>NW_023605305.1:167447-10167447 GCF_014898055.3 Talpa occidentalis
GAATTTTCTGTCTTCTGGGGCCTGTTTGCTTTTTAATAATAAATATATTGGCCTGATACTTGTGTTCTTTTTATTTATAAAGAGCCGGGGCACAGGCCAGAGGCGCGGGAGGGTGAGAGGACTCACCAGACAGAGCGGGGAGCAGAGCAGGCAGAGGGACCGAAGTCCACTGCTGCGGGGAGCAGCGGGCGAGACGGGAGGGGTCTGCTCGCCACGGGTTGCTCGAGGCCGGCGGGCATGGGACCGGCGCTGCAGGGGCTGCGGGCAGCCGCCCAGCTCTGTGCTCAACCGCCTGCGCCAGGCGGGATCAAACCCATGCTGCAGAGGCTGCGGGCAGCTGCCACCGGGGAGGCCCCGAGACTTCCGTTCTTAACCAAACGGGGGTGGGGGGCAGGGGCGGGGCCAGGGAGGGGGTGCCACCGCGAAGTGAAGTTTGGTGAAAGGAAGGTGTCCAAGTTCTGTCTATGGCTCCGCGGGTTAAGAACGAGTCCTGCTGCGTCTGGGCCGGAGGGGCCGGCAGTGTCCCTGCCCCCTCCTACCGCGCAAAGAAAGGCCTGCGCTCTGGAGTCGTCAGAGCGAGTCAGCACGTAACTTGGGGGGGGGGGTGGAGGACCCCCTTGGCTCCAGCAGGGAGACCCGCTCTCGCCGCCTGCCCTCATTTAATCCACGGCCACGCGACAGCCCCAGAGAGCCTTGGATTTGTCAGCCGCCGCCAGGCACAGAACCTCACGGAGCAGAGAGCTGCCCCTGTGCGGGGCCTTCTCCTGCAGCTCAGTGACTCCCGTGAGAGTGCCCGGGGTCCGTGCCCTTGCCCCGCACCTGGGCGAGCGTCCACACATTAAGGGCAGCCGGATCCTTCATCACGCTCTGGGTTCAATCTCGTGATAATTCCACGCCCCAAATCACATCACTTGAATACATTATAATTTACTCACCAGACTTTGTTTTTTGAGATTTATTCTATTTATCTATGCACACAAGAGCTGGGGTGCAGGTCAGAGGTGCGGGGGTGACAGGACTCCCCAGAGGCAGAGCGGGGAGCAGAACAGACGGATCCACTGAACTCCACTGCTGAGGGGAGCAGCAGGGAGACAGCAGACCCTGTGGGTCAGCTCCCTGGCTGGGGATGGAACTCAGGCCACAGCAGCTGCTGGTAGCTCAAGAGCACTGACACTTGACCCCTGTGCCTCTGGGAGGCACGAATTTACCGTGTTTAAAGTGCCCTGGCCTCCACCCCAGTTCCTTTTTGCACAAATAAAGAAATCTTTAAAAAAAAAAAAATAGGGGGGAGAAGGATGGACAGATGTGTCTCAGAAGCAAGTCTGCTCCCCGACGGTTTTCAGATTTTGCCCTGGGGCTCCCCACACAGGCCACAGGGTGAGTCTCAGTATTGTCAGCTGTCACCAGCCACGGCGGCAAGAGCTGCCCACAGGTGCCACAGGCTCTCCTGCCTCCCCAGCGCTGTGGAGTTCAGTATATCTGCCTGCTCTGCTCCCCACTCTGTCTCTGGGGAGTCCTCTCACCACCCCACCCCCCCCGCTGTGTTACACCCCAGCTCTTCTATGCATAAATATTTTTAAATATTTATTTATTTATACAAGCACTGGGTACAGTCAGAAGCGCGGGAGGGTGAGAGAATTCACCAGAGTCAGAGCAGCGAGCAGAGCAGGCAGACTGACAAAATACACTGCTGAGGGGAGCAGCCGGCGGCAGGAGAGGTCTGCGCGCCATGTGGGGCCCTCACCTGGTGGCCGGGAATCGAACCGGCGCTGCAGAGGCTTCGGGCAGCTTTGCAACCCAGCGCTAACTGCTGTGCCACCGGGGAGGCCCAAAATAATATTTATTTGAAATAAGCCAGTGTTGGGCCTCCCCAGGTGGTGCAGGCGGTTGAGCGCCGCACTGGGAAGCTGTCCGCAGTCTCTGGGGCACCGGTTCAATCCCCGCCAGTCCGCGAGGGTCCTCTCCTGCCTCCCCACTGTTCCCCTCAGCAGTGTATTTTGTCAGTCTGCCTGTTCTGCCCCCCACTCTGTCTCTGGGGAATCCTCTCACCCTCCCCTGACTGCACCCCAGCTCGTCTATGCATAAATAAATAAAATATTTCATTATTTTATTGTTTTAGTATTTTATTATTATTTATTATATTTTTATAGTATATTAAATAATGAGATTATATTTAATTAATTATATTTAAATTAAGTCATATAATATGATATTATAAATATATATTAAATAATTTTATTATTTTAATATTTTAGATTTTATTATTTTATTATCCCCTCAGCCTCAATCCCGGGACCCCTCCCCTCAGCCCCGATCCCGGGACCGCCCCACCCCCGGCCTCAGCGTCCCCGTTCGGCGCCCTGGGGTCTCCCGCGCACAGGCCGCGAGGCACCGGGGAACCCCGGGCTGTCGTCGTGGGCGCCGCAGGCCTCCGCCCCCGCGCACTGGGCCCTCCGCCGCCCGCCCTCCTGCCCCGCCTCGCCCTCCTCTGCTTCCTGCAAGTTCGTGGCGGGGCGTGGGCGCCCGGGGCCCTCCCGGCCATGAGCCCCGCGCGCCCCGGAGGGCCCCAGGGAGTGGGGACAGTCTGTAAAGAGCATTTCCTCTGTGAATAGTTACATCGCCACACATGATCTTCATACCCCAAGATGAACCTGAGTCTTTGATCTGATGTTGGGAACGTGTTTGAAGGAGCTGCCAAGTCTCCCCCATCTCCCCTGCAGTCCTGGCCAAAACATCCTTGGGGAAATGAAACACAATCACTTTAAAATGGTTTGTTAGGAGCTAACTCCCTCCTGTGCTGTTTCGGCAGGAGACTTTAAGGGCTCCACCTGCAAACACTGGAGAAAGCCACTTAGACTAGGGTTTCCCGTCTGTGGATTTTCGCTACCTTGGGTCTGGAAAGTGGTGGAAGATCCGAAAGCTCAACATGTGACTGTGCCCAAAGGTTTTGATAGGAAGATTCCGCAGGGAGTGTACCCCCAGGGTATACCGGACACCTGCATGCCTTCATCTGGGCTCATTTAAAGCCTCCACCCCTGGGGCCTCCCGGGTGCGCAGCGGGCGCACGGGCGCGGCCGCCCGGAGCGGGCTCGAGGGCTTCGGGGCTCTCCAGGCGCCGCCAGCAGTGAGCCCGCAGCTCCCACGAGGAAGCCCCTAGCGGGAAACCCCCGAGGAAGAGTCCTGGGGGAGACGCGCGGCGGGCGGCTCTGCGGCCTCCTCGTTCCTTCCGAACTGGACAAGTTCATTACAGTATATAAAGCTGGCACTGTCCTATCCGTCCATCATAACATCAGTCATCTCACGGATGATTTCAACTTCAGTCCTTTTAATCTTTTTTTAGATTTATTTATTTATTTATACAAGCACTGGGCGCAGTCAGAAGCGCGGGAGGGTGAGAGGATCCACCAGAGCCAGAGCAGGGAGCAGAGCAGGCAGAAGGACCGAAGGACACTGCTGAGGGGAGCAGCGGACAAGCCCAGCGCTCAACCGCTGCGCCATCGGGGAGCCCCCCCCCCAAGAAAATGATCTTTCACATTTTAAGCTGAAAGGAAAGTCGGGAAAACCATCCCGGGAAGCCTGCACGCTCAGCACCGTTCATCTCGCGGTGGCCGCAGACACTTTGTGTCCAGTTCGGAAACCAGAGCCGTCGCGCCGGTCGCCAGTGACGGGAGCGCAGCACCAGTTTGATCCCTGGCCACTGGCAAGGCGCCCCCGCTGCTCCCCCCCCCCGCAGTGTACTTCGTCAGTCTGCCTGTTCTGCTCCCTGCTCTGGCTCTGGCGAATTCTCTCACTCTCCCGCGCTTCTGACTGTACCCAGTGCTTGTATAAATAAACCAATCTTAAAAAAAAAAAAGCCTCCCCGCCCTGCGGCCTGGGTCCATTCCTGGCCAGGGACTGACCCACAGGGCACAGCAGACTCCCCTGTCTCCCCGCTGCTCCCTCAGCCGTGGATCTCAGTGGAGCCACCTGTTCTGCTCCCCACTCTATCTCTGGGGAGTCCTCACTGCCCTGCACCTCAGATCTACACCCCAGTTCTTCTATGCTTAAGTAAATAAATATAAAAGGAATCACTCCAACCCAGTAAATTTTTTGTGTAAAGGTAACAAAGCACCTAACAGATTTATCCTCTTAACAATATTTAAGTGCCCAGGATATATTTTAGCTACGTGCACATCACTGTCCAATGGCTGTCTAGAACTCTTCTCCATCTTCGGGACCAGAACACCATGCCCACTGAAAACAGCTCCAAGTCCTCCTCACCTGTTCCCTGGTGGCCGCCATGTCCTTTACTCTTTCCATGAACTGATTACTTAGGCCGCTCCCATGGATGGAGTCGGCAGCATCTGTCTTCCGTGAGCGGCTGTCGTGATGTCCTATCAGCAAGGTCCAGTGATGTGGTGGCATATGCCAGGGTTTTCTTCTGTTCTAAGACTGAATGATACTCCACTACATGCATAGACCACACTTTCATTGCCCAACATCCCTCGGTAGACGTAGAGGCTGTTTCCATGACTGGGTGTTGTGAATAATGCAGCAGTGACCACGGGTTACACGTGTTCACTCCCAGCTGCCATTTCAAGAGTTCCGGACATAGGCCCCGGAGTGGATGCCAGATCTCATGGCAGTTCCAGTTTTCATTTTTTTGAGGCGCCTTCTGCTGTGTTCACAGTTCCTGCCCCATTTTACATTTCAACCCTTGCAGTGTGTAGGGCGCCACCTTCTCCACCTCTGTATTTGTCACTCTCTGGCTCAGGTCTGTGTGTTCCTACTGAATCTCCAGAGTTTGGAAACATTTACCCACCAAAACACTGATTTCTCATCACCTTCTAGTCAAACATCCCTCAGCGGCCTCCAGAGTAGAACAGAGTAAGCGCCAGAAGGGGAGTATTCCCCACATCCTGATGGCAAGTCTTCCTCACGTGTCTGAACACAGGTAAGGGTATGTGAATGCGCAGAAAGCCTGAGAGCATGCGTGCCTTCTCGTCTGACACAGAAACGATACCACCCAGCAGGTGATCGGGACAGCACAATAGCCACAAACTTGTTTCATTTTCATGCTGTTTCAGACCTTATTATGGGCATTTCACATGAATCACATTTCACTTCACCACAGTCCCACATGGTGCATTCCATGACGATCATCATTTGTAGGTGAGGAAACTGAGGCACAGAATTGACTGTGCCTGAGATCACAGTATCGCTGGTTGTGTGATCTAATCCAAAGTTCCTTCTCTAGACGACTGACAAGTTCATTACAGTATATAAAGCTGGCACTGTCCTATCCGTCCATCATAACATCAGTCATCTCACTGATGATTTCAACTTCAGTCCTTTTAATTTTTTTTTAGATTTATTTATTTATTTATACAAGCACTGGGTACAGTCAGAAGTGCGGGAGGGTGAGAAAATTCACCAGAGCCAGAGCGGGGAGCAGAGCAGGCAGAAGGACCGAAGGACACTGCTGAGGGGAGCAGCGGGCGGCAGGAGAGGTCTGCGCGCCATGTGGGACCCTCCTCCGGTGGCCGGGGAGCAGCCAGGGATCGAACCGGCGCTGCAGAGGCTGCGGGCAGCTTCGCAACCCAGCGCTCAACCGCTGCGCCACCGGGGAGGCCCCCGGTCCTTTTAATTTTTAAATACAGCACTTTTTTCTTACATGGCTGTTAAATTTTGGACAGTACGTCCTCCCCGACATGGTCGCCCTAGTTCTACCACCAAAGCACCCGAAGTCCATCACCACATTTGCCTGTGCTCTTCCCCTCCCCTTGCCCCATTTTCACCACCCCCCACCACCCCCACCACCCTCTCCTTCTGGATGATTTCTATCTATGGCCGGATTTCAAGGGCTGTCTTTACCTGACCCTCTGTCAGCCTCAGATCATCTCTTCTGCGCTAAAACCAAAGCTCCCTCTGCCTGATGAGAGCTGATCACTGTATGGGCAACCTGTGCAGTGGATGACGTGCACCATGGGCAAGTGAAGGAGATAGGTGACCCACCCTCTGAGCACCCCACTCTACAGCAAGGAAGCAGCTCCCAGCCCTGAGGAGCTTCAGATTTGATGTTGAGAAACAAGAAGTGAGAAGACAACTTAAGGACTCTATAGAGGTTACACACTCTACGACAAGAATTTTCCAACGGAAATGATTTAAAACGTCTGTTTCTGTTGGGGACAGTAACAGCTGCTTTCTCAGAGCTCTGATCAGGACAGTCTGGGTTGTTTGGAGCCCTACGTTAACCTGCCTTCTGCCTGGGCAAGCTCTTGGAGAGTCTGGTCCATACATGACTCTTCTCAGAAGACCCAGGCCCAGCTGAGGGCACCCAGGGGAACCCCACATTTTCTGCATGGGCAACTCCACATTCACAAGTCCAACTAGAAGTAAGGGGGTCAAAGAATGCTGAAGATAATATCTTCGAGACAGATTTCAAACACAGGTGGTTTTGGGGGTGCTGATAGCAGGACTGTAATCTCACAGTCATGCCCTGTTAAGGGCTCACAAAACACTTTAGGGAACACTGTTATACTCCATGTCACTCTGACGTTAAGAATTACCTCATATGGGTCTTCCTGGTGATGCAAGGGATTAAGATGCAACCCACAAAGCTACTTGCAGCCACTAAAACACGAGTTCAATCACCAGCCTGGGAGCTGACCCACAGGGTGCAGACCTCTCCTGTCTCCCCACTGCTCCCCTCAGCAGTGTATTTCAGTTAGTCTGCCTGTTCTGTTCCCCACTCTGCCTCTGGTGAATCCTCTCACCCCCCACACCTCTGGTCTGTACCCCAGTTCTTGTACGCATAAATAAATCTTTTTAAAAAATGAATTTAGCACCTGAAGTCAGTGTGGGGTGTGCTTGCTCTGCACTAACAGCTAAAGGGGAGCAGAGTTTATGGACAGAAGATAACTTGGTGGAAGAAGATTTCACATGTCCTGATAAAGCAGAGACAAACACTACAGATGTGCCAACTCACTCACCTCTTTTCCACCTCAGAGCTGAGAAGACATAAGCCTGACATGAAGATGTACTTGCTACAAGAGAGAAGGAGCCATGCATACCAAGAGATCAGCGAGCCCCAGGACAACAACTACCTCTGTTAAGTCACCCCCCTCACAGGGAAGGCCACCATGTCTCAGTCCAATGACTCCATTTCCTCAGTTGGCCCCAAATCACCTGCTTCCTCTAGAGACACAGAGGACAAGACAGAGGTCACAATGAGGGCGCAGGGTTCTTCCTGGGGCACTTCACAGCGGCGCATACTCTACCCTGTTGCTCTTGCCTCCAGATTGTGAGAATTGTCGGAACTTCTTCATTGACAGCTGTGCTGCACACAAGGCCCCTATATTCGTCAAAGACAATGAGGCGGACAAGGGGCATCCTGGCCACTCAGCCCTCACCCTCCCCCCGGGGCTGAGGATTGGGCCTTCAAGCATCCCAGAGGCTGGGCTGGGAGTCTGGAAAGAAGCCTCCGACCTGTAACTGGGCCTGCACTTTGGCCCCTACGAGGGCCCATCACAGATGAAGAGGCGGTCAACAGTGGGTATTCCTGGCTGGTGAGAGCCACACTCCTCCTGGGGTGATGGGTCTCACCTTCTCCAGGCTGGGCCAGTGGCAGGTGGGGAGAATAGGGGCCCTGAGTGCTTCATGCACTTCGGCTGAACACCAGCTCTGTGTGCAATCAGGGGTGGCTGAGAGCACAGGGAAGACGGGGGTGGTTGTTGCCTTCAGGGCCACTGAGCGACAAGAGGTGGAGACGATGACCAAGGGGAATACCCATGCCCACAGCAGAAGCCATGTCCATGCAGGCAAAAGCAGTGATGGCAGAAGGAAATCATTTCTGACCAAAGGCACTTTAATTTCTCTTCCTAAAGTGCAGATCACCAAAGGGAGAAACTTCTGAGTACGTAGGCGGAAAAGACAAGTCTTGGGCCTCTGGGTCCCACAGAGGAAGCATCTTCACAGCCTTTCCATTCCCTTCCCACCCCACTGTTGTCTCCTCCAAGCCTCTGCTCCTCCCTCTTCTCCATACAATGCTCTTTTATTTCAAGACACATGGGGGAAGGGGCTGAAAAAGATACTGCATGTCCTCAAAACATAAATCTCTGTGCTAGACAAAATGTGGGCACTTGACAAAAAAACCGAAGAGCTTAAATTGACCAGAGACAGGGGATCCCACCCACTCAGCATGGGGTGCAGCCTGCGCTCTGATGGCCACACACCCCAGTGCCTGGGGAGCTCACTGCAGACAGACAGCATAAACAGTCTAGGGACTGTAAGTATAATTTCTGTTTCCTGAGCTGTGCACACGCACACAGCCTGGACCAGGACCTCTGTCTCTGGCAGTGAGCTGGCTCTGGCTCTGAGGCTGGGGTAGGCAGCAGTCTGGCTGTGGCTTCTAAATTTAAAGAGGCTCACGCCGGTTCGATCCCCGGCTGCTCCCCGGCCACCGGAGGAGGGTCCCACATGGCGCGCAGACCCCTCCTGCCGCCCGCTGCTCCCCTCAGCAGTGTACTTCGGTCCTTCTGCCTGCTCTGCTCCCCGCTCTGGCTCTGGTGAATTCTCTCACCCTCCCGCGCTTCTGACTGTACCCAGTGCATGTATAAACAAAAACAAACAAACAAACAAATAAATAAATAAAACATGCCTCTATTAAAAAAAAATAAAAATAAATAAATAAATAAATTTAAAGAGGCTCAGCCTCGCTTCACGAGGGCTCCCCTTTTATCAGGGGACATAGAAAGTGAATAAACTAGAGTTGCTCCATGTTATGATGCTAGGACAAAGAGCCCCCCCCGATTTCCAGGAGAACCTGGGGGTGAAGGGGCCTCAGATAAAGCATGGGAAAAATGGAAAAAAGTCCCTCGAAGATGGCTGCAGGGGGGCTGATGCTGAGAGGCCTGCTGACCGAAGCATGCAGCCTACCAGACCACACTCTGGGCCATGAACCAGAAGGGAAGGCACGGTCTCGGACCTTAATGGCTCAGCAACAAGGAGGCCAGCCTGGAGTGGGCTTCACCAGTAGTCACCTGGCAGGAGGCACTGCAGCCACAGGGCCACAGTGAGTAGCACTGAGGTGGGCGGGTGTCACGTCCCTTATGAGGGGGCCTGAGGCATGACCAGAAGGTTCGCTGAGGGGGGTTCATCGCAGCAGGGGCTTGATGACAGGACAGAGGTGAGTGGGTCTCGTGCCTGGGGACTTACTTCCTGGCTTTCTTCCCCTTTGCCCCCTGAACCCAGGTACGTGAACTGTGCCAGGGACAAGGAGCAGCAGAACCTGGTGGCTTTTCAGTACCACAAGCAAATATTCTACCGCACCTGCCGGGTGGTCAGGCCGGGCCACGAGCTGCTGGTCTGGTATGGTGATGAGTACGGCCAGGAGCTGGGCATCAAGTGGGGCAGTGAGTGGAAGAGGGCACCTGCGACTAAGAGAGGTGGGTGCCGCTGTCCCCAGGCCCTCCAGGGAGGCTGGTGGGCCAGCTCCGAAGTAAAATTCAGTCCGTAAGATTTCACATCAGATGCTTCAGAAATTAAGAATTCAGTTCCTAGTGCCTCTTGGGAATAATTGTTACATTCTATTTTTTGTTCTGACTTTTTATACTCCATGCAGAAGATATACAACAGCGAAGCAGCGGGTCAGGCAGTCCCCCAGCAAGCTCACCAAGGGCGTCTGCCTGTGGCTGAGCCCCCACTCCAGCTCCCCTCTGCCACTGCAGGCTCCTGCCGCGCCAGACAGGGCTGCAGGCACTGGAGCCCCAGACAGACAGGCTGTGGCAGCACCATCCTGAGCACTGCCGGTGACACCCCCCACAGCAGCTCCCAATGTCGGGGCCAACCTTGGAGTCCAGGCTGTGGCACTGCGGGAAGGGCGCTCGGCGATAGCTGGCAGAGGCTCCCAGAGGAAGAGCTAGTGGGGCAGGGCAGGAGGCAGGCAGGGTATCTAGGGAGGCTGAGCCACCGCTCAGGTGGAGGAACACCGAGGAAGAGGGAGTCAGGAGGACACAGTGGCTCAGGGCTCCCGGCCACGCTGAGGCACTGGGGCTTTCCCACAGCAAGCTGGAGCAACCGTGTTGTTCTCTACTGCACAGCGGTATGTTGTGTTCTAAGATGACAGTCGGTTTTGGAGAATGCGCTGCAGGGCAATCCCCCAGGTACTTCACTTCCGAGGGTCGGAGAGGACTGGCATGGCTGAGGCAGGCGGGCAGGCCAGGCCAGAGAGGTAAGGCTGTGCGTGGACTTTGGAACAGGACTTCCGGAGTTTTAAAACGGGTTAAGACAGAAGAAAATAAATCAAATATGAATCTCAAGGGTAAGGCTGGAAGAAGGGAATATTTTCATTTGCTGGTTTGTGGGAAAGCGGTGCCAATCACAGCCCATGTGGCAGCAGGAACGAGTCCTTCAGTCGGCCGGGCCTGGGCCACACTTCAGTCGGTGGGCGGGGCTCGCCGTGGTGGGCGAGTGCTGCTACACTCCCAGGTCCTCATAAGGCACCACTGCGGGCGCGGCTGGGTGTTCTGATGTGCTGGTACTTCCCCGCGGAATGAAGCAGCTGCGGCACTGAGTCAGAGACATGGGGGTGCTGGTGTGAGGGGGTCCCAGCAGGCCCCTGCATGTAAGGAGCAGAGCTGTCTGATGCCACGTGCAGGGCCCTGGCCTGGTGATAGGTAAACAAGGCCTTCGATGGGGGCTTTCTGGATTCTGAAGATTTAAGTAAGTAAAGGAAGAATGGAAAATAGACCATCAAGGAACACTTGGTAGGAGACAAAGCTTCAGAATAACCGGGGGCTCTTCGGGAGACCAGGCCTAGGGCCCAGGTGACCAGGTCAACATGAATCTCAGCAAACACTCCTTCTTTCAGCAGAACCAAAGCCAGGGATCCACCCATGTCCTCCTGCTCGCTGGCCTTCTCCACTGAGAAATTCCTCAACCAACATGTGTGACACCATCATCCCACCCAGACCTTCCCAGCAACATCTGTGAGCAAACACCTCCCATCAGAGGATCCCTGCCCCGGTCATCAGAATCAGCAGCTGGCACATTCTGGTCCCCACAGCGGAATGACAAACTTGAAAGTCAAGAGGTCAAAGAAAGGCCCAGATCTTTGCTTAAAAGGATAAGGCAGAAGGTTTCAAAGGCCTTTTTCAACCTGCCAACAGGGCAAAAATGGAGCTCTAGGGAGCATGAGAGAGAGGGGTGGAGGAAGAGCCAAGCCCAGGCCAGAAAGAGAACCCAAAGGACACAGGCAAATTATTCACTGGGGTAGGATTGTCAATAACTACAACAGGCGAGTATGAAGAAGTGGGCAAGGCATTAGCATGGGGGTGCAGCCTGCGCTCCGATGGCCACACACCACAGTGCCTGGGGAGCTCACTGCAGGCAGACAATAAACAGTCTAGGGACTGTAAGTATAATTTCCCTGTTTCTTGAGCTGTGCACACGCACACAGCCTGGACCGGGGCCTCTGTCTCTGGCCATGAGCTGGCATTGGCTCTGAGGCTGGGGTGGGCAGCAGTCTGGCCATGGCAGTCACACCTCATCATACCCCAGAAGCCACACAGGGTAGAAGCCCTGTGTCTGCAGGGAGTGTGGGCGAGGCTTCAGTCGTAAGTCACACCTCATCACACCCCAGAGGACACACAGGGGAGAAGCCCTGTGTCTGCAGGGAGTGTGGGCAAGGCTTCAGCCGTAAGTCACATCTCATCACACCCCAGAGGCCACACAGGGGAGAAGCCCTGTGTCTGCAGGGAGTGTGGGCGAGGCTTCCATCATAAGTCACACCTCATCACACCCCAGAGGACACACAGGAGAGAAGCCCTATGTCTGCAGGAAGTGTGGGTGAGGCTTCAGTGATAGATCTATCCTCATTACACCCCAGAGGACACACACAAGGGAGAAGCCATGTGTCTGCAGGGAGTGTGTGCAAAGCTTCAGTCGTAAGTCACACCTCATCACACCCCAGAGGACACACAGGGGAGAAGCCCTGTGTCTGCAGGGAGTGTGGGAGAAGCTTCAATCATAAGTCACACCTCATCACACACCAGAGGACACACAGGGGAGAAGCCATGTTTCTGCAGGGAGTGTGCACAAGGCTTCAGTCAGAAGTCACACCTTATCACACCCCAAAGAACACACAGGAAAGAAGCCCTGTGTCTGCAGGAAGTGTGGGAGAAGCTTCAGTGATAGATCTATCCTCATCAGACCCCAGAGGACACACATAGGGGACAAGCCGTGTGTCTACTGGGTGTGAGGGCGAGGCTTCAGTCATAAGTCACACCTCATCATACACCAGAGGACACACACAGGGGGAGACCCTCTGTCTGCAGGGAGTGTGGGCGAGGCTTCAGTCATAAGTCACACCTCATCATACACCAGAGGACACACACAGGGGAGAAGCCCTGTGTCTGCAGGGAGTGTGGGCGAGGCTTCAGTCATAAGTCACACCTCATCATACACCAGAGGACACACACAGGGGAGAAGCCCTGTGTCTGCAGGGAGTGTGGGCGAGGCTTCAGCCGTAAGTAACACCTCATCACACACCAGAGAACACACAGGGGAGAAACCCTGTGTCTGTAGCAGGGTGAGTCAGTCATTATCAGTGAATCACATCTCAGCAGCCACAGAGGACAAAACCAGCCACCACTTATTCTGCACTTCCTCTGGGGTTGGGGGTGGGGGCTTCAGAGGAAGTCTACTGACCGGTCCACTCCCCACATGCCTAGTGGGGTCAGAAACCAACTGAACAAACCTCCACTCTCAAGACAAGAGATGAGGACACACAGGTACTTGAGTAGCATGACTGTCAATCCCCTCCATGGTTTTGTCTGTTTTGTCGTCTTTGCTCTAGTAAATTTTGTCTCCGTACAAATTTGACCCAGGTCACGTACCTCATTGGTCCTTGAAAACATAGAGGATCAGGAGGGCCATGGAAAACTCACTCTCACCCAACCTCTGGCAAGGTGTCTATCTGGAATCAGACTAAGTAGGTAACTGGAGAATCGGTTGCTGGGCCCAGGGAGAGCAATCCAGGACTGAGACTCCCGGGGAGGGAAGTCCCTGTCCAGAGGAAAGTGGGGCCTTTTCTCTTGAAAGAGCCCTTGCCTCTGAGGACAGCCTGCTCCCTCCCTCTGGGGCCTCTCCAGCTCCTGCCTCTGCAGCCTGGGGTGAAGCCCTGGTGTGTGGTGTGCTGTGCCTCCCTCCTGCCCCTCAGGGTCCGCATTGTGGGGCTCCGCATTGTGGGGCTCCGCACATGGACTCCGGACCCAAGCCGAGGCCTGCCCTGAGGAGGACAGGACACTCCAGCTCTGCTGTCCCGTTTGTAGCTATTCGAGGGGGTGAAGGCCAGTCTCTTCAACAGCACGGCCACAGCGGGTGGCTGGCAGTGCAGGCCCACCCCGCCTTGTCCTCTCCCTGCAAAGCGCTCAGTGCCCACTTGCAGGTGGTCATCGCTGGTCAAGGGAGGGGTGGGGCCTGGGGGCCAAATGCATTGGGGGGCCGACACCCCACGCTCTGTGACTCGACTCCCCGGGGGAGGAGGCGTGAGGTCAGGGATGCGCCTCCTCCCAGGCCACTGCCCTTCCACGGGGGTGCGAGGGCGACCTCACAACCCCCCGACGTGGGCGGGCCGTGGAACCCCGTACGGGGACCCCGCCTGCCGCGACCGCCGGGGCGCGGGTCCTCCCAGCCTGCGCGGCGCGCGGAGACCAAACCGCACGCAGCGCCCGCCCCGGAAGGCCCCGGGGGTCCCAGCCCACTCCACGCCTCCGCGGTCACCTGTTTCCTGCGCGGGTCGGAAGGAGGGCGCCGGGCCGCTGCCCGCGAGGAGAGGACCCGCGCCCCGCGGCGTCCTGGCCGGGCTGGTGGGCGGGACACAAGTGGTGGGCGGGGCTCGCTGTGTGGGCGGGGCCGGTGGGCGGGGCCCGCCGCGGTGGGCGGGGCCAGGCGCCGCGGGAGGGGCGGGGCTTGGAGCGTGGGGGCCGCAGCAGCCCGCGGGGTCCAGCCAGCTGTGGGCCCGCGCGGGGACCCCACACTCCAGCTCCCAGGACGGACTCGAGCCCCCGCAAGGCCGCGCAGTCCCGGGCGCAGCGGGCGAGAGCGGCTCCCCGCGCCGGGCTCCCAGCGGGCGCGGCGCAGCCTCGCGGGGCCGGGGCTGGGGGTCCAGCGGCCCCGACGGCCCGTCCCGGCTCTGGAGCGCAGCGGCTCCGGGCCGCGGGGTGCCGAGGGCGGCCTGAGCGCCGGGGCCGGGTGCGCTTTCCCCGCCTCCGGGACCCAGGGGCCGGGCCCGCAGGGAGAGGAGCGCCCCGCGGCCCCGCCGCACACGGGACGCCCAGGGGCCTCTGGCCAGTGCGGGGCGCGGGGGGCCGCGCCGACCTTGTGGCGGTTTCCTTGAGACGCTTCGGCCCCTTTAGAACTCGCAGAGCGGGTGCGGGGGGTCGGAGAGCAAGAGCCCCCGCCCCCACCCTAACCCTAACCCGCTGGGGGGACGGAGCCGGCCCTTTCGTAGCTCCAGGCCCGGCCCGGCTGGAGAAAAGCCTCCAGGCTCCCCAGCCCCGTGCGCGCCCCGCCGTGGGCGCTCCTCTCCCGCCTGGGCCTCGAGCGCCAGGGCCAGATGGGGGGGCTGCCCCCTCTTGGGGTCGGCAGCCTGAGGGTCAGGGCGGGGGGGGGGGGTGTCGGGCGAGTGCACAGGCGCAGCGGGGGGGCCCCGTGGCCACGCCCAGGCCCGCCACCCCGCCCCATACGCCCGCCCCACGGTGCCGGCCCCCACCCACTCGTGGGGAGCCCCAGAGCCCACGTGTCCTCCAAGGAGAGCCAGGGAGAGGTCAGGGACCCGCAGGGCCCCGTTCCCGAAAGGCCACTCCGCAGATCGCGGCTCCCGGGACGCACTGAGCGCACTGGGGGACGCGGGGGCGTCTGTCCGGGGCTGACCCTTCAGCGCGTCCTGCGGGGAGACGCGGCCCCTGGGCTCTGCGAGAGCACAGCATGTGGGGGTTCCTGTCTGCCGGAGACCAGCTCCGGGGAACGGGGCTGAGAAGAGGGCTCCGAGGGAACCGAGGAGTAAAGGAAAGACAGACACTGAGTAGGGTGGAGGAGACGCGGGGCTCAGGGGACGCTGGGCCTCCGTTCCAGGCTCAAGCGTCCCAAGTGCCCGGGGGCCACTCGTGTTGATTGAACAAACCGCCCCCCCCACTAGACCACGAATCATCCTCGGCATTTTGCCTGGTTTGATCCGGGAGTACATCCAGGTCCTGGTAATTGGGGATCTTCTGCTCCCACTGTAACCTGGCCTGCCTCTCAGTCCTAGCTTTGCTGACACAGGAAAGGACATCATGGCCTGGACATGGGCCAGTCTCCTAGCCCGTGCTGACCAATCTTCCCATCACGACCCTGACCTTCATCTCGTCCCAGCATGTCAGCCCTTCAGGGTCTCCAATATCTGTCTCTCAGGGATGTCAAGGATCCCTTCCCTCCCTTGCGCTACCCAGAACGTCCAGCCCCACACACAACAGAGCAGGAGCCATCAGCTCCAGCCTTGCCCCTGTCTCAGGAGGCCCCTTCCAGAGGGTGCCCCCTGAGCCCACGGATGTTGGCTGTGCCTTTTGTAGGATGCCCTGTGTCCTGCGGAGCAAACTCTGTGGATGGAAGGATGGATGGATGTCTAACTCTCCATCCAAGATGGCAGGTTTATTCTAAGGAGAGAGCGGGGAGGACAGGATGCCAGCTCGAGCACCAGCACACTGAGAGCGCTGTCCCTGACTGGGACTGGCTCATGAAAAGAGATGACCAACTTCCCAGTAACAGGAGGTGCCACCGGAAGGAGAAGCCACCTCCCCCACTGCGCTGAGGCCAGAGGCTGGCTTGGAGACACACCTGCCTGGGCACCAGCGGGTAGTAAGGGCTGCTCGGAAGAAACATTTCTTGCTTGGGGGCCCTAAATCTGCCCTTGACTTCGGGGGTACCAGGAGTTTCCCCCAAACAAGGGAAGGGTAGTCTGTTTGGCCATCCATTCGGCCACCCCAGGTGGATTCAAGCCATGGCCATGACCACGGGCCTGTGCTTTCCTTCCTTTGTCCCAGGACAGTACGTGTTGGCTTCTGTCACCTCTAGGTTGCTTGGTTTGGGCTCCATCCACCTTCCCTGGCATGTTAACATGTGCTGAGACATGTTTGAAGACAATCATGAGGCATGTCAGCTGGGCTGTCCTCGCCACCCATGCGGTGTCTGTATCCCACACTTGTCCTGACGGACCCCACGCTGACCCTCCTCCCTCCCCATGTCATCTCGGGGTCTGTGGCCTCTGCCCAAAGGAGTCCAGGGACAGGGAGGCAGCTTCAGGGACAGCACAGCAGGGACTTTGGGACAGGGAAGGGAGGCAGCTGAGAACAGGGCAGAGACACTCAGGAGGGCTGAGAAGGGCAGCACTCTCGGGAACCTGGGCCAGGGGAGGTACAGAGAGAAACTCTGAGAGAAGAGCCGGGGAGACCGCACCTCTGCTGGAGGAGGACCTCCGCGGAGACAAAGAGCCAGTCCCACAATCAGATGATGAGATTTCAGAATAGAGGGAGAGACTCAGGCCCACGACGGCGTCCTCGCCCCTCCTGAGCACAGCGTCCCTGGCAGTCCTGACTTTCTTCCTTGGAATAAATGGTTCTTTACTTTCTGAGAAAAGTTTCTGTCTCTGCTGATTTTTTGTGGGACGAGACCCTGTGGTGGCTCAAGGATTAAAGGAACAGCACACAGCGGGGATGCAGGGGGTGACTGTGGCCTCCCTCAGAGGCCCCTTCCCCCTGAGGAAACCCAGCCTAGCCTTGCAGAGGCTGGACGCGACGCCTTGCTGCCCCGTGTGGAGAGTGTGTCCCCTCACAGGCCAGGACGGCATGCCAAGGGAGGCGAGGGTTTGAAGCCGCGCGGCAGCCCCTCTCTGCTCTTCCAGCTGTTTCGATGGAACACGGGTGACTTTAAAGAAAAGCACCTGGAGGCCTCGGCCGAGGCACTGCATTTTGGGCAGGACGTTGAGTGGCGCGGGGGGGGGGGGGGGGGCGGTTCCGCGCGAGAAGAGGACACCGAGGCCCGTGAAGAGCCGGCCCGGCTGCGACCCACAAGCTCCCACGGGCGGGGGAACCCACCGGGAAGGACGTGTGTTCAGTATCTGAGAACCGGACCCCGCCCACTGGCGCCTGTGCGTCCCCCGCACGGCCCGGGTCCCCCACGGGCAGATCTCGGAGGACGCGGGGCTGGCGGACGTGGCCGCCCTGCCGAGGGCCAGGTCGCGGGCTGGCGCCGAGGGACCGCCCGCACGTCCACCCGGGGAGGGCGGCCACCGCCGGCCCCACGATCAGACCCGCGGTCCGGTCCCGGCGGGGCCTCCCTTCCCGGGGGCCCTAAAGCGGCGGGGGGGGGGGGGGCGCTTCGCCGGCTCCCGGACAGTCCCCGCAGAACTCGGAGACCCCGCCACGCCACGCCCCCGCCACGCCACGCCCCCGCCACGCCACGCCCCGCTGCCCCCGGACTCCGCGCCCGCCACGCCCGCAAGCCCCGAGCGTCAGGGCGGCGAGATCCCGCGAGATCAGGCCGCGCCCGCGAGACTTGCACACTGGACCCCGCGAGGCCTCCCGCCGAACCCGCGCCGGCGCCGCCATCTTGACCGGCCCCGCGGCCCCGGGCAGAGAGGGCTCGGGCCCGCTGCGGCGGGCTTTGCGGTCTGAACATGGTGCCTGCGGCCGGACTGGACGCAAGACTTCCCTCCCGAGTTCTCGGAATGGGCCTCCGCCATCGTGGCGAGCCCCGCGGCCCTGGGGTGAGAGCCCGCAAAGTCGGCTCCCTGCCGTTGCACTCCCACCATCTTGGCGAGCCCGGCGGCCAGTCCCCTGAGGTGGCGGCTCAGCCGGACTCTCGGCCTGCGGGCCCTGAGTGCGCGCCGGGCATAGCTGCTACAGGGCAGCCCTGATAAAGCGGGTTGCCCGACTGTGGCCCTCGCCCTCGCTTAAAGGGGACTCACTGCTGGCGCCCCAAGGGCCCACGAAGGGTCTTTCACAGGGCAGGGGAAGGAGGAAACGGCCAACTCGGAGGAAAGAGGGAGATGAAGTCTTGAATGCGTCCTACCCGCTCCGCCGACCTGGAATCCCAGCGGCCCGGGGGCCGAGAGCAGTGCCGGGCGCCCAGCCCCACCGACTGGCTGGTTTTGTGGACACGCGGAGAAGATGGCCGCCGGCCCCGCCCTCAGGCCCTCGCAGCCGCCCTCGGGCTCCTGGGAACTGTAGTCCCAGCGTCTTGGCGGCGGGGGCGGCCTCCGCAAAGCCTGTGTGGCGTTGCGCGCCGGACGCCCTTTCCCCCAACACAGCCGCGGATCGAGCTGGTCTCGGGCTGACGGTCCGCCGGCCGCGCCGCCAGACCCGGTGCGGCCCGCCCGCGCAGCCGTCTGGCCCGTCAGCCCGCGCGCCCGAGTCCGCGGCTGTCCCAGGCGTCCGGGCGGGCCGGGGCTGTGGCGCGGCCTCCACGCCGGGGTCTCTGCGCGGCCGCCCGGCGGGCTGCGGGCACCTGCCCCGCCCTGCAGCGGCGGGGAAGCGGCGGCGGCTCCGCGCGGGCTCCCGCCCGTCAGCCCTTCCCCGCCGGGCCCGCGGTCCCGGCTCCTCTCGGGCCGCACCGCCCTCCGCCGCCACCAGGGGGCGCCGCGGCCCGGCCGCCTCTGCCCAGCCCTTTCCCGGGCCCCAGACGCTCCCACCGGCGGTGCCCGCGGCCTGAGCGGCGATCGGGGCGGCGTGGGGGGACGCCCGCACGGCAGCGTCGGGTCCGGTCGCCGCGGGGCCGACAGGGCCGAGGAACACGGGAAGCGGCGCGGACAGAGTGGGGCGGGGCGGGGGCGCGCTTGCCCGCGCTGAGCTGCCCGCTGCCGGGGGGCTCGGGGCCAAAGCCGACAGAATGAGGCTCCCGGGAGCAGGAAATCCACCCGCGCCCCGCGCCCCGCGCCCGCGCGCCCCGCGCCCCGCGCCCCGCGCCCCGCGCCCGCGCCGGAAGGGACCCGGACCCAGAACGATGATGAGCAGGGAGCGATTCGGCAAGGCCCAGAAGGGAGGCAGGAGGGAGCGGGGTCTCTCAGCAGCGACCACAGCGGCTGCGGGAAGGAGGAGCTGCGGGACAGCAGGCGAGGGAGGAGCTGCCGGGTGGGGGCTCACAGGGCGACGGGCCAAAGCGGAAAAGAATGAGGCCTCACGGGGGCTGGTCCTCCACCCTCGGCCCCACCCCCACTCCCAGAAGCTGAACAGGAGTCCAGGGGCAGCGGGGCAGACAAGGAGAACTTGACCATAGCCAGTGCGAGCTTGGAGGGCCCGGGGGAGGCCCAGCAGCGAGGCAGGAGGGAGACGGGAGCAGGGGAGGGAGTGCGCATGGGCACTGGGCCGTGGCAGGGGAGAGATTGCGTCAAAGCTTTGAAGAGGGCGGCTGGACCCAGCGAAATGTCACCCGGAAGAGCTGAATCCTGGACTCTCGCTCATTGCTGACCGTGTCCATTCCTACCGCCCTTCTGCGGGGAGCTGGGAATTGACGGTTTTGGCTACAAACAGTCTGAATCCTCTCATCACCCACCCCACCACCACCACCACACACACCTCTGGCCTACCTTCCAGCTCCTGTATGCATAAATGAATAAATCTTTTTTAAAAAATCTTGATTTGGGGCCTCCCCGGTGGCGCAGCGGTTGAGCACTGGGTTGCGAAGCTGCCCGCGGCCTCTGTGGCGCCGGTTCGATCCCCGGTTGCTCCCCGGCCACCAGAGGAGGGTTCCACATGGCGGACAGACCTCTCCTGCCGCCCGCTGCTCCCCTCAGCAGTGTGCTTCGGTCCTTCTGCCTGCTCTGCTCCCCGCTCTGGCTCTGGTGAATTCTCTCACCCTCCCGCGCTTCTTACTGTACCCAGTGCATGTATAAACAAAACAAACAAGTAAATAAAAATCATAAATAAATAAAAATATATGCCTCTTAAAAAAAATAAAAAAAAATGTTTTAAAAAAATCTTGATTTGTGAAAATGTCCTCCGGCTCTTAATTTACAGGGAGAAATGATTGGAAACCATCTCAATGAAAACCCAAGGAAACAGTCCACCATATCTCACAGATACATCAAATGTGACCATGTTCAGTGAAGAAAGTGGAAGATAAAACTCTCGAGATAGTGTTATTCCAGCATGGATAGAAAACATGAGTGAACTCACCTAGTGTGCATGTGGACTAGAATGGACGTGGCGTCCAGTGCAACACCATACAGCAGTGATAGCAGGAGGCTCTAGCTGCAGCCAATCCTGGGGATCACCTTGCCCCACATCTTCTTGAAAGAGTCTAGATAAAAATGAACCAAATAGGGCTGATTTCTATTCCACATACCAGACAAAATGAAAATCATGCTTTCATGCTACACTTCATAATACGCCATCATGTGAGAACGTTGTCCTGAAGAGCATGGGGAATCGTTATTGTAAAGGTCACCTATTGGTGCATACTCAGAGAGGAAGATGAGGACATGTGATGGTATGTTTCTTCCCCAGTTCATGGGAGTTCATGTTGTGATTCTGAAACTCTACATGGATACGAACTGCCCTTATACACGGGTGTTCTAGGTCACAATTCAAAATAATGGAAATCACCGGGAAGAGAGTCAGCTAACTCATAAAAGTGTTTCTCTTTAGATGAAAAATCTTTGTTGACCATTGGTCATTTTATTTTAATCTACAGTTGAAATTTCCTAGAATGTACACAGCTCTCTCTCAGAAGAACCAGTCGACTCAAGATAATGAAAAATTCACCAGTGCACTTATATCCCCAATCCTTGGCAGGTAAAAAAGAACCAGGAAAATGACTTTTAAAGTGAATCACTCCATTGTGGTCACAGCAAAACTACTTTTAAGGGTGAAACTATGGCCTTCTTGCCAGTCAGGCAGGCATGGGCAGAGCAGCTTCACTTGGAGTGAATGTCAAGGTCACCTCATTGATGGTAGTGAGGGGGTTTGGGTTTCTGGCCTGAACCTAGGCTCCTGCTCATTCGTAAATCCAGACAAACACATTTTGCCTTTTTAAAAAAAAAAATTATCAATGTATTCTGCTTAACCCACAAGCTTTATATTACTTTGATTTAGGGGGAAAAGAAGTGACACTAAGACACTCATTCAAAGTCCAGACCCTTCCAGCTTTTCAATACAAGAGTTCTGAAAGCTGTACATACCTATGGAATGAAATGGCCAAATGATGAATGGAGCCATGACTTTTCATAAAACAAGATTTGAAGTAACAGAGATCTTTCCTCTGCCTAGTTCATTGCCTTTACCAAAAAACAAACCACAAAAAGGAATACAACAGAATACGGCCTCCCTCCCTGGTGGGGCAAGGGGTTAAGATGCAACCTATGAAGTTGTCCACAGTCACTGCAGCGGGAGTTCCATCCCCGGCCAGGGAGCTACCCACATGGTGCAGCAGACCTCTCCTGTCTCACCCCCTGCTCCCCTCAGCAGTGTATTTCAGTCTGCCTGTTCTGTTCCTCGCTCTGTCTCTGGTGAATCCTCTTACCCCCCACACCTCTGCCCTGTACCCCAGTTCTTATATGCATAAATAAATCTTTAAAAAAATAGGGGGCCTCCCTGGTGGCCCAAGGGGTTAAGATGCAACCTATGAAGCTACCTGCAGACACTGAAGCACGAGTTCGATCCCCGGCCAGGGAGCAACCCACATGGCGCAGAAGACCCCTCCTGACTCGCCCGCTGCTCCCCTCAGCAGTGTATTTCAGTCGATCTGCCTGTTCTGTTCCCCACTTTGTCTTTGGTGAATCCTCTCACCTCCCACACCTCTGGTCTGTACCCCAGTATGCATAAATAAATAAATCTTGTATGCATAAATAAATAAATCTTTAAAAAAAAACAGGACAGAATAGAATGAAAATTCCTGTGTTGTAGATCAACTCGCCCCACATTAGTAGCCATCCCCAGGGTCCTGCCAGATAGCCCCCTGTCCTTTTCTGTCTCCTCCTAGAGCTCAGATCCTGATGATGGTAGCAGAGATTCAGCCACAGCCATGGTGGCGAAGGGAAAGGTGCAGGGTGTGGGGAGCGGAGAACAGGGAGAGGTGGCTGAGACATGTGTCCTAAGCCTTGAAGAAAACTGCTGGAGGGAGTGAAAGGCAAGAGGAGGATGAGAAGAACTCTGGACTCTCGCTCATCCCTGACTACAACGCATCAACTCCTACCGCTCTTCTGCAGGGGCGGGGGAGTTGGGAATACGGAGCTTTCTTTGTCAATGGAAAGAACCCTTCTCCTTTGGAAATAGGAATTCCGGAAGTGCTTGCGACACACCTAAGAATTGATGTGTCCAAATGCTACGCGGGCCTGGAGAGGGACAAATCGTCGATAACAATCTCCAGGAGGATCCCAGGGAATGGAACCATCCATCACCACAGATCCAGCCCAGGAAGACACCGTGTGTGTGTGTGTGTGTGTGTGTGTGTGTGTGTGAGAGAGAGAGAGAGAGAGAGAGAGAGAGAAGTCTCAGGTGAGATTTGGTGATGAAGTGTATGCGTGGGCAAACAGGTGGGAGGAGAAATGATGTTGTGTATGTTGGAGAGACAAGGTGAGAAATGAGAAACTGCCTGCCGATGTGTGCTAGCGAGACTCCCCCGGTGCACTCCCTGACTTACCCAGCTGCAAGACCCCTGAGAAAACACTACTTAGAAAATGCCGCTCCAGATAGGAAAATTAATGTGCTGCCAGGAGGAAACAGGAAATACCTGAATTTGGTGTTGTACAATGGAGATTCCACAAGAGGGAAAAACACAAAAAGATGCTGCTAACGTGACAAACTTTGTCTTTAATTTGACCAATACACATTTGACAAAATAGAATAAAGCAGCCCATTGACGGGCACAAGGTATTTACAGTAACAGCTGTGAAAACAAAATTGACGTATTTTCAAGCAAGTGTCTATTTATAAAGTTTCCTGTTGTGAGTATGGAAGACTTCCTGCTCCTACTCATGCCCTGGCCAGACATCCCAACGGTGGGAGTGTGGGGGCGCACATAAGGCCCAGGAGCAGGAGGTATGGGCTCTAAAACACCTGGCAACTGAGAATTATCTATTGGCATGAGCTCCGGAGCAAGAGAAGGGCCGGATTCTGGGGTAAGACAGAGAATGGAAGACTCCTAAGGAAACACCTAAGTACAAGACCTAACGTCACACTGATCTTTGCCAGTTTCCTTAGAGAAGGCTGGACTCTTATTTTTTTTTTTTAACTTACTCAATTTTCCCCTTTTGTGGCCTCCCCTGGTGGCACAGGCAGTTGAGCGCAGCACTGTGAAGCTGTCCACAGCCTCTGCAGCACCGGTTCAATCCCGGCCGGCCGTCAAAGGTTCCACATGGCGCGACAGACCTCTCCTGTCGTGCCTGCTGCTTCCCTCAGCAGTGTATTTTGTCAGTGCACCTGTTCTGTTCCCTGCTCTGTCTCTGGTGAATCCTCTCACCCTCCCGTGCATCTGACCTGTACCCCGGTTCTTGTAAAATAAATAAATAAATAAATAAATAAATAAATAAATAAATAAATCTTTAAAAAATATTTTCCCCTTTTGCAAAAAAAACACTAACCCCAAGACTCCCATTTTCCATGACATAAAAGCTAATAAACATCTAGAAACAGCTCAAGATTTACAAACTTATTTTATATCCAAAAGAAACTTTAAAGTAACTATTTTTAAAGATTTATTTATTTATGCATACAAGAACTGGGGTGCAGACCAAAGATGCAGGGGTGAGAGGACTCACCAGAGACAGAGTGGGGAGCAGAACAGGTGGATTAACTGAAACACACTGCTGAGGGGAGCAGTGGGGAGACAGAAGAGAGGTCTCCTGCACCATGTGGGCAGCTCCCTGGGATTGAACTCCCATGCTGCAGTGGCTGTGGATAGCTTCATAGTGCTGAGTCTTAACCCCTGTGCCACCAGGGAGGCCCTAAAATAACTTTTATAATCTGAAAATACACATGAGCAAAATTTCTCAAATTTTTCTCTCCTAATTCTTAAACACTCCAACTAATAATTTCCATTGTCTGAAATTACTTCCATAACGAGATACACTTTAAAATCCAGCACCGGGCCTCCCCGGTGGCGCAGCGGTTGAGCGCTGGGTTGCGAAGCTGCCCGCGGCCTCTGCGGCGCCGGTTCGATCCCCGGCTGCTCCCCGGCCACCGGAGGAGGTCCCACATGGCGCGCAGACCTCTCCTGCCGCCCGCTGCTCCCCTCAGCAGTGTCCTTCGGTCCTTCTGCCTGCTCTGCTCCCCGCTCTGGCTCTGGTGAATTCTCTCACCCTCCGCGCTTCTGACTGTACCCATGCATGTATAAACAAACAATAAATAAACATGCCTCTATTAATAAATAAATAAAAAATAATAAAATCCAGCACCATGGCCTCCCAGGTGGCACAAGGGGTTAAGCACAGCACTGTAAAGCTATCCACAGCCTCTGCAGCACAAGCTTGATCCCCAGCCAGGGTGCTGCCCACATGGCGCAGCAGACCTCTCCTGTCTCCCTGCCGCTCCTCTCAGCAGTGTATTTCAGTAGATCTGCCTGTTCTGTTCCCTGCTCTGTCTCTGGTGAGTCCTTTCACCGCCCCCCACCCCCCGCACCTCTGGCCTGTACCCCAGTTCTTGTATGAAAAAATAAATAAATTTTTAAATAAAACAAAATCGAGCACCACTTGCTCTTGTTAAAGGGAATGCCCACCTCCTCCATAATATTCAAAGACACAACATGAGAGACTGTATCCAGGTGGAAAAGAATTTGAATTTACTGAATTACATAAACAAAGCCCATAAAAAAATAACCTGTTTCCTTGTAACACTACTGAGACATGCAGGCAGCCAAACACATCAACGTCTATGATCCAACAAGACTAGTGAACTAACTCTACCTTCGACAAATGGCTTCCACGGGCCTTTGCAGAGCAGCCGCATTCCAAGCTCAGATCTGCTGCTCCTCCACTGGTGGCTCAGGAGCTTCCATCAGCTTATCTTCCTCTTCATTGTGCCAGCTTTGACAATGAGTCTTGATTCAAAATTACAACATGGACATTTAAGTAAACTTTGCCATGGGCTGCTACAGGATTTTTGAGTAGAGATTCCAAAAGAAAAGCCTTGCCACAAATAGTGTAAGGACTGTGGACATTATGCTTATTTACTAAGTGATGCAAAACAGCGCCCTTTTTCATTGCACGACAGCAGCAGATTTTGCAATAATACTTCCACATTTCATGTATTTTGAAATCTCCTCTTCAGAGATAAAAGTCTCTTTTTCTTCAGTAAATTGTAGTACATTTTTGGAGTGCTCTAAGGTAGCCATATCCATCTTGCTCTCTACTAATATCAATAGATTCCAAATTCACCTCTTCTTGGTCACTACTTGACTCTTTTTTTTTTTTTTATAGAGGCATGTTTTTATTTATTTGTTTGTTTGTTTGTTTTGTTTGTTTATACATGCACTGGGTACAGTCAGAAGCGCGGGAGGGTGAGAGAATTCACCAGAGCCAGAGCGGGGAGCAGAGCAGGCAGAAGGACCGAAGTACACTGCTGAGGGGAGCAGCGGGCGGCAGGAGAGGTCTGCGCGCCATGTGGGACCCTCCTCCGGTGGCCGGGGAGCAGCTGGGGATCGAACTGGCGCCGCAGAGGCCGCGGGCAGCTTCACAACCCAGCACTCAACCGCTGCGCCACTGGGGAGGCCCATTGACTCTTTTTTTTTTTTTAAGATTTCTTTATTTATGCATACAAGAACTGGGGTACAGGTCAGAGATGTGGGGGGTGAGAGGATTCACCAGAGACAGAGCGGGAAACAGAACAGACAGATGAACCGAAGACACTGCTGAGGGGAGCAGCGGGGAAACAGGAGAGGTCTGCTGCGCCATGTGGGTAGCTCCCTGGCCAGGGATTGAACGTGTGCTGCAGTGGCTGCGAATAGCTTCACAGTTTGCATCTTAACCCCCTGTGCCACCAGGGAGGTCCCACTACTTGACTCTTGACCCTTCATATCTATCACATACAAATCTGTGTTCATAAACTCATTGCTACTCAGCTCAGCACCTGAGTTTTCTTGGTTGTCTTACAGTTGAGAGGTCAACTCTAAGTACATGGGGTCAAGTACAGGTCTGAGGTCATGGAGAGAGGACAGGGGTCAAGAAGAGGTCAACCCTCAGTTCTCCAGGTCATGAAGAAGTTAGGGCTCAAGGAGAGGTCAACCCTAAATACTTGGGGTCAAGAGTGCAGCATAGAATTCAGTGAATTCAGAGTCACGCTTTCCTAGTCACTCGGGGTCGTGAAGAGATAAGTGAGTTCACAGAGAGATCAAATATAGGAATTAAGTCAGAAAATTAAATTAGGGTTAGGGTAGGGGGTCAAGGTTAGGGCTAGGGGTCAAGGTTAGGGTCAGGGTTCATGGTTGGGGTTAGGGTCAGGGTTACTCAATCTGTACACACCCTCCCACACCTATTTACAAACGCAAACACACAATCACTTAATGCATTACTCGCCTAGGCTCACACACACATATCAGAACTTCATTGCACATATAGACACACTTTCACAGACAGTGCTTCACACAGGTGACTAGTCACTGACATCTTCATGACCCCTTGTGTTTAGGCTTGATCTCTCTGTCTACCATACCTGTATGTAATTAACCATCAGACCCTTTCAAATATCTCTCTCTCTGATTTATCCCCTCACACCACACACTAACCCACTCTAACCCCAACCCCAACCGCCACCCTCACCCTCTGACTCGCACCCTAACCCATTACCCATATTACACTTATGCCAAAGCCAAAGACAGTGAATTAAAAAAGAAAATTATAGACCAGTATCTCTGATGAGCATAGATGCAAAAACATTCTACAAAGTCCTAGCAAACTGAATACAGCAACATATAAAGAAAACCATCCACCACAATCAAGCAGTTTCACCCCAGGGATGCGAGGCTGGTCCTACACATGCAAATCAATCAGTGGTCGCCAGAGCAACGCAAACCAAGACAGAAACCACAGGAGCATCTGGCTAGATGCCCAAAGGCATGACAAGCTCCAACATCAATTTGTGATCACGAAACACTCAACAAATGGGAGTAATGGAATTTATCTAAACATCGTAAAGACCACATATAACAAACCCACAGCCCACGTCACATCAGTGGTGAAAAGCTGGAAGCATTTGCCCTGGAAATAGGAGCAAAACAGGGCCCACCATTACCGCTGTGCGTCAACAGAGCCCCGGACGAACCAGCCAGAGCAAGCAGGCACTAAAAAGACACAAATCCAACTCAGAAACGGTCACTATTTATACATGACATGTAGATACACTTGGACAAACCGAAAGATTCTACCAAAAAAAACTTTCAGAAATAACAAATGAGGACGGTAAAATGGCAGGACACAAAATCAGTTCACAAAAATCAGTGCATTCCTATGTGCAGCAACGTATCCGAGGAAGGGAAACAAAGAAGACCATCCCACTTACAATCACACCAGAGCAAATGAGATTCCTGGGAGTAAACGTTACTAAGGAGGGGAAGGCCCTGTATATTGAAAACTGAAATTCTGTTAAAGGAAATAAAAGAGAACACAGAGAAATGGGAAGATGTCCTGTGTCCACGTCATTGAGAAGGCCACACTGCCCAACGTGGGTCACAGTCAGTGCAACACCAATGCCTTTTTTCTTTCAAAGATTTGTTTTATTTATTTATGCACACAAGAGCTGGGGTGCAGGCCAGAGGTGTGGGGGGTGAGAGGACTCCCCAGAGACAGAGTGGGGAGCAGAACAGGTGGATCTGCTGCTGAGGGGAACAATGGGGAGACAGGAGGGGGCTGCTTATGTGGACAGACCCTGGGGATCCTGCTGGGGATCAGGATCAGGATGGCACTCAGGCTGGGTGGCTCAATGCCTTTTTTCAAGGAAACAGAACAATTAACATGTGTATGGAACAACAAAGACCCCAAATAGCAAAACAATCCTGAGGAAAAAGAAGAAAATGGAGGTACACCCCTCCCAGCTTCACACACCGTTACACAGAGGAGGTAGCCAGCAACACACAGCAAGGCACTGGGCCCAAAATGGAAACCCAGAACAATGCAGTGGAACAGAGAGCCTGGGGCGACCCCCGCATGACCGCCCACACACACATGTGGACAGCAAGCCAACAGCCTCTTAAGGAACGGGGCCAGAAAGGTGGGCGATCACTTGCAAGAAGATGAAACGAGACCCATACTTAATGCCACACACTAGACTCAAATGGACTCGTGATCTGGTAGAGGGTGTGTGAGGGAGTGTGTGAGGGTGAAGGTGTGTGGGGTGAGTGTGTGAGGGAGTGTCTGAGGTTCTGTGAGGGGGTGTGTTGTGAGGGTGTCTAAGAGTGTGAGGGGGTAAGGGAGTTGAGGGGGTGAAGAGGTGGCGGGGTGTGAGGGTGAGGGGGATGAGGGGGGTGAGGCGGTATGAGGGGGTGTAAGGGGGTTAGGGGTGTGAGGGTGAGGGTGTGAGGGATGAGGGGGATGAGGGGTGTGAGGAGAGTGAGGGTGTGAGGGCATGAGGGAGTGTGAGGAGGGTGAGGGGGTAAGGGGGTGAGAGGGTAAGGGTGTGAGGGGGCGAGGGTGAGGGAGGGGATGAGGGGGTAAGGGGTAGTGTGAGGGGGTGATGGGGTGAAGGGCTGTGTGGGGTGAAGAGGTATGAGGGTGTGAGAGCTTGAGGGGTGTGAGGCAGTGTGAGGGGGTGAGGGGGTGTGAGGGGGTTGAGGGAATGTAGGGGTGAGGAGGTGTGAGGGATGAGTGTGTGTGAGGGGTGGGTGTGAGGGGTATAAGGATGTGAGAGGGTATAAGGGGGTGAGGAGATATGAGGGGGTTGAGGAGGTGAGAGGGTGTGAGGGAGAAGGGGGGTGAGGGGTTGTGAAGGGGTGAGGGGGTGGGGGGTTGAGGGGTTGTGAGGGGGAGGGAGGAGGGTATGAGTGGATTGAAGGGGGGTGAGGGTGTGAGGGGGTATGAGGAGGTGAGGTGTGAGGGGTATGAGAGGATGTGAGGTGGTGAGGGGTAAGTGGTGGGTGAGGAGGTGAGGGGGTGAGGGATTTGAGGGGGTGTGAGGGTGTTAGGGGGTGAGGGTATGAGGGGGATGAGGGGATGTTAGGGTGGTGAGGGGGTCTGAGGGACTGTAGGGGATGTGAAGGAGTGAGGAAATGTGGGGGGTATGAGGGGAGTGAGAGGTGTGAGGTGTGAGGAGGCGCGAGGAGGGTGAGGGGGTGTGAGGGTGTTAGGGGGTGAGGGGTGAGGGGATGTTAGTGAGGATGTGAGGGTGTTAGGGGAGTGAAGGGATCTGAGGGGTTATAGGGGATGTGAAGGGGTGTGAGGGTATGAGGGGGATGTTGGGGTGAGGAGGTGTGGGGGTTGTGAGGGGGTGAAGGTGGGCGAGGGCTTGTGAGAGGGTGGATGAGGGTGTGTCTGAGGGTGCGAGGGGGTGTGTGTGTGAGGGGGTGTTGCAGGGGTGTGTGAGGGGGTTTTATGGAAGGTGAGGGGGTAAGGAGTGAGGGGGTTTCTGAGGGTGTGAGGGAGGGTAAGGGAGTGAGGGGGTGTGAGGGTGTTAGGGGCTGAGGAGGATGAGGGGATGTTAGGAGGGTGAGGTGTGAAGGGGTGTTAGGGCTGAGGCGTTCTGAGGGGTGTGAGGGAGGGTGAGGGGTTGTGAGGGGGTGAAGGTGGGTAAGGCTTGTGAGGGGGTGGGTGAGGGTGTGCGTGAGGGTGTGTGTGTGTGAGTGGGTGTTGCAGCGGTGTGAGGGGGTTTGATGGAAGGTGAGGGGGTAAGCGATGAGGGGGTGTCTAAGGGTGTGAGGGAGGGTAAGGGGGTGAATGGGGTGTTGCAGGGCTGAGTGTGGGGATGCACCCCCCTCACGAGGCCAAGGCAGGGTTGGTGGCCGAGGAGCGGGACGAGGCCCGAGAGGGCGCCCGCAGGCGGAGCGGAGAGGCTGCCTCAGGGAACCTCGGGGACCTCGGCTTGGGGGCTGCGCGGAGCCTGGGCGCGCCCATCGGCCCTTGGGCGGCTGCACGGCCGCGGCCCCGGCGGAGTCCAGCTGGCTCGGGCGCGCCCACAGACACCCAGACCGCGGCGCGCGGCCCCCCCTCCCCGCGCCCGCCCCCCACCACCGCCCCCAACCCCCACCCCACGCCCCCCGCCTGCAGCGCGCGGCCCCGGCCCGTGAGCGCGCACCTGGCCGAGGGGGGCGGCGGCGGAGGCCACTGTCTCGTCCATGGTGTCCCGGCCGCCACACACAGCGCCCACGGGGTCCCCGGGGGGGAACCCCCGGTGCGGGCGCTCGTGACGCCACCCTGCCTGGCTGGGCCTCCCCGCTGCCCCGCCCCCGGCCTGGGCGGAGCCGCGGGGCCTGGGCGGGGCGGGCGGGGTCTGGGCGGGGCGGAGGGTCTGGGCGGTGGTGGGCGCACCGGCGTGGGCGGGCGGGGCCTGGGCGAGGCGGGCGGGACAGGGTCTGGCGGGTGGGCGGGGCCTGGGCGGGGCTGGGCGGGGGGCGGGGGTCTGCGGGCGGGGCGAGTTGGGGCGGGCGGGGCGCTGTCTGGGGCGCGGGTCTGGCGGGCGGGCGGGGCGAGGCGGGTCAGGGCGGGGGCGGGGCGGGCGGGCAGGGCGGGCGGGGTCTGGGCGGTTTCTGGCGCGGTCTGCGGGCGCGGCCCCGCGTGGGCGGCCTCTGCAGGCCCGCGCTCCGGCCGCTGCCCGCCTGTGCTGCCCCTGCGGGCGTGAGGTCGCTTCCCGGGTGCGAAAGCGCCCGAGGACCCAGCGCTTCCGGCTGTCCCGGCCGTGGGCCCCGCGCGACCCGGCCCGCGAGGGGACCCCGCCTGCCGCCCGCTGCCCTCAGCAGTGTTTCAGTGGACCCGCCCGTTCTGCTCCCCACTGTGTCTCTGGGGAGCCCCACCCCCCGCACCCCTGGCCGGCACCCTAGCTCTTGTATTCATAAGTAAATCTGTTAAAAAGCGATGTCCAGGACAAGTGGCCGCTGGGCTGGGGCCGTGGGGGCAGAGAGCCCCAGCCGGAGGGCCGCGCCACGGCCTTCCTCTCCCCGCGAGGCCAGCGCGTCCGCAGGCGCCCAGGCCAGGCGCTCAGGCCCGGGCAGCTTCGGCCGCGCAGAACCTCTGCAGCAGGTTGGCTCTGGCTCCGCAGCGCCGCCGAGCAGTGGACAGCGGGCTGCGGGCGGCGGACAGCGGGCGGTGGACAGCGGGCTGCGGGCGGACAGCGGGCGGCGGGAGGCGGACAGCGGCAGTGGACAGCGCGGCGGGCGGTGGACAGCGGGCAGTGGACAGCGGGCGGGCGGACAGCGGGCGGCGGACAGCGGCGGCGGGCGTGGACAGCGGGCGGCGGCGGCGACAGCGGCTGCGGGCGCGGAAAGCAGGCGGCGGAGGCGGACAGCGGGCAGTGGACAGCGGCGGGGGCGGCGGACAGCGGGCTGCGGGCGGCGGAAAGCGGGGCGGGAGGCGGACAGCGGGCAGTGGACAGCGGGCGGCGGGCGGTGGACAGCGGGCAGTGGACACGGGCGCGGGCGGCGGACAGCGGCTGCGGGCGGCGGAAAGAGGGCGGCGGGCGGACACGGGCAGTGGACAGCGGCGGCGGGCGGCGGACAGCGGGCAGTGGACAGCGGGCGGCGGGCGCGGACAGCGGGCGGCGGACAGCGGGCTGCGGGAGGCGGACAGCGGGCAGTGGACAGCGGGCGGTGGACAGCGGGCCAGACGGTGGACAGCGGGCTGCGAGGTGGGACCTCGGGCTGCGGGCGGTGACAGCGCGCCGGGCGGCCCTGGGCGGGGTCCGCAGCTTGCAGGCAGCCCCGGCCCGCCAGGAGCGCGGAAAGCGCTGGCAGGGAGGTGGGGCAGGCCCGGGCCCGGCGCGGCCGTCGCCCTCACAGAAACTCAAAAGCAGGCCCTGGGGCGAGAGACCCCAAGAAGCAGGGCCCTGGGGCTCCGCAGCCGCCTGCGCGCGGGTCCTCGCCCCGAGCCCGGGGAGGCCGAGGCGCAGCCCCGCCCTCGCCCGCCGCACCAGGGGGCGCTGCTGCCCCTCGAAAGGCCGCGCGGCCGACGCTCCCGAGCCGCGGCGGGAAGGGCCGCGCGGGCAGCCCCCGGGACGGCTCCGGGCGCGAGGCGGGCCGCTGTGGACTCCCGGCCCAGCACGTGTCCCGGGGCGCGGGCTCCCTGCGGGCTCACGGGCCGAGCCGGCCGCCCGGGACGCGGGGTCCGGGGGGCGGCGGGCGGGGCCTTTGGCGCCGGCTCACCCCCTCCCGAAGGAGCCGCGGCCGCTGGCCAAAGCCCTGGCCCCCTCGACGGGCGCCGCTCCTCCGGGAGGGCCCGGGGACCGCCAGGGGCGCGGCGCGAGCGGGGCGGGGCGCTGGCGGCAGTTGGCTGGCGATTCCGTGTCTCATGCATTTCATTTCAACAAAACCAGTGCCGCGGGCGCTCGGCGCCAGCTGTGCCCCCGGCCGGCGCCCCCTGCAGGCCGGCCCCGCAGGCATCGCGGCTCGCGCCTCCCATCCTCGTGCGCCCCACACGCGGGCGCAGCTACCCTGCTTCAAAACCCACACCCCAGTTTTCCAGCAGCACCTCCTAGCCCGCCCTTCCTCCCCTTCACCGTCCTTGACCCGACCTTGAGGACCCCCACCTGTCAGGCGCTCCAGCCCTCCACCTGCAGGGTCCCCCCGCCCCCCCCCAGAGGCTGCAGACCTCTCTCCTGCACCCTCCACCCACTTGGTGAAGGCTCCCGGATCACAGGAGAGGGCTCCCTGCCCTCGCCGCTGCAGCTGCAGCCTTTCTGCAGGGAGAGAAGCTGGGGGCGGGGGGCAGGAAGGGGGCAGGAGTAGGTGTGAGGGGAAGGGGTGGGAGGAGGGGCCAGGAGGGCTATGTGCGCCATCTGGGCCCCCATCCCAGGTCCTGGCCTCTGGGCCTCTGTCCGCGATCACCTGGGCCCCACTGCAGGCAGCTCCTGGCTGTGAGTGCCGTCTGCAGCACACTTCGGGCACAGTGTGGCTGGTTGCCACGACCGTGGTGGTCATCTCTGCTGCTGGGGGGACCCTGGGTGGGGACTTGGGGCCCAGGAGGGCCCCAGGGCTGCCACTCGGTCTGTGTCTCCAGGGGGGGCCGCCGAAGCAGTGCCCCAGGCTGGGGGCAGAAGGTTACCCAGCCGTGCTCTGCTGGTGGGCCGGGGCGGGAAGGGTTAAGTGCTGACTCGCAGGGATCGGCCTGCTGGGGCACTGGACCGGGGGCAGCTGTGGGCTGGCCGCCCAGACTTCCCGGCTGTGCTGGCGCCTCCGCTTCTGCCGGTGGCCTCTGGGGACACATGGCCGGCTGCCTGGGGACAGCACCACTCCCGGCCAGCCCCCTCCCCTGCTCCACCTAGGGGAATGGGGGGGCGGCACGGTGGGACCTCCAGCCGGGGTCAGCGCTGCCCTCGCTGCTGCTGACCACAGGGGAACTGCCCTTTGGCCCTGGTGCGGGCGAGGCTGTGGGCCTAGGCCTCTGCTGGCTGAATCAATCCGTGCTGCTGGTCACCCAAGCCCAGGGCCAGGCCCTTCTCCCCTTGACTGCTGCCTGGCCAGACCCAGTGGACGCCGCTGATGTCTCAACCCCAGGACCCAGGACCCTCCCAGGCCACTTCAGAGGGGGCTTGCCCCCAGGCACCAGCGCCCACAGCAGCCCCCGGAGCCCCCAGCAGCCCCAATGGCCCCATCAGCCCTCCAGCGTCACCGAGGTGGTCCCTGCCCCAGAGCCACAGGAAACTTCCCCGCAAATAAAAGGGCCATTCCGGGCCCTGCAGACGGGCCTCCTCCCTGTCCAACCGCATGGCCCCGGCTCTGGCCTCGGCCTCCCACCAGCCAGCCAACCTCCCCACCTGTGGCTGTTCCCTCCTCAGCGGGGCCTCTCCCAGGGGAGGAGGGAGGTGGCGCCCCCTCATCTATTACTCTGCACAGTGCTCCTGATGAAATTACTCACGTTGGCCAGCGAGAGACGAAACCAGCCCAGAGCGGTACCACTGGGGTCCCTTCAGGGGTCATGCAGCCTGGCAGCCCCTCCCTGGCCTGTGTGCCAGTGCCCTTGGGTGGACAAGCCAAGTGGGGTCCACTGCGTGCTCTGGACAGTTAGAAGACCAGGCCCCAGAGGGACGCCGGCCCAGGACTCTGAGGTCAGGGCATGTGGTCAGGTAGAGCTGGACCAGGCCACACCCCAGGGCAAGGGCTGGGGTGGGTTAGAGTGGGGTGTAGGCAGACAGGATGGGGGTCCGGAAGGCCAGCCCAGGACCGGGGGGGGCTGACGGCCGTGTCCGGGGCGCCTGCAGCATCGTGTTGAGGCGCACCCCGCCCTGCAGACCCAAGGGCCTGGAGCCCCTCCCCAGGGCCAGCACAGAGCCCCGAGCCGGGGTGGAGGACACCATTGGCCCAGGCAGGGAGGACGCCCCTCTGGACTCACGCTTACAGTGAGAGTGTGGGTTGCCAGGTGAGACACCATTCTGGAAAGGAAGGGCAGGGCGCTTGGAAGCCATGGGGACAGGGGCTCGTTCTGGCTGGACAGATCTGGGGGGGCTTCCTGGAGGAGGCGGCACCAAAAGGCATGTGGGGAGCCTGGGGTTGCCACTCTGTGGGGGGGCACAGCCGTGCCCGGGGAGGGTGAGTGGGGTGCCCAGCACAGCGGCCGGCCTGGGGCTTGGGGACATGTCGGGAGCACCAGTGGAGTTCACCCTGCAGGCCTGAGGTCATGAGATGGGGGATGATAGGTGGACGCAGGGCAGCACCAGAGAGGCCAGTGGAGACCCGCAGGAGCCGGGGCCCCTGCCAGGATGCCAGGGCAGGGGACTGAAGCCCCGGGGGCACAGCTCCTCATGACCCTCCTGCTGTGGGCTGTGGCTCTCCTTGGGCCCGGCCACTCCCTGAGTTCTCTGGGGACGAGTTTACCCGCCAAGGAACCCCCAACTCAAGAGACAAGGGGTCCAGCCTGTGCCCCGAAAACAAGGGAGAGGGTGTGGCAGACGGGCAGGGTGCTGGCTCCCAGCCCCACCCTGTCGCACCCCCATCCCTGGTCACCCCCCTCCCAGTGCTGAAAGGCAGCCCCTGCCCTAGAGCCCCCAGGCCCCTGAGCCAGCCACCTGCACCCGCGCCCTAGAGGACAGAGGCACCAGCCTTGGGGCTGGGAGGCCGAGGCAGCTCTGGGCTCTGTCTCCAGGACTGGGCACCCACTCAGTCCTGTGCTGCGCCCGCCCTCCTGGGCACGTCCTGGTGGCCCACAGGCCAGAGGGCCAGTGGAGGCCAGGGTGGGGGGCTGCAGGGCCACGGCCCCCGGTCCTGACTGCAAGCTGCCTCCACCAGCCTCTCCCTGGTGGGGTGTCCAGGATGTGTCCACTCCCAGGCCACGCGCTGGGACTTGGTGGGCCGAGGGTCACCAGGAGGGCTCAGACAGCCCCTCTGTGCGGGCCTGCGCCGTGCTCATGCTCACAGGACAGACCCTGGGCGGGACTCGCACAGCCGGGACTGACTGGACACTGGAGAAGACACGGGGACATGGCAGTAGGGGAGGAGGGACAGGCGCCGCCAGGCAGGGCCAGTGGTGGGAACCTCCACGGCCCAGCTCCAGGCCTTGGGCCAGAGTCCCGGGAGCCGAGCGGGAGGAGCCGGTGGGGGCCCCCAGGGGTGCTGCTCAGGGCTGCCCCTCCCGGCAGGTGCCCCAGAGGGGGCCCAAGGGTCTCAGGAGCCCTGTCCCTGGCTCAGGTGGGCAAGACATGCTGGCCCCCATGCAGGTGGGGGTCTCGCCTCAGCAGCGGCCACAGTGAGCGGATGGACATGCCGGGTCCTCCCGGCCAGGTGCAAAGCTGGCAGGGGGAAGTGGGGGCTGCTTCCCAGAGACTTCCCGGCCCAGAGCAAAGTGCAAGCATCATCACAGAAATGCAGCATCTGCGGCCTGGCCAGCAGCAGGGGCGGGGGAACCAGCAGGGGGGCGCTGGCACAGGCGCCTGCCCCAGGGGCACCATAGTGGGCGCCAGGTGTGGGCGCAGCCACAGGGGCGCCGCGCAGGTGGAGGCAGGCCCAGAGGGGCCCCTTCTCCCTGGAGGGGTGCCCCGCCACAGCCAGGCCTCCCCAGGTGGGGCTGAAGCTCGGGCTGCAGGGCCAGCCACAGGGCTCCCGGTCAGGGTGGGGGGTGTCTCACTCCAGGCAGCAGCTGGAGCCGGGCCAGGGGGACGGGGCGCCGCCGCCCGCCAAGCCCGGCAGCATGAGCGATGGCGGGCTGAGCGATAAGAAAGTAATAATTTATGTTTCCAGCTCCAGAGCCCGGCGCCGAGGGAGGGCTGCCACCTCCCCCAGCCCGCGCCCCGGCCTCACTGCACAAATTATTAACGACCTGAGAATGAATGGCTGTGGCTGGACCAGGCCCACATGCTCCGTCCGCGGGCGCTGAAACCAGGGGCTGCCTCGGAGTGGGGAGCACCCCACCAGGCCAAGCCCCACCTCCTGCTGGGATTGGGGGGGGACAGAGGAACAGAGGCCTCACAGCAGACTTGCCGGCCTGTGCCTAGCAGGGGAGGCATCCCCGGTGCGGGATCCTCTCTGCGCCCCTGGCCTCCCCTTGGGGCCCCTCCAGCCTGGGCAGTGCCATCCTGGTGTGGGGGCACAGTGACAAGGGTCCCCTCCTCTGCACCTCGCTGACCCCCACCACGCGCAGGCTCAGATGTGGGCGGACACAGCACAGACCGGCCTGCAGACCCAACCAGCAGGCGAGGCCATCTCCAGTGAGGTGGGGGTTCCATGGCCTCCAGCTACAGGCCTGCAGGCACCGGCCGGGCCTCCTGTGCTGTTCCAAGGGGCCGAGTCCTCCTGCCACTGTAGCTGGCCCAGGCAGGGCACAGGGAAGCCAGAGGGGCTGCAGCGGCAGGAGGGGGCGCTGCTGTGGGCCTGGAGGACAGGCAGGGGCGTTCCTGGGTGTGGCTAAAAGCACAGCAGACCCCACAGCCTCAGAGGGGACCTGGCAGGAGCAGAGCTGGCTTGGGACGAGGGCCCCAGGCCAGTCTGGACCTGCAGGCCGCCGCCCACCTTATCTGCCACGGGCCCGGCCCTGCTGCACCAGCCCCAGCGCCGCGGCTCACCTAGTGCCTGCTTCTCCGAGACCACCGAGTGCCCGCTGGCCGCACCTGCCCGCCCAGGCCTCATGGCCCCGCAGGCCAGGCACCATCTCCAGGCAGGGGCCTGCGGGCTCCCCGGGGTGAGTCTGGAAGGCAGCCCAGGGCCAGCTTGTCTGCGCCCTGGGACTCAGGCCACAAAAGTCCTAACTTTAATGTCCTTTGCATCAGAAGATAGGCCAACGACCATGGCGGCAGCGGGCCCAGCCTGGCTGTGCTGCCCTAGTGTCTGTGCGGGCAGCTGTGGCTTGGCAGCCCTCAGGGGGAACAAGTGGTCAGGCCGCGGTGCTAAAGGGCCACAGCTCAGGGACGGGGGCGACGAGGGTCATGGGGTGGGCGACCAGATCCTGGCAGTGGGGCCCTGGGGCCAGGGCATTGGAGGCCGCCAGGCGCGCAAGGCCAGGGCAGGCAGGCTGGGTGGCGCTTAGCCTACGGAGGCTGCTTGGCCTGGGCCCGGCCACCCTCTGGTAATAGGTCAGCCTGTGGGCAGGGGCTCTGAGACCATGAGGGGGCCCACAGGGCAGCAGGTCCTGAGCATCTGGACTGCAGCTCGGAGAGGAGGGCCAGGATGGACAGGTCGGCTGGACTGAGGCCTCAGACTGCCCATCCGCTGGGCCAGAGCTGGGGCTGAGAGAAACGTGTGGTCCTGCAGCCCTGCCTAAAAGGCCCTGGTGTGACCAGTGAAGGGGGACACTGCCAGGGACCACATGCAGGAGCAGGGCTGGGGCCAGCAGGAGCCCCTGAGAGAGGCAGCCAGGCAGCGGGTGGCCCCGAGTGGGCCGGGCCGGGCTCAGGCCACAGGGAGCCCTGCGGAGCCGGGGGTGAGACCCAAGCGGGCCGCCCCTGGTGCTGTGGCCATGCCCGTCACTCAGAACACACCCCTGCCAAGGACACGTGAGGAGTCCCGGCCACCCCAGGCTGACCGCTCTACTGCTAGCTCCTGAGCTGGCCCTTGAAGACCTCTGGGCATGACAGCTGCACCCCTGCACATGGCTGGGGTCGGGAGGCCCGTGAGTGCCAGCCTCGCCCCCACAGGGCATCGGAGCAGAGCACCCTGTTCTTGGGCTCCACCTCCCCCCAGGGGAGGCCCAGCCCCCGGCACCCTCGGGGTGCCCATGGCCAGTGCGCAGGAAGGGGCTGCCTGGGCAGAAGCCCAGGGCAGGCACTAGTGAAGAGCTGGGCAGGCAGAGCCACCAGGGCAGGGAAGGCAGAGAGGCTGAGGGGCTGTGGGCAGGCGAGGCTGGGCCCATGTGCTGGCGGGGGCCTCGTGAGCAAAGGGAGCTCGTGTCCATCACAAAGTCCAGCACATAACTGACCGGTTGCTTCGGGGCTGTCTGGTCTGGGGACCACGGAGCAGGAGGAGCTGAGGGCGGACAGCCGTGGTCGCCAGGAGAGGAGGGGGCAGGGGTCTCCTTAGCCGCGCAGACCCGGGGGCCGGCAGCCATGGGGCCATGCTGGCTGCTCCACCCGCGGCACCTCCCCGTGGGCACCTGAGAGGACCTTGGTGCTGTGGTGCCGGAGCCCAGGGGGTCCCGGGCGGCAGCAGCCATGTCTGGCCCAGCCAACTTTGGCGCCCCAGGCCCCAGGCCACCAGCCCGGTCTGGCTCCCAAGGCCCCAAACACCTGGGGGTTCCCCTGCATGGTCCACCAGTAGTGAGGAGCCCCAGCTCCTGCACTCAGGTCCATTTACGGAGGAAGCACCCGAGGGGAGCAGGCCCTCCTCCCCCTGCTGACCAGGGCACCTGCAGCCACAGCTGTCCTAACCTCTCTGCTCCAGGCCGCAGGGACCCCACAGTTTTCAGATGGGGAAACTGAGGCCCTGAGGTGGGCAGAAAGGGCTGGCTTGTGCCCAGGCCAGACCCAGGTCTTAGGCCACCAGGGGTCCACTCCCTCCATGACCTGCTTGGTGCTCCCCAGCGCCCGCCCACCCCAGGCTGGCCACCACTCCGGGAGGGGAGGGACCAGTGGGTGGATGCCTCGAGGCTGCAGGACAGCTCCTCCAGGAGGCCTGCAGCCAGCGCCTTTGTGGGTGGGGCAGCTGGATGGGGCCAGGGGCCCCGCGTGCCCCATGGGTGCCCCACAGGTCTTGGTGGCACAGGGAGGCCGACCTGCTTCCTGACCGTGGCACAGCCAGGCTGCAACCTCTGGCCCCAGGACCCTTCCTCATGCCAGGGTGCTGCCCACACCCCCTCCGAAGGGCCTGGCCTCCCAGGCACACCTGCGCCACCTGCCGCTGCCGACGCACGGCCCTCCCTGCAGGTGCGCGGGCACAGGCGCGCGGCTGTGGGTGCCTGAGCGCCCCAGGGTGCGGCGCCCCCGCCCTGCCCGCGCGGCCGGTGGGCTGGGAGGGGGGCGCCTCTGCACCCGTGGCCTCGCTCCGCTGGGCCTCCCGCCTCACCTCTGGGCTCTCCCGGCCAGACCGCACCTGGTAACGGGCGCGGCCGGCGCGGAGAGGCTCCGCAGGAGGGAGCGGCGGGGCCGGCGGGCCGGGCGGCGGGCGGCGGGGCTGGCGGCCGGGCGGGGCGGGGGCGGCGCGGCGGCTCCCCGGGGACGTCTCGGGTCACCGTCTGCGCGCCCGGCGCCCGCCCGCGGGTTATTTATGACCCTCCCCTCCCCCTCCCTGGCGGCAGCGGCGGCTCCGGCCGCGGCCGGCGACGGAGGGCCCCGCGCGGGGGGACCGTGAGGGGCGACGGCGCCGCGCGGCCGCGCGGGGCGGGCCTCCCGCCGGAGGAGGGGCGGCGCGACCTCACCTGCGCGGCGCGGGTGGTGGGGGCGGGGGTGCCCCTGCCTCTGGCTCCCCGCGGGAGTGCGCGGGGCGGGCCGGCGCCAGCAGGGGACGCGGGCACATGCCGGGGGCGAGAGGTCCCCGGCCCGCGCGGGCCCCAGGGAAGTGGCGGAGGGCGCGGCTGGGAGGGGTCTGTTCCCGCCAAAGGGGGGCGCTGAGCAGGTGGGGACCCCCAGGCCGCCCAGAAAGGTCCAGTGGCGTTGGGCCCAGCCACTGTCTTTCCAGGAGGGACCCTGGTCTCAGCGCGGTGGGCGTCGGGCTGGAGAGCCAGTCCCCACACCCCGCCCACCCGCCCTGGAAGCCCGGAGGGCCGCGCCCCGGGGAGCAGGTGGGCCTGCGCCCGAGGACACAGGCCTGGGGGCCAGGAGCCTCTCTGCAGGCTGGGGGGCAGGCCTGGCCACCTGTCACCTCCTCAGCTCTGAGCCCGGCTTTCATGCCCTTCCAGCCCCAACGCCCCGGCGAGGTCAGGGTCAGGAGGCCCGAGGCTGCCCGGAGCAGGCAACCCTAAGCACTGGACAGAGAGGCAGCAGGGCCAGGGCTGTGGCTGGAGAGAGGACAGACGCCCCTGGGCGTATAGCTAAGCCCTGGCGGCCTCCACACAGGGCCTCCTGCCTGTTGGGCGCACACCACCCTGGGAAGCAAGACTGGACGTCCCAGGTAGGGGGAACTGCAGCAAAGGGGCGCCGGGTGGGAAGTGAGGAGCAGCTGACCCCACCCCCCAGCGGCCTGCTACGCCCAGCACAGACAGGCCAGGGGTGACCAGCGAGGTGGCCACATGTGCACCGGTGCCCGTCCAGGCCTGGCTCCCAGGCCAGCTCTGGGGCTGGCAGCTGCCTCAGCAGAGAGGGGGTGGGCATTGGTGCTGCTGGCAGTCAGCCAGGGGCCCGGGGGTGCCAGTGTCCGGTAGGGGGCCTTGTGTTGCCTCAGTCCAGCCCTCCCTTGCAGAAGGTGCTCCAGCGAGCACCCCTGAGACTCAGCACTGCTCCCCAGAGCTTCAGGGCAGTGCGACTGCCCAGAGGCAGGCATCCCGCGGCCAGGGCAGGCCCTGTGCCCACAGGGGTCTGTGGCTACTTCCCAGCTGGCCCAGCGTCGTGCCAGCTCTTCCCAGAGCTGTGGGGCTCCCGGGCTGGGCTGCAAGGCTGGCTCTCCCCAGGGGGTGCGCGGCCCCCACTCCTGGCACAGGTGCAGCGCTCCCTCCCCCAGATCTGCTCCCAGGGGGCACAGAATGTGCCGGCCCCAGCCCTGCTCTCCGCTGCCCGTCCTGCCCTCGGCGGGCCGGACGCGACTCCTCTGCACTGGGAAAGGCTGGTGCCATCCCCGCAGGCCTTGTCCCGCCTGGGCCCCGCTTCAGCCTCGGCACCGCGGCGCGGTCAGGGCCGTCCTGCGGGCGGGCAGCCGGGTCGGGCAGGCCCTGCGGCCACAAGCCAGCCCGCAGCCTCGGCGCCAGACGCTCCGGCCTCCTGGGCACCGGTGCGGGCCTCGGCGCCGTGCCAGCCCTCCCGCGGCGCCAGGCGGCCAAGCCGCCCGCGCCCCGGACGCCCCCTGCGGGCCGGGCCCGGCGCCCCCTCCGCGCCCGCCCGCGACCCAGCAGCCCCCTCCCTCGGCGGGGTCCGCGCCCGCGCTCCCGACCCCGGCCCGCGCGCGGCGGGCCCGCCGGCCCCGCCCGCCGCCCCCCGCGGCCGCCGGGCGTCGGCCGTCACGCACCCCCTGCCGGAGCCCGCGCCGCCGCCCGCCGCGCCGGGGCCGTTTAAATGGGCCAAGTTGTGGCGGCGCGCGAGTCTCCCAAGTCCCGGCGGCGCGGGGCGCGGGGCGCGGGCGGGGCGGGCGGGCGGGCGGGCGGCCCGAGGGCGCGGGCGCAGGTGGCCCCGCGGCGGTCGCGGCTCGGCGGCTCGGACGGCGCCGGGCGCGGGCGGCGCGGCCCGGGGCGGCGCGGGCGGGGGGCGCCGGGCCATGCCGGCCGTCAAGAAGGAGCTGCCGGGCCGCGAGGACCTGGCGCTGGCGCTCGCCGCCTTCCGCCCGCCGCTGGCCGCGCTGCCGCTGCCGCCGCTGCCCGGCTACCTGGCGCCGCTGCCCGCCGCGGCCGCGCTGCCGCCCGCCGCCTCGCTGCCCGCCGCGGCCGCGGGCTACGGGGCGCTGCTGGCCCCGCCGCTGCGCGCGCCCCGCGCCGGCCTGAGCCTGCCGGGCGCGGCCGCCCCCGCGCGCCCGCCGGCCCCCGCGCGCCTCGCCGCGCCGGACTTCCAGCCGCTGCTGGACCGCGGCGAGCCGTGCATCGAGGTGGAGTGCGGCGCCAACCGCGCGCTGCTCTACGTGCGCAAACTCTGCCAGGGCAGCAAGGGGCCGTCCATCCGCCACCGCGGCGAGTGGCTCACGCCCAACGAGTTCCAGTTCGTCAGCGGCCGCGAGACCGCCAAGGACTGGAAGCGCAGCATCCGCCACAAAGGTGCGGCCGGGACCCCGCCCGCCCCGGGCCTCCCGCCGCCGCGCCCCGGCCCCGCGCCGGCCGGCGGGCGGCGCTGCCCAGCGGGGCCCCGTGGGCGCGCAGGGTCCTGCCGGCGCCCGCGCTCTGGGCCTGGGGAAGAAGTTGACGGGAACTCGCGGAGCCGGCGGGGCCTGGCGGAGCCGGACACTCCCCCCGCGGCGCCGGCGGGGGCGGGGGACGCGTGCGGCCGGGGGCGCGGGGCTGGGGGCGCGGGGCTGGGGGCTCGGGGGCGCTCTGGGGCGGGGGCGCGGGGCTGGGGGCGCGGGGCTGGGGGCTGGGGGCGCGCTGGGGCGGGACGCGGGGCTGGGGGCTGGGGACGCGCTGGGGCGCGGGGCTGGGGGTTCGGGGCGCGGGGCTGGGGCGCGCTGGGGCGGGGGCGCGGGGCTGGGGGTTCGGGGGCGCGGGGGCTGGGGGGCGCGGGGCTGGGGGCGCGCTGGAGCGGGGGCGCGCTGGGGCGGGGGCGCGGGCGGGGGGCGCGCTGGGGCGGGGGCGCGGGGCTGGGGTTGGTCTGCCGGGGCGCCCGCGCGTCTGTGCTCGGAGGCGCTGGTGCGGACCCGACGAGCGCGGTGGGCGCCGGGCGCCGGGGCAAGGCGGTTAGAAAGTTAAGGACCCTTTAGCGCTTGACTTTGGGGTTCTCGGCCACCGTCTTCCTACTGTGGGGTCAGGCGCCTCCGGGTGCCGACGGCACCCCCGTCTCCGGGGCACGCGACCTTCCTGGGTGGGCCCTGCTGCGCGCGCGGGGTGCCGACTTGGAGGGGCGCGGGCGCGGGAGGGGCCGCCTTCCCACCAGGGGCGCTCGCCGGGACCCTGCGTTTCGGGAGCTCCGCAGACCGCGGCGGTGTCCGGCGGGGCGGGGCGGCAGGGCGGGGGCACGCACGGGCCCAGAGCCCGCGGCTTATGCCGGCGCCTGGCTGCTTCGCGCTCTCCTGCAGGGAAAAGCCTGAAGACGCTCGTGTCCAGGGGCATCCTGCAGGTGCACCCGCCCATCTGCGACTGTCCAGGCTGCCGGATCTCCTCCCCGGTGGTGAGAAGCGCGCAACGCGCTGGGTTCCTATGGCCCTAACCCCAGGCCTGCGCCGTGAGGCCCAGAGGGGAGAGAAGGGAGACTTGGCCATGAGCGGTCATTTGGGGCGCCCTGAGCCAGGCCAGGAGAGGGCCTGGGCCGAGTTCTGAGTGTGGTGCCTGGAGGCGCCTGCCGGGCTCACAGTGGGTGCTGAGCCTTGGAGCCAGGCCTGGCTCTGGGGTGAGGAGGTCTGGAGCTGAGACAGGGGGACACCTGTGACCAAACACCCCCCCCCCCTTGTGGCAGGAGCAGGGCTGCCTGGGCCTGTCAAAGCCCTCTAGGCCACGGGCCCAGCACTGGTCTGGAAAAGACATGGGTGTTGAGTGGAACCACTGGGAGCAGGGAGGAGCCATGGAAGCCTCGGCTCCCCATGGGCTCGCGGCAGCCGCTGATCCTGGCTGCTCCACTCTGGCATGAGGGGGGTGGGACCAGAGGCACACGCTGGGCAGCCTGTTTGCTTTGGGCAGGGGTGCAGGGAGGGGTCGCCCTGGGCAGCCTGGGCTAGGCGGAAGCCACAGACCTCACTGGCGAGGACAGACACAGATGCTGCCCCTGCTGCCCACCCCACAGACCTCTGACCAAGCCCCTCACACCCACAGTCATGAGTGCCCCGGGCTGCGTGCCCAGCTGGCCCGTCTGAGCTGCCCCTGTGGGACAGACCGGTCAGGGCGTCTCACCTGGGGCCACAGAGAAAGGCCCTCTTCTCTGGCTGCCTGGCCCAGGGCAGCTCCATGGTTCCCAGACAGATCCTGAGGGCAGGTTTGGGGGCCGCTCCCAGACCCATAGGGGGGACTTCAGCTCCCAGATGGAGAGAGTTGGCAGCCCGCAGGCCCAGGCGGGGAGGAGACTGGGGCCCAGCCCGGTGGGGGCTGCCTGCGTCGGTGGGGTTCCTGGGTGTAGAGAGACCTGACCTGGACAGACCACAGGCTCTTCAAGGCAGGATGACTCCCACTCTGGGGGGGTGATGAGCCTTCCCAACACCTCCCTCCTGATGGGGGCACGGTGGGGAGCGGGTCAGGGTGCCCGGGACTGCAAAGACAGAGACAAGAGCTTCCTGGGGCCTGTGCCTTGCTGACCCTGCACTTAGAAAGGGCCAGCAGAAAACAGCCAGTGGCCGCTTCTCTCCTGGGTGGCAGGACCCCAGCTGCCCGGAGGCCGGGACAGGGAGCCAGCCCGCTGTGAGCGCACCTCATGCAGTGCCCCCTCCCCAAGGCCTGGGGTGGGGGCTGGGTTGTGGGAAAGCCCCAGGAGCCCAGAGGCCCCAGCAGGGCACAGGGGTCAGGTCCCAGCCTCCTGCCAGGACCATGAACTTGCAAGGGGATGGGAGGCAACAGTCTGAGCTGAAGGCCCCAAGCCCAGCTATCCCAGCGCCACCAGGGAGACTTGCTGGGGGCCTACCCAGTGTGCAGGGGCTGCTGGGGATGCAAGGGTGGGTCGCACACAGTCCCCAGGACTCCCCGAAGCTGGAAAGCAGGGGCACCTGCAGGCCAGGCTCCCAAGGGCTCTGCACCAGGCAATGCCCAAGTGGCCCAGCCAGCGCCCTCCAGGAGAGGGGAGTCAAGGGTCCCTGGCTCCCCATCCCTGCTCAGCCTGGGGCCCAGCCAGCATATCTCTGGCTGGCCCTGGTTGCATCCCAGCTCGGGGGGGCCGCAGGAGCCTCAGACTTGAGCCCCCCAAAGCCCTCCAGTTGCTGGGCCTCCGAGCAGGACCTGGGGACGCCACCCAGGAGGCCTCACCGTCCTGTCCTGTCTCCCTGCCCAGAACCGGGGGCGGCTGGCAGACAAGAGGACAGTCGCTCTGCCCCCCACGCGGGTCCTCAAGAAGGAGCTGACCCCCAGCTTCTCTGCCAGCGATGCCGACAGTGACGGGAGCAGCTCAGCCTGCGGGCGGCTGGGCCTGAAGAGGGAGGGCGACCCACACGTGCACGTCATGAAGAGAAGGTGCCTCGGGCGGGGCATGGCCGAGCCCGAGCTGAGCAACCCATGTCACGGCTGAGGGCGAGGGCCCCTGGGCAGCCGCTGCTACCTCAGGGTGGGGGCTTGATCCCCGCCGCCCTGACACCCCCTTCTCTCCGCAGAGTCCACACCCACTGGGATGTGAACATCTCCTTCCGAGAGACGTCCTGCAGGTGGGCAGGCAGTTCCTCTCCCGCCGGGCTCCCCAGGCCTCCCTCCCCTCCGGTGTGGTCTGTCTGGGTGCTGGGCCTTGGTGGCGGCCAGGGAGGACTCTTGGCAGCCTGGCCCCAGCACAGAGCCCCCGGCCCTGCCACCCTGACGCCCGAACCCACCTGCCCAAGCAGGGGCCACCAGCCCCTCTGCCCCCCAAGGCCGCCAGGGGGTGAGGATGGTGGCATGTGGTCGGGGCGAGAGGCGTGTCTACAGGGCAGGCGGGGCAGTCGCTCTACAGGGCAGAGCTGCCACGCAGCTCTGGCCTCCTGGTGCGGGCCGGGGTGCGCCCCCCTGGGAGCAAGGGCATGGCGTGGCCGGGCTGTCCGCTCCGCTGGGGCAGAGGCCAGTGCGCAAGGGGCGGCCGGCCCAGTACTCGGTGAGCGGATGGGGAAGAGAGATGGGAGGGGCGCCCGGCTCGAGGGACAGTGGCAGCCCGCCCCCGGGCCCGCTGCAGCTTCTGGGCGCGGGGTCAGCTCAGTGCCACGGCTGCTGAGGGCCCCGGGCCGCGGCCACCCAGCTCGCGGGCCGTGGCCATCATGCCCGCCTGGAGGGCGCCCAGCCCAGAGCTGGTCACACGGGAAACATCCTTAAACTTATGTCCACTTCAACTGGGAGTTGCCAGCTCGACCGCGCCTCTTAAGGGCCCTCGCGGACACTGTGACGTTTTATGGGCCTCTCACTTGGAGGCTGCAGGGTGGACCTGCGGGAGCCGGGCCCTGGGGCAGGGCGGTGCGGTCAGAGGGGAGGGGCGCAGCTGGACTTTGGCCCCCACCGCTGTCTGGCCCAGCGCCCCTCCCCCAACGCCTTGTCCTCCTGACGCTTCATGGCCCTGTCCATCGTCCTCACACCCTCCGTCCTGTCCCCTTGAGCACAGCTGGCAGGGGTGGGCCAGGGCTTGACGGCGAGGCTGGGGGTTCTGGCCCAGTCCTGCACGCCCTTCCCTGCCATCCGCACAGCAGCTGCCTCCTCCCTCCGAGGCCCACTGTGGGCAGCGTGGGGCCAAGGCTGAGTTTCCTTCCTTGACACCTGCGGTGTTGGTCAGCGTGAGCAGGGAAGGTTTCCCGGGCCCCGGCCAGGCCCTCTGGGTGGTCCCAAGGCAGCGTGGAAGGGCCTCTTCCCCGAGGCAGCACCCAGGGCCCCGGCAGTGGAATTGCCGATGCCACCGCGGCCTGCAGTGGGCACCTTGACGGGCCACCTCCCATAGCGTCCTGGGGGCCCCGGCAGGCGTCCCTGGGGAGGAGGGTGCCGCCCGCCTCTAGCTCTGCAGACTTCCCTGGTGCTGAACCCAGCAGTTCTGCCCACAGCGCCCAGGGCATGCGGACACGGCGCGGGCGGGAGATGCTGCGGTTAATCCCATAAACCACTCGCCCGCCCTGCCCTCCTGGCCGCCTGGGGCCGCTCTAGCGACGGGGCTAGGGTGGGGTGGCCAGCGCATCTGGGCTTCCCCGAGGCTCTGGAGTCCAGCCCTGGAGTCTTGGTGCTGGAACTGCCCTGCCCAGGGCGGCCGGATGAGCTGGCCAGCCGCCGGGCCTACGGGGTCGGACCGGTCCCCAGGTCGCCGAGGAAGTCCCAGTGCCGGCCTGGCCGGAGGCGGCTCCGTAAAGGTGGCGGGAGCTAGGCTGCCGTTGGGCGCCCGCAGGCCCATGTCCAGCCCCTCAGCCCTGACGTTGAGCTGTTCTCAGAGCCGAGGGCAATGGGCAGGGGCCAGACACGCGGTGGACGGTGGTCGCGCCCATCCCGGGCTCTGTGACGTGGGAGAGGCGACCGCGCAGAGCGGCCGGGCCGGCGGTGGAGGGGGGCACATCTGGGGCCTGCACTTGAGGCTGCGACTGTCGGCCTGGCCTCGCTCCATCCCGGGGACCGGGCTGCTGTGCGCGCCACGGCGGGACGGGGTTCACGCTCATGCAGGCTTGCTCCCGGGCGGCCGGGCAAGGCACAGATGGCACAGCCAGGCCAGCCCACCCGGGGCCGGGTCTGCTCCGAGGCCCGTGCCCCGTGCCGGCCCCGGCGGGTGCCCGTGGGTGCCAGGGCGCCCTCTCACCTCGCCTCTCTCTCCACTGCAGCCAGGACCCCGACCTCCCCGCCCTCGTCTCCAGCGTGCACCGCAGCCGCCACCTCGTGATGCCGGAGCGCCGGAGCCGCTGCGAGTTCCAGCAAGGAGGTGTAGAGCCCGGCCCGGGGGCCTCTGGTGAGGGTCCTGCGGCGGGCTGCGCGGGACAGCAGCCCTCCCCCTCCGCGGCTCAGCCCGGCCAGCCGACGCCCCAGCAGGCTTGGCGGGCAGCCAGGGAGGCCGGCCGGAGGGGGAGGCGCTGTCCCCCGGGGCTCGTGTGACGGTAATTGTGTTAATCCCGGCCAGCCGGCAGACGGGGAGGCGGCAGCTCCGCCGTGGCTCCAGCGGGTGGGCAGGGGCTGGCGTGACGAGGCCACTGCCCCCCCCCACACTAACAGGCGCCGTTGCAGTCGGCGGTCAGGGATGGGCTGGACTCACAGGGTTCAGACTCCCCGCTCTGCTGCCTGGAGCACCCCCAAACTCCCGGAGCAGCCCCCTCAGCGTGCCCGCCTGGTGCCCCCCAGGAAGGAAGGTGGGAACCGAGCAACGAGGTCACCCAGAGGGGCGGCTCCTGGAGGCAGGGGCCAGAGGGGCCTTGACCCCAGGAGACCCGGGGGCACAGCTGAGAGGTGAAGGGGCAGAGGGGCCCAGAGGGAGCTGGGGGCGCCTTGAACAGACAAGTTTCTGGCTGTGGCCATGACTCCCGGGACCCCCAGGCAGGTTGCTGGCCACGGCCACGTCCTCAGGCCCAGTGACAGCCCCAGGCGTGTGGGGGTTGCAGCGCTGGAGGAGCTGTGTGGGCAGCGGATAAAATCTAATTGCCGCATCGACCGCCGAGCAATGATTGAACTATCCTGAGCCTCAGGCCCCTGCTCCTGCCCGCTCCTGGGTGCCCGGGTCCAGCGAGCACGGGCCGGGCCCTGCACCCCACCCGGGTACCCTCCTCCCCACTCCGCCAGGGTGCAGGCCGGGGCAGGCGCATGTGGCCAGAGCCCCCGTGGCTTCCCCGTGTCCCAGCTGGCCTCTGGCGGGGACATCTGCCTGTCATCACCTCCACTGGCCGCCCCAGGGCTACTGTCCATCTCAGCCAGGCCCGCCCTGCCACAGCAGACGTGGGACTCAGGCACGCCAGGGAGCCACGGTGACCAGATGTCCCTCGGAAGAGCCCCCCCCAAGGACACGCGAGCCCCTGCCGTGGCAGGGCTGGGTCTCACTGCAGGGTGGGGGAGGGGGGCTCCGGGCGTGGCAGAACGGGAGGCCTGTGTGGTTGGGGCGCCCACAGCCCTCCTGGCCTGGCCGTCCAGGGCCCCGGAGCCCTCAGGCCGCAGGGACCCGACCCTCCCGGCCTGGCCCTCCTGGCCTGGCTGTCTGGACCCCAGGAGCCCCTGGGCCGCGGGGACCGACCCTCCTGGGGCCGTGGCAGCGAGGTGGCCGAGATCGATAAGTTATTAGCACCATTCTGTCAGCTGTAAAGTGGAGATTGATCGGCTCTCCGGGCCGCACTCCCCAGCCTGATAAAAATGACAGATTAAGGGAATAAGAAAAAGGAATTAGCCTCTGGGGCTGACGCCGAGGCTCCTGGGGCTGCGCCACCAGGGTCGTCAGCCTGGTTGGGGGGGCAGGACGTGGCTCCTAGGCGAGGGTGTCGGGGCCTGGGCCCCCCACGGCAGGGCCCGCTCAGGCTGGTGTGGGGGGGTGCGGTCTAGGGGTGCCCTCTGGAGCGGAGCAGCTGGTGCCCGGCCCCCATGCTGGCCTGGCTCTCCGGGGTCAAGGGGGAATGGGGGGGTGCGGCAGCGAGCCCAACCGGGGCCTCAAGGCTTTCGGGGCTGAGGCTGCCCTGGACAGACAAGTCTGGGGTCCCCGGGACAGGACCCCGCACCCCATCCCGAGGGGGAAGGTGGGTCTGCTGGATCAGGCCTCTCATTCCTCCCCGGCAGCGCTGGGATGGGCCTGGTGGGGAGCAAGCACCTGGGGGGTCCCGAGTTGCCACCTGAGGCTGTTGCCACAACGTCCCCATCATCACACGTGCACCCCAGCCCTGCGTGGGGTAAAGGCCAGTGCTGGGCCTGCCCAGCAGGCCCAGCCACCACCCTCTCCAAGTCCCAGATGCACGAGCAGCCCCTCCCCTCTCCCAGGTGAGCTGCTGGGCAAGAGGCTGGGCGGCCTGCCCCCCATTAGCAGTGACTGCCCCGTGGAGAAGGCCCGAAGAAGTCAGTCCCCCCAAGGTGGGAGCACGGCGTGGACGGGCGGGGGGCGCCTAGAGGAGGGAGGGGGACAGAGCCCTGGGCCAGGAGGCTTGGGGTCTGACGGGGGGTGCCGCCTCGCCCTGTGCCCCATGCAGAGGCTCTGCTGCTGTCGGAACTGGGGCCCGCCATGGCCCCCGAGGACCACTACCGCAGGCTGGTGACGGCGCTGAGCGAGGCCAGCTCCTTCCAGGACCACCAGCGTCTCTACCACCTGGGCGTCCCAGGTCCTGGTAGGTGGCCCTTGGCATGAGCCCCTCACCCACCAGGCCAGGGTGGCTGCGGCACCCTCGCTGGTGGGTAGTGAGCTGCCCTGTCCCCACCCACGTGGCCCAGCAGGCCCAGAGGGCCTTCAGAGAGGGGGCGGGGTGCCTCCCGCTGGGCAGAGGCCTGGAGGCGTCCAGCGCAGGTCCGAGAAGCCCCACTGCAGAGGCAGCGGAGCCCACCGCAGCCGCAGATCCCCTCCCACCGCCCCACCCGGACACCGGCCCGAGGGGGCGCCCCTCACCCCCCAGCCCCCCTCCGGGCGCGGACCTCGGCTTTCCCCCCGCGGTGCTGGGAAAGGGGCAGCGTTTCCTCTCCTCACGCGAGCCTGCCCCCCAGGGCAGCTCCGGCTCGGAGAGCCTGAATAATTCACCAAATGTGAATAATTTAAAAATCTTCCTTTTTAATTGCTTTCCCGGCCTGCCCGCGGCGGCGCGGCGGCCTGCGCGGGGGCGCGGCCCCGGGGGGCGGCTGCCAATCACGCGCCCCCGCCGCGCCCCCCAACCCACCCGGCGGCCGGGAGGGGCCGCGCCGGCTGGCGCCCCGCCCGCGCAGGGCGCCCCCCGCCGCTCGGGTAATTAATTTATAAACAGGCGGCGGCAGCAGACGGAGAGGGCCGCGGGGGGGCCGGGCGCCGGCGCGGCGTGTCCGGGGGTCCCCGGGAGACCCGGCCCTCGAGGCCCCGCGCCGCGGCCCCCCACGCTCCCCGCGGCCGCGCACGACCCCCCCAGACAGGCCGAGGGCCGGGGGCGCTCCCGCGGGGGCCGCGCGTCACCGCCGCGACCCCCCCAGATCTCCTGAGGGTCCGGCAGGAGGCGGCGGCCGCGAGGGGCCCCGGCGGCCCGGAGCTGCACCTGCGCCCGCCGCCCGCCGCCGCGCCGCGCCGCAAGCCGGGCCTGGCCGAGCGCCGGGAGGGCGCGGGCCCCGCCGCCTTCCCCGACAGGTACCGCCGGCGCGGCCGTCCCCGGGGCGGGGGGCGGAGGGCGGAGGACGGAGGGGGCCGCCCGGCCGGGGGCCCGCGCGCGGGGCGGGGAGGCCGGGCGCGCGGGCCCCTCACCGGCTCCGTCCGCAGGGAGCTGTCGCGGCCGCCCCCGCTGCCGTCGCCTCAGAACGCCCCTCACATCGCTCTGGGCCCCCACCTCAGACCCCCCTTTTTGGGGGTGTCTTCTGCGCTGTGCCAGGCCCCAGGTGAGGCACGGGCGGGGCACCAGCCGCAGGCCAGGGCAGGCGGTGGCCGGGGGCCGCCTGACTTGGGACCTGTCCCCCCCAGGTTACGGCTTCCTGCCCCCCACGCAGGCCGAGGCCCTAGCGCGGCAGCAGGAGCTCCTGCGGAAGCACAGCCTGGCCAGGTTGGGGGGGGCCGGGGGGACGTGGTCCTGTGGGGGGGGGCACCCCTGCCCCAGGCCAACCCTGCCCCTTCTGGGCCCAGGCTGGAGATGTCAGCGGAGCTGCTGCGCCAGGAGCTGGAGAGCGTCCCCCCGCCACAGCTACTGGCCCCGAGGCCGCACTGCGCCCCGAGAGCACCGAGGAGCTGCAGCGGCGGGGGGCCATGCTGGTGCTGGGACACAGCTCCACGCCACTGCTGGCCCTGCCCCCCCAGGGCACACTGGGCCCCCCCACACTGCCCCGCAGAGTCCCTCATAAAGGGGACCCCAGCCCAGCCTCAGCTCAACCAGGGGAGTCCGAGAAGACAGAGGCTGCGCTCTGGGCACAAGACAGCTCCGAGGACGAGTCCCCCAAAGACTCCGACGGAGAGGACCCCGGGGCAGCAGCAGCCGGGGGCCCGGGCCCCACGCCCGGCCAAGCCCCGACCGGAGGGGCCAGCTCCCAGGAGAAGGGGCTTCTCTCGGGGCCCACGCTGCCCCCTCCATCGCCCCTGGGCCCGGGCTGCGCCGCCAGCGCCTGCTCACACACAGGTGGGCTCCGGCCCGCAGGCAGCACATGCTGGGCACATGGGCCAGCACCCCCAGCCCAGCCGCTGCGGGCGTCCTAAGAGCCCAGCCCAGGAAGGCCAAGGGCAGGGGCCCCGGGTAAAGCCAGAGGTCTGACCACAACCCCCCCACCCAGGAGCCAGCGGCGGATTCCTTGTGGATGGGGAGGCGGCCCTGGCCCCTGAGGACATCAGCAAGTGGACGGTGGACAATGTCTGCAGCTTTGTGGGGGGCCTGCCTGGCTGCGGAGAATATGTTCCGGTGAGGGGCGCCCGTGAGTCTGAGCCGCATTCGCATGCCTCCCCCACCCGGGCCCCCGCCCCACCCCAGGCCTCCCTAAGGCAGTGGGAAGCAGAGCAGGCACTGCCCCCTTCCCTGCACTGGACCTGGGATGGGGGGGGGGTGATGTGGGAGGCAGCTCCTGCACTCAGCCCTGCCTCCCAGGTCTTCAGAGAACAGGGCATCGACGGGGAGGCCCTGGCGCTGCTGACGGAGGAGCACCTCCTGACCACCCTGGGGCTCAAGCTGGGACCGGCGCTCAAGATTCGCGCCCAGGTGAGGGGCCGGCCTGGGGCCCTGGGGTGGCCCCAGCTCTCCTGGCGGACAGGCCCCCACCGCTGTCTCCCTGCAGGTGGCCAGGCGCCTGGGCCGCATCTTCTACATGGCCAGCTTCCCGGTGGCCCTGCCACTGCGCCCACCGCAGGCCCCTGAGCGGGAACCCACCTCGGAGGGGCAGCCCCTGTCGCCTGCTGCCACCACCACCACCTCCCCCTCCCCCTGCGGGGGCGAGCAACCCGCGTCTGGCCTGGCCTCACCCAAGCCAGAGAACAGGCCCCCGGCTCTGCTGCTGAGGCCCGCGGATACCTCCCAGACTCTGGGCTGAGCGGCGGGTGGGTGACGCAGGCCCAGCTTCCCCTCCGGGTTGTGAGGCGAGATGCTGGGCAGGAAACCCACCAAGGGGATGTGCACATCCAGAGCCTTTCTGGGGCAATGGCAGAGCCCGGTGCCCAGAGCCCAGGGCCAGCTGGCGGGGGCTCTGCAGACCAACCAAAGATGGAGGTGCGTCGGCCCCTCCCCGGCGCTGCTGGGGGCCACTGAGCATCCTGGGGGCAGCTGCCACCCGCTCCCCAGCGAGGATCAGACATCGGCACAGGGCGCGGCACTCCCGGTCTCTCGTGTTGTGAAAATAAAGCCCTGTTCCCTCCGCCGCCCGCCCCGCTGTGCTGCGTCGGCCCTCGGGGCCTCAGTCCTCCTCCGAGAGCTCCAAGTCCTGCAGCTCGTCCTCAGGCCCCTGCGCCAGTCGCCACAGCTCCCCCGGCTCCAGGGCGGCCTCTGCATCTGGGCCTTCATCTGTAGGGAGGTGCCTGCTCAGTCCCCCCTGTTGGGAAGGAACCGCCTCGGGGCTTCACGGCGCTGACTCACCCCAGCACTGATGTATCTGGGCAGACCCGCAGGGATGGAGCAGCTGACTGGCACCCAGGGCCCAGCCCTGGGACAGATGGACTCAAAGGGTCATCGTGGCTCTGACCACGCCAACACTCACCCTCTGAGCTGCTGGCCACAGCCGCCTCGTCCTCCGCCTTGTCCTCCTGTGCCCTCTGAGGAGCTCTCGGGGCACCTGAGGACAGATAAGTGCTGGTGGGAGCAGGTCCGCCAGCCAAGCATGGTGGGGGCAGCCAGGCGCCCTCCAATTCCAGAGGCCCCACCCCACACCCAGGCGGGTGTCGGCTCCGCCCACAGGGGGGCCAAAGCCTCCAGGCCCAGGACCCGGCAGGCTGAGGGTGCAGACCCACCTCCCCGAGAGAAGCAGGAGCTAGGCTCATCCTCGTCACTGTCCAGGTCGAAGAGGTCCTTGAATTCCACCCTGTCCTCCTCCTTCCTGTCCCCCACCTTGCGTCGCTTTATTTCTGGGAAGTTCAAGTCTTCTAGCTGGGGGGCCAGAGCAGCAGGTGTGGGCAGGGTGCCCTGGCCCTGGCCCTGGCCCACCAAACCTCGGCAGAGAGGTCACCGCCACAGGCAGCCATTCCCCACCCTTCCGGCCAGGGCCACCGCAGGGCCAGACCCACAGCGGTGAGGCCTGTCTTGGCCACGGCCCTGGCCAGAGGCCCAGTTGCAGACCCCACCTTCCTGCTCCCCAGTCTCTAGCCCTTGCCCCTGGGCAGAGAACAGCACCAGGATGAGGCCCCAGCCCCCACAGGCAGCAGCCTGACACGTTCCCCAGCACCCCACCTCAGCACCAGGGCAGGCTGCAGCCGGGACCTCATCACCGCCTGGCCCTCCTGGCCTGCGCAGCCCCCAGCCCCCCACCCAGGACACTCCCTGTACCCGCTCTTTGCCGCTGATCTCCAGCTGGATCTCACGGTCCCGCAGCTTCCGCCACTGCCTGTAGTAACGGGTGAGCGGGGTCCCTGCCGCCCGGGCCTGTTGCTCCCAGGCCTCCTGAGGGGCACAGGCGGGGTCACATCCTCCTGAGCCGACCCCCAAGCCCGGCCACACTGAACGGCACACTCTCCCCGCCCCGGGCCCTGCTGAACTGACCGCCGCAGGCCGGTCCGACACGCCAAAAGAGGCCGCCTGCCGGAGGCTGCAGATGTGGGCGGCGTTCTCCTGCACCTTGTCCAGCAGCTGGCGCGCCTGTCGGCAGTAGTTGGCCACCTTGCACTCACGGAGAAAGGCCTTGAGCTGCGGAAGGAGGCCAGCACCCATGAGCCCGGCACAGGCGCCCGTGTGTGCGAGGCAGGGTGTGGGGGAGTGTGTGTGACAGGCGTGGGGGTGGGGGACAACTGTGAGGTGCGAGAAATGGCCACCTTTGGAGCCCTGCCCACCCATGTTGGGGGTGGGGGTGCTCAGAGAGGGGTGGCTGGCCTCAGAGCACCACCGACTCCAGGATAGTCCAGGCAAGCCCCCACCCGCAGCGTGTAGCTCAGTTCACTGCCCTCCGTCCTCAGGCCTGCGGGCCCTACTGTCCTTCACGGACAAGTTGCGCGGCTGGTGGAAGCCGCGGGACTTCAGGCCCCGCATTGTCTCCACCTCTTGGCTCCACTGAGACACTGTGGGGTCACCCTGCTCTAGGCAGCCATCCGGTGGGCCGGGTGCATCTGCCCACACTCAGGCCGGCTGGGCCTCTGAACCAGGCAGTACCCCTACCCCAAGCAGGCCTGAAGTGAGTATGCTGACTGCACCCCCTGGGGTGGGCGGCACCCCAGCGCTGACAGAAACTTCCCGGCTGAAAACAAACACCCTACATAACAGCCCAACAGGGGTTTCAGACAGAACCCCCGCCCCCATCAGCAGCAGCCGGCTGAGGCGGAGCAGGCCACCCAGGGGCCCAGCGGGGAGGGAGAGGCAGACCTGCAGGACGACGGGCAGCGCCAGCTCAGGGAAGGCGATGCTGTGGGCCTGGCTGTGCAGGTACTCCAGAGTGAGGTCACACAGCTGCTCCAGCAGGCCGTCCTGGGTGAGAGCGAGGCTGGCTCAGTCTACGGTGGAGCCACAGGACAGGACACCAGACACTAAACCCCCACGCCCGCCAGTCACTGGGCACAGCACTGACCCCAGCACCCCAGTCCTGTCGTGACCCCCAGGGCCTCCCCACAGCCCCTCCCGGACAGTGGGCAGCCTCACCCGGTAAGCCTTCTCCTGCAGGTTAGCCTTGGACAGCTTCAGGATCACGGCAAAGTTGATGGGCCTGGCGCTCATGCGCCCTGGCCTCCGATTGAAGTCGACCTGCTGGAAAACCTGCCCCCACCCGGGTCAGCCCCCCTGTGCGAGCAGAGAGCGAGCTTGGGTGGGCACCTGGCCTGCCAGTCCGGCTCCCCTGCTCTCTGTGATGGGGGGCAAAAGCCTGGATCACCCCTGCAGCTGCCCCCAGCTGCCTGCGGCAGTTGTGGGGCGATGGGTGCCTGCACTCCAGCGAACGGGGCTCACACTGACACCCCTACTGCCGCCCCGGCCTGGCCTGCTCACCTCTAGGACGAAGGGCAACACAGGGATGAAAGCGCCAGTGCTCTCCGAGAGCAGAGTCAGGGCCCGCACGCAGTGCATGCGCAGCGGGTAGAAGCGGGCCGTGGGGACCAGCCTGGGCGGGAGGTGGGTGAGAGGCCCCGCCTTAGACCCGCCGCCCAGCCCAGCCCACTGACCCCCCGCCCCCCATACCTGCTCGCCCACCAGATCTCTGCAGGGGTCCGCAAAACACAGACCCAAACGCCTCGGCCTGGAGAAGCCTCCATGCGCTCAGCCTCAGGTTGTCTTATTGCAGGCCCTTCCTGCCTTCCCTGGTCCCGGGAACCTCCTTCAGAGGCACAGGCTGCCCCCCATCCTCTATCCCAGATGGACGATGGACGTCCACACCCAAACCGCAGCGCTCTCTCGCCCAGGTCCTGTCCAGACCCCGTTCTCAAAGCCAGCTCCCCTTGTCCCCGGGGCCACAGCCGCCCTGCATCCAGGCCTCCCGTAGGATCAGCCCTGCCGGGCACCTCCACACAGCCCCCACAGTCCATCTGCAGGACGCCGCTGTGGCCCCAGTGTGGCCCAACCCGCCTGCCCCCCACCCCAACTCACTTGATGCAGCCGATGACCACCTGGGCAAGGGGGTAGACCAGGGGCTGGAGAGCGCCGCTGGGGCGGATGGTGCTGAGCGCGCGGCACCACAAGTACAGGCAGTGCACAAACTGCCAGTTATACACCGACTGGTACGTCTCCTGGGGGCGTGAAGCCACCGGGCGGTGAGCTGGGTCCACCCCCTGCCCACTTGTGCCCAGGGCCACCGCTGGCAGTGCCTCCCTACCCCGCCCGGCCATCACCAACCCCCCCCCAGGCCGCCCACCTTTTTACGAGTGGTCATGGCACTGCGCAGGTGGATGGCCAGCTGCCGGATATAGAGGAAGGCGTGCTGGTAGGCCAGACTGGTGTCCAGTGCGAGCAGCTCCGTCAGGGTCCGCTGCATGAAGGTGATGTGCGGCAGGGCGCCGGGGGAGGTGAACTTGCAGTTCCTCACGTAGGTCAAGTACATTTGCTGCCGGACATACCCAGTCAGAGGCACTTCCAGGCTCCCTGCTGGGCACCCGCCAGCAGACCAGGGCCTCCCAGCCCCCAGGAGATCAGTGGGGTCCCCGGACACGCTCACCCAAAAAAAGCAGCTCACGGGGCACCGCGGAGGTCCAGGGCTGCTGCCACGGCCCCCTCCTCACGCTGGTGCTCCCGCCACTCACCTTGAGCAAGGGACCCAGGAAGATGTCCTGCTTGTGGCGGCAGACTCGGGTGAGCACCAGAAAGGCCAGCACGCGCAACGTCTCCTCCCCCGTGCTCCACAGCACCACCATCCTCTGCGGAAGACCCGCATCACTAGCTGCCCCTGCACGCGAGGGCCCAGGAAGAGCAGTGCTGGGTGCCCACGGGCGGGATGGGCACGGGCAGGCCCACCTTGAGCAGCATGCGGCACTGCTTGGGGAAGGCCAGGTAGTAGGGAACAGAGTTGCTGATGTGGTGCAGGACAGCTGCCGCCACCGTTGTCTCGGCCAGGCAGGTCACCAGCTGGGAGCATTAGAGGATGAACCATGAGGGCCCACGCCATCAGATGTGCTGGCCCAGGCGACCCAGGGAGGAGCCCCCACGGGCCAGCCCCAGAACCGCACCTGTATGACTGCACTCAGGTAAGCCTTGATGTCCAGCCGCAGCCTTCCCCACAGCGGGCTACTGGATGGTAACAGTGCCCTGCGGAGAACACGAGCCGGCCAGTGAGCCCCGGAGGCAGGAGTGCACCCAGGACGCAAGAGCCCACAGTTTCCCGGGAAACCCTTCCCCGCTCGCCCAGAGCATGTGGCCTTATGGCTGGGCCAGGACGCTCTCAAAAGTACCCAAGTCAGACACCCCCACCCCCACCCCACCAGATCTAGGGCTCCCCAGAGCCTCCAGAGGGACACCAGGCACAGGGCGCCAACCAGGCAGCACAGGCCAGGAGACGTACCAGTCGGCGTACAACTGGCAGTTCGTGCACTGCCGCATGCTCAGCACCATTCGCCCCAGCGGCGCTCTCCTGCCCCTGGTCTACCCCCTTGCCCAGGCAGGCTCTTAGGCCCCGCACCTGGAAACCCCGTCACCTTCATTCACAATTTAGCTGCCAAGAAACCAGGTGCAGGGCTCCTGGAAATGCAGAACACCCAGCGATAGCCGAGTGAGCTTTCCCACAGGCAGCAGCATAGCTTCACCAGGCCTGGCTTGGCGGCAAGGGGCCGCTCCCCATGAGACACAGCCACAGGGCACCGCTTCCGGGGTGCCCACCGCAGGATAGTTCCTTCACCAGGAACAAGAGAGGGCAGTGCCCCACACTCAAACCACCTCCACTGCCTCCCTCCCTGCCCCTACTGGGGGGCCCCCTTGACGGGACCCCCCCACCTCAACCCTCAACCCCAACACCCTCGCAGGGAGCCTGCGCCTTCCCAAGCAGGACGGGGGTCCCGTGGCTTCTCCACAGGCCTCGCCTCCTCTGTGCCAACTCAGATTTTCCAGTTTGGGATGAAGATTAATCCTGAGCCAATCTACAGAAAACTTTCCTTCTCAGGAAGAAGAGACAAGACAGGGTAAGCCCACGCCTGGGGCCCTGCCAGGAGCCTGCCCCACCCCGCCGCACACTGCTGGGTCCTGGGTGCCACAGTCAGGGGCTCTTTCCTCTTACCTGCTGCTGTCCTGAGAGACCTTCCCGAACAGCAGCTTCTGGAGACAGCCGAAAAGATCTCTGATGCAAAAGGTGACCAGAGCATTGAACACTGCAACAAGGGACCACAGCGGCCACTCAGGCACACAACAGGACAAAAAGTCTGGACCCCAGGCACCCGGCCCCACTCACCAGCACTGTCAGTGACCTGGAACTTGCTGGGCTCAGCACCCTCCTGGTCGCCTTGGGTGGTGGCCACGGCGGCTCGGAACGCCTGCACGACTTCGTGGAATACCTTCGGGGTAAGTTGCTGCTACGGAAGCAAAAGAATGTAGATCGTTGGAAGAACAGTCAGCATGTGTCCAAAGCAAGAGGCGCTCAGGGCCGTAAAACCCGCCCCGAGGAGAAAGTGACCCTCGCCCACACCACAAAGAGCAGCGCCATGGCCAAGCGCCGGGGACAGGCAGATGAGACCCCTGGATCCTTCTGAAAGGGCAAGGGGCGTGGCTGGGAAGGGGCCAAGGACCTGACCCCGGCAGCAGCTGGAAGGCACCTGAAGTGCCCACTTCTGTCCTTCCTTTCCCCGCAGGCACTACCGTCCACTCGCGGGAACAGGCCCCAGTTCTGCCAACAAAGGAAAGAGGACGCTGCCCCGCGCATAACAGACCCTGGGGACAGGGGGCCAGGGAGAACCTGAGGGGAGGGTTCCTGAGAAGAAACAGCTGGTGCGCAGCCTGTGGCAGACGCCAAAGCAGACACGAGTCTCTTATCCTCAGAGAAGGGCTCCCTCTGCGGCCCAGCCCCAGGGGACTGAAGCAATGTGAGGGACACCCCTGCCCCCCTCCACCTTTCACCTTTGCCGCCTGCTTCCATCTTTCGACCATGGCGAGAGTCACAGGAACAGAATCCTTCTTCTCTTTGGGCCCTCCGGGAACCCCATCTTCAGTGTCATCCTCTTCCTCGCTCGCTTCCTGTGTCAGGCAGAAGGCTGGGCTGGAGCTCGGGAAGGGAGGCCAAGGGTCCCCACCCACAGGCTCTGCCGGCCCCACCTCCAGCTCCGTGGGCAAGGAGTGCAGCTGCTGCTCCTCATCATCAGAGGAGTCCGTCTCGCTGAAGTTGAGCAAGCTCTGGTCGTTCTCCTGCAGGAACTTGTAGAATTCCGGGTCCTTGTCCTTCAGCCGGGAGAGCTGGTCCTTATGCTCAGAGGCCTGACCCTTGCGCCGGCTGAGGAGATGCAGGCAACGCGGTTGAGCAGCAGCACAGGCGAGGGCAGGGAGAAGAGGTGGTGGGCTGCCTATCCCCCACGCTTCTAGCACGGTGGCCTCCACAAACGCAGTGGCTTCGATGGAGGCAGTGGGGCTCCAGGTCTGTGATTTCTCCAGGCCTTCTGCCTGCCTCCAAGCCCAGGTAGCCCAGGGCACTAGGCACTATCTCCACGGGTGCACTCCGGCGTCCAGGCTGAGCCAGGGCTGCCACACAGCTGCTCCCGCTCACCGGTTGGCAGCCCAACTGCAAGCAGCCCGAGGAAAGCGACCGCTCCCCCGTGTCGCCTGCAGCCCGCGACCGGCCGCAGGTCTCAGCCGCGCTCCCGCGGTCCCCCTTCAAAGAGCAGCAGCGCCCAGTTGCCCTCAGCCCAGGGCCCCGCCTCCGTGCCCGGCACCTGCCACCTGGCCCCACACGGGCGCCCCGCGACCGCCCGTCCGCCGCTGCTCCAAGCGCCGAGGCTGCGGTCGCCTCACCGAGATCTCGCGGCCCGGCCCGGCCCCTTCAGCCACCACCTGCTCCGGCCCGGGCACCGCGGCCCTCGCCCCCGAGCCTGCTTCGGCCAGCGCCTCCTCGGAGGCCTCTCCGGCCCTCACCACCACAGCCCGGCCGCGCCGAACGCAGCCGGGGGTCCACGCCGCGCGGCCCCGGTCCCGCACTCACCCGGCCGAGGGGCTCCCGCCGCGCCCGGGCGGGCTCCGGGCCGCTCCGCGCGCCGCCCGCGCCGCGGGGGCCGGGCCTCCTTCCGGCTCCGACTCGGACTCGGCGTCGAAGCCCGAGGCCAGGAACTCGTCCACCGTCAGCTCCGCCAAGCGCCTGCGGGACACCTCGTCAGCCCGCCCCGCCAGGACGCCCCGCGAGCGCGGCCCGGCAGTCCCGGCCGCCCGCCCCCGCGCCTCACCTCCGGCGCCCGCGCGCCGCCGCCATGCCTGCCGCCGCCGCCCGCGCCACTTCCGGCCCCAGAAGGCCGCGCGCGGGCGCACTTCCGGCGGCCGGCCCCGCCCCGCCCGCCCGCCCCGCCCCTGGCCGCGCCCCGCTCTGAGGGCGGCTCTACGGTTCTCCACCCCAGCGCCGCCGTGTCCGAGGCGGGCGGGCGCGCGCACGCCGCCGCGCCGCCCGGGCCCTCCGCGCCTCCCTCGGCGGCCTGGGGGCTCGGCCGCAGCGCTGGGGCCTTGCGCAGGCCTGCTCGGGGCGGGCCGCAGCCCGCTCGCCGGGCGGCCTCCCTGAGAGCAGAGCCCCGCGCCCAGCCGGGCGCCCGAGGCCGCGCCGCCGCGTGCGGGAGGGCGGGGCGGGGCCGCGGACGCGCCTGAAGAAGAGCAACCGCTGCTCCGTGCGGAGCGCCTCGCCGGCCAGGAGAGAGGCAGAAAGGGAAGCCAGGATGGCGCGACGATGGGCACCTGGTCAGAAACGGAGGCCCGAGGCCCAGGCCGGTCTTGCCCTGCCCGGCGAGAACCGGAGCCTCGCCAGCCCACTGGGAGCCCCGCGCGCCCGGGCGAGGCAGCGGGCAGATCTGCCAACTGTCCCTGAAGCTGCTTGGCTCCATTTCCCTCAGACTGCTGTGTCTGCTGCACGATCTGTAACTGGATCCCCACAGCACCCAGGGGCCCGGCATCACCCTGCCCGCCCTCCCCCAGGGAGGCGCCGCAGCCATGGCTTCCTGGGGCCCCGGGCCCACCATCCTGCCCTGACCCCAGCACACCGAGGGGGGCGGCCCCCCTTTATATCTGTCTAGAGGATCCTAAGTGGACCAGTCAGGTTCAAGCTCACCTTACTGGTTAGTTATTTGGGTTGAAAATGGAAACTGAGCTGATTGGTGCCAAATAGTCTAAACAATCCAGTCAGGCCTGTAGGGCCGGGAGCCTGCGGGGAATATAAGACAGAGCGAGGCCAGATTGACTCACTCTGCTCCAGCCTCTGAAGAAAGGCAGGGGGTCCTGTTCCTGGCCTTCAAGGAGGAAACATTCACCAGACACCTTCGAAGCAGGGTTGGGCAAACAGCCTCTGCAGGAAGAGCGGAGCACCAGGCGCCGCTGGGGCTCAGTGACCCTTCATAGACTTGCAGGCCTCTGCAGACCTGTGCAAGGACTAGCCACTGCACCCCGGCCTCTGCCATCACCCATAAGGAGCACCATCGGGCATGGCCCAGCGTCTCAGAGCGCTGACCACAGCCTCTGTTTCTCCAGCACCACCCCGGGGGGCCATGGAGTCTCTTGCTGTCTCGGCATCCAGCTCAGTGTCTGGGCGGCTGCTGTGGGCATCACCTCGTCTCCCATGAGTGGCTGTGGTTCGGAGCTTCCGGACACCTGTGGCCTCAGAAACACTCCTCTTCCCTGACCTCCTATTGGATAAATAAAGCCTGTGGCTGTTGGCCCCTGAGCCTGAGTGGTCTTGCAGCAGCACACATGGACGAGAACCTGCGACAGGACCTGTCCCCCGCTGTGGTGCTGCCCTTTGGTCCCACCTGGTACCATTTCCAGTGTCTTCGGCACTCTTTCGTGCTGTCAGTATCATCCCTTAGTGCTGCCTTAGCCGTTTGGACATCCTTTTGGGTGTGCTCTGTGCTGTTGCAAATACAGCAAATCTGCACTCACAAGACAGTGCTGGGCAGGGAAGGTCGCGCTTTCTCTGGCCTGTCTGTCAGCAGGTGCAAAGGCTGCCTCTGGAAGGAGGGAGGTGAGGAAGCCAGTCTAGAGGGAGGGAGAGACAGACAGACAGACACACAGCTGCCTGGGCCCCAGACTCCAAGCAGGCCCTCCCCCAGCCCAGCCTCCTGCTGAGGCTCCCGGTTCAAGGCCTGCCCTTGCAGGCTTTCGTGGAGGATTCTAGCGAAGGCACACACGGGCAACGCGCCTGCCTGGGGACACGGGGCGGGTGGCGGATGCCCAGCTCGGGCCCGCCGGGTGAAACCTGGGGGCCTCTGTCTCCGGCGCCGCGGGGTCGGGCGCTTCTCGAATGGGGGAGCAGAAGTCCTGGCCGTCCGCACGGAAACAGGCCCGGGAGGCCCGCGGGCGGCCCCGGGCGGCGGCGGCGGGAGGATTCGCGGCGGCGCCGCCCGAGGCCGCCCGGGAGCGCGCGCGGCGGGGCGGGCGGCGCGCGAGAAACGACGGCGGCGGGCGGCGGGGCCGGGGACGCGCCGCGGGCCGCCGCCGCCGAGCAGCCCTCCGGCGGCCGTGCGCCCGGCCCTCTGCGCGTTCTCCGCCGGCCGCGCGCGGGTCGGTCCGGGCGGCCGAGCCCATGCAGCCGCGCAGCGAGCGCCCGGCGGGCAGGACGCAGAGCCCGGAGCACGGCAGCCCGGGGCCAGGGCCCGAGGCGGCGCCGCCGCCCGCCCCGCCGCAGCCCACGGCGTGAGTGGCCGGGCGGACCCCGGGGCGGGGGCCGGGGCGGGGGCCGGGGCGGCCGCCCCGGAGGGCCCCAGCCCGCTCCGTTTCTCCGCGCTGGGCGGCCCGGCTGGGCGCGCAGCGGCCACGGCTCCCGCGGCCTCCGTCCCCTCCCGCGGCCCCCGCTGCCCTCAGGCGCCCGAAGGGGCAGGAGAGCGCGTGGGGCCGCCGAGGGCGCGGGGCGGGCGGGTCCGCGCCGGGGGTGGGGGCCTCTCCCGGCCGCCCGCCCGGCGGCCGGGGCCAGCCCCGCGCCAGAGCTCGCCCTGCGCGCCGGCCCCCCGGGCACGGGCAGGGCGCGGGCGGAGGGAGCCCCGGCCGGAGGGCGGGAGGGGTCTGGCTCTCGGAGCGGCGGGCGAGGGGCGGCCTGCTCTCGCGGGGGGCGCCTGGCCGAGGGGCCGGCGGAGCAGGGCAGGGGCGGCCCCGGGAGTGGGGCGGGGCGAAGCCGCAGGGCAGGGCGCGGGGGGGGGGGGGGGGGGAGCGGACCCTCCTGTGTGGGCTGCGGGGGGCGGGGCGGGGGGCGGCGGCCAGCGCGGGTGAGGGGCTTCCGCGGCCCAGCTGACCCGAGCTGACCCGGCGCCGCGCCCCGCAGCCCTGAGGCGGAGCGAGCGCGGCCCCGGCAGCCGCGGCCGGCCCCCATGGAGGGCGCCATGCAGCTGCTGAGCCGCGAGGGCCACACCGTCGCCCACAACTCCAAGCGCCACTACCACGACGCCTTCGTGGCCATGAGTCGCATGCGGCAGCGCGGCCTCCTCTGTGACATCGTCCTGCATGTGGCCGCCAAGGAGATCCGGGCGCACAAGGTGGTGCTGGCCTCCTGCAGCCCCTACTTCCACGCCATGTTCACGAGCAAGTACCACCCCACACGCCCGGGCGCTCGGGGCCGAGGCTACCCCAGGGCCAGCCTGACCTGCGGTCCCCACAGGTGAGATGAGCGAGAGCCGCCAGACGCACGTGACCCTGCACGACATCGACCCTCAGGCTCTAGACCAGCTGGTGCAGTTCGCGTACACGGCCGAGATCGTGGTGGGCGAAGGCAACGTGCAGGTGAGGCCCCGGCCCAGCCCGGCCCGGCCCGGCCCGCCCGCCCACCCGTGGGTCCTCACGTCCCTCCTCCGCCCCGCGCTGCCCGGCGCAGACCCTGCTCCCGGCCGCCAGCCTGCTGCAGCTGAACGGCGTGCGGGACGCCTGCTGCAAGTTCCTGCTGAGCCAGCTCGACCCCTCCAACTGCCTGGGCATCCGGGGCTTCGCAGACACGCACTCCTGCAGCGACCTGCTCAAGGCCGCGCACAGGTACGTGCTGCAGCACTTCGTGGACGTGGCCAAGACGGAGGAGTTCATGCTGCTGCCGCTGAAGCAGGTGAGGAGCCCGCCGGCGCCCCTCCCTTGACCCCATCCCCACACTCCACCGGACCCCCACCCTGCCCTGCCCCTTCTGTCACCCCAAATCTTCCCCTTCAACTCCTGCCCTGAGCACTCCCGGGTGCTGCCCGGGTCCCTGTTCCCTCTCTGGGAGCCAAACCTGCGACCCTAGCCTCACTGGACTCCCGCCCAGGGCCCCCCAGACCTCACACCCGGCCCCCCAGGTGCTGGAGCTGGTCTCTAGCGACAGCCTGAACGTGCCGTCTGAGGAGGACGTCTACCGGGCCGTTCTCAGCTGGGTCAAGCACGACGTGGATGCCCGGAGGCAGCACGTCCCGCGGGTGAGGCCAGGCCCGGGCCCTGGGCGGCGTCAGCAGGGCATGGCCGTGGGCCTGGGTGCGCCTGCCCCTCCGGGGCCAGGGTCCTCCAGGGCGAGGAGCCCGGACCTCCAGAAGGGTCCAGTGCACAGGAGACCAGGCTTCCGGGGGGTCTCCCCATGGGGCCAATGGTGTCCTGGCCCCACCCGCCCCTGACAGCGGCACCCCCCCACCCCAGCTGATGAAGTGTGTGCGGCTGCCCCTGCTGAGTCGGGACTTCCTGCTGGGCCATGTGGACGCCGAGGGCTTGGTGCGGCACCACCCGGACTGTAAGGACCTGCTCATCGAGGCCCTCAAGTTCCACCTGCTGCCTGAGCAGAGGGGCGTCCTGGGCACCAGCCGTACCCGGCCCCGGCGCTGCGAGGGCGCTGGCCCGTGCTCTTCGCCGTGGGTACGCCCGAGCCACGCCAGCCCTCCTCAGCCCACACCTGCGCCCCGCCCTTGGGAGGCCCCCATGACCTGGCCGCCCGCCAGTCCCCACCCCACCTGCCCAGGCACCCCTGCCCACCCCTCCTCGGCCACGTCCTGTCTGTCACCTCCCCCTTCCCCCAGGCGGCGGCAGCCTCTTCGCCATTCATGGGGACTGCGAAGCGTATGACACACGCACTGACCGCTGGCACGTGGTGGCCTCCATGTCCACACGCAGGGCCCGGGTGGGCGTGGCGGCCGTCGGGAACCGGCTCTATGCGGTAGGCGGGTAAGCGTGGACGCTGCTGTCGGTCTGGGACTCTGTGTGCCCACCACGCCAGCCCTGACCTTCAGCGGACCCCCCTAGCTACGACGGGACCTCGGACCTGGCCACCGTGGAGTCTTACGACCCTGTGACCAACACCTGGCAGCTCGAGGTGTCCATGGGCACCAGGCGCAGCTGCCTGGGTGTAGTCGCCCTGCATGGGCTCCTGTACGCGGCCGGTGGCTACGACGGGGCCTCCTGCCTCAACAGGTAGGGCCGGGGAGGGGTGGGCTGCCTTTCAGGGTCAGCAGTGCAGGGATGCAGAAGTCCTCCCTGAGGGGAGCAAAGAGGTGTCGCACCTGACCAGCCACAGTGCCTCTTCCCTCTCGGGGTCTCTCCCCGCCGTCAGGTGCTAGACCCTGTGGACACTGGCCCAGGCTCGCCACAGCAGGCAGTGATCCGTGTCCAGCCAGCGAGGGGACACTGGACCCAAGCTCCTCGCCTGCCCAGCCTGGGTTCCAGCCACTCACAGGGCAGGGAGGGCGGCCTGGGCAGGGTGGCGAGCGCAACTTCTGCCCTGCTCGAGAAAGCTGCGCCCCTGTATTTGCAGTGCTGAGCGCTACGACCCCCTGACGGGCACTTGGACGTCCATCGCTGCCATGAGCACCCGGAGGAGATACGTGCGCGTGGCCATGCTCGGTGGGTGACCTGGCCTGCCTTCCACAGTGCCTGCCTCACCTGCCCCTGGCCCCCACAGCAGGCCCTGCCCTGTCTCCTCCCTGCAGATGGGAACCTGTATGCTGTGGGCGGCTACGACAGCTCCTCACATCTGGCCACAGTGGAGAAGTACGAGCCCCAGGTGCGTGGCATGTGCTGCCCACTCCGAGAGCCCACAGATACCCTGCCCTGGAGTGGGTGGCGGAAGGTGGTGACGCGTCTGGCCCTCGCCCGCAGGTGAATGCGTGGACGCCCGTGGCCTCCATGCTGAGCCGGCGCAGCTCGGCGGGCGTGGCCGTGCTGGAGGGTGCGCTCTACGTCGCGGGGGGCAATGACGGCACCAGCTGCCTCAACTCCGTGGAGAGATACAGCCCCAAGGCAGGGGCCTGGGAGAGTGTGGCCCCAATGAACATCCGGAGGTGTGTCCGCCCCCCTACCCCCAGGGTCACTACCCAGGGGCGCCTGCGCCTCCCCCAGATCCAACGGGCAACCCTGCGGCTCCTGCCAGCTGTGCCTACTCGGCCCCTGTCTCACCACCTGCCCCGCCCCCAGGAGCACGCACGACCTGGTGGCCATGGACGGCTGGCTGTATGCTGTGGGGGGCAACGACGGCAGCTCCAGCCTCAACTCCATCGAGAAATACAACCCGAGGACCAACAAGTGGGTGGCCGCGTCCTGCATGTTCACGCGGCGCAGCAGCGTTGGCGTGGCGGTGCTCGAGCTGCTCAACTTCCCGCCGCCCTCCTCGCCCACCCTGTCCGTGTCGTCTACCAGCCTCTGACCCAGAGGACTGCCCGAGCCTGGCCCCCGGCCTCCCACTTGCCTTAAGCCTGGGGCTGCCCCGCGGACCTCCCGTCCCGTCTGTCCGTCTCCGTGCGCGTGCCTAGGCCCTCTTCTGTGTGCGTGTCGCGTATTTATTTACTCATCTGTCCACAGCGGGTGGGGAGGCTGCAGCTTCCGTCTACTTGTTTACTCTCCAAGTGTCCTGGGGTCGGGGACCGCCCGCTGGGGGCACCCACCCAGCGCGCCCCAGGCTCTGTGGACCTGGAGTGGCCAGGTGCCAGAGCAGGCCAGCAGGCGCGCTTTCCGAGCAGGTGCGAGCCCGGCCGCGCTTTGCACACCCCCTCACTGGCCAGGCACAGCCCGGGGCCAGACTGATGGGGGCTTCCTTCCTGGCGCCTGCGGTCTCTCGTGGGTCCTGGGCCGAAGCGGTTGCACGCGCGTGCCCAGATCTCACGCAGCAATATGAGCCACTGGAACAATAAACACGTTTCTCGGGCTGCAGGGACTGAGGCTGCGTGTCCGTCTCCAACCCTTGGGGTGGGAGAGGGGGCCATGCAACCTGGCCGAGGGCTTGGCCTTGCTGGCCAGTGGGGCAGGGTGGGGCAGGGCCCTTGTCTCCCACTGGCTGGGGGGCCCCTCCATGTTCTGGCTCTGCCTCGGAGCCCAGCCTAGGCCCGGGGTGAGATGGCCCAGGCAGGAGAGGGGCTGGGGAAGGGCCCTGGCTTCCTCTCCCCCAGCCCGCCGGCCCAGGCCCCGCGCACACCCTGCCAGTCACTGGTGACTCACAGCAGCAAGCACAGAACAGGAGGTGACCCAGGTGGGCTGGAAGGGGGTCTCCTGGCTCAGGCTCCAGCTCCAGGCAGGCCAGCTCACCGACCAGGCTCCCGAGGGCCCTTGTGTATGTAAAGGCTGAGATGGGGGAGCCTCTGCCCCGCCCTCACCGCCCCAACTTTGCCTGCCAGGGTGGGGGCTGGCGGCAGCAACTGGCCTCAGGTGTGGCCGGTTCCCGCTGGGAAGGCCCCGCCCCGCCTGGCCTGGTCGGGTCAGGTGGGACCGCCCGGAGCCCCGCCCGCCAGTGGAAGGTGGGGCGGGAGGCTCGGGAGACGCATCCAGACCGACCTGCTCGCCGCGCGCCGTGCCACCCATGGGAACAGCCACTGCGTCCCCCAGGCCCCCAGGAGGCTCCGGGCCTCCTTCTCCAGAAAGCCTTCTCTGAAGGGGAACAGGTGAGGGGGCTCCAGCTCGGCCCCAGGGGCTCCCTCCCGCTCTGGAGCCGGCTGAGAGCCCTTCCCTTGCCCCCAGGGACGACGGCGCGCGGCGGGCCGGCCTGTTTGGTGCCGAGGCGGGTCCCGACGGGGACAGCCCTGCGGACAAGCTCTTCTACTACATCCCCGGGACGGTGAGCGCGGTGGCCAGCTCCGGGCGCGGGCGCGGGGGACACAGCTCTGCTACTCGAGCGTCCTGTCCGGCTCGCCCGGGGGTGCAGACCCGGTGGGGAGGCCCCGCCCGGGAAGCTCTGGGGCCGAAAGTCTGACGGATCGAAACTGACCCGGGACTGACTCAGTGGCTGGGCGAGCTCCGCGGAGGCGCGGGCGTCTGAGTCCTGTGTCCCGGCCGGCTCGAGGCCACACCCGGCAGTGGGCCCGCGTCTGCCCGCACCCCCCAGCTGGGTGCGGGAGGCGCGTCCAGGCACGTTCCCGCCAGGGAAGCACCCAGCCTCCTGCCCGGAGGTGGCTGTGCCTGTGCGGGCGCGAGTCCCCACCCCCTCGTCCCTGTGGAGGGAGTTGGGGTTTCTGATGACCACAGCCTAGCGCACGTCCAGGCTCAGCTCCTTGAAGCCTCCCATGCAGGCCACACCCCCCCACCCTGCGGCGGGGTGGGGGGGGTGGGGGGGCAGACATGGCTCCCACGTCGGGCCAGGTCAGCTGCACCACCTGCGCTGCCCCACTGAGGCCAGGGCTGCTTGGGGAGACCCACCGCAGCCGTGCTGGATGTGGTCCTCAGGCTCCAGGTGCCCAGTCTGCTGCTTCTTGCCCCGGGCACATCTGGGGCAGGCTGGGAGTGGGACGTCTGGCCACAAGGGGCCTCGCCAAGTGAGGCTGCCTGCCTCCCAGCAGCTCTGCCAGGCGGGGAACCGGGTTTGACAGGCCGGTGCGCCCAGCTCCCTGGACCCCCTGCCAGGCATGCGCTGGCTTCAGAAACTGGGCTGCCTGAGACAAGTGGACAGGGCCCTGGTCCTCTCAATGGCTGCGTCTCAGCCCCAGTCCCTCTGTCCAGGCCCAGGGCACACTGTGTGACTGGGGCGTCCCTTCTGGTCTGGGTATGGTGAAGGGCAAGGGGAACCTCTGCTTGTGGCTGCGGGAGGAGCCCTCTCGGTCCCTGCCTCCACCCTAGAGCCCCGCCCCAGCTCTGAGCTGACCCCTCCCCTCCAGTAACGCCCTCCCCAGGCAGGTCCAGTGGTCCATCCGGCTCCTCGGCCTATTTTCCACAGGTCTCCTGGCCTTGTTCCTGCACTGGGTGTGGGGCAGGAGGCCCCGCCCAGAGGCAGGGAGTCTGACTGCCCATCCTCCTGGATTTGCCCCCAGTGACCAGGGCACTGCGGCCCCAGCCCATGGGCCTCAGCCCCTTGGGCCCCAGGTCATCATCCATCCTGCCTGGCCCTCAGCTAGGGCGGGCCATTTGTGCAGGGCTCTCTGACCCCCAGGCCCTGCCCCAGGTGCCAGCAGGGCTGCAGTGGACAAAGCAGGCCCGTCCCCCATGATCAGGCCACCCGCACATGGACCCAAGCAGGCCCGGGCTTGCCGTCCTGGGTCCTGAGGTGCTGAGGGGGACAGGCGGCTGTGGGGCAGCAGGGCCTGGAGACGCGCCCCGGAGCCCTCGGCCACCGCAGGCTCTGCTGGACGTGCAGGGGCCTGGGGGCAGTGCTGCCTCAGGGTCCCCGCTTTGGCAGAACCAGGTAGTGAGAGCTCCATGGCCACCTGAGGGGCTCTGTGTGCCCGCTCACTGGCCAGGCTCGGAGGCCAGGCCACCAGGACGAGGGTGCAATCCCAAGTCTGCTGCGGCCTGGAGCGCAGGTCCTGCTTGCCAGGTGGCAGCTGCGGGCCCCGTGCCCTGGGGGGGTGGGGCTCCTGGGGCTGTGGCCCTGGGTGGTCCCCTGAGCTCTGCTGCCCCCAGGACATCCCGGGCCTGGAGAGCCAGCAGGAAAGCCTGGAGCAGCCGTTCCTGAGTGTGTTCAAGAAGGGCCGGCGGAGGGTGCCGGTCAGGAACCTGGGCAAGGTGGTGTACTATGCCAAGGTCCAGCTGAGGTTCCAGCATAGCCAGGTGGGCACAAGGCCGGGAGGGTGGCGCAGGGTGGTCCGGAACCCAGGCCCTCAGACCTAGGCCTCTCTGCAGGACATCAGCGACTGCTACCTGGAGCTGTTCCCCGCCCACCTCTACTTCCAGGCCCATGGCGCCGAAGGCCTCACTTTCCAGGTGCGGGAAGCGGCCGGGGAGGCAGGAGGAGAGGGGGGACAGGCTCAGGAGCCCCTCTGCCCTCGCAGGGGCTGCTGCCGCTGGTAGAGCTGAGTGTCCGCCCGCTAGAGGGTCCCGGAGAGCACGGCTTCCAGATCACAGGTGGGCGGTGCCCTCACGTGGCTGTCAGAGGCGACTGTGGTAGCTGCGGGTGGGCCCCAGACCCTGTGCGGGGAGGGGGGTGTCCCCCATGGGGCCTGGGAGGGCCCTCCCATGGGCACTGGCCAGCTTCTCTGCACCCACAGGCCCGCTGCCGGCGCCGCTGCTGGTGCTGTGCCCAGGGCCAGCCGAGCGAAGCCACTGGCTCTACCACCTGGAAAAGCAGATGGCTGTGGTGCGAGGGCTGCAGCGCTGCCACTCTGCGCCCCCGCAGGTCGGTGCCCGCGCCCCGCACCCCCCTCCCAGCCCCGCCCCCCCCACTGCCCTGACCCCCCTCTGCCAGGGCCCCTTGAGGACGAGCTCCCCTGGACTCTGCAGCGCAGGCTAAGCGGGCTACGGACAGCACCGGGGTGCCAGGCGGCGGGCAGCGCCATCTGTGCCTCCAGGGTCCAGCTGCAGCACCTGCCTGCTCAGGTGGGTGTGGGACGGGGCGGGGGAGGGGGGCATGGGCAGGGGGTAGGGCCGCGGGGCGGGGCTTGCGGGGGCAGGTGGGGCCACTGTGCTGTGCCCCCCCAGGAGCAGTGGGACCGGCTCCTGGTCCTGTACCCGGCGTCCCTGGCCATCTTCTCTGAGGAAGACGACGGGCTGTGCTTCAAGGTGGGGCTGCCCAGGCCACCCCAGGAGCCGCCCTGTGTGGGTGCGGGGTGGGGGGGGCAGTGCAGGTGGAACCTGTATTTCGGGGCCTGTTGGGACAAAGTGAGCCAGCCCCACCCCCACGCCCTGGTCAGTCTGGCCCTAGCCCCGAGTGGCTAGGGCTGGCTCCCCAGTCGCCGGGGTCCTAGCATGGCCGCCATCACGACGGGTGGCGTGGCCCCCTCTGACTCCGGCCCTGCAGTGCCTCCCTGAGGGTGAGCCCGTGGCCGTGTGACCGAGGGGGGGCGCGAGGCTGAGACTCGAACTCGGCTCCCGCTCCTGTGCGCAGGGAGCTCTGTCTGGGGGCGGAGGGGGGCCCCGGGAGGGAGACGCGGCCTTGGCTTCTCGCTGCGCGGGTGCCCCCGGCTGAGGTCCCCGCCCCGGCTGCCAGGGGAGCTGCCGCTCAGCGCCGTGAGCATCAACCTGGAGGAGCAGGAGAAGCAGATCCGCTCCTTCCTGATCGAAGGTGGGCGCGTGGGGGCGGGGCTGAGCGGCCGGGGGCGGGGCTGGGCAGACTGGGGGCGGAGCTGGGTGGCTTGGGGGTGGGGCTGGGCGGTCTAGGGCGGGGCTGAGCAGCCTGGGGGCGGGGCTTAGTGGCCAGAGGCCGAGCTGGAAGGTCTGGGGCGAGGGTGGAGGGCTGAGCGGTCTGGGGGCGTGGCTGGGCAGCCTGGGGAGGAGCTGGGTGGTCTGGGGGCGGGGCCGGGGGTGGGGCGCGGGCGCGGGGGGCGGGGCGGGGCGGGGCGGGGGCGGAGGGGGGTGGCCCGGCCCGGGTGCTCACGCGCCTTGCCCCGCAGGCCCCTGATCAACTCCATCCGCGTGCTGTGCGCCAGCTACGAGGACTACGGCCGCTGGCTGCTGTGCCTGCAGGCGGCGGCCCGCGCACTCCGGGCCCCCGCGCCGCCCGGGCCCCAGGCCCCCCTGTCCGCGCAGCCGTGGGGCGGCGGCCGGAGCTCGCTCTCTTCCGACGGACACGCCAGCTGGGACTCCGGGTGCCCGGCGCCCCCCTCCGCCCACGCCAGCCGCTCCCTCCCGGAGTCCTCGGCCGTGTCTGCTGCGGGCCGCGCTGCAGTGCCCGCACCCGTGAGTGGCCAGGGACGGTCAGGGGGCCCGAGGTCAGTCCTGTTGGGTGGCTGGCCCTGCCTCCCCAAGCAGGACCCCAACCCTGGGCAGAGAGGTCCCCGGTGGGTGGGCGCTCGGAGCCACCTCTAGGGCTGTGTGGGAGGCCCTGGGACAGTCTGGAAGGCCCTTCGCGCCCACAGGACAGCCCCGGCTGCTCCAGCATCGGGAGACAGAGGACGGAGCTGAGACGGGGCGGCAGCCGCCGGTCACCCCGGGGCAAGGCCCATGCGCAGGGGCTAGGCCCGGCACCCCCGTTGCACCTGGACCTGACCAAGGTGGGCCCCTAGCGCAGCCTGCGGGCGGGCGGGCTCCCCTGCCTCCGTGCCCCGCGTCCGCAGAGCGAGGTGGGTGGGCCTGGGCGCCGAAAACATGCCTCCCCTGCTCCCGCCTCAGCTGGCCCTGGAAGCTGGACCCGAGGCCCCAGATGGCCCCCCGGACACACCACGCTCCCCGCTCTACGCTGACCCCTACACGCCCCCGGCCATGTCCCACCACAAGGTCTCAGACGTGCGGGGCCTGGACGAGGTCAGTCCCTGGGGGCGGTGGCTGCGCCGCAATGGAGTCAGGGAGGAGCCTAGGCCTCGGGCCATGGGGTCCCCAGCTCCGCCAGAGCTCCCCAGAGACAGGCCCGCGCAGGCTGGGGGAGAGGCCAGGCCTGCGCGGGCCCCTGCCCAGGAGGTCCCACTGGGCCGTGGGTGACCAGCGCTTCCTCGCAGTTCCTCGTTGCCATGCAGAGCTCGCTGGGGCCCAAGCCCCCCATCCCTTGCCCCTTGGTCCCTGTGTCTGTGCCCGTCTCCGACCCCAGCTCCAGACTCTCCCAGAAGGGAGCCCCGCAGCCTCGAGCCTCGCAATGGCACCAAGGCTCTGTCAAGGGCCGGGGACCACCATCCCCAGACTCCTCTCGGCTCGTGAGTAGCAAGCCCTCAGGGCCTGGAGGTCTAGAGGGAGGGGGAGCCTGGGGCCCAAGAGTGGGAGGGGCATGGGCAGGTAGCCAGGGGCAGCAGGACGGGGGGGCGGAGAGTGCAGTCCAGCTGGGCCGCCCTCCCCTGGGGCTCGGCCGCCCTAAGACTGTGCTTGGCCCCAGGTCTGCCCTGCCAGGGAAGGCCCAGCCCATGCCTCGCCGCCGCCCCCAGGTGAGTGGGGGCCCTGCCTCGATCTGGGGGGCATGGGGGTGACCCTCCCGACGGCACACACATCTCTGCCCTCCCCACCAGGTAGCTGGCTCCCCGTCAACACCGACAGCACCTGGGGCAAGGCCCCATCTCCACCCCATCAGCGGTGGCCCCGGCTCGGAGCCCCTGAGGCTGGGGTGGGGCTCGTCCAGTGGATCTGACTGCCTGGGCTACCTCTCAGGACTGCCTGCTGTGCCCGCCCGCTGGACAGGCCTGCAGCTGGCTGGGTCTTTCTCTGTGGGGCCACAGCTGACCAGCACCCTGCCCTGTGCTGAGGCAGGTCTGACCCCCAGGATAGAGAGGTCTCTGGGGCCCAGATGTCGGCAGGGGCTGGAGGATGCCCCATTCTGAGGAGAGGGCCTGCCCTGGTAGTTGGACCCCACATGGGGGGGGTGCCCCAAGGGCCAGACCTCTGCTCTGTCCCGGGAACAACAGGGCTTTGCCTGGGGGTGGGCGCATGGGAGCCATCAGGGGCTGAAGTTGGCTCTGGGGTCAAAGGCTGCGGCGAAGTCAGCTAGCCATTGCCCAGGACAGCCAGCTGCTGCCCACACGCAGAGCAGGCAGTGGCCTGGTGGCATGAGTGGGAAAGGACTGGTTGGGAGAGGCTGACAAGAGGAAATCCCGGAAAGAAAGAAAACGCTAAACAGAAGGACGGGGAAGGAGCTTTACTGGTGTGTGTGTCCACTCTGTCCCCTGGCCTCCTGCTGCCCTGGGGCCCACGCTCTGCCCGCTGCCGCGTCCAGCCCTCCATCCAACGCCACTTGCTCTGCCTCTCACCAGGCTCCCCAAAGGACTCCCTGACCCCTGTCCCTGTAGAGCCAGGCCCCCGCAGGCCCTGTCCCTGCACAGCCAGACCCCTTGCGGTCCATCTGTCCCTGCACAGCCAGGCTCCCTGTAGTCCATCTGTAACTTGGGCAGAGTCCTGGCCCACCAACCCTGTGCCTGCCACAGCGCAGGTCACCAGTGCCCTCTGATGCCCAGGACCCACCCTGACCAGACACCAGCTCAACATCTCAGGTGACCAGCAAGCGCTCCCCAGCGCAGTGACTCATGCACACATCTGACCTTGGAGCCCCAGGGCCCTGCTTCTGTTGCTGCCTGGACACCTCACACACCGGCTCCCCGTCATTCCCACCTCCCAGACCCACAGGCCCCCCCAGCGCGGGTGCGGCCGCGCCCTGGCCACTGGCTGGACACTCAGGTGGAGTCCGAGGAGCCACCGCACTGGCCCCTCCTGGACGCTGGTGCGCACGGGGTCAAAGGACCAGGCCTGGGGCCGCACAGGTGGCTAGTCCGCGTCCCGTGTCCATGGCGCTCCCAGCCTGGGCCTAGGGGCTGGGGCTGCGGCTGCGGCGCCCCCGCCCCACCTGCCGGCGGAAGTAGCGGATGGCAGAGATGGTGCCGATGTTGGCCAGCAAGACTGCAAGAGAAGGCACGCCTGAGCCCGGCCCCAGTGGCCGCTTGCCTGCCTGCCCGCCCACCACCGCCGCCCTGCTCCCGGCCCGAACCTGTCTTCCAGGCGTCCGGCGCGTGTAGGTCGGAGGTCCTCACCGCCCAGGTAGCAAAGGCCACGAACACCAGGCACATGTCATTCTGGCTGAGGCTGAGGGAGCCCAGGGGGTTTGGGGGGTCACCTGCAAGGAGAGGCCCCGTCTGAGCCCGCGGCTCCGTGGCCACCCTGGCCGGACACGCCGCCTGAGTCGCCCTCCCGTGACGCGTCTGTCCCGAGACATAGGCCGCGGGCAGCTGGGCCAGCACCTCCAGCCCGCTGTGACTGCCTGGGATGAGCAAGGGGCTGCCGGCCCAGCGCTGCCCCAGCGGGACCAAGCCTGGGCTCCTCCCTCCCAGGTCGCCCCGCGGCCCCACAGGCCCAGAGCCGGCCCTGGCCTGCCCCTCCCTGACAGCCGTCCTGGCCCAGCTCCCCGGACAGTGTGTTCCCAGGACCTGGGCAGGCGAAGGCCACACGACACGCACCTGCTCGCCTGACCACCAGGTCCAGCTGTTCGGCGGAGGCTGGGCCGGGCTCTGGCAGGGAGCCCGGCCCGGGGGCCCCCAGGGCTTGCAGTCGGAGGAGGGTGGCGGGGCCCGGGCTGCCCTCCGGCCCGTCCTCCCCCAGGAAGTGCTCGTAGGCCTCGGGGATGGTGATGGGCATGGGGTCTCCAGTTGGAGGCGCCGGCACCGGCTCTGCGTGGGCCGGGCCGCCCGGGGCCCGCGTGCGGCAGTCCCGGAAGAAGTACTCGCACATGTCCGGCCACTGGACTGCGGCCTGGCCGGCCTCCTCAGCGCCTTCGTCCTCCTCCTCGATAGTGTCGCAGAAAAAGAACTCGTAGGCCTCGGGGAGGGTCACGGCAAAGCTGCTCCGGGATCCAGCCCCCGCCAGCACTGAGGCAGAGGGGGCCAGGGGGGGCAGGTGCTTCAGGATCCGGGGCTGGGGGGACCGTGGCCCAACAGCCACCGCGTCCCAGGCTCCAGGCCCCCCGGGGCTCCCTGGGGCCACCCGGGAGCCCGGGGGCAGATTTGAGGCCTCCCCCACACATAGCCCCTCAGGGCCAGGCATGGCCATGGAAAACCGGACTTTCTTCTTCTTGGGGGCTCGGACAGGGCCTCCGGGGGTCTCCCCATCCTGGTGCACCCCTGGAGACTCACCAGGACTCAAACCCAGCTGGGCCACCGGGGCAGCCCCCACCTCCGCCCCACAGCGTGAAGCTGGTGCGGACACGCCCACGTCCGGCCGGACCCCGGGAAGAAGGCTGGGTTGAGCCTGACGTGGGCTGCCCTTGGGGACAAGGGCAGGGGGACCCAGCTCCGGCATGGCCACCGGGCCTGGCGTCGGCAGGTGGGCATTCAGTCTAGGCTGGGAGGCAGGTGTAGACAGAGTGGAGTCAGGCAGAGGCTGGGAGGCGGGTGTAGACAAAGCCGAGTCGGCAGGAGTCTGGGCAGTAGATGTAGACAGAGCCGAGTCAGCAGGAGTCTGGGCGGTGGATGTAGACAGAGCTGAGTCAGGTGGAGGACTGGAGGCAGGTGTAGACACAGACGAGGTGGGAGGGGGCTGGGAGGTGGGTGTAGACAGAGCCGAGTCTGGCGGAAGCTTGGAGGCAGGTGTAGACAGAGCTGAGTCGGGCAGAGGTTTGGAGGCAGGTGTAGACACAGATGAATCGTGAGGGGGCTGGGAGGCAGGTGTAGACAGAGCCGAGTCTGGCAGAGACTTGGAGGCAAGGGTGGACACAGATGAGTCTAGCGGACGCTGGGAGGCAAGCATGGACAGACCTGAGTCGGGAGGAGTCTGGGCAGCAAGTGTAGACAGAGCCAAGTCTGGTGGAGGCTTGGTAGCGGGTGTAGGCACAGATGAGTTGGGTGGAGGTTGGGAGGCAGGTGTAGACACAGATGAGTCTGGCGGATGCTGGGAGGCGAGTATAGACACAGATGAATCTGGCGGAGTCTGGGAGGGGGGTGTAGACAGAGCCGAGTCTGACAGAGGCTTGGCTGCGGGTGTAGACAGAGCTGAGTCACGCAGAGGCTGAGAGGTGGGTGTAGACAGAATCGAGTCTGGCAGACGCTGGGAGGCAGATGTAGACACAGATGAGTCTGGCAGATGCTGGGAGAAGGGTGTAGGCAGAGCTGAGTTGGAAGGAGTCTGGGAAGCGGGTCTAGACACAGACGAGTCAGGAGGAGTCTGGGCAGCGGGTGTAGACAGAGCCGAGTCCTGTGGAGGCTGGGAGGCGGGTGGAGGCAGAACTGTGTCTGCCTTGGCCACTGAGATGTCCAGACCAGTCTCCTGGGCAGGTGTGGGCACAACGTGTGGCTCAGCTCTCGGGGTTGTCCTGAGGTCTGTCCCGGGCTCCGGTTGGGGGGCGGGAGTCGACAGACCCCAGCCTGGCCCTTGCCTGGACGGCTCCTCCGGGGCGCTCGCAGAGTCCGGCCTTAGCCCGTCCTGTCCAGCTCCTGCCGTCCACATTGCCGTCCCCACCAAGGGGTCCTGCGTCCTGGGCACCCCCGGCCCTGCTCCCCACTCAGGCCTGGCCTCTGCGAGCACAGTGGGGGAGCCTGGCGGGGTGGGGGCACTGGCGCGACTGCCCCCCTTGGCCCCCACAGCGCGCCTCTTCTTCCGACTGGGGCTGCGTGTCGGGGTTCCAGGGCTGCTGGGGGGCTTTTGCGGGGCAGCGCTGCAGCCAGCGGCCGGGGGACTCCGAGGAGCCTGTCCGGGGGGCCCGGGGGCAGCGCCCTGGGGAGCTGGCCCTTGCAGAAGCCTCTGCATCTCTGTGGGAGCCGTCCCTGGGGAGCACGAGCTCTGGCCGGAGCCGAGGGGCAGCCTGGCTTCTGACTGTGGGGACGTGCCGGGCGTCTGCTGACCGGCCCCCGGGGCCAGGGCGGGCTCAGGCCAGGACCTGCTGACTGGCCGCCGGGGGGCCACCTTTTCCCCCGCTGTGCAGCCGGGCCAGCCCCGCCCCTGGGGAGCCTGCTGCCCCTTGAGAGGCAGCGGGGGCCCGGGGGGGCTGCTGCCACTGCTGTCCCCTTGGTCAATGTCACTGGACAGGGGCTCGTCCCCGGAGGCCAGGCTGGCCTGCAGGAGGTCACATTCTTCGGCTGCGGCTGCGAACTCCGCCCAGTCTTGGTCGCTCAGCTGGATGCTGTACTGGAAGTTTTCCATTTCCGGTCAGCCGAGGCGCCTGGGCCGCCGTGCTTGAGGCCAAACAAGGTCTTCAGAGGCCCAAGCCCTGGGCCGCGGCCAGTGCACACTGCCGCCCGCCCGGCCTCCCCCTGGGGCGTCCCCCAGCTCCCTGGCAGGGGGCCACGCGCTTCACCACCATCCTGAAAGAAAGCAGAGCTGGACCCTCACCGCCCACCAGCCACTGTGAGCCCCCACTCCCTCCCGGCCGACCCAGCCACAGCGCCGCACGCCCGGGTGGGGACGGGGAGCCCATGGGGCCCGTGGCTGTGGGAGAGGGGCCGCAGGACCAGCAGGTGGCCGGCCGAAGGTGGCTCTTAGCCAACGGGGCTGGAGGGCCACAGCTTCCTCCGCACGCAGGGCCGCGCTGGTGGTGCCGGGGGCTCTCTCGGGTGGTCAGTGTTTCCAACCGAAATAAGCCTCCTGCTGACCCCCAGTCACGCTCAGGGTCTGTGCCCCAGCCCAGGCCCGGCCAGCAGCCCCAAGCTCCACTGGCCTCTCCGCCATGGGGTGGCCTGCTCCTGTCTGGTTGGCGCCCTGGCCTGGCAGGGAGGTCTCGCTGGCCAGGCAGGGGCCTCGGGCCCTGGGAGAGCGTCCTTCCCTGGCCCTGGCCAGGCCCTGTGGGGGCTGCTGGCTTGCGGGACCTTAGGCTGGGTGGGCGTACCTGGGGCCCAGGGCGGCCGGGCAGCAGAGCCGGGCGTGCGGGCAGCCTGTCCCAGAGCCTCCGAGCGGCTCCCACGGCAGGCCCCACCCCCACTGCCCAAAATACCGGCGTCCCCCGGTCACATGCTCCTGCCAGCTCTCGGAGTCCCACCACAAATAGATGGCCTTTGCGGCACCTCCAGCCACGAGCAGGGCCCTCCTCGCCAGGCCTGGCCCGGCTCCCGGCCTGCGGCTCCGGGCCTCCCTGCCCAGGCCAGGCCCTGTCCTCTTAAAGCAGCCGCCCTCCCCGTGGGCAGCCCAGGAGCCCCTGCTGCCACCTCGGTGTTTGCGAGGGACGAGGGGCTGACGGAGTAACAGGCTGGCAAGTGGCTGGTTCCAGAATGTTCCCAGAGGCCCTTTGGGGGGGCTGCTGCCAGGCATGGGGGCAGCTTAGGGTGCGTCCCCTGGCACCCAGGAGAGGGGGATCCTGCGAGCCAGGACCCCTCCTGAGAGTTCCCCAGGAGACCCTCAGTGGGGCCTAGGGGCACCGGGGACACAGGGCCTGTGCTTGGCTGCACCCCCTCCTGACCCCATGGCCCTGCATGTAGTAACCCCCAGCTGCCCGCAGCTTCCGGGGGCTGCGAAGAGCAGAGAGTCGAGGCCTGGCCGCTGGGATAAGGCGTCCGGCTGCGCGGCCCAGCGCAGAGGACACTCAGGTTCGCGTGTTCAGTGTGGAGAGAGCGAGGCTGGGCAGGCGGCCGGCGCAGGCGGCGGGAGCCCCGGGCGTCCGTGGCGGGGGGCCGGAGAGGCTGCCGGAGCCCCCAGCTCTGGGCTCCCGCAGAGCTCCCTCGGCTGGACGCGCACCCGCGGGCCGCCTTCCCCTTCGCGGGGCGGCCCGGCCGGGAGCCGCGAGCTTCTCGCGCGCGGTCTTGCCGCCACCAGCCCCAGCCAGGGGCCCGCCCGCCGGGGGCGCCGGGAGGGGACAGGGTGGGGGGGGTGGGGGTGCCCACCTGCTGCCAGCGCACGGGCGGGCGGCCACCGCCTTCCGGAGTGTTTCCTGGGGAAACTCCACGTGCGGCTTTGGGGTCGTGGGGTCAGGGGTCGTGCTGGCTCGGCCCGCCCCGGCTGTGGGGGCCGCTCCGCGCACCCCTCCCCGGCAGCCCCGCGTCCTCAGTTTCCTTAATGAAATGAAGCTGCTCGGGCGCTGCCCGGGAGGCGACCGGCTCGCGGGCCTCCCGGGCGCGGGGTCCTCTCGGGCCGCGAAGGATCTCAGTCCCGGGTGCCGCTCCCCGCTCGGTCTGGGGGGTCCCCTCCCCGCGCAGGCGCCTCTGGCTGTGCCCCGCACTTGTGGGCACAAATAAATAAACCTCTTTCTTCGAAGGAGCCGCTGAGCTGACACTGCCAGGGCGCCCCGGGCTCAGGGTGGCCCGGCCGCCGCGCCCCTTCCCCTGCGCCCGAATCTTTCCCGAGTGCTGGGGGAGCCCCTCGCGGCCGTCCTCTTCGGGAGCCGGTCGACGCCAGGAGGTCTGAGGTCCAGCGCCGCGCCCGGCCAGCAGCCGCCCCGCGATGCCCGCTGCCTCCCGGGGCCCCGCACCGCCCCGCGGCCCTGGCGTGGGCGCGCGCGGGACCCGAGCTGGTGGGGCCGGGGCGGCGCGGGCCTGGGGTCCCCCCCTCCGAGCCCCCAAGCCCCGCCCGGGGGCGCGCGGAAGGCAACGGGAGTGGGGCAGAGGCCCCGGGGCGGGCGGCGGGGCAGGGGCGCGGGGGGACCCCTGGGGTACCCGGGGAGGCTGCCGTCCCGCTGGCGGCCACCAGGGGGCACCGGGGCTCCGCCGGGCTCGGCGGGCGCGGGCGGGAGGCGGCTCCGGGCGGGGGGGGCGTCTGAGGAAACCGCCCGGCGCTGGCCGCGGTCCCAGGGCTGGTCGCGCGCACCTCCCGGCACGGAGCCCCCACAGCCTCAGCAGGGCCCCCAGCCCGGCCACGGAGCCCCCCCCACCCCAGCACTGCCCCCCACAGCCCCGGCACAGCCGAGCTTCTCTGCATGCGGGGGTCCCGGGCGCGTCCTCCTTCGTGGCTCGCGGTCAGTGCCTGCGGACGCTGCGAAGGGCGGGACTCCTGGGCTTTGAGGCTCCTGCTCTGCGCACCCCGAGCTGCCCGGCGGAGTCGCGCCCCGCCAGCCTTGCCGGCCCCAGGCCCCAGGGGGACGGCGGGGCAGGCGGCAGCTGTCCAGGCTCAGGGCCCTTTCTGCGGACCGGCTCCTCCCTGACGCGAGGGGTTTCCTCCCCTGCAGGTTCTGACCAGTCTCAAGAAGGACATGCAGCAGCCCCCACGCACTCCCCCCCACTCCCCCCCATCGGTCTCTGCCCTGGGAGCCCAGGGTGTCGCCCAGGCTGTGCCCAGCCCTCAGGGGTCGGCTCTGCTGTGGCAGGGGCCTGGCGCATTCTGTCTGCCCGCGCCCTCAGGATGGCCGCCTCAGCCTGTCCAGCTCATTAGCTGCTTTACACAGGACAGGCCCGGTCCCTGTCGCCCGCCTTGGCTGGAAGCCATGCTCACGATGCAGATCGCTTCTCCCTGAGCCCTCACAGCCACCCCGAGGGGCCTGAAGCTGTGAGCGGCGCGGCCCGAGGATGTCCTTCCCTACACGCGCGTGCCCCACGCAGCCCGCCTTGCAAACGAGGCACGGCAGACACGGGGACCGACGACAAGGCTGGACGGCAGCTGGATACCGGTGCGCACTCCTCGGGCAGCAGCCGGCTGAGGCGCCTCTGGGCTACGCCCAGCCGCTCGCCTGACCCGGCCACTCCCAAGGCCCTTCTTTCTCACCCCAGCACACGGGGTCGGGCTTCAGCACGAGCCTGGGACAGCCCCGGCCCAGAGCAGTCGGCCCTGTCGGGAAGAGTCTGCCAGCAACCCGGCACAGGGAGCCCACTCACCTCCCAGGCCCTGGGCCTCCCTCGCGGCACTCTCTGGCCCTAAGGCTGGAAGGGACGGGGGAGGGACTTGTGTCCCCGTCACGTGGCCACACGGCCCTTGCCTGCCCTGGCACCTCCTCCTCGGCCATCCTGCAGAGCCCTTGCCCACCTGGGCTGGAGGGACGGAGGCGGACCAGGCCTTGCAGGAGCTGGGCGGCAGTTGGTAATCAGCTCAGAGCCCAGACAGCTGCTAAGCTGGGGGGGCGGGGGGTGTCTGGGGAGTGACTTGCCCTCCCCTGCCTGGTGCTGTAGGCCCGGCCCTCTGAGCTGGGGGCACGCGTGGGGGGCCCGAGTAGGGGCAGCTGTGCTAGGGAGGCACCAGGGGACACCTTCCAGGCTGCACCAGGTTCTCCCTGGTGACCACAACCCCCTCCCGCACACCAGGCACGCAGGGCCTCCCCCAGACCCTGGAGCCCCAGGCCAATGCCCCCGGCCATGCCCCGCCCCGAGGCAGTGGGCCCCAGAGAGAGGCGCAGTGCGCAGCCCCTGCACCCCACTTAAGCCAGGGGCCCTGCCATGGGGAGCAGGTGACCGCTGGGCTCGGCCAGCAGGGGCCTCTTCCCGCCTGTGCTGTGCCAATGAGCACTTCTTGGCCTTGCCTTGGGATTGTTTCATGGCCGTAGTCAAGAGCAAGGAGCCCCAAACCCAGTGCCCCAGGAGATGGCCACCCACGACTGTGTCCTGCATGGCGCCTCCCAGGAAGGCCCCAGGCCACAGGAAGCAGCCAGGCCAGGGACCCTCAGGCCACGCGGGAACGCCAGGCACCACGTAGCTCCTGCGCCTCCCCCAAGCCAGAGCGGTCCTGCCCCGCCCAACCCCATCACTGCTGGCCCCGGCCCCTCACACAGCCCAGCCCAGCAGTGAGCCGGACACGCATGTGAATGCAGCATTTATTGGCTCTCGGTCAGGAGCAGAAACTGGGTTGGACAGAGGCACCAGTGAAGGAGACCCCAGTGGCCTGCAGGCCCGCAGCACTTCCGGCCCCCCAATCCCTGCCCCCACGTGCCAGTAGCCAGAGAAGGTGCCTGGGCTGTGATCAGCAGGACGCCTGCAAGACAAAAGCAAGACAAAGACAGCAGGGGTGACCAAGGCCACACCCCCACCCCAGGCTGGGGAGGGCAGGAAAGAACCCCAGGGTGAGCTGGAGGGTTTGGGCCACAGCTCCCCCCACCAGGGCGGCCCAGCCAGCAGGGCAGTGGATGGAAGCAGGGCCTGCAGGACCAGCAGAGGCCGGGCAGGCGCTTCCCACAGCTGGGCCTGCTGTCCTCAGTTGCTGAGAAGGGGCAGCCAGAGAAGGGGGCGATAAGGCAGACCCCCCCAGCTCCCTGAGCTGCCCTCTGAGTTCCCACCGCCGGGTCCAGGCCCCCCCTCCGCTGTCAGGATGTGTGGGGCCGGTTCTGAGCACCCCTTGCCCACCCACCCAGTTGCATCCCCAGCCCCTGGCCTCCCCGCCCCTCTGCACAGAGCAGGCCCCAGGAGACCCAGTGGGGCTGAGAGGCCGGCTCCCGCCGCAGACCTCCAAAGGCCCCAGCCGTGGGGGGCCCGTCCGACCCACACCTCCTTCCTCGCAGATCTGCCCGCCCTAGATCCGAGCGAAGCGGGCACGGCACCCAGGTCCAGGCCCCTGGAGTGTGCACACCCGGATGGGGCTCTGGACGCTCGGAAGATGGGTGAGGCAGCCAGAGGGCGGGGGAACTCAGAAGGCCCCCGCAGGGGTGCACGCCCAGGCCTGGGAGGGCTGGGGACAGCCCACCGCACCATGCACGGGGCCGAGGAAGGGGGGCCAGAGTGGGCAGTGACTCACCTCCAAGTCGATGGCTCTGGCTGGGCAGGCGCAGGGCAGGCAGGGGGCAAGTCCTGCCCCTGGGAGGTGGGTCTTGGCTCCGCAGGCTGGGACCAGAGTCTGGCCTGGGGGGGACTCCACCCTGTGCTGAGCCTGAGAGAGGGCCCCCAGGCCCGCTGCTGGGGGCTGGGCCTGCAGGGCCCCCCCAGGCAGGTGCTCAGTGCAGTGGACAGAGTGAACCCATGCCCACCGGGCCCCCTGTCCCAAGGCAGGGCCTGGCAGGGCAGGCCCGAGAGGGTGCCGGCACCCTGAGCCCCACACACTCGGTGCCCTCTCCCGTGGGGCCGCAGGCCCTGGGGGAGACACGGGAGAAACGCCCGGGGGACTCCGGGGTCCTGCAGGACTCTTCCCCACCCCAGAGCATCCTGGGGCGCGTGGTGACTTGGCACCTTCCCGCCGGAGCAACCCCCGGGGCCTCTCACAGACCCCCAGTTCGCAGAGGCCGCTGCTCGGACCCCGCCCCCCGCAGCGAGCCCGCGGGAGGGGCCCGGCGGGGCGAGGCAGGGAGCGGGGAGCGCAGCCCGCAGCCGCGCACGCGACCGGCCGGCCCCGCGGGGCAGCCTCCGCCTAAGACCACCGAGGAGGCGCCCGGCGCGGCCTCTGAAAATAAGCCCCCTCAGCCGCAGCCCCGCGCAGGCGGCGACCTCCGCCCCGGCAGGCCGCGGCCTCACCGCAGCCACGGCCTCCAGGGCGCGCCCTGGCCCTGCGGCCCCGCCCCGCGGGCAGCCGCGGGCGCCCGGCTCGGGCCCGGCGGGAGCGGGCGCGCGGAGACAGTCCCGGGGCGCCGCCGGGGGCCGGGGCCTGCGCGGCCGCGGCTCGGGCGCGGGGCGCGCGGCGCGAGGGCTGCAGCTGGCCCAGGCAGGCCGCCAGGGTGGCCGAGAGGCGGGGCGCGCACGTCGGCGGGGACGGCTCGCAGCCGGCCAGGAAGCGCCTCCACCTCGGCCAGACACTCGCGGAAGCCGGCGCGGTACTGGCCCAGCACGGCGGGGTCGGCGGCCAGCGCGGCTGCGGGACGAGGGACAGGGGTCGGCGGGCGGCCGCGGCCCCGCGCGGCCCCCCGCCCCCCGCCCGCGCCCCTGCGCGGTCCTCACCTGCCACCCGCACGCGCCGCAGGCTCTGCAGGTGCCGCACGGTCATCTCCAGGATGTCCGCCTTCTCCAGCTTCGAGTGGCGCGAGCTCTGCGGGCGGCGGGCAGGCGGCTAGCGGGGGGGCGCCCCCAGCCCGGCCCGGGCCTCCCCCGCCCTCCCCGCGGCCGCGACTCACATCCTTCCTCAGCGCGTCCAGGAGGAGGGTCTTGAGCTGCCCGAGGCTCTCGTTGATGCGCGCTCGGCGCCGCTTCTCCATGACGGGCTTGGAGGACTGCGGGCCGGGCCGGGCCGGGCGTCTGAGTCCCGCGGCGCCCCCCCCCGCGCCCCGCCCCGCGCGCCGCCGGCCCCACCTTGCGGTGCTCCGCGGCGCTCCGGGGCGGGCGTGCGGATCGGCGGGCGCTCGCCGGCGCCCCAGCCGGCGGCGAGGCCCTGGGCTTCCCCGGGGCGTCGGCGGGCATGTCGCGCCCCGCGGCTGCCGCTGCCAGGCACAGCGCGCCTCGGGCCGCGGGCGGCGGCGGGCTCGGCGTCCCCTCGGCGGGTCCCGGCTCCCCCAGGCGCGCGGCGGGGCCCGGCTCGCCCCGGCGCGGCGCGGGGCGTGCGAACCCGGCCCGGCGGCGGTTCCCACACTCGCGCAGCCAATGGGCCGCCCGCCCGCCCGCCCCGCCCCGCGCGGCCCCGCCCGCCGGCCGCCGCCCCCGCGGGCCACAGAGGCCGCCGCGCCGCCCGCGCTCGCCCGCTCGTCCGCGGGGACGCGGCGGGGTTGCCGCGCCGCTCGCCGGCCGCCCGGACCCCTCGGAGGCGCGCGGGCCGGGCTCTGCGGGCGGGACCCCCGCGGGGCGCGCGGGGCGCGCGCGGGGCGGGCGGGCGCGGGAAATCCGAAAGGAAAGCTCCTTGGGGCGGCGGGCGCGGCGCGCCCTCCCCTGCCAGCCGCACCGTCCCGCCTCGGCGCAGCCCCGAATCGGACCCCGCGCAAGGGGCCCCGCACCCAGGCCCGCGAGGACCCCCTGCCGGGCGGGGCGCCCGCTGGCCGAGGTCGCGCGCCGGCCGGACAGTCCCGAGCGCGGCGGGGAGGGCGACCGCCGGGCGGCGGGGTGGGGTGACCGCCCCGGGGCGGGATGACGTCGGAGCGGAATGCGCTGACGTCAGTGGTCAGCCCGGCGGCGGTCGGCGGAGGGGAGGCGGGGTGGGGGGCGGCGACCTCACACCCTCCACCCGGCGCCCCGCGGGGCCCCGCCGCCCCGCGCGCCCGCCCCCTCTGCGGCTTCTGCTCTCCAGCAGCGGGAGGGCAACAAAGCCCCGGAGCGGAGCGGAGGACGGCGGCCTCGCCACTGCCGGCCAGGACCCTCCGCGCGGGAGGGGAGCCCAGCAAGGCCCACCCCGTTCCCGGGGTCAGAAAGGAGCGCGGGGGTGGAGGGAAGAGGGGAAGGCGCCGGGCAGGGCCTGAGGGGTGTCCTGAGCGGGTCGCCTCGGCGGCGGTGCGTCCCACTGGCCGCTGACCCTGCTGGTCTCGCCTTTCCGCGGCCAGTTCTAGCCGGCGCTGGTTCAGTGCCAAAGCTCCGCGACCCCGGGGCGCGCGCCAGGGTTGAGCTCAGCGCTGTGAGGCTCTCACCAGCCTCTGCAGCACGAGTTCGATCCCCGGCCAGGGAGCGACCCACAGGGCGCAGGACCTCTCCTGTGTCCCCGCTGCTCCCCTCAGCACTGTGTCCCAGTGGATTCGCCTGTTCTGCTCCCCGCTCTGTCTCTGGGGAGTCCTCTCACACCCACACCTCTGGCCGGCACCCCAGTTCTTGTATGTACAAACAAACAAATCTTTAAAAAAAAAATCCACGCCTCCCCTTCCAGGAAGCCCTCCGGAACCCTGGCACTAACCCACCCAGGCCTCGCGACAGGAGGCAGTCTGTCACAGAATGGAGGCTGCTCTCTCCCCTTTCAGGCCCCAAAAGGAGGGCACCGGGAGGCGGAGAGGGGCAGCGTTGGAAAGCCACATGGGGTAGAGCAGAAACTGGCCAGCCGGACCCTTCCTGCCCAGAAATTCCTGGGATGCCGGTAGGTCCAGTGCCAGGGCGGCTTGGGGCAGCCCTGTGACCTGGGACGTAGGAGGGGTGGGGGGGTGGAGCCCTCCTGTGGCCCCCAAATCCTGCACCCATGAGATGCGCAGAGAGAAAGCCCAAGAGCTCCTCCAGCCGCCGCCTCCAGCCAGGAGTGAACTCGGGGCAGCCAGCGCCATGGGGCGGGGGGAGGGGCCTTGGCTGGTGGGCTCTGGTGGCCCCCAGCCTCCTGTGGAGACCGGCAGGGCTCAGACAGGAAGGGAAGGCCTCCCGCCTCAGCAGTTCAGGACCTGGAGTCTGCGCCCCTTCCTCCACAATCAGTGACCCTTCACTTTTGCCAGGTTACCCAGCCCTTTGACGCTGCCCCACACTAGTGAGGGGTGGCCGCAGGCACCGACAGGGAGGCCTCCCCCTCTGCTGCGGGCCCCCAGTGCTCCCCCCGTCTCCGGGCACCCTACACCCATCCACAGGCACGTCCGAGGGAGCCTGGGACGCCCTCCCAGGTCTCCGGCCCCAGCAGGGAGCCCTCTTGCCCGAGTGAAGGCCCATAGCCCCGCCACGTCCTCCCGCGGGCTGGACGGCCAGCCCCCAGGGTTGCCAGCCTTGCCCCCGGGCGTCCACTCCCCTCCAGATCCGACCGAGGTTCTTGAGGCCTCTGGGCCAGCTGTCTGGACGCCAGCCCAAGTGGGTCAAGACCCAGGTGACTGGCGCGTGTGGCACCGCCCCTGGCCACAGGGGTGAGGGATGCGGGGCTGAGGCAGGAAAGCCCGCGGGGGGGGGCGCTGGGGGCAAAGATGGTGCCACCTTCCAGGCGGGACATGGAGCTCCTGCCTGTGTGTATGTGGGGGTCTCCTCCCCTCTGTCCACGTGGCCGCCTGCACCCCCAGGGCAGCAGCTGCCCCCACCGGCACGTGGACACAGGGCAGGCAGCCCCGGGAACAAGCCCCTGGCTGCTCCTGAGGCCTCCTCTGCTGCCAAGGGGCCGCAGCCCTGGGCCCGGGTGGCTGGGCGCAGAGCTGGGCAGCGCCAGGGAGGAGCTGCGGGCGCTGTCCTGGAGAGGGGGGCTGGTGCTGGGTCAGGTGAGAGCGGAAGGAGCCGTCAGGGTGGAGAGGAGGGGCAGCGCCAGGGCCCAGGCAGGGCCCGAGCACCAGGCTGCCTGCTGGGACTCCCGCGGTGCCCAGGCGGCGCCTTCTGCCGCACAGCGCAGGCCGCACCCTCCCTTAGCCGCGGACCTGGGGCCAGCCCTGTGGGCGACGGCCTGACCCCAGGACCTGGCGCCGTCGGCATCTTTCTCCAAAGTCTGGGTGCTGGCGCCCCTCCACATTTGGGAGATCAGGTTCCCCCAACTTGGGGATGTCTGGGATGCGCCCAGCTCCCGGGTGCTATTTCTGTCCACACTCTGCTTGGGCCACTGTGCCTGGGAGAGGAACGTCCTGTCTCCTGCTTGTCCTCCCTTGGCTGCTCCAGACCGGCCCCTGCCCAACAGGGGCTGCAGCGCGGCCTGGAAGATCAGCCCGCGGCTCGCCGAGCGCCTGCAGTCAGGACTCCCTGCGCCTCCTGCGGGTCTTACTCCTGGCCCTGGGGCGCCCCGGCTGCCCGTTCCCCTCATGCGGCCTCATCAAGGCCCAGGCCCCCGCAGCTGCGGCCGACCCAGGCCCACGCCACTGCCTGGTCACCGTGTGGGCCGGCGGCACCCGCCCTTGCGCAGCGGTCAGCTGAGGATCCTCTGGGCGTGACGACTGGGGGAGCAGCAGGCGTGGACTCTTGGGGCCATGTCTGCACGAGGCTCCCACCCAGGCCGCGGGCCACGCCCCAGGAGGTTAACGGACTCCAGCGTGGGGGGTCCTAAGGCCGGTTCCAGGACTCCCAGAAATGCTTCTGCCCTGTCCCCCAGGCGCAGGGCCCCAGGCCAGCAGGCTCGCGGGGCCTCGGACACGGTCTCTGGCGCACAGGAGCAGCGTGGGGCTCAGCAGCCGCCCGGCGGGCAGGCCCGTCCGCTCCTGGGGCTCCTGCACACCTCCTCCCTCCTGAAGCCCTCGGCGCCTCCGCCCGGCCTGTTCTAGCTGGCGCAACCCCAAGGTCCGCGCCCCAGGCTGCCCACAGCCGAGCGCTGATGCAGGGGGTGCCCGTGCTGCCCGCAACAGTCCTGGCCCCCAAGCACAGTGTCTCTGCACCCCGGCTCCTCGGCCTGCTCCCCTGGCTCTCCCTACTCAGGCGTCTGCCCCAGGACTCGTGCGGGGCGGCCCTCATCGAGGTCCAGGGTGTGCTGCGGCCGACGCAGGTGACCCGGGCGGCCGCACTCCCCGAGCATGTCCGCACCCGCCCCGCCGATCTCCCGCAGTGACCTCCCATTTCCTCGTGACCGCCTGTTTCTTCGTGACCGCCCGCATCCCTGGCCACACCGACACCCTCACCCCCCGTCAGGGACGCGCGGCCTACCCCGGCCTGGCCCTCTGCACACACCTGGGCCACCTGCCAGCTGAGGCGCAGCGGATCTCGCCGAGGCTGCGGCTGAGCCCAGGCTGCCTGCCTGTTGGGCCCCGAGGGCCTGCCCGGCCCCGCAGGCCCCCCAGCCACGAGCTGCACCAGGAGGTAAGATGGGCCTGGGGTCTGGGTGAGCGCAGGGACAGTCGCATCCTGGTGACCGGGAGTGGGGGCTTGACTGGCCTGGGGGACTCTGGGCGGCCACCAGCTGGTCGGGTCCCTGCGCCAGCCTCACAGAGGAGGGTCCCAGGCGGCACCCTCGCCGCGAGCTCACTGCGAGAATCCCCAGCTCCCGGGCAGGGCGCAGCATTGCTTCTTGAGAGGGCGGGAGCTTCCCATGACCCTCCCAAAGGCAGGATGGAGTGGAGAGATGTAGCCCTGGCTGCCGGCCAGGTCAGCACTGCTTGCTTCACTTAAAAAAAATAATAATAGGGCCTCCCCAGTGGTGCAGCGGTTGAGCGCTGGGTTGCGAAGCTGTCCGCAGCCTCGGCAGCGCCGTTCGATCCCCGGCTGCTCCCCGGCCACCGGAGGAGGGTCCCACATGGCGCGCAGACCTCTCCTGCCGCCCACTGCTCCCCTCAGCAGTGTACTTCGGTCCTTCTGCCTGCTCTGCTCCCCGCTCTGGCTCTGGTGGGTTCTCTCGCCCTCCCGCGCTTCTGACTGTACCCAGTGCTTGTATAAATACATAAATAAATCTTTAATAATAATAATAATAATAATAATAGGGCCTCCCTGGTGGCGCAGGCGGTTGAGCACCGCACTGTAAAGCTGTCCGCAGCCTCTGCAGCACCGGTTCTATGCGGGCCAGCCAGTGGGGGTCCCACATGGCGCGGCAGACCTCTCCTGTCACGCCTGCTGTGCCCCTCAGCAGTGTATTTCGTCAGTCTGCCTGTTCTGTTCCCTGCTCTGTTGCTCTGTCTCTGGTGAACCCTCTCACCCTCCCGCGCCTCTGGCCTGTACCCTGGTTCCTGTATAAAATAAATAAATAAATCTTAAAAAAAAAAAAAAATAGACCCGGGGCCTCCCTGGTGGCGCAAGGGGTTAGGACACAATCTATGAAGCTGCCTGCTGCACCTCCCCCTGCAGTGACCTTTAGGGCTAACCGTCCCTAGGTCCGGCTGGGCGACCCGGCGCAGGGGGAGAACAGCAAAACCCCCTGAAGCAGGGGAAGTACGGCGGAAGTTCCCTGAAAAGACAGAAGCTTATCAAAAGATAACGACCACCAGGAACCACTACAAGAATGCTAAAAACCTTATCCCGCCTTTCTAGAACTACAAGCTTTAATCCCTTACTGTCTTTCTAAACTTCCTTCTTTCTTCTATAAAGGTCATTGCTTGTTAATTAAAAAATCATATGAAATCCTTAAAACAAGGCTGACTCCAATGAAACATTACTAAACCCTGTAATAATTAAAATATAGTTTAGGTAAAAAAGTAGTTAATAAAAAATGCGATTCTATAGTTTAAAAACAAAACTAATGGTCTATCTACTTAGGAATGAGGCTGGGTCCAGATGTAGATCACCGCCCTGCTGGGGACAGGCTGAGCCCAGGAGCAAGCTGGTTTCCTTGATACTCATCGTCCCTGTGCTTTTGGAAAACATACATGTACTGGTCACAAACTCAAAGAAAATGACACTCAGATTTTCACTCTTGAAGTGTGTCTGTGTGTCATTTCTTTCGCCGACGCCCTGACCACCCTGCACGCTTCTCTCAACCCTGAGGTGGCCTCATCGTCTCCTGCTGTGCTGGTCCGCGGCAGCTGCCCGCAGTCACTGCAGCACGAGTTCCATCCCCAGCCAGGGAGCTACCCACAGGGCGCAGCAGACCTCTCCCGTCTCCCCGCTGCTCCCCTCAGCAGTGTGTTTCCTCAGTCTGCCTGTTCTGCTCCCCGCTCTGTCTCTGGTGAGTCCTCTCACTCCCCGCACCTCTGGCCTGTACCCTGTTCTTGTATGCATAAGTAAATCTTAAAAAAAAAAAAAAAAGACGTATTTTTACACGTTGGGTGACGTATGAGAGTCTCTATTCAAATGAGAGCTCAGGGCCCCCGGCGGCCTGGGGGTCAGTCTCAGGCTGTCACCACAGGGCCTGAGTGCGAGCCATCAGGAGCTGAACCGCACGGCCGCCCCCGGCTGCCCCTCAGCATTGTCTTTTGGTGGACCCACCTGCTCGGCTCCCCACTCTGTTTCTGGGGAGTCCTCCTGCCCCCCACCTCTGGCCTGCACCCCCGTTCTTGTATGCATAAATAAATGAAATAAATCTTTAAAATATTATTTTACTAAAAACATTTATCGAAACAGAAAACACAGACCAGGACGATCCCCCACGACCACTACTAACACGGTTTACTTGTTCTCCTTTATTTTCAGTTTTGTTTCTGCCACTGTGGCTGGGGCGGCTGCCTGGAAAAAGGAAACTGAAACAGAGAACTGAAACCTTGACCCAATGGCGCAGGCGGGAGGCAGGAGCGAGAGGCGGGGCCTCCAGAGGATAAAAGGCGCGGGCAGGCGGGGAGCCGGGCCAGAGGCACAGCCGAGTGGCCAGAGCAAGTGGCCAGAGCAGGGCTGAGCAGATCAAGGGCTGGGCTGAGCAGAAGCAGTGCACCCCTCGACGGCCGCCGCCATGGTGAGTCGGTTTGATGGGTGGGGACAGGGGACCCTTGTACCAGCGATGGTCCCCTGGGTGCGCCCGGGGTGAGGGTGAGGATGGGGCCCCTGTACCAGCGATTGCCCCTGTGGGTGTGCCCAGGGTGAGGGGCCCACGGGGTGCCAGGCCTGCATTACAGCTCCCATCCCGGCTGGCATCCCAGGGCGGGGAACGGACGGGTCTGGAAGGGGCTGCCGCCCAGTGACAACCCCAGAACCCTTGGGGACTGCACTCGGGGCATCTCAGCCGAGGTGGTAGGGACTGGCCACTCTCGTGCAGATGCCCCAGCACATCCCCAGTGCCTGGGGCCCCTCCCGGCAGATGGCCGAGCTTGGCCAGCTGGGCCAGCCCCCCGCCCAGGGGCCCCAGGACTGACCGAGTGATGCCCACAGGGCATACACCTGAAGGTGAAGATGCTGGACGGCCGTGAGTTCCTGGTGCCCTTCAAGGGGTCCATGACGGTGCAGGAGCTGAAGCAGCAGTTGGCACAGAGGACCGGCGTGCCCGCCTTCCAGCAGCGCCTGCTCCACCCCAAAAGCACCGTGCTGGAGGACGGGAAGACCCTCGCCCACCAGGGCCTGGGCCCCGACAGCACCATCGGGCTGGTGGTGCAGCCATGCGACACCCCGCTGAGCATCCTGGTGAGCAACTCGGGCCGCAGCCGCGCCTACGAGGTCCTGCTGACCCAGACGGTGGCCGAGCTCAAGGAGAAGGTGTGCCGCCAGGAGGGCATGCAGCCCAACCAGATCTGGCTGAGTTTCCAGGAGACACGCATGGAGGACCACCAGCAGCTGGGGGAGCTCGGCCTCACGCCCAATTGCACCGTGGTCCTGCACCTGCACCTGCGGGGCGGGGCCCCCACGCCCCCCTGACTCCCGGACCGGCCCGCGTAATAAAGCAAAGGCGGAGAGCCCAAAGGCTCCGGCTCTGCGCCCTGTGACATCGGCGGGCGGGGAGGAGTGGGCTCGGGGACGGCGTCAGTCGCTTCACCACCAGGTGGGGGGCCGAGCTAAGGGACAGGCCTGCTGGGGTGGAAGCAGGACCCGGGAAGACATGGAGGCCGCTTCCCTCTGGGAAATGGACTCTGGAGAAAGAGACCCGAGGGCTGGCTCGGCCCCGCCCCCTCCCAGGCCCGCCCCCCTCCAGGCCAGGGGGCAGGAAGGCCACTCGGGAGGCCCCCTGGAGCCGTGCCTGGAAGCGGTGTGCAGGGGCTGTGAGGGCCGCCCCTCCGAGCAGGGACGGGGCCTGCCGGCCAGAGGGCGCGGGGCGGGACAGGGCGGTGCTGGGCCTGCACACATCGCCCCTCCTGGTGTCACAGGGAGGCGGGGCCGGGGCCTCCTCAGGACTCCCCTTGGTGGGAAGGCCGTGGCCAGCCGGCCGAGGGGCGCCTGCAGGGGCTGTGGTGCCCGTGGCAGGTGGTGTCCGGCAGCCAGCTGGTTGGGCACGAGCCGCTGCTCTCCCGCTGGACACAGCCCCCGCCCTCCGTCCACACCAGCCTCCCGCCGGGTCCTCGGGACCTGCCAAGTCAGTCCTGGACAGGGCAGGATGGGGCGCCCACAGCCCCTGGGGCCAACACCACAGCCCAGCGGGTGCTCGGGACCTGGGTCCCAGACCCCTGAGGGATCTGGTTCCCCCTTAGTGGTCTGTGGGGTCTCTGGACTAGGGGGTCCCCGGGACTGCGATGTCTGTGACACGTGCATAGATGGGTGTGGGGGGGTCCCATGCTCGACAGGAGGGTGGGGGGGTCCCCTGATCCAGATGGGCGGGGGTGGGGGGTCCCATGCTTGACAGGTGGGTGGGGGGTCCCCTGATCCAGGGACCCGTGCAACTTGGCCAGGGTGCGCACAGCCTCCTGGCGACCCCCCCCAGCCCCCCAGGTCTGGGTGAGGGGCGCCTCGAGGCCCGCGTCATGGCTTCTGGCTGGAGGTTGGGGCGTCCGGAGGGGGTGCGTCCGGTCCAGCACCGGAGGGCCAGAGCGGTCTTCTCGTCCTCGCCTTCGACCCCCAGCTAGTGCCGACCCCAAACTGGGCCCTCCGCGCCCGCTCACCCCGTTCCCGCGCAGGCGGGTGCGGGCCGCGTGTGGGCCCGGGCAGGGGCGCGCGGGCAGCGACCGCGGAGCGAGGCGGGCGGCGGGGGGCGCCCTCGGCCGTGCAGCGGGGCGCGAGCCGACGGGGGCGGGGCGGGGGGGCGGGCGCGCGGCGCCCCGGCCAATCGCCACAGCCCGGCCCGCGGCGCCCCGGCCGGCTGGGGGCGCGGCCTGCGGCGGCCGCCTCCTCGCTCCCGGCGCCCGGCCCGGCCCGGCCCGGCCGAGCTTCGGTCCCGGCTCCCGCTAGGACGGGCCCCCCGGCGCCTCCGCGGGGGGGGCGCAGCCGGCCGGGCCGGCGCGGGGCGGGCCCCGGGGTCGGCAGCCCCTCCCCGCGGCCCCCGGCCCGGCGCGCCGGAGCCCCTTGGAAGTCCCGTCACGTCGCCCCCGGATTAGGCGTTAACCCGGCTCCGGCCGCATTTCCTGGGGCGCCGTCGGGGGAGGGGCGCCGGGCGGGGCCGCCGAGAGCGAGCGCGCCCGCCCCGCCCCGCCCGGCCCGGCCCGGCCCGCCCCGGCCCGGCCCGGCCCGGCCCGCCCCCTGCGGCCTCCGCGGGCGCCGCAGTCCCGGCGCTTTGTTCGCGGCCGGCGCGGGGCGCGGGGGCGGGGCGGGGCGGGGGCGCGGGGGCGGGCGGGGGGCGGGCCGGGCGGGGCCGCCCGGGGCCCGCCCCGCCGCCGCCCCGCCCCGCCGGCCGCCTCCCGGAGCGGCGGCCCGTCCGGCCCAGTCCCGTCCCCGGCGCGGCCCCGTCCTGCGGCTCCCGCGCCCGCCGGCGGCCCCGCCATGCTGCGCCCGCGGCCGTCCGGGCCGGCCCCGCCGCGGCCGCTGCTGCTGCTGCTCGTGGTGGCCGCGCGCGCCCTGCCCGGTGCGGCCGGGACGTGCCCCGAGCGCGCGCTGGAGCGGCGCGAGGAGGAGGCGAACGTGGTGCTCACGGGCACCGTGGAGGAGATCCTCAACGTGGACCCGGTGCAGCACACGTACTCGTGCAAGGTGCGCCCGGCCCCCCCGGCCCCCCGGGCCCCCCGGCCCCCCCCGGCCCCCGGCCCCCCGGTCCCGGCCCCCCGTTCCCCCGGCCCCCCGGCCCCCCGCCCCCCTGGTCCCCCGGCCCCCCGTGCCCCCGGCCCCCCGTTCCCCCGGCCCCCGACCCCCCGCCCCCCGGGCCCCCTGGTCCCCCGGCCGGCCCCCGCCCCCCGGCCCCCGCCGGATGCCCGCGGCCGCCCCGCCGCTGCCCTGGCGACGCCGGGAAGTTCCTGCGCCGCCGCCCCCCGCGGCCGCCGGCGCGAGCAAGTGCGACCCCCCGCGGCCGGCGAAGAGGGGGGAGGGGAGCGACGCCTCCGGGGGCGCGGCCGGCCCGGGGGGCGCGGGGGGCGCGGGGGCTCGGCGGGCGGGCCGGGGGGCAGGGGCGCGGGCGACGCCTCCCCGCCCCGGGCGTCTGGGCGTTGGGGGCTCTGCCCGCGGGGAGCGCAGGGGCGCGGGGTGGGCGGGGCGCCGGGCCACGAGCCTGGGGGTGCAGGGCAGGTGCCTCACACCCCTCCTGGGGGTCCCGGGTGGCCACAGGCGAGGGGGTCCTGGCCCCCTCCTCCTTCATTTGGGCCTCGGAGGCCCGGGGCGGCTGTGATGGGGTCCCCCGCAGTCCGTCGGTGGGACAGAATCTGGGGGCGCTGGTGGAGGGCCCCGCGGGCGCGCCCCCTCTGCCCCTGAGGGCTGCCCCTCCGAGGCGGCGCCGCCGGCGACCACAGCTGGGACCCCGCCGCCCCTCCCCCGCCGCGGGGCGCCGCGCCAAGTCCCTGCAGGATTTTCCCGGCTTCCTCCCCTGCTCCCGGGTGTGGCTGGGTGGGGGGAGGCCGCGGGGCGCGCTGCCCTCGCCGCCCCCTCCTCGGGCCTGCGCGTCGGGGTGGGAGGGCCGGCCAGGCCCCCGCGGCCGAGGGCCGGCGGGCCGCGCAGCCGGGGCAGGTGGGCCGCCTTTCGCTGGCCTTCGCCCCCCACTCGCGAAGGGCTGCCCCCGCCCCTGCAGAAGTGGACGCCCCTCGGCACAGGCGGGGGACAGGTCCCTGACCGCCGCCCTGCTGGGCTGTGGGTGCTGCTCCGCGCCAGCGGCACCCTCGGGGCCTGCAGAGCAGCGGTGAGGGTGGGGCCGCCCTGCGCTGCCCAAACTTGACTTTGCGGCTCTCGGGCCTCCAGACGCCTGCTGCAGCCTGGGGGGAGGGGGCGCACGGCTCCTGCGGGCGGGGTCCGCCCACCCACGGGCTCCAGGAGCCCCGCTTGCCCGAGCCCAGCCACAGCCTTGCACGGGAAACGGCCTCCGTGGCTGCAGCTCCTCCTGGCTGGGGAGGGGGTGCAGATGGCAGGGCAGGGGCGGGAGGCCCTGGCATCCCGCTGGGAAGGGCCCCTTCCCAGATGCCCCAGGGTTGAGGTGGACAGGCTGGACTCGGGGCAGCAGTGAGGCTTGGGCAGGGGCAGTGCTGAGAGGCACATGGGTCAGGGCCTGCCGTAGGTGCCAGACCCCAATGCTGACGCAGGACGAGAGCAGAAGGCCGGTCCCGGTCTGCTGGCCCTTGGCCCCTACTGACCCCTGCCTGCTCTGTTGTCCAGGTCCGGGTCTGGCGCTACTTGAAGGGCAAAGACGTGGTGACCCAGGAGAGCCTGCTGGACGGTGGTAACAAGGTGGTGATTGGCGGCTTTGGGGACCCCCTCATCTGCGACAACCAGGTGTCCACTGGGGACACCAGGATCTTCTTCGTGAACCCTGCCCCCCCATACCTGTGGCCCGCCCGCAAGAACGAGCTGATGCTCAACTCCAGCCTCCTGCGCATCACCCTGAGGAACCTGGAGGAGGTGGAGCACTGCGTGCAAGGTGAGGGGAGCACCGCAGGGAAGATGGGGGAGCACCGACGGGAAGGTGGGGGGGCGCTCCGAGGAGAAGGTGGGGAACACTGCAAGGAAGGTGGGGTGCATCGCAGAGAAGGGGATGGGGGGGTTGATGGCCTTCCTTGCGTCCCAAGCCCTGTGGCCATTTTGAAGTTGCTCCAGTCTCTGAGACAAGCAGTGCCCCTGCCTGTCGTGCCCCCGGCCTGTCGTGCCCCTGCTGAGGGCCAGACCTCCCCCGCCCCCATGAACCCCAGCCTTTTCCCGGGAGCGGCGATGCCAGGTGGATGAACGCCACTGTCTGAGGCTGCAGACGCCCAGACGTCTGTCCAGATGGGCCCAGATGTCGCGTGTCCCCAGGAACTGGGGGAGGGGCTGCCCTGTGTGTCCCAAGGGACGGTCACTCCTGGGTGTTTCTAGTGTTTTGAAGGGCCGAGGATTCCTCCCTCGAGGTGAAGAGCTGGTTCTTGCCAGCAGCGGCCCACACGGCTGTCCTAAGTGGCCAGGTGCCCCATCCACCCCCCACGACAGTCCCAGCGGGGGGCAGAGTGCATCGCTTGGGGAATGTGGTGGGTAATGTAGGAATTGCTGTCGCCCCCACATCCTGTCTGTCCCCTAGGCTGCCTGGAAAGGGATGCATGGGGGGGTGACTTCCTCCCCGGGCAGGGGTAGGGTCCGAGACGGCATCCCAGGGAGGCAGCCCGGTCCCTCCATCTGCCCTGCTGAGCAGCAGGGAACCCCCCACCCAGTCTGGCTCCCCCGCTATGGCACTGGACTGCTACTGTGGGCCCCAGAGGGGGCAGGACAGGACCCCCGGGAGCCTAGTGGCCTCCTGGGCTCCAGGAACCCTGTGTCCCAGCCCCAACTCTGCAGAGGGTCCCGCCTGGCCACTTAGGACAGCCGCGTGGGTGCTGCTGGCAAGAAACGGCCCTTCCAGGCCTGATTCTGCCCTGGAAGTGGAAGCTCCGGCGGGAAAGATGGGGTGGCGCGGAGCCGGGTGGGCTGTGGGGCGGTGGCACCCGGTGGCGGGGTGTGGGGTGCTAGGAGAGTTGGGAAGGAGGTGCTGGGAACAGAAAGTCCCCATCCCCTCGGGGTCAGGAGGCCAATCATTAACTCTGCAACTGGGCGAGTCCAGCCAAGGGGCCGTGACTCAGAGCCCGAGGTCTTCCGTGCGGTCAGAGGGCCACCTGGGCAGGGCGCTGGCCACTCAACGGGCCGGTGCCACTCCCCTGGGGCCCCGCCTGGGCGGCCAGCACACTGGCCAAGCTCAGGGCTGGCTGGTGTGCAGCGAGGGCGTGCCTGTGGGGCCTCGTGGATGGGGTCCATGACAGACCGGGAGCCTGCAGGTGGAGGGGTGGACGGGATGCACCGTGGGCCAGAGCAAGGAGCTGGTGCCACTGCGGATACGGGCACCTGGGGAACCCTGGAAGGTTCCAGCCAGAGACACGGGTCTCTGCTTCGGAGGCAGACCAGGGCATCGGGGAGGCTGGGAACCAGGCCTGGATGGGGCGACCCAGAGGCCTAGGGGACATGGGCGTCTCTCCCTGAGGCCGGGGGGGTGGGGGGGGACGGACCAAGGCTCCTGGCCCAGGAAGGAGCGACCCGATGCCCACCTCCCCAAGCCCGGTGGGGAGAGGCGGGTCCTCCTCCTAGTTTGCAGGAGATAACAGCCTCTGTCCTCTGGGGCTCCCCCTCACCAGGAGAACAGGGCTTCAGCTAAGCTGACCCCTCCTGACGTCCCCAGGGCCCCCTGGCTGCCCCGTCCCACAGGGCAAAGTCTAGACAGACACGGACCTGAGGTCACTGCGACCACCAGCCGGGCCTGTCCCCAGCAGGCCTCTGCCCAGGCCACCCCCGCATCCCCCACCGTTGCCGGGCCTGGGAGTGTTCAGCAGGGCCTCCTGCCAGGCTCTGAACTGGACCCAGCCTCACTCAGCATCCCCCTGGGGCCTGCAGGGCCTTGGGCCGCCCCCAGCCCTCCTCAGTCTCCAGCCCCCAGGAGGCCCCTCCTCTGTCCGGGCCTGGGGAGCCACATTCCTGGCATAGCTGAGCCAGGTATGTGTCCCTCCCTCAGCCACCTTTGGGCCAGGGAAGCCTGTGCTGGGGGTGGCCTCTTCCGGAGGGAGCCCCCCCCCCCCCCCCCCGCAGGGGATGGGGTCTGGCCCCCTGCAGGCCCCGCCCAGTACCCCCCCCCCCAGCCGCCATGAGCCAGCTTCCCAGCCCTGGCCACCTTGCCCTGCTGGGCTCAACCCATACCCGCCACCCCCGTGCATGAAGGTGGGATCCGGGGCCTCCCCTGAAGCCCCCAGGTGGGACACGGGTCTGGCTGAAGGCCAGTGGGGCTGCCTAGGGCCCCTCCCTGCCCACTGGGCGCCAGGAGCAGAGAAAGGAAGTGTTGTCCAGTCCGCGAAGGCTTGGCACTGGGACAGGGTCGCGGTGAGTCTGGCGCCAGCCCAGCTGGGTCCTGCCCAGCCCTGAAGCCGGGGGTCCTGGCGGCCACCTCCCTGGCCTGGCCTGGCCTGGCCAAGCACCCCCTTCAGGTGGGCCACCTGGGGTTTTCGGGACGGCTGTCCTGGCTCAGGCTGGTGGACAGGCCCAGGGCTCTTTGCAGCTCTGCAGGTGACCCCCGAAGGAGCTGTTTCTCCTACTTCAGGGCGTGGGGGCGGCTCTGGGCCGCCTCCCTCTGCTATTTGCACTTAGCGTGTCTGCACCCCCAGTTCCTCAGAGCCCGCCCTACTCCCCCCACAGTCCTCCCTTCTGCTGGGGAAGGCGGCTCCTTCCGGGGCTTGTCTCCCACGTGCTGTCTAGACTGGGCTCGTCCCTCCCCCGCGGTCCAGGAGGCAACCGGGGGGGCTGCCCCCCACAGCCCCCGCCCGGCCTGTGCACTCTGGGGTGGGCCAGGGCCAGGCCAGTCTTGGGGGCCGCCCTCCAGCACTCTGTGTTGACGGAAACAGGTCCTGGTTTTCCCAGACCCCACCCTGGCTCCCCACAGAGGGCGCAGCCTGCGTCCTCCGGCCTGGGAAGGGCAGAACCTCTGCCACCTCCTCCCCCCTCCCCGCCCCGCCCCCTCCCCTCCCCACCCCTCTCCGCCCCCTCCCCCCATTCCCCTCCCCCTGCCTGTCTCTGGGACGGCCGTGAGCGGCTAGGGCCACCAGGTCTGTGCCCACCGGGCCTGTCCCACCTGACTCCAGTGCTGGGGTGAGGGTGAGCCACCCCCGAGGGTGGGTGGGGCGCCAGGCTGCAGGGCCGAGTCCAGCCAGAGGTGGCTCTGAGCAGGTGGGCAGCGTTGCCGCCACCCATGGTCCACCAGGGGTGGACTCAGCTCCCAAGACAGACCTCCCCCGCTCTGCCCCACGTGGGCCCAGTTCCAAGTCTGCTGCCCAGAGCCGGCGGGGGGTTGGTGGAGGCTCAGCTCCTGCCTGGCCTCAACCCAGGATCGGGGAACCCAAGGCTCCCAGGCGGTCGGCCTGACTTGGGGGCCGCAGGCAGGCACAGGACACCTGGGCCACCAGGGATGAGGCGGGGGGCTCGGGCTGAGATGGCGCCCCAGGACAGGAGGCCCCTCAGCCGTGCCCCACTCACCCCAAAGTCTGCCCCGGGGTCGGGGCGTCCGCGGGCTGAGGCTCCTGTCTGCAGGGCCCTGCAGGCAGCCAGGGAAGGACCTCCCCAGTGGATCCTGAGAACCCTCCAAGGAAGGCCCCCCGCTGGGCGATCAGCTGGGCCTGGGAAGGGAGCTGCAGGAGCGTGGGAGAGGCAGAGGCCCTGCCTCTCAGAGCCAGCTGTGTCCAGCTGCGTGGCCACCCTCCCGCCGCCGCACGTGGTCCTGCGCGCCCGCAGCCCGTGCACCCTGTGAGCCTGGCTCGGCCTGGCCGGGGCCCACGGGCTGCAAGTCCCAGGGCTTGGCCTCTGTCCCTGTGGGGGCTGTGGCCTCTGCTCGCCGCTGGCCAGTGGGTGCCTGTGCACAGCCCCTGTCCACTGGTGCTCTGGGCGGGCACTCCTGCAGGCCCAGCCCCTGGGGGACACCAGAGCAGTTTCCCAAAGAAGGACGGCAGGGCGTGCCCAAGGGGACTGTGGGCAGGCGGGGAGTCCCTGCTGGACCCTGAGGGGCGGGCCATCTGGGTGGCAGCACCCCAGAGGGGAGAGGCTGGGGCTGGCCTGAGGTGGTCCTTGGCTGCCCCTTGGAGGCGGCCGTCCCCCTCACCAAGGCGCCAAGGACGCAGACGTCCGGGCTGGGCCGCTCGGCCGGCGGTGAGGCCAGTGTCGGCCATTACTGCAAGGCCAGGCGCGAAGGCGGGGGACGGCCTGTGTCCAGAGCGGACACCGTGCAGGGGCGGCGGGAGCGTCAGCCGCTGGCCACCCGGACCCCGCGCGGGCCGGCCAGCGGGGAGCGCAGCGGCCTCCAGAGCCCCGGGTCCTCTCCTCCCTGTCACTGCCCGCGCCCCCCACTGCCTCCTGCGCGGCCCTGACCGCGCCCCGCGCCCCTGCTTTGCCCCCCATCCTGGAACAGCGCCGAGGGCGGTGGGCTCGGCGCTCCCCGCGGGCCCTGGCGCGGGGGGCCGCGCTCCCCACCTTCCTCCGGCGCCCCCTGGTGGCGGCTTCCGGCCCGCGGGGCGCACCTGGGCCGCGAAGCCCCGCCCCGCCCCCGACGGCTCCGCCCCGGGGCCCGGCCCGCGCGCCCCCGCCGGCCCGGCGGGCGTCCCCCTCGGCCCACGCCGCGCTCCCGGAGGCGGCAGCTTGTCCAGCGCGGCCCGGCCCGCTCGGGGGGGCGGCGGCGGGGGGGCGGCCGCCCCCCGAGCCCGCCCCGCCCGGCGCCCCTGGACTGCCACAGCCTGAGCGCCCGCGGTCCGGCAGGTGCGCGCCCGGGCCTGGCCGCGCGGCTGCGCAGAGCCCAGGGTCCGGCCTGGGCACCCCGCGGCCTCACCTGCGGCCGCGACCCGGGGCCCAGGCCTGAAGCCGCCTCCTCCCCCCCCCCCCGCGCGGGCCGGCCCCGGGAACGCCCCCGAGGCGCCCATTGTCCGCGGCGGTGGGGGAGGGGACGCGAGCCCGAGGCCGACACCCCGGGCCGGCCGTGCCCCCGCCCTCTCCCCTGCCCCGGGAGGCACCTGCGGCCCTGGGCGGGCGGGACAGTCCGCGGAGCCGGCCGGGCTGCGCCGTCGGAGAGGCAGGCGCCGGCCACCTTCCCGGGCGCAGGGGCGGGGCGACCCAGGGCCGTGGTCCCCGTGGGCGCGGGGTCGCTGCCTGGCGGCCCCCATCGGAGGGATGCGCGCGGGCGCCATGTGCCTGCCCCACCCGCCCCCACCGCTTCCTTCCTGGAAGTTGGGCCCCGGTTTTTCAGCGGGAGGCGCGTCATCTGCATGAGAAAGGGCCTGCGGTGCAGACCCCACCCCCACCTTCCTCTCCGGCCTAGAGAAGTTCCTGGGGTGCCCAGCCCACCCCAGCCTGTGATTGGGGCACATTCGGTGTCCAGTGTGTGTGCACGGAGTACTGTGTGACTGGAGTGCACCATGTCCGAGCAGCTGAGTGGGTGGGTGTGCGCATATCTGTGCACTAGCGTGCAGTGGGTGTGCGCTGGTGTGTGGTGGTGTGCACTGGCATGCGGTGGGTGCCTTGCACTGGATGTGGTGGGTGTCTGCACTGGGTGCAGGGGGTGCCTGTGCACTGGCATGCGGTGGGTGTGCGCTGGGTGCAGGGGGTGCCTGTGCACTGGATGTGGTGGGTGTCTGCACTGGGTGCAGCGGGTGCCTGTGCACTGGCATGCAGTGGGTGTGCACTGGGTGCAGGGGGTGCCTGTGCACTGGATGTGGTGGGTGTCTGCACTGGGTGCAGCGGGTGCCTGTGCACTGGCATGCAGTGGGTGTGCACTGGTGCAGGGGGTGCCTGTGCACTGGATGTGGTGGGTGTCTGCACTGGGTGCAGGGGGTGCCTGTGCACTGGCATGCGGTGGGTGTGCACTGGGTGCAGGGGTGCCTGTGCACTGGATGTGGTGGGTGTCTGCACTGGGTGCAGCGGGTGCCTGTGCACTGGCATGCAGTGGGTGTGCACTGGGTGCAGGGGGTGCCTGTGCACTGGATGTGGTGGGTGTCTGCACTGGGTGCAGGGGGTGCCTGTGCACTGGATGTGGTGGGTGTCTGCACTGGGTGCAGCGGGTGTCTGTGCACTGGCATGCAGTGGGTGTGTACTGGGTGCAGCGGGTGTCTGTGCACTGGCATGCAGTGGGTGTACACTGGGTGCAGCAGGTGTCTGTGCACTGGCATGCGGTGGGTGTGCACTGGGTGCAGCAGGTGTCTGTGCACTGGCATGCGGTGGGTGTGCACTGGGTGCAGGGGGTGCCTGTGCACTGGCATGCGGTGGGTGTGCACTGGCTGCAGGGGGTGCCTGTGCACTGGCATGCGGGGGGTGTGCACTGGGTGCAGGGCGTGTGCACTGGCATGCGGTGGGTGTGCACTGGGTGCCTGTGCCCTGGTGTGCAGCCATGTCCCATGTGGGAACCCAGAGAGCGGGGCTCATCAAGACGCAGCGGCCTCAGGGCTGAGCCTGGGTGGGTTGCTCAGGGCTCAAGGGTTTTGAGTCTGAAGATCCCAAAATAGCTCCCCGGCTGGGGCTGGGACCTCAATGGCCCTTTGTCTCTGCAGCGTCCTGTGGGCACTCAGGCCAGCGGGGCTGGGCTCTGGACCAGGCTGCCTGTGGCTCCCTTTCCCCCAGGTCAAGCTTGTGGGCCAGACCCCCCACCACACGGCCCCTGCAGGGCAGACCCCCAGTCTGCATATGGGGTGCCTGTACCTCCTGCCCCCCTCAGCCTCCGGGCTCATGTGATGCCCGGTGCCCTCCCACACCTGGTCCCTTCGCCCCCTCCTGCAGAGCCACCCAGAGGCCACGAGGCAACAGCAGAGGGCCCGTGGCAGGCGGGTGCCCTGGGGGCATGTCCAGGGGGCCGACCAGGGGTGTCTCTGAGCCAGATCACCTTCCTGGGGGGCTGCAGTGAAAAGCAGAAGGTGAGCCTGGCTGCTCACCCCAAGTGCTGGGCTCTGGGCCAGCCCCCCCAGGCGATAAAGGTCAGCCCTGCGGGGTGCTCCCTGTCCTGGGTGGCACCCGGAGCCACGGTGCCTGCAGCGCCAAGGTTGGCTGCGTGGGAGTGGCGGGGCCTAGGGGCTGACCTGCGTGTGCGGCCTTCGCCGCTGGAGGCCTGAGCGCCGAGGGGCCCGGACGCTGGGCAGACGCTGGGCAGACGCGACCCCAGCCTGACGGCCCCGGGTCAGCTGGGAAGGGGGTGGGTCAGGGCGTGCTCAGGGCCTGGCCGGGAGGGGCTGCCCAGCGGTGTGGTGACCCCCGGGAACGGGGCGGCCCCCAGGGCTGGGACTGCCGGAGCCTGAGGGCGGGGCCGGCCGGGAGGGCGCGGGTGTCCAGGCAGCGAGGACAGAGGGAGGCCGCGGAGGGCGGGGCGTGGCCGCGGGGTGCCCCGGGCCCCACGCGCACGGGACGCCGAAGGCCGCCTGGCCCTGGCCGGCCGCGGGCAGCGGCGTCGGGAGGAGGTCCGGTCCGGTCCGGTCCGCTCGGGGCGGCGTGGGTCGCGCGCCGGCCCGCGGTGACGTCACGGCCCGACGTTCCCGGGGCGGCCTCCGGGGGGGGGGGGGCGCCAGGCTCGCGGGACCGCGCCGGGAGCCCCGAGAATATTTGCAGAGCGCCGGGGGCCAGGGGCTCCTGGCGGGCCCCTCCCGCGGCCAGGGAGCGGGGCCGGCGCGCGGGCCGAGCCGCTGTCCGCCCGCGGGCACAGGGCGGAGCGCGCGGGGGCCGGGCCGGGCCGGGGGTGGGGCGCCCCCGCCGCTCAGCCCCCCGCGGGGCCGGCGGGACCCGCGCGCCCAGCCCCCGCCGCGGCGCCCGCCCCGCCCCCCCTGCCCTGACCCCGCCCCGGCACCTGCCGCCTCCGGCGCGGCCGCGCTCTGCCCGCCCCGGGGAGCCCCGCGCCCGCCGAGGCGCCCCGCGCCCCGCGCCCCCCGCCCGGCGCCCCGCGCCCGCCTTTGTGCCGCCGCCCCCGGTGCTCACCCGCCGGGTCGGTCTTGGCGCCGCGCGCTGCGGCTCCCCGGAGGCGCCTTCCTTTGTCTCCGCGCCCCGCGCCCCGCCCCGCCCCGCCCGGCGCGCTCCGCCGCCCGCCCCCCCGCGCCCGCGCCCCCCGCGCCCGCCCGACACCCGCGCCCGCCGCGCCCGCCGCGGCCCCCACCGGCCTCGGGGCCGCTGCGCCCGGCTGGGAGGGGTCGCGCGGGCCGTGGGGCTCCCGGCCGGCTCGGGGAAGGCGGCAAGCTGGGGGGCCGCCGGCGCCCCGCCTGCTCGGGCTGCGGACAGAGGCGGTGGCTCCTGGCCCCGGGGCCTGCTCCGCCTCCGCAGAGCCGCCTTGGGCATCTCGGGCGGGTCCTGCCCTCTCCGGCCGTTGACCCCGGGGGCGGCGACGGGACCGGGTGAACTCTGAGGAGCTGCTGTCTGCCGCCCCAGGATGGGGGCGACATCCCCGAAGAGGCCCAGAGGCGCCCCGTGAGGAGCCCCCAGCCCGGGCCATGCCCCCGCTGTCGCTGCAGAGGGCAGCCGGCCCGCGGCCCGGGGCCTCCAGGCTGGTGCGCTACTGCACCGTGCCCTGCAACGCCTGCCTGATCCTGCTGGCCACGTCCACCCTGGGCCTCGCCGCGCTCCTCTTCCTCAGCAGCTGTACGTGCCCGCGGGGTGGCCGTGCCCCGACTCCGCGGCGCGGAGGACGGGCCGGCAGGGCCTGCGAGGCTCCAGTGGCCACGGGCATCCCCTGGGGCCAGGATGGGCCGTCCTCTGGGGCCGGGCCTGCCCCTGGGTCCACGGAGGGCTGCTGTCTGCACTGCAGAAACAGCTTTCTCAGCAGAGGGGGACGGGACAGCTGACCACTGGGTGGGGATGGGGCCCGGGGCCGGGCTCCTGCGGACACAGGTGGCCAGCCACACCCCGCCAGGGCCCATCCCTGGGGGCAGGCGGAGGCCTGGGCCTCTGCCCTGGACCCTGGTCTTGGCCAGCCAGGGCCGGGGCTGGCGTCTCAGCTTCTCAGCCTCCCAAGCCTGGACCTCGGCGACAGGGCCGGGGAAGGGGCCTGGGCAGGCCCAGGTGAGCCCTCCTGGCTGGACGGGGCATGCTGCAGCAGACTGCCAGAAGGAGCCTCACTCAGCGACTTGTTTTTCCAGACAAACCTGGGACCCACTTCACGCCAGCGCCCCCAATGCCTCCGGACGGTGAGTGGGGCCACGAGGTGGCGCTTGGGCTGGGGGTCTGTGCCGCGGGGAGCACCGCGCCGGGACACTGGCCGGCCCTGGGCGTGCAGCCGGGTGGATCTGGAGGAGGGGCTGGGGGTCGAGCCTGGTCTTCCCGGGCACTCCGCTGCAGCAGACGCAGGGGTCTGGAGCCCTGGGCCTGCCCTGGCCTGCTGGCCGTGGCTGCTGTGACCGAGCTAATGTGAGGGAGGCAGCTGCTCCTGCTCGGGCGCGCAGGTAAGGTCGAGCCTGTGACCCCCGCCAGGCCGGGGCCCTGGGGCGTTCCTGGGTTGCCCTCAGTGCCTGGGCCCGCTGGGTGGCACCTGCCGGGCCCTGGATGGGCTCTCTCTGGGGGCAGGGCTGTGCGGGCTGGGTCTGCCATGGCTGGGGCCAGGGGCCCGGCGCGAGGGTACAGACCGGGTTCGAGCCTTCTCTCCTAAAGCCAGAAGGCTGGTGAGTGTGCCCCGCGCCCCCTCTCAGCGCCGCAGGGTGGAGCCCGAGGGCCTGCGATCAGCCCCTATTGGCAGTGGGGCTCCTGGGGGGCAGCGGGGCGCAGAGGGGGCAGTTGTCGGCGGGCCAGGCGGCTGTGTCCTGCCCGGGGTCTCCACGCTGTGTGTGCAGGCTGTGAGGGCAGGAATCGAGCCTCTGAGACCCCTTGTGCTGTGGGGGTGTGGGACGCAGTCAGGGGGTACAGTGCTGTGCCGCCGCCACCCTGGGTGCTGGGAGCGGTGGTCCGCCTCTGCCCTGAGAGTGGCTGCATGGAGGGGCAGCTGGGATGGACTGGCACTCTCTGGGTCCCGAGGTGGCACTGGTCTCCAGCCCGCCCTCCGCGCCACTGCAGCCAGCATCGGGGTCCCCTTGCTCCCCAGTCCTCTGCCTTGGGGACAGAGCAGGGCCCAGGCTGGGGCAGGGGTGCGGGTCTTCTGGGAAGAGGTGGCCTGGGCCAGTGGGCAGGCCCCGGGGCGGGGGGTTGACTCGGCCCCGGGCGGCTGGAGGGCACAGGCAGGAGGGTCTTGGTCGGCGGGTCCAGCTAAAACCAGATGGCAGCCAGTCGCCATCAGCACTGCCTGGGCACTTGTCTGGGGTCCCCGGAAGACTGGGGCAAGGAGGCCCGAATGTGGGAGGACCGTGCTGGCAGGGGGTGTGGTGTGGGGGGCCGCTGCTGGGGCCGACCCAGCCGGACAGGAGGCGCAGCAGTCTGGAGCAGACCTGGAAGGCCTGGGGCCTAGAGTGGCCACAGGGGTGGAGTGCGGTGGGGTGGGGTGTGGGCAGCTCAGGGGCTGCGACAGGGCCTGGTTCTCAGGTCTGCTGAGAGGGTCGGTGCGGTACTCCAGCGGGGGTACCCCTACCCGGGTCCAATCACAGTCGGTGGGTGGGGTGGGACACCTACGGGCTGGGGAGCCTGGGGTGAGCTGCTGCCATGGCAACGGTGAGCTCCGCCCTCCTGGGAAGGGAGGGCATCTCCTCCCCCGCCCCCTGAGCTGCTGGGAGGTGATGGCTGAGGGGAAGGGCCACCCGTCCTGACTTGTACTGATAGCAGGGCCCAGGCAGCTGCAGCCCACAGCCCCTACTGGGTCCGGCCAGGTCTGGGAGGGCAGCTTCTGGCAGGTGAGGTTCTGGGCTGTGCCTCCTGAGTCCCTGCTGAGGGTCGGGCTGGGCATGGGGGGCAGGCCCCAGGGAGACACGTCCTGGCCAGCTTTGGGTGGGAGGCCTGTGCCAGCTTGGGGACCAGGACCTGGGAGGCCATGTGAGGGAGGCAGTGGGGTGTAGACCTGGGGGGCTAGCTGTGGGGGCCTCCAGTGAAGGGAGGGAAGGTGTGGGAATAAAGGGGGGGCTTGGGGGCAGGCGAAAAGCGCCCAGCGGGCAGGAGGCCCTGTCCTCCCTGCAGTGCTGTGGCCTGGGTCCATGTACTGAAGACCGGGGCTGCTCAGGAGAGGGGGGCAGCGGGGGTTGAGGTCCAGTGGACCTGCTGCTTCGTGTGGGGAGTCCCAGTGAGGTGGCCTTCAGCTGCCGCGGGGCCGCCGGGATGTTCAGACAAGGCTGTGGGGTCTGGAGACGCTGTCCACCTTGTGGGCTGGGGGACAGACTGAACGGGCCATGCCCGTGAGCTGTCCCGCCAGAAAAGGGCCAGGCTGGGGCGGCCCCCAGGGGCCGGGGTCGGGTGGTGTGGGCCAGTCGTGCCCCGGGTGGGTGAGCGGGGCTGGCGGCCCTGCGACCTCTCTCCATCTCACCCCAGCCTGCCGAGGCGTGCTGTGCGGCTTCGGTGCCGTGTGCGAGCCCAGCACGGAGAGTCCGGCCGGGCCTCCTGCGTGTGCAAGAGGAGTGCCTGCCCCGCCGTGGTGGCGCCCGTGTGTGGCTCGGACGCGTCCACCTACAGCAACGAGTGCGAGCTGCAACGCGCCCAGTGTCTCCAGCAGCGGCGCATCCGCCTGCTCAGCCGCGGGCCCTGCGGTGAGTGAGCATGGGGGAGGGGGGGGGGGGGCTGGCGGGGGGGGGGCGGGGGGGGACAGGGGGTGGGGGCGGACAGCCGGGTGACCCGCCCCGCCCCGCAGGCTCCCGGGACCCCTGCTCCAACGTGACCTGCAGCTTCGGCAGCACCTGTGCGCCCTCGCCCGATGGACAGACGGCCACATGCCTGTGTCCCGTCTCCTGCCACGGGGCCCCTGAGGGCACCGTGTGCGGCAGTGACGGCGCAGACTACCCGGCGAGTGCCAGCTGCTGCGCGCGCCTGCGCCCGCCAGGAGAACATCTCCAAGAAGTTCGACGGGCCTTGCGGTGAGCGCCGCCCTGATACCGCCCGACCTCCGCGTGCTGCTGGGGCCAGCCACTGCAGCGCCCTGACCCCCGCCCGCCCGCCCGCAGACCCCTGTCAGAGTGCCAGCCAGGACGCGAGCCGCGTGTGCCGCGTGAACCCGCGCTCCCGGCAGGCGGAGATGCTCCTGCGGCCGGAGGCCTGCCCGGCGCGGCGCGCCCCCGTGTGCGGGGACGACGGCGTCACCTATGACAGCGACTGCATCATGGGCCGCACCGGGGCTGCCCGTGGCCTCCTGCTCCAGAAAGTGCGCTCCGGCCAGTGCCAACCCCGAGGTAGGCAGCTCGTCAGGCCTCCCCAGCCCCCGCCGGCACAGGGGGGCCTCTCTGAGCTCCCCGACCGCCACCCTAGACCAGTGCCCGGAGCCCTGCCGCTTCAACGCCGTGTGCCTGGCCCGCCGCGGCCGCCCCCGCTGCTCCTGCGACCGCGTCACCTGCGACGGGGCCTACAGACCCGTGTGCGCCCGCGACGGACACACGTACGACAACGACTGCTGGCGCCAACAGGCCGAGTGCCGGCAGCAGCGCGCCATCCCCGCCGAGCACCAGGGCCCGTGTGGTGAGCCGGGGGCCGCGGGCCGTTGAGGGGGGGCCGCGGGGCGGGTGGGGGGTTGCGCCGTCCGCCCTGCAACTTCCTGGCTGCAGCCTCACGCGCCATCTCCATCCTACGTCATGCTCCCCAGGGGTCGTGGGGCGGGCCGGTCACTGGGAGGCTTGGCAGGGACAGCGTCCGTCGGTCGGCTCCGCCGTGGGGGGCGCCGGGAGCGCCCGGGTCCTGCTGCGGGCCCGTGCGCCCGGGAGCAGCCTGGCCCCTGCAGCCCTCCGCTCCTGGGGCCGCAGCCGGAGGCGTGTGCCTGGCGTGGGCGGGCCGCCCGGCCGTCTGTGTCTGTGGGTCTCTCGGGTCGCTGTGTCTGTGTGCTCTCCGTCCTTCCCCCTCTCGGCCCCGCCTCTTGTGTCTTCCAGCCTGACCCGCTGGCAGGATGAGGTGCCGACCTGCTGCCAGGAGCCCACAGCCGAGGTCTGCCCCTGGGGTGGCGGGGGGGGTGCTCGCTGCTGCCTGGCCTCGTGGTCCTCAGAGCAAGTGGACAGACACCTCCCCCGTGCGGCCCTGGGCGTGGCTCTGGGCTGCCCACCCCACAGAGGGAGCCTCGCACGTGCAGGGGTGTCCTGGGGCACAGGTGGTTAGGGGTCAGTGGCCTGGGCGGGCCGGGGAAGCCGGGCCATCTGCAGCCCACTGTGGTCTGCCAGGCGCTCCCGTGTCTTGGGGGCAGCCCCCACACTCGCGTGGGCGGGGCCATTGGGTCTGTGTCCCGTCCACTGTGTCCACGTCTGTCGTGTGTCTGTCCCTTTCTCTGCTGTGTCCTGTGCACCCGGCCTCCCTCCCGGCCCCGCCGCCGCCCACCCGGGAGAGGCTCTGCCGCTGGGAGCTGTGCCAGCTGGTGCGGCAGGGTCGCTGACGCCCACGTTTTCCCCAGACCAGCCTCCATCTCCGTGCCGAGGGGTGCAGTGCCCCTTTGGGGCAACGTGTGCTGTGAGGAATGGGGAAGCCCAGTGTGCGTGTCCACAGGCCTGTTCGGGCGTCTACGACCCCGTGTGTGGCAGCGACGGCGTCACGTACAGCAGCACCTGCGAGCTGGAGGCCACCGCCTGCACCCTCGGGCGGGAGATCCGCGTGGCGCGCCGGGGCCCTGCGGTCAGTGGTGGGCGAGGGGGAGGGGGAGGGATGGCGCAGCCGATCGCCGGTGACTAAGTCTCCCCCCAGACCGCTGCGGGCAGTGCCGCTTCGGAGCCCTGTGCGAGGCCGGGACCGGCCGCTGCGTGTGCCCCTCGGAGTGTGTGGCGTCGGCGCAGCCTGTGTGCGGCTCGGACGGGCACACCTACGCCAGCGAGTGCGAGCTGCACGTCCACGCCTGCACGCGCCAGATCAGCCTGCACGTGGCCTCAGCCGGACGCTGCCGTGAGCAGGGTGCGGGGCACTGTGGGGGGTGAGGCGGGGCGCAGGAGGGGTGGGGCGTGGTGCGGGGGGCTGTCCCCCCCCCAGTTGGGACCCGTTGACCCGCCTGCCTCCCCCGCAGAGACCTGTGGGGACACGGTGTGCGCCTTCGGGGCCGTGTGCCTGGCCGGGCAGTGTGTGTGCCCGCGCTGTGAGCGCCCCCCGCCCGGCCCGGTGTGCGGCTCGGACGGGGTCACCTACCCCAGCGCGTGTGAGCTGCGCGAGGCCGCGTGCCGACAGCAGATGCAGATCGAGGAGGCCCGGGCCGGGGCCTGCGAGCAGGGTAGGCTGGACGGCGGGGCTGGGCCGCCGTGGGGTGCCGTGGGCTGTGGGTGAACAGCCTCCTCCCGCAGCTGAGTGCGGCTCCGGGGGCTCCGGCTCGGGGGAAGACGGCGAGTGCGAGCAGGAGCTGTGCCGGCAGCGCGGTGGCGTCTGGGACGAGGATTCCGAGGACGGGCCCTGCGTGTGCGACTTCAGCTGCCAGCATGTCCCGAGGAGCCCGGTGAGCGCCCCGGGAGGCAGGGGTGGGGTGGGGTGGGGCGGGCGGGCGGGGCGGGCGCCCACCTGACGCTGCCCCTCCAGGTCTGCGGCTCTGACGGGGTCACTTACGGCACGGAGTGCGAGCTGAAAAGGGCCAGGTGTGAATTGCAGGGAGAGCTGTACGTGACGGCGCAGGGGGCCTGCCGAGGTGAGTGCCGGCTCTGGTCACCCCGCCGTGGCCTGTGAGCCGGGTGTGCAGGGGCGAGAGCCCCGGTGTGCACTGGCGTGCGGGATCAATGCTGCTGTGAGCCCCGGCGTGCGCTGGTGTGAGCCCAGGTGTGCCTGCTCTAGGGGTGTGCGGCAGCTCCAGTAACAGTCCCTGTTAGCACACCTAGGCGTGTGCACACGCGTGTGTCCTGGTCCCGCCTGGCCAGGGCAGGTGTCTAAGCACCCAGCCTCCCTGCAGGCCCCACCCTGGCCCCGCCGGCCCCCGCGGCTCCCTGGCACTGCATCCACACGCCCTACGGCTGCTGCCGGGACAACCTCACCGCGGCCCAGGGTGTGGGCCTGGCCGGCTGCCCCAGTGAGTACCCGCCCAGCCGGGACGTGGGGCCATGCCAGCTGGGCGGCTTGGCCCAGCAACCCTGTCCTGCCCTGCCTCACAGGCTCCTGCCAGTGCAACCCCCACGGCGCCTATGGCAGCGCCTGTGACCCAGCCACCGGCCAGTGCTCCTGCCGCCCTGGCGTGGGCGGCCTCAAGTGTGACCGCTGCGAGCCCGGCTTCTGGAACTTCCGGGGCATCGTCACCCACGGTCGGAGCGGCTGCACACGTGAGTGCCGGGCAGTGGCTGGCCCCACTGAGCGCCCTGCCCAGTGCCCTCGCTCAGGCCCTGGCCGCTCCCCACCTGGCAGGGGCTGGCCAGGCCCTGGAGTGGGGTGCTCTTCGGCAGACCTCAGGGTCCTCTCCCTGTCCCCAGCCTGCAGCTGTGACCCCCAGGGCGCTGTCCGGGACGACTGTGAGCAGATGACTGGGCTGTGCTCCTGCAAGCCCGGGGTGGCCGGTCCCAAGTGCGGGCAGTGTCCAGACGGCCGAGCTCTGGGCCCCGCTGGCTGTGAGACAGGTGAGGCAGCCGGGCACTGGCCCACTCCCTGGGGGGCATGGGGCCCACCCCCAAGCTGCAGGGTCTCGTGTCTGCCTCAGACTCCTTGGGGCCCAGGACCTGTGCTGAGATGCACTGTGAATTTGGGGCGTCCTGCGTCGAGGAGGCCGGCTCCGCCCACTGCGTGTGCCCCACCCCCACCTGTCCAGGCCCCAATGCCACCAAGGTAAGAGATGGGAGTGCGAGGCTGGCTGGGTGGGAGGCCTCGCCCCTCCCAGCACGCTCACCCCACGCCCCAGGTCTGCGGCTCGGATGGGGTCACCTACGGAAACGAGTGCCAACTGAGGACCATCGCCTGCCGCCAGGGCCTGGGCATCTCCGTCCAGAGCCTCGGCCCGTGCCAGGGTGAGCCCACCCCACAACCCCGGACCAGCCCTGGGCCTGGCCCTGCCTGACCTGACTCTGGCCCCCAACTGACTCCCCTCTCCTTGCAGAAGCCCCTGTTCCTGGTGCCCGCCCCACCACCCCAGGGCTGGATCCCAGCAAGGCCCTAGCTGCACCCCCCAGCACCCGCCCCCCGGCTCCCAGCAGCACCCCGCGCAGCCGGCCCACCCCGCGGCCCTCTCCGAGACCCTGGACCACTGCCAGCATGCCCATGACCACTGCCAGGTCTGCGCTGACCATGCCCCCCACGGCTATCCCCTCGGCGGCCAGCTTGGCCACATCCGCCTTCGGGGAGTCCGGTAGTGCGGACGGGAGCGGAGATGCGGAGCTGAGTGGGGACCTGGAGGCCAGTGGGGCCGGCTCCGGGGGTGAGCAGGGCTCAGCATGGGAGGAGGAGGAGGAGGAGGAGCCCATCGGGGCTGGCCTCACACGCACTCTTCGCCCCAGGCCTCGAGCCCCCTGAGGGGGACAGTGCTGTGACCCCGGGGCTGCCCATCGAGAGGGCCTCTTGCTTCAACTCGCCTTTGGGCTGCTGCTCAGACGGCAAGACGCCCTCCCTGGACGCAGAGGGCTCCAACTGTCCCGGTGAGTGGGGGCCAGGGGCGCGTGAGGGCCGGACCGGCCTGGCCCACAGGTCCGACCCCGCGCCCACGGCCACGGCCAGCAGGCGCCCGCGGGGCTTGAAGCCCGTGTGGGCACCCGGCAGGCCAACCTTCTCTCCTGCTGCACCGGCCTGGGCACTGCGGCGACGACGGCCTGGTAACTGGGCTGCCTGCCCCGGGCACTAACCTCATGCCCATCTGACTAACAACACCCCACTGCACGGCTTCCCTGGGCTTCCCGCGGCCAGCACCAGGCAGGGCCTAACTGTGCCCCCTCCCGCAGCCACCACGGCCTTCCAGGTCGAGCTGGAGCTGGAGAGCGTGGAGGGCCAGGAGCTGTTCTACACGCCTGAGATGGCCGACCCCAAGTCGGAGCTGTTCGGGGAGACTGCCAGGAGCATCGAGAGCGTGGCAAGTGGGGGCCCGCAGGGTGGGGTGGAGCCCTGGGGCGGGAGGGCCCGGCCAGGGCAGGCCCCGTGCCAGCCCTCACCCACTGCCCGCTCCACACAGCTGGACGACCTGTTCCGGAACTCAGACGTGAAGAAGGACTTCCGGAGCGTCCGCCTGCAGTACCTGGGGCCCGGCGTCTCCGTCCGCGCCGGCGTGGCTGTGCACTTCGACCCCAGTGAGCCCCACGCCGGGTCCTCCCAGGAGGGGCGGGGGTAATGGCGCTCCGCCACGCTCAGTGTCCCTCTCCCCAGCCACGACCGTCCTGGCAGCCGACGTGGGCCAGGCGCTGCTCCGGCAGATCCAGGCGTCCAGGCGCCGGTCCCTGGGGGTGCGCCGGCCGCCGCAGGACCACGTGCGCTTCCGGGACTTCGGTGAGGCTGCCCCGTCCCCCCACTGCAGCCCCGCCCCCGCCCCGCCTGGCAGGGGGGTCTCCACCTCGTCCGCTCCTTGCGGACTCTCGCCCTCCCCTCACCCTCAGATCCGTTTCCTCCCTTTTTCACGGGAGCCACCCCCGCCGCAGCCACGGCCAGAGCCACCACCGTCGCTCACGTGCCATCTGCAGTGACCCCTCGGGCCCACCGCCCCAGTCACACCAGCCGGCCGATCAGCAGCAGAACCACAGCGCCCCCCACCACACGCAGACCCCCCACCACTGCCCCTAGTCGGGCGCCTGGGCGTCGGCCCCTGCCTCCGGGCACCCAGCAGCCCCCCAGGCCCTGTGACTCCCAGCCCTGCCTCCACGGGGGGACCTGCCAGGACTGGGGTGCAGGCGGACACTTCACCTGCAGCTGCCCAGCCGGCAGGGGGGGCGCTGTCTGTGAGAAGGGTAAGGCTGCTTTGTGCTGGAGGGGCAGGAGGACGCTGGAGGTCAGGGTTTGGGGCGGGGCCCAGTCACCATCAGCAGGTGGGGGTGGGGAGGGCAGAGCCAGGGGCTTCAGACTGAAGGAGGGGGCGCTGCAGGAAGGTTTTAGGGTGGGGGACTGGGCAGCGCGGGCCCTACACCCCCCCCCCAGCGGCCTCCCGTATCCCACAGTGCTACACCCCGCGGTGCCAGCGTTCGGGGGCCAATCCTTCCTGGCCTTGCCCACTCTACGCGCCTACCACACGCTGCGCCTGGCACTGGAGTTCCGGGCGCTGGAGCCACGGGGGCTGCTGCTGTACAACGGCCACGCTCGCGGCAAGGACTTCCTGGCGCTGGCGCTGCTGGGGGGCCGCGTGCAGCTCAGGTGGGGCGGGGGCGGGCCTAGGGCAGCTCAGGGGGGTGGGGAATGGGGTGGGGTGAGGCAGGCCTTGGGGGACCGCGCGGGCTCCGTGGGGCACCCTGAGCGCAAGCTCCTGCCCCGTAGGTTCGACACAGGCTCCGGGCCTGCCGTGCTGACCAGCACCGTGCCGGTGGTGCCCGGGCGGTGGCACCGCTTGGAGCTGTCCCGGCACTGGCGCCAGGGCTCGCTGTCCGTGGACGGCGAGAGCCCCGTGCTGGGCGAGAGCCCCAGCGGCACTGACGGCCTCAACCTGGACACCGACCTGTTCGTGGGAGGCGTGCCGAAGGACCTGGCTTCCGTGTGAGCCCCAGGCCCCGCCCCACGGTGTGGACAGGGCTGTGACCTTCACCTCCGCCCCGCCCCCAGCCCCGCCCCTGGAGTGGCGTTGGGCAGCTGAGGGGGGGCCGGGGTGGCCCTCCCAGTCCCAGCCCTTGGCCCTCAGCTCACCCCTGCTTCTGTCTGCTGTTTGGGGCGGGCCACCTCGTGAGTTCCACGAGGGGAGCAGCGCGGTCCCCGACATGGCCACTTGGGGGTGAGGGAGGTGGCCACTGACCTCTGACCCCTGGCCTTCATCCTGTGCAGGGTGCGCGAGCAGACCTCAGTCGGCACCGGCCTCAGGGGCTGTATCCGCCTGCTGGACGTGAACAACCGGCAGCTGGAGCTGGGCAGCTGGCCGGGGGCCGCCACCCGGAGCTCCGGCGTGGGCACGTGCGGGGACCAGCCCTGCCTGCCCAACCCCTGCCTCGGCGGGGCCCCATGCCAGGCCCTGGAGGCCGGCCAGTTCCACTGCCAGTGCCCGCCGGCCCGGTTTGGTGAGGGGCTGTGGCCGGGGTGGGGGGGCCTGGGCTGGGCGTGGAGGCGGCTGTGGCGGGGGCTCATCCCTTCCCCCTCCAGGCCCCACCTGCGCTGAGGAGAAGAACCCCTGTGAGCCGAACCCCTGCCATGGGGCAGCCCCGTGCCACGTGCTGCCTGAGGGCGAGGCCAAGTGCGAGTGTCCCCCGGGGCATGGGGGCCCCCTCTGCCAGACAGGTGGGCCACGGGCTTCGGCCTGGGGTTGGGTGCCGGTGGGTTAGAGGTGGGGTGCAGGGCCCCATCGTGGCTTGTGTTGGTCCCGGGGCCTGCCAAGCAGCGGGGATGGGGCGTGGGGCCAGGGGACACTGTGGTCAGGGCCTGGCACCCTGTGACCCCTCTGTCCCTCACAGTCTTGGAGCATGACGACCCCCGGCCCTTACTGGCCGACTTCAGCGGCTTCTCCTTCCTGGAGCTGAAGGGCCTGCACACCTTCGACCGGGACCTGGGGTCAGTGGGACACAGGTGGGAAGGGGGGGGCGGCCGCCCGGCGGGCACTGACCCCGCACGGCCCCAGGGAGAAGATGGCCCTGGAGGTGGTGTTCCTGGCCCGTGGCCCCAGCGGCTTGATCCTCTACAACGGGCAGAAGACGGACGGCAGGGGAGACTTCGTGTCACTGGCGCTGCAGGACGGCCGCCTGGAATTCCGCTACGACCTGGGCAAAGGGACGGCGGTCATCAGGTGCCCGGGGGGCGGCCCGGGGCGGCGAGGCTGGGCGGGGACGGTGGCCATCAGGTGCCCGGCGGGCAGGCCTGGGCGTGGCGAGGCTGGGACGGGGCTGACACCCAGGCCGCCGTGGGCAGGCCCTGCCGCTCACAGCACCCTCTGCTGCAGGAGCCAGGAGTCGGTGGCCCTGGGCGCCTGGACCCGGGTGGCCGTGGAGCGGAACGGCCGCAAGGGGTCCCTGCGCGTGGGCGACGGGCTGCGAGTGCTGGGGGAGTCCCCGGTGAGTGGCTGCCGAAGGGGCTGGGCCCACCCCTCTGCTCTCAGCCCCAGGCTGCCTCTCAATGAACTGTTTTCTCTCCCGCCTGCCCTGGGCTCTCTCCCTCTCTGCCCCCGCTCTCTGGCTCTTGCTCTGCACCCCCACCCCGCTCTTCGGATGTCAGAAATCCCGCAAGGTACCGGCTCCTCCGCTGCTCTTCGTCTTCTGTGCTCCGGCCCTAGAGTAGCTCCTGCCCCGCTGGCCCCCCCTCGGCCGTGTCTGCGATTAGACTAACTGCCCCTAGATAGACGGGGTGGGGCTGGGGTGCGCCCGTCCTGCCGTGGGCAGCCCCGCAGTGCCATCACCCACTGCCGCCCCCAGGTGCCGCACACCGTCCTCAACCTGAAGGAGCCGCTGTACGTCGGTGGCGCCCCTGACTTCAGCAAGCTGGCCCGGGCGGCCGCGGTGGCCTCGGGCTTCGATGGCGCCATCCAGCGGGTACGTGGCGCGGGGCAAGGGCCGGGTCCAGCACTTGTGGGGGGGTGTTGCTGGCGGACACGGGCCGGCCGCCCGGCCTGGGTGCTCCACCTGGGTGGGGTCTCTCCTCGCCAGAGGGGCCCCGGCAGGATGGACGGCGGCAGGACTCAGCTCTCCCCCACCCAGGTCTCTCTGAACGGCCGGCAGCTGCTGACCCAGGAGCACGTGGTGCGGTCGGTGGGCACGGGCTCCTTCCCTGACCACCCCTGCGCGCGGGCCTCGGGACAGCCCTGCCTGCACGGGGCCGTCTGCCTCCCGCAGGGGGCCGCCTACGAGTGCCTGTGCCCCGGGGGCTTCTCGGGGCCCCACTGCGAGAAGGGTGAGCGTGGCCGCGGGGCGCGCGGGGCGGGGCGCGCAGGCTGGACTCGGCCGGCTGGCCTCACCCCACTCTCCCCAGGACTGATCGAGAAGGCGGCCGGGGACCTGGACGCCCTGGCATTTGACGGACGGACCTACGTCGAGTACCTCAACGCCGTGACAGAGAGGTAACCCCCGCGGGAGCCAGGCTCCCCTTGCTGTCCGGGCCCGCCAGCCGCACCCGCGGCCCACCCCACCCGCCCCGCAGCCCCGCTCACGCCTGTCTCTTTGTTTCCAAGCGAACTGACCAATGAGATCCCCGCGTAAGTAGCGCCGGGCCCTGCCCCCGTGGCCTGCGCCGGCGGGGCGGGGGGGACTGTCCGTGCTGCATGAGGCTCACATTCCTAAGTGGCGAGTGGGGTCATGCCTCCCCAGGCCCCGTGCCAAAGGCGGGCTCCCCGCCGCGCCTGGCTGGGGGTGCGAGCCCCGAGAGCGCCTGTGGCCCTGAGTATGGGGCCCTCCCGGCTGCACCCCACACCCCTCCAGCCCGCGCCCCCTCCCGGCCGTGGCCACCCGCCTGCCACTGAATGCCGCGCCTGCCGGCCCCTCATCTGCACACGCCCTGCCAGGGCCCGGGGTGCCACCCCACCCACAGGTCTCGGCCCCTCCACCATTGCGGGGTGGGGAGGGGCTGCGCGGCCCCGCGGCCCTCGTCCCCGGCTTACCTGCCTCCCTCTCTTCCTGCTTCTAAGTCCGGAAGCTCCGGATTCGGGGCCCCACCACAGGTGAGCCCAGCCCCTGCTCTGCTGGTCTCTGCCAGAGGCCCTCGGGCCACCTGCCTACTGCCCTGCTCGGTGTCTGCCCCTCTGCGGTCTGGCCGCCAGGCCGGGGCCAGCCCTCGGGGCCTCTGCCCAGCGCCACGGCCCCCCTGACTGGCCCCTACCCGCAGGGAGAAGGCTCTGCAGAGCGACCACTTTGAGCTGAGCCTGCGCACGGAGGCCACGCAGGGGCTGGTGCTGTGGAGCGGCAGGGCGACCGAGCGGGCAGACTACATGGCGCTGGCCATCGTGGACGGCCGCCTGCAGCTGACCTACGACCTGGGCTCCCGGCCGGTGACACTGCGGTCCTCTGTGCCCGTCAACACCGGCCGCTGGCTGCGGGTCCAGGCACACAGGTGAGCAGGCTACTGGGCCAGGGCAGGGTTCCAGGGCACAGGGCCAGCCGCCGGACCCGAGGTCGCAGCCAGGGCACCTGAAAAGGAAGGCCTGGGTGGTGCATGGCCTCTGGGCTAGGCCTGGCCACCCCTTTGACCCACATGAGCACCTGCCCAGGTACACTCTGGGGTCAGCGTCCCTTGGCTCAGCCCCAGGAGACTGGTGTCCTTGGGGCTGGCACCTGTAGACATCGGGGTGAAAGGGATGGGGGCGCTGGACTTGAAGGCAGCATCTCACCCCCACTTCCCCACCAGGGAGCAGAGAGCAGGCTCCCTCCAGGTGGGCAACGAGGCCCCGGTGACCGGCTCATCCCCGCTGGGCGCCACGCAGCTGGACACAGACGGAGCCCTGTGGCTGGGTGAGTGTGGGGGTGTCCGGACAGCAGGGAACCCCTGAGTCTCAGCCACACTGGCCAGCACCTGAGTCAGCCCCATGGGGACTCAGATGGGCAGGCCCAGGCAGGAGCCGTCCCCTCCTGTCCTCGCCCCGGCTGGTCCCAGGGTGGTCTGGAGGCTGGAGCCCGGGTCACTCACCTGCCCGGACCAGGCGCAGCCCACCGTCCTCTGTCTGCAGGTGGCCTGGAGAAGCTGCGCCGGTGGGGCAGGCCCTGCCCAAGGCCTATGGCACAGGCTTTGTGGGCTGCCTGCGGGACGTGGTGGTGGGCCGGCGGCCACTGCACCTGCTGGAGGACGCAGTGGCGAAGCCCGTGCTGCGGCCATGCCCGCCCCGTGAGCCTGCGCCTCGCCTTGCTGTAGCTACTTTCTATTTTTGTAAACCTGTTGCCTTTTTGATATAATTTTCTTGCCCATGCATTGGCTGGAGGTACTGCCGGCCCGACCTCCCGCTGTCTGTCCGTCTAGGTGGGCGGCGGCAGCACATGGGGCTGCTGAGGGACGTGGGGCCCTGGCCTGGACAGCAGCTGCCTGTGCCACCTCGTGCCGTCTCCCCAGGGCCGGGTCCCCAGGGGCCGCCTCCCACACCTGCGTCCCCCACCCCATCTGTGTGCCCCACCCCTGGAGCAGCAGGGTACCCTTCCTCTGGGCCAGCCCAGGTCCCCCAGCGGGCCTCTCCCCCTATGGTGCTGCGGCGCTGGCCTCTCAGGGCCTCCTGTGGCCGGCCCCGGGGCTCCCAGGCCAGGGCCATGACCAGGGCCCAACTGCTGGGGCGAGAGCCAGGCTCAGGCCTGCGTGGCTGCCCATGCCTCCGCCCGCCCTCCCTGACCCCCGGGCACTGCGAGGGTGTGGGCCACAGCATGACAGGGTTGCCTGGATGCCCCGTCACCCTCAAGGCCGGAGCCCGGGACTGGCTTGGCAGCCAGAGTCTCGGGGGCCCGGAGGGGTGGGGCGGCTTGCCTGGCCCCCAGCGGCACTGGTGTGGGCCGGCGAGGCTGCTGCTTGGTCCAGGAGTGACCGGGGCCCTCTGAGGATGTAGGGCAGGGCCGGGGTGGAGGTGGCAGAGACAGCCATGAACCCAGAAACGCCTTAACCTGCGCTTGGGCCTGGTCGCCCCTCCCGGTTCCGGTGGCCGCCCTGACCCTCCCACTATCCCCCCACACCAGGTGCAAGCTGCTGGGAGCCCAGTGTCCTCCTACTAACCCCAGTCTGTGTCCATGTCAGTCCTGTGAAATAAAGCTGAACACGACAAAGAGGGTGCTTGGGTCTGTCTACACCACACGCCGCGCCTGCCCGGGCTCTGGCCTCGCAGGGTGGGGCTGCCCCTACCCAGGAGCCTCTGGGCAGCCAAAGCTGATGCTTGGGGGGAGGGGCGTGCATGTGGGGGCACCCAAGGAGACGGGCCACCCAGGTGGCCCCTGTAGGGTGGCAGCTCATGCACCCCCATGCAGCATTTGCACAAGGTCAGGATCAGCCTGTGAGCACAGGGGAGGCCTGTAAGGAGAGCTGGTCAGGGTGGGCCTTGGGGGCCAGGTGATGGGGGGTGGGCTTGGGGAGTCAGGGGGGTGGGGCGACTGGCTGGGCCCCTCCCTGACCTGAGTGGGGTGGCCTTGGCCTTGACCCCAGCGGGACCCCGAGGCCCGCTGGCGGAGCAGCCGTGCGCTTGCACTGTGGCAGGATGGGAGCAGATGGAGGAGGCCAGGCTCTGGCCCTCTGGTGGGGTGTGCGGGGTGCCCCGCTCAGGCAGGGCACAGCGGGGTCACCGCACCTTCAGAAAGGTCCTGAGGCACTGACCTGGGAAGAGCGAGCTGGGAGCAGGCGGGGAGGTGAAGGGAGGCCCGGGAGCCCCAGGGCGGGCGGGGCGGTTGGCTGGCGGGGGCCAGGGGAGGCCCGGGCCCAGAGCCTGCGCGTGGGGGACGAGGGCGTCTAGAGGCAGAGCCCAGCAGGCAGAGGGGTTCTAGCGCCGGGGGTGGCCTCCCAGGTGCCAGGAGGGAGGGGTCGCCTGGCGGATCAGGAGGGAAGGGGCCTGTCACAGCAGGGCCTAGAAGCCCCAGATACCCTTCCTGGAAAAGGGGTGTGGTGAGGGGCCAGCATGGGAGGGGCATGTGGGTTGAGAGCCCAGGACACGCCAGGGGCTGTGCTGGCCGGAGCGGCCAGGGCCTGTCCGGTGGGCCTCTGGGGGCAGGGGCAGGGCCGTGGACTCACAGGCCCGACGTCAGTGGGGGGCAGAGCCTGGGCTGGGGTGCAGCCCAAGGCAGAGCGGGTTTAGGGGATCCTGCCACCCCTCCTGGGGCCTTTACTCCCAGCGTCCCAGGTGCCTCCCCTTTAAGGAGTCCTGGGGATGGGGGTCCTGGTGGGCAGGGCCGTGGGACGCCCCTGGGGTCCCTCTGGGCTCCCAGATCCCTGCTGACACCCACACTTCCGCTCAGCGAGTCAGAGGTCAGAGGTCGCCTGCAGCGGGAGGCCATCTGGTTCCTTCCCCCAGGCCCCCAGAGAGGCCTTGGCCCTGGCCTGGTGTCCCGCACTAGGCGGGCCCTGCCCACCTGCCTGCAGGGGTCCGCCCCCCCCCCCCAGGCCGGGTCTGGGGCCCAGCCCCAGCCACCACGCCAGAAGGAGGGGGCCCTTCCCCCCTGCACCCTCCCGAGACCAGAGGTCCCAGGAACGACCCTGAGTGACCCCTAGATCAGTGAGGATGGCACCCCTCACCCAGGGCGGCCACTGACCCTGGGGCTGTGGAGGCCAGTGCGGGCGCTGGGGGCGCTGGGGGCTGCCAGGGCCCCTGCCCGCAGGGGGAGTGAGGCCAGGCCACCAGCCCCGTCATACTGCCCAGGGTCAGTGTGGTCCGGACACTGTGGATGGGAGCTGAAGGGCTGGGGTGGCTTCCGCGGTGTCGGGTCTTGGCAAGGGAAGGGCCTAGGGAGAGTCAGACAGAGAGGGGGTGGGGGGGGTGGGGAGTGTCCCCAGGGAAAGGGGAGGTTCCAGGTCCCTGGCCCACCCAAAGGAGGGTGGAGCTGAGCAGGGAGGAGGGAGGCGGGAGAGGAGCCTGGGGAGGGAGGAGCCTGAGGAGGACCCAGAGCAGAGACCCGTGGAGAAAGGGCACTGGCACTCGGCTCCTCGGTCCTGGACAGGTTGGACAGACACGGGTGAGAGCCCGTGGGGAGGTGACCAAGGCAGCTTCTCTCTTGGTTTTGATGTTGCTTTTCCTCCCAGACTTGTCTGTCTGTTTCTGACCCTTTCCTGTGAGTCCCCACCAGAAAGTGCTTAGACTGTGGCAGCTCTCGGGCCTTGCTCTGGGCCAACCCTGTCTGGGTGGACACTTACCCTCAAGGGGATGGGTGACTGTGGGTGCTGGATTTGGAAACTAAATTCTGTGTCCTCTCTGTCCTATTCACTAATTGTATTAAATTTCCTTTCCATTAAAGGTCTATATGTTTGAAAAAAAAAAAAAAAGGTCTATATGTTTTGTCTTGATGCGGCAGATGGCAGAACCTACTTAGTGCGGACCGGTTTGGGGGCTCTGGGGTGCCCCTCCCCCTGCCCTCTAACAAGGGCAGGAAGCATGGGCAGTTCTGGAGTCAGAGGGTTGGCAGGGGCTGCAGGCCGGGCCTGGCACTGGTCTCCCAGGACGGCGAGGCGACCTATGTAGGGCCGGGCTGGGAGAGGCTGCGTGCGGGGCGGGATGCGAGGCCAGAGGATGTGGGAGCCGTGGGTGCTGCCAGACAGGGGGTCCCACCGAGCTCAGGACCTGGCCGGCAGCAGAGCCACGTGTCTGTGCGGGGGCCCCTGGGCAAGGCGCCTGGCATCCTGCCCCTGCGCCTAGGGCCAGCGGCAGCCCCCTCCCTCCTCCGGACCCAGGTGCCAGACACAGCAGTGAGGGAGGGCAGCCGAGCTGGGCCCACTGCCCGCTGGCCTGGAGGATGGCCTGGGTGGTTGCGCAGAGCCGCAGTGATCAGAAGGGGCAGGAGTTGGGGCGCAGGCTGGAGGGTGCAGGACCCACCCTTTATTGATAGAGGACGGTGGGTCACACTGGACAGTGGAGTTGGAGCTTTAGGTAGCTGAGTCTACACCAACCCCCACCCCTGGCTCCAATTTTTTCAACAAGCACCCACTGGCCAGTCCCTGGGCGCCAAGCCCATCAGTGTTGCCCCAGGACCATCAGGCGTCCTGCTCTTGTCTGACTTGAAAGGAGCCTTGTCCGCTACACCCACACGGGGTGATCAGGTCCCACCAGCCTCAGTTTCCCCATATGCACAGCCAAGGCTGCGGACCTGAGTGGGCTGGTCTGGGCCACCGGTGCCTGCTCCTCCTCGCTGAGGACCAGGCTGCCCCCTGGTGGCCATAGCGAGAGCCACAGCACCGGCCTGCCCCGCCTCTTGCGGCTCCCTGAGGGCAGCAGGTCTGATCCAGGGGTCCGGGGTGCTGTCTCTCCGGAGCCTTCAGCTGCACGTGGGCGGGTGCTCTGGCCAGGTATGGTTCCTGTCCCACCTTTGCCTGCCCCTCCTCCAGTAAGGAGGCAGAAGATCTGCTGGTGGGGAAGGGAGTCTGAGCTGCCCGCCCCACCGCAGGGTGACCTGGGGGTGGGGAGCGTCAGTGGCCTGGGCAGCTGGTGGCAGAGAAGACAGGCCAGAGGTGGTGAGGGCGCTGAGGGCTCTGGGCAGGGTCACCTCCACCCCACACCGCAGAGGGCTCAGGGGTCGGGGCAGGCGGCTGTGCTCCCAGCGCGGGGCTCTGGGCCTGTCCCCCTCTGTTTGGGGCCTTTGGCTGCATGCAGGTGGGTGCCAGGCCTGCGGGGTCCACGATTGTGCCCTCCCAGCTCCCCTGGAGACCCTCACCGCACCCCCCACAGGTGACACTGCCATGTCCCTGAGCCCCATGTGCCACGGGGTGACCACGAGCTGGCAGCACTGGGTTTGGGGCGCCAGGGCCGCTGTCTGTCCCTCAGGGCCCCCGAGGTGCCAGGGAGGGCCAGGGTCCTGGGGGCCAGGACTCCGCTGGGGGCGTGGCTGGGGCCCCCCCAGGGGCCGCAGAGCTGCCCTGACTAAAACCTAGAGTGGAGGGGCTCGGTGGGCCGGGGCTAGTCTGCGTGTCCCCTTTCAGGGGGGCCCTGAGGAGCTCCTGGGGGGTGGGGTGCCGGCGGGAAGTCCCTGTGCCCTGCGTCCCCGAGCCCTTCTCTCGCAGGGGCCTGCGCCCCCGCAGCCCGCGCTGCGGTCCCCGGCCCCCGGCGGCGCCCCAGGCTGCGCCCGCCGACCAGCGCGCCGGCCCGGGGCGCCCCAGACGCGAGGCCCGGCCGGCCCGCCCGGTCCCGGAGCAGCGCGGGGAAGGCCGGTCCCGGCACGGAGCTGCGGGCGGCGGCGCGGCCGGGGCCGGTCCTTGGAGCACAGGCCTCCGGCCCGAGGGCACAGCGCGGGCCGCAGGCGCGCCGGCCCTGGCCGAGCCGGACACGCGTGGACGCGGCCCCGAGGAGCCCCGCCCCCCGCAGAGCCCGCCCCGCCCCGCCCGCCCGCCCGCGGCCCCGCCCGCCCGCGTAGCCCCGCCCCCGCAGAGCCCGCCCCGCCCGCCGCCCGCCCGCGGCCCCGCCACCCGCGTAGCCCCGCCCCCCAGAGCCCGCCCCGCCCCGCCCGCCCGCCCGCGGCCCCGCCCGCCCGCGTAGCCCGCCCCCGCAGCCCGCCCGCCCCGCCCGCCCGCCCGCGGCCCCGCCCGCCCGCGTAGCCCCGCCCCCGCAGAGCCCGCCCCGCCCGCCCGCCCGCCCGCGCCCGCCCGCCCGCCCGCGGCCCCGCCCGCCCGCGTAGCCCCGCCCCCGCAGAGCCCGCCCGCGCCCCGCCCGCCCGCCCGCGGCCCCGCCCGCCCGCCCGCGGCCCCGCCCGCCCGCGTAGCCCCGCCCGCCATAGTAGCTCCGCCCACATAGCCTGACCCTCCGCCGGGCCGCGCCCACCCGCATAGCCACGCCCACCATTCGGGCCTCCTGTAGCCCCGCCCATCTATATGGCCCCGCCCCTCCCGCTAGCCCCGCCTCCCGCCGCCTGCCCCGCCGTCGTGGCCCCGCCCCCGCCGGGCCCCGGGCTGACCAGGGGCTTGGAAAGACGGTCCAGCCTCCGCCGGGGACTCTCGGGCACAGCCCGGGGCAGCACAGGGGTCACCGCCGGCCCGCCCGCCGGACAAGGGGGTGGGCGGCCCCCCACCGAAGGCCCCTCCCCCAGCGCAAGCCGCGAGCTGGGCCTGCAGCCCGGTGCCGGCGGCAGCGGGGGTCCGGAGCAGAGGTCGCCGCCGTGGGCCCGAACCCGGCGTCCACCCGCAGGACCCGGAGGCCAACGGTGGCAGCGCGGGAACCCGCGGGGCCTCGCAGAGGGAGCCCCAGGTGCACCCGGGGGTGCGGGCCGGAGTCCACGCAAGGCTGCGGCCACGCTCGGGGACGAGTGTAGGGCAGCGCGCGGGGCTCGCCGGCGCCCCTGGCCGCTGCTGTGCGCGCAGAGGGGCAGTAGGAGCCCAAGTATCCCCGCCCCTGCCGGGGTCCCAGGCCACTATGACCGCCTACACTGGACCCCATGTGTGTCCACCTGTACGTGACATGAGTGGCCAGCAAGTGACCAGCCTTTGTGTGGCGTCACTGTCACCCCAGGGCCCGTAGCAGAGCCACCATGCCAGGCTGAGCCAGTCCCAGGCACCCCCCCGCCCGCCACCGCCATGCCGGCCATGCCTGCTGGATGAGGGGTGTGGGGTGCTCCTGCGGCTGCTGCCTCACCCGCCATGACGTGCGCTTGACTGGCGAGTGCGTGACTGACCAGCGTGATGGCATTGGCATGCGGCCGGGTGGCACCTCCCTCCCTCATGAGGGCCCTCGGCTCACCAGGGCCTGGGGCAAGGGTGGGTGTGCCCAGCCTCCCCAGGAGTCCCGAGCCTCTGCCCAGCAGGGCTTCCGGGCCGTGGGGGAAGGGCCCAGCCCTGCCAGCAGAACCAGCCTGGCATCTCCTGGGTGCCAGCCCAGGGCTGCAGGGCTTCTGGGACAGGAGGCCCCAGCCTCAGCCCTGAGGCCAGGGGAGGCTTTCAGAGGGACCCCCACATCTGTGCAGGACACCCCTGCCCAGGGCCTCAGGGCTCTGTGCCCCGCACAGCCGGGACTCCAGGCAGGGGCCCAGCCCCTTGCAGCCTCCTAGGGGCACAGCCCTGTGTGGCCATGGTTGGGGGAGGCCAGCGCTGGACGAGGACAAGCCCTGTCCTGTTCTGGCCGAGCCTCTTGGGGCTGTTTCATGGTCCTGGGGCAGCTCTAGCCCATCTGCAGCCCAGAGGGGACAGGAGTAGACCCCGGAAGCCAGGTTTCCTGGGGCAGGAGGGGGAACTTGTCTGGAGGGAGGGGTGTGCACCCTTCAGGACCCCTTACAAAAAGTGGGTACAAAATCATTTATTCAGAAATGTGCAGTTCAGGAGGGAGGGCGCGCCCCTGCCTCCCAGCCTCGCCCCTGGGCAGGAGGGCAGGGCCAGCCCCGATCTTGGCCCTCGGCCTGTGCCACCCTCCTCAGCCTCCACAGCCCTGGGCTCCAGGGAGTCTGTGGCTGTGGGGGATGTGGGCCCCTGTTGTCCAGTCCTTGGACCCCGGCTTCAGGGCGGGGCACAGGGTCCTCAGAGAGCCAGGCTCCCTGGGTGGGGTCCCTGGCGGTGGCTGTGCCCATGTGTGGCACTGTGGCGGTCGCAGGCCTGTGGGGTGCAGCCGAGCCCTAGAGCGTGGCCAGGACCCCTAGGGGCAGGGCCGACTCCGCAGGAGCCACGGGGGCAGGGGCGGCGGGAGGTGCCCGGGGCAGGCAGCGCAGGCTGCCCGTCCGGAAGGCACACTGCACGGGCCAGAGTGCCACACAGAACAGCACCAGCAGCAGGGCCACAACCAGGGTCATGCGCCGCCAGTCCCCACAGCGGGCCCTGCAGCAGGCCCTACAGCGGGCCAAGCGGCCCTGGGGGTGGCGGGCGGGGCCGGGGCCAGGCAACGGCGCAGGGGCCTCGGGGGCTTGCTCAGGCCCACCTCCACACTCACCAGGCCGGGCGCGGGGGCCGGGGGCCGGCAGCACAGCTTGGTGCCCTCCAGCCACACAGGGGCCTCCCGCCGCAGGTGCACCGGCATCCGGGCCTGCAGCTGGCGGCTGGTGCGCAGCGCAGGGGCCCCCCGGCGGGCATGGCCGTGGGCTGCCGGCAAAAGGGGCAGGGCACTGCCTCGCTGCCAGGGCGGCTTGTGGGCTGGGCGGCCGCCAGCCGGGCCAGGCACTCGAGGCAGAAGACATGCGCGCAGGACAGCTGCTTGGGCGTCTTGAAGGTGTTATCGTAGGCCACGAAGCAGATGGAACACTCCAGCGGGGAAGCCACCTTCTCGGAGCTGGGGGTGCCAGGGGTGCGGGGGCTGCCAGCCAGGCCGGGGGGCAGGGAGTGCGGGGCTGCTGGCCGGGCCGGGGGTGCGGGGCTGCTGGCCGGGCTGGGGGTGTTGGGCAATGTGGCTGTGGGGCTGCTTTGATGGGGGGCCGGTGGGGCCAGGGGCCGCACCTGCTGGCCTGACGACATGGCTCTCGGCTGTGGGACAAACAGGCCACTGTGAGGGACCACAGCCCCTTTCCTCTCTCCCGTCCAGTGCCAGCCTGAAACCCCAGGAAGGACATGGACACCCCTGGGCACCTCCAGAAAGCCCAACCGCAGGTCCTGGGCAAGTGGCCCTCCCTCCCCAGGTCCAGGCCTGGCCAGCCCAGAGGGGCTTGAGAATGGAGGGGGCATCCTGCTGGCCGCCCCCCTGGCGAGGCAGGTGACAGCAGCCCAGGGGCATCGGGTCCTGCGCCAGGGTGCCCGCGGCTGCTGACGGGGCTCGGGGACGGGGCTCAGGGTCGGGGCTCCGACAGATGTGGGTTTGCCCACAGGCCCCGGGGCCCCGGACTGGCCGGGGCTGGGAAGGGTCAGCCTCCCAGAAGCCGCTGTGGGTTGTGAACAGGCCTGCGTCCTGGTGGCCTCCACCAGAAACGCACCCTTGGCCGGGCCGCCCTCCCCAGGGCCACTGCCGCCCGCAGCTGAGCCCCCGTCCCCACCAGGCTGCCCCGCAGCTCAGGGGTGATGCCCTGTCACCTCCACGATGGACACACGTGGCCAGGACCTGTGGGGACACCCCGGTCGTGTGACCCCACAGCGCCCAGGAGGCCCCAGAGGTGACCTGGTCCCGATGGGCTGGCAGGTCCAGGAGGGTGACCTCACGGTGATGCACCCACGGCTCTCAGCTGCCACCGCATGACCGTGACCATCGTGACTCGCTGTGATGTCATCGTGAGGCAAGAGACGCAAGGAGGCAAGAGACTGCCTGAAACTGTCAACAGTGGGGCCTGGGGGGCCACGGGCTGTGCTCCCCTTGCTGGGACTCCCCACAAAACCGGTTCCTTGGCCTCAGGAGCTCCCACCCAGCGGGCCAGGCAAGGGGTGCGCCTTACCTGCAGGGGTGGCGGGGGCCGGGCTGCAGTGGGGCTGGAGCTCCGGGCGGCCCCGCTGGCAGCTGGCCTGGCAGTGGCCCTCGGCTGTCCCGGCAGGCGGGTGTCCTCCTGCTCCAAGTGGGTGCCTTCTGAGCAGCTGTGGGTTCGGAGGCCTGGGCCCCGGCAGGTGCATTTATAAGCTCCAGGTCACACTGGCTGGGGCGGGCCGTGGCGGGCCCGGTGCGGGATTGGCCGCTCCCCCTGGCAGGCCTGCGGTGGGGGGCGTGGTCAGCGCCTGTGGGGCTGGGACTGGGGTAACCCGCCCCGCCCCGCGCCCCGAGGTGCTGGGCAGTGCGCCCCACGTGGACTCGCTCCCCAGCCAGGCCAGCCCTGGGGCAGCAGAGCCCCTGGGCGGACCCTCCGCGCCACTGACCAGGCCAGCACGACCACACCCCCTGCTGCCCCGCGCCCCCACCGGCAGGCGCCGCGGAGGGGCGACTGCTGCCGCGGACCAGCACAGCAGGAGACGATGAGGCCACCTCGGGGTTGAGAGAAGCGTGCAGGGTGGTCAGGGCGTCGGCGAAAGAAATGACACACAGACACACTTCAAGAGTGAAAATCTGAGTGTCATTTTCTTTGAGTTTGTGACCAGTACATGTATGTTTTCCAAAAGCACAGGGACGATGAGTATCAAGGAAACCAGCTTGCTCCTGGGCTCAGCCTGTCCCCAGCAGGGCGGTGATCTACATCTGGACCCAGCCTCATTCCTAAGTAGATAGACCATTAGTTTTGTTTTTAAACTATAGAATCGCATTTTTTATTAACTACTTTTTTACCTAAACTATATTTTAATTATTACAGGGTTTAGTAATGTTTCATTGGAGTCAGCCTTGTTTTAAGGATTTCATATGATTTTTTAATTAACAAGCAATGACCTTTATAGAAGAAAGAAGGAAGTTTAGAAAGACAGTAAGGGATTAAAGCTTGTAGTTCTAGAAAGGCGGGATAAGGTTTTTAGCATTCTTGTAGTGGTTCCTGGTGGTCGTTATCTTTTGATAAGCTTCTGTCTTTTCAGGGAACTTCCGCCGTACTTCCCCTGCTTCAGGGGGTTTTGCTGTTCTCCCCCTGCGCTGGGTCGCCCAGCCGGACCTAGGAACGGTTAGCCCTAAAGGTCACTGCAGGGGGAGGTGCAGCAGACTGCTGCTCTGGGTCAGGAGAGGGGGCCACGGCAGGGGCATCCTCGGGAGCCTGGTCAGGGTGAGGATGGGTCCGGGCAAGAGCAGCCATCAGGACTGGCTTCAGCTGGGGGTGTCTGCGGGGGGCCCCTGGGTCTCATAGGGAGGGACCCTGGCCCTGCATCTGGAACCGGCAAGGGGAGCAGCTTCCAGCCAGTCAGCGAGCGCGCTGGCGACAGAGGGCCAGCTGGGAAGAGGCCAGGGACCAGTGGGGACAGAAAGGGGCCTGAGACTGGGGGCTGAGGCCGGGCAGGGGTGGGGCTGGGACGGGGGTCTGAGGCTGGACAGGGAGAGGGGCGGGGCTGAGATTGGGGGGCTGAGGCCAGGAAGGGGCAGGGGGCGGGGCTGGGGGACTCTGAGACCAGGAGGGGGTGGGGTCACGCTAAGGGAACTGGTGCGTCAGAGGCATCATGTGCCCCCACCCCGTTCCTGAGCTATCCTGTCGCCCCGCCTCAGCCCTCTGTGTAGGGGAGGTGGGGCTGGGGGTCAGGCTCACCCTGGGTCAGAGGTCAGCAGGTCCCTGGGAGCAGGCAGACTGCCAGGACCTGGGGGGGAGCGGCCAGCAGGCCCCTGGGGGAGGCTGAGTGTGGCAACTCGGAGGGCCGGAAAAGAGCGTCCTGGCCCAGCGGGGCACCACTGGGGAGACATCCCTGAGGGTAGGGGCCGCTGAGAGGGGGCTCAGAGGACAGGCCTCAGAAAGCAGCAGGAAGCCGGGGCACCAGAGGAGATGGCTGGCCCGAGGGACTTGGCCGTGCCGCCTGTGGCCAGCAGCTGCGGGACAGTCAGCACCGCAGGCCCGGGCCGAACCGGGTTGGGGGGCGGGGCCGTGCCGGCCAGAGGGGCAGCTGGCAGGGCTCTAACGTCCTGCGGTGCCTGAGGGCGCGGGCCTCAGTGCGGGGCCCCCCAGGCTGGACACAGCAGCTGTCCCGGCCAGGCGAGGAGAGGCATGGCCCCCCAGCTGCTCCTGCCGCGCCCGCACCCCAGGGCCGGTGCACGGGCTCCTCCTGTCCGGTGCCAGTGCATCAGCCAGCCCGCTGCTGCCTGGTTCCTGGCCCCGCAGCGGGGACCGTGGGTGCGAAGGCCCGGCCTCCAACAGGGGCCCACAAGCTGGCCACTGCCATCCGGACACAAGGCTCCACCATGGACCACAGGCCAGCAAGGTGCTGTTTTGGCTCCGCCCCTGCTCGAGACCTTGCTTGGCGCCAATGCCAGGAAGGGACCCCGGGGAGGCCCCGCCAGGGCATGCGCTCCCCCACCCCCAACCCCCCGCCTGCGTGCTGCCAGCGCGGGTCTGCTCTAAGCAGCAGCCCCTACCCCTCACACCCCAGGCGAGGCAGGGAGGGGGGGTCTTCCTCAAGCAATGGCTGGGGAATACACAGCCCAGCCCCGTCGGCGCTGAGGACACCCTGCCAGCCTGGCTGCGGCCAGCGTGAGAGCACGAAGGCAGGCCCAGCACCCTCCCTCCGCATCGTTCAGAAGAGCCAGCCCACAAGGAGCTGCCCATTCGGCCGCTGAGCTAAGAGCAGGGCCTTGGGCCCCTGCTGCCCTTGCTGGAGCCCGGCTGTCTGCAGGGGCCACCTGCCCACCCTGCGGAGCTGCCCGGCCCTCATCTCTGCTGACTCCCGGCAGCCTCCAGGCCCCTGGGAATGCCCTCCCGGGGCTGTGACCCAGGCCCTTGGCAGCTGTCCGGGGGCCTGTCTGTCTGACTTACAGGAAAGCCAGGCTGCCCGGCCAGCGGGAGGCAGCTCGGGATGCTGTGGGGCATGCGCCGCAGGGGCACAGGCCTTCAGGCCAGGAGCAGGCACGGGGGTCCCTGCTGAGGGGCCCCACACCCCCTCCCCACGGGCAGCAGCTCCCACTCGGCACAGGGCAGCCTGCGGGCACACTGATGGTCCCTGGCTGCCAGCCCAGGGCAGGCCCATACTGGCCACCAGTGGTGCCTGGGGCGGGACCCAGCAGGAAGCTCAGGGAGAAACGCCCTTTACTGTGAGAATGGAGCCCCCAGTGGGGGTGCCGTGCCCCCCGGACTGGTTGCATCGCCTGAGACTGGCCTTGACCCAGCAGCCTCAGACCGGCTGTCCCTGGAGAAAATGGCCCGCAGGTGGAGCAGGGTGCAGTGAGGACAGCAGCTGCTTCTCGACTTTTCTGTAAAATGTATTTCCGCTGAAAACAGTTGAGGGGGCAGGAAGTGGACACGCGCCACAGTCCCGGACACAGGAGTCGTGGGCTTGGGTCCCGGTCACAGCAGGTCAGCGCTGCGGGCACCTCGGCCTGGCTGCCACGTGAAGCCGCCAGCAGAGATGCCAAATGCCTCCCCTGAGGGGTGCCACACGCGTGCTCCGGAGGGCGCCAGCGGTTCTCGATGGGCCCCTCTGTCCCCAAGGCAGGCCCAGGCTAGGGCACCGCAGCCACGCTGGCGGCGTGTCCAGGGCTGGCCCGACTCGCCCGCAGTACCCGCAGGGCTGTGGGCCTCGGGGCAGGATGCAGAGCTGCGGCTGTGTCAGACATGGCTGACCCGGGTCCCCGCCGGGGAGGGGCTGGCGGGACCCCCGGGCCCCTCCGAAGGCCGCTCCCGCCTCACGTATCGCGGCTTCCGCACTGCAAGGGGCCAGGGCAGGGGGCGGGGGTCAGCAGCAGGCGGGCGGCCTCTCCTGACCTGGGACTGGGGCGTGAGCAGTGAGGAGCTACGCTCCCGGCTGCCGCCAGGACACAAAAAGCCGCGGCCACGGCACAGGCTGCCCGCCCCGTCCCTCGGCCCCACGGGGTCCCGCACCTCCCGCCCTGGGGGAGCCGCTCAGGAGGGCCGCAGAGGCCATCCCTGGCCTGCGCCCCTCTCGGGGCTGGGACTCGGGCAGGGCAGGGCCCACGTCTCAGGAGAGGCTGGGCTGGGGTGCAGACCAAGGCCAGTGGGTTCTTGGCCAGCAGGGCCCTCCCGGGGGTGGGCGGACGGGTCCATGTACCTGAGGACTGGGGTGGGGGGATCATGGCGGCCTGAGGGGAGGAGAGGAGAGTGAGGACCGCAGCCCCAGGCGGATCACAGACACACGGACCCAGGCCCCGCCCAGACACACGGACACACGGACCCAGGCCCCGTCCGGACAGACAAACACACAGGCCCAATCCCCGCCCAGACACACGGACACAGGCCCCGCCCAGACACATGGACACGGGTGGAGGCACACATGGACCCAGGCCCCGTCTGGACAGATAGAGGCATGCACACGTGGACACAGGGACACGGCTGGCCCTGGTACTCACGGCTTCTGCAGGCTGCAGGGCGGTGGCTGGGGGGAGCACAGGGCTGTCACTGGGGGCCCTCACTGGCCCCCCATTCCCACGCACCACCCTCTCCAGCTGCCCAGGCTGCCGGCACCGTCTGTGCGGACGCCTCACATGAGGTGCCCACGGGGTGCGGCAGATGCCCAGACCCATTCCCATGGAGGCTGTGTGCCCAACTGGGCAGTGGGAGGAGACACCACAGACCCTCCAGGGCAAGCGGCCCCACGAGTTGCCTGCTGCCCAGGCAGCCCGGACCTGGGTAAGGCCGGCCCCGCGCTGACCAGGGCCAGATCCACTGCCAGGCTGGCATCCAGCTGGGGCAGCAGGAGCGCGGCCCTGCCCAACCTGGTTGCCCAGGGGGCCCCACGCACCCTCCCTCACTGGAGCCCGGCCCCCCACAAGCCCCGCAGGGCAGAGGTCAGGCCCAGGGCTGCCAGGGTCCGCAGCAGCACGAGGGTCACCTTTGCTCTTGCCATAGAAGACCGTGGGGAGCCTGCTGGCTCGCTTGAGGTAGAAGAAGCCGGCCACAGAGAGAATGAGCCCCGAACTGACGAAGAAGGTCCCCAGGAAGAGGGAGGCTGCCACCCGGGGGCCGTCTGCGGGCAGAGTGGGGAGCGGTGGGCCTACAACCCTGCCTGCGCCCGGCCCCGCCCTCCCCGGTCCTGAGCCTGAGCCTGCGCCGGGCCAGCACGTCCCCTGTGGAGGGGCCAGGCGGAGTCACGACCCTGCACGCGGGCGCCCAGCATCTCGAGGATGGGAGGCCTGTGCATCCAAAACAGGCCGGGAGGTGTGCTGGCCATCCCCTCGAGGCTTCCACCCCCGAGAGCTGCGGGCTGGGGGCATGCGGACCCCGGAGTGTGCTGTGCGCTGCACGGCCTCAGTCCCAGGGGTTGAGGGGCCAGGTGGGCGTGCAGGGCAGGACTTAGCCCAGCTGGGCTGTGCTGGGGTGCAGGGGTACAGGGTTGTGTATGCAGTGGTGGGCATGCAAGAGTGGGGTGCAGGGAGTGGTGCAGAAATGGGGGTGCAGGGTTACAGGGATGGGGTGCTGGGATGGGGTGCAGGGGTACAGGGCTGGGCATGCAGGGGTAGGGTACAGGGGTGGGGTGAAGCCATGGGCCCACTGGGCTGGTGACCCGGCTCAGGGGCAGCTGACCATCGTTGGCCTGCCCCTGACTGGCACTGGGGCTGGCCCGTGAGTGGGGCCACTGTGGCTGGGGGTTCTGCACAGTTGAGTGTGCCCAGCCATCCCCTCAAGCCTTCCACCCTGGGGAGCCACAGGCCCAGCCCAGAGGCTCCTGAGACTTGGCCACAGGGGCCATGCTGGCCGGTCAGTGCTCGGGCTCCACGGCGTACCTGGGCACACCGAGGGGTCCTGCCCTGACCCCAGTGAGCCAGGCCCGCAGCCTGGAGGGGCCCCGCAGTGTGGAGGGCGGGAGGCGGTGGATGCGGGGCTGGACTCACGGTGTCTGCACTCAGAGGCATTGCGGGGGGCCGGGAAGGTGCCATTCCCGCAGCGGACGCAGCTGGTGGTGCCGTCCTCATTCTGGAGCCTGTAGCAGCCTGGCAGGTGGGCGGGCGGGCGGATCAGCCAGAGTGAGACCTGCTGCCCGCTCCAGGGAGGGCTGTGGACCAGCGTCCCTTGAAGACCACCCCAGGCCTGTCCAGACACAACTCGCGAGAAGGCAGGAGCCGCCTGGTGCCTGGGAACCCCCTCAGTCAGGCGGGGTCCAAACCAGGAGGGCAAGGGGCGCGGCCCTCCGCACTCTGAGCTCCTGGGGGGCCGCTGGCCACCAGGAGAGAGTGTGGGGCCACAGAGCTTTACTGGGGGGGGGGTGCTGGACAAGGGGTGGAGCAGAGACACCTGCTCCCCAGGTGGGCCCCCGCCTCCAAGGGTAGGAGGAGACGGTCATTTCCCCTCAGGCTGGAGCCAGGAGGGCAGGTTGGCCCAGGGACTCCTGCCATGCGAGGCGCCCCAGGCCATGGGCAGGGCGCAGACACATCAGAGACAAATCCCTCTGCGCACTCTTGGATGGAGCAGGGGTGGCAGAGACACTGTCCTTCGGGAGAGGTCTGCGCTGGCCGCCTGGCTCTGGGGCCACTCGGGATTGGCCGCCTGTTTCCCTACCCCGCGGGCTCCCCACACACGAGCCCCACCTCCCCTACGCCCCAGATTGCGCTGCCCTGACTGAGTCGGGCCCACGACCAGCCCCAGACAGCAAATCTCCAAGGTCCCACGGAGAGCCCGCCCGGGCCAGGCAGTGCCCGCCGCGCAGGGAAGGCCGGCTGTGCCAACGGAGCAGGAGGGACAGGGTCAGGATCACAGGCTGCACGGGCGGCGGCCCCACCCAGGCATCCCGCTTGCTCGTCGTGATGGCCGGTCCCCTCTGCTGACCCCTCGCCAGAAAACGTCCAACCCGCCTCTTGCCACAGCTGCCATCTGGGTTTTCATCCAAGTTTTTACACAATGGGCAGCGGAATGGCCACCCCAAAACACGCCGACCAGTCACCGCTCCCACACGGACACGCACACCCAGGAGAGTGGGGCCGCAGCGCTTACCTGGGCCGCACAGGCCTGCGCCCGGGCAGGTGGCATTGGTGTCCGCCCCATCCACACAGCACTGGGGCTGCGGGCCCTGGAGGGGAGCGTGGTCAGTCCTGAGCCTGGCCCAGTCTCACCCGAGGAGGGAGGACGGGGGCCATGTCGCATGCATGCCCCCTGGGCCATCTCGGTGTCCCCGCAAGTGGTGGAGACATGGGTGTGACCCCAGAGCCAGGCACTTCTGCATGCCGAGCCCTGGAGGCAAGCCCCTGCGACCCCCCAAGTGCTGGCCCCAGACATGGGTGCCAGGGGCTCTGTTCCCTTGAGTAGTGACCCCGCTTCAGCTACAGAGGTAGGCCCAGCGGGCGCCAGGGGTGGGACCAACCCGACAGCAGGCATCGTTGACCCATAAAGGTCAACGGGGGACCCTCTGGGTCAAAGGTCCTCCCGAGGGTTCGGGGCTGGCCAGAAGCTGCCTGACCCAGGCGCCGGCCGCCAGCACCTACCGCACGCTCTGAGGCCTTGCTGGCAACTTCCGCCAGGAGCCCGGCCAGCAGGACAGCACGCGGCAGGGCCATGGTCCTGGACCTGGGGTCTGCAACAGAGGGACTGCTGTGGGGGCCGGTGCCACCTCGTAGGCCTGGCAGCCCAGTGGAGGACCCTTACCTGACCCTCCAGGGCTCCAGCCACCGACATCCAGGTCCTCCCGCCTGCAGTCAGCGGTCAGGGTGGGGCCACTGTGTGCCCAGGAGTCTCCTGCTGCGCCGCAAAGCCCTGGGGTGCAAGGCCTGCAATCCAGGCGGTCAGGTGAGGCGCGGCCATGGGACCTGGGCTTGGGACTGACCCCTCCCCGCCCAGCTTCCAGCCCCAGCGCAGCCAGGAGGTGGCCAGGAGGTGGCCAGGAGCCTGCCCCCACGGCTGCGGATGCCCAGGGTAGCTCGGCCTGCCTGTCCTGGGGCGCATGGAGGCAGCACAGGGCAGAGGAGACCTCTGGGGGCAGACACGGAGCAGGGGCAGAGCTCAGAGCCTGGCGCCCCACAGCAGGCTGACGCAGGTGTGTGGCCCTTTGCCACACGTGGGCCGGGATTCTCTGGGCACCCAGACACGCCCTAGCAGAGCTGCAGGCAGGGCCATTGGCTGGGAAGGCGCCACCCCGGGGCCAGCAGCTCCCCCCAGGTAGGCGCGGGCAAACCAGGGGGCTGCCCGTGTCCAGAAAGCCGGAGCCAACGGGGCTCCCGCAGCCAGGCCTCCCTGCCCGCGCCTGTCCGCAGGCCCTACCCTCTACAGTCCCGTGGCTTTCAGTGTGGGCGGGCACGGCAGCGACAGCTTTGATACCTGTGTTCCTTTTTTTTGGTGTTTTTGTGAATGGAACCAGTTTCTGAGTCCATCCCCGGTTGTCTGCGGGCTCTGGGCCTGGCGAAGTCCACTCCCCGGCCCAGCAGCTTCGGGGATGGATTTCCCGGATTTTCTACCTGCAGGTCCATGCAGACCGGTGGCCCCACGGGGCCCCAGGCAGCGGCTGCCCTCCCAGGCTCGGGCCGCCTCCCCGGCACATCTCCCTGTGGGCTCCCTTGGCGGTAAATTGCTGGTCTGTGACCATAAAAGGTTCTGAATGTCTTCGGGCTCCTTTCTGGACCCACCGGCCGGGCCCCGCCGCCAGGGCCACACAGGCCCATCCCCTCCGCCGGCCAGACAGGCCATCTGCTCACCAGCAGGGCACGGGGTGGCTGACGGCAGCTGTCCGCACGGGGCGGACGCTGGGCTGCGTGGCCCTCTCCCGGAGCCTTACTCCCCTTTGTGCCAGGGACGCTCTGAGGGACCCTGACAACTCAGGAGCTCTGGCTTGGACGCCTGGAGCGGGCAGACGAAAGGACAGGGGTCGGCGACAGGCAGGGGATGGCGCGAGGGACGCCCAGGCCCAGCACAGCCGCCTGCTCCCAGGAGCAAGGTCTGGCAGGTCCAAGGGGCGCCGGGCGCTGGGCAGGCCCGTGGCTTAGACTTCCGTCTGGCAGTCGTGGGACCGAGAGGTCGAAGGTCAGGAGCGGGTGGGTGTCCAGCCAGGGCGGCCACAGCTGCCTCCTGCCCGAGCTTCGGGGCCAGGGTCTTGTGAGCAGAGGGGGCCGGGTCCTCCCGGAGGGCTGAGTCCCGGGGACCCCCAGGCCCGCCTCTAGGGTCACCCCTGTCAGGTGGGGAGGGCCGGGGCGCCCCCTGCGGGCCTGGGGGCAGGGCTGCCGGGACCCACCAGGACGGGCGGGCACAGCCTCCCCCTCCCCGGGGCCTTCTGGCGAAATGAAGTGTTTCCCGTTTTGAAAACCTTATTGGGGCCAAAAAGCTAAACAATCAGGAAAAAAAATAAACCGCAAGGTCGTGCAACGCGGAGCGAGACGACGGCGCTCGGGCTCCCGGCTCCCGTCCCCGGAGGCCGGCGCTCGGGCCCGGGCGGGCGCGGCCGCGCTCTCGGGGCGCCGCGCGGCCCGGCTCCCACCCGCGCGCAGGTCGGGGCGCGGCCTGCCGAGAGGCCGGTCCAGCCCGCACGCAGGGGGCCCTCCGGGCCGCCCCTGTCCGCGGGGGGCGCGGGCGCGCCGGGCAGCCACTTCCCGGAAACCCACTTTATTTCCTTCCAGGAGCTCCGGGAAGCACCCGGCGCCGGCACCCCGGCGGGCAGGCCTCGCCCGGCGCTCCGGGGACCCGCCGCGGAAGGGGCGCTCCGCCCTCGGGGCGCCGGGCCGCGAGCTCGCCAGGCGGAGTCCCCACGGCCCCGGCCGGGCCGGCCCGGCGCCCCCCAGCCCCCGGCCCCCGCGCGCCCCCCGGCCCCTCACTCACCCCAGCGCCCTTCGGTTCTTCTTTCATACCCCCCGCCCTCCGGGCGGTCGCGTCGCGCCCCTGGGACTTGTAGTTCCTCCGCCGCCCCAGCCCGGGTGTCAGGGAGCGCGAGCCCCAGCCCCAAACTACAACTCCCGACAGTCTCCGTGAGAGCCCGCCCCCGCCGAGGGCTGCCCTCCCGGGCTCTCGCGATGCCGTGGGAGGGCGCGCGGAACCACCGGGAAATGTAGTCCCGGGAGCCTGGGTTCCAGTCGCCAGGCCCTGAACGGGACGCGGGAAGGACGGGACTACACTCCCCAGACGGCCTCGCGCGGCGGCCATCTTGGGCGTTGCTAGGGGACACGGAAGCGGGACAGGCGCGCCGTCACGAGGAGGCGCCAGCGACGCGCCGCGGGGAGCGGCCGCCGAACCCTCGAGGGCCTGGAGGGCCCGGCGGGGTCCGGTGGGCGGGCGCGGCGACGGCCTCCGAGCTGCGACCTTCGTGGCGGGCAGCGCTGGCGGCGTGGTCGCCGCGGCTTTACTCGGGCGGCGCAGCGAGGACCGCAGGCGCCCGACCCCCCCGCGAGCTGGTGACACGAGCGTGTCCCGACGGGGCTGCGGGGCGCGAGGCTGGGCCGGGCGGCTCCGGGCCCGCCCCCTCGGGCCCCGCCCCCAGGCTCCGCCCGCTTCCGCACCCCGGTTCCCGCCCCCTCGGGCCCCCCCCCAGGCTCCGCCCGCTCCCGCACCCCGGTTCCCGCCCCCCTCGGGCCCCGCCCCCAGGCTCCGCCCGCTCCCGCACCCCGTGCCCGGCCCCCTCGGGCCCCGCCCCAGGCTCCGCCCGCTCCCGCACCCCGGTGCCCAGCCCCCTCGGGTCCCGCCCCCAGGCTCCGCCCGCTCCCGCACCCCGGTGCCCGCCCCCCTCGGGCCCCGCCCCCAGGCTCCGCCCGCTCCCGCACCCCGGTGCCCGGCCCCCTCGGCCCCGACCCCAGGCTCCGCCCGCTCCCGCACCCCGGTGCCCGGCCCCTCGGCCCCCGCCCCCCGCTGCTCCGCTGGGGCCGGCCCGAGAGGCCCTGGAGTCGGGGTCTGGCTCTGGCCCCCGCCCTCTGCCCGCTCCCGGGCGCAGTCCTGCGGGGAGTGGGGCCCCGCGGCGTCAGGGAGAAGCAGGGTGTTGGGGTCGCTGTGGGCTCCCTCTGAGGGGGCTCCACCCGGCGCCCCTCGGCGGCCGAGGCAGGCGGAGGCCACAAGAGCGGGCGCCGCGGGGCAGGGGCGTGGGGAGGGCGCCCGGCGGGGCGGCGAGGGCGGGGCGGCCTCCGCGGGGGGCTCCCCACGCTGTGTCTGCTGATCGCTGAGCACGTTGGGGAGCGGCTGACCCGTGAAGGCCCTGCAGGGGCCCCACCTCCGCAGCCCACTCTGGTCTGAGCCCCGACACCCCTACAGTGTGGCCGACGACCGTGTCCATCGGTTCCCCACCCGGACCACCGTCCTAGGGGGTCGGGGCACCCCGCCCTCCCCTCACACCTGCCAGATGCGACTGGAGCCAGGGGGAGCAGGAGGGGAGCAGACTGGCTTCCCGCCTCGCGAGGCCCCCCCCCCACTGTGCTCTGGCTGCTGGGGGGGGGCTGCTGGGGCGGGGCGGAGAGGGGGAGCTCAGGTTCCCCAGAGCCGGGAAGCCAGTCAGACCGGTCCTGGCCCAAGCCCCACCCTGGCCCGTGCCCCTGCAGGGGAGGAGCTGAAGGCGGGAGGCCCCCCTCCCACCCCAGCGTCCCCCTCCCGCCTGGCCCACTCTGGCCTTGGCAGCAGCAGGGTGGGGCCCCAAGCCCGTGGCCCCTGAAATGCTTTCCAAGGCTCCAATACTGCTCATCAAGCGGCCTGGGCTTCTGAGAGAGGCGGGTGCAGGGCGCCAGTCTTGGGCTCCTTCCCCCTTTGGGCACTGCTGGATGGGGCACCCTCGTGCAGACCCATGGCTCCAAACTGGCAGCAGATCCACACCCGCCCCCCCAACACCCCCCCCCAGCATGGCTGGGCCCTGCCCTGGCTGTGCCGGCCTCAGTGGCCTGGGCACCACCACCGCCTGCACCCGGGTGTCTGATGACAGGCACAGCCTTCCTCCTGCACAGACCCCCCCACCCTGGGGACCCACACGGCTTCCAGTAGAGCCAGCGCAGACCTGGCCCCGCTCTTCCCGGGAGAGTGCCCCGAAGGTCTCTCCTGCTGCTCCACGGGTCAGTTGTGCAGCTGCTCCTCAGGGCCCAGTAGGGGTGGACAGCAGCGCAAAGGGGCAGCGAGGCGGGAGGCCAGATGGGAGGGCAGGACGGCGGCCCACCTGCCCAGGCTCTGAGACCAGAGCCGCCAAAAAGCCCCAAAGGGCCATAAACCAAAACTAAGGGCTCGAGCCTAACAAGGACAGTGGCTGGGAACAGGGCAGGTCACTGCGGGTCTCGTGACACACGCAGCTGCAACGGGCCCCGGGCTCCAGCACCTCGGGGTGTCTCTTACAAACAGGGAGACAAAGAGGCACTGTGGCCCCCGGGGGCGGCTGCCCCACCCGGAGAGCGTCCGTGCTGGTCCCCACCGGTCACCAGTGCTGGGCAGCCCTGGCCGGCAGGGATGGTCGCTGCGGGCCCCCCCGGGGCGGTGTCAGACACCCCCAGTGTGAGGAGCTCCTGGCAGTTGTTGGGCGACGCCGGCGACGAGCAGCTCTTGGAGACCCAGGCCCGGGCCTCGGGGTCCCTTTGTAACAGGGTGGTCCCCAGGAAAGGGGGGGTTCCCTGCCCCACCCAAGGGAGGGTGAGCTGAGCAGGAAGAGGAGAAACTGCAGAAGAGACTGAGGAAGGAAGGAGCAGGATGGAGCCAGGAGGCCTGGAGGAGGCGCGTGGAGCCTAGAGACACGTGAAGAAACTGCGCTTGCCTTGTGGTCGTGGACGGGGTGACACAGATGTGGGGGAGACCCGTGGGGAGGGGACCATGGCGGGTTTTATCTTGATGTTGGTTTTGCTCTTTTCCTTCCGGGCTTGTCCGGTTGTTTGTGACCCTTTTCTGGGGGTCCCCACTGGAAGGTGCTTTAGACTTGGGGCAGCTTTGGGGCCTTGCTCTGGGCCGATCCTGCTTGGGTGGACTTTTACCCACGAGGGGACGGGGAACTGTGGGTGCTGGATTTAGAAACTAGACTCTTGGCCTTCCCTATGTTGTTTCCTAGTTGTATTAAAGTTCCTTCCCCTCAAAGTCTCCTATGTTGTGTGTGGATGCGGCGGATGGCAGAGCCCATGTAGACCAGGCAGGTTTGCGGGGCTTGGGCTGCCCCCGTCCCTGTCCTACAACACCTTCAGGCCACGGGGAGACCGGGCGGAGGCCCCGTCCCTGCAGAGACTCGGCTTCTCTCCCGCCGCGGACGGCGGCCCCGGACGCTGCTCTTTCCTCGTCCTTCCGAGCCAGGCACAGCCCTCCCGCTTCCTTCCGAGGCCGGCTCCCCCCGGCTCCGGCCGCAGCCTCCTCAGAACCCGCGCCTGGCGCACACCCCCCTGGGGCGCCCGCCCGCCGCACGTCGGCCGGGCGGCTCTTCAAGCCGTGGCTGACGACCCCGCGCCCGCCCCGCTCCGCAGCGCTGGGAGGCGCCCGTTACCCGAGAGGCCTCTGAGGCGCCACGGCCGCCAGCGAGCCGACCGACCGTGGGCGGCGGAGCCGCAGGGCGAGCGACGCCCCCCGCGCCTGCCGGCCCCCCACCCGAGGCCGCTGGCTTCCGGGGACAGCGCGCCCGAGAAGCGTCATCGCTCGCCCTGCAGCTCCGCGGCGCCGGCTCCCCGGAGCCCAGCAACTGCCCTCGGCGCCGCGCCTCCCAGGCCTCGCGGGGCAGCAGGCCGGCCTGTGGAAAGCGCCCATCGGGTGCCAGCCGCGAGCCGTTGGTGCCAACTGGCCCAATCAGCCACAGGATTGCAAAGCGGCCCAACTCACGGGGTGCGGGGCTCCCCGCCGGAGAAGTATAAATCAATCGGTCGGAGCCTGAGGAGACACCAGCAGAGCTGCCCCGCTCGATGCCAGCCCCGAGGAGGACGCGCGGTGCCAGCCTCCTCCAGGGGAGGAGCAGGGAAGGCTCCGCTCCTGGCCTCCAGAGAAAGAGAAAGAGCCGTCCAGCGGCCGAAGACCTTCGCGGGGACGGGGCCTCCGTCCCCCCGTCCTCCCAAGGACCGAAGGGACCCGGGCCCGGGCCTGGGTCTCAAGAGCTGCTCGTCGCCGGCGTCGCCCAACAACTGCCAGGAGCTCCTCACACTGGGGGTGTCTGACACCGCCCCGGGGGGGCCCGCAGCGACCATCCCTGCCGGCCAGGGCTGCCCAGCACCCTGGTGACCGTCACTACTGGCCGGCGCTGCCCAGCACTGATGCCACCTGGGTGAGGGGGCCACCACCCGTGGCCACAGCGAGCGCTTCGTCTCCTGTCTGTAGAACAAACCCCGGGTGGCCGTTCCCGGAGCCCAGGGCTTCCTGTAGTTGTGCGCAGGGAGACCCACAGACCGACCTGTGCCCCGTCAGGCCCTGTCCTTCCTTAGGCTTAAGTCCTTGGTTTCGGGTTTCGGCCTCTCGGGGCTTTTTGGCGGCTCTGGTCTCAGAGCCTGGGCAGGTGGGCCGCCGCTCTGTCCTCCCATCCTGCCTTGTTGCCCTTTGTCCTGTCCGCCCCGTCTCAGGGGTTAGTCAGAGTTAGGGCTGGGGGGCAGGGGCAGTGGGCTTGGGTCGAGGCAGCTGTAGCCTCCAGCCGAGGGACAGCGACGCCCTCAAGACCTGGGGGCTCAGCTGCGGCCGAGGGGGGCCGTGTCTGTCCTGGGGGCAGTTGTGGATGGCTCTCCCGGGAGCCCAGGCGCTGGCAGGGCCGCGGTGGCATCTGACTTCCCGCACCGTCCTCGTGGCGCCCGCTGTCCGCCTCTCAGCTGGGCCTGGATTCACTGAGGGCAGGGCAGGGGCAGGGCCGCAGGCCCCGCCAGCCTCAGGCTCCCCGCTCGGGACTCGAAGGTGCAGGGGGAGCGCCCCGCGGCTGGAGGCGTCTCCCACAGCACAAGGTGCCGCTGCTGACCTGGTCTGAGTTGAGGCTTCCTCAGTGTCCAGCGGTTCTGAAAACTCCTGTGTGTCCACCCTCACGCCGGCCTGCCCGTGCCCCGGCAAGGCCTGCCTGGCCGTTCTGGAAAGGTTCCCAAGTCTGCGTGTTGGCGCGCCCCCGCCCCCGCGCCCCGCCGCCGTCCTGCGGGTGAGGGTGCCCAGGACCCCGGCGCCCGCGCGCGCCGCTCGACGCGGTCACGGCGCTTCCCTGATCTCGGGGGACATTAAAATGTGGTTTCCAGAGTCTCATCCCGGTGCAGACACGTGGGCCCCACGCGAGTCACCGCCACGCCAGGGCGAGGCTGGGAGGACGCCCCCCCGGAGCTGCTGAGGCGGAGAAGCCGCCCGCGGGCCAGCAGGCAGCACGCGTGCAAGGGCGTGTGAGCACGAGTGTGTCACCAGGACAAACACGTGAAGGCCCCTCGTACAGAAAAGCTGACTGGAGCCCACGAGGTCACCCCTGGGGGCTGCCTGTCCAGGTCGGGACCAGGCCCGGGCCATCCCCTGTCTGGCGGGGGTCCGGCCTCCTGTCTTTGGCCCTGGCGGACCTTCCCAAGTCCAGCACTGGGGGGGCTCTGTGGACAGAGCATGGGCCAGGAGCGGGTCAGGGCCTGGCCCCCCCACCAGGCACAGGTCCTGGCCGGCCAATGTCCGGCAAGTGCAGGGGCCTGAACTCTTCCAGCCCCCAGACCTGCGAGCCGTGCAGGTCAGTGCTGGGAGCTTCCGGGACGCCCAGCCTGTCTGTCTGTCCGTCCACAGCACGGTCCAGCTCAGCCTGGCTCGGGCCTGGACCCCGAGGGCCATGTGGGGAGGGCCGCGCCTAGATTGGAACTGTGTTTTGTTTCTTAAAACCAGCAGGACTTGGTGAAACTGGGGCTTTCCTGCCAGTGTCCCGGGCACTGTGGGGGTGTCCACCCCCGAGAGGGGCCCCCAGCCCGGCCCAGCCACGGCACCTTCCACACCCTCCCCTCCCTGGGGCCTCCCCCTCAGGCCAGCCCCTCCCTCCCACCTCCCCCTCAGCTGGGACCACAAGCTTGGGGGGCTGCTCCTGCCTGGGGCATCCGAGCCCCCCAGCCTGCCGCACACCTGGGCACCGGGCGGGGGCGTGGAGCCCCATCCCCTGGCATCCCCAGGCTTCCGTGCCCTCATGGCAGCACACGGAGCGGCAGGCCTGAGGGGCCACGTGTGCCCTAGGGAGGCCTCGGGGCAGCGGGCAGGTCCACTGGCCACCCAGTCCCCGAGGGGCGTGCGGGGACCCCTGGCCCGTGTCCTTCCTCACTCCTGGAAGTCCAGCCCACGCAGCAACAGGCAGTGCCACCACCTGCCTGGGCCCAGGCTAAGGCCTGTGCTGCGGGGACACCCCCACCTCCAGTGCCAAGCCAGGCGCACTGATGGGCATTGAGCTGGCAAGAGGGGTGACCCCTATGGGTGCACCCCCTGCCCCCAGAGGTCCCAGCTCCACCTTTGCCTCCAGCAGCCTGTGGCCTGGGGGACAAGCCTGTGCTGAGGCAGCCACTAGGCCCGGACGGGCTCAGGGAACCCCCGCCTCTGGTCCACGTGCCCCAGGGCCTCTGGCTGCTGGAGAGGGGCTGGGGTGTTGGGCAGCAGGGCCAGCCCTGTGGGGTCAGAGGTGAGTGGGGGGCTTCGGGGAGGCCTGGGATGGCCACTGGGTGGCGCCTGCAGGCCGCTGAGTCCCACCTGTGGCCCGGGGGCCAGCTCCATCACTTCCAGGAGGCTCAAGGGGCCGCACCCAGGCGGCAGACCCCACAGCAGCCCAAGGGTGGGGGCTGAGCAGCCCGGCCGGGGTCGCTGGGCCAGCACCCTAAAACACCCCGGCAAGGTGGCCCCCAAGCAGCACGCCCACCTGCACCGGTGTGGGCCGGAGGCTGCGGCTGGCAGGTGAGGGCGGGGCTGGGCCTGGGAGGCCGGGGGCCGGCAGGGCGCCCCGCAATCTGGCTGCTCCGTCGGGGCAGGTGCAGGTCTCCAGCAAACAAAGGCGCGCCCAGCGCTTGCCCGTCCCCACAGGGCGCGGCCGGCCGGGCGGGAGGCTGGGGGGGCGACCGGGCACCTGTCCCCGCGCCCTGGTGGGGTGGCGGGACCCGCGGGCCGGCCAGGTCGGCACCGGGCAGGGACTGGGCCCCGCGCGCACCTGTCGCGGCTGGGCGGCCCGCCCTCGGGCTCTCTCGGCGGACCACGGGCCCGGCCCCGGGAGGGCGCGGCCGGGTGCCCGCCCCCCCCCCCCCCCCCGCCCCCCGCCTCGCCCCGGGAAACCCGAGCTGCGCCAGGTGCGCGCAGACAAAGGCGGCGCCACCCGCTCCGCCCGCGGCTCTGGGGCGGCCCCGACGGGCGGGTCTCCGCGCTCCCGCCGCGGCCTGCGCGTGGGGGTGGGGCGCGTGGGGGTGGGGGGCGCGGGGGGCGCGGGGGGCGCGGGGGGCGCGGGAGGGAGGGCCGGGCCGGGCGGTGAGCAGCCGTTGGGGGCGCCGGGGCGCCCCCTGCCCCCACATCCGCGGCACCTGCCCCCGGGGCGTCGGGCCGCCGGGCGCACGTCCTTTGTGCGTCTCCACACCCCTCCCGGGCTCCCGGGCCGGCCGAAGCCCTGCCGGGCCGGTTCTGCTGGCGCTCCGCGTCCGGCCCGGTCGCCCGCGCCCCTCCCCGGCCGCAGGCCGCCTGGGGCCCCACCCTCTCCCGCGCCGGCGGCGGCCGGGCCCCCTCGGGCCTCAGGAGAGAGGCGCCCCCGCCCCAGGCGCCCCGGGCGGGCTCTGCTCAGACCCGGCCGGGCTCGGGGACCCGCGACCCGGGAGGCCCAGGTGCGCTTCGGCGCCCGCGAGGCCTTTGGCGCAGGCGGCTGAGCCTGCGGCCCGGGGGCTCCAGGGCTCGCCCGGCGCTGCCGCGACGCCTCTCCGCGGGCGCGGGCCGGAGCCCGAAGGGGCGGGGCAGCCGGGGCGGGGCAGGGCTCAGGGGCGCCCCCGGCCCCGCCCCCCACCCGCAGTACCTGCCCCCTCCCCCCCGTGGGCCTTCGTCCAGGGAGCCCGCCCTGACTGCTCCTGAGGGGCCCCCCAGCCCCAGCGGGGCGAGGCCTCGGGAGGGGGCCTGGGCCCCTGCGGGGGCGGTGAGGGGGACCCTCCTGCCCGCCCGGCCTCCCCTGGGGCTGGAAAGCAGAGAATTTTGGAGAAGGCCGGCGATGACCGCCGCTCTGTCCAGGCCGCCGCCTCCCGTCGGGCGCTGGGTGCTGCCTCTGTGGGAAGTGGCGGCAGCTGCGCTCCTGGGCCTGCGTGGCGAGTCCCCCATACCCCCCGCTGCCCTGAAGTCGGGGTCAGTGAGTGGCTTTGAAGGTTTGAGGGCAGAACAGGCCTCGGGGCGCTGCGGGTGGGGCGGGCTGGCCCCTGGCCCCACGGGTCCCATGGCTCTCCCGGCGCAGCCCGGCCTGTGTCCACGCAGTCCCCAAGGCGGCAGGGCCACACCCGCTGGGCTCCAGGACACCTGGACGGTCCCGCGCCCGGCCTGCTCCCCCAGGATTCGCCTCAGGACAGAGGGAGCGCAGCGGCAGCCGGGTCAGCACAGCCGGGAGGCTTGGAAGGGCCCAGGCGGGGGGCTCGGGCAGGAGCTGAGTGGTCAGGCAGTTGTCCCTGGCCGCCCACCCTTGGCCTTCTCTGGCCGCGTCCGCGCCTCTCACCCGGGGGCCTGAGCCCTCCCCTCACGCCCAAGTGAGGGCCTCCGGGTCAGTCTAGGCAGCCCACGCCCATCTCCCCTCCCTGGCGGTGTCGGGGCGAAGCCGCCTCGCCCCTCAACGCTGCTGAGCCTGGGGGAGGCACGGGATTCAGGCAGCGGAGGCAGGTCTCGCCAGTGCTCTCGGGGCTCCTGCTGCACGGCCCCGCCTGGCCCAGGGCAGTCTGGCTCGGCCAGCGAGAGCCCCTGGGCCAGATCCAGTGGGGAGGCCACTGCTGGCTCCGTGGACCAGCCCTTTCTGCCGCGTGGGGTCCCAGACCCCAGAGGCGAGGCTGACCGCCGCCCGCCCACCCAGCACCCTCTGTCCGCACCTCCCCGCTGCCCCAGCAGCTCTCCCGTCAAGATTGCCGTGACCTCCACGCTCCGTGACCAGCCTGGCCTCGCCTCAGACCTCCCCGCTGCCCTCCAGGCACCCCAATACGGGTGGCAGGGAGTGGGGGGCGTGGCCAGCTCCCCATCTCCTCACCCCTGCGCTTCCCTTCCAGCTACCACTCCCGGGGCTCGCCCGGCTCCTCCGAGCGGCTGGGCAGGGACAGGACTGCCCAGCACGGCCCAGACACTGTCCTAGGGCCCTGCCCCGCACCGCATCCGTGTCTCCCCGCACCCCAGATTCCCGCCCCCACCCCCGGCCTCAGCAGTCCCTTCGGCCAGGGGCGGGGCCAGCAAGTCCAAAGCTCTCAGCGTCTTTGAAAATATCCCCCAGAAGGGACAATGCTCAGAAGGAAAAATAAAACACCGGATGGGTCGCTTGCAGGAGGAATACGGGAACCAAATAAGGCGTGGGGGGGACAATAAAACGTCAGCCAGTGGTCTTGTCCGGCTGCCGTCCTCACGTCCTGAGCGAGCCGGGGCTGCGGGGAGCCCTGCGCCCAGTGCCCAGGCTGCGCTCACACCACCGTCCAGGAACGTGGCCTGGCCTCGGGGCCTGGCCCGGGGACGCCAGGGTCTGGCCACCAGCTCCCTGCTCTGTGGCCCCAGGCTGCCCCTGGCCCAGTCCTGACCGCCCGCCCTCCACGCCTGAGGCATGACCACTGCACCCCCGCCCTGGGGCCCCCAGCCCACCCTCGGCCCGGCCCCTGCCTCCCGAGGGCGTCAGCGAGGCCTGAGCCCAGCGAGTGGGCCTCGGACCTGCTGCCCGACGGAAGGGCCACGGCGAGGAGGCGGCCCCGCGGCAGGGTCGGCGGGAGGAGGTGGCCACTGACAGCGTCCAGGCGGACGTCCGGGGCTGCGGCCCCTGCGGGCAGCGGCCAGGCCAGAGCTGGCTCGGACGCCCCGACCGCGTTTTAAGGCGCCGGCTCCGCTGTTGCGTGGGCTCATGGGGTCCCGGGCTGGAGCCCCCTCGCGCCCCGTCGGGCGGCCCAGGCACCCGCCGCTGGCCCCTGCGCGGCCCCGCCCGCCCTCGGTCCCCGGAGCCCTGCTCCGGGGTGTGGGGCGGCGTTGGGAACTGGGGACCCATCTTCCCGGGCAGCACCTGAAAAACAAAACCGCCGGTGCCTGGCGGGCGGCCCCAGAGCACAATTAGCGCAGCGTGTGGAAAAGGCTGGTAATTTTCTCAAGCCCGTCCCCGCACAGGCCCGCCACCCCCGGCGGACACCGCCTCGGGAGACCAATTACCGGGCGGGCGGCCGCGGCCTTGTTAGCACTCGCGGCGGGGGCGGGGGTCTGGGCGCCGGGCCTGGCCATGGCTGGCCGCCGGGGACCTGAGGAGCCCGGCCTTGCCCGGGGCTGTGGGGGGCTCAGGCCCTGCCCCGGAGCTGAGGGCCCCTGGGCCGAGGCCAGAGCGGGCCCATCCCCCCTGCCTGGCACCCGGTTGCATCAGCAGCAGCCCAGGAGGTCCCCACGGCACCTGCGCCGGCTCCCAGCAGGAGGCCGGCCCCTCCACCCTGGCTCGGGGCTCGGGGGCTGTCCCCCAGCTGCCTGTGCAGGGTCGGGGCCCGCCTGCCCCTCCATGAGGCAGATGGGAGCAGCATCCCTGGAGCTTGGCCTAGGACCACTTCTCCACAGGCCGCTGCCCATAGGCGCCGCAAGCTCCTGTGGCAGGAGGGGCACTGCCCTGCCCCACACCCGCCCTGGCCGACCCCCAGGCTGCCCTCTGCGCCGGCTCCCAGGCCCTCCCCGCCAGGGTGCCCGGAACACACCAGGGTCCAGGCCTCACCCACAGCGCCCGCACCCTCGCTGCCCCTCGAGCACCGCCAGCACCCCAGACAGCACCCACCCCACGGTGCCACCTGGGTGTACTTAGGCCAGCCTCTCCCCAGGACCCCGCAGGGAAACAGCACAGAAGCCACCACGGAGCCAGGGGGCCACTCAGCCCAGGGTCCTCCCGACCGCCCCGCCTCTGACCAGGATCTCCCCAGTACTCATTTCTGCCAGTCTGGGGGGCACATGGGGTGGAGAGAAGAGAGAATGGGAGCCTCCTGAGAGGGGTGTGACTGCAGCAGGCGGAGACGTGAGGGTCACGCGGAGCCGGAAAGGGGCCAGGGGCCAGTGCCCGCTGTGTCATCACCCCCACAGCCCCAGGGACTTGGGCGGGGGGTGCCATCTGCGTCCTGAGGGGAGGCCCGTGGGCAGGCAGGCACAGTGGGCACGGGCCACCCACCCCTTCCCCGGGGCCTCTGGCCAGCCCAGGACCCAGCCAGGGCTTGGGGGTGTGAGGGAGAAGAGGACATGCTGGGAGGCCAGCAGCCCTGCACTGCCAGGGCCCTGGGCAGGCCCTCCCCGCCCAGCCTGGCTCTGACTGTCCCTCAAACGCTGCCCTCCTCCCGAATCTGAGGATTTTCACTCAAATCAGATGCTAATCGGGTGGCAGCACTGATTTGGAAGGCAAACCCTGGCCCACGCCTGCCCGGCTCCGGTCAGGTGGGTCCGCCCAGGGAGGCCCCAGCACCTGCACCCGCTCATCCTGTGGTGCCAGTGGCCCCTGGGGCCCTGGTGAGGACGCTGCCTCCCCACTGGCCAGTCCAGCCAAGGCCAGGCCCGGTCGGAGCCGGGCGCAGCAAGAGCCTTGCTACGGGGGCAGCTGATGGCGACGCAGGCCTCCGTCCTTTATTAGAGCCCCAAATAAAGCTCTAACCCTACATCTAGAGCAGCTTAAAAGGGGCAGACAAAACCCAGAGCCGCAGGCGGAGGGACGGTCAGCAGAAACAAACATAAATCGAAAGGCAAAAATCAACAAAACTAAGAGCGGTTGCCCAAGAAGACACCGCCCTGTTGCATCCGTTGGCCTGGTGAAGAGTGGACGGGGTGCCAGGTGGAGGCGGAGACCCCCGAGACGGCAGGACAGCCCAGCAGGCCAATGGCCGAGCGCGGCCGGCTTCTGGAACACTGCAGCGCCGGGACGCGACAGGAGGAAGACATGACCCCACGTGTCTCAGAGAATCGAGAACCCCCAAAACAATGCCCAGGGCCAGAGGACAGAGCAGCACGTTTGATCCACCGTCACAGAGGGGCTCGGCTGCTCCACTCCGACGCCTCCAAATCTGTGGACAGATGTCCTGACACACCTACACCATCACACAGTCGGGCCCACCGCACCACACCAGCCCCAGAAAGGCCCCCCACACCAGCCCCCGGACCAGCACCCCCAGACCAGCTCACAGACCAGCCCCCCAGACTGTCCCCCTCAGACTGGCACCCCCAGACTAGTCCCCCAGACCGGCCAAGGCTGTTCCCCATGGTGTTGTGGGGCCCAGCAGGGCTCCCCCAACACGGGGTGGCCAGCACACAGGTCAGTCCAGGTGACGCCAGGTGCAGGCCGGCACCCACTTATGGTGGAAACCCCAACTGGGCACGGGAGACATCGGCCTCTGGGGGGCCGGGGCCGCAGGGTGTGGAGGATGAGACACGCCCTTGGGGACAGGGCCCCTGCCGGAGCCCCTGCGGGAGGCAAGACACCTGGTCCTCACTGCAGCGTGGCCGAGGAGCCTGAGGCGCGTGAGCCCCCCAGAAAGCATGGGGCTCAGGCCTGCAGCTAAACGCACAGGTGATGCCATCTGCAGCTGCCCAGAGACTCTGCGCCGGCCTGGCCCGGCCAGGGCGTGTCTGTGGATGCTGAGGCCTCGAGGTCCGAGTGCAGGGGGACGAGGCGTAGAGACCCGAGGGGGGTGTAGGACCTGTGGGGAGCTCTGCCAGGAGAGGTGCAGCATCCACGGCGCCCCCCAAAACACTGTGCACAGAGACCACAGGCCCAGAGCAGCTGCGGACAGGACACAGGCCGAGGTGTCCGGCCTGGGTCCGGGCCGTCCGTGGAGCAGCAGCGACTCAGACCACAGGGCGCGGCCGTGGATGGACGACAGCCGGCAGGACAGCCCGCCAGCCCGGGGAGGTGCCCCTCTGCCGGCAGTGCTGGGCCGGCATGCCGTGAGGAATGGCTGGCGCCGCTGTCCAGCTCCACGCACAAAACCACTCCACGCGGCTGCGGTGGCAGGCCCGTAGCGGGACGCGGAGAAGACAGCGCGTCCCACGGCCTGACGGCAGAGGTGGCCTGCAGACCCGGCCCCACAGCCGGGGGACAAGCGAGCACTCCTAGGCCGCCTCATCCGAGCTTCTACGAGGAGACAGCGGCAGGTCACGAAGACAGTGGGCCACTCGGCCCTCGCTTGCCACAGGCAGCTGCTGCCCAGCAGACGCGTTCGCAGGGCGCCCAGGAGACCACGTGAGAGGCCTGAGGGTGGAGCAGCCGCCCCCCAAGCACTCCAGACCCGCCTTGGAAGGGCCGAGGCCAGGAGCACCCGCCCCACCCTACCCCCCACGCAGCCCCCCATGCGGCCCCCGACCTTCCCGCAGCCTCGCCTGCGACAACCAGCCCGGCCCACGTGGACGCGCCCAGCCACGGGAGACCAGGGTCCACCCAGAGCAACACCGGGGTCGGGCGCTGCCCGTGGGAGAGACAATTCTCACCTGAAGGGGGAAGGAAAGTGGCCGTGGAAGCGCAAACGCTGGCCCCTGCCGTGAGCTGGGCCACCCCTCTGGCTGCGTCTCCCCACGACCGCGGGTCCCAGCAGCCCTCAGCAGCCCTCGCGGCACTGGCAGGGAGGGCTGTGGGCCCAGGGCCGCGTCCAGGGCCGCGTCCACCTGCTCGCATGGGTGGGGAAGGCCCGTGGGCCTCAGCTGAGCCCTGGAGGAGCCGTCCCCAGCCCCAGGCGGCCCTGTGGGGCCTGCCCACGTACAGACCCCAGACAGGAGCACAGCGCGGACCCCCCACCTCGCAAAGACCCAAGCCCCAATTGCAGGCAAGTTAGGGGGTTGTGCTGGGGCCGAAGGGGACCCAGCCTCCAGGAGGGGGCGTCTGTGACGGGGGGGCTATGACTCTTGGGGGGTCTGTGACTGGGGGTCCTGACTGAGGGGGGCTGGGGTTACTGGGGAGGCTAGTTTGGGGGTGGAGAACTGAGGGTCTCTGCGGGGAGGAAGCAGAGGCAGTGGGGTGTGCCTGAGATCCTAGTCTTGGGGTGAGAGGTGGGCGCTGGGGCGGGGGAGCCTGAGGCTGAGACCTGCTCTCATGGGAGGGGCAGTCAGGGGTCAACCTGGGGCTGCACGCGAGGACAGCGGCAGCTGCTGGCCCCATGGGGCCAGGCGGCCCGGAGACCCCACGTCTGCTGCCTCCAGCGCCACATCCCCCACCCTGGCCTGTGCACCCTCATTTGCCTGCCGTGAGGACACCTGGCAGAGGCCGCAATCTCCCTGCCTGGCCCCCACGGCTGCCTCCAGCCGGTACCTATAACCCTGAGGCCAGGACACGCTGGCACTGGCCAAGGCCTCCAGGCCTGCGCAGAGCCCCCCGCCCAGTGGACACAGCAGCCCCCTCGCCCCGAGTGTGGCCTCCACGGGGACGGCCTCAGCTGCCCGGGGCAGGCCCCCCCGTGGCCATGCCTGCACCCTGCTCGGAGCTCTGTGGGCTTCCCGATCTGTGCTCCCTGTCTCTCAACAGTTCCAGAAAATTCTCAGACCAGCCCTTTCATGGCTGCTCCTTGCCACCGGCCCTGCCGGCCCAGCCGCTCCGCCCGTCCTCCAGCCGGCCCTGGCCGGTGCCCCGACCTGCCACCTGCTCCCCGCTTTCCGGTTAACCCCATCCGTTGAGTTTTGAATCGTGGTTATTGTTTTCATTCCTAATGTTTTTCAAATCTATCCTATCATGTTAACAGGCCCCGTACCCCGCCCGAGCCTCCCTCCAGCCTGTCCTGCTGGCTGACCCTCCCGCGCTGGTCGCAGCCTGGGCCCTTCCGAGTGGCCGCCATCCGCCTCCCTCTGGGCCCCACCCCGTTGGCAGCCTGACCGAGGCGAGTGCAGGCTGCACCCCACCCCCCGGGCCGGGGGCTCCTGCCCCGCCCCCCCGCACACCTCACTGCTGACCCCGGGACGCGTCCTGGTGTCCCCACCAAGCACCAGGGCCCCTGCTGGCCAGCTGGCCCTCTGCACCCTCTCCTTGGCTGTCGGGGCTTACGCCTGCTGCCCCGTCTCCAGGCCCTCGCAGGCTGCCAGCCAGCAGTCACCCTGGCCACCCTGGGCCCCAGCACCCCTCCATTCCTGCACCCTGCGCCCAGCCCCCTGAGTCCCAGACGCGGGAAGGCTCAGGGCCATGGCCGTGGCGTGGAGAGGAGCACACAGTGACCAGCTGCCTACGGGTGGCCAAGGGCTGACCGCCAGGAGGTGCAGAGGCGGCGCTGGGGGACCAGGCGGCCCGAGCTCCCAGGGAGCAGGAACAGGGCATGCAGGGGTTGCAGGGTCCCGGGACAGGGCCGGGAAGACACGGGCCTTCTGGGTCTCGGACGCAGGGCCCGGGGGCTCCGTCCAGGCAGGTCTCGTCCCGGAGGGCAGGGCAGCCCTGCGGGGCCTGGCAGGGGCCTGGGGTTGGGGGTGTTGCTGGGCAGGAGGTGGTGGATGGCACAGAAGCAGGCAAAGGAGGCGCCTGCTGCGTGCAGTGTCTGGCCACAGCTGGCTCCCTCTCGGGTGCTGGCGGCTCACCTGCCTGCAGAAGGGAGGGGCCGGCAGGGCAGCAGCTGGCCAGAGGATCAGGGCAGGAAGCAAGCCATGGTGGGGGAGGCCCGCGCCCCCCAGGGCGGGTGGGAGGGGTCTGGCCAGGGAGGCTGGGCCAGAGGGGCCAGGAAAGACAAGGCTGGGAGGCCCAGGGAGGCAGCGCTGAGCCCCAGCAGGGGCGCCTCCAAGCCTGACCCCCACGTTCCAGCTCCCCCACATTCTTGCGTGAGGCTGTGTTCCAGGTTAGCACCCCAAAGACCAGGGTCACAGGGGTCACAGCTCTCACCTGCGAGGAGGGGCCAGGGAGGGCCGGCAGCTGCGGTTCCCCAGCCCAGCACAGCTGCCCTGCGGGTGGGGGTGCAGGAGGCCGCCCCCCCCACCCACCCGCCTCAGGTGTGCGCTCTGTGGGTGCGGTGGGGGAGGGCGCCCCACAGGGCAGGCCCAGGCCTCCCACAGCCCTTTGGGGTGAGAGGCTCAGCGGGGAATGGGCCAGCAGGGGTGTCCACAGAGCAGTGGACTCAGGGCCCCGCCCCAAAGGGCCCAGAGGGGCTGCAGGGCCCCAGCATGGGACCCCAGGACTTGGGGACCCTCCTGGACGGTGCCTTGGGGTGCTGTGCCCCAGGAGCTGCTCTGGGGCAGGCAGGGTGCCCCGGAGGCCAGCGCTTAGCCCCCATGGCCCTGGGGGGCCCAGCCCAGGCAGCCTTTGTCATCAGCTGCTTGTTATGGAAACGGCCCGGGGGAGCGGTGCAGGCTAATTGGCGGCTCTTGGTGTGGCCCTTCCGCTGGGAGCGGCTCCTCCCCAGGGCTGGCCCCGCCCGGCCCCCACCTGGTAGGGCCTCGCCCCTCTCTCCCAGGTTCCAAAGTGAACCCCGAGAGCTGAAGTGGGGGTGCTCTAGGAGGCTGCAGCCCCAGCTGCCAGGCCGGCGGGGGCTCTGTGAGAGCCAGGGTGCGCCTGCCCCCGGTGGGGTGCAGGAGGGCAGGGCAGACCCCCAAGCAGGCGCAGGAGCCGGGCAGGGGGCGGCAGCCCAGGGCCGGGCAGCGGGGCAGTGGGGCCAGCCACCCAGCCAGCGCCCAGTCTCCCGCAGAAGCTCCCGCCCTGGTTTTCTGAGCCAGCCGGGCAGGGGGGCAGGAATGTGTGGGGCCCGCCCGCCCGCCGCCTGCGTCACCTCGCCGCCTCCCTCCCGGCCTATGGGAGCCCGGGGACACACCTGTCCGGGCCCCGCGCACAGATTGGCCGGCAGGGAGCAGGCACCTGCGTGGGGCGGGGTGAGGCCCTACATGTAAGGCGGAGGGGGCCGCGCCGGCTCTCCCCTGCCTGCCCTCGCGGCCTGCCATTGTTCCCGCGGCTCCAGGCCGGGAGCCGGCCCTGCACGTCCAGCCGAGCCGCCCGCCCGGCCTCCCCTGAAGAAGGCAGGCCCGCCCCACACGGGCCGGCCAGGGGCAGCCCAGGCGGCTGACCTCGGCCGACAGGTATTTGGGGTGACCGGGCCGAGGCTGCCCCCGCGTCCCTTCTGAGGCTGCTGGTCCAGGCAGGGCAGGGCGCGGGCCGGGAGCCGTCCCCTCCTCCCCACCCCCGCGGACCTGCTGGGGCAGGACGGTGGAAGCAGGAGGCGGCCGCCGTGGGGCGAGCAGGGTGGCCGCCGCGGCCCCGCTCGGTGGAACAGGAAGGGCCGGACCCAGGGACCGGTGGCTGCTGGCCGGGAGGCCCAGCGGGGGGTCAGGAGCCGCAGGAGGCAGCCCCCAGAAGCAGGCGCCTTGGCCATCAGGCGTGCCCACCCACCCGGGCAGCACCCGACGCTGCCCAGCGCTCTTGCCCCTGCCTGGCAGCAGGGCCTTCCAGAAAGTTCCTTCCCGATTTGGCGGCCGGGCCCCAGTCGCTGGTGCTGTCCCTCAGAACAATGGGCGGCCTCGGCCGGCGCATGGCTACTGGGTGTGCCGGGGGCACTGCCGGAGCCGGCCCTCCCTCCCACCCGCTCTGAGGCGCCAGCGGAGCCGGAACTCCCCGGAGAAGACGTGGCCGCCCCGCCCCGCTGGACGGCAGGCCCGCGGTCAGCAGCACAGCGAGACGGCCTGTGAGGGCCGGCCGGGGCGAGCAGGGCCGGATGGCGGGGGTAGACGTCTGCAGGGGCGCGGCCAAGGGCACCAGGCAGCCTCACTGGCCCACGGGGCTTCCCAGGCCTGGGTTGTCGTCGGCCGCCCGGCCCAGCCTCGTTTTGCTCGGCTCTTAGGCTGCTGCCCAGGGACAGGCTCAGGAGGCTGCTGGCCCCAGGCCCTGGGTGGTGGACGTGCCAGGCGGGCGAGGCGGGGCACGGCTGCGGTTAATTTTCAGCCGTTTGGCCGTTAGCGTCTGTTGGCGACACTGGTTCTGGAGAATGTGGAAGGTCAAAGGTCGCAGTGGCGCGTCCCCCGGGCGGCACCTGCCAGGCCCCCCCCCCAACCCGGGTTGGGTTTCCCGCTTTGTTCTGCGGCTCACACTGCCACCTGGGCCCCCGCCCACCCCCCCCAGCCCCCAGCGCCCAGGTCCTGTGCCTCCCGTCAGCCAGGGCCCCGCTCAGGCCAGGCCGCCCTGAGCCGCTCAAGGCCACGCTGGTCGTCCTCGGGCCGGTGGGGCTCTGCCCCACCGGCCACCTCCCGGGGCTCGCCAGTGTACGGGCTGGCGGGCAGCGGGTGGCCATCCTGATTGGGGGGCGCCGAGAGCTGCACCTGCCCCCGCACCCTTGCGGCCTGAGCCTGATGCTGCCGCCCAGGCTTGGCTCAGAAAGGCAGACGGACCAGTGGCTGCCTGGCTGCCAGAGAGAGCCAGCGCAGGTGGGGCTGGGCGGCACCTCCCCCGGCACTGGACACACACCTGGACACGGGTATAGGCTCCGTGGAGCCCCCACTGGACGCTGGAGGACCGGGTGGGCCCAGTTGGCGGGGTGGGGGGACGCGGTCTCCTGTGGGCCTCTGGGCAGCCCATGCCTGTAGCGCTGTGAACGGAGGCGCCGGAGGCCGCGCCGCCCGGCCCAGGGGCTGCCCGCAGGGAGTGGGGGCAGCTAGTGGGGCTGTGTGCTCAGGCTGGGGCTCCACACAGGTGCCCACTGACTTGCCTCCCTGCTCTGAGCACCCTGTTCCGGGAAGGCCTGCGGGCCCTGGGTCTGCCCATCTTGTGGTAGGGGTCTGCCCCTCTGCCCTGGGATTGGCCTCAGCCCAGCAGGTGCCAGCCCCGGGCACCATGGAGCCAGGATGCCCCTCTGGGCCTGGCAGCCTCTGACCTCACTGAGGGGCCGGACTCCCAGGCTGCAGAGCCCAAGGGAGACCCTGTCCTACCCCCTCGCCTTGACAAGGGAGGAGGGGGTTGGGTTAGAGCCAGCTGCGGGCGCGTGGGGGACAGGGCCACAACGTGGACATGCCTGCCCACGCACTCCCAGGACCCGGTTGCCGGGCCGGCCAGAGGGGCTGTCACACTGACCAGTCTGCGCGGCCCGGCCTGCCCCCAGGGGCCAGCCCACAGGCGGTCCTACCGGCCCTGAGACCCAGCCTCCCCGCCGAGCCCACAAAGGCACCTGCCCAGCGCTGTGCCTCGGGGTCACCGGCCCTCACTCGGGCCGCTGCCCCCAGCCCGGGGTAAGGAGCTCCGTCTCGGCTGCTGCGCTCCGTGGACCCATCACACGCCCTCTGGACCCAGCGGGCGGCCCAAACCCAATTCGGGGCGGCCATCGCCATCTTACTGGGCAGCATTGGATGGTGTGTGGTCTCTAATACTGCCTGGTAATGATGACGGCGGGCCCCGCGCGCAGCACGGCCGCCCGCACCCCCTGCCCCGCCCCCCGCCCCCCCCAACACCAACTCCTGCCCCACGCCGGCCCCCGCCGCCCCCTACAACCTGACCCTTTGCCCGCGCAGAACCCCCCGGCCCCCGCCCCGCCAACCTCCCCAGCAGACCTCCCTGCCCATCCCCCAACCCACCCCCATCCCCCAACCCCCACCACCACCCCCACGCCTCGCCCGCCGAACTGCCCCCCTCTGAACCCCCTGCCCCACCAACCCCACTGGTCCCCCGCCACCTCCACCCTGCCGACCAACCCCTGGCCCACCCCGCCGAACCGCCCCCCAGGCCCGCAGGCACCCCTCGCAGTCCCCTGCCCCACCTGTCCCCCACTCCCCACAGCTCCCAGCAGACTCCCAGCAGGCCCCCCCGTGGCGCCCCCCTTTCCCCACCGACCCCCCACGCAGCCCCCCCACCGCCCTCCGCACCCACGCCGGTGTCCCCCCACCCGCCCCCCCCACCCACCGGGCCCTCCAGGCAGCAGGCTGGCCTTGGGGTGGGGCGCTGCGTGGGACCCGGACCCCCTCAGCCCAGGGCCTCTGGACCAGGCTCGGGGGCAGCGGAGCGGGACTGGGTGGGGCGGGGCCCAGCCTGGGCAGCGGCCAGGCCCGGCCTTGCTCTGCTGGAGGCCGGGAGAGTGCGTCCTCGCATGGCCAGGGGCCCCTGTGGGCATCTTACCGGACAGTGCTGGATTCCTGCTCGCTCTAACACTGTCTGGTAATGATGTTCAAAGGCGGTCGCCGCTCGCCGGGAGGCGCCGGAGGCCGGCCCAGCCCCAGGCATGAGCTCTGGGAGCCCAGGGGCCTAAGGCGGCCGCCCACTCCCAAGCCAGCTGGACTTCAGGGTAACCAGACCCAGAGAGACCCAGGCCAGGACGCCAGGACTGGAGACAGCCGCTAGCCGGGCCGTGCCCCTGGTGCCCCCGCAGGGCCACAGCTGCCGGGGAGAACCCACTGCAGCCGCCACAGGCCGCCCTCTGCGGCCCCTACCCAGCGCCAGGGACCTGTGACCAGTGTGACCGTCCCAGGGAGCCACAGGAGCTGTCGGGGACCCACACCCAGACGGCCATGTGGCCCCTCCCCGGGCCAAAGTGGGCCTGGGCGCCTGCCACCCCCCAGAACCCCCGCGGGACACACACCCCCCCAGCCCATGCCAGGCCCGAGGGGGACACTGCGCAGTCGGCCAGGCCAGGCTGCCCCGTCTCAGCTCTTTGATGTCGGGCCAGACCTGCGCGCCCAGCGGTCGCACCCGGTGCCGGCCCCTCCCAGAGGGGCTGCCGACCGCACTGTTACTCATTAACAGCTGAGGGCGTTCGGGCAGCGGCGAGGGGCGCCCGGGATCCGCGGGCCAGGCTGCCCGGGCGCGCCGCGGGCCCCCACAGATGCCCAGAGCTGGCCTGCTGGTGGGCGTCTTACCAGGCACGGTTAGATCTGGGTCCTTCTGTCTAATACTGTCTGGTAATGCCGTCCATCCACGGCCCCATCGCCGCCGGAGGAGCCGCCGCGGGAGGAGGCTGCTGCTGGGCCCTGGGAGGGCGTGCGGGCCCGGGGCCGTCGTGGGACCCTTGGGCTGCCGAGCAACAGGGATGAGGTGCCACTTCCCTCCCCTCTGGGTGCGGACCCCCCAGGCGGGCCCAGACCCTCAGGAGGCTCCTCCTCCCCGTCTGCCAAGAACTGTCAGGGAGGCAGCGGGCAGGAGGGGCCAACCCCCAAATCACAGAGGGAGGACCCCCTGGCTGGGGCAGCAGGGGTGCCCTCCAGGTGCTAAGTCCCAGCCCCCCGGAGCCCATCCCCCCCCGCCCCCACACGGTCCCTTCTGAAGTCAGCTCCAAACCCAGCTTCCGATGCTGATCCCCCCTCAGGCCCGTGGTTGCCCCCCGCAGCCCTGAGCCCTCTAGCAGCCCTGTGACCTGCGAGGCCCCTCACCAGTGGAGCAGCCACCTCCCGAGCCGGCCCTGACCGGGGTCTCGGGCTGGGCTGGGCTGGGCTGGGCTGGCTGGGCTGGGGGTAGGGGCAGCCGCCGCGGGCCCCAGGGCCTCTCGGACCCACGGCACGCAGGAGCAAAGCCCAGGGGCTGCGGCCAGAGGAGGGCTCCAGGGCTCCCCGGGCCACAGCGACTGGCCAGCCCCAGAGATAAGCCAGGCCGGCAGCTCCCTGATAGGCGGGGACAGCCCTGGGCACCGGCGGTGGCTGTGGTCGGCCTGCAGTCAGGGAGTGTCTGGGCATGCATGTCAGGGCTCAGGCAGGGGCTGTTCCCAGAACCTGAGGGGTGGGCATCAAGCTGGGGGGACCAGGGTAGCGGGGCCCCCAAAATTGAAGTGGGGGTCCCTGGAGGGGCTCCTGGGGTCTGTGCTTTGGCGGAGGCAGAGGAGCCCCCAGGCCTGGCCCGTGATGGGGTGGGCAGGCACCGGGCACTCATCCCCATGCCAGGCAGGCCCGGGCGGCTGGTCAGTGTGGAGCAGGCCCCTGTGTCCAGCCGGGGCCTCAGGCAGCCCCGGAGCCTCCACTGTGTGGTCTCAGCAGCCTCCAGAGCATGGAAAGGGCTAGGGGCGCATTGAGCTGGGGCTCCAGAAGAACTCCCCACCTGGGGCCGGCCCCCCCAGGAGGTGCAGCCAGAGCAGGGTCCCGAGGCGGGAGTGCCCCAGCACGCCCCCCCCCTCCTCGGCTGGCCCCTGTGTTGGAAGGCAGGGCCTGGGGCAATCCGGGAGGAGCCTGTGCTCCCCCAAATCTGACGGCAAGCCCCCACCACTGCTGCACCCGGAGGGCACACATGCTGGGCTTGGTGGGGGAAGACGAGACTCAGCAGGTGAACCGTGAGCGTTTTCTGGGCTCAGGTCCTGCGCCGGGCATGGGTTGGGGGCCTTGAGAGGCTCGGGGTGATCCCGGGCACCTGGAGGACCCAGGTGGGGGCGGCGACCCCAGCCCCTGGCCCAGGGTGATGGCCCCGCTCCCGCTAGTCGGGCACCCCCTGTCCCCGCCCCGGCCAGTCAGGCACCCCCTGCTCTCAACCACCTGAAAGGCGCTTCCCTCCGGCCGTGCAGTTGCCGGGCGCCAGTTGCCAGGACACCACTGTTGTCCCTGCTGAGGGCTCCCAGCACCTGGCTGGGCAGGCCAGAGGGTTAGGTGGGCCCACTGGGGTCCTGGCTGGGCACTACTGTCCGGCCTGCTGTCCTGCAACTGCCCACAGGACCCAGGGATGGGCCCTGGACACTCACCCAGGAGCAGGGGTAGGGAAGGGGGCATGGGCTGGGCCGAGCCCTCGGGGGCACCCCAGCCTCCAGCGGGCAAGGGGCCTCCAGGCGCGGGCAGAACATGCGGGGGTGGGGGTGTCCCCCTCCCGAGGGGTGGCCCTGCGGTCCCAGCACGTGCCCCGGCGGAAGAGCCGCTCGGCCACGCCAGCAGCACCTCGTCTCCCCCACCTCATCCCTCGGGGGTCTTGCTAGGTTCACGAGGCTTCTAGCAACACGCGACGTGCGCCTCCCGCCAGGCCTCTCACCCAACCAGGTAAAAGGTTTCCTTCAAAGCTGAGCGTGTCACGGCGCCCGGGGAGATGGCCGCAGGCTGGCGCCTGACCCCACACTGACGCCGGCCCAGACTCAGGCGTGGCCCACCCCACCCTCGCCGGCCTCCAGGCTGCGGTGCTGCTGCTGTGCAGGGTGCGGGGGGCACCCCAGCTCCAGGTGCTCACGCCAGGTGTAGCGCGGGGTGCACGGCTGCCGCGGGGTCCTTAGGGCCATCAGTATTCTGGGGGGCCCCATACTCCCCGCAGGAGCCCTTGGACCTGGTGCTGGATGCTGGGGGCCACGTGGGAGGGGGCTGGGGCCCAGCGGGGGGCCCTGTGCACCCCCACAGTGGTCGCCAGTTGCGGCCTAGCTCAGCCCGGCTGCGGGGTTCGGGGTCCGCAGGAGGGGAGCCAGGGCTGCTTCTCACCTGTTATTTGTCACAAAGTCCCCCCTCCCAAGCAGCCCCCAAACCGGACAGACCCTCGAAAGGTTTTGTAAAAATCCCGCAAAGCGGCCCCGCTGCCACAGGGCAAGACGGGGGCCCCGGGGTTTCCTCCAGGATGGGGCGCCCGCCTGACCGCAGCCCCCTTGCAGACCGCCGCAGCCGAGCCCGGCGCCGCCGCCACCCGCCAGGCAGGCAGTCGGCTGGGGAGGCCCCACCCGGGCAGACAAGATGCAGAGATGGCCCCGCCCCCCCGGGGCACCCGGCCCCTCGGCCGCCTGGCGGGCAGCAGCGGGCCGCCAGCTGAGGCCCTCGCGCAGGACGCCGGGAGGCGGGGCAGGGCCGGCCTGAGCGCCTGCCCTGAGCCTGTGCTGGGGCCCCGCGAGGCCCGCAGGTCCCAGGGAGGCCTAGGGGTGGTGTCTCCCCAGGGGAGCCCTCACCCCGGGGCCCCCACACCCGTGACCTGCAGCCGCATCCGCTTTCTCCACCGCTGGGGGCCGCCCCCTTGGCCGCAGGCGGGAGCCAAGAGAGGCAAGTGGCCCAGGAACGCCGCCGGCGGGCGGAGCCGCCCCCAGGGGCCAGGGTGAATGCGGCCCCGCTGCCCCCCCCCCCCCCCCCCCCCCCCCCCCCCCGGCAGGGACCCCAGCACAGGGCCAGGGCAGCGCAGCCGGGCTGACAGGCTCCGGGAGGGACGCTGCTCCCCGCCCTCTGGGAGGGCACCCTACGGGCAGCCCTGGGGTGGCCGCTCCTGCCCCCCCAGGACAAGCTCCTCTCCCTTGGCCCTCGGGTCACCCATGAGGTCACCATGGACATTGTGACCTGTGCCCCCAGGCGCCCCCGCCTTGTCTGCCCCAGCCCCAGCCTCACACCTGCGCCCCTGCCCCCCCCGCCCCCCGGGAGCCCCAGCCTTGTGGGTAAGGAGGGCCCTGCGCGCCCCAAGGCGGCCTCAGGCCCCGGCCAGGCCTGGCCTCGCCAAGGAGCCACCACGGGCTGTGGGCAGGGCCAGGACTCCAGGAGACACAGTCCGCCCACCTGACCCCTCCCAGGCTGGGCCGGACAGACCATGGGGAGCAGCAGAGAGGAGGGGCTACCAGGCCAGCTCAGCCAGGCAGACCAAGGTTCTGGGGGGATCTGGGCTGGCCGGTGGAGGGGAGCCGCGGCGGGGCTAGCACCAGGCCTCTGACCACCTGGCCACGCACAGACCCCCCGGCCGCCTCCCCGGAAGGACCCCTGCCAGAGGAGAGAGGCAGCCGCCCAGCAGCGGCCAGGGCCCCTTCTTCTACATCGGGGGCACCAACGGAGCCTCCATGTGAGTACCGCAGGCCCCCCCACCCCCGGCCCCGCCCCGGCCCCGGCCCCCGCTGCGCCCTCACCCCGCGCCCCCACAGAATCAGCTCCTACTGCAGGAGCAAGGGCTGGCGGCGCACGCATGACGGCCGGCGCGGGGACTACGCGCTCAAGTGGTGCGAGGTCAAGAGCAGGGACAGCTACTGCAGCTTCCGGGAAGGTGGGCGCGGGGCCGGCGGGGGGCCGGCGGGGGGCCGGGGCGGGCAAGGCCAGCGCTCAGCGCCCTCTGTCCTGCCAGGCGAGCAGCTGCTCTACCAGCTGCCCAACAACTCGCTCCTCACCACCAAGATCGGGCTGCCTCAGCGCGCTGCGGGAGAGCTCGCGGGTCCTGACCGCGGCCCAGGGCCCGAGCTGGGCCCCAGCCCCAGTGAGCCCGCCCCGCCCCCACTCTGTCCAGCGCCCAGGTCCCCCTAGCCCGCAGCATGCCGGCCCTCCGGGCGATGGTCGCCCGCGGGGCCCCACCGCCTGGACACTCGCCCATCCCGTGGCCAGCGTCCACCTGCCGGCCCCTCCGACCGCCCGCTCCCCTCCCCGCCACGCCGTCTTCGCGCGGAGTCAGCCATGCCGCCTCACCTCCCCCTCCTCACGCCGCCGGCGCACTGACCGCCGTTTCCCTCCGAAGTCCACTTGCCCCTCCGGCCCCAGACCCCGCCGGTTCCCACACACCGTGCGGCAGCCACTCAGACAGGCCACGTGTCCCCCGCTGCAGCCCCGAGAAGGGCGCCGCGCCCGCCCCTGAGGAGCCAGAGTGGACGAGCTTTCCGGGACAGCCCGAGCCACACAGGTAGGGGCGCTGGAGCCCCTGGGAGGGCCCCGCCTCAAGTGGCACAACAGCTGGAGGTGGGTGAAAGGGCGGGGGCCAGCCCAGGCCAGGGGACCGCCGGGGGTGCGCCCAGGGGCCCTGCTGACCCTCCCGGCACGCTGTGCGGCCTGGCTGGGCAAGCGGTGGGGAGCAGGGCGGGGACGGCGGGGCGCGGCCGCCGGCACCCCCTCCCTGCTCAGGTCCCGGAGTGGCCAGCCGAGCCTGGCGGAGGGGCCGGCCCTCCTGTGCCCTTCCTCCTCCCTGCTCCCCCAGGATCCTGAAAATGGAAGAATTTTTCCCGGAGACCTATCGTCTGGACATCAGGGACGAGAGAGAGGCTTTCTTCGCCCTGTTCGATGGTGAGAGGCTCTGAGCGCGGCCCGCTCTGGGGGCGGGGTTGAGGCCGAGCCTAGGTGGGAGCAGGTTGTTGCGCCCAGCCCGTGAGGGCGCGGTGGGCAGGGGCCAGCAGGGCCGTGGCCGGGACCGTGCCTGGGAAGGGACGTCCGGGGCGTGGCGGGGGGTGGGGCGCGGTCAGGATGGCGGCAGGGCCTGGCCGGCGGGGAGGGCGAGGCCAGGCGGCCGGCACTGGGAGGCGGGAGGCTGTGGCTGGGTCACCCCCAGGCGGGGCAGGCCTGGGGCTCAGGTGCTCTCCCCGCAGAAACCCAGATGTGGATCTGCAAGCCCACCGCCTCCAACCAGGGCAAAGGCATCTTTCTGCTCAGGAGCCAGGAGGAAGTCGCCGCCCTCCAGACCAAGACGCAGAGCTGGGAGGACGACCCCATATACCGCAGGATGTGGTTTCGGGTGCCCCAGGCCCGGGTCGTGCAGAGGTGTCGGCCTGCACCCCGGGGTGGCGCTCGGGGTGGGGCTGCCCCTGGGCCCTACTGGTGCCTGTGGGGGTGCGGGGTCCCTAGCTGGACGCCGTGCGGCCCTCAGAGGTGGGGGTCAGGGTCCGAGGAGATGGGCTCCTGGACAGGGTAAGTCCCTCGGCCTGGGCCCGCCGCTCAGTCAGTCCTGCAGGCCGACCACCCACCCGTCCCCCCCCCCGCGCCCAGCCAGCAGCAGCCTCGGCCTGCAGCAGGCACAGGGTCGACACTGCTCCCCCACCCTCTGCCCACGGCCTCTGGGCCTTCAGACCGACAGCACCCCCCAGAGCGGCCCTGCCTCTCCAGAGCCACAGGATGTCAGCCTCCTCCTCCAGGCAGTCCTCCCTGCCCACAGGGCCCCAATCTGCTGCCTCCGCCTGGCTCCCAGGGAGAGCCAACCTGGGACGCACCGGGTCGGGGGCTGGGACTGGGGGGCCAGGCCCCATGCCAACGCCCTGAACTGCCGAGTGGACGCAGCACTCGGGCCGAGGCAGGAGCCCAGGTCACTGCGGGGGCAGGCAGCGGGTGCTGGGCACCTGGCCAGACCCCGCCCGTGCTCAGCCCCATGCGCCCTCAGGTACATCCAGAACCCGCTGCTGCTGGACGGCAAGAAGTTTGACGTGCGGTCCTACCTGCTCATCGCCTGCGCCATGCCCTGCATGGTCTTCTTTGGCCACGGCTACGCTAGGCTCACCCTCAGCCTGTACAACCCCCACTCCAGAGACCTCAGTGGCCACTTGACCAACCAAGTAAGGGAGGCCCACGGGTGAGCCCAGGCGTGGGGCTGCAGAGGAGTGGTCCAGCTGTAGATTTGCCTCAGACCCAGAGGTGGTCCAGGCCCAGAGGTTGCCCAAGGCCCCAAGGGGGCCCAGACTCAGAGGGAACCTGGGCTGCCCCTGCCTGGAGTCAGCGCTGTCTGTCAGCTTCAGCCAACAGGAGGGCATCTTGGTGAAATGACCGAGAGCCCAGCACCCCTGAACCCCAGTCCAGCATCGTTCCCTCTGGTGTGGATGAGCTGTGGGACGGGGAGGAGCCTGTGGGCAGATGGTTGTGACATTTCAGGAAGTTCCCCGTGGGAAGAGCGGGGGACCCTGTGTGAGCCTCTGGAGGGAAGGGTTGGCACAGGCGGCAGAAGGCGCCCGGGGCGGGGTGTCCAGCGCTGCACACCCTCAGTTCATGCAGAAGAAGAGCCCGCTGTACCCGCTGCTCAAGGAGGACACGGTGTGGAGCATGGACCAGCTCAACCGCTACATCAACAGCAAGTTCCGGAAGCCCAAGGGCCTCCCCCGAGACTGGGTCTTCACCACCTTCACGGTGCGTGCACCTGCAGGGCCCACGGGGTGGGGGGCACCACCCCACGAGAAGGGTACGGCTGGGCGGCCACGAGCAGATTCGCTGCCACGCGGTTGGCCCCGCAGTCCGCCCCGTAGTCCAGCGGTGGAAGGTTCTGGGCTTCACCGGGGAGGCGCAGGCCCCGCGCCATCTGCCTAGGGAAGCGCTTGCGCGCCCACCCCTGCGCCGCCGGGCTGTGGGGGCCTGTCTCTGGGTGCCCAGGCACGTGCTGCCACAGGCCACAGCCCCGCTGCCCTCGCTGTGTCTCCGAGCGCACTGGGGGGGGGGGGAGCTGGGGGTGGGGTTCGCAGGCGCTGCCCCCGCCACAGGGCTGCGTGGTCCACGCGCCGCTCCAAGGCCTGGCCCAGGCTCCTTCCCCAGACCTGCCATGTCTCTTCTTTAAATAGCCACGGGTGGGGGAGGCAGCTCACGGCTCTGATGGGCTCTGCCCTGGCCAGTAGGGTGGGCGTCTGCGCCGCTGCTCGTTGGCCTTTTTTTGAGGCACCGCAGGTTTGCAGCTCCGTGGGCTCCAGGATCTCACTGTCTCTGTGCGGCCACGGCGGGCCCTTGGCCCGCCCCCGGGACCCTGTCCTGCTGCTTTCTCCAGGCCCCACGGATGAGTGAAGCCCTGTGGTCTTTCTCCACTGACCTGCTTCCCCACATCGCCCCCCACGCACTGGCCACGCGTGGCGAGCGCGTCCTTCTCGTGGCTACGTCGTCTCTGCCGTCGGCGGCAGCAGGCGCCTCTGGTCTTGCTGGCTGGGGACAGGGCTGCCCGGCCGCCCCTCTTAGCACTTTCACGCTCTTGGGTAAACGGCCCGGACACGGAGCCGCGGGGGCAGATCTCCTTGACAATTTCGGAGGAGCCTCCAGGGCCTAGGCTGCCCCTCCACGTCCCCCCACGCCGCCGGGCTCCGGAGTGGCGGGAAGGCCGTCCTGCGGGCGCGAGGGGCATTCTCTGCGGGCGGCCAGTCACGTTGCCAGGGGACTCAAGCAGGGCGCCAGGCTGGCCCTGCCGGAACCCGAGCACCCTCCACCCCACCCAAGGTGCAGCCCGCGCGCCCCAGCCGCGCGCCTCTCCAGGTCCCACAGGGCGAGCTGCTCTCCAAGCTGCCCCAAGTGAGAGTCACGCGGGTCGACTCCCCGGGCCGCAGGCTCCCGCGCCAGCGGCGGCGGGGGGCCGGCTGTCGGCGGGGCGCCCCCTCACCCCGCGCCCCCGCAGAGGAGGATGCAGCAGATCATGGCCCAGTGCTTCCTGGCCGTCAAGCCCAAGCTGGAGTGCAAGCTGGGCTACTTCGACCTCATCGGCTGCGACTTCCTCATCGACGAGAACTTCAAGGTGTGCGGGGCCCGGCGGGGCGGCGGGGCGGGCGGGCGGGTGGGGCACGGCGGCCGCCCGGCCCGCCTGGCCCCTGCGGTCAGACCCGCCCGCCCCGCAGACGGGAGGCGCCCCCAGGACGCCCGCGGGGCCCCGGGCCCTGGCGGACGCTGACGGTGTGGGCAGGTGTGGCTGCTGGAGATGAACGCCAACCCCGCGCTGCACACCAACTGCGAGGTCCTGCGGGAGGTGATTCCCGGCGTGGTCGTGGAGACCCTGGGTGAGGCCCGCAACCCGCGCCCGCCGGCGGCTCCAGCCCCTCCCCAGCGCGGGCCGCGCCGCCCTCCCTGCCGGGTGGCCGCGCCCGCTCGCGCCCGCACCGGGCCCCTCGCAACGTCCCCACCGCCCCCAGACCTGGCGCTCGAGACCTTCCAGAAGAGCCTGACCGGCAGGAAGATGCTGCCGCTGCTGGCGCAGCGCCGCTTCGTGCTCCTGCACAACGGCGAGCCGGACCCGGGGCCCAGCCCGGGGGCAGCGCGCGGCGGCCCCTGCCGGCCGCGCCCCCCGGCTGCCCTGCGACGCCGCGCCGGCCCCGCTCCGCGCCCCCGGCCCCGGGCCGCTCCCCTCGGCGCCGCGGCGCCCTCAGCCGCGGGTCTCCAGCCCCGACGGCGCCCGGGACCGGGAGGCTCCGGGGCCCGAGCGGCCGCGAGCGGGAGGCCGGGACCTGGCACAGGAGCCCTCGCCCGGGGAGCACAAGGGCGCGGGCCCCCGCGACCACCGCGACCACCGGGGCTCCTAGGCAGCAAGCCCCACGAGCCCCTCACGGCCGCGCCTTCCCGCGCGCATAAAGGCTACTTTGTGACAAGCACCGCCTCTGCTGCTGGGCCTGCGCCCGCCCCAGCCCCGCGCCGCCCCCCCAGGACACCCCAGCGCCCGCCTGGGGCCCAAGATGCCCTCCCGGCGCTTAGCCAGGCCCCAGCCCTTCCCTTTGCCCCACAGGCCCCCAAGCCTGGGCAGTGCCTGTCCAGGGCAGACGCAGGCGAGGCCTGGGCCCAGGTGGGGCCCACGTCCCCTGCCCTGCTGCCCTCAGGGCGACCCCTGGTGCAGAAGCCACCACCCGCAGGCCGCCACGGCTCGCCTGGCCTGTCGCAACCCACGTGACCCGGCTCGTGATGGTCCATGTCCCACACCACAAGACACGCGCGGCCCCAGAGTGGGCGCCCCAACCCCCGCCCCTCGCAGGGACCAGCGCCACCCTGGGAGGTGAGAGCAGCTGCCGGCCGCTGGCCCCCACCCGGCTCCTGCTGCAGAGGCCTGGGGCCGCCCGGGCCACTCGGGCAGAGGTTGCGAGCCCTGGGCTGGGTGTCCAGGCTCCCTCCACACGTGCCCAGAGCCAGCCACGCGGGCACCCCACACACCCCACCCCCGCCCCGTGTGCTCCAGGCCACCACCCGCCGGCCGCCCCTTTGTCTGCCTGTGCCGCCCCTTGATGAGAGACGCCCGGGCAGCCCAGGCCCCTCCCGCATGCGGACAGCCGCTCCTCAAGGGGCCGTGGCCTTGAGCCTGGCAAGCTGGCTGGCGGGCTGAGCCCGTGGCCCCAGGCCACTGCGCAGCCACCACGCAGCCACGTCCTGGGCCAGCTCCAACGCTCTGCTCCCAGCCCGGCCTCTGCACCCGTCACCCCCTTGGCCTCTCCCACCCCCAGCGAGCCCCTGCGCGGCCTCAGGTCTGGGCATGGCCTGTGACATGGGCACTGCCCCTGGGGCCCGGCTCAGTGGGCTGGGGGCTGTGCGGAGGGGACGCCCGCACACTGCGGCACTTAGGCATCTGGAGACGAAGCGTACCCTGATGTTCAAGGGACATGGCAGGCAGCAGGCACATGGGGACCCCTGCGTGGGGCGGTACAGGGGGGTGCAGGGAGGTGTCCTCAGGCTTTAACAGGCTGCCCAGGCCCGTCGTGCAAGCCAATGTGAGGCGGGCTCCAGACCAGCGCCCTGCCCGCCCCTGCCTCCCAGCCACCCCTCTTCCCCTCTCCCCTAGGGGTGGGTCCTGCCCCTTTGCAGGAGGTGGGGTCAGAAAACCCCACCGCACTGCCCACACCCAGGGGCAGAGGGTGCCCACCCGAGGCCAACTCAGGCCTGGCAGACGAGAGCTGTGCCAGAGCCCAGGGGCCCGGGGGGACACCCCAGCCCTCTCCCCTGGACTGAGTCTCCAGGAAGGCATCTGAGCGCCCAGCTCTCCGGAAGTCGCCTGGCTTCCTGCAGAGGGACGAGCGTGAGCGTGAGCTGGGTCTGCCCCCCCAGGACCCTCCACCTCGGGGGTCGCGGGTCTCGCTGGCTGGAGGCGGGGTCAGGGCTGGGCCAGCCCTGCCCCGGGCCTGGGCGCCCCATGAGCCCCCTGCCCCCACCGGAGGTCTGGGGGGGGCTTTCCCAGCAGGGGGAGGGGTGGGGGAGGCAGGGCTGCTGTGGCCGGAAGCATTTCTGGGAACAGAGGTGGCTTCTGGGTCCTTATCTGAGGTTGATCAGACAGAGACCGGTGGGGGCTGTGGTTCTCTGGACCAGCGGGAGAGCAGCTCCTGGGGCTTCAGGAGGGAGTGGAGGGGCCTGGCGCCGGCCTGGGCAGAGGTTCACCTGGGGCTCCACATGGCGGCCCCAGCGCCGCCCCTGGGGCTGACCTGCCGGGGTCCGGGCTCAGAAGCGCTGAGGGGGTGCCTGCACCGGGCTCCGGCGCGCCAGCGCCCCACCGTGGCCCCACTCGGGCAGGGGTGGCGAGCCCTGGGCTGGGTGTCTTCCGCAGAGGTGACTGCGCAGGGAGGAGGCGCGAGTGGAGGCGGGGCAGGCGGGGCAGGCGGATGAGGGGAAGGGGCCGGTGTGTGCAGGGAAGAGGGGAGCCCTCTGGAGCCCGAGTTCCCGAGCCCAAATCCCCCCACCCACCGCAGCCTGCTCACTCTCCCACACCTGTCCGGTCCTGCTCCGGGAACCCCATCCTGCCTGCGTCAGCCTGCCCCCGCATGACGTGCCTGGCCCCACGCGGCGCCCACGGGGAGTTTCCGGGCTGAGTCAGCCACCTGCTCGCTGAGCCAGAGGCCCCTGGACACCTGGGCGTGGGCAGCCTCTGTGGCTTCCGGGCAGGTCCTTGGACCACCGCCGCTCCGGGCCTGGGGAGCCATCCAGCCCCTGGCCCGAGCTGGCTCCTGGGGGGTGGCTGGGGACCTGGGTGACAGGCGTGAGCGCCCAGAAAGTGGTGTCCCCAGGAGCAGAGGGCAGATGGGCTGTGGTCCCAGAGCGCCCCTCCAGGCAGGACCGCCGGGCTGGGGGCCACGCAGCCGCCCGCTCCTCCCCGTAAGCCAGGCCCTGGGGACAGGGCTGAGGCCCGTGCAGGCGAGTTGGGGCCTCCCGTCCCCCAGGCAGCCCGCGCGGGAGGGGTTCGTGGGCGCCGCAGCCAGGCAGGGAGCCAGCTTACCTGCCGAGACCAGTCCCCAAGGCCACGCAGGCCTGGTTGCGTTGGGCCTTACTGGGGCTCCTGCGGCTGGGGGGCTGCCCAAGGGGCAGGGCCTGGAAGCCAGGGTAGCAGGCGGTGGGCTGGCCCCCGGGGACAGCAGTGGACACTCACCTCACGCTGGACTCGAGGCCCAAGGGAGCCAGGACAGGTGGCCATGGGGGCAGGAGCAGCAGCCCGGAGGCTGCACACAGGCCAAGACACAGCTGTCCGGGGTACTGGGCAGACGTCCGGGGCAGGGATTGGAGGGCCTCTGTGACCTCTGTGCACCCCACCCCAGGCTGGGTGGACACCTTGGGCTCCACACTCAGCTCCCAGCTGCCCCCCTCAGCTGCCAGCACACGTCCACGCAGGTCACTGGACAGGAGTTTATTGAGTGTGGCCTGCAGCCAGGCCCTGTGCTGGGTCTGAACCCCCACGGGCAGGGCCCCCCACCCTGGCCTGGGAGGGGCCGTCACAGCCATGTCCCTGTCTCCCGGGGCCCGCAACTGCCGCCTCTCCTGTGGGCTGGGCGGGTCACGGCCGCCCCCACTCCGGCCGCTGCGGGGGGGCAGGCTGGCACGCAGTCCTGGCTCTGTAGCAGGCTCTGGTCAGCCGAGTGGTCCGGCTGGGGTGCCCCACCTGCCTCATACCCACAGGTCCGCCGGCTGGCCCTTGTCCTCCGCCAGCGGCTCCCCCCGCTCCTCCTCAGGGAACTGGCAGCTGCAGGCATCCTCGGTGGGCAGCAGGGGCCCTGAGGGGTGGCTGCCGTCCGTGAGCAGGCCGGGGCTGGCCTCCCCGACAGGTGCAGGGCACCAGTGACCCGGGAGCCGCAGCCGCCTCAGCCACCACAGGAGCAGACTCAACTGGGCGGCGGTCAGGGCCAGGGCGCAGGCGGCCATGGCAAGGATGGCCAGGGCCAGGGGGTCGGCAGCCATGGCAGGCGCAGCAGGCGGGGGCCCCGGGCTGCACATCGCGTTGTGCGTCCGATTCCCGGGGAACACAGTGGAGAACCCGAACTGGGAGCAGCTGGACATAAGGACACAGAGCCACGGTCAGCCTGCCCGGTTGCCCCACTCTGCCCACAGAGCTGTGGCGCACGCCCGCGGAGGGGGCAGGCGGCCTCGGGGCAGCCCCACACTCACTCTGTCCACGGCCTGCAGTGGTCCTCCTGGCCCAGGGAGAAGGTGCCTGGCCCGCAGTCCACGCAGTCGAAGTTAAAAATGAATCGCCCTGGCAAACAGACGACGGTGGGCTGGGGACTGGCTCTGGGCCACCAGGACGGCCTTGCCTGTCCTCCACCAGGGCTGCAGGGCGGGGGCTGCAGGGCGGGGGCAGGCGGCAGGGGCTGGCACCCGGCTGACCCGAGACCCAGCCCCACCATCGGGTGAGCAGACCCAGATCTGAGCTGGGGGCTCCGGGGCTGGGGCCGCCTCCTGGAGGGGGCGTGGGTGCGGGCAGTGCGGGGCCTGAGCTCCAGCTCCAGACTCCCCACGGGCCCTCGCCGCCAGCCCAGAGGAACCCCACAGAGAGGGCAGGGCTCCCCAAAGCCTCGGGACTTAAATGTGGGCCCTGGAGCTAAGCCCCAGGACAGCCCGACCCATCTGGGCACGGCCAGACCAGGCAGTTGGGCCCCGCGCCCAGAGGACACGCCGGTCCGCCCGGGGCCAGAGGCGTACCATGTGCCTGCGCCCTCTGGCCGGGCAGGCAGGGGTGGTGCCGGCAGCTGCTGCACTGGGGGTCTGCGCAGTAGAACTCGGGCTGCAGACAGGAGCAGTTCTCGGTGTCCTCGGAGGCGCAGTCCTGGGCTGGGTGGGGCAAACCAGCACCTGAGCCCCCAGCGGTGCCAGGCCCTATCTTGTTCTCCCCCCACCTTCTTGGGGAGCTGCCCCTACCCGGGGGACCAGGAGGGACCCTGCAGGGCCCGGGGCTCCCTTCCCTTTCCAGCCCCACGGTGCGGTTCCGGAGCCCCGGGCCGCAGCGGCTCTGAGTGGGGACCGCCCCGCCCCCCTGCAGGGCGATGCTCTGGCTGCTTTCCGGGGAACCGGCACCCAAGCGGGCACAGTCCAGCGGCTCGTCGAGGGCAGGCCCAAGGGGTGGGAGGGCGCGGGACAGGGCTCCGCGGCGGCCCTCCTCCACCTGGGAACCCCACCCTGGCGGGGGTCCCGCTCCCGCTCCCCCGGCTGCCCCAAGGGCTGCGCTGAACCAGGTCCAGGCGCGCGGGAGCGACCGCGGGGTCTGGGCGGGGCGCGGCTCCCGCCGAGCCTTACCCGGGCCTGGCGAGCGGCAGCAGCGCTCGTCCGTCCCGGAGCCGAGCAGGCAGCGCCCCGGGCCGCAGCGCTGAGCCCGGCCGAGCGCGCAGAGCAGCGCCAGGGCGCACAGGGCGGCCCTCGCGCCCATGGCCCCGCGCCCGCCCGCGCCCGCGCCGGGTTTTAGGAGGCTCGCCCCGCCCCCCCCCCCCGCCCCGCCCCCCGGCCCCCCCCCCGGCCCCCCGCCCCCGCCCCCCCGGCCCCCCCGCCGCCCCGCCCCGGCCCGCCCCGCGGCCACCCCGCCCGCCCCCTCGCCCTGGAGGGCGCGCCCAGGGCCCCGCGCGAAGCCGCCGGGTGAGCGACCAGCAGGTGCGTGGCTGGCGCCCCCCGCCCGGGCCCCGCCCTGGCCGGCAGCCGGGGTGCTGGGGCCGCAGAGCCCCGGCGGGGCGCGGGCGCGCGCGGGGCCGGAGGGCCGGGAAGCCCCGCCGCCTGCCCCTCCGCGCGGCGCCGACGCCGCTGTGCAAAACAAAGTGGATTTTTCAAAACCTTCCAAAGAGCCCAGCAGACCGCGGGGAGGGCGCAGGCGGCGGGGCGGGGGCGCTGCCCACCCCTGCCCACCTGGGGGGCTGGGGCCCCCGAGGCCTGGCCCGGGGCCTGACCCCCACCCGCGGGGCGGGGGCCGGAGGCCGAGTGGGGCCCGTGCGCGGGAGGAAGGAGCCCGAGCTCGCGCCAGGGGCTGCAGGAGCCCTGGAGGCGCCTCTGAGCCCCTGGCCCCCCGACACACCCCTCGCCGCCCGCGTGGGGGGTCGCGGCTCGCGGGGAGGTGGGGGCCTGCCTGCCTCGGTGGGGGAGCAGGGCCCTCCTTGGCCCGCCAGGGCCCCTGACCTGCGGGCCCCGGGAGTGGACAGCCCCCACCGGTGCCTCTGCCCCGGCCAGTGGCTGCTCCCGCCCCGCCGCTGCCGGGCACCCTCCGGCCGGCACATCTCTGTCCAGGGGCGCGAGCCAGTCCTGCAGAGTCCTGCCGGAGGCCAGGGGGTCCAGCACACGTGGAGGTGGTCCCGGGTCACCGCCGCACACGGGTCCAGCAAGGTGTGGGGTGCGAGGGCCCCGGGAGGAAGACGAGACCAGAGTCCTGCCTCCCAGGGGACTGGGCCCCACGCCACCCCAAGGGGCTCCAGAGGACGCTCGGGCCCTCCTGCTCCCATGGGTGCCAAGCCCAGGAGCCTGGCCAGCCCCTCCAGACTGGCCCCCTGGGAAGTCGGGGGCCTCAGTGGCAACCGGGGCCCATGACCCCAGAGACCCCGCCCAGCCAAGCCGCCGCCCCGCACCCCAGCCGGGCCAGGCCCGCCCCACCCACTGGCGCCCAGTCAAGGACCACGTTGGCCAACACGGTTTATTGGGGCGCCCAGGCAGGGCGTACACACAGCATACATAGGGCCCGGGGCCGGCCCGTGAGCACCTAGAACGGCACAGGGCAGGACGCAGGGTGTCGGGCAGTGGGCCCCGCAGCCCCCAGGGTGCAGACCGTCTGGGCCCAGCCTGGGGGGCAGCAGCTCCCGCCACTGGGCGCTGCTCAGATCTTGGCCAGCGGGGAGTCTGCATCCGCGTGCTCCTCTTGGATGGGGGTCCGGAAGACGCTGGCCCCTGAAGAGAGGAGCGTGAGGGGGCGGGATCTCGCCCCCCACCCCAGGCGGCTGTCCGGCGCGAGGGCACTCACCCGGGAGCTTGGGGGCGCTGTGCAGCAGCCTCCAGGCCCTGGGACACAGGAGCAGGACCAGCAGGGCAGCCACGGGGCCCAGCAGGCCCAGGCCCAGGCCCAGGATGGTGGCCAGTTCAGGGCCTGTGGGGAGGCAAGCCTGAGGGAATGGGGTTCACCAGAGGACGGGGTACCCCAGGGATGCCCCAGCGAAGTCACAGGGTAGCCCCTCCTCCCTCCACCTCTCTTGACTTAGGGGTGGGTCCTGTGAGGCGAGGCCAGGCCCCCTTACCCGGGGGGGGCTCTGAGGAGGCCCTGGGCTGGACAGTGGTGGGGCTGGCAGTGGTGGCCTCAGCTGGGGTGGCCTGGGTCTCCCAGGCCAGCGTGGGCGGGGGGCGCCCGCTCTCGCAGACACTGTCCGCGCTGCTGTTGGCCGGCCGCTGGGTGCGCTTCCCCGCCAGGGTGCAGCTGGGGGGCAGGGGCGGTCAGGCCAGAGGCCCCGGCCTGGCCAGACCGGGAGGCCAGGGAAGGAGAGCCCCCAGACCGAGTGACCGAATAGGGCCCGCCTGGCCTGCGGCCAGCACTGCCCGGACCCTTGCCGCCTGCCCTTCACTCCCGCTGCCCCCGCGCTGGCCTGCGCCCTGCACCCCGAGCCCTGCCCGCTCTTCCTGCCGCCCCGGCAGGCAGGCCCTGGGGGACACCCCAGCCAGCCTGGCTCACAGGCCCCAGCCCCACAGCTCTGGGCCCCGCCGGAGCCCCAGCCCACGCCAGCCCACAGCCCTCACTTGGTCCAGGGTCTGCAGGCTTGGCCATCGCCCCTGGAGAAGTGTCCGGCTGGGCACGGAACACAGTCTGCAAGAGATCAGGGGATAGGCTCAGCCCGAGGCCCCGTGGGGTGCGGATTGTCGCACCTGTCGCACCGGGGGGTACACCTGGGCTCACCCACTCCCAGCTTGTAGCCGCCCTGGGGCTGGGTGCCGGCCTTGCAGACGCAGACAGTGTCCTGCTCGGGGGTGCACGTCTTCCTGGGCTCGCTCCCACTGCCTGTGGGGGCACCGTCGCAGGACGCTGGGGCTGCGGCTGCAGGCGCAGGGCCCCGCCCAGCCTGGCACCCAGGCCAGAGGCCCCGCCTCGCCCCAGGGAGGCCCAGGTTGGCCCTGCTCCCCCCTCCCACCACCCTGGCCTACAAGGGACCCTCCGGGCCCTGGTGCCGGGTGTCACCACGAAGCCCACGTGACCCACCGGCAGCCCCGACGCCACGTGGCAGGGCGGGAGGGGGGTGCCGGGGCTGCCTCTGGGGACCCCTGTGGTTTGGGGTTTGGGGTGTTTCTGTGGCCACAGATGGGGGGGATGGGGGTGTACACAGCGCCGTGTGCAGGGGGCACGTGTGGGGCAGGGGCGGGGCGGGATGGGGGGGCGTACGCAGGTTGCACTGTGTGCAGGGCTTGCAGTGCGCGTAGTTGTGGGCCTCATTGTAGAAGCCGGTCTGGCAGGGGCTGCACACGGTGTCCTGGTCCAGGCTGCAGCGCCTCTCCATCCCGTGGCCTGCGGGAGAGGTCGTCTGGGCTCCCTGGCCTGACCAGACCCCGGCCGGCCACCCCAGCCCCGCACCTGATCACCCACCAGGCTGCCCGCCCGCCCGCCCGTGCTGGACTCACCTGGAGGGCAGTCCTTGCAGCACCGGCCACCCTGGGGATACGTGTGCTCCGGGCACTGGGGCACTGGAGCCTCCGCAGAGCCCAGCAGGAGCGCCAGCGGCAGGAGCGCCAGCAGGTGGAGGGTGGCGCCGGGGCCCCAGGGCCCGGGCTGTCTCCTGCCCACGTGCATCCTCCCTCCTCTGGCTGGTGCGGGAGTCTGGGGTTTCTTGCAGGATGTGGCTATAAGGGTTGCAGGGAAGGGGCGGGGAGGGCAGGAGGTGGGACCAAAAGAAAAGGGGCCCCAGAAAGAGCTGCAGACTGACCACCAACCCAGGTTGACGGTTACCCCGCCCCTCGGCCATGGCCTCTGACCTCAGGTTCAGTCCCACAGCACCAACGCAGAGTCCCAGCCGCGGGGCCAATCCCCAGGGCCCCACCTGGCCCCCAGCAGATCCCTGCTCCGCTGCCCAGAGGGCAGCCCTGTGGCCAGGCCCCAGACACCCTCCTCACAGCCTGGCCCCACCCTCTGTCCCAAGGGTCTTGCAGGGGCTGCCTCAGCCCTCGGCTGGGGCACAGCACCCATGGAGGCTAGCACCCGCAGCAGGACCCTGCCCAGGCACCGGCCGGGCTCCAGGGCCTGTTCTCAGGCCAGACAGGGCGGCCCCGCACATGGGCAGCAGCTGTGAAGGGGGCAGCAGCTGTGATGGACGCAGCGGGTGGCAGGCATGGCAGGCACTGGGGCTCCCGCACAGCCCAGGTTCCCGGTGGAAGCCCTGCCCACCAAATGGCTGCTTGGAAGGGGGGGCCTCCAGGGAGCAACTGAAGCAGCGTGTGGCCGCCGACAGCCCAACAGCAGGGTCTGAGGCTACAGCAGCAGAGGGACAACCCTGCCAGGCAGAGAAGGCGCCTCCTGCACCCCAAGTGGAGCGGCCTGCAGGGCCCAGCCTGCCCGCACCTGCTTGTCCAGGCCCGGCCACCCGCCTGCCCGGGGCGCCCTGGGCAGAGGCAGGAGACTCGAGAGGATGAGCGATCAGCTTAGCTCAACCAGGGTCTGGCCTGGCCCCGCAGCCCGGCTGCCCGGTCTGGGTAGGGCCCGCGTCTCTTCCCACAGCACCAGGCCTGGGGGGTGGGGGGGGTCGTGAGCGGGGATGGGGCACGCAGGTCCACGGCGCTCACGCCTGCACACGCCTGCGTGCAGGCCTGGCCTCACGGCCGTGCCTCATACCTTAGCCCCGGGGAGGGGCCTCCCGGGCGGAACGGGTGCGTGGAAATCCCCCGCCGCCCAGGCACTCAGGTAGGAGGCGGCACCGCAGGCCCACCTGCGGGAAATTCCACCCAGCTCTGCCCGCCCGGTGGCTGCACGGACGGCCTGCCAGCACAGCCCACCCAATGCCACGCGCTTGCATCGAAGTCAACGGCAGCCCGAGACGGGTGGCTCGGGGCCTGGTGCCCACGCAGGACCCCCGGCCTCTGGGGCCCCCTCCTCTGGCAACGGCTGTGTCCATGGCGGTGCCACAGGCCGCACCTTGGGGCCTGGGCCAGCAGGGGGGCGGCAGGCAGGCAGACGCGGGGTCGGCGGTCAGGTTGCGTGGACCCTCGCAGCTTGGCCCATGTGCCACCCGCCGGTCGGGCCTGTGGTCAGCAGAGAACCCAGGCCCCCGGGGCCCTTCCCCTCCCCCCCAGCACAGCCTGGCAGGCACCCGCAGACCTCCCTGCGCCGCAGGCCAGGCCCCGTGGCCAGATGGCCGGCCTGGACGCGTCCAGGGAAACCTCCCGGCCACCATCTGTCCCCAGCCACCAGGTGAAGTGGTTTCCACCAGAGAGCGGAGCTGGAGGAAGGCAGCAGCTGTATTTTAGAGTAAACGAACGCGCTTCTCGTCACAAGCATCTCGCTTTCTGGAGACCGACCGCGGCTACCGGCCCCAGGGGCCGCCCCGCAGGGCCCCGGCTTCCAGCAAAGCCTAATCTTGCCGCGATCTGTCTTCGAGGAAGCGGTGGGCGGCGGGCTCAGAACTCCTCGTGCACGTTGCGGGCATAGTCCACCAGCTTGCTGCCGGTGAAGAACTCGCTGTACCTCAGCACCTCCTCGGGCTCCAGGTGCTGGTTCTGGTTCTCGTCGGCGATGGCGATCATCTGCTTGGCCTCGTTGAGGGCGCTGTACTCGTTCATGGGGTCCATGTACTCCTGCAACACACGGGGGCAGGGGCCTCAGCCGAGCCAGGGACGCCCGCGACCGTCTCAGCTGGGGGCGAGGACGCCAGGCCAGAGGGCTGGGGAAGGGGCTGGGCTGGCCTTCGCCCGCCTGCAGCGCCCAGGTCCCGCCAGAGGCAGGCGGGAGAGGCGGGCGGAGGCCTGCAGCGGGGAGGCCCCGGCGGACATGGGCTCCCCAGCGGGGCTCAGGACCCTGGAGATTAGCTCGCTGGGCAGCCAGACCCCGGGACCCGCCAAGGCAGGAGCTGCAGGGGAAGCGGGGAGGGTGGGGGGCGCCTGGCGCCAGACCCCTGGCCGGAGCGTGGGCGGACACCTCACTGGGCCCCCAGGCGGGCGCGGCGCCAGGGCTCACACCGACGGGCGCCCGAGGGACGGCCACAGCGGGGGATGTGCCCGCCAGCCCAGGACTGCTCCGAGGGCGCTGCTGTCATGTGCCTGGTCCGGGGCGGGCCTGCGCGGGGTTGCAGTCTGTCCACAGGGCCCACCTCCAGCTCCTCCATGGTCACGATGCCGTCGTGGTCGGCGTCGATCAGGTCCTCAAACTCCCGCTTGCGCTCCTTCACCCAGCTGTCGTCGACGTCCTGGCCCTGCTGATTCTCCACGGTGCCCACGGGCAAGGAGATGAACTCGGACAGCGACAGCCGCTTGTCCCCATCCTGGTCTGTGGACAGCAGAGGGGACGCTTGGACACTGCGGGCACGGGATGAAGGGCCCCCAGAGCAGCAGCCAGCCGAGGCCTCTGGGGCAGCCAGCAGTGCCTGAGCAGCCCAGCCAGGGCCCACAGGCCGGCCCTGGGGAGAGGCTGGACGCCCCTGCGCAGCCGCTAGCGGGCCCGGCCCGGCCCAGGCAGCTCACCCAGGTCCCTGACGATCTCCTTGACCATGAACTTGAGCATGCCGCGGCTGTGCTCAGGGTGCAGGAAGGACAGGAACTCGTCCTCAGTCAGCAGCAGATCTGAAGGGGGGTTGTCCGCCTGGTACCAGCGGTCTTTGAGGTTCTCCAGGACTTCCTGTGCTGAGAGAGGCGTGGGGTGAGGGTCCTGCGCTCAACGCCTGCTGCGCCCCACAGCTGAGGGGGCTGGCTGCCCCATCCTGCTCTCCAGCAGCAGAGGAAATGGCCCTGAGGAGACCCACCCTGCCCACCGGCCACGGCGACAGCACAGAGCAGGCCAGGCGCTACCCAAGGCGCCCACGTGTCCACCCAGGAAGGCCAGGGCAGCCTGCGCTGCGGACTCGGTGCCAACACAGCGAGGCTCAGGCAGGCCAGTCCGAGCGGCTGGCGGACGGGGGCCGGGCAGGGCTGACTGCCAGGGGCGCGTGGCCAATGCAGGAGCCGGACCGGGCACATGGCCCTGGAGGCCACCTGAAAGGTGGGGCTGTGCACCCAGCAGCAGTGGGGAGGGTAAGCGGGACGCCAGGGCTCAGGCACCCGCGGTGGGCCTGCGGCGGGGCGAGATGGACGCAAGTAGGCTCAAGCGCAAGAAGCTTTCGGAAAGACCGAGCTCACGGGAGCAGCGAGGGTGGCTCCATCGTCTAAGGCGGGGCGCCCCCTTCTCCAGGCTGCCCGCGGAGGACAGGAGGGGAGGGAGGCCCTCCTCGCTGGCCCCAGGACCCCAGCACCAAGGCCAGACGAACACCCCAGAAACAGAAACCACAGATCACGAGCTCTCGGGGACACCAGCGCGGCCGCCCACCAAGCATCCACGGTGGAGCCGGCGACGCAGAGCGTGACGGCCCCAGCGGGGCCGGCCTGGGGTCCCCACACAGACACGCGGCCGGCAGCAGGCCCCAGGCGGACACCGCAGCGCCCCTCCTGACCACGCCCCCAGCTCGCGCCCCGACGGGGCAGGGCCTTCCCCAGAACAGGGGCCCTCCGCCTCAGGGGACGTCGCAGGAAAGCCCGAATGACCAGGCCCTGGAAAGGCGGCGGGCGCAGGGCGCCCAGGCCTGGAATTCCAAGCCGAAGGCACGTGCAGAGCGAGAGGGCACAGCTGTGACCCCGAGAGCGGCCAGGGGTGCGGCGCCAGAGATGCAGCCCCGAGCTGTGCCAGGCCGAGGCAGAACAGCCGCCACCTGGCTCCGGCCCGCCGCCACCGGCATTGAAAGGGGCCGAGCAAGGGGCCAGGCAGCCGGCCCGCGCCGCAGGTGAGCCGGCCTCAGAGCGGCCCGAGGGGCACAGCCCTGGGCAGCGACCATCAGGGGCGGGGCTCTGAGTGCCGCGGGGTGTCCCCGTCCAGACAGCAGGGACCCTGGCCAGCACCCAGCCAGCCGCAGGCCCCTTACGCCACCACCCCTTGCCCCAACCTCACCACCACTGGGCTCTGATGTGGGGGCGTCCAGGCCAGACGCGCCGCCCACTGCATCCCGCGAGCGCCCCCCACAGCCGCCGGCGCCTCCCCAGGGACTCACTCTCCTCGTCCACCTTCAGCTCCTCGTGGTTCCTTATCTTCTCGGCGACTTCCCTCTCGCTGTAGCCTTTGCTGGCCAGAAACTTCACCTTGTACTCGTCCCAGGACACCCGGCCTGAGGGGGCAGGTCAAGCCTGTTAGCGTGTCAACACGGCGCCGGGAGGCGCGTTCTCTGGCTGCCGCGACAGGCCTGTGCAATCCTGCGCTCTGGGCCGCTGCCGGAGCCGAAGCGCTGGGCAGTGCACCCCGGCTTCCTGCAAGGGCTGCGGGTCCACAGGGTGCCCAGCGGGAGCCCCGCCCCCACCCCGCCCTGAGCCGGCCCAGGGCCGCGTCCGCCTAGAGGGCAGCAGGCCGGCCTCCCTGCTCCCTGTTCCAACTCACGCCACCTTTGGTGGCCTCTGGGCCAGCCTCACCGTCCCCATCGGGGTCCACGGCGCGGAAGTGTGCCTTGTTCTCCTCCACGGCCTCCTGGAAGTGCTCGGCCGACTTAGCCATGATCCAGCGCTGCATCTCCTTGGCGCTGATCCTCCGGTCGGTGTTCACGTCCACCCTGCCGCAGGCGAGCAGTCAGCCAGCCCTGGCCCCAAGGACAGCGGACAGACAGGCAGGGGGCAGACGGCAGGACGGCCAGGGCTTCGGGGGCAGGCGGGAGAGCGGGGGAACGGCGGGACAGGAGATGTTGGGGGATCTGGGGGCCTGGGGCAGCCGCTTGCAGTTCCAACCCCAGGCTCCGGGCTTGAGCTCACCGCCAACGGCCGACTGAACCCCCACGGTGGAGAGAGCCTCACACGTGCCCCAAAGGAGTGGCCTCAGAGGCTTCCAGGCAGGGGGACACGTGGAGATCCGGGAAAAGTGGCCACCCGGGGCATCCTGCCCCACGCCCACCCCACCTGCCCCTCCCGCCCCGGGGCCCCTCGCTGGCTCCGCGGTCAGGTCCTTCCGGGCCCGCCAGTGCCCGATCCACGCAGCATGGCTGGCCCAGCGAGGAGGGCCTGGGGGCTCCCGGCACCGTGACCGCCCCCAAACGCTTGGCAGCTTCTGCCAGATCAGCCCCCAGTCTCCTTCCTGACCTGGGGGCCCAGAGGGGCTGCCCGCCCTGGCAGGAGGCAGGTGGCTCCACCCTCCCCCGTGGAGATCTGAGGAGGATGCCAGCCCGGGCCCAGCTCGCGACCCAAGGCCACCACGCGCAGACCTCAGCGGGAGCCAGGCCAGCGTAGGGCGGGCCCCGAGCACAGAACGCGAGCCCGGCAGACCCGGGCCAGGGCAGCATGTCCAGTCCACCCCGTACAGGCTGGGCGGACAGCTCACTTGCCTCACCCCCCAAGTCTGGTGTTTTCCCTCCGGGCACCTGAAACATCAAGCTCTCCCCGCCCCATCCCCTTTCTCTGCCTGGCCCCCCAGGCCCACCTCACACCTCCCCCACCCACCCCCTGCACAGTGCGGCCCCGAGCCCCTGCTCCCCGGGCCCCCCGGCCTGTCACCCGCCTACCCGCTGCACTCTGGCGGGACGGAGCCCTGGCCCGCTGGCTGGCTCCCTTGGGTGCACAGCGGAATGTGGGCAGGACTCGGGGGCACTCAGGAATGCTTTTGGGGACCAGGCACCTCCAAGGCCCTGCGATGACCCTTGAGCCAGGGCCCTCAAGCCCGGCCCTGAGACTGTGGGGCCAGAGCTCACCTCCCGGCTGCGGTGGCCAGGCGGGCAGGAGCAGCAAGCCCTGCTGGGCCCAGCGGGGGCTGCGGGCCAGGGCCAGCCCCACGCACACAGTCGCGGGTACCCACGCAAGTCCGAGCGCCCCGTCGCCAGGCCCCCCTCCTCTGCAGTGTGGCCAGCAGAGCCCTTGCCCACCAATGCCCGCCTGGCCACGCCAGACAGGGCTGTCCTGTGGGTTCAGAATGAGCGGCCGCGGCGCCACAGCCCAGGCAGTGGGGGGCGCCTGCCCAGCTGTGAGGCCAGGGGGCAAGAAAGGCCCGAGCCCTGAGGCTCGGCCTGGCCTACCCTCAGCTCCGGTGCTGCGGGCTGGCCTTGGTATGGACCAGGGCGGGGCCGGCACCCTCCTCCCTGAAGCCCCCCACGCCCCAGGGGGCGACACGGCCCTGCCTACTTGGAGAAGATGACCATCAGCTTCCTCCTGCTCTTTCGCGGCTCTGCGTCTTCCTCGAAGCCGTCCATGTCCTTGCCCAGGAAGACCTCCTGGTGGAAGTCCTTGTTGAGGTGTCCATCCATCTCTAGCTTCACCCCGTTCAGGTGGTCGGGGGGCAGGATCTCATTCTCCTCCCTGCCACCCGCTCTCTCCCGCGTGGACGAGTGGTTGGCGGGCCGGGCGGAGCCCTCCGTCAGCAGCAGGACCCCCAGGAGCCAGAGGCAGCGAGCGGCCCGGCCACAGGGGGCAGCCTGCCCGGACGCCATGGCCGGGGTGTTGGCAGGACGGCCGGCAAGTGTGGCCAGAGCTGGCGACAAAGGGAGGGCCGGGGAGGAAGACGTCAGGTGGGGACGGGTACCAAGGTCAGTGCCCTGGGCGCAGCTGGGCCCCAGCACCCTGCAGGCCCGGCCAGGGACAAAGAACTGCCCTTTGATCAGCCCAGCACGCGGGCGGGCAGCGCGGCGGGCCCGGCGCCGGGCGGGTGCGGCCGCGTGCCCCGTGTGTGGGCTGGGACGGCCTCACCTCCGCGGGGACCCAGCCCAGCCTCCCACGCCCAGCGCCACGGGCCTGCCCGGCCCGCCCGGGCTGGCCCAGCGCCGGGTCCCGGCTCCCGAGGCCAACGCGGCCCCGGCGGGCCGTGACCTGGGCGCAGAGGCGCGGCCCCCCGTGCGGTGCCCGGCCGGGACCCCCGCCCGGGCGCCCGCGCCGCCCCCCGGGCCGAGCCCCCGGGCGAGCCCCGGCCCGCCGCCCGCGCGTCGCGCCCCGCGGGGCGGGGGCCGGGCCGGCGCGGCCGCGGGGGCGCGAGGTCGCGGGCGCCCTGCCCGCCTCGGCGGCGCGCGAGGACCGGGGCGCCGCGGCCGCAGGCCCCGCTCCGGCGACGCCGCCACGTCCCTCAGGTCGCGCGCGCCGGCCGGTGCGCGGGCGCGTCGGGCGTCGGGGTCGACGCCGCCCCCGCCCCCGCCCCCCCCCCGCGGGCTCACCCGCCGGCCGCGCTGTCCGGCCGGGATCCGCGGACGGACGGACGGGGCCTGCGCGCCCGGGACGCCTCCCAGCGGGCCGGTCAGGCGGCCGCCATCTTCCTTCCGGGAAGGGGCGGGGCGGGGCGGGGCGCGCGCCGCCGGGGACGCCGGCGCCGCCATCGCCGCCCCGGGCGGAAGCGCGCGGCCAGTGACGGCGCCGGGCGCCATGAAGCTGCCGCTGCGGCGCGCGTGGCGGCGCCGGGCGGCGCTGGGCCTGGGCGCGCTGGCGCTGCTGGGCGGCGCGGCGCTGCTCCTGCTGGCGCGCTGCGCGCCCGCGGGCCCCGCGCCCGCCGGGCCGCCGGCCCCCGGCCCCCGCGCCCGCGCCCGCGCGCGCCGCCGCTTCCTGGCCGTGCTGGTGGCCAGCGCGCCCCGGGCGGCCGAGCGGCGCGCCGCGGTCCGCAGCACGTGGCTGGCGGCCGGGGCCGCGGGCGGCGACGTGTGGGCGCGCTTCGCCGTGGGCACCGGCGGGCTGGGCGCCGAGGAGCGGCGCGCGCTGGAGCGCGAGCAGGCGCGGCACGGCGACCTGCTGCTGCTGCCCGCGCTGCGCGACGCCTACGAGAACCTGGCGGCCAAGGTGCTGGCCATGCTGGCCTGGCTGGACGAGCACGTGGCCTTCGAGTTCGTGCTCAAGGCGGACGACGACTCCTTCGCGCGGCTGGACGCGCTGCTGGCCGAGCTGCGCGCCCGCGACCCCGCGCGCCGCCGCCGCCTGTACTGGGGCTTCTTCTCGGGCCGCGGCCGCGTCAAGCCCGGGGGCCGCTGGCGCGAGGCCGCCTGGCAGCTGTGCGACTACTACCTGCCCTACGCGCTGGGCGGCGGCTACGTGCTCTCGGCCGACCTGGTGCGCTACCTGCGCCTCAGCCGCGAGTTCCTGCGCGCCTGGCACAGCGAGGACGTGTCGCTGGGCGCCTGGCTGGCGCCGGTGGACGTGCGGCGCGAGCACGACCCGCGCTTCGACACCGAGTACCGCTCCCGCGGCTGCAGCAACCAGTACCTGGTGACGCACAAGCAGAGCCCGCAGGACATGCTGGAGAAGCAGCGCTCGCTGGCGCGCGACGGCCGCCTGTGCCGGCGGGAGGTGCAGCTGCGCCTCTCCTACGTCTACGACTGGTCGGCGCCGCCCTCGCAGTGCTGCCAGCGCAAGGCGGGCATCCCCTGAGCGCCGCCGGGACAGCGCGGCCTGCGCCCGCCCGCCCCCGCCGGGCCCGCGCCGCTCGCGGTGGGGCCAGGAGGCCCGGGGTTGCCGGAAGCCACGGGAGCCCGGACTGGACGATGCCTGGCCTTGGGGGGCGAGGGGCGAGACCCCCTCCCGTCCGCCGCGGTTGGCGGCCCTGGCAGGCCTGTGTGGGCAGGAGAACGGAAGCGCCATGTCCTGCGGATCCGGCGGGCACCCTGCTGGCGCCCCTTCTGCAGGGCCCTGCCCCGCGGGTGCCGGGCTCCCCACGCGTCCCGCCGCCTGTGCCCTGGTGGCGCTCACCGAGCCGGGCGATCTCCGTCGCGTGTGCGGGTCCTTGCGCTTTGCAACTGTTTTTTTAAAAAGCTGCTCTTGGGCTCGGAATCTTAGATTGATCTGTTCCCGCTGCGCCAGCCGTGCCAAAGCGAGCGTGTAAACACCGGGGACTCGGAGCTGCCGCCAGAGCTGGACCGTGAGTCGGCCCCGCTGTCTCCGCCAGGACGCCGGCCTTTACGGCGTTCCTGGTGCACCTGCACTGCGGTCTCTGGGCCAGCCCCAGGACTTCGCCCTGGGAGCCATGACACGGCGTGAGGCGGCGCTGGTGGCTGTTCTGGGCCCCGCTGCCGCGCCCGGGGCCTCCGTCCTCCGCGCCCTCCCCCACGGGAGGTGACAATGCACGCTCTGGTCTCGCCAGGGTCCTGGCGCGGGGCCCGCTATGGCTGCTGGCCGGGGCTGCGGGGGACAGCCCTGGGGGGCCTCTCCCAGCCTGCCCGGCCCCCGTGCACCCTCCTCTGGCATAGCCACAGCCCTCCTGGTGCCCCCAGCGGGGCCCTGGCCCCCCTTGGGGCTCGTCTCTCCCTGACCACGCCCGATCACCCCACCTCCAGTGCCACCACTTGGGGAGCTAGGCCCACCTCAGGGGCCCGCACATAGCCGCGTGGGCCGCTTCCCTGTTAAAGGCCAAAGACTCGGGTCCCGGACTGGAGAGACGAGTGGGGTATTGAGGTTGGCGCCCTGAGTGTGGAAGGCAGGGGCTGGCATGGAGGTGCCGGGTCCCCGCGGCCCTTTCAGTTGGCCACCTCGCAGCTGGCCGCGGGCTTCCCCAAGTTCCCAGGACAAGGGCCCCCATCTCCACTTGGGGCTGCAGGTCCGGGACGGCATCCTGTCAGGGGCCTGAGGCCCAAGACCATGTAGGGCCGCAGACAGGCCAGCCTGGGTGCTGGTGACACGCAGAGGGGCCCACGGGAGTGGGGGCTATGCAGCCCTCCACCCGAAGCTGAGCAGGCCTGCCCTGGCCCCCAAGCCTACCGCAGGACACGTCGGCACAGACAGCCAGAGCCCTCCCAGGGGACCTGGCCCCGGCCCTCCGTGGCCCCAGCTCTGGGCAGCCTGCCAGCCTCTGCAACCCCCCATCCCTGCTGCGGCTCCTCTTGGCTGTGGACCCACCAGAACCCGCCCCCTCTGGGCACTGGCCGTGGGGTCCATGCTGCCAGCAGATGGCACCAGCAGTGTGGGGGTGTGTAGGGTGCAGGACACGCGCCTCTCCCAGCCCAATAGGCAGTCACCAGAGCTGCGGGGTGAGGGCCGGAGAGCGGGCAAGGCAGTGCCACCGCCAGAGCTGCCAGCCACAGGGTGCTCCTGGGGGCCTGGCCCACCCCCTCCCTGGCCAGCCTGGAAAGCAGGTGTTGGGCCAGGACGCTGGCACCCGCTGCCCACACGCACTCCCCGGCTGCCTCACCCCCGCTGCCAGCGCTCATCCTCCCAAGACAGATGGGGCAGCCCAGGAGGCCTGGCAGGTCCCGGAGCGGAGCAGGGACCCTCGGGAGCATCCACAGCTGGGACCAAGGCCAGAGAGCTGTGTTTCCGTTTCCAGAACATTCTTGACGGACAGAGTCCTAGGCACGGGGGTAGGTTAGTGCTGCCAGGGGCCAACGGGCAGCGTGGGGTCCGGGCGCCTGTGTCCTCATCTGGTGCTGCCACGCAAGAGTCCACATGGGCCTGGCGGGCAGGCGGCTTCCTCACAACACAACCTGCAGTGATCTCAAGATTGAACGTTCAATTAAAACCATTTATTAGCGGGGCCTCCCTGGGGGCACGGGGGTTAGGTCTTGGTGCTATCAAGCTATCGGCTGCCTCTGGCCTGTACCCCCATTCTTTTTTTTTTTTTTTAAATAGAGGCATGTTTTATTTATTTTTATTTATTTGTTTGTTTTGTTTTGTTTATACATGCACCGGGTACAGTCAGAAGCGCGGGAGGGCGAGAGGATTCACCAGAGCCAGAGCGGGGAGCAGAGCAGGCAGAAGGACCGAGGCACACTGCTGAGGGGAGCAGCGGGCGGCAGGAGGAGTCTGCGCGCCATGTGGGACCCTCCTCCGGTGGCCGGGGAGCAGCCAGGGATCGAACCGGCGCTGCAGAGGCCGCGAGCAGCTTCGCAACCCAGCGCTCAACCGCTGCGCCACCGGGGAGGCCCGTGTACCCCCATTCTTTTGTGCATAAATAAATAAACAAATCAAGATCAGGACGCTGCTTCTACAGAGGAAAGGAACGTGGTCCGGGAGACGGCAGGGGCAGTGCCTCCGGCTCGCCCAGGCCCGGATGGCGGCGACACCGGCTGCGGGAGTGTAGACCTGCAGGGTCCACCCCAGCACTGACAGTGGGACCCCACCGTTTGCCATCCCCCTGGGTCTGCACCCCCCCAGCCCGGCCACCGGCCCCCACTCCCTCTGTGCCCTCTGCAGCCTGGGCCTCCAGGGGGCTGCAGGGTGGGGCCTATGGTGGGCACACCCTGCTGGGAGCCCCACCCCACCCCACACACCCACCCCCGCCCAGAGGGCTGCGGATGGGGGCCTGCCAGCGGCTCGAGGAGCCCAGGGGAGGTGGGGTGCTGGGGTGCGGCCCAGGCTGGCGGCTCCCCCACACACAGGCAGCCCCATTCACCCTGAGTGGCAGCGTCCGGTTCTCTGCCCTCCTGCTGCGCAGGCTGGAGGCTGCAGACTCAGAGACTCCTCCAGTGTCAACAACCTGGTGGGGGCGGGGCTGACTCTCCCAGCCCTGAGCTGGGCCGGGCGGGCACCCAGGGGCCCCTCCCGCCCAGGCCCTGGCCTGACTGCAGCTTCCTCAGCCCCACAGCAGGCTCCTCTGGTCTCCGCTGCCCACCCCCAGCTCTGCTCCGGAAGGTGCTACCGTCCCCCTGCCCGCCCCCCCAGCCTCCTTCACCTGCCCCACCTGGGATGCCTGCTTAGGGCGCCTGCCCTCCCCAGCCCCCTCCCCACTGTGGATGCTGCTCCCGGCTTCCCGCCCCCATCAGGCCCCGCAGCTCCTGCAGAAGCCCCAGCACTAGCCCCCACCCTGCCACATTGCAGCCAAGTGGCCCCACCCACTTCAGAGACCACCCCAAAGAGAATAGAACAGCCACCCAGCCCCCGCACCCCCTGAGGCCCCTCCCCTGCAGGGTGTCTCGCGACCGTGACCCACCTCCCCCTCCCTCCGCAAGGGCCCGCCCCTCCCCCACGCCGGGTCTGCTGGAAGTGGCTGGGTGGTCCCAAGGGTGGTGGGGAGGCCCAGGCCCAGCCCAGCCGGCCTCTCCTTCACCTGCCTCTGGCCAGCCTGAATGCCCCTCTGGCCAGCCTGCAGCACTGGGTCTGGGAACCAGGGGCCTGCCCTCCTTCCAGCCGCGCAGCGCGCCCAGCTCCAGGCATCTGCGGCCAGGGCGGGCACCAGCAAGGACGGTGTGGAAGGCTCAGGCTCTGTGCGCCGCAGGGACTCTCAACCCGGGGGCTGCTCCGGGATGCCCAGCTGCAGGCCAGAGTCCCAGGCCACAGGACAGGTGTGGTGCAGACGCAAGCTGGTGCCCCTGGCCCACCCGCCCCTCCCCACATGTGTCCTGGACAGGCTGGAGCTGGGGGCAACTGGGGCTGCCTCTGGGAGCTAAGGATGAGGGCACAGAGCTCTGCCTCCCCAGCACAGCGCCCTGAAGGACCTGTGAGGTGGGGGCATGGGGACCACGCCCTGAAGGACCTGTGAGGTGGGGGCATGGGGACTCCTCTGCAGTGGTCCCCACTTGAACCCAGGGGCACGGCCGGCCTGAGCAGGGGCAAAGAGGCCCGCCAGGCAGCTGCTGTCCCAGCCACACGGCGGGATGGCGGGGGGTGCCCCTGCCCTGTGCCCACCTGCGGGGTGCTTGGGTGCAGGTGCCCGCTGCCCCCCTCTTCCTCTGCGCCCAGCAGCAGGCCGACGCGGGCTCGGGGCGGTGCTGACAGGTGGAGGCCAGGCAGGGCCACAGGTAGGCGGGAGCCTGGACGGTGGCGCCGGCTCCAGAGTAAACAGCGCCAGCAGCCGCTGACCCGGCACGGCCATCAGGTGGGCCCAGAGCCCAGGGAAGGCTGGTGTCCAGCTCCTGCCTCTCACTGCCCGGGCCTGACCCAGCTCGAGACCAAAGAAGAGCCCACCCAGCCTCCTCCTGCAGCACCAGCTGCCCACCCCCGCAGGGTCTCCGTCCTGCACCTCCCCCCGCCCGGCGCCTGCTGGATGCTGGACGGCTCTCGAGGCCGGTGAGTGTGACCGCCCGGCCCGGCCCGCCCCGCCCCGCCCGAGGTGCTGGAAGGGCGGCTGCACCTCCTGGGCCAGGGACTTCGGGGCTGAGCGGCCCGCACTGCGGCTGCTGGAGGCGTCGTTCCAGAGGTAGGGCCGCCAGCCGACGCCGCCCTCTCCCGTGCCCCCGCCCCACAGGCCCAGGTCCCCAGAGCGGGTTGGGGCGGCAGGCACGGGCGGGTGACACGCGCCGATGCTATCGCCGGAGGAGCCGTGAGTCACTGCCCCGGCACGGGCTGCACCCCAACTCCCAAACAAAGGCCCTTTGTCCCTGTGCGGGGCCAGGCGCTGCGACACCGCCAGGCTCGGCTCACGGGCGCCCCAACAGCTGCCGGCCCAGGAGACCCAGGCCCAAGCCCGCCCCGCCCGTCTCAGCGCTGCGCTCACCACGGTCGGGCCGCAGGACAATGGCTGGGGCAGACGAGGCTCTGTCTTGCCCCCTCCTGGAGTCCAGTGAGGCCGCTTGGTGGGGACCAGCCTGTGACCTGGGCGGGACACAGGAAAGGCTCCAGGGAAGAGGCCCCCACAGACCCAACCGGGGCACGGCAGGCCGGCCCTGCCACCGCAGCCCTGGCCCAGGCCAGAGACGCTCCAGGCACCACCAAGGGCCAGTCTTCCCCGCAGCCACACCCACCCAGGTGCCCGCTGACCCCCTGCCCTTGCCTTGCCCCTCTGGCTCCAACCGAGGTCCAGGCTGGGGCACAGCGCCCAAGTTGGCGGTTGGTCCTGGCCCCCAGAGGACTTTCCCGCCCTCCTGAGCCAGATGCCTACGCTGCTGTCTGCGCTCAAGCCGGGGCAGCTCACCGGGGCCTCGGGGGCAGGCCAAGTCCCCTCAGCGTCCAGACCCCGGCGTCCTCGTGTCCTAGGTTGGGCCTGGGCTGGAGGAAGGGGCAGGCACTGCCCGGCTTAGGGTGCAGGGCGATGTCCAAGCCCAGCAGGCCCCCACCCGCCTGGCCGGTGCAGGCTCGGACGGAGGCTCTGGGAAGTGACCCCAGGAGATTCAGCGAGGCCAGCCCGGCACCTCCTGCCACTCCAGCAAGGGGCACAGGGTCAGGGGGTCAACCCACACTGGCCAGTGCCCAGCAGGGAAACTGGAGAGGCCAGAGGCCGCCCCCACCAGCCACAGCCCCGTGGCCAGCAGCAGCCACTCCCACCGGCCGGCACCCGCCGGGGCCTCGGAAGGAGGCCAGCCCAAGCTGCGTCCCGGGGGCCGGCTGCCTGGGCTGTGACCAGCCCAGCTCACGCCCTGGCCCCTCACCGCCCCGGCCCCCACGCTGGCTCCACACCCGTGGCTGTCTGTCGGGAGACAGCACATTCCAGGGAATCACAGCTAAGCGGCTAATCACCTTCCATTAGAGGGGCAGACAGGGGCAGGTGGGGCTGGGCGCCGGGCTGCGGCCCTCACCTGGCCGCCTGCCCACGGGCTCCCGGCGCCCGCCTCACCCCGCCTGTCTGCCGCACACAGGGTCGGGCCTCCGGCTGTCATCGCCGCTCCATGGGTCTGGGGGAGGCCCCTGATGACCTGGCAGTGCCGAGAGCCTGCCGCAGCCAGGGCAGGACCCGAGGGTCTGCCAGGCACCTGCGACCAGCTCTCAGCACCCCTGGCCGCCAGTGCAGAGCCTCGCCCCCCACCCCCGCCCGGATCTGCTGCTGTGGACAATGGCTCTGGCCCCCCAGCAACCTCGGCGCTGACTCCTCCCCACACCCTTCAGCTCCCACCTCCTCACGAGCCCCCTCAGCCAGCCCCAGGCATCACCTTGGGGGACCAGGAAGAGAGCAGGCACGGGTCAGCGGCCAGGCTGCCCCCACGGCACAGCCCAGTGCCTGCCCGAAGCAGCCCTCCCGCCTCATTAACCGAGGCCACAGGGAGGTCCCGGCTGCAGCCCCCAGGCAGGAAGGGCGCCGGGGGAGGGGCTGAGAACAGCCTGCGTTCTCCAGCCTCCGCGGCCCAGCCCTGCCCCCCCAGCTGTAGCTGGCCCCTGCTGCTCCCCTGGATGCCTGTCACCAGGGCAGGAGGGCCTTGGAGGGGATCCCCAGCCTCACCCCCTGGTCCACAGAGGAGCCGGGACACAGCCGGGACACAGTGGGAGCCTCGTGAGGGGGCAGGGCCCTGAGCCACAGCACCCGAAGTCAGGGCCATGGCCACAAGCCCTGGGCAGCCTGGCCTGTCCCTCACTGCCCTCCCCCGGGGTCCACGTCCAGCCTCTGCCTCAGTCTCCTGGGCCGGCAGGCGGGGCCTGGATGCACCCACCCACAAAGCAGGGACCCCACCTGCCGTGCCCCCCGCCCGGCCGCCCCCCACGCAGTGACCAGGCAGCAGGGAGGGCTCCTGCGCTTTATTGCGGCAAACACAGGTTCAAGGGCAGCGGGGCTGTGTCACGCCGTGGCCTCGAGGCCTCTGCTCCCCTCTCAGGTGCCCAGGAGCAGGCCGGAGAAGCTGGAGCCGCTGTGGACGGTGAGGGCCACCCCGGAGCCGTTGTCCACAAACACAGAGACGTACTGGCCCGCCTGTGGCCCCGGGAGGTCATCAGCCGCCGCCGGCCGTGCCCCAGCCCAGGTCAGAGTCAGAGCCAGGGCCCGGGTCAGGTTCAGGGCCCAGGTTAGGGTCAGAGTCTGGGTCAGGGCCAGGGCCCAGGTTAGGGCCCAGGTCAGGGTCAGGGTCAAGGCCCCGGGTCAGGGTCCGCCTGCAGCATGCCATGGCCGGACTCACCTGCAGCTGCAGCAGCCCCTGCACCTGCGCCGTGGACACCCCGCCACGGCTCTCCAGCCCTGAGACGGCCTCCAGGGACCTGACGGGCGCCAAGGCCAGGTGAGAGCCGAGCCCTGCCAAAGCCCCCACACCCTCCCTGGTGCCCGCGGCCACTCACGCATGGCGGTGGCACAGCGACTCGATGCAGACCAGCAGCCGCACGGCGCCCCATGCCCGCCGCCGGCCACGCGGCCGCTCCCCGAGACCTGTGGGGACAGTGGGTCAGGGCGCTGGCCGGGCCTTGCGGAAGGACACACTTCCGGCGCCCGCCGCGGACCCGCTGGGCACCCGCCATGAGGGCCAGGCCCATCACACAGGCGCTCACCCAGGTGCAAGCTGGCAGAGAAGTGGAAGATGGCAGTCACCGGAGCGGTGAAGCGGCCTGAGGCCAGGCTCAGGCCGGACCCTCGCAGGAAGGCGCCCTGGGCTGTGGGCTGCAGGGAGGGCGTCAGCCTCGTGCTGTCGGGGCACCTGCTCGGCGGCCAGCCTGGCCCGGCCGCAAGCCCAGAGGAGGGCCTCGCCCTGGCCCGGCTCAGCGCCGTGCGGCTCCAGGACCCCAAGTATGAAAGGCCATCCAGGGATGGCTGTGCCCCCCACCGCCGGGGGCCCCAGAGCCCTGCCCCCATGCCCGGGGTCCCAAAGCCCTGCCCCCATGCCCGGGGCGTGAGCCCGGCAGCCCCACTCACGGCCTGGAAGCCCTGCAGCTCGGCTAGTGTCCTCTTGCCCACCAGCACCGGGCCCTTGAGGCGGCAGTGGAAGGCCTCCGCCAGCAGCCGCCCGGCCGGCCCCTCGGGCAGCAGCGGGACCAGCAGCCCTGAGAGCCGACGCTCGGTGGCCTCTGTGGGGACAGGCCAGGGCTGGGGCTTGGCAAGGGCCACCCGGCCCGGGCGCGGGGGCAGGGCCTACCTGTCAGCATCTGCCGGAACTCGTGCAGCAAGGCCTCCGGGGTCACCACAGCACCGGGGGCCCGGGGGGCCCGGGGGGGCCGGGAGGCCCCGGGGGCCCCAGGAGACCTCGCTGCGGGAGGCAGATGAGCGTGGGACCGCGGCGGAAGCGCGGCCCCCCCCCCCCCCCCCCACACACACACGGACCCCGGCTCACCGACGTCTTGGCCCGGCCGCGGCAGCCCTTCCTCAGAACGCCGGTGTCCGGCCGCCGCACGAAGTTCAGCCACGTCGCGTGGGCGTCCGAGAGCTCGGGCCCGGGGGCCGCAGGCGGCTGAAGGGCAGGGACAGGCCGGCCTCTGAGCCGCGGTGGCCCTGCCGGAGGCCGGCGCGTGGGGCGCGGGGCGGGCAGGACAGACAGCCACTGGGCCGCAGCGGCGCCAGGACCGCGGCAGTCGCCCCGGAAGCCCAGGCCCCCGTGTGGGGTGGGGGCGCCCCAGGCGCCCCCAGCACGCGCAGGCCGGGCCACTCTGCGGCTGCCTCGTCCTGTCCCACGGGGCTCGGCCCGGCTGCGTGGGCAGGAGCGGCAGGAGCAAGGTTCCCTGGGCTTTGCCGGAAGACCAGAGCCGGCCCGGCGGCCACTGGGGCAGAGCGGGGCCGGGCAGAGCGGGGCCGGGCAGAGCGGGGCCGGCCGCCCGAGACGTGCCCATCGCTCCGCTCAGGGGTCCACGGTGGCCGGCGGGCAGGGCCTGGACGGGGAGCCCCGCACCGGCCTCACGTGAGCAGGAAGCCCCCGAGGCGCTCAGGCGGCAGGCCGGCCGGCGCTGGGGCCCTGCGGCCAGGCCCTGTGCCCTGTACATGCGGGCAGCGTCCTCCTCGGCCAGCAGGGCCAGGGGCCGGCTCCTCAGCCTGCACAGCTGGAGAAAGGGGCCGCCGGCTGCGGTGGGGCTGCGTGGGCTGCGAGCAGCCGGGCTGGCGGCGGAGACGCCTGGGGAGGCGGGAGGTGAGATCAAAGGCGAGGGCTGGGGGCTGCCACAGATGCCTCCTCCCGGGCCTGTGCCCCCTCCCCGGTGCTGCTGGGGTCCCACAAGACCTCAGGAGACCCTCAGAGCAGGAGGCCGGAACAGCAGCCAGGGGCCCTCCTGTCTTCGCAGGGACCCGGGGGGCGGGCTGGGCATGAGGGACTCCAAGAACGGGGCGCGGGCTGCGCAGCGCCGGCCCAGACCAGGGCTCTCCAGGGGCCCGGGGCACCATCCAGTCCCAGCCTCGCCTGCCCCGGGGCAGGCTGCCTGGAGACCCCCACCCTTCGAAGGGCAGCAGGTCTCGGGGGTGGCGGGAGCCCCTGCCCCCACCGGGTCCCGCCCCAGCCCACAGGTTCCCGCCCCAGGCCCGGGATCCTGCCCCAAGTGCCGCCGCAGGACAGGACAGGCGCCTGGAGAGCCAGCCCGGACGGGGCGCGGGAGGAAGGGCCCCGCGCGGCCTGAGCCCCCAGGGCCGCTGGCCAGGGTGCCCGGCAGTACCTTGGGGGAGGCCGGCGGCCCCTCGCGGGTGGGATCGGTGGCGCTGGGGGGCTCCGTGCGCCGGCCGGGCGGCCGCGGCCTCGTGGGCTCCCTGCGGGCGGCGACGCCCCCGGGCAGCGCGAGCTGGGCGCAGAGGAGGGCCAGCGCGGCGGCCCGGGCCCAGCGCATGGCGGCGGGCGGCTCGGCGGCTCAGCGCGGCGCGCCCAGCGCTCTCACGGGGGCGGCGCGCGGGGGCGAGGCCCCGAGGGACGCCTGGCCGCCGCCGGTGCATGTCTGCGCGGGAGCCGCCGGCAGCCGCGGCAGCACGAGGGCGCGGAGGACGCGGCGGGACGCGCCCGGGACCCGCGGGCTCGGCCGGCGCCGGCCCCCCCGCGCTGCGCCCCGCCGCCCGCGGGGGCGAATAGGAGCCTCCCCCGCAGGCCCGCGGCGCCGGGGGTCCGGCCCGCCCGGCGGGGACGGGGGCGGGGAGCCCCACTGACCAGCCCCGCCCCAGCGGCCCGGGGCCGGCGCCCGGGGTCAGCCCCCAACCGCTCGCCGGGCCGCGAAGCCCCGCCCCTCTGGGCTGGGCCCGGGGTCCGGGCCGGGGCGGCCCTCCCCCGCCACCGCGCTCCCTGCGCCCCAGCCACGGCGCCGCCGGCCACGACAGCAGGACTTCTGTCCAGCCGAACTTGGGGGACAGTGGGCAGCTCCCCAGGGACCGCCTTCCCGCAGAGGGGTCCCGCTGAGACCACCCTAGACGGGGGCCCAGAGGGTCCCCCCAGGCTGGGCCCGCCCTCTGCACCCAGGGCACCCTCCCCGGCAGGGGCTGGCCGAGGGGCCCGGCTTCCTGGACAAGCGGGGAGCAGGAGCTGGCCAGTCACACCTGGCTGGTGGCTGGGGGGAGGGGCGCCACCCCGAGCACAGGGGGGGACTCCAGCCTGCCAGGGCTCCCTGAACCCAGGGCTGCCCGCCCCCTCTCCCGAGCTCCAAGCCTCTGGGAAGGCGCCACCTTCCAGCCCACAACCACAGGGGGCACCCTTCCTGGTCAGCCAGCCCCAGGTCCCCCTGGGGAGGGCGGGGCTCCCCCCCCAGGACCCAGCACAGCCTGCGGGGCCCCTCACGGGGCTGGACAGCGAACAGAGGCCCACAGAACGGCGAGTGCTCGAGCCCTGTGCGGGCAGGTGAGGGCACCACCAGGCCCAGCCACTCACCCATGTCCTGCCCCAGCTGCGGCCACGTGCCCAGAGCCACCTGGCAGAGCCCACCCTGCCTGCCCCCGAGCCGGGAGGGGCTCCGACACTCGAGCAGCACGAGGCCAGACGGAAGGTCTCTCGGGGCGGGGACACAGCGGTGACCGCGGCGGCTCACACCCGTGAGACAAGCGGGGACAGCCCGAGGCCGCAGAGCCCACCCGGCCCGGCGGGGGCATCCAGGCCGTGTCTGGGAGACCCCACCGCGCAGGCCAGGGAGGGGCCTCTGGGGACAGGCTGGGGAGACGCAGAGGCAGCCTGGGGCGGCCCGGCCCGGAGCGGCTCCCGCAGGCAGGGCGACACCTGGTGGCCGGCGCGGGGCCTGCGTCATCTCCAGCAGGGCTGCGGCCTCTCCCCGGCCCCCGGGGCTGCCACTGGCCAGCAGGCCCCAGGTCCTCCCGAGGGTGCGGCCGGCCGGTGCCCACGGACGGAGGACGCACACGGAGAAATGACAGGCACTGCGTTTGGTGTTTTTAAGTGACCAAATCTAATAAAATGAAAAACAGGTTTCCTAAAACAGGTCCAAGACACAGGGCGCGCCCAGGCCGGCCCTCGTCCTCGGCGCGGCCCTGGGGCCCAGCGTCTCCTCAAACCCAAACCGCACGCTTTGGTTTCGGTTTCCTTTGAAAGGTTCTTAAAAAGCTACCCAGGAGTCCGGCGGGCCGGCCCGAGCACAGCCGCGCCCCGGCCGCCAGCCCTGCTATGGCCGCCCTAGCGGGCCCCGCGGCTCAGTCCTGCGCGATGCTCCTCAGCACATACTTGACCGTGTAGGCAAAGGCCGCAAACCCGACTATGACAAACAAGTTCGCCAGGGCACCGCCCAGGAGTCCGTGGTGCCGGTTGGCCTGCTGGAGCCCCGCCAGGTTAGGCCCGGGCCCCGGCGCGCGCCCATTGAGGAGCTGGAGCCCGTGCTGGCCATGGTGCGCCTCCCCATCCGGAACCACATCGGGCAGGGGGAGCGTCTGGGGCCTGCTGCTGAGCTCGTCCTGCGCCTTCTGCTTTTGTTTAATTTCCTGAGGAAAAAAGGGCAAAAGCCAAGGGTCAGCCTGGATCCCCGGTTCCTTGGGGAGCCCCACGATGTGGTCACCACGTGATGTGGCCACGATGTGGCCATTCCTGGAGGCCACCAGGTTGCGTCGCAAGCCCCGGCGACAACAGCCCCGGCCTCAGGCCCGTGCCCAGCCCCCCGGGCTGCACTAGCCGCTGACCCCACTCCAGACACATACGACCTCAGCAGCCACCCAAGGGCGAAGGGAGGCTGGTGTGGCCCGAGCCTGCCACCTCTGATGTCTGCCCGCAGACCCGCCTCCCCGCTTCTTACCTCCACGACGTCAGGGAACAACTCACAGAAGACTTTATCTTTTACATTGAAGGCTAAGCTCTGCGCGGCCAGCTGTCTCTTCTGTGGGGAGGCAAGCATCAGTGAGGCCGCGCAGCCGCTTTGGATCCTGGGAACCCGCTGTCCTCCCGGGTCAGCAGGAGGGACACCCACGGACCCCACGGGCAGCAGCGACAGAGCCCAGCTGCCCCCGCCCCAGAGCCCTCACCGTGAAGTCCGAGGTCTCTATGCTGCCCAGGGTGGGGCCCTTCTCCACCATGAAGCTGAGGAGCCCCGTCAGGATGGTAGACACCGACCAGGCCGGGTTCCACGTGTCCGGGTGGAAGTCCGTGATGGAGAGACACAGCCTGCAAGGATGGCCCGTCACCCGGTGCCCACGCATGGCCGGCGCCGCGGCAGCGTGCACTGAGGCCTTACCTGGTGTTGACCTTGAATCTTCCGTTGGGGGTTATCATATAAATGCTGGGAGGTTTAAAAGGAAATTCCCTGGGAAAGATGAGTTTTCCGTGGTAATAGCCACCTAGTCAGACAAAGGGAACCTCGGTCACCACCTGCAGCGTCCGGTGCCCCGCGTGGCCATGCTGACCGCCGACCTGGAGAGCCCTGCCCCCCCCACCTGCGCCCCTCCTAGGACCCAACGCGGAGCATCAGGAGCCCACGGAGGCTGCTCGCCAGCACCCCAGCTCCCAGCCAAGATCACCCCTATTCTGGCTCCGCTCTCCCGCACCACCACACCCTCCTCCTCCCTCCGACGGCCGCCCCTCCCCGGTGCCTGCCAGCCACCTCCACTCCCTCTCCAGAGGCCTGGCCAGTCACGTCCAAGGCCAGCACTCTCAGGGTCACCCGACAAGCCTCTGCCACCACAAGGTCCCCCCCCAACCCCTCTGCAGCCGATACACTACCGGGGTCTCGCCCCATCTAGGGCTGGCAGCCCATCTGCGGAGTCCCTTCCCTGAAGCCCTAACCAGTATCTGGACCCCAGACCTGACTCAGGTGCAAGATCACTTCCCCCAACAGCGCTACCGCCCCCGCAACCGCACCAAGGCCGCAGCCCTTCTGCCTGCCACGCCCACTGCCCGGTAACCCCGCTAGCCACCTTCCAGCTGGCCGAGCCCAGAGCTGGATCATCTCACCGCCTACGCAGCTCCTGGAGCCTGCCAGGACACAGGGTGACCCTGCCCCCGCGCGGCCTCTCACCACGCGCCCCTCTGCAGGGCGGGGCGGCCACGGCTGCCAGGCGACAACCCACCAGCCAGAGGCTCATGCTGAAGTGACGCTCGCGTCAACAAGCTGAGATGGATGGGAACCCCCGAGGATGCAGTGCGGCCGCCCAGCACTGGACTCTGGGCCCCCGGAGGTGACTCCACAGCCAAGGCCACTAGCCAGCGGTGCTGGAAGGGAGGAGCCAGGACGTCCCAGGAGGTGCGCGGAAGATCAGAATGGGCCCACACGCCACCCCAGGACCAGCCAGGCTTCCTGTGTGGAAAACACACCACCGCCAAGCCCCCCGTGGGCCATCCTGAAGCCGAGCCTGCGCTGCCACCAACTGTGACCTTCAGGTAGCTTGTTCACCCTGCATCCCCAGCCTGCATGCGAATGGCGGTCCCTGGCCTGCCCAAAGGAGAGCCAGCTGAGCTGGTGACACCCTGGATCCTGGGCCTTTCCCAAGGGCGCTGCCCGCGGCTCCCCTTGACAGCCCAGGGCAGGACCGGCTCTTTCCAGCAGAGCGCTCCTCCCACTGGACCCTCAGGCGGGCGCCACGCAGGCAGGCAGACCCGCTGGTGGAGAGCCGAGGCCCGTCCACCTGCCACAACTCCACGCGGGCCCAGCTCAAGGCTGAGGCTGCAGAGGTGAGCTGCCGGCTGCCCCGGCTCTGTTGCGTGCATAGCACCTGCGGCATGGATGGCATGGCCAGCTCAGCGTCAGCAGCAGTTTGGAGCTGGGGCAGCGGGCAGACCTGGTCAGAGGGCGTGGCACAAGGCAAGACCCCTCCCGCAACAGTCCTGGACACTGCATGCCAGTCTGCTCTCCAGCTCTGACCGCTCAGCCCCGAGGAGCAGCTTTGTCCAGCTTTGTCCAGCTTGAGACTGGACAAAGGCCAGGAACCCCAGACACCAGCCTCTAGGCACATGTTCCCAGAGGAGCGGTGGCTGAGGAGCACCGGCGTGCGCAGCGGGCCGCTTGGGGCACGGCCTGGCGTCTGCTCCTCAGGCCAGAGAGACTCACCTTCGTAGGGCGTCATCTCAGGGCCACGGACCACGTAGTGCCTGTGGAGACAAGAGGCAGTCACCCCAGGCGGGAGTGCGGGTCCTGCTGAGGCAAACGCTTCCAGGGACACTGCAGACCCACGCCTGAGGGCCAAGGCCAGAGCGGGGTGGAGGCAACGCCACACTGTGCAGCAGCACCTGGAGGCAGCATGGTCCCCAGGTGCTGCTCGGCCTGCCCATGCGCTCAGAGTGCCTGGGGTCACGAGGTAGGCTGAGGGCGCAGCCGGCAACCCGAGGCAGCTGTGTGCCCTCCGGACCAGTGTCCTGTGAGGACTAGGCACGGCCTCAGCGCAGGAGGAATACTGCATCTGCGTTCCTGAGAAAATCCAAAGCAGCACAAAGGAAAAACAGAAGCTACCGGGCACGCAGGGCAGACGGCAAGTTCTCCCGGATGACATGCGCCAGGCCCTTGGGCATCCACTGAACAAGACTGACATACAACATATGCTGCCTGCTGGCCGACAACATGGACCCAAACACTTGTTTTCAGGGGGCCTTCCTGTTGGCGCAAGGGATTAGACATAGGGCCGTGAGGCTGCCCGCAGCCACTGCAGCGCAAGTCCGATCCCTGGCCAGGTAGGTGACCCACAGGGTGCAGCAGACCTCTCCTGCCTCCCCGCTGCTCCGCTCAGCAGTGTATTCCAGTCAATCTGCCTGTCCTCCCCACTCTGTCTCTGGTGAATCCTTTCATCCCCTCTATTCTGGCTTATACCCCAGTTCTTGTATGCACAAATAAACAAACCATCCAAAAAAAAAAAACTTGTTTGCAAGACCCTGGCGGCCCGGTGGTTGAGTCTCAGGCTGCCACCACCACTTCCCGAGTCCGACCCCCAGCCAGGAGCTGCCCACAGGGCGCAGCAGACCTCTCCTGCCTCCCCAATGCTCCCCTCAGGAGTGTGTTCCAGTTGACCTGCTGTTCTGCTCCCCACTCTATCTCTGGTGGAGCCCGTCACCCCCCACCACTCTCTGGCCTGCACCCCAGTCCTTCTACGCCAAAAGAAAAAAAAGAGCAACCAGGGAGGAACCGTCCACCCGAGGGTGACCGGGCGCCTGCCAGACCGGTGCCCAGACCCCATCACAAGTCACCAGACAGGCCCCGCTGCAGCAGCACGAAGCAGAGCAGGGGCTCCCAGACACGCGGGCCCCACTCCACACCCCAAAGCTGCCCCAGGGCCCTGCGCCCCCGAGGAGCTCCCCACAGCCCCTGCCTGTATGCAGACGGCCGAGTCCGCAGGCAGGATTCTGTGGGCACCTGCCCACCCAGCAGCCCCCGCGCCGCGCCCGCAGCAGCCTCACCACTCGAGAATGTTGGAAGGAAGGGGCTCGGCACAGATGTAAGGCACCGGGTCCTTCTTGATGCGGAGGTAGTCCTGCTTCAGGCGTTGGGTTGCTGTGGTCGGGGCTCTCTTGCTGCTGTTGCTGCTCATCTGTAGAAAACAAGCACCTGTGTTCACAAAGAGCCAGGCGGCCCCTCAACCAAGCAGCGCCAGGGCCAGGCCCTGCCCACCCCATCTAGCCCCAGGAGACAACCCCGGTGGATGACCCACCCTTGCCCACCCGCTCAGACGTCCACAGGCCTTGCAGTTTCTCCTTTTCCACCCATCCTGATGTAACCTCCGCTTAAGCAGCGTCAGGTGTAAAGACTAAAATAACCTTGAGATCCAACTGCTGTCCTCAGACCCTACGTGGGGAGGAGAATGTCTCTTGTGGTGTAACAGGGTGGGGGCACCGGAGTCTGGCTGGCTCCGCGGGGGCCCCTCCCCACCTCTGTGCTCTGCAAGGCCACAGGGCTTACACCTGGGAAACTGGGTGAAACCCGGAACCACACTCCCCCAGTATCCACAGCAGGCGGAAGCCCTGGGGAGCAGGAAAGCCTCCTTCTCAGACTGCAGAGATGAGCCCCTGGAGAGGCTGGGCGAGGGGTGGGTGCAGTGGGCGCAGGGCAGAGGCCTGAAGTGCCCTGAGCACGGCAGGTGGGCAGCACCCGACAGGCCGCAGGCTAGGTGTGCAGGGAACAGACCCCCCCCCCGAAGCCGCCAGGAGGCGGGGGCGGGAGACGGGCCTGGGAAGCTCCAGCTCGCTGCCTTACAAGCCGGAGTTTCTCAGCACGACAAATGTGGAGACAGAGGAAAAGTTCTGTGAAAACCACCGGTCCGAGGCCTGGGGGGACAGAGGGCGGCGGCGGGCGCGACAGGAAGGGGATGCCAGGCCAGGAGGCTGGTGGCTCCTTCTCGCCCCCGCCCCCCGCCAGCCACGCCCTCCCCGGCCCCTGCCCGGCGGCTGCGGGTCCCCAGGCCCCGACCCAAGAGCAAGGTGGGGGGCCGTGGCCCAACCAACAGCACCGCCGCCCCTCGGCTTCCCGCGCTGGGGGCCTCCCCTCGGGGCGCCCAGAGATCTCTGCCTTCCCGCCCCTACCCTGCCCGGTACAGCGCCCCGGCGCCCGGCCTCCCCGCGCGGCCCCTGCCCTGAGACGCCCGTTCTCCGGCTCGGCGCCCTCGCGGCCTCTCAGGAGCGGCCTGCAGCGCCGGGGCCGCGGGGAGCCCCCCCGGCGCGCCCCGCCCGGGAGCCCAAGGCGGCCCGGAGCCCCAGACGCCGGCGCCCCCGGAGCCCGAGCCCGCTCTCCGGTACCTGAGGGCCCGCGCCCCCAGCGCCGCCCGCCCGCCCGCCCGCGGGTGAAGGTCAGCGGGGGCCGCCCGGGCGACGCCGCCCTCCCGCCCCCGCCGGAGCCCGAGCGCCGCCCGCTCCCGCCGGCCCGCGTGGCTGCGGCGGCCACAGACGAGACGCGGCCGGAGCCGGCGGGCGGGCGGGCCGGCGGACACACCTTCCGGCGGGAGCGGCCCGCCCGGCCCGAGCCCGCACCCCGGCGGGACGGCGCCCGCGGGGCAGGCGGCCGGCGGGCGCGGGCCCGGGCGCCGTAACCGACCCGAGCGCGGCGGCGGCCTGCGCGGCGCGGCGGGGACGCGGGCCGAGGCCGGGCGGGCGCGCGCTCACCTCTCCCCGTCGCCGCGCGTGGGCCGCCGCCGCCGCCTCGGGCTCGCCGCGGTCGAGGCCGGAGCAGGAGCGGGAGAGGGGCCCGCGCCGGAGAGCCGCCGGGACGAGCCCACCGCCGCCGCCTCAGCCTCCAAGATGGCCGCCCGGGGCGGGGCGCCCCTCGCTTCCGGTTCCGGCGCGCCGCGGCCGGCCGCCGCTCTAGGCCGCCGGGAGGCCCGCGCCTCGCCGCCTCCTCGCGCCCGCGGGCGGGGCCCTGCGCGCGTGCGCACTGGCGCGGCGCGCCCGGCCGAGGGTGCCGCCTGCTAGCGGGGCGCCGGGCGCGGGGGCGCGGGGGGGCCCCGGGGCCCGCTGCACACTCGCGGCCTGCGGCCCGCTGGTGACCCGCCGCCCTGGGCCCCGGAGAGCCGGCCCGGGCAGCCGTGAGGCCGGCGCCGGGCGCGCCCCGGCCCGCCCCCGCCTCGGCGCGCTCGTAAAGGCCGCGGCTCCCGCCCGCGGCGGGGCCTGAATGGGCCTTTGTGCCGCCGCCGCCGGGGCGGCCTCCCGCGGCCCCGCCCTGCCCCGCGGGGCCGGCCGCCCTCCCCGGGGTGCGGCTGCGGGGCACGGGCCCCGCGAGCGAGCCCGGCAGAGCCCGGCGGCGGGGACCCCCAGGGCCCGCCCCCGCCCCCGCCCGCGCCCGCGCCCGCGGGGCTCCAGCGTCCGGGCAGGTGGGGGTGGCTGCTGCAGGGCTGGGGCTGGGCGAGCCGGAGCGTCCGCCGGCGAGTCAGCCCCTGGAAGGCAGCCGCTTGCTGCTCCCCGCAAAGCTCCTCCGGGGGCTCACCCCATCTGCCTGCCCCGGCGGGGAAACCCCTCGGGGTGGCCTCACGGCGCCCCTGGCGGGGCGCGGGGCCCGTCCAGCCCGTGTCCCTGCGGAGACAGACGCAGGCCGCCGGCTCGGGTCCCTCACGCCAGTGTCGGCGCGGGCTCTGCTCCCCCGGCCGCCGGGAGAAGGGGCCGAGAAGGGGCCGGGCCGGCCCGCGCCGGCCAGCAGGTCCGGGCCAGACTCCACAGCCCCCGCGGGCCGGCCCGTGGCCTCAGAGGGCCTGACGGCAGGGGCAGCTAGGCTGGTGGCGGTGGTGACGGGGCTTCCTGCCAGCGAGCGCTGCGGACACCGGGCTTCAGGAAGGGGGCAGCGGCCCCACCCCTGAGCCCTCTGGACCGTGTGGAGCAGCGTGGAGTTTCACGCCTCCCTCCTGCACACCCAGCGAGCGCGTATCTGGGTGGCCCTGGCGGTGCGCCCACCCCGACCAGAGACCCCGGAGCGCGGGCGCTCCACTGGCCCTGCCACAGCCCAGAGCTGCACACCCCAGGGGTCATGCTGGGACCCGGTGCCCCAGCTCAGCTCTGCCCCAGCCACTCCCTCGGGCCCCCGCCGGGACGGGCAGCACTCAGCGCCCAGCGGCTGCTCCATGAGGGCAGCCAGGCGCCTAGCAGGGCTGGAACCCAGAGAAGACCCTGACCCGGTGCCCGCCCCCCACAGGGCCAGAGGCTGAGGCCTGGGTCTCCTCTGAGCAGCAGGCATGCAGGCCGGGGCTCTGGAAGGTCTCCAAGAGCCGCTGGCCGGGGAGGACGTGCACCCCCCAGCCCCAACCCCGCAGGCTTGCCTCACCCTGTGCAGCGACCACCCTCTCCCCACTGCCCTCTCCTGCCCACCCAGCCCTCTGCCATCTCAAGCTCGCAGCCCCTGCCCTGCCAGCCACTGCTGGGGCAGCCCCCCGCCCTGCAGGGCAGGGCTGTGCCAGGGAGGGTGACCGGGCCTGCCCATGGAGACTGGCTCAGGCATCGATTGGGGTCCTCCCTCTCTGAGGGGGCCTGCGGGTGGGGACGCCCACAGGGGAGGATGCTAAGGGGGGGGGGTAGGAGGGTTCCATGCGGCACCCGGCCCTAGGGCAGCCCTGCCAGGGCGGAGCCACCTTGGTGAGGAGACCCTGGGGCCGAGGGACTGCGCAGCGTGTTCTGGAAGGGAGCACCAGGCCACCCACCGCCCCCTCCTCTCTGGCGTCTGTTGACCCTCTGAGCCCAGCACCCTGAAGGCAGGGCTGGACTTGTCCTGCCGGCCGGGAGGCCCCATCCTGCCGGCCCCGGGCTGGGGGCCCGCCGCGCCCCCCCCCCCCGCCACTGGACGTGGCCTCTGTGACCTGGACCTGCAGCCGAAGTCCTGCTGTCCCCCCAACGGTGGCCCCTTCCTCAATGACCCCGATCCCGGTGCACCCCCACCCAGAGCTTCTATGGGTGCCCTGGCTGCCCTTGTGTGCCCGAGGGGGATGGCCCCGGGCTGGACGGGTCACCCGCAGGCCAAGCGTCCGCTGCCCCTGCTCAGGCCGGCTCCTCCCGGGAGGCTGTTTCTCTCCCCCAAGCCCCCGGCCAACAGGACCCTCGACTCCACCTGGGCGCCTTCCCTGCGGCTCCCCACTTCACCTGAGATAGCAGCAGGCAGCTGTCCCGGCCCGGAGCACCGCAGGGCGGCATGTGCCCCCCTCCCAGGGTCAGTCGCTGGGGGTCAGGCAGGGGTCCCAGCCTGTGCTGAGTCTGAGTCTCTGCTGCTGCTGGAGGAGGCCCCAAGCCCAAGGAGGTGCCTCAGCCCCATTTTGCACCAGAGGAGACGGGCTCAGCGCGGCCGCTCTCCCGCTGGCCCCACGGCGCTAGCCTCCTCCCGCGGCCGTGTGGCAGCTGGCCTGAGGCCCCTGCACCACAAGCCTGGCTGAGGGCCCGGTCATTTGGGGTGCTGAGGCCTTCCGGTCACCGTGGGGACGTGTCAGGTTGCCCAGACTACAGAGGGTGGCTCGACCTGGCAGGGGCTCCTGCCCAGCTGGCCGGCCTCGAGCACACACTGGGGCCACGGACTTCAGCCTCCAAAACCTGGGACGGGCCCGAGCGTGGGGTATGGGCTGAGGGCGGGACGCCACCCTTAGTGTGTGCCCTGCAGCTGGCATGTGTCCGTGGCGTGTGGCGTGGTCAGTGGCGGCCTTAGTGTCCAGCAGGAAGCTGCTGTGCGCCCTCTCCTCGCCCAGGCACCAGGCTGTACCCACGGGCAGTGCTTCTCCCATGCCTGGTCTGGGGGACCGCTGGGCACGGGAAGCAGGGGCCCCACCCAGTCCCTCGACCACAAATACCTGATACATGGGCGGGCAGGTGCAGGCAGGCAGCCCTCCGGGATGGGCAGGGAGGTAGTGGGTAGGGCAGGGCGGGCGGGCGCCAGCCGGCAGGAGCGAGGCCCAGGAGGCTCTGCCGGGGAGCTGAGCTTCGGGAGCTGGGGGGAGGGCCAGGCCTGGGGAGCAGCCAGAGGCCTTCCTCGCCCCCAGGAAACCACAGCCCAAGGCTGCACCACCCACCAGGGCTAGGTTCCAGGTGGCCCCGCCCGCCACCTGCCCACGCCCAGCCTCCCGCATAAATAGGCGTCCAGGCCGCACAGCCGCGTCAGGCACAGCAGAGTCTCAGGCGGAGGAGGCCACCAGCCCCGGGGATGAAGGCGCCCGCCCAGCGAGAGTCCAGCCTGGAGGTGCCGGGGCACCTGTGGGCGGTGGGCGGTCACCTGGGGCTGCCTGGCCTGAGCAGAAGGGGCTGTCCACGGGCTGCCTGCCCTGGAGCCACGGGCTGGGGAGGCCATGCGGGTGGTGCTTGGGGCGAGGACTGGGCAGCACTCGAGGGCCGTGGGACGCTGGGCTTGTGAGCTGGCCGAGCTCCCGCACCCGCCGCCCGGCCCGCGCCACGCCAGCCTGCTTCAGGGCGTGGGCCGCTGGATGCAGGCCGGCTCCTCAGGGGACACGGGCATCAAGCGCGCAGGCAGGCGGGCCCCTGCCGGCCAGGCCCTTCCGCGGGGGCCGGGGCGCAAGCGGAGTGTGACTGGTCCACAGGGAGCCCAAGGGCATGTCCAGGGGATCTGTGCCCGCAGGCCCAGCCGGAGCCCTGGGTCCAGGGAGGTTGCGGGAGGCTCGAGGGCAGGGCTGGGGCCGGGCAGGCCTCCTCTGCCCTGGGAGACCAGACAGTGGGTCAGCCCCCGTCTCCCCCGAGTCCCCTGTCCACTCATCCTAAAGTCCAAGCTCCCACAGCAGGACCCCCCACCCATGCAGCTGGGTGGTTCCCTGCCGCCAGCCCAGCACCCTGAACCCTCAGCCCTGGCCTTGGCCGCAGCCTGCCCGCAGCCCAGCACAAGACGGCCACGCGGCCTGTGGGGTCACAGAGGCCAAGGCAGGTCTTCCCAGCCCCTGGGGTTGCTGTTGGGCTCTGGCTCCAGGGACACACCCCAGACCCCGCCCTGAGTGTGCCTCTGGCCTGCCCCTCCCCTGAGGCCTGTCCACTGGGGCCTCAGCAGAGCCCCGGGCAGCTTCAAGTGGACTGCAAACAGGCCAGCAGGGCCCGGATGCGGTGGTCCCTGCGGCCATGGCCCTCACACAGCTCCGAGAGGTGCCAGCAGTCTCAGGGGCGGCCGTCGGGGCGCTCCAGCCACGGGCTGGCCCCAGGACCCCCTCCTCCTGAGCCTCAGGCGCTGGGTCAGACCCGGGGCGACCGGGGCGCGGTGTTCCCAGGCCCGGGGCGCCTGCCTGGCGGGCTGGGGACTCCCGGGGTCAGGCCGTGCAGGCCGGGGCACCTCTGAGGCGGTGTCTTGGATGCAGGAGGTGCCCAGGACACAGGAGCCCCCCCGGCCGGGGCCCGGGCACAGGAGGAGCGTGCCGAGAGGCTGGTGGAGCTGCCCGCCTCCTTCGGGGAGATGCTGGCCTTCTTCTGCGCCAACACCACCGTCCACGGTGCCACCCACCTGGCCTTGGGGGGCCAGAGCCGTCTCCAGACGGCGTCCTGGGGCTGCTGCTCCTGGGCGCCCTGGGGGGGCTCTGCTGGCAGGGGGGGCTCCTCCTGGAGCAGTACTGGCGCTACCCCGTCGGCACCGCCGTGTCCCTGCACTCGGGGCGCAGGCTCGTCCCCTCCGTCACGCTTTGCGACATGAACCCACAGCGGTGAGGCGGGACGCGCGAGGGCTGTGGAGCGGGCGGGCCGGGGGAGGCTGCCGCCCCTCCCTCCGCGGTCCCCAGCATCTCCCGGGTGTGGCCCCAGGGACAGCCTGTCCGGGCAGGGGTCGTTGGTGACCACACTTCACTCTGTCCGGGCGTCCCGCCAGGCCCCACCGCTCCGGGGGGTAACAGGGGAAGGAAGGGGGTCAGAGCCCCCGGAGACCCCCTGGAGCGGGGAGGCGGAGAGGCCCCCGGAGCTGGGCTTGCATCTCCCAGAGCAGGGATGAGCAGGCGGCGGGAGCCCAAGGGGCTGTGAGCCTGCGGGAGGAGGGGGTGCCGCACGGGGTGGGGGCGCTGCCTTCCCAGGGCTCCTGAGGAGGAGGGGCCGCTGCCCCCAGCCGGGGGCAGCCCTGGGGGACCAAGGCTTGGGGGGCGTGGGGGCGTGGTTCTGACTGACCACCCACCCCTCCTGCCCCAGGCCGGCTCCCGCCCGTGGCTACCTGCAGAAGCTGGACGCGCTGGCGCGGGAGAACATGGACGCGCTGTACGGGTTCAACCTCAGCGCGCCCGGGGACGCCCCCCTGCCTCACATCCCTCGCCCCAACCTCCCCTCCCCGCTGGACCCCAGGATCCGCCTGCAAAGGTTGAGCCACCCCGACAGCCCAGGCAAAGTGGGGTTCAGACTGGTGAGAGGCCCCGGCCCCATGCGGTCCCCGCCTGCTGGCCGGCCCTGGGCAGAGTCGGGCTGGGGCTCACCAAACTGCGCCCACACCCCAGTGTAACAGCACCGGGGGCGACTGCTTCTACCGCGCCCACGCTTCCGGCGTGACGGCGGCGCGCGAGTGGTACCGCCTGCACTACCTGAGCGTCCTGGCGCTGCTGCCCCCCGCCCGCCAGCGCGGCCGCGGCCCCCGCTTCGTCCTCTCCTGTCGCTACGACGGCCAGGACTGCCAGGCCCGGTGAGTGGGGCGCCGCGCTGCCCCCCCGGAGCCGGGCAGGGCCAGGGCGCACGTGCCGGCTGCTGGTCTGAGCGCGGCCCTGGCTCCAGGCACCTCCGGAAGGCCCAGCACCCCACCTACGGCAGCTGCTACACCTTCGACGGCATCTGGGCCGCGCGGCGCCCCGGCATCACCCACCGTGAGTGCGTCCCCGCGGCTGGGGCGGGCTCGGCCGGCCTGGCCTCACACCCCTGCCCGCCTCCCCAGGCCTCAGCCTGGTCCTCAGGGTGGAGCAGCAGCCCCACCTCCCGCTGCTGTCCCCTGCGGCGGACGTCCAGGTCCTGATCCACCGACCTGACCACTCGCCCTTCCTGGGGGAGCCTGGCTTCAGCGTCAGGCCGGGCACCGCCACCACCGTGGGCGTACGAGAGGTGGGCCGGCTCTGGGGCGGGCCGGGGGGCCGGCCCTCCTCCCCCAGCTCCCTGCGCGTCTGTGGGCCCCGGGACTGAGCCGCCGCTCCCCGCAGGACGAGGTGCACCGCCTCGGGAGCCCCTACAGCCGTTGCGCCCACGACTCGGGGGGCGTGGACGTGCAGCTGCTGTTCGCCTCCTACACCAGGCAGGTGGGTCGGGGCCGGGAGGGCGGGCGGGGCTGTGCGCCTCCCACACCAGGCAGGTGGGCCGGGGCGGCGCCGGACAAGGTGTGGCCTCCTAAGCCGGGCGGTGGGTCGGACCCACTGGGCTCGAGGGCGCGTGGCCGGACGGGGCCGTGCGCCTCCCACACCAGACAGGTGGGTCCCGGCCAGGCCGCGGGGGTGGTGGGTGCCCAGGGGCGTCCCCACCCCAGCAGCGGCCCCCGCTGTCCCTCCAGGCCTGCCTGGTCTCCTGCTTCCAGCAGCTCATGGTGGAGACCTGCTCCTGCGGCTACTACCTCTTCCCCCTGCCGGCGGGGGCCGAGTACTGCAGCTCCTCGCGGCACCCGGCCTGGGGTGAGCGTGGGGATCCCGCCCCAGCCCGCCCACCCGCCCGCGCAGGGCACTGCCCGCCAGCGAGCCCCGCCCCTTTGCTACTACCCCTGCCCCGCGACCCTCTTAGGCCACTGCTTCTACCGCCTGCACCGGGAGCTGGAGACCCACCGGCTGGCCTGCACCTGGCGCTGCCCCAGGCCCTGCCGGTGAGTGGGGGTAAGGATGGGGGGTGGTGAGTGGGGGGCTGAGTGTGAGGAGAGGGCGAGAGGGAGGGCAAGAGGGAACACAGGGAGGGGTGGGGGGATCTGAGGGGGTGATGGTGGTGGGGTAGGAAGTGATGGGGGAGGGGGAAAGGGGTGTGGGGAGGAGCATAGTGGGGGTGGGGGGGGTGGGGGGGGTGTTGGGGGGGCTGGGGTCCCTGCCCTCGGCACACAGAGATGACACGGTGTCCTCCAGGGAGTCTTCCTACCAGCTCTCCGCCGGGACCTCCAGGTGGCCTTCCTCCAAATCCACCGTGAGTTCCCTGAAAAGCGGGGGGCTGACAGCAGGCGCTCCTTGGGGTCCCCAGAGCCCACTGCCCAGCCTCTGCCGAGCGGTCCCCACTCCTGCCAGTGCCCGGGCGGGCGGCGCGGTGGCCAGCAGGTCTGCTGTGCGCAGGACTGGGTGCTGGCTGTGCTGGGAGAGCGGCGCCCCAGCAGTCCCCGGAGCCGGGGTCCCAGGTGGGCACCGGGCATGCCCTGGCCCTCCCTGCCAGCCGCTGCCCTTGGCGGCCAGCCCCTCACACCTCTGCCCTGCCCAGGAGCAGAGCCTCCAAGGTGAGCATCTTGTACGAGGAGCTCAACTACCGGACGGTGGACGAGGTGCCTGTTCTCTCGGTGAGCGGGCAGAGGCGAGGCCTCAGCGGGGTGGGGCCAGCACCCCCAGGCTGACCCTGGGGCTGCCCTCACCCCACCCTACACGCCCGCCCGCCCGCAGGTGCCACAGCTGCTGTCAGCCGTGGGCAGCCTCTGCGGCCTGTGGCTCGGCTCCTCCGTCCTAACTGTCCTGGAGCTGCTGGAGCTGCTGCTGGACGCTGTGGCCCTCACCCTGCTGCTGGGCTGCCGCCGGCTCCTCAGGGCTCAGGGCCCCCAGCCGGGAGTGGCCACTGCGGAGTCCCACCCCACGTCGCGGGCTGGCCAGGTGCCCAGGGCCTGCAAGCGTGGGCCGGGGGGCCAGCGGCCTCCCCTCCTGTGATGCCCCCAGGAACTCTGGCTCAAGCCTCAGCTGAAGACCTCGACCAAGCAGGACCCTCCCGAACCAGCCTGAACAGGCCTTGACCCCAGGTGGGCCGGCCAGGCCCAGGTTGTGGCCACACGGGAGCCGGCAGTGGGCAGGCGCCAGCACAGAGGGCCCCCCCACCCCAGCTCCCCTGCCCGGTGGCCCCGGCCTTGCTCCCAGTGCGGCGGCGGGCACAGTGGGCCTCGCCCAGGTGCTGCTGTGAGCGCAGCGTCTGTGCATAGTGTGCGGCGTCAGGCAGGGCTCCCTGGCTCAGGGCCGGACGGGCAGGGCCAGGCTGGGCACGGGCACCCTCAAGCTGCTTTGTCATAAATAAAACCGATGATTCCACCTGGTGGCGATATCCCACAGACCGAGGAGTGGACATCGGGCGGCCAACAGCCATGGTGTGCCGGCACAAGGCCAGTGGCGTCCACCACTCCTTTCGCCCGGGGCCACGTATCCGGGCCAGAAGAGGGCGGCGGGGCCGTGTGTGGCCTGGGGGCGGCCCCTCCCAGTGGAGCAGCACAGGGCGAGGAGGGCAGTGGGCAGGGCAGCCAGGACAGGAGCGGGTGCAAGCCAGTTTATTGACCATCCGGAGGGGCGCGCAGGCCCGGGTGTGGGCCCTGTGTGGCGCTGGGCGCTGGGGGTGGAGCTCAAGCAGGGAGAAGGAGCCAGTTCTGCTCCGAGGGGTCACGACCCACGGGCCATGGCGTGGGGGCCGGCCTAGCACCCACCTTGCTGCCCAGAGAGCCTCCCGGACCCTTTGCATAGTGACCGGTGACTGGCCTTGGCATGACCAAGGGCCCGCTGATGGGGAGAGGACCAGCCACCCCCGAGGGCTCCTTCAGAAAAAGGGAGCACAGAGGGCGTGGTCGGGCCCTGGGGAGTGGCCGACAGGGCCGGCCCATCTGCGGCCCAGTCCCAGGGGCTGGTGAGGGGTGGACTGCGGGGGCCTCCCCGCAACGGGGAGCCAGGGCCGCGGTGGCCCTGCAGGCCCGCAGAGGAGACTGGAGACGAGGGGGACGGAGCCGCGGCCACGCTCTCACCCCTGCCAGGCCGCCGGTGGGGGTGGAAGCACCGCGGGGCGCGGGGCCTGCCTGGCCAGCGCGGGCCTCGGGACGCCTGCGTCCAGCACCTGAGGAGCCCGGCCAGGCGCGGGGCCACCGAGTGAGGTACGCGGGTTGATTCCCTGGGTGGGCTGCCCGGCGGCCCGTGAGGCCCCGCGGTGGGCACTGGGGCGAGGAGGGACCCAACTAGCAGGTCAGTGGGGTGATGGGGTGTGGCGCAGCGGGCGCGGCCGGGGCAGAGGGCCCGGAGAACAGGCCTCGCGGCGCTGGCTGACACGCTGCGCCGGGGCCGCCGCGGGCCTAGCTGTCCTCCAGGTGCAGGCCGATGAATTCCTGGATGCAGCGGCGGTACTGGAGCTCCGTGGGGCTGCTGCCCCCAGGGGCCCGCCTGGCCCGGGGCGCCTCGGCCTCCCGCATCTCCTCAGCCATGCGCGCCAGCCGGAGCCTGGGGGAGGGGGTGAGGTCCTGCTCGCGCCCCGCCCGCCCCGGGGCCCCGCCACTCACAGGGTGACGATGTCGGCGTTGGCCTCCCGGACGGCGATGCTCAGTGGGTCCTGCTGCTCCTGGTCCAGGGCGTGCTGGTCGGCGCCTCTCTTCAGGAACAGGCAGACCTGGCTGGGGGCGGAGGGGCTGGTTGGGGCCGGCCGGCGGCGGCGGGGCGCTGGAGGGGGGCCCTGACTCACCCCGTGCGGCCCAGGAGCGTGGCGTGGTGCAGGGGGGCGCGGCCCCGGCTGTCTCTTTGGTTCACGTCGGCTCCGTTTTGCAGGAGAAATTCACAGACAATCAAGGAGCCCTGGGGGGCGGGGCGGCTCAGACTCACAGGGGAGCCCCCCACCCGCCCCCCAACATGTCTGCGCACAGGCCACGCCCCTCGCGCTAGCGCCCCTCACCCCAAGCACCGCCTGAACCAGCGGCGTCTTGCCCTCGTCCTCGGCGTTGGCCCAGTTGACCTCAGCCCCGTGGGCCAGCGCGGCGGCCAGCGCAGGGAGGTCGCGGGCGCGTGCGGCGCGGTGTGCCAGGAGCCCGGGTGCAGCTCGCGCACATCCGCTGGGGCCCAGGCCTCGGGCTCCGCGTCTCCCTCCACCTCTCCGCTGGACCCCTCCGACTCTGCGCCCTCTGGGGGGAGGGGGTGGTCAGGGGCAGCGGCGGCCGGCCGGCTGTCGGGGGGGCTGGGGACTGGGGCCGGTGCGCACGCACCCTCCTCAGCGACGCTGTCCACCACGGAGCCCGTGACGGCCAGGACGTCCGAGCTGCCATCGGAGCTGCCCCCCAGGCCACTGTCGCTGCTGAGACCTGTGGGGTGTGCAGGGAGGGGCCCTGAGCACCCGACTCCTCCCGGCTCTGGAGGGGTGCGGGGGTCCCACCGTCCTCCCGGCCTGCTCACAGGCCCCTGCGCTGCCCTCTGCGCTCCTGGTCTGGGGCCCAGCAGGGCGGGGACACTCGCCTGCCCCAGGGCAGGCAGCCTGGTGGCCAGGCCTGGCCAGCTGGGGGGCTGTCACCCCACTCAGCCAGGTACTCTTGGGCGCAGGGGGTGGCCCGGGTTCTGGGACCCCGATGCCCGGGCCAGTCTGTGCCCGCACACCCCCCCCAAGCTCCCGCAGGACTGCCGGGGGGAGAGGTTCCCGGCAGGGCCCCGATCTAAGGTCCAAGTCAGCGGCCATGTTACCGCCTGCTGGACGCGCGCTCCAGCCCAAGCCCTGCTTGACTCCTAGACTCCATGGGGAGCCCCCAAGACCCACCCCGCCCGTCCTGCAAGAGCACGTGGCTCCAGGGCTCGGGATGGCCCGCACACCGTCCCCACTCGCCCACCCACGGCTGAGCCGGACGGTCCCTCCCAGCACTCACTGCGTGGACCGGCGGCGGCCGCCCCAGCATCAAAGTAGGAGAAGAGGGAGTCCAGCTCGTCGGGGCCGAAGAGGGAGTCCCGCCGGAACCTGCGCTCCAGGCCGCCTGTGCGGGAGAGGGGCTGAGGCCCGAGCCCCCAGGACGCCGCCGCCGCCCGCCCTTCCCTGCCCCGGCGGGCGTGTCGGGGCGCGCACCTGGACAGAGGGCGGCCACGGAGGGCAGCGTGGGCTCCAGCCGGGCCGGGCGGCGGGCGCTGGGCGCGGGGGGAGCTGTGGTGGCGCCGGCACTTGGGGGCGCGCCAGCGCTGCGGGGCCTCGCCGGCGGGCGCGGAGGGAGGCCTGCCCAGGAACTTCTTCTCCACGTACTTGTCTCTGATCCAGGCCTCCTTGTCCTGCCTGGACGGGCCGCACGTGAGCCGCTCCCCCGTGGCGCTGCCCGGCCCACCCCTGGCCGCCTCACCTGGGGCTGCTGGCCGTGGGCTTCTTGCCGCCCGGCCCCTCGCACCGGGCCTCGTAGATGCGATTCACAGCGCTGTTGCCCAGCTCGCACATCAGCTGCGGGAGGCGGGTGTGCGGTCAGTGGGCGCTTGCCTCACGGCCCCAGCGCGGGCCCCGCTGCCGGCCGCCCGCCACGCTGCCCGCACACCTTCAGCAGTTCTGGCTCCCACGAGTCCAGCGTCAGGGAGCGCACCTTGGAGCAGTGGACGCCCAGGCTCCTGGACAGCAAGGGGGGAGGCAGGCCCGGGGGTGGGGTAAGCGGGTGGGCTGGGGGTGGGCGGGCCCGGGGGGGGGTGGGGGGAGGGCGGGGCGGCACCTGTGGATGCCCGAGCACTCGATGCACAGCAGCACACCCAGGTTGATGCTGGCCCAGCGGGGGTCGGGCTGGCCACAGTCGCCACACTGGCTGTTGCCAGCCACACTCTGCACGCGCTGCAGGGCACTCTCAGCCCTGACGCCGCGCTCCCGGGAGTCCGAGGCCGAGTCGAGGCTGCTCGTGGACGGGGACGCCGTGCGGTCCAGCCTCTGGGGACGGTGGTGGGGTCACGGCCTGCAGGTGTGCCAGCCGCAGCCCTGGAGGCCCCTCCCGCAGCAGAGGGGCCACATGGCTGCGCGTGCACGCACGCACACACAGGTGCTCACATGCACATGCTCAAACATGCACATGCAGCTGTTCACCATGCACACGCAAGTGCTCACACACACATGCAGGTGCTCTTGCAAGTGCTCACGCGCACACACAGGTGCTCACGCGCATGCACACGCAGGTGTTCACGCATGTGCAGGCCCAGGGCAGCGTGCACACGTGCCACAGGGCTGTGGCGGGCGCACCTCTCCGTAGCAGCTGTCGGGGCTCGCCCGGTAGGCAGAGGCGATGCTGGCCTGCACAGCCTGCACCCAGGCCCGCCGCAGAGTCTCCGAGTCAGCCTGCAGCATGCAGCTCCTGCGGGGAGGGGCTGTCAGGCTGGGCCGCGGGGACCCCCCCTTGCCCCGCCCCGGCCGAGGCTCCTCACTTGGTGGGGGACACGACCTCAAAGCAGAACCTCCGCTCGGTGTCCTCGCACGGCTTCACGGAGCACAGGCGGAGGTCGTCCACCACCACGGTCAGCGCGTCCTGCGGCGGCACCACTGTGGCTCCCCACCCCGCCCGGCCCGCACCCGCCTCAGCCCGGCTGCCCGAGACCCCAGCGACCTCCGCCCCAGCCAGGCCGGCTTAGGCGCAGCGAGCCCACCCGCCCCCCGCCAGCCCCCACCGCAGGCAGGAGGCCCCCCGAGGGCGCACCTTCAGCCTCTTCTGGTAGACCAGCTGGCTGTTCTGGATGGAGAACCAGCGCCTGGTGCGAGAGGGAGGCGGGGTCAGCGGGCCGGGCCAGGGTCACCCTCCGCGCAGCCCGCCCGGCAGCCCCCGGGAGACCCTCACCGGTTCCACGTCTTGAAGGCGTTGCTGGCCCTCTTGAAGAGGTAGCCCTCCATCACCACCCCGCTGGGCGCGTCCACGTCGAACTCAGCCTTGGGCCCATCGTGGGAGAAGTCCTGGGGAGGGGCCGCCCCAGTGAGAGCGGGCGGCCGCGGCCGCCCCAGGCCCCGAGCGCAGGCGGGGGCCGCTCTGCACAGCCCCTCCCTGAGCCCCAAGGGGGCAGGTCCCTCACATCGTAGCCGGGGCTCCGGCCCCAGCCCAGGCCGGGACAGCAGGCTCTGGGGTCAGGAAGGAAGCTGCTGCCCCAGCCCGAGCCCCCCATTCAGGGCCCAGCTGGGCCGCGGACAGAGCTCCATTCACAGGGCCCGGGGCCGCGAGCGCTGGCCTGTGTCCGGGGCGGGGAGGAGAGGCCCGGCCACCTGCTCCCCAGGCTGCGCGGGGCAGAAGGGACAGCTGCTGCCGCTGCAGGGGAGGCGGGCCAGGCCCGCCGGTGCCAGCCACGGCCCACCCGGCGCCGCGGCGGAGGCCCGGGAGGTGTCCTTGGTGCTGAAGCATGCGGCGGGGAGACGGAGGCCCCGCCCGCCCGCCCGCCCGCCCGCCCCCAGGGCGGGGCCCCTCACCTGCAGCAGCGTCTGAGGGCCCGGCGGGAGGACGCAGGGGGTGGGAGAGAGAGCCAGTGAGTGACAGGCCCCACAGCAGCACTCTGTGGCCCCCGAACAGCTCCAGGCTCCGCCCACCTCCTGAGACGGGAGCCAGTGCCTGGCAGGGGAGCCCGGCCCCACGAGGAAGCAGCCAGCAGCCCCAAAGCCCGCCAAGACCCAGGAGGGGGTGCAACCCCACCCCAGGGGCAGTCCCGCTGCCGTGCGCCGAGAAGGCTGTCGCTCTGCCCGCCAGCCTGGCCGCCCGCGCGACCACCAGGCGGAGGACCCCCGGGCTGGGGACGGAGCGGCAGGCCAGCCGCCGGGGGCTGCCAGGGCTTTCCCAGCAGAGGGGCGGCGGGCCTCACCCGCTGCTGGATGGCCGCGTGCTTGCGCTCCATCTCCCGCTTTTCCACCGCCGAGTCGATCACCAGCTGGTCCAGCTGTGAGGGAGGGGTGTCAGGGAGCCCGGCAGGGGCCCTGTCCCCACGCCCACCCCGCCCCGCCCCGCAGGCTCACCTCTGCTGCCAGCTTCTTCATGTAAGGGTCCAGCTGGTGCAGCAGGCTGTAGCCCTGCTGGAAGAAGCTGTACTGCGCGTGCATGAAGGACAGCATCTGCGGCGGGCACAACGCCCTCAGCCCCTGCAGGACCCACCCCGCGCCTGCCCGCGCCCACGGCGCCCTGCCCCCACGGCCCCCTGCCCGGCCCCGCGCCTGCCCCACGCCGTCTGCGCGCTCACAGAATCCAAAATCTCAAACTTCTTCTTGGCCTGCAGAACGTTGATCTGCCAGAGGGGAGGAGAGCAGGGGTCAGGCCCCGGAAGTCGGCCCTTGCCCTGCCCCTGCACCCTGAGGCCCCCGAGCGCGTCCAGTTTACCCAGCATCAGGGCCAGCCCCTCCAACGTCTCCGAGGCCTGCCCAGAGTCGGGGCGCTAGGCCCCCTCCCCCTGGCAGAGCCCTGAGCCCTCGGCCCTGCCCGCAGCCCCTCCAGCTCGGCTGGCCACCCCCCCGAGGTGTGGCACCTCAGGCTTTCTCCGGCCAGAGGGATCCTTCCGACGCCAGCTGCCCCGCAGGGACGCGGGAGCCGCTGGGCACACGCTGCAGGAGCTGACCGCTCGGCACTGACCTGGAGCACGTAGTCCAGCGCCAGGTGGCGGAAGCACTTGCGGGTGAGAGTCAGGGCGCCCGTGGCCTCCTCCACCTCGTGGGGCCGGTGCCTCGGGGCCTGGGCGTTCCTCACCAGGGACAGCTCCATGTCCTCCCGCACTTTGTCGAACTGCTTCTTGGTGTCCTTGAACTTGCGCACGTCCCTGGGGGCAGCCGAGCCTTCGCGAGGCGGCTCCTCCCTACGGACCGCCCTGTGCCGGCCGGGCCCCTTCTCCGCAGCGCTGGCCTCCCCGGGCTCCTCGCCGTCCTCTGCTCGCTCCTGGGTCCGTCCAGCCAGTGGGGACGGCCCTCGGCCTCCCTCGAACCCTCGCCCACGCCAGCTCCGTCTGCAGGGTCCCCTGGCACCTGGCTCAGCCCCTTCCCCGCCTGCTTCCCGCAGCCCTTCCCCTCCCAGGGCCTCCTGACCTCTGGCCGTGACCCGGCCCGCCCTCCTGGCTGCAGGCTCCTCTGCCCTGCTGGCCCCCACCCATGCGCCCCAGGACCCCAGTGTGACCCCGGCCACCCAGGGCTGACAGTCACTCACTCTTTGACGAAGTTGTGCAGCTGCTGGCGCACAGACCGCTGGGCCTGGTCAAATAGGATCTGGGGGCCAGGGCGAGGGCTGTCGGGTCCGTCCCCAGGGAGAACCAACGACAGCCCCATCCAGCCTGCCTGGCCCAGCTGGTCAGCAGACAGGCCTGGATCAGGGCAGCATCGCCCCGGGCTTGAGGCAGTACCCGGAGGCACAGTTGTGCCCACCTGCCCCTCTCCCCCACTGGTCCTTGACCAAACAGGAGGCCAGAGCTGCCCCGGATGGGATGCTCCTCTGCCCGAGCAGCCCAGACGGGGTGACACACGTAGGGCACGGGGCACCCCAACCTCCAGGCGCTGGCTGGCCAGCGGGGGGAGGAAGCAGGGGGTCAGAGGTCAGAGCCAGGAGGGCCGCCCCACAGTGCTCCAGTCCCGCGTGGGGAGGGCCGGCCTCCCTGGCGCAGACGGACGGACAGACAGACAGGGCAGGAAGAGCTGGTTTATTCTGAACTTCCCGCGGGGGTGGAGCCCTTGTTTGGGCAGGGCTTTCGGCTCCCAGGCTGGCCCGCCCACCCCGCGGCCTGTCCTGTGCCAGGCCAGGGTCCCGCGGCTCAGGTGGCTCTGCGCCAACCTGGCAGCGGTGAGGGGGGACTCACCCGAGGCTGCCTGGGGGACCCTTCCAGGCCTCACCCACCCTGAGCCCACCGTCCTGCCCGGGCAGTGACCGCCTCTCCCTGGGCAGACCCAAGCGCCCCCAGTGCCAGGGAGCGGCATGCAGCCCCGCCCGCCCCGCCGCCGGCTCACCATGTGGTAGCTGACCATCTCCTGCAGGCTGTCTCCAAACCTCTGCAGGCACTCCTGGGGGACACACTCGGCTCAGGCGCCTGCGCCCACCCCCCACAGCCCGGTGCCACCCGCCCCGCGCGCTCACCGAGACCACCGCATCCCCCTGGCACTGCTGCGACAGGTCCCGGACGCCGCTCACGAAGAGCCTGTTGGTGGCGACGTAGGCCTTGCCGGCCTCGATCATGCCGCTGCAGAGCTTGACCAGCTGCGGCGGGCGGCAGGCAGCTCAGTTCTCCAGCCAGGGCCAGAGGCCCCGCTCCCTGCCTGCCCCCAGCTGCCGGGGTTGCCAGGACGTTGGGGGCCCCAGGGCTCCGCCCACAGCTGGGTGCCAGCGGGACCCCTGCGGGGTCCGAGGCCACGCCTCTGGCCCCCCAACACAGGGAGTGCCCTGCAGCCCTCGGCCCAGCAGCTGTCCCCTGCCCGGGACCACAGGTGGGGTCCGGCCCGGGGCAGCACCGAACGCGGCGGGCAGCATGGGGTCTGGGACGGGAAGGGCGGGCAGCGTGCGAGGGGCAGCCCGGGTCCCCCTACCTTGTCCAGCTTGGCCTCGATCTCCACCACGTCTGTCTCCACCTCGTCAATGGTGGCTCTGCGGCGAGAGGAGGCAGCTTGTCCCCGGCCAGGGCGGGCGGGCACCCCCCCAGGGTCTCGGGGGAAGGGGCCGCAGGGCCTGCTCCCAGGGCCACCCGCGGGCTCTGCCCTCAGACAGATGGCGAGCGGGCCCGGGCCCCACCGGGGCCGGGCAAGGCTGGGACCTGAATCCCCTGCGGCAGCAGGGAAGCCGCCACCTGTGGCCTGGCTGGGGTCCCGGGGGCAGGGCGCGAGGGGCCAGTGTCAGACGCAGGAGGCAGAGGGCCGGGCCTCCTGGCCACCCTCCCGCCACACCCTTGCCAGCTGGGCTGACTGGGCCCCGGGCCAGGGACCCTGTCTGGGTCACTCCAGAGCACAGGCCGCTGCTCTCTGCTGGACCCCAGGCCGCCTAGTGGCCCCAACTCCCCCAACCTCAAAACAGACCATTCACTTTCTCGGTGGGGGGCCAGGCCAGGGAGGAGCCACCCCACGCCCTCCCGGGGCGCAGACAGCAGGGCTGTGGCGAGGCGAGAGTTAAGCCTTGACATCACTGGAGAAGCCTCCGGATGGGAGAACCCCCGGAAGGGGAGGCAGAGGCAGATGGATCCGCACGTGACATCCCCCTCTGGGAGCAGGAAATAGGGGCGCAGGGACAGGATCCTGGAGCCCCCACATAATCCGCTCAGCTGGTGAGCTGGGCCCACACAGCTGCCCGGGCCAGGGACCTGGGAGGACGGCTGGGGCCGGGACTTGGGGGGGTCAGTCGGGGCCCCACGCAGGTCTAAGGCCCTTCATTGCCGTGTGGTAGCGGGGCGGGGGGGTGGCTCCCCGGTTTCTCAGTCCTGGGGGCGGGACCGGACCGGTCCTCACGTGGGCCGGCTCACGTGTCCTCAGTTAGGAGCCGCGGGAGGCTGCCCCGGCCAGCGACCTGCACAGGTTCCCAGTTCTCCTCACAGGGCAGCCGCCCCCTCCCGAGGGCTCCGAGGCGCCCCACCCACCCAGGACTGCCCAGTCCTGACTGCAGCCCCTGCTGGTCTCGGCAAGCTGGGAGCACCCCCGGAGAGGACACTGCCCAGGGCCCTTGGGGCCCCTGGAGAGCGCAAGGGCGGGACTGTCAGAGCAGCAGGCAGGTGGGCCAGATACGGTCACACCCCACCTGGACACCAAGCCCTCCACTGTCCCTCCCCACGGAGCCCTGAGCCAGCCTCCCTCCAGGATTTCCTCAGCAGCCGGGTGGAGGGCGAGGCTGGCTCCCCCACCAAACCTGACTCAGCACCCAAAGCCCCACCCAGGGGAGGGGGCACAGAGAACAGGGAGGGCCACGCCCCCGTGTCCTCTGGAGAGGCGCCCCAAGCCCACAGGCAGGGCGTCCTCCCAGGCCCGGCCACCTGCCCACATCGCCGGACACATCCTCCCCTGCCCGCCCGCCCTGGCACCGAGGGCAGGCGAGCAGAAGAGGGGCCCTAGGCTGGCTTCGGGCGCCAGCAGCTTCAGCTGTGGCTCAGCCTAATCCTGAAACCCGCCTCGCCCTTGCCTGCGGCCCGGGTCCCAGCGGGTGGATGACCTCGGCCCCGTCCCCTTCCCAGGCCGCTGGTGTTTCCCAGGCCACCCCTCTCCGAAGCAGCCAGGCAGCTAGCGTGCCCACCGCGGGCTCCACGGGCGGCCACGTCCACGGTGTCCCGGTGCCAACGCCTGCCGGCAGCCGGGACTTCACGCAGGGGTGGGAGCAGGAGACTTCTGAGTGGGGGAGGTGGGGTGCCCGGCCCAAAGCCCGAGCCCGCAGCAGAGGCCCGGCGCCTGCCCCAGACTGGGGTGCTGGAGGCTGTGGGGCCCAGGGTGGGGAAGGGGGCGGCCACGCCGAGCCCAAGCAGCCAGCCAAGGACTCCACAGCACCCTGGTGTCCCGAGCCTGGGGCGCCCTCGGGGCATCCAGGTTGAGCCCTCCCCCCCCCAGGTCTCTGCTGGGCGCGGGCTCGGGAGGCCGCTGTGGAAGGGGTGCTCCGGGGAGCAGGGCGAGAGCCCCGAGCCGGGGACCCGGGTGACCCCAGGCCCTCCCCGGGCAGGCCCGAGGGCAGCGCGCGCCCAGGAGCACCCGCCGGCGCAGACGCTCCGTGGGCGCCCGCGGCCCCGCACACGCCCGCGCACACGTGTCACCGGGCCGGCTCCGCGCGGGGCGGGCAGGCGGGCGGCCGCTCGGCGGGGCGCGTCCGGCCGGCACGTCGGGGCGCTCCCGGGCGGGCGCCGCGCTCGAGGCCGCCCCGGCCCGCGGAGCCTGGTCCCCCGGGGCCCGCGCCCCGCGCCGCGCCCCCCAGCCCCGGCGCCCCCGGCCCGCGCCGGCTCGGCGCCCCGCACAGCCCGCGGCCGGCCCGCGCCCAGCAGGTGCGGGGCGGCGGCGCGGACACAAAGGGGGGCCCGGGGGCCGGCGGCGCCTTTTGTTCCGACCCGCGGGCGGGGCGCCGCGGGGGCCCGCCGGGCCCGGGGCGCGCCGGGGCCGGGCCCCCGCGCGGCGCACCTGAAGCGCGGCGAGTCCTTGATGCACTCCTCGAACTCCACCGTCATGGCTGCGGCCGGCGCTCCCTGTCGCGAGGACGGCGCCCCGCGGCATCCCCGGCCCGGCCCGGTCCGCGCCCCGCCCGCTGTCACCGCCGGGGAGCGTCGCCCAAGTCGGGCCCGCGCGGCCGCCGGGGGCGGGGCGGGGCCGCGCCGCGCGCTCCGGGGGCGGCGGGGGCGGCGGGCCGGGCGCGGCGCCCACGCCGCGGGAGGGCTCGCGGGCGGGCGGCGGGCGGCGGGCGGCGGGCGGGGCGGGCCGGGCGGGGCGCCTCCGGGCGGCTCCACGCGTCGGCCGCGGCCGGCACTTTGCACCCGGTCCCTGGCTCGGCCCGCCCCGGCGGCGGCGGCGGGGGCGGGGCGGGGCGGGGCGGGGCGGGGCGGGCGCAGGCGCGCGCGGGGGGGCGGGGCCGGGGCTGCTGCGCGCGCGCGGCCCACGTGCGTCCGGACCCGCGCGGCGGGGCTCGCCCGGCCATGGGCTCGGCTCCCGCGGGCTCGGCGCGCGCGCGCTACCTCGTGTTCTTCCAGTACGTGGGCACCGCCTTCAGGTGCGGCCCTGGCGGCCCGAGCCCGCGGGGGGCGCGGGGGGCGCGGGGGCGCGGGGGGCGCGCCTCGGCCCGCTGACTCCGCGCGTCTCTGCCCGCAGCGGGGTCGCCGCCGTCAGGGGCGCCCAGCGCGCCGTCGCCGTCGGGGTCCAGAACTTCCTCGAGGTGAGCTCCGCCCCGCGGGGTGGGGGCGGGGCGCGGGGCGGGGTGGGGCGGGGCGCGGCGGGGCGGGGCGCGGGGCCCCGCTGGGCACGTCCCCGCGGGTTCGGCAGCGCTGGCCCCGCAGGAGGCTGCGGAGCGGCTGGGCTCGGTCGTGCCGGTCAAGGTCACCGTCTCCAGCCGAACGGACGCCGGGGTCCACGCGCTGAGCAACGCGGCGCACCTGGACGTCCAGCGCCGCCCGGGCCGGCCGCCCTTCTCCCCGGAAGCCCTGGCGCGCGCCCTCAACACCCACCTGACACACCCGGCCATCCGGTGAGGCCCCGCTGGGCCCGCAGCACGGGCGGGCTGGGGGCGGGCCATTCGCCGGCCTGACGGCCCGGCCCCCACGCACAGGGTCCTGCAGGCCTTCCGCGTGCCCAGCGACTTCCATGCGCGCTACGCAGCCACGTCTCGGAGCTACCTGTACCGCCTGGCCACTGGCTGTGCCCGGCCTGACCAGATGCCCGTATTCGAGAGAGACCGGTGCTGGGCGCTCCGGACCGAGTGAGTGGTCCGCGGGGAGCGGGGCGGGCGTCACACCGCCCTACCGGCCACCCCTTCCTGACCACTCACCTGGCCCCTGCAGCTGCTTGGATGTGGCCGCCATGCAGGAGGCTGCCCAGCATCTCCTGGGCACGCACGACTTCAGCGCCTTCCAGTCAGCCGGCAGCCCCACCCCCAGCCCAGTGCGCACACTGCGGAGAGCCTGTGTGTCCCCCCACCCGGCCAGCCCCTTCGCCCTTCCCCAGGAGAGCAGGTGCGTCCTGCCTGGGCCCAGCTTCAGCTCTCGACGGCAGCAGACCTGAGGCTGGATTGGGAAACCCTCGGGCCTCACTGGGAGGACGCTGGCCGGCTGACCTAGCAGCTGGAGTCCCTGCTGCTGGGGGGACACCCTGGGCTCTGGACTAGTGGGTGGATCTGGGCAGCTGCGGGGAGGGCCCTCAGAAGCAGCTCCGGGCCAGTGGTTCGGCCCAGCCTCAGGGTGTGCCCGCGCGAGGGCACAGGGCAGGGGCCCCAGCTTGACCTGGGCTCCTCCCACCAGCGCCTCTGGGCTAGGTGGGCAGCAGAGCTTGATGGTGCCAGAGTGCCCCCCCCCCCACCAGCCTGGCCCATGTCCCCACAGCCTGCGCTTCTGGACCGTGGAGTTTGAGAGCCAGTCCTTCCTGTACAGACAGGTGGGCACAGCACGGGCCCTCCGGGGCTGGGGGGCAGCTGGGACCCCTGCAGCAGTCTTGGCCTTCGGTCCCAGGTGCGGAGGATGACGGCTGTGCTGGTGGCTGTGGGGCTGGGGGCTCTGACGCCCGCTCAGGTGAAGGCCATTCTGGAAAGCCGGGACCCGCTGGGCAGGTACCAGAGCCGTGTGGCTCCGGCCTGCGGCCTGTTCCTGAAGTCGGTGCAGTACGGAGGCCTGGGTAAGAGGCAGTCGGGTGCCCTCCCCACCCCTGTGCTGGCCCCATGCGGGGTCAGCGTCACATGAGCGCGCGTCTGTCCCTTTAGATGGCGGAAGCCCAGCCTGTGCCCGTGGGGAAGGCCAGGCCCCAGGGAGCAGGGAGGCCCCAAGCGGATAACTGGAGACCATGTCCCGAGGTGACCAGTCAGCCAAGGTCCTGCCCCTGGGGCCAGCGGGAGCAGCTCCCCGTGAGGCAGGGATGAAGGGGATGGCGACTCTTGCTCACGGCCCACCAGCAGGAACTGCCTCCCCAGTGACCCGGGGGGCCTCCTGCACCTGTGCGCCGGCCCCCCGCAGCAGCACGCACGCACAACACAGGAGGGAGACTGGGGCCGGCGCTTCTGGCTGTGCTTTACTGGAATGTCCTGGGGGTCCAGGAAGAGAAATAAAAGGTCCAAAGCCCACAGGTCTGTTCAGCCCCCAGGCTGGCCGGCGACACGCGAGTAGGCACTTGACACGGTGGACATCCCAGGCAGTGAAGGGACGGCTGGGGCAGGCGTGGGCCGGGGGCAGAGATGGGTCCTCCGGTGGCACAGGGCGGCTCAGGGCAGCCCAGGTGGTGGCTTCAGCTGGGGGCCTGGGGCAGGCCCTTCTTGAGCAGCGCCGTGAGGTAGCTCCCCAGCTCTTCATCCTACAGCAAAGGCCAGAGTGCGTCGCCAGCCTGCCCACCTTGGTGCCCCGCCCGCCTGCCCACCTTGGTGCCCCGCCCGCCCCTTACCTGGTAAGTCCAGGAAACCAGTAGCACCTTGGTGCTAGGGTCCTCGGAGTGGGCAGCGGCCTGAACCAGGATGGACTCCACAGTCACGGAGCCGTCGGGCAGGTGTTGCACGCAGTGGTCCTTGAGGACACTGGGGGGACACCCACACTGGTGAGGCCCTGCCCGCACCCCACCCCCACACCACGGTTGGGCAGACGCCCACCTGCGCAGGTGGCTGTAGACGCGGGCAGCAGTCTCCTGCTCCTTGCGTGGGTCATGCAGCTGCACCCGGCAGGTGAAGCGCAGCTGGTGCTCCGCCAGGCCCAGCTCCTTGAGGGCCTGCTCCGAGGACACCAGCCGGAAGCTCTGCGGGGAGGCGGTCAGTGGGCAGCCCGGCCCTGCCCCCAGGGCCCGCCCCCGCGGCCCCGCCTCCAGACTCACACTGTCCTTCATGATCAGGGTCCCGTGCAGGAGCCGGGGCTTCTTGGCATCTGGGAGGAGGCCTGTGGAGAAGCCCAAGGTGGCAGCTGCCCAAGGCGGGGCTGCGGTCCCCACCCCTCCACGCCCCGGCTCCCCCACACCTACCCTGTGCCATCTCCCGCTTCAGCAGCCCCAGCGAGATGCCCACGGGGATGCTGGGGCTCGTGGGCAGCACCACCGTCTCCCCGTTGGCCGGCATGTAGCAGCTGACCCCTGGGTGGGGGACAGTGGTCTCAGTCGGCGTGCACTGCTCCTGGCCCGGCCCGCCCCGCCCCGCCCCACCCCGCCGCGGTGCCACCGCCTACGGAACTCCTGCTCGATCTTCTGCCGCAGGAACTCCATCTTCTTGGCCTCCCCATGCACCAGCAGCACGTTGGCCGGCTCCGCCTGCCCCACCAGCTGCATGATGCCCTTGGCGTCTGCGTGCGCGCTGAAGGACATGTACTCCACCTGCATCTTCACCTCCAGCTGCGGGCCCAGCACACGCGTTGCTGGGCGGCCAGTGCAGCCCAGAGGGACCACCACCCAGAGGGGCCAGGGGCCCGGAGCCCAGGAGGGGGCACCAGGGTGGGCGGGGTGGGGAAGGCGGGCCTCACCACCTGCCGACCCTCCATCTCCAGCTTGCGCTGCCCGCTGAGGATCTTGTGGCCCACAGTGCCCTGCACGCAGTAGCCAGGCATGATGACCTGCGCAGGAAGAGAGCGGCTGTGCACCTCACAGGCTCTGGGGTTCCCTGCCCCGCGGGGGCCACCGTGCCCTCACCATGTTCCTCTCGTTGCCCGCCCACTTCCGGAAGATCTGCAGGGACTGGCCGGCGTGCAGCATGCCGGGGGTGGCAAACACTACCTGTGGGGGTGCAGGTCAGGGAATCGGGGAACCGCAGGCCCAGTGCTCGTGAGCTGCAGCGGGCCCTGGCTCTAGGCCTGCGGGGAGCGCCGGCGGGGCCGGGCAGGCGCCGGGCAGGTTCCGGCCAGGCCTCACCATCGGCCCTGGGTTGTCGGCAAAAGCCCGGTCGAAGGCCTTGATGTGCTTGAACTCGAACATGTTCCTCTGCACGAAGGTCTTGCGGATCTTCTGGTTCGTCCAGGTGATGAAGAGCTTGTAGTAGTGGTTGGCCTTCTCTGTCAAGCCCGTGGAGAAGTAGATGGGGGCCTTGAGGTTCATGCGCTCCCTGCGGTGGGCAGGCGGGCCACAGTGAGGGGGGGCCTGGGCCACCTCCCCACACCTGGGTGGGCAGCGCCCGCACCCGCGTGCCCACAGCAGCTGGAGGCAGGCTGGGGGGACAGCCACACCGGCTCAAAGCCCAGTCAGTCACACCCTGACAGGCCCGCTGGCCGCCCGCCGTGGCACGCACCAGAAGGTCTCCAGCAGGATGCAGAGCTCCTGTGCCCGGCCCAGGGCGAACACGGGAATCAGCACCTGCAGGTGAAGGCATGTGGGCAGGTGCCACTCCAGGCCGGGGCCCACATCCCGGCAGGCGTGACACCGTTGGCGTCCAAGATGTGGAGGACAAGCAGGCACCCCATGGGGTGCCCCCACACAGGCCGGTCCCACGCCGCCCCTCCGCTACCTTCCCGCCGCGCTCGACGGTCTCGTGGACCTTCTTCAGGAAGTCACGCTCCCGGCAGCGCTTAGAGTCGCGGATGGTGGTGGCGTAGGTAGACTCCGTGATGAGCAGGTTGGGGCGGCACCGGTCGATCCAGGCGGCCCTGGCGCAGCGGGCAGTGAGCACAGCTGCGTGTTGGCCGCTGCTGTGTGAGCGCCAGCCAGGACCCAGTGGGAGGGCCCAGGCCACACAGCACCACATAGGGTACACGGACATGCTGACCACCCAGGCATCCAGCGACCGACCCACCCGCCACTGCGGCCTGCAGTGACCTCCCCCCCGCCAACTCACCCCAAGTGTCTATCGGGGGTCATGTTGTAGTCACCCTACAGAGGAGATGGCTATGAGGGGATGCCTCCTGCCCCCCGCAGCCTCTACTCCACCCCAGGTCCCGCCACTGACCGTGTAGACCACAGACTCCGAGCCCACTTTAATCTGGAACATGGCAGCCCCCAGCACATGGCCTGCGTAGTAGGCCTTGATTTCCAGCTCGTCATCAACCTGCCAAAAAGAGGCCAGGCTCGGGAACAGTGGGCAGGAGCAGCTAACGTCACGCTGAGCCTTTTGCCGCCTCCCGCCTCACACACATGACACCAGCTTTCAACCAAACGAACTGAGCAGGAGCCCGCGACAAGGGCCCCCGGGGAGCCATGGCCTGGAGAAGCAACTCCGGGGCCGCCTTCCACACTCAGAGACAGGATGGGACGCAAAGCATCAGCCGGAAACCTAGCAACTGTGACAGAGGTCAAGTCCTAAAGCCAGAAACTGCAACGCCCAAAGGAAGAAGCCAAGGGGTGATCTAACGGGACATCACAGAACCAGGAGCTGATGAAGCGAATGCACAGAGGGGCATCCTGCACGAAGGGGCCAGTGAGAAGCGGTGCTCGGGCCCTCCAGTCAGGGGGAGGGGCGAGGTGAAGGGGGGGGCTGATGAGAGACATCAAGCCGCAAGTTCCAGAGGCGCCACGCCAGGGGCCAAAGCAGAAACTGAGTGGTGAGCCCGGCTAGCGCAGACCCAGCTAGGTCTGTGGTGGCCTAACAGAGAAGAGCCTCTCCAGGCAGAAGGGGGGACAGCAGCTCCAGGTCCAGGGAGCGTGGCCTGACCCCATGTAGACACGGAGACTCCCTTGCCTCCTTCAGGACAGAAAGTGGTTCATCCCAAGGGAAAGGGGACGTGGGTGGATGGCGGAGCACAAAGCAGAGCCCAGCAGGCCCCAAGGGGGTGGCATAGTGCCCGCATGAGAGGGCACCACAGTGGCTGTGCCCCTCCCCCACCAGGACAGGCCATGGCCCAAGGGCCTTGGCCTTTGTCATCCAGGGCGTATCTTGTGGCCGCCACCACTCAACTGGTCGTGAAAGTGTCACCAACTGAACAAGACGAGGAGAGGACTATAAAAAACCAATCCTGGGACTCGCTGGTGGCACAAAGAATTAAGATAGAGCACTATGAAGCTGTTCCACCCACTGCAGCACAAGTTCGATCCCTGGCCAGGGAGCTACCCACAGGACACAACAGACCTCTCCTGTCTCCCCTCGGCAGTGCATTTCAGTAAATCCATCTGTTCCGCTCCCCATCCTGTCTCTGGAGAGTCCTCACCCCCCGCATCTCTGGCCTGCACCCTAGCTCTTATATGCATAAATATGTAAGTCCTAAAAATGAGAAAATAGGAACTCTATGGCGGTACAAGGGGCTTATGCACAGCACTGTGAAGCTATCCCAGCCTCTGCAGCGCCAGTTGGATCCCCAGCTGGCCAGGGAGCAACGCACATGGCGCAGCAGACCTCTCCTGTCTCACCCGCTGCTCCCCTCAGCAGTGTATTTCAGTCTGCCTGTTCTGCTCCCCGCTCTGTCTCTCGTGAATCCTCTCACCTCCCCCACCTCTAACTGTACCCCAGTTCTTATATGCATAAATCAATCTATCTTAAAAAAATTTGAAAGCAACAGGGCAGCCCCGAAAAGACAGTAAAAGAAGAAAAGATGCCATGGCGAGATTCGCGGCAATGCCTGGCCCGCCCCACTGGGACAGCAGCCAGCCCGAGAGCCACGGGTCCTGAAGCCGCAAGGCTGTGGGACAATGTGGACGAGACCGTCGGGGCCAGTGCTGCCGCAGGTAAAGGAAACGGGTGGTGGAAGTGGCGCTAAAGGCCGACACTCACGTCCTGGCCACAAAGGGAGCTGCCCAGAGCAAACAGACCAGCGCTGTGCCTGTGGCCGGCAGCCCAGGCCTGGGAAAGTGATCACCACCACCGCCTTCCGGTGCGTGCCACTGCTACCCTGACCTGCCCTGGATGCCCAAAGACGCTGACGGGGACGGAGCCTGTGGGCTGCCCGCCCACCCCCCCAACCCCAGGCAGCAGGCCCACCCAGCTCGGCCAAGTGTCCGCCCAAGGGGCTGGGCCACCCGTTCCAGCCGCCACGCACTCAGGCAGACCCGGGGCCACACAGTGGCCTGCGGGCTCACGGGGGGTCAGCGTGGTGTGGAGCCCCAGCCAGCCTCGTGCTCCCTGATGCCCCCAACACCCCCACAGGTGGACCCTGACCTGGACAGTCTGGTGGAGGTGGACGGCCACCACCTTCTTCATGCAGTCCTTGATCATCTGGGAGGTAAAGAAGTTGGCCTCGCCCTTTTTGTCCACGGCAATCTTGCGATAGTCCTCCAGCAGGATTGGGCAGATGGCCTGGGTGGGGTGGGTCATGTAGATGGGCCCGTCGTAGCCCACCATCTCGCTGAAGTAGGGGAGTGCTCCACAGTGGTCCAGGTGAAAATGGCTGTGGGGGGCATGAGTCAGACCACTCGGACCTGCTAGCAAGCCTCCTGAGCCTGCGCTGCTCGGACCCGCCAGCAAGCCTCCCGGGCCTGCGTGCTGCAGCGAGCCAGGGGTCACACAAGTCCCGCCCCACCAGCTTGGCATCCAGCCAGCATCTGGCGAAGCAAATAGCTGCAGCTGCTTCCGCACGGAAACAGCAAAGGGGCTGGCTGGGGAAAGGTCCCCACCGCACTGGGTGGTCAGGACAACCCCTTTGCTGCTCACACCAAGGCCGGGAGTAGGGCACAGAGTTAAGACCAGGCCGGAGCAGTGCTTGCCCCACAGCAGGCCGTGGTGCCAGTGTGGGCAGGCAGTATGGGCGCGGTCAGGTCCTCCGGGCTGCAGGACCACTAGAACAGGCCAAGACCCGCTGCCGAATGCTACAGAGAGCTGAGGCGCAGCCCATGGCGCCCTTGATCAGGCACCTCTGCACCAGCAAGGGCGGCCTCCCTGGTCCAGCTACCGAGAGGCGCCGCGTCTCCCTGGGCACCACGCCTCTTATCTATTCTCAGGGGAACGGCCAACAAGCACATGGTCAGGCCCTGGCATACAAGGCCGAGGGCAGCGGCCAGGGAGATGGGGAGCAGACCAGGTACCTCGGGTCCAGGTGAGGGGCCGGGATACCCACCCTGCACAGGCCCGGCTGCTCTCCCAGGCCTGAGGGCCTTTGAGGGGAAGGCCGTGCAGGTGCCCACCTGATGATCACACAGTCCAGAAAGTCAGTCAGCCGGCCGCTGCGTGTGATGTAGGAGAAGTCGGGAAAGCGTCTCTGTGGAGCCGGGAGTGCGTCAGTGCTGGGGAACTTGGGGCAGGTGCAGCCAGGGCACTGGCACCCAGGCCCGGTGTGAAACACGCCCACCCAGCAGGATCTGTGGATGCCCCGGTCCGCCCACCCCCAGGAGCCAGTGAGCAAGGGCTTCCAGAATCACAGGACCATGGCCCATGCCACACCCCTCCCCTCAGGGCTGGGGGTCTGGCTGGGGTCCACCCACAGCAGCGTGGGTGCTAGGCAGGGCCAGGGACTCACGTCATCATTGAAGCCCATGTGCATCCCGCAGTCCAGCATGACGTTCTTGCCCGCGATGGACACCAGGATGCAGCTGCGGCCCACGTCCTGGCCGGCCCCTGCGCGGGACAGCCAGTCAGGCGCCCACCTGCCTTCCCAGCCCCAGGCCGGTCCCCAGCTCCCCCAGGCCGCGGGGAGCTGGGGGGCGCCGGTTCCCCGCCGTGGAACGTGCAGTGGAGGGGAGGGGGCCCGGGCGCCTGCCCTGGCTCCCCGCCGCGGGCCGCGGGTGTCGGACCGTCGCGCCCGCGCGGGGCCTCACGCCTCTCCCTGGAGCCTCAGTGGGGCTAGAGCTGTGGGGCCGCCGCGGCCGGGGCCGAAGCACCTCCAGGAGGCCGCGCTGCAGCGAGCACAGGCGGCTCCGGCCCCACGGTCCGGCACGGACCCCGACGGGGCGGCGGCGCGGGGGCCGCTGCCCGCCCCAGGGCCCCGCCCCGGCCCCGCCTCGGCCCCGCCAGGCTCGGGGCGCCCCGACGCTTCGCCAGGCGAGGCTCGCCCGGCGCCCGGCGCAGGCGCGGAGCCCACAGGCCGGCGGGGGGCGCTCACCGAGCGGCGTGACCCTGATCTCGGGCATGGCGCCGCCGGATGTCCTCTGGTACGGCACGGGCTCGCGCGGCGCATGCGCAGTCCCCCGGGGCGGCCGACTTCCGGTGCGCCGCCGGGAAACGCGCCTCTCAGTCCGCGTCCTGATTGGGCGGCGGCGGCGCAGCCCGGGGGGCGGGGCCGGGGCGGGGCGGGGCGGGGCGGGGCGGGGCCGGGCCGGGGGTCTGCGGCGGGGCGCGCAGGTGAGCGGCGGGCGCGCAGGTGAGCGAGGGCCGGCAGCGGCGGGACATCCGCGTCCAACCGAACCGGCCGGGATGGCCTGGGCAGAGGCGAGGGGTCGGGCCCGGGAGGGGCCGGCCCGCCCCCGACCCCCCCAACCGTGGGCCTCAGCCGAAGCGGCACCCAACGGGACCCGGACCCCACCCCACTAAGCCCGGGGACCCTGCCCGGGGGCGCCTGGAGCCTTCTCCCCAGGTAGACTTGCAAGACTTCCTGGACCGGCCCTGCCCTCACCCGCCGGCCCGCTGGGGGCGCAGCGCTCTGGGCTCCCCCTGTCTTGTCGCCCACCCCGGGGCGGGCGCTCAGGCCGCCCTCCAAGCCCCGACCTTGGGTGGTGGGCTCCCCCGGGGTGGGGGGTCTTGGCGGGGCCTCATCTCCTCCCAGAGCTGGCAAGCTGCCCAGCCCAGCTGCAGGAACACTGCCCTTCCTTTGTCCCCAAGCTCTGCAGGGTCCTGGCAGCTCCTGGCAGCTGCTGGCTGGGCTCTGGGCAGGAAGGCCAGGCCCACGGGATGTCTAGGGGCCAGAAATGTTAGCCCTGGGGACTCAGAGGCCACCTGCTCAGTAGATGAAGACGGCCTGTCCCGGGGAGGGGACCCTCCTCCGAGACCCAGGCACTGCTGTCCCCCACACCTCATGACAAGGTGAGCTCCCCCCTGGGGACCCCGCCCAGTGCCAGGCATGTGGCCCGACCCGTTGGGGCTGGCAGGACCTCAGCACCAGCAGCCACTCCTGGCAGCCTGGGTGGTGGGCAGGGCAGGTGTGCTGACCCACCTTCCCGGGAGAGGAACAGCCCGTCAGGGGACGTGAGTGACTTATCCCCAGGCTGGAGGCATAAGGGCCAGATCCAGCAGGTGAGAGATGCACTGAGTCCCCAGGGCCTGCCACCCTGCAGTGCCCACCCTGTGCAGCAAGGGGGCAGGCCAGGGTGCTGGCAGCTCACCCTCAGTGCCTGGCCGGGCCAATGTACACTGTGTGACCAGGACCCAGAGCAGGCCCTGCCTTCAGGACTGTGGTCTGGCACACCCCTGGAAGTTTCTGACACGGGCGGTGGCCGTGGCCATCTCTGGCCCAGCCACCCTTCAAGTGGGAGGTGCGCGGTTTCAGTGGGAGGGGAAAGCTTGGCGCTTGCCGTCGGCCCCTGCAAACGCCACCCTCAGCACCCCAGTGAGCAGAGGACCAAGCCCCTTGCAGCCCTGCCCTCTGCCTCCTTCCCTGTGTCCATGCTCGCGAGGTGCTGGAATTTCCTGTCTTTGTCGCCTGCCCTCCCCCACCAGAAAGCTGCCTGGACAGGCTGGACGGGCGGGAAGGCTTCGCCCCACATGCCTAGACAGAACCTGGCTCGAAGGGGAACAGACACGCTCGGGACACAGATGATGGGGGGCCTTGGGAGGGGTGCACGGGCACAGCGGGCAGCTGCTGGGGAGGGCTGGACCGGGCAGGGCCACACGGGCCATCAGTGGGGGGCAGCAGGGCCCAACCACTCATTCTCAGCCGCTCTGCCCACCATGACCCAAGGACCCTGCCAGCTCAGGAGACACCTCAGCAGCCCACTGTGTGTTCCAGCGCGCACGGAAGATGGTTGACGTGGAAGAGAGCTTCAACCTCAGAGTCGTCCTGCTCAACTTCAAGCAGTGTCTCAACGAGAAGGAAGAGGTGCTGCTGGACCCCTACCTGGCAGGCTGGAAGGGGCTGGTCAGGTGCGTGTGCGTGGCTTCCCTCCCCTGCCTGCCTGGGGATGTGTGCCCGCCGGGCACCACTGCGCTGAGCCCTCACTCCCCCAGGTTCCTGAACAGCCTGGGCGCCGTGTTCTCCTTCGTCTCCAAGGACGTGGCAGCCAAGCTGCAGATCATGGAGCGTCTGCGGGGCGGCCCGCAGGGGACGCACTACAACAGCCTGCAGTCCATGGTGGCCTACGAGGTGGGCGGCGGGCGGGTGGACCTGCAGCAGCGCTCCCGCCACCCCGACTCCGGCTGCCGCACGGTGCTCCGCCTACACCGCGCCCTGCGCTGGCTGCAGCTCTTCCTGGAGGGCCTGAGTGGGGGGCCCGAGGACGCCAGTGCCGCCACACTCTGTGCTGACGCCTACAGCGCCTCGCTTGCCGCCTACCACCCCTGGATCGTCCGCCAGGCCGTGGCCATGGCCTCCTGCACGCTGCCCTCGCGCAAGGTCTTCCTGGAGGCCATGAACGTGGGGCCACCCGAGCAGGCGGTGCAGATGTTGGCCGAGGCCCTGCCCTTCATCGAGCAGGTGTACAGCGTCTCCCAGAAGCTGTACGCAGACCACACCCTGCTAGACCTGCCCTAGGGTGGCATCAGGCGGGCGCAGTGGCCAGCGCCCACCTGGGGACAGGAAAGCTACCGTCAAGCCAGGGAGCTCGCCGGGAAGCCGGGCCCCCCATGGCTGCCCGCAGGCTGGGACAGGCCACCACAGAGAAGGCGGCGCTGGCCGTCTGCCCCTCGCCCTCCCGCTGCTTGGCTGCACACCTGACCGTCACCCGCAGGCAAGGGGGGAGTCGGTGTGGGCTCAGTGCGCAGAGCCGGGAGCTGCCCCCCCCCGCCTGGCGTGACTCACCTGTCCCTGGCCAGTCTCCACCCCGCAGCGCACGGGAGTCACACCGTGGACGGCACCCGCGTCGGGCCTGAGTGTCCGCACAGCCAACACCACCCCCTTCCCTGCCCCTGCTTGCCCTGTCCCCACAGCGCCGGGAGGGCCTGGGGGCTGTGCTTTGGGGGGAGGCCGCGCCCCCGGCGACCTTAAGCACAGGCGCAGGGGCCCTGGGAGCTGTAAGGGGCTGTGACCGCGACGAATAAACGTGCTCAGAGAACCCGGCGCCACACCCCAGGGCGATGAGCTGCGTGCCGGCCACCTACCAACCGAGGGAGGGAGTGCCAGGGCTGGCCCCCCGATCAGGCCCCATCTTCACTGCAGGGGGGCAGGAGACCCCCAGGGGCCAGCCTGGGGTAATCTGGGCTCTGAGCCCTCCACCCAGTGTCAGACCCGGTGGCTGCGCCCACCCCCAGCAGGGCCGGTGCCCGGGACCAGAGCGCGAGGTCTGCGCGGGCGGGTGGGGCTGCCTGGAGCCCTCCCCCCTGTACGCGGCTCCCAGGTCCCCAGTAAGTGGCTGCTGATAAGCACCCCTGCCCCCAAGCCAGGCGAGGGTCAGGGGACGCCCGAAGTCCAGGCGGTAAGTGCCCGCCCGGCCATCAGGGCCACTGGGCACCTGGTGCCAACCCAGCTGCCACCCATTTGGTTGCGGCCTTCCGTCCCACCCTCATTTGCACGTCCCGGCTGCGGGCGCTGCCCCGCAGGAAGCAGCTGCGACAGCCCAGCCCTGGCATGGGCGCAGCCTCTGGCGGGGCCCGGCGGGCGCGCTGCTCCGGGAGACGCATCCCTCGGGCTGCAGGCGGTGCCCGCCCAGGCCAAGAACCGGTGTTTCTGCCACCAGACTGCGGGACGCTGGCACCTCCCGGCCCGCCCGTGGGAAGCTGGGGACCCCAGGATCCTCAGCAGGAAAGTCCCGGGCATCCCTCTTCCCCGCCGGGAGTGGGGGGGGGGCTGGACACACGGCCACGCGGTCCTGGCCGGTGAGCCACGTGCTGCGGGAGGGCCCAGGAGAGTAACCGCGTGACGTGGGCGCGGCTGCCGGGCATCCCGGGCCAGGGCCAGGGCAGGGCCTGCCATGCAAATCCTCAGCCCCTCCCGGCCCGCCGCGGCGGTCAGCGTCCCGCCGGGCCCCACACGTCCCCGGGAGCAGCAGGTCATGGCCGCCCTGGCGCTCCTGGGCCTCGCGGCGCTCCTGGGCCTCGGGGCAGGCGCCCCCCTGTGCCTGTCCCGGCAGCTCCGGCAGCAGGGGGACTACGTGCTGGGCGGGCTCTTCCCCCTGGGGTGCGCCGAGGACGCCGGAGCCCGCGGCAGGTCCCCGCCCGACCTCGCCGGGCGCGCCAGGTACGGCGGGGGGCGGGCGGGGCGCGGGCCGCGGGGGCCGGCGCCGGCCCCCGCGCCCTCACCCCCGCGCGGCTCCAGGGTCTCGCCCCTCGGCCTGCTGTGGGCGCTGGCCGCGAAGCTGGCCGTGGAGGAGATCAACAACGGGTCCTCGCTGCTGCCCGGGCTGCGCCTGGGCTACGAGCTGCTGGACACGTGCGCGGGGCCCGGGGCCGTGAGGCCCAGCCTGGCCTTCCTGGGCGCGGCGGGCGGCGCCGCCCCCGCCCCCTGCGACTACACGCGGCGCCGGCCCCGCGTGCTGGCCGTCGTGGGGCCGCACTCGTCCGAGCTGGCGCTGGCCACCGGCAAGGTCTTCGGCTTCTTCCTCGTGCCCCAGGTGGGCCCCCTCCCGAGCCCGGGCCCGCCGCCCACCCAGGGCCCGCCTCAGGAGCCCCTCGCCCCGCAGGTCAGCTACGGGGCCGGCGCGGACGGGCTGAGCCGGCGGGAGACTTTCCCCTCCGCCTTCCGCACGGTGCCCGGCGACCGCGCCCAGGCGGCCGCCATGGTGGAGCTGCTGCGGGAGCTGGGCTGGAGCTGGGTGGCCGCGGTGGGCAGCGACGACGACTATGGCCGGCGGGGCCTGAGCCTCTTCTCCGGCCTGGCCGCCTCGCGCGGCATCTGCGTCGCGCACGAGGGCCTGCTGCGGGCGGGCGCGGCGCGGGGCCTGCTGCGCCAGGTGAGCGGGAGCGGCGTGGAGGTGGTGGTGGTGTTCGCCTCCCCCGCGCGGCCGGCGCCCTCCTCCGCTGCAGCCTCCGCTGCGGACTCCCGCCCAAGGTGTGGGTGGCCAGCGAGGCCTGGCTGGCCTCGGACCTGGTCACCGCGCTGCCCGGCGTGGCCCGGGTGGGCACCGTGCTGGGCTTCCTGCAGCGGGGGGCGCCCCTGCCCGAGTTCCCGTCCTACGTGCACGCCCAACTGGCCCTGGCCGCCGACCCCGCCTTCTGCGCCTCGCTGGAGGCCGAGCCGCGGGGTCTGGAGGAGCAGGCGGGGCGGCGCTGCCCGCAGTGTGACCACGTCACGCTGGAGGACCTGCAGGCTGGGCTGCTGCACCCCCAGACCTTTGCGGCCTACGCGGCGGTGCAGGCAGTGGCCCAGGCCCTCCACCGCGCGCTGCGCTGCAATGCCTCCGGCTGCCCCGCCCGGGAGCCCCTGCGGCCCTGGCAGGTGAGTGCCTGTGCCCGCGGGGAGGGGCTGGCGCTGCAGCCACCCAGTCCCCCGCCCTCTGGCCCGCAGCTCCTGGAGACCATGCACAATGCCAGCTTCCGGGCACGGGGCCTGGCGCTGCGGTTCGACGCGGGCGGCAGTGTGGGCGTGGACTACCACCTGAAGCTGTGGGTGTGGCGTGGCGGGGAGCCCGCGCTGCGCACCGTGGGCACCTACGACGGCCGTCTGCGGCTCCAGCGCTCCCGCCTCAGCTGGCACACACCGGGGAACAGGGTGAGCCCCAGCGGCCGCGGGGCCGGTATGGCGGGGGGTGAGGAGCTGGCCGCCGCAGCTCAGCCCAGCGGCTCCGCGCAGGAGCCCAAGTCCCGCTGCTCGCGGCAGTGCCAGCCCGGCCAGGTGCGACGCCTGAAGGGCCTGCACTCCTGCTGCTACGACTGTGTGGACTGCAAGGCGGGCAGCTACCGGCGCAGCCCAGGTGAGCCGGCCCGGGTGTCACTGCGGATGCAGAGCGGGCGGGGCTGTGGTGTGGAACGTGGGGCTGAGGCAAGGGATCCCGGTGGGCCCAGTGCCCAGGGTGCCAGCAGGCTGGCCCTGGCCAGCGCCCAGCCCTCAGTGCCCTCGCCCTCGCTGCAGATGACGCTCTGTGCACCTTGTGCGCCCAGGACCAGTGGTCTCCGGACCGGAGCACACGCTGCTTCCCCCGTACGCCCCGGTTCATGGCCTGGGGGGAGCCGGTGGTGCTGGTGCTGCTCCTGCTCCTGGGCCTGGCCCTGGGTCTGGTGCTGACGGCCCTGGCCCTCTTCATCCGGAACCGGGACAGCCCGCTGGTGCAGGCGGCAGGCGGGCCCCGGGCCTGCTTTGGCCTGGGCTGCCTGGGCCTCGTCTGCCTCAGCATCCTCCTGTTCCCCGGCCGGCCCCACCCCGCCAGCTGCCTGGCCCAGCAGCCGCTGCTGCACCTGCCGCTGACTGGCTGCCTGAGCACGCTGTTCCTGCAGGCGGCTGAGATCTTTGTGAGGGCGGAGCTGCCCGCCGGCTGGGCGGCCCGGCTGCGTGGCAGCCTGCAGGGGCCTGGGGCCTGGCTGGTGGTGCTGCTGGCCATGCTGGCGGAGGCGGGGCTGTGCGCCTGCTGCCTGGTGGCCTTCTCACCAGAGGTGGTCACCGACTGGCAGGCACTGCCCACAGAGGCGCTGCTGCACTGCTACCTGCGCTCCTGGGCGGGCTTTGGGCTGGTGCACGCCACCAATGCCACACTGGCTGGCCTCTGCTTCATGGGCACCTTCCTGGCACGGGGCCAGCCCAACCGCTACAGCGGGGCCCGCGGGCTCACCTTTGCTGCACTGGCCTACTTCGTTACCTGGGTGTCCTTCGTGCCTGTCTTCGCCAACGTGCATGTGGCCTACCAGCCTGCTGTGCAGATGGGCGCTACCCTCCTCTGCGCCCTGGGCATCCTGGCCACCGTCCACCTGCCCCAGTGCTACCTGCTGCTGCGCCGGCCAGAGCTCAACACCCCCACCTACTTCCTGGGAGAGGTGCCCGGCGATTCACGGGGTGAGGACGGTGCTGGGACTGAGGAGGTGGCTGGGCCTCACCGCCATGCACAGACCTAGTGGGTGTCCCCAGGCTGTCCCAGATCCACTGCGACCCCGTCTGACTCCAGGTGGCCGCAAACTGTGCGCTGGGTGTGCAGCCCCACGAGGGGTCTGAGCCCAGGGGCTCCACCCCTGGACCCTGCATCTCAGGCTCTGTCCCCACCCAGCTGAGCCCAGCCAAGGCCTGTCGTGCCTGACCCCACTGCTCCAGAACGCGGCCCCCGCAGCCACACCGACTCGGGGGAAGCCAAGCTGACCTTCACCATCCTGGCCGGCCCAGCCCAGGGCCACCTCAAATGTCACGGAATGGAGGTGGGTGGGTGGGTGGACAGTATGGGTACAGAACCGCGTCCTCCCTGGCCTGTGCGGCTGTAGGGGCAAACTGCCAGCACCGCGGACAGAGCCCAGGCAGGGTCAGGGGTCAGCACCAAGGCCAGCACCGCCGCCAAGACCCCTGCGCCTGGGAGCCAGCACCATGGACAGAGACCACACCCCTGTTGGCCAGCGCCGGGACAGAGCCCCGGCCTCTGAGCTGGACCCAGAGCACAGCAGTACCTGACGATCCTGGGCCAGCTCTCCTCAGGCAGTCCAGTGGCGGAGAGAACACAGGTCACAGAGTCCCATAAAATTAAACGCTTTTTAGTGTTTAAAATAGCATTTACACAGCAGCAGCTCTGTCACCCCGGCCCGCGCCGCCCCAGAGGCTGTGCTTTCTCGGACCCTCCCGGGCCCTCAGCCGCGACCTGTCTCTGCACCTGCTCGGAGACCTGAGCAGGAGAGTCATGCAAATGGGCCCAAGCCGGAGTTTGCATAGCCACCCCGACCACAGAGCCCACCACCAGGCAATAAATAAATAAATTAGATCCTACGTGGGGGCGGCAGCTCCACAGGCCTGGACAAGATGGGTAAGGCCTGTGAACTGGTGAGGGGGGTGCCCCAACCCAGCAGCCACCTCTCTCAGCTCAGCCTGAGCCCCGTGCACAGCTCTGCAGGCAGCTCGGGGTCACCTCCAGACAGGGAAGTCCATGGTGTCCCTGAGGCGCATGCCAAGAGGGGGCCAGTCGGGCCTGCCCGAGCACAGGCTGATGGAGGCACTCCCACGGGTCTGCTGGACACCAGCTGCTCTGCTCTGCCCTCTCCCACACCGTCCAGGTGGGGCCCGTGGCAGGGGGTTGTCCAAGCCCACCCCAGCTCCAGGTGCAGCGCCCTCCTAGGGACAGCGGGCACACGGGTCACATGATGTCGACAAAGAACTCACAGGGGTTTCCCATGGCCTTCTGGAAGGACTGACGGCTCCCCATCAGCTCTGGGGGGACAGCAGCCAGCTCCCGGACAGGTGGCGCCCCAGGTGGGCCCCCCACCGTTGAATATGCCTTCGTCAGGGGGTGCAGGAGAGGGAGGCCTGGGGCGGCAGCTGACGCCTGGCTGCGTGGACTACTGCCGCGGCTGAGCTGGCTCACAGGCCGCTCCCGCCAGCTGCTGCTGCCCGCTCCACTGGGCACCGTGGGGTCCGACTCGCTGCCGCTGCCCCCAACTCCAGCTACCCGGTGCTCCTGCTCCCGGCCCAGGGCCCGCCGGCTGCCCCCGCCAGCACTCCGGGTGGACCCGCTACTTTTGCTTCCTGGAAGAGGAAAGAGGATGGAACAGTCACTGCCAGGCCAGGCCCCTTTTGGGACCACACACCAGGGGCTGACCCCAGTGGGCCCCAGCAGAGGTGGGGGCAGCCATGCAGACATGGGGATGGGTACCGCCTGGGCAGGAGCAGCGCAGCAGGCGGGGGTGGGCAGGCAGGCGGGCCCTCCAGCAGCTCCACGCCGGACCTCACGCAGCGGAGACCCCAAGGCACAGGCAGCCCTGTGTGCTCGGTGCCCCATCCTGGGCCCCCCGCCCAAAAACCCACCTTCCAATTGACCCTGGGGCCCTGGCCAGCTACTCAGCTCAGCCCGTCCTGGGTTCATGCCGAGGGGGACGCCGGGCAGAACCCTGGCTTACCGGCCCCGAGGGTCCACTCCGCTAGTCCTTCAGTCTAAGGCTTGCTCAGCACAAAGCAAGGGATAGCACGAGTCACTCACGGCCCACCCAACGCCCACCCACCTGCCGGGGCACGCAGCCAAGGCCTGTCCAGGGACTGCACCATCCGACCCATGCCCCTCCCCCAACCCTTGCTGGGCAGGCTGTGGGCACGTGGCCACAAACCTGGCTGGACCCCACTCTGGGCCTCAGGCCACTGAGTGCCTTCCTGGGGATGCCCCCAGGCACCCCACCTGGTGGGGAGGATCGGCTGTGGCGAGGCTGGCCAACGCTGGCTCCCTGCTGGGCTGCAGGCGCAGGGGAGAGGCCTGTGCTCCTGCCAGGACCCCTCTGCAGCTCACGGGCACCACGCCCCCTCTACTGTCCTCGCTTTCTCGTGGCATCTCCTAGCCGCTGGCCCTGGCCCCCCCCACAACCTGGAGGTCTCCAGGGCCTTCTCCCCACATGCCTCCCCACAGACCCCTCCCAGCATCCGCGCAGGGCCCGCAGAGCAGGCGGGTGTGCAGGGCAGACAGGGCGCGGGGCGCAGCCAGGCAGGGGTGGCGGCCGGGCACCCGGGCTCTCACCTTCGCTCTGCTGGCTCCCGGCACTGCCACTGCCGTAGCTGAAGCCCGGGTCCTGGTAGGCAGGCGGGAAGCAGGGCGGGGGCCCCGGGTACTGGTAGGGGTAGCCCTGGCCCAGGGCCAGGGGGCGGCCGGGTGGGGCAGCGGGGCCAGCGTGTCCTGGTCCGAGGCGCCGCTGGAGCCGCCGTGGAGGGTCAGGGCCGCGAGATCTGGCAGGAGAGCGGCGGTGAGCGCCGGGGGCGTCCCGGGGACCCCCGACCCGCGGCCCCACTCACTGCTGCACAGGTCCCCGAAGACGTAGTAGCACTGCTCGGAGAAGGTGACCTTGTTGACCGTGTGCCGCAGGAAGCCGCGCCGCAGCATGCCGCTGGCGTACTTGCGCGCCTCGCGCCGCTCGCGGAAGCCCTCCACGTGCGCGTACAGCCAGTCCACCACGTCTGCGCCTGCGCGGGCGCGCGGTGAGGGCAGGGCGGGGCGGGGACAGGCGAGAGGCGGGGCGAGGTGAGGGGCGGGGCGGGGCAGGGGCGGCCAGGCGAGGGGCGGGGGGAGGTGAGGCGGGGGGCGGGGACAGGAGAGGGGCGGGGGGAGGTGAGGCGGGGGCTGGGCGAGGGGGTGGGGACAGGAGAGGGGCGGGGCAGGGGCGGGGGCAGGCGAGGGGCGGGGGGGAGGTGAGGCGGGGCGCGGGGCGAGGGGTGGGGACAGGAGAGGGGCGGGGCAGGGGCGGGGCCAGGCGAGGGGCGGGGGGAGGTGAGGCGGGGGGCGGACAGGAGAGGGGCGGGGGGAGGTGAGGCGGGGGCTGGGCGAGGGGGTGGGGACAGGAGAGGGGCGGGGCAGGGGCGGGGGCAGGCGAGGGGCGGGGGGGGAGGTGAGGCGGGGCGCGGGGCGAGGGGGTGGGGACAGGAGAGGGGCGGGGCAGGGGCGGGGGCAGGCGAGGGCGGGGGGGGGAGGTGGGGGGGGGTGAGGCGGGCTGGGCGAGGGGTGGGGACAGGAGAGGGGCGGGGCAGGGGCGGGGCAGGCGAGGGGGCGGGGGGGGAGGTGAGGCGGGGCGCGGGGCGAGGGGTGGGGACAGGAGAGGGGCGGGGCGGGGGCAGGCGAGGGGCGGGGCGGGGGAGGTGAGGCGGGGGCGGGGCGAGGGGGTGGGGACAGGAGAGGGGCGGGGCAGGGGCGGGGGCAGGCGAGGGGCGGGGGGGGGAGGTGAGGCGGGGCGCGGGGCGGGGACAGGAGAGGGGCGGGGGGAGGTGAGGCGGGGGCTGGGCGAGGGGGTGGGACAGGAGAGGGGCGGGGCAGGGGCGGGGCAGGCGAGGGGCGGGGGGGAGGTGAGGCGGGGCGCGGGGCGAGGGGTGGGGACAGGAGAGGGGCGGGGCAGGGCGGGGGCAGGCGAGGGGCGGGGGGGGGGAGGTGAGGTGGGGCGGGGCGAGGGGTGGGGACAGGAGAGGGGCGGGGCAGGGGCGGGGGCAGGCGAGGGGCGGGGCGGGGGAGGTGAGGCGGGGCGGGGCGCGGGGCGGGGACAGGAGAGGCGGGGCAGGGCGAGGCTGGGGGGGGCCGGGGCGGCTCAGCTCACCGATGACGGCGTTGGCGATGGTGATCTTCAGCCACATGCGGTCCCGGATCTCCAGGCCGGAGTCGGGCAGCTGCATGACCCGGACCACCGCCCCCATGTCGCTCTTCACAGTCAGCGGCGCCTCCTCCAGCTCTGCAAGGCGCAGCGCCTCAGCCCCACAGCTGGTTTGGGGGGCGGAGGGGCGGGGCTCCAGGGACCCTGCCCTGCCCTGCAGCTCGGAGCTTGCTGCCAGGGAGCCCGGGCTGCGCGGCCAGGGGCCCGCCCCACTGGGAGGGGGCCTGCAGGTCCAGGGGCAGGTATGGGGGCTGGACTTGTGCGAGCCTGCCTTCCGGGCGCCTCAGGGGGATCTGGAGTGCCCAGGCCTCCCCCTCCCAGCCCCTCCCTTTCTCCCAGTGCAGCATGTCAGCTGTGTTGGCAGTGGGAGGCAGGATGGGGGCACAGGTACCCACCTCTAGGAGTCCCGGCACACCTCTGGACAGGGCCCAGGCCAGCACAGATACAGCCAAGGGGCCATGGCCGAGGCGGCACATCCTCCAATGGCTGGCAAGGCCTCCCTCCAGGGCAGCCCCTGGCCTGGCCCCTCGGTCCCACTCTGGGGAGCTGTCACTTACGCGGTGCGCCGGGAACAGAGCTGGTCAGCGAGGAGGAGCTGGTGCGCGTGACAGCGCTGGAGCAGGGGCTGGTTCCGTAGCGTGGGAGGGCGCCAGTCAGCGCTGCTGTGTGGGACAGCCAGGCAGCAGGATCGATGGGCCGCACTGGGTCAGCTGGTGGCCATCACGTGGCAGCAGACGGACAGACAGCAAGGGAGAAGTCAGGGCCCGGGGATGAGAAGAGTGGCCCTTCAGGTTGGGCCAGCGCCCTCTCCCCCTGCACCTGTGGGTCACTCACCCCTTGGGATGGTGAAGTAGCTCCGTGGGGTCGGGTCCCAGCACTTGGCCACAGTGAGGCTGATGGGCCTATGCACGGGCAGGTCACGTCATGTCACACAGGTGAGGCCCATGCGCCTCCCCCTCCCCCGTCAGGGCACCATCTCCCGCAGCACCCGCGTCCCCTCACCCAGTCTGGGACACCATCTCACGCAGCACCCGCACAGCATCGTCATTGCTCATGTTCTCAAAGTTGACGTCGTTCACCTGGGGGGTGAGGGGTTCAGTGGTGCGGCCGGGAGCGCTGCCCCTCACGCGGCAGCCCAGGCCCGCACCTGCAGCAGCATGTCCCCTGGCTCGATGCGGCCATCGGCGGCCACAGCCCCACCCTTCATGATGGAGCCAATGTAGATGCCGCCGTCTCCCCGGTCATTGCTCTGGCCCACGATGCTGATGCCCAGGAAGTGGTGGCGCTCTGCAGGGAGTACTGGTGAGTGGGCACCCCCGGGGCACCCACATGGACCCGGCCCGCGCGCCGCCGCCAAGGCCTCACCCATGTTGAGCGTGACGGTGATGATGTTCAGCGACATGGTGGAGTCCGTGATGCTGCTGAAGGAGGAGGCCTGCAGGGGGACAGGGGTCAGGGCCAGGGCGGGGCGTGGCAGGGTCCCTCCCCGGCTGCCACCTACACGGTCTGCCTGGCGCAGGCGCTGCTTCCGCCGCCGCCGCTTGTGCTTGCGGATGAGCCGGGAGGAGGTGCTCTGCTCGGTGGAGCTGCTCAGCCTGGGGAGGGGGCCGTCAGAGGCTGCAGGGCTGGCTGGAGAAACTGAGGCTGGCAAGGCAGGGGGCCCACGGCTGCCCTTCCCGCTGGCCAGGCCGGCCGGGGCTCGGCTTCCACTGCACAGCCCCGGCCCGCGCACAGGACGTGTGCCAGCGCCGCCCGGGAGAGTCAGTGTGTCTGGCCACAGTAGGCCCGCGTGGGCGGCTGCCCCGCATACCTATAACACGCATGTGGTGTGCCCCACAGTCCACACCTGCGCACATGTACACCCACGCACCCGCACGTGCACACTCACAGGGCCCGCAGAGGCACACGCACTCCCCTGCACACGCACACGCCCGTGCACATGCTCGCCTACGCGCCTGCTCGTGTCCTCATCGTCCGAGTCAGCGAAGCTGCTGGACTCCAGCTCACTGCTCAGCACGGTGGACGCGCTGTCAGGGGGCAGCCCCAGGTCCCGCCGCCGCTCGCCCCTCGGGTGTCCGTTGGTCCGCGTGGCTGCGGGGACAGCGGAGGGCAGGTGGTCCAGAAGGCATGCTGACCTGGACGCTGCGGTGCGACGGCCGGGCAGCCAGGGTCATTGGGGTGCGTGGGGCGGTGCGTGGGGGTCGGCGGGACATGGGTGCCCCATGAGGGCCCCAGGAGGCCTGGGGGGGTGGTTACCCTCCTCGCGGTTCCGGCGGCGGGGCCGCTCCCGCCGATGGCTGACCATGGACTCGGTGCCGGTCTCGTTGTCCATCCCGTCACGGCTGCTGGCCACATTTGGGCTGTGCCAACAAGAGGGTGGGCCGGGGCAGGCTGGGCACCTAGGCCTGGATGCCCACCAAGCCCCTTCACCTGCCTTGGGGGTCCCAATCCCGCGGGCACCCGCCCTAGCCGCCTACCCGGTGCAAGCCGCCAGCCCCCTCCTCCGCTGATCACGGGTCCCCGCTCAGTTGCCTTTCTGCCCCCCGGGACCCCGGGCTTAGCCCCCCACCTCGAGTCCTTACTGGAAGGAGGGGGGCCGGGAGTCCCCGATGCCAGCCATCCGTTCGAGAGGCGGGGGCAGCTCCGCATGGCCCTCGGTGGCCTGAGACCCTGTGTCCGAGTGGGCGCCCTCTGCCAGGACCAGCTGCAGGGGAGAGGGTCTCAGGCACGCAGAGGCCCACCCCTGCACCCAGGGGCCCCGCCCTGCCAGCCCGAGCCCGCCACCCCGCACTCACCCAGGAGACCACGCGGCCGTTGAAGCAGGGCAGCCGCGCGTTGTCATCAGCCACCTCCTCTTTCACCACCCTGCGCGAGGCCACGGCGGCGGTCAGCCCAGTGCGCCCCGCCGGCACTCTCTCCCGAGGGACGCTCGCCGCCCTCCAGAGCCAAGTCAGGGGATCCAGACCCCCACCCCTGCAGCCCCAGGCGTGAACACCTGCCCCCGCCTGCGCGCCCCCCAGGGCTGGGTCCGCAGGGTAGGGCTGTCGGCTCCTCATGCGCCCCGCCCAGCATGCCTGTTCCCAGCAGCCTCTGCGGATGCGAGGGCCGTCCAGCCCCACACAGGCGCACACACCCGTCACGCTGCTCTGGGTGGGCACAAGGGCCGTGCCCCTCTGCTGGGCCGGGGAAAAAGCCAGACCCGACTCAAGACCAGCGACTGCAGACCTGGAAGGGCAGCAGGCGGAGCCTGCTGGGCCTCCACTGAGAGGTCTCAGCCCCCAGAGGACAGCAGTCAGCAAGCTTCGTGGACACATCCACTGCCCAGTGTCCCACCCCAACCAGGGGGGCTGGGGGTGTACAAGACCCCCAGGCAGCACACAGAGGGAGAGGGTCGGGCGATCGGCCGGCCCTGGATTGGGAACAGGCAGGGCCCAGGTGCTGGGGCTCCCGGGGCGGAGAGGGGCAGTGGCCAGCACAGCGCCAGGAGGCCCTGACTCTGTCCCAGACTCTCCGCTGCAGGCCTCCGGGAGCCCGGGAGGCAGGAGGGTGGGGCTGGCTGAGCAGGCCTTCCGGCGCCCCAGCCCCTACAGCTGGCCCTGCCCAGCAGGGGGACTTCCAGTCCAGGACGTGGGGCGGGCAGCAGCAGGCGCTGTGGACCAGGCAGGAAGCAGCCCTGGCCCGCCGGGAGGACACAGGGCCTCAGCCAGGCCAGGAGCAGGTGGCGGGAGGGGCCCACAAAGCCTGCAATGCCGAGCTCCACCCAGGGAGCGGCCCCATCCACCCCACCTGTGGGGAGGGGCCCAGGACTGACGGCCAGGGGCGCCCTCTGCCAGAGTCCTGCGACCCCCAGATGCCGCCCGGGGCCGGCCAAGCACATGCCAATGAGGCGAGCAGCCGACAGCAGATGGGCCGCTGCCCCAGAGCCGAGCTTCCAGGGGAGGTCATGACCCCCCAGGACTGACCAGAGGCCCAAAGAGAAGCCAACCCCCCCCCGAAGCCCTGGGGTGCCCCAGGGACAGCATGCCCTTCTGGGCCAGGGAGCGGGCACCCCCGGTCTGGGACGACGACACAGACCCCTACCCCAGCCCAGGTAGACCTGCGCCCCACGCCAAGCCCGGCCTGCTGACTCACCCACAGGGAGTCTCCACCGCCACCGGCAGGCCCGGCTCTCCAGAAGTGGAGACCCAGGTGGGGACCTGGGAGCACCCCAGCCCCGACTGCCAGTGGGAGGTGCCCCCCACTCCTGCCCGCCCCTCCCCTTACGGGGACCTGTTTCCCACCGCAGAGCCCAAGTCCTCCCCCTGCCTGGCAGAGCACCCCACCTCCTGGGGAGCCCCGGGCACAGCAGGCCCGAGCCCGCCAGGCCAGGACGGCAGGACCCGCCGCCCCAGCACTGTCTTCTGGGTGCTCCGGGGAAGGGACATGGTGGCGGGGACGCCCCTACATCTGGGAATCCCCAGGCTGGACATACCGTGGAAGCCCCCACCCCCCACCCACAAGGTGGCCACTCAAGGTCACCCCCACTGGCACTGTGCCCCAACCTCAGAATTTCCGGCAAGATCCTGGTTAACCCTAAACTCGTGGCCGCCGCCCCACCCCACCCCACAGACCCACCCAAGGAGAAATCTGCTCAGAGGGGGAACAGGGCGGGGGGCCCCGGGCCCCTGTCGGCACCTGTGGCCCTGCCACCTCGGAAGTGGGCGCAGGACCAGCCCCTCCCACCACCAGAGCCCCTGGCCTCACTCACTCCCACCCCCCGGGCCTGCCTCAACTGAGGGCCCACTGCCGGGCGGCCTGGGCCAAAAGCCCTCACAGCTGAAAGGCTGTCTCACACCTCTCCCTGCACCCCGCTTCCCTCACCCAGTGCTCGACACCCCCAGGCTGGCCCACGCAGGCCAGAGACCCCCAGCTCTGCTGGGTGACGGCAGCTGTGCCCCGCATAGGAACAGTGGGAGGGGCGCGCAGGCCTGGAGGCCCTGGGAGAGGTCTGGGGACTAGGGGCCTGGCCCACAGCGGAGGGGGCTTGGGTGGGAGGCCCGTGGCCATGTGCCCCGGGGGGCTGTGCCCGGCCCTGCTCCCCAGTCTCCACGTCCACCGCCTGTTGCCGGCCCAGCCTCCAGGTCTCGCAGACGGCACGTGCCACGTCCGGCCGGCCCCTCCTGGAGGAACCTGTCAAGCTGGGGATCCCGCAGGCAGCTCTCAGGGGAGGAGAGAGAGGAAGCAGGGATGGGGGGTCTCTCCAGGCCATGAAGCCACCAGGTCAGCAGCCAGAGAAGCAGGGAGAAGGGGTCACGAGCTTCCTGCTGGCTGTCGTGCCTGGCACAGCCCCCCTCCACGGCTGCCCTGCTCCCAGCGCGCCCACCCCTCCCCATCCAGCTGTTGGCGGGCCCCAGGACCCCTGCTTTGATGCCCCATCTGCCTGCCCACCCACCTCTGCGGCCAGGGCCCCTTCCACAGGCCCAGCTGGACGGTGCGAGAGGTGGGGTCGCTGCCGCTCCTGAGGACGCACCCCGGAGGACGGCCCGGGGGGCTGGGGCAGGTGCAGGCCGGGCATGTGACTGCGGCTTTTATAATATAACAAACTTGCTCCCAGCGCCCCGCGCTCGCAGCCCAGGAGCCCAGACCAGGGCCGGAGGCGGCTCGCTGGCCGGGAGGCGGCCCCTGAAACAGCACTCCTCCCTGCAGGCCCGGCGGCTCCCGACCTGGGCCACAGGACGGCCAGTGGGCAGGGCCTGGGGCGTCCAGCCTTCTGGCTGCCAAGGACACACCCTCCCTCTGCACCTCTCCCTGGGGGCGGGCGCAAGAGTCCAAGCGCCCCTCAGGCCCTCTGAGGACCCCAGAGCGGCTCCCGCCCCGGCCGGGGCTGCCGGCGCCGCGCGAAGACCCCGATGTCCACGTGCCCAGCCGGCCGCACACAAGGACGCGGCGGCGCCGCCCTGGGTGCCCCCCCGGCCCGCGGGACTCAGGTTACCCAGGGCGCTGCCCGGCTAGGCCTCGGGCGCCCGGAGGCCCGGCCCGCGGGGAGAGCGGCGGGCGCCACACGGGGGCGGGCCCCGGCGGACGGAGCCGCGACGCCCCCGACGCCCGGGGCAGGCAGGTGCGCGGGGCTCGGGACCCCCGCGCCCCGACCTCGGCGCCGCCCTCAGGACCCTGGAGAAGGGGCGGGCGGGCCGGCCCGGGGCCTCCGCACCTCCCGCCGCCCCGGGCGCCCGGACCCGCCTCGCCCTCCCGCCCGGCGCGGGCCCTGACCCGCGCTCGCGCCCCCGCGCCCCGCCCCGCGCCCCCCGCGCCCCGCGCCCCCGCGCCCCGCGCCCCCCGCCGCGCCCCGCCGCGCACCCGAAGTCCTGGTCCATGGACTTGAAGAAGAACTTGTAGGCGTGCGCCGGCCGGCCGCCCAGCACGCCCTTGAAGTCGGCCAGCGTGACGCGCTCGGGCGCCACGGGCAGCTTGACCAGGTACGGCGTCTCCTCCTCGTCCATGTGGTAGATGATCTTCGTCTCCGCCATGGCGCGGCCGCCGGCGCCGGGGCCGGCCCGCGCCCCCGCCCGCCGCCGCCGCGCCCGCCCCGCCGCGCCGGCTCCCGCGCGCGCTCGGCAGCTGCCCCGCGGCCCGCGGCCGCCCATCCGCCCGCCGCCGCCCGCGCCGCCGCCGCCCCCTCGGGCCGCGCAGTTAAAGGGGCCGCCGCCCGCCGGGGCGCCCGCGAGCGCGGTGACGTCACGGGGCGGGCGGGCGGGCGGGCGGGCGGGCGCCGGGGCGGGGCGGGCCGACGTGCGCACGCAGCGGGGCGGGGCGGGGCGGACGTCGCGGGCGGGGCGGGCCGACGTGCGCACGCAGCGGGGCGGGGCGGGGAGGACGTCGCGGGCGGGGCGGGCCGACGTGGGCGCGCAGCGGGGCGGGGAGGGGCGGACGTCGCGGGCGGGCGGGCCGACGTCGCGGGCGGGGCGGGCCGACGAGGGCACGCAGCGGGGCGGGGCGGGCCGACGTCGCGGGCGGGGCGGGCCGACGTGGGCACGCAGCGGGGCGGGGCGGGGCGGCGGACGTCGCGGGCGGGGCGGGCCGACGTGGGCACGCAGCGGGCCCGGCGGCCGGGGCGCGCCCGGGGTCTCTCCGCCGCTCCCCGCGCGCCCGCCCCGGCCCCGTCGAGCGCGGAGCCCCGGCCGGACGCGCGAGGCCACACGCGCCGCGGGCCGCAGCCCCCCCCGGCCGGCCGTGTCGCCCCGGGCTGCCGCGCGCGTCCCCGGGCAGGGGCCCGCGAGAAGCCCCGCTGCCCGCCGGCACCGCGCGCCCCGGGGCCAGAGCCGCCTCCCGAGGAGGGGCGCCCGGAGCAGCGCCCTCGGCTGCCAGGCCCGGCCCGGCGCCGCCCCCACCGCGGGCGCCGCTCTCCCCCGCCCTGAGGCCTGGGGCCCGGCGGGACTGGCTCCAGGACGACCCGAGCGCGCAGGGGCCGGGCACGCGACGCCGCCCGACGGTGGTTGGGGCGCTGCCATCTGCCGGGTCGTGAGCAGCCCCGGGCCCTGGGCCCCCGTGGTCAGACTGACCAGGGATCTCCCTGCGGTCGCCTCCACACCGCGGCGCAGAGGGGCTGCCCTCGCAGGCCTGGCTTCCCCAGAGGCCATCTGGGGTGTCCCGGGGAGGAGACGGCCGCTGCCCTGAGAGCTTTTGCAGGGACAAAGGGCTGATGGTCACCCAGGCGGGTGGGGGCCCCAGCCGCATCCTGAACCCCGGCCGGATGGGGGGCAGCACCGAGCTTGAGGCCGGAGCCTGGGCCTGGCAGGAAGGGCCACACCGCAGGGGGGTTGCTGTGTACCCAGGAGGCTGCCCCGCTGGCCCCTGCAGGGTCCTGGGGGGGGACAGTCCCCCTTTGCTGCCCCCACCCTCTTGGGAGCTCTTGGGGGATCAGAGGCTGCTGCTTCCCCAAGTCCCCTCCCTGCCGTCTGCTGCCTGAGAGCAGTCACTCCGTCCTGGCCCAGGGCTCACCCGCCCCCCATCTCACATGAGGGCAGTCCCCTCCTGCCCGACTGCCCTCATGCTCACTGCCACCCCCCTCGGCCCTCTGCCCAGAGCAGGGGGCAGTGGCCTCGGTGAAATCGAGGACATCAGCTGGGGGCCTGGTCCGGCTCTGCGCCTGGGGCAGTGGGGTGCGAAGGCACACCTGGGCAGAGCCTGGAAATCAGATGTGGTCTTTATTGTGAAGGCAGCACCCCAGGAGGAGCACAGCACCCTAGGAGGAGCACGGGTGGGGCACCAGGAGCGGCGGCACCGGCCACTCTGGGGCCGTCCTCACCCCTCCCCGTTCTCAGCACCAGCCCAGAACTCCGGTACAGGAGCAGGCTTGGTCAGGGTCAGGGTCCAGGAGCCGGTGCCTGGAAGCTGCTGGTGGGAAGCAGGCCAGCGGGGTGGACAGCGGGGAAGGGCCAGAAGCCAGAGGGGTGTCGGCAGGTCAGTTGTGCCAGGACAGGGTGAAGCTGTCCCCGTGCAGTGTCCCGGCCCCGCTCCTGCAGAGAGGGGTCTCTTGCCCCCACCGCAGAGGCCGAGCCGTAGGGCTTGGAGTACCCTGGCCGGCAGGGCTGTGGCTGGGTGCGGGGTGCACGGCCAGCTGGTGAGGAGGGCGGCCTCCAGCGCAGGCCTGCTCTGCACCAGCCCAGGTCCAGGACAGCGGGACCAGCCGCTGGAGGGGCCTGGCAAGCCTTGGGGGCCGGGGACGCTTGCAGGAAGGCGCCACCTGCAGCCGGCCCGGTCAGGGCCCCGGGTCCTACTTGCAGTACTCCTTCCTGAAGCCTGGAAGCAAGGGGACGCCTGGTCGGCCCCGCGGACCCGGTGCACACCCACAGCCCTGCCCTGGGGACCGGGACAGGGGGCCCGCTGCAGGCCGCTCACCTCTGTCGAAGTCGAGGTCCTTGGCGGGCGGGGGGCCGTGTGCCAGCGCGGCCCGCTCCTTCAGGATGTTGTTCTTGTAATCTGGGGCAGAGAGCAGGTGAGCCGGCCCCTGCCCGGCCCGGGACCCCGCCTGTGCCTTTGAGGGGGCCTCACCTAGCTGGATGTCCTCGCTCCGGCGGGGAGGCTGGTCCCCCCTGGTCGGGGCAAGCTCTGCCATGCTCAGGTCCTGCCTGGAGGGGCAGGGGGCGGGTGTGTGTGAGAGAGAGAGAGCAGGGGGGGGGGCGCCCCCAGGAGGGCAGGGAGGAGGCACTCACCCCGCAGACTTCCCAGGCTGCGTGTGGCCGTATTCCTCACACCCTGGGGAGAGAGAGCGGCACTGGGGGCAGGACGTCCCCCCCCAGCTCTGCTCCGGCCTGTCCCCCCGGCCGGGCAGGCGCAGCTCAGGGCCCCCGGAGGCCTCACCTCCACGCCGGCGCTGCCGAGTGGCCAGGATGACCGTGATGAGCAGCAGGATGAACAGCAGGAGCGTGGCCAGCACGTAGCCCAGCTGCTGGAAGAAGTGGGCTCGGCCCTCGGGCACGATGAGGTTGATGACGCTGTGGCCGCGGGACAGCGTGGGGTCTGCGGGGAGCGAGGGGTGGCGTCGGGGCGGCCCCCGGGCTCCCGCCCCAGGCTGGGGGCAGCCGGCCCCCGGGCTCCGCCTCGCCCCCCGCGCCCGCCCGCCGCCCGGCCGCGGCCTCGCACCTGGGCCGGGGCTGGAGCCGTTGCCGGGCGAGCCCCGCGGGGGCGGCGCGGCGGGCGCGGCGGCCGCGCCGACGCTCAGGTGGAAGACGCGGCGCTCGTGCAGGCCGCAGTAGTGGTGGTGCAGGTGGCAGGAGTAGGTGCCCTCGTCGGCCGGCTCCAGCGGGTCGATGCGCAGCGAGAAGTCGCCGCGCGCGAAGGCGTCCTCGGCCACGGCCACGCGCGCGCGCAGCGGGGGCGGCCCGTAGGCGCGGCGCTCGCCCGACGCGTACAGGTCGAGCAGGCGGTCGGCGCGGTCGTGCGGGACCCCGGGCGGCTGCCGGTCCCAGTGCGCCACCTGCTGCGCCTCCTCCACGTGCCGCTCGGTCCACACCTGCTCGCGGTTCACGCAGGGCAGCAGCGCGGGCGCGCCGCGCGCCACCACCAGCCGCGGCTCCTCGCCGTCCCAGCGCGCGCCGGCGGCCCGGGCTGTGGGGGGCGGCGGCAGCGCGTCAGGGCCGCGCCGGCCTGGGGGGGCGGGGGGCGGGGGGGGGCACTCACGGTCGGGGGTCACGTCCAGGCGGACGGCCAGCGTGCGGTAGAGCTGGCAGTAGTGGTGGTGCAGGTTGCAGGTGTACAGCCCCGCGTCCGCCTCGTCCACCTCTGCGGGGAGACCCGGTGAGCGCGCCCGCCCCGCGCCCCCGCGCCCCCCGCGCGCCCGCCCGCGCCCCGCGCCCCCCGCGCCCCCGCCCCGCGCACCGCGGATGAGCAGGGAGAAGTTGCCGTCGTGGAAGGCGGAGGGCGCCAGCTGCAGGCGGCCCCGGTCCCGCGCCGCGTACACGCGCTGCTCGCCGGCCGAGTACATGTCCAGCAGCCGGCGCGGGGGGCCCGCGGGGCCGCCGCCGCGATCCCAGTGCACCACGCGCTGCCGTCGCGCAGCCGGTCCTGCGTCCACACCATGCGCGGGCTCCGGCACAGCAGCACCGCCGGCGCGCCCGCCGCCCCGCGCACGGCCACCTCGGGCACCGGGGAGCTGCCCGGCGGCCCCGGCGGCCCTGGCGGAGGACGGTCATTGGGGGAGGAGCGGCCCCGGGGGCAGGCACGGGTGGGGGGGGCGAGCAGGCCAGGGGGTGCTGGCTGGGGAGGAGGGGGTCACTAACCTGAGGACAGCAGGACAGCAGAACCTGAAGGGAGAGGGGAGGGGGTCACCCAGCAGGGCCCCCACCGGGTGCCCCGGCCCTGCTGAGCCCTTGGAGAGTGGGGCGCCAGAGCCCCTGCGGTCAGGGGACACTCTGTCCTCACAGCTGCCTGCCGGGCCAGCACTGCCCTTGGGAATGTGGAGCCCCGGGGTGGGGGGGATCAGACCCCACGGGAGGGGTGTCCCTTGCAGCAAGGCCCCAGCAGGCGCCTGCAGGCTGAGCCGCACCCCACGAGCCCTCGGGGTGCCCACAGCCTGCCCACAGTGCCCACAGACGTCCGAGGCAGAAGACGTCAGGGGTCACCAGCCAGCCGCCAGCCCACAGTCCAAGCCCCGGCTCCAGGCGCATGGCCTGGTCAGGAATGTGCTGGTCAGCAGGCCAGCCGGGCGGGCGAGGGCCCCGGGGCTGGAGGTCTGGAACAGATGCTGGGCGCCCCGCAGCTCCCAGGCCCCTCCATCCCGGTGCCCACTGCCCTGGAGGCCACAGGGAGCCTGCAGCCACGCAGGGCTTCCAGGAGACCCCAGCCGAGGTCCGACCTGGGCCTCACGCTGTCCCACTCCCCAGCCCCCCCAGACCTGTCCCCCCAGACCTGTGGTGGTTCCATGATCCCCTGGAGCTCAGACGGGCTAGCCCAGAAACACTGGCCCCGGCCCGCTGCCCACCACCCGCACTCACTCTGCAGCAGCGCCAGCTTCCACAGCAGAGCCCGGGAGCGCAGCTCCATGGCGCCCGCCCCGGCGGCCCCGCTTTGTCTCTTCCACTCTAACTCTCCAGAAAAACAGCCCGGCCCCCTCCCCCTCCTCAGCACCCCCCGTGACATCACGGAGCCCTGGGCTGGGCCGCCTACAGACCGCCCCCTGGCTCCCAGGCCCTGGCCGCCCCCATCCTGGCGGGCCTGGCAGGGAGGGGCCGCCGCGGCCACCCTGTCCCAGATGGTTTGGTCCGACAGGCTCTGGTCCTGGAGGGGGCCGCAGTCGCTGGAGGGGCGGGCAGGACGCCCCGGGGCACAGTCCCAGATGTCGGGTGGGCCTGTCCACCATGTCGGGGGCCCTTCTGGGGCAGCTGCAGGGCCGGGGCTCTGGGGGCATGGGCCCAGGACACGCCCCAGGTGGGCAGCCCAACCCGGAGGCGCGGCTCCAGGCCGCCGTCCTTCCCAGGCTAGGAAAGCACCTTAGGGCTCAGCCCCCAGGAGCCGGCTCGGCCAGACGACTGCCCCCTCCAAGGCTCAGCCCTGACCCAAGAGTGGCACCTGCCCGGGGTACCTGGGGCTCCCAGACCCGCACCTGGCTGCATCTCCCCAGACACTTTTGCCCTCCAGCCAGGAGGGAAGGACCCAGGGGCCAAGCCAGGGGAGCGGTCCCTGCCCCCTGCCCCAGTCAAGGGCAGAGCCTGGTGTCCCTGGGACCAGACCTGCCCAGGTGCCCCGGGAGCACCCCAAGGCAAGGGACACCCTCCCCTCCCAGCACCAAGGCCGTGAGCGGGACGAGGCCCAGAGCTGAAGCTCTGGAAACCCACCAGCTCACATAAACACGGGGCGAGCAGGGCGTGCCCCGCACAGGCCCGCCCTTCTGCTTAGGCAAACCTCAAGGCATCCAGGAAACCAAAACCCCACAGCGCGTGGATTGAGTTACAGCCTCGGCCCCACTCCCTGCCCCCCAGGAGCCCCAGAGCCGCCGAGCACCGCAGGCCGCTGGGATCTGCAGGCCCATCTCCTCGGCCACGTGGACCCCCGGTGGGCCCCCCCCTTCCTGAACTGGAGTCGGGGCTTGTCCTCGCAGCTCCTTCCGGGGCCTTCATTCTGGAAAAACAAGCCCCACCCGGGTCCCGAGGCCTCTCCCTCTGTTTTTCTAACTGGTTTGCATTAGCGCTGGGGGCTGCCCGCGCCTCCGCCCGTCACCAGCTGTGTCCTCGGGCGCCCACCCGTGCTGGGCGGGCAGCGGTGCCCAGGCCGGTGCGCGGGCTGCACTGGGGGGGGCGTCCCTCCCTGTCCTGAGCTGGGCCCTTGGGGCACGGCCCCCACCCTAACGCCCTGCGAGCTGCCCTCTGCCGGCAGGAGCCCTGGCCCCGCACAAGCGCCCCAGCGAGCAAGTCTAGGGCCGCCCCGGCCCCTGACCCCTGACACCGGCAGGTCAGACAGACAGGGGAGCGCTCCCCACCGAGGCCAGCGGGGCCACGGTGAGCAGCCAGGGCCCGCTGCCTCCACCAAAACCCTCCGTCGGACACGCGGAGGGCAGCGGCCAGCCACCTGCCCCCCACGCCGGGAACTGGGGTGGGCACCTGCACCCTGTGCCTCATCCTCCGGGAGGACAGAACAGGACAACCCAGAGCCACTGGCCTGGCCGCGGCTCTGCCTGGCCCTGGGCCCTGGCCACCTCCCTTTCCAGGAGCCGGGCCGACCGGGGCAGCCGCCAGCGCCCACCAGCCGCGCCCCGGCCCGGACATTCCAGACAGCCTGGCTCACCCGGGATGCGGCCCAGACGGACGCGAGCTCGGCCGCTGCACCCAGCAAGGGCCCCGTGGCCGGGCGGGCAGCCCCCGCCAGGCCAGGAGCCGCAGCGAGCTCACCGGAGGCAGGAAGTCCGCGCCCTGGACAGGCTCCGGCCACGCGGTCAGCACAGCAGCGGCTCTCCCTGCTGGCCAGCGGCAGGACCCGAGGCGCCCCTGGCTCCCACGCGGCGTGGCGGGTGGGGCCCCATCTCAGCCACCCAGGGCACCCCCACCCCGCCCAGGCGTGAAGGCGCCTCGCAGGGACCCGTGCCCCTGCGGAGATGCCTGGAGAGAGACCCGGCTCTAGGGGTGGCCAGCCCGCCCCTCCCGAGGAAGCCCAAGGACTGGGGGAGCCCCGCCGTCACCGCGGCCTCCGGCCGAGGCCCCTCCGAGGCACAGCGGGGTCCGGCACACAGGCCGGCTGGTGTCTGCTCCCTGAACTGCCCTGGCAGATGCCCGCTCCTGCCCCTGCCCCTGCCGCCAGTCTCTGGGACTAGACAGCAGGTCAGCGCCGGGCAGGGGGCGGCTGCACACAGCTGTCTGTGGCTGCCCTGCAGATGCCACGTCCACTCGCCGACCAGCTCAGCGTCACCTGGGCGAGAGTCTCTGCAGAATTCAATTTTTTTTTATAGATTTATTTATTTATAGAACCGGGGTGCAGGCCAGAGGTGCAGGGGGTGAGAGGATTCACCAGAGAAGAGCGGGGAACAGAACAGGAGCAGCCTGACTTAAACACACTGCTGAGGGGAGCAGCGGGGAGACGGGGGGGTCTGCTGCGCCATGTGGGCAGCTCCCTGGCTGGCCGGGAATCGAACCCGCGCTGCAGAGGCTGCGGATGGCGTCACAGTGCTGCGCTCAACCCGCTGCGCCACCAGGGAGGCCCTGCGGATTTCAATTCTTTGTGGATTTTCTTTTTTAAAAATTATTTTTGCACAGAAGAGCTGGGGTACAGGCCAGATGTGGGGGGTGAGAGGGCTCCCCGGAGACAGAGTGGGGAGCAGAACAGGCAGATCCACTGAAACACACTGCTGAGGGGGCACCCACAATGCGCTGCAGTCTCTGCTGCAGGCCCTGTGATAACTGGGGCTGCGTGTGGGTGGGCCGGGGTGCTGCCGTGCGCCATCCTTGGGGCACTGCCATTCGCTGTCCGGTGCTCACCATGGGGGCCCTGCGCCAACCCCGGGGGTCTCCGACACGTGCACTTTGCTCTTCTGGGCACCCAGTAAGGGACCATGTGAGCTCTGCGGAGGTGAGCGCCAGGCTGGCTGCCCCCAGGGGTCCCCTTGCCGGGACGTAATTCTCCTTGTCCCCAGGCGGAGGAAGAACAAGCGGCGCCTCAGGAACGGGGAGGCCGGAGCAGCTGTATTGCTCGTGCATGAGGGCCCAGACCCGGGGAGCCCCGGAAGGCCTGAGCACCTGCTTACAGGCCCAGAGTTTCTCTTACACACAACTCTCCTTGCGCCGCGTCCATCCTCTGCTGCAAAGTTCCGAAACAAGGGGCTGGGAAGAAGCAAGAGCACAGGCATCCCGGGGTGTCCTCGCCGAGACTGACTTGGCCGCGGCCCGAGCGCGGAGCTCTGCTCGTCGGCTGAGGAGACAGCTGCCGGGGGAGCAAGACGCCTGATGACAGCGGCGTTGGGCTGTCAGCTGCGCCAGCCTGAGACCCTCAGCGCGGAGCCGCGAAGATGGATTTTCCCCTTCACTCTCCCCACTCCCTTCCCAGGACGCGTGCGAAGTAGCCGCGCGACGCCGCCTCCTCTGGCTCCAGGCCCCACCTTCCCGCTCAAGGACCCCGCGTGGGGCCGGGTCTGGGCCCGCAGCCCTCCTGCCTGTGCCAGGAAGGGGGTGCCTCGTGGCCCACGGCGCTGTGCTCAGGTGGGTGCAGGGGCCATCTGCTCCCCACAAAGGCAAGCGCGGGGCTGGGCCGGTCCCGGGGTGCGGAGGCACACTGGGCGCTGGGGACACGTTGGGGCGCACGTCCACGGGGATGCTGCCCACTGGGAGGCTGAGCCGTGGCCACACGTCCAGCACCCAGCTAGGTTCCGAGACCCGTTATCAACGGAGCCGGGGCCCCAGAGAAGGGACGAGAAGGGCCGGCCGGGAGCCCCGGCGCAGCCGAGCCAAGGGAGGGATCCCGTGGCCACGCCAGACACGTGGGGCAGACGTGCCAAGCACCCTGTCCCGACTCGCACAAGGTGAGCGTCCACAGGGGCCTTGGGGGTGCAGGGCCCTCGGACCCACCCTCCATGGCCCAAGCAGCACCCCCACAACCCGCCGCCCAGGGCCCGCCTCCTGCCCTGGCCCTGCAGCGACCTCTGCACCCCCCTTCCTCAGCTGGAAGCGCCAGGCTTCTGAGGTCAGGCTGCTGCATTCCAGCACATTCCACTGGTCAGAGGCCACAGCCTGGGGGACGCAGGACACGGGAAGGGGGGAGGGCGGGTCCTTCAGGGCCCTGGCCTAGGGACCGTGGGTGTGGGGCCCCTTGGGGTCTAGAAGAAACCCCGAATAAACACGATCGCTCTGCCATCACATTTGTCTACTTCACCCGGCCCTGGGGCCTCTGCAGCCAGAACTGACCCGCACCGGAGAGCAACGGTCAGGAAAGCCGAGCTCACTGTGCTGTGGCCAGTCCAGGTAGCCTGACTGTCCAGCCTCCCCCCACCGTTCTTCTCTCTGGGGCCGTGACCCTTCCTGAGGGGCCCTCCCGGGGCGCCGGCCCCTCTCCGTTCCTGGACTCCTCAGCCCATAGAGGCGGGCACGGCAACCCCGCAGGGCAGTGGGACACCCGGGGGAGAGGGATCACAGTGGCTGCAGCCTGTCCCCCGCGGGCCCGGAGTCTCCCTGATGCGCCAGCCAATAGCCCTGCCGTGAAGGCCTCTGGCCGGTGCCTGCAGTCACCGGGGAGAGCCGCCGCCCCACGCTGAGCACACTGGACGCTACTGGTTGATCTGAAGTCCAGACCCAGCCGGCCGGTAACCTCGCCCGGGCCACCCCGTCCCCGCTCAGTGTCCTGACACGCCCCGCAGCCAGGCTCCAGGCCATGCGCCCCTCATGCCAATGCCGGGACCACGGCAAGGCCCGGTGAACTGGGGGTCGTGGCTACGCGGTGGGAGCCGCCTAGTGGAGCATGAAGGCCCCTGCCGGCCACAGGGCGTGGCTGCAGCCCCGTGGCGCCCGGAGACCGGGGAGCAGAACGGTAGGAGACAAGGGACTGGGTCAGCGCAAAGCATGGAAGATGCCGGGAGTGGAAACTCAGCCACAAGCCGGCACCAGAGGCAAGCCAAGGCCTGCAGCCCAGGGTCCAGCTGTGCCAGGCGGCCACATGGCCAGGCCCATGGAAGGACTGAAGCCCGCACTGTCCAGCCCAGCGAGGGTGTCCACAGACCTTTTGGAGGGTGGCCCCTGCGCAGAGCAGCGGGCTCGGAAGTGGGTCTGCCAGGAGGCCCTGGACCTCGGACATCAGGGGGCCAGCGAGAGGACCAAGCCGCCAGATGTCGGGGGGGGGTGGGCATCGTTGGGGCAGAGACTCTCCCCAGGCCAGCAGTTGTGGGAGCCTCTGAGGAGCCTGCAGCCAGGCATGGGGGCCAGGGCCCTGCACCGAACCCCCAAGGGAGGGCGCACCAAGCAGTGTGTCTGAGCTTTGGTCAAAAAGCTGAACAACAGGGCCTCCCCGGTGGCGCAGCGGTTGAGCGCTGGGTTGCGAAGCTGCCCACGGCCTCTGCAGCGCCGGTTCGATCCCCGACTGCTCCCAGGCCACCGGAGGAGGGTCCCACATGGCGCGCAGACCTCTCCTGCCGCCCGCTGCTCCCCTCAGCAATGTACTTCGGTCCTTCTGCCTGCTCTGCTCCCCGCTCTGGCTCTGGTGAATTCTCTCACTCTCCTGACTGTACCCAGTGCAAGTATAAACAAACAAACAAACAAACAAACAAACAAATAAATAAAAAAACATGCCTCTATTAAAAAAAAAAAAAGTTAAAAAGCTGAAAAACAGGGGCCTCCCTGGGGCGCAGGGGTTAGCCTAAGCGCTGTGAAGCTGTCCACAGACTGTGCAGCACGAGTTCGATCCCCGGCCGGGGTGCTGACCCACGTGGTGCAGCAGACAGACCTCTCCTGTCTCCCCGCTGCTCCCCCAGCAATGGATCTCAGTCTGCCTGTTTGGCTCCTGGCTGTCCCTGGCGAATGTTCTCAAGCCCCGCACCCCAGCTCTTGGACGCATAAATTGTCATTAAAAAAAAAAAAAAAAAAGTTGAAAGCTGCTGGCTGAAGGACAACAGATGTGCTGCCAACCCCGGCCCCACGGCTGTCAAATGACCAGCCTGGAACAGGCCTGACTTCCAGGTTTTTCTGGAGTCAAACAGGCTGACTGAACCCTGGCCTGAGGCACTCCCCAGCAGGGGGGCCTGGAGGCAGGTGGGCAGGCCAGGCCCCCAGTCAAAACCCCAGGATAGGTACTGAGGGTGCCCGCTGACTGGCACCTGAGGTGCAGGGCGAGGCCCCACAGGCAGGGGGAGGCCACCAAGCTTTAGACAAGCCCAGCTGCCTCTGAGGTGGCGGTTGGGGCCTGAAGGCGCCCAGGCGGGGCAGGCAGCAGAGAGGGAGCCTGTCCTCAGGGGGCCGAGTGGCACAGCAGGACACCTGGGGAACCCCCAGACAAAAAGCACCCCTCCAGGGAGTCGGCGCCCCAAGAACACAGCCTCCAGGAGGGGGCTGGGCTGGGCTCTGGCTCCCACAGCCCAAGGCCCAGCCCCTCGAGCCAGAGCTGGGCTGCAGACCGCCTGGCAGGCCATCAGCCAGGGAGGGCAGTGCGCGCGGGGTAGCTGCCGGGAGGGGAGGCCTGGCAGAAGCCCCGTTGCCGAAGCCCAGCCTGGAGCCCTGCCCACCCAGGAGGGCACCTGATAGGACCTCAGGCCGCCGTGGCCACCCACTGCCTCAGGCACCCCTTGCAGCCTCACGCTGCCGCCTTGACAGGACTGCACCCTGAGAAGCTGCGGGGAGCTGTGCCAGGGTCCCCCAGGGTGTGCTGGCTCGTGGGTGCTCAGGCCAGGCGCAGTGAACAACTGTGAGGGGAGACCAGAACTCAGCAGGCCGAGGGGGGGTTTCGAGACAACACCAGCAGCACCAGGGCCCCCACAGGTGGCCCAGGAAAAGAGCTGCGCACCCCCGCCCCCGAACTGCCAGGGGGTGGGTGGGAAGCCACTGGCCAGCTCTGAGGACACTGAGGGGTGTTCCTGCCACCCTCCCCCTCAGAGGACAACCCGGCCCCACCCCACCCACTGCAGGCCAAGGCTCTGTACCTTGACATGGACGCTTGTGTGTCCGCAGAGCCTGGGGCCGAGATCAGTGAACCCCAGAACAAAGGCTGCGGATCTTTCCCCCACCTCTGGCCCAGGCCTGAAGGCCCCTAACACCAAAAGCCGGTTACGCTCCACTCAGGGGGATTCCTGCTACACACAGGAGCGGGTGGAGGCGCAGACAGCTGGCCCCCAGGTATTTATTACAGCAGGCTGTCTGTGCCGGGCAGCGGAGGGATGGAGGCCCCGGCTCATTTGCCTTTCAGGTAGATCTTGGGGACCTGCCACCCCGAGGGAGCCTCCTTCAGGCCCGCTTTCAGCCAGATGCGCCTCAGGTCTCTCTCGAACTTCACCTGCGGGACAGAGGGAGGGGCCGAGATGGGGCGTGAGGAAGGGGTCCTGGGCCTTGGGGTCCTGGGCCCTGCCGTCCCGGGAGGGTGGGTGCCCACCTGCTTCTGCTGAAGGCGTCCTTCCCGCACCTTCCTCCGCAGGAACCGCGTCCTCTTGACGAGCTTGCGGTACTTGTGGTGGTTCATCTTGCGCCGGCGGATCTTCAGCACGTTTCTGCACTGCATCGAGGGAGCGTCCCGCTCCGCCTGCCCCCCCTGCTCAGCCCCGCTGCCCTTCTGACTCGGTGGGCACTCGTAGGGCGGGAGTGGGCACCCTCGGGACCCGGCATCCAGCCTGGGCAGGAGGCAGCGCGCGGTCAGGCAGCTCTCCAGGGGGCTGATGGACATCGTCCTGGGGACCAGCACCTCCTCCAGCGCCAGACGCACCCCCTTGCCAGGAAGGGAGTCGGCCCCACAAGAGCCTGCTGGCCGCGCGCCGTAAGGGGCCCTGCAGGCCGGGCTGGGCAGGCCGCGCGGGGCGGGCCGGGGCCGGGGGCAGCCTGCAGGGAACGGGACGCCGTTACCGAGGGTCGGGGACGCAGCCCGGCGCGCCCAGCGTCGCCTCCGCGCCGAGGGCCCGCGGCCCGCCCTCCCGGCCCGGGCGCTTACCTACCGCGGCGCCGGCCCTGAGCAGCCGCGACGCCAGGCGCCCCAGGAGCATGTCCGCGGCCGCGCGGTCCCGCGGCGCTGCAACGAGGGGCGCCGGTCAGGAGGCCCGGCCCGCCCGCCCGCCCGCCCGCTAGGCACGTGCTCGGGCGGCCGGACGAGCGCACACGCGCCCCGCCACCCCCGGCGCGCCCCGGCGGGCGGCCGAGCCCCCGAGACACCCGCGCGGGGACCTCACCCGCCGGCTCCGCGCGCCTCGCCCGACCGGACGCGAGACCCGGGGACCACGGCGCGCCGAGCGCTTCCGGTACGTCTCCAACGCGGCGTCCGGGTCCGCGCGCGCGCAGGCCCGGTCGGTCCCTGAAGGGGAAGGTTCCGGCCTGAGGCCCCGCCCCTTTACCCCGCGAGCCCGGAGGCGCTCTCCGCGCGTGCGCGCCACGACCCGCCGCAGGTCTGGGGGGCCCGGAGGCGGTCGGAAGTGGCGTCATCCGGCGACGGAAGTGGCCGGGCGGCTGCGCTCGCCTAGCCGGGAGGCCTGGGCACGGGAGCGCACTGCCGAGGCCGCGGTCACCCGCAGGCCCCCGGGAGGCTGTGACTTGGTGACTGGCGAGCCACGCGGGCCGATGGGCACCCCGCCCCTGCTGCTCGCGGCCCTGCCGACAGGGCTCCGGGCAGTCGAGTCCAGGGGCTTCCAGCCCGCGGGCAGGGCTGGCCCCGCCCCGGCCGTCGACCCTGGGCGCCCCAGGGAGCAGCCACCTTGCCCCGCCAGCCGTGACCCTGGGCAGCCCCGCGAGTACCCGGCCCGGCCCCGCCCGCTCGGAGGCGCTCCCGCAGGCGTCTGCCTCAGGGACGCCACTGGCCCCACCCGAGCCCTCCCGCACCCCCAAGCGGCTCCGCGGGGCTCATCAGCATGGGGAGAGCAGGCAGGCAGAGCTTGACTTAAACTCCAACACTTTGGGCCTCGCCGGTGGCGCAGCGATTTGAACGCAGCACTATGAAGCTGTCTGCAGCCTCAGCAGTGCGGGTTCCATCCCGGCCGGCCAGGGAGATACCCACATGGTGCAGCAGACTTCTCCTGTCACACCCGCTGCTCCTAGCAGGTGTATATTTTGTGCATACTCCTAGCAGCAGTATATTTTGTCAGTCTGCCTGTTCTGTTTCCTGCTCTGTCTCTGGGGAATTCTCTAACCCTCCCGTGCCTCTGGCCTGTATCCCGGCTGTTGTATAAATAAGTCAATCTTAAAAAACCTCCAACACGTTAATGAGGTCCCGCACACAGTGGAGCAGGCCTCGCTGACTCCCCTGCATCCCAGGCAGGGAGAACTGTGTATGCATCGGGCGCCGTGGGTCTAGGGGAGACTCCACGCTTCAGAGCTGCTGGTCAGCACGCAGCCTCCCAGATAAAAATACACGGCTTGGGCCTCCCCTGGTGGCGCAGGTGGTTGAGTGCCCCGCTGTGAAGCTGTCCGCAGCCTCTGCAGCTCTGCTTCCATCCCTGCCGGCGGTGGAGGGTCCCACATGGCACCGCAGACCTCTCCTGTGGCGCCCCCTGCTCTCCTCAGCAGTGTATTTCCTCAGTCGGCCTGTTCTGCTCCCAGCTGTCTCTGGTGAATCCTCTCACCCTCCTGCGCATCTGGCCTGTACCCCGGTTCTTGTGTAAATGAATAAATCTTAAAAAAAAATAAACAGCTTTCCACACAGGTCTAAATGCCTTCACATTTTAAAAATCCGAATTCTACACATGAGTTTTAAGCTGACAATTTAAATTGAGTTTGCACAGATAGCTTTAACTTGTATCAAACACGTTTATTTACAATGCGCATAGAGAACGGGGCTGTTGGGCCATTCTCTCATGAAACTGTAAAATGCGTACACCAGCACGGCCTAATATAGGCAGCGGTTCTCAGTCATTCTCTTGGTTCGACGTAATTGAGGGTCCTCACGGAGCCGGAGCCAGCCCGTCATTAGCACCAAGCCACACCACCAGGGCATCCGCCAAGCTCCATGTCCAGACTCGCAGAGCTGCCTGGCAGGGGCCAGTGCCTGGGTGGGCCATGCCCAGACTGGCCTGAAGGGCATCTCCCGGCCTTGAGTCCATCTCCAAATTCATCACAAGGTCCAGCGGCTGCATTTCCAAAGAGCTGTACCACAGGGCCTGTCACGCCGAGGTCTGCATGCCAAGAGCTGTAAGGGCAGCCCCCGGGAGCCCACCTCACCTCCGATGCCTGCTGTGCCCAGGGTGGTCCCGCTCATAGCGATGCCCACGCTCGTAGGACCGCGAGCGCTCCCGCCGCTGCTCTCGGTAGTAATGGCTCTTCTTCTTGTACTTGCCAGAGTTATCTGGCCGCTCCCGGGAGCGGCTCCGGGAACGGGAGGAGCTCCGGCTCCGGGATTTGTGAGGCTTCTGGCCGGGGTACTTGCAGTCCTTGGTCTTGCGGTAGCTCCTTACCTTGGAGCCTTTGTAGGGAGCACTGCGGTGTGCCTGTCTTGGTGGGGAGTCGCTCCGGCTCCTCGAGCGGCTCTGGGACTTGGACCCGCCAGAGGTTGAGCCACTGTCGCTCTTCCTGTGGGGGAGGACAGCACTGACCTTCTGGCGCCCACACACCCAGGGTTAGGAGTGACGGTCCCAGAGGCATGGCCACCCCACCCCCGGGGGGGCTGAGCAGCACCCACCTTCTCTTGGGAGAAGCAGATCTCGATGGGGACCTGGAGTAGCTCTGTTCGCAGCTGCCGCTCCGGCTTCGACTCCCTCGCTCCTTGGGCAAGCTGAGAACAGGGTGGTGCAGTCAAAGACCAGACTTTTGTCTCCAGTGAACCCCAACACCCATCCTGGCCCTGGGACCTCTTACCCGTTCACCGGGCTGTCTGCCTTGGCCTTCTTCACACCCTCCGTTTTCCTCTTGATGTTCTTCCCAGAGAGTGGGGAGGGCTTGCTCCCCTTGCCTTCTTTGGGAGACTCCGCTAAAATCAAATGCAAGTTAAAACCTGACATCTGAAAGCTGTTCTCCTGCAACATCTATCCAATGACCGAGGATCTCTCAATCTCACCTGACCACACCCCCAAATGACAAAGTCTGTCTCCCCCACCTCCTCCCAGGCACTGGGCATTTAACGCTCAACTCCAGCACCTGTCCACGCCACCCTCCCCCAAGTTTATACAACTTGGAAGGCCAATGGAAGGCCAGATGGACAGAAGCGCTGCGGAAAGCACCCCCCCCAACCCCAGACTCTGGAAACAATAGAAATGAAAGCCTTTGGGAGCCCGTTTAGTTTCCAGTGTCACCAAGTATCTGGCACTGGCGACTCCAGTGCCTGCCCAGGGCTCAGATCAGCGACAGATTCGGTGCCAAGATGAATCTAGAGGATGGAGGAGCCCACTGCCCGGGGTACTCGGGCCGAGGCACTCACCCAGCTTGGGGGCGGGAGAGAAGCCCGAGGTGTTGTCCTGCACCTGCGCACCCCCGGGGAGTAGGCCCTTGGCCTGCGCCTTCGCCTCCTCAATGGCGTGCTTCCTCTTCTCCACCTCGCTCTCCAGATGCGTCAGATCCACCTGCAGAAGCCAAAAGCCATTCGTCAGACCAGCTCGTCTGCGGTCACACACTCACGCACCACATGAAAAAAAATAAAGAGATGAACCTTTTTCCGGGTATAAAGCTGCAGGATTTTTAAGCAAATCTCTTGAATTTCTTCTTCGGTTGCTCCGAACAAGAGAAACCAATGGGGCCGGTTGGGCAGCGGGATCTGGAGCCAAACGTGAAGGAAAATTTCACTTCATGGCAGACAAAGTTCTTCCAGCCACAACAGGCAGGCGGCTTTTTGCCAACACGGATGACAATAACCCGAAGGGGCCAGGGCAGCTCACAGGGCCGGGGGTGGCAAGGCACTGACCTCCAGCGTCCGGGCCGCGAGGTAGATGCAGGCGCAGGCGATGCCCTCGGGCTGGAAGCGCACAAAGACGTCCGTGCGGAGGCTGTCGTTCATGTAGTTCCTGTAAAGCAGACGCAGAGTCACGGGGCCGCCAGCGTGGGCGCCCGTTGGCGTCACCTACAGCCACTGCGCCTCTCTGCGCCACCTGCCGGGACTCAGGCTACGTTGTCCAGGGGTCTTGGGAGTTAGTGGAGGAACCGGCTACCTGCTGCTCCTGAGTACAGGGCAGGAAGACGGGGGCCGCTGAGAACGAGCCCGAGAAGCTGCTCAACGCAGGGACTACTGCTGCTATGACAGAGAACCGACTTTGACTTTGCTCTTCCCTCTCGACTTTTGCTCTCATGCACAACACGGTGGCTCAGAGAGAACGTCCACGGTAGTGGTCAAGATGCACTGGACTAGAGAAACCTAAATGCTCGAAATCCACAGCGCAGAGGAGCAGGCAGACTCAAATGAACCGCATGGGGCCCACGAGGCTCTGCGGTGGGTCATCCGCTGGTGTCCCTTCTCCCGAAGAGCTGCTCCGGCCTGGCCCTTCTTCTTCCAGAGGGAGTCCGCTTGGACAAGGGGAACGCCCTTGGGTGCACGGCAGCATCACGCAGGAGGCGGCTCTGCACCCAGAGGGGTCCTCTTCTCAGGCTTATCAAAGAGCTGTTTCCAAACTGTCCCATTTCAACAAGGAGTCTTAAAGTGAACATTCATAAAATCAGACAAAAGCAACAAAATACTACAAGTTCATCACAATTAGCACATTTAAAACTTTATCATACTTTAGAAGCTCTAAAATACAAAACATTTGCATTTTTTAAGACATTAAAGGATTTGAAAATGAGCATATATTCAACATTTTTCTTCTGGTATACTTCTCCAAGATTAATAAACTAGTAAAACTAAACCTCATGTTAAACTTATCAGTGTTACAAAAACAAAACATTAATTCCATGAGAAGACAGTGGAACTGGTCACATAATCACTGCCCTTAACAATCCCCAGTGTGGCCAGCAGGTCAGGCCGCGTTCTCACTTACCAGCCCACCCCACCCTGCCATATCTGTCGTAACCCCCAAAGACGGTGACATACGAACAGAAACCTCTCATTGGAAGGTTTTACACAGATAACCGAGGGGCACCTGGTGCTGGGACTCTGCTCCAGGCACCCAGAGGCCTTCCAGAAAGAGGCCTGTGTCCCCAGAGGGCAAGGGCACAGCCCTCTCTATGGACACAGCCACCGGTAAATTTTTTGGTTGCGATAAAAGAACTTCAACATTCAGTATAAGTAACATTAACTGTTAATTTCTTATGTCCTAAAAACATACGAAGTCCTCAAAACAGACATTTAAACTTATCTCTCTATCGGAAGGAAATTACAATGTAAAAACGTCCAGGGAATAATTTAAAGATGCACACCTTTTACAAGAACGTGTCAATGCTTAGCTGCTGCAAAAAGCAGCTTTAGCACTTCCAGAAATAACAAATGACATGATCCCAAACTGAGGTCTGATTTCCCATCAGCCAATTTGTATAGCTCTCCAGAGAACGTCTGGAAAGAGAAAGGTACTGCATCTTTAGTGCACAAGTACAGCAGTTTTAAGGGGACACAATTCAAGTGAAAACAGTTATCAACTCTTATCAATACAGTTACCAAAGCACGACAGAGGGTTAACAAGAAGCACAACCGCCAGAGAGCACGCAGCGTCGGCCGGCACTAGACTATCGTGCGCACACCGCCATCTAGAGCCAGCCTTCGTGGAGAGCCTGCACTGGATTGGCTGAGGACGGCCGCTGTCCCTGCACCAAAGCGCTTGGACAGTAGAGGAGAAGTCTTAGTCACTTACCCTCAGAGGCTACCCTTTGATTGAAAGAGTACAGAAAAGAAAAGTCAAAATAGGTTCTCTGTTAGGCACGGCATAGCACCAGACAATTCAGGCAGCAAAAATATGACCCGTACACACTTAACTCCATGAAAAACTGACAAAGCACCCAGCACTAAACTGGTACCTCAAGTTTCAATTTTAGCACAGGCATTGTTAAAACCAGGCTCCAGAACCGTAATCTAACCCCTCTTCCTCCCACAGGACTTGCCTCAAAAGGGGCAGTAAAAGCAATTCCACAGGAGACGTAAGAACACTACTTGCCTGTTGACACTTGTGGGGAAGACCCCGACATGCCAAGTCAACAGTCCCCCAAAAGGGGAGTCCCCTGACTGCTCCCCTCCAGGGTGGGGAGCAAGCACCCACCACCTTACCGTCACACCAAGCCTGACATTTTGGGAGGGAGGCCGGTTGGAATTTACAAGGCAGGGACACCGGGCACTCAGACAACTCCAGCCCACAACCAAGTCATGGGACTCCCCACTGCCCAGTGCCACACACCAACACCTCCTGCACTGCCCCGGCTGGCCTCAGGAAGCAAGGAAGGTCAACTCACCATGCGGTCTGGACCAGGTGCTGGTTACGCTCACACTCTAACACCTGAAGGTACATAACGATTATCTGGAAGATACGGGTCAGGCAGTTATTACCAAGACACACGAGAACGCAGCATTTAGAACTTGATGGTGTCCGTGCAGCAAAAAATTCTCATGCTAGATCCCAGGGCTGGGTTCTGGTCACACAGCTGCGGGATCAGCTGGAGGGAGCTTTTGCTGACACACCTGCTACCTTTTGGTAACCAGGAAGCACACAAGCACAGGAGGACCAAGCTGCACCAGCACACAGGGCGCAGAGCTGACGTCTCGTCTTCAACACCTTTCCCACAGGTAAGATCAGCCTGCCTACAACCCCATCCCCCAGCTTAAACTAAAGACAGTGATGAAACACTTCCAACAGATAAAGAAAAACTCTTACAGCTATGGAGAGTAACTGAAGAATTTGAACCATCAAAGTCAAACAAGATATGAGGAAACCCACCACTAAAATTGGAATGAAAGCAGACGCGGAAGAACAAGTGCGTGTAAAGCAAGCGTGTGTCTGAGCACACGGTGAAAGGCCCCACAGCAGCATAGAGCAGCCATAGGGGCTCCAAGCTGCTGTAGTTCCTGTCCACGTAAAAGGGTTCAGGATTCCTCCGATTCCTCCACAAGAGGAAACAAGTCTATTACCGAAGTGACTTTTAAAAACCAGCTGTTCAGAGAAAAAACCAACTTCTAAACTGCTAGATCTCTAAACTACTCCTTACTGTTCTCATAAAACCAAATACAAAAGATGTTCTTTTCAGCCCTTAAAAGAATACCATCAAAACTAGCAGCTGGCACACGAAAGCCACTAAATAAACGGTTTCAGATCATAAAAAGGAGAAAGCCAAGTGGGGTGCGTTTAACCCTCTCCAGCCACAGCGCTGGTCCCAGTGGAGGAGCCACAGAGCCCAGGAGGCCGCGGAGCCACACCCACCTTGTGCGGGTGTTTCACATGGACACAGAAGCCCAGCTCTTTGAGGACTCGTCTCTCCGCCTTTATAATTTGGTTCTTTAAGTTGACGTAATCTTGATCCAAGAGAAGAGGTACGGGTTTCCTGCAGTGACAAAGCGTGTGGTCTGCACGAAGATCACACAAGGCATGTGCTGCTGACCCCTGGCTGCCCCCACGGGGGAGCATCTGCTCCAGCCAAAGAGCCCAGAGGCCCACTTCACCTCCCTCAAGCAAGCCAGCTTCACTCAGGTGCCACTTCAAGCGCCCACTCCTGACTAGCAGGTAGCTGGTGCCCCTAAGAACCCGACTGAGCACGGTGGAGGCTCCAGATTTTATGGCATAGGGCTAAGCCCGCCCTGTGTGGCTCCAGTGCTGAGGCACACCAGAGGGTCAGAAAAGCATGCCCCTTAAACACCGCTGAGCAGTTTTGCCAAGGGCCAACACAAGCTCTACCAGCGAGCTGTCTGGGCTAGGGTCTAGGCAGTGGTTCTCAACCATGGACAGTTTCACAACCCCAAGCCGCATAACCCAGACTAGTGGCCAGAGAGCAGGGCAGCTGCTAAACACCTGCCACTGCCAAGGACAGTCCCCACCAGAACTGTCGGGTGCCAAGGCAGAAAACCCTGCTCGGCATTCAGACAATGACAGTACCAGCAAAACTAGCCACAGCGCCCAGCCCTCCAGGCCACGGGCTCACAGGATCTCCTTCAGAAGCACTGCTGCAGGGCCTCCCTGGTGGCCCAAGGAGTTAAGCACCGCACTGTGAATCTATCTGCAGCCTTCGCAGCGTGGGTTTGATCCTGGGTCCGCCAGGAAGCAGCCCACAGGGCGGAGCAGACCTCTCCTGTCTCCCCACTGTTCCCCTCAGCAGTGTGCTTCCTCAGTCTGCCTGTTCTGCCCCAGCTCTGTCTCTGGAGAATCCTGTCGCCCCCCGCATCTCTGGCCTGTGCCCCAGCTCTTACATGCATAAACAAATCTTTTAAAAAAAAATAGCACTACTGCAAACAGCCGACCACGACCCGCGGCGGAGACGCTCACTTTTTCTCTCTCAGGTGGCGAAGACGGTGAAAGACATTGATGACGTCGCGGATGCGCCTCGGAGCCTCCTCTATCTTGGACGCCAGGTGGACGCAGGCCATGGACACGTGCTGAAAGAGCAACGCCGGCGGCGGGGTTGCGTCCGGGAGGCCCCGCTGGCTTCGGGGGGTCCTCGGGTGGGGCCGGGGCAAAAGGCGGCCTGGGGGACAAGAGCCGCGAGGGGCGCCCCGCACCCCCGCGAGCCCCGCTCGGGCCGGAAGGCGGCGGCCGAGCGGCCTTACCTCCATGGAGTGCTTCACGAAGGACTTGGTGTAGAAGAAGCGCTGGAACAGCACCTGCCCGGTAGCCATGGCCACCTGGGGAGAGCGCGCCCGTGACTGCGCCGCCCGCCGCCCGCCGCCGCCCACACAGCCCGCCCGCCCGGCGCGGCGGTTGCCCGGCGGCTCGCGGCCGCCCCCACCTGCGGCAGGCGGAGCAGGATGCCGGCCGCCTGGATGAGCTCGCAGCCCACCACGCGGAGGTCGGTCTCGGTGTCGGTGTCCAGGCCGCTCGACATGGACGGCGTGAAGCGGAGCTTGTCGTCGGGCAGGAGGCAGTTCTCTAAGGTGATGAGCACCCCGGAGTACAGCCGGTCCCCGATCAGCACGCCCTGCGACCCGGGGGCCGCGCCGCCCGGGCCCGGCACGCCGGCCGCCGCCGCGGGGCCCGCCTGCCCCTGAGCCCCGGCCGCGGCCGCCGCCGCCATTTTGTGCCGCCGACTCCCTTCGGCTCCTTCCCGGCAAGGCGGCTCCTCGCAACGCTTTACGCCGCCCGCCCCGCCCCCTCGCGCGCCATTGGCTCGGCCGGCGGGCGGCTCAGCCGCGATTGGCTCAGCGAGCTGCCAGTTTGCGCGGCCACGCCGGAAGCCGGAGAGGGCGGGCTCATTACCCAGAGGGCCCCGCGGCGACGAGCGAGGCGGCGCCGGCCCGGAAGCACTCGGCGCGGGGTCAGTTCCGGCCCGGGGGGCCGCAGGTCCGGGGCGGTGCTCCCTCCGCCGAGGGCGCCCGCGCGACCCGGGAGTGTCTGGGCCCGGCGGGCGGGAGCGCGCCGCGGGGGGAAGCCTGCGAGGGGCGGCAGGAGGTTGCCGCCCGACCTCGCACACCCCGGGGGCTTCCTCTTCTCGGGGAAACCCAAGGACCGGCCGCCGTCCCCGGCCTGCCTGGGCGGGGGCCAACCCCGAGTCGAGCAGGGCTGTAGCCGGAGGTGGGGTGAGCTTCACCGAGCCGGACAGAGCCCAGGCAGCACATGGCGCGCACTGCACTGGGCCCCACAAAGGGCTCTTAGCACCCGCAACCCAGGAGCCCAGCATGGAGACTCGGCCCCTGGGAGATGCACAGGGCAGACGGCATGGACAGACTTAAGTCCGCCAGCGGCAGGTGGCCAGAACGCCACTGACTCCACCAGGGGCTGGAGGTGGGGTCCGGGATGAGGTAACTGAAGTGACTAGCAGGAGCTGCTGGGCACCGATGGAGGATGGTGTGGCCACTGGGCCCAGAGCGGGCATGTGGGCGCTGCTGTGCATCCAGGGTCCAGCCTGCTGACAGCAAGCTGGCCACCACCACCAGGTCTAAGACTTGGCAGCAGAGCACAGGAGTGTGAGGCTGAGCCCTGGGGGCAGCCCTGACCAGAGGAAACTGGAGGAGGATGGAGTGAGTTCCTGAGACAAACAGGTGGACTAGTGGCCAGAGGGAGGGAGACTCCAGAGGAGGGAAGCTGAAAATACAGATAAGGCCAGAATGGAGGCTGGGGAGGCAGGGGTGTGTACGTGTGTGGACACCCTGCCTGGTGGTGGGGAGCATGGGTGTCCTGCCAGCACACGGGGTGCATGTTCCAGTGTAACTGGATGTGTTGATTCCAGCTGAGGCCTTCCCAGGTGGCCTAGCCCAGAGACAGGTAACACTGGCCTGGAAGAGCTGCCCTGCCTGCTGCCCATGATGCACCAGAGCAAGACATCAGGGGACGGGAGGCTGGCGCTAGAGAGGCTGAGGAGCTGAGCCAAGAAGTCCTTGCTAGAAGCAGACTGGGGAGGGCTGTGGGACCAGAGCCGGGCGGGGGATTTGGGAGTTGGACAGGCAACCCAGCCCTAAGCAGCCAGGGTCAGTGCTCGGGGGCCTGCTGCAATCACCCCACTTGCAAGAGAAGATGGACGCGACTGAGCTTCCACTGTAGCTTCCACACCAGCTTTATTTGCATGACCTGGGCAAGGCCCAGCCTCCGCTCCATCCCAAAGTACATAGCAAGGCAAATCAGACTTACAGGATCTTCACAGGTAGTGGCTACTTTGGCCGAAAAATCAGGGCCAGGCCTGTTTGAAGCTGAACCCATGGGGGTGGAAAGCTCAGCGGTAGTGCACCACCCTGGAGAACACGCCTGCAGGCTCCTGCCCGTCCCCCAGGGCAGCCGCAAATCCTTCATCTCGCCGCCTCTTGGCCAAAGCAGCCAAAGATTTGAAGGTCTTGGGTTCATAGATGGCCAGATCCGCGAGCACCTTCCTGTTGAGCTCCACCTGGCACTGGGGAGAGGGTCAGCCTCAGGCAAGCTCAGCTGGAAAGGGAACCAGGACCATGCCCTCGAGGTGCAGACAGCACTGCCCTCACAAGACAGGGTTGTGTGAGGAAGATCAATGGCAAAGGGTGGGGGAAGAGGGTGCCACCATCCTGGCTGAGAGGGGAGGGATGTCACTGCAAGGGGTAGACCAGGACCCACAGGGCTGTTGGCGGGAGCAACCCTGGACATCAACGTGGAAGAGGAATCCAGAGGCCCATTTTACACACCCTGAAGGCAGAAATTGAGAGTCTGCGAAATCGCAGGCCAGCGCCTGCCAATCTGAGAAGAAAAGGGGGGTCTACACACGCCACAGGCAGCCTCACAGGAGGCGGAGCCCTGTCCTAGCTAGCGTCCAGGCCCCAGCAGCCTCAAGGCCCCAGCCGCAGAATGGACCCTGCTCCCAACGCAAGCAAGATTCTGCACGCACACAAGACCCTCATCACCAGCGTGAGCAACGCGAGTTTTCCTCACGCGCGCGCCCGCCCCGCCCGGCGGCTCCCTCCCAGCGCCGCTGGCCAGTCCCTCTGCAGCAGGGCGAGGGTCGGGCGAGGGCGGACGAGGCGGAATGCCCACCACGTGCAGCGCGAGGGCGCCCCGGCGGCCCCGCATCTCCGCTACCTTGACTAAGCTGCCCACGAGCGCCGGGTACTTCAGGCCGTGCTCCTGGGAGGCGGCTGCGATGCGGCTGATCCAGAGCTGAAACACAAGACGGGCCTCAGGGCCAGCCCGGCCGGGGCGCCACGCCCGCGGGATCGGGGCGGGGAGGGCCCCGGGCAGGGCAGCGGGAGCCGAGGGCGGGCAGCGGGCCTACCGTCCGCATGGTCCTCTTCCTCAGGCGCCGCGCCCGCGTGCACTTCACGAAGGCGCGCGTCACCGCCCTGACGGCCAGCCGGTAGCAGCGGTTCTTCCTCCCGCGGAAGTGCTGGGTTGGGGCACGGGAGGGGTGAGTGGGGCGCGCGGGGGCCGGGCGCGGGCGGGAAGGCGGCGGGCCCGGGCCCGGGCGTGCACTCACCCGCGCGTGCCGCAGCACCTCCTGCACCCGCCAGTAGCGGTCGGTGAGGCGGTTCCGCAGCCAGAGCTGCGCGGCGAGGAAGACCATGGCGCCGGCCGCCGCCGCCGCCGCCCGCCCCACGCGCCGCTGAGCGCGGAAGCCGCGGCCGACGGCACTTCCGGCGCGCCGCCGAGCACTTCCGGGCGCGCCGCCGAGCACTTCCGGGGCAGCCCGCGGACGCCTCAGTAAAGGGGCGGGCGGGCGCGCGATTTCGGCGTGGCTCCTTGCTTACCGCCGAGCGGGACCACGCGGGAAGCGGGTCGCCACCCGCGGGAGCCCAGACCAGCCCCGCGGAGCTGAGCGTCGGGGAACGTTACTGTGCCCAGAACGGGAGAGGCCGAGCGGGGCCGCCTCCCCGTCGCCCGGCCCCGCCCCTCCCCTCGGTGGCCCTTACCCCCCCACGGCAAGCCCCGCCCCTCCGCGGCTCTCGGCCCCGCCCCCGGCAAGCCCCGCCCCCGCGGCTCTCGGCCCCGCCCCGCAGGGCGGGTCCCGAGGTGCCGGGTGAGCGGGACCGGCCCGCCGCGCCTGTGCCGGCGTCCAGGCTCAACGTGACTGTGGTTGTCACATTTGCTACCTGGATCAAGTTTTACTTTGTTCAACCTTTGCCCAGTTTGAGGAGGGGAGTGGCGGTGGGGGGGAATGAAAAAATAAAAATAACTTTTATACAGTTTATTGTTATCATCGTTTCTTGGATTTTGTTTATTTTTGCACAGAAAATATGGCCAGGGGCCTCCCTGGTGGGCGAGGGGTTAAGCACCGCACTACGAAGCTGTCCGCAGCCTCTGCAGCACGAGTTCCAGGCTCCCCGGCCAGGGAGCTGCCCACAGGGCGCAGCCGACCCCTCCTGCCTCCCGCCGCTCCCCTCGCAGTGGGGCTCATCAGTCTGCCTGTTCCGCTCCCCGCTCTGTCTCGGTGACTCCTCTCGCCCCCCACATCTCTGGCCTGTACCCCAGCTCTTGTGTGCGCAAATGGATAAATCTTTTTTTTTTAATAGTTTTTTTTTTAGAGGCATGTTTTATTTATTTGTTTGTTTTATTTATACAAGCACTGGGTACGGTCAGAAGCGCGGGAGGGTGAGAGGATCCCCCAGAGCCAGAGCGGGGAGCAGAGCAGGCAGAAGGACCGAGGTACACTGCTGAGGGGAGCAGCGGGCGGCAGGAGAGGTCTGCGCGCCATGTGGGACCCTCACTGCTGACCGGGGAGCAGCCGGGGATCGAACCGGCGCTGCAGAGGCTGCGGGCAGCTTCGCAGCCCAGCGCCCAACCGCTGCGCCACCGGGGAGGCCCATGGATAAATCTTTTTTAAAAAATAATAAAGAAAAAAAGAAAATATGGCCAGCGCCATGAGAAAGCACTCTGCAGTTCCCAGTTTTCATTCTTTGAATTTTAGTGATGAGTTGATTCCACTTCTAATTCTTCACAGTTATGCTTTTTTAGGTAATTTTCATTTATCTTGATTTTTTTCTGTTATACCTTTCATCTCATTTATTACATTTATTTAGCTCTTAAAATTCCACTTATTCTCCTACCTTTTTTTAAAACTTCATCTTTTTGTCGTTACTGAAAATAAGTACACCTAAGTCAAAATGAAATGTAGAGAAATTTCAGAGCGCCTTAAGCGCAATGAGCCACACAAGCTGACACGTTAGTTTGTTGATGTGTTCCGCCTGAGCCTCTCGTGTACCCTGACTTCCGTGGGGGTCCCGGGGCCATGGGTGGGCCAGAGCAGGGGGAGCCTGTGAGGCACAGAGCTGCCAGGGCCGCTGGGGGCTTTCCAGCCCTGCACCCCCTTCAGCTGGGCTGCCCCCCTGGGGGAGGCTCCACTCAGGCCCCACGGCCCCTGCAGCTGGCTCATGCCTGGGCCTTGTCCAGCAGCAGGCTCTGGCACCACGCACAGCCCGCTCTCGAGGGAACCTGGCAGCTGCCACCTTGACCTCACTGGGGAGGCCGCCAGCGCATGGGACAGTCCCTCCACCCACTGGGCCTGCGCAACCTCATCTGTCTCTCCCACCGGGAGTTGCCCTGGACCCACTCTCCGAGGTGGTTCCACTCTGGGTCCTGCCTTTGGGCCTGACCTGAGCCCATGAGCCCACAAGGGCATGGGCGGTGAGTTTGGGCCCGTGTTTTGAGACCCTTGTCTCTCCACTGCCCGCCCCCTCTCCATTCCCTTGGAACCGCTCATGGATGAGATCTGGGGCACATAGCGGGGCACCCTCGTTCATGCGCATGATGGGCAGGAGCCCTTCCAGCAGGTAACACGCACTTCTCCCCTTAACAGTTCGAGGTCCCGGTCAGCCTTTTGCCTGGCATCGGTTTCTTTACCACTTTCTCACGGACAGTGTTAATTTTTCAGCAGTCTGAGCTCGTTGGATACAGCTTTACATTCCAGAGTAGTTACTAGACTAGTTCAAGAGCTTCCCAACAGCTTTCTCTAAAGGCACCAACTGTTTACATTTTGCTCCATTTTTTAATCATTCTCTTGATAAACATTTATAAACACACTAATGGGATTTTCCTGGACCACTTTGAGGAAGTTGGAGAGCTCTGAATGCTGTGTATTTCGCAAGAATAAGGAGGTCGTCTTACCCACCAAGCGCGCTGGCCGGGACCTTCCCCGCCACCAGCTGTGCGCCCGCGGTGTGTCCCTGGCTCTGCCCCCTGGGGAAGCGGCACTGCCGTCAGCTGCGGCTTCTGGCTTTTAGCCACCACCTGGAGCCAGCTTGGCCGTCCTGACCCTGTGCTCCTGCCAAGCAGAGGCCATTCTGCACAACGCCTCTCAGTTTGAGTTTGATGTCGCCCTAGAGTTAGGACTGCACCCGAATGCCCAGAAGGGACGTCTGTCCTTGGTGCCGGCACAGGAGCCACCACAGCCTCGGCTCCCAGCAAGGCCGAAGGGCACCTGGGGCAGGCAGTTTCTGGCTTTCTTCACTGTTTCACCTTTGTAACTAGTGAGCAGTTCATAGGGAAACATTTTTGTGGGACCTCACAGGCCCCCGGGTAGCAGAGGCTGAGCTGGAGGCAGGTGAAGGGTAGTGTGCAGTTTGAGGTCCAGTCAGGCTACCCCTTAGCTGGCTCGGTCACCCCCAAGCACAGGCACCTGGTGGGGGTCTCCCCAGGAGGAGAGGGCGCCAGGGGGAGCCTGCCTCATGGACGGCCGCTGTGTGGGAGAGACAGCCAGGCAGCACCCTCCATGCCACCCTGCTTTGGGACGGTGGACACCATCTTCTCCCTCAAACCTGCAGGTACCCACTGAGCACCCAGCGTGGACTGCCTCTGACTGCACCTTGTCTCCAGATACACTGGCATTCTACTAAAAGTAGTGCTTTTCCTCGCAGGGGTGCCACGCGCAATAGTGTGAGGACCAGCACAGGGAGGGGGTGTTTTGATTTTTTTTTAAGATTTATCTATTTATGCACACAAGAGCTGGGGTACAGGCCAGAGGTGTGGGGGTGAGAGGACCCACCAGAGACAGAGTGGGGAACAGAACAGGCAGACCGACTGAGACACACTGCTGAGGGGAGCAGCGGGAGACAGGAGAGGTCTGCTCGCCATGTGGGCAGCTCCCTGGCCAGGGATCGAACTCGCGCTGCAGAGGCTGCGGACAGCTTCATAGTGCTATGACCTAACCCCTACCCACCAGGGAGGCCCCGAAAACTATACTTTAAAATAAAGAAGTGATCACACATTTCATGGGCACGCAGAAGGGCAGAGACAGTTGCCCCTCGGCTCAGCTGTACCATGGGGTTTGTAATGTTTGGGGGTGTTGCTGTGCCCCCTGGGCCGCGGGCACAGGGCTCTGGTGCGCGGGGGCAGAGGCGGGGGAGAGCCCAGGCAGAGTTTTCATGGGGCTGCAGGGTCGGGGAGGTAACACCACTGCGACCTCAGCTCGGCCTGCAGTTAGCGGGGGCCCCGCGGGAGACGACAGCGCCAGCACCCACACCCCTCGCGGAGGCCGGGAGACGGGCAGCCACCAGCCTTGGTCCAGCCCTTTCCTCATTGTCAGAGTGGGCAGCGCCGCCAGGACCCCGGGTCCGTGGGCGGCACCGCAGCCCTGGGCCGCTCCTCCCGCCCCAGCAGGCACAGGGCGGAGGCTGCTCTTTCCCAGTCGGCCCTGCAGGCTCACGCCCTGGAGAGACGCGGGGCCCCCGGGGCTGGGGCACCGGCCCTCCTGCTCCCACCAGGGCAGGCAGCATCCGCCAGGGCCCCCTCAGGCGCCGGGGCCGGGCCACCTCTGCCCACCGCGTCCTCAGGGTGGGGCTGGCTCCCCGGCTCAGCAGCAGCTCTGCGGCGGGGCCGTGGCCGCGCTCGGTGGCCAGGTGCAGGGGGGTGGTGAGGAGCCAGCCAGCAGCGTCGGCCTGCGCGCCCCGCTCCAGAAGAAGGCCCGCCACGCCGGTGTGGCCTCCCCAGGCGGCGTGGTGCAAGGGCGTGAGGCCAGGGCGTCCCGCGCGTCCACCTCGGCGCCCCGCGATGCCAGCAGCCGCGCCGCAGCCAGGTGTCCCCCGGCGGCGGCCCTGTGCAGCGCAGAGCGGCCGTGCCTGTCCCTGAGGCCGGGGTCAGCGCCGCCGTCCAGCAGCGCCTGCACGTCCTGGGGCGGGGGCGGGAGGCTGCTGAGTCCCGGGCAGGGGCGGGGCCGGGGCCTCCCACTTTGGCTCAGCGCTGCCTGCCCGGCGGGTGTGCCAGGCCTGCAGGCGGCAGCGGCTCGCTTGGGCCCGAGCGTCCTCAGGTCAAGGCCCATCCCCGCCCCCTGCCCCGGCCGGGCGCGGGGCAACGTGCCAGGCCGCTCTGAGCAGGCCCGGGCCTGGCCCCTCGCCGCCCTCCCGCGGCTCCCCGCCCCCCGCGCCCGCGCCCGGGCCGCCGCCTCGCGCGCACCTCCTGGCGGCCCAGGCCGGCCGCGACTCCCAGCGCCGTCGCGCCCGCGCCGTCCCGGGCGTCCACCCGCGCCCCGCGGGCCAGCAGCAGCCGCAGCGCCTCTCCGCGCCCCGCCGCGGCGGCCACCAGCAGCGCGCCGTCCAGGGCCGCCCCGCCGGCCGCCAGCAGCTCGAGCACCGGCAGCCGCCCGCCCGCCGCCCGCCCAGTGCGCCGCCGTCCAGCCGCGCGCGTCCGCCGCCGCGGGGTCGGGGCCCGGCGCCGCCAGCAGGCGCGCGGCCAGCAGCGCGCGGCCCAGCGCGGCCGCCCAGTGCAGCGGCGTGAGCCCGGCCCCCGAGCGCGCCGCGGCCGCCGCCCCGCGCCGCAGCAGCAGCTCCGCCGCGCGCGCGTGCCCGGGCCAGGCCGCCTCGTGCAGGGGCGTGCGCCCCGCGCCGTCCGCCGCGCCCGCCGGGGCCCCGCGCCGCAGCAGCAGCCGCACCAGGGGCAGGTGGCCGCGCAGCACGGCCAGGTGGAGCGGGGTCCGGCCCGCGCGGTCCCTGCGGGAGGGGGGGGGCGGTGACCCCCCCCCCGGAGACCCCCTCCCCCGCCCAGCAGCTGCTTTTCCCCAGAGGCCGGGGATCTCCACCCCAGGACCCGGGGCTGCCCAGATCAGAGAAGGGACCCACCCCTGGCCCGGTAAAGGCCCCCCAAGTCCCACCTGGGAAGTCCCCGGGCCTCCCGCACTCACCTCTCCTCCACGCTGGCCCCTTGGCGCAGCAGCTGTGTCACCAGGCCCACGCGACCCGACCACACGCCCCAGCAGGCGCCCCCCGGCCCCGGGGGCACTGGGCCCCTCTGTCCCAGCCCCCGGGGCCCCCTCAGAGCCCAGCTCCACCCAGCGCAGCTCCTGCTCCTCCTCTGGGTCCAGTGGGCCCGGCGTGCCCGGCTCGGGACTCCCGGCATCCATCTGCAAAGAGCAGGGTCCTGCGCCATCCCGGAGGCCCCGGCCAGCCTCAGCCGAACACCACTTGGCCTCCCACCGGGCGTGACCCCAAGGAGCCCAAGGGGGCGGCTGGGCTCTGGGATGGCCCCTCTGGGATGGTCCGGGCCCGCAGGAAAGGCCCAAGGGAGAGTGGGGCTGGGCGGGGGGCTAGACCTGTGGTTTCAGGCGAGGAGGCAGCGCCAGCTCCTGCTGCCTCCGGGCCGGGGAGGGCGGCGGTGCCACGCTGTTTACCCAGCAACCCAAGTGGGGCCTCCGCAGCGCAGGCACACCTGGAGACCAAGGTGGAGGCGCCGGGCAGCTCCTGCGGAGGAGAGCCTCCCGGCCAGGGCCCTCCCCGCCGCCTCCGTCCCTCCTCCAGCCCTGCCTCTCACCACGGCTGCCCCTGCGGAGATCGGGCAGCAGGGGGCCTACACCTGGCCAAGGACATGCCCAGCTAGTTTACCGGTCACTGTCTCGGGTCTTCTCCCGCGCACTGAGGTTCGGGGAGCGACCATGATGGGGCTCATTGAGCAAACCAGGGAAAACAAAGAGTCACTGAGGCCACAAGCAGCTGCTTCCCTCCCCCGAAGCCGAGTCCAGTGCTTTGAATCCCAAACCAAAGTCTCCCGAGATGGCCTCTTCCGGCCACTGCGGGCCTGGAGCATGCCGCAGCCAGCGAGCGGGCGGATCCCCTCACAGACAGCGGGAGAGGCGGCAGGAGATGGTCCGGAGCCACCAAGACGCTCCAGCGCGACACCGGACAAGGACGCTGGGACAGCCACGGCCGAGCATCCCCACAGCAGCCGCGCGCGGCTCAGCGAGGCCGGCTCCGGCTCCCCTCCGCCGTGACAGCAGCAGAGCTGGGGGCGCTGTCGGTCGCTCCAATCCCCAGGCTCCTCAGGCTGAGGGGTCCCAAAGGCCCTGCCGGCCTCTTCCCACCCCCCACCCCCCAGAGAGCCCTGTGGGCACCAGTCCAGCTCCCCGGAGCGGCCTGCATCCCCACCTGCTTGGCCTCCTTCGGGCTTGCCGCTGCACGAAGGCACCTGCTTAGTTTACTCCTGATGAGCCGTCTCTTCCCTGGGGGCTCGGCAGCCCCGCGGGCGGTGGGTGGACGGCAGTCCCCACCTCGGTTTACTGCTTGAGTCTCTGACAAGGGTGGCGGGCAGCTGTGTCCACTGAGCCCCTCGTCCCACGGATGCCACCACAGTGAGGGCCAGAGGATGGTGCAGGGTGCATGCGGCCCCCGCTAGGTGCTGCCCCTGGGGCCCGAGTCCCTGGCTCTGAGGAGCCGCCGACTGTGACCCAGAGGCCCCTCGTGCCGCTGGGGGCCTGGAGCCCAGAGCAGCGCCAGCGCCAGCTGGGGCACCGGCTGAGGGCGAGGGGCCCTGTGCCCCAATTCAAGATCTGCGTGAGCGCCAGAGATCTGGCCGTGGAAAGTGGCAAGTGCATTGGGGTGAGCCTCGGCCAGGTCCTGACACTCACGTCCTCACGCCTGTCTGAAGCGAGTCGGCGAGCTCCAGGGGTGATGCAGCGGGGGGAAAGGGACACTGGGGTCGGGGAGGGGGGCAGACGCAGCGGGGGGCGGGGGGCAGGCACAAGGACCTGATGTGGCTGCGTCAAGTCCTGGGATTGACACTGGGCATCTGGAGCGCCCCCAAGAGGTGCTGGAGCACGTTGTGGCACTTGGGGACAGGTAGGGGCTGTGGAGGGACGGGGCGCATCCCCGGGAGGTGTGGAGGGCACCCTCCCACCATTTTCAGGATGTATCCTCGCTTTGGAGCACAATGGATGCCAGTCACCGCTGCTGCCATGCGGGTCCCCCCAGGGCCAGCCCCAGCACCTCCCTGTTTGGGGAGGAGGGGCCAGAAGGGGCCAGGGCTGGGTGGCCACCTCCCAGGGGCAGCTGTCAGAGTCCAGACCTATGAGATGGAGGCGCTGTGCGGCAGGGGGAAGGGAGGGCGGGCGGGAGGGGGAGGGCTGACGGCTGGGGACAGCCGTGCAAGGGGCCAGGCGCAGAGGGGTTGGCCGGGAAGTGGCTGAGTCACTTGCAGAGAGAGGCCCAACCTGGCAGGGGGAAACTGAGGCAGGGTGTGGCCTTGGAGATTGAGGGTCGGAGCTGGACCTCTCTGCACAAGCACTGTCCCAGCGCTGGACCTGCACTGGGCGCGGGGGTATCTGCGGCTGCAGGCCTGGTGCTGGGGCCCCGGGGTCTGCCGCCTGCTCCCCCCCAGCCCGCTGCCCGGGAGCATGAGTGAGCAGGAGAGGGAGACAGAGGAGGATGAGGGAGGGGGTGCTTCAGACACGGCACCCATGCTGCCCGGAAGGCTTCCTGAGCACCGCGGCTCGGCCATGCTCGCCCCCCGGGGGCCAGTCTGGCTGCCCAGGGCCTGGGGACCCTGCTCCACCTGCTGCTGCCTGCCTCCATGTTCCTGCTGGTGCTGCTGCCCGCGGCGGCCATCGTCTACTTGGGATTTCTGTGCCACTCGAGGGTGAGCAGAGCTCCGTGGTGGGGCTGGCAGGGGTGCTTGTGGAGTGGGGGTCCAGCAAGAGCAGGGCCTGGGACTGCGGGGGAGCCCACCCCTCTGTCTGGGCCCCTGTCCCAGAGACTGTGCCCCCTGCAGGTCCTTCTTCTGCCAAGCCCTACCCCCCACCCCCGTCTTCCGTCTCTCCCCCACCCCCAGCACAGCCACAGAAGGGCTTTTGTCTGTCACCCTGGCACAGCCCTCGCCCCTCTCAAGGCCTCCCATCTCGTACCAGGGGCCACCAGGGCCTGGACAGCTGGCTGGGTGGGAAGTGCCAGGGGTTCCAGGAACAGAAGATGAAGACCTTCCCCAGGCCCGGCCCTGCCCAGCTCACTGCCCCGCCGCCCTGATCCCGGGTGCCCCGGCAGGCGGACTCAGAGGGCCAGCCCCTGGGCAGGCATAGGGCGGGGGAGGGGACGGCGGGGCAAGGGGGGGCCCCGCTGGTGACCGCCACCGGTAGGGGTTCAAGTCAGAGGCCAACATAGGAGGGTCAGGAGCGGAGGGGGGCCTGCGCGAAGGGACGCCTACCCGGACCACTGCGCTCCCACCGCCCCGCCCCACACGGGGGGGGAGGTGCCCCAGCTCAGACCCCGCCCCGCCCCCGCGGCGCCCCGCCCGCCCCGCCCCTCCAGACCGGACGCCCCGCCCCTGACCTACGCCCCGCCCCCAGGTCCACCCGGCGCCCCGCCCCCTGATATACGCCCCGCCCCCAGGTCCACCCCGCGACGGCGCAGGCCCCGCCCCCTGACCTACGCCCCGCCCCCGCTTCTGCCCGCGCCCCGCCCCCTGACCTACGCCCCGCCCCCAGGTCCACCCCGCGCCGCGCCCCGCCTGCCGCGCGGTGCTGTCGGACGCGGCTCCGCGGCTCTCATCGTGTCCGGCTTCCTGGCGCTGCCCCCGCTGCTCGTGCTGGCCTCGGCCGCCCGCGCCCGCCTGGCCCGGCGCCTCCGCCGGCTGCTGCCCCTCCCCGCGTGGACCCCCGGACTCCGCCGCCCCGCGGAGGCCAGCGGCCCGGACGGGGCGGAGCCGCTCTGTGCCTGGGTGTGAGCCCCGCGGCCTCGCCGAGGGCCCGAGGCCCGCACCCCCGGGGCCCTGGGCTGCGCCCGCGGCCGCGGCCCCCGGAAGGCGACCCCGGGCTAGGGCGCGGGGCCGCGTCCAGGCCCGGGCGGGGCCGCGGACCTCGGCGCCTCCGCAGTGCGCCGAGGGGCCGCGAGGTGGCGCTGGACCCCGCTGGGGACCCGCCCGCTGGGGACCCGCCCCCCGCCCGCCGCGCCCCTTCCTGGCGGACGCCGAGAAGTGGGGTCCCCGGGGATCGTGGCCGCAGGGTCAGAGGAAGGCCGCCCCGCCCCCCGCCCGGCCCGGCGGGCCCTCCGGGGAGCTCCGGCGCGGCCAGACTTGCGGGGAAACCCGCGCTTGGCCGCCGGCGGGGCCGGACGCCGTGTCCCGCGCGCCCGGGTCAGGCCCGGCCTCGGCGCCCCACGGGACCGGCCCTCGAGGCCGCTGCCTGCCGCTGCGCCGGGGCGGGGTGGCCCGCAGGATCCCGCTGCCCGCGTCCTCCCGCCCCGGCCTGCGGCCCCCGCACGGTCCCCTGGGGAGCCTCTGCCTGCCCCCCTTCGCCCAGCGCCGCCTCACCCGGTGCCTGCGGGGCTGGCCACCCCCGCGGCGGAGCGCGCCCCCCGCCCTCGCCTCCCTGCCTGGGCCGCCCTCTGCCTCCTGGGCCACCCGCTCCGGCGCGCCCCTCGTCCCTCCTGCCCCCCAACAGTTCAGCTGTCTCAGTCCCGGGGTCTCTTCCCGGCTGCTGCCGCTGCCCCCCAGCCCGTCACAGCCTTGGCCCTTTGCTGAGTGTCTGCCGGCTCAGCCTGAGGAGAGCGGGCTGCGCCCCTGGGGAGCCGGGGCTGGGGCTGGCCGGCGCCCAGTCTGCCTCCGGTGGCTCCCTGGCCCTTCAGGGGCCTCTGAGTCCCGCTCGCCCCCCGTCACCGCCCTGGGCTTCGGCTCGCAGCGCTTCTGGGTGAGGTGAACCCGCGCCGCCCGCGCCAGGAGAGCCTTGGAGGTGCGGGCTGCCCTGTGAGCCCCGCAGCATAGTAAAAATGGGTGTCCGTGGTGACTGGCGCAGATCCGGCCGTGGGGCCTCCCTGGGGCGCAGGGGTCCGTCTCAGCACCGTCAGGCGTCCGCAGCCTCTGCAGCGCGAGTCCGATCCCGGGCCAGGGAGCTGCCCACAGGGCGCGGCAGACCCTCCCGTCGCCCCGCTGCTCCCCTCAGCCGTGTGTCCCAGTGGATCCACCGGTTCTCCCCACTCTGTCTCTGGGGAATCTCTCACCCCTGCCCCTCTGGCCTGCACCCCAGCTCTTGTGTGCATAAATATGTCTTTAAAAAAAAAAAAAAAAGAATCTGGCTATGGCCGAAAGGAAAGGGCCGGAAGGTGTCTGCTGGCCCAGGCTGCCTGAGCGGGGGGTCATTCCGGGGCTGGGGCTGGGCTGGGGCACGGGGTGCCGGGGCTCTCCAGCCCTCGTCCACAGGCTCCAATGCCCTCCCATCATCCACCGGCCGCCTCCCGGGTCCAGCCCGCCGGCCTGTCCGGGCCAGGGCCCCTGAGGGCGGCCTGGCCCAGCCATCACAACAGCTGCGCCTGGTGGGGGCGGGGGGCGGCCCTCGGGGTGGCCCTGCTCCCCAGCCTGGCCAGGCTCTACCTGCGCGCCACTCATCAAGACATACCAGCGGGGCTGGGGGGGCCACGGGGGCTGGGATCTGCTTTTAGGGCACCAGCCGCCAGGGAGGCCGGGAAGGGGAATAGACCCCAAGGTGGGAGCCTGCTGGCGGCAGGGCCGGCCGCAGAAAGCGCCGCAACGACTGAGGCTGGGGTGGGGCGGTCCGGGGCTGGCTCTCTTCCGTCCTGGGGGTCCTCCTGTGCCTCTGGGCAGGCCCTGGCCCACCACCCCCCGCCCGGCGCTTCAGTCAGCCTCTCTCCTGCCTGGCAGGACCTGCTGGACCCCAGGTCTCCCCTCTGGCCCTCTGCCCAGCATGGAGTGCAGGCCCTTGGCCCCCCTCCCTGGCGCCTCTGCTCCCCTCCCTTGAGAGTTTCTCAACTGCGGCCTGGCACGGCCCCTTCCTCTGCTCAAGGTCTGATGGCCGCCCCTGTCCTCGTGGCTTCTGCCGCCCCCCGACGCCCGCGTGGGTGCGGACGCGCTGAGCTGCTGGGTGGGTCAGCGGACCCCACCATGCTGGTGCCCTGCGGCCCTGCCCGCCCCTGCGCCCCAGCTCCACCGCCAGGCCCCTCTTGCCCTGGGCCGGGGGCTCATCCTCACCCCGCGGTGTGGGCACCAGCCCAGCCTGGCTCCTGGCGAATCCACTCACAGGCATCGGGGAGCTCAGGCGTCTGCAGGTTGACCCTCAGCCTACGTGAGCAGCTGGGGAGGCCCAGGGACTCGGTCAGCTCTGCCCTCACCTGTGCCCAGGCGTGACCCCTGCCCACCGAAGTATGTGGTCTGGTCAGGGGGTGCTGGGCTGCACATGAGCGGGTGCGGGGGCTGGGTGGAAGCAGGCAGCGCCTCCCATCCTGGGCCCCCAGCTCTGAGGAGCCCCCGAGGTGCCGCACCGACCCTCTGTCCCTGATCTCCTCCCCATTCCAGCCTGCCTGGACTCCGCCAGCGCTGGGCCACACAGTGGTCACCTCCTACCCCAGAAACTTCCAGCAGAGGGAACCACCCGCATAGCTGAGAACCAGAAGCCCCAGGCCCCGCCTTCCTCTCTGCAGCCCAGCCCTGCCATGGGGTTTTGGGGGGCCTGCCTCAGCCCCCACCCTGGCCCCCCAGGCATATGCCTGCCCTCCCCATAAATTCTCTGCCCAACCCTGCCCTCTCTGCCCCCAAGCACCTGCCCTGCACCCCAGGGGCTGGGCACTCCCCGCCCTCTGGCCACCCAGCCTTCCTGCCCTCCCCCCCGCCCCCGTCTGCAGGCCCCTCTCTCCCTGGGCAATAAGGGGGCCACAGCTTGGCAACCCCACTGCCTGGCCCCCCTCCGGCCCGCCACCCAGGGACGGGGCTCAGCTCGGCCTGTGTCCCCAGCACACGCAGGTGTCTTCCCTGCCCGCCAGCTGGTGCCGGCCAGGGACCAGGAGGGGTGAGTGCTGGGGCCCCAGGGGCGGGCCTGGGTGGCTGGGAGGAGGCCGTGGGGCTCTAGACCCCAGGATGGGTCCTCAGGCCCCAGCACGTCCCGACCACAAACAGGCAGGTCGGGTCTGCAAGAATGTGCGGGTGGGGCATGGGGCCCTCCAGGTCCTGCCCGTGTCCGCCTCTGCCCTCTGCCCTCTGCCTGCTGTGGGGTGGGGCGGGGGAACCCCAGTCCTGGCAGGCGCACCCGCTTCCTGGCCCCCCCAGCCCCATGTGCGCAGCGACTGACTTCGGGAGCCGGAGCAGCACATGCCGTGCGCGGAGGAGGAGCCCTCGTGGGGGCTGGGTGGGGGGCCGAGGCCCGAGCTGCCCTTTTCCCTGAGGTCATCGCCACCCCAGCCTGCGGGGACAAAAAGCCCTTCTTCTCTGCAGAAGCCGGGCTGTGTGGAGGGCTCGGCGGCGGGGGCTGGGCCATGGGCTGGGCCGGGCCGGGCCGAGTCCAGCTTCCCGGAACCGCTCCACCTGCCTGTGGGGCCCGGCAGCGGGGGTGGCCCAGGGGCCTCCCAGATGGGCCCGGGCCAAGGGGCAGGGCCACACCAGCTGCTGCTTCCTCCTGGCTCCAGAGCCATGGGACCGGCGGGAGGGAGAGGGCCGGGCCAGGCCTGCTGCGTGCTGGCCTCGGCCCCTCGCCCCAGCCGGCGCGTCTTCAGAGAGGTTGTTTCTGGGCCGTGACGCGCGTGCTTCCTCTGGTGGCCGCCCCAGGTCGGCCCGGCCCCTCCGCCCTGCCTGACCCGCCCTGCTCCCCGGGGACCTCTGCCCACATCTGCCCCTGGGGTGGGGACAGCAGGGGTGGGGTGCAGGCGCGGGAAAGAGGCGCTGGGGGTGATAGGTGCCTGCATGGAGCAGGGCCTGCGTCAGCTGGGCGGACTGGGGCGGTAGCAGCTGGAGCCCGGCAGCTGGCTGAGGCCGGAGCTGGCAGGGGCCGGGCAGCCCTGCCCTCCCTGCCCTGGGGCCTGATGGAGAGACTGGGGAGGCGGCTGCTTCCTCGAGGACTGAGTCAGCGCCAAGAAGACCTGCTCACTTTTTCCAGCAGGGGCGGAAACTCCCCCGTCAGCCTGGCAGCAGAGGTGTGCCGCGGGCAGGAGCTGGGGACCAGCTGGGCACAGCAGCTGGCCACGGGCGGCTGCTCCGCCTCAGCCCCCGCCAGTGGTGCTGTGAGACTCGGAGGAGCCTGGACGCACCTGCGCGGGGCGGGTGGCATGTTCCCCAGCCCCGGGCTCCCCAGCCCCGGGTGGCCCAGCTGCCACCTGCAGGTGCTGCCTGCCCCACGGGGTCCAGCTGGGGCCGCGGCCGGGCCGGCAGGGCCCCTCTGGCCGCACACCCTGGTCCCGGGGCCCAGGAGGAAGCACCAGGCCGCCTCTGGTCCCGGCAGAGGCCTGAGGTCTGTGGCAAGGCGCCAGCACCGACACTGCCAAGATTCCCGGCAGGGGGGCGGTGGGGACGCAGTCCTGGCTTGTTCCCGCCCCAGCAACTCGGGCCCAGCCAGTTGAGCCTCTTCCTTTTTAGGCAGAGTCGGAGGCTCTCACCTGCCAGGAAGGGAGGAAGGAAAACCCTTGAGTCCCATCCGCAGGCTGCTATGCGCCCTCCTGGGGAGAGTGGGAAGGGAGCGGACATCCTGCCAGAGACCCCCCCCAGCTTGCCCGGGGCCCAGAGCTGAAGAGAGTGAGCCCAAGAGAGCGCTGGGGCAGTGACCCCCCCAGGAGGGCAGCCGAGTGAGGCTCTCCAGGCCCTGGGGTGCTTCCGCCCCCAAGGACATACCCTGGGGCTGCGTGCCCAGGAGCACCCCTGCAGCCCAGCCCCTCCGCTGCCGCCTGCCCGGCTCGCAACCAGCCAGGGGGCCGCTGGGGACCCTCCTCCTGGGCCCTGCCGGCTCCGCGGCCTCCTTTTCCCCGGCTCAGGTGGGCGGGGCTGTGTCCCCGAGCCGCTTCCCGAATGTCCAGCTCGGTCCCTCCCCGGCCCCGCTCCTTCCCTGCTTGGCCCGGGGCCGCGGGTCAGTCCCAGCCCCCGACAGCCGACCCGCCCCAGCCCCGCGGCGAGGGGAGGCCGGGCCGGCCGGGCCTTGGTTCTCGGTGTCACCCCGGAGCCCTCGCAGCCCCGGGCTCGCTCCTCCGGGCCTGGCCAGGGCCTCCGGCCGGGGGTCGCGGGCGGCGCGCGCGGAGGGGCTACCGAGGGCCGCGGGGCGGGTCTCGCGCCGGCCCCCCGCGCGCACCTCTCCAGCCGGCGCTGCGCGAGCGCGGGGCGGGCCTGGGGGCGCGCGGGGCGGGGCGGGCCGGGCCGGGGCGGCCGGGGCGGGCCGGGCCGGCCGGGGCGCGCCCTGCCCGCGGAGCCCGCGGCCGGCCGAGAGCGAGCGCCCGTCCCGTCGCGCGCGATGCTGCTGCCCTGCTCGGCGCTCGGCCTGGCCCTGAGCCTGCGGCTGGCGCTGGCGCTGGCGGAGCGCGGTGAGTGCGGGGCGCCCGGGCTCCTCCCGCCCTCCACGCGCGCTGCGCGGGCCGCCGGCGGGGAGGCCGCCGCGGCCGGGGCACCTGCCTGTGGCGGCCGCCCAGGTGCCCCAGGAGCCGGGCCCGGGCGCGGCGGCCGCGTCTCCGGGGGTCCAGACGGGACGGGGGGCGGCCCCCACCTTGGGTTCCCTCTGCTTGGAATGGCCCTTAGCGAAGGGGGAGGCGGGGCCGCCAGGCCGGGGCCAGGACCGAGGGGCCCCAGTGGGGGGGCGCTTCACCCTGGTCCGGGGAGGAAGGGCTGGCGCAGCCCCCCGCTGGGCCTCAGGCTGCTGCACCCTGGTCCAGGGGGGCGGAGGATGGAGGCCAGGGGAGGGTGACCCCACCTGTAAGTGGGGTCCCAGCCCCTGCCTGCCCTGCGCTGTGGGGGCCAGTGCTCTGTCTCCCCATCCCTCACCTCCACCCGCACCCTTTGCCACCCATCTGCGCCCCTCCGGCTTCCTCCCCGGAGGCCGGGCCGGCCTGCAGCCTGGTTCCCTGGCAGCATGCCCGCAGGAGCCGCAGGGATCAGGCCCCCCCCCCACCGGGGGCTGAGCACACCCTCAGGCCGCTGCGTGAGGCCCAGCGCCCACCCAGGGAAAGCTCAGGCCCAGGTCTGGCCTGGGCGTCCCTGTCGCGGGGTCGCCTCCCGAGGCTGAACCCTCCTCTCCCCAGGGCCCCCGGCAGCGGCCCCCCAGGGGGACCTGATGTTCCTGCTGGACAGCTCAGCCAGCGTGTCCCACTACGAGTTCTCCCGAGTCCGGGAGTTTGTTGGGGAGCTGGCGGCCCTGCTGCCCCTGGGCCCCGGGGCCCTCCGCGCCAGCCTGGTGCACGTGGGCAGCCAGCCGCACACCGAGTTCCCCTTCGGCCGGCACGGCTCGGGCCCCGCCGTCCAGGAGGCTGTCCGAGCTGCGGCCCAGCGCATGGGCGACACCAACACAGGCCTGGCGCTGGCCTACGCCAAGGAGCAGCTGTTTTCTGAGGCGGCGGGTGCCCGGCCGGGGGTGCCCAAGGTGCTGCTGTGGGTGACAGACGGCGGCTCCAGCGACCCCGTGGGGCCCCCATGCAGGAGCTGAAGGACCTGGGCGTCACTGTCTTCATCGTCAGCACCGGCCGCGGCAACCTCCTGGAGCTGACGGCTGCCGCCTCAGCCCCCGCCGAGAGCCACCTGCGCTTCGTGGATGTGGACGACCTGGCCCTCATCGCCCAGGAGCTGCGGGGCGCCGTCCTGGGTAGGTGGGCAGGGACCCGCCCCGCCCCGCCCCCGCCCTGATGGGCTGCACTGGCGGGCTGCGGTGGATGGACTAGGGGCCCTGGGTGCACCCTGGGGACCTCTTGGTCACAGGCCCACCCAGCGCTAGAGGCCCTGGGCAGTGGGGGACTGGCATGGGCTGGGGGCTTCCTGGTGGGGTGTGGCTGGCTCCCCCCTCAGGTGTGGACGCCTGGAGAGGGACGCGCCAAGGTCCATGTAGGCCCCACGGGGCCAAGGCGGGCTGGGGCTTGTGCTGAGGTTGTGGGGCTCTCTGGACAGGAGGCATGGCCAGGGAGGGCCCCCACTGGGCAACCCCGTCCCTGATGTTCTCCCGGCCCCCCGCCCTGGGGGAGGGGCAGAGAGGCGGCCTGCAGCAGCCCCTGCGCCCGGCCTCCCCTGCCGCCTGTGGGCGGGTCCTGCACCTGCCTCGGGAGGGCTGGACGTGGGTGGGAGAGGCAGAGGGTCCTTCAGAGACTCTCCGCAGGGGACTCCTAGGCCCTGGTGGCCTCTGGGCCTTCCGTGGCTGAGCCCGGAGGGGAAGCAGAGGCTGCAGGGCAGGAGGGCGGCTCCTGGAGTCAGGAGGGTGTGGGGTGAGGGCCAGGCCCCCACAGGCACTGGGAGCCAGGCGGAGCTACCTGAGAAGACCCTTCTCGCTCACCCTCGGCGCGGTCCCCCAGTGGACACGCAGAGCTGGGGCCAGAAGCTCAGGAGTCACGCCTCTGGGGCCCACGCCGCGACTCCTGTCTGCTGGGCCGGGGTGCTGGGTGCTCACCGCCGGCTCAGCCCCTCAGCGCCCCCTGTCGGCGGGTCTTTACGCTGCGCCCTGGTCCCCTTTGGCCTCTGCTGTCCAGAGTTCAGCTGACCTCAGGTCCTGTGCTGGCTGCTCGGGCCGGGGACTGCTGGCCTCAGCCCTCACACGCCCTGGGCCTGCGCCTCTGAGGTGCCTTGTTCAGGCCATACTGGGCAGGTGGCCATACTGGGCAGGTGGCCGTGCAGTTACGGGGCTTGGACAGGCAGAGAAGCGGCTGCGGCTCGGGGTGGGGGCTGCGCCCCTGAGCTTTGGTGTCATTTAGCCCCTGGGGCTGGCGGGGGCACCTGGTTCCCCAGCTGGCTGCCAGGGGCTTCCTCCAGTTTGGGTTCTGGGGGACCCCGAGGCAGCTGGGCCTTGATCACGGCTCCCTGGCAGATGCGGTGCGGCCCCAGCAGCTGCGGGCCTCTGAGGTCACGTCCAGCACCTTTCGCCTGACCTGGCCACCCCTGCTAACCGCTGATGAGGGCTACTACGTGTTGGAGCTGGTGTCCAGGACAAAGCCGGGGGCCCGACGGCGCCAGCAGCTGCTGGGAAACGCCACGGGGTGGACCTGGGCTGGCCTGGAGCCCGACATGGACTACGAGGCCGCACTGGTACCCGAGTCCAACGTGCGCCCTATTGGTCCGCAGCACCTGCGGGTGCGCACACTGCCAGGTGAGCTGGGCGCGGCAGGGGGGCAGAGCCGGACAGGGCGGGGGCCGCCGAGGGCGCCCGCTCCGGCTCACGGGCGTTTCCCCGCAGAGGAGGCGCCGGACGACGCCGGGCCCCAGCGCATCGTCTTCTCCCACGTGCGGCCCCGCAGCCTCCGCGTGAGCTGGGCCCCGGCGCTGGGCCCCGGCGCGGCGCGCGGCTACCACGTGCAGTTTGGGCCACTGCCCGGGGGGCGGTGCGCACGTGGAGCCCGTGGCCGCAGTGCCCCGCGGCCGCAACAGCACACGCTGCAGGGGCTGAGCCGGCACCGCCTACCTGGTGACCGTGACGGCGGCCTTCCGTTCCGGCCGCGAGCGCGCCATGTCCGCCAAGGCCTGCACGCCTGAAGGCCAGCGCGCCCGTGCCCCGCACGCGCCACTGCCACCGAGGGCCCAGGGCCCTGAGCCACGCGCCAAGGGCTCCCGCCTCCCGGACTCTGTGGGAGCAGCGCGGGTCCAGGAACCAGGGTTTCGCCCTGAGGGGCCCGCCCAGCCTTTGCCCTGCGGGGACTCCGCACGACTCGCCAGTCTTGTCCCCCAGGCCGGGGGGCTCCTCGCCCAGCCTGCACCCTCCAGGGCAGAGCCTCCGACCCTGACTCCCCGGCTGGACCCTCCGCTCAGGCTCTGGCACCACTGCCTGCCGCCCCACCCAGGGCGCGAGGGTGGGATTTAGCGGGAAGATGGGCGGGGGTGCGGGCTCCAGACCTCCCCTGGGGGAGCCCCGGCTTCGCGTGGCCAGGGCAGCATCAGCTAGGCCCCCCGGACCATTCTAGGTGCCCACCGGCCTCTGGGACCCGGGGTGTCGCTAGAAGATGGAGGGGGGAGGGCGGGGGTGGCTCTGGCCAGGTCCCAGAGGCTTCCTGAGCAGGACAGCGTCTGGAAAAGGGCAGGTAGGCGTGCTGGAGGCAGGATGTGTGGCCAGCAGCTGGGTGGTAGGCGGGCCTGTTCACTGGGATGTCCAGCTGGCCTGGGGCAGTGTTTGCCAAGGACAGTGGGCCCTTCCTGCTCAGGACCTCTGGGATGCAGACGTGTCTCTTAAGAGGAATGGGAGCGTGTCCCTCCAGAGCCTGGAACCCGGGCCGCGGGGCAACGGCCCGGCCACTGCACCTGCTTGTCTCCAGCCAGCACATGCAGTGCCCTGCTTCTGGGTGGGTGGTCCAGCATGCTTCCCGGGGGCTCACCCCAGTAACTGGCAGCACCTCCTGGCACTGCTCACTCTCCTGGGCTGGTCACCAGACAGAACCCGAGGGCCAGCTGCCCCTTGAGCCCCCAGGCGCCAGCCTGATGCTTGCCTTGCCTCTCCCCACTAACACCCCAACTTCAAAATGCAGTAAACCGGATGTAAACCAGCCGGCACCTCCTTTTGTTTCCCTCCCAGTGAGGACAGTGTGGTGGGGCCATGGGCGCTGCGGCTGCAGGGGCCAGGACTCGGGCCACCCTGTGCCAGCGCCCAACTCCGGGCAGCGCCCTCTGCTGGTGATGCCATTCCTGGTTGCAGCCGCGTCTGACCACGCCTTGGGGGCAGAAAGTGGGGGACTCTGTTCTGGCCACTGCAGGCTGACAGAGCGGTCCCAGGAGCCCCTGAGAAAATGGTCAGTGTCCTTACTGGCCTGGTGGGGTGGGGGTGGGTGGCGCTGGGGGAGGGAGAGCTTGCAACCTCCTGGACCCTGGCAGCATTACCTGCCTGAGCAGGCACCTGAGGCCTGCACTGCTCCTAGTTTGGGGTGTTTGGTGTCTGCCAGGGGCAGGCTATGCGTGGGCCCCGGGCTGGCCTGTGTGATGATGGCACTAAGGGCCAAGGAGCTCTGGCCGACCCCTAAGTGGGGTGGGGCGGGGCTCAGTGGGGTCAGGTCCCAGGTGCAATGGCCGTGCCTGGAGAGGCTGCACAGGCAGGGAGGGTGGCTGCTGGGAAGGCCTGGGCAGGCCGCGGAGCCTGGGCCACTGCGGACTCCAGCTTGTGCCCTGATGGGTGGTCAAGGGTGGCTGGGGCTGGAACCTCGCCTCCTGGGCAGACAGGAGAGCACCTCTGCTGGGAGGGGGCCTATTCCTGAGAATACAAGCTCAGGGGCAGCGGTGGTGTGTCTGCAGCAACTTTTTGTCTGGGATGAGAAAATTTCTGCAACTTCCATGGGCACAAGCATGTCCCACGGGAGACAGCACATCCACCCCTGGAGGCGAGGCTGGGCAGCAGGGGCACAGGAGGCCCGGCCCTGTGGTCTCAGTCCTTGGGCAGGCAGTGCCCAGCATCCAAGAGGCAGGTGGGCACTGCCTTTGCAGGGAAGGGGCTGGGGTCTCCCGAGTGGGAGCAGCCCCGTTCTCTGTCCCGCGAGGTCTTAGACTGTCTCCTCGCCAGGCATGGAAACGCCACCTGCCCTCGTGCCCACTCGGGACAGGACGTCACCAGAGCACAGCCAAGCTCCGCAGGAAGGGCCCTGTGGCCACCAGTTGTGGGGACAACCTTGGGAGAGCTGTGGGCAGCAGTGTCTGGCCGGGGCCCCTGACCACAGCGTCCCCGGCAGCAGGCCCGGCGCGTCCAGGGTACCGGTGGCCGCTCCTGGACCCACGGGGCGGCCGGGCCGGCTCCCAGGGGGGCTCCAGACAGAGCAGCACCCGGCAGGGTGGGGGCCGGGCCAGCGGAGTCCGGTCAGCACCGCACCCCTGCAGGCCCGCGAAGCACCCACACCGGCGCGGCCGGCCGTCCCGGGAGCGCGACCTGCGGCTGCGCTAACCCGAGTCTTCAGAGGGTGGCAGGGACCCTGGGGCGGCGGGCGGCGGGGGCGCGGGGACACGCCCCCAGGCAGGACGCGCCCAGCGCCTCGCCCTGGCGCCGCGTCCGGGGGGACGGACCCTGGAACGCCGGGTTCCGTGAGGGGCCGGCCCCACCCGGCAGGGCCCGGGGCCGCCGCGCCGCCGCCCGCGCAGCGCGCTCCGCCGGCCCGGGGCCTGGGTTCCGCGGCGCGCCGCGCCCCCCGCCCCTGGGGCGGCCGCTGGCGAGGCCTGCGCCCGCGCTCGGGGCGGACCTCGTGGGCCGGCCGCGCCCGGCCCGCACCCTCCCCCGCCCCGCCACGTCCGGGCCCCCAGAGCGCCCGCGGGAGGGGACGGCCGCCCCCAGCGCCCGCGCGCGCCCCGCCCGCCAATCTTGTCCGCGACCGCCTCCCGTACCTCGGGGCCCGCCCCCGAAGCGCCCGCGCCGACGAAGCCGGTGACGTCACGGGCCCCCGCCAACCGCGGGGCGAGCGCGGCCGCGGGCCCTGACGCGCTTCCGTCGCCCGGAGGAAGGGTGTGCGGCGCGCCTGCGCAGTGGCCCTGACGCGGGCAGGCGGCGCGTGGAGGCTGCTCCGAGCCGCCGCTCCACGCTCGCTCGGTCCCGGCGGCGGCGGCGGCGCGCGCGGGGCCATGTCGTGGCTCTTCGGCATCAAGGGCCCCAAGGGCGAGGGCGCGGGGCCGCCGCTGCCCCTGCCGCCCGCGCAGCCCGGGGCCGAGGGCGGCGGGGAGCGCGGCGCGGGGGACCGCCGGCGCCCAAGGACAAATGGAGCAACTTTGACCCGACGGGCCTGGAGCGCGCGGCCAAGGCGGCGCGCGAGCTGGAGCACTCGCTGTGAGTGCGGGCGGGCGGGCCCTCCCGGCGCCTGGGTCCGCGGCTCTGGAGGGACCTGGCCGCAGCCTCGTGCGAGCTCAGGCCCCGCGGCCACGTGCGGCGGGCGCGGCGACGGCCGGGGCTGCGCTGTCCCTCCCGCCGCCCCCACGTGGAGCCTGGAGGGCGTGGCCGGGCCGATCCCTTTGTGTGGCGAGACGAGCGGCTACAGGCCGACTGCAGCAGGCTTGCTGCTGGGCAGCGTTAGCATGCAGGGGGCCCGGTCCTCAGGCGGCAGGTCGCCTCGCCCGGTGACCCTCCTGACCCCGAGGGAGTCAGGATCTGAGCGCAAAGGTTGGGGGGTGTCACGGGCCGGCTTCCCCTGCTCTCCCCAGCCCATCACTCGCCTCGACCTTGGTGCGGTCACAGCGTTTACTTACAGAGGGGCGACAGCCTGGGGAAGACGCTCCTGAGGCCGCGCGCGGCTGGTTGTCTCACCCAGACCAGCGTCCAGTAGTCCAGGTCATCTTGTGCAAGGTGGCACTGTCCTGCACGACAACCTCCTGCTGCTGGCGCTCGGGGAGGCGCAGACCAGGGCACCGCCGACCTGTGCACCTCAGCAATGTCTCTGCCAGACCACGGTCTCTTTCTGAGTGGAGTCAAGTCCCCAGGCCTTCCCCAGCAGCCTTTGCTGTGCTCTCTGCCAGGGCACCCACCCACCTCCCACGGCCATTTTCCAACCAGCTGTCTTCAAGACTTGGCGCTGGTGCAAGCTGGAAATTAGTTGGTGCCAGGGGGAGCTCAGACCTGGTGCGTTTTCAAAACCATCTCGGGGTTCAAAACTGAAACTCTGATAGCGTGTCTAGTCTGCCCTGCCTGATCTCATGCCAGAGCGGGGCAAGTATGCCCTGCTGTATCCGAATGGCACTGCCGGGTTCAGATCGGACCTTGTGTCTCCCAAAACCACAAGGTGTTTTCTCTTTTCCCCCTGAAACCCAACCCCAGCTGTACCCGGGTCAGCCATCCAAGGTGGACCCCATGGTATGGCCCTGGCTGATGCCCGCCAGCCGGGGACCCTGCACCTTCAGAGGACCGGGAGCCACGTGGGGACTCTAGCAGGTCCATGGGCCACACCAGCCCTCCCTTTCCTCCCCGGTTCCCTTTCTGCCGTCTAAACCCTGGCAGAGAGAACACAGTTGTCCACAATTGCTAAGCAGATTGTTGTGTTTCCAACAGGCCTGGAGGGGAGCGGGTCCAGGCCATCTTTTCTGCTTAAGAAGGCACCATTTGCTCAATTCCGCACCTTCCCGGGGCTCCCTGGACTTCCTGGCCAAGGTCGCTGGACCTGACTGGCTCTCAGAGATGTTGAGCCTGGCCCAGGCCCAGGGCAGTCTGCGTGTGCAGTCTCAGCGGGAGCTCTCCACCCCAGGGTGTCGTGGGCCTGCGGGTTCCTGGATGATTAACCACCGGCTCCATGTGCCTGAGGGACTGGCAGAGTCCCCCCGACCTGTGCCTCCGAGTTGACCCCAGGTCTCCTGCACTGGTCACTCCAGAATTTCTGCCCAGATGTTGTCCACCTTGGTCCCCAGAGCCTTGATCTCTGCTCTCATGACCTGGCTGTGTCCCCAAGTGCCACCTCCTGCAGAGGGTGTGCAGGGGTCTGCCCTTGGTGCCGACGCTGCCCGGCCTGGCTGCTGGCCAGGGGGAGGGGTGCTGTTCTGCTCCAACCCCCTCCCTACCTCAAACCTTTTCTTCCAAAGGGTCTCCTGTCCAGTGGTCCCTTGTTAGTGCTAGAGGCCTGGGGAGGGGGTGCAGACTGTGTCCCAAGGTTGGGGCTCTGCTCAGGTAGGCAGGGAGAGGGTGGGCTCGCAAGGGTGCCCTTGTGCCAGCAGGCAGTGGGTGGGCCTGTGCCGACCTCTTTCCCGTCCGCTGCTCCGGTGAGGGCCAAGGCGGGAGCCATGTGCTCTCTGCCCCCTTGACTTGTCCGCTGTGGGGTCTTGGTCTCAACCCTGGCTCTGTGGCTTCCGAAGCCCGCCGGTGGCCTGGGGCCTTGGCGGCGCTCCCTCAGGCGGGTCTCTTGTGACTGGGCAGTGGCTACCAGATGTCCAGGGAAAGCCCCGCCGTGGGACCGCAGGACCAGGCTTGGCCCATGCTGCCGGCTCCGGAGGGCCTTCCCGCTGCAGGTCCTCTGCAAAGGGGCTCCTGCCAGCCGCCGCCACTCTCCCAAGCCCAGGGTGTGCTGGCTTCACCCCAAAGGGGACATCCCCAGACCGGGGCCAGGCGGTAGTCACCATGTCTGCTGAACTGGGGAGGCAGGGGGGGCCTGTTGCTCCGGAGCCTATAGTTGACCCCAAAGTTTTCAGAAAGCGGGGTGCACTGGGGAGGGGGGCTGGGCTGGGCGCCTTGCATCCCTCTGGAGGAGCCCCATGAGGGGCAGGCAGGTGGCCACAGGGGATCTTGAGAGTCTGTTTCTGCCCAGAAGCCCCAGGCGTGGCAAGCGTGAGCCCCCGAGGTGGTCCGTGCCGGGCGCAGCCTGGAGCTGGCCTGCCCCTGGCCGAGTGCCCCTCACCACGCTGCCCCCGTGCGAGGGGCGAGGTCACCAGGGACGCAGCGGCCTGTGGGCTGGCTCTCCGCTGCAAATGACGTCCTCACTGCCCTCATCCGCCTAGCGGTGGGGGCGGCGTTTCTGGTGGAGTCCCCGGAAGGTGACGGTTCCCTGGGGACAGATCTCACTGCCAAGCATTCTGCGGGGGACAGGAGACAAGAACGGTTGCTGGACCTCGGGGGAGGGCCCGGCGGGTCCTCAGGCCGCTGTGTCCCCACAGGGCACGCCAAGGAGGCGCTGAGCCTAGCGCAGATGCAGGAGCAGACGCTGCAGCTGGAGCAGCAGTCCAAGCTCAAGGTGAGCCGCGAACGGGGCGGGCTGTGTCTGGCCGGAGGCCCGTGCGGGGTCACCTGGGTGCCCAGGTGCGGCCTCCGCCCTTGGCCAGCGGGGGGTTCAGGGTGGCAGGGGCGTGGAGGCGCCTCAGGTCCCCTCGAGGCCACAGCAGCCGTGTGTGGGCAGGAGTACGAGGCCGCTGTGGAGCAGCTGAAGAGCGAGCAGATCCGCGTGCAGGCGGAGGAGCGGAGGAAGACGCTGAGCGAGGAGACGCGGCAGCACCAGGCTGTGAGCGGGCCGGGGGCGGGGGCCGGGCGGGGGCAGCGCGGGGCGGCCGGTGGCTCACGGGCTCCCACTCCCCAGAGGGCCCAGTACCAGGACAAGCTGGCCCGGCAGCGCTACGAGGACCAGCTGAGGCAGCAGGTGAGCGGCGGGCGGCGGGGGGCGGAGGCGCCGCACTCGGGACAGCCGTCCCCTGTCCCCAACGGTGAGGTCGCCTGTCCTGTGCCCCCAGCAACTCACCACCGAGGAGAGCCTGCGCAAGCAGGAGGAGTCAGTGCAGCGGCAGGAGGCCCTGCGGCGAGGTGCGCGCCGCTCCGCTCCCCGCCTTCCCCTGGCTGCCGCGGTCGGGGGCTTCTGGTGTGGAGGTGGGGGCCCGGGCTGGGGGGGACGCCGGCCCGCGGTGGGCAGAGCCGGCGGGCGGGCCGGGGCTGAGCCGCGCCTCCCGCAGCCACGGTGGAGCGGGAGCTGGAGCTGCGGCACAAGAACGAGATGCTGCGGGTGGAGGCCGAGGCCCGCGCGCGCGCCAAGGCCGACCGCGAGAACGCCGACATCATCCGGGAACAGATCCGCCTGCGCGCCGCCGAGCACCGCCAGACCATCCTGGAATCCATCAGGTGGGCCCCGCGGCCCTGAGGGCGGCACCTGCCCGCCGCGTGCTCGGCCCTCCCGCCTGCTCAGCTGCCGCTCTCCCCGCAGGACGGCCGGCACCCTGTTTGGGGAAGGATTCCGCGCCTTCGTGACGGACTGGGACAGAGTGACAGCCACGGTACCCGGCTGGCCCGGGCCGGCCCCTCTCCCCGCTGGCCGGGCTTCCTGCCTCGCGTCCGCCGCCTCCCGCCTCTGTCCTCCGGGAAGCGTGGGCGCGGCCTCCGTGCCCGGCGGCCTTGGGGAGTCCCAGGAGGCCTGCAGATGCACCCGGGGCTGCGTCCTGGCTCTGGGCCCCAGGCTGTGGCCGACGGGGGTCACGGGGCAAAGGTGCCTCGGCTGCAGCCCCCCGGGCCCTCTGTCGCCGCGCTGGCTCCTGGTTGGAAACCCTGCTCGGGCCTGAGTCCCCCCTGTGGCGGGCGAGCCTTTGGTTTTGTAGGAAGAGCTCGGTTCCGTCCTCAGGAGTTGGCACGGTTTCTAGAGGCTTCTGCGTCTCTGGGTCTCGCGCTCCACGACAGCTCCCTGTCCCCGCCGGGCCTCCGGGACTTGCCCCCTTTGGTGGCTCTCTGACGTCGGCCAAGCAGGGGCTGAGGGGGTGGCCGGGCCCCGGGGCGGGCGTCACCTGCGCCCTCTGCCCCTACAGGTGGCCGGGCTGACTCTGCTGGCCGTCGGGGTCTATTCCGCCAAGAATGCCACATCTGTCGCGGGGCGCTACCTGGAGGCCCGGCTGGGGAAGCCCTCCCTGGTGAGGGAGACCTCGCGGATCACGCTGCTGGAGGCTCTGCGGCACCCGGTGCAGGTAGCGCGGCCCGAGCCCAGGGGGGTGCCCTGCACGCCCTGCCAGTCCCTACCCCACACACGGGCGCTGCTCGTGCTTCCTGGACCCTCCCCTGGGGACCACCGCGTGGGCCTGTGGCCTCTGGCAGCCTGCTGCCTGTGCCTGGGCTGGCGCCCTGCTGCCCCCACCTGCTGCTGTCTGCCGAGGCAAGTTACTCCGGCCAACGGCCACGATCCCGCCCGCAGGTCAGCAGACGGCTGCTCAGCAAGCCCCAGGACGCGCTGGAGGGCGTTGTGCTCAGTGTAAGTGCGCGGGCGGGCGTTGTGCTCAGCGGGCAGGCGGCGGCGCCATCCATGCAGCCCTGACGGTGCTGGCCCTGCCCGCAGCCCAGCCTGGAGGCCCGAGTGCGGGACATCGTGATCGCCACGCGCAACACGCGCCGGAACCGCAGCCTGTACAGGAACATCCTGATGTACGGGCCGCCGGGCACCGGCAAGACGCTGTTCGCCAAGGTGTGGCCCGGTGGGGGCGGGAGGGGCGCGGGGTGGGGGAGCACGGCCACAGCCCCTCGCCCTCCCACGCAGAAACTGGCACTGCACTCGGGCATGGACTATGCCATCATGACGGGCGGGGACGTGGCCCCCATGGGGCGGGACGGTGTGACCGCCATGCACAAGCTCTTCGACTGGGCCAGCACCAGCCGGCGGGGGTGAGCGTTGGGGCGGCCGGCGCGCTCCCCGGGGAGGGCCCCTCGCTGCCCTCCATCTGCTGCGCGAGCCCTGTGCCCGGTATGCCCATGGAGGCCACCCGGGCCAGGGCCAGTCCTGACTGCGCGTCCCCGCAGCCTGCTGCTCTTCGTGGACGAGGCCGATGCCTTTCTCCGGAAGCGCGCCACGGTGAGTGCCTCCGCCCAGCGGGCCGCCCTGGGGAGCCCTTGCGGTTGTGGCCACCGAGCACGGATGGCAGGCGGTGCTCCCGGCGGGGGTTGCACGGGGCTCCGTTTTAGCTTGTGGGGGTGGCGCCGGGGAGGTGCGCCCTGCCGCACCCCGCCCGCCTGACCCAGCTCTGTGCAGGAGAAAATCAGCGAGGACCTCCGGGCCACCCTGAATGCCTTCCTGCACCGGACCGGCCAACACAGCAGCAAGTGGGTGTCTGCGCCTGGGTCCAGCCCTTGCACACGCTTGGAGCCTCCGGCGCCCCGCCCCTCACCTGCTGCTCCAGCCGGCTTCCCCTCCCCCACCGGCCTGAGGCCTCCGGGTCTGAGGCCCAGCTGGGTCCCCTGGCCTGGCTCTCAGCGTGGGGAGACCCCCGGCCCGCCCCACCTCTGGCACCCGCGGACCTAAACGCTGCCAGCAGGGCCGGGGCGTAGGGGCTGCTGTGGGGTCCACGGGCCGCACCCACCACCTGGGGTGAGCCGCCTGCCGGGGCTGTGCCGAAATGGCGGCACGGCCGGGCCTGAGCTCCTTCCTCCACGCAGGTTCATGCTCGTCCTGGCCAGCAACCAGCCCGAGCAGTTTGACTGGGCCATCAACGACCGCATCGACGAGATGGTGCGCTTCGCCCTGCCGCGGCACGAGGAGCGGGAGCGCCTGGTGAGGATGTACTTCGACAAGCACGTCCTCAAGCCGGCCACGGAGGGCGCAGGGTGAGCGTCGGGCTCCCGCCCCTGCAGCCGCCCGCTCAGTGCCCTGCATGAGGGTGGGTGTCCGGGGCTGTGGCGCCGGCGGGTCCGCGCAGGCCGGCTGCTGGGCTCCCACCCGTGCCCCCCTTGGCCTCCCGCCCCGCCGAGCCTGGGCCGCCTGGTCTCGCTCCGCCGCAGCCCGGCCTACTTCCCCCGTCCCTGGGGATGCCTCGCTGCACTGACCCCAATCCCTCTCCATGCTGAGCCCCGCTCTGCCCGCCTGTGCCAAGCGCTGTCACCCGTCACCTCCTCCCTGTGTCCCCCTGCCTGACCCCTCCTCCGTGCCCTGTGGACGCGGCAGCCAGGCCTGCGCCTGGTCCCCCGGCCTGGCTGGCAGTGGTTGGGTGGGTCCTCCCGGGCCGGCAGGCCTGTCCCACGTGTTGGGGCCTCCAGGCGCGTCCCTCCCTTTCCCACGGCCAGTGGGTCTCCAGGAGGGGGGCTGGCAGGGTAGCGCGGGCACCAGGCTTGGCCTCACAGGGGCCCCCTTGCAGGCGCTTGAAGCTTGCCCAGTTTGACTATGGGCAGAAGTGCTCCGAGGTGGCGCGGCTGACGGAGGGCATGTCCGGCCGGGAGCTGTCCCAGTTGGCTGTGGCGTGGCAGGTGAGTGGGACTGCGCCCCGGGGACGCTGCCCTGGGTCTGGCCCAGCTGCCCCGCAGAGCAGGGAGTTCTGGGCTGCAGCTCACCTCTGTGGGCACCCCCAGCCGCAGGCCTGGGGCCGCGGGAACCGGTCTCTCCCTCCTGGCTGGCAACCCCTGCCGAACGAGCCTGCCCTTGGTGCTCTCTGCGCGCGGCTGACCCTGACTGCGGGGCTCTGGGCACCTCCTGGAAGGCGCTGTCCCACTGGCTGCCTGAAGGATGGGCCCCTGGGGCGGCGGAGGGGCCTCCGGGCTAGGCAGCGTCCCCTGACGCCTGGTTCACACAGCGGACATGCTGACTCGGCCGTGACGAGGCCCAGGCGCACCGGGATGCCTTTGCCAGCACAGGCTGGGCGTGCCTGGTGCCCAGCAGCCCCCATGGCCAGCTGGGTATCCTCTCTGCCACTCTCTGGTCCAGGCCTCCCAGGGAAGGGGCTGTGGGCCCCCCTACGGGGTGTAGACGCAGTTCTGGATGCCAGCTGGGGTCTGGCGAGCCCCTGCCTGCCTTCACCCTCCTCACGCGTCCCGGAGGCTGGTGGCCCCGGTCGCTGGGATGACACTGACCCTGCGGGGTCTGCCCCGTCCTCTGCCGCCATCATCCGGCCTCCTCCTTAGGGGCCCGTCTCCACACACAGCTGGAGGGACCAGGGCCCCAGGAGGCATGTGGGCTGACCACGTTCCTCCCCGACACGGCCTGGGGGTGCTTCTGCCGAGACCCGCTGTGCTGGTGCCGGCCACGAGCCCGGTGGACAGCGGGACGGGTCCCTGCTGGTGGGCGCCGGGGCCCACGCTGCCTCCCTGGGGTCTGGTCCTCAGCTGGTTGTACCTGCTCCTGGCCCGGCCGGCCTGACCCAGGTGTTCCTCCCTGCGCACCCCCACCTCCGGTCGGCCCCCTGCTAGCCTGGGTCTGGCCTGGGCGCGAGCTCCCCGCCCCCTGGTGCAGCTGTGGCGGGGCTGGTGTTGGTTGGGCCTGAGTCCGGGAGCCACGCTTAGCGTCTCCACGCTGCCACGTCCTCACCCCGCCCCCGAGCCTGTCTGCATGGAACGCCCCCCCACGCTCACGTTCTCCTCGCGGCCGAGGCCTTTTGCGGTGAGGCCTCCACGACTGGCTTGTCCACGCGGCCTGGCGGCCTCCAGGCCTGTCTGTGTCGTGCCTGGCCAGCTCCTCCCGGAAGGCGAGCCGCTGCGCTCCTGGGGGCGGGTCTCCCAGCGGCCTTCCGGCCTGGGGGGCGTGGCCATGCGCGTCCAGCCTCGTGAGGGTGGTCGTGTCCCTCATCTCCCCGCAGCGAGGCCCACGGGAGCACCTCGTGGTGGGGACACGCCCTCGCGCGCGCCGGCCGGTGTGCGGAGCGGGGCGGGTCCCCTCGGCTCCTCTGTCCGCTTCTCAGCGAAGCCGGTTTCAACTTAAGTCCCAGGAGCCCCCGTGTGTCTCCTCTGCGGTGTCTCAGCGGGCGCCAGCCCCGGCCCTGCGCCATGGGGGCTGCCCCAGAGACGGGCCGTGCCCCGGCTTTGACGCGCTCCGGTGGGTCCGTGTGTGCTTCCCTTCCGGTGCCTGCGGCGAGGCCCGCGTGGGGGTGTCGCGTCCACCTGGACTCGCGCGCGAGCAGAAGGCCGTCCTTCCCCAGCGGGCGTCCGGGCACCTTGTCGGAAGCCCTCTGACCCTCTCGTGAGGGCATTGCCGGACGCTCGGTGCCAGCCTGTCTGCCGGCACCGCGCGGTTCTGGTTGCTGCACCTGGGGGTGGGTTTTCAAGTCGGGAGGCGCGAGAGCTGCAGTTCTGTCCCTTCCGGGGGAGTGTGGCTGGTTGGGGCCACCGCGGAGGCCGCGCGAATTTCAAGGTTCATCTCTGTGTTCCCGCGAGAAGCATCACTGGCGCGTGGGCGGATCCCGCTGAACCTGCGGGGCCCCGCGGGCTTCCGCGCGCACCTGTGCCTCCCGGTTCTCTTGTCTCGTTTTCTCCAGAGACGCGCTGTGGTGTTCCGGGGCCAGGTGTTTTATCTGCTCAGTCATTCTTGCCTATTTTATTCCTTTCGAGATGACACTAAGCGGAATTTCTTCCCACTCGAGGTGACGTGGGTGGAAGTGCACAGTTTTCACCCCCAGCAGTTTATTCCCGTGCAGCTGTGTTGCCACGGCGGGCGGGGCGTTCACCTGTGAGGACACCTGTGCGCACAGGCGCTTGCGGGCCCCGCCCTGTCCCCAGGAGGCCTTCGAGTGTGGAAGGCGTCTTCCCCGGAGATGGGTTCAGGGGGGTTCGGTGGCCTGGTGGTTGGGGCTTGGCGAGCCCGAGGCCGGGCACCCCTCAGTGCTCTGTCTCTGCCCAGGCCATGGCCTACGCCTCTGAGGATGGGGTCCTCACCGAGGCCATGATGGACGCCCGGGTCCAGGATGCAGTCCAGCAGCACCGGCAGAAGATGCAGTGGCTGAAGGCTGACGGCGGCGGGCCTGAGGGCAGCCCGTGCCCGGCCTGAACACGGCTGAGCAGACTCGGCCCCGACACCGGGCCAGGCGCGTCACCACGGAGCCCCGAGGCGCCTGGTCACTGGCGGGTGGTGGGCTCTGCAGTCCCACCCGGTGCACAGCTGGGGCGGCACCGGTCCCCAGGCCCCGGGAGGTGCCCACACTGGCCAGGTGCCCGCTGAGCCCCCACGGCTGACTGACCTGCCGTCGGGCGGCCTGGCCGCGGGTGGACCAGCAAGGCCGCGCCTGACCTTGCGCAGTTCCACCCCAGAGCGGGTGAGGGGGGCTCTGTGCTGCCCAGGGCCCCAATTTGCCTGGGGGGGCATTTCTGAAGCCTGAGACCCACTGGCCAGTGGGGGGGGGGCACCCAGAGGAGCCCCGGCTCCCCCATGACTGGAGGTGGGGCCTTTTTATCCAGAACCTAATAAAATCTGATGTGATGACTCAGTCTCTGTATCTGCTCTGTCGCGCCAGGCGGAGGCCTGAGGGGCGCCGGGTCAGGTGAAAAGAGAGGCTGAGGCTGAGGCTGGAGCTTTCTGGAGAATTTACTGACCAGCAGGGGTGGGGGTCACAGTGAGGCGCCCGACCCGGATGCCCTGGGCAGGTGGCCGCCCTCGCCGCGGCAGGGCTCAGGGCCTTATTGCTGCTGGGCCGGGCTGCCCCGGCCCCCGCCCTGCGCCCCCCGGGGCCGCCGCCCCACGCCCCATGCACCTGCAGCGCGCGGCGGGGCGGCGGCCCGCGGCCCCCCATCGCCCCTCGGCCGCCGGCCCTGCCACCGGGCGAGACGCCCGCGCGGGGACGACGGCGCCCCGGCCCCCCACCCCCGACCCCTTATAAAAAGAAGAGGAGACAGCACCTTCCGCGGGCGCGCCCGGCGGCCACGGCGCCCTGGGCCCCAAGCGGCCGTCCAGTCCCGCGCGGGGCGCGGCCGGCCCGCCAGTCCTGCCCGCGGCTCACAGGTGCCGCGGGCTCGGGTGGCCGTTGTGGTAGAGTTTCTGCTTCACGTGCACCATGTTCCCGGCCGCCTCCTCGAAGGGCCGGTGCGGCCTCCGGCCCAGCTCCCGCAGGCTGCACAGCTTGGGCAGCCAGGTCCACGAGCCGTCTGCGGGGCGGGGGCGCGGTCAGGCGGGGGCGCGGGTGGGGGGGGGCTGGGGGCGGGCGGGGAGGGGGTGGGGGGGCCGGGGCCGGGCGGGTCCGCGCGCGGGGGGCACTCACCGTAGCGCCGGCCGGCCCTCCAGGCCCGCACGGCGCAGTGCAGGACCCCGTCCATCCACACCAGGAACCAGCTGATGCAGAAGCCCAGCAGCAGCCCCAGCATGAGGTCGATCTCCTGCTTGGTGACGTTGTCCGTCACAAAGTAGTTCTCGGAGGCGTCCACCACCGACTGGTCCCCGTCGTACGGGATCACGTAGTGGATGTGGTGCCTGGGGGCGGCAGGGCGGGCTGGCACCTCTCCCCCGCGGGTGGCGACCCCGTGGGCCGGCGGCACCAGCTCGCCCTGCTGGGGTCTTGGAAGCAGCTTTGTGGGGAGCTGAGGTCGGGCGGGACGGTGGGCTCTGTGCAGTGGGGCATCGGGTCAGAGCAATGTCTGCGCCAGCGGTGCCCACACCTCACCCGCCTGCTTCCTCCGCCAGGCCTGCTGCGCTGAGGCCATTCTGTGGGGTCACGGGAACACAGAGCAGGTGGACCAGACCCCAGGGTGAGGACAGGGCAGGGCGCCCTCCAGTGGCGGGTCACAGACCCCTGCAGAGGGCAGGCCCAGGGGCCCAGGGCCTGCGAACGGCTCCCAGCTGACCCCAGTGAGGGCCCAGGGCTGGGCCTAGCCCCGCCCCACCCAGCTCGCCCCGCCCCTGCCTGCACCCCTCATGCCCAGGACACAGACCTGAGTGTCCCCGGCCACGTTCCAGCCGTGCGGCCCCCCAGTTCACTCAGGGGACCTTGCCCTGCCTGCCAGCGCTGTGCCCCTCAGCCTCCTTGTCCTCCCTGCCCAGGCCCAGGTCACTAAAGCCTCAGGGCCCTGCTTCCCCCTGGGGCTATGTGGACCCCCAGGGAGGCGGCATCCTGGCCTCAGATCTGCCCCGTCCTCGCCTCCGGGAAGCCCTCTGTGTCCAGCACCCTGCTTGGGGCCCATGGGAGGGCCTGGGGAAGGGCGGCATGCCCTGCACCCCGCCACCCTGGCCGGCTGGGGCCCCTTGGGGCCTGCCCAGGGCCCCTCTCCTTCCAGATCCCTTTGTCGGCACCTCCAAGTCTCCCTGGAAGCCCCGCGTCTGCCCTGAGCTCCAGCTGCCTGCGTGGCGTCTCCACGTGGGATCTGCAGGCACCTCGAACCGCACCTAAAAATAGTCACTCCCCAACCTGCCTCCGCCTCGGCACTCACACCTCCGCAGCCGCCAGCCCAGCGGCCCTGCTCTCCGCGCCCGTCGCCCCGAGGGGCGTCCCTGGCCACGGAAGCGGTGTCCTCCTGGCCCCCGGGCCCTGCTGCCCCTCCCCGCAGCCCCTGTGCCCACTGTGGCCACAGTGGCTTCCTCTCCTGTGGTCAGGGGGGTCCTGACACCCCAAGTTCAGCCTGCCCCAGGGGAGACGGGGGAGCAGGTGAGCCTCTCCTCACACCCTCCTGCTCCTCCGGTCACCCCCTCGCCATCACGACTGGCTTGAGGGGCAGGGGTCAAGGCCACCACAGCCCCACAGAGTGGGCCACGGCCCTGTCAGCCCGCTGCCCGTCCTCCACAGCCAGTGTCTGCCACCGGTCACGGCCCCTGGGGCCCCGGGAGGGGTGCCTGTGACCTGCTGGTGGCCGGGTCACCTGGGAGCACAGGCTGGACCCCATGGCTGACGCTGACCCTCTGCCGTCCCTGCACTCTTGGGGCTCCTGGGCCGAGGACCCTCCCTCAGGACCACAGGCACAGGAGACCCAAGACGGGGTGTCCAAGGGGGCCTGGCCCCAGGCCCTGCAGGCGGGAAGGGTGAGGTCCCCACCGCTCAGGGCTGCTCCAGGTCCCCAGGGGTTTGGAGGTCTGGCCTGTGCTCCCCCGGCCGGGGCATCTGCCGCGGTGTCCCCCCACCCCCGTGTCCTCCTCCTCGGCCGGGCGGGGGGAGCCGCGCTTGGGTCACCCGCGCACACACAGGTGCGCCGGGGGCCGCCGGGCCGCAGCCGCTGCATCCCGGGGCGACCCGCTGCGTGGACGCGCAGCCGCATGCACAGGCCGCGCGCGCACCGCGGCCGGACCACGCGCGGGTCGGACAGCGCGGAGCGAGCACATGCGAGGCGCATGCGCCGGGCTCTGCGGGCGGCCGCCCCGCCAGGCGCGAGGTCACGCCAAGCGGTCACGCGGGGCAGAGGCCCCGCCGCCCGCAGACCCCGCGGTCCCCGCCCGAACGCGCCCGCGAGACGCCCCGCAGGGCGGGAGGACGGCGGCGCGCGGGAGCCCCGCCAGGCCACGGCCACGCCGCCCGCACCCGCGCGGTCGATGCCGTGTGGACGCGCTCGGCCGCGGACGCCCCGCGCGGCGGGCGCACGTGCACGCGTGCAGGACGCCCGGCCCCCCGCGCCCGCGCCCCCCGCGCCCCCCGCGCCCCGCGCGGGGCCGGCACAGCATGCGCACACGCGGCAGCCCGGCCTTGGCCGCTGGGGACGGCCGGGGTCTCCAGCGAGCGTGGCCCCCCAGGGCGGAGGGAGGGTCGTCTGCCCTCGGGCTCGCCGCGGCCTCCGGCGCACGCAGAGGCAGGTGGCCAAGTCGGCCGGCCCGGGCCGGGGGCGGACGGGGTGGAAAGCGCTGGGCCTGGGGTCAGCCCAGCCAGGGGCCGGCCGTGACCTTGGGCGCCAGCGCGGCCGTCCTGCAAGGGGTGCATGCTCAAGCGCGCGTGCGCGTGGCCCCACAGGTCCCCGCACAGACGGCACACACATGCGGCCTCGTGAGAAGATGTTTATTGGAACACGGACGGACAGACATGCAGGCGCGCCAGGCCGGCACCGCGAGTGCCCAGGGCGGGTCGCCGGGGCGTGGGGCCGGGCTCTCCCCTGGCCGGTGACCTTGAGCAAGTGCGGGCCCCCTCAGTGACCCCTGGGGGGCAGGCCCCTCCGAAGCTAGCCCTTCCCACCTCGACCTGCACTTCCCTGCCCACGACCGCAGGGAAGTTGACAGACACCGGCCAGGGGAGGAGGTGGGCGTGTGGGCACAGCGTGGGCAGGCGCCTCTGGGATGCCAGGCCCTGGGCCAGGAGGCCAGGCGGGTCTGCCGGCGCGCTGGGCGCCCTTCCCCAAAGGCACTTGCTGGGGGATGCGGCCCGACTCAGGCGCGCTCCCCGCCCCGCTGACCGGGCCTGGGTCCTCCCGCGCCCCGTCCCGGCGGCCCCTCCGCACGAGTGTGTGGTCGCGCGTGTGCCCGGCGGGCGCGGACTCACCGGCCACAGTTGCAGTGGCAGACGCGGTCCTCGCCCCGCAGGTGCGGGAGGATGTAGTTGTGGAATCGGTCCAGCAGCGCGTTCATGTCCATCAAGCACGCGATGGCCTGGAAGAGCCCATGACCGGTCAGCGCCGCCGCCGGCCGGGTCGGGGCCCAGCTCGCAGGGTGGGGGCGCGCCGCCGGGGGAGCGGGGGGCGGGGGGGCGCGGGCCGGGCCGGGGCGCGGGAGGCCGGGGCGCGGGAGGCCGGGGCGGGGGCGCAGGCCGCGCGGCCGGTAAACAAGCGCGGGCGGCGGGGGAGGCGGCGCGGGCGGGCGGGCGGGACGGGGGCGCGGGCGCGCGGGAAGCCCCTCCGCTCACCATCACGATCGACGCCCCCAGAATCATGAAGATCATGGTGTTCGCGCTCATGGACATCGGGCGGGGCCGGGCCGGGCCGGAGCGCCGCCCCCGGCCCCGGCGCCCCCCCGGCCCCGGCCCGATGCTGAGCCCCCGCCGGCCGCCTCCGCAGAGGTCAGCGCCGCCTCGGCCCGCGCCGCCGGGCGGCCCGCGCCGGTCAGGGAGGGAGGCGGCGGGGGGCGCGGGTAGGGGACGCGGCCGCTCCGGGGTCGCTCGGCCGCCCGGCCCGCCGCGCTCCGCTCCGCCCTCGGCCCTCCCTCCGCTCGGCGCCGCGCGGCTCGGCTCCGGCCCCCGCCGCCCGCGTCCTCCCGCCCGCCCGCCCGCCCGCGTCCCTCCGCCGCCTCCCGGGAGGGACCGCGCCGCCCGCGGGCCGCCCCGCGCCGGCGCCGGGAGGAGACCCCCGCGGGCCGCGGCCGCCCGAGTCCCGCCCCCGCCCCGACCCCTCCCCGGGGAGCGCGCTCCGGCCTCGCCCCGCCCGGCCGCGCCCCGCGCCCCGCGCCCCGCGCCCGGCCCGCCAGCGCCCCGCGCGCCCGCCCGGAGGCCCCTCCCCCGCCGCGCGGGCCGGACGGGCTGCTCGGCCGGGGGCGCCGGGGCGGAGGGCGGGCCCAGGCAGGGCCCCGCGGCCGCTCGGCTCAGCCCTGGGGCCGGCCAGACCCGGGCGGCCGCCGCCGAGCGCCCCGCGGCCACCCCACGCAGGTCCGGGGGCCCCGGCCCAGGGGCGGCGGGAAAGCGGGGCGCGGCGCGCACTCCCGGGGGCGGGGGCCAGGCGGGCCCGCCCCGCCCCCAGAAGGGCCCTGAGGCGGCTCCTCGCCGGCCGGGCCGGGCCGGGCCGGGCCGGGCGGCAGGTCCGCGGCCGCCGAGGACGGGGCAGGGGCCCAGGCGGCGACGCAGGAAAAGCACAGACCAGCGGTCACAGCTGCAGTTTATTGGACAGCGGCAGGTCCCCGGGGTACAGACGCCCCAGGGGTCGGGCGCCCCAGCGCGCTCCGCCCCAGGGAGACGCCCCCGGCCCCCAGAAGCAGGCGGCGCGCAGGCCCCGCCCCTAGTAGAAGCACACGGTGTGCAGGAAGGCGCGGCCGCTCTTCTCCTCGAACTCCTGCAGCAGCTCCTCGATCTCGTTCTCCATGTCCTCCGTGTGCTGGATCTGCGGGGGCGGAGCCTGAGCCGCGCGGCCGGGTCCCCCGCGGGCCCCGCAGCAGCCCCTGCCCCTGCCGCCCTGCCCGGCAGGGGCGCAGGCCAGGGGCCCGGCAGGGGGTCACCACGCCGGAGGCGGACCCAGCGCGGCTGTGGGGGGCACTGCCCACCACCCGGCTGCAGGAGCACCCTGGGGGGGGCCCGCAAGCGACTGCAGTCGGGGCAGGGGCTCCAGGGGCACTGCTGGCCAGCTGCCCCCAAAACAGTGGCCCTCCAACCGCCGGGGCGACCCGAGTGGAGTGGGAGCACCGCGCAAGCGCAGGATCCTCTGCAGCCACGCCGCGTCCCGAGGCCGCTGGGCAAGGGCCCAGGGACCCTAGGGGGAGGGGGCCCAGGCGTCTGCAGGATGTACCCCAAGGGCAGGGGCCCACGGCCCCGCGTGAGGAGGTGCGCCCCGGGCCGGCCTGCCGTACTCACGCACTGGCACAGCTCACAGATGAGGAACGCGCCCAGCGTGGCCTCCTCGTGGTTGTCCTGGATGTCCACGTTGATCACGTGCACCGGCTGGCAGGTCTCCTGCTCCCGCGAGTTGAGGTCTGCGGGCGGCGGGCAGAGCCTGAGCCAGGGCTCCCTCCGGGCGCAGCGCCAGACGCAGCGGCTGTGCCCGGACACCGGGCCGGCGGGGCCTGGGCGGCCTGTCCAGGGGGGTGTGGGCCGTGTCGCCCGCCTGCCCGCCCCGCGGTGGGCGCAGGACCCCGAGCCACACGGGGCCCAGCCAGCCCCACGCCGAGGGCCTCCCTGGCCCGGGCCGACAGCAGCCGCGAGGCAGGCACAGGGTGGGCGGCGGCGCTCACCTTCCACCACCTGGTCGTACACGCGCTCCTCGCAGGTGAGGATCAGGTCGAAGAGGTCCCGGCAGTTCTGGAAGCGCTCGGGCCGCGGCTTGATCCTCTTGTTGCGGTCCAGCATGTGCAGGATGCCGTTCTGCGTGTAGCTGCGCGGGGTTAAGGCTGGCCAGGAGGCTAGTGGCTACACCCGACGCGCCTGCCCACGCCCCCAACACCCAACACCCGCGTGGGGCGCGTCCCGGCGGCCGGGAAACCCGCAGCCGAGCGGGCGCATGTGTGCGGGGTCTGGGCTGAGGCAGCAGACGGGGCTCCGGGGGGCGCCGCACCCTCAGGCCCCAGGCAAGGCTGGGGCTGGAAGGGGGACTCCGAGGTCGCACCCAGGGTCTCCCTCAGGCTTCGGCGTGACACCCCTGCGGTGCTGGCTCAGCGACCCCCCACCCCCAGCTCCTCTCCACACAAGCCCAGCAGAGGAAGGGGGGGGGCACAAGCCCTCAGGCGCCCTCATCCGGGCTGACTAGTCAGCGAGCGGTGACTGCTGCCGAGGAAAGGCACACCCAGCCAGCGACACCCACCGCAGGCCACCGCAGCTCCAAGCCCAAGGGTGCCCCACGGCAGCTCTGGCCGGGAAGGTGGGAGCCGGCCATCCAGAGAGGGACTCAGGGGCGGGGGCGTCCCTCAGCCTGACTGCAGGGGCGCCGGGAAGGTAGCCACGGAGGACACCCCTGGTGAGGCCTGAAGCTTGGGGGGCAGGTGAGATGGGTGAGTCCTGGGCCTCCCCAGAGGCCAAGGGCAGGATGAGGTCAGGCCCAGGGGGTCACCCAGACCCTCGCTGGAGGGGCCAGGCGACACCCACTAAGGGAGAGGCCAGGCTCCTGCCGTGGGGCCCCCGGTCTCCGAAGGGCAGCGGTGAGCAGGGCTCCCGCCTGCACCCTGGAGCTGGGAAGCCGTGCCTGGCTGGACAGGGCAGCGGCCCGAGGCGGCGCCTTGGCAAGACCCTCCCTGGGCCCCTCGCAGGCCTGTAAGGGGGCCCAGCCGAACACCGCAGCCCCCCCCAAGGTGTGTCACCCCAGATGGAGCCCGGGGCTCTGCGCAGCGGGCGGCCCGGCACCGGGTCTTATTCACGTTGAAGGCGCTCGGAAGCGTTGAAGAAACAAGCCCAGGAGAAACCAGAAAACTGAATCGGGAAACGTCCCGGGTCTTGTCCCGCTTCAGGCGGACGCCCCGCCGGGCTCCCGCGGGAGCAGCGCTCTAGCTGTTGGCCGCGAAGCCCCGCCGCGCCCGACACACGGGACGGGCCAAGCCCCAACCGCGGAGCCCCGAGGAAGGTGCCCATGAGGGGGGCCGGCTGCAGCCTGGGCCGGGGCGCGCCCCGCCGACACCCGCCACTTAACCTGGCGGCTTTACCCGGACACCTGAACGTCAACCCCGGCGCTGGGGATGCCAACCCCACGGCAGGTGCCCGCAGGGCCACCCAGTGCAGAACCCCCCGCCCCCGAAGCTGGGGGCCACTGCAGACCGGGCCCCCAAGTCCAGAGCAGAGGCAGATTGAGGGGGGAGGAAGGGCCCCCCCGCAGCCCTGGTGGGGCACTAGGGCGCCGCTGGGCACAGGGCCAGGCCAACTTCCAGAGGCGTCCACACAAGGGCAGGACCCTGGAAAGCCAGGGGCCACTGCTGGGCACAGGCACCCAGACACGGTGCTCACATTTGCCAGCAGCTTGACCCCAGCACTCCTGGGGGGCCCCGAGCGAAGGCGCTGCAGACTACACACCAGCCCCGCAGTCATCAGAGCTGTGGGGAGCCCCGAAGAGCCAGGCCGCCCCCAGGGCCTTGCTCCTCCCGTGCTGACTCAACCTCGGACACCCCTGGGGTCAGCGCCGGCTCGGTGCACGCAGAGCATCGTGTGGACGGGCCCGGGCAGGGGCAGCTGGAGCCTGGCCTTCCCACGCCTGAGCTGCCCGGAGGCGGGATGCGTCAGGTGGGACCAGGGCGGCGCCGATGGTGGTGCCCACTCGGGGTGGCTCCCAGGTCAGCACAGGTCGTCTCCAGAAAAGCGCCCACCTGCCAAGCGGGTGGAGCCGAGGGGGGCCTGGAGCTGGGCCCTGCAGGGGGCACCCCAGCGTCTCAAAAACCCAGGGCTGGGGCTCGCCGGTGGCGCAGGGGTTAAGCTCAGCACCGTGCAGCTGCCGCCAGCCACCGCAGCACAGACTCCATCCCTGGCACAGGGCGCCGCAGACCTCTCCGGTCTCCCGCGGCTCCCCTCAGCAGTGGATTTCAGTGGATCTGCCTGCGCTGCTCCCCACCGTCCCTGGTCAATCTTCTCATCCCCCACACCTCAAGCCTGCACCCCAGTTCTTGTATGCATAAACAAATAAATCCTTTAAAAAAACCCAAAAAACCAGGGCCTCCTCAGTGGCGCAGCGGGTTGAGTGCAGCGCTGTCCACAGTCTCTGCGGCGCGGGTTTGATCCCCAGGCAGACAGGGAGATTCCCACATGGCACAGACGACCTCTGTCTCCTGGCTGCTCCCCTCAGCAGTATACTTGGCCCTTCTGCCTGTTCTGCTCCCCACTGTCTCTGGTGAATCCTCTCACCCTCCCGCTCCTCTGCCTGTACCCCAGCTCTTGTATAAATCTTGGAGGCCTCCCCGGGGGCGCAGCGGTTGAGCGCTGGGTTGCGAAGCTGCCCGCGGCCTCTACGGCGCTGGTTCGATCCCCGGCTGCTCCCCGGCCACCAGAGGAGGGTCCCACAGGGCGCGCAGACCTCTCCTGCCGCCCGCTGCTCCCCTCAGCAGTGTGCTTCGGTCCTTCTGCCTGCTCTGCTCCCCGCTCTGGTGGATTCTCTCGCCCTCCTGCGCTTCTGACTGTGCCCAGTGCATGTATAAATACATAAATAAATCTTTAAATAAATAAATAAATAAATCTTAAAAAAAAAAAAAAAACCATGACACAGCTACCAAGGGGCAGGGCAGCCTGTGGGCCTCCAGCTCCCGGCTTCCAGGGCACGCCCAGGGCGGGGTCTCTGCCAAGGGAGCAGTGGACACACCAAGCCAACCGCAGGCCGAGAAGCCGAGGGCAGCTGAGGAGCACTGGATGCAGGTCAGGGCTCATTGGCGATCACGCCGGACACCCAGGCAGCCGGGACTGGTGCACCCCAGGCTGGCAGAGGCTGCAGCCGGCGCCACGAGCAATGCCAGGACCAGACAGCTTGCGGTGGGTACCGGCTGAGTGACAAGACTACTCCCTCTCAGGTGTGCCAGAAAAAAATGACTCATCTCCTCGCCAAAGGAGCTCCAGGTTGAGGATGGGAGGGCCTGGCACACAGGCGTCTGCACTGCCCAGGGCCGAGGCCCGCGCTACCCATGGAGAAGGCAGGAAGGACAGGGCGGCCGGGTCCTCGCGCAATGCAGCTGGAGCTGGGAATGCGGCAGGAGCCAGAGGCTGCAGTGAGCCCCGCCTCTGCGGAGCTGCCAGGTGGGAAGCTGGAGGACAGGTGCAGCAGGCTGCAGGCGGGGTGGGGCACAGGAGCATGGCCACCCCCTGGACCTACTGTCCACGGAAGGGCCAGGGGCACATCCCGACAGAGCTGCCGTCTCCCGTCCATGGAGGCCTGGTGAGTCCAGGCTTCTGCCATCAGCAGCTTTTCCTCCCGAAAGGGAAGAGGACCGTGAGAGGAGCCGACATGGTGTTACCCTGAGGGGAGGCGGTGCCCCAGGGCAGCCCCGGGCCCCACAGGAGGCCTCTGCTCTGGCAGGCAAAGCCAACACGGGAGCCACTGCAGAGCCAGGCCCGGAGCATGAGGCCAGCCCGGCAACCCTAGGGGCCACCCAGCAGCATGGCCCACCGTCATGCCCCCCACCCCCCACAGGCGTCGGCAGTCCCGCTGTCTCGGAAGGGCGTCTCCAGGGCATGGGCACATGTCCCAGGACCAAAGGGGCTCGACACAGCCGGCCCTGGCACCAGCTGAGACCCCGGCCAGCAGCCCTACCTGCCTGTTCCCAACCCGGGTTGGGCTGACCGGCCCCTCCAGGGCCCAGCCGGGGGCGCAAAGGACCCGGGAGAGTCCCTCCCAAGCCTGGTAAGGGGACGCGGGGGAGGGCACTGCGGGGACTGTGTGTGACAGTTGTCCCTGGGCACAGAGCCCCCCCCCCACACACACACCCCAGGAGACACCGGGGTGCACGTTTCCCAGGTGGGCGCTCCCAGGCCGCCTGTCTTCAGACCCGGCGCAGCGGAGATGTGGAATGCTGGGTGCGGTCTCTCCTCTGGAGGCCCAGGCAGGCCCAGTGCCACGCACACCAAGCAGGGACTCCCCGGCATGGCAGTGCCAGCCCAGGGATAGAGGGCACCCCGGCCGCAGTGGGTCTCAGCCCATGGGACAGAGCCGGTGCCTCGAAGACGTGGCTACTCCAGAGCGGAGGGGCCCGGAAAGGTCGAGCTTGGCCAATGGCTCCCGGAATCGCTGTTTCCCACGCAGATGGGGGGGGCACCTGCCTGTGCCCCACAAAGACCACCGCAGGCCACTGAGCAGGCCGAGGAGGGTCCAGGCTGCCAGGGTCTAGCCCCACTGACCTACAGAGGCCGGGAAGATGCCCATCGTGCATTAAAAACCACATGAGGGCCTCCCCGGGGGCGCAGCGGTTGAGCGCTGGGTTGCGAAGCTGCCCGCAGCGTCTGCAGTGCCGGTTCGATCCCCGGCTGCTCCCCGGCCACCGGAGGAGGGTCCCGCATGGCGCGCAGACCTCTCCTGCCGCCCGCTGCTCCCCTCAGCAGTGTCCTTCGGTCCTCCTGCCTGCTCTGCTCCCCGCTCTGGCTCTGGGGGATCCTCTCACCCTCCCGCGCTTCTGACTGCGCCCAGTGCTTGTATAAATAAATAAATCTTAAAAAAAAAAATAGGAAAAAAAAGCAGTCTTAAAAAAAAAAAAAAAAAAAAAAAAAAAAAACCCAGGAGAGGTCTCCCCGGTGGCACAGCGGGTTCAGCGCCGCGCTGTGAAGCTGTCCGCAGCCTCTGGCCCGTACCACAGTTCTTGCATAAATTAAAAAACACCACCCTGGAGATATTGGGGCTCCCCGGAGACTTGGGGGTCAGTCTCAGGCTGTCACTACCGTGCCCTGAGTTTGATTCCCGGCCAGGGAGCGGACCCGCAGGGTGCTGCAGACCCCGCCTGTCCCCCGATGTCCCCTCGGCAGTGTGCTTCAGTGGATCCGCCTGTTCTGCTCCCCACTCTTGTCTCCGAGGAGTCCTCTCCCGCCGCCCCCCCCCCCCCCCCCCGTCCCTGGTCTTGTGTGCGTCACTAAATAAATCTTTGAAAAAAACAAAAACAAAAACCAAAACCACAGCGGCACGTGGCGTCCACACCCGCGGCTTGAACGTGGGCGGGTCTGGTTTGAAAACAAGTCTCGCCATAAAGGGGCAGCCCAGGGGACTTCAAGGAGGGGAGACCAAGGGCTGGTCAGACCGGGCCGCGCCCCCGGGTGAGCCCAACCTGAGCAAAGGCGCCCATGCCCGCCTGCAGCCCCGACCGCTCTGCCGCAGCGCCCAGGAGGCCGGTCAAGCCACCGGCAGGGAAGGGGCTTTGGCAGGAAGGCCAGGGCCGCCGGGCCCGGCCCTCACGCAGGCCTCCCCACACTCAGCCGGGGCGTCGCCCCGGCCCGGGCTGTGGACTGACCTGCCCGGAGCCCCGGAGCCCCGAGGAGCCCCGCGCATGGGCTCAGGCGCGCACCAGGCCTCGCCCGCCGGGCAGGGCCACGCCGGGGCACGGCCCGAGGGGATACAGTTCTTTGTCCTTCCTGAGGAGGTCGTTGTACATCTGGTCGTAGGTGGTCTTGAAGTCGTAGACGTTCGGCTTGTCGGGGGCGGGGCCCGGGAGCTTCACGTGGGTCCCTGTCCCGAAGGAGCGGACGCTGAACCCCCGTTTGCTGAAAGACACGAGAGAAAGGGCCGCGGCGGCGGTTAGGGTGCCAGGCTCCGGAAACAAAGGCCGCGGGGGGCGGGAGGGAGGGCGGGACACGACGCCCGGAGACCGGACGGCAGAGGCCGAGTCTTGAGCCTTAAGCGTCTTACTCAGAACCGCCCAGCGCTGAGCGCGGCGCAGAGAAGCCGAGCCTGGAGCCAGGGCCCGCGCTCGCGCTGCAGGCGAAGCTGAGGCTCCGTCTGGCCGGGCCCACCAGGGCAACCCCTCGCGGACAGCGCCTGCTTCGGGGCCCGGCGACTCTGAAGGAGCCCCGCGAGCCGTGGCCACCCTGAGCCCCCAGGTCACGAGGACCCCTGGGCCCCAAGGCGGGAGGGGCGGGCAGCGTGGGGCCCACTGAGCCCCTGGGAAAGGCTTGGGGAAGCAGCGTGGAGGGACCGCACCTGTCCCCCCAAAGCCCAGATCGGAACCCATTCCCCCCAGATTGGGCCAGCGCGCAGGGGCGCCCCGGGTGTGGGGGAAGGTGGCCCAGACCACCGGCCGCCAGAGGGGAGCCAGAGGGGAGCCTGCCCGGGAGGCCCAGCCCTGCGCCCCCAGGGCAGGAGCGACTCACAGAGCAGCGCAGGGCACCAGGCGTCTCCTGGATACCGGGGGCAACACCCCACCACCACCCACCTGCGTCCCGGGAGCCCGAGCGTCCGGCCATCCTTCCCGCGTGCCCAGCTGGGCCGGCGTGGGGGGTGCACGCGCCTGCGGGAGAGGGTGCGCCCTGGGCGCCATGAGCCCTCAAAGAGCCCCCATGGCAGGCCTGGGGCCGGACCCTGCAGCCGGAGCACAGGCCGCGGAGCTGCGCAGCCCCACAGAGGTCCTGAGGTTGCCGGGCGAGCGGCCGACCCCGCCTGTTGGGGGTCAGCAGGGCCTCTGAGGAGCTGCTGTCCCAGGCCTGCGTGGGGTGCAGCTGGAGGAACCTCCCCTGGGGAGCCGGGGGGCTCTTCACCCCCCTCAGCTTCTAAAATGCGATGAGGCAGCCCCACAAAGGCATCCTTCGAAAATGCGAACAAACACGTAAGGCGAGGGTGTCTGAAGACAAACGAGACGCTGTTTCTCCAACCCAGGGTCCACGAGCAGCCGAGGCGCCCCCCGCCCCGCTCCACCCCGGGACTGACCGCCAAGGACGCTCCCCCGGCCAGCACGCTGCGTCCACCCCGGGCACGGGGCCCCAACGGTCTTCTCAGCCGGGGCAGCCTCAGGAAGCCACGAAGATGGACGTGAGCAGGGGCCGCACCGGGCCGGGCCTTCGCTGTCCACAGGGAGGCTATGCCGAGAGTGAACCCAGAGCACCGGCGTGGCCGCAGGCACCGGGCAGCCCGCCCGGCCCCTCCAAGGCTCACGGCGCGCCAGCCAGCAGGCCTCACCCGGCGCGAACGCCTCATCTTACCCCCGGTCGGCCTCGAGGTCAAGAGCCGACCCAGAAGCCCCGAAGCCCGAGACCAGGTTCATCCAGCAGGCGCCGAGACCGGGCACCATGAGCACCCCTTGCTGGTAAGAGCAAGAAGCTTCTTGAAATGTGGGGGCGCCACCGCCGCCTGGGTTCAAATGCCAAGACCTGCGTGACCTTGGACCGCTGTCGCGGCCTGAGCTGTGAGCTGTCCGGGAGGGGCCGGCCCAGACTCATGCCCTGGCGGGGGGACCCAGAGCCTCGCCTGGAGCAGGACGCGCAGGCCCACCCTGCCCCTTCCCGTCCCCACCCTGCCTTGACCGACCAGGGCCCTCCCCCGCGGGGCTCTCGCTGATTCCCGGAGGAGTGGCCAGGAGGGGGGCGCAGAGGGCCCAAGAGGACGTTCTTAGCGAGGACCCAGGAGACCGATTCTAGCCTAAGCCCGGCCCGAGTAGCCGCCGCTCCACGCACCCTCCCACCACACTGCCAAGGCCGCGGCGGCTGCTAAGAGGCAGCGCTCGGCTCAGCCATCTGACGGCCCCCGGTCAAAGGACAGTCCCCAAAGGGAAAGCCCAACCTCCGAGTGCCCAGAGTGCCCGACACCCCGACCCAGGGCAGCGATGTAAGGATTTGGTCTCCAGGGTCAAACCATCACCCCAGGGGACACTGCGACTAGCTCCAGAAAGTGCCATTTCTTACAACTCGTGGCGGCCTCACAAGAGGGGAGTGTGAAGCAGTTTTCAACAGGGCGACACATAACACAGGGTCTTGGGTCTCGATGCCACCCGGCCGGCCGGCACACAACAGATGCGCCCCTCCCGGCCCCTGGTCATCCCAGGGACGGTCTCAAGTGGCCATGACTTTTCCTCCACAGCCCCCCACTTTCCACAGCATTTTCTAAGCTTTTTAGAGTCTCCAAACTAACCCTACTTCCTAAGAACCATCAAATCAACTTCCCACAGGGGCTTTCAAACCTGAAAATAATTTGAAAAAAAAAACAAAAAAAAAAACAAACCACTTAATTTTCCTTTTCTTTTTAAAGATTTATTTATGTACTTATGCAAGCACCGGGCACAGTCAGAAGCGCGGGAGGGTGAGAGGAGTCACCAGAGCCAGAGCGGGGAGCAGAGCAGGCAGAAGGACCGAGGGACACTGCCGAGGGGAGCAGCGGGCGGCAGGAGGGGTCTGCGCGCCCTGTGGGACCCTCCGCCGGCGGCCGGGGATGGAACCGGCGCTGCAGAAGCCGCGGGCAGCTTCGCAACCCAGCGCTCAACCGCTGCGCCACCAGCGAGGCCCATAATTTTCAATACACTAAAACCTGTTCGACCTCATAGCAACTTAGCAGCCGGAGAAAAGGAAAGCTAACTTTTTGCTCTAGCAACGTGAACAAAAACAACGAGCAGACTGTGAGAAAATGGAAAATCTGTACAACTGGCACGTTCGCAAAAGACAATCTGACAAAATGAGTAAATACATAAAACGTCTCTATTTCTACACCAGCCCCCTGCTGGCCCAGCGGTTGAGTCTCGGAGCCATCACCCCCGCCGCCCGAGTTCGACCCCGGCCCGGGAGTGACCCACGGGGCGCGGCCGACCTGCCCTGCGTCCCGCTGCCCCCTCAGCAGGGGATCTCAGTGGACCCGCCTGTTCTGCTCCCCCCCGCACCTCTGGCCTGCACCCCAGCTCTCGTGTGCATAAATAAACCTTTTAAAAACAAAAATTAACTCAGGACTAGCAAGTGGCCCTTCCAGTTTCGCTGAAAGGGGGTCAGCGCCCGCCCCCAGGCGCGGCCAAGGGAGGCGCCCGCTGCGTCCCTGTCCAGTGAGGAGGAAACTTCTCCCCCCGCTCTGCTCCCAAAGCCACGCGAGCACGGGCGTGAAGCGCGCGCTCTGGGGCGCACGGAGACGCTCTCCAGCCGAAACGCTCGGCCACGCACAGCCCCGCGTCGCGCCGACAGCACCGAGCCCCGCTCCCACTCGGGGGAGGCGCGCGGCCGGCCGCCTGCGGGGCTCGTGCTTCCCGGCTGCTCCGCACACGCGCCCGGGGCGGGCGCCGGTCCGGCCACTCACCGTCCCGCGGCCGCGTCCCCAGGCCCGGGCCCCGCGCCGAGGGGGCGCGACCGGCGCAGCCGCGGGGTCCCCGGGGGCGTTCTGACCCGGGCCGCACCTCCGCGCGAAGGGGGCGTCGCCGGGGGAGCGCTGCGCCTCCGCGGGGAGCGACGCCCCGGCCCGCGAGCCCGGCCGGAAGCGCGACCGCGGCGTCTCAGGGCAGCGCCGGGGAGTGGGCGTGGAGGGTGGGCCGGGACGGCCGTCCGCCCGCCTACAGGGCGCACGGGGCGGCGTTGCCGGCACTACCTGAGGATGTTGTGCGCCTCCATGCTCCGGTTCTGGTTGCTCGAGCACACCACCGCCACCCGCAGCGGCGACGACGGCATGGCGGGCCGCGCGCGCCTCCGCTCCGGCCTCCCACCGGCCGCGGGGCTTCCGCGACAACAAGATGGCGGCCGGGGCGGCCGGAAGGGATGACGCGAGCGCCGGCGCCCTGACTCGTCGACACGCGCAGGGCGGGCCCGCGCGGCCGCCTCGCACCAGCCCGCCCCGCCCCGCCCCGCCCCGCCCCCCCGCCCCGCCCCGCCCCGCCCCGCGCCGCGCCGCCCCGCCCCGCGCCCAACGTCACAAGTCGCCGTCGCGGAGAGTGACGTTCTCGCCGCGCCGGCGCCCGTGACGTCCTGACATGCCGCCGTTGTCGCGGAGGGCGACGCTGCGCTGCTTCCGCGGGCGAGTGCGCCGCCGCCAGGACGTGGCCACGGCGTGACGGCGGGGCCGTTGGCGCCGGGGCCGGGGCTACCCGCGGCCCTCGTTCCCCCCAGGCCCCTGGTTGTTCCTTCCGACCGGCGCGTTTCCTTTGAGCAAACGAAACAACCCCTGCGCGGCGCCCCGGGGCCCGACGGCTAGAGGCGCCGCCCGGGAGAGCCTCCGCCCGCTCGCGCGCTTCTCCCGCTGGCTCTGCCGGGCGCCCCTGCGGCGCTCCTGCGCCCTGCCCCGCCACAGGTCGCCGAAGGGCCGCGGCCAAGGCTTCCAGCCGCGCCGGCTTCGTTGCCGTGTGTGCGGGCCCCTGCGGCGGCCCCGCTGAGCGCTCGCCCAGCCGCCTCGAGGGAGCGGGACCTCGGGAGCGCCGGTCCCTGCCCCGCCCTGCCCCTGCAACCAGCACCTGGGGCGAAGAGCGGCCCTGCCCGCATCTGGCTGAGGTGCCGCCTCACACCCCGCCTTCCTGTGGGAACCCCCGGCTGAGACAATAACGTAGTCGACCGGAATCCCGGCCCTCCGGGTGCACGTTACCCATGTCCCCGGGACACTTCAAGGGGCAAACAGCCCCCCTGAGCAAGAGCCCCCGTGAGAAGGCTGGAAACGCGGGCGCTGCTGTGGGGCAACGGCACACCCCAGACTGGGAGAGAAAGGACGGCCCCAACAGCCCTCGCGAGACCGTTAACATGTAGTAAACTGCGCTTTCAAGTGCGCGCTCCCACCTGGATTCTGCAGGTTTGCAGTAAAGCTGCTGTGAACATGAGGTGCAGCCCCCTCCTCCCTCTAAAACTGTGCAGTAAGCTGTAGGTGCCCAACCCACTGCTCCCTTTCTCAGGTTCACAGTCCTTCAGTGTGTTGTAGCCACAGCACTGGCAACTGTCCGTTTGCATATCTTTCATGCCTTTAGTTGTTTCAGGAGGAGGGTAATTCTGGTCCCTGCTTAGTCTGGGTTGGAAGCAGAGTCTGTCATTATAAAAGAGTGAAGGGCCTCCCTGGTGGTGCAGGGGTTAAGGATCAGCCTATGAAGCAATCCACAGCCTTTGCAGCACGAGTTCGATCCCAGGCCAAGGAGCTGACCCACAGGGCGCAGCAGACCTCTCTTATCTCCCCGCTGCTCCCCTCAGGAGTGTATTTCAGAGGCTCCGCCTGCTCTGCTCCTGGCTCTGTCTCTGGTGGATCCTCTCAACCCCCACACCTCTGGCCTATACCCCAGCTCTTATATGCATAAGTAAATAACTTAAAAAAAAATAAAAGTGAAATGTGGGAGACTCACCCTGCAGACATGACAATACAAGGTTATAATAATTAGCACTGCAGGGCCTCCCTGGTGGCACAAGGGGTTAAGACGCAACCTATGACGCTGTTCACAGCCACTGCAGCACAAGTTCAATCCTCATCCAAGGAGCTACCCACCCACAGGGCACAGCAGACCTCTCCTGTCTCCCCGCTGCTCTCCTCAGCAGTGTGTTTCAGTGGATCTGCCTGTTCCGCTCCCCACTCTGTCTCTGGTGATTCCTCTCACCCCCGCATTTCTGGCCTACAGCCCCGTTCTTGTATGCATAAATAAACAAAAATCTTTAAGAAAATAAAGGAGGTCCTCTCCAGTGGTGCAGCAGGTTGAGCGCCGCGCCATGAAGCTGTCTGCGGCCTCTGCAGCGCAGGTTCAATTCCCAGCCGGCCAGGGAGATTCCCACATGACACAGCAGACCTCTCTCCTGTCTCCCCGCTACTCCCCTCAGCAGTGTATTTCAGTCAGTCTGCCTGTTCTGTTCCCCACTGTCTCTGGTGAGTCCTCTCATCCTCCCGCACATCTGGCCTGTACCCTGGTTCTTGTAAAAGCAAATAAATAATTTTTTTTGTGCTTGTTTTATCCCTGTTTGGTTTTTTTTTTTAGATTTTATTTTTATTTATTTATACAAGTACTGGGCACAGTCAGAAGCGCGGGAGGGTGAGAGAATTCACCAGAGCCAGAAGGGGGAGCAGAGCAGGCAGAAGGACCTAAGTACACTGCTGAGGGGAGCAGCGGGCGGCAGGAGAGGTCTGCGCACCATGTGGGATCATCCTCCGGTGTCCAGGGAGCAGCCGGGTATTGAACCGGCGCTGCGGAGGCTGCGGGCAGCCTCGCAACCCAGCGCTCAACCGCTGCGCCACCGGGGAGGTCCTTGCAAATAAATCTTTAAAAAAAAAAAGGAACTGGGGCCTAGGCCAGAGGTGCGGGGAGTGAGAGGCCTTACAAGTCAGAGCGGGGAACAGAACAGGTAGCTTCTGGCCAAGGAAAAGCCCGTGACTGAGAGAGTAGAGCAGAGTGACCCACACACAGACTCAGGGCTTTATGGAGGAAAGAGAAGGGCACAGCGTCCCCCAGACAAAGACGGCTGGCCAGCCAGAGAGACGTGCCCAGAAAACAAGTCCATTTTTCCACTGAATAAAATAAGCTGGAAGTCATGAAAAAGGGCCTTGCATTAGGAAAGTGGATGTTTTTGGAAAAATGAGGTCATTGGGGAAAAAATGTGAAGCCTTGGACAGGCTGCTGGCACAGCTTGTGTGTGCAAGAGCAGTTCTGCCCAGGAGCCGGGGCGAGCCACGAACCCAGAGAAGAGACAACGCAGCACCCCAGGCTGAGCCCAGCCTCCTTGGAAGGGGGCTGCCGCCCCTGCACCCCCCAGCACAGTAAATCAGCTTGCTCAGGGCCAAGGTGGGCACTGAAAGGTCCATGCAGGAGGCCGGAATGCAAAAACCCACCAGGCAGCCCACCGGGGAACAGGAATGTGGAAGCCTGCCTAGAGGATTCAGACAAGGAACCTCCCCCCTCCCTGCAAATCTTTTCTCAGACGAAGAAAGTCCCCCCACCCTACAAATCTTTTCACACCATAGGAACCCAGTTTCCCACCTGACCTCTCCTCACCCTATAAAAGCCTGCCTCCCCTGACAACGCGCGCTTCACTGCCGCCCACCTTGGGTCTGCGAGGTCCGCCTGGGGCGCAATAAATTTTCCCTTCCTTTGAGAAAGTTAGCCTGGCTCCTGTTCTCCACCGCGCCGAACCTTTCAGGCACTACGTGCTGAGGTGGCACAGCAGCCACGGCCACGGCTGAGGGCCAGGCCAGACGGCATTGGGTGCTGGCCCAGACCACAGCAGAGGCAAGGGCACCGGGAGGCCACACCATGAGCAGCGGTGGGCAGCTCTCCAAGGTGGTGAGATAGGGGCAGACGGAGCCAGCAGGGCGGGAGGCTCAATGGGAGGCTGGGACATCTCTAGACTAGAGCCTCCGGGAGCCCAAAGACCAAAAAGCAAAACCTGGGACTGTAGTGACAGGACGCCCCGCGGCAGGGGCCTCGGGCTCCAGCGCCTCGGGGTGTCTCTTACAAACAGGGAGACAAAGAGGCACTGTGGCCCCCGGGGGCGGCTGCCCCACCCGGAGAGCGTCCGTGCTGGTCCCCACCGGTCACCAGGGTGCTGGGCAGCCCTGGCCGGCAGGGATGGTCGCTGCGGGCCCCCCCGGGGCGGTGTCAGACACCCCCAGTGTGAGGAGCTCCTGGCAGTTGTTGGGCGACGCCGGCGACGAGCAGCTCTTGGAGACCCAGGCCCGGGCCTCGGGGTCCCTTCAGGCCGCGGGGAGACGGGACGGAGGCCCCGTCCCTGCAGAGACTCGGCTTCTCTCCCCCGCGGACGGCGGCCGCCGGACGCTGCTCTTCCTCGTGCTTCCGAGGCCAGGAACCGAGTCGTCCCTTCCCCCCTCCTTCCAAGGCCCCACCCTTCCCCCTTCAGGGGTGCCGGCGGCGACCCCCCGCCCCGGCGCGGCCGGCCCTGGCCCGTGTGGGCTCACGTCTGATTGGACCATTTTTTAATCCTGTGGCTGATTGGACCATTTTGTACCAGTCAGCTCAGATCTCGCACCTGATTGGTCCTTTCCTGACCCAGGACGCGCCCGTTACCTGCAAGGGCTCCGAGGAGCCGCGGCCGCCCGGACCCGCCGCGGAGCCGAGAGAGCGGCCCCCGCCGGCCCCCGCCGGCCCCCCGCACCCCGCCGCCCCCCGCCGCCCCCCCCCGCCGCCCCGCCGCCCCCGCCGGCCCCCGCCGGCCCCCCGCACCCCGCCGCCCCCGCCGGCCCCCGCCGGCCCCCGCCGCCCCCCGCCGCCCCCGCCGCCCGCCGCCCCCCGCACCCCGCCGCCCCCCGCCGGCCCCCCGCACCCCGCCGCCCCCCGCCGCCCCCGCCGCCCCCGCCGCCCCCGCCGGCCCCCCCGCCGCCCCCGCCGGCCCCCCGCCGCCCCCCGCCGCCCCCGCCGCCCCCGCCGGCCCCCCGCACCCCGCCGCCCCCCGCCGGCCCCCCGCCCCCCGCCGTGGCCGCCGCGGGCGCCGGCTCCCCGTGTGTGGGCTGCGCCGCGCGGAGACCCCGGGGCCGTGTCCTCTGCCCCGTGGGCAGCCGGGCCCAGGCGGCCGCGGGGTGTCGCTCTCCGGCCTCGGGGCGCGCGCCTCGGGCCGCCTCCCGGCCTCGGCCCCGTCGCCCCTGTCGGCCCCAGACCAAGGGTGGCGGACGGTGACGGGGCCGGCGCTGGCCCCGCGCCCCGTCAGACCCGAGGGCGGCTCCCGGGTCCCGGGCTCCCCCGCGGCGCCGGCGCTTGGGGAGGCTCCGGGCCAGGCCCGGGGCCTGGACACCTGCAGGGGCCGAGCCCTCCCGGGCGCCCGCTGGGTCAACTGGCGCCTGCTCGGCCTCTCTCTTCGACCCCTCAGGCTGCCCACCCGACGGGCGTTTCCAATCCTCGCGCGTTGAGCGGAGCCCCTGAGCACCGGCCAGCTCACCGCCTGGTCTCCTCCGAGGAGTCAGCCCGCCCAGAGGAGGGCGACGGCCGGCCCCTGCGCGCCCCGCCCCGTCCAGGCGTCCCCCGCCAAGGGGAGAGCCCCAGTGCTGCCCCCGGCTCTGTCCTGAGGCCCAGCAGGCTCATGCGCTGGTGCACCCCAAAGAGCCACGGCCGGAGCGGGCTCAGTGGGGCCGGAGGCGACGGCACCTGGTGCCCCTCCAGCGGGACCCAGGGGATGGCGCGGCGCCCACGGTCTCTGCCTGCAGCGCCGGGAGCGGCAGGCTGGCCTCTGCCCCTGCAGAGCTGCCCGCGCTGGCGGCACCGGCCAAGGGCCACCCACCTCTTCTGCAGCTTCTGGGGGGTTTTCCTACATTTTGAAAGGCCGGGTCTATTGTCGGGGAGGGACACCGGCGTCACCACCGGCGGGCAGGAGCGCGGCCACGCCTGCTGGCCTCAGAGGGACCCGCGCCCTTGGCCCTCAGGCTGTGCTCCTGCGCGTGGCCGGCGGGACGGGACGGAGGCCTGCTAGAGCCCCGGGGCTCTGGCCTCCCCGGACGGCTTGTGACAGGCGGGCTCAAGGCAAGGGGAGGTTCCAGGTCCCCTGCTCCAGCCAAGGGAGGGTGGAGCTGAGCCGGGAGGAGGGAGGCGGGCGAGGAGCCGGGGGAGGAGGCAGGGGATGGGGCGCGGGAGCCTGGAGGGGGACACCCCGCTCGGGCCGTGGAGAAGCCGCGCCGGCTCCTTGGTCCCGGCCGGCCCGGGCAGACGCGGGCGAGGCCCGTGGGGAGGGGCCCGGGCAGCTTCTGTCTTGATGTGGATGTTGCTCTTTGCCTCCCAGACTTGTCCGTCTGCCCCGCTCCCGAGGGCGCCCGCAGCAGGGGCCGTGGGCCGGGGCAGCTCCCGGGGCCGCCCCGTCTGGTGGACACGGACCCACGACGGGACAGGTGACGTCACGCGCCCGGCGCGGACTCCAGCGGCCTCTGTCCCGCCCGCTAGCGCGGCCGGCGCGCCTTTCCTTGACCGTCTGTCTGGCCTCGACGCCGCCGCGGCACTTGCTCTCTGGAGCCGGTGGCCTTGGGGGTCGGGGGCGCCCCTTTCCCTGTCCCGCAGCAGGTCGAAGGACCCTCCAGACTCAGGCCTGAGCGGCCAAACTCACGCCCCGGGCCGCGGTCCCCAGCGGCGCCTGAGGAGCACCGTGACCCCACCCAGCTGCCCGTGCAGAGGCGCCCCTCGGCCGGCCCCGGGGCTGCTCTCTGCGCGTTGCGGGTCCTGCACCCAGGCGAGCTGGGCGGCCCCGGCGGGCCTGAGGAGCGTCCCGCAGCGGGGTCCGGCACGGCTCACCACCCTCCCCCGTTCAGGCCTCCTGACGGTGGCCGCCTCGCGCGCTAGGCAGCCGAGGCCCGACCAGCCGCTCGGCCCCCGAGCTCGGCGCGCAGGGACACCCGGGAGGCGGGGGTGTTGCCGGGAGCGCCCCAGCAGGAGGCCCAGGCAGGGGCCCCAGACCAGACGTCCGTCCTCTCAGCGACGGGCCGCGTGGAGCAGAAGCACCTGCCCGGGGCGGGGGGGGGGGGGGCGCGGCAGGGCTCCTCGGAGGAAGGTGCGGCCGAGCTCAGCAGAAGCCCCGGCGTCCACCTCCAGGCAGGTTCCCGGTCAGGCCGCGCGCTGGCCGCTGCTCAGCCCCCTCATGCAGCCCCAAGGTCAGCTTGCCCCGGCCCAGCCGGAGGCCAGAACCCCCTGGAGAAGGTGGGGCTGGCGGCTGTGGCTTTACCCACTTGACAGGCCCACGGGCCCCTCGGGGCTGGGGTCAGTGTCCGGTGTCACCACCGAGGCCTGAGTGCGACCCCGGCCAGGAGCTGACCCGCAGGGCACAGCTGACCCCGCCTGTCTCCCGCTGCCCCTCAGCAGTGTGTTTCAGGGGATACGCCTGTTCTGCTCCCCACTCTCTCTGGGGAGCCCCCTCACCCCCCGTCTCTGGCCTGCACCCCAGCCCTTCTAGCAAAAAAACACACTCCAAATTGGGGCAGGGAGAGCTGGCCTCAGGGAGCCGCACACTGGCCCTGGCGCTGAGCCGTCTCGGACTCAGGGTCCACCCTGCACAGAGGGGCTGCCCACGCCCCCTGCCTCCGCCTGTGGGGGCACCCGCACCCCGCACGCACGCCCGGCGCCTGGCTCACCGGGAGCCCCCACTTCCCGGCCGCAGTGCCCTCGGGGGCGAGTCACGGCTGCGGCAGACCGCCCGGCTGGCCTCGCTCTCAGGGTCACCTCTGCTCCAGGCCAAGGTCAGCTGGGCCCGGGGACACGCTGTTCGCCTCCTGCCCTCCCCAACGCCGCCCCGCGGGCGCTGCCCCCCCACCGCAGGTCAGAGGGGACACCCTGCCCATTCCTCTGCCAACCCCACGCGAGCAGGCAAAGCTAAGAGGTGGGGCCCACCCCTGCCCCCCACCCCTGCCCCCCACCCCCGCCCCCTACTCCCTCCCTCCACCCCCGCCTTCCCAAGAAGCACACAAGACCATGGTTCTGGTCTGAGAACGATGGGCAGATGGACATTTCGACACTGGGGCCTGGCTTGCGCCTGGCCAGCGCACACCAGGGTGGCAGAGCGAGGGCACAGAGGTAGGGAGTGGGCGGTGGGCCCTGGCCGGCCCAGGGCGCTACTGGGGAGGGGGTGCCGGGCCCAGGGCGTCCCAGTCCGTGGCTCCAGCCCAGCGCCCGCCACGCCTGGTGCTGGGTGTCCAGGGGGCGCGGTCAGCAGGGAGGGCGCGGTCTTCCGTCCAGGGCCCCGGCCCCCATCTCCAGAGTCTGGCAGTGCGCCGCGGTCAGGGGAGGCCTGGAACCCAGACGAAGGGACACTCAGCTGCGCCCGGCCCCACCCTGTGCCCTCAGGTCGGGGCCTCCCTCCCGCCAGCCCCGCGGCCCAGGGCCAGAGCCGGGGCCAGGGCCGCAGGGCAGAGGGCACTCACCCTGCACGTCTGTGGCCGGCCCGCCCGTGGCGCCACCTCCGCGGCGTCCGGCGTTCCTGCAAAGCTTGAGGGGGGCTGGAGCGACACTGGCCAGGGCGCGGCGGGCCGCTGGTCTGGGCGCAGAGCCCCGGGAGCGGGGCAGGGGCTGGCTCCTGCGCGGGTGATCCTAAGGCACAAAGCTAACCTAAGCCCAGGCGGAGGGGGCGGGACAGGCTCTGCGGGGCCCCCAGCGGCCAGCGGCGCTCAGGACGACGGGGCGGGCGAGGGCTGGGCTGGAGGCGGCTCTGTCCCCGGGCGGGGCCCCCGCGTCAGCCCGAAGCTGCAGTCCCGCGGCAGGGGCCGCCTGGGGGGCCGGCGGGGCGCAGGGGGGAGGCGCGGGGGCGAGCCCGGGCGGGGGGCGGCCGGCGCTCAGGGCTGGCGGCGCGGGCCGGGGCGCCCGAAGGCGGGCTGCATGAGGTTCTCGGTGATGTAGGCCACCAGCAGGCAGATGACCACGAGCATGACGCAGATGGAGCCGCCCACCGCCGTCATGGCCACCACGATCTCGCGCATGCCGGCCGGCTCGGCGGCGAACTCCACGCACTCGGCGGGCGCGGCGGGCTCGGGCGCGGCGGGCGGCGGCAGCGGCTGCAGGCACAGGCGGTAGCGCACGCCGTCGTGCACGCCGGGCAGCAGGTAGTCGCGGCAGGCCGCGCCGAGCAGCACGCGCTCGCAGGGGAAGCGCGTGTAGGCGCCGCGCCACGAGCAGTTGAGCGCAAAGGCGCGCACGCGGCGCGCCTCGGCCGGCGCCAGGCGCCACTGCAGCAGGACGCTGCGGTTGCGGAGGACGCTGGCGCGCAGCGAGCGGCCGGCCGAGGCGTGCGCCGCGCAGCCGGGCGCCTGGCAGCGGAAGCCGCGCGCGGGGCTGCGGAAGCACAGGCGCGCGCCGCCCGGCTCGGGGCCCTCGGGCAGCACCTTGTAGGGGCACCAGGGCGCGTCGGCCGCCGGCTCCCAGCCCGCCGGCGTCGGGGCGGCCGCGGCGCGGGGCGGCGGCGCGCAGGCGGCCAGCAGCAGCAGCAGCGGCGGGGCGCGCATCCTGCGGCTGGGCCGGCGCGGCGGGCGCGGGCTCGCGGGCGCGGGCGCTGGGTCACGCGGGCCGCCGCCGCCGCGCCCCGCGCCGGCCCCGCGCGCCGCGCCCTCCCCGCGCCCGCTCCGACCCGCCCCCGCGCCCCGCGCCCCGCCCCCCTTAACCCTCGCCGGGCCGGCGCCGGCGCCCCGCGCCCCGCCGCTCGCCGGGGGCGCCCCTCGGGCCCCGGCCCGCCCCGGCGCTCCGCCGCGGCTTCCCCGCCGCCGCCCGCGCGCTGCTCCCCGCCGAGGCGCCCCGGGAACGCGCGGGGCGCGCGGGCCGCCCCCCTTGGCCGGGCGCGGCAGGCGAGGGGGGGAGTTTTCTGGGCCGTCCCGCTGACCGGGGCCCAGCGGCTTAGGCTGAGCTCCAGGGACGGGGGCTCCCCCTCCGCCCGCCTCCCCCATCTGGCCCTGGGTCGGCCCGGTCCCCGCAGGACGGGGGTCCGCACTGGACAAGCGGACAGCGCCCGGCAAGCCCGCCTGGCGGACAGCACTTCGGGGAGGGGCGCACCCACCACTTCTGCCCCCCAGACCCTGGCCGCCAGCAACGCCCCGTCAGCGGCCCAGCCACCTGGCTCAGGACAGCCTCCGCAGCCCCCTGGCCAGGCCAACGCCCAGAACCCGGGGCGCCGGAGCGCCGTGAGGTGGCGGGAAGCGCCGCGCGCGGAGACACGCCGGAGGGCCCCATGCCTTGCCGGGCCCGGGCTCCCCACCTGGAGGGGCGAGAGCAGGGGCCAGCGGGCCTGCCCGCTGCTCCGTCCCCGGCTTGGACACCGTGACCCAAGCGGAGCAGCCCGGCGTCATGACGCTGGCCACCCCCATGTTCCCGGCCAGCCCAACGTGACCAGTCGCGCGCCCAGCTCCGCGCAGAGGCGGCCAGCTCCCGGCCGGGTGGGCGCCGGCGAGTGGCACCCCGGTCCTCCCCGGGCCACCCGGGCCCTGCTGAGCCACCCGTGTCCAACCCGTCCACTCCTGACCAGACTTGAGGGCTCCGGCTGTCGGGCAGCACGAGGCATCCTCGCTTGTGCTTGCTTTTGTCGTTGGTGCCCTGGGCCCACCGTCCGCCTTGTCCTGTGGCTCTGTGGTGGCCCTGGCACAGTGCCTGCGCCCCGCCCCACCGCCCTCCTCAGCATGGCGCAGCTGCGCAGCCCCCCCCGCGCCATGCCGGCGTCCAGCTGCAGCAAGGTGGTCAGCCTGCACCGCGGCCTGAGTTTGTGGTATGTGAGACTGTGGCTTCACGCAGCGTCTCTCCACACAGTGTCTCCCTGCGCCACTCAAAGCTCTGAAAGCGGGACCCTGGAGGGGCTGCCCCCCAGTCCTCTGCTCTGGCCTGTGGTGGTTCTGCAGCCAGAACCCCAGGCGCCCACCACCGCTGGCCGCTGCAGCAGAGGTGGGAGCTGACTTGGGTGCTGCGCCCGAAGGCTGGGCCTGGGCGAGGAGGGCCACCCGGCGCCCCAGCCTCATACGCGCTGGCTCCTTCCAGGGGGTGCATGAGGGCAGGTGCTGGTGTCCCCACTGTGGCCCCCTGGACATGGCCTTGGGACAGCCGGGCTCCCTCTCCCAGATTCCGGCTGTGTGTGTGTGTGTGTGTGTCCCGCCCACCCGGCCCTGGCGGTCCAGCTGGGCAGCAAGGCCCCCTTTCACGTGGAGCCCCTCCCTTGCTTATCACCGCAGTCAGCACGGATTTGTCCTACGTGAGGCCTATGGCCCGGATCCGCCTTCGCTGGCAGTAGGTTCTCCCGTGCCCAGGGCCTGGCTGGGGCCCCTGCTGGGCCTGTCGGGTCTGAGTGGGCTGCTCCCTTGACATGGGGCCTCCACCCCTTCATCTGCCAGAGACTTGCCTTTCTGGTGTGAATTATAACCACCTTTTCTCTCTAATGTAAAATGAAACTTTATTGACAGGTCATTTTATTTTACTATTTTTTAAAAAAGATTCATGTATTTATTTATACAAGCACCGGGCACAGTCAGAAGCGCGGGAGGGTGAGAGGATTCCCCAGAGCCAGAGCGGGGAGCAGAGCAGGCAGAGGAACCGAAGGACACTGCTGAGGGGAGCAGCGGGCGGCAGGAGAGGTCTGCGCGCCATGCGGGACCCTCCTCCGGTGGCCGGGGAGCAGCCGGGGATCGAACCGGCGCCGCAGAGGCCGCGGGCAGCTTCGCAGCCCAGCGCTCAACCGCTGCGCCACCGGGGAGGCCCAATAAATAAATCTCTTTAAAAAAACCCGAATTTCAAAGAAGTCCGAAAATGACTCGTTGCTACCCCCCTGGCGAGGGCGCCCCCTGCTGTCCACGAAGTAACAGGGCCGCGCTCTCGGGAGCAGCACCGCGCCCGGCAAAGGTCCCCGCGGCCCGACCCGCTCCCCGCCGCAGGGCGCCCGTCTCCCCCGCGGGGCTGGCCGTCGGGAAGGGCACCAGCGGCCGCGCGCCCCTCAGGGTGGCCGTGGGGGGTGCCGGGCTCTGCGCCTTGGAAGTAGCGGGTGCCGGGGAGCCCCTCCTGTGGCCGGGGCCCCCCCACCAAGAGCGGCGTCTCCCCGTGTCCTGTCTCGCGGGACGGCTCCGCGCTCTTGCTGCTTCCAGCTGCGCGTGGGCGTGTCAGCCACAGGCGGCCCCGCTCGTCGTCGCTTACTCGCGGGGGTGCAGGCGCCGGGGCGCCCCCCGCCGCCTCCGCCGGCCTCTTGCTCAGTAGCCCTGGGTCCCCCAGGGCACCGTCCACATGACGTCCCTGAGCCCTTGCTGGGCGCCTGGGGCGTGCGGCCGCCACCCCGAGGCCTTCAGAACACGTGGTCGCCCGGCGGTGCCCCCCCCCCAGGGCCCCGGTGGGGGTGAGCCCGGAGGGCCCCGCTGAGCCCCGACGCCCCGGCCGGCGGACGGTGGGCGGGCGCGCGGCGGCCCCTGCGTCCCCGCCGCTGGCCCTGGGGGCGGCCGCGGGTGTGGGGCGGCGGCGCCCCCGGGCCCAGCCCCCCTGGCCGCGGCCCTGCGTTCGCGTTCGCCGCGCTGGAGCCGGACCGGGCCGCGGGCGCCCGGCCGGGCCAGCCTGACCCTCCGCCGGCGACGGGGCGCGCGGCCCAGGCGCGGAGTCCACGGGCCCCGGCGGCCGCGCCGCGCCGCGCACCCGCGTGGGCGCGTCCCGGGCCCGCCGAGGAGGGACGCGCGGGGAGGCCTCAGACCGCGCGGCCCGGACGCCGCCCCCCCGCGCCAGCCCCCGCGGCCCGACGCCGCCCCCGTCTCCGGGGCAACGGGACGCGTCCGCGCGCCTGCAGGCCCGCCCCCCCGCCCTGACGGAGCGGGTCACGCGCGAGGCGGCGGCGGCCCCGAACCGCAAGAGCCCGCCCCTCGCCGTGCGCACGCCGCGCGGCCTCCTGGGAATTGTGGTTCAGACCCGCCCCCCGTTGCCGGCCTCGGCGGGCGGCGAACTACGACTCCCGGCCGGCGGCGCGGCGGCCCTGGAGCCCCAGCGCGGGGGGCTCCGAACAGCCGCAGCTCGGCCGGGCCTCGCGCGCAGCGACTGGCCGGCGGGCGCGGCGGACAGCGAGGGGCCGCGGGCCGCCGCCGCTCTCGGCGCTGTGCCCGGGCCGGGCCCGCCAACTTCCCGGCAAGTGCAGGGTCGGCGGGCCGCGGAGGCGGGCGGCGCGGCGGGATCGGGGCGCGCGGGGAGCCCGACCCCGGGCCGCGGGGCTGCCGCCTGGGCCGGGGCCTCCTGCGCTCGGGGCCGCGGCGCTCGGGACCGCGGGGCTGCAGCCTGGGCCCGGCCGCGCGCGAGGGCAGGCGGGCTCTGCGGGGTGGCGGGGCCGGGGCCGCCGCGCTCGCCCCGTGGGTGCTGCCGCGCCACGTCAGAGGCCGGCGGGCGCCCCCCCCCGCTCCGGGCCAGGACCCGCCAGCGCGAGCGCGTCCACCCCGCGCCGGCCTGTTGCTCCAGACGCAACAAGTATCTGATGTCCCCGGCCGGGGCCAGCCCGGGCCGCGCGGGGAGGTGGTCCCCGCCCCGGGGTGCGCGGGTGTCTGGGTCTCGCGCGCACCCTACCCCCAGGGCCTGCCCCCCCCCCCCCACGGTGTCTGCCCGGAGCTTAGCCAGAGCCGGCCCGGCCGGTGGCCCGTGACCCCTGACACTGCCCGCTGTGCCCACAGTGTGGCCCCGGGCCGGCTGCCCTGCTGGGCCTCCCTGCCAGCTGTCAAGTTTCTTGTGAGAGTCGCGGGTGGGGACAAGGCCCCTGCGGAGCGGGACAGAGGCCGGCAGGCGCGCTGGGCGCTGGCCGGGACGCTGAGCGCTGAAGGCGGGAAGCTGCATCCAACCCCTTCCCCAGTCTGGCCCCCGCGGCCCGCAGGGCAGGCAATGGCGCCGCGGTTCCAGCCCGGAGTCTGGGGCTGAGCGCGCGGGTGTGGGGAACAGCGGCTGTGCGTGGGCCTCGCTGAGGTGAGTGCACCCCGCACCTCGCTGTGGCCTGACCCCGAGCCCCCTGCCTGCTGAGGGTCCTGGGGGCGGAGGGAGGCCTGACCCGGAGCCCCTGGCGCTGGCCCCAGGCCGAGGGTCAGGCCAGACCGGGAGGGGGCAGAGATGGAAGGTCCCGGCTGAACGCGGGGCGCGGGCAGGCCGAGCCAGGGCCCCCACGTGCTGCCAGGAGGGCCAAGAGCATTGAGGGGGGCTGCGGGCCAGACCCCCTGTTCTCCGCGTCCCCTGGGGTGCTGCTCCACTGCGCTAGGCGAAGACAGGTGAGGCCTCAGCCGAGGGGCCCACCCGCAGCGTGCCTGTGGCCAGAGGGTTCCCATGGGGACAGCCTGGGGTGGCTCCGCGGCCGCCTGGGGAACGTGGCGGCGCTAAAAATAGTGGCTGTGAAGGCGGCGCGTGGTCAGAGACGCCTCCCGGCAGAGCGACTGCCCTGCGACCGGCCCGCTGCTCCAGGAGCCGCCTGGACCCGGCGGGGCTGACGCCTGCCCCTGGCCTCGGGTCGGGGTGCGCGGGCCGGGGGGCGGTGCTGGGGCTCGTGGCCCGCGCCCAGGCAGAGGGCATTCCGCCGCTCCCCGGGGGCCCCTTCCCGCCCGAGCCCTCGCCTCCCTCGGCGGGGCCGGGGGGCTGCTCCGTCTGGGGGGCCGGCATGGGGCTGAGTGCTGGTGCCGCGGCCTGAGGGCCGGCTGGAAGGGTGATGGGTGCGGGGCTCACCCCTCCCGCCGCAGCGACCTGCTCGTGCGCCCCCGGCGCGGGCGAGGGCCCGGCCGGTCTGGCTGAGCTGGGTGCAGGCCCCGGCCCTGCGGCAGCCGCTTGCCGCGGGACCGTGCACGGGGCTGAGGTGCTGGCGACCCACCCCGCCCTCACCAGTCTGTGGCAGAATGGGCCCCTGGGGGCGCAGCTGCGGCGGGGAGCCCGTCTCCTCGGGGCCCGAGAGCACAGAGCTGGGCAGCCGAGTGACGACGGTGGAGGCCGTGGCCTGGTCCTCAGACGACGTGGACCGAGAGCCCGGCCCCTCCCCGCCTGGCTGGAGGCGGAGCTTCCCAGCAGGGTGACCGCTGCGCTGGCGCCCCTGCTGCAGCCGGAGTGGGGCAGAGCCTGGCCGTGACCCTCTGCCCGCCCGCAGGCTGAGCCGGTTGGGCCCGGGGGTGCTGAGCCCAGCTGGGGGTGTGGGGGGGGTTTCCCTCCGCGTCCTCCTGGCCCTGGGCCGGACCCACGGGGTGGCAGGTCACAGCCCCTTGGCAGCAACCCCTGTCTGCTCAGTACCCCGCCTCCCTGTCACCCTGCTTCTGGCAGCGCTGAGGGTGCCTGGATGTGGTCCTGCCACATGGGGGCACAGCCAGGCTGAGGGGAGGCCCCCGCTTCCCCCCGTCTTCAGACGCAGCTGTTGCAACGTCTTGGCTGGCCGTGGGGTCCTAGGCGGCTGCCCGCCGCTGCCGGCCTCCTGATGGGGCTGGGCTATGCCGCTCCTGTCCTGGCTCCCTAAGATGGGAATTGGGGAGCGGATCAGCTCCACCAGTCCCCCCAGGACGCTGCTGTGGACCCCTGTGGGGGCCAGGGCTGACCTGTGGCTGTGTCTCTTCAGGGCTGTGGATCGGGCCTCACCTGGCCAGCAGGCCGGGGTCCACGGAGAGGGGGGCTGTCCCCGCAGTCCGCGCCCCGGGGCTCGCGCGTGGGGTTGGTGTCCCGGGTGGGCGCGGCTCTTTTCCCGCCTCCCTGCCACGCCCAACCGTCTTCGGAGCATCCCACGCTGATGACTCCCGGCGGGCGACCCGGATACCCCAGCAGGGGAGCCTCCCCGCGGGCTGGTGCCCCGGTTTGGGGGCCCCGTGACGCGCGCGCGCCTCCCCCGCAGGTCCGCACGCCCAGCATGGACCCGGACCCGCAGGCGGGCGTGCAGGTGGGCATGCGCGTGGTGCGCGGCGTGGACTGGAAGTGGGCCAGCAGGACGGCGGCGAGGGCGGCGTGGGCACGGTGGTGGAGCTCGGCCGCCACGGCAGCCCCTCGACGCCGGACCGCACGGTGGTCGTGCAGTGGGACCACGGCACCCGCACCAACTACCACGCGCGGGCTACCAGGGCGCGCACGACCTGCTGCTCTTCGACAACGCCCGGCGGCGGTGCGCGCGGGGGGGCGGGGGGCGCGCCCGGGCCGCGTGGAGGGCGCCCGCTGAGCCCCGCCCCGCCGCCCCCCGCAGGCGTCCGCCACCCCAACATCATCTGCGACTGCTGCAAGAAGCACGGGCTGCGGGGCATGCGCTGGAAGTGCCGCGTCTGCTTCGACTTCGACCTCTGCTCGCAGTGCTACATGCAGGACCGGCACGACCTGGGCCACGCCTTCGAGCGCTACGAGACGGCCCACTCGCGCCCGTGAGCCCGCCCGCCCCGGGGAGTCTCCCGGGCCCTGCCCGCGGGCGCCCAGAAGCCCCGAGCGGCTCAGCGCCCCGACCCTCGACCCCCACGCCTGGGGGCCGCCGCGCTGGGTCCTGGTCGGCCTCGCGCCCCCGACATGCACCTCCAGTGCCCAGCAGAGGGGGGCGCGCCCCGGGCCGGCTCCCCACTGGCCGGAGGAGAGCAGGGCCACAGCGGCTGGGGTGCCTGGGGCCAAGCCCGCCCCTTCACTGCACTTCCCGTGGGGGGAGCCCTCGCCGCTGCCGGCCTGGCAGGGCCTGGGCTGAGCGAGTGTGGGGCGCCACGCAGGGCCGAGGGGGGCTGCGGACACCGGGGTGCTGGCTCCACCGCGCCTCGGCCCAGACCTGCCTGTTTTGCAGGGTGGCACTGAGTCCCCGCCAGGGCCTCCCGCGGATCCCGCTGAGGGGCATCTTCCAGGGGGCAAAGGTGGTGCGAGGCCCCGACTGGGAGTGGGGCTCGCAGGACGGTGAGTGGGGCGGCCTGGGGGTGGGGCCGCGGGCGGGCGCCCTGGCTCAGCGGCTGTGGGGTCCTCTCAGGAGGGGAAGGCAAGCCGGGCCGCGTGGTGGACATCCGCGGCTGGGACGTGGAGACCGGCCGGAGCGTGGCCAGCGTGACCTGGGCGGACGGCACCACCAACGTGTACCGCGTGGGCCACAAGGGCAAGGTGGACCTCAAGTGTGTGGGCGAGGCGGCCGGCGGCTTCTATTACAAGGACACCTCCCAGGCTCGGTAAGGGCTGGCCGGGGCCTGGGAGGGGGGCAGCAGGCACCGCCTGAGCCCGGCCTCTGCCCCGGCAAGCCGGCCGAGCTGCAGCGCAGGGTGAGCGCCGACGGCCAGCCCTTCCCGCGCGGGGACAAGGCCAAGTGTCCGCCGGACACAGATGCCCGCAGGGAGACACAGGAAGGCCACGGCGGGCGGACCCCCAGGGCGGCGGAGGTGAGCCGCTGCCCCTCCCCGCCCACCTGCCCCCCAGCCGCCGCCGCCTCCGGAGGCCAGTGTGCTGGGCAGGGGCCGACCTCCCACCCTGGGGCTCTCACCGAGGTGCCTGGGGGCCCAGCCCCCCCTGCTCCGCACCTGCTCCCCGGGCAGGACCTGTTCCGGCCTGGAAGGGAAAGGGCCTGGTGCGGGGCTGGGTCTCCAAGGGAGGGGGTCCAGGCCTCAAGGAGCCCAGAGGGGGCTGGGCACCTGGGGTGGGCAGCTCCTGCCTGGGCTGGGGAGGCCCCGCAAGGGAGCAGGCACAGCCCAGGTGCCTCGTGGGGGCAGGGTCGGGAGGCCCGGGCTGGCGAAGGCTCCCGAGGGGCAGGGAAGGCCCTGGCAGTCCTGGCTGACCCCTCCTGCCTACTGTCCCCACCTGCCTGCGCTCCCCAGCCCAGTCCCGGGGTGGGCGGGGCCTGCCCGGCCGCCGCCTCGCCTCTGGGGGGTTCGGGGAGGACCCCCGGCCGCCCTCACGCGCCTCTCTCAGCCCCCGCTCCTTCCGAGTGGGCGACGTGGTGCGGGTGATCGACGGCCTGGACACGGTGAAGCGGCTGCAGGCGGGGCACGGCGAGTGGACGGACGACATGGCCCCGGTGAGCCCCGGCGCCCTGCGCCCCCCGCCGCGCACAGGCCGCGCCTGACGCCCTCGCCCGACGCCCTCGCCCGCAGGCCCTGGGCCGCGTGGGAAGGTGGCGAAGGTGTTCGGAGACGGGAACCTGCGCGTGTGCGGTCGGCGGCCAGCTGTGGACCTTCAGCCCCTCCTGCCTGGTGGCCTACCGGCCCGAGGAGGACGCCAACCTGGACGTGGCCGAGCGCGCCAGGGAGAACAAAAGTACGGCGCGCGGCTGCGGGGCGGGGGGCCGCCCGGGCCACGTCTCACCCAGACCCCCCAGGCTCGCTGAGCGTCGCCCTGGACAAGCTGCGAGCCCAGAAGTCCGACCCGGAGCCCCCCGGCGGCTGGTGGTGGAGGCGGCGCTGGGCAACACGGCCCGGGCGCTGGACCTGCTGCGCAGCCGCCCGGAGCAGGCGAGACGCCCCCCCCCCCGCCCCCCGCCCCGCCGCCGCCCGCGCCGCCCCCGGGGAGGCGCAGAGGGCGGGGCTGACCCGGCGCTCCCGCTCCCGGCAGGTGGACGCCAGGAACCAGGGCCGCACGGCGCTGCAGGTGGCGGCCTACCTGGGCCAGGTGGAGCTGGCGCGGCTGCTGCTGCAGGCGCGCGCGGGCGTGGACCTGCCGGACGAGGAGGGCAACACGGCCCTGCACTACGCGGCCCTGGGGTGAGGCCGGGGGCGGGCAGCGCGGGGGCGGCCCGAGCGCCCGCGGGCGCAGCGCCCCTGCCACGTGCTCTCCCCCAGGAACCAGCCCGAGGCGCGCGGGTGCTGCTGCTGCGGGCCGGGTGCCGGGCCGACGCCCTCAACGGCGGCCGCAGCTCGGCGCTGCACGTGGCGGTGCAGAGGGGCTTCCTGGAGGTGGTGCGCGTCCTGTGCGAGGGCGGCTGCGACGTCAACCTGCCCGTGAGTCCGGGCCCTGCCTGTCCGGGGCGGCGGCTCCGCGCGGCGCCCCGCCGCCGCCGCGCCCGGTGACCGCCGCCCCCCGCAGGACGCGCACGCGGACACGCCCCTGCACTGCGCCATCTCCGCGGGCCCCGGCGCCGGCCGCATCGTGGAGGTCCTCACCGAGGCGCCCGGCGTGGACGTCGCGGCCACCAACCGCCAGGGCTTCACCCTGCTGCACCACGCGTCCCTCAAGGGCCACGCACTGTGAGTGGGGGCGGCCGCCGGCCCGGGGGCCGCGGGCCGCGACCCACCCTCCTGCCCCCACAGAGCCGTCCGGAGGATCCTCGCGCGCGCGCGGCAGCTGGCGGACGCCCAGAAGGAGGACGGCTTCACGGCGCTGCACCTGGCGGCCCTCAACAACCACCAGGAGGTGGCCCAGATCCTCATCGGGGAGGTGGCGACCGGGGCGCGCGCGCGCGCGGGGCGGGGGGCGGGCCGGGGCGGGGGCGTCGCTGAGGCTGTCCCCCCCAGGGCCGCTGCGACGTGAACGCCAGGAACCGCAAGCTGCAGACGCCGCTGCACCTGGCCGTGCTGCAGGCCCACGTGGGGCTGGTGCCGCTGCTGGTGGACGCGGGCTGCAGCGTCAACGCGGAGGACGAGGAGGGGGACACGGCCCTGCACGTGGCGCTGCGGCATCACCAGCGGCTGCCCCTGGTGGCTGAGGGGGCCGGGGGGGACCCGGGGCCCGTGCAGCTGCTGTCCAGGGTGAGGACGCGCGCGGCTGAGTCGGGTCCTTCTCTGCCTCTGCTGACGGCCAGGCGGCCAGCACTCGCGGGGGCGCGGCGGCCCCGGCCCGGTCACCGCGGCGGGGTCAGCGCCCGGATTCTGCTCCTGGCCGCCGGGGAGGGAAGGGCGCGGGGTGCAGGCGGCCGGCTCACGCGCCTGCCCCCCAGCTGCAGGCCGCGGGCCTCCCGGCGGCGCGGAGCTGACCGTGGGCGCGGCGGTCGCCTGCTTCCTCGCGCTGGAGGGCGCCGACGTGGGCTGCACCAGCCACCGCGGGCGGAGTCCGCTGGACCTGGCCGCCGAGGGCCGCGCGCTCAAGGCCCTGCAGGGCTGCGCCCAGCGCTTCCGGTGAGCCCCGGGGGGCGGGGCGGGCGGGCGGGCGGGCGCGCCCCCCGCGCGGCGCGGCCCGTCACGACAGCCCCTCCTCGCCGCAGGGAGCGGCAGGGCGCGGCCCCCGCCCCCGGCTAGCGCGCGGCGCGCCCCCCGCCGAGACGACCCTGCGCGAGGCGGCGGCGTCGGGCCCGGAGGCGGCCGAGTGCCTGGTGTGCTCGGAGCCGGCGCCGCTGGTGCTCTTCGCGCCCTGCCAGCACCGCACGGTGTGCGAGGGTGAGTGCGCGGGCGGGGGGCCGGGGGCGGGGGCGCGGCCGCGCCCAACGCGCCCTCCCCCGCAGAGTGCGCGCGCCGGATGAAGAAGTGCCTCAGGTGCCAGGCGGCCATCGGCAAGAAGCTGCGCCCAGGTGGGTCGGGGCGGGGCGGCCCGGCCGCGCCCCCGCCCCCCGCCCGCGCTCACCCGCGCCCCCCGCCCCCGCAGACGGCTCGGAGCTGAGCCCCGCGGCGCCCGCGCCCGGCCCGCCGCGCCAGCTGGTGGAGGAGCTGCAGAGCCGCTACCGGCAGATGGAGGAGCGCATCACCTGCCCGATCTGCATCGACAGCCACATCCGCCTCGTGTTCCAGTGCGGCCACGGCGCGTGCGCGCCCTGCGGCGCCGCGCTCAGCGCCTGCCCCATCTGCCGCCAGCCCGTGCGCGACCGCATCCCGATCTTCGTGTGAGCCGCGCCCGGCGCCCGGCGCGCGCGTTCCATAAAGGCCTTCTCGGACCTTGCGCCTGGTGCCTGCCTCGGACGCGCGCTCCCCCGCGGCGCCCCCTCCCTCCCCGCCGCTCCCGGGGGTCCGGCGCGGGGCCTTTTGGGGGCGGGCGGCGGCGGGCCGGGGGCGGGGCCGGGGCGGCGACACGGCCCGCGGGGAGCGCCGGGCCCCCGGCGGGGAGGGGGAGGGCCGCGGGTTGCAGCGCGCGCTCAGCGGGAAGGGGGGCGCCGCCTCTGGCCGGGCGCAGGCCCGGGGCGACCCGAGACCCGAACTGCCCCGCCGTTGCCTCGCCCGCCCCGCCGCGCTGGCCGGTCCGGTCCGCCACGGCCACCCTGGGCGCCGGGCCGGGCGGGGAGTGGGGCGGGCCCGGCCCCCGCGCCGACGCCCGGCCCAGCACCGGGTTCCGCCGAGGCCGCAGCCCTCGGCCCCTCCACCGGCCGCCCCGTCGAGTCTGGGTCCTCAGCGCCCCCCATTCCAAACCTGCGCCGCGGCCACTTTTGGGGGGGCAGCTCCCCGCAGCCATCCCAGCCCTGGGCGCGGGGCCCCGCCTTCCGGCCCCTTCCCCGGCTGCTGCTCGCGCCTCTCCCCACATCCCGCCCTCCGCAGAGGCCCTGAGCGGCAGCGCCAGCCGGGGAGACGCGTCGGGGCCGGGCGTCTTGGGGGGGGCTGCACGCTAGGTCTCAGCCAGTGTCCAGCGTTGGGGGTACCCCATGGGGTGGGCAAGCCGCCGCTTCACTTTGGCGGCCCAGTGGCCACCCTGCCCGATGCCTGAGCTCCCGGCCTCGCCCCGGTCCTTGGTGCGGGTCCTCGCTCCGGGCTGACCAGCCCAGCTGGCCCTGCCACTCACCCCACCGGACCCGGCTCCCTGCGCCCCGGACCGGCGGCGCACGGGTGTTCCGGCACCGGCCAGCTGGTTCCCCTCAGGGGCGGCTGCGCGGCCCCCACTCCGCCCCGCTGTAACCCGAGCCTCCGGGCGGCCGCCTCCCCTCCTGGCGCCGAGGTCCGCGCCGCCCCAAGCGGCCTGCGCCCCGACAGCCAGTCCGCAGACGCCATGGGCCTCGGGGCCCGCGTCCCCCAAGTGTCGCCGGGGCCCCGCGAGCAGGCCCTGCGGCTCGCGGCGGCCCTGGGCGCCCTGTGCCTGCTGCTGCTGCTGCCGCGGCCGGGCCCGCCGCGGGGCCCGCGCAGCCCGGCGCCCCCCCGCGCGCTCGCCCCGGCCCCGGGCGCCGTCCCCGCCGGCGCCGCGCAAGGGAGACGTGGCCGCGCCGCGCCGCCGGCCGCGAGCGCCCCCGCCGCCGGGGCCCGGGCCCGGCCCCGGCGCGCCGCCGCCGCTACACGCTGACCCCCGCGCGGCTGCGCTGGGACCACTTCAACCTCACCTACAGGTGCGCGCGGCCCCGGGCGGGCGGGGGAGCCGCGGCCGCGCCCTGACGCCCCGCCCCGCAGGGTCCTCTCCTTCCCGCGGAACCTGCTCAGCCCCCGGGAGACGCGGCGCGGCCTGGCCGCCGCCTTCCGCATGTGGAGCGAGGTGTCCCCCTTCAGCTTCCGCGAGGTGGCCCCGGAGCAGCCCAGCGACCTCCGCATAGGTGGGCGCCGCCCCCGCCCGCGCCCCGCCCCCCCGCCCCCCCCCGCGCGCGCTCAGCCCCGCCCCCGCCCCCCGCCCCGCCCCGCGCCCCCCCCGCAGGCTTCTACGCGGCCAACCACACCGACTGCCTGGCGTCCGCGCGGCACCACTGCTTCGACGGGCCCACGGGCGAGCTGGCCCACGCCTTCTTCCCGCCGCACGGCGGCATCCACTTCGACGACAGCGAGCACTGGGTGCTGGGCCCCACGCGCTACAGCTGGACGAAGGGTGCGGCCGGCGGGCGGCGGGCGGGGCGGCGGGCGGGCGGGCGGGCGGGGCGGCCCGGCCGGCGCTGACCGCGGCGCCCGCAGGCGTGTGGCTCACGGACCTGGTGCACGTGGCGGCGCACGAGATCGGCCACGCGCTGGGCCTGATGCACTCGCAGCACGGCCGCGCGCTCATGCACCTCAACGCCACGCTGCGCGGCTGGAAGGCGCTGTCGCAGGACGAGCTGTGGGGGCTGCACCGGCTCTACGGTGAGGCGGGCGGGGGCGCGCGGGGCGGGGGCGCGGCGAGGGGGGCGCGCGCTGAGCTGAGCCGGCGCCCCCGCAGGCTGCCTGGACCGGCTGTTCGTGTGCGCGTCCTGGGCCCGGAGGGGCTTCTGCCGCGGCCGCCAGCGGCTCATGAAGCGGCTCTGCCCCAGCAGCTGCGACTTCTGCTACGGTGAGGGCCGCAGCCCTGCGCCCCGGGGCCCCGCGGGCCGGGCCGGGCCGGCGACGCCTACGGGGCCGCTCCCCACCCCCCCCCCCGCCGAGCAGAGTTCCCCTTCCCCACCGCGGCCCCCACGCTGCCGCCTCCCAGGACCAAAACCAGGCTGGTCTCCGAGGGCAGGAACGTGACCTTCCGCTGCGGCCAGAAGATCCTGCACAAGGAAGGCAAAGTGCAGTGAGTGCCCGCCCCGCGCCCCCCCGCCCCCCGCCGCGCCCCCCCGCGCCCACCACCCAGCGCTACCCTCCCCGCAGCTGGTACAAGACCAGGAGCCCCTGGAGTTCTCGTACCCCGGCTACCTGGCGCTGGGCGAGGCGCACCTGAGCGTCGTCGCCAACGCGGTCAACGAGGGCACCTACACGTGCGTGGTGCGCCGGCGGCGCGCGTGCTGTCCACCTACTCCTGGCGCCTGCGCGTGCGCAGCTGAGCCCGGCCATAAAGCGCTTTCTGTCCGACGCCTCCGCCCTTTCTTGGGGGGTGGACGCGGCGCGGAGCCAGGACCCTCCGGGGCGCGGGGGCCCTGGACGGCGGGACGTGCCGGCGGGGCGGGCGCACGTGCGGGGCCGTCGGCCTGCGAAGCCCCAGGAGGAGGGGGGCCGCGCGTGCCCCGGAGCCGCAGACTGGAGGCGCCCATGGAGGGCCAGGCTTGGCAGAGTCGGGGTGCTGATGAGGGGCTCCCCTTCCAGCACGGGGCGCCTGCTCGGAATCAGCGCCAGCCGCGGGCGGCAGAGCTGTCCTCCGAGGCTTTGCGCAAGGAGCCCGCGGGGGGGGGGGCACACACCCCTGGGGCGGGGCCGCCCTCCGAGCTCCCGGGCCGCCCCCAGGCCCCGCGAGGCTGACGTCAGAGGCAACACAGCCTTTCGGCCCCAGACCAGGAAAACGTGTTTTTAATTCTACAAATTTACAAGCCAAGATAAAAAAACGAAAGCATGGAAAACCGAGCGCAACAGTCCGAGCCTTGGGCCGGGGCCCCGCGGTCCCGCCGGCTGGGCCGCGCCGAACCTCAGAACTTGAGGCTGAAGCCGGGCCCTGCGGCGGAGGCGCCCTGGTTGGTGGTGGTGAGGTGGAAGCCCGTCTCCTTGAGGTCGTCGTCGCCCTGGAGGCGGACGGCACGGTGGGGCTCAGCCGCTGCCCTGGGGAGCCCCTGCCCCGCCCCCGCCCCCCCCCCGCCCCGGGAGTCCCCCTCACCAGCTGGCTGTAGCCCAGGCCGCCCTCCGGGGGCCGGGGGCTCGTGCCGCGTTTCACCCTCTGCTGCTCGCTCTTGGCGGGCCACGTGGGGAACATGGACGGGTCGATGGGGAGGGGCGTCTCCCGGAAGTACTCGTGCTTGAGGCCGTCCTCCGCGTTCACCCTCCGCCCCGGGAAGTAGGTCAGGAACCTGCGGAAGAGGCTCTCGGTGGGCGATGGCGGGGGGCACGCGGGGGGCACGCAGGGGGGTGGGGGCGCGTACTTGCTCACGAGATCACCTACTTGTTCATGAGGTCGAAGCCCTGGTCCGAGAGCAGGGCCCCGAAGCGCTTGCGCAGGTTGTTGTAGGGGTACTCGGTGAAGGTCATCTTCTTGACCGCAGGGAGGTCGTTGTAGCCAGGCCAGATCTTCTCGCTGGGCGTCCCCAGGTCCTGGGAGACAGAACATGAGCAGCCCCAAGGGGAGGCCCAGCAAGCACCCCGCACCCCAGGAGCGCCAGGCCCACCTTAAAGACTTTGTTGATCTGGTCGATTTCCGACTTGCCGGGGAACAGGGGCTTCTGAGTCAGCAGCTCCCCAAAGATGCAGCCGACGGACCACATGTCCACAGCCGTGGAGTACTCCTGGGGGTGGGCACGGTCAGTGCGGAGCCTGCCTGGGGCCGCCTCCCGCACCCTGGCACTTACCTTGGCACCGAGGAGCAGCTCTGGGGCGCGGTACCACAGGGTCACCACCACTGGCGTGTAGGCCTTCAGAGGAGACCCGTACTCCCGGGCCAGCCCGAAGTCCCCCACCTGCAAGGACAGTGAGGCTGAGGCGGGGCCCAGCGCGGCCCCCACCCGGCACACACGCAGCCCACCTTGAGGATGCCAGCGTGGCTCAGCAGCAGGTTGGAGGTCTTCAGGTCGCGGTGCAGGATCCAGTTGTCGTGCAGGTGCTTCACGCCGCGCAGCAGCTGGATCATCAGAGTTTTGACCTCCCCTGGACACGAGGCCCCCGTCTGGCACCGGCACAGCTGTCTACCCCTCAGCCCACCCCTCAGCGCGCCCCCTCCCCCGGGGACACCTGTCCACACACGCCAGGGGTGACCTGGTCAGTGAGGAGAGCCGGTCCCTGCACCCCCCGGGGCCGTGGCCGGCGGGCGGCCGCACCCACCTGGCAGGAAAGGCTGCTTCATAGTCTCCATCAGGCTCTTGAGGTCGTGCTCCACGTAGTTCATCACGATGTAGATCTTGTCCATGTTGCTCCCCACCACGATCTCCTGCGACGGCAGCGGCTGTGGGCGCGGCGCCGGCCTTCGAGAGGCCAGTGCTCGCTCTGTGCGTCGGGGCGCCCCTTACCCTGACGGTGACGATGTTGGGGTGCTGGGCCTTGAGGATAGTGTTGATCTCCCTCAGCGACGTGATGGGAAAGCCCTCCTTCTCCTTCTCCATCTTCAGCCTCTTCAGAGCCACAATTTCATCTGGAAACAGTTCAAGGCAGGCCTGACGCCGAGCACTGAGCAGCGGCAGGCCCCGGCCACGCGGTGGGAGCCGCCGGGGGTCCCTCGGGCTCGCCTGCTGCGTGGCGCCAGAAGGGGCTGTTAGAGATGGGGTGCACCGCCAACCTACCCCCCACGCCCTACCCTGACGGCCCAGTGCTGGTGGTGGCCATGGCCGGACACCTGCTCGGCCTTTGCTTGGGCCACCGCCCAGCAGCCCCTCCCTCAAGGGCCGGCCCCGCACTCCGAGCCAGGCCACAGCAGAACCTCTTGGTACCCTGCCTCCGGCGGCCACGGCCCATCCCTCTGGCGCCTCCACTGCTCCCCTCTCCCCCTGGGGACCCGCCCCAACTCTACCCACCTGTTTTCTTGTCTTTGGCCCGGTACACCACCCCGTAAGTGCCTTCTTCGATCCTGTTCAGGCACTGGAACTCCTCCACACTCCGGCAGCCCTGGGGAGGCGTCAGCGGCGTGAGGGCTCAGGTGGGCCTGCACAGGCGCACACGCAGCCACCGCAGCGCTCTGGAGGGCCTGGGGGCTGCCCAGGTGTGTGGCCAAGAGCGACTTCCCCCACCCCCATTCACTTCAGTGAGGTCACCCCCTAGATTAAAAAATAAAGCCAGTGGGGACGGAGGTTTGCCCCAGCTCCTCCTGCACTAGGCCAAATAGCCCTGACCCACTGGCCGCAGCCCAGGGCCCTGGTTCCCAGCACACCCTGCAGGCCAGAGGAGAGACGGCCTCCCTGGGAGCAGGGTGGAGCCCAGCCCCACCCGGCAGAGGCGCCACGTTTGCCAGAGCAGCCTCTGACCCTGGACCCTCAGAGCAGGCGCTCGAGGCCACCCCCAGGAAGGTGTCACTTCCTGAGCTGCCCCTCTGGTGGCCTCTGCCCCCGGCAGGTAACAAGGCGAGAGAGGCAGGAGCCAACCTGGGCTCTGACTGCAAAGGCAGCCACTGCCAGGCTCATGGTGCCCTGCGAGCCTCTCGCCTGGGGCGTCGTCCTCCCTCAGTGCCACCCTGCTGGCGGGCAGCCGTGGCCACGGAGCCGGGAGGCCGGTGAGCCACAGGATGGCCTGCAAGCTGCCGAGCCGGGCGGGGCTACCTGCAGGGCGGGCAGGTACTTGGGCAGCTCCTGTTTGAGCTCGATGGGGGACAGCGCCGGGGAGTCGGGCACGAAGTCTCCTTCGGTCAGCGCGCTGCTCTGTGGGGTGCCCTCGCCCGCATCTTCCTCCCCTTCTTCGCTCTCCCCGGAATCTCGATCAAACCGCGATTCTGGAACTTCAAGGTGAACCCATTTATGGAACCAGGAAACAGGTCTCCCCATGTGGAGACGCCGCCACACGAGCCGCCCCCAGGGAGGACAGGAGGTCACGGCCCAGGAACCCCGAGGGTGGAGCCTGCTGCCCGTTGGCAGCCAGGCCTGCGCCGCCCCCACCCCAGGCAGTCCGGCCACCTCTCCCTCTGTGGCAGGGCCCTCAGCGTGCAGTGCACCAGCTGCCCAGCCACCAACGGAGCCCCAGGGAGTCAGTCCAGCCCGCAGACACGGGGCCTGGGGCGACAGTGGCTTCAGGGCACAACCACCCCGGAGACCCCCCACCTGCACAAGCCGCTAGGGCCCCGCCACGCAGCCGCAAGGCTCTCACCCACGAGGATGTGGTTCTCGCTCTCCCGATCCTCGTCCTCGCTCATCTCCTCCTCGCTCACTTCCTCTGCAAGAGCGCACACCCGCTCGGACGGCAGGGCCCACGCCGCCCAGGCGCCGGCCCGCCCTCTCGGGCTCGGAAACCCGGCCCTGGCCCGGCGCGCCCTGGCCGGCGGGTGCCGGGTTCCGTGGCCCGACAGCAGGCTCCACACCCGGGCAAGTCCACGCCGGACTGGACCCCCTTTCCCGCAGCTCCTGCAGGCGCCGCCCGCCCGCCTGCCCGGGCCTCACCCGCCGACTGCGCGGAGCCGTCCTCAGAGTTGCTGCCCGTCTCCTCCTCCTCCTCCTCCTCCTCCTCCTCCTCCTCCTCCTCCGAGTCTTCGCTGCTGCTCCCCTCCTCCTCCTCCTCCTCCTCCCCTTCCTCCTCCTCCTCCTCCTCCTCCTCCGAGCCGGACCCCGACTCCGCTGGGGGAGGACAAGAGCCAGAGTGAGCCGGGCAGCCACCGGGGCCCCGGGCAGCCACGGGCCGGCGGGTGGGTACCTGACGAGGACTCGGCGGAGCTGCTCTTGCGCTCGCTGTCGCTGACGTCCTGCAGGTCGGACAGCAGGTCTCGCTCCTCCACCTTCTCCTCTTTCGCTTCCGAGACAGACGGCAGGGGGGTTGGGGCAACGCCTCCACACAGCCGAGACCAGCCGGCCCCGTGCACGCAGCGCCTCGCGCGGTGTCCCAGACCCAGCAGCCCTTGACCCAGCACCGCCACCTCCGAGGCTAATGGCAAAATCCCCAGCAGGGACCCCCTGGGGCCGCCGGCAGGCGCCCTCCCCTCACCTGGCTTCCGGCTGTCCCCTAGCTCAAGCCGCTCGCGCGGCGGCCGCGGTGGGCTGCGCGTCCAGTGGCTTGCCTTCCCTTTGTCGCCGTAGTCCTCCCGCAGGGTACGGTGATGGGCCGACACTGGGACGCAGGAGAACGGGGCTGCATCGGCCGCAACCTCACCCATGGCCCCCACTGCCCAGGGGTGGATCGAACCCATGGAGACACCCGCACGCTCCCTGCACCGGCGCTGGGACAGGCCAGGAGCAGCTCTGACCCATGGCCCCTAGGGGGCCTTCCAAGCCCGTCTCCAGCGGCAGAAAGGGCACCGCGGGCCAAGCACCTGAGCCGCACCAGCATGGCAGCAGCAGGTATCAGGACACCCTGCGTCACCACCCAGTGTCAGGCTGGGCCTGCTGGACCCAGTGTAGACCCCCTTGAAGGCAGTCGGGGCCTCTCCCTGAGCCCCCACCCTACCCGTGGACCCCATACCTTCCCTCCTGGCCTCGCGTTCCTTGCGCCGCTCCTCTGCCCGCCGCTCCCGCTCCTTCTGCTCCCGCTGCTCCTTCTGCTGCTCCCGCAGCTTCCGCTCCCGCTCCCGCTTCCTCTCCAGCTGCTCCAGGCGGTCCCTGCAACAGGCTCAGTGTCACTCCCAGGTCCCGCTGCCATCCCCAGGAAGTGGGCAGCACCGTGAGCCAGAAGGGCAGAGAAGCCGCCTCAGGGCCAGACGCTTGGCTCGCCCTCAGGCAGTCGAGAGTGAGCAGAGGCTGGTCCCAGTAGCTTTCGTGCCTGAGCTGGAGGCAGCAGGGAGCTGGCCTGTGGGGGCGTGACCACAGGATGTGGCAGGGCAGGGCATGCGGGACTCTAGGCAGTTCTGAAAACTCCTGGGCGTCCCGAACTATTTCAAAATAAAAGATGAGGCGTAACTTCATATAAAATTCAATGACTGGGCCTCCCCGGTGGTGCAGCGGTTGAGCGCTGGGTTGCGAAGTTGTCCGCAGCCTCTGCAGTGCCGGTTCGATTCCCAGCCACCGGGTGAGGGTCCCACATGGCGCGCAGACCTCTCCTGCCGCCCGCTGCTCCCCTCAGCAGTGTGCTTCATCAGTCTGCCTGCTCTGCTCCCCGCTCTGGCTCTGGGAAATTCTCTCACCCTCCCGCGCTTCTGACTGTACCCCAGTGCTTGTATAAATAAATAAGTCTTTAAAAAAAAAAAATTCAATGACTCTCCAATTTCTCATAAACTTATGAGATTGTGCAGCCAACACAAATCAGTTTAAAAACGTTCCTCGAAATGACGCCCCTGCAGCTACGGGTGATGTTGGCATCCACTGCAGTTAGGTGGGTCTGGCTGACAGAGTTTTCTACGTCCTGGTTGATTTTCTCCAGCTCCTACCAACAAGTGGAGCGGGGCGCTGAGATTTCCAAACACACCCGATGAACTGTCCATGTCTCAATCCCGTCGCCTGTGGCTTATTCATTTCCTGACTCTCCTGAGGTGCACGTGTGTTCACAGCTGCCGGGTCTTCCTTACGTATTTACCTCCCCGTCGTCACGATGTCCTGCGTCTGCGACAGCTGTCCGAACACTCACTGTCAGACACAGGCCGTCAAGCGCCCTGCTGCACACTGTCCTTTCTCACCATCTTTTTGCTTCCCGCTGACTTTGTCTGCGACGCTGACTCCTCTTGTAGACAGCAGACCTGCAGCTCGCTTTTCTGACTCTTCCTTGTTTGGGACAGAGAGACCAGTTCACACTTAAATAACTATGGACACAGTCGGATTTACGCTTACTTTTGTGCTTTGTTTTCATTGTCTCTTTCATGTTCATCTGTTTATGCCTGTTTTTCAACTTAAATAAGGATTTGATTCCCAATATTTTCACTCATTTCTAGTTGCTTTCTCTGCGGCTGCTCTCAGGCTGGTGATGTGCACCCTAACACATTAACGCTGCTTGGATGTGGTGAAGCAATAAATTCTGTTCCAGCGCAATGCACACACCCCTTGTTACCCAACAACACTGTCTTATTGTTTAACCTACACCGTGCCATTTCCAGCGCTCGTCTCTTCTTCCTATAGGTTCTAGTCAATGCCTGGCATGATCACCAGTCAGCCTGAAAGCCCCCTATTTCTCGTGAGGCAGCACGAACTAGCGGTGCACCCCGCCACTATTTACCTGGGAGTGCCTTCCGTTCCCTCGCCTCTGGAGTCCTGGCTGACAGCAACGTGGATGTGCCAGGCGTCCCTCCCGATGAGGACGCACTTCCTCCTTCACGTGGATGGTTTTTCTCACTGCTTGTAGGGGCCGCTTTGCCTTTTACCAGATGAACTTAGATGAGATTTGTGTTTGTCCTATGTAGGATTCATATGATGATAAATGATTCTCATCAAATTTGGGAAGTCTTCATTTCTCATTGCAAATACGTCTTTCTGTCCCTTCCCTCTTCCCCAGGACGGCCGCCACACAGACGACGGGCCGGGCGGATCCCCACATGCGTTCGCAGTCTCCGTCCTCCTGGTAACTGGGGTGCTCTCTCCCATCGCTCCATCTCTAAGTGCTTTGCTCCCAAATCTTTGCTAACTCCAACGCTGTGAACACTGGGAGACATAGTTTCTGCGGATGCCTTTATTCCTTAACACAAGGTAATGCTTTCTTAACTCCGTAGGCCTCAAACTTTTCACCGAAATCTGGATAGTCTAGGTGAGACATCCCACCAACTCTGGGTAAGATTCCTTGGCTGCTGCTGTCAGTCTGGTAAGCTGCTGGCTACCGGGTGAACTGCCCCTTGTGCAGCGTGGCCACTGCCGTTGTCCACATGCTTCTTGTTTGTAAGCTTTGCTGGACCACAGGGTGAAAAGGATGCTTTCTGCCAGAGGTCAAAACCCAGAGCGAGCCCCTGAGGTCTGGTGTCCCAGCTTCCAGTTTGCTCCAAGGCCTATGTTTCCATGTCTGCTTGCTTGCGTGAAGGTAGCAGCCCACTTCTGCTGGAATGAAGGGAACCGCAGCACCCTTCCTTAGTCTTCCTGGCCCAGACCAAGTGAGAGCCTGCTACAGAGCGGACACTCACTACGTGCTGCTAATGGCTCAGGGGCAGATTCTGTGTCAGGATCCGCACACACGGAGTGAGCGGGCTGACTGGCCACAAGGCGGATCCGCTCTCTGATGGGACTGACAAGACAAGCCTGAACCTGCCTCACACAGCGCACGGCAGACCCGGGCACTCCGGCTCTTCTTCCGTCACCTGTCATCGGCTACTAGGAAGGAGGACGGCCCCCGACCCCCCGTCATACTCTGGTCTAGACCTTCAGTCCGGTTCCTACCTCAGACCTGCAGACCCTCTCAAATGGCCCCTTCCTTTGGCCTGAGCAGCTCCAGGCTCCGCACACGTTTCTGTTCCCTTCCCTGTCTCCTCTCAACCACACTCACACTCCTCAGGAGACTCACTCCCTCTGGGCAGTGACTTCTGCTTAACAGCGCCCCACACTTAGAGGGACGTGGCACTGCTCAAGGACGCTGTGTCGTATGCAACCCAGTTCTCGCCTGCTGTCAGAGTCAGTCTCTGCCACTGCCTGGATGGGATGGGGCACTGACCACCACAGGCACCGCACTGCAGCTCTTCAACTACCCAGCCCCTTACCTCTCTCTCCTGGAATGTTCCCGTGCCATCTCCCGCCTCTTCTGCCTCTCCCACTCCCGGCGGGCTTTATCCTGTTCTTCTCGATGTCGCTTCCGACGCTCGTGCTCTCTCTCTTTCTCTTTCACTCTAGCGTGCTTCCCTGACGAGCAATTACAAGTGTCAGGCAACAAAACGTAACCGCCAAGCACTTAACTAGAAAAGGCCCAGTGGAGAAGAAATGTTTAATAAATGGCTTGTAAGGGGAAAAAATACCATGTTGTTATCTCAGAAAAGAATTAAAATTTTCTGTAGCGAGTGAATCACAACCAGACGCCATTAAGTCTCACAACACAAAACAGAGGCAGCTTAGCCCCCTTCGAGGCCACGCTGTAGGCCATGTCCATCAAGTGCATTTGCAGTGATGAGACTGCAGTGAGACTCCAGGTTCAGTTTCCCAACACCCCGAAAATGCTCCTGAGGCTGGGGTGAGAGCAAAGCAGTATTTGTTCATTCAAACATTTGTCTTTTCCCTAAAGTAGTTTAGCACTGAAAGATGTACTCCCCTGTTATTTGTTGAATTAGGATTTTAGGTGTAAACAAGCTACCACGAAACAAAGCGGTAAGGAGAGGTGCCCCAGGAGGCATGAGACACCGTCATTCAGAGAACCCTAGAATGACGCCTGCCTCTGGCTATCGCTTTACTGTCTCTTCTTTAGAGCACAGGACGCAAATCACACATGCACACGGCAGGAGAAAACACACGTTCTGTACCTCCTTCTGCTGAATGACTGCGATGCCGACGCTTCTCTTTTCTCTTTTCATCTTTCCTGTGATGAGCCTTTTCTTTCCGAGACATTTGCTGGGGTGGTTTGATAGCCAAAGAATCATCTTCCTCTCCTCTGAAATAAGACACAACAGCATCACAGTGCCCTTGAGAAAATCATGTTAAGACGCATCAGGGTGGGCCTTCCCTGGTGGCGCAGGCGGTTGAGCACAGCGCTGTGAAGCTGTCCGCAGCCTCTGCAGCGCAGGTTCGATCCCGGCGGGCCGGCGAGGGTCCCACATGGCGCACAGACCTCTCCTGTCTCGCCCGCTGCTCCCCTCAGCAGTATATTTCAGTCAGTCTGCCTGTTCTGTTCCCCACTGTCTCCAGTGAATCCTCTCGCCCTCCCATGCATCTGGCCTGTACCCCGGTTCTTGTGTAAATAAGTAAAAAATCTTAAAAATAGTAAAAATGAAAAATAAAAAAGACGCATGAGGACATTAAAGTTTCCTCAGGCCAGAAAACACAGAATCCAGAATATGAAAAACTGAATCTAATCCGCTATTGAAAAATACATTAATTACAAAGCTTAACCCAAAACTGTATGTTAAATATACCCTCCGATGAAAAATACCTGTGAGAATCAATGAGGTATATGGAATAAAAATACTTCTCTGAGAAAACTGGTGGTGATAGGCATGTTCATTACTCTGACAATTACAGTCTCATAGGTATTTTAAACATGCATTAATCTGCACTTTTTAAACACAGAAGCATACCTCAACAAAGCTATTAATGAAGAGATACCAAAATTTTAATTTTACTTCATGCTATCAAAAGATTACTTAGGAGCCTCCTTGATGGTGCAGGAGTTAAAGTCTAAGTGCTATCAAGCTATCACCAGCCACTGCAGCATGAGTTCGATCCCGGGCCAGGGAGCTGCCCACAGGGCACAGCAGACCTCTCCTGTCTCCCCGCCGCTACCCTCAGCAGTGTATTTCAGTGGATCCACCTGTTCTGCTCCCTGCTCTGTCTCTGGGGAATCCTCTCACACCCCAAAACCTCTGGCCTGTACCCCAGTTCTTGTATGCATAAATAAATAAATAATTTAAAACTAAAAAAAAAAAAAAAAAAAAAAAATATCATTTAACACCATCTTCACCTAGACATGACAAAACCCTGGGAGAATTCACTCCCTATCAGTCTACCTGAATTTCTAGTGATGTAGCCTTTAATCCCCTGACAGAACAGGGAGGAAACAAAGTGATACCACGGCACAGGGGAAACACCAGAAAACACAGGCCTGGGCCGGCTGCTGTGCTCCATGCCCCTGCTTGGCTCTTTTTCAGCAATCAACTTGGGTTTACTTGTGCAAAATTTTGTCATCACAACCACACAACACAGGCACTCACAAATACTATATAAATGGTGCAGACTTGACTGAACAATAATCACAAAAAGGAACACACGCTCATTCAGTCTTTCCCTGAGAAAAGGGGTGAGCCGAGAGTCCATGTCCGTGCGAGGATGACCCAAACCCAGTGCCAGGCTGCCTCCTTAGCGATTTCTGCAGCCAGGCACGTCTCTCACCTGTCTTCCATGGAGTCCTCTCTTCTGTAAGGAGAGTTCCTTATTGTAATCTCCATGCGGTGGTCCCTCAGCTCCCCCTCCTCAAGGGAATCCCGCTTGGAATCCCGGTCATCAGACTAGGAAGCAAAGAGAAAGTTACTCATTTTCTTCATAGGGTATTTTAGTGATCATCAAACCTTGCCAATATCCAAAACCAAACTTTGGCATGTACTTTGAATGGGCCAATATCGTAAAAGAAACTCCTTATGCAAATCCCACGACATTAAAATTACGACTCTGTAACCCAGAGCCTGAGACGAGAGAGATAACACCAGCAGGGACAGGAGGCGTTAGACTACGCAAGGGTGTTAGTTGTTTGTGTGAGTCCACGTGGAGCCGTAGAGGATAATTCCTAGTCCACATACTTGGACAGCTCACACAGCACTTACACCTGAAGTGACCACTACTGATCTTAGCACCAGGTACTTCCAATGCCCCTTATCAAACCACTGCGCAGTTGTTTGAGTGTGTTATTACGCAAACCAAGAACGATGGAGAACATGAACAGTCACTGAAACTGCAACTACACTAAAGTAACTGCGATGACACAAACACACTAACAGCGGAATGAGAAACATTAGTTTCACTGCGAGCATGACTAAGTTCAAGATCCTTTACCCTGGGAATAGACAACGTCATCTAGATACGGCTTTAGTATGTTATCAACCTGTCTCCATGTAAACTGAGTATCTCAATGCTTTTTGTTAATTTTTAGAATAGATTTTGGGCTCACCTGCGACATTTGGAAGTACAAAAGAACTTCACCGAAGAAGCGTTGTTCTAATGGAAAAATAGGGCAAAGAAATTAAATCTCCTTTAAGAAAACCACTTACTTAAAAAACATGGCTTACATTTTTTAAGCGTTTAATCTCTGCTTTCTCCTCCTGTTCCTTCCGTCGTTTCTTCTCCTGGAGAATTTCATCTAAAGTTTTCACTTTCCAAGAGTCCTTTTCATCACCCATTGGAGTCGACACTGCGGGGAGAGCGGCGGTCAGTGGGCGCCCGGCCTCGGCGACCCGCCGCCCCCGCGCCCGGCCCCGGCCCCGCCACCCCGCGCCCCGGCCCCGCGCCCCGCCGCCCCCCGGCCCGACGCGGGGCTCGGAGCCCCAGTTCCGCGCGCCGCCTTCTCAAGCCCCAGGTCCGCGCCGGGCAGGCGGGCTAGGGAGCGAGGGGGTCGCCGGCAGCGGGGCCCCGAGGCCGCTGGGATCCGAACCCGAGGGCGCCCCGCCACGCCGCGCCCGGCCCGCCCGCCGCGACTCACCCCTGCGCCGCCGCCGCCGCCGCCGCCGGTCCCGGAGCCTGAGCAGAAACAGCGCCCGGCGCGCGCCAGGAGCGACGTCACTTCCTGCACGGCGCCCACTGATGACGCGCGCGGGGGAGCTCGCGCCCGGCGCTCCGCGTCACTTCCGTCCCGGATGCTGGAGGACGACGGGCGGCGAGGCGAGGCGGGTCCGAGGCCGGGAGCGCCCCGCGGCTCTGGGAGGGAGCCCGGCCCCGCCCCCCGCGCCCCGCCCCGCGCTGGCGGGGACCCGCCTGCTCGCGCACCCCTGGCCGGGGCCGGCTGTGACGCTCGGGCCGCCGGGACTGAGGCCCGGGGAGGTCGAGGCGCCCGCGAGCGCCGCCCGGGCCGGGCGCGCCCTCGCCAGTGCCCGGCCCTGCGGCGGAAAACGTGCCCGCGCGGCTCGGGCCTGACGTGGGGTGCGGGCGCGTCGCCCCTCCCGGAGCGGCCCGCGGGCTGCCGCCGAGCGCGTGGGTTCCCGGCGCCGCGCCGCGGGTCTCCCCCCAGGGCTCGGGCGCCGCGGAGACCGGGGGGCGCCGCCGCCCGGCCCCAGCAGCGCGAGGTGACTCCCCGCCCCCGAGGAAGCACCGCCCCGCAGGACGCGGGGAGAGGAGGCCGAACGCCTGGGAAGGCCCCGACGCGTTCACTCCCCGCGCGGGGGGCCGCCGGGGCTCGGCTCCGACAGAGCGGCGCGGGGCGGGGCCGGCCCCGCTCACTCCGGACGGCTCGCCCGCCGGACGCCCCAAACTCCTCCCCCAACGAAAACAGAAGCCAGTTTCTGAGTCAGGGTGGACACAGGGCTGACCCCCGCGGTCATGAACCTGAATCGGATCCCCCAGGAAGGCCGGGGGCGACTTTGGAGACGCGCAGCGGGAGCTGGGAAGGGGGGAAGGAGAGGCTCCAGCGGCGCCTGGAGACGCGCTTGGGGAAGCCCCGAGGGGCAGGTGGCCCAGGGCGTCATCGCTCAACTGCCCCCCGCCCACCGCCCCGGCAGCCTGAGAGCCTGGGCGGCCATCGCCCCAGACGTAGGGGTCGCGCCCAGGCAGGCGAGCAGCATGGGGCCCCTGCGGTCCTCGAGCGGCGTTCGCTCTCCTGTGCCGCGTCTCCTGCTCTGGCGCCTCGAGCTGTGCAAAGGTCCGCAGCGCCGCCCGCTCATGGCGGATTCACAGGGCACCGGGGCCCCAGAACCGCTGCGCTTCAGGCCTGCACCTTGGCGTTGTCCTTGAAAGCCGAGGTGCCCGTGGGGTGGAGGCGGAGAGCGAGAGCTGCTGCAGGTGTGTCGGGAAGGCCCAGCCTCCCAGCCACAGGTCAGCCAGCCGTGTCCTGCCTACACCACTGACCACGCCCGGACTCATGTCCACTCAGTGCAGGGCTCTCCAGGAAGTGCTTGCAAGCAGATGAGCTGGGATGGGCATGGTGTGGCACGCGCAATGCCAGCTCGGCAGGGGGGCTGGGGTAGAACTCAGGGGCCTCCTCACCCCCGACCCAGAAGTCTCCAAACCACTTTAGCCAGAAATTGACTCATTTAGAAATAACTGAAGAAAATCATAGTTTCTGGTCCAAAATTTTAGAAAATGAACTGTCTGGAAGCTGCCTGCGACTGTGGGGCTCTGGGAGCAGTGTCCTATGTCCACCCGAGGCCTCACTGCCATTTCCGTCCAGTGCAGCTGCGAAGCCTGAGTGGCTCTGGTCCTCATAGGCCACCTGACATCCACCACCCGCTGTGACCCCTTCCAGGCTTGTCTCTGGCAGGGCAGGAAAGAGGCTGGGACAGGAGCAGGCCATGTCCTCTGCATGAGGGAGGCCCCGAAGGCCCGCTGGTAGCTTCAAGGCCTCAGGTGGCTCAGCCTCTTGGCAAACTTTTCAGGTAGAATTTGCTGGGTGTGACCTCAGCTCTGCTCCTCACAGGCCAGGGCCTGCAGGGGGCCACTCTTCCATTGTCCAGTTGACAAACCAAGAACCCAGCAAAATAAAGGATGGTGCACACCAGGAGGGCTACCTCGGGCTGGCTGGGTCAAGCAGTTTTCCAATAGTCCACTTGGTCCCACAGAAGGGCGTCAGCCAGCCAGGGTGCATCCTGGCCCCAGAGACCAGCCCAGCCTTGGTGGACTAGTCCTCGAAACCCTGTCAAGGTGTGAGCTGAGGACTAGCGCGAGGAGGATGGAGGCCTTGACCTGACGGGACAGCCGTCCACCCCGGGGGGCGGGTCTGGCAGGGAGTGCCAGCCCAGTGGGCTGGAGGCTGCGAGGGAGGCCTGCTGGGCTGACATCCCAGAGCCGTTGCTGCCAGTTTCCTTTGTGAAACTCATCATCACTCTAGACACAGCCAAGAGGCTGAACGCTCTTCCTACGGCCACTCATGACCCTCTGAGGGAAGGCAGGCGGGGGAAGAGGCTTTCACACAAGCCACAGGGGCGGTCGGGCACCCCCACACCCAGGACACACTCCGGTGTCTGAGGCTCTAAGTCAGGAAGAGCAGAGGGTCTCGCTGGAGCCCGGCAGGAGCCTCCCCAGGTGGGCCGGCGCTGGCAGCTCTGGGGTGTAGGGGCGCGAGGACATGCGCGTGGACCCTGATGGGGGTGGGATGTGCCTGCGGGCCTTGATGGCTCTTGGGGAGTGGCTCCTGCTGCGCAGCAATCCGACCCTGCTCCCCTTCAGTCGCCCCTAGTGGTGGTTCCCCAGTGGATTCGGGACTGACAGGCCTGGGTGGTGAGGGGGGTTGTCAAGGTAGGGGTCGACCTCCCCAGGCCAGTGCCCCACAGCCCCCGGAAGCGGATATGTGGGACCCCTGACTTGGGTTTCCTCTGGTTTTGAGGGAAACCCAGGAGGGGAGCAGGGGTCCCCGGGGCTGCTCAGGCTCAGTGGTGCGGTCTGGGGTCTTTGGGCACCAGGGGCTCCAGGTCGCCCTCCGGTGTCTGGCTGCCGGCAGCGGCTAGGCTCTGAATGGCCTCGCGCTGGTGCTGCTTGGCCTTGTTGTAGAGCAGGACGCCGACGGTGACCAGGACGGTGCCGATGGCCGACAGGCTAGTGACTCTGTTGCCAAAGACTATGACGCTGAGCCAGATGGACAAGGCGTGCTTCACGGTGCTGGCCACGCTGCAGCAGAGGCGGTGGGGTCACAGCTGTGGTGCGCACCGCCCTGGGGGCAGCAGGGGCTCCCGGGACTCGCTCCCCAGCTGCCTCCCCCCCCCCCAGTCCCGCCTTTCTTGCCGGGGAGTGTCTACCACACAGAAGCAAGGATGCTCACCAATGGGGGATCCCCCACCCCGCCCCAGGGCCCTGCGGTGAGCGCTCTGCCCTCCTGCCGCGCCCTTTAACTGGGCATTTCACAGCAACCGGCACAGCCAAGACGTGACACCTCCAGGGCCAGTGGCTGTCGAGGAGGAAACTGGCCTCGGGTGCCCCGGCCCTCCCAGCCCCAGAGGGGACACAGCGGCGGAGCGGGGCGGGCTGCGGTGGGGGGGACACAAGCTGACTCGCCACGGCCTATTTTTGCGCGTTTTGCCCTTTCCCAAGCTCTCGACAGTGACTAGGCACTGTTGCTTGAAGAAGAAAACCCAAAAAAAAAAAAAAAAATTATTTTATAAAAAGTGGGTTTTTTGTCTTTTTTCAAACCATCACTGACACTGACTGAAAAACAAGGTTTCAGGGAAACTGGGAATCCCCCGTCTGCTAAGAGACATGCGTGACAGCACCACAGTCCCCGCGGAGCCTCGGGCTCAGGTGCGCTGCAGTGGCATGAGAGCAGGGCCCCTGGTGGCACCCCCCTCGGTGGCAGAGCACAAGGCCCGTCGCCGCAGGACTGTGCCAGACAGAGACGCCCACGTCTCCAACAGCACAGACTACGGGGAGGTGGGCGTCTCCCCGAACACCCAGACGGGAGGTCTGCTCTGCAGGCGGCGGGTCGCCCTGGGCCAGAAGCGGGCTCACCTGAAGGTCACCGGGGAGATCTTCCCCATGAGGGCATAGGCCGTGACGCTCTGCAGGTGGAACAGCACGCCGTCCGCCAGCAGCAGCAGCACCATGTCCTGCGTGTAGTGGAAGCTCCGCCCACTCCTGCCGATGACGGGCAAGTCCTAGGGCAGAGCAGAGCTGGAGCCGTGGCTGCGCGGCGACTGTTCCGCACCGACGCCTCACCAAGTGGCTGAATGCGGCGGGAGACTCACCATGAAAAAGATCCAGGCGGGGACGAGCATGGCCACGGCCGAGGCGCTGGTGTAGAACTGCAGCTCCACGGCCCTGCGGGACAGACACGCTGACCCTCCCCCGTGGGGTCCTCAGCGGCCCAGACGGGGGCAGGCCCAGGAGTGTGACAGGAGGCCCCACCCAGCTGGGATGGGGGCCTGGCCCCCGGCAGGAAGGAGCTTCCTCCTTCCCAGGCCCAGGAAGGCCTGTCCAGGTCACGGAAGCCGAGCTGGAGGGGGCCCGGCCCATGGCGGTGTTGGCCCCAAGGGCCCGGGACTTACGAGAACCGGTACTTGTCCCCACTGAGCAGCTTTTTAGAGAAGACGTTCTGTAAACTGGACCAGAAAACAGGACATCACATGCTGATCCTGGCCGCAGTCCCTCCTCCAGGCATCCTGGCTCTGCCCCAAAGTCCCTGCTGTGCACACCCCACCCTCAGGGCCCCTCACCGCAGGCCGCCCCAGCGGGAGGCCCAGTTGAGGGGCAGGGACGGCAGTCCGGAGCGCGTGCACGCACGTCAGCCAGAAAGGTCCCGGCGGGACGAGCAGCCAGAGCAGTATTTCAGAAGCCCTGGGGGCCCTACAGGAAAGCCCCAGCTCCGCGGCCTGCTGAAGTCTCGCTAAGGAACTGTCAGAGATTCCGACAGAGACTCAGGTCACAAGACGTTCCCTACGTTCTGGATCACCAGAGCCCGGGTGGGGCTGCTCATGCGTCCAGCCTGTGGCGCCGGCACCAACGGGGAGCCCTGAATGCGGGTGCCCTGCCCTGTGCGCCCCGACTGGTCAGGGGGCCGCCCTAGCCTTAGGCCAGGCATGCCTGAGAGTGGCTCGCTGCTCCCTGGGTGGGAAGAGGGTGACCGCGGCCGCTCTGGGCGGGCGGCAAGAGCACAGCCCTCCGGGCAGCACACACCACTCACCAGTCCATGATGTTGGTGGACAAGGCCGCGGAGAAGCCCAACACGTTGAAGCTCGCCTCGGTGGCGGTGCAGAGCGCGAGCCCGCCCATGACCGGCAGCAGGGACAGGTGCACCAGCAAGCCTGGGGGCGCACAGCGCAGCGCTCAGGGCTCGCGGGCCTGGGCAGCCTGGCCAGCTTTCAGAGGCCAGCGCCTGCCCGGGGCGGTCAAGGGATGCGCAATAGCCGAAGTCTGCATCATGCCCTCTGCCTGCCAGGCGAGGAGGCTCAGCACCTGCGCATGTCCCGGCGCCCTGGCCCCGCCTGAAAAACGAGGGTACGCCGTAGCCCCCGATGCGTCCAAGGAAGGGGAGCTCGAGAAGGAGCGGCTTAGAGGCGTGTCCCTGTGCGGGAGGACCTGCTGGCCATGGCGCCCGGGCTCAGGCCGGACTCCAGCGGCCGCGGGCACAAGCCTTCATGTTCGGTAAAAAGCAAACCAAACTGCTCGTCCCACCACGGGGCACAGCTGCCCAGCACGTGGCCAGCCGCAGGCGGGGGCAGAGGCCACCGGGCCCACACAGCCCGGCCTGCGCCCGGCACACCATCAGGTGACGGGAAGTGGAAACCGCAGCAAGAGCTGCACGCAGCCATTTCCCCCTCCAGGAAGGAGAAGCTGCCCCGTGGGCAACCTCAGGGCCCCCCATGCCCAGAGCCGGTCTTCTTCCCAGGCCCCCCCAATACGTGTTTCTCTCGAATCCCATCAAGATCTCGGCTAGAGAAGCGAGTGGCCGCAGCGTCCACCCCTGATGCCCTGGGGCGCTGGGCCGTGGGGAACAAGGGCAGGGAGCGTCGCCAGCGAGTGTGACAGGGCGGGGCCTCCGGGCCGGGCGAGAGTGAGCCCTGCCCACCCAGCTCCCTGACCTTGGGGCACCGAGGGTGCCCGCCCCTCCCTGCCGCCCAGGCCGTGGCAGGTGCAGGGACACCGCAGGGACGCGGGGGCGAGGGGCTCACCGGTGTACTCCCCCAGGATCATCCGGGACATGATCACCGTGAAGATGGGGGCCGAGCTCTTCACGGTCTCAGCAAACGACACTGCCACGTTTTTCAGGCTGACCAGGCCCAGAACCACAGTGGCGAACCTGAAGGCAGCGGGAGCCTCGCTTCAGCACCGTGGTGGGCCCCAGGGGCGGGGCACACCCGAGGGCACTTGGCGTCGCAGCACTGGGGGTGTCGTGTTGTTCTAGAGAGAGCCTGACCAGGTGCCCCCGAGCCCAGCAGGCCCCCTAACCCCCAGGGCTGTTGGCCAGAGACGCTGGGGAGCCAACTCTGACCTCATGAGCCCCACAAACAGCATGGTGGTGACGAAGTTGGGCGGGTAGGAGAGCCGCAGCTTGTGCTGGTACAGACAGCAGGGGACGAAGATCTTGACGCAGCCGATGAGCGTGGTGGACAGCATCTGCACCGCACCTGGGGCGCCGCGCGTGTGACTGCGGGGCCGCCAACCTGGGAAGCGGGGAGGTGCCCTCGCCCCCCCCTCTCCCCCCACCCCCGGCACGGCCCTCACCCAGCATGCTGGGCTCCCCCTCCAGCAGGGACAGGATGTACTTGTTGAGGAAGAGGGTGCAGAAGCTGAAGAAGAACCACAGGGTGAGGTAGAGCAGTGCCCGGGAGCTCCACGCGCCCAGGTCCGACTCGATGACCGTGGTCTCGGTGATGGTGACGGCCAGCACGCGCTCCTCGGGCGGGCCCGCAGCCCGCGCCACGGCTGCCTTCTCGCCATGGTGGCTGCAGAGTGAGGCCCAGCCCAGTGGCAGCGTCCCGCGGGGCTTCTCCTCGGGGCTGGGGGCCGGCGCGGCCGACATGCCGAGGCCACGTCCAAGACGTCTTTACCCCTGAGTGGGACCACATGGACCCCGGGCCCCGAGCCAGGGCAGGCGGGAGGCAGCTCCGACGCACAGGCTGGAAGGCAAGCAGAGGACACAGGTGACCCATGGGCACATTTCATGTCCTTAGGACATTTATGATGTCCACACAGGGGTCAGAGGCCGCCCACCTGCTGGGCAGTCACCTCACTGCTGGCCTGGCCCTGGCACTGCCCACCCGCCCTCTGCCAAACGAAGAGGCTCGGCACCTGAGCATGTCCCGGAGCCCCGGCCCCGCCTGAAAAATGAGGGTGCGCCGTAGCCCCGGCACATCCAAGGAAGGGGAGCTCAGCAGAAGGAGCAGCTTAGAGGCGCATCCTTCCTTTTCCTTGACTTCTGCTTCCCCCTCACCTGGGTCCCCTCTGGCTTGCACCCCCTCCCCGGGGCCTGGGTCCACACCAGCCTCAGGGCACACCTTCGGGGGCCTTCTGAACAGGCTGGGGCTCGGCCTGCCAAGGCCTTGCAGCCACAAGCTGGCTCCCCACAGAGACAGCTCCAGATGGAGCAAAGAGCAAAGATCGAAGTTCACAGAGGTGGAGGCCATGGGGGCAGGAGGCAGGCGGTGGCCCTGATAGTGCCCGGCAGCACCCACTCGCCACGCAGGACAAAAGCCGAGCTTCGCACGACCATGCGTGGGGGCCGGGACCCAAGCATCTCTGGGAGCGAATGCTGGGCAGGGGACCCCGAGTCCAGCGTGACGGGCGCCCGGAAGCAGGCAGAACGAGCGCGTTGTGTCCCCTGCACAAGTGCCCGCAGAGGGGTCCGAGGCTCTCCAGGGCCTAGATGGCCACAAAGACAGCAAGCTAAGGGCAGGCAGCCGGTGGTGGGTGTCTTGTGCCCCCCGCGGGCTCACTGGACAACGGATAGGAAGGGGTGGGCCTGATGCAGCCCTCTCCCCTGCCCCACCTCCGCCCAGCACCAGGTATGCCCCGTCACCTGACTCATACTCACTGGAGGCACAGCCTCCTTAGAGAAAGGGAAGATTCCAGAGCTGGGGCGTCAGTGGGCCAGAGAAAAAGGAAGTGCTTGAGGGAGGGGGGCAGGCATGAGGGGACGCCCTTGGGAAGCCAGGGCGAAGGACGGACACCAAGCGCAGGAGCCACATGTCCATGGGGACGGCCAGGATGGGAGGTTCCCTGCGACGCGTGGGTGTAGCTGCTTGGTCTGGCTGCTGCCTATGGGCAGCCTTGGTCGAAGGTCAGGGCTCTGTGGGAGGCACCTGCAGTACAGCGGCCTGACCCCGCCTCAGGAGGCTGGAGGGACTGTGGACCCCTTCTCTCGCCACTCCTGGGCACTGCCCCCACTGGCACCCACCTGGCACCGGAGCCGGCCAGCAGGGGTGAGGGAACACCCAAGAAGGCAGCGAGTCGTTCTGAACCCCCTCGCAAACATGGCCTCCCTGCGTCCTCGCTGTCGCTAGTGAGTCCAAGGTCCGAGGACAGTCAAGCCAGCGATAGCACCTGACTGCTGGGCCCACAGAGCAGGACTGGGAGAGCCAAGAGTGGGGCCCGGTTGGAGGTGGTCCCCCTGGCTAGGGAGCTAGCCAGCACGGCATGGCGCTTGGGAACGAAGCCCACTTCCTCTTAAAGGAGAGCCCCTGCGTCCCCGCAACCCGCAGTGCACCCCGAGGCCACCCCAAGTGTGCAGGCCCAAAAGGAGAGTTGCCGCCCGCCCCGGCATGTGGGAGAAGGCACGCAGCTGGGGCTCGCACAGGTGCGGGGCTGACACCGTGCGCTCCGCAGTCCCTTCAACACTGCTGGTCACGCAGCTCCAGCAGGTCACAGGCGACTACCCTGAGGTTCAAGCCCCAGCAGACCCCCCTCCAGGAGCGGTGGGCCTGGAGCAGTTGCGCTGGGCCAGGAGAGTCAGGGCAGGGCGCTCGGCACTGAGCTCTGGGGCCACTCACCAAGGCAGGGTCCTGGCTACCAGCACACGGCCTCTGGGGTGTTCCAACTGTGGGCCCAGTTTTCAGCAAAAGCAGTTCCTGTTCTGCAAAGGACTGAAGGTCAGTCGCTCTAAGCTGACACAGGAAAATGGACTTTTACCAGCTAACACACCCAGTTCTGTCCAAGGGCTAAATGTGGGGCCCCCAGAGCTTGGGCTGCACCCCAGTCCCAAAGAAAAGTCTGAATCACCTCCCCCTGCTTATAGCCCACAGTGGCGGCAGAAGGATGTCTGTGGCTCAGACCCCCCAGGGCTAGGCCAGCGGCCTGGGTGAGGAATCCTGGCTGCAGAACTGATTCCCTCAAACACTGGTGAGGAGGCCTGGAGCTGCTGGACCTTCAGCAGAACTTCCTGCCCGTATTCAAGGCCCAGGAATTCATGCACCCCAGATCCCCATGGAGGCAATCCAGGAGGATGCTCCACCAGCTTTGTTAGCGGGCTGGGGGGCACCCACGCGCCCAGGGGGTCTGTGAGGGCCTGGGACACAGGCCGGGCAAGTGCAGATGGAGGAGGCCGTGTGCCAGCCCTGCCCCTTTTCCACAACTGCGCCTGTCCCGGACTGGGAGCGAGTTCTGTGCCTTCGTGCAACAGGTCAGGCCCGAACAGGCCCCCAGCTCGGAGCAGGCCGAGCGGCCCGCGGTCAGCTCTGGGAGGTGGGATCCCCGATGCACGACGGCTGCCGCTTCTCTCAGGGCCGGATCGTCCGCGCTGAAGAAGCGCCTCCCTAGTCTCTGCTGAACGGGCCTCTGGCGTTCAGCGGCGTCTCACTCTGCTTTAAAACGTTCCCTGCGAGGTCGCCGTGAAGACTCGCTGAGCGGAGCGTCCGCCTCCGGGAGGCCCTTCTCCGGCAGGGGCGGGCGGCGGGCCCGAGGGCGCCAGCGCAGGCCCAGGAGGGGCCCGGCCTCGCGCGCTCAGGGCGGGCTCCGCACGTCCCTGCGGACGAGGACGAGGTCGGCGCCCCGGGCCGGACCGGGCTACCGGCCCAACCCACCAGATCCCGCCCGCGCCGCGCCGCCGAGTGCGAGGAGCTCGCGGGCGATCGCGCCCTCCGGCCGCGCCTCCGGGTCCGTGGGCGGCGGCGCCTGCAGCTCCCGGGCCGCGCCCGCCCGCCCGCGCCCGCCCGCGCCCGCCCCGCGCCCGCCCCCGCGCCCGCCCCGCGCCCGCCCCGCCCGCCGCGGAGGCCGCGGCCCGAGAGCAGCGAGCGGGCGCGGGCGGCGGGCGGCGCGGGCCCACTCGGCGCTCCCGTGGACAGCGGCCGCCCTCGGCCGGGCCGCCGGGGCTGGGCCGCGCTGGGCGGCGGCGGCGGCTCCTCACCGTGGCGCGGCCATGGTCCCTCGCGCCGCTCCGCTCCGCTCGCGCGGGGGGCGGGGCCGCGGCCGGAAGCGGCCGGCGCCGCCCGGAAGTGACGCGCCGGAAGCGCGCCGGAAGCGCGCCGGCGCCGCAGCCCGGGCCCTGCCGCCGCGCCCCGGCGGGCCGGCGCCTCCCAGGCGGGGCGGCCCCGCTGGGCAGGGGCCCGCCCGCCCGCCCGCCCGCCCGCGAGCCCCGGAGGCCGCGGCCCGAGCCCGGTTTTCAAGGCCCAGAATTTCGGCCTCCCGTAGAGGAGACCCGGGCGCTGCGCGACGGCGGGCCGAGGCCACGCCCTCCTGGCCGCTGATTGGCGGCCCCGAAGCCCCGCCCCGCCCCGCGCTCCGCTGGGCCTGGGGAAGCGACGCGCGCCCCCGAACCCGAACCCGAACCCGAACCCGCCCCCCGCCGCGCGTCCCCGGAGGAGGCTGCGACAGCGTCTAACCGCCCGGCGTTCCCTTCGGGATTTGTGCTCCTCCACGTTCTGACGTACTGTTCTCACACGGTCTGCTGGCCTGGGCTTCTCCCGCGGTCCTGAGGCCGGCGGCGGAGCCTCCCGGGACTGTCCGCAGGGGCTGGGCCAGAGACCCCAAGGCGCACCCCAGCACTGGTCAGCCTCAAGGACACCGACGCCCGCTCATGCCCGCCAGCACCTGCAGGAGGGCACTGTGAGCCTGCAGAGTCCACCCCCACCCCAGGCACGTGGGACTGCCGGTGCTCACCATGGGTTTGGGGTCAGACACTTACAGAAGCAAATGTATAAGCCCTCTCGTGTGCCTAATAGCCAGGTCATGTTTACCTTCCATTTGGGATGGTACATTTTAAATTTTGAAATGATGTGGGGGCAGCCTGAACACCTCCCCTCCAGGACAGGGCAGTGGAGTCCCCTGCCCCAGGTGGTCGTCCTCAGGGGACGACCCAGCTTGGACCCAGCTCCCTCTGTCATGCTGAAGACTCTTGTAAATGTTCCAGTTTCAGCTTCTTCCTTTGATCTCACTAAGTAGATTTTCGGGGTGAAAGACACTCACCCTGTATTGTGCAGGGGCCATTTAAGCCTTAGCTCATTTGCAGGCCTGAGACCCCACGTGGTCCCTTAGGAAACAGCCCTGGGGGAGGAGGAAGACCAGCTCCTCCGACCTGGGGCGTCAGACCCACAAAGCCAGCCTGGACATAGCTGAGGGTAGGCCCAGAGCAGCCACACCCCAGACTCCTCCTGTGACCCCTCCTGTGGGAGCGGTCCCCCCTCTTGGGGTCTGTGGGTATGGGTGCGGCCCATTGGGGAAGCACCCAAGCAGGCCCATCTCTGGGGTCTGGAGGCCCAGCCCACACAGCTGCCCTGGGCACCAACCTCCAGATGGAGCTGTCACTTAACCCAAAGTTTAAAACAAATCTGTTTATTGAAAGAATCTGAAAATAGTGATAAGTTTTCAACATTTAACAAATTTTCAAGATATTAACAATATGAAACATTAAGAATTTACTTCAAAAAGCTGTCTTCTAGATCACTCCAACATCATGCTGCTCCAAGGGCTGATCAGCACTACTGGGCCTTCTCGGAGCGACTGGGAGTCACGTACACGTCTGAGTGCCGTCTGGACCTGGGCCCAGCCCCTGGCCCCTGGGCACCTCAGGCCCTGAGCCTGGCACGTGGGGACCAGGAGCCCAAGCAGGCAGCCCTCAGGGACACCGTCCTGCGCTTCCCGGGAGAAGGCGTGCCCGCTGCCCACACACCGCCGCAGCCTGGGCCAGGCCAGAGGAATAGCGGGGACATGGCGCCGCCCCAGAGGACAGCCCTCCCGCTTGGTCCCAGCCGGCCGGCGGCATGCGCCCTCCCCCAAGTCTGCAAAGTGTGTACAATAAAATCTGTACGTAAGCACTTCAGAAAGTTTAAAAGAATCTCTAAAAAGTAGACATAGAATCTAAAATACCTTCCGGGGTGTGAGGAATGTGAGTGGCCTGCACGGGCTGCTGCCTGCGGCCTGGCCCGCGGCACCATCCACCAGTATCGGGGAGGGGCCGGGGAGGGGTGGCCGCTAAGAAGGATTTTTGGCTACGAGACATTTATTATCACACCGAAGGACAGACGAACCCATCTGATCCCCTGAATTCCAAGACCGATGACGCAGTCTCCCGCGGAGGCTCCCAGCCTGGCCGGCGTCCAGACGCAGAGCCCGAGGGCTGGTCTGCGGGTCAGGCCCTCGCAGGCTGGTCCCGCGGGGCAGGGAGGCCGGGCGGCCTAGCCCTCCCCACCCTGGCCCTCCTCCCCTCCAGGGAAGGGCGCCTGCCGGCGGCGCACGTTCCAGTGCAGGCACTGGGCCAGGCTCTCAAACCAGTCGCTCACGGGCTCGCGCACGCAGATGGAGGGCAGCGGGTAGCAGGAGGTGGTGATGCTGATGCTGGGAACAAGGGAGCGGTCAGCCCTGCCTGCAGCTCCCAGCACGCCTGAGGGCCCACCCAAGACCCCCAGGCACACACCTGTCCCCATGGCGGATCTCCTGCCGTTTCCGGCCGTCAAAGGACACCCAGGCCGTGTTCCTCGCCTCTGGCGACAGCGTGATCTGAAGGGCCAGTCGGGGACGTTGTGGGTCCCAAGTCTGGCTGCCAGGCCAACTGCCCGTCCCCCAAGTCCTTGTTCTGGGGGACAGGCTGGCAGTGGAGACATAAGCCAGCTCAGACCCCACCCGAGAGGGTGGCACAGCACCCAACATGGCCTGGGGCGACTAGACCTGGGGTCCTGCCTGCACAGCCTGGGAGCCGAGGACAGGGACCCGGTTCAGCGACCCAGTTAAGCTGCTCCACCCACCGCGCCCTGAGTTGGCATGGGCCAGCCCCATGCCCAGGGGCACAGGAGGGCTGGGGTCAGACCTTCAGCTCGACTCCTGCGGGAACCACGATGGGCCGGAAAGACAGCGAGTGGGGGCAGATGGGCGTGATCATGATGGCTGGCACGTTGGGGTGGATCATGGAGGCCCCGGCTGCGGCTGCATAGGCTGTGCTGCCCGTGGGGGTGGAGACGATCACGCCTGCGGGGGAGGGGTCAGCCACTCTCCAGCCCTGCCACCCTGACCCTGGGCACCCGGCCGGCCCAATGCCCACCTACCGTCACCCTGCACAGTAGTTATGAGGTGCCCGTCCAGGTAGACGTCCACGTTGGACAGGTAGGAGGAGGGGCCCCTGTCGATCACCACCTCGTTCAGGACCTGAGACGAGGCCAGCAGAGCGCGTGCTCGCTGGGATGCCCCTGAGGGGCTCTGCCGGGGCTCATCCACCCCCAGGCCACAGGCGCAGGCAGACAGGACAGGGACACACCTGGTACTGCATGACCTGCTTCCCAGCCTCGGCGTCGGCATCGGGGCTGGACGCCGGGGCCCCGTTCTCACGGACGCCGTTGGGGACGGCCGCCTTCCTGCCGCGCGGCTCCTTCGCCACCCGCACCTTCAGGCGGCTCCGGAGAACGACAGCCGCGTTCCCTGGGCCGCGGGCCGCCGCGGGGTCAGCAGGCGGGACCCGGCAGGGCACAACCCCTGACTAGAGCCCCACCCCCAAATCAAGCCACTTTCCCGCCTTCCGTGAGCCCAGGCGTGTCTGCACCCCACGGGGGCTTCCACTGTGACTGGCCGGACTTCGTGAAACCACCGCTTGGACCAGAGCTAGGAGCCCAGACCCAGGACGCCCGGCAGCGCCCCGCCCTGAACCCCCACCTAGTGGGCCGAGTGTGCCCAGAGCCGCTCCGGGCTCCAGAGTGTTCTGACTCACCCTGTATCACCTGCGCAACCTGGGAGCGGAAGCTGGCGAAGCTGAAGGGCGTGAGAAATCCCAGGGAGCCCAGGTGGAAGGCCATGACCGGTGGTACGCTGCCCTGCAAGGGGGTGCAGCGCTTAGGGCCGTCCCTGGGCCTAGGCCACTCGCCCGCTGTCCCCACCCAGTGGGCAGGCTCTCGGAGCTGGCCAGGGGCCCTGGAGCTGCAGGTTCTGGGCAGGCAGAGAGCCCCCAAGGGGCTTGGGGGGGCGGGGGCAGCCAGCAGGTGGGGGCAGTCCCAGGGCCCCCACCCCCACCAGGCCTGCACCTGCACCACTCTCGGGACCCTCCAAGCAGTGGGCAAAGCCCTCCTACCAGGGCCTGATGGCCACCCGCCCCTCTCCGCCCCCCCCATCATCCCTGAGCGTCAGGGCGTCGTCACCCGAGAACCCACCCCAGCCCCAAAGACGGAAAGTGACAGATGGGTGGTCAGCAGAGCTGGGCTGGCCCCACCTGGAAGAGCGAGGACGCGTAGAGCAGGGTGCCGTCCCCACCCAGGCAGATGATGAAGTCAATCTGGTTGGAGATGTCATCATAGTCTGAGGGCGAAAAGCGCACAAGACACCGTGGCACCGGAAACTGGGGGGGCAGGGCTGGGGACAGCAGGGGGCGGGGCACTGCCGGGGGCGGGGCAAGGGCTGGGAGGCAGGATGGGGGGCAGGGCGGGGTCCCCAGGACACTCGCCTTCCCTGAAGGTGCAGAATTTCTTCTTCACGGGCCCAAAGTCCTCATCACTCACTATGGCCGGGTCTTCCAGCACTTTCTTCTCCACGTACACAACCATGTTGGTCTCCTGCAAGGACCGAGGTCAGCCCTGCCCCCAGGAGGGGCCCGCGCCCGCCAGGCTCACGCACCTCCATCAGGTGCACACACAGCTCCTTGAAGGGCTGCAGCAGGCTGGCGTCCCGGATCTTCTTGATGACCAGGACGCTCTTCGGCGCCTTGTTCCAGGTTAGCCGCTGGCTGGCGGGGTCCTGGATGTGCCTGGGCAGGGACGGCGGCCTTAGGCAAGGGCTACTCCCCAGGTCGGGCACCTGATGCGGGCTCCTGGGCCCTGGACCGAGGCGCCACCAAGAGGCTCAGCTGCCCATGCCGGTGGGGACCCCGCCCGGGACATGCCACTGTGGGGCACAGCCACCTCGACTCCCGCATGGACAGTGCCATGACCCCAGGCTCCCCCCTGGCCGTCAGTCGGGGCCGTGAAGCCGCACAGCAGCAGCAGCCAGAGCGCATGGGCTGCTGACCCCACAGGTCCCTGAGCCCCGCACTCGGGGGTCCCTGCCCAGGACACCGTGCAGGTAAGAGTCCACTAAAGAAGGGAGCCCGCAGGGCCCTCCCTGAGGGCACTGACTCAGTCCCTGGACAGCTGGGGCAGGGTCACGGGCAGCTCGCCCCCAGCTGTGGGCCACGGTGGACCTGCTCTCTGAGCCAGCGCCCAGGGCGCCCTCTGAGCCTGCCACGAGGGCCAGCGCCTGAGGACTGTCAACCCAGCTCGGGACATTCAGAACAGGGTTCACGCAGGCGAACGGCTGATGTCCAACCGGCCCACAGGACAGACTGTCACCCCTCAGGGTGCAAGGGGTACACACGAGCAACCTCCATGCAGGCCGGGCATTGCCCCAGACCCAGCACCTGCTGCGCAACCACCACCACCCTGCCACCCCCCTGCCGCCGAGGCAGACAGTGGTGTGACCAGGCCATGCCCAAAGGGCAGACCGCATCCACCCTCACCACCCGCAAGCCCTTTCGCCTCCTGGCCCACTGGCCACAGGGGAGGTCTGGAGCAGCGTCCACAAGCAGAGGCGGGTCCGCACAGGCTGCGGAGGAGCCACACGGGGCTGCGGAACCGGTCGGCACGGCCATCAGGCAGAGGCCTCATGTGGCTACTCTGCTTGGCCGCAGGCCCGGGAGATGGCAGGCAGCTGAGTCAGTGGACAACCGGCCTCCAAGAAGCAGAACTCGAAGCCACTCAGGCTGCCTCCCAAGGGACCGCCCGCCCAGCAGGAAGCGGCCCTGCCAGGGGCTCCAGCTGGGGGCTGCAGGGACGCCCGGCCGGACATCGAGGCTGCAGACCCCAGACTGGGCAGTCCCACGTGTTTCAGCTCAAGCCAGCCCGCGCTTCCAGAGCTCGGTTAGGCCCGGACGCCCGCTCGCAGCCTTCAGCACCACCCGCGTCTCAGTTTTAAGCCTCAAGGAAACACGAGGCCACGAGGCCCGGCCCTCAAAGCCCCACAGCTAAGGTGCCACGGAGCACGTGGGGGATGAGTCCTGGCCAAGGGCCCCGGGGGGTGCAGGGAGCTAGGGAGCTCAGCAGCCACTGGCTGCCTCCACGCCGAGCCACCCAGGCTGGCCACGGGGAGCCGCCCCAGGCAGCCTGAGGTCTCCCACCCCAGTTCACAGGCCGACTCCACCCCACAGCACCCCACAGCACAGGGCGTGGCGGGCCTGACAACAGGACGGTGAGAGGTCCCGGGGAGGCATCTCAGCTAGCACGTGATGGGAGGGTGGCGCTGTCAAGGCCAGAGAGTGTAGGGAGGCGGCAGTAGGAGATCAAGCCAGGGCCGGAGCCAGCAGGAAGCTGGGGTGCAGGGAGCAGGCGCCAGGCAGGCCGTGGTCGGGGCGGCCGGGCACCAGAGGGCGGGGCAGACGCGTGCGGGGCGGCCTGGGATGGACAGCGGCGAGAGCAGGGTGGGGCCGGGACCCACCCAGCACAGGCAGCGACCTTGACCCGGGGGGCCTGACTACGGTGAGTGAGGACCCCTCGACGGCTGGACCCGTGGGGGGACTGGGGGGCAGGAGTGTGGAGGGCAGCCACGCGGTGGCAGCAAACGCAGGCGGTGGCGGCTCCCGAGGGGCCCTGCAGACCCACAGGCTGAGGCTGTCAGCGCCTCCGCCTTCCCAGACCAGCGGGAAGGACCCGGTCTAGCGGCGAGCCTATGCGGGACGCGTCGGCTTTTCCCAGAGCCGTCCTTCCAAGTGACCCTGAACCGAAGCCCTGACCCATGGGGCCTGTGCCTCCCCCGGCCCACCAGGCAGACTCATGGCCAGTCTCCCTGCCGGCCACAGCCCCGAGGCCCCACACTCACATGATGGTCTGGGGGTTCTGAAGCACACAGGCCTTTGGTCCAAAGGTGGTCACCGGGCAGGGTCCATGCAGAGAGCGGGTCCTCCTGCAGGCAAAAGGCAGAGTCAGCGCCAGGCACGTGCTGGGGGCCCAGCTCTGAGCTGAGCTGCTCACCACATTTTAGCCCGAATGGCAGCAGCTCAGCGGCGCCCGTGTCCACAGCAGCCCCAGACTCTGCTCTGTTTGCTACGTGCGGTCACTCTGTCCTGCGGCAGCAGCAGCAACATCCAGGTCCACATTGAGACCCCCCACCCCTCCCAGGACGGGCCCCTCAGACCAGGGCAGGTGCGGGCCCTAGCCCACATCCCTGCCAGCCCGGTCTGGGGTCACACATGGGGCCAAGACCCAGAACCTGGACGCACGTCCCAGCAGACGCTGCTTCCGGCCGTGTCTTGTGAACAGAACGGCCCGGCCGGCCTGACCTGTCTAGCACCAGAGTAGCCGGGCACGGGGGACGCCCTTCCCGGCCCCCAAGTCCAGCACCCCCTGCCAGAGGCCTCCACAGAGGACAGTCCCCAGGCCTCTGGGCCCTCCTCACAGAGCGGGTGGCTGCCACCCTGACTACCACCGCCTCCCGCGCACGCAAGACACTTCTCTGCTGTCGCGGAGGCGGCCGAGCCCTCGGGAGCCGCCCTCCAGAGAGGTCTGGCCCACAGCCTCCCTTGGGCGCAGGGCCCAGGCTGGCCGCCTCTGTGACCTCTGCTCTTCCCGGAGCACATCCCGCCTGGAGCACCTCCCGCCTCCCCAACACCATGCGGGGCCAGGGACCTGCTCCCCACTCCGGCCCGCAGGGAGGCGACCGCCAGGCGGGCACACATGGCCTTGCCCAGGAGAGCAGCCCCGAGGCGGAGGCCGGGCCTGGCCAGGTGCCACCATCCCCCCACGTGGGACAGGACCTTCACCCCCGCCTGACCGCCCGCGCAGGGTCAGGCTCCCCCCGCCGAGCACCGCACATTTTACCAGCAGCCCCGACAGCCAGACAGGTCCCCAGCTCTGGCAGGCATGCTGGCTCCCGGCTCAGGTGTGACTCAAGCACCTTGTGCAAGAGCACTGGCCGCCAGGCCCTCAGGGCCCTGCCCGCGTGACCTGCTGACCAGCACCTGCAGCCACCACCCACGCCCGTGTCAACAGCAAGGCCGCCCCTCCCCGCCCTGGGGCATAGGCCGGCCCCGCAGACACCACACCGGCCATGCGGGCAGAGCGGGGACGGCACTGTGGACACCGGCCCGGGTGAGGGGCTGGGCCCTGCCCTACCTGAACTCCTTGGCGCCCGCCAGGGCGGGCGCGGCCGACAGGCTGCGGGCCTTGGGGCGCCTCCGCATGGAGTGGTCAGGCCCCCAGTCCTCATCCCCATGGCAGGCCGAGCAGCGGTCGGGGGCCGGGCCGGCGCTCAGCTCCCTGCTCAGGCTCACGGGTTCCGGCTCCATGTCCACAGTGGGCGGGCAAGGCCCTAGGTCAGACCAACCCCGACGCCTGGAGTGAACGGGATCAAGTCATGAGCGTGCGGGTGCAGAGTGGACGCGTGCAAGGGGGCATGCGCAGGGGGCACAGGGATTGTTGCCCCCCGGCTGTAGTCTTCGATGAGCCCAGAGGAGCAGAAGTCAAACAGCCAGAAGACACGCGTTCCCACCCCAGACGAGGCCCAGGGCCGGCGAAGCCGAGGTGCAAGTGCGAACGCCATGGGCCCAGGAATACTGAGCGCTGGGCCCTGCACACGGGGCGACATGCTGAGCTTTGTGCCAGGGAACAGTAAACTGCACAGCAGCGCAGGCCCCGAGGCGGCTGCAGGAGTCAGGGAGCAAAGGGGCCAGGAAGGGGAGAGCGGGCCAGGGGAGCCGCCCCTCCACACGGAGGCTTCCCACCCTGGCCGGGAGGGGAGGTCGGTGGGCACCCACGGCCCGGCTGCAGCCCAAACCACCTGGCCCACCACCCGGCTGCCGCGTCTCATGATGAGCTAAGGCGTGACCAGGGACAGGACAGCCCAGGAAGGGCGGGTGTGGCGGAAGCTCCCCTAGCTATTTTGGGCAAGATTGCCAAGGCCAGGGCGTCCCCGCGTCAGCTACTGGGCACTGCCCGCAGCGGAGGGCCGAGCATTGGTGCCAGCACAGCCCCCCACACGTCGCGCCAGCTGTCCTGCCAGGGCCGAGTCCCTGTCTCAGTCACTTGCTGGTGGGGCGCAGTCCCTGCAAGCGACACAGCCACCCTGACGGCCACTGTAACGGGCCTGGGACCTCTAGGCCCTGAGGGGCTCAGCCTGTGGCCCCCACGTCATCAAGGGGGGGTTCCCGCTATACAACACGTGGGAGCTGCGCCCGCTGACACCCGCGGCCGGGGCTGACCACATGGGCAGCGCCAGGGAAGTGGCCAGGCTCAACCGTAAGCAGCTTCTTGGGCTTGTCAGTGCGTCGCGACAACAGTGAATCTGGACTCCCGGTCGCTTCAAGTCTGTGTGTTGGGTCCGAACCAAGAGGTCACCCCATGCCATTTGCTGCTCCCCAGGCCGGCGACACCCCCAGAAACACTGTCAAGGTCCCGCGATGGGCCTGCCCTGGGCTGCCCAGCCGCCCACACAGCCCCCTCCTCTGCCTCCAGGACTGGGGCTCCTTACAGAGCCCAAGGGGCGCCCCGTGGCCTGGCAACTGGGTCGGAGCCTGTAAAGCGCTTTCCTGGAAGTCGGAAGGACGCCCCCGTCCACTGCCCGCCGCGTGGGCGCCCCGCCACGCGCGCCCCTGGGCACACCCAAGCCCGCAGCTGCCCCGCCCGCCCTGGGCGCTCAGGATCCAGTCCAGGCGGCCCTGAGGCAGGAGTCCGAGGGGGAGGCGGGAAGAGGCGCGCGGGGCAGGCCCGCGAGGGGAGGCCTGGCGGGCGGCGCGGGGGCCGGCGGACGCGTCCTCCTCTGACCTCGGCCGGAAACAGGCGCCCTCGCCCCTTCCCCGCCCCGGTGCGCCGGCCCCAGAAATACCTTCGGGAAAGTTCCTGGGCAAAGTGGGAGGAAAGACCGGAGACCCGAGTCCGGAGCGCGCCGAAGGGCTTCGGGGAGCGGCGGGCCGCGCAGCTCGGGGGCCGCCTGCGGGCGCCCCTGCCCGCCCCGCGCCCGGGCGAAGGTGAGGCGGCGCCTCGCCCAGAGGCGGAATCGGGCCGGCCGCGCCCGCCGCCGCGCAGCCCGGCCGCAGCGCCGGGGCGGGGGCCGCCCCCCGAGGCCACCTGTCGCGCCCGGCCCGCGGCTGACCGGGGTGCGCGCCGGGGCGGCAGGCGGCCCGGGGACGCCCCCAGCGCGGTTTCCGGGGGCGCGGCCCGAGACCCCCGCGCGGGCGGCCCCGGGCCCCGTCGGGGAGAGGCCGCCGCCGGGGTCGGGGTGCGGCCGGCGCCCGCGCCCCGCCCCCGGCACCCCCAGCCGCGCGCACTCACCGCTCGCTCCCGCGGGCGCTCGTGGGGCCGCCCCCGGGCCGGGCCGGGCCCGCGGGCCCCGCCGCCGCTCGCCGTCACTAGCCGGCGCCCGGCGCGGCGGCCGCCCCCCGCTCCATGGTCGCCCCCGCCCCTCGGCGCCCGACCGCGGCGCCGGCGCCGCCGAGCAGCAGGGCCGCCCAGTGCGCAGGCGCGGCCCGCCCCGCGCAGGCGCGCCCCGACTCCGCGCCTGCGCCCGGCGGCCCCGACTCCGCGCCTGCGCCCGGCGGCCCCGACTCCGCGCCTGCGCCCGGCGGGCCCCGACTCCGCGCCTGCGCCCGGCGGCCCCGGCCCCGTCGGCGGGCGCTGGCGGCCGCCCCAGCCCGTGGCCCCGACTCCCGCCCGCGGCCGGATGGGCGGGGCGCGTGGCGGCTCGCGAGGGGGCGCCACCCGCCGGGATTTGTGATTCCCGGGGTGTGGCCTCAAGCGAAATGCTTGGGGGACCGGAGCCGCCGCGCCCGGCCGCCCGGGGCCTCGAGGGGGACCTGCCGGCCCCGCCGCCCCCCGCGGGCTGCAGCGGGGTGGGGGGCCCGGCGCCCGCCAGCCGCCCCCGCCCCGCCCCGGCCCCCAAGCCCTGCGGCCGCGGCCGCCGCCCGCTCGCGCGGGCCCGGCCCGGGGGCCCAGCCTCACCTGCGGAGCCCGCGCCCCGACGAGGCGGCCCCGGCGGCGGGCCCAGGGGAACCGGGGGTTTCTCAAGCCCGTGACGTCCGGCGCTTCCCCGGGCGGGGCGGCCACGCCCGGAGCCGCCTTCCGCGTGCGGTCAGCGGGGACCGCCGGCCCCCCGGGGCCCCGCAGGGCGGGCCGGCAGCCCCCGCCGGGCCAGGGCGCGCCCCATTTCAGAGACGCGAAGGGCCGGGGCGCCCTCCGACCGCCCGGCCCGCGCCCGGCCCGCCCTGCCCTGCCCGCCGGGGAGGCCCGCGGGGGCGCGGCCGCGCGGAAGCGCCGCGAGGAAGCGCGGGCGGCGCCGGATGGACGGGCCCGCCTCTGGCCGCGCCGCCCCCCCCCCCCGCCCCGCGGCCGCGCCCCCGCCCCTTGCGGCGCCGGGGCCTCGCGCCCTTTCGTAAGTGCGGCTCCCCCGTTATTCAAGCCTCGCGCCCCAACACCCAGGCCCCGCCCTTCGAGGGCAGAGGGGACCGCGGCGGGAGCGGAGCAGCTCCCGGCGCCCGCGGGGCTGCGGCGCGCGGCAGGGGGCGCCTGGGGGCCGCCGGGCCTGCCCTCTGCCCCGGGGGGCTGCGCTGCGGGGGGGGGGGCGCGAGAGCCCCAGCGGACAGTGTCCGGCTGCGGGAGGCCGCCCCCCTCGTCCCCCTCCCGAGCCCCCCGAGCCCCCTCTGGCGGGGTCGGCTTGGGGGCGGGGCAGGCCGAGCCTTCCCGCAGGAGGCCGGTTCTCGCCAGGGTCCCCAGAAGGGCCCGGGAAGGGACTGGCTGGGCAGGGGCCTCCGAGAGCGGGAGGGGCCCCGGCTGTGGCGTTCATGGGGCCCTCACCGCGCCCCGGGAGCTGCTGTCCCCGTTTCACGCCGGAGCAGAGGCCGCTCACCGAGCAGTCCCGGCGGCCCGGCCCTTACTGGCGTCAGAGGAGCCCCAGGGAAGGGGGCCTGGGAGGGCGGGGGCGGGGATCCCGGCTGGCAGAGGGGGGAGGACACGCCTGCAGATGGACTGGGGCCGCTGGGCAACTGGGGGGGCAGCAAGGCTGGGTGAGGGGTCGGGGCTGAGGCCAGGGGGCGTCCAGAGGCGGCGGAGACCACCAAGGCGGGCCTGCAGCACCCCCAGTCCCTCCCAGGCCGGCGCAGTGTGGCCGGGCGCCAGGCTGCCCCTGCCCCCCACCAGGACACCGCCCACCCGCCGGAGGACGCGTGTCCCTTCTGCTTTCAGCGCCCGTTCCTGGCAGGACAGTGACCGCTCTGGAGCCGCCCGGCGGACGCGGCTGGACTCCAGGGGGCTCAGGCCCACGTTGGAGAGCGGGCACCATCCTGCCCGGGGCCGCCCCGCAGCCTGAGGCCCTTCCTGGACGCTGGGCGCCAGAGCGTGCTGGCAGACGCCACCGCCAGGAAGCACAAGCCGGCAAAGAAGCAGCCACCGCAGAGCCTCACGGCAAACTGCTTTATTACGTTGCAAGTACAGTGCGGTGGGCAGTGTCCACCTGTGTCCAGCTCCCTCGCGCACGCTGACTTGGAAATTAAATACAAAAGGGGGGCGCCGAGCTCTAGGGGGGGATGCGGCGCAGACGCTGCCACTCCAGGCCTGCGGTGGGCACAGCACGGATCGCACAGGAAGGGGGGGCGCGGGGCCCAGAAGCCACGATGCTGCCGCAGCGCGGCCGGGACGGCGGGCTCCAGTGTGGGGAAAGGATCCACGGCCCGGTCAGCGCAGGAGGCCAGGCTCCGCGCCCACCCCGGCCGCCCTCCGGGGCGGCTGCTCATGAACAGCCGCGGAGCCTGCGGCGGGGAGCCCGGCGCCCGGGCCGGCAGCAAGTGCGGGGAGGTCGCTTCCTGACCGGCGGGGATGCGCGGGACGGCCTAGCGCCCCCGCGCTCTGCAGCGCGCGGCTCTGAGGGCACCGCTGGCGGCACCACCGGGCATTCGGGGTCTAGCTTGGTGAGCCCAGTGGGGTCTGCACGCTGCCTCCACACCCGAGGGCCTCTGAAGGGCGGGGGGGTGGGGGGGCGGGGGGTGGGGGGGGGAGGGAGGCCCAGGCGGGTGGACCACGGGGGAGGCGCCCTCCGCGCGGGCGAGCAGCGGCCGGCCAGAGACGAGAGGGACATGGCAGCGGTGGAGCTGAATGCGAGGCCGTCTCCGCGCGGCTGCTGCGCACGGAGGGGAGGCCTGAACGGGAAGAGGAGGGTCTCCAGCCCCGCCAGACGCGGCCGGAGCGCGGGGCCGAGCGCGGGACAGCCCTGACCTCGGGCGCGGCCGGCGGGAGGCCCCCGTCTCACAATTACACTCGGGCACCTCGTGAACATTTTTTATTATGGTACTTGCTTCGTTATAGTCAAGACAGAGGAGGAAAGACGGTGGTCCCGGGAGGAGCGCACAACCCGCGGCCTTTCGCCGTCCTCTCGCGCCGGATTGTGCTCTTGGTGTCAGCAGTGAGTGGAGGAGAGAGGCTGCCCCGCTGGAGTTCTGAGGGGAGAGGCAGGGCATCCGCGTTAGTGGGGTGCTTGCAAAGGCGATCGCTCTTGCGCTCACCGCGGCGTCTACCTGCGGATTCAAACAGCTCGCGATGGGAGGACGATGGCGTCCGCGGCCGGGCCCCGCGGGGTGGCCCCGTCAACGCCACACCCACAACCAGCCTAGCGCCCACCCGCGGCCCGCCGCCCAGGCACACGCAGGGCAGGGCACGGGGCCTACCTGCCCGCCTAGTTCCAGATCTTGAGGAAGCTGTCCCAGGACCCCGTGGCCACGGCCATCCCGTCGTCGGTCACCCCCAGGCAGCTGACGCGGTTGTCGTGTCCGGCCAACACACCTGTGCAGCGGGGCGCAAAGTCACTCCGGGCCTGGAGGGGCCTGCAGAGCTGGGAGGGAGCCCCACGGAAAGGGCACAGAGGCCTCACCTGTCCCCACGGGGGCAGGGACCAGGCGCCCCTCCTCACAACTGGGACACCCCACTGCGCCGAGGACATGTCCAAACAGCACACAGGCGTAATCAAAGCACGGACCCCACGTGGGCCTGGGCCCGGCCCCCCACTCCTGGGCGGTCAGTCACCAGGGAGGCCACGGCCACTCTTCAGCCTCTGTGGCGCCTGAAGCCCAGCTCAGGTGGGCCAGGGCCAACAGCGAGGGCCGTGAGACGGCCACAGTGACCCGCACTGGGACCCGGCCTCCCATGGGCGCCCCGAAGGCGGTGCCCGGGTCACCAGAAGCTGGGCTGTCTTTGCAAGGCTGCTCTGAGGACCGTTTTCAAGAACCAGCCCCTCCTGCCTTCATTCCCACCAGCCCGGCCCAGGACAGAGGGTGCGCAGCCCACAGCCCCAGCTGGAGTCCCCGGCCTGCAAGGCGGCGCGGCCACGGGACCGTGGGCAGAGCCTCTGGGAGCTGGCAGTGGAGAAAGGGGCAGCAAGTTCCTCTGTCCAAAGCGCCCGAACGGCCCTTCCCCCGCGCCCCCCAGGCCCCTGGCGTCCGCTCCTCGGCCCGGCGGAGCTGCTACCCATGCAGAGCGCACACCCCACACGCTGCTCCTCGGCCGGCTGGGGCACCGCGTGCGCTGGGTGGGAGCCGGGCAGACGCCACGACAGTGATCCAGAGGGCAGGTGCGCAAGGGTGCTGCGAGCTCAGCAGCCCCCAGGCGAGGCCGCGCCACCTACCTGCCCTGTCGGCCTTGAGCGCGTCCCACACGTTGCAGTTGAAGTCGTCGTACCCGGCGAGGAGGAGGCGGCCGCTCTTGGAGAAGGAGACGGAGGTGATGCCGCAGATGATGTTGTCGTGGGAGTAGGTCATGAGCTCCTGGTCGGCGCGGAGGTCGAACAGCCTGCAGGTGGCGTCGTCCGAGCCAGTGGCGAACGCGTTGCCGTTGGGGAAGAACTGGAGAGAGGAAGCCGGTGGGGACAGGCACAGGCAGCAGCCACAAGACCGGAAGGGGCAGGCCACGCCCGGAGTGGGGTGCCCCAGAGGCCGCGCAGCTCCCGGGAGAGCATTGCTGTGGACACAGGCCCCCCCCCCCAGCCCACTGTACAGGGCCGTGGGGCTGGGGTCCTTGAGGCCCCGCTCCAGGTTCGGCCCCTCGCCCAGACTGGTGGGTCACGGCACTAGTGGCACCCCGATAGCGGGAAGCTCCACGGTGAGGAGCCCACGTGACACACCCCCTCAGCCTGGGAGGGGCTGACAGAGGCCCCCGGCACGAGGGCCAGGTAGGCGCTCCCGCAGGGGCTCTGTGCTCTCCTGTGCGTGAGGAGAGCACGTCCAGGCCTGAAAGCACGAGGCTCCAGGCCGGCTGGTGGCCCCGGGAGGGGGGCAGGGGACTCACGCAGATGGCGTTGATGTCCGACTCGTGGCCGGTGAAGGTCTGCCGGCACATCCCTTCTCGCACGTCCCACAGTTTGGCAGAGGCGTCGCACGCACCGGAGACAAACAGTCTGGTGTCCGGGGCGAGAGAGAGGCTCATCACGTCCCCAGTGTGTCCAGTGAAGGTGGTGGTCTGCTGGCCAGTCTCGATGTCCCACAGGGCACTGCGGCAGGAGCACAGGACAGAGTCATCCCTCTCTGAGGGCCTGTTGTGGGCACACGGGCCGCAGAAACGGGCCCAGCGGTACATGGCTCTGCTCCCCGAGGTGAGGACTCTGGGGCTGCGGGCCCCTGGCCCGCTGGGGAACCTGACACACATTTTGAGGCCGAGGTGGGCACTTGCCAGGGGTGAGCTGCACAGGGGGCCCAAGCACTGCCTCCCAAGGGCTGTAAGCATAGACTGAACCGGTGACATGGGCAGGAGGGAGGGACCCAGCCCCCCTGGCACTCTCAGCCTCCTGTGCCCAGGCGTCAGGACCCCAGTCGCGGGTTAGTGAGCGTGGGGCGGGGCAGGCGCTTACCAGGTGGTGTCTCCCGAGCTGGTGACAATCTGGTTGTCGTCTAGGAAGCGGCAGCAAGACAGGTAGCCTGAGGGGACAGAGCGACAGGAGTCCACCCGTCAGCAGAAAGCGGGGTGGCCCACGCCCATCCCGCCTCCCAGGCAGGGACAGGCACAGGGGCTGGGGGGGTGCGGGAGGGGGCGGTCAGCCCCTCACCCGTGCCCGCACCGCTGAGGCGCCGAGCCAGGCAGGCAGCAGGAGGGGGCACAGCGACCCCACCTGTCCATGGCACTCAGCCACGAGAGGCACCCCAAGGGGCACGTCTGACCCTGGGGCTCGCTCTCTGCTGTGGAGTCTGTGGCTTTAAGGATGCACAGGAAAGTGGTTTGATGGGAAGGAGCGGGGTGCCCGGCAGGGCCTCATGGGCCCCCAGGAGCAGCCAGGGCTGGACTTGTTGCCGACAGTTGCCAAGGTGGACGAGCTGGCATGGAGGCTGACAGGCAAGGCAGTGTCACGCCCAGTGGGATGGGCGTGCGAACAGCTGGGTGGGGGGAGGCCCCATAGAGGCAGTGCCCTTTCTGTAAGCTCCCCCCACCCCGCGCTCCCCGCACAGGTGACCCTAAGAACCAGAAGCCCAGGGACAGCAAGTCAAGGCCTGAAGGCCCGTCCGAGGGCGCAGGGCAGAGGAAACGCACTCGCCGGATGTCACCAAAGTAGGATTCAGAAACCACTGAAGGTGACGTTTCGCAGCAGCTGAGGCCTAGAGGATGCGCGCAGGCCAGCCCCGTCCATGGGGATGCTTGGCCCAGGGCCAGCCCGGAACAGCAGCAGGAGGCCAGCACGCCGCGACCCTCATCACACAGCTGCCCAGTCAGCCCAGAACCAGCCCCCCGCTGGCACTCCCTGCCCCGATCCAAAAGCCCCCACCACCCGCTGGACCTCGGGGCATGGGAGCACACCCAGCGTGTCCGCCAGCTGACCGGCCATGGCGAAGGCCATGGCTGCCAGGTCGAGATGGTGAGGTCGCAGGGACGTCACAGCAGAGGCAAACTGGAACCGGGTCTGGCTGGCCAGAGCTGGGCTGCTGGCGGACGACCCTGTGGTCACCTCTCAGAAGCAGCCCCACAGCCCACACCTCGGCGCGGAGCCAGGGAAGCGCCGTGGGCCAGTGAGCAGGCCGCACACGGCACGGCCGAGGGGACACAGGCAGAACACGGGCCCGCCACTGCTTCGGGGAGCGCAGGGGAACCTGTGGCCACGAGAAGAGTCAGCATCCAGAACCCCGCTCGGGCGACGCCGGGCTGAGACGCGGGCAGAGGCGCCAGGGCCACCGGCGGCCAGGCCGGGCTGCGGGCGGCTCTCACAGCTGGGTCACAGGATCCCAGCGTGCGGGCACAGCAGAGAAACAAAACGGCCTCCTCTGAGCCAGCGGTCTGGAAGCCACGGCAGGAGCAGGGCCCGGGGCAGCGGCAGCGCCAGAGGGAGACCCAGCGTAAGCGCCCCGAGTGCACAAGGCAGCCACGGTGACTTCCAAGTGCAGCCACAAGCCTTCAGGGGGCCGAAGAATCCAGCGTGTGCCGAGGAGTCGGAGCAGGACGGCCCCTCCCTCCCTCCCTCCTCTCCTCACAAGGCTGCTCGCTGACCTGCAGGGGCTAAGCCAGGGGCTAAGCGGCAGCACTGCTGACGGCGCTCCCCGGGAGGGCGCAGAGCACGGACAGTCCTCGAGCCGCCAGGCCTCGAGCCGCCAGGCCGGCATCACGGTGCGCACTGAGCAGGGCCCCCCCCACCTGGGCTCCGGATGGCCACAGCGGGGTGTGCAAGGACGGGGCAGTGGGGCGTCCGAGTCTGCAAGGCCTTGGGGCACCCCGAGGCAGAAAACACCTCAAAGAGGCGGCCCTGAAGGCAGCTAGAACAGGATTCTGAACAGCAAGGGGCCCTAGGGGTGGCGGGAAAGGACGAAGCCCGCAGGGAGGCGACAACTAACTGCACTCCACCTCCCTAGGGCGAGGGCAGGAAAGGGCGGTGAGCCGAAGGAGCAAGGCAGCTCCAAGCTCGGCTGGTGCAGGCCAGGGAGCCCGCGGGGCTGGGCGGGGCCCATGGCAGAGGCTCTGCCACCAGGCAGCTGCGGCAGCGCGGACCACGGAGCAGCAGCGCGCAGGCTACAGGGGACAGAACGCCGGGGCTCAGCACACGCCTCCCTGGCCTGCTGCTGGGGCAGCGCAGTGCGAGGGCGGAGCACGCGCCTCGGACACCTCGGCCTCCATCCGGACTGGGTCCACTGGCACTGCTCGAGAAAGCCTCGGGTGCCCACAAACCAGGCAAAGGGATTCTAAATAACGGAGGAATCCAGCAAGTCACTCGGGGGTCTTAAAGCTATTTTGCGCCGACGAGGATGCAGCGATGGCCAGGCCCAGGGGACTCACAGCCAACGCCTGCGTTCAGAGAAGAAAGGTTTAAGTTTCTACCTCAAGAAGCCAGAACACGGGGCCTCCCTGCTGGCGCAAGGGGTTGAGCACTGCGCTGTGAAGCTGTGCGCAGCCTCTGCAGCAGGAATTCCATCCTCGGCCAGGGAGCGACCCACAGGGCGCAGCAAACCTCTCCCGTCTCCCCACTGCTCCCCTCAGCAGTGGATTTCAGTCAGTCTGCCTGTTCTGTTCCCCACTCTGTCTCTGGTGAATCCTCTCACCCCACCCCCGCACCTCTGGCCTGCACCCCAGCTCTTGTAGCATAAATAAATAAATCTTACAAAAAAAAAAAAAAAAGCCAGAACATGGAGCAGAAGCGGCTCCGAACGAGGAGGAGGAAGTCAGTGAGACACAGGAGCGTCGCTACAAGCAAGGACAGCGGGGCTGGCCAGAGCCGCCTTCGGGCAGGGTCCCTGGCGATGCCGAGGGAGGGGTCGGGCGGGCAGCTGCAGCACATGGCACCTTCCAGACGCTCCCGGCCTCCTGCTGTGAGCGGGCGTCGTCAAGGGAAAGGGGAGGTGGCAAACCCTTGGGGGATGGCTGCGCCAGAGGACAGCGCCCGCAGGTGCGCATGAGATGGGGCCGAGCCCCTTGGGCAAAGGCCCTCGGCAGGGAGGAGGCTTGGAAGACATAGACTGACCACGTGCGCAAAGGCACGGGGCGGAGGCTGCTCCTGGTAGGGTAGGGCCAATGTCCTGAGACCCTGGGCAACCACACCGACAGCCACACACACAGAGCCTGTCCTGGCCCCCGTTTCCAGAATGTTCCTGGCCATGCCACAACCGGCCTCCAGAAACAAGCACTGGGGGGGTGCGGCCCCCGCGAGCACCTACCTGTGTGCCCAGCTAGCTCGCGGCTCACACGCACATTGCCTTCGCGGGTCTTCAGGTTGTAGATGGAGCAGATGTTGTCCAGGCCGCCGCAGGCCACGTAGTTCCCCGAGGGGGCGTACGCGCAGGTCATGACCCAGGACGAGCGCAGCGGGATGGCGTGCACCTGCAGGACGGGGAGCTGCAGCACGCCCAGGCCAGACCCGCCCCCCACCCGCCCCCAGCCCCTGGGACATCTGGCCTTCGGCCCTCAGTGCACAGACGGAGCCCAGCGTTACTCCAGAACAGCCCGCTTGCGTGCGGCGCTTACCTTGTTGGTGGTGTAGCTGTCCCAGATGATCAGCTTGCCATCCTGGGAGGCGCTGACCAGAAGCCTGGGGGCGAAGATGAATGCAAGCTCGCCGGAGCCCAGAGACGGCGCCGGGGCCGCCAGCACGCCCCGCATGTGGCCGCGTCCCGCTCCCAGCAGGGGCTCCTGGCGCCAGCCCTGTTTAGGAGCCTCAAAGCTCCCCCCCCCCCCCCCCCCCCGGTTCAAGTCAAAAGAGCTCATCTTCCAAACGCAGAAGGGGCAATGAGCTACCCTCAGCCCCGGGGGCAGACTTCCTGGAAGGCCCTGTGTGGTGTCTGTCTGTCGTAAATCCAACCTGAGACAGCGCAGGAGCCAACGGGAGAGGAAGCACTTAGTGTGTGGCCGTCCGCCCGCAGGATGCCCTGCCGGAGCCGACGTAGGGGTGTCCGTCCCCACCACGGAAGGACAGGCCCGGCAAGGAGGTGGCGGGGTCGGGGGGGCTCCACCCCTGGCCCAGCGTGGACGCATCACGGTGGCCAAGTGTGGTTTCTGTGTTAAGATCTCACCAGAACACATGGGGCCTGACCGCCTAGGCCATAGCCCTGGGCCCAGCCTCGCAACCAGTCAGAAGCAGGGAGATGCCCACCCCCTGCCGCCCTGGCCACAGCCAAGTAATACAGGGCTAGGACCGACCCTTCCTGCGCTAAGGGCGGGCATCTCCATGCCGAGCTCCAGACGCATCTTCCAAGAGCAGTCCGGTCTAGGTCCAGTGCCAGCCGCAAGGCCCTCAGCAGCCCTTGGCCCACTGGCTGCCTGCCCTGTCTGGCTCCCCCGAGTGGCCGCGGCAGCACAATGTCCCCAGCGCATGACCTCTGGGGCAGGTGCCTGGTCAGAGGGCTTAAGTCTGCGGACATCAGCGTCTGCTGATCCCCAGAAGGTGAATGGGGACGCGTAGCCTAATCCCTGCCTGGCCTCTCGGCAGCAGCAGTCACAGGCAATCAGGGGTGGCCCAAGCAGAGGCCCGAGCCGAGAAGGAAGCCCAGAGCGCGGACTGAGGACGCAGGTCAAGGCCAAAGCTCCCTCCCCTCCCCCCTTGCGGGCCTGCAGGCAGCTGCGCCGGCTCTCTTCACAGCAAGGCCCTTCTGCAGACTTCAGAGAAGGGAGTCACCACAAGCCCACGTGCCCAAGCGAGGTTCTCCAGCATCTGGACAGAGTAGGGTGCAGAGGCGCCTGGCAGGACGACACCCAGGCCGACCTACTCTGTGACGTGACGCACACTCACTCCTGCCGGGGTGCACATACTGTGGCCCCCACGACAGGGGACCTGGCATCCACACGGTCTGTGTCATGAGGAAGCCCTGGAGATGTCTTTGCTCATGAGGCAGGAGACGGATGCGGCGAGGCGGACGCACTACGGGCCCGCTTCCTCCCCGGCCACAGCGAGGAGCCCCAGGGGGGCTTCAGGGCATGCGATGGCCCGAAAGCAGTTGTTAAGACCCTCGCCCCGTACCCACCACCCGGCCAAGAAAGCCAGCCCGGCCCCCTCCCGGCCCCACGTTCCAAGCACAGCTCCCACCTGACCCCGCAGGGGCCTGATCCTCACACAGGGGCCGGGAGGACTGGTGGGGCCTGCCTGTGACCTCACACCTGCTCTGGACACCTGCCGCCCACGCTGGTCTGTAGTCCCCAGTTTCCCCGGGGCCCAGGGAACGCCCGGCCCTGCCAGGCACCACAGCAGGGTTGTCCAACCAAACGCCCTGTCCACTCAGGACAAGGCCCCGGGCGGAGGGAGAGCCAAAGGGGACAGCGCTCTGGTCCCTGGCTGGCGAGGGCCTGCCTCTTCCCCCCTTCCTTTCGCAGCGTTGGCCCCGGCCACGGTAATCCGAGGCTCTCACCTGCACTGGGAGCGGAAGGGATGCCGCGGAGAACCAGCTAAAGATAGAAGCTTTTGTTCTGTCGCTGCGCCCGCTCTGACGCAGATAATTTGACGAACAAAGAGAAAAGCAAGCAGAAAACTCCTCTCTGGCAAACACAGAACTACAGAGGCAGTCGTCCGCAGAGCATATGACATCTGCAGGCCAGCGCCCCCGCCTCACCCCCTGCACCCAAGGACCTGGGTGGCAAAGGTAGGCGAGACGGACTGTCCTGCACCCGCTCCGAGGCAGAGCGCACCAGGCAGACGTCTCCTCACCTCCAGCTGCAGGTGAGGGGCGAGGAGCCGCCCAAGGAAAGAGGCCGGGCGAGGGCACAGTTAGTGTGGGACCAACTGGGAAGGCAGATCCAAGGCGAGTGGGCAGACAGGCCTGGGGGGCACCTGCTCACGTGTCTGAGGGCACCAGGCAGGAGCCAGCACGGCGCCTCCCAGCGCTGCCCGGGCAGGAGGGCGCCTGACCCCAGGCTGGGGCAAAGGGCGGGGCTGGAGCCAGCAGGAAGGACTGAGAGCAGTTGTGAGACCCTCGCCCCGTACCCACCACCCGACCAAGAAAGCCAGCCTGGCCCCCTCCCGGCCCCGCGTTCCAAGCACAGCTCCCACCTGGCCCCGCAGGGGCCTGATCCTCACACAGGGGCCGGGAGGACTGGGGGGGCCTGCCTGTGACCTCACACCTGCTCTGGACACCTGCCGCCCACAGGTCAGGGGGTCAGCCAGCCTGACAGACAGCTGGGCGGGGCTGCGGTGGCCGCGCCAAGGCTGCACACGTCACCCGAAACTTCCCATTTTTCCTTCACAAACCACAGCAGCGGGTTCAGGCTCCCGCCCTGCAGCACAGCAGGCCTGACGCGCCCACACCCACCTGGAGTCGGTGCCCCAGTGCATGGCGTAGATCTTGGCCAGGTGCCCCCGCAGCGTCCTCCGGGTGCGCATCTGGATCCTCCCCACCGGGTCAACGCTGTTGGTGATCTGGGCAGAGAGGCTGCACGTCAGCGCTTCGTGTGCAGGCCCAGCCTGCTCCCCCCACGGGCCGCTCTCCCAGCTCAGGGCCCACGTGCGGCCCACCGTCCCTGCCCGGCTGGCCACAGCGGCCCGACGCCAGGAGCACCTGCTCCGCACGGCACAGCCAGCGAGGCGCCTGCAGGGCCCACTGCTGCCAGGACGAGCACGAGAACGAGCTTCCTTGCACGGCTCCGCTCAATGCTTTACACGGAGACGCCGATCTTCGCCATTTCAGTGCACAGACCAGCAGGCGGCAGGCACCGGGCTGCTGGGGCCGGCCCTGGGAACACTCCGGGCCTGGCACCCCCGCCCCCACCACCCGCCCACGCTGGGTGTGTACCCAGGGGCCACCGGGAGGGGCCGCCGCCCCGTCTGTCCCCCAGCACACGGTGCCGCTGCGGACACGTGTGTACGTGAACCTCCCCCGGCACCAGTTTCCAATCTTCCGGGTGAGTCTCCAGGAGCAAAACCACCGAGCTGCTATTTCCGCTGGATTTTTTAAGGAGCCACAGACTGGACTGCAGAGCCGCAGTTCTGAGGCAGGTTTCGCCTGAGAAACCGAGACTGAGATGCTTTACGACTCTAACGGCGGGGACGGGCCGTGCGAGAGCCCTGAAGCGGGGCTGTTTTCCACCTCAGAGCGCGACGCCCCACACCAGAAGGCTTTCTAGGGGACAGCCTCCGGGCAGAGGCGGACAAGGTCAGAGCCGCCCCCAGAGGCCCGCCGGCTCACCTGGGAGAGCGTGGCATCCGCGCAGGCCTTCCTCGCATCCTGGGGACAGAGAGCAGAGGTGAGTCATGCCCCCGCCCGCACCCAGGACCGGGAGCCCAACTCTGAGCTGCGCAAGCTGCGCAAGCTGCGGGTCCGGGCAGGCGCGCCTCCCGGTCACCAGGGCCAGAGGGAGAGGGAGCCTCTGCTGAGCTGGACATCACCCCAAGGGACTTTTCTTCCACGTGGTGCCAGCCAAGGGCTGTTTCCAAGTGGTCGCCGGGCTGCCTCAGGCCCTGGGAGCATCACTGTGCCCGCCCAGCCACGCGCAGGGGCAGCAGCCTCGAAAGGGCCGCAGCTGACTGAAGCATTTTCATCTCCCGGAATGGCCAAGGTGGAGAGAAAATAAACTTGGAGCCTCAGCACATTGTGAAGGGAGATGAGACAAAGCTCTACGGGGCCCGAGTGGGGCGACTCCAGGGGGTCACGGCGGTTTCTGGAAGGAAACACCCTCAACGCGTGGTTGCTGCCCACCTGCTCTCAGGGCGGCTGCCGCGCAGCCTGTTATTTCAAGCGTCCCGAGACCCAGGCCCCACGCCACCCCTCCGGGTCACCCCGCCCCTCCTCAGAGCAGCCACCACAGGCCCAGCCTCCTGCCCCGCATGGCCTGAGCCGAGCCTGCCTTGCCAGTGCCCTGAGCACCCCCTCGGAAGCGAACCCCAAGCAGGACAAAACCACCCCGGGGTCTCTCTGCCTTGGGTGACAGGACCCCGGTTCTACAGCAAGCCTCTGCTCCTCAGGCAGGTCATCCCGGGGCCTGTGGCTGCTGCGGGCCAGTGGCCCGACAACCCCACGCCGTGCGGCCCGACCCAGCCAGTTGAGAGGGGCAGGGAAGGCAGGGGGACGGGGCAGCACAACACAGGGCCAACACCAGGTGTCGGGGCTCCTGGATGCCCACCGCACATCAGTGTGCCAGCTGTGAGGCAGGGGCCAGTGGGGAGGGCTCGAGGGCCTGACGTGCCTGCTGGCCTGGCCTCCCACAGGGCCCCGCCCCGTTGAGGGGCAGTCTCTCCAGGCCGCGCGCTGTCTCAATCTGTGTGCGCAGACCCTGACTTCCAGACGACTCACAGGTGTGGGGAAAAGAAGGCCCCAGCTCCGCAAACAGTGGAGGCCCACGGCCCAGCCCAGCAGGGCAAGCAGCCGCCTCCTGGCTCGCGCTGAGCTACGCATCAGAGCTGGAACGCGACGCCTGGAAACCTCCCAGCAAAAACCACATCCCCATCTCCGCGTGGCTGCAGATGGCAGCTACTTCCACTGCCTGTTCTCAAGCCCAAGGAAAAGTTGGCTGAAATGAATCGAGGCTGCCTCTCGCCCTCCCTGGGCCCTGGGAGCAGAGAGCGGGTCGTCTAGGAGGAGATAATCAGGTTCTGTCCTTAGAGTGAACTCAGAAAACATGGGGTGTCAGAAGAGTGCTGGGGGCAGCGCAGCCAGAGAGCAGTGCGAACAGAGGCCGCCCCTGCCAGGTGTGCAGAGGGTCACCAGAGCCTCGCCGACCGGCCAGCGGACAAGCCCCAGCCCCGCCCCGCTTCCCAGCAGCACCCAGGGCCGGGGTCGGACACCGGGACGGGACAGCCTGGGGCTCTAGGCGTTGCTCTCATCCCGTCCCCACCAGCCACGCCAGCCCCAGGCGGGTCAACGCCCGCCCAGAAACCAGAAGGCGCTCCACGCCAGGGCTACGCGACTTTTAAGACGTCTCCTGCGACCACGCCGGCCTCTCAGCAAACCTGTCCCAGTCGGGGCAGCTCCTCCTGCCCGCTGGCGTCTACCCAAGTGTCTTTTACTCTGCCACCCCCTTATCTAATAAACCTGCTCTTTAAATAGAAACAAACAAACAAACAAAGATGTCTCCTGCCCCGAGCGTCCTGGGAAGGGGCACCAGCCACACTCCTGGCGGCTGCCACAAGGGTGTTGCGAGGCCGGTTTCCAAGGCCGAGAAAAGCGCAGAGGGCCGACAGAGCTGTGGGGACACCCTGTGTCTGTTCAAGTGATGACCCGGGGAGCAGCCCTGACCGAGCACGGCGGCCAGACCCCATGGGCCCTCGGTCTCAGCCCCGCGACCCCACCCTGGGGCCCGACGACGTGGGCTACGTACGCGGATCTGGTTCTTCAGCTGCTCGGCCTCCTGGCGGAGCTGGTCCAGCTCACTCATCTTCCCGCCTTAGTGCTGCCGGTGCGCCCAGCACCTGGGTCTGGAAAGGAACACAGGAGCAGGTGAGCTGCAGGGCCGGCGGGCGATGGTGGGGGGCGGCGGCTCCAGCAGCCTGACGCCTTCTCAGCTCGCCAGGACTCAGAAGCTGGCTCCTGCGGGCGGCGGCCCGGGGCTCTCCCATCCCCACAGCCCTGCACAGGGGCGGCGCGGGCAGCCCACGCAGGAGGCCGGGCCTGGGGAGGAGGTGAGGTCCAGGCGCTTTTCAAGAAGGGCCAGGGTGTCCTGAGCACCCCAGACCGGCACACAGAAATGCTCCTGCTGGAAAGCCCAGGACGGCAGGGCGTGGACAGCATGTGCAGGATCCAGCGGGCCTCGGGTCCAGGGGTCTCCGAGAGTCAGCGCCTCCCAGGTCCAGGCAGGCCACACTCCGGGCAACCCCCGCCCCCGTCTCCTGAGGACAGAGCCAGGGGACACCAGCCCGCTTAGCCAGGGAGTGAGACCCGGGGCTGCCCCCAGGCCGTGTCCCGGCCCTGACCGCAGGGCCTTCCACCGTGCGAGGCAGCAGTCAGCCCACGTGCCAGTGCCCAGGCACCACCCAGGCGCAGCGTGGACACTCAGAAGCCACCCCAGGGCCCAGCCGCTCGGCCATGGCCAGCTGGAGCCTCACGACACTGGACTCGGCGCTGCCCCGTCTCTCCCGCCGTGAGTGGCAGCTGGCACGGCAGCTCCGCGCTGGCTGGCCCCTGCACCGCGAAGGGGACGACGCCCTCCGGGGCAGCTCCTCCCGCAGGGCGGTGCCCACATCTGAGTCACAGGAAGGTCTCCAAACCCACGTTTAAGACAGAAAAAGGCTTTTCTTGTTTCCACTGGCAACAGAAATTGCTGTAGGCCCCTACTCGATCCACACAGCTTGGTGAGAAACAAACTCACCACGAGGCGGGACAAGTGTTTACACCCTCCAGCCCCCGAGGCACAGGCGCATCCTGATGCGCGGTGTGCCCGCAGGCGGCCTCTCCCTGACGTGGCCTCCCGGAGCCGCGCTTGGGTTCTCCGCCGCCGCAGGCAGCGCAGCCCGGCCTGACACGGAAGCAGCGCAGGGAGGAGCGCGGTGCGCGCGCCCGGCCACGCCCTCGCACACACGGCGCCGCGGGAGCGGAAAGTGTTCGGAGCCCACAAACGGGGGACGTGCACCCCCAACGCCCTTCTGAAGACACACGCCACAGGCGGGCGGGGCGCAGCCTTTCTGGAGGCCGGGGGAGTAGCGGGCGGCCGCTGCCGTGTGCTTTTCCCAACAGCTATTAGCGTCTCTGGCCTTCCCGGAACCGACAAGCACCTGCCTTCTCTCCTGCACCCCTTTCACTTGTAGAGAAGTAAACATACCGCGAACGCTTCCCCGGCTGAATCACTGACATGTCGGCAGAAGACGGCATAAAAAGCCGTTAAATAAGCAACATTAAATAAGCAACATTAAATAAGCAACCCACCTGGGTGTAATAATTTAGCTGTTTAGAAAAAAAAACATACTTAGGGTTTAAAAAGACACCTGAGGCCTCCCTGGTGGCGCAAGGGGTTAAGACAATCTATGAAGCTGTCCGCAGCCTCTGCAGCACGAGTTCGGCCCCCAGCCAGGGAGCTGCCCACAGGGCGCAGCAGACCTCTCCCGTCTCCCCGCTGCTCCCCTCAGCAGCGGGTTTCAGTCAGTCTGCCTGTTCTGGTCCCCGCTCTGGTGAGTCCTCTCACCCCCGCACCTCTGGCCTGCACCCCAGCTCTTGTGTGCATATACAAATCAGTCTTCAAAAAAAAAGACATGAAAGATCAATAGACGAGCAGCATTTCTGTCAGAACTCCCAGCAACAGCTCCCTTCTCTTCCAGGCGTCACTGAGTTCGTACCTGGAAGCCCACTCGCACGGTCCCCGAGCTCTGTGTCCGCCTCCCCCGCCCGCAGCGCTGGTCTCAGGTCTGGGCCGCCCCGCTCCTGCTCCCGCGCAAAGCCGCCTAAGCCCTGCCCTGCTGACTCGGTGCCGGCCCCGCCCGCTAAGGGGGGCTTCTGGGGCTCAGGCTGCTCTCCTGCCCCTCTGCTTGGAACGTCTGTCTGGGGGACGCTGTCTCAGGATGCGCTCAAACAGAGCCCACTGGCCACTCTGGGCGCTTTGGGCCGACCCCCATGACCAGCGCAGCAGCGCCCTGGGCGGACACCCGGCAGCCCACGCAGCTCCCGCGAGGACCCCCACCTCCCAGCGTGCCTGTTACAAGACGGGGCGACCGCCCCAAAGTCTAATTCCTGGCTCCCCCACATGACCAGTGAGCGGTGGCTGGGCCGGGGCTCGCAGGCCTCCTGCGGCTGCCCACAGGGGCACCCTCTGGGACCTCCCGGGCCAGGCCGCCCACCGAGATCTGGGTCACGTGGGGCAGGGAGGCCGGCCCCGCAGGCAGGGAGCCGTGTCTGGACAGGAGAGGCGGGCGGCGCGTGGAAGCCAACCGGCCCAGCGGCTCTCCTCTCACTCCCAACTCCCAGTTCACCCAAGACCCAACGGCAGGCCCAGAGGGTGGGAGGCCCAGCCGCCCTCCGGAAGGAGCAAGAAGAGGGCGACGGGCGGGTGGGCCTCCTGCCGAGTCCAGCTCCCCTGGCGCAGCGTCGCAGCGGCACCGCCACGCCCCGCGTGGCCCGGGAGGTGGCAGGAGTCCGGCCACTGGAAGCACCAAGTATGGACTCAGATGTCCTGGGCTTTGCTTGAAAACACTCTCGGGAGGGAGGGAGGGAAGAAGGGAGAGAGAGAAGACTTATTCTGTTCATTAAATTTTGGTCTTACATCGTTATGGTCCCCAGAGCTCTCCCGTCACCACAGACCCGTGTTCTGCCCTCGCCTGCTGGAAGCCTCAGGCCTTTGGTCAGCTGCGAGTCTGGGCTTTTTCTTGGCCTGTCTGGTTTCTCTCTGCTCCGCGTGTACATGTCTCTTTCGCCTTCTGACTGACTGGGGCCAGCATCGTCCCTTCATCCACATTGCCGCAAATGGCCTGAGTTTGTCTTTTTGGGGGCTGAGTAATATTCCATTGTAGAAAAACACCATGATCTCTCTCTCTCTCTTTTATTTTTTTTTAATTTTTTTGTTTTTTCAAAGATTTATTTATTTAAATATACAAGCACTGGCTACAGTCAGAAGCGCGGGAGGGTGAGAGAATCCACCAGAGCCAGAGCGGGGAGCAGAGCAGGCAGAAGGACCGAAGGACACTGCTGAGGGGAGCAGTGGGCGGGCAGGAGGGTCTGCGCGCCATGTGGGACCCTCCTCCGGTGCCCGGGGAGCAGCCGGGGATCAAACTGGCGCTGCAGAGGCTGCCGGCAGCATCGCAACCCAGCACCCAACCGCTGCACCACCGGGGAGGCCCTCTCTCTTTTTTTAAAGATTTCGTTTATTTATTTATGCACACAAGATCTGGGGTACAGGCCAGAGGCGCGGGAGGGTGAGAGGATTCACCACAGACAGAGCGGGGAGCAGAACAGGCAGACGGACCGAAGACACTGCTGAGGGGAGCAGCGGACGAGACAGGAGAGGTCTGCCGTACCACGTGGGAATCTCCCTGGCCGGGTGGGAATCGAACCTGCACTGCAGAGGCTGCGGACAGCTCCACAGCGCTGCACTCAACCCACTGCGCTACCGGGGAGGCCCACGACCTCTTTTGATGGAAAGTGGCAAGGGAGCCTCCCTGGTGGCACAAGGGGTAAAGCATGGCGCTATGGAGCAATCTGCAGCCTCTGCAGCGTGGCCTTCGATCCCCGGCCAGGGAGCTACCCACAACCGTCCTGGCTTGCCCACTGCTCCCCTCAGCAGTGTACTTCAGTCAGTCTGCCTGTTCTGTTCCCTCTGTTCTGGTGAATACTCTCACCCCCTACCACCTCTGGCCTGTACCCCAGCTCTTGGATACACAAATAAATAAATCTTACCAACAAAACGTGGCAAAAATTCTGTAAATTTTGGGCAGAAATCTGATGGTTCTATGAAATGGTGTCCGGGCAGCCTCCTCCCTCGGGGCAATGGGGCAGAATGCACCAACTGAAGCACGCAGTCACGGGCCAGGCCGGCAGGGAGCCTGCACACATGGTGTGCAGACCCAGACCCACTCCCCTCTCTCTCTCCCTCAGCAGTGAATTCCAGTGGATCTGCCTGTTCTGCTCCCCACTCTGTCTCTGGTGAATCCTCTCATCCCCCACACCCCTGGCCTGCACCCCAGTACTTGTACGCATAAATAAATCTTCAAAAAAAAAAAAACTGTAAATTTCCAGGTGTCTGCATAGACAGATGACCCCTCACTAAATCAGCGCCTTTAAAGCCATGGGGCCCGCATGGCCTGCCAGGACCGCACCAGAGCCCTGGGCTCCGCGCCGGGGGGCAGGGGACGATGTCAGGGCCTCCTTCCAGGGCTGGCACCCTGCCCACCGGCTGCTGCTCGCGGGAAGAGGTCAGTCCCAGCAAGTCCCAGATTCGTCTGACAACTAAGTCGTCGGCCTCGGGGACTTAGGAATCTGATTTCGAGTGATAAAACCGCTAGTAACCAGGCAGCTCTGCAGACTGAGCCAGGAACCCAAACCCCGCGTGGACTCCAGTCTGGCCCTGGGTTCGAGCACCCGGCAAGTCTGAGCACGGAGATCCGAAACCAGACAGGTATCCCCGTGCTGGGCCCAGACTCTGCGCCAGCACCAATGTCTCTCGTGGGGTTTGCGTTGCGACGCTGAGTGCGCAGCTCTGAGATGGCAGCACGAGGCTGTCTGCCTTCTGCACTGATCGCGGCCAGGGTGGTGACTTTCTTCTCAATGCTCAGCCCCAGGAAGCACCTCTTAAAGCCTCAGGACGACGCCAACAGTCAGTCACCCTCAAGAAAGCAAACATACGCCACAGGCACATGTGCGCAGAGACGAGACTCGAGATGCCAGGACCCACCGAGCATCAAGGGTGACCCGCAGGGTGACCCTGGCAGAGTGTACGTGTCCCCGCAGGGTGACCCCAGGCGGGGACCCACTGACCTTATGGGGACACTGACTTCAGGTCACTGGCATGTGAAGCCAAAGGCTCTGCTACGGTGGCCAGCCCACAGCTCCCCGGACTGCACCCACCGCACCTGCCCTTCCCGAGGGGCCCTGGTCCGCAAGGACTCTGGCCAGGTCCCCTCAACTTCAAGGGTCCCAGTGGGAAGTGGAGCCTGGGGAGGGGGCTGGAGGGACCCGCGGGGGAGTCAGCCTCAGGGAGTCCCAAGGAGGTCCCCAACCTCGGCTTTGGCCCCAACATCAGCAGCCCAGATGCTGCTTGCGTGACGCCCCGAAGCCTGGGCCAAGCCTGTGGGGCATCAACATGGAGCAGCCCAGCCCAGTCAGTGCATTGGACCCCTGGTCTTTGACCCTCCCTTTTGCTCCAGAGAACTGAACCCTGATTTCTGGCAGCCAGAAACTGAGTGGCTCACACCCCTGAACTTCAACCCCTGGCCTCTCATCGCTGTTCTAGGCTGTGAACACCCCAAACCAAGGCAGGCAGCCTCCCAGCCAGGCCCTGAACACCAAGCCATGGGCTAGCCCCAGCTCAGGTCGGCGGCCCTGACTGACCTGGCCCCTGGGCCTGCACTGCCTGCGGAGGCAAGCCCCTGGGTCGGGCCTGGGGCTAAAGTGTGGAATGGTGGTTTCTGTGTTTTGTGCTTCAGAGAGACCAGAATTAACAACACTCATTTTGAATCTGAAAACGCTAGGGGAGCAGCCCGCCCCGTGCACACACACGTCAGGACACCAAAGGGAGATGTGTCCTGCAGGGGGACCCCCCCCAGAGGTGTGGCCGAGCAGGCACCGGATGCAGACCACAGAACCCAGCCTGCACCCTCGCCCCTGCTCCTGGGCCCAGGCCCACCTTCCCAGGCCAGTCACTGGGCTCCGCCGTGTCCCTGTCCAGGTGGTCACCTGCGGTGGCCAGTGGACAGTACACACAGATGGCCCAACGCCACCCCAGGAGCTTCCTGCTGCCCTCTGCGAGCCAGCCCCGAGCCGGGCGGCACCGCATCCTCCCATGAAGCCCTGGTGCACCCGAGACAAGCAGGGCCGGGCGTGTGGCCTGCGGGCACCTCCCCGTGGCGGCACGTGTCTGAGGAGCAGCATCTGAGGCCCAACAGGCACCCAAGGTGTCAGGTATGGAGACTGTGCCCCCCCCCCTTCCAGGGCCGCTGCTCCTGCCGGCTGGGCCTCAGGCAGACGCCCAGGGGCTAAGTGCGTAGCTCCATCTACTCAGTCACCTACGGTCATGCTGACACAGGGCTGTGGGAGAGACAGCAGCAGCACCGGGCATGCAGCCCTGACCAGCGACACCCTCGCCGCCCCGCAGGCTGCACCCCCAAGCACCTGGTCCTGCAGGGCCGTGCGCTGGGCTGAGGTTGCTCTGTAACGACAGCTCGCTAATACCATCTTTTAAAAAAAAACACCTCACGCCCGCAATGCAGACCCTTGCCTCTCGGGCTTCGCCCCCACGTGAGGACGGGAGCTGCGAAGGAACACGCCCCTCGGAGGACCTGCCTGCCCCAAGCACAGCTTTAGGCATAACCTGAGCGGACCAGGGGCCAGTGGGAGGCAGCCCTTTGGGACGCAGGCGGGCGCTAAGCCAGCGGACCTCCATGTATTTTTTTTTTTAAGACATATTTATGCATACAAGCACCGGGGTACAGGCCAGAGGTGCAGGAGGGCGAAGACTCACCAGAGACAGGTGGGGAACAGAACAGGTGGATCCGCTGACACACACTGCTGAGGGGAGCAGTGGGGAGACCGGAGAGGTCTGCTGCGCCCTGAGGGCAGCTCCCAGGCTGGCCGGGATCAAACCCGCGCTGCAGAGGCTGCGGACAGCTCCACAGCGCTGCGCTCAACCGCCTGCACCACCAGAGAGGCCCATGGACCTCCATTTAGAAAAGGACCCCAGGGCCTCCCTGGGGACGCAGGAGTTAGTCTCAGCGCTATGAAGCTGTCGCAGCCTCTGCAGCTGAGTCCAATCCCCAGCCAGGGAGCTGCCCACATGGCGCAGCAGACCTCTCCTATCTCCCTGCTGCTGCCCTCAGCAGTATATTTCAGTCGATCCGCTGTTCTGCTCCCCACTCTGTCTCTGGGGAGCCCCACACCTCTGGGCCCCGCCCCAGTTCTCATATGCATGGGGAAAAAAAATGGAAAACGACCCCTTAAGATACCAACTTTGGGCCTCCCTGGTGGCACAGGCAGTGGGGTGCAGCGCTGTGAAGCTGTCCGCAGCCTCTGCAGCGCCGGTTCGATCCCTGCCGGCCTCGGAGCAAACAAACCACATGGCGCGCAGACCTCTCCTGTCTCGTCTGCTGCTCCCCTCAGCAGTGTGTTTCGTCAGTCTGCCTCTTCTGCTCCCTGCTCTGTCTCTGGTGAATCCCCTCAACCCCCGCACCTCTGGCCTGTGCCCCGATTCTTGTATGAATAAAATAAATCTTAAAAAAATAAAAAAAAGAAACCAACTTCGTAGTTTAAACGCAGACAAAGATCAGCTACATCAAAATTACCTTAGCTCCGAAGGGCTCCGGTCTGGCCTCCAGCGCATGCAAAACCGCCTGCAAGAAACAAGGAGAGGCCGTGTCTGTGCCATGGCCAAGAAGCTGGCACCCGGCGCTTCCCAGGGGCCCGTGACCCACCTCCCGACGGCCATTTCCCGCGCGCCCCTGAGCGTGACCAAGGCCTTCGTTTTCCAGTGTGGAAAAACGGGGAATTAGCCTGGTCTCAATTTCTTTTTCACAGGCCCTCAGAAACCGCGGGAGAGGAGCGCGTGGAGTCCTGGGGTGTTTAGGGCCGCATCCCCACAAGACCTGCGGTGGCCGTGAGGAAACCACGCACGTCTCCACGCTCCCCGCGTGGAAAGACGGAGCGCTCCCGGGAGCCCCGCCCGCCACCGGCAGGCCTGCGCCCCGGCATCGACATTTCTAGACTGGCCGCTGGCTCTCCCTCAGAAACGCTAAACCGGAGAGCATTAAAGGCGCGTGCGGCGTCCGTCCCGAGTAAAGGCCATTCGGGGCCTGCGCAGGTGCCGCTGCCGCCACCCCGTCTCTGCCGGCCAGGCAGGTGAGGCCGCCGGCGGACAGGCCCGGCTCCTGCAGCAGGCACGGTGCGGGGGGAGAAACACGCCCAAACACGCCCGGCAGCGCCCCACGAAGCCCGCAGCCACGTGACCGGCCACAGCTGCGTCCCCCGGGGCAGGAGGCCACGCCGCCCACTGCCCCAGAACAGCCAGGGCAGGGGTCCTTGCTGGGCGGGCCGGGCCAGAGCCGCCTTCCGCGGCGGAGCGAGTGCTGGAAGGAGGGGGTGGTGGCTGCCGAGCGGGTCCCTCAAAAGACCGGTTTCAGGGAACACCAAGCCCACAGAGGCCAGGGCGGGAGAGCCGGCCCGGGAAGCGGCAGCCCGAGGCACTGTGGACACAAATGCCGGCACCGGCGAGGCCCGCCGGGAGTCAGGACTGAACGGCGGGCGAGAGTGACATCCCTGTCTCCAGGGAGGCGCTCTAGGCGTCCCCCCGCCCCTCGAGCGGGCAGGCGAGGGGCAGCGAGACACGCTGTTTCTGAGGCCCCGCGCCAGCCCGGGCCGCGCTCCCGTCGCGGACCGACCCCCAGGGCCTGTGCCAACAGCACCCCCTTCCCGCAGCCCAGGCCGGCGGGCGGGCCCGGGGGCCGTGGGGGGCGGCGGCGGGCCAGAACTGCTGAGCCCCCGAGCCCGCAGGGCAGACCCCAGCCGGGGCGAGCATGGCGGTGTCAGGCCCCGGCACAGCACAGACGGCGCACCCGTGGCCACATCTGGCACGAGGGGCGGCCCTGCCGGCACCCCAGACCCGCCCAGGCGCAGGCCAGTCCCGCAGCACTGCTGCCTCGGGCTGTTCCATGTCTGCACGCTGAGCCCTCGGAGGGCGAGCGGGGGAGTCTCCACGGCGGCGCAGACACCTCGCGACCCGCAGAGGCCGGCGTTCCGGGGCCGCCGGGCGGGGCACATTGCGGCACCAGCACGCACGGCCCTGAGACCTGGAGCCTGGGCCCCACCGGGCCCCGCGGTTCCGAGCAGAGGACAGGGCTGGTGCGGCCGAGGAACCACCCAGGCCCTGGGCGGACAGCAGACGGTGGAGCTCAGGGGTGCGGCCTAGACGCCTGCTGTGGAGGGGGCGCGCCCACGGGCGACCGCCCGGAGCGCCTGAGGAGAGAGAAGGCAAAGTCTTTCTTCACAGAGACGACGGGCGGAGGACGCCCCTTCGGGCCCCCAGGGCTGACCAGACGCGGGCAAGGGTGCCATCGACGCCGAGGGCAGCCATGGGGCAGTCTCGGCCAGCGGCCGCTCGAGGACACTTCCCAGGCGCGGGGGGCGGTGGTCCCAGCCAAGAGACGGGCTTCCCGGGAGAAGGACGTCCCCCAGGGAACGAGCCGCTCCGGGGCTGCGGGAACGGGGCGCAGCGAGCGCTGGCCAGAGACAGGCCGCCGAGCCCAAGGGTGAGGTGTCGCGCTGTCCGCGACGCGAGAGCCCGCGACTGTCCTGCCGGCGGCGGGGCAGGGCCCTAAGGCGAAGGGCAAGACGCGGGGCCAGCACCCACGACGGCCCCGGTACAGAGGAGCAGGGAGGCCCCGGGCAGAACGGAAACGCAAAGTGGCCTCAGCCTCGCCCGGGCGGGCTCGAGCTGCGGGGTCCCGGGGCGCCACACGGACGCTGCTGGGCCGCAGCACCGGCGGCACAGGGACCCTCCGTCGGAGGCACCGGCAGTCCCGCCCCAGCCGCACCTTCCAGTTCCTCGAAGTCCGCCGGGGGAGGGGACCCCCAAGGAAGACGTCCGCAGGCCCTGGAGGTGTCCAGACAAAGGGCCGTCGGGGCAGAGCCAAACCTCAGCAACTCTGGCCGCCTCCGGCTGGCCGGGACCGCTGGGACCGGACGGCACCCCGGGAGCACCCGCACCCCAGCTTCGCGAGTCCGAGCTCCCTTCCCGGTGGCTGAGGCCGGGGCTAAGTCTCTCAAGAGGCTGAGTTTGTGAGTCGGGGCCTTGGGTTTGCGCGGGTCCCCGGTCCTCTGCCCGGGCGGGGGCTCAGGTGCTGGCACCTCTGTCCTTCGGCTCCCCCAGCAGGCACTTAATTCCGCACGAACACCGCCCCCCCCCCGCGCCCCCAAAGGCTCACGGCCTGCTGTGGACTTGGGACTCCAGCGCAGCCCGGGCCCCAGAGGGCCGCTGTCCCTGGCCTCTGCCCAGGCCCCGAGATGGCCAAGGACGGAGCCCAGGGTCTGGCCCACACTCGGCCCCCGCGCACCCTCCGGCTCCAGACCCTCCTCCGCCCCGCTCGGCAGCGAGCAGAGATCGGGCTGCCTTCTCCATGGCTTCCACTGCTTTTTGGGGGGGTGGGGGTTCTGTTCAGCTTACAGACCACCCGTGCCTCTGCTCCTGGCCCTGGCAGGGCGCCCCACCCCGGGACGGACGCCTGGAAGCGAGGTGGGGACAGGCGGCATCCTGCCCTCCCCGCGTGTCCCTCCGGCCCCTCCAGACCCACCCCGGCAGCGACGTCCGGCCGCTCTTCCCTGCAGCTCGGGGGCCCGTGCTGCTGGCGGCCACAGGACCAGCGAACGGTCCACGCACCGCGCCCGCCACCCGTTCCCACCCACCTCCAGCGCCCCCTCCTCTCCACTCCACGGGGACAGGGGAGCCCCCCACCACCCCCCACCCGCCCCTCCTTGCCCCCACCCCTCCCCGCCGGATTTAGCTCTCTGAAGGACAGCTCTGACACCTGCCGCCCCCGCGCGCCTTTAAATACTCCTCCCGCGGGGACTCAGGCGCCGCCCCATCGCGAGACCTTCCCCTCACCCGCCCCGAGCCGCCGCGGAGCCTGGTCGGGCGCTCGCCCCAGGCGCCCTCGGTGCCGCCGACTGTGCCTTTCTCCCGCAGAAATCCTAGAAGCACAAGCGTGTTTCCGCCTCGAAGAAGCAAGAGACGGTTTTAAAAGGCGACATGTTCCCCCGCAGTCAAGGAAAGGCCGCGCTCCCAAGACGCGGCAGCTGGAGGCTCGGCCCCGCTCCCCACAAACCTGTGCCTCTCACCCAGAGCCCGGAGCCCGCGGGGGAGGGAGGGGGCCCGCCCGGCGCGAGGCCTGCACAGCCCCCCACGCCGCGGCAGGGTGAGGGCCGCTCACCCAGTTTCCAAGCCCCGGTCAGGGCCAGGTGCGCCCAGAAAGCGGTGCTGCCGGCGGAGGTGGGCACGAGAGCCGGGGGCCAGGGTGGCCCGTGTCTGCAGGACGCTGCCGGGAGGAAGGGGGATGGTCAGAGGCGCCGGATGCCCCCCCAGCCCAGGCTCTGACCCGCCTCTACTCCTTGGACGGCAGGACCCGACAAGCCTGCGTCCCCCAGCCCCTCGGCGGACAGGGCCCCCGCTAAGGAAGCCACGGTCGCAGAGGGGGGCGCGGCACAGAGCCCCACCCGAGGACGCTGGGGAGAGGCTCCTCCGGCCCTCCCGAGGGGGCAAGACCCCAACATGACGGTGTCCACCACTCCCTGACCCAGGAGGCGCGAGGGAGGGAGGGCCCCTCGCCCAGGGGGAGGGATGGCTCTCCCCAAATGCGCCCCCCCTGCCCCGCCCCGCGGGCCCCACCGTTCCACACAGGAGCACCAAGGGACGGGCGGCGCGGGCACGTGGGGAAAGTCAAGCGCGTCAGCGCCAATCGCCGACTGTCCTGCCGCTCCCGGGACAGCACGGGCCCTGCTGGGGACGGCGACGGCGTGAGAGTCGGGCAGCCCAGCACAGCGCCGGGGAAGCGGGACACCAGCGCCTACACCTCTTGGGAAACGGCTGACGCCAGAAACACAGCGCAGTGCGCCGCGCTCCTGGCCCCCGAGCCCCCCAGAAGCTGAACGCGTCAGCCAGGGCTCTTCTGTGCGCAAGGACGACGCCCTCGCCGGGAAGTCGCGAGGCCTGGCAGGCTGGGCCGGGGACGCGCGTGCTGCAGCCCAGGCGCCGGCACCTTCCCGCGGGCCCAGGGCGCAGCCAGCGGACGGCCCACGTCCCGCCGCTGGGACTCCCCGACTCCCTGAGCCCGCACCTGCCTCAGGCGCAAAGACAAACGCGAGGCTCCTCCCTCGGACCAGGCCCGCGCCCCGGCCCCTGCAGCGCGAGAAGCGGCCACCCGCGGCCCTGACAGGAAGCAAGCCCATTTCCTACCGGCTCTGGGGCCAGCGCGACCGCCTGACAGGAAAGGCCGACCTGAGGCGGCAGGAGACAGGCCCTGGGCAGCGACGGCGCCCCTGCCCCTCCCGCGCGTCCTCCCCAGGGCCCAGGGAGCGGCGGGCGGGCGCCCCGGAGGCCGGGAGGGGTGGGAGGGGGGTGGGAGGGGCGCGTCTAACAAGGCCGCGGGGACTCCGCCTTGGGCTCCCCGGAGGCTCCCCGGGGATCAGGCAGCTCGGCAGGCAGCTGCGGGTCTAAGGGGCCCGCTCCCCGCCACCCCACCCACGAGGAGCCCGCCTGGCTCTTCACCGCAAAACCCCTCGACGCCAAATCCACACGGGCGTCTCCCCTTCCCCAGCACCGGGGTTCCACTCCCTCGTCCGCCTGGGCGCCCCCAGCACTCCGGGCCCAGCCCACCCGCCTCCCAGCACCGGGGCGTGCAGGGCCCGCCCACCGCGTCCCAGGCCCCCTGCCGGCCCAGCTGCGCGTGCCCTCCGCGCCCTCCTGCCCCGCAACCCGGCAGCTCCTGGCGACCTTTCAAAGCCCCTGTGCACGCGCTGCCAGCCGGACACCTCCCGCTGCAAAGAGGAAAAAGCCAAACTTGCCACCGAGTGGCCCCGAAACACACTTTCTTCAATGGCGCTCCCTGTGGCGGGGTCTGCAGCCTCCTCTCTGGCCTCTGCCCGCGCCACCTTGCTCCTTGGTGCCAGGCGCCAGCAGTGCCAGCCGCCCGGCCTCTCAGGAGCTCACCTGGCTCCGCCCCCTCGGCCGTCTCCTCAGGGAGGCCTCGCGCCCCCGCCCCACCGGTCGGCCAGGGCTGCCGTCCCACGGCCTGCCCGACAGCTGCCTGCCCCGCTAGAACACGGGGCTGTGCTGCCCTCGAGGAAATGGAAATGGGGCGTGACGGTGACATGTGGACTAAGCGCTTTCCCAGTGTCCCCCCCCTTGCCCGGCAGTGCACCCAGCTCGGCCCCGCCACATCCCGGGAGGCCCCCGCAGCCCGCCAGGGGTCGGACTCTCCCCGCCCAGGAAGCCCGCCCAGAAGCCCAGACCTCACGGGGCTCCGGCCACAGGGCTCTGGCCGCGGCGCCCACGCCTGCTCCGCCACACGCAAGTCGCAGGGGCCTCACGCTCTGCCACCGGGGCCCCCGGGCCCAGACACGATTCCCGACAGCCCGAGAACAGAGGACGCCCGGAATCCCAACCGAGAACGGCCAGAGACCGAGGCAGGCACACGGGGGCTCTGCGGGGGAAACGGGGCAGAGGACCGCAGGAGAGCCAGGGCTGGGGTGGCCCGGGGACGAGGCTGCGTGGCTGACCATGCGGAGAACAGAATGGGGGCGCTCCTGGCCTTGAACGTAGCAGAGGCTCTCACAGATGAATGGAACGGACACCCCCAAATGCTTTCCCACCCCAGCACCATGCTGGCCAGAAAAGCGCAGCTCTCCCTGAACTTGGTTCTGTGAGACCCGGATGCCCAGCGAGCCGGAGGCGGCCCCCTCGCCGCCTGCCCCGGGGCTCCTCGCAGCGAGAACAGGCGGAGCTCCAGGGGCCCAAGTGGGCTGGCTAAAGTGTCCCCCCCCAATCCAGGTCTGCTTGGAAGCCCTAAACGTCAACGGGAGGAAGAGTCTTCGCAGGTATAATTAGTTACTCTAAAATGAGGTCAGACTGGCTGAGGGTGGCCCCACCCCACCGACCAGTGTCCTCAATAAGAAGAGAGACCCCCGGGGGCAGCGTGTGAAGGCAGAAGCCAGGAGCGGCTGGTGCCCCGCAGGCCCCAGAGAGCTGCCCTGCCACAGCTGGACAACAGCCTCCAGACCCCCAGTGCATCCACTCTCGTGAAGCCCCCCAGTCAGGCCCCCGGTGGCCTGGGGCAGTCTCAGGCTGTCACCGCCGTGGCCTGAGTGCGTCCCCCAGTCAGGGAGCTGACCCGCAGGGCACGGCACACCCTGCCTGTCTCCCGCTGCCCCTCAGCAGTGTGTTTCAGGGGACCCGCCTGTTCTGCTCCCCACTGTCTCTGGGGAGTACCCTCACCCCCGCCCCCTGCCCCTCTGGCCTGCACCCCAGCCCTTCCATACAAAAAACCCACAATAATCAGTGTCATAAAGGGAGTATAAAATCCCAAAAACTGAACAGCAATTCCACCAGCGTTCGGACGTATCATCGGGGGTTACGCCAGGAAGGGAAAGTCTTCCGAGAAAAATGAGGGGCGACATGGACAACAGTGAGGTGCTGAGTGACGGGCTACCTGCGGCGGGTCTGGAAGGGAGGGCGGGCTGCCTGGCCTGCCGCTGCCCCGCACCCCTTCACCCCGTCCCCGACAAGACGATGTCCCGAGGCAACGCCGAGAGGGAACCGCGAACCCACTGCAGGGAGCAGCCCACGTCCGCCTGGCAGGGCCGGCGCCTCCCGCAGAAGAGGGTACCCGGCCGCTGGCCACCTCTGGCCTCACAACTTGGCGTGTTCTGGTTTCCTGAGCCCGCAGTGGCCTCTGGCGCGCACATCTAACCAGAAAGGTCCACGGCTTCCAGCCTCGTCACCACGCACGGCAGGCAGCCCGGAGCCTCCCGGTCGCAGCAGCGTGCGCCACGGACAGGGACGCGCAGACGGACCCGCACAACCCCGCAAGGACGCGCTCAGCCAAAGCCCCGCGCGCCTGGCCGAGCCCCAGGGAGCCGCGCTACTGAGCGTGGAGCAGGTGGCTGCGGGATCGCGGCGACCCACACCAGTGGCCAAGGAGGCGCAACTGGACGATCTGAGATCGAGATTGCCCCGAGAACCCTGATGTGGTTGGCGCGGCTCTCGGAACGGCCGCCCCAGAGTTTTAGTTTCAGAGGTCAAACAAGGGAACAGCGTCACTCAAGCCCTCGCTCGCGTGGGGGCCTGTGGAGCGGGCAGCCCAGTGTGCGGCGCTGCCAGCGGCCTGCAGGGCAGAGGCGGAGGCGCCCACTCTCAGCACCCACCACCGGGCAGGGACGGCATCCGCAGGCGGCTCATTTCCAAAGGGGAGGAAACGCGTGGACTGAGACTCGCCTGCTGCGACTCACCACCTTCCCCGGTGGGCTTGTCGCGCTCCCCCCAGCCACGCATGCGCGCACAGACAGCACACACGTACGTGCAAGCACACAGCACACATACGCGTGCAGACACGTGTGCTGGGTACGTGCGTGCACACACACACGCCCAGCGTAGTTGCGCACACATGCTCACACCACACAGTGCACGTTCAAACATGGCACATGTGCACTCAGCACACGTGGATGCAAACAGCGCACGCGCAAACAGCACACATGCACACAGCGTGCAACACACACACACACACAAACCAGCACACAGCACATGCAAACACATAAGTGCCATGTGTGCCTGGACTGCTTTCTTCCTTCTAATCACACCACACATCCTGCCGTGGCGGCTCCTCTGCGCACACGCTGGCGCCCGGGTGTTTGTGTCCCGGGCTGCGTTCACGGAACCAAACACCGGCTGAGTCCACTGCACTGGCAGCTCTGAGCACTCTCAGCGATGCAGGCAAACCTCAAGTCAGAATTAACACCAGAGTTAAAAAATTCTAGAACGCCTTGTTCAACGCCTCACGAGCCTGCACCGAACGGGGTTTCGAGATATCGTGGCGCGCCACGTGGTCAAGCCTGGGCGATGGAAGCCAGAGGATCCAAGAATTTAATCCAATTCAGTGACTGACACGAGCCAAATCCTTTCAACAGAGGAAACCCATCGAAGAGTCTCCAGTCACTGCCAAACTACAGCCTAAGACCAAATCTACATTTTGGTTAAAATTAGCAGCCGACAAGCCAGCGCCCTGCACCGCTCAGGTGAGTGCAGAGAGGCGTCTCCCCAGCCCCCGGCGGCAGTGCGGAGACCAGCGAGAGAGAGTGACCCCTCGCAGGCCTGTCCATCTCCCAAGGGGCCGGGGTCACCACTGAGCCGATGCAAGCTGCAAAATCAAAGACGGCCACGTGAAAAGGATTTGAAGACGCTTCGCTATTCAAGAAAAAACAAAGGGCAACTGGTTATTCCGCGGCCTCCCCGGGAGCCTCAGGGTCTCTCTTGAGATCAAGCGCCAACGAGGGGAAATGTGCTGCAACCCCCCAGCAGCGCCTGAGGCGCCCATCAGCCAGCGGGACCCGCCCCTCTCCTGGGGGGCATCTGCCCGGCGCGTCTGAGGGGACGCGGCTGCTGAAAGTCGGCACCACTCGCGAGGCCCCGGCCGCGGGTCAGCCCCGGCGGCAGCTCCCCTCTGGAGGCGCGGCCCGGCCCTCCCGCGGCGCAGGGCCGCCCAGGCGCGGGCCCGGGGTGGGCACCGGGCAGGGGCGGCCGCCCAGCGCGCCCCCGGCTGCCCCCGACCTCGCGCCCAGGAGCGGCGGGCGAGGCGGGCGCGGCGCTCCCGGCGCGGGCCGCACCCTCGGCGCGTCCCCAGGGCGGCCTCCGGCCCTGCCCGCGGCGGCCCACTCGGCCCGGGCGCTTGGTCCTCCGAGGCCCGGGCGCTTCCCGGCGGCCGCCCCGGACGAGGACGAGGACGAGGAAGCAAAAGAGGAACCGCCGCGCGCGCCCGCCCGCGGCCCGCCGGAAGGAGCCGCCCGGGCGCCCCGCGTCCCCGCAGACCCCGCCGGCCGCGGCCTCCGGCGACCGGGCCCGCGGGGAGCGGCGGGGGGGCGCCCCGCGGGCCGGCGCGGTCACCGGAGGCCGCCCCCCGCGAGCGCCGGCGCCCCCCAGCGGGGGCAGCACGCGGGCCCCGGCGCCCCCCGGCCGCGCCCGGCCCCGCCGCGGCGGCCCCGGCCCCGCCCGCCCCGCCCGCCCCGCCCGCCCCGCCGCCGGCCCCGGCCCGGGGCGCCCCCGGCGCGGACAAAGGCGGCGGCGACGCGCCATCTTGGGGCGCCCGCCGCGGGCCCCATTCATTCCCGCCGCGCGCCCCCGCCGCCCCCGGCGCGGCCCGGCCCGCCGCCCGCCCGCGCGCCCCGCGGCCCCCGCGCCCCCGCCCCGCGCGCCCCCGCCCCCCGCCCCGCCCGCGCCCCGCCGGCCCCGCGGCAGGAAGAGCGGCGGTGGGGGCGGGGCGGGCCGGGCGGGCCCGGCGGGCGGGCGGGGGCGCGGGCGGGGGGGCCCCGGTGTCCCCGGGGCGCGGGGCGGGGGTCCGGCCGGCGGGTCGGCTGCGCCCGCCGCGTCCTCACCTCGGCGCCGCGTCCTCCTGCCGCGCGGGCCCCGCCTCACGCTCGGCCGCCGGGAGGGTCGCGCGGGCGCGGTGCGGCAGGTGGCGGCGACGCTCGTCCGGTCCGCGGCGCCCTCCGCTCCCGCCCGCGCTCGCGCCGCCGCCTCCGTCCGCCCCTCAGACGCCTCCAGCCATCGGGATGGGCGCGGCGGCCCCTGCCCGCAGCCCGGGAAACCCCACGCCGCGTCAGCGCGCACGCCGCGTCAGCGCGCACGCCGCCGCCCCGGCCCGGCGCGGGCGCGAGCGCCTTAAAGGGGCCGCCGCGGGGCCGGCCCCGCCCGCCCGCTGGGCCGCCCGGGGGCCGGCCGGCCGGCCGGGGAGGCGCCGCCCGCGGCCGCGGAGCGCGGGGCCCCGCGGGGCGCGGGGGCGCGGGCGCGTGTCCCGGAGCCCTCCGGGACGCCCGGGAGCCACGCGGCCCCACCCGCGCCCCCGCCCGCCCCGCCCCGCCCGCGGGCCCTTCAGCGCGACACCCCAACCCTCTCCTCGGGGGTGTTCGTGGGCGGAGCCCCCACACCCGGCCCGAGCCCGCCTCTTCCCGCACCCCAGCTGCGCGGGGCCCCGGGCCCACACCGAGACCCCTCGGTCCTCGGGCCTCCAGACCCCGCGCCGGGGCCCCGCTGCCCGGCCCCACCTCGGCGGGGAACCCCAGAGCCGGCTCCTCCCAGAGGGGCGGGTGCTCGGAAGCCGGGACCCCCAGAGCGGCAGGGTCTGCGGGTGCGCAGGGCCGCCCGCGTGCGCGGCTGGACCCCGGGGTGCACGGCCCAGCAGGCACCGGCCCCTCGCTGGCCAGGACCCAGGCCCCTCCACAGGGCAGTTGCTGCACCCCTGGCCAGGCCGCTGGGCTCTGCGGCTCAGACTCGCGGGTCCCGGCCCCACGCTGGCCTTTTGCCCTGGCGACCGGGGTTGGCCTGGGGGAAGTGGCCCCTGCACCTCGCCCACTGGGTCACTGCCTGGACCACCCCAGGCTCTGGCCTCCTGCTGTCCTTTGCTGAAGACCTGCTGGACAGCGAGGCACCCCGCCCTCCTCTCCTCAGAAACGGTTCCCTGTGGGTGGGAGGGTGGGAGGGTGTGGGCGAAGCCGGCCGCATTCCTAGCGAGGGGCGGACGGGGCTGTCACTGTCAGAAGGAAGGACTCTGCAGGCGGCCTCTCCTCGGGGGCGGCCCGGGGCACGAGGCCGGAAGGAGGGGAGTTCTGGGCCGTGGCAGGTCTCAGACACTGTGGACCAGGACCCCCAGACTCAGCTCAGAAACACCCCCACAGGGCAGGGGGTCTGTGGAAGCCTTCAGCAGCCCTGCGAGGGACTGGGGACTGCAGGAACCGAGGGGGGGGGAGGCGGGAGGGGCCGCCTGCCGCAGGAGGGCAGGGCTGTGGGCAGGGGCTGTGGTGTCTGCAAGGACCTCTGGCTGGGGTCAGCAGGAGGCGAGGGACTCTCAGAATCCCCACCTACCACCCCGAGTCCCCAGATGTCACCGGGGCCAAGGCGGCAGGCGTGACTGGACCACAGGGCCCTGGGCCTCCCGGAGCCTTACACCGGGCCTCAGGGCGGGGCCTCAGGGCAGGGCCACGCACCAGGACACACCTGGTGGCTGCCTGCCCTGGGGGTGGAGGTATTGGGGTGCAAGGTGCAGCGGAGCCATCCCTAGAACTGCCCCCACGGCCGAGCTCCTCCTTTACGTGTTTACGGACAGGCTGTGCAGGGCACAGTTGAAGGGCATGGGGAAGGGATGGGGCAGGACGGAGCCCCCTCCACATGCCAGGCCTGGGCTGCCAGGCCCCTGGCAGCCCCATGAGCTTGCTGGCTCTCCAGGCCGCAGCCCTAGGCCCAGGACAGCTTTTGTCAAGCCCTCAGGAACCTTCTGGCCTCTAGCCAGGGCCTCCCTTGGACACAAGGGCCAGTCTCCCTCTTCAGCCTTCTGCGGGCTGAAGGAGCTCGGAAACCCTCCCTCTCCTGCCTCCATCCTCAGGCCCAGGCCTTCTGAGGTTTGGGGCTCCTAGCAACTGCCTGGTCTCCTCCTGGCTGGGGCAAAGATCAGGGTTCAGCGCCTTTGGTGGCCCCAGAGCCCCACCACAGCCTCCTGCTCTGGCCGACACCCCTCCCACTGCAGATAAGACGGCTGGGCCTCAGCCCGTGGCCCAGAGTCCAGCACCAAGGCCAGGGGGGCGGGGTGGCAGCCCAGATCTGGCAGGGTGCCAGCCCGCAGCCAAGCCTGGGGGGCGAATGCATAATTCAGATCCCGGCCCATCTGCTCTCCAGCGGGGAAGGGCCTGCCAGGAAAGCAGGGCTTTTGAATCTGAATTATTCAAAGAAGCCAGCATGTGACCCGCACCCACAGTGGGGTCCGGCCTCCAGCTGGCTTCGGAGGGTCTCCCTGCGGGGCGCAGCCCAGGTTTCCCACTCAGGGAGGGCCGGGCCTGGAGGAGTCCACGGGCGTGGCCTCTGCTGGCCCTGACCTGCTCCCTGTCCTCCCGCGGCCTGCCACCACAACCATCCTGTCCTCCCTTCCACTCCCAGGAGGAGGGAGCCGGCCCCTGCCCCCATGCCCGGGAGGACAGAGGCCGCCCGGGAGGGGCAGAATGCAGGTAATCCGGAAACGCTAATTAGCTGCCCCAGGCTCTGTGCGAGAACCAGGCCAAGGTTTGGGAGGCCCCCCTCCTCCTGGCTGACTTTCACTGAATGTCCACCGGGTTCCAGAAAGTCCCTCGTCCTGACAAGGGGCTGTCCTCCCCCAAAAGACCCCCAGAAGACTGTCTGTCCCCCACCAGACCCCTGGTGTGGGGTCTTCTGGGGGGGTCTGGGTGAGGGGCTGGGCAGCTTTATGGGGAGTCCATGTGTGGGGCCACCTGGGTGCGGGGCAGCGGGCAGGTGGACTCAGAGCCCAGGAGAGGGTGGAGGGTCAAGGCTGAGTGGAGATGAGTTCCCCCCCCCACCAGGCCCGAAGGACCTGGCCCTAGCCGTGTGCTGGGCTGAGCCCTTCTCTCTGGAGCCCGTGGTCCCAGGTCACTCCTGGGGCTGACCTCCAAGGCTGTGGCCCTGGTAGCCACTCACCCTTAGTCATATGGGGCACCACAAAATCAGGAAGAGCCAGGGGAGGGGGACCGGGTTCCAACCAGGCAGCAGGGGCCACCCGAGGGGCAGTGAAGGCTCAGTGCTGTGTGAGGTGGACAAAGGGTGTGTCAGGCTACGTGACCTCACTCCTCTGTGGCAGCTCCTCATTGCAAAGCGGGTGGTCCAGGCCGCCCGGGAGCGAGAGGTGGGGGAAGGGCAGCTTCAGTTACAGCCTGGAAGGGCCAGGGTGATGCTGCGGAGGGGGCAGGGCACAGCAGCAGGCCGTCCCGGGCCTGCTGGCCCTCATCACCGGAGGGTCCTCTCCCCCCCCCCCCCGCACCTGCGTGAGAGTGTGACGCAGAGACAGCGGCTGAGGCCACCGCCTGACAGTGCCCGGCCACAGCGCACATCTGACACGCGTGCAGTGGTGCATGTTGGCTGTTTCTCAACAAACTGAGAAAAACAAAAGACCACCAGCCTCTTTATTGGAGGAAGATGCCACCGTGAGGAGGGGCTGGACTCCCCACGCGTTAGCCCAAAACACACAGGCAAGAGGGTCAGTCCGGACTCCAGGTCACAGGTGCCAGAAACCCAGTGTATGTGAAAGAGACATGGGCTGCTTCAGAGGCGGCCAGCGGGAGCCAGGAGTAGGAGGTGGGGCTTCAGGCATGGCTGGATCCAGGTATCAAGTGAGGCTGCTGGGAATCCCCCCCCACGGGGTGCTTTTCTCTCTGCCTGGCAGGGAACAGCTGCCAGCACACCCTTCCTGTTGCCCCCCAGCTCAGCAGACACATGTTCCAAAGCCCCGAGATGTGGATGTTGACGGCGGGAGACTTTGAAAGGGTATGCCAGTGAGGAGAGAGGGGGGACAGCGGGGCTGCAGTGGCCCTGCTGGTTCAACGGGAAGCTCAGAGAGCAGAGGCAAGCGCTGTGGCCAGGAGGAGGTGCTGGGCAGGGAGAAGTGTGGGTGTCTGCTCTGCCTTTTGGCTAGGCAGAATTTGTGCACCGGAGCTACTTACACAGGAAACTTGGGGGTGCTGGGTCTGAGGCCCCAGACTCCAGCCTGAGATTGGACGCTGGGGACAGAGCCAGGCTGAAGGGCTGAGCAGGCCCTGGCCTCCTCCCGCCCCCCCCACCCCCGCTCTGCTCCCGCCCCGGCCCCCAGCCCCATTTCCTGTCCAGGCTTGGGCGGCTCCCTGGCAGGGAGGTCACAATTGTTCTCCAAGGGGCGCGTCCCCCAGCGGCCAGCAGAAGGCTGGGCAGTCCCCCGCCAGCTTGCAGAGCAGCTGCCGGCAACACCCTCTGGGCCACTGGGCCACCGGGCTGGGAGGAGACAGAGCCGAGGGAGAAAAACGGGGTCCACGGGCCCAGAGACAAAGGGTGTCGCGGACCCCAACTCCACGCACGGGGTGGCCAGGCTGGCACTGAGGAAAGGGTCTGGGAGGGGACCCTGGTGAGCAGGACTGGGTCATAGGAGGCTCCCCAGCCAGCCCCTCAGGCCCCTCCCGGACGCGGGCCACGCCTCCGCCCGCATTCCTGCAGGTGCGCTGGGCGGAGTGCCCAGGGCCTGGGAGGCAGGACAGAGCCCCGTGACGCTCATACCCCGAGGGCCACCCCGGCTGGCTGGGCTGAGACCCACTCGGGGTGACTGAGGCTCCTGCCCACCCCCTCCAGCCCTTGCTACGGGAGGGGCAGGGACCGGTGGGGCGGTGGCCTTGGAACCAAGCCACTGGCCTAGGGGGCAGCGGAAGGGCCACCTCAGGGCAGCTGCGTGCCCCCACCTGTCCTCCTGGGGCCCTGTGGGGGGTGCTCCACCACTCTGGGTGTCCGTGTCCCTGAACGGGGCACCCTGGGACTCGGCCCTGCTGGTGCCCGCAGGTAGACAGCCTGCACCTGAGGGGAGCAGCGGCGAGGGCGGGCGGCCTGTCCTGGGTGCCTGCCGGGGCTGCAGGAGCGCTGTGTGGGCAAGGCCTTCAGCTGTGTGCTGCTCCCCGGGCCAGGACACGGGCAGCGGAAGCTGGGCCGAACCCTAGACCCGCGTATCCTGGCCTCCCCCCGGGGAGGGGGCCGGGAGGCTGGCTGAGGTCACTGGATACCCAGACGCCCTGTGGGCGCCACGCAGCAGGAAGGATCCCAGAGGCAGCGCCCCGGCAGCTGGGACACAGCACAGTGCGCAGGCCTCGAGGCTACATGCGGCCAGCGCCATGGCCATGCACTTCGGCCAGTGCTGGCCCAGGGCGTGCCTGGCCGGGGCCTTTTCCTGGCGTCCTGTGTCAGGTTACAGCCCTGGGCGACCATACTCTCCGGACCAAGTGCTCCCCCCGCCCCCACCCCGCTGCTTCCCCGTCCAGCAGCTCCGGCCTGAGGCCAGGGCTCTCACATTCGTGGGGCTTTAGTTCAGGGCACCCCACGTTGCCCTCACAGGAGAGGCTGACCCTCTGGTGCCCAGCATAGGGCCCACCTCACCAGCTGTCCTCACCTCAAAAGAAAGCCCCGTCGCAGGGTCATCGATGCTGCCCCAGCCCCACGTGGTCTGGGGACTGGCCAGACCCTCCCAACAAGGCTCACTGCCACCGGCCTTCCCGCCCTGCTCCCCAGGCTGCGTGGCCCTGGCGGCCATCCGCCCCGTGGCCGTTGGGGACAGTCCTTCGGGCTGTGTCCGCAGTTTGGCTGCCAACGTGGCCGGCCCATTTTGTTGGAATAGGTGTTGTCAGTTCTTTTTTTTTTTTTTTTTAAAGATTTATTTATTTATGCACACAAGAGCTGGGGTACAGGCCAGAGATGAGGGGCTGAGAGGATTCACCAGAGACAGAGTGGGGAGCAGAACAGGCAGATCTGCTGAAATCCACTGTTGAGGGGAGCAGCAGGGAGACAGGAGGGGTCTGCTGCGCCATGTGGGTTGCTCCCTGGTCGGCCGGGAATCGAACCTGAGCTGCAGAGGCTGTGGGCAGTGCTTCATAGTCCAGTGCTTAACCCCTTGTGCCATCAGAGGCCTCCTGTTTTCAGTTCTTATGGGTGTTTACTAAGGAGTAGAATGTCGGGGTCACGAGGGGACTCTTTAACTCGCAGAACTGCCCAGCTCTCCCTGCAGCAGCTGCACTGTTTCCCAGGTGCAGGCCCGGCTTGTCCTCGCGGCCTGCTGGCCAGGAGGGCCTCTGCTGCGGCCTGACCAGCGCCTCCCTGCGGCTAAGGCCTGGGGCTCCTTTCCAGTGCTTTCAGGGCACATGGGTCCTTCGGGCAACGTGCCCTGGAGGCCTGGGCCGGAGTGGGGAGGTAGGAGGCCTGGAGGGCACATTCTGGGCTCTGCCCTTAGTCAGGGTGCAGAAGCTTCCACAGCAGCTTTCTACTCCCTGGAGGGGTCCTGGGCACCACCTGGCTCCTTGCCAGAATCTTGTTTCTTTGTTGCTTGCGCTTCCTGCCTTAAGAGGTTTGGGCTGAAAGTTTAGGGAGCTGTGCTCCCCCTTTTTTCTAGTTGTGTGGTTTTGACTCTTAAACCCAATGCTCTGGTCCTGTGCATGAGGCAGGGCCCCAGGTGGGCCATCTGGAGAGGCTGCCTTCTCCACTGAGTGGTGCTGGCCTTGGCATGGAAAATCAAGACGCGCAGGCGCTCCCCTGAGCTCCTGAAGCCAGTTCCCTGGGCCACACCAGTGCCACACTGTTTTGACTGCTGTAGCTTTGTGTTAACTTTTATTATTTTTTTTTTTTAAGATTTATTTATTGGGCCTCCCCTGGTGGCGCAGCGGTTGAGCGCTCGGCTGTGAAGCTGCCCGCAGCCTGTGCAGTGCCGGTTCGATCCCTGGCCACCGGTGAGGGTCCCACATGGCGCGCAGACCTCTCCTGCCGCCCGCTGCTCCCCTCAGCATGTACTTCGGTCCTTCTGCCTGCTCTGCTCTCCCCTCTGGCTCTGGTGAATTCTCTCGCCCTCCCGCGCTTCTGACTGTACCCAAGTGCTCGTATAAATGAATTAAAAAAAAAAAAAAGATTTATTTATTTACGCACACAAGAACTGGGGTACAGGGCAGAGGTGTGGGGGGGTGAGAGGATTCACCAGGGAACAGAAAGGGCAGATTGACCAAAGTACTGTTGAGGGGAGCAGCTGAGGGGAGTAGCTGAGGGGACCAGTGGGGAGTCAGGAGGGGTCTGCTGTACCATGTGGGTAGCTCCCTGGCCCAGGATCGAACTCGTGCTGCAGAGGCTGCGGACAGCTTCGCAGGTGTGTCTTAACCCCTTGTGCCACCAGGGAGGCCCTGTGTTAAGTCTTAGGCGGGGACTTACGCGTGGGTCCTCCAGCTTCCCCCCCCTCCCCTGCCCTCTCTGCTGTCTTCCTCACCCCTCCCCCTCCCCTGGGTGTGATGGCAGGAGGATGGGGGGTGGAGGAGGCAGGGGTGCCAGGAGCTGGGGGGATGGGGAGGGGCAGCTGGGGCTGTGAGGGGGCCTGTGTCCTGAACCTGGCCCTTGTGGAGGGGAAATGGCACATGGTGTCTTGGGAGCACAGGCCCATGAGGGGGCACTGGGGGTACTCTACACAGCCAGAGCATACTGGGGTGCCAGTGTCCTGCCCGGGGAGACCCAGAGGGACTTCTGGGGAGGTGCGAGGGGGACTTCGCCACAAGAGGGTGGATGTGGCCAGGCCAGCAGAAGCAGCGTGGGCTGTGAACGCATGAACACAGCCAGGAGCCGGGTGGATGGCGGAGGCCTTGCGGGGCCTGGGGCTCAAGAGAGGGAGGTTGACGCTCCAGTCTTAGGCTCCTCTCCAGCGCCCCTGGCCCACAAACCCCAGCCCTGCTGGTGGCCCCGCCCTGCCTCCTGGACAGTGCCCATTGGACAGTGCCCCCTTGTAGGCTAGTCCTGGTGGTCTTGCGGTGTGTGGAGGCCCAGGTGGCTCTGGAGCTGGGGTGGACAGGGCTGGAGGGCCTCACTCCACTGCTCCTGAAGGGGCTAGGGTCCTGCCCCTCTGCCTGCCAGCTCACCCTCCCCTGCTTGGCCTGAGCCCAGCCTGTCCGGTGGATCGAGTTGCCCCGGGCCCTGCCTGGGAACCCCAGCTGGGACCCCCATCCAACGGGATCCAGGCCAACTCAAGCCGCCTTCTGAAGGCGGCAGCTGTGGGAGCGCCTGAGGTCGGCTGTGACCTAGTCAGTGCGGGCAGCAAGGGAGTGAGAGTCCTTCTGATCTGGGCAGGGCACCTCAGCCGGGTACCTCAGCATGTGACCCTGAGGGGTCCCATTGCTGCTGTCTGCCCTGGCCGCAGCACCCCAGCTCAGCCCAGGCACCAGGGCCTCTGGCAGGGGACCTGGGGGTGGGGCTGCTGGCCTCTCCCCTGGGCCTGAGGCTGTTTGTCAAGAGCCCTGCCAGGGGACGCCACCCCCTACCTGGGAGGTGATGCAAGCTGTACCTGGGGCTGGCGAGTAGAGGGACCTGGGCACCCTGGGCCTGGGCAGGGAGTCCGGTAGTGGGCTGGGAGGCCAGGGGCAGGGACCTGGGGAGGTGGGTGAGTGGGTGGGCGGCCCGGGCAGCAGGGTGCAGCTGCAGTGGGTGCGGGCAGGCCCGAGGGCGATCCTCCTGGGAGGCGGGACTGGCTGCTGGGTGTTTTGGAAACCAGCGAGTGGCTGCGCAGTGGGGCCTGGAGCCGGCGGCCCTGGGGCTCGGCTGTGACGTCCCTCTGCGCCCTGGGCCCCGCTGCATCCCCAGGGGCCCCTGTCCAGGCCTGCTCTGGGGCCCCTGCTGGCCCCGGCTCCCTGCTCTGCCTGCTGGTCCCTCAGCAGCCCCTCGGGTGAGAGCGGGGAGGAGGGCGCGGGGCGGGCTGCGGGCCCAGCGGGGTGCTCCCTCCTCCTGCCTCGCTGTCCCGGGTGCCGCCGGCCGGCCTCAGGGTCGGGCCGCAGGGGGCCTGAGCCTTCGGGCACGGAAGACTCGTGTGACCTTCAGACAAAGCGACCCGCTGCGGGCGCCGCTCCGTGCGGGCCGCGGCCCACCCGCCTCCCCGGCCCGGGCCGCTGCGGCCGGGCCGGCCCGGGGCGCCTGGGCTGCGGGGCGGGGCGCACGGGACGCGGGGCCGGCGGCTCCCACCCCTGCCCGGACGGTGACCCCCGCCCAGCTCCCACCCCCGAGGCCCGACTCCGAGCCCCGGACTGCCCGGCCCCCCGCGCCGCCGCGAGCGCCGCCCGGTGGAGCCGCCCGGTGGAGCCGCTTCCGGGCAGGGCGGTCTGGGGGCGTGGCGTGCCGGGGGCGTGGCGTGGCGGTCTGGGGGCGTGGCGTGCCGGGGCGTGGCGTGCCGGGGGCGGGGCGTGGCGGTCTGGGGGCGGGCGTGGCGGTCTGGGGGCGTGGCGTTCCGGGGCGTTCCGGGGCGTGCCGGGGCGTGGCGTGGCGGTCTGGGGGCGTGACGGGGCGGGGCGAGCGGCTCGCGTGGGCGGGGCTCCGAGCGGAGGCGCGGTCGCCGCGGGGGTGAGCGGCGCCGGGAAGGCGGGGCGCACCTGCGAGCTCCGCCCCCTGCGCGCCGCGCTCTCTCCCCTGCTCGCGCGGAGGCCGTGAGGGCGTCACCCCGGCGGCCGCGGGGCGCGTCGCGATCCCAGAGGGCGTTCAGCTAACGGGCAGCCCGCCGCGGAGGCCGCGTCCCCCACGGCTGGGGTGGCCCGCGCGCCCCGCCCCGCGCGCCCCCTGCGCGGTGTGGCCCCGGCCCCGGCTTCTCAGCAGCCCCCGTGTTTGCCTTCGACTTTGGGGTGACGGCCCCCGCCTCGGCCCCCGCCCTGGGGCGCCCCGGCCGGCCCACCTGCCTCGGAGGCGCGTCTCTGGGGCGCGGGCCGGGCTGCGGCTCTCCGGGTACCGCGCCCGCCCGCGCCCGCGCGGAGGGAGGGGCGGCTCCCCGGTTCTCGCTGCGTGGCGGGCTTCCGGGGGCCGCCGGGCACCCCCACCCTGCTGGGAGACCAGGTCAGCACGACCGTCCGCTCGCGGGCGCGGGCGGCGTCTCTTCCCGGCCTGGCGCCGGCCCCGCCGGGCATGACGGGCAGCCGGGCCCAGCCTGGCTCTGCCCGGGGCCCTGCTGCTCAGGGGCTGGCGCCGGCTGGCAGGGACGGCCCTCACTGCCGTCTCCGCTGCTGCCGGTCGGTCGCCCCGCGTTCCCGTGGCCGCCCCTTCTGTGAGGCGCGCGCGCCGGTCCCTCCTCTGTCCCGCCGGACCGCGGGACCCAGCGCTGCCTTCCGGAGGCGTCCCAGGACTCTCACCCTTCGCGGGCGCCTGGGCTGCCGGCGCTGGCCGTCCTCAGCACAGCCTCCTCCCGTGTCCCCTGGGTGCCAGCTGGTCTTGTCCAGCCAGGGCCCCCAAGTGTTCCCTGAGACAAGGACAGGAGCCGTGGCGGCAGGCGGGGGGCCATGCCCTGGGGGTGCAGGAGGTGAGAGGCCACAGGAGGGGACGCGCCCCCGGGCTGTGGCTGTGGCCTGAGGCCCGTCCTCCAGCCTGGTCAGGCGTGTCCCCGCAGCGACGGAGGGACCGCCTTCCCGAGAGCCGGCTGTCAGGGGCCCTCGGCTTTGCATCCCTGGTGACTGGCCACCTCCAGGCCAATGCCCACCCCCAGCTTCACGGCAAGAGTCACGGCTGTCAAGGAGGAAGCAGCCCGTGTTGTCTCGGCACCACCACACTGACCCGCGGGCGCCGTGGGCCGGCTGCACAGTGCAGGACGCCGCTGAACGAGCGAGACCCTGGCCTTTATTGATGGATCATCATCTGATCAGTGACGTGGGCAGGAGGGCCAGAAAGATGGGTGAGACTAAAGAACGTGCTTTTGTCATCCGGACCCAGCGCGGTTCCAACCTTATCACCGAGGCGTCCACTGAGCAGCTTCTGGGGCCCCTTGTCACACATCGGTCCTTGGCCCCAGGCGCTCCTCGTGATGCCCGCCTTTCCCAGCGTGATTTGAAGGCGCCTTGTAGGGGTGGTGCTCCCGGGGCTTGTTGACCGGGCAGCTCTGACCTCGCGTGGGAATGCAGGCCCGCAGGTGACCGAGATGGCCGCGCTGGCTGCGTACATCTACCGGACCCAAAGGCCCAGACTGTCTCAGAGGAGCGGGTCAGGCGGCGCCGCCACACAGGCCAGGCCCCACAGAGAAGCGTTGTGGTCACAGCCCCCCACTGGCAAGCGAGGACACGGCGGTGAACTGGCCGGGCCCAGAGGACACACTGCCTGCACTGCCCGCTGCACTGCTCAGGGACCCGGGGCGTCACACTCGGAGGCGGTCACGCTCGGGAGCGGTCATGCTCAGGGGCGTCACATCCGGGCAGCAGGAGAGGCTGGGACTTGGGGGGCTCAAGCCACGTTTCTGCTCCACAGGAGCGGCTTGGAGCTGCTGCAGGACAGCCTGCTGACGGCCCACCTCCACACGCTTAGGGGTCCGCGTCAGCTCCGTGTCCCGCCCCGCAGAGAGCAGACTAATGGACGGTGGCTCGGCCAGCGCTCCCTCCTCGGGGGACCCATCTCGCCACTGTACTACATGAACAATACACGTCGTCATGGCGATGTCTCGTGTCGGAGTGAACACGGGGCCACAGCCCAGCTCGAGGGACGCTGGAGCCAGCCCTGCCGTGCCTAGGCCCGGGGCCGCCTGCGCTGGCCAAGGCTCTCCGAGCCCGCCGTGTCCAGGCTTCGGGGTGCGCTGCTCCCCCACACTCCTGCCCTTGCGAGCTTTGTGGAGGGGGTGCGAAGATCTCTCCTCACCGCAGAAGCTGAGGCCAAGGGCGGCCAAGGACGGAGGTGGGACGCCCCAAGGCCAGAGTGGGCGTCTCCTCCAGGCCCACTGGCACCTTCCTGCACCTGTCAGCACAGATCACTTGGTCTCAGCAGCTGGCACGGCCTGGACAGGAAGCGTGCCCTGGGCGGGCTGGGCCCCTGCGAGGGCTGTGCTGGAGGCTGAGTCAGGGATATGGGGCACCTCGCTTGCCAGACCGGCCGGATCCTGGCCGCGTGACTCAGGGCCGTGCATGCGGTGGGGGAAGAAGGTGGGGGTCCTCTTGATTATCCCTGGGCAGGGCCGAGGGGGAGCTGCCCTCCACTGTGAGGTCCCACATGAAGCCACAGCTACTGATCAGGGTGGTGCTGAGGGGTCAGCCAGGCCAGGGGCACTGCCAGTGCTCATGGAGCCCGAGGAGGCCCGGTTGAGGAGAGCGGCTGGTGTGGGGCCCTGGTGGGGGGCGGGAGGGGCGAGTGTCACGGCTGAGCAGCGGGCAGCTGTCTCTCCATGCCCATCTGTCCAGACTAGCTTCTAGGCCACCCACCTGAGCTCCCAGGAGCCACCTGTTGTTCTGGGGGAAGGGAGGCCACTCCCCAAGCAGCTCCAGTGTGCCCAGCTTCTCCCTTCCATTGGTGGCTTCCACCCCTCCCCAGGGGCGGGCAGAGGGGCAGAGGGTCCCGAACGCCCCTGCTCCTGCCTGTGGGGCATGCGCCTATGGGGGCAGGGCACTGTGTGTTGGCACAAGTTGAGAATCCACAGCAAAGGGGTGGGAGCACCCAGCTGGTGGCAAGACTCCAAAGCCCCATCACAGGCCGGTCCTTTCCTGCCCTCTGCTTAGGGCCCTCAGTGTCCATCCCTGTGTGGCCCCGGCGACCTGAGGAGGGCCCGGGCTGAAGTGGGGGCGCAAGTCTGCCCTGAGGGCCAGCAGGGCCCCCTAGTCATAAAAGGCCATGGCATCTGCACTTTGGGGACCCCAGGCCGCCAGCCCAGCTGAACGGCAGCTGCCACGGCTGGCCTCGTGCACTAGCTGCACGCTCTGGGGCTGCCCAGCCAAGACTGCTTGGGTGGCAAACGTGGTAAGGCCAAGCTCGGGGGATCCTGTGTGCTGGGGGGGCCCTGTGGGCAGGGGGGAGGGAGCTGGGAACAGCACCCTGGTGGGGAGAGGGGCAGGGCCCGCAGACACAGGCAAGGGAGCTGTGCCCAGAGGGGCCAGGGCCTTTCTGGGAACCCAAGAAAGACACTCAGGGAGGCTGCTTGGAGGGGGCAGAGTGGAGGGCTGAGGCCTGGTCCCGCTGGCTCCGCGCCGCCCTCCTCCCAGGGCCGGTGTGTGGCCAGGCGCCGGGTGACCGGGGCCCTGTGTGCTTCCACGCCCGTCTCGTGCGGGTGGAAGCCCCTGCCCCGGCCTGGCTCTGCCTGCACGGCCCATGACTTCCTTGCCCAGCCTCGGCCCAGCCGCTGTTTTGGCCGTAGGGCCTGGGCCTGGCCCAACTGGCCTGCAGCCCTGCTGCTCCCCGGGGCGCTGGCCCTGCGGCGCCCCGCCTCTCGGGCCCTTCCCCTTGGTCTGACCAAGTCCTGCTGTCTCCAGGCCCTGCACTTGTGCCCCTTGCCTGGGGCCTGCTCTGGCTGGCAGCCTCCTCTAGGCCCCCAGCCCTCAGGGACTGCGCGCAGGCGGACGGGCGGGTGCCGTGTCCTAGGGCCCCGACTCGCCTGTGCTCAGGGCGGGGACCCCGGTGACGCTGGCCGGCCCGTGCACCGGACCAAGCACCTGGCGGCCTGCAGGCCAAAGAGCACGGGGTGTTTGGTGAGGAGGGGTGGGCAGGTGAGGACGGTGAGCCGGAGCGGCTCACCAGCTTGCTGGGCATCAACCCCACCAGGAGCGAGCTGGTCTCCATGGCCAAGGAGGTGGGCAGATGGCGAGCTGGCCGAGGCCGGGGGGGGGGGCCTGCGTGTGCCCGGGGGCAACCTAGCTCACACCCTCTGCTTGCTCCCCACAGACCAGGGGAGCTGGTCGCTTCACCTGCGACAGCGTCCCGGCCTCAACGGGAACTCACTGGGAGAAGCCCAGCCCCAGGAGGCGAGCCAAGGGCGGAGGCTTCATCGACTGGGACACACGGACCCGGCCGGGTGGGCAGAAGGTGGGGAGTCGGGCCCCACAGGCTCCGCGCTCAAGGGCCTCTGCACGAATGTGCTGACCGATGTGGGTGAGCCCCTGGATGAGGAGGAGGCCAAGCAGGTGAGGCGGAGGCTGACAAGGCCGGGCCAGGGCCTAGGGGCTGGGTGGCCAAGCAGCTGGCCTGTCCCTCTGCCCGCAGAGTTCGTGGCCATGATGACCGGGGAGCTGAGTGGGAGCGGCGGCTGCAGCACACTGCCACCCCCGTGCCGCCGGGTCCGCCCTGCCCCGCTCCTGCCCTTGCCATGGACAGTAAACTCTCCAGCCAGATGTGTGCTGCTTCGCTGTCTCCAGCCTGGAGAGGAGACTATGGGATGTGGGTCTGGAGAGGACAGGGTTTTCAGGGCCGGCCTTGGGCATGCCAATCCCGCTGTGCGACACCTGCTCTGGGCTCAGGACAGCCTGCGGGCCAGCTCGGGCGCCCGCCTTGCCCACAGCAGACACCACTTAGATGCGAACTTTATTCTCTCCAAAGCGCTGGGACGGCTCCGCAGGCCCCGAGACCTGAGGCTTTGCCTGTGAGACCTCCTCTGGGACCAGGCCTGCTGGGACTGGGCCAGGGGCCGTCACATAGCAACGAGGCCAGGGCTGCAGCAACGTGCTGGACGGCCGGCCTTGCCTGGGGTCCCTGGCGCCAAGTGTCTCTGCACTGGTCCCCTCAGCACAGAACGGCTGGCGGTATTGGGAGGCTTGAAGAGTTTCCCTGCACCCCTTTGAGGGGCCCCGGGCTCCCAGAGAGGGGGCGTCTGGGCTACTGGGAGGGGGGCAACTCTTCCTGTCTGGGTTTGGCCATCCTGATGGCCTCATCATAAGAGGGCGGCATCTCCGGAGCGTACAGACTGTAGGCAGGTGGGGTCATGGAGTCCAGGTCCAGCTCCGCAAAGGGCAGGGGCATCCTCAAGCCCAGCGGGTCCTGGACGGAGCTGTAGGCTGCAGGGGACCAGAGTGGGTTTGTGGGGGTCTGGCTTTCCCGCCCCATCTCCCCTGCAGGTGGCAGGCGGGCGCTGGGTGAGGTCTGCAGGCACTCACAGGTGACAGTGCTGTGTGCGGGACTGTCGCTGTCTGCAGGGATGACCGTCAGGTCGCCGGGACGAAGTGCTGGGGACAGGTGTGGCTGGGCGTGCGCCCGCTTCCGGAGGCAGCAGAACCGGACACAGCTGGCTGTGACCCCACACAGCAACAGCAGGACGACAGCAAGCAGGACAAGCCTGGGCGGGGAGGAGCAAGACCCGGCACTGGACTGCCCCTGGCCACGGTCGCTGTCCTTGTGGACAGTCACAGCCCGAGCGCTCCAGAGAGGACAGGGACAGGGAGAAGGTCAGAGGACGCGTCTCCAGACCAAGGCCTCCTTTCTGGCCAGAGCTGGGCCTGAGGACCAGCCCGCCCTGGCCGCCTGCTGCTGTCCCTCCAGGGCTGGCCACAAGTGGCCTTGGGCTCACTCCCAGGACACACTGTCCCAGGCCTGCTGCACAATCCCGGCCAGACCATGACGCGCTCACAGGGCCCCGCGAGGGCAAGGAAGGCGGGGGCGGGAGGTGGGCAAGCAGGCCGCAGGGGCCGGGCCTGCCAGGGGGCCGCCTGGAGGCCGGGGCAGGCGGGAGGGCGTCTGGGGCAGGCGGGCCCTGGGCTGCGAGTGGGCCGCGGCCTCCACTTACCCCACGTGCCACAGGCTGCTCCAGCGGGCCTGGGGCGGGCACCTGCGGGGAGGCGGCACCTGGAGCGCGCGGGCACGGGAGGCCGAGCGCTCCGCCCGCGCCTCCCCTGAGGCGGGGCCCGGCCCGGCCCCCCCCCCCCCCCCCCGCCCCCTGACTTACTGCTCCGAGGGGTCGCAGCCGCCCTCCGCGAGGCCCGGCGCCACCTGCGAGACAGGGTGAGCGGGCGGGGCGCGTCTGGGCGCGGCCCCCCGCGGCGAGCCGGCGAGCGCCCCGCGACCCACCTGCGGCAGCGGCAGCAGCGGCAGCAGCGGCAGGAGCCCGCGGGCGGCCGGCGGCCCCGCGAACATGCTGGGCGGACCGCGAGCCGGGCGGGCCGGGCGCCGCTTTATGGAGGCCCCGCCCCGCCCCGAGGCCCCGCCCCGGCCCTCCCCGAGGCCCCGCCCCGAGGCCCCGCTCTGCCCGGAGGCCCCGCCCCGCCCGGAGGCCCCGCTCCGCCCCGGAGGCCCCGCCCCGGAGGCCCCGCCCCGGCCCTCCCGAGGCCCCGCTCTGCCCGGAGGCCCCGCCCCGCCCCTAGGCCCCGCCCCGGGCCTCCCCGAGGCCCTGCTCTGCCCGGAGGCCCCGCCCCGCCCCGAGGCCCCGCCCCGGCCCTCCCCGAGGCCCCGCTCTGCCCGGAGGCCCCGCCCCGCCCCGAGGCCCCGCTCCGCCCCTGAGGCCCCGCCCCTCAGCGCTGCTCTGCCCGGTGGCCCCGCCCCGCAGCACAGCTCTGCCTGGAGGCCCCGCCCCGAGGCCCCGCTCCGCCAGGAGGCCCCGCCCCGCCCCGAGGCCCGCCCCTCCCGAGGCCCCGCCCCCAGCGGTCGCACCGGGACAGCCGCGCTTCCTCGGGACCCCGCCTGGGACCGCGCTCCCCTCGGGACCCCGCCCTCAGGGGTCCGGCCCGCTGGCGAGGGACGCGGGGGCGCCCTCGCGCAGAGCCCCCAGCCCGCCGGACCAGGCCTGCCCCTCGGCCGGTCTGGGGGTCGCCCCGGCCTCCCCCGGAGAGCGTGGCCGGGGGCCTGGGCGGGAGGCGACCTCCACACCGCGGCGGGCGGGGGCTCGCGGCGGGCCGGGCTGGGCCCTCGGAGGCCCTTTCTGCGCGTTTGTGGCGCGGCCCGGCCCGGGCGCGTGGCCTCGGGAGCCGGCGCTGGGTCTCAGCGTCCGCGAGCTGTGGGGAGGCCCCCCCCCCCACGGGTGCTCTGCGCCCGCGTCCAGGGGGAGGTGGTGGGCGCGGCGAGCAGCAGGGACGGCAGGAGCCGCGACCGTGGACGCTCTTCCTCACTGCCCTCAGGACATGCTCTGCGTGCCTGTCCCCACCGGGAAGGGGCCAGCCCCCGAGGACCCGGCCTCCAGGGCTTCTTAGCTCCCCTGGATCGGCACCTGCGTGGGGGCTTTGCCCCAGAGCTGCCCAGCATCACTCAGGCTCCCACCTCCACCCGCGCAGAGCCTGGTCCTCCTCCCTCCAGCCCGCCGGGGCCGTGTGCGGCAGTTCAGGCAGCCTGGAGTGGGGTGGGCTGGGTCTGGAAGGACGCGGCTGCCCCTCTTGCCAGCTGGCCCCAGGGAGGCAGGTGGCCTCCCTCAGGGGGCACCTCTCTGGGGCCTGAGTGGCTCTGGCTCTGGCTGGCCACTCTGGGGGTAGCAGGAAGGATGGGGTCTGCCCACTAGACAGGTCCCACCCAGGCACTCTAGGGGCAGCACTGCACATGCCAGGCGGGGAGCGGCTCCAGGCAGCAGAGCTGGGGGGAGGCCACGGCTCAGCTGGTGTCCGAGTCTGCTCCCGGGTAGCTGGGACACCCTTCCACCCCAGGCAGGGGTGCTGTGCTCTCCTACCGGCTCTGGGGGGGTGGGTGGGCTGGGATTGCCTGGTGCTGGCCCAGGAGGGCCACCTGGGGGGACTGCCCAGCCCACTGCTTTCCAGAAAGCTGGGGTAACGGAGGCTGGCAGGCCCAGTGCCAGGCCCAGACTCAATGCGGACAAGAGAAAAGCCAGCCCTGTGCAGGAGGCTGGGGGCACAGAGGGTGTCCCTGATGTGTGCTCACTCTTTCTGGGGGTCTCCAGGCATCAGGGGCTTGGAAGGAGCTCCTCGCCAGCCCCTTCTCCTCCCCGCCCTCCTTGTCAGCCATGCCCCTCCTCCCCGGGGCCACCAGCTCTGTGCTCTCCCCCCAACGCCAGCTGTCCCCCCAGTGCCTCCACACCCACCCCAGAAAGCACTTAAACTCCCAGGCAGAGATCAGTCAGAATTTTTGCTTTATGGACAGACGGGTGTGTGCCTGTGGGGGCGAGGTGCTGCCTCCCCAGGCTCTGACCACACCTCACTGGGCTGCCGATGGACTGTGGCTGGCACATGGAGGTCGTATCCCTGTACTCGGCTCAGTTTATTCACAGGCTTGTGAGGCATCTGCCCCGAGGCCTGGAAAGGCTGCACAGGTGCTGGTGGGGTGGGCTTGTGGGGGCCAGGGAAGGGGTGCTCTTCATCCCTGCTCTCCGTGTCCAGCAGGAAGCGGCTGTGTCTGCGGGCATCCAGGGGGCACGCAGAGAGCTGCGTGTGGTCACCTGCCCAGCAGGGGCCGTCCAAGCCTGGGGTCCAGCCCAGTCCCCCGAGAGGGAAGGCTTTGAGGGTGGGCAGGAGGCGCGAGCGGTGTGGGGGAGACCCCTGGGCTCAGGAGCTGGTGGCCACCTGGGCCACAAAGAGGATCTTGTAGGTCTCCTTCACGTCGCCCCGGAGCTGCAGCAGGGCTGAGGCTGTGAGCGGCTGGTCCGGCTGCGAGGGCAGGGGTGGAGGAGGGGGGCAGCCGTCACTGCTGGCCCCGCTGGACAGCCCCCCAAGCAGCCCTGCCCCCCGCGGGCCCCTGGCAGGCACCCACGGCACCTACATCAAAGTCGGCGGGCGGCACCCAGGAGATGCTGATGGTCCTCGTCTGGCCGCGCTCCACAGAGCCCTTGCAGGGCTCGATGGTGAAGCCCTTATGCTGCAGGGCGGCCACGCTGTCCACGCTGAACTCCACGGTCTGTGGGGTGGGCGGGCAGGTGAGGGCCGGTGGGCACAGGGCCAGCCACCGCCCTCTCCTCCCTGCAGGTGGGTTTCCCACCCGCACCGTGGCGGGAGCCCGTGCCAGGCCCAGGAAGGCCAGCCCAGGCAGCCGGGGCCCAGCTGGGGGAGGCAGCTGGGGCTGAAGCTGAGCCAGGGCGAGCTGTGGTCACCTTCTTGGGAGACAGCTGGGTGGTGCGGATGCAGCCCACCCGCAGCTCCCGGCTGGCAGGCGGAGCCGGCTCATCTGTGTCAAACTGGACGTAGTGCAGGGTCACCAGGATGGTCCTTAGCTCCTCGGCCTCTGGAGACAGGGCAGTTGGGGCTGGCCCGCTGGGAAGGTGTGGCTGGGGGGCGTGTGGCGCGGGGCCAGGCGGGAGGGGGGGGTGCTGTTCTTCACAAAACCTCTGCTGGCAGCGCCCCCAGGGGGTGGGCTGGAAGGCCGAGGGTGAGGGTGCGGCGGGGAGGGTGCTGACACTGCCCAGTGCCGCCCGTGGCCCACCTTCTCTGTGCTCTGCGTCAAGGGCAGCGGTCACCGCCAGGGACTCCACGGGCACGTCCAGGGGGTCGCCGCCCTCCACGAACATCATGTGCTCTCGGGCGGCGCCTTTCAGGAGGATCTGGTGGGAGATTTTCTGGGAACAGGCAACAGCGGTCTGGGCCTGCCCCCGGGCTGCGGCTCCGGGAGGGGCTGGGCTTGGGGCGGGGGTCTTCTCTGCACCCGCTGGCCCCCAACCGGCGCCGAGGCCCCCCGGCTCAGCGCCCGCGACCACAGCCTGTGGGGCCATCCCTTCTTTCCTGAGAGACCGCGGCCCCCGCAGTGGGGGTGCAGAGAGCGCCGCGGACACGCGGCGGCGGGCAGGGGCCGTGCGGCGGCCGAGCCTCACCTTGTCGAAGAGCACGACCCGCAGCCGGTCGGAGAAGTACAGGCTCTCGTGGTCCGGGCTGAAGGTCACCGTGAAGTCCTGCGCCCTGCCGGGGTCCATGACGCCCTGGACCGGGACCACGCTGAACACGCTCTGGCCGCTGAGGTTCTGCGTGCCTGCGGGCGGGCGAGCGGACCCGACCCTGCGCTGCCGGCGCGCCCCGCCGCACCTGGCCGCAGGCCCCGCCCACCGGCCCCGCCCACCGGCCCCGCCCACCCGCGCGACTCGCCCAATGGCCCCGCGCGGCCCCGCCCACCCCCGCCCACCCGGCGCCCGCCCACTCACCCACGACCTCCGCCCGCTGCGCGGGCGCCGCGAGGAAGCGGGGCAGCCGCTGCCGGGCCTCGCGCCGGGAGGCGGACAGGCTGTCCAGGTGCACCGAGAACGCGATGGGCAGCGAGGAGTGGTTCTGCAGCTGCCAGGCCAGGCCCGTCACCGCCGGCGCCCGGCGGCCCCGCGTCTCTGCGCGCTGCCCGGGGCGGGGCCCTGCCGCGTCCAGCCGGCGGGCGCGCCTCCCGCTCCGTCTTCTCCCCGGCCCTGCCCCGGGCCCGCCCGCCCACAGCCCGACGCGCCGGCCAAGGCCCTGCGCAGGGGACCCGGCCCAGGAGCGCGGGCAGGGCGGGCGCAGGGAAGGGGCTGCTCCGCCCCGGCAGCTGCTGCCCTTCGCGCGGGACAGGACGGCGCAGGCGGCAGCTGCGGGGCGCGGCGGGCCCCTGCGGCGGGGCTCCCGGGGGCCCACGAGCGCCCCGCTCGCCCTACCTTGAAGCCCGCGGAGACGGACTCCCGCGCGAGGACGTGGCCCATGCTCAGGACGCCCCCCGCGACGGAGCACGTGACGGTGGACGCCACGCCGGTGCCCCTGAGCGTCAGGGCGAGCGTGCCCCGCTTGGTGACGATGTCCAGCGTCTCCTGGGCCTGCGGGGGTCACGTCCCTCATGGGGGCGGCGCGCGCCACAGCGGGGGGGGGGCCGAGGCGGGCGGCGCGGAGGCGGGTCGGGGCGCGGGCCGCGGCCGGCTTCAGGGGCCGGGCTCACCAGGACGCTCTCGCGGGGCGCGAAGGACAGCGCCAGCACGTGGGCCTGGCCCGCCGACAGCCTGGTGACGGGGTTCAGCAGGACGAAGGGGCCATTGGGGTTCAGCACGGAGAACGCCAGCTGAGGACGCCCCGTCAAGGAGCAGGTGGCGGGCGTGGAGCCGCAGCCCCGCCCCGCAGCCCCAGCCCCGCCCACCCACGCCCCACAGCCCCGCCCTCAGTGCCCCGCAACCCCGCCCCTCAGCCCACAGACCCCGCCCCCTAAGCCCGCCCACTCCCTCCCGAAGCCCCGCCCATCTCCGAAGCCCCGCCCATCTGCCCGAAGCCCCGCCCCACCCGCTCAGAATCCCCGCCCACCCATGCCCCGCAGCCCCGCCCACAGCGCCACGCAACCCCCCCCTCATCCCGCCCACCCAACCAGAAGCCCCGCCCAACCCGCCCCGCAGCCCCGCCCGCCATGCCCCTCAGCCCCACCCAACCCCACCCCTCAACCCGCCCACTCCCTCCCCGAAGCCCCGCCCCACCCGCTCCGAAGCCCCGCCCACCCACTCCCCGAGGCCCCGCCCTCAGCCCCACCGACCCCGCCCCGCAGCCCCGCCCCCCCCCCCGCCCGCAGCCCGGCTGGGCCCGCGCGGCGGGATACGGCCAGGTCCTCCCGGGCTGCGTTCTGAATGGAGATCTTCTTCAGGCCACAGTGTCCTGAAAGGGGTGGGGAGTCAGGTCACCCCCCAGGCCCGGCAGGAGGCGAGGGGAGGCCGTGCGCAGGGCTGGGCCCAACCGGGGCTCACCCACAGCGACGTGGCCAAAGTTGGAGACGGTCCTGCCTCTGTCGGACGTGACTATGATGGACGGCGCCACGGAGGGACACCACAGCTCCAGGTACAGGGTGTTGTGGGGGCTGAAGGGGAGGGGAGCGTTGAGGGCCTGGCGTGGCAGCCACCTGCCCTGCCCGCCCCCGGCCCCAGCCAGGTGTGCGGCCGAGAGGCTGACCACCCGCCGGCCAGCGCACCTGAAGCTCAGGGGCCCTGCGCCCTTCCTGTCTGTCACGTCCCCACTGGCAACGACACAGGGGACCACGAGCTTGTCGAACTTGCCCTTGAAAGACCGGGTGAGGGCTAACAGCGCAGCCTGGTACTCGTCGGAGCTGGAGTGAGCCGGCAAAGAGCACTCAGTCCTGCCCCTTCGGGCCACCTCCAAGGCGGTCCTGTGGGGTGAGGGTCAGCTCCCCCCAGGTTCTGCTCAGACACAGGCACCAGGCGCCTTTGGCAGCTCAACAGACAGTTTTGCCTCCGGGGCAGCCCGGAAAGGCCCAGGCAGCAGGCAGCTCAGGTCACCGCAGTTCTCTGGGGCTTGGGCTGCACCCCAAGGGGTCTGGGGGTTCTGATCTTGGGCGTCGGCATCCCCCCCTGCCCATGGGGTGGGGCCGTTCACAGTGACACGGGGGGCCAGGGCAATGGGGTGGGCAGGTAGGTGCTCGAGAAGTAGGACCTGAGGAACCTGGAAGCAGAACCTGCATCCAGCTGCACCTGAAGCCTGCACAACCCCAGACTTCCAATCACATAGCTCAAGACAGGCGGTCTGTGGGGCCAGGGAGGGCCTCCTTCTCCTGGACACACCTGCACTTGAACTCCTGCCTCTGCAGCTCCAGGCCATGGGAAGAGGAGACCCGGCCCGCGGGGTCTTGGTCTGGGTCCTGCAGCAGCAGCGTGGAGGTGGACAGCTTCTGCAGGTCCCTCCTTGGGGCCGCTGTGTCCTTACGCGTCTATGGGAGAGGCTGGCTGAGGGCTGTCCCTCAGGGGCAGGCACAGGTTTGGAAACCCTAAATGCCACAGAAACAAGTGAGCGTCTGGGGGCACACGAGCCTCCAGTGCGAGACCTGGGCCTGTGCACGACTGTGGGGTCAGCCTTCACCGGTGAGGAAGCCGAGACACCAGGAGGGGAGGGCAGAGTCGGCCGGGCCAGGCCCACGTGCCCCGTCTCCTGTCAGCTGCGGGCAGCAGCCAGCCTCACGCGTGGGCCTCGGTGGCACCCGGCTGCGTGGGCTCCACCTCGGGGGCTGGAGGGGCAGGCCTGTCCCCATGGGGCTTGTCCCTGGCCAGGGTGCCGCCTTCTGTCCAGTTTTCATTCTGCAGGCCTCCTCCGGGCTCGCTGTGACTGCTCCCCTCCCTTGGCCCAGAGGGCCTGCGGCCACCTCCCAGGGACCCGCAGAGCCTGCCAGGGCAGGAGGGAGGCGCCTCGCCAGCACAGCACTGCGGGGCCAGCAGCAGGCCCTCCCCTGCGAGGGCCCCCACGCACCCACTTGGCCTCCATTTCTTTGGTCTGGGCCTGGAGGACTTCCTCGCAGATGAGCTCGCTGGGCAGCGTGGGCCGGAAGGCCACCTGGACTAGGCACCTCTGCAGGGAGAGCAGGTGGCCCTGGGTATTGGGGCTGCCCCTGTGCTGAGAGCACCCCTGTCCACAGCTGCCTGGCTCCTGCAGTCCCACCTGACACTTCTCTTTGGAGCTCAGCCTAGCAGGCTTCCCCCAGGAGGGCCTCCCTGGCCACTGTGCCGGGGAGGGGGCTTCAGGGCATCATTACCCGGCTCACACTGTCGTCTGGGTGGGGGTTGCGTGATGGAGGCCCAAGATGGCCAAGACCCTGCCCCTGCCCTCTGGCATGAGCAAGAGGCAGGGGGCGGGGCGCGGGGCCCGGGAGAGGACCCGGCGGCCATAACGGCCTCTGTTAAGGCACCGGGTGGTAAAGGCCCTCTGCCCGCGGGTGTCTGAGCTTTGCCAGGTGAAGGGCTCCCTCGGCAGCAGGTGAGGGTGTCCTCCCCGCTGGTGCCCCTCTGCTGGGAGGTCCCTGCTGCGCACCCTGTCAGGCCAGGGTGCCCGTCCCCCATGAGGTGCTGGGTCCCCTCCCGCCTGCACCTGGCCACCGACGCTCCGGGCTCCGTTCTGGCAAGGGTTGGGCAGAGGCCACATCTGCTGTTGGGGGGATCCCTGTGGTCGGGGCACGCCTAGCCGGCGCCTGGGCGGCCTGCGACACCCACCTTTCCGGGCAGCACGGTGCCCACCGATGGGGAGATGGTGATGGGCGCAGCCGGGGGCAGCAGGAACTCGAAGGACGTGGGCCCCACGGGGAAGGCGTCCTCCGTGCCCACGCGGGGCAGCGAGTGCGTGAGCGAGTTCATGCTCTGGTGGGTGTTGATGACATAGAGCGCGGCCACCGCCGTGTCGGCCAGGGCGGTGGCCGGGAACTTGATCTGGTGGTGGGACAGCTCCAGGGGCGGGTGCACGCCCACCGCGCGGCACAGCAGCCGGAAGCACCTGCAGCGGCTCGGCTCAGCCGCCAGCCCCGGCCCGCCCTGCCCGGCCCCAGCCCGGCCTCGGTGCCGCCCCCCGCCGCCCCACCCCGCCCACATGCTGCGTGAACACCCTCCCTCACACACCCACACGCTCGCACGTGTGTGTGCACAGCACACACATGTACGCACACAGCACACTTGCATGGCACAGCGCAAGCCCACAGGCACAGCCACGCAAGGGCACGCGTGCACACACTCCACGCACACGAGATTGCCACAGCCCACGCGCAGACCACACGCACACACTCACGGGTACCACGCGCACACAGCTGTGGCCCGGCGCTGTTCTGCGTGGGCGGCCGCTGGGGATGGCCGGGCGCCGGACCGGCCGGGCCCCACCCCACAGCTCACTGGTGGACACCCCCACCCCCACCCCTGGCTCACCGGTTGATCTCCGACTTGCAGACCAGCTCGAAGCTGTATTCCTTGGCCCTGCTGGGCTGGAAGATCACGTCCAGCTGCAGGGTCTCCAGGGGCAGGATGGTCCCGAAGCCGTCCCCGGGCTGGATGTCCACAAACTGTTGGGCAGGCCCCACCGTGCCAAAGGGAGGGCCGGGGAGCAACGTGAGCGCGTCTGGGGGGCGCGGGTGCTTGGGCAGGGTGCGTGAGGGAGAGGGACCGCCCCCAGGGCCGTGGGCAGGGTGGCGGAAGGCGGGGCAGCGGGTGCGGGGAGCAGCAGTCAGAGAGGGGAGACCAGGACAGAGAGGCAGGCCCAGGGCTGACCCCACCCAGGACAGGATGGGGGGAGGGGGAGGGGCTGCAGGCCAAGGCGCCTGGACGGTGTGGGGCCCGCGGCCCAGGGCGGCAGCCTCCTGCCCCCCTATTCACCCGCCCCTCACCCCGAGGCACCTTGGGGAGTCCCACGAAGCCAAACTCCTGCGGCAGGAGGGAGTGGTTGCACAGGCTGATCTGGGTCCTCACAGCCTCGTAGATGGTGCAGTAGCCAAAGTCCACCAGGGGCGGCCTGAGCTCCAGATCCGAGGTGGTGACCACGGCGTGGACGGTGAACTCCACCGGCTTGATCTGCAGCACAGGGCAGCGGCCGTCACTCCCCGCAGCTGCGGCAAATGTGCCCCACGCGGCGGGGGCAGCCAGCGCGGTGCTGCGGCCTCGAGCATCCACTGCCCGCTGTCCAGCAGGGAGGGCGGGACAGCTGCCGCCACCAGGGTGTGTCCCCAGCGTGTGGCGGGCTGCGGGGTTCAGAGGGCCCCACTCACCCACAGCCCTTCACGTAGGGGCAGCTGCAGGGGCCAGTTCGCTGTCCAAGCCCTGGGATGCAGCACTGGACGGCTCCGGGGAACCCCCAGCGCAGAGCCAGCTGCCGAGCTGCCCGCTGCCCAGGGTGCCCGGCGCCCCCACACACCTGATCAGCCACTCGGATTGTCATCGGGGCCTCCAGGACCCGGGTCTCCTTGTCAAAGTACATCCCCGCGTCCTCCGGGAGCGAGTGCCTGCGGGCAGACGCTTGTCAACCCGCCCGGCGCGGCCGGCCAGCGTGGGGCTTGGGGCGCCCAGGGGTGACCCCCGCGCCCGGCTCTGCGGGGCAGCCCCCGCCGCCGTCTCAGCCGGGAGACGCCCGGCAGCCGGCCATCGTGAGGGCGGGCCCGGCGGGGGCTGAAGCGTCCATCGCCCGAGACCGCACTTGGTCACAGCAGGGACCGGCCGCCGCCGGGGCAGCAGGGCAAGGCCGGGGGCAGCAGGGTCGTGGCCCGGGCTGGTCCCCGCTGTCCCGCGCGCCCTGGGGCGGGGCTGGGCCGCTGGCCGGAGGGTGGCTTGGGGCCAGCCTGGAGCCTCTGTGGCACGAACGGGAGCCGCTGGCAGAGGCCGGGCCGGGGGGCGGCGCCCACTCACCGGGGCAGGAACTTGAGCTGCACCGAGCAGGACGCCAGGGCCTGGATGTAGCTGGTCTCCGGCAGCAGCTCCATGTGGCCCGCAGCTCCTTGCACACCTCCAGCTGGAGGCGCAGGGCCACCTTGGACCTGCCCCCGACAGAGGCGCTGACCCTCCCGCCGCCCCCCCGCCGCCCCCGAGGCCGCTGGACCAGAGGTGAACTCTGAGGGGGGCGTGGGCAGAGCAAGGCGGGGGAGGCGTGGCTGGCAGGAGGCTCCGGGCCGGTGCCGGTGGGGCCAGGGCGCCCCACGGCCTGGGCTCTGCGCGGGGAGAGTGGCCGCCGGCCCCGCCCCCCGCGCACAGGGGCTCCTGCCGCACCCCAGGGTCCTCTAGACCCTGAATCACAGGGTGATTGCTCTTTGAATCACAGGGTGCCGGGTCCCGGCTGCTGCCCCCACCCCGGGGGACAGCCTGAGCCGCAGGTTTCTGGGGTTGGGGGTTCCCGCTGCCCCTGCGTCCCTAAAGCCGTCCTGGTCAGCCCACCAAGGAGTGACCGGGCCCACTTTCCCGTCCCTCTGCCGCTCCCGCCACGCCCCGGAGCACTTTGCACACGGAGAGCAGCCGCCCGGCCCCACGGAGCCCCAGCTGTCCCTCGCACCCAGCTCACAGGGCTGGGGCTGGCGTGGCCCCGGCTCACCCGGCCGCCGTGCCACCCGCTGCGGCCAGCCGGGACCCCGTCTCCGCGCCACTCCGCACCCCCGGGGCCCGGGCTGCCCTCGCGGCTCACCGGGTGCAGATCACGACCGAGTCCTGGTACAGCCGGTCGTACATGCAGGTCTTCAGGTCCACGCAGGGCCGCGGCACCCAGACCGGCAAGTCCACGGCGGTGCCCACGACGCTGAAATACAGCTGGGCGGGCAGCGGGTCGGCGGGGCACGGTGAGGGGCTAGTGGGGTCCAGGGGGGCCGGGCTGCTGGCCAGATGCCCCCCTTCGGGGCCCCGTGGGGTTTCTCACGCCGTGCGATGACAGGCCCTTTCAATGACCCAACTTTCCAGACCCAGCCGGGCAGACCGGGCAGGGGGCGGCGCGTCCCCGACGCCTCCCGGGGGCGACGCCCGATCCCCACCACGCAGCGGGCCCCGCCGGGCCCTGTCACACGTGCAACGTCAGCGTTGCCTTTGCTCACAGAGAAAACTTTCAACAAGATAAAAATGTACAACGTTTATAAATAAGCGATGAAACCGAAGAATGAAAACTTGAGCTCCCTGGAAACTGGGAACGCTGTCTCCGGGCACTCGTGCCAGGGGGCTGGGGGCGTGTGCACGGGCTGGTGAGGGTGCGGGCTGTGGTGCCAGCCACCGCCCCCGGGCCCCCCGCGGTGCACCATCCCCCCGCGGTCCAGCGCCCCCCCCCCCCCCGCCCTCGGCCGGTCCCCCGCGTGGGCATGAGACCCGCAGGGCAGGCCACCCTCGGCGGGAAGCCGGCGACGCTCACCGTTGGGCACTGCGGGTTCCTGAACACCACTTTGAAGCGGGCGTGGGCCGCCCCCGGGATGGCCGGGGCGAAGACGACGGGCACCCTGACGGAGGAGAAGGGGCCGATCTCGCCCTCGGTCACCTGCGGAGGGAGACGACCGGCCTGGCCGCGGGCCCGCGCTGGGGGTGGCGTGGGGGCAGCTGGGCCCACAGCCCCGACCTGAGCGGTGCAGGGCAGAGGGCGGCGACCGCTCCCCAGCCTGCGGGACTCGCCCCACGGCTGCCGGGGGTCGCGCGGGGCCCACCTCTCCCAGCGAGATCTCAGGCTGCTCCTCCTCGGGCGGCGCTGGCGCCACGCTGGCCGCGGCCTCCGGCTCTGGACGGGAAGGCGGAGCTGGGAGGGCGGCTGGGGCCGGGGCCGCCCCGCACGCCGCCCTCCCACCCTTGCCCCCTCCCCTCCCGCCCGAACCCCGTGGCACCCCGGGCAGGGATGAGGCAGGCGGCCCTCCCCAGCCCGCCCTCAGCCAGTTTCCCTCCGGCCTCCGACGCCGACAGCGCTGGACGTCACCACCGCGGGCCGGTGTCCTCGCCTTCCCCCAAAGCCGCGGCCCCGGACGCCCTGCACCTGCACCTGCACCTGGCCCGCGCGGCTGGCGGGGCCCTGGGGCCCCGGGGGCTGGGCGCTCGGTCTGGGCCTCACCTGTGGCGCCCGGCTCCCCCGGCTCCCCATCGTCGGGCCTCCAGGGCTGCTCCTGGCTCCCCGTGTCCTCGGGCGAGGGCTGCGGGCCCCCCAGCTGCTCAGAAAGGCTGGGCGCCACTCTCTCCAGCGAGCCCGTGTCTTCGTAAGCGAGGAAGTTGCTCTGCAGAGGGGAGCCCGGCAGAGCTCACGGGCCTCCTCCGGTCAGGGCCCGGCCCAGCCTGCAGGCCTGACCTGTGGCCTGGCCGAGCCGCCTCCGGCCCCGCCCCGCTTGCGCCTGTGCCGGCGCCCAGCTCCCTCGGCGGGCGGGGCTGGGGGTGGCCGCCCTCCCGGGCCTCTGGCCCTGCGCGCCCGGCCGCAGGCTCCCGGGCAGTGGCCTGGGGGACGCCTGGACACAGCGGACGGCCGCACCGGAGAGGCAGCAACCCACCAGTTTCAGGGGCGATGAGGAGGTGTTTGTGTCCTCGGCCTCTGACTCCCGGAGAAACCTGAACCAGGTGCCCAGGCCCCCGCCATTGGCCAGCGTGACGGAGCGGGAGGCCGACTCGCCCACCACGTAGCTGCCGAAGTCGATGAGCTCCTTGTCCAGGGACAGCTGCCGAGAGACCCGCGTGAGCTGGGGGCCGGGCCCCGAGCCCACCTGCGAGGCGCGGAGCCGAGGCTTCGGAACCGCCCGGCTCACCACGGCCCGGGAAGGCGGGCCCGGCCCCGGCAGGAAGGCCAGCGTCTCGCTGTGACGGAGCTTCCCGTGGGACAGCCGTCCAGCGGAGCCCGCAGGGCAGACCCGGGCGGGGGGGGGGGGACCACGCCAAGGCTGCTGTAGCTGAGGACCTTCCCCCACCCCCCTCGGGGGGCAGCGCAGCCCAGGGGGCCGGGCACTCAGGGCAGGTGAGTGTCCTGCGTCCTCTGACCCGAGCAGGGCGAGGTGTGGAGACCAGCAAGGGAGCAAACAGGGACCCCACGACGGGGGGCGGGAATGAGCCCGTGTCAGCCGAGGGCCCGAGACCGAGCGGCAGGGGCCGCCCTGAGACGGGCGCCGGCAGCACAGCCCAGCACGCCACGCAGCCACGCAGCCGGGGCGGGAGGGCCGGAGGGCCGGCGCGGGTCTGCCAGGACCACCGTGGGGACGCGGCCGGCTCGAGGGGCGGGGAGGGCGCCGCGGGAAACGTGAGGATGGAGCCTGCGTGTGCCCAAGGCCTCCCGCTGGCCTTGACCCAGGGGAAATAAAACGGCACCTCGGTAGACAGCGCAGCCCCGAGCCCACGCGGCCGTGGGCACCCTGGGAGGCCCCTTGGCCAGGAGGCGCGACCACCCTGCTGACCGCCGCAGCGGGGGCGGGATGCGGGGGTGCCGCGTGTCCTGCTCTGGACGACGCCTGAAGGAGCAGGACCTAGAGGGGAGCTCGGGGTTCCCAGCGGCGAGGGGGCCAGACGCACACGCGGGTGGGGTGGGGGCCCGGGGGGAGGGCGCCCCGGAGCTGCTGGAGGCAGGATTCCTCCGGCCCCGGCACCGGGAGCCCTTCAGTCCGTGCTGTCCAGTGCGGGCGGCTCGACTGCCCGGCGCTGGTGCGCGTGCGCCCATGGCCCCGGTGCCCCCCAGAGACCCTCCCGGCCGACCCCGGCTCACTGAGCACTTCTTGGTTGAGCACTTCAGGGGGACAGAAAACTCGCCCGTCTGGGCCAGAAACGAGATGCTGCCTTCCATGTCTCTGTTCACCTGCAGGACACACCCCGGTCAGCGCGGCCCCCCGCCCCCCAGGGCCCGGCCCCGCGGCCGCGCTCACCAGGGGCTTGAAGGTGACCAGCGCCTGGCAGGACATCCCGGCGGGCAGGGGGCCCGGGGGGTCGAAGCTGCAGGGGGGGAGCGGCGGCCGAGGGGGGCGGGCAGAGAAAGAGAAAGCGGCGCCCCCTGGTCAGCGCGGGAGGGGGCTGCCCCGACCCGCCCCGGCTCGGGAGCCCAGGGCTGGTGCCCCCCAGGGCGCGGGCAGGGGGGGGCAGGCGGGGGTGGGAGCCGGGTGGGGGAAGGGGGGACGCCAGGGCCTGGGGGGCGGGGCGGGTGTGGGGGGCTGTCCTGGCGGCTGGGCGGTCATGGGAGGGGCGGTCCTGGGGGCGGGGCGGGCCCCCGGGGGGCGGGGCGGTCCTGGGGCGGGGCGGTCCCGGGGCGGGGCGGTCCCGGGGGCGGGCGGTCCCGGGGGCGGGGCGGGGCCGTCCTGGGGCGGGGCGGGCCGGGGGGGGCGGGCCTGGGGCGGGGCGGTCCGGGGGGGCGGTCCCGGGGGGCGTGACGTGGCGGTCTCGGGGCGGGGCGGTCCTGGGGGCGGGGCGGTCCTGGGGCGGGGCGGTCCCGGGGGCGGGGCGGGGCGGTCCGGGGGGAGGGGCGGGCCCCGGGGGGCGGGGCGGTCCCGGGGGCGGGGCGGTCCGGGGGCGGGGCGGGCGGACCTGGGGGCGGGGCGGGGCGGGCCTGGGGCGGGGCGGGGCGGGCCCGGGGGGCGTGACGTGGCGGTCTCGGGGGCGGGGCGGGGCGCCCCTGGGGGCGGGGCGGGGCGGGCCCGGGGGGGCGGGCCGGGGCCCGGGGGCGGGCGCGCGCCTACCGGACGCGGACGAAGTCCCGCAGCGGCCCCCGCACGCCCAGCAGCCGGCAGGAGCGGGCGCCGCGCGCGGCGTTCACCAGCGTCAGCGTCTTCCTGTACTCCGCGCCCACGTCGAAGTCCTGGGGCGGCCACAGCGGGGCTCGCGACGGGCCGGGGAGGGGCGCGGCCGGGCGGGGGTGGCCCGCCCCCGCCCCCGCGCCCGCCCCCCGCGCCCCGCGCCCCGCGCCGGCGCACCTTGAAGAGCAGGCGCGCGGGCTTGCTGTCGAAGGGCGGCGCCCCCTGCCCGCCGCCGGCCGCGCCGCGCAGCCGCTGCCCCTCGCGGCGCTCGGCGTCCCGGGCCGCTGCTGTCCCGCCCGCGGGCTCGCGGGCCGCCGCCTCCCGGGGCTCCTGGGGGCGGGGCGGGCGCTCGGCGGGGGCCGGTGGTCTGCGGCGGGGAAGCCGGCACGGCCGCCCGCCCCCCACGTGTGCCCGCTGGGCAGCGACCCCCCGCCCCAGCCGGCCCGGCCTGCCCGCGCCGGTGCCGCCGCCCGCGCCTCCCGGAGCCAGCGGAGCGCGGGCTGCGCCGCCGCGAAGGCCCCCCAGGCGCGGGCGAGGCGCGGGGCGGGCAGGCACCCCCCGACCCCGGGGCCGCCCTCGGGGCGCGGCGGGCCCTGGCCCGGCCCAGCGCCGCCCCTGCTCGCTGGTGGGCGACCGGCCCGGCCGGTGCAAGGGAGGCTCCAGCGCCGCCGCCCGGGGGCGCCGGCTCCCCGCAGACCACCCCAGGCTCGCGCCCCCGGTGGCCCGCGGGGAGGCTGCCGGTCCCGCCCCGGGGACCCACCTGGCCGCCCCGGGGGCCTTCGCTCCAGAGCCCCGCGATCTCGGGCTCAGCCAGCGTCTCCTCGTCGGAGCTGGGGAGCCCGACAAGGCCCTGGACAGACTCGCTGGACACCACGTTTATCAGGCAGGGGTCCTGGGCGGGCGTGAGCTCCTTCTGCTGCGGGGAGAGGGGCGCGCCCGCCTCAGGGGGCGGAGACGGGGCCTCGGCCGGCTGCGCTCACCGGGGAGGCCAGGCCAAGGCTGCCCGCAGGGTGCAGGGAGGGAGCACGGACCCCAAATGGGGAGGGTGCCGCCCTGGCCGCCGCCCTGGCCGCTGCAGCCATCATGGTGACCGAGGCCCCGCAGCCCATGGGCGGTCAGGCCAGGCCCACACCCCGACCCGCCTCAGCCGGCTCGGAGGGGGAGCGTGGCCATCGGGGGGCCGCAGGCGGTGCGGAGGGCAGGGCAGAGGAAGGATGATGGTGGCAGTCCCCCTTCCCTTGCGCATGGCGCGCTGGGACAGTGGGCAAAGGAGGGCCTGGCCAGCTGACCACGAAGGGGGGGGCCTGGCGGGGGGAGCTGCGAGACCCCACATGACGCCGAGTCATAAACTGTCCAAAGTTGAACACGCACGTCGGAAGGAAAGCGCTGGGCTAAAGATTTTTTAAAACTGGCGCCTTGTGCCCAGCGGCCTCCTGCAGGGCCCCTCCCTAAGCTCCAGAGCCCCCCGGGGCCCGCTCACCAGCGGCTGGGTGGGGGGCTCCGCCCTGCCCCCCTCGCAGCTGGCCACGTGCGCCCAGGTCCTGTGCCTCACGGTGGCCGGGGCCCGGGCTGGGGGGTGCTGTCTCTGCCTCCTGGCCTCCTCCTCCAGGCCCTCCCTCAGGATCCTGGCCACGATCTCCTGCTTCCGGAGCGTCTGCTCCTCCTCGAAGGCCCTGGGGAGGCGGGGTCCTGAGCACACGGCGGGCTCCTGAGCGCACGGCGGGCTCCTGAGCGCACGGCGGGCTCCTGAGCGCACGGCGGCCAGGCCAGGGACTCGGCCTCCGCTGGCCCGGCCGAAGCTCCTGGGAAGCCAGGGATGAGAGTCCCTGGCCCGCCTGGCCCACAGCGGGGGCTGGGGCGGGGAGCGCAGCGTGAGAGAACACACTGTGGCCAGACACCCCTGTCAGGCGGGCGCGGCACAGCCATGCGGCAGGAAGGGCAGCAGGGGTGGGGAGTGGCCTTGGCGCTGGGATGCCCGCTCCTGCCAGGACCCTGGGGTGGGGGCCCCACGGGGACCTGGTGTCTCGGGGGAGCTGTTTTGAGCCCTGCAGACCAAGGAGGATCTCCCGGGGGTGCTGGGGGCAGGGGCCCAGAGGTGGCACTGGGCACAGGTCGAAGGAGACCAGAGGAGCGCTGGGCCAGGCGTGCGCTGGGGCCGGGCGGGCAGCCGGGGCCAGCGCTGGGCGTCCAGAGGGGAGCCGCCGGAGACGACACTCCATTGGATGGCCAGCGTGCGGGGCGAGGGCTCGGGGACGGCGGAATAAGAGAAGAGGTGTGGGGCGGGGAGCCGCAGGGCCAGGGCCCCTGGGCACGGGGGGCTGCGGGATGGAGGTGGGGGCGCAGCACGCTGGGGTCCGGAGCCCCTTCCCGCCGCGCCCGCGCCCACCCTCACCGCCGCTGGGCCTGCAGCTCCTGGCGCCGGCGCTGGTGCAGGAGGAGCCTGAAGGCGTCCCCGCCCTGGGCCAGAACCCCCTCCTGCTCGGCCTGGGCCTCCCGCGCCGCCCGCTGGGCCCTGGTCTGGCCCCATGCTTGAAACTTGCGCAGCGTTTCCTTGGGAGCAGAGCGAGGGGTCACGCAGCCGTGGGGGCGCCTGGCCGGGCCCCGCAGGCCTCACCGCCCACCCTACCCGGGCCCCGCGTGGACGGCCTGGGCCGCAGCCGCCCACCCTGTTGGCCGAGATGCTGCTCTTCAAGGCCAGCACGGCGTCCATGCGTCTCTGCAGGTGCTCCTGGCACGCCAGCTCCTCCCGCCTCTTCTGCTCTTGGATCCTGGAGGAGCACAGGCCGTGCAGCTGTGGCGGGCCGGGGGCTCAGGGGGCCGGGGGGTTGAGGGACTGGGGGGTCCAGGGGGCCGGGGGGCGGCTGGGTCAGCACAGGACCGCAAGGGGCTCAGCGGGGCAGGCGAGGCCCTCTGGGCGTGAGCCCTGCATAGGCGGCCTCTGCGGCGGGTGGTCGCAGCTGGCACTGCCCTCCCTTCGGGTGGGTGACGCGTTAGCGAGGACACCGGCCCTGGGAAGGAAGGGGTGTGGGACCTGGCGCGCGGGCTCACCTGCCCAGCGAGGCCTTCAGGAACCTGACGGCCGCCCTGTGGCTCCTCTGAGCGTCCTCCACCAGCCGCTGGTGCCGGAGTCCGAGCTCCTTCTGCAGCGCCGAGGACTTCCTGCGTGGGAGGGCAGCGTGGGCAGCTGCTCCAGCTGGCTGGCCCCACCTAAGCCCCTCTCCTGAGCACCCCAGGTGCGGGCTCATCCGGGGCAGGGGCCGCTGGGTAGGCTGGCGCTGGGAGGCCTGGCAGGGGCGGGGCCAGGCCCGGCAAGGGCCCAGGGCTCTGGGCAGCACAGTAGGTCTGGCAAAGGGCGGCCCTGGGCAGGACGGCGTCAGCGGTGAGATGGGGTGGGGGCGCGTGGGGCCCCAGGTGGGGAGTGGCGGGACCGCCTGGGGAGGGGGCCGCCCAGGGTGGGGAGGGCAGTGGCCAGGGGGCAGCTGCCCTGACCTGACTCGCAGCAAACGGCCCCTCTCTGCCCTGCCCAGGGCCTCTCTCTCCTTGCGGAGCCTCTCGGCCGCCCGGTCCCGGTGGCAGTGCTGGGCAGCTGCGCGCTCCTCCTCGGCGGACTTCCGGACGTCCTCCAGCTGCCCCCTCTGGAGCTCCAGGTGCCACAGGGCGTTCCTGCGGACGGAGGCGCCTGCTCACCTCGGCCAGGGCTGGGGGGCTGAGGCCGGGCGCCGGCACCCCCGGGTGGGAACACCGAGAGGACACTGGACACCACCGAAGGGTCAGCTCCCCCCAGCGTCCTCCGGGGCACAGCCACCAGATGTGGGGATCCCCCTCTGCAGCCCCATCTCTGGCGGCCCAGTCTGCTGGTCCAGTTCTGCACCCACCATGCAGCCGGCACCCCCTGCACCGTCCCGCCGGGGAGGGGGCTGTGGCACCTGATATCTGCAGGGGCCCTGTGGGGGCACCACTGCAAGGGGCCTGCTGCATGGGCGGTCCTGGGCCTGCTGCCCTGGGGGGAGGCAGTCCTGGTTGAGGGCCAGTCATCCCGGCTGGGGACAGAGCAGCTCCAGGTGGCCCCAAATGATCCCCTCTTGCTGCCAAGGGCACCTCAGGGGCCACCGCAGCCGGGGCACAGGCCTCCCCGCAGCCGTCCCTGCGCCCCTTTCAAATTTAGTTTTCTTTAAGTGAGCAGCTGCCGGCAGGGGCGGCCCGGGGCGCGGCAGACACCCTGTCCCCTGCCCTGCCCCGCCAGACTCAGGGCTGTAGGGTCGGCGTCCGGACTGAGCCCCCGGACGCAGGCAGGCAGGGCTGTGACTGGACCCTGCGCGTCAGGGGCCACTGCGGCTGGGCCCTGGGGAGGGGAGGGCCCCGCCGCACCCTCCTTACACCTCCCGCCCGCATCTGTCTGGCCGAGGGGCGTGGGGCTCAGGCAGGGCGAGGGCGGGGCCCGCAGCGAGTCCCGGTGGGGGTGAAGCCCCTTCCTGAGGGCCTGTGCTGGGCAGTGACTCCCGGGCCGGCCCAGCTGGGCGGCCTTCAGCGGGTCAGACCCCCGTGAGCCCCTGGTGCTTCAGCTGACCGGAGGCGCCTCTGACGCGCACGGCCACACCCCAGCCGGCAGCCCGGGGCTGGCAGCTCTGCCGCCCACATGGCAACATTCAGTCCAGGAAAGGCCGGTGCCGGGCCGCGGTCCCCGAGCAACCTCTCGGCGCTTGAGCGGCTGAGAACGAAGCCGGCACGTAGGGCTGCGCCCCCGCCCGCGCGCTCACTCGCTCTCCTGCAGCGCGGCCTGGAGCGTGTCCTGCAGGGCCTGCTCCTGGTCCAGCTCCGCGCACAGGCGTCTGGCCGCGGCCTGGAGGCGGCCCACGGCCGCGCTGGGGGCAGACACAGAGGACACGCTCACTGCCCGCCCAGAAGCCCTGCAGGGGACCGGCCCCGACCTCACGGCCATGGTTCTCGCCCCAGGGTCATCTAGGCGGTGTCTGCTCCCGCCCGCCCGCAGCAGGTGCTTGGAACCGCCCGGGTTTGGTGGCCCAGTGCCCCCTGAGCTCCAGCTGGACCAGCCCCTGCCCCCGCCCAGAGTGGACACCTACATGTTCTTGGCCCCCGTCTCTTCGGCCACTTCGGCCGCCAGCCTCTCCTGCTGGCCCCTGATGCGCTCCGTCCGCTGGCGGCTGGCCAGCAGCTCGGCCCTGGGGAAGCGGAATCCGGCTGGTGCCTGCTCCCCTGCCCCGGGGGTGCAGACCCTTCATCTCTCCAGGTGGTTTCTAGCCACGGTGCACAGAGGGTGCCCACTGCTCCCCAGATGCCCTGCGGCGGGCGGGCGGGGCGGCTGCCAGACCCCAGCCCCAAGGGGACGTGAGAACAGCCCAAGGCTTGTGGGGCCTGGGTGGGGGAGCAAGATGCAAGTCGCTCGCGCTTTCCCCAGATGCGCGTCCTGGGGGCAGGCCATTGGCGTCCAGCAGGGCAGTGAGCAGGGCTCGGGAGCCTGGGGGGCAGGAGGTGTTGTGATGGGCGGACGTCGAGGCGGGGCCAGGTCGGCTCCTCCTGGCCATGTGGCAGGAAAGAGTCCCGCTGTCTGCGCTGTCTGCGGCCCTTCCAGGAGCTGCCCAGAGCCGCAGACGGGGTGGGGGTGGCGGCAGCGGTTCTGGGGGCTGGTGGTCGGTGCCAGCCGTGCCTCACCCCAGCTTCTCCGTGTGGCCCTCAGATGCTCCGGGGCCTCTGTTGGGGCTGGTGCTGACCGGCTGCGGTGGGCGTGGGCAGGGTGACAGCGGTGGGGCAGGGCGGGCAGCTGGGGCAGGCCCCGGCCCCTCACCTGGTCTCCTGGATGAAAAGCCCCTTCTCCTCGTGCAGCTGGTCCAGGCGGCCCAGGCTCCTGCGCAGCTGCCAGGTCTGGAGCCGACCTCGCACGTCGGTCCTCCCCCGCTGGGCGGCATCCGCGGCCTGCCCCGTCCCTGGACTTCACACAGAGCAGCCCGCTGTCCTCCAGGCTGCCCTCGCCCAGCCCAGGGCGGGGCTGCGGTGCAAGGCAGGAGCCGCTGCCCCTCCCTCTCCTCACCAGCTGTCCACCTCCTTCTCCGCGGCCGCAGGGGGACACCCAGCCTCGAGCTCCAGGTACCGCTCATCTCTGCCTGGGAGCCGAGAGCCAACAGCTGGTGTGGGCAGTGGGCACGGGCCCTCCCGGGCCAGGTGCGAGGCCCCGCGGGCAGGGTTCTCAGATAGCACCAGCGGCCCCAGGGCCTCACGACAGGCGCCCCTGCTCGCCGCTGTCCCCAGCCTTGTTCCTGGTGCACTGGGCCGCGAGGGACAGACCGTGAGAGCCATTGGGCCATGGGTCTGTTCTGAGCATGTCAAGGGCCCTTCAGGGCAGCCGCGCCCGGCGGGACAGGCAGAGGGGCCTCCCGACTGGCCTCCGCCAGGTGTCTGCGTGGGCATTGCCAGGGCCGCCCCCAGAACCGAGAAGGCGGGCGGTGCGGGGGTCAGGGGCGCCACGCTCGCTGGGACCCCGCGGGGCTGGGCCAGGAGGTGCTCCGGTGGGGGCTGTCCGGCCCTCGGCCCTGCCACCCCGGGGACGGCTGGGCGGGCCGGCTCCGGGGAGGAGGAGCGGGCGGCGGCCAGAGGGCGGCAGAAGGGCCCGGGCGCCGGGTCCCGCTCCCAGCAGCCCCCCTGCTTTCAACGAGACCCCGAACAAAGCGCGGGCGTGAGGCAGAGGCTCCTGGGGAGGCCCCGACCTCCGGCTCCGGCTCCGGCTCCCATGGGTGGCGGGCAGTCCGGGCGCTGCTCCCCGCGGGGCGGGGCCGGGCGCGCCTGTCCCTCCATGGGCGTCTGCGGAAGGTCAGAGGAAAGCGGCGCGGATCACTGATAAGCCCCGAAATGGAATTTCGCGACAGCGGCGGTGTGAAGGGACACGAGGCTAAGAGGCCTGGAGGGACCCAGGTGAGGAAACGGCCCGCCGGCCCGAGGGTGTCGCCGGCCTCGCAGACACACTGGCCTGACCCGGGGCCGCCTGCGCCCGTGGCCGGCTCGCGGCGGGGCCGGGGACCGGGGCAGCAGGGCCGGGGGGCCGTGTCTCCCCTCGGCTCCTGCCACACGGCCCGGCGGTCCCTCCTCGGGCGTCTCCCCAGGGAGCAAAGCCACGTCGCAGACTGGCCTGGGCGCCCACCCCTGTCCCCCGCCCCCGGCAGGCCCGGGGGTCACCCCAGCAGTGCGGCCCGGCCGGCCCTCCCTGCAGGGCTGGGCGGGGGCTCGCGCCGTCTGGGTCTGAGGCGCGCGCGGGCGCGGGGTCCCGGGCGGTGAGGACGCGGGGTGTCCTGTCAGGACACGCGCTCAGCCAGGGCGGCCTGCGGGGCGGCGCCTGCTGGGTTTCCCGCCAGGCAGGTGTGTCCACCCCAAAGGCGGTCCCGTCCCGTCCCGGGGAGGCCAGGCCGGGGGGCGCCGGGCGGGGGTGCAGCGGGGCTGGGGGCGGCCCCAGGGCGTCGCCGCGGGGCTGGGGGGGCGGGGGCCGGCCTGTCTGGCTGTTTTAGGTGCATTTCAGGCAAACCCGGGATTGCGCCCCGCGTTCAAACAGGAGTTCCGTCCGCGTCAAGTTCCCCGGGCGCCGGGGCGGGAGTGGCGACAGGTGCGCCCCGAAGGCGCGGAGGGGGCGGGGCGCGAGGCCGGGGGCTGGGGCGCACCCCGAGAGCCCCCCTCGCCTCCGGGAGCGGCAGGGCCGGGGCGGCGCCCGGACCCGCCGCGGGGGACCCACCTGGCCTCGGCCCGGGGACCCCGCCGCTCTCCGCCGTGCTCGGGTGCCGGCCGCGCCGGGCGGCTCCATGAGAGACGCGGGGGGGGGGGGTCCCCCTCGCGGGGCGGCGCAGGCGCAGTGGAGAGGCGGCGCCTGGGCCCGAGGGGGCGGCTTCGCCAACGGCGGATCTCGGGGCCTCGCGTCAAGTCGGCATTTCCCGGACCCCGCGCAGAGCGCGCGCCCCTCCCCAGCGCCCGCGAGCGGGGACCCCCGCGCGCCCCCGCCCCGCCCCCCTGCGGCGCCCCCGCATCGCCCGCGGCCCGCGACGGCCCAGCCCCCCCTGAGGGCCCTGCCAGGGGACCCGGGCGCTGGCCCCCCCCCCCCCCCCCGCGGCGCTGCCCGGCGGCTCCCCTCGGCGGGCGGGGGGGCCTCGCGGGGGCGCCCGCAGGGCCGCGGCAGCCAGGCTGGCCCCGGCCTCGCCCAGGCCCTCGGGGACCCCCAGAGGGGGACGCTCACCCCCTCGCCCCGACGAGGGCGCAGGGGGACCAAGTCCAGCAAACGGGCGGGTTCCCGAGGACTGGGAGCTGCAAACCCGGGTGTCAGGTGGGGGCTTCTCCGCGAGCCTGAGCTCACGCGCTGCGCACCCCCAGACCAGCACTGCGCACCCCCAGACCAGCCGCGCCGGCACCAACAGCTGCACAGAAGCCGCAGCTGATGCGGGTCGTCGGTGCGGGCAGCGGTGCCCAGGCGGCGGCCCAGCGGCTTGGGGGACGACCGGACGGCCAGCTGGCGTGCGGGCGGGCCTGGTGGGGGAGACAGACTGTCAGCTGGGGGGGCTGGAGGGAACATTAGGAGGGGGGCCTGTCCTCCTGGGCTGGGGGGCGGCCTGGGAGAATTAATATGGCTTCCTTTTTCTGTTCTATTATTTCTTTTAAGATTGATTTATTTATGCATTCAAGAACTGGGGTGCAGGAGGTCGTCTTTCTGCCCACCTGTGACTGTGCAGGTGCTTTCTTTCCCCTGCAGGGCAGCAGCCTCCTGCCTGCCGGTGCCCCGTACCTGCCCGGCCTTCTCTTCCCTGACCTCCCTCGGCGGAGGCCGCTCTCCTCAAGGCCGCCCGCCTGCAACCACGCAGGCCTCTCTCAGCAAACCTGTCTCTTCTGGGACAGCCCTTCCTGACCGCCGGTGTCTGTGCAAGTGTCTTTTACTCTCCTGTCCCTTTCTCTAATAAACCTGCTCTTTAAATTAAAAAAAAAAAACCCAAAACAGTACAGTCCAGAGGTGTTGGGGGTGACAGGAGTCCTCAGAGACAGAGCGGGGAGCAGAACAGGCAGATTGATGAAATACACCACTGAGGGGAGCAGCGGGGAGACAGGAGGGGTCTGCCGCGCCCTGGGGGTAGCTCCCTGGCCGGCTGGGAATCGAACCCATGCTGCAGAGGTTGCGGACAGCTTCACAGCACGGTGCTCAACCGCCTGCGCCACCAGGGAGGCCCCTGAGTTCCTCTTTTTAAACATACTTCTTAGCTTGTGCCCCGAGGAGCGCCTGGGCTGTCTGGTGTGCTGGCCTCTGCGAATCTAAGAGCAGATTGAAATTTAAGACCTGGGGCCTCCCTGGTGGCGCAAGGGGTTGGGACGCAACCTATGAAGCTGTCCACAGCCTCTGCAGCGCAAGTTCGATTCCCGGCTGGGAGCTGCCCACATGGCACAGGAGACCTCTCCACTGCTCCCCTCAGCAGTGATTTTCAGTGGATCCAGCTGTTCTGCTCCCCACTCTGTCTCTGGTGAATCCTCCCACCCCCGCACCTCTGGCCTGTACCCCAGTCTTGTATGCATAAATAAATAAATCTTTAAAAAAAAAAAGAAATTTAAGACCTGAAGAAATATTTGTGGACCCGTGTTCACAGCAGCCCCCCTCACAGTGAGCAGACGTGGAAAAGCCCAGTGCAAACCATGCCACGTCCATTCAACGGAGTATCACTCAGCCCTGAAAAGGAATGAGGTTCAGACAAGAGGCACCAGGAGGAGCCTTGGAGGTGTTCTGCTGAGTGGAGTTAGCCAGGCAGAAAGAAACAAATGCTGGTTTTGCATCAAACTATGTACTTACAGTTAGTGAACTCTGCCTGTAAACTGTATCTCAGCAGAGCTAATTAATAATAAAATGAAATAAAACCTAGGCTCATGGCCACACCTCCGGGGGGGTGTGGCCTGGCCCCGGCGGGCCTCCCTGCTCCCCCCTGCACCAAGCCCACACAGCCCGCTCTTGCTCCTTGGGATTCCCAGTTTGTTGCTGCCGTGGGGCCTTTGGGGGGGGTCTTCTCTGCCTGGAGAGCTTGCCTGACTCTCGCGGTAACTGGCGTGTTCTCCACACGGGGTGGGACGCTCTGTGAGTCTCAGCTCGATGTTCCCTCCCAAAAGGTCTGCGCCAGCTGCTGTACGCCCCCCCCACAGCACACTCCCTGTTTGCTCTTGCTCAGACCCCTGCGCGCGCAGAGCACGTGTGAGCTGCGTCTCCTGTTTCCTTTCTCGTCTCTGCCTTCCAGCAGGTGAGGCCGCGGGCAGGGACGGCCAGCCCTTAGATGCGACACTCCACACACATGGGGGGCGCGGGGCCCCTAAGTGGGAGGGAGGGAGGTTGGCCATTGCAGCCAGCGCCCAATAGGAAAGAGCCCGTCAGGCCTGCCTCCATTCTTGCAGCACCCGGCTGCAGCGCGAGGCCGGACCCACAGCCCTGCCCGCGGGTCCCAGCCCTGTGCCCCCACCCCGGGCCTCGCGGGGCTGCCGTCCTGCGCCCTGCAGGGAGCGAGTTATCTGGTTTGGGCGACAGCTCTTTTGGCAGAAGTCTTGATTTGTGTTTTCCGTTCTCTGCCGCGTGAAAGCACTGGAGGCGCCGCTGAGAAAAGCACAAAGCCTGAGAACGGGCCCCGCGGTGCACCAGCTGGCCGCCTGCACGCCCGCTCCCCGGGGGCAGCTGCATCTGGGGCCAAGCAGGTGCATGGCCCAGGCCGGAGACTGAGAGCCACGAGGCTCACCTGCCCCCAGCGAGCCCCCCAGGGCGCCCACACGTGACCGCTGCCAAGCCCTGCTCTCTCCAAGGGGGCGGCTCCGCCTGAAGCCAGAGGCCTCGTAACCACACTCTCAGCTCGATGAGCCTCTTCTCTTTGTCACTGCCATTCTGTTTGGTGCATTTTCCAAGGAAAATAACAAAGTGACCTCACAGGCCAGGCCGGCATTTAAATTTAGCCTGTGCCGTCCCCCGCCGGGTCCCGGTGACTCACCTCTGCCTCCCAGGGCCGCCTGCTGCCTCCGCGGCCCCGGCCAGCTCCCAGCCCGGCTGTGCGCGCTGCCAGCCCGTGCCGCAGGGTGCCGTGCCTGGGAAGACAGGCTGACCCCGCAGGCCTGCTGACCGCAGCCCCGGGCGGCTCAGGCGCGCGTGGCGGGGGTGGGGAAGCCCCGTGAAGGCCTTCCGGGGCCGCGGGCCTGCACCCTGCTCGGTGCCCGCGGGGAGAGAAGGCCAGTGGCCTTGCCTAGCGCCAGCCGAGCCAAACGCCACGGTCTTCCACGTGAGACAGCAAAAAACAGACACCACGGGCCGCTCGGCTGGACACGGAGGGTCCACCTGGGTGGCGCTGGGGCTTCCTCATGGCTGCTCCTTCCGGGGCGGGCCAGTCCCTTCTGGGGTGACGGCAGCACCCAGGCCGGGGGCGGGGGGCCCCAGCGTCTGCCCGAGGCACAGACCTGCACAGACACTGCCCTTGGAGAGCGGGGTCTCTCCGAACCCCCAGGACAGGCCGAGCCAGGGCAGCAGAGGCGTCCAGCCCAGCCCTGCAGGGCGCACGCGGTCTCCAGCCTGGTCAAGGAGAGAGATGCCCTTTCATGCGCCCTTTCATGCAGCGCTGCGCTCGGGCCCCAGGCCAGCGGCGGTGGCTGTGTGGCTGCAGCCTCCGTCAGTGGCCGGAAGGGGCACCGAGAAAGGCTCCCCAGGCCAGGGGCTGGGCTGGGGCTCCCGGGCATGGCCGCTCCTGTGGAGGAGGGGAACCTCCCTTTCACAGGTGAGGATCCTGCGCTCAGGGCTTGCCCGTCCTCACCCTAGACCTGCTCAGGCGGTGGAAGGAATCGCCAGGGACCCCAGCAGCACTGGGTGCCCTGCCGGGCGCAGAGACCCAGCTTCAGGCCGGCCCCGGGTGAGGAGCCGGAGCGCGCGCACTGCACTGCTGGCTGCGCCCGCCCTGGCGGCTTCAGGCCTGCGGACCCCGGACCCCGACATTCTTAAGCACCCATTAGAGCCAGAGGCCGAGGGGGGGAGCGGCGTGGGGAGCAGGCAGAGGAGTGCTGCTCCTGGGGACCTGGGCCCCTGGGTCTCTTTCCCGGTGACTCCCCAGCTCCCCGGAAGTCTGTGGAGGCCTGGGGGGGTGGCCGCAGCCGAGAGACAGGCACAGGCCGCCCGAGCCAGCATGACCGCTCCAGCTGGGGCGGGGCTCCAGCCTGGACTGGCCTCCAGGGCCCCTCACTGGCTTTGGGGCTTCTTGGTGCTCTGGGCCTCGGAACCCCGGGCACCCCCGCCCCGCCGCACCCTGGCCCACTGCCCGCCCCCCAGGGCAGGTCCAGGGCGGCAGGGGTGTTCGCAAAGGCCGCCCCCGCCCCCTGCCGCCCCCGACCAGGGGATGAAAGCCCCGGCCGGCCGGGGTGTTTGAGGGAAACTTCTGCGCAACTTTCATGTTCAAAGGAATTAAAATAGACGCGGGGCGCTGGCTGCCCTGGACACGCCGGGCCGGGGAGGGGGGGGGGGGGGGGGGGACGGGGGGGGCAGAGCGGGCTCCGGCGGCAGGGTGGGAGCAGGGCCGCGGGCGCCCCCCCAGTTGAGAGTGACCGCGGGTTCCTGCTCCACAGGGCGGGGGGCTGCAGGGGGCGTGGGCGCCCCCCCCCCCCCGCGGGCTGCAGGGCTGCACCTCCCGGCCCCCCCCAGCCAGCCCCGCCTGCGGCCACCGCGCACACCGGCCAGCGGGGCCTCCGCCGCGGGGGGGGGGGCGGGGGGCCGGGGCCGCCGATGCGGGGGCGCGGGTCGTTGCTGGGGCGCGCGGCCGCGGGCGGCGCGGCGGGCTCGGGGGCGGCTCCGCGCTCCGTCCTCCCTCGCGCCCGCGCCCGCGCCCTGCGCTCCCGCCCTCGCGCCGCTGCGGCGGCCGCCGGGAAGCAACTTCGCGAGCGCCGCGGCCGCCGGACTCCCGCGCCCGCCGCCCCCGCCGGAGGCCATGGACGCGCTGGCCCGGCTGCTGCCGCCGCTGCTGCTGCTGCGAGCGCGCGGCTCCCCCGCGGCGCCAGGTGAGCGCGCGGCCGCCTCGCGGGACCCCCAGTCCCGGCTGCATCCCCGCCCCGCGGCCCCCCCGCCGCCCCCCTCAGCGCCCCCCTCCAGCGCCCCCCGCGCCCCCCTCCAGCGCCCCCGCGCCCCCTCCACCGCCCCCCAGAGCCCCCGCGCCCCCCGCGCCCCCCTCCAGCGCCCCCCGCGCCCCCTCCAGCGCCCCCAGGCCCCCCCCCCGCGCCCCCGCCCGCGCCCCCTCCCGCGCCCCCGCACCCCCCTCCCGCCGCCCGGCTCGGGCCCTCGGCGCTGTCCGCCTCCCGGTGCTGACCCGCCTGCGGCTGGAGGGGCGCTGCCCGCCGCTGCCCGTTCCTGCCGGGCGCTCAGGCCCGGAGCTCCCGCCTCCCCTGCCGGCTCCGGGCTGGCCCTGCCCGCAGGCGCGCGCGCCCCTCCGGCCAACTGAGGTGCAGGCCGGAGGAGGGGAGAGCCTAGAAAGGGGGGGGGTGCCCCTTCCTGCGGGGGGCGCCTCTGGGGCCGCGGGCGTCTGCCTCGCGCCGCGTGCGGTGCTTGCAGGGTGGCCCGGGCGCGGGGCTCCCCTTCCAGAAGCCACCCCAGCTGGCACCCGCAGAACCCCGGTGCAGGTGGGAGGTGGCAGGGCCCCGCCGTGTCTAAGTGCCCGGAGGGCCCCCCCAGAGCAGGGGCTGAGACCGGCGGCTTCCGGGCCGTGGGCCTGCCTCGCTCGGCTCAGCCTGGGTGGGCGCGGGGTCCGCGTCTGCGCTCTGGGCCTGGCTGGGCCGCAGCAGCTGCGCGGGGCCTGTTGGACGAGCATCGGAGCAAGGGCTGCAGGAAACCCGAGGACACCAGGCGCCCAGCGTCCCCACCCCGGGTGCCCAGCTGCGGCCCAGGTCAGGGCCTGACGTCAGCCTGCACCTGCCGAGGGCTGAGGCCCAAGCACAGGCACGCGTGTGGGCAGAGGGGCCTGTCGGGGCAGGGACAGGCCGGGAGGCCTGGGTCTCGAGATGCGGTCGAGGGGCATCCAGGGCAGCACAGAAGCGGCCCTGCCCTCGCTGGCCTTGGGCCTCCCGCCAGGCCGATGGCCCTCCTCTCCCTCCTTCAGGGTCGCAGGAGGGCTGAGAGCCGGGGCAGCAGGAGTGCAGGGGGGCCACGTGGCGGTGCCTGTCGGGCCCCGGGCAGGTTAAGTTCCATACCCAGCTCAGCCGTCCAGGCCGCAGGGCCTCAGGTCTCATCGCACATTTCCTGCGGGACGTTTCCAAGGCCCCCAAGCCCACATGTACCCCGGGTTGCCTTCTGAAGTCTGAAACAGCCTGCTCTCAGCTAGCCCCTGGGTGCTGGGTGGGCGCCCCGGCTCAGGGTGTGTGGCCTCCCAGAGGGCAGTGCTGTTCTTCCGGGGCCCCCTGGAAGCCAGAGTCCAGCTGCCCCTCCCTGGTGTCCGCTCCCTCACCCTGGGCTGCCTGGGGGGACAGGGGTGCACAGGAGGCTCTGTCCCTGCTGCCACTGCCCAGTTGGCTGCACCCCAAGGGCGGTGGGGAGTCTTGTAGGGGGAGAGGCTGCAGTGCCTGTGGCTGGGGCAAGGCCCTGCCCTCCCCGAGCCTGAAGACTGGCTCCCCACAGGCACCAAGCCTGCTGGCCCCCTGCCCCCCCACCCCGAGGTGGCCCCCTGCTGGGCCTGCTTCTCCCCGAAGCCGTGGCGGCCCCAGTGGCCAGGCCCTCTCTGCTGGGTGGAGGAGCTGCGCGTGGCTGGTGCTGCAGGAGCGGAGCTGGCTCCGGGGCTGGGCTGGCGGCAGGCGGGGGAGGGGTGGCTTGCGCAGCGCCCACCTCCCTCCCCGTCTCCAGGACACGCGGCCGCCCGCCTCTCTGTGTTCCGAGCGGCCAGAGGCCTGCTGGCGCCCCAGTGGCAGCGCCCGTGAGCCCAGCCTGCCTGCGGCCTCCGCTTCCGTCTGTCCACCCCAAGGGCCCCAGCCCCGTGAGCCGGGCTGTCAGGCGGCCGGGGTGGGGGGTCTCTCCTGCCACATTCTGGCCACCCACACTCCCCCCACCTGCCCGAGGAGGGGGCCCGGCCCCAGCCACAGGCCGTCCTGGGGAGCGCTCTGCTCCCTCCTGGCCTCTGGGCCACAAAGCCAGACTCTCAGGGCCTGCCCCGCAGCGAGCCCGACGGCCACCGGAGCGGGCACAGCCCTGGGGGAGAGGCCGCGGGGGGACGGTGGCTGCTGGCCTCGTCCTGGGCGCCGGCCAAGCTCAGCCCAAGATGCAGCTGGCTCGGGTCCTTCCTCGACCTTCAGGCAACCTCCATCTCTCGGGGCCGGGACTCCACTTAACTCTTTCTTGTTCTTCGTTACCCAAACCGCCCCGTGCCCCGCCTGGGCAGGGTGGCCCTCCGGGGCAGGGTGCCCGGCAGGGCTGGGGTGGGCCTGCAAGTTCATTCTCTCAGGCTTCAGATTCCACCTTTTTCAAAAAGCCAGTGATGTGAACACGGCCTGGTTCCCTGCTGGGGCCTCCCCACCCTGGGCAGCTCCCTTGGGGGCTCCAACCTCCTGAGCGTGCAGGCCGGCCCGGCCCCCCCCGTGGGCCTCGCTGCCCTGCCACTGCCGGCCACCCGTGGCTGCCCCTTCCCGAGCGGCCCTCCCCATGCCGCCGCCGCATGGTGTTGCAATGGGGAGGCCAGTTCTCATTCAAAGCCAGGTCCACCCTTTGCCCTGGAGGAGCTCGAGACTGATCTCCCCTCAACTCTTCAAGAGGCAGCTGCCCCTCCAGTCCCCACCCAAAGCCCCACTGTGCAGCACCCTCATTTGGACAGAGGGGTGGGGGGTGGGGGTGGGGGATGGACGGAAGGACGGAAGTGGGGGATGGGTGCGTACGTGCCTGATTGGAAACGTCCTGGAGAGGCTCTGGGAGGACGAGGGAAGGTGGGGATCAGCACACAGACGGGGGGGCCAGGCTGGCCTTAGAGGAAGGTGGGGTGGAGGGCGGAGGACGTGGCGGGACAACAGGTATGTGAGGGGGGCACTGAAGGGGGGCGGTCAGGGCCCGTTGCCACAGGCCCGGGGACAGGTGTGGGGGCGCTTGCCAAGAGGGAGGGTCCATGTGAAGAAGGGATGGAGACAGAGTCCCGAAGGCAGGAAGGGGCACTTGGGGGTGCAGGGGCAGGCAGTGGGGAGTGAAGGGAGGGAATGGACCGAGCCAACTGGGGCCCTGGGACAGGCTGTAGACGGGCAGGAGGCAGTCTCTGGGGGTCAGGAGGTCAGGGGCGCCTGGGGCGCCTGGGTGTGGCTCCTGCCGCAGGCAGGGAGAGCGGCCAGAGTGCAGCGGGTCCACAGGGGACAGCAGTCTGGTTGCGGGGGCCCGCGAGGGTGTGCGGCTGACCTGGGCAGGGTCTGTCCTGGAGAGAGCGAGGCATGACTTTGGGGGTCCTGCGGTCACCGTGCCCAGGTGCTGGCCCTCCGTGCCCCCGCATCTGCCCTTGTCTCACAAGGATGTGGCCAGGGTGACGGCCCCTCATGGCCTCCATGGAACGGGTGACACCCTGAGGTCTTGGGGTGTGCGGAGCTGTTTGGGGGCTGCAGGGCCACCCGTGGGCCTGGCCTGGCCAGCTCGGGTTTGGGCCAGCACCCTCCCCAGGCTCACGGCCTTCTCTCTGGTCACCTCCTGCAGGACGCTTCACCCCAGAACTTTGAGGGGAGGTCACATGCCTGGGTGGGGTCCTCTGAGGCCTGTCCTTGGAGGGAGCTGGGGTGGGGGCCTCGTGGAGGCCGCACCTGCGCACCAGGGTGCCCAGCGCCTGCCTCAGGCGTGTGACCAGTGGCCTTGCATTCCCAGGGCCATGAGCGACATCGGGGACTATGTCGGCTCCAACCTGGAGATATCTTGGCTCCCCAACCTGGATGGCTTGGTGGAGGGCTACGCCCGCAACTTCCGGCCCGGCATCGGAGGTGAGCGGGGCTCGTGGGTCCGGCCGCAGTGCTGGGGAGGAGGTCACCCCAGTCCTCAGGGCCCAGCGCTAGCCCCCGGTGCCCCGGGCCTTCTTGGGCCTCGTTTTGCGTGGACCCCTGGTGGCCCCTGGCGTCCAGAGGTCCCCCGCCCCAGGGCGGGCTCCACAGCCTCATGCCTCACCCCGCTCTTCCCCGCAGGGCCCCCGGTGAACGTGGCCCTGGCCCTCGAGGTGGCCAGCATCGACCACATCTCGGAGGCAAACATGGTAGGCAGGCCGGCACCCCCCACGCGGGCCGGGCCCGGGGGCCGGGGCTGACGCCGCCTCCCCGCAGGAGTACACCATGACCGTGTTCCTGCACCAGAGCTGGCGGGACGGCCGGCTCTCCTACAACCACACCAACGAGACTCTGGGCCTGGACAGCCGCTTCGTGGACAAGCTCTGGCTCCCGGACACCTTCATCGTGAACGCCAAGTCCGCCTGGTTCCACGACGTGACTGTGGAGAACAAGCTGATCCGGCTGCAGCCCGACGGGGTCATCCTGTACAGCATCCGGTGCGGGCGCCGAGGCGGGCGGGGGTGGGGCGGAGGGCGCGGAGAGGCGCGGGGTAGCACAGCTTTTTGGCCCAAATGGTGTCTTCTGGCTTTTTGGGTTCACGTCACATGGAACGGGCCCTTCCGAAGTAAACCGTGGCCCGTGCCGTCCCGTTGTGGCTACAAACACCCCAGCCCTGGCAGTCAAGCCCCCCGCCCCGCACCCCAGGGCCCGGTGCTGCCTGCCCGGTGGGGCCGCTGCCCACTCTGGGAAGGGCCACAGGGCGGGCCTGGGGGCAGCTCCTGGGCTGCTGTTCTCGCTCCGCCTGGGGACGGCGCACATGGACGGTGGCGGGTCAGCACCTCCCTTGCTGCCCCGGGTGTGTGGCTGGCTGCCCAATGTCCCAGGCGGCGGCTGTGAACAAGCATGTCCTGACCCGGCCCTGCAGGGGTGATTGGCCCGGGGCCAGTGCCCAGCGGGGGCCGCCTCACAGAGCGGGCGACATGGGCTGCCAGGCGTGGGGCAGCGGGGCCGTGCCGGGCGGTCACCTTGCACACAGCTGCAGCCTCTTGTGCCTGGAACCGGCTGCACATTCGAGGGCCTTGCTCCCCACAACGCCACCACGGGGCCTGCAGCAGCCCAGCCTTTGCTGCCCAGCCCCGTGACGTGCGCCAGGCCTTGGGCCTGGCCGCCCTGGGCTGGGGCTGGTGAGCTGCGAGCGTCCCGCTTCTCTAGCGCGGGTGTCTCCCTGGGCCAGGCCGGGCCTTCTCGCCCCAGCGTAGCCCTGGCCAGAGCCTGGGGGAGGTGGGCGAGGCGCTGCTCCTCTCCCTGCAGACAGCCCACGCGGAACAGACATGGCGGCTTCGGCAGGGCATCTGCGCCTGGGCTGGGAGGCTTCGGCCCCTCCCTGCCGTGCGGGCACCACTGGGCTGCCTCGTGGCCTCACGGGCGTGTTGTCTGGGCAGGATCACGTCCACGGTGGCTTGTGACATGGACCTGGCCAAGTACCCCATGGACGAGCAGGAGTGCATGCTGCAACCTGGAGAGCTGTGAGTGGGCGGGCTGGGCGGGGCGAGGCGGGGCCAGGGCCAGGGCCAGGGTGGGGCCAGCGGGTGGGGGGTGGGGGGCTGCTGCAGCCTCTGCTGGGCTGGCCATGCTGGCTTCCTGGCGACTGTGGGGGCAGGGACTAGACTGCCAGTGACCTCCTTAGCTGGCCTGGCTGGGGGCAAGAGGCATCGGGAAGGGGTGTCCTCAAGGGCAAGAAGTCTGGTCGGGAAGGTCGGAGAACCTGGCCCTCGCGGGGGCCTGGGCCGTGGGCTGCCTGGCAGGAGTGTGCCGTGGGCCCACGCAGGGCCCGATCCCCACCTGGCCGTGGTAGCCTATGGTCCCGCCAGCTCTCCTGGCTCTGCCCACCTGCCACGGAGCGAGGGGCAGCCAAGGTCCTCCCCGGCCGGCGCCCCACAGAGACAGGAGCCCTGCGGGTCGCCCAGGCAGGCCACGAGTGGCTGCCCACCTGTGAACCCCGCAGACGGCTACTCGTCGGAGGACATCGTGTACTACTGGTCGGAAAGCCAGGAGCAGATCCACGGGCTGGACAAGCTGCAGCTGGCCCAGTTCACCATCACCAACTACCGCTTCACCACGGAGCTGATGAACTTCAAGTCGGGTAACTGGCCCCCGCCGGGGCCCCTAGCGCCCGGGGCCTGAGGACGCAGTGGACGCTGCTGGCGTGGGGGCAGAGCTGCGGGGGCGGGGCGGCCTTCTCCATCTGCTCCCTCGGTCTCTCTCGGCCTCTTGGGGTTTGGGCTGAAGGCTGCGGGGGCTCTCGGGCCACGCCCCCAGGGCTGCCCGGCCGCCCAGCCCCTCCTGCCCCTTCGGCTCCTGCTGTCCTGCATCGAGCCAGCGTGGGGCGCAGAGGGGCCGCAGGGAGGCACGGACCCTCGTGGGGCCTCCCCATGGAATCCTTGGTCCCCTTCCCCGGGGCCCTGCGGCCGGCCAGCCTCTCTCCCTGGGCCAGACCCGCAGGAGCCCGTCCCAACGGCGCCTCTCCCGCAGCCGGCCAGTTCCCGCGGCTCAGCCTGCACTTCCACCTGCGGAGGAACCGCGGGGTCTACATCATCCAGTCCTACATGCCCTCCGTCCTGCTGGTCGCCATGTCCTGGGTCTCCTTCTGGATCAGCCAGGCCGCCGTGCCCGCCAGGGTGTCTCTGGGTATGGGGCTGGGGGGCGGGAGGCCGGAGCGGCCCCGCCTGGCCCGCCTGAGCCAGGACTGGCCCTTCAGCCCCTGGCCCGCTGCCCTCGGCAGGAGCGGCAGCCTGGTCGGCGGGGCTGGCCCACCTGGGGCCGGGCAGGCCGGGGCATGATGCCGCTGTCCTCCAGGGATCACCACGGTGCTGACGATGACCACGCTGATGGTCAGTGCGCGCTCCTCCCTCCCCGGGCCTCGGCCATCAAGGCCCTGGACGTGTACTTCTGGATCTGCTACGTCTTCGTGTTCGCGGCGCTGGTGGAGTACGCCTTCGCCCACTTCAACGCCGACTACAGGAAGAAGCAGAAGGCCAAGGCCAAGGCCACGCCGCGGAGGGCAGAGGTGAGGGGCAGCGACCCCGGGACCACCCCCAGGCCCGCCCAGGGTCGCTGCGCTGTGGGCTGTGGAGAGCACTGGGCTCAGTCCCCACTCTGGGCCGGGCCGCGGGCTGGGGGCCGGTGGGGCGGGGCGGTCCGGGGCTGTTGGGCGCCCCTCAGCGTGCTGCCCCCCAGGTGGACGTGAAGAACGCCATCGTGCTGTTCTCCCTGTCGGCCGCCGGCGTGACCCAGGAGCTGGCCGCCACCCGCAGGCAGTGCTGCGTGTCGGGCAACCTCATGGGCTCCTACCGGTCGGTGGAGGTGGAGACGGGGGAGACAAAGAAGCAGGGGGGGCCCCTGCCGGGCGGCCGGGGGGGCCTCCGAGCGCTCCTCAAGCCCATCGACGCGGACACCATCGACATCTACGCCCGCGCCGTGTTCCCGGCGGCCTTCGCCGCGGTCAACGTGGTGTACTGGGCCGCCTACACCATGTGAGCCCCGCCCGTCTCCCGGGGCACCCGCCGCCTGCGCCCACGCACCCCAGCAGCCCTGCCGGGCAGGCCTGGCGGCCGAGGGCCCTGGAGGGAGGATCTGGTGCAGGAGACGAGCCGGACCCCGGGACTTTGCTCTGCGGGGGCTGGGGGGTGGGGGGGGGAGCTCACGTCTCGGGATTCGGTGGACAGGACGAAATAAAGCACCGTCCCTGCTCCGAGCCTCGGCCCGAGTCTGGCCCTGCGGCCTGGCGCCCCCTCCCGCCAGGCCTTGGTGCGCTTGGGGCAGAGGGCTTCAGGGACGGGGTTCGGGCCTCGGAGCAGGCAGAGGAGCTTGGCTGTGGCCAGCTGGCTGACCCTGTGGCCACCTCCGCGGCATCAGCAGGGGCGCGGGGGTCAGGCGCCCTGGAGGACTCGAGGAATCAGGGCAAGGAAGGAGGGCAGAGGCCCCGTGGCCCGCAGCCACGCGAGCCTCCTGCCTCTCCGCGGCCCGGGTGGTGATGGCCGTCGCCGAGACCCCACGGGCAGCTCCGAGTCCGGGATCGGACTCCGGGCGCTGGTCCCCACGCCCGGAAGAGAATGGCCACACGACGGTGGGGCCGGCCGGGGCCGGCCCCTCCAGGGGAGCATGGTGACGCGTGCCCGAGGGGTGCCCGCGGGCCCATCTGTCCTCGTCGCACCGCCTGCCCGGACAGGCCAAGGGAGGGCGCCTGGCTGCTGGCTCTGGCTACAGCGTTTGGGCCGCGGGCCAGGGTCACAGGAGCCCGAGGCCGGGGGGCACAGGCGGCCGGGACAGACTCACACCGCCTGCCAGCGCAGCCCCTCACTTCCCCAGAGGCCGAGGCCGCAGGGCTGGTCAGCCCTGGGGGGACAGTCAGGGCTGGGGCTTTCGCACTGCTGCAGGGTGGGGGTGGGGCTGAGGAGCCGCAGAGCCTCCATCTGCTCAGTCTGGGCTCTGGGCCTCTTCTGGCCAGCAGGGCGGCAGCCAGGCTGGCCAGCACCAAGGCCCTCGCTCTCACCCCTCCCTCCCTCCCTCCAACCCAGGGGCTCATGCACCCCTTCCATGGAGGGGGGAGCACCCGGGGTGGGGCACAAGCCTTGGAAGGGTTACTGAAGCTGCCGGCCGCCCACCGGGCACTGAGGTGAGGGAGAGCCCAGGCCCAGGAGCGGCAGGGTCCACTGGGCCCAGAGTGGGAGGCGGCCCCTCCCCGCCGCCTGCCATTCCCACGGGGACCTATTGAGGGTTGGCCTTTGGGGGCCCGGGGCACCCACGTGGGGCCGCCATCTGCTCGGTGGCCGCCTGCCCGTGGGACAGGCCAGGAGGAGACCGGCTTCGTGAAGGTGGCGTCTGTTCCGGGCGGGTGACCGGGCAGACACCGGAAGGCCGGCGGGTGGGCTGGTGGGGACGAGGCCTTCCACACGGCTCTGCAAGGCCTTGTTGGCCCTCACCCCCACCCCCGCTCCTGGGGTGCCCCGCTGTGCTGAGTTGGATAGGCGCCCACAAATCCAGGTCCACACAAAGCAGGACATGACCTCGTTTGGAAACAGCCTTGGCAGCTGCAGGCGTGTGGACGGCACCTGGAGGTGTGCTGGGGGACGAGCGGTGGTGGGCGCTGCCCCGGCCTGGCAGGGGCTCTGCAGGGCTGAGGGGCAGGCGCCGGACCTGCTGGGCCCACGTCCGTTGCGTCCTGTGGTCACTGTCACGGCCACCTTGGGAGGGGGTCTGCGGTGCGGAGAGCCCAAGACCGTTGCTGAGGTCATTGTCTCTCGCCCTGCCCAGTCCCTGCCCAGTGTGGCTGCTGCTCGTCCTTCGGGGCCCAGACCCTGATCCCCGGATCCTTGGTCACCTGGCCCTGGCCAGGCTGCGGTGGCACTCGCAGGGGGTGCAGAGGCCCCGAGAGGCGAGTCCTCTGGCGCAGCCTTCTCCTGCCTCCCAGCCACTCACTCCTGGCATGGACCTTGCTGCCCTGGCTCCCCAGCGCCTGGTACGTGGGGTCCAGCGGCACCCCCACCCCTAGTGAGCGGGGTCCAGGCAGGCCGGCAGCATTCACACCTGCTGTCTCCAGGGAGATGTGAGTCCCTGAGCTGGGGAGGAGGCGCAGGAGCCAGTGTCCCTGGGGGTCTGTGGAGGGGCCTGAGCAGGAGTGTGTGGGCCCCTGGGAGGGTGCAGTCCTGGCCCGTCGGGGCTCCCGGCCTTGGCCTCTGGGTCCCTCCTCCCCAGGCTGCCAGAGCAGAGGAGGGGGCTCCCTGCAGCCAGCTCAGAGGGCTCCTACCAGCCAGGGCCCAGGGCTTGGCTTCTGCCCACAGGACAGCACCTGCTGCTGCCCGCTGAGCTCAGCCAGGCCAGCGCGCCCACGTCACCCCCACCTCCGGGGGCACACGGACCGTCGTGCAGCTCCTGGCTGCCGGGCCCAGCAGAGGAGGCCGGGGCACTGTCCTGGAGGGACCCCGCACTGGAGGGGGGGGCCTGGCGCCTCTGCTGGGCAGGCTGTCCACCTCGGCTTGCGGGCCGCCTGACCGGTGGCAGCCTGGAGCCCGGTCTTCAGCCGGCGCAGGAGGTGGAGCCAGCCGGGCCTCCCGAGGGCGCGGCTCCCCCCTCCGGACTGCGGGCCCCCAAGGGCCGCCCAAAGGCTGACTCAGCGCGCGGCCGGACCGAGCAGCGCCCGGCCCTGGGCCCGTCCCTCCCCGGCTGAAACCCGACGCGGCGGGCAGCGGCGGCACCCGCGCTGGCCGCCCCCGCCCGAGGGCCGCGGGCCGCGCCGCAGACCTGTTGCCATGGGCCGGGCAGCGCCGTCCCCGCCCCCGCGGCGGCCCCGCGTTGCCATGGCGACCGCGCGGGGCGCTGCCTCCCCGAGGCCGGAGGCCCGGGGTTAAATATCCTCGGGGGCGGGGGCGGAGGCGCCTGCGCGGAGCCTCAGCCCCGCCGGCCCCACTCGGCGCCCCGGCCGGCCCCGCCGCCCCTCGCCTCCCGGGGCGCTGCCCCCCCCGCGGGCCGCGGACGGGACGCAGGCCGGGCGCGCGCACCGGGCACAGCCCCCGGCCGTCCGCGGGTCGGCGGGTCCAAGCGGGCGCCCTCTGCCGGCCGGGCCGCGTCACGCCCCCCCGCGCCTGACCGCGAGCCTCGGCCCCGACGGCGCGGGAGGGGCCGGGAAGCGGCCCCAGCGCGCGCCGCCGGGGCGGAGGGGCAGCGGGGCGGGGGGCGGCGCGTCGCTGGGGCCCAGGCCGGCCCTCGCCCCGACGGGATCGCAGGCGCGGGCGGCCGCTGCTCCGAGAGGTCCGGCTTGGGCGCCCGCCCCCCCCCGCCCCGGCCCCTGGGTTTCTGCGCTCCCGCCACCCGCCTGTGCCCCTGCTGCCCTCCAGACCGGCCTGCCCCGGGACTCGGCCTTCGCCCCAGGGACACGGGCCTTGGCCCACACCGCCCCGGGACACGGGCCTTGGCCCCACCGCCCCGGGACACGGGCCTTCGCCCCACCCCGCCCCGGGACTCGGGCCTTGGCCCCACCCCGCCCCGGGACTCGGCCTCTGCACCAGCCCTCGCCCCCGCCCCTGCACCTCAGACTGCAGACCCAGCTCTCTTCTGGGGCTGGTCAGGCCTCTGGCCCCCACGGGGCTGCAGTCTGGGGGGCGCACGCCGGGGTCCCGGGCAGGATCGGGAGGGGCGGCTGGCTGACACCCCGTCCTGGCCCGGCTCCCGGCCGGCCGTCCCCATCCGCCGGAAAGAGCGAGCAGCGTGACGCGCCGCTGGCCTCCCGCCGGAGGAAACATCTGCGGCCGCGGCCGGGCGCCGTGTGGCTGAGCGCCGGGGAGCTTCGCCAGAGACGCGGGGCAGGGGCCGGGAAGGGACGCCGGCCCGCCGACACCAGCACTCCCGCTGGGGGAAGGGGGGCCTCCGCGCCCCACCTCGGGGCTGAGCGCGCCCGGCGCGGCTTCCCGTGGAGATAGCGGGTCGTGGCGGGGCAGCCACTGGCCCTGGGAGGCACCCCAGCCCCGCCAGGGACGCCCGCAGCCACCGCGTCCAGGCAGCCGGAGAGGGACGTCCCGGTGCTGGGCGCCCACGGGCGCGGCACCCATGAGGCCCTCTGCGTCCTCACCCTCGGGTCCTCCCTCGCGGGGCGCGGGCACTCTCGCGAGCGGGCACCCAGGAGCCCACCCTGCAGGAGGAAGAGGCACCGCGGGAGCAGGGGCACAGGGGGCACTCGGGAGCCTCCCAGGCAGGGCTCACCCCAAGACCCGCCCCGGCTGGTGCGGTCTCCGGTGGGGGAGGTTCAGGGCTCCTGCCCGCCTGGGCCTGCGGAGAGAGGGTTGGCTGGGGGAGGCCTGGGGAGAGCAGGGGGAGCTGGGACGCGTGAGGAAGAAGCCGTTCCGGCTTCTAGGGGGGCTGGGGACTAGGGGGCCATGGAAGGACAGAGCCAGAAAGGACAGAGCCCCTCGGGGAGGTGGCAGGGCGGCCCGCACACAGACCGGGGCTCTGATTTTGCTGCTGTCCTCCCCGACCTGCCCTCCCCACTCCCACGCCCCTCCCCCAGGCCTGTGGTCCCGCCAGCAGGTGCGGTGCAGTGGGCCGGGCTTCGGGGCGCTCGGTGGCCCCGCTTTGGGCTGACCCTGGTGGGCTGGGCATTACCCACTGGGGGGGGGAGACTGGGTGTTTCATGGGGAGACTCATCCTCCCTCCTCTCTGTGCACCAAGTTCCTTCTGGTAAAGGTCTTGTGTATGAAGTGCGAGTTTTGTCTTTCTTTTTAAAAAGATTTATTTATGTATGCACACAAGAGCTGGGTGCAGGCCAGAGGTGGGGGGGGGGCGGTGAGAGGATTCCCCAGAGACAGAGCGGGGAACAGAACAGGCAGACTGACTGAAACCCACTGCTGAGGGGAGCAGCGGGGAGACGGGAGAGTCTGCTGCGCCCTGTGGGCAGCTCCCTGGCCGGGGATGGAGCTCGTGCTGCAGAGACTGCGGGCAGCTTCATAGGTTGCGTCTTCACCCCTTGTGCCACAGGGAGGCCCGCGTGTTTTGTCTTTATGGGGCAGATGGCAGAACCTATTCATAGCAGGCAGGTTTGGGGGTCCTTCCTGCTAACACCCCCACCTTCCAGCCAGTGGGGCCGGGAGCGGACTTGACCTCTCCTGGAGCAGCCCCAGCCTATCCAGAGGGCTGACCGCTGGGCCCCTCACCAGCTCCAGGACCGAGGACCCCAGTGGCGGGTCAGGTCTGCAGGCCGGCCCGACCCTTGGGCTCCCTGGGACGTGGGCCCAGCCAGGGGGGTGCTGGGTGGCCAGGGTGCTGTGTCCGTGGGCTGGGGCGTGTCTGACGGCCAGGACCAGGAGACCGCACCCCCGGCCTGCCTGCGGCTGTCAGTGGGCATCAGCCTGAACTTGCCACGGCCCTCCCTGGCCTGACCAGGCTTTGAGGCAGGACCGAGATGCCAGAGGCCCCGGCAGGCACAGCCCCCACCCCCCATGCCAGGCCAGGCCCCCAGCGAGGCCCTTGGCTGACGGTACGGCTGGGGCCAGCACAGTGATTGATCTCCCACACTGGCTTCTGGGGTCACACTCACAGGGCAGCTCCCTCTTGTCCCTTCGCGCCCCCTGCGCCCCTCCCAGTCCCCTCAGGCCTGTGGGACAGCCTGGGGCTCTGAACGGCTCAGGGGTGGCCTGGAGGAGTCACTGGGAAGGGCCCTGGGGTGCTCGGGGCCCAGGGCAAGGAGCTCCGGGGAGAAGAAAGCAGGGGCTGCGGATTGAGGACGGTGGGAGGGCGGGCAGGCAGGGGCCAGGTCCTGTGGGCGCGGTGGGCTGCTCCTGGGAGTGCCGGGCAGCGGGGCGTGGCGCCACACAGGGGCACGGGCTGTTGTTCTAAGGAGACGCTGCGGCCAGGTCCCGGCGCAGGAGGGTCTGCTTGGGCCTGACCGTGGGGTGCGAAACGAGAGGAACAGGGAGACCGAGGTCTGAGCTGGGACCAGGGCTGGCGCAGGGGCGGGCACGAGCAGGCTGGGGCTGAGGGGTGGGTGGCGCCAGCGGGGGGCCAGGGATGCTGCAGGGTGTGCGGGAGCGGAGTGAGGATCGTGAGGTCTTGGGAGGCACCGGCGGCTGGGGCTGGGGTCTGCGACCAGGTGAAGGCTAAAGGCTGCTGACCAGAGGGAGCGGGGCAGCGAGGCAGACAGGAGCCCATCAAAGGTGCAGTGACTGTGGCCGGCAGGGCAGCCTGCAGGAGCCCTGGGGGTGGCACTGCGGGGGTGGGGGGCTGTCACCGGCTGGGGTGGGTGTGGTGCTGGGCTCTGGAAGGTCGTGCCCCCCTCTGGTGGATGGGGGGAGGCACTGGCTTCTCCTGCCATCTCCAGGGGAGGGTGGCGTCTGCGACCATCTGGGCGGTGCCCATTTGGCTACCCAGGTCACCTGGTGTCTGGCACCAAGGAGGCGCCAGGAGGCATGTGTGGAATGAGTGACTGGGCTAACCTGACCGCTGGCCAGGCGGGGGTGGCAGAGGGCGCTTCGGGAGGGCAGGCGGCTGGGGGCAGGGCAAGGAGGCCACAGGGGCGGCCCGTTGGCAGAGGGGCAGGGCCGAGGGCGCTGCAGACCGGGTCTGGGGCGCCTGCCTGGCGCCCAGGTGAGGCCCGCCAGCAGCCGACCTGGGCCCCAGACCCCAGGCACCTCTCAGGGGAGGGGTCCAGGTGCCGGAGCGCACCGACTGGGCCTCGGGGTGAGAAACGGGCCGGCCACCCCCGCCAAGCCGGCTCCCAGCCCGGGACGGGGCCCGCGGGCGGGCGGCGCGCCCGGCGAGTGCGGACAGGCCCCGCCGCGGGGGGATCTCGGGTCGGCGGGGCGGGAGAACCAGCCGGGCGGACCCGGCCGGCGCGCGGCACCTGTCGGCGGGGGCGAGGGCGCGGCGCGCTGGCCGGTCGGGGCCCCGCGGGCTGCCCGCCCCCGCCGCCGAGGGCCCCGCCCGCCTCGGGAGTCGGAGTCCGGCCCGGGCCGGGCGCGCCCCGCGCCGTTCCCGGGGCGCGGCCGCGGCCTGTGCGCCGAGGGGTCGCGCGTTGCCGGGCAGGGCCGGGCCGCGCGCGCCCATTGGCCGCAGGTGGGCCGCGCCCGCCCGACAGGTAGTGCGCCCCGCGCGCGCCATTGGGCCGCGGCCCGGGTCCCCGAGGATTGGCCCAGGTGGCGGCCCCGCCTCGCCCTCATTGGCCGCAGGTGCCGCCACCCCCGCCCGCACCGCCCGCCGGGGCGATTGGCCGCCGGCTGGGCCTCGGGTCGGCCATGTTCGGGCCCCTCGGGGCCTGGCGCGCGGGACCCGGGCGCCCCCGCCCGCGCGCCCCCGCGCGCCCCGCCCGCCCCGCCCGCGCGCCCGCGCGCCGGCCACTTCCCCAGCCGACGGCCGCGGCCCCGGCGCCCGCGCGCGCGCTGCCCCGCCTCCGCCGCCCGCCTCGCCCGGCGCCCCGGCCCGGCGCGGCCCAGGGCGCTGGCCCCCGCGGCGCGGCGCTGACCGGGCCGGAGCGCGCCATGCCCAGCAGGACCGGCGCCAAGATGGACGGGAGCGGCGGCCGCGTCCGCCTGAAGGCGCACTACGGCGGGTGAGCCCGCGGGAGGGCGCCGCCGTCGCGGCCGTCGGGGCCGTCGGGGCCGTCGGGGCCGTCGGGGCCGTCGGGGGCCGGTCGCGCTCCCGCGGGCGTCCCGGCCGCGGCGCGGCGCGGCGCGGCGCGGGGGGACTGCGAGGCGCCTCCGGGCCCGGGCGTCGGGGGGGGGGGGCCGAGGTGCCGGGGCCCGCGGGAACGTCGCCGCGGGCATCTCGCGGCCGGGGTCGGGTCCCGGGCCTGCGGGGGGCGCGGGGGGCACGGCGCGGGCGTGGAGGGCGAGCGCAGACCTGCGAGGACCGGGGTGCCCACGATGGTGCCTTTTAAATAGAAGAATCCGGGGTCGCCCCCTCCCCGTCCCTGCTGGGGGGGCACAGGCGAAGGGAAGGTGGCGCCCCTGCGCGGCTGGGCATGGGGAAGGCCGGGCTCCTTGGCGCTCAGCCCGGGGAGGGCCTGCCCGCCCCCCCCACCCCCCCCCCCCGCGCCCCCGCATGCGCCTGGCCCCCTGCACACACCCCCCCTCCTGCTCCCCCTGCAACTCCCAAACCCCCCCACCCCGCCCGCCGCGCCCCTGCACGCGCTTGTACACACACCCCGCCCCCTGCACTCTGGCCCCCACTCCCTCCCCCCACTGCTCCCCTCTCCCGTGCCCCCCTCCCCTCCCCTGCGGGGGGGGGGGCTGCTGGGAGATGGGGAGGGGTTGGTGCCGGTTGGCCGTGGCCTGGAGGGCTGGACCCTGGTGGCCACTGACGTCTGGGGGGCGAAGGCGCAGCACCGGGGGACTCTGGCGGCTCCTTGGGGTGTGGAAGGGGAGCCGGACCCCGGCTGGCCCCGGGAGCCGCCCCGCCGGCGGGGCAGGGGGCACGGACAGGCCGCAGCCCCAGGGGTGAGCGTGGCCACTGGGCATTCCGCCCGGTCAGGCGTCCTCGGCCAGAGGAGGAGCGGCCCGGCCTGTGAGTGCCGGCTGTTGGGGCTCCCCAGCCCGCTCCTGCGCCCCTGGTGCTCAGGCGGCCCCTGGCAGGGGCCCTGGCCTGGGGTGGGCCAGTGAGGGTTCTGGGGGGAGGCCCTCTGCCGTCTGGGCGGCCCCTGGGGTTCCGCCGGCCGAGGCGACCCTGAGCCCCAGGAAGGCCGAGCCCCAGCGGTTCCTCCGGGCCGGTGGGGGTCGGGGACCGGGTGGCAGGGGCGGGAGGGAGGCAGCGTTCCACGGAGGCAAGGTGGGGAGCCCGGGGCCCCCACCCACCCCGGCCCTGGAAGGCTGGGGTCACGGGCGGCGGCCTCCCTCCTGCCCCCAGTGTTTCCTGGGCAGGCGGCCCCCTCCCTTCCTTCCTGTCCCTCCGCGCCAGGCCCTCCCTGCCCTGCTCATCCCCCCGCCCCCCACCCCGCCCCTCCCGGGCCTCTCCTCAGCTTCATCTTCCTCCTCCCCCCCCCTCTGCCCTCCCACCCCACCTCTCCAGCCTCTCCCCCCCACCTCCCCCCCTTCCTCACCTCTCCCCCCTCCCCACCCCCCTCCCCCCACCCGCCCCCCCTCCCCCCCCTCCCGGCCCTCCCGCACCCCTCCTCCTTTCTGCCCCAAGCACCCAGGTTCCCCGAATCCCCCACCTCTCTCCCCCGTGGGTGCTTTCCCAAGCGCCCCGCCCGGTGCCCGGACCCCTGCGGCCTGTTGGTCCTTGGGCACAGCCCCGGCTCCTGAAACCTCCTGCTGGTCCCCGTGTAGCTTCCCCTTGTCCCGTGGGGCCCTTCAAGGCTGGAGACCCGGGCGCCCCACTTCGCCGGCCTCAAAGGGTGCGCGGTCGCCCCCGGCTCCCCACGCCTGAGCGAAGGGGCACCTCCCGCAGGACAGGGGCCGGTACGGCCGCAGCCCGCCCGCCCGCGGAGCCTGGAGCCTGCCCGGGGGGCCAGCTGCGCCTGCGGTCCCTGGGCTTCACGGCGCCCGCCTGGCCTCGGGGGGCGTGAGGGTTGCTGGGGGAGCAGAGGAGCGGCTGGGAGTGGTCCGGGTGGACGGCTGCGGCGCAGGGCTGGCTGCCCCCACTCCAGAGCGCCTGTGGCCAGGGGCTGGCGGGGGCCGGGCAGGAGCGCCAGGTCAGGAGTGCGGCTGCCACACCCCGGGAGCCCGCTGGGGGGCTGCGTGGCCCCTCTGTGACTGTCTCCCTCCCGCTGAGACAGGACAGGCTGGGGTACGCCCTGGAGAACCGGGGGTCTGGGAGCAGCAGTGGTCGGTTCTAGTGGCCAGAGTAAGGCCTGTGGGCCGGCCGGCTGCTGTGCCAGGGCCAAGGTGGGCACCCAGTGGGCAGCGCCTGCAGCCAGATGGCCCCGGGTGTGTTGCCTGTGGACAGAGATTTCCCGCTTAAGCACGCGTAAGGGTTCAGACGCCTGCGGGGAAGCAGCTGCCCGGCACCCCCACCTCCAGGGCTCGGGGCGGGCTCCGCACGGGCAGCTGTGGCCGTCACTCTGCCCCCAGCCCTGTCCTGCGGGAGGCGGCCCCTTCCCTCCGGCATGGGGAGCTTGGTGGTGTGCAGGGCTCGAGCTGAGCCACGGGGCCCCCCACGCCTCCCCGGGATCAGGACCTGGTGCCTGCGAGGTGCTTCCTACCGCCGCCCCTTTCAGCGCCGTCTGGGAAGGCCCAGCCACCGCGGTGGCCTCGGGAAGCTGTGGCCAGTGCTCTGGGGAGGGCCGCGTGTTTTCTTGGGGAGAATGGGGGTGAGCGGGCTCAACGTGCGGGTGAGCGTCTGCTCCTTTCTGCCCAGGGACCTCCTGGTCACCAGCCTGGACCCCGCGACCACCTTCGAGGAGCTGTGTGGGGAGGTACGAGACATGTGCGGGCTGCACACCGGGCACCCGCTCACCCTCAAGTGGGTGGACAACGAAGGTACGTGCCCAGCCCAGCTTCCGGCCCGGCCGGCGGCAGCGCCGCACAGTCTCCTGCAGGGACACGTGCTTGGGGCAGGGGGGAGCACCTGCCCTGCCCGCTCAGCTCCGGAGCCGCTGCTCAGTGTTGGGGGCCAGCTCCTCTTCACCTTCTCAGGGCAGTGGGTGGTCAGTAGGCCAGACCGGGGCATCCCCAGTCCCGTCCCCACCACCCCCAGTCAGACACGCATCCATGAAAACCAGGGGACAGGAGGTAGTGCCAGAGAGACCCCCCTCCCATGTGGCTGACCAGTAGCCAGGGCCGGGGCGGGACGGCGGGGTCAGGGCTGGGGTTGGGGTGGCCAGCACTGGGGTGACCGGGCAGCGGCCAGGCTGAGACTGGTGGCCAGAGCACCGCTTCTGTGCCACCCCCCGCTGTCTCGGACAGACTAAGAACGTCCTTGTGCCCACGCCAGGAGGTCCACCTGCTGGGACCACTGACCCTGCTGGGGGCTGGACTGGCCTCATACCCCTCAGGGCTTGCTTCTGACATGGACCTGGCGCTGGGGGCGGCCTGACCCAGCCGGCCCGGCTCACCTGCCCCCCCGCGGGGGCTGACACTCCGGTGGGCCCGCCTTGGACGTCTGGCCTCGGCCAGGGGCCTTAGCGAGTCTCTTCCTGCCTAGGTGACCCCTGCACCGTGTCCTCCCAGATGGAGCTGGAGGAGGCCTTCCGCCTGGCCTGCCAGCGCCGGCACGAGGGGCTCGTGGTCCATGGTGAGGGGCTCACGGGGCGCACAGGGCGGGGTGCGGGACAAGCGGGGCGTGCGGCGGGGCGGGGGAGGGCGGCCGGGCCGGCGTGTCCTGCTCGAGCTCGGCGGAGTCTCCGGACCGTGGTCGTCCGGTCCTTGAACGGGGGCGCTCGCTCTGCCAGGCCTGGGGCCGGCCCCCCAGCCACGCCTGCTCCCACCCGAGCCGCCAGCCTGTGTGACCTGACAGCGGCCGCCCGAGCTCCAGGCCACCTCGGCTTGGTGGGGTCATCGCTCTCCAGGCGCAGGGCAGAACCGCACAATTTGGGGAGCCCTTTATGGAAGCCTGGCGCTTTCGAATTCGCAGCATCTTCTAGATGAAGAAGAGCCGCGGTGGCTGCACCAGCCCTTCCCGAGCCGTGTGCCCCCGAGGCGCCGCCCGACCCGGGGCCTCCAAAGACTGCGCCCATCCTGACGGCGAGGAAGTGGGGTGCCCTTAGCGGCTTCAGGGTCCTCGTGGGCCTCTCACATGCCCTTTACCTGCTTAAAACGAGCCCGGGCCTGTGGCCGCACCCCGGCCCCCGCTTCAGCGCAGGGCGCCTCCCAGGAGGCCCCGGCCACTGACCCGCCCGCTCTCTCCTCAGTGTTCCCGAGCATCCCTGCGCAGCCCGGCCTGCCCTGCCCCGGAGAGGACAGTGAGTGTCCCTGGCGCCTGCCTGGGGGGCGGGAGGGCGGGAGAGGCGGGGTGGGGGGGTGGCTGGGGGCGTGGTCGATGGAGTTGGGGGCGGGGCTACCAGGGGTCCCCGCATCCGCCCGTGACACGGCAGACGCCTGTGCCCATCCACGTGTGCTTCTGACTTGTGCTGCCTGTGGGGGTCACCAGGAAACACTCTGCGCCCCCCAGAGCACTGCCCCCAGCCCTACGCCAGCTGTGGTCACCCAGACCTGGTCATCTGCTGTCCCCAGTTCAGACTGGCCCTTTGGTCTGCACGGTGCGGCTGGTGGCCCCTGGCCGGGCTGCCCCACGCCGTCTTCCAGGCAGGACCCTAGCGGTCCATGCGCCTCTCAGGCTGGCCAGCGCCAGCCATCTCCTGGGCCCCAGCCAGCGGGCTTCGGGGAGGGCCGCCCCCTTCCCACAGGGGCCTGGTGGGCGCCTGTCGCCACTCCTGGGTCAGGTCCTCGCCGGCCTTGAGGATGGTGGCACTGCCCAGTAGGGCCGCGTGGGGAGGTGGAGCCTGCCTGGAGACTCAGAGTGGGCCAGCGGGAGCAGACCCTGGGACTGGGCACTCCGTGGAGCTGCGGCCACTGGAGAGGTCCGGGGCCCAGGACAGGGCTTTGTTTCTGGCCATTTCCACCGTGTCTTCAGGACCCGTGACAAAGTGGGGCGGGCTGCTGCGCGGTGCTGGGTGCCGGGTTCGTGGTGGCACCTGTGCCCCCTCCTGGTGAGGCTGACCCTCCCGGGCCAGTGGGCGGGGAGGAGGGAGGGCGCTGCCGGCCTCTGGCCCTGGGGGGGGCACCAGCGCTCAGGGCCTTGGGGAGGGGTGGGTGTGTCCGGGGAATGCAGAGAATGTGGGGAGCTGGCAGTGTGCTGGGCGCGGCAGTGCCCTCGAAACGCTCTCCAGGGCGTCTGGGCAGGGTGGACCCCCCGAGAGCCGAGAACACTCCACTGCACTGTGGGGCTGCCGGCGCTCTGCGCTGTTCGCTGACCTCCCTGACCTCACCGGGTGATGGCTCTCCGGGGCGCTGCCAGCGAGCTCCCCGGGGCCTGGGGCGGCTCTCCGGCCTTTCTCCCTCAGGCTCAGTGCCAGCGCTGGCCGTGGCCACTGTGGGCAGGCCCTTCAGCTCGCCAAGGGCTTCCCTGGTCCGCACGTGACCAGAGCCAGGGTGGGGGGTGCAGGGGCGGGGGCGTGCAAGCAGCAGCCTCCGGCGCCTGGGGGTCACAAGAGGCCTGGACAGGACCCGGGCCCTGACCAGAGATGGGCGGGTGCCAGGAGTGGGAGTTGGGGACATGGGTGTCGGGCTGGAAGGGGCCCGGCCCGGCTGCGTTCACTTTCACCAAACCCTTCCAGCACATTCCGTGCAGGCTGTCAGTGCTGCGGGGCAACAATTCTGCAAAGTGCACGTAATTCAGTGTCACGTTTTGCCGGCTTTAAAGAGGGCGACTGACCGCAGCGGGCACACTGCAGGGCTCCTGGGGGCCCCAGCCCGGGCCTGCCTCTGCGCGGTGGTCCTGACGTCCGTCCGCAGCGCCTTGCTGGGGCCCCGCTCCCTCTCCCCCACTTTCTCACTGCGCCCAGCTGGCGAGTCGCTCTCCTAGCCGTTTCGATGTTGCGGTTCCCTGACGTTGCGTGTTGCGGGGTGGCTGTGCGGCCCCTCCCAGCTCTACCCCGGCAGGGCTCCCTGCCCTGCTCCTGGCCTGGCCTCCTGCGGTGACTCCTGGTGGGGCTGGTGTGGGGTCTGTGGCCTGGGCTGCAGCCAGCACATTCGGGGCTGCCCTGTGGGTGCGGGCCGGGGAGCCCCCTCGGGTGCCCTCGTGATGTCCCACTGTGTGCATGGCGACTGGCGGCCTGGCTGACCAGGAGGGGCCTCTCGCGCCTCCGCCTTGGGGCTGCTGGGAAGGAAGGGCCTGGACACGGGCCACTGGGCTTTCCCCTGCCTGCGCGGGTCTCTAGTGATCTCCCGTCTGGGCGGCGGCTGCCCTCACAGGTGTGAGTCGGAGGCTCGTGTCTCCATCGGCTCCTGGCGATGGCGATGCTGAGTGTCCACCAGTGCTCATGCGTCCCCAGCCCCGTGCACGTCAGGCTGCTCCGCCCTTGGGCTTCAGTTCCTGGGCGTCGTGCGGTGACCCCTCAGCCGAGGGACGTGCACTTTCTCCCGCCCGCTGACCCTTTCTGGACCTGACTTGGCCTCCAGGCACCTGCCAGGCGGTGGCTTTGGGGACCATGGGCCGGCGGCGGGGATTGGCCACGGGAGCAGCACCCCAGCAGGCATCCTGGGAGGGGAGATGTGGTGTCAGGCAACGGTGGGAGTCCAGGCTGCGGCCGTGCTCCACCGGTGGGACCCTGATCGTGGCTGCTGATGCACAAAATCTAAACATGTCCTTGAGGTCCAGTTGGTCATTCTTTGTTGCCTGTGCACGTCCAAGAACAGAGCCGCCCCACAGATCTCTCGTGTTATGTTTTCTTCCGAGGGGCCTCATAGTTTCAGATCTTACCTTCGGATCCTTGAGCTGCTTCGAGTTGATTTTGTGTGGGGTCTCAGTGAGGGCCCAGCTTTGTTCTTTGCACGTGGAGTCCAGTTTCCCCAGCACCGCCGGGGGGAGAGACCGTCCTTTCCCCAGTGGGTGGTCGGGGCACCTTGTCAGAAACCCTCTGACCCTCTCGTGAGGGCATTGGTGGACGCTTCCGTGCCACAGTCTGTCTGCCAGTACCACGCGGTTTTGATGACTGTAACTTGGTGGTGGGTTTTAAAGTCAGGAAATGTGAGTTCTCCAGCTTGGTTGTTTTTCAAGAAGGACCCTTTGAGATTTCAGATGAATTCTGGATCTGTTTTTCTACTTCCGTGAAGAAATCATGGGAGTTTGATCGGGACCACGCTGCCTCTGTCCATGGCGTTGGGCAGCATGGATGACTCAGCAGTTTGCCTTGATGCGGAGACAGAACGTCTCCCTTTATTTATGTTTCCAGTTTCTTCCAGCACCGTACAGTTCCCATGTGCGGAATTTACCTTCTTAGGTTTGCTTATTTATTTATTTATTTATTAGAAAAAATTTTAAAAGATTTATTTATTTATTTATACAAGCACTGGGCACAGTCAGAAGCGCGGGAGGGTGAGCGAATTCACCAGAGCCAGAGCGGGGAGCAGAGCAGGCAGAAGGACCGAAGGACACTGCTGAGGGGAGCAGCGGGCGGCAGGAGAGGTCTGCGCGCCATGTGGGACCCTCCTCCGGTGGCCGGGGAGCAGCCGGGGATCGAACCGGCGCTGCAGAGGCTGTGGGCAGCTTCGCAGCCCAGCGCTCCTCCGCTGCGCCCCCGGGGAGGCCCCCTGGCAGGTTTATTTTTAAGCGTGTTATTCTTTTTGCTGCTGTGGTAGATAGCACCGTTCTCCTCATTTTCTTTTTTGCGTGTTTGCTGCTCCTGTTTAGAAATGCAACTGGCTTTTGTGGACCGGCTTGTTACCTTGCTGTTGTGCAGAATTCGTATATTTGTGCTGGCAACTTTTTTTTGTGGAGTCACAAGTGTTTTTTTTTATCACCTGTGAAGAGAGCGCATTTTATTTATTCTTTTCCAATTTAATACTCTTTCTTCCTTTTCCTGCCTGATGGTTCTGGCCGGCTCTCCCGCGGCTGTGCCGGGCTGGAGCAGCTGTCACAGGCTCCCTGCTGGTTCCAGACCTTGGGGGACACTTTCGTTCCTCCCCCAGGTGTGTTTGCTGCGGGTCTCCACTTCCCACTTTCATTAAGGTGACAGTTTCCTCCTGTGACCTGATGATAAGCTTAGATGTCTTGGTCCCTGCTGCCGTCATGGGGCTGCTAAGCCCTTGGCATGCACATGCGGCGGCGGGGTCTCCTGTCATCAGTAGGAGTCTTCTCAGACCAGTTGATGCTGACGAGGTGACCAGAGGGCCCTCAGGCTGGGGCTGGCCACTGCAGAGTCCCAGTGACCGAGGCTCGAGCTTCGGTCCCGGCCCCACCTTGACCACCATCTGCTTTGAGAACCGCGCTCCAGCCACACGTGGCCTGTGCTCCAGTTGGCGCCCCTCCCCGACAGCTGACCCTTTCTGGACCTGACTTGGCCTCTAGGCACCTGCCAGGCGGTGGCTTTGGGGACCATGGGCCGGCGGCAGGGATTGGCCACGGGAGCAACACCCCAGCAGGCATCCTGGGAGGGGAGATGTGGTGTCAGGCAACGGTGGGAGTCCAGGCTGCGGCCGTGCTCCACCAGTGGGACCCTGTCCAGCATCTGGAAGCCTGTGGCCAGCTAGCCACTCCCTTCCCTTATCTGCAGAGCAGGAGGCTGGGGGTGTGACCACACCTGGAACGGATGGGCATCCGTGTGCCTGCGGGACGGTCGCTGGCGCGGCAGGGAGGGGAGAGCCCCCCGTCCTGGCCCTCATGCTCCACCAGCGAGTCAGGGCATTTGTGGCTGCGGTGCTCAGGGACAGGTGTGGGAAGGAGGCTGCAGGGTCCTCTCCAGGGCCCCCGAGCCTGCCCTGGCCCTGACGGCACGGCCTGCCTGGTTCTGGGGCCAGTGGACCAAATGTATATCCTGAGGTTGGCGTGTCCAGGCCCCGGCGCTGGGGCAGCAGCTCCAGGCGCCCGTGTGGGGCAGGTTCGGGCTGCCGGTGCGGGTGGCCCCTGCCCAGCCTGCTGCTGGCCCTCCGTGAGCGGCAACCCCCGCTGCGGTAGCCTCTGTGCCGCTGGTGCAGCCTGTTGCTGCTTCTGGGGCTGGGGCCCAGTACCTGGGCCGGGACCCTCTGGGGGCAGGAGGGACTGGGTCAGAACCCGTGAGGCCGGGACCCTCTGAGCCTCACCGAGTCTGGTCAGCTGTGAGAGAGCGTCCTGGGGAGGGAGAGCATCCTGGGCTGCTCTGGCTGCAGCTGTGTCCCCGGCCCGGCCACAGGGCGGGGGTGACAGGCCGTCCCTGCTCACAGCTTGGGGCTCCACCTTGGCGCAGAGGAGGTCTCCAGCCGCTGGGACGTCCAAGCAGGTGCGGGATGGCGATGAGGGAGCGGGCGGACGGCAGCTCTGCCTCCGTTTCCCCTGTGGCGGGGGTGTGGCTCAGAGAGCTCGGGGTGTGCTAGTGCCCGCTGGCCACCTCCCCTGCACCCGGCTGGTGGCCCCTGGGGGTCAGCACCCGCCCCCGTGGCCCCCTCCAGCCCCTCACCTGGGAGTGGAAGGGAGCGAGGGGAGGGGCTCGGGGTGACCAGCAGAGGCCTGTTGGGCTGCAGGGGTCCGGCCTGGGTCCACCTGCAGGCCCACTGGCTGGTGCCCATGCACCTTTCCCCGGCCGCTGGGCCCGGCCCTCCCAGGGCCGTGTGTGTCTCACAGAGGGTCCTGTTTCATCCAGCTTTGTCTCGAATTCTCCACAACAAGCTGGAAAAGCTAGTTTTCCACCTAAAACAGGCTTTTGATAAAAATGGCCCGTGCAGCCTGGTGTCGAGTCCCGCAGAGGCCCGAGCGGGCAGGATGGGCTGGAGGGAGGGGTGCTGGGCGGGGCTGGCCTCAGAGCTGGGGCTCTGTGCCCACTGGGGCCAGCGACTCTGCAAGGCCAGAGGACAGTGCTCCGGGCGAGGGCAGCGGGGCCGTGTGTGGGTCCCTGAACTGCTTCATGCGCGGGGGGCCTCTGGTGGGGCCGGCACTCCCACTGGGAGACGCTGGTCCTGAGGTGGAGGGGCCCCTGCTCCAGGAGCGACTCAGGCCCCGATGGGCCGGATTCGAACCCGGGCCTTGGCGCCAGAGCACGGGCTGAGTGGACCAGCCGGCCGGTGTGGAGCGCCCCCACCTGAGCCCGCACGGGCAGGGCCAAGGTGCTGCCATCACCCCCGTGTCTTTCAGACACGGGGTGGGGGATGGGATTAGCTGCTGTTCAGGGGACTGAGGGGGGCTGCGTTTGGGGGAGCCGGGGTGGGTGTCTGTCGGGTGCCTCCACCTGCTGGGGCCTCCGCCTGGGGCTGCAGGTGCCCATCCTGGCCCCCCTACCTGCTCCCCCCGTGGGGGTGCTTCATCGACCCTCCCCAACCTGCCCTCCTGTGCCCTGCCCAGAGCCGGGCCAGGCTCCGCTGGGTCTATGCCGGCTCTTGCCTCGGTGGGCACCGCGCCCCGCCCGGCCGGCCGGGGCTGCCGCCGTCCTGCCACCGGCCGCCCCTTCCGTGACGTCAGCGCCCGGTATCCAGGCCGTGTTTTAGTCGGCGCCTCAGCTGCCGGCTGCAGCCTCGGGGGAGCTCGCTGGGCCGGAGACATGAGGAGGCAGGGATGTGAGCGCGGGGGTCGGGCCGGCTAGCCTCCCTGTGAAGCCTGCCCGGGAGGGCCGCTGCAGGCGGCAGCCAGCGTGTGCGAGGCAGGAGATGCCCCCCTGGCGCCCGGCGCGCCGTAGGGCGGGGGCCGCTGCCGAGGAGCCGGAGGGAGCGGTGAGTGGCGATGTCTCCGCGCCCCTGGCGGGGATGCAGGCCCGGCCAGTGTCCGTCCCCATCCCATCCCGGCCCCGGTGGCCCTGCTGGCCAGCGCTGGCCTCGTCTTCCCGGCGCGGCCGCCGCTGCAGGCACGGGCTGGGGCTGTCACGGGGTGGGGGCGAGCAGCCTCTGGTCTGGGCTGACAGGTCTCCAGAAAAACACGCCCTGGAGCGCGTGTGCACGAGCCATGCGGCCGCGGGGGCTTCGGGCAGCACCCGTGTCCCGAGGGAGGAGGGCGCGGGCCGGGAGGGGGCCGTTCCCTTCCCTGCTCCTGGCCCCGGCTGGTGGGTGTTCTGCTGCGGCTTTTACGCGCATCTGTGGGGTCGCTGCGGGGCCAGGCCCTGCACCTGCTCCCCACTCCGGGCCGCGGGCAGGCGCTGGCCCGTCCGCTCCGCCCCTGCTGCCTGCTGTGCCGCCGGTCTAGGTGTCCTGACGAGCGAGGCCCGGCCGCCCTGCGCTGAGATGGTTGGAGGTAGCCGGGACACGGCTGGTCTGCGGCCGCTGCGGGGGTGGGGGGTGGGGGTGCTCTCCTGACGTCCATTTTGCAAGGTGTTTTTGTAAAAGAGGAAAACAACAGCATGCGGCCCCTCCCCCAGGCTGGCGGGCGGTGGCGGGTGGCTGCTGGGGGGCTGCCCGGGGGTCGCTGGGGCCAGGGCTGCTGGGGCAGCACGGCTGCCAGGACTGCCGTCTGCCAGGGCCCCTGAGCGGCAGGACGTGTGCAGGGGCGCCGAGATGGAGGGGTGTGGGCTCATGTGGGTCTCCCCGGGAGCAGAATCAGCTGTGTCACGGCTCCTCCGGGGGCGGGGGTGTGGGCCCCCACCGTGAGCAGGCGTGGGGCCCAGACCCTGCAGACACACACGCCGAGGCCTGGGCGCAGCTGGCCAGCCTCTGGGGTTTCAGGCCTTGAGCCTCAGTAGGGTTCAGTCAGTGCCATAAAGGGGGACCGGCTGGGAGAGCTGCCCCTCAAGACTCCCACTTAGTGCTGATGTATCTGGCAGGGTCTGCGTCCGGCGGGGTCCATGTGCAGTGGGGATGGTTATTGTCCAGCAGGGTCCGCGTCCAGCCAGGGTCCACGTGCAGCTGGGGCTGTGTCCAGCGGGGTCCATGACCAGTGGGGTCTGTGTCCAGCGGAATCTGTGCAGTGGGATGGTTCCAGTCCAGTGGGGTGTGCGTCTAGCTGGGGGTCAGTGTCTGGCTGGGATCCATGTCCAGCCGGGGTCCGTGTCCATCTGGGTCCATGTCCAGCCAGGTCTGCGTGTGGCAGGGTCCCCATCCAGCTGGGTCCATGTTCAGTGGGGATGGTTCCAGTCCAGCGGGAAACGTGTCCAGCTGGGGTCTGCATCCAGCCGGGGTCCATGTCCAGGCGAGTCCGTGTCTGGCGGGGTCCACATCTGGTGGGGTTCTCATCCAGTGGGGTCCATGTCCACTGGGGATGGTTCCAGTCCAGCAGGGTCTGTGTCCAGCTGGGTCCGCGTCCAGCTCAGAGCCACGTGGAGCTGCTGCTTCCTGCCTCGGCCACTCCAGCCTTTAGCCAAGTGCCTCCTCTCTGTCTCACGAAGCTGGGAGCCACTGGGGGTTGCCAGAGCCCTGGACTCGAGCCCACCCGGCCTCCCAGTCTCTCCTGGGCCCAGGTGCCTCTTCGTCAGTCCTGGGCAGCCGGGAGCCCCGGCGTGTGCAGCCTCTGGGTCAGGGGTGGGGAGCCCCATCCAGGCTGTGTGGGGCGTGCGTCTCTGCCACAGGCCCTTTCTACTGTTCCCTGCACAGCTGGCCGCAGGGCTGGCCTCGGGGTCTCTGTGCTGCTTCGAGCTGTGCATGGTGGGTCACGGGGCACCCTGAGCTCTGCAGAGCCAGGGCCGGTGGCACCCCGTCCTGTTGCTGAGCGGCCCATCCCAGGCTGGCGTCTCCTCCAGGCTATGCGCTCGCTCATTCATGGGAGCTGGCCCGGCAGCCTTTCCCCAGCTGCCTGCAGCCTCGCGCCCACTGCCCACTGGGCCCCGCGACGTGTGGTTGCATGTGCTGCTGGGGCTCACGGGGCTGCTTCCGCCCAGGCCTGGCGCCCAGCGTGTCGGTGGCTCCGGGGCCCTTGCCAGCAGCCTTGGGGCCGGCCCCGGGGACGGAGGGTGCTGTGGCAGCCACAGGCTGGCCCCACGTCCGGGGCGTGGAGGTGCCCTCTTTCCAGGGCCATCCTGGGGAGGAGGGGATGCCTGGTTCGTGCTGCGTGCTCTTCCCGTGAGTGTCCCCAGGCCTCGGGGCTCCCCAGCCCGGGGCGGGGCCGCGCCCTGCTGTCCCTGGCTGGCCAGGGGCTCTCGCATGGCCTTGCTGCCCCAAGACGCTCGTCTGCAGCCCGCCTCTGGGGCAGTCTCGACTTCGCTTTCTGTGCGCTGGGATCTGCACGAGGCTGGCCTTCACTTCTTTCTGAGGGGAGTTTTGAGAGATTTGATTTGCAGGAAGAGCAGGCCTCCCGGGGCGAGGGCGCACGGTGGGGGTGACCTCTCCCCTCACTCATGACCTATTTGCCTGGAGTGAGGGTGTGAGGGCAGAACAAGGCTGGGCCTGTGTCACCTCAGGGAACCGGCTGCTGGTGCTTGGGCGTCAGGCTCACACGCTGCCCTTATGCTCCAAGCTTGGCTGTGCAGGTCTGCGTGTCAGGCCATGTGATGGTCGGTGTGGCCTGCAGAGACCAAGGCCACCTTCAGACCCCTTCCTCTGGGGAGTGGCTGCCTCCCGCCTCCCGCAGCAGGGTCAGGTCTCCGTTTATTGTTTGATCCTGGCATGTTTACATTATCTGGGCTCATGAATATTCATGAGCCACTGGGACTGCTTTTCCTTTCTGGTACAACTTCCAGCTTGTCATGGCGTCAGTGCTCGTCTTGCCGAGACGTTTCCTCAAGTCCTGCCTCAAATTTGCCTCTGTTTTCCTGTCAGACTCCCCCCACCTCCGGCCCCTCCTCCCGGTTCCCGGGCCTTCGCCCACAGTGACTGGCTGAGAACCGGAGCCGACGACCCCTGTGGGCCGGACTGAAAGGCTTTGTTGTGGTAGCTCAGCTGGGTATAGAAGCTCCGCCTCTGCCTCGGATGTCCACGCCTCCTGGGAGCGTTTGGGGCTGCCGCGCGGTGGCGCTCCTGAGTCAGGGTGATGCCGCGGGACACCCCCCTCCCCTGTCTGGGGCCTTTAGTGTGGGCCCAGGGACGTCTGCTGCGTTTTTCTGCTGGTTTAGCCCCCACAACCCCCATCTTCCTCCAGAGCTTCTCTGTTCTCTTAGGGCTCTGACCCAGGCCCTGATTCTCTGTCCCATTTTCAGCTGTTGCCCTCTGCAGAGAGAGAGCATCTGTTTCCCTCATCCAAGTCATTGGTCAAGTTTGTTTTCTTTCTTTTTTTTTTAGGATTTATTTATGCGTACAAGAACTGGGGCACAGGCCAGAGGTGTGGGGGTGAGAGGACTCACCAGAGACAGAGCGGGGAGTAGAACAGGCAGATCCACTGAAACCCACTGCTGAGGGGAGCAGCGGGCAGACGGGAGAGGTCTGCTGCGCCCTGTGGGCAGCTCCCTGGCCAGGCATCAAACTCGTGCTGCAGAGGCTGCGGACAGCTTCATAGGTTGCGTCTTAACCCCTCGCGCCACCAGGGAGGCCCTCATTTGTTTTCTTGATCTTATTTTTAATCCCCAAGTACCCTCTGTCTCCCGAAGGCTCCTTTCTCAGACAGCGCCCACCGTCATCAGAGGCAGTGGCTGCTCTGAGGTTACTAACCAGCCGGGAGGCGCCACACGCTGTAGCCGCAGGCACGCTTGGGCACTTTCACAGGTCGGGCTTCATGTGCGTGAATTCACAGGCCCCTGATGCCCCGCGGGCTGGGGGTGGCAGGGCATCAGGGCAGGCATGTGGTGGGCGGCCCTGTGCCCAGCTGTGCATCTGTGCTGGCCACGTGCCGCTCTGCGGGTCTGCACATGGGTAACAGACTCCAGCACATGGGAAACGCCATCCCCCGGCCCTTAGGCCGCCCATGGGCACCTCACTGCCCACCGGCCCTCGTCCCCCGAGGCCCCTGTCTGGCCCCCCGCAGCCATGTCCTGGCTCCCGGTCGGGCTCTGCAGGCTTCTCAGCGGGTGCATAGGGTGGTTCAGAGGTGTGTGTGGAGCGTTTCGGCTGGTCTGGCATTTCCTGCAGGACTGTGGCGTGAGGGGACCCAGAGGTGGGTGCCGCCTCATCTTGTCAGCAGGCCCCGTGCTAGGCCAGTCCTCTGGAGGGGTGACCTCACGGCTGAGCCCCTCCCACACTTCCCACCCATCCTGTCCAGGGGCCATGCTGCCCGGCTGCCCTCTGGGGGGTGAAGCTCATCCAGTGGGTTCGCCTGCTATCTGGGGACCCTCCTGCTGGACGCCCGCCTCTGCTCCCTTTGTGTGCTGCCTGTGGTGGTCCGGGCCCTCCCGGCTGCGGGGCTGGCAAAGACGCGGGGCCCAGTTCAGAGCGGTGTGGGGCTGCCGGTCCTGCTGCCCCACTGGCAGGGCAGTGACTGACTCAGAAGTAAGAGCTGGACCATGGCAGCCCCGGCCCGGCCCCGCCCCCACTCCAGCCTTGTCCCCCTCCTTGCTGTGGGGGCCGTGTGGACACCCCCTCCTGGCTGACTCACCTCTCCCCTGGTGTGAGCGTGCGTGTCATTTAGGATGGCGTAGAAACCACAGCAAGCAGGTCGTGCTAAATACCGGCCGTGTCAGAAAAACGGCGTCGCCAAGACACGCCCGAGTCTGCCCCTGTGGTCTGCCCGGGACCGTGGCTCTGGCCCACCCGGACGCGCAGCCTTTCCTGCAGGAGCCGTGGCCTCCCGGTAGCGGACGGACCAAGTACTGCCAGGCCGTCTGGGGGTCGCCCTCGCCCTCCCGGGCTCATCCCGTCACCGTTCCAGGCCTGTGTGCCGATCTGGGGACCCCTTGTGTGTCTGGCTGAGCTGAGCCTGGTCCTGCCAGCCCTGTGGGACGCGTTCTGGGGTGTCTGGGAGGCCGGGCCGGGCCGGCCTTGCCCCGCGGCACGGCCCCTTCGCCCAGGCGTGGTTTCCCTCACGGCGGTGGCTCCTTTCCTGCCCGGTCCTCAGACCCGGCCTGGGCCTCAGTGACCTTGAGCAAGACAGGGCTGGCCTGGCGGGAAATCCAGGCCGGGGCGGTGGCTGCGGGTGGCATGGGGAGGGTGAGCGGCGTGGGGGTGTGCGGGGTGCATGGGGTGCGCGAGGCGGGGTGGGGCGTGGGGTGCTGCACGGGGCCGGGCGTCCCTCTCCTTCGTCTGCTTTTTTTGTTGGTTGTGGTGAAAGTCAGCCGGTAGAAAATTGCCATCTGACCCTGCTGTGATTCTTGCCTTACGATTTTGTTGATGCGCAGTAGCTTTAGGGTCCCAGCGGTGCAGAGCGGCAGGTGTAGACTCCGGGGCCTCCCACCGCGCGCCGCCCCGCGGCACGCCCCGGCCCTGCCCCGGGACCCCTCCGCTGTCCAGCCTGTGGGCAGGAGGGGGCAGGGCAGCCGAGCGCCTGGCCGCAGGCCTTGTCTTGTACATCTCGGCTCCCCCCACCCCCGGGCTTGGAGCCGCTTTGGGGGGCTGCAGCAAGGCGCCCCAGCATGTGTCTCATGTCATCAGTTATTGTGGGAGAAGTTCACCCAGCAAGTCCTTTCTTAAAAACTCAGCTCTTCTTCTCACACCAGCATCCAGGTGGGGTGCAGCGGCGTCCACATGTGTCTGCTCGTCCCCGCCAGAGGGGGTGCTGTTGCCACTGGCCACGGGATGTGGGGTCCCGCGGGCCTCGGCCGGCCACCGTGTCTGGGGGCCCTCCCGGGCCAGTGGGGTGGGGCGGGCAGCCGGGGCCGCTGGTGACTGGTGCGCCTGGGCCCCTGGACCCGGCCTTGAGGGCATCCTTTGTTCTGCCCAGTGCCAGCCGGTTCTGAAGGCGGCTTTCTCCAGCTGCCCGCCGGCAAGGAGGGCGCCCGGCTCCGGTCTGGGCTCCGCTGCCTCCCTCATGGGCCACTCAGGTCACTTACCCCTCTCCTGCTCCTGCCCAGCCCCCGTCTCTGCGAGGCCAGCGGGGCTGCCATGTGGCGTCTCCTCACCTGCCTGCGGCTGTGGCAGAGCTGCCCTCACGGGCCACCCCCCCGGCGTGGCCTCATCCAGGGCAGCCTGAGCTTTGTCTGGGGCCTGTCCTCAGGGCTGACCTGGCCCTGGACCAGAGCAGCACTGGCCTCGTGGCTCAGTGGTCACCTCTGCGCTGCCCAGCCGGGCCTCTGTGGCCCATGGACACGGAGCCCAGGCCCTGCGCCCCTCACCCACTCAGGACAGGGTGGCCGAGTGGAAGGAGTGGGACGGGGGCTTCTCCCAGGCGCAGTCCCTGCTGTAGAGGCAGCACAGGGTGACGGGAGGCTTCGAGGTGGACCGTCCAGTGCGGGGGGAGCCAGCCCCCTGGGCTCTGCAGGGTGCCCTCTGTCCCTTCCAGTCTGGTGCTTTTTGCCTTGGAGACACCGCCACGGTGGCTGGTGGCCACCATCCCGCCCCACCTCGGGCCGCCCAGCCCCTTCCTGCCTGCGGGTCCCTTGTGGTCCTTGCAAGGGGCTCTGCGCCCAGGCCCCGAGGGACTCATTTCGGGGGTGGCTCCTGCCGAGCAGCGTGTGTGGCTGCCCCTGAGGCCAGGCATTGGTGCACAGGCCAGGCTGACCCGGAGTGTGATGTCCTCCCAGAAGTGAACATGTCTTCAAGTTGTTTGACAGGATGAGGAGGGGCAAGTGTCCGCCGGGCACTCGCAGCAGGGAGCCTGACACCAGGCTCTGGGTGTTGGTCACTGGCCGCTGTCGCCGCGTGTCCAGGCCCAGGCGCCTGCCGAGCAGTGGGACGAGTGGTGGGCAGCGGGAGGTGGGCAGGTCGGCTGGACAGAGGTGCGCGGCCAGTCCCACGCCTGGTCCCCTTGGAGGGCCAGGCAGCTGCGGGGTGGGCCGGCCGCGCTGGCCGAGGCAGAGGTGTGAGGACAGCGCCGTGCTGGCGCCTCTCACCGGGGTCTCCTGGCCGGAGGGGCATCTGGACGAGCTGCTGCTGTGCGGTGCCGGCCTGCTCCGGGCCCAGGGGCCAGGGAGTCCTGGAAAGCAGGCCCCTCTGCAGCCCGAGCGGCTGGCCGGTTTGCTGCTGAAGGGGGTTGGGGCAGATGCCAGCCCACGGCCAGAGCCGGAGAAAGCGCGCCGTGGCCGCCCCGAAGCACCGACGCGGGGGCCGGAGCAGCCACAGGACTTGGCCCCCCCCCCGGCTCCGAGGCGCTGTGCTCGCCCGCTCTGGGACGAAGGATCCCCATTCGCGGGGACCGATCCGGGGACCCCGCAGCTGGAGGTGAGGGGCCCCCTGTGCAGCAGGGCCCTTGCCCCTGTGTGCTCAGCCCCCCGCCGCGAGGCGGCCCAGCCCGGACGGGTGCTGGCAGGCGGGGATCACGCGGGCGTCTGACCCCCGAGGGTGGACGGCCATTCCAGGTGCAAGTTGTCATGGACGCGGGTGTCCGGCTGGCGGAGCCCAGGTCAACCGCGGGGGGGCGGGGCGAGCGGCCTGCGAGGTGGGGCCGAGCAGGGGGCCGGGCCGGGGAGGGCCGGGCGGGGCACTCCAGGTGTCCCAAGGCTGGGGGCGGGCGCAGGGCCTGGACACCTGGCTTCCCCCTCGGCTGTGCCTTCTGAGAGCCGCCGAGGAGTGAGCGGCGCGGGCGCCGTGACCCAGTTCCTGCTCCAGTTAGGCTGCGCGCCGTGGCCCCGGCCCCGAAGTCAGATTACTGGGCAGGAGCAGAGAAATCTGGAAAGGCATTTTCCTTGACTGCTTGGGGGCGTTGACGTTGGTGCCCCCCCCCCCGCCCCCACCTCACCGCCAGGGCCCCCTGCCAGGCAGCTCCCGTTTGACTGGGGGTGGCTCGGGAAGGCCACCGGGCGCACCCGCGGGGCCTCAACCAGCAGCCGGCGGTGTCCCCTTCTCTCCCCCTCCCCAGTGCCCCCGGGTCCCCGGGAGCTGGCCGGCGCCCCGGCCCCTTTCTCTCTCTGCCCTTGACTGCGTGGAAGCCCGGGTCCCCTTGGGGGCCCGATGCAACCCGCGGCCTCTCCCGCCTCCCTCCCTCCTGCTTCCCGCTGGGGCAGGACCAGGGGGCAGGCAGCCTCAGCGCCAGGTGAAGGGCCAGGATGGCCTCGGGAGCCAGACTGACTCGGAGCCCACGTGGGCGCTGCTCTGCCGGCCCCCGGCCCTGCCGTCCGTCCCCTGCGAGGGCACGCCTCCCGGCACCGGCCGGAGTGTTCCTCTTCGGGAACAGCCTCCCACGCGCAGCAGGCGGTGGTGGCCACGCGGTGGCTGCCGCTGGGGACTCGTCTGGGGAGGATACGGGCAGACAGGCCGAGACGGCAGGCCCGGAGCAGACACCTGCTGGGCAGCGAGACACTCGGTGGCCACTGGGCTCGCAGCGGGGGCAGCAGGCACAGGGACTCCTGGCAGACAAGGACCCCTGCCTAGCTGCAGCGCAGACCAGGGCCACGCTGGCCGACGGCAAAGGGGACATCTTGCTGGCCTGCCCCGCTGGCCCCTCGCGCCCCGCTGGACACAGAGGCCACCTTTCCTCGGGGGCAGGGTGTCCCAGCAGCCAGACCCTGCCCTGCCCCGGCCAGCCAGTCTTAGGCGGGTTTTCCATTGCTCTTGTTGTTTGGGGCAACTGTCCACTCCCGCAAGTGTCCGTCCTGTTCGCCTCTTTATTTCAGAAAAGCAGCCGAGAGGGAGCCCATTGGGCAGTGGCCGCCCGGCCCCCTGGTTCTCAAGTCTCCCCCTCATAGCTGGCTGCGGATCCCCTGCTCAGCTGCACCACGACCCCTGGCCCCACCGCCTCCTCGGGGAGTCCTGTCCGGGGATGGTGGGGATGGACGCGGGCAGGTGGGGGGGCGCGGGGATCCCAGGGGCGTCAGACACTGCCCAAAAGTTGCAGTGACGTGGGAAAACAATTACCTTATTAAAAATACACGAGGAGCCCCGTCCAGGAAGCTCCTGCAGTGGGGGGTGGACCCACAGTTCGCCTTCGGGGTCCCTTCTAGGACAAGGCGAGGCGGAGATCCTGGACGTTGGCGCTTTGTCCATCTCGTGCATTCATCACGGGCGGCGTCTGGGCCAGGAACAGGCACCGGGAGAGGCTGCACAGGGGCCTGGGGCATGGGTGGGGCGCGGGGGGGGCCTGTGCCTGCCACCCCTCCCCTCGCACTGTGTCTCCCAGTCTGCATTCCAGGCTCCCGCGGCAGTGACTAGGTCCTCTCCCTCTCCCTGCCTGGTCAGGGCTGCAGCCACCAGGCCGACCGCCCCCCAAGCTCGCCACACCCGGGCCACCGTGGGCTCAGCGTACAGGGACACCCACCAGGCTGGATCCGGGGAGGGCGCCTGAGCCCAGAGTGATTCACTCTCTACTTGGTGGGCGCTCCGCCCCCATGTCCCCCACACCCGCACCCCCACCCCTGCGTGCCCACACCCTGCTGCTGGGGACGCCCCTGGCCCTGCTCTCTGGCCCCCGCCGTGCCCTGTGCCTGCACCAGGAAGCCCCACCCCAGGGCGCTCCTCCATGCCGGGGCTGTGTGGGCGCTGGGCCCCGGGCCCAGGGGCAGGGTGTCCCTGACAGGGCTGAGCACCTGCCTGGCTGCCCGACACGCTGGCCCCGGCCCTGCGCGACGCGCGTCTGCGCCCCTTCAAGTGCCTCTTTGGGCCCGACGCTGCCCAGGAACCCCACAGCCCCAGTGAGTGCGGGTGCGGCTTGCGGCCACGGTGAGGGCCCTTCCCGGGAGCTTGCGCTTGCTGCTCGTTGAAGTGGCGCCGCCCCCGTGGTCTGTCTTCTGCGCGTGGAGAAACGCACTGGCCCTCTGGGCTGGCCTCCTGGCCCGCGGGGCCTGGGCCCTCAGTCTGCGCTGGCCAGCCGCGCCCCACCCGCGCCGGCCTCCCCTCGGGCCTGCTGCGAAGTCTCCTGAGCAGCCGCTGGCCTCGCATCCAGTCCGGTCAACAACCAGGCTTCCCTGGAGCGTCGTGCCCTTGGTTTAGGGTGAACGGGTGGGCGAGCTCAGGCGTCTGCGCCCGGTCCCGCCCCTTCCGCCTTCCCTCCTCCATGTCCTGTCACCGCCATCCCCGCGCGAGCTCCGCGTCTGCGCCCGAGCCGCCTCGGAAGGTGCCCCTCAGGGCCTGCTGTTTCCCGGGTGAGCTGAGCCCTGCCTGCTCCTCCGCGGCCTGGGGTCAGGCGTCCACTCTGAGCCCCGCAGGCGATGGTGTGTGCCCCCCTCCTCACCCCTCGCTCTTCCCCCTGCCCGCTGGTGCCCTCTGCACTCCCGCCCGGCCCTGCCCGAGTTCCACTGTCCAGCGAGCAGCCCCGAGCGACGCGCGCCCGCACCCAGGCCCCCCCCGCTGTGGACTGCTGGACCCAGGCCGTCGCGGCGTCTGGGGCCGTTTCCTGAGGGCGGTCTCACGTGTCCGGGTCGGCCTCTGCGGGCTGCGGGCCGGCCACATGGTCTGGGCCGGGATGGGACACTGCGGGCCGAGCGGCCATGGGGCCTGGCATGGGGCTTGCCATGGGGGCCGGAGAGGGTCCGGGTCGCCTCCGTGGGCTCCCGGTGCCCCGTGCGCCCGGCCCAGAGCTGCAGGGCGCGCCGTGGTTGTTCTGAGCAGCGGCCTTTAGATGATGCCTCCGTCGTCAGGGCCTCCAGCATGCTGGGCGCCATGGAAACCGCGTCGGCTGCCATCCCTGCAGCGCCCTAATTATAGAATTTCAAAGACAAGCAGAGAGCGTGGTACGGGGCGTTGGGAGAATAAGAGAAGCAGCCCACGCTCCAGGAGCTGCCAGGAGCTGCCGCTTCTCCACCGTCGTCCGCCGTGGCTCCCGCCACGTGAGCCACGTGGTGACGAAGGCGCCCCGGCACGCCCCAAGAACGCCCCCAGCCCCGTGGGGCGGACGCGTGGCCAGCTGTTGGGGGGTACACGTGGGTGCAGGTGGGGCCCTGCTGTGCCCCCATGCCCACCACCTGGCTTGTCCTCCGACCCTGTGCCTGCAGGGTCCCCTGTCAGGGCGGGGCTGTGGGGGCCGGCTGGGGCGCCCACCTTCTGAAGACACGTGTCTTCGTGGCTTCGCCTGGGCCCAGGGGCAGGGTGTCCCTGACAGAGGTCCAGGGGCAAAGCCATGAGCCCACGGCCCGGGGGCGAAGGCCCAGCTGGGTGGGAAGGGGCCATTTGGGGCTCAGGATACAGATGGGTGGGGCGGGTGTGCAAGGGAGACTTCTGGCGGGAAGTCCAGCCCCAAAAGTTCTGGGGAGCGGTGGCCACATGGGCGTGGGTTTTTCAAGGAAAGTGATCCCACCTTCAGGTCGGAGGCCATCACCCCCTCTGGGTGGGCCCCTTGCAGGGCCACACAGCACTGGGCACTGCCCCAGCGGGGCGCCCAGGAGGCAGGGGGGGGCCCCCGGGGTGTCAGGGGAGGCCAGGGCCCCCCAGCGGCCTGCAGCTCGGTTCTGAGGTGGCCGCGCTGCCTCCTCTCATCACGCGGGTGACGTCGGCCGCGCATGCGCTGTGAGCCCTCGGAGCCAGGGCCGCCTGGGGTCGGTCCGCCCCGCAGCACCTCCGGGACCCACACTGCTCTCAGATGTGGGGGGGCTCTCTGAGCCAGAGGCCCTGCGCCGGGCGGCCGGGTCTTTGCAGCCCCCCGGGGGAACCGCGTCCTGGGCCAGGGGGCTCTGCTGGTTTCCTGCAGACCTAAGGACAATTCAAGGTGAAGGGGGTGTCCCAAGGGAGGGACTGCTGTCCTCGAGGCGTCCGTGGTGGCCCTGCTTTCCAGGTCGTGGCACGGCCACATGGGACACCCGGGCGCCAAGCCTGGGTAGAGCCCGGGGTCCCGCCCCACAGCCCTTTGGTCTGGCCTGGCAGCTGAGGTGGGGATGGTGCGTTCCCAGAGACGCCACCAGGCACTGCGAAGCCAGGTCCTCCAGCGGCGCAAGGCGGTGGGGCGTCGGGGGTCCAGTGCGGGCCTGGTGGGGGGTGCCCTGAGTGTCAAGCCCAGAGCCCGCTGCTGTCGAAGCCCCTCCTCCTGAGGGCGGCCGCGGCTCTGGTCAGCCGGGGGGGCCCGTGGCGCGGGGCGGCTCGCTCTCCCCACTGCCCCCCAGCCCGCGCGCCTGCCCGGCTCCCCAGAAGGCAGCCAGGCCGTCCGCCAGCTGTCAGGGGCACAGCCTTCCGATTTGGGGCTCGCGGGGCCGGCCCTGGTGTGCAGGTTCGGGGTCAGAAGGTCACCGTCCTGTTCCCCCTTTGGCCAGCGCGTCCCTGTCTCTGTCCTCATTGCCCCGGAGGGTCCACCTCGTCCTGCCTGTGTCCCGCTCAGACGTCCTCCCCGAGCCTCCTCCCCGTGGCAGGACCTGTCCCGGAGTCTCCCCCGGCGCTGGCAGGACCCGCCTGTGCGCCCTCAACTCCTCACGTCCTGACCGCTGTTTGTTGAGGGCACCAAGCTGGGTCCGGCCGGCCGGCGGTCACTCTGGGGGTCTCCTCCTGGCCTGCAGGCGCTGTCCTCTCGCTGCCCCCGGTCCGGCCAGCACGGCCACCCCTTGACCTGGAGTCCTCCTTGGGGGCCTGTCCCCAGGTGCGGCCATGCGGGGGGTCCCTGACCTTCCGCCCCGACAACAGGGAGTGGGATTTTCTCGCTGGGGGTAGTGGGGCGTCGCCCTGCACCCCATCTCAGACCGCGCTCTGTTGGCCCCTGGGGCTCGCAGGGAGGGGGCCCTGGTGAAGCTGTGTGGTGGCGCGGACCCCACTCTTGGCCTTCCCGGGGTGTCTGTGCTGCTTGCCCCACACGGCCTCGGGAGCTGCTCCCACTCCTGCCCCAGGACTCCGGAGGCGGTGGGCGCCGCCAGTCACGTCCGCGGGGTGTTTGGGGGAGCAAAGTTAGAAGCAGCTTTAAGGACCACTCGAAGCAACACCACTGCCCTGGGGGGCCGCAAGGCGGGGCTGGGTTCGGGCCTCGGGGGACGGGAGGGGCGGGGCCCCACCGGTCAGGGCGTGGGGACCACAGGGGCCAGGGGGACGGGCAGTGGGTCGGGGTCCGCAAGGCAGCTCCAGCGTCGACTGCGTGTGGTGAAAGCGTGTTGGGTGACGCAGTTGGCGCCGCGCGGGAGCCCTCGCTCAGGGCTGACAACAGGCTGGGGCAGGGGCCTCCCTCAGCGGCCCGACCTCACCACACGTCCTGCTGCCCAGCAGCCGCGCCAGCCCCCTGCCCAGCCCCACCCCATCTCGGAGGATGCCCCAGCCCCGGGGCCCTGCTCCCCCCCCACCCTGGCGCACCCAGGCCCCCTGCAGGAGGAGGGGCGGGCCAGCTGCCCCCACGAGCTGTGTCTCTGACCTTCCTCGGCTGCTCTAGAGTCCATCTACCGCCGTGGAGCCAGAAGATGGAGGAAGCTGTACCGCGCCAACGGCCATCTCTTCCAAGCCAAGCGTTTTAACAGGGTGAGTATGGCCAGACAGCGCTCCCTGCAGTGGACACACTGGCGGCCCTCCAGGCTGCGGAGGCCCACGGCCTCAGGTCAGGGCCGGGGGGCTGCGTGGAGTGCCCTGGGTCGGATCCTCCAGAGCTCGGCTCCAGGCCCGGCCTGTCCACGCAGCTCACGGGCCGAGCTCCCTGTGGCAGGGTCTTCTGACCCCAAGGCCCCACGGCCTGTGGTCACTGCCCTGCCTGCTGCCTCCCCTGGCCGTTTCCAGACCCTTAGTCCCACTGCGTCCCCCACGATGCCCGTGGGGCCTGCTCCATGCACAGTGGGGCGCCCGGGGCGTGCAGTGCCCAGGGCTGCTGTGACGGAGCCCCACAGACCGGGGGTTCAAAGGGGGAGGGACTTGTGGCCCTGGCAGCTGTGGCAGCCCCTCCTGGCCAGCCACCCAGCCAGATGTGCTGGGCGCAAGGGAGAGGCCGCTTCCCCCTGAAGGCGGGGCGAGGAGAGCTGGCCTTGTAATGGCGGAGCAGGCCGCAGCGGGCTGGACGCCGTGGACATGGGGGGCCACGGGTGGGACGTGCCCGTGGATGTCGCTGTCCTCCGAGGCGGCTGCGACTGGACGCTTGGAGGCACCATCTGCAGGAGGAATGGTCAGGGCCGCGCACAAGGGCAGGTTGCGGGTCAAGTGAGAGGCCCCTACCCCCTGCGTGAAGCCAGGTGAAGGACAGCGGAGGGAGCAGCACACCGAGGCCACAGCCCACACGGCCCTGCCCGGCCCCGCCGGCCCCCGCCCAGCCAGATGCTCCTGGTGTCAGGCACAGCAGACGGTTTCCCCTTCGACCGGGCTCCGCAGCCGACCCCGCATAGCCAGGCCGCGGCCCTTGGGCAGCAGTAGCTGGGCAGGGACTAGGACCAACACCTGAGCGGCCGGGGGCGGGAGCAGGGCCCCAGCGCCTGAACATCGCTCTGCCCCAGCCCCGAGAGTCCCAGCTCGGGTTTTAGGTTTTGTCTCTCAGTGAAACGTTTCCTGAGCCCGTGGCTGCCACGGCCTGCCCTGCTGCTGGACACCGGTGTCCACACCGCATGGCTGCCCCGCTGCCGAGTCCACCCAGCCCCGGTGCTGGCAGCCGGCCTGTCCCCTTCGGCCAGCCGAGACCCTGCGGGCACAAACCTGTTAGAGGCGCGAGGGGCTAAGAGGCAGCGGGAGTCGCGACAGATGCGCTTCCGCGGGGACCGGCGAGGGGGACGGGGTGGGGGGGTGGGCGGGGAGGTGCCTCGGTGGAAGGTGCTGGGGTCACCGCCAGGGGCGGCGGCTCGTCCTGGGATGCCCTCAGCCACATGGTGACCATCACTGGGGTCACCTCATGAGCCGGTGACCGTTTAAAGTTGCTCAGAGGCTGAAAGAAGAAAGAAACCAGCACAGGGGCCGTCCTGGGCTCTCGCTCGGACCCCCGGCTGCTCCCGAGGGCCCCAGGGTGGGGCTCCCCCCCCCCGGAGGTGCCCCACTGCACTGTCTGCACACGGCTGCCTGAGCAGCGAGGGGCCGGCCCGGGTCTCCCCTTGCGCCCCGAGGAGCAGGACCGCACCCCAGGGCCCCGAGCCTGGTGGTGGTGATGGGTGCCCCGACCGCGTCCAGGGGCAGAGTGGGCGCTGCCCAGGGCTCCGAGTGCGTGCGGAGGGCGGGGCCCGGGCCCGCTGCTGACCGCCGTCCCTGCCCCGCAGAGAGCGTCCTGCGGCCAGTGCAGCGAAAGGATATGGGGGCTCGCGCGGCAGGGCTACCGCTGCGTCCACTGCAGGCTGCTGGTGCATAGACGCTGCCTCGTGCTCGTCCCGCCGAGCTGCAGAAGGCATATGGTGAGGCCGGCCGGGCGGGCCGGGCTGGGGAGGGACTACCGCGCCTCACGCCCAGACTCCCCTTTTCACAAAGCGCCTGCGCTCGGGTGTCAGGCCGGCCCGCGCCGGGCAGTGGGCAGAGGGTACGGGGCCGGCGCCCTCGGTGCTGCCCGCGTGTGCCCACGCGCCTGCCCTCCGGCTGCAGGATTCTGTCATGCCTTCCCAAGAGCCTCCCGCGGACGGCAAGGATGACGGCGTGGGCCTCGCCCCTGAGGAGACCGACGGAAGTAGGTGCCGACCCCTCGCCCGTGTGGCCAGGCTGGCCGCCCCGCTGCGGGACAGGACTGCCCGGCGGCCCCATCCCTGGGGCTGTCCCTGTGCCGGCGGCCCAGCACCCCGAGCCCACGCATCCTCCACCACACCCAGAGCCCCTCACGGCCGACGCCGGGTCTCAGGCCGGTCGCGGGAGAGGCACGCATCCCCCGGAGGCATCACGCCTGCCCCCCGGCCCGCCCCGGGGCTCAGAGCGGCAGGTCTGGGGTGTAGGAGTTGCACGTCCTCTGTCCAGCTAGGCCAGCCTGGCCGCTCGGCAGAACCCCCCAGGCGCCTGCAGCCGGCATCTCCTCTCTCCCCAGTTGCCTACATTTCTTCAACCCGGAAACACGACGGCATCAAAGATGACTCTGAGGTGAGTGCCCTGCGCTGGCCGTGCTCTGGGCTGTCGGTGGCGCCCTCTGCCGTGTCGCGGCTTGGCCTGGAGCTTAGGGCTGCCGTGCCCTCGCCCACTGGGTGGGGGGCTGTGCCGGGGCCCATGCAGCCGGTCAGGCCTGGGCAGGGTCCTCTTCCGTCCAGCAGGTGAAAGGGCAGCTCTTGGCCTGTGCGCGGGGCCTGCCGTGGCCTCCGATCCTGAGTGGTTGCCGGTGACGGGCATGGCGGGCCACGAAGCCCCGGCCGCGGGCGCCTCCGCAGGGCACAGCCTTGGTGCAGCCGATGCCCACGTCGGGCCAGTGGGTGCAGGCGGCGGAGTGGGGCCGAGTGCGGGTGGGGCGCCCCGGGCCCTGTGCGCCCCCACCCTGCTCCACCTGCTCTGTGTCCCCCAGGACCTCAAGCCAGTCATTGACGGAATGGACGGGGTCAAGATCTCCCCGGGGCTGGGGCTGCAGGACTTCGACCTGATCAGGGTCATCGGGCGCGGCAGCTACGCCAAGGTGCTCCTGGTGCGGCTGAAGAAGAACGACCAGGTCTACGCCATGAAGGTGGTGAAGAAGGAGCTGGTGCACGACGACGAGGTGGGCGGGGCGCACGGGGTATAGGCGGGCAGCGCGGGCACCGGGCTGCAGTGGACACCGTGGGTTTCGGGCTGCGGTCAGGTCCATGCATGAGCGATGGTCTTAGGGCCAGGAGCGCGCGCCCTGCGCCCCAGAGCTGAGTCGGGGGCCCACCCCCTGGGTCAGGGTGCCACCGCAGCAGGAGCTCGGGCATGGACCTGACTCACAGGCTGGGGCCCTCACCCCCGCAGCCTGTACCTGCTTCTCTGTGAGGCAACACGTGACACAGCCCTGCCCCACGGCATTCACCATGCCGTGCCCGCACCACCTCTACCTGGGCTGGGGCCATCTCCTCCCCTCCGCGTCACTCCCCCCCCTCCCAGCCCCCAGCGGCCACCCACCGGCCTCTGGCTCGGCCTGCTTGTCCAGCCTGGGCACCCCCTCCCGCGCCAGCCTCTCCCTCAGCTCCGAGCCCTCTGCTGGTCCTGTGTGAGCTCCCCGTATCTGTTCTTGGGGTGAAGCAGAGCCAGAGTGTGCGGCCCTACCAGCCCCGAGGACGGCCTGAGGTTGCACTGCCCCTGCACCCAGCAGGCCCAGGAGGGGCGGCAGTGACCTGCCTCACCGCCAACCCTGTTCCTTGGCCTCTAAGTGGGGGTGACAGTACCGGCCTGCCGGGGCGGCCCTAAGACAGGGCCTGGGGGGCCCAGAGACCCGCACGCGGCTGGTGGTGGTGGCTTTGGTGGTGGTGGCGGTGGCGATGCGGCTCCCGCGGGGTTCCCTGCTCCCCGGGGCATCTTCCTGGAAGCAGAGCACGGGCCCCTCGTGCCCGCCCCGGGCGGCGCTCACGCTGCTGCTCCCTCCAGGACGTGGACTGGGTGCAGACGGAGAAGCACGTGTTCGAGCAGGCGTCCAGCAGCCCCTTCCTGGTCGGCCTGCACTCCTGCTTCCAGACGACCAGCCGGTAAGGGGCTCCGCGTCTGCCGGCCCTGACGTGGGCGCAAGGGCCGCGCTGGCCTGAGGGGTGCGCGGGCGGCCGCGGCCCCGGGTGCAGCTTTGGGGCTGGTTTCTCCCGGCTCATCAGCCCGGCAGGGACTTCAGCGGGTCACGCCCACCTGAGGCCCCGGGAGCGCCGGGCCCCGAGGCCCCTGCCCGAGTGGTCGCCCCGAGTGGCGGTACAGACTTCGCGCCCCCTGGGGGTCATATGACCCGGGCCGGGCAGGCAGGCGCCCCCACCCCACTGGGCCCAGAGCCCATGGGATGCTGGCGTGGGGCAGGGCTGGGGCAGCAGGGGTGGGAGGTGCTGAGGGGCCCTAACGCTCCGGACCTGCCGGCCGGCAGGGGTCCAGCCGAGCTGCGGCCTTCTTAGCTGCAGGTCACCCCACATGCCGCCCCCTCCCGGGCTTGGGGCCCTGTCCCTGCCGCACCTGCCCCAGGCCTGGGCTGCTCCCTGACTGCCAACTTGGCCGCCGGCTCCCCATCTTCGTCCAGCCTGGTCCTCTGCAGCTGTCCCCTGGCTCGCCGGCTGCCCCCTCACACCTGCCTGAACCCCAGCACAGCCTCCTGGGGGATCTGTCGGCGGCTCCAGTGCCCTGGCACTGCTGTCCCAGTGGGCTGGTCTGGGGCTGGTCCCGGCTGCCCGGACACTGCTGTGCTGTCCCTCCCTCGCCGCGCCCCCTGTGGCCGCCGGACGGCCCCACCTTGCCAGCCATTGAGCACTGGCCCCGGGAGAGGGCGCGCCCGGCCAGGCTTCCTGAACGGGTTTCTGAGAAGACCCTTGCTTTGATAAACTTCTCGGTTAATTGTACAGTAGCCGTGGAGCAGGGAGCTGCCCGAGGCCCACACCCCCGCGTAACACCTTTCAAAGTGGCGTCTGAAGGTGTGGGAGGCCACACCCGCCGGCCAGCGCCCATGTTCAGACGTGGTCGGTGGACAGGCCGGGCGCCCCTGCCCGTGGCCTTGAGGCGGGGCCGCTGGTGTCTGCGCCGGGCGCTTGTGCCACACCCAGCGTGGGCACCCAGGCTGCAGGCCCCTCCGCGGGCATCTGGGACAGATAGAAAGTGAGCGCGTCGGGCGCCAGGCGGTGCAGGGCAGGGCGACGTCTTGCTGTCGAAGCTGAGGCCCAGCAGAGGGTGCACCTGCCGTGTCCTGGGGTGCGGGGAGCGGGTTCCCTGCGGGTTCCTGTGCGAGGCGTCAAGCGCGGGTGCCCCAGGTCTCAGGACAGGCGATGCCCCCAGAGCCCGGGCACATGAGCCCGATGCCGCACCAGTGCTCCACGCGCACGGGCGGCGGGAGATCCGCGGGGCAGGATGTGGATGGGGCTGGGGAAGGGGAGGTTTCTGCCCCCACACCCGGCAGCAACCCTCCCGGGGCGAGCCCCATGGCAGGGCTCAGCAGTGATCCCCCAGAACCCACTCAGGCGGGGAGAGACCGCGGGGCCGTGAGCACGGAGCAGCCTGCCACGGGAACGAGACTCCCGTCCACACAGGCGGTGCCTCTTCTTCCGGCGACGGCGGGACGCTCAGCGCGAGGGCTGGAAACCGGGAAAGCCTCCCTGGTTGTGGAGGCCAGGCAGCTCCGGGGTGTCGGCCCCCCTTCTGCTCCACCCTGCAGGTCGGGGTGCTGCCCCGCTGTGCTGGAGGAGTCCTGTGGCCACAGCAGGACGTGCTTGTGGGAGCCGCGCCCACCCGCGCACCGGCCTTGAGCTGCAGCGAGACTCTGGAGCTGCAGGGGCAGGGCCAGTGAGTGGGGCCACCCAGGGCTAGGGCTCCAGAGGGACGCTGGCAGGTCAGGAAGGGGCTCCCGAAGCCCTGAGGTGGCGCTCAGGGGTCTGCTGCACCGAGGCCAGTGGCCCCCAGAGGGTGGGGCGCTGAAGGTGTGGGCACCAGACCAGCACTGTGGGGGCCTCAGAGCAGCGGCGAGGCCAGTGTGCGCCCCGACCCAGGAGAGCGGGGTAACCGAGTGCCCCAGAGCTGCTGGGATGCCCCCCTCCGCACACACATGCAAGCGCGCTGGGCAGGCGGGGGCCCTGTGGGGATGTGGGCGCGGGGGGTGGGCAAGAGCAGGCAGGAGAGGGCGAGGCAGCCGTGGGAGGCGCAAGGGCGACGTGGTCAGCGGGGCTGGGCGGGCGAGGCCTGCCCCCCAAGTGCCCGCACCTCCCACCTGCTCCCCGCAAAGGAGGGAGCCGCAGCCAGGGCTGGGGCGACGTGACCTCGGCTGGAGCCCTCGCGCCCCAAGGGGGCTGCTGCGTCCCCCGAGAACGTGAGTCACTGCGCGTGGGAAACACGAGCCGAGTCACGCGCCCGGGAGCAGGCGCGGAGCCGAGCGGGCGCGTGGGCTTGTCCTCAGCCGTTGTTGTCCTGACACGCGGCTGGGCCGGCTCTGCTCGCGTTCCCTGCCCGTTGCCTCAAACGTGAGGAAGCGCCCCGAGCCCAGGCTCCCCGCTCCGGCGCCGGGCAGCGCGAGAGGGCAGCACTCCTCAGCCCACGCGAATGGGGACCCGCCGGCCCTCACTGGGAGGCGTTTCGGGGGCTCGTGCCCGTCAAGTGCGGGCGACTGTCCTGTCCTTGGGAGCTCTGGACAGCGAGGGCCTCCCAGAGCGCCCGGCCTCCTGCCGCGAGCCCTGGCAGGGAGGCCCGCCCAGCCAGCCCGTGCCCTCAGCACAGAGCCCGGCGGCGGCCTCGGGGGCTACTCTGGGGACGTGGCCGCCGCACTGGGCCCCCTGCTCTTGCCAACGACGTGACAAAGAGGCCGCGCAATAACATTAACAGCCTCTGCAGCGCGACCTCGTCCGGGTTTGAAATGAAGGAAGCGGCTCCCCACGCCCGTTTCACCGTGTCCCGCTGCTGGCCTTGGCACTGGGGCGTTGGCATAAAACCGGCGGACGGCGGCGTCTGGTGCCCGGTTGTAAGTCCTCGCGAGGACTTACCGACACCTGGCCAGACAGCCCGCCAGCCCGCGGGGGCGCCCCTCTGACGGCGGTGCGGGGACGGGACACGCCCGGTGTGGCCCCCGCCGCTGTCCAGCTCCACGCGCACAGAACCGCTCCCGGGGGCGGCGGGCCCCCAGCGGGCCGTGGAGGGGACAGCGCGGCCGCGGAAGGTGTCCCCGGACACCCGTGTGGTGGGCGTGGCCGCACCCAGGACAGCATCATCTCCAAAAGCGGGGGGTCAGCGCCTCTGCAGGCAGCGACTGAGTGAGGTCAGGGGAGGAGCCACCTGCGGGGAGCCCCCAGGCCCGCTCCCCCATTCCCCGCACCCGGACGCCCCAGGAGCCGTGACCCAAAACTCCAGGCGCCGCCTCAGCAGGGTGTTTCTGGAAAGCGGGAGTTCGTTTTTGACAGCGGGAGCTTGTTCGAGGGAGACGGCCCTGTGGGCACGCAGGCGCGAGGCCAGCCGTCGGGGCTCTGGACGGGCCGGCGCCCCTTCCGGCCCCCGGGCTGTCCGCAGCCCTTGGCCTCCCGGGAAGCCTGCACAGGTCCACCCCCGCGGCCTCTGGCTGAGCTGGGCCTGTGGCTGCCGCGAGGCTCGAGCTGGCTGCTCAGCGCCCCGAGTCTTACCAGCCAGCGTCTGGCCGCACGGGGCCCGGCCCCGCCCCGAGGCGGGGACCCCGGCCTGACCGGGTGCCGGCCACCGCCTCCCTCCATCCCACGAGCGCCCTCCCCGCAGGCTGTTCCTGGTCATAGAGTACGTGAACGGCGGCGACCTCATGTTCCACATGCAGAGGCAGCGGAAGCTCCCCGAGGAGCACGCCAGGTGGGGGGGCGCGGGGGCGGCTCTCCCGGGAGGCCTGGTCCGCAGGGTCTGGGGCGGGTGGTCGCCTCCTGTCGGCCCCGGAGCATCAGCTGCGGGAGCGGGGGGTCGGGGTGCTCTGCTCAGGGAGGAGCGCCCAGCCCTGGGCCGCCCCGCAGGTGGTCGGCGCCTGCCTCTGCTGCCCAGGGCCCTTTCCTCATTCCCAAGAGGCCAGCATGTGTGGCCGGTCAGCGTGACCCCCTAAACCCAGACATGCGCTCGGTTTTCATTTTCACCTGTGGTGAGACGCAGCGCAAGCCGCCCGCTCTCCGGAGCCCTCCCCCCTGCGGAACTGCCCTGGCGCCCACCCCTCCCGGCTGGAGGTGACGGCCCCGGGGGCATCCCGAGCCTGGCGGGTCCACTGGGCTTCGCAGGGAGCACACATGCGGTCCCTGTCCCCGGCCCACTGCCACCTGGGACAGCTGGGGGTCAAGCCCCGCTCTGCTCGAGTCCCTGCTCCAGTTATTTGGGGTGCACACCCGAGGTGTGGGTGCCTGGCCACAGTGCTGTGTGACCCTCAGGGTCGCCCAGCCTCCGCTCCCCCGCGCCTGTTTGTCCCCGCGGCTGGTCTGGCTGGTCTCGGGCAGCGTCCGTGTCCAGCGCCCGCCCGCAGGCTGGTTGCGTGGGCCTCTGCCGAGACCTCTGTCCCCCGCTGGCCCCCAGGTTCTACGCGGCCGAGATATGCGTCGCTCTCAACTTCTTGCACGAGCGAGGGATCATCTACCGGGACCTGAAGCTGGACAACGTGCTCCTGGACGCGGATGGCCACATCAAGCTGACGGACTACGGCATGTGCAAGGTGAGCGCCCGCCCCGCGGGTGTCCTCTGGCCTGGGGTCCTGGGGGCTCCTCCCTCCCAGCAGATGGCTCTGTCCCCACAGGAAGGCCTGGGTCCCGGTGACACCACCAGCACCTTTTGTGGCACCCCGAACTACATCGCCCCAGAAATCCTGCGAGGGGAGGAATACGGTGAGCCGGGCGGGTTGGGCTTCCCTGCGCCTCTGCTCCTGCGCGGGTGTGGCCCCCCCATGTCCCTGGAGGCTCGCCGCCCAGCATGGGGGCGCAGCACGCGGACAAAGACGCCCCCGCACCCTAGCCGAAGAGCAGGCGGCCCCGGGGCCAGGCGCCGTCTCTGTGGTGTGAGCGGACGGGGTGCTGTGCGCACACGCCGCCCCCGCCCTTGGACGAGGCTGATGCCGCCGCCTTCTTCTGGGGCCTAGCGGGGCGCGGGGTGGAGGGGCCGCGCCTCGAGCCACGGGTGACTGCGCTCCCCAGGGTTCAGCGTGGACTGGTGGGCACTGGGCGTGCTGATGTTCGAGATGATGGCGGGGCGCTCCCCTTTCGACATCATCGCCGACAACCCTGACATGAACACAGAGGACTACCTTTTCCAAGGTGTGTGGCCGCCCTCCCGCGGGAGGGCAGGGCGGGCAGGGCGGGCAGGGCGGGCCGGGCGGCCGGCTGGAGCTCACAGCGCCCGTCCACAGTCATCCTGGAGAAGCCCATCCGCATCCCGCGCTTCCTGTCCGTCAAAGCCTCCCACGTCCTGAAAGGGTTCCTCAACAAGGTGAGTCTGCGCGCAGCCCCCGCGCCCCCGCTGCCCTGGCCAGGCTGCAGCCCACCTGCCGTGACCTCTGACCCTAGGACCCCAAAGAGAGGCTGGGCTGCCGGCCACAGACCGGGTTCTCGGACATCAGGTCGCACGCCTTCTTCCGCAGCGTCGACTGGGACCTGGTAAGGGCCCGCGCACACGCGTGTGCACACCCTGCAGGCACGCGTGCAGCACCCACACGCCAAGCCCTTGGGGTGACGAGCCCCACAATGCAGAACCGGGGCCCGTGGGCGAGGGGCCTGGGAGGCCTTGGCCGCGTCCCTGAGGTTTGCCCCGGAGCAGCCGCGGACTGACTGCGCCAGGCAGGGTGTCGCCTGGGTTTCCTGGGTCGCCCGCCTTGGGGCACGGTCAGTAACCGAGGTCAAGGCTGCGGGCTTTGGCGCCACGGCTTGGGGTCTCGAGGAAAACCAATCCGGCTCTGGTGTGGGGTCGGCACCAAGCTGCTGAGGCAGAAGCCCGGAGTCCGCTCTTTAGAGTAAGAGCGGCAGGACATGCAGGGGGCAGCCAAGGCCCGGGCACCCGCCTCCAGCCCTCCCGGCAGCGAGGCCTCGGCCACTCCCTCACCGGCCAGCTCTCTGGCCCCCATGGCCTGCCTTCTGTGGGACAGCCCTCGCAGGGTGGGACCGTGGGGAGAAGGGTACGGCCTTGCCAGTCCCAGCCGCACAACGTTGGGGACGGCTGCCGAGCATGGGGAGCAGCTGTGGTGTCCACCAGTCCCCGAGCAGCACAGCCCACAGCCTGGCACCCCGCACCTGCGGCCGGTGGCTGCACCCATGCGCCCAGCTGGGGTTCCACTGTGTGCCTGGGCAGCCCCTCGGCGGACACAAGGCGCCTGACACCTGGGCGTGCGTTGGAGGGCCTGGCGCCACGGGTGTGACCACAGTGGGCGCCTCGCCCGGCGTTGCCCAGCTCTCGTGGCTGGCCCCGGCCCTGCGAATCTCCTCCTGGACGCTGAGTTTTGAGGGGGATAAAAACACAAGGGGCATTGGGGGGTTGAGGGGGTCTGAGCACTGCACCCCAACCCCCCGACTGTGCCGTCCTTGCAGCTGGAGAAGAAGCAGGCCCTGCCGCCCTTCCAGCCGCAGATCACCGACGACTACGGGCTGGACAACTTCGACGCGCAGTTCACCAGCGAGCCCGTGCAGCTGACCCCGGACGACGAGTAGGCGGGGGCGGTCCAGCGAGCCGGCGGGGGGGCGGCGGGGCCCGGGGCACCCACACGGGCCTGTGCTTGCAGGGACGTCATCAAGAGGATCGACCAGTCCGAGTTCGAAGGCTTCGAGTACATCAACCCGCTGCTGCTGTCCACCGAGGAGTCCGTGTGAGCGCCTCCCGCGGCCTGGTCTGCGAGCGCCCGAACTCTGCCCCCACCGCGCATGCATGCGGGCGGCGGCGCCGGCGCAGGAGGGACAGGCCGGCGGGCCGGGCGGCAGAGCCGGGCAGCCGCGCGGGCCCTGGCGCCGAGGGCGGGCCGGCAGCCCGTGGAGGGAGGCTGCCAGGACGCGGCCGGGGCCGTCGGCACGGACCTCGCAGGGGCGGTCGGGAATAAACGGCTGGTGTGGCGCTCCCTCTGTCCGACGCTTCCTTGGGAGCCACGCCCCGGGATTTTTACAAACCTGGAACGTTTTCTAAGTCGTGGTAAGTTCCGTTGTCGATATTTCACGCGCGCATTCCCGGCCGCACGAGCGCAGCCGCCGGAGCCCGAGGCGCGGGCAGCGGCCTGGAGGGGCCCGCGGCGCCAGACCCCGCGCCCAGAGAGTTTCACAAAATATATTTCTGAAAACGCTAAGCCCGCCCGCGTGAGCTCGTGTGTTGCGCGCTGCAGTTTCGGGAAATCCTTGCATCAGGATGGCGCCCGCCCCGCCCCGCCCCGATGGCCAGGAGGCGCCCAGCTGAGGCCTCTCGTGCTGGGCCGGGCTGGCCCCTCTGGACACCTGGCCCAGACCTCCCTGTGCGTGACGGCGACGCGGCCCCGGGACAGGCGTGTGCAACCGGCCATGCTCACTCGGGACCTCAGGAAGCCAGGCCCCGCGTGCCCAGCTGCCTCCCCGGAACTTGGGGAGCGTCTACCAGCACCCACGGTGGCCAGAAGGCCTTGCCTCGGAGACTGAAGGCGGGTGCTGGGCGTGGGCGTGCCCTGAAGGCGTGAGCGCGCAGGAAGGCACGCGTGCGCCCTGAGGCTGCGGCGTCGGGCAGTGACCCGTGCCCATCTGGCCCAGGCCCAGGCAGAACGTTTACATCAACGTCGCCAACGCTTCTGGCCCTGCTGGCTGCTCGTGTCCAGGAGGCGGGGCCCAGGCGCACCCGCACGGGCCCTCACGGGGGCGCCTGCCGGCTGAAGCAGGAGGGACGGGAACGTGGGAGCAGGTGAAGACACTGATGGCTGCCGCTGCGCTGCCCTGGGGCTCGTGGGAGCGCCGGCTGGCGCCGAGGTCCAGAGCTGTTCCCAGGGGGCCGTGCGGGCGGGCCGCCCGTGGCGGGAGGGCAGCCCGTGGTGACGCGGGCCCGGCGCCCACAGACGCGCTCGGCGCCTTGCTGCTTGTTACAAGGAGGTGTTCCAACCAGCACCGCTTTCCAGCCGTTGTTTTAAAAATACTTTTTTAGGGCAGTTTCGGGGTCCAAGCAACACTGAGGGGCAGAGGCAGGAACTCCTGGGCCCACCCCCATCCCCCAGCAGAGGGGCCAGTGGGGACCATGGGCAGAGGCCCACACGCTCTGGCTGCTGTTCACCCCCAAACGCTGCCACCCCCCCAGCCCCCCTAGAACTGGATCCACCCGGCGGGCAGCCTTCCCAGACCCCCTTCTCCCGCGGAGGACACAAGGGGCCCCCCCGTCTGTGTGAGGCCATCTTTGAAAGGAAAAGCGCTGACAAATTATGGAAGTTAACGTGGCCGCCCTTCTACCCCCACCACCCAGTGAGACCACAGGCCTGGGGCCGCCCGGTGGGAAGAGCCACCGCGGCTGGGGCCACCCACGGCTTCTAGGCCGGAGGGGCAGCTGCTCGAAGCCCCTGTGGTGGAGGACGCGGTGGCCACAGCAGGACATCTGCACCCGACAGTGACCACAACCCTGCAGCAGACGGGCTCCCGAGCGGCGTAGCTACTGCACGTGTGGGGGACATGCTCCCTGCCCCGCGCCCAACGACAGCGTCCAGAACAAGGCCAGTTCACTCAGCTGTCTGGTCCCCGCCAGGCGCTGACCAGTAGCTCTGTCCACCCAGCTCGTGGCGGCCTGCGCAGCACCGCGGGGGACGGGGCTCCGACGCCTGTGCTGCTCCGGTCCCTCCGCTGATGGGCGCAGGCCAGGCGCCAGCTGCTCACCACACCACGTCCTCTGTGCTCTCCGCCAGGCACTGGGCCAGGTGGCTGTCCACCTCCAGCGGGGTCAGCCTGCGGGGAGAGGAGAGCCAGTCACCCAGGAGAAGCATGTCGGCCACACCCATGCCGGCACCTCCTGCATCCCCTGCCCGCACCCCCGGCCATGACAGGATGGGAGGCCCGGAGAGGCCCCCCAATAGCCTCCAGGGCACCAGAGGGCAGGTCCCCCGGAGTTGGGTCCCCAGCACCCCTGCACAGTGGCCAGCACAGCCCACGCCGGGCACCTGCTCAGTTGCAAGCCCAAGGCTCCCCACTGTGCTGATGCCGGAGCCAGGGGGTCCCCCCCAGCCACAGGGCAGCACAGGGCCCCCGTGGCCTGGCCGCCAGCTCTCCCCAGGCCCACCTGCGAAGCAGGGGTGCCGCCGCTGCCACCAGACGCTGTGCTCCCTCTCACCCACCCAGCACCCCACACCAGGCCGAGCCCAGGGTGCCGGCGGGGGCGCAGCGGGTCTGACCCAGAGGGCGGGAGGCCTGGCAGGCACGGGCTGTGCGGGGGCCACTGTGCAGCCTCCCTGGGCCCTTCGCCTCCGGGGCGCGCAGAGGCTGGCGGGGCCGAGAGGAGAGCCGCTCGCCAGGCCCGCCCAGGCCCTGCCCCGCCAAGGTGGCTGTCTCGGCCGCTCCGCTGGCCACACCTTTCCAGGATCCTGCGGTGACGGAGCCCAAGCTGGACTGCGCTGCCCTCCCTGTGCGGGGCTCGCCACCCCAGCTGTGCCCCCCCCCGTTAAATCCCGCACCCACCGGGGAGGGTCCTGCCCGGCCACCGCTGCAGCCCGGGCGGGGCAGTCCCGAGGGGCCGGCGCGGTGGACCCTGAACCCACAGCCCTGCACCCCCAGGCCCCGCGGGGGTCACCGGGCTCCCCAACTCTCCCTGGGGAGATGCTGCTCTCAAGGGTCGAAGGCCCGCTCGGGTCCCTAAAACTGAGGCGGTTTCAAGGGGCTGGGCCTGGGGTCGGGGGCGGGGGGGGGGGGGGGGTGAAGGGGGCGGGGGTCCGGGGCGCTCACCCGGGGCGAAGTCGGCCTGGCACAGGGGGCAGCTCCGCAGCGCAGGTGCCGCCTCCCCGGCGCGCGGCTCCTCGGCGCTGGGCCCCCGCGCGGCCGGGCTCGGGGCGGGGTGGCGCGGGCCCCCCGGCGCCCCGGGCCGCGCGGAGCACCCGGTACGAGCGGCGGCGGCCCCGCGCGGGGGGGCGGGAGCGGCGTCCAGGAGAAGGTCTCGCCTCCCGCCGCGAAGGTCTCGGGGGTCGGGGCGCGCGGGGGTCGCGCCGGGGCTCCTGCGAGACGGGGCGTGGTTCGAGCAGCCGGGCGCCCCCGCCGCCCCCCAACCCGGCCCCGCCCCCCGCCCCGCCCCCCCGCCCCCCCGGCCCTCCTACCCACCCCCCCGGCCGGCGCGCACCTGCGCGGGGAAGGCGGGCAGCGGCGGCGCCTCTCCGTCGGGGCTCGGGTCCGCCCGCACCGCGCGCAGCAGCAGCGCCCACGGCCCCGCGCTCCCGCCGTCGGGCTCCGGCAGCGGGCGGGGGCGGCCGTCGGGGGCCCTGGGGCGGCGCGGGTCAGCGGGGCGGGCGGGCGGGGGGCCCGAGGGCCGCGGGGTGCGGAGCGGGAGGGCTGGGACCCCCGCCGCCTCGCCGCCCGCCCGCCCGCCTCACCCGTCCCGCGGGGGCGGCCTCCGCCGGCTCAGCCTCAGCCGCGGCCTCCGCGCCGCCTCCATGGCCGCCTCCACGGCCGCCAACATGGCCGCCTCCACGGCCGAGCCGGCGGAAGTGAGCGCGCGGCCCCGCCCCGCCCCTGTGCTCAGGCCCCGCCCCCGCACGCAGGCCCCGCCCCCGCCCCGCGCGCAGGCCCGCCCCTGTGCTCAGGGCCCCGCCCGCGCCCCGCCCCTGTGCTCAGGCCCCGCCCACGCAGCCCGCCCCTGTGCTCAGGCCCCGCCCCGCACGCACGCCCGCCCCTGTGCTCAGGCCCCGCCCCGCACGCAGGCCCGCCCCTGTGCTCAGGCCCCGCACGCAGGCCCGCCCCGCCCCCGCCCCGGCCCCGCCCCGGCCGGGCGGGACCCCCAGCCCACGTGGCCCTCAGCCCGGCCCCCCGCCGGGACCCCGCAGCCCAGGGGGCCCCACCCCCACCCCCACCTCGACCCCAGGCCCGACACCCCCCCGACGGGCCCCACGCTCACGCTGAGCGTCCCCGCGACGCCGCCCGCGCGCTCCAGCCCCGCCCGGCGCCAGCCGCGACCCTGGCCCTGCCGACCCCGAGCCCTCGGAGCCCGGCCGCCCCGCCGCGGCCCCCGGGAGCCCCGGTCCCCGGCCCCAGGCCAGGGCCCCCCCGGCCGCCAGGGCGGGGCGCCGACCGCGCTGTCCTGCGGGGACGCGGGCCGGCCCCCCGCCCCCGCCCGCCCAGGGCGGCCCGGCGCCTCTCGCGGGCTCGGCGTCCTCGGGAAACGCGGCGGCGCGGGCCGGCCGGGGCGCGGGGCCGGGGCGGCGGGAAGGGGCCGGGGCGGGGGCCGGGGCGGCGGGAAGGGGGCCGCCCGCCGCCCACGCCCCGCCGCCGCTGGGGGGCAGCAGAGGCCGCGGCTCGGCCCTGGCCTGGGCGGCCGCGTGGGGCGGCGGCTCCCCGGCTGCCGTCCACTCCGCGGCCGCGGCGTCCCGCCCCCAGCCCGCCCGTCCCGTGCGCCCCCTTCCCCCTCAGAAAGGGCGCTGCTGCCGGGCACGGTCTGGGGGTTCCGCAGCCGCGACAGCCCAGGGCCGGCCCACAGTCCCAGCCCGACCCGGCGCCCGGAGGAAGCAGGCAGGGCTGGTGCGGGCCGCCGGCCGCCCCACCCGCGCCCCGGCTCGCCTCGCTGAACGCAGGGCAGCCGCCGCCCCGCCGGCCGCCCCCTCGCCGGCCTCCCCACCGCACTGTGCCCCACCGAGCCCCGAGCTCAGGGGATCCCCGCCAGGGGCCGAGCAGCCGGTCCCGAGGGCTCCGCCCCAGGGCACCCTCCGTGCGGAGCGGAGTCGAGGGAAGACGCGGCTCTGGGGGCTTGGGGTGCTGGACGACGCCGGGGCTCCCCGGGAAAGGTCCCTGCGGATGCCCGAGTTCAGCTCCGGCCGGGCTCAGGGCCCTCTGCCTGCGGGGGGCACAGGTGCAGAGCAGAGGCCTCGTGGGGCAGCAGCCGGGAGGTGCGGCCGCCGAGGCACTGGGCCCGGCGGCGGACAGGAGCCCGCGGAGCCTCCGCGTGGCCGCTGCTCTGGCTTCCGGAGTAAGCCCAGGAATGTCCAGCCTCTGGCACCGCCGATCACCCAGCCCGGCCCGCCACCCCGCAGGCCCTGACCTCCCCTCCCCGCCCAGCACCTGCAGGCCTGTGGCACTGGGCCCTGGTGTCCGGGCACCAGCGCCCCACGTGAACCCTGAGGCCGACACTCGGGCTCCGGTCTCCTTGCCGGGAGTGGGCAGTCCAGACACGGCCTCCAGTGCCCGACCCTCGGGAGACAGAGGCCTTCGCCTTGCACAAGGGAGCCTCAGCCCACCGCACGGACGCCGGGGCCAGCTCTGGGGCAGCCGACAGCAGTGGAGGAGGCGTGGGTGGGGGTCAGCATGGCGAGGAGGGCCGCCTCCTCCCTCCTACCCCTGAGCATCAAGCTCCTGGGGTGATTGTATGCACCCCAAGTCGTGCTGCAGACCCAGCAGTGCCCAGAATCAGGGGTCGCAGCCTGAGACGGGGGCGGAGGGGAGCACCCAGCACTGGCGAGCGTGTGTCCAGCTCCACTCGCAGGCCAGCAGCAGGCTGCTTGGGAGGCCAGTCCAACTGTGCGGCCCTCAGCCTGGCCCCAGAGACTGCCAGCCCCCTTGCCTGGGCCTGAGCTGCCCCTGACCCACTGCCCTGAGACCCGTCCCCAGCAGCAACCCCAGGCAGAGGGCAGCCCTAGGGCCCAAGGGTCCAGTTGGGGGCTGCTGGCCACTGGGAGCCGTGAGAGCTGCCCAGTGGGCCCACGTCCTGCCTAGCTGGCTGGCAGCTCAAGCAAGCTGGACGCCGACAAGAGGCTGGCAGTCCACCTGGGAGGGCTCCTGCCCACTGGGCCTCTCTGGGCTCTCAGCCCTCGCCCGCGCCCTGCAGGCCCACCCTGGCCCCTGGCCCGCCCCTGGCTGGGTCCTGGAGGGCAGGCCTGGAGCCCGGGCCCCACACAGGGCCAGACCCCGGGGAAGCCGCTGTAACTTCAGCAAGGGAGCGGGACGGGGTTCACTCCCGGCTCCCCACCTGGACGAGAGCCCCCGGCTGCAGCCCCTCCTAGGGGTGAAGGTGCGGACCCCGGGCACAGCCGCAGACGGCAAAGCGGGGTGGAGGGAGGGGCCACGTTCCCCTGGGAGCCGCGGTGGGAACCAGGACCTGTGCAGAGCCGGGCGGGCGGGCGGGCGGCTGTCGCTCGGCGTGCCCGACCGCGGTCCCATGCAGCGGCCCCTCAGAGGCGGCAGACGGCCGGCGTGGGCACCAGTGGGCACTGGAGGGCAGGCCCGGGCAGGTGGGTGGGGGAGGGCCCCTGGGCGCGGCACATGTTGTGTCCACACGTGTGTCCCGCTGGTTTTGTGTGTAGCCTGTGATGTGTGCATCCGTGCGTGTCGTGTGCACGTGTGTTTTCATGCTCTGTGTGTGCATGTTTGGTGCTCGCGCATGTGTACTTGTGTGTGGTGTGGGTGTCTCTGTGCATCAGTGTGTGGGGGCATGTGTGCACACGTCAGTGTGTGTGTGCCCGTGTCCCCGTGTGTATGCGTACAGGTGTGTGCGCGCACATAGCCCTGCACTGGCGTGTTTGCATGTGCACACAGCTCATGTACACACATGCGCGGGCGGGTGGTGTTTGTGTGTTGCACACACATGTACATGTGTGGTGGTGTGCATGTGTCTGAATCTGTGCGTGTGCATCCGTGTGCACACGTGTCTTGTGTTTTCTGCCCCAGGCTTGGATCCCGCCTGGGCAGCTCCCCCAGGGAAACGGAGTCGGGGCTCAGGCAGGGCCCAGGCACGTCCTCAGCAGCTCCGGCTCTGGCCTGGGTCAGCCCTGCCAGCGCCAGGCCGCTCCTCCTTCGGGGCCTGGCCCAGCGTGCACGGAGACAGGCCGGGCCCCTCCAGGAGACCCTCCTCCTCCCAGCGCGCCTGCCCCCCACCCCGGCCACCCCGCGCTCGCGGCCAGCACACCTCACCCGGCCTTGCCCGGGCCCCTGAGGCCGCCACCAGTCCTCCAAGTTAAACATCGCCCTGGAGCTGTGCGTCCGCCGGGCCGCGCTGCCGGCGGAGGTCTGTGGACGGGGCTGGGCAGCGGCCAGCGCCAGCTCGAGGCTTGGGGGCCTCCTGCGGTGTCTGCAGGCCGGCGACTGAGCAGCCGCAGCCCCACCCTCTGCAGCCACCTGTTTGCTTGTCCCCGCCCGGTCACGGCCTGAGCCCGGGCAGTGGGCCGTGGGTCCCTGGGCAGGGTGGGGAGGGCCACTCGGGGGCCCCAGTGGGGCCTCCTCGACCATAGGGGCCTCCCCTCGCCACAGAGCCTGGCGCCCGGCAGAGCAGGCCGGGAAAAGGCTGGCTGAGCCACTGGGTTCCAGCGCAGCGGGCGCCCCGGAGGCTGCTGCCGAGCTCCTGTCTGCCTCCGGGGAGCCCCGAGGCCGTGAGGCCCACGAGCCCAGCCCCCCACCCCCCCCACCCCCGTGTCCGCGCGGCTGGCGGGGGCTCCGAGGCTCAGGGCAGGCCCCCGAGTCCTGTTCACACGGGCCTCGAGTCCCGGCCGGCGCCCGCCTCGCTTCCTCCCCGGCCGGCCCTCCCCGCGCAGACCCGGGGGGCGCAGCGGCCGCCGCTGGCCCTGGCCCAGCAGCCGCGCCCCGCCCCCTCGCGGGCGCCTGAGAAGCCCCTCAGCCCGCACCCCACCCTGCCGAGAACACCCCGCCCGAGCCGGCCGCGCGGACTCCTCTCCCCCGGCGGGAGACGACCCTCCGCCCTCCTCGCGGGCAGCGTCTGTGCGCGGGGACAAAGCCCCTCGGCCCCGGCCTGGCGGGCCCTGGACCGGCCCGGCAGGACGAGCCTGAGCCCAGCGGGCGCCCCGGGAGGGCTGGAGGAGCGGGCAGGCTCTCCGAGTGTCCGCGCGGAGAGGCCAGAGGACGGCGCTCAAAGTCCAGCCGCTCCTGAGGCCGGGGTGCCCCCACTCGCTGCGGGGGAGAGCCGCTCCCCGGACGTCACGCCCTCGCGCGAGGGCGCCCACGGCCCCTCCGTCCCGGGGCCGCGCCCTCCCGCCGCAGCCCTCCGTGGGCCGTGGCCTCCCGCCCGCCGCCGCCGCCGAGCCCGCCGAGCAGGTGCGCCGTGAGAGCCGTGGACGCCCGGCAGCCGCCCGGCCTCCCCTGCACCTGGGCGGGGAGCCCCGAGCCCGCGCCCCCTCTGCGCGGGGCTCCAGAGACAGCCGCCCACCTGCCCGCCCGTGCCCGGGCCTGCGCCTGCCCGAGTCGGCAGGCGAGTCCGGACTTCGTACCGGGGAGGAATGTGGGCCTGGAGCCTCCGTGCGCGCGCGGAGCCGGCAGCCGGGGGCGTCGCGCCTGTCTGCCCTCCAGAGGCGGCGGGCGGTTGTGGCCCTGACCCCGAGCGGGCCCAGCACCCCCCTTCTGCCGGCCCCTCCGGGGGCTGGACCCCCCACCACCTCCCGCTGGGGCTGCGGTCAGCTCCCCGCAGGTGGGGGGCAGGGCGGGCCTCGGGGTGATGAGGGGGTGCAGGCTCTGTGCCGGGACCCAGGACCCCGTCTCACTGGCCCCTGGCAGGCCTCTGCGCGCCAGGGCTGGGCCCGGCGGGCCTGGCTCCTCGGGGCGGGAAAGGTCTTTCTGACGATTTCCCTAAGCAGCGCCGCACGCGGGGGCTGCCAAGACTTCTTGGTCGTTCACACAATTGTCTGGTGCAGAACCCCCGGGCCGGGGAGGGGCCCCTCACCCCAGGCCCCTCGCTCCCCCTCGGTTTGGGTTGGCCGTGGCGCGGAAACCAGCCGCCGCGGAGGGCACCAGCCCCAGGCCCAGGGGGCAGAGACCGGTGGGGACCCATCGCCCAGGGGGCCCGGCTACAGGCCTGCTGGGGCGCCCCTGGCCCAAGCCAGGCAGCCGCTATGGCCGGGGTGGCCGCACCACATGCCGGCCCTGCCCTCGGGGGCACCAGCCTCCTCTGAGGGCCGTGGGCCGCCGCTGCAGCCACCGGTTTCTGATGCAGGGACCGCGGGAGGCTGGGGGCTTCCTGGGCCAGCCGGGCTGCTGCCCATTTGGCCATCGCGCCCGCGCCCCTGCCCCTTCCTGCCCGCCCGGGCAGCCGCATGGCGGGGATCCCAGAGCGGGAGGGGGTGCCCTGGCCCAGGCCCTGCGCCCTGAGGGGCAGGAGGAGGCCGGGGGAGCCTGGGCAGCCCGGCCCTGTAGCCACAGCCGCGCCTCGAGGCCTGGCGGCAGGAAAGGGAAAGCTGACGTCATCGCGCCTGGAATCTGCTGTTTGGAGGCGTCGCCATGGAGACCGGAAGGCTCAGGGTGGGTAAAAATAGCAAACCCAAGAGGGTGTGAGCTCCAAGAACGAGAGTCTGAAAAGAAAGGAATCCAGGTCTTGTTTCTGGGAGGACAGGCCGTGAGGCTGGCGGGAGGGGCCGGCGGCTTCACAGCCACACGCTGCCACGCGCTTCCCCGGGGTCCCTGCACCCCAGCTTTGTCCCCATCAGGGCGTGGCTGGGAGAGCCCTGAAGCCCGGACACTCGGAGAGCCTGGCACGTGGGACCCGCGGAGAGGCGGCGAGGGCCGCCCGGCCTGGGCCCTGGTCCTGGCCCGCAGGGGCTGGCGGCCTGCGAGGGTGGCCGTGGGCCCCCGCCTGCCATGCACACCCCTCAGGATTCCCTCCAGGGAGCACCGGGCCTCCGCCCGCCCCAGGCCAGGGGGACAGTCACCCCAAGTGCCCAGCACGCGCCGTCTATGCGCTGTCTGCTCGCCCCCCCACCATGGGCCCACAGCGACAGGGACCCCCGTCCCATCCCAGGGGCTCGAGGCGGGACCCGGAAAGGCCCCTGAAGCCTGAGGGAGGTGCTCTGGCTGGTGCCCACCTGGAGGAAGTGGGGCTGCCCTGCGGGGCCCCCCTTCCTAGAGGTGCCCCTGGGCCCACAGTGGCGTCTGGTTGCCGGCCTCCTGCTGGAAACTCGCCGTCCCCGAGGGCCCCAGACGTGCCCGGCCACAGATGCGGGGCGCCTGGTGGGGCCCCAGAGAGAGAAGCCCCGCCTCTCCGGGGCCAGGGCTCAGCAACAGCCTGAGGGGACCCTGCCTTCTGCCCACTGACCCCCAAGAGTGTGACTCCCTGGGGTATCTGGAAGGGGTTGCAGCCTCTCCCTTCAGCAGACACCCCTGCTGGGGGACGGGGTTGGGGGGCCTGGGGCCGGGGCCTTGCCTCTTCAGCCCCGCCTGCTGGAGAGGGAGCGGGGAGCCGGAGCCCCAAGCAGGGGAGCTCGTTCCCCCAAGAAATAGCTCACATGCCTTATGTAACGCGTGAGCTCACTCCGCGGCCTGCCAGGGATGACGGCGGCGGAGGGGCCTGCTCGGGAACCCAGCGCGGCTCCAATTTACAAACGGGGGGGGGAAGCCTGCCCCCAGAGGAGGGGGCACAGCGCTCTGCAGCAGGGGGGCTGCCCCCCAGGGGCGACTGGGAGGCACAGGCCTGGGGTCCCCAGGGTGGGGGGCTCAGCAGGGCCGGGAGCTGTGGCCAGGCCGGGGTGCAGGGTGTGCCCAGAGGACCTCAGACCCAGATCCGCCCTGCTCCCCCACCAGCCCGGCGCCGGCAGAGCCGTGAGGTCAGAGCGAGGGCCCCTCCCCGGCCACCCAGGACCCTCTGGGAGCAGCGTGGAGAGGGCACGAGCTGCCCTCCGGCCTCCTGCCCCCGTCCCGGGCCGCTGCTCTGAGGCGGCTCCCCTTCTTCCTTCCCTGTGGGAGCCCGGCCCTGCCCCTGCGGCCCGTCCCCTCTGGGTGCGCGGTGTCCCCCATCGTCTTCTGCGACGGCCCAAACCCCAGCCATCCAGCCACCCCTGGAGGCCCGGGGCAGGCCACGCGGGGCAGGGGCTTCTGGGAGGCCCCGGGGCTGGGCCGGGCTCCTGCGTGGGCCCTCCTGCCTCGGGCTCCCGCCGTCAAGGGGCCTGGACGGGCTGGTGACAGGCAGCGCTGCAGCTGCGGTCAGAGGGGTGGCCTGAGCTGCCAGGGAGTGTGGCCCTGAGGGCGGTGGGGGGGGGCTGGGCCCGCTGGTGCCTGGGGGCTGGGAGCTCCAAGCACCCTCCAGGGTGACACCTGGCCGGCCAGGGCCTCAGGACTCCTGGCAGGCCAGGACCTGCTGTCCCCCCCACTGTGTCCCCCCCCACCCCCGTGTGCTCTGTGAGACCTGCAGGGGGGCAGCAGAAGGTCCCTCCGGCGCCCACAGCCTCCTGCCCGGCCCGGTGTGGCTGCTTGTGTGCACGAGGCTGCGGCCACCTGTGAGAGCTGGGGTGTGGCCAGCGCCCCGGGCGGGTGTGGCCATCTCGGAGTGCGCAGGGCCTCGGGGGGCCGGTACTGGGGGGCCAGGCAAGTGAGGAGGGGCCTCTGCACTGGGGGCAGTGCCTCGGCCAGCGAGCCCCGGCCCAGGCCGGTGGTGGAGGCCTGTGCCCCCTTGTGCGGCTGCCCGCGGGGGTGGCCAGGGCTCCCCCATGAAGGGGCTCCGGAACCAGGCTGGCCTCCCGCGCTGGGGCCGGGGCTGGGTGGGGCCCAGAGATGGACTGAGCAAGCCTCTGGCTCCTGGGGCCGTTCTGAGAGGCTGGCGCCCGCCGTGCACTTGCCAGCGGGACCAGGGCTGCCATGGGGGAGGCAGGCGGGCAGCCTTACGGTGCTATGGGTTGGGGATTTGGGGCTTCTGCTTGGCACAGGATCGGGGCTCCCACGTCTCCCTCTCCCATCCTCCCACGTCTGGGGGTGGGCAGTCCCTGTCGGGGTGGGCCGTGGAGCTGCCCACCGTGCAGAGGGCAGAACTTGATGGCACAGGCGGCGGCCGTCAACCACCACCCGCAGTGCTGAGGGGCTCCCCGCCCGTGCTCAGGGTGACCAGAGAGGGCCCTGCCCCACCCACTGTGCCACAGACCCCCAGGAGGCAGCCGCCCGTGGGGTGCTGAGACCACAGGTGACCCCAACCACCCTGGGAGGGGTCACAGCCCCGGGGCAGGGGGTGAACACAGTGGGCCTGGGGGGGAGGAGGCGAGAGGCGTCCTCCGGCCCGAAGAAACCACAGAGATGGTCCATGAGACCGAAGCGCTTCTTCTTTGGAGGAGCTGCCGCCAGCGTCTGGGCCCCACCTGTCCTGCTTCCCCACGTGGGGCCGGGGCTCGAGGGCGCAGCCCCCTGGCCAGCTGCTCCAGGAGCCCCGCTGGCGCCCCCAGGGCATTCTGTGACCCCACTTGTAGGCCCTCTTTAGTGGGTGCCTTTGGACTGTGCTCTTCAAGCCCCAAACCCGCACCGTGTGATGGGAATGTGCATTTCTCGTCATTGTTTACTTTCAGTTCAGAGTTCTGGGGTGTTTCTAACCCTGACCAACTAAAGACAACGTGTGGGATGGCGAGTGGTCACGTTTAGTGTCGTGATCTGTGCTAGAGAAACAGAGAACCGGGGTTAGGCTGCTTTCACGGGCTGCTGACCTGGTCCCCTGCCCCCGGCAGCCTCCCCTGGGTCTTCCCACCGCTCGTCTGATTCTCCCCCTTGTGTGAAAGCTGCTTGCTCTGGCTTGGCTCCCCAAGGCTGGACCCCGCAGAGCCACTTACCAACACCTTCTGCCCCCACCGCCCACATGCGTCGCCCAGGAGTCTTGGTCCCGGGGTGTGTGCATCATTATAACATGTGCCGCCACCACCGCTGAGCCAGGCGCTGACCTCTGCGCAGACGCTCTTTGTTTTCCCGGGAGTTAGTATTTGCCTTGCTTTACCTTTGCTTCTGCAGTTTCCTCTGTGCCTACAGCTGCTTCTACTGGCATCTTCCAGCAGATTCTCACACAGTTTCAATCTGGTCAGATGCGGCCTCTATTGTCCTTCTATCCCCGCCCGGCTGGTTGCTCAGGCCCAGCGCTGTCAGCGCCAGGTGGGGCACAATCTCCGTTCCGTTCCTCTCAGGAGCTAGACAGCCCCGCTCAGCTTCATTGTTGCCGGAGAAGTTGGTCCAGCTTCCATTTCAGAACGGGCCCGTGGCCTCGACTCCCAGTGTCAGGGGTGCTTGGGCTCCGGCCCCCTCACCCCCTTGGCCTGTGCTCTGTCCTGCTTTCTAGCCCTGCAGTTTTCATCTTTACATGTTTTTTTTTTTTCCCTAAACCTTTTTTCTAGACGCTTATTTATTTATGCATACAGGCCAGACTGGGGTACAGGCCAGAGGTGTGTGTGTGGAGGGGGGTGACAGGACTCACCAGAGACAGAGTGGGGAGCAGAACAGGCAGATCCACTGAAACCCACTGCTGAGGGGAGCAGCGGGAGACAGGTGGGGTCTGTTGCGCCACATGGGTCAGCTCCCCGGCCGGGGATGGACTCAGGCCGCAGTGGCTGGCGACAGCTCGATAGCGCGGTCTTTAACCGCTGGGCCACCAGCAAGGTCCATCTTTGTGCGTTTTCTTGGAAAAGGGTGGGTGCTGCTCCCTTCCGAGGCTTGTGTTTTGGCCAGACTAGTCCAGCACCTGCATCCTGCTTGTGGCCCCGGCGAGCGCGGGGCCCGGTGGGGATCCGCAGCAGCCTCAGGCTGGAGCTCGCCGTGCTGGGCAGCTGAGCAGGGCAATGGACGATTCACGTCTCCTCCCCATGATGTTTTCAAAACAAGTTGTGCAGTTTCTAACAACCTCAAACTTATGGGAACGCTGCAAGAATAGTGCCCAGATGCCCCAGTGCTGCCCAGGGCATGGCCGCGTGTAACTGGGTCCTCACCAGGCCCTCGCCAGGCCCAGGCCTCCCGCTCAGTCAGAGCCATCCTCTGCTGTGGCCACCAGCAGGGACCATGTTGCACTGGGTGTTGCGTCTCTTTCTCCTCCTTTGGTCCAGAACTTTCTTTGATCTTTCCATGACTGCCTTGACCCTGCCACCCTGGAAAGTTCCAGACCGGTCCTTCTGTACAGAGTCCTGCCCTGGGGGTGCCTGAGGCTTCACCACAGTCAGGTGCTAAAGCGGCAGGAGGCTCTTGGAAGCGGTGTGGGTGGATGCTGTCAGGAGATGGGGCTGCCCTGCACGTCGCTCCACATGGCCCCTGGGCGGGCTCCGCGGGGTGCTGCTGGTGCTCCCCTTGAACTCACTCTTCTTCCCTTTGTCGTTAAGGGGACCTTCAGTGGGGGGAGCTGAAATCTGTGGAGGAGGCCCCGTCCCATCGCCGAGTCAACGTGTTACACGTCTGTCCATAAGCACCAGCTTGGGGTGTCTGTCCCGCCTCGCGCCCCCTCGCCACCCGCACAGCAGGTGCTCCAGCCTGTCCTGTGCCCCCTGCCCGGCCAGCCGCTCCCCCAAAGAGCCCCATGCCCTCAGGGCAGGTGGACAAGCTGCCAAGGCCCTGGTCCAGACCATTGTCCAGGCCGCCGGGGCAGCGCTGCAGCAGGGCCTCTCGGCCGCAGAGTGGGGCTTGTACACACCTGTGCAAATGCGCAGTGCCCTCTAGAGCCTTTGTGCTCGTCTGTAGGTCTTGAAGCTTGTGCGTGCGTGTGGGCTCACGCTAGTCTGGCGGCTACAGCCTCTGTGCCCTCCACTCCAGCCCCGTGGCCTTGCCCTGAGCCGGCCCGCTTCCTCCGGTGGCTCCCTGCTGGGCGGCCACGCAGGCCTCGGCTGGCAGCGGCTTCCTAAGGCATGCTGCGTCCTGCCCGCCTCCTCCCTCAGCCCACCGGTGCTTCCCGACGGCCTCCCAACCACCCATCTGCAGCCGACTTTTGTCTCGGGTCTGCCTGGAGCTGCTCCCTGGGAACAGCCTCTTCTCCGTTTTTATGAAGCTGCGGTGATCCCAACGGTTGTTCAACTGCGAAGGCCGAGCGCGGCGTCCGACACCGGTGGCCCGTGCCCCGCTGGCTTTGCCTTCGGCTCCCAGGGCTGGGACGCAGGACCATGCGGAGCGGGCCCATGGGGAGGTTGTCTGGGGGGCCTCTGGCCCAAGTCTGATGATCTAGTCTCCCCCAGGGCAGGCAGCCTCGAGCCTCTGGCTCCAAGGCCTGCCCCTGGCCCCTCAGGCCCGGGCACTCCTGCCCCCTTCCCAGTACCTCTGCCTCCTTTGCCAAGCTGCCTGGAGTAGGGCGAAGCTCGGTGGGCAGAGCCTGAACTCCTTTCCCAGGGTTCCAGGCCCCGAGCCCCCAGTTTGTCCACAGAGCAAATGCACCCATGCGCCCGGCAAGGGCCAGTCAAGTGGGAGAGTCAGGGGAGCAGGTCCCCATCCCTGCCCCCAAGGCTGAGCCTGTGGCCTGGCCCCTCCTGCCCCCAGCGTGGTGCCTGGCCCCTGGCAGGGGACCGTGTGAGGAGGACACGGGGCCAGAGTGGCGGCCAGGAGGGTTGGAGGGAGCAAGGCCAGCAGGTGCCACCCCGCCTGCCCTGGCTGTGGAGACGGGCCTGGCCGGCCGACTGTGCGGGCCCTGGCCCTGGTCCTAGTGTGTGTGTGTGGGGGGCTTGTTGCTCCGCGAGCCACATCTTAGGGGGAGAAGGCCTCACAGCCCCCCAACCCGAGAAGTTTGAGGAGCTCGTCTACCCGCGCTGGCGGCCACGCCTGGTCCCTGCTGCGCCCCCCGCTCCCACTCAGGCTTCCCCCCGCCGCCCTGGGCAGGGCTGACCCCGTCCCTCCTCGCCTTGCGGGGCCCCTGCTGCAGCCTCGCCGGGCGGAGGCGGACGGGGCAGCAGGCCGGGAGCTGGCGCTGTCCCCGCGGCCGGGCCGGGCCGGGCCGGGCCGGGCGGGACACCGCGGCCGACGTGGCGAGAAGGGCCCTCCGGAGGGGCCGCCCGGCTTTGGCGCGCCCCTCCTCCGCTCGGGCGCGCGGCGCGGGGCGGGGCGTCCCTGGGCCCGAGGGGCGTCGGGTCCGGGCCGGAGGGCGGGGGTCTCGGGCGGCGGAGGGGGCGCCCGCCCAGCCCGGCCCTCGGGGTCGCGGCCCACGCGCGGGCACCTGCCGCCCGGCCCGGGGTCGCGCTTCGCGGAGACGGGGGGGGGAGGGCGCGGAGCGCGGGTCCCGCCGCGAGGCCGGGGGGGGGGCGCCCCGCCGCGAGGGCCCCGGGCTGCGGGCGGCCCCGCCTCGCGGCTGCGGTCGCGGCGGGCGCCGCGTGTGGGCCGGGCCGGGCGGCGGCGGCGGCGAGGCGGGCGCCCGCCCCGCCGCGCAGGAAGCCGCCCGGCCGGAAGGGGGGCCCGGGCGCCGCCGTCGCCCCCGCGGGCGGCCTTCCGGCGGGCGGGGCCTCGGGCCGAGCGGGCCCGGCGGGGGGGCCGGCCCGAGCGCGGCCGAGCGCGGCCGAGCGCCGCCGAGCGCGGCCGAGCGCGGCCGAGCGCGGCCGGGCGGGCCCGAGCGCCGGGCGGGCGGGGCCGGGCGGGCCCGAGCGCGGCCGAGCGCGGCCGAGCGCCGCCGAGCGCGGCCGGGCGCGGCCGAGGCGGCGGCGGGCGGGCCCGAGCGCGGCCGAGCGCGCGTTCCGGGAAGCGCCGGCGGGGGGCGGGCGCATTCCTGGCGGGCGGGCGGGCGGGGCGGCGCCTCAGTCCGCGCCGAGCGAGCCGCCGGGAGGATGTGCGCCGGGACCCGCGCCGCCGCCGCCGCGCTCTGAGGGCCGCGGCCGCCGACGGCGCCTCCCGCCGCCCCGGAAGCCGCGGGCCGGGCGGGCGCGGGCGCGGGCGCGGGCCGGGCGGCGGGCGGCGGGCGCGACGCGGGCGGCGGGCGCCGCGGGACGAGCCGCGCGGGCGCCGCGCGGGGGGAGGAGCGGGCGGGCGGCGGCGCCGCGCGAGGACGGCCCGGCGGGCCCCGCGCCCCCGCCCCCCCCGCGCGCCCCGGCCCGGCCGCGGCGATCCGCGCCCCGCGGCGCCGGCACCTGCCCGCGCGCCCCCCGCGCGCCCCGGGCCCGCGGGCGTTGGCGTTGGCGTTGGCGGCGCGCGCCGGGGCCGGGCCATGCCCCGCGCCTAGGGCGCGGGGGCGCGCGGGGGGCGCGCGGGGGGCCCGGGCGGCGGCGGGCGCGGCGCGGGGCGCGTGGATGCGGCGCCGGGCGCGGGCGGCGGCGCGCTGCAGCGGCGGGACCCCTTCGCGCCGCCCGCCTTCCCCTTCGCGCCCCCGGGCGAGGCCGCGGCCGTGAGCGGCCGGGAGCCGGCGGCGGCGGCGGGCGGCGGCCGGGGCCGCGGCCGGGGCGCCGGCGGGGCGCGCGGGGCGGCGGCGGCGGGCGCGGGGCCCCGGGCGCGCGGGAGCGGGAGCGGCCGGGGCGCGCCATGGAGGCGGCGGCGGGCGGCCGCGGCGGCTTCCAGCCGCACCCCGGGCTGCAGAAGACGCTGGAGCAGTTCCACCTGAGCTCCATGAGCTCGCTGGGCGGCCCGGCCGCCTTCTCGGCGCGCTGGGCGCAGGAGGCCTACAAGAAGGAGGGCGCCAAGGAGCCGGGCGCGCCCGCGGTGCCCGCGCCGGTGCCCGCGGCCGCCGAGCCGCCGCCCGTGCTGCACCTGCCCGCGCTGCAGCCCCGCCGCCCGTGCTGCCCGGGCCCTTCTTCATGCCGTCCGACCGCTCCACCGAGCGCTGCGAGACCGTGCTGGAGGGCGAGACCATCTCGTGCTTCGTGGTGGGCGGCGAGAAGCGCCTGTGCCTGCCGCAGATCCTCAACTCGGTGCTGCGCGACTTCTCGCTGCAGCAGATCAACGCGGTGTGCGACGAGCTGCACATCTACTGCTCGCGCTGCACGGCCGACCAGCTGGAGATCCTCAAAGTCATGGGCATCCTGCCCTTCTCCGCGCCCTCGTGCGGGCTCATCACCAAGACGGACGCCGAGCGCCTGTGCAACGCGCTGCTGTACGGGGGCGCCTACCCGCCGCCCTGCAAGAAGGAGCTGGCGGCCGGCCTGGCGCTGGGCCTGGAGCTCAGCGAGCGCAGCGTGCGCGTGTACCACGAGTGCTTCGGCAAGTGCAAGGGGCTGCTGGTGCCCGAGCTGTACAGCAGCCCCAGCGCCGCCTGCATCCAGTGCCTGGACTGCCGCCTCATGTACCCGCCGCACAAGTTCGTGGTGCACTCGCACAAGGCCCTGGAGAACCGGACCTGCCACTGGGGCTTCGACTCGGCCAACTGGCGGGCCTACATCCTGCTGAGCCAGGACTACGCGGGCAAGGAGGAGCAGGCGCGGCTCGGCCGCTGCCTGGACGACATGAAGGAGAAGTTCGACTACGCCAACAAGTACAAGCGGCGGGTGCCCCGGGTGAGTGTCCGCGGCGGCGCGCCCGGGGCCGGCGTCTGGCGGGGCGGCGGTGGGGGGGCCGGGCCGGGCCTCCCCCGGGCTCGGGCTTTCCTCTGGGTGCTGGGAAACGCGGGGGAGGGGCACGACCCCGCTGGGGCCGCGGGGTTCTCTGCCGAGGGCCTCGGGCTGGGTGGAGGTCGGGGGGCAGCTTACGAGGCCCACCGTGCCCCGACCGGCCGGCCTCCGGGCCCAGGTGCTCCTCCCGGGCCCGCTAGGCCCACAGGCCCAGACTTCTGTGGGGCCCTGGGCCCTAGAGTTGTCGGGCCAACCAGGGGTGAAGGGCACGGCCCTCACCTCGAGCTGCCAGGCCAGCTGGCGGGACCCGGGGGTGCTGCCCACATTCTCGGCACCCAGAGCCCAGCCCGGCAGGCCCGTTGGTGCTGGAAGTCCATGGAGGCGACCCGGGACTGAAGCCGGGTGTCCAGGCGTGGGGGACACACGACCCGCAGTCCCTCTCTGCTCCCGACGCCTGGTAGGGGCTCATCCCGGAGTCCCCTGGGCAGGGCGAGGGCTCCGGGGGCTCCGGTGTGGCCCGCGGCCCGTGATTTGTGTTGGACGCACCCTTTCCGGCCCGCTGGGGCCGGCGGGCCTCTGTCCGGCTCCCGCTGGCCAGCCGGCGTCTGAGTCCCTGCAGGCCGCGCCGGCCGTGGCTGTCCGCACCACCGCGGGGTCCTCGCCAGCACCCCCGGCCCAACCACCCCCCACCCCGCGTCTGGCGCTGCTTCTAGACGCCGGCCCGGGAGCCGCTGCTCGCCGGCGCTGCCTGCCTGCCGGCCCTGCTCTGGGAGGCCTGATTAATTCAGCTATTGCATCAAACTTTTTTTTCCCGAATCTGTGAATAGATGCGCCGCCCCGCTTTCTCTGGGCGCCCCTCCAGCAGCGTGTCAGAGTCTGGGGGAGGGGCTGGGAGGGAAGCTGTCGCCTGCTCGGGGTGCCTTGTGTGCTCGAGCGAGGGGCTGAGCAGGCGGGGCGGGCGGCAGGTGCCAGCAGGCCGTGGCCTGACGGGCAGGGCAGAGGAGGGGTCTGTGGCCTCGTGGGGTGGGGGCGCCGACCCCAGCGGCTTGGCGGCCCTTCATTTCGGGAAGGGGCGTCAAGGGGGCATGACGGGGGCCTGCGAACCGGGCCCTTCCCGCCTGGGCCGGCTGCTCTGGGCGCACGGGGCGTCCGGGTGTCCGCGTGGACTGGGGTCACGTGTGTGTGGTCTGCTGGGCTTGGCCGGAGGCCAGGCTGACCTCGACACACGGCAGACCCGGCCCCGGCTGAGGCCTGACTGCCCCCCCCCCGCCTGCCCGCCCCTGCAGGCCTAGGTTCCGGGCGGCCCCTCTGAACTTGGGGCTGCTTGGGGAGGCGGCGGGGTGGTCATAGCGGGTGGCCGGCTTCACTCTCGCCTGCGCCACCATCTGCGCTGCTCCGGATCTCGCTCGGAAATCAGCGTCCGGAGCGCTGACCGGGGGACGCGCTCCTCGGGGAGGCCGGGGTCTCGAGGCCTGTGCTGGGGGCCCCTTGCTGGGACGTGCCGCCTCGCATGCTGCACCCCGCTCTCTCAGCTGTTCCGGGCATTGCCCACCCCAGCGGGGAGTCCTGGGGCTTGCGGCCCCCTCATTCTCGCAGCACTGCCGGGGCGTCTGTACCCTGTGGGCGCCTTGAGAAGGGGCGGCTGCGCCTCAGGGTGGGCGTCCGCTCGCTGCTGCACAGCCAGGTCTGGGTGGAGCTCCCTGGGGAGACCCCCGCAGCGCTGCTGCCCGTTCGCTCCTCCCACCCCCAGCGCCAGCTTGTCGGGGATCTGGCCGAGGCATTTGCGCTGCTCTGCGGCTTGCGTAGCGTCGGGGGGGGGCATGGACGGCAGGGAGCAGAGGACGGGTCGCTGCCCCTCTCTGTGGGATACGGCTCTCTTGGGGCACGGGTCCTGGTGTCGGCGGCTAGGGTGCTGCCCAGGGCCCCTGAGGACATCGTGGTGGGCCTGTCCCGCCCCCGGCCAAGCGGGTGACTTTTTTGACGTCGACAGCTGGGGCCTCGCTACCACGGCTTGCCCTGCTCAGCCTGTGGCTCCCGTGGCTGCACCAGTGGGACCTGGAACATGGGGCGGCTCCTATTTTTCAAGCTGCGAGCCTTGGGGAGGTGGGGCATCTACATTTGCAGAGCGGTAGCGTTACTCGGGGACAACCCAACGCCAAGGGGTACAGGGGACGTGCCCTGGACTGGTTCACAGCCGCCCAGGCTGCGGCCGAGCTTCTGTGACCGCTGTCCTTGGGTGTTCTGTGGCGCCGCCCTGGGGAGCCCCGCAGGGGCCCCACCTGGCTGTGCCACCTCTCGCCGGGCGTCACTGGTGGGTGCACTGTGCCGCAGGGGGCCATGCCTTCCCTGCCCTCCTGCCCACACGGCCTGGTGCCACCCCTCGGCTCATCCCAGGTGCCGGGACCGCCGGGGTGGCTTTTCTAGTGGGCACAGGGCTGCCGGTCTCCACGGGGCGGCAGGGTGTCCCGGTCAGGGTGGGGCTGGTGTCCCGGGGCTCCCTGGCGCCTCGGCAGAAGATGGTGTGGTTCAGGCACCCCGTCCTCGCGCTCGCGCACGCTGGCTTTCCGGGCGCTTGCACCTGTCTGCCGGCCCCGCGGGCTGCCCGAGTTCCCGAGGCGGCGCAGGCGGGGCCGCTGTCCGGGGCATCTGCATGTGCCGGCGCCGTCAGGCCCGGGCCCGGCCGGAGGGCGGTTGTCTCTCTGTCGCCTCTCTGACTCTCTGTCGACTCTGGCGGTGAATTCCCGGTTCTGGACCGTGACGAGGCTCCGGGGCGGCCGGACCGGGCCCTGTGCGGGAGGTTGGGGTCTGGCCGCGGGCCGGGGTCTTCTCAGACGGTTGGGGCGGCGCTCCTGGGGGCGAGCCAGCCTCCCTTCTGCAGGGCCCTCCCGCCCCCCAGGCCCCAGGCCCCAGGCCCCAGGCCCCGCCAGCGCAGCCAGCGCCTCGCCGCCTCGGGGCTGCTGTCGCGGAGTCTGCGGAGCGGCGGGCGGTCGCGCAGGAAGTCTGGGGGAAGCGGCCGCTGCCGGGCGGCGTTTCCGGGGCCCGGCTGTCTGGCGGGCGGGCGGAGGTGTCCCCGCCGCGGCCACTGCGGCCTGGGGACTGTTACACAAGCAGCAATAATGTGTCTCTTTCTAAGGATTGCGAAAGCGGGCGGGTTTCTCCACTGGCGAATTATGCAAGTTCCAACTGAAATGTTTTTAAAAAGTGTCTTTGTTTTGAGTCAAAATACAGAGGCCCAGCTATGTCCTCCGGCCCGGGAGACCACGCTTCCCACCTGGGGGGCCTCGGCCCGGTTACCGGGGCGACGGCGGGGGTGCTGGGTGGGGGTTGGGCCCGGCAGGGGCCCCGGCCACAGAGGAGGGTGGGGGTGGGGGGGCTTGCCTGGGAGGGGCCCTCCCGGTGGCCACACTCGGAGCCAGCTGGGCCAGGGCCCGTGGTCCCCCCCAACCCGGCGCCAGTGAGCGGACAGTGGAGGGTTAGGTTGTGGGGGCCCCCCGCAGCGTGAGGACGGTCCGCACCCCCGGCCCGTGCCGCCAGGGCGTCCTCACTGCCCCCAGAGCTGCTGCTTCACCGAGAGGAGATGCCGCCTGGGCCTGAGACTTCAGTGCGACTTTGGGGGACAAAAGGAGCCTCTGGTGGGGGGTCTGGCTGTGCCGGGACGCCGGGTGGCTGCAAGGTGCTCCTGTCCCCCCTGCGCTCAGTCTCTGGGGCCCGCGGCGGGAGACGGCAGCCGAGTCCGGGAGGTCTGGGCCGCTGTCCCCAGGGCCTCACGCGGCCTGGCTGTGTGTTTGTGGTCGTGCTGTCAGCGGGGAGGCCCTGGGGCCCCAGTTCCGGGCCCAGACAGATGCCTGCCGGTGATTCTGGGCCCTGCCCCCTCCTTGTTGGGCCCGACAGGTGCTGGGGTCCGCTGACCTGGGATCTGCCGGCCGCGGCTGAGGGACGTCGCTGACCGGGGCTGGAGCCCAGGTCGGGAGGGGTCCGTGTGCCTGGAGGCCAGCGGGGGTCCAGCCCTGGGCCGTGTGTGGGGTGGTGTGGGGTGACAGTCGTGTGCTGACAGCGCTGCTGTGCCCGGGACCTGTGGGCTGGGGGCGAGACTGACTTGTTCCTGCGCCCGGGGCTGTTGCGTCTGCTGCGGCTGCTGTCTGGGGCCTGGGCGCCCCAGGGCTCCGTGGAGCAGGGTGGGGGCGCTCTGGGAGGCGGGGTCTGCCCTGCTGAGTGGGCCCAGCACCGGGCAGCTTGTCCTGTGCGAGTCGGCGGGCGGGCGCAGGGCGGCGTGGGCTTTCTTGGGCGTGGTGGCCGCAGGGTCCCTTGCGTGCCAGCCCGAGCCCGTCAGTGGCTTGGGCCCCGGGGCAGAGGAGGCAGCTGCGTGGGGAGCTGCAGGCGGGTGCTGCTCGTGTCTTGTCCTCAGGGCGCCCCGTCCATGGCTTCTCAGCCCCGGGCCGTGGGGACAGGGCGGGGCGTGGCTGTTGCTGCAGGCAGGCCTCTGGGCCGGGACTGCCGTCCAGCTGTGCAGAAAGGGCCAGGGCCTGCCCCGCAGGGAGGGGGGAGGGGGCGAGAGTGCCTCGTGCACCCTGAGGTCGTCTGGCCGCTACCCAGGAAGGGTGGGGAGGAGCATGTCCTCTGGTCCTCTGCGTAGGACCCAGGACCCGGCGGGCTCGGCCGGGCCGCTGGGGAGAGGGAGCCCGGTCCCCGGAGCCCCGTCCCGCACCTGCTGGGCCTGGGCCTCACGGCCCCTCACCTGCCACCCCCCCCACCCCGTTACTACCGCGTTGCCCAAACCATTAAAAAAATTGTGCTCCCTAGTTGAATGATATGCAAATGTAGTCAATTAAGCGAGGGGATTTTAATTAGCAGTTTAAGTTCATGTGTGAAGTGCCTTGCCTTAATTACTTGACAGTTTTGTTGTAAATTTGCTAAGTTTTTTTTTGCAGAACTATCAAAACTGTGATTTTTTTTTTACATCCTCGTGTGCAGTAGTGTCGCCCGGCGCGCCTGACCCTTGCCGGGTTTGTCCCAATTCATGAAGCTCTTGACGCTGAAGTCACCCGCCGGCCGCGGGAGTCCCCCCGGGACACACAGGCGAGGCCTGGATGCGGGCGGTGGCACAAGCCGCTTGTGGGGTGGACCCGTACCGCTGCTTGTCCCGGGGTCTCCTGCCGGAGCACAGCGGGGACCCCAGCGCTGGCGGCCTGGCGGGCGCCCAGGGCGAAGCCCAGGCCCCTCTGTCACCTGTCTGGGGCGGCCTCCCCGCTGAGGGCGCTGGCGGTGGGGGCTCACGGCGTGATGCTCCTCCACTCTCGGGCCTGCTGGGGCATGCGGTTGCCGAGCGCCTGCTCTTCCCGCGTCAGCCCCGTGACTCATAATTTGGGGCACACCTTTTCCCGGCGTCGCCTTGTGCGGGGCCCTGGGCTGAGGGCAGCTGCTGCCCCGTGTCCCGGCCTCCCGGTCTGCCCTTGGCATGGACGCTGGGGTGCCAGGTGCTCGGGAGACACTGCCCTGGCGGCCGGCTCTACCCAGTCCACGAGGTGTGCAGAGAGCAAAAGCCTGGAGGCGGCCTCCCTGGCCGGCGCCCCCCCGGGCCGGTACGGGGCCCCGCATCTCTGCACCCGTGAGGACGTCCGGGCGGCCCCGCTGATTCTGTGTTCTCTGACTCCCGCCTTTTTTTGAGGGGACTGCAATTCTTGCTCCATCAGATCCCGGGCGTCACTTCCTCTCACGCGTAAGCATTTCGGCGTTTGTCCAGCGCACGCGCGAGCAGGTCCCAGCCACAGGGCCGCCGCCGCCCCGGGCCCAGGCCAGGGCCTCCCGCGTGGAGGGCGCGCGCGGGTCTGTGTGCGTGCACAGCCTCGTGTGTGTCTCGAGCGCTCCGTGCCGAAGGCCGGCGGCGTGTGTTGGGCGGCTGCTGGCCTCGGAGGTGCGAGAGAGGCAGCATCTCACGCGCAGGCTTCGGGGCCTCCTGGTGGCCCGGCCAAGGGCGGCTGTGCGTCTTGCGTGGTGAGAAGTGCTCTCTGCCCTCCAGGGTGGCTGCCCACGCGGCCCCAGCTGCTGTCCTGTCTGTGGCCTCGGGTGGGCAGAGCCCGGTGAAGGGGGTTTCTGAGGCGGAGGCCGCCCAGCGCTGCCCTTGGGGACTGGCTGCCCGGGGTCGGCCCCAGCGCTGGGGGCCTGAGCCCGGGAAGGTGAGGCGGTCATTGGACGCTCCGGCCCAGACACCAAGGGACCAGTCAGTGCCCAGCATTCTCCCTCCAGGCTGCCCGCCCTGCCCCCGCGGCCTTGCTGGGGTCCTGTCTTTGGGCATCAGCTTTGCCAACTTGGAAGGCGCCCGGCCCGCTCTTCCATCTCCCGCCGGCTCCCTTCTGCCCTTTCCGGGCTCACGGCGCCGCCTCCCGTGTAGCGGCCCGCGGGCACGTGTGCGCACGTCCCCCACGGCGCCTCCAGCCCACCGTCCCCTGTGTTGGCCCCTCCGCCTCTGGTCCCTCTTCTCCGAGGCAGCCTGGGGTGCTCGGCCCTCCTGCCCCCCGCGTCCCTGCGCCTGCACTTGGGCCTCCTGGCTTCTGGGAAGGGAACTGGTCTGAGCCGCCACTGGGGCCCATTTCTGCTGGTGCTGGGCGCGCACCCAGAAGTGGGGCTGCTGCGCCCCGCATCTCAAGGGCCCCCTGCCGGGTCCCCCGTGCCCTCTCGGCCATGGGGCACCAGGCCTCAGGCCTTGGCGTTTCTGCTCCTCCTGGAGGCCTTTGGGTGCACGGGGGTGGCGGCAGCTTTTCCCGGCCAGCCCGCGCCGCCCTGGACCGCACCCCGGAGACCTGCGGCCCTCCTGCCCCCAGCACGTCTGCGTCCACCCCCCCTCCGCCCCGAGGGGGAGCCCTGGCTCTCCAGGGCTGTGGTCCCGGGAGCTGCGTGAGGATCTTGGGCCCAGGTTCTGTGGCCATTGGAGGGTGTGGGGCTGCCCCTGGCCCGCCCCATCCAGGGTCGTCCTCCTTGGGGATGGGGTCCTCCTGGAGGGCCGTGCCTGCCTGGGGCCAGACTCTCGGGGGGTGTCCACCTCCCTTCCCTGTGGTCCCAAAGGACCCGCCCTGGGACTGGACAGCCGCCCTGGCCAGCGTGGGCCCTGGGAGGCGTGGGCCCAGCCGGAGTTCTCAGCAGCCAGCCGCGTTTCTGCTGTTTGGTTTCCAAATGGCCTCTCCTGGCCCCTCGTCAGGCGCACACAGGACCCCAGGGGCGGGTTCCTGGCCATGGTGACCCTCTGCTCTTTTGTCGGGCTTTGTGTCCGCTCCCGAATATTAATGAGAGCCAGGGCGTGCTCTTGAAAGGAGGGTCTTTGCTTTTTGTTTTGCAAATCCTGCCCTGCCTGCGTGGGGTGATGCTGGGGTGACCTGGGGGTTCCGAGGGAAGGCCTGCCTGGAGGCACAGGCGGGCTGGCTTTTGTCTTTGGGTTAAAAAAAGAAAGTGGAGACCCCAGAGGCCTTGCCCACCCGTGCTCAGATCTTTGTCCCTGGCTGGGGTTTACCCCGCGGCCCCCCCTTCTCTGTGCAGATGGCGCCTGAGAGTCACAGCGTTTCCAGTGTGGGGGTTAGTAGCTGGTGGGGGCTGCAGAGTCACGCTGGTCCAGCCCGCCCTCCCACTGGGTGAGGGTCAGACACCCCCCCCCCCCCCCCCCCGCCTCCCCGCCCCGGGGCCTCAGTTTCCTCCTCTGTGAAAGGGAGAGGCCGGTGTCCGAGCAGGGCGGGTTTGGCTTGTTGGATCCTGGTTCTCCAGAGCCGCCCCGGCAGTGCCCGCGGTGGTCCCAGCCTGCCCGCTGCTCTCCCGGGCCCGAGGGGCTGCCTGTGGCGCGGCGGTCCCCACAGCCGGGGCTGGCGGGAGGGGCGCCGGCGGGTGCTGGTGGGACGGGGGCCACTGCCCTGCTGCCATGGCTCGGCCGCCTCCAGCAGGGACGGGGGGCAGGTGGCTTGTCTGGCCTGGGCCTCTGGTCCTGCCGTGGGTGGGTGTCCTCGGAGTTTCGGGGTGGGGGCGCCCTCCTCGGCCGAGCGGCTTCCACCCTGGGCCAGGCTGGGGGCGCTCCCGGTGCCGTGCGGTGGCGGCGTCCTGCTACAGCTCTGGCTGTGGGCTGCTGGCGTGCCGTGGTGGGGTGCAAGGCGGCTTTTGGGGAGAGCTGGAGCTGGGCAGGGCAGCCACACGGTCAGCTCTGCCTCCGTGGTGGTTGTCGCTCCTCAGTGCCTGTCCCCGCCGGCCTCAACCCGGGGACTGTGGCCTCGCTGGGGTCCTGTGTTGCGGGGACACCGTGTCCCCACCGGGAGGGCGTGCAGCCTTGGCCCCTTCTGCAGGCCACATGCCTGCCTCTGGCCGTCGTGCGGTGCCAGGGGGCAGGTGGGACGTCGCCCTCTGGCCCGGGTGCTGCTACCTGTCCTCGGCCGGTGTCCTGCAGGCCTGGGGCAGGCGCATGGCTCCGGCAGACGCCGGCTGCTTTGGGGCGGGTTGGATGGGGGCAGGGGCGCTGAAAATTGTCCTTTTCTCTTCAGTTTGGAAACACACCTGGCCAGGGCCACGCCTCCCGGCTGTGCCAGTGGAGGCGGCTGCTCCCCCGAGGCTGCTCCTCCCTCGTCTGTCCTCTGACCCTCGTGCCCTGGGTCTCCCCACCCAGCCTGTGAGGTGGCCTAGGGTGCAGTGCTCCCACCTTCCCTGAGTCCCCTCCTTGGTTTCGCATCCACTGTCCTTCCTGCTTCCCTGGGGTTCTGGCGGGGTACCATGCTGGCCACCTCCTGCTTGGCGGTGGAGGCCACGGCTGAGTGGGGGTCACCTCCCCAGTGGCTCCCAACTTGGGGTTCTCCCGTCCCCGGCTGGGTTTCTGGGCCAGTGGTTCTTCCGCTTGGACCCCGGACTTTTGAGGGAGGCACCATGCCCCACCGGGCTGCAGAGCCTGCGGCCTGGGTGTTGTCCTGTCCGGTGGCCCAGGCGCAGCCCCGCTCCTGCGTCTCCGGCCGGTGCTGTGGGTGCCAGGGAAGGGTGTGTGAGGACAGTCCCCACCCACACTGGGGCCCCCTCATTCATCCCTCCTCGTGGCTTGCTGGGGCCTGGGGCCCTGACGTCCCCTGCAGACCGTGCCAGCCTTGTTCTCCCCGCCTGCGCACCCAGGCCGCAGTGCTCGGCCCGCGAGACAGCGAAGGCGATGTCTCCTTCTTCACCGCGCGTGTAGGAAAAGCCTCTACTTGCTCGCGGTGGAGCCCGTGCCAGCCTGGGCTTGTGGCAGGTGGCTCGTCACCACCGGATGTCTGGGGCGCCGCTGTGGTTGCTGGTGACAGGGCGGCCGGGTGGGCGTCAGGGGCTTTCGGGACCTGCCCCCGCCCCATGGTGCCCGCTTGGCCGTGGCATGCAACCTGTGCTGTCTGGCCTGTGGACCTTGCCCTGCTGCTGCTGTGGTGTCCTTTTCCTGCTGCGCCTTCTGGCTGTGGTGGTGGGGAGATGTCAGATCAGGGATGGTGCTCTGAGGCCTCGATTTTTTTTTTTTTTAAGATTTATTTATACAAGCACTGGGTATAGTCAGAAGCAGGGGAGGGTGAGAGAATTCACCAGAGCCAGAGCGGGGAGCAGAACAGGCAGACTGACGAAGTACACTGCTGAGGGGAGCAGCGGACGCGGCAGGAGAGGTCTGTCACACCATGTGGGACCCTCGCAGGAGGCTGGGGATCGAACCGGCACTGCAGCGGCTGCAGGCAGCTTCACAGCCCAGCGCTCAACCGCTGCGCCACCAGGGGAGGCCCCAGGCCTCACATTTTGCGCGTGCAGAAGCGTTTGAACAGAATAGACTTCCGTCATCCCTTGGTGTCTGGCGCTCCGCATGGTCCTGGACTTGTGTTTCTTGGGAGCCTTTTGGTGACTGTGTCTCTTTCCCTACTTGTGATTGGTTTGTCTAGATTTCCTGTGTCTTCTTGGTTTCGTCTCTGGAAACCGTTAGTCTTAAAATTTATCCGTTTTTCCAGATCGTCACACTCTTGGCGCGTCGTCCTTCAGACCAGTCTTTATGAGCCACTCTGTTTCTGTAGCGTCTGTTGTACTTTCTCCGCTTCCTGGCTTTGCTGACTGACGCGTTCTCTTCCCTTCTCTGGGGGTGGCGGGAGCCTGTTGCCTCGTCGTGTGTAGAGACCAGCTCCTCCAGCCGTCCTCCACATTGTCTCTGTGGTCTTTGCTTCGTGCACTTCAATGTTAATTCTTGTCATTCCTTTTCTTCTATTCACTTGTACACTTTGCTTTAAATGTAATTTAAGTTGAGTTTTTTGTTTGTTCGTATAGACCCGTTGTATTTTCTTAGGTTTTTTTTGAAAAAACTTTTTTTTTTAAGATTTATTTATTTGTACAAGCACTGGTGCAGTCAGAAGCGTGGGAGGGTGAGAGAATTCACCAGAGCCAGAGCAGAGAAGAGAACAGGCAGACTGATGAAATACAGTGCTTGAGAAGAGCAGCGGGCGGCAGCAGAGGTCTGCGCGCCATGTGGGACCCTCGCCCGGTGGCCAGGGATCCAACCTGCGCTGCAGAGGCTGTGGGCAGCTTCACAGCCCAGTGCTCAACCGTTGCGCCACCAGGGGAGGCCCTCTTAGCTTTTTTTTTTAAGATTTACTTATTCATGTATACAAGAACTGGGGTACAGGCAGAGGTATGGGGAGTGAGAGGATTCAGAGACAGAGCACAGACAGAGCGGGGAGCAGATCAGGCAGATTGACCGAAGTACACTGCTGAGGGGAGCAGTGGGGAGACAGGAGAGGTCTGCTGCGCCATGTGGGCAGCTCCTTGGCCGGGGACCGAACTAGTGCTGCAGAGGCTGCAGACAGCTTCATAGGTTGCGTCTTAACCCCTTGCGCCACCAGGGAGGCCTTCCCTCTTAGCTTTTTTTCCCCTCAAATTTGTTTATGCACTCAAGAGGTGGGGTGCAGGCCAGAGGTGTGGGGAGAGGTGAGAGGGCTCCCCAGAGACAGATTGGGGAGCAGAGCAGGTGGATTGACTGAAATCCACTGCTGAGGGGGAACACTGGGGAGGCAGGACAGGTCTGCTGCGCCGTGTGGCCGGTGATAGCTTCATAGTGCTGAGACTAACCCCTGCGCCCCCAGGGAGGCCCCCTTCATAGCCCTTGCTAAGGTGGTTTTGCTTATCTCATAGATTCTGGTCACTTACATCTTCATTTTGATTGTTGCTAGATATTTATTTTTCTGCTTTCGTTTTCTCCTTGGCCCAGTGATTATCGAGAAGCGTGTTGTTTCATCTCATGTTTGAGATTTTTCCGGTTTTCTTTTTGTGGCTGATTCCGTAAGTTTATTGATACTTGATTTGTGTCCCAGTATGTGGGTCTCTTCCTGAGACTGTAAAGTGTAAATCTTACTGTTTGGCAGGAGAAGTGTCCTGTAAATGTTGGTTAGGCCCATCTGATTTAGCTCATCATTTAAGGCTATTGTTTCCTGACGTACCGTCTGTTCCTGACATAGCCTGTCTTTTTGATCTGTCTGTAGTTGTGAGGTGTTGCAATTCCCTACTGTTACCGTGGTGTTGTCAGGGTCACGCTAGTCCCGTCAATAACTGCTTTGTTTTCTGATGCTCCGTCACTTGGTCCGTATGTGTTACTGTGTCACATCTTCTTATATTTGGCCCTTAGCTTCTCTAAATAAAGTTTTATTGGCTCGCAGGTGCACCCACTTTGGCTCACTGTGTCCATGGCTGTTTCTGCAAAGCTGCAGCAGCAGTCTGTTACCGCCAGTGTGAGCATGTGACTCACACACACACTTGTGATTTGGCCCCTTAGAGGTGAGGCTTGCTGAGTCCCAGTCTGGAGAAATGGCCTGAATGCAGCGCTGCAGCTCTCTGTGACTCTCTTCAGGTTGGAAAGGCTGTCTTTGGGGATCAGCCATGTTAGAGACTGTGGCCTCGTGCTACTGGGTCACGTTTGTCATTGACCAGTGGAGATTGTTTGAAGCTGTGGAGACATGACTCCTGGAGTGGAAAGGGCCCAGGTGGGGTAATTGCTGTTGGGTGATTTTAGGTGTAATTAACATAATAAGCGAGGGTATTTAAAATGTACAGTGTGATAACTTTGATGTTGTGTGCACACGTGGAACTCCCAGCTCGGTGGAGATAAGGAACCTGCGAGCTGTCCGGCCCCAGGGCCCGCCCTCCGCCTCCCCGCCCCTTCCTCTGCGCAGGGGCGGCTCCGCTTGCTGCTGGCGAGGTCTGTATCGGGCCTGGCCTCTTCCGGCAGCGTGATTATTTTCAGGTTCTTCTGTGTGACTCGCTGTCATTTTTTTTTAACTTCTGGGAAATGTCCCGTCGTGTGGACGGACCATAGCTTGTTTGTCCGCTCACCTGCTGGCCATGGCCATTCACTTGGAGCGTTTCCCGCTCTTGGCCGTTGCGGATGGAGCTGCTGCGCGCAGCCCGGGTTGTGTGTGGCGACACACACGCTTTGTTCCCTCGGGCAGCTGGCGTGGCCAGCCTGGGCGTGTGCATGTGCACTTTCGGGCCTGGGCTGTCTTCGGGGGGCTGCTCCACGCCGCGCTGCCCTGGCTGGTGTGGAGGGCCCCGCCGCGGCCGTCCTCACGGGCGTGGGTGTGTCTGTGTGGCGCCGGGCATCCTGGGTGGTGGCGCTGGGGTCCTTCTTGCGCTGACTCTCCCGCCAAGTGCCTCCTGTAGGCCGGGGCCCGCGCTGTGCCCTGGCAACGTGCCACGGCTGTGTCTTGCTGCTCACGCGAGGCCCTTTACCACCAGACGGCTTGTTCCGTGGGGCTGGGCTTGTGGTGTTTTAACTGAGAAATCTTTTTCTAACCCCAAATACGAGGATTATCTCCAGGTTTTCCCTGGGAAGCCTTACAGCTGCAGTCTCACGCTGCATGGCTGGTCCACATGGAGTCCTGGGGTGCGGTGGAAAGCGCGTGTCCCGGGCGTCATGTTGGGGGTCCAGTGTCTGTCTGCACCGTCACCACGGACACGCTCTCTGCTGGCCACCTTGGCGCTGCCCCTCGGTCGGCTGTTCGCATGGGTCTGTGGGGTGCGGCCCAGCCTCACCCTGTGCTAACACCAACTGCCCCCGTGCTCTGCCACTCCCGTGCCGGGGACACCAGCCCCCCCATTTCTCGTTGGGCCGCTGCTATTCCAGGTTCTTTGTTTTTTGTTTTTTGTGTTTTTCCGTTTGCTTTTTAGAGGTAGCTTATCTGTTTTTATGAGTAAAGTCTCGCTGAAGGCGTCACTAGTGCTGGATCGGGTCTGAGGCCAGTTCGGGGAGAGTGGGTGTCTCAGCAATACCGAGTTTCTTGTCGGACGCGACGCCCCACTTCACGGCACCCAGCGTGGGTCTCCGGTGCCTTCTGCCCAGTTTATTGGACCACGTCCACGCCCGTCTTTCCTCTCCGGTGCCGCCGGGTCTCGTCATCAGCCCCTTGGGTTTGCCTCGCGCTCCCTGCAGCCTCCTGGGTTCACGCAGCCATCCTCAGGCCCCTGGTTCTCCAGACAGGCGCCGCCCCTCCCTGCCCTGGGCTGGGCTGGCTGGCGTGCCAGGGGCCTGTGTGCCGTGAGTGGGCGCGGGCCTGGGAGCCTGTATTGCCGGGTTTTAGGTGGTCGCCGAGACCGAGGGCCGCCCTGCAGCTGATGGCCCGGAGGGGCTGCTTCTCTGAGACTCTCCCTGCGCTGGGGAGGTGAGGGAAACAGGCCGCTCCTGTTGTGCTTGTTCGTGTGCGAGGAGTCCTGAGCAGCCTTCCCCGGCCACGGGGAAGGACGCCCTCCCTGTACAATGTCAACTGGGGTTTCCTGAGGGTCTGTTCGCGGCCTGCTGCATAGTCACGTGGCGTGCTGTCCACACGGGGTGCTGCCGCGGGGCTTTGGCTGTGGCGTGGCTGCGGGCCCTGTGATCACTTGGGGAGGGGGGTCCCTCTTCCTAAAATTTCAAAAAGCCCCGTGAAGGCGTCTGATGGAACTGCCCGTTGCTGCGAGCTGCTGGGCTTGGCCGTGGTGCTGGCCAGCGCCGTGGGGGTCGGGCCGGGGCCCCGGGGTGCCGGCTCTCCTTCCGTTGACTCTCTTCCCTTCTGTTGTGTTTCGGGACGTGTGCTCTGGCGTTGCTCTCCTCTCCCTGGCTCGCTGGGGGTCGGGCACGCGCCTGCTCTCTCGGGTGAAAGGCCGAGTCCCTTGAAGCCTCTTGAGGTCCCGGTGCGGGCGGTCAGCCTGGGGCTCCCGACCCCGGCGCCCACGGGTCCCGACACGTTGCGTTTCCGTGTTTCCAGGTCAGAATACTTTGGGATCCTTCCTTGGGTTCACGTGAATCAAGCGGTTCTGCTTCCTCCTTGGCTCTCTGCGGGCCCGCCCGGCTGCGTGAGTGCACTAGTTGCCAGTATTTGGGGTTCTCCAGACCCCTCCCTTCTGGGAGCAGGAGCTGGCGGCCAGATGAAACCTCAGCGATCACGCTGCTCGTCACAGCACGTACTGATACGCGTCCCCCTTTTTTTTAGTTATTTTATTTGCTTATGCATGTAAGAACTGGGGTGCAGGCCAGAGGTGTGGGGAGTGAGAGGATTCACCGGAGACAGAGCGGGGAGCAGAGCAGGCAGAGTAACTGAAACGCACTGCGGCGGGGAGCGGCGGGGAGACAGGAGAGGGCTGCCGCGCCATGCGGGTGGCTCCCTGGCGGGGATGGACTCAGGCGGCAGGGACTGGGGCTGGCGTGGCGGCGCTGCGCCCGCAGGGAGGCCCTGAGCGGGTTTTCTCTTTAATCGCTTTACCCTTGAGCAGCTGTGAAATCCCGCTGGTCAGCGTCCCTGGCCGTGGTCTTTGCTCTGAAATCTCCTTTGCGGCCGCAGCGTCGCCGCCCAGCCCCGCCTGCCGTGGGGATGTGTCTGTCTCTCGCCGCTCGCACCTGCCAGTGTCTCTGTTTGAAACGGGCCTGGTCCGGGCTGCGCCCGGCCTGTGTGCTCGCTGCTCGCCTCTGCCTCGGGGCAGCTGTTGGCCGCAGTGACGTGCGGCGTCATCGCGGAGCTGGCATCTCCCCGCGCCCAGACGCGCACCCCGCGCGGCCCCGCCACAGCTTGTCCCGCGCCTGTTTTCGCCGCCTTCTCTCTGGGGTTTCATCGCTTCCTTTGCCCCCCGGGCTCCCCGCGCTCCGCAGTCCCCTGACGCTGGAGCGTTGGAACCGCGCTGCGGACCCGCACTTCCTCGCCCGCGTCCCGGGGCTCTGTGGCTTGCTTCTCCCTGTGCTGCAAGTCCTTTTTGACCAAATAGTTGTTTCTAGAGAAAGCCCTGCCGTGTCCCCGCACCGGCCAGTTCCCCTCGTGCTTGTCCGCTCCCGCTGACCGGGCTTCCCGCTGCCGTCTGTCTGGTGCCTGGAGGCGGCCCTCGAATGTCCCTCCTGCGTGGGCGTCTGCCCGTGACAGGTTCTGGGGTGTCAACAGAGTCGTTGCTTTTGAAAGACATTTCCCGTGGGTATAGGATTCTGGCTGGCGGTGTTTTCCTTCCATTCAGGGATGTTTCTCTGCTGACCCTTCTTCCTCTTGGGGTCGTTATCATTTTGGCTCTGTCCCGGGTTTTGAGCCTTGTGATTGTGACGTGGTTTGCGCTCCGTTTCTTTAGATTGCCCAGGTCTGAGCTTTTTTTGCACTTTTCAAGTTTATGGTTTTTGTTCACTTTGGGGGGAAATTGGCCTGTTTCTGAGAACTTTGTTTTTGCGCTTTTTTCTCCTTTGGGCACTCTTGTTTTTTGTTTTTTTTTTAAGATTTATTCATTCATACAAGAACTGGGGTACAGGCTAAATGTGCGGGGGTGAGAGGATTCACCAGAGAGAGTGGGGAACAGAACAGGCCGACTGGCTGAAATCCACTGCCGAGGGGAGCAGCGGGGAGACAGGAGGGGTCCGCCGCGCCCTGTGGGGAGCTCCCTGGCTGGGAATCGAACTCGTGCTGCAGAGGCTGCCGACAGCTTCATAGGTTGCGTCTCAACCCCTTGCACCACAGGGAGGCCCTGGGCACCCCTGTTGACCTGCACAGAAGGCCTTTTGAAGCAGCTCCTCCCCACCATGGGGGTGCTTCTCTTTTTTTTTTTTTTTAAACACTCACTTTGGGCCTTGGCTGTGCAGATGCTTTCGCGCCCTGCACTGGAGCCTTGAGATCTTGGGGGCCTCGCTGGGCGCGCTCCCTGGACCATCTTGGGATGGCCCCTCAGCCATCCCCAGGCTCATCTTCGGAGCTCGCCTGGGGTTTGCTCGGTCCGGCCGCCTCCCGGGGCTGCTCCCTGCCATGTCCCCCAGCCGGGCGCCCGAGACAGGCACTGGGCCCCAGACCCGCACGGGGCTGTCCTGTCCCTGCAGAGGCGCCTCCGCTATGGCGGGGAGGGGGGCGGGGGGGCAGGTAGCGGCCTGAGAATGTGCTGAGTGTGCGTGCTGGCGCTGGCTTGGCCATTGTGAGTGGGTGTTTTCCTTTCTGCAATAATTCTGCCTGCATTAAATTCATCTTAGCGTCTTCATTACCGCCTTTTCAATTTCAGCCGGGATTGAATGTGAACAAAGTGCCGTGATTCTGACTATTCAGCTCGGCAGCTGCGGCGGGCCTGGCCGTGGGGACGGGCTGGGCGGCCACCTCCGGGGACTCCGCACCCCGCCTGTGGGCTGATGGGGGCGGCGTGCACCGAGGCGGACTCAGGCTTGGCGCCTGCAGACGAGGGGGTCCCGCTTGAGGGGTAGGGGGGTACGGTAGCATCCGGCCGATGCCTGTGGGTTTGACCAGGGACTGTGGGGATCCGGCGGTCCATGGAAGGTGCTGGTGTGAGAGGTGGGCACGGCAGGGCCCGGGCAGAGGGGCTTCCCCCCAGGGAGGGCCCCCGCCTGCACCTGGCACCTGCTGGGACACACCAGGCTGGTCAGGGCTCTGCCTCCAGGTGGCCCGGCCCCAGGCCCTTAGTGCTGCAGGGGCGGGCGGGGGGCTCTGCGGGCTGGCCTGTTCCCCACTCCTCCCCCTGCGGCAGTGACCTGTGAGCGCTGCATGGCGCCCGGCCCAGGGTGCACGTGCCCGGTCCTCGGTGGCCCCGTGGAGTGTCTGGGTGTGACTGCGTGGGGTGCAGCTGGCGCCCTGGCCCTGCGCCTGCCTCTGCTGCCTCCCAGCCCTGCCGAGTGGCTCACAAGGGGGGGTATCGGCCACTGCGTCTGACACCCTGGCTGGATGCGGCGCTGCTGACCAGCACCAGCCCCAAGGGGGCGGGGTGTGGCCGCGGGTCTGGGCTCTGCCCGTTTACGAGGGTCAGGCGGTCACTGGGCGACGAGGCCTGCAGGCCCAGGCCGCCATCTGGTGATTGTAAAACAGGCAATCCACATTTTTGGAGGCGGTGGCGGGGCCGGCTGCAGACGTGGGGGGCCGCCTCCACCCCAGACACCTCTGTGGCCCTTTGTCCCGCGTCTGCGCCGGGGTGGAAAGGTCAGGCTGTCCGCGCTCCTGGGGCCGGGGCTCCAGCGTGGCGGGTGCTGGGGGCGCCTGGAGACCAGCCTTTCACATGTCCCGGGGCTTCTTCCCCGCAGGTCTGCCGGGAGTGGGGAGGCTGGAGGGGCCTCCCCGAGGGCGGGCTGCACCGGCTCTGCCTGCGGCCTGAGCGCCCACGAGCCTCACGTGGGGCCGGCCGTCCGGGGTGTGCTGGCCCTGCCTGGCGCCGATGGCTGGGCTCCCCCCACTCGAGGGCCTTGGCCCCACCTGGGAGGCCTGGCCGGGCGCAGCCCCAGAGGCCCCGGTGCTGGCTGACCCTTGGGCTCTGGTGGCTCCGTGCTGGTGGCTGGAGGGGCCGAGGCAAGGGAGGAGGCTCCTGGCCAGGACTCCTGGGTGCTGTGTCCTGGGAGGGGACCCAGCAGCCCGGGTGTCCACTCGCGTAGCCGGGCAGGAGAGCGCGGGGGGTGGGGGCGCCTGCCTTTGCCTCCCTCCTCCTCTGCTGGGCACTGGCCCCGGCAGGTGCAGGCCAGCGGTTGGCGGGCTGGGCGGGGGCTGGGCAGGAGGCTCAGCCTGGCTGGTGGGCCCAGCCCCCCTCACTGGCGCTCCAGGCCCGGGCCCTGTAAAGAGGCCGTCAAAAGGTCACTGCCCTGATCTTTATGGCCGTCCCCTGTGTTCTCACGACCCCTCGCCCTCACACAGACGCCGCGCCTGCCGTCGACGAGGGCCTCCGGGTTGGTGGGGCGGGGGACGGGGGAGGCTGCAGCAGCCTCGACACGAGAGCCCCCAGCCGGGGCGTGGGGTGGGTGGGGCGGGCTGGGGCAGGACGTTCTCTTTGGCGTTTGGGCTGGTTTCCAACCAGACCTCCCGTGGACCCAGTCCGAGAACGCCGCTTGGGGGTGGGGGGGCCCTGCTGGGTGGTCAGCCTGCCCGTGTGCTGCCCCGTCAGGCTGCCCTCGGCCGTGGTGGTTGGTGCACGCGCCGAGCTGCCGCAGGGAGACGGGGGGATGGGAAGCCGCTGGGGCCCTGGGGTGGCCTCTGGCAGGGCCGCGTCTGGCCTGGGACCCTGGCTGACAACGGACGGGAGAGAGAGGCCTGCGGGCCAGAGCCCCGCTTCCGACAGTGCCCGCAGCGGTCCTGGGCCTGCGCCGGCCACCGCCCCTGGTGTTGGAGGCGCTGGCGGTGGCCTCCCCCTCTTGGCCTTCGAAGGTATCCTCCTTGGTTCTGAAGTGGGGGTTCCCAGGCCGCCCCCTGGTGTAGTTGCCGGCATCGTGTGGTTCCGGCCTTCACTGCTCCCCTCAGGGACGGTGCAGGGCGATGACCACACGGCAAGGTCTCCCGCAGGTGCCAGAGGGGCACCGCAGTTCAGACCTTGGTGTCTCGATGCTGTGACACCCCCCTCCCCTCCCCGGTGCCCGGAGTCACTGCCCTAGTCTTCCTGCACTGGGGAGCATGTCGCGGCTCGGACCCCACGGCTCGGCGTGGCCCGGGCCTCTCCGCCGCCCACCTGCTGCTGAGCAGGGCCCTGTGGGCGTAGCCAGGTGAGGTGGCACCGCGGCCCTATGCCACTGGCCACCCCACCCGCTGGCCGGGCGCTCGGCCTGGCCCCAGCAGCTCCCCGAGGCCTCAGGGGAGCTGCCGTGGTTGCTGCGGAAGCGGGGCCCTGCCTCCCGCGGGACCCGGGCCCTTCTGGGGAGGGCGCTGCGGCCCCCGGCAGCTGCCAGCACTGGACGGACCCTCAGGGCTGGTTCCAGCACCGGACAGAACCGAGGAGACCTCCCTTGACCAAACCCTGGCCCTGCCCTCAGCCCTTTACCCCAGGCCTCCTCCGCCCAGAGGCGGCATGGGCACCTGTCCTCAGCTTCCCATGAGGCTGCTCTTCCTGGGGGTCTCCCAGAAGCCCCCCCTTTTTGGTGGCCACTGGGGCCGGCAGGGGGATGGACACTGGGCAGTCTTGGCATTGGCCATGGTCAGGTCCTGGGCTGGGGGCCCTGGGGTGGGGCAGCTGGTGGCGACTGGGGTTGGTGCTGGATGCTGGACCAGAGGGGGTGGCCAGGCCTGCCATCCAGGGAGCGGGCACCACTGGGCACGAGGTCCGTCCTGGGTGGCTTGAGTGTGGAGGCTGTGGCAGAGCCCTGGGGCCCTTTGCCAGGTGGGGGAGCTGGTGTGGGCTCTCTGGGGTGCCCGGGCCAGCTCCCGGGCTCAGCATGGTCCGCACAGCCACCCGTCCAGGCCCTGGGCCCGTGGGCCTGGTGTTTTGTGGGTGGCGTTTTGTCACTTTCAGGGCGGCCTTGCTCCGTCCTGACCCTTCATTCAGATGGCCCCGCTTGTGGGGGGATTTGGTGCTGGGAACGGGGCTCGAGCTCAGGGCCCCACACTGAAGACAGGGCTGGTCTCGGGGCGCCTGGAGCCGCCTGCCATCCCTCAGCTGCTGCCTCTGGACGGCGCCCCTGTCCCGCCCCAGCGGCCGGCGGCCGCGCTGTGTTGTGTCTGTTTCTATGGAGAGAAAACAGCCCGCAGCCCCCCCAGGAGGCGGCGGCGGCGGGAGGCGCCAGGAAGCAGAACAGCCCCTGGCCTGTGGGCGGCCTCCTGGCTTCCGGCAGAAGCGGGTGAAAGTGCTGGGTCCCGCGGCTGGGCGCGGGGCAGACACGGCCGGTGCCCCTGCAGCTCTCCCTGCCTGCTGGGCCCCCCGGGCTGGGGCAGGGCTGCTGCTGGTCTGAGCCCGGCCTCCGCCTGCCCCACGGCTCTCGCCACCAGCTCCCCGCGGCCTCCACGGCAGGGACCCCCGGGCCCCGGGCCTCCCGTGTCCGGCAGGGCATCAGGGGCCGCGTCCCTCCCGTGTCCGGGCTGGGCGCATGGGGCAGGTGCCGCGGCGGCCGCAGGCTAGGGACCACTGGGGCTGCGGCCACGCGTGCCTCTGTACAAGTGCACCCCCAGGGCAGCCTCTCTGGTGCCGAAAGAAGTGGGGTGTCGTTGCGTTTTACAATCTCATTTGGGGGCCAGAAACTCGTTGCTGTCTGGGTTTTGAGCCCTGGGGGTGGGGCCTGCTGCCCATATGGCTTGCAGGTGCCCGTCCCCCCCCCCGTGCAGGGGGCTTGCGGCTTTCGATGGCGGCTGCGAGGTTTGCTTCCAACAGACCAGAGGACGGGCCTGCCCCGTGCGGCGGCTCCGTGTCCCCAGCCCCTGTCCACCCCGGCAGGCCCTTCTCCCCCCTCGGGGAGTCTCTGCTGCCCCAGGCATGGCCAGGGTCACGCCTGCCCACCGAGAGGGTCGCTTGCGGCCTGGGAGTGGGGCTCCTGGGGCGCTGTGGGGGGTGAGGCACCCGGGACTCTGGCCAGGGACACCCTAGCACCCGTCGGGTCCCCATCCTCGGGGCTTGAGGAAAGCCAGGCAGCCCTGCCGTCGCCCCTTCAGGAACCAGGGCTCTGACCTGGGCCCCCAGGTCCTCGGTCACCTGCCTGCACTGCTCCCCTGAGGTGGGCTCCCGGCTGCCTCTGAGGACCCGTTGCGCCCCCCCGAGGCCCATTCCCCCCTCGCTGTCCTGTGAGGCCCGTGGGGGCCGTCTTTCCAGGCCTGGGCCTGCCCCACGGTGGTCCCTCTCGCAGCAGGGGAGGGTGGGCTGAGGGCCCCTCTCGGTGACTCCCCGGGACACGCGGTGTGTTCTCAGGTGCCCTGGGCAGGGCCTGGCAGCAGAGTCAGCTCCGGCGCCTCCGTCAGGCAGCCTCCCAGGACTGCACGCAGCTGCCCCGTGCCGGGTGGGCTTCACACCCATGCGTGGAGGTGGGAGCAGGTGCAGGGCACCTGCTCCCGCCCAATCCCAAGAGCAGTGTGGGGAGGGGCCAGGCCCCGCCCCCGGGCAGCTGCACAGAGAGGTGAGGGGAGAGCCTGTCCTGGGCCCTGGGCCGTGTGGGCCTGGAGGCCTGGCCAGGAGGGCAAGTGGGCGCCCAGAGCCCCCGGCCGGACGTCCCGCCCTTGAGCCCCCGCCCCAGGTCTGCCTCCGCTTCCTCTTCTGCGGGCTGGAGGCGACAGGAGAGGTGACCTATTTAGTGGGAATCAAAGGGAATCTTTTGAGCTGCTATTTTCACTTCATTTTGGGGTTTGGGGTTGTCTTGCAAATTGAATCTGCTTCCTCTGCACCACAATAATCAGAAAATAGGTTAATGTGGGCATCGCACGGAACGTGAGCCACCACGTGGACGTATTAATGGTGCTCACAAAAATAGCTCTGCCGGCTCCAGCTCCGCAGGCGGGGGGTGGGGGGCTGTGCGGGCGTCCAGAGTCACGTCCGCGTGGGCCCAGGGGGCTCTGGGGTGGGTGTCCAGGTGGCCCGCCGCCTTCCTCCTCGTGTCTGCACCTGCCCTGGCTCCTGGCGCCCCCGCCCCACATCCTCCAGCTGCCCGGATGGGCAGGGAGGGCATCTGAGGAGCCCAGGGCCTGCACCACGTGCACGGGTGGACGGCGCCCAGCGGGGTGAGGCCGAGCCCCCGGGCCCATAGCTCAGCGCCGGCACTGCAGTGACCTGTCCCCGCAGGCCGAGGCCCGTCCTCGCCCACCCCCGCCACGGCTCCTCCGTCTTCCGCTGGTCCCCACGTGGTCATTTCCGGAGAACCGTTGTAATCCCGTAAGGCCCTGCCTGGTCTCGGCCTGCATGTCTCACTGCCTCCGTGTGCTTTGGGCAGACGCCTGCCGGGCTGGGCCGGGGGCCCATGCGTTCCTGCAGACGCTGCTCGGGCCAGGGTCTGGGCCACGGGTCCTCCCGTGTTCCCCCCGTGTTCCCGCGGCCTAGGCAGGGTGAGCCTGGGCAGAGACAAAGCCCCCTAGGCCGTGATGCCCCAGCCCCTTGGAGCGCCAAACCGCGAAGCTCCTAAGCTCTCAAGGATCAACGTGCCTTGAGTGTGTGGTCTCGGTGGCCACTTGCCAGACGTGAGCCACATCCCGAAGCTTGCCTTCCTGGGAGCGCGCGTGGGGTCTGACCGCGGCCCCGGGCGCCGTCCGGTTCAGGAGCGTGTCGGTCACCCCAGAACACTGCCGGTGGCTCCGCCCAGCTCGGGCCGCCTGCCTGGCTCTGCATCTGGCTCTCAGGGAGGCAGTCTCCAGGCTTGTGGGGGGCGGGGGCAGGGCCCCGCGGGCGGCCTGGGTGCCTCTTCGGTGTGTGGCCGGCGCTCGAGGACTGCTGGCCGGTAGCTACTCTGCTGAGCAGGTCGGGCGCCCACAGGGCTGTTCTCTGTCCTGGGGGCTGTAGGCCCGCGGCTGTGGGACGCGGCCAGGCCCTCCAGCAGCCTCTTCCGTGCGGCGAGTCCGGCCAGGGCCCCACTGGTCTCGTCTCAGTCCCCATCCCCGGCTGTGGGCCTCTGTGCCTTCCCTGGCGACAGACACGCTGGTCCAGGGAGCAGGTGTGCCGAGGCCCAGAGGAGCGTCTGCCGGCCAGAGGGTCTGGGGGGACGGGCCCGCCCGTGGGGAGCGCCGGGAGTCCAGATCCCGCCAGCGGGGCAGCGTCTGTGTGGGCAAGAGCCGGTGCTCTCGAGTCCCTGCTGAGCCAGTGGCCCTGGGGCCAGCCTAGAGCCCCTGCTGCTGCGGCGGGCAGGGCGGTGGGGCGGGCGGGGCGCGGCCCGGATGCTGGGTGCGGCGCTGTACGCCAGAGGGCCTCGTGCACGTGGCGTGTGCTGCTGGAAGACCCTGCTTGGCGCAGCCTGCACGGACCCCGTCCCTCACAGGTCTCCTCGAGCCCCCAGCTTCCATAAGGAAAACAGACGACGCCCCCTCCCAGCCCCCCACGTCTGCGGAGAAGGACAAGCAGTCCGGCTGGCTGCGGACCCTCGCCGGCTCCTCCAAGGTGCCTGCGGGGGTGGGGGTGGGGGGGTAGTGGGGGCCGGCGCCAGGCCTGCTGACCCGTGCCCACTCCCCGCAGAGCTTGGGCTGTGCACACCCGCGCCCGCGCCTCTCTGCCTTCCGGCCCTGGTCCCCCGCGGTGTCCACGGGCGGCGACAAGGAGCTCTCCCCGCACCTCCCGGCCCTGATCCGAGACAGGTGAGTGCCCGGCAGCGGAGGAGGCCGGTCTACCTCGCCGCTCTGTGGGATTTGGTGGGTGCGGCGTACCCCACCCCGCCGACGCTCAGGAGGGGCCCTGCGCTTGCCCTCACAGGGCGCCTCGGGCCGGGAGGGCGAGGGGCCGTGGCGGCCGGAGCCGGCGGCTCCCCGGGGAGTAGCGGCCCTGGCCGTGGCGCTCCCGGGGCCATCGGCTGGAGCGTTTCCGGCTCAGCGCCTTTGGTGGGGCCTGGCACGGGCCTGCACCCCGACACCTGCCCTCGCCCCGCAGCTTCTACTCCTACAAGAGCTTCGAGACGGGCGTGGCCCCCAACGTGGCGCTGGCACCCCCCGCCCCGCAGAAGGTGGCGGGCAGCCCGCCCCGCAGCACCCTCGGCGCCCGGCCCCCCGAGCCGCTGCCCCCGTGCGTCCAGCCCAGGAAGCGGAAGCTGGCCGCGGACACCCCCGCAGCCCCGGAGAGCGCGGCGCCCGGCGCGGCCCCAGAGGACGACAAGGACTCGGAGGCGGAGGTGGAAGTGGAGAGCAGAGAGGACTGTGAGCCGCGCCCCGCCCCGCCCCGCCCCGCCCCTCGCGGGCCCGCCCTCCCTGGCCCCGCCCCTCGCGGCCCCGCCCCCTCTGAGCCCGCCTCCTCGCGGCCCCGCCCCCTCGCGGCCCGCGCCCCGGCCCCGCCCCCTCTGAACCCGCCCCCCTCGCGGCCCCGCCCCGCCCCGGGCCACCGCGCTGACCGCCGCGTCTCTCCGCAGTCACCTCGTCCCTCTCCTCGCTCTCGTCTCCGTCCTTTACCTCATCCAGCTCCGCCAAGGACCTGAGCTCCCCGGGCCTGCACGCCCCGCCCGCGGCCAGCGCGGCCCCGACGCCGCGGCGCCCGGCGAGGCCCCGAGCGGGGGGCTGGAGGCGGAGCTGGAGCACCTGCGGCAGGCCCTGGAGGGCGGCCTGGACACCAAGGAAGCCAAAGAGAAGTTCCTGCACGAGGTGGTGAAGATGCGCGTGAAGCAGGAGGAGAAGCTGAGCGCCGCGCTGCAGGCCAAGCGCAGCCTGCACCAGGTGGGCGGGGCGGGGGGGCGGGGGCCGGGCCGCGGGGCGGGGGGGCCGGGGGCCGCGGGGCGGGGGGGGGGGGCGGGGGGCCGCGGGCGGGCGCGCTGACCCCCCTGCGCCCAGGAGCTGGAGTTCCTGCGCGTGGCCAAGAAGGAGAAGCTGCGGGAGGCCACGGAGGCCAAGCGCAGCCTGCGCAAGGAGATCGAGCGGCTGCGCGCCGAACGAGAACGAGAAGATGAAGGAGGCCAACGAGGCCCGCCTGCGCCTCAAGCGCGAGCTGGAGCAGGCGCGCCAGGCCCGCGTGTGCGACAAGGGCTGCGAGGCCGGCCGGCTGCGCGCCAAGTACTCGGCGCAGGTGGGGCGGGGCGCGCGGGGCGGGGCCGCGGGGGGCGGGGCTCTGGCCTGGGGCGGGGCGGGCGGGGCGGGGCCTGGTCCGGGTGGGCGGGGCCGCGCTGAGCCGCCTCCCTTGCAGATCGAGGACCTGCAGGTGAAGCTGCAGCACGCGGAGGCCGACCGCGAGCAGCTGCGCGCCGACCTGCTGCGGGAGCGCGAGGCCCGGGAGCACCTGGAGAAGGTGGTGAAGGAGCTGCAGGAGCAGCTGTGGCCGCGGCCCGGCCCGAGCCCGCGGGCGGCGAGAGCGCGGCCGAGCTGGAGCCCTAGGCCGCCCGGCCCGCCCGCCCCGTCTGATAAGCTACTCGAGACCAGAGACTCGAGCTCGGAATCGACACGTTTTTTAATGACTAACCCCGAGCCCCGCCGCGCGTGGCCGCCCGGGCGCGAGGACCCGCCGCCGCGGCCGCGGGGTTTTTCTCCAGAGTCTATTTTTTTCAGTGACAAGGACCGGCCGCCCCGCGGGGACCCGCGCCCCGCGCCGCCCGGCGCTCCCGTCGGAGCCACAGCATTACTTCACTTTCTCTTTCGTTTGTTCATTTAAACGTATATTTAGAACTGCACTTTGTCAAAAATCTTCCCTTTTTATTCCCCAGTTAACCGAGGTTTTTACTTTCCAGACGTTGCGACTCGGTTCTTAGAGCAGGTGGTCCGAGCGCTCCCGCTCTCGACCCCTCTGGTGCTTGGCGAGCGGGGGACCCGCGAGGAGAGAACATGCAAAACTGAACTTCGGGGGGTAGCTCTGTGCCTTCCAGCATCCTGTACAGCCAGCCCGCGCCCGTCTTTCTACCCCCGAGCAATCTGTCTCCAGTAGCGACTGAGTCTGCCACTCTCACCATAAGTTACCTGCATTTATTCCAAATAATCTCGTTTACGCGCAACTGTTTATGCAAATTGTATAAGGTTCCCTCAGCCCGAGCTGGAAAGCCGATCTCCCAGCAGACGGGGGCGGCCTCCGTCCCCACCCGGGGCTGACCCCCCCTTGAGGCCCGCGGTCCCTGCGGGGCGCCCTGGGCCCTGGGGCCTGCTCAGCCCCCTTTAAAGTGCAATGGAAAAGGGACGACGTGGGCAGCCTTTGGGGTTGTTTTTTTTTTTTTGTTTTTTTGTTTTTTTGTTTTTTGCTTTTTTTGCAGTTACCCGGTCTGTGTGCGCCGGCTCGGCGTCCGCGGCCCGTGGCCGGGCATCGTTCCCGCCTTGGGCTCGGCCGCGCTCCTCGTTTTCCAGAATCGTGTTTCTCAGTCATTTCTTCAAGGGAGCCGTGGGGCCGGCGGCGGGGACGTGGCCTGAGCCTCCGGGCCGCTGGGTCTGAGGGCGCCTGCCGCCCCTGGTCCGGGGCGCCCCGCGTCCGAGGAGAGGCCCTGCCCCCGCCCTGCGCGGCCCGGGGTGGCGGTCACCAGCAGCAGCCCCGCCTGCCCAGTCCCGCGCTGGGAGGGGTGGCCGTGTGCCCGGGGGTCCCGCCGGGCCCAGCTCGGCACCATCCGTGCCGCGGGGAGGTTGGCGCCGAAGGGAAAACAGCAATAACACATCTCCCGGAGCAGCTAGCACGCCCGCCGGCGCCCAGCAGAGCCGCCGCCCGCCCGGAGGAGGAGACCCGCCGCCCGCCGCCGCTGCTGCTAACGACGATACGACTCACTCTACTATTCGAAGACTATTTTTATGTAATTAATGTATGCTTTCTTGTTTATAAATGCCTGATTTAAAAGGAAAAGGCTCGTCTTGGTTTCACCTGTGCCTGCGCCTCTGCCCGCCCCGTGGCCGCTGGGCCGTGAAGGACCCGGGGAGGAAGTGGGTGCTGCGGGCAGCGGCCTGTGGACAGGGTTCGGGCCACCAAGCTGCGCCCCTTGTCGCTGGAGCCAGGGGATCTGTCCCGGGCAGGTGGCCAGTGCCCAGGGCCTACACTGGGCAGGAGGGTCACACCCCTGGGGGGCACGGGGCTCCTCCCTACCCGCCTTCCCCAGGGGCCGTGCCAGACCCACCGGGACCCTGGCACACCTGGGCCAGAGCCCATCCCCTGGCAGCTGCCCGCTGGCCACGGCCTGGGGTGGCCATTTGTGGGCAAGTCGGAGGGGAGGCTGACCACGTGAATGTGAGCCAGCCCAAAGCGCAGCCCCTTGTCCCCGGCTGGCCCCCGCGACCTCCGAGTCCCCTGGGTGTGGAGCAGACTACGGGCGCACCCCACCCAGCACTGGCAGGGGCAGCCTCTGCCTGGCGTTGGGGCCCTGCCTGACGCCCATTCAGCCGCTGCCCGCCTGCCATCCGGGGTGTTCCGAGTGGGCGGCCTCAGGGGAGCCTAGAGGAACACGTTGCTGTGGCCACCCCAGAGCCCGTCAGGCCGCGGCGTGACTGCTGGCCAGCCTGTGCCTCCCGCTCGGCTCGTACAGCAGGTCTGGACGCCGCTCCGGTGCTGTCTTGTCAGTCCTGGGGGGCGGGCAGGTGGGATGTCCCTGGGGCTGTCACGGGCTCTTGGCTGCACTTTGGGGTTCAGTTCTGGGTGTGAGCTCTGTACCCCTGACCCGGGGCAGACAGAGCCCTTCCCCACAGCCACTCAAGGCCCGGAATCACCCCCAGTTGGTCTTCCTCTTGGGGTGTCTGCCACCCTGCTGTTATTTGCCGAGCCACAGTCTAGCCCCACCCCCACCCACCACCCTGTGGTCGGGGGTGACCACAGGCTGAGAGCCATCCCTGACCTCGGGAGCAGATGCCGGGCGCGCCCTCCTGGAAAGAGGAAGCCGGGCACTTCGAGAAGCAGCTGGGGTGGCCGCAGGTCAGCCCCCGCCGCCCGCACACAGCATGACAGGGCCCTGCCCGCCAGCTCTGCAGCCCCCGCCCCCCACCTGCACCGCCCCAAGGTCACCCCTTGTCACCGGTCACCCTGCCTTGCCATCCAGGGTGAGGGAGGCCCAGGCAGCAGGCCTGTGCCAGGTGGGATTTGGTGACAGGCCTAGGCCAGTGGCCCCTGCTGGTCAGGCCAGGGTCCTGCCGCTTCCATGGCCTAGGGACCACTGTCTGCAGGGAGGTGGGGACCTGGGGGAGGAGAGTCTGTGTCCTCGGGAAGGGCAGGGTGGTGACTGCTGGTCAGGCCCAGGCAGGATGTGAAACCAGGGCCCCGCAGGGCTCCCGGACCCTCCCCAGAAACCCCGCCTGCCCTGCCCACGTCAGGAGGCCAGAGGGGTGGGGACGGAACTTTTGAGGCTGGCTGCCTGCCTGCGGCCCCCACCTCAGTGACGTGCGCCCGCGGGCCTGGAGCGGGCGGCCATCTGTGCCCAGGCCTGTGCCAGGGCAGGGGCCCGGAGGCCAGGGCTCCCGGCCCGGAGCAGGTGGCTCCTCGGTGGGGGTGGAGGGGACCCGCAGCTGAGGCCAGCGCCGGCCGGCTCTGGAGCGTCCTGACCAGACAGGTGTCCGGCCGGCTGGGCTCAGCCACTGCCCCGTGCTGCCCGCGGCCCTTCCCGCCGGGCAGGGGGCCTCCTGCCCATCTCCTGCTGCCATGAGGCCTGTTCCGGAAGCCTCTTGGGACAGGCGCCCTGTAGGGAGTGCCTGGGTCAGGGCCCGGGGCCCTCTCCCCACCAGGCCCCAGTCCAGCTGGCCTGGGAGCCAGGGGCAGGCAGGGAGGCCCTCACCAGCCCCTGCTGCAGCCCTGGGGGCGGGACCTGGGTGGGGGTTCATGTCAGGCCATGGACACCCAAGTTACACGAGGGCTGGGGTGTCCCACCCCTCCTCCTGGCCCCCCAGCCCCTCTGTGGCCCCCAAGAGGCCTGGCTGAGACCAGCGCCAGGCTAGGCGCAGGCCTTGCAGTCCGGCCTCCAGGCCCACGGAGAGGCCCTGCCCCGAGGGCAGGGAGCGTTGTGGCTGGCGGACCGCCCCCGGCAGGTCCACTGGATGGACAGAGGCGGCATGGGGTCTGGGAGGGCAACCCCCTGGCCACTTGGGCACCTCAGGCTCCCGCCCAGCCGTGTCCTGGGGCGCTGGCCAGACGGGCACACTGTGGGCCACCAGGACAGGCCTCAGACCCCGCCTGCCCTCTCTGCTTAGCAGGAAGGACTCCGGTGGGGCCTTGGGGGGCTGTCAGAGCTGACAGGACCCCGCCCCCGGCCCCTGGGGACAGGGTCCCCTGGCTGGAGGCCAGCTGCCGCCCAGGTGGGTGCCAGGGCTGGGGGAGGAAGCTGCCCACGTGAGTGCGGGGGTGGACGCACTCAGGTGCCAATGGGCTGACCTGAGCTGGGGGGCAGCAGGGCCAGGCAGCCAGCAGGCCAGGGCCAGGGGCTCCTGCCGTCCTCACCCCTGGGCACTGGCCGTGGCGCTGCAAGAACAGGGCAGAGAGCCTGTGGGGCAGAACCCCACCTGCCCTGCCCTTCCGGGGCCTTCCTTGACCTGGAGGACGCCGCCTGCACCCCACGCCCTGCTTCTAAGAAAGAAGCCCCGGCAGGGCCGGGCGTGGAGAGGGCCTGGCCGCGGCTGGGCCGGGGGGGGCCTCCCCGCACGCCCACGGGGCAGGGGCTCGCGCGCAAGCGACCCCGCTGCGGGGACACAAGCCCGGCCCGGCCTGCCCAGCCCTGCAGGTGCCCGCGAGCGCGCCCCCAGGCCCGGGGACGGGGCGCAGCCGGGCAGCGCAGAGAGCCGCCCCAAGCGCGGCGGAGCCGGAGGCCGCGCCCCGCGGGTCGGGGTCGGGTGTGGGGTCGGGGCGGGGGGTCGGGGTGCCCAGGCGGTGCGGGGCGCCCCCAGCCGCTTTGGGGTAAACCCGAATCCCTGCGCCGCCCTCCACGGCCTCCACTCGGCCCGGGACAGCCGGTCCAGAGTCCAGACGGAGGATGGGGGCCGGGGCGGAGGCTCGGAGAGGCCACGCAGCTCCCCAAGACCGGCCGCGCGGGTGCTCCGGGCGGGGCCTCGCGCCCCGGGTGGGGGGGGGGCGGCGGGTAGAGGGGGGCGGGCGGGGGCGGGCGGGGGGGGCGGGTGGGGGGGGGAGGGGGGCGGAGGGGCGGAGGGGGGGCGGGAGGGGGGGGGGGCGGGCGGGAGGGGGGCGGGGGCGGGGGGGCGCGCCTCGCGCCTCGGGGCCGCGCGGGAGGCGGCGGCGCTCCCCGCAGCCCCGCCCTCCTCTGGGCCGGGCCTAGCACCCCACTTCCTTCACCCCGCGCCCCGGCGCGCCGCCGGGCCGGGGGGAGCGGGCGGGCGGGGGTCCCGGCCCCCGGGGCCGCAGCGACGGCCGGCCCGGCTCGACCCCCGGGGCGCGCGCGCCACCCCCGCCTCGGCCGGCGGCGCCGCCCGCGCCCGCCTTCCCTCGGGCCCTCTGGCCGCGGCCCCGACCCCGACGGCGCCGGGCCCGACCGTCCTCGTCGCGGGGGGCGCGGGGCCGGAGCCCGAGCCCCCCCCGCCCCCCCGCTGACGTGTCCGCGGCCCGGCCCGGCGCGCCGGGCGCCCCCCGCGGCGGAGGCGGGAACTGCAGCGCGGGAGGGGGGGGGGCCCCGCGGGCCGCCCCGGGCTCCCGCCCGACCTGCTGGGGCGCTTCACCTTGTGGGGTGCGACCTCCCTCTATGCCAGGGTGGTGGGGGACCCGCCCCTGGCCCGGAGGCCTCTCCCGCCCCGCGCAGGTCGGGGGCCAGGGCTTGTCCCGGGTCCCCGCCGGCAGGGCGCGTCGCGGGGGGCACCCTCGGCCCCCAGGACCCTGCCTGCAGGGGGTGCCTGCCTTGGCGGGTGCCGCGACCTGCCCCGCACCCCTGGACCGGCGCTCGGGCCCTGCCTGCCCCCCCACCCCGGCTTCTCCAGCCCCCCGCGAGCGCACCCAGGTCCCGCCCAGGTGCCCGGGTGTCCTCCTGGCCTGCCCCCCCCCCCCCCCCCCCCCCCCCCCGCCCCCCCCACCCCCCCCCCGCTGGGGCCGGCTCGGGGCTGGGGGAGCGCCGGGGCGGCCCCGTTCACGCGCCCTCTCCCTGCAGGGCGGCCCGGGGCTGCAGGTGGGGTGGGTGGGGTGTCCCTCGCCCCCGGGGTTAGCTTGGCCGAGCCGGGCCGCAAGGGGCCAGCGCAGCCGCCCGCCGCTCCTTGGAGACCCTGCCTGTCCCCGGGGCCGGCCCCTTCGGGGCTCGCCCTCCACCAGGGGCGGCGTTTTGTCTGCGAGCAGGGGTGTCCGGGGCCCCCCCCACCCCCACCCCAAACCACCCCGGCCACCCCAGCAGCGTCTGGGCTCCAGGACGCCTGCCTGGGGAGGGGCTCGGACGCTGGACTCGCCGCCCGCCGGCTGCCCGCGCCGGCGGCAGGGGCTGAGGCTGCGAGGGCTGCTGTGTGCAGGGCAGCGGGCGGGTGCCCCCAACCGCGCCCTCGGTGTCCCTCCCTCCGCTTTTTGTTTTGTCTCCCCAGCTCCCCCGCCTCTGTGCGTCTCTGGCTCTCGTGCCCACCGGGCCTGCCAGGTGTGAGGACCTCTCCGCCCCATCAGGCCTGGTGAGCGAAGTGGGGTCTGGAGCGGCAGGTGCCCCCTTTGCTCAGAGGTCACGGGTGGGTCGAGGGCACCCGAGGCCGGGAGGAGGCTCTGGCTGCAGTTGGGTGCGGGGCTGGGTGCAGCCTCGGGCGGGCCCCCAGCAGGGGTGGCGGCTTGGGGACCCACGAGACCCTAGAACTGCCTCCCTCGGAGAAGGGCCCAGGGTCCCCGGCCAGAGGTAGCTGCAGCCCGGCCACTGGCCAAAGGGCTGAGGCCCCACGGGAGCCTCTCTGGCCTGGGCCGGTGCCCGCATGGGGGTGGTGATGGCTCTGGAGTGGGGGCCTCCCCATCTGGGGCTGCAGAGGGTCTGCCTAGGGGCTCCCCCTGGACTCCCAGTGGACCCCCGCCCCCCCAGCACCAAGGGTGCCCGGTCTGGGCGTGGGGGGCTGGGACGTGGCTCTGACCTTCCTCCCTGGGCTCTCGGTACCGAGGGGTGACCCCAAGACAGGCCACTGCTCCCGGTGCTGCCAGAAGCCAGCGTTGCCTCCATTGGGTTTTATCTTGAGAGAGCTGCCCGGCGATGCCTGCAGTCTCGGGGGCGCTGGGGGTGCCTGGGGCGCTTGGGGTGCCAGGGGGCACTTGAGGGCGCTGGGGGCACTCAGCTCACCCACCGTCCCAGGGTCTGAGCAGGAGCCTGTGCCTTTGCCTCTGCCCTTGTTTGTGCTGCTGCTCATTTGCCCACCCCAGGGGCCCGAGCCCCCAGAGGGCGTGGCTGCCCCCTCCAAGCAGCCTCCACACCTGGGGCAGGACCAGCCCGGGGGGCAGAGGACGGGCCTCTGGGGGTTCTGCTGGGCCTGGCCGCTGGGCTGGTGTGGCCCATGGGGGACCCAGCCACAGCCCACCTCCCAGGGTCCACAGTGGGGGCCTGGCTGCCGCGGCCGCCCGGCCTGCCCCGGCCCTCCCAGATTCTGTGCTTGCAGCCACCCCGCGGCTCCCGGCAGGGAGACGGCGACCTCCAGGGCGACCCCCGCCAGCCCTCGCCAGCTCAGCCGCCGCATCGGGAGCTCGGAGCAGGCGAGAAGGGCGTCAGGCTGAGGGGGCCCCGCCCCGATCGCTCTGATGTGGGGGCCGGACCCTCGCCACTGCCTGCCTTCCGAGCAGGAACACGGCGACGGGGGGCCCCGAGGCCGGCGGGCCCCGCCCCGCCCATCCATGCCCGCACTGCCCCTGCCCGCCGCGCGCCCAGGCTTCGGTTACTTCTTCCAGGTCCCTCTCACCCCCCGGCAAGCGTCCTCCCCCGCCGCTTTTCATTCATCCGTCCACACCTCCCTCGACCCTTCCCACCCCCCAGAACCTCCCTGCGGCACCCCTGGCCTTGCAGGGCGTCTGCGGGCGCCATTCAGGGCAGCTCTAAGAGCCGGAAGCCGGCGGGACCTGAAGGTCCCCGTTTCTGGGCACTGGCCACCCGCCCCTCCTCGGGGCTCCTCCTTGGGAGTCTGTCCCCTTGGGGCGGGTGTGGAGGCCCGGCCAGTAGGCCGGCAGCCCTGCTCAGCGGGATGGCCTTGGCGCCCACGAGCCCCGTGAGCCCAGCTCCCTGCTGAGCGAGGCCTCGGCCCCCTTCTGGGGACAGGGTCTGAGGTGCGCGGGCGGAGGCTCCAGCAGGCTCGCCAGGTGTGTTTATTCAGCCGCAGCTGGGGGACGACGCTCAGGCTGGTGGACAACGGAGGCCTGTCCTCCCCGGCGGGCCCCCAGGGTGTCTGAGGCAGAGGCTCCCAGGGCCGGCTGGCCCTCGCTGGACGCCCCGGGGCCCCCTGCCGGGACAGGAGGCTGCTGGCCGGGCCCGGGCGGGAGACCGAAGGCGCTTGAAGGCATCGGGCAGCCTGTGGCCCAGGAACGGCGGGCTGGTGACCTCCCGGACCACGAGGACGTACTCCCCTGCGGGAGACAGGCTGGCTGGTGCGCCCCCCCCCCGCAGCCCGCGCCCCCCCTGCGCCCCCCGCAGCCCCTGCTGTTGCCCCCAACTTGCGCCCGTGTCCCCTCCCCCTTGGCCAGCGCCCCCAGCCCGTGCCCGGCCTCCCAGGTGCCCCTCCCACCCTCCTGGCAGGACCTTCCTCTGCGCCCCGGGGCGCCGGGCCTCCCTGCTGCAGGGCCCGCGTGGCCAGCAAGAAGTGGGATGGGGGAACCCCCCCCACCCTCAGGACCCCAGCCCTGGGGCAGAACCCGCTGAGGCCGCCTGGCCGAGCGCGGGAGGGACGCTTGAAAATGCGTCTCTCTTCGGAGAAAAAATTCTTTCCCTCTCAAATGTTTTTAAAAATAATTAAGGCTCGGTGTGGGGTCGTTTGTTCTGATGCCCCACCCCAGCGGCTGCGGGCGGGGCCGGGGCCGGAGGAGAAGCTCTCCTCTCTGCGACTGGGACTGTCTGGAGAGTTTCAAAGTTGGAGAAACCATAAAACAGCAAATAAGAAATAACAAAATGAGGTTGCCACGGAGACCGCCCTGCCCTCCAGGGCTGGCACCGAGCCGAGCGTGGAAAGCTCCCTGTGGGGGGCGCGTGCTGGCCGCGGAGAGCACCCAGCGCCCGCCCAGCTGGGGTGGACGGCCCAGGGCTGGTCAGTGTCCTCAGAGGTCCCCCGGCCCGCGCAGGGCAGGCCCTGGACCCCACACCCGAGGGTCTCAGGACCTTGCGGGCAGCACCAGCCCCGTGGGCCGCCGGCGGCCAGTATGTGGCTGCCGCTGGGAGTGACCGCCAGGCCAGTCCAAGGTGGACTGGGGCCTGCCCGGCACCCGGGCCGCCTTCCTGACACCCCTGCCGCGCAGGGCCTTGGCCGGCAGTGCTCCCAGCACCCTCCCCACCCCCACACCCTCGCCCTGCACGCCCTGCCCCGCCCCGCCCCGCCCCGCCCCGCCTTGGGCCCCCGGCTACCTGCAGCTGCCGCGGGCTCCGCCGTGCCGCCGGGCCAGGCCTGTGGGAGAGAAGGGCCGGCCTGGAGCCCTGGGGTCCCCGACAGCTGGGCCGCGGGCTGACCCAGCGCCCTGCCTCGCGGGCCCGAGCCCCACCCCTCGGGTCGCTGTGCCCAGCCCTGCGCCCGCCCTCGGGACCACGGTCAGTGCAGGGCGCCGCACAGGCCCAGGCCGCTGGGGGCGCGGGCACATCGGGGCCGAGCCCGGCGGGGCGTGCTGGCCCCGCCAAGCGCAGCAGCAAAGACTCTGGAGGACAGAGACCTCCGGAGCTGGTCAGGAAGGCGCTGAGGAGGGAGTGCCCCGCGGGCGGTGCTGGCGCAGGCCCCCCAGGGGGCAGGACGGTGGTGGGGCGCCCCTGGGTCCGCGCCAAGCCCTGCTGACAGCGGCCTTGCTCAGGGTCCTGCCTGCGCGTCCTGGGGAGTCCCGGTCAGCGACGGGGTCTCCGGGCAGTGGCGCCCTGCGAGGGGGCGTGTCCCCGTGGCGGAGCCTGCAAGTGCCCGGGAGGGCAGCCAGGCCTGCCCGCGCCCTGCTCGCCCGCGCAGGGCTGACCGCGTCCCTCCAGGGCGTCCATATTCGGAAGCTCCGCTGCCCCAGCCGCCCGGGAGCGCGCGCCTGCCCCCTTGGGCGGTTGCCCCTCCGCTGCGGGCTCCCTGCCCGCCCCGCGCCCGCCCGCGGCCAGCGGCCTGCCCCCTGCACGGGCCCCAGCGCAGACGCGAGGGCTGCTCTGAACGACCAGAAGCCCCGCACAAGGGGCGCGGGACGTGAGCGGCCCGGCCCTCCCGCTCTCTGGGCGGTGCCCGGGGCTGGGGGCTCCCTCGCCCGCACACGCCAGGGAGCCGCGCGGCGGGGGCGGAGGGGGGGCTCTGGCTCACCCAGGGCCTTGCCACCGTCTTCGGTCTGCGTCTGCCCCGCGCGCAGGCGGTTTCGCGTTTCACTCCCGAGGGAGCCGCGGAGAGGCCCTGGCCAGAGAGGGGTGCCCGGCCGCGCGCGGGCCACGGCGGGTCAGCGGCTGCGGCCACCCCCACGGCCGGTCCCCGGGCGTCCTGGCACCGGCCACGACCGCCGCAGGTTGCTGGCAGCAGCCCCGGCTGCGCCCGCTCTCCTGCCGGGCCTGTGCCCACAGGCCTCTGCTCTGTGCGCGGCCATGGCGTGCCTCGAGCCGGCCCCGCGGCGCGGGCGCGCTCGCCAGCGCAGGGCCCTCAGGCTGGGTCAGGGGCCGCGGAGTCGTCTCTGGGGTTCTGCGCCCCACCCCGGGTGCTCACGCTCGGGCACCTCACAGTCTCGCCCAGTAGAGGGGCAGGTGGACACACTGGCCACTCTGGGAGGCCCAGGCCCGCGGCGTGCTCAGGGAGCCCCCAGGAAGTCTAGCTAGAACTCCTCTAGTTAGGCCGGCTGCCCTCCAGGTCTGCTCCTTGGGCTGTGGGTCCTCTTCTGCCTGTTGGCCAGTGATGGCCCCTACTATGTGGGGGGACCCTCCCCCACACGCCCCGCCACCTGGCTAGGACAGTGAGATGAGCTGGAGACGATGCCAAGCCAGGGCTCCCCCACCCCACCGTAGGGGAGCTGCACCCGCCGGGCTGGGCGTTGCACCGGGGCCTCACCTGCCAGGCTGGAGGTGCAGCCCTCAGGCCAGTGGCCTCTGCCGCCCGCGGACGGCTCCCGTGGGGCCGCCCGCGAGAAGAGGCCCCGCCGTCGAGGCAGAGGAGCCCACCATGGGGCGGTTCCCACGCCGCCTGGCCGCTGCGGTCCCCTGCAGGGAGCGGTGGGACAAGCCGGGGTGACACCTGCCGGCCCCACTGAGCAGGCGCGGCCTCCCCGTCGCAGGCCACACTCCCCTGGCAGCCCCACGGCCGCACGGAGAGGCCCGAACGCCGCGCGCCGCCGCCCTACCTGCTGCCCGCGGGTGGGTTCCCGCGCAGGAGGCGTCGTCCTGGCCGTCCCTGGGCCCCGCACGGCGCTTCTGGGGGGTGGGAGGGAGAGGGCAGAGCTGCGGCGGCGGTCCGTGGGCCGGTGTGGGGCGACGTCGCGCGTCCCTACCTCGGGGAGGAACAGCACCGCGTGGTGCCCGGGCGGAGGGGGCCCGAGGCGGACGTCCTCAAACTGCGCGCGGCCCTGCTGCACCCGCTGGCGGGGCCTCGGGCCAGCGGGCCTCCTGTGCGCCGGCTGCAGAGGGAGGGAGGGCGGCCTCTGAGCCTCACCCGGCAAGACCGGGGGCTCGGGGTGCCGCGGCTCCTGCCCTGCTGCCCGGGGCAGCTCCCCTGGACAGTGGTGGGCGCGTGGGGCGGGGGGGTCCCGTGCTGACCGGCAATGCCGCGGTCGCCGCACCCGGCGGGGGGTCCACCACGTGGGCTGCAGGACCGCTCCTTGGGGTCGGAGGGTCCCCACCTGGCCGGGCCTGCAGAGGCGATGGCTTCCCACGTGCTGGCCCCCAAGAGCCCACGGGGCCAGTGGACCACAGAGCGGCGGGGTGAGGGCAGGCACGGCCACGCCAGTGTGCCCGTGGGGACAGAACTGGGCTCCCCCAACGTGGACCCCTGCCCCCATCCGCCCACACCCCCATCCACTCAGAAGTCTGTGCTCAGCCTGGAGGGTGCTGTCAGGGTGTCGGGCACCCCAGGCCCACGCACACACGCACACCTCTGGACGCGCGGCCTGGGGCTGGGCCCCGCCTTCTGCCCAGGCCCTGCCCGCTCCGGCCAGCAGGAGGGCCGCCCGAGGCGGCTGGGCACACCGTGGGGAAGCCTGAGGGGTGGGCCACCCCCAGCTGGGCCCCTCCCACCAGAGCCTGCAGGGCGCCCTGGGGCCTGTTCCAGAGCCCAAGGGGCCTGGGCTCGGCCATTCACCCCTCTCCCAGATTCCAGGGTGGGGGAGCCCCCGGAGGTGCTGTCGCTGTGGCGCCTGTGACAGGAGGGCTCCTCCCGCAAGGACACCCTCTCGCTGGCCCCTGTGGCTGAGGCCCGCGCGCCTGCGCAGTGACCGACGCCCCCGGCTGACCTTGTCTCCATTCTGCGGGCTCGGGCCGGCTGCGGCCGCGCGTCCGTGCGCGTCTGCTCGACAGAGGCCCCTAAAGGCCCTGCGAGGCCACCGAGCCAGCCGGGGCCCCTGTCGGAGAGTGACAGGAGGGGGACGCTGGGCAGCCCTGCCTTGGGGCCCGGAGCCCTGGGGCGCAGCCCCGAGGTGGCCCGGGAGTGGGGTTGCTGCGTGGGCGCCGGAGAGAGAAGCGGAGGGGGCGGTGCGGGGCCGCCTGCTGACCACTGCGCCAGCCCTCGCCGTGCCGCGGGCAGATGCGGGCTCCAGACCGCCAGGAGCCGCCCGGCAGGACCTCCCTCTCCTTTGCCCAAGGGGCGGAGGCAGAGGGACCAGACGCCCTGCAGGCTGCGGGGGGAGACCCCGCAATGGGCCCCAGCTAGAGGCTGCACAGCCGGCAGTGCTTCTGGATTCGGGTGCGCTTGCACCCAGAGGGACCTCCAGGGTGGACGGGCCTTCCTGGCTGCCCGTGCTCTGGGCCCGGCTTGCGTGTGCCCTGCACTGTGGCGTCCCGACAGGCCCGCGGGTCCCTGCCTCCGGTTGCTCCTCCCGCCTCTGCCCTGTGCCCAGCCGGGCTCTTCCGCCCCACTTTCCCAGATGAGCCCCACTCCTGCCAGACGCCGCCCCCCAGCCTTGCCCCTGCCCCGCGCCTGCCCTCGACGCCCTTCGGAGGCGCCCCCCTGCCCTGCTCCGGCGCTGAGCCGCGCTCCGTGAGGCCCGACGGCTGAGCAGAAAGGCAGCTCCGGCCCCGGCAGAACCACGACCTGGTTTCTGCTGAGGGACGTCCAGGGAGTCGCCACTCGTTGGGGCTCTCCTGCCCCGCCGGGGCCCCCCTCCACTGCAGTGGGGCACCTGGGGGACGCAGCTCCCCAGATCTGGGCCGGGAGCCCTCGCCTCCGCAGCGCCGAGCCCCAGGCCGCACAGCCGGACGACGGGGCGTCTGCCAGCTGGGACTCACCTCTGGGGCCTCTCTGTCGATTTTAATGACCACGGTGACCGCTCTATCCGCCTGGTAAAGGTCACCGCGCCATCCCAGGAGGGGCCGCGGCAGCCCGCCCTCCTCGGGGAGCGCCCGTTAGTCACGTTCTGGCGGCTCCATTAGCCTCCCCAGTCACCTGTGTAGGACGCGGGGGAGCGAGCGGCCGGCGCCGCGGGGAGGGCAGCCACAGGCAAGCGCGCTCTTCACTGGGGGAGGGAAAGAGTGGCGTGGAATGGCCCCAAGGGGACAGCTGTGTCGTCTGGAGGTGACCAGACACGCGGCGTTAGTCTTTAGGGCCAGAATCAATTAGCCAAGACATCGGAGGGGAGGGGCGCAGCGCCCCGGCAGCGCCTCTAGGCAGTGAGCCCACGGCCCGGGGCCCCATGACCGGGCAGCGGGCCCCCCAGCCTGTATCCAGCTGCCCGGCACACTGGGTGAGGCCTCGTGTCCACCTGCTGCCCTCCGTCCAGTCTCACCCCCTGCTGAGCCCTCTGCTGCTGGAGTCTTGGGTGGCCCAGAGGGGGTGCCGGCAGGAACGGGTGAGGGGGCATCTAGACTGAGGCTCCGTCCTCTGCCCAGAATCCTGACTCTTGTCTGCACGTGCAGCCTGCACTCGTGCACACCAGTGTGCACACACCAGCCTGCACACACACACACCAACCTGCACACACCAGCCTGCACACACCCACACACCAGTGTGCACGCACCAGCCTGCACACACGCACACACACCAGCCTGCACACACCAGCCTGCACACACACCAGCCTGCACACACACATGCTCACAATGTCCCACCCACACGTGCAGTTGACACACGCATGTGCACATGCACATCCAGTGCCGCCGCAGGGACTCTCCTCCGCACGCCCTGGTGCCAGCTACGGAACTGGCCCAGGCCTGGAGGCGCCCACGGGAGCCCCTGAGTGCCCTGGTGAGCGCCTGCCTCCCAGGGGCCTGCGGGCAGCACCGCCTCCTCGACCCCTCTCCGGGGCCCCTCCAAGGTCAGCTGTGCCTCCCCCACACTGCTGCCCTTTCTGCCCCACAGAGCTCTCCCTGCTCCCCCCCAGATGCGGGCGGTGACCCCGCTGGTCCCCTCAGACAAGGCCCCACCCCTGGGCACGCCCTCGCCTCCCTCCAGGACGTGGGGGCCGTGGAGGCCCCAGAGTCCCGCACGTTCGCTGGCGCCGCGGGTCAGTCGCAGGCCCCGGCAGGCTCCGCAGGCCCCGCCGTGGTGCGCAAGGCCCTTCGCTCCCCAAGCGGCAGGCCGCGCGCGCGGCCCTCCGGAAGGGCCCAGGAGGCTTGTGTGCGGTGGCTGCGTCCACTTCGGGCGGTGTGCCTGCTGCCCAGCCAGCAGCGGTGCCCAGCAGCCACCAGGCCTCCGTCAGCGGCCGGGGTGGGGGCCGGGCGGGTCCCAGAGGCCTGAGCGCTGCGGCGGGGCGCAGAGGCTAAGGGGGAAACACTAAAGGCCTCGAATATAAAATCGATGTGCTTCGCGGCTGAAACCTGGGGTGTGGTTTCACCAGAATCGGCCTAGACTGCCCAGCGGCGCCCCTAGGACCTTCTTCCCCGCGGCGCAAGTGCTTGGAGAGCTGAGGAGCTCGGGGAGAGGCGCTGGGGAGAGGCGCTCGCGTCCCACGCGGCCAGGTGCGGTCCTGTGGACGCTGCCCCCGCCAGAGCCCCTGCCCTTGGCCCTCTGCAGGTGGGAGCCAACTTTGGGGTGTGGGTGGAGGAGGGCGTGGGCCTGGTGCAGGCTGAGTCCCGGGGAGCCCTGGAGGGGCGCGCGGGGCCCGTGTGCCCGGGGAGCAGTCAGGCGTCCAGGCTCCGACCTGCGCTCACTGGGGTCTGCGTGCGGGGGAGGGGCGCCTGCACCCGGCAGCCCTGTGGTTGGGGACGCCCCCCCACGCATGTCCAGAACACGCCGGAACAGGGATAATTGCTTTCAAATGTAAGACAGGAGGTCGGCTGTGCTTTGGGGGTCCTGCGCCTTCAGGCCGTCCGGGGCAGGTGGTCTCCTGCCTGCCGCAGCGGGGCAGCTGGGCACTGGGCGCTGAGAGCCTGAGATCAGAACCAGGGGCGCTGCGGGTGCGGGACCGGGCTGGAAGGGCACCCGGGGCCACGTGCCCCCGCCGCGCCCGAGAGCTCCGTGGCTTGGAGCTGAGCCGGCGGCCACCAGCGCCCGCGCGTTGGGCACCTGCCCCGAGCGCCCACCTCCACAGGGACCGGCCGGTGTCCTGTGCTGCTCAGCCAGAGGCACCCCGTGCGCTGGGGAGAGCCCTGTGTCAGCTCCCACCCCTGGGCCTGCAGCTCCGGGTGCCGGAGGGCTGGAGACCCCTGCCAGCCGCACTCCCTGCCTAACAGGACCAGCAGCTTCACCCCAGTCTCCCTCCCTGGCCCCAAGCCTGGAGGGTGAGATGGAGATGGGCCTGCTCTCTGGAAGGAGGCGAGGGGGTGCTCACACAGGAGGGCCCCGCAGTCTGGCGGGCCCAGCAGGCCCTGCAGCCGGGGCGTGGCCTGAGGCGGTGGTGTGGAGGGGCCCCTCCTCCGCCCGCTGGCAGAGCCACCCATGCTGCCTGCACAGCGCCAGGCCAGGCCTGCGAGTCCCGGGGGTGCTGCTCCTGGCATCTCCCCAGGAGGGAGGCACTCGCCCCAGGCGTCCGCTCCGTGAGGGGCGGGGGTGGCGGGGCGGTGCTGGTGTGACCCTCATGGCCAGAGGTGAGCGGCCTGAGGCCTCCGAGGGCCAGGGTGGGCAGAGACCTGAGCGTCCTGGGGTGAGACCCGGGGCTGCTGGGCTGGTGCAGAATGAAATGGCGCCTGGAACTGAGGTGACCCGGGCCCAGGCCCCCCACCTGCCCCCCACGCTGTTCCGTGTGGGAGTGGCCGTGTGCATGGCTGTGTCTGCAGGCTGCGGCCACTCTCCCTGGAGGCCTGAGGGCCGAGCACAGTGGGGTGCCCATTGGGCAGGGAGTGGTGGGCAGCGAGGACCCCGCGCCCCAGGCCCAGGCGTGGAGGCGGGGCCCCTGCTGCCGGAGACAGTCGCTCCAGGAGCTTTGCCGCCTGTGGGCTGAGCCTGCCCCAGCAGACCCAGCACAGCCGAGCCCCCCGGCCAGGAGGTGCCCACGACCTGCATTCCCGGTGGTGCCTTGGCCTGCCCCCTGGCCATGGGGCACCCCGCACAGCGGCTCTGCCGCCACCCCCACTCACCAGGCAGGCTGCCGGAGGGGGGCCCATGGCCACACGAAGGGCCCATCTCCGGGATGTTCTTGGGAGGCGAGTGGGCTCTTCCGGCCCCTCAGACTTGGGGTTCAACAGGGGGTAGGCGATGCACTCAAACCCACTGCCAAGAGGGGGCACGCGGTCACCAGGCGCCCGGGCTCCGGAGGACACCACGGAGCCGGGGCGGGGGGGGGAGAGGGCTCACTCCAGACCCCCCGCTGCCCGGTGGCCCCGCACGAGGGTCGCCCTGCGGGGGGCCAGCGCCCACCACTCACAATGGTGTCTGCAGGGCCGGCTCCCGGCGGTCCCCGTCCACTCTGAAGAAGCTGACCTCCGAGTGGTCCCGGAGCTGCACGCGCCTCACGCCCGCCGAGATCTGCAGGACACGCCCGCTCTCGCCTGGGGAAGACACACGCGAGCCCTCAGGCTCAGGACCCTGGGGTGCAGGTCTGCAGCCCAGCAGGCGGCTCCCGGGCACCGGCCAGCCGGGCTCTCACTCTGTCCTGGCCTGGCTGAGCCACCCCGATGCCCGACACCTCCCGCCGCTGTGTCCCCGCTGGCGACACATTGGCCCGGAACCACACTCGAGCGCGAGTCTGCTGTGTGTGGGAGGCGGCCTGGGCCCGGCACGGCCCGGAGACCCATCCCCACGTGTGAGCGGAGCAGGGGCCGCGCCCGGCAGGAGCCGCGAGGCCCGCGGACGCCCGTGTGGGCGAGGCTGTCCCGGGAGCTGGGGCCAAGCTCACAAGCTGCTAGAGACACAGCAGGAAGGAGAACGAAGTCCACCTTCCAGACGTGGAGACCCAGGCGAGGGCCTCCCCGCGGGCGCAAGGGGTTAAGCTCAGCCCCGGGAAGCTGTCCGCGGCCTCTGCGGCGCGAGTCCGCCCCCGGCCGGGAGCCGCCCGCGTGGCGAGCAGACCCCTCCTGCCGCCCGCTGCTCCCCTGGCCGTGGATCTCAGCGGATCCGCCTGTTCTGCTCCCCGCTCTGTCTCTGGCGCGTCCTCTCACCCCCGCAGCTGGGGCCCGCACCCCAATTTTTCTACACAAAGAGAAAAGAAAAGAAATTAGAAAATGGATAGAAAATGACTCCAAAGTAAGAAGCAAGGACACAATAAGAACCACGTCGGAACCCGTGAACGGGAACACGGAGACGTCAGAGAGACAGAGCCGATGGTTACCAATGACATCGATCACCCCCGGCCAGACTGGTCAGGAGGAAAGCGGAGAAGACCCCGTCCGCCAGCGCGGGCCCCGAGGGGCGGCCCCGCGCTCCGGGGCGATGTCAGGACAAGAGGGTCCGGAGCTGAGACGGGGGCAAGCAGTCCCGGGGCTCCAGCTGCCCGCCAGGCCGAGACGGGGCGCCTGGGCCGCCGCCATCTACAGAGGCCGGGACTTGGAGGTTAGGAAGGCCCCCGCCCCTGCTGTCTCCCAGGAAACCTGTAACAGGGGGTCCCCAGGAGAGGGGGAGGTGCCAGGTTCCCTGCCCCACCCAAGGGAGGGTGGAACTGGGCAGGGAGGGAAGAGGCTGCAGAGGAGACTGAGGAGGGAGCAGGAAGGAGCCAGAAGGCGCCCTGGGGGAGGCGCGTGGAGCGGAGAGACACGGGGAGACACTGCGCCTGCCTTTGGGTCGTGGACGGGGTGACACAGATGTGGGTGAGACCCGTGGGGAGGGGACCATGGCAGGTTTTATCTTGATGTTAATTTTGCTCTTTTCTTTCTTCTTTAATTTTATTTTACTTACACAAGAGCTGGGGCGCAGGCCAGAGGTGGGGGGGTGAGAGGATCCACCAGAGACAGAGTGGGGAGCAGAACAGGCAGAACCACTGAAACCCACTGCTGAGGGGAGCAGCGGGGAGACAGGGGGGGTCTGCTGCGCCCTGTGGGTAGCTCCCTGGCCGGCCAGGAATCGAACCGGCGCTGCAGAGGCTGCGGACAGCTTCACAGCGCTGCACTCAACCGCCTGCGCCCCCGGGGAGGCCCTAAAGTTCCTTTTCATTAAAGTCTCACTTGTTTTGTGTTGATGCGGCAGATGACAGAACCTGTTTAAAACAGGCAGGTTTGTGGGGTCTGGGGCGCCCCTCTCCCTGCCCTATAACAAACCGAGGAGGGGGACCCCCACCTCTGAGGCTAGGGTCACCCCCCAAGGCCAGACGTGGCAAAGACATGACTAGGAGGAAACTGAGGCCCATGCGGCCACCACAGACACACCAAAGTTTGGGCAGTTGCCTGGGGCTGGACGTGGACTCCTTCCGTGGGGACCAGCCTGATAAGCCCGCTGGCCACCTGGCCGCCCTCTGGACCCACAGGGCCGTCCGCGCGGGTCTCGGGGCTGCGGGCGAGCGCAGAGGATGGCAGACGGGCAGGCCCAGGGGAGGGGGTGAGGCAGCCCAGGAGAGCCGGGCGCCGGCACAGCAGGGCGCAGGGGAGGCGCGGGGCGGGCGGGCGGCCCGGGGCAGGAAGCCGGAAGCCGCCAGCCCTCGAGCCCGATCCTATGGAATCCTCAGGACACCGGCAGGGCTGACACGCCGGGCCGCCGGGTCAAAGGTCAAGGATGGAAGGTCACTGCAGACGGCAGCTGTGGCCTCACAGTTGCTGAAACGAGGCCAAACGGTTCCATCCGAAACGAGAAAGACCAAATGAGCAAACGGCCCTTAACACGCCGTGGCGAGGCGGCTGTGGGTCGGAGCGAGAGCCAGTGAAGCGCCAGCGGCTGGCCAGCGCGGGAAGGACGCAGGGCCTGCTCGGGGAGAGCCGAGCGTGGCTGGGGGCAGGCACGGGAGGACCCCGGAGACCCACGGCTGGGGCTCAGGGGAGGCCCTGCACCTGGCGAGAGGGAGCCTCGAGCCTCCAGGCACAGCGGCCACGCGGGGTTGGGGGAGCCCAGGGGGTGGCGGGAAGCAGTGGGCAGTGCCCGAGAGCTCTCAGCTCACGGGGGGGACAAGGGGAAGGGGCCACGCGCTTCCCTGGGGTGCGAGCTGGCGGTGGGGGTGGCTGTGGGGTGGCCGCGGGGCCGGGGCGTGGCTGTCGCTTCGCGAGGTGCTTGGCGGTCTCCCTGGAAGCTGAGACGTGACCCAGCTCCCGCGGGGGCTCCGCTCGGAGGCCCTCACCGCAGCCGCGGCCTTGCTTGCTGGCCGGCGGGGCAAGCGGGCTCCAGCGCCACTGTGGGCGGGCCGGGGCGGCTGGCCGTGCCAGAAAGTGGGGACACGCCGCGTACCCTGCACAGGTGCCCGCAAGGGGGCGGGGTTGGCTCCCGCCTGCGCCAGGCCTGCGCGCTGCTGGGGCGGGACTCGGGCATCACTCCAGCGCCCACGCCGGCCATGCCCTCCTCTGCCACGCGGAGGTGGGACACAGCGGGACACAGCCCGCTGACCGAGCCTTGTCCTCTGCCTAGGAGGGTGCCGGCTGCGGCCCTCTCAGCGCGGGCCCCACATGGTGCCCGCGCCAGGTGCCCGCAGGTGGACCCGCAGGGCCGCCCCCTCCCCGCTGCGGCAGGCACAGCCCGACGCGGTCTGCGCAGGCGCCTGGGCTGCGGGCCCTCCGGAGATGCCCACACCAATGTCCTGCCTGGACACTTACCCTCGGCCACCGCCCCATCATCCTGCTGCAACTGGACGCGCACCGTGAACGGGGACCCTGCGGCCACATCCATCACCTCGGGACCCAAAATCGAGATCCTCGTGGCCTGTGCTGGGGGAGTCAGAGCAGGGCCTTAGGGGCCACACCCTGGCCGGATTAGGGCCCTCCTCCGTGCCCCCCCACTCCCGCCCGTATCCCTGTGCCCCTGTTCACCCCCTGCCCATCCCCCTTGCCCCCCACGCGGGCTGAGGCGTTCAGGTCGGGCAGGAGAAGGCTCGAGGAGTAGCCGTCCAGACCCAGTGCCCACCCCCGGCACCGCAGCCACACAACGGCCAGCCCCATGCGGCCCCACACTCCTGCTTCTGACTCAGTGTCGTGTGGGCTGGACGTGGCGGCCCCTGGACTGACCTCCCGGCAGGGCCAGCCCCCAGCCTCACTGGCAGGCGGCACTGCTGGGGTGGACCCAGCTGGGCCCCCGGGCCGGTGCCTTTGTGCACTGGAGCAGCTCAATCTGCTCTGGGGGGCTGCCCAGCACCCCTCAGGGGGCAGCTTGAGAAAGCTGTGGGAGCCAGGGCACCTGCCAGCCTGTCCGCACCCAGGGATCCGGACCCGCTTTGGGCCTGGGCCGGGCGCCTTGGTGCAGTCACTGAGCTGTTCTGTGTGACCTCAGCCCCGGCCCGGCTGGGGGGCTGGAAGGGCCCTGGAGACCCTGAGGGACTCCCCTGAGGAAGGGGCACCGGGCTCAGCTCCTGACCAGGATCCCCCCACCCCTCCGCACCAGGGCCAGCCCCCCTGAGCAGGTGCCCACAGTGCTGCGGCCTGTGCCCCTTGAAGAGGTTGGCAAGGGACCCTGTCCCCATCAGACTGACCCCGGGGGCACCCTTGTCTGGAGAGTGGGGAGATCGCCCTGATGCCCAGGGGTGGCGCCCCAGGCGATACTCCCGAAGGCCCCGGGCCCCTGTGGACACTCCAAGAGCAGAGTGAGAGGCCTGCTGGGCAGATGCCACCGGGGCCGACACCAGCCTGCTCAGCCTGCTAGGGGCGCCCCCAGGTGGGGAAACCGGGGCTGGGGTGTCCTGGGCACAGCTGGGCCACTTGGGCCCTTCGGACTCGGCATGGACAGCGCTTCTTCTCGAAGGGGCGGTTTCAGGCCCACCTCGCCCTGCCCCAGCCGCCGGGTCCCCACCTCTGCACCGCCGGGCCCGCGGGGCAGCCCCGGGAGGCCCTCCCAAGCCGCCGGGGACACCTACCCGCCGGGTGCCCGTTGATCCACAGGCCGTGGTAGGTGGCCCCGGAGCAGTGGGCCAGGCGGCCCTGCCCGCTGAAGACGTCGCTGTGCCACTGTCCCTGCAGAGAGCGTGCGGTCAGCGCACCTCTGGGAGCCCCTGGCTGCAGCGGGCTGGGGTGCCCAGGCTGCCCCGCGGGGAGAGCCGGCTTTGCTGGGCTGCGGCCAGTCTGCTTCACAGCAGGCGCCCCCTCAGCCCCTTCGCAGGCGGGAGTCTGGGGACAAGGGCGCAGACAAAACCAACTCCGGGGTGTCCCTCTCAGCGGGCTGGGGAGCCCCCCGGCAGCTGCCCCTCCCGGCCCAGCCTGCCCTCCCGAGCGCTCGGCAGGGCCAAGAGCAGCGTGCAGGGCAGGACCGTGCTCGTGGAAGCCGTCAGGGCCGGGCAGAGCACGTGTGGCCGTGAGCCCTCCCGCCAGGCGAGGGTCGGCAAGGCCGCGGGCTCCTCCCTGGCGCGGGGCAGGACGGCCATCCTGCAGACACTCGGGAAGGCGAGGGCGGCCAGGTTGGCAGGCGAGGGGCACAAGGGCCGGCACCCCTGTGGACGCAGGCACCAACAGCAGCCCCCACCCGAGAGCCAAGCGGGGCACCCAAGGCCCGCACAGCCACGGGTGGTGCTGTGGGGCCTTGCGCCCAGCGGGAGGGGCCGGGGCAGCTCCTTCACCCCAGACTGTGTCCCGTCTGCACCCCCAGACCATGTTCCCCAGACTGCATCCCCTCTGCACCCCCAACCGCATCACCCCAGACTGTGCCCCCCACCGCTCCCTGGACCACCACCCGCCAGCACCCCGGCCACATCCTGTCTGCTGGGTGTGGAAGCGCACGGCTCCCCGAGGGTGCTCTGCCGGGGCCGGGTCGGGTCCGCAGGCCCCGAGCTCAGTGCAGGCCACGCCCAGACGCCCCCTCCTCAGGGAATAGGGGCCGGAGGCTGAGTGGGCGCTCGGGGGTCGCAGAAGGCCGTGGCCAGGCTCAAGGCGGTTGCGAGCCCTGGGGGCCGGGCGCAGGGGCCTCGGGTGGCAGGAGGGTGCGCATGCCCTCGAGGACGGTGCTTCACGGAGCAGCAGACCGCGGGCCAGGAGCAGGCCGAGCCCTGGCAGGGAGGGAGGCAGGACGGGGCCCTCACCCCACACAGGGTCCCACGGGTCCCACGTCCACGGGCCCAAGGACAAGCAGGGGCTGCGCTCCGTGTCCAAAGCTGGAGCCACCCGGTCACCAGAGGCGAGCGGCACATGGACATGACGTCCCCCAAGGAGCCCGAGGGCGGCCACTGGACCTGCCAGGCTAGGGTGCCCCCAGCCTGACGCTCGCCAACGAGGCCCCTGGGGCCATCTCCAGCAGGACAGGAAGGCGGGGCGGGAGGGCGGGCTCCACGGGCAGTTTCAGCTGGGGAAGAAGGTTCCGGGGACGGGTGGGGGTCACAGCAGGTGAGTGGACCGAGGACCCGAAAGGGCCCGAGGGACGGCCAGGCCGGGAGGCTTGTGTGCGTATTTGCCGCAGCAGAAGGTCTTGAAAGGAGGGCCAGGGAGGGGCCCCGCCCGGGAGGCCGGCCGGGCGCAGTGAGGGTCCCGGCCCCACAGGACGGCTCCCACCCCAGACGCGAGTGCACCGCTGGCCTGGCCGAGGCCGCCTGCTGCGAGGGGCCCAGGGTGTCTCCCGGGTCCGGCCCGGAGGCGGCAGCAGCTCCGGACAGCCCTGCTGGTGGGGCTGGGGCGCCCCCTGGCGGACGCAGGGGCCAGGGCCGGCAGGACCCGCAGCGGGAGGCCTGGGGGCCCCTCAGTGTCCTGGCCTGGGGAGGGGGCGTGGGGGGAGCGGCACTTCCTCCCCGTGAGCGGGAGCCGCGTCTGCAGGGGGCCGCCCTCGGGCAGCTCTGGAGAGTGCGCAGGACCTGGCGGGCTGGACCCGACAGCGTGGCCTGGGCCGTACCTCGTAGGTGGAGCCGTCCGCGCAGGACAGCACCCCGTGGCCCTGACGCTGGTCCCGGACCCACTCGCCGGCGAAGGCGTCGCCGTTCCTGGGGACGAAGGCGGCCGTCAGGGGCCAGGTGGCGGTGGCGCAGCCCCACCCTCGGACCCGCAGAGGCCAAAATGGGTGGCAGATGGCCCGGCCCGCGGGCGTGTGGCAGCCGGTGTGGGCCTCCTGCCTCCAGACCCAGCCAGCAGGGCCCGCGGCAGGGGCAGGGCGGGTGCCAGGCAGGGGCGGCCAGGCCAGGGCAGCACCCCCCACCCCCCGCTGGCTGCCACGCACCAGGTATCTTATTGGGGGGCGGGGAACGAGGGGTTTCCTAGGCCCCAATTCACTTGCTAGGGGACCATTACAGCCCTGGCCCCAAACCAGCTGCCCAGCGCCGGCGCCGGGCGGCCCCTCACCGGAAGGCCATGCTCCCGTGGCCGTGCCGCCGGTTGTTGTGGAAGGAGCCCCGGTACACCTGTCCAGCCGGGTCCACCAGGCAGCCCTGTCCTGCAGGTGCCAGAGCCGTGTCACAGGGCCCGCGGGTGGGGCTGGGGCCGCACCGGCCAGGCTGGGCAGGGGCCCTGGGAGCTGCTCACGGCCGGCAGGGAGGCCACCGCCGCACCTTGCTGCGCTCCGGCCTCTGGACGAAGGCCGCGGTGCCACCGCCCTCCCGGGAGTGTGGAGTGGGGGCCTGGCGGGGCCACCAAGGACCGGGGCTTCTGGGTCTCTGGGAGGGGCACCGGTGGGGCCTGGGGATCACCGCCCTGGCGGGGGCGGCCACACCTGACCCCCGAGCCAGCGCGTCCACGTGCACTGTCGCCAGCCCTGGGAGGGGCCGTGCAGCCTGCTGGGGCAGAGGCCTCCCTCCTGGCCTGCCCGGCCGGGGCAGGGCTCCGGGACCCCAGCTCGGCTCAGGCCCTCGTGTCAGTGCAGGCGCCAGAGCCAGCCCTGGGGCCCCCCAAGCCCCCCGGTGCGGTGCAGGCTCGCGAGGCAAACCTTCCCGGATGCCGTGGGAGAGTTCGCCCTCGTAGCGGCCCCCGGCGCCGTACGTCACGACGCCGCGTCCTTGTGGCTCTCCCAACACGAACTGGCCAGAGTAGGTGTCCCCTGGGGGGATGTGAGGGTGAGCGCTGGCCCCGGGTCCCGCGGGCTGGTCGTCCCCGGCCCTCTTCACCGGGCCTCTCTGTGGCTCTGCCCCACAGGCTGGGATCCATGGGGTGAGCCTCCCCCGAGGGCCGGCCCCTGAGGACAGCCCCGCTGGCCGGCCTGGGCCCCGGGGCAGCTGGGCTGCGATATCTTCAGGGGGGACAGCGTGACTCTGGCTAGAGCATCTTCACTCCCAGGAGGCGGGGCAGGCTGGGGGGCGCAGCCTGGCGAACCTGAGGCGGCCCAGTGCCGGCGGCCCTCTCCTGTGATCTCCCCGCGCAGGAACTCGCCCTCGTAGTAGCCTCCATCTTTGAACAGCAGCTTCCCACGACCTGGTAAGCAGATGGCGACGTGGGGATCGGCCCAGCCCACCGGGCAGCCGCTTCCCGGGCAGAGGAGCCCAGAGGCCCTGGAGCGCATGCAGAGGGGGACACAGGGCTGTGCCTTGGTGTGGGGGGTTCCAGTCCTGAGGTGCAGGAGGCCCAGTGCCCAAGCTGTTTGAAGGGGACGCCTCGCCTCTGTCAGCACAGGACGGGGGTGGGGAGACCCTGAAGAACACATCTCCCACAGGGGAGCCCTGCCCGCTGGGCAACCACAGCCCCGGTCAGCAGGGGCGGACACAGTGGGGGCCGGACACAGCGGGGGCTCATGGGAGGAACCGCCCAGAGGCGGCGTCCATGGACAGCGGCCGAGCGGCCGGCGGGCAGGGCAGCCAGCAGGAGCGGGGCTCTGTGGGCCGGCCGGCCGCTCGCCGGGTGGCCGCGACGCTGGAGCAGAGGTGGTCTCTGTCCGCTTCTGCCTTTGTGTTGTGCAGAGAAAGACGGCTGCGCTGGAGCAGACACCGGCAGCAACGCGCAGGGCCAGGTGCTCCGGCTCTGACGGCGGTACCGGCCTGGCCAGGGCACTCGGCCACCGTCGCCCCCCCGTGGAGCGGCGGGCGCCACACGCTGCCCCCCGCCGCCCCTCCTTTGCAGGCGTCCCTCTGGCGTCAGAGCACCAGCGAGGGGCGTCCGCGGGCAGAGGTGGCCGGGATGGGGGAGCCCCAGGCGCCTCTCACCGTGCTTCTTCCCTTCCTTCCACTCCCCTTCGTAGCGGAAGAAGGCGTTGCGGTAGGTGTAGGCGCCGTAGCCTGAGGAGACACAGGTGGAGACAGGTGGGCGTGGGCCCCAGGAGCCAGGAGGGTGACGGCGTGGGGGCAGGTGGGCCAGGCAGCCAGCGCTGGGTGCTGGACGCTGCGCCCAGAAGCCAGCTCAGGCCCCGCTGCTGCTCACTGTCTCCGCTGGCCACCCACATGGCGTCGTGCGGGCGCGGGGTGCGGGCACAGGCCGGGCAGGCTGGGGCCCCGGGGGTGCAGGGGGTGGAGGGCCCCGTACATGTGAGCTGAACCCCACTAGCCAGGCATGGGACAGCGGCCACCCTGTCCTGCGCCTTCGGGGGCCTCCTGTCCCACGGGGACCCGGGTGACCGCGGCGGCCGCAGCACCCTGCCCCTCCCCACCCCGCTCCGGAGGCACAACTCGGGGAGCAGCGGGCGCGGGCTCGGGCTCATCTCGGCCCCGTCCTCTCACTTGGGGACCGCTCCCCTCAACCCCTCTCGGGCCGCCTGACGCCGGCCGGCGCGGGCTCCCTCCGCGCGGTCTCTGCGCCCCGCACGGCCGAGGCGTCGCGGTCGCGGCCCCGAGCGCTCCTGGGGTGCAGGCCGGGGGTCCGGGGAACGAGCCCTGCGGGCGGAAATGCGCGGCGGGGCAGGCGGGGCCCCGACGGAGGCCGGACGCGGGACGGCCGCCTCCCCGGGGCCGGCGCGCGTCGTTACCGTCCCGCGGCGGCCGGGCGGGCGGGTCCCGGCGCGGCAGGCGGGGGCTCGGGCACCCCTCGCCGGAGGCGGCCATCTTGCCGCTGCGGGTTTCCTTAGCAACCAGCCAGCGCTCCTCCATTGGCTCCTGGGTTTAGGGGGCGTGGCCACGGGCCTAGTTCCGGGCGTTCACAATTTCTGGCGCGGAGCCGCGCAGGCCCGGCGCCAGGGACGCAACTGCGCCTGCGCGACGCTACACGTTTCCGCCGCCGCGTCCCTTCCGCCGGCAGGACGGCCCAGCCAACGGCCTGGGCGCCCGCCCGGAAGCGGAAATGGTTGGAGGCCGCGCCCCGCCCCGGCGGCCATCTTGAGGCCGGAGGCGGCGCCGCGCAGGACGGAGCGGAAGTGCTCGCCGCTGCTGCCCGGACCCGCGGAGCCCGGCGCGGCCGCCTGTCCGCGCCCCCCTTCCCGCGGCCTCGGGAGACGCGCTCGGCCGCCGCGGAGCCACCAGGTACGCGGGCGGGGCGGGCGGGGCGGGCGGGGCCGGGCCGCCGCCCCCCGGGGTGGACACGTCCGCTCGCCGCGCGCGGGGCCGGGCCGGGGCCTTCCGTGTCGCGGCTCGCGGGCCGGGCCTCGCGCGTCCTCGGGCCGCGGCCCCGTGTCCGCGCGGGCGCCTCTCCGGCCCCCGGCGCTCGCTGCCCAGTCGGGCCGGCCTCGGGCCCGGCGGGGCGCCGCCGGGGGCCGCGGGGCGGGAGGGGCGCCGGGACTCGCGGGGGCCGCGGGCGCGCTGGCTGGTCTCGCTTTGGCCGTTTCCTTGGGGCCGAGCGCAGAGGACCGTCCAGCAGGCGACGTGCCGGCGGCCGCCCTGGGACAGGCCCTGCTCGGCGGCAGGTCCCGCAGGGCAGCCGACCGGGCTCCCCTCGAGGAGCTCGTGTTCTGGGGCCTAGCGAGGCCGGAGGAGTCGGCCGTGGTTGGCGGCGAGATGAGGCCGGCGGACACGGCTGTCTTGGGGGTGGTCAGCTGGGCCGTCAGGCAGGGCCTCTCTGAGAGGATTGCGCTCAGAGGCGGGTGCCCGTTGACCCAGGAAGGGCCCCATGTTTGAGGGCGCCGTGGGCCCACCCAGCTCCCGCAAACTGCCCTCACAGGGCCGGGGCCGGGGGCTGCAGGCGCGCGCACGGGTGTGTCCCGGACCAGACTCTGGGCCCTCTGCCTGCTGCCCACGTCCCCTGGCCTGGAGGGTGCCTCGGTCTGGTGGTCCAGGGTCGCTGGCGAGCCCATCACAGGCGGGTCTCCATGTGCTTAGTTGCCATAGGGGGTGTCAGCGGTCACTTGGCTACTGCAGGGCGGAAGAGGGGCTCCCTGGTGTCCCCTCGCCTGCCTGCAGGTGACTGGTCTGGTGGTAAAGGGAGAGGAGGAGCTGCAACCGACGGAGCCTCTGCGGCCTGCGCAGGTGGCCGTGCTGGGCTCGGGTGAACTCTGACTTAGCCCTTTCAAGGGGGTAAGGACGCACCCCCGGGGGCCACGGCTGCACTCCTGGGAGCAGAAGGTGTGGGGCTCCCGTGCCTCCTGGCGCTCTGCACCGCACACCTCGCGGAGGCTGCTGGCCCATCCCAGCACTGCGATGCGGTCTGGACACTTTCCCCTCCAGGCCCTGGGGCCTGCCTCCCGCCTGCCGGCCCAGTCCGGGCGCCAGAGTGCTCGGGAGGCGGGGCAGAGGGTGCGGGCAGGGAGGGTGTGGCCGGCTGGTGGGCCGGGACCTGCTCCCCTTGGCCTTGGTTTTCTGCCTGAGACGTTGTGCACAGCCCAGAGGTGTTGGCAGGGCCCGAGCTCCTGGGACGGCAGCGAGCGCTGTTTCGCAGACGAGGAACCGGGCCCTGCGGCCACAGGGTCAGAGACCTTGGCCACGAGATCAGAGCCAAGGTCCGCTGGTGCAGACGGCTCTGGGAACGCGCTGCCCGGGCTGGGGCCGCCTGGAGCCTGACCCTTGGCCTGGGCGCCTCGGCCTTGTCAGCGCTGTCGGCGCTGTCACCGGCCTCCCGGCTGCTCGCGACCTTGGGCAGCAGCTTAAACTGCTCGGGACTGGCTGCTGCTCCACGGGGTGGGTAACGCTGCCCGCTCACAGGTTCCTGGTCTCACGGGTTTGTTCCTCCTGGAGCTGCAGGTGGGCATTGGGCAGGCAGGTGGCATTACCCGCGTGCAGATAAGGCACTGCGCCCGCTCGCCCCGCCCTCGTGGCCGGGACAGGCTTCTGCGGGTGCCCAGGAGGCCTGAGGCCCGCGCGGGGCGCTGGTGCCCGGGAGCAGCCTGGGCTGGCGTGCAGGAGAGGCCTGCAGGGCGCCCCGAGGAGGGCCAGGAGGAAGTGTGGGCGGGCGGGGAGGCCGGCCCGGGAGGCGCCAGCGCAGAACCTGCCCAGGGCCTCGCCTCGGCATCAGCAGAAGTGAAAGTCACCTGCTCGCTGCTGCCAGTCACGTGCCGTCCGCCCCAGCCCCACACCTGGCTGCTGCGGGCTCCCCGGGCCTCCTGGCGGCGCAGGCTGCCTTCACGCACCGTGTCCCGTCCTCTCTGTTACAGGATGTCGGAGGGCGACGGTGCCGGGGGCTCCGTGCACGGGAAGCCGTCGGTGGTGTACAGGTTCTTCACGAGACTCGGACAGGTAGGTGTTTGGTGACGAGCTGAGTAAATATTCCAGGAGAAACCTGAGCCGGGCACGTTCGTGTGGGGCCGGCGGCCAGAGAGAGGTGGAAGGGCCGGCCGGGCTGCTGCCCCTGGCGCGAGTGCCTGGTCTTCTCCTGCAGCTGTGAGGCGCTCCGGGCCTGCCCGCCTGGCCCTCGCGGCCTGGTAGGGCCCACTCTGCTCCGGGCGTGGGGCGCGGTCTGAGGAGGCCGCTGACCGAGTGGGCAGTTGGCTCCCGCTTTTGCTCCAGCCAGCACCAGTCGACTGTGGAGCAGCGGCGGGGCCGGAGGTCGTGGCTGGCGCGTCGCTCCGCCCGGTTGGGCCTGATGCACAGGCCGTGAGCGTTGACCTGCATGCGTCCGCGCCGGTGCCTCTGGCCAGGTCGCCCCTGGGCCTGCGGGTCTCCTGACGTGTGCTTCTCCCCCAGATCTACCAGTCCTGGCTGGACAAGTCCACGCCCTACACGGCTGTGCGGTGGGTGGTGACGCTGGGCCTGAGCTTCGTCTACATGATCCGGGTCTACCTGCTGCAGGTAGGTGTGGGCGGGACGGCCGCGCCAGCTCCACAGTGCGTGGGGGCGTCGAGGGGAAGGGGGTGGTGTCCGGGAGTCGCCGCCCAGTCGTGCAGTGAATGAGTGTGGGGCAGTGTGGGGCTGTTGAGCAGCCGGGCGCGGGCCCTGCCCAGGTAGCTCCGACCTCCCCGCCCTCGGGTGTGCTCGGGACAGTGGCCCCTCTGGCGGCCCCTCTGGCGGCCCCCTGACCCTGTCTCTGGATGTGGGGCGACGGGAGGCTCTGGGGACAAAGTGAGCTTGGACCACCGCGAGGGACTGCCGTCTCAGCTGGACGCTGCGCCCGCGGTGGCTGGAGGGCTCCCCTGGGCCGGTGCTGCCCGGTCCTGTCTCCCCTCCGGTCTCCCCTCCTCTGTCCTCGCGGACAGCAGACACTGCCCCAGTGGCTGCAGGCCCGGGGGCTGGTCTCGGTGGACGTGCTTGTTCCCGGGGCGCTGCTGCACCCCTGGATGTGGATACAGTGGCGCTTGGGGCTCCCACAGAGCCAGGCGTTGGTCGTGGGAGGGAGGACGTGAGGACGCGGTCTGCTCAGGACGGCGGAGGCCGGTGTCAAACTCACCGTGACTGAGTTCGGGATTTTTAGGAATTGGGATGCGGTGCGTTCTCTGCTGGAGAGAATGACCCAGAAACCTCGGGGGAGGGCGGCGGGGGCGGGGCCGCCGCCCGGGTCTGCGTCCGCCACGCGCTGGGCTCGCGGGGGGCCGCTCAGGTTCTGGTGTCCCCCGAGACTGCCATCTGCGCTGAGGATGCGGAGGCCGGGCCGGTGTGTGCGGCTCTGCGGGGCCCAGCTGCGCCCTCTGGGCGAGGGGCGGGTCCAGACGCCCCGTCCTCGTTCTTGCTTCCCGATTTTCCGGTTCTCCATTCCCCGGGGTGGGTGGCGCCCCGCAGCGCTCCTCAGCGTGGCCTCTCGGCCTGGGTTGACGGCGGCGGGCCTCGGGACCCCCCGCACCAGCCCCGCCTGGGTTGGGGGCCTCCCTCCCACTGCCTCGGCGGCCGGGAGCAGCCCTCACCAGCATCACGCTCCGAGGCCGCTCCCCGCGCCCCTCGGGGCCAGTGGCCTGTGTGGGCGCGGCCGGGCCTGGCTGATTGTCTCCTCTCCCAGGGCTGGTACATCGTGACCTATGCCTTGGGGATCTACCACCTGAACCTCTTCATAGCTTTCCTGTCTCCAAAGGTGGACCCTTCCCTGATGGAAGATTCAGGTAGAGTCACAGAGGGGAGTGGGCAGTGCGCGAGCCAGGCGGGGCACACGCTGCTCGGGCTGGACTCCGTCGCGGCGAGTCCAGCTCTGAGCCACCATGTGTGCCGACCACGCTTTGCAGACGGGGAAACTGAGGCATACAGGGTCAGGTGACCCGTCCATGGTCTCGGGCAGAGCCAGTGAGGACCTGGGCAGTGGCCAGAGTGCTCTCTGCCCCCTACTTCCTAAACTCGCAGTGTGTCCGTGCTCGTGCGCCCCCCGGGAGCCAGAGGTGTTCTCTGGGCCCGCCCCCGGAGGAGGCCCGCAGAGCCCTCTGTGGACGGTCCTGAAATCCTAAGGGCAAGGTCCTCCAGCATTTGGGGGTTAACCAGCCAAGAGCCCCTTTCTTGGGCCTCAGTTTCCCGCCTGGGTGGGGAGTGAGCTTATGGCGGGGTGGGGCCGCCTGGGCTCGGGTGTGGGGGGTGTCTCGCAGTCTCCACGATCAGTGGGTCGTGACCCCACTCAGAAGCGCACCGTGCAAACCTGCCTCCACGGCAGAGCGTTGGGGGTGCGGCGGGCGCCCACCGCCGCTCAGCTCCACTTCTGCTTTCAGACGACGGCCCCTCGCTGCCCACCCGCCAGAACGAGGAGTTCCGGCCCTTCATCCGCAGGCTGCCGGAGTTTAAGTTCTGGTGAGCTGCTCCCAGGGGCTGGGCGGGCTCCGACGGCTCCGCGCGCCTGCTCTGCCGCCTGCCCGCCCGCCCGCCTGCCCGCCTGCCCGCGCAGACCCCTGCCGCCGCCCCTCGCAGGCGCGCGCCGAAACGCCGAGGCCAGCCGCGAGGAGCGTCTGGGTCTGTCCCGGGGGCCTCCCTCCAGGCGCGGCCCCTCTGCTCCGAGGGGCTCTCGCGGGGCCTTGGCTGGGCCGGCCACGTCTTCGCCGTGCAGCTTGGGGGCAGCCATGCTGGGGACGCGGCCGCTCAGGGAGGCTAGAGCCTGGCTGTGCCCGGTAGGGAGACTGGCAGGCCCTTCAGGCCCCACGCAGGCCCGGTCTGGCTGGTCTGTGGGGTGCGACTGGGGTTTGGTCCCCGCGCCTGTAGTTCCGTAGCAGCCTGGGAACCATGTTCCCGGAGTGGACGCAGCTGGCAGCAGCTCCCGGGGGGAGGCCCACGGCCCGGCCTCACGCACCCTCTGCCCTCCCTCAAGGCACGCGGCGACCAAGGGCATCCTGGTGGCCATGGTCTGCACCTTCTTTGAGGCTTTCAACGTGCCGGTGTTCTGGCCCATCCTGGTCATGTACTTCATCATGCTGTTCTGCATCACCATGAAGAGGCAGATCAAGGTGAAGGCCCGGGGGCCTGCCAGGCGGGGCTGGGGCCGTTGGGGTGTCGTGGGTGGGCCTCAGTTTGGACGTGCCAGGTCTTGCGTGAGTCGCTCTAAGGCGACCTGAGCAGGCCCCACAGTGTGCTGCCCCTCGTGCCACTTCAGAGGCCCCGTGGGGGGCGCAGCCCTGCCGGCAGGCGGGGCAGGGGTGGGCCTAGGTGCTCTGCTGTCAGGCCGCTGCCGTGTCACCGGGCGCCGCCAGGCGGGAGCGCGGGCGGGGGCCGGTGCGCTGGGGAGGCGCCTGGCGGCCGGGCCGGGCTCTGAAGTCCCTGGCGTCTGTCTGTCCCCAGCACATGATCAAGTACCGGTACATCCCGTTCACGCACGGCAAGAGGACGTACAGGGGCAAGGAGGACGCGGGCAAGGCGTTCGCGAGCTAGGCGCGGGCTGCAGCGGCCGCGGCCCGAGGCGCCGGGCCCGTCGCGGTGCCGCCTCTGCACATAAAGTAGTTGAATTCGAGGGAGTTGGATTTTCTTTTCGAAAGGAGCTTCTGTCTGTAACTGATCACCAGGGTCCGGAGACACCGGCGCTTCAACCGAACCGCGGGCCGTGGTCGGGGAGGCCCAGGGGGCCGCGGCGGGCAGGGGGGGGCCGCGCCTCCTGGAGCCCCACGTAGGGACCGGGCTGCACCCCCGCCTCTGAGGACCTGGCCGGGCCCGGCCGCCGGAGGACGCGCGTCCCGGAAGGCCCGTCGGCTGGACGGCGACCCGCCCGCGTCCTCACGCCAGCGTCCGCCTCGTCTCCCTCGAGGTCTCCCGCCCGGCGCCGCCCCGCCGCCCGCCGCCGTAAACTCCCACGATCGCGTTCGAGGGCCTGGGGGTATAAATACATGTACTATATTTTAATTGTTTCAGATTATTTTGGCACATTTCTTTGATACGTCTGTTTTGTCCCAATTAATTTAAAGTCCTTCACGCGACGGCCCTCCCGGCGCAGCCTCTGTGAGGGCGGCCCCGCCGCCCCCTCCACGGGAACCATCTGACTCTGCATGTCGACTTTTTTGATGTGATAAAAAGCGAAATACTCTTCAACATTTTACTAAGTGGCTTTTTAATTCCAACTTTATTAAAGACGGCCTCCCCCCCCCCCCCCCGCCCCGCGTCGTCTCTCTGGAACACGCCAGCCCTGCGCGGCCCGGATGGCCCTGTGGCCCGGGGGCTGCCCCTGCCCCGTGGCCCTGGTCAGGGCTCTGCGGTCTGAGCATCGCTCCGGGCCTGCAGCTGCCGGCGTCCCTGAGGGCTCGTGGAGGTGGGGCCCCGCCGCCTCGGCCAGCAGCCGCCTCGGGTCTCGGGAACGCCTGGAGTGACCGCTGTTCTCTGGCCAGTGGCCACAGCGGCCTTTCCGGCAGGTACCCGAGGCCGGGATCCCTTTCTCCTCACAAATGGCCCAGCCAGGCCCGGCCTGCCTGGCGTTCCTGGCCTGGCGGTGGGGACGGGAGGGAAGCCCAGGCCGCGTCCAAACCAGAAATTCCCGAGGAGCCGCTGTCCTAAGGTGCGCACGGGGGGAGTGCGGGGCCTCCGGACCCTGGCACTGCCCGCCGGTGCAGCCGGGTCCGGCAGCTGCCCCCGCCCTGCTGGCGCGGTCTCGGGGCCAGACAGGTGAGGCGGCGGCGCGCCGGGCCGGGTCAGCGGTAGTGGCGCAGGTAGACGAGCTTCTGCGGCGGGCACGCCTCTCTGCACAGGGGGCACTCCGTCTGCGGGGGCGGGCGGGGTCAGCATCCCCTTCGGGAGCGACGGCCCGGGGCAGGCCCGGTGCTGCCTTCCCAGCGCCGCTGGGGGCCGCGCGAAGGGGCAGCGACCCGACAGGTGCTGAGGCCCAGGACCTGGGCGGCGGGGGCCATGGTGCCAGCTCCACGCCAGCCCTGCACGGAGCTGGATGTCGGGGGAGGTGGTGGCCGGGAGACAGGCCGGCACCGCCCCCTCTCGGGGCTGCCGCTGAGCCTGCGGGTAGCGGGTCCCTGGCACCGGACCCCCCCTGCAGCCAGTGGGGTGGGGGCATGGTGTCCCCAGCAGCCCCCCGAAGGCTCGGGAGGCCCCGATAACCCGAGCCCCAGGGCAGGAGCTCCTGCCTCCCCCTCGGCTCCCAGCTGGAGTCCAGACCCCAGCGGCAGGCCTGGGGGCTTTGAGAAACGCCCGCGGCCTCAGTGGGGTGCACAAGGGGCGCTGCTTGCAGGTGCCCACCTTGGTGTCACACCACTGGGTGACGCACTCCCAGCAGAAGAGGTGGCCACAGGGCGTGGCCGTGGGGTGCCGGCGCTCCTCCAGACACAGCGTGCACAGGGAGCCCCTGGGGGCCGCTCTGTCTTCCGCGTGGCTCCTGGGAGAGCAGAGAGTCCCGAGAACTCGCACCCACCCAGGGGCCCGCCCGAGCCACTCGCCACACACCTGCGGTGGGCCAGGCCTCGGGGCAGCCTCCCGTCGCGGCGGGCGCGACGTCTCTGCCGGAGGGCGAGCAGCTGCAGGCCGGCGGCCAGCGCCAGGTGCGCCAGGGACACCAGCCCCAGCAGCCGGTAGCTGGCGCGCGCCTGCGTGTCTTCTGCGGGCGGGCGGTGGACGCGGAGCTGCCGAGGGACGAGGAAACACCTTGCCTCGCCGAGGGCGCAGCGGGGGCGGGGTGCAGGGCGCCCTGGCTGAGGGGCACGGGGTGGGGGGGAGGGCCTGGCACAGGCAGGGCCCTGCTCCTGACAGGAGCCACCTGCCGCGCCAGCGAGCTCAGGCGCGGTCTGCGGGGCGAGGGCGGGGCGTGTGCTGGGACCCACCGCTTGGAGAGAGAAGGAAGCGACAAAGCAGCCTGAGAGGCACCGGGTGCCAGAAAGGGCAGAGGCCGACCACCTCCGCCTGCTCCGCAAGGTGCCTGCCCACACAGGCGCCGCCGTGGCCCAGCCGCCTCTGCAGCACGACAGCCACCGCTCCCGGCTCCGCCTCCGAAGGGGCAGCCAGCCACCCCCGCCCTGCCCGGTCTCCCAGGAACTGGCACCCAAACCCGGGGCGGGGGCAGGTCCAGCCTTGGTGGACGTAGCGCCCCAGAGGCCCGGGGGGGGACGGCCGTGTCGGAGCCCAGCCACCGCCAGCACCGGGCAAGAAGCCTCGTTCCGGGAGTCGAGTGAGGGCCCAATGGGGAGGGCGCAGAGGGAGCAGGAGGCACCGGGACGGCGGGCCTGGGCTGGGAGGGGTCTCGGCGGACTGCGAAGCACTGCCGAGACCCACGACAGGACGGGCTGGACCTGAGACCCGTGCGGATGCTGGCGTGAGGGGTCATGGTCAGGAAGACGTGCCCCTTGCATCTGCGGGGACAGGCTGCATGCGCCCGAGGAGCACCCTCACCCTCACACGCCGCCGCCCCGGGAGGCAGACCCCCCTCGCCTGGCTCTTTGAACAGGGCCAGAGCGCCCAGGTCTCAGCATCCTGGGTGTGACCTGGGGCTGATTCCAAATCCCAGGCGTCTTGAGGGGCTCCAGGCCCAGCCCCCGAGAGCCAGCGGACCGCGCGCGCCTGTACTCACATAGGCCACGCCTGCCAGCCGCTTGGCCAGGTGGTAGAAGGTGCCGTGGATGTAGAACCAAGCTACGTGGAGCCGCTGCAGGCAGCCCAGGCCCCACCGCAATCCCGCTGTGACCTGCAGGAGCGCCCTCCGCTGCGGCTCCGACAGCCCGGCCGTGTGCCGCTGCACCAGACGCCGGGCCCCTGAGCGCCGGCGCCCCCCAGCGCCAGGCTGCCTTGGGAGGGCCGCCCACCACCATCTGCCTGCAGCTCGTGCTCCAGGTGCAGCAGGGCTCTGTCCAGCAGGTAGGGCAGGACGGCGTGCAGGGCCACCAGCAGGCCGCGGCGCAGCCCGAGGGCACGCGGCGCCCAGACGGGTCCACCTGGACGATGCCGACGTACTCCTCCCCGAGGGTCTGGTAGCCTGCGGGCACGGGGACACCGAGGGCGCCACTGAGGAGCCCCACAGGGACTGGGTGCCCTGAGACAGAGGCTCTGTCCTGTGTGGTGGTCCCTGTCCTCCTGCTACACCCCCATCTCTGCAGTGAGGGGCTTCTGGGCCTTGGCAGTGGCCTCCTGACCTGTGCCCACTTGCCCTAAGCGCCCCAGTCTTGCAAGGCCCCTCCTCAGTAGCAGCGCCCGGCCCTCCCACTGCCCCAGGCAATCAACTCCATTCTCCCCTGCCTGCGCCCACAACACCCCACTTTCCACGCCAGCCAGCACCAGGCTTTGCGGGTGGCTGCTAAGAGAACATGCGATAAACATGCGAACTCACCCAACACCACCCACTCCCCAGGCCACAGGCCTCAGTGTTGCCCTGACTTGCCTGAACACCTGACAGGCACGCCACCCCATTTCAGCACTGTCACCCCGGGGTGTCCCAGTCTGCGCCCACCATCCCTCTTTTGGCTTCCTCTGGAGGGAAAGCCAGTGATCCCAGCCTGCGGGTCGCTTGCGCCTCCAACCACTCCTCGCCTGCCTACTGGTGGTCCCCACCAGGGACGTCCCCTCAGGCCCCTTGGCCAACCCAATTCTGCCCACCTGGGAAGCCCCCTTCCCAGCCCCTGCCCCGCCTCTGACGGGTCTACTGTCTGTCCCCGGCCTGTGCACTGCAGCAGGAGGGTGGCTGCTTGGTCCCAGGACCGGCTTCCCTGCCCGCACCCTGTACAGGGCTCAGTGCCAGACCCCCCACGGGCCCCCAGGGTTAGCGATGGAGAAAGTCCCAAGGACACTTTGGACAGCGGTCCCAGGAACACGAGGAGGACGGAGAGAGCACGCTGGCCAGGACAAAGGGCAGAGACCTTCCCGCCTGCAGCCACCGCCCACCCGCTCAGGGCTGGCTTGCTAGGGGGGTAGGGTGGGGGCACATGGGTCCCCCCGTTCCCAGAGGCTGCACTGGCCGGCTCCAGGGACACGGGGACAGCAGCCCTGTCCACTGGCCCGGGGTGGCGGCTAGAGGGAGACCCTGAGTCCCAGGGTCCAGTGGGGGCTGCTACCTGCGAGCGTGGTGAGGCCAAAATAGGCGACGTCGGAGAGCAGCTCGAGCTCCCTCCTCCACTCCAGCCACTTCCTCGCGCCTGCGGGACACTCACGCTGCCGGGGCGCCAGGACAGGCGCGGCCGCCGGCCCCACGCCCCGCTCCACGCCCTCCTCAGCGCCGCGCGCTCCGCCTCGCCCGCGGCCGGAGCCCACCGGCCCGGAGGGTCTCCCGGGAACCTGCCGCCGGCCCCGGGGCGTCCGGCCAGCGCGGCCCGAGGGCGACCCCGCGGCCCCACGGTCACCGCCCGAGGGCCCGGCTCTGCGGGCGGCGCCAGCGCGGGAGGCCGGCGGGGCGCGGCGGCGGCCCCGGGGCGCGCGGGTGGGCGCCCGCGGGCCCCTCCCGCCCCGCCCCGCCCCGCCCCGCCCCGCGGAGGCCCCCTGGCCCGCGGCCGGGCGCCGGCTCACCCGCCAGGCTGTGCAGGGCGCCGCCCGCCGCGCTCCGCAGCCCGCCGCGGTAGTAGTCGTCCTTCTGCGCCGCGCGGACCACCTCCGGGGGGCTGGCGGCGGCGGGGGCCATGGCGCTGGGTCGCGGGCCGGCCGTGGCCCCGCCCACGCGGGCGATGCCTGATGACGACCACGCTGGGCGCGCACTTTGTGCGTCGACTCGGGGACGGGGCCGGCCGGGGCGTCGCGGCGTGGTGGGCGGGGCCGGGGAGGGGCCGGGGCGGGCGGGGCGGGGCCGGGGGGCGGGGCCGGGGCGTGGCGTGGCGGGGCGGGGCCGGCGCAGCGCGGCGAGGGCGTGGGGCCCACGGGCGCCGTGGGCGGGGGCGCGCGCGGCGGGGGCGCGCGGCGGGGGCGCGGGCGGGGGGGGCGGGGGCGCGGCGGGCGGGGGGCGCGCGCGGGCGGGGGCGGGGGGCGGCCTGGCCCTGTGCCCCGCGCATCTCCTGAAGTGTTGCCGGACATTTACTAATGACTTCAAGCTGCGCCACAGCGGCGTGGTGCTCCCGCGGCCTGGCCGCCGCCCTCCCACGCGCTTCACGGGGGGCGGGGGCCTGCGGCGCCCCTCAGTCCAGCCCGCGGCCCGCTGGGGCGCGCGAGGAGCGGGGAGCCAGAGCCGGCGGCGGCGGCTCTGGAGCAGGCCGCGGGGGGCCCGCGGGGGTGGGCGCCGTCGCCCCTCCAGGCCAGCGCCTCTCCCTGGGCGCCCGCCCCCTCCTGTGTTCTCCTCCCGGGGCCCTCCTCCAGGCCCGCAGAAGGTGGGGGGCCCGGGTGGGAGCAGGCGCAGGGCCCTGCCGACACCCCTCTCTGCAGGGGACAGAGCTTGGAGGCCCAGTGTCCAGCCACGGCCACAGCTGGACTTCACTTATTTATTTATTTATTTATTTGTTTATTTTAAGATGTATTTATTTATTTATACAAGAGCTGGGGTGCAGGCCAGAGGTGTGGGGTGTGAGAGGATCCACCTGAGACAGGGCGGGGAGCAGAACAGGCAGACTGACTGAAACACACTGCTGAGGGGAGCAGCGGGCGAGACAGGCGAGGTCTGCTGCACCCTGTGGGTAGCTCCCTGGCCGGCCGGGGATCGAACTTGTGCTGTAGAGGCTGCGGACAGCTTCATAGTGTGGTGCTGAACCCCTGGCCTCCGGTGTGGGGGTCAGAGCCAGAAGGGCCAGCAGGTGGCGCCGTCGACCTGCGGAGGAGCCTGGGGCTGGGGAGGGCGTTTCTCCCTCTTGAGTGACCTGGATCTGAACCAAGGACGCGGGGAGACCCGACACCGGGCCTTCAGCCCACGGGAGGGCAGGCCCAGGCGGGCTGTGGCTGACGTGGGTTTCGGGTTTCGGAGGGTGCTGGCCCCCTGCCCCTGGAGCCGAGCCGTGGCCCAGAGCTCTGCGGGGCCCTTGCTCTGCTTCCTCCCCCGTCCCTGCCTGCCGAGGCGCCCTCCGCCTGTGACCTCTGACAGGCGCCAGCCCCCTTCTCCGAGGCCCCCTTCCTCTGCATGGGCCCTGCTGTCCTGCCCGTAGCCTGACCGTGCAGTCACTCCCCTTTCCAGTGGCCACTGAGCTGGACGCTGCCTCATGACCCCACTGGGAGCAGGGGCCCCGGTCGCTCTCTGGCACTGTCTCCTCCTCGCGGTGTCCAGGTCTGCAGAGGGGCTCGAGTCAGCCACCATCGCGTGGCCCTGCCCCGCAGCCCAGGGCCCGGCTGTCCAACACGGGAGGGGTGGGGCTCCCAGCACCCCCACCTGTCCCTTCACTGCTCCCCCCCCCCCCGTCCTCCCCCTTCCCCTCCCCCCCCCCCCAGTCTGCACCGCACCGTCTCCTGCGCGGCCTCCCCCTTAGGGCTGGAGCCAGGGGGCCTTGGGAGCCGGCCTGGGAGGAGGCAGCCACCTGCGGGCTCCTCACAGCCCCTGGGCCGGGCTGGCTGGTTGGCATGGACGGAGAGCACAGGTCCAGCTGCCCGGTTGGGGGAGGCTCGTCCCTGCTCTGGGGGCGCCCGCAGCAGAGGCCCTCAAGCACTTTCACAGCAAGTCTTCGTGGACCCCATGAAGGGGGCCAGGGGGTGAGTCCGAGGGTGTGTCCCAGGCCCGCGCCCGCCTGCCTGCAGGGGCCCAGGAGAGGCTGGGGGAGTCCGGGGCCCTGCCCACCCATCTCACTGGGCCTGCCCCCTGCTTCTGACTGACTGCCCAGGGCACAGGCCCCGGGTCGGGGTGGGGGGGGTGGCCCCCAGGTTGCAGGATTTGCCGAGCTTGGGACTCGGGACGCCTCACTCGCTGGACACGGATTCCTGACCAAGGAGCGGCCGGTGGAAGAGATGCCAGGGGGAGGGGTGGGGGGCAGGCTGCCAGGCCTTCTGCAGGGGCACCCGCTCCCCAAAGCAGCCCTGGGCTATGGGGCCGGCCTCTGGGGCTCCGTGGAGGCTCCCCCGGCTGGAAGCCCCGCCCTTGGTGTGCAGCGGCGGTTTCCCGGCAACCAGCCTCTTCCCGAGCCTCCCAACGTTACCTCGTTAACATAACAAGAGCCGCTCCGCGCCGTGCGGGGGGAGCCGGGCGCGGCGGGCCCTGACCTGCTCCCGGGGAAGCTCTGGGTGGCGTCGGAAGCCCCAAAGAGGCGTTTCCCTCCCAGGGGGCACCGCGGGGCCGGGGACCGGGCTTGTAGGTGGGGCTGCGGGGGGGCCGTCTTCTCCACCCGCCCGATGCCCTTTGGCGGGGGCCCTGGTGGGGCAGTCACCCCAGCAGCCCCGTCGGCCTGCGCTAGAACCCCCAGAGGCTCCCCAGTCCCTGGGGGTCAATTTCCAGGTCTGAACCTGACTGACACCTCAAGGGCCCCAAGGGAGGTACGAGCCTCTGAGAAGTGAGGGCAGAGGACCCCAGCGGTCGGGCGGGCTCACCCTGGCCACGAGGGCTGCCCCTGTCCCCTGACAGCGAGCCACATGGGTGGGACCTACGGTGGTCCCTGCTGCGTCCCAGGCGCCAGGAGAACGCCACGGTTTTCTGGAATAGCAGCCGGAAGGAAGGAGTTCCTGCGTCGGTGAGGCGGGCAGGCAGGTGCCCCCCAAAACAGCTGCTCCTGGGATGGAGGCTGGCAGGGCCCCGGGAGGTCCCTCCTGGGCCTGCACCCCAGCACCTGTCACCCTGCCTGGCCTGGGTGCCGGGGTCTAAAAGCCTAGTCCTGGGTCCTGGCGTCCAGCGCTGACCCCCCCATCTGGGTTGGGGTGAGGGCCATCTGGCCACCCGTGTCTGGCTGTGCCCGCCGCAGGGACAGAGCAGACCCGACCTTCCTGACCGCGCCCAGGAGAGGGGCTGGGAGGTGGGGGCGGGGCTGTAGCAGCCCGTTCCTCTGACCGACCTGCTGGTAAGGACCTGGGACGCCGAGGCTGGGACGTGTCTCGGGGTGCGTCGGCGGCCCCCCAGCAGCCTGGCCGTACCACACCGCCGCCCGAGGGGCAGCCCGCAGCATCAGGGTGCTGGCCGGGGACTGATGTGCCGCCTTCTTCACTCCCCGGGCAGTGGCTTTGGTCCTGGCCCGCTGGAGTCTGGGGTCCTGGGGGTAGGGGGCGGTGGGCCTGGAAGCTGGCGGGCAGCGCGGGAGCCCTGGGCGGGCGCCAGAAGACCCAGAGCCTGGGGAGGGCACTGGGCAGGGAGGTGCGGGTGCGAGCCCGTGGGTCACCGCGCTGCCTGGAGGCGGTGCCGCCCGTCCCTCCCGCCCTGGTCTGTCACAGCCCGTCCGAGCACCCGCCCGTCCACCCTCGCCTCCCGGCCGGCCGCACGGCCCCCACGCGCCACCTCACGGCAAGAGGAGCCCCGCGCCGTGCCTGAGCCCTGAGGCCCCTCATCGCCCAGCGCGTGCACCAGTGTCCACGCCCATCCTTGAGGGGCCATGCGAGGGCCAGCCACCCTCTCGCCCCACCCGCCATGGACCAGGACACCTCTGGAAGGCGCGGGCTGCACCTGCTCTGGCAGCTCCCGCACTCCTCACCTCCCAGCAGCTCCCCGGGGTCAGCGCCCAGGCCGCGGCCCGGCCCCCCGCGGCCCCCACGCCAGCGGGGCCCCCTTCCTGGCCCCAGTGGCGGGCGTCCCAGCTGCCAGGGGAACTTCCGGCTCCCCTGGCCCGCCCGGCTGCAGCCACCCCTGGCCCGCGCAGGCTGGGAGCCGGACCCGCTGGCCCCGCCGCCCTCGGGGGCTCCCCAGGTCACCGTCAGGCGCTCGGTAGAGCTGGGTGGGACCCAGGGATGGGGGTGCAGTGTCCCCACGCTGGCCCCTCCCCAGGGCCCCAGGGCCATGGGGCTGCCATGGGGGAGGGTCCGGCTCCCAACTCTGCTCCCCACCTTTCCCTCCACCGAGACCGCTGGCTGGGATGGGGGCGCAGAGTTCCCCGCCTCCTGCAGGCAGGCCTGGCGCTGAGCCCAAGTAGGCGGGTGGGGGGGGTCTGGGCGGGGGTGGGTGGGTCTTGGGGGCTGGGGGGAGCGGGGGGGGGTCGTGGAGCTTGAGGACAGGAGGCCCGGTGGCCACCCACCCTCTGGGGACCCTGCGCTCCCCTGGGGAAGGGGTCGCCCTTGGACCAGGAGGCAGGCGCAGAGGGCTCTGGTGGTGGGGCAGACACTTCACACCGCTGGAGACCCCACCCCACAGCCCAGTCGCCCCCAGCCCTCCCCAGCAGCTCTGCCCCGCGAGGGCTCCTGAGGCCTGGCCTGGCGCCCGCATCCTCTGCCGGTGTGCGGGGCCCCAGGGGCTGCAGGCCTGCAGGGGGCAGGCAAGTCAGACTCTGAGCTGGCGGAGCAGGTGCACTGCATCACAGGACCTGGTTCCGTGGCTGCACCCGGGGAGCAGCACCCCGAGGCACAGCGTCTCCTGGTGCTGACCCCACTTTGCTCGCGGGGCTCTGAGCCTGAGACGCGCTTCCTCTGCTCTGCGCCCTGGGGCGCCCCACTCCCCCCCCTACAGGCCTGCCCAGAGCATCTCCCTGGGGCTCGGGGCGGCCAGGGTGGGCAGCGGGCCTCAGGCCTGGTCCAGAGCCCCCTCTGTCCGGGACGCCCGTCCAGGCTGGGCCCCACATGTGGTGGAGCGCCCTGTCACGCCTGCCCCAGCCCGGCTGCTGCCCTGCAAGGGGCGGCTGCCGGGCCCGACCCCAGCCTCACCCTGGCCGCCCCGTGCCGCCCGCCTGCTCGGGTTCTGTTCTGGGCAAGGGTGGCCGCCAGGCTAGCCCGGGCCTGTGTGCCCCAGGCCAGGGTCGCTCCTCCGGGCCCACCGCCATGCTCCGGGGGCAGAGGCAGGCTCCTGGGGACTCACTGGCCACCGGGGCTGACCTGCCCTCATCACCAGGCTCGGCCCTCCCTGTCGGACGCCACTGCGCGGAGACCGTGGGGAGGCCCGGGTGAGGGGTCTGGGGAAGGGGGGCTGCATGTGGCTTTCTGGGCACCACACAGGGTCAGCCCTGGGGGTCCCAGCTCAGCCACACCCGCGGGTGGGGGTCCTGCCCTCTCGGGGCCTCAGTCTGCGCCTCCAGAGCGTGGCTGTCTGCGGCCTGGGGGCCGGTGCGGCCCGATCCTTCCTCTCCTCCAGAGGCTGGGCGTCTCCCGGGGCTTCCCGAGCCAGGGGGACGTCAGCGAGGGGGGCGGCTCTGCTTCCTGGCGCTGCCGCAGAGGTGGGAGGGAGCGCAGGGGGCAGGCTGGGGCTTGCGGGGGGCGGCTGGGCCTCCAGCTGCCCGCCAGACTCTGCGAAAGGCGCGTTGGCCTGGGAGACGGAGGTGCCGGCCTGCGCTGGTTGGGCCTGGGCCTCCGGCAGGGACCCTGTGAGTGGCCGGACGCGATGGCCTGACCCGCTGGGGCCTGCGGAGTGGCATCGCGCCCCTGGTGGCTTCGAGGACAAGGGTCAGTCGTCTTATGGACAGGGTCGGCGGGGCTGGGGCCGGCCTGGGCATCCTCACCGAACGGGCCAGCTGCTGGGAGCGGGGGCTGCCCTGCCCTGTCCCACCATACCTGGCCCAGCTGGCACTGCCTGGTGCCATCCGTGAGTGGTCAGCCGAGGACGGTGATCAGTGCCGGGGCTTGACGTTGGCAGCCAGGTTGAGACGGGAGGCCTGGTGGGCCGCCCCCCTTAGCCGGGGCTGGGGAGGCCCACGGGGTCAGCTGCAGCTCCCGGGAACCCTGCGTCCTCCCCACGTGGCCCCCGCCCCGTCTGCTCTCTCAGGCCCAGGAACCGCAGGGTGCCCAGTGGGGCCGCGGCTGCCTCTGGGGTGGGGGTGCCCTGAGGGGCCTGGCCTGGCTGGGGGCAGGGATGGGTGGGCCGGGGACTCAGCTCGCCCACGTGATGCTGCCCGGCCGTGCCAACGGCTGCCCGCACGGAGCCCAGCGGCCTCGCCTCGGCTTGTGGCTGGTGCCGTTGCCTAATTAGGTTCGACCGTGCCAGCCCCGCCGAGCCCCACGCCCGGCGCCCCGGCAGGCGTGTCCAGGCACAGCTCCCGGGCCCGCCGCAGCAGGAAGCTCAGAGCCTGCTCGGGGCCCGGCAGCGGCCGGAACTCACGGGAGCCGGCCTCACCCACATCCGCGGGTGAGCCTGGAGCCAGGGCAGCAGAGGAGGGAGGCCTGTGCAGGGCTGGGTGGGCAGGGCCAGCCACGAGTCCTAGGGCTCTGGGGCGTCAGGTCAGCTGCTGTCCACTCCTGCTCTTCTGAGGATAGCACCCCGCGGGCGCAGGCCAGCCCGTCCCAGGTCTGCTGCAATCTCGGAGGGGGGGGCCAGGTGGAGGGCCTGGGGCCGGAGGGCCCCCAGAGGGCTGGGCATGAGGGAGAACGTCAGCAGGCCTGCCCAGAGGAGCCCTTGGGAGGAGGGGTGCTGCCCCAGCTGGACAGAGCGGGGCTCTGGGTTCGTGGAGAAGGGGACTCCGTGTCCACCTGAGACCCAGAAGCTCTGTCCTGGACACTGAGGGCCCTGGAGCCCGGAGCTCTGGCGCGAGGGCCTGGAGAGAGGGGGGTGGGGGGGGCTGGGCAGGCGGAGGAGGTGGGAAGGGCTCTAGGCAGGAGGTTGAGTGGGGGGCGGGGCTGAGCCCCTGGGTGGCCACGAGGAGCCGGGGCCCATGTGGGTCTCGGGGCCCAGTCAAGAGGCCAAGGGGCAGGCGGTGTGGGCAGCACAGGGGCCTCATTCCCCACACGGACCACGGGCCGGGCTGGTCAGTGGCCCCAGCGCCATCTGCCCGAGGACCCGAGGCTGCCGCAAGGGACCCTCCTTTGCCTTTGACCTTCATCAAACTGGAGACGCACCAGGTCAGAGAGACAGTCACGCTGGCCCCAGCTACTGGTCACTGGTCCTCTGTCCCCACTGCTACTCTCCCAAGACCGGGTCTTGGGCAGGAGGCCGCCCCTCCCACGCACCCCCGTCACACCACACTCTCCAGCAGAGGACGCTGGTGCTGGGCCCTGGACGCTGGACAGGCCACTGCCCGCTGCCCTTGTCTCTCCAGGTGTGTGGTGAGCGGCAGAGGCCGCCCCGGCGGGGGATGGGGGGCCCTGGGGCAGAGGGTCCTCAGCGCAGCCTCCTGTCCTTCACACAGCCGGCCCCGCTGTGACCGACCGGCGGCTGCGCCCGGAGCACCGGCACCATGACGGCGCCCCCGCCCGAGGCCCCGGCGCGCCCCCTGCAGAGCAGACGGCGTTTCCTGAGTGCCAACGTCCTGCCCGTGGGTGAGTGAGGCCTGTGGGACGGCGGGCGGGCGCCCAGCCTGGCCCGGTCCTGCTGGGAAGGGGCTCGCCGGCTCCCCGGGCGGGCGGGAGACCTGGGCCCGGCCTGGCCCACACCCGCCGTGGCCAGCCGGCCCCTGTGCCCCCTGCCCGCTGCGCGCGTCCCAGGCTCCGCGGCCCCTGGCCCGACACAGCCGAGGGCACCAGCCTGGCGCGGGGTGCGCCGTGAACCCCGCCGAGGCGCCCCACCTCACGCCGCTCGCCGTGGCCCGGGGTGGGGAGGCCCGTGTCCGCCCGAGCGCAGGCCCTGGGGGGCGGGCCGGCCACGCTGTCCGTCCGCGGCCGCCGCGTCCTCCTCGCTGGGCCCGGCGGCCCCTGGGGGACACGGACGGGGCGGCCCCGAGCGCGCCCCGGCCCGGGCGTCTGCAGGTGGGGCCGGCTGCTCGCGGGGGCCGCCCGGGGCACCCCCGCTCCCGGGCTCGCCGGGGCTGCACGTGCGCGCCGCGTACTTGGGGCGCTGGCGGGGCCGCGCTCCCCGCCCGCCCCCCGGGCTCCCCGGAGCCGCCGGGCTTGCTCCCCCAGCATTCCCGCATGTGCCCGGGCATGTGCCCGCGGAGGGGACCCCGGGGCACCCCCTCCAGACCACAGGGGCCGGGGGCCTCAGGGCCCAGGCAGGGTCCCCAGGGGGAGCAAGCGGACTCGGGGTGACAGTGCTGAGGACAGGGGACCCCGCGACCGACCGCCTCCCCCTGCGGCACCAACTCCTGCCCACGTCCCCGCCCCCGGGCCCGCCCCGCCCCCAAACCCCGCCCCCGCCCCCTGACGCCCGGGACGTGCGGCCAGGCCGTGCTGGGGGCCAGGCTGGGGGCTGGGTGGGTGCCCAGGTTGACCCTAGAGGGGCCTCGGGTCCCTGGTGGGGAAGGCAGGGTGGCCGGAGGCCTGGCCCCTGTGCTGGGGCGCTGGGAGGCATCCGCACCCGGCGCTGTCCCCTGCTGGCCCGGAGACTTGTGTGGCCTCGGCCCGGCCTGGCTGCCCCCAGTGCCGTGCGCCCGCCTTGGTCGGTGGCAGGTGTGCCCCGAGGGGCCCAGGCGGCAGTGTGGGTGAGGTGCCCCGCGCTGCGGGCCTGCGGGTCTTGCCGGAGTCTCAGCCGCTCAGGCTGCGGCCCAGGGGAGAGCCAGCAGCCACCGGCACCTGCTCCGTGGTCCCCGCTGCGGGAGGGCCGGGCTCCGGTGAGCGGTCTGGAGCGGGCACCAGCTGGGGCACCAGCCCCCCCCGGGCTGGCCTGGTTGTGCAGGTCACTGGCATCTCAGCCAACCCCATAGGCTGGAGGCCCACGGGACAGTGCAGCGGCGGCTCCCAGACCTCACGCCTGCGGGTGACTTGGGAGACCCCGGGCCCGGTCCCCAGCAGCCAGGGCACCCGACTGAGATGGGAGGGGTCCGGGCAGACTTCACGCTGGGCTGGACAGGCCCCAGGGAGGGCCGGCTCCTGGGTGAGTGGGAACAGGGGTGCCCCGCTGGCTGCCCCCCGGGCTTGGAGGCTGCCCGTGCCCCCCCCCGCCCCGGCCCCGCCCCACCATGCTGCCCAGCCCCGGCCCTGCCACCCCCTCTGCCCTCCACGTGGCCCGCTGAGCCGGGCTGCCGGGCCCCTGGTGTTGGATGCCGCGGGCTGGGGGTGGGGAGCGCAAGGCAGGGGTGCAGGAAGTGGCGGGCGGACACAGACAGCTGCACCTGCTGCTCCCCGCTGTCCACGGCGCTGCGCTTCATGTGGGCCAGGCCTTTGAAGCCCCTGTGGTCCCCAGCATCCCGCTGAGCCAGCGGCTGTGGAGGAGGCAGGGACCCTTTCCTGATCAGCCCCGCCTGGGGCCGCGGGGCAGCTGCGGAAGGCAGAGCCGGCAGGGCCTCCCCGGCAGGCCTGCTGGGCCAGGGCCCCTCCCGTCCGGGCCCACGGGCAGCCTCTGCTGCCCAGGCGGAGGCCCCGTCCTCTTGCCCGGGACGCGGCCTGGTTTGGCAAAACCAAACCCTGCCTCGGGGCAGAATCTCTGGGCTCCGCGTCGCGACAGTCCCCCTGTCCCCTTGGCCCAGCCTCCGCCCTGGGTGTGGACGGTGTCGGCAGGTGGCCGGGAGGCAGCGGCTGGTGTGGAGCCCCAGGTTTGGGGGAGCAAGGTCTCTCCCCGGGAAAGCCTCCCCCTGGCAAGCAGAGCCCGGCTCTGGCTCCCTCCCGGCCAGGGGCGAGCAGGGCAAAGCCATCTGGGTGTCCCTCAGGGCCCGCGGGCCCCTCTCCCCGGGCGGCCACACTGATGTCCACGTGGCCAGGAGTCCTGGGGGCGCCGAGTGAGCACCAGGGGCTCTTGGTGTCTGGGGGCGTCCGCGCCACGCTGCGGCCCGCGGAGCGGCTGGCCCACCCGGGAGCGCCGAGCAGTGCAGCTCAGCCGGGCCTGCTCTCCGGCCACGTCGCCCTGGATCCGAGGCCGTCTCTCAGGCCAGTGGGGAGGGGCTGCCCGTGGAGCCCCCTGCGGGGTAGGCAGGGGCGCACTCAGGGTGGAGGCGGAAGGGGGCGCCGTCGGAGAGGGGGTGGGGCAGGCGGGAGGGGGGTGTCTCGGTGACCTGCAGGTGCTGACCCGTGGCGCCTCCTCGCTTTCGCGTCCCAGACCGTGAGTGACCTGGCTCCGCCCCCGCCTCCCTCTCCGGCCTTGCCCAGTGCCTCTCCCCACTCACCCCCGGGAGGCCTCCTCACGTCAGCAGGCGGGGCTGGTGGGGGTGCGGGGTCTGCCCCCGGGCCGGGGTCTTGGCAGGGCCCACACTGACGGCCCCGGGCCCGAGAACTGGAGCCACGAGAGCGCGGGGACGGCAGCCGGGCTGGGCCTCGCACCCCCGCCCGCCCCCGACATCTCTGCGGGTCCGGCCTGAGGCCTACAGGGGTCTGCCCTGGGGCAGCCGCCGGTCCCGGGACAAGTGGCGCCTCTGGAGCCCACCCCTGCCTCTGATGGGCACCGCCGCCCGCGTCCAGGCTGGCCTGGAGGGCTGCGGCGCCGGCCCAGGGGCGGACTCATGGTCGTGGCCTTGCCCAGGCCCGCCGAGCCCTGACCGGACCATGAGTCCGCCCCTGGGCCGGCGCCGCAGCCCTCCGGGCCAGCCTGGACCTAGACGGGGGCACCCTTGCCGTGGAAGGGCTGTGGGGCGCCGGGTCTTGGGGCCTGGGGCAGGGCCATCCTTGCTTGGTGCCTCGGTTGCCCCCACGAGGGAGAAGTGTACGGGTTCAGGGATGATCGCGTGTCCCCCTCTGTGGGCGCCGCCCGTCCCAGTGCAGTGCCTGGGGCTCGGGCAGGGCCACCCCGTGCTGGGCTGGTGGCCGGTCGCTCTCCCCTCCTGTGCCCGGGGGTGGCCAGGCCCGGGCCCTGGCGTGGCGTGAGCCGGGGGAGCTGATATCCGATCGGCAGGTTCTCCTGGGCTCCGATCGGGAACGGGACGTCTTGAGACCAGATGCTGGTAGCAGATGAAACACACACTTGCTAAATTTAGCGCCTGAGAATCGCACATTTGCCCAATTAGACGCATTGATTGGGCGTGCGTGTGCCGGCTCTGCCGGCTGCGCGCCTGGGCCGAGTGCCCGGCCGACCTCGGCGACAGGAGGGGTCTGGGCCGGTCTCGCCCACCACTCTGGGCTTGGCACTGGGCGTCCCTGCCCACGGGTGTCTCAGGGCCCACGACAGTGGCCCGTCTGGCACGCATCCTCTCTGCCGAGATCGCCAGAAGCTGGCCTGGCCTCTGTGTGTGTGTGTGTGTGTGTGTGTGTGTGTGCGTGTGCGTGCAGTGGGCATGCGGCTCCCGGTCTGCAGGGGCCTCCTTCTCTTGCTGGGTGTCCAGTCTTGAAGCATGGTCAAGGCCCTGGGCCTCTCCCGCGAGCGCAGGCCTGTGGCTCAGGCGTGGGCTCTAACTCAGAGGAGTGGACAGGTCTGCAAGGCAGGGGGGACGCAGGCCTGGACTGGGAGGCCAGGGATGGCTTCCTGGAGGAGGCACCTCTCTCCAGGCCTTGGAAACAGGCAGGAGGTGGAAGGACCTGGGGTGGGGTCCTCTGGCGGCTCTAGGGCCTGACGTGGAATGCTAGGTGAGGGGTGACCCTGGGGGTTTGGGGTGGGCGCAGCAGTTCAGACCAGGGCTCGGGTGGCAGGGGTGGGTGGGCTGGGCAGACTGGAGGCCAGAGGGGGCCTGGGGCAGGCGGCCGGCCCTGCTCCTGCAGCTGCCCCGCAGGCCCGGCTTCTCCCGCACGGCCTGGACAGGGGGCTCCGGCCTGCACTGCACGCTGAGGCCCTGAGCCCCACCTGCCTGCAGGTCTTCCTGCCCGGATTCCTGGTGTCTGGCTCAGAATCCACATTTCTTCTGTGCTTCCACTTTGCCCTGGGCCTGGCCGTGGGCGCAGAGGCTCAGGTGTCTACGGCGCCTCTGCCTCCCGGTCTCCGACTCTCCACCCTGGGTCGGCTCCCTCCCCGCTCTCCACCTGCCTCTCCCGTGGCCTGTCCCTGGGCCGCGGGGTCCGGCCCCCAAGCCTGGCGTCCACCTACAGGTCCCTCCAGCTCAGCCTCAGGCTGCCTGGAAAAGGGGTGTGGGTGGGTGCGGGGGGAGGGCTTTCCACGCGGTGCCCAGGAAGCCGCTCCGCCTGTACTGCCGGGTCTCGGCTGGGCGGGTTGCTCCGGCGTCTCTGTGAGGCAAGGCTTGAGGCCCTGGGGAGGGCGAAACGCCCCGTGGGGCCGGGGCTGGAGGCTGAGGCGCTAAGGGCACTGGCAGCCCCACACCTGCTGTGCTGCTCTCGGGCAGGTGCGCCTTTAGCTGCGGCGGGGGGTCCCTGGTGCTCCCCGAGCAGAGGCTGCGAAGCTGGCAGCACCCCGCGACACCCTGGGGCACAGAGCCTCCAGGCCCGTGGACTCCCTGCTGGTGGCTAAGCGCAGCCCCCCAGCGTGTCCGGGAGCAGGGCCTTAGGCCTCAGCCAAGCCAGCAGGTGCCAAGAGCCAGTGCCTTGGGGCCAGGAGGGACCCACAGGCCTGCCTAAGCCTGCGCCCGCTGACCTGAGAAACTCGGGGGACAGGCCTGGGCGGGGGGCTTTGGCCCGGCGGCTTGCCATCGGCGCTGTCCCCTGTCCTTGCAGAGCCAGGGGAAGCGCTGGCGACCCCGGCCTTTCTGGACACCAGGGCCCCCTGCACACACGCCCTCCTGGCTCCCCGCTCCTCCTCCCCAGCCGCCTGCAGAGAAGGGGGCCCCGGAAGCTGGGCCTGGCAGCGAGTTCCCACGGTGGTTGCGGGGCGCAGGGACCTCTCCGCCAGCTCTGGGCCCCGAGCAGTGGGTAGGGGCCCTGCTGGCTGGGGAGGCTGTGGCCTGGGGCCATTGGGGAAGAGGTGGGGCCAGCTCTGAACACAGCCCCCCCATCGCTTCTGGCAGCGGGGCCCAGCAGCAAGTGCCCCCCCACTGACCCAGGGCTCCCCAGGAGTGCTGCCCCGCCCCTGCAGCTCTGGGCTCTCCTGCAGGCTCTGCCTGATGCAGACCGTCTTCCAGCCGGCCGGGGTGGGGGCGTGTGTGTGCGCGCGTGTGTGCGTGTGTGTGTGTGTGTGTGTGTGCGTGTGTGTGTGCGTGTGTGTGCGTGTGTGTGTGCGTGTGTGTGCGTGTGTGTGTGTGCGTGTGTGTGCGCGCCCGCGCGCCTGCGTGTCTGTGCGCAGGGAGGTGACGGGCAAACACCCGTGTCCCCGCTGCGCTGAGCCACCTGCTCTGCCGGGGCCAGCCTGGGGCCTGGGACGCGGTTCTGCGCCCCCTTCCTGGCGCGCCTCTGCCTGGGGTCCGGGCGGGGCCGCGGGGAGCGGGGAGCGGGGAGCGGGGAGCGGGCGCCTCTCTGCGGGGCAAGCGCTGCGGCTGCAGCCCCGGCGCCCCGGCCCCGCTGAGCGCCCCGTCCTCTGCCCTGCGCGCCCCGCGGGTTCCGCGCGGCCCCTCCTGGCGCGGGCGGGCGGGGGTGCGGTGCCGGCACGAGCGACAGCGCCTCCTCGCGCGGCGCCCACGGGCGCAGAGTCAGCGCCGCCGCCGCGCGCGCAGCTCCGAGCGGGGTGAAGCCGCGCGCCCCGCCCGCGCCCCGCGCCCCGCGCCCCGCGCCCGCCCGCCCGCCCGCCGCGAGACAATGGACGCGGGAGCCGCCGCGCCGAAGCGCAGTAGGTGCCGCGGCCGGGGCTGGACGCGCGGGGGCGCCGCAGCCGGGCGGGTCGGCCCCGTGCGGGGGGCGCGCTCCCCCACCCCTGCCGGCGCCCGCGGGCGGGCGGCCCCCAGGTCCAGACTGGGGAGGCGGGGCGCCGTCTGGGGGCAGCGGGGCGGGGGGGGTCCGCGGGGCCCCTTGGACACCGCCAAGCGCCGCCGAGGCGCGGGAGGCCCGCGCGGCCAACTTCCGGCCCCGACTTTGGGGGTGCCCTCCCGTCAGAGGGGGGCCGACCCTGCGCTGAGCGGCCCTGGGGTGGCCACGGTCCGAGCTGTGCCCTGGCCAGCGGGACCAGGGCCTGGGTCTGCAGGGTGCGGGGGCCTCTCCGGTGGCCCTGGCACATCTGCCTGGACCGCAGGTGCCGCTTCCCGCTCTGGGCCACCTCCCCAGCTCCGGGGCCGCGGGGTGCCCAGCCCAGCTGCCTGCGAGTTGCTCCTGGGGAGGGGAGCAGAACTTCCTGGGGTTCCGGGGCTGCAAGGGGAGCTACGGGGCTGGACCCCCTCCCCACTTGACCCCCACCCTCCCCTGGCACGGGCGGGCAAACATCACTGACGCCCTCACGGGGCAGTGTGCCTGGTCTGTGCTCTGTGCCCGGTGCCTGGCCTTGAGAGGGCGTCGGGCCCCCTGCGGCCTGGGCACTGGGCCCCAAAGCTCGTCCCGGAGCCCCTCTGTGTCTGCCGGGGTCCCCGGGGCCCGGGCACAGAGAGCTCAGCTCCAGGGGCTCAGGCCGCCGGGCTGGGGCAGGTCAGAGGTCACGGTGGGGACGGGTGTTTCCCAGGACTCCTGGGCTTGGCTCCCTCCTGGGTGACCAGAAACGGGCCCTGTTTTCCCCACCACCCCACGCCACCATGGCCCTCGGGGAGCACTGGGACCCCAGAAAGGGCTGGAGGCAGGGCCGGTGGGCGTGCATTGGCCTGGGGTCCCCGTGGCTCCCTTTGCAGGGCCAGATGCTCCCCAGCCTGGCACGGCTGCAGCCTGGGCATCGCGGAGGGTGGCTGGCGGGACCCTGGCCCATCCCGGGTGTGGGGAGCGTGGCTCCCGTGGGGGCCGGGGGCGGGGGCTGGGGGTGCAGCGACCCCTCCCTGGGCAGCAGGCACGGACCCCGGGGTGCTGGACCCGGGTTGGTGGGGGCTGTGGGGGCTGGAGGGGCCGCCTGGGGTGTGGAGGGCAAAGCCCGGCCCCACAGCCCTCAGCCCTCGCGGCCGCGAGCGGGTTACATAAGCCGGAGCCGCGGGAGAGCCGGGCCGGGCAGGACGAGCGCGTCGTGTCTTCACTCCTGCTGCGGTGCGGGAGGCCAGGCGGCCGCGTGCTGCTCCCGGCCAGGCGGGCTGCTTCAGGGGTGCGCCCGGCCCCCTGCCCGCTCCCGAACACAGGAGTCTCCCCAAGATGGGGGCCAGCGGGCGCCCTGTGCCGTGCCATGCCGGGTGGGGCGCCCGCCCCCTCGCTGTGGCTGCCCGCTCCGGCCACCTCGGCCCAGCCGGGACTGGACCCCGAGGGCCCCACCAGGCCGGCCCCGGCGCCAGGGGCGGGTGGGAGACGGGGCGGGTGTGGGGGTGCGCCTGGTGCCCCAGGTCCCGGTTCTGCCTGGGGTCCCGGGGCGGGGCCGGGGGCCCCTCCTCCGGCCTCCCCCAGGGGTCCCTGCGCGCCCACCCCCGATTGTCCTTAGCGGCTGTGTCAGGGCGCACCGGGAGGACGGCCTGGAGGTTCCCGCGGCCGCTGCCAGCGGCCTTTATCCCCCCGCGCGAGCACAAAGGGCCCAGCGGGGCGGCCGGGCAGGAGGGCGCCCAGCGGCTCGGGGTCGGGCCCCACGCGGGTGTGCGCCGGCCGTGCTCCCCCGCCCCACCGCCACCCGCCGCGCTCCCGGCAGCCTCTGGGCTCGGCGCTGGGGTCTCCACCCCCACAGATCACACACGCACACCTGTTTTCTTGGCTGCGCAGCAGACCTGGGTGGGGGAGGTGCAGGGGCCGGCTGGGGGGCCGGCTCGTGGGGGGACGGGGGCACCCCTCCTGCCTGGACCCTCGAGGGGAGGCCGGGGCCCGCGGAGGCCCGACCATGCACATACCTGCACACACTGCCCGCCCCTCACACGCACACGCCTGCACACGCGGGCACACACGGGCACCCATTTGCACACGGCACACAGCTCACGCACAGACACACACGGCCCGCGCACACGTGTGCACACGCAAGCTGACGCACGCACAGGCGCCAGTAGGCATCGCCACACCGCACGCACGGGCCTGCAGGCGGCCAGGCGGCCAGGGCAGGGCCCACCGCTGGGCCCGGGTCCTCCACTCTCCGCCTGAGCCTGCCACGCCGAGGGGCCCTTCACGCCGCGGGGGATGTTGTGGGGAGCAGAGAGGCGCAAGCATGCGGGGGAGTGGGGGGTGTTGGCACACCTGCAACTTGGGGGCATGAGTTGGGGCCCCATGGGCCCTCCGAGTGATGGGCTACGACCCAGTGGGCAGGAGGCAGGGACGGGGGATGGCCCCGGGCTCGGCCATGCCCCACCCCAGCTGGGCCTGGTTTCCCCACCCCTGTCCCCCGTGCCCCTGCTCCCCACTCCCCTGCCCCCCACTCCTGCACCCCTACTCCGGGCACCCCTCTCCTCCATTCCCCACACCCCTGTCCCCCCGCCCCCCCCCCCCCCCCCGCTCCCCTCAGGAGCTGTGGGTTCTGGCAAAGTCCTTCAGGCAAAGCATAGCCTCCCTCCCTGCGGAGGCTCCTGCGCCTGAGTTGGGGCCCCCAGGCCAGGGAGAGGCACCCCCCCCCAGGAAGCCTGCCTTCTCCCTAAGCCCAGGGGCCGCAGTGGTGCTGGGGGGCTGGCCCCTGCCCCAGGAAGGACCCCCGGGCCCCCTGCAGCGGCCACACCGCGCTGCCCTGCCCGGCCTTGCCCCCTCAGGACTGTCTCCCGGCCCAGGGCCCCTGCGGAACGGGGGCTCCGCCCGCCCTGCACCCCTGCGCACACCCGGCCGGGCGCACCGGCAGAGCCCTGGTGGGGGGCCCGGCCGCCTCCTGGGCTTTCCCTTCCCGGCCTCTTCCTGGGCTGCGCCCCGACTCCCGAGGCTGGCGGAGGCAAGGTGGGGTCTGGACGCCCCCACCCCGCCTGCGGTCAGAGCCGGCGCCGGCGTCCAGCTCCGCCGAGCGGGGTTGAGAGAATCCGACGGAGCCGAGGAAATAAGTGACAGACACGAAGGAGTCTCCGCGAGGCGGGGGCCGGGGCGCGGCCTCTCCTCCTGCTCCAGCGCCCCAGTGCGGGTGCACCTGGTTTTCATTGATACAGCAGCCCCCCCCGCCGCACCCAGGTCAGCCACTAGCCGATGAAGCCCTCTCTCGGCTCGGGCCGTGCCCGGCGCCCCCAGGCCGTTCTGTTGCTCCGTCTGATCTGGTCTGTGCCCAGGTGGAGCCGCGCGGGCCCGAGAAAGGGCGCCCCGATGTGTCCAGCCGCCGCCTTGATGTCTTCCTTGTCTTAGCGCTGCAGGCCTTAGGGGTCTCCAGCACCCCGGGAGGTGGGGTCCGGCTCGGCCGCTGGGGGCCGGCGCGCCCTGGCTCTGCGGAGTTCCGGGTATTTCAGGCCCGGCCACGCGCGCTCCTGCGCTTGGCGCCACAGCGAGTCCTGGTGTCCGGCCGGCCCTGCCGCGGCCACCGGGCTGTGGAGGGCGACGCGCTGCGACTGGGAAGTGGGCTGGTGAGTGGGGTGCTGGGCCTGGCTGTGCTCCTGCCGCACCACCCCGCCCCTAGGCTGAGGTTCTCCCCGCCACGCAGGGCCCGTGAGTGGGTGGCCTGGACCGGCGGGGCCCACGCGGCACCTGCGGTCTGGCTGCCCCCCCAAACCCCCCGTGCGGCGGGGGGCTGGGGTCAGCAGGCGTCACGCCGGGCCCTCCACCGCTTGCACCCCCCTGGCAGCTACTGGAGGGGGCAGGGGCTGGGCCTCCCTCCCAGGCGCTCTCCAGGAACACAGCCCGTCGCAAGGACACAACACCCCAAACATGCAGCCGGCCCACCCACCCCAGTGAGCAGAGGTCACAGCAGCCCGGGCACCGCTCTGCCCCACACCCCGGGCAGCTGCAGCCCCCCCGCCCCCGCAGCTGCAGCCCTCCCCCCGGGCTCCGCGTCACGCGGCTGCTTGGCTCCCGCCTGCCGGGGTGGTGCGGCTGGCACACGCACTCCTGTCCCATCAAAAGACCTAAATTGCCCCCTGGCACTCAGCGGTGCCTGAAAAAACCCCAGTGACTCAGCGCCACACCGGGCGTGGTGCCGGGGCCACGCGAGGTCGTGGGAGCCCCCCAAGCCCCAGAAGCCCACCCCGTGCCCTGCCCTGGCCCAGCCCATCGGGAGGGCGGGCACTGGGCCTCCCCTGCTCTGGCCTGTCCGGAGTCTTGGAGGAGGAGTGAGGCGCGGCCTCTGGCGGGACCCCCAGGCTCGGAGCCCGCCCCCCTGGGGGCCGAGACGGCTTCCTGGACGGGACGGGGTATCGCAGTGGCTGCGGTCCCGCCTGGCGCCCCCTCACACTGGCCATCCCTTGTTCAGGACGCTGGCGGGCAGGGTCTGTGGTCTAGGACGCTCAGGGCCCAGGGCTCCCGGGCCCAGGGTCTGGGGTCCAGGACGCTGGGGTGCAGGGCTCCCGGAGCGGGCTGACACAGGGCCTGGCGGCCAGCTGGGCTGACGGTCGGTGGCTCTGTCCTCGGGACACGAGAGTGAGGTCTGGCCACGGGGCCCTTCTGGGCCGTCTGCCTCCGCCCGCTGGGCCCCCGTCCTCCACTCTCTGGGGTTGGGGCTCCAGGCACCGTCCTTCCCGCCAGTCAGAGGGCCGTGACGTGGGCTCACTCGCCCCTGCCTCTAGCTCAGTACCCCCTCTCCTGCTCGGTGACCTCTGAGGCCAGCGGCCAGCGCTGGACCTGGGTGAGCCGAGACCGGCTCCTCCTCTGCCGGGGCCCGTGGGCCGAGTCACAGGGCGGCCCCACCCGAGGGGGACGGGCCACGGGGAGGGCCCTCCGGGGTCCCCTGTGGGTCGTCTGGACGTCTGCAGCCTCGGGCAGGGCGGGTGGGAAAGTTCCGGTCCTGCCCTCGGGGCGTGGGGGCTGCCCCCACCCCATTTTTGACTCCCGTGACTCACTGTGGGGGCACCGCCCCCTCCTTTTCTTTGTTTCTTTTGCCCTAAAGAAAAAATAAACACTTGTGAGCAACACTGCAGTTGCTGGGGCCCACGCAGCCTGGGGCTGGGGGCAGGGCTGGGGCCAGCACGGAAGGGGGCAGGCGGCTCCCCCATCCCCAGGATGAGTGTGGCAAGGCCCTGTGGTTGCCCGGGAGCCGGGGGAGCCGGGGGAGGGCCCAAGGGCAGGGCAGGAAAGACCTGGATCCAGCCCGTCCAGCAGGCGCGGGAGCCCGGGGCCGTGGGGCCTGGTGGAGGGCACTCGTGGGTAGGGCCTGGCCCGGCGTGGGCTGCAGCGTGTGACGGGCAAGCCGCCGAGGGACGCCGGGCCGGGTCAGGGCAGCAGGGCCAAACCCCCAGCAGGGCCAAACCCAGCCCTGGGCTGCACGTTCACCCCGGGCCTCCCCCTGCCGCTGCCCGCGCTGGCTTCAAGTCCGTGCCCAAGTCTGCAGCGGGGTCAGGGTCAGAACCTGCCGGCCCGTCGGCTTCCCCTGGGCGAAGGGCAGCCACTCGGAGCTGGGGGCTGGCTGTGCCTCCTGGGCAGACCCGTGCTCTCGGAAGGCGGGCACGGCGCCTTGTCTTGGGCGGCAGCCGAATCTCCGGGGAGGGCGTCTCCAGGGCAGTGCCCCCGGCCCCATCCTGGCCCCCAGCCCAGCCCAGACCCCGGCCCCAGCCGAGACCCAGTCCCCAGCCCCCGCCCCAGCCCGGCCCCCGCCTGCCCTCTCCAGCCCCTGGTCGGGACGCGGCCGACCCCTCCCCTCCCGAAGCCCCGGGACAGCGGCAGCTCGGGGCCGCGGCGCCCGCCCAGCCCCACGCGAGGCGGCCCCGCCCGGACTGCACGTGGGTGGTCTCAGGCCAAGTTTAATTCCCATCATCAGCTCCTTGTATTCCCAGTTGCTGGCTTTTAATATCTGCGCTTACGCAACGGCTCTTCCTCTAGCGCAAGAGGCGATTAAATCTGGGCCTGTCGCAGCGTGGCCGGGGCTGGCTGCGCGCCCGCCCTGCTCCCGGCGCCGGTCACCGCGGCTCACGGGGCCGCGGGCCGCTGGCCGAGCCAGAGCCCAGTGCCCCCCGCACCGCCAGGACTCAGCCCCGCAGCCCCCCCTGCACCAGCCGGTCCCGCGGGGCGGGGTGCCGGCCTCTGTGGGCCCTCCAGGGGCCCTGCCACCCCCCGTGACGGGTTCCACGCAGCCTGGCCCCTCCAACCCGCGTGTCCAGTGGGTGGGTGCTGCGGTCCCGGAGCGGCGGGTGGGGTCGGGGCGGGGGGCAGGCTCAGGCCTGCCTCTCACACACGACTGTCGCCCGGGCCCAGGCTGGGGTGCCGGCGTGGTCTTAGGCCAGGGTCCCCTGACGGCCGCTGTCCTCGACCCGGCGCTAACCACGGGCCGGGAGTGGGGGAACCACGCCCAGCAGGTCCTGGGCTGAAGCGCCTCTGCCACGGCGCTGTCCCCTGGCACACCCCAGCTCTGCCCGTGCCCTTCATGCCCTCGGCGGGACCCTCCTGTGACCGGCCTGCCCAGGGTGCCGGGTGACGCTCCGCTCCCTGGCCCCAAGCAGCCACAGGCCTGAGTGGCCCTGCCCTCAGCCAGCCTGGCCCTGACCCTGACCCGCACTGCAGGTGCTGCTCGCCGGCCGTGCACACGCGCGCGTTCAAGGGTTTTTGTGTTTTTGTGGATGCGTGTGGCCGAGTGGCTTCAGCCCCGGCAGGGAGGGGCGCGGGGCGCTCGAGCGCGAGGTGTGGGAGTGAGCTGTGGAGGACGCCTGCAGGGCCCCCAGCCCGACCCGCCAGCCGGGACATCGGGGTGGCCGGGGTGGGCGGCTGCTGGCTGCGGGTGCGTGTGCCCTGGAACCCGGCCGCCTGTCTTGGCGCCAGCCGGCTGTGGCTCTGCCTGGCCGCCGCTCGCGGGCACAGAATCTAGGTCAGCCTGGTGTGGGGGGCAGCGCGCCTGCTGCGTGGGCCCTGCCCCGTGGGGCCACCACTCCCGGCTGGGCCCGGGCCGTGGGGCAGCCCGGGGGTGTAGGAGGGAGGTCTCGCTGGCTGGGTGCCACTGGGCAGCCTGGGGACAGACCCTGGGCCCTGGGGGCCAGGCCGTGCGGGGCGGCTACCAGTACTCGGTCTCCAGGCCCGGCCGGGCGTCCTCTCCCTGCTCCCTGCCCCCTACACTGCCCGGGGAAGGTGGCTGCTGGGGGGCAGCGCCCCAGTGGCCCTCGCACCCACGGACCCTCAGCCCCACCTGGCTGTTGTCCTCTGTCCTGCCGGCACTGGTGGGCGGCCCCTTCCGAGCTCTGCGGGTCCCACCAGGCTGGGGGACCCAGAGGTGGGCCTGGCCTGTCTGTGGGCTGCACGGTGACGCGGGGCAGGTGGGCGCACCTGGCTGGGAGCGGCCCCTCCCCACCAGGGCTCTGCCCCTGCCCTCCTCCTCCACCCACCCGGCTCGGGCCGGCTCAGACCCTGCGCGCTCAGGCCCACCTGCCCGGGTCCCGCCTCCCACCCCTGCCTGCGCGGTCTGCACCGGGCTGTCCCTTTGCCACCCTCCTCCGCCACTTGGTCAACTTTGGTCAGGCCGGCGGCCGTGGCCAGGCCCCCTCCCCCGCCCGGCCTCCATGGCGGTGTCCCGCGCGGGGCTGTGGGGAGGCGGGCAAGGCCCAGTAGCCCACGCGGGGTCCAGCGCACCTTAGTTTCTGAACTGCAGCCTGAGCGTCGCCGGACGCAGCGCAGATGCGAGGCGGTGGCCGGGACCCGGTGTGGACGCCCACTCAGCCTCGCGGGGAGCGCTGGCCGCCGGCTGGTCTCTGCAGCGCCGCCCGCGCACGGGCCGGGGTGCTTCGGGGAGGCCGGCCTGTGGGGCCGCGGGCCCGGCCGGGTCCTTGTCCTCGCTCTGCTTCCGCAGCGTGACCCGCACAAGAGGCCCTGCCCCCCTACCTGAGGGGCCCGGGGGCCAGAGCCAGGACCTCCTCCGGGCGGCTGTGCCTCGAGCTGGTCAGGCTGGCGGGTTCCGGGCGTGTTTCCCGGAGGAGCGAGAGGGCGGAAGGCCGGGGTGGGAGCCGAGGGGCCCTGCGGCGGTTTCCGAGGGGCCCATCTGTCTGCTCCCTCTCATAGCCTCCTGCGCCCGGCTGTGGTCGGGCCGAGTGGTCACTGCTGCCCAGGCCTGGTCAGGCCGTGACCCGAGAGCAGCAAAGCCCGGGCAGCCCCCGAAGGACCCCCCACTTGGACCTCTGCTGCCGGCTGGCCCCCCACCCCTCACTGCCGCTTAGATCTGCTCCCCAGGAGTAGGGCTCGGGCCCTAGAAGTGCTGGTTCTCCTTCGGGCACACACAGGGAACCCGCGGCCAGGGGGCGGCGAGCCCCAGGGGTGGGGATAGAGCCAGGGTGAACCCCGGCCTCCCCCTCTCCCCCAGGGCCGGGGCGGGGGCTCCAGAGCCCCAGAGGGAAGGGCTCAGGCGGGGTCCGGCTCCTCCGGCCACCGCGGGCCGAGCTCTCAGAGGCGGGTCCGTCCGGGCGCCCAGAGAACCGTTTACTTGATTGTTTTTGGAAAGGACATTTGGGGGGTCAGAATCTTAAGCAAATCACCCGTGTGGCGGCGGCGGCTCTTCCTCAGCCGTTCCTCCCGCTGCAGGAGGACGTCGGACGTGCGCTGTGCCCGGCGCAGGCGGGCGGTGCCCACGAGCACTCACGGGACCTGGGGGCGCGGGGCGGCCCTGCCGCGGGGGGGAGGCACTGGTCTCGCAGGTCTGGCCTCTCATCTCCCGCTCCCTGCCTCAGTGTCCCCTCTGACACTGGCCTTCCCTCGAGGGGACCTGCCAGCCCAGGTGGGGTGCTGGATGCCCCCCGGCCTCTGCCCTGTGCGGGTGCCGCGGCTCGGCTGGTTGCTCTTGGCCTGGCGGACGCCGCCTTGCCCTCCCGCTGGGCCCCCACCCCCGGCAGCACCCGTCCCGCCGCGGCAAGGCTGTGACGAGTGTGGACACAGGTCCCCGCGAGGCTCAGCAGGGCGGGTCCAGGTGGTGGCCGGGCCGGAGCGTGGGGCCACGGGAGGTCGGCTGCCCCTCAAAGGACATGGCCCTGGGGCTTGGTCCTGCGGGATCCAAGCAGTGGCAGCCCCCATGCCCGCCCCCGGCCCCCCAGCTGGCGGCTGCCCAGCGGTCCCAGGGGCGCCGTGCTCCTGCTGGGGCTGCTGCTGAACCCAAGCCCACAGACCCCTCCAGGTCAGCCTCTGGGTCCCCCCGCCAAGCGGGGTTTCAGGCTGAGCTGCTGTTTTCAGCACAGCACCCTCGGGGCGGGGGGAACTCGGTGACCGGGAGGTGCTTGGCTCAGGAGCCAGCTGCAGGGCTCACGGGGCGCACATCCCAGGGGGAGGCCGACACCGCGGGGGAGGGGGTTCCCGTGTCCTGCGCAGGACCCACGTGTGCTGGGCAGGGCCTGTCCTGTGCCCACAGCCCGCCAGACCCCACGGCTCTGCCAGGACCCTCAGCGAGGGGCGGCAGGAAGGGTGTGTAGGTGGGACTTGCCAGGGCTCCCCCGCACCCAACCCCCATGGCCCTGAGGGCGCGCCCCGGCACTCACGGGAGGCTCAGCCTCCTGGGGCGACGGGTGCTGGATCCAGCCGGGCACTCGGCGGACCGCAGCCTTCCCGGGCCGGAGGGGCTGGCCCGGGGCCAGGCAGCGGGGGACAGGTGGTCGGGGCGCCGGCCGGGGCTCGGCGCCGCCCCCTGCTGGCCCCCAGGAGCCGGCGCCCCCGCGGAGCCCCGCGCCCCACGCCCCGCCTCCGAGCAGGCAAGAGTTAAGGCGGGCGGGCCGCGGGCGGGGCCGCGGGCGGGGCGGGCAGCGGGCAGCGAGGAGCCGGCATGGGCGCCGCGCGGGGGGCGCACGGGCGCAGGGCGCGCAGCCTCGTCGCTCCGGCCGGGCCCCTCCCGCCGTGCGGGCCGCGGGGTGGTGCCCGCGGGCCATGGAGGGACGCGGGGACCCGGCGCGCTCAGCCGGGACCAAGGTAAGGGGCGGGGGGCTGGGGAAGGCGGCTGGGAGCGCCCCGGCCACTGCCCGCAGCTCCGACCAGGCGCGACCCCGCGCGGCCACTCGCTCCGCAGGCTGTGCTCGCCCCGCGCACCACCCCCCCCGCCCCCCGTCTCTGGGACAGCCCCGGCCCCCTCCGTGCCGGCATCTCCTGCCAAGGGTGACAGTCTCAGTGGTCAGGAGGCGGTGCTCGCTGAGTGGACAGCCCCCCGACCTCCAGCCTGCCCCCAGCGGACACCGGATCTGGGGGTGCCAGGACTGGTGGGTCCTGACCCATGGAACCCTGGGGGCTGCCTGGCCCGGCCCCACTCACCCCTCTGCACTGCCCGGGCACCGGCAGGGGGTGACCCTGAGCTTCAGTCAGCACCATGGACAGGGCAGAGGCCGCCTGCCCGGGGACCTGCCCTTGGGGCCGCGCTGGCCCCCACCAGACCCGGCGCCAGGATGAGGGTCCTTGCTCAGACCTGTCCTGCCCCGGGGCCAGGCCTGCCCTGGGCAGATGGCGCAGTGGCGGGCGGCAGGCCGTCCGGCCCCATCGGGCTCCAAGCAGCGTGACGACGGGGCGGCTGGGTGTCGGAGCTGGTCCTGCGGGGATGGGCAGGGCGTCTGGCCAGGGTGTCTGTGGGCCCCACACTTGCTCCTGGCCGGGGTGGGAGGTGGCCGAGGAGGAAGGGGTGCAGCTGCGGGCAGAGGGACCTGGCGGGACCGGAGCTCCTGGCCAGGGACGGGACCCCGGCACAGCATGCCCCGGGCACTGGCCGCTCGTCGGAGTCCTGGCTGCTCCGGACCTGATTTTTCCGTCCTGATGGGTGTGGACGCAGGAGGGCTGGGAGCGCCTTGGGGAGCAGGTGCAGCCGTGGGGGTCACTGGCGGGTGGACGGGGGCAGGTCCTCGGCGCTGCCTGTGCTGAGCCGTGGCCTCCAGTAGGCTGCGGCCTGTGACCGCTGATGGCCCGCGAGGGGCCGCAGGGGGTCTCCTTCGAGCAGGGGCCCGGCCTGGTGGCCTTCCAGGAAAGCCTGCCCCCGGCCCCTCCCCCGCTGCTGTGGCGGGGCGGCAGGACAGGACAGGCTGCGGGCTGCCGGGGGGCCGCGTGCTGCACCTGCCCCCCGACCACAGCCCCCCGGGGGGGCGGGACTCCCATGGGTAGTGGCCCCCGAGAGGCCTTGGCCAGACCGGCTGCCCGGGGGCCGGCAGGGAGCCTGGAACAAACAGCCCCGGACGGACCCGGACTCAGGCAGCAGCGCCCGAGCAGGACGCTCCGGCCCCCGTGGGGACAGCTGTGGTTCTGGGGCCCCCCGGCCAGGGCCAGGGCCGGGCCCCCCATATCTGCAGGCAGCAAGTGGCAGCCTGGCCTGCACCCCAGCCTCTGGAGGAGGGAGCCGCTGCGGCCCGGCTCTCTGGGGCTCGCTGGCCGGTGGCCTGCCTGGAGAGGGAGGTCTGGAGCGCGGCAGAGGACGGAGCAGCCGGGCCCGGGGGCCCCTCCACCTCACGGCGAACGAGCAGGTGCGGGGTCGTGCCGCCTGCCCCTGGAAGCTGGTGGCCGGCCCCGCGGGAAGCAGCCCCATCCCGGGCAGGCGTGCAGCGGGGGTGCGAGCCTGGGGCTCCGCGCTCTGAGAGGCGGGGGCGCCGAGGAGATGAGTAATCAGAGGCCTGTTTCTCGGCTTGGCAGCGCGGGCCCACCGGCTGGCCGGACTTCCTGCCTGCGCGGGGAGGGCCGCGGGCGTGGGCTCGGCAGTGGGGCGTCGGCCCCCTCCCCCGCCCCCGGTGGGAGCCTCCTCTGGCTCCCGGGGAGCCGTGGGAGCGGCAGCTGCCCCCGGCAGCTGGGCACAGCAGGGCAGGGTGTCCACGCCCGGGCCTCGGGGCTGGAGGAGGCGGGAGAGAGAGGGGCCCCGACTCCCTGCTTGGCCTGGGCCCCGGCGGTGTGCGCTGGGGCTCGGGCGGGCTGTGGGGTCCGCCGGCAGAAGTCGCTTGGGAGCCCGGCGCAGGGACAGGGCCCCTCAGCCTGCTCAGAACCGGGGACCCACACATGCTCGGGGGCACGCGCACCCTCCAGGAGCTGGCCGGACAGCCGGGCCCCAGCCCAGGGGCTACGTCTCCACAGCTCCCTCCGGCTGCGGGGGTCAGTGTGGAGGGGAATTTGGGGAGCCTCAGGGGAGCCTCACCCGGCTCCATGAGGAGCCCCCACGAGGCGCTGGAGACTGACGAGGCAACCTTGGAGCCTGTGCTGCCGAGGCGCCCTCAGTGCCCGAGGCCCCGGGGGCAGGGGCGCCATCTTCCCTGGCTCTGTGCCCGCGCCGCCCACAAGTGTCCAGCCCGCCAGCTGCTGCCCGCCTCCCCACGCCCGGGACCCCCGAGGCTGCCGGACTGCTCACCCTGCGGGGGCTTCCTCTCCGCCATCTGGTGACTTTTCAGGAACGTGCCCCCTGTGCTGCTGCCGTGGGTCACCCGCCTGCCCCCCCAAGCTGCTCCCTGGGCCCCGGGGCCGCTGCACAGGCCAGACCCCGCCAGGGAGCACCGGGGCTCTGAAGTGAGGCAGGGGGCTGGTGGGGGGGAGGTTGGGGGGGAGGGGGCCACGCAGGGAGGGCCCCGCGGAGCCGGGGCGTGGCCTGCCAGGCAGAAGGCTGAGGGCGGGCAGTGGAGGCCAGATGCTGGGCCTGCCTGTGCCAGGCCCAGCCCTGCGGTGCTGCAGGCCGGGGCAGCCTGGGCTCCACGGCACAGGAAGGGCTTCTGTGGAAGGGCCGGGGCACTGCTCACCCCGACCTCAGAGAGGCCACCGTGCTAAGGAGCCCCGGGCAGCTGCAGGGCTCGGCCACTGAGGACGTTCCTGCCCCCTCTGCGCTGCTGGGTGTCCACGGTCTCCCTGGAGATCACTCCTAACCAGAGCTCGGGCCATCAGGGCCACAGGCAGGTGCTGCCCAGAGCAGGAGGCCCAGGGCAGGTGACTGGGCCCAGCGTGGCGGCCACCAGGGCTGCCTCCCAGCTCACTATCCCCGGCTTTCTGGGGCCCAGGGCCAGTCTGGCCCCCTTCTCCTCTGAGTTGGGTGGAGTCAGGCCAGGGGCGGCCCACAGAACTCGCAGTGTCCTGCAATCGATGGCCGTCGCAGGCCCCGCTGCAGGGAGGGCACGTCCTGCAGCCTCCCGGGCGCCCCTGGACCCCCAGGCCAGCCGGGGCCTGTGGCCAAATGCCCCCCACCAGCGGGACCCGCAGGCACAACCGTCCGGGGTCCGGCCTGCGGAGGGGCCGGCAGTCGACTCACACTCCCTGGTGAAGTAAAAATAGTTGGGGAGGCGGCGCCCAGACTTGTGGGGGGGGTGAGCTGCCGCTCCCAGACGTGGAAATAGTCCCCACCATCTGTGAGTGGGCCGGCCCTCCTGTGCGCTGTCCCCTGCGGCGCCGCAGCCCCTGCCGGCAGCTCTGCACCCCAGGGCCTGTGTGCACAGGTGGGGCCTCAGGGCGGCCCCAGCGGAGGCCGGGCCAGAAGACCCGCCTCTCCCCCTGCAGGTGACGTGGCCAAGGCAGGGCCCGTGGAGGCCCCGGAGGCCTTGGGCTGGGGCGCGCGCCTGGAGGCCCGCGGGTGTCCGTGCGTTTCCTTGGACGTTTGCATTGAGTTTGCGGCCTTGGCCGGGGGAGGCGGCCGCCGGCCCTGCTGCCCTCCCTGTTAGGACAAGATTAATCCCGCAGAGCGGAGTCGAGTGCCGCCGCCGTCCTGGGGGCCCAGGGGCTGGCCGTCACCCAGGCGGGGCCGTCCCGAGGACGCGGGCACCAGCCCAGGCGCGGGGGTACGGGGTCCGCGGTCACCCACGCTGGGGGTGCTGGCGCTCCCACGAGGCCCCGGGGCCAGCAGCCGTGCGGCCCCTTCCTCCCACCCCCCACGGGCGCTGCCACCATGGCCTCGGGCTCCCGGTGCTCCCGCCCCAGGACCCAGCCGAGGCAGGTGGGGCTCTGGCGTTGGCTGGCGCTGGCCGGCTGCCCGGCGGGCTACCCTGTGCCTGCGTGTGCACGTGGCTGCTATGGCTGGCCGCCCCCGGGGGACAGGGAGGAGGCGGGCAGGCCCCCCAAGTGCAGAGAGCCCCGTGGTAGCAGCTGTCCAGAGGGGGCTGCAGGGACGGCGCGGGCCAGGCGGGCGGGTCTGCAGTGTGCACGGGGCTGGGCAGAAGGCACCGGGACTGGGGCTGGGGCTGGGCAGCCCCTGGCTCCTGAGCTGCCCTGTCCTCCACACTCCACGGCCAATGTACCTCCCCACCCTGCGGGGGCCACCGGTCTGGCGTGGCCTGAGGTGCTCCACCTCTGGGGTCTCCTCGGGGGCTTGGGAACTCACTGCCTCCCGCCCACCCCCATCACAACCCCAGCCAGCAGAACGGACCTGGACCTGAGCCAGCTCTAGCCTGGCCTGTACCCCACTCAGGTGTGTCTGGGGAGCCCAGCCTACCTGTACCCCACCCCTGCCAGAGCCTGCCATTCAAGGCCACAGACTGGCATCCTCTCGGCCCTCCTCCCTGGAAGTCCTTCCCAGCTGGTCCCCTTGGCTGCCGGTGGGCCTGGGGGTCTCTCTGGGGGGTCTCATGGGACTAATTACTTTGCACCATGGCAGATGGCGCCTCTGGGACCCAGGCTTTCTGCAAGCAGCTGCAGAGGGCCCCAGGGCTGACTGACCTGGATCCCTGGAGCCTGCCGCCCGGGACCCAGGGGGCCACTGGCCTGGCCGCCACCTGCCCTGGGCCGGAGCAGGCCTGGATGCAGGCAGGCAGCGCAGAGGAGGGAGGGGAGGGGCCTGGGAGCCTCCAGCTGGGAGGGTGTAGGGCTGAGGCTCCCACGGGCACCTTCCCTGGTCCTGCATCCTGGTGCAGGGCTGTGGCCTGCATGTGGACTTGGGGTCCATGTGCCCGGTGCCATCCTTGCTGGGCCAGGGGGTTCCCCCAAGGCCCCTGGCGCGGAGTGGCTGGGTGGGGGTGCACCCTGGTGGCCCGCGGGGGCCTGCCGGGGTCTCCAGCCGAGCAGTGGGCTCCGGGACTCACCACCGCCTGTGTCTGTCCGCCCGCCCGCCGCCTGCCCAGTGGAAGGCTGCCTGCGCGCCATGCAGGCGGGGACGCAGATGCTGAAGCTGCGCGGCGGCTTCCGGGGCCTGGCCCGCTTCTACTTCCTGGACGAGCACCGCTCCTGCATCCGCTGGCGGCCCTCCCGCAAGAACGACAAGGCCAAAAGTGAGTGGGGGACACCCGCGGCCGCCCTGGGGGACTCCCGGCCCGCACCCGCCCCGGGCTCAGGGGCCAGCAAGGCCAGATGCCTCCAGGCCTGGCCCAGAGCTCACAGCGACCCCTAGACCCGGGCGGGGTCAGGCCCCGGGCCGCTGGGGGTTCAGGGGAGACCCAGCCTCCTCAGCGCCCAGCCCTGGGCCAGGTGCTCCCGCCCGACTGGGGAGACGATGCCTCCTGCAAACAGGCCCGCAGGGCACTCAAACGAGCACCTTGGTGCCAAATGTCAGCCCGGCAGCGGGGGAGCAGCTGGATGGGGGGCGCTGCAGGGAGGCTGGGCCTGGCTGGGGGGTGGCCCACTCAGCGGGGCCCAGGCTGTGGGCCCCGGGGTCAGGGAGGGGTGTGAGTCCTGGCGGCCGGGTTCCCGGCCCGGGTGGGGCTCGTGCAGGGAGACCTGGGGCCCAGGCCGGGCCTCCGCCTGCCAGTTGCCACGGGTGCCGCTGCCGCCAGGGCCCGGGAGAGCAGGCGCGGGCCCCGGGAGGCCGCCTGCCGCAGGCTGGGCCTGGGCCCGGGGAGGCGGGGCCACTGCAGGCGGAGCCCCTGTGCTCAGCCGGGAGCGCCTGCTCTGTGCTGGGCGCTGTTCCCTGCACACCGTGGGGACTCACCACTCGAGTGCTAGGTGGACCACGCCACCGCAGGACAGGACAACCTCGCCATGTTGGATGAGGGAGAAACAGGACAGCGGGCTGAGCAGTGGACGGGGCCACGAGAGCCCTTGGCAAGGCGGGGGCCAGAGGCCTGCAGGCCGGGCCCAGAGCACCCAGTTGGGTACTTTGGGCAGGCCCTCACCTCGGAGGAGCTCCCTGGAGGGCAGAGCAGGAGGCCCAGAGCCCCCCACCATGCTCCCTGGGCACCCCCGGGCCATGGGCTCTGTGTGCTCGGGGCAGGGACGAGTGGGGGCTCCTGGGGCAGAGGTAGTGCGGGCAGCGGCCCCTGCACTGTGCCGATGGGGGCGGCCCCTGGCTGCAGGGCCCGGCGGTGCCGGGAGGACGCAGAGTGGGTGGGGTGAGCAGGTGCTGCAGTGGCACGTGGGTGCAGGGTAGGGGGTCAGGGTGGTCCCCAGGTCCCAGGGGCCTGGGGCTGCAGGACGCAGGCCCTATGGTGCCCGTTGCTCTCACCGCTGCAGGGGACACAGCTTTGGACAGACGCTGTGCAGCCTCGGGGGCGGCGTCCACCAACAGCCTTGATGAGCCTGGGCTGGGGCACAGGGGGGCCTGATGGGGCGGCGGCCACTCTGGCCTTGGAACGAGGGGAGCGGCTTGTCCTGCAGCCCCAGCTGGGTGCCGGGTGGGCTGACGGGCACAGTGCAAGGAGGGAGGCAGGTCTCTGGCAGGGCAGTGGGCAGAGGCGGACTCAGGGCTCCTTCCGCTCCGCCGAGGCCCCCAAAGTGTGGCCCCAGCCCCCAGCCTGGGGTGGGAGGAGCCCCGCAGGCTGGACCTAGCTGTCGTGTGAACCCCTTGTGACTCCGAGTGCTGACCACTGCCCCCCAGTCTCCATCGACGCCATCCAGGAGGTGAGCGAGGGCCTGCAGTCGGAGATCTTCCAGCGCTACCCCGAGGGCAGCTTCGACCCCAACTGCTGCTTCAGCATCTACCATGGCGGCCACCGCGAGTCGCTGGACCTGGTCTCCACCAGTGGCGACGAGGCGCGCACCTGGGTCACGGGCCTGCGCTACCTCATGGCCGGCATCAGCGACGAGGACAGCCTGGCCCGGCGCCAGCGCACCAGGGACCAATATCCTTGGCTGTGGGCAGCTCGGGGCCAGAGCCGTGGGGGGCCAGAGCCGCCCGGGGGCCAGAGCCTGAACACGCCTCACAGAGCTGCCCCGGGTGCACCCAGGGGGGGCCTCTGTGGAGCGGCTGGGCGGGGCCCTCGTGCTGGGTCTGGCTCCTGCCTGGGGCGGCCGGGCGGGCCCTGCCGACCGCGTTGGCCCCTAACTCGGCCCCAAAGTGGCTGAAGCAGACGTTTGACGAGGCCGACAAGAATGGGGACGGCAGCCTGAGCATGGGCGAGGTCCTGCAGCTGCTGCACAAGCTGAACGTGAACCTGCCACGGCAGAGGGTGAAGCAGATGTTCAAGGTGAGGGGTGGGAGGATGCCAGGTGAGGGTGCTCAGGTGAGGCCCTGGAAGGTGAGGCAGACCCTGGAGATGCGGCCGCGGCTGGGCGCTGTGGGCGGGGCGCCGCAGGCCGGGTCTGCGCGAGGAGCAGCTCCTGTCCTGTGCGCGGCACGTGGGGACGCTCGGGGCACCTGCGCAGGCTGAGCGGGCGGCCACCCACACTGGGTGTGGGGCAGCAGGTGGGCTGTGGCGGGCGGCCTGCCCGGGGCCTTGTCTGGCTCAGCCTGGAGAGGGGCTCTGGGCCAGAGCAGGTCTGCAGTGGACATGCCCGCAGCCAGGCCGCAACCGTGCCCTTGCTGCCGTCCCTGTTCCGGCCTGGCCCGCCTGAGGGGCCTCCGGGCACCTGTGGGCGCAGAGCGAGCCGGTGCCTGACGGTGATGGCGCCAACCAGAGCTCCTCCGACTCTGGGGCGCACCCACACCCCGGGCCTGCACTTCTCATCCTGGTGGACGGGCAGGGTCAGCGTGGGTGCCCACCTGGGCTCAGGCCGGCCGGCTGAGAAGGGCCTGGGGCCGGGGGCTCCAGGGGCTGGGGCGGCGAGGGGTCACTGCACTCGCCTCTGGGCGCAGCCTGACCAGGGCTGTGGTGCGGGGCTGCCGTCGGGGCGGGTGGACGGCGGGGTGGCCAGCGGGCTGCGGGGCACCCAGAGGCCGCGCGTTGCAGGAGGCGGACACGGATGACCACCAGGGGGCGCTGGGCTTCGAGGAGTTCTGCACCTTCTACAAGGTGATGTCCACTCGCCGCGACCTGTACCTGCTCCTGCTGACCTACAGCAACCACAAGGACCACCTGGAGGCCGCCGACCTCCAGCGCTTCCTGGAGGCCGAGCAGAAGGTGGGGCGTCGCAGCGGGGACTGGCCGGCTCAGGCCCAGCCCTGAGGGGACGGGGTGACACGCCGGGTGCCCTAAGCCGCCTCCCCAGGGAACCCGCTGGCCCCGGGCCACCCGGCGGGTGGGAAGGCCCCCGTTTCTCCTCCTCGGCCTTGGCCGCTCAGCCCTGACCTGGGGCCTCCAGAGGGGAGCCTGAGCTTGACCTCGGCACCGGCCTGGGCGCGCTCAGCCCCCCCGGGTGGGACAGGCTCGTGCCCCAGGCCCAGCTGCCTCCACCCACATGTCTGGGGCGCACCCAGATGCCCCCCAGGGCCGGTGGCACCTTCCTGCCTGCCCCACAGGCGAGGGCTCCCCGGGCCCTGTCCTGTTGGAGGGGGAGGGCTCAGACCCTCAGCCGGGCCCCGGCGGCCCCTGCTCTCGTGGGCGTGAGCTTGGAAGCCAGTGGCTGCGAGGAGAGCCAGGTCCCTGAGGGTGAGGGGCCTCCGTGCTGGCTGCCGGGCTTGAGGTGCGGGGGACAGGACCGGCAGAACTCTCCCTGTCATCTGGGGTCGAAACTGCCCCCGGCAGGTGGGTGGATCCCTGGCCTGGCCCCACACTCTGCCCACCAAGGCTTGCAGCTGCCCCTGCCCACCACTGTCTGCACCTCTCATTCCTGGGGCTTCCTGGCAGCCCCCAGGTGGGCCTGGGCCACCCCGCGGGTGCTCCCTCGGCCTCCAGCACAGGATCCCGGGACTCGGCTGCGGGGCACAGCTCCCCTGTGAGGGACCCTGGGGCTCGATGTGGGCCTGGCCTCTGGCGCCCTCCCACAGACCGTGTGCTCGCCGGGCGGCCCTGGCCACGGCTCACGGCAGGACGCCGCCCTGCTAAAGGGCTTGCGCCAGGGCCGCCCCTTCCACTGGTCCCGAGGCCGAGGCTGACTCCAGGGTGGCCAGGGACCCGGGGCCGGCGCTGCGGCCAGCCCGATGCGGCGAGGGAGGCAGGCGCTGGCCGGGCCGGGGATCTGCCGGGCGGGCGGCCCGCTCACGCCCTCGCTCTGCCCAGGTGGCGGGCGTGACTCTGGAGGGCTGCCGGGACATCATCCAGCAGTTTGAGCCCTGCCCAGACAACAAGAGTAAGGGGGTGCTGGGCATCGACGGTGAGTGGGGCGCCCTCGGCCGCGGGGCGCCTGAGGCGGGCGGGGCGGCCTGCGCCGCTGCCCTGCGCCCGCGGCCCTCTGAGCGCCCCCGCCCCCAGGCTTCACCAACTACATGCGCAGCCCCGCGGGCGACATCTTCAACCCCGAGCACCACGGGGTGCACCAGGACATGACGCGGCCGCTCAGCCACTACTTCATCACCTCCTCCCACAACACCTACCTCGCGGGCGACCAGCTCATGTCCCAGTCGCGGGCCGACATGTACGCCCGGGTCCTGCAGGCCGGCTGCCGCTGCGTGGAGGGTGAGCGCGGGCGGGGCGCGGGGCCGCTGGCCCCTGGGGGCGGGGGCCCGGCTGCGGCTCCGGCGTCCATGTCCGGGCCCCGGGCTGACCGTGGCCTCCTGCCGCAGTGGACTGCTGGGACGGGCCCGATGGGGAGCCCATCGTCCACCACGGCTACACCCTGACCTCCAAGATCCTCTTCAGAGACGTCGTCGAGACCATCAACAAATACGCCTTCGTCAAAAACGAGTGAGGGCCGGCCCAGCGGTGGGCGGGGAGGGGCAGAGTCCCCGGCTCTCTCTGCAGGGTGGTCGTGGAGTGGGCCGCTCTGGGGGTCTCTGGCCGGGGCTGAGGAGCAGCGCGCGGGGACTGCAGCTCCCAGAGGGGGACTGGGGTGCCGCGCAGCAGCAGCAGGCGGGCGGCCTGGTGGGCCGTCCAGGGCGCCCCCGACAGCAGCGGCTCCTGCGCTAAGTACCCCCAAGAAGCTACTCTGCGTCCAGACTTAATTGAGTGTCACTCAGCTGTGGCTGCAGTTGAACAAAATCCAATTTGGTTTCCGGAAATAGAAGCCCGCCTCGCGGCGTCCCCGGCTGGGACAGTTTCCTTCGAGTCTTGGCCGAGCGAGGGCCGGGCCTGCGGGCGGGAAAGGAGTTGACTGAATGGGGGAGGGAGGGGGCGAGACGATTCACGAGGCGGAGGCAGCCCTCTCCTGGGCAGCGGGCCCGGCTGTCTCAGGGGCCAGGAAGGGTGACCAAGAGGGGTCTTTGCGGGACAGCCTGGCCCCTGGGATTTTCGACGCGGGGCCCTGGGGGGAGGGGCCGACACGCAGGCCTCCCGGGGCTGCGCAGGAGCCCGAGGTCTGCTGGGTCTCGGGACGGGGCTCCCACCCCCACGCCGGGGCATCTCTGCGGGCGCGGGGCTCTCCTCCTGGGCCAGGGCTTCGGGCCTGAGAAACGGGAGAGGAGCGCCTCCTCCCAGCCCCGTTTGCCCTCGTCACGTCACGGGACTTGCCAGTCTCGCGCCTGGTAGGTCTCGGTCACCTACATTTTCTGAAAGGACCGCATTTGCCTTTGTGCACGTAGTTAAAAAAAAATCAAACAACTGAAGAGCTTCTAATGCAAAGCTGGATGTTGCACCCCCTGATACCTCGTGCGTGTAACAACAACGTCCTGCCAGATGGCGTGTGCCAGGCTCACGTCTCTTCTTGACGGGGCCAGTGTCAGGGCCCCAGGGCCACCCACAGGACAATGTCTCTGACATCTAGGTCAGTGCGATTCTTTTTCTTACACCACTCCACACTAACCTGCGTCACTTTTATTTTTAAGATTTATTTATTGATGCACACGAGAGCTGGGGGACAGGCCAGAGGTGCGGGGGGTGAGAGGAGTCACCAGAGACAGAGTGGGGAGCAGAACAGGCAGACTGACTGAAATCCACTGCTGAGGGGAGCAGCGGGGGGACAGGAGAGGTCTGCTGCGCCATGGGGGTAGCTCCCTGGCCTGCCGGGGACGGAACTTGTGCTGCAGCGGCTGCGGACAGCTTCACAACGCTGAGACTAACCCCTGCGCCCCCAGGGAGGCCCGCCTGCATCATTTTTAAAACACGGCTTTCTCAAACGTTTCCTTTTGTTTCCCCAGAGTTACTGATAGCCTTGGTTTTTTCTTACTGGGCACACTGTGCCTTCTTTATGCATCTTTGACCCAGCTCTGCTCCCGCCCGCTCAGTGCCTGGTGGGCCCTCCCGGAGTGAGTGGCCGTCCTCTCTCCCGGCCTTCTGGTGAAGACTCCCCTCTCTGTGGTCGGGTGACACGGGCGCCTGTAGGGTGGGGCCTCACCCCGCTCTCCCACCTCGGGGCCAGGTACCCTGTGATCCTGTCCATCGAGAACCACTGCAGTGTTGTCCAGCAGAAGAAGATGGCCCAGTACCTGACGGACATCCTCGGGGACAAGCTGGACCTGTCCTCAGTGAGTGGCGAGGACGCTGCCACGCTGCCCTCTCCGCACATGCTCAAGGGCAAGATCCTGGTGAAGGTGAGCCTCTGCCTGCCCGTCCAAGGCCAGCACCCTCGCCGGGCCTCTGACCAGTCCAGCGTGGCGGGGCTGCTTCAAACAAGCTGGAGGAGATTTGGGGGGGTCAGGGGAGGCCTGACCTGGCCTCAGTCTCTCCAGAGTGATCACTCAATCTGGGGTCCCGCCTGGACCCCCAGGCGTTACCCTCCCAGGTGCTGCTGGTGGAAGCATCGGCTAGCCCACCCCGCCGCTGCCACTCCTGTGGGTAGCTGCCCCCCCTCCTGTGGGCTCCCCACATCCGTCCCCCCCACAGGGTAAGAAGCTGCCGGCCAACATCAGCGAGGACGCGGAGGCCGGGGAGGTGTCCGACGAGGACAGCGCGGATGAGATTGACGAGGACTGCAAGCTCCTCCATGGGGACGTGAGTGGGGCCCCCGCCCCCCACGCACCCGCGTCCCCCGGGGCAGGCTGTGCCCCTGCTGCCCTCTGTCAGCTCCCACTTCTGAACCAGCTCTCGGGGTGCTGACTGCTCAGCTCATCAGCCCTCCAGCCCCCTCAGTGAGGGGGCCCTGGGGAGGTGCTTGCTCGGGGCCTCACCGATCCCCTTGCACTGGGCCTGCCTGAGCTCTGACCCGGAACTCCCACTTCCTGGCCTCTGTCTGGTCCACCCAGCTCTGCCCTGGGCTGCCAGTCACCCTCCTGGCACCCCAAACCTGGCGCTGGCCCCCCAAGTAGTGGTGTGTCTGGCGTCTGCCCCAGGTGGAAGGCAGTTGAGGCTGGTGGGAGGTTGAGCCCAGGAAGGCTTCATTGGTGTCTGGGGGACTCTGGACCCCACAACTCCTCTCCTCTGGGGCTCCGGGCTGCAGCGGGGGGGCATCTGGGGGGCCATCATGGTGCGGGAACATCCCAGGGTAGCTGCTGGTTGTTTCCTGGAAGCCCCGAGGCAGGGGGCGCTTCCCCCACTTCTGTCTGGCCAGGGACGCCGTCCGTGGCTGGCTGGCTGGCGCCGACTGGACCTGCTGCCCTGCCCAGGGCCGGGCCCTGCCCTCAAGGGGTTCATGGTGGTCTGGGCAGCCCTAGGGCCGCAGTCACCTGCCCCAGACCCGAATGGCTCGTGCCTCAGAGCCCACGGGTCTGCTCGGCTGCGCCCCTGGCCCACGGCGTCGGCCCCGCGGTGTCTGCAGGCTCGGGGCGCTGCGGCGCAGGTGGAGACGGCTGCTGTGCACCGGACAGCGCGGGCGGGCAGCCTGGGGTGGGGTGCACGCCAGGTGAGGGGAGGCCCAGAGGTGAGCCCAGCACCAGGGCGGGAGGCCAGTGACGGCCGCCCGGCTCCCGCAGGCCTCTGCCAACCAGAAGCGCGTGGAGAACATCGCCAAGAAGAGGCTGGACTCGCTCATCAAGGAGTCCAAGATCCGGGACTGCGAGGACCCCAGTGACTTCGCCATGTCCTCGCTCTCCCGGGCGGGCAGGCTCAGGCCCAGGGTGGAGTGCAAGAAGGTGAGCGCCCGGCCAGGCGAGGGCAGAGCGCAGCGTGCGCACACCTGCCCCCGTGCCCCCGCGCACCTGCGTGCACCCGCACACCCCGCGCCTGCACACACCTGCACGCACCCTACAGGCATCATGGGGTGGCCAGTGGCCGGGCATCTGCCCCCCCAGGGCTGGGGGTGGCGTCCTGCAGGGAAGACGGTGGGCGGGGCAGCTGGGCCAGGAGCTGCCTGTTGACCTGCAGACGCTGGCCCACAGGCGAGTGGGCTGGGCAGGAGGGGCTGTGTCCCCTGCATGGACCTTGCTGCTGGGGAGGGCAGAGATGGCAGGGTGGCCAGGAAGTGCCCCTCTCCCAGGCTGGGCAGCACCAGGCCCTCAGTGGCTGCATGTAGGGGTGACCCCTGGGGTCGGGCGCCCAAAGAAGGTTCCTGGGGAGGGGCTGTGCGAGGCAGTGGCCTCCCCGCTGGTCCTCCTGCAGCCGACAGGCCCCCGTGGCCCCAGGCAGTCGTGGGATGGGCTCCGTGGTCCTGAGCAGAGCTTGGCATGAGCGAAGGGCAGGGGCGATGGGGGCACTGCAGTGTGCGCAGGGGCGGGAGACCGGGCAGCTGGGCGTCGGGCACAGGAGCCCACACGCACAGGACAGGATGTGCAGGACAGCAAGGCTACGTTAGCAGGCCCGGCCGGGGATGTCCAGGCAGGCGATGGCCGCTGTGTCCACGGGGCGGGGGGCTCAGGGCTGGGGACGCGACTACTTCGCAGCGCCAGCCACAGCAGGAGACTCTGCCCGGAAGCCCCTGCTCCCCTGCGCTCCCCACCTTCCCACAGGTCGCTCAGCCCCGCCGCTTCCAGGAAGGCCTCCTGGGCCGCTGGGAGAGCTGCAGGGCCCACCCGGTGGCCCTAGCCCGGGGCTGGGCTCACCGCTCTGTTTCACCCTCCGCCAGGCCGAGGAGGACCCCGAGTGCGGGCGGGAGCAGGGGGCCGGCAAGCGCGACGGCTGGCGGCGCGTGGGCGGCTTCTCCAAGCGCAAGGTCCGTGGCTCCTGGGCTGGGCGCCCCAAGGCCCCCCGCGCCAGCCAGAGGTGGGGCCTCCTCCCTCCCCAGGTCCCAGCCAGCCTCCCCGAGGAGGTGCCGCCCGTCGTCCCGCTGGGGCTGTGTGAGGGCACCTGCCCCGCCTGGGCCCACGCTGGACGGTGCCCCAGCTCAGGTCCCCGGGGCCAAGGGCAGAGGACACGCAGGCCCTGGCTGGCGGTGTGGCCCCCAGGACACCCCGCCCGCCTCTGCAGCTGGGCCGGGCCTGTGGCTCCAGGTCCCGACTCTCATCTCTCCCTGCACAGAAAAAAAGCAGCAAGCTGAAGAAGGCGGCCAGCGTGGAGGAGGGGGACGAGGGCCCGGACGCCCAGAGCCGGGGGTCAGTGCCCGCCCGCCACGCCCTGGGAGACGTGGGGTGGAAGGCCGGTCGGGGCAGGGGTGGCTCGGGGCTGGCGGCCCTGGGGTCTCGCTCTCGGACCGAGGCTGCCTGGGCCCTGTGGCGGCCGGCCCCGCCCCTCCCGTGGGCCCGGGGCCTGGCGTGCGCGGCGCTCCTTGACCCAGACGGGGCGGCAGATGCCTGCTGACAAGGGTGCACGTCCCTGAGCCCCCGGGGCGCCGGCCCGGCCCTGACCCCGCCCTCTGCAGGGCGGCCAGGCAGAGGAAGACGGTGCAGCTGGCACGGGCCCTCTCTGACCTGGTCAAGTACACCAAGTCCGTGGGCGCCCACGACGTGGACTCGGAGGGTGAGGGCCGTCCGGGCGCGGGGGGCGGGGCAGGGGCCGGGGAGGGTGCGGCGGGCGTGTCTGACGGGCCCACCCGTCCCCAGCGGCCTCCAGCTGGCAGGTGTCGTCCTTCAGCGAGACTCAGGCCCAGCAGGTCCTGCAGCAGAAGCCGGAGCAGTACCTGCGCTTCAACCAGCGCCAGCTGTCCCGCATCTACCCCTCCTCCTACCGCGTCGACTCCAGCAACTACGACCCGCAGCCCTTCTGGAACGCCGGCTGCCAGATGGGTGCGTCCGGCTCGGGGGCGCGGGCTGCGGGCCCCGCCTGACGCGCGCCCTGACCGCGCCCTCCCCGCAGTGGCCCTGAACTACCAGTCGGAGGGCGCGTGCTGCAGCTGAACCGGGCCAAGTTCAGCGCCAACGGCGGCTGCGGCTACGTGCTCAAGCCGGACTGCATGTGCCGGGGTGAGGCTGGGCCCGAGCCGGGGCGGGCAGCGGGCGCGGCAGACCCCAGCCCGCCGAGTCCCGGGGCTGATGGGCGCCTGCCCTGTCCTGGCCGTCCCCTGGCCGTAGAGGAGCCTCTTCTCAGGCCTCGCTCTCCCACAAGCTGGGAGGGGCTGAGAATGCCCGTCTCGGAACCCTCCGCCCACACCTCGGGCCGGCCGCGGCGTGACCTGCGCCCGCCCTGGGCAGCCCCTGGTTGCCTCCCGCTGGGCTCCGGGGCTGCTGACCGTGCCCCGCGCCAGGCTCCAGCCCCTGGGGAGGCGGCTTGGCCCACCCAGGGACAGGGACGGGCGTCACCAGTGGTCACGTGGCCAGGCATCAGGCCCCCTGCCCTCTTCCTGGCCTGAGGCACCGGCAGTGCGGTCCAGGCCCCTCAGCCTCGCTCACTGTCCCCAGGAATCTTCAACCCCAACTCCGAGGACCCCCTGCCCGGGCAGCTCAAGAAGCAGCTGGTGCTGCGTATCATCAGCGGGCAACAGCTCCCCAAGCCCCGGGCCTCAGTGCTGGGGGACCGAGGGGAGGTAGGCGCGACCCGGGCTCAGAGCTGGAGGCGGATTGGAGGCAGGGGCATGCCACGGGGGTGGGGCCCAATGCCCACCGGCCCTGACCGCCCCCCCACCAGATCATTGACCCCTTCGTGGAGGTGGAGGTCATCGGGCTCCCCGTGGACTGCAGCAAGGAGCAGACCCGCGTGGTGGACGACAACGGTGAGGGCTGTCCCCCGGCCACCCCGCTCCTGGCCCAGTGCTGGGCGGCCGGGAAGGAAGGGGCCAGGTGACCCCTCCCCGCGGCCAGGCTGCTCCTAGCTGCCCCTGGCGAAGCCAGGAGAGCTGCCCGGTCCCCGGCGCTGCTCACCCTGACTGGGCGGGGCCCACGCCGCCTCAGGCTGACCCCCTCCTGCTGGCCCCCAGGCTTCAACCCCATGTGGGAGGAGACGCTGGTGTTCACCGTGCACATGCCCGAGATCGCGCTGGTGCGCTTCCTGGTCTGGGACCACGACCCCATCGGGCGGGACTTCATCGGCCAGAGAACGCTGGCCTTCAGCAGCTTGCTGCCAGGTGGGCAGCCGGGCGGGCCCTCCCCGCCCCTCCCCGCCCCTCCCCCCGGGGTCAGCACTGCCCGCGAGCGCCCAGAGCAGGGTGGGCCCGGGGTCGAGGGCCGGCGCGGGCGGGGCCTGGCGGGCCGGCGGCTGAGCCCCTGGCTTGCAGGCTACCGGCACGTGTACCTGGAGGGCGTGGAAGAGGCGTCCGTCTTCGTCCACGTGGCCGTCAGCGACGTCAGCGGTAAGGTGAGCGTCTGCGCGGCCGGCGCTCTCCCCGCGGGTGCCGGGCGCCTGGTGCGTCTGCCGCCCTGACCGCCTGGGCCGCGCCCACCGCCCGCCCTCCAGGCTCCTGCGCCGCGCCGCCCGGCTCTGCTCCCCGCCGGGTCTCAGCCTCGTCGGCCGCGGCGCCTCCTGCTCCTGCCCGCGGCGGTGCCGCGGGGCCGTCTCCGTCCCCGTTTGTCCTGCGTCCGCTGTCTCGGCGCCGCTGTGGCGTCTCACGGCCGTCTCTGTCTCTTTGGTCTTGCAGTGGCTTCTCTATGTCCAAAGCCTTTACAAGCGCAGACCCGTTAGGAGCGCGAGGTACCCGGCCGGGGCGGCCCGCTGCATGCGCCGCCCCAGCGCCGAGCCCGGCCGGGAGCTGCCGCTCGCGGGACGGGTGCGCGTCTGGGTCCCGGGCCATCGCGGGCGTCGCCCATTTATGAAGCAGGTCCCAGACTCGGCGAGCCCCGTGCCCCGCTGGGCGCTCTGCCAGCTCTCCCCAGGCCCCCCCGCCTGCGGCCACCACACCCGGGGCCTGGGCTGGAGGCCGAATCCCGGACCTTCTTCTAAATGAGTCTCATTTGACCAAACCGCTCTGCCCTTGGGGTCTTGAATCGGGAAGCTGATTCAAGTGCCAGCCACTCTCACCGCTGCCCAGAGCGTCCCGGTGAGGGTGGGGAGCTGGGCTGTTGTTGGGGTCCCTGCATGTGGGGACCTTCTGGCCTCTTGGGTGTGACCCAGCTGCCTGCCGTGGGTGAGGCGAGGCCTGGCAGTCAGGAGGCCCGCCCCGGGCATGGGCGGTCCAGAGTCCCTGCCCCGGGCAGCTGCTGTCTGGGCTGTGGTCAGGGCTCCATGAGCAGAGCAGGGCCAGGCTGGAAGAGGCTGCCTGGCAGGTCTGGGAAGGCTTCCTGGAAGAGGCAGCCTGCAGAGGTGGGCTCTGGCAGGGCCACGGAGCGCACAGCCAGCAGCTTCCTCGGCTGCGTGCCTGGGTGGGGTGCGGCAGTGGCGCCTGCTCTGACCGGGTCCCGCTGTCTCTCTCCTGCCAGCATGGCCTACCCGAGTCGGCCTTGGGGCTTGGGGCTGCGGTGTGGCGGGTCAGGGGCCCGGGCATCCTCCGCCTGCCCTCGCTGGCCCGCCTGAGACCTGCAGACCCTCCCCGTGCCCACAGCACCCCGGTGCAGGCGGGTGGGTTCCCAGGCCTCACCAGGGCAGAGGAGCCACTGCCCGGAGGCGTCCTGGACACCCCTCCCCGCTCAGCCTCGGGAAGCGACACGGAGCTGGCGTCGGGGGCACAGCCAGGCCCCGCCCCGCGTCCGCCGCCCGCTACGTGGCGTCCTTCTCTTGCAGGTCAAGCAGGCACTGGGCCTAAAGGGCCTGCTCCTCCGCGGCCCAAAGCCCGGCTCCCTGGACAGTCATGCTGCTGGGCGGCCCCCGCCCCGGCCCTCCGTTAGCCAGCGGCTCCTGCGGCGCACGGCCAGCGCCCCCGCCAAGAGCCACAAGCCAGGCCGCAAGGCCTTTCCGGAGCTGGTCCTGGGCTTGCAGGACGTGGGCTCCGCGGGGGAGGCGCCTGGCACGGCCCCGGGCAGCCCCAGCCCCGCTCCGGAGGCCCTGGCCCCGGAGGAGCCCCGCAGCGGCAGCCCCCGAGGTAAGGCCGCGGAGCGGAGCCCCGTGCAGGTGCGGCCCCCGCGTGCGCCCGAAGGCCCCGGGCCCGCCGGCGTGGCCGCCGCCTGCATGAAGTGCGTGGTGGGCTCCTGTGCCGGCGAGGACGCCGAGGGCCTGCGGAGGGAGTGGCCGCCCGGCCCGGGGCAGGCAGGCGGGCGCGGGGCCGTCAGCCAGCAGCCCCGGCCCGGGCCCACTCGCCAGGGGCCCCCGGAGCCACTGTGGGGAAAAGCTGGGGGCCCCGACGGGCCCCAGGGCTCGGCGGCAGGGCCCGGGCGGCAGCGGCTCCGTGTCCTCGGACTCCAGCAGCCCAGGCAGCCCCGAGGGGGCCCCTCGCTGGCCCGAGGGCGCCCACAGGCAGCCGGGGGCACTGCAGAGGGAGATGAACGCCCTGTTCGTTCAAAAGCTGGAGGAGATGAGGAGTAAATCCCCCATGTTCCCCTCGGGTAAGCCAGAGCCGCCCGCGCCCCGTGGCACCCCTGCCCCCGGCATGGCCCGGCCGCCGGCTTCTGCGCGCGCCCGCCTGCTTCTCCGCGGCTCCGTGTCTTGCTCCAGCCCCCGCTGCCACCCGCTGGGGGAGGCCTGGGCACCTTGCCGGCAGGGGGCTGGGGAGGCGAGGTCGTCCTGGAGCCCCCCTGGGTGGGCCCGGGGAAGCGTGGCCCCGGAGCCCCAGTGCTTGCTGAGCTGCACCCCCATGTGGCCTCCGGACACGGCCCCTGTGCCCGCGGGGCCTCCTTCCCGTGGACCCCCTGCTCCACTGCCCCGAGCGAGGGCTGCTCCAGCCTCCACCCCGCCCCGGGGCCCTGGTCCGCACTGCCATCCCGGGAAGGTGGGAGGCGGGGGGCTCACCCAAGGGCGCCTCAAGTCCATGGGGGCCTCAGTTTCTAGGCCCCCACGCCCCTGGCCTGGGGAGTTCTTCACGGCCTGCCCAGGGGGCGCTCCCTGGCTCATCCGGGGGCAAGCGGGCCTGAGTCAGCGGGACCCCCGCCCCGGGGGGAGGGCTGGAAGCTCGGCGGCCCTCGCCTGCCCCCCTCGGTCTGTTGGCCCAGCCCCCACACCTGACCCCGTGTTCTTTCTGTCCTGTGCACCCCACGCCGCGTGCGTAGTTAGGAACTGAGAGCGCGGAGTGCCAGGTAACGGGCCGGCCCCCGCAGGCCCAGGGCGACAGCGCCTGAGGGCGGGGGCGCCCCGAGTGCCTGCGTCAGGTGGGCGCGTGGGGGTCTGGTCGCGGGTGCTGTGGGCACAGGCCCAGGAACGCCCCGACACGCCCTCCGCCGCACACAGGCACCCGCCCCTTCTCCGCGCAGAGGCCCGTCTCCTCCCTGTGTGGCCTGGAGACCATCGCCGAGGAGCCCGCCCTGGGAGCAGGGCCCCCCGCGCTGGTGGCTGCCCCCGGTGGGCCCCCAGGACCTGATGCCAAAGCGACAAGCCCCCCGAGGGAGGCTCTGGGGGCTTCCGTGCCCCTCCGGCTTGGGTCCGGGAGTGCTGGGGTTCCCCCGCAGGCCCCTGGCGGCAGGCAGGGGGCACACGATGGTGGGGACCCTGGTGGGGCACTGGAGGGCGCCTCGGGCAGCCAGCCGGACAGCAGAGGCCACGCCCGGGCCTTGGGCCACCCGCCTGAGGTCAGAAGGGCCAAGAGCGAGGGACAGGTGCCCATGGAGCCCCTTGGGGGCCGGTGGCCCCCAGCCGGGCCCTGCGTGGCCCTGCACTCAGACGCCACGGGCTGGGACCGGCTCTGGCAGCGGCTGGAGCCCAGCAGCCACCGGGACAGCGTGTCCTCCTCCTCCAGCATGTCCTCCAGCGACACGGTCATCGACCTCTCCCTGCCAGGCTTGCGCCGCGAGAGCCTGACGGGGGCCCCTGCTGGACGCCTGCCCCTGCGGCCCTGCTCGGCCTCGGCCCCCCGCCTGGACCCGCCCGCTGTGGCCAAGAGCAAATCCAACCCCAACCTGCGGGCCGCGGGCCAGCCGCCTGCGGGCCCCGGCGAGCCGAGGCTGAACCCCAGGCCGCCGTGGGGCCACCTCCCCCTGGCAGGCCTCCGGAACTGCCCAGCGGCGGCCAAGTCCAAGAGCCTGGGGGACCTGACCGCGGAGGACTTCGCCCCTCAAGCGGAGAGCCTGGGCCTGCGTCTGGGCCGCCGCCTGGGCGCCCCCCACGGGGAGGGGCCGGGGGGCCGGGGGCCGGGCGGGACGCCCTGACAGAGCAGCTGCGCTGGCTCACGGGCTTCCAGCAGGAGGGGGACATCACGTCGCCCACCAGCCTGGGCCCCGCCGGGGAGGGGGGCGCGGGCGGGTTCCTGCGGCGCGCCTCCTCCCGCAGCCAGAGCCGCACGCGCGCCATCGCCAGCCGCGCCCGCCGGGCCCAGGAGCGGCACCAGCGTCTGCAGGGGCCCCCGCGGGAGGAGCGGGGCACCCCCGAGGGCGCGTGCTCCGTGGGCCAGGGGGGCTGCGGGGACACGCCAGCCTCCGAGGGGGCCGCGGCCGCGGGCCTCCTGCTCCGACTCTGACGTGCGCGAGGCCGCGCTCCCCGACGTGGGTGCTGGTCCCGCCGTCCCGGGAGCCCCCAGGCCAGCGCCCCCAGAGAGGCTGCGGGTTCTGGACAAAGCTGGGCCACGAGGGGCCCCAAGACCCCAACGACCCGGAGCCGCGCGGCGTGCGCTGAGCTGGGCACCCCGGCCGCCGCCCCTCCCCGCCCACCACCCAGCCCGCCCCGCGCGGGGCCTTCTGCTCCGTGAAGCTCCAATAAAACTCGTTCACGCTTCTCCGTGTGGGGCAACCCGCCCGCCCCTCTGTGGCCAGTGCTGAGGGGGCCAACGGCGCCATGTCCCTGACCCCCAGAAGCCTCCGCTGGACGGGCCGCCCGGCCCCCAGACGGCCCGGCCAAGCCCTCCCGGAGAAGCAGGATGCGGGGCTGCTCCAGGCCTCGGGGCGGGCCCCCCGGGAAGGCGGGCCGCAGGCAGGTAGCCCCAAGTTAGTGTCGGTGGGTCCCAAGGCCACGGGGGCGGGTGCTGACCTCCCTCACTTGGCCCACGCATCTGCTGGGGGCTGAGGCCCAAGGCCACGGCGCTCCTGGACGCAGGCAGGGCCAGCCCAGCCCAGGGGCTGCCGCGGCTGAGTCGAGCCCCACCGGAGAGGTGTTTCGGTTGGGGGGTGCCGGCCCCAGAGCCCCCTCCAGGGCCATCTCCGTCAGCGCTTCAGCAGGAAGGGCCGCCTGGGCCAGGCCTGGGAGCGCAGCGCCCTCATCCAAGAACTGGCCCGCCTGGGCGGTCAGGCGTGGGGGCGCCTCTGGAGGTTCTGGGCTGGCCGTCTCTGCTGGGGCCGCAGGCCAGCTCTGCCCACCCCAGGGGCAGGGGCGCACAACCCCCGGCCAGGGAAGGGCCGAGACCACACAGAGGCACCTGGGGACTGACGCAGCCCGGGGCTGCAGGCCGGGGGCAGGGCCGGTCTGTCGGGGCCCAGCGGGGGCAGTGGAGGCACGGGTCACGCGCCCAGCAGCAGGCAGGTCTGGCCAGGCCTCCGGTGCCCCAATTCCCTGGTGGTGCCGAGGGGCCAGTTCACGACCCCACAGGTCCAGCAGCTGTTTGGGTCAGGCTGAGAGCCACGTGCAGGCAGGGCCACCCAGAGCAGGACTGGTCACGCGGCCCCCTGGGTCCCGTTCCCTGGAGCCAGCAGCCCCCAGACTGCTGAGTAAAGCCCCTGGGGAGTCCAGGCTCCCGGCGCCCTAGGACAGGGAGGGCCAGGCACGTGCGGACTGTCCAAGGGAGGGAACTGGGGGAGCACGGTGGACGGCGCTCCAGCCGTCTGCCTAGGGAGGGGCTCCCTGCCCCGAGCCCACTCAGCCTCCTTTCTGTCCGCTCCACCCACAGTGGCCTGGCCGCTTTCCCCAGGGCAGTCCCGCTGCAGGCCCCCTCGCAGGCCCCCCGGAGCTGGGCACAAGCCCCTGGCTGCCCGCCACAGGCAGGGCCTGGCGGTGCCCAGGAGGGTGCACCCAGCCCTCAGCTGCCCATGGCTGGTCAGGGCCGTGTGGGGCCCAGAGAGGCTGGCGGGGCTCACGGTGTGGGAGCCTTGCCATGGGGGCCCAAGCATCTAGGAGGACCCCAAAGGCCCAGGCTGCCCGGCGGGCGTTGGCGGCAGGGGTGGGGTGGGGCGGGCGTGCACACGCGTGTACAGAGAAGGCGGTGTGACAGTCCACTGTATTCCGCGCCAGCACGGCGGCGCCCACACCCGCGCACGCCCCGCGGGCCCCAGTCTCCTCGGCGCCCGGTGGCCGCCTCACTCGGCCGGGACCTCGTACTTGAAGATGACGCTGAAGAGCCGGCCGCCCAGCCGCGCGGCCAGCCAGGCGTTCTTGACCACGGCCAGCTTGAGGCTCTCGCAGCGCAGGGCCGCGTGGTAGTTGGTGTGGATGGCGCGGCCCATGCCCTCGATGACCACCAGGTCCGCGCCGCGCTCCCGCACCAGCGCGGCCAGCCCGCGTCCAGGGCGGCTTCGGGGGGGAAGGGCGCAGTGAGGGGGGTGGACGCCAAACCCTGCCCGCAGCGCCCCCACGGGACCCCCATCCCAGGGCTCGATGACACATCTCTGCTTGGGACGCCAGGCGTCTGGAGAGGGGGCAGGCGGCCTGGGCGGACACCCCCGGGGCAGGCGGGGACCCGAACCCCAGGACAGAGCTCCCGCCCCGGGTGGGCCGCGGGTACCTGAGGTCCAGGCAGGGCGAGCTGGAGCCGGTCTGCACCAGCAGCAGCCTCTCCTCGCTGAGCGCCGAGCTGCCGGGCACAAGGGGCGCCCGTGAGGGGGCACCCAGCACCCGCCCCCACCGCCGTGCCAGGCCCGGCCCGCGCTTACTGGACGACGGGGTCCATGGCCGCGATGCGCTCGGCCACGAGCAGGGACTCGCCGTGGGTCACGTCGTTCAGGGCGGGGCCCGAGTTGCAGGCCAGGACCACCTGCGGAGGCCCGAGGCTGCTCAGGGGCCGCCCCGCGCCCTGCCCCGCCCCGCCCGCGGGCCCCAAGGGCCACGGCCCGAGCCCCAGGGCGCGCCGGGCGCCTCCGGCCACACCTACCTGCTCAGCGAGAGCGGGCAGCCCGGGGGGCGGGAAGGGCCGCCGAGCGGCCTCCACACTCACCTCCGTCCCTCTAGAGAGAAGCTCCCTGACAAAGGGGAAGACTCCCAAAATGACGTCTACTCCACTGTTATCTGCGAAAATTAAGGCACATTTGTGAGGGGGCCCCTGCAAGACAAAACCAGGACGTTCAGTTGGGAACAGGCGCGTCCAAGCTCCGACAGCTCCGCCGCTCGCTCCTGAGGGCGCCGGGCGGGCAGCCCCCCCAGGCCGGCCCAGGCACCCGACGGAGGTCCACGGGCCCAGGCGGCCGCCCGCCCGTCAGCCCAGGGCGGGGCCTCCGGAGGTGCCCCCGGCGTGGGGGGCGCCCCGCCCTTCCCTCCCTCCGGCCCCGCCCGGCCCCGCGCCTGGCGCCACGTGGGCAGCACAGGACAGGCGCTCGGTACCTTCAGTCTCCGCAGCCACGCGTCGTAGGCGTCCACCAGCCAGGGCCGCTCTGCGGGACACGGGCAGTCAGCGGCCTGCGCCGCGGGGGCAGCTGCACCCCAGCCGCCGCATCCCCACCGCACTCGGCCGGGCGCTGGCCGTCCGCACGGGACGCGGCGCCTGGTGTCCCTACCTTGCAGCTTCTGCTTGGCCTCCTCAAACCCAAACTGGGGGTCAGACTCCAGGACGCTGCAGGGCAAGGGAAGGAGGTCACAGAAGCCCCCCCGCCGCGGAGCGCCGCCTGGCACCGGACCAGCGTCCTGCGTTGTGCCGCCCCCGCGCCCGGCACCGGGCCCACGGGTCTCGAGCTGGGCAGCGGCGTGTCCTCCAGCATGTGGGCTGCGGGGCTGGAAGACCCCTGCCTGGCGGCCACCGGCCTCCCCCAGACAACCCGCTACATCGCCCAGCGAGGCCAGGGACGCGGGGGGAGGCTCCTCGGCGCGTGCCCCTGAGGGGCCGAAACGGAGCCCGGGGCCGCACAGGGCAGGCACGCGAGGCCGGGCAGGCGAGGTGCTCTGGGGTCAGGGAACGGCTGGGGGAGGCCGTGCGCCGGGGGCGCGGACAGCTCTGGGCGGCCAGGCGGGAAGGGGACCGGGTGCAGCCAGGACCTACTCGGAGACGGCCTTGGCTCCCCAGTCGAAGACGTTCCCCGCCAGGAGGCCCCGCACCAGGGCCAGCTGCCGCTCCTCCCAGCCCAGCGCGTCCAGGGCGCGGACGACCCTCTGGAAACACTTGAGCGCGACGCCGTTCTCCTTCTGCTTCACCTGGGGGAGCACGGGGCGCCCTCAGCCTGGCAGCCCGCTGGCCGGGAGCTGTGGACACGGCCTGCGGGCCTGGGCTCGGGGGAGGGAGACCGGACACTGCGTTGGGGCGCGTGAAAAGCGGAGCAGCTTCCCCTCGGGGCTGGCCAGGCGCCGGGGTGTGGGGCACCGTGCGGCAGCGTCAGGGCCAAGGCGGCGTGGCGGGGGCCCCGCGGCACTCACCTTGGAGTAGGGATCCGGGAAACTGAACTCGTTCAGGCAGTGCTCCCGCGTTTCCAGAAGGCTGCGCACGGTCAGGGCGCCATACGCGCTAGAGCCAGAGCCAGAGGGAGCAGCCGGGCGTGAGCAGGGCTGCCCTTGGGGGTCCTGGCACAGTCTTGCCCTTGGGTGGCCCCCCGTAAAACGCCCCCAGCCCCCCCAACTTACAAGGGCTGGTGCCGCAGCGTCTGCAGCTTGTCCCAGTACTTCTGGCGGAACTTCTCGGCGCGCTCGGCGGCGTCCGCGGAGCCGGGCTGGCTGGCCACCGCGCGCTTCACGACCTGCCGGGACCGGTGCTCAGAGGGGGCCCCTGCAGCAGGGGCGCCCCCGGGAGCGCTGGGGATGGCCCGGCCGTCCTGCTGGCCGGCAACCCATGAAGGGCCCCCACCAGCCTGCGGCGGGGCAGGGGGTTCGGTCCCTCCCGGGACGCACCAAGGCCGGGCAGGCCGGGACCCCTCGGCCCACCGGCCAGAACTGCGAGACCGTGGCCGGCCCACGTGCCCTCGGGGCTCCACACAGCAGCCGCCGGGGCCCAGACGCCGCGGCCTCACCCCGTCCCTGCCCTCCAGGTGGCGGCGTCCTCAGCCTCACCCCATCTAGGGCCTCCTCGAAGCAGGTCAGCCAGTACTGGCGTGCCGGGGCGTCGTCGGTCAGGTCCACGGTGTCGGGCACGTAGGAGGACGGGTCCCGGAGGAGCGGCAGCGAGACCAGCGGCCTCTCCAGTCGGTCCATCTCCAGCAAGTCGAACTGGGAGAAGCCGGAGGACGTGAGAGGCGGCTCGAGACCAGAGCCGCCCGGGCCTCAGCCTCGCCGGGCCGGGGGCCGCGCCTGCCATCTGTCGACTTGGCGGGAGGGGGATTCACTCGCGGGGTCCCAATCTGCTGTCCCCGGGCCAGCCCATCTGCAGGTCCCTCCCGGTCAGCCGCTCCTGCCTTCCCCCACCCCCACCTTCCTGCCACTGCCCCTCCCCTGGCTCCAGAGCCCCCAGACTGGTTTCCTGGTTGCTCAGGCCCTGGGCCTCTTGGGGGTGAGACTCCACGGCTCTGGCCACCCTCCTGCCCCCCAGGCTCTGCAGCACTGCCCAGGCTCACAGCCAGGGGCCACCAGGGGAGGGGGCACACCAGGGACCAGGCCCAGTGCCAAGACCTGCATCAAAAGGGCGCGTCAGACCCCCCTCGCCCCCGCCGCAGCCCCGCGTCTTGTGCTGGGAAGAGCAGGCCTGGGGCACACGGGCCGGGCCCTTGGTGTTCAGACTCCTCCGCCCCTCACCACCACCACTGCACCCGACCCCGGGACGGCGCCTCTGCACTGGGCGACCCTGCTGGTGCTTGGGGTCCCCCCGCATTGTGTGGTGGTGCGGGTGCCGCAGGCGGGGGCGGGGTGGGTGCGCGTGGCCCCAAGCTGGGCCAATGTTTGGAAAACACGGAGGGACCAAGGGGAGCAGGAGCACGGAGGAGCCGCTGCCCTGCTCGGGTCCGCCTGACTCGCGCCCGCCCGGAGGATGGACCCGGGCCCGGGGACCCCGCAGAGGCTCCCAGCCAGACCCACGCTCACCGTGCCGCTGCGCGCCCGCCGCGCCGGGCCCAGGTCGGGGGCCGCGCTCATCAGCCCGGAGCTGCCGGCGTAGTTCTCGCCCCAGCTGTACTGGTTGGGGTCTGGGGCAGAGGGCGGCGTTACCTGGGGCTGCTGCTCGGGAGGCCTGACCCCGGGGCCCTCTGAGCGCCCTGGCCCCTCCAGCTTACCTCGCTGAGAAGGACTAAGATCAGGGGGCAGGCGCCCAGGCTGGCGCAGCCACGTGCCTGGCGAGGGCCAGGGCGCATCCACAGGGAGAGGCCGCTCGGGGCCGTCCAAGGGGTGAGGGGTCGGGGCGCAGCCAGTGCTCTGCGCCCACCCGCTGAGCCCCAGGTCCCTTGGGGATCCCGCTGCCCACCCAGAGGCAGTGTCCCCAGGCCCTTGGGGGAGCTTCGGCAAAGGGTGGGCCTGGCCTGCACCGTGGAGCCGCCACACCCACTCCTGCCTGGACCGCCCCGGCTGCCCCGCCCGGCTCCCCACCTCCCCGCTCCTGGCGCCCGCAGCCCTGCCCCCCAACTCACTGTCTTGCTCGGCTCCCTTCAGAAAAGCTCCGATGGCCCCCAGATAGCCTTCGTGCCGCAGGAACAGCGCCTGAACCTCCCCCTGCAGGGCGAGACCAGCTGACGGCCGCCCTCAGTGTGGCCAGGCCCTCGGCGCCCCCAGCCCCTCCGTTAGCCCCTGATGGGGCCAAGGCCTCCTGGCCACCCCCAAAGTGCTTGTGGGCAGAACCGTATTAATGCAGAACGTGAGAGCTAGTGGCCCGCAGACGCCCGAGGGCGACGTCCAGAGACGGGCCCACCCACTTCTGCGAGCTCAGGCCCGTGGGGAGCGCCCGCGGAGCCCCAGCGTGGGAGCTGGAGGACAGGGCAGACCTGCCCGCAGGGCCCTCCCTGGCAGCACGCCAGCTCGGGCTGGGGGGCGCGCGTGGGGGCGGGCGGGGCCGCTACCTTGGAGAAGTAGTTGATGCTGTAGGAGATGGTGCGCATGGTGGTGGGGTGGCCCCGGATGAAGAAGCCGCCGAAGTACACGCGGCCCAGGCCGTGCAGCCGGGCGTGCAGGCAGGCCAGCTGGCCGATGTCGTTGCTGATCATGTGCAGCAGGCTCTTGGCCATGTCCTCCTTGGAGAACTCTGGGGAGGGGGAGGGGTGCTAGGAGGCGAGCGCGACAGGGCAGGGATTGGGGATGAGGCGGGGCGGAGCCCGGGACAGCAGCACATGCCCTAGGGCTCTCGGGGCTGGGGAGGGTCTTTCCGGCATGGGCCAGAGTGAGGCTGAAGCAGCCCCTGCTCTCCCCAGCACGCACCGGTATGGGGGGCAGCCAGCACCAGCCACCACCCAAGCCCCCGCGCCCCGGACGGGCCCGCACCTCTGTCAGCAGTGGCTGACTTCCCGAAGCTGCTCGCGATGAGGTCACCGCTGAGCCCCAATGTTTGGTGGGCCCCGCCGTACACGTCCTGGACCAGCATGTCCACGTTGGCATGCTGACCCCTGGAGGCCAGGTGCAGCAGCTCGTCGAACTTCTGTGGGGACGAGAGGGGGCCCGGGCGCCCCAAGTCGGGGAGCGGCTCTGGCCGTGGGATGCCCCAGGTCTGGAGCCCCAGGCAGCAGCTGCCACAGGGCCAGCCTCAGCACCTGTACCCCACCAGAGGGCCTGCCAAGGGGGTGCCCCGAGAACCCAAGCACCCGCCAGCAGCCCGAGTACCTTGGTTTTGGTGAGCAGAGCCCCAAGGCCCCAGAAAGTGCCGCCGCCAATGGAGCTGCCTCCGATCCACTCGAACCTGTCCTCGCTCTCCACCTGGGGTGGGACAAGGAGCTCTGCCCAACGGGTCCCCAGGGGTGCAGTGACTTGGGAGCAGCCAGAGCGGAGGCTGAGTCCCGGGGGCTGCATTAGGGTGCATGGCGGGTGCTGACGCTGGAAGGAGCCCAGCCGCTGCCAGTCCCTGTCCCGGTGCTGGACGGTGCCCCTCACCCGCCTGCCCGGGGCGCCAGCCTCACCTTCACGATGGAGACTCCGGAACCGATGTTGACAAGCAGATAGGGGAAGATGTTGGGGTGGTTTGTCTGAAATCGGAACTCAGGGTCTGAGTCTTTCTGATACACGAAGGCCTCCTGGGGGATGTTCTTCAGCACAAAGTTGCAGCCTTTGATGAGGCAGGTCATCACGTCCTCCCTGTCCACCCTGCAGGGAGGCGCTGACAAGAGTGGGGTCCAGGAAGGGCCTGCCCCCCAGACTGGCCTGGCCCCGGCAGACTCGCTCCGCCGCACCGCACACTCAGCCAGCGCCTGAGACCGGCAGGCCCCAGGGCAGAGGACGCCCCCAAGCCCCCGCCGGCCTCCCAGGGGTGCCTCAGGCAGAGCAGGACACGAACGCCCGTGGGTTCTCCCCATCGTGTGCTCCCCACGCGGCCCACCCGGGTCCTCTCGGGGTTGGGGGGCGGCCCCACTCACCTCAGTCGCAGCTTCTCTTCAATGAGGTCCTTGAACTTGTAGGCCCCGCCTCCGGTGGCCTGGATGACCTTGGTCTCGGTGTTCACCAGGTGGTCTTTGATGAAGTCCAGGCAGGCCTCGATGTAGGTGTTCTCGAACTTGACGAAGTGTAGGCGGGCCGTGACCTCCTCCTGGACCGAGATCTCGTAGGGCGGCTCGTGGTCCTGCTCGGCGTCCTGGGAGAGACTGGGGTCTGGGTGTGCCGGAGGGGAGCGCCGACTTGGCGCAGGTCCAAGCGCCCACCCTGCAGCAGCGTGACGTGCCGCTCCCGGGCCCGCGCTCATCTCAGTGGGTGGCGGGTCTCCTGCGGGTCTGGGGGGGCTGACGGCCAGGAGGCAGCACGCACCGACCTCCCGGGAATCGAGGGGCACACCAGGCCAGCCAACGCGAGGGTCAGGCCAGCACGCCCCGCCGCCCACGCCGTGCTGCCCAGACTCACCTTGCCCGTGTGGTCGAAGGACCGCACTTTGGCGACTTTGTGCTGCACCGTGGAGTAGTAGGCCAGCTTGGTCAGCGAGCCGCCTGCAGGGACACCATGGGGTGGGCTCAGAGCGGGTGGAAGAGATGGCGGCTTCCCTCACCAGTCCGGAGGCCTGTCCGCAGGCCCTCGGGCCCCACAGGACAGGGAAGCACGGAGATGCCCGAGCCCAGCGGCCCCGCCCACCAGCCCCAGGGGAGACGGGGCGTCCTGCCCAGGGCCACTTCGCCATCAGCAGTGGGTGGGGACGGCTCCACTCCAAGCTGGGATCTAGAAAGTGACCCAAAGTGGGACACTGAGAGCATATGGAGGGCCCGGCTGGTGGGCAGTGATGGCCCGGGTGGGCCACTAGCAAGGGCTGGGGGACGCCCTGCGCCCTGGGGTGCTTCCAGGAGGCCCACCGCCTCCATTGCCTGAGCCCGTCTCCGGGGGTGAGTCGGGAGAGCGTGGAGTGGTGCCCTCCATCTGGAGGAGGGTTGCTTGTGGGACTGGCTTCAGGCCCTGATGCCCAAGGGGAGCTACATGCTTGGCGCTGCAGAAGGGCGCAGGACAGCTCACTGCTCTGCACCCGACAGGGAGAGGCAGAAACCCGAGGCCAAGAAGGCAGAAACCCAAGGCGGTGGTCACGCTCGGGGACAGCACTCGGTCAGAGACGGCTCTGGGGACAGCAGGCCGTGGGCCAAGGCGGCCACAACCCAACTGACACCGGCCACAACTGCCTAAGCACAGCTCCTTGGGAGCCCATGGGGCACGAGACAGGTGCTCAGAACCGGCAGGGCCAGGCCTCCCCTCCTCCCTGGAGGGCACAGTCCCCAAGCCCAAGACTCAAGTGACCAAGAGCAGGGGAGTGGGGGATACGCTGAATACACCGGGAGGCGGCCCTCCACGGTCAGCGGGCCTGTCCCCGCTTCCTGGAGAGCCATGCGCAGAGCAGGCGGCACGGCAGGCTTGGGTGCTGGGCCCGAGGCTCGTACCTCTCTCCAGGACCCTACTCGGGCACGCCAGCGGGCACGGCCGGCAGGCACCAGCAGACTCGGGCCTTGGTGAGGTCCTTGGAGAGGGGGCAGTGCAGGCTGCTGGGCCTCAGCTAGTGAGGCCGGGGAAGCCTCCAGCAGGCACGGGCCAGAGCCAGGGCTGGCTGCTCGAGCGAAACGGGGCTGCTAGGAGGTGCTGGGTCCCCCAAAGAGGACCCGGGCGCAGCCTCCTTGGTCAGCTCCCAGACAGCAGCTGGCAACTGGGTGGAGCGGGAGGCGGGCGGGCACCTCCCGGGGCAGGGGTCCGGGGCTCCGGATCCGGAGCTCCAGGGTTCGGGGCAGGGGCCTGGGGGCCGCGGGACCGGGCGGAGCGGCAGAGTCCGCAGCGGCGGGGCCGGGGCCCCCACAGGTCGCGGGGTCCCGACCCCGCCAGAGGCCCCTTGCTGGCAGGCCGCGGCCACTCACGCCAATGTCAGCGTCCGCGAGCGCGGCCGGCAGGGCCCGCCCACGTCTCCGCGGGCCCGCGGGGGCTGCCACGCCTCCTCGCGTCGGCCGGGAACCGAGCCCCGGCTCGGCCGCCCGCTGCCCACCCTCCCGGCGGGCAGTCCGAGAGGCCCCGCCCCCCCCCTCCCCGCCCGGACTACGAGGCCCGGCATGCCTAGCTCCGGCCGCGCGGCGCCCGCCGGGGGCTGTAGTCCGGCCGCCGCGGCGAGCGCCAGCACCGGCGGCGCCGCGGACTCCAAGTCCCGACGGGCTGTGCGCGCGGGACGACCAGGCCCGTCACGCCGTGCGCGCTGGCGGCCCGCGCCCCCGCCCTTCGTCCTTGCCGCCGCCCCCGGGCCGCCGCCCGCGCCCACGCCCCCCGCGCGCCGCCCGCCCCGCGCCCGCCCGCGGCTACCGATGTCGATGGCGAAGCGCTTGGCGTTCTCCAGGTTGCGGAAGATCTCGTCGGGGGGCAGCGTGATGCTCTTGTCCAGGCTGTCCCCGCCGCTGCCGCCGCCGCCGCCGCTCGCCCCGCTCTCCGCCATTTTGAATGCGCCGGCCGGCCTCATCATCCATGGAGATATATGCGCATAGATTTGACTGCTAAACGCCCTCGCGCATAGATTATGCTAATGAGGCCCGCCCCGCCCCGCCGCCCCGGAGCACCCCGGGGCCCGCCCGGGCGCCAGGGCGGCCCCGGAGAGGCCGGGCCGTCGTCCGCGGGGCCGCTTCGCGGAGCTGCCGGGGGCCGGCGTGCCGGGGGCGCCTCGGGCTCGCGGGCCGCCGGGGACCCGCCCTGCGCGGCGGCCGCAGACGCGCGCCCTGCCGGGCCGGGCCGGGGCGCAGGACTCGGGGCCAGGGGGAACCGGGGGACCGAGCCTGGAGGCACCCGGCGGGGGGGGCGCGGGGGGCCCGCTGGAGGAGTCGCCCTCTGCTGGGAGTTTGCGGGGACCGTCAGCTGGAGCCGGCGGGCGCGGGGGGGCGCGGGGGGGGACCGGGGGGACACGGCGCGGCGGGAGAGGGCTCCGGGGCCGCCCCGAGAAGCCCCGCTGATGAGAATTCTTGGGTTGCCCCTCGGCGGCACTTGGGGAAAGCGCTTGGGGGGCGCGCCAGCGCGACCCCGGCCCCCTGGCACCGGCCTCCCTCCCGCGGGCAGACCCAGCCCGGGCGCCCCGCGCCGGGCGGGCATGGGGGGCCGCGTGGGCGGCGGGCGGTGTGCGCTCGGGCGGCCCCCGCGAGGCTGCAGACCTCGGCGGGGCGCGGGGTCAGCTGGGGGCCACACCCCCAGTCCAGGGCCGGGCGGACCCCCGGGGTGCTGCGCTGGCGAGTGAGCGTTCGCAGAAGGCGGGAGCCCCCGTCCCTGCGGCCGATCCAGGGGCCTCCTGTGACCCCAAAGGCCATTGGCAGGCACTGGGCTGGCCTGGGGGGCGCGATGGGCCCGCCCTGCAGAGTGGACGGAGGGGATCCCTGTCCGCTGGGGGGGGGGGGGGGGGCTGGGCCCCAGGGCCCCGTCCAGCCCTCCTACCCTGGAGGTGCTCGCCCCAGGGGGGCACCCGGTGCCTCGGGCTGCGGCTCTGAACCCGCCTAAAACAGGCGCCCCCCGAGAGGGGCCGCCCTGGGCCGTGTGGCCACCAGACCCCCGGCGGCAGCCCCGGCCAGCGGCGCGGGGGAGGGCGGGCAGCGGGGTGGGGGCGCCGGGCAGCGGGGCCGGGGAGCGGCGCTGTGGCCTCGGGAGGCCCGCTGGGGGTGGCCCTTGGGTGCGTCTGGCCGGCGACGCCCCTTTGCGCCCTGCGGCCCTGGCTGGACGGAGCCCTGGCTGGACGGAGCCGGGCATCCTGTTGCTGCGTTTTGCGCCCCCCCTGCAGGGGTCCCCCCACACCCTTTCCATTCCCGCCAGGCCTCGCTCCCCAAGGCCTCCTCTGCGTCCCTGCGCGCCCCGCCCGCCCGCCCGCGCCGGTTCCGCGCCCGCGGCAGGAGACCCCGTGGCGCGCGTGGGGCGCCCCCCCCGCCGGGGCGCGGCCTGCGGCTCCCGGGCGCGCGAGGCAGGAGACAGCGGAGCCGAGGAGCCCGACTTTATTAGCGCGCACGTGCGGTACAGAGTCGGGCGGGGGCGCCCCCGCGCCCCGCGCCCCGATCCTTTGAGGATCATAGTGGAGCCCCGCCCCAGCCCCGGCCGCCCGCGGCCCCCGCAGCTCCTATGAGGAGCCCTTTGACTGCGCCTTCACGAAAGGCAACGTGCGGCGGCGGCCCCGGGGCGCGCCGGGTCGCCTGGGCCGGGGCCGCCCCGACGCCGCGCGCCGCGGACCCGCCGCGGGACTTCGCAGAAGTCAGAGGCCGAGACGCGCTCGGGGCGCGGCCGCAGGGCCCGCCGGGGGCCGCGCGCGCCGGGTCAGGGTCACCAGGGCCGCCAGAGGCCGGCGCGGGGCGCGCGCGGGGCGCGGTGTGCGCGGGGGCGGGCGCGGGGGGCGCGGCGGGCGCCTTGGCCGCGGCGCGGGGGGCGCGGCGGGCGCGGCGGGCGGGCGCTGGAAGTGGCCGAGCAGCTTCAGGTGCGTGTCGCTGGCCGCGTGCAGCGTGAGGAACTGCACGGCCTCCTGCAGGCACCACGAGTAGCCCTCGCTGTAGTCCTGGCGCCGGCCCGGCGGCCCCGCGGCGGCGAAGGCTGCGGAGAGGGCGCGTGAGAGCGCGTGCGGGGCCCGGGCGGGGCGGGGCTCGGGGCGCGGTCGGGGCGCGGGGCGGTCGGGGCGCGGGGCGGTCGGGGCGCGGGGCGGTCGGGGCGCGGGCGGGTCGGGGGCGCGGGCGGGCGCGGGGCGCGGGCGCGGGCGGGGCGGGCGGGCGCGCTCACCCTTGCTGTGCTTCAGGTAGCTGACGGCCATCTCCAGCACGTCCGCCTTCTCCAGCTTGGAGTTGGGCTGGTGGCGCGCGAACTCCTGCTCCAGCAGCAGCTTGAGCTGCTCGATGCTGCTGTTGATGCGGTCGCGGCGCATCTTCTCCACCACGGGCTTGCGCAGCTGCGGGGGACGGGGCGTCAGCGCGGCCGGGGGCGCGGGGCGGGCGCGCGGCGGCCGCGCACTTACTCGGTTCTTCTCCTTGGGGCTGAGCAGCTCCAGGGCCGCGGGCTGGGGGCCATGCTGGCGGCGGCGCGCGGCGGGCCCGGCGGGCGCCCCTATATAGGCCGGGGGCGGCGCGGCCGGGGCGCGGCGGTTCCCACACTCGCGGGCCAATGGCGCGGCGGGCGCACAAAGGCCGCGCGCTGAATGGCCGGAGCCTCGGCGCGGCACAAAGCGCCCGCGGAGCAGGTGGGCGCACAATGTCGGCGGTGGGAACGCGCCGCCTCATTAGCATCCCGGCCGCCCGCCCTCGACGTGCGGCCTTTCCCGGGCGGGGCGGGGCGGGGCGGGGCGGGCGGGGCGCCCCGAGGCCGCCGGCCCGCGCGCGGGAAGGGAGCGGCGCGGCGTGGGGTGCGCGGCCCGAGGGGCGCCCCGGGCCGGCCCGCGCCTCCGCCCCGGCCGGGCCCAGAGGGGGGACGTGCCCCGCGGGGGGCCTGGAAGCTGACTGTGGGGTCCCCGCCCCCGCAGCCCCATCCTCTGGGGAGCAGCTGTCAGCCGGAGCCTCTGAACCCTCAGGGCCCTCCCCGCTCGGCTGGGCCCCCGGTGCCCCCCACACCCGCACAGCCAAGACTGGGGCGCCCGGGGGTCTTCTTCCCAGGGCGCCTGGCCAGCCGTGGGGAGCAGGGGTGGCAGGCGGCAGACCCGGTCAGGGCAGGTCTGGAGCCCACACCTGGGCCCCCAGGCCCCGGGCGCCCGGCCAGGCCCCACCCGTGGCTTCAGGGCCACCAGCCCACCCGGGGCTCCTAGTGGGGGCGCAGAGCGGAGGCCCCATGGAGCCCCTGCCCGGAGTGCGCACCCCCCCAGCAGCAGGGTACAGCAGGGGTGCGGGGAGGGGCTGCTGGGTCAGCCGGGAGGGCGGGGACCTGGCCAGGCCCCAGGGTGTCCACCTGGGCCGAGCCGGGCCCACCAGGACTCGGCGACCCGCGTTCACCTCCAGGGCCAAGGTCGCACGGCCTGTGGGGGGGGCGCGAGGGCCCTACCCGGGGTCCAGCCGTGCTCCCTCCAGCGCTCTGGGCAGTGACCCCAGCGGCGAGACCTGCCCCGAGTCCCCAGCACGCGGCGCCCGCCCAGGAAGCAGGGGCCCGGCTGCGGGTCAGCGGCGCCCAGGCCGGCCGGCTCCCCTCCGGAAAGGGTCAGGCCGGGGTCTCCCCAGGGGGCCTTCGGTGTTTGGAGGAGGGGGCGGTGGGGAGCCCCTGCTCCCTCTGGTGCCTGCTCCCCCCTGCTCCCCCCAACAGCGCCTCCTTTGAGAGGGACACAGGCTCCCAGCTGGGGGCGGTGATGCTGAGGGCAGAGGCCCCTGAGCTGGGCTCCCCCCGCCCCGAGCTGGGGCTCCACTCTGCTGCCCGCCCTGCTGCGGGGGCCTCCTCCGTGCTCCCTGCGCCAGGCAGCGGCTCCGCAGGCCGCGGGGTGTGGGTGTGGGTGTGTGTGTGGGTGTGGGGGGTGTGATGTCACACGCTCGCCCTCTGCTCTTCTGGCCTGGCCCCCCGGCCTGGCCCCGGGCTGCACGGATGCCCGAGGACCCTTCTGCAGCCAAGTGGGGCCGGGCCGGGGAGCCAGAGCCGCTGAGGGGCATCTGCCCAGTGTGCGCTGGGTGGGGCGGGGAGGGCAGCGTGACTTGGGCACCCGCGTCCCGTCTCCCACCCCCTTGGCCCGGGGAGAGCCCAGGAAGTGCAGGCAGGGCCGAGCGGCCCCGGGACCGGGCGAGCCCCACGCCTGCCAGCCGGGCCTTGGCCTCCACCGGCTGGCACCGGGCCGAGCCCACGTGTGCCCCGACCGCCTGGCTGGCCGGCCCGGAGGACCGCGGGGCTCTGCCTGGAGGGGAGGCAGCGCCCTCCTGCTCCCTCTCCCCGGGGCGTGGGCCGCGCCCTCCCCGCGGCTCCCCCAGGCCGGCTCAGCCCCCGGGAGACGCGTGCCCCGGCAGGGTGGGGGCCGAGGGGAGGGTGGCGGGTGGTGGGCCGCCCCCCCCAGCCTCCCCTGCCCTGGAGCCGCTTTGATCCAGTTCTCGGAGGCGGGAACGAAATGAGGCGGCGCCGGGCGCCAGATGGCGGCCCGCGGAGGCACACGCCGGCCTTTGTGGCCGCGCCGCCCTGAATGGCCCGGAGTGTGGGAACCGCGCGGGGCTCCCGGCTCACACGGGCGAGCGCGGGAGGGGCCGGGCTGCGCAGGGCGGGCCTGGCGGGCGAGGGGCGCCCTGGATGTGGGGGGCTGGGGCTGGGCCCTCCCACCCCCGCGGCCCCCCGGCTGGAGGACGAGGGGGCGTCCGTCCCGCCCTCACTCCCGGGGTGGGGGCCGCGGGTGTCCCGGGCCCCGTGCTGTGGGTGTGGGGCTCTGGCCGGTGCCCACTCCAGGGACCGGGCGGGCACCCGCAGCCCCTGCCCGGGCTGGCGGCTGAGCGGGGGGGGCGCGCGGCCTCAGGACCCGGCTGCGCCCAGGGGCTCCGTTTGGGGGCAGGGTGGGCGGCGGCCGCGGCGAGCAGGACGGGGCACCTGGAGGTGGACCCAGGATGCCTCATGACCTGGCGCCCCACTCCTGGGTGCGCCCCAGAACTGAGCGCACTCGAGCTGCTCTGCAGCCCAGGTCACGGCAGCTCCATCACAGCCCCGGGACGCGCGGCGACGTGGGGGGATGGGATGTGGCCCCCCAGGCCCTGAGGGCGGCCGCCGCACCCGCCAGACGGGGGGCGCCGCGAGGCCCTGGGCCGTCACCTTCCCGGCCGGGCGGGCTCCCCGGGCAGTCTCAGCTGGGAAGGAGAAGGCTCTGGAGGCGGGTGGGGGGTCCCAGCAGCGTGAGTGGACCGAGCACCCCCGAGTGGGCGCCCGAAACGGCCGCCCCGGCAGGTTTTGTTGCATGTATTTCAGCACAATTTCGAATCAGGGGCTCTTGGAGAAGAGCATGCGCCCCCGGCCCCGCCCCACGCCAGGCGTCCCCCCCCTCTGCCCAGAGCCACACCCCACCCCCTGGAGTAAGATCCCCAGGAGCAACGCCCGGAGCCCGAGGTCTCACGTGGGGGCGGGAGCCGGAGCTGGGAGGGTCAGGAGACGGGCTGGCCAGGGAGAGGCGGGCCGGGCACCCCACGTCCAGCACCGTCGCCCGGCCTGGCGCAGGGGAGCCGGCGTCCCGTTCTGCCCTTAGTGGCCTTGAGGGCGCCCGGCCAGGCCCCGTCGCCAGCCGCCGCCTGCTGGGCCTGAGAGCGCCCTGGGCTGCCGGGAGGGGCCCCGCCGAGAGGGGCCCCTGGGAGTCCTCGCCCCGGCCAGCCAGCACCCCGGGGGCCCCGAGCAGGCCGCTGAGCCAGCCGGGGTGTGAGGGAGTGGGGCTCTCCTGGGGGACCTCATAGGAGCTGGGTGGGGGAGGCAGGGCCCCACTTCGGGGCCTCCACTAAGCGCCTGTGGGGAACATGGGGTGTGGCTCCTTGGGGCAGCCCTGGGGGTCCGACCCCTTCTCAGAGGGGTCCAGTGTGCAGGCTACGGGGCCGGCAGGTGCCCGCCGTGGCCGTGGTGGCGGCGCCGAGCGTGGGGGGGGTAGCGGGTGTGGCGGAGCCGGGTGGGGGCCGCAGGCGCAGAGGCGGGGTGCAGCCTCGCAGGAAGGAGAAGGGGCGCAGGCCCAGGCTGGAGCCCCGGGTGCTGGCGGGAGCCGGTGGGGGGCTTTCCCGGGAGCATGGGCACGTGGCGCGAGCAGCGAGGCGCCTCCCAGCGGGCGGGGACCCCAGCGCGGCCGCAGATGGCGGGTGGCCGGGGCGGGGACAAAGGGCCGCGCCCGGCGGCGGGAGGCACGTGCTGCCTTTGTCGCAAGCAGGCCCTGCGGTGCGGCGTGGGGGGCCGGCCCCTGTGCCCACGGAGGGGCGCCTGGGGGTCCCACACGCGGCCTGGAGGGAGGAGACCCCCTTGGAGGAGTGGCGACCCCCTTAGGCCTTAGCTCCAGGCACCCCCGGGCCAGACCAAGGAGCTGACGCAGAGATGGGGCTCCCTCCCTCCCCTGGGCAGAGGCTCCTGGGCTGAGAGGCCCGAGCCCCGCAGGGGAGGGGTGCTGAGGGGGCTGAGGGGGCTGGAGACACTTCCATGTAGGAGAAAACTTTGGGGTGTGGGTGGGGCCCCCAGGGAGTTTTGTGGGAGACGGGCCGCAGGCCGCCTGGCACAGCTGGAGGAGGGGCCCCATGCTGGGTGACCCGCGCAGCGGGGGCGGGCGGGCTGGCACGTGGGGCCTCCGCCCCCCGGACCACGCCTCCCTCCTGGGTTTCGGGCGCCAGGCACCAGGGGCCCGTGGAGGAGGGGGGCTCACACAGCGGGGAGCTCGAGGCCGAGAGAGGGCAGGCGGGGTCAGGGCACTTCTGCTCAACCGGGCGCCCCGGCTCGGGGTCCAGGCGGCAGCGGGAGGGTCCCCTGCCCCTCGGGGCCCCTGGGTTCCACAGTCGTCTTCTCGGCCGGCACCGAGGCAGCCCGCAGGACGTGGCGGCCCCAGGGCGGGCCTGAGCGCAGCTGGGGAGACAGGCTGTGGCCCAGCCACGAGGCTGCCGGAGCCGGCCCCACCCCCTTCCCACGGGACCGAGCACCCCGCGGCCTGGACACTGGGGTCTGGGCAGCCCTGTCCCCTGCACGCTTGCTGCCCGCGCCCCTACCTCAGTCTCCGCTTTGGCGCGCCGAGACCCAGGTCCCCCGCCCCGGCTGGTGGGGCTGGCGGGGGCTGCCTCTCCGCTGCTGTCTTGTTCTGAGTTCTCCAGGCTGGCACCCCAGACCTGCTGGGATGTACCCCCTGGGGCCTCTGCTTCCCCTGGGGGCGGGCGATTTCCAGGCCTGTCTCTGAGGCCGCCGGGAGGGGCGACAGCGTGAGCTCTGCATGGGCTGGGTGGTCGGGGCCGAGGTTGTGGGGGCCACCCCACCCCGCTTCGTGGACGCAGACCTGCGCACCGGCAGAGCCGTGGGGTCTTCAGGGGAGCTGAGATGAGCTGGGGGTGGAGTCAGGGGCTGAAGTGGGGTGGGGGGGGACACTGGGGTACAGAGCTGGGCACATCCAGACGCTCTCGGCGCCCCAAGCACGTCTGGGTGCAGCGCCCGAGCAGGTGCGCTCGCCCCTGGCGCTCTGTGGGCTGCCTGTGTGAGACGGGCGCTCCCCGAGAGCCCCCGGGGCTGCTCACGTGACCGAAGACGCCGAAGGGAGGCCGAGCGTCACCGAGAAGGGCAGTGCCCGCCCCACCCGGCCCTGGGCCAGCGGCCCGAGCCCCTCCCTGCAGCCGGGCCTGCGCGCCGAGGCAGGGACTGGGCCTCCCGGCAGCCTGCCCGCCGGGGCTGCGCGGGCGCACCGGGTCCTGGGGGCGCGGCCAGGCTGCGGAAGAGCAGGCTCTGGGGCGGCGCGGTGCCATGGGAGCCCAGGTCCGGTCCGCCCGCCTGGGGTCTGGCCGGGGGCTCATCCGCCCACTTGCGGACGCTGGTCCCGTGATTCAGGGCGTGGGCCTTCCCCAGGAGCTGCCCTGGACGGCTGCCTGGCTCCGGACCCAGCCTCCACGCGCGCAGGGCCGGGGCAAGGCCGGTGCCCGCCTGGGGAGTCCTGTTGTCCCGCGGTGAGGCTGCACCCTGGGGCCTGACTGGGGGTGGGGTGGCACGGGGCCTCCCTGCGGGTCACCCTGGACTGCAGCCCCGAGTCCAGCTTTTCCAGACCGACCAGGCCCCCCGTCCAAATGGGCGGCGTGCCAGGTCCGCTCGCTGCCCTGCACAGACCCCAGGCCCCGGGCCCCTGCCCTGCGCCTCCAGCGGCGGCGGGAGCGGGACTCTGCCCGCCCGGACGGCCAGCGGCGGTGGGAACGCGCGGGCCGCGCCCCTCCCAGGCCCGGGGCTGGGCTGCTGGCCCCACGTGGCCGCCCGCCCCCCTCGTGGCCGGGGCAGGGCCGGGGGCGCCTCCCAAGCTGGTTAAAAACCCCCGCGGTGTCAGAGAGCAGCGCGTTCCCAACCCTGAAAGGCGGGCGGCCCTTTATCGCGCTATTATAACGCGGGCCAGATGGTCTTTTGGGAGTCGCCCCCCCCCGCCCCCCGCGGCCGCCCCCATTCATTCAGAGGCAGACCCCGGCACTAATGCCGCGGGGGGCCCGGCACGCTTCCCCCGCTGCAGCCCCAGCGTGGGAACCGCCGGCCAGCGCGAACCCACAGCCCTAACCACCGCAGTAGGGGCGCCCCCCGCCCCCAGGGCTCCCCGCGTCCCCCACGCCCCGCAGCCCCGGCTTGGCGGGAAGGGCCGGCCCGGGAGCACCTCCGCGGACCCTCGTCGGGGCCCAGGCGACCCCGGGTCTGGTCGGGCGCTGACCCCTCGCGCTCAGTGTCCTTGTCTGTGCAACGGCCGCAGCGCTGGCACCCGCTGGGTGGCTTTTGGGGGCGCCAAGGCACTGAAGTGCCCAGACCTGAGCCTCAGACCCGCTGCTTCTTGTGCTTCCTCGCGCGGTATTTTTTTAAAAGATGTGTTTATTCATGCGCACAAGAGCTGGGGTGCAGGCCGGGGATGCGGGGGTGAGAGGACTCCCCAGAGACAGAGCGGGGAACAGGACAGGCAGATTGACCGAAGTGCACTGCCGAGGGGAGCAGCGGGGAGCCAGGAGAGTCTGCTGCGCCCTGGGGAGCTCCCTGGCCGGCCGGGGATGGAACTCGTGCTCAGAGGCTGCGGGCAGCTCCTAGTGCGGGGCTCAACCCCTGCGCCCCGGGGAGGCCCCTTCCTCGAGCAGCTTTGTCTCTAACTCGTGGGGACGAAGTCCAGGAGCAACGGGAGAGCCGGGGGGCCGGGCTTCTGCGCACAGACACGGGACCAGCGCCGCCTGCGGGCGTGGTCGGGCCTCCCCTGGGACAGCCGTGGGTGGGCGGGGCCTTGGTGCCCCCGATGGCAGCCGCTGCCCTGGCCCTGGCCTCTGGCCCCTCCTCTTAGCCCCTGTGGCTGACGCGCCCCCGCCCCCGGTGCTGAGAGGGGGCGGCGGGACCCTCCGCCTGCCCCCAGCCGTGGCAGGGCCCGGTCACGTCTGCGCAGCTCAGGCTGCCCCTCCATGGCCGCTGCTCCCTGACCCTCGGGGCCCCCGGCTCCCCACACGCCCTGCTCTGACTCGCGCTACTCGCGCTGCCACACTCCCTTTGGCCCCGCCGGGGGCCCCACCCCCCGCCCCCACTGTAGCGGGCCCGGGCCAGGTGTCGGGGCGCTGCAGGCGCGGTCCAGCCCAACGTGGGGCCCGCCGTGAGCCTGGTCCCAGTCCCGGGGAGCCCCCTGCACGGCCAGGGCCTGACACCCCGCTCCACGGGGCCCAGGGCGCGTTCCCGGACGAAGGGCAGGGCCCAAGCCGGTCCCGGGGCCCCTCCCGGCCTCCTGGCCCTGCAGCGCTCGCCCCCTCCCCTGGCCCCGGGCCCGGGGGGTGCCCAGCGCCTGGCTGCTGGGGAGCGGGCCCAGCGCTTCACCCTTCCTGCTCAGGCTGCCCCCCAATCCCATGGCGACCTCCTCTTCAGCCCCCCAGGCTGCCTCCATTCAGTCCTGGCCTCGAGGCGGGGCGCGGGGAGGCTGATGTCCCGCGGGGGTGATCCCAGAGGCCTCACCTGCCCCGGGCAGCCTCCAGGCCTTGCTGCCCCCTGGGCTCTGGGCCTCGAGGGAGGGCCGCGCCCCGGAGCCCACTCTGATGGAGAGAGGGCTGCCCTTCCGCCTGTCGCGAGGGGGCCGCCAGTGGCCTTGCCGGCCCGTGACCCCCCCAGCCGGCTCCCCCCGGGAGGCCCCGGGCACCTGAGTCTGACTGCGGGGCTTGCTCCAGGCGCTGCTGCCCGCCCCGCCCCCTGGGGAGTTTGGGTGGGAGGCCAGGAGGCCGCGGTGCTCCCCACGCCGCCCGCGGGCGTCCATCCTGCACGAAAGGCGCGTGCCCGAGACAAGCTCGCCGGCGGGCGCTCGGTGTGGAGCAGCAGCCCGGGGCCATCTGGGGAGCAGTCGCCCCCCGGTGGCGCCCCCCGAGCGGCGGCACATCTGGCCCCACCCGCGCCTTCCTGTTCCCAGCCCCCAGGTGCCCCGGCCTGGCTGGGGAGAGCCGCCCCCCCACCCCCGGCCCCCGCCCTCCCGCGCTCCCCGCCAAGCCCTCAGGGGCGCACAGTGGGCGGCGTCTGCTGGGCCGAGGGCTCCCATGCGGACGGGCCCATCGGATGCTCGGCCTCGGCTGCCTCGCCTGCAAGGGGGGCTCGTGACGTCCGCACCGCGGCTGGGCCCAGGCGAGGGGTGACGCAGGGTGCTCGGCGGGGTCTGAACGCTGCGGGGCACCCCCCCCCGCACGGCCAGGCCGTCTCCCCCCGCCCAGTGCGCGGTTTCCTGGGTATGGCCGGGGGGGGTGAGTCCAGGCTGACCGCCGGGCCTTGGCCTGCCCCTCCCTGCCGGGGGTCCTGCCTGCCCCGCAGGCCCCTCGGTCCAGCTCGTGGGCAGTGGGTGCTAACAGGTGCACGTCTCCCCGCTGGCCCCCTCTGGGTTCCCTGAGCAACCCCGTCTGGCTTCAGCCCCGGGCCTGCTCCGATCCACCCCATGAGGGGGCAGGTTGGGGGGCGACGGCCCCCCAGATGGCTCGGGGCTGGGCGGTCTGGAGGCGGTGAGGCGGCAGGGGTGCCTGAAGGTACCCTTGGCTTGGTGGGCAGCGGGCCTGGGCCGTGGCACCGCTGGGGCAGGAAGCGGGTGCCAAGGGGCTCTCCACCCTGGGGACCCTTCCTGGCCCGGGTCCTCTGGGGCTAGGGCGTGAGGCCCTGCCCCCAGCGCGGGCGTCCTGGAGGGTGTCCTGCCGCCGGATAATCCCGGCTTTGAGAGGCTGTGGGAGGCTGGCCCTGGGCCGTTCCCACAGCCCCGCATAAAGCCGCGCCAGCTGCTCGCCCACAAAAGGCTCCCGCCATTCAGCGCCCGAGGCGGGCGGGGTGGGCAGGGGCCGGCAGGGCTACCTGGCCACCCCAAGCGGGCCGCGTGCTCGGGGTGGCCCTGCTGTCGAGCGGGAGGGCGGAGGTGGGGGGCCGGGATGGGCATGGGGCCGGCCCCTCCCCGCGCCAGGGGCTGCTCTCACTGGTCCCGGCCCCTCCCCCGCCCCGGGGCGCCCTCCCGCTCCCAGGCCGGGCTGTGAGGCGCCCTTGCTCCCCGCCCAGCGCCCGGCCCTCCCGGAGGTCAGCGGTTGGAAAACGCCAGGCCCCGAGAAGCTGGGGGGCTGCGGGCCCTGCCTGGAACCCACCGCCCAGGCACCTCCAGCAGAATCAGGGTCCAGCCCGGGCTGGGGGGGTGCGGGGGCTGGGAGGAGGGGGGCGTCCAGGGGCCGCGGCGGTGCCCAGTCGAGGGGCGCGGCCCCCACGCTTGTCCCCGGGCCTCTCCCCTCCCTGCTCTGCATCTGCCCGGCTGCCCGAGCCGCACGCGGGCCTGCGAACTTGGCGGGGTGGGGGAGGCCGGTGCCCGGCTCTGGAGGGCAGGCGGTGAGCGGGGGCGGCCAGCAGGGCCCCTCCAACGTCTAGAGAGCAGCAAGGTGGGGTGAGGGCGGATCCCCTTGGGGTGCTGAGCCGGTGGATCCCCCCTTCCCAGTCCTTGGCCTCTGCCTCGGGCGGGGCCTGGACCGCAGGGTGCCCTGGGGGCTTTGCTGGTGACTGGGGGGGGGCTGCCCCACGTGTGCCCGAGGGCAGGCCGGCCTGATCCCCCACTGCCGCCCGCGATTGGCTGGGAGCGTGGGAACGCCCGGCCCCTCCCGCGGCGCCCCATAAAGGCCCCACCAGCCTCGGCCCAGCAAGGCCACAGCGCCCGCCGCCCTGTACCCTGAGTGAGGCCCCGCGCCGGCCGGGGTTTGCGGGCACCCTTCGCCTCTGCTCCCCCACGCCCCCCACGTTCCCTGCCGGGGCTGGGGTGGGCTGCTCACTGGTGGAGCCGCCGGTGGTGGTGCAGGGGCCAGGGCTCGGGCGACGGTGCCGGGCCCCAGGGTGCCCCACCCACGCGGAGAGGCCGCAGCTGAAGCGGACTCCCAAGAGTGGGGTGCTGGCCTCCCAGGGTCAGCACGCAAGGCCGGGGTGCCGTGGGTGCGAGGCCTGGAGGCCACGTGGAGGGGGGGAAGGCGGGGGGGGCCGCCTCGCTGGGGGTGTCTCCTACTTCCAGCTAGTGCCCGCCCCCCCCCACAGCCCGCGGCGGGGCGCCTCCCCCACAGCCAAGGGGCAGAGTTCAGCCCCAGAGCAGGCTGGAGGGTCACCCGAGGGCCCCCGGGCTCATCCCTCCTCCCCTCTGTGCCCCCAGGCGGGTGAGGACGGGGGCTTGGCGTTGAGGCAGGTGTTGGGAGGGCTGTGCCGGGGCAGGGGTGGCATGGGAGGGGCGGCGGGGGCAGCACTGGCCTGGCCGTGGGCATGCCCCTCCCCCAAGGCTGACCGCACCCCTGTTCAGCGCTCAGGGTGCAGGCGGGTCCGCAGGCCTCCTGGGGGGCTGCTGGAGGGCATCAGGTGGGACCGCAGCCCTGCTGGCCTCCTCTCTGGAGTGTTCGGGCTCTGCCCGGCCCTTCACCCCGGGAGGGCCCCCAGGATGCTCCGAGCCAGGGCACCCTCCCTCCGGGGGACCCTGAGTCGCCCTCACTGGAGTCACCTGCCCGCCAGGTGCGCGCTGAGCCCAGGGTGTACCCCAGCACCTCCTCAGCAGCCAGAGGAGGGGTTGGGGGGTGATGGGGGGAGGTAGTCCCCCATGGCCGCCGAGAGGCCCTGGTGGCCTCGGGACCCTGCAAGGACAGGCGGGGTGTCGCTGACTGGTGCCCCGCAGTGGCGGGGCCTGGACTGGGCCGCAGAGGCCCCTGCCCTGTCGTGGCCACGCTGCGTGACTGGACAGGGCAGACAATGGGGGTCCCCCGCTCCTCCCTCCTGGCCCCCGCCTCATTGCCGCTTGCCCCCCGCAGGCTCCTGCCTCCCACCGGGCAGCCGGGCTGAGCAGTCGCTGTGCTGGGCCGGCTTGGGGGTGCCCGCGGCTCCCTGGGGGGTGGTCTTCCAGGAGCGGCCGGAGACTTGTGCGAGGCTCCGCTGCCCCCTGGCGTCTGCCGGAGCCCCAGCACCCCCCAGCCCCGCCCCAGAGGCCCACCCCAGCACCCCCCAGCACCTGCCCTCAGCTCCCCGCCCCAGTGCCCCCCCAGGGCCCCCCAGCACCGCCCCCACGGAGGTGGGGAGGGTTCCAGGAAAGGGCTGGGGAGATGCTGAGACAGGCGGGAAGTCCCCAGTGGGAACCCCCCGGGACCGCGGGGGCCAGCGGCAGCGACTCCCAGACAGGGCAGGGGCCCCCGGCTGAGCTCCGGCTGGGCCCCTGCGCCCTGGGGCGGCCCCGCAGCCCCGCTTCACTCGGTGCGCACGTCTGTCCTTGCGGGGCGGCGCCGGGTCCCCCCACCCTGTCCCCGGCAGGAGGGGCTGCAGGAGCCGCGGCCAAGGGGCTGGACACGGGGGCCGTCGCCCGGCTTGCCCGTCGGGGCGCCCACAGAGCCTTGGCCGGGCGCGTCTGCTGACCTGGCCGCCGCCCTCCTCCCTGGCCTGCCCGCGGGGGCCTTTGCCAGAGCCCCGGGTGCAGCAGGGCCGGGCGGGACTGGACGGCGGGCCCCCGGGCTGCCCGAGGCCGCCATCTGCGGTGCTCTTGGGCCCCGACGTGTCTCGTTGGCGCCGTCCTGCGGGCCTCCTCCCCGGTGGCCGGCCCAGCCCCCGCCCGGCCCCGCCGTCCCTCTGAGCGGCGCGGTTCCTGCCGTCAGGGTGCAGCCGGGACCGTGGGGGCGGGAGCCCTGGAGGGGCCCGGGGCAGGCCCCCCTCGTTTGTGATCCCGCATTCCAGGGCGGCGTTGCGGGCAGCAGACAGGAGCCCCCCGCGCCCCGCGGTCCCCCCGGCTGCTCCTCCGGGTTCCTGCCCCACCCGGCTGCCTGCAGCGCCCGCGTCGGGGCCGCCGCGCCCCCGTCCTCCTTCGTGGTGGCCCCCGCAGCGTCCGCGCTGCCCCTGGCCGCGGCCCCCTGGGCGGGACCTCGTCTGTCCGGGCAGTTCACACCCGCGGGAAGCCGCCCCGCGGCCCCAGCCAGACTAGCGCTCGGCCGCCCCGGGGCCTCCCGGCTCCCGCCCTGAAGGCCGCCCTGCTTGCCCGCGAGCGGACCTGCCCCTCCAGGCCTGGGCTCCCGCCCTGCGGGGTCTGTGGGGCCCCTCGCACCCCCGATGTGCCTCGAGGGCAAAGCGGGGACGGCTCTGCGCCCCAGCTCTGCCCTCTGGCTCCGCGCCCGCGCCCCAGCTCCAGCTTCCGCACCGGCAGCTTCGGCTCTGGGTCCTGCGGGGTCGGCGGGTCAGCCAGCGCCACGCGCTCTGCATCTGCTCGAGGCGGCGTCTGAACCGTCCCTGCCGCCGGGAGGACCCGCTTGCCGCCCTGGCCCGTCTTCCCGGCCCGGCGAGGTCGTCTGAGGGCCGCAAGCTCCCCGGGCCGCGGAGAGCGGTGGCTTGAGCCGCTGGGGGGGGCCTGCTGCCCACCGTCCCCGCGGGACCCACTGTGCGCCCCGCCTCCCCTCTCCAGCCTCTGCCCCGCGGCAGGAGCCGGCCCACCCGTCTCTGCCTCCCCTTCCCCGCGCCCGCTCTCACCGTGCTCCCTGCAGTCCTCTGGCAGCCGGGGGCCCGGTGCTGCCTTGCGGCGGCCATCTGTGCCCCGGGTGCCCTGCCGCCCCGTGGCCGCTCCTGGGCCGGAGTGGGGGGTGCTGCACCTGCCTCCAAACCACCGCGAGCAGGCGAGCCAGCCTGAGCGGTGCCCGCGCCACCCTGTCTGCCTCCCTCCTGCTGGCGTGGCTGCCGCCTGCCCAGCTCTCAGCGGCGCCCTGGCCTGGGAAGCGCTGGCCCCTGGGGTCCAGTGGGTCCTGGCCAGGCAGAGGGGCAGGGCCAGGCAGGGGCAGGGCCAGGCTTCGGGGGTCCCAGTGGGTGAGCAGGGGCCAGAGCAGCAGCTGTAGGGGCCAGGCTCCTGGGTGGGGGGTGCTGGAGCGGACCCAGCTCTGCCCAACAGCCAGGGTGGGGCTGGGGGGCTCCCAGGGCACAGAGGTCCTGGGGGAGACAAGGGGGCTCCCCGGCATCGCCCAGCCAGGGAGGCGGACCAGGGTGGGGGCACTGCCCCGGCCTGGTTTCTGTGGGAGGAGGCGCCTCCCCGCTGGGATGGTCCCCGGGGCTGCGGACGTGGGGAGGGCACCGGGAGGAGCAGCTCAGGATGCCCTGCCTGGGCCACCGCGGGAACCAGGGCCCTGGTCTGGCCTGTGCGGGGGGCTGTAGGGGGCAGAGACTGTCCCCAGGCCCACTCAGGGCTGTGAGGACAGAGCAGGCGGGTGGCCTGGGCCAGCCCAGGGGGGTCCAGCAGGCCCGTCTCTGTCTGAGCCCCTCCCCATGCGGAAATGGGGGCATGGCCCCCCAGGTCAGCTGTGTGAGGGGTCGGGGCCCTCAGGGTGCAGGGGGAACAGTCCACCTCCCTCCCCGGGAACAGGGCCCCTCCCTTGTGGGGTGGCTCCCCCTGCATGCAGAGCTCAGGAGCCTGCGGGGAGCAGGGACCCCGCCAGAGGGGCCCATGGAGGGAGGGGACATCATTTCCACAGACCCCGAGTCAGCAGCAGAGACGGGGCGCCTGGGGCGGGGGCTGTGAGGGTGCGGTGAGAGGACGGGGTGGGGGGGAGAAGTGAGGCAGCCCGCGGGGCTGGCAGAGGGAGGGACCTGATAAAACCCGTGGGTCCCACCTGCTTCCTCACCCTCCGCACCCCCCGCAGCCCCCACCCCGTCCCTCGTCCCCCGCTCCCGGGTCCCCTGCCCAGCGGCTGCTGCTGCCCCCCCCGGCCGGCCGCGTGCCCTGGGACTTCCTGAGAGCAGAGCAACTGGTTTCCCTTTTCCTTTCGATTTCTCCGAATGGCGGTGAGTCGCTGCTGAGGCGGCTCCTGCGGGCGGCGGGAGTCGGGGGGCGTCATGGCATGAGGGGTCCCGAGCAGCCGCCGGGGGCTCCTCTGACGCCGAGGACCCTCCCCGGGAGACGTCGGGACCGGGCGGCCCGGATCCTGGTGAGTCTGAGCCCGCTGCGCCCCTCCCCCGCCCCGCCTGCCCTCCCGGCCCAGCTGCCCGGAGCCACCCCCACCCCTGAGCCCCGACCCGGCAAGGCCACCCGCAGGAGCCCCCCAAGCAGCGGGACCCCTGTGTGCTCCTGCCCCCCCTTACCTGGGCAAAGGTGAGCTTTTCTCGCCCACAGGGCCCTCTGGCTGCTGGGTGGGGCCCTCACTCGCCCCAGAAGGTGGGGGTGATAAACAGAGGCCTGTGCGGGGGTGGGGTGCGGTGGGGTGCGGTGGGGTGGGGGTGGAGGTATGGGGGTAGGCTCCCGCCCTGAAGGTCCCCCTCCCAAGCCCAGGAAGTTCCCTGGACGGGGCCTGTGTCATTCCAGACCCCCAGGCACAGCCCCCAGCCCTGAGCAGCCGCCTCCCTGGTCTGGCCCCTCCTGCTCTGGCCCTGCGGGCTCCAGGCCTGACAGCACTGCCCAGGGGAGGGGCAGCTCCTGCCCGGAGGGGCTCAGGGCTCCGGGTCAGGACTCGGTGAGGACAGACACCCAGTGGGCACGGACCCTGCGGGGCACAGGAGACAGGGCCCCCCTCACCCCGATCAGGGGTCACCCGGCCATCCCCGGGAGCTGCTGCCCATTTCACAGACGGCGGGACCGAGACGACCCCAGCCCCTGCCCCGCCCTGTCCCGCTCCCCAGGTGCTGATGCTCATCCTCCTGGGGTCCCCGCCCTGCGCCCCAGCCGTGGGCCCCTGCACAGAGGAGGAGTACCTGGTGGGGGCCGAGTGCTGCCCCAAGTGCAGCCCAGGTGGGTGCAGCCACCCGGCCCGGGCCCGCTCTGCCCTGGGAGGGAGGGGGTCAGTGCTGGGGCTGAGGGCCGGCACCCCACTGACTGGAGACCCCCTTCATGAGACCCCCCTGCAGGGTCCTCCTCCCCGGACCCTCCCGCTCCCCGCAGGGGGCACCTGGGGCAGGACACCCCGGAGGAGGGACCCAGGGTCAGGGGGCTCTGCACAGGCCTCGTGTCCAGGCCCACGTCCCTCCAGAAGCTTCTGACTCTCCTGACAGGCTCCTGCTGGGGCCCCAAATGTCAGGGGCTGGGGAGCAGCTCGGTGCCCTCAGTCCCTGGGGTGGGGCCACCCTGCTGTGATTCAGGTGCCCCTCGGGTCAGGCTCCTGATCTGGGGACCCTCTGGCTGCAGGTTACCGGGTGAAGCAGGCCTGCGGGGAGTACACGGGCACAGTGTGTGTCCGCTGCGCCCCCGGGACCTACACCGCCCACCTTAACGGGCTGAAGGAGTGTCTGCCCTGCAGGGACTGCAGCCCAGGTGAGCCCCTCCTCACAGCCACCCCTGCCGCCCCCTGCTCCTTGCGCTCCAGTGCCCCCCCGGGGGTCCTCCGGGAGCTGAGGCCTCTGTCCACCCTGGTCTGTCCCCCGGGACACCCAGAGGGTCCCTCTGCTCCCCCCGCAAGGGCCCCGGGACACCCAGGAGCTTGGCTGTCAGGACCCACCCACACCCCCGAGGCCCCTCCCATCCTGCCCTGACAGGTGGTGCGGGGAGAGGGTCCCCAGGAGGTGAAATGGGAAGAGAGGGCTTTGGGGTTCAGAGGTATGGGAGGGACAAGCCTGGGGCCACCGGATCGGCGTCTACCTGCCACCCCCAGGGCTGATGGGAGCCGCGCTTGTCTGTCCACTGGGAGCAGGTCAGCCCTCCCCTCCCCCCGCCACATCCCCAGGGGAGACCCTCCCTGCCCCCAAAACCCCCTTCACCCTGTGGCTAATGTCCCCCATCCAAGTCACCCCAGACCCCAGCCGTGTGGCTCCCCGGCCCTGGGTGCTTCTCGGCACAGGTCTCCCCAGGTCCCGGGCAGAGCTGAGTGCGGACAGGCCGGTGCGGGCGGGTGGGCTCCGTGCCCAGCGTCCCCACCCTGCGGGAGCCCGGCCTGGGCCCTGGAACGGGCACCCGCCCCCCCACGGCAGCCGCGGCTGAGCTCTCTCTCCTGGCAGCCCTGGGCCTGGAGACCCGGCGCGAGTGCTCCACCACGGGGGACGCTGTGTGTGGCTGCGCCCCCGGCCACGTCTGCGTCCTGGAGCACGGGGACAGCTGCACGCAGTGCCAGCCCCACACGGCCTGCAGGCCCGGCCAGAGCGTGAGGCAGAGAGGTGAGCACCCCAGGGCCACTCCTGACACAGCCGGGCCCCTCCTGGGTGCCCTGGAGGTCGCCAGCCACCCGCCCAGCCCCGCCTGCCCCTGCCCCGCAGGCACCGAGCAGCAGGACACGCTGTGTGAGGACTGTCCCCCCGGAACCTTCTCTCCCGACGGGACCCTGGAGCAGTGCCAGCCCCATGTGGCCTGCAGGCCCGGCCAGAGCGTGAGGCAGAGAGGTGAGCACCCCCAGGGCCACTCCTGACACAGCCGGGGCCCTACCCGGGAAGGGACACCCAAGCACCCTGGGGGCGCCCAGCCCCCCCACCCAGCCCCGCCTGCCCCCGCCCCGCAGGCACCGAGCGGCAGGACACGCTGTGTGAGGACTGTCCCCCCGGAACCTTCTCTCCCGACTGGACCCTGGAGCAGTGCCGGCCCTGGACCAGGTGGGAGACCCGGCCTCAGCCCGGTGTCCGGGGGAGTCCCTGAGAGATAAGGGCCCTCCCCAAAGAGAGACGCCCTACGGCCTGTCCTCTGTGTCTCCCTGTCCTGTCCGTCTCCCTGTCCATCCGGGCCCTCCCTGGAGCGGGCTGTGGGAGGCAGACAGACCCCGGTCCCCCCAATGTTCCCCCCGCCCCGTCCTGCTCCTGCCCCAGGGCCCGGTGGGGTCCAGGGTCCCGGTGTGTCCCCTGCGGCTCCAGGCCCCGCCTCCCCCCAGGTGCAGCCGGCTTCAGGCAGAAGCAAATCCGGGGACCAGCAGCAGCGACGTCACCTGCTCCTCCTGGCCCCTTATTCTGCTTGTGCTCCTGCTTCTGCTTCTGCTCGTCCCTGTCCTGGGGGCGCTCGGGGTCCTCGGGGCACGATGGGCTCTCAGGGGAAGAAATGGACGACCAGGTGAGCAGCAGGGAGGTCCTCTGGGGCTCAGGGCCCGCTGACTCATCAGAGACCCTCCAGATCTGCCCCCCAATATGGGGAGACACCCAGCACCTCTTAGGGGGCTCCTGGACACTGTCCGATTGGGCCAGCCTGGCCTGTCCCTGAGTGGGCCCTGGGGACAGGCCAGCAAGGGCCCGAGCCTCGGCCTCGCTGTGTCCGCGGGTCCCTGGGAGAAGGGCCCCTGGGGCGCCGGGGCGGGCGGGGCCCCTGACTCGCTGACCCTCCTGACGTGTGTCTGTTCCGCAGGGGAACCCACAAAGGGAGACCCCACCAGGTACGGCTGCTCCCCCGGGGACGTGGTGGGTGGGGCTCCCTGGTCCCGAGACCCCGTCTCAGTCCTGCCCCCGGGGGTGGGGGGGCACAGCCTCCCCTGATACCGGGGGTCCCCCACGACAGCAACCCGGGGCCAGGAGCCGGGCCTCAGGGCGACCATGTGCTCTGAACCCGCAGATGAGGACACGGGGTGCGGCAGGGGACCCCGAGGCTGCCCACGCCCTGCAGGCCTGTCCGGCCGTCGCCACGGAGGCTGAGGAGGAGACGGTGCCCTGAGTCCCGGGGGTGGCCCCCCCGCTGGCCACGGGGCCCGGGACACAGAGGACTGACCGCTGGGGGCGCCTGCTGGAGGCCGCAGGACACGCATGGCCTGGGGACCCCCCCCCTTCCGTCTCTGGAGGCCGAGCCCTCCCCGCAGCCCCGGGAGTGCCCAGGACGAGTGCCCGCTGCACCCTCTGCCCCGGCCCTGGCTGTGCTGGCGAGTGGGACGGGGTGTCAGGGCGCCAGGACCCCCATGCAATGTGGGGTCACAGCCCACCTGGCCAGCGCGTGCCGGCTACTCCCCGTGACTGACATTCCCCCGGGGCAGCATGTGACGTCCTGGCTACCCCTGGAGGCGGCACCGACCTTGTTGTGACCTCCACCCGCCCAGGGGCCCAGCTGGGCCCAGGACCCGCTGACCCCAGCATCCCCCCGCCAACAACCTCCCTCTCCGTGGGCAGCTCTTCCTGCTCCCCGGTCTCCTGTGGGGAACACGCATGTTCTTGACTCTGCAGGGTCGGGGCGGGGGGAGCTTGGGGGGTCCCGGTGGCCTCCGGGCGGGAGCGGGGAGAGGAGGCTGCGGGTCTGCCCCCTCCCGGCACCCCCACCCTGGCCGGGCCTGAATAAACTGGGTCTGAACAGCCCTGGCGGGCGGAGCGTGCTGATGCCTCTGCCACCCTCCGTGCGGACCGACCCGGGCGGCGCTGCCCCGCGGCGGGAGCTCAGGGCGGGGGAGGAGAGGGCGCCGGGGAGACGGGCGGGGGACGGAGCTTCGTGCCCAGGTGCCACCCCGGCCCTGCCCCGCCTGCCAGGCTGTGGGGCGGCCTCTGTGCCTGAGCCGCAGCCCGGCCCGGGGGGAGAGCTTCTGGGTCTGGGGGCGCCTGGGACAGACACGGCAGCACGGGACACGGCCCTCGTGGGGTCCTGGGGGGTCCCTGCTGGAGGTCCTGGCTGGCCGGGGAGGCTGGGCTGGGCCAGCAGGGGAGACATCCACTCCCGGAGGCCCCACCTGGAGCCCGGTCCTTGGGCCCGACCTGCCGACGTGGGGCCCCTGGCCCTGGTCTGTGCCCCCATCTCGCATCCCCGCTGCGTCCCCGGCGCCTCCCGCCACGGCCTGGCCCTCCTGACTTGGGGCTCTCTGGGGACCTGTTGCCCTTGTGAGGCCCCCCCCGGGAGCCCCAATCACCCTGGGAGGGCCGCGTCCTCCTCTGACGCCTGCCCAAAGAGGCGGGACTGCGCAGCGGCTCCCCCATGTCTGCACAGGGGCCCGCCCGGCCTCGCACGCAGGGACGCCTGCCGGACTGGGCAGCGTTGTGCCCAGGAGCCCCTGGCGGGCGCTGAGGTGGGAAGCCGAGGGGCCTGCCCTGAGATCAGGGCGCCTGGAGGGGCAGGAGGTGCCCAGGGTCCAGCCCCGCAGCCCGGTGGGGCAGAGGAAAACTGCACGGACCGCCCACAGGGGGGCTGGTTTAATAATTGGGGGGGTCCTAGTTCAGGGGCCCTGCTGCACCGGAGCTGGGGGCCTGGAGCGGGGTCTGCCCCTGGGGCATCCACTTGGCCCCCGTCAGGCAGCTCTGGGCTCCCAGGGTTGGGGTCCTGTGCCAGGGTGAGAGGGGACCCCACTCACATGCGGGAGTCCCGCTGCCGTGGACGCAGGGCCGCTGTGCCGACTGGTGACCCAGCCGCTCCACCCCAAGCCCGCCCTGCCTTACCCCCCTCAGGCTGCCCGCCCGCGAGCCTGACTGGACGGTCCTGCCACCCCGGGCTGAGTGGACCCCGCAGCACCATCGGCTCAGAGCTGCCCCTGGTCTGCCCGTGTCAGGATCCGGGAGGCGCACGGAAAGGGCGCTGGCCCACGGGTGCAGCCTGGGGAGGCTCAGCGGCTGGTGCTGCTGCGGGGCTGGCTCAGGCCTGGGAGGCCTCTGCCCACGCCCGCGACGCGCTGGGAAGGGGCTGCCCAGGGCACAGAGGTCCTGGGGGAGACACAGGGGCTCCCCGGCATCGCCCAGCCAGGGAGGTGCTGCCCCTGGCCTGGTTTCTGTGGGAGGAGGGGCCTCCCCACTGGACGGTGCCTGGGGCTGTGGACGTGGGGAGGGCACTGGGAGGAGCAGCCGGGACACCCTGTCTGGCCTGTGCGGGGTGGGGGTGTGGTGGGGGGTTGGGGGTTTTGGGGGGGTGAGGGGGGTTGGGGATGGGCTAAGCCGGGCAGAGCTCTGCCCCCAGGCCTGCTCAGGGCCATGGGGATGGAGCAGGCAGGTGGCCTGGGCCCAGTCCAGGGGGCTCCAGCAGGCCCGTCTCTGTCTGAGCCCCTCCCCATGCAGAAACGGGGGCATGGCCCCCCAGGTCAGATGGGTGAGGGGTCGGGGCCCTCAGGGTGCAGGGGGAACAGTCCACCTCCCTCCCTGGAACAAGGGTCCTCCTGTGTGGGGAGGGCGCCCCCCGCATGCAGAGCTCAGGAGCCTGCGGGGAGCAGGGACCCGGCCAGAGGGGCCATGGAGGGAGGGGACACCATTTCCATAGACCCCGAGTCAGCAGCAGAGACGGGGCGCCTGGGGGGGCAGAGGCAGACGGAGGGCAGGAGCTCTGGGGTGTCAGGGGAGAGGAGGTCAGCTCTGCTTGGAAACATCGTCATTGCCGCAGATCCTGGTCAGGGAAGACAAGGAAACGTGGATGGGGTCAAAGCAAAATGCAAAAAGAACCAGTGTTGCTGTAAACAAAGCTTATTAAAAATCAGGTTTATTTCCAACTCTGTTTCTTGCTTTGTTGTTTTTTAAAGATGTATTTAATTACGCATACGTGAACTGGGGCGCGGGCCAGAGGTGCGGGGGTGAGAGGACTCCCCAGAGACGGGCGGGGAGCGGAACAGGCGACTGGCGGAATCCGCTCCTGAGGGGAGCAGCGGGGGGACAGGGGGGTCTGCTGCGCCCTGAGGGCAGCTCCCTGGCCGGCAGAGGCCTGGACAGCTCCACGCGCTGCTCCACCGCCCGCGCCGCAGGGAGACCCTGTTCCGTCCTCTGCGGGAAACTGTCCTGTGAAACCTCCACCCACTGGAGTCGTCTGGGGTGTTTTGTAGCAACGATTCTAGAAGCAGCTCTGCGGACGTCACACCACCCCGTGCACAGCGCGCAGGGCAGCAGCCCACGCGGACCCTCACATCGTGTCGTCAGGGGAGAGGATGTCCTGCGCGAACCCCACGCAGGCCTTGTGGGCCCCACCCCCTCCATCCAGACCCTGGGGACGCAGATCCCAGGACCCCAGGGGAGGCTGCGAGGCCCTGAGGGCGGGCCCGGCGGCCATCTCCTCCCTCTGTGGATAAAGCAGCCCCGGGAGCGGGTCGGGCCCTCGGCTCTGCGCTCGGCCGGGCGGGTTTGGTCCCGGCGGGTCATTTGGGGTCCAGGTCGTGGGGCGGGTAGGACGCATTTAGGACCGTATCTCCCTCTTCTCTCCTGAGTCCTGCGTTTCCTCATTTCCCTCCCTTGTGAACCAGCCTCTGCGGCCTGTGCTGGGGCTGCGGGGAGGCCCTCTCGGCGCGGGGTGACCCGCAGGCAGACAACCCGGTTCAGAGCGGGGCCTGCAGCCACGTCAGGCCCGGAAAGGTTTCATGAAAGTCCAGGAAACCCGCGTGTCCCCCGCCCGCGCCCCGCGTCCCTCTCTCCCGCGCGCCCCTCCCGGGCTCCCCCCGCACAGACAGCTCGGGGTCCTCTCGTCCCCGCGGGCTGGGCGCGGCTCTGCGAGTGGCGGGGGCTCCGCGAGGCCCCCAGATCCCCTCCGACCACCGAGGACGGGCCCCAGGTTGGCTCCAGCTCGGCTGTCCGGGAAGCCGCGCCACGAACGCGGGAAACAGCAGCCGCCGCCGCGCTCCGTCCCCGCGGGCCCCGGCGCCAGCAGCACACGCGCCCGCCGCGGCCTCGGCCTTGCCTCGGAGCCGGAGGCCATGTCCCCCCAAAACCTTCAATTTTCCAAACCCCAGTTCCCGGCACTTGAGAGACATCACGTACCTGCATCTGCGCCCCAGACGGGAGAGACCCGCTCCGCGTCCAGCTGCGGCCCGAGCGTGGACCCCACTGGCCCCGAGGCCGCCTCCGCCCAGGGCTGTCCCGGGCAGCGGCTGCAAGAGCGAAGCCCGACGTGACGTCCCGGCCAGGGGGCTCCGTCGGCGCCGCGCCTGCAGCCGGGTTCCCGGGACAGACCCTGGCAGAGCGAAACCGCAGGATCCGCAGCTCCTGCGCAGGGGAGTCCCGTCCTTGCCCGCAACGCCCCGGGGCAGCGGCTCAGAGCGGGTCCAGCATCGGAGGATCCACCTGCTCGCCACGCCGGGGACGCCGGCCGCAGCGGAGAGGACCGGACATGGCGGGGGGGACCGGCTACGCCCAAACCCCGCAAACCTGCCTGGTCTACATGGGCTCTGCCATCCGCCGCATCCACACACAACATAGGACACTTTGAGGGGAAGGAACTTTAATACAACTAGGAAACAACACAGGGAAGGCCAAGAGTCTAGTTTCTAAATGAAGCACCCAAAGTGACCCGTCCCCTCGTGGGTAAAACTCCATCCATATGGGGTCGGCCCAGAGCAAGGCCCCAAAGCCTGGCACAGTCTAAAGCATCTTCCAGTGGGGACCCACAGAAAAGGGTCAGAAACAACCGGACAAGCCCGGAAGGAAAAGAGCAAAATCAACATCCAGATAAAAGCTGCCATTGTCACCTCCCCACGGGTCTCCCCCACATCTGTGTCACCCCGTCCACGACCACAAGACAAGCGCAGTTTCTTCACGTGTCTCTCGGCTCCACGCGCCTCCTCCAGGTCTCCTGGCTCCATCCTGCTCCTTCCTTCCTCAGTCTCCTCTGCAGCTTCTCCTCTCCCTGCTCAGCTCCACCCTCTTGGGTGGGGCAGGGAACCTGGAACCTCCCCCTTTCCTGGGGACCCCCCTGTTACAGCCTCACAGGCAGGAGAGCCGCAGTGGAGGCCGGGCTGGGCCAGCCCCTCAGCCTGGGCCTCAGATCTCCTCTCAGCAGGAAGCGCCCCCTGTGCCCCCGGCCCCCCGCTCCCCCTTCCAGCCCGTTGCCCTCCAGCTGCCCCCCGCTCAGCTCAGCCTCCCTGGGCGCACCCCTACCCTGGGGATCCCCGTTGCCGTGAGACCCTGGGGGTCAGGAGCACGGGGGCTCCCTGTAGGCCTCGGGGCTGTGGGGGGGCCGGGCCGGGGCCGGCGTGGGGCCCCTGAAGGGGGGCCACCTCCCTCCCCACCTGTCGGGCTCTGTCCCTCGCGCCCCCTGACTCTGGGGCCTCATCCCCCGTGGGGAAGCCCTGGCTCAGCCCCGCCCGGTGGGGGCCCCGGTCTGACCCCGGAGGGGTTTGGTGCTTCCGTTTCCTTTTGCCGTCACTTCCTCCCGAGCTGTGAAGTGGCTGCTGCACGTGGCGGGAGTCCGGGGCGGGGGGCACGGCATGGGGGGTCCCGGGGAGGGGCGAGGGGCTCCTCCTGCACCAGGGACCCTCCCCCGCCCGCGGCCAGCAGGACCTGAGCGCTGGGCGGCCCTGACCCTGGTGAGTCTGAGCCCTTCTGCACCCCACCGCCCCGCCTGCCCCTTGCCTGCCCCGGAGCCCCCCCCGACCCCGGAGCACCCCTGACCCAGCGAGGTCACCTGCAGGAGCCCCCCAGCGTGGCGGGACCCCTGTGTGCTCCTGCCCCCTTACCTGGGCAAAGGTGAGCTTTTCTCGCCTGCAGGGCCTGCTGGCTGCTGGGTGGGGCCGGCGCCCTTGCTCAACCCCAGAAGGTGGGGTGAGGGCACAGAAGCCTGTGCGGGATGTGGGGGGGAATCTCCCGCTCCCAGCCCCCCTCCCCAAGGCCGGGAAGTTCCCGGGGCGGGGCCTGTGTCATCCTGGACCCAGGGCCCTGGCACAGCCCACGGCCCTGAGCAGCCGCCTCCCTGGGCCTGTCCCGCCTCCTGCTCTGGCCCTGCGGGCGCCAGGCCGGGCAGCACCAGCCAGGGGAGGGGCAGCTCCTGCCCGGAGGGGCTCAGGGCTCCCGGTCAGGACTCCGTGAGGACAGACACCCAGTGGGCACGGAAGGGGGAGGGCACAGGAGACCTCTCAGGGGTTGCCCTGCCAGGTCACTGCCCCTTAGGGTGCTGCTGCCCATTTCGCAGATGGAGGGACAGAGACGGCCCCCAGCCCCACCTCACCCCGTCCCCTCCCCAGGTGCTGATCCTCGGCCTCCTGGGGTCCCCTCCCTGCGCCCCAGCCGTGGCCCCGTGCACGGAGGAGCAGTACCAGGTGGGGCCGCGGTGCTGCCCCAAGTGCAGCCCAGGTGGGTGTGACCGTCCTGTGCAGTGAGGGCCGCGGCCAGGGCGGGTGGTGGGGACGGGCCATCGTGCTGGGACCAGGACAATCACCCAGATCCTGACCCGGAGCCGCCTCCATAGCACCCCCCCAGGGTCTACCTGCAGGGGGCGCCCTAGGGCACGACAGCCCCAGAAGAGGGACCCAGGGTCAGGGGGCTCTGCTGTCCACAGGCCATGTGTCCGGGCCCACGTCCCTCCAGAACCTACTGACTCCCCCGACAGGCTCCTGGTTGGGCCCCACATGCCTGGGGCTTGGGAGCAGCTCGGTGCCCTCAGTCCCTGGGGTGGGGCCACCCTGCTTCAGGGCCCCTCGGGGAGGCCTCTGATCTGGGGACCCTCTGGCTGCAGGTTACCGGGTGAAGCAGGCCTGCGGGGAGTACACGGGCACAGTGTGTGTCCCCTGCGCCCCCGGGACCTACACCGCCCACCTTAACGGGCTGAAGGAGTGTCTGTCCTGCAGGGACTGCAGCCCAGGTGAGCCCCTCCTCACAGCCACCCCTGCCGCCCCCTGCTCCTTGCGCTCCAGTGTCCCCCCGGGGGTCCTCCGGGAGCTGAGGCCTCTGTCCACCCTGGTCTGTCCCCCGGGACACCCAGAGGGTCCCTCTGCTCCCCCCGCAAGGGCCCCGGGACACCCAGGAGCTTGGCTGTCAGGACCCACCCACACCCCCCGAGGCCCCTCCCATTCTGCCCTGACAGGTGGTGCGGGGAGGGGGTCCCCAGGAGGTGAAATGGGAAGAGAGGGCTTTGGGGTTCAGAAAGGTGTGGGAGGGACAATCTTGGGTGCACCGGGATTGGGGTCTACCTGCCACCCCCAGGGCTGACGGGAGATGCCCCTGTCTGTCCACTGGGAGCAGGTCAGCCCTCCCCTCCCCCCGCCACATCCCCAGGGGAGACCCTCCCTGCCCCCAAAACGCCCCTTCACCCCTGCGGCTAATGTCCCTCAACAGGTCACCCCAGGCCCGTGCTGGGAGGCTCCCCAGCTCTGGGTGCTTCTTGGCTCAGGTCTCCGCAGGTCCCGGGCAGAGCTGGGTGTGGACAGGCCCCTGTGGGCGGGCGGGTGGGCTCCGTCCCCAGCGTCCCCACCCTGCGGGAGCCCGGCCTGGGCCCTGGAACAGGCACCCGCCCCCCCACGGCAGCCGCGGCTCAGCCCTCTCTCCTGGCAGCCCTGGGCATGGAGACCCGGCGCGGGTGCTCCCCCACGGGGGACGCCGTGTGTGGCTGCGCCCCCGGCCACGTCTGCGTCCAGGAGCACAGGGACAGCTGCGTGCAGTGCCGGCCCCACACGGCCTGCAGGCCCGGCCAGAGCGTGAGGCAGAGAGGTGAGCACCCCCAGGGCCACTCCTGACAGTCGGGCCCCCTCCTGGGAAGGGACACCGCAGCACCCCAGGGGTGCCCAGACACCCGCCCAGCCCCGCCTGCCCCCACCCCGCAGGCACCGAGCAGCAGGACACGCTGTGTGAGGACTGTCCCCCCGGAACCTTCTCTCCCAATGGGACCCTGGAGCAGTGCCGGCCCCACACAGCCTGCAGGCCTGGCCAGAGCGTGAGGCAGAGAGGTGAGCACCCCCAGGGCCACACCTGGCACATGGTCCCCCTCCGAGGAAGGGACATGCCCAGCCCCAGGGGCTGCCCAGCCCCCCGCCCAGCCCCGCCTGGCCCTGCCCCGCAGGCACCGAGCAGCAGGACACGCTGTGTGAGGACTGTCCCCCCGGAACCTTCTCTCCTGACGGGACCCTGGAGCAGTGCCGGCCCCACTCGGCCTGCAGGCCCGGCCAGAGCGTGAAGCAGAGAGGTGAGCGCCCCCAGGGCCACACCTGACACAGCCGGGCTCCCTCCTGGGTGCTCTGGGGGCCGCCAGCCATGCGCCCAGCCCCGCCTGCCCCTACCCCGCAGGCACCGAGCAGCTGGACACGCTGTGTGAGGACTGTCCCCCCGGAACCTTCTCTCCCAATGGGACCCTGGAGCAGTGCCGGCCCTGGACCAGGTGGGAGACCCGGCCTCAGCCTGGAGTCGGGGGGGCTCCTGGGGAAATCCCCTAGAGATAAGGGCCACCCCAAGAGAGACACCCTATGTCCTGTCCTCTGTGTCTCCCTGTCCCGTCCATCGCCCTGTCCATCCGGGCCCTCCCTGGAGCGGGCTGGGGGAGGCAGACAGACCCAGGACCCCCCGGTGGCCACCCCGCTGCCTGCTCCTGCCACTGCCACAGGGCCCAGGTGGGGTCCAGGGTCCCGGTGTGTCCCCTGCGGCTCCAGGCCCCGCCTCCCCCCAGGTGCAGCTGGCTTGAGGCAGAAGCCAATCCGGGGACCAGCAGCAGCGACGTCACCTGCGCCTCCCGGAGACTTTATCTGCTTCTGCTTCTGCTCGTGCTGTTTGTCGTGTCCTCAGCAGTGGCCATTTCCACCTGTGTCCGCTGAGCCCGGGCACGGAGCAGGTCACGGGGCCCAGGACACGGAGGGCTGCCCGCTGGGGCGCCGGCTGAAGCCGCCAGGACACGCGGTGCCCGCGTCCAGCTCCGCCGAGCAGGGTTGAGAGAATCCAGTGGAGCCGAGGAAATAAATGACTGACGCGAAACAGAGTCTCCGAGATGGGGGAGCCCCAGTGCGGGTGCACCTCGTTTTCACTGATACAAGCAGCCCTCCCAGGTCAGCCACTAGACGATGAAGGCCTCTCTCGGCACAGGCCGTGCCCGGCGCACACTCACCGCGAGGTCCTGCGCCCTCAGGCCGTTCTGTTCCTTTGTCTAATCTAGTCTGTGCCCAGGCGTAGCCCCGCGGGCCCGACAGGGCACCCCGATGTGGCCACGGCCAGTCTCCCGCCGAGCGGATCAGTGTCTTAGCCATGCCCAGGCTTCCAGCACGACCTTGATGTCTTCCTTGTCTCGGCGCTGCAGGCCTGGGGGTCTCCAACAACATGGGGCCTGGGAGCTGAGGGGGAGCTCTGCACCCCACCAAGAGAGGAGAGGGGCCGCGATCGGGGAGCGGGCTGTGGGTATCCCCGGGCCCCCACGTGTCCTTGGAGGCTGAGCCCTCCCTGCAGCCCAGGTGCGTGCACGTGCCACACAGGAGCCGTCCGGCTCGTGTCCTCCTGTCCATCACCCCTCCGGACCTCGCGCAGGCTCGCTTGATGCCGTCCACAGCCCGCCGCACTCACGCTCCCCGACTCCAGCGGGCCCCGGGTCCCCCGCCAGCCTGAGAGCCGTCAGCCTCCGAGCTGGCTCTTGGGGCCGGCAGGGGAGGGCGCCCTGCAGGTGGGCCTGGGATGGGCACCTCCCCGGGCAGCGGCCCAGCCTGCGTGCCCCGTCCCGTCCTCGGGCCCGGAGACTGTCCGCCCGCTCTAGGCCCTGCCGCCTCCAGCGCCCGCAGCCTCCGCCCCAGCCTCGGGCCGTGCCCCCATCGCACCCGGTCTCTCGCCCGTGTCCGCCTCATCGCAGTCCCCGGGCACACGGGGCTGACCTGGCGGCGGGCGTGGGTGTGCCGGGGTCAGCAGGACCGTGTCCAGGAGGGCGGAGGGGCACAGGCTTGGTGGGCCGGCGGCGGCGTGTGTCGGGGCCTGGCCGGGAGCAGGCTCCGCGGGGGCCCGGGCGTCTGCTCGGAGTCGGGGCTCGCCTGCAGGGACGCGGGGAGGGCGCTGGGCACGGACAGGGGGCCCAAACCCGCCCCAGCGTGACCAGCTGGAGAGTGGCCTGAGCCCCTCAGCCCCGTCCCCCGAGTCAGGACGCCCCAGGCGCCTCCAGAGCGTCCTGTCCACGGGCGCCAGCACACTTGGAGCCGGGACTGGGCTCCCCACAGCCTGAGGCAGGGGCACCAGGCGCTAAGGCCCCCCTGACCCCCCAAGGCCAACCCTGCACGATGTCCCCCGCCCCCACCCGGGCCTCCTCCAAGAGCACGGCCGGCCCTGGGTCCACTTCCGCCTCCGTGCTCCCGACGCCGCCTCCCTCACCCGGGGACCCGGGAGCCGCCCTCGAATCCCAGCCGACCGCCAGCCTCACCCGCTGGGCCCGCACTCCAGGCCAGGGCCCTCCGCCCAACCCGTCTCTGCGGAACCCCTGGGGCGCCCCGACCCGGAGCTGCCACCATCCCTTGGACTGTGGCCGGAGGTCCCCGCCTCCCCGGGGCCCCAGCAGGGCCGTTTCCTCCGGCCCTGACTGCCCTAGTGACGCCGAGCGGGCCGGCCTGAGCCCCTTCCTGGGCCCGGGCTCCACGGGGACCGGAGAGAGAGGGCTTCATGCCGGAAGGGCAGCGCCTGGACCGGGCCCCCGGGGCTCCCGAGCTCCGGGTGCTGCCTGGGACAGGCCGGGCTGAGGACGCGCAGCAGCAGCAGTGGGTGCCGAGGCCTCGCCCCTTCCGTGTGGCGGGAGCACGTCCGGGCCCAGCCCACAGCTCCCCACCCCTGAGCTGCACCCCCCGTGCCCACTGGTTTCAGGAGGGTCTGATCCCAAAGGGCACCCCAATGTCTAGGGATGCCCGAGAACCGATGGGAGCCAGGAGCCCCTAACCAGGCCCAGGACGCCCCAGATCCCTCTGGCCTTGGCCCGAGGCCCCTGATGACCGGCCCACTGGGGTCAGCGTGATACTGGAGTGGGGCCACCCTGGCGGCAGGAGCCCGTGGCAGCAGGCGTGGTCTCCCCCCGATCTGCTCCGCCCGGCGCCCAGCCCTGCCCTGTTATGAGGCTTCCTGGAGCGTGGCCGGGCCAGGCAGGGGCAGGGTCCGAGCTGACTGGGGCTCAATGGCCGGGTCAGCCGCAGGACGGCGAGCCTGAGGGGGGGCACCCTGCGAGGGTTGGACCAGGGCCGGCTGTGGAGAGCGCCGGGGCGAGTGGTCAGCTCTGCTCCGCCAGCGCCCCCCGCAGCAGCGCAACAGGCCACGCGGGCGGCCGGGGCGGGGGCTGGGACGGCCGCCCGCCTGCTGCCCTCCGAGGTCAGAGCTGCGAAGATGCCCCCAAGGCCCAAACCCAAGCCCGGCGGAGTGGGACAGCACCCGCTCAGCAGGGCTGGCCGGGCGGGCAGAGGAAGGGTCCAGGGAGGAAGGGTCCGCCTGTGGCTCCCCCTGCGCGCGCGGTGGCGCGGGTTCCGGCTCCTCCCTCCGCGGAGGCGGCTGCTGGACGCTGCTTCCTCTCCTCACCTTCCAGCTTCTGGTCCTGCTGTTGTAGAGCAACCCCGATACAAAACGGGGTGCCTGACTGTGGGTCCTCACCCGCGCGCTTAAAAGGACTTACCAATGCTCTCCTGCGGCGCACGCGGAAGGTTCATAAAGGTTTATTGACAAGGGAAGGGGAAAGGAGGAAATGGACAGCTCTGGGAGAAAAGTGGGAGACAAAGTTTTAAATGCGTCCTACCCGATCCGCCGATCAGGAATCCCAAAATGGCGCTCTCAGAGCTGCCGCCAGCCAGGAGCGGTGAAGCCAGGAGGCGAGCGACCCAAGAGTGAGAGACCCCAAGGCCCACGTGTTTGGTTTTTTATATCCAACCTGGCTGCCCAACTCCACCCTCAGGTCCCAGCCACCCTCCCCTTGGTGGTGATGGGATTTGTCTTTCCCAATGTCCTGATGGCTTTAGTCTGGAGTGGGGGTGGCGTCCACAAAGCCTGCATGGGATTAGCTCAGGACATCCTTTCCCCCTAACAATTCCCCCCTTTTCACTTTTTGCACCATTTCCATGGTGATGAAGATCAAACATATGGATGCTGGGATACAGTCTCAGATGAAAACTTTCCAGGGTTCCAGTCTGAAAGAAAACGAGTCCCTCCAGGTAGTGTCCATTGTGGAAAGCGAAAGTCCTCCAGTCCTGGAAAAACAGTTCATCAGTCCCAGCCGAAAGAAAACATCTGGAGGCATTAGCCAGAACAAGACAGCAGATATGTCAAAAATCACAGGGAAGAAAATCTTAAAATGGTTCAACTTATGTAAAAACAAATTCTCTCAACCTTGATCCCAAATTTTTTAACAGCATAGCAAAGTTTGCAAACTAAGCCTACTTTTAAACCATATTGCCTATTTTTGCATAAAATCGCAGGGCAGAATAACTAAGCAGCAATTTTTAGCTGGCTTCGTTGGAATACTCCATATAGGATTCAGAGCGAACTGTTGACATCCGGTCCATGTAGGCTTCTGGAACAAGTTGGTCTCATCAGACTCCACCTGGGCTTTCCTCTTCTCGAGGGCACCAGGGACTTTTCGTTGGCCGGGCTGTCCAGTCCTGCCATGGAGGCAGCTTCCTCACCTTCTTTGGAGGTCTCTGGAACCCTACAAACAAAGCAAACAGGCTCTCCTCTTCTTGGTTCAGCTCTGTTTCAACTTTCTGGAAGAACTCCACACAAAGCCACCCAATCAAACTCACGTCCAATTTTTGTTTAAACAGACAAAATCCCTATGGAAGTTATGCAAAAACAGACTCTGAGATAAGTAGTAAAAGATTACTACCACTATATTTATGCTGTGTTGGTATCAAGGGGAGAGAAAATGCAAACACAAGTTAGCTTTGTTGGAAAAAAAAGAAAAAAAATTGCAACCTTGCTGCAGATCCTGGTCACCAAAACAAGAAAACTTTGTGGATTTAGAACAAAATGCAAAAAAATCATCAGTATTATGTCAAGGAAAACTTAGTAAATATCAGGTGTGTTTCCAAGTCTATTCAGTCCTTTGTAGGAAAGTTTTTACCCTCAACAGTTCCATCAATAGGAATCTGTTGAGACCTTTTCTCCCTATATTTTCAGAAACAAGTTCTGTAGATATTAAACAATTGAAGTATACACTATGACAAGGTGACAATCACCATTGACAATTTACATCCATATCAGGTCAAGGTGTCACCCGTTTTCCCAAGTGACAAGGCTTCCCTTCTAGGTTTACTCTACTAGGTGAGTCAAATAGAACAAATTCATCTAGTGCCTTCCCAGGAGGAAAGGGAGAAACTTCGTGGAGTGTCTCAGGAGCTCTACTGAGGTTCCACAAAATTTCCTTGCATCAGCCAAATGACAGGCCACCAAATTTGCACTTGAATTTAGATTTCTGGGAAGCTTTGCCATAAATATCAGAAAAATAACAGAAACAACAATATTCAATCTCTATGAAGGCACCGGCTTAGTTCAGGAGCACAATGTTGACAATCAAACCATAACCTTTAGTTTTTCTCATAACTGGAGACTTTTTTTTTTTTCCCAATGTCTTTGGGCACCATGTGTACCAATTTGTCAACCACTGGAGGTCAAGACAAGGACACAAGGAAAGGACATACAGACATACAACATATAGACACAAAGAGCTCTTTAGTTACCATGTATCACGCGTGGAACATCTCATAGCAACTGCAGTTTCACTGATAGGCCAAAGTAACAATAAAAATAAGCAGAGAAAAAAAATCTCAAAGTTAAAAACAAAAGTTAAAAAGAAATACCAAAATCAAGATTGAACGCCTTTCTGTGTAAAAAAAAATACTGGCAGCCTATGCATGATCCTAGATGTTATTTCACGTCTCCTAGACTTTGAAAGGAAGAAGATTGGTTAGAGCATGTTGGTTTTCTCAGGGTTTCTTCAGAAAAAAAAGTGAGTCCTTGGGTATCCTGCAGCAATAACTGGAAAAGAAGTCAGTAACATTCAAGTTTTTGTCTGTTTCTTAAACAAATATCTCAAGTCCTCAATGGGTTCACAAGGCCAGTGGGACTTCGTCTCTGGGTCAGTTCCTCCTGGGGCTTTCTTAACTCTGGAATGATGTGCCCAGGGTTTTATGCCTGCAAGTGTCAGAGGAGTATGTGTGCTCAACAAGACATCCTAGGGACCAGTCCATTTTTCTGACAGCTGGTTTTGGGCATCCCCGCTTGCCAGGTCTTGAGTAAGACCAGATCTCCAGGTCTGAGGGATGCAATGGCTGATCAGGAGGCATAGAGATCCTCGAGGCTGCAGAGTTGGGAATTACTGCCAGAACCTCCTGGATGTGTTTCACATATGGTGGGATCCGGCAATCTTGTGCTATGTCCGGACTGGCTTTCAGAACGGAGGCCTGGAAGGGTCTTCCGAACACAATCTCAAAGGGGCTTCATTGTAGCCCACTTCTAGGTGCCACTCTTATGCGGAGGAGGGCAAGGGATAGTACCTGGTCCCAACGAAGCTGTGTTTCTTGGCACAGTTTTGCCAAGGTTTTCTTCAAGGTGTGGTTCATCTTTTCTGTTTGCCCGGAAGACTGCGGTCTCCACGCAGCATGCAATTTCCAGTTGATCTGCAACGCCTGCTCACTGCGTGAGTGACGTCAGAGACACATGCGGCCCATTATCACTCTGGATGGAGTCCGCCAACCCAAAGCGAGGGATTATCTCTTTCAGTAGCTGTTTGGCAACCTCGGAAGCTTTTTCCGTCTTTGTGGGAATGCTTCCACCCACCCCGAGAACATGTCCACAAAAACCAAGAGGTATTTGAAGTTGCCTGTTGTTCTAGGCATTTGTGTGAAGTCCACCTGCCAGTCCTCAAAAGGACACTTGCCCCGATATTGAACCCCAATGGCTTTAGGGTGGGAGTCAGTCTTGGGGTTATTCCTGGCACATAGTTGACAACCTCGGGTGATCCGTTGTGCTATTTTGTGTAAATACGGGCCCTTCAAATATGGGCGCACAGTTTCTAACAAGGCATCTCTCCCATAGTGAGATCCCTCGTGAAGATGTTTTAGCACCGGATACACCAGGGCCTCCGGGAGGAGGATCACCCCATGGGAGTTTACTCTCCAAGTGGAGCTGGGGTCAAACTCAGTGAATCCCCACGCACGAGCTCTCTCCTCCTCCCGCTCGGTGTACTCAGGGCATACTGAGTCAGGTCCACACGAGGATGAGTGCACCCTGGAGGGCAGAGCGGGCAGAACGGGCAGCGGCCTTAGCCACCCGATCGGCTGCCCTGTTGCCCTTTGCCATGTCAGACCCACCCTTTTGGTGGCCAGGACAGTGCATCACGGCCACAGCTGATGGTAAAGCTACTGCCTTTAACAGGGCCAGGATTTCCAATGGGTGTTTGACAGCCTTGTTACTAGCGGTAAGAAGACCCCGTTCCTTCCAAATGGCCCCAGGCATGTAGAGAATCATAAAAGAGTACTTGGAGTCAGTAAATATATTGACTCTTTTACCTTTCGAGAGCTCCAAGGCACGGGTCAGGGCTATTAATTCAGCTTTTTGCGCTGATGTACCTGCCGGAAGAGCCTTGGCCTCCACGGTGTTCTGAGCGTCACCACTGCATATCCCGCACATCGACAGCCTTGGTCCATGAAGCTGCTGCATCTGTAAATAGCTCCCACTCTGGGTCTGGCAGAGGCTGGTCCGTTAAATCTGGTCGGCTGGCATACACTGTGTCTATGGTTTCTAAACAGTTGTGGATTAAAGTGTCATCCTCAGGTCCGTCTGCATTGCTTGGAAGCAGTGTGGCGGGATTCAGGGAGTTAGAAACCTGCAGCTTCACATTAGGATTGTCCAACAGAGCTGCTTGATATTTTCCCATTCGCCCCGGCGGTCAACCAAAGTCCACCCTTCCGCTCCAGCAATGTGAAGCCCTGATGTGGCACCCACACAGTGATGGGCTGACCCAATGTAAACTTCTCCGCCTCGTGTAGGAGTCACAAGTGGCAGCCACAGCACGCAAGCATGGAGGCCATCCCTTGGTGGTGTGGTCCAATTGTTTGGACAGATATGCAACGGGCTGCATTTCTGGCCCCAACAATTGGATGAGTACTCCAAGGCCAACCCCCTGTCTCTCATGTACATAAAGCTTGAATGGCTTCCTAAGATCCGGAAGCCCTAATGCTGGTGCTGAGATCAACTTTACTTTTTTCTTCAAAGGCCTTTTGACATTCTGAGGTCCAAGACAAAGGTTCAGAGTCCAGGCCTTTGAGAGCATCATACAAGGTTTTGCTATTAATCCAAAGTTAGGAATCCAAATCCTGCAAAACCCAGCCATACCCCAAAATCCACGCAACTGTCGCCGGTTGCTGGGGACTTTAAGGGCTGAAATTACTTGTTTCCTTTCTGTCATCAAGCTCCGTCTGCCTTTCCTAATTTCAAACTCCAAATACGTCACCGTTTGTTTATAGATCTGTGCCTTTTGGGGTGACACCTTATAGCCACATTCTGCCAGGTGGTTCAGTACCACTATGGTATTTTCCAGACAAGATTTGTAGTCTGGACTTGCAATCAATAAATCATCTACGTATTGCAACAAGACACCCTGGTGTAATTGAACCTTCCTGAGATCCCTGGCCAGTATTTCCCCAAAAATAGCTGGGGAGTTCTTACACCCGTGTGGAAGCACAGTCCAGCAACACTGGAGAGTGCTCTGGACTTAGGGTCCTGCCACTCGAAGGCAAAAAGCGGTTGGTCCTGGACATCTATTGGGATACAGAAAAATGCATCCTTCAGGTCTAATACCGAAAACCACCCAAAGTCACCAGGTATGGCAGTTAATAAGGTGTAGGGATTAGGCACGTGGGATGTAAATCCCGAACAATGTCATTCATGGCCCTTAAATCTTGGACAAAACGGTACTCGCCTGTCTGGGGTTTCTTCACTGGCAGAATCGGAGTGTTGCACGGTGAGCGACAGGGCCGAATGAGTCCAGATTGAAGGAACCTTTTCAATACTGGCTCCATTCCCCTCAAGGCCGCCTCCTTTAAGGGGTATTGCTTCCTCCTCGGGGTTCTGCTCCCCTCTATCACTTCTATTTTTACAGGCTCAGCATTTTTCGCACGTCCTGGGGTTCCATCAGCCCATACCCATTTACTTACTCTTTCAACAATTTCTGGAGGTAAAATTTCACCTTTCGGTGGAGCATCTTGAGTAAGCAACATCTGGAACCGCAGAGCATGCTCTGGAGGCACCTGTAGGTGAAGCTCTGATGTTTTGGTGAGAACATAATTCGTGCGTTGAGCTTACTTAAAAGGTCGCGACCAAGGAGAGGGATTGGACACTCTTCCATGTACAGGAAGCTGTGCTGGAGCTGCGTGGTGCCCGGCCGGCACTCCAAAGGTTGCAGGAAGGGGTGTCTGTTGTGGCCTCCCCGTAATTCCAGTGACTGCTGCCGTCTCTTTGCTCATTTTAGTTAATTTTGAATTCAAAACTGAGTATGTCGCTCCAGTGTCCACCAAGAAATCAATGAGACGATCCCCACAGCGAGGGTTACCCGGGGCTCTGAGGGGGTTATTCTAATGGGCTTCTCTAGATCTAGTGGAGCCCCCGGGCCCCTATTCTGCATCTGAACTTTCTCCATGAACTATCATTTGTCTCCTCTCCTCTGCACTTGGCTCTAGATTCCTTCTACTCTGTCTGTATTCCCTCCTATCTTCACCTGAGGCTCTACCCTGTGCTGTCATTTGTCTCCTGTCCTCTGTACTGGGCTCTCGATTCCTTCTCTGTCTGTATTCCCTGTCATCATCTGAGCCTCCACTCTGTGCTAACATCTGTCTTCTTTCCTCTCTCCTTGGTTCCTGGTTCTGTGTGCTCCTTCTATATTCCCTCCTGTAACCCCTACGTGAATCATCATGTCTTGGGGTTCTCTGCCTTCTGTAATTATTGCGTCTGCCGCTTCCCTGTAACCTGGGACAACTGTACTTCCAATGTCCCTCTTCCCTACAGAAAGCACACTGGTCTCTTCCTAGGGGTTCACGTCTCTGTCCATTATTGTTTCCCTGAAACCCTGTCCTGTGTTCTCTTTGTAAGAAAACAGTCGCAGGTTTCGGTCTCCCTGCTCTCTATTATTATACACCCTGAATGCCAGGTCCACTACCTGGGACAGACTCATCTCAGTGACGCCGTCCACCTAGCTAGCTTTTTCTTTATGTCTGGGGCACTGTGGGTAATGAACGCCATAGTGATCAGACGAGCATTTTCTGGGGCATCTGGGTTTATATCCGTGTGGTTAGTGTAAGTTTGAATAATCCTCTCAAGGAACTCTGACGGATCCTCATTAGCTCCTTGCTCGAGTTGCAGTATTTTGTTAAAGTTTTTTTGTTTGGGGATCCCCTGCTGCAGTCCTACCAATAAACATTTTTTGTACTGCTCCCAACATCGCCGTTCCTCCATTGTTAGGGTCCCATCCAGGATCTCTCTCTCTGGACAACCACCTCTGCTCTGGGGACTGCCTATCCTGTTGGTGGTCAGCCTCCTCCCTGGCTTTCCTGAATACCATCCTCTGCTCACCCAGAGTTAATAAAGTATGCAGCCTGGACTGTATATCTGCCCAGTTAGGGCGGTGGGAGACAAAGATAGAGGCAAACAGGTTCGCCATCCTCTTGGGAGCCTGCCGGTACGAGGGAACAGAGCTCCTCCAATTTAGGAGGTCCGCAGTACTGAACGGATGGTGCGACCAAAAGTACCCAGCAGGTCTCCCGTGTTCATTCAAGCCACCCATTGGCATCTGGCGAAGGGGAAACTGTCCTGCCTCAGGGTGATCCTTCCTGCCAAAGTGGGTGCCGAGTCTAGTGTGGGGAGGAGACGCCATTTTAGTTTCCTCCCCAGAGGGCAGTGGAGGCTGTGCAGCCTCAGGGGTCTGCACGGGAGGGGTCTTGTCACGTGGAAGAGGATTTTGTGCTGATGTATTTAAGGTATTTAAAATATGATGCTCCTCCTCTTCTAACTCTGCCCGCTGGCAGTCCTCATGGGAAGGGGAAGGTCTATCCTTTCTCTGTGCCATCAGCCGAGCCTCCGCCATATCCAATTTATGGAGGGCGGCCTCTATCCTGTCCTGCATACTTTTAAAGGCTCGATCCTGTATGCTTTTATAAACTGACTCAAAGAGGTTACGGTTCTCATCCCTCATGCACTTAATAGTTAAATCAAAGGCCTGATGTTGTTGTTGTATGGCCACGTTAAAAGCCTGGATTTGTTGTTGTATGGCTACGTGAAGAGCCTGAATGTGTTGTTGCACATTCTCAGCATGTGAAGTAGAACATCTGCCTCTCACAGAAACAAGAATGTAGCAAACGGCGCTTACACATATTACCAAAAACCACCCAGAAGCACGGACTGTAAAGGGATGGCTTGTAACCCACCCATGTATGGACACAATAGTGAAATCACGTGCCATGCACCAGGCTTCATCAAATTATTTATATCATGAAACGGGCGGTGATATTTAATGGAAGAAGGCTGCTCAAATTCAAGGCCGGAAGGAAACTGAAAGAACTCAGGCTAGGGATGAAACTGTACAGGCTCGTGGTTGAGGCCATATTTGAGTCAGAAACGCACCCACAAGGGCTGTACGCACAGGGAAAAAACAGACTTTTCAGGACTTGAGACAAATATAACTGCGAGTCCTGCAGAACTAGTGCGCTTATGGTGACCAGCGCCAGGAATGTTACTTTGGGCTGGTCCACCGCGGGTGTAACTTGGAAACCACGCTGGGCGCCAAACTGTTGTAGAGCAACCCACGCCCGATACAAAACGGGGTGCCTGACTGTGGGCGGCTCACCCGCGCTTAAAAGGACTTATCCATGCTCCACCGCAGGCGCACGCGAAAGGTTCATAAAAGGTTTATTCACAGGAAGGGGAATGAGGAGATGTACAGCTCTGGGAGGAAAGTGGGAGACAAAGTTTTAAATGCGTCCTACCCGATCCGCCCATCAGGAATCCAAAATGGCGCTCTGAGAGCTGCCGCCAGCCAGGAGCGTGAAGCCAGGAGGCGAGCGATCGCGAGCCAGAGAGAGAGCCCAAGGCCCACGTGTTTGGTTTTTATATCCAACCTGGCTGCCCAACTCCACCCTCAGGTCCCAGCCACCCTCCCTTGGTGGTGACGGGATTTGTCTTTCCCAGAGTCTTGATGGCTTTAGTCTGGAGTGGGGGTGGCGTCCCAAAGCCTGCATGGGATTAGCTCAGGACATCCTTTCCCCCTAACACTGCTGGGTCCTCCTTCCTCTGAGGCTGGAGCAGCTTCTCGCGGCTCCGACCCTGGCTTCCCTCCCTCTTTCGGGGCGCCCGCCCCCAAGCTGCCTGAACGGTTCCTCAGTCCGGGGCTGGTGGGACCCCGTGGCGCAGTCAGCCCAGGCCCGGCGGGTCCTCTGCACGGGCAGGAGGCGAGCATCAGGGGCCGCGCTGGGCTCCGAGGGGCCACGGCCGGCTCGTGTTGGAGCGGCGGGGAGAGACCCGCGAGGCTCCGCCGCCCGCGCCACCGAGGCCGCTCGGGTCCGTATCGTGCCCGGAGGGGCCTGCCCTGCGGTGGGGCCCCGGGCAGGAGGAGCCCAGGGTCCAGCCGAGCAGCCTCAGGGGCAGAGGAACACGGCAGCGACGGCCTCCAGGGGGGCTGCTGCAACACTTAGGGGGTCCTCTTTGAAGCCCTGCTGCCCCGGGCTTCCCCCTGGGGCCCTGGGGTCGCCCTGGGCCCCCGTCAGGCGGCTCTGGGCTCCCAGGGGAGGGTCCTGTCCAGGGTGAGAGGGGACCCCCCCCCAGGTGCAGGCGTCCTGCTCTTCGGGGAAGCCGCCCCGCGGCGGGGAGGCGGCCTCAGCGGCCCCCCCCGTGGCTCCTGCAGAGTCAGGGGGGCAGGAGCGCTTAGAGCCCTTTAGGCAGCTGGAACGTCCTGGATGGCGGAAGGGACCGGTCAGGGGCGAGCGGGGAGCCGGTGGGTGCAAAACGGCCGATCAGACTTGTGGGCGGGGCACCCCGACGGGACATGAGGTGGGGTCGGGGCGCTGAGAGACCACCCTGAGCAGAGCCAGCTCCGGCCCCAAGAAGAAAGGGAAAGACTCTCCCGGCTGCTGCGGGCGGCGCCACACGGACAGCCACGGGCGCCGCGGAGAGCAAGACCCCGGCCTCTCTCTGCTCCAGGAACCCGGCCGCGCGGTCGCGAGGGGCCGGAGGTGACAGGACGGGGGAGGGAGTCCCTGGAGAATCGGGGCCCGAGTCTGTCCCGGGCCCGGCTCCCCTGCTCCAGGCTCAGGGTGGCCCCTGGGGTCAGGCTCGGGTCCCCCCGCGGCCTCAGGCTCGTCCACAAGGCGTCCACGGGGCCGCTTCGGGGTCCCTTGTCCTACATGGTCCTCGGTGCCCGTCACGCCGCGGGGGGTGTAAGCGGGATCCGTGCTGTGCGTCGGGCCTCAGCCCCGGGCGTCCCGGTCACCCTCGCGACCTCGCGCTTCCCAGCGGGATCCGGCCTCGCGCTCCTGACGGACCTGAAAGGCGCCTCGCGGGGCCGGGCTCCTGGACCCAACGGACTGGCCCTTCCGGCCTTGCTTGGGATCCAGAACTGTAGGTAACATAATGGCGGCCGGACAGGCCGCTGAGGATCAGCAGAGCCACCCCTGGCCTCTGGCAGAGGAGGAAAGAGGGGCCGGCGTCCTCTGCGCAGGGAGAGAAGCCGAAGACCTTCGCCGGGACGGGGTTTCCATCCCGTCTCCCCGCGGCCTGAAGGGACCCGAGGCCCGGGCCTGGGTCTCCAAGAGCTGCTCGTCGCCGGCGTCGCCCAACAACTGCCAGGAGCTCTCACACTGGGGGTGTCTGACACCGCCCCGGGGGGGCCCGCAGCGACCATCCCTGCCGGCCAGGGCTGCCCAGCACCCTGGTGACCGGTGGGGACCAGCACGGACGCTCTCCGGGTGGGGCAGCCGCCCCCGGGGGCCACAGTGCCTCTTTGTCTCCCTGTTGTAAGAGACACCCCGAGGCGCTGGAGCCCGGGCCCCTTGCAGCTGCGCACGGGGGAGACCCACAGACCCTGTCCTGTCCTCGGTCGGGCCCTGTCCTGCGATCAGCTGCGGCCACAGGCCCCTGCCGTGTGGGCGTCGTGTCGCCACAGCCCCGGGTCTGGGTTTTCGGCCCTTTGGGCTTTTGGCGTCTCTCCATTCCAGAGCCCGGCAGGCGGCCACCCCGGCCACCCCGGCCAGCCCGCCGTCCCGGCCACCCCGGCTGTCCCGCCGACCACGTGCTCCTGCCTTGTCGCCCCTTCGGACAGGCGTCTCCCGCACGCGAGGCCGGGCTGGCCCCTGTGAGCACACGGAGGAAGCCGCCGCCAGTCCCGCCTCTTGGAGCAGGCGTCAGAGGGAGGACGCAGCCCCCCACCGTGACTGGGGCTCCCGGGGGGCCATCACCTAAAAGTGTCCTCAGGTTGGGCAGGCGGCCCTGGGGCGCGGTGAGCCAGGCGGAGCCCGCCTGGGGGCAGCCCGGGGGTGAGGGCCACTGCGGGGCGGGGGGGTCGGGAGGCCCTGGCACCTTGGTTGGGCTGTTGCCCTGTCCCCGGCCCCTTCCCAGGCCCGCCCTCCGCTGCGAGCGCCACTAGCACCCCCGGGCGCGGGCTGGGCCCCGGCAGGGCTGCGCGGCTGTGCGGCTGGTGGGAGTGGAGGGCGGGGCTGCCTGTGCCGTCAGGCTGGAACACCTGCCTGGAGTCGGGGGGCTGGGGGACCTCACGAGGGGCGTGGTCCCCAGAGAGCCCCAAGTCAGGAGGGCCAGGCCCTGGGGGGAGCGCCGGGGAGGCAGCGGGGATGCGAGACGGGGGCATAGACCGGGGCCAGGGGCCCCACGTCGAGGGTTGGGCCCCCAGGAGTGAGCTCCAGGTGGGGCCCTCCGGGATGGACGTCTCCCCTGCTGGCCCAGCCCAGCCTCCCCGGCCGGCCAGGACCCAGCGGCCAGCGGGTGCCACACCAGTGGCTGCTCTCCAGGGAGGGGCAGGGGGCAGCAGCTGCTGCTGATGGGCACAGGGTGGCACAAGGCGGCTCGTCCTGGTCTAGAGGGACGGGGGCAGGAGGGCGGGCAGGACAGAGCCCGCACGGTCAGGGAGGCGGCGGGATGGCTCGGGCAGGGGCTGGGGCCCTGGGAGGGCAGGAGGGGGCAGCCCGCTGGGGGTGCGGCGCTCCCAGGGGACCAGGGTGCCAGGGCCTGGCTGGCTCAGTGGGTTGGGTGAGGCTCCCCAGCAGGGGCCCCAGGACCCCACGAGGGCCGTGTCCCGGGCTGCCCTGTCTGTCCAGGCGCCCCCAGACCCAGCAGCTCACCCCCGGGCCGGGTCGCGGCTCAGGCACAGAGGCCGCCCCACGGCCTGGCAGGCGGGGCAGGGCCGGGGTGGCACCTGGGCACAAAGCTCCGTCCCCCACCCATCTCCCCGGCGCCCTCTCCTCCCCCGCCCTGAGCTCCCGGCCGGGTCGGTCCCCACGGAGGGTGGCAGAGGCATCAGCACGCTCCGCCCGCCAGGGCTGTTCACACCCAGTTTATTCAGGCCCGGCCAGGGTGGGGGTGCCGGGAGGGGGCAGACCCGCAGCCTCCTCTCCCCCGCTCCCGCCTGGAGCCACTGGGTCCTGGGCCCGAGCTGGGCCCCCTGGGCGGTTGAGGTCACGCGGGCGGTGCCGTCTCCAGGGCGCGGCCAGGACGACACATGCTGCCCGGGGGAATGTCAGTCACGGGGAGTAGCCGGCACATGCTGGCCAGGTGGGCTGTGACCCCACATTGCATGGGGTCCTGGCGCCCTCACACCCCGTCCCTCTCGCCAGCACAGCCAGGGCCGGGGCAGAGGGTGCAGCGGGCACTCGTCCTGGCACTCCGGGCTGTGGGGAGGCTCGGCCTCCAGAGACACGTGGGAGGCCGGGGGTCCCCAAGTCCCGATCGTGGCCCCGCTCCTCTTGGGGGGGCTGCAGTGAGCAGGGGGGCCCCCAACTCCCAGGCCGTGCGTGTCCTGCGGCCTCCAGCAGGCGCCCCCGGCGGTCAGTCCTCTGTGTCCCGGGCCCCGTGGCCAGCGGGGGGGGCCGCCCCGGGACTCAGGGCACCGTTTCCTCCTCAGCCTCCGTGGCGACGGCCGGACAGGCCTGCAGGGCTTGGGCAGCCGCGGGTCCCCTGCCTCACCCCGTGTCCTCATCTGCGGGTTCAGAGCACATGGACGCCCTGAGGCCCGGCTCCTGACCCTGGGGTGCTGTCGCGGGGGACCCCCGGTCTCAGGGGAGGCTGTGCCCCCCCACCCCCGGGGGCAGGACTGAGACGGGGTCTCGGGACCAGGGAGCCCCACCCACCACGTCCCTGGGGGAGCAGCCGTACCTGGTGGGGTCTCCCTTTGGTGGGTCCCCTGCGGAACAGACACAAGTCAGGAGGGTCAGCAAGTCGGGGCCCCGCCCGCCCGGCACCCCGGGGGCCCTTCTCCCAGGGACCCGCGGACACAGCGAGGCGAGGCTCGGGCCCTTGCTGGCCTGTCCCCAGGGCCCAGCACTCGGCGCACCCGCCCCTCCCAGCCCAGCCCCCCACTCCCCCAGAGTGTGTCATCGGGAGGGGGGCCCTGACAGAGGGTCCCCTCAGGAGCGGGTGCCGGGGCGGGGGGGCGGACAGTGTCCCTGTCCAGCTCTCAGACCCGACCCAGACCCCTGGCGGGCCATGGAGGGGTGGGCTGAGGGGCAGCAGCTAGATCTACCCCGTGTACCCCTTGGACGAGTGTGAGCTGCTCCCCTGTGCACCCGTGGACCAGCCAGGCTGGCCCCGTCAGACATATTGTCCCGGCCCCTTCCCCTGCTCTGCCACGCCTGTCCACCGCCTCGGGTCCGGCATGAGCAGTGCAGGGGTGATGATGCCTCCCCTGAGTCGGGGTTCAGCCCTCCAGCCTTGCACAGCCTCCCAGTGACGCTGTATGACATCAGGGTCCCCCCGGGGCACCCCTCCCCAAAACGGGACAGACCAGAGCCTGAGAGGTGCTGGGTGTCTCCCTATGTTGGGGGCAGATCTGGAGGGTCTCTGATGAGTCAGCGGGCCCTGAGCCCCAGAGGACTCCCCGCTGCTCACCTGGTGTCCATTTCTTCCCCTGAGAGCCCATCGTGCCCTGAGGACCCCGAGCGCCCCAGGACAGGGACGAGCAGAAGCAGAAGCAGGAGCACAAGCAGAATAAGGGGCCAGGAGGAGCAGGTGACGTCGCTGCTGCTGGTCCCCGGATTTGCTTCCACCTGAAGCCGGCTGCACCTGGGGGGAGGCGGGGCCTGGAGCCGCAGGGGACACACCGGACCCTGGACCCCACCCGGGCCCTGGGGCGGGAGCAGGAGGGGGGGGGGGGGGACATTGGGGGGTCCAGTGTCCTGCCTCCCACAGCCCGCTCCAGGGAGGGCCCGGAAGGACAGGGAGACGGATGTGACAGGGAGACACAGAGGACAGGCCATAGGGTGTCTCACTTGGGGTGGCCCTTATCTCTCCAGGTCCACCAGGATCCCCCAGACTCGGGCTGAGGCCGGGTCTCCTACCTGGTCCAGGGCCGGCACTGGTCCAGGGTCCCGTTGGGGAGAAGGTTCCGTGGGGACAGTCCCCACACAAGTGTCCTGCCGCTCGGTGCCTGCGGGCAGCAGGGCAGGTGGGGCTGGGCAGGGGGCTGGGCGACCCCGGGGTGCTGGGGTGTCCCTTCCCGGGTGGGGCCCCGGCTGTGTCAGGAGTGGCCCTGGGGGTGCTCACCTCTCTGCCTCACGCTCTGGCCGGGCCTGCAGGCCGAGTGGGGCCGGCACTGCTCCAGGGTCCCGTCGGGAGAGAAGGTTCCAGGGGGACAGTCCTCACACAGCGTGTCCTGCTGCTCGGTGCCTGCAGGGCAGGTCAGGTCAGGCTGGGTGGGACAGCTGGGTCCCGGGGGCTGGGCATGTCCCTTCCCAGGGAGGGGGCCCGGCTGTGTCAGGAGTGGCCCTGGGGGTGCTCACCTCTCTGCCTCACGCTCTGGCCGGGCCTGCAGGCCGTGTGGGCCGGCACTGCTCCAGGGTCCCATTGGGAGAGAAGGTTCCGGGGACAGTCCTCACACAGCGTGTCCTGCTGCTCGGTGCCTGCGGGCGGCAGGCGGGGCTGGCCGGGTGGCTGGGCAGCCCCCTGGGTGCTGGGTGTCCCTTCCCGGGTGGGGCCCCAGCTGTGTCAGGAGTGGCCCTGGGGGTGCTCACCTCTCTGCCTCACGCTCTGGCCGGGCTGCAGGCCACATGGGGCCGGCACTGCTCCAGGGTCCCGTCGGGAGAGAAGGTTCCGGGGGGACAGTCCTCACAGCGTGTCCTGCCACTCGGTGCCTGCGGGCAGGGCAGGTCGGGCTGGGGGGGCAGCTGGGTGCCCTTGGGGGGCTGGGATGTCCCTTCCCGGGAGGGGCCCGGCTGTGTCAGGAGTGGCCCTGGGTGCTCACCTCTCTGCCTCACGCTCTGGCCGGCCTGCAGGCCGTGTGGGGCTGGCACTGCGCGCAGCTGTCCCCGTGCTCAGGGACGCAGACGTGGCCAGGGACGCAGCCACACACAGTGTCCCCCGTGGGGGAGCACCCGCGCCGGGTCACCAGGCCCAGGGCTGCCAGGAGAGAGGGCTGAGCCGCGGCTGCCTTTGGGGGAGGCGCCTGTCTGGGCCCCAGGCCGGGCTCCCGCAGGGTGGGACGCTGGGCACGGAGCCCACCCGCCCGCACCGGCCTGTCCGCACTCAGCTCCGCCCGGGACCTGGGAGACCTGTGCCGAGAAGCACCCAGGGCCGGGGAGCCACACGGCTGGGGTCTGGGGTGACCTGGTGAGGGACATTAGCCACAGGGTGAAGGGGAGTTTGGGGGCAGGGAGGGTCTCCCTGGGATGTGGCGGGGGAGGGGAGGGCTGACCTGCTCCCAGTGGACAGACGGGGCATCTCCCGTCAGCCCTGGGGGAGGCAGGTAGACCCCAATCCGGTGCCCCCAGGCTTGTCCCTCCCACACCTTTCTGAACCCCAAAGTCCTCTCTTCCCATTTCACCTCCTGGGGACCCCTCCCCGCACCTCCTGTCAGGGCAGGTTGGGGGGGCCTCGGGGGGTGTGGGCGGGTCCTGACAGCCGAGCTCCTGGGTGTCCCGGGGCCCTTGCGGGGGAGCAGAGGGACCCTCTGGGTCCCGGGGACAGACCAGGGTGGACAGAGGCCTCAGCTCCCGGAGGACCCCCGGGGGGCACTGGAGCCCAAGGAGCAGGGGGGAACAGCAGTTAGCAGGGGTGGCTGTGAGGGGGGCTCACCTGGGCTGCAGTCCCGGCAGGGCAGACACTCCCTCAGGTCATTGAGCTTGTCCGTGTAGGTCCCGGGGGCGCAGGGGACACACACTGTGCCCGTTACTCCCCGCAGGGCTGCTTCACCCGGTAACCTGCAGCCAGAGGGCCCCCAGATCAGGGCCACCCCGAGGGGCACCTGAATCACAGCAGGGTGGCCCCACACCCAGGGACTGAGGGCACCGAGCTGCTCCCCAGCCCCTGACATTTGGGGCCCCAGCAGGAGCCTGTCAGGAGAGTCAGAAGCTTCTGGAGGGACGTGGGCCTAGACACGAGGCCTGTGCAGAGCCCCCTGACCCTGGGTCCCTTCTCTGGGGGTGTCCTGCCCCAGGTGCCCCCTGCGGGGAGCAGGAGGGTCTGGGGAGGAGGACCCTGCAGGGGGGTCTCATGGAGGGGTCCCAGTCAGTGGGGTGCCGGCCCTCAGCCCCAGCACTGACCCCCTCCCTCCCAGGGCAGAGCGGGCCGGGCCGGGCGGCTGCACCCACCTGGGCTGCACTTGGGGCAGCACTCGGCCCCCACCAGGTACTCCTCGTCTTTGCAGGGGCCCACGGCTGGGGCGCAGGGCGGGGACCCCAGGAGGATGAGCATCGGCACCTGGGGAGCGGGACAGGGCGGGGCAGGGGCTGGGGTCGTCTCGGTCCCGCAGTCTGTGAAATGGGCAGCAGCTCCCGGGGATGGCCGGGTGACCCCTGATCGGGGTGAGGGGGCCCTGTCTCCTGTGCCCCGCAGGGTCCGTGCCCACTGGGTGTCTGTCCTCACCGAGTCCTGACCCGGAGCCCTGAGCCCTCCCCCCCCACACCCCCACAATAGCACAGGCCTCTGTTTATCACCCCCACCTTCTGGGGCGAGCGGGGCCCCACCCTGCAGCCGGTGGACCCTAGGGGCGGGAAAAGCTCACCTTTCCCAGGTAGGTTGGCAGGAGCACACAGGTCTCAGCCGCTTGGGGGGCTCCTGCGGGTTGCCTCGCGGATCGGGTCGGGCTCAGGGGGGGGGGGGTGGCTCCGGGGCAGCAGGGCGGGGAGGGGCAGCGGGGTGGGGGAGGGCGCAGCGGGCTCAGACTCACCAGGATCCGGGCCGCCCGGTCCCGACGTCTCCCGGGGAGGGTCCTCGGCGTCAGAGGAGCCCCCGGCAGCTGCCTGGGCCCCATTGTGGGTCTGCTCCTCCTCGGCAGCCTATTCGGCCACCATTTTGTCACCTAAACAAGGTCAAAGTGGCCCGCCAGTTAGGAACAGGAGCCCAAACCCTTCAGCCCTTCAGATCAAACAAGAGCCAAAGCTGGGTCACACGGGAAGGTTGTGCTTCACAAGGCATGTCCGGAAGGCCCGGGGGCTGAGGACCGATGCATGGCAAGGGACCCAGAAGCTGATCCCTGGAGGGCCTTGTTGATGAGATCAGAGGCTGGGGATGGGGGTGTGTCATCAAGTGGATGAGAAGCGCCTGGAGGACAGACCCACCACCCCTAATCTTCTACACCCTCCCCTTGCCTTAATCTCCCTAATCTCCTAAAAACCAATTACGTGTGTCAATAAAAGGGCCAGGATCTTGCTCTTCAGCAGCATCCTGCCTTGTGCAGCCCGCTCCACGGCTCCCGTTTGTCAGTGCGGTGTTGTCCCGACGCGACACCCCCTCATGCCATGAAGCCCCCCGACTCCCGCCGCCCGCAGGAGCCGCCTCAGCAGCAACTCACCGACATTTCGGAGATATTGAAAACAAAAAGGGAAACCAGTTGCTCTGCTCTCAGGAAGTCCCAGGGCACGCGCAGCCGGCCGGCGGGGGCAGCGGCAGCCGCTGGGCAGGGGACCCGGGAGCGGGGGACGAGGGACGGGGTGGGGGCTGTGGGGGGTGCGGAGGGTGAGGAAGCGGGTGGACCACAGGTCTTATCAGGTCCCTCCTCTGCCAGCCCTGCCCACACCCAACCCCACTTCCGCCCCGTCCTCTCACAGCCCAGAGGCAGGGAGGCACCCCTGCCCCCTGAGTCCCAGGTGCTCTGACCGCAGACTTCCGTGCCCTCACAGCCCCGCCCCAGGCGCCCCGTCTCTGCTGCTGACTCGGGTCTATGGAAATGGTGTCCCCTCCTCCATGGGCCCCTCTGGCAGGGTCCCTGCTCCCCGCAGGCTCCTGAGCTCTGTGTGCAGGGGGAGCCACCCCACACGGGAGGGGCTTGTTCCCAGGGAGGGAGGGGGAACGTTCCCCCTGCACCCTGAGGGCCCCGACCCCTCACACACCTGACCTGGGGGCCGTGCCCCCATTTCTGCATGGGGAGGGGCTCAGACAGTGACAGGCCTGCTGGATGCCCTGGGCTGGCCTGGGCCACCCGCCTGCTCTGTCCTCACAGCCCTGAGCAGGCCTGGGGACAGCTCTGCCCCCCACAGCCCCCCCGCACAGGCCAGACCAGGGCCCTGGTCCCCACAGCTGGCCCAGGAAGAGCATCCTGGCTCTCCTCCCGGTGCCCTCCCCACATCCACAGCCCGGGGCACCGTCCCTGTGGGGAGGCCCCTCCTCCCACAGAAACCAGGCCCGGGGCAGGGCACCACCCCGTACACCTGCCTGGCTGGGCGATGCCGGGGAGCCCCCCTTGTCTCCCCCAGGACCTCTGTGCCCTGGGCAGCCCCTTCCCAGCGCGTCGCGGGCGTGGGCAGAGGCCTCCCAGGCCTGAGCCAGCCCTGCAGCAGCACCAGCCGCTGAGCCTCCCCAGGCTGCGCCCCTGGGCCTGCGCCCTTTCCCTGTGCCCCCCGGATCCTGACACAGGCAGACCAGGGGCAGCTCTGAGCCGATGGTGCTGCGGGGTCCACTCAGCCCGGGGTGGCAGGACCGTCCAGTCAGGCTCGCGGGCGGGCAGCCTGAGGGGGTAAGGCAGGGCGGGCTTGGGGTGGAGCGGCTGGGTCACCAGTCGGCACAGCGGCCCTGCGTCCACGGCAGCGGGACTCCCGCATGTGAGTGGGGTCCCCTCTCACCTGGCACAGGACCCCAACCCTGGGAGCCCAGAGCTGCCTGACGGGGGCCAAGCGGATGCCCCAGGGGCAGACCCGCTCCAGGCCCCCAGCTCCGGTGCAGCAGGGCCCCTGAACTAGGACCCCCCCAATTATTAAACCAGCCCCCCTGTGGGCGGTCCGTGCAGTTTTCCTCTGCCCCACCGGGCTGCGGGGCTGGACCCTGGGCACCTCCTGCCCCTCCAGGCGCCCTGATCTCAGGGCAGGCCCCTCGGCTCCCCACCTCAGCGCCCGCCAGGGCTCCTGGGCACAACGCTGCCCAGTCCGGCAGGCGTCCCTGCGTGCGAGGCCGGGCGGGCCCCTGTGCAGACATGGAGGAGCCGCTGCGCAGTCCCGCCTCCTTGAGCAGGGTCAGCGGAGGACGCGGCCCTCCCAGGGTGACTGAGTTGTGGACATGAACTCCAGCCTTTCCCCGGGCGGAGGAAGGACGAGCGGTGCTTCGGGTCGGGGCGGTCAGGGGAAGCGTCATTACTCAGGCGAGAGCCCCAGGCCCGGGGCGCCCCGGAAGGGCCGAGCCCCGGTGTGAAGCCAAGGCTCCCTTCACGCACAGCCGTGTCCGTGTCTGGCACGTGGCAGCCTCGCTGTGCAGCAGGCGCAGCCTCTGCGGCAAAGTCCCCGACAAGGGGCGAGGCAAGGGGAAGCTGCGGGCGTTCGGGGGCGGCCGTGGAGAGGGCGCAGCTGGCCGGCGGCCGCCCCGGCAGGTAAGAGGGTGAGGCCCGGCCGAGCGTCTTGGGGGGAGGAGCTGCGAGGAAGCGCACTTGGTGGTGCCGCCCGCGTGGGCTGCTCATGGCACCTGGGCTGGAGGTCCTGCGGGATCTTTACTACATTCCTTTGCTCAAAAATACATCTTCTCCTCAAGAACGTGCTATTAGGACGAGCTCCCCAGGTGTCCGGGTCGCGCACTGCCGCAGGTAACAGCCCGACAGCCGCACGACGCGCGGAGCAGGAGGCGGGACGGCGAGCGGGGACCTTCTCTGACAACAGCACACGGGAGCCAGGTGCACAGGCGCAGCGAAAAACTTTCCTTGAAGGTCACGTTCATGCCTCCCACACACGCGGGGTCGCTGCCGCGGACCCAGCTTTTACATGGAGATCTGCACAGCCCCGCGTCTCAGCCCTTACAGCCCCCCAAGTTCCCCCGGTTTCAGGTTTTCTCAGCACCCCCCCCCCAAGACAGAGCAACAGGCGAGCAGCCGCGCGGGGAGGGCGTTGAGTCACTTGGCAGCGGAGGGAGGGAGGGCAGCGGGCCGGAGCGGGATGCGCGGTCCGCGGCTGGAGCTACCTGCAGGCCGAGGGTTCGCAGCTTTTAACCCGCGGGGACAAACTAGCCACGAGGTGTGGGACCCACAGACCCGGGGAAGGGACGCGGGACTGTGGCCAGGGGCCCGAGCAGGCTGTGGTGAATTTGGGGGTCCTCACAGGCAAAAGCAACCGTGACCCTGGATGAAAGGGAAAACCGGAACACCCCTCGTCCTCGGGGCAGCCTGGCCCGCCGGGACCCCGGCCACGCAGGTGCACGTTTAGCCGCGCGCTCCCGGCTGGCCCGGGACCCCGCGACTCCTGCCCTTTTCTTTTTTCTTTTTTTTTTAAATAATAAATTTTATTTTATATTCCCCATACAATTGCAACCCCCCCATTCTGACCCCAATCCCTCCCCTCCCGCCCCCCCACCCCCCATAGAGTGTCTCTGGTTCATAGTTTTTTGTTGATTTTGATTTTCACTTTCTTAGAGTTATTCATTTTCCTGGTCCCTTATTTAGGTTTCTGGATTCCTGCGATGAGTGAGACCGTCCGGGATTTTTCTTTTTCTTTCTGGCTTATTTCGCGGAGCATGATCCCTTCCCGCGCCATCCACGTTGCTGCACATGGCATGTGTTGTCTTTTCTGAATGCTGAGTCATATTCCATGGGGTGTATGGACCCCATCTCTTGATCCAGGCATCTGTTTTTGTCCTGCCCTCTTCTTCAATGGTTGTCGCCGCCCTGCAGGCTCTGCCGGGAGCGGCCGGGCCCGCGGGGTCTGGCTCTCTGGGTGGCGGCGGGGCCTGCCGGGCTGCCGCGAGCCAGAGCGGCTGTGGAGGCGCCGGGGGTCAGCTCGCCCGTCCCTTTCTCTCATGCCGGCGACGCCACGGCCTCAGCGCGAGGCCAGTTCCGGGCCGTCGGCCCAAATGGTCCCGGTGCGGCCACCACTGCGGCTACGGGGGGTGGCCCGGCAGCTGGTGGATGGCTGTGGGGCCGCGTGTTCTTGGGGCTTTTGCTTTGGGGGCAACTTTCCCTCTCAGCGCGTGGTGCCGCAGGCATGGGAGGCGGGAGCACCAGGAACCCCACATCTACCTTTAATTGAAGTTTCCTAGAAGGGCCCCAGGGCCGCTGGGCGGAGCCCTTGTTGAAGGGCTTGTAGGGACGTTCCACCTCGCTTACGACGCCACCCGTTCCCGACTTTCTGCACCAAACACCTCCGCCCGGAGCCACCGAGAGGCCCGAAGGACCCGATCTATCAGCTCGTTGGCGCTGTCGGGGAGACGAGGCTCCACTCTGCTCTCACAGGCATTTACCTCGGATGCTCCCGCTCAGCCGCGGCCCAGGGCTGCAGGTTCGCTGGAGAACGCACTGACCGCACGACCCTGCGTCGAAGCCCCAGGACCATGACCCCGTCGGGGCGCCACCACCGCGGTCAGGACGGTCCATGGATTCCTCTGCCGTGGACGAGCCTGAATGAATTTGCAGGGGGAGGCTGGGGAGAGCCGCCGAGAGCAGCTCTGCCTCCCGCGCCCCCGGCCCAGGCTTTCACCACAGACGGGAGCAGGAGCAGGAAACAGCAGGCGGCCGTGGTCGCCGAGCACACGAGTACGTCCCGGCGGAGAGCACGGTTCCTGCTGGCGGGAGCACGCGCCCCACCCGCCCGTCCTCAGAGCACAGAGTCAGGTCTGGGAAGACGTGCCGTGTGCAGAACCTCTAGGGTCCTGAACCTCCGTGTGCAGGGTGCACGGTGCTCTCCCCGACGCCAGCTCCCTGCGGGGAGCAGCTGCCAACACCCGCGGGCAGCGGGAGACGCTCCCCTGAGCGCTCAGGATCTAGACAGGCCCACACGGGACAGTGTCCCGGACCCCTCCCACACTGCACAGCTGCCCGTCCACCACCCCGGGGAAGGATTTGGGGTCCCGGCGTAAGCAGTGTAGGGGTGATGATGCCTCCCCAGAGTCGGGGTTCACCCCTCCAGCCTCGCACAGCCTCTCGGTGATGCTGCATGATGTGAGGGTCCCCCGGGAGACCCCTCCCCAGCACGTGAGACAGGCCAGAAACTGAGAGGGGCTGGGTGTCTCCCCATATTGGGGGGCAGATCTGGAGGGTCTCTGATGAGTCACCTGGCCCTGAGCCCTAGAGGACCTCCCTGCTGCTCACCTGTTGAGTTAATGTCTGTCACTGCATACCATGCTCCCCAGAGCCCCAACAGAGCGAGGATGAGCAGCCAAAACATCTGGGAGGAGCAGGTGTCCTCGCTGCTGCTGGTCCCTGGATTTGCTTCCACCTCAAGCCAGTTGCACCTGGGGGGAGGCGGGGCCTGGAGCCACAGGGGACACACCGGGACCCTGGACCCCACCCGGCCCTGTGGGCAGGAGGAGGAGGAGGCGGGGGGGTCATCGGGGAGACCTGGGTCTGTCTGCCGCCCCCAGCCTGCTCTAGGGAGGGCCCGGATGGACAGAGAGACAGACGGGACAGGGAGACACAGAGGACAGGCCATAGGGCGTCTCTCTTGGGGTGGCTCCTTATCTCTCGGGGATCCCCCAGGAGCCCCCCCGACACAGGCTGAGGCCGGGTCTCCCACCTGGTCCAGGGCCGGCACTGCTCCAGGGGTCCTGTCAGGAGAAGGTTCCGGGGGACAGTCCTCACACAGCGTGTCCTGCCGCTCGCTGCCTGCGGGGCAGGGGCAGGCGGGGCTGGGCGGGTGTCTGGGCACCCCCGGGGTGCTGCGGTGTCCCTTCCCAGGAGGGGCCCGACTGTGTCAGGCGTGGCCCTGGGGTGCTCACCTCTCTGCCTCACCCACTGGCCGGGCCTGCAGGCCGTGTGGGGCCGGCACTGCGCGCAGCTGTCTCTGTGCTCCTGGACGCAGACGTGGCCGGGGGCGCAGCCACACACGGCGTCCCCCGTGGGGGAGCACCCGCGCCGGGTCTCCAGGCCCAGGGCTGCCAGGAGAGAGGGCTGAGCCGTAGCTTCTGTGGTGGGAGTTGGCGGGGGGCTCCCACAGGATGGGGGCGCTGGGGACGGAGCCCACCCGCCCGCACCGGCCTGTCTGCACTGAGCTCCCTGGGATCTGGGAAGACGTGGGCTGCAAAGCACCCAGAGCCGGGGAGCCACATCGCAGGGGCTGGGGTGCCTGGATGGGGGACATTAGCTGAAGGGGTGAAGGGTGGGTGTCGGGGACAGGAGGGTCTCCCCTGAGGTGTTGGTGGGGGGCCCCGTCAGCCCTGGGGGTGGCAGGTAGACCCTGATCTGGGTGCCCGCAAACTTGTTCCTCCCACACCTTTCTGAACCCCAAAGTCCTCTCTTCTCATTTTATCTCTGGGGGACCCCCTCCCCGCACCACCTGTCAGGCAGGATGGGAGGCCCAGGGTCCCAGGGTGTGCGCGGGCCTGACAGCCTTGCTCCTGGGTGTCCCGGCCCTTGAGGGGGGCTGAGGGGAACTTCTGGGTGTCCCGGGTCAGACCAGGGTGGACAGAGGTCTCAGCTCCTGGAGGATCCCGAGCTGTCCTGCCACCTCCCTGACTGTGCGGGCTCTGTCCTGCCCCGTCCTCTCCTGTCCCCACCCCCTGCCCCCAGAGGAGGGACAGGCCTGCGCCGCATGAGGCTGTGCGGGTAGCGAGCTGCCCCCAGGCCTGCTCAGGGCTGCTAGGACAGAGCGATGCGTGGGCCAGGCCCAGTCCAGGGGGTCCAGTGGGTCCGTCTCTGTCTGAGCCCCTCCCCATGCAGAAACGGGGGCACGGCCCCCAGGTCAGGTGTGTGAGGGGTCGGGCCCTCAGGGTGCAGGGAGAACAGTCTACCTCCCTCCCCGAACAGGGCCCCTCCCGTGTGGGGAGGGCGCCCCGCATGCAGAGCTCAGGAGCCCGCGGGGAGCAGGACCCCGCCAGAGGGCCATGGAGGGAGGGGACACCATTTCCAGAGACCCCGAGTCAGCAGCAGAGACGGGGCGCCTGGGGACGCAGAGGCGGGGCGAGGGCAGGAGCTTGGGGTCTCCAGGGAGAGAGGGTCAGCTCTGCTTAACAACGTCATCATCGCCGCAGATCCTGGTCCGGGAAGACAAGGAAACATTTCTGGGGTCAAAGCAAAGTGCAACAGCTGCCCAGGGCTGCTGTAAACAAAGCGCATGGAAAGCTCCACCCACCGGAATCTCGGGGTCTTTTGTGGAAACAACTTGTCTTGAGACAATTCTGCAGAAAGCAACCCGCTGCCGTCCACCGCGAGCGGGACAGCGACCAGCACTGACCGTGCACAGGCGGAGCAGGTCCCGGGGTTCGTGAAAGTCCAGGAAACCCGCGTGTCCCCGCCCGCGCCCCGCGTCCCTCTCTCCCGCCCGCCCTCCCGGGCTCCCCCCGCACAGACAGCTCGGGGTCCTCTCGTCCCGCGGGCTGGGCGCGGCTCTGCGAGTGGCGGGGGCTCCGCGAGGCCCCCAGATCCCCTCCGACCACCGAGGACGGGCCCCAGGTTGGCTCCAGCTCGGCTGTCCGGGAAGCCGCGCCACGAACGCGGGAAACAGCAGCCGCCGCCGCGCTCCGTCCCCGCGGGCCCGGCGCCAGCAGCACACGCGCCCGCCGCGGCCTCGGCCTTGCCTCGGAGCCGGAGGCCATGTCCCCCCAAAACCTTCAATTTTCCAAACCCCCAGTTCCCGGCACTTGAGAGACATCACGTTCCCGCGCCCGCGCCCCCGACGGGAGGACCCGCTCCGCGTCCAGCTGCGGCCGAGCGTGGACCCCGCTGGCCCCGAGGCCGCCTCGCCCAGGGCTGTCCCGACCGCGTCTCCTCAGGACGTGGTGCTCTCTGGTTTAAGAGACGCGGGGTGCGCCTCGCAGGCAGGGGAGCGGGTCGCCTCCTCGCACACAGCTGAGGCCTCAGCCTGGGCCTCAGACCTCCTCCCAGCAGGAAGCGCCGCCTGTGCCCCCTGCCCCCCGCTCCCTGCTGCCCCGGCTGCCCTCCAGCTGCCCCCCCTCCCCCCCCCCCCGCTCAGCTCAGCCTCCCTGGGCGCACCCCTACCCTGGGGACCCCCGTGGCCATCAGACCCGCGGCTCAGGGGCGTGGGGGCTCCCTGTAGGCCTCGGGGCTGTAGGGGGGCTGGGCCGGTGGGGGACTCCTGAAGGGGGGCCACGTCCCTCCCCACCCGCCGGGCTCTGTCCCTCGCGCCCCCTGACTCTGGGGCCACATCCCCCGCGGGGGAGCCCTGGGTCAGCCCCGCCCAGCAGGGGCCCGGGCCTGACCCCGGAGGGGTTTGGTGCTTCCGTTTCCTCTTTTGCTTTCACTTCCTCCCGAGATGGCCGCCTAGGCGCTGCTGAAGGGGCTCCGGGGCAGGAGTCCGGGCGGGGGGCACGGCATGGGGGGTCCCGGGACGGGGCGAGGGGCTCCTCCTGCACCTGGGACCCTCCCCCGCCCGCGGCCAGCAGGACCCAAGGGCTGGGCGGCCCTGACCCTGGTGAGTCTGCGCCCGTCTGCCCCCCCGCCCCACCGCCCCCCCTGCCCCTCCCCTGCCCCGGAGCCCCCCCCACCCCGGAGCCCCGACAGGGTGAGGGTGTGGGCAGGGCCCCCCAGTCCAGCGGGACCCCTGTGTGCTCCTGCCCCCCCTTACCTGGGCAAAGGTGAGCTTTTCCCGCCTGCAGGGCCTGCTGGCTGCTGGGTGGGGCCGGCGCCCTTGCTCAACCCCAGAAGGTGGGGTGAGGCCACAGAGGCCTGTGTGGAGTGTGGGTGTTGGGGTGTGGGGGGGTGTGGGGGGAGGATCCAGCTCTGCGGCCCCCTCCCCAAGGCCTGGAAGTTCCCGGGGCGGGGCCTGTGTCATCCTGGACCCAGGGCCCCGGCACAGCCCCCGCCCTGAGCATCCGCCTCCCTGGGCCTGTCCCGCCTCCTGCTCTGGCTCTGCGGGCGCCAGGCCAGGCAGCACCGGCCAGGGGAGGGGCAGCTCCTGGGGTCTCAGGGCAGACCGGGGTCTCAGGGCTCCCGGTCAGGACTCCGTGAGGACAGCCACGAGTGGTCAAGGACCCCGGGTGGGGGGCACAGGAGACCTCTCAGGGGTCCCCCTGGCAGGACACGGCCCTTAGGGTGCTGCTGCCCATTTCGCAGACGGAGGGACAGAGACGGCCCCCAGCCCCACCTCACCCCGTCCCCTCCCCAGGTGCTGATCCTCGGCCTCCTGTTGATCTCCCTCCTCCAAGGCATAGACTTGCCCCCGTGCACGGAGGAGCAGTACCAGGTGGGGGCGCGGTGCTGCCCCAAGTGCAGCCCAGGTGGGTGTGACCATCCCGTGCAGTGAGGGCCACGCCCAGGGATGGGTGGTGGGGACGGGCCATGGTGCTGGGACCAGACAATCACCCAGATCCTGAACCGAGTCCCCTCCAAGACCCCCGCCCCCCACAGGGTCCTCCATCCCCCTGCAAGACCCTCCCGCTACCTGCAGGGGGCGCCCTGGGGCAAGGCAGCCCTGGAGGAAGGACCTGGGGTCAGTGGGCTCTGCTGTCCATAGGCCACATATCCAGGCCCACGTCCCCCCAGAGCCTTCTGACTCCCCCATCAGGTTCCTGCTGGGGCCCCATGTTCCAGGGGCTGGGGAGCTGCTCAAGAGCTCAGCCCCTGGGGTGGGGCCACCTGCTGGAGCTTCAGGGCCCCTCTGGGCGGCCCCTGATCTGGGGACCCTCTGGCTGCAGGTGAGCGGGTGAAGCAGGCCTGCGGGGCGAACACGGGCACATCATGTGTCCCCTGCGCCCCCGGGACCTACATGGACAAGCTCAATGACCTGAGGGAGTGTCTGCCCTGCCGGGACTGCCGTCCAGGTGAGGCCTCCTCACAGCCACCCCTGCGCCCGCCGGCCCCTGCTCCTTGGGCTCCAGTGCCCCCCGGGGGTCCTCCGGGAGCTGAGGCCTCTGTCCATCCTGGTCTGTCCCGCGGGACACCCAGAGGGTCCCTCTGCTCCCCCCACAAGGGCCCCGGGACACCCAGGAGCTCTGCTGTCAGGACCCGCCCACACCCCCGAGACCCCTCCCATCCTGCCCTGACAGGTGGTGCGGGGAGGGGGTACCCCACGAGGTGAAATGGGAAGAAAGGGCTTTGGGGTTCAGAAAGGTGTGGTAGGGACAAGCCTGGGGGCACTGGATCGGGGTCCACCTGCCACCCCCAGGGCTGACGGGAGCCGCTCCTGTCCGTCCACAGGGAGCAGGTCAGCCCTTGCCTCGCCACCTCCCGGGGGGGGGAGACACTGCCTGTCCCCCGACAGCCGCACTTTAACTCTGCAGCTAATGTCCCTCAACCAGGGCACCCCAGGACCCTGCTGCGAGGCTCCCCGGCTCTGGGTGCTTCTCGGCATAGTTCCTGCAGGTCCCAGGCAGAGCTGGGGCGCGGACAGGGCGGTGCGGGCGGGTGGGCTCCGTCCCCAGCGTCCCCATCCTGTGGGAGCACCCCCCAACACCTCACGGCAGCCGCGGCTCAGCCCTCTCTCCTGGCAGCCCTGGGCCTGGTGACCCGGCGCGGGTGCTCCCCCACGGGGGACGCCGTGTGTGGCTGCGCCCCCGGCCACGTCTGCGTCCAGGTGCACGGGGACAGCTGCGCGCAGTGCCGGCCCCACACGGCCTGCAGGCCCGGCCAGAGTGTGAGGCAGAGAGGTGAGCACCCCCAGGGCCACGCCTGACACAGCCGGGGCCCCTCCTGGGAAGGGACAGCCCCAGCCCCCGGGGGCTGCCCAGCTCCCAGCCCAGCCCCGCCTGACCCCGCCCCGCAGGCACCGAGCGGCAGGACACGCTGTGTGAGGACTGTCCCCCCGGAACCTTCTCTCCCGACGGGACCCTGGAGCAGTGCCGGCCCTGGACCAGGTGGGAGACCCGGCCTCAGCCTGGAGTCGGGGGGGCTCCTGGGGAATCCCCTAGAGATAAGGGCCACCCCAAGAGAGACACCCTATGTCCTGTCCTCTGTGTCTCCCTGTCCCGTCCATCGCCCTGTCCATCCGGGCCCTCCCTGGAGCGGGCTGGGGGAGGCAGACAGACCCAGGACCCCCCGGTGGCCACCCCGCTGCCTGCTCCTGCCACTGCCACAGGGCCCAGGTGGGGTCCAGGGTCCCGGTGTGTCCCCTGCGGCTCCAGGCCCCGCCTCCCCCCAGGTGCAGCTGGCTTGAGGCAGAAGCCAATCCGGGGACCAGCAGCAGCGACGTCACCTGCGCCTCCCGGAGACTTTATCTGCTTCTGCTTCTGCTCGTGCTGTTTGTCGTGTCCTCAGCAGTGGCCATTTCCACCTGTGTCCGCTGAGCCCGGGCACGGAGCAGGTCACGGGCCCAGGACACGGAGGGCTGCCCGCTGGGGCGCCGGCTGAAGCCGCCAGGACACGCGGCCCCGCGTCCAGCTCCGCCGAGCAGGGTTGAGAGAATCCAGTGGAGCCGAGGAAATAAATGACTGACGCGAAACAGAGTCTCCGAGATGGGGGAGCCCCAGTGCGGGTGCACCTCGTTTTCACTGATACAAGCAGCCCTCCCAGGTCAGCCACTAGACGATGAAGGCCTCTCTCGGCACAGGCCGTGCCCGGCGCACACTCACCGCGAGGTCCTGCGCCCTCAGGCCGTTCTGTTCCTTTGTCTAATCTAGTCTGTGCCCAGGCGTAGCCCCGCGGGCCCGACAGGGCACCCCGATGTGGCCACGGCCAGTCTCCCCCCGAGCGGATCAGTGTCTTAGCCATGCCCAGGCTTCCAGCACGACCTTGATGTCTTCCTTGTCTCGGCGCTGCAGGCCTGGGGGTCTCCAACAACATGGGGCCTGGGAGCTGAGGGGGAGCTCTGCACCCCACCAAGAGAGGAGAGGGGCCGCGATCGGGAGCGGGGCTGGGTGGGTATCCCCGGCCCCCACGTGTCCTTGGAGGCTGAGCCCTCCCTGTAGCCCTGTCGCTGCAGTGGGCAGTGCCACACAGGAAGCCGTCCAGCTCGTGTCCTCCTGTCCATCATCCCTCCCGGACCTCGCGCGGGCTCGCTTGATGCCGTCCACAGCCTGCCGCGCTCACGCTCCCCGACTCCAGCGGGCCCCAGGTCCCCCGTCAGCCTGGGAGCCGTCAGCCTCCGAGCTGGCTCTTGGGGCCGGCAGGGGAGGGCGCCCTGCAGGCGGGCCTGGGATGGGCACCGCCCCGGGCAGCAGCCCAGCCTGCGTGCCCCGTCCCGTCCTCGGGCCCGGAGACTGTCCGCCCGCTCTAGGCCCTGCCGGTCAGCTCAGGCCCCGGCGGGTCCTCTCCACAGGGCAGGAGGCGAGCATCAAGGGCCCGGCTCGTGTGGAGCGGCCGGGGAGAGACCCGCGAGGCTCCACCGCCCGCGCCACCGAGGCCTATCGGGTCCGTATCGTGCCCGGAGGGGCCTGCCCTGCGGTGGGGCCCCGGGCAGGAGGAGCCCAGGGTCCAGCCGAGCGGCCTCAGGGGGCAGAGGAACCCGGCAGCGACGGCCTCCAGGGGGGCTGCTGCAACACTTAGGGGGTCCTCTTTGAAGCCCTGCTGCCCCGGGCTTCCCCCTGGGGCCTCGCCCTGGGCCCCCGTCAGGCGGCTCTGGGCTCCCAGGGGAGGGTCCTGTCCAGGGTGAGAGGGGACCCCCCCCCCAGGTGCAGGCGTCCTGCTCTTCGGGGAAGCCGCCCCGCGGCGGGGGAGGGCGGCCTCAGCGGCCCCCCTGTGGCTCCTGCAGGGGTCAGGGGGCAGGAGCGCTTAGAGCCCTTTATGCGGCTGCGAACGTCCTGGATGGCGGAAGGGACCGGTCAGGGGCGAGCGGGGAGCCGGTGGGTGCAAAACGGCCGATCAGACTTGTGGGTGGGGCTCCCTGACGGGACATGAGGTGGGGTCGGGGCGCTGAGAGACCACCCTGAGCAGAGCCAGCTCCGGCCCCAAGAAGAAAGGGAAAGACTCTCTCCCGGCTGCTGCGGGCGGCGCCACACGGACAGCCACGGGCGCCGCGGAGAGCAAGACCCCGGCCTCTCTCTGCTCCAGGAACCCGGCCGCGCGGTCGCGAGGGGCCGGAGGTGACAGGACGGGGAGGGAGTCCCTGGAGAATCGGGGCCCGAGTCTGTCCCGGGCCCGGCTCCCCTGCTCCAGGCTCAGGGTGGCCCCTGGGGTCAGGCTCCGGGTCCCCCGCGGCCTCAGGCTCGTCCACAAGGCGTCCACGGGGCTGCTTCGGGGTCCCTTGTCCCACGTGGTCCTCGGTGCCCGTCACGCCCGCGGGGGGTGTAAGCGGGATCCGTGCTGTGCGTCGGGCCTCAGCCCCGGCGTCCCGGTCACCCTCGCGACCTCGCGCTTCCCAGCGGGATCCGGCCTCGCGCTCCTGACGGACCTGAAAGGCGCCTCGCGGGGCCGGGCTCCTGGACCCAACGGACTGGCCCTTCCGGCCTTGCTTGGGATCCAGAACTGTAGGTAACATAATGGCGGCCGGACAGGCCGCTGAGGATCAGCAGAGCCAGCCCTGGCCTCTGGCAGAGGAGGAAAGAGGGGCCGGCGGCCGCCGGCCCTGGAGGGAGAGAAGCCGAGTCTCTGCAGGGACGGGGTTTCCATCCCGTCTCCCCGCGGCCTGAAGGGACCCCGAGGCCCGGGCCTGGGTCTCCAAGAGCTGCTCGTCGCCGGCGTCGCCCAACAACTGCCAGGAGCGCTTCACACTGGGGGTGTCTGACACCGCCCCGGGGGGGCCCGCAGCGACTATCCCTGCCGGCCAGGGCTGCCCAGCACCCTGGTGACCGGTGGGGACCAGCACGGATGCTCTCTGGGTGGGCAGCCGCCCCGGGGGCCACAGTGCCTCTTTGTCTCCCTGTTTGTAAGAGACACCCCGAGGTGCTGGAGCCCGAGGCCCCTTGCAGCTGCGCACGGGGGAGACCCACAGACCCTGTCCTGTCCTCGGTCGGGCCCTGTCCTGCGATCAGCTGCGGCCACAGGCCCCTGCCGTGTGGGCGTCGTGTCGCCACAGCCCCGGGTCTGGGTTTTCGGCCCTTTGGGCTTTTGGCGTCTCTCCATTCCAGAGCCCGGCAGGCGGCCACCCCGGCCACCCCGGCCACCCGGCAGCCGGCCGTCCCGGCCACCCCGGCCACCCCAGCTGTCCCGCCGACCACGTGCTCCTGCCTTGACCGCCCCTTCGGACAGGCGTCTCCCGCACGCGAGGGCCGGGCTGGCCCCTGTGAGCACACGGAGGAAGCCGCCGCCAGTCCCGCCTCTTGGAGCAGGCGTCAGAGGGAGGACGCAGCCCCCCACCGTGACTGGGGCTCCCGGGGGTCCCATCACCTAAAAGTGTCCTCAGGTTGGGCAGGCGGCCCGGGCGCGGTGAGCCAGGCGGAGCCCGCCTGGGGGGCAGCCCGGGGGTGAGGGCCACTGAGGGGCGGGGGGGTCGGGAGGCCCTGGCACCTGGTTGGGCTGTTGCCCTGTCCCCGGCCCCTTCCCAGGCCCGCCCTCCGCTGCGAGCGCCACTAGCACCCCCGGGCGCGGGCTGGGCCCCGGCAGGGCTGCGCGGCTGTGCGGCTGGTGGGAGTGGAGGGCGGGGCTGCCTGTGCCGTCAGGCTGGAACACCTGCCTGGAGTCGGGGGCTGGGGGACCTCACGAGGGTCATGGTCCCCAGAGATCCCCAAGTCAGGAGGGCCAGGCCCTGGGGGGAGCGCCGGGGAGGCAGCGGGGATGCGAGACGGGGGCGCAGACCGGGGCCAGGGGCCCCACGTCGAGGGTTGGGCCCCCAGGAGTGAGCTCCAGGTGGGGCCCTCTGGGGATGGACGTCTCCCCTGCTGGCCCAGCCCAGCCTCCCCGGCCGGCCAGGACCCAGCGACCAGGGGGTGCCACACCAGTGGCTGCTCTCCAGGGAGGGGCAGGGGGCAGCAGCCACTGCTGATGCGCACAGGGTGGCACAAGGCGGCTCGTCCTGGTCTAGAGGGACGGGGGGCAGGAGGGGACGGGGCAGGACACAGAGCCCCACGGTCAGGGAGGCGGCGGGATGGCTCGGGCAGGGGTTGGGGCCCTGGGAGGGCAGGAGGGGGGCAGCCCGCTGGGGGTGCGGCACTCCCAGGGGACCAGGCAGCCAGGGCCGGCTGGCTCAGTGGGTTGGGGGAGGCCCCCCCAGCAGGGACCCCCCAGGACCCCACGAGGGCCGTGTCCCGCGCTGCCCTGTCTGTCCCAGACGCCCCCAGACCCAGCAGCTCTCCCCTGGGCCGGGCCGCGGCTCATGCACAGAGGCCGCCCCACGGCCTGGCAGGCGGGGCAGGGCCGGGGTGGCACCTGGGCACAAAGCTCCGTCCCCGCCCGTCTCCCCGGCGCCCTCTCCTCCCCCGCCCTGAGCTCCCGCCGCGGGGCAGCGCGCGCCCGGGTCGGTCCGCACGGAGGGTGGCAGAGGCATCAGCACGCTCCGCCCGCCAGGGTGTTCAGACCCAGTTTATTCAGCCCGGCCAGGGTGGGGGGTGTTGGGAGGGGGGCAGACCCTCAGCCTCCTCTCCCCACTCCCCCCCGGAGGCCACTGGGACCCCCAGCATCCCCCCACCAGCCCCCCCACCAGCCCCCCCACCGTGGGCCCTGCAGAGTCAAGGACTTGCCTGTTCCCCGCAGGAGCCCGGGGAGCGGTGGGCGGGGGGGGGGGGGGACGCTGGGGTCAGCGGGTCCTGGGCCTGAGCTGGGCCCCTGGGTGGGTTGAGGTCACGGCGGGGTCGGTGCCGCCTCCAGGGGCGGCCAGGACGTCACATGCTGCCCCGGGGGAATGTCAGTCACGGGGAGTAGCCGGTGCACTGGCCAGGTGGGCTGTGACCCCACATTGCATGGGGGTCCTGGCGCCCTCACACCCCGTCCCGCTCGCCAGCACAGCCAGGGCCGGGGCAGAGGGTGCAGCGGGCACTCGTCCTGGGCACTCACAGGGCTGCGGGGAGGGCTCAGCCTCCAGAGACACGTGGGGGCCGGGGTCCCCAAGTCCTGACGTGGCCCCTCTCCTCTTGGGTGGGCTGTAGTGAGCATGGGGTCCCCCCAGCTCCCAGGCCGTGCGTGTCCTGCGGCCTCCAGCAGGCGCCCCCAGCGGTCAGTCCTCTGTGTCCCGGGCCCCGTGGCCAGCGGGGGGCCGCCCCCGGGACTCAGGGCACCGTTTCCTCCTCAGCCTCCGTGGCGACGGCCGGACAGGCCTGCAGGGCGTGGGCAGCCGCGGGGTCCCCTGCCGCACCCTGTGTCCTCATCTGCAGGTTCAGAGCACACGGACGCCCTGAGGCCTGCCTGGCCTGGCCCCGGGGTGCTGTCTTGGGGGACCCCCGGTCCCAGGGGAGGCTGTGCCCCCCACCCTAGGGGCAGGACTGAGACGGGGTCTCGGGACCAGGGAGCCCCACCCACCACGTCCCCGGGGGAGCAGCCGTACCTGGAGGGGGGCTCTCTCCCCGGGGGTTCCCCTGCGGAACAGACACAAGTCAGGAGGGTCAGCGCGAGGGGGCCCCGCCCGCCCGGCACCCCGGGGGCCCTTCTCCCAGGGACCCGCGGACACAGGGAGGCCGAGGCTCGTGCCCTTGCTGGCCTGTCCCCAGGGCCCAGCACTCAGGGCACCCGGCCCCTCCCAGCCCAGCCCCCTACTCCCCCAGAGCGTGTCATCAGGAGGGGGGCCCTGACAGAGGGTCCCCTCAGGAGCGGGTGCCGGGGAGGGGGGGCGGACAGTGTCCCTGTCCAGCTCTCAGACCCGACCCAGGCCCTGTCTGGGCCCGGGGTGGGGTGGGGGACGTGGGCAGCAGCTGAGACCTGCTCCCGGCACGCGCGGGCACGCCAGGCTGGCCCATCGGACAGTGTCCGGCCCCCGCTCCCGCCGCAGCCGCCTGTCCACCACCTCTGGGGCAGGAATCGGGTCCCGGCATGAGCAGTGCAGGGGTGACGATGCCTCCCCAAGTCGGGGTTCACCCCTCCAGCCTCGCACAGCCTCTCGGTGATGCTGCATGACGTCAGGGTCGCCCCGGGGAGCCCCCTCCCCTGCCCGTGACAGGCCAGAGCCTGAGAGGTGCTGGGTGTCTCCCCATATTGGGGGGCAGATCTGGAGGGTCCCTGATGAGTCAGCGGGCCCTGATCCCCAGAGGACCTCCCTGCTGCTCACCTGGTCGTCCATTTCTTCCCCTGAGAGCCCATCGTGCCCCGAGGACCCCGAGCGCCCCCAGGACAGAGACGAGCAGAAGCAGAAGCAGGAGCACAAGCAGAATAAGGGGCCAGGAGGAGCAGGTGACGTCGCTGCTGCTGGTCCCCGGATTTGCTTCTGCCTGAAGCCGGCTGCACCTGGGAGGAGGCGGGGCCTGGAGCCGCAGGGGACACACCGGGACCCTGGACCCCACCCGGGCCCTGGGGCAGGAGCAGGACAGGGCGGGGGGAACATTGGGGGGACCAGTGTCTGTCTGCCTCCCACAGCCCGCTCCAGGGAGGGCCCGGATGGACAGGGCGACGGACAGGACAGGGAGACACAGAGGACAGGCCGTAGGGTGTCTCTCATGGGGTGGCCCTTACCTCTCGGGGATCCCCAGGAGCCCCCCGGACACCGGGCTGAGGCCGGGTCTCCTACCTGGTCCAGGGCTCGCACTGCTCCAGGGTCCCGTCGAGCGGAGAGAAGGTTCCGGGGGGACAGTCCTCACACAGCGTGTCCTGCCGCTCGGTGCCTGCGGGGCAGGTCAGGTCAGGCTGGGTGGGGCAGCTGGGTGCCCCCGGGGGGCTGGGCATGTCCCTTCCCAGGGAGGAGGCCCGACTGTGTCAGGAGTGGCCCTGGGGGCGCTCACCTCTCTGCCTCACGCTCTGGCCGGGCCTGCAGGCCACATGGGGCTGGCACTGCTCCAGGGTCCCGTCGGGAGAGAAGGTTCGGGGGGACAGTCCTCACACAGCGTGTCCTGCTGCTCGGTGCCTGCGCGGGCGGGGCAGGCGGTGCTGGGTGGGGGGCTGGGTGTCCCCAGGGGCTGGGGTGTCCCTTCCCGGGGAGGAGGCCCGGCTGTGTCAGGAGTGGCCCTGGGGGTGCTCACCTCTCTGCCTCACGCTCTGGCCGGGCCTGCAGGCCGTGCGGGGCTGGCACTGCGCGCAGCTGTCCCCGTGCTCCAGGACGCAGACGTGGCCGGGGGCGCAGCCGCACACGGCGTCCCCCGTGGGGGAGCACCCGCGCCGGGTCTCCAGGCCCAGGGCTGCCAGGAGAGAGGGCTGAGCCACGGCTGCCGTGTGTGTGAGGGGGGGCGCCTGTCTGGGGGCGTAGGCCAGGCTCCCGCAGGGTGGGGACGCTAGGGACGGAGCCCACCGCCCGCACCGGCCTGTCCGCGCCCAGCTCCCGCCCAGGGGCTGGGGCAGGAAGTAGCTGCTGTGCCCCGGGGGTCATCGGCCCTGGGGTCAGGCCCCCAGCCCGGCTCTCCTGCTCTGTGTCCCCCCCCAACCCCATGTTACTGAACCCCCGGCCGGTGACACCCTCTCCCCTCAGTGTCTCCCTGCCCCCCTAGATCCTGGATGGACCAGGCCAGCACTGAGGGCCCAGGGTGGGGGTGGCGGGTCCTGGTTCCTCGTTCTGTGGGTGTCGCGTCTCAGGGCCTTGGGTGGGCAGGTGCCGGTGACCCGGGCTGGAGCAGGTGGGCCTCACCTGGGCGGCAGTCCTGGCAGGGCAGACACGCGCTCAGCCCGTTCCGGTGGGCGGTGTAGGTCCCGGGGGCGCAGGGAGCACAGGCTGTGTCTGTGGATGCCCCGCAGTGCTGCTGCACCCGGTAACCTGCAGCCAGAGGGTCCCCCGATCAGGGGACACCCTGAGGGGACCCCAGCCCTGAAGCCCCAGCAGGAGCCTGTCGGGGGAGTCAGAAGGTTCTGGAGGGAGGTGGGCCCGCACACGTGGCCTGTGGACAGCAGAGCCCCCTGACCCGGGTCCCTCCTCCAGGGCTGTCATGCCCCAGGGCGCCCCCTGCAGGTGGAAGGGAGGGTCTTGCAGGGGGACGGAGGACCCTGCGGGGGTCTTGGAGGGGACTCGGGTCAGGATCTGGGTGATTGTCCTGGTCCCAGCACCATGGCCCGTCCCCACCACCCCGCCCTGGCCGCGGCCCTCACTGCACAGGACGGTCACACCCACCTGGGCTGCACTTGGGGCAGCACCGCGGCCCCACCTGGTACTGCTCCTCCGTGCACGGGGCCACGGCTGGGGCGCAGGGAGGGGACCCCAGGAGCCGAGGATCAGCACCTGGGGAGGGGACGGGGTGAGGCGGGGCTGGGGGCCGTCTCTGTCCCTCCGTCTCCGAAATGGGCAGCAGCACCCTAAGGGCCGCGTCCTGCCAGGGGGACCCCTGAGGTCTCCTGTTTCCCCCCAAGGGTCCTTACCTACTGCGTGGCTGTCCTCACGGAGTCCTGACCGGGAGCCCTGAGACCCCCGGGCAGGAGCTGCCCCTCCCCTGGCTGGTGCTGCCCGGCCTGGCGCCCGCAGGGCCAGAGCAGGAGGCGGGACAGGCCCAGGGAGGCGGCTGCTCAGGGCGGGGGGCTGTGCTGGGGCCCTGGTCCAGGATGACACAGGCCCCGCCCCGGGAACTTTCTGGGCTCCGAGGGGGGTGCCCCTCTGACCAGGTGAATCCCTGGCCTGCCATGGACTCTGCCCACTGCACAGGTGTAAGGAGCCCTCCCAGGCCGTGGGCTGCCCAGGGCCCTGCTCAGGGTCCACGTGGCTCCCGGAAGTCACCTGCCCCAACGGGGCTCCCCTGTCTCCGTGGACAGTGGGGGGCTCCAGAGGAGCGACCATGGGCGGGTGCCGCCAGGCTAGTCAGCGCAGGGGAGGGCCGCAAGGGAGGGGGTGCGGAGGCCACACCCGGGGGCAGGACTCACCAGACCCAGGGTGGCCGCCTTCAGGCCCCCGCTTGGTGGGGGGCTCCCCAGGGTGGCTGCAGCCCCACCTCCCTCCAGAGGCCGCCTCATCCCCGGCCCTGCAGGGGACTCACACCGGCCCCAGGTGCTGTCACCTCCGGGGAGACGCTGGCGGGATCGCCTGGGCCGTCCGTTGGGCCCCAACCCCACCCCTCGGCGCCCTTTGCCCGCAGGACCAGGCAGGGGTGTGCGAGGCGCCTAGGGGCTCTGGGTGCGCCGCCAGGGGTGTGGGCCCAGGTGCGCCGTGCTGGCCCGAGGTGGCCCAGGACAGAGCAGGGACGGGAGGGAGGTGGCCCCCCTTCTAGCAGCCCCGCGCAGGCCCCGGCCCGGCCCACTGACAGCCCCAAGGCCTACGGGGAGGTGCCCCTGCGTGCCCTCGAGTGCCCGGGGCTCTGACCGCAGAGCCTCCCGTCCCCTCACAGCCCCTGCTCCAGGCGCCTCGTCTCTGCTACCTGTCGGGGTCTGTGGAAATGGTGTCCCCTCCCTCCATGGGCCCCTCTGGCGGGGTCCCTGCTCCCCGCAGGCTCCTGAGCTCCGCGTGCAGGGGGAGCCCTCCCCACATGGGAGGGGCCCTGTTCCCGGGGAGAGAGGTGGAACATTCCCCCTGCACCCTGAGGGCCTGGACCCCTCACCCAGCTGACTTGGGGGGCCACGCCCCCATTTCTGGATGGGTAAATGGGGCTCAGAGATAAGGTCTTGCTGGCCCCCCTACCCTTGTGCTCAGACTCAAACCCCACCTTCCACCCTGATGGGGCTCACCCCACCCATGCTTCCCAGCACTGAGGTCCCCCAGCATAGAGGTGGGGGGCATGGGGAGTCACCACACACCTGGGGCCCTGGGGGCCGGATGGGAGTCCTGGGAGGCAGCCCACTCACCCCTGGCCCAGATGGGATGGGTAACAGTGACTCCCCAGTGGGGGTGACCCCCCACCTGTGAGCCCTGATCTCAGGGGCCGCAGCCCGGCCTCTTTCCTGTCGGGGCACTTCCTCTGGTCATCAGACCCCCCTCTGGCGTGGGTCCCCACTGTCCCCGACAGCCAGGCCTGCCCAGGCTGACCCCCACGGGCTCTTCAGTGGGCACCCCATGAGCACTGTGGACCTCCAGGATCGAGCAGAACCCAGCGAGGCCGCTGGGACCGGGTGCCGCGTGCCACTGACTCGGCGTCACAGACGTGCCCCCGGCCAGACGGGTGGACGCCCACCTCCTGCCGGGGGCACAGGCGGGTGGACGCCCACCTCCTGCCGGGGGGCACAGGCGGGTGGACGCCCACCTCCTGCCGGGGGCACAGGCGGGTGGACGCCCACTCCTGCCGGGGGCACAGGCACTGGTCCCGGGGGCCGGGGCCTGGGCACCACCCTCTGCTGTTCTCAGTGCCTGCCCTTCTGCCCTCTCTGTGCCCTGACCCCTCCGCTTGCCGGTCCTGGCTCAAGGCCGTGAGGTGCCCTTGATCTTGCCCCCCTTCTTCCGCGGCGCGTCTGGGCTGCACCCCCCCTCCGGATCGCGGTTCTGGGGTGGCCGCCCCGGCCCCACGCGGGTCCCCTCCTCAGACGCTGCCCTCCCCGGGCTGCTTCTGGGCCCTGCGGCGGCCGGGGCGGGCCCCATTGCAGCCTGGGGGGCCGGCGCCCCTCGGCCGGGCGGTGTCCGCCGCTGGCAGCCGCACCTGCCCGCCCGGAGCCCGTCCCGGTCAGCGGGCGCCCCGGGGCCGTTCCTCCTGCGGCCGCGCGCTGTGCGGGCGGCGAGCAGCCTCGGCGCTGGGGGACACTCCGGGGGGCCCCTCTGCCCGGGTCGGGTCCGGGCACCCCCTCCGGGGCCCCCAGCGGAGACCCGAAAACGCGGGCGCGCGGCAGGAGCCCGGCAGCTGCGCCCCGCCCCCGCCCCGCCCCCGCCCCCGCCCCGCGGGCCCGCCGCCCCGCCCGAGGGCCGCCCCGCCGCCCCGAGGGCCCGCCCGCGGGCCCCGCCCCGCCCCCGCCCGCCCCGAGGGCCCCGCCCCGCCCGCGGGCCCCGCCCGCCGCCCCCCCGAGGGCCCCGCCCCGCCCGCGCGGCCCCGCCCCGCCCCCGCCCCGCCACCCGAGGCCCCCCCCGCGGGCCCCGCCCCGCCCCGCCCCCCGAGGCCCGCCCCGCCCCGAGGGCCCCGCCCGCCCGCCCCCCGAGGGCCCCGCCCCGCCCCGCCCCGCCCACCCCGAGGGCCCGCCCCGCCCCGCCCGCCCCCGGTCGCGGCTGGACTGGGCTGGACTCGGCAGGGGGCCGGCCCGGGTCGGGCGTCGCCGCGGCGGCGGGGCCCTGGGGCGTGGGGAGCCCCCTGCGCCCCACGTGCGCGAGGGGCGCTCACCGCCCTGGCCTGACCCCGCGCGGCCACCGCCCAGGACGCGGCCGCGGGCCCCGGAGCCCAGGAGCCGGGCAGGGGCCGCCGGGCCGGGCCGCCGGCTGCACTGTGCGCAGGCGCAAGCCCCGCGGCCGCCCCCCCGTCCTCCGCCGGCGGCGCCATTGGAGGGAACTTCATGCATATGCATGAGCGGACCCTGACGCGGGCGTGGACGGGGCGGGGCTAAAAGCAATCGCGAGCGTTGGCGCGGGATGGGCGGGGTCACGCGGGGCCGGGGGCGGGGCCGGGGGCGGGCGGGGCGCGCAGCTCTGCCGGGCTCCTGCCGCGCGCCCGCGTTTTCGGGTCTCCGCTGGGGGGACCGGAGCGGGAGCCCGGACCCGACCCGGGCAGAGGGTCCCCCCCGGAGTGTCCCCAGCGCCGAGGCTGCTCGGCGCGGCCCCGGCTGCCGGGGAGTCCCGGGATCGCGCGGCCTCGAGGCGCCTGGACCCGCGCGCGGGGCGCCCGGCGGGCGGGGCCGGGGCGGCGGGAGCCCTGGGCGGGGGCTGAGTCGCGGAGGTGCCCGCCCCGCGCGCCCCCCCCCCCCATCCCCCCCCCGCCCGGGGTGGACGGGCAGGGCCCGAGCTCCCGCGGGTGGACGGGCAGGGCGCGGGGGGACGGGCACCGAGTCCCTGGGGCTGCTGCCGCCTCCGGGCGCGCCCCCGGGGTGGGGAGAAGCGGCGTCACGAGCCCGGGCGGCGCTGCCCGCCTGCACCCGCGCGTCCCCCAGGTGTGCCCGGCCGCCCGGCCTCCCTTGCCGTCACCCGCCACGGCTCCCGGGACACACTCCCCGCTGGCCCTCTCCGGCCCGGGGCGGGTGCGGGCGCCGGGCAGGGTGGCGCGTCTCCCCTGCGGCCTCTGCCCCGAGCCCCCCTGGGCGAGGGCAAGCCGGCTGCAAGGAGCTGGGCTTCAGGGGGCGCTGCGGGGGGGCGCTGCCCTCCTCCCGCCCGCCCCGGGCCCTGCCTCCCCCGCTCCGGGGTCGGGCTGCTGCGGATGCGGCCGGGACCGCCCCGAGGCCGCGGAGGTGGGGGGCGGGGGCTGCTCTGGCAGCTGGGGGGCTGGCGTGGCTGGGCTGCCTGCCGGCCTGCTGCCCTGTGCCCGCCCAGAGCTCCTGGGGACGGGAGGGTGCCCGCGGGGGGCGGGGCTGCCTGTCTCCTGGGGCTGGGCGCGGGTGGGGGTGTCTGTGGTCACCTGGCGCGGGAGGCGCCGTCTCCCTGCAGGGGCAGCAGCCTGAGTGCCCAGCCCGCGCCCTGGGAGGCCCGCGCGCCATGTGGCTGCCAAGGCTTGTGAGGCCAGGGCGGGCCGGCCCGGGGGCGGGAGTGCGGGGGGCGCTGTCCGGGGCTGAGCTGGGCTCCCCACTCCAGGGGGACCTGTCTGGGGACCTGCTGCAGAGCGGGGGGCTGCTGGCGGTCACCAAAGGTGGGCAGGACGGGGGCTGCGGAAGCTGGAGACCCTCCCTTCCCCCCCCAAGGTCAGTCTGTCTCGCCGAGGCCCCGAGGCCCCGCCCTGCACCTGGCTTGGCTGGACGCGTGGCCAGAACGGCCAGATCGGCTCTCTCTCCTCCGACCTGGGTGGTGGGGTCAGGGTTGCCCTCCTGGCACGCGGGCCCCCGCCCACTGCCCCCGCCGCGGGTGGAGACGAGGTGCTGCTGCACTTTGTCCAGAAGTCCCCGGGCGACTACGGGCCCCAGGAGCGCATCCTGCAGGCCCTGGGCATCTCCGCGGAGGTCCCCGCCCGCGAGCCGCCCCGGTGAGCTGGGGCCTGGGTGGGCACTGCCCGGTACCCCCCAACCCCCGGGACGAGCGCTCGTCCTGCCGGGTGCTGAGCTGGACCCGCAGGCTCCAGGCCCGTGTGCTCGTGGCGGGGCCGTGTCCTGCCAGCGCCTCGGAGGGGCAGCGGCGAGGGCGGGGCGGGCGGCCCGCGGGGCCCTCTCAGAGAGGAGGTGGGGCAGTGGCCTCCTCGCATCCTGTCCAGCCATCCCGCCCCTCGGCCGTGGGAGGCCCAGCACCCCGGGGCGTGTGGCTGCCCGACACCCGCTCTCTGCTGTGTCATGAGGAGTCGTGCGCCAGGTGAAGGCCCGAGGACCTGGCGGCAGCTGCTGCCCTGGAGCTGGACGCAAGGAACCGGCCCCCCAGTCTCTGCGCCAGGCGCTGACCTCAGCCTGGCCTGTGGGCAGCACTGGGCATTAAACCTTGGTTCCCAGCCAGCGTTTCTTCCTTGGCTCGGAGCCCGTGGCTGTGGGGCCCGGGCAGGGCAGGCGGGCCCCTCGGGGAGGAGCTGTTCCGGGGGTGCGTCCCTGCAGGGTGGGGAATCCCTCAGGACCCCGGGGGAGCCAGGCCTGGAGTTGGGGCCTGGCGGGCGTCAGGCCGTTAGGGAGAGGCTGGCGTGGGGCGGGGCGAGGACGCCCTAGCTCCTTGCCGGGGCTGCTGGGCGTCTTGGCCAAGCGGGCACGTCCTGCTCCCTACACCTCCCTGAGGGACGTGCCAGGCACCTCAAGCCTAACAGGCCCAGAGCTGACACCCCCTTGGGGCTCCCGGCCTGAGCGGGCCTGGCACCCCACCGCCCCTGGCCTGGCCCCCAGCGGGCCTCCGCGCCCCGCCGCTCAGGGTGGCCGCCCTCGTCGCCCTGCACTTGACCCTGCGCGCCCAGTGACCAGGGCCAGGGGCAGCCAGCCCCGCCCCACCGCGGGGCCTCAGCTCCGTCCCCCACCTGCCCTCGGTGCCGAAGGACGGGCATTGGGGGACCTCTGGTCACCGCGTCACCCGCACGAACACCTGGGGGGCCTGTGAGGTGCTCCCTCTCCCCGGAGCCCTTCTCGCCCCCACTTGGCCTGTTTCGCCCAAGGCCCGCAGCGGGCGGCGCGGCCAGCTGCAGCCCTGGGCAGAGCCGGCCCTCCCCGCCCGGCCCTCCGCCTCTGTCCTCCGCGCGAGACACAGGCCAGGCGGCGGATCCTTGACGTGTTTACTTGGCTCGAGTCGGAGGCTCTGGACATCGGGCGCGGACGCGCTCTGGAGCGTGGGCGGAGGAGTCGGCGCGTCCGCGGGGCTGCGTGGATGGGGCGGCCTGGACCCTCGCGCGCGGGGCGGGGGGCGCGGCTGGCGCCGCTCGCTCACCCCGGGTGGCCGGTCAGGAGGCCGGGCCAGGCGCACGCCGGGACCCCGCCGCTGCGGTTTCCGAGCGGACGGGGGGCTCGGGGCGACGGTGAGGGCCGCCCAGCGCGGCTCGGCCTTGGCTACCAGATGCGGCATCGCTCGTGCGGGTGCATGGGGGTGCCCTGGGCGCACTGGAACGCGTCGGCGAAGGCGGCTAAGTTCTGCAGCGAGCCCAGCACCCTGCAAGCGGGCGGAGGGGCCTGAGCCGGCGCGGACCAGGGCGGGCGCGGACCGGGGCGGGCACAGGGGCCACTTGCCTGTACTTCAGGGGGCTGTGGACATCGGTCTTGATGGACTGGACGGCGAACTCGGGCCGGTAGGACCCGCACCACACCTGCGGGCCACAGGGGCGTGGCTGTGGGACGGGGCAGGGTGGGCCTGGGGGTGGGGGGGTGCTGGAGACCTCGGCCCAGGGGGGCAGGCTGGCAGGGGTGGCAGAGGGGGCGCGGTCTCCTTTGGGCACAGAGGCTCAGGCTCCAGCTGCGCTGTGGCGGGGGCGGGCCCAAGCCCGCAGGAGCCCCCGCACGCCTCCCTCTGAGCCTGCGCCGGGCCCGGCCCGGGAAGCCCTGCAGGCCTAGCTCAGGCCCGGCCGCTGGCCGCGGGCAGCGCACCAAGGGGCAAAGCTGCGCGGGCCGCGGGCGGGCGGGCGACCCTACCTGGGCGTAGTTGATGAAGAACAGCTGGTCGTAGGTGAGCTCCAGCCCCGGCAGCTGCCGGTCCTTGCCGCCCTCGGCCGTCCACTTGAGGTAAGCCTGCGGGCGTGAGCGTGCTGGGCCGCCCTGGCTTCCGGCGCCCCCCAACTACCGACACTCTGTGGGGCCTCGCCGGGCCCGCCTCGTCGGCGCTGGGACTTGGTCCCTCCGTGGGGGCCCCGTGGGGGTCACGGCCAATGCGGGCCGTGACGCGGGCGTCCACCTCCCGCCGGGCAGGCTCGGGGCCGCTGCCAGTGCGGGTGGACGGTGGCTCCAGGCCAGCCTCGCGGGGTGCGGCCCCCACCTAGTCCGGTTGCTCCTCCCCACCTGCTCGGGCCTGCGGGGACCCACCTTGTAGGCCTGCCGCACCCCGCCGTTGTCCGCGATGTTCTCCCCGAGAGTGCTGAACCCGTTCACCTGCACACAGGGCGGGGATGGCGGTGCTCGGGTGGGCACCCCAGCGCCCCTCAGCCCCCACCCACCCCCCGCGGGCGGCCGGCTCACGTTCTGGTCGTCGGCCAGGTCCCAGGAGTAGTTCCCGTACTGGTAGACCATGCACTCCGACTGCTTCCGGAAGTGCCGCGCCGAGAAGTTGCTCCACCAGTCCAGCATGTTGCCGTCCTTGTCGAAGTTGCGGCCTGCGGGGGGGCAGGGGCTGCCGGCCGGTCCGCGGCTCCGGCCCGGCCCCCCTCTTGCCCCGCGGCCCCACCTGGCCCGCGGTCCCCTCGGGGCTGCTGCTCGAGGGGTGCGCGCGACCCGGAGGGGCGCTCTGACCCGGGGCGGCCCCTACCGTTGTCGTCAAAGCCGTGGGTGATCTCGTGGCCGATCACCATCCCGATGCCCCCGAAGTTCAAGGCCTGCGGCTGCTCCTTGCTAAAGAAGGGGGGCTGGAGGATCCCGGCGGGGAACACTGGGGGGCAGAGGACGCGCTGTGAGCCCGCACGCCTCCCGGGAGCCAGGACCTTTGGGTCCAGTGCAGGAGGCAGTGGGCGTGACCCCATTTTACAGATGAGTAAACTGAGGCCGAGGGGCTGCGGGGAGATCCAGGACTCAGGTCCAGGCTCTGTCCACACTCTGCTGCCTTCGGGACGGGGCCTCTGCGGCACCCCCAAACTCCTGACCCGCCCAGGGACGCAGAGCAGCGCCTCCCGCAGGGGTGAGGGAGTGAGGCTCCTGGGTGGGGGAGGTGGCCCCCGCTCTTCTTCCGGGAGCAGGCTGGGGTGCCCAGGAGGAGGGGTGGGGTCACCTCAGGCGCTGGGGGGGGGCGGGGGGCAGGGCTGGACGTACCGATCTGGTTTCTGTTCGGGGAGTAGAAGGCGTTCACCACGGCGGCCCCGATGATCCAGCTGGGAGAGACGGTCAGTCGGGGGGCCCGGCCGGCAGCCCACCCTGATGCCCGGGACGGTGGGGGGGTTGGGGGGTGGGGAATGGGGGGGTGAGCCAGAGCCCACCCACCCCCGCCGCCCGCGCCCCGCGGCCGCTCACAGGTGCTGGTCCACCTTCTCCCGCAGCTTCTTGAGGCTGCGCTGGGCGCTGGCCTTGAGGTTCTGCAGGCCGTTCTCGAAGTACATGTCCTCCGAGAAGTTCAGCTGCGGAGGGGCGGGAGGGGCGGCCACGCTGGGCGCGGGCGGGGGTCAGGGTGGGGGTCAGGGCGGGGGTCAGGGTGGGGTCAGGGCGGGGGTCAGGGTGGGGCAGGCAGAATGGCCCGGGGGACTCGGGGCGCCCTGGGCTGGGGGGGCCTGGCCTGCGCCAGCTGTTCCGTCCTCCGGGGCTCAGGCTCCCCTCCGTAACGGCGGACGCTGGGGTCACCGTGCGTGGCGAGGGGGCTCCAGAGCACCCCACCCGGGTAATGGGGGCCCGTGGTCCCTGGGGCTGCTCGGGCGGCGGGGCAGGCGTGGATCTGGGGGCGCACGTTGGAATACTCCTCGTCCAGGTGCTTGTTGCCCTCCTCCAGGATGTAGTCGGGGTACCCGATCTGCTCCCGGATGTTCAGGGCCTGGGGAAGAAGGGGGTGGTCTGGCCCGGCCCCCGGGCGACCTGGCTCTGGACCCCCCGCCGTGTGGGCTGGGACCCGCCTCCTCGCGGGCTGCCGGAGGCTGGCGGGGCCAGAGGCAGAGGCATTGGTGCCCAGGGCGGGGCCGGAGCGCCCGGAGGCTGCCCTCTGCCAGCCCGCTGGAGGCCGGCCGGGCCCTCACTGCCCTCGCTGCAGGCGCCCAGTCCCGTGGCCGGGGGCTCCCACGACCCCAGGACTGGCGCCGGCTCCTCTGCCCCCTCCCCCAGCCGCCGCCAGCCTCTCCCTTGCCTCTAACGTGGGTGTGACGGGGATGGCCCAGCCCCCACCCTGGGTGCCCGGCGCCCGCCCCTCGCCCACCTTCTCCTGGGCCCTCCGCTTGGACTCCTCGTCCATCCAGCCCAGCTCGTCCAGGGTCTCCACGAACACGGCGCGCACCTTGTTGATGAGCTCGCGCACCTGGGGGCACAGGCTCAGCCCCGCCCCCGCCCGCTGCCCCGCCCCGACGTGCAGCTCAGACCCGTTCCCGGAGCGGGGCCTCCCCGGCTCCCCGCGTGACCAGGCAGAAGCAGACGTGCCCCCCAGTGCATGCGCTGCTGCGGGGGGCAGGGCCCTCCCCTGGCCCCCGTGCAGGCCGCCCCGCCCCCGCCGCCCCCGGGCTGCGCCAGGGCCGGGCACCCACCACGTTCTTGCTCTCTCCCGAAAAGGCCTCCTTGACGTAGAGGGAGCCCACGGCGCTCTCCATGTTGCTGTTGACGTAGCTGACGCACTCCCGCCAGCGCACCTCCTCCACCGTGGTGCCGTACAGCGCCTGCGGGGGTCCCCGCTCATCCGCCGGCCCCCCATCCCCCACCCACACCCCCGTCCTCCGTCCACCCTCCACCCTCCACCTGTCCCCCATCCCCTACCCACCGTCCTCCGTCCATCACCCCTCCCCCGCATTTACCAAACCCACTTCCCTGCCTTGACTTTGGGTGCCCAGGGAGGACACGGGATGAAGCGAGACTGACCTTTGGATGCTGGTCGTGGGTGGGGGGACAGGGGGTGCAGTTTTAAGGGGAGGGCTCCAGTCCAGGCTGGGAGCTGGGCTGCTGCTCTGGGGTGCTGGTGGGCACGGCTTGGCCCCAAGCTCCTGGCAGGGTCCTGGCAGGACTCTGCCCTTAAGGACAACAGCCTCCTCCCCCCAGCACAGCACAGGCTGGCACTGACCCCAGAGCAGGCCCCGGGGCATGTCCAGCTTGACCGGGAGCCGCTAGCTCCCCTGGGCCCTCGTTTTCCCATTAGCAGAGTGGGGATGGGCCTGTCTGCTCGTCTGCAGAGGCACACGATGGAAACATGTCGCCCCACAGATTCCTGCCGCCAATACTCGGGCGTGCCCTGACCCAAAAGCTCACCCCCACCTGGAGGGCGGCCACCCTGTCGCCTGCACGTCCTGGTCATTGTCCCAGGGCAGCTAAGGAGACCACACTCTGCCCCCTCCCCTGCCCCCTGCAGCCAGGATCACCACACAAGCAGCCGTCAAATGCAATCGGGCCCTGCCCGGACGGCACCCGCCTCCCGCGTGGCCCTGGCGTCCCGGCCTCAGGGCCTCTGCACCGGCACCGGCCGTATCTGCCTCCCGGCCGGCGTCCCTGCTCCTGAGCGCCTGGGCCTCCCCGCCTTCAGGTTTCAGCATCGGCTCCTGCACCTGTCCTGCTGGCTGGTTTTGAACGCGGGCTCCCGCTGGTCCAGTAAGCTATGGTCTGACCACCCGGGAGGCCGGGGCCTCAGGGTTCATCCGGGTGGATGCTGGAGCCAGGCCCTCAGCAGGAGCTTGCGGTCTACAGGGCTGCGCGAGCGCGGGCGGGCAGGAGCCCCGGGGTCCCCTCACCTTGCGGTAGCTGGCGCGGGCATCCTTGAAGCGCTGGCTCAGGCTGTTGATGCGGTCCAGCACCAGGCGCCACACCAGGTAGTTCTGCAAGGTCCTGCGGGCGGCGGGGCAGAGCACAGAACAGGCGGGCCGGGGAGGGAGCACAGCGCACGGGCCAGGCCATCGGCCCGCCCCACGGAGGGGTTCGGGGGCAGAGGACGTGTCAGAGGCAGCCCCGAGGGGCCGTCTGGCCTGCCCTGCGCTCTGATATGCTCGGGGCGGGCTGACACCTCTAAGGCCCAGCTCCTCCGCCTGGAAATCCCGCCCTCACGCCCCTCTCACTTCAGAGGAGAGGGCCAAGGGCCACCGCAGAGTGGAGAGGGGGACCGAGGGACAGGGACGGGAGGGGCAGGCAGGCGAGGCCCGCGGGCCTTGCTGGGCTCACCTGGAGGGGAAGACGTCGATGATGTTCTCCAGGTTCCTGAGGTAGGGGACGCCGTAGACCACCACTTCTTCCTCGGGCAGCAGCTTGATTTTGACGGAGGACAGTATGGACTGGATGAACAGGGTCCAGTTAAACCCCTGGGGGAGGAAGCCGGCGGGTAAAGGGGAGGCACAGAGTTCCGGGCCCCGGGAAGCCCAGCCCCCAAGACTGTTCCAGCGAGGAGGGAAGGCGCGCGCTCAGCATCAGGATACGGGGCGGCCAGACCCACTGGCTTTTCCGGGGGACCCGGCCGGCGTCTGAGGAGCACAGCCGCCGTCCACTCGGGCTGTGAGCCAGGAGTAACCCTGCTGCCACAGTAAGGGCATTGCAAGGAGAGCGAATGCCAGGCAGCCTCGGTCACTGCCACGGATGCAGAGATGAAGCGGAGTTCCAGCCCCTTCCGACGCAGAGCAGACGCTGCTGCTTCTCACAGAGGCGCTTGGCTGCCAGCGGCACCCCCCACCCCCAGGTGGGAGCCAAGCTCCAGGCTGGCCAGAGCCGAGCGCTGCCTCCGAGGGGGCGGGAGGCGGCCAGCGAGGGGACGCCTGCCCGGAGCACTGGCCAGGGAGCCTCGCTCAGACCCGGCTTCTTCGCCCCGGCCTGCAAGTCCCTAATACCCTGGCCTCCTGAGCTCTCACCATGCTCCCCCACCCCTTTCCCGACGGGGGCCGAGCTGCTGCCCCTCCCGCCCCGCCAGTTCCCCTGCACCGAGCTCCTTCTCAAAACCTGGTGCCAGAGCCGTCGGCTCCTGCGGGCCCTGGGGTGGAGCCAGCGCCCGGGCACCGGTGGCCGCCGCGAACAGCCCGTTAACCTGCTTCCCTGGCGGGAAAGCGGCTCCGGGACCCGCCGGCCGGTCTCCGAGGACAGGGCCGCAGCGGCGAGGCGGGCTGAGCGCCCCCGCCCCCAGCCAGGGCGGGGCCAGGCCTCACCTTCAGGCCGAACTTGTCCTGGAGCTCCTCCAGGCTCATCCGGTGGTACAGGGCCGTGACGTCATGCCGCTCCTCCTGGGGGACGGTGGCCTGACCGAAGCAGGGGTCGCGGGAGGTCCTGGCCGCCCCGCCCGCCCGAGCCCGGGGCGCGCCTCACGTTGGCCAGCTGCGTCTCCAGCTCCAGCACCCGCACCATGTCCTCGCGCACCAGCTGCCGGCTGGCCGGCAGGCGTGCGTCCTTCCGCACCATGGTGGCCACCGACGTCATGAACTGCAGGTAGGCGTCCCGCACCTGGCCGGGTGGCAGGCTGCAGCGGCGGCCCCCACCAGCTGGCCCCGCCCCGCCGTGGGACTGGACTGGGGGCACGAGGGCGGGCCCCATTCACCCCGGGGCGGACGGCAGCTGCAGGCGGCGGGAGAGCCCTTGCGGGGACAGCCAGACTGCCCCCCAGGCCAGGCCCCCGTGCGTCCACACTCTCTGAAGCAGCCTGCCGAGGGGCGTGGCTCCCAGGGCCCTGTGTCTGCCTCAGACCTGCGGTTGGGCCGCCCCGAGGCCCCCACCCCCTCCCTTCGGCTGCGTAACCCCATCTCCGAACATTCGGGGGGCTGAGAGACCCAGTCTACGGCTGCGGGACGCCTGGACGCGCCGGGCACAGCAGGTGCTCAGCAGAGACCAGGGCCGCTGGGTGCGGTCAAGGTGAGCTGTCCTGGCCAGACTCGTCCAGGCCCGAGGGCCCCGAGGCGCCTTCCCTCCTGGGGGTGCCCTCTCCTGCGCGTCCTGGGAGGGGCGGGCCTCTGCGGGGACAGCGGATGCTCCTCCCCTGACCTGGCATCAGGCTGGGCCGACGCCCCGGGCAGTCTTGGTCACAGCTGCTGGCCTGACCCGGGGCGGGGGCCTGAGCCCTGGGGCCCCTGGGGTTCTTCCAGCCCCCCCGCCCCTCCCTGGGCCTCGTTCCCTTCCCTCCTGGAGCAGCGGCCTAGCTCTGGCCCCGGAGCTCCCTACGGCCCGGGGCCCCCGCACACCTCCCCTGTGGCCCACCTGCTCCTTGTCCTCCTTCCTGACCCCTCCCCACCCCGCGGGCCCCACCCGGCCTCCTGCCCTCTGGCCGCAGCTCGGCTCCTGGCTCCCCTCTCCTGACCAGAGGCAGGAGGCCAGGGTGTCGTCCCCGGGCCCCGGCGCCCCGGCCAGGTCTCTCAGCAGTGACGGGACAGTGTGGCAGGGGGCCGTGTGGGCCTTGTGGACGCCCCCTCAATGGGGACAGCGACGCGGCAGGTCACACCGCCTGAGGCCCAGCGCTCAGCGGGTCACGGGGCCAGCTGTGGGGAGCGGCGCCCCGGGACACGCGGGAGAGCAGGGCCACGGGCGGGGCAGGTGGGGAGGCCGGGGCCCGGGTCCGCCTGGCGGCGAGGCCCCAACTCACCTTCTGGTTGCTGCCCTCTTTGAAATAGTACTCCCGGGAGGGCATGCCCAAGGAGGGCTGGTCTATCTGGAGACAAGAGGGTGACCCTCGGCGGGGGCCTGAGGCCCCACAGCCTGGCCGGCAGGCCGCACCGCTCCCCCCGCCCGGGCCTGGACGGGGTCAGTGCTGGAGCCCCTGGCCTCCGGGGGGCGGCGGCCGGGCTGGAGGCGGGTCAGGCCGTCACCGGCTCTCTGGCCTTTAGCTGTGGCCAGGGGTGCCCTGAGGCCAGGCTCCCGCCCTCCTGTTGGGTCCCGGCCGTCTCTGGGCATGAGGCAGGGTCCCGGCGCCCAGGCCCGGCCCCCTCCCCGCTCTGCGCCGGAGCCGCCCGCGTACGTAGATGATGTGGCGGCTGGAGTTCTGGTCGTCGTTCCAGATGAAGAGGTCGATGAGCACCCGCCGGTTGAACCGCGCGTTCATCATGGCCAGCTGCTGCTCCAGCTCCCACTTGGGGCCTGGGGGTCATTCGCTAGCTGGCCTCTGGGTCCCCCAGCCCCTGCCCAGCTCGTGGGGGCCGGCACACCATGGCCTGGGTACCAGGGACTCCCAGACTGCCCCCCGGGCACCCCTGAGAGCCGCACCACACGGGCGCTGCCAGCTGCTCGGTGTGCCTGTGCGCCAGACGGAGCCCCGGCTGGGCGGGGTCCTGGGACCTGCGTCCGGGAGAGGGTCCTGCCAGGGCTCTGGGAAGGACACCCCTTGCGGGGCTGCGTGGAAGCTCCCGACGTGGCCCAGGAGCCCCCGCCCAGGGCCGCCCGCCCGGCCTCACCCTCCGTCTCGTTCCACTTGTCCATGGCCACCGGCCAGCCGCCCATCGCCTCGATGATGTCCAGCAGGGGCCGAGAGTCTCGCTTCTCTATCACACCTGAGGGGGCGGGTCACTCACTGGACCCCGAAGGGGCCCGTGCCCAGCCCAAGCCCCACCCAGCCGCCCCTTGGGAGGGCCTGGGGAGCCCATGCACACCCACACACATGCACACGCACTTGCCCACACGCTTGCCCACACGCACATGTGCATAGCCATGTATGCACCAGACACGCACACAGGCACGTACTCACACGCTCGCACAGATGCACACAGATACACCCCCCACACCTGGGCGTGCCTCCCCGGTGCACATGCAAGACACGTGTACACGCCTGCCCACGTGCCACATGTGCGCGAGCAGGTAAGGCACACACGCAGCCACACGCGCACACACCCTCGCCCCCTCCCGGCGGCCCTGCGGGCTCAGGGTGTGAGTGGGGTCCAGGCAGCTGGTCGGGGCCGCGGCGGCCGGCCAGGCTGGCGAGAGTCCCGGGCCCGCCCGCCCGCCCGCGCGCTCACTCTCGTTCATGCAGGAGCGGTAGAGCATCTTGGCCTTGCGCACGGCCGGCCGGTCCTCCGCGGACGCGTTCTCCAGCACGCCTGCGGGCGGAGCAGAGGCGCGGGCAGCGCGGGCCGAGCAGGGGGGCCGGCCTGGGCGTGGGGAGGGCCTGGCCGCGCGGCCCCCACCTTTGAGGATGACCTCCAGCTCGTCGCGGAGGATGTCGAAGACGCTGTAGCGGGAGTTGGTCTCGGGCACGACGTGGCGCCGCAGCCAGCCCCCGCAGGCGTACTGGTAGAAGTCCTCGCACGGGTCCTCCTGCGGGTCCAGGTTCTGCAGGATCCTGGCGGCTGCGCCGGAGAGGCAGGCCCGTGGCGGTGGCCCCGCGCCCCGCGTGCCCTCGGGGTCGGCCCGCGGAGCCCCCGGCGGCGCACACTTCTCCGCCACCGGCCTGCAGCCCCTCCTGACCCCCACCCGAGCAGTCGGGACACTGGAGCCCGGGGCCGGGGGCGGGGTGCCTGCCCGGGCCGAGCCCCCTGCTCACACGGCATGGAGGGGGGCAGGGCAGCCCCCCCACGGGGCTGTTTTCTGCTGAGGGGGTGCCTGGCCTCTGGAGCCCCGAGGGTGTGGGGACGGTGCATGTTCTCAGCCGAGGGCCACCCGGACGTCCGGACGCCCACCCAGACTGCCCTCCAGGGGCGGGACCTCGGCTGCTTGCGCCTGAGGGGGAGGACGAGCCCGTTTCGGGGTTCTCTAGTTTTCTCCACATCATTTCCCCCTTTTTGTATCTGCCACCAGCAAGATGGGGTCCCCATGTTGAGACGAATTCCTGGAAAGAACTCGAGAGGATGTCTGCTGGGGTGACCTCTCTGCAGGTGCAGGAAGGGGGCGTGGGGGGCGGCCCTGGGCTGTGGCCTCCCGGAGGGCCCTGCCTCCCGCAGCTGCTCCTGCTTGTGGGGGGCCGTGCACGGCGTGGGGGGCTTACCTGCCATCACGCACCCGGGGGTCGTGCAGACCTCCATGTCCTTGGGCTGGCTGACCGCTGCGGGCAAGGAGCGCGTGAGCCCGCGGGGGGCCGTGGGGGGCAGGGGCACGGGGGAGCTGGGCAGGCTCGCAGGGGTGGGCGGGGCTGGGTGTCCAGCCTGAGGTCTGGGCTCCCAGCACGGCCAGGTGGGGGTCTCAAGTACGGCTGAATCTCATTTTTGCTTGACCCCTGCAGTGACCTGAGAACCCCTTTTACACCCTCTGCTTTCTCGGGGCCCCCGTCCCGGCAGCTGTCCCCGGGGCCAGAACCGCTGAAGCCAGCCTGGGCCGCCGCCCTGCCCGGCCAGCTCTCACCCTGGGGGGTCAGCTCCTCGGGCACTGCCCTCTCTGCACATCGAGCCCCCCCCCCCCTTGGGTGCCCGGTTGTGTAAAGTGGAGGCAGCGCGGCGTCCCTGCCCCCGACCCCCTCCATCCAGTCCTGCCCTGCCCCGCCCCCCGTCCTCCCTGCACACCCTGGGCCTGCCGTGCGGTGGACCTGGCCTGGCCTGGCCGGGCCACAGCTCTGCCCTCTACCGAGCGCCTGGTCCCCAGGAGCCCCCATTTCTGAGCCCCCCATGTGGGGGCTGTCTGGGTGGGGGCACAGCTACCTCGGGGTTTTCGTTTTACAATGGTCTTCTCTTCCTTTGAGAAGCAAAGCCGGCTAGAAAAGAGAGGCAGCTGCTTCCCTGGGGAGAAACACAGCACTCAGCTCCCCGCCGCCAGCTCCTGGGGTGCTCAGGGCGCGGGGGGCAGTGCTGGCCGCTTCCCATGGCTGGGCCCTGGGCCCCTCCTCCTGCAGTGAGGGCTGGTGCCTGGGGGCTGACATTGGGGGGTCCCCAGCAGCACCTGCCTGAGCAGGGGAGGCAGCCCCACATGCCAGCGCCCAGGGCCTCCTGGGGAGACCTCCTCCCCTCAGAGGAGCCCCCTCTGACTCTCTTCTATCCTGGGGCCCTGGGCCGAACCCAGGCCTGACAGGCGGCTGCAGCGCCCGCCGGGGAGGGACAGCAGGCTCGTGCAGGGGAGAGGTGTCCTTGGGAAGGGGTCCCCTCGGTGCTGAAGCTGCTGTCACCCCCGCCCACCCCCACTCTAGGGGAGCACTGTCTGGGCAGCCTCGGCATCTCCTGGGGCTAACCCTGGCTGGAGGGGACCCAGCCCGGTGGTTTCAGACACCCCTGGAATAAGGGGGGGCTACTGTACTATCTTTGCAAGAATTTTGCACAATTAAAACTATTCTAAACATTTAAAAATGATCAAACAAACAAACACCCAAACTGGAACAGCACGAGGCCTGCGCCATTCAGTCCGCGTCCAGCGGCCTCGCGACACCTTGGGCAGAGCGACCTTGCGGGGTGACGCCCACGGGGCTTTCAAAATTGGGGAAAGACACGAACCCGCACATGCCAGCGCGAGACAGAGAGCCGCGGCCCGCTCCAGCCTCGTGCCCGCCCGTCGCCCGCAGCTCCCGAGTGAGAACCACAGACGGGTCTCGGCAGTGCTCCCGCGGGACGGACACCCGCCCGGGGCAGCGGGAGGAACCGTGGCGCCCCAGGAGGCCAGGGCCAGGCCCTGGGGTGAACGCGCGGGCCTCTGTCCAGCACAAGGTGCTTAGCCTGGGACGTGGGTCCTGTCAGGCCAGAGCCCACACGACCGACACGTGTCCTCACGAGGGCCCCGACGTGGCGGGAGGACTGCACAGCACCAGGAAGGGAGCAGCCCCCTCCGGGCTCGCCCTCCTGTCCATGCCCAGGACAGACCCCGGGGCCCGGGCAGGCTCCGCCCCTTTGCGCTGGACGCCGCCAGGCCCTGGCTCAGCGTGCCCTGCTCAGGCCCCTCCCGGGGGGCCCTGGGGTGAGGTCATCAGATGCCACAGCTCGAGGTCAGCCGGGACGGTCACCTTCTCCCGCTGCCCCCCCCCCAGTGCCCCACTCGGCCGCCCGTGGGCTCCCGTCCTGGCCGTGGGTTTGCAGTCCCAGCCCCGAGTCCTCAGGCAGGATCCTCCATCTTGCGAGCGGGAAAAGGCAGCCGGCAGCCCACGCGGGGCAGGATGGGGGTCAGGCGCAGGGGAGCGCAGCCAGGCGCCACGCAGGCACCCCCCACCTGGCCCCTGCGGGGCCTTCAGCTCCCGGGGAGCAGGTGCCCGCGCGCTGTGCCTGCCGCTGGCCTCTGTCGCGTGCCAGCTGACGTCTCTTCTGGGGTTTGTTCTCCTCAGGTTGGCCTTGATCTGCTGGGTCTGTTGCTGTCTCTGAGGGGGCCCGGCTGCGCCGGGGAGGGGGTGTCCTCCGGGCCCCCCGTGGCTTTGCGGGCACAGAAGCCCCAGGTGAGAAGCTTGTTTTCAGCCATGGGCTGGGCCGTCCGTCCCCAGGGCCCGATGGGAACAAACACCTTCTCCAGAGGGAGCCCCTCGGCCGGCGACGCCCCGCCCGGGCGCGGGTGATGGTGATGCAGACGCGCTGCGGGCGGGAGGCGGCAGCCGTAGGGCAGCGCCTGGGCCTGTGGGCAGGGCCGTGTGGTCCGGGAGGTGTGGGTGACAGCGCCGTGGCCCCGGCCTGGGCCCACTGCAGGCCGGGGCGCCCCTCTCCACGTGGCTGTGCCGTGACCCCCCAAGCCAGTGGGGCGAGGTGGAGGGGGCCTCCCTGCTCTGAGTGGGCTTGGAGGCGGCGGGTGTCCTGGGGACGGCGCTTGTTTGGCCCTGAGCGGGCGGGGGCTGGCGGGGCAGGAGCGCTGGTGCCAAGGAGGACGCGGCCGCGTGTGGGGTGCAGAAGGGACACGAAGATGAGGACAAGACACTTTTAAAAAGTTCACGGCGGGAAGAGTCAGACGTTCATTTCTAGGAATTAAAAGTGAATGTAGCTCCTGACGGGTCAGGTCGGGTAGCGGAGCGAAGGGGGGTGCGGCTCTAAGGGGTGCACCGGGGCAGGTGGTCAGAGACAGGGAGTGGCTGGGGGCGCCCAGAGCCAGGAACCCCGGCACAGATGCAGTCAGGACGCGGGGGGTGGGGTGGGGCTGGAGCCTCTGGGGCCCCTTCCCCGACGGGCAGCGTCAATGGTTCAAGGGTGCTCGGGCGCCGGAGCCGACCAGCCGGCCAGATGCCTCGGGCAGGAGCGCAGACAGCGGCCCAGGAGGCAGCGGGAGGGGTCCGCAGCAGGCCGCAGAGGGCCCGAGAGCCTCGAGGGGATGGCTGAGCCCCACATGCATTTTCAGATAAGCAAAATGTCTCGTTTACTGCCGAGGCGGAGCCCCCCGCTGGCCTGGCCAGGGAGAAGCCCGGTGCTGGCTCGTGCAGACGCTGGGGTGCAGCCGACCCCGGGACTGTGTTTGGGGTGCGTCCCGGAAGATGGGCAGACACCCTGGGGGCCGTGCCCGGGGCGCAGGTGCCATGGCCTGACCTGGCTCCCAGGCCGCGTCCCTCCCGCGGTGTCCGACCAGCCCGGGCGCACGTCTGAGCCGGATGAAGACGGGCTCGAATAAAATGATTTGGCAGAGAACAGTGAAGGGCCTGATGCAGCAGCGCGGGCCGGGCCGGGGCCGGGGGGCCGGGGCCGGGGCCGGGGCGGGGGGGGCGCAGGGACCGGGCTGACTGCCTGCTAAGCGTCCGCAGCCAGGGCGAGTGTCAGGCCCTCGAGGGGGCCCGGCCCAGGGTGGCCACGGCTCTGGGGAGGGCCACATGCCAGGTCAGGTGCCCGGTCCGGCAGGAAGGCGTCCAGGACAGTGACCGGGGTGGGGGGCACCTCCAACCAATGGCACTGGCAGAGACAGGTGCCCCCGCCTCCCCCAGCCCCTGGGTGGACAGCAGTGCCGGCCTGGGACTGCACGGCCACGGAGAGCTGCACAAAAGCACTTGACTTTCTGGAACAGACTCACCGACAGCTTCCGAAAGAGCGGCCGTTTACGCAGACGGCTGAGCTAACCACTGACACTAGAGACGGGAACCCCGGCTGCCGGGGCAGCGAGAGCAGCCAACCCAGGGGGCAGCAGAGGGAACCAGCTCACGAAGCCAGAGGGACAGGATAGAAACAAAGTCCATTTCAGTGACCACCCGGGGTGACCACAGTGACCACAGAGGCCGAGACCTCCGGGTGAAGGCCACGCCTCCGCGGGCCCGTGGGGCCAGGGCCGCAGGGCCGGGGCAGAGAGGACAGGCGGCAGGTGTGACGCAGATTCAGGCAGAGGCACCTGCAGCGGGAGGGGCGAGACCGACGGGGGCAGCCAGGCTAACGGAGTGGGCACCGTGTGGCCTTAGAGGGGTGATGGGTGCTCGGCGCACCACGGGGGGAGCCGGCGGCCTCTTGCATGAGACCCCCGCCCCCCGCCCCCGGCACGCAGCTTTCAACAATCTAAAGAACAAGAAAATGCAAAAAGCACCAATGTAGACCCACGGCCGGGTCTGCGCGACAGTCACGGCGGCACCGCCCGCGGCGCGTCCACCCCGCCCTGCGTAGGAGAGGCCGGCTCAGCCCGGCCGCCGCAGCGAACACCTCGGACCGCGGCTCCTAACCACTCGGACCGCGGCCTCCCGCCGGGAGCCGGCCAGAGCAAGGCAGCAACACAACACAATCCCCGTGCACTGGAAACCAAAATAGCTCATGAATTAACCCAAAAGCACAGTGGACACGAGAACATACTCGGAAGCCAAGGAACACCGCACCTAAGCCATGTGGCAGCTCCCCAGGCCCGAGGCCGACAGCGGTGGGGTGGCCTCTGGGGGTCCCCAGGGGGCCTGGCGGGCAGTCACCCAGATCTAAGGGGCCAGGAGCAGGAGGGGGTCCTGACCACAGCAGCTGGCAGGAGCTGCCCTGGGGGGCTCCCCTCACAACCGCAGGCAGCACCCACTCTGGTCCCCAGACTCAGTCCTGCCCGGGATGCTGGGAGGGTGGAGGGAACGTTCTAGTAGCTGGCCCGGATGCTGAGTGTGGAGGGGAGCCCCAGCACCCGGGCCTGCTACTAGGCGGGGTGGGGGGGGCATGGGGATCCGGCACCCGCCAGCCCTCTGGTGGGGCGTGTTCCACCCCTGGGGCTGGGCCGTGGGCGGCAGCTGGGATTTGTGGGGGGCTGCATGTGAGCACCCCCAGAGGGGCCAGTGCCAGCTCCTCCGCCCCTGTCTGGAGACAGAGGAGGGGAACCTGGGGGTGTCCCTGCAGGGCAGCCCCGGCTTTGCCCCCTGGGACCCCAGCCCACCGCTGTCTTGCGGATACAGAGGCTGCGGGGCGGCCTGCCGGATGGCCTGGGACCCTGCGGCTCTGGGACCCGGCCTTGGGGGGCGAGGGGCTGCCAGGGTTATCCCGGCAGTTCCTGTCCCCAGGGCAGGGTCCCTGGAGGCTGCAGGTGCGTCCGATGCAGCGGGGCCAGGTCCGCAGCGAGGGCTCTGCGGCTGCGCCGCGGCGTGCTGCGCGCGCGGGGGTGGGGTGGGGTGGGGGGTGGGGGGGGGAGGCTGCCGAGGGGCAGGGGTGCCGCGGGGCGGGGCGCCTGCACTCCCTGGAGTTCCCAGCCTGCGCTATGCGCTAGGAGCCCGGAGCCCGCAGGACGCGCAGCACCGCACGCAGAGCCTTCTGGAAGGGGCTGTGCCCCGCAGGTCAGTGCCCCGCCCCCGGCCGCAGCACAGACCCTGCCGGGAGCGAGGCTGCGGGTGGGGGCTCGGGGACCCCGGGTCGGGAGGGGAGCGGCGCGGCGCGGGCCTGGGGGAGGGGCCTCACTCACCTCCGCCGTGGGCGTAGAGGAGCCCCACGGCCACCAGGGCCCCCGCCAGCAGCAGCAGCAGCAGCAGCAGCCCCCCCTCCAGAAAGTCTCGGCGCTTCTGCCCCGACAGGCCGGCGATCTCCACCGTCCCCACCGGGCTTTCGGGCTCCCCCATCTCGAGTCTAGACAGGAGCGCAGGGCTGAGACACCCCAAGGCCAAGGCAGCCTGCAGGCGGGGGGGGCCGGTGGCCGCTGCAGCCCTGCCCCAGGCTGGAAGGCCGGTGCCGGGGGCTTGGGGGTCCAGCCCCCCTCTCCATTCCGGGCATATGGGTTTACTCTTCCTGGCCAGAGGCTCTGGGGGTCTGGGTGTGCCTGGGAGTGCCCAGGAGGCCGGGCTGCTGACCCCGGGCATCCTGTCCTGTGCCAGCTCCCCATAGGGCTGTCTGCGGCCCCCAGATCACAGCCTGGGGTCGGCCCAGGGACCCTGGAGGCCCGATCTCCTGCTTGAGGACTTCACGCGGGGGTGCTGGGCTGTGATCTGCCGCCCACCTTCCCTGCCTGGAGCCCAGGCCAGGTGGTGCTGACCACACAGCATCGTCGGACGGGCAGAGGCACCTCCACGCTCCCTCCACAGGCCCTGCCGTCCCCCCCACGCCCCGTCAGCAGGACAGGGGTCCCCTCTCAAGCCAGCTGGGCAGTGGGCAGCTGCCAGGGATACAGGAGCCACTGCGGGGTCAGGGGCAGGCCGCGGCCCGGGACGGGGCACTGACACCTACTCGGCCTGAGCGAGCTCCCTGCGCGTGAGTGCCTGTGAGTGTGTGAGCGTGCACGTGTGTACACACGTGGTCCCTGTGCTGTGTGCATGTGCAGGGCCCTCGGGCCTCCGTGTGGACACTCAGCACCTGCCCCGCCCGGGTCCAGCCTCTGGGCCTGTTGCCTGCGGCTCTGTGCGCCTGCGCCCACGGGCTGGGGGTTATGCAGCAGCTGAGGTGCCATCCTGTCCCCCGCTGTGACGCCAGCCAGGGAGCGCGGGCACCTTCCTGCCCACACGGGGCCCGCTGCAGGGGGCTCAGGCGTGCCCAACCTGTCTGGGCGTCCCCGCCCAGGGACCCGCCCAAGCGGGCGTGCGCACCACACACACTCACACGCAGACTTGCTCTGACCTCGGGCTACTCCCTCCAGGGCCCACTGCCGCCCCCTCCCTCCTGGTCCTGCCGGCAGCCGGCACAGCCCGCACAGAGCCCGCATGCCCGTGGCTCTCTGGCCTGGGGACCTCAGTGCCAGGCAGGGCTCCGTCTGGTCCTTGGCACCCCACTGCCACCCACCAAAGGGGTCGCCCACATCTGCAGGATGAGCGGACGAGCGAGGGATGGCCGGTGCGTGCCGGGCTGGGCGGGTGGAGCCCCAGCTAGGCGAGTGCAGCTCCCGCTTATGGGTCGGGGCTCCCTGCTGAGTTCCGGGGACCTCACATGACAAGTGTGAGCCCGCATGAACGCTGAGCCCGGCGCTGAGGCCCGGGACGAAGCCACGTGCCAAGAGGTAGTGCAGGCGGGCGGCTGCGGGGGCCTTGTGTCCTGGAGACACGCCAAGGACTCTCCAGGCTGCTGGGGGGGGACGGCCCTTACGGAGGGACGGTGCTGGGGGAGGGGCCTGCCTGGCCCAGGCACGGGTGAGCCACAGGTGAAATGCCCGCCGGCCTGCCCCGGGGAAGGCCTGAACACGGGCGCCCGTGGGGTGCTGAGAGGGGAGCTGGCCAGCAGGGGACAGGCTGGGCTCACCTCAGGCCGCTCAGGATGGCGGCTGCTGCGCAGGTGTCTGAGGGCTGGGTCTGGTCAGCTGGGTCAGGGGAGGGTGTCCAGGCGGGGGACAGTGCTTCAGGCTTCCGGGGCTCCTTTGTGATGCAGCGTGGGCTCCCTGGAGGCAGTGACCTCTTGCTCGGCCTGCGAGTTCCGGCTGGGCTGGCGTGGGGGAGGGGTGGCGGGCGCCCTGCTCCCTGGTGCAGGCCCTGCTCCCCCCCCCCCCCCCGGTTTAGACCCCCTAGTCCCAATAGGCCGCAGGGGCTGCTGGGAAGGAGCCTGGCCCCTTCTTACTGCCCGCTGCCCGTGAGGCGGGGCCGGGGGCACACTGGCCCTGGGCTGTGAAGGCCCCTCACTCCTGGGGGTTCCTTTCGCCTCAGCTCCAGTGAGGGTGGTGGGCTCTGGGGCTTGCCAGGGCACGGGGGGCGTCCCTGCTCATGCAGGATGGGAGTGTGGGGTCCCACCCTCCTCCGCGGGCATGGGGCCTGGCTTTCTGGCCCCCACCCCGGGGCTCCTCAGACCCCATCCTCAGGGGCTGGCGGTCCAGGGGCTCCTGAGTGTGGGCGGGGCATCTACCCCATGACGGGCATAACCCCTGAAGCCACTTCCCTCCTCGGGCCCCTGGTCGCCCTTGAAGCCTCGATTCCATTTCGGGACCCCATGCGCCGAGTGGTCCCTGGACCCCGGGTCTCTAGGGGGTGGGGGGCAGGGCCGCCGCTGGGGCTGAGCGAACAGCCCTCTCCAGAGCGGGGAGTCCGGCCCTGGTCTGGGTGGCTCCCCTGGAGCCTGCTCCCCGGGGGGACAGCAGCGTGGGGTTCCGACCCCAGACCCACCAGCCTGACACAGGATCTCCTCAGCCCCTGGCTGTCCCCTGCCTGCCCCAGCGTGGGCTCAGCCACCCCCCTACCGGGCGGGCCGGCGTGTCCTGGAGGCCGCTGCCTGGGGCTGGCAGCAGTGGGCTGAGGCCACGGTCAGGGGAGAGGAGCTGGCGCCGGCCCTCCTGGGTGCCGGGGTGCCTGGGGCCAAGAGGGAGGGGCCCACAGAGCTGGGGCCCCCCTTCCAGGCCCTGGGGAGCCCCGCCCCCAGCCTCACGCCAGAGCCCATGCGGCGTGGCTTTCTGGCAGCGAATGCACCCCAATAACTGACACTTCTCACTCCCAGAGACTCGGGGGTGCTCGCGTGTGGGCACAGCCGAGGGGCAGAGTGGCCAGGGGGCGCTGGGCAGGCCCAGCACAAGCGCTGGCCGGCTGGCCGGCTGACCCTTCGCAGCTGGGCTGGTTACCGCACTTGAGACTCCCAAGCGCCCGCGCAGGCGTCGGGACACGGCGGTGGGGTCGTGTGGAATGTGACGTGGCCGCACCCCAGGTCTGACCCCACTCGGCCCCCCGCGGTGGCCGCCCGCCGTGTGACCTCCAGCCCCAAGCATCTGCCCGCTCCCGCTGCTCCCCGTGGGGTGCTTGGGAGGGCTGGGGCGGCCGTGGGGTTTGCTTCGGGTTCTCGACCTGGGGCCGCGAGCCAGCCGGCGGCGCTTCAGCTGAGACCGCGCTCTCGGGAGGGGACTGCAGTGTCCCAAGCTCTCGGGAGGGGACTGCAGTGTCCCAAGCTCTCGGGCGGGGACTGCAGTGTCCCAAGCGAGAGCGGGGGGCGGGGGCGGGGGATGGACCTGGCAGGCGGTGCCCGGCCATCCACATGTATGTCCGGGACCCCCCCCCATGCGCCGGCCCCGTCGGGCCCGAGTCCACCTGGTCAGGTAGTGCCCCCAGGGCTCCCCCGCCTGGGCCTTGCGCTTCTGTGCCGAGCCGAGGGGGGCGGCCACCGCCCCTTTGCCTCCCGCGTGTCGCTTTGTCCTGCCGCGCTCTGGATTTTGTCTGAGGCGCAAGCCGGACAGCGAGCCGCTGGCCACGAGTGTCCTTCCCCAGACGCCGGCACCAGCGGAGCAGGACCCAGGCCCACCCTGGGGAGGCCCCTCTCCGAGCCAGGGGGACCGGGAGAACAAGCTGCCCCTCCAGGCTCATGGGCCCTCGTTCCCGGAACCCCAAGTGCTCCGTACCCCTGGGGCACCGAGAAGGCAGCCCCCCGCCCCCGTGACCTCACAGCGCGGGCGCCCCTCATCCCCTGCAGACCGCGAGCAGGAAAGCCTGTCCTCCAGGCCGGTTGTGGCTGAAGTGGACGGAGCAGGCGCCACCAGGCTGACCCCGACTCATCGGCTCCGGCCGGGATGTCCATGAGGAGTGGGGGGGCCCCCGAGAGCGCCTCAGGCTGGTGGGACTGACGAGTGTCATTTCGGGCCTCGCACGACTGCACTGGCTGTCGGGGTCCCCTCGTTGTTCCCGGCGCGCGGTGCCCCGGATGCATTTACCGCCCGCCACGCCTCCACGCCTCCACTCCAACTTTATTGACTTGTGCTCCCCGAGGCCGCCTTGGCCTCCCCACCCCTTCTTCTCGAGCTGGGCGCGTCCCGACCTCGCGCAGCTTCCGGGCCGGGCCTGGCAGCGGCTGGGCACGGGGCCTCCGTGAGGGGCGGGTGCGGACTGGGCCACCGGCCAGTGGCCAGGAGGAGCCCAGTGGCAGGCGGCTCGGCGGGCAGCAGAGGAGGTGGCGGCCAGAGTGACCACCCGGCTCGGGAGTTCCGTCCTCGCGGGGAAGGGCAGGCCCTGCAGGCGGCGGCTTCGGGGCCAGGAAGGGGCCCGGGAAGGAGGCCCGGGAGGCCCGGTCAGTGCAGCCGGCAGCCCGGGGACGCCGCCCTGCAGATCCTTGCCTTCAGCCTCTTCAGGCCACGGTGCCGCGGGTCGGCCAGGAGGCCGCTCTGGGCCGCCCCCCAGGCCTCGGCCAAGCGTCCTTCCTCCAGGCAGCGCTGGCCGTGGCGCAGGAGCACGCGGGCCGTGGGGGCCCGGCCGGGTCGCTCCCACAGGCTGCCCCGGGCGGGGCCGGGCGCCAGCTGGAGGGCCTGGGCGAAGGCCCCCGCGGCCCCAGCCTCGTCCCCCAGGCGCAGCAGCAGGCGGCCCTGGCAGCAGAGGTCCTCCGCCCGCACCGGGGCCCCGGCGTCCCCCGCGGCCTCCCGGAGCACGCGGTCCAGGTCCTCCCGGGCCCGCTCAAGCTGCTGCAGCTCGGCCAGGCAGGCGGCCCGGAGCCGCAGGTGGTGGGCGCTGCCCCCGCTGGCCAGGACGGCCAGCGAGCAGTAGCCGAGCGCCTGCCCCGGCTGGCCGGCCTCCAGGAGGGCAGCAGCTTCCCGCGCCGCCACCTGCAGAGGGGCCGAGGAGCCAGTGGTGACCCCAGCACTGCCCAGGCCTGGAGACACCCCCTCCCCGGGGAGGCCAGGACCGCCCCCCCCCGCCCCCCCCTCAGCAAACACCCCCCCTGCGCCCCTCCCTCCCCGCCCCGCCTCGGGCAGCCGAGGTTCTGCTGACCCGGCCACTGCCCGCCCGCGGCCTCCCCTGCGGCCACCTCCCCACGGGCCGCGCCGGCGGGGCCGCTGGCCAGTCCAGGGCGCCCAGGCTGCCCGGCCCCTCGCGACAGCCGAGGCCCCGACCCCGGGGCGGACCCATCGGCCGGGCCAGGCGGGCGCCGCTGCCCCGCGCCCCGGAGGAGGGGGGGCCGCGGGCCGGGGGGCCGCAGGAGGGGGGGGGCCGCGGGCCGGGGGGGCCGCAGGAGGGGGGGGCCGCGGGCCGGGGGCCGCAGGAGGAGGGGGGGCCGCGGGCCGGGGGGCCGCAGGAGGAGGGGGCCGCGGGCCGGGGGGCCGCAGGAGGGGGGCCGGGGGGCCGGAGGAGGGGGGGCGCCGCGGGCCGGGGGACTCCCCGCCCTGCTCCCTCCCCCCGCGCCCGGGCCGCGCGCCGGGGCTGCCCCCCCAGGGCCGACAGCGGGGGGGGCGCGGACCCCCCACGCCCGCGGCCCAGCCGGGAGCCGGGTCGGACCGCGCGGGCCGGCACCGGGGGCGGGACACGCACCGGAAACGGGGCGCACCGCTTCCGGTTCGCTTCCGGGTCGACCCGCGTCGCCAGGCAACGGCCCGGCGTCAGGCGCGGCCCCGCGGCAGCCCGGGCGCCCCCAGGAGCCCCCCGAATCCGCCCCCTCGCCGCGCCCCCCGGAGCGCAGCCCCCGGGCCGCTCCCGGGAGAGCCTGGCTCCGCGCCCCCCGCGCTCCCGCGCCCCCCCGCGCCCCCCGCGCCCCTCGGCGCCCCCCCGCACCCCCCGCACTCCCCGCGCCCCCCGCGCCCCCCCCCCGCGCTCCCCCGCGCCCCGGCCAGGGCGCCGCCCGCTCGGCCCCCGCGCGCCTCCTCCCGGGCCGGCGGCCTGGACGCGGCCGGGGTCTCCGGAGCTGCGGGTTCCCGGGGCCGTCCCCGCCCCGCCCTCTCAGGGGACCCCCCACCCCCATCCCCCACCGCCCCGCCCAGAGCCGCCGGCCGGCGGGGCCCTCGCCCCTCTGCAGGGGTGGGGGCGCGGGCGCCCCTCGCCTCGGGAGCAGCCCTCGGGCTGGCAGGCGCCCCCCCCTCCCGCCCCCGGGCTCCCCCGCCTGCGGAGAGGGGGGCTGCTGGGGCCCCCGGGGCCGACGCGGCGCCCCAGCCCAGTCCGGGGTCCCCTGCCCCCCACCCCCTCAGGCGCCCGCGGGGGGCGGCGGGGCGCGCACCTGGGCCAGGCTCCGGCGCTCCGCGGGCTCCAGGAGCCGCAGCAGGAAGCCCAGGTCCCCGGGGTCCGCCTCCGCCAGGCCCTGCAGGTCGCGCACGGCCACCGGCGCGTCCCCCCTCTTGAGCCCCAGCACGCCCCGCCGGGCCAGGGCGGCCGCGGACGCCGGGGCGGGGTGCAGGGCCTCCTGCAGGCGGGCGCCCGCCTCCTCGTAGCTGCCTGCGGGTTGGAGGACACTGGTGGGGCCGGGCCGGTGGGGCAGCCGAGGGGGCGCAGAGGGCCACCTGCTGACCCCGCCCCACGGGGGGGGGGTTGTCACTAAGCTGCACGCCCCCAGGCTGAGCCCCAGGCCTCTGTCACGACCCCCCAGGGCCTGCTTCCTGCCAGCACCCCGGGGCCCCTGAGGCTGGGTCACCATGCCGGGCGGGGACGAGCCGCTGCAGGGTCCCCCCTCTCACATCAGAGCCGGCCCGCGAGGCCAGGCTGGGGCTGGGGCTGGGGCTGGGGCTCTGCTGCAGAAACGCTGAGCGACTGAAACTGGGGGACCCTCTTCCGTCCCTGCAGGCCCCGCGCGGGGACAGCTGTGGCCACGTGCACACCAGCCCCCCACGCCCCGCTGCCGGGCTCTGACCCCTGGAGTCGGGTCCAGCGCCTGGAGCAGCAGCGGAGGCCGGGGGCCGCGCACTCACCCGCCGCGGTCAGCACGTCCACCAGGAGCAGCTGTGGGCCTGGGCGCCCCCCGCCGAGGCTGACCAGGGCCTCCCCCGCGGCGCGCAGGCGCTGGGCGTCCTCCGGGCCGAGCCGGGCCCCGGCGTCCAGCTGCTGGCCCAGGTCGGCGCGGCAGCGGGAGCAGAGGCCCTGGGCGACGAGGGCCCGGGCCTCGGGCTTCAGAGCGCGGATCTCGGCCAGCGCGGCCCGCGCGTCCAGCTGCAGAGCCGCCAGGAGGTCGTCGGCCGCCGCCTGTGGGGCGAGGGTGAGGGCGGGGCAGCCGGGCGCTGCGGACACCCCAGCCGTGGCCCAGGGCCTGACCGCCCATCCCTGGGAGTGTCCGCCAAAGTGAGGCCTGGGGGGGTGCGGGGGGCTGGCGCGGGGCGCGGTGGGCGCTCCTGGAGGCGGGGGCCTGAGGGGGGTCACCCAGCACAGCCCAGGCAGGGGTGGGGAGCGGGCGGGGCAGCCGCAGGGAGCTGGAGGCGCCAACCCTGCCTGGGGGCCCGGCCCCGCTTCTGTCTGCCCTGTTGCTTTGGGCCTTGTCCCCCCCTTTCCGCCCCCTGCGCTGGGGGGTGTTTGTGGTGTTTCCCTGCAGTGGGGCTCCGCCGGGCCCCCCTCCTGCGCCCCGCAGGTCACAGCCTGCACCCCCAGGTCACAGCCTGCGCGTTTCCCAGACCGTGGGCGCCGGGGGAGGACGCGGGGCTGAGGCCCAACGTCCTGGCTGTGGTCAGAGCGGCCGCGAGGAAGGCGCTGCCCGCCTGGTGGACCCGCCTGGTGGACCCGCCTGGTGGACCCGCCTGGTGGACCCCGCAGGCGCCGCCCTTGGGGCTCTGGGCTCTGCGCCCTCCCTGCCTCTGCCTGGCCCTGAGGTCCGAGGCTCTGACCTGTCCTGGGCCCCCCGCCCTCCCCTGACGGGGTCAGCCTCCGCGGGCGCCAGGGCCTGGGAGACGCCTCCCCAGAGACGCGGGCCCCGGGGTGGCTCCTCGCTCATCCGGGTGTGCCGGCCTCGGGGGGCTTGTGTCTTCGTTTCCTTGAGACTCACGCTCACACTCACTCACGCACACCGCACACACCGCACGCTCACACACTGCACACACCACTCTCACCCTCACACACATTCACACACTCAGTCACACCACACACACACACACAGCACACACACACTGCACACTCTCACTCTCACACACACATTCACACTCACAGTCACATCACACACTCACACACCACACACATCATGCACACCACATGCACACCCACACCCCCACACCCCTACACCCCCACACCCACCACACACTCGCACACCACACACACGCGCACACACATGCACCGCACAGCACACACTCACACTCATACACATACACACACACTCTCATGCACATCACACACACTCGCCCTCACACACACGCATACGCACCGGGCGTCTCCCCCCCTCCTCTGGGCCCCGGTCGCGCGGGGCCTGTCTGCGGCCGGCGCGCCCTCACGTTGTGGGACCGCTGCCCGCGCTCCTCAGCCCGGAGGCTCCTGCTGCTGGCCGGCGACGGTGCGCTGACCGTCCTGGGCCGCGTCCGGTCCGCGGTGGCGCCGCACGTGAAATCTGCAGTCTGCCCCTGCCAGCCTCCCTGGAGCTTCCGGCCCCCCGGCGCGCGTCTGTCTGCCGCGACGGCGTGTCCGCCCGGCCGTCCGCCTGCTGGTCGGGGCTGCCGGGGCCGCGTCGGGGCCGCCTCAAGGCCTGCTTCCGCGGGGCTCCCCTTCCTCGGCGGCCGCTCGCATCCGGCAGCTGCTGCTTTGCGGCCGAGCGGGGGCTGCCGGGGCTGGGGGCCGCCCCGCGGGTGGGCGGCTGAATCCAGGGGTCGCTCTGGGCCTCCCAGATTTGGTTTTGTCCTTCGCCAGGGCAAGTCCGTCTGGTTTTGAATGTCGTCTCAGGGGACAGCCTTTGCTGGGGTGCGGCCTCACCTGAGCCTCCAAGGTGTCCGGAAAGTTCTCTCTGCTCTGGCTGGGCCGCAGCTGCAGTGCCCCCCACCTTGCCTGCCCCTGGGTCGCCGAGGAGCCTCAGCCTCAGCACAGGGGGGCTCTGCCGGCAGGCGCAGCCCCGCCCCGAGACCAGGACCCCGAGACCTGCCTGCAGGCGCAGCCCAGGCCCCGGGGAGACTCCTGCGCCCTCTGCACGGCGCTCCTCTCTGGCAGCGTCCTTCCTCGCACAGTCCAGCTACCGCTGCCTGTGAACTCCGGCCTCGGCCTCCACCCCGGAGACCACGCCCCACCCCTTGTGCAGCTACAGGAGGCCCCGGTGCTGGGGGGCTCCACGGGGTTCCCTTCTCTCAGGGAAAGCAGTTCCCCAGGGCTGGTGTGCCGTGCCTAGGGTGGGTGCCGTGTACATCACCCAGATTTTTGTTTTTAGCACCCCCCAGTGCCAAGTGTGGGGCCTGGAGCGCACCCTGGGATGGGTGGATGGAAAGACGGTCCGTCTCCGTGACCCCACGCCAGGCCTGGGCCCTTCCTGCCCCAGCGCAGGCCCGCGGTCCCCCCAGAGCAGCTGGTTTACCTTCGCTGGAAAAAAACTGCCCTGGTCTGCACGCACAGAGCTGCCACGCACAGAGCCCCCGTGGTGGGCCGGCGCTGGGGCCACCCACAGCCCGAATGGGCACTCCCTCCCATGCCGCTTAACCGGTGCTGACGGCAGCTCAGGGGTCGCTTGATTGCTGGCGCTGCTGGGGTCGGGGCTCTGGACCCGGTGGCGGGCTCGGGGCTCCGCACACTGAGCCTCCCGTCATGGGGTGGGCGGGGCACGTGGGTGGCTCCAGGTGGGCATCAGGTGGCACAGCCCCTGCTCCCACGTCCGACTCTCAGACAACAGGAGGACCCTGCCTCGTGTCCTCGGCCCTGGGGGGCAGGAGGAGACATTGCCGAGGTGGCTCTCAGAGGGGCTGTTTGCGGTGCCTCGGAGGTCCTGGGAACCCCCTCAGCAGGAGCGCCCTCCTGGCTGAACCCCATCTCTGATTAATGGGCTTGTCCCTGTGAACCGTGGGGTCTGCCCAGCACAGGAGGGCTTGGGGGAGGGCCCCGGCGCAGGTGCAAGCCTGGCTGGCGCAGCAGCGGCCCCCACTCCGGGGGCGGCCCCGCCCCGCTCACCGGCAGCCGGGCTGTCCTGGGTCGCCTCCGCTGCTAAGGCGCCAGCCCTGGAGCGAAGCGAGACCGCGGGCAGGCCGCCACCCGTGGGCCGCACCCCGCCCAGCAAGGCCGGCAGGAGGCCAGCTTCACTCACGCGCGGTGACACTGCTGTGCTCGGGGAGGGTCCTCGCCGGGTTGGCTGTGGGGCCCCGGCGGGCTGCTCTGGGAAAGCGCCGCTCTGGCCCTGCCGCTGCCTGCTGACCTCAGGCCCCTGGGGACAGCTCAGGGCGGGGCCAAGAGGCGGCCGGGGTCGCACTCACGGAGGCCCCAGCGGCCAGGGCTGGCGCACGCACTCTTGCTGGCAGGGGTGGGGGGTGGGGGACGGGGTCTCTGGGTGCAAGGGAACCCCCGGGGGTCCGCGGCCCAGCGTGGGGTGGGGGGTTCCGTGGGCTCACACGGAGGGCCGGCCGCTGCTCTCCTCGGGGGTGAGGAGGAAGGCAGGCCCCTTTTTCCCGGGTGCCCCCCCCACCCCGAGCGTGCCCTGCCCCTGCCAGTGCCGGGGGGCAAGTGCCACTACCTCCCGCTGGTCCAGGGCCAGGCGCAGGAGTGCGCGGCCACACAGCGCGGGCACGTGCCCCGGCTGGGCCTGCAGCAGGCGGTCCAGGTCGAACAGGGCGGTCTTCGTCCGGCCCAGCAGCCCGTAGCAGCGCGCGCGCGCCAGGAGGCTGTCGCTCGCCTGGCTCCCTAGAGGCAGGGCCGGGTCAGCGCCACCTCCCGCCCTCACCTGCACTTACTGTGCCCTGCCCGGTGCCCACGCTGCGACTGACTAGCCAGCTAGCTGACCAGCTAGTTAAACAGCTGACTGATTGGTTAACTAACTAGCCAACTAATTAGTTGACTAGCTAGCTAGCTACCCAACTAGTTAATGCTAGTTAACTAGCTGGGTAACTGGCCAACATGCCAAATAACTAGTGACCTACTAGTTATCTAGCTAACTAGTGAGTGGATAGCTAATTAGTTGGCTAGTTACCTAGCTGACTAGCTAGTTGACAAGAATCTATTGGGTGATCCAAAGCAGAGCCTGGGGGCAGGTCACCGGCCTGAGGCTGGGGTGTTTGCCCTGCCAGGTGTTCCTGCACGTGCAGCAGCCGGGCCCCCAGGCTCCGGAGGGTTCCCTGATGAGTGTGTTGACCACAGAAATCTTTCTGAGGGCAGCTAACTAAAAAACTAGCTGACTAGTTAACTAGCTAGCAACCCACCAGCAAACTGCTAATGTGCTAACTAGTTATTTAGCTGTGCGACTAGTCAAGTAGCTGGCTAACTAGTTAACCAGCTGACTAGCTGACCAGTTAAATAGTTGAATAATTTCCTAACTCTGCACTCTCTGACAAGCTGACTAGTTATCTAGGTGACTACTTAGGTAACAGGCTAATTACTCGGCTAACTAGTTAACTAGCCAAAAAACCAGTAGATTAGTGACTTACTTGCTGACTAACAAACTGACTAGCTAACTAGTTAACAAGTAGCTCGCTAGCTATTTAACAAGCTACCGAGCTGACTAGCTACTTAACTAGTTCACAAGCTGACAAACTAGCTGAATAACTAGTTATATAGCTAACTACTTGGCTAGCTGATTAGCTAGCTAGTTATATGCTTGACTAAGTGAATAACTAATTATCTAGCTAATTAACTCGCTAACTGGCTACCAAAGTAGAGTTAACCAGCTGACCAACTAGCTGACTATCTAGTTAACCAGCTAGTTAGCTGGCTAGGTCAGATAGTTAGCTGATTAGTGAGCTGGGTATTTAGTCAGCTCATTAACCAGATAATTAATTGGCTAGGTAACTAGTTGCTGTCCTGGGAGAAACCCTCCAGGGCCTGTGGGCACCAGGCACACCCGCCCAGTGAAACGAGTGGCCTTCGCTCTCAGCCCTCTGGGTTCTCCCTCACCCCACCTTAGAAGCGGGGCGTGAGGGCCCTTAGGGCCACCCAGCCCCTCCTGGCACTCTGACCCCAAGGTTGCACTTCCAACACCTCGCACCCTAGAAACTCGCTGTGGGTCCTTTGGAGAGTCCCTCTTCTGGGGGCGGGTGCCTAGACCAGGGGGCTCAGGAACCCAGCTCTGAGGCTCCTGAGGGCCTGCGGGAGCGGGGGGTCCGGGCCAGCAGCAGGCAGGTGCACACCCACAGAAGCTCTGCTGCTCTTGGAAGCTGCCGGGAGCTGGCACTCGCCTCCTGGGGTGGAGGGAGCAGGCGGCCTAGCACCCCTGCCCGCCCTCGGGGCGCAGTGTGAGGGCTGCAGCCCAGGGTGCGGCCGCCCGGCCCACCGCAGGCTTGAGCAGGCCACCTGGACGCCTGGGCCAGGGAGTCCGGGCCCTGGGAGAGCAGAGGGGCACACAGTGGGGCACACATGCCCAGCCGAGCCCTGCCCGGGGCCCCGGCCCGCCGCCCACCAGCGGGTCCCTGCCCCCAAGGGTGTGGCGCCCGGGGCGGCGGGCAGCACCTGCAGCAAAGATGGCCAGAGAGAGGTAGGCGATGGCCTCCCTGGTGTGGGCCCCGCTCTCCGGCCCCGCCGGCCGCGCGCGCAGGATGGCCAGGGCGCGCGAGTGGCAGTGGCCGCGCAGCAGCTGCCGGTCCTCGGGGCAGAAGACGTCGAGGGTGGGCGCGAGGCAGGCCGTGTCCCCGGACTGGACCACCTTCTTCAGCAGCTGCGGGGCGAGGGGAGACAGTGCGCTCCTCTGGCACCCCGCGCCCAGCAGTGCACCCCATCCCCCTCGGGTTGGGCAGGGAGGGGGCCCCCTAGGCCGTGGGGGCGTGGCCTGTGGAGGCGGGGCGCGGGTGGCCCGTGGGGGAGGTCCTGAGTGGGCGCGGCTCGCGGGGGATGTTAAGGGGGCCAGGGGGCTAGATGGGGGGCCTAGCTCAAAGCAGGCAGGGCTGCCTGTGCCAGCAGCGCACCCCCTTGGCAGGGTGGGGGCCGCAGCGGGGGGGCTGCTCCCCTGCTGCTTGGTGGGGGCCGGGGTGGGGCGTGGGGCGCTGTCCCCGCGCGCCAACTCCCTGACGCTGGTCGAGGCGTCTCCAGAGCTGCCCACAGGAAGCCCAAACGGGAGGGCGAGGACAGGGGGTCACAGCATGACGCATGGGGGGTGCGCGCTGGGGGGGGGGGGGGAGGCGCCGCTGGCCTTTGGGGTGGGACATGCCCAGGTGGACAGAACCCCGATATTCACCCGGTGGGTCCTCCCCAAGACCCGATGCTGCCCCCTGTTGGCCGCTGGCCGTGGACACTGTCCGAGTGGGGTGTCCTGCCGCCCGATTGCACCCTGGGGCGCGGCGCCCAGAACCAAGCCCAGGACGGGAAGTGGGAGCTGATGGCTGAGGCCCCCCCAGTATGGCCTCTGACCAGGTGCAGCCCCCGGCCCTCCATACATCGGGGGAGGCCTGTTCTCCTGGGAGCACGGGGGAGGCGGCTCGGCAGGGGAGGGGACAGGCCCCCCCACCACCCCCTTCCAGGGCAGGGCCAGGCCACGCTTAGTCTGGTGGAAGGTTTGGGAAGTTCTCGGCCCTTTTTCTTCTGGACACAACAAAAGCACCTCCAGCGGGGCTCGTGCTGGCCCGGGGTGCTGGCCCGGAGGCTCCCCAGACAGCCCGAGGACCGGGCCAGATGGGGAGACGAGGGCCTGCGGGAGGCGGCCGGGCGGGGCTGGGCCTGGGAGCTGCGCCAACGTCCGGAACCGGGTCTCGGGCACGGCGCTGTCGGGGCTCGCGGGCCTGGCCGCGGCCCGGGCCGCCTCACCTGGTCGGCGTCGTAGGAGAAGCCGCTGCCCAGCTGCAGCAGCGCCAGCCGCACCAGCACGGGGGCCGCCTGGGGTCTGCGGGCCAGGGCCACCAGCAGGGTCCTGTGGGCGTCGGCCAGGCGGCCCAGGAGGTACAGGGCGTCGGCCGCCAGGAGGCAGGAGGCCTCATCTTCCTCGTCCAGGCCCAGGAGGAGCGTGGCCAGCTGGTGCACGCCTCGGGCATCCCTGGGGGAGCGGACGGGGCGGTCAGCCCTTTCCTGCGCCCTTTCCACTGGCCCGGGGGGCTGGCCTCCCGCGAGCCCTGCCCCGAGCCTGCGCTGGTGGCTTGCTTCCCGCCAGCCCAGGGAGCTCCCCCTCCTGGGAGGACCACTGCCCCCCAGCCCAGGCCTACAGCTGCCCCCCATGGCCCTCTCCCACCCCAGGCAGGTGTTTTCAGGGTGGAGGCTGTGCTGGTCAGCTACTCTTTTTCTGCAGAAAGCGGGGTAAAAGTTTGGCTTGCAGAGTTGGGGTGTAGAGCAGGATGACAGGCTGGCTGCACTCGGGGTGCTCTGGGGCCCAGGGCGGGTGGCTGTGTCCCCAGGGGAGGGCCAGGGCCCAGGGAGCTCAGCAGGAGCAGCAGCAGGAGCTAAGGCCCCTCCTTGCCGGCGCCAGGGTGGGAGGGGGGAGGAAGTGTGGGGGTGCTGGCACCAAACAGCCCCCCAGGGGGGCCCTGACCAAGCACTTTTAAGTTTGCTCAAACGCCTTCCTGCCCCTCCCAGCAGCCTGGCAGGCAGGTCCAACGGCTGAGGCTCACCGTTGGGGGGGCCCGAGAGCCTAAACTGGGCCTCGGGGTTGGGGCAAGTGGCAGCTGGGCCTGCGGGGGGCCCCTGGGGGAGGCAGCGCTGTCTCTGCCCTAAGGCCAGGAAACCAGAATCCAGGAGCAGCGCTGGGACGTGAGTGCGGGATGGGCTGACTACCTCGCGGGGACCTTCGCGAGGGGGCAGAGAAGGGGCGTCGACTGCACCCGGGCACAGGGCCCGCCTCCCGCTGCTCTTCGCCCACAGAGACGCCCAGAAGGCAGCGCAGGGGGGCGCTGGCCGAGAGCCTCCTGGACTTCCTAGTCTGACCGGTGGGCAGGCCCCGCGCTCCGGGGCTGATCTGCCACCAGGCCCTGGGGCAGCCGCCCCGCACTCTCCACTCGTCAGTGAGACAGGACGAAACACCGGGGACCTTTCCGAGCCCACAGGGGGCGCAGCTGCCTTACCCTTCCTGCGCGGCGGGCTGGTCCCGCTGGGCCCCCTTGCTCCGGCGTCCCGGGGCGCCCCGCTGCAGCATGCGGCGGCCCTCCTCCCGCAGCACGGTCAGCAGCAGGCCCCGCTGGTTCCAGGGCACGTAGGCCTTGGCAACCAGCAGGGTGTCCTCGGGGTGCAGCCGGCAGGCGGTGACATAGTCCAGCGCGCCCAGGAACGCGCTGCCCGCCAGCACCCGCAGCAGGCCTCGGCCGCACAGTGCCCGCACGCAGCTGTTGGCATGCGGCGGGCCCCGCTCCACCACCTCCTGGAAGTCCTCCCGGGCGCGCTGCGTGTCGCCAGTGTGCAGCGCGCAGAACCCGCGCAGGGCCAGGAGGGGCGCGAGGCTCCCGGCGTCGTCTCCCCCCGGGCCGGCGGGGCGCGCGGGCCGCAGCAGGCGCTCGCATAGCGCTTGGGCAGTGGCCGCCTTCCCACCCAGCAGCAGGCACTCGGCCAGGCGGGCGCCCAGGGCCGGCCGCGCCCCGGGTGGGGCCACGCGCAGCAGGACACGGAGCGCCTGGTTCACTGGGGCCAGCAGCTCGCGGCCCGAGTCCTCGCGGAGCTCTGGGCGGCGCCGCACGACCTCCTGGAAGCCCGCGAAGCCGGAGTCCACGGCCTCCTGCGCTTGGGCTCGCAAGCGTGCCAGGTCCCCGGCGGAGAGCACGGCCTGCAGCTGCCTCCGCGCCCCGGAGGGACACTGGCGGAAGGCCTCGAGCAGGTCCCGCAGCACGTCGTGCACCCCGCTCTCCAGGAAGAAGGCTGCGGCCGCGCGGGTGACCAGCAGCACGGCCAGATGCTCGCCTGGGGAAAGAGACCGGCGTCGGGGAAGCCTTGTGGAGCCGGCCCGCCGGTGCTGTGGATGCCGAAGCCCTTGGGCTCACGCATGGGCCCTCGGGGTCTCCCAGGTGCTGGCATCTTTAAGATGAGTGCCCGGAGGCCGAGGCCAGCGAGCGACAAGAGGGTGCAGTGGTAACAGCCAAGGGGGGCAGTGCCTGCGTGCCCCTCAGGGAGCCCCCTCACTCTGCACAGGCCCAAAGTTCAGCCAACAGGGACATTTAATTAAGCCCTCCCCCCCCTTCTTTTAATGATGGTGTCAGGATCCAGTCCTCTCCTGGGCTCCGCTGGCCGGTCGGGGCTGAGGCTCCTGTCTCCCAGCCTTCACGTGAGTGCTTGTGCCAGGAGTCCAGCGTAGGCCTCAGCACCAGCAATCGTCTCACTGAGACGGGAGAGGCCAGACCCCTGTCTGGAGGGCAGATGCTGCCTCCCTGCCCTGCTGTCGTGGCGGGTGAGTGGCGCGTCAGGGCTGAGCCCGTCAGGAAGCCCCTGGCACCAGCTCTCCCCACCCGCCGGTCCCCCAGGCCAGGCCTAGAGACACGCTCGGGTGCTTCCTGTCCATTCTCATCCTGACCTGTCACTGGCTTTTGCAGTAGCTCGGGGGCCCTTGGGTGCCTGGGTGGGGGACAGGGGTGGACTCTCCTTCTGAGCTTCCATTAAGCGCCGTGACGTTGTCCCACAGACACCAAGGCCCTGGCATTTTCCTTCTGTTCTTCATATCGGCTAATTTTCTTTTCCTCTTCAAATTTACTCTTTCGTTGTCTCCGATATTCTATGGAGTTTCCATTTAATTTATTCTGATGTTTAAGGCTAGAATTTCCATTTGTTTTTAAAAGTTTTCATTTTTCTGTTGAGATTTCACATGTGTCCATTCATTATGATTGTATTTTACACTAGCCCTTGCCTATATTTATAATAGTTCCTTTAAAGTCCTCGTAATTTTAGTATCTGCATTATCTTGAGCTTGTTTTTTATTTCTGTTTCACATTCTAAGTTTCTGTTTCTTTGCATGTCTAGTCCTTTTTTATTTGCACATCTGGTTAATTCTTTGTACAGACTCTGGGTTGAGATATGTTCCCCAGAAGAGGATGCATTTTATTTAATCAGGCATTTAAAGGGACCAAGATCAAATTCAGTCTTTGTCTCTTCTTTGGTGGCAACAGCTGAAACCTCCGCTGAGTTCCTGCAATAGCTACCTGCTGCATTTCCAGGCTCCCTGTCTCTCTCAGGTATGTGCAGTTGGGTGACCATTCAAGGATTCAAGTTGATTTAATACATGGAGTTTGGGTCTCAACCCCCCTCCCCTGGAGGTGGCTCCCTGCTTTCCAGAATATCCCTTCTAACTTTCCATTCACTTTCCTCACCCCTGAATTCTGTCTGTGACATCTCCGGCTTTCTGTTTTCATGGACAAAGTGTGGACTGAGGTGATTCATCAGGCAGAAAGTGGCAATTCTGCGCATTTCGGCGTGTGCAGCAGCATCTTTCAAGGGCCCGTTTCCACTTTCTGCCTGCATTGGGTCACTATTCGGTTGCCAAATGTTTACATTTTATATTTCATCCACGCTTATATTGTCTGTGGAGCACATGGCCTAGTCCCGCTCCCCTGCCACTACCGGGAGCAGAATCTTCTATTGTTAGATTAAAACATTTTGACAATCTGGCGGGATATAAAGTGCTATCCCATTATAGGTTCAATTTTCATTTTCCTGATTACTAGTGAGGCCCATTTATTAAAGAAAAGCTTTCTCCCCCCTCACCCCCTTTTGCCAATCTGGTGGGTGGAGAGTGGTATTTCATTGCTTGAATTGGCAAGCGTCTCATTACCTGATGGTGAACATTTTTCACATGTGTATTAACCATCTGTGTTTTCTCTTTGGGGAAAGGCTTTGCCAATGCTGTGTTGGTTTCCCCCCTTATTGATATGTAGGAATTCTTTAAATACTCTGGGTACTGATTTGCCCATTATATATTTTGCAAATATTTTTTCTCTGTTGTGGACTGTGCTTTCGTTTTCTATCATTCTGGACAAGACAGAGAGCCTGAGCTTTTAATCCCATCGCCCGTATCAGCATTTCCTTTATTATTTCTGGTTTTTGTATCTTAAGAAGCTGAACATGCGTCTTAAAGATTTTCTTATATTTTCCTTAGAAATGAGCAGCCTTTTTCCAAAGAGAAAACACAGATGGTTACTCCCGTGGAATTCTACCTTTTTGCAAGGTTGACATAGGGAATCCGCTCCGCCCGCGGGGAGTGCCCCTGTCTTTTCCCGTGGGTTTGCAATGCCCTCACTCCCCTGCTGAGAGCCAGGGGCAGCTGGGTCTGTTCCTGGCCTCTCTAAGTCCTTGGTTGGTCTTTTCCTTTGTTTTTCAAGCCAATAACCTTCTGGACGGATCAGTATAGTCTGTTTCAATTCAACTGGCCGAGCAAATTCCTCTCCCCCCACCCCCCCTCCTGCCCTGTCTGTTGTTGGCTCTGTGCTCTTCCCCAACAGCAAATCTTTCCAACACTGGACATCGAACACGTCTCCATTAACATAGGAATTCTTCAGTGTCTTTTCACTTGTTTGTATAATTTTCTCCCTAAAGTCACATTGTCGGGGGAGAGGATGTCCCGAGCGAACCCCACACAGGCTTTGTGGCCCCCACCCCGACTCCACCCAGACACCGGGGACTGCAGATCCCAGCATCCCCCAAGGGAGAGCTGCGAGGAGCTGGGGCGGGGTTCAGCGGCCGTGTCTTTCTGTCTGGGAACATAACCAGCCGTGCGTGTGGGGCTCGCTCTCTCCTGGCCGGGCAGCACCCGGTCTCGGCGGGTCATTTGGGATCCAGGTCAGCGGAACGGGTAGGAGGCATGTCAGAATTGATCTCCCTCGTTTTCTCCCTGAGTTATCCATTTCCTCATTTCCCCTTTCCTTGTAAATAATCCTTTGATCAAGCTTTAGTGTGGGCCTGCGGTGCGAGTCCCCTTCAGCGCACGGGCGAGCACCCGCCGTCAGGCAGCCCGTTTTATACCGGGGTGGCCCTGCAACCACACGATTCTTTGAGATCAGTTTTGTTCTGTCGCTGCGGCAAGTGCATGTATTTAAGCCATAAAGTTATCGTATTGGTTGCTGTTGCCTCTACACAGAAACACTTTTTGTGCCTCCTGTGAAGTCCCCTCGGGGCCCGTGCTCGGCTGCTGCCTCTGGTGGCGTCGTGTCGCTCCCGTGTCGCCGGAACCCGGACACGCGCGTTTCTGTCTTCCTAGTCTACGCTTCCCGTCGGGCTGCGCCGGCCGGGACTTCTGGTGCCGCGATGAATCAAGGGAGAGCGAGACCCTCTTCATTCTTGCGGTTAAATGGAAGATTCCCAAAAAAATCATCAAGCGTGGTATTTTGGGTGCATTTTGGACAGAAACAGTCTTTTTCAATTAAGCCTGTTCCCTTCTTCTTCTCGGTTGTTTAAATTTTAGGAATGTTAAATCTTATCAAAAAAGCTGTGCAGACTGCGATGAGATCTAGTCTTCCATCACGCGTATTACCACAGACACATAAAACGATAAGACCTGCATTATTTAGCTCAGTTTTGGCTAAAACATGCTTCAAAACTGATGCTTTGGCTCAGTTAAATGTGCGCCTGTGAACTATCGGTGACCAGAAGCCACCGCGAAACCTCGTGGCTTGACGCAACATGCATTTTAAGCGGCTCATGAGTCCCCTTTCACTTGGGGCCGGGCTGGCTGCTGGTCCTCTGTGGGCCACTCCTGGCTGCAGCCGTCTGGTGCTCCACTGGGAGGGGCCGGAAGGACCCCGCTGCCACGTCTGGGCTGGTGTTGGCCGTGGCTGAGGACCCTGGGCGCTCTGTCCCTCACTGGCCCAGCTTCTGAGACTGTCCGGGGAGGAGGAAGGGGGACCTGCAGGGCCTCCTGGAGCCATATGACGTCACTTCCGATTCTTGCAGGTCCTGGCAAGGCTCGAGGTCACGAAACCCGTGTAGGGGGCTGTGACAGCTGGACCCCGCCGTCCCCCCATAAACTTGGAAGGGGTGGGAGACGCTGGGTCTGGCACTGGGCGGACCAGCCTTTGGGCCTGGACGCTGACGCCCTGGAGATTGGATTCCAGCTCTTCTGCCTGGTGCTGGACACAGCCCTTTCCTGGGACGCACCCAGGGGGCCAGGCCACTTTCCAACACAGGGCAGGACCCGTTCAGCGCTTGCAAGGGCTGCTGGTAAAATGCCCCGAGAGGCCCCTCCTGATGCTGGAAGCCTCTAGTAGACGCTCGTTAGCGGCGCTCATGAGCCTGCTCGCGGCCCCTCGTGCGATCCCCACGCCAGGGCCGGGAGGCGCCACCCTCAGGGGCCAGGCAGGGCAGTGGGCTGCTGGCCGGGCTCCCGGGCGAGCATCTGGCTCCACAGCTGTCCCAGCTTTTGCCGGGGCCTCCGCTGGCCTTTAACGTGGGGCGCCTCCTCCCCATCCTGCCACCTCCTCCCAGACCTGCCGCGGCACCTGGCGAGCTTCGACCTGGCGACCATGCTTGGTACCTCCACGGGGCTCTTGGGATCCTGTCCAGCACGTCTCTGCCCATGCATGCCACAGCCTCTCCTTGCTGCGTGGCCACTGTCTCGGGCATCCCGGCGGTGGGCGCCTGTCCTCCGCAGCCTCAGGCATGGGGGGGACCCCACACGGCCTCCTTGCTGGTTGCACGCTGCCTCACGCCCCCTCCTGCCACCAGGCATCCCACACCCCCCTCCTCCCGCCTTCTTTGCGGCTCCCCCTTCGGGGCGGGGCGGCCGGCATGCTCTCCTGGGCACCACAAACACTCCGTGCTCCTGTGGCAGCCCCGTGACCAGTGGGGACAGCAGCGGAGTCAGTAACAGTTCTCATCAAACCCTGAAATGGGGCTCGCCTCTAAATGCATGATGAGTGGCCGGGAGCGCTGCCTCCCCAGGAGTCTTATCCTGCACCCCCTTCCCCCATGACAGCCGGCCCCTGGCCCCGCAAGCCCCTCCTCGGGACAGTCCAACCCCGTGCTCCAACTGGACCCCTGGGGGCAGCGCTCCCGTGTCCAGCACCTAATGAGGCGCCCACCGGCGGCCGGTGCTGGGTGATTGTTCCCACGGCGGTTCAGCGAGGAGGCGACCACAGGGTGTAGTGCCGGGGCGCTCTGGGGGTGTCGGGGCACTCCGGGGCTGCTCCTGTGCTCTGGCTGCCCACCAGGAGGAGGACCCAGAAGGGGACCAGCAGGGCACGTCCCTCAAACCGGGTGTGTCTAGAGCCCGACACCCATCGAGCCCCGCAGCCCCGCTGCCGGAGGTGGGCTCAGGTGGACTCTCCCTGCCCACCCCAAGCCCCTCCCTCCACCACGGAGTCCGGCCAACGTGGCCATTTGTACTGCCCCGCCCCGCCCCGCCCCCCCTTCCTCGCTCCCTGACCCTGCCCAGATCCGAGAAACCCCAGCCCGGTCCCCACTGCCAGGACCACCTCCCAGCCCAGCCCACCTCCCGCCTGGCCCCGCTCTGGGTGGGCTCCCCGGCCCGCCTGCACCATCTCTGGTGGTGTCCTCTGCCCACCTGCACCAGCACCTGCCCCCGCCCGCCCGCACCAGCCGGAGGGCTGTCCCCACGGCATGTTTTGCAGCCACAGCCAGAGGAAGCTTTAGAAGTGCCCCGATGGCCTCCCTGCAGCTTGAGCCCTCCATGCTCCTCACTGCTCCAAGCGTAAAATCCAAAGTCCCTTGGCAGCTACCCCTGTCCCGGAGCCACTCCCCTCCGGTCAGTAGCCCGGACACCCAGCTCTTGTCTCCCGCAGGGACTGGCACATTGGATTTCATCTGCCTGGAATCCTCCAGGCTCAGCTCAAGTGCCTCCTATCCCAGGAAGCCTTCCCTGACCACCGGCTCGGGCAGTGCCTGGCGGTGTTTCTTTTCTGGGAGCTCTGTGAGGCCAGGGACCTGCCTGGTCACTGTGGGGTCCCCAGCCCCAGCCCCAGCACAGGCCGCCCCCGACCCCAAGAGCAGAACTCCTCCGGGCTGGAGGGACTGTGTCTGGCGCCTGGGGCTGCCCGCTCTCCTACCTTGGGGTGTGCCGCCGGCGGGGCGGGTGTCCAGCGCCCGGCTGCAGGCTGCCCGGCAGTCCTCGTACCTGCCGGCGTGGAGCAGAGCTGCGGGGGCCGGGCGTCGCCCCAGGTGCCCTCGGGAGCCAGGGCTGTGAGGAGCGCCTGACACTCGCCGACCCGTGCACCGGCCCCCGGCTCCCCTGGCCCCGAGCTGTAGTCCTGGAGGGCGCGGACCAGCGCTGGGAGGTAGGGCTGCTGGTGGGTGCGGATGAAGGCCACGGCTCGCCGGGCGCTGGTGGCGAAGGCCTGCAGGTAGTCAGCCACGCCATCGGCCGCCTGCGCCCCGGACAGCACGCGGGCCAGCGCGCGGGTCAGCCGCAGCTCCAGGCTCTGGCGGGAGCGGGCGTCCAGCAGCGCGCAGCAGCGCCGCACCACCTCGCTGTGGCGCCCGCGGGCCAGCAGGCCGGCCAGGGAATGCAGGGCCGCGGCCGGGTGGTCCGGGCAGAGGGTGGCGAGGAAGGCGGAGGCCTGCGCCCCGGTCAGCGACACCACCGCCATGCCGTCCCAGTGGATGGCCGGGATCTGGCCGTCCCCGCGGCACCAGGCCTCCAGGGTGGCCACCACGGGCGCGCCCCGGGCCTCCGCCAAGGCCGCGCGCACGCGCCGCACCGCCGAGGGGCCGTGGCAGCTGAAGGCCGCCAGGTAGAAGGCGGTGGCCAGCGGGGGCTCCCCCAGGGCCAGGTGCTGGTCCCCCTCCCGGCAGAGGCAGGCAACGAGCTCCTGGGCGGACATCACGCCGGCTCCCCGCACGGTCCGTGTCCGGTCCTCGTGGCCACCTGGGTGGGGGCAGCGTGTCAGCGCTCGCGGGCAGCCAGCCCCCCACCCTCCGGGTCGCCCCGCCGCCTGTTACCCAGGGCCTCCCGCCCCTCCCCACCCAGGCTGGTGTCAGGGCAGGGCGGACCCCACGGGTGGCTGGGGCGAACGCAGCAGCGAGGGGCCCCCTGGAGCTTGCTCAGCAGGCCGCCCAGTGGGGCTGGGGTGTGGCCTCTGGGCCTCAGCTTCCTCCTCCGCAGGGTGGGGCCCCGGCCCTCCCCTGCTCAGCAGTGGCTGCTGCGGGCACCAGACCCCTGGGCGGCGGGAGCTGGGCCATCTGAGTGGTCAGGGCGCCTCCCCCTCTGCCCACGGCCCACCAGACAGTGCAGGGGCGGGCGGGGTGCTGGGTGGTGAGGGGCATCTGCCTGGGGGTGGCCGGGGCTGGGGACTCCCCCTGCCGCGCCCCGCCTTCTCCCCAAACCTTCCCAGAGAACTAGCAGCCCGCGGCTCTTTCTCTCCGGGGTCCCACAGGGCTCGCAAAGGTGCCCCCGCCCCACAAATGCCCCCCAACACAGACACCCACCCCCACACGCGCTCACGCACCCGAGGGAAGGTGCCAGCGGCTCCAGCTGCCTCCCCGCGCCCTGCTGGCTGGTCTCCCGGGAGCGCGTCAACACGGGGTGGGGTGCTCGGGGGCGCCCCCGCGCGGGCCCAGGCGGGAGCGCAGGAGGGCGCGGCTGCCCCGCTCCAGGGCGCCTCATTCTCCGGGGGGAGGAAGGAGGGGGCGGCCTGGACCCCGAGCCCTCACCCTCAGCACCCGGAGCAGGCTGCCTAGGTCTCTCCCCACTGGCGCCCTCCTGCTGCAGGCTGCTGGGGAGACGCCCCGGCGCCCCACGCCCCCTCGGAGGACCCTGTGCCCACGGGTTGCTCCCCGCGGACAGGTGTGCCTGGCCCCCACATCCGCGCCCTCCCGCCCCGACACCCGCGGCCCTCCCGCCGGGCAGCCTGTCCTGCACAGAGGGGGCGGCTCTAAGGACCTTGCTGGCCTCCCCCATCTCGGCTGGGGTTGGGGTGTGGTGGGGCCACAGCACGGGTGACCCCTCCCCGGTGGCCATAGTGGGGGGTGGCAGGAGCCAGGTGGGGCGTACATGGGGGTGGCCACGCTCATCCTGGCCCTGGGGCTCCCGGGGAGAGGTGAGTGACCCCTGGAGAGACAGGCTTGCTCTGAAGGCCCCTCCCAGTGCAAGGCCCCGGGCGCCCCAAGGGCCCGCACACCGTGCCCCCCCACACTCAGGGCACAGGCGCAGCTCCCAGCGGCGAGGGGTGCTGAGGGGTCCTTCCTGGGCCCGGGCACCCTGGGGGGTGGCCTGAGGCCCACGGGGAGTCGGCTCGGGTCTGCGGTGCGTGGGCAGCAGGCGCCCGCCCTGCTCCTGGCCCGACCTTGCGCGCCTTGACCTTCACCGAGGCGCAGCGGCTGCCGCGGGCGCAGCGGGGAGTTGATTAAGAGATTTCCCATTGATTTGATCACTTCCATCTAATGACCCCATTAGGGGAGCGTGATGGAGCGCCTGTCTGCGGCTGCGGCGCGGACCCGGGGCCTGGAGCTCTGACGGGCCCCCAGCTGGCGGCACTGGCACCGCGGGCCCTCGGGCGCTGGCAGCTGAGCCCCGAGTCCGGCCGGGGGCTGCCCCGGCTGCGGGGCCGCTTGCTGCTGCGGGGTGTGGGGGGGTCAGGCCGCAGCGCGGCAGGGATGAGCTGCTCGGCTGCATGTGGCAGCTGGACTTGAGGCAGCAGCTTCCTGTGGGGCGCCGAGAGGACACTCTGCATGTCTGGGGCATCTGCCCTTGGCCCCACCCAGCTGCCAGGACCCCCAGAGATGGACGGGCGGCCCCTGGGCAGCTGGGGACACACCCATGGATTGAGGGGGATGGTTTGGTTCTGGCGGGCGGCTGGGTCCAGGCAGTCTGCACTTGGGGTGCCTGCACCAGACACAGCCCCTGGGGCAGGGTAACCCCACGAGAATAGGGGGCAAGGGAGTTCTTACCCCCAGGGGCTGCTGCTCCCGCTTGCTGGTGTCCCTGCCCAGTAGCCCCCAGGTGTGGCCAGGTCTGACAGAGTGTTGTGGAGGGTGGGGCACACCACCAGCCCCCATGCGGATCCCCAAGGCCAGGGGGTGCCTGTCCTGAGGGACGAGGGCGGTCAGGCCTTGGCCCAGTGGGAGCAGGTGGGCCCTGCTGTGGGTGCTGCCCCAGCTGCACCCTGACTCCGGGACCAAGACCCACCCGCTGGAAACATCCTGTTACTAGAACTTTCTTAGGTAGAAGCAGGAGCAGGAAGTCGTTCAGGAACGGGGATGACTGGTGTGGGCCGTGGGGTTCACCTCGGGTCTGCGGCTTCTCCCTCCAGCATGGGGGTTGGGCCAGGCCCCCCAAGTCCTTGCCGCGGAGGTGGAGAGCAGTGAGCGCGCCCCCAGGGCCAGGCTCGCCGGGCCTGTCTGAGTCAGCAGCCAGCCACCGGGGGTGTCTGGCCGCTAGGAGGTTCAGGAGGGCCAGCGGGTGTGTCTTAGGCCACTCCGGTACCTCTCTCTAGATGACCCCAGGGCTCCCAAGGTCAGGCCTTACCCCAGTGAAGGCCCAGAGGCCAGGAGGCGGGTCGGAACCTGCTCTGCCACGCCCTCTGCCTGCAGCGCCCAGCTCCCCCGCCCCCACCCCAGTGACTCAGGACGAGGGTAGGGGCTGAATTCTGAGCCCCAGTGTCTGAGCTGCCCCCAGCGGGCAGACCCAGGGGCCTTTGGAGACCCTGACCTCCGCTGGCTGGCCTTGTCTCCTATGTGGGGGCGGGAGGGCTCAGCCCCCCTGGGGACCCCACCTTCCCTTCCCCCCAGGTGCCCCGTCTGGAAAGGCAGACCTGTTGGCTCTCCGCAGGGAAGGCCCCTCAGCTACAGCCATGACTGCGTCTGGCTCCCCAGAAGGGTGGCCCTGTGCTCTGGCTCTGTTGGGGTGCGTCCCTTCCCCTCCCTTCTACCAGGAGCCAGGCGTGACTGGCCATTTCTCTGAACCCAGTGGCCACCCAGCACCTCGTGTCGCCCCGGTGCTGTCGGAGGGGGGCTGGGCCCACCCGGTGCCCCTGCCCCGGGCTCGGCCTCCTGGGCCCTGACCGTCCTGCCCAGGCCCAGACTCACCGTGGCCACGGCAGGTGGGTTCGGGCAGGAGCCGCAGGCACCGTGGACTCTCAGCCTCCGGTCTGGGCGGCCAGGGGGGCTGCGGGTGCCTGACCCTCCCCTGGGGGCTGGGCTTCCTGCAGGCCTGGCGGGGGTGGGGCCGCACCTGCTCTCCCCCGCGCCCCATCAATAATGCAGCAGGAGGCCTGCGCACCTGGCGTGGGCGTGTCCGCCCGGGTGCAGCTGGTGCGGCAGCGTGGTGGGGTGGGGGGAGCAGGAGCCCTTCTGTGTTCCCTCAGGGGCCTCTGGGGCTCCCCTAAACGATAGCTTCCACCCACAGGACTCGCCCCTCCCGTCCATCTCCCGGCACCTGGTCATCCGCTCAGCCCCCGCTGCACCAGACCCGGCCCTCCCGGCCCGGCCCTGCCCAGGGCCTCCGCCCTGCCCGCGCCTCGTCCCCGCACCTCCTCGGCCTCCGCTCGTTCTTCCTCCGGAGGGAGGCCCGGCTGGCCGGTCTCTGCTGCAGTGGCCCCACCACCCGCCCCTCTGCCGCTGACGGGTCCCGGGGTGTCCGGGCGGGACTGCACAGCAGCGCCTGGGGCGCAGGGAGGGAGGGGGAAGGTCGCGGGAGTCACGGGTCACCCCGAGTTCGTCAAGAGCTGTCAGCGCAGGCTCGGGGCGGCGCGCGCCGACGGGAGCGGGGAGCGGGCCCTGCCAGCCTCCGGCCCTCGCCCCTTCCCCCTGCCGGGGCGGCGGGCGGGCGGCGCCATCCATCACCCGGAGCGGGCGGCAGGATGACTTTGCGGAGGGCGGCGGCGTGGCGGCCACGCTGCCCATTACTCGCCTAGGCCGGGCGCTTAGGCATGCAAACAGTAATTAACGTGGTAATGAGCCGGGCCCGAGTCTCCCCTCCCGGAGCTAATTTGCATGTTAATTATCATTAGCGATCGGGGAACAAGTTATAAACAGTCTAATTAGCCGCCAGATCATTTTTACAAGGAACCGTGTGCCCTGGGACGCCGCGCGGGGTGAGATTAATGAAGTCGGGCGGCGCCGCCCTCCTGCGGCCGGCGCGGGGGCCTCGCGCACGTCCAGCCTCGGCACCATCTGGGGCGCCCTGGGAGCAGCACCTGGGCTGATGCAGCGCCGACGGAGAAGGCGGCCGGGTGGGGCCGACCAGGCTGGACAGGGCAGCGGAGAGTCAGGGCTGGGCTGGGCGAGCCCGGGGCATGGCCATGGAGGGACGGGGTGGCCGGTGCCGTCAGGATGGCCGGGAAGGCTGCGTCCAGGGCCCCGCGGCAGGGGGAGCGGAGGGATGGGTGGGCTGACGCCGAGGGGCTGCGGGAGGGCCCAGCGAGGGGACGTCCCGGCGGGGGTGTCCTGCTGCAGGGGGCCAGCGGGCGCGGGTGGGCGGGTGGCAGGCTGCTGTCCCAAAGGCCACCTGGCGACGGAGGAGGCCAGGGAGGGCACTTCTGTCCCCAGCGTGGAGCTCCGCGGTGCCTGCCCCTCCCCGGCCGGAGCCCCCCCGCCAGGCGCCGGCTCTGCTCACTCGCCCTGGGCTGGGCCTGCCCTCCGCTTGCGCTCACCCCAGCACCCCCGCACACCCTAGGTGCCCCCTGAAGCCACAAGGACACGGGGTGCTGAGCCCAGGAGTCTGCCCAGGCAGGGCCTGTGCTGGCCAGTGAGCCTCCTGCCTCTGCTCCAGCTCTGGGCCAGGCGCCTCCTCTCCGGGGGGTGTGGCTCTGCCTGCCGTGCCCAGGCCAGCCAGGAGCAGTGCCCGCTGGGGGCAGGAGGGAGGCGCTGCAGGGAGGAGGGGGTGTGGGGCAAGGGAGGCCAGGGGCCGCTTGGAGGGACAGTGGGTCGAGGCCGAGGGCCTTAGGGAGCCCCGCCGGCAGGACAGGGCATGACCTGTGGCCCCAGGCTGGCGCTCGGGGGGGTCCTGACCATGGCATCAGGCCAGCGTAAGGGCGTCAGGGCTCCCAGAGGCGGACACAGAGCCTCCTGCTGTTGAAGCCGCTGGGCTGGGCGGAGGCACTGGGTTAGGGGGCGCTGGGGCGGGGTGCTGGGTGCGGAGGCCACGGGAGGCGGCTGTCCTGGTGGGCGTGGCTCGGGGACACGCAAGGGCCTGGCTCCCGGCTGCTGGCCCAGCCCCAGAGCTGGTGAGTGGGGGACACGAGGGCGGCCAGGCAGGAAATTCGGCTCCCCCACACCTCTGCACCCCGTATGCACTGTCCCTCCTGAGCCGCTGCCTCCCGTCCCACTGCCCCGGCCTCCCCCCCCCATCCAGCCCGCCCCGGCCCCGGTCTGGCCCTGCCCGGCGCCCGCCCTCCCTCTGGGGCCGCGGAGGCCCGTGCGCCCCCCACCCCGGCTCCACGGCCAAGTTTAGTAACGAAGCCACATGACCGGCCATTTTCCGCTGAGTGGACAAGATGTCTCCACCGAGTTGGGGAGCGTTTTTGGAATTTTAGGCGAGTTTGAAGATTTTCTAAATTAATCATTTTAATTTATTAGAATTAACAAGAGTGATTTATCCAGGGCTGGGGAGATTTATCGACCACGGAAGGGTTTGAACGGAAATAAGATGCTTCCATCCAGACCCGGAACCGCGCGCAGGGAGAGCGGGGCTCCCCCGGTGAGGACCGGGGCCTTGGCGGGCAGCGAGGCCTGGGCAGCTGCTGGCCCCCAGCGCCTGGCTGCCCCCTCCGCTGGCCTGGGAGCTTGCCAGCCCCGGGGTGCTCAGGGGCCTGGGGGTCCGGCAGGCGCCCACTGGGGCCTTGCTCTCGTGTCCTCAGGCCGTGACGGCCAGTGAGCCCCGGGCCACAGGCGGCCCTGCGTGCTGCCCGGGGCCTGCAGCGGGGGGTCCTCTCAAAGGTGCCACATTTCATTTAGAAAAAGAAACGAGTAGCTTGCCCAAGTGCCACCTGGCGCCGGCTGGGGACCTCCGCTCACTCCCCCGGGCCTCACTGTCCAGCGGGCCGGCCGAGCCTGTTCCCGGGCGTCCCGCGGGCGCCTGGGGCCGTGGCTGTGGAGTGGACGCCAGCTCTGGGGAGGCAGGTGACACCCCTGCGAGGAGGGGCGGGGTCTCTGGGACCAGACGCTGAGGCCACAGGAGGCGCTTTGGCCTGGAGCTGGGCCTGGGTGCGCGGCGAGCCCTGGCTCCTGGACTTGGGGGGCTCCGTGCGGGTTTGGCTTTTTGTGTAAACCGAGTCCTTGAGTCGCTGATTCTGACTCACGATGTAAAGAAGATTTGGATTTTAACTGCAGCGGGCGGCTGCCCGGCCCGTGCTCCAGGCCGCGGCTCTCAGAACGGCAGGCCCAGGCCCGGCTGGGAGGCAGGCTTCTGGGAGTGGGGTTCGGTGCCGGGCCTCCTGTTGGCCAGCACAGCAGAGACCCCAGCCCTTCGGTGCCCAGAAGCTTGAGGCCCTCGTGGCTCAGAACCAGGCGGGGGACACTGGCTCAGACCTGCCTCCTGCCGGGGTCTCCCCAGCCCGTCACAAGCACCACCGCAGGGCCCGGGGCTCCTGCACGCCCTCAGGGCGGGCAGCTCCCGGGCTGCACCAGCCAGGCTGGCAAGACTCCTGCAGGCCGCGGGTCTGGGGGCTCTGCCCTCCTGGCTCCCAGCAGCCCAGCGCCCGCTGCTCCAGGGGCCGGCGGACCCGGTGGCCGGGGCCTCTCCCCGTGGCCATTGTGCGTGGCCGCCAGCAGAGGGCGCTCCTGCTCCACACAGAGGCCGCGCTCGCCGGTGCCGGGGAGGCGCAGGGCTGGGCTGGGCTGCGCTGGTGCCCGTGTCCTCTGGGGTGGGCCGAGTCCTCCGGGGTGGGCGTGTCAGGGGTGGGCCGTGTCAGGGGTGGGCCGTGTCCATGCCGGGCCGGGCCGGGGTGCTGGGGCTGGGACCCCAGGCGGCAGGCAGGGGCTCGCTCCGGCGGTGGCCCGGGGGTGCAGGCTGGGGGAGCCGCTGTCTCCGTGTGGGTGTCCTGCGGGCGCGTCTGTGACAGCGACGTCCCTTGTCCCCGGGGTGCACTCTGTCCATCTGTCCAGTCCCCCCTCTCTGGAGCCCCCTGACTAGCGGCAGGTGAGGCGACATGTTGCAGGTGCCAGGCTTGGCGCCCAGGCATCGCTGGGGGCCGCCGCCGAGCTGACTACACGCGGACACGGCGCTTGGGACCACGCAGGGAGCTGCCGGGCGGCGGCGGGAGAGCGGGCCCTGACCCCTGGGGCCGGGCTGCCGCCTCCCTGGACGTGCCCGGGTTTCTGGTGGTGCTAGTGGGCGGAGCGCGTGTCCCTGCTGCCTGAGGCGGCCTTGGACTCGGGGCTACCCTGGGACACGCAGGGTGGCTGCCTGGGCCGGGGTCAGGAGGCCCTGGGCCCGCCACGGTCTGCTCTGGGAGAGCGTCTGGGGGGGTGCAGGGGCCTGTGAGGTCCAGGCCGCTGGGCTGCCCACCCCCCTCGCCTGCGCCCACGCCCGCCAGGCTGCTGAGTGCGCTGGGTCTCCTGGGAGGGGCGCCCTCTGGTCCCTGGGGTATGCGCGTGTGGTCCAAGCAGGCGAGGCCCAGGCCCCGTGGGCTGGCCGTTCCTCCCGAGGTGTGCGCGGGCCGCCCTCCCAGCTGCAGGGTCAGGGCCGTGGGCGCCAGGGGAGCCCGGCAGGGTGCCTGCCCAGGTGCCAGACGGGAAGGCTCTGTAGGTTTCTGAGGCCACAGCAGGGGCAAGGCGGGCAGCTGTCCCTACAGGCCCCCTCCAATGGCCGCGGGCGGGGGTGCTCTCCTGCGGTCTCTGCTGAGCCTGGGCAGGGGCCGTGCGCGCACATGTGTGCCCGTGTGTGCTGCGTGTGCCATGTGCATGGACTAGTGAGCACATGCCCCGGGCTGGTCCCAGCTTTGCAGCTTTGCGGTGCCTCTGCTGCCCCCTCCCACCACCCCCCACACACCTGTGGGGCTGGCCCGGCCCAGCCTGGCCTGTGGACTGTGGAGACCAGCAGGGAGGTCGCCTGGCAACCTGGCCGCCCGCAGTGCTCATGGCCTTAGGCCGGCGTGGACGCCCCCTTAGGTCAGCTGGGGAGACCTGAGCCCTGCAGAGGGCAATGGTCAGGGCCTGCCCTTGAGCTGCTGGAGGCCTGGGGTGCACGCAGGTTTGGGGTCCCCAAGGCTGAGGCATAGCCACAGTTTCCTGTCCTGCGCCCCACACCCCTCCTCTGGCAGGACCGTTTGAACCTGGGGGCGGCAGTCAGGGCCTCTGGTGGGGGCAGCGGGGGCCAGCCAGTGCCCAGAGACTCAGTGCTGTGCTGGGGACAGCGGTTCTCCTGTCCTGCCCTGCGTCCAGGCTGGCCGGAGAGGCCGGCACCTGGCCTGACCTCAGCCCAGAAACCACTGACCTCCCGCTTCCTGTCTCTAGCAGGACCTGGGGTTTGGGGGGCCTTGGGAGTGGCCTCGGCAGGCTGCGGCCATGGGTCGAGCGTGGGAGCCGGCCCCAGCGTCCCTCAAGGGCAGGGGCTCAGGGGCCGGCTCACGGGGTGCCGAACGGCCGCCGCGGGACCTGGTGTCGTCCACAGAGGTCGCGTGGCCGCCGGTGTTGGCACAGGCGCGTCCTGAAGGGGCACCGCATGGCCCCGAGCGGGGCTGAGCGCCGGCAGGTCCCGCCGCCCCAGGCTCCTCGGAGCGGCTCCCAGCCCCTGCCCCCCGCGGTGGGTGGGGGGCTCCAGCCTCCACCCGAGGGCCCGGCTCCTGCCGAGAGCTTCCCGTGGGGCCTGAGAGGGAAACGGTGGCCGGGCCGTCACCTCCTGCCTCTCCTGGCCGTCCTGCCCGGCTGCGGCCGTCCTCCGCGTCACCGGGTGCCCCGCGCCCAGGCCAGGAGGGCAGGAGGAGCCAGCTCCATCCACCGGCACCCCACGGCACCCCACGATGAACCCGAATCATGTCAGCACCCCAGCTGGGCCCCCAGCGGCTCCCCCAGGCCCACGGTGCCTGTCTCAGGGAGCCCCATGGCCTCAAGCACACGCCCCAGGGGCCGGTGGGGGCACCGAGGCTGCGGCGGGTCCCGGGACCCCTTCCGGAGGGCGGGAGTGTCGGGCCCAGCCGCCCGCGGCCGCGGTAACGAGCAGCACGTGTGCCCCTCCCGCCCTCCACGGGGTCCCCCTCCCGGCCCGCCCGGCCCGCGCCCCTCCCGCCCGCCACGGGGTCCCCCTCCCGGCCGCCGGCCTTGGCATCCGAGGCGGCAGACGCAGCCAGGGAGGCGGGCAGCGCTCGGGCGCGCGTCCAACGTGGTGGAAATCAGGGCGGAACCGGCGCGGGTGGCGAGGTGCCCGCGCGGGGCATTAACCAGGTAACAGATTTGATTAATTTTGTGCCTGGAGGTTTTTTTTCCCTTTTCCCAAAGAATCAGAGAAAACAAAATATTTTTCTAATTAAATAAATCTACGGTGCACGCTAATGGAGCCCGTCTGTGGGCCTGTGACAGGGCAGGGGACGTGGAATAATGATTTTATTTTTTCATTAAATAGAATTATAGGCAGTTACTCAAAGCAACGCGGCGCCTAATTGAAAGAAACCCATTTCTTCTTAATTTACTTTCACGGTTTGGGATGATAAAAGAGCGTGTTCGTTGGAAAATTAAATAAAAAACACAACACCAGGCAGGGACTTTCTGCCGCGCACTGTGTGCTCCTTCCCGCTGCGGGCGCGGTCACCGGGTTCAGGTGAGACCGGGAGTCGGGCCGGCGGGGCTCTCGGGCCGGGGCCGGGGAGCGGCTGGACCACCGGACCTGCAGGGAGCCGCCCCCGGCCCCGGCCCCCAGCGGGGGTTTCCGCCTCCAGCCTCCCGGAGGCTTTGCGGGAGGAGCGGGGCGTGCGGAGGGCGCTCGGCTCCGTGTGCCCCTTGGCCGGCGGCCCTGGACCTGGGGCCCCGCCGCGAGCTCGGTGCTGGTCTCCGACCCGGCCCTCCGCCATCCTGCCCGCTGGCTCGCCCGCTCGCCGCCTGACACGCCACTTCCTCCAGGAAGCCCTCCCTGACCGGCCCCTCACCTCTACTCACGTGCTGTGCCAGTCGCAAACAAGGACACTCATTGAGGCCTACTGTGTGCAGGGCCCTGGGGGATGGGCGGCCGCTGCCCAGCCTGCCCAGGTGGTGCAGGCCCCAGCCCCGCCCTGGAGTGGCCCGCCGGGCGGGCGCCCGCATCTGCCCCTGCACAGGCACCGGCCTCGGCGGCTGCTGAGCAGCCCAGGACCCCCTGGGCTGCCGCTTCACTGTTTATTTTCATCAATTTGAACTGAAATCACCTGCCGGTGGCCGCGGAGGCTCAGGGCGGGCTGCCTTCTGGCGACCACCCGGTCAGCGTCTCCGGCGGCGAGGGGAGCGGGCCGCAGCGGCCAGGCCCTCGTCCCTGCGCTGCTGCTTGGGCAGGCCGGCCGGGGTGCGGGCAGAGGCGCCGGGGGCTGCGCGTCCTCCGGGAGGCATCTGTGAGGGGCAGGACAGATTCTGGGGGCACGCGGGGTCTGCAGGGAGAAGCAGGGCCCCTGGCCTGTGGCGCCCCAGCCCTGGGCTGAGCCCCACACCCGTCTCTCCGGGGGGCAGGGCCCGTGTCCGGCTGCTGAGCTGCGGCCCCAGGACAGGCTCAGCCAGCTGCCTCCCGCTGAGGGGCTATTCCAGGCGGCCGTCCCTCTGGGGGCTGCAGGGACACCAGGCACGTGGGGGTGCCACCGGCGCCCTGGGGCGTTTCTGGCTGTGCCCCGATTCTGTTTGGGTTCTGGGCTGCCCCCTTGGGGGACAGCCTCTGGGTCTGACTCCCCGCCCCGGGCCCGGTGAGTCCCCATCTTGGCTCCCCCCGGGGATCCATCTCCCTGGCCCTCCCCTGCCTGCCAGGAGGGCTGGGGTCTCCCGGGGGCCAGCTCCTGCCCTGCTGCTGGGGTCAAGCGGTCAGCGCTGGGGACGGCCGGGCCTGCTCCCCGTGGGCCGCCTCCCTGATGATCTGGCTCCACGCTCCTGCTTTTCACGCCGCCCGCGCCCCGGGAAGCCCCCAGGGCTGTGCCGGGGTGATCCCAGCTGAGTGAGCTGCCTCCTGGCCATGAAGCCTGGCCACGGCCCTGCACCCCGGTTCCTCCGCCTGGGTGTGGTGGTCAGCAGGGCCCGCCGCCTCCTGGACTCTGCAGCCCCGGCGCCCGAGCGGCTCCGTCCAGGTGGGGAGGCCAGGCGGGCCCCCATCTCAGCGGCTGCGGGGCACGAGCGGCCGGGCCTGGCCCCAGGCTGGACGTGGACCCGCGGGAGTGACCCGGCGGCCCGGGGCAAGGCTGTGCGGGGCGGGGCCGCGGCGTGATGGACGGCGCCGCCCGCTCGGCCCTGACGGATGTCGCCCCCCGCGGGCTCTCTTGGGGTCCTCCATTGCTCCTCGGCGGTGCAGCCCATTTCCCTGTAATCACAGCATTAAACTTTAATATCAGGATTAATAAAACATGGTCTCCTAATAGAGCCGGTCGGGCTGGGACGGCGGGACGCGGGTCCTTGGTGGCCGCCCCCTCGCTCCATCTGCCCCTCAGAACACGCCCCCCCCACCGTGGACGCTGGGCAGCGCCGGGGGCAGCGCCGGGAGCAGGGGACTCCGGGCAGCTCCTCTCCCTGCGGCGGGGCCGAGCCCCCTTCCTGCTGAGCGCCCGGCCGCGCCGTGCCGGGGAGACCCCACAGGGTTAGGGCCGTGGCTGGCTAAGCGGCACAGGTGGGGTGCAGGCTGCCCTTTGCCCCAGCCGCCCCTGCCGCCGCCCCCACGCCTGCCTCGTGGCCGGGGCCCGCAGACGCCGTGGCCGGGTGCGGGTGGCAGGAGGAGCGCCCGCCAGCCTGAGGACCCGGCCCGCGCGGGCCCCGCCTGCTTGTCCACAGGCCCTTGCCGGTCGCGGGACCCACTGACCGTCCTCCGGCCTTCCCGTCCCTCTGGGGGACGAGCCCGGGCTGGGACGTCCGCAGAGGCGGGACCCGCCTGCAGGGAGCCTGGACCCCACTTGTCACGACTCCCCCAGATGCCAGCCTGCCCTGCCCAGCAAGCAGCCTGGTGGCGGGCAGGGCCCGGCATCTGCTGCTGGCGGTGGAGGGCCTCGGCTGCAGGGGCAGCGCCAGCGGAGGGCACCGGGGCTGCGCGGGGAGAGCCGCCGGGAGGGGCTTCGGGGGTCTCTGGGGGGAGGGTCGGGGGAGGGGGCCTTGGGCACGGCCACCTCCCGCGTGGCCACCAGCCGGGCAGCGCACGGCCGCCCCTGCAGCCACGCCTGGAGCCTCCCAGCAGCCGGGAGCGTGGTCAGGGTATGAGGCCCTGGGGCCCCCGAGCTTCTGAGCGCAGACATCGTGGGTTTGGAGTCGGGGCTGCAGAGCTCTGGCCGGAGCAGAGCAGGCGCTGGACACAGGGGCCGGCCGGGGTGACTGTCCCGCCTGGGAGCCGGCCCTCCACGTCGTCGCCCCGGGCCTCCCGGCCTCCAGGGGTTCATGGATGGGACCCACCTCTGCCTCGTTTCTGAGTTGGGGGCCCCGTCCAGGCCTCACCACCCAGCGCGGTGTCTACGCTGGGGCTTGCTGGCCGCTGTCAGGCGGAGGCCTTTGGTCTCTGAGGGCGCCCGTCCCGGCTTCCCAGGTGCTTCCGCGGGTCGCTTTCTGGTCAGTTCTGTGAGGCCGGTGGGGCCTTCGTCCTGCGAGGACCGGGGGGCTCCTCACTGCCCGGGCCGGGGCCGCCTGCGGGAAGCGCCCGCCGCCTTCTGTTCCCGGCGGTAAACGCGGTGACGGCCGCCGCGCACTCAAGCCTCGGGGCGCAGGGTGGCCCTGCTGCGTGCCTGGTCTGGGCCGTGCTGTCCCGGCCCGGCCGCCCCGCCGCTCCGGAGGAGGCGGGAAAAGTCGCGACCGCAGCCGTGACCCGTGTCCCTCCCACCGGTGCAGGCGCCTGTGTGGGGCTGTCATATTATTAGGTGCGCGGAAATGGGGACCGAAGGGTCACCCCGACTGGCCTCCGGGCGGCGACGTCTGCCCCGCGCCAGCTCCCCGTGGCGCCTGCCCCCACCCGCTGCCCGCCTCTTGGCTCTGACCTCCGCACGCCCCTGAGTGAGGGCGAGCCGCGGGCGGCTGGTTTTCCCGCAGGCAGCGCGACTCCCCGCATCTCGTAACCGCGACACGGAGCACCTCGCTGTGACAGGATCCCCAGTTGGGGGTTTTGGGGTTTCGCCCTATTACCTGCCTCCGTTCCTCATGCGGGCCCCTTGGGTGTTCTGAGCCTCCCGCTCACTCGCCCGCCTCCTCCCTGGCTGCTCTTTCTTCTCTTTCAGGCCCGAGCCGGGCCATCTCGCCGAGCGCGCGGGCTCTGCCCTGACTGAGCGCTGCAGCCGCGCCTCTGCGCGCCGGGGCATCTCGACTCCCCGCTGCGAGCGCGTCATTCTGCGGCGCCCGAAACTCCTGGTGACGTGATTGTTGTTTCGTGCAGTGAAGCTTCCTTCACCCCGATTCAGCCCGCTCCCCCTCTGGGGTTCAGCCGCCTCAGGAATTTCATTTCTCCAGTTTGGGGTAATTTTGCTGCTGTCTGGGAACTGTTCATATGTATTTGTGTGCGTGCGTGTGTGTGCGAGTGCATGCACGTGTGTGCCTACGTGTGTGCCCCTGCATGTGTGTGAGTGCACGTGCGTGTGTGAGTGCAGGGGCACCTCCGTTGGCTCGTGTGTGCAGTCACCTCTGTTTTAGTCTGCAAATGCTTTAGCTCTTCTTAAAAAACAGCCTGACTCGTATGCCAGTCATACGTTAAGTAGAAAGTCAACGAATTTTTCTGTCTCTGCACTAAAATTGGACATCAATTTGGTTTCATCACCCCAAAAGGCCACCTCCCGCCCGTGCGGTGCTCCCTCTGCGCCGGCGCACAGCCGCTGCTGACCTGCTCTCTCTCCCCTCTTGCGGGACCTTTTGTAGAAACGGGATAACACAGCGGGCTCTTTTGCAACTGGCTGCTTTTTATGAACATATTTTTGAGGTCCCTCCACACAGAACCGCACGAAGCGGTACTTTTTATGGCTTAGTAATATTCCACCCGTGGACATGCCCGTTTTCTCATCAGCTGCCAGTGGGCCCCGGGGCGTCCTCTCCCTGGCGCTTGCAGTGCTGCTGGGAACATCTGGGCACACACGTTTGTGGGAATGAGCTTTCCTCTCCCGCTCGGATGTCTGGCGGGGACAGGAGCTGCTCATAGCGTTAGGGCAGCTCTCTCATCTCAGGCCCGACACTGTCCTCCGTCACCTGTTGCAAAGTCCACTGCCAGCCTTATTACTGTTCCTGTGAAGGCAGTTTTCAACTCAACGATTTAGATTTCTTATTTTTCATAGATTCCAAGTTTCTGGTAAAATTTCCACTTTCTGAATATACTTTCTTTGGTTAAGCTTCTCCCCTTCCCGTCCATAGCCGGGACTCGCCACATCGGTGACCATCGGTGACCCTCAGCTCTGAGCCCCGCAGCCCCCTCCGGCCTAGACGTGGACTCCTCAGGGCTGGTCAGGAATGTGCTCCCCGCAGCAGAGCTGGAACCCGAGTGTCCAGTGGGGCCAGCTTTCAGCTCTCGGCCTCTCTTTCCTTTTGACTGGGCGTGGCCCCAGATCCCGTGCACGACACTGTTCTCAGAGCACAGGCCGCGGGTGTGTGGAGGCAGCTGAGCTGGCTTGTGGGTTGCGAGACTGCCAGGCAGGTTAGCACTGGGGTCCTGCCACAGTCGATGGGTCTGGGGGGCCTCCCAGCCGGTACCCCTGAGTGGGTCCCTGGAACCTGGGATGCTTCCTCCTGGGACACACCATCCACCGTCCAGCCCTTTGCTCCAGCACCCAGAGATGGGTGAGCACTCGTCGGCAGCTCTGTCCCCTGCACGCCTGGGGGCTGTACTCAGCCCCGTGGCCTGCCTGGGGGTGGGATGGGGGCACACGGGGAGGGTGCTGCGGGGTCCGGCGGGTGAACACAAGCTTTCATTTCCCTTTCTAAATTGACAAGTCTCCCCACCCCCGCCCTGGAGTCCCCCCCACCCCTCTCCCTCCGCTTCCGCACTGTGTTTGCTGATGTCCATGACTTCGTGTGTCTTTTGCTTTATCAGGGTCTCCGCTGGGTAAATGTCTAGTATTATTTTTGACCATTTGTAGGGAGAATGGAGTTAAATTAGGCTTTTTTCCTGCCTCCCACTGCTGCCTCTGTGGTCTTGCCTTCCTCCCAGGCTGGGACGCCCGGAGCTGAGGTGCGTGGGCGCCTGGGCCTGGTGAGCACGGGCACATATATACAGAGATACAGATGCCTGTGGCCAGGAGCGAGGGATAAAAGGGGCTCCTCATTCGAGTGCGGGATGGCATCACCCTGAAGCTGGGGGCTGTCGCTGGCTCCCTGACTGCTGGCCCGTCCCCCCATTCGGTGCTTAAGGCCTGTAAAATCTACCGAGGGCACCAAAACTCTCTTTTCATCTGTGAGAATCGACAATGAAACTACCCGCCTGGGATGGCCGCACAGCACCACTCTGACAAGTTCTCACTCTGTGGGTGGGGACTCAGGATGAAACTGGAACCCCGCCTCAGCCTCAGGGCGGGCGCCCGCAGCAGCAGAGGCCTCTCACCTGCTGCTCCACCACAGGCTGGCTCTGGCTCTGGCTCCTGGAGCCTGGCAACCTCCCTTTTATATGTGGTGCTGGGATTGTGGAATGGACCAATCAGGTGTGAGCTATGAGCTGATTGGTGCTAGGTGGTCCAATCAGCCACAGGACTGAAAATGGTCCAATCAGATCAGACTTGTGGGCGGAGCATGCTGAGGGAGGATGTAAGCCAGGGCTGGCGGTGCTGCAGGACGTCACTGTTCCAGCCTCCAGAGAAGGGGAGACTCTGTTTCTGGACTCTGAGGAAAGAAGCCTCGGCCCTCCAAGGAGGGAGAGAAGCCAAGGTCTTGCAGGAATGGGGCCTCCGTCCTGCCTGTCCGTGGCCTGAAAAGAGCCCCAGAGGCCCAAGCCTGGGGTCTCAAAGAGCTGTCGTTGGTGTCATCCAGCTTCTCACAAAGAGCTGTTCACCTGGGTGTCTCTGACACCGCCTCTGGGTCCCCCGTGGTGACCGTCACTACTGGCCAGTGCCGCCCAGCTCTGCTGACAGGCGAGCGGCCCTCTGCTCCCACCTGTGCTTCTGGTGGACACTCCCTGGGTGAGGTGGCCGCCAAGTGTGGCCACAGTGAGCTCTTTGTGTCCCTTGTTTGTAAGAAAAACTCCGTGAGTTCCTGGGGCTGAGGCGTCTTGCAGTTGTGCGTGGGTGAGACCCACGGGCCGTGCCCTCTGTCGGGCCCTGCCCCTGACTGGCTCTGGCCACTGCCGTGCAGCTGCAGGCCTGTAGCGCTCGGGCTGGCCTTTGGGCTTCCGGCTGCTCTTTGCCCCGGCAGCGGGTCCCAGGGCGTGTCCAGGCTTAACTCAGAAGGAAACTGCTGGACTTTCCAGCCACTCAGTGTCATGCTGCGTCCCCTCGCGCCCACGCCCACCAGCCCCTGGCGCTGCTGCTGCTTTGATTTCAGCCGATCCTGAGGTTTCATTTTACTTTGCCCAGTTTTTGTCTTCTGCTTTCCAGTGGGATGTTTGTGGCTTCCTACCCGCCCCCACGGCCTCCTGTCCCCTCCTCCACCCTGCCCTCCAGGCCAGGGAGTGGCAGAGACCAGGAGGGGGGTGCTGAGTCAGCCAGGCTGCCAGCTCACCCCTGCTCTGCGTCCTGGGAGTGACTCCTGGGCCTGCCAGGAGGAGGCAGCCTGGGGGCCCAGGGCAGGCTGGCCTCTGGACTGGCCATCCGGCTTGTTCTAGACACCAAGGCTGCGGCCACCGGGTGTGCACCCCTGGGTGCTGGTGGTGGGTGCTTCGCGCAGCTGGAGCTGCGGCCCCTCACTCCTAAATCAAGGGTGCGGTGAGTGGGCGGTGCGCGCGGTGGCCACGGGGCCTGGGCGGCTGGCGGGGGCGTGCGGGTCTGGGGGAGCCCAGGACACCACACCCCCAGCCGCCCCAGGCCCCGTGGCCACCGCGCGCACCGCCCTTCCCGCCCCTGTGCTCGCGCGCGGCCGGGAGCGCGGGCCGCCGCCGGGAAGGGGCGATCATTTCAGTTTCTCTTTGGAAAAATGAACCCGAGACGTCGCCGGCCGCCGGCTGGGCCAGCGCGCCCAGGAGGGGCTGGGCCCGCGCGCCCCCCGCGCTGTGCCGGGGCCGCCCCGCCCGCAGGAAGCTTCCAGCAGGGCCGGCGCGCGGCCCTCGCGCCCTCCGCCGCCTTTGTGGGCCGCGATGCCCGGGCCGGGTAACCCGAGCCGCGATAGCATCTGCCCGCGAGCGCGCATGGAGCCAATCACGCGGCGGGAGTGCGGGCCGGAGCGGCTAATTGGGACCATGTGCGCGTCCGCGGAGGGGATTAGGGGGGAGACAGGCCCTGCCCGCGAAGATTAGTTTCAATTAGGGGGGCTGGGGGCGAAGGGCCGGCCGGGAGATTAAAGCGAGGAGGGGGTTTCCGCGCGCCGCCCCGGGAGCCTCCGATGGACGCGCCGCGCGGGAGAGGCCGTTCCCGCGCCCCGCCGCGCCCGGTTTCCCAGCGGCGGGGTGGGGTGACCCCGTGCCGCCCCCGCCGCGCGGCCTTGCGGGAGCGCCTGACCCTTCGGGGTCCGGCCGGGGCGCCGCCCCAGCCCCCCCGCGAGGCCCCGGGTGCTCTCGGAGGACCCCAGTCTCCCCTCCAGCCCTGGGACAGTGGGGAAAGGCGGGGCGCCCGCCCTGGTCGCTGCCCGGCCGTGGCGGGGGGCGCTCAGGGGCCGCGGGGTGGGGGACAGGGGCGGCGGGGGGCGCAGGGGCCAGGGCGCAGGGTAGGCGGGGGGCACAGAGGCGGCGGGGCGCAGGGGCTGGGGCGCAGGGGCCGCGGGGGGCGCAGGGGCTGGGGCGCAGGGCCGCGGGGGGCGCAGGGTAGGCGGGGGCACAGAGGCGGCGGGGGGCGCAGGGGCCGGGGCGCAGGGGCCGGGGCGCAGGGCCCGCGGGGGGCGCAGGGGCCGCGGGGGGCGCAGGGGTGGGGCAGGGCCAGCTGCTGCCCGCGCGTCCAGGCGCTCCAGCCGGGCCCTTCCAGCGCGCGCGCGTGTTTTATAAACCCCGCGCGCCGCCCCGACAGCTAAATTATGGAAAATGCGTTTTCCCGGCGGGAGGCGGCCATTAGCATTAATCAGCCTCGGCGGGGCGGGCGGGCGCGGGACGTGCCGGCCTCGGGGAGACGCCCGCGCGCAACCGGTCGGGGCCGAGGGGCGCGTCCAGGCCTCGGGCCGCCCTCTGCGGGGGCGCGCGGGGGCAGGGCCCGCGCAGGGGGGCGCTGGGCGGTTGGGGGCCAGGCCGGGCCGCGAGGGTCAGCCGCCCCCCCGCCCCGGCCCGGCCGGCCCGGCCCGGCCCGGCCCGGCAAGGCCCGGCCCTACGCCCTTGGGTGCGGGGCTGCGCGGTCCTCAGAGCCTGGTCCCGGGGCGCCCAGCGCCCCAACAGGTGCGGGGAGACCGGCCTGAACCTGCCCGGGCGCGGGCCCGGGGGCCTCTTCGAAGGGGTGACCCCTCCCTACCCCCTTATCTGTCCCTCCCCTCCCCCCTCCTGCCCCTCCTGCCAGGATTTCTCTCTGTCGCGTGAACTCGGGGTGTTTATTTACACTGGGCGCTGGAACCCACTTAACTGCGTGATTTATTTTGGGTTTTCCAGCTCCAGCCACTGGGAGTCCTTGGGGCGGCTCCCGGGACCCCAAGGGGGGCCGGAGCCTTTGTTTCATAAGCTCGGGGTCGCCCCTCGGCCGGCCCGGCCGCCCTGGGGGACACGCGGACCAGCCGGCTGCGCCCCCCCTGCGGCCGAGCCCTGGGCAGCCGGCTTGGGCGGCCATGGGCGGGGCGCGCCCTGCGGGGTGAGGGCGGGGCGCAGGCGGGGCGCAGGCGGGGTGCAGAGCCGCCGTCCGCACACCTGCCCACCCGGGCCGTGCTCGCCCGCTGCACGCACGTGTGCCCTGCCGTGTGGACTCGCGTGTGCCCCCCGCTGCCACGCCCGCGCGTGTGCGCACTGACCCGCCGCCGCCCGCCCCAGCGTGCCTCTCGGGGGGCTGCGGGGCCGGGGGCGGGGGGGCACAGGCAGCCTCCACGCTGCTGGGGTGCAGGCCCTGGGGCTCAGGATCGTGCAGCGTTCGGGGCTTGCCTGACGCTCGAGGGCTGGGGCAGGCGCAAGGGCACGTGTGATCTGGGGGCAGACGCAGCCGGGGGTCACGGGCGGGTGGTGCTAAGCAGCGGGGTCCTCCCGGGCTCCCACCCCGGCCAGGAGGAGGGTCCAGGCTCAGGGGGCAGCAGACGGGCCCCCAGGCTGCCGCAGGGTCCGGGGCATGGGCTCCCACCTCTGCCGCCTCTGGGCTTTCAGGGGCGTCTGGGGCTCCTCCTCCCTCGACCCCCCAGGAGGCCCCCCAGTTCCCAGGCTGGGGGCGCTTTGGTGTGGCCCCACGTGCAGGGGCCACCCGGGTGTCGCCCCCGACAGGCGCTGCAGGGCTCGGCTGGAGTGCCCGAGGGGCCGGGCGGCGCGGGCAGGCGTCTGGCCATGTCCCCCCCACCAGGTTCTGGCCTCGCGGGCGAAGACCCCAGTGACTGTGATCAGGACGTCCCGGGCGCCCCCAGGCCCTGGGTTTCTGGGTCTGGCCGAGGCTGTACCCTCTGGAGCCCGCGGGGCCGAGGTGGGGTCGTGGGTCCAGCGGGGCCATCTCAGTTTCCTCCCCTGTCGGGGTGCTGGCGCTGCCCCCGTGGGGTCAGGTGTGAGGGCCCGGGCAGGTGGGTGCATGGTGGGCTGTGCCTTTGTGAGGGGCTGCAGCATGCCCGCCTCTGCCTGTCCCGGGCGCCCCTTCTTCTTGGGGTGCTGTTGGGCAGCTCTCCAGGGTGGACGCTGCTGGTGGTTTGCGGCCTCTGGCCCCCGTGAGCCCCTCCCTGGACCACGACGCCTCTCCTTGAAGCCAGCTCCAGCAGGGGCGCGGAGACCCCGTCCCCGGGGTAGGGCCGGGCAGCTCCGTGGGGCGGCTCTGGCCTGCTTGGCTCCCGCGGGCGGGGTTGCTGGCCGGTCCAGCGCGTGGGCACCATCTCTAGAAGGCTGCGTGGCTGCCCCGAGGGCAGGGCTCCCTCACCCACCTCCGCCTCCTGAGGCCCAGCTTGGAGCCGGACACTGGCCTGGGCGTGGCCTCGAGGACGGAAGCCGCCATCGGCGCCCACGCGCACCTGGACGGTGGCGCCGCCCGCCCTCCTGGGGGGCTGGGTGTGGGCAGCAGGGGTGGGCCTGGGGCCTGGTGTCTCTGGGGCCTCGAGGGGTGCTCTCCTGCCGGGGTGCCGGCTCCAGGGGCTGGAGCCCACCCAGCCGCACGCGCTGGGCGCCCCGAGGCAGGGCGTCGGACTCTTGGGCAGGACAGGAGACGCCGCTCCTGGCGGGGCCTCTGCGGGCCTGACTCACCCGGCGTCTCTGGGGGACCCCAGCCCAGCACAGCGGCTCTCCCCGGCCGCGGCCCCTCCGCCCGGAGCTCAGGCTCGGCGGCAATTTCATTCGTCGGGTGCCGGCTCGCGGGCGTCCTCGAGCAGCGATTTCAAGGGTTTTGCTCGCTTGGGGCTGAGGTGCCAGCGCTGGGGCCGTGGGTGTGCGCGACTCATGAACCCCCGAGGCGGCCCTGGACGCCACCTGCCGGGGCTCTGGGCACTCCCCCGCCCCCCACGCCACTGCTCCGTGCGCCCCGAGGAGGCCGTGACGGGGCTGGGCCCCAGGGTCCCCTCGATGAGCAGGATGCCTGGAAGTGGGGTGAGGCCTGGCTGGGGCTCTGGTCCTGGGCGGTGCGCCCCCTTCTGGCAGCGCCGCGTCACGGGCTGAGGCTGAGCTCGCTGCTGCGAGGCTCCCCCCACCCCAGTCTGGGGACGCGGTGGGACTGCTTGGGCCCACGGCCAGGCGGGGAGCGGGGAGGGACGGCCCAGCTGGGCTGCGTGTGGCGGGTGAGCTCTGCTCCCCTTCTTTCCCGTGACCTGGGGCGTTGCTGGGGAGACTCTCAAATGCCACAAAGTGACCGGGGTGCTGCCCCGAGGGGGCAGGAAGGGGCGAGTCCGCGCTGGAGAGGGGCTGCCCGGGCACGTGGCGCAGGACGGCCCGCAGCCTCCCTGGGGACACCCGCCTCCGCTGGGCTCTGCCTGAGGGAGACCCGGGGAGCCAGAGCCCCAGGCCCAACCCGCACCCTCCAGGGCCCCCGGCGAGCCCTGCCCTCCCCCCGCAGCCCGAGGAGGGGTGCGGGGCCCCAGGAAGCTGGGCCCAGCCGAAGACCCGGGCCCGGGTGGGCCGGGATGCGTCCACGGCGCCGGAGGCCCGGCTGGCTCGGGAGGGCGCTGACCTCGAAGGCCGTGTGGGGCGCGCCCACCCTGGGGCCGGCCGTCCTGGTCTGACCCGCCGGCGGGCTGAGGCTGCGGGTGGCCCCGGTCTGGGGACCCGGCTTCCCGGGGAGGCGTGGAGGTGAACAGACTTCCGTGCGGGGAAGACCAAGCGGCTTCCTGGCCGTGCCCCGGGACCCCGCCTGCCCCCTCACCTCAGCCTGCAGCCCGGCCCCCGCTCCGGCTGGCCCAGCCGCAGCAGCCGTGGTACTTGCTGGCGGGCCGGGGCGGGCCGGGGTGGCGTCAGGGTGCGCGGGGCCCGGGGAGGGGAGCGGACGTGCCTGGAATGGGGGGTCCTGAGACCCTCCTCGGGGTCCCCCCCTTGGGCCGGGCCCGGCCAGGCTTCCTGGGGAGGGCCGCAGGAAAGGGCAGGGCTGCCGGGCTGCGTGGGAGGACGTCCGAGGCCGGGCAGCCCCTCCTTGCCCTGGACCTGGGTCTGTCCCTTGTCCGTGCAGCAGCGGGCCAGGTGGGGAGGGTCGCGGCCCGCTGCCAGCCTGCACCCCCCAGGGGAGCGCTGGCCCCTCGCTCGGGCCCCCACGCCCCAGGCACGCGTGTCACCTCTGAGTGAGCCCCAGCTCTGAAGGGTGGGGTGACCCCGCTGGTCAGCGGGGCCAGGTGTGCTGGCCCCAGTGCGACGGGCAGCAGGGGCCACGCCCCACCCTACCCCGCCCCCGCCGCTGGGCGCCCTGCCCTCGCCAGGCTGGGGTGGCTGGGGTGGCTGGGGGAGCCCCGCGGTCTCCGGCCGAGGCCACCGTGTCCGTGTCGCAGGATGAGCCGGCTGCCGGGCCGGCGTCCTCACCCTGGCCGGCCGGGAGGGCCGCGGGCTGTTTATTTAGACTTTTCCTAAAGCTGACAGCTCGAATCAGGCTAATTCACCTGACGCTCCCCAAGCCGCCCTGTATTTACTTTACGGTGCTCGCCGGGAAACCCAATCCCCGCCCTCTCCTGCCTTGTTTACGGGCGGGCGCGGCTCCCGTATCACCGCCCGCGGCCCTGCCTCTCAAGGACACGGAGGTTTCCGAGCGGGACTCCGGGGCCAGGCTCGGGGCGGCGGGGGGCGCCGGGGCCCCTCTGGGGTGGGGCCGGGCCCGGGTCCGCTGCGAGGGCCTCCTCACCCGCGCCCCCGCCGCCTCCGAGCTTCCCCCGGGGCTCCGGCGCCGGCCCCGTGAGAGGCTGGCAGGAGGCTGTGGGCGGGTAACGGGCGGTGCAGGTGCCCAGCCGGAGGCCTTGCCCGCGCCAGCAGCCGCGCCCCGCAGACAGCTCCGGGCAGCACAGGCAGCGGCTCCTGGGGGGTGGCCGGGACGCAGAGCGGTGGGGCCGGCGTCCGGGCAGGAGACGCGGTCACGAGGGCCTCCTGGAGGAGGGGGCTTTTGTGCGGCGTCCGGGCCGACCGAGAGCCCCCAGGAGGCCTGGGCAGAGGGAGGAGGGGCGCCCGGGCGGCGGGTGGGCCTGGAGGTCCGAGCACACGGCCGGGCCGCAGCCTCCGTCCCCGGGAGGGCCCGGCTGGTCTCCCCAGGGGAGGCCCCGTCTGCGTGGGGTCCCCTGGTGCCCACGGACCCTTGCTGCCCGGGGCCCCGACGCCCGGCCGGGAGGAGCTCGGCGCTGCCGCTGCCCGGGCCCGCAGGGCTGACTCGGGGAAGGGGCTTCTCGGCGGCTCTCGGATCACGAGGGGGGGCCGCGGGGTCCGGCCGAGGCCGGTGTCAGCAGGCTCCGCGTCCGCCCCCGGGAGCCCGGCCCGCAGCCCCCCTCCGCCGGCCGGGCTGGGGCGCGAGGGGTCCGGCGGCTGCGCGGGGCGGGCCGTGGGGGTGCCGGGCGGCCGCGGAGGCCGCCAGCCTGTCTGGGCCCCCCGCGCGGGCGCTCCCCCGGGAAGGGGTGCGCTGCGCCGCGCCATACATCTCTGTCAAAATCTCTATGAATAAATTAACCTTTTAAAGATTAGTGCACTCTAATACCTCGGGGTTTTTTAAACAGAACAAACGCTAAAAATATTTTGACAGAGCTGCCGACTTTGCGGGGCGGCTTATCAGCCAGGCGGCCTCAGCCCTGCCGGCCGGGGCCGTGCGGGGCCTGGCTGGCCGGGGTGCCCGCCCAGGGGCGCCGGGCTGGGGCGGGAGGGGGGCCGGGGAGGGGGCCCGGCCCGCCCAGGGGTCCCGCCGGCCCTGCCTGGGGCCGGGAGTGGGGCATAGTGGGGGTGGGGCGCTGCAGGGAGCGGCTTCTCCCGGGGTGGCGAGCGGGGCTCAGCCTGTGCAGAGGTGGGCAGAAAACGGGGCCCGGGCCCCCCCAGGATGGGGCTTGGGCTGCGGCTGCCGGGCACTGGGAGGGAGCACCCGGAGGCAGGTGGGGCCCCGCTCTCATCCCGAGCCGGAGGGAGCCCCCAAAGTGGGTGGGGGCGGATGGCAGAGCAGGGAAAAGGTGCCGGAAGGGTGGGGGGCATTCAGGTGGGGCCATGAGCCCTGAGCTGGGCAGCTGGGGGGCAGGGGGTGCCCCAGACCCCCACGTCGTCTCCTCCATCCATTCGCTGGGGTCCCAGCTCCCGTGGGTCCAGCGGGTCAGTGCCGGCCTCATGGTGACGGGCAGCCCCCCCTCAGCAGTGTGGAGCCCCCAGGTGCTGCTTCAGCTGGGCTGGACCCTGCAGGGCGTGGCGGGGAGGGGCCCCTGCAGTTGGAGCTGGACCCCAGGAGGGTCGCTCACAGCTGTCAGGGGCCTGGCCTCGCCTCCAAGGACGGGGAGGGCAGCAGTCCCGTCCTCAGAACCCTCACTCAGCAGATATCCTCGCTGGCCGCCTGCCGCACCCCGGGAGCCCTCTGTAGCCCCTCTGGGGCCGCGGGGCTCCGGCCTCCTCTGTGGTGCTCGGGCCCGACTCAGCCCCACCCCACCAGCTGCCTCTGACGCGGGTGTCCCTGGGTTTCCAGGTCTCTGGGGGGCCGGCGCCCCTCCGCCCCACCTCCCGGCCCGTGTGTCCAGCCAGCCCTGCTTGTGCCTGGGCGCCGCGCCCGCCGAAGGTCTTCCTGGCTCTCCAGGCTGGGTCGGTCCTGGCGCATGGCAGGGCCCCCTCTGAGAAGACTCCCACCCTGGAATGCACTTTGGGGGAGCCCTGGTCTGGGGGCTGCGTGGCCTGTTTGTTGGACGAGGCACAGCTGCCACAGGCCCTGCTGCTTCCGCTTCCCGGGGGCATCAGGCTGCTGGAGGGGGCTTGAGGCCCTGGGAGGGAGGGCGGGAGGCGTCCGGTCCAGCTGACCACTCTCGCATGCCCAGATCTGCTCCGGGAGCCCTGGCCCCCCAAGCTGCGTCGAGGCCCCTCCCGCCCCCGGCGCAGACGCAGCCTGGGCACCTGCTCCCGCTGCCACCTCCGCAGCCGCCGCCCTGGGTGTTTGTGCTGAAAACGGAAAGCCACCGAGACCGCAGCTCCGTCCGCAAGGTGACACGCGCGGGGCAAGATTCTCGGCTGTGGCTCCGTCCTGGGTGGCAGCCCAGAGGCCCTGCGGCCCCCACGCCGGGGTGCAGGAAGGGCAGGAGCGGGGGTTAGTGCAGGTCTGGCCTCTGGACGAGAAGCCTGGCCTCCCCTGGAAGGTCACCCCGCAGGCGGGCTGGGTGGGGCAGAGGAGAACCGGCAAAAGCAGAAAGTGAAAGCAAAGGCGGCCCCCAAGAGGAGCCCCCCGTGGGCGTGCGGGCGGTGGCCAGGGCTCCTCGGCTCCCCTGGGCCTCTCGGGGTGCTGAGCTCTGTGTGGGAGCAGGCGGGCTCAGGGTGTGAGGCCGAGCTGTCCGGACAGGCATGAAACCCGCATTTTGTGACAAAGGCAAAGACATTCCATGCGGAATCATTTTACTTAAAATACACGAAGCATCTTCACGTGGAGAGGGAGAGCGCTGGCTGGCTCTGGGGACGGCTGCCTCGCGGGGCTGGAGGGAGAAGGGGGAGCAAGTGCAGAAAGTGTGGAGCCGACCGGAGAAGATGGGGTTGCAGGAAGGGCCTGGGGTTGGGGGGTTTAAACCAGGGAGGCTTCCTGGAGGAGGTGGCGTCTGCGGTCGGGGCAGCAGGCTGTTCACCCCGCGGTCTCTGCTGCCGTCTCCGCCCACTGGACACTGCGCTCCAGGGCGGAGGCGGGGGCTCTGCTCCTCTTGAGGGCCATCCCGAGATGGGGTGAGGGGAGGCAGGGAGTGTGGGGTCCCTGGGGTGTGAGCCGGGACGGGTGGTGAGAGGTGCCCGAGGCCTGTTTTCCGTTCTTTCACGGTCTGGGCTCCGTGGCCGGCTGGGGTGACCGGGGAGCGCCAGCCACCTGCCAGCAGATGTCATGCGGGCTCCACATTTGGGAGCCGGGATCTGGCATCTCAGACCCGGCGGGAGACGCGGGGCCTTCTGATCCCAGGAGCCCCCCACCATTTCCACCGCCCACGTTTGTGGCGCCTGGAAGGGGCCAGTCTCGGGGGGAGCCGGTGCTGTCCCCCCGCTGGCGCTGGCCAGACGTCGCTGCCGGGCCCACCCGGGGTCCACCCGGGGCTCTGGGGACCCCCTCCCAGAGGCCGCGCGGCCGCCCCTCGGCAGCTGGCTCCCGTCTGTCGTCTGTCCTCGGTTTCCCCGCCCCGTCCCGGGCTTTCGTCACGGTGCGGAGGTTGGTGTGGGCGCCGGGCCTCCGTGAGCGCCGGGGTTCTGGGGCGGGGACCCCTCCGGGGGCGCAGCCTGGCAGGTCCCGCTGGCGGGGGCTCTGGGGCTGGCTGGCGCCCCCCGGGCCCCCCGCGGCCGACAGACACATGGCTTTTTCACAAAAGGCAATTCAACAGGCTTTGGAGCAAATCCCGAAATCTGCTTACAAGCCCTATTTATAGCGCCTCCCGGCTCCGGGGTCGGCCGCCATCCGCACCCTTTCAAGAGTTTATAACTCCATTATTAAATTAAAGTTGGCTGCGGTTTTAATTCGGAGTGAGAACGGCATACCGCGGGGGCCTCGGAATGTGGCTCGGGGTGGCTGCCAGCAAGTGTTTGCAGGGTCCCGCCCAGAGGCAGCCCAGGTGGGTCCGGAGCCCCCAGACGGCGCGCTCTCCGGAACCTTCCGCAGAGGTGCCCGGGCGGCTTCTCCCTCTCTGGGTTCTGTCCCCTGGGGGGGTGTGGGCTCAGGGGCCCGACTCGGTAGCCGAGCGGTCGGGGAGGTCCCCAGGGCCACCGGCTCTGCTCCGCGGGGGCCTCTGCCCGAGGCGGCGCGTCCTTGGTGGCCGCAGGTGGGAGACCCGCCTCGGAGCCCGGGCCCAGCGCCGCCCGCGCGGGCTCTGGCCTTCGGCCGGCGGGACGGGACAGGTGGCTGCGCCCCAGGCTGTCTCCTCGCTGCAAAGTTGGGGTGCGGGGTCCCTCCGCGGCCGGCTCGCCCGGGTTTTGCCGGGGCTCGCTGCCGGCGCTGGGTCCTCCCGTCCCTGCCTCCTCCTCCCCCGGCCCGTCCCTGGGCACTGAACCCGCGTCCGCGCCGGGACCGGCTGAGACCCAGGCCCCGGGCGAGGGCGTTCCGGTCTCTCCCGGGCCGGGGTGGCCAGCGGCGCGGCCCACAGGAGGCCGGATGCCCGCGCGCCCCCGGGGCCGCCGACCCCACAGGCAGCGGCGGCCGGGCCGGCGTGGAGGGCGCCGGGGAGCGCCCCGGGCGGCCGGTAGGGGGTGTCCCCGGCCTGCCTGGGCGCCGGCCGCTCCGCGCGGGCCGGGCACATCTGGAAATGTTTGATTTGATAGAGTGTCGCTTTACATTGCAGAAATGAGCGTAAGCGGTTTTTTGACCCACCAAGTGAGAAATGTGATCTGGGTTTTACTGCCGACCCTTTAAATAAAAACCAGATCGCTTATTAAACCATTATCTGTCGGGGCGGGGGTCAGCGCGGACCCGGGGCGCACATGGAAGTGGATGCGGCTCTGTCCCCGTCGGGCCGCCCGCGGCCCAGGTCACCCAGGCCCCCCGGGCACGGGCAAGGGGACGGGGCTGCCTCCGGGGCCCCAAGCCAGCGCCCCCGACCGGAGCGGGGGATGCTCCTGAGCCCCGCGGCTGGTGCCGGGGCAGGGGCCGCGCCCCCACTCTTGGGGGAGGCTCTGGGGCTGCCCAGCGGAAGCTCTGGCTGCCCGGGCCTGGCCCTCGAGCGCTTCCGCGCAGGACGGCGTGGGGGGCCTCCCGGCGCCCATCTCCCGGGCCCTGTCCTCCCGGGGCTCCCTCCGTGCCGGGGTCCGCCTGCCGAGATTGGGGGGCCGCCCTCTGCGCCGCCCTCCGTTTTGAGCTATTTCAGCTGATGAATTGGGGGTCGTTTCTGATCTCACAATGGGGTCCGATGTCGCCGCCCTCGTCCCTGCAGCGTTTCCGGTCAGGGGCCCCCGCCCAGCCCCGGGAACGTCCCGTCAGCTGCCGGCAGCCGCTCTCGTCCTCTGTCCCCAGGACGCGCCTCGGGTGCCAGGCACAGGAACGGGACTGGATGGCCGCCGACCCCCGTGGGTGGGCGGGGTGTGGGGTGTGGGGTGTGGGGGCGGCCTGGGGCTGCCCGGAGGGCACAGGCAGCGTTGCGGAGGGGACAGGCCGGGCAGCTGTGGATGGTGGAGGGGGTCGGTGAGGCTGGGCGGATCCTGAGGACTGTCGGGCCAGCACTCCCTCGGGGGATGCTCAGCTGCACCCCCAGGCGCCCCCAGACCCCAGGCCCCGGTGCAGGCTGACCGCTGGGTGCGGGAGGACGCCTGGGGGAGCTGCAGGGGCTCCTGAGACGGTGGCCGGGGCTGGGTGGGCATGTGACTCCCCCCGAGCCTGTCGGACGTCTCTACTCAGCCCTGGGTGCAGAGCCCGCGGGCCTCCAGGCTGGGAGAGACCGGCCGCCCACTGCGCGTGCTGCGCCCCTGGGCACGGGCGTGGGGTGCAGGCCGGCTCGGGTGGCCGGGAGGAGGGCAGCTGGGCGGGAGGTACAGGGGGGAGGGCCCTGGGCACTGCCACGCAGGCTCCTGAGCCCCGCACAGGCGGCGGCGCGAGGCCTCTGTCAGAGCCACAGGTCCCGACACCACCCGCCAGGCCCGGGGTCTGCCCCGCCGGCCGCCCCGCCTCGCCACGGCCTGCTGCCCACGGAGCGCTGGCCGGCAGATTTATCTCTGCTGTCGCGCCAGGAGAAATATGGACGCGCCCGGGTCACCGCGCGGAGACAGCGACAGCGGGTGATGGACGGCGGACACCGCGCACACCCCGTGGCCGCCCTCGCGGCCGCGCCTGACCTTGAGCGGGCTCTGGCTGTGGCAGGGACCCTCCGGCGAGCAGGGCTCAGGCCCACCGGCCTGGGGGCGGCATCCTGGGGGGCCCTGGAGGATCTGGTCCCGGGCGTGGGGAGAGGTCTCAGGTGGCACTGGGCGGGGGGCTCGGGGGACAGCTGGGTCCTGGGGGTGCCGTTCCTTGCGGGAGAGCTGCTGGGGGAGCAGGGGGCAGGGGTGGTGGTCACAGGAGTGGGGGCTACTGCCTCCAGGGCAAGGTGGGCTAATTCCAGCTGATGCTCACGCACAGTGAGGCCCGGGGACCTCGCCCTGGCCCCCGCCCGCCTTGGGGGAAGCCCCCCTACGGGCTCCTGCCCGGGAAGACAGGCCCAGCAGGAGGCTGCAGAGGTGCAGCCCGGCCAGCTGCGAGGCGGCAGTCACGTGTGACTGGGGGCCACGTGGAGCTGCTCCCCAGGTTCTGAGGGTGAACAGGACTGGCTGGGAAGGGTCCTGGGCAGGGGGACAGCTCTGCACCCGGAGGGTGGCCTCCACATCTCCGCGGAGGCTGCGGGGCTAAGGCGGGATGGGTGGAGGGCGGCAGGGCTGTGGGCCGGCGGGCTCTCGGGGGCACAGGGGGCCTGGGATGCGGCCTCTCGGGTGAACTGGCAGCTGCCCTGACCCGCCCCTCACGCTGAGGGGGCGCCCAGGGAGCAGGGACTGTGGTCACTCACCAGGGACATCGCAGGGACACAGTAGGTGCCAAATAAGTGCTTGTGGGGTGCACAAGTGATTAGGAGATGAAGCTGCTGTCTTGGGGGCGTGGCATCCTCCCCAGGGCCAGACCCAGCAGCTGCACCCCCAGGGAGCTGGCCACGGCCCGCTTGCAGCACAAGCACACATGCGTGTGAGCACACACCACGGCCCGTGCAGGCTGCACTGTCCAGTGCACACTCGCATCCTCGCACACGCACTCATGCATACATGAACATGACACGGGCACACGAGGGGCTGCCCTCATCGGGACAGGCACCTGCAGGGAGGGGCTGGCACCAGCTGACCACTGGGTGGCTGACGACGGGCAGGACAGTGCTGTGGGTGCGGGCTGGGTGCAGGGGTGCAGGACCAGGCGGGGGACAGGGACACCCCCTCTGGGGCCTCCAGTCCCACCTGGGGAGTCGTGAGGAGGTGGGCGGTGGAGCCCTCACTGACCCCTGCTGGGCGGCCCCCGCCCCAGGGCCGAGCGGATCTGGCCCAGTGACCAGGAGGCTCCCGGAGACTCGAGTCCAGATCGTCCAGCCAGGACCCCGCGCCACCGTGGGGGCTCGGCGAGCACGCCCCTCACCCCTTCTTACTGCCGGGCCACTGCCCGGCGGCCAGCACGCAGGCACGCCGCCGGGACCTGGGGTCACTCTGGGGCTCGGCGTCCCTTCATCAGCCCACGTGCATGGCCCTGCTCGGGCCCCGGCCGCGGCCGCCGGTTGGGGGTGGACGGCAGCGGGCAGCACGAGCGCCTGGTGGGGCAGGCGCCCAGGGCTCGAGGGCGAGCGTGGGGTCTGTGGGAGGGATCCTGGGCCAGGCGGCGCCCGCTCCGTTATCCGAGACTCTAGGTGCCAGCTGCGGCTCCCATCTGCCGAGGGTCTGCAGCCCTCTGCTGCGTCAGCAGCTCCACGGCCCCGTGGGCCCCAAGGCACCCGCCGGCCGCCAGCAGGGGTGCCCAGCCCTGGAAAATACCCCAAATGGAGCCATCCCTGCAGTGTGACCCCGTCGGCCTCTGCAGGACTGAGATGGGCTTCCCTCCCGGTGCCTGCACCTCACAGCTGTGTGGGCACGGGCACGAGCCCAGTGGGCCTGGGACGGCCCTGCCAGCCGCACTGCTCCTCTCGCCAGCCGGGGGGCGCCAAAGGGGCGCTGTTGGAGGGGCAGCCGGGGTGCAGTCCTCACCCGGGGCCCGGCGCCCCCACCGGCGGCCTCCCGGCCCACGTGGGCGTGGTGGCGCAGGGGTGAGGTATGCGGGTCCTCCGCCTGCCCTGCCCGCCCTGCCCTGCCCTGCCAGTGTCCGGCTGGGTGAGGGGCCTCTGCGCACCCAGCCCCGTCCGGGGAGCCCTCGGGGCGACGCGGGTGGGCGGGTCCCAGCCTCGCCGCCCCCTGTCCACCTGGGTGCCGTGATTTACTGTCCCTGCCCCTTTAATGGCCTCCTGGGCGCTGCGCCCCTCCTGCCCGCTGCCGAGCGGCTGAGCTGGAAAATCTATTACGGCCGCGCATTAATCTGGGGCTGCCGCCGCGGGCGCTTTCGGGCCGCTATTTAATGGGCTGCTTCCCGAGCTCGGAGCCTGCTGCTCGCCTCTCCTGATCAGCTTCGTTTAATTATCAAAATATTTGATGCAGAAAATTGACATTAGTTCTGAAGGGCCTGCCCTCCTCCCCCGCCCGGCGCCCGGTGACATTGAGTGGCTCAGCGCGCGGCGCCCGGCCTCAAAATAGCAAGTGGGCCGCCGCCGGCCCCTGCTCGGCCAGGCGGACACGCAGCCCGTCCTCGGCGCGGGTGTGGGCCGCTGGCCCGGGCACCGCTGCCTGCTGGGCCGTCCTGGAGCGCCCACACCTGCCCTGCCCCCAGCGGGCCTGGCCGGAGGCCCCGTCCTGGCCGCGTGTCCGCTCCTGCTTGTCTGGGCCTCGGCTGCCTCTGCGGAGCCCCGGGCCCCTCGGCGGGGCCGGGCCTGGAAAGCCCGCCTCGAGGGCCTGGCCAGGCCTCGCCAGCTGTGTGGTCATCGCCTGGCAGAGGTGGGGACAGCCCGAACCTGGCCGGCGGGGCTCCCCCTTTCAAGCTGGCCGTGGGGTGCGCACAGGCCCGCTCCGGCCAGCGTGCTGGTCTTGGGCCTGCCTGTGTGCGCCGGAGCCCTGTGTGTGTGTTCCCGTGTCGTGGGCTCACACGCGTGTGTGTGCCCCGACGCCCACAGCCACGTGCCCCTGTGCACACGCGTGCTGCCCTGACTGCTCACTCCTGGCCGCTCCTGCAGCCGGCCCGGCCGAGCCCGCGCCTGCGCGCCGTCCTGGGCCCACGCGGTGCTCCCCGAGGCTCCCCAGCGCCTGCCTCAGAGCAGGGCCGGGGGCCGCACGCCCGGGAGCCGCTTGGTCAGCCGCCGGACAGCAGGCCCCAGACTCATTTCGGGCTCACGGTCCCCGGCCGCGGGGCGCTGGCGGGCGCTTGTCCTCCAACACGGCTCATTTTCAGATGTCAGGTCGTTTTCAAAACAGAAAGTAGTTTCAAGGTTGAGGAGACACCATTACGGAAAGCAAATCACGGCCAGGCCCAGACCAGCGATCTCGCTGCAGTGGACGTCGCCGGTGGGGGCCAGGGAGCCCTGGATGGAGGGAACAGGTGGCCCGCGAGCGCCTGGAAGATGCGGTCACTGCGGGACCGGGGCGGGGGAGGGCGGCCAGCCCCGCCAGCACAGGGTGGACGTGAGGAAGGCACTGGCCCTGCTGCCCTCAGCGCCCCCTCAGCTTCTCCCTGTGACTGACCGGGGTGCGGCGTCCACTCTGTCCCGCCGGCGTCTCTGCACTGGTCCTGAGACTGCGCCTGGGCTGAGCGTCATGCACACGCCTGCCTGGTCCTCTCCACAGGGACCCCAGAGGCATGGCAGTGCGCTGGTGTTGGGGTGTCCCCTTTTCTGGGAGGGGCCCAGGCCCGGGCCAGGGGCAGAGCCGCCTTCCGAACACTGCGAAAGTGCCGGGGCCTCGGCGGCTTCGGAGACTGGAGGGGCTGAGGGGGCCCCGATGTCAGAGGAATTCCCAGGGCAGGGCCAGGCCGCTGGCCGGGTGGTCACGGGAGGCTGGGGTCTGACAGCCATGGGGTGCTCCCTGGGGTGCCACAGCAGAGCCACAGATGGCCTGAGACAGGGACACTGAGCCCCACCAGCTGGTCAGGATCCGGGGCCAGGCTCCCGCCCCAGCCCGGAGGGTCCTGCGGCCTCTGGTCTTCCGGGCCCGGGTTTCGGGGCTGCGGCCTCAGACCCCCAGCCCCGTGCATCTCCATTTGCAGGACCAGTCCTGGACCAGGCCCCCCAAATCCACATTTCATGTCCAGACCCTACAGGACCACACTTGGGAGAACCGACTCCCCAGTACGGTCACGTTCTGGAGTCTGGTGTGGACGTGGAGGACCTCACGGTGGCCACAGAGCCCCGGCAGGGGGGCGCCCCAGGGCCCCGCCCGGGTCTGTGCGGGGTTCCCGGAGCCGAGCCAGAGGCGGCGGCGGCCTCTTAAATCTCGGGCGAGCCGGGGAGGATGATGCCCAGCTGGTGGGGCCCGGGGACCGGCCTCCCGCCCACCCCGGCCTTCGCTCTCATCCCCGTGGGGGCACAAGCGCTCTGGGGAGCCCTCGCCCCTCCCCGCCCCCCCCCGCCAGCCCGCCCTGCCCGGACGCCCCTGCTCCGGCCAGAAGCGCCCTTCCTGGTTCGTGGTGCAGCCCTGTGGAGTCTGACGAGGGGGAGGCGGAGGGACCAGGGCAGGAGGGAGCAGTGCTGGGGAGCCCCATTTCCTCCCACACCCCCCGCTGTTCCTGACCCTCCCGAGCCACACCTGTTCAGGCCCTCCCGGCACCGGCCCCCCGCCCTGCGCTCCCCGCAATGCCCATGCCCACGCCTGGGCCCCCAGACACCGGCCCCTGGGCCGACCCGCAGCCCCTGCCTGTCCGCGTGGGGCGGGGGTGCCTCGGCGGGCCGGCTGCGCGGGGCGGCAGAGCAGGGCAGGGAGGGCAGGGAGGGCAGGGGCTGCCCCCGGCGCCAGCCAGCTGGGGTGCTCGGGGGCGGGGCCCGGGACAGCAGCGGGTGTCTCCTGAGAGCCTTTGGCCCAGGGATGTGACGAACTTTCTCTGGCCTTTCCGGGCCAGGGAGCCCTGGCGCTGGGGTCCTGGGGGCCGGCCTGGCCCTGCCCGTGGGAGCCAGGGCTGCAGGCCACTGACCCCCGGGTCGCAGCTCTGCCCCTGGGCCCCTCGGAGCGCGCCTGGGAGCGCAGGTGCCGGGGCTGGGCCCGGGCTGAGCCGTGGGGTGCAGATGCCGTCTACTCATGGCCCTTGAGCCCGGGCGCTCCCCTCCTGTGAGGTGCCTCCACCTCCGGCCAGCACGCGTGGCCTGAGCCAGGGAACGAGGTGGTCCTGGCCTGTGCTGGGGTCTGACCCGCCGTCCTGCTGGGGCCGGGTGGGCGGGCGGGCGGAGCCGCAGGCGGGGAGGCCACGGCTGTGCTCCCCGAGTCTGGCCCGAAGGCCCCGAGGGTGGGCGGGCAGCGCCTTCTCCCCGCGTCCAGCCGACTGAGGCCGTCCCTTCGATGGGCGGGAAGGACCCTCCCCGGGGCTCCCCGCGGGGCCCCTGGACAAAGTGCCACCGACTCTGGGGCCTAAGTCAAGATGAATTTATCTGCTCCCGGCTCTGGGGCCCGAAGTCTGGAGTGAGGGGTCGGGGCCGGCGGGTCCCCCTGTGCTGTTGGGCCCCAGGGCGCCTGCCTGGTGCCGAGCCCTGTGTCCTCGCCTCGTGCCCTGGCCCTGCTCACGAGGACTGGGGCGCCAGGTCGGGCCCCTGCAGTGCCATCTGGGCTCACCTCATCACAGACCCCGGCTTTGCTGCATCCCCCTCCCCCCGCCACCGTCCGGCGCTGCGTCAGGACTCCCTCGGGCCCTTTGGGGACGCAGCTGAGCCCCGAGCAGGGTGCTCACTCGGCCCCCCGCCCACAGCGGGCCCAGAGGGTCCAACCCTCTCCCTCCAGAGGGGGCGCCTGGGAGGAGGAAGTGCCGGATGGTTTGCGGCCTGCGGGGCCGAGGGTGCAGGCGGCGGGGGCCAGAGGGCCTGAGCGTGGGCACCGGGTGCACAGCCTGGGGTGTCGGGAGAGCGGCCGCTGCCGCCTCCTGGCTGTGCTCGTCCCGCAGGCCGGTTGGGAGCAGAAGCCGGGGGGTCCTCACGCCCCCGTGGGTGGCAGGGGAGTTGATGGGCCACAGGGAAATGCGGGCGAGCGGGGCCTCAGGTTGCAGCGCCCGCCGGGAAGGCGCAGAGCAGGGTGTCCACGATCGGAGCCGACCAGTGACAGAGAGTCCTGGAGCCCGCGGCGGCTTTCCAGGCTTGTACTGAGCTTTTACCAGGTACATGGTGGGCAGGGGGTGGGGGCGGGGGCTGGCGGCGGGTGGGGGGTGTGAGAGGCTGGCAGGGGGCAGGGGGCTGGCAGGGGGGAGGCGGGAGGCTGGCAGGCCCCCAGCCCCCGGCGACTCTCTCTCTCTCTCTCTCTCTCTCTGCATCTCTTGCTCTGTTGCTCTCTCTCGTGACCGCTCTGCTCTCTCTCCTGCTGGTTCGGCCCCGTGACGCCCCATAAGCCCGGTCTCAGCCCAGGTGCGCCCACCTGCGCACGCCCACACCCCACTGCAGGTGCCCGCCCTCAGGCATGCGCACAGGACGCAGGGGCCATCATCGATGCCAATGGCGAGGGGCAGAGAGCCGGATAGTCACCCCACGCAGGCGGTGCAGCGGGTTGTACCGGGTGCCTGCCGAGCCGCGCGGACACCGTGCCCCGAAAGCAGAGCCGCTGGCCCGTGCGGACATGGCCGCCCCAGTCCACACCTTGCCCTCGGGTGCCTGGTCCAGCCGCCCGTCTGCTCAGCATCCTGGAGACCTTCCCTGGGTGGCCGCGGGGGCCACCCTGGCCTGTGCCCCTCCCTCCTAGGGGGTCACGAGGAAGGGCCTGCCAGTCCCCGCCAGGTCAGGAGTGCCGGGCGTCCCTGGGGTGGGGGAGGTGACTGTGGCGTGGGCTGCAGGCCCCTCAGCGCCGGTGGAGCCGGGGCACCGGGACGGGGCTTCTGGGAACAGCCTGGCCCTGCTTGGCCCCCTCCGGCCTCAGCCAGGGCTGAACTCTCGGGCCTGGGACTCTGGGGGCTGCACCCGCCCCACTGCTCTGGGCCGGGGCGGGAGGTCAAGGCCTGGCCGTGCAGGTGGCCGGGGCCCCGGAGCCCGGGGTCGGGCCAGCAGCTGCCCGGTGGAGAGGCCGCGCGTGGGCGGGGCGGGGGCAGCCCACCCACCGGCCGGCCGTGGGGGCGCCGGAAAGTGGCCGGGCCACAGTGGGGCAACCTGCCCGGAGCTGGGCTCTGAGCCCCGGCCACTGATCCGGGGCCCGGAACGTCTCGGGCAGGGAAATGTGGAAGCAATTACCGTGCGCGCCGGCGTTTGAGTAATTCCCGCAGAGACACCAGGGCCGTCCCGCGGCCCCTCGCCGAGCGCTGATGAAGCAATTACGGCGCGGATCCTCCGGCTTTGATCTCGATGGGGTAATTTCTACAAAAACATCGCGGAGTGATAGATACCCATAACTCAGGGCCCTTAATTGTACTTAATTTGTTTGGAATACGAATGTGCATTTAATTAAACCCCCTCGCGGCCCGCATGCTTCAAGCGGGGCTGTCAAGGGAAATTAAGGCCCAGTTTGCTTCCAGAGTCCCTGGTCTTTATCAGGCAAGGACAGCGGTCTTCGAACAGAAGGTCAGAGATAATTAGGCCGGAGAAAGGGAGAGAAGGGCCGCGGCAGAGGGGCGGGGCCCGGGAGGCCCTAGCCGGGCGGGCGGGTGGCCGGCCAGGCGGGCTGGGCCCTGCTGTCCAGGCCCCGGAGCTCAGGTGGGTCTTGGCCTGAGCCAGGGCCGCGTCCACCTCCGGGGGCAGCCCAAGGCCCTGCCAGGTACCACCTCTTTTTGCAGCCACCCCGCCACTGCCGACGTCCATGTGAAGCCAGGCCTGAGGGCCTGGGGCCAGCACGGGGCCAGGTGGCAGCATGGCAGCCCTGACCATAGCACCTGAGGAGGCAGCCTCCCCCGCTGGGCCGGACCCATCTGAGCGGCCTGGGCCGCTCACGACTCACGACTCGTGCCCGAGCCAGCAGGTCTGCCCGGCAGGAGCGCACAGGTCCTGCTTTCCGGCGGCCGCGCAGCTGGAGCTGTGCCAGGAGCCTGGGGCTGTGCCCGGCTCAGCAGAGCCCCCATGCCTGGTGGCTGCTATGGGCAGGGGTGCCGCCTGCTGCCATGGCCGCCCATGACGACACAGTGGCCTTTCTGGGGCTGGACTCAGGCGCCGTTTGGGACACAGCAAGGAGGGGCCACAGGAGGGAGGAGGGAGGAGGGAGGAGGGAGGGAGCCCCCACTTCAAGTCCAGCCCACGCCCGCGGGGTCCGCAGTGCCGGCCACCAGAGCACCCTGGCAGCGTGGTGGGCTGGGACAGGACCCGTGGACGTGGGACCGGCCCCCAGACCCTGCCTGCACCGCGGGTCCAGCGGAGCTGCCCACTGCCAGTCGTCTCGCTAGGCTCCGGGCTCTGGGTACCGTCCTGCCCCCAGGCAGCCGCTCACGGGTGATGGCCCGGGCGCTCAGGCCCTGCCCCAGGACACCCTGCTCAGCTGGATGCGGCCCCAAGCCCAGGCCACACCCCCAGCCCCATCCCGCAGAGGCGGCCTCTGCCCCCACGCCAGGGCCGGGGACTTTCCTGGTGCGTCTTGATGACGCATGTGACACCACCCGGAGGCGGCACCCTGGGGTGCTCTTCCTGGGCTTCATCCCGAGCCCCGTAACGCCATTCGGGCGCAGGGGACCTCAAAGCAGAGTGTTTGCGGAGGGGCGGCTCATGTGCAGGCAGCCCCGGCCCTGCGGCACCAGGGGACGCTCGGCTGCCTGGGGGCCGGGAGCGGCCGGCGGGCGGGGCTGGGCGGTGGGCGGGGCTGGGCCCCAGGGCTGCTCGGCGCTGCCAGGCCACCCCACTGGGTGCCACCCAGGTTCCGCCGGCGTCCACGTGGCCCAAGGCTACTGTTGCAAGTCCGCGATTCGGACACAACGGCCCTCAAGGCGGAGGCAGAGCGCCCAGCGGCCAGAGCCGGCCCGAGAGGGCTGGCCCGGCAGGCCCAACGCTGAGGGCTCGGCGTGGCCCCCGGGACTGCAGAGGGGGCTGGGCCAGGCTGACCTGTGGGCTGGGGGCTGTGGGGGCCCTGGACCTGCCCCTCCATCTTGGCACGAGGCTGAAACTATTTCCGAAAACCAATCCTATGTCGTTTTTTCAAAGGAACAACCCGGCTAGGGGCTGGCCAGGCTGCGCGGGGCGCGATGCGGCGTGTCTGGCGCGTGTGGCAGCTTCGGGCAGCCCCGCGTGGCCGGCTCAGGCCCCAGGGTGCGGAGCGGCGGAGGCGTCCTGGGGCGGCGCGCGTGGCTCTCAGGCCCGAGAGCGGCGCGGAATCTTTGTCCGCCGCCAGGCATACATCTCGTAAATTATAAATCGAATAAATAGTTAATTTAATAATAGAAACCTCCTGAATATTTCATGCCCCACGCGGCACTTGGCCGCTCGGAGCGGGCGGCCCAGGAGGCGGCAGCCCCGTCATCTGCTGGCGCGGGGCTCCTGGGCGCGAGCACCCCTCTGTGCCGCGGGACCCCAGGGGGCGGCCCTCCCGGGTCCCTGATACACCGGGCTGCTGGGGGAGCCACTTGAGGAAGAGATTTGTGGGTGTTTGTGCCCCTGAACTCATGTCTTGGTGCACGACTCCCCGTCCTCAGCGTGCGGCTCCACACAGGGGTTGTCAAGTTAACAGGGTCACTGGGAGGGACCTGTGTCCTGGGGGCGACCAGGGCCTGGACCCCCAGAAGGAAGGCCCTGTGGGCCCGTCCCAGGCCTCTGCTCGTCCACGATGGCTCAGCCAGGGCTCCGTCTCCACCCTGGAGGACAGGCAGGGCGCGGCAGGGGCCCAAGGTCTGCGGCGTCGGCAGGGCTAGTGAGGCCCCAGCACACGGCACTGGCCCAGCTGAGAGATGGGGGGGACCTCAGTCCTGGGGGCGGCCCGGTGGCCTGCAGCCCCGTCAGTCCTGCCTGTCCGCCCTCTCCCCTGCCTGAACCCCACCCAGTGCTGCCGGGACTCTGGGGACCCAGGTGAACCCTGCTGGGGGCTGGGCTGGCGAGGGGTCAAGTAGGTGCCACCCCGCTGCCCGGTGCACCTCCAGGACGTTCTAGACTAGGGACCCCAGTGCCAGGACACTGGGCAGCAGCTGTGTCTGGCAATGCCTGGGCTGTGTCCACCCAGGCCTCCAGGCTGAGGGTGAGGGTCTCGGGGGTCTGAGTCTCCAGGCCCCAGGCCCATGAAGCTGGCCCTGCTCAGCCTTCCCGGGGCCTGCAGGGGCACGGCTGCCCGGCAGGAGGTCCCCGGCCCCGCGTCTGGCGTGGAGCAGCCCCTCGGCCTGGGGGCGCATGGCAAGGCGTGGGCCTCACCCCTGGGTGACTCAGTGGCTGCTGGGCTCCGTGGCGCCGTGGGCCAGGAGAGGTGGGGGCAGCTGCCCGGGGCCCTGGCCGCAGCCCCGAGTGGACGCATCCCCCTGGGCGGCCAGAGCAGACCCTGTGCGGCCCGGCAGCTGCTGTCCCCAGCGCTGTCCCCGGCTGCCGCCCCTGCGGCCTGTTAGCCCCGCTGACAGAGCTGCAACAGTGACAGTAGATTAATATCTCTTTAATCAGCCAAAATGAACATGGCACGCCGGTGACAGTCCAATTTTCTGCTAACAGATTGTAGCCCATCGAAACCCAGCGCTCAGCTGATGTTTATTTCTGCCAGAGATAATTCAGCACGCGCGGCCCAGCCGCGTCCTCCGCCGCCGCCGCGCTGCTTAATAAATCTCGCCTGCGCAGGTCCGCAGCCACCTGTCAGGCGCCCGGACGAGCCTCTGCGGCCCTGGCAGCCGGAGGCCGGGGGCGGGGCTGGCGTCCCCAGCCAGCGGCCCGGCCGTGCTTCCCTGCGGGGGCTGCTCCGAGGGGTGTGGGCGCCATGGGAGACGGTGCGCGAGGGTGTGTGTGTCCAGAGCAAGACTGTGTGTGCACGTGCACCCAGGGCAGTGTGAGCGTGTGTGCACGCATGCGTGCACGTGTGGGGTGCACGGGGCAGTGTGTGTGTGTGCGTGGGGTGCACGGGGCAGTGTGTGTGTGTGCGTGGGGTGCACGGGGCAGTGTGTGTGTGTGCGTGGGGTGCGCGGGGCAGTGTGAGTGTGTGTGTGGGGTGCACAGGGCAGTGTGTGTGTGTGCGTGGGGTGCGTGGGGCAGTTTGAGTGTGTGCGTGGGGTGCACAGGGCAATGTGAGTGTGTGTGTGGGGTGCACAGGGCAGTGTGTGTGTGTGCGTGGGGTGCGTGGGGCAGTGTGAGTGTGTGCGTGGGGTGCACGGGGCAGTGTGTGTGCGTGGGGTGCACGGGGCAGTGTGAGTGTGTGTGTGGGGTGCACAGGGCAGTGTGTGTGTGTGCGTGGGGTGCACGGGGCAGTGTGTGTGTGTGCGTGCGGCAGTGTGAGTGTGCGCGTGGGGTGCACAGGGCAGTGTGAGTGTGCGCGTGGGGTGCACAGGGCAGTGTGAGTGTGCGTGTGGGGTGCACGGGGCAGTGTGTGTGTGTGCGTGTGGGGTGCACGGGGCAGTGTGAGTGTGTGCGTGGGGTGCACAGGGCAGTGTGTGTGTGTGCGTGGGGTGCACAGGGCAGTGTGTGTGTGTGCGTGGGGTGCACAGGGCAGTGTGAGTATGCGTGTGGGGTGCGCGGGGCAGTGTGAGTATGCGTGTGGGGTGCACAGGGCAGTGTGAGTGTGTGTGTGGGGTGCGCGGGGCAGTGTGAGTATGCGTGTGGGGTGCGCGGGGCAGTGTGAGTATGCGTGTGGGGTGCACGGGGCAGTGTGTGTGTGCGCGTGGGGTGCACGGGGCAGTGAGTGTGTGTGCGCGGGGCAGTGTGAGTATGCGTGTGGGGTGCACGGGGCAGTGTGAGTGTGTGTGTGTGCGTGGGGTGCGCGGGGCAGTGTGAGTATGTGTGTGGGGTGCACAGGGCAGTGTGAGTGTGTGTGTGGGGTGCGCGGGGCAGTGTGAGTTTGCGTGTGGGGTGCACAGGGCAGTGTGAGTATGCGTGTGGGGTGCACGGGGCAGTGTGTGTGTGTGCGTGTGGGGTGCATGGGGCAGTGTGAGTGTGTGCGTGGGGTGCACAGGGCAGTGTGTGTGTGTGGGTGTGGGGTGCACGGGGCAGTGTGTGTGTGTGCGTGAGGCAGTGTGTGTGTGTGGGTGTGGGGTGCACAGGGCAGTGTGTGTGTGTGCGTGGGGTGCACAGGGCAGTGTGAGTATGCGTGTGGGGTGCACAGGGCAGTGTGAGTATGCGTGTGGGGTGCACGGGGCAGTGTGTGTGTGCGCGTGGGGTGCACGGGGCAGTGTGTGTGTGTGCATGTGGGGTGCATGGCCAGCAGTCTCGTGTGACCCGGCGCCCCGGCTGTGGGCAGCAGACCCAGGCACGGGCTCCCCTCTGGCTGCTGGGTGGGCGCTGCAGAGCGGTGCCCTGGGAGGGCTGCTGGCCAGGCAGAGCTGCCCCCAGTCGTGACCTGGGGCAGAATCCCGCCTGCCCCTGCACACCAGCGCCCCCACCTGGAACCTCACCCTGCCTGGCTTTGCCCAGCACAAGCTTCCGGGAGCAGGTGGGCAGTAACTGCCCCTGCAGCCGGGCCCGTGCCTGAGACTTACTGGCCTGAGACTTCCCTCGCTGGGCTGGCCAGTGCCTGGCAGGGACACCCGGCCAGGCCTCCCAGGCTGGCGTTGTCACGCGGGCCTCCCGGAGCCTGGCCATCCCCACCAGTTCTTGAAAATATATGATGCGGCGTGAAAAAGGTGGTTCCTGGCCACACGCTCAGAGGGACGGGGGCGGTGCGGTGCCTGGCTGGGCCAGCAGGGGAGGCTGGGCCCACGCGGTGTGCCGGGCTATGTCCAGGCCTGGTCCTGGGGCTGTCCAGCCTGTGCCTGCGCTGCCAGCGCCTGCAGCTTTTGCTCATCCGGCCACCGCCTCCTCCCTCGGCCAGCATCCCTGCTCCAGGTCAGGGCCGCCCCGGCTGGGCATCCTCGGCGGGGCAGACAGGGCAGGGAGATGGCCGGGCCCAGCCCCCCGGACGAGATGGCATCTCTGGACGGCTCCTGGATGGCTCCCAGCTCAGGGGGTGGGGCGATCGGGGGAAGTGACTGCCCCACCCTGTGCCGTGCGGGCTGGGGAGGTGGAGGAGGGCTTGTGGGTGGCACCTCCATGCCCGCCCGAGCTTCCCAGGCCACTGCCCTTCTTGGAGGAACCCAGGCAAGAGGCTCAGGCAGAGGCCCAGCGGGGCCAGGTGGGCGCCGGGCCTGGAAGAGGCGGCAGGGCCCGTGCTCAGGGCCGCGGGTGTCGGGAGCTGCCATGGAGCTGGGCCCGGGGACAGGGACATCCCCTCCGGACGGTGACCACACCGGCTTCCTCAGATGCAGGCTCCTGGGAGCTGGCGTGATGTCACCGCGGCCGTCCTCGCTGGGCGGGGCAGGGAGCTGGCCCGAGGGATCCACAGGGCGGGCAGCCCAGGCCTGGCCTGGCCGCTTCTGCACGCGCCGCCCCAACGGGTCAGGCCCCTGCCGCTGTGGCCAGTGCCCGCCCTTGTCCACCGAGCACCCTCCGAGGCGAGCTGGCTGCGCACCCACTGGCTGCGGGGCACCGGGCACATGGCGGGCCCGAGGGCTGCCCGGCGGGTCCCTGGCCCCGCTCGGCTGCATGGCGGCGCGGCCCGTGTGGTTCCAGGCAGGGTTCCCTGAGGCCAGGGGCTGCGGAGCCGTGCGGGGCCCGCGGGTGACCCGGCCCAGGGCTGGGCAGGCCCAGGCGGCCGACCCCGAGGCCCCGCTGGCGGGTGGCATTTCCCGCTGCGGCGGCGCCCGTCCCGGCGACAAGCACAGTCGCGCTCCTTGACAGCCGGAAATACCAGCCGGGCGGGGACGGCGCGGCTTCGGGCTCTAGCGAGAGGCGTTGATGGAAATAAAACGTGAACCTGCAGCGCGGGCTCCGCTCCCCCGGGCAGTGCCCCGAACAGGGACGCACCCCCCGTGTCGTTCTCTCGCTGGCGTGAATATTTCAAACACGCAAAAATGTGGGAGACACATTTGTGGGGAACAAAAGGAGACGCTGCTTAACCCCAGACACGAGCGGCTGCAGGCGGCGCGGGGCCAGAGGAGGCGCGTCTGGCGGGGCGGGGGTGGCCGGGGTGGCTCAGCCCTCCAGGCCGCCCCGGGGCCGCCTCCCCGGGGTTCCTCCACCCTTCGCAGACGTGAAGCACCCCAACACATTCCACCGTCCCGCCCCACTGGCCACCCCTCTTCTCAGGAGTCTGGACCCCCAGGCTCCAGCTGTGCGGGTCTGGGGGCAGCTGCAGGCAGGTGCGGCTCGGGCGGCCCCTCAGCTGTGGTCACTGTCCGGGAGCCCGGGGCAGCCTCCTGGGGCTCGGGCAGCCCACCTGCCCCTCCGGATGGGGCCTGGCGCGCCCAGCCTCTGCCCCTGCGGTCCCGCTACCGTGCCTCGGGCCCTGCCTCCTTGGGTAAGGCAGGCTGCGGTGGACGGGGCCGCCTGACGTCCAGTCTCCCTGGGACGTTGGCCCGGGCCCTGCCCCACGCAGGTCACAGTCGGGGGGCTGGACTGCAAGACTGAGCTCAGTTTTCTGGGGCACGGGTCAATCCCTGACCCAGGGGCCAAGGCTGAGCGGACGAGTGACTCAAGGTCCCTCTGCCTGGGGTGGGTTGCAGGTCTGAGAGCGAAGTCCTTGGGGGCTCCTGGGGGTCCCCCTCCAGTCTCGTGTGGCCTGGGGTCCTCTACAGTAATTCTCACTTCCATCACGCGGACACCCTGCATCTGGGCCCTCGGGGGAAGTTGAGGTTTGGGGAGTGAGTTCTCAAAGCCCATCGCGCCTGCGGGTGGGAGGCTGGGTGTCCTGTGCTCCCCACTGGACACGTGGACACGGCTCCGTGACACCTGCGGGCTGGGGGGCCCGGGGGTTGGGGCTGGGGACCCGGAGGGGCTGGGGGGATAGTGGGGTGAAGCCTGGGCTGCCTTTGTTGCCTCGGCCGTGGGGCCCAGGACCAAGGTCTCCCGACCCACCTTGTCTCATCTGAAGAGCGACACTGAGGGGCTCTGGCCCCGCCCCCCAGGCCCCGAGGGCCGCCGGCTTCTCTGTGGAACTTTCCAGCATTAACCTTCACACTCGGCCGCGTCGGCTGGACCGAGGGCTGCCCCTTCCGGCCATGGGTCTGGCCGGGACTGGGTGTCTGACCGCTGCGGCTCCGCCCGGAGAGGGTCCCTAGGCTCTGGGGCGAGGCTCCGAGCCACCGGGGTGGGGGGCAGAGTGGACCCTCAGCGCTGGCCGGCAGGGACGGGCCTCACCTTGGCCCCGCTCCCCGGGGGGTCGGGAGAGCTGTGAGCACCCCCCGCTTGCGGGGCGGCGGAGGCGCTCCAGGAGCCGACTCTCCTCCCAGGCGCGGTCTTTAAAGAGTCACCTGGCCAGGCGGGGGGTCTCTGCAGAGGCCGCTGCCCCGGGCGGGAGGCCGGGGTTCCTGGGCCCGCAGACGGCCGTGCGAGCTCACGACAGCAGCCGCGGCCGCCAGACCGTTCTTATTAGGCCCAGCCCGGCCCCACGAGAGTGTAACACTAACAACATCATTTATGTCGGCAGCAGCGGGGCAGAGCGACTTTACAATGGTGTTTTACACGCTACATGTGCACCATAAATATTTCCATAAAAGCATGCATTAAATATATAAGTGGCCCCCAAATCTCAAAAGTCGGGAGGGAAAAAACCCACAGCAAAGCTCTGTGAGGGCCGGGCTGGCATGAGCGCGGGGGGTTCTGCAGCCCGGGGGGGCTCCGTGCCCCGCCCCATCTCGGCTCTGCCCAGAGGCTGTGTCCACTGGGGGGTCAGCCCTCCCAGGGGGCTGAGTTCAGTGTCGGGCCAAGACCCCGGGGGTCCTGCAGGCCTCTGCTCACGGCTGCCCCTGTTGGACCACGGCCCTGCGCTCCCAGCGCAGCCCTTCACGCGGCCCCACGTCTCGGGAGCCCATGAGACGGGCGCAGACGCAGCATTGACCGCGGCCGGGCCCCTGTGCCCACAGAGGCGCCCGCCTGAGCGCCGGGCGGTTGATCTTCGCTGCGGCCCTGCCAGCTCCCACAGGAGCCTCGTGCCGTGCCAGGGGCTGGCCCAGAGGGGCTGAGCCACCAGCTGCAGGTCACACAGCCGGCAGGCAGGACTGGGCAGGAACCTGGCTCCGGTTCTGGGCGCCCCTGGCCCAGCTCCTCACTGCTCTTACTCCTCAGGCCCTGCTGGCCCGTGCCCTGCCACTGAGCAGTCTCAGCTCGCGCTCCCCTTGGCTGCCCCCGGCTCGCAGGAGCTTGGTCACTGCGTCCCCCCACGGGAGGTGCCAGGCAGGGCTCCGGCCTGCGAGACAGCGCACCTGGCCCCGTGTCCGGAACACCCAACTCCTCCGTGTGGCCACGTCCAGCCGGGGCACAGTGCCTCCAGGCCCCGACAGCAGCTCCCGGCCCTGAGTCCCCACTGTGCCCCCTGTCATGGGCCCAGCACCCGCTCTCAGGCCCCGCTGTGGCCCCCCAAGCTCTTCCCAGCAGGCGGGGCCGGCTCGGCCGCCCTCTGCTCAGGACTGCTGCGGCCTCCGGAAGACGCTGCTCAGCTCGCCGCTGACCCTGCGGCCGTCCCCACGGGGACAGAGGAGGGGCATGTGGACCCTGTGGGAGGGGTGACGTGGGGAGGCCGCAGGTGCATCCGCAGCACCGAGTCTTGGAAGAGGTGTCCAGGGGGGCCAGAGACTGGCGCAGATGCAGCACCGACCACTGCGGCCACCCCAGGCTCTGCCTCGGCCTCAGAGCCCGTCCCTCGGTGCTCAGACGTGGGGGCCGGCCCCCCAGATCCGCGGGCGCCCTGTGGGTGCCCAGGGGTCACGCGAGCTGGGCTCCCAATTTTAGATCTGTGGAGGACGTGCAGGAAGAGCAGGCTATGGACAGGGCACCGCCTCCTGCCGGTGGGCACCCGTGGACGCAGGTGGACAAGGGTGGACAGGGGTCTTGGGCTGAGCTGGGCGCCCAGGAAGCCTCAGCGCTGGAGTCCCCTGGTGGTGAGTGGCCGCCACTGCAGCCGCAGCGGTCAGGGTGCCGGGCCCCTGTCCCCACGGGTCCCTGGGGTCTGCCTCTCCAGGTGTCCTCAGGCCTGAGAAGTGCCCGCCTGCAGGGGGCCCTGGTGTCAGGCCCGCCCCATAGCCGGGGGAGGGATGGCGGGGAGAGGGTGGGAGCTGGGCGGGGTGGGGGCAGGGTGGGCCCGGCACAGACGCAGCCCTGCCCTCCAGGTGACCGTCCCTGCCGTGGACATGGCAGCCGCCCACTTTAAGTGTAGGGTGCGCCGCATGGGCGTCTCACCCCGGGGCCGGGCCCCGCCCCCACCCCCGCCCTCCAGGGGCCAGGAAGCTGCTTGGTGCCTTGGACTTGCCGGTTCCGGACACTTCTAGAGTGGACATCACGGCACCAGTGGCCTTGTGCTGGTCCTTCCGCACTGCGCCTCGCGAGCTGCCTCCTCCTGTCCCTGCTCTAGGCTGGGGGCCGCGGGTGCCTGACGCCGTCTATTTTCAAGGGAGCCCGGAACTCCCGGGGCCGCCGCGGGGGCGCCGCGAGCAGGGTCGGGCCTGGGCCCCACAGCCGCAGGGGCAGCGCACCTGTCAGCTTCAGTGCGGGGCGTGCGGGGTGGCATCTCCTCCTGGCCTGGCTCCCCTCCATGCGCTGCCCGCACAGCCTCGGGGCAGGCCGGGGGCTCCCTGGCTGGGCCTGAGCGCTGCCCCAGCCGGCCGCTCCGCAGGCAGGGGAGGGGTGTCCCCACCGCCCGGGCTTCCCTGCAGCCCTCACACGGCCTGCCCCGGGGACGCCTGCCGGATGCAGCCCAGGCCGGGGAGGGTGGGCCTCGGCCACCACGGGTCGGCCCCTCTGTGCGTGGCCCCTGCCTCGGGGTCTGCTCTGTGTGCCAAGGACTTTCAGCCCCAGAGGGCACCTGGGTCAGACCCCGCGTCACGCAGCGGAACCTCCCCAGCGGATTCCCCGCCAAAGGCAGAAAAGCCCCCGACCGGCGCGGGGAAGGCGCGGCCGCCAAGTCTGCGCCCCCGAGGAGTCCGGGCAGGGCCCAGGCCCGGGGTCGCGTCCTCGCCCCGCCCGCCAAGGCCGGTTACAGGCGTGAGCCCCGGGCAGCCACGCACGCCCCGGCCGGCCCGCGGCCCCGCGTCTTGGGGAGGCCCCGGCCCCGGTGTCCGCGATTCGCCACGCCCGTAAAACCGCTCAGGGCCGTGCGCGCCCCGGATTGTTTTACGGCGAATTGGGTGTCAGCGCTTGGCTTTGAGACATTTAAGAACAAAGGTTTATGGTCTCAGACCTTCACGGTCCGCGAGACCAAAGCCGCGCCCGCCGGCGAGTGCGTGTCCGAGTGTAGCAGCCCCTGGGCCTCGGGCTCGCGGGCAAGGAGGCGCCGCTGCCCGCAGGCTTTGGGTCGGCCCCACGGGGCTCGGCGCGCTGGGCTCGCCCTCACGCAGGCTTTTTGGGGGAGCACATCTGGGGCACAAGTGCCCGCAGGGTCCGGGAGCCCCCAGGAGGCCCTGCCGCCCCCAGGCTGCTCCCAGGACCGAGCTTGGCCCAGCGGGCACACCCTGCCCCTCACCGGACCGCGCGCCCCTGCCCCCACCCCTGGGCACCCACGCTGGGCTCGGGCGGCCTGGGAGGCCCTTTGCCCTCACTGAGGCCTGCAAGGGCCGCGGGCTGCGAGCAGCGAGCACCGCTGCGGGGGTGGGGGAGTGAGGGGGTGGGGGAGCCGGGGGCTGCCCTGTGGCCTGTGGGCAGGTTGAGGCGGGCACCAGCTGGACGTCCCTGGACTGGGCTGGCTTCACGGAGCGGGGGTGGGACTCGGTGTTTGCACTCACTGTGGGCACAAACGTGGCCCGGTGTTACCTGTCACCCCGCTGTCACCCCGTCACCCCGCTGTCACCCCGTCACCCCGCTGTTACCCAGTCACCCTAATGTTACCCTGTCACCCCACTGTCACCCCATCACCCCGCTGTCACCCTGCTGTCCCCCGTGCTGCTCAGGGTCAGCTGTAGTGACCGGTGGTTGGGCTCAGGGGTGCGGCTCCCCAGACCCCATCCCCCTCCGCGCCTTCCTCACTCGGGGTCCCGCGAGGGGTCTGCGGGCAGGGTGGAGGCCAGCGGGGGCCTCCCCCGATTCCACACGCCAGAGTCCTGGACACCGCTGCCCCTCGCCCGGGCCCTGCTGGGCGCCCCTGGCGGTGGAGGCCGGCACGTCCACGAGTGTCCCTACGCAGAGCCAAGGGCTGTGCGTCCCCTGCCACAGGGTCCGGGTGGGCTCAGCCGCCGGTGGACGGGCCACCTGGTGGGCTGCCGGGCCCAGCTGCCCGACCCCAGGCCCCAGCAGCAGCTGCCGCAGCGGCAGCCGGGCCCAGCAGCGGAGTGCCCAGGGTGGCGGGTCGGCCCGGGATCCCCGGCGGGGCGCGGTGGCGGGCTGCAACCCAGAGGACCGCGGGGCCCTCGGCCGCCGAACGAGCACCGGAGACGAGGCTCGAAGCAGACGGGCCCCGGTCAGAGGCCCCTCATCAGAGAGCCGGGCGCGGGGTCCTCCCCGCCCCCCGCAGAGAGAAGGCGCCGCTGCTGCCCCCCGTAGCCCTGCTCCCAGCGCGGCCGTGTCCTGAGCCCGCCCGCGAGGGCCCTGTGGTGGGCAGGTCCTGCAGGGGCCGCTCCCCAAGCTGGCCACGGCCGTGAGACTGCCGCACGCAGCCGCGGGGGCCCGGGCTGGGTGCCAGCACAGCTTTGGGGGACGCAGGACATAACTGCGTATTTGGGGTGTGGCGCCAAAGCATCATCGGTTGTTTAGCTAAAATCCAGCAAAACTGCACCCCACTTTCTCTGCTAAATCGGGCACCTCCCCACAGAGCCGGAGTCTGGGGCCCTCTGTGCTGGCAAGACGGTCCTGGGGGCCCCAGACCCCCGTCGCCTGGCAGGTGAGCCCCAGCTGGGACGAGCGGGCCTGGGAAGGAGGCCGGGACCACCCGGGACCGCGGGGGCCGCTGCTGACCTGCGGCTGGGCCGGCTCGGGGCTGCCAGACGCCCTGGAAGGGATCGCACGGCTGGGCTTGGGGTGATGTCCAGGGCAGAGGGCCAGGGCCGCTCCGGTTAGCGCGGGGAAGACACCGGCTGCTCGGGTGTCGGGCTCCAAAGGCCGGGAGAGGAGTCGGGGCCCCTGTGGGGAGCCGGGGGGCGGGGGTCTGGGGCGGCCTGTGCCAGTGACCAGCAGGACGCCGCCAGGACACTCAGGTCCCCGGCGCAGGTCGCGGGGAGCAGGGCTGGGTCCCGGTCGCGGGGCCCGTCTGTCGGTGGCCGGATGGCTGTGTGGGCGACCGTCCCCCGGCCGCGCTGGCGGCACCCCGAGCCCTGCCAGGAGGTGGGGGCGTGTCCAAGCCGGAGCGGCTTTCAGCGGAAAAGCGCCGATTTATTAACTTTGCCCCAGAAGCCGGCACGTCTGTTATTTACGCCCCTTTGATCTGAAGCTGTTTGTTTACGATTACTGCGGCATAAACCCCGTAGGCAGGCGTGGGGGTTTTATGGGGGCTGCCTTCGCCGGAGGGTCTTCCCCCGCGGCGGGGCGCTCGGGAGGGACGCGGCCTCGCAGGCAGCTGCTGGCCCGGGGACGCCGGTCCGAGTGGCCCTGCGGCTTCACGGGAGCGGAGATGGGCGGGCAGTGGGCGGGGGTGCAGCCGGGGTGTGCGGGAGGGGTGGGGGCACGCGGAGCTGGGAGGAGGGTGTGAGCACGTCCCAAGGGCCGGTACGGGGAGGGCTCACCTGTGGGGCCGTGTCCTGGGCACCGAGAGGGGACACCTGGGTGCTGAGGGGCAAATTCCCCGGGGGGGCCAGTGGGCACCAGGAGGCTCTGGGCGCTGTGCCAGGGGTCCGGGTGGAGGCAAGAGGCGGAGCCCCCGGAGTCTGCAGCTGCAGGACGGGGTGCAGGCACACCCCAGCTTTTGTGGCCCTTCCCCCAAGGAAGCTTCCCCCTCCCTCTGTCTGGCCTGCCTGGACGCTAAGCGTGGCCGGAGCCTGCCCCGCTCGCCCTGAGGACAGTCTCCCTGGTCTTCACGTGGCTCTAGATGCCTCGTGCTGGCGCCGCGGCCGTCACAGAGCGCGGGCACCGGGCGGGTCGGCGTGCTGGAGTGTCAGCTCCGTGCAGCGGGGCCGTGCGGGGCGGGACGTGCCAGGTGTGGCCCTGCGAGGTGGGGACGGCCTGGGCGGGACGTGTGGGGCTGGGCGGCGGCAGCTACACGTCTCCAACAGGGGCCTCGTCTCCAACAGGGGCCTCGTCGCCCGCCCCCTCCCTGCACCCACTCAGCACAGCGGGCGCAGGGGACTGGCCGCCTGGCGCGGGTCCTGCCCCAACACTCGGGGCCCAGGCGGTCGCTGGCAGCTCAGAGGGCTGCGAGGACAAGGGGGTGAAGCGGGGAGCCGGGGGTGTGGTGCCCAGGCGTGGCCACGCGCTCTCCCCACCTGCCTCTCCACTCTCAGGAACTTCTCTGACCTGGAGCTCCAAGCCAGAGGTGTTGGCTTATTAAAAACGGGGAGCCCTCCCCCCGGTTCTGTAGCTGTTCCTGGCGCATGATGACATCAAGTGGGAACGGCCCCACAGAGGTGGGATGGAGCCAGGGGCAAGTGGGGGTGCCGGGTGAGGGGGGCGGCCTCCAGGGAGCCGTCGGTGCTGCCTGGTGCTGGGGGCCCGGCCTGCAGGAGGGACAGCCCCGGGCGCTGCCTGGGAACCCTGAACCCCGCCCTCGCGGGTGGGGCCCGACCCAGGCCGCCAGCCCTCCGGAACCGGGAACCTGAGAGCGGATCAGACGAGCTGCTAATGTCGGGGAAAAGGCGAGAAGCATGCGCGGGGCTCTGCTTTATGGCTGCTCTTGAAGTCGGAATTTGCGGCCGTAACCCGAGCCCGCCGGCCCGGGGCTCGCCGCTTGGTCGTGTAATTGAAAGTCCAGATAAATTTGGTGTCGGCCGAAGTAGCTGAACCCCACGTGGGCCTGAGTGGGGAGCGCCTGGCCTGGGGGGAGCCCCGGGCCACCCCAGCGGCAGCGGGTCCTGGGCCCGGGGCTGAGCAAGGCCACGGGCACACACCTCGGGACACACGCCTGCACACGCACTAGCACTCACAGCGGCACCCCCCCCCTCCCTGGGCCCTCCCCTACCCTGCCCCACTACTCCCTGGGGGGTCAGCAGGGCCGGCTCCCTGGGGTGGTGGGCCTGAGAGACACAGGGCTCCGGGAGATTCGGGGTGGGGGGGTCTTGGGCGCTGGGTTGCAAGTGGGGCCCTCGGCCATTTCCTTCTCATTTGGTCCAGCATTTGTCCACTGCGCCAGGCCCAGCAGGGATGTGACGACGCGGCTGCCCAGCTAGCTCTGGGCGGGTCGCCCCCCCCAGCAGGGGCGGACATCTCCGCCCTGCCCTTCTCCCGGGGCCGGGCCAAGGTGGCCCCTCCAGGCCCCCAGGGGGAGGGCCCGTGCAGGAGAAGTGGCCTCTGTCCCGCCAGCCCCTGTCCGTCCCTGCTGCCCGCCTGCGTGCTCGCTGGCCGGTTCTCAGGTCCAGAGCCAGGGGCGGCCGTGTGCACGGGGGCGAGGGGTGCCAAGGCGGCGCTCACGGGCCGCACCCCAGAGCACGCTGAGGCGGAGCGCCCAGGTGGGGGTGGTGCGTGCTGAAGCAGGCCTGGGGCCGGACCCAGCGTGGGCTGGAGTGGGGTCCTGGGCCTCTGGGGAGACAGAGGTCAGCCGGGGGCCCAAGAGCATCCCCTGTGGACACAGCAAGGCCTGCAGCACCGGGGGCTCTGCTCGCCGGAAGGTGGACGCAGGCTCTGTGTGTGCGGTACGCCGCCTGCGTGGCTCCCCATCCACACACGCACATGGGCACCCGTGCACACGCACGCATGCACACACGCGCTCACAGCCCCCTCAGCAGAGACCGGCCCCTTCTGCTGAGAAGCCCTTCCTGGGAAGGTGAGGCGGTCCCGCTGGCGGGGCGCGAGCTGAGGGCACCGAGGAGCAGGTGGGGTCTCCGAGCACTGCGGGAGGGATTCGGCTCGAGCCCACCGGGCTCCCGACAATCCCACCTGAAGTCGGCCGGTCACAGGCCCTGCAGGCGGAGCAGAGGCCACTTTGGAGGTGCTGGCAGGCTGTGGGCGCAGGCTGATGTGCCCAGGGCAGCAGACGGCCGTGCTGAGTGTCCTGTCCGTTCCCAGGGCCCCTCTGTGTGCAGGCGACATGCGGCGGCAGCAGCTCCCGCTGGGCGGGGTCGGTCGGTTTCTGTCCGGCATCTCTGTCCCTGCGGGCCGGTCCCCTCCCTCGGGCCCTGGGCCTGGAGGAGGTGCTGACAGGGTGCCAGAGGGACCCCCCACCCCCTTAGGCTGCCCGGCACAAAGCTCCCGACGAGACCAGCCCTGGTGAACAGGCCTGAGGAGAAGCTCCGAAAGAACTTGGAGATAAAGAACTGACAGACACAAAATAGGGCTTAAGAGAAGCGGGGCCCAGGGGACGCCCGGCCTCTCGTTCTGGGCCCAAGCGTCCCGAGTGCCGGTGTGACCCTCTTTTTTTTTTTTAAGATTTATTTATGCTTAGGAGAGCTGGGGTACAGGCCACAGTTGTGGGGGGTGAGAGGATTCACCAGAGGCGGAGCGGGGAACAGAACAGGCAGATTGAAACACACTGCTGAGGGGAGCAGCGGGGAGACAGCAGAGGTCTGCTGCGCCATGTGGGTAGCTCCCTGGCCGGGGATCGAACTCAGGGTGCAGTGGCTGGCGACAGCTTGATAGCACAGAGACTTAACCCCTGAGCCTCCAGGGAGGCCCCCGTGTAGGGGAAGGTAAAAGCATCGCCATCAGAATGGATGACGGATCCCTGCGGTCCTGAACGCACGCCTGATGCCGGCACCTGGAGCGGGGTGTGGGCCATGGAGATGGGATTCACCTGGGCTAAGACTGGGTTTATAAGGGCGGCGTCACGGGGACGCCAGCAGGAGCAGAACAAACGGGAGAGCAGAAAGCAGAGCCACGAGAGAAGCAGAGAGAACGCGGGAGAACGCGGGAGAAGGCCGGAGAGCCCAGGAAGAGTGAAGACTTGCTGGGGGCTGGGAGCCTGCCCGCCTCCTGGCTCCCCAGCATCCTGCCCACCGTGTGCCTGGTCAATCCCAGTAAAAGCCTGAAAAGCCACCGAGGGCTCCGGGACTGGCTCCTCCTTCACCTGGTCTGCTGGATCAGAAAACCTACACTGGCCATTCCTGCCCCTACACCCCACAGCTCATTTTTATTGCTATAAAGCCCCCCACCGGTTAGTCACTAGAGAATGAATCTCTGTCTTAGTCTTCGGCCTGGTCCGGGCGCACGTGCAGCACCGAGGTCCTGGTTATCGGGTTGCAGCGGCAGAGCAGGCCAGAGCAGATTCTCTGCGATCCGAGCAGAAGGGTGGAGGGGGCCAGCCCCGGAGCCCTCAGTGACTTCAGGCTTTTATTGGGATTTTACTGGGTACACGGCAGGCAGGGGTGCCGGGGGGCCTGGGGCTGGCAGGCTCCCAGCCCCCAGCAAGTCGTCACTCTTTCTGGGCTCCCCGGCCTTCTCTGGTGACCTTGTTCTCTGCTCCTCTCGTTCTGGCGTCCCCATACGCTGCCCTTATAAGCCCAGCCTCAGCCCAGGTGCACCCACGTAGGCGTGCCCACACCCCACTCCAGGCGCCGCCATCAGGCGTGCGTGCAGGAGCGCAGGGTCCATCATGGCAGGAGGGCGGAAAATCCTGATGCTTTTTCACGTACCCTACACCGGTGCATCTGCTCCCACCCTCACCTGGCCTGCTTCTCAGGCTGAGCTTTGCTGACACAGGAAAGGGCGTCGTGGTCTGGACACGGGCCAGTCTCCCAGCCCGTGCTGACCAGTCTCCCCGTCACGCCCCCGATACCCTCCCTGCCTCAGCCCCTCACGCCTTCAGGCCTCCAACTCCCCCTGCCCCGCCTTTCTGTTGCTTTTTTCAATTGAAGTTTATTGTAAATCAGAATGATGCGCGGGGATGTTCTGACAAGTTGTGCTTGGGCAGAGGGTGACGCTGCAGACGGGCCCCAGCCCTCGCCGCCTCTCGCCTCTGCTCCCGGAGTGGCCTTGCCAGGCCGCTCCGCATTTTATCTGCATTTATCTTTATACTATAACACGTTTATTCTGATCTGTAGAATATGCATTCTGATTCTATTTAATTTGACTCGGTGGTAATTGTTACTAAGAACCAGGTGATCCCACGCAGGTAGCACCCAGGCTTACCAGCTGTCTGCTGTGTGCCGTGGGCTGGGGGTAGGGCAAGCCACGTCACACACACCCGCCGCGCACACTCTGACCTCAGCCCTCGGGGGTTGCCTTATGACTGTGTGGACAAGGTTTGTGGCCAAGCCCCGTAGCCCAAGACGATTTCGCCTCCTTTCTAAGAGCCCTTCGGGCTTGCCGGCATTAACTCTCACCTTGGATTTAATTTGCATAAGTGTCTGTGCAGCTGTCTCTAATTGACCCTTAAACTCTCCTGCAGAGTTGTGAGGTTTTTCCAAAATGGCCAAATGCGTCTGGTTTCGGTTTGTTTTTCTCGGTGCTGTCTCTCGCGAATCCTTCCTATTTTTCTTCCACTGTCTTGGTTGCTCATCGGTTATAATCCTACACAGGACATGTGGGAGTGAAAGGGGGTTTTCAGTAATTCTGCAGGGACACAGGTGCCAGTCAGCACTGGACGTAAGCTCACCCACCTCCTGGGGCAGCGAGGCCAGGCGTTTCCTGTTGTAAATGGGGAAACTGAGGCCAGCTAGGGGGCTACCAGCTCAGTGCTCGCCTTAGGGCTGGTTTTCACCATCGCCCTGGAATTCCTCTGCTTCTCTCAGGCTATAGATTCCTGAATCCCGCGTCATCTGTTTTTCTGGTTTATGCCCTTGGTTTACTGGAACACATCCCCAAGTAGCTTTCTCAGAAAGGGTAGGTGGGAAGTACACTTCTGAGAGCTTTTTATCTTTGACTTTGTCTGTATTCTTCCAGCGTTCTTGATTGTTTGTTCACCTGACCAGCCTGGAACCTTCACTCCCTGATCTTCGAGCTTCCAGGTGCTGTTAGGTCTAATGCCGACCCGCTTTCCCCTCCCAGGTGCTTCTCCTTTGCTGATATTAAGATGCTCCATGATGCCACGTCCCAGCTGGGCTTCTGCCCAGTTGTTTTCTCCCTGGCCGACTGCTGGACTCCTGAGCTGATCTTCAGACCCAGCTCTCCTGCTGAGGGACTCCATCTGCTCCTGGGGGTACCTCTGTTGGGGTGCATGGGGGGCATGTGCCCACCTGTGTCCGTGAGCAGAGGATACAGTCGGTGCCTGACTTCTAGTCCTGGGACTGTTGAGGGATTGTGGACAAGCCATCTCCTGGCTGGCCTCAGTTTCCCCATTTACAACAGGAAAAGCCTGGCCTTGCTGACTCTTAAGGGCCTCTCATCTCTGTCCTCTGTCTTAGGTGCCCGATGGTCTGTGTTGACCACCAAAGGGGACCCTCCAAACCCAGCTGCCCCTCACTGGACATTCTTCTTCCCGATGGCACATTCCTTCATTATAAACTCAGACCTGAGCTGACCGCAGATTCTTGTCGGAGACAAGTCTCATGTATTTCTCCCTCCAGAGCCGCCACCGCTGGCTCCCCAGCCACCCTGGCCCGGCCGCCCGGGCTCCTGCTGTCCTCGGCCCTCCCTCCGCTTGGCGGGGTGCCAATCTTGAAGTCCTTGATTTATCGTCTCTGAAATGACCTGCAGATGTGGCCTCCCTGCTGGCTGCTGCCAATTAAAATGCTCAGGAGCACCGGCCCCTCCCTCCCTGGGGCCAGTTTTCTCCCTGGGGTCTGGGTGGCCTGGGGGGCTCCCGAGGGACAGCGTGGCCCAGGCCCAGAGGAGGCCCACGTGGTCTGCAGCCAGGCGCCCACCGCCAATGGGGCTCGCTGCCGGACGCAGCCCCCACGGCCCCCCACCCCCCACCAACCTCCACGGGCCTGTGGCACCCCAGCCTGGGCCGCCCTGTGGCAAACAGCCTGTGGTGCGCGTGCACGAGCGTGTGAGCGTGTGAGCATGGATCTGTGCACACGTGTGTGACAACGGTCCCCACCCACGGGTAGCCATAGTGACACTGACCGCACCCCAGAGCCAGCCCCTGGGCGAGCCCACCGGGCACGGGCCACTGGCACCCCCGTGCCGCCTGACAGCCTCGCGACCTTTGACAGCTCAGAGTGGCCCATCAGGTCAGCCGGCGCTCGCTGAGGACAGCCCCGCGGCTTCGCGTTTGCGACCTGCCCGCGTCCCCCTGCCTGGGGAGCTGTGCGCCTGGGGAACCTCGCGTCCCGACGAGGACAGGCCCCAGGCCTGGGCCCTGGTCTCACAGTGTGGGGCTCGCCCCAGGGAGGAGGGGGTGCCTCTGTGCCCCTCGGGGCTTCATGGGCTCGCCAGGCCCTGTGAGAGGGGCCTGGCTGCGGGTGGCCCTGGGCGGTGTCTCGTGCCGAGCTGGCCCTCAGGAGGCCGGACGAGGGCGTGCAAGGAGGCGTGGACGGCTGCCGCGGGGTCCGGGCCGCGGTGTGTGTGTGGGTGACCTGCCCGTGTCACCTGCCGCGAGCGCCATGTGCTTGTGCGCCGCGGGCCTTTGTCCCCAGGGAGTCCACTGGGCCGTCTGGCTGGCGAGGCTGTGGCAGCCACCCAGGCGCGGGGCCAGCGAGGCGGGTGTCCTCACCTGCCCTGGAGGACCCTGCTCCTCCTCCGCGGTGCCCACCTGGGGCTGGGAGGCGGATCCTCAACAGGAGGGGGCTCCGGCAGGGCTCGGGGGCTGCGGCCGTGTGGGGGTGACCGGACCTGCGTGGCCAGACGGAACGGGGCTCCCACAGGGCTCAGCTGCCGGAAATGCCCCCGGGTGTCCCCTCCTAGGCTGAAGGGCTGCAGTGTGGGCAGCCGGGCTACCCCTTGGCCAGAAATGCCATCTGTGGCCGCCTGCCCTCTACCGGGCCCAACCCAGCAGCCCCGCGCCGTCTCGCTGCCCTGGACTCTCAGGCCCAGCCTTGCTGCCGGTCACTGCAGACACCTGCTCTCCCCCAGGCCCACGTGGAGGGAGCGGCACGGGGGTCGCCCGCCAGGCACAGTGACCACGGGGGGACAGAAGCAGAGTGCGTGGGCACACGGAGAACCACGCCTGGGGGTGCCCAAGTGCCCTTGGGGAGGACGGCGTGAGGCCGGGGAGGGCGGGTTCTGTGCCCTGGGGTCCCCGCACCCCCTCCCTGGGCTCACCGCTCCCTGTCCCGGCCCCGTGCAGCCGCTCGGCGTGTGGTCAGCTTCTCATCGCCCTCCGGAAGGCTTCGTCGACACGCGGAAGCCAGAGGCCCCACAGAGCTAAGAGCGCGGGGGACGAGGGCATGGGAGGCGGGCGGGCCCTGCGCGTCTGTGTGGCCACGTCCAGCGCGAGGCTGCCGTGTCTTTTCCCAGAAGTGGCCGCTGCCTGGCCGGGTCACCCACGAGCCACAGGCTCGGACCCCGCCAGGGCATCTCGCCGCCCCCTCTGGAGCGAGCCCCTCCAGGGCCACTGCGGCGGGTGGGCCCGCGAGGAGGGTCTCGGGGCACCGTGGGCCCCCCAGGGCCGAGCCCGCCCGCGGCCAGCAGGTCCGGTCCCCCCGCGGGTCTGAGCCACGCCGGGCGGGGGCGGCGGGCTCCTGCCTCTGATGGAGCCGTGGGCACCGAGATTTAATGGATTAGTTAAAATGATGTGAAAAAATGGATCTCTGATTTATGGCCTGCGAGTTTCTGCTGACGGGGGCGGGTTTCCCGGGCCTGCGCTGTGAGGCCGGCACATAAGGCCTTTGTTGTTCCTGCTCCTGCCCGGGGCTCATCCCCGAGCCCGTGCCCAGGGCCCCTCCAGACCTTTAAAACAGGAAGTTTAATTTTATAGAATTAAAAAAGAGAAAACGGTACTTAATTATCTGGCTGTGAAACGGCCCTGCCCTTTCTTAATTTTAGTGGCTCATAAAATGCCCGTCCCGAGTTAACTGCTTCGGGGCCGAGCGCCCCCGCCCCGGCTCGGGGGGGAGTGTTTTATGAACTGTTACATATTGCACTACGGCTTTTTCGCCCTGCTATGACATATTTCTCTCAAGATTTATTAGGAAATTTTATTTAAAACAATATATTAAATAGGGGAGAAAAGTAATCTCAGGTAAAATTCAAATATTAGCAAAACAGAGCACGGCCCGAGCCTCTTTTATTTCAAGTTGCCCCCGCGCCCGCCCCGCCCCCCCCCGTCCCGCCCTCTGCGCCTGAGGTTTGGGGCGGCCAGGCCGGGCACCCCCCTGACGCAGCCCCGCCTCCGCCGCGCCCGCCAGGCGTCCGTTTCGGGGCCAGTCGCCACAGCCGAGGCCTTATGACCCGACACGGAGCGAGACCGTGGCCGCCTGGCCGGGCTGCCGTCTCCCCGGCCCAGGGGTCCGCCCGGCCAGGTGCGAAGCCCGCCCGGGAGGCCGGGACCCACTGCAGACCCCCAGAGCACTCCGCCCCTCCTGGGTCTGCCGAGGCCCTACTGTGTGCTGGCTCGGGATCGTCAGACCCGGGTGGGGGCGGCAGCCGGGCCCGGCGGCCTCAGCCTTGCTCCGTGTCATACGGCCACGGCGGGGGCGACTGGCCCCGAAACGGATGCCTGGCGGGAGGGGGGGCGGAGGCGGCTGCGTCTGCGATGTGGCTTCTGGTGGCGCGGGAGGGGCCCACGGGAGGGGCCCACGGGAGGGGCCCACGGGAGGCCAGGCCGGAGCCGGCGGAGGGCGGCAGGGAGCTCGGGCAGGGCTGCTCGGGGCGGCGCGACGCCTGCATCACCGCCTGTGGTCAGACGCGGAGAAGGCGCCAGGAGCACGGCCGGTCGAGCCTGGGGCTCCTCTGACGAGGCTGCGGGACCCCAAGGGGCCGGGTGGGGGCCCAGGGCAGGGGCAGGCAGGTGTGCTGCTGAGACAGGTGTGAGGGAGGGGAGGTCGGGCCGCGGGGGGCTAAACCTCCGGCTGGAGACTGGCGAGAGGGACCCTCCCGCCACGGCCCCCGGGGAAGGGACCTGTGTGCCCGGGCCTGAGCGCGGCAGCCGCGGCGATGGGCATGCAGAAGGCCCAGCCCCGAGCCGGCCAGCGGGCCCGGTTGGCGACCTGGCCTTTGGGCGTCGGGCATGGGGGGGGGGTCGCTGTTCCAGCCGCAGGCCCCCATCTCTCCACATATTTCACGGGACCCGGCGGCTCGGGCTCGGCCTGGCGGCGTCTGCGTGGTGCGCAGTCAACAAACACACGGGCAGGCTGTGTCTGGGGGGGCAGGCGCGGCCCTGAGGGGCCCGGTCAGCCCCTGGCCGGCCCCCAAGCACAGGGTGGCATCGAGTGTCTGGGCGGGTGTTGGGGAGCTGTCTCCTCGGGCCGGTGGCCAGGGCTGGGTCAGCCCCTCGCTCAGCTCTCCGGGAGCCATGGGAGCCGGAGGAGGGACGCGGCCTCCTCCTGGGCCCCCTCCTGCCAGGGCGACACTGCCCCTGGGGTTGGGCTCCCAGCTGGCAGCACCGTGGCGGGGCGGGGGGGCTGAGTGGAGTGGGGGGCTGAGTGGGGAGCTGAGTGGGGGAAGCTGAATGAGATGGGGGCCGAGCGGGGAGGGGGCCGAGCTGGGCTCTCACTGGCAGGAGAGCAGCCACGAGAGGCTGCGGCTGGGTCAGGCCGGCACTTCCTGTCCTGGGCCCCTGGGGTCCCCCAGATCCCTTCGCCCCAGAAATATTTGCAATGGATCTCTGCAGACGTGGCGTAGGTGAGGTCAGAGTGACGAGCTGGGTCCTCACCAGACACCAGGTCCTCTTAATGAAGGACAGGGGGAGACGGCTGTGCAGGGGGAGGCAGAGATGAGGGTGCGACGGCTGCCCGCTGGGCGAGCCCTTCCCGGGGAGCACGGCCTCAGAGACTACCCCCCGCTGGGGCTCCAGACCGGCGGGGTGACCCTGTGAGGCTCATCCCTGTGCTGGCCGCCTTCGCCCACCTCCGAGCTCACTCTTCCCGCATCTCATGCTCACGAGACGCCCGCCATGGTGCTCATGGTCAGCGTTTTCTGGCCAAAGAGGAGGGGACAGTCCAGGCCAGCAGGGCCGCTCCTGTGACTTGTTCGCATCTGTCAGGGGCCTGGGGTGCCCCGGACAGTCATGGCCAGCAGAGGTGCTGACCCCGTCGCCTGGTCCATGGCCCTGGGGCTAAGGCAGGGCCCTCCCAGGCTTCAATTCTGGGGCCCCCCCACCCCGCCTCTCTCACAGAGACCCTGGCGCTGAGCAGCCACGGCTGGCGCCTGGGAGCCTCGGCCAGCACATGGGGCAGCAGCACGGAGACAGAGCAGGCCCTGGCCCAGACCCGGGACGGCTCTCCCCGGGTGCCGGGGGTTGGGGTGCCTGAGAGCTGAGCTGCAAAGGCCAAAAGTGGGGTGTAGTGAGATCCCCACTGGGGCTTCCTCCGGGCACATGGTCTGGGGGGCCTTTGGGCTGGCCCAGTGGGCAGGGGAGGGGGAGCAGGGGCTGGGGCCACGGTCCTGCTTCCTGTGGGGCTCGTGGTGTCGGCCCAGAGCGGGGCCCCGGGAGCCAGCGTGAGGCGTCTCCCATCCGGGCCCCACCGAGGGGCCCCCCATCTCAGCCTGACGGCTCTGCAGCCAGCCCCCACCCGCACGCCGTGCTGGCCGCGGCCTCTGAGGTCTATTTTGGGTGACCCCCTGGACTGAACGTCCTCGAGGGCCGACGCCAGCCTCTGGGTGTGAGTTTAACGCCGTCTTCAAAGCCACCTCGGCGTGGACAGGACTGGGGCGGCGGGCGGCGGGGTGACTACGGGCTGAGGCCAGGCCGGGGAGGGTGGATGGAGTGACCGTGCTGGGTCCTGCCCGGGGCCGAGGGGCTGCCGCGTCCAGAGCCACAGCCGACGGCCCTGGGGGCGCCTGACCGGAGCCGCTGCCCCTCAAGCTGCCTGCTGCCCCGGCAGGCTCAGTGGGGCAGGGTGGCCGGCGGGGCGTGCCTGAGCCAGCAGGGGTGGGAGACACTGGGCCCCGGGTCCAAGGTGACAGCCTGAGCGTGGGGGGCACGGGGGGGGGCAGGAAATGGCGGGCTGGGTGGGAGCCCCCCCAGCAGAGATGGGGCCCTTTTACCGGGCACCCTGGCAGTGACTGGCCTATGAAGCTGGGGTGACTCAAGCAGGAGGGAGGAGGGGGTCCTGGGGGCGGGGCGTCGCCCTGCCGGGGCGGGGGCTCCGGCCTCGCTCTGCTCCTCACTCCTTTCCGCCCCCCCAGCTCTGCTTTCTCCCGGCCCGACCCCAGCCGCCTCTCGCCCGTCTCCTGCGTGGCCACGAGGCTGGAGGGCTGGTGGGCCGTGTCCAGGGCGGCGTCCGGGGTCAGTGAGCAGGCGAGACTGCCTTGGGGGGGTCAGGCCTGGGGGTCTCCGCCTCTCACCTGGGACCCGGGCCCAGACTGCGGTCGTGCCCTCGCTGGCCACGCTGGCCCCTCCTGGAGCTGCCCGCACGGCTGGGCCTGACGGGGTCTCGCCACCGGCCTCCCCTGGGCCCCCAGAGAGTGCTCTGGGCCTCGCGGGGTTTGTGCGCGCGCCTCAGAAAGTGACACGCGGGCAAAAGCACGACTTCTCGTGTGGTGACGGCGAGGAGGTCACTCGGCCACCCCGGCACGCGGGGAGGGCAGACGCGGCTGCCGGCGGCACCGGGACGGCGGGAGGACCCGGGGGAGCACGGTGCGGAGGCTCGGGGCGCGGCTGTGCCTGCACAGTGGCTCCTGCCACCCCGGGGCCGGCGGGGGGCGTCCCTGCAGTGCCAGTAGCCAGCGTCCCCCGGAGGACGAGAGCAGGCCCCGAGCCCGCGAATGTGCCGCGCACTGCAGAGAATATTGTGTCGCCTGGGACTCCCCAGAGTGCCTTGTAGGCGCGACGGCGGGGCCGGGAGACCCGGGCGCAGACGCGGGTGGCGCCGCCCACGGGGGTCTCTGCGGCGTCACTCAGGGCGGCGCCGGCGCTCGCTGTGATCAGGAGACAAAGCAAACACTAGAATTTCATCAGAAATGGGAAACCGCAAATAAGCGTGCAGGGAAATGATTTTCGGGCTTTCCTGCCCGCCACCGGGACGGCCCGGCCTGCTGGGGCACCTGCAGTCGTTACACCGCTGCGGGTTGTGCTGTTTGACTTCTGTGGGCCGGGCCTGGCGTGCCGCGACGGCGAGAGAAGCAGAGGCAGGAGAGAGGAGGGGAGAGGAGGCCGGAGAAGCCCAGGGTGAAGACTTGCGGGGGGCTTGGGGTTCTGCCTGGCTTCTGCCTCCCCCCCACAACCTGCCGTGGCCTGGTTGCTGCACCACAGGCAAAAACTCAGTAAAAGCCCGAGAAAGCCACCGAGGGCGCCAGGCCGCTCCTGTTCCCCACCTGCTCGGATCTCAGAGAGCCTGCTCTGAGCCTTCCTGGCACTACAAAGCGCCAAATGGAAAAATCGGGGACATAGAACTTTAATAATTGATTATTAAATAACTTTCATAATTAAAGTCAAGTCAGTCATGTACCGGGCAGCAGATTCGACGCGAGAGACTCGAGGACTGGCTGAAGGGGACGCCCACGCAAGGGACGCAGAAAACTGCAGGAGCAGCTGAGGGTGAGGGGGTGAGCGTGTGGGAGGGCGAGGAGCCCCCAGACCTGGCACAGGGGCCGTGAGGGAGGCGGGGGGCGCAGGGGGAGCGGGATCTGCACAGGCAATGGCTGGGAGTTTTCTGAAACGGGTAAAAGACATCTAACCACAGAGTGGAGACGTCCCGCGCGGCCCCAGCTCTGTGGCCCTCGGCTTCCGCGGCGGGCCGTGGGGACTCCGTGGGAGGGGCCCCGCCGCCTCTCCCCCCCTCTCGCTTCCTCCCTGTCTTCCTCGGGTCGTCTTAGTAAATTGCTGGGAACCAAAGAACAGAGAAACTTCAAAACGACCAAAAAAATAAGACCCTTTCCGTTCAAAGGCGCCACGGCCAGACCCAGCGGCCAGCGGCCCCGCGTGGAGGCAGCGGCGAGAGCAAGGCCGGCCTCGGGCACCATCGGCCCTTCACGAGCAGGCGGCCGGCGGAGCTTGTTTCAGGAAAGAATAAAGACGTTTCTAGGCAAACCCGGTCTGAGGAGAGTCCCCGGCAGCTGCTCGCCCTGGAAGGTGCAGGGACAGCAAAGGCTCCGGGAGGCGGGAAGGGGCGCGGAGCGCGGGGCGGCACGGGCTGAGCTCTGGGCAGGCTGGGCCGAGCCGCGGGGACCGGAAAGCGTGGCCTGGGTGTGGGCACGGGCGCCGGGGCCAGCACGCGTCGGCCGGTCAGGCACAAATGCCGTCACCTCTGCAGTGACCACGGACACGCGCGTCTCTTGCAGGTGATGGGGCGGCGCGAGCGCGGCGCCGGGGTCCACGGGAGCAAGGAGGAGCGGGGGGCACGGGCCGTTCAGGCCAAGGAGGACGTGGCGGAGGGGGGACGGGTCTGTCCAGGCGCATTGTCTCCCGGTTCCTAGGAGACGGGGTCTGTCTCTCACTGAGAGACAACGGCGGCCATGTTCGATTAGAAAACATGCGAACACATTTCATTATCAAATCCACAAACAAAATCCCAGTGTAGATTGTGTCCTAAGGGGACGACCTAAATGTCACTGTGCAGTTTGGCACAAAAAGTGGGAACCGGTTCGCTGGAGGGGCGGCTGCGGGAGCCGCGCTGGCTGCACTGGCGTCAGGGGCGGCGCGACCGGGACAGCGCAGGTGACGGGACCCACCACGAGACACGTGGGCCCTGAATGTGCACACGCTTCGTGACAAGTCCCGCAAAGGGGCAGGACTGGCAGGATTGGAAGAAACTGACAGGCCACGGACGGGGCCCCCCAGGACGTCTCGGCAACTGAGGTGAGATGGAGCCTCGCGAGGACGTAGATTTAAGCGACACGACCCACCACTTAGCCTAATGCAGCGACAAGCACGGCCCCCGGAATGACAAAGCCGCTTCCAACGATTTCACTGGGGGAACATCTAAAAAGAGTCTAGGGCCTCCCTGGTGGAGCAGCAGGTTGAGTGCAGGGCTGTGAAGCTGTCCACAGCCTCTGCGGTGCCCGTTCGATCCGGGCTGCGGAGCAACCCACATGGCGAGCAGACCCCTCCCGTCTCGCCCGCTGCTCCCCTCAGCAGTGGATTGCGTCAGGCTGCCTGTTCTGCTCCCCGCTCTGTCTCTGGTGAGTCCTCTCACCCTCCCGCGCCTCTGGCCTGCGCCCCAGCTCTTGTGTAAATAAATAAATCTTTAAAACAAAGAAGAGTCTAAATGAAGTGGTCCAGAGCTTCAGGGGATTGAAATGACGTGGGATTCAATGAGAAATAAAAGACAAATACCAACAATAAAAACCTTCCAAGTTTGGAACTTAAAAAGATTTTTTTTAAGAGATTGATTTATTTATGCACACAAGAGCTGGGTGCAGGCCAGAGGTGTGTGGGGGTAAGAGGATTCCCCAGAGAGAGCGGGGAACAGAACAGGCAGACTGACTGAAACACACTGCTGAGGGGAGCAGCGGGGAGACAGGAGAGGTCTGCCGCGCCATGTGGGTCGCTCCCTGGCCGGGGATGGAACTCGTGCTGCAGAGGCTGCAGAGGCTTCATAGGTTGCGTCTTCACCCCTTGTGCCCCCAGGGGGGCCCTTGAAAAGATATTTTTAACAACAAATGAATCAAAGAAAACGATCACTTTGGAAGTAAAAATATTTCAAATCATTGACAGCCAAAGAGACATTACACCAAAAGGCGTTTTTGTGACAAGGCCAAGGTTTGAAGCGAAAGACTTTCTGGAGGTGACTGTCGCGTTAAGTGATTAAAAAGTAAAAGAGGAAAAATGGAAAATCGATGATGTGAGCAGGCACCTGAAGAAATCATTTAAAAAATCCTCTAAAGAAGGTGAAACGAGAAAAAGCGGCAGCTGGTGAAATAGAAAACAAAAGTAAGAAAACGGAGCTCAGCGTTGACTCTGCCAGCCTCATCGAGCTGATCCATCCCAGGGAGTGGCAGGGCGGGGCCGGCGGAGCCAGCGCGCCCAGAGCCGGCGCTGTGGAAGCAGCGAGGGGCGTGTGCTCTCGTCTCCACACACTTCCGTGACTTCGTGCTCACTGGTGAGAACATGTGAATAAAACGGACACGTTTCTTTTTTTTTTTTTCTTTTTTATGTTTTTTGTGGGACCCTCACCGGTGGCCGGGGAGCGAACTGGCGCTGTAGAGGCTGCGGGCAGCCTCACAGCCCAGCGCTCAACCGCTGCGCCACCAGGGGAGGCCCAAAGAGGACACGTTTCTTGAAACATAAGACGTAAAACCATCACAGAAGCAGCAGGAAAACGGAAATGACGCTGTAACTGTTACCCTGACTCTGGAGTGACATCTTGTCACGAAGGAGACCGAGTCCCGCTGCTCCGCCGCGCCAACGGGAGAACTCACCCCGTCGTAGACACGCGCCCGAGAACGCGCTCCCGGGGCCTGCCCGCGGGGCGGGGCGCGTGGAGTGGACCCCAGAGCCCGCGCGGACGGCCGTGCCGCGCTCGCGTGCGGGCGCAAGGCCCTGAGCAAACCCTCCTAGGCTCAACGTCATCGATGTTTACGAGTCATGGAACCCGGACAAGGTCGGGCTCATCCCAGGACGTGAGATCGGGTTCGCGTTCCTCAGGTTGGTCCTTGAAACTAAGCCCAGGAGTGAGCCAGCTCCGGTGATCGCCACGGATTCAGCACAAGCATTTGAGGCGCGGGCCAGTATCTGCCCGTGACCACAATAATCATCTTAGCAAACTGGGAGTCAAAGGTGGCTTCCTTTTTTTAAAATTTATCTTTATTAGAAGAATGGGGGGGTAGGCCAGAGGTACAGGGGTGAGAGGATTCCCCAGAGACAGAGCGGGGAGCAGAACAGGCGGATCCCCTGAAATCCACTGCTGAGGGGAGCAGCGGGGAGGCAGGAGGGGTCTGCCGTGCCATGTGGGCAGCTCCCTGGCTGGGGATCGAACCCAGGCGGTGGTGGTGAGAGCCTCAGACTCCACCCCCAGGCCACCAGGGAGGCCCAGAGGAGGTTTCCTTGCTCGGACAGAGCAGCCACACTCGAGACCTGCAGCTGCTGTCATCCGTGCTGGTGACCTGCTGACAGTTCTGAGGCTGGGAACAAAACGAGGGTGTCAGGTCCTGCGGGCTCTGTGAACCCTGGACCAGCGAGCGCCTCCAGCCCAGGGGGGCAGGAGGAAGACACGCTTCTGTCTCGACTGGAGGCGATGTGATTATGTCAATAAAAACCCCCAGAGTCTACAAATTTATTGGAATTAGTAAGTTTAGTGAATTTTCTATATGCTAGCAATAACGAGACTCGAAAAATGAAGCTTCCGGGCCTCCCTGGGGGTGCAGGGATTAAAGTCTCAGCACTATGAAGCTATTGGCAACTACTGCAGTGTGAGTTCGATCCCCGGCCAGGGAGCTACCCACAGGGCGCAGCAGACCTCTCCCGTCTCCCCGCTGCTCCCCTCAGCAGCGGGTTTCAGTCAGTCTGCCTGTTCTGTTCCCCGCTCTGGTGAGTCCTCTCACCCCCGCACCTCTGGCCTGCACCCCAGCTTTTGTGTGCATAAATACATAAATCTAAAAAAAAATTAAGCTGCCATTTATACAATTGTCATAAATGCCACATCCTAAGGACGCAGGGAGGTCAGCAGAGAACACAGCCTCTGTGGAGAGAGGAGCACCGGGTAGACAGGGACGCGCCGCAGCGGGGACGCGCCGAGGTGGAGGCTTCCGGGCAGCGCTGGCGGAGCAGCCAGGCGGCACAGATGCCGCGTGTGCACTCGGATGCCGCCGGTCCCGGGCCAGCCTGGCCCCCGCACTTGCGCTGGGGAAGGAGCTGGGCCTGGACGTGCCGCCTCTCCACCTTGGGCCTGGGTGCCCTGCGAGCCCCAGCCTGCCGGGGAAGCCTCCCTCCTGCAGACAGTGCAGGCTGCCTCGGCTGCGGTGCGGAGGGGCAGCTGGAGGGAGAGGCGCGTCGCCAGCCAGGCGCCAGGGGCCGGGAGTGTGGCCGCCAGCAGAGGTGTCTCGATGAGCTGGAAGCAGGCGGAGCAGGCTGCTGGGTGTGGGAGCCACAGGCCTCTCCCTGGGCGCAGGCCCCTCCAGTCCCAGCGGCTTCCTGGCCAAGCGAGTGTCGCCTGCTCAGGGCGCTGGCCCTGGGGACCCACGTGGGCAGGGCGGGCAGCAGGCAGGGTCCCAAGGGCAGCTCCCCGGAGCAGGGCCCGGGCTGGCAGAGGGCCAGCGACGCCGGCTTCCCCGCATGCAGCCAAGGGTCTGCGCTGAGGGTGTGCACTGAGTGCTGACCAATGGGCTGGCGGGAGCCCAGGCTGGGGGGATCGCGTCTGGCGCAGCCCCAGATAGCCCAGGCGCAGCCCCGACCCAGGGTGCCCCCCAGGCGCGGGCCTGGCTGTCTTTGGTGGCTGGTCCAGGAGCCGCTGAGCAGCACCTCCTCGGGGGCCAGCACCCGGCCCAGCGCACAGTAGGCGCTTTATAATTTACACTTGAGCACTCATTTATTGCAAACTGTCTGGACTCTTAACGGACCGGCCTTCTAAGAAAACCTGCCCCTCAGGGCCGGGGCTGCCCCCACCCACTCCAGCTCCCTGCAGCGCCACCCCAGACCCCGGCGGGCCTCACGCGCTGGGGCCTTTTGGGGGTGCTCCTCTTCATGGGGGAAAACTAGAAACCCCACACACAGAAATGCACCCGGGTGGGAGCTGAGAGGTGGGGGGACTGTTTCCTCCTCCGGGGAGGCCCATGGGTGCCTGCAAGCCCGCGGGACACAGAGCATGGAGGGGGATCCCCCAGTGCCTCATCCCCTCTCCCTCCCCAGCCCAGGCCGGGCCACATTTGCACCCAGTTCTGGAGCTGAGCCAGCGGCTTCCAGGGCTCTTGGGTCGTCCAACAGCTGCCTGATAAAACGGGGTGGAGCAGAGCGCCCCGGCAGGCCTGGGGTGGTCCTACGAGGGTCCCCTGGGCGCAGCCCGGGCGCCCGGCTCCCCGCAGCCGGCCCCTCCACACGCACCACGCGCTGCTCCCAGCTGGACGCGGCCGGGAAGCCACACCCCACACCCTAATAAGCCGAGAAAGTTCCAGTTTGGAAAAGCGCATTTCCCCTGGCCGAGCGGCTCTCCGAGCGTGGCGAGAGGGGCAGGCGGCCCTTATCTTTGAACCCCTGTACTTAACGCTTATTAAAATCAATACCGTCCATTAGCCGCCGCGTCTCCATTTTTAATCATCTATTGATATACGGCCTGTGCTTTTACAGGACTAAACAAATTTCCGCTCCCCGTGCCCCCTGTCGCCCGGGGCGGGGCGCGCGGCCGCGGGACGTAAATGTTTATTTACTGCCTGTTCCTGATTGAGAACATGCCCGGCCGCGCTTCTGCACGGGAGACTTACGGCCGCTTCCTGTTTTCCAGACACGGCTCACCGTGGCAGGGCGGCCGTGAATGCGGGGCATTGTGCCGCGAGCGCCGTGCCAGCCCAGCGCGGGCCCGGCCCTCCCGGCTGGGTTATTTATTTACCCCGCGCGCCTTCTGGGGGCAGCGGCTGGTCGCGGGGCTGCTCCCGCCCCCTCCGGCCGCCCTGCCCGGGGACGGGGACCGAGGCCTCAGGGCAGGTTGCTGCTGGGGGCCTTCCAGAGGGGGCTGGCGGGGCTGCCCAAAGGGGCGCGGGCGTCAGGGGCCGAGGCCGAGCCTTTCGCCCGAGTCCTCTGAGGGGCTCTTCGGCCGCTGTGCACAAACGCCCTGGGGGACCCACCCTGCAGGTTCAGGGGAGCGGGAGCTAGAATGGGGCGCTGCTCCCCATTGGGGTGTGGCTGCAGCTCAAGGAGTCCAGAGATGGGGGTCGCCCACGAAGCTGGCCCCGAGGGGTGTCTCCGGGTCCTGGATGGCTGTTCCGGGGGCTGTTGCCTGCCGGCGGAGGCCCTGGGCAGGTCCTCGGTGCCCCGGCGCCCGGGGTCCCCTTCCCGTGACCTGCGCGGCGGTGACCTGCGCGGCCTGAGCCAGGGCCCCGGGAGGCGCGTCCCAGATGCAGAGCCCGGCGGGCGCCTCCTAAGCCTGGGCTCAGCCGGGGGAAGTCGCCTCCCTCCGCAACCTGAGGTTCTGGCTCTCGGGGTGCCTGGGGCGTGGTCAGGCGCCTTAGGCTCAAGTCAGAGAGCCGGGGCCCTCGCTGGCTTCCCGGCGGTGCCTCCAGATTTGGGGTTCCGGGGCCCCAGGCTCTCACGGGGGTCAGGGCTGGCTGAGTCCGCCTCAGCAGACGCAGCCTGGTTCCTCCTCTCTAGAGGGTTTGGCGCCCGGGGGCTGAGGGGAGGTGGCTGCTGAGACCGGCCGAGGCCGGCTGGGGGTCAGTGGCCGACTCAGTGGGGAAAACGGTCCAGAATGACCAGGTCCAGCAGCCCAGGGCGCTCAGCACCGCCGCCTGCTGCCCTGGCAGAGCGGCCCTGAGCCGGCAGCAGCGCGGGGGAAAGCACCCGCACCCCCGCCCCAGGGTGCCCGCCCGCGGCAGGGAGGAAGCCCGAGGCGCCGCCCAAGCTGAGCGCTGCCCCTCCTGGCATTGGGCGTGGGCCTGGCCGCCCTGGGCCCCGGGCATGGCCCTGACTGGCCTGAACAGCCCCCTGCAGGCTCCCTGCCCCTCCCCACCCCCCCTCGCTCCTCCTCCACACAACCTGCCGTCTCCAGGCCGGGCCTCACCTCCCGCCGCCCTGGTTTCTGGGTGTTCGGGTGGCTGGGAGTCAGGGGGAGGGGGAGGCTTGGGGTCAGGCTGGACTGGGAGCCCCAGAAGGAAGTGACCTTGACCTTGGAGGTCTCCGCCTTGTGCCTGGGGAGGGTTGCCTGGCTGACCCTCCCCTCTGCGGGGGTGGGGGTGCGGGGTGTTGGGGGCGGGGGTTTTTTGGAAATCCTTGTGGGCTGAGCGAGGAGCCCCGTGTGCACGCCGAGCTGGGCCCTGGGGCCGTGTCAGGGTTGGGGCACCTGACCCCCAGGCCCTCCCCCGGCGTGGCCTGGACTGTCCCTCGTCCACCTGGGCTTCCTCCCAGAAAGCCTCCTGCGTCCTGAGTACGGGGTGGGCGTGGCGGTGCCGAAGACCACTACAGGACTTTGTAGTGGTCATCTCCAAAGGCCCTCAGCATCCACGGTCACCATCCTTCCAGAAAGTTCTAGCGGTGCAAGGCCTCAGCACCAGGCCCAGAGGGTCCCCGAGCATGGGGTCACGTGCTGCACCCCCCAAGGCTGCAGCGGTGCTGGTGGCAGAGGGAGGGGGCAGGGGGCGAGCAGCCTGGCGGGCGGCCGCAGGGCAGGTCCCGTCTGCAGGGCAGGGGGAGAAAGGACCCAGGTGTGAGCCTTTAATAGCCTGTGACCCCCGTCTACCCCGAGCGGGTGTTAATGGCTAAATGTTTTGCAAGTAAATAACCAGAAAGAATTATTCCTGTGGCGGAGGTCTGCGCCCCTGGCGTCAGAGGACTGGACCGTGGCCCAGGTGTGTCCACCCCTCCCTCCCAGGCAGAGGCCCAGACCCAGGCCTGTGCTCTGTGAGTGCCAGGAGTGGCGGGCCCCAGGCCCCTCCCCACCTCGGCGTCCCTGCCAGACGGGATGGGTGGGGCAGAGGTGCCAAGGAGGTCGGGTGCAGCAGGCCCGGGTCTCCGAAGGCCAAGGCTGTCCACCCGTGGGGGGCCGGCTGCCCAGACAGGGCTGAGGCTCTCAGGTCAACCTCCCAGAAGGACTGTCCCCAGGCTGGAAAAGAAGGCTCGGAGGGGAGGGGCCCGGGCCCCGCACACCTGGGCCGGCCAGGCCGGGTGACCCTCAGCCAGAGCCCCGGCCGTGCGGTCCTGTCTCCACCAACGTGTCTAAATTCCCAGTGCGGCGGCGCTGGGGTGGCTGGGCTCGGCCCCCGATGCTACCCAGAGGCGGGCACCAGCCGGGCCATGCTGCAGCTGTCCCAGCAAGGCCCTCCGGACCGCCCACCCGAGTCCAGCCAGGCCCAGCTGCCCAGGGGCTGTTGCAGCAGGGTCTGCTCCCTGCTGGCGTCAGTCCTGTCGGCCACGGCTCACGCTGACCTCAGCCTGCGCACCGGCCCCGAGCCGGTGGCTGATGTGGAGGCCCTGGAGGGAGCACAGCTCGCGCTGGACCTGGACGTGGTTCCCCGGAGCTGGCCGCCCCCCCCCCGCCCCCTCCCCCAGGGCGAAGCCTCAGCCTCGGTGCGGGGTCGGGGGGGGGGGCCGCACCCCTGAGCAGCAGGGAAGCAGGATGCAAACCTGTGTCCTCGCACCAAGCCCAGAGAGGCCCCCCAGCTCCCGGGACCTCCCGCGCTCGGGGGCCGGGTCCCTCCTGGAGAGCGCAGGCCCGCCCAGCCCTAGGGCGCCGTCCCTGGAAGCCGGGCTGCGGCCACGTACCCTGGGCTCACTGGGCAGGGACACGCTGCCCGCGGGCACCCGCGCCGGAACTGGCCAGGGAGGGCCCGCGTGGGAGGACAGCAGGGGGCGGGGGGGGCCGCACCCTGGCGCTCTGAGCCCACCCTTGCCCGGGCAGCAGCGCGCGGTCTGCGTCTTTAAGACACTAATGGGCCCTCTTAAAAAAAAATGACAGTTTGCTCGCACACTCACAGGTTCTCGTCTGACATCAGCAGGGAATCAAAGATATTTTATTATTTGGAAACTCCATATAGGGAAGGCAGTCTTGAAAGTCTGTCCTTGCGCCAAAACCCACACCTCCCCTGGGAGTTAATTATTTTCTTAAAATGCAACTTGTACTGTTAGTTTAAAACATTCCAACTGTGTTCACACTCTTTAAATCTTCAGTAAACCTTAGAGTTTAAATCACTTGCAGATAAGAGTAATTCTATTGGGGCGAGGGCACAGGCACGCGGGGGGCGAAATCAAATGAAATGAAAAGGCATTGACGGTGGGGTCCGGGGTGCCCCCGCGCTCGCCCCGGAGGAGCAGGCCGTGGACGGCAGCTCACCCCAGCCGGAGTCGCTGACCCTCCCTCGCGGCTGCTCTGGGCTCACGTGCCGGGGAGCCTGGGGTCCCGGCGGGCAGCCTCCGGGGCCTGGCCCTCCACCTGGGGCCTGGGCAGGCGCCAGCCCTCTGGGGTGGGCAGCCTTGGGGGTCTGCTCCACTCCCCACCCGACCTCGACACGCTCGGCCCCCGGACTGAGCTGTTCCTCCTTCCAAAGGGCCCCCCCCAACCTGGGAAAGGCAGACAGCGGCAGCCCGGAGCAGCCTGCCCAGCGCCACTGGACAGCCCCTCCGTTGCCACCCTGACGGCCCCGCCGGCTGCGGCCATAGGCGCAGCCCCAGCTCTGCGCACACCGTGCCGCTCGTATTATGTCCCGCAGGGGTGGCCACCCGCCCCACCAGGCCCGGCCCTCCCCGGCCACATGGCCCATCCTCACGCCAGCCAGGACCAGGACTGCCTGCTGCTGCCCCGGCTGCCCACTGACCGAGACCCTGCTGCCCGCTGTGCTGCTCCGGGCCCGGCCTGCACGAGCCCAGGCGGGTGCTCAGTGGGGCTGGGGAGGAAGGCGCGGGGCTGGAGGGACGCTGGGCCGAGGACACTGGCTGGAGGGACACTGCTCCCCACACAGGCTGGGCCCAGGGCCAAGGCCTGGGCGCTGTGGCCATGGCGGTCTCACACCGCCGAGTCAGAGTCAGGTGCAGGGCGGGAACCCCTGCCACCCCGGGCACCCCGAGTACCCTGCACAGTCAGCAGAATTCACTGGGCAGGGGCAGGGGTACCCAGCTCTGGGTGCCTGGGGTTCTCAGGATCCCAGCACCCCGGGCCCCTCCGCAACCTGCTGACCCTCCTGTGGGCAGAGCAGAGGGGCCGAGTGGCTCCCTCCTCAGGGCTCACCCCTCCTCCCCCTGTGCTCCCCATTATGAAAGGGGACGAGGAGCGGGGAGGGAGGCCTAGGAGTGGAGGAGCGGCCAGTGGGCCCCGGGTCGGGGTGCGGACCGGGCCGTGTGTGCCTGGGCTGTGCGGCGGCGGCCTCCTCCCCGAGGGCCACACGCAGCGCGCAGGAGCCCAGTTTCCCGGCCAGCTGCTCCCGCGCCCGCGGGGCTGCCCTGCAAACACGTCACGCCTCATTTCCAGCAGCTTTGCAGCCACTTTGGGGAGGGCAGGTGCTGGTGGCTGGCCGTCAGGGTCCCTCTGTCGGCCACTCGTGGGTGTCCCCGTCCCCAGATGATGGGGACAGCGTGGCAGGGCCGAGCGGGCCTCTCCCGGTGGAAAGCAGGTCAGGGCGGGCGGAGCCTCGGAGGGCCCGGGCGTTCCCCGGGCGTGGCTGCCGCTGCCTGTGCGGCTGGTAGCCGGCTCCCAGGCAGCAGTGGCCACTGGGGGACAGCAGAGGGGCCACCCGTCGGCTCTGCCTCTTGGCCCCCAAGGCTGGGCTCCCCCTGGACCGCTGGGGACTCTGCTTGTCCTTCCCGAGGACGTCTCATGTCCCTAGGCGGGAGTATGGACGGGGCACCGGGCATGTCCACCGCCTGTGCCCATGGGCACCTGGCTTCAAAGCGGGGGCCCCACCGGATTGGGCTGTGCCTGTGGGTACAGGGCCTTATGGTCCCTGGACTCTCAGTGGGATGAAGGGCTCAGCTGGCCCTGGGGCTGTGCCCTGCCCGCCCCTCCCCGGAAGGGGGCAGCTCCGCAGAGCGAGTCCCCGGCCTTCTGGGCGGACCTGGCGCTCGGAGCCCGGCGCGGCCTTGGGGCGTGGGCTGGGGCACCCTCGGTCTGGTCTCGCTCTTACCAAATAGCATTTTGATGAGTTAAGTGTGAGGGAATCAGAAACAACCCGATTAAATTTCCTTCCTAAATACACCGGGCTGGGACTCGGGGGGAGGTGGCTTCAGACTGATGAAATGCCCGCGCCCTCCCCAACGCAGCGCGGGGGGCGGCTGACAGGCGGCGGGGCCGGGTGCCCCGGCCAGGGGGAGGCAGCACCAGCCTGCTCTCGGCCCCGCTGGCCCCGCTGGCCAGGGCGGGCTTGGGGCCGGGCCAGGGGGCGACCTGCTCACCTTGCCCTGCCTCTTCCCCGCACCAGCCGGAGCGAGGCCCGTGCCCACGTCCGCGTGCCCAGCAGCTGCGATCGGCCACGCTCACCCGCGGGTGCAGAGGGGAGCGCTGGGAAGCGCGGGCCCGCCCGGCCGCCTGTTAGCAGCAAGCCAGCCCGAGCCGCTGCGTGCCACGGCCCCCGCGGCCTGTCCTCCGTGGCAGCGGGGGGCACTCAGGCGGGGCGCGCAGTGGGCCTCCCTGCCCCGGGGGGGGGCTGTGGGCAGGCCGCCGCGGAGGACAGGATCCCGGGCAGTGGAACATCTGAGGTGGTTGGAAAGGCCAATGGAATTATTAACAGTTTCCAAAAATAGCCTAGCAGGAGATTCCTGGGGGCTCCTCCCAACAGAGGGGCTTTGACGGGGGGGCCAGCTCCCCGGGGGCAGTGTCTCGGGTCCGCACAGCCGGGGCTCCAGCCCCGCCGTGCGCTGACGGGGCCCCTGGGCGGGTCTGGGCTCCAGCTGAAAAACGGGCCCGTGCGGGTCTGAAGGAGGGTGAGTCTGTCCGTCCATCCGCCCCCACCCCCACGCGGCCATCACCAGCCACCCGCCACCCGGCGCACCCCACACGCTCGTGGTCGTGGCGGACGCCGCGCGCTTCCCGCCGCCGCGCTGGGCACGCGCTATTTCAAGGGTGCCGCGTGATAAGTTTTGACACATGCATGTGCCGGGGAGGCCGGGCCGCTCATCTGTCTGGTGCCCCTCGTGTGCTTGTGCCCGCGCCGCCCCGCGGCCAGCCCGGCCAGCTCGCGGCGTTTCCTAGAGCTCAGCCGAGTGGGATCACACGGGACGCGCGACCGGGTCTCTTTTCACTCGGATTAATCATTGAGCGGCTGCACGTGCTCCTCACCAGCCCCCCAACACCCCCCCGACCCCCGCTGCCACGCGCCAACGGCCGGGGCAAATCCTGTTGCCTTTGCGTGTCTGGAAACATCGTCATCTCACTGACGCCCTTGAAGACCACCCCCTGCCCGGTCCTGGGGGCTTGGCGCGCGGGTCTGTTCCCTCTCGGGGTGCTGGCGCCTCCCACCACCCGCTCATCTGCGTTGTTTCTGCTGAGGTGTCCGCCGGCGTCGAGCCGCGAGAGCGCGTTTCTGCCGGTCGGGTTCGCCCGCTTCTTCGAGTGGCTGGAGCGGGACGTGTCGCGCCGAGTGAAGTGGCAGAACCTGGCCGGCCCCCGTCAGAGCAACAGTAAAGAGCCGGACAAGGCGGGGAGGCCTGTCGCCCTTTCCAGCGGCCCGTGGCTGGCTGCCCGGCCAAGAGGGGACACAGGTGGACCCTCAGCCATGTCCCCCAGGGGCCTGAGCCTGCGCCCTGGCCTTTCTGCCACCCTGGCGCCCGAGGGCCTGGTGCGGGAGGAAGGGCTGGGGCGGGCGTGGCCAGCTCCTTGCCGTCGCGGAGCGATGGGCCCTCACTGGCCAGCGGGCTCTTCTGCACACCAGGGGGCTGCCGGGGGCCACCCTCTAGGTCTGACGAGTGGGTACACCTTCCGTGGGGACAGCGATGCCTCCTTTGCCTCAGAGTCTTGCCCCCTCTGCCAGCTGGTTAGCTAAGTCAGCAAAGAGCGACTTTGCCGCCACCATAAAGACAAAAGCAAAGCTCAGACCAGCCTGGCATCCAGCTCTGGGCACAAGGCACGTGACTCCTCCCTCTGCCCTTCCGCCTCCTTTGGGGCTGGGGGCCGGCAGCACCAAGGGGCAGCGGAGTCCTGGGCCCTCCCCCAGTGGGCGGCCTGGTGTTCAGGCCCAGTGCCCCCCACTCCTGTCCCTTGGGGCCCCCCAAAACATTGTGAGACCTGGCGGGTAGGGCAGGGGGCAGACTCCTGGCTGCTGCTCAGAGGACAGTGCAGGCAGTGTGGGCCTGGGCTGGGGGACACACGGGGCGCTGGCCCAGGGGGTCGGCCGGGGGCCCAGGAGAAGCCCCCGGAGCAAGCGGACAGGAGGCCAAGCGGGCCGGAGACCCCACAGACCTCTGGGTGGGAGCAGCAGTGTGGGGGGTGGGAGGGCGCCGTGAGTCCCAGGAGGGCAGCCCGGTGTGCGGGGTGCCCTGGCCCGTCCTGCCCTTTCTTGCCAGCCAAGCGCCTCTTAGCTCCAGAGGCCGCGCGCCCGCCCCCTGCCCCCACCGCCCCACCGCCCCACCGCCCCCACCGGCCCCACCGGCCCCCACCGGCCCCCGCCACGCGTGCTGAGGCGGCTTTGGGGGTGGAATGGACCCGACTTCCCTCCTCCTGGCCGCTCCGGGCGGCGCGATCCGAGGCCGCAGTGAAGAGGCATCTTTGTTTCGTTAGCGCTGCCCGCTGGAAAACTCCGGTATTAATATTTATGAGAAATGACCTAATATCCACACGGCCTGCCGTGTGTTTGCTTAACATATTTAACGTGATTTGGGGGCTGAATTTGCTTTTTAACTGCGCGAGGGGGGCCTCCCCTCCCCCCGCGGCGAAAAGGCCTCCAGAGTTCACCTTTGACCGGCCTTGGAGGGCGGCCCGGGCCCGCGGCGGTCGCTGGGGACAGACTCCGGGGCCGCGGAGGGCGGGCTCTCGGGAGGGGCCGGGGGCCTGCAATGGCGTCTGGGACGAGCCCTGGGGACGCTGTGAGGCGATAGCGCTTCCCCGGCTCCTCCCGCGCGCAGCGGTCACCGCTTCGGCCCGAGCTGGGCGGCCTCGCGGGGATGGCTCTTTCCTCTCCGTGCCCTCGTGCCGCCTCGGCTCAGGCGGGCGCCGGGCGGGGCTGGGGCCGTGTGCGCCGCCAGGGCCTGTCCCCCCAGTGGAAGGACGCGTACTGGGGGCACAGCTGGGCTGATGGAGAGCCCGCCCCATAGCTGTGCACCCCAGACAGGTCCCGCCCCCCAGCTCCAGCTCCCAGGTTGCGTGAGGACCACAGTTCTGGCCAGGGGGTAGGAGCTGCCCAGTGCTGCCCCCCTGCAGTGGTCGGCTCTCCCCGGGGTGAGTGTGGGGCTGGGTCCGGTGCCCCTTGCCCAGAACCCCAAGGGGGGCTCCAGGGGCTTGGGCAGACCCCCTCCCGCAGCGAGGTGCCGCTTAGCAGCTACGCCTCGGAGACGAGACCTGGGGGCTCGGGGTCACTGCGACAGGCCTGGGGTCCCTGTGCAGGGGCTGGCCCAGACCTCCAAGCTCACACATGAGCTCGGGCCCCTGTAGCTGCCCAGTCCGAGGTCCTCTGCTCCAGGGGCCCCGGGAGGCTGTCCTGCCTGCTCACCTCATACAAACACAAGCCCCCCTGGAGAGGCCCTTCGCTGGGCAGAGAAGCACACCCGGGGCCTCTGGGGTGGAGCCGGCTGACCCAGCGCAGCCTCCCCAGGGCCGCAGCCGCTGGGCTGTCTCGGGGCCCCGTGCCCACAGAGACGGGGCCGGAGCCCGGCCGGGGCCTCTCACACACCGGCAGGGACGGCTCCCCAGGGCGCCTCTCACGGACAGGCAGCTGGAGCCGCAGCTGGAGCCGCTGGCATCTCCGCGGCTGGACTCAGCGCCACCAGGGCAGCCGCCCCCACTCCGCCCGCGGGGGTCCCGGCCCACAGGCAGCCCCCCACCTGCGGGCCCTGCAGGCGACAGCTGCGGCCACCCAGGAAGCGGGGGGTGGGGCCCAGGCGGGCCAGGGCCCTGGTATGTGCGCACCCCCGCCGCCCCTTGAAACGGGATCCCCGCCCCAGCTCACCTCCCGGCTGGGAGGCGGCTCCGGCCTCACACCCTGAGAGACACGGCCAGCTGCCCAGGCCCGGCCGCGCCCAGCGGACCCCGCGCCGCTCCTCTGGTTACACGAGGGCGAGGGCAGGCCTGGGCCCGCGGGAAGAGGGCCCCGGCGTCCCCCGACGGCCCTGGCCGGCCCGCGCCTCTCCCGCTCAGCGCCCAGCCGGCCGGCCTCACGGGAAGGACACGTGACGGGAGAGGAAGTCGAGGAGAGCCGGGGAGACATCGGGTCTCACTTCATCCTGTCGCCTTCGGTGCTGCCCACCCCGCACGCCAGCTCGCCCTGCCCCCACCTCCCGCCACCTCCCCCTGCCCCCGACGACCACACCAAGTCTTCACCCGTCCCTTGGGCTTCTCAGCCCCCTTCCTTCCTGCGCGGCCCCTCGGTTTACCCAGACGCGCTCCCCAGACTTGGCACCGGGGCAGGGAAAAGCCAGGCTGCGAAATAATAAGCGGCAGCAGGAGGCGTGTGAGGCGAGGGGTGGCGGCTCCTGCGCGCCCAGGTGTGAGCCAGCGTGTGCCCTGCCTCCGTGGGTGAGTGCGTGTGCGCTGAGTGTGAGTGTGTGGCCATCCTGGGGGCGAGGGGCCTGGAGGGCACAGTGGGGGCACATAGGAGAGCCGGCCGGGGCCCCCAACATAGCCCCGCACCTCTGGTGGGCCCCACGGGGCTCCCGGGCCCTGCTCGGCCACCTTGGGGGCGCAGGGCACAGCCAGAGATGGCGGCCGTGTGCGGGTCAAGGACGGAGCCGGGCGCTGTCCACACACCGTCCACGTGAGCTGCCCCGCGGCCGTCCGTGGAGCGCCCCGGTGGGCACTCGCCCACGGCCAGCCCGCCTCCCTCCACCCCTAATTGGGCCGCGAGGCTGTTTAATGGTGTCTGGGCGGCTGCGGGCCGCTGCGCAGAACAATGCGCCATTCACGTCGGAACAGAACTCCAGTGATCGCGGTATCTCCGAGCGAGGGGCTGCTTAATTGGACCAGATGCTGTAAATTCCAGCGAAAGGCCAGCTCCGATGTGATCTAAACCAGGTATGTGCCAGGGGTTCGATTTTAATAGCGGCTTTTATTTTTTTTTATTGGCATATACAAAACTCACTAATTCCCCGCACCACAGACCAGCGATGGGTCTCTTAAAAGGCCTCCGTGGGTGAGAGGCCCCGGGCGTCGCGGCCACCTTGGGGGTGCAGTAAAGACCCCGTCTGGCCAGCCGTGACCCGGGCCCCGCCAGCCGCTCCTCTCCCTGGGCCGAGGCTCCCCGCCCTGCAGCCACCGGGTGCGGGGTCGGCCACCTGCGCAGAGCACAGGGGTCCTCACCGAGGGCCCCCGCCAGCCGGCTCCCCACTCTCCCCGCACCCACTGAGCTCTGCTCGCTGCTGGCCCCTGCCCTGCAGAACAGCACAGAGCTGCGGGGCCGTGGCCTGCCGGCGCCTTGACTGAGCCGTCCGTCGAGGGGCGTTCTCCTCGGGACCGTGCAAGGCTAAGCCCTGTCTCCTGCTGTGCTGAGGGCCCCTGCTGCTGCCCGGCCTGCCCAGCGTCCACATCAGCGTGTCCCTGAGCAGGGGCGGAAAGGCAGTTCAGCACACGCTGCCTTCAGACAACTGGAACGTCCCGCGTGGCCAGGCCGGCAGGGCCTGGCCACTGCCTTGGGACCTCCAGGCTGCTGTTTGCATCATAAAAGCTAAAATGAGTGCTGGCCAGCGAGGACTCCTGTTTGCGCCGCCAGGACCACAGGGAGCGGCTGGAGGGTTGTCAGAAGACACTTCCAGAGGAAACCTCTGGCTGCAGCAGAGCCCAAGGTGCCAGGTCCCGCCACCTGCTGACCCTGCACCCATCGTCCACCCGCCTCTTCTTCTACCCACGCATCCCTCGCTGCATCTGTGCACCCCTCTGTCCAGCCACCCCCTCCACCCATCCCCCAACCCCCCATCCCCACACCCACCCATCCATCCATCCAGTAAATACTTGGCTCCTACTTAGTGTCCAGTTGGTGCATGGACTCCGCGCCCCCAAGCGGGCACACCCTCTCCCAGGCTGCCAGGAGGGCCGAGGTCCTGTCTGGGGCCAGTGACCAGCACCTGGAGGACCCTTCCTGCCCAGCCCAAATTCCCCGGGAATCCCTTCTCAGGCTTCGAGTTCTGGAAAACCTCCAGGTGATTAGTGGCGAGGAGGCGGCTTAGCGCCCAGGGAGTGAGAGTCAGGGGCCATTAACTGGAGGGGCCGCTCCCCGCTTCCTCTCCTTCCCTCTACGGCTCCCTGGGGTGGGGACTGAGGGCGGGGCCGGCGGGGCCCTCTGGTGACCCCACGCCAAGGTGTCTGGGATGCTGAAGCAGGGCCCGCCTGGAGATGTGGGGTCCTGCAGGGACTGCCTGGGGTGGCCCCAGGGTGTTGTCAGGTGGCCCGATTCCGGGGTCCCCCAGGGAGAGCCAGCAGCCTCTGCCCGTGGCTGGGTGGGGTGTTCCCTGAGCATGACAGGAGCTTGAGCCCACTGCGGGCAGGCGCTGGTCTCCCGCGGGGCTCAGGCCTGTTGCTGTCAGGGTCCCGGGGTCTCAAGGAAGATGCCCCCCCACATCCCCAAGGGACATGTGAGTTCCCGCGTCTTCAGAGACCAGCCCTGACATCGAGCCGCCGAGGCAGGAAGACGGCTGGGCCGGGAGGGGCCGGCCAGCCCGCGGGGAGGCGGTGCCTCGGGCGCCACGCTGGGCTCCTGGACAGGAGCTCTCAGGGTCCAGACACCTTCAGCTTAGACGAGAGAAATGGGCTCGCCCACACCCAGCCGGTCAGATTCACCCTGTGGGGGCCTTTAATGCCCCCTGTGTCCACCCAGAGTCCCTCAATTTTGGCCCCTCCATCCCTGCCTCAGTCTGTTCTTCCCTTGGGCGCTTCGTGGACGACGCCTGAGAGCAGGGCCTGCTGCTTGGTGGCACCAGGTAATCACGTCTCCAAGATCCCGCCCACATCCTGTGCCCAACACCGTGTGTTGGGGTGGGTGACATGTCTTCTGCCCAGTGGGGAGCCACTTCCGGATCTGGGGGAGGTCCTGGGCTTTGAGACGTAATAATAACAAGGTGGAAATTTTACAAATTTTACAGCAATAGAATTGCTGGTTGTGAGCTCAGCACACAAGCACCCAGCATAAGCCCCGCCGCCAGCCCCTGATGCAGGTTGTGACCTCGCCAACAACCTGGCCGATTGGAGTGGACCCCAACGTTCCATTTATGGGTTGCGTCCTTAAGGATGTCCCATTAGGGTCGTGTGACCTCTGTCCTCACTAGACGTGTGGTTGTGACCTTAAATCTTCTTGGACCCAAGGGTCACACCCTAGAGGTGATGAGGACAAAATGCAAGGAGCCTGACCTTTCAGATAATCTGAAGGAGTAGCCGCCTAGTCTCCTGAGGATGGCCTCTCTACAGGCTCAGGGGGAGAATAAACCTTGTTTATTCTACCAAATGTTTTCAAACCTAAGCCTAAGGCAAGTGGCTGGAATTAGACTTTTGATTGCCAAACCATCCTTGCATTCCTCTGATAAATGCAGCTTGGTCATGAGATTTTATTCATTTTTTTCCATGTTCCACATTGCTGGATTTAAACTGTAGCATGTTATTTATGATTGAAAACACCTATACTCATAAATGAATTTTGCTGATAATTTTCCTTTTTTGTATTGTCCTTTTCTGGCCAAAATGATTAACTTCATTAGATGATTTGGTAGGAGTATTTGTTGGTTCTGCAAACGTTTGTTTGGAACTGAGATTTTATGTTTATTGAATAGTTTGTAGCCTACTTTCTAAAATGCTCTGATAGTGTATTTCATTTTTTGAAGATTTATTTATGCACACAAGAGCTGGGGTACAGGCCAGAGGTGCCGGGGAGTGAGAGGACTCACCAGAGACAGAGCAGGGAGCAGAACAGGCAGATCCACTGAAATCCACTGCTGAGGGGAGCAGCTGGGAGACAGGAGGGGTCTGCTGTGTCCCGTGGGTAGCTCCCTGGCCGGGATTGAACTCGTGATGCAGAGGCTGCGGACAGCTTCACAGCACTGCGCTCAAGCCCTTGAGCCACCAGGGAGGCCCTCACCTCCCCTTGTTCATGGACCTACACACAGTTGACAAGCACAGGCCAGGCATTGTGAAGAATGTTCTTGAGTTTGTTTGTTTTCTCGTGATCAGCCTAGGGTTGCAGACCCGGGGGAGACTGCCACAGGATGATGTGCTTCTCTCCGCATCACAGCAAGTCTGTGGTGTCAACCCAGCTTACCACAGGGGGTGACAACCCTCCTCCTTTGGGTCCGGTGGTCTCTGTCAGATTTTACACTACAGAGGAACTATTTTCCATTTGTAACTAGTAGATTTTTTTCATTCTGTTGATCATTCTTTCCTTCCCTGAAGGCAAGTATCTCTCCCTCCCTCTTAACATCAGAGCTTCACTTCATTTATTAGCATCTGCTAATTTCTACAAATATTTCGCTTTGTCCAATCATCCATGTTGTACAAGCCCAGTATTAGCCCTTGTCATCACGTCTTGCTTCACTGCACATAATTCCCTCCATCTCCTTCTGTTTTGCTGCAGATGGCAGCACATCATCTTTCCCTGCGGCTGAGAGGTGTGCCGTTGTGTCGGTGGACCACACCTTCCGGATCCCACCCTCTTCTCAGTGGACACGTACGTGGCTTACGTGTCCTGTTATTGTAAACTGCCACAGAAACATTGTAGAGCTTTTTTGAAAAGTTGATGCTTTTGTGTTCTTCAAATAGATGTCCCCAAGTGGGGCTGCTGGGTCATACGGCGTTTCCATATTTAGCTTTTAAGGAAAGTCTGGACTGCTTTCCAAAATGGCCGCACCAGTTTTCATCCCCAGCAATAGTGTCACGTGCTCCTCGTTCTCCGCATCCTCGCTAGCGTTTGTTGTAGGGATCTCTTGACGATGTACCATTCTCACAGGTGTGAGAGGACATCTCCTTGTGGATTGGACCTGAGTCTCCCTTATTAAAAGAGAGAAGGAGCATTTCCGCACAAATCTATTCATCTTCTGGACAGCCTCTTCCCGGGGTTGTCGGGGCCCATTTATTACTTGGGTTGCTTTCTTGTTGTTAAATTGAATATGGCTTTTGTGTATCTCGCATAGTGACCCCTTGTACCTGTGCAATGTGTAAATATTTCCTACCTTTCAGTAGGACGTTTTTTTAAATCTGCTTATACTTTCTTTCACTGTGGAAAAGCTCTTTAATGGAGGTAATCCCAATTCTTTATTTTTGCTTTTATTTCCCTTGCCAGAGGGATTGAGCCTCCAGAAACCTCTTGATCACTGATGTCATGGAACTATTATTACCAACATTTTCTTCTATATATTTTACTGTTGAGATCTTATATCTAGGTTCTTAATCTATTTAGAATTTATTTTTGTGTGTGGAGTTAGAGATCAATTCATCTTCAGTCATTGGTGATTGATTAATATTTCGGGAAGAATTCTTTGAGGCTATACAGTTATCCTCTTTCTCCTTAAACTTTCACCCACCAAGTTTAGTTTCCACTCGTGGATCTTACCTGCAGTGATAATTGCTGTGGTTTACTAGTGGAGATTTTTAATTTCCAGCCATTCACTTGACCTCTGTTCACTGAAATGTTGCTGTAAGGGCGAGTGGCTTATTCTCTCACATTGATTTATTCATCCAATGATTTGTTTATGGACTCACAGATATTTTCTCCTCTGTCTTTTAATCTAATATTACCACTATTTTATATATTTCACAAATTGTTCCAGCTTTGACTCTTGAGCGCTCTTTACAAGTGCCTTTTATTTCATTGCATGGATTTAATTTTACTGCTTAGTGCCTAGTGTCATTCATTTCAACCCAAAGGCTCTCCTCTTGCTTGCTTGTAGGGCAGATTTACTAGTGGAGCTGTTTTCCTCTGCTTATCTAGGCGTCTCTTCATTTCTTCCTACTTTTTATGAAAATGGGTTCTTAGCTGATAGCATCTTTCTTTCCGTATGTCAACCAGGCAATCCCATCCACGTCCGGGCAGCGTGGCTTCCTGATGGAGTCAGATGTTAATCTTACTGTGGAGCCTCCTTAACGAAGAGCTGCTTTTCTTTGCTCCTTTCAACGTTGCCTGTTTGTCTTTTCAAGCTTGACTATAACGTGTCTAGGTGTGGATCTCTTGGAGTTTATTCTGCGTTGGCGAATTTGAATGTGTAGATTAATGCTTTTCATCAAATTTGGGAAGGTTTTGGTCATAATTTCATGTTTCTTTCCGTCTCTCCCTATCATTCTGGAACCCATACTGATGTTATTATGCTCCATATTGTTCCACAAATCTCTGAGACTCTGGTTTATTCTTTATTTTTGTCTTTCTGTTCCTCAAAATGGGTGATCTCAACTTAGCAAGCTTCTAGTTCACTGATTCTTTCTTCTGCCACCTCAAATCTGCTGTGGAGCTCTCGTGATCTTTTTCATTTCGGTTATTGTGCTTTTCCATCTCGGAATTTTGAGTTGGTTATTTTTATGATTGCTGTATCTTTATTTATATTCTCTAATTGGTGAGACATGATTCTTACCCTCGCCTTTAGATGTTTTAGACACAGTCTCCTGTAGTTCTTTGAACATATTTACAAGAGCTGGTTTCAATCTTCACGTCGTAAGTCTAGCACCTGGGAGTCCTCGGGGCAGTTTCTGTGGCTCCTTTTAGTTCTTGTGATGGGTCACACTCCCTGGGGTTTTGACACTGCTTAGGATTTTTGTTGAAAATGAGCATTATATAAGACAGTGTGGCAACTCTGGAGATTGGGTTCCCCTCCCCTAGTTTTTGTTATTGCTGCTGTTCATTCGGTGACTTTCCTAAAGTGATGCTATCAAGTCTGTACTCTGTCAGGTGGATCCACTGCAGCCTCTGCTTAGTTTGCTTGTGGCCAGTGTTTTGGGCAGAGACTTCCATCATACCTGGAACACAGAGTCTTCCAGACTTTGCTGAAGGAGATTTCAACGCCTCAGCAGGCAGGGACAACTCTGCCTCAGCCTTGGTTCCTACTTGGGAAGAGTCTCAAAGTCAGGCAAACACGTGCTGCTTCTTCCATCTGTGGAAGGTGCTGGACCTCCTTTCGCCAGTGTCTGTCGGGACACTGGTTTTCCCAGCTGTTATGACAATGGGTTGAGTGTTCTCGGGCCACTGTGCAGCTGGGTTGCAGGGAGACACGACAGGGCACGTTCAGATGCCACAAATCTCCTCTGCTTACCAAAATTCAAACGTTTGATTGAATAAATGTGCTTCAAATTGTTGAAGGCCTTTGGTGAATTTCAAGAGCTCTGAAAAAAAGTTGGCTTTGACCATTTTTGCCAGTGTTGTCTTTGCTTTTATGGAGGGAAGTTTCATAGGTCTTTACTCCACTGGTCTGGAAATGCTTCTTTTCAGGGGAGACTTTTAAATTTTCCACATCACTCCAGATAAAGACAGACAGGCGTGCTTGTGATATTCGTGCTGGTCGGTGGCTTTTGTTAACTGCCATTCCTCTCCCTGGGGCGAGCGGGGAGTGTGGCTTCATGCAGAAATCTCCGCTCCAGCCTTCCCCCTTGTGTGCCTGGGGGCCTCGTTCCCTGTCCTGGGAACCCATTTCATGCCCCTTTCTATCAAGACAAGCATCTGGGAGCCAGCCTCCAGGCAGCCATGGCATTAGCTCACCTCAATTACTATTTTGGGTCATGTTATTCATTTTTTGGGCCCCTGGAAATTTCCATTACTCTTTTGCCAGCTCAGCTTTCCATTTAAAAGATGCATATCATATTTTACCTGGCATTTCTACGCTATTTTTTAAACAGGGCTGTTCTCAGGTTATCTTGGTTGGAATATTCCTGGAAAAAGACACACTCTTTCTCTTTAGCCTCACATAAATGTCACACGCACACACAATGCAACACACATACACAGAACACACGCAAACAGAGCATATGCGTACACACATACACAAAGCGCATCTACACACATACATATCCACGCACACAACAGAGAGAACACACATGTAAACACACAACAGAGAACACACATATATGCACATGTACATATGACACACACAATGCTACATATACATATGCACAGTGCACACACGCATACAATGTACGTACATGCTCACAATCTACATCCAAAATGTACACATGTGTGCACATAAACACGTACACGATTGACACACATGTAGATGTGCACAAAACGCACACACATGCACACACACCATGTGCAAACAATGAGCACACACGTACACACACAGTGTGCACACACACACACACCCTGCTCCCAAGAAGCGGTCACGAGGAGCAGCCAGGTGAGGACGGCGAGCCGGCACTCCCTGCAGGCACACAGTGGGTGCCCACGGACATGCTGGCCGCTTCTGGGTCACCGGCGGCCCCCCTGGAGCTGCTCGCGGCCCCAGGGACCAGGCCAGGTGATGGTGACCGGGCAGCTGGACTAAGGGGGCCGCCAGCCACCTCCTCCCTGCCAGGCGGGGCCTCCCGACCCAAGCAGCCGCCCAGGACTACTAGCACCCGAGGTCACACTGCCCGTGTCTCCCGCTCGTGTGCAGACAGCGGCAAGCATGGGGAGACGCCTGCCAGACAGCACCAGGAGGGCGCTAGGACACAGGTCTGTGCCCCCCAAGCTCCTGTGTTGGGATGTGGGGCCTTTGGGAGGTGCTTCTGTCCTGAGGTGGCCCTTGGGCACGGGGCTAGTGACCTGACAGTAGAGATCCTGGGGGCCCTCGCCAGTGCCCAGGACTCCTGGGTGGGGGGGGTCAAGAGGGGCATCTGCCTCGTGCGGTCAGAACCCGGGAGCGCACGACGGGCAGGCAAGGACGGGGCAGACATGGAGTCGCTCTGGGGCTGGCAGTGTTTGGGGGCCCCATTCACTGGACGGAAATGCCCTCCTTTGCCTGGACACGCAGCCGGGAGCGGCCGCACAGTGCCGCCTTTCTTCCCTGCTTCCGGCTGGCCCGTCGCTTTATAAGCTCTGAATTCAGAGCAGCGTGGTGGCTGGGGCTGAGCCGCAGGCCTTGAGGCGCCTGGGTGGGTGGCGAGAGCGGGGCCTCTGAGGCGGGGGGAGCCTGGTTGCTTCGTCATCAGCGCGGTCATCAGCAGTCCCTGTGCGCACCCCCGGGGCCGCTCTGCTCTGAGGTGACCCTCACGCCATCGACACCTCGGGGCCTCCAGTATTCTCGGCAGTCGGCACAGAGGAGGCCGCGAGGCTGAGGGCCGCAGCTACCTGCAGTCCTGGGGCTGCCCAGCGGGAGATTCAGGATTTGAGCCCGGCGTCTCGTGCTCTGGGGAGCCCTAATAGAGGCGTTGTCCCTGGCACTTCCTTCTGAAGGGCGCATCCTGGACACCCTGTGGTGAGGATCTGCACTGTCCTTCCACAGGCCCCCGGACTGGGGTGTGGCTGAACGTGGTCTCCGAGGGGGGAGGCTGCGAGAGGCGGCCTGAGAGGGAGGAGAAGCACAGCCAGGGAGGGAGACGAGCCAGCCCCGCAGCTGCCCACAGAGGCCCAAGGTCTGCCCCTCCGCGCTCTCGGCCGGCCGCTAGCCGCAGCCCCTGCGATGGTTCCTAAACACCAGGGCCCGGGACCGCCCCCCCCACACCAGCAATTCTCTGGGGAAGGAAACGTGAACCTTTTGTAACCGACGCCCGAGCAAGGGGGAGATGGAGCGACTGGCCAGGCCGTGGGACCCCAATAGCCTCCACGACCGCGCACACCCTGCCTGCTCACAGCGGCTCGGCTGCTCCAGACCCAAGGCCCAGGAGCCGCGGTCTGAGCTCTGGAGCCTCGGCCGAGGGCCGCGGGGAGGACGTGGAGCCCCCTGTGCCCCCGGCCCGGGCCTCCTGCCTGTGCCCTTCTGCGCCTTGACCCGAGGGGGTCAGAAGCCGGGGCGCAGCGGCACAGGGGGCTCGCGGGCTGTGCGGGGCGCTCCTTTGTTCCGTGCGCTGCTCACGCACCCGCGGGCCTTGCCTTCTGGCTCAGGCTCTGCTGATTGCGGGGCTTCCACTTGCTCCCCCAGACTCCACCATGGGCAAAATAGAACGAGATCAGGCCCTACCACGACTGAGGCCCCGCCCCCAGGCTGCTGGAGCCTCCCACCCCTAGCCCATAGCCCCGCTACCCGGCTTCCCTGGCGCTAGAGCCCCCAGGCCGGCCTCGCGGCTTCGGATTGACGTTCCCCAGTGACTGCTTCCCTCCCTCCCCGCCCCCTCCCTTGTGCTCCCCAGACCCTTCCCCTCCCCTTCCTCTGAACCCCAGAACCCCCACTTCACTCATGGCGTCCGCTGGCTTCTATCGCGTTTGCTCTGTCCGCGGCCTCCGCCTTCAACGTCCAGCGTCCGCCTTTGTCCCGACCCGCTTGCTCAGGCAGTGGCTCCCGGCGCTGCGGCGGCGTCCAGGCGCGGGCACACGCGTCTTCTCCCCGGGCCTCTGGGGGCTCCGGGGTGTCCCCACCGCCGCTGTCGTAGAGCAAATGCTCGTGGGCGCTGGGGGTCGGGATCCTTGGGGAGATGCCCGAGGGCAGACTCCAGGCCCCACAGTGTACCCAGCGCCAGGGCCCCTCTCTGAAATGGCCGTGCCCGTTGGCGGTCCACCTCTCTGCGCCTTCATAAAGCCGGGGCCGTCGCCCCTGCCCAGTGCGGTGGAGCTGGGCACCGACCCGAGTGCGGCACGAGGCCAGCGGGGCCCCACGGACGTGCAGCCGCCCCTTGGAGCCCCGTGCCTGCCTGTCTGCCGGGGCCACGAGGCCCGGGTCCAGATGAACGGTCCTGCCCGCAGGAGCCTCTTTCTGCTCTGCCCCTTGCTGGAAACGCGTCCCGCGAGCCGGGGCCTCCAGACCCCCGGAGCCCAAGGAGAGAGGATGGGGCTTGTGCCCCAGAGGGGCCCTGGGGCCCAGGTGAGCGGGTCAGTGGGGGCCGCCGTGGCCCTGACCCGTGTCGTTCCTCCCGCGGCACGTGAGCCCTGCCAGGGGCTTGGGGCGCAGCCTCGGGGTGCCCTCACCCACTGCACGTCACACGTTGCCGGCACCGTGGGGGGCGCAGGTGTGGAGGGCGCAGGTGTGGAGGGCGCAGGTGTGGAGGGCGCAGGTGTGGAGGGCGCAGGTGTGGAGGGTGGTCCGGAAGCCCCTCTTGGCCTCTGTGCGGAAACCACAAATTTGAAGAAATTCCTCCCGGGCAGAGAGAGGAGCCCCCACTCGCAGCCAGTTGAGAAGAGTCCGCCTAGGACGGGGCCCTGACAGGAGCTTCGGGGGCTGTGTGCTGAGCTGGGTCTGGGAGAGGCCCCCAGACTCCCCGAGGCTCCCCCCCAGGCTCCCCCAGGCCCCCCCAGGCAGACTGGGATAAACTCTGAAAGGAGATGTTGCTTTTTTGGTGACTTCTAAGAAAAGATTCTCTTAAAAAGGGAAAAATAGCCGCCAAGAAATGGATAATTTTAGAAAGGAAGCCGGGGGGCGGCTCATCTCAGGACAGTGGGCGCTGCAGGGAACACGGCGGGGGGCGGGCGCCGGAGTCGGGGCGCCGCGCAGGGCGCAGGCGGGAGGAGACGGGAGTGCGGCCACGCGTCCCCACGGCCGACACGGGGCGCAGGGCCCACGGGCCCCTCCTGGCTCTGGGGCGACGCCCACACCCAGGGCGGGCAGGGGCGGGCCCTGCTGGGGCTCGGGGGGCGCCTGTTCCAGGCTGCCCCGCGCTCCCTGGCTTCTGGGCATCGCTGTCCCCGCCTCGGGCCACCAGTCACTAAATGGGGTGTTCTAACCCAGCACCCTCTTCTTGTCTCCGCCATCTGCAGAGGAGCTTCTCCAAGTGAGCTTGGGCCCTGAGGCGCCAGCTGGGCGGCCTCCTGGCGAGCCTGGGTGCAGCCCGGCCAGCGCGTCTGTCCTCGGGACTCTCCTGGGGGCCCGGCCTCTGTACGGTCCGTGGCCAGAGGGAGGGGGGCAGGCGGGGCTCCCTCGGCCACCCAGGCGTGCGCCCGCCAGCTCCGGCACCGGCCTGGGCCAGCAACGCGCCTCGGCGGGGCGCCTCTGCAGGGCGGTCCCGGGGCCCGTGCTGGCCGGGGTGAGCCCCCGAGAAGGGGCCCCGGTCGCGGGCAAGCGCCCCACTCAGGGGACGCCGTGGACACAAGTCCTCGCAGCTGAGCCGGCGTCGGAGCGCCAGGGGAGGACGCGTCATGGCCGGCCTGCCGACCCCGCGCAAAGCCGCCCCCTCTGCGGGAGTGGCGGACGCCAGAGCGCGGGGAGCTCCCCCCACGCGGCCTCGCTGATGCTTTGAATTAATCTGGGTCCTTCCGGGCCGGGCTCCGGCTATTCATCACCGCGAGCGGGCTGGCCGCGTCTGGGGACGCTCGTGGGCCGCGGCCGGGGCGCTGTCAGCGCTGGAGGCCCCTGCGGGCCGCGCTCGGGTCAGCCGCTGCTCGAAGCCCGTCCCGCCGCCCCTGCCCGCCGGCCCCGCGGCTCCTCCGGGCAGTCACGTCCATGCGCTCGGAGACAGGCCCTCCCCGCCGGGCAGCTGACGGTTTTCCCTATTTAGCAAACATTGATTTTTCCTCCCCCCGCCTGCCGGGCCTGCCAGGAACAAGCCCCCCTTTGTCCGGGCCGGGCTCCCCCCGGCCCGGGACAGTTCCCCTGGGTGCCAGCAGGGGGCGGGGACCCTCCTCCAGGCCCCGCACGGTGCTGGGTGGGGCTGGCAGCCTTGGGCAGTGGTCAGGCGTGACCCTCGGCGAGGGGACCTGCTGGAGGCCACCGGCCCCCTGGGCGCGGCTGGGGCAGCCCTCGTGTGAGGGTGACTTAGGCCGCCACGGAAGATGCAGACGCCATCGACTCGGCAGCAGCAGCAGTTTGAATAAGGGAGGCCCCGGCAGCCCCCCAGCCCCAGGGCCGCGGGGGGAGGCTCCCCAGCCAGGGCGCAGGCCAGCCGGCCGTCCCTGGCCCCTCCGCCTCCTCCCGCGAGGGCGGCCCAGCAGTGCCGAGGCCCTGAGAGGCTGCGTCCAGCCGGGGCTGCCACCCCGCGGCCCTGCCCAGCCCGTGCTCAGCCCAGGCACAGGCCCTTCCCTGCAGGGCACCTGCCCACCACCCTGCCCCGCCGGCCGCCTCCAGTCGCTTCTGACCTGCGGGAAGCAGGAGTGGGCGAGGCTTCCGGGGCTGTCCTGAAAGGGCTGCGGTGCTTCCCGGCCCCCCCAACCTCGTCTCTCTTGTCTCCCCCTCCCCGCCGCTCCTTCACCCCCCACCTCCCCCGCCCGCTCTGGCGGCCCCTGCAGGGAAGCTGCGGGCACAGGAGCCCACGCGGGGATGGGCCCAGAGGCCCAGCCCGGAGCGGGACCCAGGCCTGGTGGCGCCGATTCGTGAGGTGCCGCCCCCAACGGCCCCCGGGCGGGCCCAGGGGAGCATGCCCCCGCCCCCGAAACAGCGAGGTGATAAGTGATTTGTCACCAGCCAGGGACCAGGAGTGCACCTCCTTTCTGCAGGGCTCGGACAGGCCCCTGAAATGCTGCAGGGCTCCCCCCTGCACAGCCACTGGGCCACGTCATGGGGTAAACTGAGTCCCCAGATGCTTACGGTGCTGTCCTGCCCCCGTGCCGGGAATTCGACCTTATTGGGGTCCCGGGAACTCCTGCTGCGGGAGACCCGGGGCGCACCAAAGGGGAGCATGGCTCTCCACGCGCACACAGGGGCATGCCATGCAAGGCATGCATGCCTGTGCACACACAGACACACACAGGCGTGCACAAACATGCAGGCACGCACACACAGACACACACACGCAGGTGTGCACACACGGGCACACACCGACACACAGGCACCCTCGGGAGACGCTGCAGGCGCGTGCAGCAGCTCCCCTGTAGCCCTCCCTGCGGGTCTCCGGGCGCACCTGTGCCTGGAGACGCCGGCCCCGCGCTGTGGCAGGTGGGCCAGCGGCGGGCAGGCGGGCAGGCGGCCGGGAGGACGGGCCTCTGCCACTCCGTGGTCACCACCTTCTTCACCCAAAGCTGCCGCCTTTGGAGCCAGGGGAGGAATGAAAGCAGAGCAAGTGGGGCTCTGGGCCGGGCCGATGGGCCTGCCCCCGCGGCCCCGCATCCCCGGTGCCCCCTGCATCCCGGGGGCCTGCCCACCTGGTGTGGGCTCCAGGCCCGCCAGCCTGGCCAGGTACCTCCGCTCCTCGCTGCCGGGACTGCCCAGGAGCCCCCTCCAAGGGGGCGGGTGAGCCTCATGATCCGACCCCAGGTTTCCCGACCCCAGGTTTCCAAGACCCGCTCGAGGTGGCGCTGCCCACAGCCCTCGCCCTGCTCCCACCAGCCCCCACGGCACCCGCGCCAGCCTCCCGGCGCCCCGCAGGCCGAGGGCAGCTCCCTGTCTGGGCTCCCCCGTCCCCCACACGTGGCTGACGCCCCCTCCTGCTCTGCTGCCAGGGGGCGCCACAGTGGCCTGGCCTATGGCAGGAGGGTGCGCGGGCACCTGCTGGGGCCGCACGCGGTGTGTGGAGGCGTGGCCTGGGGAGATGGTGAGGGTGCGGCAAGGTCCGGCGGGTGGGTCCCCACGGCACGTGGCCAGCCCCCCGCAGCACCAGGCTGCCCTCCCGGCTTCGGGCTGCAGGCCCGAGGAGCGGATGTCTGAGGCGGTCTGTCCCCGCGCCCTGGCAGACAGAGGCCAAGAGCCTGCCCAGGCTGCCGTCTCGGGCCGCACCTGCGCTGCGCCCATCCCCGCGGGCCGTGCGAGCAGAGGCGCAGCCGCTGTCGCGGGCCCTGCAGGCCGTCCTGGGGCACCGCCCACGCTGACCCCCGCGGGGAGAGTGTCCTTTCCGCCCGCCCTCAGGACCCTGCTCCTCGACCGGGGAGGCGGAGGGCGGGGGCTGCAGACGCCTCGCTCTGCCAGGCCAGCGGGGCGCACAGGTGCGCCCCCAGGAAGCCCTTCGGGCTGCTGTCCACCCTCTGCTGTGCCCGCCCAGCGCCAGGCCCATCTGCTCTACGGAAGCGACTAACTGCCGGCGTGCTGGCCGCGGCGGGCCAGGCCTGCCCTGTCCAGGCAACGGGCCAGGCTCGTGGGGTGCTGAGAGGGGGACTAATGGTGTCGCCCCTGCCCCGAGCGGCTGGGAGGGACAACGGGACACTCAGGTGTGGTGCTGGCCGCTGTGGGGACCCCCATCTCACCAGGGAATGAAGAGGACAGAGAGGACGGTCACTCACCCCCGAACAGCGGAAGACAGCTGCGGGGAGAGGGCAAGGGACTGAGCTGGCGGCGGGCGGCCGACGGGCGCGGGCGGGAGTGTGCAGCCGCGGGGCGGGGCGGGCGGAGAGGAGCAGGACGGGAGGGGCGGTGAGGAGGTGGGTGGGCAGGAAGGTGGACGGAGGGTGGGTGGAGGGTGGGAGATGGAGGGTGGAGGGAGGGTGCACGGGCGGTTGGCTGATGGGCGGGTGCAGGGTGGACGCACGCTGGCCGGGGGTACCCTGGTTCCATCTAGAGATTCAAAAGGGCCGGACGACGAGGAGGAGGTGCAGGGCCTCGGGCTCCTGTGGGGGTGATGGGTGCAGAAAGGTCAAGGAACGGCCATTATTGGGGCATCCTGTGAGTGTGACGCCCGGGACGCCCCGGCTCTCGGGCACAGGCCACTTGCCTCGGGCGGGCGCAGGCGTCCAGCCACCTGCAGAGCCGCCTCCTTCGCGCCGCCGACCGAGACCGGCCTCACAGGCAGGATCTGGCCGCCAGATGTCAGCCGGGGCTAATGAGCCCGGCTGCTGGCCACTAATTGGCCGAGGCTGCGGGCGCCAGTGACAGATGGGACTGGGGACGGCGAGATGGACCGGGCGGCCCCGGCCAGGGGTGGGCGGCCCGGGCACTCTGCATCCAGGCGCGGGGACGCAGGTGCCCCGCGGGTCCAGGGCTGCCCACCTCTGAGTCTCCCTGCCCGAAGCTTCCGCCACGGCGCCACGGTGGAGCGCCCCAGGGTCAGGGGCGCAGGCGGCTGGCGTGGAGGGGCGGCCGGCGAGGCTGCTGGAGCAGAAACAGGAGGCGCTTCCTGTAGGAGGTGGGGACGGCGCCCCCCCGCACAGTCTGGTGTGCGGCTGCCCCGGGCGGGAGGTGGGGTTTCGGCCGGTTCGCCCATAAACTTGCTCAAGCGATTTATGAGGCCGGGCCAGCGCGGGTGGGGGCTGGGTCGAGCTGGCCGGGGCGCGGAGAGTGCTCGCTGCGGCCAGCACGGCCTTCCAGCCCGCGTTGGCAAAGGGGGTGCCCGGTGGTGGCCCCGGGCACCCACGTGGCCCCTCCGGGCGTCGGCACCCAGGGGTCTCGGAGTTGGCCCGGCCAGTGGGGTGGATGTGCCCAGCACCTGGGAGCGGGGGGGCTCTGCCGGGGAGCTGGACCGGCAGTGGCACACAGGCCGCGGCTCATAAACTCGCCCGGGTTCGAAAGGCCAGGGGCGTCCCCCCCAGATTAGACCCCAGTCCCCTGGGGGCGGGGCTCTTCCTGCTTCTCGCCAGGCAGCGGGTGACACATCAGCCAGTTAGGCCCTTCGTGGGGACAGAGCAGTCCTAGCCTTGGGCCACCCCAGAAGTGACCGCGGGGGTTGGTGTCCCAGAGGGCTGAGTCCTCGGGGCCAGCAGGAGGGTCGTTTCTGAGCTGGGGCCATTGCTCTGCAGAGACCCCAGGACCCGGTGACCCCCTGCCCGGTGTGGGGGCCTGGGCATCGCCCTGAGGGAGTGAGGTGGCCGGGGTGGGGTGCGGTTCCCAGGCCCAGCACAGGGCAGCCCAGATCCCGGGCGCCGCAGGGAGGGGTGACGCTAGGAACGGGCCTGGGCCGCTGGATGGCCTTGCTCAGGGTCGCTGGCCCCAGCCACAGCTTCCTGGCACCGTCCTCAGGGTTTGTGGCTCCTCTGAAGAGCCAGGCCGCTGCCAGAGGCCAGGGAGCGCACCGAGGAGGGCCTGGGGCGGCCCCGCGGAGCAGCTGGCCTGGGCTTGCTGTCGCTGTGACGGCACCGGGTGGAGCGGCCTCCGAGGGCGCCCCCGCCCTGCCAGGTCGGCCAGCTGGCCTGGGCTGCTGCCCCTCCTCCCCTGTCCTGAGGAAACCACTTGCCCCCAGCTGGACAGCACGCACCGAGCCCCACAGCGGGGAGAGGACACGGCGCCCTGCACCCCACGCGGTGACGCCGCCTGCGAGGCCCCAGCAGGGGTGCGCCCTGCGGCCCAGCCCCGCGGTTCGGGCAGCTCTGCAGCCAGGCCCGGCCAGGGCTGCGCTGGCGCCGCCGTCCCGTGGCGTCTGCCCCGCCCTCAGCAGCGGGCCAGAAATACGCCCCCGAGTGCCGGCGCCCCCCCAACCCCACCGTGGGGGTCTGCGGCCCGTCTGGGCTGTGGCCACTCAGGCCGGGTCAGCTCGCAGACAACCCTGCAGGCACCCGCCCCCCTCCCACCTGGGGGCGCCGTCCCTGGGGGCGCCTACAAGGCGCACGTGTGCGCCCCGAGTCTACCCGCGGGGCTGGCAGTGGATCTTCTGCTGGAGGTATAGGGGTTGGCAGGGAAGGCCTCGGCTGAAGGGGCAGGGGCTGGGGAAGGGGCCGGAGCCACTCTGGGAACGCTCTCTGAACCGGGGCGGGGGGCTGGACGGGGGCTGGAGCAAGAGGACCGGCGTGTACACAGGTGTGCGCTGGCCCCGGCCTCCGGCAGCCCCCCAGCTCCTTCCAGAGCAGTCCAGCTCTGAGCGTCCGGCACAGACTGGTCCTTTCCAGACGCCCGTACTGGGCTGAGCCAAGTGATGGGCACCCACTGAGACGCCCTGGGCTCTGGCCGAGGCTGCCCCTCATAAAACCTTAGGACATTGGGTCTCCCACCCCATATACCTGTGGACCTTGCTCTGTGCCTGAACTACAGGGGTGCAGAGAGCCCTGGGGCCCTGACCTCAGGCCAGAGCAGGGACGTGTGTGCCTGCAGCAAGCCAGCCGGCTCACAGGGCTTTGCTTAGCGCCGGCCCCGTGGGACAGAGCGCCAGGCTATGGGGCAAAGGAGAAAGCCCTGAGGGCTTCCTGGAGGAGCCGGCACCTGTCACTGGCCACCTCGGCGTGGGAGCCAGCGGCAGCAGAGGTGTTCTCAGCCTGCCGCCCCACCACAAGCCAGCTGTGGCAGTCGCTCCTCACAGCAGAACATTTTCATGCCTGCTGGACAGACAGGTTCCGGCGTCCCTCTGCCACCTGGGCCTGAGCCTGGTGCGTGGCTACCCCCTTGGCAAGAGGCTGTGTGTTCTGTCACCACAAACAGCAGCCCTGTGGGCCAGAGACACTGGTTGTGGCAGGCTGGGCCGCCTGCTGCATCAGCTCTGAGGCCAGGCCTCGGGCCACAGTCTGAGCTGGCAGCCATGGCCGACCGCCTCCCGGACCCGCCCTCTGTGCCACCCCGACAGTGGTTGCCTTGGCTGGATTGTTACACGGGGGCATCACCCTGACAGGCCTCGCTGGCCCTGGGAGGGGGCAGGTCTGGCAGGATGGAGGGCTGCCGGGGGCCTGCCTGCTAGCCTGGCCAGAGGCGCCCGAGAACCGGAACCCGGTGCCCCGAGAACTCCCGGCCCGGGTCACAGAGCACCCGCAGGGTTCCGCCGGCTTAGGCGAGTGCAGGCCGGCGGGCCGCAGACATGTTTAACCCCCACACGCTGGATTCTCCAGCCGTGATCTTTGACAACGGGTCTGGGCTCTGCAAAGCAGGGCTGTCTGGGGAGATTGGACCCCGCCACGTCATCAGCTCCGTCGTGGGGCACCCGAAATTCAAGATGCCCCCCACGGGCGCCAACCAGAAGAAGTACCTGGTGGGGGAGGACGCCCTGCACAGGCCGGAGGCCCTGCACCTGCGCTACCCCATCGAGCGCGGCCTGATCACCGGCTGGGACGACATGGAGACGCTCTGGACGCACCTGTTCGAGTGGGAGCTGGGGGTCAAGGCCAGCGACCAGCCGGTGCTCATGACCGAGCCCTCCCTGAACCCCAGGGAGACCCGCGAGAAGATGGCCGAGGTGATGTTCGAGAGCTTCAACGTGCCGGCCTTCTACCTGTCGGACCAGGCCGTGCTGGCCCTCTACGCCTCGGCCTGCGTCACGGGCCTGGTGGTGGACAGCGGGGACGGCGTCACCTGCACCGTCCCCATCTTCGAGGGCTACTCCCTGCCCCACGCGGTCACCAAGCTCTACATGGCGGGCAGGGACATCACGGAGCACCTGAGCCGGCTGGTCCTGGCCGGCGGGCACACCTTCCCGTACCCGCTGGACAAGGCCCTGGTGGATGACATCAAGGAGAAGCTGTGCTACGTGGCCCTGGAGCCCGAGAAGGAGCTGTCCCGCAGGCCCGAGGAGGTGCGCAGGGAGTACAAGCTGCCCGACGGGCGCATCCTCCACATCGGGGACCAGCTCCACCAGGCTCCCGAGGTCCTGTTCTCGCCCGACCAGCTGGGCATGCAGAGCCCCGGCCTCCCCAAGATGGTCTCCTGCAGCATCACCAAGTGCGACGCCGACATCCAGAAGACGCTCTTTGGGGAGATTGTGCTGTCGGGGGGCACCACTCTGTTCCCGGGGCTGGACGACCGGCTCCTGAGGGAGCTGGAGCTCTTGGCAGCCAAGGGCACCCCCATCAAGATCACCGCCCCCCCCGACCGGTGGTTCTCCACCTGGATCGGCGCGTCCATCGTCACCTCCCTGAGCAGCTTCAAGCAGATGTGGGTCACCTCGGCGGACTTCAAGGAGTTTGGCACCTCCGTGGTTCAGAGAAGGTGCTTCTGAGGGCCCCACGGAAGGGGCGGGCCTGGGGAGCAGCCGCCCGCCTGGGCTCTGTGGGGGCGTCCAATAAAAGTAAAACGGTGAGAGTCTGGCCACACGGGCTTGGTTCGTTCTCCGTGGCTCTGGGGCAGTTCTGACCCTGGGGTGAATCCGCAGGAGGGTGAATCCCTGTACCCCCTCCTTCCCTCCTGAGCACACCCCAGTTGGCAGGTGAAGCTTGTCCAGGTGCAGAGTTGGCTAACGGGGGGCCGTGCCAGCCTCCCTCCTGGGGCTAGATTGGAGGGGCCCCTCGCTTGCACTGTGGGTGGCTGAGACCATTTGCTGACGGGTAGGGGGAGAGGCAGGACGCCCCCCTGTTGCCAGGGCCCCAAACCCCTACCGGGCGCTGCTTCCCACAATGGGTTCTAGCTCGGCTTCCATGGGGCTGGGCGGCCGACAGGCGGAGTCTTGTTCGGGCATGTGGGGACACGCAGGGCAGGAGCGGCCTCCTCGTAGGACTCCCCGGAGCCCCTGTCACGGGGGTGGCATTTAAGAATCAGCACCGCTCCCTGGTCGCTGTGAGGTCGCTGGTCATTTTTACCTTCCGAGATGTCTGGGCATCGTGTAGGGGTGAAGGACTGGAGCTGAAGCCCACGGCCATGGATGAAGCCGAGGTGGAGCCAGTTACCTAGGAAGGAAGCTTTCCACGCTGACTTGGCAGAATCCCCCCGAAAGGTTATTGGGACAGAAATGGAAAACACAGGGAACTTTGTAAAATGCATCTGCCCCTGTCGTTGGTGGCTTCTCACTGTCTACACCACTGTGCACCTGTGAGTGCAATCCATAATTTGCACTTAGGGGAATGGACAGAAGGAGCCACACCCCGAGCTGGGGTGGGGGAGGGGTAGAGAAGAGAAAGGACATAACCAAACAAATTTAGTGACTAGATGAAGCCCTCCGCCCACAATGGTGTGTGTGTGAGGTTGGCACGGTGCCCAACTGTCCTGTTTGGGGGTGCGGGGACAGAGCGCTTGAAGGGAACAGAGTTGAGTGTTTTTAGAAATCCACTGTAACAATTTCTGCCTTTTTCCTGGTGCTTTTAGACGGTTTACATTTAGAGGAAACATATTATGTCTTGTCCACATTTTGCTTTATCTGATTCTCATTTCTCATTCTAGTTCTTCTTACCTTCCTGTGCGTTCTTTGAACTTCTAAGGATTCTACCTGGATCTGTTTGCGGGCCTTTGGAGTTTGACTCTGTACTCAGATACCAGTGGCTGCCCTAGGTGAAAATCGTAACCTACAGGCATTGACGTTCTACCCCTGGGGGTGAAATGTGGGAACCTCACCTGTGTTTGGGTCCTTCACCTTCCCAGTTTTTGTCTGAGCCCCTCCACCCATGCCAAGCACAACTCAGAAACTCAGAGGAAGAGTCTGGTTTTTAGGTGACCCCTTTCTGCCCGACCCATGTTCCTGTGTCTTTCCTGAAGTTCCAGGCCTCCGGCTAGTCCTTTGCTCTTTTAGGGTCAATTTGCTGGCGGCAATAATTCTCCTAGTTATCAGTCCCCTGAGAATGCCTTTGTTTCCTCTTTGCCTGGAGGCTTTTCTCAACTTATGGCAAAGCCAGTTAACAGCTTCCTTTCTGCAGGTGAGGGCTGTACCGGCTCCTTCTCTGTCTCGTCACCTTGGTGGTCAGCTCAGAAATGCGGCTGCCCATCAGCTCCCTCCAGCAGCGGCCCCTTCGTTCGGCTGCTCTCAGGAGTGTCCCACGACCTTTCGCTTTCAGAAATTTTTTTATGGGTTGTCTTGGTGGGTGTAGATTTCTTTGGATTAATCCTCTTTGGGGTTTAGCCAACCTCCTGAATCTGTAGTTTTATGTGTTTTGCCAAATCTGGGAATGTCTCTATCATTGCTCTTCAGTCCTGCTCTCTCTCCTCACTGCCCAGCCTCTGAGGATGGAAAGCTAGCAGTCTTCTTACTGTGCCACCGGCGCCGAGACTTTGTTCCTGTTCTAGTTCTAGTTCTAGTTCTATTTCCTCTGAGCCAGGCTCTCAGCGCCTGTCCTGACACCCACGACTCTCTCCGTCATCTTCCCGATGTGGTGAGCCCCTCCACGTTTTTTATTGCAGTTACATTTGTTCAGCTTCAACAATTTTCATTTTGTTGTGTTGGGTAACTTCTAATTCCTTGCTGAAGTTTGTCGTTTTGCGTTTGTTTTAAGAGAACTGGTCTGTTCTTGTGTGGGAGCATGTTTTATGGTGGCTGCTTCAAAACTCTTGCCAGATAGCCCCACATCTGATCCATCTCGGTGAGCTCCAGCACTCACATCTGCCGACTGTCTTTTCTCATTCACGTTGCGATTTTCCTGGTTCTTGTTGTGATGAGAGATTTGCACCCCGGGCATTAGGGATACACTGAGCCTCAGGGTTGTGCGTAATCTTTGCATTGCAGGCACCCCCTCCTGAGGCATGAGGGTCTGGTGGGTGTTGTTTTCTGGTGGGTCCTATTAACACCTCCCAGCAACATGGTGCCAATTCAGTGCCGTGCAGATGGGTCGGGTGGAGGGTCCTCTCCCCCCTTGGCCCTACTGAACCTGCCTGGAGAAAGTGGGCACCGACTCACACTGCCTCTGAGTGGGAAGGAAAGCTCGGCACCCCCCAGGGCCGACAACAGGAAGGGGAAGCAGAGAGTCAGCTTCCTGCCACTTCCTTCCACTGGGTTCATGCTGGGTAAGTTGGCGCTGACCCGCCGGGCTCCGTGCACACCAGGGGACTGAGGAGACCCAGCTCACACGCCTGTTCAGTCGCTGCTGCCGGGCAGAGCTGGGGCTCAGCTCAGCCCCAATCCCACCCAGCACTGCTGCTGCCAGGGGTCAGAGCCAATAGCTTCTGTAGAGCAACCCCATTGTGTCGACTGCTCAGCAGGGGCCCTGGAGCGCCTGGAGGAGGGGCTGGGTGGGGGTGAAGCTGGGCATGAGATCACCTTGCCCACTGAAGCCGCAGGGTGGGCTGTGCTTTTCCACGGGCATTGGATGTTCCCCCAAAGGTGTTCCCCTGTTAGGTCACACCTCCCAGTGGGAACAGGATTTACTTGGAACACTTCTTGGTCTGTGCCTGTGGGAGGTTTTGGATTGGAGGCTGCTGTGACGCCCTGGTGGGGATTTATGGGCAATAAGGAAACCCAGATCTCCCAAGTTCCACAGCCCTGGCAGCCGTCCCTCGCCCTGGTTTTCAGGGATGTCCTGTGTTAGCTGGTGGTTTGACAAATTAGGACTTTTGCAGGTGGGAGGACTGGGGAGTAATGGGACCTTTCAATAAAGTTTTGATTTTTTTCCCCAAGGTACCTAAAGGCCATAAGGCAATTTAAAGAGGGACGCTGCCTGCCCCCCCATTCCCCCCCCATGAGGGTCACTCAGTTTCACAGGTGAGAATGTCAAAGCTCACAAGTTGTAACTTTCCAAAGCTTCATGGGGCTTTGAGAGCAGAACTCAGCCCAGGGTCCACTCCAGGCTCCCTGCCTCTAGAGATGTCCACCCCCTCTTCCAGACCCAAGACTATCCTGTTGCCAAATAAAATATTATCAAATAAAATAATTAAGATAAAGATTTATTTTTTATTCTACTCAAGATACTACCTGTTTGTCTTATGGTGTCTGCTGCTACAGCTGCTATTGCTATGGTGATGGTGGTGATGGTGGTGGTGATGATTGTGGTGGTGATGGTGATGGTGATGATGGTGGTGATGGTGGTGGTGAGTGTCTCATGCCAGCTTGTCAACATGAGGTGGGTGTTTAACAGTCCACAGGTGCTGACTTCCATCAGCGGGAAGGTTCTTGGCACCCTTGCCCTCTGGAGTCCAACAGAGATAAGCAGAGATTAGGGCTGCTGGGGGTGCACGTCACCTGGTAGGGTGGCCGGAGCCGGCACACCAAGCCAGCACCCTGCAGGGGCAGTCCTGACCCCTGGCACGGGGTCTCTCTCTGACGGCCCGCTGCCCATGGACCAGTGGTTGGGGGAAGGTGAGTCTCCAAGGGCAGAGGACCCAGGGATGCTGTCCTCCCATAATGAAGAAGGGTCCACAGCCCAGTGTCCTGGCATGAGAGCCCATGTGTGGAGGGCAGCCTGGGCCCATGCAGATGGCAATGTGAGGGAGCAGGGGTGGGGCTGTGCAGGCCACGCAAAGTCCCTTGCTTCAGGGAGGCCCCGGGCAGTGGAACCAGGGGTACTGTCTCAACCCCCTCACCCGTGTGGCCTCAAGTGTCCTCATCTGCAGGCCAGGTGCCTTGGTGCCTCAGCCGGCTCCCTGGCAGCTATCTTGGAGGGAGCAGGAATGTACTTGGATGAGTGCTGCAGGGGTGAGGGGCCTGGCGTCAGGAGTCCGGGTGGGGAGGGGCTGGCTGAGGACACAAAGAAGATGCCCCTGACTCCCCGCTCTCTCTCACCTGGGCAGCGGGGCCAGGGAGGGCTGCACACAGCCGAGGCCTGCTCCTTCCACTATTCTAGACTGTTCTGTGGAGTGAGAGACGTTTGAGGGGAAAGCCAGGCATCCCCTTGGCTGGCTGCAGTTCCAGGGGTTCAGCTGGCCAGTGGGCTCCCGCCAGGACTAACCTGGCCGCGGAGACGCGCTCCTGGAAGGTGGTCACTCCTGGCCCTGCTGCCCCGGCCTGGAGGTGGCCTCCTGAGGCAGGACCGCTGCCCTGGGCCTGCAGGAGCCACGCCCACATTCGGTCTGAGGCAAAGCGCTGTGACCTGTGAGGCTCTGCCTTGCCCGTCTGCTAAAATGAAACCCCATGGGTGCCGCCCCACTGTCACCACCACAGGGCAGGGCCTCAGCGCGGGCGGGGCCGTCCCTGCTGCCTCCAGCCCCGGTGTCCCCAGCACATGGGGCCCACATGTCTGGGGCCGTGTTACCAGTGGCACAGCCCAGCGCAGGGACACGGTCTCACTGTCACGGCCGGCGTGGCTCGATGGACCCCGGGTGCTGCCCCCCTGTTGTCATGCTCCAGGGCGCAGGGGCTCGGGCACAGCCAGGACGTGGCTGCTCAGCCCTACTGTTCACCCCGGGGGAGTGTGACCGGCTGCGGGCCCAGGACTCGGGAGGGCCCCACACAGGGCGCCGGGCTGCATCCGGGGTCCTGGAGCTGCGTGCAGGGCACTCGGTGGTGCTCCCCAAGGGCCTGGCTGGTGACAGGACACTCGGCCGCCCCCACCCCGAGATGCCCCCCATGGTGTCCCTTGACCAGAGGCTCGCGGTGCTGGCCGGGCCAGGGACGACGTGCCAGAGCCAGTGGAGGGTGGAGGCATCCGGGCCGCCGCGCCGGCCAACTCTGCTCAGAGGTGCAGCCCTCGCTCCCGAGGGCGGGGCCTCTACCATGGCCAGCCTGCCCGCAGTCGGGGCCCACGGAGACCCCACCGGTGCCTGGGGGGCAGGGTGAGGCAGCCTGGCCACCACCCTGGGCCCCTCTGGGCTAGGAGCAGGGTCCGCCAGTGAGCAGACCACTCAGTCCTGCAGCCTGCGGTGGCCGGGCCGGCTGGCCGCCAAGACAAGCAGTGTTCGCTCCAGGAGCGCCTGGTCACTGCAGGGGTGCAAGCGGGAGGCCTCTGCAGGCACCCCCAGCACCCGGGGGAGCGGGGCTCCAGGGCCTCCTGCCCCGCTAGACCTGGTGTTCTCTACACAGGGTGACGGGGCTGCGGGGGGCCCTGCGAGCAGCCGGCAGGGGCAGTGGCCGCAGTGCCGAGGTGGGGATGGTCACCATGTGGGGGGCAGAGAGCTGCGGAGCTGACCGGGTGGAGCTAATCAAGGGGGAGGTGGTCAGTATGGGGGCCGCTGCCCTGCTGCGGAGTGTCCGGGCAGCTCTGGCCACTAGGCCTCTGCTTGGCCACCGGCCGCGGGCTGTGGATGAAGCGCCAGGCCCACGGTGGGGGACTGGAGAGCCTGTGGCCGGCAGGACACAGTGAGCAGCACCCCGCAGCTCTGGGTCTCGGGGGACCAGTGCCAAGGGCATCTCCCTGGGGAGGGGTGGACATGGTGAGGGCCCTGGGCTGTGGGCAGAGCAGGGAGGAAGAGAGGCCCCACCCCACCACGCTCCCTCCTCGCCGGCCCCTCGAGCTTGGCAGCTGCACGCAGCTCAGCGAGTCTCGCACCCGCGACCCTAGCCAGGCTCCCGGGACCTCCTCCTCTGCCCGCACTGCCCCTGCGTGTCCTGCTGCTGGGCACGGTGACCCCTGAGGGTGGATAGTGGGGCACAAGTCCCCACCCCAGCTCGCTGCTCAGGGCCGGCAGCGCAGGGGGCTGGGGTCTGGCCTGATGGAAAACCCGACCCCCTGAAATGGGCAGGACATGCCCTGGACGACCCCGGGGCAGCAGGCCCTTCCGGCTCAGCTGGCCGTGGGGTGTGCACCCGCCTGGCCTCCAGCTGCCTCTGCCTGGGCGCCCAAGCGCCGGGACTCCGCTGGAAGGAGAAGGGTGGTCGGCGGCGGCCTGTCCCGATGGCCACGGCAGTGTCACCAATGAGGTGGGGTGCGAGGCTTGTGGGGTGCTTGCCTCCCAGTCTGGAGAACCCTTTGAAAGTCATATGCAGTGTCAGCACCTGGGGGCGGGTGTCGGGGGACAGAGTGCACGCCCCAGCTCAGGAGCAGCAGGGCCAGAGGCTGTAGGAACTCGACTCCTGGCCAGCCGGCTTTCCTGCCCTCCTGCGGCCTCTGACCGCAGGCACCTGCCTGAGCCCCACGGCTCCCAGACCCCTACGTCCCCTCTTTCCTTACCTACGCGGCCCTGAAGCCACACCTGCTGGGATCAGGGAAGGTCACCTGCTGCCCCACCCCCACCCCCACCTCATGGGTCAACAGCAGCGCCTGGGGAAGCCCCAGTGCAGGGGGCAGGCAGGGCGGGGTGAGGGTCCAGTCCACTGGCCCCAAGGAGGCCCTGGCCCTTCCCTGCGGGGCTGCCAGCGGGAGGCACCTGCCTCCACCCCAGGGGAGAGCAGGGTCAGACGGTGGCCTGGAACCCAGGCCTGGCCCTGGGGTGGGCGGGTTGCCAGGGCGCTGCGTCTGCCGGGCACAGTTGGGCCAGCCAGCCTCCTGCCCGCTGCTGAACCCCGCGTGAGCCCAGGGGGCCTGCTGGGCTCTGGCCTTCCTGCTCAGGACCCTGGGCACAGAGGGGGATGCAGGGTGGTGGCTAAGTGTGGGGGGAGGCGGGGGGCTGGGGTGGTGGGGGCCGGGTGGGGCCGGGCGGGGCGGGTGGGTGGCATCTCCCAGCGTGGAGCCGTGAGCTGGGTGTGCGCCAAAAGCCAGGTGTGCGTGCGCCATGCACCCCGTGGTACGTGAGCACCTGCCTGGCTCTGTGCTGTTGGTGTCGCGCAGCCTCAGCTCCTGCGTCCTCACTTCTGGGCGCTTTGCAGCTCCCCCGCTCTGCAGCCAAAAGGCCCAGCTCCTGCCTCTCCCATCATGGTCCCAAGCCTGCCCTGGGCAGCCTGCCCACCCGGTGCAGGATGGAGGCGGCCCGGGCTGCCACATGGAGGGTGAGGCCAATGGCGCCCACCTCTGTGCTGGCCCTGCCGGTGCCTGGGCCGCGTGCTGGGCTCCCTCCAGGCTCCCCTGCGGGCGCTGCAGAGCAGCCTCCTCAGCTCCTGTCCCTAGTCTAGGTCCCACCTGCAGCCCAGGGGCCCCGGGTGCCGGGCTGCGGACCCCAGAGCCTATCCCCCAAGTGCGGTGGGGAGAGGCTGCTTCGCCCATGAGGGAGTCTCCTTTCTGCAGAAGGGGCGCCGCCCGCCTGCCCATCCCCAGCGATGCCCCGGCGCACGCTCTGTCCCTGTGCTTTGAGGAGTCTGGTCCGCAGGGCCGCAGCCTTGCTCTGCTCCTAAAGGCGGCTCCGTCGAGCGTCCCTCTGTCAGCTCTGGGGATGTTTGGTGAGTCCCTTATTTCCAGCGCCAGGGAGAGTTGGACGGGAGCTGAGTGCACGCGGTCCACGGAGAACTGCTGTCTCCAGCGCTGCCCGCCCCGGGCCCCTTCCCTGCTAGTTGCCTGGTCACCCCCAAAGCAGAGAGGAAGCATTTCCCACCAGACCCGGAGCCCTTGGCTACCCCGGCCCCAGGGCTCTGGGAGACGGTTGGCGACATGATTGGCAGCGTATTTCTTGTCAGCTTTTCTCTTGGCGGCTGCTGACGGACAGGAAGGCTGGCTCTCTCCCCGCTCTGCCTCTCTACGCAGAGTCTTATTTTGTTTCTGGTGGTGGGTATGGGTGATCGGGGGGTGGCCCGCCTACGCAAGTGATGATGGGGCAATCAACCCGTAGACACCTTTCTTGTGTGCCCCTGATGGGGGTCCTTGCGTTAAGTCCTGCTGTGGGGCCCTGGAGAGGAGGCAGCGGTACCCTCAGTTGCACCCAGCCTCAAAGGCAAAGCCTCTGAACCCCATCAAGCGACAGGTGTTAAAGCCCACCTTTAGCTACCAAGTTACGCCTGGCTTTCTGAGGGCTTTCAGTAGATGGCAAAGTGCTAATCTTTATCAAATACTTTTCCTGCATCTGTTAATTTTGTCCCCCTGTTCATGTGAATGAATCAATTTTCTGAAATTAAACCATCTTTGCATTCCCGGACGAACCCATAGTCGGTTGTGATGTGTCTTTGTCCAATATTCTATTATGAACATTTTCAAACATATAGAAAAGTAGAAAGTGGGTCTCCCTGCTGGCGCAGGAGGTTGAGCTCAGGGCTGTGAAGCTGTCCGCAGCCTCTGCAGCGCAGGTTCAATCCTGGCCACCGGCAAGAATCCCACATGGCGCGGCAGACCTCTCCTGGCTCCCCCGCTGCTCCCCTCAGCAGTGTATTTCGTCAGTCTGCCTGTTCTGCTCCCCGCTCTGTCTCTGGTGAATCCTCTCATCCTCCTGCGCCTCTGGCCTGTACCCCAGCTCTTGTATAAAAAATAAATAAATCTTTAAAAAAAAAGCAAAAAAAAAAAAAGGTACTTTGCTGAATGAAATTAACAGAAGTTATTATCCAAGATCTATAAAATATACATATAGGTAACACTCTAAAATCCCAATTAATAAAACGGCAGCAGACCTGAGCACACAATTCAGCAAAGAGATTGTTCATAAAGTATGTGAAACAGGGTAGACGGAGGGGCACCCTGGGACCCCAAACCCGCCTGCTCTAAAAGGGTTCTGCCATCCGCTGCATCGAGGCAAAACACTCCCCAGTGGCGAGACCTTCAGTGAAAAGAACTTTACTACGATGCGTGTGCGACTGAGAGAAAATACAGAACACAGTGTAAAATAATTTCCATTTAAACACCCACAGGCTCCGTCCCCTCGTGGGTAATGTCCAGCCCAACAGGGTTGCCCAAAGTGGGGGCGCTGAGGCCCGAAAGCTGCCCTAGTCTAAGGCACCCGCTGGGGGGCTACGGGACGGGGCGGGGGGCGGGACGGGGAAGTCTGGGAGAAAAGGAGCAAAATCAAAACACAAGTCAAGGCAAAGGCTGCCCCTGTCAGCCGCCCCTCGGGCTCCCCCACTTCTCTGTCTCGGTCAAGCGTCTCCTTCCGTGTCCCCAAGTCCCTGGTGCCAGCTGGAAGCCGAGAGGCCAGCGCCGCTGCAGCTTCATGGGTGTCTGCTCCCCGAGCCGCCTCCAGGCCTTCTCCCGCTCTCCCCTGGCGCTGCTGCGGCTTCGGGCCTCTCCCCAGTGTCTCCCACTCTGCGCCCTCTGCTGCGCCCCAGCCCTTGGGCGGGGCAGGGAACCTGGCCCCTCCCCTGCCCTGGGGACAACACCCCCCCTTTACAAATCATTGCACCTAATAAGGGAAACCCTGTGAGCTACGGCCCCCTGCACGGAGGGCACTTGTCAAGACGGTCCCCTGGAGCGCGGGAGTGAGGACGCGTTGGTCGCTGCCTGCCGGGAAGGCGAACAGGAGCGGCCCGCTGGGAAGCTGTCCAGGTGTCCAGGTGTCGCTCACGCTGACAGAGCAAATGCCGCACGGGCGGAGGGGAGATGGAATTAAAAAGAAGCTTTATAATAGAATAAAAAAATGCACTTGGCGTATTTTTAACCAAAACGATGTGTGTGACCAAAAAAAATCTGTAATTGTAAAATATGTAAAAAATATGTCTAGAAAATTAACAAATACTGCTGATGTAAACAAAGCCAAACAAATGGGGAATCTACCATCTTCATGGGGGGGGGTCTCCGGACTGCTGGAATGACAGCGTCGCGGAAATTGATTTATAGATTCAGTGCGATGGCAGTTATAACCCCAGAGGGTTTTCTTATGAAAATGGTATTAATGGGCCTCCCTGGTGGCACAGGGGGTTGGGCACCGCACTATGAAGCAATTCGCAGCCTCTGCAGCTTGAGTTCGATCCCCGGCCGGCCAGGGAGCTACCCACGTGGCGAGGCAGACCCTTCCTGTCTCGCCCGCTGCTCCCTTCAGCAGTGTGTTTCGGTCATTCTGCCTGTTCTGCCTCCCGCTCTGTCTCTGGTGGATCCTCTCACCCCCCGCACTCTGGCCTGCACCCCAGCTCTTGTGTGCATAAATAAATCTTTTAAAAAATAGTATTAATGCTTCTGTGGCACTTCAAAGGGTGTAGAGTAGAGTAACCAATTTTGGAAAAGAAGAAACAGCCTGAAGGTCTGCGCTACCTCTGGAGGCATCTTGCAAAGCTCGTGTGACCGCGACGGGCTGGCGGGGCGCAGGGACAGAGCGCGGCTGGCGGGGCAGAGAGCAGAGACTCACGTGCTGTGCCCGCTAGTTTGTGCCGAGCTTGCCGAAGCGCTTCGGTGAGGGAAACACGGATTTTTAAACAAATGATACTGGAGCCCCTGGACACTCCCTGCGACCAAGTCAACTCAGCCCTCACCTCACACCGTGCAAACACCGTCAGCTCAACACGGACCCCGGATCTGAAAGCAAGACCTGGAACTGTAAAATGCCAGAGAGACCCAAGTTTGGTGGCCTTGGGTGAGGCAAAGATTTTTAAGCAGGACGGAAGCAACGGGACGAGTTGGAAATTAAAAAGAACGGGTGTTGCTGAAATCCACAAGTTTGTTCTCGAAAGACACCCTGGGGAACGAGAGGCAAGTCAGGTGCCCGGGGATGCAGCTGCAAACCCTCCACGGGGGGCGCAGGGTGGACGCGTCTGGGTGGAGGGGATCAGGGCCCCGGCCCCGGTGGCTGCAGCTGGTCCCCAGGCCAGGGCGGCTGAAGCTCCCGGTGAGCCTCCCACGCCGGAGTGGCTCCCGCTGCCCCGCACCTGAGCCTCCAGCCACCGGCCGAGGGTGCTCAGCGGGCAGGGAGCCACTGCAGGGGCCACGCCCGCCCACTGAGGGCAGGTCCCTCAGCGCAGGAGGGACGGAGCTGGGGGCCCGTGGGCCCCTCCTCCCCACCCAGGTGGGGGCTGGCTTGTGGGTCCGCCATGCCGGCCCCTGGCCCACCGTGGGGCGCCGGGGAAGGCTGTTGGGGGTGCCGCTCCCGCCAAGGGCTGCCTGGGGGAGCCATCCGACAGCCCCGGGGCACCTTTGGAAGAAATCCACCTTCAAAGCCAGAGGGCAAACCATCCCGGGGTGGTTATTCTGGCGGAATCTGGAGAAAAACTCACGTCGCGTTCTAAGGGAGTCAGCTGACCGTTTTACAATTCTTCCCCAAATTGACTGAGCCATTTTCACAACATAAAACAAGCAAAAAATGTAATTATTTCAAGGTGTCCTTCACCTCCAACTCACTGGAGGCTCACAGCTTAGGGGTTTTAAAAAATACATATATTTAAAGCAAATATTATTGTAAATGACTGCTCTGTAATTTGGATTAATTGCTTTTGGTTTTTTCTGGAAATAAAATCTTAAAGGCAAACCCATAAAAACCCTGGAGCCGGGCCGCTGAGCCTGCGCTGCCTCATTACAGGGAGCCGGGCCGCCCCAGGGCACCTGCGGGTCACAGAACCCCCAGGGCTGAGGTCCCGCCTCAGGGGCGTGGCGGGGTGACAGGCAAGACCCCCACCCAGGCACGTCGGGGAGGCCGCGGTGCAACGCAGGGCTGGGCGAGCGCTCGGCGGGGCCCTGCGGGTCAGCACCAGGGACACCCGGGGAGAGCCGCTGGGCTGGCCCGGCCTCCCGAGCCCGTGGCTGTTCTGCGGGGCGGCCGCGGGGCGTGGGTGGATGGACCGCACTCAGGCGTGTCTGGGCCTGAGGCTCTTCCTGCGCCAGAACCAGCAACGCCCGAAACCTGGGGTGCGAGCGTCAGCCTTCGGGAAGGCGCGGTGCTCCCCAAGGAGCGTGCACGGGCGCTCAGAGGTCTGGAACCCTCGAAAGAAGTCTCAGCAGAACAAGGGGCAAAGGCAAGCGTCCGGCGGGGGCAGGCCACCCTGTCGCGTGACCACTGGCCCCCTGGTCCCTTCTAGCCCCTCCTCTTACTTGTTCTGGGCAGCTCTGGGGGGTGGGGGGCAGACCTTTCCTCCCCCGGCAGCCCCGGGTCCCGTGGCGGGAGCTGAGCGTCCAGGAAGCAGTGCGGCCTTCGGTGCGGGGGACACCGGCGAGGGGACTGGGCCCTGGAGAGCTTCTGCCAGTCCGTGTGGCAGGAGACATGGATCCCACCGGCGTCCTGGGACCAGGAGCCCCCTGGGGAGGTGAAGCCGCTGCGGGCAGCCGGACGGGAGGGCCTGAGCTCTGGTTGGGGGCAGCTCTGTCGCCAATGAGCAAATCCCACCCCTGCCGCACTTCAGTTTGCTGGTTCATTCCTGGCTCACGAGATTCTGCTTCCTTGGTCCAGCCACCCTCCCACCCTCCCAGCCACCCGTCGCGCATCATTCGCCCACTGTCCCCGCCACCGCCGGCTTCTCCCCCAGGCCCTGCTGGTCCCGGTGAATACAGGAGGGGACAGGAGTCCCCTTCTGTGCTGCCCCTGAGGCGGCAGAGGGAGCAGGTGCTTGGGGACCCGTCGGGGAGGGCCCTGCAGCGCGAGCAGGTGAGCGCCGAGGCAGCTGGGGAGAGGCTGGTGACGGGGTTTGCCAGGGCCACCTGCTCCGTGCGTGAAGAACTGCTGGGTAGGGGGCAAGGCCTGAGGAAAATCTCAAATTTGTCCACAGAGTGACCCCTGGGGCCTCCTGAGAGATAGGATTTAGTTCCTAATTTTAAATGTAGTAACGATGATGCGGGAATATGCAGCCACCAGAGGAAAATTAAAACGCAGATAAGGATAAGAAAGAGAAGAGTTACAGCATCCCGAAACCCTGTCACGGGAGAAGAGCCACTGCCACTAAGTCAGTCTCTGTCCCAAAGGCCCCTCCCTCTCCCCGGGTGGCAGGACACATCAGCCCGGCAGCGGCAGCGGCTGTCTGGGCCTTACGTCCAGGGCATCACGTAACCGCCCACTGCGTGGGCCCGGCCGGCTCTTTGGATCAACTCTTTGTTGTCAGGATGTGCTGCGGGGGAGGTGCCGGAGAACCCACCCGTCAGGACCCAGAAGACCTCCCTTAGAGGCGCCGGGCCCTGCCCAGACAATGCCCAGGCCTAAGAATGGACACAGCTTCTCTAAAATAGCCACAAGAGCCTCAGGTCAGGATGACAGATTAAACACATCTCGTGGTGTTTCCTCTGCAAACCCTCCTTCAACCACAACAGAGAGCGCTCAAAAGACACTTACCCGTAAGGATGGAGGGGGCAGGGGGGACAGAGAAACCACAAATATCTGAAACCAAATTTCAGATAGAGCCGGGGTAGCTGGTGCAGACAGAGAGGGGGAGCAAGAGTTTAGCAATTTTAACATGAAACGAGCTGCCAAACTCAGGATGGGCCAAAAAGCACCCCTGGGACCAGGGTCAACCGTGGGGATCAGGAAGGCCAGAGTGAGAGGGTCGTGAGGCGGTGAGGGCGCCGGACCTCCCCGCTCCTGAAGCCCTCCTCCACGCCAGCAAAGGGCTGTTCCCTGAAATTCAGGCAGGCTTGACTGAAAGCGGAGTCAGACCCCTCTGCCTTCACCCTCCATGCAGGTCCCAGGAGACTGACAGTCAGAGACCACCCCTAGTCCCCGACAGCCAGATCAGCCTCTAAAGACGCTGACAGCAAAGGCTCCCAGGATCCCCCCGCCCACCCCGTGACTGTCAGGGGCGGCAAGTCCCCGCCTCGCTCAGACCTTCCACCCACCTCTGTGCTTCCCGCTCTGAGTTGTGGGCAGAGAGCCAGGACCCACAGACAGCAGGAGAGCCGGGCACTCAGATGGGCAGAACTGAGCCATTTGGAGGACACACAGGCCACCTGGACAGAAGGAAACTCCAAACTCACTCTCAGTTTCCAAAAACAAGGAACAGAGGAAACGAAGGCCAGAAAACCAGCAACAAATGCCTGAAGAAAATGCCCCAGAGCCGAAGGACATGCGTCCAGCTTGAAGACCCACAGGGATGCAAACACTGACTGCGGGGCACGTCGTGGGAAGTGGTGGAACACTGGGGCCAGTGAGAAGATTCTACAATATTTCAAGGACAACAAAGCAAGTAACACAAAAAGGATCAGGAGCTGAAATCCTCAGACCTCCAACACCTACCCCAGGAACAAGGGAACCTCGGCAAAGCTCCCAAAGTCATCGCCAACCCGGAATCTATACCCAGTCACACTATCATTTTGACTTGGTGGAAGAACAAAGCATTCAAGAAAAATGTATCTCCCATTTTCCCATCATTTGCTAGAGGATGTTCTCCATAAAACAGAAATCCAGCCTCCCCTCTCCCCCCCCCAAAAAAAATAAATAAACGGCTCTCGGGAGCAAGGGATCCAGAGGAATTCCCCTAGCGAGGGCGGCCAGAGTCTGGGCTGAAGGCTGTTGGTGGGAGCTGGAAGCCGTGGTCTGCACTGGAGCAGAGGGGCCGAGGGGCCGTGTGTGAGGGCTGCGTGGCCCGTCGTCCGGCCATCATTGCCCCTGGCTCTGACTGGAGATTCTGGCTCAAACCCTGGTCTTGGCCCGGCGAGTCTTCCCCGCATGCCCCCCGTGCATAGAACAAGCTACCACAAATGTAGTGGCATAAAAACAAATCTAGATGTTCTTTCCTTCAGTTCTAGGGGTCTGAAATCTCCGGAGGGCTTAGAGGGGGTGGGTGCGGCTGATTCCTTCTGGAGCCTCTAGGGGAGCCATTTTCTTGCCTTTCCAAGCCCTCAGCCTTCTTTGGCTCAGCAGCCCCCTCCACATGCAAACCAGCAAGGCCTGGAAACTTCCTGCGTCCTGCCAGTGCGTCCGAGGGCCCTGTCACTGCGCTGACCTCCCCCAGATAATCCAACGACCTCCTCATTTCCAGGTCAGCTGATGGGTCATTTTAGCTGCGCCCCCCCCACTGCCCCGCGGGGCTGCTCCCATCCTCTGCTCCAGCCTCGCTGTGGTGCGTGTGTGCTCCCTGCGGAGCCTGCTGCCTGCTGGCCGCCTGCCTTGGGCTCCTGACCAGGCCCCAGGAGCCAGACTATGGTCCAGCTCTCGAGCCTTCCACTGCCCTGGACACCCCTGTCCTCCTGCAGTGGTCTTCCTGCAGTAGCTGGAGCCACCCGCCTGTCCAGCCTCCCGCCTGTCCCTGCAGGTGCCCTGTTCTGGACATTTCATAGAAATGGACATGTGAGAGGTGGCCCTTTGTGGCTGGCTGCTGGGCATAGTGCCTGCCAGGCCCATCTTTTGGGAATGCATGTGCCAGTCCTTTCGGTGGCCAGATAGTGTCCCCTTGTCCGCAGCTGCCCACCCGGGGCATTTGGATGCCCTTCACTCATTTCCACTTGAGCCTCCCCAGCGGACACGTTTCTGGGCATCTGTATGAGCTGACTGAGGGTAAATCGCGCCGGTGGGTTGTGGGGGCATTAACACAGCCCCTTGGTGTGGCTGCCTCTGGGCTGGTGTGGCAGGGGGAGGGGCTATGGGGAGCCTGCAGGGGGAGGCCACTGGGCTCTGCAGGCCAGGGCTGGCCAGGGCTGCTGCTCCCGCCGGGGCCGGCATCTGACATGCTCTCTGTGTGCTCACTTCCAAGGTTAGAGACGCGCTAAAGCTTTTTTTTTTCTTTTGAGCATAGAGCTTTTTAATGATGCTGGCTCAGAGATGCTTGAATAACAGACAGGACAACTCAGAACGTACCCCGCTTTCCGTGAAGACTCCATCGGCGCTCGGTGCCTTCCCAGGCAGGCAGCCACCACCTCTGCCTGGACCCCGAACACTGTCTTCCCAAAAGGAGACCACGCCTGCCCACCCTCCCACCCTGCCCTGCCCACGGGTCTAGTTTGTCTCCCTGGATTTGCCCATCGAGGCATAAAGCCAGCCAAGGCGAAAGCCTTACGACGGGCGCTGTGACCCAGATGTCGCGGGGCGCGGGCTTGACTGGGAGGCAGCCCCCCGACATCACTCAGAGAGCATGCGCTTGGGCTTGCAGGGTTTAGTTATGTCCAACATGACGCCGAGTCCTCAGTGGCTTTATTTAAGTGATAGTTTTTCCTCTTTGGTGAAGTTGGAGCAGCTGTAATGGCCCCAGGCCAAGGCGAAGCCGAGGTGGTCGTTACAGAGAGGTGCTGAGTGCCGGGGAGGCGCCCTTCCCTCAGCTCAGGGAAACCCCGTCTGCGGCCCGGCCGTGGACTTACCTGCTGCTTATTAAGAAACCTCTTTAAGGGCCTCCCCGGTGGCGCAGCGGTTGAGCGCTGGGTTGCGAAGCTGCCCGCAGCCTCTGCAGCGCCGGTTCGATCCCCGGCTGCTCCCCGGCCACCGGAGGAGGGTCCCACATGGCGCGCAGACCTCTCCTGCCGCCCGCCGCTCCCCTCAGCAGTGTCTTCGGTCCTTCTGCCTGCTCTGCTCCCCGCTCTGGCTCTGGTGAATCCTCTCACCCTCCCGCGCTTCTGACTGTACCCAGTGCATGTATAAACAGACAAGCAAACAAACAAATAAATAAATAAATAAAACATGCCTCTATTAAAAAAAAATAAATAAAAAAAAATAAAAAAATAAAATAAAAAAAAAAAAAAGAAACCTCTTTAAAAAGCACCGTCCGTCCTACCAGAGCCTGGTCTCCGACGTGACTGGCTTGTTCGTGTTATGAGACGGCGCTGGCCCGTGTGATCCACATGACCCACGGGGCACGTTTGCGAGGACAAACACCTGCTGGGAGCCCAGGGGTTACCAAAGCTGCAGAAGTCCTGGGGGTGTCAGGTGGGAGGGGCCCAGACTGCCCACGGAGAGCTGGGCTCACGCCTGCCCATGGAGACCGGGGCAGGGCCGCGGCAGGCACCCCACGGCGGTCCTGGAGAGGCGGCGCGCCCGCACTGCCTGGACAGGGCCCGGCGCCCGCCGAAGCCCTCTGCCTGTGAGCACCAGTTCCCTGCCCGCAGTACCCACGCTAGGGGGCCGCAGCCAGGGCCAGCTACCCTGATGCCACTGGGGGACCGCCCCGCAGAGCCCAGGAACCCTGGCATCGCCCGGGCAGCCTTGGACACCCCAGGCAGGGAGCTCTGCCAGCGCTAGGCGTGGCCCGGATGCCCGCCCGCAGCCCGCGGGAGCGCTCAGCTCTCCCACACGGGCACCCGCTCCCGCAGCGTCTGTTGCAGGCCCGCGTCGGCCCTTGGGAGCAGGAGTGGGGAGGCGTGCGGGCAGCAGGGGCCTCCTGACCCCCATCTCCTCTGGGGCTGGAATCCACCTGCATAGACCCAAGATCACTGCACACCCGGACGCGCTGTCCACTCCCAGCACCAGCACCCTCGCAAGTGCAGGTCGGTCCTGGGGCTTTGGGGGAAGTCAGAGGCCTGGAAGCCGGGCCCACACCCAGGGCACCCACCTCACGGCGCTTCTGGCCACGAGGGCGACGCCCTCGGCCTCCCAGAGGGCAGGCAGCAGACCCCGGGACGCCCGATGACCCCCAGACAGCCTCCATCCGCTCAGCAAGACCAGCACGGCCACGGCGAGGGGTTAGACCTGCATGGCCCGGGGCTCCCGCCTCTCCCTCTCCGGAGCCCGGTCCTCAGCCCAGCCAGGGGTGCCTCTCTGCGTCCAGCCGGGAGGGGGATCCAGCTCCTGGCCCGGCGGAACAGACTTGGCTCTGGGAGAGACGGGACTGGAGCACGCAGGCCCTACTCCACAGAGCCCCAGCCAGCGGCAGGCCCCTCGCCACCCCTCTCCCTGGCCCGGCCGCCCCTTTGTGGACACTAGGGACTTGGCAGCCCACGCGCTGACCCAGAGCCCAGAGCGCGCAGCTGGGTCTCCCTGAGCCGGGGCTGCTGCGGCCTCACAGCCTTGCCTGGGGCTGACCTTGGGGGGGTCACGGGACAGAGAGGGGAGCAGGGAACAGCGTCCTGTGTGCAGGGGGCAGCCCCGGGCACTCCCTCTGCTGCCCCCACGGCCACGCCCACTGCTGCGGGAGCGGGGGCTGCCCAGGCCAGCCTGCCCTCTCCCCCTCACAGCCTCAGGGGTCCTGCAGTCTGCCTGGGGCTGGGAGGTGCCGCCCCCCAGAGGAAGGGGCGCAGCCGGTGCTCACCCAGCTCCCCAGGCCCGCGGGAACCGGTCCCGGAGGGCACCAGGGGTCTCAGCAGAAGAGGTGACCGGCTCTACCGGGGCGCCCTGGGGTCTCCCTGGCTCAGCTAGACACTGACCTGGCGCCAGGTCAGGGAGAGCGCGCAGGGGGGCTGGTTTGTCCTGGGGGTCCTACCCCAAGCCCATTCCCCTCCTGCGGGGAAGCAGGGAATGACCTGGAAGTTTCCCTCAGCGGGGCCGCCCCTGCCCCCCCTTGGCCACCCCGGGGTGGGTGGGGTGACTTCGTGGACCTCGGAGCTGGGCTCCCAGTCAGGCCCGAGGCCGCCCCAGCCCGTCCCGCCCGCCCGCCGGCGGCCACACCCGCGCCCCCACCTCCTGCGCCGGAGGAGGGAGAGTCAGGGGCGCTCCCGGGGCTGGGGGCGGCTCCCCTCCCGCCCGGCCCGCCGCATGTGTCAGACCCCAGCCGCCCCAGGCCCGGCACGCGCGGAGGGGCGCAGGCCGGAGAGCAGAGAGCACCCCTGAGCAGAGAGCACCCCTGGGCCCAGCGCCCGAGCGCCCCGCCCGGCCCCTCGCGGCCCCGACGACGCGGCGGGGCGAGGCGGCCTCTCCTCGGTCCCTAGGTCACTCGGTCACGCCCGCGGGCTGGGCAGCCCCGCCCGCGGGGGGCGCGGGGCACGGGCGGGGCGGGACGAGGGGCCTGGCGGACACGCGCGGCCTGGGCGCAGGCCGGGTGGGGCGCGGGTCCCGCGTGCCGGCGGCGGGCTGGACGCGGGCGGCTGGGCGCAGAGGGAGGGCCGGCTGGCTCCTGCCCCGCGGGTCCCGGCCTCCGCCGCCCGGGGAGCGGCCCGGCGCCCCGTTTTCGTTGTGGCCGGAGCCCCGGGGGCCGGGCCGCGTCCTCGCGCGTGGGCAGCCCCGGGGGTCCAGGCCGCAGGAGCCCGGCGGGTGGGCGTGGGGGGCCGCGGCCCCGGAGCCGCCGCGCGAGGGCCCGCCGGGCAGTGGCCGAGGGCGAGGGCGAGGGCGCGCCCGGGACCAGGGGGCCGCGGTGTTAGCTGGCGGCGCGAGGGCCCGCGGGCTGGAGCGGGGCGCAGGGGGAGAGCGAATCCGCCCGCTCCCCGGCGGGCCCTGGGTCGGGAGCCCCGTGGTCGGAGCCCCGCGCGTCGGCGGCGGGAGGGCGGCGGGTCCTGCGCTCTGGGAGGGCCGGGTGGGGTGGGGGTGCCGGAGCCGACTCCCCTCCAGCCTCCAGCAGTGCGCTCGGCCCTGGGCTTCCGTCGCTTAAATTAAACAGACAAACCAGCATCTCCGGATCCGCCCGCAACCCGCCGCAGCGCCCAGGGGCCGGGCAGGCACAGGCAGCGCGTCACTCCCAGGCCAGTCCCCTGCCAGGACTCCAGGACGCCCGCCGGCCACAAAGCCCGCACAGAGGCGGGCAGCGTGCCCCACACCTGAGGCAGCGGGTCTCCAAACCTCTGGGGTTGCTGGAAACCAAACATGGCTCCCGTCCTGGGGAGTCTGGGCGGGGAGAGTCCCGACCCTCCAGAAGGCCGCGGCCGGGAGCCCGGGCACGTGTGTGCTGGGAGGCCACAGCTCCGGCCCCAGGACTTGCTGCCCCAAATTGGGAGCCCTGTCCTTCTGTCACCTGGGCCTCGGGTAGGAGAGGGGTGCAGGGGGTCCAAGGGGGGCCTGAAACTTAATCCCAAAGTCCAGGGAGGCTCAGGCGGCCCCGTTCTGGAGCTGAGGTTCCACTCCAGGGAGCCGCCCCTGCGGGCCACGGAGGGGGCCTCCCAGAGCAGGCCCTGGGTTTTCTGTCCCCCCCCCCCCTTTCCAGCTAGCTCTACCTCCAGGAATTCTCCGGACTAGTCCCCGCGTCCCCTGCTGGGCGCCGAGACCACCTCTGCTTCCCCCTCCATAGCAAGAACCGAAAGGCCAAGCGGCCAGCACCCTCCGGGTGGGTGCCCAGCCTTCCGCTGGCCAAGTCGGGGGAGCCTCCCCACAGGGGTGAGAGGAGAGTGCACCCGGGAGCAAGGGCCCCTCCCAGCTCCGGCCTCCCGCTGGGGACCGGCGCAGACCGGTGGTCCGGGCCCGGGGCAGTTCCGGATCGGGGAGGCGGGGGCCTCCATGTAAATGAAGGGAGGGAGCCTTTACGCTCAGCTACCCCGCTTTTTCTCAGAGCAGAAACCCCGGAGGGCGAGCAAAACTTAATTGGAATCCATAGAGCGCCGAGCCCCGCGCCCGAACCCCTGCGGGCAGTTTTGGGAGGACGTGAGGAGCTGGGAGGGAAGCGGCCGGAGCCAGGTCCTGCGGGCGCTCCCGGGCTCGCGGCTCCCAGCCGCGCGAGGCTCCCCGGCCGGAGGCGGGGCGCGGCAGGGCCAGCTCCGACCCCGACTCCGCGGGCCCCAGACTCTGCCCCAGCGCTGCCCCGCGTGTCCCTTCAGCGCAGAGCTGCGGGCTCTGGGGGCTGCGGGGCGGGACCCGTGCAGTCTCACTGCCCGCGCTGCTCTGGGCACCCCAGAGGTGGGGACCCCCTTACACATCGCCCGCAGCCTGCATGCAGCCACGCCGCAGGCCGGCCTCGCTCATGGCACCAGGGCGCGTCCCCAGAGGGGTCCACGAGGCCGGCGTCAGCTCCCCTCCCCGGGAAAGGCTGGGCGTGGCCGGCTGAAGAGATGCCAGCATGGGCGCGAGTTGCTGGCAAATGTCCCCGCTGCGGGCCCCGGGACCCCATCAACCAAGTCCTTCCAAAACTCGAGAGCCGCTGGAGCACCGCTGGGCAGGCCAGCCACAGCCGCAGGTCTGGGCCACGCCACGGAGGTCACGGGCAGGTAGTGGGCGGTGGGCACCAGCTCAGACTGCCTGGAGCTGGGCTCCATTTGAAAACTGCCCCGGAACCACTTAGTATCAAGGAAATAAAGGGCCCCTTTCCTGCTGGGCCCCCGCCTGCCCGTCCCTGTCCCCCAGGTCCCCGCTGTTGGGGGGCAGGATGCACACAGCCGGGCCAGGAGACCTGCCTCCCTCTTCCCAGGACCAGAAGCCTGGCGGCTCTCGCTTCTAAGTCTGGCCACGCGGGGGCAGGGCCTGGCCAGGCCAGGACCCAACTTCGGCCAGGGCCATGGCCTTGGGGACAGCCTGCCAGGACTCCTCCGGCCAGGCCGGTCAGTGAGAGAGCGTGCCCTTGCCAGAGCTGCTGCTGCTGCACCTGGGGCCGGTGGGGGCAGAGGGGACACCCCCTAGCAAGTCCCAGGTCCCTCCCCATGGAGGCCCCAGCACTCCCCACCCCCTCGGCAGCCCCACCGTGGGGGAAAGATCCGTGACTGCTCCCCCAACCTCCAGCCCCCTTCCCAGGCCCCACAGGGCATAGTCCAGACCGGAGGGTGCACCAGGGATTTAGTGGGGGCAGGAACTGAGGGAAGGAGCAGGAAAAGGCCTACTAAGGGGGCCTGCAGAGGATGGCCTGCCTAGCCCGGGCCTGCTGGAGGCCTCAGGGTGGGGGGCAGGGCCAGGCTGAGGGTCAGGGGAAGGGGTGGCTTTGCAGGCAGGAGGTTTCGCAGGGGCCACTGTGTCCTCCCCAGGCCTCACGCCTCACCTTACTGGGAGACGCCAGGGGTCCGGGGTGCGGGGCATGAGGGTGACCTTGTGTTGTCTCTGGCCAGAGCTCCAGTCGCCCTGGGCCAGAATAGGCCGGTGAGCTCCCTCTCCTCCCAGCGACACCCTGGGGCCCTGAGCCCCCACGAGGCAGCAATGCCCTGGCCCCCAGTGGGGCTCCCCACCGAGCCGCGCAGCCGGGCAGCACCGCCCAGGCCCGGCTGAGCCCCGAGTTTCCTGCACCGAGCTGGGGCGGCCGCCAGCCGGCAGGAGGGCAGTGGGGCTGGGCGGCGGGCACTGGGCTCGAGGGGCAACACTCACCTGAGCCGGAAACAGCCGAGGTGCCGCCTCGGGCGCGCGGCGCGGCAGGACGTCCTCCGCCAGCGCCTGGTTAGGGGCGCAGGGCGGTGCGCGGTGGGAGCGCGCGGGGCTCCGTCCGCCGGGAGGTGGCCCGGCCCCGGCTCAGGGCCAGCAGCCCAAGGCCCAGGCCCACGCGGGCTCCTCCCGCCGGCCCGCGCCGCCCCGCGTTGGTGGCTCTGGGGTGGCGCGGGCCGTGTGCCTCCCGCAGGGCGCCTCCGCCGACCCCAGGGCTGGGCTGGGCTCCGAAGCTGGTGCCGCGTCACCTCCTTCACCTAAGGCAACGTGGGTCCTTCCGAAGGGAGCCCCGGAGGGGGCTCCGCTCCCGCCGCACAGCAGAGGGGGGGCCGCCCGGGCGCCCCGCGCGAGGGGCCGGCGCCCGCCGGGGCCGGGGTTCTCGCGGCCCGAGCGGCGGGCGGCAGCCGCGCGCTCCGAAGGGCGCGGGGTCAGCGCCTCCCTCGGCGTCCAAGCGCTGTCAGGGTCCGAGCGCAGCGGGCGCGGGGTCCCCGCCACCCGCCGCCGCGAGAGCCCCGCGCGCGCCGGCCCGGACCCTCGGCGGGCGACGGGCGTGCGGGCCGGGCCGGCGGCCGCAGACCCTCCGGCCCGCGCCTCCACCTGCGCGCTGGCCGGCGGGCGCCGGGGCGGGGCCGCGCGGGGTACTCACCTGGGGCCGCGGCGGGCGCCGGGGCTCGGGCTGGTGTGGGGCGCTGCTCTGCGCCGCCGCCGCCCGCCCGCCGCCGCCCGGCCCCGCGCCCCGCGCCGCGCCCCGCGCCCCGCGCCCCGCGGCTCCTCTCGGCGCGCTCGGGCTGCGGGCGGCGGCGCGGGCGGGGCCGGGGCGCCCGCGCCGTTGTCTGGGGCCGCGAGCCCGGGCGCGGGCGCGGGCGGGGCCGGGGCCGCGGGGCGCGGGGCGGCGGGGGCTTCGGAGGAGCGGGGTTCGCGGGCGGCGGCGGGGCGCTCCGGCGACGGCGCGCGCGGGCCGGGGCGCGCGGGCGGGCGGGCGGGCGGGGCGCCTTCCCGGGCCGGCGCCCTCGGGCCGCGGGGACCCTCCGGCCCGCGTGGAGCGGGGGGCGCGGCCGGCCGGGGAGGCGCGCGGGGACGCGGCGGCGCGCGGCCCCGGCGCGGGGGCGGGCTGGGGGGCCGGCGCCTCGCCTCCGGGGCCACCTGGGTCCTTTTAAAGTGTCGGGGTGCGGGCCCCGGCGGGCGCGCCGCGCGCGAGTCTCTTAAAGGGCCAGGGCCGCGCCGCGCCGCGAGGGGGGCGGAGGGCGGGGCGGGGGGGGACGGGCGCGGGGAAGCCCGGGCCGGCCGCGGAGGGCCCCCCAATCCCGCGCCGAGGCGGCGCGGCGCGACGATGAGGATGATGAATACATTGCAAAGTTTTTTTGGCCCCGGCGAGGGGTGTCAGATTGAGCGCTCTGTGCGCATGTGCGAAGGTGTCCAAACTGACAATGCTGGGGAGATGAAGATAGTGTGCGGCTGCTTCTGGACTCGGGGAGGCGGAGAGAGATTCCGCGCGCCGGCACCATGCGATCCAAGGCGAGGGCGCGGAAGCTAGCCAAAAGTGAGTCTCCCGCGCTCGGCCGCGCCGCGCCGCCGGGCCGGGGCCGCGGGCCGGGGCGCCCGGGCCAGGGGTGCGCGTCGGGGCGCGGCGGGCGCGCCCCGGCGCCCGGCCCCCGGCGCGGCCGCGTGGCCCGGGGGCCGCTCCGCCTCCCGCGCCCCGGGGCGGCCGGGCTCGGCGCGGAGGCTCGGGGCGCCGGGCCGCGCGCTCCCCGAAGGCGCCGGCCCCCTCCTCGCCGAACCCCTCCCCGCGCCGGCGCTCGGGCCCGGGAACCCGAGGCGCGCGGTGGGGGCCGGGGGGGGGGCCGAGGGGGAGGGCCGGGGGTGGAGGGGAGCGAAAAGCGAAAGTTAGCGAAAAGTTGGCGAGAGGGAGAGCAACTTTTCCGCCTCGCTCGCGCGCTCCCTCTGTCTCCGCGCCGGGGCCCGTCATGCTCCGGCGCCTGGAGTAGTGGGCGCTAGAGCTCCGCGCGGCCGCGCCCGGCCGCGCGGGCAGGGGACCCCGGCCGGGCGGGGCGCGGCGGGGGCGCGGGCCGGCGCCCCCGGGCCCGCGGCGCAGGCGGGGCGCGGCCGTGGCGGGACGGCGCCGCCGCGGGGGCGACGTGAGCCGCTTTCCCGAGCCCCGCGCGCGGCCGCCAAGTTCGGGGCCGGCGGGGGGCCCGGCGCGGCGGCGCCCCGGCCCCGCGGCCCGCCGGCCGCCCCGGCCCCGCCGCCGCGGCGCCCGCGCCCCGCCGCCCGGCCCGCGCGCGCCCCGGCCCGGCCCGGCCGCGAGGCCCGGGAACGCGGCGGCCCCGGGACGGCGCCCGGTCCCGGCCTTACTTTCTCTTTCGCTCCGCGCCGGCCGAGCCCCGGGCTCCCGGGCGCGCCGCCCGCCGCCGGCCGGGTCCTCGCCGCGGGCCCCGCGCGCCCGCCGCCCCGCGCCCGCGCGCGCGCCGCCCGCGCCGGCCCCGGCCGCGAGGCCCGCGGGCCCCGGCGCCGCCCCGGGCGGGCAGGTGGGGGCGGCGCGCGAGGCGCTCCCGGCCCGCCCGGCCCGGCTGCAGCGAAGCGGCGAGCGCCGCGCCGAGCGGGACCGCGCCCCGGCCCGGCCCGGCCCGGCCCGGCCCGGCCGCCCCGCGTCCCGCGCCGCCCGCCGGGGCCGCCGGGCTCGGGCCTCGCGCTGCCCGCGGGTCCCGCCCGCGCCGGCCTCCCGCGCCCCCGGCCCCGCCCGCCGGCCTCGAAGCGCCGCCGCGGCCGAGAGGAACCGGCACCGGCGCGGACCGCGCGGGGCCGGAGGGCGGCTCCCCGCGGGGCTCGCCGGCCCCGCCCGACTGCGCCCGGCCCCGGCGGGTCGTCGGCCGCGGGGAAAAGCAGCTCCGGCTCCCGCGGGGCGCCCCGGACTCCGCCGTGGCCGCGGGGCCCCTCGGCGAGGCGCCCTTCCCGGCCCCCCGGCGCGGAGCCCCGCCGGCCTCTGCGCCTCCCCGACCTCTGGTCCCTCTTGGTGCGAACGAGGCCGGCGCGTTGCGGCGCGGGGGCCGCGCTCGGTGGGTGCCCGCGGGGTTCGCGGGGAGCCTGCGGGGCGCGCCGGCCCGCGTCCTTCTCGGAGGCTCGGCCGGCCGCAGGCTCGCGCCTGGGACGGGCCGGGGCGCGCGGGAGCGGCCGGGGGCTGCTGGGCCTTCGCTGCAGCGGGACTGCTCGGAGCGCCGGCGCCGGGAGTGCCGGGGTCCGCCGGGGAGCGCCGGGGTCCGCCGGGGAGCACAGGCGCTGGGCGCCCGCCCGCTGCACCCGCTGCACGCCAGGTGGGTCTGGCCTGGACCCGGCTCCGCTCTGGACCTAGGACCGGGGCTGGCGGCGCCCTGCAGCTCAGGCCGAGGCCAGGCAACCAGGCCCAGAGGCAGGGGAGCCGTGCACCCCCTTCCTGGGTGCTGGTGAGAAAGGGCCTGGGGCGATCTGTGGCTCAGACCCAGCTGGGGCCTCTGGAGAAAGCCCTGGGGCTCCTGGCCCCTCCGGGCCGGCCTCCCCAGATCCGGCCTCCCCAGGAGGTGCCGGGCGGCCGCAGGGGCATGGCCGGCAGGGATTTCGTGTCCAGGACTGTATTTCAGGCAGGTGTGGCCGTCCCTGGGGACCTGACTCCACTCCCCGAGGGAGCAGGCGAGTGCCCAGGCCAGCGGGCAGGCGGGAGGGAGCAGGTCACCCACCGGCCGCTCAGCACTGCCCTTTTGTTGGGCCCCGGCGCCTACGCAGCTTGTGCTGGCCCTGGAAGGACGACCTGCCTGGCCAGTGTGACCCCTGGACTCAGCAGTTGGGGGGCTGCCCCAGAGGGCACACCTGGGGCTGTGATTTCGTTTGTGTTTGCCCAGGATCCCATTCCAGGGGACCCATCTGCCGGGCCTACATGCTGGCTGAGATAGCTGCACTTCGGGGTGCGCACCTGGGGCTCTGGGGCAGGCTCCTCCAGGACAGAGGCCACGGGGCACGCAGGCCTGGGCTGCAGGGCACCCCAGCACCCCTCAACCTGCGCCTGGAACCCAGGGCAGCGTGAGCGCGGGCCGGGCCCAGGCCTCCCTCATGCCGGCTGGGCAGAGCTGACCTGGGGAGTGGCTGTGCGCACCCCGTGTTTCAGAAGAACACATCCGGCAAAGCTCCGTGTTTCTCCTCTGTTGTGACCCGGGGGCAGGTGGGGGGCAGCACAGCTGGGGGGAAGCACAACCAGAGTTCCTCTGGGGGCAGGTGTTTCCCAGAACCTGTCTTCAGCCAGGGTCCTGCCAGAGCCACCCCTGAGGCTCGAGCCCCGTGGGTGACAGCCCCCTCGTCCCCAGGCCTCTTGACAACTGCGGCCCAGCCCTGGGCCCGGGGCAGGGCGAGGGCGTCCCCCTGCCGCCCGGGCACTGGGCCGTCTGGTGCGTGTGTGCTGGTGGCGATGTGCGTGGCGAGGCAGGGTGGGGAGCCGCCAGCTTGTCCCTTCTCTCCGCCGGCCTGCCCCGCAGAGTGGTCTGTCACTTCCGCCTCTCGGTGCCCCTCCTGGGAGCTGGGATGCCAGCGTCTCGCCCCGCGCCCGGGAGGGCTGCGGAGCCCAGGGAAGCCCTGCTGGAGTTGAGCGTCTTGCCCGCTTCGGGCGAAAACTGGAGGCTGAGGTGGAGGGCGGGGTGCAGGGCTGGCCGCCAGGGCCAGGTGCTGGGGCAGCACGCGGCTGTCTGCAGGCTCTGCCTCCCCAAAGACCTGCCCGCCAGGGAGCCAGGCCCCGGGGGAGGGGTGCAGGTGTGCTCTGGGGGTGACCTCTGGCAGCCTCCCTGGGGATGGACGCTGGCGGCCCCAGGGCCCCCAAACGCTGGCCCCCAACACACCGCCCTGCTTCCCTGTGGGTGGCAGATACGGGCTGGGCTGACCCTCCTGTCCCCCCAGGCGTCCTCCTGGCTCCTTGCCCCCCTTCTGGGCAGAGCTCAGGGCAAGGCAGGGGCCGTTTCTGTTGAGAGGTCAGGTGCCACCGGTGGGGCTGCCGGGGCCTCCCCCAGGCCCCCGGGGAGGGCGCCAGCTCCCCGGCCGAGGTAGGCGATTAGCCCCCTGTTACATTCAATTAGGAGGCAATTAGGGATCCTTGGAGGGGCTGGGGCTGGTAATTAAGGTGACGCATAATTAGTTTCAACAAAAATTATCCAGGATTAAAAATCTTTTGAATAATTTCGTTTTAAAATTTCAAATAGCATCAAATAGCATTAAATACAATCGATCGGGTTTTGAATCAAACCGAGTAACAAGTCTTGGGAGCCGCAGCTGCCGCGGGCGCGGGGCCTGGAAGCGCCTGGAAGCGCTGGCGGGAAGGGGCTTCGGAGGGAGCAGGGGCGGCCCTCGGGGCTGGCGGTGGGGGAGCGGCCCCAGCAGGGCGGTCAGGCCCCTGGCGCCCCAGTCCAGCCGCTCCCTGTTCTCAGCGCAGAGTCGCACCGGCTACTGCTCCAGCAGCCCCAGCCCGCGGCGTCTGTGCTGCCTCCGATTCTGGCGGCTGCCGCCTGCGCCCTTGACCCCAGCCAGGCGGGAGCAGCCGGTCCTGCCCCAGGGCCGCCGCCGTGGCCCCAGGAGTCCCGGCTCTCTGGACGGAGGAGGGCAGGCCCCCACCCGAGCCCAGTCCCTCAGGCTGCAGACCCCTGTCCCTCGGGGGCTCGGGCCGCTGCCCAGAAAGACGGAAGGACGCAGCGGAGCCTGGGTCTAAGTGGGGGTGGGTGGGGCCGCCAGGGAGGCCGCCCGGAGGGTGCGCCTGGCTCCCTGGGCCACAGCAGGGGTCCGGGTCCCGGGAGGCGGCTCCGGGGCCAGAGCGGCTCCTGCCGCGGGGAGGGAGGGTGCTAGAGGGGCTGCAGGGGCAGGCCTGGGAGAGGTTCCCTCAGAGGAGCCTCCCGCCCCTGCCCTGCGAGAGGGTGGGGTGTGCCCTGGCTGCCACTCTCAGGTGTAAGGAACCCCAGGCTCAGAGAGGCCTCCCAGGTCACGCGGGAGGGCGCGGGGCTTCTCGGGGGCTCCTCTCCGGGGGCTCGTCAGCCGGAGGCCTCCAAGGCTTCCCCTGGCGCCTCCCCCCAGAGCTCCGCAGGCCGCAGTTAATTCCGCGGGATTTCTTTTAACGTGTGGGGTTGAAGCGCTTTCTAAGGCCCGCGCCGGCGAGCAGGTCTGTGCCGGGCACAGGTGAGGGCGGCCCTCTGCCTGCGCGGGAGCCTGGCTGGCCGTGGTGCGCTGCTCCGCGCTGCCCGCCTGGCCCTGCCTGACTCCCCGGGCAGGTGAGGTGCGCACCAGGGACAGCCTGGGCTGCGCGCCCCCCACCCCCACCCCCGCGGCAAATGCAAATGCAGGGGGTGCCGGCTCCGAGGCTCGCCCTCCCACCCCACCCCACCCCACCCCGGAGGGGAGCGGCCCCTCCCCCAGGCAGCCTGAGGGAGGTGGAGCCCGCGGGGGACCTGAGCCTGGGGGGAGGAGCCAGCGCGCAGCCTGGGCACGGGCAGGAAGGCCAAGGCCAGGGTCACGGTGGCCGTTCTGGGCCTGCGGCGCGGCCGGCTGTCCTGAGCGCGGTGGGCCCCAGGGCGAGGGGGGCCTCTTCTGCTCTGGCCGCTGGCCTCTCGGGCGCAGACAAATCCTCTGCGGTCTGGAGGTGGCCGGGCTGGCCGGCGACGGCCTCGCGGGGCTCCCGGAACAATGCCCCGAGCTGGCAGCGAGGCCGCGGCGCCCAGATACATATTTGTTTAATAGTTAACATTCTGTGCAAAAAAGGAGGGAAGTCGGGTTCTGGTGGAGGCTTTGCTTATTTTATATCCACTATAACTATTTCTGTCCATGAAAATTGGCTTAATTATATCAATGGAATGTTTCTTTTTCAATTCTGTATGCAATTAGTCCATCTTGCCGGCTGCAATTTATTTTAATAAAAAAATAAACCAGTGGTGTGTTCAGTTCCTCATCCCCTGGGGACAAACGCGATTGGTGTGTTTAATTTCATTAAGTACAATGCGGCCTACTGGAAAAATGTATAAAATCAGCTTTATACAGCTTAAACACTGGCATTTGAAACAAATCATTATTGCATTAGCTGTCACACTGGTAATTCTAGAATCGAAGGAAAAAAATATATTATGGCTGTTTTTATAACCCTTTGCAAATACACTGTTAAAATAATTTATAATCATTTTAAAACATGGCTGGGTCCTGGTGAATATTTTATCTCCTCCAAACAAGGTCCCACAATATCCCGATCTCGGGAGCCACGTATCCACCACGGGCCATTTCCAACCCCGCACTGCAGCGTCCAGCGCCGGCCGGAGCCGCCCTTAACCCTCCGGGAGCAGAGGCTGCCCTCCCTGCCAGCCTGCCCTCGTGAGGTCGGGGGACCAGCCCAGCCGCTCCTCCCTCCACCCTGCCCAGCGTCCAGCGTCCAGCGGGAGGGAGTCCCTGCACCAGCCCTGCCCCACCCCCACCCCGGGCAGCAGGGCCCAGAGCCTCACAGTTCCCGAAGGACCCCAGGAGGCCGTGGGGGCTGGGGCAGCTCTCAAAGGTGCCCCCTTCCGCTTGGGCACCGGGCGGGTAGGGGAGTGTCTGAGTGTGCAGGGAGCGTGGCCTCAGGGAACTGGCTCGTGCCCTGGGTGCTGGCCGAGGACGCTGGCCGGCTCTGGGGGCCGGTGGGCAGGGGCGCGCGGGCTGTGCCTTGCAGAGCTCCCGCCTCGTGGTGGACAGGCAGGGCCACGTGGTCCCCCGTGCTGACACCATCCCTGGTGAGGCCTCAGCTGCTTCTGGGGATCTGTCTCTGCCCCCCCGCCCATGGACGCCGCCCAGAGACAAGGCAGTCAGGTGGAAGAGGGCCGGGGCAGCCACTGTCCTTGACCCTTCCCGGCTGCGTGCTGACGTCTCGCCACAGTGAGGACTCGGCCTCCTGGCCCGCCTGGGGGTGTCCAGGCCGGTGGCAGCAGCGCTCTGTGCCTGCTCACTGCCCTGGGGGCCGAGGGCGGTGTGTTGGTCTTAAGGTCCCCCCCTGCTCCCCATGGCTGCAGGCGGGTGTGGGGACCCATCTTCCAGAGGGGCTCCAGCCTGTCCCCCCCGAGTGCCCCCGTGCCGCTGTCCTCCGGCCGGCGGTCAGCTTTCCATTCGGAGAGCGGCCGCGTCGAGAAGGAGCGGCCTGTCCACGGCCCTGCTCAGGAGGACGGCGGCGCGGGGGGCCTGCGTCACTGCTCCCGAGGCCTCGCTGGGCCCAGGCTGACGCCCGGGGACGGAGCACGGGCTGGGCTTCCCGCCCGCCCTGGCCCTCGCCCTCCGCGCAGCGCTCGGACCCGCCAGGACCCGGCGTCCCTCCGGCTGGGCGCCTGGGGCAGGACCGCGGCCCCGCCACGCCTCTGGGAGGCCCGAGGAAGCGCAGGCGGCTCGGGAGACAGAATTGAGTTTCAACTTGGTGCGAGTGTGCGTGTGCGTGTGCGTGTGCGTGTGCGCCTCCACTTTCCACCCCACCTCGAGCAGGAAGGCTGCAGGCATGGAAGGTTCTGGAGGCCGGCATGGTGTTTGGGGGGGTCCCGGAGAGGGTGAGTCGGAACGGCGACAGGCGATCAGGCCCAGTCTGGGTTGTTGTTTGGTCTGTTTGGGAGGCTGTTTTGTGGGTGCTCAGCCTCCCAGCCTCTGTGGGGCCATTGGGGGCCCAGGGGGCTGCGGTCAGGCCGAGGGTGCTGCGCCGCAGGCTGGCCGTCCGTGCAGTGTGAGCTCGTCCCCCTCACCCAGCAGAAGCCCAGGTGCCCCTGCTTCCAGCCTCTGCGGGGCAGCCTTGGCCACGTGGGTCTACACTGCCCGGGCAGCTCCCTCCCTCCCTCCCTCCGCCCGGCTTGATGGAGGGCTGCCTGGCTACAGGCCCTCGCCCACCTGTGGGCGGGAGCTGCGGGGTGCTGGCCAGGCTGCCCCCCGGGAAGAGCAGGTGTGCCCACCAGACTCTGCGTTTTGGGGCCTGGACCTCCGTGGCCAAGCTGCTCAGATGAGGAGAAAGCCAGATGCAGGCTGCAGGCCTGGCACATCTGGGCACAGCCGGGCTTCCTGGCCTGGCCTCTGCTGGCCCAGGGGGCGGGTCCAGCCCACGCCCCGCCCGTGTGCAGAGGGAAAGGCCGAGGGGGGGATCGCGGAGGGGCCCGTGGAGGCCGGCGCAGCCTGGCCCTCGCGCGCTCAGCGTCCGCCAGGCCGCGGGCACCGTGCTCGGGTGGCGGCAGGCCGGGCCTCCGTGTCTCGGCGCAGGGCCGGCAGACACGTGACGGGAGCGGGCGCGGACGGCACGCTTTCCCGGGACACAGCTAATCCCGTATCCATATTCAGGAGCTGCGGTCTATACCACGCTGAAATATGGATTTACATAATAGGCTCCCATCGCTCCCGGGCTGCGCCTCCGAGGGAAGGGGCATGCATTTCCAAACACTCAGACATTTGTGTCTGCTCAATGGGCTGTGACGGCCCCTTCCTAGAGGCCCGGTCACGTCGGTCCATAAAACATTTAAACAAAGACCGAAAATTACGCTCACCAGAGGAGCCAAATGGCGACCCCGGGAGGGCCAGCGTGCTCGGGGCCGGCAGCCCGCGGAGGCCAGGCGCCGGCCATGCTCTCCCCCCGCCGCCCTGCACACGCGCCCCTGCCACCCTGCCCGCCGGCCGGACGCCGCCCAGTGCTGCCCGAAGGACGCCGGCCCCTGAGCTGAGCTTGCTCCCCGCTGCCCGTCTGGGCTCTGCCCCGGGGCTGCGTGGCTGGGCCGTTGCTCTGCTCGACAGCAGCGTCTCTGGCTTGTGCCAACCCCACGCCCAGCGCCAGCCCCCGCCCAGGAGGGCCACTGGCCACCACACCCCCCTCCCAGACGCCTGCCCCAGCCACGTCTTGGGGTGTCAGGGGAGGTGGGCGCCAGCTGGGGTCTGGGGGCCCTTTGGAAGGAGCAATGACCCAGAGAGTGTCTGGCTCCTGGGGGCGGGGCTCCCACCGGCTGTGCCACCTGACCCGCCACGGACGCCTGCCTCCGTGGGTCCCGGCAACCAGCCTTCCTTGCAGATCAGCCCAGGCCGACTCGGGAAAGCGGCGCCTTTGGGGCCACTTGAGAACTGGGGAGTGCGTCGGAGGCCAGGGCACCCCGGATGCGGGACGGCCCTGGGGTCCATGCGGGGCGCGGGGCCATGCCCGCAGGCCAGGCGAGCCCCCTGTCCGGCCCGGGCTTGGGCAGCGCTCGCCGTCCACGCACCCGTGTGTCTCCACCTGGGGCGGGGTGGCCGGCTGTCCTGGGAGAAGAGGGGAGAGCTGCAGGAGGGAGCGCCGAGCACCCCCGCATGTTGACACCCACTCCCCGAGAAACAAAGGGGAGAGGGGCTGTTTAGATAATCCTGGGCCCTCGTGCTCACATCTCGAAAAATTAGACCCTCTTGAAAAATCGCAGAGCCATGCTGCCAGTGTCAGGTTCCCAGATAATGATGTGTCTGTGTGTGAAAATATTAAATTGCAATCACACGCCCGGGAGTGCCTCTCTGAATAGGGGATTCAGTTCCCGGCCGGGCTGCGCCTACAGCCAGTGACTGACAGGACCCAAATGGTGCCGCGCGGCCCGGCGGGCGGGCAGGCGGCCGGCTGGTCCTCGGGCCCGCGTCCGTCTCGGCCTGTCTCTCCGGCCTTTTCTTTCGTGACATGGCCAACGAGGTGGCTAATTATTTATTTATCACGTTAGCAAGAGGAAAAATTTTTCCCCGGGAGTGATTTGACGTCACTTTAAAATAAGACCTACTAGACCTACTAAGACATCTGGGCACTGCCCCCTGCTCCTGGACAAAGCCAGGCGAGGCCTCGCTGGCCGCCCGTCGTCCAAAGCCATACACCCGCCGCCGCCAGGCTCTGCAGCCCAGACGAGGCCCCGGTGCCAGCCCTGCCCACCCGGCGGCCTCCCACGTGTCCTGTGCCCGGCCTCCCCGGCCCTCGGGCCAGGCTGCCCTCGCAGGACCACGTCCACCTGGGCTGGGAGCTCTGACTTTGCCACACACCCATGGGTTGGCGCCTCTGGGGGGGGCTGGGCCCTGCGGCCTGGAGCTCGGGGCCCTCCCGTGTCCAGGGAGCCCGTGCGTGGCATGCTGGGGTGCGGCGCGGGGGGGGGGGGGGGGGGGGGGGGGGCGGGGAGGGGCACGTGGGCCTCGTGTCCTCACAGACAAAAGGGCTTACAGAACCCCCGGAGAGTAAGGGAGCTCAGAAATCCTGGGGGCAGATAGCTGGCCCAAGGGGGGCTCTTGTTTCATGGCTGGGAACCAGAATTGCAAAGCGGAGGGGCCCTGAGTCTTAGCTTTCTCTCCACGGAAGGTGTTACCCTAACCTTCCAGGGCTGCCGGAGAAAGCCCTGAGCTGCTGTTTGCTATTGAATCTCGTCTGCTAATGACGGGGCCCGGGGTCCAGGCCCACCCGCCCGCGGCCAGTGCTGGCAGCCTCCCAGAGGACCCGTTCTTCGCCCCGGCCCAGGGTTTAGGTTCCTGCTTCTAAGGGGCAGGGCGGGGGCCCGGCGGGCGGAGGAGCCTTCCCCAGCAGGCCCCGGCCAGCCCCTGGGAGCCCGTGTGACCGCCGGCCGCTGTGAGGGCCAGGAGGGTCCCACAAAGCTCTCGCTCTTCACTCACAGACCCAGGGGACGCCCTGCCCTGCCCACAGCGCGGGGCCAGACGCACACGGAGCACTCGGTGGCTGCGCTGGGCCGAGGCACTGACCCCAGCCAGGTGCGGGCATCCAGGAGACGGTGACCACGTGCTGGCCCCGCTCGGGCCAGCGTCCCATCCACCTCCCTTCTCAGGCCTCAACGCTTGACTGAGTTGTCAATGCAAATCCAGGTGACCCCCTGGCAGGTATCTGAGGCCAGTGGCACCTCCCCCGCAGGCGTCCCCTGGTGCAGCCAGAGCCCTCGCGCCTGTCCCCAGCGCCTGCTCCGGGAGCCGAGTGCTGCACGTGCTGCCTCACCCCAGGCCCAGCGGGCTCTGCCCCCTCGGCCTCCGTGGGCCCGACTGCAGGAGTGAGCCCTGGGGGCTGCTCGTGGGCACCGGTGGTGTCCAGGTCCAGTGTCCAGTCCCCACGTCAGGGTGGTCTCCGGTGGTGGAGCCAATGAGGGAGACTTGCTGGCCCCCGTGGGCTCAGGGGCAGTCAGGCCCCAGGGGTTCGCGAGAGGCCACCAGGCAGCGGTGGCCCTTGGCCTTGTGCTGGACTCACTCTTGGCTGCGGTCAGATGGACAGGAGAGTTGCAGGTAGCCCAGGGGTCCCTGGACCCCAGCTTGCTCCAAGAGGCCCTGGGTCTGGAGAAGCAGAGAGGGGTGCTCCGGGGACCCCCTCCAGGCTGAGGCTGGGTGCAGGTGGCTCCTGGGCTCCCTGATGACCACCCCGCCCCGGGTCATGGCGAGCAGGCCCGAGGGCCAGCGCCAAGTGCCCTTCTATCCCTGAGACCTTCATCCTGGCCTCAGGGGTGGGTCATCCCCTGCCGGGGAGGCAGCGCCGGCCACCTGGGCCTTGGTGCCCTCCAAGCCCTGAGTAGTCCGGGGGCAGCTGGAGTGGTGTGGCCTGCAGGGTCTGCGAGTCAGGGCCCCCAGTGCACACATTCATCCTCACCCCCCCCACCCGCCCCGCTGCAGGGCAGCCCCTCTAGGACATTCCCGTCCAGCCCAGGGTGCCGGGAGGGGCGGGCCGGGGTGAGGGCTGATCCCGCGCAGCCACTGTCTGCGGGCCGGGCTGTCACCATCAGCAGCTGTTTCGGATTCTGGAGCTCCTTGCGCCCGGTGGGCAGGTGCTGTGAGCACGGAGCTGGCAGTCTCGGGCGGTGGAGGTGGCTACAGGCGAGCGGGCCCATCAGAAGCAGCATCTCAGGGGGTGGACAGTGAAGGAAACTGACTGGCCGGCACGCGATGGGGCATCGGGCCTGGGGAGCCCAGGTGGACAGTGGGGCGCAGGTGGCCGGCGACTCCCTCCAGCGGGCCTGGAGCCCCTGCCACATCCCTCGGGGAGTGGACCCTGCCCGGGCACCCTGCCCGCCACCCCGCAGCCCCGCAGGGGCCGGACCCCCGCCAGGGTTAGAGTGCCACCCTGGCTCCTGGGGTCTCTAGGGTTGTTCTGGGGTGTGCGGTGCAGAGTGGAAACCCCAAGGCCGGGAGGGGAGAGCTGTTTCTCCTGGCCCTGACGCTGGAACTGTCTTCGCTGTCATCAGGGGACGCTAGGGAGTCCCTTGGGGGACACGGGATGCGGGGTCACCCCACAGTAAGCCTGTACATGCGTGTCATGCACACACGCACACACACACCAGTGCAAGACGCACGGGCAGGCCCACAGTGCAGTGGACATGCAGCCTGCAGGCCTCTGCGTGTGCGCAGACCTGGCCACGTGCCGCGAACCAGCTTCCGGTTTTAGTCACCGACGGCTTAGGGGCTGATGGCAGACACCAGGCGTGCCCTGCTGCGGAGCAAGGGACCCTCAGCGGTGCCGTCGCCGGCCCCGGGCCCCACACGGTGGAAGGGGCTGGGAGTCCAGCACCGCCTGTGGCCCCGCGGGAGAAGGACCGGGCTCTGCCCTCCCCTCGGCGGGCACGGCGGTCCCCACAGACCGGGCGTGTGGCCCCCCCTCCCGCGTCGGGGCAGGACAGCTGGATCTGGTGTCATGCAGACCCAGGAGCGGGGCGTGGGGTCCCCCCTGGCCCTTTCAAAGGGACATTCGATCTGAACCCGGGGGCCCAGCTGGGAGGTTCCCGTGAAGCCGGGCTGCAGAGTCAAAGCCCCAGGGCCGGGGAGCCCTCTCCTGCCCAGCCTCTGGCAGGAGGCCCTTTGTGGGATTATCTGCCCCCCTGGGAGGCGCGGAATGCCGGGGTGAGGGGGCACAGCCAAGAGAGCTCCCCAGCCTCCGCAGAGCGGCTGCTCTCTGCGCCGTTTTGTCACCGAAATTTGAGGTGCAGTTGAGTGCAGGCCGCTGGCCCGGACACTGGAGCCAGGAGGCGCCGTCTTCTGCCCTCGCCCCGGCCACGTCTGCCGCGCTTGGGCCCTGGGCCGCTGCGCAGACTGGGGAGACGACGGAGCCGGCCCAGACGGCACGGCGCTTGGGGGTCCTTGTGAGTCACGTGCCGCCGGGCCCCCGGGCGGGTGCTCCCTGTGTGCCCAAATCACCCTGTTGGTGGGCGGCCCGAGGCCGTGGACCGGCGCCTGGCGGCCAACCTGCCAGAATGAAGCCCGGAACGCTGGACACGGCCTCGGCAGGGGGCCCCTCGTGTGGGTGTGGGGCCAGCGATGGGGCCTCTTCTCGAGGGTCAGGGCCACCCGGCCCTTGGACGAGGCTACCTGGCAGGTTAGCGTTCTGGGGCGACGGAGGGGCTGCGCGTGCCTCCTCCGGGGGGCGGGGTCTGGCCTGCCTGGAGCCCAGGGCAGTGCCCACTCTCCTCTGGCCTCTGGGAGCTGTTTCCAGGGTCACGGGGCACACGGGCAGCAGGAGCCCTCGGTCAGGACTCCCCCAAGGCATGTGGGAACCCGGGGGCAGAGCATGGCCAGCAGCCCCTCGGGCCCTGAGCGGCGCCCCCATGTGTGGACGTTACCCAGGTTGGGCTCAGCTGCCCGCGCCTGCCCCTTCCCCACTGCAGGGCCGGTCCTGGCCCTTCTACCTTGGTGTGTCCACAGGGGCTGGCCTCCAGGGCCCTCGTTGAAGGTCACGGTGGCCTTGGGGGCTGGGCCGTCGGATGGGCTGCTGGGCGGGCCCAGGTTCGCGGGGTCTTTATCAACTCCAAGTCGCCTGCCCAAGCAGCCCTGCAGTGGGGGGGTCGCAGGTCAGGGCGGCCTGTGCCGGCCCCATCAGCCCTTGGCTTCCAGCCTGGAGCCCTTGCTGCGGGCGATTCTCCCTGGCCCCTGGGGTGGGGGCGGGGGAGGGTGGGGGGCCTCCCAGACCCCCCGCCCCGCCAGGCGTCTCCTACACCCCTAACCCCTCGGGCAGAAAGGCCTGGAGCCCTGGACCTCTCCAGGGCCTCTTCCCGCTGGCCTGCTGCCCACCAGCCTCGTCACATCCACTGTCATCTGGACACTTTGGTCCTATTTGGAAGCGGAGGGTCAAGAGGGACCAGTTGGGGCTTATCTCGCTGAGTGACTGGGGCCGCGCGGGCCCCGAGCCTGGGCCGGCCACGTCCGTTCTCTCCAGGGCCGAGTGTCAGGCGCGGGGACCCCGCGGGGGCCGGGGCCAGGGCCGCCCCACCTGTGACCTACTGGGTGGACGCGGAACCAGGTTCTCTCTGCGGGGAGGCCTCGATCGGGGAGCAAATGGGGGGCTCCGGGCTTAGGCCGCCGGGGCTGCCTTATTTATGTGTTTAGTTTGTGAAGCACGCTGCTAATTAGGCGAAAGAGCTGCAGAAATATGCTCGCCCCTGGAGATTTCTGTGAAAAACGAGAACCCTCCTGAAATTTCCAGTAGTGAAGCAATTAAGTGATGGAATTCCGCAATCTAAACATGGTATCACTCACCTCCGAGGCGCGCGAGGGGGAGAGAGGAAGCGGGAAGGGGCGACCCAGAGGCCGGCCCTGAGGCCCACCTGGCGCTGCCCTGGGGCTCCTGGCACCCCGCGAGCCCTTCCTCTGGAGGTGAGGGGTGCGGGCGGCGCGTGTCCCCGAGGAGGGGAGGGGAGGGGTCCTCTGGTGGCAGGAGGTCGGGACGGGGCGCCCCCAGTGTCTCCTCCGCGCAGGAGCCCGCGCCCCCGCCCCCCGCGGCCCCGCCCGGCCAGCCTGCCGCTCTCGGGAACCGCTGTCCACATCGGGGTCAGGTCAAGGGCCCTGCCTGGCGCTTGGCAGGCAGCTCAGCCCCAAATGAGGAAATTCACATTACTTGGTTTGTGGGAGGGAGTTTTGAGATCATCGGAGGAGATTTCAGCCAACGTGGATTTCTTTGTTTGCCCACGAGCTCTCCAGGCAGGAAGGCCCGCGCCCTTCCAGACCCTGCGCCTGGACGCCAGACCCCAGCCCGCGCCGGCCGCCTCCCTCTCCCGCCCGCGGCCCCGCCGTGCGCGTGCCCCCAAGCGCCCCGAGCGCCCCCGAGCGCCCCAGAGCGCCCATCCTCACTTGTTTTTTTTCTTTTTCAAAAACAACCTTGAGATGCCTTTGGAGGAGCCTCTGGTCTTGACAAATCAGTCTCCCGGGAGGGGGGCGCGTCCGGGGCGCGCTGGGCCGGCCTCCCCTGCAGTGAGCAGAGGAGACCAAACTCTGGGCCCGCCCTTCCCAGCCCCGTGACGCCGCTGTCCTCTCGCTCTGCCCGTCTGGCTGGGCCTTCCCCGGATGCTCGCCCCGCTCTCTGCCCGCCCGGCCGCCTGACCCGGGCCACACGTGCCCCCCACCCCGCGGGCAACCCGCCGTGCTCGGAGCCCCCACGTGACGTGGGCCTGGGCCTGCGCCCCTAGAACAACCCTGAAGCCAAAGCAAAGCCCGGCTGGCCTCCCCAAGGGGGCCGGGTGTGTCTGCAGAGCCAGGCCCTCGGTAGGGAGAGTGGGGTGCTCGCCGGACACCCCTCATCAGTGCGAAGGGACATTGGGGAGGTTCTGCCCAGAAGTCGAGCAGCCTGTGGCCCCTGGTCAGCACGGTGTCCGGGCCTGCTGTCCTCGCACGAGGTCACCTGCGTGAGGGCCGGGCCAGCCGAGGCTGCTTTCCTGCTGCGTGGGGTCGGGGCGGTCTCCAGCTCAGAACCCCGGCGACCCCCATGCATGCCCAGCAGTGCTGGAGCACTGGTCATGCCACCTGTGTCCACGGGGCCTGCGGGACCCCGCAGAGCTCTGCCCCCTCCTTGGCGGCCGACGTGGCTCCCCTGGGGGCCCGGAACGAACCGTGCTCTCTGAAAGGTGGGCCCTCACGCCCCCAGCTGCTCCCACCTCCGCTGGCCTCCCAGGAACTGCCCCCGTGGCTAGTCTGAGCCCAGGACACTAGACGGGGCCCAGCACCTGTCGGCAGGACACGCTAGGGGGCTCAGGCTGGCCCCCCGGGGCCATATGCCCGGCTGTGTGCCTCCGCGGGGGAGGCTGTGCCCTCGCCAACATACTGGTGACCGTGGCCTCCAGCTCCAGCCGTGGGCCTCAGCTGTGGCTCCTGCCCCCCTGGCTGTGGGTGCAGCCGCGTGCGGGGACTCAGGGTGCCCCCTGCGCTTCCTCCGTCAGTGCAGCTAGGCGAGTGAGAGGGCAGCGTCTTGCCCCATGCCAGAGCTGTCGGGGCCTGGGGTTCAGCACCCACCCCCAGCCCCACAGCGTCCTGAGGAGCGAGCCGGGCAGCTGGGACCTCCTGAGGAGGCAGCACCGGTCCTGCTGCCCAGACCCTGGGGTCTACGTGTCCCCCCGAAGGCAGACACCTGGGGAAGGCTCCAGGGCTCCACCCGCAAGCCCAGCCCGAGCCGGCACTCAGCAGGCCTGTGCCTCCTGCCCCGGCCCCACCGGCCTGGCCTCTGAGGGATGGGCCTGCGGGTGCACAGGGCTGGGCCCCACACTCGGGCTGGGCTGGCACCTTCCTCCCAACGCATGAGGGAGCCAGGGCAGAGGAGCCGTGACTGGACGGACGGCGAGGGCGCGTGAGGAGGCAGGAGGCTGCGGGAGAGCCTGCACCTGCCCCCCTCAGGTGCCCGCGGCGGGGTGCATGGTACCCGGGTATGCCCAGCCTGGCCGGGTCCCCAATGCTGCAGGCTCCCGCAGGCCACCCCACAGCCCTAGGCGGGGGCGACGGCCGTGGATGCCCGGCCAAGCCCGGGCCCCAGGAGCCTTGCGTGTCACTGAGACGGGGGTACGCCCATCCCGGGGTCCTGCACACAGGCAGCTTCGGTGGGGCAGTGGGGAGAGGCTGCTGAGGTCGGGGTGATGGTGGGCCGGGGGTGCTGGCTCTGGGAGTGCTGGTTGGGACATAAAGGAGTTGCTGGGCAAGGCCATGGTCCTGGCCTCTTGGGTGCTGGCACCTCCCGGCGGCCCCTGCTGTGCGGGATGGGCCACCCGCCATGAGCGAGGGGTGGGCCGCCTGCACCCCGCCCGGGCTGGGCCCGCCCATGTGCAGGGCAGGGAGGTGTGCAGGGCGCTGGGCCTTGGAGGGGCAGGGGCTGGGGCTTCACTTGGGAGCCGTGTTTATTTTGGGGTGAAAAGTGCTGCATGCATAGAGCCGGGGCGCGCTCGGGTGGCCAGGAGCAGCACGAAGGCCTAGGGGCCCCCCACGCACTAGGGCGGGGGCCTGCGCTGTCTCCACGCATCCAAGGGTGCCAGGGAGCCTCCAGCAAGACCTTCCCGGCCCAGGAAGCCGGCGGAGGCCCCAGCTTGTCTGGTCTCAGCACCTCAAGGTAGATGACCAGGGCCTGGTGGTCTCGTCACATTATCCGGGTCGGCCCCCGAAGGCCGTCGGGGCTGTGCTGGCCAAGCAGTAGGCCACGAGCCCATCTCGCAGGGCGTCCCCCAGCCGAGCGGCCCCAGCACACCTGGCAGAGGTCTGAGCCCAGGGTGGCCGGGTCAGGGGCAGGGACCCAGGCTGGGGGTCAGGGGCGGGGCTCGACCTGCCTTTTGTGGTGCCCCCGGGGACAGACCCCACAGTGTGGGGACGGGATAAGGGTCTCAGAGTCCCAGGGGTCCAAGCAGGGGCAGGTGGGGCGGGGAGGGGTTCTTGGTGAATTTCCCGGAGCGCTGAGGATTGGAGAGGGGGCGGCGTGTGCACTTCTGCGTCCTGCGGTCGGCCGCCGTGTTCCAGGAAGTGCCGAGGAGAAGTGGTGGCTCTGGCCGTGACCTTGGTCTGGGGAAGCGGTGGCCGCAGCCAGCGCGGTCTGTGGCTGCTCTGACCTAGAAACCAAGCCCAGGTGTGCAGGGGGCGGCGGGCGCCGTGCAGTGGCGCCACGGGGGAGGGGGTGGTCAGGGCACCAGGCTGGCACTCCAGGCGCAGGCGAGCGGGGCCCAGGGCCGGGGGGCGCAGAGGGGGGTGGGGGCCCAGAGCGGGGAGCACCTGAGGCTCCCCCTGCCTTTGCAGCTGCCCTGGGGCATCTGAGATCTGAGAGGTTCTGGGCTGGCCCCGAGTTCTCAGAACAGACCATGTGCACATACACAAATGTTGAGCAACTGGGGGGCCCTGCACCCCCATCTCGGGATCAGGCCCGTCAGGGGAGCCATGGGCGCGAGCAGACGGGCCTCCTCGACCCGTGCCCCCGGCGTGGGGCTGGAGGCCAGGGTCCGCTGTCCCCCGCGGGGCACGAGCCGTGCCGGGCGGTGACTTCCGTGCCGGTGACGGAGCGCGTTGGGGGTGCCGGCGCGGCGAGACGGCGGGTGGCCCCCTCCGCCCCCAGTGCCGCCTGTGGACTCAGCCTGAGCGATGGGCCTTCGGAAGGAGCCAGCGCCCCCTCTGCCGGGGCAGCGAGGCGGGGAGTAGCCCCGTGGTGAGAGCCTGGCAGGCACCGCGGGGTCCCCGGGGGTTCTCCAGGAGAGTCCCGGGCCCGGGGCTTCCCGCCTGCCCCTCCCGCCCGGGGCCCAGAGACCCGGCCCCTCCGAGTCCGTGACAAAGCACTTTGGCCCAGAGGAATTTCCGTGGGGGCTTTTCCGTGTCCGCTGAGACAAAGCTGGGGTGGGGGAGGCTGATCCCTCACGTCCCCCGGCCAAGCCCGGGTGGCCGGGCCCTGGGAGGACAGTGTGGGCCGGGGCTGCCGCGGCGGGCGGCGGGAGGGCTAGCGCGGGCCAGGGTCTCCCGCTGCCCGGTCTGCCTGCGTGACGGGCAGGGGGGCTGCAGTCCTGCCTTGGGGTCGGGGGTGCCTGAGTCCCCTCCACTGGCCGCCCGGAGGCCCCTCGGAAGAGGCTGGGGCTTGGGGGAAAGCAGAGGAAGTGAGACGCCCAGTTAGGGCCTCGGGACCAGGCTTTACAACCTGGGCCGATGACTCTGCCTCGGCCTCCCGGTCGGGAGGCCCCGCTGTCCCGGGAGGCGGGAGGACCCGTCCGGCGATGTCGCGGCCGGTTCCGGGAAGTGAACTGAGGCCGGGTGCGAGCTGGCGGGGCCGGGCGGCGGGGAGGCCGCACGTCGGGCCAGGGCCCGCTTCCACCGCTGGCGTGTCGGGGTCAGCGGGGGTCAGCGGCGGCCAGCAGGCCTCGGCCCCCTGTCCAGACGGCTACCACGGTGGGCAGCCTCGGCCGGGAGAACAGGGCCTCGGCGGCCGGCCTGGCCTCGGGGTTCTCCAAGGGGTCGGGGGGACTCATGGGTGCATCAGCCACTCGGCAGTGTAGGGGTTGGCGCCCCTGCTCAGGGTGCTGCTGGGCTGGGGGTGCCCACCTGCTCCCCATGCCTGGCCTGTGCTTAAAATGAGGCCCCATCGCGTCTTAGAGGGGCATGAGGTTGCACTAGGACCCGCCGGGGGAGTGTCAGCCCCGCCCCAGGGGGCCGGTGGGCCTGGCTCAGCCCACCCTGCAGCACCGGCCCTGCCTGCTGCTCTCACCGCCAGGCCGCCCGCGGGGTGTGCGCTGGGCTGGGCTGGGGCCCAGACCCCGGAGGGGAAGGGTCTGCACGGCTGTGCCCCTCCCGGGCCTCCCTCCCTGGCTCCCAGGGTCCCCGCTGCCTCTTCAGCCCGAGCCCCCAGACCTGGGCCCACCTCCATGTGCCCCAGGGGCTGCCGGGACCGCCCTGGCTGGGGGTGAGGTCACGGGGGTGGGTCTGCGTTTAGGCCCCAGACCTCAGGGCGGAGGCAGGGCCAGGCGTCCCCGCGCCGCTTCCTCTTTCCCGGCCCGCGCCTCCTGCCAGCAGGCCTCGCAGCCACCTCCACCACCACCTGGGCAGCTCGCGCGGGCCTCCCTGCCCGCAGCAGGACACCGGCCGGGCCCTGGCACAAGCCCCACGGGGCGGTGAGTAGCCGGAGAGCGCGGGCGCCGTGACTCCATCGTCCTCGGTCTCCCGGCTGGCCTGTGCTTGGACTGGCCTGGAGGGCGGGCAGAGGCTCTCTCGGGCCACTGGCCAGTCCCCAGTAGGCAGCCCAGGCCCTTCTCTAGCCTGGCCCTCCCCTCGCGCCCCTTCCCCAGGAGACCCGGTTCCCCAGAAGCTCCTGGAGGAGCCGCTCACCCTGTGGCCGGGCCGCACTGGGCCACAGTCCTGTTTCCTGAGCAAGCCACGAGCGATCGGGGCAGCGGCCGGAGTGGCTGGGTCATGGGAGAGGCCCAGGGCGTGGGGCGAGGCCTGTCTGCCCGGAAGGGCATGTCTCCTCGTCTCCAGGACGGGCTGGGGCAGCCGCTGGGCACCGGCAGGGCCCTGGGCAGCAGCAGTGCTAGACGAAGGCTGTCCTCTGCACCAGCGTCCCGTGGACACCTGTGGGTGGGCTGGGCAGGACCCGTCTCTCCCCAAGGCCCGAGCCATGATTGATGTGGCCCGCAGGAGCCCCCGCCCTCACCCCTGCACGGGCCCCATCGTGGCCCCATCGCGGGCAGGGAGAACCTCTGGGCCCCCCATGCCGAGTGCTGGGCACCGTGCGCGGCTCAGGGGAGGGGAGGAGCACCTTGGGGTCTGCTGAGCGTCCCTGGCACCAGGGGCTGTGGGAAGATGCCCCCTTCACTTGCTGCCATCGCTGGGGCACCCCACACCACCAGGTGGGCGCCTGGCACCCCTGCAGGCTCTGGGGCCTGCCCATCCACGCGCAGGGCTGAGAGCCGCCTGCCTCCCTCCGGCGCCCCTCCCGCGGGCAGGCTCCTGGATGTGTGGGGGCGCCCTTGGCCGGGGTGACTGCTCTGGAATGGGTTTGCCCCAGTCACACCTGTGCCCCCAAGTCCTTCCATTAGCGGGGAGGAGCCAGGTCTCGGGGGCTGGGGTCCCCAGGCCCCCCAGGTCGCTCACAGCTTTCGCGGCACCCGGCCTGCCTCATGCGGCCTGGCCAGCGCAGCCGGGCCTGGGGCTGCGTGTAAGAGGCGTGTGCTGCCAGGAGACGAGCCCCTTCTGCGGCCTCGGGGCCTCTGCCCACCCTAGAGACACGCGGAGCCTGCCAGGCCCCGTCGGCCAGGCTGGGGACTCCAGGGAGGACAGCGGCTGGGGAGGGGGGCGCCCGGACCCAGGGCCAGGCAGGTGCCCCTGGAGCCCCCCCAGCCCTGCAGGTCCTGGCTTCCTGTCCCCCGGGAGGCAGCGCCACCTGGCTTGCCTGCCGGATGTCAGGGCGTGTCCCGTCGGTGTCCAGAGCAGCCCCCAGACGCCCTCAGCAAACGCCGCTGAGTGGCCCAAGGACCTAGGAGGCCGAGGAGGAGGCAGAGGGTCTCCCTGTCCCTGAGCTAGGGGTTGGGGGGTGGTGAACAGGCCCAGCTGGACTCCAGGTGGCAGGAGCTTGGGCCCCACCCCAGGGCTCCAAGGGCCAGTGGATGCTCCTGACTGCCCCCCATCCTGGGCCATGTGCCTTTGCATCGGGCGGGAGGAGGTGCCGTGAGGCCGGGCGGATGGACACACTCGGTGGCTCTGCGGCCTGGCCTTTGCAGCGCAGGCCTGAGCCGGGCCGGGCTGGCTGTGGAAGGCGTCCCTGTGGGGCTGCTCCTCGGCCTCTGTGGCCACGGGGGGCCTGGTCCTTGCCCCCCCCGAGCCCGGCAGGGCGTGCTCAGGGACGTGCGCGCTCAGGCCCCCTGACACCACGGCCTGTGTGGCTTAGGGAAGTGGAGGTCAGCCACGTGGCCTGCACTGTGGGTGCCCCGGCACGCGGCCCGGAAAAGCAGAGGCCAGCATCCCGCGGGCAGGAGCAGGGCCCAGGGCCGGCCCGGCCTGGGGAGGCGGAAGGTCTGGAGCCCACATGGCTGTAGACACCGGTAGGCCGGCCCATCCGGACCCGCCGCCACCAAGCCCCCTGCACCCCACTTATGGGGGCGCCCCCTGTGATACTTGCTGGGGAGGACACAGCCGGTGTCCTCACGGTGGCTCTTTGGCCGTTCGGGTGGGAGGGAGGGATGCCTTGGCTGGCGGCACGGCCAGTGGCCTGCTGGGCCCGGACATCCCCAGGCAGCAGGGCCCCCGGAGGCGGGGTGGGGCATGGACTCCACCGGTCACTGAGTCACTGGCTGGAAGCCCCCATGTGAGGAGGCGCCCGGGAAGGGGCGGGGCTCTCTCAGGTGACCTTGGCGCTTCCCGCCCGGCCAAGGCGCCCGTGAAGGGCCAGGACCGCGGGGTCCCGCTGCGGGGAGGTCCCGGGCTGGACAGTGGGCGAGGGGGCTGCGCCGTGCTGGCCGGAGGGGGCGCGCCCACAGTCCCGACGCTCCTGCAGGAGCGGGGTGGCTCCGGGCCAGCGCACCTCGGCTAATCACCGCATCGTGGGAAACGCGGAGCCCGGCCTAGAGGCAGCCCATTGTCTGGGGGAGATTAAAGCTCCAGCGCGGCATTGTCTGGGCAGCGGATAAATCTTCGCGCTGTCACTCAGCCACTGAATTAAGTCCCCCCTCGTTTCTAAAGGGGCTTATCTGTGCTGAATGGGGGGCCGCCCCGGCGGCGTGAGCAGCGTGTCAGGGAGCGGCTGTGCTGGCACCTTGGGGTGTGCGTCTGGTGGGGAGGGCTCCACCTGAGGCCGGCTGGGGGTGCGGGTCCCGGCGCGGGCCGGAGAGGTTCGGGGGCTGATCACAGGGCAGGCCGCACGCGGCCCCGGCAGCCTGAGCCGGAGAAGGGGTGCAGCTTGGAGACCCGGAATCTTCCAGAGTCACCACCCACTCGCTCCACAGCCCAGGGGCCCTCCTGCTGGTGCGCCCCTCGCCCAGCACCCTCGGGGGGCAGGAGGGTGGCTCAGGGGGGCTTTCCAAGGGTGTTAGCACGTGCCCCCCAAGCAGGTAGTTGGGGAGAGGGCATCCCAGCCTCGGGCCCTGGGAGCCCTTCGGGGCCGCAGCCTGTTGTGGGGGAGACCCCACCAGATGCCCACTTCACAGACGCGACCCAAGCAGAGGGGCAGGGCCGAGGCCCCGCAAGTCCCGCCCGCCTGGGGCCGCCCCACGGCTCTCCGGGGAGTCTGGGCCCAGGCCCCCCCCAGCAGGGCAATGCCGCCTAGACCGCACCCAGCGGGGAGCTGATGCCCAAGGCTGCGGCTGTGGCTGCAGAGGCCTCTGGGGGGTGGGACCCCCTCCCGCCCCCCACCCCAGCCCGGGGCTTCAGGCTCCAGTCACCCAGGCAGGGCTGGATCCACACCCAGATGATTGTCGGGCGGTGCTGGGAGCGGGATCTGCTGCAGGGTGGACCGTGCAGCTGACCGCCCAGGGTCACGTGTCCTCCAGGGCCTGCTGGGACCTGTCCCGACCTTCCCAGTGGGCAGAGCAGGGACACGTGGATGGCAGGGCCTGGTGGGGGCGGCCAGAGCTGGTCTTGGCTGGCCTCTGCCCTCTCTCTGCCTGCGCGCGGCTGGGCGGTGGCTTGACTGTGCACGGCGCGTGGCTTCTTCAGATCGTCCAGGGCCCATGGGAGCCTCCGTCCCCCCTGCTGGGTGATGTGAGCGCAGGCGCGCCCCGCCAGGGCCCCGAGGCCTCGAGCGCCCACACCGCAGCTGGAGGGAGCAGGGCGGCGGAGATGGGGCAGTGAAAGCACCGCGGGCTGGGGTACGCTTGGCTCCAAGGTGGGGTGTGGGCGGGGCCTCCCAAGGCCCCCTCCCGGGCGTGGACACGCCTGCTCCAGTCCTCACAGGGTCGCCCTGACCCCTGTTGATGGGAAGCCCAGTCCTGTGGGATTAGGGTCCAGCTGCTGACCTCATTTCGCCCCAATCACCTCTTTAAAGACCCTTCTCCAAACCCAACCTCATCCTGTGGGCCCGGGGCCGGGATTGTCGCACAAACTTGGGGGTGAAAAGGCGGATGCCAGGTAACCCGAAACTACGCTGTCCCCAGGATCCTCGTGGCCCCACCCGCCTTGCCTTTCGGGGTGTTGCAGTCATGGCATGCTAATGTACCCCAGAAAGCGGGCCGCAGGAGTGCCCAGGGTGGAGCCAGAAACCCTCACGGGGTGCCGGGCGCCGTGGGCAGGCGCTGGGGGCGTCAGCAATTAGCGGGAGCATTTCCTTCGGAGCCCGAGGGGCCGGAGCAGCCTGCACCTGAGGGCCGTGCTTGGGAATCAGGCTTGACTGGAGAGCTCAATTTTTCTCATTTTTGTGGGGTTGAGCCTTTTCAATAAGATTTCAAGAGAACAAAATCAACAGGCCCCAGGAAATTTGCATACGGCTACTTAACATCAATTCTGTATGTTTTTTTAAAAAGAAATAAACGCATAGGCAGACTCCCCCATCCGCAGGGCGGCTGCCCCGGGAGCTAGCCCTTCAAGCCCTTACAATTTTTTAAAACCCAACAGCTTTCCATAACAAAGGGCAAAATTCACAAACAAATTGCCTTCCTCCTCCCAAGTCTGCTCCTTGGCCTGTGAAGGTCTGTTGACAACACACAGCTCCTGGGGTCAGTGCTGAATGGGGGACCCCACGGAGACAGGGTCCCCCGAGGTCTGTTGAGAACAGCGAGGCTCGGAGCTAAGTGCTCGCCCTCCCCCTTCCGGTCTCCTCGGAACACCAGCTAACAAGCGGCTTTGTGGGGGCCTGGGAGGTGGTCGCCCGAGGCAGGCCGGGCTGCGCAGTGACAGCCCAGGGACAGCTGTCCTTGCTGGAGGGCGCTAGAAAGTGCTAGAAGATGCTGGAAGGTGCTGGAAGGCAGAAGTCTCTGAGTATCAGGCTGGCCAGTGCAGAGCCACGGTGTGCTCTGTGTGAGCGCCACCCCTCCTGGCTGGGAGGGCCTGATGGACAGCTCTGGGGGGCTGGGAGCCAGCAGTGCGGGCCCCTCCGGCAGCAGGAGCTCCGCGGGGCCTGAGGTCCAGGCTGAGGATGGTAGCGGACAACGGCCTCCGCACCTGGGCGGGTCTGCCTGGCTACCTGCTGGCGCCTGTCTGGGGCCCAGGAGGGTGGGTGTCCAGGCTTCCTCCAGAAGCCATGGGCAGAGAGAGGAGGCTGGGAGCCAGGCCTGGCAGGCGAGAGCTTTGGGTCACCCTCGGGTCCCAGGCATGGGTCTGGCCACCAGGACTCCCAGGCCTGGCTCTCTGCCCCTCGGTGGACTCCTCCCCAGCCGGGAGGACCCTGACCCTGGCTTCTGGCCGTTTCTGGTACCCGCAGGCACGATAAATGCCCTTTGAAGGCGTGAACGAGGGGCGGGCCCACCGGAAGGAAAGGCAGCCGGTGTGTGGGGGCAGAGGCTGGGCAGGACGGAATGTTCTGGAATGGCTGGCACCGGAGGCGTTGGACCGGGAGAGCGGCAGGAGGCCGGGAGGACAGGGACTCTCCTCCCCTGTCGCTGGGCCCCTCCTTGCCCGCCGACCACTGGGGACAGTCCCTGGGCGCAGGTGCCGGGCCGAGCCCCGCGTCCGCCTCATCCCGCCGCTCTGTGGCCTGGCCAGAGCAGACCCGGCTGCTGTCCTCTGCCCCCTCCCTGTTGGCTCTGGTCTCTGCTGGAGACATCCCGGGAGCTGGGCCGGACCAGGGGCCTGGCGGCCGGCGCTCCAGAAGCTGTGGCAGAGGACCTGGACCTGACGGAGCGAGCGGCCACGCGAGTCGCCGCCTGGACCCCAAAGGGTTAAGGAGCCAGCGCGGGCTTTGTTGGGGCATCTCTTCAGCCTAACCTGTAGCCCGGCCCAATCCTTTCCTCATGACCACGATTAGCCCGGCCGGATGAATAGGCCGCGTCTCCTATGGTAACCTGCAAAATGCATTCCTCCGTGCTCCCTCTCAGTAATTACATTCCGAGCTCGGCCCACAAACAGCATGCTAATTAGCCCTGGGAGCCTGGCGGGGTTCCCTCCCGAGGGGCCGAGGAGAGGCTGCACACAGCCGCCCCCGCCCGGGCAGCAGCGCCGAGAGGTCCGGGGGGCCCGGAGGGCAGAGACGGGCACTGCCCGGCCTGGGCTGCTGTCCCTGGTGGGCCTTTGGCGTCCACCTCCGCCCCCGCCCAGGAACCGCCCCCGGGTCTGCTTATCCTGCTCCCCTCCGGCCAAGGAGGGAGGCGCGGAGCCTCTCCTCCGTGGCTGGCCCTTGGGGGAGCCTCATGGCGGGGCGGGTGGCAGCCTTGGGGAGCTGGTCCTGGGGGAGGGGTCGCGCGTTCCCGGAGGGCAGCTGGGGGCACCCACTCCAGAGCCTGAAGCCCCCCGGGGCAGGCAGGTGGGCCTGAGGCTGCCCCAAGACCAGGGCGCTGGCCGAGGGGTGCCCGGCCTTCTTGGAGGTGTAGAGCCACCTCCCAACTTCCGTCGGGCCACGAGGGCCAGCACTGTGTGCCGGACACCGCCCGGGCCCAGGGCAGAGAGCGTGAGGCGACGCCTGCGTTGGTGCAGACAGGGCTGCTGCGTGGTGGGCGCGGGGGAGGGTGCGTGCCGGCAGGAGACACCCCGGGTTCCTGTGCTCCCTCTGGGGTCCACCTCCGCCCCCGCCCAGGAACTGCCCCCGGGTCTGCTTATCTGCTCCCCTCCGGCCAAGGAGGTGCCGAGTGGCACCGGGGCCACCTCAGGATGGGGCCTATGTGTCGATGAGGTCAGCCCTGCCCAGCTGGCGCTGCCCACGGCCAGGCTGTGCACGCGACAGGTTGTTTCTGGAGCCAGCCCAAGCGGCAGGCAGCGGAGGGCCAGGGCGGCCTGGCTGTGGGGAGGCGAGGCCTGGGTCACGCCTGGGAGGGTGGCCTCGGTGGGCAGCCCAGCCCTCGTCGCGACGAGGCTATGGACATGGCTGCCCCGCCTCGGGGGTCTGGGACGCAGGCTGAGCCTTCCTGGGGGGCCCTCAGAGCAGAGCTCTGGTGTCTGGGCATCTCGCCCCCGCCCTGCAGGCCTCCCCACTCCACTGGTCTTGGGGGCCGGGTCCGGGGTTGCGTTGCCCAGCCAGGAGGGCGCAGTGCCGGGCCAGGAGCCGCCACTGCTGGGACCTGCGTCCAGGTGGCTCACTGCGAGGCTTGAGGCTTACGGAGGGATTAGGCCTGGATTTGGAAGCCAGCAGTTGGAGGTGTCAGTCTGCCGGACTAATTCTAATGTAAACAGAGCAATCCCTTAAGTATATATCACTCAGTGCTCCCGGGGAGCGAGCGGGCAGGGCTCCCTCACACCAGCCTCGCAGATACCTGCGGCCGCGTCTCTGCGCTCAGCCCGTTCCCCGACGGCCGTGCCTGCGGCGAGCCCTGCTAGGGTGTCACCGTAATTATGGGCAGCAAACCGGGTGGATTTCCATGCCCCATTGTCCTCCCGCTGAGCCAGCCCCTCGGAACCACCTTCCCTTGTCAGGGATACACATGATCCCGGGCACCTGTGGCCAAGCCCAACGCCTCCCGGCACGGCCGCCCGGGCCCCGCGCCCCCCGCCCGCCGGCCCCCTCCCTGGCTCCCCTCGCTGGCTGTGGCCCCGGGCCCCGGGCCCGAGCGCGGCTGCCTCGGCCCGCGTTGCCCCGGCTGATGGCCGGCCAGCACTCTCCGCTGGACCAGCCCCGTCCGGCCGGGGAAACGCGCGGCCAGGGGGGCTGAAACCTGACATCTGTGGGCGTCCGGGCCGCCTTTCCTTTTGTGTCTCAGTAAATCCTGCCCCACCCCAAGGTCAGATTCTCTGCTTCCTTCTTAAAGTTTGCTTCCCAGGTAAAGCCCCGGTCCTCTGGGCCGTGTATGTGAGTGTGCGAGTGTGTGCGTGCATGCGTGTGTGCGTGTGCGTGAGCGTGAGGTAGGGGTGCAGCGCGGCCTGGCCTGGCCCAGTGATGCGTGGTCCCTGCGCCCTGAGATTTCCCAGGGCGCCTGAATGCTTTCCCTTGGCCGCCGGGCGCCTGGGCTGAGGGTCCGGTCTGCGGGTCAGGGCTCCCTGGCAGGCCAGCGCCCAGCCCGACAGCCGTCACAGCACCGGCCATGGCCACTGTGGACTGTCCCTGGCAGGGCTGGGCGCCTGCACTGTGCCCAGTGTGGCCGTTCCCCAGACGCTGGAGGCCAAGGCCCAGCAGGACCCTCGCCAGGTGTGGCCGGCCCCATCCCCTGCCCTGGCCACGTCGTCCCAGAAGCTGTTGTCAGACTCAGAGCGAGCAGAACGCGTCGTCGGCCCCCACCCCGGGCAGCGCCGGGCTCATCGGTGCCTTGCAGCGGGGGTGGCTGTGGCGTCGGGCAGGACTGGCCACTGCGGCCACTGCCTTGTGCCTGTTACAGTGACCATTGTCGTCGGCGTCATCTTAATGTGAGCCTGGTGACCGCCCTTGGGGAGCTGCACCCCGTGCCCTGTGGCCCCCGCGGGAGGGGGATGAGCCCTGGCTCGGTGACACCCCCGAGGCCAAGAGGGACCCTCACCGGGCAACAGCATCTGCTCCCCTGGGGCGGGAGGGCTCCCGTCCACGCAGGGCGAGGCCTGGCAGAGCTTCCTGGCCAGGCCCCCCAGGACCAGCCCAGGGACCCCAGTGTGTTTGCCTGAGCGCTGTGGTTGGGAGGAGACACCACTGGGCACCCACCCGGGGACGCGGCAGCCTCTGCAGGTCCCCATCTCATGGCGGGGGCAGGGCAGGCGTCCCCCTCCCGCACCTGGCTGGAGGGCTGTGAGTGGCGTGTGTGGTCGGGGCGCTGACCCCGCCCCGAGAGTGGAAAGCCGCCGGGGTGTCTGGCCAGCCTGGGCAGAGTGGGCGCAAGCAGGGTCCTCCGTCCACCACGCCCCCTCCTGCGTCCCTTCTTCCACCTGCTCCAGCTGGGGCCGGGCGAAGCGCGCGGGCTCCCAACTGAGGAAGGAGGGGCTTACCCCCCGAATCTGCAGCTTAAATCCCCCCTCGGAATGCCGAGGTCTGGTGACCGAGGTCTCCCCCAACCCCCTCGCGGCTCTCGTTGCCCCCGAGGGGGCCTTCTTGGCGCCGTGGAGCCTGGAGGCAGCGTGGAGGCCCCTGGGTGCTGCGCGGCCTGTGGCTGCGGCCTGGGGGTGCTCCCTCGGGACCCTCACCCTGGCCTGTGGGAGCCCTGGGCGGCCCAGCCCTGCCGCGCACCCGTTGGTCCTGGGTCAGATGAGCGCCGTTTCGTGCCCGCGGCCGGACGTGCAGGGGGCTTTGCTCAGCTCACGTGAACCAACATCCACGCAGTTTCCTTGTGTCGGGGTGTCAGGGTCTGCTGGGGGAGCCCTTCCTGCCCTGGCGGGGCCGCTGGGAGCCTTGGGGGCGTGTGGAGCCCCATGGAGGCTCCGGGCGGGCCGGGGAGCCATGGGTGGAGGCGGCCCCAGGGGCCAAGGGAGCCCTCACCGAGCGGCCGCGGGGCCAGGGCTGCAGGAGGCAGAGGTGGGGCTGGGCAAGGCGAGCACCCGGGTGCCTGTGTGGGTCAGAGCCCACCGGCAGGCTCGCGGGGTGCTGGCGCCCCTGGGAAGCCACCGCCGGCCCCCCGGACCCCTGGGACCCCACGGCAGCTGCCGGCTAGGGCCCCGCTAGATGGGGTGGGGGACCTGCACCCTCTGCTGCCCTCCTGCTCGGCAGGTGGCTCACGCCTGTGCCCCGGGCTGGGGGCCGCGGCCACTGGGGTCTCCGGGGACTGCGGGCCAGACTGGGCCGGGCAGGAGGCGCCTGGCTGTGGGGTTTCCGGTGGGGGGAGAAGGGTGGGAGGAGGGAGAAGAGGGAGGTCAGGAGGCCTGAGGGAAGGCAGGGAAGTGGGGAGGGGCCAGGAGGGGGGAGGAGGGGGGAGCAGGGCAGGGAGGAGGGGAGAGGGCCGGGAGGAGGGGGAGCAGGGCCGAGAGGAGGGGAGGAGGGTCGGGAGGAGGGGAGAGGGCTGGAGGAGGGGGAGGAGGGGGGAGGAGGGCCGGGAGGAGGGGGAGCAGGGCAGGGAGGAAGGGGAGGAGGGCGGGAGGAGGGGTGAGGGCCGGGAGGAGGGGGGAGGAGGGCGGGAGGAGGGGGAGGAGGGCCAGGAGGAGGGGAGAGGGCAGAGGAGGGGAGAGGGCCGGGAGGAGGGGAGAGGGCCGGGAGGAGGGGAGGAGGGCCAGGAGGAGGGAGAGGGCCGGGAGGAGGGGAGAGGGGCCGGGAGGAGGGGAGCAGGGCCGGGAGGAGGGGGGAGGAGGGCCGGGAGGAGGGGGAGCAGGCCGGGAGGAGGGGGAGAGGGCCGGGAGGAGGGAGAGGGCTGGGAGGAGGGGAGAGGGCCGGGAGGTAGGGAGAGGGCCGGGAGGAGGGAGAGGCCGGGAGGAGGGGGAGCAGGGCGGGAGGAGGGGAGAGGGCGGGGAGGAGGAGAGGGCGGAGGAGGGGAGGAGGGCCGGGAGGTAGGGAGAGGGCCGGGAGGGGGGGAGAGGGCCGGGAGGTAGGGAGTGGGCGGGAGGAGGGGAGAGGGCCGGGAGGAGGGGGAGCAGGGCCGGGAGGGGGGGGAGAGGGCCGGGAGGAGGGGGAGAGCGGGGAGGGGGGGAGAGGGCCGGGAGGAGGGGGAGAGGGCCGGGAGGAGGGGGAGAGGGCCGGGAGGAGGGGGAGCAGGGCCGGGAGGAGGGGAGGAGGGTCGGGAGGAGGGGAGAGGGCTGGAGGAGGGGGAGGAGGGGAGGAGGGCCGGGAGGAGGGGAGCAGGGCAGGGGAGGGGAAGGGGAGGAGGGCGGGAGGAGGGGAGAGGGCCGGGGCTGGAGGGCGGGGGAGCAGGGGCGCGGGGGACCCACGGCCAAGGCCGCGGGGCATGCGGGGCGGTCGCGCGCGCAGCCCCTCGGCGGCCGGTCCGGCTCTGGGTCCCGGCCTTTTGTCCGCGGCCCGCGCGCCTGTCAGCGCCGCCGCCAGAGGCCTCATCTTTTTTCTCGCGGGCTGAAAAGGCCCAGCGTCGCGTCGGGCTGCACACTGCGGCCCATTCTCCTTCCCCGCGGACCGCAATCACCGGACAGCGCCGCTATAATTCACTCCCCAGCCCGCCCTTTGAAAGGGGCCTCCGCGGCGGCTCGCCCAGCGAGATAAATCATGTGCTCGAAATTAACTTCCATTGAGGGCGGGAGGAAGAAAGGCTGATGGCCGGGCGGGCGGGAGCGCGGCAAATGTCAGCGGATAATTTGGGGGGTGTGATTAAGATCTTATCTAGGTGGGAAGTAAATAGGAAAAGACGTGAATAAAACCCCGGCCCCCGCGCCCTCCGGCCCGCGAAGCTCCCCGCGCCCGTCCTTCTCTTTGCCCCCGGCCCGCCTGGGGACGGGCGGACACGGAGCCGGGCCGGGCAGGACGCCGGGCCGGGCCGTCCCTCGGGGCCGCCGCGGGGGGCCGGGCGTCCGTCTCCAGCCTCCCGCTCGCAGGAGGGGGCGGCGGGGCGCCCGCCCACCCGAGACCCCCGCGGAGAGCCCCGTCCACGCTCGGGGCCTCCGGCCGCGTGTTTGCATCTTCCGGGTCGGGACCGCGAGTGACTTGGCTGCGGCGAGAGTTTCCCTCGAGTCAGACGAGGCCCCGGCCGTGCCTGGGAGCGGAGCCGGCGGCGGCCGCCTGGACCCCAGGGCGCGGGGTGCACACGCCCCAGCCTCGCACCTGCTGTTTCTTTTTGCTGCCGATGACTTCATCCACCTGAGCGCCAACCCCACGGCCGGGCCGCGCCCTGACAGTCACCCCGGCCCCACGGCCACATTCCTGGAGGCGGCTCCTCTCCGCGGCCTCCGCGGCGGCTGCTCTGGGCCGGCGTCCCCAGCTAACAAGGTGGCTACACTGTGGACCATCTGTCTGAGGCCTGTGGCTCCCCTGATTGGAATCATGCAGGGGTGAAGCGCAGAGGAGAGAGCAGGGGGGAAAGGCAGGGATGAAGGGCAGGGGTGAAGGGCGGGGGTGAAGGGCCGGGGTGAAGGCGGAGGTAAAGGGCAGGGGGTGAAGGGCGGTGGTGTAGGGCAGGGGTGCAGGGCGGTGGTGCAGGGCAGGGGTGCAGGGCAGGGGTGAAGGGCAGGGGGTGAAGGGCAGGGGTGAAGGGCGGGGGTGAAGGGCAGGGTGTGCAGGGCAGGGGTGAAGGGCAGGGGGTGAAGGGCAGGGGTGAAGGGCAGGGGGTGAAGGGCAGGGGAGAAGAGCAGGGATGAAGGGCAGGGGTGAAGGACAGGGATGAAGAGCAGGGGTGAAAGGCAGGGATGAAGGGCAGGGTGAAGGGTGGGGGTAAAGGGCAGGGGGTGAAGGGCAAAGGTGAAGGCAGGGGAGGAAGGGCAGGGGAGGGAGAGAGCAGGGGTGAAAGGCAGGGATGAAGGCAGGGTGCAGGGCGGGGGTGCAGGGCAGGGGGTGAAGGGCAGGGGTGAAGGGCAGGGGAGAGAGCAGGGGTGAAAGGCAGGGATGAAGGGCAGGGGTGAAGGGCGGGGGTAAAGGGCAGGGGGTGAAGGGCAGGGGTGAAGGGCGGGGTGAAGGGCGGGGGTGCAGGACAGGGGTGAAGGGCAGGGGTGAAGGGCAGTGGGTGAAGGCGGGGGGTGAAGGGCAGGGATGAAGGGCAGGGGTGCAGGGAGGGGGTGCAGGGCAGGGGTGAAGGGCAGGGATGAAGGGCAGGGGGTGAAGGGTGGTGGTGAAGGGTAGGGGGTGAAGGGTGGGGGTGCGGGCAGGGGTGAAGGGCGGGGGTGCAGGCCGGGGGGGTGAAGGGCAGGGAGAGGCGGTGGAGGGCTGAGGCGGGGTGAGCAGGGTTGTCTGCTGTGCTGGGCGCTGGGCGCGTGCCGTGCGTGGCCGGGGGCTCGAGGGCGCATGCGGGAAGGGCCCCTCCCGGCCGCCGCTCCGGCCTCAGCAAACACTTAGCGGGGTCGGAATGTGTGCAGCGCGGGGCGGCCTTCGCAAGCCGGCCAGTCCAGCCGGGCCAGCCGCACGGACGCCCAAGCGTGGCTGTGGTGTGGCAGCGGGGAGGAGGGGCTCGGGTCTGTCAGGGACGCCTCTGGTCAGGGACGCCGGCTGGTCAGGGGTCTGGACGGTGCAGAGGGGCCGAGCGTCGTGGGCCAGCAGCCAGAAGGCTCCTCAGTCCTTGACACTGGCTCTGGACACTGGGCACTGGGGTGTGGGGCAGTATCTCTGGCCTCTGTGCTGTGGCCCCCCAGGTTCTAGGCGCTGGGCGCCCCGTGTTGGCCGGGGGGGGTTGGCGTGGGTGCTGCCCGCGACTGGCCCACTGTGGCCTGGCAGAGGAGGCTGGGCCCGGGCGCCGCCTGGCCTGCTGTGGCTGTAGCTCTGGGCGCAGGGTCCGCGCTAGGGTGTCCACTGTGGGGTGTGCTGCTCCCGGGGAACCCCGCGTTGTAGGGGCAGGGGCACAGGCCTGGCCGTGGAGGCGCACCAGCTGCGGGAGTCAGGCGCCACACGCGCATGTGCACACACAGCACCCACACAGGCACACACGCGTGCACTTGCACACCTGCACGCACCTGCACACACACACATCAGACACACGGCAGGGCACACACCTGCACACACACCTGCACAGGGCTCACACACATGCTCACACACATGCCGTGGGGGCAGCTCTCAGCGGGCACTGGCGCCCTGGCAAGGCCCAGGCAGCTCCCGCTGGCCCCTGAGCGGCTGAGCTGTGCCACCCCTGACCCAGGGGGCCCGGGACAGGCTGGGGCCCAAGGTGGTTGGTGGGGGGAGGGGAGGCTCCTGCAGCAAGAGAGGGGGCTGCCCTGGCCTCGGAGCAGGCGCCCCCCAGCGCGGGCCCTGCCTCTCAAACTCCCCCGCACGGCCCTGCCTGGCGGTCCCACTGGCCTCGCTGTGGCCGGTGCCTCCGGCGCGGGGGCACGTGGGTGAGGAGGAGGGCGGTGGGCTCCTTCCAGGTGGGAGAGACGTGCCCCGGGTGACAAGGGCCACGCCTCGGGGAGGCCCGGGGACGGGTGGCGGGGAGGCCACGGGCGGGAGAGGGAGGCTCGGCGCAAAGACAAAGCCAACACCCCGCCCTGAGCAAACCAGCAGGACCAGGCAGGTGACAGATGACAGGACGGCGCCAGCCTGAGAGCAGCCTGGACTAATGGCCGGACTCTGCACTCCCGGGATCGATATCCCATCAGGCCGGCCTTGCGAGGGGCGCTCCGAGGACAAAGGGGTGACCAGCGTCCGCCTGTGCGCGCTGCCCCAGCGCACCTTCCCGCGGCCGCCAGAGCGGGCGGGCGTCCCCGTGCGGCCAGGCGCTGTCGGGGGGTCGTCCAGCCTCTCGTGCCCTGGGCTGGGGGCCCCGGGGGGGGTGCCTTCCAGGTGTGGCTTCCAGAGGCCCCCCGGCTCCTCTCGCCTCCCCCGCGGCCTTGGGTGAGGTCAGCGGTGGGTCTGGCACCTGTTCCACCTCGGTCAGCCCCTAGCGCTGACCGGGCCAGCTCCCTGGGGTTTCGGCAGCCCCTCCCTGCCCCACCCCCGTCCACCGGTCCGTGTGCGAGTGCCGAGGACGGGCCGCCGCCGGGGGCGTGCTCCGTGCCTCGCCTGGGCCGGTGGGTGGGCAGCCAGCTGCCCTGGGCCCGAGGCCAGCGGGGCAGACTCGAGGGGCGTGCAGGCACCCGGGCCACATGGCAGGCGCGTGAGGGTGCACACACGGGTGGGGAATGCGTGTGCCCGGACAGGTAAGCACACGCAGGGCCCATGTGAGCTCCGGCACACTGAGCAGGCCCGTGGTGCTGGGAGGAGCAGGCGAGGGCCCTCCCACCTCCCGGGCACTCTGGAAGAAGGGACCCCGCGGCGCCCGCAGATCTCAGCTCTGCAGACCCGGGCCCCTCAGTCCCTGAGCCTCAGGCTGAGGCTGGGCTGCTGACCTGCAGCCTGTGGCCGAGCCCTGGACGCCAGGCCTGAGAGCCCGGCGGCTTCCTTCCGGCTTGCCTTGTGTGGCCAGGGGCTTGGCCTGAGAGGGCCTTTAGTCGCCTCTCCGGCCCGCGGCATGGAAAGTCCTTTGCCCGCGAGGACGGGGCGAGGGGCTGCAGGGTATCCCGCCAGGCGGGGGGCTCCTGTGTGGCCGCAGGTGCAGGTTGTCTCGTGGTTGGGGGGACTGTGCAGCGGGTCCTGTCTGGACCATCGAGGGGCCTGGGGGGGCCCATGGGCAGGCGACTGGAGGCCGGGGCGGCGAGGGGGCGCCGGAGGTCGCGGAGGCCGCTGCTCGGGCCGGGGAGCGGGTGTGCCGCGCACTGAGGTCTGGATGACGGATCCTTTTTCTTAATGTGAGCCACGGAGGAGTTAAGTGTTTAAAAAATTGTTCCAGAAGCCGAGAGGGGCCTGGTCTCTGGTCACGCCGGATTGTCTCTCACTTAGCAGCTGACGGGCCTGTCTGCAGACCACGGAGGCGGGGTCAGGCCGGGGCGCACCCGTCCCTGCAGCCCGGAGCTGGGCGCCCGCCTGCCCGAGTCTGAGCCCACCCGACGGGGCGCGAGGGCCCTCCCCGCCGCTCCCCAGCCTGCTCCGGCCCTGGGCCTGGGCTCTGGGCGGAGACACGGCCAGCGCGGTGCCCGCCGCATTATCAGTCCACAGCCTGAAATCCAGGCAATTGAGGGGACGGGTCAAATCGTGGGGTTCTCCTCGCTCAGCTGCCCCCCTCCCCTCCCGGGGGCCGGAAGGTTCCAGGCTGCCCCCATGCAGGTGGGCCTCCAACCGTGCCTTCCCGTTGCGCCGAGTGCCAGGAAATAGGGGTCCTGAGGAAGTGAGAAGCGTGTGCAGTGGCGGGGGGCTTCCTGCTGCCCGGCCTGGGGCTGACCCCGACAGGCTGTCCCGCGGCGGGGTGCGGGGGGGGGGCCCTGCCGTCCTTTATTTGTGCGGCTCACAGGGTCCCCCAGCCCAGGGCCCGAAGGCCGCCCGCCCGTTGTCTCCCTGGGGCGCTGTGCGTCTGCGGGGCGGCGGGCGCGGGCCCGAGGGGACCTTGGTGCCCACCTCCCGCTTCGCAGCCGCGCGTCCAGGTGAGAAGAGGACACAGTAGCTTGTTGGCGCGGCAGAGCCCGCGCGGGGACGCGTCGGTGGGTGTTTCTCCTGCCTTCTTTCTGCCGCGCAGGAACGTGCTGCAGTTCGTTTCCGGCCGCGGGCGCGGGCGTGCGGGGGGTGGGAGGTGGCCGGCGCGGGGGGCGAGGGCGCCGGGGCCATCCGGGCCCGGGCCAGCTCCCCTGAGCCCCCGGCCGCGGCTCGCCGGCCTGTAGGTGCTTCCTCAGGTCCGCGGGAGCCGCTGGCGAGGGGGGGGGCCCCCGCGCCGGCCTCTGCCCAGGGAAATGGCCTGCGGGCAGGAGGGATGGCGGGCTTGTTTTAAAACAGGCTTTTATTTTAAAAGCCTCGAGTCCTGGAGGAAAGCAACATGGGGCTGCTGCGGGAGGGGCTGGAAGCGCGTCGGCTCCATCAGGACGGAGCGGCCGGCCGAGGCCGCGGCGGAGCAGACCTGCTTCTCGGCTCCCGGCCGCGGCGCCCCCGCCAGCGTGGCCCGGCCTGGGCAGGACCGCGTGAGGGCGGAGGGTGGCCGTGGGACCAGAGTTCGAGCCAGGGCGAGGACGTGAGCGCCGCCGGGTGGGGTGGGGGTGGGGTGGGGGCCGGGAGCCCACCTGTCCCGGCTGGGCCGGGAGCACCCGCCCTGAGCAGGCCCGGGCGGGGGCGGGGGCTGGGGGCTGGGAAGAGGCTGCGCCACGTCAGGACCTGGGTGATGTAGTGAGTGAAACCCCATGAAAAATGAAAGCAAGCCCTGCCCCTCCTCCTGAACAAAGGCCCCTCAGTGGGCCCGGAGCAGAGCGGGCGCGGGTATCGCCCAGATCTTTTATATTAAACGCGCCCGGCGGAATATGGATCTTATTAGGGGGCCTCGCTCCACCGCCAGCCCCTCGCCGGCACATGGTGTCTGCGAGGTCAGGGGCCGGGCTGGCCGGCTGCGGGGCGGTGTGTGGCAGCCGCAAGAGGCTCCGGTCAGCTGGGAAGGGACAGGTCCTCGTCCAGCCTCCACAACCGTCCAGTCCCCGGGACCCCGACACTCTGCACAAATAACCCCGTCTTCTACTGCTGCAACCCCGCCCCCCGCAGGCTCCCCATGGCCGGTGCGGAAGGCCAGGGTCCCCGCCAGGGCAGTGCAGCGCCCCCAGGTGCTCCCCTCGGCCCGCTTGGGCCTCCCCGAGCGGAGCGCGGCTGAAGGCTCTGGCCCTCAAGCAAGCAGGCACTCGGCGCCCGGCCGCCAGGCCCCCCAGTAGTCCGGAGAGGGCAGAGCACAGAGGCCAGGGCAGAACAAACCCTTGAGGGCCTGCGGTCGGACAGGACCCTCTTGGGAGGCAGGGAATGTGCCCCTAACCTCCAGGCCCGCGGCCCATGGCCCCCCCCAGGCCCCTGGCCCTGCCCCCACACAGCCCAGGAAAGGAAATCAAATTTAGGGGTTTCCCTTGCTGGCCAGAATGTTTAATTTAATAAGGGCGGAGGGATGCTGTTGTATTTTATTTTATTTCTACTTTGAACAGGTTGAATCTTCCTGTAGGGCCTGGGAGGCGGCTGCTGGGAATGAGAACCAGCCCAGCCTTGCAAATCCAAACCAGGGCTCCTGCCTCCCGCGCCAGCGAGGGCGGGGCGGGGTCTGCCCTGGGAGCCGTCGGGCCGGGCCGGGGCTGTGGGTGCAGAGGGCCAGGTGGTGACCCCAACTTCATGGCGTGCGAGGGGGGCTCGGCCCTCAGCAGGCGCCTCCGGTGCCCTGCTCAGGACACAGCCCACGCCCGGCTGAGCGGTTGACCGGGTGGGGCCCGGTCTGGACCCCACGGACACGGCTCAGGCTGGGCCTGCTCCACTGCTCTCAGCAGCCGGGGCGCGGATGCGCCGTGCCGCCATCCTACAGCGCGGCTGCCCTGGGGGAGGCCCCCGCGGGCTGGCTGTCGTCAGACCCCCTCGACTGAGGGCCGGGGACGGGGCGACTCGAGGCGCCTGTCAAGTCTGTCACCCCTAAGAGCGCCCTGTGGGCGCCCGAGACAGCCTCCCAGGCACAGTGGGGTGTGCTGCAGCCCATGGGGCCTTTCTGGAGGAGGCGGCACTTTGTCTCCCGGACCCGCCCACCCTCCTCTTGTGCTGCCTTTCAGTCCAGAGTCCCCCAGGTGAGGCGGCTGGCTGGACCCCGGTGGGCAGCCCTCGGCCCTGGCCGCGCGGAGACGGCCCCGGCTGACGGGGTGGGGGCTGGAGTGGGCCCCGCCCTTTAGCGGCCCAGTGTTAAGTCCAGCTCCCAGCACCAACCTGCAGCGTCGTCCCCTCTCCTCCAGGCCAGAGAGAAGCCCCGCCGTCGGCTGGGGTGGGGCATCCGACGTGTCCCCCCACATGGTGGGGGCTGAGGGTGACACAGCAGTGTGTGGAGACATGCTGGGCGGGCGACTGGCTCGGCCCCGCCGGACCCTCGGCCTCTGAGGCCCCCTTGGCTGCCCAGGCTGGGGGTCATCCCTGCCGTGAACCCTGCTTCCTGGCCATGGACCAGGAGGAGGAGGCCTCGGCCACAGAGGGTCTCAGGCGCAAGCTGACCCCTGGCGTCAGGGAGTCAGCCGCTGGCTGAGCTGCCGCCACCTTCCAGGCCAGGCCTGACCACCGGGCATTGTGCTGGGCCCCCAGGGCAAGCACGAGAGGGCGTGGCCTCAGACTAACCCCGCCTCCTGGCCCGCCTGGCCGAGGGCGCTGTGACCCCGCACCCTCAGGGGAAGAAGGAAGCCCCCAGGAAGCACCCTTGGCTGACCGTGAGGCTGGTGTGGCCATGCCAGGCCACCCGGACCGACACCCAGCGCACGGTGCGCGGCACCACCCCCAGCCGTGGGCCCTTGTGCCCTGGGGCTCTTTCTGGGTCCCTGGAAAAACCCTGCTCAGCTCACCCAAACCAAAGCAGAGCTGCCCAGTCCCACTCGCCCGAGGCCACTGCCACTTGGGTCTTGCGCTGCCAGTCAGCGCCAAAGGCAGCAGGCGCCCTGGGAGCGGCACGGGGAGCCCGCCCTCCTCCGGCCAGCAGGCTGTGGGCGCCCTCGCATCACTGGGTCCTTGGGTTCTTCTCCGGCACCTAGACCCAGGGCCTGGGTCCCAGAGGCCCCAGCACCGACCAGAAGGACAAGGAGGGCATGGCCACAGGACGGGCCGCCCCACCTCATCCCTGGTTTGGGCCCTCAGGCCTCCTGTTCTCCCCCCGCCCCAGGAGGCGCCATCAACGCAGGTCAGGCAGGGGAAACTGAGGCCCAGGGACAGGTGCTGGTTCAGGAGTGGCTGCTCACAGCCCTGGGGGCAGGGCAGGCGGCTCACAGGACCCACTCGGGCTGCTCAGCCTGACCGCGCCGGCGTGCAAAGGCTCCCGGAAGCTGAGTTCCAGGGGGCGATTGTGGGGTTCTCTGGCGAGGGGCCTTCTTAAAGGGGATAGAGGCTGGCTGGCCCGGGCCGCCCCTTTGCCACCCCTCCAGGCAAGTTGGGGCGTCTGTAATGCGTTGGGGGGGTTGTGGGCGCTGACCCCACGGTCTGGCCCCGGGGCGGAGCCGGGCAGGCGTCAGGACCGAGGGAGCGGTCCCGGCCGGCTCATTAGCACACTCCTTTGTGGGCCTTCCCGGGGCTGTCACCGGGACTCTGTGGGCATGAAGGCGTTAGAGCCCAGGAGCAATTAACAGGCTGCTTAATTAGCAAGAGGAATTAGCGTGTGAGAGGCTGCTGTCCTCCCCGGTTATCTGATTATGCACTCATCAGGCCGGCCGGGGTAATCCTCCGCATCTGCGAGCTGGCTGCTCTGTGTTCCCAGCTGAACCGTCTTGGGATCGAGGGGAGAAAGGAGCCATTGTGGGCGAGGCGCTGCTGGCCTCCCTCCCCGGCCAACTCCTCCGACCGGATGGAGGCGGCCGCCGGCGCCCTGGTCCCTGCCGGCCAGCTCGGCCTCGCCCGGGGACAGTGTCCCCCCAGCGGCCGATGAGCCTCCCCCGCAGCCCCAGGCCCCGCGGCCCCCTTCCCAGCTGTGGGGCGCAGAGCCCTGTGGATGGTGTGGTGAGGCCTGGAGGCCGCTGGGCAGTGAGCAGGGGGGGGTCCCTCTGAGCTGGCCCGCAGGGACAGGTGGGCCGCGGCTGGTGCGGGTGGGAAGGTCCTCTGGAGGGGGGGGGCGCGGCGCGTCCTGGTGTGCATAAGTGCAGGGTGCAAGGGCTGCCCTGGAAGGCCTGGCCAGTCTCGGGCGAGCGGGCGGGGCGGGGGCTCCCCTGGGCCTGGCACGCGCCCGCAGACCCCACATGCCCCCCAGGGGGCTGGCGCTCAGGGGCCTGGAGCTCGCTCGCCCAGCCCGGCCGGGGACCCAGCCCGCGAAGCCCCCGCGCACGCGCGCGCCCGGGGCAGGGTCCTCCTGGCACCTTGGGGCAGCGTGCCAGGGCCAGGGGCCGGAGGCGGCGGTGGGAACCGGCGTCAGCTGGGAAGGGAAAGGTCAGAGCAGAAAGGCCGCGCCGAGAGAGGCCCAGACGGCCTCTTGTTTTGCAAAACTCAAAATAGATTTCAGCGCTGAGCTTTTTTAAAGACAGATCTTTCGCTCTTCCGCGGTCCTCGCTTGACCTCTCCCGGTTTCTGGCGGGGGAGCCTGTTAAGATTTGGCATCGAGCGATTTAAAATGCATAGCAGCGCGCGGGCCGTGCCAGAGGCTGATGTATGCCGGCCGCTCCAGCCCGGCTTTCTCTGGCTACATCAGGTATCGCCTTTCCCAGACGATGGCCTCGCGAGATAGACCCCACCCGTGACCGGTGGGCGCAGCCAGCGCCCTCGCCGCCCGCATGCTCCGTGGGGACACGCCCGCCTCTCCGGGCATCAGGGAGTCTTTATCGGGCCGAATGATTAGCGCTGGTTTCTGGTTTCATTTTGGAAGGCCCGTGCTAAGCAGCTCCATCCACCCGTAAAGGAACACAGATGCCCTGGCCGGGGCCCCCGTCCTCCGCGGGGGGCAGGCCGGCCCACCTCTGCTGCCCACCGGCTGGGCCAGGCCCCGTGTGCGCGGGCACAGGCCACGGCCCGGCGCGGGAGGCCCCTTGGCCCTGGCTGCTCACGGCAGGGGCCGGACGCCGGGCAGATGGCTGATGGGGCGCGCGAGGGAGGGGACTCGAGCCCGGGGTCGGACTTTGGGCGGGGTCCCCACGGGGGCATCCGGGACAGGCCCCTGAATCCCGGCCGGGGTCTCCGACTCCAGGGAAGGGGCAAGCAGCTTGCGTCCACTCCCGGAGGAGCTTGAATGAGGAGCCGCTCCCCCTGGGGGGCCCCAGGACCCGGACGCGGCCGCCTCCCGAGGGTCCTCCTGGGGCCTTTTCTCCAGACGGCAGCTCCGCTCACCTCGGGGCAGCCCTCACCCCGGCGGGGAGGGGAGCTGAGGAGTCCATGCTGCCCCCCGCCTGGGCCCAGAGAACTGAGGCGTTCGGTCTACCTGACCTGTTGCCCTCGACGGTGGTGGCCGGGACGGGGCCGCTTCCCTCCCTTCCCCCTGCCACGAGCGGCTCTGGAGACGGTGTCGCGGCCCCGTGAGCTGAGCGAGAACCATACGCCCCTTCGCGTGGGACGGACCACCCCACGGCACTGCCCCGGCCAGGGCTCTCAGGCCGCTGAGGGAAGCGTCAGGGGCGGTCACCTGGCCGGGCAGCCCTGTGGACCTGGTGCGGGGGCGTCGAGACACTGCGCCGAGAGTTTCCCGGGGCGGGGGTGTGTGCAGGCGGGGACCCCGTGGACGCAGAAGGACACGCTGAGCCCGACACCCCCGGATTCCATCCCCAAGCCTGAGACAGCCTGGTGCGGGGCGTCCTCAGGGCCTCCTGGTCTCGCCCCCCCAGGGACCCTCAGCGCCTGGTGCTCCCCTGGGCTGGTTCCCATCCCAGCCCCGAAACCACACAGCCAGGGGGCGTCAGACCGGTCAGCAGTCCGCGAGGCCCCTGCGGGAGCATCCAAAAAGGGGCGCCCTCGGCCCGCCCGTCCTCGCACGCCCCCCGTGTTCCCCGCACGCCCCTCAGGGCTCACCCTATCCTGTCCATGTCCTTTCTTCGCCATCCGTTGCTTCCACTGGGCCACGGCCGGTTTGCCCTGGGAGCCAGGGACCCTCAGCCTGTGGCCAGCAGCACAGAGGGGCAGGCTGGGGAGGAAGTGGCCTCAAGGGCGGCGCTGGCCGGGCAGGGAGCTGGCCGGGGTGCCCGGCGCTCGATGGGCGGTCTGCAGGCGCGGCCTGCAGCTGCTCGGTCAGAGCTGGGCTCTCCCAGAGCAAAGGCTGGCTCCGGCCAGAGTGCTCGAGGGTCATGTGAAGACCGAGGTGCCGAGTCCCCGGCGCGGCCACTGCTGAGGTGCCAGGGCCCTTGTAGGGGGTGGACACGAGTCAGGCCCCCGCCTCAGGCCTGGATCCCAGGGAGAAGGGGCAGCGCCCTCCATCCAGCGGCCTCTGTCCAGCAGCACATGGGCCGGCCAGCACGCGCCAGAGCCTGCGGGCTGCGGCGCTCCTGGGCCCAAGCAAGGCCACCTGTGTCCCACGGGCAGCGTGAGCTCTGGCGGCCCCCAGAGCTGCCCGGCTCACCCGGCTTGTTTCCAAGTTGAGACTCGCCACTCCCGGCCACGGCCCAGCCCACCCGCCTCCCGCAGGCCTCGGCCACCGTGGCTGCGACCCGCAGTGGGCGACTTGGCCCAGCCCGGGCTCGGGCCAGCAGATCCCCAGGCTGCGACGGCCGGGCTGGCTTCCCTGGGTCCATCCTGCGTCCGGGGCTGGGGCGGCACCCCCCACCCCCTCCCGCTCCGGGACACCCAGCTGTGTGCCTCCGCGGGCGCCGCCGGCCCCTGGCCGCTCACACCTTCGCGTCACACCCGGCGCTGGACCCGTCCCGCGTGCGCGCACGTGCCGCCTCTCGCTGCTCCGTCGCCGTCTGGTTTTGCTTCTCTCCCGCTCTGAGGACAGCTTTGGAGTCGTTTCCGGTTCAAGAAAAAGCTTTATTTTCAATCTTATTCCGTGTCGAGGCGCAGGCCGGGCACGGGGAGCGTCACGGTCTTTCGTTCTAACCATTGAGACGACGTGTGTCTTGCTAAGTTTTATTTTTAAGCGGTTTTCACTGAGACTTTGTGTTTCCATCGCTGCGCAAGCCCATTTCTCTTCTCGTCGGGTTTGTTTCAAAGGAAATTTTTAGCAAGAAAGAAAAAACCCAAAATATCAGTAATTCAAGCTCTCCAGCCGCCCCCCACCCCGCCCCGACTTCCCTGCCTATGCAGCAGAAAACACCCGTGGGGGTGGGTGGGGGCCTCCCCCAAGCAGCGTGCAAACATGCCGGCCAGGGTGCGGGCACCCCTGCGGGGAGGCCTGGGCAGGGCCACCCGCCCTCGCCCCTGCGCCGTCCCTCGGTCCCCTCCCGCGCCGGCCTTCCTCCCTCCCGGCCCCAGCGTCCTGGATAAGCCTGTTAAATTGCCCCGTAATACTTAAAATGCTAGTGCCTTTAATATGTAAACAATGACAATTTTTTCCAAAGGGTTTAGGATTTAAATTAGTTTTTTAAAAACCCAATTACTGCCTTTTAATGCGAAGGAGAAGCTCTTTATGTGCTAATTATATAGCTGGGGAATGGGCAATCAGGGTACAATGGGACATGAAGGGCACTTTTCAAGGTTTAAACTTTCTTCTCTGGGTCTGGAGCGGGTCTGCACAGGCAGGGCCTGGTGGTGGCACGTCTGCGCGCGTGGTGGCCCGACGTGGCCCGATGGGGGTCGAGGAGACGCGGCAGAGACAAGCACGCGGCCGCTGTCGTCTCTTACTCGCCATGTTCGTGAAGCGTCAGATCCTGGCCCCGGGCCCTGATCCCTGCCCAGATTGCTCAGGCCAGTGGGCAAAGAGGGGACGCTGCTGGGTGCAGGGTGGACGGAACCCGGGCCTGGTCCCCGCAGAGCCCACATAGAACCTTCTGGAACCTTCCAGAGCATTCTGGATGCCTAAGCGGCTGCTGGGCTGCAAGGAAAGTCTCACTACAGGCGTGTCCCAACACAGACCCGCGGCGGGGCTGGCCTCCCAGAGCCCAGGTCAGCTGGGGATGTCCCGGCGCCTCGTGGACAACACCTGCTTCCTTGGAACAGGGACGGTGCCGTCTAAACAGAACTTATCTTCGAAGCCCAGTGGCCCCTCTTTTGCTTGCGGTTCCGACTGTGGCCTGGTGGCCGACAGGTGCGGGGCATGGGAACGCCCTCCCTGGGGGCTGGGGCTGGGGTGTCAGGGAAGAGGCCGGGCTTGGCGGCGCCCCCACCAAGCCTGCAGCAGGACTCCTGCTGCCCAGACCTGGGAGCGGCGCTCACCCGCATGGGCTGCCTGCCCACACCAGCCCCCGCGGACAACCGGGCCTGTGGCCGTCGCTGGGCTGCCAGGCGGGGCAGGGACCGTGGCCAGCGTGGCCGTGTGACAGAAGGCAGAGAGGACACGCTGCAGGTGGCAGGAAGGCTGACTTGGGGCCCCCAACAGCCCTCACGGGGGCTGCTGATCCTTCCCAGAGCTGCTGCCCCAGCATCACCGCCAGGACGTGACCCACCATCCCCTGCCCCAGGCTCTGCGCTGGACCTCACCTGCGGTCCTCCACAAATCCCGCAGCCCCTGGGCCAGCTCACGCCCCTTGCCAGAGAGGTGGGTGTCCCCGATGTGGGGGAGCCAGTGGGCAGGGCCCCTGGGGCCCCACTGGGGGCCGGGGTCAGGGAGGAGGGCGAGCACCCAGGCCTGGCCCCCGGGAGGGTGCCCAGGACTGGGCGTCAGGCAGGAAGGGCAGGGGCTGTGGGGGGGCGCGGGGGCCCAGGGTGGGTGGGGGCCGGTCAGCTGGACGCTCCAGGCGCAGGTGTCTCCGGGGGCTCAGAGCGGGTGGCCTGGGCCGCAGGACGGGGCTGCGGGAGGCACATCCGGCGGGACTCCTGCGCTCAGGTGTCCTCGGCACAGCCCCACGCGTTCTGGCGTCCACACTGATGCGTGAGGGCCCCGAGCGGCCCGTGGCAGGGTGAGGCGGAGGCCGAGAGCAGCGGGGCCTCAACCCAGTGGGTCCAGGAATGGCCGCGTTGGCACCTAGGGTGTTCAAAACCGGCGCAGATTAAACTAAAGCGATTAGACAACTTATTTTCTTTTTCAAGACATTAGCTGGTCAAAATGACAAAAATGTCCTTAAGCCGAGCCGAGGCAGGGCCGGAACAGGCCGCCCTTTGTTTGGCTGGGGGCCGGGCCGCGGGGCCCGCGTGGACACCCAGGACCCCTCCTGCAGCCGGCGCGGGAACCGGCCCGTATTAGCGGGGATTAGGCGGCCGAGCTGGGGTGGCCGGGCGCTGTGGCCACCCAACAGCGGGCCTGGGCCGAGTCCGCCGCCCGCCAGGTCGGGCAGCTTGGGGGAGGGGCGTCTTCCTGGACCGGCCGGGCTGCCACTTCTTTGGGGGGTTGGGGCGCGCCCCCAGGGAGCAGGGAAGAGCCCCGATGCTGCCCGGCCCCACGCCCCAGCCCGGCGGCCCGGAGCCGACCCTCCCGCCTCTGGCCCGGCCCGGCAGGTGGGGTCCCGGCCGGGGGGCGGGAAGGGCGGGCTGGGGCCCCCCGCCTGGCTCTTCCTGTCCCGCAGACGCGGCCCTTGGGCCCGACATTTTCTCAAGCAAAGAAAACATACTAGAGCGAGTCTCTTATCTGGGGACAAACAATGAGGCCGGGCCGCCGGGAAGGCTCTCGGGTCAGCCCAGGGCCCAGCGCCCGCCAAGCCGGGGTGGCCTTGCTCCGGGGCGGCAGGTGACGCGCCAGCTGCGCCGTAACGGGAGCCCCGACGCACCGCGCCGGCGTGGCTGACATTGGAGGGTCTCCTCGCCCCCTTCCGAGCGGCGCTGTGGCCGAGCACACCCTCCGGGCTCAGGCACAATCACGGGGTCGGATTACCCCGAGAAACAGGCTTTCCCTTTGTTCCGTCCAGCGCGGCTCCGGCAGCCCGGCCCGGCCCGGCCCGGCAGACCCTGCTCTCTGGGCCGGTCTCGTGCGCCCACCCCCACCCTCCTGGGCTCTGGTGGCCGCCGAGGGGAGGGTGGCCCGGAGGGCCGGGTGCGGGCCCGGTGAGGTGGGCGTCCCCCGTCCCCGCAGTGGCTGACGTGGCAGGCGCAGGTGTGCGGGAGCTCTGCTCGCCCTCTGGCGCACGGAGCCCGGGGCAGGGCAGGTGGGGGCCCAGGGCCGGGGTCCCGGGTGGCCTCTGGGCCTGCGACTCGGGCCTGGGGCTGCCCCTGTCCCCCCCGACCGCATGGGGCCGTGCAGGGCTGGGGGGGGAGGGGGGCCCCGCCTGGCGGTGCCGGGGGCAGTGGTGAGGGCACGACGTCCAGGAGGGTGCCCGGCCCACCAGAGAGGCCGCCCCCCACGTCCGCCTCACAGATAGGACGGGCCGCTCCTCCGAGGACAGCCAGTTCGTTTGTGAAGCTGCGCCGGCCGTGGCTGCTGTGCTGTTGGCCAACTTGCTGAGTCACGGTGAGGGGACAGCAGGGTCTGCCGTGGGGAGAGCCACAGCCCGGGGCTCCCAGGACCCTGCGGGCGTCCCAGGCTCTCCAGCCCGCTGGCCGCTGCAGACCGCGGAGCCCACCCCGGCCCCGGGCAAGCATACTGCCATCCAGGTGACACAGGCCCCCCAAGACAGGACACCACGCTCATTGGCACCCCCTCCTGCAGGTTAGGACCTTCCCTGTGGCCGGAGATGGTGGTGGACGGAGGCGGCGGAGCTGGGGGGCGGCGGGTAGGGGGCACTCGGCCTGCCGCATCCGCGGTGGGCACGTGGGGAGGCCGGCGTTTGCCCCAGGCAGGGCCCCAGGGTGGAGGGCCCAGCCCTCGCCCCCTCCCAGCCACAGGCCGGGCGGGCGTGGGCGGTCACATGGTGCGGATTTGGCCCGAGGGCCGTGGGACGCATGCGCGGGCCACATAGGGCCAGCGCCCGGGGGAGGGCTGGAGCGCACACCGGCCATGGCAGCGCAGCCCGGCAGGCCCTGGTGTTTCTCCCAGAGATTCCAGAACACCCCGGCAGTGGCACCTCTCTGGGGTCCCGGGGTCTGCCGGCCGGGGAGGTATGACCAGGCCCAGAGGGGCCATCTGGGAGGGCTCCTCAGAGGCGGCGACTTCGGATGGAGCACGCGTGCGCCATCAGCCCCCCGACCCGTGTGTTGTCTGGTCCCCGGCAGCAGCTGTCTGAGGTCCCGATGCCTGGAGACCTGCCTCCCAGTGCCCCAACTGTCCCCGCCGTGGACACGAGTCACGAGGGGCCCAGCGCCCACCTGCCCCGTTGTCCGAGCTCGGGCCCCTCTGTGCCAAGGTGCCCTCGCCCCTCGGGGGCCCTCGGCTGCGTGGCCTGCCTGGCCGCTGGGGAGGAGGCCCCATGGGCCTGGTGTCTCAGCTGGCTCAGTGCTGCAGGCCTGCGATGCTGGGGAGCAGGCGGGGCCCGGCCTCCCCAGATAACGCTCAGGCCCCCCCTGCTGCCCCGGTGTCGCCTCAGGATCCCATGAGCCTCCCGGGAGAGAAGGCCACATCCACCCGAGGGCAAGCCTGGTGGGAGCACCAGAGGCCTCAGCCTCATGCGCCCACTCTGGGAGCCACAGCAGAGCCAGAGAGGGCCGGGCCGGGCCTCCCGGGGCTGGGGCTGCGGTGGGGTGACTGCGCCCCCACATGTCCAGGCCTAGGCCCCATTCTGGGTGCCCTGCCGCACCCCATGGAGTGCTCTGTGGATGCTGCGGTGCTGAGGCAGACACGGCCGCCCCTCCCTCCCCTGGAAGGCGCCCGTCCCCACCAGCCAGCTCCCACGCTCACTTCCGGGAGGCCCCTGTGCCCTGGGGGAGGGGGGCGCAAAGGGTGCCAGACAGCCAGGCCTGACTCTGGACCCGGCACCACACTCCAGGAAAAGGGAGAGAAGGTTCTGGAAGGTTTTGGAGGTTCCCCCGCCCTGGCCCAGCAGGTGCTGGGGAGGCCCCAGTCCCGGGGGCTGGCGGGTGGCGTGGTCACTTGCTGGTCTGCGTCGGGAAGGGCTGGGAGGACCCGGGGGCCCCGTGGGCCTCTGGGGAGCCTGGACTCCCCTGGCCTCGGCTGTGGGCAGGACCCTAAGCACGGAGGAGGAGGCCGGCCCGTTCCCAGCGCTGCCCTCGGCTCCCCCTCGGCCCGTCTTCCCGGGCGCTGTGGGCGTTCCACTTTGACCTTTGGGGTAAGATAATGGGGCTTCTGTTCTGGAGCCGCTGGGAGTCGGTCTCCCAGCTGGTCTCCACAGGCCGCCCGGGGCGCCCACCCCCAGGGCCCCTGCCTTTGGCTGCGTTTCTCTCGGGGGTGGTGGCCGGGCCGGGTGGGCACTCCCCAGCTCGCCCGTGGGCACTGGGGCGGCGGCTCTGGTGTCCGTGCCCCCCAGGGCCATGCAGCACCCGGGAACCTTCCGCCCCATGCTGGCGCCTCCTCCCCCACCCTGCAGCCCAGCTGTTTCCGTGAGGACCCGAGAAAAAGCCGGCCGGGATGTCCAGGGTGACCGGGGATGCGAGGAGCCGTGTCTGAGTGATGAATCGTGTGCTCTTTGCCCCAAGCGGGCAGCAGGCACGGAGCTCGGTGAAAGCCGATCTCCAGCCAGCAGGGGCAGGGACAGAGCCCCAGCAGGCGGGCAGGGGCTGCGGGGGCTTCAGGCCGCCTGCCCCACCCAGGGCCCCGGAGCCTGGCTTTAGGGCCGCAGATGGCCGCCCGCTGCCCTCACGGCAGTCCTGGTGGCAGACGAGGTGCTGGCCCTGGCCTGCCGCGGCGCTGGCCTGGGTGCGGGCAGGGAGCGCAGACTCGTGGCCCGGGGCCAGGACGGCGGCCTCGGAAGCGGAAAGGGGCACAGGCGCAGCCCCTTCCGGGGTCCAGGCTGAGGGGTGGCCGGGGCTGGGGAGGTCTCAGCAGGGAGAGGCCAGGTGGCCCCCGGTCCTCATCGGCTCTTGGGCCACTCCCGGCGCCCGCGCCCGCCCCGGCATCGAGGCACCGCCTCCGCCCCGGCTGCCAGACCCACGTGCCGCCCGACCGTGGGCCTCTGCTCCCCGCTCCCCGCTCCCACAGCCGGCACCCAGCACGGTCGCTCGCGGGCGGACGCCGCCTCCAGTGGCCACGCTGGCTGTGCCCCTTTGTTTAGGGACCTGGTTTTTATTAAATTTAATTGCTTCCTTTTCTGGCCTTAAATCAAGGGTGGCCTCAAAACAGGGACAGCATCGATTTAATTTAATTACTCCGCAGCCTTCCCAGGAGAAGCTCGGCTACTGGAGGCTCCGGGGCCCGGCCGTCGCGCCCAGCCCGAGAGGCGGGACGCAGCTCCTGTCCGCGGCCGGCTCACCGGCGTCTTTCTTTTCCCCTGCCATGAAGAGCGCGGGCCCTGACTCGGGCGATTCCTCAAGGGCCGTTTATCTTCCGAGCCGGCGTCCCCACCGGCCGCTCAGGCAGCACAAAGGAGAGGCGGCCGCTGCCGGCTCCACGGCCGCCCGCCGGCCAGGTACGGGGTGGGGCCGCCCGGCCTCGGCCCCGCGCGCTGTGACCCCGTCCTGCCCCGCGGCCCGACGCAAGCCCCGGGGACGGCGGCGTGGAGGCCGCTGCGGCGTGTTTTATGGAATGTCACCGAGGACACGGCGGGTCCTCGCGGCCCGGCGCCCGGAACTCAGGCGCAAACACTGGAAATTATTAAGATGATTTGTTAAATAATAGAAAATGTTTTTCATTTCCAATTTCCAGCGCTTGCTGAAACCCTCCTCGGCCGCCTGCTCCTCATTCCTTAATATTTAGACTTATGGGCCAATTTGAGGGTATTTTCTCTTTCTGCCGTGATTAATGCTTCCGTGGGACAATGTCATCACAAGTCACCCACCTGCCCTGTCAGCCCGGCATCAATCTCTCCGGCTGGGTGGTAATTTATGGCGGGCGCCGGCGATTTGCAAGCCTGGTGGGGCGGGCGGAGGCGCCGCTCGGCTCTGTCTCGGCCGCGTCAGCTCCCCATTAGCAGAACAAATGGTGCAGAGACCAGGCATCATCTCCAAGGCTCGATAAATATTTTATCAGCCATAATGGAAATTGTCAGATTGATCTAATTGTACAATACGTTATCAGTGTGCTATCGGGGCAGGCCGGCCTCGCCGGGCCCGGGCTGCGGGCTGCGGCGGCGGCGGGCGGGCGGCTGGGCCCGGCCCCGCGTAAATAAAGCGCCGGTCACGGCAGCCCGTTAAGGGGATGATAAATTTTGTGGAGATAAATGGCTTCATCCGGCTGTGCCTGGCTAGTCCGGAGTTTTGAGAGCAGGAGGGGAGCAGAGGTGGGCCCGGGCCGGGGTCGGGTCCAGACTCCTGCAGCCCGCCCGCCCGGTCGCCGGGGAAACGCCCCGCAGAGCGGCAGTGGCCCGGGGCCTCTGCGAGGGGCGCCGGCCGGCCTCGGATGTGGGCGCGCAGTGACCCCGGGGGCCCCGGCCCGGCCTCCAGGAGCCGAGCCCGCTGGAAAGGCCGATGCGTGAGAGCGGCCTCCGGGTCCGTCCTCAGGAAGGCTGGGGAGGGGCGGGGGCGGGGGCGGTCAGGCGCTTTCACAGCCAGGCAGGGCCTTTTGATTTCTAGAACAAACAGCGATGTCTCAGACCTGGAGCACATTTGCAAAACCGAGTGAAAACATCTGTGAACAAGCCCGCAGCGAGCTGCCGGGCGGCGGGGGCGGCCTTCCTGCCGGGCGGCCACTGCCAGCCCTGCCCACATCCTCGCGGCCTCCTCCCGCTGTGGATGCGTCCGGGGCGCACAGCAAGGCCGCTGGCCTCAGCCTCGGTGGGCGCAGCGGCGCCCGGGGACGTTGCCCCGAGGGGAGGGGCGCAGGCGCCACGGAGGGTGCGGGGCCGGAGGGACGGGAGGTCAGCGCGGCGTGGCTCCCGCTCCTCGGCCCACCTGGTGCTCTGCGGGCGGCTCTGGCCACGCTCTCGGCCCGGCTCCCAGACCAGCCCCCGCAGGGAGCCCCACGCGTGGGTGGGACGTGCACTTGGGCCTGGGCCGGAGCACATGCACACACACACGTGCACTCATGCACACGTGCACACACACGCACATGTGCACATGCATGCACACAGCACACACATATACACTCACACACGTGCACACAGCCACACACACGTGCACACACACACCCCACACGTGCACACACACACGTGCGCGTGCACAGAAGCCCGTGCTCCAGCTCTCCGCTGCCATCACGTAAAGGACGGCGGCAGGGCTGGGCGGGCTCCACACGGGCTGAGCCGCCAGGAGGTCCCTGTGTGGAGTTCTGGCCGTGGGGTCCCAGCGTGGGGTCGGGCGTGGGCGTGAGCTGCGGGCGCGTGGCCGGGCCTGGCGCTCGGGAGCTTCCCCGCCCGCGGCCGGGCACTGGGATGGCCCCAGCCCGTCTCCCCAGCTGCCCTCTCCCCTTCCCACGGAGGGAGGGCAGCACCCAGAGCCCTCCGGCCCTCCTGGACGGCCAGGTCCGGCTGGGTCTGCGTGGGGTGGGCTCTCCCCGGGCCGCAATCACAGCTGCAGCAGAAACTCAGCCGAGGGCCCTCCTGCCGGATGTGGGGCAGTGGCCGCCACGCCGCTCCCTCCCCTGCCTGGACTCCCCGGGCCCTGGGCCCTCTCCTGGCTGCTGGGAGCCCTCCTGGGAGGGACCCCTGAGAGGCCTGGCCGCCGGCACCACCCTCCAAGGACTGGCCGGCCCTGCCCACCGAGGAAGGTGCTGGGCCTTGGGGTCCCATCACCCCAGGACCTGGCGGCCCCAGGCTCTGATCCCTGGGGGCCCCTCTCCAGAGCAGACCCTGCCCCATGACATCACATGTGCCCAGAGACGGCTGTCTGGCCCTTCCCCGGGCCTGGCCCTGTGGGGGAGCCCCTGGGAGGCCTCAGATGGGCTGGAGGACAGGCTGGCTGCAAGGGTGACCAGGGCAAGTGTCAGCTAGAACCGTCTCCCCTCACTGCAGCTGCCCTGTCCCTAGTCATGGTTCGGAAACTGAGGCACGGGGGAGCTGGGAGGCCGGGCACCTGCCTGGGTCTGCTCCCGGGCCTCTGCGCCATCTGAGCTGCACTGTGGGGGGGTGAGGGCGGGGTCCTCTCCCTCCCAGTGCTCTCCCAACACCCCGGGCTCTCTCCTCCGAGGGGACACCCAGAGCCCTCCAAGGTGACCCTGGCTGGCCCCACCACCTGCACACCCTGGGTCCATGCTGGAGGCAGCCCCCCGGGGCCAAAGTGTGGGAGCAGCCTAGGGCGGGCACCAAGGCCCTCGTGCATGAGGGGAGGGAGGCCAGGGGGGCTTCTGGCTCCAGCGCCACCCAGGCTCGCCCACGCGTGTGCCCCGGGCCTGGGGGAGGTTGGGGCTAGGCCTGGCCGCCAGGGGCTCCTCCTGCCCTCCCGAGTCCATCCTAAACCAGCCGTCAGGCGCCCCTCCCCTGCAGAGGAGACAAGCAACCAGAACTGCAAAGTGCACCCCTTGGGCGCCTGGACGGATGTCCTGGCCGCCTGCGAGTGCTCAGGGCCGAGTCGGGGTTACCCTGTGCCTGGAGACCCAGGCCACACGCTCGAGGTGGGCCCCCAGCCCCCAGCCGCCATCCACCCAGCCAGGTGCGCCTTGCATGACCCAGGTGCCTGGAAGACGCCTGAGCTCCTGCTGGCACGTAGGCAGCCGTCACCCCGCGCAGGTGCTGCCCGCCACCCCAGGAGCCCCACTGTGGCCAGGAGAGGGCGGGGCGGGATGACACTGGCCCCATCGTGCTGGGCCCAAGGGACGCCGGGCAGTGAGCCCCGCTGCTGGCTGGGATTCCGCGCCCCGTCTCCTGGGCACCACCCTCGGGTGGGACCCGCTGCTGAGGAGGGAGCGGCCTCGGCCCTCCACACCAGAGACAGAGCCCGGGCCCGGGGCCCTCCAGAAGCTGTGACCGCCTCACCCCCACCGTGTCCTGGCCGCTGTCAAGGACGCATGTGTGTGGTGTGCACGCGGTGATGCAGGCAGCTGTGTGCACGTGGTATGCAGGTGTGTAGGGTGTGCAGCAAGCGTGTGTGCATGTGTCCTGTGTGCACGCGCGAGTGTACATGTGCCTTCTCAGTAGTGCCATGGCTGATGGTCAGTTTCATCCCATATGACAACGAGGTCTGGGGGCACTCAGGAGCCCCTGGCCCAGCAGTTTGCTGCACTCGGTAGGGCCCTGGGCAGCCCCTGTCTGGGCTTCTGGGGCCTGGGCAGGAGCCGAACAGGTGGCCACAGCTGCTTCAAGGTCCCCAGGGGCCCGCGGCTACAGCCGGGGGGCAGGGCGGGTGCGCCGGGTCTACTTTCCTTTTCACTTGTGAGCACCCCCCACGCCGACCATGTCCGTGCCGGGCCGAGAGCTCCGTGGCCTGTGCCGGCCCCCTGCTGTCTTTGGGGGGCTGCCGGCCATGTGCTCTCCAGGGCTCTCACCTGGGCTCTGCCCCCAGAGGGCCCCGGCGCATGAAATTGTGGGGTAGGGGCAGTGTTGGGGTGTGGGAGGGCTGCCTGGAGGTCCCAGAGAAGTGGGGGGTGCCTCAACGGCGCAGGCATGGGGCGGGCAGCGCCATGACGGTCAGTGCCTGGGACGTCACCGGCTGCGGTGACCGGGCCAGGCAGGGGGCCAGGTCTGCAGGCCAGCAGGCCAGCGAGGCGAGGGAGCCGTCTAGCCCGGCGCGGGCCAACACTTCGGTGCCCGTCACCCCCTCCCTGAGTGCGCCTTCCCATTCGGGTGGGGTCCTCAGGGCGGTGGCCCCGGCCGGGCAGCAGTGTCTGGGTTTGGGGCCGTGGCCTGGCTGGCGCGTGGGGCAGCACAGCCCTTCACGCCAGGATCGCGTTGGTGTTTGCCACACCCAGAGGGGGACCCCTGGACTGGAACCTCAAACAAGTGGGCGAGGAAGAGATGTCCCAGGCCCCATGGATGACCTGAGGTCCCCCCTCGCTGGACTACCCGGCCCCTGGCGTGTGGGGGTGAGATGACCGCAGAGGTGACCAGGCCTCAGCCAGGCTACCCTGGCCGGCCGGATAAGACTGTCCCGGAGCCAGCACTTGACCGCCTCGGCCAGCGCCTGGCTGCCGTTGTGTGTCCACCAGCTGGGCCGGGGCCTGGGAAGGCACAAGGTGTGAGCCCCCGAGTCCAGGCAGCGGGGCTGCGGGGTCTGTCTCAGGGCGAGCAACAGCCATGCGTTCGGGGCCGCCCTCTGCCGTGGCCCGGCCAGGACGGCCGTCCGCCTTCTCATGTGCGCGGTGGCCCGGGAGGAGCTCCGTCGGCGTCCCAGCGTGTGTCCAGCCACGTCCCCTGGGCCCTGGGCAGGCCAGCGTCCACAGGCACCGGCGCGGCCGCATCTCCACCGGCGAGGCTGAGCTGCAGGTGTGTGGCCGGGGCTCAGCCGCCCGCTCCCATGCCTGGAGAGCGCTGCGGAGGGCTGCACCGGGTGTGGCCCTGGGACTGCTCGTGTGGGCCCCGCGGGTGGCGCCTTCAGCCTCCATCCCGGAATCGTGGAGAATCCTGGTGTGCGCGGGCGCAGGGTGCTCCTCTGTCCCTGCAGACCCTTCCACGCCCGCGGCTGCGGCTTCACGGCCGTAGGAAAGAAATCGAGGCTTTGCACTGGGACATCCCACGCGTGGGGCCACAGAAGCTCTGAGTGGGGCCCCCCTCTCTCCTCCCTGCGTCGCTCGGGACCCCTGCCGGACACCCGTCCTGCGGCCCGTTGCGGGTATCTGGCTGGCAGGACACACGGGGCGAGCTGCAGACTGAGCTCAGGCCCCACACAGGAGCCCCCTCTCTGGCCCTGAGGGCTCCGGCAGGAGGTGGTGGGAGTTGGGGGGTGAGGGATCCTCGAAGTTCCCTGAGTCAGAATCAGTGGCCAAGACCACTTAGGTCCTCCGGGACTTGGCAAGCAAGACCTTGAAGACAGGCGGCGTTCATCCCTCGCCTGGCCTCCTGCCCTCCGTCCGCCCGTCCACCCACCCACTGAGATTCCTGGAGGTGCCGTCTGTGCCCATGTGTGTCCCGAGGAGGGGGATCGCTGAGCCCGTTCCAGTGAGGAAGCTGACCGAGATGAGGGGCCGGGGCTCCTGCCTCAGCCTCTCGTTGGGAGCACGAGTGTGCAGCCTCCACTGCCGAGCACCCTGGTCCGGGAGCCACGCTTGCCCCAGGGTCTCCGGGCAGAGTCCAGGGCCTCTGGGACGTTGGTGCTGCCCGCCTGCTCCTTGACCCGTTGCTGGGCCTGGCACCCAGCGGGTAGAGGGCTGCGGCCAGGCCTTCCCACTCTGCCTGGCCTGCGGCCTCCTGCCGGCCTTCCTGTGTCAGCTGCAGACTGCGGCAGGTGGAGAGACCAGCCCCGAAGGGGCAGAGGCCTCCGGGGGCCGGTACGGGTCTTGGAAGGGGCTGCGGAGCGGAACACGGGCGGGGAAGGGGCCAGGAGCCGGCGCAGGGTCCCGGGTGGGCCACGCAGGTGCCGGCCGGCTGTGCTCGTCTGGCTGCGGCGCGGGGAACGTGGCTGGGGCAGCGGGCGGGCAGGGCCAAAAGGCCACACCCTGACCCCTCGCCAGAGGCCCCGAGACCCCCAGGGGCGGCCACAGGCTGGGCCGCGTGCAGGAGCCCCTCGTTCGCCGCAGGGAAGGGCGAGAGATGCTGCGTGGGGCTGCCCGGAGGCCGGGCTGGGCCTGGCACCCCCTCCGCTGAGGTCTGGTGATGGAGCGCCCGATCCACCCTTCCGGAAAAGGCAGTCCTGTTTGGATCAGAAAATAATTAGCAGGGCTTTAAGTGGGGGTTTCAAGTACACATTTAATTTAGGCTGATTAACAGGCATGTGCTAAGTACACGCCAGCTGAATTTTAAAACCGTCCCATTGAGAAGCTCGGAGCACGCGGCAATATGGAAACTCGGTAAATGCGCCGTTTCTGTAACTGGCAATTATATTAATAACACGCAGCACTTGTCTCGCGAAATTCAAATTAATGTGTGCGTGTCGGCCTCGGGGCCGCGCGGCTCCCAGGCGGCGTGTGACCGGGAGCCGCTGGCGGGCGCCGCGCGGGGGAGTCCCGGCTCCGGAGGCCGGGACATCGGCTGCATTCTCGCCCCTCCAGGCCCGTCTCCGAGCCCGGCTCTTCCTCCGTCTGCGGTTCGGAGCCGAGAGCCGCTGTCCCCCGGGCCTGGCGCCCCCCACCAGCCGCCCCCCGCCCGGTGCTGCTGCGTCCTCGGAGACCCGCCAGCCTGGCCCGGGGCCCGCGAGGAGCAATTAGGATCTGCCCCTGCCCCCCCCGCCCCCGGCCCCAAACAGGCTGCTGCAGTGGCCGCTGCAGGCCAGGGCGCTTGACCTTGCAGGAGGACACCTGGTGCTCTCACCTCCCCGCCCCAGGCGGGCAGTCGCGGACGTGGCTGGGCTGACGCCCCGGGACCGCCTTGGTGCCATCCGGGGAGGACTCGCCGCCCCTGCCCATCCCAGGCCGCATCACCCCCTTAGTCAGGAACCCCGGGAAAAGCACTGGGAAGAAAAATCAACTAATCCTGGCCTTACACCCCCCACCCTAACCAAGGCTTTGGTTTTTGTGGGTGAATGGAGGCTTTGCTGGAATATGCGCCCCCCCCCATGCAGCCCCCAGCCTCTTTGGCTGCACAGGGTTCGGCGACGTGGGGTGGGAGCTCCAGGGCGGGTTGCCGGCGAGCTCGGCCTCCCTGACCGTCTCTTCTCCTGGGGCCCCAAATGGCCAGGGAGCCGTGTCCCAGGAAGAGACCCCTGGAGCCCCGGGGCTGGCTCCAGCGTCTGGATGCCCGACCACCCCACCCGCATGGGGCCGGAGGCTGCGGACGGCGGCGGGCGGTCCTCCTGGGATGGTGTTGAAAGAAAACGGGGCAGAAGAGCCAGACTGGCAGAAGAGCTGGACTGTTCCCCAGCCCAGACTCGGGGTTCGGAACTCGGGCTCGGGCAAGCGCTCCTGCCCTCCCTGTGTGGACACCGCTGCCCCCGCACGGGGCGCCGTCCCCGGCCCGCCGCCTTCCCCAACACCCGCCGCCCCTCTCGGCCCCTGGAAACGAGCGCGCTCGGGCGGTGCGCGGCCCACCCCGCGGGACGAGCTTGCGCGGGGAGGCCGGCGCCGCCTTTTATGCCAGGACAGCTCGGTGGCTGGGAGGCTGCGGGCGCGTGGGGAGACCCGGCTCAGGGACACGCTGCCTTTGCTTGGCGCTGACCCCCGGGAGCCACAGCCCGCCCCGGCCCCTCGCCGCTCCGCGGAGCTGTTTGGGGTAATGGCCTTCCTTAAATTAATAATGCGTAGAAGGAGATTTACAACACGCTGCTCGAATATTGTCCCTGCCTTTTTTCATGCATTTGTCACCGTGGCCTCTAATGGAGGCGCCCGGGAAGGATGAATAACGAAGAGGGGCAGCGCGCGCCATAATCCAGGGCCATTTGCAAATTCATCACCGATATTCCCGGAGAAGCCAGGACAGGGGCGGTGACGGATGTCCCCCCGCGCTAATATATCTGCGCGGCCCGCTGCCGGGGCCTGGAAGGAGGGTCCTCGCCCCAGCAACAGATGGCGGCCCGGGCGCTGGCCGGGCACATGCCCCCCGCGCTCAATTTGATCGTCCTGACTTTGGGGGTGACTCTGGGGGGGCAGATCAGAGACGCTCTCCCAGCAGCCCCCCTGCGCCCCTCAGAGGAGCCGCTTCCCACTGCTTGGGGCGGCGCCTGCCCGGGGTCGACCCTGCGGAGGGATGGCCCAGACTCACCCCAGCGCCCCAGGCTGCTTTTCTGGTTGGGCATTTTGCGGCTGCCCCGTGAGGGCAGGGCCTGCTCCGGATGGGGGTCCAGACGGAGCGGGGAACGGAGGAAGGGGTCCCTCGGAACCATCACCTCCCACCGGGTTGGACTTGCTTGGAGGAGGCGCCTCTTGGCCAGACCCCGCCCAGCTCCTGCCCACGGTCAGAGCCACAGCCCTGCTCCATCAGCAGGCTTGGGGGTGCACGGCGGAGCAGGAACGGGGTCTGTGGGAACCCGGGGTGCGGCAGCCTTCAGCACCCGGGGGGCTGCGAGACGTGGAAGGGGTGTGGTGTTTGCTTCAGCACCTGTGGGGCCTGGGGGCAGGCGGAGCCCAGGGGTGCGCCGGGCTGTGGTCTCCCCTCGGGGGCTTAAGGACCTGCCCGGGCAGCCTGCCCATGCATGAGGCTGACCCGGTGGACGTCAGCCTGGGGCTGGCCGAGTGAGCAGGTAGAAAATTCCAGACGCCCAGTCCCGTAGAAACTCCGCTGAGCAGCACACGCGGCGTGGGAGCCGGGCTTACCCGAGTCTCGCGTTTCTCTGTCAGGTGTGACCGCGCCAGCCCCGCCCGCCCTGCCGGGGCTCCAGGCCACCGCGGTGCCCTGGGGTGGAAGGGCCTTGGATCTCCCTGCGCAAACGCTCAGCCCAAGCCGGTGGTCTGGGGGGGCTGGTCCACCCCGAGGACAGGGACCGTGGAGGCAGAGGCGGCAAAGGTCGCGGGCAGGCACCGGGTCTCAGGTGTGCCAAGTGCCGGAGCAGGTGGCTGAGCTGCCGCTGCTGGCCGGCGGCCGCCGCGAGTGCTGAGAGGCTGGGTGCGGGTGCGCTGCGTGGAGGCAGGCGAGGGGGGCGGCAGCTGGGCTGGGTGCTGCCGGACACCCCGTAGCGTGGGCATCTGACGTGCAGGGACCTCTGCTCACCCCCTAATTAATGTGGACGAGGTCCTAGATGACGAGGAAGAAACCGTGATGACGGCTGGTCACGGAAAGGAAATGCAGAAACAGCTTTTCAGGACCAAGCTCCCCTCCCTGCCGCCGCCCAGGGAGGCCGGGTTCTGTCGCCCGTGGGTGCGGGCAGCGGGGCGTGGCCTCCCCCGGCTCACACACGCCGACACCGCCGGCCGTGACAGCCCCTCGCCCCCAGCGGGCCCACGCGTCCGAGACCCCAGCGAGCCGCGGGGGTGAAAGCAGCCAAACCAAGTTGCTGCCGCGTGTCCTGAGGGGTGACTTTCCAGAAAAGGAGCAGCCCTCGCTTGGTGAAAGCCGCCTCCGTGAAGCCCAGGGCGGCTCGGGGGCCACCCCCGGCGGCGTGTTTTAGAGATGCGTTTTGTCTGCGACTTACAACTGAGCCGCTGACATTTCAGGCTTTTTGCTAAGTCAGTTAAATTTAAAGCTGATATTTTCTTTGATTGCTGAGAAGGCAGTTTGGACGCTGCCGGGGCCGGAGGAGAGAGGACCGAGGGGCAGGCTCGGCCTGCGGGTCCCTCCTTTCCGGAGTCTGAGCTGAAGGGCTTGTCACACGTTTTCCTTTAAGACGCGGCAGGCTGGGCTGGCAGGAGCGGAGCGGAGACCCAGCTGCAGCCCCACAGGCCGGTGGCCCCGCTCCAGATGGGCAGGGAGGCCGTGGCGGCCCGAGGGAAGGGGTTCCCGGCCCCCGGTGCACAGGCCCCCGAGTCAGCCCCTGGGGGCAGGCCTGAGAGGCCGAGTGTCCCCCCTCCCTGCACCCCCTGTGCTCGGCAGGCATCGCTGGGGGCTGGGGGTGCCCAGCAGTGGCTTGAGAAAGATGGGGGCCAGGCGCCTTGAGGAACGTGCCGCTCGTGATCCAGGGTCCACCTTCCCTGTGTTGGGGGGGCCTCTGGGCCCCCTCTTGGCCCAGGAACCAGAGAACCACATCCCGCCACCGTCACCACGGACCAAAGAGCCTGCAGGGGCGGCGGGAGGGCCGGCCTAGTTCTGCGTCTGCCGTCCCGGGGGTGGGGGGCAAGGCCCCGGGAGTCCGGCCTGGTCTGGGGTCACCCAGGAGGAGTCTCAGGCCAAGCTCCAAGGGGGCTTCTCCGCCTCCCCCCCGCCCCGCCACGCGGCCGCGTTGTCTCAGACCCTGCAGGAGGAGCCGTGCTGGGCGGCCCCTCCTGCGCCCGCCTCCCCCTCGGGCCTGGAGGGCGAGGCGTGGGTGTTTTTTGCGTGACCCCGGCCTTTCTGCCCCAAGAAACACAGGGCTGGAGCCGCGGGGGGCGGCGGGGACGCCCCGAGAGCAGAGCAGTTTGCAAAGCTGCTCGGAAGGCGGCCACGGAGCTCATCCGATCTGGGCGGAAAGCACACAAAACGCGCCCGAAAGTGCTCAGGGAAAGTTTATTTGAAACTTGGCCGCGGAGCAGGCGAGGCTCTTTGTTTGCCGGTCACAGCCGCACAGGCTGCAGCCCCGGCGTTCCCACATCTCGTCAAAGGCGGGCCGTTCCCCTCCTTTCTCCGCGAGCTGATTAGCAGGACGGGCAGTGGCGTGAGGAGATGTTGGGGGCAGGAAAATGGGGGTCATTTTGGAAAACCTCTTTGTGGATGGGTCGGGAATGGGGAGAAAATGAATAGTTATAAGCTCATTTCCATAGAAACTGTCTCATTATCATGCGGGCTGCCCGCTGGACGCGGCTCCTGCCAGCAAACGGGCTGCACAATTAAGTGTCCCCTGCCCGCCGCCGCGGCTGGCCGGGCTGGTCAGGAGAGAGTGGCCCCCGACCCTTGGCGGGAGAGGGGCCGCGCGCCCCGTGCTTTGTTCTGCTGACCACGCCGCCGCGCCGCGAGGGGCTTTCACACGCGAGGCGGAGAGACACCTGGGCCCCGCGCCCTGCCCGCCCCGCGTGTCGCCCCCACGCGCTGCCCGAGTGGAGCGGGCAGGCCCGCCCCGAGGCCGGAACAGACGGGGCCGGGACAATGAGGCCCAAGCCCACTGCCCGCCGCGCCCTTGGCCTGGGGTCCGCCAGGTGGGGGTGGCGGGCCCCCGCTGCCCCCCGGGCTTCCCGCCCCGGCGGGTCACCCGGGCTGCGCCCAGCCGCGTGGACAGGCCGCCGGCCCGGGGAGCGGGAGCCGGGAGAGGAGGGGGTTCTTGTAAAGAAGGCGGGCGCCGGGGGGCGGGCGGGGAGGGGCGGCCGGTGCTTTGGGGAAAGGCCTCCCTAGCGCTGGCTCAGGTGCTGTGATGGCCCCGGCGGGGTGGCTGAAGGGCCGGAGGGCGGGTCTCGTGGAGGGAGCCCGGCCTGCTCGCCACTCTGTATCCCCAAAACTGTTTCATTGTCTCCAGCAAACGCCGCCCCTCCCCCGCCCTGGCAAGGGCTCGCGTTCTCCTGGTGCTTTCGCTGGCTGGTGCTTTCAAGACGAGCAGCTTTTCCCGGGAAGCCAAGATCATCTACAGTCCTGCAGGATCCGCGGCGCCCCCGCCCCGGCCGGCCGCTGGACGTGCATTCAGGGCCCGCGGCCCCCGCGGCGTGGGGAGAGGCCTGGGCCCCCTCAGGCCACCGCGGGGACACCCGTGCCAGGCCCGGCCCACCCTGCGCCGGCCCTGGGCGCCTGGGCACGGGCTGGAGGGCGGCCTGGCCAGGAAGCTGCAGGTCAGAGCAGACCCTTCCGGGCGGCCGGGGCCTCAGGGTCTCTAAGCTTCGAGAAGGTTTGCGGAGCGGGTGCTGGGAAGCACCAGCACGGGGGCTGGGCCCCACTTGGCTGGCCACCAACACCGCCCAGCACTTCCCACCATGTGTCCACCCCGGGGCGCCGAGCGCACAGTAGGGCTGGGGGTCGAACGAGAGCCACAGGCGGGGGCTTCACAGCGGAGCCTGCTGCTGCCGCTCCGGGTCAGAAGCCCAAGGCCCCGGCGTGGGCCTCCCGGCGGCCTCCCTGGTGCGTGCCCCGCTGTAGCCACCCCCTCTGCCTCCATGGCCGGGGCCCTCGGGTGCCTCTGCACCAGCGCCCCCTTCCCGAAGGCCCCCGGCCCCTGCCTGATGAGCACACGCCCACCGATTCCATCGGGGCCGACCCTGTTCTCCATCAGGTCCCATTTAGGGTTCCTGGACTGGGGTTTGGAGCACAGCCACCCCCAGGGCAGTGGGCAGTGGCCTGGCTGCCCCCTGCAGGGCACCAACTTTGCTAGAGGGTCTGGAGAGTCCTACCCAGCCCAGGAGCTCAGACCCCTGCAGCCCACCTGGCCACCCCCTCTAACATGGGGAGGGGGCACTGGCCGGCCCCCCAGACCCGTGTCCTCCAGACGCCAGAGGCCGCGCCCCGGGGCTCTAGGTGCTCGCCTGCCGGCCACAGCTTAAGTAGACGTGTGAAGCACAGGGGCGAGGGGCTCCTTTTCGTGGTTTCTAAGGTTCCAGAAGCGATTTACAGTAATTTTAGGTTGTCCTGGGCTTGGCGGACAGCGTGGCGGCAATTTGAGGAGACAGAGTGTTTCGGGGGAGGAATTCACTTCCTGGCTTCTAACCGGCAGCCAGGGGCCGCGTGTCAGGGACACGGCCGGTGTCCGTGTGCAGCCTGGGGCGGGCGCCCGGCGGCGGGAGAGGCTGCTCACCCCGCGGGCCACCTGCTGACGGGACAGGAAACTTCCCCGCGGGGGTGGAGGCTGGGAGGCGTGCGGGGCTGAGGAATTGCCGGCTAAGTGCAGGTGGCAGGCGGGGGGCGCCAGGAGGGCCGGGGGAGCGGGCGCGAGAGAGATGAGGTCGCTGCCGGTTTCGGTGGCGCCCGGTGCAGGTCTGGCTGCCTTGGCGGGAGAGACACCTCGGAAGCAATTTCAGGGGAGGGCTGCGTTGTGGGGGTCCTGGGGGGGCGTGTGCTCTGTCTGTAGGGCCTTCACCCTTCACCCGCCAGTGGGACAGAGCTCCACGGGGCTTTCGGGCCTGCACCCCAATATACAGGGTCTCTGCACCCCAGTCGCCCCCACCATCATGTCCAGGTGCCGTGGTGGGTCACGTGGCCCTGATATCTGTCACACCCGGGAGACTGCCTCTAGCTGGGCGCCCACCTTCATGCGCAGACGGGCCGGCTGCGGGCACCACAGGCTCCTCCCCGCTCCTTCCCAGAGCCCCCGTGGGCAGGGTGCTCTCTCCTGGCACGTCCACCGGGCTCAGGCCGGGGCCTGTGGGCTCAGGGCGGGGGCCCATGGGCTCAGGCTGGGCTCCGTGGGCTCAAGGCAGGGGCCGCCTCCGCTGTCAGGCCACAGCTCAGGCACCACCGAATGCTCCACACAAGGGGGGTTAGTGCGGGCTGCCCTGGGCCAGGGAGGGCTGGGGTGGCGGATGGAGCCCCCCCTTAGCCCCTGGTCTTTCCTGTGTCTGATCTGAGCGCCGCGCTGGAACCTCACCTTGCTTTCCGTTTGGCTGAAATTCATTAACTGCCAGGAAATCATGGATTTCCAAACCCAGCTTTTCCCACCGCCTTCCACTTAGCAGAGAAAATCAAATTGATGCGAGCACGTAACGAGAAACAGCCCGAGTGCTCGCGGAGCCGGCGTGGCCGCCCTGGCTGGGGCGACGCGCCCGTGACTGTGCAGACCCAGGGCCGCCCGGGGCCGGGCCAGGTGTCCGCCGGCAAGCCCGCCGAGGCGTTCTCCTGCCTTTGGGGCATTCTGGAGAGGAGACCGAGCCGCAGCCCACTCAGCCGGGGGCCTCCTGCTCCCACCCGGCCTCAGGAGGTGGGGCCTGTGCAGGGTGCAGCCGGACCCGACGCCCCGGCCTGGGGGCTCCCGAGCAGTCACCCCGCGGCAGGGGGGCCCCTGAGGTGGGCAGGGGCAGGCAGAGAGGCGTGGCACCCGGGCCAGGCGCTTGGCTTCCAGCGGCCTCAGGCCCCAGCTGTGGGAGGCCATCCCAGGCTGACCGGAGTGACCACTGCCCAGGAGCCCCTGCACCCCCAGACGCCGGAGCCGGCCCTGGGAGGCGGCCGTCAGCGCCCACTAGGTAGACGCGGGCACCAGCCGAGCCTTGAGGGCCTTGCCGGATGCACCCAGCGGCTCTCTCTGCACCACACGCCTCTGGCCGCCCGCAGAAGGGCCCCCACTCAGGCCTGGTGGGCACAGGGCTGGGGCGCGTCCACACCCACTGCACTCCCAGCGGGAGCGTGAGAGGCAAGAGTGCGGGCAGGGAGGCCCACAGCCTCTGAAGGCTCTGGCAGGGCCCCTCTCCCTTCCTGGGCACCCCCCGCCCTCCCTTGGGCCCGTGGCCCTCATGGCCGGAGCCGAGGCTTGTCCCCTGGGGTCTCTTTAGTGGGGGCAGCCAGAGGGTCCTGCAGGGAGGCAGGGCAGGTGCCACCCCAGCCCCGTGTCGTCAAGCACCGAGTGCCGCCAGATGAGGGGCAGGTGGGAGCCCGCGGCTGGGGTCCGTGGCGCACGAGGAATATCAGGAACTTTGCTGCACGCCAGAGGTGAGGAGGCCAGAGGGGGGCGAAACGGCAGGCGTCATGGCTGCCCACGCTGCGCCCCACCCTGCCCTGGGCCTGCCCTGCGCCCGCCCTGCGCTCACCGCTGCCACCCACAGGGGCGAGGGGCAGCGGGAGAAACGGGCCCAAGCCGGGGGTGACTAATTGGATCAACGAGCAGAGAAGCTGTTACAGTGGAGCGGGAGTGAGGGGAGCAGCCCTGTCCTCGGGGTGCCTGCCCGGCTGCGTCCAGCGCCCAGGACCTCCCTGCGGGACCCGCGAGTGGGCTGCTGCCCCACTGAGGAGGGGCCTGGGTCGGGCCACGTGGGCCCGTCCATTCAGCCACCGCAGCTGCCCACTCCGGGGCCTCCGGGACTCCTCGGGGCCGCCTGTTGAGGCCTGGCCACGCCGTCCCCGAGGCCGGGCGAGCTCGTGCGGGTGGACGGGCGGGGCGGGGCCGGGCTGTGGACGGCTCCCCAGAGAAGCCCGCGGTGGTTCCCTAAACGTTCGTGAAGGAGCCCCCGGTCCCGTGCGCCCCTGCCCTGGGGGAGGGTCCGACAGGAGACGTCTCTGCGGAGATTCTCCGTCCCTGCCCGCGGCTCCGAGGGCAGAGGCCCGCTGTCCTGCGGCCCCGGGCGCAGCAGGCCTGCCGCCCAGCCTCCGTGGCCCGGCCGGGGTGGCGGGCGCTGCCCTCGCTCGGGGCCCATCGGGCGACCGCGGGCACCGGGGGTCCGACCCGCCAGGCGCGGGGGGACGCGCCGTCAGCGGGGAGCGCCCGCCCCGCCCCGAGCCGCAGGCCCAGCCCGCGGAGCGGAGCCCCGAGCCAGCCGGCCCTGGCGGCTGCGGTCCCGGCCGGCCACGCGGGTCAGCGGCGCGCTAACGCCTTTGTCAGGGTGATTAATAGTGGTGGGGAGCGTCGTTAATTCACTGCCTAATGACTGCGGCCGCGCGCGCCGCCGTCGGGTGATGTATGGGGGAGGCGCCCACCCCATGGCAGAGGTGAAAATCATTCCGACAAGTCAAATATTGTCACGGGGACAAATGGCTCTCCCTGTTAATAAAAATTAATGAATTTTTTTCCTTCTTGCTTTTTTTTCTCTCGCCACTGGCCTGCTAAATGGAGCCGCAGGCCGGCTGGGCAGGGACGCCCGGCGCAGTTAAGCACTTTATTTGATGGTTAAAACTATAAACGTCTTTATTAGGGCAGGAGCCGGCCAGAGGGCCGGGGTGGGCGGCCGCGGAGCGGGCGGGAGCTGCAGCCGGCTCGGGGGGCGGGGTGGGGCGAGCAGCGGCAGCCCGGGGCCGCGGGACCAGCCGCCTGTGCGGGCCGAGCCACCCTGGGGCCCCAGGCCGACCCTCCTCCCTCCCGCTCGCGCCCCCTGTTCACGGTCCCCCCACAGCGTCTGCATCGCCGGCCAGGGCCGGCTTCCCCCCACCCACCGGGAGAGCCGCCGCGGGCGCCCATCCCTTAGGACCCTGCCCCCGAGCCCCGGCCGGCCTCCCTGCCAGGGGGGCTCCGGTCTCTCTCCCCCGGGGACGTTTATTTCGGGGCAGCGCCCAGGCTGGCGTGGAGTCGCGGCCTGACTGGCAGGCGGGCCCGGTTGGTAGGGACGGAGAGATAAATATGTCTATAAATAGTTGGGTGGCGGTTGTTGGGGTGTTTGCTCACGGTTAACCCTTTCCTCCTCAGCCGGGCCGACGGGAGCGGGGGGCGAGGAACCCACCGGCCAGCGGTCCCTCCCTGGCCCCCGAGGGCACATTTCTCCCGGCGTTTGCCCCGGGGCAGCCACTGGGGCACCCCTGGCCCGGCCTCCTCTGGGGTGGCGCAGCAGCGGGCAGGGGTGGTGGGGACAGGCTGGTGGCTCTCCCCCCAGCCCCACACCCACCCCAGCCTCCAGGCCACAGGATCCCTGGGCACCCCTGGCCCTGTGCACCCGGCCACAGGCCGAGCAGGCCCCGGTCTCTGCCACATGCCCTGGCGCCCCCTGCACCCACAGGGCCCAGGATCCCACAAAGTCTCAGGCCTGTGACCCCAACACACCCAGCCCAGCGGGAAGGCCTGGGCCCCCCCCGGTGTGGCCAGCGCGGCTCCCAGACCCAGCGGAGACGGTACTTCCAGACCCCGGCACCCGGCTGGCCGCAGTGAGAGCCCCCCCACCCTGGTCCCCAGGCGCTCCACCCCGTCTGACACTGGCTTCCCACCCGCGGGGTGGTGTGTTGCAGAGTGGATGGGGTGCAGGGGTGCCTGCCCGGCCGCGAGCGCCCAGAATAGTGTCCCCACGGTCACCAAGGCGGAACGTGTCCCTTGGAGTGGGGCTGGGGGCCGAGGCGCAGCCGGCCCTGTGGCCACTGCAAGAGTGCCCGGCCTGTCCAGGGCAGGGGTCCGTCGGCGGCCAGGAGGGCAGCCTGAGCCCCTTCTGTGGGTCTGGGGACAGGGAACAGGCTGGGGTGCTGCGGGTACTGTGGTCACAGCGGCCAGGGCTCGAGCAGGTTGGGGGGCGTGGCCCAGCCACATGGCGGGGGTCAGCCACATAGGGCGGCCGTCCCCACACGCCAGCCCACTGGACAGGCCCTGTCTGGGGCCGACCCCCCGATATATGAGGGGTCTGGGGGCCGGGTCCCCCATTGCCTCACAAACACAGGAGGCGAGGGGGCAGGGAGGGAGGCGGCTCCCAGGGCCGGCGGGCGGGAGCGGGGTCAGCTGTGATTTAGAAGAAAAACAGTGAGACTTGAGCGATCCCAGGCCACCGCGCTGCCCCGGGGCTCGGGGAAGTGGGATATTAACCGTGGAATAAAGGAGAGAAAGAAAAAAGGCCAAATCACATCTCCTGAAACAAAGAGGCTTTTACCAGGAACAAGCCTTGATAAAAATTACAGCGGCTCGAGCGGCGCGGGTGCCCGGGGGGCGCGGGGAGGCTGCGGGGGGCAGCATCCCGCCTCGAGCCGCCAGCCCCCAGAATAGAGCCCGGCCCCGGGGGAGGCCGGGGCCTGGGCCCTCGAGGGCCGGGCTGGGGGCGCCTGACAGCTAAGGAGGGTGTCCATGTCGGGGCAGCGGGAGGGTGGACATCCCGGGGGACCAGAGCCATGGGCAGAGCAGCCTCTCAGCCAGGGGTGGGGCGCAGGCAGCTCTCCCAGAGCCCAGGCTGGCCCGGGCGTGAGGGTGACCTTGACCAGGCCGCGCTTGGCCACCTCAGCAAGGTCGTGGACAGGATGCCCGAGGGATCCACGCCCAGCAAGGGGCTCAGCTGGGCCTGCCCTGGTGCCCTCCTGCTCTGTGGGTGTGGGCGGCCTCACCCCGTCCTGCATGTGGACCAGGAGCCTCAAAGCAGCAGAAACGCCCCTTTCCGCCCTGGAGGGCTCCGTGTCCCAGGGCGACCCGAGCCTCGGCCTGCCGCTTCACGAGGCATGGTCTCTGGGCGCCCCCCACCCCCGGGGCCGGCCGAGGCTGGTGCACATGCCCCCCTGGGCCACACTGGGCCCCCTGCAGGCTGGGCCTGCGCCAGCTGGCCCGGGCACGTCCAGGCACTAGGCTGCGGGGCCTGTGACCTCTGCCAGGCCCCGAGAGAGGAGGAACTCTGCGGTGATGGGCCAGGCCAGCGTCCTGCGGGGCACGGTGGGCAGTGGAGGGGGCCCCCCTAGAGAGGGAGCCTGGCAGCCCGGCTGGGCATCCAGTTGCTAACCACCACTCACCCGTGGTGCCCAGGGCTCGACCCCTCTGCCTGAGGGCGGGGCCCTCGCGTGGTTGGGACACGCACTGCGGCTGTCTGGTTCCGGGGCCCTTTCCTGGCCCCTGATCTGTGGCGTCGCGGCAGCTGGCCCGCCCCGGCTCCGCAGCTCAGTGTGGCGTCGCGCAGTGGGGCAGTGGCACCCAGGGGGGCTGCTGCGGGCAGGTGGGCATCCAGCAGGCTCCTGGCACTATGGCCGCCATCGCCATCTCCCGCCAAGGGGTGGGTTTGTGGCCTGATGCGGCGGGACCTCCAGCGATCTGGACGGTCCAGGAGCCGGCCCGTGGGGCTAGCCCCTTCCTGGTCTGGGCCCCCCTCAAGCCCTGACTGTGGTTCTCGGGCTCGGGGCAGGGCGTGCGGGCACACGCGCGTGACTGGAGTGGCCAGGCAGGAGCTGGAAACTCCTTCCCCTGGTGCTGCAGGCGCAGGCCATGCTGAGACGCCCAGCTGGGAGGACAGAGTCCCCAAGTAACCAGAGCACCCGTCACCTTGCTTCTCCTCAGCAGCCCAGCGCCTCCTCGGGGCCAGGCCTTTCCCGGGGTCCAGAGAGGGGCGTGGCAGGAGGCCGGGCCCTCAGGGAGCTGGCGGCTCAGGGACACTGGCCACGGCCCCCAGCGGAGGCCCACTCTCAGGGCCGGCGGCCCCTGCACAAGGTGGGGGGGGCTGCGGGGACCACAGGAGCCCCCGCCCGCCTATAGCTGAGAGCCGGGTCGGGGCGATGCGGCAGGGGCCACATTCCGGGATCACTGCCTTGCCTGGGTGCGCCTGTCACCACAGGGGAGCGCCGCCCCGCTCTGGGCCTCGCGGCACCCATGAGCACAGCTCGGCCTGCGGGAGACCCTGGTGAGGGGCTGGGGCGTCTGCCAGCGGCTCCCGGACCTCAGGTTCCCAGACCCCGCCTGCCCCGGGTTCCCCCACCCCAGTGGCTCCTGCTGGGCTGGGGGTGGGGGGCAGCCTCAGGCTTGATGGACAGGATGAGGCAGCATGGCATTGGGGTCCCCCGGCCTGGCGCCCTCCCGGCCCCCAAGGGGAGGGAGCACAGCAGGTCCTCCCAGCAAAGGGCCCAGGGAGGCGGGTCACCTAGGACATCACGGCCCAACCGTGGCCCCGTACACACTCATCCACCGCTGTGCACACGTGCTCGCCGACACCCAACACTCCTGCACCTGCACACACATTCACATGTGCAGCTCGCCTGCACACACCCAGACACACGCCCGCATACGTACACACTCAGGTGTGCACACACAATGCACATGCATACACGTGGGAGCCCCTGCACACTCACACACACCTGCATACTCACACCCCCGCACACTCACACACCTGCTCACACTCCGCCAGGTTTCCCCTCAGGTGCTGTTCCGGCCCCTCAGGGCAGTGTCCACTGCAGGCCCACCCCAGGGCGGCGGAGCCGGCGGCCACACGCACTGGCAGGGGCCACGCAGGCAGCCCGAGCCTGCAGCTGGCCGGGCACAGAGCAGGGCTGGGCCTCGGGGACACTGAGGTCCTTATCTGGCTAAGGGGTCCCCCGTGTCGAGGGGACATGTGGGAGGCACCATCTGCCGCCAGCTGGTCGAGCACGTGGGTCCTAATTTGGAGACCCCTTTCTCTCCATACCCTTAAATACTGGCAGAGGGAATTGAGGCCCCACCTGGACCACCTCCGGCACCGCCGAGGCCCCGTCAAGAGGCTGAGAGACCCAGCCTTAAACTAGGGGCTCCCCAAGCGTCCCAGGCCAGGGCAGCTGGTCCCCTCACGGTGGGCATGACCGTCGCAGGGTTAGCACACAGCATCCCGAACGCGGGGCCTGGGTGGCCTGGCCTGCACGGTCAGTGCCCGTGGCCTGATGGCCGTGGCCACCATCAAGTCTGGTCTGGCTGCCCACCCCAGCCCCACCCGCGCCTCTGCTGTCGTGGCGGGTCCCCCAAAAGAACTGCAGGAATGAAGGGCACAGCCAGGAGCCTCTAGCTTGGAACTACCGCTAGACCCGAGTAGGGCCTGCGGGTCCCAACAAGCCGGGTGCGCAAGCCCCCTGGTCTCGGCACCCCAGTGCCCTCAGGGAGCACAGCTGGACTGCAGGATGGACGTGGGGTGTGGGTTGCCGCTGCAGAAAACACCCAGCCAGCCAGGGCAGCCCCTCCCCAGCTGACCATCTCAGGGGGGCAGCCAACTGTTTTGGGGGCAGCCAACTGTTTTGGGGGGTAGCCGACCGTCTTGAGGGCAGCCAGCCATTTTGGGGGGCTGAGGAGGGCAGTGTCAAAGCTGTTTTCCCAGTGGCTCTAGGACAGGGCGCCGATGTGTCGGTGCAGCTCCTGCAGCCTCCGAGCCTGCTGGCTGCTTCCTCGGCCCCGGGGCCAGCCCCCCTACCCCCCACCTTCTCCAAATGTTTCTGCTCAGTAATGAGGCCTCCTCACAGCCCCCCTCAAAGAGGGAGCTTTCTCCCTCAGCAGTGGGGGCGGCAGGTTGGAGCGGCGGGTTTTCCTGGCGGCTTCAGGCAATCACTTAACCCCTGTGACCGCGGGGCGGGAGGCCAGGCCCGGCCGCGCTGCAGCCAGCAGGAGCCCCTCTCGCGGAGCAAATGGAGCCGGCCCTAAAAGCCTGATTCCCGCCGGCGGGCGCGGACCTTCGGGAGGTAGCACTGAACAGGACACACGTGCGCCAGCACAGGGCACGCGCACACACACAGAGGACATGCACACACAGGACACACACAGGGCACACACACAAATGTGCACATGCGCACACACAGGGCACACCCACGGGACACACATGTGTCCATACACGCACACACATGCACACGTCCCTGAGGTAGATCCGGGGACCCTGGCCACGTCCAGCCGGCCAAGCTCCCGCAGCAGCCCCTCCGGGCGAGTGCGGCCGTCACGGCTCCGGGACGGGTGGGCGCTGACCCCATGCTCTGCTCGGCTGCGCAGGCCGCAGGCAGTCGTGGGCCGGCCGCCCGGGGGCTTCGGGGTGGCTTGGCCGCCCCCCTTCCCTGAAAGACCCTCCCAGCCAGCTAGAAAGGAGCCGCTGGCCACGTGACGCGGCGCAGTTACCAGTGTGGACGCTGCTAAGCAAATAAGTGTCATCCCCGGGCATTTTTCCTTCTTCCAGACTTGGATTTCTTTAGAAAGAAAACTTTGTTACTCCCCGTGCGGCCTGTGTGCAGGGCGCCCCGGGCTGAGCTCATTCTGGTTCCGAAAGGCCCATCTCCCGAGGCTCCCGTGGCAGGGGGAGGGGGTGGGCAGTTCCCGCCAGCCCGAGGGGTGCCTGGGGGCCTGCAGGCCAGAGGCCGCCCCCTCCACAATGCGCCTCCGGCTGTTTTTCTTTTTTATTGCGATGAAATCCCCGTAACAGAGAACAACCCTTTTAAAGAGCAGCTGATGGGGAGGCTCTTAGCGGCTCGTGTGGCTCTGGAGACCCTGGCCTGCGGCGGCCCCCACCCCAGTGCTGCCTCGGCCTCTGGACCCGCCGTCCGGACGTTTCCTATGGAGGCTACGGTGTGTGGCCGAGGCCTCGCGGGGCGTTCTCTTCCTGAGCGTGTTGGGCCCGAGCGGGTCCAGGCCCGACAGTGTGTCCAGGCCCGAGCGGGTCCAGGCCTGAGCGCGTGCGGGGGGCGGCGGGGCCTGCGTGGGGAGGCCTGTGCGGCTGACGCTGCCTTGTCCCCGCAGGCGACGGCGACGCTGTGAACAGCATGTGCGAGGCCGACCCGGACCTGCTGGCCGGCGAGAGCGCCGGGGACGAGACCGAGGACAGCATCATGTCCCCCATCCCCGTGGGGCCGCCGTCCCCCTTCCCCACCAGCGAGGACTTCACCCCCAAGGAGGGCTCGCCCTACGAGGCCCCCGTCTACATTCCGGACGACATCCCCATCCCTCCGGACTTCGAGCTCCGGGAGTCCTCCATCCCGGGCGCCGGCCTGGGCATCTGGGCCAAGAAGAAGGTGGAGATGGGGGAGCGGCTCGGCCCGTGCACGGCGGCCCCGAGGGCCTCGCTGAAGGAGGCCGGCTTCGGATGGGAGGTGAGCCCGCGCCCGCCTGTGCCCGCCCGCGCCCGCCGCTGTGTCTGGAGCCCCCGAGCGCGGCTGGCGAGGGGGCAGGACGGTGCCCGAATGCCGCGGTTCCCAGGCCTGTTGTGTCCCTGCGCGCTGGACGCACCCCGAGGGCCTCAGAGGCCTGACGGGCATCCCCTGTGCCGGTCCTTCCCGGGACGTGTCCTTCGTGAGCTCGAGGCTCGGGTGCAAGAGCGGCCGCCGGGTTCTCAGCTAGGGGTGCGGTCCTGGCAGCATGGGAGATGGCGGGGGGCCCAGAGTGGACGTCCTTCTGGAAGGTTCTTCCGGGGGCCTGGCGGCCAGTGCCCGCTGCCCAGTCAGCACTGGGCAGCCTGCTGGGGCTCCTCGTGGCTTAGCTTCCCAGCAACCTGTGCCCACCTGCCGGTTCTGGGTCCCGTGTGGGGTCAGGAGGCGGAGGCTCAAGTGAGGGGCACACTCCCTGGGTACCCTGCTCAGCCACCAGGGTCACTGGGCCCCAAAGTTGCGGGACCCTCAAGGTGGCTGGCGGGCTTGGAGCCCTGCAGAGACGCCCCCCCCACCACAAGCCTGGCCCGACACCCAGTGCAGCCAGGCCGGTGGGCATCCCGGGCAGGCCCCGCCTGGACATGCAGGGCCAGACACCTTCAGGGTGCCCTGCTTTCTGGGGCGCGGGGGCAGGGCACCTTGGGAGGAGGGAGCAGCTATGCGGAGCACCAGGGCGCCACCCCTGCCCCCCGGGGCCCAGGAGAGGTCCTCGCAGCCTTGAGCTCCACGTGACGTGAACAGCATGGGGCGTGGGGCCTCCTGGGTCCTGGCAGGTGCTGAGCCTCGCCCGACACCTGTCCCCGCTGGCCCGAGGCTCAGAGGTGCAACCTCTCCCAGCCTTTGGGGTCTGCCCTGGGGCCTGCCCCGCCATCCACGCTACCCCGAGCGCTCTCCAGGCATGGTGTGGGCCTGGGAGGCGCCTCCTGCAGGTGCACCTGGTGGGTGGTCCTCGCCGCTGGGAGGGTGCTCCTCGGACATGGGCAGGTGCGGTTGGGCGGGAGGCGGCCCTGGGGACCTGGCCTGCCCCCCCGCGGCAGCTCAGGAGCAGGCGTGCAGGCTGGTGAGGAGGGCTGGGGCTAGCACCCCTGCAGGAGGCTCGGCGACCTTGGGCGACTTTGCTCTGGTACACACGTCCCTGTTTGCTCTTTGAAAAAGAAATGGCCCGTATCGCCCCGGCACCTCCAGTGCCAGGCTGGGGCAGGCGGCCGCGCAGACAGCCGGGGCCTGTTGACTTTGCCACTCGCCCCGCGTCTGCCGCCAGCCTTGTCCCTGGCACTGACCCGACAGCCCCTTCACACCAGCGTCAGCTGTGCCTGCCCACCTGGCACCTTCTCGTACATGGGCGCCGACTCCAGCCCCCCGGCCTCGTGCTCAGGACCCACTGCCTCTCGGCCGGGCTCAGCCCCACGGCCTCGCCCCTGACCACCAGAGGCTGCGGGCAGCTGCATGGAGGCCAGAGACAGGCGGCCGGGGCGTGAGCGGGGGTGCCCCCTAGAGCCCCTGAGGCCCGGCCTAGAATGGACCTGGGGGCTTCCTCTGTGGCCCACGGAACTCACGGGCTCTTGGGGCAGTTTCGTTCCTCCTAAGGGCCTTGCTGGAATTTTCCACCCCGGTCCCCACGCTGGTGGTAGCTGTTTTCGGTTTCTGTCCTGCCTCCGGGCTGGGGCGGCCGGGTTCTGACGGGAGGGGCCTCCGGCGGACCCGGCTCGGGAAGCCAGGTGGACGGGAAGGGAAAGGCACGGCCGGGCTCGGCCCTTGGGTCAGCCGGGAGCGGCAGAGGTGGCCGGGCAGCGGGCGGCTCCGCGGCCGGGTGTGTGGCTGGTGCTGGACTGCAGGGCGCTCAGGTTTGCAGCGTGTGGGGGCCCTTTCTGGAAGGCGGGCAGGCGAGGCTGTGCAGCCGAGGTGGTGGCCGTGAGGAGGATGTCCAGGCCTGGTGGCAGGCGCAGCGGCCTGGGCACCCGCCCACCAGTCCGGGAGCCAAGCACGGATACGCGACCAGCCGGTGCACTGGCCCGGCCAGCACGGCTTGCAGGTGGTCGGCCACCCCCCGTGGCCAAAGCGCTGGTCGCCCTGCTGAGGTTGGCACGGGAGGCCTTTGACCTCAGGCTCAAGGCCAAGGGGTCATCCTTGTTCCAGCAGGGAGGGGTCCACACTGGCCTCACTCTGCGAGCCGCAGGCCCACGGGCCGGGTCCCGCCGCACGAGCCGCACAAGCGTGCCTGACGCCCAGCCCGGAACCCCGCTGGTGCTGGGGCCGCCGCGGAGCCCGCGTCACCCGGGAGGGAGGCGCCCCAGCCGGGGCAGTGCGGCCACGTCGAGGGGACGGTGGCAGCGGGTGCGCGGGGGGCTCCCGGCTGTGTCCAGAGGGAGGGGTGAGTCCCTGCGAGGAGCCCCGGCCCCGCCGCCCAGACGCGGCCCCCTGCCCGGATGAATCACCCGTGATTGCGTTTATCGCCCTGGGGTCTGAAAAAACAATTCTATCATTCGTTGAGCAGATCATGACATTTATCATCATGCTGTTTATTTTGCTAATTAAGAGGCTCCGGTGTGCAGGCCCGGAGGGCGGGGGCGCAGCTGTGTCCAGGGCCTGCGACTGGGCCCGTCGGGAGGCCGGGCCCCAGCATGCGGTCTCCTTGTGGGCTGCTTGCTCCGCATCGAGCGTGTGTCGGCCAAGGGCCGAGCCTGTGCCAGGGTGCCCAGGGGGTCCTGGTCCCAGCCGCAGAGGCCAGCACTCGCCGGGCCTCTGCCTGAGGAGCCGGTGGAGAATGCCCACATGGACGGGCGGGCGGGCTTTCGACGGCCCGAGGAATTTGCTCAAGTGGCTGACCTCATCCCTCGGCTCTGTGTCCTGAGTATTAATAATCGTGTTTGTTTGTTCAATCAACAAACAGACTGTGGGCACAGGGCCGGGGGGTCCAGGGGACGCAGCGAGGCTCGGAGTCTTGGGAATCTGCGCCCAGCCCGGGCCGGGGAGGCCTGGCTCGAGGGGCGGGTCTCGGCCCGGGTGCTGGGAACAGCCTCCGGTTTCCCGAGGTGCGCGGCCTGCACGAGGGAGAGGCTGGGCCCTCTCTGGCACCCGCGGCAGTTGACGGTGCCCAGTGGGGAGCCCAGCCCCGGGATGAGGGGGCCCTGTACCTGTGATGCCCCCAGGATGGACCTGCTGTGAAAATGGGGAAACCGCGGGACTCCCATGGGCCCCAGGGTGCTCGGTCTCATCCCCACCTCAGACTCGGGATCCCCTGGGGAGCTGCACTGTTTTCTGGTCCCCACTGCCTGTGGCCAGGCAGGAGCCGCCGCCAGCCGCACAGACACCCAGGTGTGGGGAAGGCCCGGGCGCGACGGTGCTGGAAGGGGGGAGGCCTGGACCCTGTCCCCTGCACCCCTATGGGGAGGGCCCCCAGCGCAGGCCTGGCCACTTCCAGGGGTTTCCCAGCAGCATCCTGGCCCAGGGGTCTGGAGGGCGGGACCTGTCCCATGGCAGAGCCACCCCCTGGCAGGCCTGTCTGGAGCCAGCCTGGGGTGAGGGGCAGGACAGCGCGATGCAGACGTGAGCTCCCCAGCCTGGAAAGAAGGCGCAGGACCCCAAAACCCCAGACCCCGTGGCATTGTCGAGCAGCACAGCCACATCCAGGATCAGGGCGGTCAGGCCTTCCCGGGGCCGTCCAGATCGGCCGCCTCACCTGGGCCACGGCTGGGGCCACCTGGAGCGTCCAAGTGCAGCTGCCCAGGCCCGAGCCAGGATGCTCAGGCCAGACAGAGCCGCCCACCCCGCTGGCCCGGCCTGTCGGGTGTAAAGCCCGGGGGTTATACAACAGCCCTCCCGGGCCCTGGCTTATGACTGTGCCACCCGCCCCCCGGGGCTGCCCGGAGTTTCATTTTAGGCCAAGCAACTTCCGGGGGGCCCCTAATGGCTTTCAGAATGTGTTGGGAGGTGTAACAGACGCCCCAAACGGGTCCCGCATCTGTGTGCAAGTAACGGCTGGATGGAGACGCCGGGGGCTCTGCCGGGCTGGACGGGGGCGAGGGGGCTCTGCCAGGACGGCGGGGCTCAGACAGCCGCAGGGCAGGGCCTGGCACGGGTCGGGGGCCTGGTGGTGGGAGACCACGGAGGCCCCCGCCCCTCCCCGCCCCCAGCAGTGAAGTGACATCAGGGCGGCGGGGCCGGGCCCAGGAATGCGTGAGATCTGCACTATCTTAGGCCAGCTCCGAGGCACGGGTATATAAGGAATTTTAGAAAAAAGGAGAGAGAATGACTAAGAATACCTCCCCGGCGGGCTCCTTTATTTCCTTAAGGGGTAATAACTCAGCCCAACCCAGCAGAGGGCACTTTCTTTAAATAGAGCGTCTGATTCACAAGCGAAAAAGGAAATAAATATTTTCTTTTCATATTCAAGAGATGTCCATGAATACCAACTTCTTAAATGGTATTTTACCATCCACAGCACACACGCACCCGCGCACACCCGCGCACAGACACACACCCGTGCACACGCCCACGCTCAGACACACATCTGCACACACACATTCACATCTGCACACGCATGCACATACACACATGCACGCACACGCACACATGCACACGCATGCACAGCGACACACCTGCACACTCATGCACATGCACACACGTACGTGCACACACATGCACATGCCCTGCTCAGGGTGGTCCTTGAATTCCCCACCCCATGGGCGCTGCCCCCTCCCCCACTCCCTGGGGTCCGGGAGGAGGTGCCCTCCCAGGATCAGGGACCTTCTCGCAGGAGGCCTGGTGGGGTCCAGCCCGAGTGCGCAGGGGGGAGGGGCGAGGGGAGCCCGGCCGCCCGCTGGGCTCGGGTGGGGTTCTGGAGGGCAGAACCCAGGATCCCCCCATCCAGCTGGCCCGGCAGCAGGACCCCTCTCTGGGGCTGACCGGCAAGGGCTCTCCCTGAAGATGTGAAGGCGACAGCCGAGGTGGGGGTGTCACCGCAGCCCTGGGGGCACCAACATGGCTCACAAGCAGGCAGGAGCCCTAAACCCTCAGGAGGGGAGGGGCAGGGTCGCGCAGGTCATAGGGTGAGGGACCACCCAGGCGCCGGGCAGCGTCCCCTGGCCTCGATGTGCCTGGCAGCTGCTCGGGCGCTGTGCCCCCCATCCCACCCACCGCCTTTCCTGAAGCCCCGACATTTCTCAGAAGCTCTGGTTCAGGGGAGCCCCAGCAGTAGCCTGGAGGAGGGCTCCCGGGGCCCCAACCGGCCTGGGCCGTCCGTCCGCCCGCACCCTGCCCGCAGGCGTGTGAGCACCTGGGTGCTGCCGGCCACAGACGTCCGGCCTGGGGGCTGGGCAGGGCCTCCCGCGGGGCTGCTATCGGCGCCCCCCAGGTGGGCTGGCCACCCCCGCCGGGACTGGGCCTCAGCCGAAAGCAAGGGCAACGGGCACCCCCGGCCTGTGCAGGGTGCTCTGAGCCCCCAGGCGCTGGCTGAGGCTGGTCAGTGCAGGGGGACTGGGGGACCCGAGGCCCGCCCCCTCCACACCTCGCCTTTTGCACTGTCACGCCGAGGAGCCGGCGCCCGCAGAGGTGCTGGCGGGTGCCCAGTCTGCGGGCGCCTCGCGGGAACACAAGGGCCCTGGCACATGGCGCGACGGCGCTGGGGCAGGGCGGCCTGCGGGGCGGCCCCGGGCACCTGGGTCCCCTCAGGCGGTGGCAGCGCGGGGATCAGCCCGAGGGGCGGCGGGAACCAGCTTTGTCTGCTTCAGCCGCTTCTCCCTTCTGGGCTAATGCCCAGTTTAATTGCACGTCCCATTGTGTGCCCTGCTCTGTCATGTCCAAAATGCCTACATCCGCTCCTTTCCCATTTAGCTCTTTCTAAAGTCCATTCTGGCTTATCAGCGCAGCAATTTCACGAGCAGAGCTAAGATTCCTGCCACTTAGGCCCGAGGCATTGTCTGTCCCTGCTGCGGCCGAGATAAACCCTCACCCAGAACAAAGTCGAAATGACCTTTTACAAGTGGAAAGGGCCTTGTTTCCCTCCAGGCTAATTTATCAGCCTTCCTTTTCAGCCGCCGGAGGCCGAGCGGTGGGCGGGGATTAGGAGGCCGGCTTCCTCCCTGGCACCTCGGGCGCAGGGACAGGGACACAGCCTGGACAGGGCCGGGCCGGGCAGGTGTGCGTGGCGGAAGGGGCAGGTGTCACCGGGAGGCGGGGCCCGCCGCGGCCCCCTGCTTGGCCCTGGTGCAGATGGGAAAGGAAGGAAAATAAAGACAGTGGGTGCCTGTAGGCCCGGGCGCCTTGGACCCTCCTCCTGGCCACCCTGCGGGCACCATGCGTGATGCGTGCAGGGTCAGCGGGCAGAGCTGCACGGGGAGGGCCCCACCCAGGGTCAGCGGGCAGAGCTGCACAGGGAGGTCCCCACCCAGGTGTGCAGGCATCTGGGCGGGTGAACGTGCTGTGTTGGGGCTCTCAGGGTACCCCCAGAAGGTGTCCCCCACCACGGGAGGGACCACAGCAAGCCTGTCCTCCCGTCCGGCCTCCAGGGGCCACTCTGCGGCCTGGGGCTCGGCAGCCACCTAGAACAGTGAGGCCTTTTCAGGGGAACTGAAGGGTCTGTCCCCCACAATCCCCACAGGAGCCTGCGCCAGGTTTTCCCTTTAGACTCAGCTGGTCCATCAAGGGGCCTTGAGTGGTCAGGGGCGTCAGGGAGGGGCCAGTTTCCCGAGTGCCCCAGTCTCCTGGAGGCGGGGAGGGTGGGGGGTTGCCCCAAAGGAACTGGCCACGAGGGGCTCCATCTGGCTTCTGGCCCGGTGGACGCTGGGCCAGGAGATGCAGGCAGGCCTGGGGGGTGCCGAGGGGTGGGGGGGGCCACACCCAGGTCCGAGCTGTCGGTCTGTCCCGTCCGCCTGGAGACCTGACCAGCCCAGCCCTGCTGCTCTCCCGGAGCTGGGCCGTCCTTGGACAGTCGCCGCTGACCCCGACGAGGGTCGGTGTCTGGGCTTCTGCATGGGCAGTGAGGGTGTGGGCAGCCCCTCTAGTGACTGGCTGGGGACAGGCCTGGCTACGGGAGGGCCTCACTGCCCAGTGCCGTCCCGCAGGCCCGCCCCAGGCCCGCCCAAGCCTGCTTCACTCCAGCAGAACCAGGTTCCCAAAATGCTCCCAGCTCCACACCCACTGCCCCTCTGCACACAGGAGGCTCCACTGAAGCCCCCTGAGGTCAGACGGGCGGTTCCCGGGCCCCCTCCCTCGAAGGGCCTGGCCTCCCTTAAAGCTCTTAGAGGTGACCTGTCAGAGCACGGGCCAGCGCCGGGCACAGCCTGGGCGCCTGCGGAGTGCTGAGGACCCCGGCCCAGCCCCGAGCTCAACCCAGAGTCCTGCCCAGGGCCACCCCTGGCTGCTCCAGGGCGCTCGGCAGCCTGAGCCCCAGGACAGCAGAAGCCAGGGTTTGCCTGCCCTGGTGACTCCCCGTGGCCATTTCCAGGTCTGGGACAGCCGTGCTTGAGCATCAGACGCTCTGCAACTTTCTGGGGTGCTCGCGCCACAGGAACAGGCGTGGTGGGGGGACAGCCTGCAGCCCACACCCCCAGCACCCTATCACTGGGCCTCAGTGCCCCGCTTCGTGGGAGGAACCACCCTGGGGGGCCTCCCAGCTCAGCTGGAGCATGAGTCTCTGGGGAGGCCTTTGTCCGATGCAGCTGGGGGTGGGCCCCCGCTCGCTGGAGCCCCCCACCCACACATCCAGGAGCCCTAAGGCCATGGAGCCGCTGGTGCGCTGTTGCCCATGCCTGGCCACTGGGCCCCGGCATCCCTGCTGCCACGTGTGCCAGCAGGCAGCTCCCCTGGTGGCAGCCCCCACGCCAGCCCCACAGGCCAGCACGGTTCCGCTGGCCCCTGCTTCTGCCCTAGGGCTGGTGCCAAGGGGAGGCCATTGCTTTGCTCCCTGCTCGGCCTCCTCCTGGCCCACCTGGCTGGTCCCTCCAGCTGCCAGGTTCCGGGAGCCCCCTCCAAAGCCCGTGCCCGGGAGGACCAAACCGGGCCCCCAGGCAGGGCCTGCACCATGCCATCCAGACCGCCACCCCAGCGCCATGCGGGTCTCCCACACTCACTGTCCCCCGCACGCTCCACCACCGTGACCTCATTCCCAAGCAGGCCATCCTGACCTCCCTGAGGTCAGGCTTCCACACAGGCATTTGGGGGACATAGTCACCCTTGCGGCCCTCAGGATGAAGCACCTGGGCGGGGGCCTGCGGGGCACAGACACCCAGGACCTCCAGGCCAGGCCCCTGGGCAGCAGGAAGGGAGCTGGATGGGGTCATGGGAGGAGAGGGTGGCGCCCGGGCCCCTCCACGGGAGGCACCTTTAGGGGCATCGTCTTTGGCCAAGGCCCTCATCTCCCCTTTGCAGTGGGCCTCCCGGGCATGGGCTGGGCCACTCTCAGACCCCCGTGTCTGCACCCTGTGGTGCCGTGCGTGTGTGCCATGCGTGAGTACACGTGTGTCCTGGGGCCTGTGTGTGAGCACACTCGTGTCCTGTGTGCCGTGCATGTGTGCCGTGAGCACACATGTGCGTGGTGATGCTGCAGGGGACACATGGCCACGGTGACCCCGTCTGCTTCCCGCGGGCTCGGGTGTCTGTGCCTCGAGCAGGACGAGGGGTCGGTGCCGGGAGGCGGCGCCTGCTCTCCCGACAGCGGAGCCGTGGGCGGAGGCCGAGGGCCCGGGCCGGGGTTTGCGGGAAGGGGCTGTCCAGACACCCCGCCCGCCGCGCGCGGGCCCTCAGGGTGCTCCCTTCCCGAGACCCTCAGGGTGCTCCCTTCCCGAGACCCTCAGGGTGCTCCCTTCCCGAGACCCGTCTCCCCGGCCCGGCGGCCGCCCGCCCCGGCTCGCCGTCTGCAGGGAGGCCCCGGGGAGTCCGGTCGCAAAGGAAGCGGTGAGAACGGCAGCGGGCGGCGGGCCGGGCAGGCCCAGCGGTGGGCTAATTGGAGCGCGGGACCCGGCGTGGGGGGCGGCCGCGGCCCAGACAAAGCGCGCCGAGCCGGGGCCGGGAAGGCCGGCGGATTGTTAGCGAATTAGCCGGAGTCAGAGGCCCCTGAATGGGGCGCGGAAGGGCAGGGGAAATGAGGGTCCCGGCATAATGCGGCCTCAATGGAGCCCCATTCAGCGCCGTGAAAGGGCCCCGCTCGCTTCCTCTCTGGGAAAGGGAGACGCCGCACTTTTGTTTGGCGGAGGCGGGGCCGCCCCAGGAGCCGCTACCTACAGCCGCTGGGCGGGAGCGGCCGGGGCGAGCGGGGGGCGCCGGCCGGGGCCCGCCCGGCCCCCCCCTGGGCGAGCGGCCGCCGGGGCCGGGCAGGCCGGGGGCGGCCCGCCGGGAGCCCGGGCGGGAAGGGGACGCGGGTGCGGAAATATAAGTGCTGAGCAAAGCGCCGGTTCGGGAAATATTTCTTGAATTCAATATTAATTAATTTTCCAGAGGAGATTTCCCTAATCCACTTTTTACAGCCAGCGGATTAGGGCGCAGCGGCCCGGCGGCGGCGGGATGAAAGGCCGGCGCGGGCGTGTGCGGGGCCGCGTGGGGCCGGGGCGCAGCGGGGTCCCCCGGCCCGTGCAACGGCTTTGCTGCTGGAGGCGCCGCTGCAGGGAGCCGCCCGCGTTGGCACCCTCGGGCCGGGCTGAGCGGCGAGCCCCGAGCCCAGCGACCGGCTCTGCCCCCACTTGTCTCAGCACCGGACGGGGCCAAGGTGACGGCACCCCACCCCACCCCACCCCACCGACAGCCCCGGTGGCGCCGGGGTCCCGTTTTCATAGCGAGGGCCCCGTCCCGGCTCTCGGGGCCTGCGTGGTGGCCCGGGAGGGCATGACCCGCACTGACCTGGCCGGCACCCCCATTAGACGCCCCGGCGGAGCTTCTGGGAGGCCCGGGAGGCCCAGGTGGGTGGCTGCCCAGGGGGAGCCCCGGAGCGGCAGCAGGCGTGGCCGTCCGGGCCGTCCCCTGGGTCCCGTGTCCTGCGCTGCCCCACGTGCGGGTCCCAGACCTTGGGCATCTGGATCCCTGCTGGAAGCGCGTCCCACAGGGGCCACCAAGCGCCGTGGCGTGGGCTACCCCGGGAGTGTTCTGAGGCCGGGAGGGCATGGCGGGCAGCTCGGGGTGCGGGCAGGCCGCGCCTTTCCTGGAGAGGCTGGGGGCAGGCGCAGGCCCCAGGGGTGAGGGGGACACCGTGCAGGCCGGGGCACCCGGCTCCCGCAGGCCTCCACTGCCACCACCCGCCCAGCAGGACAGGCGCTGCCCGAGGGGCACTGCAGCCACGGGGGCAGGCACTGCGTGGACGCACCTGGGACCGCGAGCCTGTCCCCGGAGCAGGGAGGGAATGGCCTTGACAGGCGGTGGAGTGGACGGCACGAGGCGCTGAGCAGCTGCCCGCCCAGGAGGTGGGAGCTGTGGAGGGGGCGCAGGGATACGGGGGCAGCAGGGAGCACAAGTGGGTCCCCAGGACCTCCCGGGAAGAGACACAGCCCCCCACCCCCCTCCCCAATGCCAGGGCAGCTACGAAACGCCACTCACGTGATGGCGCTGGCCCACAGCGGGTGCTCGGCCTGCTGCCCCACATCTGTCTGCAAACTCTGCTGGCGCCCCCTGGGCAGCAGGACCGTACCTGGGTGAGAATCAGCAACCTCACGTCCAGCTTCTTCCTTGGGAACAGTCCCCACACGCCCAGCTGTCTACCAGGAGCCGCCAGGCCCGAGCACCCAGCTGCACCAGACCAGTGCCCGGCGCCAGGACAGGGGACCGGGCAGGGCGAGGTGGGGGCTCAGACCAGGCCGTGTTTCCCTCAGACAGGCACCCCCTCTCTGTGCTCACCGGGTCTGCCCTGAAGCCCTGGTCTAGGTCCCGGGTTGTCCGAGGCTGCGGTGCATTGAGCGGCCCTCTCCTGCCGCCTGCCGCCCACCGCCCGGGCTTCTCTGTCCAGCCCTGAGACAGGCTGGTCACCACCTGGTGGACAGGCCCTTGACATGATGCTCTGGCCACCATCCAAGTCTGGGGCTGTGCCCAGGCCCGGGTGGGGGGGCTGACAGGCCCCCAGGACCCCCTCGAGGGGCCTGGTCCAGGCTGCCCTGGTGTGGGGACTGGCGCTCGGCTTCCTGTTAAGTGTGCAGGTCCTCACCTCTGGGCGGCTGGAGGCGCGGGACATGGGATTGCCGGGGTGCGGAGGCGCCAGGGCGGGCAGTGGAGTCGGGTGCTGACAGGGCGCTGCGGCCTGCTGCGGGAGCGGCCTTCCGAGTCCCTAAGATCTGGGCACATTTTGGTTAAGAGGAGCAAGTCACTGCTCTGGTCAGCTCACACCTGGGTAGAGGACAGCAGGTGTGGGGGGGCCCTGGCCGGGCCCCATGCAGCACACTCAGAAGCAGGAGGGGCAGGAGGATCCCTGTGCCCCGCCGGAGCCCCAGTGCTGCCCGCACACCGGCAGCTCAGAGGCAGACGGCGCAGCCCGACCACCTTGTCCTGGGAGGCTTGCGGGTCCCACCAAGAGTCCTGGCGCCCACACTGGGCTGCAGCTGGGCCCCATGCTCCTCAGCCAGAAGCTGGGCGGGCGCCAGGAGGCCCCATGTTGGAGACGGTGCCCACTCTGGGTGCCCAGAGCTCTCCTCCACGGGGCTGCTCTGGGGCCAGGCCGGAGCCCCAGCCCCTTCCGCGAGGGCCCTCCCGGGCGCCGGGCCCCCTCCTCGTGTCCCTGGCCTCTTGTCCCAGCGCCCAGAACGTCCCCAGAATGTCAGAGCGAGGTGCTGGGGCGGAGGCTGCGTTCTGGACACGCAGCCGGCTGCCCTCTGGACCCCAAGGTCGCGTGGGGCCCCTGAAGGACACCCGCCGTGGGTTCCCGCACCAGGTCATCGGCAGAATTCTCATTTGTCGTGGAAAATTCCAGTACTTTGCAGCGACATCGGCCGGAAGCTAGCTGACACTTGGAGGTCGCCTTCCTTGCTGCCGGCCGAGCGCCGGGGCGGTGAGAACACCTGATTGTTTTGAAAGCCTGGGTCACTTTGAGAACAGAAACGAGTAAACGCTGCGCCTAAAGTTATTCTACTGGAAACCAGCCCCGCGGCGCGCCTGGGCTGTGCTGGGTGTGCCCGGGGCACCTGCTCCGTCTCCCTGACCCTGCCGGGGAGGGCCCTTCTCTGGGGACAGGCCGGGAAACCGAGGCCCAGCAGGGCCGGGCCGCGCAGCTCAGGATCTGCGCCTTGGGGAGATGCTTGCGGTGCGGCCACGGCGGCTGGGCACGCTCTGCCACGTCTCTAAGGAGCGGGCTGGGCCGGGCACTGTCCCTGTCGCCCCCAGACGACCTAGACCAGTCCTCTTCCTTCCCTGCGTCTCTTGTTCCATCCCAGGCGCGAGGGGGCAGGGCTGCCGACCACGGGCGCCCGGCTGCTTCCCGAGGGGACCGCCGCCCTCTGAGTGCCGCTGGCTCCAGGAGACACTGGCCGGAGCCAGGCCTGGGGACGGGCTCTCCCCAGGGGGCGGGGACGGCCCTCAGAGACCCGCCTGCTCCCAGGCCTGCCCGGCCGGCCTGCTTCTGGGACCGCGGCTGAAAGCGAGTGGTGGGGCTGCGGGGCCCGCGGGCACTTGGCGGTGGGCCCTGGGGTGCGCACCCCAGTGGCGGGCGCTCGGGGACCAGGCTGCCCGCGTGGTGCGCGCGCTGGCGAGGGTGCAGGGACGGCCAGCCGGGTGGGCGCGGGCGCGGTGGGCACAGCGCCGGGGCGCGCCCGCCGACTCTCCTTGCCGCGGGCAGCGCGCACGGGGCTCAGGGGCGCGCGGGGGGGGGGGCGCAAGTGGCCCCTCCCGGCTCGGTAATGGGGAGCTCTTGGGGCTGATTAATCCCGCGCCGCCTCTGGACGTCCGCGGGGAGTGACAGCCCAGCCTCCGAGGCCCTAATTTGCACTCCATTCACCGGCCGAGCCGTCAGCGCTGCGGAAGGACCGCGCGGGCCCATTCAGGGCGCGATGCTGGGAACGCGGCCAGCGCGCACAATGCCCAAAAGAGCAAATTGGCGGAAGCTTTGTTCCCGCCCGCGCCCTTTCACGCGGGGCGCTCGTTAAGCTCCTCATTTGTCCCCGCCGGGAGCGCGGGCTGGGGTCACCCTCGGGGCTGCCTTTTCAGGTGATCCCGGCGCCCCCGCGCCCCGCTCGCTCGAGGGCAGGTGGGGGCAGGGCCGCCGAGGTGGGGACCCCGCGGGACCCCGGGGCCGGCCTGGACGGGCGCGGGGGCAGCCGAGGCGGCCTCTGGCCTCAAGGCCTTGTGCCCCGCGGACACCCCGCACCTCTGCGGGCTGGAAGGGGGGGAGGCTCCCCCGGGCCCGCAAGCTGCCGGGGCGCTGGGGCCGGCACGAGGCGGTGTCCTCTCGCGCCCACCCAGCCACGACAAGCCCCTGCCGGCCCGGCGAGAGCCCCCCGGGGTCCCCGCACCGCCAGGCCGGGCGCCCTCCTCAGTCCCCGGGATCCCGGCACGCAGGCAAGGGACGGGGCGCGGGAGCGCGGGGGCTTCCTGGGGCGCATGGTTTTGGGGGGAGGCCGGGCGCTCTGGAAAGGGGTAAATCGCGCTGTGCAGGCCCCGCGTGGCCCGCGCTGGCCGGGAGGACCCGCCCGGCGACGCGCACTCGGGGTCTCTCCGCGCAGACACGCCGCGCCGTCGGGTCTTGCGGGCCCGGCCTGGGGGCCGGTCAGGGCCTGGAAGGGTCAGGGCACAGGCGCGCGTCCCGGCTCCGTTGGCCAGCTGGAATAAAGGGGTGGGGAACTGGGGGGCTGCGGCGTGGGGGGCGGCCTGCGGGGCAGGACGCGCTGGGCTGTGACTGTAAAGGGCGCTGGCTGTGATTTGTCACTCAGGCTTGCCACGCGCTGGGAAGCCACAAGTGTGTGCCGGGGCCCCCGCCTGCCGCTGTGTGGGGTGCACCCTGAGCGTGCAGACGCTTTGAGGGGTCATCCCAGCCCGCAGGTGCTGCTCTGAGGGGCTCCACCGAGGCCAAAGGGACCCCAGAGGCTCTCAGCACCAGCCCCACTGGGCGCTCCTTAGGAGGCCGAGCCACTCTCACCGGGAGGAAGCGGGGTGTCCAGACCCCACGATCCCCAAGGTCACCCTCCAACAAGGTCACAGCCAGAGCTGCCGACAGGACTGTCCCCGCTCACCTCGAGGCCAGGGGGCCGGCCGCTCTGGACACCTGTCCAGTCTGCGGTCACTCAGTCACAGGCATCTGGGACCACAGGTCCTGTTACTCCGGCACCCCCTCTTCCCGGGGGCACATGGCCAGCCGGAGAGGGTCCACTTGGCCCAACAGGTTCGTCTCCCATGAAAGTTTGTTACCAAAAAAGAAAAGATAATCAACAAGGAAAGTGGTTTTCCTGTTGGGACGGGAAACTCCCTTTCACTGCACCTGCCCCTGGGCCAGAAGCTTCTAGACCCGAGGGGGTCAACCCTCCCCCATCCTGGAGGGGCCTGTCCCTCCCCACCACAGGTGTCCAGCCCTGCGCTGCTCAGACGCGGAGACGCTGAAGACTTTGACCTTGGCCCAAAGGCGCTGCAGCGCTGGTGGACGCTGGCCCTGGACAGGCCGGTCCTGAGACCCTGGTGAGGCGCCATGTCAGGCGCCGTTCCCCGAGCCCCCCTAGGTCCCGTGACCCCAGAAGTAGGAGGGTGGACACGTCTGTGGGGACAGACAAGACAGACCTGTCTCCACCAATGGGGCCACGTCTCCCTCTCTCTCCGGGTGGGAGGCCCGTCACGCCCGAGGCGCACCCCAGCCGCCCGTTGCCACTCCAGTGTGAGTCACTACCACACGGGCGGCGGGCGGGATGGCGAGGGAGGTGGGCAGGCGGCCCCAGGGGACGGGCAGCAGTGGTCAGGCAGGTGTCTGCGGGACGGGCCGAGAAGGCCCCGACCCACCAAGGTCGGCCACGGGCCGGGAGCCGAGCCCTCACCCTCGGACGGTCCTCTGGACCAGCCCCTCGGTGAGAGGGTGTGTTTGAGGGGCGGGGCAGGCGGGCAGCCCTGCTGGTGCCCGGCCGAGATGGTCCCCGCCGACCGGCTCCCCCGGAGCGGCACTGTCCGGCAGACGCGTCCCCCGCGCCGGTCCCGTCCCGAGCCAGGCCCCTAGGCCCGTCGGCCCCCGTGCCCCGGCCTGGCTGCCCCCCGCGGGCCGCCCCGGCGTGGAGGGTGGCTGGGCCCTGTCCCTGCCGCCGCCCTCCTCCCGGCGCCCTCGGGCCGGCTCCCTCGGCTCTCACAGATTCTGCCCGTGTCCGCGCCCTCATTAATCAACGTCAAGCACGCACAGCGACAAGGGCCGCATTCTTCCGCGGCCCCTCGCGCACACATCCCATTGTGCCGCCGGCCGGGCGGTGGGAGCAGCCCATGCAGCGCATAAAAGAGATGGGACAAAAATGAAAGGAATCGCGGGAGAAAAAAGAGGAGGCATTTTCCCCTGAAACACTCGAAGAAATGCTCGGCAATGATAATTTAAATTATTCATACATTTATGAAAACATCCATTGAAAAGTGAAGTGTATGACGCTCTTTGTCTATTTTTCTTGTCTCTTGTTTGGGATTAATCTTTACTGTAATCCGGCCGTGCCCACAAAGGCCACACTCTCTTTCCATGGGAAAAATGTCTCCACTCATCCAGCGGGGTGGGGGGGCCGTGCTGACGTGGCATCGCCGGGCCCTCCGACGCCGGACGGGCCGTGTCCGCTAGTGTCCGGGCACACAAAGCAGGGGCGGCTCTCACGTCCCGGTGGGCGCGGGACCAGGCCGGGCTGCCCGGGCTGGGTGGCCGCACGGGGCCTGGTGCCCGCGGCTGCGCCCCGGCCGCCAGGAGCTGGGAGCCACCCCGTGACCACGTGACAACTGCCGGGAGGACGGACAGGCAGGCGCCCACTTGATCTTGGCGCGGTGGCGTCTGGAGGGTCCAGGCCATCCCAAGGCCGCGTCTGGCTGGGCCCTACCTGAGGCCCGAGCAGTTTAGATCCCTCTTCCCATCACAGAGGGTGGCTGGGGCCGGCAGGTGGAGCGGACAGCTCGCTGACCGCCGGCCCGAGACCCACACACACTGGCCAGGCCACCCCCTCCCCACCCTGCCCACCACCCACGAGAACGAGGACGGGCCTGGCTCTGAGGCCCAGTGGGAGTGGCCTTGGGGCCGCGTCTCCGTGGAAGCCCCCGCGCGGCTCCTGGCCCCCACCGGGTGTCCTCAAAGCAGGTTTCAGAGCGGCCGAGCGGGACTAGCCACGCGGGTCCAGGGAGCGCGGGCTGGCGGGAGCTGCCAGGCGGCCACTTTCTTTCGCTGGAAATGACCCGCGGGGCGGCGGGCTGGGGCCTGACTGGGGACTGGTGGGCACAGTGCAGGGGCAGCGGTCACGGCTCGCTCGGTTCAGAACCCCTGCCCCGGGCACCTCCACACTTGTTGGTCTGCGGGGAGCTGGGCCACATAGGGCAGCCCTCCTGGCCTGAATGGACCAGGTCTGCACCCCAGAAAAGAACCAGGACACGCCGGTGACAGTGCATCCCGGGAGGGGTGCTGGCCCAGACAGGTGCAGAGTCGGGGTGCTCCAGGCCATGTGGGCAGCGACTCCCGCGAGCAAGCTTTTCCCAGAAGGCCCTGCTCCTCTCCCCAGCCCCCCACAGCCCTGATCTTGGGCGGGGTGCTCCAGCTGACCTCCCTGCCTTCTCCGGGTCGGCTGGCAACCCCCAACCTCGGGGCGTTGGGGATGCTGCCCGCCCGCTGCCACCTCCCACCCGTCCCCCCAAAGAGGTGCCGGGCCCCCTCAGCCTGCAGCCCCGTCCCCCACCCCCTCACCATCTCCCTCCGCCACCGATGTTGGGGTCTGGGAAGGTAGCCAAATGCCACTGAGGACACTGGGGCAATAAATCATCCCGCGTCCAACATCTGCAGGCCCCGGGGGCCAGGCCTGGCCGAGGATGGTCCCCCCGCCGTCCCCGCTGACAAAACACCATTGTCGTGGCCGGGAAGAAGACGCTGGTGCGCTGACAAAGGGCCTCTGAGCCGGCCGTGGACCGCCGAGGAGTGGCCAGGCGCGCGGCGGGGGCCTCGCTCGCTCTTTCTTCCTCCCTGGTTCATGCTTTTCCTCTCTCGTGGGGGTCCCCCAAAGCCTTTCATTCCGGCTTCATATTCACATAAAGACATCAAGAAAAAAACCAGCAGAAAGAATTATTAGGCATGGCTGTCAAATGCTTTATCAGGAAAACGGGAGGGAAGGGTAACCCTTTGTGCGCTGGCCCCACAGGCCCGGTCGCGAGACCCCGGGCGCCCCGAGGGGCAGCCGGGCCACAGCGGGCAGGAGGGCGGCCGGGAGGTGCCCGCTCAGCCGCGCCCCGCGCCAGCCGGCTCGGGGCTCCAAGCCGCGGCCCTCTCTGCGCAGGTCGGGCAGCGCGGCTTCCGGGCGGCCTCTGCTCGTGTCACCCGCAGGCCTGGAGGAGCCGGCGCTGGAGCCCGGGCGCCGGAGGCGAGGACTCCCGCGGGGCTGGGCAGGTGGGCCGCCCTCCTCGAGCTGTGCCGGGCCGGGGCGAGGTGTGGGCTGCCCTGGGCCACTGGCGCCCGCTTCCCGCATCCCCTCCGCAGGGGCCCCGCTCGCGGCTCTCAGGCATCTTTGCCGCCCGCCCACTCCCAGCGTTTCCGAGCCCTCAGGGAGGGGGCCCGGGGCCCGAGGCCCCCGCCAGGGAGCCCCGGGAGGCGTGTCCGACCCCTGCGCCCGAGCCCCTCGGGGTTTGCGGTGAGGGGCACCCCAGGGTGGGCCGCCCCGGGATGCGCTTTCCACGCAGCCTCCTGGGGCCCAGAAACCGAAAACCGCATGCCGACAAACGGCTCCCTCGGCAAACATTTTTATTTCCAATTAGCAAAAGAAAAATTGCTAATTTGCTGCAGTTGGAGCGGGCTGACGTCTCAATCTGCAGAGTGTCAGCGCGGTGAAAGGGACGCTTCACGCTGAGGCGGCGAGAGCGGCGGCTCCAAAGAGGGTCAGGGCAGCGGGCCCAGAAACCAGATTGACTGGCCACGGCGCTAAATCACTCACACAAGACGCACATTGTCTCCGTGCCAGCCCGGGGCGCGCTCCCACCCCGCGGGGCGGAGCGGCGGCGTGCCTTTGCAAGGAAGGGACCGTCCTCGGGAGAGCAGAGCCGGGTTAATGATCACCCAGGCCTGTCTGCGGTGCCCGGGAACAGGACGATAAAATGCCGCCCTGCCCGCCGGCGCTGCCCGGGAGATGCCGGAGATAATGTCGTGGGAGTAATAACTGAAAGGGGAGGGCCCCACACCGCCTCTCAAGGTGACCGCAACCGCCGCCGCAGCTGACGGGCGGGGCCGAGACCTGGGGTCCCGGCGGCAAGGCTGGGGTCTCTGCGCGGGTGGGACTGGTCCGCTGAGATGACCCAGCCTCTCCTGCCAGCACGACCTCAGACGCAGCGCCTGCGCTGGGAGGCCCGGCCGGCCCACGGTCCAGACAGGAGTCCGGCCCCGGCGCGCCCACGGGGGCTCGATGGGCGCCCCTGTCTGTCCACGCTGGGCTTGTCCACAGTCGTCTCGGCGCTTCCAGACCCCGCCCGGCCTCTGGCCGGCCACACGGCCTCTCCCCAGCGCCGTGAGGCCACGTCACTGGCATTTCAGCGGGCCAGCCCCAGGGTCCTGGCCTCTCGTCCTTGGTCCCCTGCCCACCGGCTGCCAGGGTCCTCCTCCACCAGGGTGACTGGGGGTGGCCTCTTCCCAGAGGTCCCAGGGGCCCAGCTGGGAGCGCTCCCCATCAGTCCCAGGGTGCCCAGGAGCAGAAGCCCCCTGAGGCTGGGGGGCCAGGCCCCGCCCAACGGGGAGAAGGCCTTTGCGGTGACTCCTTAGGGACAGGCCTTTGCAGGCGAGAGAAGACAGCCTAGTCCTGGGAAGGCCAGCATCTGCTGACCTCAGGGCTTGGCGCAGGGTCGCTCACCCCAAGTCGCTGGACTCGGGAAACAGGTGCCACTCACCACCGCCCCCCATCCCCCCAGGCCTTAGGCAGAGAGCTGGGATGGTCTGGCCGGAGCTGGGGCCTGGAGGGGAGCTGGCCGCTCCTGACATCTGCCTGACGTGCGGCCCTGGCCGCGCAGACCCCGCAGAGTGTCCTGCGGCCTCCCCTGCCTCTGGCTCACGCCGATCTCCAGGGAAACAGCCTCCAGCCAGGGGGAGGCAGGGCCGGGACGCAGGCTGTGTGCCCCGGGACCAGGCACCCAGCCTCTCTGAGCCTCGCCACACGGGGGGACGCCGGGCCCGGATAATGTATGTGGGACTTTCCCTGCACGATGCGGAGAGCTGCCTGGATGCGTTGTCTTTGTGCAAATAAGGGAAGAATGGCCGTGCCTGCATTGTTGGGGGGCCTTTGTCCCGAGGGGACCCAGTCTATAAGCAGTGTATTTTCTTCAGTAAAAATAAAGAGTTACTGCCCGGCCCATCAATCATGGAAAAGTCTGGCCTCAGATGTACAATGCACGCAGCGACGTTCCCAGGAGCAGGGCAGGACGCCCCTGCCCACTCGGCCCGGGGCTACCAGAGCCACAGCGCCGCGGGGCACATACCCGCACACGTGCCCACACACATGCATACATGCCCACTTGCATGTGCGTGTGCCCACACAATGCCATGCACACGCACACACGCCCACACTCATGCACATGCGCTTGCACGCATGGACGTGCACGTGTGCCCAGATGTCCACACACGTGCACATGCGTGCAGGCACAACCCACACATGTGTGTCCCCCAGCACAGGTGCATGTGCAGCTGAGTGGACACACGTGTTCGTGTGAAACTGCTGGGACATGCATGACATGTGCGCACCAAGCACGTGCGCACGGCCCCTTGCACCTACATGGAGAGGCAGCACGCGGACTGCACACGCATGCACACACAGCACACCGCAGGCACAGGTGGGCTCACCCACACGCCGAGAGGCATGGGTGTGCCCGCCTCCGGCCAGGCAGCCCAGGACTGCACCCTCCTTTCTGCTTCCCTCACCGCGAAGTGGGGCGCTCAGCTATCGCCAGGGCCTCCCGCTTGTGGGCGCCAGGTGAGGGGGTGGGGCGCCGGGCCCTTGCCGGGGTGAGCCAGAGTGGCCGGGCCCAGACTCTCCAGGCCCAGGGTCCACTCTCTCCCTGGCTGTGGTCCTACTGGGGCCCTGCCCTGCACCCAGACATGAGCCGGGCGGCCCCGATTGGCCTTTTGCCACGTGCCGTGATGCCCGAAGCAGCTGGGCCCGCCGGGTCGGAGCCAGGACCAGCTCCCCCCAGCTCTGTGGGCTGCAAGTCCAGCTGATGGTCTCCAAGTCTGCTTCTGTCGGGGCTCTGCCTCCAAAGGGACGGGGCAGTAGGCAGCCTGGCCACCCTGCCCCCGTCGCCCGGAGCGGCTGGCTTAGCAGGAGCCAAAGTGGCTTGGGGGGATCCTGGGTCAGCCCCTGAGGCCAAAGCTCGAGGGACTCCCAGGAGCAAGCGTGTGCGTGACTCACACCTGTCCACAGGGGCGCCTCACCTGGGGAGTGCCCAGATGAAGCCGGTGACACTCCTTGCTTCTGCTACCACCCAAATAAAGGCCGCTTCCCGGCGTCGGAGGTCACGTGAGCGTGGCTGGGCCGGTAACCAGGGCGCAGGCAATCCCGCGCGGGCTGCGAGCTGCTATCGATTTTTTGGGGCGAGCAAACGTCTCTTGAGTTTATAATGTCTGTTATCTTCGGGCTAACAGAAGCCGGGGATGAGCCGAAGTTCATCTTTGGTCTGGGCTCCCCCAGAGGCCGCCCCCACACAGGTGCGCGAGCTCCCTGCCGGCGCCCAGCACGCGTCCCAGCGGCCACTCGAGAGGAAGGCCTTGGCCGCCCAAGCCTGTGCTGCTGGAGCCGGGATAAGTGGGCCGGGTCCTGCTTCCCTTCCTGGGTGGCGGGACACCCCATTCCCGAGAGCTCTCGCGCCACAACCCAGCCGGAAGCCCGGGAGGCGGGGGGCACAGCTGCCGCACGGAGGGTCGCGGGACACGGGACGCAGCCGCCCGCCTGCCACCCCGGCACTGTCCTGCGGGTGGGGAGCGCGGGGCCTTCGCCCCCGCCGCCTGCTCCTCCAGATATTCGGATAAACGGTATCACTTTCGAAAATCCCAAGACAGCAAACCCTCAGGCCGTGGTGGCCCCGCCTCGGGGGGCAGCTCCGCGTCGGGGCGGGCATGCCGTCCATCACCCCCTCGGCCCCGCAAATAGATAATCAATTTCCCTGAAAGCATCAATAATCAAAGTGGACATTTATGGCCCCTCGATGGTTTATCTTCGCCGGGGACGGCAGGCCATGATGAATGCCGAATATGTCAGGAACGCAATTAAGTGCTGCGGGTGGACGGATTTTATAACGTGCACAAAAAAGCAATCAAATCCGTGATTGAGCGCCATCGCAGGAAATTGGCCAGAAATAAATATCACAGCCAAGCACAGCGCCGGCCCGGGTCGGAGGTCAGGGCGTGTGCCGCCCCGGCGGAGGCCTCCCGCGGCTCCCCTGGCGAGGCCGTGCCCGCCTGGGCCTCGGTGCCGCCGCCTCTGAGCGCAGACGTCCCCGGGCAGAGGGTGGCCCCGGCCGCGGCGTGTGGAGCCGGCGCGGGGCAGAGGGCGAGGACGAGAGGCTCCGAGGGGGCTGTGCCCCTCCCGGGAGGGATGCCCTGAGCTGGCCTCGGGGGCCCTGCGGGCGCTGGAAAATCCCAGCCCTGGGAATTCTCCGAGAGGGGTGCGCACCCCCCCGCGAGGGCCGCGGCCGGGGCGGGGGACCCCGCGGGCCGGAGCTGCGGGGGCCGCGGCGTGTCGGGGAGGGCAGTTCCGGCGCGGGCTGCTTGGACGCCACGGGGCTGGTTTTCGAAAGCGCCCTGAGAATGTTAGCGTTTAAGGTCTTGTGCACTTGGCAACGGAGGGCTTTTAGTTTGGAAGGAAAAAAGGCATAAAGGGCATTTTGGACACAAAATAGCTCTTTAAAACAGCATTTTGATGAGTTAAGTATAAATAAATCAGAAACACACGGATTTCATTTCCTTTAAAATACCCGCGGGCTCAAACACTAGCGGGAAGGGTGCCTGGCGAGCGGCGGTTTGGGATTCTGACAAACCCAAATATTTTGAAGAGGTTTCTGAAGTGTTTGCGCCCAGGTCTCGTCCGTTCCCGGCCTGTGAGCCGCCGGCCCGTCCCTCGCCACCGGCCCAGGTGCGCGCGGGGTGGGCTGGGCTGGGGGACGGGGGCTCTGGGGTGTAAGACCCTGGCTGCATGTCCCTGCGGGACCGGGAGCGCCGCGGCGGCAGCCCTGCTTGGGGAGGGTTCCTGGCATGGGGTGCAGGGCCAGCCCCCACAGCGGTGCAGGTGGGAACCGGGTGGGTCCCCAGCAGCCCTCCCCTCCGAGGGGCAGGGGGACGCGGTGAGGGGGCCTCCCTGGCCCTGTGGGCACGGGCTGGGGCCAGCAGGTAGCCGCTCGGGGGCAATCCCTGCCCCCACCCTGGGGGGCTCAGGGCCAGGCAGGGAGGCCGCACCCATTCCCTCCTGTGCAGAACTAGGGGTGGCCAGCGGGGATGCTCTGGGGAACCCCTGGTTCTGGGTTTGCTGGGCCTGCTGACAAAGTCACGTAAACCAATGGCTGGGCGGCACTGCTGACCAGGAAGCCCGGGAGGTCACGCAGGTCACTGGACTCTGAGGTCTCACTGACCACCAAGGCCTGGACGCCGGGGAGGGGGCACCCACGGGTGTCAGCGGCTCCCGAGCTGCGTGCACGCGTCCCTGGGCTCTTATCTAAGACATCTGGCCCCGCCTGCCATCCCTGTGCCTCCTAAGTGCTCGGCAGAGACGTAAACAGACCCTTGTCTGCAGAGGCCCGCCCCAGACGCCCTCCCCCGCAGTCCTGCGCTGGCATCGGATTAGAAAAAAACTTGCAATCGATACTCAAAGTTGGATTTTGAGATTTTCTGCAGAATTGGGCTTGGAGCATTTAATAACAAAGTTCCTTACTGCTCGGCCTCTGAATTTGTAATAAAAATAAATATTTCCCCTTCCTGATGCTGGCGGCCTGGCCAGCGGCGCGGGGGAGCCGCGGAGCAGGACGCGATTGGACTCGCTCCGCCGCCGCCCCCGCGCCACGCTTTCGGGCCCAGGCCTCACCGCCCCCCGGCCCCGGAGCGCCCCGGATCCGCAGCCACTTCCAGTTGTACAGGGTCGGGCTGACCAGCACCGACACCTTTGTGGCCCGAGACCGGGACAGAACAAAGCCTCAGACACTGACAACACAAATACGGCGCCTCCGGCTCCAGGGACGCGGGCGTCAGCGGGCAAAGCCCTTGAAGGGGGGGCGGCGTGGCCTGCAGGGCCCTCGAGTGCCGGGCGGTGGCCGCGTGACTGTGGGCATGACCATCACCCGCTGCCCCGCCAGCCCCGCCGCGCCGGGAGCTGCCGCCCGCGCCCGCCGGTGCGCCCCCCCGCGGGCCCGCGGCCAGGATTGCCGCTGTCCGGGGAGCTCCTCCTCGGAAGACAAACGAGGAGCTGCTGCTCCTGTTATTTATGAAGGAGCCTCAGGTCGCCGATTAGGAGCAGGAGCCAGAGCCTGCGTCCGCGCCCTGCGGCCAGAGGCTGAGCTGTTCCGCGGTGACCCCGGCAGCTCCTTAACCTTCACAGGCCTCAGTCAACTCAGCTGGAAAATTGGGTAAAAAGATTGTGGTGTCTGCCAGCCCCGGGCGGCCGAGAGCAGGCGCCGAGCGCAGCGGCCGCGACACCCGCAGCCGGGTCTGCGTCTCCTCCCGCTTCCTGCGGACTCATGACCGCGCCCCAGGGTGGCCCCCTGCTCTGGGACCTGCCTCCGTGGAGCCCAGAGACCCAACCCCCGGCTCGGCCCAGGCTCCCGCCCCGCCGGCCTTGGCGCCCACCTGGTGTTAAGCTTTGGCGCAGCCTTGCGGCAGCCCCCATGAACAGCCGCGTCCATACCTGGACACCCCACACGGGGCTGCTGGCACCCTCGCTGGCACCCACCTGCTGCAGCACCTGATGGTCAAGCTGCGTCTCCGACACCCCAAGTTTCCAGCTGTGGCTCTGGGCTCATCCCTTGCAAGCATCCGTGTTTGACCCAAGTGGCCGTCTTTCCTGCAGGGGACAGGGGACAAAGCGGTGGCTGGCCTCCCCCTCACTTCCAGGCCTGGCCCCAGACCATCCAAGGGAGAAACCGCCACAGTGTGGGCTTAGCGGGCGCAGTAGGAAGTGGCGGGGGCTCCGGGGTCTCGGGCTACAGGTTGGGGGAGAAGAGGTGCTTCCATCTGCAGCGCAACCCACAGCCCCCAAGAGGGACCCCTGATGTCCCCGGATGCCCCGTGCCACCCAGGGTACAGCAGCCCAGTCGGAGCCCACAGGAACGGGCGGGCAGGGCTCCCTGACACTGGGAGCCGAGGGCCCTGTGGGGGGCCAGGAGGGCCAGCCCTGCCCCAAGGGGGACCCCATTTCAGGGCAAACACCAGGGAAGAGGCAGGGGGCTGGGGCAGCAAGTCCACGGGGCCAGCTGACAACCCTGAGTCTTTCTCCTTGTTGAAAACGAGCAGGAGTGACGTAAGGGACAGGCGCAGGCCGACTCAGGCGGCTCCCCCGAGACCTCGGCTGAGCACTGCCCGGCGGGCGGCCGTGTGCGGGACCCTCGCTGTGGCCGCACCCCGGGCGCCGGCTGTGCGGCCCCCTGCCTCTTCTGCTTGGAGTCCTGGCGTGGCCCTGGGAGCTGGCCACGCGAGCAGGAGCCGTCCCAGGGCGGGTGGGCCACCCTGCCGTCGTCGGGCCTCCGCTCTGCAGTGCTCGGGATGCTTCCAGCAGGCCTCCTGGGCTTGCAGCTGAACTGGCTGCCCGGGGGACGGTGACCGCCTCACCCCCCAGCCCTCTGGGCCAAGGGCCCTTGTGCGTCTTCCGTCAGGGGCCAGAGAGTAAACAGTTGGGGTCTCTGCGCTGCACGCGGGCCCTGTCCCACCCCTTTGTTTATTTTTACAGCCCTTTGAAACGTAAAGACCATCTTAGTTTGCGGCCACGTCGAGCAGGCCTGCTGGGCAGCCACACGCCAGCCAGAGGCCAGGGCTCCCTCCTGGCCAAGCACGGGCTGGTCACCGAGCGTCTCCACAGGGGCACCCTGTTAGCGAGCCCACGGGTGCCCTCTGGGGCACAGGACTCGCTGGCAACGGTGGCTCCGCTGGGGGTGGTGGCGCGTCCTCCGAGGCCCTGCTCCCACCGCCAGGTGTGGGCAGAGGCGGCCTGCTCGGAGGGCCCCCCGCTCTGGTTCTGTGAGGGAGCAGCAGGGAGGAGGGCCCGGCCGACACCCTATGTTAGCCAGGACGCCCTGCGGTGTCCCCAGGCAGATGGCCCAGGCGTGGCCACAGTGCTACGCTCACAGGGCACCAATGATGTTCTGGGGCCACCGGGTGCCGGGTGTCTAGAAAGCCCAGCGAGGTTATGTGGAGGCCACCCCCGCTGGAGGACGGGCCGTGGACCCGCTGGGCCCCCCTTGTCTGGGTGCAGCCCCTGGGGGTGGACCTGGTGCTGTGGCCCGTGTGCATGTGTCCGGGCCTGGTCAGCTTTAGGGGCCACTGGGAACTGGGGCCTGGCCTGAGTGTTGGTTCCTCGTCCCGGACGCACCCTCCCTCCGCACTCCGCGCACCCCTGCGGCAGGTGCCCGGGCCGAGCTCTCCGGGATGGGCACTCCCAGCCCTGCCCACACAGCCCTGGTGAGGGAAAGCCGGCCCTGCACCTGGGCCAGTGCGGGCCTGCGGGAGCAGCGGGCTTCTGGTGTCCGTGGTGAGCAGGCTCAGCTGTGCCCCAGGCTCCCTGTGCCCTCCGAGGAGCTGGCCCTGGTGCCTTCCGAGCCCTGCACTCTGTGGCCCTGCCCCACTGCCCACCAGGAGCACAGCCCTGCCCCGGGGCGGCGGCGACTCGGCGTGTCTTCAGGGTGGACAGAAGAGCCCCCGCCTGAGGTCACAGGGCCTGGCCACCCACAGCCCATGCTGACCTCTGCCTGGCCCTCCCCCGGGGAGGGCACTGGGCACTGTGCTCATGGATGCCGTGGGAGCTCTGGCCCTCACTCAACCGCAGACCGTGGTTTGGTCAACGCTGAGCTTCAGCTCCTGCTGCCCCAGAGCCGGCTCTTGGCCAGAGGAGGTGTCGGTCCAGTCACCCCCGGGCCTCACAGAACCACCCACCTCCCTTGCCCACGTGCGTGGCAAACGCCTGGGCCCCCCTCAAAGCCTGCAGGGCGGCAACAGAGCAGCAGCAGAGCAGACCCTGGGGCCAGGCCGCTGTGTAGGACCAGCACCCAGGACTCAGGGCCGGCACCCAGGAGGCAGGGCCAGGCCAGACCACCTGCCTCCTTTGGCTGTTGGCCCCTCTGCTGTCCCACCCACACCTCGGGAGGAGGCGCTGGCGCGTGCGGGGGCAAGCAGCCCTCAGAACGTCCCCCTGGCTTCCGGGGCAGGCGTGTCCAGCCCCTGGAGCCGAGTGTCCCCTTTGAGGCAATCGCTGCTTGTCCAGAGTCGACGTGGGAGCCGCCGCCCGCTGCCAGGACTTCCGCGCACCCCTCCGGGACGCCCGTCCTCCGGGAGCGGGCGGCGCTGGACGCGCGGGTCCTTGGACGCGAGCCTGGGCCCTCGGGGTCAGCCCTCAGCCGCTGCCCGGCACTCCTCGCCGTGTGGTCCCCCAGAGTGTCCTCCCCGCGCCCAGGGTGGAGTCCAGCCCAGAGCCCCACTCAGGATCCTGGGAAGAGGCAGGACACAGGAGTGGGGTCCGGGACCCGGGAGGCCTGTCCTGCTTCGGCATCCCAGGCCGGGCCCCGGCAGCCCCACTGAGGACAGTGTCGGGAAGGGCCGGGCTGGCTCAGCCGTGGCTCGCGGGCCCACCCCAGGGCCCACTCGGCTGGTCCCGCAGGGCGCCCGCAGCGCCCTCACCGGCCGTCGCGCAGGCTGTGGTCCTCGGGCGCAGGGGCGCGTAGGGCCAGCCTCTCCTCAGAAGCTGCTCTCAGTTTGGAGTCAGTGTGAGCAAGACCCAGCCCCTGCGTCGTCCCGGCTCCGTGGGCATCTCCCGGATGCCCGGCTGGGGACATGGAGCAGGTGGCCCGAGCTCCGTCCCCCGCGCACGGTGGCCCAGGGCGAACAGTGTCTCCGCGTGGGCCCTGCGCTGCGGCCGCCAGCGTGCACAGGCCCCTCCTGCCCCGCAGCACCTGCCCCGCCCTGTCTTGGGGAGCCAGGCCCCTGCTCCCACAGAGGTGGACAGAAGCCCCCCCGCCTGGCACAGGGAGCCCCGAGAAGGGCCTTTCCACCCGCGGCCTCTGCCGGGGTCCCCTGCCCACCCACCTGGGCCCAGCCGCACCCAGCACAGGAGTCCTCGCTGTGCTCAGCAGGGTGCCACGGCCCCGGGTGGGAGGGGCCCCCGGGCTCGACCGTTGCCTCTGCCTGGAGCGGCTCTCTGCACCCGGCACTGCCCCGTCCAGGTTGACTGTCCCTGGGGTGGGCAAGCAGCTGGGCGCTCCATGCCAGCGGGAGGCACTGGGAAGGACCCCAGCCAGAGCAGCATCCACCCACCCACCCATCCGTCCATCCGTCCATCCATTCATTCAGCCAAGGGGACGGTGCGGTCCTGGGCAGACAGGGAGGGCCCCGCGCCCCAGGGGGGTGTGCGGGGGAGCGGGTGGGAGACCGGCCCCGAGGCAGCCCGGAGTCAAGCCGGCTTGCGCAGTGGCGGCCGCGGGTGCAGCGCGGTGGGCGTGGGAGGCGGGGCTCCCCTTCTCTGTGGGGGCCCTCGGGGGCCCTCAGCGAGGACCCCGGCCTGCCGGCAGGGCCGGTGGGGGCGGGGAGGAGGTGCGGGCTGGGAATGTAAACAGGGGGAGACCTCTGCGCGTCGGCTGCGCTCTCTGAAGGAGGCCGGGTCTCCTCTGGGGCACACTTGACTGTGTAAATATTTTCCTTAGGAGTAAGGAGAGAGCCTCCATTCACGGGGTAGGTGGCACTTGAAAGAACTGAGAAGTGTCTGTTCGGCATAAAAGCTAAAAACAGTGTCCAAGGCGCCTTAAAAAATCATTTCTGCAGCTCGAACACGGCCAAGCTGGGGTTTTTTTTCTTAATGCAAAAAATAAATAAATATCCCCGCGCCCAGTCGAGCGCTCAAAGGTCTGTGCCAACAGCCCCGAGCCTCAGGTCCAGGAGCCGGCGAGGCCGGCCGGCCGGTGACCACCCCCTGGCTGGCCGCCAGCGGACGCCGCCCAGCCCGGAGCGGGTGCCCCTCCCGAGGCCCGACGGGCTCAGGTCCAGTCCCGGTCGGAAGGGTCCAGGGGCCTCCCTTCCGCCCCGCACCCCCGCTGCGCCTGCCCCCAGGGCGGAGCTGGCACCAGCAGGGTCTGGACACGGGTCCTCCTGGAGCAGCGCCGAGCTCCTGCCGGCCCCTGGCCGCGCCCTGGGGCCCGGGGACCAGCCCTGCCCTCTGTCCTCAGGGGTCGAGGCCCGCAGTGGCCTGGTCAGCTGTGGCGGCTCCCGCACACGGACCACGACTTCAGTTTGCCAAAGGAAGTCAAGATGAGGGGTGCCCCTGGAAGTCCTGCCTCGGGCGGGGGGGGGTCGCTGAGGCAGAACCAGGCCTGTGACCTCCCGCCGCCGGCCGGCCCCTGGGGTCGCTGAGCCGCGTGGAGCCCGCGGTGTCAAGCAAATCTGCTGACCTGGGACTCGGGCTTCGCTGTCTGTGCAGGCCAAGTGTCTGCTGCACCCTGAGCCCCGCGGCCAGCGGGGTTTGCACGGCACGGGGAGGGTGCCGTTGACCCCTCGGGCCCCCGGGCTCCCTGAGTGACCTTCACAGGAGCCCTGACCCCCCAACACCCACAGAAGGGGCCTGGAATCAACTTCCAGCTGCTTCTAGACCTGGACACACGGCCCTGAGCACAAAGAAGTGACCCCAACCACGAGAGGAGAGAAGTGGGGTGCTCGGGGGCTGCGGGTGAGGGGTCCGAGGGGCCTCTGGCCACAGGCCAGAGGGGGCAGCCGGGGCTGGTCTGTCCACAGCGGACACTGAGGGCAGAGATGCCACTGGCCACGCAGCTGGGCCTGGACCCGGCCGTGCACGCGGGCAGCGGCGACTCCGCGCCGCCTCCTGGAGAACAGAGGGGGTTTATTTTAAGATGCCCCCCCTCCCCACCGGCCCCGCCGAGCGCCGTCCTGGCAGCGGCACCTGGGGTGAAGTGCCGGGTCAGGCCTCGCTTCTGGCTAAAACGCTTAGTCAAACACACCTAATCCTCTGCCTGGGCGCGAGCTGGGGCTGCGGGAGCCAGGGGCACTGCCAGCGGCCAGCGGCCAGCGGCGTGGTGCTGAGGACGCAGCCTGCAAAGAAAGAGGGTTTTCGGCGGCGCAGCAGGCGGGACCCAGGGTGAGCGCGGCCGTGTCCGTGAGGTCAGCGGCCGGTGAGCAGACGCGTGGGCCTGCCCGGCCCCGCCCTGCAGGCCTCACTGCCCCTTCAGGCACCTGGAGGGCGTCCACGCGGGGCTCCCGGGCCACCTCCGCTGCAGCTCATGACCGAGCTGGGCTTCTAGTCGCCTGGGCCCCACCCGCTGCGTGGCGTCACCAGCTGGCCCCTGCCTGCGGCCCCCAGAGCCCAGGGCCCTGCTCCCCAACAGCCAGGAGCTGGGGCCCCTGCAGCCCCTGCTCCCGCTGCCCCTGGACGCCCACGCACCTCTGTCCCTCTCGCTGGGTGTGTCTGGACATCTGCCTCCCTGTCCCTGAGTGACCACGGACTCTGGAAAGGTGGGCTCCGGTGCTGGGCTCCAGAGTCCAGGGCTCTCTCTGCGCAGAGAAGTTCTCGCAGTGTGGGCCTGGCTTCCGGGGCAGCTCCTGGGGACGTGTCTCAGTCTGTGACGAAAGACAGCGGTCAGGCTGGCCTTGGCCCAGGACGGGGAAGGCTGGACCTGGGCAGTCTTGGGGCAACAATTCTGGCCGCGCAGCCGCAGGATGGGCTAGGGAGCATCCGTCCGCTGTGCGGGGCACTGGCCGGCCCTGGGGGGAGTGTACATGTCCATCTTGAGCTACGGACATAGGAGCAGGAGCCCTAAGACAGGCCACGAAGGCAGGCCCGGCTCCTGCACCTGGGGACAGGGAGGCCACATGCATCCAACTGGGCATGCTGGGTCCCCTCTCATCGGGCTGCCCACCAGACGTCCCCACCCCGTCCCCCTGACCCGGCCCATGGTCACTACTGACCACCAGGGTGATCTAACCCTCCCTCGGGGCCCGCCCACCCCATTATGGCCACCCCGGGGTGCCTTTCTCCAGACCTGGCCTGGGCAGGGGTGGGGCTGGAGCCACCCAGTAGCATCCTCCAGGGAGGAGCTGGCCTAGCCCACCCCACAGGCTGGTGCGTCAGGCCCAAGCCTCCCTCGGTGCTCTGGCCACCGAGTCCACAGGCACAGGTCCCCCGAGGCTCAGGTCCAGTGGGGAGGCCCAGGGGGGCTGCAGCTGGGGCAGGCCGGTGGTCCCTGCGTGCGGTCAGAGCCTTCCCCTGCTGTTGGGTGCCGGCCCCGTGACTCGCCAGGGAGGGAGAGCAGGGCCCAGGGTCTGCATCCTTGACCCAGGAGGGAATGGTGTTGGGGCTCAGGGGCTCCCCCAGAAGGGAAGTGGCTCTGGAAGACGCCCCCCTCCCGGAGAAGGTTTTCTCCTCCTGGGTTCAGTGGCCCTTGGACCACAGAATTCTGCCCAGTTGAGGGGGCCCGGGCACCCCCACCTGGGATCCCCAGCCTACATGACACTGGCCATCCCTGCTGGTGGCCGGGCCGGGTGCGGCCTGGACGGGCGACAGTTGGACAGCGGGCCTCTGTTCTGGGGCCGTGCGGAGGACCCTGGGCGCCTGCCCGGCCGTCGGGCATCACGCCGCGCAGCCACTTCCCGCAGGCCCTGGCCTCGCCGCGATCTGGGCGGCCAGCCCCACTCTCCTCTCTCCGCGCTGGCCGAGCCTCCCGCCAGCTTCCCTGGCTCTTGACGCGGGCGTGCCAGGGTGGGCAGAAACAGCCTGCCCGCGCCGCCGCCTTGGGGGGCCCGCTGCCCGCCGCCCGGGCCCGTCCCTGCCGCTGTCCCAGGAGACCCGCGGCCCCGTGGGGCTGAGCGTTTTCTGTCTCGTTCTCTCTTCACGGAGAGTCACTTCCCAAACCCCAGTTTCAGATTCTATTAAGAGAAACATAAATTCCCCAAATGGGCAGAATTCTCAACACTGAAAGACGCGGCTTTTTGTTATCACAGCTGAGCCGGGCCCCGGCCAGGCTGGCACGCGGCGTCGGGCCTCTCGCTGGCCCACGGGCCCGGGGCGCCCCACTCCGCGCCCGCCATCCGAGAGGCCACCGCGCGGCCCGAGGCGCGAGGAGCGGAAGCTCGGAGTCGGCACCATTCCTCGTTCTGGTTTTCAAATATCCCTTTCGGTCTCGGTTTCTGTGTTACGGAAAGGACGCCGGCGCTTCTACACGGCGTGTGTGCCCGGCGCTGCCGCCCGGCGGGAGGAGCCCATTCTCCCGCTAACCTGTTAGTTCGCTCGGCTTGGAGAGCACTCGGGGCCCGTCCCTAACGCCCTGGCGTGGGGCCTGTGGTTTGCAGAGGGGCGCAGCAGACTCACCCCAGCGCCAGCACCAGCCTGGGCCCGCGCTGAGCGTGGGGGGACGCCCAGACCTGCTGGCACTGCCTCCTGCCCCCGAGCCCGAGCCGGGGCCAAGGGAAGGCAGGAGTCCCACGGTGCCCACGGCCCTCTGCGAGAGGGTCAGTTGTGGCCACCCCGGCGCGCCCAGGACGCTGCGCCACAAGGCCCCCTGCCACCTGACCCCTCTGAGGAGGCCCCTCCAGGCCTCAGGGCAGTGTCCTCCTCCCGGAGCCAGGGACGTGAGCAAGAGCAAGGGACCGCGTTGCTGCCCGCCTCCCCCACGCGGCAGTCGGCCCGGGCACAGCTGACACGATGGTGCCCGCACTGCGGCGATGGTGCCCCCTCCCGTCCTCGGTGGCACGGCCAGGCCTGGCCGCAGGCCGCTCCTCTCGCTGGAGGGCCAGCAGACCAGGGACAGCCTCCCACACCGGCGCCCTGCCGAGCTGCCCGAGGGCCGCTGTGCTGTGCTGGCCCCCTGAGAAGGCCCGCGGAGGGTCTGCCCGCGAGGAGCCCGCGCCTGCCGGCCTGGGCCGCCGCGGTCCTCAGTCCCCAGACGGGGCCGCACGGGAGACCCCAGGCCCTGCAGGCTCCGTGTTTCGCGGCCCGGGGAAGCCCCGTCCTCCCGTTCCCCAGAGAACACTCGATCGGCCCCGAGCGTTTTGTCAGAAACTAACAACCTCTTTCAAAATTGCTTTGCAGCAGATGCTGATGGACCCGGAGGTGCCGGCGCAGGAGAGCTGCATCAAGAAGGTAGGCGGGCGCCTCCGCGTGCTCGGGAGCGGGGCCGGGCCGTCGGGCAGCGCGCGGGCATCAGCCACTGCCGTGGGCACCGGCGGGGGCTGGACATGACCAGGAGGGGCCGGTCTGGCGTGCCAGCAGGTGGGGTCACGCGGCGCGCCGGGGGTACCTACGCCACGCAGGCTCAGCAGAGTCTGACGAGCAGGTGTGTCACGCGTGTCTGCACTGGACGCTCGCACTGGCCGTGGCCCCACAGGCACTTGTGGGCTGAGCCCTGGCGCCTCGGGCGTGCGAGTGAGCAAGTGCTGCTCTCAGTGGGGCAGGCGGGTGCCAGCTCAAGGTCCAGAGTGCGGAGTAGGCCCAGAAAAGTCACATGTACACACACACACACACACACACGCACACACGCACACACGCATGCACACGGACGTGCCTGCTGTGTACATTGCAGGCCAGCAGCTGGGGTCAGATCTAGAAATCTCCAAACCCAGAAACCACTTGTCAGAGTTCAGCTTCCATTAACTCAGGGAGTTAACACGTGCACACACATGCGCACACACGCACTCCACACACACACCGCACACGGTAGCTTAGCTGACCAGGCATTCTGGATTGTCCAGTGGAATAAAATAGCATGCTCTCTCCCGGCACCTGTGCTCAGCCGAGCAGGGGGGACAGTGGTGGACGGTGGGGGACAGCGGGTGGGGCTGCCAAGTGCCCCTCATGTCAGCATCACGGATGGGCGCGGGTGTCCTGCCCACCTCTCATGGGCCACGGCTTGGCCGAGTGCCCGTGATGGAAGGCCGCGCTGGCTGCGGGAGGAGGTGAGGCCGCGCTGGCTCACCAGACGTGGTCGGGTCCTCGGCCCTGCTTGGCAGCGTGAGTCGGGCACCTGGGCAGAGCTCCAGGAGGGAGGGGACCCGCCGTGGGGGGACCAATTGTTGGGGGTGGCACCTGCCGCAGGCAGGCTCACGGTATGGCTTGGGAGACGCCCTGGGCCTCGCAAGCTCGCCACCTCGGTGCCGGGGCCACCTCACTCGGGCTGAGTCTGGCTGCTGGGAACCTTTGTCCACGCGCCGGACAGTCCCTGCCCGCCTCCCTCCGCCACAGCGCTCTCCCGCCCACGCCCTCAGACCCGTCCAGAGCTGCCACCGCCGCGGCTGCAGAGCAGGGCTGCACCATCCACCCAGGGGCCGCGCCAGCCTCTGGCCTTCCAAGGTGAACCCGAAATCTTTTTTCCTCCACCACAAACACGGGACGGACCGTCTGACGCCGTGGGGAGGGAGGCAGGAGGTTGATGACGGCGGGAGCAGGGTCTGGCCTGAGCATCAGGGTCAAGACAGGAGGCCACAGGTCAAGTCTAAATAAAGGCAGGGGTTGTGAGGAGGCCAGGCCAAGGGCTGCAGCCCCTCCAGGGCCTCGGCTGGCCGCTCGGCCCAGTGTCGGGGGTGGTTACCGAGGGGCAGAGTGCCGGGTGCTGGGGGCGGGACCCCGCCGAGCGCGGGTGCTTGTCAGCCTGCTGAGGTCCAACTCGCCAGCTCGCTCAGAACAGGGCCGGGCCCGCAGCCGGAAGGTCAGGAAGGCCAGCAAGGGGCGCGGTCAGAGCGGCCTCCTGACCCCAGCCCAGCGCCTCCCCTCAGGCTCTCGTCACGCTGATCCCCGCTGACTTCAGGGTTTTCCAGCCTCTGCCAACCTGAGTCGTGGGCACCTGGGGCCTCCAGCTGTGCTGGTCGGGGACCCAAGGGCATGTCTGTGGGGCTCAGGGAAACCCAAGCCTGGCGCTTGGTCTGGCCCTTTGTCCAGGGGCTCAGAAGGGGGGAGGCTAACGCAAAGGCAGACGGTCGCCCACGGGGGTCAGGAGGACGGGTCCACGCAGCCGCCAGCTGGCCTTCTTTCCAGAATGCACGCCCGCCTGAGGACAGGCGCGTCCTCAAGGCCAGGAGGGCCTGGGAACGTGCCCCCGACCGTGGTGCCTCCCAGGCCCGAGAGGGTCCGTGTAGGGCCGACCCGGCGATGCCTTTCTACCGGAGTCAGACTCCTGTCACTCAGCTGGTGACTCGGCGGTGGTGTCCGGCCCATGGGGGCTCTTCCCCCGGGACACCCCTGCCTGGGGGCCTTACAGTAAGTCGGCACACGTTGGGAAGCGGGGGGCCGTGCCTCTGGGCCTCAGTCCTCCCGTCCGTGCCTCCTGCTCTTTATCCCTAGCAGAGGCGCAGGGCATCAGCTCCGTCGGGCCGACCAGAGACGCGCAAGACGGGGTCTTCCGCCGAGGCAGGCTCCAAACTGGGCGTAGGGTGCAGCCCCCGCTGGAGGCGCCCTGGCCCAGGACGTGGGATTTGAACCTGGGACCAGCTGGTCCGCACCCCAGGCCGGTTCTGTGAGAGGCGCCAGAGCGGGGGGCCCCTCCAGAAGGGGCGGGGTCCCCACCTGACTGAGCCTGGCCCCAGCCCCTCAGCCCCACCCCTCGCAGCCCCGTGCACCTGGGTCTCCCTGGTCCCCACGTCTCCCTGCGCCCCTCGTTCTTCTCCAGCCCCGTCCCCCCTTCTCTGCCTCCCCTCCGGTCCGCGGCCCCCGCTGTCCCCGGCCCCTGCGATGTGGGCGCAGATGAGACGGCCCGCCCCCGCCGCGCCCCGCCGCCGCGCCCGCGCGCCCCTCGCCCACCACGCAAAGTCACTTTGGCTGCAGGCTGCCTGCGCGGCCTCTCCTCCGCGGAGCAGGAGCTGGGCCCTCTGGGACTGCGACCCTATTTAGTCTCTGTTTACTTAGCGGGAAAGCCCGGGGCTCCGGAGAGCAAACAGCTGCGGGAGATAATCTAGCAGCTGTCCATCCATCACCCCGGCCTCCCTGGAGAGCCCGGCCGAGCCTGTAATAAAAAGGCCGGGCGAGGAGGCTTTGGGGACGAATAAAGAGCCGTGTTAAGGGCCGCTGGAAATGGATGGAAGACGTTATTAAGGCTCAATGGCCGTCTTATCAAAATCCAATAGGATACACATTTGGCAAAGGGCTTAAATTTATTCTTTGACTTTCTGGAGGGCTGGAATTTATCCGCTAACAAGAGTGTAGTCCACCCGGGGAGATGGTATCAGCTGAAAGAATTTGATCCAATCTCTGGTGATGTGAAAAGGGGGCGCAGCCGCCCCGCAGCCCCCTCCTGCTTTGTCTTGTTTGCTGTCCCCCTCGAAGAGGAAGGGCCGGAGAAACGCAAACAAAGAGCCGTGACCCTCCTCGGTTTCATTCCCCCCTCCCCCGCCCCCCACCCTCGGCACAGCAGGACGGGCACCGGCAGGGCCCGGTCAGGTGCTGTGGACGGGGGCGCCCGCCGGGGCTCAGGGCCGGGGGGCCGGAAGGAGAGTCCCAAATAAATTGAGCTAATAAAGTCCGACTGCCGGAACAGGGCGCGTGATGGGTCCATAAATCTCCCCGTTATTACGTACAAAATGCTACAGGTCATAAAAGTCATCTCCCGGCCCGCCTGGCTTCGGCCGCCGGGTGATCGATTGATAATTATGATAATTTGTGAAATGATTATTTGGATGTTAGGGCCGTGGTCTGTCCCGCTGGGCTTCGGAAGTGGACCTTTCTACAGCCTGACCGCGGCGAAAGGCCTCGGGGAGCGGGCAGCCCTAAGGGCCCCTCCGGGGTCCTTCCCGTGGGGACCCGGGGGCCCCCAAAGGCAGCTCTGGGCCCGGCCGAGCGCGGCAGCCCCAGCGAGGCGGGACAGGCAGCGGCTGCTAAGTGTCTTTTGTGCAGCAATTACTTAGCAGGCCACACACCCGGGGTCCCGGCGCCCCAGCTGCCGGTCCTGGCCTCGGGGGCATCTGAGCTGCCGCCCTCGCTGGGCAGGCTCCCGGCCCTGCGCTCACTTCCTCTGCATTGTTCCCCGAGGAAGGGACTATTTTCAGGGCGGGGGCGGGAGGGGAAGGGAGGTCACTGGGGCGAGGTGGGGAGATGTGCAAACGCGGAGCCCCAGGCTGGTGGGAGCTCTCGCTGCCTCGCCGCCTCGGCGGGGCTGGGCGGGGGCCCTCTGGTGCTCTCGGCTCGGCCCTGCGCGCCCTGCCCACGTCGGCCAGCCTGGGTTTGGAAGCCCCTCTCTCCTCCCCTGGGCTCTCCAGCGCGCCCCGGCCCAGCGGCAGCTCGCCCGCCGCCCGCATGCTCCACCGCCGCCCGCCCCAGCGCCCCCGGCGCAGCCCCAGGCCGGAGCGCCCTGCCATCGCGGTTATTAATTTGCATGTAGGATCAGTTATGTCTTTATGAAATCAAAGTGTGTTTAGCTGCCACGGAGACAACCCGAGTTGATTTTGATAATCTCAGGCTGAATAGACCCGCTTCGTTCCAGTAAGCCCCGCACAAAGGGCTGGACAGTGGCTGAGAGCCCTGACGACATGTCTCTCGTTCCTTTGTTCCGGGCTGCTGATAAAAGAGCTGGGAGTCCATTAATTCAGTGAATGAACATATAGTAAAGTCAGTCCCTCTTGAGAACGACAATGTGGAGGTCAGCTTCGGTCGCCATGGAAACTAAGTTCTCCTAAGAAGTTCTCATCCTTGATTTTGCTGAATCAAAGGCCGCAGAGCCGAGAGGTGTGAGGGGGCCGGGCCCGGAGAGGCGGCCAGCCTGCCCCCTGCCCGAGAGCTCCTGGCCGCGGCAGGCCCGAGGACCCCAGCGCCTCCCGCCCTGCCCCCCCAGGCCTGCCTTCTCACCGCAGGGGAGGCTTATCTCAAGAGGCCCCTTAGCCGAGACTTTGGTGCCCGGGGCAGAAAATCAGGCCGAGGGAGGGGCCGCAACCTGGAAGCAGCCCTGGCTGGACTCTGACCTCCGGCTGCCCTGCAGCTCCTGAACTTGCCCCGGCGGGGGCCGCGCTGTGGCCCCTTCCTGCGCTGATAAGGGTGATTTATGGGCCGATACAGTGGCGGGGTGAGTTATGGGCAGCACCAGGCCGGGTGACGAGGTTATAAATGTAACCTGTTTGCATTTTGCCCGCCCCCCCAGTCTAAATTGAGTTGATTGTGCCTTCCCCGCCCCCACCCCAATCTAAGGGTTCCTTAAATCAGCTTAAACCATCAGATTAGGCCTGGAGAGGCGAGGGTAATTAATCTCCCGCGGTAATTTATTAGCTGTGGGGCCAGAGGCCAGGCCTCGCTGGGCGCCGCCGGCCTGGGGTGCAGGGTGCTAGTCCTGGAACCTCCCAGCCTGGGAGCCACCCGGGAGGGCGGGCAGGGTGAGCCTGGCCCACTTCACCCTGTCGCTGCTCAGAGAGTGACAGCCACACGGCCCCGAAGCTGCTGCCGCCGCACCGCCGCGCGCCCAGGGCTGCGTCTTGGGGTGAAGGTCTGGAGGAAGGGGTGCAGGGGAGCCACTGGGCAGAATGTGGGAGCCAGGGCCTGGGGACTCCGCACGGGACCCCCGCCCACTGCCACTCTGCCCGTGAGCCTGCAGGCCGAGGCAGACGCGGGCTGGGGTGGCGGCTTCAGCCGGAAGGTAAACAAAAGGCCCCCTTTGGCCCGAGACCTGCAGCCCGGCCGGCCTCTGACCCCGGTCCTGGCCTTGGCATCTCTGCTCCCGGCGGCAAGTGGGAAGGCGGCCGGCGCAGGGGCTGGGAGGGCGCCTGGGCCCGAGGTAGGGGCCGCTGGCCCCACACAGGTCCTGCCAGCACCCCGGAAGGCGGGGGCACCTCGGCACCTCGGGTGTCCCTCGCAGTCCGGCCCGGGGACGGCGCCCAGAGCAGCCGCCTGCGCCGCTGCCGGGTAATGAAGCGGATTTATTATCTACATTACCGGCTTTATAGGAGCCAGATGGCGGCGTCCATAAACTCCGTAATCTTCAGGTGGGTGCAATAGCGGGTTAATTAAATTGTGCTGCACTATTAGGAGAGAAAATACATCAGCTCGGAGGCCGACTTCGCATCTTCTGCCGGAAACGCCGCACACCTCGCTGGAGCCGGGAGGGCCGGCTGCGGTGGCCCCCCCGGAGCCCAGCTGGGCTGGCGGAGAGCCCGCCCGCCCCGCCCGGCACCCTCCGCGCCGCTGTCATCTCGAGTGTCGGCGACTCCTGGTTTTACACAACCCGCCTGGACAGCTAGCCCTCCCCGGGGCCCCTCTCCAAGGGCCGCCGTGGGCCCGGGACCTCGGCCGCTGCGGCTGGTCACTGCCGGCCGTAGGCTCCAGACCCAGGGGTGGAGGGGGGCCTTCCAGCTGCTAGACCTGCAGCCGGTCTAGCGTCGGGCGCCTCCTGCCTGGAGGCAGAAGCGAGGCCTCAGCGGTGGCGTGGGGTCTCTGAGGCTGGTCTGGGGTGCTGTGGAAACTCTGGCAGGGCCCCCAAGGAAGGCTGCGCCCACCACGTCTGAGTGAGCGAGACCCTGACCCCGAGCTCATGTCCCCTCACCTTGCACCACTTGAGGGGACCCCGGCTTCTTGTGTCCCACCTGGCGTCACAGGTGTGGGTGCGGGGGGCTGGGAAGTAGTCACACCTGGCACTGAGCCACTAGCTGCCACCCCACAGCAGCTCTGGCCCCTGAGGCCTGGCCAGGCCCCCCGCACGCCCTGTGGGCTCTCGCGTGCCGCCGCAGCCGCCCATCTTGATGTCACCCAGCACCTCCACCCGCCGGGAGCAGGCCAAGCACAGGTGACGCCGCTCGCCCACAGCCTGAGCACGGACAGACGTGTCTGGGGCCCGGTGTGGGCCCTTCACCCCGCTCAGCTGGCCCCCTGGAGCTCAGAGGGGCCCCCAGCCGGCGGTCCAGTGCAGGCCACTGGCGGGATGAGCCTGGACCAGGCAGGGCCCGAAGCATGGAGGGAAAGCAGGCTCAGGGGAGAACACCCCACGTCTACCCACTCCAGGGACACCCCGGTCCCTGACCGGGCAGGGCCGCGGGACATGCCAGACATGGGGTCACAGGGAGGCCTGGTCCCAGGCCCAGGGCAGGCAGGGACCCCAGTCATTGTGGGGGGAGCCCCAGCCCAAAGCACGAGGACTCAGGGAACTGCCTCTGAGTGAGACGGACAGACAGACACCCTCGCCAGGGAGAACAAACCAGTGCCTCAAAGGACACTTGGATCTTCTGGCCCCCAAAGGGGGCTGTGCTCTCAGGGCACAGAAACACGCAGCCTTCAGTACCCATCCCACTGGGAGAGGCCACGAGAAGGCCACGCAGCGGACCTGTCTGAGGGGCTGGGCAGGCCGGACTTAGGGCAGGGAGGGCAGGCGCCGCTGAGTGGCCCTGAACTGGCAGTGGACACTGGGCGTGTGGACCTGGTGTCCGTGTGGCCATGGTCAGGGACGATGTGGCACCACTGGCTCTGGGGTCATGTCCACCGGGCTGATGCAGGCGGGGGAGGGGCGGGGACGTCCTGCTTTCCAGACGTTTCCCTACAAGCCCAAAACTGCTCTGAAAATAAAGGCTAGTAATTTTGTTTTTAAGGAGCTTTTAAGTGGCACGTCATGCGCTGCGCACGCACCTTCTGTAAAACACGAGGGCTCGCAAGCAGCCAAGCTGGGGTCGTGGGGGTGGAGCATGGGGGTGCAGGGTAGAGCCTAGGAGCGCAGGTTGGGGGTTGGAGCCCGGGGCGTGGGGGCGGATCCTGGGGGCTCTGCGAGTGGGTGGGGCCAACCTCTGCCTCTGGGGTGGAGGTAGGGCTGCTGCAGGAAGCTCATGTGGCCCCGCGGAGGCAATGGCCGTGGGCAGGGCCTCCCTGTGCCTCGCCGGCCCGTGGGGTGGGCAGCTGGGCACCGCGGGACCCTTCTCTGCATTTGGAGACGGCAAGGGCAGCCCCTCAGCCTGCTGACCCCTCAGGGGGCCTCTGTGCTGGGGCCGCTCCTGTCTTGTATCTCATGCCTGCGCCTGCCAGTTCAGCGGATGCTGGCCAGCACCTACTGTGGGGGGTGGGTGCTGTCTGGGGTGCCAGACCCGCCCCCTGGCCTCCCCATTTGGCGCTCTACTCACCTGCGTGCCTGGGCTGCTGGCCATGCTCATGGCACCCCACGGGCGCTGCCCCCACCCCGGTCAGGGCCCGTGTGTGGCCCTACTGGTGCCGTGTGGGCCGGGCCTCTGCTGCCTGCGGCTCCGGGAGCCATTTTTCTAGGCAGTCCCCCCTTGGCCGCTTCCCGTGTGCAGGGGCAGCGAGAGGGTAGCACGCGGCTCCTGGCCGGAGCGAGGGCCTCCTGGAGTGACAGGTGCCCCGGGAGCACCGCCCCTGCGCGGCCCCCGCCTCTCCTGTGCTGCTGCAGGCTCATGGCCGCGGGGGCCGCCAGCAGGCCAGGAGCCTCTCGCCGGCAAGTGAGAGGTTTCTCCAGAACAGTGTTGATAAATTAAGTAATAAAAGGCAAGACTTATTATTTTTTGCTGGATCCTTGCCTCCGCTGCTCCTGAGCACCGGCCAAGACTCAGCACACCAGGCCGCCGCGGCGTCTGTGCTGCCGGGACGGACACCGTCACCAGCGCGCTGGGCTGAGGGGCCCAGAGCCGCTGAGGGCGCCGTCCCAGACCGAAGCCGGCCTCGGCCGAGCCCCGGCGCGGGAGGGCAGGGACGGGCAGGCACGGGCAGGGAAGGGCCCTCACCCGCGCTCGCCTGGACTCCCAGCCCCGGCTCCCGGTTACCAGGGCCCCAAAAGGGCAGATAATTATCGGAAGAGAATCTGAAGCATGGGCACCCCAGAGAGCTGCAAAAATAAAACGAGGAGGAGGAATTTTGAATAGATTTCCTCCCTTTGTGCTGCTGTTTTGGACGCAGCGCAGAGGCAGGAGCGGGGCCTGGCACGGGGGAGGGACGCCAGGGCCGGGGAGGTCGGGGTGGCGGCCACAGGCCGGAGGGCTGGGGGCAGGGCGGCTTCGTCCCGCGCCCGGAAGGCAGCAGTCTGGGGGTGTCTCTCCACCTCACCCGGGGGGTTCGGCAGGCACTGGCCAGAGGCCCCGGGCGTGGGGCCCCGCGGCTGGGTCTTGGCCAAGTCAGCCATGTTGGGCTAAGACACAGGCAGGCGGCGGCCTGCGGGTTTGCTGCCCGGCTGCCCAGACCCAGCCTGGCCGGGTGACCAGTGAGGTGGCTCTGGAGAGGGCGGGGCCCCACCTTCCCTGGGGTTCCATGGCGGGGCCGCCCAGCTCGGCCCAGCAGCTCCCGAGCCCGGGCCCTGCAGCACAGGCTCCACCAGAGGACGGGGGCCTTTGGCAGGACAGCCGGCCGGCCCGTCCTCCGGTGCCGTCCACTCGCCTGCCCGTCTGCATGGGGCTGGCATCCCCCTGCCACCTCCCCGTGGCCTGGGCTGAGCCCTCCTCCCCCGGCATGCCCCGTCGCCCCCGCATCCGCCCCTGGTGCCCCTTCCTCGTTAACACGCGGGGCGCCATGCTGGCCACTGCTGTCCAGGCCACGGGCCGGCTGCTCCTCTCCGGGCCCTGGTTTCCAGCATCCCAGAAGCCCCCCAGCAGGACACACCTGGGGGCCAGACCCCCTCCTCTGAGCCGCGCCGGCAGCCCCCTTGAAGGCCGGGACTGGGGAGAACCCCTGGGAACAGGAAGGGGCTCGTCCGAGAACCTGTCCTCTGGCGCCTTGGCTTCCCCCACGCTCAGGCGGAGGTGACGGCTCCAGCCCGGGGCCCGCGTCCCTGCGAGCGGAGCCCTCCCGGGAGGCGCCCGCACGTGTCACGCTGAGTGAGACCCAGGGCCGGGGCAGCTGCTGTGGGGGTGAGGGCAGGGGTGAGGGTGGAGAGGAGGCGACGGTGCTGGTGGGGGGGGGGGGTGGACAGAACGGAGAAGACGCAGGTGACGACGGGGATGGGGTGCAGATGGGGACGAGGACGGTGAGGATGACGCCGATGAGGGTGGTGGGGCCACGTGACCACAGCGGGGGGTGCTCACGGCATTGGCGGTGATGCAGGGCCCCCGAGCCGCACCCCGACAGCGCCACGCGGGCCACGGGGCTCGGCGAGGGGGCCACAGGCCGCGCAGCTCTGCTCCCGTCCCCGCCCGGCGTGACCGGCCAGGCCCCTCCTCTCGGGACCTTGCTTTCCAGCTCGGTGCCCCCACCCAAGTCCCGGGCAGGGGGGACCCCCCGAGGCCGCGGGGAGCACGAGGCAGGACTCAGGAGAAACAACAGGAAGAGACTGAAAGGCCGCTCGTAAGCGGCCCCGGCTGGCCCTCCGCGGTGACCTCTCACCAGAGAAGCAGGCCGTGGGCGCTGGTAGGAGCTGCAGGACTTCCTGTGCGACAGGAGGGATTGTGAGGCGCGGGTTGCTGTTTTCCTTGGGAGGATGATGCAGTTGGGTCAAAATAGTTTTGCATTTGAAACCCCCGAGCGCCTTTGTCCTCCGCCCGGCTCGGCCTCCCCGCAGCCTCACAAGGCGTGGAAACATCCTGGAGCCTCCAGACGGCGCTCCCGATAAGCCCGTGGGCCTGGGCGCTGGGCGGGGGGCCGTCCCCAAGTCTGTTTACCGGCGGCAGAGGCCGGGGTTGGCGGGGGCCCCACACCCGCACCTGCCGGGCCAGCACCTGCCGCTGCCCCGGGGCTCTCCTGGTGCTGTCCCTGCCTTGGCGCGAGGCGGAGGCCTGGAGGCCTGGACTGTCCCTCACGGCCTGTCTTGCTCTCGCACTGTCCCTGCTTCGGAAACATCCCCTGGGTAGGTTTGTCGGGGGAGGCCTCTGGGCCGCAGCGCCCTCAGCTCCTTGGCTCCTTGGCAGGGGGAGCTGCCCGGGGCCAGGAGGAAGCAGGATGGGGTGCAGACACCTGTCCCCTCCTTCCTAAGCCACCGCCTCTGGGCGCCCCCGACCCCAGGGCAGGGACTGAAGTTGGGCTTGGGTCCCCGTGCAGGAAGCAGCACTGGTAGAGACAGATTTGGGGGGCACCGGGCAGGACCCCGAGGTGACTGGGATCCAGCCCTGGTCGCCACAGCAACAACAGAGAGCTCAGGGCCCAGCCAGCCCTGTGGGGCCCACGGGGGGCGCCGAGGGCCGGGCGCAGTGCTCGTGGCCTGTGCGGGGCCGGCCAGCACCCCCAGGCACCCGTCAGCCGGGGCCCCGTTTGCTTCTTTTGTGTCCAAGGCCAGGACGGGGCCCATTCAGCGCACAGCCAGGCGCCTCAACAGCCTGTCGGTCCTGCCGGCCCTGCACCGTGCGCCCCACCCCCTCCACTGCGCGCACGCCAGGTGTGGGCGCCGAGGCCCAGGCTGGAATCCTGGGACAATCCCAAATATGTGGGGAACGCGCTTGCCTGCGGGCGGCCCCGGCCACCAGACGGGCCCACCTGTCGGCCGTGGAAGGGGCGTCCCCAGCACAGGGGCCGCGGCCTTCCTGGAAGCGGGCACGAGCCTGGGCACCGCCTCCCGCCAGGCCCCTGCCCTGGGGTCTGAGCCGCCCACCCAGCTCCTGCCACAGCCCCCCAAGAGCCCGCCTGCACCCCAGCGGGTGCTAGCCTGGGGGTCCCCGGACTCCGTCTGGGAGAACAGACACCCGCCCAGGCCCTGCGTCTGGACTCGCTGCCCCCGGCCCACACGCGCCCCTTCCGTGGAGCGTCCAGGTCTCTCCTGGGAGAGCCCAGCTGGAGAGCTCCCGGCAGGAGTCTTCCCGGTCACTTAGACCAGGTGCGGGGAGTCTGCCGAGCCTGCCTGTGGGCCCGGCCCAGAGCCAGCGCAGCCACCCTGCCCGCGGAGCCCTGTCCAGCTGGGCTTGGGCACTGGCCAGTGCTGGCAGGGCTGGGGTGCTGAGGCCGCGCATGGCAGGGAGGGGCGGGAGAGCCGCGGGCGAGGAGCACCCTCTCCAGCGATCCCGGTGGGACCCATCCTCACACCCTCATCTCCCCTGTGACCGGGGGCACCAGGCCCTGTCCCCAGGGTGGGGCTGCGGCCTGGGTCTGGGGTGTGGACGCCCCCCGTGGCAGCGTGGAGACCACCGCAGAGCCACTGCCTCCTGAGGGGCACAGCCCAGGGCTGGGGCAGCAGCAAATGGGCAGGCCGTGTGACGCGGGCGTGGTGCAGGTGTGACGCGGGCGTGGCAGGTGTGACGCGGGCGTGGTGCAGGTGTGACGCGGGCGTGGTGCAGGTGTGACGCGGGCGTGGCAGGGTGTGACGCGGGTGTGATGTGGGTGTGATGCTGGCATGCCCAGCTGCATGGCAGCAGATGCCCTGCGCAGTGGGCCAGTGTAAGAAGGCCAGAGTCTGAGGGGGCAGCAAGGGTGTTCCCGGCAGAGGAACAGTGGTCAGGGGGCCCCAGTTGCCGGGAGGAGGTGTGGGGTGGCCGGCCAGTGCAGGGCAGTGGGGGTGGGCAGGGTGGGGGCAGGGAGGTGACGGCCAGAGGGGGGCGGGCAGGTCCAAGACGGCAGGACTCGGACAGGGACGTGGCGGCCAGCGTGGGCGGAGCTGCCGGGCTGAGGGGCCCTTGGGCGAGTGGACCCGACTGGAGCGGTGGCTTCAGTGGGAACCGGCGGCAAGCGGGCGAGAGCAGGAGGGTAGGGTCAGAGGACCTGCGGGCCAGGGGCACTGGTGGCCCCTCGCGGGATCCTGGGCACTGGGGATGGAGGCCGGGGCCTGGCCTGGGGGTGCGACTGGGATTCTGGGGCCCCTTGAGGTTCTGGGAAGGAGGGTGGGCATGAAGCCCGCCGGAGGCCGGGGTGGGGGGGAGTACTGGGGTGACTGCCAAGGCCGCAGCTGTGTGCCACCTGCTCCCGGCCGCGCCCAAGCAGCGGCCCGCCGGAGGGTGAGACGGGGGCAGGTGCGGGGCACACCGTGAGCCCCAGCTGGGCAGACCTGCACCCGCGCTGCGCCCCAAGCCCTGCCTCAAGCCTGAGGGCAGCGGCCAGCGTCCCCGTCCCGACGGGGCCCCAGCCCAGGCCCCTCGTCTCAGAGGTCTGCATTGTCCGGGCCGCCGGGCGGCGAGCAGCCGCCGAGTCAGCAAGAACGCCGTCGCCGCGTCATCAGAAATGCCGGCGGCGCTGTTTCTTCCCGCCCCAGGCGTCCAGAGACGGGCCTCGCGCTTCAGCTGTGACGGGAAGTTAATCAAAGTGGGATTTTGAGCAGCACCGGCCTCTGACATCTTAATCTTTATTAAAGAGAAGTAAACTTCCAGGCCTGCCCCCGCAGCTGGACGCAGGGGAGGGTGCGGGCACCCTGGCCTGCCAGAACCCGTCCCGCCGCCTCTGCTTGCCCCGGCGGCCCGCCTGGACGGCGCACGCGCAGCTGCTGCCCCACCCTTGTCTCCTTTTATGGAGACGTGATGCCGTCGGGCGCCGGGCGCATCCGTGGGGGGCAGGCATCACCGGACCCGGCCGCCCAGCCCGGCACAGCTCCGCCTCTGTCCCCGCGTGGGCCCGGGTCACACCAGTGGTCGTGGGGGCTTTGCGGGTCCTCGAGGAGGGTGGCGCTGTCCTGGGCTGCTGGGCTGCCCGTGTGGACGTGCGGTCCCGCCCATGGCTGCTGCCTGCGTGTCCTCCCTCGTCCAGGCAGGTCCGTTCTGCCCGACGCCAGGAGGTGTGGTACGAGCAGGGGACGGCCACTTCCCTGGGCGACTGCCCAGGAGCCCCCCTCGTTCTGGGGTGCGGGATCCCAGGGCGACTCTAAGTCTCGTGCCCAAGACTGGGCTGCGGCTGGGGACCCCCAGGCAGGGCTGGGTCCCCCAGTGTGCGGAGCTCAGCTGACGGCCCAGCCTGGGTGCAGCCTGGCCGGCTACCCCGGGACCTCGCACACCTCGCACCTCCACGTGAGCACTTGGGGCTGCCACGCGGGGTCCCCGGTCACTTGCAGGCCCTGATCGCGTGGCCGCCGGGGACCACTGGGAGCGGGCGGCCAGCAGCGGGCTCGGGGGTGCACGCGCGCATCGGCGTTTGTCTCGGCTAATCCACCCCGGAAGGGGGAAGGGGAGGGTCTTTGTCAGTCTCCAAGCAATTAAGATAATTAAAAAAGAGAGTTTCTTGGGTAAACAAGCTCTTGGAGTGTGACCCCTTAATTAATGGACCACAGGGAGAAATTACAGCGGTGGCAAGATAATTAACACGTGCGTCTAAACGAGCTGCAAGACGGGCGTGGAGGGCAGCCTCGGGCTGGCCAGGCCGCGCGGAGACCCGCCCGCGCTCGTGGGCGCCGCCTGGCCAGGTCGGCCGCCCGCTCCCGCCGCCCACAGCTGGCCTTCGGGTAGGAAAGTCCAACGCTCTGGCAGAAAGCGGGGCCTCCTGCCCTCCCCCAGCGTGAGCGTCCGCGGGGCCTCTGAAATATTCTGGAATATTGCCCATGTCGGGGGCAGCGAGGGCTTGTCGGGGCTCCCCGGGCCTGGGGGAGGAGGACCGGCGCCCCCGCACCTTGTCTCCAGGTCCCCCCGGCTCCACCCGGGCTCTCCAGGCGGTGCGGCTGCCCGCGGGGCAGCAGGAGGGCGCAGGTACCCCAGCTCTCGCAGGGGATCGGAGCCACTGGGCCGGGCCAGCATCCCGTCATTGCAGCGCCACGAGCACCGGGGGTCCCCGCACATGGAGGCCCGTCCTCCGGGGCAGCCCCAGGGGCAGGGAGGCTGCCTCACGCCCTGCCAGGCCCAGGGGTCCCTCGGCCTCGGGAGACGTGTGTGCCCGTGGCGGGCCGCGTCTCTCACCTCGAGAGCCCCCTCAGGCCACGGCATCCAGCCCGGAGCACACGGCAGATGTTGGCCCCGCTGCGGAGGGCGGGCAGGCGGGGACCTCCTGGGGCGGCTCTGAGGGCCGGGGCTCCTGGGCCCGCACGCCCCGCTGGCCTCTGGGAGCTGCTGTGTGAGGTGTGCGGTGAGGGGGCCGAGGCCGGTGGCTGAGATGCCCACCATGCCCACGGCCCGGGGATGGGGCTCTCTTCAGAGCAGTGTGGTGGGTGGGGCTGCTGGGCCCTCCGGCTGTGCTGAGGGCTCAGGCACGTGGGGGCCATGACGAGCCTTGGGCAAGGGTCTGGGGACTTTCTCCCTGCCTCACCCCCTTGTCAGGGCTGCCGGGCACAGGATGACCCCTGTCCCTGGTCCAGGGACCCGCCAGGTGTGAGACAGGCCTGCAGCTGGGCGGCAAACTCGGTGTCCTGCCTCAAGGCCAAGCCCCGGCGGGCGTGTCCGCCCAGGCCAGCCCACTGGCCACACCTCGTGACGCCCTGGCCTGCCGTCCCCCTCTGGGGGTTCACACTCACCGGCAGGTACGGCAGGGCTCACAGCACGGGGCCCAGAGGAGACAGCCAGGCTGTCAGGAGGACACACCTGGCCGGTGGAGCCGAGAGTCGCCGTCCCTGTCTGGAGCGGGGTTCCCCGCAGAGGGAGCAGAATGTGCAAAGCCTGGAGGGGGGACGGCCCTGGGAAGCAGGTCTGTCTGTCTGTCCATCTGTCTGCCAGGAGCACAGGACCAAGCCAGGGGAGAAAGTGGTGTTAGGCAGGGCGTGAAGGCCGGGGGCCATGGGGGCCGCACGTCAGCACCCACCCGGCCAGGGCTCGAGGGCTGCCCCGGAGGACGGGACAAAGTTTCGGGGTCCCGAGGAGTGCAGCTAAAGTGCGACCCCTCACCAGAGTCGCTTCCACTGCAGGAAAGCAGGGCTGGAGCAGAGGGCAGGACGCCGGGCTCGTGGTGACACCTCACGTGATCCGTGCTCTCTGCTCTATTTTTAAAATCCCCCCATACAGAGACTCGTCCAAATTTGGGGAAGCGAGTGGGGCAGGGAAGAAGGCCCGAAGGCACTGTGCCCGCGTTCCTCCCAGCCCCGGGGGTGGGCGCGTGCCTGGGGGGGTTCACCTGAGCGGGGTGTGTGGAGCGCCCCCCCAGGAGGAGAGCGGCCGGGCTGGGCTGGAGCGTGGCGTGGTCCGCAGGTGCAGGCCCAAGCTGCCTGCCGGACCCCGCGTCCACACCGCGCGAGTGGTCTGGAGGTGGGGGCTGCTCCCGGTGCCCCCCGCCCGGAGGACGGGCTGTGCGCTGGCTGCAGGGGCCACCTGCCCCGACTGCTGCCATCCACATGGGCGCAGGGTGTCCCTGACCCGCATGTCCCCGCACAGCACCCCACGGCACCCCTGGGGGCCATGAGGACGGAGACCCCGTGGTGGGAAGCGGTCGCGCCGGCCCCCGACCTGTGGAGGAGGGTCCAGACCGTTAGCTGCCCCACACGAGGCCCCGAAAGCAGAAAGAAGGCCCAGGAGTCCGCTCCGAAGCGTCTCGGGCTGACCGTCGCCGGCCTCGCCTGCCAGAGCCCGGTGCCCTGGCAGGTAACTTCCATCCAGCGCGTCTGAAATGGCACCTAAATGAATTAGCAATAAAACGGACTTAGGCCGAGCAGTGGGGACCCCCATTAATCTCGGGTTAATCACTAAAGAGGTGCCATTCACTTTTCTTAAGAAGTCACATTTTTCTCCCCTGCTGGCGACCAGATTTCATAAAGTAACATATTTCTAATGAAAGGTCTCGGCTTGAATTAAACCCTGAAGGTTTATGCAGATTTCGCGTTTGATTGCTGCTGGCACGGCTCTTAGCGGCGGCGGCGCGGCCTCCCAAAGGCCCCAGCGTGCAGTTCATAATATTCTTTGAAACAGAATAGCGCTCTCGCGCTTAGTGGCTTTAATCAGCCCTGACTTTTGATAGTCAAACAATAGCTAATTACAGTAACACCTGCCTGCAGGCCCGTCACGCCGGCTCCCGCGGGCGCGCCTTGTCTCGAGCTGTGTGATTGCTGCAGCCGCGCCGCGCGCATGACACCCGGCGACCCGGTGGCCATTAGGGGAGGCTCGCTGCTGCCGCGGTGCTGGCTGTGCCATTACGCCCTTCCCCTTTGTATTTTGGGGGGTGGGTGATGGCGAGGGCCGGGAGGGGAGAAGGGGCCCCGAGAGCCGGCCGCCGGGCGGCGACACCCCTGCCCCAAACCCTGGCTCGTGGGCTCCCTCGGCCGAGCCAGACGGGCCCGGGTGCGGGCCCCGGGCACCCGGGCGGGCAGTTGGGCACGGTCGTCTGAGGCGGGTGTGATTTCCGAGGCGCTGCACCGGGACGCGGGGGGCCGGCTGGCGGGTGGAAGTCATAAATTACTATCTCGTTTAAGTCTTTCTTTTCTCATTAATTTTGCCTGGCAAATGAGGCTGAGTTTTCCAGAATCCAGCCAAGTGAGTAACATCAGCCTGTCAGCCGCGGGCCTGACAGACCCTGTAACAAGTTTCCGGGAATGATCGGGGGCCGTGGACCCAAATGCGTGGGGGCCCCACCACCCCGATGCAGCAGACCCACCTGCTGGCCCCTCAGCTTACCCCCGTGCCGCTCCGCAGGACCCCCCCAAAAGACTCAGACCAGGGAGGGGCCGTGCGGCTGGGCCCTGCGGGAGGGTGAGCATCTGGTCACCCGCCGGCCACCGCGGGCAGGCTCCAGGTGGCAAGCCGGGTCACTGCTCCTGCCAGGCCGTGCCCCTGCCGGGGGTTGTTGGGTGCAGCAAGTGGACCCCAGGCAGAGCCGAACCCGCCACTTTCTGATGCCCCCGGGGCCCCCGCCAGCCCCCACGAGGCCCCTTGCGCGCCGGGCCTTCTTGCAGCAGGCCCGTGGCCTTCAGCTGGGGTGACCGAGAGCCGGGGCCAGAGTGGGCGGCTGGGTCGCCCCCCACGGCCTGCTGCGCCCGCCCGGCGCTCCCCTGCCGGACCAGGCCCAGGCGCCATCCGGCCTGGACACCGCGTCAGACAAAGCCCCCTTCTCCGGCCCGCCCGTGCCTGCAGCCCGCATCCCGTCCACTCACGCCCCGGCGCCATTTCCGCCCTGCTGGCGCTGGTCTCTGGACGCTGCCCCGTGTTGACAATTACCCACAGCCAGGACTTGCCAAAACCTGGAGTTGAAAAGCTTCAAGGAGGAAAAAACAACTGGAAAGCTGTTTTCTGTTAAGGCAGGTTTATTTTTCCTTGCAATTATGTCTGACTAAAACGACCTTGTGAGGACGCGCTCCCCAAGAAAGGCCTGATTCACCCCTCCTGGGCGGGAGGGGCACAGCCTGCCCTCCAGCCCCGCGTCCAGCACCCGCTCCCGTGCCAGCAGCCCTCGCCGCCGACCCCAGGGAAGCCCAGCCCCAGCCGGCACCCGAGGCCCAGGAACCCAGCCTCAGGCTTCGGGCAGCCCAGGCTGGACTGGAGCCAGGACAGCGGTCAGGCTGGCCCGGCCAGCGGCCCGCACCACCGGCCATACGGCCCGGATGGCTAGCAGCCCTGACACCCTCCCAGGCCTCCCCCGGCCTCCCCGAAACTCGGCCTGGCTGGAGGGGTCACTGTGGCCTCTCCTGCTTTCTGAAAGACCCGGTTTCTCCTCTCTCCCTGGCCAGAGAGCCAGGCTGGCCCAGGCCCCGCCCTCCGCCCTGAGATTCCAGCCCGAGGCGCCCCGGGCCAGCGGGAAGGAGAGGGCCTGGACTCCGGTCAAGTTCGGATGCAGACACCGGCCTCTGCGGGCCGCCGGCCCCGCCCCCATCGCTGACCCCGGCCTCCAGGCCGGCGTCTGCCTCTCGTCTCCCGGGTTTGCCATCACCGATCAGCTTGATTGATCATCTCTGCGGCCACAGGTTGGTAATCAAGCCGTTTTGAGAGCCTCTCGAATTTCCCCCAGGACCCCACGGGCATGACAGGCCTTGACACCAGCCATTCGTCACCTGCTGCCCGTGGTCACTGCGCGGTGACCAGCAGACAGACAGGAAGCAGGCCGAGACGCCGCAGGAGGGCAGTGAGGGCCAGATGGACGCACGGCGGACGCTGGGCCAGCTCCCCCGGGGCGCACCCACGTCCAGGGCTCCCTCTCCCGGGGCCGTGATGCACCCCCCCCCCCCCCGCCTCCCGGGGCCGGAGGCTGACAGGCACGTCCACCAGGAGCTCCCGCGGCGCCTTCCCAGGCACCTGGAGATGCACCCGCAGCTACGGGGTCTGCAGAGACCTAGGAGCCCCGTGCCGACCCCCTCTGCTGGGCCCGGAACATGGCCAGGATGGATCAGCCCAACATTTCACCGCGGCGGCCCCCGAGTCCACCGCCCTGGAGCAGGGGAGACACCCTGCTCTTCACACACCTGCGCGCACTTGGCCTCCGGCTCGTCCAAGGATGCACATGAGCTGCGGGGGCTGGGGCCACACGGCCGTGACCACAGAGGGGGCACCAGCTGCCCTCGGGAGACCCCGCTGTGTACCCACACATGCACATGGGCGTCCTGGTTGGGGTAAAGCCGGCCAGACCTCTGGGGCCCGGGCCCCGCGCCGCAGGGGGCGGCGGGGCCAGCAGCCTGGAGCGTGTGGCCAGAGTCACCCAGCACCAAAGAGCCAGGTCCACGTTCTCACCAACAAGGGCCGAGGGAGCTCCCGTTGAACTGACCAGTGACCGGCTGACCGGGGCGCGTTTGAAGAGGAACCCACACCTGCGCAGAGGAGACGGGGATGGAGCTGGTGACACCACAGCAAAGTGCAGACCCCAGGCCCGACCCTTGGGCCCACCACCCCCGCTGCCTCTCAGGCCTGCATCCCCTCACCCCCAGAAGAGCTGGGCACAGGGGCCTCGTGGCCGCCCTGCTGCTGTCTGTGGTCGGGCCTGCGGCGCCTGCAGTGCTCACCCTCCCGCCACATCATGGGGGGCAGATGCTGGGCCATGGCCGCCGGGCCTTGGGGGCCCTGAGGTCCAGGGGCGCCTCCTCTTACCCAAGGATGGGGGCCCCCGCTGCTCCCGCCATGGAAGTGTTATAGGACAGGGAGAGGGGTAGCCCAAGCCCTGCAAACCTGCCTATTCTACATGGGTTCTGCCATCCGCCGCATCAACACAAAACATAGGAGACTTTAATGGGAAGGAACTTTAATTAAACTAGGAAACCATACAGGTAAGGCAAAGAGTCTAGTTTCTAGATGAAGCACCCAAAGTTACCCGTCCCCTCGTGGGTAAAACTCCATCCATATGGGGTCGGCCCAGAGCAAGGCCCCAAAGCCTGCTACAAGTCTAAAGCACCTTCCAGTGGGGACCCAGCAAAGGGTCACAAACAACCGGACAAGCCCGGAGGAAAAGAGCAAAATCAACATCCAGATAAAAGCTGCCATTGTCACCTCCCCACGGTCTCACCCACATCTGTGTCACCCCGTCCACGACCAAAAGACAAGCGCAGCTTCTTCACGTGTCTCTAGGCTCCATGCGCCTCCTCCAGGTCTCCTGGCTCCATCCTGCTTCCTTCCTCAGTCTCTTCTGCTTCTCCTCTTCCTGCTCAGCTCCACCCTCCCTTGGGTGGGGCAGGGAACCTCCCCCTTTCCTGGGGACCACCCTGTTACAGAAGGACCAGGGCACCTCAGTGGAGTGAGGCGGGGCCTCGAGGCCAGCCTGGCCACGGAAGGGGAACATCCAGCATCGGCTGCATCCCACGCGGACCCCCGTGCACCTCCCGACTCGGCCCTCGGGCCCAGTGCAGACCCGCTCTCCAGCCCCTCTGGGGAGAGGCCCTGCCCGCCTGGAGCCTGCGGTGGCACGTGGGGGCGGGCCCCGGGTGCGTGCGCTGGTGTGTGGGGCGGGAGGAGCCGTGTGCAAGTTCGCAGGACGTACGTGAGTGGGGGGAGGCCGCGCGGCCCGGGGCCGCCGCCAAGGCCGGACCCGATGCGGTGGCCCCAGCTGGTGGCTCCCCAAGCTCAACTGAGAGGTGGAGCCTGGCCGGGGCCCGCGGAGCTGGCCTGGGGTGGTGGGGAGGCCGCGGGCCGGCCCCCTCGGCACTCGGGGAGACGCGCTCGGACTCGGGCTGCGTCCGGGCTCCTTGGGAAACTTCAAGGCCCTTTCTTCGCAAATTCTGGCCCCAGAGACCACAGGCCAGCGCAGGCCTGGTGGAGGGGGCGCTCCTGGGCACAGGGCAGTGACCTGGGGGGCGGCCGCCACGCACAGAGACCGAGCTCTGCCGCTGCTGGCCCCGCGGAGGAGCGCCTGGGCGCGTGTGGGACTGCCCTGCCCCTTCCTCTGCCGCTGCCAGGAGCAGCCCCTGCCCTGCACACCCTGCCCAGTCCACAGGCCCGCCCGTGTGTTCACACCAGCTGGCGCCGAGCAGCAGGGCCCAGGCCTACTGAGAGACGCCGGTCCTGGGGAGACTGGCCTTGGGGCACACGCCTGCTCAGGGCAGGGCCTGGGGGCGAGCATCGCGTAGAGCCTGTGGGCGGCGGCCGGTCCGCTCTAGCTGGCCTGGCTCGCGCTGTTTTCGGGAAGAGGAAGGGTAGGTCAGGGACGGGGACAGGGAGGAGCCGGGGACCAGCCCGGGCTGGCAAGGGGCTGGCTGGGCTGTGCCTGGTGGGGCGCCCCAGGGGCTCAAGGCCCAGGCAGCCACGACCCTGGTAGGTAGGACCCGTGGCCTCCAGGCACTGCCCACCCCCCCGCCTCCTGTGATTCAGACCCGCTCCCTGACGGTGACCCCTGTCTCTCTCGGTACTGGTCTGGCCCAGTGGGCGGAAGCGACCATCTCTCCTGGCGAGGGCAGGAGCCCGGAGAACGTACCCCCCGGCCTGCAGTCTGAGGCCCTGGGGCAGGCCTGGGCTTCCCGTCCGACGCCTCCTGTGCAGCCTGACCCCACGCTGGCCGAGAGCTGGCCCGGGCAATCTGCCCCTGTGACGGACATGGCTCTCCCCGACTGGTCCTCAGTCCAGCCCTTGGAGCGCCGGCGGCTCCCTCACAGGGGCGCCCCTTAGCATTTGCAAATGAGAAGCATCTGCGGCCACTCTCCAAGCTGGCCTGAGCGTGAGTTCTCAGAATGTTCTAGAAGAGGAATGTGCTTGGGGCCGGCGTGGCTGTGCTTTGGCATGCAGACACCTCTGTGGAGAGGTCGGTAAGTGCCAGGCTGGCAGCAGCCCTGGAAAGGCAGACTGGCCCTGCCCTGGTCAGCACGCGGCCGGCCCCCCGGCTCCACCCCACGCAAGCTTGACCGCCGGCCGCCCGACTCTGGGCTCGGCTGCTGAGCCGCAGCCCCGAGAACATGTGGCCCATCCTGAATGTCCTCGCCCCTCCTCCGGGTGCTGTGGACATCAGCGTCCTGGCAGGTCCCGCCAGAGAGCCGGGGGGCTGGGGGGGTGGAGGCAGCGCTGGGGGGTGCCTCGCCCCACGCCCTCTGGCCCTGCTGTGGAGGAAGCTGACAGGCGGGCATCACCGCCTGCGGCTCCTCCACCTCCACAGGTTGGTCCTGTGGGGCTGCCCGGAGAAGACCCCCCCAACTGCCTTTTGGGGCCTCCCTCCCTCCCTCAGCACCCCCCACCGGGGCTCATGGAGTACTGTGGGAGCCCCCCTCCCCCCGGAGCGGCCAGGGCAGGCACCAGCGCAGAGGTGGGGAGCGGAGGGCCCCACAAGACCCCATGAGGTGGGCGGCCCTGTCCGAGGGAGAAAGGCCGGTCACATCGACCTTCCTCCGTCTGCGGCAAAGGCCAGGCCGGCGGCGCCGCGGCCACCCCAGCCGGGTGGCGCTGGAGGCGGAGGCGAGGTCGGGACAGGTGCGCAGTGGGACGCCCCCAGCTAAAGGGGGGCGGTGGCGGGTGGCCCTCGTGGCCAGGAGGCAGGCGGGGCGGCCTGGGGGGGCCAGGCGGGTGGGGCTGCCGGAGGCCGGGGCCGAGGCGCCCTCTATCTCGGGCCGGGCCTCCCCGCCGGGGCGCCTGCAGCCCAGAGCCTCTGCAGACCGACATCAAACGCCCAGTTCCCCAGACATTATCTGCCTTTTGGGAACCTTTAAAATAAAGAGTCAAGCGCTCCCAGCTCCCGCCTGACGTTTAACGTGAGCGGCGGTTCCTGAGGTGCGCGGCGTTCCCCGGGCGCTGGATCGGCCGCGTCTGCGGGCGGGGGCGGGAGCCGGTTCTCCTAGAAAAGCGGTCAGAGGCAGGACCCTCTGAGGCTGTTTCTGGGCGGCCCAGGATCCCGTCGAGAGCCAAGGCCTTCCAGAAAACCCAAGCAACAGCAGAGAGCAGGGTGGGGGCGCCCCGGCGGCTTCCCCTGCACTGACTGGGAGCGGAGGAACAGGGAGGGGGTCCTCTGGGCCCTCTGCGGGGGCAGAGCTCCAGGCCTGTCCACAGCCCCAGCTGGGCCTTCGGGGAGGGGCGGTGGTGGGCACCCAGGGGTACCCACTTCAGGGCTGCCACGAGCCTCAGCGGGACGGGGGTTTCCTCCCAGGGTGCCCACCCCGCCCCTGCACCCCCTCTGGCCTTGGGAAGGACAGACCCGGCCCTCAGCTCCAAGACAGTGCAGCAGGGTCTGTGCGGCCGCCGTTCGCCTGGCCTCGGTCCCACGAGCTGGCCACCTGGACGTTCTCACCGCCTCGCCAGGTGCCGCGGGCAGCTCCGTGCCTCCCCCCTGCGCCCATGTCCCACAGACTCTCTTTTAGGTCAGTTTACACTTTCACCTGATCCCTGTAATTCTGCAGAACACTCCAGGCCGCAAGCCCCCTGCAGCTGGCCCTCGGGCTCATAGGCCCGGAGAAGAACAGCCCCCACCCCCCTGCGCTGGCCGTGTGGGCAGGTGGCCGCAGCGGGTCGGAGCTCCCGTGGCCGGATGCGGGCCTCGGTGGGCAGGACCACGTACTCGCCACGGGCGCTCTGGGCTTCCCTGGCCGGCTGCAGTGCGAGCAGAAACCCCGCGGCATGACGCAGCTGAAAATAAATAAAGGAGCGTTTGAGGAGCTCGATGCATTGATCACATCGCGGTGAACTTCACCCTCGTAAGACGGGCCATTTAAATGCTAATGTCATTTTCTAAAAAGTCAATTACGCGTGGGCAGGGACAGCCTCCCCGGCTGGGCTGCGGCCTCTCCCCGCCCCCACGCGGCTCCGGTATTGGATCAAGCTAATGCAGACCCCAAGGTGCTGGGCGCTGGGGACACACGTCTCCAGGAAGCGCCGCCTTTGCGGATCTGGACGGCGGGCAGGTGTGCAGGGTGGCACTGCTCACCTCCCGCGGCCCTGGGCGGAGCGCTGGGCTCACTGTGCCTGGACACCCCTCGTGGGGGGGGGGGGGGAGCTGCACCAGGCAGGTGCAGGGGGAGGACCCAGAGAGGGAGGCTCCAGGGCCTGGACTCTGAGTCTCCGCACTCTGGCGTGGGATCTGGGGAGTCCTGACACTCCCCCGCCTGGGGTACAGCCACAACAAAGGGGCACCATGGGAGGGAGACCCAGCTCAGGCCTGGGCCGGCCCGGGTGGGCCAGGAGGGCACCTCCCTGCTCTGCCCACATACCTGGTCTGGCCTGCTCTGCCCCTGGTGCCCACGTGTGGTTCACAGCCAGTGCCCCGCCGCACTTCCAGGGCCACCTGTGGCTCCTGCTGCTCCTGACTCGGCCCACGCTGCCCCGCCCACTGCCTGACCCCGCAAGGCCCACGTGGCTGTCCCAGAGGACCTGGTGGACGGGCTGGGGAGGGACAGCAGAGCCGCACCGCCTCTGGCCACGGGCCAGCACCCGACACCACAGGGACGCGACGGCAGGGGAGGAGATGGGCAGGGCTGACCCGCCTCGCCCCCGCAGTGCCGCTCGCCCACCCTGTCCCCGCTCCTGGCCTACCCGGCCCAAACCCGCCTCTGACCAGCCCCCACCGGGACAGACGCACACTCGGGACAGTGAGGGTGACCCCCCCTTTCCGGAGCGTGTCCCGCCCGGGGCCAACCGCAGCAGCCCGGGTCGGCGCGGCCCCGCTGTGCGGGCGCAGCGAGGAAACCCAAGACAGGGTCGGGGGTCCAGGCCCCGCAGAGCTTCCGGGCGGCCCTGTCGGGCCTGAAACGGGACCCGCGGCCTGAACTTGGCCGCATAATGCGCCTCGTCTGGGGCGCGCGGGCCGGCCCGAGCTATCTTTCAAAGGGCGATAGTTACGGAAATTAGTGGTGCAGAAATCCGCCCTCGTCCGTCATCGGAGACCTTATTACTGCCCTGTGGAGGAGCAGGGGCCGGAGACGGCTCCACCCCTGGCCCCGCTCCCCACGCCGGCATGGAACCCAGGCCCCGATGCCGCCGCATCCTGCTGGCTTGGCCAGGCAGGGGCGGCCGGCACAGGGTCGGGGGTTGGCACGGGGCCCTTTCTGGAGGCCGGTCTGGAGGCCAGGGTCTTCGGGCCGACACGCGCCCCTCGAGGCCATGCAGTGACCCTCCGCACGAGACGGGCTGGCAGCGGGGCCCCTGGTGCCGCGGCCGCCCCGGCCTGCTGCTCACCACTCGGGCTGTTGTGTGGCCAGGCGTGTGCCGCGGTGGCCATGCAGGGCGGGGCCTTCCCGGCCCGTGCGCTTTCAGCCCGAGTGGCCAGGGCCGCGGCCGCCCTGTCGGGTGCTCCGGCCCCCGAGCCGGGCCGCGTCTCCCCACGCAGCCGGGAGTGAGGAGAGACGAGCGGCGCCGCCCAGCCACGGCCCGCGGCTCCGCTCCCCAGCAGCACACACAGACCGGCCCCTGGAGTGCCACCTGGGGGTGGGGTGGAAGTCAGGGTGTTGTAAAGGGATGGGAAGGGGAGCTCGGCCGGCTTCCTGGAGGGGGCACAGCCGGGAGGGGAGGCCGGAACCCCCGGGGATGAGGCTGGCGCCTTCCACCCACACACCCTCACCCCCAGGCCAGCCCCGCGGCCCCCAGACTCAGCCCCTCCCTGGGCACAGACGGTGACCCGGACTGGGGCGTCCCACAGGGCTGTCCCCAGAAGAGGTGCCACCTTGCTGTGACCCCCGAGCCCTGGACACTGCGTGTCCCCCCAGACTCTGCGTGTCCCTCTCTCGGCGGCGGGCCTGGGAGGCGGCTCCGGGCAGAACGTGGCGTGGCGCCCACACGCGCCCCGGCCGCCTTCCGCCGCGCGGGAACGCAGCCTTTGAAGGCCACGGCGCTCGGCCGGCCGGCAGTGTGTGGGTGAGGCCGGCAGGGGCCGAGGGGCTCATCCATCTGTGAAGCAGGACAGGGAGGTAATAGGAGGAGCGATCGCCGGGGGCAAAGTCGGGGCGCGGGCTCCTCGGGGGCAGGAACTCTGCTCCGCGTTAAATAGGCTCCCACTACTGTTTCATAAGCAGAGATTGAGGTGCGGCGGCCGGCGCTCCCCGGGACCGCGCTCAGCTGAGCTCGTGACCAGTGTTTGTTTTGAGAAGCGGTTGTCTCGGCTAATAGCAGGGTACTTCGTTGTTAAGAGCTTGTTGAGCGGGATTTATGGGGGATCCTGCGCGGCCGTCGTGCAGGGGGCCCCGGCCGTGGGGGGGGCGTGCTGCGTCTGCGCCAGTTCTCGGCTGGTGTCGCCCCTCAGAACGTGGGGGGCTCGGGCTGCGCCAGCACAGCTCCCGGTAGGTGTGCACAACGGTGGGAGTGTGTGTGTGCACAGGCGTGTGACTATGAGTGCACCGAGTCCCACCGCATGTGTGTGCACAGATACATGTGTGCAGCGGTGTGTGCACTTGGCCATGCATGCGTGTGTGGGCACATGTGTTCACAGCTGTGCGTGCACGAGCGTGCACACATAAGACTTGGCGTACGTGTGTACGAGTGTCCGTGCACGCATGTGTGTCTGTGAGTGTGTGCACACGTGTGTGATATGTGGAGGGTGTGTGTGCACTGCGTAGTGTGGGGGGTGTGTGAGTGCGCGTGTGCACTCAGCTGGGATGGGGCTCGGGGCGCTCACTTCACACGAGACAGGGCTGGGCCTCCCCCTGCTCCCTGGGGTCCAGCGCCCCAGTGTGCTGCTGAGGGGGCAGCAGACTGTGGCAGGCCAGGGAGAGGCAGAGACAAGCTCGGGCGCTGGGCGGGTGTGCCGGGCAGGCATGCTGGGGGGGTGTGCCAGGGCAGACGTGCTGGGGTGGGTGTGCTGGGGCAGGCGTGCCTGGTGGGTGTGCAGAGCGGGTGTGCTGGGGTGGGTGTGCTGGAGCAGGCATGCCAGGTGGGTGTGCTGGGGCGGGTGTGCCGGGGTGGGTGTGCTGGGGTGGGTGTGCTGGGGCAGGTGTGTCAGGGTGGGTGTGCTGGGTGGATGTGCCGGGCGGGCGTGCTGGGGTGGGTGTGCCAGGGAAGGTGTGCCTGGTGGGTGTGCCAGGGCGGTGTGCCAGGGTGGGTGTGCCAGGGCGGGTGTGCCAGGGCGGGCATGCTGGGCGGGCGTGCCGCGTGGGCGAGCCTTCCTTCCTCCACGAGGGGCTGTGGTTTCCGAAGCGCTTCCGGGGCCTCGTCCCACACCTCGGGATTTCCCTCCCGCGCGCTGCAGGCAGCAGTGGACAGGACCCCAGGCCGGGCCCTTGGGCCAGCGTCGGCCACTCTGCTCTGCAGTCGCACGCTCAGCCCCTTCCCGCCGGGGGGGCAGGGACCTGGGCGCCAGGCGGCCCGCAGCGAGCGGCCCCGAGCCGACAAGAGGAAAGAGACCCCGGCAGGGTGCCAACTCCCGCCCCCACCCCGCTGGCTGCATTTAGCTCACGGTGACCCCGGGGTCCTCCAGGGAACACCCCAGAGGGAACCAGAGCCAGGGCCTCGAGCAGAGCCGGGCAAACCAGGCTGCCGTCCCCACACGGCGACCTTCTTGTCCGCGTCCCTCTCACGAGACGGCGAGGGCGGGCAGGTTTGTACCCGCAGTGAGGCCCAGGGGGCGCTGGGCTGAAGGCCTGGCGCCCTCAGCGAGGGGCTGGGCCCCATGTCTCCCAGCCCCGAAGCTCGCAGCCCGGGGCCCGATGCCCGCCGCGGGGCACCCCAGGCCCTGAACTGCCACGGGCCCTGGCCAGCTCGGGAAGGCCCCCCGCCCCGCTCTGGCAGAGCCCCCGTCTGGACGTGTCACGTTCCGGGGGGGCAGCCGATGCGGGAGGCGTGACCCCCAGCCTTGAGGAGAAGCGGCGCTGCAGGTGGTGGTGGCTCCAAGACGGTGCCCTTCCGGCCCCAGGGCCCTGCCGTGTGGGCAGGCCGTGCGAGCACAGGGAGGACGTGGCATGGAGCCTCGGCCGCCCCCCGGCCGCCCTGGCCCCGCCCGAGCCCCGGAGCAGCGGCCTCCCTGGCTGCAGGTGCGCGGCCCTCGGGGAGGCGGCCTGCACGTGTGCGGGGAACAAAGGGCCCCTTCACCGCCCCGGACGGAGCCGCGGCCCCCGCCCCTGGCCAGCTCGCCCGCGGCCCGCCTTGGGGAGTCTGGCTCTGGCTCTTTTTTCTCCAGAGTCTTCCAAACTTACATGGCCAAAGACCCCGCTCCCGCAGCCCACGGGAGAGCCCGTCGTGGAGAGGGTCCTGCCCGCCACGGCGCTCGCAGGGCTGGGCCAGGTGCGAGGGGACGCCCGTGGGAGGGCAGGAGGCAGCGCTGCCCCGACGCACTCAGCTGCCCACCGCAGCCAGGACCAACGCGCCCAGGCCCTCTCTGAGGGGCAAGTGCCGTTGTCCAGCCGCGGCCAGTGGCGTCCGCTCGAGCATGTCCAGGGCCCTAGGGGCACTGGCCGCAAACTGCCGGGGCCCATCCTTAGCAGGACGCTCGCCATTCTGCCCATTCTGGTGCTGGACGCAGAGCGTGGCTCCAGCAGGGGTGAGAGAGGACGTCGCAGGCACAGGACATTGTCTGGGGACATGGGCAGGGGCACGGGCAGGGGCACGGGCAGGAGACCCGGGAAGGGACACGGGCAGTGGATATGGGCAGGGACACGGGCAGAGGACAGGGGCAGGGTCACAGGCAGGGACACGGGCAGGGACACAGGCAGGGACCCGCAGCGGAGGAGGGTGGGGGTTCTCGGGGTGACCAGCACTTTGTCCCCACCATCACGTGCCGGGGAGGAGAGATGGCGGCCACCCAGGCGGGCAGGGCAGAGGCCCCAGGAGAAGAGCCTGACGCTCAGAGGGGAGGGTGGGGGTTTCCAGAAGCTTCTCGGGTCCCTTGTGCCCTCTGTGAGCATGAGACAAGGAAAGAGCCGGAGGAAGATTCCGGACAGACCAGCCGCCCATGACCTTGTCTCTGTCCTTCGTCCCAGCCCTGCCGCCCACTCTCCCTGGGCCCCTCTGACTTTGGTCTCTTTGGTCTCCACTCCGGACCCGTCCACCACCGGTCTGGGGGGCGGCGGCGGCTCTCCTGCCAGCTGTCAGGCCTGGTTCGGGGGTCCCGGGTCCTGTAGCCCCCCACGTCTGTGGGGGCCTGAGGCCGCAGGCAGGCCCGGAGGGGACAAGGGGCCGGTGTCCAGCTGAAGCCGAACGGCGGCTCCCGCCCGAGCCCCGGGGCCGGCGTGGCAGGGGCGTGCTGAGGAAGGGCTGCGTGAGGTGGGAAGGGAAGGAGAGGTCGGGGCCGGGACCAGCCGGCGCCTCCCCGGGCCAGACGCCTGTCCGCTCTATCCTGTGAGCAGCCTGCTCGCCCCCCGGCTAGGGAAGCCCCCGACAGCGTGCAGATGCGAGACCCCGGCGCCTCGCGCAGCCCCCCAAGGGGTGCCCGCTACGGGAACCGGCCCTGGCCGCCTGGGGACCTTCCTGCCGCTCCCCTGGCCTCCCCGGGGCCTCCTTCCCTCCGCTGCCCTGGCTGCCCAGGGCCTTCCTGCCGCTCGCTCCCTTTCACTCCCAGAAGCAGGGAGAGTCTCTGTTTCTTCCCACACTTGCCTGACCGCCCCAGCCGCAGCCTGCCTGTGCCCAGGCAGGTCGGGGGTCGCGTCGTGGGGTGCAGGGGACTCTCCTGATGGCCGAAGGGCCGGCCCAAGGCCGTGCAGGCGTACACAGATGCATCTCCATTTAGCCCTCGCCCGACCCTCTAGCCCACGGGTAAACTGAGGCTCGGAGCGGCGCGGAGCTGGCCAGGAGGCCCGAGGGGGAGCAGGCCGGGGCAGCTCTGGGCTGGCCCTCAGCGGGAGCCCCACCAAGAAGTTTGGTCCCCACGACTGGCTGACCCTGGCCCTGTCGACCTGCCAGTCATGTGCCCATGCAGCAGGCACCGATGGGGCAGCGTGACCAGCGGGAGGCAGGGCTGCTTGCGGCCCACAGGTCCGACGAGCAAGGCCACCACCCGCCCCCCAGCCCGCGTCCCGCCTGGTCGCAGGCCCTCAGCACCAGGCTCCGGGCCAGCAGGTCCCGGTCACTGGCGGGCGGGTTGGGGGACGTTCAGAAACGAAGCCCCTTCCTGCCGCGCAAAGCCGGGCAGCCAGGCCGCTCGCCCCCAGGCTGGACTCTGCGCGCCGAAACCCCAGCCCTCCAGCACATCCCAGACGTTTGTGTTGGCCCAGGCGGCGTTTCCTTTTATTGCTGTTATGAGATTCAACGTTTTTCCAGAAATAACTCCTGACGCGAGCCCGGCCCGGCCTGAGCACGTGCGCCTCGCGCGGCAGGGCCCTGGGCGCACACGGGTGCAGCCGGCCGGCCTGGGTGCGGGGCCCGCTGGAGCCGCACCCGCCCCACGTGCCTCCGCACCAGCCCTCCCGGGAGCGGGGGATGTGACTGCCCGGGACGGCAGCAGGGCGGGGGCAGTTGTCAGGGACCGTGGTCGCGGTGGCGCCTGGACCCCGACTGGGCCCCGACCTGGGTCAGAGCGAGGAGCCAGCACAGCAGCCGAATGCTGCAGCCAGACGGGCCGGAGAGGGGACAGCTGCAGCCTGTGAGAACTTGAAGAGTAGGGGTGGGGGGTGTCCAGGCCAGAGGGGGAGGATCTGGGGTCCCAGTGGCAGGCCCATCCGCACCCCAGCCCCGGGCAAGCAGGGCGCGTGGGAACGGAACGTTCTCTCTGACAGCGGAAGTGCCCCTCGGGCCAGCGGTGCCAGCGTGGTCTTAGGCGGCCACCGGGCCCCTGGCCGTGGCCTGAGCGCCCTCTGCCCTCTGCGGCCCCAGGAGGCCCCCTCCGGAGAGGAGGGGCTGCGAATGTGTGAGGGCGATCCTGCAGCCCTGGAAGCCGGCCGGCCTCCCCCGGCGGGGAGCGCGGGAGGCAGGAGTCTGGAGCCCGCCCAGCCGCGGAGCAGGAAGCACCAGCAGCCCGGCCGCTGCTGTCAGCGCCGCACGATGGACGGCCTCGCGCAGAGGGGCGCGGCCACCCAGCGTGGCCATCTGCGGAGGCCTCAGGTGCAGGCCGGGCAGGCCCCTGAGAAGCGTCCTCGTCCAGGCATGTGACCGTGACCCTCAGCAGCCTGGGAGGGGCCAAGACGCCGCCACGAGCTGAGACCGGTGGGGCCTGGGGAGCCGTGGCTCCGGGGCAGAGATCAGACACCCTGGAGCTGTGCGGCGGGAGAGGGTGGACGAGGGACATCTGGGGACAGGGCGGAATGAGCTGGGCCTCCTGGCACCCTTGGGCCTCGCTGCGCCCTGAAGGGGTCTGTGCACGGGAGAGGCAGAGGCTTGTCTGCACGTGCGGCTGCTCGGGAGGCGTCACCGGGGCTGCAGTCGGACACGAGGACGGGCACAGCGTCTGCACCTCCAGCAGGATACCCGCCCCACGCCGGCTGCCCCCTGGGAGGTGGCCCCCAGCTCTCTCTCCCGCCACTTCCCGAAGCGTCTGTCTCATGGCCAGCTGGTCTCAGCAGATCCCCCCACCCCCAGCCCCGTCTCCGAGCTCCGGCCCAGGGCCAGAACCTACTCTTCTGCAGTCACCAGCCTGGGGGCAGGCGGCCTGGCTGGCAGATGGGGCAGGAGTGAGGGGCCTCTGCTGCCACACCTCGCCCTCTTGCACGCCTGCACAGCCACTTGGGTGAGGCACTGGGCGCGGCACGTGCGTGGGGCCAGCCACGATGGACGGGCCAGGGGAGCCGGGCCACACTGGACAGGCCTGCCCACCTGCTTGTGGGGAGCCCCTCCGCAGCCAGGGGCCAGGATGGACCCCAAGGGCCACGGCGCTGCAGCCCGTCTGTCTCGCAGCCTCGTCACCCCCCCCCACCCCCGCCTTTGGGCCTCTCCGAGCTCCCAGCCCGGACCAGCCCAGCCGCTGGGTCAGAGCAGCAGGTGGGGTCCGTGTGCGTCTCAGGAAGGGCGAATCCGCCGCCCCCAGTGCCGCCTCCGGAGGCTGTAGAATTGGCTTCGTTATCCGTGGGCCGGGGCGCGGGGTGTGGGAGCGGCCGAGGGGCTGGCGGGAGGAGCAGGACCCGGCCGGGCTCGGGGGTGCTCAGGGGCGCCGCCGCGCTGCCCCACGGCGGCCTTCCCGCGGCCCCTCCCCGAGGACAACTCACCGAGCTGCCGCTCCTGGCCCTGTTCTTTGCGAGCAGGGGAACATGGCGCGGCCCGCGCAGCCCGGCGGCCGGCCTTTGTCTTCTGCCGTTCTCGTCTCCTGACCTTGCACGAGAGCTGACAGCAGCCCCGCCGGGAAGGCCGACCTGCCGCGCGGGCTTCAAAGCGCTCGGCCAGAGCCGCCCCTGCCACCAGGCTTCTAATCAGCCCGGCCCCCGGCCCCGCCACCGCAGGCCCGTCCGGCACCCAGGGCTCAGCCGCCGGCAAGGCCCGAGGGAGGGAGATGCTCGCCTCGGTGGCCGCCGGCAGGTACCTGCGGCTTGGATGGCGTCTCGGGGGACAGGATCAGGCTTCAGATTCCTTTCATCCATCAGATGAGAAAACAAGCCTGGCTTTCAGGCACACGGCGGGGCCTCCCGCAGCCAGCGGCCCGGGCCACACAGATAAAGGGCTTCTCCTGTTCCTCCAGACCGCTCCGGGCAGGGGCCGCGGCCGCTGACCACGGCCGTGGGGGCGGGGCGGCCCAGCTGTCCCAGGGAGCATTCAGGCCCACGGGCGCTTTCCTGCCCCACCTGCCAGGCTCACTGTGTCCCGGGCCAGGTCTCCCGCCCGGGAGGGAGAGGCGGTGCCCTCAGGCCCCAGGGCACAGCCACCCGGCTTCTGTGTAGAACCGGCACCCGCGGGCCGGGGCGAGGGGCCGTGGTGAAGGGGGCTGACTGCAGTGGGGCAGGGCCGGTGTCCAGGGCCGGGATGTGCAGGGGTGTGCGTACAGGGGCAGGGAACCTGTGTGCAGGGATGCGTGTGCCGGGGCAGGGGCCGGTGTGCAGGGCAGGGATGGGCAGGGGACCCGTGTGCAGGGATGCGTGTGCAGGGGCAGGGGCCGGTGTGCAGGGCAGGGGTGGGCAGGGGACCTGTGTGCAGGGATGTGTGTGCAGGGGCAGGGGCCGGTGTGCAGGGCAGGGGTGGGCAGGGGACCCATGTGCAGGGATGTGTGTGCGGGGGGTAGGGACCTGGGGTGACAGGCTGAGATGACGAGGGCTCCCCTCGTGGGCCCTGGGTACCCCAGCTGACAAGGACAGATGTGTGCGCCCCCTCCAGCTGCTGGCTCCCTCCTTAGCAGGGTGCGGGTGTGGGGGCCTGGGGTGCCGGCCAGGAGGGTCTCCAGGTCAGGCTGTCCCTGGGCTTCCGCCCCCTCCCCCAGGACCCGCCGTTCTACAGCGAGGCCCTAGGAATCCCCCTCCCCCGCCTCGGGTGTCCTGGGGGCCTCCGGCCAGCCCTGCTCCGGACCCCTCGGTGGGGAAGCCCTGGGGGCAGTGGCGGAGAAGCACCCCGGCCTCCCCCCTCCCCCGGACACCCCAGTGCCGGCAGGGACACACATTCCCTGCAGGATTATTTCCTTTTAATAAAGACCCAAAAAAGTTTCCAAAGGCAAAATGACAGGCTGGTTAACTTTATATCCCAACCCCAAAAAGATACATTTCCCTCTCCGCAATGCGTAGTTAGTGGTTCCTGGCACATTACATTAACTAATTTGAGATCGAATTATCAAATTTGCTCATTGCTGCTAGCGCTAATTTGAAACCGTACAATGGAGACGCTGAGAGGCGCATGAAAGGCCACCCACGGCGGCCGGCCGGCCCGGCGCAGCGCGGCGCGCGCGGCCCGGGGTAATTGCTGTCTTGAGCCGAGTTGACTGAAGAAAATTATACCCCAGATTTTTACTACAAGTTTTTTTTGTGCGGCTTTTCTGAAATTACGCGGTGAAATTCAATGACAAGGGAAGACGCGCACGGGACCTCTAAGGCAGCGCGGAGCGCGGGCCCCGGCGCGGCTCAGCCCAGCGCTGACCCGGCCTCCCCCGCGCCCGCGGCTGCCGAGTCCGCCGCTCCCGGGAGCCGCCGGCCAGACCCCGCGCCGCGTCCGGCTTCTCGTTGTTCACCGGAAAAGGGACGCGCCCACCCGTCGGAGGTGTGTGTGCACGCTCACTCCGCACACACGGGGCACCCCCGTGCACACACGGGCAGCACGGTGTCCTCACCACTCCCACACCTCACGTGTACACTCGTGCACACAACCACATGCACGCACCCTCAGCCAGGCACACAACCGTGTGTGCACACTTGTTTGTGCACACACCCTCACACATGCAACTCACACCCACACACCTGTGCGACACAGCACACTCATACATGCAGCGCTCACACACATGCATTGTGTGTCTACTGCCTGGCAGGCGTGTGTATACCGCCTGGTACACACATCCCCTCACGATGTGCAACATACACCCATACGTATGTGTGCCCACAGATACGTGTGCATATGTAAGCAGCAACATGCCCACCCACATATAAGGCTCTCACCCTCACGTGTGCACACTCATGTGCACACACACAACCACACGTGGGCACATTTGTGTACACACAGCCACACACTCACACATATGTACACTCACTCATGCTGAATTCACACGCCTCCACACAGCACACGCTCATGGGCACACAGCACTCACGGCCCCCACCATGCCCGCGTGGCCCCGGGCAGGGGCTCCCGCAGCCACGTTTCCAGGAGGCAGGTGACAGAGCAGCCAGGAGTTCTGAGGTGGCGGGTGTTGGAGGCTGGCGGGGAAGTGCAGGGGTGGCCCCCCTCACCCAAGGACCGTGACAGGACCACGCCAGAGCTGCGAGGGGGCAGCCGGGGGCCGCAGTGGGCTCCTTGGTCCTTCACGCTGCAGCGGGTCTGACGTGGCCCCGAGTCCGGCACGAGCTGTTCTATGCACCATCTGTGGGCATCGGGGGCGGCGCCTTCAGAAGCTGGGACAAGGCCCTCGGGCGTGGCGGGGGCGCTGCAGGGGTCCCACAGCCCGGGAGGGAGCGTGAGGCCAGCAGGACGTGGCTGGGGTCTGCGACTGGGCCCCGCGCACAGGTGGGGAGGTGGGGGCCACGAGGGGCCTTTCAAGGGCAGGCCGCAGCGGCCACTGTGGGCATGTCCCCGAGGCCAGCCCAGCCCGGGCGGGAGGTGACGACCCCGCAGTGGCCCAGAACTTGTCTCCTGGCCCCGCAGAGCCGAGAAGGCAGCCTGGGCCCTGGGCCGGGTGAAGCATAAGAAGGCGGCCCTGACCCAAGGCCCCCGTGAGCGCGCAGAGGCCCCAGCACCCCAGCTCTGCCTCCATCCTGCCGTCTCCTCCCGCCCCAGCCACTCTGCCAGGAGGCTCTCGGGGACACGAGCCAGGCTGGGGGGCGCGCTTGTCACAGCTGAAGAGGGGACCGGGGGCGAGGTCGTGTCTGCCCTGGCCACACGCCCGCTGGGGCCACTCGAGGTCGCGTGTCTGACGCCAGGACGCCACGGGGAGAGGTGTGGGGACCACGGGGGAGAGTGTGGGATGGGCGCGGTGGACACGTCAGGCCTGTGTGCGTGCATACATGTGGGGGCTCTGTGTGCGCATGTGCAGGTACATGCAGGCGTGTGCACACACGGGTTGTGTGTGTGCAGGTGTGGCCACATGTGTGCACCCGTAGGGCTATGTGTGCATGAGCAGGCATGTGGTTACATGTTATGGACGTGCAGGCATGAGCCTGTGTGTGCACGTGTGGGGTTGTACGTGTGCAGGCGTGAGCGTGCTTGTGTGGAGTCTGGCTTCCGACGCAGAGGACGTCTCCTCCCCTCAGAGCCTGCCCCACCCCCTCTCGTGGAAACAGAACCCCCGAACCCCCGACGCTTGGAGCTCCTGGGCCGACCCCACTCTGCCTGCGGCTGGTGGACGTGCGGACACTTGCCATGGCCCCTTGACCCAGCCCCTCCCCACCTGGGCCCTCCTCCCTGCACCCCACTCCAAGGGGGTGGCCTTGGGGAGCCTCGTGTTGTGGGTGCCTTCTCGTGGCCCAGCATCCTTGGCCCGTGGCCCGCGCTGACCGTCGGGACCCGGCCTGTGCTCCTCCTCCAAGCCAGAACGTGTCTCCCTCCTGCCCCGCCCCTGCAGGGCTTCCGTCCGGGGAGACCGAGCCGCTGAGGAGGCAGTGCTCGCCGGTGGGCGCGTGGGAGCCCAGGCCGGAAGCCGTGGCACCCCGTAGAAAAGCCCCGTGGGTGCGTGGAGCCTCGGAGGCCCCCACCTCTGCCCAGGGGCCTGGGGCCTGAATCCAGAGTAGGGAAAGCCCCAGGGCCCACCCCAGCGGCTCGTCAGCAGAGGAGTGCTCGTGCTGCTTTATGGACAGAGGCAGAGCGGCCACACAGCTCCCGCCCAGCCCCGCGCCCCAGCCCCCCCCACCCGCCCATCTCACCCCGCAGGGGAATACCCGTGGCTGCACGGTGACCTGGTCAGAAGCCCCAGTGGGGACTGCCCCAGGAAGACTTCCCCTGCGAGAGGCACCCCCTGGAGGGCTCCCCCAGAAGAGACTCCCCAGGAGGGGCATCCCCAGGAGGGGCATCCCCAGGAGGGCTCCCCAGAAGGGGCTTCCCCAGGAGACCTCCCCCAGGAGGGACACCCCCAGAAGGGCTGTCCCTTGTCTCCAGTTTCCGGTCTCTGGTCAGGAAGGGGACCCACCTGCGGGGTGCAGAGGAGAACCTGCAGTTCCCGGGGAGAGGCACCCAAAGCCTGGCTAAGCCCCACCCCCCGGACCTCCCTGTCCCCAGGGACGCTCACCCACAGCCCCTCCTTCCCCTGGAGTCCCCCCAGAGTTACCCTCACCCGCAGGCAGAGGGGGAGGGTCTGCGGGGCTCTGGCCATCTCATGGGCTCCCACAGGCTGGCCGTGCTCCCTGGCTTCGGGGATGGAAGCTGGGTGGTGGGAATGACACCCAAGGGCCCTGAGGGCGGCCCCAAGGTCACCAGACGAGCTGCTTGAGCATCGTGCCACCTGCCAGGAGGGAGCGTCAGCTCCACCTGTGGACCTAGAACTCCAGGAGGGACCCCTGAGGTGCAGCCAGCTTCCTGGGTGTCCCCTGGGTCCTGATCTCCGGCCCTGCAGCAGCAGCTGCCCCCCCATGCCGCCCGCCGAGGCAGGACCCACCAAGCGGACACTGCAGAGAAAAGCCTTTGGGGAGCCCTGGGGCCTCCCGGCAGAAGCAGGCTCTGGGCTGGGACGCTGGAGGGCGAGCCTGACCCGGTGGACCGGCCGCCCCGTCGGTGCCCCCTGCCCACGCAGCTGCCGCCTGGGATGTGGCGCTACTAGACTGAGGCCGCCGGCACTCGGGGTCAGCTCATCCTTGGGGGGCTGTCCTGGCAGGCCCGACCCCCCACCAGGTGGGAGTGCCCCCAGTGCCGGTTGGCACACTCAGGTCTAGGCCAGGGCGGACGCGGCGCCTTGAGGGAGGCTGTCCGGCCCGGCCAGGGTGGGGCCCAGACTCGCCAGACCCCAATCTCGTGCACACAGGGTCTCCTCTCTAGTCGCTCCTCCTGTTCGCCTGCCCCCAGCGCCCCACCAGGAAGCCCCCTCACCACCCCCCGGCCCTCGCTGGTCACCGTCCCCCGCTGCCCCGCTCCGAACCACCAGGCAGAGCCCCTTTGGCCCTCCCAAGCGGGTAAGGTGGCAGCGAGCGCAGGGCCTGGGTCCCGGAGGGGGCAGAGCCAGCGGCCAGGCCAGGAGGGGGCGCACCGCCACCCCGCCCCTGCCGCCCCGCCCGGGGCTCCGCAGCCCAGACTTTCTCACCTGCCCGGGGCAGAACCTGAGCCGCCCCCGGGGCCCTCCTGGGGTCAGGGGTGAGGAGATAACAGCGGCTTTGTGCCCGCGGGCTTCCGCGCAGGGGAGGCAGCCGTGCCAGGGGAAGCAGCGCCCCCACCCCCCTCGCGGGCAGCGGCTGCATCTGATAAGGGGGAGAAACCCCACACAGGCAGGCCACGCCCCCACGCCCCCTCGCCCGCCGGGGGCTCCTGCCCGCCAGCCTGGAACGGCGCCCTCCCCGGCCCACGCCTCACCTGGGTGGCCTCGGCCCTGGGGCCGGCACAGGGGCACGGGCAGCTGCGCTCGGCCCCACGCTTGCTGGCCGGGGGGCCGGGAGGCCGGAGGCCGGGTCTGGGGTCTGGGAGGGGCCGGGTCTGGGGCAGCCCCCGCCCGTGTCATCAGGGCGATCGGCACCCGGGGGTGGGTGCCCTGGGTATGAGGGCGGCCGGCGCCCTGGGCGGGTGAGTGGATGGACAAACAGTCACATACCGTTTCTGGGCCGGCCGCGACCGCGGGGTGCCGGGCTGGGCGGGCCCCAGCAAGTGCCTCACCCGCTCCCAGCGGACTCCTGGGGGGGGACACCGTGGGCCTGGGGGTAGCCGGAGAGGCCTGTCGCTGGGGGGCACCGGGCAGGGCTGGCAGGTGAGGGCTCTGGTGGCGCTGTCCTGTGCTGGTCGGCACCCATGGGGAGGGGAGCAGCTTGGGGGTCCCCTTCAGCCAACTCTGGGCAGGGCCTTGGGGTTCTGGGGCTCCAGGCTCGGGGTGTTTCTTCACATGATATGAGAGCCCAGGTCCCGGAGGGGGGCGCGGCCCTGGCGCGCTGGGCGGACGGCAGGGCACCCCGGGCGGAGCACTGGGCAGGCGGTCACCTGCCAGGACCAGCATCCCGCCTCGCGGGCCCGCGCCCTGGGGCCGGGGGTGGCGCCCCGCCCGCCGCAGAGGGGTGTGTGCCGAGACCTAATGAGGTTCCGCCCCTCGCCGCGCACAGCCGAGAAAATCGTGTATTAATTGGTTCCAATTACTCTTAATTGTTCCTCACACATCCCAATTAGGCGCCGCGGGCTGGGCTGGGGCTCGTGGGGCAGCGGTCACGCCGCGGGCGACGGGTGCATGAGGGGTGCGGCCGGCCAGGCCGCGCAGGGCAGCCCGCCCCCCCGGAGGCTGGGGGCCGCCCGCGCGCTGGGCTGGTGCAGGGGCTGCTCCGCGCGCCCTTCCTAGATCTGCCAGCGCCGCCGGCTGCGGGCGAGGTAGGAGGTGGACGCACCAAGCAGGCGCATCCTGTGGTGACCACCTGGGGTGTCCGGCGTCCCGTCCCCTCACGAGCAGCACCGCGGCTGCCCCGGAACGTTCCCAGCCCCCAGGGGACCGTCCCCCGCAGACCCGGCTCGCAGCCTGTATCGGCATGGGGCTCGCGGCCACTCACGCCTGTCACCCCGGGAACCCACCCTCAGGCTCTGCAGGCCTCTGCGCTGGGCAGTGTCCCTGTGTGGCCGCACCTGCCATGGACACCTGAGCCGCTCTGCCTCCGGCGGCCGTGCGTACTGAGCGTCCTTGCGCAGGTGCGGGAACCCGGATTCTGGTGGGTGCCCTGCTTGGGAGTGGACTGGCCAGTCCTGCCCACCACTGTCTGAACCACAGAGCCCTGGCACCATGGCCGGGCATGAAGGGTGGCAGAGGCCGGGGCGGGGCGCTGGCCCTCTGCGTCCACCACAGGACCCTCGGGCGAAGAGCAGGCCTCCCGGGCAGGGGCCGATGGGGTCGGGCTCCAAAGGAGGGGCAGAGTCCACGCTTGTTGGCCACCGGGCAGTGCTTGGCCGGAGCCCTGGCAGCACGACAGAGCCTGGGGCCAGCACCTTCCTTCGCAGCCTTCCAGAACCTTCTGTCGCCCACCCATCATGAGCGTGTCATGGCGTGCGATGCTGTCCACGTCCACCCGCTGCGCCCCCAGCACACACGCGGCCCCCGCCCAGCAGGGACACAGGGGGCACGCCAGGGACGCTGGCCAGGCGGCCGCCAGTCCAGACCAACACAGTCACCACGAGGACACTGTGTGGGCCCTCAAGACACTGCACGGGGCCCCCGAGACACCACATAGGCCCCCAAAATACCACACGGGCCCCCCAAGACACCGCAAAGGCGAGGGCACGCCCACCCAGCCCCCACACCCTCATCCCCGCAGGCCACAGCCACAACCCAGCTCAGGCACCCCGGGGCCTGGCCACAGAATGTCCCTCCACTCCCAGCCCCTGGACTTGGTCAAGCGACGGGCACGGGCACCACAGACGCCAGAGACCCTGGGCGACCCCAGCAGATGGCCGGGAGCCCCCTGGAGCGCCCACCTGGAACCCCCACTCCCCCCCACTCCCCGCCTGCAGCCTCACCCCCCCCCAGGCAGTGCCGGGCACAGCCCCGGAGAAAACCCCGAGAGGCCCCCAGAACCCCGCCCGCCTCCACCCAGCTGCCCACGGGGCACGGTTGACCTGCACTCACCACACAGCACACACCACACACACCACACACCACACCACACACATCACACTCACCACACACACACCACATACACCACACACACCACACACTCCCTATACAACACACTCCCCACACACTCACCACACACACCACACACACCACACTCTCCACACACACCACACACACACCACACACACACCACACACCACACACTCCCCACACACCACACTCACCACACACACCACACACACACCACACTCTCCACACACACCACACTCTCCACACACACCACACACACACCACACACCACACTCACCACACACACACCACACACACACCACATACCACACACTCCACACACTCCCCACACACCACACACACCACACACACCACACACACACCACACTCCCTATACACCACACACACCACACACTCCCCACACACCACACTCCCCACACACACCCATCACACACCACACACTCCCCACACACACCACACACACCACACACACCCATCACACACCACACACACACCACATACCACACACTCCCCACACACCACACACTCCCCACACACACCACACACACCCATCACACACCACACACACCACACACACCCATCACACACCACACACACACACCACACACACATACCCATCACACACAACACACACACCATTCACAACACACATACCACACACACCACACATACACACCACACACACACCACACACACCACACCCCTGCGGCCTCATCCTGCCCCTCCACTGACACCTGCCGGCGCCCAGGCGAGCCCGGGGGAGTGGCAGCGGAGGGCAGGGACCCACGGGTGCCGGGAGACCTGGCCTGTGGGGAGCCTGCGCCCGGGGGAGAGAGGCTGGCCAGGCCCGAGGAAGCCCGCTGGCTGCAGCCCTCGGCCTCGGCTGGCCCACGCGAAGGGACGGCGTGAGGGGAGCGGCGCGCCCCCCCGCCCCGGCCCCCACCGTCCTCGCAGCCAGGGGCCAGCCCGGGCCTCGCTGCGGCGTGAGGCCCTTCCGCGCCGCCAACCCAAACAAATAAACAGCACTTCCAGCCGGGAGGACATCTGAAATCCGACCTCTGGCTGGGCTTAAACACAACACGCCCCCGGACACGGATCTGCAAATAAACTTTCCAAAGGAAAACATCTACTTCTCGCGAAGTCCCCCGTCGCCCCCTGCTCCCCGCCTCTGGGGCGGGGGGCACGAGCGGGCCTGAGGCCCAGGCCTGGGCTCGGCTGCTGCGCACGCCCGGCGGGGCAGGGATGGTGCCAACCGCACACCCCAACCCACCGCTCTGTCCCCGGAACTGCCCGCTGCTCCCCTGCACCCCTTCTCGGGAGCTCGTCGCGGCCGCGCCGTCGGGGTTGGGGCAAGCGTGAGCGGCGCTAGGACGGTGGCACCGCCGAGCCGGGAGTGAGGAGGACGGGCCCTCGGCGTCCGGACACACCCTTCCCACCCCCAGCCGAAGCACCCTCGCACGCAGGTGTGCGGGGCTGTGTGCACACGCATCGGGGCGTGGGTGCGTGCACGTGCGCTTGCACGCCCTGGGGACGGGGAGTTTGGGGGGGAGGAGAGAGGCATACTGACCATGGGGAGCAGGGGCGCCCCACCCTGAGCAGAAGCCCGTGCCCTGTCCCACAGTGCCCCCGCTTTTTGGGAACACACCCTCTGGGCTCTCTGAGCGCCAGGATTTCGGAAGCTGCAGTCGGGCTGGCGCCCGTCCCGGGCATCTCTGGGCCCCGGCATCTCGGGTCGTTATTTCTGGGTGCAGGGGCCTTAGGCTCCAGGCCGTGGAGGGGCGCGGAGGGAGGCTGCCGAGCAGCCGCTCCCGGGTGGGGTGGGCGCACCGGGCGCTCTGAGCACCCCCTCGGCTCAGCGGGCGACTTCTCCTTCGTGCAACCTGGGACAGGTGTCCAGCGACCGCTCTGGTGGGGCGTGGGGTGCAGGGAGGGGTTCTGGTGGGTTGAACGTCCACTGCCCCCCACCCAGAGATGTGGGGCAGGAAGGGAAGGGGGCAAAGAAGCAAGAGGCGCACGCGCGCGCGCGCACACACACACACGCACACATGCGCACGCCCGGGAAGGTGACTGACGCGCATCCCCAGACGTGACCGGTGCTGGCGACAGGGTCTTCCGCCACGGCCGGGGCACTTAACAGGGAGATCCCCAGAACCAGGGAACTGGGGCCACTCTGCCCTCTGGGGATCCAGATGCAATCAGCACAGAGGTTTTGGGGGAGCCTCTCTGGACAGGCCACACAATTGCATCTGAGCCCTGTTTTCCTGGGCCGAGCTGGGGGTGCCTGGGGCCGGCGAGCCAGGGCAGAGGGAGAGCAGTCCGCGGCCGCCCCCACCGCTCCCGCCCAGACGGCCATGTGCGCCTCAACCCGGAGAGCAGTGCGGGGCGGAGGGCCGGCCCAAAGGCGCATGTTTGGGCCAGAGAGAAGTGATTGGAGGCTTCTCTCTGGGGAGACTTGGGGCTCCAGGCCCTCCCCGGGGGCTTCGGAACCTTCCTCCAGACCAGCCTCCCCGCTCTCAGAGGCGCCCATCTTCCTCCCGCGCCCGCTCTGGCCACACGCCTCTCAGCCCCTGGTGCCCGAGCCACATTTTGTGGGCCAATGACCTCAATGGCAGCATCTGCCCGTCTTGGCACCCCTAACCCTAACCAGAGGAGACGCAGTCAGACTGGTGGCATCAAGGCCGTGGAAACACGAGTGGAAGGACTGAAGGATGGAAATGACCTTGGGCGGCGGGAAAGTGCCCAGAGCCTGGAGGGGGGCATCCACCTTCACCCGGCGATCTGTGAGGGCTTCCTGGAGGAGGTGCTGGTTGGACTGGGACTGGATGGGCACGGAAGGGGACTGCGGTGAGACCACAGGGCCTCCTGCAGGACAGTGCACCATCCGCCCAGAGGTGGGGCTGTGCTCCCCTCCCACCTGCCCAGGACGCAGAGAGTGTCCACGCCAGGGAGGACCCGGGCCCGGCGGGCCGTGCCAGGACGTGCAGCATCTCTGGAGGAGGATGAGCTTCTGCTGTGGCAGACGGAAGCTGGGGAACCCCTTACGCGGGCAGGCGCTGGCCACGTGTGCCCAGCCAGCACCCCGGCGCTCTGGGGCCATGCGAGGTACTTTTGACAACACTCCCGATGGCCAGCAGCTGCGGACACAGGGCTCGCTGACCCCGGGCCGCTTCTCCCAAAGCCCTCCCGGCCAGAGCACATCCCCACTCCTTCAGGTGACCCCCAAGGGGGCGCGGGGGGTCTGCCGAGGTCTTTCTGGGTCTTCTCATGTCCCTAGCGTGGCCCGGGGGGGCCCCTGACTCCCCTTGTCCAGGTCATCCCCAAGCCCCCGCAGCCCCCGCCCTCCGAGGCCAGCGGGAGCGGCCGGGCGTCCCCCCAGCAGCTTGGGCCGCGGGACCGAGAGGCCCAGCCTGCACCTGACCGGCTGTGGGGGCGGAGATGCCGGTAAATGCCACTGCTCGGGAGCCCGCGCCACGGATCAGCGCATCCGGGGGTGTCTGGAACGTTCCCGGGGAAAATAAAACAATTATTTTTGACAACCTGCATCAATCCCATCTACATGTCTCCCTCCGCGGGTCCCCGCCCCTCCCCGCCGCCCCTCCGAGCGCTGTCTTGGGGAAACAGAGCCGGGAAGCTCAATAAACCAATTGTTACCTCCATCGATCTTATTTGGGGGCCTGAACACGCAGCAGACAGCGCAGTGTTAAATTATTAACTAAATGTTTCCACTCGCCGGGGCAGCTTCTGCGAGACCATCTCGCGAACAATGGCCCTCTGTAGGGGCGCGGGCCGGCGGGCCTGGTGGGCGCGGGGTCGGAGGAAGGGCCGCCGTGGGCAGCCCGGGCCCAGAGGCGTGGCCTGGCGGAGCGGACCCTCTCGCGGGAGACCGGGCCAGGCTCCGGGGACAGGCCTCCCCGTGGCAGCCGAGGGGTTGACCCGAGTCCTCTGTGTCCCTCCCCAGGGAGGGGCGGCTTCCAGGCTCAAGAGCACAGGGCTGCTCAGCGGGAGGGGCAGCCGGGAGGCCCCAGGAGCCCAGCACCAGCTTTGAAGTGCACATCCTCACTGCCGGGGCTCCCCACCACAGCCCGGGGGTGCGGGCAGCCTGGGGGGCTGTGGGGTATGGGCGCCGCTGACTACGCCCCTGCTCCACTGCGGGGAGGGCAGCCGGCTGGACAGGGCATCCGGCACTCTCTCACCGGCTGAATCCTGTGGACAATGGGGGGTCTCGGGACAGCCTCGTGGAGAGACGAGGACTGACAGGACCAGCGTTCCCTGCACGTCCCAGCACAGCTGGGTGTGTCCCGCTGTGGCCCACGGCCTGCGGCTCTCCCTGGGATCCGTGATTTTCCTCCTGCCTGCACCCCACCTCCAGGGAGGCCTGTTCTCCGTACCCGCTACGCCCCGGGGGGTGCCCAAGATGGTGCCACGGTGGGTCACCCACAGGAGATCCTCTGTGGGCCTGGGGTGGGCGCCGGGGCTGACCCCAGATTATGACCAGATGACCATGTCCATCCTGGCACTGCTGTGCACCTGGACCTCCTGTGCACCCAGGAGGGAAGGAGGTGTCGTCCACGGGCCCAGAAGATGTCCCGGGGCTCCCCTGGACCAGCCGTTCCATCCCCCCTCCGGGGACAACAGAGCGGCCAGTGGCGGGTGCTCGCTGGCCTGGGGGCTTCACCTGCTCCTGCTGACCATTGTCCTCTGCAACGGTGCTGGCCGCCCCGTGCCCTCTGGCCTTGGGCGGCCCCGCTCTCGCGCGGGCACTGAGCCTGCGGCTATTGGTGTCCCCTGTCGCCAGCCCTCGGGCGGGTCCCTGGTCACGTGCCGCGGGCTTGTCCCGCTCCCGCGCGGCCAGGCCCCTGAGCCGGGCTGCTGGTTTTCTGACCAGGGGTGTCTGCACATTTTCTTGTGTTGCCGCTTCTCCGGTCCTGCCCCGCGCCCCTGCTCTGGGCTCTGCCCCTCCCCTCGCCCACCCTCCTCCGACTCCAGGTGCAACGCAGAGCCCGGCCCGCCGCGGCGCGTGCGTCCTGCTTCCGCGCGTCCTGTGCTGTGTAGCCCAGGCCCGGCCCCGCCGGCCCCTGCGTCGCCCTCCCGACCGTCGCGCGCCCGTTCTGGCGTGTCTGGTTGGCGAGTCCACCTCTCTGCGGCCGCTCTGTGCCCTCCTCCTCGGTCCTCAGGGCGTCTCTGAGAGCTGCTTTGAGTCTTTACCTGCCGCTGGCCCGGGCCCGCCACAGCGGGCCGCCTCCTTGACTCCGGGCCACGTGTCCACGTCCTCGCACACTTGGCTTCTGGCGCGGCACAGGGGCCGGGTCCCCTCGGAACCCATTGGCTCCTGACAAGTCCAGCCCTGGGACCGCGCAGGGGACGCGCCCGAGAGGCCCCAGCCTCTGGGGTCTTCCTCCGCAGCGCCGCCCCCGCCGGCTGCCCAGTGTGCCAGCCTCGCTCCACGCCACCCCAGGGCCGGGTGTGCCCTCGAAGCTCTCGGCAGAAACCATGACAGTCACAGGCCTCCCTGGACGCGGAGGCCAGACTCCCTCTCCTGCTGTGGCCACGGCTGAGGCCTCGGCTCCCAAGTGCCGCCTTCCCCGGGGCTCCGTGGCATCCAGCTGCCTGGGCAGTTCGGGGTAGGCCCGGGATTTGGGGGATACAGGCGCCCTGGGAGGGCCTCCCTCAGCGCCGTGTCCCGCGGATGTGTTCCCTCCACAGCCGCCGCCCCGCCCCCTGCGGCCTCGGCCCGACAGACCTGGGCTCGCGGGCCTCCCGCGGCCTCCAAGCGGACGGGGCAGCAGCCTCCGGGGAAGGCCAGGGAAGGCCGGGTCGCGGCAGCGGCTGTGGTCAACACCCCCAGCTTCCCCTCTCCTCGCCGCTCTCGCTCTCGTGGGGCAGGTGCTTCGAGGCGCTCGTTGTCAGGGTGCTGCTCCCCAGAGGCCGCGCCCAGAGGCGTCTCTGCCCAGTGGGAGCCGAGCCGGCGCCTGAGCTCCCGGCACCAGCACCGTCCCCACGCTCGCCAGCCCAGGGCGGGGCCGCGCGCCGTCACCCCTGCTGCACAGGAGGCGCGAGGTGGTGCCCGAGCTCCCTCAGGACGCCCAACTGGGGGGACAGGGACTCGGCCCTGGGCCCGGCGGGCTGCCCGCAAGCCCACGCCGCCCGCGCTGCGCGCCGGGACCACAAGCCCAGGCCCCCCGCGCTCCCTTCCAGGGCCCTGTTCGCCCCGGCGGCCTTTGCCGAGTGCTTGGTGGCCCAGCCTGGGCTCCTGGGAGCGACGGAGGCCCACGGAGGCCATGTGGCGGGGCAGGGTCCCGGCAGCAGGCCGGTCTGAGGGGCTGCCTGTGCGGAGCATGAAAGGGGCATTGAGGGCGGCCGCGGAGGCTCCTCTCCTGGCCACAATGTGGGCTTTGTGAGCCCGGCAGGGCCCGGCTGCCTGGGAACTTTCCTTTTCTCTGAGGGAGAGATTATTTAATTTAAAAATAATTGAATGTGGAAAATGCTGGATATGGAAACTGTTTATCAGGGCTCCTTTTCTGCCTGTGCATTGGCTCTGCCCCTGGCGCCCCCCGATCGGCGGTGCCCCTCGCTGGCTCCGCGGCCGGGCGTCGGCGCTACAGGCCCCGTGTGACGAGGGCGGGGGCTCTGGGCCCCGGGACACGCGCGGCCGCAGTTGACAGGGGCCTGGAGAGGGGGGGTCTCGGTGGAGAGCCAGCTGCCCCGGGAGGGCGGCGTCCATCAGAACCACGAGCCGTTCATTTTGGGGTGCCTCTGGGCACCCTGTCCCCCCAGTTGGGCGTCCTTTCATGCTCCGCACAGCTTGATTCTCCGCCGTTGACCCAGTGCCCACACTGGCACGCACCATCTCCCACCTCCTTTCTGTCCTGGGGTCTCACACCCTCACCCCCACCACCAGTCTCTGGGGCCGTGTGCACACCCCCTTCCTCCAAATCCATCTGATGACCGCTGAGCTCTGGGCACACTGTGCGCAGCGGCACACGAGGGTACCAGCCCGCCTGGTGGCACTGAGGCCAGGGGGTCACTCTGCTGTGGCTGGCTGCTGCCCCTCGTGTGGCCAGCGGCTGGCCCATTTTCACGGTGTCCTTGGCTGGAGGGACGCAGGAGCAAGTGCACCGACGCCCCCTCTCGGCATCTGAGTTTCCATCAGAGGCGGCCCGTGACGGCGGCCTCTGGGCGGCGTTTTCTAGCTGACCACCCCAGGGTGCTCGGCACCGGCCTGGGCTGACCCAGGGGCTTCACTGTGGGCTCCGGGACCTCAGCAGACACTCAGGGCGCCAGTGCTCGAGTCATGTCCTGGGCGGGCGGGCATCTGAGCTGGCCAGGGGTCCAAACACGGGGCAGAGGGGCCGCCTGTCGCCCGGGGAGCTGCGCGGGCAGGAGTTCTGCACGGGGCAGGTGTGCAGCCCGTCACAGCAGGCAGATGCTGGACGGGGTCTTGCCCGTTCCTGCTGGGGACCGGCCTGGAGGCCCTGGGGGGTCGGAGCGCCTGGGCCTGCACGGGTGGCGCGGCCAGTGGGGAGTGCTGCGGCCTGCTTGCGGGGCCGCCCGCCGGGTGCTCGGCCGTCTGCAGGCTGACCGCAGCAGCAGCGGGGCGGGGTGGACCGTCGGGCTCATGCCCAGCAGGGCAGTGCTGGTCCTGCGGCAGAGGGACAGTGTGCGAGTGATGAGGCTGCTGCGGGCCCCGTTGCGCCCTCTGCAGGTGGGTCCTGGCTGGGGGAGGGACCCTGCACCCGGTGCCCAGCCCCTCCCACGAGTGGGCCCTGGGCCAGTGCTGCAGGAAAGGCAGCCCCAGCCCTGCACGGTGGCCACTCCCAGCCGTCGTCCCCCGTGGCCGTGGCCCACTGGGCGTCCCCAGGGTGTCACAGGGGTGAGAGCTGGCGTTCTGTGTCCCAGTCTCATCGGCCTCCTGTCCAGGCCAGAACCAGGCTGCAGGGGCGGCTCAGGAGACTGCCGAAGCACAACACCAGCTGGTGGCCTGATGCGGCGTTTTACCGGGGGCTTGGGGGTGTGGGTGGAGCAGGGGGTGTGGGTGGGGGGGTGGAGGGGGGGTGGAGCAGGGGGGTGGGGTGGAGCAGGGGGTGGGGTGGAGCGGGCGAGGAGGGGGCACGCTCCAGGGGCGGCTTGTGGAGGCCTAGGCAGTAGTTGGTGGCCCAGGCCAGGGCTCAGGCCTCACCCTCCGCGGCCAGTGTCGGTGGGGGAGGGGAGGCCATGGGCAGGCCCTCGCGTCCTGTGCGCGCCCCTGCTGCCCTCCACGCGGGCCAGGCCCTGAGCTCTCTGGAGCAAACCCGCCGTGGCTGATTCGGGCCCCTTTTTAGTATTCGTGAGGCGGCTCTGGGGGAAGTGAAACGGCAGAGCGAGGCGCAGGAGGCCAGCTATTCAGCACCAGCCCCAGCCCGCGGGCCAAGGACACGGGACAAAGAGCTGTCTTCACTCAGAGCAGGCGTGGCTCTGCCGCACAAAGGCGGCCCTGAGGGCCGGGGGCTCATCACAGACGCTCCTCCGGGCTGCTCGGCCCTTGAACTCAAGAAGCCCCTCTTGAGCGGTGACCTTGATGTCAGGTGGCACCGAGCCTGCTCCAGGCTCCTGACAGCAGCCCTTGGCCTCTGCCCGGCCTTCCTCTCGGAAGCAGGGGGGGGTCGCCCGGCCCGCGCCCCCACCCTGTGGCCGACCGACGGGGGGGCCCCCTGCTGCCCTGCGGAGGCACAGGCAGGGTGCCCGCCGGGGGTGGGGGTGGGGGCGCCCCCATGTGACCGGCCTCCCCTGCTGCCTGGGAGGAGGGGCCGGGCCCGCGTGCACCGTGGCCCTCTGAGAATCCACGCAGCCCCGTGCCCGCCCCGCCCGGGTAGCGCTGCGCCTGTCTGGACGCGCATTCCTGGCCCTGCTCGCTGGCTCCCGGCAGGGGTCCCGCCCCAGAGATAAGATAGACCCGGTGTCGGGGAGGAGGTGCCGACGGGGCCGCCCCGGCACGCTGCGGCGATAAAGGGGCTTCGGGAAGGTGCTGACGTGGCCGCCGCGCTTAATGAGGTCATCGCCCAAGCTGCTGCCCCGATAACCTGGGGTCAGGCGCCCGGCGAGTGGTCGCGGCGGGACCGGCCGTCTGTCGCCACCCAGCCAAGCCAGCGCCGGCGCAGCAGCGCCCGCACCCTCCGCCAGGCTGCCCCGGCCTGGGGACGCCCGAGTGCCGGGGGGACAGCAGAGCCGGCAGCTGTGGGCAGGGCGGGGTCCAGCCGTGCGTCCCCTCTCCTCAGGTCAGCTGTGAGCCCTGTCCCTGGGGGTCTTGAGAGCTGTGGCTGAGCCGAGCCGTGGGGTGCCACCATGCAGGTGCTCAGTGAGCCGGGGCCTGAACCCCCCCTGTCCGGTCACCCAGAGCCTCTGCCCCCTGCAGGGTATTCTGCACGGCCGGGACCCCTCCACCTGGGCCCTGGCCCCTGGGCTACACACCCAGGAGCGGGACACTCCAGGACACCCCAGCCCCTCTCCCGGTCTGTCTCCCATCGGCCACCGGGGCTGAGGGTGGGCCCGGCGTGGTGCGTGTGAGTGTGAAGCACGGCCAGGCCACAGGTGCGGGTGCCCAGGCCGGCACAGCGTGCCCCCATGCTGGCTGCCGGCTGCCCGGCCCACGCACTGGGTGGCAGGAGGGAGCCTTCGCAGGGTCAGAGGCCAGCAAGGGAGGCAGGGTTCGCAGTACCCCGTGTCCACGTTGGGGCCTGGGCCTAGCAGTGCCCAGCGGGCAGGGCCTGCATCACAGCCAACCCCTGGAGGTTCCTGGCCCAGGGTGTCCAGCAGGAGAGCCGAGGGGGCCCAGGCCACTGCAGGGGCACGGGCCACCCCCACCACCGCAGACTCACTGTGCACCCCCAGGCTTGGCACCGACCCACAGGCAGGACCCGTCACTGGCTGGGGTGTCTGAGCACAGCCCCTGGGCCATGCCGGCCTGACCGGCACCTACTGGTACCGCTGCCCTCGCCCACCTGGCACAGCCCGAGGGACCCGGTCAGCACTCGGCACCGCCCTGAACTGAGACCCACCTGGCGATTTCTGATTAGAGAAGACAGGTTTGCCACAGGCATCGGCTGTGGGGCACCAGGTCTTCACCCGAGAGAGCGAGACCCTCCCCTCCTCCCAGTCCCGAGGGGCAGCAGGGCCGTGGCCGGCAGTGACACAGGGTCCGCACACAGGGCCTGGCCCGGAGCCCGCGGGCAGCCGGGGTGATGCTGTGGTCTACGCGGCCTTCAGGGCACTCTGCAGAACAGTGGTCTAGCCCCCCGAAGACCTGGGCCCCTGACCCCATGGGAGAGGGGCAGCAGACAGGCGGTCAGGTCCTGCCAGGCGGGCTCTGCAGCTTCCTGCTTGTGGGGTCCTCACGTCACCCCACAGAGCCCCTGACGCGTTCACAGCCTCCTGCCTCGTTCTCCAGAAAGCGGAGCTCCCTCCCGCTCCAATCTCCGCCTTTCCCGGTCAGGGGCGCTTCTTCCAGGAAGGCTTCTTCGTCCCCACTGTCCCTGCAGGCCACAACCCTGCTGCCCAGGGGGCACCCGGGGGTCCTCTCCCCAGCCCCTGCACGGAGCCCCGCCCCGCACGGCCTCCCGCGTCCACAGCTGCCCTGAGCACGCCGGCCTCTGCTCCCCACACCGCCGGCCTGGCCCCGGCCCTGGCCCCGGCTCCCGCTCTGGCTCTGGCCTGCACCCCCTCAGCGGGCCGGGCCCTGAGCCTCGGAAGCAGAGGGGCGCCACCTGTCTGCGTCGGGAGCAGCCCCAGAGCCAGGCAAACAGGATTTTGTCTCCGCTCTCTGTGTCCATCTCTGTCTCTGCATCTCTGTCACCCCATGTCCCTCTGCCTCGTCTCTGCCTCTCGGTGTCTCTGTCGCCGCCCCCCACTCTCCAGTCCATGTGCAGCCGCCGCCCGTGGGCACTCAGGCCCTCGCTCTGCGGGGCAGGAGGGTTCGTGTGTCCCGTGCAGGGAGGGGGCACGCGGGGGCCGCCCCACGGTGCCCCGCCAAGCCTCTGCCCAGACTGGGGCCCCTCCGAGGGCAGGCCGACCGCACGCTTTCCATCCAAAACGGACACTTGGGGGGCGCAACCATGGGGCGGGGGCTGGACCCCCAGGGCTGGTCCCCGCGCCCTGCTCTCGGGCTTCTCCTCCAGGCCCTGCTGCCCGCCCCGGGCCGCGGTCTCTGGGGGCCGCCCGCCCTCGCGGCCCCTCCAGCAGGCCCCTGCGCGGGGGCGGGCCCCAGACGCGGTAGCATTTCCGCCGCCTGCGCTCTCGCTTCAAATGTTCCCTTCCCTTTCTTCTCCTCTGCCGGCCCAGCCTCCGCGATTAAGCCTCCGGGCCTCCCGCTGCTTTTAATAGGCCTGCGCTGACCATGTGAGCAGAGGCGGCCGCCCGCCCGAGCCTCCAGGGCTCGGATTAATCATTAATGTCAGCGCCCCCACACCGCCCAGCCCCAGCCGCGACGCGGGACGCGGGACCGGCCGCATATTGGAAACAGACATGGGGCAGCCCTCGCCCCCACCGCCCCCACCCGGCCGGGCCTCTGCGGGGCGCAGAAGGGGCGCAGAGCCCACCGGGCCCCAGCCTGGCGCTCCCGCCGCGTGTGCCAGGGAGGGGGCCGAGGGGAGGTGGCCGAGCCCCCAGACTCCCGAGCCCCGCCGGCCCTGGCCGCTGGCCCCCCGCTCTCTGGCACTGCTCCTCCACGCCGGCCGCCGCTCCTTCCTCCTCGGAGCGCGTCATAAAAGTTAACCGGGTGTGAAATGCTTGTGGCGTGGGGTGTGGTAAAAGTTTACGAGGGCCGCGGTCTGCCAGGGACGGTGCTGAGCGGGGCCGGCCTCTGCCGCTGGCGGCCAGGCAGGAGCGCCGGGGCAGCCCGGTGGGTCTTTCTGGAAGCCAAAAGGGGCCTGGGGTGTGTGCGCAGACGGGGCCCTGGGGACCCCGCCCGTGTGGCCCGGGCAAGTCCTCAGAGGGGAGCCGCCGAGCAGCGGCCCTGACTCCCCAAGTGACTGACCAGTCAGAAGCGGCCTCTGGTGCTCTGAGCCCACCTCATTCTTCAGCGGACGGAGTCCACGCCCCAGACCCCTCCAGAGTGGACGCTGGGGGGGCCAGCACTGGCCCTGGCCACAGGTGTCCTCAGGTGGGTCTAAAGCGCCCCAGAGGCACCGTCCCCACGCTGGGCGTTGTCTGCAGAGCCTGTGTTTGCTTATTGGGCAAGAGAGGGGCTCCCCGTCCCCCTTGGCCACCCCAGAGCCAGCTGGGCCAGGACACCGGAGGCGATGTTAGAACAGGAAGCCAGAGCTGGTGTCTGGCGCTTGGGGCCTGCAGAGCGGACCGGGCATCTCAGCGCCGACAGCTGTGCTGAGACAGACCGGTGGCCCAGGTGGGGTGGCCGGTGTTCTGGTGTGCAGGGAGCAGGCCTGCCCTCCCCCTGAGGTCTGCACAATGGGCGTAGTATGCTGGAGCTTGGGGGAGCGCAGCCCGAGACGGGGGGCTGCAGGGACCCCTCCCAGCGCTGTGGTGGCCAGCGGGTTGGACAACCAGCTCCAGGCCGGGCACAGGAGCCCCGGACTCTGCAGATGCCCCGGGACAGTGCTGGGCCGGGGAGGGGCAGGAGCGAAAGGGGCAAAAGGGGGCTCTCCGAGCTTTGTCCGCCGCCCGTCTCGCCCTAGTCCTCTGCCAGACCCCAGGGGGCAAGAGAACCCAGCTCGCCCCGCGCACCTTCTACCTGTATTTCTTCCCAAGACAGGAAGCGCGTGGCCTCAGTGTCCCTGTCTGGGGGGTGAACGTGCAGGGACGTGCAGGGGTGCGCCCCTCCCTGCCCCAGTGCGGCCTCCTCGCCATCTGGCCCTGGCAGCAGGGAGACCCAGGGCCCCAGGGAGGGTCAGAGGCTGTGCCGGCGCTTTCTTTCACCCTTGCGGGGGCACGTCAGCAGCTCCCCTGCACAGCCTGTGGGGGAACTGCCGCCCGCATTGGCTCCCGGGGCCCTGGGAGCAACAGGAGAGCGGCCCCCTTGGACCAGGGCTCCTCAGCTCCTACCCCACCTGGTTTTGTGGGCTCAGGCGCCCTCCGATCCCAGGTGCCATCCACCCAGCACCCCATCCACGAGCGCCGAGACGCCTGTGGGCGAAGACACAGCGCCCACTTCTCCGGCACCTCCGGGCAGGAACAATCGGCCTGTCGTGACGAGGTGACAGCCGCCGCCTACACCCCGAGTCAAGCGCAGCTCCAGGGCCCGGCCCCCACGCTCCCGGCAACAGCGCCGCCGCCTTCCCAGACCCCCGCGTGGCGCTCGCCAGACCTCCCGAGGCTCCAGCGAGCAGCTTCCCTCCCACGTGGGCGTGGCATGCGGATGGGCAGCCCCCGAGGCTGGCGTTGGGGTCGGACCCAAGGTCGGCAGCATCCCCCAGCCCGGCAGTGGGTGCGCCCAGGGCCACGGCCCCTGTTGGGCAGACATGTGGGTGCTGATCCCTGGAGGGAACCCAAGCCAGTGTCCACACCCAGTGCCCAGGGTGGAGGGGTGCGTGTCAGAGCCTCCCCCAGGAGCTGCAGCTCCCCACTCTCCTGGCGAGGGCAGCCTCACAGCCAGCCCCGGGGACCTGCTACCGCTTGGGCAGCCCCTGGAGGTCAGCAGCTGGAGATGGTGGCCCGGGAGCTGAGGGGATCGCTGCACGCACCCCCGCCCACCGCAGCCTTGCCTCCCACCCCGCCCCGTCCCGCCCGCCAGCACCTGCCCAGGAGCAGAGCCCGGGTCCAGGCCACAGTTGCCTCACAGACCCTAAGTGGAGCCCAGGACCCCCTCATCCCCCGCCCAGCAAGGGCGGCCAAGAAGCTCCGCCTGGAGCAGACACGTGGCTGCTCCCCGTGCCCAGGAGGAGGCCGCTGGACACCCACCAGGTGCGGGGTCTCCACCCAGCCTCTCCCACCGGGTCACGGATGTCCCGGTCGGTGCCTGGAGACACAGGCAGCCTCCCCCGGGGTCTCCCCGGGTCCTCCCGCAGTGACCCGCCTGCTTCCCCACCCACGGCGTTCTCCGAGGCTGGCGTCCGTGGCCAAGAAGCGGCGGCCTTCCACAGGGCTCCTGGACGCCCGCGGCGGCGGGGACAGCGGCTGGCACGCAGGGCAGCCCCAGCAGGAGGAGGTAGGGGCCTGTCTGGGGCCGAGGACAGCGCCGAGCGCAGACCACGGCAGCGCTGCTGGGCGCGCCCCTCCCGGCCATGTGACAGGGAGGCTGCACCGGCCCGCCCAGCCCTCCCACCCCCGCGCCGTGTCTGTCCCGGGACCGTGCACCCCGGAGCCTTGCCTCGGGAGGCCTCTGTGTTCCCTGGCTTCACCTGCCTGAGGGCGGCCGGGCAGGACACCTACCGGGGCGGCCGGGCAGTCGAGGGCAGCCCCCGGGACCGGCCAGGGCTCAGGCACATGCAGCTGGGAGCGGACGGCGGTGCCGCAGGGAGAGCGGCTCCCTGGCAGGACAGGCCCCCACTCCCGCCTCTCCTGAAGGCGTGTCTCGGGCAGGACGAGGGTCCCCAGGCCAGAGGGGGCCTGTGCAAGCAGGACCACAGTCCGGTTGACCCCGCGAGGGCAGATGGCGTGGATGCCCACCCCGCCCCCCAGGAGGCTGTGCGGGAGGGCAGCCAGAGGGGACGTGCGCGCTCACTTCTGGCCATTTCCCGGGAAGCGTCCAGGAGGCCAGAGGGGGCCATGTCACTGCCCCGTCAGGGCCGTCCCTGGCCTGGCCAGCCGCCTCCTCCCGTCCACTCCGCGACAGTGGCGCGTTCAAATTCTCTAAGTCAGGAAAACAGCCCCACCTGGCAGGACGGCCTCAGTGGACTCAGCCCCGCGCCTCTGCACCTCGGGCGGCCGCCCGCCCCAGCCCAGGCTCAGGGCGCCACAGAGCGGCCCCCTGGCCCCACACAGCAACTCTGGGGGTCGTCGCCGGCGCGGCCATCCTCCGCCATCTGCAAGGAATCGCTCCCGCCGCTACTCCGGGGCTCGGGTTTCACCCCAGCCCACCTGTCACCCCTGTTTATCCTCATCCACTCACAGCTCCATCTCTCGGGCCTCCTTCTCGCGGGGGGGGCCTTGAGAAAATTGCTGGCAGCCGGCTCTCTCCCAGGAGTGTCCCTGCAGGGGGTGGGGGCGGCCCGGGAAAGGAGCTGCGGTCAGAGCAACACCCCACTGCAAGGCCGTGTTTATTTGGACGCCGGCCTTGGACACGGCCCGCCCCGGGCCACGCCAGGCCCCCGGGGAAACACCGCCGCGGCCGCCCACCTGTGGCCAGGCGTCTGCTGAAGGCGCACGTGAAGGCGCCCACGTGGCCTACGCCACAGAATGAGCCTGGGCCTCCGCCCTGGCCCCCGGCCTCCCACCCCGAGGCCACACAGCCCCCACCCCTGCCCCAGCAACCAACCTGGCCCCCTGTACCCCTCCACCTCCCCCAACCTGGGCCCAGGTCCCCAGCCCCTCCCCCGGCCCCGGCCCCACCCCTACCCCCCCCCGCTGGTCCCCCTGGCCCCCCAGCCCTCTCCCCAACCCCCCGCCCCCAATGGTCGGGTACTCTAAGCTGGAGGTGTCTGTGCCAGACAAGGCGCCTTCGTGACGACCGCGTGGGCAGAGCTGGGTCCTGGGGCCAGGCCTGCCGTCCAGGCATGCTGGCCACTGCCCCCAAATGTGCTTGGTGGGTTTGTAGGCCAGAGAGGCCGGCCCCTCTGGCAGCTGCCGGTCCCTCAGGGCCCAGTGCTGCTGGCTGTGTGTTCGGAGCAAGGGTGACTCTGCCAGGGAGGTGGGCGTGCACCCCGGGGGCCCAGACCCCAGAGCAGCATCTGAGGCAAGAATCATGGTGGTCCCAGCTCCCAGCCACGGATGGCCTCTGGCGGTCAGGCCCTCTGGAGGGACCCCTGCCATGCTCGGCCGCCAACTCGCAGCCTCACCCTGGGAGCTGGTGGTGAGAAGGAGGCACCGGCCTCCTGGGGTCCTCAGGTCCCCGTGCAGAGGGCAAGACGGAGACCTCTGGGTGACGCCCCCAGTCAGGGCCTGTGGACCAGCCTCGGCGCCAGCACCCCGGCTCCAGGCCCGTGTTTCCCCGAGGGCAACATCCCTGGATATGGCGGCCGTGCGGGCCCTGCTGGGGGCTGGGGCCTGGGCCGGTCGGGCAGAGTCTGCAGACGGGGCGACGGTGAGCATGGGAGCCTCCTCGGTCTGGCTGGATGGGGAGGGCCAGCCGGGGCCCCTTCAGAGGCCTCTGCCTTTCAGCCATGAGTCTGTGGTGACCGTGGTGACCACCTCGGCCTGTGGGGCTCCATCCCTGGGCCCTGCAGGCCTCGCCCACCCCACGCCCCGCAGGGTGAGTGGACAGGGGCCTTGGGGACCACGGGGCGCCTGGGACCCAGAGCTCACAGTGCCGACGCCCTCCTGGGACCTGAGGTGTCCAGGGCAGACGCCCCAGAATGTGGCACGGTTGACGTGGCTTTGTTAGCGACAGAAAAAGCTGAAAAGGAAGCTTGAGGCCCGCACCTCAGGCCCACCCAGATTCACCCCCCATCGCCCTGAGGCCGTGAGGGCACGGCACCTGCCAGACCCATGTTCTCAGAGGGAGGCTGGAGGGAGGGCTGGGTCCGCGAAGGGAGCAGGCCCCCTGGGGCCAGGGAAGGTGGGGCGGGGGAGGGCGAGGCGGCAGGGACAGGGCCCAGCTGGCCGCTCCGGCAGCCAGCCACCCAGCCGGCCCCTGCGGCAGCCTTTCCTCCTGCTACAGAGCCCCTGGGGGGCAGGGATCAGCAGCCGGCGGCCCAGAGCCTGTCGTCTGGGGACAGTGGAGCCCGTGGCCACTCAGGGGCGCAGAGGGGGGCCCGCCCCATCAAGGACTGTGGTCAGCGGTCAGCCCCATCGAGGACCGTGGCCCCATGACCCAGGGAAGACACCTCCACTGCCCCCTAAGGAAGCGGGACGCTCTGGGGGGCTGTCCTTTCGGGGTGCCTGCCCCACCCAGCAGCCATGCCACCTGCACAGAGCGTCTGGGGCAACCATCCCGGGCCGGGCAGGGTCGCAGGCAAAGGAGTAGGATCCAAGCCCTGGTGTGACAGGCTGGAGGCAGCAGGAGCCTCCCAGACCCGCGGTCAGCGCTCCCCTCTGTCCTCTGCCCCGTCTCTCGAAACCGCCCTCTCCAGGCCCAGGTGTCCGTGTCTGCACACGCGCGGCCCCGGCGCTGCTCCCCGCCCAGCCGCCCCAATCACGGGTGCTCCCCGGGCCCACGCTCCCCAGCGCGCTTTGCACTAACGTGACACCCCGTGCAGGCAATGAAGCCAGGCGGGGAGCGAGGCCGCAGGTGCCGGCCGCCGAGGCGGGGCAGGAGGGGAGACAAGCCAAGCTGCCCCCATTCCTTACGGCGTCGGGGCACCGAGGGGCAGCAGGGGTCCCTGGGACAAGGCAGCTCATCTCGTCGCCGCAGCCGCGCCGGTGCAGCCCATGGGCAAGACCTTGCAGGTGAGGGGTCCCCTGGGAGGCTGAGTCGGGGTGCTGGGCGGGGGCTTCCAGCTCAGGAAGGGGAGTTGACGCGCAGGCCCAGCGGTCACATGAGCACCAGGGCGACTGCGGCCAGCGCCAGCTGCCCCTCCTGTCCCTCCCCCGCCCCCTCCATGCTCAGCCCATCCTGGAGCCACAGATACACCTGAGCACCCGCTGGTGCCTGCCCAGGGCCCGTGGTCAGACGCAGACCCCCGAGTGGGGCTGGAGGGAGAAGGACCCCGGCCCCGCCGTCAGCCACGGGCCAGAGGTGCCCCCGCCGCCAGCTGCTGAGCAAGGACGCTCAAGGCTGGTCAGGGCCACATGAGAAGGCCGGGCAGGAGGTGGCCCTCTCGGCTCCGGAGAACACGCAGGCACACAGGCACACGCGTGTGCGCACATGCTCGGGAGCCCGCCTGCGGGAGGCGAGGCCCCTGGGGGAGGCCGGGTGAGTGGCCGCCGAGGGCGCCGCTGCGGTGGGTTCTCCGGCTGGGACTCCACGGCCGGGCAGTGCTGGAGGACCGGACGGGTTCAGCCAAAATTAGAAGCAATGGAGGGAGGATGTGGGTGTGGGGCCGCGAGGGCCAGGGAGGAGCAGGCCGGGCCCGCCGGAGCCGCCCACCCGGCCCTCGCGAGGAAGTGGCCCAGCGGCCGGCCTCGCATCCTCGCGGCCTGCGCGGCTCAGAGATACAAAGTGTCCTTTTATTGGGAATATCAATTCAGAAAGGGGCTAGTAGTAAGCTGAGAATATTTGGATAAACTTGACAGCCCTTAGGACTAAAAAAGACCTTTTGTTCCCGACGAGAAAGAGGCTGTCACGCCGCCCGGGCCTGCTGGAGCCTGTCCAGAAAAAACGGAGGTCGGAGCAGAAAAATGATTAGGGCGTCTCGTGAAAGATCTTTACTCCAGGTCAAATGTTTATTAGTATTTATTTTATTTTTTATTAGAACGTGTGGTTAACATCCTATTGCATAATCCCAGGCAGAGGCCCTGTCAAAGGCAACTTTGTGGCGAGGGGGTGCAGGGTGCACCCCAGCGCTCTGGCGGCTATGTCTTGGGGTACGGGTCAGTTTCGGGGAGCGAGCACCCATTTGTCCAGGGCCCACGCAGCTGGGGGCTACCGCCACGAGGCGGGACACCTCTGCCTCGGAGGATGGGAGGTGTGCGTGGTTGGGGGCCTCACCAGCAACGGTCAGGGCACAGTGGGGGTACGCGGGCCCAGGACATGCTGCCTTTCAGCCGACCTCCGAGGCCAAGGCGCCAGCTGTCACAAGCTGTGGCCCTGACGCTTCAGAACAGCACCACGTGTCCACCGTCAGGCACTTGCCGTGGGCAGCCCCCGTATGCCCCACGTCACACTGTCTCCTCTTACCAACTCCACGAGGGGCCCGTGGCCAGAGTGCCTGGGCCTGGCCGCCCTCGGGCAGCTGCAGGGGTGAGCACCGCAGCCCTAGCCTGAGCCGACACGCAGAAGCGCCGTCTGGCAGCTCCCGGAGGCAGGGCCTGAGCTGTTGGGCATGCGGCCGCCGGGAGGCCACCGGGCAAAGCTGGGCATCCTCGCTCGGGCAGGTCTCCCGCCCAAGAGTGAGCCGTCACTGCAACCCCAGGGCCGCGGGCCACGTGAAATCAACAGTCTCCCCGCCAGCCTCTGCAGAGACCCCTGGGAGGGCGGTCCGGACCCGTCGTTGGCCGGGGGCCTGCCGGCCCATGGGGCAGCACCGCGAGACTCGGCCTCCATGGAGAGGGGTGTCCGTGCCGCGTCCTCGAGGCGGTGGACCCGGGCGGAGGGGCCCATCTGCACCCACTCCCCAGGCTGCTCGGCCTCCCCGAGTGCCCGCCCCACAGGTCGCAGCTGACCTCAGCGCTGGCATCCCGCAGAGCTTTGCCCACACGGGGCCCAGGCCCCCAGGCAACCACCCGGGTCCCCAGTCCTCAGCCAGGCAGCCCCTCCCTCGGGAGAAACGCTCTTGCCCCGCGTCGGCCCGGGGTGAGCGACTCTGGCCAAGACTTGGGCCCCCGCAGCTATTTCCCAAAGGAAAAGGCTCCTGGCGGGGTCTGTCGTGAGGGCCGCCAGCGCGCCCGGGCCCGCACCCCGCGGGGCCAGGCTGTGTATCTCCAGCCCCCGCTCCTGCGAGCCCCGCCCGGTCTGGAGCGGCTGCGGCCGGCCGGCTCGGGTGGGGAGCGCGTGTTTTAAATGTTTCTGTTCCGCTGCACTTTTCATGTAAGTTTCCAAAAATTAAAGGCAAAAAAAGAACCGGTCTTCAAAACAAGGCCCTTGGGAAAGAATCCACGTGACTATTTTTACTTAAAAATAATCTAAAAATAGCTGTCGTTCGGAGACGAAGGCTAAAGAGAAATAATGTGAAATGAAAGGAGCGTTAGACACGGCGAGGGAGTGAGGAGCGGAGGAAATAAAGGGGCTCTCGCAGCTGACGCCCCTGCAGGGTGGCAAGAGGGAGCGCGCCTCTGGACGGGGCGTGCCCCCAAGAGGGGAGGCGCTGCGTGCACCTCGGGGGGCCCTCAGGCCAGTGAACACTCCTGGCCCCTGAGGGGTCACTGAGGACCAACCTGTCAGCCTAAGGCCACCCCCAAACCTGCCAACGGGGGTCTATGTCAGCACCAACCATCTAGACTCTGCACCGCCATCTTGAATCTGCTGCCCCGGGCACTTCTGGGCAACAATCTCTGGACACAGCACCCAGCTCAGGGGCCACTCTCCAGTGCTCCACAGACCAGTGCTCCACCCCTCTTCCAAGAGGGGCTCTGAGGGGCCCAGCCGTCCCATGGCGATGGCGGTGCAGACCACCATGAGGAACCTTCTGCCGATGTCGCTTGTAGAAAAGCCAGAAGTCCACAAAATTTGCAGGGGACGCCAGAGCCCTTCCAGACATGGTGCCCCCTCAGCTGCCCACCCCGGGGTGGGGGGACCGTCCAGGACACACACAGCACTCCCTGGGAGAGGCCTGCAGCCGGCACCTGCAGAGGGCCCTGGGGCTGCACAGGGGCTGGTGAGCCACCTGCCTGCGTCCCGCCCCCAGCTGGACCTTCAGGGGACCCCGAGCTGCCTGAGTGGGGTCCCCCGCCCCGGGGGCTCACCCCGTCCTGACACCACGAGAGTCGCCCCGTCAGGCAGGCACCTCAGCTCACTCCAGGAGGGGACCGCCACGCCATCTTGCCCTTTTCAAATAAAAAACACAATAGCAGAAGCCACGGGACAGGCCCCCCGCGCCGCCGAGGCTCCCAGGCCCGTCTTGGCCGCTGTGCGCGGGGTGCCGGGGAGCTCCCGCTCGGGGGGCAGCAACGCCGCCATCAGGATTTTCAATCAGCGTCTCTGTGCTGTTTCCTGGGCCTGAATGGATGCCGGGGCTTGGCTGGGTGGACTTGAAAGGGATCCAGGTAATGTCAGAGTGGGGGACACACTTTTAATTCCTTTAATATATTCGTCAGAGGTGACTGGCCCGGGAGCCGCGGGACGCGGGCGAGCTGCTGGATTTAATTGCTTCCATTTGTCATTCAAGACTGACTCCGCTGCGCCTGTCGATGAATCATTTCCAAACTTGCTGATCTGACCCAAGGGCCCCCCGCCGGGAAGGAAGCCAGCCGGGGCCTCGGGCGAGCTCACGTCCACCTCGGGGTCCGGCACCGAGGCCGGGTGGTCTCCGGTCGGGACGGCAGCGCCTGGGAGGCTGGGAGGCAGGAAGCCTCTGGGGGGCCCACGGGAGCCCCTGCCTCGCCGTCCCCACCTCCCGGGCCCCCCGCAGGCATGCTGGGCAGGTGCAGAGGAGGAAGGGACCCGGGGGCCGCCACACAGGGCCCAGGACTCCCGCACTCGCGCTCAAGCAGGTAGCGGTGCGCTCTGGCCCCCTGCGAGAAACAGAGGCCCCAGGAAGACCCTCGCGGCAAGGGTGGGGGCAAAGCTCGCCTCCCCCCAAAGTCAGAACGAAGCCGGCCGCCGGCTCCTCCCTCCGCGCACGGCCTGCGGGAGGGACCAGGGCCGCTGCCGGCCGCGCTGCGCAGCGAATGACCATGTTTGTCTGGCGCGGGCCTGGCACGGCGCTGGCGAGACGCGGCCTGCTGAGAGCCGAGCTATTTGCAGGCGCTGACGTCACGCGTGAGGCCCGACGCAGAGGCCGGGAGTTGGGAGCCTCTCCAGACGGACGCGTCCCCGGAGGGGAGGGATGGGGCCCAGGAAGGGGGGGCGCAGGGACAGCTAAATATAGCACGTGGACCGTCCCCACCGCCAGACCCCGCTGAGCCCCTACTGTGTGCCCAGAGGGCCTGGCAGCCAGGCCGCGCCTGGGGAGCTGGACGCCGCCCGGGCCCCGGGCAGTGGCGCTGGGACGTGGCGCAAGGGCCTATGACGCCGGACGCAGGAATGGGCAGCTCTGGCCTCGGGGGAGGCAGAGCCCCTCGGGGTGCCCAGGAGGGGCCGCGCTTCCGTCAGCAGAGCCCGTGGAGGCAGCAAGGGCAGAGGGGAAGAAAGGTCCACCGGCAGGGCCATGGGAGTTGGGGCATCCCCAGTGTCCTGAGACACCCACTTCCTCCATGTGTCCCCCAAAGGCTCACGGGACGTCACGGCACGCCTGGCTCCGGGCTTCACCCAGAGGCGACCTTCAAAGCCCGCAGCGTCGGGTGGTCCAGCCACCAAGGGCGGGGCTGAGAGCCCTCGGAGGGCCGTGTGGGGGTCAGGGCAGCCTGTGCCGGGGTGGGGGGTGTTCCCACACGTCTTCCTGTGGGCAGCTGAGAAGCCAGAGATGTCTGGGCAAAATGGAGAGCTGGAGCCTCACCCATGCACCCTCCACCCTCCACCCACCCAACCTCCATCTGCCCACAGAGCTGCTCCGTGGGCCCGATCGACACGCGTCCTTGACGCGTTTCCGGGGAAGCTTCCGTTGCTCTCAGCCGCCATTCTCAAGTGGAAGACAGGAGAAAGGGCAGAACGATCCAGAAGGGGCGATGCTGGTGCCCACAGACCGTGAGGGCTGTGCCGCCAGCGCCTGCCTGCTGGTCTGCAGCTCGCGGCGACACAGGGCCAGGGCCTGCCTGCCCGCGCCATGGCCTCGTGACTCGACTGTGGCTGCCGGAGGCCGGGTACAGCGAGGCTCAGCCGTGGCAGCAGCCGAGCCCACGACACAGCGCGGCAGAGCCGACCGCAGGGTGGGGGCAGAGCCGCGCGACCCGGCCAGGGCGAGGGCCTGGCTGGCCTCAGAGAGCGGGGCGGCGAGCTGACCTGCCCTCCCAGCCCGCGTGGGCAGCCCGCGCCAGCCCGGCCCTCTCAGCAACATGCCGCCATGAGGTGGGGGCAGCTCCGGGGGCACGGCGGGGGTGCAGGGCCCGTGCTCCCTGCGGGGGTGTCTGGCTGCCTCCCAGCCCTCCCCCATCTGTGGTGGGGGCTCCGCCTGCACGTGCCAGGTGCCCCGCTCGCAAGTGCCGCCGTTTGTCACCAGCTCTGTGGCCAGGAAAGGTCACGGATGTGACGCCAGGCCTGGCAGGGCCCCGCTTCCTGTGCAGACCCTGCACCGGCGGGCGGCGGGCGGGGCCAGGGCGCTCGCTTTGCCTCGCTTCTGCTTCAGGCCCAAGGCAGGCACAAGCCCTGGAGCCAGCGTCTGCGGTTGGCAGCCACTTCCCGCTCCCCGGCGCCAGGTCCCGCGTGGTTTGAGGTGTTTTCACCCCAGGCCCGAGGAGCAGGGCAGCCTGGGGCAGCGGGGGGCGGGGGCGCCACCCGCAAGTGGGGACCTCGCCAGCCCGCAGGATCGGGGGCTCTGCACCCAGTGCCCTCGCTGTCCCGACCACCCAGCTGGAGCGTCGCCACGGGCTCCGCCTGGGCCTCAGCTCCCGGGGTGCTCCGGTCCAGCAGCAGCGGCAGGGCCCACAAGGAGCAGTCCCCGTGCGGCTGGGGTGCTGGAGGCCCGGCGTCTGCTCGTGGGCACGCTCAGATGGGTCAGGGGCCCCCGAGGGGTCGGGCCGAGGGGAGCAGGGGCCAGAGCCTTCAACCTGGCCCACACCCCCGCTGGGAACCCCGTGGAAGTGTCCCCAAGGCCCACCAGCGCGTCCTCGCAAGTCCACGGAGGGAGGTGGGGTGCACGGCCGCTTGGGCTCCTGGACAGGAGGGACTCAGTCGTGGACGGGAGGGGCTCAGTCCAAAGTCCTTGCCTGGACCTCGCGGTCCACACAGCAGCTAAAACCCCATCCGCGTGTGTGTGTCGAGAGCCTGGCCTGGCATGCGCTGGCGCCATGTGGGGTGGCGTGGAAAGGAGACGCCCCTTGGGGAAGCCGCCCTCCCACACCCCCACTTGACCACTGGGCCCCCCACCCCGCCGAGGAGGGCAGAGACGCCAAGGAGAGGGGCTGGAGGGAGACCGATGTCCAGGTCTGCGCCGTGTCCCCCTTTCTGGGGCCAGAGCCCTGTCCCCAGCCAACACGGGCCCCAGGCCCACGTCCTGCCCACCTGGGCAGAGGCAGCGCTGGGCGCCCGGGAAATGCATGGCGGAGCAGGGAAGCACCAGCTGCTGAGCACCTGCCCCACACTCAGCACTCAAGTGTGCCCAGGTGTGCCCAGGGGAGCCCGCAGGCCTGGACTCTGTCCCGGGACAGCAGGGAATCCTGTCCTGGCACCACAGGAGGCCCCGCCGCTGCTGACCATCATGGCAGGCACCCAGCCCAGGCTGCTTCTGCCTGCCCAGCGGGGCCACGTCCAGAGGGGTCACCAGCCACCCGACCCCTCTCAGAGGTTCGGCTTAGCCTCTCTGGAAGGAAGGAATTCACCAAGACCGCCACGCCCCCCAGAAAGCCAGCAGCATGTCGGGGAGCCGTCAGGACCGCGCTGGGGTGGGGCCTCGTGGCTGTGGGGGGCCGGGGTGGCGAGCACCAGCGTCCAATCAACACCCTGCACTTGAGGACCAGGTGTTCTCCGGCTCGGGGGTGGTGTGCGGGAGGGGCACACTCACGCTCACACCAGCGCTCACGCTCAGCACCTCGCCTCCTGGACGCTTCCTGCCCACAGCCTGGCCCTGTTCTGACACCAGAACCCCCCCCTCCGGCCCACACGGCTCTGCGGGGCTTCTCAGGGTGGGGGTGCCCTCACCGCCTAGCCAGGGCGGGACCCCTCGGTGAGAAGAGGGCCTGGGGCCTCCGGGCATGGGTGGGCCAGCTGAGGCCTGCGGTCAGCGGATGCCCGGAGCAGACTTACCCTCCTCTGGGCCCCGTGGCTGGGATGCTTGCCCGGCAAGTGCCCGGGCAGAGTCCTGCCCAGCTGCGCTGACCCTTGGTTTCTCTCCCCCGGGCAGATCTCCGAGGACCTGGGCAGCGAGAAGTTCTGCGTGGACGTGCAGCAGGCGGGGGCGGGCAGCTGGCTCAAGTACATCCGGGTGGCCTGCTCCTGTGATGCCCAGAACCTCACCATGTGCCAGGTCAACGAGCAGGTAGGGCGGCCGGCACGGCCCGGGACATGGGCCCGGGGGCAGGGGCACCCCCCAGCCCCTCCCGGCGACCTGCACGGGCGGGGCCGCTCCCTGACACTGGGCTGGCACTGGGGTTCCGGGTGCTCGTCTGCACCCCATGAATGCCCCTCCGGCCCTCATTCAGCGCCTTGCAGACCGGACGGGGCATGAGAGCTGGCCGAGGCTGGTAGGCAGCCCGTCCATGGGCCCAGGGCCGCAGGGGTCCCCCCGCTCCGAGACAGGCACAGACTGGCCTGCCGAGCGTCCTGGGGAGGGGCTGCTGCACAGAGGGCAGCCGGGGTGCCCGACCTGGGGGTCACCAAGCTGGCAGAAGCCCATACAGGAGATCGGCCTCACTTGACACAAAGCGCCGCACCCTGGGAGCGGCTGGTCCTTGTCCAGAGCTGAGTGTTCCTGACCTGGCCTCCGGGGCCCAGGGACACCCTCACCCCGGCATGCAGCCCCTGGGACCGTGTGTCCTGCGGGTCAGTGCCAGCTGCGTTGCGGGCATCATGGCACTGGTTTGACCAGATCTCATCCCACCGGGTCCTCGGGCGCCGCTTCTCTGGACCTTTGCGGTGGGGTCCCCGGGGGCTGCCCGGCCCCCCTGTGCCTGTGAGGCGGCCCCCTCAGAGAGTGTCCCCGGCCCCCTGCGCCCTTGTTCTCACCCCACAACCCAGAGCTCGGGGCGCCCAGCCTCTGCCACCCGAGTGGTTTTCTTTCGCCTCTGCGATCTTGGGGTACACGAGATTTCATTTGCAAAAGGGGTTCCACTGCTCTACAACACGTCTGCGGAGCACTGGAGGAGGGAGGTCCCTGGTGGTGTGGACCACGCGGCCGCCAGGCCCGGCTTTGCAGAAACGGTTTCCCTCTCAGCGCCACGGGCACCCCTCCCGCCGCCCCTCGCAGCTCCTGCTGCCTTCGGGCTGGGGCGCCCCGAGCCGAGGCCACCTCTGCTGCTGACGCCTGCAGCCTCTGGTGAGAACCCAAGATTTAGAAAATCACTTTTTTTTTGCGTGTAAAAGACACTTCAGAAGTAAAGCAAAAGATGCTTTTTCTGATTGTAAAAATCAGAACAGATTTAAAAAAAAACAAACTTTCCTTCTCCCAGACGGAAGCGGCTTTAAGTGGCGAGAAGCGGGCGAGAGTCCAGAGCGGTGTCTGGCCTCCGTGGGAGCGGAGCTGGCGGGGGTCAGTGGAGAGCCCCACGGTCGGCTCAGGCTCGTGTGTCTGAGACACGGAACCGGAAGGCGCAGCCTTTACGTTGGCGCCACACTCGGGCAGCCAAGCAGCTCCGTCCGGGGCGCTCCCAAAGCAGACAGGGTCCTCTCGCGGGAGGGCGCTCCTGGGCCAGCATCAGGAGCTTCCAGCGTGGCCCACGGAGGCCCACGTGGACCTGACCGCTCCGCAGCCAGCCTCTTCCGTGGGCAGTGCGGGCCGAGACGCGTCCTGCCGTCTCCTCCCAAGCGCCCCTCAGCCCCCAGGGCCAGGGAACCCCCTCCCGACAACCCGTGCGGCCCAGACGCCGGCCCCAGGGCCCGAGCCCCTCAGCTGCTGTTACTCTCCAACAAACGTTGGGGGTCCGTCCCCCATCTTGGGCACGAGGGACAAGCATTTATGGAGAGGCACTGGGAGGGCCACAGAGCCGGGGCCGGCGCTCACCCCACGGGGGCAACTGCAGAGCCCCTGGCCGCTGCCCGCCTGCGCCCTCCCTCAGCGATGCCCACGGCCAGGCAGGAGGCCGGTCCCAAAACTGCGCATCCACATGGCAAGGGACTCGCACGGTGACGGTCACTCGGTAGACACGGACCACGCTCTCGGAGCTCCCTCCGCCAGCCCGTGGCCACGCGCGCCAGCCCCAGGGACGGCCCCCCACGCGTCCCCAAGACAGGGACCCCAGGACTCACCCAGGAGGGCACCTCAACCCTTGGAGGGCCATCAGCTGCACCCCGCCCGGGGGACCCCGGAGCAGCCCACACACACCAGACACACCACACCCCACGCACACACCACACACACACACCAGACACACCACACATCACACACACACCCTCCAAACCCAGGGCGCGTCCGCTCTCCGCAGGGGGCCCGCAGGGCCTGGCGCAGCGGGCAGGAGAGCGGGTGTCTTCCCAGTCTGGCTGGTGCCCAGGCTTCAGGGCGGGTCAAGGCAGGCGGGAGGCCCTGGTCATCCGTTCCTGAGGCCACCTCAGGGTCAGGTGCACTCTGGCCGGCAGGTAGCCTCCAAGGGCCCGGCCGGCCCGGCCCCCCTGCCCGGTGCCTCCCGGGCTGATGCAGGGTCTGTGGACAGACGGCCTGGGGGCCCCGCAGCCCTGCACCCCAGCTTCTGTGCCGCCACCGCCGGCTCCGGCTTGTGTTGTGTGTGCGGCCTCTGGCCAGGCGCCCCCAGCCTGGGGACCGCTGCCCTGAGCCCCTGAAGCCCCGCCCGCCCCAGCCTGGGCATGGACGGCTGCACACGGGCCGCGGGCAGCCAGCTGGGCAGGCGGGACGCGCGTGAGGAAAGGGGCGAAGGAACCGAGCGGCTCCAAAGAGAGCCCGTGACCCCGGAGGCAGGTGGGGGGAGGGGGCGGCGCGGAGGACCCGGCCCCTCCCCCGGCAGCGCTGGCCCGGCTTCCACGGAACCGGCCCGTCTTCCCAGCCTGTGCGGCGTGGCTGGCGCCGAGGTCCCCCAGGGCCTCCAGACCCCGCGGCTCCTGCCAGCACCCTCCTGGCCACCCCCCCGGGCGGGAGAGGCAGAGGCCACGCCGGCCACCCTCCATGCGGGACCTGACGCTGTCGCTGAAAGGCGGCTGCGATGCGCCCTGCCCACAGCGAGGCCGCAGGTGGCCCTGAGGCGGCTCGGGCCGGGTGCAGGCCGACGGGAACCGAGCAGCGCGGTCGGGGCCACGGCCTTTCTCGGGCCTGCGGGGGGTGCTCTGGCCACAGCCGAGAGCCTGGGCTGATGTGTCCACTTACCATGAGCAGAAAGCAGAGCGGGCCCATGGCGGTCAGTTCACACGGGAGACACAGCCCCCCCCAGGGTGCTGCCCCCCATGTCTACCTTTCGTTTGGGAAAATTCTGGAGACCTGGTTGCCCGTGGACGGTCCTTCCAGCCATTATGAGCAAACAAGCTGGTGGGAAACGTCCCGGGAAGCACAGGCAGCGTCTGCTCCAAGCGGGGAGAGGAAATAGCTGGGGGAGCGCGGGCTGAGGGCGGCCTTTTTCAGGCTCCACTCTCGCTCCTGGGTCAGCAGAGCGTGCCAGGAGGCCGGGGGGGCGCGTGGGGCTGGAGTCACCCACACGCGTCACAAGTCCCCACAGCAGAGTGCGGGGACCGTGTCCCCAGGACAAGGCAGCCCCACGGCCCCCAGAGTGGGTGGACGGAGGTCACCAGCCGAGCCACTGGCGGATCCCCACCTCCAGGCCTGCGCTGGTCTCTGGCGGGACCTGCGGCCTCCAGGACAAGGCGGCCTGGCCGGGGAGGGGCGTCCCCTTTGGCTTCATTCTCTCTGGTGTGACCCCTCTTGTCCCCTCAGGGCCCGGGGCTGCGGGCTGGGATTCAAGGCCAGGCACCGGCCACCGCCCTGCCCGGTCCCCCCGGACTGTCCCACCCCGACTCTGCTCTCATCCCCGTGATTTTTTCAAAGAAAAGTCGTACATGCGTCCACTCCCCAAACTGGTGGCTTCCGAACAGCTCATACAACCTTCCCTCCGATGACAAGGCGGCGGGGACCCGTCCCAGCGTTCTTGGCCGTTCACAAGGCCCTCGACGAAAGGGCCGCACGCGCCGTGGCCGGGAGCTGCTGCGCCTGCCGGCTGACCGGCTGGTCTGAGGGCTGACCGGCTGACCGGCTGGTCCGCCCCGGCCGCACCTCGGGATTTACCCTCTTCCCAGCAGTGTAGCAGACACCGTTGAGATGGGGAGAGAGCTCAGCCGCGACCAAGAATTGATATTTAGCAAAAAATAATGTCCTGTCCCAGCCGCACGACTGGACAGCTGGAGCGTGGGGGCTTCGTCAGGGCTGGAGCTGCAGGGTGGGGGTTCCCACAAGTGGGGACCTGGGCCCCATAGCCACGGCCTCCGTGGCAAGCGTGGCCGGCTGACCCTGGCCCTGCCTGGCCCTGGAGCTGCCATGGGCTGAACCCAGGGCTCCTGGGCTGGCCCAGCTCTGCTGCTCCGAGGATGGATGACTGGCCGGAGGCCACCTCACGCACAGCACCGCCGGGCAGAGAAAGTGAGGCCCCTCACAGACCCTGCGGCTCGGACCCCACTGGGCTTGGGCAGTGCCTGGGGCTACCCCCCAACTGGCCCCTCTGCCACCGCAGGGCAGGAGTCCAGGCCTCCCCGAGGGCACGGCGTAGGTGGGACGGCAGGTGGTGGGACGCATCCCAGGTCTGTGCCACGGGGGCAGCCCCGGGACCCCAGGTGGATGCGCGGGCTAACCTCAGGGTGACCCTCAGGACAGCGTCCTCCGGGAAGCACAGGTCAGAGGCTGCGTGGCCAGCGGGGTCTGGGGGGCAGCTTCCCCTCGCCTGCGCTTCTCCTGGGGGGGGCGGGGGCTGCGGGCACCCGGCCTCCCGGTACCCGGGGTGAGGGGCTGGGTCTCCAGGCGAGCGCGGATCCCACCTGCTCAGTCCACACGGCCTCTCGGCGCCTTAGAGTGGCCACGCAGGGAGAGCCGCCCAGGTCACTGGGCCTGGGGGCGCCCTACGGGCACCCGCAGTGGGAGCCGACCACCGTGGGTTCTGCCGGACCCCGGCCGCCTCGTCCATTTACACCCAAAAGCTCTAAGTCGGTGTGACAGAAAACCGGGCGCTCCAAGCCCTGTCGTGGGAGATCGTGTCCTTCGGCGGCCTGAGAGTCAGGGAACACGGCACCCGGGGAGGCGCGGCAGCGGGGTCACGCGGGGTCACGGTGGCGGTGGGCTCCGCCTCCCGGACGCTGGGCGGGCACGAGCGGCCAGTGCTCCGTCTGGCTTCGCTGGGGCGGCTTCTCTGGCTTTCGTGAGGCCACGGCGTCTGTGCGCCCCCGAGCCGCGCTGCCTGGCGGGGGGCGGGGGCAGGCGCGCCGAGGCGGTCTCCAGCCGGCAGGCCGGGGCTGCTGGCCACGCGCAGTAACGCCAAGGCTGGCCGCAAGGCGGGCGCCGCACCCCACCTGCCTTCAGGCCCCGGCCGCCTGGCCAGCTCTGCGGGCCCTCGCGGCGTGTATTGCCAGAGCAAACGCTGTCGCTGAGGCTTTCCTGCCCTCCCGTCCTCCGCGCCGCGTGGACACTGCCCTGAGGCCCAGGCCCGGCAGGGAGGCAGCGCTCACAGCACAGGGCTGGCCCCGCCGCCGCCGCTCCTGCTCCCTCCCGGGCCGAGCCCTCCCTGGAGGCACCGAGACCAAAGGGCGGCAGCGACCTCTCTTCCTCCTGTGAAGACGGGGCGCCTCTCCCCACGCTCACAGGGCCTGGGGTCTGGGGTGATCCATGAAGGGGTGTGCAGGTAGCCAGCCTGCAGGGGGCCTTGGGGGGCTGTGGAAACGCGTTCTCACAGGCCCCGCGCTCACAAAGGCCTCGCAGCCGAAGCCTGTGGCCCTGGCCGGTCCTGCGCCTTCCCACCACCCTGGCCTTTGTCCCAGGAAGTCCCGACCCTGCGGCCCCGGAACCAGGCGCTCTCGGGCCTCTGCCGATAAGGCCTGTGCCACTGGACCGGCCCTGAAGGCAGCTGCCGTCTGTGGGGCTCAGGATCCCCATGGACGCCGGCAAAGCCGGGCAGCCCAACAGGGAAAGCCGGTGCTGAGCCCTGCTCCCCCTCGGGCCCCCCTCCAAGAGCGGCGGCCGGGACTCCCCACCCCTCTCCGCCCAGGCCCTGCGATTAGCGCTAATAGCTATTAATTCTGTCTGCGCTCAAAGTCCACCGCCTCACCGCCTCCTGTCCGCCGCGCGGGGCCCAGGCGGCTCTGGGTCCCCGGGCCAGGCGGGCCGGCCCTTCCCCGCGAGGCCTGGGGCTGCCACCTCACAGGCAGGGAAGGGTCCCCGGAGGCCTGGCGCCTTGGAGGCGGTCAGAGGTGGGAGTCCAGGGCCCTCGGCCGGGCGGGCGCGGGAGGGTCGGTGGGCCGGTGTGCGCAGGGAGCCCTCAGAGCCGGGCACGGCAGGGCGGGGACAGGGCGGCGGCCCCGGAGGAGGGGTGCAGCGGCCGTCCAAGCAGGAGTGGAGGGTCCCAGACACAAGGTGGCCCAAGGAGAGGGGTGAGGGGCTGGGAGTCCCAGAAGGCCTGTGGCCCAGGGGTGGGGGAGGAAGGCCGCGGCCTTCGGGGGGCGTGGGGCCCCCGGAGATCTAGAGGCCCTCCTCCGAGGCAGGCGGAAATGTGGAGGGTCCCTAGAGCCAGCGGCCCGTGGGGGCGGGAATCAGGAATCCGAGGAGGGAGGCGGGCGGGCGGCGCTGGCCCCCCCCTTGTCCTGGCCCTGTCAGGAGCCCAGCGGGCCGCGGGGGAGGGGGTGGGAATGTGTTGGCCTGGGGGCCGCGCACCAACCTGGACGCCAGGTCAGAGCACGCGCCGGCCTCCTGCGGGCGTCTGTCCGGGCCTGCCCAGTGGGCAGGGCGGGGAGAGCTGTGGGTGGGCAGCGGGCAGCGGTCTGCCCTGCCCTCAAACACCCGCAGCGCCGGGGCCTCCCGCCCTGCACGCTCGCCCTGCAGGATGCCAGCCGCACTGCCCGGAGGGGTGCGCCGTGCGGCTGAACCCGCTTAGGAACCGCTCCTGACTCCCCGCCCTGCAGGGTCACGGGCTCACCTGGGCTTTGTTGCCGCTTCAGTGCACTTTGGGTCCTATTTGGGGGCCAGCAGCACCTCGGAATTTTATTCTTATTACTATTCTGCCGCCGTGCAGGGCTTGGAGCAGGCGGTGCACACCCGGGCTGCGCAGAACACCTGCTTTAGTTAGAGGACGTCACGTGCCCAGTTTCCGTGTTGTAGCAAGTTACCTGCGAACAGCAGCCCACTAAGGCCACCGGGGGCCAGAAGCAGGGGCTGTGCCCCCAGGACACGGGTGCACTGCGGGTCTCCTGCCCCGCAGCCCCTCGACAGGGGCCGGCGCAGCGTCCAGCTGGTGTCAGGACGGGGCGGCTTCTGGGTGTCCTCTGGACAGTCGGGTGCTGTCCTCTGGGTCGGCACTGGCAGGCTGGGTGGAGACCTCAGCTGGACTCAGCCGGGGGTGTCGGGGTGAGAGGTGCACGAGTAACCAGGAAGCTCAGCCTTCCAGATGATTCCAGGGAAGGGGGCAGCAGGGCCAGGCAGCCCGGCTGTGTGGCCTACCCGGCCTCTAGGGAGCTCGGCCCATGCCCGGCTGCTGCTGAGAAGCCATGCCCCCATCTCAACCCCCGTCTCCGGGGTCAGGTGGACCTGAGTGGGCTCCCCAGACTCAGGCTCCCGGCTCCCCGGGGCTGCTGCCCTCTGAGGAGAGCCCCACGCCAGCCCGCGTGGCCAGGGAGGCAGTGGTGGGTCTGAGGAAACACACCTGCCGTCCGGCATTTCCAACCTGGACACGGCCTCCCTGCGTTGGCCTTGCTCGCGTGAGGCGTGGGCACCCCAGGCTAATGTCCCTGGTCTGCAGAGGACAGGCAGCTCAGCCCAGGGTCCCGCCCCACCCGAGGGCCCCTCCACGCTGCCCTCGGGGCTCTCGCGGACCCCAGCTCTCATCCGGCAACCGCAGGCCGCTTGAGGTCTCGCGGGAGACACTTCCCAGTCGGTTCTCTAGAGCTCGGGGCTCGCTCCGCGGCAGACACTGACGCCAGCCCGCCGCCCTGTTTTCGGGGTCCCACCATTCAGGCCCCAAGAGGCACTGTGTGCGGCCCCCCCCCCCCCACCCCCTGCTGATGGCCCCCACAGTGCTGGCCCACGCAGCCCCGTCCGCGCTCACACGCACTTCGCAAACACCCAGATTCGCCCTTGGCCTCTCTGGACGCAAGGGCACCCCGAGCATTGACCAGCAGAGCCCGGAACCAAGCAGGGCCACCCCGACGAGGGCCACACAGCTCAGACTCCGCCAGGATGGCCCTGCTGGGGCTCTCCAGGCCGGGCCTCAGCTTTCCTCTCCGAGGCCCCGCATCTGGATAAAACAAGTGGGAACGAGACTCCGGGTCTTTTGGGCGTCTTTGGCAAAGTGCCAGCGGGACCCTGGGCAGCAGCGAGAGGCGGCGCGGGGCGGGCACACGGAGGCCGGGCGAGGCTGACGGGCTCTCTGGTGTCTCCATCCTAGATTTACTACAAGGTCGTCAAGGACATCGAGCCGGGGGAGGAGCTGCTGCTGCACGTGCGGGACGCCGCCTACGCCCTGGGGCCGTGCCCCCAGCCTGGACGGTAAGCCGGCCTCCACCCGGCGCCCCAGACACCCAATTCGCGGGGGGCGCGGCTGGACGGGCCCGGGGAGTGAGCGTCCAGTGGGTCTGTGATGGATTCTAGTGCAGCAACAGGCGTCGTTGGCTTTCAAAAAAGGAAAAGGAAAAACAGCCAGTTCTGTGCTTGGAAATAGCGTCTCGGCCAGAACCAGGGGGACGCCCTGTCTGGGAGGGGGCAGGGGCAGTGATGCAGGCGTGTCCTGGGCGTGGAAGGCTCCAGGCAGGGCCGTGGGCACCTCCCCCGCCCTCGTCCTCTCTGCCCAGTGGGTACTCCCTCCCGCGCCCGCCTCCCCTGGTGTGTCTCCCGCGTGGAGGGCACCAGCCTCAAGCCCACTGGACGCGGAGCCGCGCTCACTTTAGCTCCATCCGCGCCGTCCGTGGCCCGTACCTGGGATCCCTTAGCAGAGGGCCGGGGAGGATGCCATGTGGGCGCGACCCCTTAACTGCCGCCCCCACGGCTCGGCGGGGGCCCCGGGGCACGCTGCCACCTGCTCCGTGGCTGGCACCCGCAGGCGGGCAGCAGAAAGCCCCCGTCTCAGAGCAGCGATTCTGCTCAGGCCGCCGGGGATGGGCAGGGGCGGAGGCTGGGGGGGGCCTGGGGCAGGTTTTCCCGACGGTCTCTTCCCCCTACCCCCAGCCCAGCAGGGCTTGCGATGAAGCCAGGGAGCCAGGCATCGGGATTAGCGGGAGCCCCCAGCCAGGGTAGAGAGCCCTGCCTTCGTGTCCCCGCCCCGTGCCCGGCTTGACTCAGCAACGGGCCCTTCCGTGAGGCTGCAGCAGCTCACCCCCGAGTTCCCCAAAGAGAGACCCCCCCAGAAGGGCGACTGCAGGAGCCAGCGCGCCTGCACTCACCTTGCACTTCGGTGTTAATGAGGCCGCTGGCGCGGGAGGCCTAATGGCCGGGCCAGGGTGGCCGGGGACGGTCTCCTTTTCCTTCCAATAATTGAGAAAAGACCCCGAATCTTAGCTAACACCCGAGGCCTCTCAAAGACGCAGCGGCACCAGGGGGTTTCATTTGTATAATGAAATCTCTTTCTTCCAAAAGGTTTTAAAATCCAGCCCCCGATCTTAAATAACCTGGGTCTACATTTTCCTAATAATTTATCAAACATTTGTGGGCTAATTGCTTCGCGCACATAATAGCCCAACATCAAATATTTGACTTTTTATACTCTTTCCTGTCAAGATCTCTCTGGCCTCCCAACAGCCACCCCCCCCCCAGTTAAACTCTGAATCACACAGAAAGAAAATGCAAAAATGTTCCTCACTAAGATAATTATCATAAAAAATCTTTTATCCCAGCCCCGGCTAAATGCAGCGGGCCTTATCGCGGCGGGAATTTGGAGTGGGTTCCCGGCGCCTTTGAGCCTCCAGGCTGCTGGATTAGCATGTAGATGCCATATAATTGTGTCCCCCTCGGCTCCCCGAAGCCATTAGGCACCGATTTATTTTCCTGTTACGTTCCGGCTCTGCCAGGAAAAGTTGCGGACAGGACTCGGGGTCGACGCGGGTCCGCCTGGCCGTGCCGTCGGGGGCTGGCGTGGGGAAGGCGGCCCTCCGCCGGGGGCCGGGGCTGCGGACTGGCTGGCTGTGCGTGGTGCCGGGGCGCCGGGTCCACCTGCGATGGGGTCGGGCCCCGCGGGGCCCCCAGCTGTGGGCCTGGACGCCCCCTCGGAGGGCAGCCCCGGCGGGCAGGGCAGCCCCGTGTGCCACGTGCGGCTTCGAGAGGAGGGAGCCGGCCTCCCCTGCAGCCCCGCGCCTCTGGCTTTGCTCTTTCGTGGGGCGGGGAAGGGTGTCCCTTTCGGGAGAACTTCTTGCCCGAGAGAAAATAAAGGAAAGCATTTCCGTTCAAATTTGCTTCTCTTTTAAGGGGAGCTCAAAATGATGAACGTCTCCCCCTCTCCAAGAGCAGTCGGGCACGAAGCAGCGAGACAGGCGTGGCCGGGACAGGCCAGCAGTGGGCCGCGTGGCCAGGGGACACGCCTCGCGCTCCGCCCTGCCAGGGTTCTCGGCGGGAAAGGCCACCACGTGCACGGCACAGGCCTGCCACCCAGAGGCCACCTTAGGCGACGCCATGCCCGGGCCGGGGGGGGGGCGTGGGGGGGAGGGCCCGGGGGGCGACACGAATCCCCTGGTCTGCCCGTCGCCCTCGGGGCCCTCAGGAGCCGTCAGAGTGAGGAATGGGCTGAATGGTCACTTTGGAGCCACGCCCCGTACGTCGCGGTGAATGGGGTTCGTGTTTCTTCTCGACTCTGTCTTCAAATTCCACCTGCCACAGTGGTTCTTGGCCGGGCGCAGAGGGAGCGAGATGAAAACTGGCATTTCTAACCCAGCGTGACACGGCCCGTCTCAGCCTCCCCCCAGCCCCGGGAGCCACGTAACCCAGGGCGCAGTGTCGGGGGCCGTGCCTCCGGCCCGACCTCAGGCGGGGTGCGTGGCCCCGATAGGAAGGACACATCTGGGGTGGAAACCCACATTTCTGAAGGCAAGGCAGGTCTGCGGGGGCGGGGCACACTGCTCGGCCCCAGCCCGTCCTGCACCCGCCTCCGACTCGCAGTGGCAGGGGCCGGGGATGGGGCTCTGCGCCTTCTCCCGGGGCCTGGGCCAGTTATACAGCCTCTCCCGGCCGCCTCAGTTTGCCCGGCGGCTTGCAGGAGCCTTCAGAATGGTCCCCACCGGTGTGGACTGCTGCTGAGATGCACCACAAGGAGGTGGATCTGGGGCGCCCATGGAGGCCCAGACCCCAATGTCCGCAGGGATGGCCGTACAGCTCCCAGAAGACGCGGGGCCCCCGTTCTGCTGTGAAGGCCTCACTGCGCACGTGCAGGTGATGGGGGCGCGGGGCCTCCTCCCCGGGGCCCACCACGCCCCTGCCCAGCTGCTCGGGCCGCGCAGGGCTCCAGGCTTCTGCGGCGTCCGTGATTGCAAACGCTGCATCGGGTCTCTGGCGTGGCCGCCTTCTTGCCTCCTTCCAGCCCGGCTGTGTCCAGGGTGCTCCGAGGGGGCCTTTCCTGGACATGTCAGAGCAGAGCCTTCTGCCCCCAAGGCCAGACTCGGGCCCCCTGCCCACGGTCAGGGCCCCGGAGAGGGGCCGGGTGCTGGAGCTGGTCCCCAGGCCCTGGCTCGGGCTGCTTCCACCCCTCCGCCCCTGCTGTCCTCGGGCCTGCGTGTCCCGGCAGCGGCCCCCGCAGGGACGCCCAACTCAGGCAGGCGGCCAGCAAGGCGCCCCACTCCACTCTGCCCGGGCTCCGGCCCTGCCACCCGTCCCCTCCGCGCCGGACAGGAAGGGAAGTCACATGTAGGAGGCAGCACCCGAGGGTGTCCCGTGAGGGGCTCGGCCAGGGCAGCTCCTGCAGAGTCTCCCTTGGGTGTGGGGGCTCTGGGGACCCACCGGCGGCCAGACACCTGGAGCAGCGCTGCCACCCACAGGCTCAGGGGCGCTTTGGCCAGAGAGGTGCCTCTGCCCGCAGACACCCTGCCAGGCCACAGAGCTGCCGCCCGAGGTCTCGGACACCGGGGAAGGGGGGGCCTCCTCGGGTCGCCCCATCTCGCCGCCTCCTGGTCCCTCGGCCCCCGGGTCAGGCCCTTTCAGCCAGCACGAGCCCAAGCTAAGGTGCCCAGTGCTAGCCCCAGGTCCTCGAGGGCGCACCACACACACACTTGGATTCACGCAGGCACACGCCCACATTCACACTCACATGCTCAAGGGAATCCACACACACGCACACAAGTGCCGCGTGTGCACACTGACGGTGCGTGCACAGATGCGGTGGGACACACAGCACACCTGCACACTCACCAGGCGTACGGCAGGCATCGGCGCGCGGCGTTCACACCCACACACACATGCACACGCACGCCCGCCCTCACTGCCTCTGTGCAGGAGCTGGGGGCGAGCCTCCCCTCCCAGACTCGTGGGGGGCCCGGGGAGGGGAGCGCACTCGGGGGAGGCGCTCGCTGCCAGGCGGGGCGGGCGGGGGAGCCAGGACAGACTGGGAAGCCACCCCCCCCAGGAAATTCACAGCCCCAGGCTGATTGTTTGGCTTGGCACCGTGGTCAGGATGCTGCCTCGTAAACGTAATAATAGCTGCCCCCTCTTAATTTGTTTGACCTTGACGACAATAATTTATGATGTGCATTAGGGCTCTGTCGTCTTTTTTCTCCCAATTCATAAACAAAGCACTTGGCCTGGCTTCCTTCTCCGCTCCCGAGCGTGGGCCCTTCTCAAGCCCTCCGCGGCCTTCCGGGTCGGGGGTGGGGAGGAGGTTGGGGGGTGGGGGGGCCGGGGGGCCCGCCCTGCAGTGCAGACACGGGGTCCCGTGGCCCCCGCGTCCCGGGCAGCCCCTCCTCGTCCGGGATGAGGCCGGAAGGAAGTGGGGGACCAGCCAGCCGGGGCAGGCCCCACGGACTCCCCGCGCCCCCTAGGGCCCTGGGCCAGGGCAGGTCGGGGGTCACCGCCCACCCGCCCTCTCTCTTGCAGAGGAGCCCACCTTCCCCTGCGACGTGTGCGACGAGCTCTTCCAGTCCAAGCTGGACCTGCGGCGCCACAAGAAGTACGCGTGCGGCTCCGTGGGGGCCGTGCTCTACCAGGGCCTGGGCGAGGGGCTCAAAGCCGAGGGCCTGGGCAGCGGGGGCAGCGATGGGCAGGCCCACGAGTGCAAGGACTGCGAGCGGATGTTCCCCAACAAGTACAGGTGCGTCCCTCCACTGCATCCCCCCCCCCAGCCCCCACAAGCCAGCTAGGCTGCGGGCAGACGGCCGGGAGCACAGAGGGGGCCCGAAGGGGCGGCCCTTGTCCTCGGCCCTGTTGGGTGTGGACGAGAGCCTGAGCGGCTGTACCCCAGCCCACTCCCCCGGCGTGGGCCAGAGCAGACCCACAAGCTCGCCCCAGAGGCCACAGGTGCCCCTGGCTCTGAGCGCAAGGGCCGGCCCAGCCCCTGGCCGGAGCCCCCTGGGGGCGCACAGAAGGCCCTGCCTCTGCACGGTGCGAGACGCGGCCTGGGGCCCAGCCCACTTCTGCAGGGTGTCCAAGGTGGGGATGGGGGGTCAACGCCCTTCCCCCGGCTCCCCACGGTGGCCTGACCGACTAGACAACCGCAGGCCTCCTCAGAAGAGGCTTCTCAAGTCTGGGACGCAGCCCCAGGCAGCCGGCGGCGTGGGCCCTTGCGGTCTCTGCTGCAAGGCCAGGTGAGACTCAGGACTGGGAAGCCGGGGCGCCCAGGAGCCCTGGGCAGGACGAGCCGGGGGCGCCAGGACCTGCATCTCATCAGCCCCGGAGGCCTCCTCGGGGAGCAAAGTCAGAGCAAAAGCCCATCAGGCCGCTAACAGGCTGTGGGATTGAGGGGACGGAGCCGACCCCACACAGCCTCCCCGGGGACGGGCAGCCCTCGCCCCGAGCAGATGACAGAGAAAATAAGCATTTGGGCAAATCCCAGCTGAGGCCCTCGGTGGTGAGCGCCCCTCGAGAGGGTCCGTGTTTTCTTTACATAAACACATAAATCACAATTAGCAACAGGGAAAAAGATACAACCTGCTCGAGCTCAGGAGCCGGCGTTTCTGATCGGAACGGATGGCTGGCCCCGTAATGAGCGGGCCGTGATGTATTACTGCTTTGCTCATGAAGATTAACGGTCATACCTGGGACGGCAGCAGGGTCCCCCGAGAGGAGGCTGAGCGCTGCCCCCCCGCCCGGCTCAGGGACACCCCCGGCCCCTCCCGGAGTGTGCGTGGCGGGGCCCCAGCCTGAGCCGGCCGGCCGGCACCCCTCCGGGCCGCTGGGAGGGGGCCTGGGGGTCCCGGGCCTCGCCCCAACTCCAGCCCACAGCAGTGTTGAGAGCTTCCGGGCCCCTCTTTTCTCAGGCCCCAGGTTAGCTTCGAGGTTAAGAGTGGCCGGTGCCGCAGGGTCCAGCCTTGCCTCTGGCGGCCGGACGGCCAGGGTGGGGCCTGCCGCCCGGGAAGGCTGCCTCTGCCCCGCGTCGACCTGTCCAGAGGGGAGGCGGACAGAGGCACGGGCAGGCGCTGTGACCCCGGGGGAGGAGGCCGAGCGGGCGGGGCGCGCGGCGGCGCTGACCCGAGTGTGCCGCAGCCTGGAGCAGCACATGATCGTGCACACCGAGGAGCGGGAGTACAAGTGCGACCAGTGCCCCAAGGCCTTCAACTGGAAGTCCAACCTCATCCGCCACCAGATGTCCCACGACAGCGGCAAGCGCTTCGAGTGCGAGAACTGCGTGAAGGTAGGTGCGCCGGCCCGCCGCCCGCCCGTCCACCCGGCCGGGCCCCGCCCACCCTAGCGGCCCCGCCCACCGAGGGCCCCGCCCACCCGGCCAGGCCCCGCCCACCGTCGCGGACCACGCCCGCCAGAAGGCCCCGCCCACCCGGTCAGGCCCCCACCCGTCCATACGGGCCACGCCCACCAGAAGCCCCCGCCCCGCCCAGGCCCCGCCCGTCCACGCGGCCACGCCCACTGGAAGGCCCCGCCCTCCCGCCCATCCACGCGGGCCACACCCGCCCACCTAGCCCAAGCCGCGCCCAGGCGCTCCGGGCCCCGCCGTCCCGTCCTGCGCCCTGGGAGAGCCCCAGCCCCGGCCCCGCCGGGAGGCGCCCGAGCCGGCGTGTCCCGCGCCCCGGCCCCGCGCGGCCGCCCTCGGGGGTGACCGGCGCCGAGGCCGGGGCGCTCAGCGGAGCCCCGCCCACAGCGGGCCGGGCGGACCCCCACGGCCTCCGTGTCCGCAGGTGTTCACCGACCCCAGCAACCTGCAGCGGCACATCCGCTCGCAGCACGTGGGCGCGCGGGCGCACGCCTGCCCCGACTGCGGGAAGACCTTCGCCACGTCCTCGGGCCAAGCAGCACAAGCACATCCACAGCACGGTCAAGCCCTTCATCTGTGAGTGTCCGGCGCGGCCGGGGAGCCCCCCGGCGCGGGCGCCTGCCGCCGGCGGTGGGGGCTGGTGGGTCCGGGTGCTGCCGGCCCCGGCTGGAGGCCAGCGGGGCAGGGAGGAGGCGCCAGCGGCGGAGGCCACGTTTCCACCAGAGAGGCCCTGCGGACTGCCAGCCCCTGGGGCAGGCGCAGGCGCAGGGGCACGAGCACCACTGCACGGTGCGCAGACCTGGACACACATGCACACCTGTGCACACCTGTACATGCACACCTGTGCACACCTGTACATGCACACCAGTGCACAGGCACACCACCTGTACATGCACATCTGTGCACACATGCCTGCACACAACCTGTGCACGCCTGTGTGCACACACCTGTACGTACACACCTGTGTGCCCGTGCACACCTGGGTGCACACGCCTGCACACATGCCAGGACACACACAGAAGGCCTGGATATCCGTGTCCACGTGCATGCCTGCACACACATGCACACGTCGCCCCAGAGCCGGGTGGGGGCCGAGCCCCACCCCGTGCCCGCGAGGCCTTCGGCACCTCACGCGGTGTTCGTCCCCGGCCTGCAGGTGAGGTCTGCCACAAGTCCTACACGCAGTTCTCCAACCTGTGCCGGCACAAGCGGATGCACGCGGACTGCCGCACGCAGATCAAGTGCAAGGACTGCGGCCAGATGTTCAGCACTACCTCCTCCCTCAACAAGCACCGGCGCTTCTGCGAGGGCAAGAGCCACTACACGCCCGGCGGCCTCTTCGCCCGGGCCTGCCCCTGGCCCCCGGCCCATGATGGACAAGGCCAAGCCCTCCCCCGCCCTCAACCACAGCGGCCTGAGCTTCGGAGAGTTCTTCCCCTCCAGGCCGCACCCCGGGGGCCTGCCCTTCTCGGCGGGGCCCCCCACCTTCCCCGCGCTCACGCCCGCTTCCCCGGCATCTTCCCCCCGTCCCTGTACCCCCGGCCGCCCTTGCTACCTCCCACGCCGCTGCTCAAGAGCCCCCTGAACCACACCCAGGACGCCAAGCTGCCCAGCCCCCTGGGGAACCCCGCCCTGCCCCTCGTGTCCGCCGTGGGCGGCAGCGGCCAGGGCGGCACGGCGGCCGAGGACAAGCTCGAGGGCCGGCTGGAGGACGCGTACGCCGAGAAGCTCAAGACGCGGAGCAGCGACCTGTCGGACGGCAGCGACTTCGAGGACCTGAACACCACGACGGGCACCGACCTGGACACCACCACGGGGACGGGCTCGGACCTGGACAGCGACGTGGACAGTGACCGCGACAAGGCCAAGGGCAAGGGCAAGGCGGCCGAGGGCAAGGCCGAGTTTGGGGGGGGCGCGGCGCCCCCGGGGGCCCCCGGCAGCGTGGGCGACGTCCCGGTCTTCTACTCCCAGCAGTCCTTCTTCCCGCCGCCCGACGAGCAGCTGCTGGCGGCCTCGGGCGCGGCGGGCGACTCCATCAAGGCCATCGCGTCCATCGCCGAGAAGTACTTCGGGCCCGGCTTCATGGGCATGCAGGAGAAGAAGCTGGGCGCCCTGCCCTACCACTCCGTGTTCCCCTTCCAGTTCCTGCCCAGCTTCCCGCACTCCCTGTGCCCCTTCACGGACCGCGCCCTCGCCCACAACCTGCTGGTCAAGGCCGAGCCAAAGTCGCCCCGGGACGCCCTCAAGGCGGGGGGGCCCAGCGCCGAGTCCCCCTTCGACCTCACCACCAAGCCGAAGGAGGCGAAGCCCGTGCTGCCCGCGCCCAAGCCCCCCTCGGCGCCCGCGCCCGGCGAGGAGCAGCCGCTGGACCTGAGCATCGGCAGCCGCGCCCGCGCCAGCCAGAACGGGGGCGCCCGGGAGCCCCGCAAGAACCACATCTATGGGGAGCGCAGGCTGGGGGCTGGCGAGGGGCTGCCCAAGGTGTGCCCGGGCCAGCTGCCCCAGCAGCCCCCCCTGCACTACGCCAAGCCCTCGCCCTTCTTCATGGACCCCATCTACAGGTATTAACACGGCCCGCCCTCGCCTGCGCGCCAGGTGGGCGGGGGCGGGGCGGCGGGGCAGGCGGCTGCTCCCCGAGGCCGTCCAGGGAGCCGGCCGAGCCCGAGAGGCCTCCCGCCCAGCGGGTGCGTAACCCTCTGCGCTGCCGTCCAGCAGGGTGGAGAAGCGGAAGGTGGCCGACCCCGTGGGCGTCCTGAAGGAGAAGTACCTGCGGCCGTCGCCGCTGCTCTTCCACCCGCAGGTGAGACCTGAGCAGGCAGCCCGGCGGGCACACCCGGGACCCCTCCCCGGCCCCCAGCCTCCCCAGGCAACGTGGGACACCCGGGTGGGGGCAGGAGTCCCCCGTTGGTGCCCAGGCAAGATCATGTCCCAGGGCGGGCCTTGTGCTCGGTGGCCCCCGGGCCCCTGGGCCTCAGTTTCGCCATCATCAGGAGCCAGGGAGGGTCCCCGCAGACCCCACAGCCACCCCAAGCCTGGAAGGATGGGCGGGGCCCGGGCTGGCGAGGAGGAGGGGCCTGCCGTGGCGGCCAGCCCCTGAGGGCCACTGTGGACACGAGCAGCCCTCTCTGGGGTGCATGGGCCTCGAGTGTCTCAGTGAGAAGGCCAGGAGCGCCAGGGCCAGCGACAGCAGAGGCCAGGGCACGAGGACAGGGCCAGGCAGAGGCAGGGACAGTGGGAAGGCAGAGGTCCCGGGAGGCGGACAGGAAGAGGGCGCTCCCCGGACCACACAGGGTGGCCAGGCCACCGGCAAGGCGGGCACCGTCTATCCTGGCTGCCCTCCTGCCGTGTCCACCCAGGAGGGAGCGGGGGGCTGGGCGGTCTCCCTGACTGCCTCCGCTGTCCTCCCTGCTTGAGGCCCAGCCGCCCCCAAGCCCTGCTCCACCCCAGCCAGGAGCCCTGGGCCTGAACCCAGACCCCAGACCGGGCGTTGTTCTCCGCCATCCCGCCTGGGACAACACCCCCAGTTTGTGAAACCCCCGCTGCCCGGCCTCACAGCTAAACTTAGCGTCTCCCATTGTTCCCTGCGCCTCGAGCCAGCGAACGACTTCCCCTGATTTTGCTCGGGCCGGGCTGGGAAGGCCGACAAGGCGGCCAGGCGTATCCTGCGTTTGTGTCCGCGCCGAGCTGGACGGGAACATCTGATCGGGCAGCACAGACGGCCAGGCTGGCCCTGCGGTGGCTTGGCTGAGACCGGCCAGACCTGGGGGCAGGGCCGGCCGCCCATTGTCCCTCCCGCCGCTCCCCCAGGCCCTGCCGCCCCCGCTGCTTCCCCGCGGGCCGGGGACAGACGGCAAGAGACGACCACGAAGTCACCTGTTGAACAGTCCGCGCCTGGCCAGTCCTCAGCCAAACGCGCAGCCTCCACCGAGGCCGGGGGCCCTGCCGTACAAAGCAGGCCATGCCAGGCCTCCTGCTTTTTGAGCGCGGGCGAGTGTGGCCCGCCCCAAAGCCACGCCGCAGCGTGCCCGGGACCCATGGCTGGTGGAGGCCAGAGCCTTCTGAGGCGCAGCAGGAGGGCGGGTGCCCTGTGCCCATGGCCAGGGCAAGGCAGTGTCCATCTATCCAGCGTGGAGGGGGCGCGTGCCTGCAGCAGGAAGCACCAGGCATTGTGATGGCAGACTTGGCCCCCGGGATGGCAGAGCTGAAGCCGTCATGCGGGCCCAGCTGGCAGGGCTGGCTTGGAGGCTGGGGTCAGAAGTCGGCTGCTGTCCACAGGCGCCACTTCCACTCGAGACCATCTGGCTGTTCCCCAAAGAGCAGAACGTGCCCACCACGGGGCGGGGCCAGCGTCAAAGCCCTCCACTCCCCCGCAGCGCCTCCCAGTGAGAGCGGGGCCCACAGAGGCAAGGTGGGGCAGCGGCGAGGGCAGCACCCCTGCTGGCGCTGGGGTGAGGTCCGGGTGCAGGTGAGCAAGGACTTCTGGGAGTGGCCGGCCCCAAGTTTGAGCACAGGCTGCGGCCCCTAAAAGAGGCTTCCCCGCACTCCCCCACACCGTCTTTACACGCCAGCTGCTGGGGACCCCCGGGGCTGGTGTCTCCCAGTGATCACAGCACCTGGAAGGTTAAGAGCTCCCCCGCATGGTCTCCCCTGCACGTCTGCGCTCCCCCAGCCACCCTGCTCCCCTCCCCTTCTCTGGGGTCCCCCAGGTAAAATGGGCTGCTGTGAGTATAGACCAGCTAAGGTGTGTAGAGGGCCCGGGGTCGCCAGCCCACCTTCCAGGGGCTTGGGACCCCGTGGGAGGTACAGGCTTTGCACCCCAAATTCTCCTGCTAAGCGTGAGCCCCAGGAGCTCAGGGCACAATGCCAGCTCCTCCTCCCCAGGATCCACCCCTACCCCCCGGCAGGGTGGCTCCGTGGGGGTGAGAGGGGACGTGCCCCTGAAGCCCCACAATACCAGCCTCCCCCGCCGTCCCCAGCCCCATGGCCTCGGTGGGCAGTCTGGGATCCTGGTCAGAATTCTGCCCACCAGGTGGCCATGACCATTGCCGTGGTCTGTGTCCTCCTGGGGACAGCCAGGGGATCTCTAAGTAGCTGAGGGCAGCTCTTCTTGCCCATGTTGGCTGGCTCTGTGCCAGGCGCGGGTGACACTGGGCATTATACGTTCCAGTTGATTGAACGGGCTGGAGAGTCGGGTGCCCTCTGGAGCCCTTTGCCTGCAATTGCAGCAGCTGCCACGAGGTGGTGGAGCCGCATCGGCCCCGCTGACGTGCTAAGGTCAGGCGGGCGCCCAGTCGAGAGCTGTCTCGACTTTTCAACACTTTAAAAAATAAAGCTCGATCTAATTCTGCATTTAACCCAAGTTTGCCAATGAGGGGTGCAGGCCAGGCCAGGAGTCCAACTGTCGGGACTCCGCTGGCTTAGGCCGGGATGTGTCGTGAGCAGCAGGGGCAGGCTGCCTGCCCAGGGCCAGTGTCCTGCCAAGCCTGGCAGAGGCGGGCTGGGGAAGGCCAGTCAGCTCCCAGCCGGCGGCCGGACCTGCAGGACACCCGGCCTCCGTGCTGGCCCGCCCCTGACCTGCTGGGTCACCCCGGACCCCCAGTGCCTGGGGGTGGGTCCAGAGCGCCGGCCGCTCGGCGGGGCGCTGCAGCCCCAATCCACTCTGCCACCAACAGATGTCGGCCATCGAGACCATGACGGAGAAGCTGGAGAGCTTCGCGGCCATGAAGGCGGACACGAGCAGCTCCCTGCAGCCCCTCCCCCACCACCCCTTCAACTTCCGGTCCCCGCCCCCGACGCTCTCAGACCCCATCCTCAGGAAGGGCAAGGAGCGGTACACCTGCAGGTGGGCACCCTGGGCGGGGGGCGGGAGGCCTCAGTCGCGTGCGCCCCTGAGCCCAGGCTGCTGGGGGCAGGCCCCGCGGCAGCACGAGGCCAGGGCGCAGGCGGCGCACCCGCCGGCCGGGGTTGCCCCGTGCACGTACTCGTGGGGACCCCCGCCCCCCACGAGATCTCGGCCCCGCGGGCACAGGGAGGCAGGCCAGCGCGCCGAGGGCAGCGGTGACCGACGGTCTGGGGGGAGCAGAAGGGCTGGTGGGGGACCCAGGGGCTGCCCAGCTGGCGGGAGCTGAGCCCACTCTGCCCGGATGCTGCGGGGGCCAGAGGAGGGCACCCTCCGCCGGGTGCAGGTGGGACCGGCTGAAGGAGGAGGACACGGGGGCTGGCGGCCACCTGCGGGGGGCTACACTGGGCACACCCGGCCCCCTGTCTCGGCGCCGCGCGACGCTGGCCTGACGGCCCGCCTTTCCCCAGGTACTGTGGTAAGATCTTCCCCAGATCAGCCAACCTCACGAGACACCTGAGGACGCACACGGGGGAGCAGCCTTACAGGTAGGCGCCCTCCCACCTGGGGGGCAGGCGGGTCGGACCCACCGCGTGCGCAGGCGGAGAGCGGCCTCCCCCAGCCACCCTGGCCCCTCTTGCCGGCCCCACCGCTGGGACGTGCTAAGGTCAGGCAGGTGGTGCCGCCCCCCCCAGAGGGTGCCCACTCGCTCCTGGGGTGGACTGGGGGGCTCAGATGGGGGGGCCAGCACAGCCCCCAGGCGCGCTCTGTGGGACACACCTCAGCCCCACCCTGCTCAGCCCTGGCCACCCCGGGCCCAGCGGCCACTGACCCCGGGCACCGGGCCCAGCGCCGTCGCAGTGGAGAAGGGGCTCCGTGCAAACAGGGTCCAGCCCGCCCAGCCCCTTGACAGCCCCAAATGGGGGGCCGTGTGCCTGTACCCCCTCCCGGGCCTGGGTCCCCATGGAGATGCAGCCGCACGGCCAGGCGAGGTGGGCCCCCCGCGCCTCGCCCATCCCGAGGGGCACCGTAGCCTGAGACTCGGCCCCCCGCTCCCACTTGGCGTTGCGGGGAGAGGGGTCCGCCGGGGTTCCTGGCACCTTCGGTGGGCAGGCAGCTGAGGGCAACGTCCTGCTTTGGGGTGCCCGTCGGGAAGGCCTGCAGCCGGCTTTCCAAAGTTACATTGGGGTCACGGTGGCCGGGGAGGAGCTGTGTCAGGCACCGAAGCTTCGTTCCGGGCTGGGGGGCCGGGAAACCGCAGCCTTGGGGCGCCCGAACAGGGCAGCGAGTCCTGGCCACGCCTGGAGACACGGCGTCCCATCACCGGGGAGGGCGGCCGTGCCCCAGCCCTGGAGGTGACCAGCTCCTGGGCCCTGGGGGCACGTCCTGCCCAGGCCACAAGGAGCAGCCCGGCTCTGCCCGGCGCCATGCTGGCCCGTCCTCCCACGGCAGCCGGCACTGCCCGGCCCCTCCCTGCCAGGCGGGCCACGTGGGTGCCGCTGCGGCGAGGCTTTTGGGGGAATTTAATTATCATCAACTTCTTCGCTCCGCCCGTCTGCGAGCCTCGACTCCCCGCACGGCAGTGCTGGCGAGGAAGCCCCCCGGCCGCCCTGGCCCTGCGGGGCCTGGAGCCAAGGCCTTCGGGGTGCTGGCTTTGACACTGCAAGTTTTCGGGGCTCCCTCTGGAAGCCAGAAGGGTTTGCCTTGTGAGAGGCAAAGGCCTGCGCTTGCGTCCAGGAGCCCAGCCGAGGAGGGCTGCCTCCGTGCAGGCTGGCGAGACCCCACCCCCGGCCGAGCCCCACACGTCCCCCGGGAGGCCAGCGGGTGACACGGCCCCACAGCAGGACAAGGCAGGGCTCAGGACCCTGCCCCCTCTGCCGCCGGGCGCTCAGGACCCAGCCCAGAGTCTGCAGCCACCCTAGGGCCCCAGAGTGGCCAGCGGGGCACTCGGCATCCTCCCGGCCGCGGGGGCTGAGAGCCTGAGGGCGTCTGGCATGAGGGGCGCGCTGGGCGGTGAGAGACCACTTGGGGGGCGGAGCGGGTGCCTGACCTAGGCGTGGGGTCTCAAGCCCGTCCTCAGTGACCCCTGCGCCCCCCCCGCCCGCCACGCCAGACAACGGCTGTGCCACGGCTGTGGACGCCAGGGTCAGGGAGTGGCAGGCGGGGGCTTGGCCAGGAGGGCGGCCCACGGGCCAGCTCAGGGGCAGGGCCTGCGGGAGGCCGCGGTGGGTCCGCGGCCGCTGCCTCCGGAAGGGCCCGCGTCAGCCGGCCCCGGGCCGGATTTGGGGGCTCAGGAGCTGATAATGAAGAGGAATCGCTCCCTGGGGGACCATCACCCCCGTGTGCCCACGTGTGCCAGGCGTGTGGCTGGAAACCCCTGGCCTTCCTGGGCAGTGTCGACCCCCAGGGTCTGCCCCGCCCCGAGGAGGCGATGCCCGCAGGGCTGGGGTGAAGGCTGCCCCCCCCGCCCCCGGGCCCCTCGCTCTCAGGGCCCTGCGCGACCCCCTCCCGGGCCGGGCCGGCCGTGCAGACCGCGCCCCCCGAGGCCGCCCTGCGGAGCCGCGCGGGAGCCCGGCGGCCTGGGGGGGGCGCGCTCTGGGGGCGCCGGCGCCCTCCCCTCCGGCTTTGCCGCGGGTCCCGGGGCGGGCGGGGGCGGGCTCCGAGGGGCGGGGGGGGGGGCGCCGAGCGGGGGCGGGGCGCGGGCGCGGGCGCGGGCTGGGGGGGCGCGGCCGGGGACCCCGCGCGCTGAGCCGCGTGTCTTCCAGGTGCAAGTACTGCGACCGCTCCTTCAGCATCTCCTCCAACCTCCAGAGGCACGTGCGGAACATCCACAACAAGGAGAAGCCCTTCAAGTGCCGCCTGTGCCACCGCTGCTTCGGGCAGCAGACCAACCTGGACCGGCACCTCAAGAAGCACGAGCACGAGCACGAGCACGCGCCAGGTGGGCGGGGCCTGCGGGCGGGGCGGGGCCTGGCGGGCGCGCGGGGCGGGCCTGGTGCGGCAGGGGCGGGGCGGGGGCGGGGCCCGGAGGGCGGGGCGGGGCCCGGAGGCGGGGGGCCGGGAGGGGCGGGGCGGGGCCGGCGCGGCGGGGCGGGGCGGGGCCGGGAGGGGCACGAGGCCGGGCGCCCCCCTGACGGCCCCGCCCCGCAGTGAGCCAGCACCCCGGGTGCTCACCAACCACCTGGGCACCGGCGCCTCGTCGCCGACCTCGGAGCCGGACCAGCACGCGCTCCTGGACGAGAAGGAGGACGCGTACTTCTCGGAGATCAGGAACTTCATCGCCAACAGCGAGCTGGGCCCGGCGGCCGCGCGCCCCGACCCGCGGTGAGGGCCCCCCTGCGCCCGCCCGCCGCCCCGGCGCTCCCTCACCCCCGGCCCGGCGCGGCTCACCCCTGCCCCTCGGGGCAGCAGCCGTGCTGGGGGCCCCGGGCTGGCGGGGCCTCGGGAGGCCCGTGCAGTGGGCTGGCCACCTCGGGAGCTGCCCCCCGAAGGGCGCCCCCGGCTCCGCCTCCACCCTCGGCGCCCGGGGCGCCGAGCCCGCGGTCCTCGGCTGGTCAGGGCGGCCAGGCCCGGGCAGGGGCCCCGCGGGACCGGCTCTGGCTCCAGGCCGGGGCCTCCCCAGCAGGCCCCGTCGCCGACCCCGAGCAGCCGAGTCCACTGGGCGTCCCTGCAGCTGCCGTCCGGGGCAGCCCGGCCGGGGGCGTCCGCAGCCAACTCCGCCCTGTGATTGCAGGCCAGAGGCCCAGGGCCTGGACAGCAGCGCACAGTGTCCGGGCCTGGCAGGCGGGAAGCCGGAGGACGCGGAGGACGAGGATGAGGACGAGGACGAGGACGAGGACAGCCTGGCCGGGAAGTCCCAGGAGGACGCCGCGTCCCCCGCGCCAGAACCCCAGGGGGCCTACGAGGATGAGGAGGACGAGGAGCCGCCCGCCGGCCTGGCCGTGGGCTTCGACCACACCCGCAGGTGGGTGCTGGCCACGGGCCGGGTCCGAACCGGGGTCCTGCTCCCCTCCTCAGCGAGAGCAGCCAGCCGTGCCACGCCTGCGCACACGCCCGCCGCGCCCCCCACCCGCGGCCTGGAGGCAGAGTGCAGGCTGCGGAGAGGAAGCCGGTCCAGGCCGGCAGGGGCTCTGCAAGGACGAGGGTGCCGAGCCCCTGCAGCTTGGAGGTGCCTCCTCCCCCAGGTCCCTACTGCTTGCCTCTCCTGCACGGCGGCCCCGGCCCCTGCCCGCGGAGGCTGCAGCCCAGGGCCTCTCCGAGATGGCCCTTCCTCTCAGGCCCTGGCCCCCAGAGCGGCCAGGAGTCAGGCCCCTTCTTTACCGGGCGGTCGCCCTCCTGCTGCTGGCGGCCAATGTGCGCGCCCCGGGCCTCCGCCCACTGCTGTCCTGCATCCGTGTGCCTCCGTCCGCTGTCTGTGTCGTGTGTCTGTCTCTTTGTGCATGTGGCTCCTGGAGACGCCATGGCGTGCATGCAGGCACAGAGCCAACCGGAGGGTGTCCGAGAGGTGGCCGGAGGCCAGCCCGGCTGACCGGGCCTCTCCCGTCATTGGTGCAGGTGTATTGAGGACCAAGCGGGCGGCCTGTTGGCTTTGGAGCCGATGCCGACTTTTGGGAAGGGGCTGGACCTCCGCAGAGCAGCTGAGGAAGCGTGTGGAGTTAAGGATGTGCTTAATGCCACCTTAGATTCTGAGGCTTTAAAACAGACCCTGTACAGGCAGGCTAAGAACCAGGTAGGTACCCACAGAGCCCCAGCCCCTACCAGGCCGGACGGCAGGCCGCAGCCACGCCTGTCCGGGAGATCCCCGAGTCCCTGAGCCCGCCCTGTGCCCATCACGTTGGCTAAGAGGTGCCCAGCTGACTGCCACTTGCCCGTGAGTGAAGACAGGACAGGGAGAGTCTGAGCGCAGGACCTGAGGCTCCCGGGCACGTGGCCACTGTCCTCTGGCCCCGCAGGGCCGTCCCAGACCAGCTTCCAGGGTGAATGCTGTGCCGGCCCCGCCCCGTGCCCGTGCTCCCTCCAGGGAGCTGGGCATCAGGCGGTCACTGACCTCCTCTGAGCCACAGGGTAGGCCAGTGCCCAGCCCTACCTCCAGGGTCACCGAGCCAGGAGCCAGGGTCACCGAGCCAGGAGCCCACGTGCATGTGTCTGTCTTTGTCTCTTTACTAATTCTGTCCAGTGTTCACGGCAGGGGGCCTCTCCACCCGCCTGCTCTGCGCACCCCCCACCCCGCGCCCTGGGGCTTGTGGCCAAGAAGACCCTCGGCCAGCCTAACCCCCCTAGGCCAGAAGCACGTCTGCCTTGTAGAAGCCTGTGCGTCCCTCCCCCAGGCCGCAATGCGGCGCCCCCACAGCGTGCAGGCAGGTGTCCCCCAGGGCCATCAGCGTCTCCAGCCGCAGCAGCGGCCCCTGCCCAGCAGGCGGGCATGGCTCGTGGCAGGGTCTTAGCAACAGCGACCGCCGTTCCCTGCCCCCCCCCCACCAGCAGAGCGCCAGGAGGATGCCCCAGACTGCAGGGGGACGCACCCCAAAGAGGCCGAGGGGGCCGAGCAGGCTGGCACCCCCACCCCGGTGTGGCCCCGCACACAGCCCTGCCCTCCCTGCTCACCCCCACATGCTCCTCTTCTGGTGCCTGCGTTGGGGGGCAGCTGGGGGAGGCGGGGGGCAGGCGGGCCGGCACAGCAGAGCCCCAGCTCACCGCGGTCCTGTGTGCCCCGTGCCCCCAGGCGTACGCAATGATGCTGTCCCTGTCCGAGGACGCGCCTCTCCGCACCGCCTCCCAGAGCCCTCTGGACGCTTGGTTGAACATCACGGGAGCCGCCCCCGAGTCCGGAGCCTTTAACCCCATCAACCACCTCTGACGACCCAGAGGGGTGGGGTCAGAGTCCAGAGCCAGGGACCGGGGCCCCGACGCCCGTCCCGACGGAGATCCCCGCTGCGGAGAGCGGCGGCGAGGCCGCAGGATCGACCGCCCGACCCGGGAGACCGTCGCCGGCGTCTGCCCACCCTCAGCGTCCGGCCTCCCGTCGCCGCTCAGCCCCGTGCCCCACGTCCCGGCTGCTCCCCCGCATTCGAACTGACCTTGAGGCCGCGGTCCCGGCGCCAGCGCACCCCTGTCCGAGGCGGCCCGCAGGGTCAGGCGGGCTGGACCCCGGGCTGGGGCCGGGGCGGGCAGCACAGACCGCGCTGAGCGGGGCAGGCGGTGCCGGGCAGAGCCCGGGAGCCCGCCGAGGGCAGCGTCCGCTTGAGCATGTGGTTTTGAAGATAGACAGTATTTTTTAAAAAATCGAAAAATGACTTGCAAATTGTTTTTTAAAAGTAATTTTGCATCGCTTTGAAATCTCAGCTTCCTCGCCGCCCGCGCCTGCCTGCAGGGCGCGCTGCTCGGCGTGTTCTTTATACTGTAGCTACGGCAGGATTTTCTACCCCCGACCGTCTGTGCGGCCGAGGCGCCGGGCGCCGGGGCAGCCCGCAGGGCGCGTCCACTCGTGCGGCGCCGGCCCCGGGGCCCCGGGCTGGGGCTGCGCCGCCATCGGCTGACGCGTGGTCTGTGTCCGGGGCCCACCGAGACCCCCCATCGCAGGGGAAGGCGGGCGGCGACCCCGGCCCCCTGTGCCCGCTCCACGGCGACCCCGGGAGGCGGGGCCTGCTGGCCGGCCGGACTCTCGCGCCCCCGCCTCCTCCCCCATCAGAGCCACAAGGCAAGGACGGGCCAGCCCACGGCTGCGGGCGCCTCACGGCCCCGCTCACAGCCACCAAGTCTGGGTCCCCCGAGACCCGGGATCCAGGACGCAGGCCGCGCTCTGTGCGAGGTGCGGCCCGGGGACAGCGCCGGACGGCGACGGGCACCGAGGGACCGGCAGGGAGCCCGGGCCGCGCCCTCCCGGCGAGTCTGCTTCCCACGGACGACTTTAAATTATTCCCGAGGGGCCAATCTCCAATAGTAATTTCTTCCCTGATGGATTTACCTTAATCTGTATATAACTTGTAATTTTTTCTAATTCATTTCTTTCTTATTTTATTTCTTCCTTAACAGTATTTTGGCATTAGACATTCTTATCGTGAAGAAATGATGTTAATATAAGTATCTAGTGACGGACCAAAACCCTGTACCGAGGCTGTGCTGTGGGGCGGGCACCGGCGGCGGGCGGCACCCCGCGTGCCAAGCCCCGTCCCCGCGCCCGCCGCAGCGCTGCCCGCTTCCCAGACAATCATGTGTTTTTGTTAAATCTGAGTTTCAGTTGCATTTAAGACAAGTGTTCTATTTATTTCTTTTGTGGTTTGGAAGAGTCACGGTTTCCCCACGAGGAGGGGAGAGCGCCAGGTTGTCCTCCGAGCACAGCCGGTGCCCGGGCAGCTGGGGCGCGCTTGGCGGGGGTCCCCCGGGGTGTGCTCTCGGGAGAGACAGCCGCAGGCGGGCGCCAGGCCCCACGCCCCGCACACCCGGGGAATGGCCTGCCCCCGCCCCGCCCCACCGCAAGCGGCCAGGCCGCAGCCCCGCAGCCCCGCCCGCCGGCACCTGGGCCTCCAGTGGCCCTGCGAACAAAGGGGCGCCTTTGAAAAATTCGATCTCAGATACAAACACCCCGTTTTCTGTAAACCCCAATTATATGATTTCTTTGCTAAAGAATAAGGTGTGTGCTCTTTTTTGCGCTCTGATGCCCCGCTCGAGACAGGGGCCCGGGTGCAGAGCCCCGACGGGGCAGCACCCCCCGGCCTCTATCGTGGCCAGCTCCGCCCATGGCCGGCTCCCGAGGGTCCCCTCAGAGCCCCTCCGGAAGGCCCTGCGGCGCGTCCTCCCTCCTGGGTGTTTGCCCGACGCTGAGTGGACTCGGTTTCTCCTAAACGTTCAGCCCCTCAGGTCCCAGCACTTGGCAGTCTCCGGGCGCCATCCTTGGACCTCCTGACAAAGCACTTACTTCCCCCGCCTGCCTCTCCTCGCCCCGCCCTGCACTGGCCTCCGCAGGCTCAGGGAGGCCCAGAGCCGGCCCCGCAGCCACTCTGGGCGGGTTGTGGGCAGGGCCTGCCATCCGGCCTCCCGCGGCAGCCACGGAAGTCCAGCGGGCGACCCTCAGCCCCATCCAGACTCCAGCCCCCGGGAGCCAGGCCCCCGCGCCACCCCAGGCCACCTGGGCGGGGCGCCCGTGACCAGCCGGGCCCTCCACGGGGGGCGCCCCGAGGCCCCGATGCTACCCCGGAGGCCTGCAGTCCAAGGACTGCCGGGGCGGGCGGCGGCTCCATGGACGGAGAGCCCGAGAGACTGCCAGGTCCGTGTGGCCCCCGTGGACCAGGCCCAGCCGGCCGCCCGCCCCCCCACCCCCCAACCTGACGCCGCCCCGAAGCACCGCGGGCCCCCAGCCCTCCCTCCCCGCCCGAGCGTCGGCGAAGACACGCACAGGCGTCGGCGGGAGCCTCCAAGCACTGGATGACCCAGCCCCGAGGGGCCCAAGTCTACTGAGCTGCATCGCCGAGGCGCGGGCCGCCCCTGGGCCGCGGGACACAGCTGGGGGCCCGGCCGCCAGCCTCCGGCGGCCGCGAAGCTGCCCTTGCCGGACGGCGGGCGCCGTGAGGACCTCGCGACGTGCCAGAGCCTCTCCTCCCGCCCCGGGGTCCGCTCCACGCCCGCGTCCCCCCGCTGGGCGATGATGCGACAGAAAGGCGAGAGAGGCGCTGGGGACCCGCCGGCCGCTCCGCCCGCCCGCCCCGCCGGCTCCGCCCGCTCTCCCTGCGCCGCGGCTGCTTCTCGGACTCAGCTCGGCTCTGTTCTGTGTTTCGTTTTCCTCTTGGGACTGTGTGTGTGTTGCAACAGAAATCAAATGTAAATGTCCGGTTTTCACATGTTTTTTTTTCCCAAAAGCCGGGGGAGGGCCGTGTGTCCCGCGTCCGGGTGTAGTTGCTTCTGTCCGTGATGTGCATGGCCCGTGTGTGGCGGTCACTTTGGTGTCTGTTCATGGATTGTGACGACGACGAGGAGTCCGTAGCTGCACTGACCAGGCGTGGGCCGGGCCGCGTCCGGGCTGAGCCCCGCCCGCCGAGCAGGGTCTGGGGGCGCGGGGTCCCCGGAGGGGGCGGGACACGGAGACACGGTGCCGGGAAGGCGCGAGGGCGGTGTCGCCGGTGTCGCTTTGACGCCTGTGGAAACGACCAGCGAACTCGTGTAGAGAGACGCCCCTCAGGCGGAGCCTGGGAGGAGCCGACTGCGGGAGAAGGTGGAGCAGGACTGAATGCCAAATGTAACCCCACCGACACTGAGTGGACACGTGAGACTGATATGCAATAAATCTGTGTGCTTTTCTAAGCCTCGCGCCAGCGAGTCTCACTTGGGGAGGGGCCGGCGGGGGGAGGAGGGCCGAGCCTGGGGCGGCTGCGGCGGCTCCTGTCCCCAGAGACCCTGGGCACGGGCTGCTGCCCGAGGGACCCCGCCCACACCTCCCAGCGGCCCCCTTCCTGCCTGCCTCCCGGGAATGAGCACTCGGAGCAGGCCCCGCAGGACAGCGCTGGCCCCAGAGGTGGCCCCTCCGGGTGTGCCCTCCAGGTGTGTCCACTGCAGGTGTGGCCTCCAGGTGTGCCCTCAGGTGTGCCCACTGCAGCTGTGCTCTCCAGAACTCAGCCCCTTGAACTCTTGCCTGGGGTCATTTGCTGGCACAAGGGCCCCTGTTGTAGGGGTGGCGGGAGCCTGGCCCGCATGGCCAGTGCCCCTTCTGGAGGGTAGCTTGTGCCCCCTCCTCCCATGCCTGCCAGGGCCTGAGCCTGCCCCACAGGTGGCGTGAACACCAGCCACAAAACGGGGAGCAGAGATGCAGCCTGGGCCCCTCCTGAGAGCCTGGGTGTCCTTGTGGGGGCCCTCACGTGCCCCCAGCAGGGCCTAGCTCTTACCCGGCTCCTGCTGTGAGGGGGGCCAGAGTGACGAAGCCCAGGAGGTGAGTGCTGGGCCCTGTGGTCCCCAAGCCCTCCCACCCCCCACAACAGAGGCCAGCCCTATCCCCAGCGTCCCCAACTGCAGCGTAGCTGTCACGTGCAGGTCACCCCCTCCCGCCCCACCCTGGACCCCGGCAGCTCCTACGTGCCCCCTGCTCCTCAGCTCAGCCTTGGTGAGGCTGGGGGTGCCGCACACGGCGGCTCCCCGTGGGGTTGGCGGCTGCATCCTCCACTCTCCCTGCGGGTGGCCTCGGGGCATGCGCACCTGCAGCCTGCATGGCCTCTCATGGGGGTGACACCCGCCCAAGCCCCGCACCCAGCTCACCCCCTTATACCCACACGCCGCAGGAGGCCACACCGGCCCCGGTCCCCGGCCGGCACCAACCGCCCCACTGGCACTGAGGGGCTGGCGGTGCGTGCTCCACCCAAAGAGGCCCGACAGGCGCCTCTCCGAGCCCCACCACGGCGGCCTGTGGCCTCTGTTTTCTTCGCGAGGTGGGGAGAGAACAAATGAGTGTCAGACACAGAAAGAGGGCAGGCACCCCTCCGGCGGCCTCGGAGGGCTGGTCCCAGGGCACCCCGGGACCGGAACCGCGGGCTCCCAGGACAGGCAGGAGCCCCGGGTCAGGAAACACGGGCGCAAGACCGGGCTGCTAGGGGAGGGTGGGCCAGGGACCCCTCCGTCGCCAAGGGCAGGCGCGGCACGGACTGCAGGAGGGTGGCGGGAGGGAGGGAGCACTGGGGGGTGGACGGAGGGTGGGCAGGTGGGCGAGTAGGTGACGCAGGGTGGATGGGGAGGACCGGTGAACAGGCGGGTGGGTGGGGGCGGGAGGAGGACGGACGGGCGGTGGGCAGGGGCGGCTGGGTGGCCACCACACGGCCATTGTCAGTGGGGCGCTGGCAACTCCAGGGCCTCCAAGGGGCCTGAACAAGTTCTGGCAGAAGTAACGGGGACCGGAGCCCCCAAAGAGCAGCTCTGGGAGCACTGAAGGAGACAGAACTCCGTCTCGGAACAACACGCTGGCCCCAACCCGGGCCCCGGGCCTTTTCCTGCCCGTGCGTGTGTTTTATTTTGCGTTTTCTCTATTGAGGAGACGCTGGCTCACAAGCCGGTATGCGGGGTCACAGGCCCCGCCCCCTGCGCGGGGTTGGGGGGGCTGCAGCGCCCACACTCCCTCGGGCATGACCCCGCAGCGAGCCGTCCGCCTTGGTGGCCAGGCCGGGGCTCGGCCCGGAGGGCCCCTCCTTGGGGCTGTGTCTCCGTCCTCGGGGAGCAGGTGATGAGTCTCAAGGCCGCGGCCACGCTCCCGGGAGCCGGTCACCGACCGAGGGCAGCGCCCACGCCCCCGCCCGCCCGGCCCCATCACGTGAGCCCCACCTTTGTCCAGCCTGGCGGCCTCTCGGGCACTAGCCGGAGGGAGAGGGGCTCTGCGGGCCAGCGCGGCTGATAATGGCCCCATTGTCAGCCCCGAGGACGGGCAGAGGAGCGGAGCGCGGCTGACAAGCAGACTTTGTCTCCCGAGCCCGCTGCCTCCGGAGAGGCCTGAGAAAAAGGCTCCATTCGGGGAACGGGAAAAAATCCACAGGAGAAAAATGTGTCAATGAGGAATCTGTTTTCTGGGAAGAAGGATGCTTTTGAATTCCCCCGCAGGTTCCCTGTGCGCCAAGGGGCCTGTGGCCGTGCGCAGAGAAGCGATGCTGAGAACTGAAAACCCGGCTGCTCGCCGCAGCGCGTCTCCAAGACGGAGCAGCGTCCTAATTGGGGGTGAAGTGGCCGGCCCAGGGCGGTTTCACGGGGACAGGAGGACCAGAGAGGCGTTCGCAGGCACAGGTTTGGTCACAGGGTTCTGGGGTGCAAGGTGGATTGCAGTCCCTGCCGAGAAAGCCCACCTGCACCCTCCTGTGCCCTCCTGTGCCCACCTGTGCCCTCCTGAGCCCATCTGCGCCCACTTGCGCCCACCTGTGCCCTCCTGCGCCCACCTGTGCCCTCCTGAGCCCACCTGTGCCCTCCTGCACCCACCTGAGCCCTCCTGCACCACCTGCGCCCACCTGCGTGGGGCCTGCTTTCGCTCCAGATTCAGAAAGGGCAGCGGCGGGCCTCCCCCGGTGGCGCAGCGGTTGAACGCTGGGCTGCAAAGCTGCCCGCAGCCTCTGCAGTGCCGGTTTGATCCTCGGCCGCTGGCGAGGGTCCCACATGGCGCAACAGCCCTCTCCTGCCGCGTGTGTTTCGTCAGTCTGCCTGCTCTGCTCCCCGCTCTGGCTCTGGTGAATCCTCTCACCCTCCCGCGCTTCTGACTGTACCCAGTGCTGGTATAAATAAATAAATAAGTCTTAAAAATAAAAAGAAAGGGCGGCGGCTTTGATCCCAGAGTCCCAGGGCACATAAAGGCACCGGCTCCAAGGTCACAGGAGGGCAAGCCGGGCAGCAGGCGGGTCTCCAAGCCCCACGGGAGGGCGTTGGTGCCACTGAACTGGGCCCAGGCCCCTGCGGGTTCCAGGAGCCCTGGAGCTGGCACAGAGCAGGACCGCAGGGGGCGCCGGGCACTGGCCTTCCAGCCCAGCCTCCCAGAGCTGGATGCCCGGCCACTCAGGGAGCGAGCACGGAAGCCAGGGAGGAAGGCCCGGGTGAGGGAGTGGAGGCCGCCCTCAGAGCCGCCCCGCGGGGCCCCACGCCGCCGGAACAGGGCTCGGGCGCAGAGCGAGGGGCTGCTAGAAGCGGGGTGTCCACGTGATGCGTCTGCTCGGCCCTGGGCGCGACGTGGGGACAAACAGGCCACCTGCTGGACACTGGCTGGACCTGCCGCCCCAGCCGACAGTCTCAGCGCCCCTGCTTGGCTTCCTGGATTGTGGGTCAGAGGTCAGAGGTCAGAGATCTAGTGCGGGCATCAGGTCGCTGTCCCCTCCTCCGCCTGACGTGCCGTGGCACCCCGGGCACAGGAGGACAGCGGCAGGGACACGGAGACACAGGCAACAGGACGCGTGTGCGTGCAGAGAGCACTGTCAGTGCAACAGCACGCGTGTGTGAGCGAACATGTGTGCGGGGGGAATACATGTGTGCACGCAAGAGAACACGTGTGCAACAGAATCCTGAGTGGTCGACCCTGTGTGTAACCGAATGCGCGTGTGCGTGCAGCAGGGTGTGTGTGGCAGAACGTGTGTGCGGGAGCAGTGGCGGGGAGCAGGTGGGTGTGGCAGCACACAGGGCGCATGTGACAGGCCATGCGTGTCCGTGTGCGGGAGCACACGTGTTCGTGGGACAGAGCAGGGGGACAGAGCACCGGCCGAGCTGCGTGCAGGAAGTGGCTGGCGCGGGCCTGTTCCCAGGGCGCCCCGGGAGCGGCGGGTCAGCGGGGGTGGCGTGGGGAGGGGCTCCCCCTTGGCTGCGAAGGCACCGGGGACAGCTCCTGGGGCGCGGCGGGTTCCAGGTCGAGGCGGCGGGTGCCCCGCTGTGGCCTGTTACGACTTGCCGAGCCGGCACCTGCAAATCACACCTCACCTGGCCGCACTGTCCAAAAGCTCGGGCCCCCCGGAGGCCCTGGCGCCCCGGCCCCACACCAGGCCACCCCGCCTGCCTCCAGAGCCGGGGCGCCAGCCGCTCTCCGTGCGCCCTGCACCCTGACTGGAAACTGTGTTTCCAGTTTTCTGGCTGGTGGCGCGACCCCCTGGGAGTGTGAGGACATTTTCCATCCTCGGGTGGAGACAGACACGCATTAAAACCAAACCCGCTTTCTTTGGAATCCCGAAACAGCCTCGTTACTACGAGGGACCTGGGCTCTGGAGCCCAGCAGTGGGGTTCTCGTCCTGGCCAGTGACCAGTGTCCCCACTCGCGGGAGGGGGCAGCCAGGCACCAACCAGCCCCTCCCGGTTCCATGGGGCCCCGACATGGCCCCCTCAGGGGTCCACGGGGCGATGCCAGGCTTGGCACACTCAAGCCGTCCACAGGGAGGAAGCGACACTCGCCGTGGGGTGCCCGGAGAGGGAGTCACGTCGGTCCTGTCCAGCCTCCTGCGGCCGGCACCCCTTGCGCCCCCACCATGTGCGGCCCACGCAGCCCTCTGCTCCCGGCACAGAGGCGCCTCTGTCCGCAGGCGCACCCACGGCCACCCTCTCACCCGAGGGCAGCGGGCATCCTTTCCCAGCCGCCGCGGTCGGGGCGGGCACCCCGGGGCCCTGCTGGGGCCTCTGTTGCCTGTGCCAGGCTGAGAGGAAAGGAGAGCTTTTGTGCCCAGCCCCAACCCTGCACCCCCGCGGGCCCGGGTGGGGCGGGAGGTGGCGCTGACCCTCACCCTGGCAGGGGACACTGGGGCGCGCTCTTGCCTGGGGCTGGGCTCGGGGCCGAGGAACAGAGTTTGGAGGAGCAGAGGGGTGGCCCCGGGAACCTCGGGGCAGCCTCTGCATGCGGGAGTGTCCACTTCCCCCAACAGCCCAGATTGGGGTCCACATCCTCTCCCCTGCTGGGGAGAGAGGGAGCCCCCGGAGGGCAGGGGCCAGGCGCTGAGCCCCGGCTCACCTACTGAGGTGAGGCCCAGAGCACAGACCCGCCCCCAGGGCCTGACCCCAGCGCCCAGGCTGCCTCCCAGGCCAGGACCCCAGCAAGGGGACAGAGGTGGCTCCGGCAAGGTGCTCATGGGGAGGGAGGGAGTCCAGGCCGCCACCCGCTGCTGCAGGCCCCAGTTCCTATTCTTGAGGCCGAAAACCTCACCTAGTGGGTGGGGGCCGGATGTGCCGGAGCGGGGAGCCGCCTCCTGTGCACCCGGGCCCCTCTGTCCTGCCCGAGCTCCACCAGACCCGCCAGGCAGCCAGGCACCGGGGGAGAGCCTGCAGGGCCTGCACCCCCGCCCCCGCATGGGCACAGGCAGCAGCGGACGCGGGAGGCTCATGGGAAGGTGAACACACACGGGCCGCCCGGAGGCCAGAGTGAGGGGGCCTGTCCCGGGCGGGCTCCTCCGAAGCCCTGACCCCCACCCCGCAGTCTCTTCACTCCCACCTGCCTGTCCCCAACCCGGTCCCCAGACCTCCTCCTCCTAGACACCGGCAGAGCCCAGGTGCCAGGGCAACTTCGCAGTCAGGAGGGCGGGCACCACGGTGCTGGCTTAGGGCTTCGGCATATTTGGGGTCATGGACGTCACCCCAACAGGGGACTTGGTCCGCAGTGGTGAGCATGACCTGCCTTCCTCCAAGGGGTGGTCAGGAAAGGCTGGTCGGGGAAGGTGTCAGGGAGCAGAGGGGGGCAGAGGGCTGGGGGAGCAAGGGGAGTCCCGGCCGAGGACGGCAGGCGAAGGCCCTGAGCCCCGGGGACACGCGCTCTGCACTGGGGGAACCTTCCTGCGAAGCTCGGCCCTTGGGACCCCCGCAGAGGCTCTCAAGGGGTTTCATTTGCCTCTCAGTGAGGGACACAGCTGCACGGGGGGCCCGAGGGAGGGAAGCAGGGCCGTGGGCACCCTCCGGAAGGGCCCGGCTCTGTGCCAGCCTGGCCCGGCTCTGGGTCCCAGCCAGGTTCACCTGCTGGCGGGGGGCGAGTAAGATGCCTGAGCTGTGCCCCCCCAGCCCCACCCGGCTGAGATAACTGAGGGTCCCGGTCACCCAGCCAGCGAGCAGGCCTGTCCCCAGCCACAATGGCGCCGGCCAGAGTCCGGGTATGGTGCCCTCAAGGCCTCCGACCTTGGGGAGCCTGACGGCGCTCCTGGGGCCTAGGGATGCCGGCGGCGAGGCCAGGCGCTCCGGTGCAGTACCTGCGATGGCCTCTGGAGGGCAGCAATGGCCCGCCGTTCCCGGGAGCTGCCAGAAAACCTGCCACCCAGGTGACCGCCCGGCAGGGGGCCCCCAGGGCCTGTCCCACTGGGCACCTGTTCCACAGAGCCTGGACCTGGCTGCTGGCAGACGTGGGGGGACACAAGGCATCAACTTGGGGCAGACTGGGCAGGCCACAGGCGCTCAGGGCAGAGCTGCCCCTCAAACCACAGTCAGTGCCCAACGACGTGCCAAGCTGGACCCCGCAAGCCTGCAGCACCCCCTGGCCTGGCACAGGGTGGCAGTTCACACAGAGCCCGGCCCCGAGGGGGTGGGCAGGGATGGGGGGCTGTGTCCCACAGGGGACTGGGATGGGGGCTGTATCCCATGGGGCTGGGATGGGGGCCCTGTGCCCCTCAGGGGGCCTGCCCTGAGCCCACATGGCGCCAGGGCCCAGCTCGGCGAGGGCACCCCTCTGGGATGCTCCCGGCATGGGTCTGCGCTGCAGAGGAGGCCTAGAGAGAGGCTTGGGACAGGGCTCACCTCCAGGGCGGGGTCCTGCATGTCGGGGACACCATGGCCGGCCTGGCTCTATTGTGGGGTGAATGTGCCCCAGGAGGCTGCAGAGGAGCAGCCCCCCCAGAGGTGAGCACCCTCCTCCTGCCCGGGGCTGTCCTGCTCCTCACAAAGGGAGGTGAGGGGTTTGGGCCGCGACTCGAGGTGTCTCGGGGCGGCACGTCGGGATGACAAGTGACCGCAGCGAGGTCACGCCAGGGGTGAGGGACGAGCGTGGTGACGGGACAGCGCGGGATGCCCAGCCTGGGGCCCTCGCCCGCCTCGCGCCCGCGCCCGCCTTGCCCCTTTGCTTGAGTGAGTGGCCCCTTGCTGCCCTGGGCTGCCGCCCGCCGGCCACAGCCTGCCCACCTGCCCTCTGCCTTCGGCGGGGCCCGGGGGGCTCCTGGCCCAGCCCCTCCGCTCCAGAGGCGGGCGCCGTCCTCGGGGCACCCTCAACTCCTTTCGGGGAGCTCGGCCGGGTCCCCCGAAAGCCCTCTGAGGAGGCCGCATCTCGCGCCAGCCGCGCTAGCCCTGGTCACGGCTCTTCCTCGCGGTCACTTTGCACCGTCCTCCCGCACTGAGCGGGGGTGCCCCTGCCCTGCAGACGGGGGTCCCGCCTCCCGCGCCTAAAGGCAGGAGCGCCGGAGGGGGGGCGCTGGCCGGCGGGGAGGCCGGAGGCCGGGAGGGCGGGTCAGCTCCGCGGGCAGCACCCCCAGCGGGGGCGGGGCGAGGCAGGGGCGGCCCTCGCGGGGGGGGGCGCGGGGGGCGGCGGCTCACCCCGGGCGGGGCGCTGGCGGAGGGGCCGAGGCTTCGAGCCGGGAGGGCCCGGGGTGGAGGCTCGCGGAGCCCCGGCCGCGCGCAGAGCCCCGAGCCCCGCGTGGCCGCCCTGGGCTGCGAGCGCCGGGCTGGGCGCGGGGTGCCGGGGCGGGGGGCGCGGCCAGGGCGCCCCGTCCGACGCAGCCCCTGCCGCCCGGGGAGCCGGCCCGCGCCCCCGCCTGCGGCCTCGGCCTCTGGGGGCGCGCAAGGCCCGGGGAGGCGGCTGGGCCCGGCGGTGGCGACGCCCCTCCGGCCGGGCGCCCCCCGCTGCGAAGGGGCGGCGAGGTCCGCGCGTCGGGGCCGCCCGCGGGCCTGCCCCTGCCCGGAGGGCTTCCTGGAGGCGGCGGCACGGAACAGGCCGGCCGCGGCGGGGCGTGGGCAGCGGAGGGCGCGGCGGGTCACGTGGGCGGGGCCGTGACGTCGCGCACGGCCAGGTGCCCGGGACGCCCGGCCGGCCCCCCGCGGGCGCACCTGGCGGGCCGGAGCCTCCGGCCGCGCAGGAAGTGGCGGGCGGGGCGGGGCGGGGCGGGGCCAGCGCGACCTGCGCGCCGGAGGCTGCCCCGCCAGGGCCCGAGCCTGCGGCTGCCGCCCCGCCTCGGCCCGGGCCCGTCGCGCGCCCTCCGCCCCGCGGCGCAGGGAAGCTGGGCGGCAGGTGAGGCTGGGACACCCACAGGTGAGCCGTGGGCGCGCAGGTGAGCGTGGGGCTGGGGTGAGCAGATGAGCCTGGGGAGCAGGTGAGCGGGGTGGGGCGTGGGGGGGCCTGGGGAGAGGAGCGGACCCTGGCGCCACTCCTACTCCCATTCAGCTCCCCCCAAGCAGTGGCCCCGCTCGGGGTCTGCCGAACTGTCCCCTCCTCCCGCAGGCACTGAGGCTCGGGGCTGCGGAGGGGCGGAGCCCACGGCCCGAGCCGGCGGGCTGGAGACCCGGACCCCACCCACTCGGCCCGTCCCAGCCCCTCCCTCGCTGCCCAGGGGAGCCGTCTCTAGACCGGGCAGGGAGGCCCCTTGCGGGCCCCCAGGACCTTTGAGCATGAACCCCCCAAGGTCTCTGGAGCACCTGCTGTCGAAATGCTTGGGCCCCAACAGTCAGTGGCCCTGAGAATCAGGGTCCTCCCCACAGCCAACCGAGCACCCCCACCTTGTGCCAGTCCCTGGGGGCAGGGAGGGGCCCCAGCAGGGCCGAGGGTCACTTAGAAGGCTTGGGTCCCCCCGGTCTCTGCGTCTGGGGAGCAAGGATCCTCTTGAGATTTGGGGGAGCCCTGCCCCCGGCCTGGGGCCTCTCATCCCACTGGGCCGGGCCCAAGTCTTCCCTCAGCCCTCCAGGTCCACAGTCCATGCCTCCAGGGGGGCTCAGGGAGGATCCCGCCCCTGCGTGTGTACCCCGACTCCCCCGTGGCCAGTGCACAGGGGTGGGGACCCCGGATCAAATCCTGGCTCCGCGCAAACCCAGGCAAGGTTCCTGAGCCCCTGGACCCGCTTCCTCACCTGTGAAATGGGGAGGGGTGGCCTCTGCGGGGGCCCAACCCAGCCACAACCCACTGCCTGGGGTGCCGTGACCACGAACCCCTCAGAGCCACGGGGTGTGGCTAGAGGTGGGGTCTGGGGGGCTGCCCGGAAGCAGTGAGGCCTTAATCACTGGAACCTGCGGGGGAGGGTGCCCCTGCCTCCCTGCCGCTGCCTCTGGAGAGCCTGTCTGGGGGGGTCTTTGCAGGGAGTCCCGTTGCGGGGACTCTGGCCCTGGCGGGGGCCCTGCCCCCCTGAGGCAGCAGGTGTGGGTTCCCTCACCCGCCCCCAGGGAGGCCGTCCGGGGTGGCCCGACAGGCCAGGCGCTCACCCCATCCGAGTCCTGGCATTTTACTTTCGGTTTCCAGCTGGGTCTCGCTGTGTCCCTGCCGGGGCTGGCGAGACACCCGTGCCCGCAGCGTGACCGGGTCTGGGCGGCGCGACCGGGGGCGGCGTCCCCGCTGTACCTGCTCCCACGCCTCCGGAAGTTGGGTGGCAGGACCCCAGGGCGAGCAGCGCTGGCAGGAGGCCTGCTCCCCGAGTGGCCTCGCCTGGCCGGGCCGGCCCGGGGCGTCTGGGGTCAGCGCCGGGCGAGGAGCTGGGGCTGGGCCTTGGGGTGCTGGGTGGGAGGGGCGAGGGGCCCTGGCCCCGCTCCTGCCCGGCCGGGCCGGCTGGTAGTCTCCGCTGCCCCCCTGAGGGCCGCCCCAGGGAGTGGAGAATTTCCGGTCGTGGCCGTCCCTGTGGGCATGGGCAGCACCAGAGCGGCCAGTGGCCGGCCCAGCTGTGACCACCAAGGACATCTCAAGACGCTGCAGTGTCCCCAGAGCAGAGCCTCATGGCCCCCTCGCCGGGCCGTCTGTCCGCGCTGTGCTGGCAGCCACAGCCTGCGTCCTGGGCCCCGCCCGAGCTCGGCCGGGCAGGGTTACCCAGCACAAGGCCGGCATTGTGGGTGCAGACGACCTGAGCAGGGGCCGGGTCGGGCCCCAGCGGGGCGGCAGAGCTAGAGATGTCCGAGCAAGGAGGGCCCCCGTCCTGTCCACAGAGAGCTGCTGTGCCTGCGCCCCGGCCAGACCTGGGGACCGTGGTCTTGGGGGCTGAGACCCAGGGAGGGGAGGGAGCAGGGTTGGGCTGCAGGGCCCGAGGGCTGGCCGGGCTGGAGCAGCCAGGGCGGGGCCACCGCAGCTTAGGACGGCAGGGACCCGCCTGACCCTACCCAATCACCCCGGCCACCGCCTGCGCGGTCCCGAGTGCCCTGCCCACCCCGCGCCTGTGCTGGGGACACGAGGGACTGTTTCGCGGAGAGGAAAGCGCCAGGTGTGGCTTCCCAGGGCTCAGCCATTGGGTCCTCCAGGCCAGCCTGAGCAGAAGCAGCAGGAGGCCCCTCGGGGTCAGGGAGGCCTGGTGGTGTCCTGGCCGAGGCAAGTGTGTGCTGAGTCGGGGCTGGGCCGTGTAGGAGAATCGCATCCAGGGCGGAGCCACAGCCCCCGTGTCCCCCTTCCGCTTGGGGCCTCGGGCGCATGCACAGGAGGTCATCCTGCCCCTGGAGGGCCCGCACACAGGGTGGACAGCACAGCCTCCCCGCTGGGCCCTCCCTGTGGCCCACGCGGCCACTGCAGGTGTCAGGCCCACCGGGACATGGCTGCCCCCGCCTGCGTGGCTGAGGGCGCTGGAAGAGGCCAGAACTCCAGGCACAGGGTGCCCTGCGGGGCCAGCTGGTCAGTAGAGAGGCCCCATGCAGAGGGCCTGTCTGCTCACCTCGCGCCCAAACCAGGCCTCCCCCAGTGGTGCCTGCCTCCCGCCTGCCAGCAGCAGCCTGCGGGGAAAGGCCGGGGCCTGAGTGAGGCCTGGGGAAGCCGGACCCGGCCCAGAGAAGGGCTTCTGCCTGGGTCTGGGCGGTGCAGACGCAGCCCCTCTGCAGCTGGGGCAGCCGGGCGCGGGGGTGCTGGCTCTCTGCAGTTTCTGGGAAGAGGGGAAGATTTGGGACCCTCCATAGAGCTGGGGGGGCAGGGAGCAGAGCCGTCGGAAGCTGGGACATAGCCCCGAGTGTCAGCGGGCAGCGCTGGCCTGGACGGGGCACGTGGCCGGGGGTACACGCAGCCTGGGAGCCTCAGGCCCGGGGGCACAGGCGGCCCTGCAGGCAGGAGGCATCCCCACAGGGCCCGGGAGGCTTGGTCCAAATCCCGGGAGGCCAATCAGATGTCCCCGCTGCGGTCGGCGGTGGGGGCCGGAGCAGAGGCCCAGGCTCGGACCCAGCCCAGGAGCAGCCCAGGAGACGGGCGGCACCGCCTGAGCCCCGGGGGAGGCGGACGGGGCCGGAAGCACCAGCCCCCGGCGGGGAAGGGAGGCCTTGGGGGTGAGAGGGGACGCAGGGGTCTCCAAAGACCCGGGACCCTCATCTTGACTGACAAAGGGACAGCCTGAGCCAGGTCACGGCGTCCGGAATGCTGGGGAGATGAGAGGGGCGCGCCGGGGGAACGCCGGGGAATCATTAACAGGGCGGCTGGGCGGGTGGAGGCCGGTGCTCGGAGGGAGGCTGCACGGAGGGAGGCGAGGCGGCAGCGGAGCCCGGCCCCGGGGGACCGGCAGCCACACTGGGCAGGCTCCGGTCTCCTTGGGTTCTGTCCCTGCGGGCGTTGGCGCTAGGCCGCTGGGTGCGGCCACCCTGCTGGGAACGGAGGTCACGCCCTCGGCGCGGCTGGCCAGACAGGTTCCCGCCGAGACCTTCACCCGGGGCAGACTTTGCCCTCTGCGGGGAGCGGCCCTGGCCTGGCCCACCACCACGGCTCGCAGGGGCCGGGGTCCAGGGCGGAGGGCGGAGGAGGGACAGGGATGGGCAGCGGGGGAGCCGCTGGCCCAGGATGGCAGCGGGGCGCAGCCGGGCAGGCTGCTGCGGGGGAGGCCGCCGTACCCTCCGGCTGGCGCTGGGTGGGAGCAGGCGGGTCTAAAGAGCCGCCCTCGGCGACCAGCTGCAGCAGCCAAGTCAGCACGGGCAGGCTCCGCCCCGGTGCCCCCGCGGCCCGCTCAGAACATCCCCAGGAATGCGGGGACTGTCCTCCAGCGTGGGGGTGGCCGCAGCCCCGGGGCAGCCCCTGCACTGGGAGGCCCAGCCTCGCACCTGCCCCGGAGGGGACGCGAGCCGCGGCCGGGGGCTGCGCCACTGCTGTCACTGGGTGGTGCGCGTGGCCAGTCCGGCCCTGGGGTGGGGATGCCCTGCAGGGAAGCTCTGGACTCCGGACACCCAGGCCCCAGACTGCACAGTGGGCTCGGGCTGGGGCCCTGGGACGGTGGGTGCTGGGGGAGCCCCATGGGCCTGGTCGCCTCGGCTGCGGGTCCCGGCCACCGGCCTCCCTCCCGGTAGACTCCGAGGTCCACACTCTCCCGGGCCCCAGGGGCCACGTGGGCAGGCCTGCGACGTGGGGCCTCATCTTCCCGCCCGAAACAGGCTCCGGGCCGGCCATGTGTGCAGGTGTGGAGGGCGTGGGGCCGTCTTTGTTTTCTCAGAGTTACAGGGGCAGAGCCGTGTGCGTCCCGTTACGCTGCGGCCCGCGGCCACCTGGTGCCCTCGGGACTGCTGGTGCCCTCGGCGGAGCCCTGCGGGGACCGGGGCCTGGGCGCCTGGCCTCACCCTGCCCTTCCCTGCAGGACCCGTGCGCCCAGCATGGCACAGCGGCACTCGGACAGCTCCTTGGAGGAGAAGCTTCTGGAAAGCCGCTTCCACTCGGAGCTGTGGCTTGATGCCGAGGGATGCCCGGCGTCCAGCCTCCCCGTGGTCCGGGGTGCCCTGCAGACCAGGGACAGCGGCAGCTCCCCACTCCATTACCCGGCGGCCCCACCTCCATCCCCCGAGGGCGAGGCCCCTTGGACTGTCGTCCTGAGCACCCAGAGCCCCGCGGCCCTCAAGATGGGCACCCAGCAGCTGATTCCCCGGAGCCTGGCTGTGTCCAGCAAGGCTAAGGCCCCTGCCCGCCACCAGAGCTTCGGGGCGGCAGTGCTCAGCAAGGAGGCTGCCCGGCGGGCCCCCCGACTGCACCCGGCCCCCAGCTTCTCCCTGGATGACATGGACGTGGACACCGGCCCTGGAGGGTTGCTGAGACGAAATCTGCGGAACCAGTCCTACCGGGCGGCCATGAAGAGCCTGGGGAGTCCAGGCAGCGAGGGGGGCCCCGTTCGGCTCACCCCCAAACTCCAGGCTCTGGCTGAGGAGCCCAGCCAGCCTCCTGCTCGGTGCCCAGCCAAAAATAAGGTAGGAGACCCGTCCGCCCGGACAGCGGGGAGGGGGCTGTGCCTGGAGGGCCCTCGGAGACAGGCCAGGGACTGACGTCACGTCACATTCGTCCCTGAGCTACGCCTGTGAGCACCTACTGTGTGCGGCCACGTGTGCACACTGGCTGCACGCAGGCATCTTTGAGCACCGACTACGTGCAAGCAATTGTGAGCACCTACTGTGTGCGGCCACTAGTGAGCACCGGCTGTGTGCAGGCAACTGTGAGCACCAGCTGTGTGCCGGTTCCTGGCAGCTTCCTCCAGGCTGGGCGTAGAGCATGGCTGTCCCCACCTGCAGGGAGGCAGCTGAGGCCCAGAAAGGCCAAGGTTTTCTCCAGGGGCCCCTGGCGTCCTCGCTTAGCCAGCGGGGACAGTCTCTGCGCCCCAGGGGCTGGTCCCGCCTCTGCTGGGACCCTCTGCCATGCTGCTGCCCCAGCGGCTGCCTCTGCCCTGGGCTCCTGCCCAGACCACGAGCTGCGGCCCCCGCGGGGGAGAAGCTGAGGCCCTGTCAGGGTGCTGCCTCTGGCCCCCCGCCCGTGCGCTGAGGGGCTGAAGGGGGCCTACAGCGGGGCCCTGTAGGACCCCTCTCCACCCCCCCGGCTGCCCAGCACTCGCTGTGGGTGCTGCTGGGGTGCCGAGGTGGCCCAGGAACCGGGCCGAGGACCGGGCTGGGGTGCTCAGGAGGCCGCACAGCAGGAGGAGGGGCTCAGAGCGGGGCAGGGGTCCTGGGGGAAGGAGGATCAAATCAGCCAGGCGGGGGAGGTGCCCAGGCAGCAGGATGTACCCCGGTCTGAGGGCGGGCCCGGGGCACAGGGGCGGGCCGAAGCAGTTTTCAGGCCCAAACTCGTCCCAGAAGCCGGCTCCTGATTTCCTGCAGCCGCCCCCCGCCGGGGAAATGGTGTCTGGGCTGGCAGCCGGCGGGCCCAGGACCAGGGTGGCTCCCCACAGCCTCTGCTGTCCTGCGCCAGCTCTTGGGGCCCCAGGCCCGTGCAGACAGTGGGCTGGGGGACCCCACTTGTCACTGCTTTCCCTGCTACCACCCCCGCCCCCCGGGCTCCCCAGGGCTCTGAGACGGCCCAGGCCTCCCACGCGCACCTTCTCCGTCCTCTCCCAGACACACCGTCCTGCCTGGGCATCTCTCCAGGCACACTGTCCTGAGCAGCCCCTGGACCCGTTCACCCCTGCGGCCTCTTCCAGGCAGCCCTCCTGGACTGCCCATGCTGCTGCCTGCCCAGAGTCCCCCCTCCAGCCCGTCTGTCTGCCCAGCCCCCTTGCTGACCTGACTCCTCTGTGGGCCTGGCAGTGACCAAAGGCTTCTCTGCCTGGCGGTGCCTCCGGCTGGGGCCTGGGCCCGGGTGGAGCAGTAGCTGGCCCTGCTGACCACTGGTTTCTGTGTCTCCCTGTAGAAGACGCTGGGGCGGAAACGCGCACACAAGGGCTCCTTCAAGGACGGTGAGTGGCTGACACGGCCTGTCCTGCGCGGAGCTGGCCCTGCAGAGACCCCTGCCGGGCAGGGGTGGAGCTCGGTGGCAGAGAACGTGCCATATGGGGCTCCGGGACAGGCCACATCACTCTGAAGGGCTAAGGAAGGTCTAGGAAGTTCTCTGGACTCCCTCCTGCCCAGGACAGAGCCCCACGCACCCTCAGAGGCCGTTGTCAGCCCCAGAGTGTGCACCGGCCCGGGGGTCATCAAGGGACCAGGGCAGATGGGTACTGGCTAGCAACGGGCATCATTGCCATCCAGGGGAGCCAGGCGTTGGGGCCCCAGAGCAGCATTCAGCCTGCTGGGGCACCCCTGGGACCACAGAGGAGGTTGATCATAGGCGCCCCCAGCCAGGAGAGTACCCAGTGGGCCCGGGAGGCTGGGACCTCAGGCTGGGCACAGGCCCTCAGCCAGGACAGGCCCTGGCAGTGCCGCCCTCTGTAGACAGTCACAGTTGGGGGTGCAGGCCCTGTGGGCCCTGGGCTCAGCCACAGGCTGCAGCAGCAAGGTCCCGGTTGGTGCAGGACGGACAGGTGTGCCGGCCTCGCTGCTCCCCTCACGAGTGCCCGGAGCCACAACCAGCCCGACCTTGGGCTGTAGGGGGTATGACCACTGCAGAGCCAGAGGGGGGCTGGCAGCCCTGGACTGAGGGCACAGCACACCCAGGGCCCTACGGACAGCCCGGCCCCAGGTCTGCCCCGCCTGCTTCCGGGGTGACAATGCCACATTCCACACCCCCACCGGAACCGCCATCCTGGCCCACCGCAGAGCCGTGGGTGATCCCGAAGGGCCTGCTCTGGGGGTCCCTGTGCCGCCGACGGTCCAGGGGGCCCCGGGGTTGACACAGCCCCTCCTCCCAGACCCCCGGTTCTACCAGGAAATCCGGGAGCGGGGCCTGAACACCAGCTTTGAGTCAGACGACGACTTGCTGGACGAGCCTTCCAGCCCCGACAGGACCCGGAGCGTGGGAGCCCCCATTGTGGTCCAGAACTTCCGGCCCCCGCAGGTGACCTGGAGCCAGCTCCCGGAGGTAGGGCGGCCCTGCCAGGCCCCAGGGGAGGGTCTCGGGGACACCGGCAGCAGGACACCCCCATGCACCCCTCAGTGTGCCGGTGTCTGGTGGGGGGACAGGCCTCCGTGATGAGCAGCTGTGCCCCGGCCTGTGCCCCCAGGTGGTAGAGTCTGGCATCCTGGACACGCTGCCAGCTGAGGAGCGCAAGAGGCAGGAGGTGAGGGGTGTGGGGTGCCACCACCATGGACCTCATGACACTCGGGGCCCCGCGTTTCCCCCAGGCCAGGCCCCTAAGTAGTGGCGACACCCTGGGCGGGAGAGGGGGCAGCCCTCGGGCAGGGGAGAGATCTTGGCCAGCGACACAGCCTAGGAGCCACCCAGTGCGAACCCCAAGCCCCACCTGCCCCCCCACAGCCCCACCTGCCCCCATGGCCCCTGTTGTGTCCCTGTGGCCTGAGTCCAGCCAGTGGGGCTGAGGCCGCGCTGCTGTCCTCCCCAGGCCATCTTCGAGATCCTCACGTCCGAGTTCTCGTACCAGCACAGCCTGGGCATCCTGGTGGCCGAGTTCCTGCAGAGCTTGGAGCTGCGCACCACCATGACGCCCATGGAGCACCACCACCTCTTCTCCAACGTCCTGGACGTGCAGAGCGCCAGCCAGCGGTGGGCGGCCCGGGGCGGTGGCATGTGGCCGAGGGCGGCGGCGGGCTGGCTTAGGCCCGTCTGCAACCACGGCCTCCTCGGCAGGGAACGAGCACGTGCCGACCCTGGGCCCCCACAGCGGCTCCGGGCCTCCCGGGTACCAGCACCACATGGCCTGGCCCTCCTGTCCTGCCGGGAGGCTGGGCGCAAGGCGTACGGCCGGACAGCGGCTGAGCGGCCTCCACTGTGCCCGGGGCACCCCGCGTGGCGCCATGCCAGGGCTCTGGCTGCAGGGCGGGGGTGAGAAGGGGGCCGTGCCTGCCACGGCTGGGTGTGCACCTGTGTGGGCTCAGTCCGCTGACCCTAGTGCCAGTGATCCCGCCCAACTCACCAGGCCTTGGCATGCCCCCGAAGCAATGGGCAAGTCCCACCGGCCCCCAGAACACTGGGGGGCCGAACCCCTGACTGAGCACCCCCAGTCTGCTCCCTGGGGAAGTTCAGGGCCATGGGGTGGGGCCATCCTGGACAGGCCATGGGAAGGTCACCACCCCACCCAGCAGGGCCAGTGCGGCGGCTGCCTCTCCACCTGGCGCTGACCGCAGGCTGCCAAACTCGGGTGCCCGCACCAGGCGGGGCCAGCAGTCAGCACCTGTGTCTGATCCCCCAGCGCCCCATGCTGGGATCTCGGCCCCCCGCAGGGCTCAGGCAGCTCTTGGCCACTCCCAGCGGCGCCCCAAGCATCGACTGTTCCGGGTCAGTGAGTGCTGACCCCCCCGTGGGTGGAGAGTGAGGCGGGGGTCAGTGAGCGGGAGCTGGGGACCCCTGCCCGCCGCCAAGCACAGGCCGCTTTCCCCTCCCTGAGACCCCGAGGCGTGTCCCTGACCAGGTCCCCAGAGCCCACCATCCTCAGGGCCCGGGCCAGGTAGTTGGGGTCGCCGCCTCCCAGCTGCCCACCGCGGTTGTGTGAGGCCGTGGGGCCGAGGTGGCTCCTGTGCCCTCAGGGCTGGTGCCCGCCGCCCTCCCTGCAGCCTGCAGTCACGGTGCCGGGTCCGCGCTCACACCGCAGCCCCACCTGGCGGGGCCACTGGTCAGGGCACCCGCAGACACCTGGTCACTGCCCGCGGGGTGGGGCTCTCAGGGCCCCCGCGAGGGGTCTGCCCCCCGAGGTCAGGCGGCCTCGTTTCCCAGCAGGCGCGGGGCCCGGCTTGGCAGGCCTTCGCCGGGGAGAGGCCGCTGGGGTGGAGCCCGGGGCTGCACCTAGGAGCTGGCCTGGGAGGGGCTTCTCGGGGGACAGTAGTCAGCATGTGGGAGCGGCTCCGAGGCCAGGGCCCAGATGGTGCCTCGTGTGTCCGGCAGCTGACCACGCACTCCTCCCCCAGGGGCAGACCCTGGGCAGGCCCGGGGCCAGCACTGCTGGACGTTGGCACCGTCATCCTCACCTCCCCAGGAGACGTCAAGGTGGCCCCCGCAGAAGCGGGGTGTGAGGGGGGTTGTGGATGAGTCACCAGAGCCCAGGCCCGCCCGCTGGCCCCTGCCTGGCCCCGAACTGGGCACAGGGTGCTGGTGGTCCTGACCCGGGTCTCAGGGCATCAAGTCCAAGGTCAGCCTCTGTCCCGCCCGCTTGCCGGGCCTCTGCCGGGACTGGGGCGCGGCAGGGGGAGGGCGGGGCGTGGGTTGGGGGGCGCAGGCCTCACCTGCAGCCCCGCAGGTTCTTCGAGGACCTGGAGCGGCGGCACAAGGAGCAGGTGTGCGTGGAGGACATCAGCGACCTGCTGCTGGAGCACGCGGAGCACCACTTCCAGCCCTACGTCGTGTACTGCGCCAACGAGCTGTACCAGCAGCGCGCCCTGCAGCAGCTGCAGTGAGTGCGGGGCCGGGGCGCCGGGCGGCGCCCCCTGGCCCGGCTGACCGCTCTCTCTTGCAGAAACAACAACGCCGCCTTCCGCGAGGCCCTGCGGGTGATCGAGACGCGGCCGGCGTGCGGGGGCCTGCCCGTGCTCTCCTTCCTCATCCTCCCCATGCAGAGGGTGACCCGGCTGCCCCTGCTGACCGACGTGAGTACCGGCCCTCCGCCCGCGCCTGGCCTGTGGGTGCGGGCATCTTGGGGACAGTGGGGAGCCTTTCTGGCCGCCTCTAATCCCCACGCCCCTGCCGAGCTCTTGGGCAGCTCCAGCACCCCACCCCAGCGGCTTCAGCACCCCCCAAGCTTCCCCACTCGTGACAGCTCATGAGGCCTTTCCACGCAGGGAGCCAGGTGGGGCCTCCGGCCTGTGGGCATCACTGCTGGGCTGCTGAGGCCCTTGGCCTCGTGGGCCCCAGAGGCCCTGACCCCCCGCTGTCCACGTTGAGTGGGTGGAGAGGGGCTTGGAGGGGGCGCCCAGAGTGGCTCGTGTCTGTGAGGCACCGGCTCATGGGAAGGGGCGTGTGGGTGTGAGGTGCTCAAACGGGACACGGGAGCCCCCAGCACATGCATGTACGCAGGCGTGCACCCCCCGCGCGTGCAGACGCAGGTGACCCGGGCGTCCCCAGCGCGCACGTGCAGACGCTCCCACCTGCACACAGGCCGGCACCAGCTGGGCCCTGAGACCACCGCAGGAGCTTGGGGGGACCCTTTCTCAGCCGAATGGGGCCTCGGGGTGGGGGGCTCTGGGATGTATAGAAGTGGGGGCTTCGGTGGCCTCCCCAGGCTGGACCTGGAGGCCAAGGACTGAAATGGTGGGCAGGTACCAACTCCTGTGCCCACCTGGCCAGCAGACCCGCTGGGGGGCCTACCCCCTGCAGGCCCCTAAACCTCGGGCGCGGGAGGGCATGCGGCACCTCACGCCCGGCGTCCCTCCGCAGACGCTCTGTGTCAAGAGCCAGGGCCACCCGCAGAGGTATAGCGCCGCCTGCCGCGCCCTCAAGGCCATCAGCAAGGTGAGGCGGGGCTGCCGCCTGGCAGAGGTGGGGTGCTCCCGGGTGCCCACCCCAGCCCCCGGTGCTGACGGGAACACTGAGGCCCGCGGGAGCGCGCGTGCAGTCCGTGAGCCGCGGGGCGGGCACCCAGGGACCGGCCTGCCCCTGTGCACGCAGCTGGTGAAGAAGTGCAACGAGGGCGCCCAGCAGATGCAGCGCACGGAGCAGATGTACACGCTGCACACGCAGCTGGACTTCAGCAGGGTCAAGGTGGGCGCGTGAGTGCGGGTGTGTGCAGGTGCGTGGGGGCACAGGCAGGCCCGCGTGTGCGTGCAGGTGTGTGTGCTTGTTGTCAGTGTGCACACGTGTGCACACATCTGGGCTGGAGTCCACCTGTGTGAGCACATGCATGTGTGAGCACTGGGTCCGGGCCTGGGCCTGCACGCCCCCCCGTCAGCACCGTGCTATGGGGTCCCAGCCCCCCACTGAGAGCTGGAGAGGGCCCTGGGGTGGTGCCTGGGAGGCCTGGGGCTTGGCCCAGTTTCCCTCTCTGGGGGTTCCTTTGGGCCCACACCCTCAGGCCCGCAGGACAGGACAGACAGGCCCTGAGTGGCTAGTGGGGGGCAGCGGGCCTGAGGGCTGCCCCTGGGCCAGAGACCCTTGCTGGCTGTGCGGGGCCCCTGGGTCAGGCTCCCCTGGCGTGGAACGGCACTTCAGCTGCCCCCCCACCACCACTCGAGCAGGGCTCAGGCTGCTGCCCACTTCCCTGGACCAGCCCCAGAGGCGTAGCAGGCCAGGGCCCCACCCTGCCGTACCCCAGGCCATTCAGGCCGCCTCCCCGGGGGCCCAGTGGCAAGCACAGAGCAGCCTCGCCCCTGCTGGTGTGTCTGCAGGAGGCTGGGGCTCAGCAGGCGCTGGGCAGAGCGGGAGGACGAGGGATGGACGGAAGCTCAGAGGTCCGGGGTGAGGGGAGCAGGTGGGCCAGGGAGGGCTTCCCGGAGGAGACTCCTCCTCGTCCCGGCAGCGAGTCTTGTGTGCAGTGAAACACCCGCAGCGGAGCAAGAGCCCAGCCCAGCCCACCTGAGCCCCGGGGGTGGGGGGGAGCAGCATAGCCAGGCAGGTGCTGGGGGGTCGGGTTCCAGGGTCCCAACAGGGGGTGTTGAAATCGGGCCTGCTGGGGGCCGAGCTAGTGGGTACCCAGCCCAGCGCCCCACCCCAGCTGTACTGCCCAGGGTCAGCCGTGTGGGCCCTGCTGGGCGTGGGCACCGGCCGGGCCCTCTGGGCCACCTGCCTGCTGGAGGCGGGGCCGCCTGCCCGGGCTTCTGGGAGGACTTGAGGGTCCAGGCAAGATCCAGGCGCGCCTGTCGGCGCGGGACGGGCCTGTGTCTGGGCCGGCGCAGTCCTGTCCCGCCCCGGCCCAGCTCTGGACAGTCACCGGTCTGGGAGCAGGGGTGCCCCGCCCGGCCGCCGCGCATCCGCCCCTCTCCCCCCAGAGTCTCCCGCTCATCTCCGCCTCCCGCTGGCTGCGGAAGCGCGGGGAGCTCTTGGTGGTGGAGGAGACCAGCCGCTTCCGGAAGCTGGCCGGCCGGCCCACCTGCTACCTCTTCCTCTTCAACGACTTCCTGGTGGTCACCAAGAAGAAGAGGTGGGTGTGGGCACCTGGAGACCCTGCGGGAGGCGGAGAGGGGCTCCGGCCAGCCAGCAGGACGCGGGGACCCGGCCTGAACGGCTCTGACCCAGGGCTGTGGGCACGGACCCCCCTCTGGCTGGCCCCAGAACACCCACAGTGGCCGGCCCAGCCTCTGCTGCCCCAGCTGGTCAGCGCCTCCGCCCCTCACCGGGCAGGCTCGGCTCCACACAGCCTGGGTCCACGCCCTCTGGGGCCAGGGGCCGGGGCCCGCACTCAGCGTGGGCACGGCCGCTCTCCCTGCAGCGAGGACAGCTTCGTGGTCCAGGACTACGCCCAGGTGGACGCCATCCAGGTGCAGAAGTTGGAGCCCTCAGAGTCCGCTGTGCTGGGGGGCGGCCACCGGGGCTCCTCCGTGCCGCACCCCTTCCAGGTGACGCTGCTGCACAACAGCGAGGGCCGCCAGGAGAAGATCCTGCTGTCCTGCGACTCCGCGTAAGGGGGGCCGCCGCCTGCTCCCCAGGGCCTCAGGCCCATACCCGCCCACTCCTGCCGCAGAGGGACAGCCTGGTCCTCAGCGGCCACGCCCAGTGGGACACAGCGGCCGCCATGAGGTGCTGCGGTGGGGGTGGGGGCTCCGGCGAGGGGCGGCTCGCCTGCAGTCAGGCAGTGCAAAGGCCCTGGGGCAGCAGCCCCTGCCGCCCAAGATAGCGGGGTTGCAGCATGGGGCTAGGGGGACACGAGGCCGGGAGGGCACAGGAAGGTGCCAGTGGGAAGAAGGCACGAGGGGCTCCGGGCCCCGGCTCCAGCCCCCTCCTGAGTGGAAGCCGAGGCCTTGTGTGCCAGCTAGCAAGCGCCAGGCCCGAGGCCCTGTGTCAGGAAGTAGAGCCTGGGTCCTGGGGGTCCAGCTGCCCCCAGACTCTGTGACCTGGGCAGGGGTAACCTGGGGCCAGGCCACCTGGTGGAGCCTGCCCAGAGCCGGGCCCCTGCCGTGGTGGGGGTGGGAAGCCCTGGGTGGCGCCCGCTGAGACTCCTGGCAGGGCAGACGCAGGAGAGGCCCCTGGCAGCGGGCCCTTCACCACTGCCTGCCCCACCTTGAGGGCCGTAGGGACACCTACCCTGCTCCAACGCCCAGGGCTGGGGTGATGCCAGAGGCCACCAGGCCGGCCGGCCTCACATGTGCTCTGCCCCCAGGAGCGACCGGGCACGGTGGGTCACGGCCCTCACACACCAGCAGAGGCAGGGCCCCGCCAACAAGGAAGGTGAGTGCTGCTCGCCGCCCCCCTCGCCCCCAGGTCAGAGGGAACAGCTGCAGCTGGCCTGGCCCTGGGAGGCCCGCCTGGCACAGGCCCAGCCCGCCCGGAGCCTGGCCCTCCGCAGTGTGGAGAGGGCGGCCGTGCCTATGCGGGGGGACGCTGCAGCTGTGGGGTCTGGCCAAGCTGTCACCCCGCCCTGCCAGGCCCACCTGAGCCCCAAGTGCCCTCTGCTCACGCCGGGTGCTGGCCCTGGAGGCAGGACATCTGGGGGCCCACCGAGGCCAGAGTGGGGGCTGGAGGAGGGGCCTGCTGCCCCCACGGCCCTGCCCCAACCCCTGTCTCTCCCAGACCTGCCGCAGGTGGAGGTCACCAAGGCCTACTTGGCCAAGCAGGAGGACGAGATCACGCTGCAGCAGGCCGACGTGGTGCTGGTCCTGGAGCAGGAGGACGGTGAGCGTGGCGCTGGGCGGGGCGCAGGGGCGAGGGCGCCATAACCTGACCTCACAGCCCTGCAGGGCATCCTCTAGTCCCCCGCAGGGTCCACGCCGGTTCCTGGCCCTGTCCTGGGGGGAGGGGGCACACCCGGTCCAGCCCTGTGCTCAGGACAACAGCCCAGTGTGCCCGCTCGGCCGCAGGGCCAGTGTCCACGCACCCTGCTGGGGCCAGCACCAGGACAGGGAGCAGCCCCTGGGCAGGCGGGCGGGGCTGCTCGGACCCCACACACCCCGCAGCTCAGGGGCGGCGGCGGCGTGGACATCAGGCCCAGGCCCCGCCTCACCGCCTGCGTCCGGCCCAGGCTGGCTGCACGGCGAGCGGCTGCGGGACGGAGAGGCGGGCTGGTTCCCCGAGGACGTCGCCCGCTGGATCACCAGCCGCCTGGCCCAGGAGGGCAACGTGCGCAGGATGGAGCGGCTGCGGCTGGAGACCGACGTGTAGCCGCCCCCGGCGCCCGGGCACCAGGACCACTTGCAAGTGCTGCCCAGGCTGGACCCGGCCTCTCTGGAACCCACCCGCCCGGCGCCCTGGTGCCGAGGGACACGGTGGCGCGGGCGCGTGAGGCCCTCTCCTCCCCTGTGGGACAAGGACCTCCAGTGACGGGGCGCCCCACCCCCCGAGAGAAGGGGCACGGGCGTGACCCCAGCGCCAGCACCGACTGTGACCGCACCCTTTTCCGAAGACATTAAAGTTTCATGCCTGGACCCCCACGCGACCCAGCGGTGCAGGCCGCCCAGCCCCCCACCCCGAGGCGAGGGGTCCCTGGGGCTCCGCCCAGCCCTGGCCACGGTGGGCCGTGCTCGTCGTGGCCCTGGCCCGTCTGTCCACCCGGTGCCCAGGGCAAGGCCGGGCTCCTGATGCGCCCCTCCCCCACGCAAGCATCAGCTGACCAGTGGGCTGGAGGACCCTAGGGTGTCCCAGCCCACCTGTGCCCCCAGGGCAGGCACTTGGGGGGCATGGGGGGGCAGCAGGAGACGTGTCCTCCCAACCTGGTGAGAGGGGCCGGGCGGCAGGGGCTGGGCCAGGAGGGGTCCCCACTCCCAAGAGGCCCCCCCACGTCCCCCCCCGGGGCGGTGATGTGCTTGGGGCAGGGCTCCCGGCCTTCTGAGAACCTGCCCGCGCCCCCCACTTCTGAAAGCCAGGGGTGTCTCCTCACAGCGGAGCGGGGCCATCGCGCCCCCTCGCAGCCCGGGCCAGCTCCCGAGGGAGGGTTTGAGTGGGGAGCGGAGCTGCCCGCCTGCCTGTAGACCAGGCGGGGGGCGCACGGCGGGGAAGGGGCACCCTGTGGCCTGGGGGAGCAAGGCCCAGGGCAGGGCCGGGTCCCCTGAGGTCCGTCCAGCTGCACCGTGAGCATCTCGGGCCTCCGGCTGCTGCCTGGGCACTGGCTCAGCGCCGCTTCTCCCGGGGCGCGCGGGCGGGTCTGGCCACAGGCTGTGACGCCCGCCCAGGGCCCGGGCCTTCCTTCTCGCAGCCGGCGGGCGGGCCGTTCTCCGCGGTCCCACAGCGGGGCCTGCCCGCCCGAGCCTCCAGGTCTTTATTTGGCGCGCGCGTCGGCCTGAGGCCATCACCGCTGGGCGAGAGCCTGCGCCTTTGTCAGCGGCCTCTCCTCCCCTCCCCGGGCGGACCAGCGGCCTGCCTGCAGCGCCCCTCGCGCCCCTCAGCCCCTGCTGCCCTGGGGGGTCCTGGCTGGGAGGCCGCGCCCCACGGCCAGCTGGCAGCTGCGGCCCGGCCCCACCTTCCTTGGCGGGGAGCGGGGGCACCAGCTCCCAGGCTGGCAGGGGGAGGGGAGACCCCAAGAGACTTCCCGGGGGAGGAGGGGCAGAGCCTCACAGCAGGGGCCCACGTGCCCATTTGGTTCAACCCTCCCCACAGGCACCCACCCCTTGTTTCTGCCCTGAGGCCAGGAGCTGGGTGCCCAGGGCTGGCCTCCCCCTGGGGTCCTGCCCCTGCCAGCAGGCTCTGCGGTCCCCCTTCCTGAGCTTGTTCTGGGGTCCACCTGCCTCTGCCAGGGCAGCCCTAGGGTCTCTCTGGAGCACAGGAGCCCGGATAAGCCCCGAGTTTACCTACGTGACACCCCCCAGCCCAGGGAGGAGCAGGGTTGAGAGGGCAGGGCGGGGGTCTCCCCAGCTGGGGTTTCTGTGGGCCACGGCGGCGCCCGGGGCCACCTTGGCGAGACCACACACAGCGACACTCGGCCACGAGGAAGCCACGGCTCCTTTCTTAACTTACTGTTCACACGGCACAGGAACCCGCCCCGGGCCCCGGGCCCCGCAGCCCCGAGTCGGGGCGTCCCGGGCAGGCACCACGGGCTTGTGGGCCGCCTGTGAGCACCTGGACACGGGCCCGGCCCTGTCTGCAGGCGACAGGGCTGCGGCAGTTCCAGGCCTAGCACCAGAATAACCCGCTGGAGCGCGGGCACCCCGCGCCTGCACTCCCTCCAGAACCGGGGAGGCGCGGCTGCGGCCAGGGCAGCCGGAGCAGAGTCTACTCGCTGGGTCCACTTGTGCTCAGCCCATCCGGCCGAGCCAGAGGCCGCGGCTGTCCACAGCCCGGGGACAGGCAGGACCAGACTCCTGGCCCAAGTGTCCTTCCTCAGTTGCTGCCAAAGCTCTGGGTCCCTGGGCGCTCTCGGGAGGTGTCTCGGGGCCTCACGGGGCTGTCTCTGAGCTAGCGCTTCGAGGCCCTGCTGCTGAGCCCGGGTGCTGGCCCGAGGGCACCAGGATGTGAGGTCCCTGCAATGCAGGAGAAAGGAGAGTCGCCGGGGAGCTGCCAGGTGCCAGGCTCACACCTGCCCTGCCCCGGATCCCTCCAGTGCTAGTGCCTCGTCCAGACCCCCGCCGCCTCCTCTCCAAGGCCCATGGGGCCCACGGGGCCCGGGGCCCCTGTCAGTGCCAGGTCCCCTTCCTCCGGCTTTGGTGATGCCACCAGAATGCCATCCTGAAAAGCACCAGCCCCTCAGCAACACAGGAGGCCCCAGTCTCCTTACCTGGGCCCGGGGCTGGGGATGAGCTCTCAGGAAGCTGGGGGGTCCCCCCTGGAGGCAGACAGGCAGCAACTCATGCTGGTGCCCCACCCTTGGGTGAGCAGCCCCCCCCCGACCCCACCCAGCCCAGTGAAGCCCCCTGACCCCTATGAGGACAGAGGGACACGCGCCTGCCGGACCGGCAGCCCCCAGCCCTGCCCGGGACACGCGGGGCCGGCACAAGCCGCCGGGCCTGGACGCAGAGGGCGCCTCAAGGCGAAGCCGCGTCCCGCGCGAGGGGCCGGGCCAGGACTGACGGGCCGCGCGCCCGAAGCCCCGCCCCCCGCACCTGCCGAGGCCGAGGCGGCGGGGCTGAGGCGCAGCACCCACCTGGCCGCCAGGTGCCCCGCGCCCCGCGCAGCCCCTCGTGCGGCAGCTGCCGGCGGGGGCCGCGGGGTCCCGGGGCAGCTCAGGCGCGCAGGCCGCGGGCCGAGCCGGGAGTCCCCGAGTCCGCTCCCCTCGCGCGCCCCAGGCCCCGCTCCCTGAAGGCACGTCCGGGGCGCTCACGCCCCCCGACCGCAGGTGGGCGGGGCGGGGCCCCGGGGGGCGGGGCGCGCGGGTCCGGGCCCCGGGGGGCGGGGCGCGCGGGGCGGGCGGGGGGGCGGGGCGCGCACTCACCCTGCCGGCACGAGGGCCCCGCGCGGCCGTCCAGGCAGCGGCACTGCCCGCTCCGGGGGTCGCAGTCCGCCCCGCCCGCGCAGTCGCAGCGCAGGGCGCAGCCCGGCCCGAAGAAGCCGCGTCTGCAGTCTGGGGGGCGGGGGAGGGGGGGGGTGAGCACCCCGAGCCTGGGGGGGACCCTGTCCCGGGGAGGGCGCGGGCGGCCGGGCCCTTCGCGGGGCGCGCGCCAGGGGCCACGGGGCGGCGCGTCGGGCTCCCGGGGCGGCTCCCCAGCCCGGGCGGCGGGCGGCGGGCGGCGGGCGGGGGCAGCGCTGGGCGGGCCCGGCCGGCGCCACCAGCCAACGCCAGGGGCGCCCCGACTCACCGAGGCCGCAGGCGGGCCCCGTGCGCCCGGGCGGGCAGAGGCAGCGGCCGGGAGCGGGGGTCGCAGGGCGCGCCCCGGCAGTCGCAGCGCCCGCGGCAGGCGTCCCCGAAGGAGCCGGGCTCGCAGCCTGCGGGGGGCGGGGGGGGCGTCAGCGGGCGGGGCGGGTCTGTGGGGGCGGGCCGGGCCGGGCCGGGCCGGGGGGGGGGGCCGGGCGGGGGGGGGCTGGCGGGGGGGGGGGGCCGGGCCGGGGGGGGGCCGGGCCGGGGGGGGCCGGGGCGGGCCGGGCGGGGGGGGGGCCGGGCCGGGCCGGGGGGGGGGGGGCCGGGGCGGGGCTGGGGAGGCCGGGGCGGGCCGGGCCGGGGCGGGCAGGTGGGGGGGCCGGGGCGGGGCGAGGGGTGGGCCGGGCCGGCCGGGGGGGGGGGGGGTGCCGGGCCGGGGCGGGGCGGGGCGGGGCGGGGGGGGGCCGGGCCGGGCGCTCACCCGCCTCGCAGAGGTCGCCGCGGAGGCCGGCGGGGCAGAGGCAGCGGCCGCTGACCGGGTCGCAGGGGGCCCCGTGCTGGCAGGCGCAGGCCCCGCGGCAGCCGGCGCCGTGGAAGCCGGGGGGACAGGCTGCGGGGGGCCCGGGTGAGCGGCTGCCGTGCGCGCGCCGCCCCGGCTTCCCCGCGCGGGGGCTGAGCCCGGGCGAGCCCCCCCGCCCGCCGCCCCCCGCCGGGACCGCAGCCGGCGCGGCCTCCCGGCACGCGGGCGGGGGCGGGCGGGGCGGGGGCGCGAGGCGGGGGCGGGGCTCGGCGGGGGCGGGCGGGGCGGGGGCGCGAGGCGGGGGCGGGGCTCGGCGGGGGCGGGCGGGGCGGGGGCGCGAGGCGGGGGCGTGGGGGCGGGCGCGAGGCGGGGCGGGGGCGCGAGGCGGGGGCGTGGGCGCGAGGCGGGGGCGGGGGCGGGCTCGGCGGGGCGGGGCTCGATCGGGGTGGGCGGGGCGGGGCGGGGGCGCGAGGCTCGGGCGGGGCGGGGCCGCGGCCCTGGGGGCGGGGCGGAGCTGGGCCGCGGGGCGGGGCCGCGGACTCACTGTGCTCGCAGGCGGGGCCGTAGAAGCCGCGGCCGCAGCGGCAGGCGCCCGAGGCGGGCTCGCAGGTGTGGTTGTGCCGGCAGGCGCACTCCAGCCGGCAGGCGGGCCCGTAGCGCCCGGGCGGGCAGGCTGGGGGGGCCGCCGGTCAGCCTCCTGCAGGGGCGCGGGGCGGAGGGCCCGGCCCCGCCCCCGCCCGAGGCACCGCCCCGGAGGCCCGCCCCCGCCCGGGTCCCGCCCCCGCCCGAGACCACGCCCGGGAAGCCCCGCCCCGCCCCTGGGCCCCGCCCCGCCCCTGGGCCCCGCCCCGCCCCCGCGGCCCGCGCGCTCACCCTGTCCGCAGTGCGGCCCTGTCCAGCCGGGGCCGCAGGAGCAGCTGCCGTCCGCGGCGTGGCACAGGCCCCCGTTTCTGCAGGCGCACACGCGCTCACAGCCCGCGCCAAATCGGTTCTGGGGGCACCCTGGGGGCGAGGGGCTGCTCAAGCTCGGCGCCCCACCAGGCCTGCCGCTCTCGGCAAGCGCTCCGGGGGTCTCTGCCTGTCTCTGCCCCAGCTCCTGGCCTGGCGCTCAAGGCGCGACACCGATGCCCCCTGCCCGGCCACCCGCGCGCGGCCAGTGAAGCCAGGCCTGGTCCCACGCCGGGGGCGGCCGGGGGCTGGAGCGCCTGCCCGGCAGGGCCGGCTGGGGAAGCCTGCCTGGAGGTCGCTCTGCAGAGGCCCACGCCCCAGGCAGAGAGGAGGCTGGGGTGGGACACTGCGGTACGTCTGGGCCCCGCTCATGGCCCCACAGCCAAGGTCTCCCCTGGACTTAGGACCCGCACCTCCTACCCCTTGCTGCCACGGGTCGGGGATTGGGGGATGGTGGCAGGCCCCCATGAGGGCCGGGGAGGGCCGAGGGCTCAGCCCTGGCAGGGCAAGCGTGTGGACTGGCGTGACACCGTGGCCCTCCCAGGTGCTGGTGCATTGCGGTGGCCCCACTCCCTGAGGCTCCACCGAGGCATTCGCCCTCCAAGGCTGTGGCGTTGCCTGTGCCCCCTCACCTTGCTCACAGTGGGTGCCGGTCCTCCCTGGGGGGCAGGTGCAGGTGCCCGTCACGGGGTCACAGGCTGCCCCCTCCCCACACCAGCACACATGGGCACAGCCGGGGCCAAAGCGGCCTGCTGGACAGGCTGCCGGAGAAACAGGACAGTGGCCGCCTAGCCGGCCCCCATGCCCTCGGCCGCACCAGCCCCAGGACCCAACAGGACAGAAGGACCCCGGACCCGTGTCTGGTCCAGACGGCCCCGCCCTGCCCCCACGCCCTGCCCAGCTGGCACCTCCCTCCCGCCCACGGGCCGTGCAGGGGCCAGGCCTGCTCGGCAGCCACCACTGTGCCCCCGCTCCCGCCCAGCCCAGCCAGGGTCCAGACAGGCGAAAGTCCCCCGAGCGTCAGGGAGAGCCTTCGGCGGGCAGGGTGCCGGCCCCTCCACGTGGCAGAGCCCCAGCCGCTGGTGGGTGCTGGAGGCAGCACCCACCAGGGCAGACCTGGAGGAGGCCTACGGAGGTGGGTGGTCGGCAGCTGCCTCCTGCGAGTCTGGCCGGTGGGGCCCTGGATAGGAGGAGCTGGCCCCGCCTGTACCCCAACACTCACTGAGGCTGCAGTCAGCTCCGAGGAAGCCCGCAGGACAAAGGCAGGCCCCCGAGGCCGGGTCACAGGAGCCGCCGTTCAGACACCCACACTGTTGCTCGCAGCCGGGCCCGAACTGCCCAGGAGGGCACCCTATGGGGAGGGCCAGTGGCTGGGACCCAGCTGGGCACTGCCCCCCGCAGAGCCCCGCCCTGCCCCGGCCCTGCAGCACTCACGCTGCCCGCAGCTGGGGCCGTGGAAGCCGGCAGCGCACACGCAGGCCCCGGAGGCGGGCAGGCAGGCCTGGTTCTCGCCGGGACACCGGCACCTCTGGCTGCAGCTCTCCCCAAAGGTGCCGGGAGGGCAGGCTGGGGAGGAGGCAGCAGGGTCATCCTGGCCCGGCCCAGGACCAGCATGCTCCCCAGCACGGCCTCACTGGGGGGAGGCTTGGGGGTGTCACAGTTCAGGCTGGGCCTGCACCCCCAGGGCCCCCAGAGGGGTCACCTACGCTGCTCACAGCCGGGTCCGAGGAAGCCAGGGGGACAGCGGCACTCGCCAGTGGCATGGTGGCAGGCGGCACCAGGGGGGCACTGGCAGCGCTGGGCGCAGTCCATCCCGAACCAGCCAGGCGGGCAGGCTGAGGAGGAAGCACGCTGGTGGGTGCTGCAGGCCCAGGGGGCTCTGCAAATGCCAACCCACCCTGGGCAGGTGCCGGGGTGCTGGGGGGGGCCTCACCGTGCTCACACCGCAAGCCCCTCCACCCCGGGGGGCAGAGGCAGTCCCCGGAGACGCGGTCGCAGGCACCTCCCCGCCGGCAGTCACAGCGTTCCTCACAGTGAACCCCAAACGTGCCCTCGGCACAGGCTGTGGCAAAGGAGACCGCTGGAGTAGTGTGGAGGGCCCCCCAGCCCACACACAGGGGGTGCAGCTCAGCAGCCGGGGGCCTGGGGACGGGGCCCAGCCAGGCTGCCTCAAACAGGGGACCTCCTGGGCTGCACCAGCTGGGGGCCGAGGGGCTCCGCCCGGTGGTGGCTGGCAGCAGCTCGGGGGGTGGACGAGGCAGTGATTGGCCCAATGCCCACCGGTCAGGGTGTCTGCAGGGGCTCTCGAGCAGGGCCATCGAGGGTGGCGGCCCCTCCCTCCCCCAGGCCTCGGGGCACGGAGTGCCTGGCCAGAAAAGGCTTTGGGTCCCACGGAGCTAAAGGACCCCCTCTAGGGTGGACAGTGCCACCCAGGCCCCCAATCACCCCTGCATCTTCGGGCCGGCTCCCGAGGTGGAGGTTCTGCCCTGCAGACCCTCAGCAGGGCCCCACTCACCGCTCTGGCACGCGTCCCCCGTCCAGCCGGCTGGGCAGAGGCAGCGCCCCGTGTGCTGGTCGCAGAGGCCGCCGTGGAGGCACCTGCAGCTGTGCTGACAGCCGGCTCCGAAGCTCCCCGGGCGGCACTCTGTGGGGGGCCTGGTGAGTGGGCTGCCTCCCGGCAAGGCGGGACCCCAGCACCCCGGACCCCTTGCCAGCAGGCCTCTGCCCCAGGGCCCGGGTCCTGGGTCCTTGGGAAGGACAGAGTGGCCACCCCGGCAAGCTGCTCCCAGCCTGGGGGCTGGCTGGGGCGGTGCGGGGTCCTCTGGCACCAGCCCTGGTGACCACTGACCTCCACGGCGCTCGCCCCTGCCCACCCAGTGCTCACCCTGCTCACAGGCCGGGCCAGTCCAGCCCTCGGGGCACGTGCAGCGGCCTGACACCGGGTCGCAGCTGCCGCCGTTCTGGCAGAGGCAGGGGAGCTGGCAGTCCTCGCCGTACAGGCCCGCGGGGCAGGCTGGGGGCGGGGGGAGGGGCAGCAACTGCAGCAGCTGCAGCCCCCAGGCCCTGGGCACCCCCCCCCAAGCACCACCTGTGGGGCCAGCGTGCTCGTCCAGGGCTGCCTCTAGGACCACCTGCCCCCCCAGCCATGACCCCCCGAGGGGCACAGCGCAGAAAGCTGCGGCCCTGGCCCAAGGCAACCTCTCCCCCGCCCCGCCCTCCGCTCGGAGAGCCTCGTCCCCCCAGCCACTCGGGCTTACCCTGCCGGCAGGTGGGCCCTGTCCAGCCCGGGCTGCAGCGGCACTGCCCGTGGACGGGGTTGCACGAGGCCCCGTTGAAGCAGGAGCAGGCCTGGCTGCAGTTGGGCCGTAGGTGTGGGCCGGGCAAGCTGCGGGGGTGGGGGGGGCATCAGGGCTCCCTGACCTGCCAGGGCCCCCGGCCGCGGTGGTCAGTCCCCCTCCCCTGACCCAGGCGCCACCAGGGGGGTCACAAGCGGCCCGAGGCGCTGGCCCACGTGGGCAGAGCAGCGCTGGGGCGGCCGCCTGGCACCCAGACCCAGGGCGGGCGGAGGCGAGTCCGGTGGAGCCCTCCGGGGGCACCCGGGGCTGGCGGGGCCTCACGCACTCTGGGCACAGCGGGGGCCCTGGCGGCCGGGGGACAGAGGCAGGAGCCGCTCACGGGGTCGCAGGGGGCCCCCGAGGAGCAGTCGCAGGCGCTGCGGCAGTCCAGTCCGAAGAAGCCGGCCGGGCAGGCTGCGGGCAGGGGGGGCGGTGAGCGGGCGGCGCCGACCCCAGACCCGCCCCGCCCTCCGGGCCGCCCAGCTCACCGCGCTCGCAGAAGGTCCCCCTCCAGCCGGGCGGGCAGGTGCAGGCCCCGCTGATGTGGTCACAGGCGGCCCCGTGCTCACACCGGCACCGCCGCCCGCAGCCGGGCCCGAAGTGGCCCTGGGGACACCCTGGACGGGCAGCCGGGCCACGGTTACCCTGGGCATCCCGGCTGGTGCCCCGGGCTGTGGCGGGGGCTGACTCCCAGAGGCGCACGCTGGGCCCCCCGCCACTGCCGCCCCCCCAAGACAGGAAACAGCAGTGGAGAGCCCGGGCCCCCAAGACCCGCAGCCCTGGCCAGCGAGCGTGCGGAGGGGCAGACCCCAGTCCTTAGCGTGGCTTCCCGCCCCTCCCCCAGCGCCAGGCGCCCCAGGGTGCGCGGTAGCCCCCACCTCACCCTGGCTCTCCGGGGTCCAGGGAGGGGGGAGGGCAGGGCTGAGCCCCGCTGAAGAGGGGGAGCCGGGGGAGCCCGGGCAGGGAGACCACACGCCACCCTGCGCCCCTCCCCCCACGCGCCTCTGCACAACCGGCCCCAACACTTGGCGTGTGCGTGTGCATGTGCGTGTGTGCGCGTGCGCTCGTGCGTGTTTATGTGTGCGCCCGCGTTCCCGCCCAGGCCGCACCGGGCCAGGCGTCCAGGACTCACGCTGCTCGCACCGCGGGCCCACGAAGCCGGCCTCACACAGGCACCGGCCGCTGACCGCGTCGCAGCTCCCGCGGCCGCTGCTGCAGTTGCAGCTGTGGCTACAGTCAGGTCCCCAGCGCCCGCCGTCACAGGCTGCAACAGAGCCGGTCACCGCGCGGCCAGGGGCCCGCCCGCCCTCCGCCCGCCCTCCGCCGGCTTCCGGAGCAGGCGCGCACCTCTCTGGCAGCTGAGGCCGGTCCACCCAGGGGCGCAGCTGCAGTGCCCGGTCACAGGGTGGCAGAGCCCGTCGTTGGCACAGGAGCACGGCAGCAGGCAGCCGGGCCCAAACCAGCCCGCGGGGCACACTGGCGCAGAGCGAGGTGAGCGTGTGGGCAGACACCCCACGCTCCGCCACCAGCCCCCACCAGCCCTGGGATCCCACATGAAGAGCTGGGTCAGGGCTGGGTAGGGGGCAGGGCCTGGGGCAGGGGGTGGGACTGGGAGGGGCCTGGGTCCGAGGCAAGGCTGGGTTGGGGCAGGGCCAGGCCAGGGTCCATCGGAGCCTGGGGCCAGGGCGGGGCCGGGGCAACCAGGCCCTCACCGTCCTGGCAGCGGTTGCCCACGTAGCCGGGCTGGCAGCGGCAGGCGCCGTCCTCGGGTCCACAGGTGGCCCCGTGCTCACACGTCGGGCAGATCTCCTGGCAGCCGAGCCCCCAGCGACCCTCGGGACAGTCTGGCACAGAAGCCAGTCTCCCTGAGGCCTGGTGGCACCAAGGCCCAGCATCACCCACCCCTGCCAACGCCTAATGCCAGAGCGGGAACCTGCTGCCGGCAGAGCTGGCCCAGCGGAGGGAAGGGGCTCAGCGGTGGGGTGCCCGCCGGGAGAGGAGGCCCTGCCCAGGCCGGCTCAAGGCACACGACCGGGAGCCCACGAGAGGGGCTGGCCCCGTCGGCACTGGCCGGAGGGCACAGCTCGGCCCTGCCGGAGCAGCCCTCAGGGAGGTGGGCCCGGATGTGTCTCACCTGCCCCGCAGTCGAGCCCCGTCCTCCCTGGTGGGCACAGGCACTGCCCGGTGACCCGGTCACAGGGGGCTCCCGCACAGGAGCAGGAGCCCGAGCAGTTCACACCAAACGTCCCCGCGGGGCACTCTGCAGAGGGGGACGGGGGGGGACTCTCAGCCCGGCCGCCCCACTCCTCCCGGCCGGCACCCCCACCCCTGGCACCGCCAGCAGCGGAGGGCACGGGCGTGGCAGGGACGTCTGCCGGGCTGGCCCGTGTGGGGAGAGGGAAGGAGGGCGGCCTGGGCAGGAGCAGGGGCGGCCAGAGACGCCTGCCTCGGGCATCCAGGACCCGGGACAGCGGGAGTGGGGGGCGGAACCCGTCCAACCTGCGTCTCACTCCTGGCAGGTCCGGAGGTGTCCCCCACCACCACCTGGGGGTGCCCCTGCCTAGCAGGGAGGCCGAGGAAACATGTGCCCCCTCACAGATCCCCAAAGTGCACGGGACGGGGTGGGGGTTGGGGCCTACATCCCCCACTTTCCTCCCAGGGCTGTGACTGTCCTGGCCAGATGGGTGCTGGGGGGAGGGTGCAGGGCAGGAACACCCTGAGGCCCCCTCCTCACCCACTGCCCAGAGGGATGGGCACCGAGACCCGGCGGGGGGAGGCCACAAAGCAGAGTGTCCAGGAGAGAGGCCAGAGGCTCAGGGCCAGACCCCGGCCCCGGGGAAGAACAGGCAGGCACGCGCCAGGGCACACCCAGGTGCGCACAGGCACTCACACATGCCAGGTACACACACACACACACACACACACACACACGGGCGCACACAGGCACTCACACACGCCAGATACACACGTGCCACGCGCACAGGGGCAGGCGCACAGAGGGCACAGCTGCCCGCCAGGCCCCAGGGGCCTCCCCTAGCTGGGCGCAGGCTGCCACCCCCCAGCTCTCAGGAAAGGCGCCCGCCCTGCAGCAAAAGGCTGGTCGTTTCCTGTGGCTCATCCTTGGCGCCCTGGGGGCTTTTAAAGCAAGAGAATCAGCAGCAAGTGCTGGGGTACAGGCCCCGGGGGTCCCTCACGGGCCCCAGTGCCCACAGGGCTGGACCGGGCGGCGGTGGGTGCGGGGAGGGTGGTGGTGGGTGCCCACGTGTGCACGTGTGGGCAGCGGGCGGGGACAGAGAGGAGGCGGTGCGGGGCCGGGGATTCAGGCAGGTGAGCCGGGGCTGTCCTCTCGGGCCTGGGGCAGTTGGGCGGGGGTGGTAGAGGGGGAGCCCTCAGCTCCTCGGGGCAGGGGGCAGGTTCGCAGGCCACTTGGCCAGTCACACCTCATGCCTGGGGTCCCCAAGAACACCCGCAGGAGGGGCCTGCCTGGTGCAGAGGGAGACCCCAGCCCCTCACACGCCGCCAGCCCGAGCAGCCGCAGCAGACCGGTGCCCGCGCCATCACCCAAGAAGGAGGACAGGGACGCCGGCGACCCGGCTCCCGCCCACCCCGGGCACCCACCTTGGGCACAGTCCTTCCCCTGGTGGCCAGCAGGACACTGCTCCCAGCACGCGCCGCTGACTGGGTCACAGGCCACGCCCGGGGGGCAGGCGCACGTGTGCTGGCACCCCGGCCCGAAGGAACCCGGCTGGCACTCTGCAGGGGTGAGGAGAGCGGGGCCTGCAGGTTCAGCTGGCCCAGCCCCTCCCCGCCCCACCCGGCACTCACCGTCCTGGCACTGCTCGCCCCGGTAGCCCGCCTTGCAGGCGCAGCGGCCATCCCGCCGGTCACACGCCCGGGTGTTCCGCTGCTTGCACTGGCACTCCTCGGAGCAGCCCGGCCCGAAGGCCCACGGCGGGCAGGCTGCACCCCAGAGCCGTGAGGGGGCCGCCAGCCTGGGCGCGCCCCGCCCCCCCCAGTTCTGCCCCCCTCAGCTGCGGCCCCCTCCACGGGACCCAGGGACTGGACCCGTCTCAGCTGGGCTGCTTCCCAGCCCCCTTCCTCTGAGGACCCCTTTACAAGGGCTGTGAGGGCCCCTGCTCCCCACTGTCCCCCGCGATGGGCCCTCTGGGGCCCCCCACCAGGCCTCTTCTAAAGCTGAGAGGAAGCCCAGCCCCAGAAGCCCCAAGAGGTGCCAGCCGTGCCCGCGCCTGCACTCCGCCCGCCCTCACCGGAGCTGCGACCACCCGCCGGACCCCAGGGCCAGCGCAGTGTCCATGGTTGAGTCCCCAGACCTGCGACCCCACACCCCGGGCCCGGGGTCTTCCCTGCACACAGGGGCCAGTCCCACCCAAGCTGGACCTGGAGGAAAGTGGGCACCCCCACGGGCCTGCGGCCAGCCGGCAGGGCAGCGGGCAGTGGGCTCACCCAGGTGGCAGAAGCGGCCGTAGAGCCCTGGGTCGCAGAGGCAGGCCCCGTAGAGGCGGTGGCAGCGGCCACGGTGGGCACAGTGGCACTTCTTGCGACAGAGCCGGCCGTAGAAGCCCTTGGGGCAGCCTGGGGGAGGGGGCCTGGTGAGCGCCAGGGCAGCGGCTCGGCCCCACAGGGCCCCCCGGAGGTGCCCCCAGCACAGGGCCAGGCCGCCAGCAGAGGGTTCAGGCCGCCTCCCAGGCAGGGAAGGGCTGGGGCAGGGGGGCACCTCGAGGGCAGGACGGCGTGAGACAACCCACACTCTCCCCGCTGGCCAGCCAGGACAGTGCCGGGCACGCGCCCCAGAACAGAGACCCCGGCCCGGTCTCCCTGACCCACCCTCCGTGTCCGCCCTCCGGACTCTTAGAGGGAAGGACGCGGGCGCGTCCGGCCAGGGCAGGCCGGGCTCCTCACTTCCCTTCCCAAAAGGCCCCTCTGGCTGGATCCTGCCGCGCCTGCCTGCCGGGGGCTGGGGGGCTGGGCCGGGCTCCCGGAGACCATCTGGGTGACCCAAGGGGCCGAAAGCCACAGGCCGGGAAGAGACACCCCTGCAGCCCCCCCGGGCACAGAGCAACACCCCTGCAGCCCCACAGGCCACCCTGCGGCTCCCACGCCGCCCCCTGGGCCCACCCAGGCGTCCTCCTTGTCCCCGCCTCACCTCCCGCTCCCACTGGGCGCCGGGACACCGGCAGAGGGACAGGCACCGCTCCCCTTGCGGGGACCTCCCGGCACTGGCGCCTTTCCTGCTCCCGGGGAGGTGACGAGGAGGTGGCGGGCGGGGAGCTGAGGGGTCCGTGCGCCTGCCCCAGCCCACGGGCCACCCCCAGGCACAGGGATGCACCCACCGTCCTCGCAGTGGGCTCCCCCGACGCCCGGGGGCAGCGGCAGGCGCCCGTCTCGGGGTCGCAGGTGCCGCCGTTCTGACAGGAGCAGGAGAAGCTGCAGTTCTTCCCGTGGGTGCCGGGAGGGCAGGCTGAGGTGACAGCGCAGGGCGGTCGCTGGCTGGGGCTCCAGACCCAGAGGCACAGGAGACACCCCGGGGCTGGGGTGCTGGGTGGGGGGAGGGCACGCCCCGCCGCCGCGCGGAATCCCCCCTCCCAGCCACCACGTCCCCCGGCTCCGACCCGCCCCGCAGGCCCCGGAGACCCAGCGCCGCCTGGGGGATGCCACGGGCCCGCCCACCCCGCCCGACACGCCCCCGCCTCCCCACGGGCCCTTGCGGAGCGGCGGCCGGGCCACGCGAGGGGCCAGCCCAGGCCCAGGCTCACCCGCCCGCGCCCAGAGCCTCACTCTCGTTGCAGACGAGCCCGGTCCAGCCCGCGGGGCAGTCGCAGCCGGCCAGCCCCGGGAGGCAGGCGCCCCGTTGCGACAGTCGTCACAGGTCAGGCTGCAGTCCCGGCCGAAGGACTGGTCCAGGCACACTGCGGGGACACCGGCCGGCCGGCCTCAGGCGCCGTGGGGTGACAGAAGCCGGGCTCAGGGGCAGCTGGGCCCAGAGGGACCCCGCGGGGGTGGGGAGCCGAGCGGCCGGCGGGGACCCGAGCTCCGCTGGGACCGGCTGAGCAGTGGGGCGAGCCGGGTGCTCATGGCATGGCTGTGGGTGGGGCGCAGGAGCGGGGTGCTGGCGGCGCCCCCTCCCGAGAGCAGAGGCCCCGGGCTGGGCCGCCTCTCACCAAACTTCTCCTCCAGCGTGTGCTCGCCCCGGGCCTCCGCCTCCTCCTCCTCGGCCCCCACGTAGTCATCTTGGAAGAGGGGGGGCAGCTCGTCCCGGAGCACCGCGATGTGTGGGAGGGCCCGCACGAGGGGAAGCTGGCCGTCCAGGTCCAACTGGGGCAGCTCCAGGGCTGGCACAGGCACGAGGCACTTAGCCCGCCGGCCCCTGGCCGGGACCGGGCTCCAGGGCACCTCAGTGCCCAGCAGCCACCCCAGGGGCTTGTTCCAGCTGCGCCCACAGACCCTGCTTCTCAGCACCAAGAAATGTGCTGCCCCGTGGCCCTGACTGGGCCACGTCCACCCAGGTGTCCGGGCGCCTGCGCTGCCCTGGGGACCTCAAGCTTGGAGGGTGAGGCGGGGGCTCCAGTGGCTGCCCCAGGAATGATGTCCCCATAGGCCAGTCCCTGCCCTCCCAAGCGGGCCAGAAGCTGGACCCCAGGCCCCCAGTGACACCAGGTCTGGGAACGTCCGTCTGACTGCCCCCAACCTGCACCCGCCCTGCCCCAGAGGGCGGATCCGCCAGGAAGGGGCGAGAGCCAGGCGCCGGCCAGGGGGTGGTAGGGCGGGAGGCAGACTCACGGGTGCAGCCCCTGCGGTCCTCGTCCAGCCGGTACCCCGGCTCGCAGACGCACCGGAAGGAGCCGGCCAGGTTCACGCAGCCCTGCTCGCAGCCGCCGCGTCCCGAGGCGCACTCGTCCACGTCTGCGGGCAGAGCACCGCTGGGGCTGTCCTGGGCGGGGGGGGGGGGGGGCTCCTCCCGGGGGCCGCCTGCCCCGCCCCAGCCGCAGCCCCCGGGGGCCAGGAGCAGCCAGGGTGCGGCCCAGCCCAGCTCAGGAGCGAGTGACCAGTGACCCCGGGGAGGGGCGGACGCTCAGACCACACCCGGAGGCATTGCACAAGGCGGGGCATCCCACCCAGGTCCCCACCTCGCAGGGCCCAGCACCCACCCTCGCAGCCACAGCCGTCGGGGCTGAGCCGGTAGCCGGCGTAGCAGCCGCACTCGTAGCCGCCGGGGCTGTTGGTGCAGACCTGCTGGCAGCAGGGCGCGGCGGCGCAGTCGTCCACGTCTGCGGCACACACAGGAGCCCACTGGCCAGCGGTCCCCAGCAGCAGCTGCCCGCCCCGCACCGCCCCCCATCTCAGGCAGCCTCGCCAGAGCCCCCACCCCCAGCCCTCCCAGATCCTCCACCCCCAGCCCGCAGCCCTCCAGTGTCGGCATCCGTGGCCGTTAACCAGGAGTGAGGGAGTGCAGGGTGGAGTGTGGGGCACAGCACCCTGCACCCCAGCCTGGCAGCGAGGCAGGCCTGGCCGGGGAGGCCGAGCCGCAGGGGCGGGCGCTCGCACCCACACAGGTCTTCTGGTCAGCGTCCAGCTGGTAGCCGCTGGGGCAGGTGCACTGGGGCCCCGCGCTGCTGTGGCTGCAGCCGTGGGAGCAGCCGCCATTGCCGGCCTCGCAGCTGTTCACAATCTCCATCTCGATCCCTGTGGGGAGCCCGCCCCCAGGGACGTGGTCAGGCCCGCGCCCGGCCGGGTCTGAGCCGTGCTGCTGGGCCACGGGCACCCCAGCTCCAGGGTCAGGCCACACCAGGGCCCCTGCGCTCCGGGACCCTGCCCTTCCTGCCCCCCAGGGGCCAGCCGCAGCCCACCACCGAGGCGTCCTGGACGGTCAGGGGGCTGTGTCCCTGCCCGCGCCTCACACCCCACGCCCACTCACGGTAGCACTGCCGGCCATCAGCACCCGGCTCGTAGCCTGCGTGGCACACGCACTTGAAGGACCCCCGTGTGTTGAGGCAGCCGTGGGCGCACTGGGCCAGCCCCGTGGCGCACTCGTCCACGTCTGGATGTGAAAGACCAAGGCGGGCGCTGGGCCTGGGAGACGCTCCCCGGTGCTGCCCTCCCGGAGGGGCCTGGCGCCCACCCCCACCTCCCACCCTGGCCCCCTTGGGCTCCGTGTCGGGGTCAGCCGGCTCCTGGGCAGAAGCAGCTCCCCACGCAAGGTGGGTGCAGGTGTGGGGCTGCGCCCAGCACCCCGCCAGCAGCATCAGAGAGGGCTTCCTCCGCAGCCCAAAGCCTGGGCCTGACGCCGCGGCCCCTGCATGACCGGAGCCTTCCCTGGCCCCCGGTCGCTCCCGCCAGGTCCGCTGACCATGACCGCTGACACTGGCCACAATTGGCTTGTGGGGATGCCCAGACCCTCCACCAAAGCTGCTCACTAGGGGGCGGAGGGGGACACCTCAAAGTCCGGAAATGGGCAGAGCCCCGCAGCCATTCCAGAGTCGCCCGACCAGCACCTGGGGAGACTCTGAATGCCCCTACGAGCAAGCACCGTGGGCCCAGGAGCCGGCACAGAGCACCAGCGGGACCACATCCCCTGCACCCTTCATCCCTTTCCTAAGGGCCCCAGTGGGCAGGTGCCCTCAGGCGTGGCACACGGCAGACAGGCCAGCCTGGGCCCGGCTCCTTCGCTGCGGACCCGGCGCTGGAGCGTCCCTGCCAGCCCCGCCCCAGACGGCCAGAGTCCCCAGTGTGCGCCCACCAGCCCTGCTCCCACTAGGCCGGAGCGGCTGGGCCGGGGCCAGCGGGCAGCACCCTACCTTCGCAGGCCTTGCGGTCGGCGGCCAGCCGGTAGCCGGCGTGGCACTGGCAGCGGGCGACGCCCTGGAGGGCCTGGCACGTGTGCATGCAGCCGCCGTTCCGGTCTGCACACGGGTCTCTCCCTGTGGCCACGGCGAGGAGGCAAAAGGAAGCGCTGGGGCTCCAGGCGGCACAGCCGGCGCACGCTGCCCAGACAGGCGTCTCCCTCCCAGACGGAGCCCCAGACTGCCCGCGAGACCCCAGAGGGCAGCAGGCCAGCTGGCCTCTGCTCAGAGCGACACGCCTGCCAGCGCCCAGCGCGGTGACCTCACACCACCCCACCCCGCCCCTAGCCTCACCCCCTCATGCTCGGCCCACGCCGGCCCAGGCCCAAGAGGCCAGGCACTGGGGCGGCCGTGTCTCGGGGCCCTGACCGGCTCTGCCTTCTCCATCCCCTCTGTGCAGGTGCAGATGGGCCTGGCCCGGGTCCCAGAGACCCACACAAGCCCAAGGGGTCCGGAAAGGAGGAACAGGCAGGACCCCGTCCTCTCCTCACGCACCCGAGCTCCTGCCCCTCATGGCTGCGGCCCCAGAGCCCAGCCTGGGACTTCCTTCCCCACCCCCGCTGCTGGCCCAGGCCCCGCCTCTCGGCAGCCAAGGGCCCTGCCGTGCTGGCCCTTCAGCCCCTGCAGCCAGCCAGGGGTGCGTGCTGCCTGGGCCAGCTGCAGCCGGGTCTGGCAAGCCTGTGCATGGGCCAGGCCGGACGCCCTGGCAGGTGTGGCGGGTCGGGCAGGGCACTCACGCCCTGGCGGGTGTGGCGAGGCTGGGGGGTGGGGGGGACTCACGCGCGCAGCGCTTGCCGTCGTCCTGGAGCTGGAAGCCGGGCCGGCACTGGCAGCGGTGCTGGGTGGCCGTGACCTGGACGCACTCGTGCTGGCAGCCGCCGCTGCCCACGGAGCAGGAGTTGACGGCTGAGACACAGGAGCCCCGTGAGCCCCGGAGGACGGCCCAGCGGGGTCGCCCGGAGCCAGGGACCAAAGGCACTGCCACCCGCAGGAGACCCCAGGACCCGGCCCCACCCAGCCCCGGCCTGGCCTCACGTGCCCGCCCCCAGGGGACAGGGTGCACTCCGGAGGCCCCACCGCGCCCGGCACTGGCCAGAGGGCACACCACCGTGGAGGCCTGGCCCCGGGACAGGTGCAGGCTCCAGGCCCCAGCGGCCACGCACGCTCCAAGCCCCCGCTCGGGATGCCCCGGTAGTGCTGGGTCTGCGCCGCGGCTCAGCTGACAGCTGGCGGGCTGGACCCGGGAAGCCCGAGTCCCTCTGCTAAGACACGAAAGTGGTGGGGGACCCGCTGCTCCCCGAGAGGCCACCTGGCAGTCGTCACAACCCCAGGGGCCTGCTGGCCTCGGGCCTGGGTTTGAGAGGCCGACGGAGAGCTGGAGAGGCGCCCCAGGTGGGGTGTGGGGTCAAGGGTCGCCCCAGGGACAAGCCAGCCCAGGGGGGGCCACGATCCCCTGTCCCTGGCCACCCCTTGCTCTACTTTCAGGGTCAGGAGAGGAGGCCTGGGGGGTGGGGGGCACCAGTCCGCTTGTGCCCCTCTCGCTCCGCCCCCCCTGTCCGAGCACCTGGCCCGGCCACCTCACCTGGGCCTCGCTGCTGAGCCAGACCCCGCCGCAGGCACCGAGCGTGGCCTGAGCCGACCCCACGCCGGGGCTGTTTGTGTTCACAGCAGCCACAGCCCCGCTCAGGACACATAATCGGAAGCAGAAGCCTTTCCTGGCAGGGCCGGGCCGGCGCGGAGAGTGGGGCTTGGACCCGGGGCCACTGGGCGGGCAGCAGAGCCGCGAGGAGGGCCGGGAGCCCTGCCAGGAGCGCAGGAGGCCTCCAGACGGAGGACCCGGCCAGGGTCAGGCTGCTGGCAGGAGGTGGGGTCAGCCCAGCAGCCCCTGGCCCCAGCCCTGTGGCCTGGAGTTGGTACGCGGGCTCTCGGGGCATCAGCAGCTCTGGGGGCTCAGGGGCCCCCTGGAGCACCCCCCAGAGCCCACCGGGAAAGAGGTCAGGGCGGGGCACGTGGGGGCCGCAGAGGGTGCGTGTCCCCCCGCCCCCCGTCTCCACGTGCCTGCCACCCGCTGACGCGCCAGTGCCCCCAAGGCCCCCAGCCAGCCAGCCGCGGTGTGGCCATCAGAAGATGGGGGGCGACGGGTCCCCTGGCTCTCATGAGCTACACGTGTCCTGAGACTTGGGCTTCCCTAAAGCTCAACCGCGAGGTGACGGGTTTGGTGGGAGGGCTGGGCGGAGCTGGCCGCGGCCGGGCACGGCCCACAGGACTGGGGTCCCCAAGGGGAGCCTCAGTCATGCTCCCCCCCACCCCCACCTGGAGACACCCCAAGGAGGCAGCCACCCGGAGTCAGGGGAAACCCCGCGGGCTCTGGCTCCAAGGACACCTTGGACTGAGATCCCAGCAGCACCCCAAGGAGGCCCCAGTCCGTGGGCTCTGCCGAAGCCCCCTGGGAGCCCCGCGTGCAAACCCCAGGACACGGGGCTCCAGCCAGGGGCCTGCGGGTTCCCGTGCAGCTGGGCCAGCCCCACCCAGGAGCCTCGGGCGGGCACCATGCCGTCCAGGGGAGGGGCTGGAAGCTGGATACCCCGAAGCAACCCGGGTCCCGCGGGCCCTGGCGGTGCCAGCGTGTTCTCCGCCCTGGAGGTGCAGGTGGCGGCACGGGTGTGGGACCGGGGCCAGGGTCAGGTGTGGCTGAGCGCCACGGAGGAAGTGGCAGGGGCGCTGGGCCAGCTGAGGGCACGCTGTGGGCAGGCCTGGCCGCCCAGCCTGGCACGCGGGCCAGCCCGCCCCGCCGGGCCTCCACCTCAGCCTGCTGGTTTGGCTTCGGCCGGGCTCCAGGAGGTTTGTGATCACCGCCCTTGGGCTGGTGGGGTTTCTGGCCCCACGGGCCTCACACCACAGGCGGTCAGCAGCCACCACAGCCCTTCCTTCTAGGAAGCCTGCGTCTGGGGACGGGCCCGGGCCAGACAGGAGCAGGGAGGCCCTCCGCGGGCCAGGAGGGGACACTCGCCCGGGCCCTGGCCACCCTGGCCCCCACCCCCCGCAGCTCGGGGCTGCCTGCCGCTCTGCCCCCCACCCCAGGAGGGGCCCTGCTCTGCACCAGCCCCTGTGAGCAGCCGCCCCTGCCCACGGGCCGGGGGTTGGAGCAGGCTGTGCAGCAGCAGCCTCACAGGCCATCAAGCAGGCCCGCGAGAAAGCAGTGGCTTGGCCTTCAGCTCGGCAGCCCAACAGGACCCCAGGTGTGGGGCCTCCCGGGGCTTCCTGCGCCTCCACCTGGAGTGAAGCCTTAGGGGCCACCCGGCTCAGCCCGCCCTGCCCTGCTCCTCTCGCCCTGCCCTGCTCCGCCTCCTGGGCCGCTGGCCTCAGAAGCCAGCCTTGTGGTCTTCCCCATCAGGTCTCCGCATGCACCCTGGGGTGTGCCCATCCCACCGTGGCCTGAGCTCGTGTGGCCCCTGGGGTCGTGCTCAGGCTCAACCTGGGGAGGGGCTCCCACCTCCATCCGAGCTCCACTGAGACCACGTCGGGGCGGCCAGGGCACCCTGGGTCCTTTTGACTGTGGCCCTTGGCAGTCTGGGGGAACTCGAGGGACACTCCCACCTGCACTGGCTCTGCAGGCTGGGCCGGCAGGGAGGCTCGCTGTCCCCACGACTCTGCTGCTGGCGGCTTTGGCGCCTGCCCCAGACACTGCCAGCAGCAGCCTGCGGGACCAGGGGACCTCCCCAGGGCCCACGCCGAGCAGGAGCTGAGTGGACAGCAGTCTGCAGACCCCGTGTGAGGAGGGGTGTCAGCCCTGAGGCCACTCAGCACCAGGCAGAGACCCAGGGAGGGCAGGTGGGGGAGCCCGTGTGAAGGCAGCTAGAGCGTCTGGACGCGGGCTGACGGCAGAGTCCCCCGCGGCGGCCATTCGAGAGTCCCCCGCAGCAGCCCCCTCTTGCACGCGGCCGAGCGGGCATGCACCAGGAGCTCGCTGCCAGCCGAATCGTGACATCACGGCCCCTCAGCCCCGGGAGATGTGACGGCCCTTCCTGGGGCCGGAGGCACACTGACCTGGGCGCACAGCGCCGACCCTGAGCAGACCACGGGGTGTGCAGAGGGCCTGCAGGACACCCTAGACCCTGCTCTCACGGCCCCTCCCCCGCGTCGGGAAGGGAGGGCGCACCACAGAGAGCACCCTGGGGGGACATGCTCGGGGCCAGGCTGGCCCAGGCGGCCAGAAGCCGACACCAAGCCCAGCACCTCCCACGGTCTCCTTGTGAGGATGTTTCCTTAAGACGGTTTGCAAGAAGGGATGCAAGAGAGCTGCGCCCCCACCCCGTCCACCCTACCTGGGGGCGAGTTCTGAGGTATTTGCTTAAGGGCGTCCCCCTCCGTGTGTTTCAAGCCCCCACCACGTGTTTGAAGCCTCCCTGTGTGTCTCAAGGCCACCCTCGAGAGCTGACTCCGCTGGGGGTTCCCAGAACCTTTCAGGCCATGCGGTGGCATCACCTGAAGGCTCCCAGCATCCAGGGCACCCCCACGAGGCCCGGGAAGTCTGTCACATCTCAGACCTTCTCTACGCCCAGCCCCGGCATCTCCCGAACCCACACCCCAAGCCGCTGGGAGGTCTGGCCGCCCCCCGTGCCGCAAAGTCCCAGGAGTGCTCACAGCACCCGGGCCCAGGCTCCCAGCAGGCGGGGTGGAGCCAGGGCATCTGTGCTCCATCTGCACAGCCTGCCCAGCTGGGGGGCACAGCGTCATGCTGGCTTGTCCCGCGACCGTCTGCTGAGGCCCTAGGGTGTCTGGGCTCAGAGGGGGCCTCCGCGCCCCCATGCCCTACGCCCCGGGAGTCCCGGGACAGGCCCTCACACCTCCCAGCAGCGGAAGCCCATCCCACTGCCCTTGGTCCAGCAGGCTGGCGTGCCCCCAGCAGTCCCCTCATTGGTCTGAGCAGCTCGCCCCACGCCCAGGCCGCAGGCCAGGCCCACTGCAGCAGGCCACGCGGGGCGCGTTAGCAGGAAGGGGGTGCTGAGCCTGTGAAGAAGCCCTCAGAAGACCCCGTCCAGTCTGGCAGCTCCTCGGCAAGGCACAGGCGGCCCAGGGTGGCAGCCCCCACGGGCCCAGACCAGGCAGCTGGAGACGGGCAGCCCCTGGCGCTGGCGAGGGTCGGCTCCTGGGCACTCTAGACTCCAGGAACCAGCCGCCGCTGGCAGGGGTGCTGAGTGTGCATGAGCAGGGGTGCTGCAGGGATCACAGGCCAGCGAGCGCAGCATGGGCTGGCCAAGCCCTCGCAAGGAGAGGGGTGGGGCGCCAGCTCCTGGGGTGACCATCCAGGGGCCTGGGCACGCCTCTTGGTCTGGGGTGCAGGGTCGGGGACAAGGCAGTGGGCAGTAAGGTCCCAGCAGCCTCAAGCCAGTCTGTGCACACCACACCAGGGGCTCTGCAGTGGGACCCCAAAAAGGCCTTTCGGAGTAAGCAAGCGTGGCCAGTCAAGCCCCCCTGGCGCCAGCCGGCTGAGCTCAGCCAGGGCCAGGGGAGGCTGGGGCAGAGCGCGCAGGACAGGCCGCAGCACAGCCCGGCTCAGGGCACAGCGCCGGCCCACAGGGTCCCCTCCAGCCCCGGTGTCTTCCCCGTGCAAGCTCGGCACTGCCCGCCTCACACTTCCATCAGCTCGCGGGGCCCCCCACCCCCTGGCAGACGCCAGCCGAAGAGGCCGGAGGCTGAGCCCCAGGTCCCTCACCAGGCAGCAGGCCCAGCCCGCCCAGGGACACCCTCCTCGAGGACACCTGCCCCAGAGGCGCTTGAGGGCAGACCTCGGGGGCCCGGGGCCAGGGGTGCCAGGCGGCCCCACCCCCACGCCCGCGGCAACTGGCCCGGCACCCGCCCGCTGGCTCTGGAGCACATCAGGACATTCCTGCATCTGTTTCCACTTTCCACCCCGGAGAAACTTCACAGGGCAGCTGCCTCGCTCCCGAGCGGCGGCCCGGACATGTGAGTGTCCCGGCAAGGCCCCCAGCGGCTGGCGGGCCGCCCTGCCGCAGGCAGCGGGCGAGACTGCGGAAGAGAGCGGCTCCCAGCCCGCCCTGCCCTGTCCCGCCACCGGCCTCCCGAGGGACCCCACGGGCCTCCGGGCAGAGCGCGCACGGCGGCAAGGGCAGCCCTGCCGAGGCCCATGAGCAGAGGCCAAGGCCAGGTTGTGCAAACCACACCGGGGCTCCGGCCCAGGCCCCTCCATGCCCACGGGGGGTTCTGTCCCTGCCTCTCCCGCTCGCAGGACGGAGCCGCCCTCACAGCAGCGGCGCCAGTCGCAGGCCCCTGGGCCTCTCGAGTGCGCGCCCAGGACACTGGGGTGGCCGGCGGGGCCGGGGACACTCACCCAGGCAGGTCCTGCCGTCCGCATGCAGCCGGAAGCCGGGTTTGCACTGGCAGAGGTAGGAGCCGGGCGTGTTCACGCAGCTGTGCTGGCAGCCGCCGTTGTGCGTCTGGCACTCATCCACATCTGGGGGACACGGGCCGGGGCTTGAGGTCAGCACCCACCCGCTGCCCGCTCTGCGCTGCCCTGGGGACCAGGCCCCTCCCCCGAGGACCCCAGACCCAACCCCCCCTTCCCAGGCCACGCTGACCGGCCAGACGTGGGGCAGCGAGGGAGCGGCGGGACGAGCCCACAACGGGAGTGGGTCCCGAGCCACAGCACCCGGTCCCAGCCCGGGCCACTCTCGGCACTCAGAGGCCTTGCACACGCCTGGAGGGGCGCCGGCCTGGAGGGAGGTGCCCCCCAAGTTCTTGTCCATGGGAGCCTCGGAACGGAACCTCGTCTGGACGCAGGCACTTTATGGGGCAGCTCGGGAAGGACGGGACAAGCTCACCAGGACGAGGGTGGCCGCGGCCAGTGCCAGGCCGGCCGCCCCTGCAGGGATGCTGCGGTGAGGAGCCCCAGCTGCGCTCGCCCACCCCTCCTCCCAGGCCCTCTTCTGCCACCTGGCCTCAGGGCAGGCCGGGCAGGAATGGGCAGCCGCAGACCCCGCGTGAAGGGCCACTGCCCGGGGACCCGGAGGGAGGAGGGGGCGCCGCCGCCGGGCAGGCACAGGAGGGGCGGCCTGGAGGCCTCGCAGGCACAGAGTCCAGGCCCGGTCCTTGGACCGGCCTCACCAACCGGGGGACAGCTCCCAGACCGGACCGGGGGGCGCCCGGGAGGCACCAGGGGAGACAGCACAGGCCCAGGAGTCTGGGAAGTGAGCGTCCAGGGCCGTCAGTCACCAGCCCAGCGCCCTCACTGGTCGGCAGAGGCCCCGGCAGCCGACCGCATCCCACAGGGCCCCGGAGCAGTCTGCCCCCAGCTGTGCTCCCCAGCACCAGCCCCACCCTGCACCTCCAGAAACATGGGAAGGAGCGCCAGGAGGCCAGGGTCTCTGCCTGGGACCCCAGGGCCGTGTCTACTCTGAGGGGACCCCCAGGGTCCCTGCCAAACCCCGAGGCAGCCTCAGAGCAGAGGTGGGGAGACCGAGGGGTCCTCCTGCACCATGACCCTGGCTCCGACCGCCAGCAGCATGGCACAGCCGCCGCAGAGCCCCGAGAGGGAGCAGCCTCCTGTGGGCGGGCTGGGGACAGGGCAGACACCCCCCGGGGCTCAGAAAGCACTGACCCTTGGCACAAGCCACAAGGGACCCAACAGGTAGAGGCGTCCCTGCAGGGCCTTGGTGGGTGCACAAAGGCCTTGGGGGAGGGGGCCACCATGTCCAGGACAACCTCAGGGCCAGGGACAATCAGCTGGACCAGACACATTCCAAACCCGGGCACCACAGCATCCAGGCCCACTCTGCACACGCTGGCTGGCACGGAGACCTGATACCCTTGGGTGCTGGCGGGGAGCAGGCCGCCCTGGGGTCTCCTGTCCTGGAGCAGCTCCCAGGGGGCCTGAGTCACTGTCCATACAGTCCCAGGCACCCGGAAGGAGCACCGGCCCTCGGGTCAGCAGGACTCCAACTGGAGGGCATCCCATGGGTCAGCACACACACAAGGGCCAGGACACAGGCCCGGCTGGGTGTCTGAGGTCAGCGGGCCCCTCCAGCTGGCTGGCCGTGCAGCCCGGCCTCCCAGAGCAGCTTCCCCACCCTCCTGCCTCATGAAGGGGAGCGCCTCAACCCAGTGCCTACCAGGCCAGCAGGCCGAGCCCTTTGGGCAGCACCCACCAGGCCAGCAGGCCCAGCCCCCGGGGCAGGAGCACTCGCTGAGCCTGACTTCTAGCCATGTCGGCTGCGCTGGGGGCGCCGCTGCGGGACAGGGTCCGTGGTCGTTGGCATGGCCAGGGGCCATGAGGCCCAGCACCCAGCTCTGCCGTCAGCCCGCCTGCAGGTGGACACAGTGGCGGGTCAAGGCCTTTCCCCTCACAGGTGGCTGGACGCCTGGCCAGTGGCTCTGCCGGGGTGCCCTGAGCCCGAGGTCTGGGCCATCAGGACAGGAAGGAACCGTCCCGGGACCAAGGAGCGTACCTGCCCACCCCATTCCCCAGGCGTCCACGTGATGGCCGGACAGGCCTTCCTCAGGCTGCTCCATGGACCTGGTGACCAGGCAGGAAGCACTCAGCAGCCTGAGAGCCTGGTCGGCTGAGTACTGGCCCCAAGGATGTCCAGCCCTCGCCCCTGGAAACTTACAAGGTGGAAGGGGCACTCTGGGGAGAAGTCAGTGAGACGAGAGAGTATCCAGGCTGCCCATGTCACCACGTGCCCCTTGAAAGGACAAAGCAGGAGGCCCAGAGGGAGTGGCCGTGGGCCCAGGGATGTGGGTGCCTCAAGCAGGCCGCCCTGGAGCCCTGTGGAGCCTGCCCTGACCCGCCAGCCCTAGCTGTGTCGTGGGAAACGCCCACGGGGGAAACAGCAGCCGCGGGGGCGGACACAGCGGAGCCCACGCCGGCCCTCAAGCTGGAAACCCAGACCCCAGTCACCCCGATGGTGCTGGAGCAGGGGGCTGCTGCTCCCCAAGCCCTAGAAGCTGCCGTCCCCAGGGCCTGTCCTTGGCCCGCCCCGGGGCGCACCAGGGCCTGTGCAGGGCTAGCCACAGAGCCTCGGCACCCCGGGGGGGCCTGACCTGCACCCCCAGGCTGAAGGGGACCTTGGAGGCCACCTCATCTCCAGTCCTTACTGAGAGAGACAAGCTCCTGCCAGGGATGGGCTTGGGCAAACCGCACTCCTGTGCGGCCTGGCGAGGCGCAGCGCCCACGGACCCTGGAGGAGGGAGCTGCCACTGAGTGGGGCTGCCCGCCGGCAGCACACGGTCCTGAGCAGCGCCGCTTTGAGGCACGGCAGACCGGGGCTCAGCAGGAAGGTCCCCGGGGCTGCCCTCGGCTGGGACATGTCACTGGGGCCTTTGGCAGCCTGTCACTTGGTGACACGTCCCTGTGCCAGCACCGGGCGGTTGCCCTGGGCGCTGATCTGTGGCGCCTACAAGCTGGGGGAGGGCAGTGCCTCGGAGACCCACCTCCCCGTCCCACCAGCTCCGGGCCCAGGGAGTGACGGCCAGGCTGCCCTTCGGAAAGCACCAGAAGCCGCCCACACGCAGAGGCCCAGCCCCCAGGTCCCCCGACACCGGGGCGGTGTCAAGTCCAGAGTCCTGCTACCCCAAAATGCCACAGGGGCCTCACCCCTGAGGGCACCCCAGGGGCCCTCCTCTCCCCTCTGCAAGCCCAGGCAGGCTCAGAGCCAGCAAGCGCTCCCAGATCCCCAAAGCCCAGCCCGCGGCCCTTGGGTGCACGGCGGTCAGCGCAGGGCGAGGTGTTGGCCTGGCCGCAGCTGAGCCAGCGGAGGGGAGGAGGCCAGGTGCCCAGGAGGGTCCAGGGCGCACGGCTCCCGGCGATCACGAGCGCGCCCCACTGGCATTCCTGAGGATGCCGCGCGGGCTTCCCGGAGGGAGGCTGCCAGCTGGGTACCGGATCTGCTCTCGGGGAGAGGCGCAGGAACCAGGCAGAGGTGGCCCCTTCCAGGGCTGCGGGGTCCTCAGTGCCACATCCCCCTGCTGCCCCACAGGGCTGCCCAGGTTCCCAAGGCTTTGGGGGGGGGGCAGGACAAGGAGCCCCTGCAACATCTACACACACGTCAGAGGGTCCAGGCTCCAGGGAGCCCCGGGGCACCCTGCCTTGGGTCCCAGAGGCTCTCCCTTGATCAGCCAGTCCCGGGGAGCAGACCCCCGCCCACCGACAAAGGCAAGGGGTGACTTTCTTCCCTCTGCTCCTGCGACCACCCCGTGTCCGCAGCCCCCGCCCGCGGCCAGCCCAGGGAGGGCAGGCAGGGCCCCGGGCGCCGGCGCCAGGACCAGGCTCCAGGCTCCAGGCTGGCAGCCGCCCGGGGCAGGGGCGCACTCGGGGTCCCTCCCGCCCCAGAGCCCCCCCGCGCCCCCACCTGGCCTGCGGTCACCGGAGCTCAGGGGGTAGCCGGCCTGGCCCAGGTGGCACGGGTAGCAGCCCCTCCAGAGGTAGCGGTAGTGCGAGCCCGCGACGCGCGCCAGGGCCCCCAGCAGCCCGAGGCACCAGAGCGCGGCCAGCCCGCGGCGGCCCCGGGGCCCCTCCATGGCCGGCGCGGCGCGGGGACGGGACAGCGGCCGAGGCGAGGCGGCGCCACCCGCTCCGCCCCGCGCAGCACCGGCCGCTCCGGCCCCGCCCCGCCTTTATGCTCGGCGCCCCCGCCCCCCGCAGGTGAAGGCCGAATCCCGGGCCGCGGGAGGGGCGCCCCGCCCCGCCCCGCCGCCGCCCCCCGGGGCGCGGGTCCCCCCAGCGCGCCGCCCCGCGCATTCCTGCGAGCGCGCCCCCGCCCAGCGCAGCCCGGGCGAGCACAGGCGCCCCGCGACCGCGGCGCAGCCCCACAAGTGCAGACAGAGCCCTGCGCGGGCGGGGGGGGGGGGGGCACCCCTGCTTGCACCCCCGCCAGGGCCGAGAGCGCGCCCGCCACCCGCCCCCGGGGACGGGAGCCGCCGGCCGGGGGAGGGGCGCGGAGGCCACACCCCCGCACCCCCATGGGGAAGTCTGGGCGCGAAGAGGAGGCCGGCAGCCCCAGCCTGGCGGATGCGCGGCGCGGCGGACCCGGAGAGGGAACCAAGCAGGGCGCGCGCCCACCCGGCCCCGCGGGGGGCTGCAGAAGCACCCGGAGCCCGGCCCCCCCACCCCCAGCGCGTCCCAAGCCGCCTGGGGCCCCGCGCTGCTGTGCCGCAGCCTCCCCCGCAGGTCCCCGTGCAGCCGGGAGGGGCCCTGGGGCCTCGCCACCCGGAGACTGCCAGGGCACAGACCCCCAGGCGCTCCCGCCCCGCCTGCCCGAAGGCAGAGCCACGCCGGCCACGGGAGAGGCGCATCCCGCCCGGCCACGGCCGCCTGCAGGCCCCAGGCAGCCCGAGTGGCAGCCCGTGCGCGGGCGCTGCCCAGTGCAGACGCCTGAGAAGCCTCCTGGGAGCCCTCCCTGCCCCCGGGTCTCCCGCCTGCATACTCTCTCTTCAGTGTGGATGGCGCCTCCCGCGGGCCCTCTGTTTGGGGGCGTCCCCTGAGAGCCCACCCCCAAGGCCCACAGGAGCCCAAGGGGCCCGCCCTCCGCAGCCCCAGCCAGGCTGGCCCAAGTGCCCCTCACCAGCAACTCCAGGCCTGGGGGCCCTGTAGGGCGGGGCAGGCCTCCTGGTCATCAGACCCCACTCTGGCCCCTACAGGAACAGGGCTGTGCGCGGAGGAAGCCCCAGAGGGGTGGACGCAGAGGGGACGGGGCGGCAGGCAGCGCCCACCACTGTCTCCCCTGCATCGTCCAGTCTCGCCCCCAGGGGACAGGCTCCAACCTTGTCCTGTGGGAAGAGATGGGCGGGCGCTGGAGGCCCAGGGAGGCCCCAGGGAGGGGGCCGGACGCCTGGGGCTCAGAGCACCCGCAGGGGTTGGCCAAGCGCAAGCCGCAACCAGGGGGCAGGTGGCCTGGCTCCTCGCGGTCTGTCTGGTCCCGCGTTGACGCTGCCGGGCAAGGTGTTAGCGCGTCCCGCATTGTGTTGCTCCAGCTGCCCATCGCGAGTCTGCAGCCCGCCTGGGGTCCTCACCCAGTGCCCACTCTGCGGCCCGGACAGGCAGGCCTGCGGGCAGGCGGGCAAGCGCGTCGCAGAGGGGATGAGTGTGGACACAGCCGGCGCCAGCACGCGCCTGACCCCGGAGCACAGCCTCGCCGCGCCCGGGCGGAGCCCCAGGCAGAGCCCCTGGCGGAGCGGAGCTGGCTCTCCGGGGCACTGCCCCTCTGTCCACGGAGGCTGTGGCCCTGGTCCCAGCGGCAGCCGAGAAACCGGCCAGCATCCTGGCCAGAGCCCAGACCCAGGGTGTCCGGGAGGCTGGTGCCCCACGCCCCTGGCCTGACCCCAGCACACCCCCACAGCCAGCTGGGCCCACCTCGCAGCTGCCTGGCCTCCGCACTGGCCTGGACTCTGACAGCCCCGGCGGGGGTGGCTCCTGGAGCCGTGTCCCCGGCGCCCAGGTCTGGATGGCACGGGCAGGTCCTGGCCCCACTGGGCCTCAATTTCCCCGTCTTCAGGGCCAGTTCGGGGACCCCAAGACCGGAAGCTGTGGAGCGCATGTGGGGGGAGGCAGCAAGGCCAGGTGTGCCCCCACTGTGCCCGGGGGCAGGCGGGAGGAGACCAGCGATCACGGAGGGGGGCTTTCCAGGGACCAGCCCCGAGACCTCGTGAGAAGTGGGGCAGGGGAAACAGCTTTCTGCCCCAGAGCCCCTCGAGAGGAGGCGCCCCCTAGGATGCCACCCCCTGTGTCTGCTTCACGGCACCCAACGCGCCCACTCAGGCTCTCTGGCCTCCCCGGTCTCTGCCCCTCAGCCACGTGGTAACGAGACCCTCATTCCGCCTGGAGGGACCCACAGCAGGGCCCGGGATGCCCTCCAGGGTCCTTTTCCAGAGGAGAAAAGACTCCCCAGTCACCCAGGACGGGGCGGCCGAGGGCCTGGGGCTGACCCCACCAAATCCTGTCCTGGCAAGGCCTCCCCCTCAGCCTCCTCAGGAAGAGGCCCAGCAGGTGCCCCTGCGGTTCCTCCTGCTCAGCCAACTAATGTCCACTCCTCGCCACCCCGCCCGGACGCCTGGGGCCGTCCCCGCCAGCTGTGGCTGAGCCTCCCAGCGGGGCCACGGGCCTGGGCTCCGAGCGGCCGGAAGCCTTCCTAGGACGCAGGGGCTCCGGCGCGACTCCAGGGCCTCCCTGGTGGCTCTGCCCTGGCGGGTTTCCTCAGAGCCCCCACGCGCACCCTTCGGCCTGGGCGCCCCTCAGGCTTGGGGGCTACCTCAGCGCCCCCCGCCACCCACACCTGGCCGGTCCTCTCCGATACCTACGCCCACCAGTCACCCACTCACACAACCTCCCGCCACAGCACCCGGGTGCCCACTCGGAGGACGCGGTTCTGGGCCGCGGTAACGGCTCCCCGCCTGCCCACAGAGGGCCCACAGGGGTCCCAGAGGCGAGAGGAGCTGGGGCAGCCATCCCCGAGGGGGCTGGAGGACCCGCACGGTCGTGGGGGAGGGAGCCAGGCAGTGCCCGCAGCCGCGGCCCTCGGTGCCGCCCAGCGCATCCAGCCCGGCTGTGGGGTCTGGAAGCTGTTTGGGAAATGCTTTCCCGATGGGGAACGCGGCCGCGGCCTGCCTCGGAATGTCTGTGTCAGCACAGCAGCCGGGCTCCCCCACACACCGCCAGGCCGGCTCCGGCCGTCCGCTCCAAGCTGGGCGGCGACCGGGCTCCCGTGCCAGGACCCAGGCTGGGGCGAGGGCCCCGGACTGCCCCCCAAAGGCCAGGGCTGCCCCTTGGTGCTAGACCCGGGTCCCGGAGGCTGCGGACCCGGCCTTAGGGCAGAGCCGCCATGCTGCGGGGCGCTGGGCCGGGGAGCAGGGGAAACGCGCAGTGCTGCCCGACCTGTGGTTGGCGGGGTCGGTCCCGTGTGCTCACAGATGCCCCCTCCACGGAGCCCCCCGGGACCTCTCCAGGCCGGCCACGCTGCACCCTGGCTACGTGGAGCCCTTTGAAAGAGGGGTGGGGACTCTGTGCAGCCGCCCAGGCCTGGGTGTGCAGGCAGACCCTGGGCCAAGTGTGCCGGGGGCCCTGGGGTCTCCTCATACCTCCCCCAGCTCCCGGGGTCAGGGGGCCCTCCACTGAGACCTGAGGCGCCGTGGCCCTGACGGTGTGTCCACAGACCTGGCCCTGCTGGCCCACCAGGTCCAACACCCGGGAGCAACGCCGCGGGAGGCCCAGTCCACGCAGGAGGCCAGTGGGCGACCGAGACGAGTGCGGGGGGCCCGGGGCGCAGCTGGCAGTGGGTGGAGCAGGTCACAGGCCGCGTGGTGCCCTCTGGGCCTGGCGCTTGGGGCCCCGCAGCACCCTTCCCGCAATGTCTGAGGTCCCACGGCCCTTCCGGCGGGGCACACAGACGCCAGACGCTGGTCCCACAGCCCACGCCTGGGCCCGGGGTCCTCCCGGGGTGTGCAGGGTGACATGGGGGCACCGGAAGGGGAGTGGGAGTGGTGGGGCCGGGCAGGCAGAAGCCAGGCAGCCCAGGCAAGCACTGGCGCCAACAGGAACTTGAGCGCTCGGCCCCACAGCAGGCCCAGGGGCCGGGAAGGTGCCAGAGGGTGTCACTCAGCCTGCCCCGGGGCACGGCCTCTCGGCCAGCAGCCTCCTGCACGCCCGGGGCAAGTGCCCTGCCCGCAGCCACTCACTGTCCAGACGGAGCCCGGCCCAGCCCCCACGGGCCCACGGGTGCGGGCGGCGGCGCACACCGGCCCCGCCCAGGCTGCCTCGGAGTTTATTTCAGGATCGGAGAGCAGGGCCTGGCCTGGCTGCCCGGTCGTTCCAGCCCCGGTCTCGTGGTAAACCCATTACGCGCTCGGCTCCTCACCCAAGCCAGAGGCAGGAAAATTAAAACCACGGTTGTTTCCGAGAGCCCAGCTGCCATTCCTGCTCGGGCCAGCGGAAACAGGGTGCCCCCTCCCGCTCGGGCCTGGGGTGGAGACGGAGCAGCCCCCTCGCGCTCTGGTCCAGGGGCCAGGCCATTGCCCAGCGCCCGGGGCCAGCCGGCTGTGGAGTGGGGGGTGCCCCGCTTGGGCCAGGGCCTCCTCGCACGCTCGCAGGTGCAGCACTCCTGACAGCATCCTGTGACTCTGGCCACTTCCCGGTCTCGCGTGAGCCGGGAGCCAGGGCCAGCGCCGGGCAGGCTGAGTAGGGGCTCTCCTGGACACCAGCTGCTGGGAGCTGAGGCCAGGACCCGGGCACAGGCGGCCCCAGAGCGGGGACGCTGGGGCCCAATGGGGAGGTCCTGGGAGCAGCTGGCACGGAGGGGGGACGTGCAGACCGGCACGTGTGAGGCTCTGGGGCCAACAGGGGACTGAAGGCCAGTAGGGGAGGTGCCAGGCCGGGCACTCGGCCGGAACCGTGAGCCTGGGCTGGCTCACAGCAGGCAGCGGCCACCAGAGGGACCCAGCACACCGTCAGGCCCGCCTCGCGGCCCACACACCTGCCCAGGCCCTCGGTCAAGAGCTGAGGTCACGGAGGTGGCAGCCAGCTCGGCCCAATGGCCAGGCCAGCCTGCACGTGCAAAGCCTGCCCAGTGCCCACGGCTGGGACAGCAATAGCCTCCCCCGGCCCCCCGCGAGGCCCTGCAGCCCCTGCATGTGCACATAGCCCTGGGGACACCCCATACCTAACCCCACGGGACACCCCAGCGCTGACCGGCCGTGACCGCCACCCCTGACCCGCCGTCCACACCCTCCCCAGGTGGTCGCAGAGGTGGCAGCCCCGAGGCCTGACCGTCACAGGTGCTACCAGAGCCTTCTCCGCCTCCCGGGGCAGCCGCCACCCCAGAGCCAGCGGGACTCTCCCCAGGGAGCGGGGACAGGGCTCTGGGGTGGACTGAGAGCTGGCGGGGGCTTGGCCACCTGGGGGGCCAGGGGAGCAGGAGGGTCGACGGGGGCGTGGAGGCCCCCAGATGCTCGTCTGAGCGGCTGGAGAAGATGGGGGGGGTTGCGGCCGTCACCACAGGAGGAACGGAGCAGGGAAGCAGCCCAAATCCGGAGGAACCCCAGGGGAGCCTGCTGGGCGGAGGAGGAGAAAAGTGGGGGGAAGGACCCCCCAGGCAGAGGCCGCCCCTCTGAGAAGCAAGGCTGGGAGGGCGGCGCCCGGCAGGACCTGTGTGCGCCGGTCTCCTGGCCCCGCCCCTGGGGGGAACCGAGGCTCCCACTCTCGGGGGCCACACGGAGGAGGCGCCCCTTCTCCCGGAGGCCAGCAGGGCCCCAGCGTGTCCCTGGCCCCCCTGTGCTTCCCAGCCCCCTCAGCACAGAAGCTTCCGGGGCAGGGGCAAGACCTGCCGACCCCTCGCTACCCGGAGCCGGTCCTCCCCTGGCAGCTGCCCCGGCGGGGCGGGGGTCACAGACTCGTCAGGGGTCACGGCCAGGGTGTGCCTGCTTCCCCCGTGAGCCCCAATCTGCAGGCCCCCGCGGGCCCCGGCAGACCCGTGCTAAAGCCGAGCCGCTCCTCTCGGACGCCCAGCCCTTCCCGCACCGCTGCCTGAGCCCGCGGGCCCTGTGGGGGCCCCGGGCCGCACGTCTCGGGTCATCTAGAAACCGCCCTGGCCCCGCTCCGGGAGTCCAGGCAGCGGGGGGGCGGCCTCGCGCCTCTCACCGCTGGCTCTGAGGCTCACGTCCCCCGCCTGGGCCGTGACCCGAACACACCTGCAGAGCCTGGAACGCCCGCACCCAGCACCTGGGCCGGAGGCGGCCTCTGGCCCGGACGCTGCCTGAAGATGCTGCCAGCCTGCCCGGGCGGCTCCCAGCCCGCGTGCGGAGAGCCAGCGGCGGCTGCGGCCCCAGAAAGGCCTGTGCTGGCAGGAACGCACAGGGGCTTGGCACCCGGAAGCTTCCAGGGCCCACGGGTGCCAGGAGGCCACCGGGCACCGCTCCAGCTCGGCACCACATCTGTCGGGCCGTTTGCTCACCGGGAATTGGAGGGGGGCTCTGTGCGCCGGGCTCCGTGGGCGCGGTGGGGAGCAAGCGGAGCAGGGAACAGGCCAGCACAGAAGAGGGACCGCGGGGCGGGGCCTGGTGCAGGGAGCCCGCGGCTTCACCCTGGTTTCAAGCCCCTCACGCCCCCTGGGACCCCGAACGCCAGCTGCACCCCGAGCCTCCCTTCACAAGTCACGTGACCGCCCTCCCTTCCCACTCTGACTCAGCGAGGGGCAAAGGCCCCCACAGCATGGGGGTGACACGGTGGCCAGTGCTGCCCGGAGGGGTGGGGGGCGCCGGCGAGGAGACTCAGCAGGGCCCGCACTGGGCACTAGCCCCCTCCCGCCCGCCGTCAGAGGACAGCACAGCTGGCCGGGTCAGCCCAGGACCCGCAGCCAGGCCCAGAGCCCCAGAGGCTCCCTCCCGCCTCCCCGCCTCTCGCGGGGCAGTGAGAAGCTGGCGGCCCTCAACCCCGGGCCGAGGGTGAGGGGCGCTGGGCAGGAGCTCGCCCCGGCTGCTTTCCCAGGCGCAAACCAGCCCCGTGGGGCGGACGGGCGGGTGGGGCCGCGGAGGGCCCCTGGTCTCCGTGCCAGCCCTGCCAGCTGCGTGAGAAGGGTGCACCCGGCGGGGCCGCGGGACCGTCTGCTCAGTGGGGGCCTCCTGCTGCCCACGGCTAGGACGGCGTCCCCCTGGCTGCGAGGCCTCGAGCCCCAGCGAGGACCCAGCCCGCCAGGGGCAGCTGCGGGCAGAGGGGCAGGCGCAGCCCCGGCCCCTCTCAGGCTGGGCCAGGAGGGGTTTCCGCCGCCACCCCGTTCCCAGGCCTCCTCCTCATCTCCCGGAAGGAGGGTTGGGGGACGGGGGCAGGCAGAACCCCACCCAATGTGGAGAGGCAGGCTCACCTCTGCCCACGGATGCCCAGTCCCCCCAGCAGCACGAATTACCACAGAGTGGGGCCGAGGGGCCCCCCCACCGCATCCTGCGGTCTCGGGCCAAACCCCCGCAGCTGCGGGTCCAGAGAGGCCCAGCCCCGCCGCAGTGCCCTGTCCCGGCGGCCAGATGTCTCGCCCCGGCCTCGGGGAGGAGGGCTGGTCCCCGCCGTGGGGGATGGGGCTGCACGCGCCGGCCTGGGCCTGCGGGGCCTCGGTCCAGGAAAGCAGTGTGGTCGGGCCGGTCAGCCCAGGCCCGGGAGGAGGGGGGCTTCCGCCCTGTCCCCACCCCTGCACCCCACCCCTCCAGGCCTCTCACGTAGTCGTCGCGAGACCCCTTGGCCGAGGCAGACTGATGCCCCCCCAGGGGCCTCCCTGACACCGGCTGCCCCGGCACGGCCAGGGTTCCGGCCAGGGAGCACAGAGCTGGGGCCCGGAGCAGCAGGTCGGACGCCTTCCTCGGGCCCCAGGCCTCGTCAGAGCCCGACACCTCCCTGCTGTGGGCCTCAGCCCCTGCCTGCGGGCCTGGGGGTGCCGGCGCCCGTCGGAGGCAGGGCCCCGGGGTGGGGAAGCAGCGGCTGGCAGGCCTCACCTGGGAGTGGCGGCTCCCGGCTCCCGCCCCAGGACGCCCTCCCGGAACATGACAGCACACGGGCCTGGCGGGCCCCCGGGCCAGGGGCACGTGCCCCAGCCCCCCCAGAGCTGGCTCCCAGCGCCAGGCAGCAGCCCGAGCGGGTCCCGGGCTCACCCGCCCCTAGCCCGGCACCCCACGCCAACCAGCAAGGGCCTTCCCGGCAGGTGACCCCGGGCTCCTGCGGACCCTGCCCCCCGCCCGGCCAGCCGGAGGCCCCCCGCCGCGCCCAGAGCTGAGGTTTCAGGCTTCCAGGGAGGCTGGGCTGGCAGGGGACAGAGAAAACACAGTCCTCTCAGCCAGGCGGTGACTCGGAGCCCAGACATCCCAGACACGCAGAGCGGGGTCAGCCAGGGAAGGGGCCGGGCGGGGAGGAAGGGCCGCGGCGCGGGGGTGGGGGGTCCGAGGCCGGCAGCACCCCCCGCCCCCGTGACTTCGCCACGCTGGCTCAGCCACTCCGCTGGGCGACGGGGCGCCCAGCCCGCGGGACCCCTGGAGCGCGGCATCCAACCCCCCAGAGACCGTCTGCCCACACGGACTGGACCCGGCTCTGGTCTCGCGGGTCATGGCTGCAGCCTGGCACACGTCGGAGGCCCCAGCAGGCCCCCGGGGCTGGGGACACCCCAGGCTTCCCAGGCAAGGAGCGGCGGGGGCAGAGGACAGGGAGCCCCAGGTCCAGCCCTCATGCAGACGCCACGTTGGGCGGGAGCCCCTCACAGCCGGGACCCCAATGCCACCTTCACCTGTGCACAAGTCCAACCTGAGAGCGCCACGGCCGCGTCCAGGGGCAGTGGACATCCAGGTGCAGCCGCGGAGGCCCACGGGCCCAGCCGGTGCTCACAGAGCAGCCCCGGGAGGGGCCGGGAGCCTCGGTGGAGGAGACTGTCCCCAGCGGGCCTGTGTGGGCGCCGCCCCTCGGGCTCACTGAGGCCGGGAGCCTGCCCTGGGCCTGGCACGGGGGCCCTCGCTCGCCCCACGCTGGGGGCTCAGCTGCCCTCAGGGCTGGCCAGGTTGCCTGGCCGCTTCACCTGCGGGGCTGGCGGGTGTCCAGGTGGGACAGCACGAGCCCAGCCCGGCCCCGACCCGGCCTGCCCCGCGGCGCCGGCAGATGCTCCTCACGGCGACCCCAGGCCCGGTAGGGCTCCTGCCTGCCTTCCGCCCACCTGCGCCCGCACCCCGAGTGCCCCAGGCTGGGGTGCAGGCTGTGCCGTGGAAGAGGAAACCAGTCCAGAGCCGGGGCCGGGGGCAGGGCGGGTGGCATGGGGACAGGAGCCGGGAGCCGTCTTGTGGCCCCCCGGCTCCAGCACACCCCTACCGGACACGGGGCTCCCCAGCCCCGGGGCGCGTGCTTCGGTCACAGTCTCCTGCGCCGCCCCGCGCACAGGCAGGGCACGGGCACACGGACAAACTGGCCAGGGCTGCACCCCGCCCACCTGCCTCAGACCCCGGCCCGTCCCGCAGGCCACCCCCCGCCCGCCAGATGGCTCCCAGCTGGTGCTGGCACCGCCGGAGACCGCGCTGTCGGGGGAGCGCCGGGAGACAGACACGGCGGGGACGGGACGGGACGGAGCAGATGCCGCTGGCCCATACCCAGCCGGCAGGGTCAGGGTCGGGTCGGGAGCCAGGCGGGGCCGCAGCAGGCCAAGGAGTGGGGGGCCATGGGGGGCGAGCTCAGGCCCATGCCTCCTCCCGCCTCCCCCATCTGCTCCTCCTCCTCGTCCCTCTGTCCCCGCCCCCACCCAGAACTTTCTGCCTGTTCCTGGCTCGGCTGGCGGCCTGCACAACGGCAGGCGCTCCCGTCCCCCTGGCCAGCCTCGCCCGGCACAGTGCCCGCTGGTGCCCCGTGGGGGCTGCTGCCTCGCTGGGCCCCGCCCTCTGCCCTGGTGCAGCTGCAGACCCGCCAAGCCACGTCCTTGGGCAAAGCAGCCCGTGCCCCCAGAGAACCACAGCAGGTTCCCTGCACCCCACCCCCGTACCCGCAGAGACTGTAGACACCCTAAAAGCGAGAGACAGGAGGGGACCCGAGCTGGACATCGCCAGGCCCTTGCAGCCCCGCCAGAGCCACCAGGCAGGGAAGAGACCTGGCCCTGCCTCGGCCGGGAGTCTCCTCGGCTGGTGGCGGGCGGGGAGGGGGCAGCGAGAGAGCCCCGGGAGGCAGCGCTGGTCCTGCAGCAGCTGCCATTGGCTGCACCCCATTCCCGCCACTGAGGACAGAGGCGGCGCCCTCGCACCCAACCTCGACCACCAGGGCCTCAGCCACGGAGCACAGAGCCCCCACGCCGCCCGAGGACAGTGTCCAGGCCGGGCATGCCTGCCCCTCCACCCAGGCGTCAAGGGGCCGTGTGCGGCAGAGCGAGGCCGACACGGTCCCCTCGTGACCCCCAGCGCTGGGTGCCCAGGCCGCCAGACCCCGCGGGGCAGCTTGGCAGAGGAGCGAGCTGGTTCCGCCCGCAGCAGCCACGCCTGCCTGGCGAGTCCATGCGGATGGCCACCAGGTGCTGTCCCGTGGTCAGTGTCCCGGGGGAGCCTGGCTTCTTCCAGCTGGGGGTCCCACCTGACCCCAGCCCCGGGGACCTGGGTGGAGCTGCCCAGGAGGGCCAGGCGACCTGCCGGGCTTCCTAGGAGGCCTCAGCGGGGCAGGACCCCGTCACCTGGGCCCCACGGAGAACCCTCCTCCTGCCCTCACAGCCGTCCAGGCCGGAGCCTCGCTGCCCTGGCTGTGCGCAAGGCAAGTGGGGCCCAGCACCGCCAGGCCCTCCTGGCCACAAAGGAGCAGCCCAGGCTTGGGCCTTCCTCCCTGCGTGTCCTTGGGAGCCCCTGGAAAGGCCATGTGGGGCTTAGAGCATCGGGGTGGCCACAGTCCAGGGAAAGGCCAGGACCAGAACCTGCCGGGGCTGCCGGGGTCCAGGTCAGCTGGGCCTGCGGGGGTTCCCAGGGGGAATTTTCCGGGGATTCCTAGAGATTCCTGCAAAGTGAGAAGAGGCCTGCGCAGCTACCCAGACTCCCCAGGGAACGGAGGTGGCCGGTGGGCAGCCCGGGGCTGTCCTGAGAGCAGCCTCGGGCCAGGTGGCCGGAAGGCGGCTGCCCGTGGGCAGGGCCTGGGCGCCCTGGGCAGGGCAGGGCCAGACTCACAGGCCCCCCTCCTGCCGGCAGCGCCTCACCTCCTCCTCCGACCCCCACCCCCGCCCCTCACCCTGCCTGGCCCCTCGCGACTCCCCGCGCCCACAGCAGCTTCTCCGTGCGGAGGGACGCGGCTCAGCCCCATCCCCAAGCACAACAGGTCCCCGTGGGGTCGGGGCAGAGTGGGGCGGGCGCAGGGACCCCACCCCCAGAGGCGCAGGAGTGAGGAGAGGGGGAGGTGTCCCCGGCACAGCGGAGGCCACAGCTGCCGGGGGGACACGGTGGGGCCTGGGCTCACCGGGTCTGGGGAAAGTGATGCCGCATCCTGCCCCCCAGGCTGGGGCTAGCTGCCAGGAGCCGGGATTTACGAGGCCCTGCCTGCCCGAGGGGCCCAGAACCCCCTCTGCACCCGCTGTCACCCAGATGGGGCTGGAGGGAAGTGAACCGCATGAGGCTCTGGGGACAGTGCGGGGCTGTGGGTAGATGGTGGCCCCACCTCACGATGTCCTGCTGAGGGGCAGGGGGGCAGCCCTTGGGGAAAGGGGTTCCTGGAGCACCCCACGGCCAGGCACCCACATGGGGAGACCCCTCCCTGGGCAGGACGCACTGTAGGCTGTGTCTCCCCAGGAATGCCCCCTCCTGGGGGCAGAGGAATGGGGCTCCGCCCGTGGCCACCCCGCAGCTTCCGGGCGCACAGCTGGGCCTGCTCCACCCTGCCGGGGCCCTTCCCGGGCCGCAGCGGCCTGTCCCGGATGCAGGTAGGACTCGGCCCGGGCGGGCCCCAGGCTCGAGGGCAACGCTGGGCGGGGGCATCCCGGTCGCCCGCACCGAGGGCCCAGCCAGCTGCGTCCCGGCTCCCGGCAGGCACACAGACGGGCCGCGCGCCGGACCAGGGAAGCGGGAAGCTTAGCAGGAGCAAGGCCAGGGCCGGGGGCCGCACAGAGGTGCCCACGCCGTGGCCAGGGGCTTCCGAGCAGCAGGCGGGCACGGCCTCCAGCTCTGGGCCCGGAGCTCGAGTCTCCGCGCTGGAGAAAGGGTCCCCGCACTAGCTCCTGAGGCCCGGGGACGCCCCCCTCCCGCTCCTGCAGACCCCAGCCCGGCGCCTCGCCCCCAGCAGCAGGGGAGCGGGCAGCAGGCCCTGCCCCGGGCGTCCCCACCACCCACGCCCAGCACCCCGGAGCCAAGGAGCCCCCAAACCCCTCCGGGCCCCCCTCCTCTCCCCGGGAGTGGACCAGGACAGCAGGGAGGACCCCGGGCAGCGCCGAGCCGGCAGCGCCCTGCTCCACGTGAGCCCCAAGGAAGGCCCAAGGCCACACCGCCCCAGGGCCCAGCTGCGGCCAGGTCCTCGCGGGGGCCCAGACTCTTGTCCACCCAGGCTACGGGGCCCAGACAGAGGACCGGGAGACGAGACCCGCAGAGCCACACGGCCGCTGCAAGTTCACTGCGTTCCCGGTCGGCACCGCCCACGAGGGCGCCCGCCCCGGCTTGTCCCAGAAGCTCCCCGACCGCATTCCCTGCTGGGCCCCGGCCTTGGCCGAGCTGCCGCTCCAGCGAAGCATCTGCCAGGCCGGCCGGGTTGGGGGGACGAGCCCCACCTCCAGCCAATCCCCCGCCGCCCGGGGCAGGGCCTGGCTGTGGGCAGCGGAGGTGTCCCCCGTGACTGCCTTTGCCTCCAGCCCACCCAGGACGAGCGGGGTCCCAGCCGCCCCGGGCCAGGTGGGACAGGGCTGGAGTCAGCGGGGCGGGTTAGCGGGGTCAGCGGGACGGGTCAGCAGGGCGGGGTCAGCGGGGCAGGTCAGCGGGCCAGGGCGGGAGGGAGCCAGCGGGGCGGGGCGGGTCAGCGGGACCCCTCTTCAGTGGGCTCAGCCTGGCTGTCCTGCCGGGCCATCCGTGGGTCCCTGGATGGGGCTGAGCGGACAGGTCCACGGGGTCTCCCGGGACTCTGTGAAGCGAGCTGACCGATTTCCAGACTGAACCCCCGATTTTGGTCCAAACAGCCCCCATGAGCCCCCTGGAGCAGACAACGTCATGTTTTTTATGAACCACCACGGTCACCGGCAGGCCCCCAAGTGTCCCTGCGTGGAGTGGAGCCCGCTGGGTCGCCTCCGGGGGCAGAGCAGGGCGGAGAGAGAGTGGCTGAACAGAGGCCGCGCTCACGCCGGGGCCTGCTCCCGCGTCAGGGCCGCCCCACGCAGCATGTCCCGCTGCAGCCTGCGGCCCACGAACGCCCGACGCACAGGAGCCCATGTGCCGGGGCCGCAGGACTGGGCGCCGGCCAGCGGGGGCCTCCGGAGCGCGGCCGCTGGGCTGGGCGGGCAGACAGTCCCGCTCCCGACTCCAGGCCCGCAGAGGGCAGCCCCCGCGTTGACGGACGGGGACGCGTCCTGAGGAACGTGTCCTTGCGGCTCGTGCATTTGCACTGGTGGCCACGTGGACCGAGGAGGCCCAGCCCGTGACGCCCCTGGCCCCCCCACACACCCCAACAGGGCCACTGCTGACAAGATGGTGTCACGCGCACCCCCAAAGCCGCCCATCCCAGCCCCCAGCCTGTGGCGAGGCCACACGCAGCACAGCGGGGGGAGGCGGCGCGGACGCTGCCTTGGCCAGGCGGGGACCAGACTCTCGGGGCGCCCCAGGCACACAGGACCAGGCGGGCAGGCGGGGAGAAGGCGCCAGGTGGGCCTCGGGGAGGAAGCAGCAGCCAGACCGCCGGGAATCGGGGTCTCTCCATGGGGCGGCCCTGGGCCCGGCTCTGGAGACCCTCGCTGACCGCCCAGCGTGTCCATGCTCATGGAGGGCGTCTGAAGGGCCCCAGGGCTGCAGCGAGCCCCCAGTCCAGGCCCCCAGGCCAGCCCAGGGCGGCAGCCTCAGCTTGGCCCCGCCCCGCCCAGTGGCCTCAGCGCTGCCTTCGCACAGGGCAGGGGCGGTGCCACGTTGGGCAGGTGATGACCCCCCGGGAAGCCCAGGGTCAGGAGAGCCCAGTCCAGGGAATAGGAAGCCCCTCCTCCCCGTGCGCAAACCCAGGACAACCCGGGAGACCGAGAGTGGGTCGCCCAGAACTGGTCAGACAGGCCCCACTGCTCTGGATTTCTGGGGTGACCAGGCCGTGGCCCCCACCAAGGACCTGGGCAGAGGGCACAGCCTCATGGCCTCTGCCCAGCATGGTGGGCACCGGACGGCTTGCACAGGAGCGACTTCCACAAAGCCTCCCCTGCTTCCACAGACGGGGGTGGGGACAGGCCTGCTGTCCACATGCGGGAGGGCCCTCAGGAGGAGGCGGCTGGGCCCCAGCAGGGCTGCGCTGGTTCTGGCCAGAAGCTGGAAGGAGACTGGGGCTTCGGGGGAGCTTTGGGGGAACAGTAAAGGGAGGGGGTGGGCCCACTCTACCACAGCCCCAGAACTAAGGGGGACTCTTAGTGCTGGTCCCGCCAGGGTCCGAGAAGAGGGGGGCAGGCGGAGTCGGCGGCAGGGGGCCCCGAGGTCCGGACCAGCACCCCAGCGGACAGCAGGACACGAAGGGTCCGGCCATCACCCCTGCATCCACCCAGGCCCCGAAGCAGATGCCTGCGTGGCCATTCCCCTGGCTCCTGACCATGCCAGCCGGCTGCCCATTTAGAGATGGACACCCTGACCCGGGCCCTGGGAGCAAGCCCAGGCGCCGGTGAGGGAGCTGAGCCCCCTGAAAATGCACTGTCCACCCCACCCCAGCGTGCACCCAGATTGATGCCTCTTCCAGGAAACGGAGGCAGCCGCCGGAGAGGACAGCAGATGGACGCTGAGTTACCGGGCCGGCCTTTTTACACAAATCAGCCTCCAAAAATGTGGAAATGGGTCTTCCCCAACTGGCTTCCCAGAAAGCCAGGCGGAACGTAAAACACAGCCAAGAACACGCCTCCATCCCCCAAACGTCCAGGCTTCCAGCCCTCCTCGAGGAATAGTTCCTGGGGTGCTTCCATTCTTGCGGGGAGCGGCGACAGCACCCCACTGTGGAGCCGCCCCCCTCCCCCGGCAGGGGAGGCTGAGGAAGGGCCGGTGTAGGCAGGGCCAGGCACGCGTCTGCGCATCGCCTCTGTGTGTGTGTGCGTGTGCGCACCTGCGTGAGTGTGTGGAAATCTGTGCCGAGAACCAGGACTTCTGGGCTCACGTCGGGTCCACCCAGACATGTTCTGATCCCCCACAGAGGTGAGGTGGGTCCTGGCTTGCAGGCCCCGGCACCAGGCCCCGCCCCAGCCGCAGCACAGGCCGTGACGCCCTCTCCACATCTCGCGCCCCTGGCCGAGCTCGGCCCCAGCACAGCTCGCAGCCCTGCTGGACGGGGCTGGGCCTCTGAAGCCCGCCCACCCTGGGGAAGGGCTCGTCAGTTCCCCCGGACGCAAGCCCAATAGCCGGACACTCTTGACCAGCCTGGCGCCCGCCCTTACCGGTACCCCTGGCCAGGACAGGCGGCCCAGGACACTCAGCTGGACAGCAGCGGCCAGTCAGCTCCTAAACCGCACCCAGCATCACCACAGGCAGCACCAGTCAGAACAGGTGGCCCCTCCCAGCTGCCCAGATGCCACGCTCGTCCTTCCAGGCCACCCAAGGCTGCGGAGGGGTCCCTGCAGGGACCAGATGGGCAGACGGGCAGTTGGGCTCTGGCAGATGGGCAGACGGGCGAGTTCAGAGTGGAGGCGCAGAGCCACGCCCGAACCAGGCAGGTCCTGCAACAGGGCCCCTCCCGGCCACCTCTGCGGGCGGACACCTGCTGCCTTGGCTAGGCGGGCACCTCCCGCAAGGCAGCAGACACGTGCAGAAAGGGGGAAGGTGCCTGGATGTGGGGTCAGCCGAACTGCTTCCTGCAGAGAATCCCTGTCCGGGGCCCCAAAAGCCCCCCAAGGAAGAGAATGAGGCGGAAGCTTGGGGTGTTAGCCAGAGGCCCCCAGGGTCGCCAACTGCCCCCAGCCCATAGACGTGGCACTGGGGACCGAGGCACTGGAGGCCACCCCGCAGGCGCTCTGTGGTTTCTGGGGGGCCTGGCTACCCACCCGTCTCTGCGCCTGCCAGCCCTCGGCCGCCCCAGCCTGGCCCCGCATCTCCTGGCCCCGCATCGCCTGGCCCCGCATCGCCTGGCCTCCGTGCCAGCGCCAGTGGGCTGGGCTGGTGGCTCTGCAGCCCCGAGGAGGTGGGCGCTGCAGGGCGACCAGGCCAGGGCTGCCGAGGGGCTGCCAGGCCACCCCCACCCCGCATCCTGGTGCCCCACGCTCGTCTCCAGCCACCACCCCAGCCCCGCTGCCCCCCAGACAGCTTCTCAGCTGACCCGGCCGCAACCTGGCACACGGCCAGCCAGCGATGGACGGACGGGTGGACAAAGGAAAGAGCGTGTGGCTGTTGTCCAGACCCCTTCTGGGGCTCTTCCTCTCTTTGTGCCCTCGGGCCTCAGCAGCCCTCAGGTGTGACAGCAGGAGTTGGGGGCCAGGGTGAGGCGAGGGGCCCCGCCCAGCAGATCTCCCATCCCTGCAGCCCCGTGCCCGCCCTGGCCTCTCGCCGCCACCAGGGGGCAGCAGCGTCTGTGCTGTGCTGGCGCCAACGGCCGGGGTGCAGGAGCCCCTCCCAGGAGGCCGGGGCGGAGCCCTCACCAGCCAAAGGGTGCCCTCCCCACCAGGAGCTCTGGGGCCACAGGGGGCTGGGTCCCCAGGGGCCCAGTGGCAGCCCTGGGAGGGAGGCCCTGGAGCACATAGTGGGGTCCTGGGGGGCACCCCTCACCCCCAGCTCCCTCTGGGAGCTCTAAGGGCCTCGGCGGAAGACCCGGACGACCCCAGTTGCGCTCGCCGGGCAGGGCCGCACTGCCTGTCCGTGAGGGCAGCAGCCACCTAGCCTGCCCAGGTCACCAGTCGGCGGGGGGCAGCTGCCCACGCCCCAGGGGCCTGCCCGAGCCCTGGGCTGCGGGGGCATCTTCCCGCCCACGGCCCCGGCGGTGGGAGAAGCAGACTGAACGCAGGTCCTGAGAGGCCCCAGACTGAGCTCAGGGTGCCCCGAAGCCCAGCTCCCAGGCCAAGGGCACCTGCCAGCCCGGCCTCCTCCTGCAGGGAGTGGCCTCTGCCTGCCGCTCGGGAGCCTCTCCCTGGACCCTGGCCCGGGATATGGGCAGGGGCGGCTGACCTGGCGCAGCAGACACTGACCTGTGAGACCCGCCTGGGCCGCGGTGCCCCCGCCCCCATCCCTCACCCCACCACCACCCCACGCCCCCCGCACCATCACGGCCCTGCTATCAGCTGGTTTGGCGCGCGGTGCTGCCCAGGCCTGCCTCGCCGGCGCTGAGGGCCAGGCCCTGCTCTGGAATGCTGGAGCCGCCAAGACCAGCGCAGATTCCGAGCAGCCCGTGCCAGCCCCTCGCGGGCAGACCCCTCATTAATTATCCTGTTGGGGTGGGGGCCGGGCAGACCCGGGAGCCCAACAAGGGCAGCCAGTGCATTGCCTGGAACTGGCCCCAAATAGCCCTGGCTCGGGCGGCAGGACCAGCCTCGGGGAGCCCCAAAAGGCTCTGGCGGGAGGTCACGGGCGGGCTGAGAGCTGGAGCCCCAGGGCCCTGAGCTGCAGGCGGACTGGGCACAGGGGTGCAGCTGGCTGCATTTTATTGCCCCCGGGCTCTCCTACCCCAGACCTGGTGCGGGTGAGGGGGAGCGCCAGCTGCAGAGGACGGGGTGACAAGAAGGGGCCCCGTCATTGGGGTCCCGGGAAGTGGGCAGAGGGGGTCCACCTGGGGCTATCGTGGCTTCACCCCCGCTCCCCGGCTTCCCTCCCACACTCGAGCCAGCCCCTCCGGCCCTGCTGCCGCCTCGCGGCCCCAGTCCAAAGCAGGTGGCCACCGCAGCCCGGCATGGGCATCTCGACCCTGGTCCGCACGAGGGGCCGCGACCCCGGGAGGCTCTGCGGCTGGGGTTTGCCTCTGCTCCCCTCGCTGCCGGGGCCCTGGGCCGAGGGGCCAGCGTACAGCAGGAGCAGGGGCCGGTGCAGGGGCCTTGCCCGAGCCCGCGCCGTGGCCAGCAGGCCGTCAGTCGGCCCGATCTGCTGGGCTGGAATCGGTGCCTGGCTTCACTCGGCCCAGCACTGCCCGCAGCCTGCCCGGGGCCAGCACGGCCCTTGGCCCAAAACACACCCGAGGGCACTCCTGCGCCGGACCCGGCCTTCCCGAGGCGGTGGGAACCACGGAGCCCCCGGGCCTGTCCTGCGGGGCGGGGCGGCTGCCGGCACGGAGCCAGCCACAGACCAGGCCACTGCACTGCGGAGGCTCAGCCATCTGGACGGCAGGACACCAGGGCTGCCCCCATGCGTGGCGGGCATTTCCCTAGCGCCTGGAACAGCAGTGGGGGAGCAGGGGGGACGCGTGGGGGGGGCAGGCCTGGACCAAAGGGTCCTTTCAGGCGCCCATTGTGCGGGAAGACCACCCAGGGGGAAGGGCGGGCTGTGTGGGCGGGAGGCCGGGAGGCCTGGTCCTCCTCTGGAGCCCGAGCCTCGGTCCTGCCCGGGCAGCTGGCCCAGCCTGGCAGGGGCCCTCAAGAAGCCGCGCCACCGCCCAGTGGGCGCAGGGGGCAGGCGGGCCACTCAGACCCCAGGCCGGGAGGCGGACGGGCGGGCTTCTGCACCGACGTCATTCGGAGCCCACCGGCCCGGAACCTGCCCGGGAGGGCCCACGAGCTGCGTGCTCGGCCAGACACGGCCCCCCCGGAGACACGGCGCTTTGTGGGGGCGGGCGGGGGCAGACCCAGCAAGAGGCGAACGGCTGACGGGACGACAGTGCCCTTCCGGGTCAGCACCCCGAGCAGCCGGGGTGCCAGCCAGTCCGGGGTCTGCAGGGACGAGGCTCGCTGGGCACAAGGACGGGGGGCACCGGTGCCGGCGGCCCCCAGGCTGCTCCCAGGCCTCCCCCAGGGCAGAGGCCAGCAGAGGCCCAGCCCGGCCCTGCACACAAGCGCGGCTCTTGGCGGTTTCGGGAGTGGCGCCCAAGGAGGGGCCGGTGCCGCTGAGCAGGTGTGAGAAGCTGGCCGGCCCCCTGGCCTCGTGGGAGCGGAGCAGAGGGAGGGGCCGCCGAGGCAGAGCCTGTCCCGGGCCGTCGCGGCTGGCGCCAAAGCAGCCCCGTGGCCGCGGACCTCAGGCGGTCAGGTCGCACCCGCAGGCGCACGGCAGCAGGGAGGGTCGGGGCCTCCCCCTGTCTGTCTGTCCACTCGCTGGCGCAGACGCAGAAGCCCTGCCCCGTGGGCGCCCCACCCCCGCCTCCTCCCCTCACGCCCTCAGGGAGCCCTGAGGGGACTCCAGGCCCCGAACTGCCCCACAGCTCCCCAGCCACTCCCAGGCCCCCAGCCCCCAGCCCCCGGCCTCCTTCCAGTGGGAGGACCCGTCAGGCCCCGGGGCTCCGGTGTGCAGGGCTCCCCACCCCCTGCCCGGGTTCCTCTCCACACCCCAGTCCTTTGTTCCAAGGAAAGAAGTTGGGGGAACCAGAAAAATATGGCTTTTATTTTCAAACCTGGAATCAATTACAAGGGGGTGGCTAAGTATTCCCGACTGTGCACACCCGGGGCTGAGGCGGGGGGCGCATGGAGGCGGGGCGCGGCGGGAGGGCGGGGGCGCGGCGGGAGGGCGGGCGCCCCGGCTCACACCGCATGGAGCACGGCCTCACTCCCGCCCACCTCCCCGCTCGCACCCCGCTCTGCGCACGGCCTTTCTTCTGGGACAGGCCGACCAGGGGACCACCCCGGCCTCTGCTCTCGGCCCCTGGCCACTGTCCTCCCGCCCCGGGTGAGCCAGTCATGGGCAGGTGCTCCGCGGGCCGGGTCTGGGAGTTGGCGGGAGGGGCCTGGGGGATCTGCCCCTCCTTCCTCTCACGGGGACCCCACTCTGGCGGTGGCCATTGAGGGGGTGCAGGCAGCAGTGGGCGGTCAAGAAGGGGCTCAAGAGCCGTCCTCAGAGGGAGGACCCTCAAGGCGCCCCTTAGGCCCACCTGGGCCATGAGTGAAGACCCCAGAGGGCTGGGCCCTGCCCTGGCCTCAGCCCCAGCAGCCATCGGGGTCAGGGCCGTGAGGCGGCCTCTGGTGAGCCCACAGAGGCCAGAGCCCCAAGGAGCGGGCTGAGGCTTGCGGCCTGGAGGGCAGAGCACAGGAGGCGCCCCCACATCTGGAAGGGCCTCACTCCAGCCCCCAGGGCCCAGGGCCGCCGGTCGGTGCACCCCAGCCCAGAGCCTTCTGGCTAAAAGCAGAGTCCACGGTCCCACACCGCCCCTCCCAAGTTCGGCACCCCAGGCTCCCGCCGCACCTCCTGGCCGTCTTCGCGCGCTGGGGCCAGAGCGGCACCTCGGCATTCCCCCGACTCCCCGATGTCCGGCGCCGACAGCCGGAAGCCCCCCCAGCCTCTCGGGACGCCGCGGCCCCCCTGCCACCCGGGACAGCCCCCGCACTCAGTTCAAAGCGCCGGAAACCGGCTGCCAGGATCCAGTTTCCCAGGCAGCCTGGCTGCACGCCCGGTCCCCACGGCTCCCCCAGCCGCACGTGCGACCAGGAGCCCCGCGAAGCGGAAACCCGCCCACGGAGCCCCCTCCCGCAGCGAGGACGGACATGGCTCGGGAGGACCCTGTGCTCTCCAGGCACCTCCAGAAGTCCCTGGGCGTGCTCAGAGCCGCAGCACCAGCCCCGGGGTGCACCCCCAACCTCCGCCGCACCCATCCCCTCCCAGGGCCGCACCCATCCCCAGGCTGCACCACCCCCGGCCAGTGCGGACGGGGCGCCCCGCTCCATGGCAGGTGCTCCCGGCTCCTCCCTAACCCCAAGGACAGGCGACCTGGGGCCCCGGCCAGCCCTGACTCTGCGTTCCCGCCTAGGGGCACCCACAGACAGGGTGGGCACCAGAATGTGGGGGGCAGACAGGTCGGCGTCCCCCGCCAGCGTCCTCAGACGGGCTGCAGGAGAGGATGGGGTCTCCCTGCTGACTGTGCCACCCCACGGGCCCCACACCAGGAGGCTCCCACTCACCGTGCTGGCAGCGAGGGCCCCGGAAGCCTGGGGGACAGCGGCACCGGGGGGCCGAGCCGGACAGGCAGCGTCCACCGTTCACACAGAAGCCGGCACTGCACCGGGCTGCGGAGAGAGAGAGGGACGTGAGGACTCGCTGGGTCTGGGGGCGCCACCCGCTGGGTCTGGGGGTGCCCACCCACCCAGGACAGGACAGTCCCTAGGGCCCCCACCCGGCTCCAGCTCTGCCCTCTGTTTCCTCCCCGGGCCCTGCAGGAAGTGAGGAAGGCGAGGCCTCGGGCTGCACAGGACACAGCCCTCGAGGCAGGTCAAGCGCCGGGTCACATGCGGCCCCCCAGGAGCCGCAGGCCTCCCTGGCCCTCCTCAGCCGCATCCTGACTGCAGCGTCTTTCGATGGGATGTGACAGCGCGCAGGGTGGGGGCCTGTGGGGATGGCGGGGAGGGGGGTGCAGGGGCAAGGCGGAGCAGCCACAGCTGCAGGCGGGGTGCACGGGGCCCAGTGCTCGGCCAAGACCCCGGGACAGAGCCCAGGGGGCGGCAGGGCCCCTGCGGGGAGTCTCGGGGAGACTGGAGCCCAGAAGCCGCGAGCTCGCAGTCCCGAGGTGGGAGGCCGTTCGCTGCCTGGCCCGGCCCGGGGCTCTGGAGCTCTGGGTGAGGCTCCGTGGCCAGCGCCCTTCGGGCAGGGGCCGGGGGGCAGGGGAGGCCCAGGCCAGGGAGACTGTGGCGAGGGCGGGGCACCCGGGCGCAGGCTGCCCGCGGGCTGGGCTGGGCAGGCCGAGGGCGCGGGCGTGCACACGTGTGCCGAGGCAGGGCGGTGCCGCGGTGGCCGCGAGCGAGTTTGCAGAGCCCAGGGCCGGGGTCAGAGCGGGACAGCCCCGCCCCCAGCACCCACCCTCGCGTCCTGCCGGGGCCAGCAGCGGGGCAGCTGCCGTCCGCACACAGGCCAGGCCGGCCGGGCGTTGAGAGCGGAAAGGGGAGAGAGCGGCAGAGGCCGGACGCAGAGGGCGACCCCCGCCACGGCGGCCTCCTGCCGCCTCCCTCGGGCTGCCCCGCGCGGGCCGGAGCCCGGGGGGCGGCGCTGGGGAAGGGCCCGATGTCCGGGCTGCGGTCATGGCCAGTCACCTCTGGGGGTCCGCCCGGAGTCAGGCCGGGCCCCCCAGGGCACATGCCAGGCAGGGGCCCAGGGCCCCGGGACACCAGCCTTCCTGGCGGCAGAGTCAGAACCGCGCTCCCGGACCCTGCTCCCAGGACCCCCGAACCCAGACGCGCTTCCCACTGCTCCCTGCACAAAGGCAGCCCCCCAAGCCCTCTGCCTGAACCCCCCACTGCTCCCCTCACTCGCGCCCTCCCCCGCCAGCGCAGTTGCAGTTTCTCGTGGCTGGGGGCGCTTCCGGCCATTCTCTGGCTGGCGAGTGTCCCCCTCCCACTGCCCCACCCTGCACGGCCCCTCGCCCTCCACGCGCGCCCCTCCCACGCGCCCCCTCCGCCCACACCCTCGGACCCCACATTGTCTGCACGCGGCTGCGCTTCCAGGTCACTGCCCAGGAGGAAATGGGGGTGGCCCTTCCCAGTCTGACCCGCGGGCCGCGGGCCGCAGAGAGCCCAGCCTGGGCACGGGGAGGTGCTGGGAGGACGGGAGAACGGAGGCCGAAAACTCCAAACACCCTCCAAATAGGAGGGAGCGCCGCTCCTGGGGGCCCTTCGCCCCCCGACACTGTGCTCTCTGGGGGGCAGGGACTCGGAGGACCCCGCGCCAGCTCGCCCTGACGCCCATAGGCGTGCTGGCCAGGGGGGCCTGGACTCCCCTGAACCCCAGGGTTGGGGGTTCTGGGAACCCAGGACTCCCCAGCACCTGGTGTGAGCTCACGGGATAGGAAATGCACAAAAAAAACAGACTGAGGCTTCCAGAAGGTTCTGGCCCCCTGGGGGCTAAAAACCAACCCCAAGCAGCTACTGGCGGGAGCCGGTGGCCGCTGGCAGCGCTGGGCTCAGGGGACGGCGGGCGGGGGGGGAGGAGGTGGTCCTGCGGGTTGGGTCGGGGGCCTCCACGCGGCCCAGGCCCCGGGTCCCGCCGGCTGGGGACAAGGCACCACGGCCGGGTGCCAATGGCGGCACAGACAAGCACTGCCGAGCCCAGGCTCGCTGCACCTGAGGCCCAAGCTGGGCGCTGCCCCCTCAGGAGCAAGCGCCGGGGGGTCTGCAGGCAGCAGGGGGCAGGCAGAGGCTCTGAGCCCTCCCCCAGCGTCCTCCAGCCCCTGCCCTCCCTTCCCCCCAACTCAGCAAGTCTCGCCCACCAGCCTCCCACCGGGAGGGAGCTCTGTGCTCCGACCCCAGGCCCGTGGGCAGGCCCCCCCCTGCTGGAGTCTGAGCCCCAACCCCCAGCTGGGGAAAGAATGAATGAATGGAAGAAGAAAGGAAGTGCCCCGCCCCCCCGCAGGCTTCCGCCTGAGCCACACCCCCACCCCCCCACCCCCCCACCCTCTCGGGCCAGCTCGTCCCCAGGGCCCACACCGCGGGCCCTTCCGGATCCTCACAAGCAGGTGAACGCTGCGCACGCGAATGAGGAAACCCCGAGCTAAAGGCGAATTCCTAGAAGCAAACAACTAAGAAGCCCTTGAGTTCGGGACCCACGTGGGGACACTTCGCCTGGCCCCGCTGACCAGACGACCTGCCCCCCGGGGCCCGGCCTGCCCTGCCTGCCCCCCTCCGCCCTGCCCGCCAGCTCCGCCCCCCTGCACCGCCGGCCGCCCCGGGTGCTGGCTCGGCCCCCCCCACTCCCCCCGCAGCAGAGCCACCTCCGCGCCCGGCTCGGGCAGAACTGGCAGGCCAGAGCCCACGCAGAGCCAGGCTGGACGGGACACGGTCACAGCCCGGCCCAGTGGAGGCTTCCGTGGCGCCCCGAGTTCCTGAAAAGGCAGGACCTGGGCCCCAGAGCGCTCGGCCTGCTGACCCCGGACGGCTGCCGAGACACAGACGAAACCAAGGTCGCCGGCCGGGCCCCTGCGCCCACCCTGCGGCCGCTGCCCGGCCCTCCTGGGGGCAGGCCCGGGGACACAGGCTGGAGCCCCACTTCCTGCCAGCCCCGCAGTCGCTACTGTTTCCTGACCAACCGAGCCAGGAGTGTGGGCCTGGGGCGTGGAGGGGACCTGGGCTTGGAGGTCCGCGCTGCACCCCCTCAAAAGACCCCTTGTCTCCCAGACGCCAGCGGCACAGAAACGGCCACGTCAGCCGCCCGGTCAGAGCCACCCAGACGGGCAGCCTGGGCCTGAGAGGCCGCCCCCCTCCCCGCCGCCCCCCAGAGCACAGGGCCCCCAGGGCTTCCGTCGCTTTCCTCCAGCTCCCGTCCTGCAGAGAACGGCCGTTTCCTCTCCAGGGAAAACATCCCGCCATCCGTCCCCTCTGCTTCCACGAGCCGCTGGCGGGCGTCTCTGCCCGGAGACGCCCCGCGTTTCCTGTGTGCGGGCGGTGGGGGGGCGGGGGGGCTGGGGCCAGGGGCTCCGGACACCCTGAGTCCAGCTCCGTCACGGCCCTTCCGGCCGGAGCCCTCCAGGCACCCCACCCCTCGGCCTTCGCCCCACATCACGATGGCACCGCTCAGGGAGGCCGCCTGGGGCAGCTCCCCGGGGCGTGCGACGCTCGCCCTCGCAGCCTGGCCCACGCACATGCCCCTGTGCTCACGCCCCGCGCCCACCCACCTCCACGGTCACCACGCTGACGCCACCCCAGCCCACTGTCCAGCCACCAGTGCCCGCGCCACGCCAGGCCCCTTCTCCAATGGCCCCGCAGCTGGACCCCGGCATGAGCCCTGCCCTGGACGGGGCAACTGCCTGGTGTGTGTGAGTGGCCGCAGAGCCTGCCGGGGCCGGGCCGGCGCGTGGGCTCTCCCTCCCGCTGGGGCTCACAGGACCCCCGGGGGGCAGTGATGGACGTGCCATGCAGCGGGTGACAGCACGGCCAGGGTGCCTGCAGCGGTGGGCTGGTCCACCACGGCCTCCAGGCCCAGCCCCGGCCCAGGTGCGAGCGGCCCAGGACCTGAGCCGGCAAGACTCACGCGCCACCCGACCCGCCGGGCTGGGCCGGAGCCACTGACACCACATGGCCCGGGCGGCCCTCGGGCGCCGGCAGATGAAGCCCCTCAACCTGGAGCCCACCCCGGTGGGCCGACCTCAGCGTGGACGCCGCTCCAGCGCTCTGCTGGCTGCTCGGCACCGCCCGGGAGCCAACGGCTGCTGGGCCCTGGAGGTCGCTGAGGTTGTCCCCAGTGTGGGGACAGGACCCCGCTGACAGGGCCTCTTCCGGACGGGGGGGGGGGGCAGCGGGGCGGCTGGGCACTCACGGGACAGACAGCCCTGGTCGCCGGGCAGCTGGCTCCACCCTGGGCAGCACCTGAGCACGGTCTGCGTCTCCACGGCGTACACCAGCCGGTAGCCCGTGTAGTAGACGGTTCTGGAGAGGAGAGGGGGAAGCGTTTGCAGCGCAGACCCGCCCGCCCGCCCACCACACCACCCCCCAGGCCAGGTCTCCCCATCCCACTGCCCAGCAGAGCCCTGCAACGCCCCCCGCCCCCGCCCGGGCCCGGGCTGCGCTGCCCCCACGCTGGCCCAGCCCCACCTCGGAGCGGGCTGGGATGGGCACTTCGCGCCCCAGCCCTCCGGAGGAGCCAGCCCTGCCCCCCCCACCCGGCTCCAGCCTCCAGAACGTGAGAGCAGATTCCTGTGGTCTGAGGCCGATTCATCAAGATTTACCCCAGCAGCGTCAGGCGACCGGCCCAGGACTCGGGGCTCCACACACGCCCTGGGGTCCGGGGGCCGTGGCCCCAGCAGGAGGGGGCTGTCCTGCGGGGGTGTGGGGCATGGGCAGGAAGGGGGACACAGTAGTGGAAGGGGAGGAAGCGGACACCCCTGCAACCTCCAGCCCAGTCCCCCCAGAGAGGAGGGGCAGGAGAGGCGCCCGGCGGGCCCCACAGCGGGGTCCAGGGCCCTCGCGCCCAGGGCACCTCCAGGTGAGGGGCGGCCCCAACAACAAGGCTGCTTCCCGGAACTCTGGCTGGACGTGATCCGCCTGCTGGGAGGACCGGCCGCCGCGGCGGACAGTGTCTGGGCCTCACCTCGTAAATATTTACTCCTCTCCCCGCTACGTGCTGCTCCCGCGGTGCAGCCGGACAGGGCCAAGCCGGCCACGGCCACCTCCCGCCCCAGCCTCTGAGCCACGGCCCTCAGAGCGCCCCAGGCGGGCCTGGCCCTGCCGCCACACGGGGCACCCAGAGGGTCCGGCCGCCTCTGGGAGGGGCTCGTGCGGCCCCTGGGCGGGCTAGTGGCTACCAGGCTGCCCTGCGCCGTCGCCTCCCGCAGCCCCGGCGCCCAGGCCGCGGCACCGCAGCCGGGGTGTGGGCCGCAGGCTGGTCTCCGTGCCCCAGCGTCCCCTCCGCGCCCCCTGTGCCTCCCGACGGCCGCCGGGTTTACTGGGAAAGGCCTGGAGAGACGGACAGCAGGCCACAGGCCCCTGCCCTCCCCACAGCCCGCATCACCCACAGGCCCATGCGGGGCGCAGTGGTCCTCCCCCAGAAACCACTGCGGGGGCCGCATGCCCGCCCCTCAGGCGCGGTGGCGGCTGCTCTTAGGGGGGACCCACGGAGGCCCCCAACCCTCACCCCAGGCCTGACTCACCCCCTACAGACGAGACACCAGGCATGGACAGGCCGGAAACCCAGCCCGAGGTGGGGTCTTGCCCTTCGGCCACCCGGGGGCTCAGGGGAGAGGCGCGACCCTGCGTGGGTCTGCGGGTGCAGGACCTGCACCCTCCTACCCACCCGTGCAGCACACCTGGAGCCGAGGGGCAGCCTCACCCACCTCTCCCCGGATCCCAGGGCCCTCAGCTGTCCCCTCGGCACTGACTGGTAGGGGCCCAAGGCACTGCGCTCTACTGGCCAGAGACCCTGGGGGCCCTGGGTACACGCTGGCAGCAGGCAGGGCTGCAGGAAGCAAGGGGACCCTCTCAAGCTCCCCAGACTCCCCTCCGGAGGCCCGCGCACACCAGAGCCTTGGGGCAGACAGAGCAGGAGGGCACGGCCGGGAACCCAGCGGGCTCTGCCTCCACGCTAGAGGAGGAGTGAGCGCACCCCGAGGGCTGGACCCTGCTCTGGGCAGGTGGAGGGCGGAGCTCGGGTGCAGGGCCAGCCCCAAGGGAAGCGAGAGCCTCTGTGGACCCCATGAAGGCACCGACTGACGCTGTGGCTCCTCACGTGGCTGAGCCCCCAGGCACAGCTGGGGCAGCAGCGGGGCGAGGCGCCAGGGCACTGCCCACTGCGGGGCCCTCGGGGGGACGCGGCACAGCACCGGCGCCGGGCTGTCCACAGGGGAGGGGGGGCTCGGTCCCCACGGCAGGTGCTGACTCCAGCCCCCGACACCGGCGGCCCCCGGGCAGAGGCAAGGCGGGGGGCACTCACCTGCAGTGGAGGGCGGGGGCGCCGGGCGTGTCTACAGCCCGCAGACCGGCCAGCCACTGCCCACGGGCACCCAGCCGCTCGCCGGGGCCTGCAGCAGGAGGGTCCAGCCACCCAGCAAGCCGGCCCTGCCCCTGAGACCCCAGAGGACACGGGCGCCTGGGGCAGGGGCACCGCGGCCTGAGTGCCGCCCCGCCATCCAGACAAGGACTGCCCCCGGGTGCCCGGCTCCGGCCAACAAGCTGCAGCAGGCGGGGAGGGCAGGAGGCCGCCTGTCCTGTGACCAGCCCCGTCAGGGTGAGGGTCTCGGGACACGGGCGCATCTCTGGGGAAGAGTGGGGGCCTTTCCTTGCCGGGGTTCCCAACCTCAGCCTCCAGGACATGCAGGTGGGGCGCTCCTGGCCAAGGGTACCCCCGTCCTACCTGCCAGTCACGGCCCCCCAGCCCGCCTGCCGGACCTGGCACTGGCCCGACATGGCGAGGTCCCAGGACGGGGATGCAGGCCTGGCTGAGGACAGCGACAGCCTCTACCCTGGACCTTCACGGCACACATCGAACAGCAGCTGCACCCCAAAGGTGCCAAAGGGGCGCCCTGGAGCCCTGGGAGCAGCACCACCGGCCCACAGCCTGCAGGGGCCCCGGAGACCTGGCCGAGACCTGGAGGGCACCCCTCGCAGCCCACCCCCCCACTCCCCAGGAGCAGCACCAGCTTCCCACTGGGGTGTGCCCGACCTGAGCCCTACCGCTTGGCAACCGGGCAGATTCCGAGCCCGAGTGTGCAAGGGGCGTGAGCGGGGCACTGCCCGGGGCCTTGCGCAGCAGGAGGGTCAGGGACGAGCTCGGGGCCAGGCTGCCGTCTCCAGCAGGGACGCGGGGCCCTGCAGCCTTACAAGGCAGCAGCCCTCCCCGTGCCCCCCCACAGGGTGAGGGTCTCCAGCCGCGGCGGGGCCCTCCTCTCCTACGGCCCCCCGCCCCGGCTCAGCAGGGGCTCTCCGCCCGCAGCCTCACCCACGTGGCGTAAGAAGCCGGGACCCCAGACCCGGGGCTCCGGCAGAGGGCGTGGGTGGCTCTGACTCCGGAAGCCCACGCCCCGCTGCCTGCCCCACGTACCTGCGCTCGTGGCCCGCACACCACGCCTGCCGCCCGCAGCCTGGCTTCCACACGGGCACCGCCCGGCTGAAGGCCCGCACGCAGGGCTGCCGGTGACCCACCAGGCTCAGCTCCTGTCCGGCACACACGTGAGGCCTGGGGCAGAGGACAGGCAGGCGGTCAGCACCCCGGCCCCCGAGGGCTCCCGCCCCACCCGCCCGCCGCTGGGGCCAAGCCATCTGGAGGGGTCCAGACTCGTGGCCAGATCGCCTCAGCGAGGTGCCCAGCCTCAGGGCACGAGGGTGACACCCCTACGGTGGGCCTCTGCCCTTGAACAGCGGGGTGGGGGCCTGGGGAGCAGCGACCACCCTGACCTCCCGCTCTCGGCAGGCCGCCCGGCCGGAGCCATCCCTGGGCCCGCAGCGCTGGGCAGGAGGCCGCTCCAGGCTGGATGGCAGAGCAAGCCAGACCGAGACTGGAAGCGGGCGGCACCCTGGGGGGAGTGGCGGCAGGGGCGGGGCGGCAGCTCCCGAGACCCCCTCCCTGCACCCCAGAGGCGCCAGCACCTCCGACCCAGCCAGGTAAGGGCTGGGAGGAGGCTGGGTCCATGCGGGAAGGAGGAGGTGCGGCTGGGGCGGGGGAGCCGTGGGGAGGAGCTCTGGGGAGGGCGGGGGCCAGACATGGCCTGCCCGGTCCTGGGGGCCTCCTGGCAGGGGCTCTGCACACGAGCAGCTCTGGCGAGCTAGGCGGGAGCCTCCAGTCTGCAGCGACCGCTGGACTCACCCCCTGGGCGAGCCGGGGGCAGCGGGCCCAGCCGGGACCCCTCCTGCGGCTGTGGCCCCGCCAGGGCACTGGCTCACCCCATAGCCCACATGGAGACGCTCCTGCCCTGTCCAGCCGCCCTGGCTCGAGGCCAGCGCCCCCGACAGGCACCCTGCGGCCAAGAGGGTGCACCCTGAGGCCTTTGCACCCTCCACCTGGAGGAAGCCGTGCCCCTCCTGAGCGCTGGGCGGCCGCACCGCGCGGACCAACACGATGCACTCGTGGCCGGGGAGACGGAGCATCTAAGTCGGTGCCCCAGGGGGCATCTCTGCAGGGCACCCGGCTGCCTCCCAGCTGACCTCAAATCATAGGCTGGGCGATCCTGCTGGAGGGCCCGGAACCCCAAGCCCCACACAGGCCCACACGGGGGCTGGGAGCACCCCCCACCCTTGGACCCCGTCCATCCCCACCCCAAAGTCTGCAGACATTCCAGAGCAGAGGCTGACCCTCCAACAGACGTCGCCAGGGAGCGGGGTGCCTAGAAGGAGCATGTCCAGCCCCAGGGCCCCTGGGGGACCTCGGCCGTGGCCTCCCAGCCTCCACGGCCACCGGGGCCCTGCAGTGGGCGCCTCCTCCCCCGCGGAGACAGCTGCACCCCAGCGGGAGGGGACTTCCAGAGACCTGCTTCCAGGGAGGCAGGAGGAAGAGGTAAGCTGCTTCCAGAGCAGCTCCTGGGGCCACAGGGGCGTTCCAGACGCCCCGCGCTGCAGCCCCATCCCCGGGTCCCACACGGCCTGGGGGCTGCTCAGGCTTGGCTGGCGGCTAGGGCTCCTGGCCGCCCTCCGGCCACACCGCGGGCTCCGGGCCTCTCAGGGCCGCACAGGAGGTGCCTGGCCCCGACTTCCCGGCCATGGCACCAGCTTTGGGTCCTCGGGCCAAGGGTCCTGGGCTGAGAACCGGGAGGCGAGGGAGGATCCGGGGCGGCAGCCCCAGACGGGCCCCTCGCCAGGAAAGGGCCTTCCTGGGCCAGGCCTGGCCCGAGGAGCAAGTGGCGGGTCCCTCACGACCTGCCGGCCACCCGCAGGCTGTGGCCCCACCGCCGCATGACCTCCAGCCCAGGGTCACTGCCCCCACACCGGGCCTGCAGCTGCTCCGGGCAGATCGGGGCACACACGCGCACACACGTGTGCACAGACACCCCCAAACACACGCTGACACCCTGGCCCTCTGGGGTTAGCCAGCGGGAGGGCCCGCGGGAGGATGGCGGGCGGCAGACTTGGTGCGGCGAGCTCCCCTCCCGCCCGCCCAGCCCCCCCCCCCCCCAACAGCTCTCTCCAGCCCCGGCAGGGGCCCTCCCGGCCCCCTCACCAGGCGGCACCTCCTCCCCGGGCACACCGGGGGCCTCTCTCACTGACCCGGTGCCCAAGCACAGGGCCACGCTTCGAGGGGCCGGCCGGGCCAGCGCTGCCCCTGCCAGCCCGCGAGAATGCGGGTGCTGGGCTCAGCCAGGCAGTTGGAGCTGGGGGGGCCTCAGCAGCCCTCTGGGGAGTCTGCAGCCCACTCCTGCTTGAGGAGCCCTGGCCCAGCTGAGGCAGACGCCATCCCCAGCAGCCTGGGTTTGCCGCTCGGCTCCCATCTGTGAGGTGCACAAGCTACTGCAGCTCTCCCTGCTCACCTGCCAGGTGGGCTCACACGTCAGATGGGCTCCCCTGTCTGATGGCTGCGCAGCCTGACCTTGTGGGAGGGGCCTCACCTGTGACATGGTCAGAGTCCTCAGGGGCCCAGTGAACGGCCACCAGGGCTATCATTCTTGCTCCAGGTTCCTGTGCCCACCGCTGTGCCTCACCCATCTGCCCTCGACCTTCCGCAGTGAGCTGGGGGCCTGGCCACCCCCCACCGCCTCGCTGTGGACCCAGCCGGGCCCTGACAGCACCCGCTCAGGACGGTCGACTCTCTCCTTGCGTGAGGACAGGGCGAGCCTGGAGGGCAGGTGCGGGCCCAGGCCTGGCCACAGTGCAGCCTGCGGAAACCCACCGGCCTTCTCTGGGCCCCTGTCCGCCTCTGTGAAGGGGGCAGCACAGGGGTGTCGAGGGACCCCTGAGCACCTGGACTGCTGGTGGCTGTTTCTGGGCCGCAGGCCCCTCCGGCCCGGAATGGCACCGCCACTCCCGCACGCCCGCGCAGCCCCGCGCTCAGGATGCACCACCGGGGCTTCTGGCCTGGCCCCCCCGGTCAGCAGGAGAGGCGACCCACGTGGGGCTTGGAATGTGGCAGAAACCCAAGGGGCGGGGAGCGCCTCCAAACCAGCCCCCGCCCCTTGGCAAACCTCGGCCACCTGGACTGGGGCTCACCAGCGGGAGGACCACCGGGGGGCGTGAGCCTCCCCGCACCCGCTGGGCTCAGTCACCGTGCGCTGCCCACTGTCCCCCAGGACTCTGGGCCCAGTTCCCCAGACAGGAGGGGTTCCCCTGGGCTGTGCAGGAGGCAAGCCCGGCCCTGCAGTGGGTCCTGCCCCATCTGGGGGGGGGCGGGAAGGCAATTCCCAAGCAAAGGGTGAACACAGCTGGGGGCCGGGGGGGGGGGTGTTGTCGGGCCTCTGCTCCCGCGAGCGGGCTCCAGGCTGGCGGCCTCTGCCGGAGACTGGTGGGCGCGAGAGGCAGCCCCCAGCAGCAAGCGGGCAGCCGGCGTGGGGAGCCGCAGCTGGCCCCGCTGGGTCCACCTGGGCACGTCGCTTGTCCGGCGGCTGGGCACACAGCCCACCTCCCCAGCCCCGTCAGCACCCAAGGGCTCCCCGGGCCTTGCGGACCCAGACCCTGGACTAGCGCGGCACGGCTCTGGGGCCGGACGCCCCCGGCTCCAGCCCGAGCCCCTAGGACACCGCGACGCAGGGGTCACTGTCCAGCCTCGGTCCTGCCCACTAGACAACTGGCCGACTCCGGCGATGTCACACCAGGCCCAGGCGCGGCAGCTGGAGGGGCACATGCCCCGCCATCCCCCATCGCAGCTCTCAGTGCCCGGGAGAGTGGGGGCAGCAGCGCCCCGAAGAGCAAGCTCCCAGGAGCAGCCCCGCCACCCCACAGCCCAGTTCCGCTCTCTGACCCCGCCCCCTGCCTGGGGGACCAGGGGCTTCCTAACTTCCCCGGGTCAAGGGCCCCCTTGGGGCCTGATGTCCAAGTGCGACTTGCAAGTCAGGACTTGAGCTTGGGGGGCCCGTCCCTGCCTGCACGGGCGGGGCTGCTCTGGCCGCTCAGCCCAGGCGCCGAGTGCAGGCTGCAGGCGTCTCCTCCGAAGCACCAGCCTCAGCCCGAGGGTGCCCGGGCTCTGGCATGTGGGCGTCCATCTCCCTGTCCCCAGGCCCGCCCAGCCGCCTCGGGCCAGCCCCGCATGTGACCAGCGCCGTCCTGGGCCACCGGGGTAAGGCCCTGCCCTGGGGCAGAGGTCACCAGGGGCACAGCGACTGAGCCTGCAGCTCCGAGTGCCTTGGGCAGGCAGGTGCCAGGCTAGCGGGGGCTCCGGCTGGCCAGACACACGGACTGTGGGTCGGGGGCCCCCCAGCCCCCTCCTCTACTGCACCCAGAAAACCTCCTGGGCTCTGTTACCACTGGGCAGCTAAGGGGCTCTGGAAAACTGGCCGGCACGGGCGGGGCTGGGGGCTCACCAGGTCACCCTGGAGCAAAGGGCAGCGGGGAGCTCGCTGCTCTCCCAGCCCCTCCCTTGCCCGGGGGTGCGGGCGGAAAGAGCACATCCTGGCATCTGGGGGCCGCGTCCCTCTCCTCTGCTCGGCCGGACGCGTCTCGAGAGCCCCGCAGAGAAACAGGCTGGGTCTAGGAAGGAGCAAGGGCGCTGCCCTCACCCGCTGGCCCCGCCACTGCAGCCTGCTGCCCACAGGGCTGGGGCTGCCCACGAGGCTGGGGCCAGGCGCTTGCAGACAAGTGACAGGTGGCGCGAGCGTGTGCGCCCTGACCAGGAAGCAGCCCGGCTCCGAGCCCCGGGGAGCGGGCAGGCTCAGGCGCTCAGCTGCTCGCTCGCTCTGGGGCTGGGGGTGCTGGGGCCCCAAGAAGGGCACAGCAGTCCCCACTAGCATGCACGCGGGGCAGAAGCCCCCCTGAGAGTGGAGCCCCACATAGGCAGGGGCTGAACAGCTGCCCACCCTGACCACCCCAAAATTCCTGGCCCCCCCGCCTCTGGACGTCCCGGGAGCCAGGAAAAGCGGCCGCGGTGCTGGCCCTGGGAGGCAGCAGCCCCCTGGACAAGCTGACGACGGGGTGCCCGGGAGGGGCGTCCGCAGGCTCACGGGCGGGCTCAGGCGGCTCACACTTCTGGGCGCAGAGGACCCGGCCGGGCTCCTCTGAAGCGGCCCCAGGGAAAGCCCCGTATTTGGAGTAAGGCGAAGTCCAGGGTGGGCCCGGGGTGTGGACTGTCCCCCTCCCGGCTCAGCCCGAAGCCCGCCTGTCGCCCACCCGACCCCGGCCCATCCTACCCCGCGGGCCCCCCGCCCGCCCCGCCCGCCCCGCCGCGCGGCCAAGCGCGGGTCAGCGGCGGCCGGCGGGCGGGACGCGAGCGCGGGGAAGTTCCACTCACCGCGGCCGGCCCGACCCTCCCTCGCGCCCGGCCGGCCCCGTCTCCCCCTCGGCCCCGAGCAGCGGGGGGACGCGCGCCCCGCCCGGCCGGCGAGGGGGAGCCTCTGCGCCCCCGTCCTGGCGGCTGCGGCCGGACGCGCCAGGGCCCCGCTGACCCCGCGGGGCGCGGCGGGCTCGGGCGCACCAAGCCGGGCCCGGGGCGGGGGCGGGAGAGGCCGGGCGGCGGAGGGCGCCCCGGGGGCCGGGTCGGGGCCCCGCCCCCGCAGACGGGAGCCCGGCTCTGGGGCGCCAGCCACGCCCCCCCCCCGCCCCGCTACTCACCGGCCGGGCAGCAGGCGGGGCCGGCGCCGGCGGGCGCGGCGGGCAGCAGCAGCAGCGCCAGGGCCAGGGCCGGCGCCAGGGCGCGCACCGCGGGGAGGACGCGCATCGCGCCGCGGCCCGGCGGGCCCGGAGCCGCCGCCTACACGCGCGCCATGCGGGGCCGCCGGGCGCGGCCACAGGTGCCCGCGCGAGCCGCGGCCGCTGCAGGTGCCGGTCCGGCCTCGCGTCCGCGCCGGAGCCCAGTGTGCGGCCCGCCCGCGCGGAGAGGCCGCCGCCCGGCCCCGCCCCGCCCCGCCCCCGGCCACGCCCACCTCCCCGCCGGGCCCGCCCCCGGCCACGCCCACCTCCGCGCCGGGCCCGGACCGCCCTGGCCACGCCCCCGGTCACGCCACCCCGCGCCGGGCCCGCCCACCTCCCGCGCCGGGCCAGCCCTCGGCCCGGCCCCGCCCCGGCCGCTTGGCCCGCCCTCGGCCCGCCCCCCGGCCCGCCCCCGCCCCCTCCCCAGCCGGGCCCCGCAGCCCCCGCCCACCTCCCCGCCCTCCTGGCCACGCCCCGGCCCCGACCCCAGACCCGGCCCCGCTCCGCCCCGCCCGCTCCAGCCTCCCGCCCCCCCCCCCCCCCCCGCCCCGGCCGAGCCCCGCGCCCCCTGCATTTCGCGCCCTCTTGGTGGCCGCTCGGCCTGCAGCCTGGCGTCGGGGCGCCGGCCCGGGCGGGGGCGTCCAGGGCGGCAGGCCAGGGAGGGTCGGCGTCTGGGGATCCGGACCGAGGAGCGGCCGTCCCGGGGCGCGCCCGTGGGGACCCCTGGGGCGGGGGCTGGCGCCCCGCTGGGCGCTCGTCGACCATGACTCGGGGGTTCAGCCCCCCTTTCTCCTGAGACCTTCCTCCCCCCACGCCGCACAGGGCCGCCCCGTCCCCCCCGGGCCGGGAGGCGCTCGGAGCGGGGCCGTCGGGGCCTCGGAGATGCGGGCGCCCCCCTCGCCTGCCGCCTGATGTGGGGGCGCCCCGCGGGCCAGCCCGGCACCACGCTGCTTCGCCCACGGGGACGCTGAGTCCGAGGGGGGAGCACCCACCCCCAGCCCGCCCCGCAGCTCCGCAGCTGAGCAGGGTCTGCAGGGCGCCCCCCGGCCCTGCTCCCCCCGCAGAGCCGCGGGGTCCCCGCAAGTCCGGCGGGGCCCCGGTGCGTCCCGGCCAGCTCGGCTGCCAAAGAGAACACCACGGAGCGGGCCGCGTGGGAGGTTCTTCCACAGCCCCGCGCCCAACCCGCCGCCCGCCCCCGCCCGCCCGCGCCCGGCCGGTGCCTCTGCCCGGGGTGCTCTGGGGGCGGCAGCGCCCTGGAATCCGCCCGGTCGCCTCTGTGAGGGACACGAGTGACTTTCCCTGCAGCCACGCGCGCTCACGAGGAACAGGCAGCGCCTTCCCAGCCCCGCCGCCCGCCGGAGAGGCCCGGGGCTCTGAGCTCTGCACCCCGCTCTTGGAGGGGAGACCGCCCCGGGTGCCGCGGTCCAGGCCGCGGTGCGCGCACCTCGGGGCGCCCCTGACGAGGAGAAGTCTGACCAGAGGGACGAAAGCTAAGCGTGGCCCCGCGGCTCAGCCCCGCTCGGTGTCCACGGGGCACTCAGCGCGTGTCCAGGAACAAGGGATCATTGAAAAACGCGCCTCACAGTGGGCTCCCGAGAGCGCGAAGAACAAGAGCTAGAACAGGAAGCCCAGCGGGCGGCACCCGAAGACCCCAGGCGCCCCGGGCTCAGGCGGCAGCGCAGCCTCCCGTAGGCCAGGCTGAGCCAGGATCCCGCGGGACCCCCTTCCCGCAGACGGCGGGGGCTCTGGGGGCTCTTCCTCTTCTTATAAGGCGCCCCCAAGAGAACAGCCCTGGACCAGCCAGAACTGCCTCCGCCGGCTCCCCGCACCCCGCGGGCGGCTTCCCCGGGGCTGGCCGCTGAGCGGCGACTCCGGACTCCGCTGCATCCCAGGCCGCGCTACCTGGGCGCCCGCCCCGCTCTCTGGGCCCCTCCCCAGCTGGGCTCCCAGCAGCAGGGCTGACCAGGCCAGGCTGGGGACGCTCTCACCTCCCCACAGCCCCCCGGAAGCTGGGCTGCCGCCCTGACCTGGGCACAGGTGGGCGCTTGGGCCTCTCCCCACCCTGAGAAGGGCCCGGTGGACTCCCGCACCCCGCTCCTTGCTTTTTCTTTTTAAAGATTTATTTATGCATACGAGAACTGGGGTACAGGCCAGAGGTGTGGGGGTGAGAGGAGTCACCAGAGACAGAGTGGGGAGCAGAACAGGCAGACTGAGTGGAATCCACTGCTGAGGGGAGCAGCGGGGAGACAGGAGAGTCTGCCGCACCCCGTGGGTAGCTCCCTGGCCGGGGAGGGAACTCGCGCTGCAGAGGCTGCGGGCAGCTTCACAGGCTGTGCTTAACCCCTTGTGCCCCCAGGGAGGCCCCCACCCTTACTCTTCTCCCTGTGAGGGAGCTGGCTCGGCACAGACCCGGTGCCCACTGGGTGCTGAGTGAACGAGCAGACACTTTAGCAGGGCGCCCCGTTCTCCAGGCACCCCTCAGACAGTGGCCACAGGCTCACTGCCCCAGACAGTTCTGCAGCTTCTTAGAGGAAGAAGGAAAGAATTCGGGTAGATCCTGTGGATTAAAATGGGGGCTGCTGGGCAGGGGGTCCAGGATTGGTGGGGCCCAAAGCACGTAGAATTGGGGGTCTCCCTTTAAGAAAGGTAATTTAAGAACAAGCTAGTTTTTTTGAAGATTTATTTATATAAGAACTGGGGTACAGTCAGAAGCGCGGGAGGGCGAGAGAATTCACCGGAGCCAGAGCGGGGAGCAGAGCAGGCAGAAGGACGGAAGGACACTGCTGAGGGGAGCAGCGGGCGGCAGGAGAGGTCTGCGCGCCATGCGGGACCCTCGCAGGTGGCCGGGGATCGAACCGGTGCTGCAGAGGCTGCGGCAGCTTCACGGTGCTGCGCTCAACCACCTGCGCCACCAGGGAGGCCCCCGAGGTAGTTTATTTATGTTACAAAAACTCTCAACCTCAGCTCGTGGTCTAGGCCCTGCCCCTGGCCCCCTTGGGAGGGAGCACAGATGGGTCACCTCCTGGTCTCCTCCTCTGCCCACTGCTGACCCAGGCACCAAGCCCAGGGCCAGGTGGGCAGGCAGGCGGGGAGAGGGCGGCTCTTCCTCCCAAGTCCCCACGTCCAGACACCTGCCGCCCGAAGCCGGGGTGGCTGTGGGACCCTGCTGCTGTGGGGGGGCAGCCCTGGCCCCTCAGGACAAGCGGCACGTTTGCCCCCGCCTGCCACGCTGACCAAAACCGACACCCCGGCCCCGCCGCGGCCTTTCCAAGCCCGCCAGCCCCACACCAGCCTGGGGCGCCCCGTCCGGCTCGGGCTGCCCAAGGCAGGCACACCCAGGGGCCCTCAGCGGCCTTTCCTGACGGCGCCTCCCAGCGAGGTGGACGCGCCCGGGGCGAGGTGGCCGCAGGGCCCGGCTGTCCTCCAGGAGGGGAGACCCGGGAAGCGCCCTCCGCACCTGCCCGGGCGGGGAGCCGCGCCCAGAGCCCATCCTCTGCCTGTCCAGGGGCGCCGCTGGGGGAGCAGCGCCTGGCAAGGAGGCCCCCCTGGAGGGCCCTGCTTGACCCCACTGTGGCCGGGACCCCCGCTTCCACGGCGGACGACGTGAGGGCCCCGGCTTTGCCCCCTGTGGGCGCGCATCTGGGCCTGGGGGTCGCGCGGGCCGCGCCGCCGCCTGCTGTCGGGGGGCGCAGCGTCTCAGCCCCGGCAGCGCGCCCCGCACCCCCCAGCGCCCCAACTCGACTCCGGAGCCGGAAAAGCCGGCTCCAGCCGGCGCGGACCCCCACCCCCGCGGCCCGGCGCGCGACCCACCCCGAACCTGCCGTGCGCACAACGGCCTGTTACCCCGAGAATTGTCTTCCCAGAGACACCCTAACCCTAGCCCCGGCACCCCAGGTGGCCCTGTTTGGGGTGCAGGTGTGCGCGGCCGCCAGGCCAGCCCGGGCCTCGGAGCCACCCCGCCCCGGCTCGCGAGTCCTGGGAGCCCCACGCGCCCCCGACCCCAGCCCCGCCCGCGCGGTCCGCAGCTGCAGAAGCGGGGGCCCCGGGCCGCCGTCCACACGGAGGCGACAACCCGCGCGAGGACGCCCGGCCACACCGCGGCCCCCGGCCCGCCCCGGGGGCGGCCCCCGCCTCGCCCGCCCGCCCGCCCCCCGCAGCCTCGGGCGCCGCGTCCCCGCGCGCCCCCCGCAGCCCGCAGCCCGCAGCCCCGCTCCACGCGCCCGCCCCGCGGGACAGGCCGTTCCCGGGCGCCATCCGCGGCGGGCCCCGCGGCGGGAGGGGAGGCGCAGCGGCTCCCGGGCACCCCCCGCCCCGGGCAACCCCCCCCCCCGCCCGGCACCCCCCCCGCCCGGCAGCCCCCGCCCCGGCACCCCCGCCCGGGCACCCCCCCGCCCCGGCACCCCCCCCGCCCCGGCAGCCCCCGCCCCGGCACCCCCCGCCCGGGCACCCCCCCGCCCGGCACCCCCCCCCCGCCCCGGCACCCCCCGCCCGGGCACCCCCCGCCCCGGCACCCCCCCCCCCGCCCCGGCGCCCCCCGCCCGGCACCCCCCCGCCGGGCACCCCCCCGCCCCGGCCCCCCCCGCCCCGGCAGCCCCGCCCCGGGCATCCCGCCCGGGCACCCCCGCCCCGGCATCCCCGCCCGGGCCCCCCCACCCCGGCAACCCCGCCCCGGCACCCCCCGCCCCGGGCAACCCCCGCCCCGGCACCCCCCCGCCCCGGCACCCCACGCCCGGGCACCTCCCGCCCCGACAGCCCCGCCCCGGGCAACCCCCACCCCGGCACCCCCGCCCCGGCCCCCCCGCCCCGGCACCCCCCGCCCTGGCGTCTCCGCGGGCCCGGGGCAGCCGCGCGGCTTCGGGGCGCCGGGGCGGAGGCGGCGCCTGCGGGGCGGGACCCCCGTGCGGGCGGCGCCCCGGCTCAGCGGCGCGTCCGGCGGCTCCCGCCCCCGGCCCGGCCCGCCCGCTCCCCGGCCGCCGCCCCCTCGGGCCCGCGCGCCCGCCCCGGCTGCCGGCCGCCCGCGACCCCAGCCGGGCCCGGCCCGCCCCGCCCCCCCCGAGCGCGCCGGCCGCGGACGGCCGGGACCGGGGCCGCGGGTCGGGTTCGGGCCGGCGGCCGCAGGGCCGGACGCGGGTTGGCCACTAGGCGGCGCTCGCCCCCGCCCGCCCCGGCCCGTCTCCCTGGCAACCCGCTCGGCCCCGCCCCAACCGGCTCGTAAACAGGAAGTGGGCGTGCGCGCGAAGGTCGCTTCCGGCGCGGCGAGGGGCGGGAGCGACGGTGATCGGCGGCAGGGCGGGGCCAATGGCGGAAGACGGCTGGGGACGAACCAATCGCGGCGGGCGCGCGCGGCCGGGGGCGGGCCCCGAGGCGGGGCTGCCGGGCGGAGCCAATCGCGGCGGGCGGGGGCGGGGCGTCGGGGCGGCGGCGGCGGGCCGGGCCGGGCCGGGCCGGGGCCGGGGCCGGGCGGCGGCGGGGCGGCGATGCTGCAGCTGCGGGACACCGTGGACTCGGCGGGCACCAGCCCCACGGCGCTGCTGGCGGCCGGCGAGGAGGGCGGCGCGGCGCGGGCGGGGGGCGGCCGGCGGCGGGGTCGCCGCTGCGCCAGACCCTGTGGCCGCTCAGCGTCCGCGACCCCACGCGCCGCGCGCGCGTCAAGGAGTACTTCGTGTTCCGGGTGCGCCGGGCGCGGGCCCCGACCGGCCCCGATCGGCCCCGGCCCGATCCCCGCCCCTGATCCCCGGCCCCGATCCCGGCCCCGATCCCGGCCCCTGATCCCCGGCCCCTGATCCCCGGTCCCCGCCCGGCCCCCGATCCCGCCCGGCCCCCGATCCCCCGCCCCGGCCCCCGATCCCCGCCCCGATCGCCGGCCCTGATCCCGGCCCCCGCCCCGGCCCCCGATCCCCGGCCCCCGATCCCCGGCCCCGATCCCCGGCCCCCGATCCCCGGCCCCGATCCCGGCCTGATCCCCCGGTCCCCGCCCCGGCCCCCGATCCCCGCCCCGGCCCCCGATCCCGCCCGCCCCCGATCCCCGGCCCCGATCCCCGGCCCCTGATCCCGGCCCCCGATCCCCGGCCCCCGATCCCCGGCCCCCGATCCCCGGCCCCTGATCCCCGGCCCCGACCCCGGCCCTCGACCCCCGCCCCGGCCCCGCGCGCTGACCGCCGCCCCCGCCCGCAGCCCGGGACCATCGAGCAGGCGGTGGAGGAGATCCGCGTGGTGGTGCGGCGGTGGAGGACGGCGACATCCAGGGGTGTGGCTGCTGACCGAGTACGCCGGGGCGGGCGCGGGGGCGGGGAGGTGGGGGGGAGGTGGGGAGGGGGACCAGGGGCGGGGCCGCCCCGCCGCTGCGCCTGCCTGAGGCCCACGGTCCGACCGTCTGTCCGTCGCAGGCTGGACCACTGGAACAACGAGAGGGAGCGGCTGGTGCTGGTCACCGACCAGGCCCTGCTCATCTGCAAGTACGACTTCATCAGCCTGCAGTGCCAGCAGGTGGTCAGGATCGCCCTGGACGCGGTGGACACCATCTCCTTCGGGGAGTTCCAGTTCCCCCCCAAGTCACTCAACAGGTAAGTCCGCGGCGCCCGCCCTCGGGGCCAGCCCCAGGGTGGCCCTCCCCGGGCTGGGGGCGGGCCTGGGCCAGGGTGAGGACAGACACGTTTGAAAACGTTGGTGGACAATGTCAAGCACCGATTTTTGTGCTTCAGGGGAATTTCCCGAAGCATGAGAAACCCGCACACCAGCGCAGCCGGTCGCACTGAACGGTGGGCTTTAGGGTCTTGACAGGAGCTCTGAATGGGACACTGGAGGCAGAGCGAGAAAGGTCTCAACAAAGTGAGGCTTCCAGGAGAAGGGACCGCGGTGGACAAGTGTCTTGCAGCCCGTCAATGCGGTGCCCGCGATCGATTAAACCTTAGTCATTGTGGAGGTTAAACTGCTCGCCAGAACGACGTCTGTCACCTGCCATCCCGCCGGGGACCTGGCACAGGCGCTTTCCTGTCATGGCCGCGGGGCCTGTCCTCCCCTGTCACCCGGGGGCCGGGCCCTGCCAGAGCTGTGGCCACTGTGTGAAGTCTGGTTCCATCTTTTAACTTGTTAGGCGAGAAGGCTCTGGGATCCGCATCCAGTGGGACAGGCAGAGCCGCCCCTCCTTCATAAACAGGTGGAACCCCTGGTCCACCAGCATGCCCTACGCCACCTTCACAGAGCACCCGATGGCCGGAGCCGACGAGAAGACGGCCTCTCTGTGCCAGGTGAGAGGGCAGTGCATCCCCCCAGCAGGCCATGGCTGTGGCCTGCACGGCCCAACGCCGAAGCCCCAGCGGGCAGTTGAGCTGCTGGAGAAACCGAGCACATAAGCTGCACGTTCCAGATGTCAGCAAGCCCAGGGCAGAGCGGCCGGCTGTGGCCAGTGGTTAGCAGAGCTGTGACGTGGCTTCCCATTGCCAGGCCAACTTGGGCAGGGGCCCGCAGGGTTCTGCTAGCCTGCGACGGGGTCTCTGTGAGCAGAGGCCTCAGGGCCCGCGGAGGCACCTGCTCGCCAGTTGCCAGCCACAGCCTGAGGGGGGCAGGAAGGCTGAGCTGGGCCTCTGAGGCAAGCACTCAGGCCTGCAGAGCGCTGCGGGGATGCTGGGCTCACCCAGGAGGCCTGACGCCGCCATGTGCCACACCGAGGGCCATCAGAACGTGGCTGCAGCAGCTCTGGGGCGGGGGGGCGTTTGTCCCGGGCTGGCCTTCTCCAGGTATGAACCTGGCGGCCCTGTTTTCTCTTTAAGCTGGAGAGCTTCAAAGCCCTGTTAATCCAAGCTGTTAAAAAGGCCCAGAAGGAGAACCCGCTGTCGGGACAAGCCAACGGCGTGCTGGTCCTGGAGCGCCCCCTCCTCATCGAGACCTACGTGGGCCTGATGTCCTTCATCAACAATGAGGCCAAGCTGGGCTACTCCATGACCAGAGGCAAGATTGGCTTCTAGCAGGCACCGCTCCTGCCCGCCAGGCTGGTGTGGGCTCCTCAGCCGGGCAGGGCATCTGGTCCAGTGAGCAGCTCAGGCGCGAGAGGGCCTCACGGCCTGTACTGGCCGGGACTCCACTGTCTACGCCTGCCGTGTCCTGTCCCCCGAGTGTCTCCATGTGGCTCCTGCTCCTTCCCGCCCGGCCCCACAGCATGTCAACCACTGCCCCCAGAGTCCAGGAGCGCACCCGCTGGCACCTCCCTGGTAGACTCCCTGGTCTACCCCTGGTAGACTCCTGGTAGCCCGGGGGCCTGGGCCTGAGCCCACGTGCCTGCACACGTGGTGTCCAGGTTTGTATTTTGAAACTTGGTCCATTTTCTCAAAACTGAGCAGAAAAGCAGGCAGCGGGCGGGTGGGCTGGGCAAGCAACGTCTGCTGTCAGCTCAGAAAGCAGCTCCTTCTGTGTAAGCGCGTCTGACATTCATCTACACGACTTCCCAGGCCCAGAAACATCTGCAGGCGGCCATGCCAGGCCCTGCTGTCAGTGTGGACGGTCACCTTAGTGGTGGCTCACGCGAGGCTGCGCTGGCATGTGCCAGCACCCCCACTGAAGGGCCCAGTCTGCCCTCTGGGGCAGCGGTGGAGGCAGCAAGGCCTGCGGTTTTCCCAGGCAGGGGACGCACTCCCCGGCGGGCTCAGGCTGGGACTCGGGGCTTCTCTGGGGCCCTGGCACCCCACACCCTCCTTGCTTGCTGGCTTGATTGGAGCCTCTGTGGATAAACTCTGTGTGCTCGCAGGTGTCTGCCTCCTTGTTTCCCGCACAGCGGCACCCACTGGCATGCGAGAGCTGGGCATGGAGCCTGCCCGTGTGGGCCGAGCCTTGGCTGTCTGCCAGTGGAGCCACGGGGATGGGTGGGCGGCCGGCGGCGCTCTAGGGAAGGACCGCGATCAGGAAACGGACCTTTTATGTGGCTGCACTTGAGGCTTCAGCTGTGTCCTGGGAGTGGGCTCAGGACGCGAGGGGCTACCCCACAACTGGGCAGACCCGGGTCAGGCCCGCCCCACCCCACCCTGGGCTAAGCCCAGAGGGCTGGCCCTGTTCCCGGCAGGGGCACACCACAGTAGGCTGGGGACCCCAGCCTGCCCCTCCCCACACTGCAGGGCAGACCCCGCAAGCAGGGCCACTTAGGGCTCACCGAGTCCCTAAAACAGTGAACCTAACAACTTAAAACCAATCCAGAAAACCTCCCTGTGACTGAAATTGCTCCAAAAAAATAAGCATCAACCATTTCATAAATTATCATTTATTTTAAATAAGAAAAGCCAGTTTATACCATACATATTTACAAAGACCCTGGATATAGAAAAATAAAAGCAAGTGGTTCCGCGTGGAGCAGGCCCGGGCAGCGACCCCCGCCCAGAGGTCCTGGCGGTGCACAGCACCTACATGTGGTCCCCCAGCTGCCCCAAGGCCGCGCGGACCCCCTCCTCCAGCTCCAGGAAGCACAGGCAGAAGTGGTCCCTGCTGAGGAGGGCCAGCGCGTCCCCGCGGCACTGCCAGCACAGAGACAGCACCTGGAAGTCACCTGGAGGACACAGGCCCGAGGGTTAGTGCAGAGGGCCGGGGTCAAAGGTGAGCACGGCCCCTGCCAGACTTCACGGGTGCACGATGGCCACCCCAGTCAGGCAGGGCCCCCTCCTCGCCGTGCCTGGCACTGGTCACCCAGAGACAGCAGCCTCCGGTGCCTGTGGCCTGGGACTCACCTTCCCCGGGCACCTGCACCGACAGGCAGCCGGCGGGCGACCACAGGTACACCTTGCTGCCCGCCGTGCAGACGGCCAGCCGGGGCCGCTGCGGGTCCCACTGGAAGGCGCGCACGGGGGCCCGCTGCTCCAGCACCACGGACAGCCTCAGCTTCCGCACGTCCCAGATCCAGACGGCGTTGGGCACATTGTCTAGGGCAGAAGCAGCCCGTCTCAGCTCCCCACAGGAGGCACGGGGGAAAGGGGTGGCAGTGCTCTGAGGTAAGAGCAGGCGCCAGGCCCTCCCCGGGGATGGTCGCTCCCTCAGGCTTAAGGAGGCTCAAAAGCACACGTGAGGCTTTTCCGACGGTCCTATAAACGTAGGCCCGTCTCGTCCAGAGCGGGCAGGACACTGCTCTTCACCGTCAGAGGTGGGCGGGGTGGAGATCAGGCCGGCCCTGCTGCCTGCCCAGGCCGAGAGGTTCCTGTGGGCTCTGGCCACACTCAGCAGTGCCCGCGCAGCCCTGGCCTGCCCAGCCCTGGGGATGGTGGGCACACGGTGGTGACACTGACCGTTCCTCGTCGCCAGGAAGCAGTTGTCGGGACTGAAGGCCAGTGCGCCAATGCCAATTTTAGGGTTCGCCCTGTCAGTCACGGGCTTCAGGGCCTGCAGGGACACTGGTATCGAGGCGATCTCAACTAGAACACGAGAGGGCCGCGGTCAGCTCGGCGGGGCGCGCCATCCCGGATGCCTGGGCCTATGAGCGCTCGGCTCGAGGGAAGACAAAGCCTGGACATTAAAAGCAGGGGGGTCCCTGCAGGGGTGCCCGCGGGTCCCCTGGACGAGAGGGCGGCCGTCACCCTGGGGCTGGCGGGAGGGGCCTCCCTGCGGACGCACTCGGCTGGGGGCCTGGCAGCTCACGCCTCGGCACGGAGGCGCCGTCCACAGCTTTCCTCGCGCCGTCACGGCTGCAGCTGGGTTCCTGCGGGTCCGCAGGCCGGCCACGTCTGGCCCCGACTGCCCACTTTGCAGTTGGGACTGGGACACCTGCTGCCCGCTGGGGCCACAGCTGCCCGCAGGCCTCGCTGCCTGGACCCCCACCCTCTGGGCTCGTGACTGACAGGAGCTGCCCTAGGAGCTGGGCAGCCGTGGAGTCTGGATTCTGGAGACTCCGTCTGCACAACAAAAGCCTCCCGGCGGCCCCCACACCGTCCTCGCCACCAGCCGCGTGGCGCCCGGAGAGGAGCGCACACTGAACAGAGCACCCAGCACCCTGGCCTGGAGGCACCGCCCGGAGCACCCAGCACCACCTGGAGGCCCAGCCCAGCTGCTCACACTTGCTCTCGGCCGAGGAGCGGGGGCCCGCGGCGACCCGGGGCGGCGGGAAGGGGTGGCGGCCCAGCGCCAGCCGCGGGCTCTTCTCAGCCTCCCGGTACACCACCTGGGGGACGCGAGGATACTCAGGGGCGGCGCCGGCTTGGGCCTGGCTCCCCAGGGGCTCCCTGGTGCAGGCACAGGCGCCTCTGCCTGCTCCCCGCAACACCCACCTGTGACTCATGGGGGTGCGCGGAGTCCTGAGGGTGGGGCTCGGCCTGCCCCCCAGGGTCTGCTGAGCGAGCAGATGCACACAACCCTCAGGACCTCTGCGCCCCCGTGCCCGCAGGCCTATACTGGCCCCATCACCTCCTCTGGATGTCAGCCCCGCAACCCCGGCCACCCCGGGGAGACGCCCAGGCAGGGCAGGGGACACAGGCCTGTGGGAGGTGGGGCCGCCAGGAGCGCAGCAGCAGCCCGGGGGGGGGGGGCTGCGCTGGCCCGCGGCGCCAGGAGAAGCCCAGGCCACAGGTAGAGGGCGAGGCGGAGGGTGGTGGCGTGACGCCGGTGTCCCAGCGAGTCCCGAGGGTGACGAGCGCTCCCTCCCCCCAGGACAAGGCCCAACGAGCAGGCGTGCACTCACGACTTTGGGGTCAGTGACGGCGGCGGGGTGCCCGAACTCCGTGAGCATCTTCCAGGTCACGTGGTTAAGGATGCGCACCTGGCGAGGGGGGGGCGCGGTCAGGCCCGTCTGGCCGTCTGCCCCCGCCCCAGCCGTCACCCGCGCGGTCCTCACCTTCCCGTCATAGCTCCCCACCGCCAGGAACTGACTGCTGGGGCTCCAGGCCACGGCCTTGATGCCCAGCGACCACTCGTAAGCGGAGAACGCGGACAGCAGCCGGCCGTCCAGGGAGTACAGCAGGATCTTGTACTGCGGGCGAGAGCGCCTGTCAGCCCGCGTCCGGAGGAGCCAGCCCTGCGCGCGCGCCGAGGTGGGCAGTGCAGTGGACAGCGTCCCAGGGCGGGGATGGGGCCCCCGGCAGCACCGAGGCTGAGGCGGGGAGCAGGGCGGCGCGTGGCGGGCTGCACGGGGAAGCGCGGCGAAGGCTGGGCTGGGCCGCGCCCGCACTACCTCCAGACAGCTGTCCCAGGCCGCCAGCACGCAGCCGTTGGGGGCCCACTCGATCCCGGCCAGGTCCTGGGTGTCCGTGTCAAAGTGCTTCCGAGGGGAGAGGGAACAGTCACTTGGGAGCTACTCCCTCCAACACACCCGCCAGCCCGGCGGCGCCGCTGCCTGGGGCCTGCCCGCGGCTGTGACAGAGGCTCGGCCTCTCCCTGGCTCCTCCCGGCCGGGCCAGCTCCTTCCAGACCAGCCAGCAGATGCTGCCTGCGGGTGAGGGGCCCTCGGGGCTGGCCGCATTCCAGAGGTTTCCCCCAGACCCTGGGGGCCCACGGCCCTGCCCCGTCAGCAGGAGGCCCCGGTGCGTGCGGACCAGTCCTCCGAGCGGGCCGGGAAACTGCGGCCACCCCTCCGCGGCGCCGCCCCGGCTCACCCTCAGCAGCTGCCAGTCGCTGCAGACGAAGATGCTCACGTAGTCCCGGCAGTCCCGCCGCTCGGCCAGGGCCAGGTAGCGGCCGTCCCGCGTGAAGGCCAGCCCTGCAGCAGGGGCGACACCGCAGGGGGGGCTGAGGGCCAGGGCGGAGCCCGCCCCGCACCCCGCCCCGGGCGCAGGACACGGGACCCCGGCCAGCGGCCTGCCTGCCGTCGCCCTGGGGCCGGACTCCTTGAGGGAAGCACGCGAGGTAAGAATGTGGAAATACACTGGCTGGAAATGAGACACCGGGGCTGCCGGCGGCCGGGTGTCCCCAGGACGCCTGTCGCCTGTCCCTCCCCGGGAGCACGTGCGACAGAGCTCCCGGCCGGCCAACTGGGGCGACGGGCCTGGCCTCGGGAAGGGCTGGACCCAGCGCGGCGCGGAGCTGGCAGGGAGGACATGTCACCCACGTCCTCGACACGGCGTCCTGGAGTCTCTGGGGACAGATGAGCCGGCGCAGGGGGCACAGGCGGCACCGAGGCTGCGTCAGCGTACGCTGCAGCTCCCCAGGAGGAAACGGTCAAAGAACCGCGAGAACGGGCTCTCCAGGAGCCGACTCACCCTGCTGGCAGGACTTGGGGTACTTGATGTAGGACACGGACTTGGTGCACAAGGACCACACGGTGATCCGCAGCTGTTGGGGGGAGGTGGCAAAGGGTCAGGTTCTTGGAAAGACTCCAGACGCCACGCCCGGCGCTGCTCACTTGCTGACAGTCGCGCCCGTGTTCTCGACCTCAAAGCGCCACCGTGTCCACCGGTGATCCCAGAGCCCGCCGGCCAGCAGGACGCATGGCCTCCCGTGGGGGACGAGCCCTCTGCTCCTGGACACAGTGACCCCCAGGCGCGGGGGCAGAAGGCGCGTCTCTCACCTCACAGCCGGGGGTGGGGGCTGCCCTTGCTGGCCCGGCCGCCCTGCTCCTGGGACAGCGGGAACCTGAGCCTCCTGTGGTGCTGGGAGCCGCCCGGGGCTCCTGCCCGCACCCCGGTCCCCATCCTGACGCCCGCTCAGGCAGCCACAGCCCAGACGCAGCACAGCCCCTCAGCTACTGGCTGGGCACGGCCGGGCCCCGGGCCCATCACCATCTCAACAGCCACCACGGAGCGGCCACCACGCTGGTCTCGGGGGACGCCCGCTCCTGCTGACCCGCCGCAGCTGAGTCCACGCGGGCGTCGCAGGGAGGGCTCTGGGAGACGCATCCCGTCCCGGGGCTCGGTTCTGCAGGTGCCGACCTCCCCTCTGGGGTGCGAGCGGGAGCGGAGGTCACATCTCAGGCGCCCGGCAAGGCCGGACGTGGCCCAAAGGACCTGAGCACGAAGCCTCAGGCTGGGCCAGGGGAGCTCAGATGACCCCTCTGAAAGCGCCCCGGGGCCTCGGGCGCGTAAACGGACGGCAGGCACGTGTCCAAGGGACACGCGTGCAGCCACACAACGTGGGCGAGGCCTTCAGCTGCCCCTGCAGGGCTGAGACGTGTGCCCGCCGTGCAGGCCAGGCAGAGCCGAGATGTCCCGGAAGGGCACCCACACGCCTGCGGCTGGGAGCAGCCCCGCGCCCCGTCGCACAGGCCGGCCCCAGCAGCCTGACGGTCGGCAGTGAGGCCCAGGGCAGCGGCGTCACCCCTCCCCGCAGGCCGCCGGTCACGGCACTCCTGCTTTTCCCCGTATTTAGAGACACGGCAACAGCCTGCAGCCGAGGCCCTCCCCCGTCAGGCCGGGGCGCCTCAGCACCAGACCAGGCAGCGTCTTGGCCGGGCCGGAGTAGCGCAGAGTCCGTGGAGCAAAAGGGCGAAGCCGCCACCCACAGACCAGAGCCCCCGGGGAGCGCAGGCTCGCGCTGCCGCCAGCGCAGTCGCTGAAGGAAAGGACGGCTTCAGCCCTAACCACCCAGAGAGGGGCGCTGAGCGGAGACGCATGTTTTCTGAGCTGGGCGCAAAGAGACGACACGCGCCTCCAGACCGCGGAGCTCCGACCCCAGGCGCCCCGCAGCCCCCGCTCACGTGGAACTCCGTGGTGTTGAGGATGTGCCGGCCGTCCGGGCTCCAGCAGGAAGCCACCAGCCCCGCGGAGCCTTCGTCGATTTTGCAGTGCCACTCGGGCTGCTCCAGGGACCACACCTGGGAGCAGGCGCAGGACGCAGCGTCAGCGACTGTCAAGCTAAGGACCGCCACGCCCCACAAGGGCCGCGCCGGCAGCCCACAGGACCCTGCCCGCACCTGCCTGTCCCGCCCACCCGCCCGTGCAGACAGGCACCGGGTCCCTCCCAAGACAGACCCGCTGGGCACCGGGGGGGCCCTCTAGACGCATCCACGACACCCCTGCTGCTGAACTGACCGTCACGAGCTCAGGATGTTTCTGCATTTGGGAAGCCCGCGTCAAGCTGGTGGAGACCCAGCACGACGTCAAAGAAAACCACACTGCCTTCTCCCCTAAACTAGGAGAGGCCGCCTGGCCCCACGCTGGGGCCCCGCTAAGAGGGGGTACCTGGACGAGCCCCCGTCTGTACATGGCACACAGGATGAAGAGGGAGTCGGCCGACCACTCGACATGCTGGATCTGGTCCAGGCACGTGTACAGCTGCAGGATCTGCAGGGAGTGCGCATCCCGGACCACCAGTCGGTACTGGACGCAGGAAGCCTGGCCATGGGGAGGGAAGCGCTGAGGTCCCACGCTCTCTGGCCCGGCCCCTGCACCCCCACTCTGGCTCCTCACGCCTGGATGGTGCGTCCCCACCACGCAGGTGCACAGTCGGCGCGTCCCAGGCCCAAGCCGGCCGAGACTCTGTGGAGTCATTCCCTACCTGAGCCGGCAGCCTAGATGCCCACAGGAGAGGGGCTGGAAAAGCTCTTCTGTGAGCTTAAGGAACCCTCTCCTAGTTTTACCACCCTCAGGCGATTTATGGGGAGAAGCCTCACGGTCAGTGAGAAGACATGGCTGCCCCTCGTGTGCACCAGGCTCAGGGCCACCCCGTCTGAAAGGCGAGATCTAGGGTTCAATTCTGCCAATGGGGAGTGCTCCATGGGGCTCTCCCACCTACTGAGAAGCCGCCTCTGCCCTGGTTCTCGACTTGGATGTCCAAACCCTGGCATGTCCTAACGCAGGAGCTGGGACCCATGCCGTCCACTGGGGCAGCTATGCGGAGCTTTGGGCGGGGCCTGGACACTGGGAAGACGGAGCCTTGAGGAGGAAGAACTCGAATGCCCCTCCCCCTTACTCAGTGTCCACAGGAGGAAGTCCCAGAAACAGTGGGGTGCACAGTGCTGCAGGTGGGGAGCACATCCATGCTGGAGGGGGCACCCTGCTCCCCAGGGGCAGAGACCCCTGCACCCGGGCCCCCCAGCCTGTGCCCTCTCCACCTGCTGTCCACCTGCGTCCAATCTCTCACCCTTTCAGACACTGGGACACGGAGCTGCCGCTTCCGAGGCCCATGAGCTTCCCCCTAAACTAACAGAACCCAGGAGGGCCGTGGGTCCCTCTGATCTGCAGCCATGCTGGCCAGAGGTGTGACCTTGGGCCCTGCCACCTGTGACTGGTGTGGGGGCGCAGTCTGGGACTGGCGGGGCCTCCAGGGGGGCGGTGCAGAACCTGAGCTCAGCTGTAAGCTGGCTGGCCACAGAGACAACCGCCATCTGGTGGCAACAGGGGAGCGGTAGCCTCCCAGGGGACAGCAGAGGCCCCCACACCTGTGTCAGCTTATCCCTAGTGCCAACTGCGAGTGTTCACATTACTGCTGTTTCCTTAAAGACAGTTTGTGTTGCGTTTACCAGCAATACAAGTGAATTAAGTGAATCTAAGTGAATTAAGTTTTATGTTGAGTATATTCATCTGCTGATTTAGATTAGTTTTCTAATGTTAATTGCTTCATTTTTTGTAACTCTTAAAGTCAAAGAAGATCATTCGTTTGTACTTTACAGATGTCCCTTAAAAGGAAAGTCACCTGAGTTTTCTATGGAAAAAGGAAGAGAGGCTGCAGAGGGCAACTAGCATGTCACTATTTCCGTCACGCTGTAGCTTTGCAAACTGCAGCCTGTAACAACCACATCTTCTGAAATGGTGTCTCTGTACCAACACTGGGAGAAACCACACAGAATCTGTTGCAAGACATTAAAAACGCTAACAGGGATCTACTTTCTTCAGAGTTTAGGACAGAACTCTGAGAGACCGACTCCAATGAGGTTATTAAGGATCCCAATCTTTTGATCAGAAGGTAAAACGCACCAAACTCAGGGGGGACACATCACCCTTCTCTTTATAATTCACTGAGACTTTCGTAAGTGACTTAAAAATTAATTTATGGGGTGAACTTCGAAAACATACCAAGGTTTCTGGATGCTATTTAAGCTAGACTGTGTCTGGTGCACCTGCGGGGTGCCCCAGCTCACCCCCCTGCTCACCCCCTGCGGGCGCCCCTGCTCACCCCCTGCGGGGTGCCCCTGCTCACCCCCCTGCGGGGCGACCCTGCTCACCCCCCTGCGGGGCGCCCCTGCTCACCCCCCTGCTCACCCCCCTGCGGGGCGCCCCTGCTCACCCCCCTGCGGGCGCCCCTGCTCACCCTCCTGCGGGGTGCCCCTGCTCACCCCCCTGCGGGGCGCCCCTGCTCACCCCCCTGCGGGGCTCCCCTGCTCACCCCCCTGCTCACCCCCCTGCGGGGCGCCCCTGCTCACCCCCCTGCTCACCCCCTGCGGGGCGCCCCTGCTCACCCCCCTGCGGGGCGCCCCTGCCCCCCCTGCGGGCGCCCCTGCTCACCCCCCTGCTCACCCCCCTGCGGGGCGCCCCTGCTCACCCCCTGCTCAACCCCCTGCGCGGCGCCCCTGCTCACCCCCCTGCGGCACCTGCGGCGCCTGCCCGGCCCCCGAGCCCGAGCCGCTCCGCCCGGGGAGGCAGCGGCCCCGCCGCCCCGCGGGGTCCCGCCCTGGCCGGGCCCCGCGGACGCTCACCAGGTACTTGCCGTCGGGGGAGAACTTGCAGAGCAGGCCGGAGAGCTTGAACACCTCGGAGAAATTCATGGCCGCCGCCCGGGGCGCGCGGGGCCGCGCCGAGAGCAGCCGAGCGCCCGCCGACCCGCTGCAACCGCCGCCGCGCGCCCGGAAGTGACGAGGCGGAAGCGCGCGCCCGCCAATCAGGGCTCCCGGCGGCCGCGCGGCATTCTGGGCCTTGTAGTTCGCGCGCCCCGCGCCGCCGGGCCTCCTCGCGAGCCGGGATTTCCCCGGAGCCGCGGATGCGCCCCTGGGTCCGCCCGCGGGCGGGGCGCGCGGTCCGGTTTGAATTTCGCGGGAACGGTCGCTCGTTTCTCGGCACGAACCCGTGCCCCGGGGCGCCGCGCGGCCAGCCTTGCAGAGAAATGACCCGCCGACCCGAAATTCAGATCTAACTGGGCGTCCGCGGGGTCACCTGCGTTCGGGGCGCGTCCCCGGCGGGGAAGTGGGGCGCACGCACCCCGCGCTCCTGCGCCAGGGCCGCCACGGGCCGCGGGTGCGCACCGCGTAGGCTTCACCTTCCAGGTGGGCAAGAGCAGACGTCCGCGCCGTCGGTGTTGGCGCAGTCCGGCCCCCCGGGACCCCCGGCCCCCCTCGGTCCCTCCCGGTCCCCCCCGCCCCGCCCCCCCCCCCCCAGCCTGCACCTGCCGCGGGCGCGCGAGCCCGCGCGAGGGGACCCGCCCCCGCCGCCCCGCCCGCGCCCTCCCCCCGAGGGGCCGCCCCGCCGGCCGCCCCCCGCTGTCCCTCGCGGCCTTGCCCGCCCCGGCGTCCCCGGGACGCGCACCCCGCCCGGCCGCCTCCTGCCCCGCCGCGGCCCCGGGCGAGCAAAGGGCAGGGGCGGGCGAGTGCGCCCCGCCCGGCTCCGCGCCCTCCCCGCGCAGGTGAGCAGGAGGGCGCGGGGGCGCCGGAGGGGCCGCCTCGCCGGTCAGCGCCGGCCCCGGGCCCCAGAGGCAGGTGCCGGCCCCGGGTGCTGCTCCGGGCGGGGGTCCTCCGAGCCCGGCCGCGCGCGGGGCCGGGGCCCGGGGCCGGCGCTGGAGCGAGCGGCGGGCGCGGGGGCTCCGGGCGGCGGGGGCTCCGGGCGCAGGGCCCCTGCCTGGTGCTGGGGCGGCGGGGAGCGCGCAGGGTGCAGAGGGGGCCTGGGGCGTACTCGGGGGCACGGGGCACCCCAGGACGAGGGGGCCGGGAGGGAGTGTGGCGCCCGGAGGGGCCGCAGGCCAGGAGGCCGGGCAGGGGCGAGCCTGGGGCCGCGCGCCCCAGGAAGAGGAGGAGGAGCCGCGCTCGGGCCACCCGGATGCCGGCGGCTCCCCGACCGCACCCCGGCCTCGCCCCCCGGGCGCCGCGGCTCCCCCCCGCCCCGGGGCAGCGCCCCGCGGGAAGCCGGGCGCCTGCAGGGCGGAGGGCGGCCGGGGTGGGGGGACGGGGCTGGGGGCGAGCGCCCCGGGCGGGCGCGGTGTCTGCCTCCCCGCAGCCTCGCCGCGCCCCGCGCCCCGCGCGCCCCAGCCCAGCCCGAGCCCCGCGCCCCGAGGGCGGCGAGCGCGTCCTGGCCGCGGGGCCGGGGCCGGCAGGGGCGCCGCGCGCCAAAGGTGGCGGGAAGGCGGCGGGGCGGGGCTCCCGGGACCCCGACTCGGACGCGGCCAGCTGGGGGGGCGGGGACCAGGCCCGGCCCGGCCGGCGCGCCGCCCCCCCTCCCGCCACGGCTGAGCGGCCCGCGCTGCCTTCCCGCCCGCCCGGCGGCGGGTGCTCGTGCCGGCCGCCCCTCCCCGCGCCTCCGCCCCGCGCCCATATAACCCGCCGCGCGGCCCCCGCCGCCCTGTCTCCGCCGCCGCCGGCCGCGCCGCCGCCCGCGCCCGCGCCCTCGCGGCCCGCCCCGGGGCTCCGCGGTGACCGGCGGACGCGCGGCTGGCGCTCGGAGCCCATGCCCCGGCCGCACGGCACAGGTAGGCAGCGCGGGACCCCGCGGGTCCCCGGGCGCCCCTGGGCTCCGCCGCCCGCTGGGGCGCGCTGGGAGGGGCCTCCCGGGTCCCGGCCCCGCCTCGGACCAGTGCCTGGGGCCTGGCACGTGGCGCTGGAGTGAACCCCGGGATGCGGCCTCCTGGCCAGGAGCATCCTCGCTGGGGGACCCGCAGGGCCTCCTCCTGCCGCCACGCCCCACACCCTGGCATCTGCGAAGGGGCGCTGAGGTGGCCCTGGGGGGTCAGGAGTCCTCCAGGCACTGCCCCCGCACCCAGGCTGGGGAGACCAGGTCCTCCCAGCCAGGGCACGCCACAGCTAGAGCGGACCAGGGACCTGCCCAGGCCGTGGAGCGACACTGAGGGCACCTGGTGCCCGCCTGCCTCCTGAGGAGGGGCGGCCGGGGCCGGCGAGGGGCTGCCTGGCCCTCCCGGCTGTAGCCACTGCCCGCCCGGCCTTCGCTCTGCGTGGGGCCGCTGCTTGCGGTGAGCCTGGCTTGTTTGTCTCTTCCGAGGTCGAGTGCAGGGGCCGGCGTCGAGGTGGGGGACAGCGGGTCAGCCAGCAGGGGCGGGAGAGCTGCCGGCGCCCACTCGGACCCAGGTCGTCAGGTCCAAGGGGGCTGGCGTGGCCGCTGGGCAGGGCCCCAGCACACAGCTGGGGTTTGCTGCCGCCTTGACGGTTGGATTTGGGGGCTGAGCGAGCCAGGACAAAGCGGGCAGCTCCGAGGGCACCACACTCCCCCGTCTTTTGATCTAGCTAAAAGTGGCCGAGGGGGGCGCGCACTGCGCGGAGAGCATGGACAGGTGTGGGGGACGCGTGTGATTTTGAACAAAGATCAAGCCGGAGCGCGGCGCCGCGTCTGCCCACCTGATGGGGTCGAGCTAACGGCAGGCCTGGGGTCAACCCCAGGACGCTTGCCCTGCCTTTGGGTCCTTCTGGAAACTCCCGAGGGCTGCCTGGCCAGACCGGGCAGCGGTCAGCGGCGGAGCCCGTGTCCACTTAGCGGGCATGGAGCAAGCCACCCGCTTGGGCCGCGTTTACCGTGGGTCAGGAAGGGAGACGCAGTCCCTGCCCACGATGCCACACTAGAGGGTTTCGTTCCCAGAGTGGGCCCAGAGCGAGACCCGGAGAGCCGGAGCCCCGGGTGGGGGGCACAGCCCTGGGAGCCAGCAGGGCTCCCCAGGAAGAACGGGGGGCTGGCGGTAAGGCAGGGGTCTGCGCGTGACTCGGGTGGAGGAGGGTGGCGTTGGGCAGGGCCCGTGGCCGGGCCCTCTGTTCTGTTCCGTCCGTCCTTCCAGTGTGTGCCCCCACACCCAAGGGGGGGCACAGGGGCCGGGCGGGGAGGGGAGCTGAGGGAGGGAGCCACAAACCCCAGAAGGCGGTGGAGGTCTCGCCCGGGGCCAGGGACAAAGATGTCCACCCTGAGACCCCACCCCCAAAGCCCACCCGAGCCCCCACCGGCTGGTGCTGAGAGGAAGCTCCCTGCCCTGCGCGGGGGCAGTTTGCGGTCGCTGCCTCCCAGGGGGGCCCGTTGCTCAGAGGCTGCGTTGAAACTTGGGGTTTCAAACAACCAGAAAGTCTTCAAATGACTATTTCTTCTTAGAATTCCCTCAGAAAGGGCACACTTCTAATATTTTCAAGTCGAGTCAGCGTGATAAGGTATCGTTTCCTCGTGGTTGAGCTTCATAGAAAGAAAGTAAAAAACGTGGCCCCGCGTTCCGCCCTCACCCGCGTCCTGATGTGGCCCACGTGGCCCGGGTGACCGGCCCATCGGCCCCGCCCAGCGCTGCCACCCTGCATGGCCTTCCACAAACCCGGGGACACGCCTGTCGCTGGCAGGGTCCACTCGAGTGTCCCCGAAACACTCCTTTTCTTTTTTACATTTGTCTTGTTAAGGGGGTTACACAGGACGCCCAGAAAGTTCCTCCTGTGGGCATTCCGTAGAGGAGAGTGGTCTAGTTACCGTACGTGCCCTCTGCTCCCTGGCCAGCGAGGACAGCAGCTCCCGCTGGGCTGCGGACGGGACAGCAGTGACCCCCCCCCCCCCGCCCTCCACCTGGCTGGTGTTCACGTGCACGTCAGGCATTCGCACATCAAAACTACTTTCTCTTCCTGGACATGCCCCCCAAGTCGGAGACCCAAAGGGGAAAACACATCCAGTTTTGCAGCTGTGTGGGGAGCACGGTGCGGGGGTGCAGCTCAGGGGTGGGGGCAGCTCGGGGCCAGTGTGGTGGCACCAGCTCCCGAAAGGCACATGGAGGAGAGAGGGCTGCAGGCTGCCCCCTGACGTCTATCCCGGCCCACGAACGTCCTGGCCCCGGACAGACAGACGCGCCCTCAGTCGGCTCCTGATTCCCGCCTTCTCTGCCCCCACCTGCAGGGCCCCTTCCCCTTCCGGCCTCTCGGCCCCCCTCTGTGGCCTCCCCCATGCCCTCCCCCCTGCCCAGACCATACCCCTCACCACTGCTGAGCACCCCAGACAGCACCACCCGGCTGGGCTCTGCGTCCGCTCTCTCTTGGCTCGGGCCGTGGCCGCGGGGCGGGGTGCAGTGCAGGGAGGAGCCTCCTCTGGCCTCCCACAGGCCAGCTCTGGGCGCTTGTCCACTCAGAAACCGGTAGGACGCCAGGAAGCCCAAAGGGCGTGGCTGAGCTCAGCTGCGGGGTCCATCCAGCCGCTGGTGCCCAGCACGCCCAGGCAGAGGACTGGGGTGCGGCCCCTGGGCTGGGCGAGTGCAGAAGCGGCCCCCACCACTACAAACCCCTTGGTGGCATTTCCCACGGGGTCAGCCCAGGGGTCAGTGCACCAGTGCCGGGAACGGGGAATGTCCGGAGCCCAGATCCGGCCTCCTCCTCCTCTGTGCGTCCTGGGCTGCCCTCCCGAGCCCTCTGGGAGGCTGTGCAGGCTCCTCCAGGGAGCTGGTGTTGAGGAACCCCTGGGAGCATCCCCTAGGGCCCCGAGAATGTCCAGAGCAGGGGCACGGCCAGGAGGGAGGCTCAGCTCCTCCCTCCCCCTCTCCCCCCACCCTGGGCCCCGCCGTCCAGCCAGGAGTGGGGAGGGCCCGTGGGCCGCCCAGCAGGGGTCTCGCCTTTGCTCCTGGGAAGGCCTCGCTAGTGTGTCCGGCACAGCACCAGCTGGCGACTGGCCCCTTGAGGTCCTGGGTGCCAGGGGGAGGGGGCGGGACTCTAATTGGTCACCTGCTGCAAAGGGCAGGAGGGGCGGGGGCTCTGGCTAATGGGCAGGTGGCTGCCCTGGGGGAGGGATGTCTGGGTGGCAGCAGCAGGCGGGGAGGGTCTCCTCGCTCCTCCTGGGACTTTAGCGGGGACTCGCTGGACTAAGGGGGTCTCCTTTGCAGCGCCCTGAGCTGAGGGCTCTCCTGAGTGGTGCCCCTGCTCCCCGAACTTCTCGGCTCCGGGGGACTGGGGCACAGGCAGCCTGTCCCCAGGGGTCCTGTCTGCCTGCTAGGTGAGGTGGCCGGCGCCCCAGGGCTCCCCTCCGCAGCCCTCCCTGATCCGGTCCAGGAAGTGAGAAACCGGCCCCCCTCCACCTGCCCTCACGCCCCGTTCTCTGGCCTTTGCAAATTTGGAGCCACCTCCCCAAGCACAGCGGAGGGGGGGGCAGGGCCAGCGGTGGCTGCATAAATCAGGAGAACGGACTCGACTCCCCCGTTCCGACCGAGCCGCCCTGGCGGCCAGAGCAGGCTCCGTCCCTCTCCCGCTCCCGCTGCCTCGGAAGGGCACCCACAAACCCCACAAACGCCCGCTGCCTCGGAAGGGCACCCACAAACCCCACAAACTCCGTCTTTCCTTCGGAGGGAGGCGTGCCCCGACTTGTTCTGGGTTCTTAATTTTTGATCAGGGACGCTCCTCGGCTAATTATTTGGCAGTAATGAGGGAGGAGGAATCAAGCTGTGAAAGTTGCCCAGCGCTTCTACAGCGAAGCTGCAAATTAGAAACCGAGGTATTGGTAAACAGGACGCTAATTGGATTAATGTGGAAATAATGAAATCGGATAAAAATAGCAAAGTAGACCAAGTAGACCGGTGCGAGATGGGGTCAGCGCAATTCCAGGAAGGGGCCTGACCCGCGGCTGGTCGGTTCCGGTTCTGAAAGTCTTGGGCTGAGTCTGGCGGGGCAGCGAAACCGAAAGCCGGCGGGCGCGGAGCCCCTGCCGCCAGCCCGGGGCTCCTGACCCCAGCGCGGGGCTGCCCGCGGAAGGCACAGCTGCCGAGGGGGCGGGGGCGGGGCCCTTTGGTGCCTTCTGAACTTGGCGCTGTCCCCCAGCAGGAATCCACAGCGCGAAAACTATGTGGGTTTTGGAGACTTCGGGCTTGGGAGCGGGGCCCTTGGGTTCACCCTGGGAAGGCTCCCCGGCGCTCCCCGCAAGTTCCCAGGTGAGTTTCTCCAGGACAGTGCCAAGGGCAGGCTGCTGGGCAGAGGGGTGAAGAAGGACCTTGCCCGGACGCTGGGGGGGGGGGGGTCAGATTTGGTAAATGAGAGGCCTGCAGGGCCCCAGGGGCGCTGGGGAGGAAGCTGCCGCTGCTGCACAGGGGCGGGGAAGTGAAACCTGGGCCTGGCCACAGGTTGCGTCAGCGGGCAGGAGGCTGTGCCCTGCGGGGAGCTGGGGGCAGGACCTGGTAGAACCTTGGGCAGAGGGCGCACCCCGTGGGGGCAGAGATCGCCCTGCAGGTCTTCGTCTCCCCGGGAGGGCTCATCGTTCCTGGAAGCTGCAGACTTCACAGCAGCTGCAGAATCAGGAAGGACCAGAGATCCTGCCCCGGCTCCCTCTCCGCGTCCCCCAAGGGCCCGGACCCCGGATGGAACTCAGGCCGGTGACTGGCGGCAGCTTCATAGCACTGACACTTCAACCCCTGCCCCACCAGAGAGGCCCCCCAAGTTTTCTACTCTTAACCTCCATCAAAAGGGGGCAGAAGTTGAGGTGCAGGTGCCCGACTGTGGAATTGTCCAGAGTGGGCTCAGGTGCAACCCAGATCTGTCACATAATGTGACCCTTCCAAGTTGACCTTTGTGAGATGAGGGGGGCGTATCTCCCCGAAGAGGGGTGTGTGCTGACGCTGGCCACCGCGGTGATGTGGTCCCGCGGGCCTCCCTCTCCAGACGGGTCTGCGCCACCAGCTGCAGGCGGGGCCCCTGTGCCATTGTACCAGGGTGTCCCCGGGAACTGGGGAGCTTCCAGGTTCCCTGCCCCACCCAAGGGAGGGTGGGGCTGAGCGGTGGGAGGAAAAGCTGGAGAGGAGGCTGGGGAGGAAGGAAGAGGATGGGCAGGAGGAGCCTGGGAGAGGCGCGCGGGGCAGAGACAGTGGAGACGCTGCGCTGGCACCTCCATCACCTCCATCGGGCGGGTTGAAGCCGACGCGGGCGGCCGTGGGGGGGGCGGGGCCGGCTGATCTTGATGTTGATTTTGCTCTTTCCCTTCCACCCTTGTCTGGCTGTTCCTGCCCCTTTCCTGTGGGTGCCACCATGAGGGGCCTGAGACGTGGCAGCTTTCGGGCCTCAGAAACCCTGCTTTGGGCCACCCCGACGGGCTGGGCCTTACCCGCGCGGGCACGGAGACTGCGGGTGCTGGGTTGCCACGTATTCCCTGTCCCCGTCCTGTGGCTCGTGAACCGTATTAAAGTTCCTTCCCATTGAAGAGTTTGTTTTGTCTCGATGCGGCGCATGGCCTGTTTCGATGCGGTGCAGAACCTATTTAGAGTGGGCAGGTTTGGGGGTTCTGGGTAACCCTCACCCTGCCCTGTAAGAGTCTCCCCAGGTCCTGGTGTCCAGAGTTCAGATCTCTTGAAAGTGACCTTAGAAAAGTAACGCAGAGCCTGGATCCCCCACACGCCCGGCCCTCGCCGCGCCCGGTGTCTTCACAGTAAGGGGACCCGAGCTGCACCCCCGGGCCCAAGGGCCGGAGCCCACATCAGGAAATGCTTGTTTCAGTTCTCAGAATTCTCCCTCCTTGGTCATTCACCATTACTCTTGCGCTTTCGGCTCAAGCCCGTGGGTAGGGCCTGGGCAGGGCTGCAGCGCCGGGCTGCAGCGCCGCCCTCTGGTGGAAGCCCCCTCCTGGGACAGGCAGGGGCTGGGGGGGACACGCCAGCACGTGGGGGGAGCCGGGTGGGTGCTTGGGCCATAGGGACGGCTGGCAGCCCGGGAGCATCTGCCCGTGGGCCCCTCCCTGCCCCTGGAGGCCTCCTGAGAGAGGGCCGGGAGGCAGCAGCAGGCCAGGGATGTGGCTGAAGAGCCAGGGGCCACGTGTGCGGGACCGCGGCGCCACCCAGGCCAGCCCCGAGGGGCTCTGTGAGGCCTCCGGTCCTGGCTGCCCTTCACTGACCGCAAGGTCCCCTGCGCAGCGGGGGTGGTGGCCCTCCGGGCCCACGTGCAGGGTGCTCCCGGGCCTGTGCTCCCGAGGCAGGCTGCTGTGCGACCCTCCACCACACCTTAGGGAACCGGAGGCGCCGACCGGAGGGGCTGAGGGTGAGTGAAGCCCAGTGGTGGAGGCCATGAGAGTACCTGGGGAGTAACGGGGAGACGCGGCCTGACCCCACCAGCCCTCCTGCCCTGCCCACGGGTCCCCAGGGCAACCTCTGTCCTCAGAGACCCTGAGCATCCCCCTGGCCTGACATCTGCCCCGCGCCGGGGGCTGTCTGCAGGCCCCAGCTGACCCCACACGGAGGCCTCACGGGCGGTGTCTCAGAAGGAGGCGATCGTGGAGCCGAGGCTCTTGAAGGCTCAGGTGCTGGCCTCATCCACGGCCACAGGCTCTGTGCCAGGCGGCCCCGGAGAGCTAGGTGGGCCAAGGGGTTCCTAAAAGGGAGGCTGAGGGGGCGTCAGAGCAGCTGGGCTGGGGCAGGGAGGACGTTCTTGGAGGAGCTGAGTTCCCTCGAGGCAGCTCCCGGGGTGGGGAGCTGCCACTCCTTGACTTCGGTCCCGTGAGCTCCCTGGGACGCTGGCCACGGGAAGGGGGGTGAGTGTGCTCCCCAGCCTCTGGCCGCCTGCGCCCTACCCCATAGCACCAGACAGTGAGGGGGCCTGCAGGGGTCCCCCGAAGGAGCAGAGGCTCTGACCTCGCCGGAGCCCCGCAGGAGACTGGAGGAGGGCCCCGCGGTGCCCCCAGAGCTGCCAGGTCCCCATGTCAAGGCTCTTCGCCCGGGGCCCAGTGTGACGGCGCCGCTGAAGCCGCCCGCCCGCACTGTCTCCAGGGGAGGTCGGGAGAGCCGGCTAGACCCGGTGTTGGGGCTGCCCCCTGCTTCCCGGCTCACCGGCCAGCGGGCCCCATGGGCAGGCCCTCCCTCTCTGTGGGGGCGGCCGGGGGTCACCCCTACCCCCGCCGGGAAGGGCAGTGAGCACCCCCCAGAGTGCCAGGCCCTTGCGGCCCGTGCTGAGGAAGGGCAGCCGCACCCGTCCTGGGGTGAAGGAGAGGGAACGTGGTGGGGGGCTGGGATTGCCCCGCTTCTCTGCCTCTTTCCTGGGACCAGGAAACCCATGATTTCCACCACCGCTCATTCTGCTCTGTATGTGTGGGGGGTGTGCGTGGTGTGTGTGTTGTGCGTGGTGTGTGTGTGGTGCCTGGTGTGTGTGGTGCCTGGTGTGTGTGGTGTGGTGTGTGTGTGGCGCGTGGTGTGTGTGAGGGGTGCGTGTGGTATGTGTGTGGTGCATGGTGTGATATATATGTGGTGTGTGTGAGTGTGTGTGGTGTGTGGTATATGTGTGGTGTGTGATATGAGTGGGGGGATGTAGTGTGTGTGGTGTGGGGGGTGTGGTGTGCGGGTGTGGGGGGGTGTATGTGTGGTGTTTGTGGAGTGTATGGGGTGTTGTATGTGGGCGTGTGGGGTGTGTGTGGGGTGAGGGGTATGTGTGTGGTGTGGTATGTGGGTGGTGTGTAGGGTGTATGTGGTGTGTGTAGGGTGTATGTGGTGTGTGTGGTATATGTGAGGGGTGTATGGGGTGTGGTGTGTGTGGGGTGTATGTGTGGTGTGTGTGGTATAGTGGTGTGGTATGTGTGGTGTGGTGGGGTGTGTGTGGTGTGGTATGCATATGGTGTGTAGGGTGTATGTGGTGTGTGTGGTATATGTGGGTGGTGTGTGTGGAGTATGGTGTGTGTGTGGTGTGGTATATGTGTGGTATGTGTGTGTGTGTGTGTGTGTGGGATGTGGTGTGGGGGGGTATGTGGTGTGTGTGGGATGTGGTGTGGTGTGCGGGTGTGTGGTGGGGGGTGTGTGGTGTGCGGGTGTGTCGGGTGTATGTGTGGTGTATGTGGTGTGTGTGGGGGGGGTGTGTGTGGAGGGTGTGGGGTGTGTTTGCAGTGTATGTGTGTGGTGTGTAGGGTTTATGTGATGTGTGTGGTGTATGTGGGGGGTGTGTGGGGTGTGGTGTGTGTGGTATAGTGGTGTGGTGTGTGTGTGGGGGGTGTGTGTGGGGTGTGTGTGGTATGGTGTGTGTGGCGTATAGGGTGTATGTGGTGTGTGGGGTGTATGTGGGTGGGGTGTGGGGTGTGTGGTATGTATTGTGTGTATGGCGTGGGCTGCGTGGTGTGTGTTGTGTGTGGTGTGGTGTGTGTGGGGTGTGTGTGTGTGGGGTCTGTGTGCTGTGGGGTGTGTGTGCTGTGTGCTGTCTCAGTTGCGCTGGGCTGGCCGGTGGGGGCGATGTCCACCTCTGCGGAGGGTCCCTCTGGCGGGGTCATGGCCACCCATGCCCACTTGGCCCTGGGCCTTGCTCTGCTCTGCTGGGGAGTGAGGGGAGCGTGGGCCACCCTGGGCTCCCGGGGGAGCAGCGCCCTGGCCCGGCCCGCGAGGAGGGCAGGGCTGACCGGCCCCCCAGCCTGAGGCTGGGCCCCGCCCCGCCCAGGCCAGCCTGAGGCTCTGGCCCAGCTGCCTCGGCTCCAATGTCATCGCCTAGGCGACCAGGACGCTGCGGGTCTGCCTGGCCGCCCGAGGGCCTCTGCCCGCTGCACCGACCCGGGCCCGCTGGCCAAGGTAGGCTGGGGCTCCGCTGGGCCGGGGCGGCTCCCCTTGCAGGCCCCAGCAGGGTCCTGCCCCGCCCGCTGCGGTGGCTCCTGGGGTCACCGTGTGAGGGACCCCCCCACCCCCGTGCTGGAGGGGCTGCTGGGCCCGGGCAGTGGGTAGGGACAGGCATGTGGTGCCCATGGGCCAGGGCTGCAGCGTGGCCTCTGGAGCCCGGCACCTGGGGGGTGGCCACGGCTCACAAAGCCTGATGGACGGGGCGGGGGCTTGTCCTCCGCCTCCTGGGACCTGCCGGCAGCCCCTCCACTTCCTGCCGAGGAGCCCGTGGTGCCCAGGCCAGCACCAGGGCTGTCCCGCGGGGGACCCTCCTCAGCCTCACGGGGCCTCCAGCACCCCAAGTCCCGCACCCGTGTGTGGCCCCAGCCAGCCCGGCCTCCTGGCAGTCACCACTGCCTCCAGGGTCGCCCGGGACCTGCACGCGGGCGTCTGCTTCCTCTCCCTGGCCCCTGCACCTGGTCCCCGGCCTGAGGGGGGCTGGCGGGGCGGGCTGTGACGCGGGCAGCATGAGTGCACGTGGGTGAGCCCCGCCCAGCTGTGGCCCCATGGACAACAGGCAGCGCGGGTGCAGCCAGAGAGGGCGGGCACCTCCCGGGGCGCCAGCCCCTGGTCCCCCACTCCTCCGCCTGTCATCGGAGCACCGGCCTGTGCTGGGCCTCCTGGGCGGACAGACAGAGGAAGCCATCCAGTGCTGGGCACTGCGGGAGGCACCCAGGAGGGCTGAGGGGCAGGGGCACAGGGGAGACCCCCCCAAGGGGACGTGAAGTGTGCTCGGCACAGGCAGCCTGACCTTGCCAGGACAGCCGGCTCCAGCCTGGGCTCTGCCCTCGAGGGGCCTGGAGGGTGCCCAGCGAGGGGGTAGCCCTGGAAGCAGCCCTCCCAGGGCAGGACGGGGGTCCCTGGGACTTGGCCCCCGGTTACCAGCAGGCACACCCGGTGCAGCAGCAGCGGCCCCAAGCTGCAGGGACAGGTCCTGTGCCCGGGGCACGGCCACCCCTTGGACGTGGGCAGAAACCAAGCCTGTCCAGATGTTGAGAGGCGGCCGGAGGCACGGACCCTGCAGCTGCTGAGCAGGACTTGATGCCCACCCGCCCCCAGCGTCAGCCCCGCTGGCTTGTTCGTGGGGGCCTCAGCTGCCCCCCGCCACCCCCAGCACCACCCCAATCTGTCCTGGGCCCACTGTGACCCGCTTCACTGGCCACCAGCTTCTGGGCTCCCCACAAGGTCCCCTGTGCCCTGCCCCTCCCTGGACCCGCAGATACGGGCCAGGACCTCAGGGCCCCTCTGCCGCCACCCCACATTCCTGCTCCTGCTGACCCGCAGGGCCGGCCGGCCTGACCTCCGGGCGCCTGGCACTGGGGAGACTGGCCTCTGGGGCTCGCCCAGGACAGGCTGCTGCCGGGGTGGCGAGGTGGCTGCCCGAGTCCAGCTCAAGCCTCCACTGGCACTTCTGGGCTGCGTGGCCCTGGGCGAGGGTCCCCCCCACCCTGTGCTTCTGTGGGAACCTCTGGAGGGGGCACAGCAGGGCCAGCCCCAGGATCTCTGCGAGGATGGAGATCAGCCCCGAGCGGGGGGCCAGGCGGTGGTCTTGGGGAGAGACACGGGGGAGCGGCGTGCAGAGGTGGGGGCCGTGGGGGGCGCTGCGGGGGGCGCTGGCGGCCGCTGTCACCCGGGCGAGGAGACCTGCGGGTCGGGGGCAGCAGGGGGCCTGGACGCCAGAAGTCCCTGGACCGAGCGCCTGGGTTCGGGGCGTGGAGGAGGCGGCACCGGCAGGGCGGGCAGTTCTTGCTGCCGTCTGCGCTGCACACGGCACATGCCCCCGGCGGGGGAGGGGCTGCTGCGATGGGCGCAGGCGGGCGGTGCCTTTGGGGTGCCCTCGGGTGGGCCCCGGGTGCAGCCTGCGGGACCCAGGTGGGGGCTGGCGGCTTCCGGAGACGGCCTGCCTGGGCCTGCCCGGGCCTGCCCTCGCCCGCCTGCCTCTCCCCTCCGCGCTGCTCTCGCTCAGACGACCCACTTTGTCACTTCCCCTCGGCTCTGGGCTGGGCCTTCCCGGCGGGCCCGGTGTGGTGCCGTGAGGTGCTGCCCGGGGCTCAGCCGCGTGACTCCCCGGGCCGTGCCGAGCCGGGCGCCGGCGGTGGGGGCAGAGGCCGCAGCCAGGAGCCTGGGTCGTCAGGCACCGAGCGCCGGGCCTGGGCTGGGCTGAGGCCTGCGGTGCAGAGCGGGAGGGTGTGGGCGCCGCGCGGACAGTGGGAGCAGCAACAGCAGCTCGTATCTCCGTCTGAACGCTGCCCCTGCCCTGCGGGCGGGACCGAGAGTGGGCACTCCGCACTGCCCACGGGGCAGGGAATGGGGGGGCCTTTATTTTTTCTAAAGGTTTACTTTGATTTATTTATGCATATAAGAGCTGGGGGGCAGGCCAGAGGTACAGGGGTGAGAGGGTTCCCCAGAGACAGAGTGGGGGGCAGAACAGGCAGGTAGAAGCGCACTGCTGAGGGGAGCAGCGGGGAGACAGGCGAGGTCTGCCACGCCCCGTGGGCAGCTCCTGGCCGGGGATGGACTCGGGCCGCAGTGGCTGGTGATAGCGCTGAGACCTAACCCCTGCGCCAGCAGGAGGCCCTGGTGACTCGGCCGGCACCTCTCCACGGGCCGCCAGGCGGGGGTGGAGGTGGCGGGTGTTGAGAGCGGGACGGGGGGCGTCCGGGGGTCCTCACCACGCCTGCACGGCTCCGCGGTGGACCCGGCAGTTCTGTTCCCGGGGCCCGTCCGTTCTCGTTATCCCCCCGTTGAGCAGTTCCCAGCCCCGTCCAGGAAAGGAGACGCGTCCGTCTGCCCCCGCTGGAGGCCGCCACCTGGGCCTCGGCCGGACACCCCCGAGCCGGAAAGGACTCTTTGGTCTGTTGAGACTTGCCTTGAGGCTCTGGGGGTCAGTCTGGGGGGGGTGAGGCTTGGCTACCAGCCCCAGGAACCCAGGAGCAAGTTCATCCTGATCTCCAGGCATCGGGGGGCCGGGGTACCCACAAACGATGGTGCATAAGGCCCCAGAAAGGTCCGCGGCCCGGGGCCAGGCGTGAGCGGGGGCGCACGGGCCGCGGAAAGCCGGCTGCGGGCTGCTTCATCTTCCCAGGAGTTTCTCCGCTGGCCGCTGGAATGCCAGCAGCTGTTTTCCGTGCGTGTGTTTACACACGCGCTCCACGCGAGCTTGCTCCCGGCTGCAGTGAGCGCCGTCCGTGGTCTCGGGAATGAGACGGCCTGTCTGCACATGGAGGTGGTTGCCAGCGCTGCTGACGACTTAGGGGTGAAGGGTCTCACTTCTTCAGATGTACGTCATCACCCACCCCCACCCCAAACCCCGATGATCTTCCCCCTTAGCCCTTTGAGTGCCTCCCCCTTTGCTCCCTCCCCTGCCCTCCCCGCCTGCGGCCTCAGTTCTGTAGCCGGATGCCAGGGTCTTGCTCTGGGTGGGTGGGTCTCTTCCTGTGCGTTGTTTCTCCTGTCCTGGGCGGGGGGAGGGGGGAGCTCCCCGCATTTCTCTTCCTCCTCCGATTCATTTCGTCAGCGTCATCCCCTCCAGGTGCAGCCAGCTGGGCACAGGTGGCAGGGTCCATCTTGTTCACGGCCGAGTAGTACTCCACAGTGTCTGCCGCGCCTTCCTCTCCGCGTCCTCGGGCCCCCGGTGTTCCGTGACCCGGCGCTGCGCAGCGCCGCAGCCTACACAGGGGTGCAGCTGCTCCCCGGAGTTGGGGCTTTAGTGTTACTTGCGTGGACTCCTAGGAGGGGGTGCTGGGTCCCCCCGCACCCTGTGCGGTGGGACGCAGGGTGGCGCTGCCGGCAGGGCTCGAATTCACTTGGCCGTCCGGAGAGGCGGGGGCGGGGCTCCGGGTCGCAGGCGGCCCTGTCGCTGGCCAGTCTCGGGGCTGAGTGTGACAGCGAAGGTGGGGAGTGGGGGGGGCTCCTGTGCAAGCAGACCTGGGGGGTCGATGCTCCTGCCCCGCCGCGGGTGAGGCGAGGTTGAACGGCAGCGGGAGCGGAGTCCCTCCGGAGCGCGGAGGACGGGGTGGTACATGGCTCCCGGCAGACGCTGGGGGCCGTCTGCGAAAACCACAAAATCCACGGGGTGGGAGAGGGAGGGTGGCCCCGGGCCCGCCGAGTGAGCCAGCCCCAGCACCCAGTACTCAGGCGCATCCTCCAGGCCCGGGCACGGGAGGACGGTGAGGGCGGGGCGCGGGGTGTGAGCTCCGGGGACGGCTGGCGGTGGCCCGGGGTCAAGCGGGAGGGGGCGCGGGAGGCCGTGGTCCCCGTCAGAGAAGGCGGGGCGCACTCGGGTCTCCCACAGGGCAGCCGTGCCCCCTGCCTCGCCAGAGCCCAGAGGACCGGCTCCCAGGGCGGAGCAGGGGCGCCTGGGGGCTCAGGGCTGGGACGAGAGCCCTGGCCTCAGGGATGCGGGGTTTGGCGACAGGAAGGGTTTGGGTCAGAGACCGGCCAGCAGGGGAACCTGGGCTGGTCAGCTGCTGGCTCTGGCACCTGGGTGCGGGCACCTGGGCCTCCGTGACGCGGTGACGGTTCTGGTTTCCGCGGCTGCCCGTGCGTCCCCACCGGGCACTGGCTGCCCTGGACATCGGGCACTCGCTGGGGGCCCCCGAGAGTCTGCCCACACAGGCCTGTGTGTACGGGGTCCTGCGCCCTGGAGGTGCGGTTGGTACCATTGCCCTGTGGAGGAAGGGCGGCACCCCTCCGCCCTGAGCGGGCCCTGCGCCCGCCGTCAGTTGCGGCAGCCCGTGGGGCGCCTTGCTCCTCCAGACCCCGGTGGCCCCGCTGGAAGGGCGGCTGTTTCCTGGGTGAGGCAGGCGGGTGAGCCTGGCAGGGTGAGCCGAAGCTGGGTGGGGGTTCCCCGGGCACTCCCGGAGCCCGCCTCCTCGCCCTGGGCCAGCTGCTTCCGCATCGCACGGCGCCCTGCCCCGGGGTGGGAGCTAAATCCGGCTCTCCCTGCCAGCCGGGCTCCATGGGCGCAGGGGGTGGCTGCCGTCTTGGGGTGACTGAGGGCCCCAGCCACGCCCTCCTCGCCGGGTCTGGCAGGAGGTCAGGGCAGTTCTGACCTGGCCCCACGTGGTGAGCCTGGACACAGGCTGCCCAGCGCTGCCAGCCATGTGGCCGGGGCACACAGGGGGCAGGTGAAGATGGCCGCCGCCCCTGCTCTGGGGGGCGGGGGGCACTGCTGACCCTCACTCCAGGAGGGACCTGGCCCCCGCCGCCCACCGGGCAAGGACAGCCCTCTTCCAGGGGCGCTGGGGGAGCAGAGGCCTGTCAGCACCGGGCGCCCCAGGAGGCAAGGCTCTGAGTGTCCTCTGGGAGCCCGGCTGGGTCACCTGCCCGGAGGGGGCCATTTTGCAGAAGGGCCAGGTACCTCCCTTGGTCCCGGCGACGTGCATGGGCACCCGGCCCCTCCACCCAGGTAGGGACCTCTGCACCCTCCAGACCAGGCCGGGTGGGCCCGGGTCTAGCTGCCCCAGGGCCTCGGGCTGGTCAGCGGGCGTCTGAATGGCTGGGAGGGGCAAGGGACAGTGGAGAGAGGCAGGCTGGGGGCGGGGGGTGCAGGGCGGAGTCCTTTGGGTCCCGTCCTTGCTGGCCTCCGCGAGCCCCGAGCCTGGGCCCTTGCTGAGGGGAGGAGGCCCTCTTCCTCGGCACACGGGGCCCAGGTTTTTGGAGGTGCTTTGGGGGCCTGCATGGGGTAGGGCCACAGGGACACGCAGGCCCAGATCCTGCCTGGCCGGCGAGGGTCCGTGTGAGTCATACGGGGAGCAGGTTTGCCCCCCGGGTGGTGAGGGCTGTGTGGGGCCAGGCCCTCAGCTGACCCGGGGAGCTGAGCCTGGCCTCCCCTGCAGTAGCGCTGCCAAGGCCCTGTCCTGCCAGCCTCCGTCCGTCCCTGGCCCGGCGGGCAGCGGCTGCTGAGTGCAATGAGAGCCAGGGGCCCTCGGGCACCAGGGGCCTGTCTCCATGGGGCAGGGTGCCTCCCGGGCGGGAGCCGCACCCCTCCCCCACTTGTGTGACACCGAAAATGTGGGCAGATGTGGCCAGGTGGCCCCAGGGAGCAGAGCCGTTGGGCTGAGGTCTGAGAGTCAGTGGGGCGTGGAGCCGGGGTGACGCTGGCTTGGTGGGGCCCTGGGGCCGCGCGGACGGTGCACCAGGAGTCCTGGGCGGGGGGTGTTTGGGCTCCCCCCAAGGGTGATAGTACAAAGGTAGAGTGTGCACCCCCTGGATTTGGGGGCCCCGGACCGCCCCATCCTCGTCACGGCCGGGGACTCAGTGTGGCCTGTTCCCCGGCACCTGCCACCTGGGCGGGACAAGGTGGCCGGTATCCAGAGGGTCCTGGGCAGCGCCCACCGGCACAGCCAGGCGCGGGGCAGGCATCTCGGAGGCCACAGTTCCGGAAGAGGGCCGGGTGGCCGTGTCCCCCAGAGCTGGCATGCACACCCCACGCACCCCCAGGCTGCTCTGGAGGAAGTGAGGTACAGGGCTGGCGTGGGGAGCCAGTCCCTCAGCCTCACGGGGAGATGCGGACTTGGTTTCCCCAAACCTGGGCGGCAGGTGCTGCTGAGAACATGGGCTTTGGGGGTGCCCCTCCACGCGGCAGTGCTGCTTTTCCCCAGGCCCCACCCAGAGCGTGTCTTCCATGAAAAGTCACTTCTGCGTGCAGGTGAAATTCACAGACATGAAGCCGACCCTTTTAAAGCACACGGTTGGGGACACCTAGCGCAGCCCCCCAGGCCTGTAGCCGCCCCACCTGCTTCCAGAGCACTCCCCTCCCCCAAAGGACCCCTGCCTGCTTCCGGAGGGCGAGCCCCCTGCCCCCGCAGCCACCGCCCTGCTGTCCGCCTCGAGGTTTGTCTGTTCTGGACACTTCGCGTAGAAGGGTCACGGGACGCGGGCCTCCCGCACGGTCCGTGGCTTGGGACGGCACTTGGCACCCCGGCCCCAGGGGTGCGGGACAGGGACTGCCGCTTGCGTGCCATCCCAGATGATCGCCACAGCGCACTTTCTCACGATTCTGAGTGATTTTTAAAATTTGCGAGCGCCACCTGGGGACGTCCGGCCAATCACAGTCACCTCAGAGACGGTGGCCCCAATAGGCCGCCCCTGGCTGCCAGCTGGGCGCGAGGCCGTGCGGGCAGGTGTGTGCGCCCTCGTGACGTCACACCCTCGCCAGCCTGACAGCACGTTTCTCAGCGGCGGTCCCCTGCGAGCGCGAGGCCTCCCTGGGATCACCCACCTCCTAGAGGGAGGTCGATGCCCCCGGTCCCCTTCACTCATTTCACGCGCCCCACCCCCTGGTAGTGCCGCCTGCTCTCCCTGAGTTTCCCTTTGTCCGCTTTGTTTTGTAGAGTCCACGTGTAAGTGAAATAGTGTCCTTCCCGGGTGGGCTGTGTGGCAGGTGTCCGCGCGCCACCCTTTGTACAGCTGCGTAGTATTCCACCGCGCGCGTGTCCTCCCATTCTCCACCCCTCACCGGTGGCGCGTAGGCCGTTTCCACCCTAAACAGTGGGACATGGGTGCACGTGTCATCTCAAATTAGTGTTTTTGCTTTCCTCAGGTAGTGCCCAGAAGTGGCGTGGGCGGGTCACCCGTGATTCTATTTTAGTTTCTTGAGGAGCTGCCACCGTTCTGCACCCCCGCCGCAGCGCACTCCACACCCTCCCCGGCACTTTCATCTCTGTCTTTTTGGTAATAGCCGCTCTCAGGTTGAGGGGATATGGCGCTGACCTCCCTTCTGCTCTGGTCAGTGACGCTGAGCTTCTCCCGTGCCTGCTGGCCACCTGGCCATCTGCCCTGGAGAGGTGTCCATTCAGCGTTCCCACTCACGTGTCTTTTTTTTTAAAGATTCATTTATTTATACAAGCACTGGGTACAGGTCAGAAGCGCGGGAAGCGCGAGAGGGAGGGAGGCTGGGCCGACCCATCGCAAAGGGCCCCAACCTGTGAGCCTCGTGTTGGCGCGGCCCACCCACCCCGAGCAGTGGCCCAGGCCAAGCCTGCCCACCCCGAATGGCCAGCCCTGAGGAACGGGTGGCAGGGTCCCTCCAGCCCGCGCCAGGGCCAGGCGGCCACGGTGGTGCTGCTGCCCACCAGGCCCCGTTCGGAATGGCCGGCGGCTGGCTCCGCTGGGTTTCAGACTGCTCGGCCCGGGGCGGGAGTGACGTCCTGCGGTAGAGGCCTGCAGGCCAGCCCTGGCCGCCCGGTGGACTCCTGCGGCTCGTGTGCTGCAGTGCCGGGGAGGGGGCGACTTGGGCGGTTTCCAACTGAGAAAACCGCCGCATCTTTCCTCTGCTTGCAACTGTGCTGTGTGACCTCAGCAGGCCACGCAACCTCTCCGAGCTTGAATCTCCCGAGCAGTCGTACGAGCCATGTGTGTATTTGGGTACTAGCCCCTGATCAGGGCAGTGATGTGCAGACCGGGAGGCCTGGGCCCGCAGGTCAGCTAATCTGCGGCGGTGCTTTCTGCACGGCCTGTTCCTGGCCATTGTGCTTGGCCTCAGCCTCCCCCCGGTGCCCAGCCCAGCCCCTGCAGCACTCCTGGCTCGTGCCGCTGCCCGGGGCTGGCAGTCTGGCACGTGGCTGCCCCAGGAGCGTGTCACAGGCCACCGCAGCACCTGCCCTCCCGGGGACAGAAAGCAACAGATTGAGGGCCGGCCCCTCCCCCACATGCCGCGGGCAGGTCTGGGCCTGCCTGCTTGGGCACTGCCAGGCGCTGGCCCAGCTGACTCCCACAGCCCCTCGCCAAGGGCCTGGAGGCGCCCTGGGAGCCCTGGCGGGGGCAGGTGGCCTCAGGTTTCCTGCCCCTCCCCCCACCGCGGGACAAGGGGCCCCCCCTGTGCCCCCGGCAGCGTCCTCCTGGGTGGCGGGCCCCATGGGTGGAGCTGGGCATGGAGGCAACAGAGGAGACGGGGTCGCGGGCCTGGCCAGCGGGCCTGGGGTCTCCTGTGAGGCAGGGCCACGGGTGGGTGACCCCGGCCGGCAGCTTTACCGCCTCGGCGGCCTCTCCCATGGCCAGACGGCCCCGGAGGCGGAAGGCTGTGGCGTCCCTGCAGCCGTGGGCACGCGCCCGCCCCACGGCCCCGGCATCCAAGCAGCCCCAGGGCTTGGGGTCAGGAGCACCGTGACCAGACACTCCTCAGGGCCATGAGGGGTGCCTCGGGGGCTGCCGTCCCCGGCAAGGGCTGCTGCTGCCCCCACCTCCCAGCCGGTGGTCCCCAGGCCAGAGGCCAGGCCAGGCCGTCTCCGAGGTCGAGCCCGGCGGGTGGGCAGGAGGGTCCCGCTGCGAAGGAGGGGCCTTGCTCACCGTGCACCTCCTGCCCCACAGAGCGAGCCCTCGGGCCGGCGTGGGCCGAGATGTCCCAGACGTCCTCTGCCGACGAGGGGGCCACCTTCGAGCACCTCTGGAGCTCCCTGTGAGTATGCCCTCCATGGCAGGGCCGGGCTCGTGGCCCCTGTCGGGCGGGAGGGGCAGGCGAGGGTGGGCAGGAAGCGGCCGGCTCGGGCCTTGTCCTGGGGATGCCTCCCAGGGGTGGGTGCTGGGAGAGGAGAGTGCCCAGGCCTCGCTGGCACTCGCACCAGGCCTGCAGAGCCAGGCCGGGATGGGGAGGCAGGAGCTGAGTGTCAGCAGGGAGGAGCAGGCGAGATGATGGCTTTTGGGGCAGGAGCTTCGGATGGGCTCCGGGCCTGGGGGTGTGGGGCTGACGGCGCTGACCCCCTCCTCCCAGGGAGCCAGACAGCACCTACTTCGACCTTGCCTCGTCCAGCCGGGGGAATAATGAGGCGGCGGGCAGCGCGGAGACCAGCATGGACGTCTTCCACCTTCAGGGCATGACCACGTCTGTCATGGTGAGTGGAGCGGGGCGGTAAGTGCTTGTGCTCTCGGGAGCCTGATCTTGAGGCACAGCTTCCGTGGTGGGTTTGGAGGTTGCGAAAGAGAAAAAGCGTGTCAGCCCCAGTCACGTTCAGACGGGCGGCAGGAGTCGATGAGGCAAGGCTGGGTGCAGGTGCAGGAAGGACTTCAGGCATGGCTGCATCCAGGGGTCCACCAGCTTCCTCTCTGTCTCTGTCTTGCTTTTGCTTGGTGTTTTGTTCTTTGGCTCCATCTCCTCTCATGAAAGGTACCAGACCCCACCAGCACCCCCTTCTTGTGGGAGATGACTCCTCTTTGCCCAGAGTCCAACAGACCTGCCTCTCATTGGTCTATGTGGCCCTGTGCCCATCTCTGAGCCGGCCCTGCACCTCTGATGAGTCTGGGTCCCCTGAACAGGGTCCGGATGGAACAGAGGGGCGGGGCTCCCCACCACAGGCACTGAGTTATGGGAGAAGACCCTGAAGGAGGACTGAGCTGGTGTTTCCAGAGACAAGGGGCAGGTTGGGGGCCACGCAGGGCCCTCCTCTTGGCCAGAAGGCAGGTGCTGGTCCAGGAGGTGCCGCTGATGCCCACTGCCAGGTGTGCTGGGCCAGAAAGGGGATGATGGCGGCAGCAGGGGGGTGCAGGGACCCTGGCCTTGGGGAGCCTCTACTGTCCCAGTCACCTCTGCTGGCCCCGACTGTTCCTCCTGCCCAGACTTGCTGCTGGGCACCCTGGGTCAGCTTGCGGAGTCAGCTCGCGACGGAATCCAGAACCCAGGGAGGGCCTGTACGGCATGAGCTGCCTCTGCCTTCCCAGGCTGAGCTCTCAGCCCCAGCGCTGGTCCAGGGCCGCATGCAGGGAGGGGGTGCTGGGAACCCCAGATGCCCTACCCCCCAAAGGCCCCTCTTCCAGAAGACCCTCACCCCAACACACACCTGTCCCGGGCACCTTGGGCATCTGGCAAATAATGGGGACCATGGGGACTCCCATCCCAAGCACCACCATGCAGGGCGAGGGGAGGCAGGAGCTGACCGGCCCTGTCTGCCTCATGGACGCTGGGCGGCGCAGCACCCACGGGCACCCCTGGACCCAGAGGGGGTGGGTTCAGGGCTGGTGCAGCTGGGGTGGGGTGGGCTGGCGGGCACTGAGCCTGTGAATTCCCCTTCTCTGGTCTGAGGGATCCGGCCTCACTCAGGTGGGGAAACCAGGGCAGGGGCTTGGTGGGGCCGGCCGTGTCCTGCCCCGGGGCCAGGGCCGAAGCGTGTCTCCCGTGGGGGCGTTCCTGTTCAGCCACTGCTCCCGGGGCTGAGGGCCTGGCCTCTTATAGATGTGCAACTCTGCCGTTACTGGGGTCAAGGGTTGTGTATGGGGGTTTGTGGGTTCACAATTAATACATAAAATATATGGAATTATGTTAGCCCAGGGGAGGAACAGGCGGGCTACACAGGCGGGTGGGCTACACTGGGGGCCTCCCGCCTGGGCCGGCTCGGAGCTCTGCGGAAGTCTTTGAAATGGGGCCGGGTGACCAAGCTGACGCCAGACTGCGTTACAGCCGGAAACCAAGTGTCAGGCCTCAAACGAGTCCCCTGGGAGGTTGTGGGGGAGGAGGAGCTGCCCCAGGCCCCAAGTGCAGGCCCTGGGAGGCCCGCGTCCGGCCCGCACACCTGTCCAGCCTCCCAGTTCCCCTCTTCGGGGGCAGAAGGCCTGGAGACCCCACAGATGCAGGGTTGGGGGATCCTGGACTTGGGAGGTAAAAGGGTCAGTTTTAGGTCCCTGCGGGACGGGTGCGCTGCCCGCTCCAGCGGGCGGGGCGGGCCGCTGGGACGCAGGCTCGCAGCGAGGTGAGCGGGACGCCCTCGCCTCTGCTAACCGCAAGAAGGCAAATCTGTCTTCCAGTGACGGTTTTCTTAGCAAAAGTTGTGCCTGACAGCTGCCGGCAAAGTCCGGTCCCAAGGTGGGGTGTCCTTGGCCCTCTCTGGCCCGGCCGGGGAAGGAGAGCCAGGCCCGCCTCACCCTGACCCTGGCAGGCCTATCTTGACCAGTAGGGTCGGTGCGGGGCCGAGGGCTGCCCAACCCACCCCACCCTCACGCAGCCCAGACCTCACGCAGCCCAGACGGAGGCTGAGAGAGGCGTGTGGTCAGGTGGAGCTGGCTGCAGAGCCCCTGGGGTCATGGACCTGGCCCAAGAGCCCCCCAGTGCAGGACTGGAGGGGAACAGGGCCCAGGGAGCAGCGGACCACAGAGCTGAATCAGCCCCTCCTCCCAGGATGTGGCCCTGGAGCCTGGACACGGCTCAGGTGAAGCTCAGGCCTCCTGAGTGCCCACTGCCCCGACTGATGCAGTCATGGCCCAGCAGGAGAGCCTCCTTGGGGGGCCCCTGAGTCGGCCCCCAGGCCCTGGCCTTGACCAAGAGTCCCTCGGGGACCCCTCCCACCCTTGGTGGGTCTCAGGACAAGGTCGAGGATGGGTGGAGGCTCAGACGCCCTCCGGTGTCCCGCGCAGACCATGTCCGGCGCCTCCAGAGGCTGTCCTGGTGCTGACGGTGCTGGCCCTGGCCCCCAGGCTTTGGGTGCCCTGCCCCGGCCATGCTGAGGCGGCACGTCCTTGAGGGCAGGGACATGGTCTCTGGGGCGGTGCCGCCCTGGATGGTAACCCTGGCGACCGGGCCTGCAGGTTGCCGAGTGGCGTCTACTGGCCTCTCAGAGGACAGCCCAGGGCTGGCCCCAGACACCCTTGGTGCCACCAGGGACGGCGGGGGAGCGACCCTGGCTCAAGTGCCCCACACCAGGGTCTTGGCGCGTCCTCACTTGTGAAGTTGGGGGAGCAGAGAGTGTGGGGTCCAGTCTGCGGGGACACCCAGCCCTGGGCCTCAGGCCTCTCTCCCGCCACGCGGCCGGCTGACGAGGAAGCCGGTGCAGATGGGCCTCGGAGGGCTGCCCCAGAGTAGACTCCCGCGGGGACGGTGAGCTCCGTGCCGCTGAGCCACACCCTCTGCACTCACACCGCCGCTGTGTGCCTGGCTGGGGACCCCCAGGCCAAGTCTTGGGCTCAGGCCCGCCCCTTCCATGTGGACTGTCCCGGAGAACCAGCCTCTGCCGGCCTCCCAGCTGTAGAAGCGCTCGCCCGGGCCCCAGCTGCCCGGGCCCAGGAGCACTAGGAGGGGGTGATGGATGCTGGGTGTGCGGAGCCAGCCCTGCCCAAGGGGCCCACGCTCAGGGCCCACCCCAGCCCGCCTTGGTGGAGAGCTGGCCCCTGTGGTGGCCTGCGGCTTGGCTGTCCTCGCAGACCTGAGGTGGCGCCCCGACACAGGGGCCCGACACAGGGGCCCGACACAGGGGCCGCCTCGAGCAAAGCCTGCAGGGTGCTGGCCTCTCCGGGGCTGCGGGGAGTGTGGGACCCTGGGAAGGGGGCTGGAGCTCGAGGGTCTCTGGCCCCGAGGGAGGAGTACAGACGGCGGGAAGGAAGCTCCATCATGAGAGCTCGGTGAGCCCCGGCTGGCGTGGGGGTGCCCTCGGAAGCAGAAAGCCTGTTCCCGTCCAGACACCCCCATGCCGGCCTGGACACTGGTCCCAAGCCCCCAAGTCTAGACAAAGGGGAACATTGCTCTGGGGGGAGACCCCTCCAGCTCTGAGGCTGCACAAAGGGGGAGTCAGTGAGGGAGGCCAGAGGTGCTCTGCGAGGCCGAGGCCCCTCCTTCTGCCACTCCCTGTCTGGGGACTCCCCTCAGCCAGGTCTGTCACCCCGCCAGCTCTCCCTCCCGCCCCTTCCCGCCTCTCCTGGCGCCTTTCTCTGGCGACAGCTGGCCTGGGCGGTGGCCTGGGCGGGGCTGCAGGGGCAGATGCTCCCTCCCCCACCCCGGGTGCCCACCGGGAGCCTCGCTACAGAACAGACTCTTTTGGGGGGGGCTGGGCAGCCCAGCTTTACCTGCCTTTTTCCCAGGGAGGAGGAACTGCCAGGAGACCGGGGTGTGAGGGACTTGCTGGACGACGGCCTCCCTTCTGCCCCACTCTGCCCCCACGTTGGGAGGTGGGGGGAGCCGGCAGCTCCCTGGGTGGGGACCTTGGGGTGCCTTGGGGCTGAATCCCCACACCTGGGGTCTCCTTCCTGCCACCCTGGGCCCGTTGGTGTCTTTCACCTCAAATTCCTCTTACCTTTACTCTCCCCCTTCTGCTGCTTACGTAACCTGCCGGTTGAGGGACCAGCCGAGCCTCCCCAGCCGGGCAGAGGGCTCTGCCTGCCCGTGGGTCCCGGCAGGACACCGGCTGTGGGATGCGGGGGCCTGCCGAGTGCGTGCAGTGCCCGTGGGGCCGGGGTCCCCGCTCCAGCCCGCTCTGCGCCCACCCGGCTCTGTATCCTTCATCCCCCTCTGGAGGCCCCACCCAGACCCTCTTTGGTGTAAGGCCCAGGCACACCCGCCCTACTCCTGGCAGGACCTCCCTGCACGGGCCTTCTGGGGTGTCGTGAGGGCCCCTGCCCCGTGCTGCTCGCTGGAGCATCTGGCTAGTGGGTGCACAGCTGCTGCCTCCCGCCAGCCCGGCCCCCAGGTCCGTAACGTCTGCGTCAGTGGGGCTCAGCCCCGAGAGCGTGGCCTGGGTGTGTGACCCCAGCCCCACCGGCCCCGGGGCTCCGGTCCCTCAGCGGGAGTAGCTGGGGCTGGCACGTCAGCTGGTTCCTGGGGCACCCTTCTGTGCGAAGCCGCCCCTAGGGGCCTGGGCGGTCTGGGAGGGGCAGGAACAGACCAGGACACGGGGTCTCTGCGGCGCTCCCGTGGGTTTTCCTGTGGGTGCGAGAGCAGCTGTGCTTTGGGGCCTGGGGGGGTTGGGCCCCTGTGCCAAGGGCCGCTTCCCGCCAGACAGAGATGGTGATGTTATAGTGGGGGTTCAGGCTCCACACCGGGCGCCGGCCCACGCTCAGGCCTCCTCGGGTCTTGTGAGGAGCCCAGCGACCCTCTGGGCCACTCCGCTTGGCGGTCAGGGCGCGTGGGCTCGGGGCTCTGCAGCTCGATCCTGCTTGGTGCCACACCCGCTGCTCCCCGCGGCCACCAGACACACCGCGGGGCCAGGAGGAGCTGTTCCTTTCCGTTGGGCCTCTGGGGTGCCCCTGGAGGACCGTGGGTCCCTGGGCAGGAGGCGAGGTGCTCTCTTTTCCCTTCGGGGTGGCCTGGCCTGGCCTGCGGGGTCTCCAGGGCCAGGCCTGGCCCCCTGTGCTGGGGGTGGGGGCCGAGGTCCCGAGCCTCAGGGGTGGCACCTGAGCAGGAGCGGGTGGGGTTTGATGTGGCGGAGCTGGGCCCGGCTGGCGCCCCCTCCCCGGCAGCTCGTGGTGCGGTGCCGCACATCCTCGGGCAAGCTGGGGCCTGCCTGGCACTGATGAATAGTCATGAGGAGTACGGGGTGGGCCGCGGTTTGTTGTTGGATGCAGCTAGTTGACAGAACCCGGGCGGAGGAGAGAGCGAAGATGCCGGCCCGCGGCCCACATGTTCCAGGGCACCCGCAGCTGCCGCTGCCTTAGCCACGGAGGCTCCCCACCCGCCCCACCCCGCCACGGAGCCCATGCCCGGCCCCACGGCGCGCCAGCCCCCGGCGAGAGCGGCCCCCGCGCCCACCATGCTGCGCGCCAGCGACCCGATGCAGCGCTTCGCCACGGTAGGCGCGGGCGGCTCGGCCTGCCTGGGCGCCCTCTCCACCCCCGGGACCCCGCGGGGCCTTCGCACACACAGGGCTCATGGCCACTCGCTGCCCGTCTCCCTAGCCGGGCACCTGCCGCCCGTGGCCGGGCGGTCACCCAGCGGGAGCCGGGGCGGGCTATGGGTGCCACGCAGGGGCTGGGCAGCTTCCGGGCATGGGGCAGACGCCCGCCCTCCTGGGGAGCCGGGAGCAGCGGCTATGCGGGGCGTGGGTAGTGCGGTCCCTGGTGTGGCCTCCTGGTGCCCCCGCTGCAGGCTGGCAGCCCCGCTATCCAGGCTCAGGTCCACGGCAGCCCCGCCTGGCCGGGCTTGGCGTGCGGGGTGGGCTCCGCTCTGGCCGGCTGTGAGCGCCCGGGGTCTGCTCGCTCGGGGCACGGAGTCGGCTGGGTGGGGCGTGGGCCTGACTTGGTGGGGTCGAGCTGGGGCGAGGACTCGCTGCGTCCTGTGGCCGTGGCAGGGCAGCGGCCAGGCAGAGGAGAGGAGGCTGCAGGCTGCAGGGACCCCTGCGGCCCGGCCCCGGGGACTGGGCTTGCTTTGGGCTTGTCGGTCCCGGGAGCCCTCGGGCTCTGGCTGCTAATTGAGCAGGTCGGGCGGGCGCAGCTGCTCCACGCCGGCCATTCCCTGCCAGGGAGGCAGCTGGGGTGCATGGGGCCCCCGGGACTGTGTGGCTCGCTGGGGGCCCGGCTGGGCAGGGGTCAGGAGAGCCCAGGGGTCCCTGAGCCTCCGGGCTGCAGACAGAGCTGAGAGTCTGGCCACAGAGCTGCGGGGTCCGCAGCCTCTCGGGTGTCGACGTGCACAGGTGTCGGCATGCATGGGTGTCGGTGTGCACGGGTGTCGGCGTGCACGGTGTGCTTGGAGGGCTGCCTGCTTGTGCACGTGCGGCGTGCGTGTGCTGGGACAGGGAAGTGCGCTGTGGCTCGGGCCCGTGTCCCGGGCAAGGCCCTGGCCCAGAACAGGTGAAGGGCGCGGGTCACCAGCCTCTGCGGCCTGCCCTGGGTGCCGTGCCCTCTGGCAACGCCGTGACCGCTCCACGCCCGGCCCTGGGGGGGCCGCAGCGGGGCGAGGATCCGTCCTTTCTGCCACCCCCAAATGCTCCCCCTCTTGCCCGTTTGCCCCCAGCATGGCCCTGGGCAGCCTGCAGCTGAGGGCCCCGGGTGGTGGGTGAGCCGGGCTGTCTCCTGCCCACCCCCCCACCCATGTCTGCTGCCACGCGCAGACAGACCCGAAGGCCTGGTCCCGAGGCCGGTGTCCCTGTCCGGCCGGTCAAGAAGCCGGGGACTCGGGGCTTCCCGCGCCCCCTTCCTCTCCCTGATGTGGGACTTGAGTGGGGCCCCCATGTCCGGGAGACCGGCAGTGGCCACCACGCATGCCTGGCCCGGTGTGACCCCCTCCTCTGCCTGGCCCTCAGCCGCGCTGAGTGTCAGTGCCCGGGTGGGTGCTGAGCGTCCAGGAAGGCCGCTGGCCGGGGCTGGTCCTGCTGGTCTGAGGCGTCTCAGCTTCCCGCCCCAGCGAGGGGAGCTCTTCCCCCCCAGAGAGGCCACACTACCCCGCGCTACCCTGCGAGCTCGAGCAAACCACAGGCCGTCCTGAGGCTGAGCTGTCACCTCGCCCTCTGAAAGCCGGGCCCTGGGTCAGGAAGGACGCCAGGTCAGATGCCCAGCAGCGTGTCCGCAGGCCCTCCCCTTGTGAGCAGGGTGGCCGGCGCTAGGCCAGAAAGCTGTGGACTCGGGGGGAGGGGTCCTCTGAGCAGGTCCAGCGGCAGGAGGGGGGGTCCACTGAGCGGGTCCAGCAGCAGGGGTGTCCACTGAGCGGGTCCAGCAGCGAGGGGGGGTGCACTGTGCAGGTCCAGCAGCGGGGAGGGAGGGTGTCCCTCTGTGAGGGTCCAGCAGCGGGGGTGAGGTGCCCTCTGAGCAGGGCCAGCGGCAGCGCCCAGGGGCTAGATGCTCTGCCCAGAGCAGCTTCTGCATCCTGGGCACCAGGGCCTCCTGGCACTCAGGCCAAGCACTGGGACCTGCGAGGTCTCCCACTAGGGCAGGGTTGGGGGAGCAGCTGGGCGACATTCCCAATGGAACCGGACGGGGAGGGCCAGGCCATCTCCCCGAGGATCCCAAGCCCGCCCCAGCGCTCCAGGCCCCGCAGACGGCAGGGAACTTCCTGGGCGGGAAAGGCCCAGGGCAAGGCGGAGCCTCCCGCAGAGCTGAGCACGGCCTGCAGCGGGGGGGCCCTCGGGTTTGGGTGGGGGCAGGTGGGGAGGTGCAGGGGCTTGGAGTGAGCAGAGGGTGAGGGAGACTCAGAGGGGGGTGGGGAGGGGTGAGCAGAGGGAGGAAGGACCCAGCGTAGGTGCAGGGAGCAGGGGTGAGGGGAGGGGGCCTCAGGGCAAGGGCTGAGGAGGGTGACCCTCTGTCTGGAGCCCTGCTGAGGGGCAGGGCCAGGAAGGGCGGAGGTGGGAGGGTGATGGGCTGGACTGACGGCGGTGGGCACTCGGGGAAGGTGCCCACGGGGCAGGAGGCTGGGCAGGGTGGCGTGGAGAGCGCGGGCTTCCCACCGGACCCCCAGCAGGAGGGGAGGAGGTGAGGCTGCGGAAACTGCAGGGAAGGGGTGAGGGCGCTGGGGATGCCTCAGGGAAGGGGTGGGGGCGCTGGGGACCCCTCAGGAAAGGGGTGGGGGTGCTGGGGGCTGCAGGAGGCGGTCCCAGCATGGCAGGGCAGGGCCGAGCAGGGAGGGACCCAGGGGCACGTCCCCTGGGAAGGACTGGCTTTCCAGGCTCCACGTCCAGCACCAGCGGCCTCCCTGTGTCCCCTCCCCCACTTGCCAGCCCCAGCCCCCACCCCTCCACGACGCACCCCTGCTCAGCTGGCGGAAAGTTCTTTCTTCTTAGCTTGGCCGAACCCTGGAACCTCAGTTCCTCCCTGAGCCAGTCCTGCTCGCCCCCTCGGCCCTTCCCCAGCACGGGCCCCTCCGCCCTCCGGACCCAGCCTGGACCCCTGCACCCCACCATGCTGCAGGGTGGCATCTGCACCTCCGTGGGGCCCTGCCCTGCCAGGCCTCTGCCAGCTGCCGCGTGACCTGCTGTCTCGCTGCCCGAGCCCGGCCTCACTCCTGCACCCAGTCTGCCTGCCCAGAGCCCTCAGGTGCAGCCCCGGGGCTCACGGAGCCTCTGCCCCCCTGGGCCTCCACTTTGAGCCCTGACCCTGGCTCTCTCTCCCCCACTTGGGGTCCCGGCTCAACGTGCCTCGCCAAGGGCTCGCGCCTCGCCTCTCCTGTCACAACCCAAGTCCTCGGCCAGCGGTTGGTGCCCAGCCTGCCCACGGGGGGGGGGCTGGGAGCTGCCTGCGGCCCCTGGGGCCTGGTGGGCCGGTGCCGGAGAGACAGACAGACAGACAGACAGACAGGTGACTGCAGAGCCTGGAGCTGCTGGCAGTGGTGCTGGGGAGGGGGGCACAGACACCCGCCGCACCCCACCGTCTGTGCCCCCCTCCACCGCCTGTCCCGTTTGACCCGCCTCCTGTGCTGCCCCCGCAGCGCACCCACTGGCCCCGTCCTGCCCACACGGCAGGCCAGGCCCGAAGGCCCCCGCGGAGGCTGGAGGCTGGCGGGGGGAGGGGAGCGCGCAAGTGGCGAGAGGAGCCTCCCCGCAAGCCGGGTCTTGCTGGCGCCTGCAGGGGCCCGTCCCAGCCGTGGTGCTGGGGAGGTGCCAGGGACAGGCCGGGCCCTCGGGGGGCCTCACCACGCACAGCCCCAGCACGCCCCAGCCCTTCACTGACCACTGACGCGGGTCCTGCCCCTCCTGGGGGTCGGAGCAGATGCGGCTGTGGGGGCCTCGCACCTGGCTGCGGCGCCGGCTGCTCACGTGGGCACACGTGGTCCCCACACCCTGATCCTCCCCGCGGACAGGCGGGATCAGCACCTGAGCGGGCCCCTGCGTGGGGGCCTGGCTGGGGGCTCGGCGAGGAGCAGAGGGCGCCTGAGGGAGATGGGGGGCTCTGCGGTCCCTGCCTGCGCCGGTCACCTGAAGGCGTCACGCCGGCCCCTCCTGTGCACACTCACACTGGTGTGGGGGGAAGCCGCGCGGACGCTGTTCACCCACTTTCCAAAGACCAGGGAACCCCCGGCCAGGCAGTGGTGAAGCTGGGGCGCGGGCCCTTCTGACTCCCTGGGCAGCCCAGGGCCCTGCTGGGGGCGCTGGAGAGAGGACCCCGGGCCTGCCCTGCAGGTCGTGAGGCTCAGCCTGGCCAGCCCCTGGGGAGGGCGGGGGGTGGGGGGGCGCGAGGCTGGGGCCAGCCTCCCTGGGGCCAAGCCGGCCGTGCAGGGGATCCCTGGGCCACGCGGGAGTGTTTGCACGGCCAGTGCGGTGGGTGTTCACCCCTGTGGCGCAGCAGGTGGGGTTGGGGTGTGGACCGTAGGTCTGCAGAGATGGGGTTGGACTGGCTCCCCTCCGGGGTGATTCTTGGAACCGTGTCGGGGGCCCCTGCGCCTTTGGAGGGACTTTGGGGATGCGCCCCCGCCGCGGGGTCTCAGAAGAGAGCCGGGGAGCAGAGACGCCAGCTCACAGCCAGACACCCCTTCTGGCTCTCCGGCGAGGTCCCTGGCGGTCGCCCTGAACTGCTGACGCCCCTGCCTGCGCTCTGGAGGCCGCAGGGACACGGCCAGCCCGCCGGACAGCTGGGGGCTTTAGGAGTGAACAGTCTGGCTCTTCCCAGCCAGAGACAAAAGGGACCCCCCATCAAACCCCTCCCACTTGGACCTGCAATGGGGTTCGGCGTGTGCCGGGCCTTCCTCCACTTGGGATCCCAGCTCAGCGTGCCTCGCAAAGGAGGCGGAGGAGCCAGCGGTGCTTCCTCCCACCGGCAGCCCTGGGGTGCATCCTGCCCGCCTGCGGATGGGGGAGTTGGCCGCAGGCGCCCTCACAGGACTGTTGTTACCGCGTGCCCTGCGGGACCTGCAGAGGTGACAGCCTGCAGGGTGGCGCCAGGAAGCCCATCCCCCAGAGGAGTGGGGAGGGGCCCACACCTGCGCAGAGGGAGCAAGCCTGGGGGGCTTCCAGGAGGCAGCGAGAGGCGTGCCGGGCTCTCTCGAGTCTCCCTGAGTCCGTGAGCGAGCCAAGTCCCACCACCGACAGCCTGGTGCAGGCACAGGGATGGAGGGTCCCCTCCCCAGGCCTGCCGCGGCGCCAGCGGGCTGAGACGGCCTCTGGGACACCCCGGAGGGGGCAGGCTGTCCATGGCCAGCGTCCCGGGCGAGCTCCAGGTGGTGCCTGTGCCCAGCCGCGCAGCCCACAGCCTCCGTCTCGCCGCGTCCCCCTGTCCGTCTCTGGTGTCCCCACGGCGGTGCTGGAAGCCGGACACCAGGAGGGAGCCGGGGCAGGTTCCCAGGGTCCAGGCCCTGAGGGTCTTTCTGTGACTCGCGGGGTCAGTTCCTCTTACCCCAGCGTTTCTGAGAGCCCACCCGGGCGGGACAGGAACAGGGAGACCCTGCCCCTGCCCCAGGGGACCCAGCATCCTCGGGCATGGGGCCCTGCCCTGCTGGACCACCTCTGCCCTCCCCTGCAGCCTCCCCTGCTGGCCTTAGTGCGGGTGCGGGGAGGTGGCTCCTGATGGTTTCGGGGAGCCCCTCCTGGTGGAGGGTTCCAGGTTCCTGGCCCTCTGCAAAGTGGGCGCTGGCTTCTCCCTCCTTACAGATGTGACACCTGGAGGCTGGGGAGGCAGGGGCTGGCCCCTCGGGGCCTGGGGCTCGGCCTCACCCATCTCCTCCTGACTCGAAGCCCAACCTGGGGGACCTGGGCGCCTGACCCCCTCCACGGGGCACGTTCTCGCCAGGGCACCCACCTGGCCCTGGACTGGCAGGGCCTGCCCCAGGGGTGATGGGGAGGCAGCGGGCGCCAGGAGAAGGCCACTTCCTGTGCCCATGACGGGGGGCCCGGCCTGTGCCGTCCCCAGCTTGACTGGCAGAGGACACCTGGGGCTCGGGGGTTTTCTCCAGCTCGCCCTTCCTAGCCAGGTGCCCAGAGGACCCTTGGGCAGCGCCCTCCCTTCCGGGACTCAGCGCCCTGGCCCTGGGCAGAAGCTACTCCCTGGGGAGGGGCTGACTCATCCTTCTGGAAGGCAGCCCCCCCCCCACCCCGCAGACAGGTGGCCGCAGCCCTGCGGTGCAGGCCGGTCCCGGGCCTCGCGGCCTGGCTGGAGGGGAGCCCGCCACCCGGCCGCCCGCTCTCCGTGCTCGGCCTCCCTGGGCCCGGGCCAGGAGCCCCGCGCGTGTGGGCACATGTGGGCCGCCGCAGGCCGGGCGTGTCCTAATTAGCCTGCTCTCTGGGGAGTTCTTATTGAAAGCAAAACAAACCAAAAAAAGTCCTGGTTTTGCCCGGTCCCTCCCCGCTGCCAAGTGGGTCTTGCCTCGGCTTCCGGAGCCTCTGGAGCCGGGGACTCCCCGACCCCATTCACGACAGCCCCCGCCGCCAGCCCACCTGGGCTCCCTGCCGGTGGCCAGAGGTGGCCCAGGCGAAGCTCCCCAGCCCGCGGGGAGGAGACATGGAAGCCCCCTGCGGGCAGGCGGGGCGGCTGCAGTGGCCACTTGCTGACCAGCGGGGTCCCGGCTGCCCCAAAGCCGCACCCACAGTGACACCAGAGGGGAAATCTGCCGCCTCCGTGACTGCAGGCGCGGCCCCCCCAGAGCCCCAGGGCAGGGGGACCAGGGGGTCTGCGGAGGCACCTGGGTAGCATGCGGTCCTGACCCTGATCCCCAGGGGCCGTGTCGGGGCGCCCGCTGAGGAGGGCGAGCCCCACCTGGGGCTGTCGGAGGCCCCGTCCCGGCGGGACGCAGACTCAGCCCACCAGGGGGAGGCGCGGCCGGCTGTGCCTGAGCAACCTTCACGTCTCGATAGGAGCCGAGGCCAGCCCGGGAGCCTCCGGGTTCCCTCCCGCTCTGTGGCTGCTGGGTGGGGAGATCCTATCAGCCCCTCTCCTTCTGGTTCAGTGACTAATTCCCTGGCACCCACCTAAGAGCAGCAAAGAATGTGGACAAGTTAAAATCTGAACGGCGCTGTCGCGGGTCTGTTTCCTGCTCCTCCCGGACGCGGGGCCGGCCTGCTGCTGGGCGCCGAGCTGGGGCCAACCGGACCCCTGCTGTACCCCTGCCGTACCCCTGCCGGGGCGCATCTACAACCAGGGGGAGGCAGGACCCCTGCAGCCCTCGGGCAGCCAGGACCCCTCCCGGAGCAGGGCCGGCTCTCCACCCTGGAAGAGGACAGGGTCCGCGGCGGGGCGGGCCCCTCACTCCAGGACCTGCCAGGTTCTCCACGCCTGGGAGGACACACGGCTGGGCCTCTGTGCCGGGGGCCTGTCCTGCTGCCCGTTGTACCCACCTTCGTCATCGTCCACCACCCGCGCGTCCACCCACCCGCCCACGCACCCACTCGCTTGCCCATTAATTCGGCAGCCCCGGGTCGCCACTGTGAGGAGAGCCCCGGCTCCCCCTGCGACCTCGGCCTGCTGTCCCTCGGCGGCTGGGGCCCGCTGGTGGCCGCGCACCCACGAGAGGGCCTCGCGCGCTCACACCTCCGCATTCCCCAGTAGCCGCTTTGACGAGGTGGGGACGGGACAGTGGACGATAAGACGTGGTCATCCCGCCGCGGTCATGCCGGCGTGTCCCTGCGGGTGTCTCACGTCGTCCCCACCCCCGACGGGCCCTGGGCCTTCCCTGGGCTGTCTCGTGGCCGGCGTGGCGGGTGCGGCCTGGTGGGTGGCCCGTGGCTCACGCCTGTCCGTGGAGGGCGTTTATTCGGCTTCGCTGGAGCAGTCCCGGGGGCGCGGCCCGAGAGCGCCGAGCACGAGGGGCTTCTAGCGACAAGCGAGGTGCGGTCCTGGCCCAGCCCCGCGCAGGCCTGTCGCCAAGTGCCGCCCGCGCTCGGGACGCCAGCTCCGTGGCCGCACGGGGCCGGGGCCTCGTCCCGGAGGGTGGGCTTGGCCTCCTCCTGGAGGGGAGCGCCTGGGCCCCCTCCCCCAGCCCCCACCCCATGCCACTGCCTGGCCCTCCCCCAGCAGCTCCCCCTCTGCCGCAGGGTCCAGGGCGCAGCCCTCACCCCAGAACCCGGCAGGCTGGCTCTTGGGCCCCCCCACCACCTGGAGGGGGGCCCTAATCTCCTGGAGGGCAGCTGATGCTCTTCCCAGGCCCCCGCGTGCCGGCCTGGGCTTGGGGTGGCGCCGGGGGCACCCTCTGCTGTCCCTGCCTTGGTGTGCAATTCACACAGCCTCCTCTCACCCGGTGGCTCTCGGGACAGGTGTGGCTGTCGCATGGACCATGCATTTTAGGCCGTTTTTGTCACCCCCAAAGGAAAGCTTGCGCCCCTAAGCCGTCACCCCGCTACGCGGTGCCCGCCCCGTCTGCCTGTCCCGTGAACCTGCGCAGCATGTGGGGTGTCGGCCTTCGAGTCTGGCTGCTGGGCCGGAGTCCCGAGGCCCCGGGTGCAGCTCGCACCGTACCCCACATTACCCGCTGCGTTACCCCTTCACCTGCTGGTGACACTGGGGCCCCCCTCCCCGTGTCAAGGCTGAAGGTGCAGGAGACGAGGAAGGAGTGGGGAGCCGGGTCAGTGCCCGAGCCCCAGGCTGGCCGCGGCAGACACCTGAGGGCCCGCTGGTGGCATTTTAGCTCCGGCCGCTCAGCTGTGCGTGTTGGGGGAGCGTGGGCGGGCACAGGGCTCTGCCTGACTTGGGGGCCCTTGCCAAGGGGAGCTGGAGGGCTGGGGCTCTGGAGGAAGGGCCTGCCGGGCCTCTGGGGGGTCAAAGGGTTTTCCCCACTGAAGACGCCCCTCCCTGGGCCGAGGGGCTCTGGGGGCTCTGCAGACCCTGGAGAAACTGGCGAGGTCGGAGCTGTATGCAGCGTCACCCCAGGCCTGGGGGTTCCTGGGGGGCAGGGGACGGCCAGGAAGGCTGTTTCCCAGTTTGGAGGAGGCAGCTGGTGGGAGGGGGGCAGGGCACGGGACTCCGCTCTGGCTGCCCCCCATGGACCCCCAACTCCTGCCTGCAGACGCTCCTGTCAGTCTGTTCTAGGGCTTCTGGCTCCCCCACCCCGACTCCACCCCGGCACCCCCGGCAAGTCGCTGTCCACCCCGGCACCCCCGGCAAGTCGCTGTCCACTCCGAGCCTCCCATGCTCTGTCTGCACTGCGGGCCTGGGCTGCCACCCTGCCAGAGCGGGGTCGGGCCCAGCCTGGAGGCCGGGGGGTTCAGCCACTCTGGCCTCTGGCAACCACCCCCACCCCAGCTCCAGGAGGGAGAAGGGGCGTCCTGGCCAGCTCAGGTGGGGCTTGCTCTGCCAGGTTAGGGCACAGAAGAGCGAAGACAGGGCCCCTCTTCCCCTCGGTGGGGTCGCCCTAGCTCCAGGTGGAGGCTGGGCCCATGGGGTCCCCACCCAGAGGGATGCAGCACCCCTTGTAACTTCCTGTTCTCTCAGGGGTGGGCCTGGGGGAGGGGCTGGGCTGCTGTGGGGAGGTGGGGGACTGGGGTGCGGGTCATTCTCATGCAGATGGAGCAGCCTGTGGGGCGCTGACCATGAGCTGCCCCCACCTGCCCCCCTTGGGGGGCATTGAGAGTGGGGGGGCAGACATGGTTCCCTGGGGCCTGGGCAAGCCCTCCAAGAGGCTGGGGGTGCTCCCTGTCCACAGGGGTCCACCTCTGCCCGCCAGGGGCGTGGCTCCCACTGCTGGCTCCCTGGGCCCGTCCGCTTTGAGCCGAGTCAGAGGGAGTGCAGGGAGCGCGAGGGCGTGCGGGCAGGGATCCCCCCCAGGCAGCTCCCCTCCAGGTGTGCCTGGTGGAGCCCCAGCCCCTGGCACCGAGCAAGGGTGGAGAGGGAGGGCCAGGTGAAGATGTCAGTTCATCCCAACGCAAGCAGTGACCTGTCGGGTGGGGGGACCGAGGAAATATTTGGGATGACTGAGCCCTGGCCCTTTAAGGCTCCTGTAACAGGACACCCGGCCCTCGCTCCAGCCTGACTGTGTGCTCCCTCCCTCCGCCCCTCCCGCCCAGTCCCAGTTCAATTTGCTGAGCAGCACCATGGACCAGATGAGCAGCCGCGCAGCCTCGGCCAGCCCCTACCCCCCGGAGCACGCCGCCAGCGTGCCCACCCACTCGCCCTACGCCCAGCCCAGCTCCACCTTTGACACCATGTCGCCCGCGCCTGTCATCCCCTCCAACACCGACTACCCCGGCCCCCACCACTTCGAGGTCACCTTCCAGCAGTCCAGCACAGCCAAGTCGGCCACCTGGACGGTGAGTGGCCCTGCACGGGGCCTGGGGCGGGGCACGTCGCGGGCAGGCACGGCTGTCCCCGTGGCCTGGCCCCTGCTAGGTGGCGCGGGGCGGGGGCGGGGGAGGGCGTGTGCCGGGCCGGCAGGGGGAACCCATCAGGCTGCACGGGGCTCCCGCCTGGCCGGGAGGCAGGTGGCCCTGGGGCGCGTCGGCCAGGAGGCGGGTCTCGGGCGGGCAGTCTGAACCTGCTCGTCCCTCGGACGCGGGCCAGGGCCGGTCAGCCTCCCGCGGGACTCCAGGGAGGATGGACGCAGTCGGAGGTGTGGGGGCATCCTCCCCAAGCCTGTGCTGCCCGCACCCATGCGCTCAGGCAGGGGCTCGTCGGGATCCCCTCCTGGGAGGGAGGACCGTCTGCGCCAGCCCGGGTCCACGGAGGCCGCCCCCCAAGCGCGGCATGGCCAGCGTGGTGTGGCTGGCGTCAGCGGACTTGGGCTTTGCCTGCAAGTCTCGGGGTGTGAGGTCTGGCAAACCCCTGGACCCCGGGGCACCCCGGCCACGTGGACGTCGGCAGTTTTACTGACTTCCCGATGCCCGTCGCCGCTGGCTCTGTGCTGGACCCAGCTAAGTGCTCCCATCTGTGCTGCCGCTGCCGCCCCGGGGTCCCACAGGCAGAGTCGCCGCTTCCGCTTTGCGGCTGGGGCAGTGAAGGGGGTGTTGGCAGGGGAGCTGTACCCGAGCCCCCTCTGTGCTCCCAACCCTGAGGGGCACTGTCCGCAGTGCTGCTGGGGAAGACAGGCTGCCAGGCAGGGGAAGGCTGCGGGGTGCCCACACCCCAGGACAGATCCCAGCTGGCCTGAGTATGGGGTGCACGGGCGGGCTGTGGGGAGCAGGGCGGCCAGGGACCCTCCAGGAGGGGCGCAAGAGCCCTGGCGAGGGCCTCCAGGCAGACCCTGGCAGCACCTCGGGGAAACAGAGCTCCGCACTCGCCCCAGGCCCTCCCCAGGGGAACGGAGCTGAGGCTTCCTAAGCTTCCTTGTCCCTGCCCCAGGGGGCACTGAGCTGGTGCCCACCCCCTGCTCCACTGGTTTAAGACCCATCCCATGGGCTCCAGGCCGCCCAGCCCAGGCTGTGGTTTTCCCACGCTCGGGGGGGGGGGGGGGGGGGGGGGGCGGGAGGTGGGCGGAGGCAGACAGCGGGTCAGGCTGCAGGTGGCCTGGCTGGGCGGAGGCTCAGGCAAGGCCCCAGGGCTGGCCCGGCCCCTGGGCGGAGGCGGAGGGGCCCCACCGCTGCCGCCCAGAGGCCCTCCTGTGAGCGTCTGCTGCGCTCTGTGCCCGCCCGAGGCAGCTGGGGCCGTGGTGTTGCCTGGGCGGCCTCAAGGGAGCCTGGGCCCCTGCTGAGGCTTCTCTGGTCCCGTGGGGTCCTGTCACCCCCGCTCTGAGCTCCGCCCCAGGCGCCGCTCACACAGCCCAGCAGCCCAGCTCCAGGCCCAGAGCAGACGCCTCCCCGCGGGAGGTTGTTCTCACCCTGCTGGGGTCCCAGCACGGGAACTGTGGATCCCCAGGGAGCCGCCTTTCTGTGGTCTGGGGTGTCCGCAGTGTCGGGGGCTGGGAGGGCCTCAGGTGGTCTGAGCTGATTCTTACGCAGGGGTGGGAGCTGGGAGCCGCCCCTCTGCTGGCCACCTCTGCCAGCGGAGGCCACGGTGTGGGCACAGCAGCCCTGGTGCTGAGTCACCTGTGGGGTAGCCCCACGGCAGGCGGCCCAGGGGGCCACGGGTGGGTCGGCCCCAAGCGGGGGTCTCCCTGCTGGAGCCCGAGCCCCCAGCGAGCTGAGCCCGGAGGAGGAGCCTCTGTTCCCTCCCAGCCCTCGCGGGTGGAGGTGGGACAAACATTGATAATGAGATTTTTGGCACCTCGGCTCTGGGGAGCAGACCCCCTGCAGGCTGTTGCCTCGCCCAGGGAGGGGGCGGCAGGCCTGGCTCTCAGGGCAGAAGGAACGGAGCTGCTGGCTCACAGCTCCGGGGCTCTGGCTGTGCGGCTGCTGCCTGGGCTTGCTGCCCGGTCCCCGTCCCCGAGCCAGGCCCCGCCGGCCGCCTGGTAACGGGCAGATAATTCCTATTTTTCTCAAGTGCAATTCCAGGTTGACCGCCCCACCCCTCCCCCACCCGGGAACACCCTCCCAGCCCCCAGGGGCCGCTGCGGTGGGGCTTTGGCCTCTGCCTGAGCTGGGGTGCTGTGGGGGGTTGGGGCGGGGATCCCCCAGCAGCCTCCCTCGGACTGGAGCCCACGCCTGCAAGGGGCCCGGAGCCTCAGTGCCCAGGCCTGGGTGTGAGCCTTCCTCGCCACGTGAACACACGGCACCCGCGTGCACACACAGGCACACGCTCACGCCCACACGTGCACACACACGTGCAGGCCTCGCCTGGTGGCTGCGCGGGGCTCCGGCCGCCCTAGCGGGTCAGGGGTGGCAGCTGCGGGTCACTGAAAGGGCATGGAGTTCAGCTCCAGATGGCAGAGCTGGGCCCAGGAGGCTCCGGGAAGGAGTTTGGTGGAGGTGGTGATGGAGCCCGGCTGCCTTTGGGGGTCCAGGTGCCTGTTCTGCTCCAGGGCTCTGCACCCTCGTCTGTCAGGGGGTGCAGCCGGCGGGTCATGTGGGACTCGGGAGCGGGCCCTGGGACCTCTCAGCCTAGGGCCGGTTGCAGGGATGCCTCACACCGCTGCTGCGGTGGACACTGCAAGGCCTCCGGGAGGGACAGCGCATAGAAAGCCGCTGCGCGTCGGGCCAGGGACGCTCTTTGGGCCTGTGGCGGGCGGGGCTCGGCCCGGGGTGGTGACCTGGGTGCCTCTATCCCTGTCCCTCCCTCTCCGGGACGCTAGGGTGGGGGCCCGAAGGCCACTCCCCTCCTGGGCCCACTGCTGGCCGTGACCTGGACAGGAGTCAGAGGAGCCTCTGTCCAGAGGTGCCTCTGCACAGTCCAGCCCAGCAGGGAAGGAGGCTGTCCTTGGTGTTTGGGGGGCTTGGGGGCAGACGGGAAGGCTGGGTGTGGCTGCAGCCAAGCGGCCTCGCAGGAGGGCCCCGGCAGGCCCGGGAGGGGTGCACGCGGGGCCAGTGGGCGGCCAGCGCACAGCCGCGGCCTGGCGGGGGGTGTGGTCTGTCCCGGGAGCTGGTCCCAAGGAGGCGCCCGGCCCGGGGCACGGGCCTACAGAGGGGGCTGGGGACGCACGAGGCGGCTCTGGGCTCCTGGTGAAGGCGGCTGAGTCAACACTAATGGATTTGGGAGAAAACTTTCCAGCCCCTCGGAGGTTTGCAAGCAGGAAAATAATAGCGGAGATGTCCCGACACGACCGCGGTATCAATTGCGTTATCCTGAAAGTTTATGGAATGCAGCAGTGGAATTAATACCTTTTACTGGCACCAGGAGCAATTACGCGCATGGGAAGCCGAGGGAAGGGCGCTGACAATGTTTATTGTGGAGATGAAACGCGGATTCTGACGGGGAAACGGGCACACTCGGGGGAAGCCGCCGTGGTCGCCTGCGCTGCTGTGGGGCGCCCCGAGCCCCACGCCCTCGCGCAGGGAGCGGCTGGGTTGGGGGGGTCACAGCACTGGCCCCTGGAGCTCCTAGTGCGGCTGAGGGGCCGGCCTGAGTCGCAGCTGCTGGGGGGCACGCGGGGCCCTGCGGAGCCCTGGGGGGAGCCCTGGGGGAGTCCATGCTGCAGGGCGGGGCTGGAGCTGCCCCCAGCGGGTGTCCATGGGAATGATGGCCTTTCTGGGTCTTCTTCCCAAAACAGACACCGCTCCCCGGATTCTGGAGCGTGTGGTGGGGCGTTGGCAGCACCCCCGGGGCCCCACACCCCCCGCCCATCCTAAGCATCAGGAGTGGGGCAGCCTCTCCTGCCCTGCCCATTGGGAGGTCTCCTTCCTCCCAGGCCGGGCCGCGGCCCCCCCAGGGCAGAGCTCAGAGCTGACATCTCCTTGGCCCGCTGCGTCGCCGGACGTTCGCAACGCTCAGGAAAACCTGGGCTGCGGTCACCCGCTGCCTTACGAGCCGAGAAATGACCGTAGCTCACAGGCAACAGCTCCCTCTGGAGACCCCCGGCGCCTCCCCTTCTGGATGGGAAGCTTCTGAGGGGAGGGCCACCCTGGCCGCCGGCCTGCAAGAGGCGGGACCCAGGGCCCTGCTGTGGCCACAGCTGGCCTCCCTGCCCAGCCCCTGCCCCCAAGCGGGTCCAGCCCCAGCCTGGAAGCTGTCCAGAGGGTCCTGAGGATGGCGGCGCCCATCTGTGTCTGCCCCTAGGCAGCCCCGTACCCCGAATTGGTGCCCACAGTCTGAGGCTCCCAAGACTGTCCTGTGTAGGGCCCAGGCAGGCTGACCCTGGTGACAACTGAGCTGCAAGGCCCCAGTGGTCAGCGGGCCCCCTGCTGTGGGCGAGGCGGGCAGGGCCGTCTCTCCGAGGCCTGGGCCAGGGTGTCCCGTGGCTTGGGTCACAGAACCAGCTGGATCCTGGGCCATCTGCGGACTGGACCCTTGCCAGAGCAGCTTCTGGTGCGCCCGGGGCGGAGGAGAGGAGGCCAGGGCACCCTTGGCAGGCAGGATGCGCCCCCCCCAGGTGGCCGGGACAGACCAGTGCAAGTGGGAGCAGCTGGGCCCAAGCGCCTCGGGCCACTGGGACGGGGGCGGGGCCGGGGGGTCAGCAAATTGACACGGCCCTTTGGGCTGGGGTTTCTTCCTACAGCTCCTCAGCCTGGGGTGGCCACCAGAGGCATCTGCCAGCCTGCGTCATGGGCGGGACCAGGGGCTGCATGGCCCAAGGCCTGCGGCTGGGGGAGCTGGGCACGGTGCCCCCAGATGGCAGGGGTCCCTGCTCACCCCTCTGGGAGGGGGTTGGGGGTGCGGCAGGCAGGCCTGCCAGCCCAAGACCTGCCCCACACAGAGGGCAGCTATTGTCCGCAGCCTCTGGGCATGCCCTGGACAGTAGGCAGGGCCTCTGGGCACCCCCAGAATATTCTGCCTCATCCCCTTGAGCCCAAGGGGGTGTCAGCGGCCCCTCCCCAGCCAGGTTCTCCGGGGGCCCCACAGCAGCCTCCTCACTCTGGGGCATCCCTGAGGTCCAGTACTGGCAGCGGCAATGTGGCGTCCAGGAACCCCTGGAGGCTCCAGCAGCCAGGCCCCTGGCAAAGTGGGGTGTTGGCTGGTCCTTGTGTGTGGACCCTCACACCTCCTGATGGTAGTGGGGGGCAACTGTCACGGCACAGCACAGCCCCTCCAGGCTGGTGACTTCCGTCACCCACCAGCCCCCAGCGAGCATGGGCGCCGGCCGGGGCTCTCGGCTCTCCACTGAGTGCGCGTGTGGGTGCGGCGGGGGACGTGGTGGGGACAGAACAGGACAAGGTCCTTGGGGCACAGTAGTCAGTGCCCTTGGCGGCTGCTGAATTGGGGGCATCACCCAGTGAACCCAGAGTGTCTTGCCACGGGCCCCGCGCATCGGCTGTGGTGTCTAAGGCGGGAGAGGGTCTGCGGAGGCCTCTGAGGCCCTCGCGGGCTGCGAGCCCGGGGCGGGGAGACGCACGCGGACGCGCACACGCAGACGCAGATAAAAGTGGGCTGCAAAAAAAACCATTTAAAAAATAAAAGCCCCCACGGCAGGCCCCAGCTCCAGAATCTGTTGTAACAGACTCACCCAAGCTGGTTAACGGTATTTGCGGTTTGCAAGATGCTACACGTCCCTGGAAAATGACAGACAAGTCATTATCACCTCGCCACTCCTCCTGCCCAAACCTGCCCGCGCCGGGCACCCAGCTGCCGAGCGAGCGCGCGAGGAAATTAACAGCCACCGCGCAGCCCGCCACCCGCCACCCCCGCGCCCGCCGGGCCCGGGGCGCCCAGCCAGGCCGGCCGAGGGGCGGGCCGGGAGAGACGGCCGTGGGGGGCAGGCCCGCCCGCGCGGAGGGGTGCGCATCCTGGAGCAGGCAAGTCTAGACGACGCCGTGTCAACAGTCGAAGATAAATAAGATTTTATCGGCTGGGAATCTGTTGAAACACATCCATCTAGCGGTTCTGGGCAAGGGAGGCGGGCGGGAGGGCCCACGTGGCCCGCTCTGCCGTGCAGCTGGGCCAGGAGTGTCCGCGGCCCGGCGCGGCCCGGGGCGGCGAGGCTAGAGGCAGGGGAGCCGGGCCCGGCCGGGCTGGGGGCTCACGGCCTCCTGGGTCAGGGCTGGCCCTGGGAAGGGCTTGGGCATTCTGGGGGGCCTTCCTCTTTCACAGGTCTCACCCCACACCCCACCCAGGATTGCCCCCCAGGGATCTCTCCCAGGCCCCCCCCGGCCCTGTCACCCAGCACCCTCTTCTCTGCCTGATGCCGCGGGCGTGGCGGCCACGGGCACCCCTGACGCTGCCGGGCTCAGCCCTGCTGGGCGTTGCGGGGTGCGGGCGGGGGGTGTGTGCGTCCGGGGCCACGGCAGCCGCCGAGCGGGGCAGCGCTGGTGGGGACACCCTGTGGGTCGTGGGGACGGGCCAGGCCGCGGTGACCCTGCCCGGGCCCGCGGTGGGAGGGCCTGTCCCCTGCGCGGGGCGGTCCGGCCCGCAGTCCGGCCGGTACCAGGGACAGCTCCCGGCGCTCCTCCCCGGGGCGGGGCGTCCCCTCGCGCCCCCCCCCCACCCCGCCCGGCCGTGGACTGCGTTTTGCAGCCTCTGGCTGGGGAGTCGGGACATCGCGGAGGGGGGGGCACCCCACCTGGGCCTGCACGCACTGGAAGTGGGGGTTCGCGCGCTGTCCCTCCCCCTCGGCAGGGGCCCCCGAGTTCCGGAGCCTGAGCAGCTGATGCTGCGGCGGAGCAGGGGTGGGGCGGAGGGGGGCGGGCCTTGAAGCCCCCGCCCACCCCCCTCATTCGGGGCCATCTGTTGGGTGAGGAGGTTGGGGGCGCCTCTCAGGCTCCGTCCTTGTGGCTGGCGGACACCTGGCAGCCCCAGCCCCAGCCCCAGCCCGCGGGGCCCCCCTCGGGCCTGATGACCCAGGAGAGGGGTCCACGCAGGAGGCCAGAGGCCAGCCGTGAGTGGCCTGCCCCCCAGAGGGGCTGCTGGGCCCACCCCGCTGCGGCGGGCTGCTCTGCTCTGAGCCCCCTGTGGGTGGACGCGAGCTGACGCTAAGCCCGGCTGCTCTGCGCCTGCGAACTCGCCCCCGAGCCTCTTGGGGGGCCCCAGGAAGGCCCCCGGCTGCCCCGCCACGCTCCGGTGCCAGGAGACACTTGCTGGGGCCGAGGGGGTGCTGGGGGTGCGAGGACGGGTCCTGAGAACCTGAGACCCGGACCGTCCCCCTTAAGCCTCGGGGAAGGAGGCAGGAGGGACCCGGATGGGCCCCCGGCCAGCTGTTGGGGTTCAGGTAGCGGGGAAAGCAGCAGCCCTGTGCTCACCTCCAGGTCACCTCCAGAGCAGCCAGCCTGCGCTCTCCGCTGGGCGATCTGGACCCCGGGGTGCTCCGGAGGTGCCTGCGAGCAGGTGCCCAGCAGTGTCTGCTGAGGCCAGGGAAGGCGTCACGGGCCCTCCCGGAGCAGGTCCTGGGCGGGGGGTACCGGGACGGTGGCCGGGCACCCGCTCCCCAGTGCCCACACCCAGCTGCAGGACTCACCCCAGACGCCCACTCCAGGGGCGCTCTCAAAGCCCAGCCTGACACGGGGGCGGGCGCCCGGCCGCGACGCCTGACACCCGCCTGCAAAGACAGACGTAAAACCCCGCGGCTCTCAGAGCTGAAGGCCCTGCAGGCGGGTCCAGGGAGCCCCCCCACAGCAGTGGCCCCTCTTGCTCTCCTGCCTTTACCATCCTCATGCACGAAGGAGGCACGGTGCCTCTGCCGTCCAGCTGGTGGGCTCAGGGAGCGGCCCCGGGCCCGGGGCACTGCGGTCACCACGTCCACACCCGCCAGCCCTTGCGGAGTGGGGTCCAGGCGGGTGCTCGGGGGCAGGACAGCGGGGCTGTGGGTGGCGCGCCCCGGGCGGCCTCAGAGCTGGGCGGCATCCCGGCGTGTGACCGGCAGCGCCGGGCGGGGCGTGGGCCGGGGTGACGCCTCGCCCGGGCTCCCCCCCAGTACTCCCCGCTGCTGAAGAAGCTGTACTGCCAAATCGCCAAGACCTGCCCCATCCAGATCAAGGTGTCCAGCCCGCCGCCCCCAGGCACCGCCATCCGCGCCATGCCCGTGTACAAGAAGGCGGAGCACGTGACGGAGGTGGTGAAGCGCTGCCCCAACCACGAGCTGGGCCGGGACTTCAATGAAGGTGAGGCCCCCGTGCCCCCCGCGGCCCGTGTCCCCCGCGACTCGTGCCCCCTGCATGCTGGGCCCCGGCGGGAGGCAGGGGCGTTTCAAGGCCGCCAGCAGGCTCAGCTCTTCCCACCCATGCCCCGCCCCGGCGGGTCCTGGGGGGGACGAGGAGCCCCAGCTCCTCGGGCTGGGCCCCGGGGTCCCCAGTCTGCGGTGCCGGCCGCGGTGGCTGGCTGGGCGCCCCCTGAAGCGGCCACCCCTCCGGCAGGACAGTCCGCGCCGGCCAGCCACCTCATCCGCGTGGAGGGCAACAACCTCTCCCAGTACGTGGAGGACCCCGTGACCGGCCGGCAAAGCGTCATGGTGCCCTACGAGCCCCCACAGGTGCGCGGGGCCCTGCTGCCACCCTCAGGCTGGGGGGCTGCTGCTGCCCTGGGAGCCCTCCCTGCCTCCGCCCCCGACCTCTCTGGGCATCAGTCCCCAGCCCTGGAGTGGGGTGGGCCCGCCGACCCTGAGCTTCCCCCTCTGCTTCCCGTCCTGCCCCACGCCTGGGCCTGCGCTGGGGCTGCAGCTGGAGGGGTGAGGCCGGAGGACAGGGTTGGCCGGGATGGGGGTGGGGGAGCCTGCTAGGGGAGAGGCCTGTGAGGGGTACGTATGGAGCTGGGGGTGGGGGGCTGCAAGAGGTAGGCAGGGCAGAGAGACCCTGGGGGTCTGACCTTGGCCTGACAGTAGCAGAAGATCCTGGTGGGGGTTGGTGAGGGCCCAGCTGGGCGAAGAGCAGGGGTGGAGGAGCCGCAGCAGAAGGGGCCGGGACGGGGGTGTAGAGAGCACCCTGGCCGTGCTCCCCAGGCGGGCTGGGCAGCGGCGAGCCCCCACCTTCCTCTACCAGAGTCCCTAGACCCCAAAGCTGTACTCCGCCCCCAGCCCCTCTCGGTCCTCAGCCCCACCCCATCCCCACCCTGGTGCCCAGGCCCGGCCCCCTGGCCCCACCCGCCCAGGATCTTCCCTCAGTCCTCTGAGAGCAGCAGCCTCAGCACCGCCAGGGACCACCTGCGCCTCCCGCGGACGCGGGGCTCCCCGCCCCCTGGCGGCCGCCCCGCGCCGCCGTTTGGGGAAAGGCCAGGTCTTTACACAGGGCCCTGGCTCAGGGCAGCCGGGACAAGGGCCTCCGGTTTGTGGTTCTGGGGTGCCGAGGGTCACCTGCTGGGCTCACACCTCAGCCTCTGCCAACTCCCTGGGGCGGAGGGGAGGAGCCAGAGGCCTCTGAGCACCCCACTCAACCACAGACCCAGATGCCCTGCGGCCCGTGCCAGGGAGCGTGGGGGCAGCCAGACCGCAGCCTGCGCCTCCCAAGAGCCGTGAGCAGGACGGAGCCGCTGGGCCCGAGCCAGCCCGGCGCCAGTGGGAGGGGCGGGAGGGCGGCGAATGAATCATGGGGGGTGGGGGGCAGAGAACCTCAGATCAGGGCCAGGCCCCTGGGCCCCCCCGGAACCAGGTCCAGGGGCTGGACAGGGACGCCGCGCCCGGGAGCCCGCGTGACGCCGCGGGGTCTGCCTGCCCGTGCAGGTGGGGACGGAGTTCACCACCATCCTGTACAACTTCATGTGCAACAGCAGCTGCGTGGGCGGCATGAACCGGCGGCCCATCCTCATCATCATCACGCTGGAGGCGCGGGAGTGAGTCCGGGCCGGGCCCGGGGACAGGGGCCGAGGGCGAGGGTGGCAGCGGGAGGCGAGCCTGGGGCGGGGCTGCGGGCCGTGCGCCCGGGCTGGGGGGGGGCGGGCGCTCCACTCTGACCGGGGCCCTTCGGGCCAAGCCCATGGGGTCTGAGGTGGGTGGGGGCGACAGAATCGAGGGGCCCTAAAGCCCACAGCGGCGGCTGTGCCGACAGCGGACAGGTGCTGGGCCGGCGGTCCTTCGAGGGCCGCATCTGTGCCTGCCCCGGCCGGGACCGCAAGGCCGACGAGGACCACTACCGGGAGCAGCAGGCCCTGAACGAGAGCGCCGCCAAGAACGGGGCCGCCAGCAAGCGTGTGTGAGCGGCGGGGCCGTCGGGGGGCCCAGCACGTCAGCCCCTCGGGCTCAGGAGAGAGGCTGGGGGGGTGGTGAGCCTGCATCTGTGCTCAGGGCCTGCCCCTCGGGGCCCCGCATGCCCTGCAGCCTCCCCCGCCCCAGCTGCATGCTGCATGCCCGGCCCCAGCGCCCATCGAGCGGACGGGCCCCCTCGGGCGCACGCACCTGCGGGTCCCGGTGGTCTCGCCTTCTCCCTGCCCGCGCCCGACGTCCCTCGCCTCGGCCTTGCAGCCTTCAAGCAGAGCCCCCCGGCCATCCCTGCCCTGGGCACCAACGTGAAGAAGCGGCGGCACGGGGACGAGGACATGTTCTACATGCACGTGAGTGTGCTGCCGCCTGCCGGGCGGGCGGGGGCGAGGGCGGGGCGGGCAGCAGCCACCCAGCGGCCCAGGCCGGGCCCGGGAGGACGGCCTCGGGACTCGCCTCCAAACACAGTCTCGCTGCAGACGGACCCGGGAGTGACGCGAGTCCCCAGCGGGGCCGGGACTTAGGGCCCATGTCCTCAGCCCCAGTTCCGGTGCGTGGGGCCTCCTCCCGCAGTGAGCGGCTGCCTCCTGAGACCTTCGGGAATCAGCCCCCCTGTTCTCAAAACGTGTGTTTGTTGGGTGCCCCGGCCCAGCACCCCAAGTGTGCTGAGAGCAGGGAGGGGTCGGGAACGGTGGGCGTGGCTTCCGGGGGCAGGACCGCTCACACCTGCTTCTGGGAAGAGGCAGGAAGGGGGTGCTGGGAACCCCACAAAAGAGGAGACACTTTGCTGGAAGCCCAGGGTGCCCCTGGGGGGGGGTGGGGGTCCGGCGGGAGGAGCCCGTGCTCGCCGGCCCAGAGTCCGCCTCCTTGCTCAGGTGCGGGGCCGCGAGAACTTCGAGATCCTGATGAAGGTCAAGGAGAGCCTGGAGCTGATGGAGCTGGTGCCGCAGCAGCTGGTCGACTCCTACCGGCAGCAGCAGCAGCAGCTCCTGCAGAGGCCGTGAGCGCCCCGCCCCAGCCCCGGCCCCCCCCCCCGCCCCCACCACGTGCCCGCCACACCAGGAGCCCCGCAAACCGCTGGCCTCCCTGGGGCCTCCCGGACAGGCTGATCCCAGGCGCGTGACCCCCACACCCCGTCCCTCCCTCGCCCTGCGGCGTCCCGAGGAGGGCGGCCTCCCTGACCCTGGGTGGGACCAGCTCAGTCCCCTGCGGCCCGGGGTGTAGCGCGGGGTGTAGCCGGTGCGTCTCACCCAGGCCAGCCGTCGCCCCAGCAGGAGCCACCTGCAGCCGGCGTCCTACGGGCCGGTGCTCTCGCCAGTGAGCAAAGTACACGGGTCCGTGAACAAGCTGCCCCCCGTCGCTCAGCTGGTGGGCCAGCCGCCCCCGCACAGCACGGCCGCCGGGCCCAACCTGGGGCCCATGGGTGAGTCGCCGGGCAGCAGGGGCCATGGGGGATGCCCAAAGGGCGGCCTGGTCCAGGCACCTGCCCGCTCAGGCCCCGGCCTGCAGGCGGAGGCATGGCCACGCGCGTCCCTTCTGTCCACGCCGGCTGGCTCGCGCCGACCCTCGGCCTGCCTTTTGCCAGGCCCCGGGATACTCAACAATCACGGCCACGCCTTGCCAGCCAACGGGGAGATGAACGGAGCACACGGCTCGCAGCCCATGGTCTCGGGGTCCCACTGCACCCCACCACCCCCCTACCATGCCGACCCCAGCCTGGTCAGGTACGTGGCTGCTGCCGGGCCCAGCCAGTAACTCACTCACCGTGACCCCATGGCAGCTCCGGACCCTGGCCTGGGGTGTCCCTGCCGCCTCCCCGGGACGGGCAGAGGCAGGAGTGAGTGTCTGGCAGATACTCGGGGGAGTGCGGGGTCCGTGTGGGTGCGGCCGAACACCGTGAAGCCCACGTGCATGACCTGTGGGCGCGGGATCACCCCCAGGCCTCCCCCCAGGCACCGAGGGTTAACACTTATTTCCCGAATTCTCTCTGCAGTTTCTTAACGGGATTGGGGTGTCCCAACTGCATCGAGTATTTCACCTCCCAAGGGCTGCAGAACATTTACCACCTGCAGAACCTGACCATAGAGGTAACTGCCCGGCCCCCCGCGTGGCAGGGCTGCGCCCACTGGGCCCTGGCTCCTCACCCCCGCCCGCCCCCTGAGGGGAGCGGAACCCTAAAGCCCTCCTCCGAGCGAGCCCAGGTCCCCGCTCTGGCCAGCGAGCCCTGGTCGCGGGGTGAGGTGGACAACCAGGCCTCCCCACAGGGGTCTGTTGCTTGGACTGGACAGTCTCGGGCCGGGCTCACTAGCACCCACCGGCCCGGCTACCTTCACTTTTGGGGCGATAGGCCCAGAGTACAGAATGGGGGTGCCTTCGGGCTGATCTACACAGTGCCAGCTACGGGGCAGCCCAGCACCTGCCCGAGGCCATGCCCTCCCCAGACACCCTGGGCCTCGGCTCACTTTGGGTTAAACAAGGAGACCGGCCAAGGGGGTCCCTCTGGGCTCCCAACTTGCTGGTAGGAGCTGCTCCAGCTGTAGCACCCTTAGCCTGGGGCCACCCGAGCCCCGGAGACGCAGCGCACCCTGGGGGGCGGGACTTCCCACTCAATGGCTGAGCCCTCTGCAGTCCTGGCCCTCGGTCTGGCTCGGCTCCGCCTGGCCCGGCTCCCTCAGGCCCCACCCACCCTGGTGACCCCCTGCCGAGTCCGGCTGACCCCCTCGCCATACAGTCCTCTCCAGCGCCTCTGAGTCTGCCTCTGTCCTGTCTCCGATGCGGCCCCAGGCCCCACGTGGACAAGCCACGCCACTCCTCGGGGGGTGGCGAGGGGCCAGGGCCGCCCCGTGGCCACACCGCCGGCACAGGCTGGCCGCTCCCACCCACATCATCCCCACCCTCCGGGCCGCAGGGGCTGGGCCTGGGCAGGGTCCCGGGAGGGCAGCGCCCAGACTCAGACCCTCCAACGGCGGCTGCGGGCCCCACGCTCTTGCAGGACCTGGGGGCGCTGAAGATCCCGGACCAGTACCGCATGACCATCTGGCGGGGCCTCCAGGACCTGAAGCAGAGCCACGACTACGGGGGCGCCCCGCAGCTGATCCGCACCAGCAGCAACGCAGCCACCATCTCCATCGGAGGCGCCGGGGAGCTGCAGCGCCAGCGCGTCATGGAGGCCGTGCACTTCCGCGTGCGCCACACCATCACCATCCCCAACCGCGGAGCGGCTGGCCCGGATGAGTGGGCGGACTTCGGCTTCGACCTCCCGGACTGCAAGTCGCGCCGCCAGCCCATCAAGGAGGAGCTGACGGAGAGAGAGATCCACTGAGGCGCCCGCGCCCCTCCCAGGACTGCGCCGAGGCCTCGGGCTGGGCTCCCAGACGCCCCCGGGACAGGCAGGCCGCAGGGACCCCGGGCGCCCAGGGTGAGCCCCCAGGGCCTCCAGAGCTGCTCCTCCAGCCCGTCCTTCCCGACTCGCCCCCTCAAAAAGAGACCCCCCAGGAGACGCTGCGGAATAGCGGGGCGCCTCCGCTGACGGACTGCCGCAAAGTATTGCTCCAGCTCCGGCCCGGGCGGCCGGGGCAGCTGGTGTGTCTAAACCGCGCGTGTTTTCAGGTCCGTGCGCCGGACTGTCTGCTCGAGCCGGGTCCCTCTGCTGGACGTGAGGGCCCGTCTGCCCTCCAACACGTGTCCGCTAGCCCGCGCCCCACCAGCCGCCTCCGCGGCCTGCCGAGGGTAAGCGGCGCTGGCGGGGTGGCTCCGGGGAGGGCAGCGCCTCCCACTCGGCTGGCCACGCGGCAGGCGGCGCGCCCCTTGGACTAGGGACCTTGTTAATATTTGATAAAATGCTCCCTTTTCTACACGGCGGGTCAGCTTATTTTTTTAACCTCCATCTTCGCATCCCTGCGCGGCTCAGCCGGCCCGGGGCGCTGTCAGCCGGGGGGCTGAGAAGCCGAGTGACCCGCCAGGTGGGCTGTCGCCTGCTCCGGGACAGAGGCTGAGGAAGGGCGGGCCTGCCCACCGGGGGCCGCTGCTGTGCAGCTCGGACAGGTCCCCGGGGAGCGCCCCTCCGGGGGGCCAGAGGCCACCCTTCCAGCTCTGCGGAGAGAGGCCCGTCCTCGGGGGGCGCTGAGACAGGGAGGCCGTCCGGTGGGGTGGGGACCCCGTGGCAGCTTCCCTCCTCCTCTGCCGCGGGCGGTGGCCCCATCCCGACACGAGCCCAGAGCGGCGGGGCCTCGCAAGCCCCACTCCGGGCAGGTGGGACGCCCGTGTCTGCACCAAATCCGCCGACCCCAGCCTTGCGCCACCGCCCGCCGGAGCTGCCTGGTCTCCATGGTGTGGGTCCCTGGCGTCACCCAGAAGCCGCCGAGCCCCCAGGCCAGCGTGGGCACCGCAGTCCAGTCCAGTCCCGTCCCCCGGGCTTGGCCCAGGCGCTCCCGTGCAGAGCAGCCGGGGCAGCTCCTGGGCGCGCTCAGCACACCGGTCCTGCCCGCCGCCGAGGGGCCGTGTCCGGCCAGCCTGTGAGACGTCCAGCGCCGCGGGGGCGGACACCACGTGGCAGTGACCTCACCGGCTCACTTGGCGGCGGCAGCGAGGGTCTGCTGGGCCCGGGCGCCCTGGCGGTGGGCGCGTCGGCGCCGAGGAGGCCGAGCGGGGTCCCCACCCCAGCGGGCGGTGGCCATCTCTGCTGATCAGACACAGGCCTCAGGGCTGGGGGCCCGGCAGCCCCCAGAACGCACACCACGCCCAGAGCCGCCGCGTCGTCGGGCCGCAGACCCGGGCTCCTGCCTGCTGGGTGTGGTGCCTCCCAGGGCTGGGGGAGACTTGGAAGCCGAGGTGCAGACGGGCCATGCCGGGCCCCTATGTGCCCTGTGTGCCGACCACCTCGGGAGTAGCGGGCCCAGCCCTGATGCCCTGGGGTCCCCGGCCAGGCAGAGGCTCAGCTGAGCACCCCTGGCTGCTTCTCTGCAGGCTCCTGGGGGCCCTGCATCCCCCAGGATGCCCAGGCGTGCCATGCACTGGGGGTGGGGGCTCGAGGCACCAGGCAGGACCCTGGACCCCAAGGGAGGGCAGGCCGGGGGGCACACAGACCAGGAGGCCCCCAGTGGTGCCCTCGGGCCCCCAGGGTGGGTGAGGCGCTCGCCCTCCATCCCCTCTGCTGACTGGACACGTCGCCTCCTGCTGAGCAGAACTCGGTCACGTTTGGGGGAGAAGGCGAGAATCAGGGGCTCCTCGCGTTTGACACTCCTGCTCCACAGAACTCAAACATCAAGAAAGGTGTAGCTTTCCCAGCAGCTGAGACAGGGGACGCAGCAGCTGGCCAGGAGGGACCCCCGCCTCCAGCCCCCAGCGCCCCGCGCCCAACATCGTCAGTCCCGGCTGGCGTTGGTGCCCCGGGCATGGGTCTGGGTCCCAGCGGGACTGTGCCCGCCATGACGGCCAGCTCAGGCGTGCCACTGCCGCAAGGTCTGCGGGAGCCGCCCGCCCTGTTCCCGGTGTGGTGGGCGCCTCCAGGCGGCGTCGGGCCTGGCTCAGCCGTGCCCCTGATGTGTGACCTCGGGGCGACGTGTTTTTTCTCAGCTGTGTTTTGGCGGGAGGTTCCGGTTGTGTAACATAATAAAGCACACGTTTCAGTGACGACTCTGGTGAATGAATCAGGTACAGCACCTTTGGGTGAGCATGGTCGCTGCCGGCACCCTCCCCCAGCGGCCCTGCCTCGCAGGTGCTCACAGCTCTCGGCTAATTTCGAGGAAATGGAGAGGCAGCCGTGGCTCCCCGGGCCAGAGCCGGTAGCGCTTCCTGTCATTTCTCTCGAAACCTCTGAGACTTGAACTTCAGGGCTGGAAACGGGGATGGGGCTGGCCCAGCAGAGTGGGGCTGTCAGACCTTCTGGGCCTCCGGGGAGACCTGCGTCTTCATCAAAAGACATCGGGCTGAAAGGAAGTCAAGCAAGACGACCTGAGGTCGCACCCCGTGGCATGGGGACGGCCCCGCCGCGGTGACTGCTCTCCGCGGGCACAGAGGGCGTCTGTGCAGATTAGGGGGAAACCAGGACCTGACAGGAGCCACACATGCCTCCTCTGCTGGGGAGGTGGACAGGCACAGGCTACAGGGCTTGGCCCCACGGGAGCCCTAGTGTAAGAAGAGCAGAGAGGAGCGAACTCTGAGCCCGAGGGTGGTGCTCAGGGCCAACTCGCTGGTGGAAGGTGGAGCTCTCCCGACTCCTCCCCCGGGCAGGTGTTAAATGGCAGTGAGGGGTTGTGTCTGTAGAGAAGCAGCCATCTTGCCACAGGTGGCTTTGGCTTGGACCTTAGCCTCTGCTTAGTGGATGCCACCTGGGCAGGACAGCTAGTCTCTGGCTACATGCCAGCCGGTGATTTCTCTCTCCCTTTCTCACCCCTGTGTGAATAAACCCCGTTATTGTTGCTTCACCCTGGGTGTCAGCTTTGGTTCGTGTCATGCAGCTGTAAGTGCACAGGTGAGGACCCGCCAGCTGGTCAACCTGGCTCCCCCAGGTTTATTGCTTCACTTGGGGAGGTCCATGGCCTCTAGGACATGTGCCCAGCCCCTCCCGGGGAGTCCTCTCTCCCCTTTCATCCACTTCGTCAAGGACAGGTGAGTTTTGCCAGATGCCAGGAATTAGGAACTAACTCGTTTCGCACGCTGCAGAGCTAACAGACATTGTTTACGACAATTTAGGCGACATAACATATTAGTGTGACCCTAAAAGGTCATCCACTGTGCCGTCAAAAATGTGTACAATGCAAATGACCAAAACAAAGAACTCTGCGACTGAACTGGTATCTGGAGTGTGGATTTCCACTTTGCAGATGGCATAGTCACCACACAGACGTAACTGAAAGGAAATATTCCCGCCCCGAGGTTTTCACCAGTCTCTAAGGTTACTGAGAAAGTGTTGGCAGGGCCCTCGACAGCCTTCCCAGGAGCACCTGGCCTGATGTGGGAGTCCAGGCACAGGACAGAGCCCTGACCACAGAGGCCCAGAGGTTCTGACTGCTTCCCCCACCCCTCCTCGCACGGGCATCTTGGGAACCACGTGCTCTGGCAGTCCTGCCAACCTTGAAGGTGCGATGACTAGAAGTGGACCGTCCATGGCCGTCCATGAGCCGACACGTGTGATCAGAGGACTGGACACAGGACCCCCGACTCCCAGGACTGAGCAGACCCTGTTCTAAGGTCATCGTGGCAGGAAACAAGCTTTCTGTGCAATGACCAGGGGACCACAGAATCTTAGAGACCCCCTCAGGAAGGACGCTTCTAGCAGCACCCCCGGGACCATAGGCTGAATCTCGACCGGCAAAGTATGGAGAACTTGGCTCTGGCCAGAAAAGTTTAAAATTATGCTGGAAAACATTTAGACCAATGTTCACAGAGCAGGTGAAGCCACCCCAGCACCGCCCCCACCCTCTGGGGCCTGCCCCCCCCCCCGCCCCGAGTGCAGCACGGCCGGATCACACGAGTGTCTCTCTCTGGCCCGGAAGAAGGAAACTCTTTTTCATGATTAAGAGTTAAGGGGGACGCAGACGATTCCACAACTGTAGTTGGAAACTCTTAGCGCCCCCGTCCCAGCAGAGCGTGAAGACGGCGTCTGCACACGGTGTCGGCCACACCCGCGCCTCGCAGGGAAACCCACCTGACACCATCGCACGACGCCGCCTCGGCCGAGGCCCGTCATCGCCTCCCTGGGGGCCCCCGTGCCGCGCCGGGCCGGCCCGCACTGCGACCCACACGCAACTCGAATGATCCTGGAGGAGCAAAGGCCTGGGGGAACTGGCCCCAGGAACTGACACCGGGCCTGGCCTCCCCCAGGGGGTACGCGGGGCAGTGTCAGAGCCTCTGTCAGGGGGCGGGTGTCCCTGCCGGTACCCGAATCCTGTCCGGAGACCCCAGCACTGGGGGAGCCCACGTCTGAGGCGCCCTGAATAAACTTCAAGAGTGATGAACAGCGGTGCTTCCTTTCTTCTTGGGGCTCAAATTACCTTCTCAAGTTGGGGAGACACTCCCAGTTGCACACATGTACAAATGGAGGGGCTTCTAAGCCAGGGGTCCCCACCCCAATCCTGGTGTCCAGAGAGTGTCGTCTTCGGGTGCTAAGAAGTGCTTCTAGATTGTGGCCTTTAACCCGGGGTGTTAACTGTCCTCACCAGAGCCGCCGACAAGGGTCAGGCTTTAGATCGGGGGGCACCAGCCCACAGAGGCCGAGGGGCGGGGGAGGGGCTGCTGAGGCCGCAGGCGCCTTTGGGGCAGCGACATCCTGACGTGGAGGGGCAGCTCCCGCTCCCGCCCCGGGAACAAGGAAGCCGACTCGCAGACTCTCGTCTTCCTGGAGGTACGTGACATGCCCTGTTTCTATGGAGACATCTGTGATGCCACACACTGTCCCGGGCCCCACCGGCGGGGGCCTCTGGAGGCCCGGCCGCTCCTGGCGTGTTTCCCGCTGCTGTCCCCGCGGCAGGCCGCGCTCCCGGGCAGCGGGCTCCAGGCCGAGAGGGCTGCAGGAGCCGGCCGCCGCCCGGCCGCCCCATGATCCCCGGCAGAGGAGGCGCGCCCTGCAGGCAGAACAGTGCCCCCCGGCTGATGGCCCGCGGCCTGAAGGCGCTGCAGGACATGGCCAGCCGGGACTCCCGGGTCTGCGAGCGGAAGTCGAGCTCCCTGAGCAGGCAGGCCCAGGCCCGCAGCCCGCACTGCAGGGTGACGGTACGGCCCGGGGCGCCCGCCTGGGGGTCGGCAGGGCCTCCGATGAACGCGGGTGGCGGCCTGGAGCTCCCGTGGGCTGGACGCGGTGGCCAGGCCGGAGCCTGCTCCTTCCCTGGGGCTCCAGCAACGGCGCAGAGCGGGAGGGGAGGAGACCCCGAAGGGAAGCGTCGCCCTGGCTGAGGGCCCCTGGGGAGCCCACCAGGCTCCTGGGGCACCCCCGCTGGTGCTGGGGGTGAGGGGAAGGCCAGGACGGGGCGCAGGGGCGCAGCACCTTGGGCCCGCCCTCCACCGAGAACACCCACTGGTCTGTCCTGTGACTGGCCCGTCCCCCCAAATCAAGCTCAGGCAGGACTCCGGCTCCGAGGACGCCTGCTTCGCTGCCAAGCTGGAGGAGCTGTGGCACCTGTTCCTCATGCGGCCTGGCTGCCCCCAGTTTAGCACCAGGGCCACGTCCATGACCCTGTTCGGTAAGGCCCCCCGGGAGCCGGGTCCCGTCAGCGGCGCTGCCATCAGGCCCAGGCGGGGCGGTCACTGGCCCTGGAGGCAGGGCCCCCCCTCACCGCCCCTGCTGCCACCTCACCTGCCCTGCCGGCCTCTCACCCCCCGAGTCAGCAGGGCGGGGCGTGGGGGGCTGAAGCTCCCGGAAACCTCAGGGAGAGCGCCCAGGAGCCGGCCCTGCCGCGCACAGGCAGCCGACTCGCCTGAGCCCACACCCAGAGCGTGAGGCGCCGCAAGGGGCACCGGGCCCTCAGCGGTCACCAGGTGGCCACCCAGACGGGCCTCCAGCCCCGAACAGCGCATTTCCGCGCACGCGTGTCCTCTGGGCCCAAGGCCTCACGCGGGGCTGGCGTGCGTCTCGGCCAGCTCTGGGCATGAGGGCTTGGAGGAAGCAGACCCTGCCCCCGGGGGGAGAGGGGCACGGGGTCTGTCCTTCCCGGGGAGGGACACTTCCATGGGCAGCTGCCCCGGTTGTTTGGGGGGGACACAGCGATGGTGGGGAGAGGACGCAGCCTTGTCTCAGTTTGTGCGCGCCCGAGGCGTCTCCCGGACCCGCCCGGAACCAGCAGCGCGCGGGGCACGGGGGTGTGACAGACGTCACGGCGCCCGCCTCACCCCACAGGCCCGGCCACGACAGCCCCTCTGCCCGGGCAGCTGTGCAGGGACGTTCCCGCCTTGAAGACCACGGAGGACCTGCCCCCCAGGCAGCCGCCGGATGGTGAGGGCAGCGCGCCCCAGGGGCCGCTCCACAGCGGCCCGGCCAGGGCCCCTCCCCAGGCCAGCCTGGTCACGCCAGGGGCTCAGCCCGGCTCCCTGCCCCTGAGCTGGGCACCCGGGCAGCGCAGCCCCCGGAACGGGGAGACCCGCGTGCGCTGCCCCGTGAACAGTCGTGCACCAGAGGGGCACCTAGGCCAGACGCCCCTCGGCCTGAACCAGAGCCCGGGCCGCGGCGGCCGGCACCGAGGAGGGGCCCCTCTGTCTAGCGATGGGACGCTGAGGCGGGGGGCGGGCAGCGTCCAGGGTGGCCCTGCCCGGGCAGCTGGGGCGGCTCTCGTCCTGTCTCCAGGTTCCCGGAACCTCTAGTGACCGGAGGCTCCCTCCTCGCAGCACGCGCCGCGGGCCGGGGCCGGGCGGGGGTGGTGAGGCTGGGGGCGCGGGGGGGGGGTGGAGGGGGCAGCCTGGCGGGGACGCGAGGGGTCGCGGGGACTGCGTCCCCAGGGCCATGGCCACTCTGCCTGCCCCCCCAGGGCGCCCCCTTCCCTCCAGCAAGAGCGCCTGCGAGTTCCGCAGCCTGCACAGCCCCGCAGCCCGCAGCCCGGACCTGGAGCACAGCTGGCCCGGGAGGCAGGTGCCCTGGTACATCTCCGTCATCCACGAGAAGGTAGGAGCCCGCGGCTCGCGGTGCCCGCGGGGCGCACCCTCTTGGGCTCCCGAGACCAGCTTTCGCGGGTCTGGCCCGTGCACCCTCACCCCAGGGAGGCAGCCTATCACCCCCACTCTGCTTGATGGCGTCCCCCGAGTTCCATTCCTGAGAATCGCACGTGTATCTGCGCGCCAGGGTCAGCTAATCCAGACCTCTCTGCCTCCACCCCACTGTCTCCCAGCGTCCGAGTTCCCCGCCCCTCCCCTCTGGTAACCTCTCAGGGGGGCTGGCAGTGGTTTGTTTGTTTTTTGAGATTTATTTATGTATGCATGCAAGAACTGGGGTGCAGGCCGGAGTGCGGGGGGTGAGAGGATTCACCAGAGACAGAGCGGGGAGCAGAACAGGCAGATCTACTGAAATCCACTGCTGAGGGGAGCAGCGGGGAGACCGGAGGGGTCTGCTGCGCCCTGTGGGTCACTCCCTGGCCGGCCGGGGATCGAACTCGTGCTGGCGATCGCTTGCTAGCGCTGTCTTGAACCCCGCGCAGCCGGGGAGGCCCCGGGGGCCGACCTTTGCACCGGCCTGGCGCTTACCTTCCAACGGTCCCCAGCGCCCTTTGCTCAGTCATTCCGCCCGCCCGGGAGACCTTTTCTCACAAATAGTAACAACCAGCCGCGCCGGCGCCTCCGCGGACTCTCGTGACTCTGCGCTGACCCGGAGAGAGGCCCCGGCCAGGCCCGGCTTGTGAGTCCCACGGCTGCGTTCCGGACTCCGCTCTTCTGGCCTCGCAGCAAAACAGGGCAGGAAGCCGCTCCGCCTCGCTGTGTCTCTTCCCCGGAAGAGCCCGCGCGAGGTCGCTGCCGCCGCGTCAAGCCTGAAGCTGTGCTGGGAGGTTTCTTAGCAGCTTGTCAAAGAAATTCAGCCCCTTTTCAGATATTCAGATTTCCTTTCCCCCCATTTTAGTTTTGGCAACTTCCGTTTTGTTCGTAGGGCCGTGTCCTCGCGGGTGCGTCTTCCCACGCGCCAGGGCCTGTGTGTTCGCGCCGCTCCTCCCGCGCCGGCCCCGCCGGCCGGGCCTCCCCCGGCGATCCCTCGCCAGTCTCACAGCGGTTTATCGATGTAAAAGCCGCTTCTTAGAATCAACTTCTCTTGGTTGGCTTGACCTGGTGAAGCTTGTGGAAACAAGTAACACACATGTGGGGGGGTCGGGGGTGCCCCCGGGGACTTGCGGGGTCCCGGTCGTGTGGGTCAGGGAGTGACCATTTCACCCTCTTCCCAAAACTCTTCTGCCATCTGTTGCGATTTCACAGTTTGAAATGTTGCCACCTGTGACCAAGCAGTTCCACTCTGGGGAACTAGCCTGGGGGTCAAATTGGTTAGAGTCACACGGGTAGATGCAAAAGGGTGTTCTCTGGGGTGCTCTTGCTAATGCGAATAGTGGGTGGGACTTACAGGGAAGGCTGCAGGCTCGGCTGCCTCCAGCTGCTCGGTTGTCCTTAGGGATCTCCCCTCCCTCCCTCCCTCCCTCCCCCTCCCTCTCTCCCTTCACTGCCTTGGAGCTGGCACCAGTGAGCCCTTCTCCCGCGGAGAGGAGACACTCTGGACACTTGCGCCGTGTGAACTCCGCGGCCCCAGCGGAAGGGATTGGCTCCTTCCAGCCTCGGGGCTGGTTTGCCCCAGTGCAGGACGCGCACGGCCAGTGCGAAGACGCGGCCTCTGCGAGGTTACTCCAGGGAAGACGCCCCACGGCGCCCCGCGGGTCAGCTGCTGTGCCGTCTGCAGCCTGCTCGCCTCTCCCTCCCTGTGTCGTTCACTCTTGCACTCGTCGTACGTCCCTCTTGCCCATGTTCTGCGTGTAACGTCCAGGTCCTCGTCTGCGTTCTTGACGTGACTGCTCAGACCGTTCACTTCCACGGTTTCCCTGGGCAGGTCCACTCGCGGTGATAAATCTGCCCTTAATCAAGCTTTAGCTGCACCCCACAAGTTTTGCTTTGTCCAACGTTCACTGCCACTCGGATGAAAATATTCTCTTACTTTCTTTGATTCATGGACGACGCAGAAGTGTATCACTTAATTTCCAGACCCTGAGAGGACTTTCCAGTCATCTCTTCTTCCAGGACTCTGTCTGGAATCCTACCTCTCCGGCCTGAAGAATTCCTGTTCGGATTTCTCTGACTCCGATCTGCCGATCAAAAACTTTCATTTCTGTTTATCCGAAAACATCTTTACTGTGTCTCCAATACGAAGAATTGAGGGCACTGAGATTTTGGGGATGGAAGGTTGGGGGCGAGACAGAGGATCTGACTCTCTTCCGAGCTGGTTAAGTCAGGGGTGACCTAGAAGGCTGGTGTCCTCAGTTACAATTGGGGGGCTGGCGAGGATCCAGGCTGAAGTGGGGAGAGGCCTGCCACCAGTCTCCCAGGGTGGAGATCTTGGGGTGCTTCAGCAGGGCGTGGCTGCAGTGAAGAAGAGCACCTCTTGGGCCTGGGCTGCCGGGGCCCCGGGTGCCAGGCCTTCCCCTGGGCTGGGCTGCGGCTCTGCGGGTGGCTGGTGGCACCGCGTGCAGCAGGGGACACAGGGCTGCCCTGTCCTGCAGGACCACAGCCTGGTCTTGCTGGAGGCGGAGGTCCAGCGCCTGTCCCAGCTGGAGGCGCAGGTTCAGAAGAAAGACGAAGAGCTCTTGGAGCTGCAGGGCGAGAAGGAGATGCTGAAGAAGCACCTGAAGTGCCTCCTCAGGAGCAAAGGCCAGGACACGGCGGTGAGCAGGGGAAGGGGCAGAGCGGGAGCGGCCGCAGCTCTGTTTCCGGGGCGGCCCACGTCCCGCGACACTCGGGGGGCGCCGTGCGGCCCAGGACGGCTGCCTCCTCTTTTCTGCTCCTAATTTCTTTCACACCTGAGGACACAGACCTACTATGTGCGGGGGACACGCGAGCAGGGTGGCGGCTTGGGAGCATCAGAGCCCCCCGGGCACCTCCAGGGAAAGCTCCCCAGACACCCATGGGGGCCAGCGGGGCGGGCAGCAGGGAGTGGCCTGAAACGGTGCCTTTCCGCTCCGTGTCCTGGGGTCCCCAGGGCTGGGACAGCTGTGAGCTCGGGCCTGCGAGGGTGTGTGACTGGGCGTGACCCGATGCTCCCGGAGTCCCCCACATGCACATGCTCATCCCTGGGGGTCACTGTGCCCCCGCCCACTGAAACAGCACCCCAGGAGGAGGAAGGGTGCCCCCGGGGGCTGTCACCCCCCTCGGGAGGTCGGGGTTTCCGCGCATCGCCTGGGGGCCCTGCCGGCCGGCTGGACGCAGGCTCACGCGGGGCTCCAACCCAGCAGCCCCCCGAGTCCCGGTGGAAGCTGCCCGTGAAGCTGAGCGTCACCAAGTCCTTCGTCAGCGAGGAGGAGGAGCTGGGGCGCTGGCAGCAGGCAGGCCCCGCCCACCCCCGCCCCGGCCACGCCCACCGACCCGCCCACGCCCCGCCTGTCCCGGCCACATCACGCCCCGCCCACCCTGCCCCGCCACGCCCCGCCTGTCCCGGCCACACCCACCGGCCCGCCACGCCCCGCCCACCCGGCCCCGACCACGCGGCCCCAGCCACGCCCACCCGGCCCCGCCCCGCCCCGGCCCGGCCGGGACCCCGAGGGCGACCCCTTCCCGCGCCGCGCGGGTCCCCAGCCTCACCCCCGGGCCCGCCCCGCCGTCCCCCGCAGGAGGAGCGCCCCGCGGGCGGCAGGGCCAGCGACGCGGACGCGGGCCCCCGCGAGGAGCCGCCGCGCCCGGAGGAGGCGGGCGGGCCCGCGGGCGAGGCCGGGGCGGCGGCGGCGGAGGAGCGCGCGGCGCAGCTGGCGGAGGAGGCGGAGGGCGACGGCGGGGCGCCGGGCGGGCCGGCCGCGGGCGCGGGGCCCCCCGAGTGCCCGGACGACGCCTTCGAGCAGGAGCTGATGGCGCAGCTGCAGGAGTACGAGCAGGCCTTCCGCGAGCTGCAGCTGCAGCTGGAGGTCGCCAGGAGCAGATACTCGCTGGCCGTCGGTGGGCGCGGGCCGGCCGGCCGGGCAGGCCCCCCAAAACCCCCGCCCCGCCCCGCCCCGCCCGCCCGGACCCCGCGGCCCTGACCCGCCCCGCCCCGGCCCCGCCCCTGCCTTGTGGCCCCGCCCCCTCAAGCACCCCCCCCGCCCCCCCCCGCCCCCAGCTGGAGCGAGGACCCGCGCCCCGGCCCTGACCCCGGCCCGCCGCCCCCTCAGGCGCCATCACGTCTCTCCAGCGGCAAGTGGACTTCCAGGAGGCCCAGCTGCAGAAGGCCGCCATGGACAACCAGATGCTGGAGAAGGAGCTGCGCGAGCGGAAGCTCCAGCTGCAGGCCATGTCCCACAAGGTGCGCCGCGCCCGCCGGCCGCCCCGGGGCGCAGAACCAGAGCCCGCGGGCACCCGGAGCCGGGAGCCGCGCCCGCGCCGCCGCTCTTCTTTGGGATCTGTCTGGATCTTCAGAGCGCACGCTTCCCGCCGTTCTAGAATGTTCTCCACTGGCGCGTGCCCCACCCACAGCGAGGGCCCCGCCGATCTGGTGTGAAATAGTATCCAGACGCGAAAACACAGTCCACAGCGCCGCCTCCCACACCTGCTGTCCCACACCTGCTGTCCCCCACCTGCTCCCCCACACCTGCTGTCCCCCACCTGCTGTCCCCCACCTGCTGTCCCACACCTGCTCCCCTACACCGACTCCCCCCACCTGCTCCCCCCCACCTGCTCCCCCATCTGCTGTCCCCCACCTGCTCCCCACACCTGCTGTCCCCCACCTGCTCCCCCATCTGCTGTCCCCCACCTGCTCCCCACACCTGCTGTCCCCCACCTGCTGTCCCCACCTGCTCCCCCATCTGCTGTCCCCCACCTGCTCCCACACCTGCTGTCCCCCACCTGCTGTCCCCCACCACACCTGCTCCCCACACCTGCTCCCCCCACACCTGCTGTCCCCCACCTGCTGTCCCCCACACCTGCTCCCCCACCTGCTCCCCCCACCTGCTGTCCCCCACCTGCTCCCCCACACCTGCTCCCCCCACCTGCTGTCCCCCACACCTGCTCCCCCACACCTGCTGTCCCCCACCTGCTCCCCCACACCTGCTCCCCCACACCTGCTCCCCCACACCCGCTGTCCCACACCTGCTCCCTCACACATGCTGTCCCACACCTGCTCCCCCACACCTGCTCATCCCACACCTGCTCCCCCACACCTGCTGTCCCATACCTGCTCCTCCACACCTGCTCATCCCACACCTGCTCCCCCCACACCTGCTGTCCCACACCTGCTCACTCCACGCCTGCTCACCCATGCCTGCTCCCCCACACCTGCTCCCCCAACACCTGGCACTTTCTTCCCCTGCCCCTCTGTTGGTGTTGGAGCACAGCTTCTGGGTGCAGTTGTGGGGCAGCCTGTCTGCCCAGTCCTTATCCTCTGTGTTCACGGGATGCCGATGTTGAATTAGTCTGGAGAGTGTTTCCCACCTGCGTTGTGCAGACACGCAGCGCACGCCCCGGCATCCTAATGCTTGTGCTTTTATGCACGAACCTCTTGGGGGTTGCTGGCGCCTCTCTGGGAAATCGCAGGGTCCTGTCTTTGTCCCTGGTGTTGGGAAAATGTGCCAAGCGGAGCCTCCCGAGGGCCTGTTGTCATTGGCGTGGGCGCTTGAGGGCAGCTGAAGCGCGGTCCGTGGCTCGGGAATGTGCCCGCTGGCCCGCTGGCCTTTCCTCCGCCTCTGCTCCCGGGCCTCTGTCCTGGCGTCCCTGCACCTGGTCCTCCCACCCCCCCTTGATCAGCAGCCGCCCCTGAGCTCCACCCTCGTTCCACCCGACTTCCAGGCTCTTCCGAGGTCTTGACGGTCTCGCCTCATCGTTTCTGGCTTCACAGCTGCAGCCCGCTCCGACCCGCGGAGAGGACGGTTGCGCTCTCTTGACTCCTGCACTCGCCGCCGGTTCCCCGTGGGTGCCGTGGTCCTCAGTCCGCACTTGGTGGGCGAGCCGCTGGCACCTCCGGCGGGGCGTTCCCACACGCGGCTCGCGGGGCAGTTTCCGCCCTGTCTCGTGGTTCGGGGAGAGGCCCCGGGACGATCTCTTGCCTGCCATGGAGAGGCCTCGCTTTCTGGAGCCCGTGGGCGGCGCGGGAGGCTCCAAGCTCAGTGCCAGACCCCTGCGTCTGGGGTCTCCACCTCACCTGGGCCTGGCATCCCCTGGGCCCGAGACGTCCAGTCTCCTGCCAGCTGGGAGAGGGGCAGGGGCGAGCCTGCAGCGCTTGGCTTCTGAGAGCGCGTTCCGTCAGCCCCCCTGACGCCCCCGCGCCCAGCGTTTCGGAGACCCCGGGGCTGTGTGAGGTGCGTCGGCTGCACCTACTTTCCGGCTTCTCAGTGCCTGGGTGCGCCCTGCGCCCTCCCCGAAAGCCCCACCTCCACCTGGCGGAGGGCCGGGGAGAGCGGCAGACCCGCGTTCAGTCCCGCGAGCCCCGCGCCCAGCCCTTGTCTGCTTCCAGTTCTCCAACCTGCGGGAGGACAAGAAGCACGAGGAGATGCTGGGGCTGGTCGAGAAGGACAACCTGCTCCTCCAGCAGGTGAGCCAGGCTGGTGGCGGCGCTGGGCTGCACCCCTGCCGAGGCGGGGGAGGCGGGCGACGGGGCCCACAGAGTCGCCGCTTCCTTGGGCCGCGCCGGTTCTGGCCCGAGGAGCCAGTCAGAGTCTCCCCCTGGGGGAGGAGAGGAGGGGCTCGTGGACGGGGTGTGCGCCCGGCTCTGTCCTTCCTCCCCCTCCCCTCGCTGTCTGTCCAGCAAGTGCTGGAGCTGGAGCTGGAGCTGAGGACGCGGGACCACACCATCTCGGAGCTGGAGGCCAAGGTCGGCCAGCTGCAGGAGCAGGCAGACCTGCAGCAGAATCACCTGCAGCGGTGGAAGCACCTGCAGGAGGAGATGCAGAACAAGCACGAGATGGCCCAGCAGGCCGAACAGCAGGCCAGCGTGGCCCTGGAGAGCTTCCACTCCCGGGTATGCCACCGTGTGGGGGGAGGCCGGAGGGGGGCAGCGTCCTCAGGCCCAGCAGCAGAGCGGATCCCGTCAGGGGTCGGCACTGTACACGAAACAGCAGCAGGACGGACGAGGGACGTGAGGGTCAGGCTGGGTCTGTGCGGCCTGGGTCTCGGCGCCTGCATCTGCTCTGGAGCCGGGCCTGGGCTGGGGGTGGCGGGCTGGGGCGTCTCGGCCTGGGCTTCGGCAGCCTCTCTGAGAGACCCGGGTGCGCCGGCCACCCCAGGCAGCAGTGACCTCCACCAAGAGCTTCGGGAACAGGCTCTGTGCCCCCACCCCTGCAGCGCTCCACCCCGCACCCTCCTGCTGGCGCCCTGTCAGCGGGCGCCGAGTCTCAGAAGCCCCAGTGCTGGCCTGGCCCAGGTCGCAGGCGTGTTGGCCGCCCCGCAGCGGCCCCTTGTGGCTGCACGGCCGTCTGGTCGCCCGAACAGCTCCCGCAAGGCGGCCCTGGGCCTCTCCGCCACCGCCTTGCCTGTTACTCCGCAGCCAGCCCTGTGGCCATCGGTGGGGTGAAGAGACTGGCTTTCCCCGCGGGCACACTGGCAGGCTCAGATTTCGCAGGGCAGTCTCAGACCTCAGGTCTGTGCTTGGCCTTGCTCTGTCTGCCCGAGTGGGGGCTTATTGCCAGTGGGTTCTCAGCACTGAGCTCACTTACCTGGCAGCAAAGACATGCAGGCAGCAGGGCCAGTGTCCCGCTTTAGCCATCTGCAGCCTCAGCGGGCGTTGGGGGTGAAGAGCCCACGGGAGCTGGGCCGCGCAGGGGCGGTGTGGGGCCGGGCCCTCCCCTGGCCAGGGCTACCTGGTCGCTCTCTGCTCGCAGCTTGAAAGGCTCAGAAGTAAGATCATCCAGGCCACCTTCAGCACCACCGGGGCCAAGTCCATGAACAGCGAGATCTCTGACAGCGACATCCTGGAGGCCTTGCAGGTACAGCCAGAGCCGGGCTGCCTCCCCCGGCTCCGCGCCGGAACCGCCAGGAGGTGGGGACCACCTGGTCTGCGTGCTGGGACCTCCATTCTTGCTCTGGCTGCCTCGGCCCCGCAGGGACCCTGGGTGCAGCACCAGGGCGCCCCTGTCAGTAGGCGGCGACCCAGAGCAGCAGCACCCCTGGGTGCAGGGGGTAGGCTGTGTGGGCCTGTGGCAGGAGTGTCCTGGGGCTCGTCCCACGCCGCCTCCGACCGATGCTTCTCAACACCTCGGCGTGGCATCTGCGGGCACTGCACTGCAGAGCTCAGACGCCCCCACGCTGGTGTTGCTCCAGCCCAGCAGAGGGCCCGGTGCTGTGACAGCCACAAGGCCTGCGGTGGGGCGGTGGGGGCGTCTCCACTGCCTGCGGGCTGTGCTGTCCGCCCGGCTGACTGGTCTGGTCCTTCTGTGTGTGGGAGGCCTGCTCACCTTCGAAGCTCAGCGGGGCTCTGAGGCAAGACCTCTGACAGGTGCCTTGTGTGGGCCCTGCTTGGCACTGGGGTGCTCTGGGCTCCGCCCGAGCATCCTCTTTGGTGTCTCTGGGACCTGGCCCTTGCCTCTTGGAGGGGGGTGTGCCCTGGCTGATGCTGCTCCTGCACAGGGCCCTGGTGGGGGGGCTCTGCCTTCTGGCGCTGTGGCCTGGGAAGGTGCAGGAGGGGGAGAAGGGAAGGGGAAGGCAGGGGAGGGAGCGGCGAGGCGCAGGTGCGGGGTGCACTGACCCAGAGGGCTGTGAGGCTTTGCCTCACCCCCGTGGCTGGGGGGGGCACCGCAGAGACCGCCGCGCCCCCTCCACAGGTGGCAGTGCCACCCACAGCCCCGCTGGGAGCAGGGCGGGGTGCAGAGCGGCGCCCCCCAGGAGCTCCTCTCTCCTAGACCATCATCACGGAGAGGTCCGAATACTACAACCAGCTGAAACAGAAGGGGGTCAAGGTGCCCCCCCTGCACCAGTCGGAGGTCATATCCGCCCCCAGCAAGTCCAAGAAGCCGGCCCCCAAGTAGGCCAGCGGGAGCCCCGCCCGCCAGCAGGCCCGACCCGGGCAGGCCGCCCCCCCGGCCGCCCCCCTTCTCTGGGGTTCAGAATTAAACCCTCTTGCACCGTCTCACCGCCTCTCAAGAGTGGCCGGGGCGCCTTGACACCCCCATTTCACACTCACTTCGGGGGGCAGCACAGCGGCCCAAGCGGGACCCCTCCGGGGAGGGCTCCGGAACCGAGTGGGGTGTCTGCTCACGGGCAGCCCGGGGTCCCCGGGCGGTCAGCAGCCGCCGAAGGCCGCGCGCCGGCGCCGTCCCCACGCCCGCCCGGGCCCGCTCCTGCGGGGTCGCCCTGCCCTGCTGGGCCCCTGGCCGCGGGCCTGGAGGCGGGTTGGGGGGCGGCGGCGTGGGCGCCCCTCCCTCCCTCCCGCTGCCCCGCGGTCCCCGTCCCGTCCCCCAGCCGCGCCTCCTGCCCGGCCCGAAGCCACCCGACCCGGCAGGCCCTGCCCCGGGCCCGCCCCAGCGAGACCCGCCCCAGCAAGACCCGGCCCTCGGGGCCCGCCTCGGCCGTCGGGGCGGTCGCCTGTGGCCGAGCTCCGGGCCCGCCGGCCCCGCCCCACAGGCCCCGCCCCCTCCGCGCAGCCCCGCCCCCTCCGCGCAGCCCCGCCCCTCCGCGCAGCCCCCCCCCTCCGCGCAGCCCCGCCCTCCGCGCAGCCCCGCGGCGGGAGGCGGCGGGCGGGACCGGCCGGCGCGCGGCCCGCGAGGAGGTGGGTGGGGCCCGCGGCGGGGGCGCGTGGGGGGCGCGGGCCGCCCCGGGGGAGACCCGGGCCTCGCCCCGCGGAGACCAGCGGCTGAGGTGCCGCCGGGGACCCCGGGCCTCCCCCCAGGCCGACCCCCTGCGCCCGGGCGGCCCCGCAGCGGCTGCGCGCGTCGCGGCTCCCGGGAGCGCAGGCCGAGGGGCGCGGGCGCCCCGCCGCGGCGCTGCCCTGGGCCCCGGCCGGCGGGGGACACTCGCGGGCGGGGCCAGCGCAGCTCCCGCGCTCGCCGGGCTGCCCTGCCGGGACGGGCCGGTCCGCCGCAGGCCTGAGAGCCGCGCGCGCCCGGCCTGGCCGTGCGGGGAAGGCGCCCGGGCTGCGCTCGCCCAGCGCCTCGCGGCGGCCGTCGGGGCGGCCCGGAGACGGCCCCGGGCGGGGGTCCCGGACTCGGGCGCCACGTGGCTGCTGCGGCGCCCGCCGTCGCGGGGAGGAGAGGAGCCGGTGGCCGGGGCTGGGGCAGCAGCGCCTCGGGCTGCATGCAGGGCGGCGCTCTCCCGCCCGGTGGCCTGGACGGCGGGGCTGAGCTGGGCTGGTCCCCCCGTGGCCATCACCGGGGCGTTCCTGCCCGGGAGGGGCGGGCGCAGGCGGGCAGCCGAGAGCCAGCCCCGGCTCCCTGCTGTGGCCCGGGCAGCAGCGGCACCCTGGCCGGCACCGGGCCTCCCCTGGGCCCAGACGGCCTGCGCGGCTGCGCGGGGCCAGGCCCCACCTGAAAAGCAGGCGCTGTGGCCGCCAGACAAGCCCCGTCCTCCCCGCGCTGGCCTGAGCCTGGGACGGGGCGCGTTGGGAGCTGGGGGGCGTCAGAAGGGCCCGGGCAGGAGTCTCTAAGCCGCCCGCTTGCCTTTAAACCCGGGTCCAGGACTGCCCGGGAGCAAGGTCAGTGCCTCTGCGGGGGAGCCCCGAGCAAAGTCTCAGCCCCCAGAAGTGCAGGGCCTGGCTGCGGCCGCCCCAGTCCTGGGCCCCTGGCCCCGAGCCGGGCTCCTCCCAGAGGCGCCGGGAGGGGAGGGCTGCTGTAGACCGGCTGGAGGCCCACGGGCCTGGCCTCTCCCCACCAGCCGGAACCTAAGCGCTCCCCCACCCCCTTCTCCCAGCTGCAGAGACTGCCCTGGGCTTACCCGTTCAGGAAGGGGGCGGAAAGGCAGGCGCTGTTCAGGCTGGGCCCTGGCGAGGACCCACGGCCACCTCTCAGGTGGCAGCAGCCAAGCGTGCAGGGCCCCCGGGGAGCGGGCGGGGAGCAAATGGGCCTCTCACATTCCTGAGGGCGGGGCTCAGCTGGCAGCTGAACCCAGGGGTGGGAACCCCACTTTGACTACAGGGTGACCCCGGGCCGCTGAGCCGCCTCCCGCCCAGGCAGAGCCCCCGGTGCAGGCAACAGCAGCCCCGCCGCCGGCATGCAGCCCCGGGAGAGCGGCGTCCAGTACAGCCGGTGGCAGGACAGCGGCCTGGAGGAGGTCGGCATGGCGGTTGCATCCGGCACCATCCAGAGCTCCCGCTGGGATGGGTGAGGCCCCCACGCCGTGCCTGCCGGTGTCAGGTCACCCGTCCATGCCCAGGTGCATGGTGGGGGGTGGGGGGGGGTCTGCCTGAGACTCACGTGCCTCCCCTTGCCTGCCCCCGCCAGGATCTCCGGGAGGCTGTGCAAGCTGGGCACCACCATGAAGGTGCTGAGCGCACTGGCGCTGCTGTGCGCCGTCTTCATCCTGGGCTACACCACCGGCTACTACGTGCACAAATGCAAGTAGTGTGCCCAGCGAGCACGCTTGGGCTGGCTGCACTCCCTCGGGCGTGGGCTGGGGGGGCTCCGAGTACATGGCCCCTTTTAGGACTCCTCCACCACGTCCATGGCCGCTGAGCAGGCCCTGCACCCCAGCAGTGAAGAACCAGGACCTCGGGGGCCCAGCATGCTCAGCGGCCACCACCCCGACTCAGGCACATGCCCGCACACAGAGCTACCTGGGGGCACGCATGGCACAAGGCTGGGCCCAGCCTGGGCAGGAGCTGCAGGACACACCCAGGCCTGGCTCTCAGCCCGTCCCCAGACCTCCCCGGAGCCCAGTGCAGGGGGTCACCCTTCCCTCCCCTTCCAAGGGCTGGGCGGGGTGGGGACCCCCAGTGGGTATTGTGCCCAGTTCTGTGGTCTTTGGCTCTGCCGTGCAAGGCCGGCTTTGAGGGAGCCCGCCCACGCTCCCAGGAGCGGAGACCCTGGCCCAGGCAGAGTAGGCCTTGCCTCCCGCCCCACGTGGCCTCTCCTCCAAGTGCACCCTGTTCTCGTCTGCCTGCCTCTCAAGAAAGGGCGGGGGTAGACCAGCTCCTCAGGTGCCCTGTGCACCTCATGGTCACTATTTGGTAAGAGGGCCAGGCGATGGCCCCTCAGGCCGGGTGTTACTCAGAGTGAGTGCTGGCGGCCATGAGTGTGGCCAGGGGCCTAAGGGAAGGGCATGCGCTGCTCCCATACAGCTCTGGGCCTTGGGAGCCCCTGGCTGGGCCCTGGGATTGACCCGAGGACCAGAATATGAGTGGACTTGTTCCAGCCTAGCCCGCAGGGGCCTGTATCTGGCCTCCCGGTTGCTCTGCAGGGGCTGGTCTCACCTGCAGCAGCCAGGTGCTGCAGGCCCCACCTCAGGAGAGTGGCCCTCACTCCAGCTGGATGGGCAACGAGGGCTCGAGATCAGAGGCCACATAGCAAGTCTAGGTTTCAGGGGCCAAAGCTGGGCTGTCAGGGCCCAGGAGGCCCTAAGCACACCTCAGAATCCGGAGGGGCTAGGCCAAGATGGCAGGAGGGGTAGAGATCCCGTGGGCCCCGCCCCTGGGGAGGGCAGGCCTGCTGAGGGGTGGTGGTGGATGGCAGCAGCTGATGCTGGTGTCTGGCCTGGACTGGCTGGGCATGCCCGTGTCCATGCTCAGCAGGCCGCAGGGTGGAACGCCAGTTCCCTGACATAAGGCCTGCTGCCCAGCCCTTGCAGGGGAGCCCATAGACAGAGGCCCTTGGGGTGCACCTCCGTGGGAGCCTCCCAGAGATGTGGCCCCAGGGAGAAGATGCCACCTGCCTTCCCATAGGAGATTTTGGAACAAGATGACCTGCTAGAGCAGGTGACTTGACTTCCCTGCACAGCCTCTGAATGGGGGCCTAGACCCAGCCCTTGCTCGAGGTAGAGGTGGGGTGGGAGGCAGGATGCAGAGAAGATGACCCAGGACCCCGGGGTCCAGGACTTCCCTGGGCTGTGCCTCTCACCCTGCTGGCAGAGCTGGGGTGGGGAGGGGTGGGGGCATTTCCCCTCAGAAGCTACCAGCCCTAGCCCCAGCTAACCGGCAGGAAAGGCTGGCTCCGGGGCACCGCGGTGTTCCGACCAAACGTCCCTCACGCGAGCAGGAGTGACAGGTCGGCAGAGGCTTTTGCTTGTAAGCTGAACATGTTCCAAGTCTCACACACAACCAAGTTACACCAGGAGGGCCGGCGACAGGGCCGCCAAGGCCCCGCTGGACGCACGCCCGCCCCCAGCACCGGCGGCTGTGCTGCCCGCTGTCACGTGTGCCCAGCAGCGTCCTGAGGGCTACCGCGGGGGCTCCCCGGACAGCGTCCGCCCTCTGCACAGCACACCCGCCCGGCAGGGGCACCGCGCGCAGCTCTTGGGAGGCGCCACAGACCACCGAGGGCGCCTCCCACAGGCCGGCCAGACCCGGAACAGTGAGGTCAGCAAGGCCCGGCGTCTCGGCGCCCGGGGGTGGGGGTGGGCGACTGTCCTGCGGCTGCCGCCCGTGGGTGAGCCGTAGCCGGAAACGCTGAGAACCAAGCGTCCCCAGGAGCCTGTGTTTGGTGCCCGTCCCTCCCACCCTGCCCGCCAGCGCAGCTACCAGTGGCCGCTCGCGCCCACCAGCCCGGGAAGAAACGCCTCGCGTAGGAAGATGGCTTCCCGCGGGCTGAAGACACGCGGCGGCCCAAAGACACTCCTTCAGGGCAGATGGCTGTGCGGCCTGTCCTCTCGCTTCCCGCTGAGGACCGACACGGTGTCTCCGCTCCGTGGAGTCATCTGCGGCGTCTCCGGCCTGCAGCACCTCCGGGCCGGCTGAGCTGGTGCTGGGCCTCCTGAGGAGCCGGGCGGGCTGGCGGGGGCAGATGCGCGGGCACAGGTGGCACCTGGGTCGCCTTGCCAGACAAAGGGTGCCTCGAAAGTGACGCCGAGGCGCCAAGCATCTGTCAGGCCCGGGCCCCGGGACAGGCGAGGCCCCGTGGCGGCTCGTCAGCGGATCACGGCCACGTGGGGGGCAGCCCCGGCCAGGTCGGTCCTGGACGGGTACACCACCTTCAGCTGCCCCTCCGTGTCCTCCACGCGGACCTGCTCCACCAGCAGGGGCGCAGGCCCCTCCCTGTCAGCACCTGGGTTGGGCCCCGGCCCCGGAGGTTGCGCAGAGGTGGCGTCTGCCTCGGGGGCTGGGGGCGAGCCTTCCTCTGTGCTCCCCAAGGTATGCCCGTTGAGTTCTACCATTTTCTGCAAAAGAAAACCACGTTTTTGAGGAGCTGCGAGGTGCCCAGGCCAGGCGAACTGCTGCAGCCTGCTGCCCACCCCCACCCCCACCCCCTGTCCCGGCCGGAGCCCGAGGCCTGGGGGTCACTCACCAGAACGAGGGCGTCCATGACGTCTTTACACACTTGCAGGCTCGTAGCGCTTGTCACTTCCAAAAATAAATCACAAGTTGTCTTCTTAATCTTCAAAAAAATTAAAAAGGTTTCAGTAAACGCGGTGGTGAGAGGCGGACGTCGGTGGCACAGTGCCCACCCCGCCCGGACGTGCAGGCGAAGGGCCAGCTCGGGTCTCGGCCCTGCCCACGTGGGGGCCACTGTCCGCCAGGCGCAGCGGCAGGCCCGGGGTGGACACGCTGAGCTCAGGGCCTCGATGCCACGGCGCCACCGACCTTCGTCTTCTCGCTGTTGGTGATCGGCGGGAAGGAGATCACGTCGCCGTCTGCGTCCACGAGGCAGGGGAAGAGCTCCTCGCCGTCCAGCAAGTGGAGGTACCTGGGGAAGGAGCCCCGGATCACAGGCACGACGACGGGAAGAGACACCTCGAGGGTCGACGGGACGGAAGTTCCTTATGATCGAGGGCTCGTGGGACCCGCCCGTGTGAAGCCCGAGCTGGGTGGGTGGCAAATGGCGGCCCAAGTGGGGGTCCGAGGGCCTTCGTGTCTGAGCCCACGAGACCACGCATCCTGACCGCTGGGGCATGTGGCGCCCGGGGGCACCTCCTCCCGTGGGATGATGCCAGCCAGCACAGGAGACAGCAGCGCCCTGCACCCACTGGACTGACCGCAGGCCTCGGCCCCGCCTCTCTTTCCCGGCAGGGGACTGAGGTTTGGGCGACAAGGGGTGGCTTCACACCTGGAAGAAGCCTTCCCGCTCTGCAGGTTAGGGCTTGCCTGGACGGTGCGTGGTAGCCGGGGGCAAAGCGCTGGGTCTCCACTCGGGCTGGCCCCGCAGTGCCCTCCGGACCCTGAGCCCACCCCCGGCGGCCGGGCGCCCACCTGTGCAGGCCCGAGACGTTCTGCCTCTTCTTCTGCTTGCGGTGCTCCTCGGCCTCCAGCTGGAGCTGCCGCACCAGGTCCTGGGCTCGCACCTCCCTCCGCCCCAGCGGGACAATCTACGGGGACGTGCACGTCAGCACGTCGCGGGTGGCAGGAGCCTGGGCGCACGGGCCGGGCTGCTGCTAATGCGGCTCCAGTCCCAGGCTCCTCGGCAGGCGACCCAGAGCGACACAACTGCCCGTGGCAGTGACACGTGGGGCCAGAGGTCCCTCTAGGGACGTGAGCTCGTGGCGGGCTGAGCTCAACTGTCGACCCACGCAACACACAGCGTGTCCGTGGCCCACAGAGGCTGAGGGGGGCGGGCCGCCAGCGGGAGCAGGCTGTGGGGTGCAGCCGGCACAGAGGGCCACCGCCCACGTGGGGGTCACTGGGGCACCGCACAGAATTCAGCAGACCAGGGCAGGACCAGCCCGAGCGGCCCACACCAGCCAGCCCCCAGAGGAGGGCTCGCCACCGGGGCAGAAGCCGCAGGCTTGGCGCAAAGAACGAGTCAGCGGAGGAGAGCGCTTTCGGACGGCCTCCTGCCGCCACACGCCCGCCCTCCCCGCGCCAGGGCCCAGCCGGCTTTAAATTGCTCGACGCCGCCGCCGGCCTGGGCATCGCTGACGCCAGAAGGTGGCACCGACCCGCGGGCGCCCGCGCTCACCGTGAGGTCCCGCGGCGGGCGGGCGCTGTAGAGCAGGGGCCTCCGGACGGCGCCGAGGTCGTGGGTGGCGATGGTGGCCGCCGTCCTCCTCTCGCACAGGTCCTCGTGCAGCCTCGTCTGCAACAGGGGGCGCCGGCTGGGCAGGCCTGCACCGCGGCCCCCCCATATGGCCTCGCCTGCGCCACGCAGTTATTCCGCGGCAGCTTCCCCAGCTGGTGAGCAGGCTCCTCTCTCCCTCGGGGACGCATGACTTGGACTGGGGAAGGCACCCCGCGCCCCACCCCCCCGCCCCAGCTGGGGCTCCCGACACCCGGCAGCCCCACACCGCGGCCTCCCGCGCGGTCGCGCTCTCTGCTCTGAGTCTGGGGCTTCACGGCAAAATACTGGAAATTCGCCCGAACACCTCAGGGCCAAGTCACCCGGGAGCAGGCGCGCCTGTTCTCGCACAAAGCCACGCTGCAATTTACCACACCGCCCAGAAGGCCCGCCGCGCAGGGCGAAGTCCGAGGCGCTGTCCAGGCGAGGCCGAGCAGGAGGCATGGGATGGGCGCCCCCCGCCCCCGCAGCACACCCGCCAAGCCCGGGGGAGTCTGTGCGCACAGAAGCGCCAGCACCCGGTTCCCCTTCTCTGCTCCCCACGCCGCGCCATGCCCTCCCAGAGTCCCCGGCCCAGGGCCCGGCAGTACCTGAGCGCTGAGGAAGCGCTTGAGCGCGTTCCCGGCCTGCAGGTCCACGCCCCTCACGACAGCGCCCACGAAGAATGGCCGGACCGCCTTGACCTCGGGGCTCACGCGGACGGTCAGCGGGCGGGGTTCTCGGCCACATGCAGGACCCGCAGGAGGAGCCTGGCGGCCGCCTCCACCTCACCCTCGCCCTCGCCGCTCTCCTGCCTCTTGCGCTCCCGCCGCTGCTTGCGGCCCCCGGCGCGCAGGCTCCAGGGGGCCTGGTCCGGCAGCCGCTCACCATCTTCTCCAGGCGCTTGTCCCGCAGCCTGTTCCCCCGGAAGTTGACCTCCTTGAGCTTGGGACAGTCGGCCAGCTCCGCGGGGATCTCGCTCAGCTGGTTATTGGCGAGGTCCAGCATCTGGGGGAGACCCAGGACACGTCAGAATGCAGCCTGGGGTCTCCTAGGGCACAGCTGCCACTCCCCGGGCCCCCGCTGCCTGCCATCGCCACAACCCCTCGGCGCGCAGCCACTTGCGCTGTCCCCTTCAAGGCGGTGGACACTGTCTCCCTCCCCTGGACTCCTGTGCACAGCGGGGTGGCAGGGATGAGGACAGCGCAGCCACAAGCTAAGCGCCCCTCTAGGTGGGGGCTGGTCCACAGGTGAGGCAAAGGCGCAGGGAGGAGGGTGGCCCGGCTCGGGGCAGCTCCAGCAGCAAGACTTCAGGGCTGGATGACCCCTCCCTGCGCACAGGCGTCCACGCCGGCTGGGGACAGGGAGGCAGGCCCCTGCTGTGCTGTCTGCACCACGGAGACAAGAAACTCTCGGCCCACGTGAAAGAACCTTCCATCACGAGTGGGGATCCGGCCTCCTCCCAAGACCCGTGGTCACGATCAGCACCACCGAAGGCACAGAGCCAGCAGAGGGGCCACCTTCCAAGGCCGGGGACTTCTGAGGCAGGGGTGGCAGGAGGCACACGGAGGGGGGAGATGCCTCTGCTCGGGCGGGCACACAGGACAGCTGATTTGGAGTCTCACAAGCCCCAGTTATGAAAGGGATCTGGAGCCTCCATCTCGCGCCTTGATGTACCCCCGCATGGACACGCATTCGGGCCGGAGCCACCATGCCTTGAGGGCAAATGCCACCACAAATAAACACGCCGTTTTATTGCTTAAAAGCACCTAAACTCCAGACCAGGAGAAACACAGGACTAGTCTCGCGCTCAACACCACCAGCCCTGCAGCACTGGGGCCTCGAGACCCCACGCAGGCCCAGACGGCGGGGGTCTAAGGGGAACCCAAATTAACTGTCTATTGGGGCGACCCCCTGGCCTTCCTGAAAACCCAACAACACGTTAAGTGAAACATCCCCACGGTGGCCTCCTCATGCCAGCTCCGGTCACGTCAAGTCTCCCTGTCTGGGTGTGCCCGGGACCCCAGGTTCAGTCCTTTCACAAAAACAGGAGCGGCCCGGATCCCTGCTCTGGACCTGCCTCGGACCCGAGGGAGAAGCTCGCGGAGACCGAACGGCGTCTTAGGCCTTCAAGTCCGGCCGCGAACCCGGGGAAGGCGACCCGAGCCGCCGCCCCAGCCCGCAGAAGCGTCCGGGGCCGGCGCGCCCTCCCGCCGCCACGGGGGCCCGGCCCCGCCCCGCCCCGCCCCGCCCCGCCCCGCCCCGCGGCCCCACTGACCTTGAGCGAGGGCAGGTGGGCGATGTCGGGGCTGAGCTCCCGGAGGCAGTTGTCGGCCGCCGCCAGCTCGCTGAGCAGGGGCAGGGCGCCGGGCCCGAAGAGCGCGGCCGGGAAGGCGTGCAGCCGGTTGCCGGTGAGGTTGAGCGTCTGCAGGCGCGGGGCGCAGCGCGCCAGGTCGGCGGGCAGCTCGCGCAGCCGGTTGCCGCTGAGGTTGAGGCTCTGCAGCTGCGGGAGGCCCGGCGGCTCGGCGGGGCCAGGCCGCGGCCCGGCGGCAGCTCCTCCAGCGCGTTGCCCGACAGGTCGAGCACGCGCAGCGCGGGCAGCGGCCCCAGCTCGGGGCTCAGGCCGGGCCCCAGCGCGTTGCGCCGCAGCACCAGGCTCTGCAGCCGCGGGAGGCCCCGCGCCAGGCCCGGGCCCGGCTCGCGCAGGCTGCCGCAGCCGCTCACCTCCAGGTAGTGCAGGAGCGGCAGCGTGAAGAGCCGCGGCGGCAGGCGCCCGCCCGCCGCCCGCACCCGCTCCTCCAGCGCGGGCCCCGTCAGGAGCAGCTCCCGCCGCCGCTCCCGCTCCGCCAGCTCCAGCTCGGGCCAGGCCTCGGGCGCCGCGGCCGCCATGGCGCCGCCGCTCCCGGCGCGCTCGGGCGGCGTCACTTCCGGCCACGCCCGGAAGACGCCACCGAGACGCCGCTCGGCGCCAGAGCGTCGCCACCTGAACCACGGAGAGGGGCGCTCTCCCCGCCGGCGGGCCGGTGTGTGCCCCCCAGGAGCCCCGCGGGCTCCCCATCTTCAGGTCGAAGCAGCCGGGCATTTTACCAGCAACAAGCGGCCTGTCTGGGGAGGGCGCCGCCGTGGGCGGGACCCGCGGGGGGTGACCCGGGGCGTGACCCGCAGGGACGGGGGTGGGGGGAGGGAGGCGCCCCCAAGTCGCCGGCGGCTTTTGATGGTCTTCAAGGAAAGCGACGAGGCCCGCGGGGAGCCCCGCGTCGTCTCCGCCGCTCGGGCGAGCTCGCCCCGGGCCCTGAGCAGCGGCCACCGCACCGTCTAGAGCCCGTCCCGCGCCTGAAGTGAGGACGGAGAGAGAACCGCGTTAGAACACGAAACAGGGGCCGCCCCGGGGCGCGGCGGCCGAGCGCTGGGTGGTGAAGCGCCCGCGGCCTCTAAACCGTCGGTTCGATCCCCGGCTGCTCCCCGGCCCCCGGAGGAGGGTCCCGCATGGCGCGCAGACCTCTCCTGCCGCCCGCTGCTCCCCTCAGCAGTGTCCTTCGGTCCTTCTGCCTGCTCTGCTCCCCGCTCTGGCTCTGGGGGATCCTCTCACCCTCCCGCGCTTCTGACTGTACCCAGTGCTTGTATAAACAAAACAAACAAATAACATGCCTCTATAAAAAAAAAGCATTAAATAGTCACCAATTTTCACTGAAAGTATTCACATCTGTTCTCTAACGGCAAGGTTATAGACACAGTTCTTTTAAATTTGATCATTTAATAGGCTGTTTTAAAATACGAAAATAATAGAAATAAATATTGTTAAATATCCACGTTTATGAGTGAAAGTTCAGTTACTAATCACAGCTCCAAATCTAGACACTTCTTCGTGAGTGCCCAAGCGGTGTCACAGTTCCTTTGAAATTTTTCACCCTTTATTCTCTGTCCCTTCAAGCGTGTAACTGTGGAGCCCTCCACGGCCTCCCTCCTCCTCGGAATCGTTTCAACATAAACACGTGATTCTTCTGTAACCAAGATTACAGTGTTTTAAATGCACCCAATTTGTCAGTCGTTAAAAATTAAATAATCTTACAAATCTCTAAGTTAATATAGAAAACATCACATATTTATCTTTCTCACAAGCTTTGGGAGAAGAGCCAGGCATCATGGTTAACATCTCCTGTTCACAGTGTCCGACCTGCGCGTCAAGTGCGGGCTAGCGGTGCAGTCAGTACCTTTCCAAGCAGAAAGCATCGGCGGGTCCCCTCGGCACCCGCACGCCGCTCCGCCTGGTGAGCTTTGGTGAATCTTATCCTTCCCCGGTTTCTTGGGTCAACCATTTGAGGTGTTCGTTCACCAGAAATGGAGACGGGTTAGTGCAAACTCACAGTGCTACAGCACACCCAGCGCACGTGCCTCAGCAGCCATTAGTCTTTCTGAATTTTGTTGTCCCACCTGGCTGGGATTTAAAGGTGTGTGTCCGTGCAGTGCCGGGCGCAGGGCTCATCCACTCCACGCGTCGCTGGCTGGCACTTGGGGTGGCGCGGGCAGGCCCACCCTCTTGGGCTCTCCCATCGACTTGGTTGTGGGGAGCACAGGCCCCTCTTTGGGGCGGGGGTTTTGTATCCGGATTTCAGGCCAATGAGGTCTTTCCTCACTGCCACCCACTGGGGAGCAGACTGACCTGTTTCCCTGGGACTGGAGGGCTGGCCGGGGTCCTGAGGTTGGCTTTTGTCACGTTTTGGTGTTTTAAGCACGGACAAAGTGTCAGAGCAAAGCAAACTCTCAATTCCACGGACATGCGGGCTCAAGAGGGAGGTGCGGCCGATCAGGCCGCTGGCATCACTGGCTCCAGGGGAAGGCTAACCGAGGCAGGCGAGAACGCACGGGCTCACCTTGGGCTGAGAAGCGGCTGCTTGGATGACGCAGAGGCGGGAGCCAGCGTCACCAGCAGGAAGGTCATTTCATCATTTATTTGTAAGAACGTCACGTGTGTAAAGGGTGGAAGCTCCCTGAGGAAAGGCTGCGGAGCGAGGCCCTGTGAGCCTCTGCCCACCTGGACGCGGAGTGGTGGCGGGCGCTGTGGCAGGCATCTGGGGAGGGCGTGAGGGGGCAACCCTCTATCTCCTGTGCAGGTGGAAGCCGGCTCGACTGAGGCCGTCCCGCCAGGCCTAGTGCACAGTGCCTGTGGGGACAGGCACGGGGAGACATGCTACCCCACTCCTGTCCCCTCATGGCCAGGGGCACGTCTGGTGGGTCTACACCATGGAGACAGTGTGCCAGAGCCTGCAGGGACGCTCTAGGGGGACCCCTTGGCCTTGTCAGCGGCCCCAGCAAGCTTGTGGGATGGACTCCAGTGTGCGCCACACAGAACCGTTTCCCTTCCGGGGTTGGACCCCGAGGCCCGAACAGGTGGGCAGCCTGGAGGCCGGAGGTGGGGCAGGCCGAGGTGGCTCTGGGAGGCGGGCTCTTGGTCAGGGATGCGCTCGGCCGCCACGTGAGGACAAATGTGGCCAGAGCCGCGGCGGTGGGGCCGGGGCGTGGGGTCGCCAGAGGTGGGCTCCGGATCGGGAGACGTGCTCAGCCCCCGAGGGGACAAAGGCCACGGCGGTGGGTCACGTCATCGCTTGGTCTGTGTCCGGCCAGAACTCTTATTCAGGCCTCCCTTTGGGGTGGGGATCTTGCTGCTGACCTTTGACCCTGAGGGCCCTGCTTTGGTCGCTGCCGGGCTTTTCCCTGCAGAGAGCACAGACACGGGACTTGGAGCTGCTGGCCTGGGCTCCTGGTACCACCCGGAGCGCAGAGCCCCGGCGAAGTCACCCCAAAGCGAAGCAGATGGACCACCGATGGACGGCCCAGCAGTGCCTCACCACGCGCACCCGGCAGGGAGCCTGGTCAGAGTCCCTTTCTCACACGCCCCTACAAACAAGGGTGCCCCCGTCTCTGGGTCAGGAGCAACCTTCTAATGGAACTCGGCATTTCTGTGCCGTGTCCTGTCAGCCCCCAGCAAGCATTGCTTGGCCTGTGACCACGGCTGGGGGCCTGCAGGGGCCTCTGGTTTCTCCAGCTCCAAGCAGGTGCACAGAAGGACAGCAAGGCCTGGCTGTGCACCCAGACACCCCAAGTCTGGCTTGTCAGCTCTGCGCCCATAGTTGGGGAGCAGCCCTAGTTTGGTGCTGGTGAGAATTTCTGTCCCAGGACGAGCCACCTCGCTAAGGAAGCAGTGGGACAGGCCGGGGCATCCTGGGGCCACATGGACTGGAGGGAGCGAGCCCCTTGGCTTACCAGGTAGCGGCAGGGGCGCCCTGTGCAGCAGGTACGTCTTGCGCAGGTTCATGGTGCAGCCGGCGGGGCCCATCAGGTGAGCCTTCCACGCCTGGAATCAGGGAGGCGGGCGCCACATCAGCCAGGGACCAGCACAGCCCGGGGGTTCCCCATCATCTTGTACATGCCCCTCCCTGTGGCTACTTCTGAGCAACAGAAGATGGCAGATGGGTCAGGGGACCCCCGACTGGGCAGGGGCATGTGAGGGGTTGGGCCCCCCGGGCTCGGGGGTTAGGCCAACCGAAGCGGCAGGCCGTCGGGGGCGGGGCGGGGGCGGCCCATCTCACAGCAGGTGTCATGGCACGGCTGACACGGGGGAGCAGAGTATGGGGTGTGGGTGTTCGGGGCCGTGTCCAGTGCTGACAGTGGCCAGAGACCCCAGTGACCCGAGACTGATGTGCGCAGAGGCGGAGCCCACACGGGCCCCGGCGCCCCCGCCCAGAGGGGCTCACCTCCTCTCCCGGTGCGAAGTTCTCGTGGCACAGGGGGCAGCGGTTCGCCAGCTTCTCCGGTTTGGCAGCTGTATTGGTTTCAGGGAGACAAGACTGAGTGGCCGTGGAGACCCACACCTGGCAGCCCCGGGAGTGGGGGCAGAGGGTGCCGGGCGGGGGGCGGGCCGCACACTCACGGGTGCACTCCTTCATCTTGATGTGCCGGGGCAGCTCCTCCTTCAGGACGGCCTCGCTGCAGCGGTAGCACTTGCCGAAGTCATCCTTCCGGTCGCACTCCGTCAGCAGGTGCTCTGTCAGGCTGGCGATCTCCACCACCTGGGTGGCGGGCGCGGGGCGGAGCAGGCGGCTGAGGGCAGCGGATGCAGCGGGGGGGCCCACCTCTCCCCCACTGCTGCTGTGCCCACGGCTCAGGTCTGCCAGGGGCCCCTCGCCCGCGGCCCGTGACCTGAGCAGCCAGCAGCCATCTCTGGCGCTGCCTGGCCTGTGTGAGGTCAGGACTGCCTGGCGGTGCCTAGGGGACCTGGGTGCCCAGACCCTGGCTCCCTGCTGGGAAGGGCTGAGCAGGTAGGGTTGTGGGAGGCTGGGCGTCTCTGGCTGCTTTGGCAGGAGCCACTGGCTGGCGCCTGTGCCCCCACATTCAGGCTGCTGCACACCCCAGGGAGGGCAGGCACAGACCAGGGCCTGGGGTCCGCATGGCCAGGTCCAGGGATGTGGTCCGCTCCTCCAGAGGGTCCCGGAGTGGACCAGGGTCACGCTTGCCCCCTTAGTCTACTGCTTTATCAGGAGGCCTGTTCAGCCAGGACACTGGAACAGGGTTGGGGTGAGTATCGTGAATAGGCCGAGAAACACCCCCCTGAAGAGGATCACCTAGTCGGGAACGCGGGGCAGTGTGTCCGTTCCTCGAGACCCTCAGACATGGACAGGCCAGGGGAGGGGGTGGGGGATGCCGTGGGCTGCCGTGGGCTGCCGTGGGCCTGCACTCCACAAGGGGCATGTCTGGTGCCGGGACCCAGACAGGCGTCTGCAGCGACATTGGCTATGGCAGCCTCACACTGACCAGCCCCAAACCCTCATGGCTAAAGGGCTGGCCAGGCAGTGGCGCCCCCACATCGGGCGCCCAGGTTAGGGGGGCAGCACCCTACGTGTTGGGGCGGGCGGCATGCCAGGATGACGGTGGCCGCTCAGTCAAGTCTCCCTGTGCTAGTCCCTGAGCTGGATGTGTGGTTGTGTGTAGGGCGGTGTTATGCCCCACAAACAGGAAAGTCAGCCCCAAACGACGGGCACTATGCACTCAGTTGCCTGCCCAGGGCATCTCCTCCGCCACCGAGGCCCACGCATGGTGGCCACCCACACTGACCTGTTTGCAGTGGTCACAGCGGGTCAGCATGAGGCAGTGCTTCCAGTAGTGCAGGTCCAGGCCCTCCTCTGTGAAGGCTTCGCTCCTCTCCCCGCAGAAGATGCACAGGCTGGAGAGATGGGGGGAGACAGGGAGGTCAGAGGCCTCAGGCCCGGGGCGGCCTTCCTCCAGGATGGGCTGAGGTGCCCTAAGGCGCAGCCTCACCCTGTGGGTGTCTGAGCTCGGCCAGCTCGGGCCTCAGCCCTAACTGCAGCCCCACAGAGAGGGTGTTGTACCCAAGGTGGATCCTCCACTCCCGGCAGCAGGAGCAGGCGGCAGGCGTGTCATCCCGCCCCCGCCACGATCTAGACCAGGTGAGGACCTCGGGCGAGAGGATCACGGGTTATAAGGGACTTTCCTAGTTTAGAAAGTAACCGAGAGGGACTGTGGGCAGGGGGCAGGGGGCAGCTCTGGCTCCCAGCAGGCCTGGACAGCAGCGACTCACTTGTCCAGGTAGTGATTATCTGGCACTTCCGGTGCGCTGGGCGGGGCTGCTTTCCTTCCTTGAGCATCTGGAAAAAAGGAGGTGGGGAGCGCGGGCCGGTGAGCCTCTGGAGACCCTCCCCGAGGGCACACTGCAGCAGCCCGGCAGCCCCTCAAGACCCACCTGGATGCGCGGACTTCACCACCCTGCCGTCTTCCACCTAAGACAGAAAAATGGGAAAATGAGCGACATGCGGCTGCAGCGGGAGCGAGGTTCGCCCCAGGATGCATGTGGACCCTGAAAGGGTTTAGTTCTAGGATTTCTGCTGCACCCCCCCCTGCAATGACCCTCAGGGCTAATCGCTGTTGCCATGGTCCCTGAGGTCCGGCGTGGGCAAGGAACCATGCGCGCAGGGGGAGAACAGCAAACTCCCTAAGATGCAGAGAAGCCGAATGCCTGCCAAGAGATGACGACCACCAAAAGCGGCCACAAAGATGATTAAAAGAAATGCTGACCACCTGGAACCTTATCTCGCTTTCTCAAGGCCCACAAACTTTATTCTGCTACAACTGTCTCTCTAAAATCTTTCCTTTTTCTGGTCATTGATTGCTAATTAAAAAACATACGTAATTTAATAATTAGGCTAATGCAAATGAAACATTACTAAACACTGTGTTATAATAGAATTGTTGGTTTAATAATCTTTCTATTATGTGCTTGACTTTAGTACCTTTGATATTAACTGCATTATAAAATAAATTCACCCATGACAATTAATTATGAGTAAACATGATAGTTAGTGCAACTAGAAAATAATTATATAGAACAGTAGAAAGAATGAACAGCCTGTCCAACCAGGAATGCGGCTAGGTCCAGGTGTCACTTCGGACATAAATCCCTGCCCTGTCAATTAAGCTAAGTCTATGAGCAAACTGATCTCTTTGATGTTCACTGTTCCTATGCCTTTAGAAAAACATATATATACTGACCACTAGCTTAATAAAGACGCACTCAGATTTACACTCTCTCTTGAAGTGTGTCTGTTTGTCATTTCTTTAGCCGAATCCCTGACCACCCTGCGCAGTCTCTCAACCCTGAGACGGCCTCATCGTCTACTGCTGTGCTGGTCCGCGGCAGATTTCGACAAACAGACGCGACTCTGGAAGGGCTGTGGCGAGGCGGGGGGTCACCTGCAGCCCCTTCTCACAGCCCCTCCCCCCCAACCCCCCAGGCCCCTCCTCCAGGTCTTCCCCCACCTCAGTGCCCGTCCTGTTCTGGGGGCTCGGCTGCCCTATGCACCCCTACCTGGCTCACAGGTTGGGGCTTCCCCAGAATCTGGGGCTTCTCCAGGTCCCACGCCCCCTTGTCCGGGCCACAGAAAGGCGCCGGCCCAGCCCCTCCATCCCCACCTGTCGCCCGTCTCCAAGGACACCAGTGCCGGGGACACGGGGCCAAGGGCACGTGGCGGCCCTGCGCGGGCCCACCCCGTCTGCCCTGGCGCTCCCCAGCTTATGACCAGGAGCCACACATGAGCTCTCCAGACCGGCGCCGGTGCGCAGAGGCTGGCCTGCACGGCTGTCCGGCGCTTGTCCCTGGCTGGGCAGTGGCCGGGTGTTCGTCTAACTGAAGATTTGTTACTGGTGTGACGAAAGCAAATGCCAATTCTGACCGCACTGAAGCAAAATGTTACTCCAGAAACCAGAATTTCTCGTTATTACACTTGATCTCAAAGGCCGTGTTGTGTAACGCCCACAGCACGTGCTCAGGCCCAGCCGGCCAGCAGCGCCTGCCGCGTGGCCTGCGGCCCATCTAGGGTCAGTTCCTTCCATCAAAAGCGACGGCCGCGCACACAGCCCTGGGGGTGGGGGCTGGGCTCCAACCTGGGCTCCGGCCTGCGTCTCCTTCAGCGCCGCCAGCTGCCCCTGCAAGGCCTTCATTTCTGCTCGCTTCCGTTTTTCTGCTTCTTCCGTGGCCGCCTTTTTCTGTGCCTGGTGGGAAAATCATGTCCCACTAGGACAGCTCTTTAGGGATTGGGAGCCAAATCCCTGCGTGCGCCACGGAGGTGGCACAGTCTGGCCCCGGCCGCACCCGCACTGTCCAGCTTTGGACCAGGGCTCAGATGAAACCGTCTGTTCAGTGTTTGCTCATCAGAGAACTGGTCGTCCTGGGGGGCCCGCGCCCACAGGCTCCCGGGGGAGAGCAGGCCACCCCGGGCCCAGGACGGTCCTTTACCCACGCCCCCCAGAGCCAGCATGGGGGCCTCGACCCTCGCACCGCGACTCACCCTGACCTCGGCCTCAGTAGGCCTGCCATCTATCCTCGCAAACCCCTCGAAGATGGTCTTGTAGAGGACGTTCTTGCGCGTGCTGGTGTCCTCCGGGGGCAGGTAGTCAAGCACGGAGGCCCGGTGCTGCCTGTACATGTCCAGGATGATCCTGACCGCCGTCTCCCGCACCTCGAACACACGGTGCTCCAGGGCGCTGGCTGCGAACTGCGGGGGGGGGGGGGGGCGCATTATGACTCTCGAAGGAACAACGTGACAGAGATCACGAACGTTATAAAGATGTGAAAACTAAGAACACACAGAATCCCGCGAGCTCAAAGGCCGTCCCAGCTCACTTACACACACACACACACACACACACACACACACACACACACACACACACGACGCCGTTGGAGGGCGGTGGGCCTCGTTGCCCACCGTGTCTCTTCGCACAGACACTATGAAACGCCCCAAACGCGGGGCGCCTTGGGAGGTGAGGCCGCCGTCAGGAGAGGGTCCAGCACCCCTCACCGTCCCCACCCCGGCTTGACGGCGACTGGGCTCCAGAGTGTTTAATAAACAAAGCAAGTGCGCCAGCCCGCGGGGGCGGTCTCCTCAAGTGCTGAGTGCTCCTGCCGGGTGGTGGCCCTGTGTGCAGGGTGTGTGTGCATGTGGTGAGCCGTGTGGGCGTGTGCATGTACATGTGGTGAGCCGCGTGCACACATGTGCATGAGGTGAGCCGTGTGGGCGTGTGCATGTACATGTGGTGAGCCGCGTGCACACGTGTGCATGTGGGGAGCTGTGTGTGCATGCGGTGAGCTGTGTGAGGGCAGTGTGCACGCACGTGTGGCATATGAGGGCACACCTGGGGCGGCTCACAGCACCGTGGAGGAAAGGGGAGGTGGATGCGGGGGCAGGGTGGCGGCAGCGGGTTGTACTTGGGAGGCGGCCGCAGGCTGTGGGGCGCCGTGCTAGAGCAGGTGCAGCTCAGGTGTGGGCCTGTCTGGGCCAGGAGGGCCGCTTGGGCCAACTCAGGAAGGAACTTCAGTCTGCAGAGTCAAAGGCAGGTTCTGGGAGCCAGGCGGGAGCCTGCGTGTGACCTGGGGGTGTTAAGGCAGCTGTCCAGAGCTGGGGGCGCAGGCAGGGCCTCAGTGGTGAGTGGGGGAGGGGGAGGCCCCAGGAGCCAACAGAGCAGGTGAGGCGGTGGTGGCCTGGCTGGGGCAAGGCAGCGGCCCCGGGCAGGGTCTAGCCACACGCCCGCCACAGAACGGGCGGGGATGGGGGCAGGCGGCCCAGCTGAGGCCCTGCACACACAGGAGCGCGCGGAGCGGCAGGGCTGAGAAGCGGTCAGCGAAGGGTGGGAATGGAACTGGAACACGGGAAGGGGGGGCCTCCTGCCCCCACAGGGAGCACCGAGGGCGCCTCGGGAGGGGAGGCAGCGTCAGGAGAGGGTCCAGGTCACTCTGAACAGTGTGAGGTGGACGAGTCTGGCAGGACTGGGCGTGCGCAGCGGAGGCGAGGCCGGTGCATGGCCCCGACAGGCTGAGCGAGCAGGGCAGGGCAGAGGCGCTGAGAGGGGAGAGGACGGGCGTGAGAGGGCAGGGGCCTGGGGAGCCAGGAAGCCCAGCGGAGCAAGTGTTGGGGGTTATTGCAGCGTCCACGTCAGACATCTGAGTGAGAACAGGCCTGGGGAGAGCCTGCTGTGAGGCCGGAATGAGCGACGGCAGCCCGGGGCCAGGGTGGGTCGGGCCTCGGGTTGGGGGGAGCCTTGTGGGCTCCCACAGCTCTGCCCGGAAGGGCGGGCAGGGACGTGAGGGCCACGCAGGCCCCGAGGGTGGGCACGCCTGCACAACCTGGCTTCCAGCATGGTGGAAGCACGGAGACGACTTGTTCTCCTTGCGCTGAAACTACCTCCCCACACGTGGTCCGGGATTGTTGTGTAGGGGGTGTCCTGCACCGCAACTCCAGCAGCAGTGGGGGGCTAGGGATGCTGAGGCCACCCCCACCAGCCAGCTTCGTCAGATCTAGGAGGTGTGCAGACCCCACTTGCCCTGACCCCCAAGTGCAAGCTCACAGGAGGGTGCGGCCTCCCAGACCCACCCCGCTGCAGCTCCGGCCGTGGCCCCAGGCTGGCGGGCGCCTAGCAGGCCGGGTGCCTGCCTCAGACTCGGGCCTTCCCAGTCGGGCTCCCCTCTGCTTCTGACGGACTGGGAAGGCCCGAGTCTGAGGTCCCAGGTCCCCCGAGGCTGCAGGATTTGCAGAGTGGACTGTAGGGTAAGTAAAGTATCAGGCTCTTCTGCCCTCCCGCCATTAAGCTTGATGGCGGGCACCTGGAGTGGGGTGTGGGCATACGTAGGTGGGTCTGTAACAGGGGATCCTCAGGAAAGGGGGAGGTTCCAGGTTCCCTGTCCCACCCAAGGGAGGGTGGAGCTGGGCAGGGAGAGAAGAAGCTGAAGAGGAGACTGAGGAAGGAAGGAGCAGGATGGAGCCAGAAGGAGCCCTGGAGGAGGCGCATGGAGCAGGGAGACACGTGAAGAAACTGTGCTTGCCTTGTGGTCATGGACGGGGTGACACAGATGTGGGTGAGACCCGTGGGGAGGGGACCATGGTGGGTTTTATCTTGATGTTGATTTTGCTCTTTTCCCTCCAGACTTGTGTGGTTGTTTCTGACCCTTTTCTGTGGGTCCCCACTGGAAGGTGCTTTAGACTGTGGCAGGCTTTGGGGCCTTGCTCTGGGCCGATCCCATTTGGATGGACTTTTACCCACAAGGGGACGGGTCACTTTGGGTGTTTGATTTGAAGACTATATCCTTTGCCTTTCCTGTGTTGTTTCCTAATCGTATTAAAGTTCCTTTTTCATTAAAGTATCATACGTTTTGTGTTTATGAGGCGAATGGCAGAACCCATTTAGAGTGGGCAGGTTTGGGGGATCTGGGGTGCCCCTCTTCCCGCCCTGTAACAGGTACACCTGAGCTGAGACTGGGCTTTTAAGGTCGGCGTCACGGGGTCGCCAGCAGCAGAATGAGAGCAAGAGAACAAGCAAGAGAGCAGAAGAGAACCAGGAGAGACGCAGAGGCCCCAAGAGAACGCCAGGGAGCCCAGGAAGAGTGAAGACTTTGCCAGGGACTAGGAGGACCCCCGCGCCTGGTAAATCCCAATAAAAGCCTGAAAAGCCACCGAGGGCGCCAGCACTCCTGCTTCACCCGTCTGCCCGGTCACAGAGATCCTGCCCTCTGCCTTCCTGCCCCCACAGGACTCAGGCCTCCGGCTCAACACAGATTTGTGACAAAGGCCCCTGAGGCAGGGGCTGGTGGGGGGGCGGAGGGGGGGGTGGGCACAGGGCCACTGCCTTCAAGGCTCCCGTCAGCAACCCCGGACTGGAGGGCGCCAGCCCCTCGGGCCTTCATGGCGGCCCCAGCCCCTACTGACCCCAGCTCCTCTCCTCGCAACAGAGGCTGGGGTTGGGACTGGGAATTTCAACCCTCCACGGAAGCTGGTTTCCTGGGCAGCCACTGCCCCGCAGGTTTCCCCAAAGTTAACCTCATTAACATAACAAGAGACACTTTTTCATAACACTCCTGCCCACTAATGGAATAAGCTGCGGGAACAGAATTTAACAAAGGCAGAAAGACCAGGGGGGTCCATCCCCCGTGCACACTCCACCCATGCCCCATCCACCCCCACTGCCGTTCACAAACCATCATCCACTCACCTACACCCCGCCCCCCCCAACAAAGCCTTGCTAGACAGACACCAGGCCCTGGGCGTGGAGGCGGCCGCGGCCCCAGCACTCACCTTCATCACGGCGTCCAGGGTGAAGCCGGAGCTGTCGGTGCCCAGGTCTTTCAGCAGCCGGGCCAGGAGGTCCATCTGACCCATCGCCAGGTGCGTGGAGGTGTTTGCTCTTAGCGGCTGCACCAAGTAAGAGGGAACGATTTGGAGAGACCTGACTTCCTTAAACAAGGCCATTTCCTGTAAAAACCAACAGGATTTGTTATCTCTTTACTGGAAAACGCTAGAGGCAACTTAGTACAACTAAGCGTGACCCTCAAAGCAAACCCTGAGGGAAAAAACAGCCGCGGCAAGCCCGTCAACAGGGAGGCGGAAGGGCCGCCAGCAGAAGCCGAGGGGCGAGCCCCACCCGGGCTCCTGAGCTTTACAGAGCACAGGGTGCAGGCCCTGAGCTGTCTTTTCTCAGGACTTCCTGGCCTCAGGAAAAAAGTTTTCTAACTTTTAAAATCCTAAAGAATGAGTTCTGCCGTGAGAGCTGCCACCCGGGGCTCCCTGGCCCACCTGCACGCAGAGACCGGGCGGGCAGGAGCGCGGCGGGAGCACCGGCAGGGGCAGGACTGGCACATGCTGGCCGTCAGGCGGGCGGCGCGGCTGTGACTGTAACAGGGTGGTCCCCAGAAAACGGGGAGGTTCCCTGCCCCACCCAAGGGAGGGTGGAGCTGAGCAGGAAGAGGAGAAGCTGCAGAGGAGACTGAGGAAGGAAGCAGGATGGAGCCAGGAGGCCTGGAGGAGGCGCGTGGAGCCTAGAGACACGTGAAGAAACTGCGCTTGTCTTGTGGTCGTGGACGGGGTGACACAGATGTGGGGGAGACCCGTGGGGAGGTGACAATGGCAGCTTTTATCTGGATGTTGATTTTGCTCTTTTCCTTCCGGGCTTGTCCGGTTGTTTGTGACCCTTTGCTGTGGGTCCCCACTGGAAGGTGCTTTAGACTTGTGGCAGGCTTTGGGGCCTTGCTCTGGGCCGACCCCATATGGATGGAGTTTTACCCACGAGGGGACGGGTAACTTTGGGTGCTTCATTTAGAAACTAGACTCTTTGCCTTTCCTGTATTGTTTCCTAGTTTTTATTAAAGATCCTTCCCATTAAAGTCTCCTATTGTAACAGGGTGGTCCCCAGGAAAGGGGGAGGTTCCAGGTTCCCTGCCCCACCCAAGGAAGGGTGGAGCTGAGCAGGAAGAGGAGAAGCTGGAGAAGAGACTGAGGAAGGAAGGAAGCAGGATGGAGCCAGGAGACCTGGAGGAGGCGCATGGAGCCTAGAGACACGTGAAGAAGCTGCGCTTGTCTTTTGGTCGTGGACGGGGTGACACAGATGTGGGTGAGACCCATGGGGAGGTGACAATGGCAGCTTTTATCTTGATGTTGATTTTGCTCTTTTCCTTCCGGGCTTGTCCAGTTGTTTGTGACCCTTTTCTGTGGGTCCCCACTGGAAGATGCTTTAGACTTGTGGCAGGCCTTGGGGCCTTGCTCTGGGCCAATCCCATATGGATGGACTTTTACCCACGAGGGGATGGGTAACTTTGGGTGCTTCATTTAGAAACTAGACTTTTTGCCTTACCTGTGTTGTTTCCTAGTTTAATTAAAGTTCCTTCCCATTAAAGTCTCATATGTTTTGTGTTGATGCGGCGGATGGCAGAACCCATTTAGAATAGGCAGGTTTGCGGGGTTTTGGGCTGCCCCTCTCCCTGTCCTATAACAGATTTGGCGACCACGAAGATTTAGGACAGAGCCATCCGTGGTTAGTCAGCCCCATGGGGAAATTGGGCTTCCCTATGGCACTGGCTACCATAAGCGCAAATGTGATTTTTGGTTTCTCCGGTGTGTTTGTTTCATATGTCGATTTGCTGTTGAGAAACTGGCTTGGGCTTTGTGAAGATCTGTGTGTCTGTATGTAATTTGTTTGTAGTGACTTTCTAAGACATTTGATTTTGTGGAAATTGTTCTGTGCCAGTTTTACTCAAAAGATTAGGCAGTACATTGGACCATGTGGCCAGATCAAAGATGGCGTCTGAGGACTTTGGAACTTTTTTTTTCTTTCTTTTTGTAATCTCTGCTGTCTCATTAGCATTTCTAAAGGCAATAATGGTTCTTCAGTGGTATGTTGCTTTGTCTTTGACTACTTCCTGCCCTGTGTCTGACCGGTTTTGCAAGCCAACTGTGGAGAGGTGGTGTTTTAATTAGCAAATGTATGCCTGGGTGTTAAGGAAAGAGTAGCCTTAAGCAGTAACTGGTAATCGCTGGTATCCTTGATGGATTCTTGGAGATAACTTGAATTTTTGCAAAGTCTGGATCAGAAAAATTAACAAGATTTTGTCTGAGTCTGAAAGGATTTGCTGCTGTGAATTTTGTCTACACAATTTGTTTTGGGCATGTTTGCCATTTTGAATACTGGATTTGTTCAATTGCTGGTATTGTAACAGGGTGGTCCCCAGGAAAGGGGGAGGTTCCAGGTTCCCTGCCCCACCCAAGGAAGGGTGGAGCTGAGCAGGAAGAGGAGAAGCTGGAGAAGAGACTGAGGAAGGAAGGAAGCAGGATGGAGCCAGGAGACCTGGAGGAGGCGCATGGAGCCTAGAGACACGTGAAGAAGCTGCGCTTGTCTTTTGGTCGTGGACGGGGTGACACAGATGTGGGTGAGACCCATGGGGAGGTGACCATGGCAGCTTTTATCTTGATGTTGATTTTGCTCTTTTCCTTCCGGGCTTGTCCAGTTGTTTGTGACCCTTTTCTGTGGGTCTCCACTGGAAGATGCTTTAGACTTGTGGCAGGCCTTGGGGCCTTGCTCTGGGCCAATCCCATATGGATGGACTTTTACCCACGAGGGGATGGGTAACTTTGGGTGCTTCATTTAGAAACTAGACTTTTTGCCTTACCTGTGTTGTTTCCTAGTTTAATTAAAGTTCCTTCCCATTAAAGTCTCATATGTTTTGTGTTGATGCGGCGGATGGCAGAACCCATTTAGAATAGGCAGGTTTGCGGGGTTTTGGGCTGCCCCTCTCCCTGTCCTATAACACTATGTTTTGTGTTGATGCGGCGGATGGCAGAACCCATGTAGAATAGGCAGGTTTGTGGGGTTTGGGCTGCCCCTCTCCCTGTCCTATAACATGACCTCCAGCAGAGGCCCCTCGGCTCTCCCGAGCGACTCGGACTCCACTCGGCTCAAAAACAAGCAGCGAAGAAGGGCCGGCCCCAGGACTGATGCGGTGTGAGGCGACCCGGCTGCCGGCCTGGCCTGGCCCGGCCCCTGCTGCCAAACCACGTCTCTTTCTCCCGTTCCCTCCCCCAGCAGCTCCCAAGTGAGACGGGCCCGCGGCTCCTCGTCTGGAAGCGATGCTCCCCAGAGAACCGGATGGCTCCGGGTCCTCCCCCGGCGCCACACATGCACCACACAGATGCTGTGAGAACCGGGAGGTCACGGGGCGGAGGGGGGTGTGGTGGGGGGTGGCGTTCAGCGTCCCGAGCGGGCACCTGCGAGCAGGACCCGACCTGTACCTCGATGAAGCGGGCGGCCAGGCGCGGAGGCGCGCGGAGGAGTCGCCGGTCCTGGCGAGCAGCGCGGGCAGGGTCCGCTCCACGCAATGCGTCGTCTCCAGTTTGCTCAGCTTGTGCTTGGGGATGTACTGGGTGATGAGCATCTTCAGCAGCTTCAGAGACGCCTGAAAGACCTAAGGGAAGTGCACCCACGAGGGAGGCCGTCACAGGCCGGGCAGCGAGGCGGGTGTGCGGGGAGCTGCGTCAACGTCAGCAGGCTGCGAGGGCACCCCCTGGAGGCCCCACCCCGCCCCGGGCGCTGGGTGCCCAGTGCCGCCCGGGCTGCTGTCTCCTGCCGCAGGCGTGGGACTCACCGGGCTGACAATGTCCACGATGGCCTTTCTGACGAGGAAGACGGCGGCTCGCAGGGCGCTCCTGAGGTCTTCCCGCGGGGCGCCCACAGGCTCCTCCGCCAGCCGCTTGTACAGGGCGAGCAGCGCGTCCTCGCGGAACGACCACGTCCTGGAGTAGGCCCCGGCCACCTGCCGAGGGCGACCCTTCACTGGGGCTCCGGCCCGCCCCACGCCAGCCCCCACACCAGCCCACCCCTGGTTTGCTCCACGCGCACACAAGCCTCTGTCCCGACAAGGCTTCCGTGGAGTAGAGGCGGGCCTAGAGAAATCCCGCTCCTGCCGGGGAGACGGAAGGCCACGGTACAACGGGCCAGCACTGCAGCCCCGGGGAGCCCTGGAAACCGGGGCCTGGACCGTGACCACAGGCTCTCGCTGGGGATGCTGCTCCGGACAGGTGCTGCGGGTCCCTTCCAGGCGCGGGGGACACTGGGGCGGGCCCAGACCCGAAGCCCACACCCGCGGGCCCATGTCCCGGCTCAGGGTCTGCCACCTCATGTGGTCAGTGACCCCCATGGCGCTTTCCCAGTGAGGGGGAGGGACGGCCAGGGGTGCCCGCTCACCAGGGCCTCGCCCAGCACCTCGACAGCGGGGCCGGCCTCCCGCCAGGCCTTCTCTGTCAGGGGCTCGGGCTCCCCCACCGCGCCTCTGGGCGCCTCGCTGGCCTCGGCCTCGCTCTTCTCTGGCTCCACGGGTGCTGCCGGTGGGGGCTGCTTGCGCGTGGCAGGAAGAGGCCGCTCATCGTAGGGCAGGGGCTCGGGCTGTGGGCGAGGAAGGGGGGGCGGCTACAGCACCCTGGGGGCCCAGCTGGACGCTGCCCACCGCAGGCCCCTGCTCTGGACTCAAGGGTCTGACAGCCCTGTCTTCTGACACCAGCACGGCCGGGGCGGGACTGACCTCCCCTTAGGCCGTCGCAAGCAGTCGGGGTGCATGCCCTGGGGCCGCCTTTCTCTGGGGAGCCCCAGGCCTCAGGGCTGGCAGCTTCCGGCCACTCGCCCATGATGCCAGCCGACACTGACCGAGCACCCACAGGCCCAGGCACTGAGCCCAGACGGACCCCGGCCTCCAAGGCCGATGCTCGCACGGGGAGACGGCACAGTGAGATGAGTGAGCGGGCAGCTTCCCGATGCGGTGGGGATGCTCTGCCCTGGTCTGGCGCGGGCCCCACGTGCTGGCAGAGGGGCGGCTGTGCATTCACATGGCACTCGTTGGGACACCGAGGATGCCCCGAGTGACAATCTGTTTCTCACGTTACTAAATTTACTGAATCATAAAGTCCCTCAAGACGCCATGCAGAGAAAAACCGGTATTTTAAATGGAAGCATAAGCCCAGCTTAGAGCAATGACTTCAGGATGAGGTGTCCAGGGCATTGGGACGTGTGGGGCCATGGTGGGCAGCAGACACCTGCTCGTGTACCCCAGGCTCCTGGTTACAGGGATGCACCTGTGCCCCCTGGTGCCCCTCCTTCCTGCCCCCAGGCACTGCCACATAGACATGCAGACCAGAAGCTGCAGGGAGGTCCTGAGAAGCTCCTTGAGGCGGGCTTGTGACTAAGGCCACCAAGAGAAGGATGCTTGCTCAGAAGGGCACATGCCCCTCTCCCCCCCAGCAGCCACACCGGCTGAAGCGGTGAGCCACGTGACAGTGGCTGGCCCCAATGTGAGGCAGAACAGCAGCATCCGGGCGGGGGAAACCAGGTTTCCATGGTGGAGCGCTTGGGTCAAACTGAGCCTGAAACCCACACAACTACTTAAGCCCCTCGTGAGTGCTAGCAGCCTAATAAGCGCAGCCACTGCACACGTGACTGGGACTGTGCTTCTGCCAAGGTGGTTCACGTGGGTGTTTCACAAACACACTCATCTGCTCCCGAAACGCCTGTAAACAGTGTCTATGCATGCGGGAGAGGAAAGCTGAGGTATGAAGCATAATTCGTGTCCAAGACCACCACTGGGGGCTGATGCGTGGCCGCCCAGCACGGCTGCCGCCCAGTGGGGCCTTGGGGCGGGCTGAGAGTAAGCTGACCTGGCCTGGGACGCGGCAGGAAGGGGCAGGCTGGTATATACCGCCCGGTCCTCGCCGTGTGTCTGCTGAGTACACTGCACACACCTGACCCCGAGCTGCCCACCTGGGTCCGGAGTGGGTGGTCTGCGGCAGGTGGTGGCTCTGCTGCGGCCCGCGGAGGAAACTCGTCTGGGGCATGCGCTGCGGGCTCTTCCTGAAGTAAAGGCTGGTCGAGCCGCCTTCCCAGTGCCTTGCCTTCCCGCGGGGGTGGCGACAGCGCCGGCTGCTGGAGGCGAGGGCTGCTGGGGTGTGCCAGGGGCTGCAAGGGCAAATCAGAAGGCCTTCGAATCTGGGGAAAAACGGGGCGTTCAATTCCCAGTGTCATCGCCACAGCAGCCCTGCCCGCCTCGTGCCCGGCCAACCAGAGCTCAGGGAGCAGCCCCCAAGGGCCGCGGGTGCCCCGCAGATGCCTGCCTGTGGGCATGCGCACCCAGCGGGGGCCCTGGAGAGGGGATGGGGTGTACAGCAGCCCAAACAGACTAAGGCTCAAAATGGGCACTGCCGCCCCCGCCTGCAGACGCAGCATGTCTGGCCTGTCATCGCCACTGTGGTCTGTGCATGTGGGGCACGCGGCAGGTGTGGGGACGTAAGGAACCCCGCCTGTCCCCTCCACCCAGACATGGCAGGGACACTGAGGCACAGAGGCTGTGGCCTGGCCCCGCTCGCACCTTTGGGCTGGCAGGGCGGTGGTCAGAGCTGAGCGTCCCCGTGAGCTTACCCACCCCCGGGTGCAGGGCCTTGGCCTCCGGTGACAAGGCTACGCTGTGGTTGGGTGGCAGTGGGGGCACCTCGAGGGTGTGGGCAGGGCTATTGCCACCGGTTCACGGTCCCAACAGGAAACAGGCGCTGCATCCCCAGGCCTGGCTCGCCCCCTGCTTCCTTAGTGTGGGTCCCCTGCCGGCACCGGCCACACACCCCCACCTGGCCAGCACCCAGCTGAAGTGACCAGTGGACAGTCCTGGGCATCACAGAGGCTCGTGTGGGTGAGGGCCATACGAGCCCCCTAGGCTTTCCTCCCCACCCGCCCGGGCCCCGGCCCAGTGCCCACCAGCTCGGCGCCCACCAGGTCGTGCAGCTGCAGCTGCTGGTACACCTGGGCGCGGTAGCGCTCCATCTGCTGCTTCTTCTCCTTGGCCAGGTCGTAGTCCTCCTGCTCCACGGCGCAGCGCTTCTCCACCTCGTACCGGCCCAGACGCTCGCCCACCTGCAGTGCGACCCGCCAGCGGTTCAGAAGATGCATGCCGCCTGGCGCGCGGCCCGGGGAGGTTGGCGGCCGGAAAACTAAAGGGCCGGAGCCCCTGCCCCGGCTGTGTCCACATCTAAAAAGCACCTCGAGTTCACGGTCATCTCACTTTCCTGCCACGCGTGCCCCCCACGGCCAAGGAGGACGCGAGTGTGCCGGGCTCTGCCCTGACACTCCCCAGCCTGGCACCAGACTGTGCTCAGCTCCCATGAACCCCCCCACGCCCCTCCGCTTCAAGCATGTGGGGGTCCCACCTGGACGGCCCGGGAGGAGGTATTGGGGACCACCTTCTGCAGGTCAGCGATGGCCTGCTTCAGCTTCTTGGCGTGGTCGTAGCGCTCCTTCTGGACAGCTTCGTGCTTCCGCTCGTCCAGCCTGCGTATGATCTGCGCCACCTCGGGGTCCTGGTACATGTCGAAGGCCAGGTCGTCGAGTGGAGAGATGTAGTCGGACTTCCTGAGGAGGAGAAGCCAGCGCTTTAGACTGGCTCCACCCCTGTGGCTGCACGGTGGGCCGTGGAGACAGTCGGGAGGGGCCCCAGCCAGGCCTGATGGGGGAGCGTGCCCGGCCAGAGAAGACACAAGGGCAGGGGCACGGGGTACGGGCGGCAGGACCATGGCTCTTCTGGGCAGGCAGGTCTGTCTGACTGAGAAGCTGCGCCCTGACGCTGGCTCCCCTGCGCCCCTGGGCGGCTGGGCCCTGGGTAGATGCGCTTACTCAGTCAGCGAGCACACGGCCTGCGTGTAGACTGTGCTGTTCTGGCCCACAGCACGCGCACGAGGTCAGCGCACATGGCGGCGACAGAGGGGGAGCCGCGTGCAAGCCCTGCAGGGCTCAGGAGAGTCCTTCCAGGAGCAGCACCGGCTCCCGTGTGCCTTCCCGCCTGCGGGGAGCTGTCGGCTCTCTCAGGGCAGCGGCTGCAACAGCAGCGCTGGCCATAAGACTGACCACGTGGCCCGGGCAGCTGTCAGAGCCCCACCTGCGTCTCTAGGTGGTGACTGGCCAGCTTCGCCTCGACGTCTGCATATAAAGAGACGCTTTGATTAGAGCGTTACTTATCAAGAAGTCTAGCTGGCAGATGTGTATAATCCAAAGTGCAACCAGACACAGGCCACGGCACCTCTCAGGCCCCCCATGGGGCAGGCGCCCGCAGCAGGGGCAGTGCCTGAGGAGCAGGCCCAGATCCTCGTTAGCCACTTTACCCGGATTATCTGTCCACTCGAGTCCAGGCGGCCTAAGTGCCTGGACACAAAACAGACCTCGTGTCTTTACCCAAAACCCCAAGACAGTGAATCTGTGTGGCGGGGAGGTGAATTCCCGGGCCAGCGGGGCGCCCCCTGGCGGCCACCAGAGGCACGGCGCGCCTCCTAACAGGCCTCAGACAAGCGCTGGTGCTCAGCACCACAGGCAGGAGGCGCCACTACCCACGCATGTAGGATCACATCAAGAGCCGCGTGTGGGCCAGCAAGAGGGTGGCGAGAGGGCACTGGGACTCCCTGCCAGATGCCACAGAGCAGAGCAACCTCGTGAAGGAAACACGCCGGGGAGGGGTGGCTTGAGTGGTTGTGCTGGGGGAGAGGCCAGCGCGGGAGCTGCAGGAGCCGGGCCGTGGCCCTCAAGAGAGAACAGGTGGAGCTGAACCGGGGAGAAGCGCCTCAAGTCACCCGTGATTAGGAAAACTAGTGGGCATGAATCAACACTGTGGCGCAAGGGGCGGCGCGGACTGACCGCCCACGGGGAGGTGGGGAGGCCTTACGCGGAGCATGTCCCCTCCAGCGCCGGGTCCTCTGCGCTGCGCCCCAGGTAGTGGTCGATCAGCTTCTCCCTAGAGGTCTCGGGAGCAAATATTCTGCTCAGCATCTCAGAGGAAGAGAAGAACCCCAAAACTAGGGGTGACCTGACACCAATCCCCCAGCCTTTGGGAGGGACGGCTGGGCTCTCCTGCGACAGCAGGGTGAGCACACGCACTGCCCCACGCACTGCCTGTGCGGCCGCGAGCCACCTGGAGAAAGGTCTGCAAGGAACCGTTTGCGGCAAAGCCAGAGAGCCCTTTGGAGTCGACCTCCCCACACTTACGACGTGGCCTTCGTCTCCGAAATTCACCGGGTCCCCGATGATGTTAATCGCGACCAGGGCGACCTACGAGAGAGCCGAGCTGGCAGGTGGCCTAGCCCCTGGACCGCCCGCTGACCTGCTGGTGGCAGGCGGGAAGGGGTGTTAACTGTAAGGGAGCACGCTACGATACAGGACTAGCGGGTTTTGTAAGTCATGCACATAAACGGTGTAACGTGGAACCAAAACACCACCTTGACGTTTAAAGATGCTACGACAGTAGCCAAAACCCTCCAGCTGGACTACGCCGTGCACTGACCAGTGCTCTAGGGGCTACGGGGCACCTCCTGTGATCCTGGCAGATTGGGAAGTGAGTTACCAGCGAGTGTGTGGGGGTTGGGGCAGAAAAGGCCCAGGTGCCATCGTCTGCTGCCCTGGGGGCCACCTCTGTGCCTGAGCTGGCCTACGACACGTCTGGTGGACCAGCCACATCCCAGTGCAGGGGCCACAGGTCCCTGAGGCTCCCAAGGGACAGTACTGCCCCAGAGGCCCTTAGCTGACACCCCGGAAGGAGGCTCTGTGGAGGGGAGCAGAGCTGCAGAAGCCCCGCACCTGGTTGTAGATGTTGTACTTGTTGACGTGGTTTTGGTGAAAGATCAGCTTCAGAAACTGCCCCACGGCGTCCACGTACACTGACTTCAGCTCGCGGGCGCGGCAGCCCGTCTTCTCGTTGTCACAGAGCGAGACGTAGCTGGAAGATAGGGCGGCACCTGTGTCACATGGGAGCCCCACCGTGCCCTGGCCCCCCACCGGCAGGCTTAAAGGAAGGTCTTCTAAGCGGAGAAGATCTAAGGAGGCAGCCGGAGGCGAACCTGCCAGCCCACGTCGGTGCTGTTCCTGCCAAGCCGCGCGGGGCATAAGGACGTGGCTGCCAGGTCCCGGGGGAAGCCTGACACGCAGAGCCCCGAGAGAGGGGACTGTCACAGCCCGGGCCGGGGGACGCACAGCTCCTCACTGCCCCTCCCTGCCCGAGCAGGGCCCTGGGGGCCAGCGCCACCCCACACGGAGCTGTCCGCTCACCCGAGTCTTCGGAAGCGCTCTGCTTGGTAAGGAACGAAATACTCCGGCAGGCTCTCGCTCACGTAGAACTCGATTTTGCTTGAGATCATATACTGGTGTGCCAGTAACTGCAGTTTCCTTATCCGACATCTCTCCACCATCTGAAGAACAATTTCTTGTGGAAATTGGCAAAACCTGAAAGCAAATACGTTTGCTTTTCCCGCCTGATCACATGACAACTATGGGGATTTCCAGATGTCAGCACGGCCTGGCCGCCGACAGGTGTGTGGCCACAGCCTTGTCAACGGAGGACCCGCCATCCTGACAAGTGCGTTACCCGGATCACACACTGCATTCTGACGACAAAGCAAGCTCAAGAAAAGAAAACAATCGGGGGGCCTCCCCGGTGGCGCAGCGGTTTAGCGCTGGGTTGCGAAGCTGCCCGCAGCCTCTGCAGTGCCGGTTCGATCCCCGGCTGCTCCCTGGCCACCGGAGGAGGGTCCCACATGGCGCGCAGACCTCTCCTGCCGCCCGCTGCTCCCCTCAGCAGTGTACTTCGTCAGTCTGCCTGTTCTACTCTCAGCTCTGGCTCTGGTGAATTCTCTCACCCTCCTGTGCCTCTGACTGTACCCAGTGCTTGTATAAATAAATAAATCAATCTTTAAAAAAAAAAAAAAAAACAAACGGGAGCTGGGGTGCAAGAAGCCCGCATGCTGTCAGCACCCTCCTCCCTCCGCCCCTGCCCCCAGCCCACCTCGGGGACCGCCACCCGCTGACGGTGGGCGCGTGGATCATGAGTTCCCGGGCGCTGAAGCCGTCCTCATGCCCAGATGAGCTGACGACCACAAATCCAATCTTGTGCGGCATCCTGCCTGCTGGGCTGTCAGGGCGGGGGAGGCCTTTGAAATGCCGGCTTCCAATTGTGGTCAGCCCCCTCCCGGGCGGTCAGCCCCCTCCCGGGCGGTCCTGCCTGTCCTCGATGCCCCTGTCGTTTCTGGACACACCCACACCCAGGCCAGCACTCCCGTCCCAGGAGCCCTGGACCACCCAGGCTGCTGCCATCCATGCCCTGCCCAAGCCAGGGGAGGGAGGAGGCTCCTGGCTCCCACCCGACAACCCTCACTTTCAGCCCGAGCTCTACCGACCAGCCCACCCCTGCTGACGCCCCCCTCCCGCCAGTGCTTCTCAGAGCCGGGTCTGCGACTCGCCGTCCTGCCTGGAAGACGGGCTCTAACTCAGGGCATCTACTACACAGACGAGCTGGCAGGTCTGAAGTTCTAAAAACCCGAGACGCCCGCGCGGGGCTCCCCTGGCAGGCCTTGCTCCGGGGCGCTCTCTTTCCAGCGCCGGGTGCCAGGACCCGGCTCAGCGCTCGGCTCGGTTCGCGCCCGCACAAAACCTCTGATGTGGGTTTGTCACCTCCGCTCGGGGACGAGGAGCCGGCGCAGGGAAAGGCTGGCCAGGGGCGGCCTGGGGCCGTCTCCGCCCGGCGGGCTCAGGCCTCTGGCCTCGCCCGCCGCCCGGGTGTGGACCCCGAGGTCGGACCCCTGGCCCGGAGGGAGGCCCGACCGCGCGCGGGGTCGTCTCGGGAGGGCGGGCCCGGTGCTGCCCGCAGCGCCCGCCGGGCAGGAGAACGCCTGGCGCGGGGGGCGCGGCCCGGGGCGCGGGGCTGGGACACGCTCCCTCGCGCCTGCAGCGCCCCGGGACGCGCGCGGGCCCGGCGGCCCGTCCTGCGCCCCCGGCGCTCACCTGGGGAAGCCCCGGCGCCGCGGGCTCGGGTCCTGGGGCCGCCGGGGCAGGGGCGCCAGTTCCCGCGGCGCCGGCCCGGGAGCGCGGGGGCACAGCCCGGCCGGGGCCCCGGCCCCCCCGCCGCGCGGAGCCGCACCCCAGCAGCGCGGCTGTGCCGGGGCCCCGCCCGCCCCGCGCGGCCCCAGCCCGACGCCGCGGGCCCCCTCGGCCGGGCCGGGTCTGGGGAGCCGGGTCGGGGGAGCGCCCCGGCCCTTCCGCGGCGCCCGGCTCGGAACGCGGCCGCGGTACCTGCTGGACGGCGGCCCGCCGGCCCGGCCCCCCCGCGCGGGCAGCCCGGCCTCGGCGCGCCCCGGCGGAGCTCAGGCGGCGTCGTCCCCGCACCCCCGAGCCGCAGCGGCGGAGGCAGCCGAGGAGCCGCCCGGGCCGCCCGCGCCCCTCAGCCGCGCCGCGGCCGCCGCTCTCATGACAACCAGGCCAGGCGGCCCGGCCCTCCGCGCCTGCGCGCCGCCCCTGCGCCTGCGCAGCCGGCGCGCCGCTGCCCGGGCTTCTGGGTAATGTAGTTCAGAGGGCGGAGCCGCGCGCTGGCCGCGCCCCGCTGCCCCGGTCTACCGAGGAAGGGGGTTCCGCGCGGGCCCGCGTCCCGGGCCCTCTGGGCGGTGCAGTTTCGGGCCTGGGCCCGGTCCCGTGGGCGGAGCCCACCGTGCGCACTCGCGGACCCCCCAGGATGCGCGCTGCGCCCCGGAAGCTCAGGACCTTCAAGCTGCGGGCCCTGCTCGGGACCCAGAAGTTCGGGGTGGCGGGCCGGAGCCCCGCGGAGGTGCTGCGGAAGGGCTGCCGCCTGCTGCAGGTGCGCGGGGGCGCCGGGCGGGGGCGCCGGGCGGGGGGCGCGGGCGGGGGGCGCCGGGCGGGGGGCGCGGGCTTCGTTCCCGCGGGGCGCCCGGCCGCCGCGCACCCGCCCCGGCGCGCGTTCCCGGGGCTCTCCCGCGTCCGATTGGGCCCCCCGCGGCCCGGCCCCCCCGCGCCCGCCCCTCCCCCCCCCGCGGCCCGGCCCCCCGCGCCCCCCCCCCGCGGCCCGGCGCGACGCCCGCCCTCCCGCCCGCAGCTCCCCGAGCGCGGCGCCCGCCTGTGCCGCAGCGAGGACGGCGCGGAGCTGACCCCCGACGGCTTCCGGGCCGCGCCCGCCCACGCGGAGCTGCTGCTGCTCGCCGAGGGCCAGACCTGGCAGGGCTGTGAGTGGCCCGCCCGGCGGGGGGCGGGGGGCGCGGGGGGCGCGGGGGGGCGGGGGTCACCCCTGGGCCTGGCGGGGACCCGGCGCCCGCCGACGGCCTCTCCGCCCCGCAGACGCGAGCGACATCCGCCGCCTGCTCGGCGCCTTCCACCGGCCGCACGCGGGGCTGGTCCGGGCCGCGCGGCAGCTGCTGGCGGACGAGCGCGCCCCGCTGCGGCGCAAGCTCCTGGCCGACCTGCTGCTGAGCGCCAGCGGGAACATCGCCGCCGAGACCCGCGCCCAGGACCCCGCCTGGTTTGAAGGTGCCTGGGGACGGGGCTCCCCCACGCGTGGCGGGCCCGGCCTGGTCTCGGCCCGGCCCGGCCCGGCCGGGCCCCGGTCGGCCCGCGCGGCGCGAACGCGGCGAGCCGGGGTCGCCCTCAGCGGGGTCAGCGCCAGCTCGCGGGTCAGCGTCCCGCCCGCGCGAGCCCGCGCCCCCGTCTGCAGCCCTGTCCCCACGCGGCGCCCGCACCCCGCCCTGGCCTCGGGTCACCGCCTGCCCCCCGCGGGGGAGGGCGCCCGGGTGTCCCAGCCTGAGTGACCACCCCGGGGACGCCGGCCCCCACTTGTGCCGCCCGGGCTCCGAGCCGTGGCGCGGGCAGTGCGTCCCCTGGGCCTGGCCGGTTCACGCGGCGCGGAGTCCCCGGGGCTCAGCCACCACCAGGCGCGGTCATCGCCACCTGAGGGCGGCCGTCGGCCTCGTGGAACGGGGGACAGCCTGGCGGGAAAGGAGGCGCGAGGAGCTGCTGCAGAAGCCCCTTGCTGGCCTCTGGGACACTCCACGCTGGGGGCCCAGAGGACCTTGCCAGCAAACACACCCAGGGGCGCTACCGGAACTTGCTAGAGGGAGCGGCCGCCAGCTGCCCTGCGGGCCCCGCCACCCTCCCTTCTCCCTGGCAGGCTTGGAGGCCCGTTTCAGGAGCAAGTGCAGCTACCTGAGGTACAGCTGCGAGAGCCGCATCCGCAGCTACCTGAGGGAGGTGGGTTCCGGCCGCGCGGCGCTGGGCCCAGAGCGAGGTCCTGGCCGTCCCGCCCTGGCCCTGGCCTCCCGGTGTGTCCCTGCTGCAGCGGGAGCCCCCAGGGGACGGGAAGGGGGTGGTGTGGGAGCCCGGGGGATGGGTGCCGGGACAACCCTCACTGCGTCCCAGCTTCCGGCCCAGAGGCACTTCGGGGCTGCGCTCGGGCGCCTCACACAGGCCCGTACTGGGACATGAGGGGTGGGCCCGGGAGGCAGGGTCCCGGGGCAGGACCTGCGCGGGCCGGAGCCCTCACCCTGCTCCTGGCTGCTGCAGGTGAGCGCGCACGCCTCCGTGGAGGGGGTGCGGGCGCGGGAGGCCTACCAGCGGGTCGTGGACGCCATGGCCCAGAAACTGCGGGCCGCGCAGTACAACGGCAGCTACTTCGACAGGAGCGCGGAGGCGGGCGGCCGGCTCTGCACGCCCGAGGGCTGGTTCTCCTGCCAGGTGAGTCGCCCCGTGGACCAGGCGCCTGTGGCGGTGGGGCCGGGCGGTGCCCGTGCTGCAGACCCACCCGGCCCACGTGTGCTCTCGCCCAGGGCCCCTTTGACGCGGACGGCTGCGCGTCCAGACACTCCATCAACCCCTACGGCAACCGCGAGAGCCGCGTCCTCTTCAGCACCTGGAACCTGGACCACGTGTGAGTGTCACATGACCGGGAGCTGGGTCCGTGCCCCGGGGTGCTGTCGGCTTGTCCCCCCAGTGGCCGTGGGCTTCTAAGGCCCAGCATGTGGGTGATGGAGCCAGAGGTTCATGGGCACAGTGACTTCCTCCCCGACCGGGGGCGGCGGCTCTGCAGGAGCTGGCCCAGCCCCCGCCCAACAGTGTCCCCCTCACCTGCGGGCAAATTGGGGCGCTCACGGGCAGGGACAGGGAGGTCACGGGGCATCCCCTGCCTCGACAGGCACAAGTCTCGGCCGGTGGGTCTTGTCCCAGGTGGACTGTAGGACGGTCTGTTCTGGACGAAAGAGCAGAAAGTTCCCTTAAGCTACAGCTCTCCCTTGAGCATAAGGAAACGCTTATCTCGTCCCCGCTCCTGCTTGAGAAGGTGGCAGCCTCGGGCGCTCCTGCTGCCCACTGTGTTCCTCAGCCACGTATTCTCATAGCACATCACCCCGGCACAAGATGCGGGGTCCCCACCATGGGGTCTCTGTGCCCAGCCGGTCTACAGTTGAGCTCAGGTCCCGCGCTGCCCCCCTGGAGGCCCCGCCAGCCCCAGACTGTGCCCCCACACCACCCACAGGTAGCGGGCCCAGGGTCACACCTCTGGCCAGCGTGGCTGCCGATCGGAGGGACCCACGGCCCTCCTGGGTTCTGTTAGTCTGCGGGGAGGCTCAGGGGCCTCGGAAGCGGCGGCTCGGTGTCCCGATGTCTGAAAGGATGAGAGATGGACGCAGGGGGACGGCAGGTGGAGAGGGCACAGGCTGGGGGGGCCGGGGGGCCCGTCTCCACCCAGGGCCCCGCAGAGTCGCGCCAGTGGACGGCGCGGCTCCCGGCCCCTGCCCCCTGGGAGGGCGTGCCTGTGCCAGAGCTGGGCCAGAGACCAGGGTTTGAAGATCGTGAAGACGTGACAGTCGAGGCCCCATTCCTTCCCTGTGGCTCGGGCCCCCTCCCCGGCCTGAGCGTCCCGGGAGCCCCGTCTGGCCACGCCTTGTCTGCCACCCGGAACCCCTTCTTGAGCACAGCGCGTCTCCTTCAGGTGCCCTTCGCTCAGCCCCCAGTGAGGGCGCCTCCCCCCACCTGGGCACAGCCGCCTCGGGGGACTTCTCACCCCTTCTCGCTCAGACTCGCAGCTCCGGCGTTGGGAGCGTGTAAACGCGACACGCTCACACGGGGCCGGGCCAGCTCTTGCAGACACGCCCATGCGCGCCACACGCGGTCAGGCGGGAGGGCGCGGCCTCGGGCACAGGGTCCCATCAGCCGTGGGAGCGATTGTGCTGGGAACGGGGCTGACGCCAACTCTTTCTTGTGTGTTCTTCAGTATTAGAAAATTTTAAAGGTGAGACCTGGCAGGTGTGGCCTCACTGGGCGGGACACCGAGACTCTGGGGGCATCTCCAGCGCCCACCAGTGCTGCTCCAGTGCCAGCCCTGCCGGGGCCACCCGCTGGACCATGCCCGTGGGGCCCCTGGGTGCCCACCTCCCGCCAGCCCCGTCCGCAGGGGACGTGCTCCTCCTTCGCCTCTGGCCACCCGGTTGGGACTGGCTCAGCTGGCTGAGGCCGAGCGGGACGAGCGGGGAGCTGGCGGCGGTGACTGGCCCTGACCTTGCTTTGCAGAATAGAAAAGAAGCGGACGGTCGTGCCTGCCCTGGCCGCGGCCGTCAGGGACCAGAACGGGAGGGAGGTCGACTGGGAGTATTTCTACGGCCTGCTTTTCACCTGCGAGAACCTGAAGCTGGTCCACATCGCCTGCCACAAGAAGACCACCCATGGCCTCAGCTGCGACCCCGCCAGGGTCTACAGGCCCCAGGGGGCGCGCAGGAGGAAGCGGCCGGCTCCCCAGCACCGCTGACCGCGTGGCGGGGGCCGGCAGGGGCCGCTTCAGGGTCCCACCGCCGGTAGTTTCCAAAAAAAACTTACGTCTTTCTGCAAAGGTGACGTAGGGCATTTCTGAACCTGCTTTTATGCTGCAGGGGCCCGTGTCCCGGGGAGCGGGGTGCCCCTCCGAGCAGGGGCCGCTCACCACCCGCAGCAGCTCTCTGCACCCGCTGCGCTGGGCAGAGCCGAGTGTCCCGAATCTGCCCTGGGATGGGGGGGGCCTCCGCCCACCTCTGCAGGCTCCTGAATGCTCAGCTGTGCTGTGACCCTCAGGGGTTGCTTTGTACCCCAGAACGCACGGGACAGCGGCGGAGGGGCAGGCCCACCGGGGGCTGTTTGGAATCATGTGTTGATAATACTTGAAGTTTCTGAAAAAGGGGCATATTTTATACTTTCTAAAAATTCACTTTGAGGAGCCCTCACACCCCCCACCCGGTCGCTGTGCAGGTGCCTCTTCCTCCCTTTCTGGATAAACGTGTCCTTTTAAAATGTAAAAAAAAAAATTCACTTTTGAAAGTTGGACGTTTTGTAACGTTTGCATTTTTATACATATGTATGAAATAACAAAATATTTTTGAAAAATTCAGGAAAGTTGGCGCTTTATGCGAATAGCTGAAATAGGGATGAAAATAAAGATCCATGATTTGAAAAAAATTGACCCCAGTGGCCCCATTTGCTCCCCGACTACAGAAGCACCTCTCGGGACCCCTGCACTCAGGGAAGCCCGCCGTCGGGGCTCAGGTGTGTGGCGTCTGCTAGGCCAGAGGGGGTGTGGACGCAGCTGTCAGGGCGCCTGCTTCCTCTCAGCGGCTCCCACACAGGCCCAGGAACTCTGGAGCTCGGCCCACTCCATGTGTGGAGTAAGAAAGGTTGTTCGGTCCCAGGGATGGTGAGGGACCCTCCCGCTCCACGGGGGGCGGATGGGCTTCTGTGCACACGGCACTGGTCCTTCTCTGTGGCCGCTGCCTGCAGGGCTCTCAGCTCCTGCCCACCTTCCCCCCACCTGATTTCTTCTGGCTTCACTTCTCCAAGAGGCCAGAAGCCAAAAATCTCGTTCCCAGCCGAGTTGCAAGGGGCCTGCACGAGGGGCCCGGAGAAAGTGGGGTGGGGCCTGCACGTCTCACACTGGACAGTGCCCAGCAGGCCCAGCTCTGGGGTGTGGGGGCTGGAACTCACAGGAGGCCCCGCACCACTCCCCTGGGCGCTTCCTGCAGAGCCTGGCCCCAGGTGCCCCCTCCCAATTGGGTGCAGGACGCGTAGTAGTTGCCTAGTCACCTCACCTGGCAGTGGGCCGCTGGCCCGCCCCAGCCTCCACAAGCACGCTCCAACAGATCAGCCGGGTCCCTAGGCCCAAGGCCACTTAGGCAGGGTCAGCTGCCGGCAGGGTGGCTGCTGGGAACTCACTGTCCAGGGGCCAGACCCAAAACCTCTCTTGGGCACCTCACCGCATGGTGCCCCCAAATTACCTGCTCTGTGACACGCGTCTCTGCCTCCTGAGACACGCCTGTGGCTGAGGCGCTGCCGGCCCGTTAAGCGGCCCCCTTCCTGCTCCCCACAGCTCTCCCGCCGCCCCTGGGGCAGGCCCCTCCGGGACGCTCCTCTGGAGATGTGCGTACCTGGTCTCTGCCATCCCTGACACCGGCTCCTGTCACCGTGGCAAGCACTGAGGACACACCAGGGGCGTCTTTCACTGTGGCAGCCCCTCGGGATGGGCGTGAGGAGTCCTGGGAATTCAGCCCCACTCCCTCCAGCTGCCGCTGCAGAGGAGCCAGGGACTGAGACTTCGGGGCCTACTTCTGGGAAGACTGAACAGGTATCAGGGGGCTGCCAGGTGTGACTGTGGACCTGGAGGTGAGCACCCCACTCCACAGGCACAAGTGCACCCCCAGATGCTCCTGTGTACGTGGGGGGCTGAAAGGGCTAGTCCCTGGAGAGCAGCTCGTGGGGTAACACCTCCCTGGGAGCCACAGGGCGTCCCGCGCTCTGCTCACCGTGCCTCTCTGGTTGCCCCGTGGCTGCAAAGGCAGACCCGGCCCCACAGGCGGGCCGCGCTCTCCCCTTTAGGAAGGAACGGTTCAGGACAGGAGACTTCTTAGAAAACATTTTTAAAATATATTTTATTTCTTTCTCGTCTGTACTTTGCAAAGTTTCCAAGGTAAACATTAGCTTCAGGTACAGAAATAAAAGTGAGTTCTTTAAGAACTGGCATCGAATTAATCACAAGAATGATCAAGTTTTGATAATGGAAACTAAACCTGCCGCCGTCAAAACCAGACCGCTCTAGTTTCCTTCCGAGGCCTCGTGACCCCGCCACTGCGGCCGAGCCGTCGCGCTGCCCTGTCTGCACCCCGGCTTCCACGGCCGGCGCGGCCTGAGCGGGGACACGCCATCTGGGGTTCAGGCCCCACAGTCCTGTCCCTGCCGCCACACCTCACACCTCGGCGCCGTCCTCGTCCTCGTCGTCGTCCTTGGCTCTGAAGTGCATTTTCCTGAACTCGCGCCTGCTCATGGAGGGGCATGAAGAGGCGGCCGGTGGCAGGTCCTGGGGAGAAGGCGCCCGCTCACAGCCAGCCCTGCCCCGCCGCCCAGGTCGGGCCCCAACACCTGTGCGCTCGTCCCCATCGGGCTCACGAGTGAGAAGGAGCAGACGGTGGGTCAACAAGGAAAGGGGCGTCCACAAGGAAAGCCTCGCTCTGGCCTGACCCCCAGCTGGGTGCCCCACATCGGCAGAGGCCTCCCTCTCCTGCGGGGCCCTGCATGCACCAGTGCACTCGCCCTTGGGTGGAGGCTTGAGCTCCGTGAGCTGGGGGACCCGCTGGAGTGAGGCGGAAGCCCCGACAGCACCGCCTACCTGCATGAGCTCCACGTTTCCGAAGAAGCGGCTCACGGGCATGGGCTGATTGCTGTCGTCGTCCAGAAAGACGCTGTTGTCCATCTGCAGCGGGGACCCCTGGGGTGGGGCCTCCGGCACCGGGTCGTCCCTGGAGAGGCAGCCGCTCTCGACCTCTCCGGACTCGGCATCGGTCGCGGGCGGGGCTGGGCCGTCCTCAGTCCCTGTGGCGCTGGCCTCGCTGCTGGCTCGGCTGCTGCCCAGGGGAAGGCCACTGGCCTCCTGCTGTGCGGAGGGGTCGGCTCCATTTGGGGGGGCAGTGCCCTGTCTTCTGCAAGCTCCAGGGGCTCATTCTTACAAGGGGCGTCTGGGGACACTTCAGGCAGAGCAGCACCAGCACCCTTAGGCACCGGCTCCGGTAACTCCGATCTGGCCAGGTGGCCTCTGTCGCACTTGAACTTCTTGGAGGCCCGCCGGTCGGCAGCTCTGTGTGAGGAAGAGGGCTGCGGGGAGGGGGCCATGAGGAAGAGCCAGCCGGCTCCAGGGCCAGGAGAGCAGCCAGAGGCCACCCCGCCCCTGGGCGCTGCGTTGCCTGCCGGGGGCGGAGGGCACCCACTGCCTCCAGTCCCCCCGCCGCTCGCGTGCCCCCGCGATACGCGGCCCAGGGAGGGCACCCGCGCAGCGCGGGGAGCAGAGCCCAGCCCGGCCCAGCCGTCGCGGGGTGAGCGAGTCCCGCCACCCCACACCCCCGTCCCCTCACCTGGCAAGCGGGCCTGGCGGGCGCGGCGGCCGCGACGTCCGGGGCGGAGGCCAACCTGGCGGAGCAGCTGCGGGCCGCGCCGAGGAGCGCACGGCACCTGCGAGCTGGGGCGCGCGGTGAGACCCCGCCCCGGCCGCCCGGCCCTCCGCCACCCCGGGGTGCGGGGCCCCCACGCGCGCCGCGCGCTTCGCCGACTCCCGAGGGGCCCCGCCGCCCCGGGTGTCGGGGTGTCAGGGCCCGGGGCAGGGGGCCCGCCGCGCCCGCCCCGCCCCGCCGCGCCCGCCCCGCCCCGCCGCGCCCCGCAGCCCGACCCTCTCCCCGCGCGGGGCGAGCCGGGGTCGCGGGCGGAGCTGAGGGCTGGAGGGCCGGGGCCGGGGCGGGGTCCGCCGGGGCGGGGGCACGGGTGGGGCGGGGGGCACGGGTGGGGCGGGGGGCGGGGGGCGGGGTCGCGGGGCGGGGGGCACGGGCGGGGCGGGGTCGGGGTGCGGGGCGGGGCCCGCGGCCCCATCCCAGCGCGGAGGCCCGGGCGGCGGCCGCCCTCGGCCCGACGCGGCCCGTCCGCTCCCCGCCCCGCGGCGCGAGCCCACCTCGCGGGCGGCCCCGGCCCCGGCGCTCACCTTGCGGCTCCTCATGGGTGTGAGCGGCGCCGCCGCCCGCGCCGCCGCCGAGGCCCCGCGCCAGGCCGGACGCGCGCCCGCACCGCCGCGAGCCGGGCCGAGGCCGCCGCGCGGGCGTCTGACGTCACCAGCGGGCGGCCAATCGCCGCGCGCGGCCCTCACGTGACCCAACAGAGCGGCTCTGCGGGCGCGGCGCGCGGGCGGCCCGGGCCGTGCGGGGCGCCATCTTGGAGCGGGCCGGCGGCCGGGGCCGTGCGGGCGCTTCGCGGGCCGCCCTGTCCGTGGGGCTTGGCGGGAGGTCGCCTGGGGCTGGCGCTCGTCCCGGAGGCGGCGGCCACACAAGGCCTGAGGCCCGGGGTGCGGGCCGCGGGGAGGAGCCTTGGGCGGCGCTGGGGCCGCTCCGAGCCGCGGCGGGAGAGGCCGCGCAGCCCCGGCCAACGCGGGGTCTCCCGGCGGGGCCCCCGGTTGCCTCGCCGCCCCCGCCCGCTGAAGGCCGGGCCGCGTCTCGGGCCCTGAAGTGCGCACCGCCGGGGGTGCCGAGGAGGAGCCCCTCCCGCCGGGAGCCCCTAGTCGAGAGGGAAGGGGAGACCTCCGCGGGCGCCAGGGAGGTTTAGGGGGCCCTTGCGTCGGCCTCCTCCCCCGGAGCCCGAGGTGCCGGGCGGTGTCAGCCCGCGTCGCTCCCCGCGCTGGGAATTTGACTGAGTCCGTGCAGCGGAGGAGAAACAAACTTGGTTTCGAGTTTGGCTTTTAATTTTTGATTTTCACAATTTTAATTTTTGTGAAAAAATATTTTTTTTTAAAATCTGAGCCTACATTTAATTTCCCCTTTGTGCGGGCAGCTTGGCAGCTGCTCGCCAGCGCAGGCGAACCACAGCCTGGCCACTTCGCGGTGGGTGCAGGCGCCTCACCAGGCCCGGAGGGGAGAACCCGTCCAGGGGGAGCAGCGAGGAGCACAGCTGCCCGAGCACGCGGGCCCCCATGGGGGTTAAGTCACAAGAAAAGCTAAGGGGGCTGTTTGTGCCCCTGGGCTTCCTGTTTGTGGTGCTGTTGGGGCTCTGGAGGATGCAGAAATGGGTACAGATGGTGCCCGTGGAAATGTTGGGCTCAGACGTGTGATGGGAAGATGAAGGTTTGCGTTGCACGTTGGGTGTAATTTTACTTCTCTTTTTTTGGCACCAAACTGAAACATCAAACTGGGGGCCTCCAGGTTGGTCCAGCTGGTGGGCGCACACCCACATACTTACGCAGACACAACCCAAATCAGACACATGGGCAGAAACAACAGTCACAGGATTTCTTTACACAGACAGAAACAGGAGAGGTGCCAGCGGGACGGGGACGGGGAGGGGGAGACAGGGAGAGGACTCACAGGCCAGCGCATGGCCCGAAGCTGGCTGTACTACCAGAGAGTGTCCGCTGAGCAGAGACTGAGGTGCAAGCTGAAGTTGTGGGTGGCAAGATGGTGGCTTCTCCACAGATACCCCTGATCTAACTGCCAAAGCCCCAGCCCTTCTCCATCAGCCCCTGCTGAGGGGCAGAGTCTGGAAAGGTCCACCATTACCACCTGCTGGCGCAGGGTTGCTCCTCACTGTTCCTCCTACGGGGTGCTCCCTGGAGGAGAGCGTGGCAGGAAGGCAGGAAGGGCAGCATCAGGGCGGTGGCTCTGGGCTGTGGCAGGGCCAGATACATCTTCCTTTGGGGGTATAGGGGTGGGGCAGCCTGAAGGTGGGTGCAAATGGTGGGAGAGAATGTGTGAGCGCCCTTGGTCTATGTTTTTCCTATTATTTTTGTTATCATCTTACTATTATTTCAGGAAGTATTAAGTATACGAATATCTATTAGTACAATAAACTCACACTGATTAATAAGCTGGATAGTCTTAGCAATAGATTAGCCACCATTCCAGTTTTAATTAAAAAACTTATTCCATGGCACATGGAAACGTCTACTAAATACTCTAACATGGGCCACCAGGCTATGCTTCTGCTAACAGGTTCACTATTAGCCTAATAAATGCTCACCGGTGAGCAATTACAAACCCCTTTAATCCAACAGCGTCAGTCATAATAGTGGGGAGCCTGCGTGCCCCTGGTTCCACCCTAGAGTCCTACTACCACCAGGCCTCGTGCTGAGGTGAAGCTGCTCCCCTCAAGCTCACGCCAGCTCTCCACCACTCTAGGTACGCTGCTAAAGATGGCGTCTCAGATAGGAAGCTGAGGAGGACTGGACCAACCCCAAGTACAAACGTCAGCCTGTTCATCAGTCCCCACCCTGGCTGGGTAGCAGCTTGCTCATACTCGGGGGTCACGGGGGCTCAGCCTGGTCCCCTTTCCAAAGCTCCTCGCCCCCTGCTGACCCTCGGCAGCTCCGGGAGGTGCATGAAAGGAGGTGCCCCCTTTTTCAGCTTTAAGAGTTTAGAAAGTCACAGTGCAGTCCAGCCTTGACCTTAAATATTGCGCGCGCCAACTCCCAGGGCTCTGGCGGGAGCCTCAGGAAAGAACATTGGCCTAAGGACCCAGGGCTGTCCTCTGTGACCCAGCCGCCGGCCACCTGTCCAGGAGCGGCCTGACTCCGCACCTGGAGTTGCTTCGCGTGGACGCCGTGCAGCCCGTGTGTGTGCTTGGAGCCCCTTGTTTAAACATCATAGCTGCTTTTTAACAGGTGCGCATCCTTACATCAGGCCGCTCACCACCAGCATGAGGTCTCCCAGCTCAACCGTGCCCGCTGAAAAGTGGACTCTTGACCCTGTCCTCACGGGCCTGGGGGCCTCCCCGCAGCCTTCCCCGGTGGAGGTGGCCCACATTCTCCTCAGAGAGTGCCCCTGTGCTCTGCTCCTGTGCGGCGACACCCCCATAGCCTGAAAGTACAGTCGATGCCTCTTTTGAGTGCGCAAAAGTGAGAGCTCTGCGGTCCCCCTGGCTCCTGTGCCCAGCACGCTTCTGTCCTGAGGAAAGTGCTTCCCGGCGAAGGCTGTGCTTTTGGCCGAGCTAGTGTGCACACGCACACACACGCACCCCCTCACATGTATATACACACCGTGCACACACATGCTCAGGATCACACATGCACAATTGCATGCAGGTACACAGTGCACGCACATACACGCGCACACACATTTATGCATGTGCGCACAAGTGCACACGCACCTGCCTGGCTGTCCTAGCCTCCTTCCCACCCCAGTTTGTGCGTCTCCCCGCGCAACCCACAAGGTCTACCGGGAGGGAAAAGACACGTGTGTGACCGGCAGGGAACCGTTTGAAAAAGCAACTGGTGGACTCGCTGCCGGCTGTAGAAGCAAAGTCACGCTGTATGAAACACTGACGTGGTCCCATTGCCCCTGGAATTGGCTTCGTAATAAGGTGGGTTCAGTAGCTTTATTTCAGAAACTTCCCAGCTCCGAGTCCTCATTAATTGGAACTCGACTGCCACGAGTCCATCTGGCTCCAGCCATTTGTGCCAGTGTCAACTCACGTACTCTGCGTGGCCGGCGCCTGCCGGCGGTGGCTCGGCCTCTTGCTGCCACCCGGGGCTTAGCACCCCAGGAGAGCCCTTGGCCTTTCCTTGCTCCCCTGTCTATGTGTGTGGTCTCTGCAGCCCCTCTGCCCAGGCCGGCATTCTTGACAGCTGCCCTATCCCTGCCCACACCCAGGCAGTGCCCAGGTCCTGCGAATTCCAGGCTGCAGCACCCCACACTGGTCCCCCGCGGCCTGTTGCCACAGCAGCCGGGCTGTGACTGTCGGTGGTGGCTGTCCTGCGGTCCTGGTGCTTGCGTTTGTCCCAGGCTTCTGGGATCAAGACCGAGAGTGTAATATGGCCGGGAGGCCCACCTCGAGGGGAGGCTAGTAGGTGCTGCCCAGCGCGAGCAGGTGGACCCCAGCCTGAACATGGGGGCCTGGGGGCTTAGGGATGGCCCCACGCTCGACCCTCGTCAGGGTTAAAGGAAAAGGGGGCTTTTTATTTTATTTATTTTTAAAGATTTATTTATTCATACAAGCACTGGGTACAGTCAGAAGCGCGGGAGTGTGAGAGGATTCACCAGAGCCAGAGCGGGGAGCAGAGCAGGCAGAAGGACCGAAGACACTGCTGAGGGGAGCAGCGGGCGGCAGGAGAGGTCTGTGCGCCATGGGGGACCCTCACCCGGTGGCTGCGGATCGAACTGGTGCTGCAGAGGCTGCAGGCAGCTTCGCAGCCCAGCGCTCAACCACTGAGCCCTGAGGGGAGGCCCAAGGGGGGCTTTTTAAAGGGAGAGAGAAAGCAAGAAGGCCCAGGCGGAGAGCAGCGGGTGCTCCCTTGCTGGAGGTGGGCGGGAATCTTCCACTGGTCCTGCCTCGCTCTGCCCCAATGTCACCCAAAGGGGTTTTGCTTCAGATTCCAGCTAGGGATGGGGCCCTGCTTTGGGGGCACCCATGTGCTCACACATCGATCCCCAGAGCTGATCTGAGGCCGACTCTTCCTGGCGCTCGTGTGTCAAGAGCAGCTTCGTTCCCAATTCCCGGCGCCTGGGAGCTGCCAAGATGCCCATCGCAGGCAAGTGGATAAAAGGGCCTAACCGGACGGTGGAGTAATATGCAGCACTGAAAAGAAATGAGTGCTCAAGGTATGGGAGGAGGATAAAGACCTATCCCTCACACACTACACACACCCACGCGTGCGTGCACACACACACACACACACACACACGACCTTATGACTCAGCCTGCACAGCCTCACCCCTGAGACCAGCGCATGTCTGGGTGCCCTGGGGACTCTGGCGGGCACTGGGGAGAGCTGTGGTCTTCGCTCAGGGCCTCCTCTGGGGAAGGGCAGATGGGCCAGCCACAGGGGAGCCGCGGCCGCAGGCTGGGGGGAGTGTGGAGCTGCCCGAGGCTGAGCCTCGTTCTTCCAGACAGGCGACTTCTGCCAGGGCGCTCCTGAGCCTGGGGCCTGCGTCTCCTTGGGGCGCATTCGCAGAGGCGGGGCAGGCGATTGACTGATGACCATGGAGGCAGCCCCTGGGCGGCCCCCTTCGCTTGGAGCCAGCCCTCCCTGGGCACCCAGCACAGTCTGGGACCCAGCAGGTGACCCAGGCTCCCTGGGGGCAGGGCCAGGTCGCCCCATGTGCACACGAAGGAGGGAACAGGCTGGCAGCGTTGTCTGGGCTGCTCGGCCCTTCGCCCACACCCCCCTCCCCCCGCCCTGGCTGCGGGGACCAGAAGCTGGGGTGGTGGAGCCTGCAAAGTCAGGGAGCCATATCTCTTCTGATGTGCTGGCCCGGCCCCCTCAGAAGACCCCCATCCGGCAGCTCAGCCCACTCTGCCCACCTGGCCGGCCCCCAGGCGTGGTGCCGTGCCCCTGACCCATGTTCAAAGTGTCCGCAGTAAAGGCCACCGGGCAGGGGTGAAGGCCAGGAGGGGCGCGTCCCTGGGGCTGGGCCACAGGCCTCAGCAGCGCCCCGCTGTTCCCGCGCCGGCACCGCCTCCTGCGGCAGTTTCCACAGACGGCTGGAAAGGCCGGGCTGGGAAGCTCAGGCGGCAGCTGCCCCCGCGTGGACACGCCTACCGCCCCAAGGTCTCCCGCCCACGCGTGGGCCAGCTGACCTCGACAGACGCCTTTCCCGAGGCTGGGTGCCAAGCGGGGGGACAGCGTCGGCTTGTGAGGGGCCAGCATCTCTGCGCGGGGCAGACCCCGTGTGGCCCGGGGCGGGGGCCTGCCTGGGGCCCCCACTGGCCTGCGAGGGACGGGGCTGGGGGCCGGGCCGGGCACTCCAGTCACTGCAGGACAGTGGGGGGCTGTTCCCCGCCATGTGGGGGGGCGCCCCGGCCTCTCACGCCCCCTTTGGAGCAGCGCGATATCAGAACCCCAGCACCAGCACCTCCCAGCCTGCAGCCGCGCAGCGAGAAAAGCAAAAAATGTTAGTGAATTAAAAATTAGTCGAAAGAACATTTCTCTCTCGCTGAGAAAAGGCAGGGCCCGCGAAGCGAGGGTGGCCGTGCCTGCCAGCACGACCTTCCTGCCGGGGCGACCCCACAGGCAGGCTGGGGACAGCTCTGGGCACTCTGGCCAGCCGGAAGCCTCCGGAAGCCGCAGCTCCATCCCCGTGGGCGCCAGGGCCGCCGTTCTCTGAGCAGGGGCACCCGGCCATGTCTGTTTGCTGGGCCAGCAGCTGGCGAGGGAGCGGGCAGAGCACCGAGTGTTGGGCTCCCTCAGGCAGACAGGCTGAGCTGGGCACTGCCCGCTTCTTCTAGGCCCCTGAGGCCCAGGCACCCCGCAGCCTGTTCCCAGAGGCGCCTGTGTCTGGGGGGACCACTCTGCCCCGTGAGGGCCAGCACCAGGGACTGCAGGGACGAGGCCCTCAGCCTGCCCAGCGGCCGGCGCAGGGGGGTGGCGGTGGGGGGCAGGACCCATGTCCGAGCAGGCCCCAGCTGCCTGCTGAGTAGCCACGATGCAGTCTGAGCCCTGATGGTGCAGCCCAGGGGGCTCTGGGTTTTGGGAGCTCACCTGATGCCTGCAGCCTCCAGCAGATGGGGCTCCTGCCGCACAAGAGGGGCACAAGAGGGGCCATGACTTGCTTTGAGCCCATAGCAGGGAGGTGGGGGCATCAGGATTTGGGGCACCTGCCCTGCTTCACCCCCACATGGTGTGTGTGTGGGGGTCCCTGTGCCTTGAGTGGGGTTGCCGAGTCCTTGCTGGGTCCTCGCGGAGCCGGGAGTCTCGGCCTGACACCAGGGGGCAGGATGAGACCGGAGATGCGGTCGGCTGCGTTTGCGCCACCCTGGCCCTGCGGCCCGGAGTCCAGGGGCTGCGGGCGGGCGGGGGCAGAGAAGGCGGCCCCTCTCTAAGGACCCTCAGAGTCTCCTGGCCGCTGGAGGGAGCAGCGGTTCCTGCTTTACCGCGTGTCCGGGGCTCCTTGGTCCCCAGCGCCTTGGCACAAAATCAACGAATTATAAATGTGTCATGAGAACAGCAGCTGCCAGCAGGGCGGGCGCTCGGCCCGGGGCCTCACCTGCCCTGTTGTCACCAGGAGAGCCCGGCCTGACTCTCACCTGCCCCGGGATACCACCCCTCTGTTGTGACCCCCAAGGCAGCCTGCTGGGGGGCCCTGGCGCCTGGGCACTTCTGCCGCTGCTCCCCGGGTCTGCCTTTCCCTCAAGCAATGACCGCTGACCAGGGGGACCCTCCCTGTGCCTCCCGGGTCTTCAGGGAGCCCCCAGGAGGGAGGTCCTCCCCTGGGGGCCAGGCTGCTCTCCCTGCCTGCCCTGCCCGCCGCCACCTGGAGGTGTAACTCCCCCCTTTCCTGAGCCCGCGCTCCCCTGGACTCTTCGAGAAAGCATGATCCCGCGGCGGAAAGGTGGCTCGGGGCGACTTGGCCCGGGCGTGTGTCCGCGTGTCTGTCTGACTCCCGGGGCCTGTGCCCGTCTGTCTCCCCGAGGCTGTGTCTGGCCAGTCCAGCTACCCGACTTCTCTTCCTTTCTCCCCGCTTCTCCTTCCTCTTACCTTTGACTCAACCCTGTTCTCCCCAGAGAGCCCCCCATGCTCGGTCTCGGTGTTTCTTGCACCCCTAACCTCACGCTGGGGTCTGTACCCTGAATCTTTGATCACCCAGGCAGAGAGACAGCTCTAACTGACCGCGCAGCCCCGGCTGGTCACCTGGCTCGCGTGCCCCTCACGGAACAGAGTGGTCCTCCCAGACACAGGCGCCTCCGGGAACAGGCTGCGGGGTGCCTGGGCCTCAGGGGCCTAGAAGAAGCGGGCAGTGCCCAGCGCAGCCTGTCTGCCTGAGGGAGCCCAACACTCGGTGCTCTGCCCGCTCCCTCACCAGCTGCTGGCCCAGCAAACAGACATGGCCGGGTGCCCCTGCTCAGAGAACGGCAGCCCTGGCGCCCACGGGGATGGAGCTGCGGCTTCTGGAGGCTTCCGGCTGGCCAGAGTGCCCAGAGCTGTCCCCAGCCTGCCTGTGGGGTCGCCCCGGCAGGAAGGTCGTGCTGGCAGGCACGGCCACCCTCGCTTCGCGGGCCCAGGACTCCCGGGCGTGGGCCTCACTGCTCTGCTGTCCTGGCTCGTGATGCTGTCACCAGCTCTGCACCCCGGCGCCCCGCGTGGCAGAGAGATGAAGCTGCTTTGCTCTGGGGGCTAACATGGGGTTCCAGTGCCAGCCCCTGGGTTCTCAGCCCCTGGGCTGAACCTCCACTCTTCTTAGCTCCCTGAGGGTGAATTTCCATCCTCAGTTCAGATGCTCCTCCCCAAATCTCTCCCGTACGCCCTACACCATCTCTGTGACCAGACCCCCACAGCCCCCAGTTCATGCCTCTGGCAGCTGGACCCTCACTTCCGAGCTCCTGGCCCAGCTGGTTGGGGTAAGAAACATGGCCCTGGGCCCTGGTGCAGACCCTGTGGGGGTGGGTGGAGGCGGGTCCCATGCACACGCTGCCAGACTCTTCTGGACTCTAGATGTTGCCTCAAAGATTCACTTTCCTTACCTGGGGGGCCTGCGCCGAGCCCCCATGCCAGGCCAGACCATTACACAGGGCCACCCCCTTCTGCTCCCCCTGCTGTCCAGGCTTCCAGAGATGTCTGGGGGCCCCAGGGCAGAGCCAGCAGTGAAGTGGGCTCAGACCCAGGGTTTGTGGGGCCTCAGCTGACAGGCCCAGGCCAGAACGTCGATGGCCTCTCAGCCCTCTCAGCCATGTTCCCTGGGCACCTACTGCATGCCTGCCTGGGGACAGGTGGGGACGAAGTTGTGGGCGATCTGGCCAGTGCCACCCTTGAGATTGGGGTCAGGAGGGCATGGAAGATACACAGTAAAGGTGCAGCTCAGTCAGTGAGGCCACATGGGGCCAGGGGGTAGAGGGGTGAAGTGGGGCCAGGAGTCCGGGGGGGAGCTGCAGCTGGGGTGCTGCAGGCTGAGAGCTGCGTGGGAGCCCAAGGTGGGGCAGTAGAGGGATCTCATGCAGGTGAGACCAGTAGAGACTGCACCCCTGGGGTTCCTGAGTGGCCCTGACTCTGAAGGTAGTTCTGAGGCTGGGGGAGCAGCAAGAGGGACGGAGAGCCCCCACCCCCAGACACCCTGTCCTGCCACTGGGTTGGACACGGGATTCCCGACTGAACAAAGTCAGACAGCCAGACCCCAGCCAGAGACCAGCCAGATGGGGCATTGCTGGGTCCTCTGGTCTGTGCCGCACCACCCGCCTGTGCGATAGCGATGACTCTGGGTGCGTCTGTGAGTCTTGGAGGATGACATAAACACCTGTGTCGGGAGTTTCAGAGAAGCAGCTTGCCCTCCCTGGCCGGGTGGGCCGCACCCAATCAGGTGAAGGCCTGGGTGGAGCCAAAGGCGCATCCGCCAGGGCAGGGAGGGGTCTGCAGCAACCTCTTGGAATTTGGACAGCAGCTTCAGCTCTTCCCGGGTGCCTCTTCCCAGCTGCAGATTTGGGGCACAGCCTCCACAGTGCATGAACCGATTCCTTGTAAGAAATCTCTCCTTGTCGAGTCACCGTGTTTGGGTTCTGCTTCTCTGGGGAGCCCTGACTCATAGGCCAAGGCAGAATGCTGGGAATTTTCTAGATGAGGAAAGAGGAAAAGCTTCAGTCTGCAGAGCAGCAGCTGGCAGGGGGAGTTGGGGTACCCCTCACGCACGGGGGGCTCCAGGTGACGTCACAAGTTCACCCGTGTGTGCCTGAGTGTGGACGGCGATTTGCTGTGGGCTGCCTTTTTTCATCAGGTCAGTTGCTGACGACCGTGGCAGCCCAGCCCGTGCATCTCAGGGTGCCCCCGCCGCACAGCCCTGCAGCTCTGCAGCTCTGCAGCTCTGCCTCCTCCGGTCTTGGCCGACACTACACACACCGTGCGGGCCCAGGCCTCCCTGAATCACGCACACTTGAAGGGACAGAGACCAGAGTGTAACCACCCCCCTCTGAGGGGCTACGGTGCTGGCGGCCCCGATCCCAGCAGGCCAGGGCCCTCCTAGCGTCTCACAGCCACGCAGCTGGGTGTCTGCACCATCCTGAGCCCGTGAACAGGGCAGTGGTGGCCCCAAGACACAGCTCACTCCTGAGGGCGCAGGACAGAGGGGGTGTCAATGGGGCACCACCCCCTCAGTGTCCCTCAGTCTGGAAAGTGCTGGCCCCTGCCCAGGGCCCTGTGGCCGACCTTCGTCCACAGGACGCAGACAGAACAGAACAGGCCCTGGCTGGAGAGATTGGGCGTCCCTTCCTGTGGGCCCAGCCTGCGGGGCAGGTGAGCGGGAGCCGCTCGGGCCTCCTCGGAGGGTCTGGCAGGGCGGTGCTGGGGCGGGGCCGTGGGCTCTGCCACAGAGCTGTGGCCCCACCCAGTCTCACCACGCCTGTGGGGCGTACTCTATCCACCCACATCCATGTGTCATTTGGGTGCCCCAAGGCCTCCCCAGCAGGGGCTTTCACACCGTACAGACCTGCCCTCTCCGCCCCCTGGGCGCTCCCCTCGCCCGCTGCTCCCCTCAGCAGTGGATTTCAGTGGATCCGCCTGTTCTGCCCCCCACTCTGTGTCTGGGGAATCCTCTCACCCCTGCACCTCTGGCCTGCACCCCAGCTCTTGCATGCATGCATAAATAAAAAAAAGAATTAAAAAAAGAACTATATGGTATTGGCACAAAAGTAGATCCACGGACCAGCGGAAAAGCCAGGCCGGGGGGACGTCTGCACCGGCCCCAGCGCCCATCTGCGATAAGACGTGCTGGCCGTAAAGCGGGGAAAAGCCAGGCTCTTCACTAATGATCCAGGGAAAGTTGAGGAATTTCTACATAAGCTGCACAGACGACGCAGCGGGCCCCTCGCTAACACCAGGCCCCAGAATCAGCTCCAGCCCGATTCAAGACTGAGCCACGAAACCTGCAACAAGAGCCATCGGTGATTCTTTCTCTAGATCAGTAATGAAGATATTTTTGGTAACTCAGCCCCTGGCAAGGAGAGTAAAACCAAAAATAAACAATCGGGGTGACCTCAAGTGAAAAAGCTTCTATAGAGAGAACAAAACCACGCGGATCCAATCGCCACCCTGCTGAAGACAGACGGTGCCGGCGCCGCCGACGACCGCGAGGGACTGCCGTCCAAGCCGCACAGGAAAGCCGTGCCATCCCGCACCCGCGAAACCCAGCCAGGCCGTCAGCACTCGGGGGGCAGATGAAAGGGGCCAGTTTGCCAAGAGGAGCCCCGGGAGCCGAGGACGCGGGAAATGCGCCACGGTCACTTCTGGTGAGGCACCGGGAGAGCCCTCAGCCGTGAGGACGCGCCCGTCGCGCCGACCCCAGGCCGGGAGCACACGGAGGAGCGATGGGGCATCGGCAGGGCCGAGGAGGGCCGCTCCCCTGGAAGTGGGAGGGAGGGACCCCAGCAGGGGCGCGCCTGGCCCCGCGGAGCTGCTCGCGTGAGAAGTGCCCCCTCGCCGCCCCCGCCCTGCTGAGTGGGGACTGGGCAGACTTCGGGCCTTCTCGAGGCCTCCGTTTCTACCTGTGAACCCTGGGTGGGCCCCCCCGCTAGGGGGCTGCACGGACCCAGGAGGCGCGCAGCTGTGCAGCAGGTGTGGGGCGCGCCCACGGTGGGGGTGGGTGGCAAGACACGCAGACACAGCCAGAGCCCGCCGGCAGGAGGGGAGGGCCAGGCCCGGGCTGTGCCGCCCAGGCACCGCCCTTCAGGGGGCCTGGGAGAGGCTCACCTTGCTGACCGCTTGGTACCCGCAGTCTGGAATGCCCGCCTGAGCGCCGGCCTCTGCAGCGGGGTGCACAGCCGGGGGCGAGTCTGTGGGAGCAGGCGAAGGGCCCTGTCCCAGCAGGCCTGTGGTCCACAGGTGTGGGGGTCACCCGGGGACAGTCGGGCTCCCTTGCGCTGTGCTTCCTTGGTGGTGGACAGAGGGTTATGTACGGGCGCGGGCGGAGCTGGAGGGATTAAGCACAAGTTCGAAGTCAGCGCCAGCGCCCTGACGGCTGCTGCTGAGCGAGCCCCTTTGAGGGCCCCTCGAGGGCCCCTTTGAAGCTCGTCGCCCTGGGTGTGTGGGCAGCTGGCCGGGCCAGCGGTGGGGGGCGCACAGGGCCAGTCGAAGACTACCCCTCTTGGGGGACTAGCCGGCCCTGGCCTTGTGGGGAATCCTGACCTCCCCCCGCCCCCGGGAAGCGGCCCCCATGGAAGCTCCAGATGGTTCCTCAAGCAGCAGCTGTTCCTGGTGTTGTCTGTCAAGATGGGTGAGAATGACAGGGGGCCCCCTTTGCTCCCCGCTGTTAAAAATGAAGCTGGAGGGGCCTCCCTGGTGGCTCAAGGGGTTAAGAACCATACTATGAAGCTGTCCACAGCCTCTGCAGCATGAGTTCAATCCCCGGCAGGCCAGGGAGCAACCCACAGGGCGCAGCAGACCTCTCCTGTCTCCCCGCTGCTCCCCTCAGAAGTGGATTTCAGTCAGTCTGCCTGTTCTGCTCCTCACTCTGTCTCTGGTGAGTCCTCTCACCCCCCACATATCTGGCCTGTACCCCAGCTCTTGTCTGCATAAATAAATCTTTAAAAAAAATGAAGCTGGAGAGAAAAAAAATGAAGCCAGAGTGTTGATTGCTGCCAACCGAAGTGACTGGAGCCGGGGTGAGCAGGTGAATGTTTCATGCTGTGGGTTACTAAGTTCCCCAATAGTGTGCTCTCGAGTGGTCTCTCCTGGGGGACTTGGGGCGCCCCTCTGCCTACCCACCTAGTGCTGTGAGCAGCTGGCCTGGAGTTCTTGGCTGATCTTTGGGCCCTGGGTGGTGACCAGGAGCCAGAGCATGCAGGGGCGCGCCAGTGGGCGGGCCTGGGGTCCATGCTGCGAGAACTCAACCCGGACACTCAGGGAATCCCTGCGGCCTGCTCCCCTGCCCGCATGGCTGGCAGTGCCCCAGGTTGTCACCCGGCATTTCTGATGTGTCTGGAGCCGCTGGTTGCAGGGTCCCCCGGCACCTGTCGCTTGACACGCCCCCAAGGCTGCAAGCCCAAGAGTAATCCCTGTTGTGAGAAATTACAAAGGCTGGGCCTCGCCCCTGTTGGAACGAGAAACAGATGCAGGAGCGTTTCAGGGGAGCAGCAGCCCCTCCTGGTCCAGCCTAGGCCACCCCGTGCCTCAGGCGCTGCTGCCAGTGCCACCGTGTGACTTGGCCTCGGCACGAGTTCATGTGGAGCATGACCCAGTGTGTCCCCCGCTGAGGGGCCAGCGTGGGGTTGACAGGGGTCAGCTCTGAAGTCCCTGGGTGCCGTCTGGTATCTGCTTTGGGCCGTGCGTGCTTGGGCGTGCGGCGGGCGTCCACACGCATGGACGGGGCTGGTTCCCTCGTCTGCCGTCTCTGGACACCTCTGACCACCCTTGGTCCTTTGGCCAGAAACCCAGCTCTGCGCGGGTGACAGTCATTTCGATGACTGTGCTTTTCCGGAGCCGCATGGCAGAGAAAGAGGACAAAGACCGGGTTTCCCCTGGAGAGGGAGGTTCTCTCCCGCAGAGCTGGGCTCTGAGTTTCCTGCTGCGGCTGTGCAGCACCGCACGGGCGAGAAGATGGAGAGAGGACGTGAGCCCCCCTGGCCGGCCCTGCTCCGGAGCTGGGACCTTGCCTGGAACTTTCTCTGTGGGCGCCAGTGTCCCCTCGCGGGTTTGAGCTGCGCTGCGTTCAGGCCAGGTGGTCCTGGAGGGAGAAAGGGGAACTCACTGCTGATTTTGGGGGTACTAAAAAATCTGATTTTCTTTCTCGGTCTGCCTGCGACTTTTTGCTTTTTAAAGTCCTTGATAACCGATCTGTGCGGTTGTCGCGACGTTAAAGGTGTGGTCAGTGGGAGACCGTGGGGGGAGCTCCCGGCGCCTCATCTGAAGGGGGAATCCTTGCCGTTGCTTTGTAAAGAATTTTGAGATTTTCTGCTTATTGAGCCTAAGCAACTTGATCCAGATGTGCACAAGTTTCATCAAGTTCCTTGATTCTGTGGGTTTATCCAATTTTATATTTTTAGTCATTATGTCTTCAGAGAAGGTTTCTGTTCCCTCTTGCGCTTCAGGGGTTCCAAGCACACACACACCAGGCTGCTGGGAGTCATCCCCTAGCTCACTAACGCTCTGTTACAAAATTATTTTTCCTCTTTGTCTTATTCTGGAGACTTTGTACTGCTCTGTTTTTAAGTTCACTCATCTTTCCTCCTGCAGCACCTGATCTGTCGCTGCTCCCACCCAGTGAGTCTTTCATCTCAGATGCTGTAGTTCTCATGTCTGCAAGTTTGATTTGGGTCTTTTTATATTTTCCATGTCTTTACTGTTTTGAGTATATGAAATGCAGTTTTAAGAACTTTCTTCTTCTTTTAAAAAGACTTTTTTAAAAAAGATTTATTTATTTATGCATGCAAGAGCTGGGGTACAGGCCAGAGGTGTGGGGGGGTGAGAGGATTCACCAGAGACAGAGCGGGGAGCAGAACAGGCAGATCTACTGAAATCTACCGCTGAGGGGAGCAGCGGGGAGACAGGAGAGGTCTGCTGCACCATGTGGGTAGCTCCCTGGCCAGGGATTGAACTTATGCTGCAGAGGCTGCAGACAGCTTCATAGTGCTGAGACTTAACCCCTTGCGCCAGCAGGGAGGCCCTAAAAAGACTTTTTAAGCCAAGGAATTGCCTACATTTCATAGAAGAATCAACGTAACATAATTACCAAAGTCCATCCTTCACCTTCAAAGTCACTCTTGGTGGTGGACTCTCCTTGAATCTGGGCAGATGTGTGATGACCTGCACCCCTGCTGCCGTCTTATAGTGGACTGCCCTAAAATATCTCTGAGCTTTGCCTCATCTCCCTCTCTCTTCCACCCTGGCAATCACGGACATTTTGGTGATGTCTGCACTGTTGACTTCTCCAGTGTCCTGTAACTGGATTTGCAGTTTGATGTCTTTCACTTAGCAACATTCATTTAATTCTCCTCCACGCTTGTTCACCATTGCAAGCCCATTCCTGCTGGCGTTGACTATTTCCCCTGGTCTAGATGGGCCGTGCGCTTACGCACTCCTCCAGTGGGAGGTCTCGGTTGCTTCCAAGTCCTTTATGCAAACGCCCGTGTGCAGGATTTTGTGTGAGATGTTGAGTAAATACCGGGAACAATATTGCTGGGTTGGATGTAACAGTATGTTCAGTTTGGTGAGCAACAGCCACGCCGTTTTCCAAAGTGGCTGCACCTGTGTGCCTCCCGCCAGCTGGGGCTGTTCTCCTGGTCTCCCTCTCGGCAGTGTTTGCCACGGGCAGCGTTTGGGGTTTTGCCCATCGAGTATCGTGCAGTGCGGTTTCCATGTTTTAATTTACACTTCACTGGTGACGGGATGTGGAACATCTTTTCATGAGCGTGATGCGCAGATGACTCTGTGTCTCTTTGCTGAGGAGACTGCTCAGGTCTGTGGCCCATGAGAAAGTGGAGTTGTTTGTTTATTCACTTTTGAATTTTCAGTTCTTTGTATGTTTTAGATAACAGCTCTTTGTACTTTGTCACATGTGTCTTTGGCAAATGTTTTCTCCCAGTTGCAGCTGCTTTTCTAGTTCTCTTGACATTGTCTTTTACAGAGCAGAAATTTTTTATTTTAATCAAGTCCAGTTTATCAATTACTTCTTCAGTCACTCATGGCTTTGGTATTATATCTACAAAGTCATAACCACAGCCAGGGTCAACTAGATTTTCTCCTGTGTCACCTGCTAGTTGTTTTATGTTTTTGCATTTTGTAATTCAGTCTGTGATCCATTATGATTTAATATTTGTGAAAGCTGTAAGAACTCTGTTCTCTTGCATGCTGCTGTCCAGTTGTTCCAGCACCATCTGTGGAAAAGACTTGTCTTTTCTCCACAGTGTTGCCTTTGCTCCTTTGTCAAAGATCATTTGGCAAATGCTGCTCCTATCTCTGCTTGGATACACTGGTTTGTTTTTCCATTCATGTGACGATCTGCCTCTGGGCTCTTTGAGATTCTGTTCTGGGCTCTCTGTTCTGGCCCATTGTCTTATTTGTCTATTCTTTTGTCAATATCACACTGTCTTGCTAACTGTAGCATGCTCCAGCACTGCTCTTTTCAATGTTTGTTGGTCGTCATCATTAAAAAAATTGTCCCTGTCTGCTAGTTCTAGAGTCTATGTCACTTCTGATTCCATTGACTTTCTCTAAATGGAGTTGTGTTTTTCTGCTTCTTTGCAGACTCAGAAATTTTTCATTAGATGCCAGATGTTGGGATTTTACGTTGTTGGTTGCTGGAAGTATTTTCGGTTTCTAAAATATTGAGTTTTGTTCTGGGGTGTAGTTAAGCTGTGAGGGAACATTTTAGTCCTCTCAGATCTTGTTTTTAAGATGTGTTAAGCGAGGCCAGGTCAGCACGGGGTGACTGAAGGATGACCCTCCTGAGGTGTCACCCGTGAAAAGTGACAAGTGCTGGCCAGGCATGGCCACTTGAAGGCCACGGAGGCCCAACCACCACTGAGACCCTCTATCTTCCTCTATCTTGGTCTGAAGGTGGCATTTCTCAATGGCCAGATGGCCCAGCCAAGGGCAGTGACGTGCAGAGGCCAGGTGGGTCTCCCTGGGAGTGACCTGACCCCAGTCCCCTCAGCCCACCCCCCGGTGGGGCTGGGCCAGGCGCCCAAGGCATTCTGTGCTCACCTGGGCCTCGCCCTCCAGAGGGCGGACTCCTGGGCAGCCGGTTTCTCTTGCTGGGGTCTTATCCCCTGCCCCAAGCAGGGAGTGCCCGTGGTCTTGGCCCTCACGGGGGACAGCCTGCCAAAAGGCTCTCAGGTCTGTGCCCCGAGGGCCCCTCAGGCCAGAAGCAGGGGCGAGCCTGCTCCGGGGGCTTAACCACAGCAGCATGCCCTCTCAAGGAGGGAGTTTCTGAGGCAAGGCGGGCTGCAGAGAGGGGGATTGGAGCGGGGCCCTGTGCCCAGGCCCTTGTGGATGCCTCCCTGAGCAGACGTGCAGGCCTCCTGCAGCCGTGCGCGCCCCCCACCGGGCTCAGCATGGCCAGAACGCTGCCTGCGCACCCCTGTGCCAGAGGCCAGGGGCTCCTCGCCTGTCTCCTCACAGCTGACGTGGAGAAAAAGAGCAGCCAGCTGAGCCCCCCTCACCGCCACCCCCAGATCTAGCCCCCCCAACAAGGGAGCCAACAGGAGCAGCTGCGTGAGCCGCCGGCGCCTCTCAAATTCATCACCCCACAAATGCCTGAAAAAATGCAAATAAAAGTAAGATTATGATATTTGTCGTAAATAAGCAATGTAGCAACTCAAATCTGGTTTGGGCTGTCAGCCGAATCCACCAGAGAGAAATTGATGTTGAAATATTTGCGAATGTTCTCATGGAACATTTATCGCGGGACGTGGGGCTCCAATGAAGCCTTTATATAAATTATTCATTATGGAATTCAGCCGGAACGCCAAGAGCCCTCCCACCAAGGGCCGCCTGTTTGCTTTGATTTTCTGTTGCCCCTGAAGAGCTGCTCTGGGTGGGCACCCAGCCCGTGGCTGGCCAGGCGCTGTGCCCGGCGGCCCCGCGAGTCTTCCAGGAAAGGCGGCTTTTCCTCAAGGGCTTTTTCCGGGGGCCGTGTCCTCTCCGGCATGGAGCTGGGGTTTCCCTGGGGGCACCAGTACATGTGGGCGTCCCTGGCTTCTGTCCGTGGAGGGGGCGCCTGGCCCCAGGAGCACAGCCGGGCCCTCAGGCCCTGCGGGAGGGGCTGGCAGGCCAAGGAAGGCAAGGCCCAGAGCGGGGTCTGGTGGCACTGGGTCCCCTAACCGCACGTCGGCCTGTGACTGTGATCTGACCTGGGCCACCTGACGGCGTCCTCACAAGGAGCCGACACTGGGGCCCCGTGTCACGGGGAGAAGGAGCAAGGTGGGGACACAGGAGCAGCCCACCCTGCCGACTCCTGATCGCCACCTGCCTCCTGCACTGCGAGAACCCCAGTGTGTGCGGGGGTCTTGAGGCAGCGCCCCAAGAGGCTATGTGGAGACAGCGTGGCTTCCCAGGGGTCCAGAGCAGGGAGCAGGGTCTGAGCCCCGCTGCTGAGTCTTCAGGCTGCAGGAGCAGGGGCCACGCCCTGCACAGAGGCCCCAAGGTGGTCGTGAAGCAGAAAGTCGGGCAGCCCGAAGTCTAGGCAGGCAGGCGTCCAGGCCTGGCTCTTCCCTTCCAGGAGCTCCTGAAGCTCTCCGTGATGTCTGCAGAATTAATTTCATGATTCACAAATGAAGACACAGAAGGGCAGGTGGCCCCATGCTCAGGACGACCCCCAGCCCTGCCGGGTCTGTGACCTTGGCGGTTCCCCTAGAGCCCAGGACCCCTGGAGTGGCCTGGCAGGCTGCCTGCCCGGGGGCTGCCGTCCCCCGAAGCCTCCACCCGGCCCAGGGGTCCGGCACCCTCCTCGATCACAAGCGGCCGGCTCGGCGCCTCCGGGCCTCGAAGGACGCGGCAGGGCATTGCCGGTCCACTGTTCAATTTATTAATCACTCGCTGCCTGCTGGGAGAAGTCGGCTGTGCATCATGGAAACTCATTGTGAAATTTATTGGATTTATGCTGAAAACATTTAACATCTCGCAGAGGAGCCGAGAGCCCGCTGGGTCCTTGCTGCTGACGCTCGCACAGGTCTCGGGCTGCGGCGGCCCCAGCGCCCACCGAGCCCCTCTCCCGGCCTCGCCCACTTCTGCCACGTCAGGCAGGGGTGGGGGTGGGGGGTGGTTGGCGTGTCTCCTGGGCTTGTCCTGCTCGTGCTGAATTTAACACACGGTGGAGAGAGAGCCTGGCCCCCCCGCGCCCCAAAAACAGCAGCTGGGGTATAGTTCGTGTTCTTGTGACCCCAGGTCTTTGTGGCCTGAGGTTCGGAGGTCGGAACCCCGCGCCACGGTGAGAATCGAGGGCCAATCAGCAGCGCGAGCGAGCAGGACTGGGCCCCGCGCCCGCCCAGCCTGGCCCCCAGGAGCCCCCGAGGTAGGACCACAGGCAGCTGGGCCTTCCGGCGCCTGCGCTCAGCCCTGCGCGGTGCCCTCACACGTCCCTGCGCCGCGCCCTCCGTCACGCGGCTCGGTGGCTGCGACACAGCGGCTTCCGGCCCGGTCAGGTGCCAGCGGCGGCGGGCTCGGCCCGAGCCCACCCAGGGAAGGTGCACGTGGGCACCAGAGGGGCCCTCTCCCTTCCCAGCCTCCTGCCCCCAGCAAAGGCCTCCCTACCCCGCCCCCCAGCCTGCCTGGCTGCCTCCGTATTTCCTGGGCTTGACCGAGGCGCTTCCTGGGCCCCTGGGGACAGAGGTTCTCGGTCACCAACTCCAAGCTCTGAGAACCCACTCAGGGGGAGCGGGGAAGCTGGGCTCCATCTCCCTTCACCTCCCTCCCTGCCCCGCTGCTGCCCTGATTTCATTATTTACTCCTGGAACATCCATTTCCATCCCCGCGGGCCTGCAGGCTTGCACCCAGCCCGAGCTGCCCGAGCTGCCGAGCTGCCCGAGCTGCCCGAGCTGCCCCGAGCTGCCCGAGCTGAGATCTAGGTCAGCGGGGAGCGGGAGGAGGACATGGGGTACGGGGCACGGAGCCGGCGTCTGCCTGCTGTCGAGATGTGGTCTCCTGAGCCTGGAGGAAGACGCCCCGACTTCTCCTGGCTGGTGTGACGGCTGCCACCCCCCAAGCCAAATGTTTGAAAGGATCCACACTTAATTGGGCTAATTTAGGAGGAACGACAGCGGTAATTTGCTCCTGTTGCTGCGTCTCTTTGAGAGACGTATTAATATTCTGATTCCAAGAGGGATCCGTGTGAATTCCTCAGTTACAGATAATACAATTATATTTCTAAATTCTCCCCCTAAATTAGTACAGATGGCTAAAAATACCCTCGCCTTTTAATTAATCTTCCGAACAATAGTCTTATGAATACAAATGGATCATTATCTCCTGCCACAGATGGGCCGGGAGCGAGGGAGCGTGAGCCCCGCTGCGGGTCGCGCCCCGTCAGGCTGGGGACCTCAGTGAGGTTCGGGGTCTCAGCCCTGGAGGTAGAAGCAGAGGTGCCCAGCGCACTCCTCTGGCTTCCTGCCTCTGAAGTCCGTGGCCTTCCCTAGGACGTGTGTCCTGGGGCGGGGCTGAGAGACCCGCCACCGCCGCGGCGCCCAGGTCTTCCCGGGGCTCCTTTGGGGGGTGTGGGGGCTCCGGAAGAACCCCGGGCTTCCTCTCTGGGAAGCTGCCCTGTCCACGCCGGCAGTTTTGTCCTGTTTTCCTCTCTGTGAGTATGTGTGTGCACGTGTGTGTGCACGTGTGTACGTGTATGTGTGTGCACGCGTGAACGTTTCCTAGCGTGTGCTGGGTGCCACCCTGGGGCGTGGCAGCGGCTTCTGGCGGCCAGCCGTCGCCCGCCTCACGCAGCGCAGGCAGCTCTGGGTCTCGCTCATGTGCCCGGGACTGGCCTCGGGCGACCCGGGGGACACGAGAGCGCATTGCAATAATTGGGCTCTGAAATTCAAAGTTGATTCCCAGAACCACATCGACGTTCACAACTTCTGTGCTTCAAAGGATGTTTTCAAGAGCGAAAAGACAACCAGCAGGGTGGGGAGCGATGGTTGCAGACCACACGCCTGGCGGGAGGCCACTGCCCAGAGCGCGTCCGGACGCCCACACTCAACAAGCCAGCCTCACCGAGACAGGGCAGCGCACCCGCCGGCCTTTCTCCAAGGAAGACGCGCGCTGCCCGCGGACACGTGAGGACGCCCAGCTCCGTGACTCACCGGGGCGACGCACGGCAGGATCTGCCCGGGGGAGCGGCTGGTGTGGAAAGCGCGGGCGACACCAGGTGCTGGCGGGGAGGTGGAGAGCCGGGGCGGGCGTGACTGGCCACCGGGCCGGGAGCTAGAGTTCCCGCCCGCGGCCCCGCCTCCGGGTGCACAGACAGAAGGGAACGCAGGGGTTCAGACGGGCAGGTGCAGCCCTGTGCACCGCAGCCTGGGCCAAGCAGCCGGCGTGTGCACGGCCAGTGCGGCCGTGGCTGGGCGGACGGGTGACCAAAGGGCTCCACCCACGCGTGGAATATTATTCGGTCTTGAGAAGGAAGCGCGTCCTCATCCAGCTGCCGCATGGGCGAAGCTCGAGGACGCCGGCTGAGGAAGCCAGCCCCATCGGCTCACCGCCTGCGTTCGGGGCGGGGGGAGCCCCACTCTTCACAAAGCCCGGAAGTCGCCGGGTCCTGAGCCCGGGGTCCCTGGCCCGACCGCTCAGGCTAAGGGACACATAAGCTTCCGTAGGCCCAAGTCCTCTGCGGGGTCGCCCTTCTCCTCCGGGTGGGAGGGAGGAGGAGCCCTTCAGGCCTTTACAAATGTAAGTTCTACCGGGTCCAGAGAGTTAGGCCCTGATATAGGGGAGAAGGGTGGCAAAGAGCCCCCCGTTACTGTTATTTGAAATAACAATAATAAATAATAATAATGGTAATAAATAATAATGATAATAACAGTAATAAATAATAATAATAACAGCAATAAATAACCCTCATCTACAGGGGCATACTTTGGGGTGCTGTGCTCTGATCTTCACAGGGACAGGGGCCCTCCCCCACGAGAAAGGGAAGGTTAAATGAGACAACCAGCCCAAGCGTGGCCTGGGAGCTCCCGACACGTAGCGCTCCTCCTGCAGCAGGCTGGCCGGGGCGCTCCCGAGCCCAGGAGAACGCGCCCGCTGGTGGCTGTGCCCCCTCTGGCTCGGGTGTCGGCATCACGCCACGCCAGGCGAGTCTCGGGACAGCAGCTCAGAATGAGGCTGGACTCTGCTAGGGGAGTCCCTCATCCTGGGCCTCAGCGCCTCGGCCACCTGAGTGTGCTGGTCTCAGGACCAGAAGGAGACTTGGCCTCAGTGACGCGGACAAGCGCAGCAAGCCCTCCGGTGAGGGTAGGACGGGCGTGGCCTCTGGGGCAGCCCTGGGTCTGGGTGCTGGGACCCCAGCAGAATGGAGCCGGTGCCTTGAGTGTCCCACCTCCCGGACACAGGGGGTGGCCTCTAGCCATGGGCGGGACGCTGCGTCATCAGCCATGTGTGGTTGGCCAGGGGGCTGTGACGAGTAGATCTGACAGTCTCAGCAACTCTTTACAAGGCAAGCTTGCTCGTATTTCCCTCATGCTGCAATCCAGGCAGGTGTTGCTGGTCAGTGGGGGCCTCCCCCACGTGGCGACTCAGGGCCCCAGCTCCTCTACCCTCAGGCTTCCTGCGTCCTCGTTGGGGCTACTCACCTCTGGAATGTGCACATGGACACTGGGGAAGTCCGGTGAGGTGTAGGAATCCCTTGTCAAATAAGTTTTTTTTTTTTAAATGAATAAGGCAAACAATGTAACACTACAAAGGAGATAAATTATGTTGAAATGTAGTTCTCAAAATATTATAAACCAAATTTACAGCACAGTCATTCAGCGCTTCTCTATAAACGTGTCACAGAATAGCAGCGGGACTAGCAGCTCCACAACTTCAAGGCGGTGAGGAGGGAAGCAGTTCATATCGGCAATCATGGCACTTGCGGTGATACCTGGGACTTCAGTCTGCGAACCCGTGGACAGAGGTTGCCCGGAAGGGCAGCATTTCACCCTCTCACGTGCGTTCTTGGTAAGACACGATGACCGGCTGTCCCGGACGCAAGCGGGTACAGGGAGGTCTAGCAGGAGCTTTCCGCTGTGGAAGAGGACAGGGGTATGGGTGAAAAGCAAGTTCCGGATGCTTTGGGAGACATTCTGGAGGCCAGAAAAGAAGGACACAAGACCTCAGCCCCATTTATGTAGGCCCTTCTCTCCTGCCTGGGTGGAGAGCCCACGATATATACTGAGGCAGGGGCGTGGAGCAGAGGAAGGGGAGCTGGAAAGGAGGGACCCTCCATAAAGGGTTGATTGTTGAGTTACGTGCCCTTGTGGACAACCGGATCTCAGTTCTGCTGAGCCTCTCTGAGGAGTCTTGTAGAGGATTGCTCCCTGCAGGATGCAAGGTGGGTGTGTTTGTCCTCTTGAGGTTTTTCTTGCATGTGGGACGTTCTACCACCTTGGAGAAAGCCTTGGGGCCGAAGAGCAGAGAGTCAAGGCAGCGTAAACTTGAGCTGAGACGTCATCGCTGCGCGGGGAACTGTCCCCGGCCGCAGTGCTGACATCAGACAGAGCAAGAGGGGTTTGTCACAGCCCACCCCGTGACGACTCAGATCTGCATGCAACTGCACACTTTGTCCACGCCATCGTTTATGTTCAGATGGATGGCTGGTTGGATTCTCTAAGAAAACGTGCAGCGGGCAGGATTTGCAGAAACACAGCTTGCCGTGATGCTGTCTGGCCCTAAAATCCATCATCCTTCCACATGACTCATTCTGGAGCTCCGCCGCGCACAGAGGCTGTGCTGATAACGGACTCTGGTTGTGTTTTTTTTTTTTTTTAAATAGAGGCATGTTTTATTTATTTATTTATTTATTTATTTGTTTGTTTGTTTGTTTGTTTTGTTTATACAAGCACTGGGTACAGTCAGAAGCGCGGGAGGGTGAGAGGATTCACCAGAGCCAGAGCGGGGAGCAGAGCAGGCAGAAGGGCCGAAGGACACTGCTGAGGGGAGCAGCGGGCGGCAGGAGAGGTCTGCGCGCCATGTGGGACCCTCACCCGGTGGCCGGGGCGCAGCCGGGGATCCAACCGGCGTCGCAGAGGCTGCGGGCAGCTTCGCAACCAGCGCTCACCGCTGCGCCCCCGGGGAGGCCCCGGACACTGGTTGTTGAGGGGAGGCACTGAGGAGAGGAGTGGGTCCTGCAGAGAAAGGCCTCATGTTATGGGCGTCACCACATGAAGAGCTGTTTTCTCATAATCACCAACTTGGAGGAGATATTCTCCTAGAGAATGCAGGAGGGAGATTCTTCTTTCTGGCTTAGAGGGGTCGGAGGATAAGAGTCAAGATTCTTAGGTGCGTTCACCTCAAAGTCGCTGCCACGTCACTGAGGTTCCCAGTTCTCTACGAATCCTTTACATCAGCCTGGAATCTGTCACGTCTGTGCGTCCAGTTTCTTTCATGTTTTCTTCCACCTTTAAATTTAATTACAACCCTGATTTTCAGCACCCTCTGCCCTCCGGCTGCAGGAAAGGAAGGTCACTTTAAGTGCTGTCATGGAGGAAATCTGACTTTGACATGCTCTGAGCTGATAATTGGCTAACGTGGACTTGTCATTCTCTTTCATGAGGATGAAGGCCGTTGCCAAAAGATAGGAACCACCCCATCCTTTGAACTCCCACTGACTCCAGGCACTTCAAGCACTAGTTACTGCACCAACCTCTGCTTTCCTCCCAACTGTACCTCACCCACACACGCAATGAGAGTTTTGACAGTCGTGGTGCTGCTGCATACCAGGGATTGTTACTGCTTTGTTTATCATCCAGTAATGGGGTCTTTGTTCTCCAAGGGGGGAAATATGCCTCCTAGACTCATTCCTGAAAGTCAGTTTTTAAAATTTGGTTTGATTGCCCAGAAGTGGAGACTGAGACAGGGGCTTGGGTGCCGTTACCGTAATGGAGACGTAATTCCAGGGAGCAGGAACAAGGATCGTGCGAGTGGAATAAGGCAGGAGGAAAGGTCAGGGGAAGAATTTGCTATGGAGCAAATTCCGCTGTGCTCACCTGATCTTCAGTGCCACTGGGGATCCCCTACGCGTGGTGTCATGTGTCTCCCCTTGTTGTACCCCTGAAGGAAGTGAGGGTGAGCCACTTATCCAAAGCTCACACCATCTGTCTTTTCAGGGCCAGCTTTGGGGTTCTTGTCTCCCCCCCACACTGTGCCCATCAAGGGCAGTGTCCCCCATGATTTCAGAAAAAGCTCTGATGCAAAAGAGGCAGCGACACAGTGTGCACGAGGTGGGAACTGTCTCGAGATGACTGGATTAAGGAGGGTCACATGTACACACAATGGAGTGTTATTCACCTACAGCGAGAAGCCCCGCCATCTGCCACCATATGGAACGACCTACAGGGGACAACACTCAGTGAAAAAGGTCAGAGAAAGACAAACATTGTAAGATCCACCGTGTATGGAAGATGAAGAAAACAAAAACAAACGGCATGAAACAAAGTCAAAACCTTAGACTATGAGAGCAAAGTAGCAGTTACTAGAAGGGAAGGGGGTGATGGCGGAGAAATAGAGTAAAGGGGGTCACTTGTACACGAGGTAGAAACTAGACCTTTGGTGGAGAACATAGTGTAGCACGCACAGATGTTGATTTATAATACTGTGCACCTGAAACCCATGTAATGGGAAAAATCAATCCCACACCAATAACAACTACAACACAACCAAAAAGAATCGACAGATAAAAAATTGAGGCCCCCAAGGAAGTCAAACATTTGAATTGAACATGACGTTTCAATCTCTGCCTCTGTAAAGCCTCGAAAATCTGCTGTTAGTTTATAGTTCTGATTAACGACACCTAAAGAAAGGGCACTGGAGCCATTACCTGAGCTGGGGGACTGTCCACCCCTGTGGATCCCGCCAGCGTCTGCCACCCCCAATGGGCAGATTTGGATCCAGAATGCTTCCAAAATGCTTGAACACCTTCCATCACTCTGTAACCTTGTGTTTGATCCACACACTTAATTTCATTTACCTACGGTCCTGATGCTTCAGTCCAACCTCCTAAATCCCTGAAGATTTGATTAATGGGGCCACACAGCATCTGCACTGGGGGAGCAGGGCCAGCACACCAGCTGGGTGCCTGTTTATAATTTGTTTGTCAACTTCTGTTTGTGCAGGAAAAAACAGACAACCAGCTGCTGTACCCACGCACGGAGAAAGATCACACTGACGCCTGCTTTGTGCTTTGGAGGAGACGCCTGCCGGATCCTCAGGAGTCCCAGGTTAGGACACCGTCCTCTCTGACTGGGGTAAGTAGCAGCTGCCGCATTTTTTTCAGTTAGAGCCCTTGGAGAGAAATGCAGCCGTTTCAAAAGACAAAGTGCCTCCCCGTGGGGCAGCCTGTACGGTCTAAACGGGGTGTCACTTTTTTTTTCCAATTCTGAAGGCCCTGGAGTTATATAGTCTCTCCGTAAAAGAGATATAATGTTCTCCTTTTATGAATGAGGGCCCAGGAGCACTTGCAAAGGGCTACATGTGGTTCTAAAAATATGCTGTGTGGGGCCTTTCTGGTGGCCTAGGGGTTGACACTCAGGCTATCACCGCTGCAGCCTGAGTCTGATCCACACTCAGAGAGCTACCCACATGGCGCGGCAGACCTCTCCTGTCTCCCCACTGCTCCCCTCAGCAGTGTGTTTCAGTAGATCCGCCTGTTCTGCTCCCTATTCTGTCTCTGGTGAGTCCTCTCACCCCTACACCTCTGGCCTACCCCCCCCCATTCTTCTATGCAAAAATAAATAAAATTAAAAAAAATGCTGTGGCTTTGACTGGCTGCTGGAGAGGCCCACCTTGAGGGCTGAGCATCCGGGTACGGAGGGGCGCGGAGACCAAGCAGGCAGAGGGGGAGCTGCTGGAGCGCAGGCTCCTGGGTGGGGCCTCTCCAGCTGTTGCCAAATGTGGGGGCAGTTGCTAGTGGCTTTTCTGTTCCAGAGCCCCCCAGGACGCCAGCAAGGAAAAAAGGGGATACAGGATTTGAGGGTGTAAATAATCCCAAGTTGACTTTTCCGTGATTCGCGAGCTCAAGACTCCGGACGGTCCCCAGCGGGTCGCGGGAGGATGCTGTGTGCTGGGGCAGACCTGGGCTTGAATCCCGGCTGCCCGTTTGACTGAGCCGGCCACCAAGGCCCCCTGAGCATGGGCATTTCGTTCCAATCACGGGTATTGTGATCTCGACTTCACGGGGTTGAGATGGGGATTTCCGCGGTGAGGGGAGCTCATGCTGCCCCGCAGGGCAGGGGGCGCGTAACGAAAGCTCCCTCCTTCCCCTTTCCTTGGTTGTTGGGAGAAGCCAGGCCTCGGTTCCACTGCCTGGGAAGCTCGCGGGCTGGGAAGGATACACCACAGCGTGTCCACTCACCTCCAGGCAGGCTGGGAGTGATTGAAGGGACGACTTCAGATGTTCGGAAGACCAGGAGCTACTGCTTTGATGTCTGCTTTAAAAATTCTCTCCTTACTGTGGCTTCGCTTTGGACTTTTTGGTTCTGCAGGATTTCCTAATCCCCTTTAAATAAAGATCAAAAAGAAGCCGGCTCCTGGCAGCAGCTCCCCCTCCCTGCTGGCCAGTAGCTGCAGAGGTTGGGCTTGAAAGTCCTGGCGACTGCCTTGAGCTCCTGAGCACTCTCTGGGCTCCGAACCAGCGGGACGCTCAGTCGTCTCGTGCCGGATCAAGCCCCGGGCTGCTGCTCCCGAGCGTCGGGAGTCCCAGTCGCACAGCCTCCCTGAGCCGGGCACGGCTGTGAGAGCTCACACCCACCAGGGGGTTTGCTCCTGCCTTCAGGTGACCACACCATGATCCCCTTTGTTGGACGGGGACGCCGAGGCACAGGACGGCGCAGGGACTCCCCAGAGTCACCCAGAGGGTAAGTGGCAGAGTTAGGGGCGGGGAGGCAGGGCCCATGTACATGGCTATGGCGCCGGGTGAGGGGGACACAGCCTGGGGTTGGTTCTCAGCCTGAGGCAAGTCCAGACCACCACTCTGGGGGTTTCTCCCTCCCCGTTCAGAGGCTCCTGTCCACAGTGCTCTGGTATTTGCGATCCCCAGCACATTCTGGGGACCATGGCCACACAGCCACGCATACCCCCCCCACACCCCACGCCCACCCCCAGGTACTCCCCCGTGTGCACATGCATGCACACGCAGTCACATGCATGCACACGCGGTCACGCCCCCACAGCCCAGCACAGGAACTGGAGGAGGGACAAGGGTACCCGATACCCTTCTCCCTGATCACCACCCCCACGGGGCTCTGCAGAGATTCTGGGCTCTGGGCTCCTCCAGAGACTTCTGGGCTCGGCTCTGCCACGCGCCTCAGCCGGCGGGCGCCAACAGTGCTGCCCGGAGCCGTGTGCGGCAGCCCCTCCACGTGCTGTCCAGAGCCGGAGCCCGAGTTGGAGCCCGAGCCGGAGCCGCCTGCAGAGTCCCGGCGGCCAGCCACCAGCCTCAGATGGGCCAGAGAGCCTGGACAGGCGGACACTGACCACTGGGCCTGGACAGGCGGGAGCCCAGCAGCGGTCAGCGGGGCCAGCCTGGCCCAGAAAACCCACCCAGCACTGCACAAGATGCCGGACTGCTGTGTGTGTTCTGACAGCGTGAGCCTTTGGGGAGACTTGGTAGGTGGTGAAAGCCACAGTGGAGGAGCAAGGAGCCCTCTCCTGGCCTCCAGGCCTGGCGGGCAGGGTGAGGGCTCCCTGGGAGAGGCAGCCGGGGCTCGAGGTGGGCGTGAGGTGGGGTGTGAGGTGTGGGGTGTGCTTGGGCTGGGGGTGGCCTCTGAAGTCAGTGTGTGGAGGGCACGGGGTCTGGGGTGCACTGGCCCTGTGAGGTGAGAGCTGGGGACTCACCCGCGTGAGAGCCGGGCCCGGGGGCGGACAGCAGCCCGCACTGCTCACGGCATGTCGACCAGCTGTGATCAGATCTCTGAGTCAGTGTTCAGCAATTTGGGATAATGAAGTTGCTTCCCCTGAGGCCCCACAGGGAGGCTTTGGGAAAGCGGAGGGTCCACCCTCCGTGAGAGCTCAGCCCGGACGGCAGGATGGCCCAGCCAGGCAGGTGTGGACCCTGAATTTGGGGGCCCTGAAGTCTGGAAGCTTCTGCCTGCCTCCCTGAAGGGACCCCCCCCAAGCCGCCGTCTGTGCCTCGTCTCCTGCTCTGGGGCAGTGCTGGGCCTCCAGGGCCCTGACCTGTGGGCAGAGGGCACCAGTGCCCAAAAGCTGTTCCCTGTCTCTGTTGTACACCCCGTGGGCAGGAGCTGCTGGCTCTGGCTTCTCAGACTGACCACCCTCCTGAGCCACCACCCCGTTTAACTGGACCATCAAACTGCTACTTTCAGTGTCCATTTGTCTGGCTGGACATGGTGGCCTCAAGCCCGGAGGCCCGGAGTTGCTCCATGACACATTTGGTTGAAAAATCAAAGAGTCAAATAAGCCCCCCAGCCCCTGTAGGCACTGAACACTCAGCGGGGGGCAAACTTGGCCTTGGCTTTGCAGACATGAGGCTCCGAGGCTGGCGCTCGAGCCTCCCCTCCAAGGCCTCCAGCCCTGGCCTGGCTTTAACCTGGGGCTGATCCCCGTGTCCCCCCAAATTCACGTCCACTGGGAACCCCAGAGCGTGGTTGTGTTGGATGCAGGGTCTCTGTAGAGGTCATTGAGCTAAGATGTGGTCACCTGGATTTGGTGGCCCTAAATCTGGCCAGTGGTGTCCCCCAAACTGTACAGAGGGGCTGGAGCAGGTGCGCCCCTGAGCCCCTGGGGAGCCTGGGACCACGAGGGCTCAGGCATCAGCCTCAGGGCTGAGGGAACACGTGTCTGTGGCCTCAGCCCTGGCTTGCGGCTGTCGGCCAGGGCGGCCCCGCGAGGGTGAGACTGTTGGGCCCGTCCATCTTGGCAATGAGGGGCGGGGCGGGGGTGGCCAGGGCCTGGCGCTGCCCCAGCCAGCAGCTTGGGGTGCTTCTGAGTGGGACCGTGGACCCTGCTGTGTCACCCGGCACCCAGGCCAGTGTGTGCCCAGCAGCTATGGGCTCGGGGTGGGTCCCTGCCTGTGAGGCCAGGGGTCGGCCTGGTGGCTCCTGTGGGCCTCAACAGGGAGCCCTGGGGGGGCTTTGGGAGAGGGAGGCCGGTGGCAGGGATGGAAGCGGCTAGATGCAAGGCCAGTGTGGACACAGATGGGCTGAGGTCTTGGTGGGGGCGGTGCTCGGGATGCTTCCTAGGGACACAGGAGGAGAGCCTGGCTTTGGCACAGGGACCGTCCCCCTCCTGGCTGTGTTCCTTGGAGCCAGGGCCAGTCCTGTGGTGGGCGGGCAGCCCTGTGGGAGCCTGGCACCCCACCTCACAGAGTGGCCCTCAGGGCGCAGCAGCCTGGGCTCCGCCAGGGCAGCGGGTGGGTGGTCGACCCCAAGGTGGCGTGTTCGCGTTTTAGGGAAAACACCGCAGCTGCTTTGGGGACACACTGGTCAGGTTGAGCTGCGCCGTCCAGACACAGAGCTCGGCTGCCCGGCCCTGCGCCAGGTGGCTGGGCAGCTGGACACTGGCGGGTTCTGTTCTGAACCCTGAGCTGGGTTTCAATAGGATCAAACAGGCCCAAGCTCCCCGCCCCAGTCAGGGTCAGCGGCTCGGGCGCCCGCAAGGCCTTGGGAACAGCTGGCTGGGAAATGGCCGGTCATGTCAGAAAGGCGGGCACCTGGGGGTGTGAGCGGACCTGGATTCAGCCTGATGGAGGTTGTCGGAGCAGAGCAGAGGCTGCGACACTGCAGAGGAGGGAGGCGGGGCAGGGAGGGCGAGGCGCCTCCAGGGAGGCCCTGCTGCTCGATGTCCTTGCGGGGCTGGACAAGACAGCCTGGCCTGCAGGGTTGGGGGCCCGGAGCTGGCTCTGGGGATGCAGGGGGCCCCCAGGCGCCGGGGAGGGAGCTAGTCTTGATCCCCTAAGGGGGTGCAGCCCTCCCTTCTTCCCAGGCTCTGGGGGGGAGACCACCCCCCACTCAGACCACTCAGCTGGGGAGCACAGGCCTCCGTGGCTTGGAGGGACACGGGCTCGGAGGTGTGGGTGTCTCAGGAGCATCTGCCCCCGTCAAGTTTGCTGCGTCTTTGTGTTCACACGTGCGCCCGAGCGATAGCCAGTGCAAATCTTTGTCTAATTAAGTCCAGAGAGCTCCCTCAACACGCGCGAAGTAAAAATTACAAGCGATAAGCAGCATCATGTCAGTTTAATCGGCGGCGTTTTGTCTTTCTTAGAGGCGCATAAACTGCCGAGCACTGTGGCGGCTGGTGTCAGGCGCACAGCGGGTCCTGGCTCGGTCAGGGTCAGCCTTGGGCGCCGGCCTCCAGGCACAACCGCACGCCCGGCTGGTGTCAGGGCAGCTGCTCTTCTTCTCCGGGGAAGCTCTGGCCCGTGGACCTCGGGGCGCCGCTCCCCAGCGCACCCCAGGCTGGGCCGCGGGTGCGGGGAGCTTGGGGTCCGCAGAAGTCACCCTGACCGCTTCCCAGTCCTGGTCGGCCAGACCCGAAGGTGTCCAGGAGCGTGTCAGGCCCGCGCGCCTCTCCACGCAAACCACCAGGAACAAGACACGCAGGCATGCGGCGCTTCCCCACTTGGGCTCAACTCTTCTTGTGGCGGGGCCTCCGCGCGGGAGCTGATGAGGCTGGGAGGGAAGGCATCCTGGGAGAGCCGCGTTGTTAAAACCCTCAGTTTAATTCAGATTGATAGCAGCGCTTAGCAGGCCAGCCTCCCCGAGTAATTGAGTCACACTTCCCGAGGCGGATCCCATCTCCCCGCAGGCGTGGGGACTGGCGCGTGCGTATCCCAGCGCCCCCCCCACCCCTGCCCCTGTGGCTGTGGCCCTGGGCTGTCACTCAAGGAGACCAGGTAGAGGGGGGACCCCAGTGTGCCCTGCCCCCACCCCACTCTTCTGTCTAGCTAGGCAGGGCAGCCCTTCCAGAAGCTTCTCTCTGTGGGGAGCTGAGTTTGTCTTCCATCATTGCTCTCCCAGGACTCTTGGCTGCACCTATTTGTCATTTGACTTGCTTCTCTGGTGTTTTCTGTCCTTGGTGGGCATCTATTTTGACAAAATCTCCCTCTATCTGGATCATCCCTGGACGCCCGGCTCATCCATCCAGCTGGGAGGGACATTTGTCCTCTAATGTCCAGCTCCAGGCTGGAAGCTGTGGCACGGAGCCAGCACTTCATCAGCTGGAAGGGGGAGACGTGGGAGGGCCTCACGGAGGCTGGCAGAGGCCCCTGGACGCTGCAAATTTTTGCTTCTCGTGGTATATTGGACCTGGGAATAAACATGGCCACGTAAGATGGAAGCATTTTCTCCTCAGCTGGCTCTATGAGGTGGCTGTGCTCGTGGCACTGTCTTGAAGTTAAGGAAAGAAACTCAAAACAAATTAAGAATGAAACTTCCCAGAGAACAAGAACAGCCTGCAACCATAACGAATTAAAGGTCTGCCGGCGTGCGTGAGCACACACACCCATGCACCTGACCGCGTGGCTCTCCAGACACATCAGCCACACTAAGGGGAGCCCAGGCCCGGAGCCAGCGGGGCCCTGACTGGCAGGTAAGCAGAGAAGGAGGCAGAGGCTGAGATCTGGCTGGTCTGGGGGTGACCCGGAGCTGGAGAGGTGCAGAGGACACTGACAAATAGGTGCATCTACACACACACAGAGCACGAAAACCGGCCACGTCTTGGTGTGGTGCAGGACCCAGGCCGGGTCGGGCCACCGAGGGTTCTCGCAGCCTCCAGCAAACCCGCGCAGCGACGGGAAGGATGAGGTGAAGGCCAAGGCTGATGCACGGGGTTGAGGGGGAACCCGCTCCATCCCCCCCCAGCAGGGGGCTTTTCCCTCCAGGGTGCCCTCCTCTGCCTCTCAGGCCCTGGTGCCTTCCCCCAGCCCTGCCCCAAGTGACGCTGCCTTTTTATCCCGCCCTTCTGGCCCAGGTGTGTGTGTTTACACACAGCAGGCCCGTGCCCTGGGGGCCGTGTGTGTGCGGGCAGGGCTGCAGGTGCTGGCCGTAGAGGTGAGTGGTGGGAGGGTGTGAAAAAGCCCAATTAACTCATTGACCTCACCGGGGCCAAAGAGGCCGGCTCCTCCGGCTTCAGGACTCGCATTAAACTTGTTGTCTAAGCACACACGAACCACGTTCAAATTAGCATATGGATAATTCTGTAGAAACCCCAGTTTTGAGCAGCAAATGAGCATATGTCTGACTCGCACTTGGAAAGGATCGGCGAGTTAAGTATAGAGACGGAGGGTAGCGAGATTTGACAGGGAGCGAAGCCATTCTTAACGCGAAGCAGTTTCAAGTGCATTTAACAGGAAGCAACAAATGCTGAGAAGCAGCAAATCTGGCTTAGAGAAATGTGGCGCGCTGGACTTCTGGGAAGACCAGTCCAGGAAAAGAGAAGCTGGAAATACAGACCGTCCGTTGGCGTCAGGAACAGACACGTTTTACTGAATTGGGCCCCCATGAAAAGGATAAACGTGAAAATGTGTAAAAGGCCGAAGTGGGTGTAAAATGACGCCAAAGGACAGCGTGTGTCGGCGCAGGGAGCGCTCCACCCCAGCCCTGTAGTCCGGATGATTTTTCGGGGACTTCTACAGTCCCGTCTAGGAGCTTGTAGGGTAAGTAAAGCATCAGGCTTTTCTGCCCTCCGCCATTAGGATTAATGAGGGATCCCCGCGCTCCTGCACGCACGCCGGATGGCGGCCCCAGGAGGGGGTGTGGGCCCGCGCAAGTGGGTGCACCTGGGCTGAGACTGGGCCTATAAGGGCGGTGTCGCGGGGCCGCCAGGAGAACCACGAGAGAAGCAGAGAGAACGCGGGAGAAGGCCGGAGAGCCCAGGAAGAGTGAAGACTTGCTGGGGGCTGGGAGCCTGCCCGCCTCCCGGCCCCCCAGCATCCTGCCTGCCGTGTGCCTGGTGAATCCCAGTAAAAGCCTGAAAAGCCACCGAGGGCTCCGGGACTTCTTACCCCGCCTGCTCGGGTCGTAGAGAGCCTGCCCTGTGTCCTCCTGCCCTGACAGCTGTTCGCGCTCCATCCGCTTCGGGGGCGGTGTGGGAACGGAGGGAAGCAGCTCAGGACCTGGCTGGCTGCGTGAGGCCGGCGCGGTCTGCATTTCTCAGTCGAGTGCGGAGAGAAGAGTAAAGCAATACTCCGTGGCCTTTTTATCTCCGAACCAAGTTGCAAAAACCCTAAGCGAAGCCTCGCCATGGGGTTTGCGGCAGCAAGAGGCCAAAGGGAAAGTTTCACATTTTTATCTTCATCAAGGCAGAGAAAGAATTTGATCAGGATCCGGCCCTATTTGAGATAAGATAGGAAAAAAAGAAAAACACAAACCCAAACACCCCACCCTGAGCCGGAGCCGGCGGCGTCCACGCAGCTGGGTTCCGGGAGCACGAGAGCCCTGGCAGCGAGAGCAAACCTCAGAGAAAACGGAGGAGGAAACCCTCGTCACTCGGGGCCGCCGCCAGGAAAAATCCCCGCGCCTCGAGCCGCCACGCACCAGATGCTGCTTCACGATGGCAGGACGAGCGCGTCTCCGCAAGCCGTGGGCAGGCGGGGAAGATCTCTGCAGCGCTAAGGGCTGCCAGGGGACGACCACTCGGGATCCACAAGATATTCCTGTGAATCAAAAAGGTGAGGATGGCGATCGCCAGGGCACTTGCCAGAGCCGCTGCTGGGTGCTGAGGGTCCCCGAGATGGGTGCTGAGGGGTCCAGAGGACTCAGTGGGGAGAGGGAGCTCTGGGAGGTGGGGAGACCAGGGGAGGGGGGACTGGGAACAACCCCTCGACGCAGAGGGGGAAAATCCCTTTGGAGAGGGTGTGCGGGCACCGAGCGTGAGCTTGCGGGGGCCACGTCCTCAGCCAGGAGAGGCCGCAGAGGTGCCCCTCGAGCTTTGCACTCTCCCCGCCTGGTCTCCAGGTCCGCTGGCCTCGTGGTTGGGGGACGCCCCCTTGGCACCCGCCCCGGGCCGGCCTGAAACATCAGTGTTCCGGTCACCTGCGTCCATGTTGGCATCTCAAGTTAATTTCATTTTATTTGGATCATGATGGATTTTAATGTAAGATAAGAGCAAACCTTTGCCAACCTCGGGCAGTTTAATAACCACAAGCTTTGATTAGACGTTTTAATGGGCGGGATGATGGGCGGCGCGGGGCCCGGACCGGCGGGTCCCTGCGGTGGCTGCGATGCTTGTTTTTCTGCCCAGGACAGGAAATCTAGTTTCAGAATTTTTTCCTAAGTCAGAAAAAAAAACCCCAAAAAACCAAAAACCCGAGCCTCTAACTCGTTTCACTCAGTTCCCGAGCGGGCCTCTGTTCAGCTGCAGCCCCGGCTCGGCCTCCGGGGACGGGACAAGGGAGGAGGCGGGAGGCCTCACCCGGGCTCAGCCCCAGGCGTCATCCTTCGTGGGCGTCTCCGGGCTGTCGTGGCAAGTTGCCAAAACGAGGGGCTCCACGCCGAGGAGACGTGCCTCCTCCCTGGGTGGAAGGCAGAGGCCTGGAGCCGGGGCAGCCGCAGGCCTCGCGCCTGCACGGCCTCTTCCAGGCTGGGGGCTCGGGGTGCCCCTCGGCTCAAGGCTGCCTCACCCCATCCCTGCCTCCACCCTGGTGCCTCTCGCCAGAACTCCTGCTGCTGGACCGAGGGCTCAGCCAGAAGTTCCAGGATGGTCTCGAGTTCCTGAATGTGACCGCCCCGCCCGGCCACGCTCCAGGGCACCAGGGTCAGGACGCCCGCAGATCCTCCTGGGGCCCCGGGGAGCCCAGATTCATGTACTGAGGACCTGACCTCGGTGCGACGACGTGCGGACATGGGACCTTTGGGGGTGATCGGGGTGAGACGAGGTCATGGGGATGGGGCTCCCACAGAGGCTAGTGCCCGTGTCGGGAGAGGTAGCCTCGCTCTCCCCTCCGCGCCGCCAGCAGAGGCGAGTCTCACTGGGACCCAGAACTGAGAGACACAAACGCCTGTGGCTTACGCGACGCTTAGCAGAACACGCCGGGCTTGGCCACGGCCGCCGGGCTGGCCCCGCGCGTCTGCTCTGCCCAGGTCCCGGCAGCCTTCGAGGCTTCTCTCCTCCTGCCTCCCCCTCCCCGCCTCCCCTGTCCCTTGGGAAGGGTGGCCATCTGTGGCCCACACGGTCCCCGTTCAGGGGCTGACTTATCTATCGCCAGGACAGTGGCCGGGATGGACTCCTGGGTCTGGCTGCAGCGCCGTGTCCAGCAAGAGCAGCAGAGCAGGGACCGGTCAGGCCCACAGGTGCTCGGGCGCCGTGACAGCACGGGCTCTGGGTGAGGCGGCCCCGGGGCCAGGGCCAGGGGCTCGGCGCGCCGTGAGCGAGGGTGCTGTCCCGAGGGCCGTGACGAGGACTCGTCGTATTTTCAGGGCTTAAGCGAGTCGGTCGGTCTCGGCGGCGCGTGTGCGTCCAGTGTAATCCTGGTTTTGTGAAAACGTGCGTTTCCTCTTAGGACCGAAGGCGGAGGGCAAACACCAGCCGCCCACCGCCCTTGGGGCTGGCGGCCAAGTCAGGCGCTTTCATGTCCATCTGTGTTTCTTCTGTTGCTCCAGTGATTAGGACAAATCAACGGAGATAAAGATGCAGCCTTGAAAGCTCTGTCCTCTCGGGCCTTCATCTCTTCAGATGTGCGCGGGCTGTGCCCGCTCGGCGCCAGCTTCCTCTTTCAACACACGGGTGGGAGTGTGTAATTGCCGAACAAGCCCATACCACGCGCACCCTGCCCCCCGCTTTGCTGTCAGGCCGACGCCCGAGCCTGGGTCAGGCCCCCCCACCCCCCTGCTCCACCCCTTTGCAGCCGTTTCTCTGGTGGCTCCTCCGATCCTAACCTCCAACCCTCCACAGCTCCCAGGCGCTCGCCAACCCCCATCGTGTGCGTTTGGCTTCCGCTTCCTGGGGTGCGACGGCTTTCTTCTTGGGAACTCCTATTCATGCTTCAAAACCCTCTCCAAATGTCCCCACGCTGAGATAACATCACTCCTGGTTTTAAATCCCACTGTTCTCAGTAAATAGTCCAAATTTCTTAGCTTGGCTCCTGTTGGTTACCTACATCTTCCACCGTTCCGTACCTCCCCCACCTCCCCCACCCTGTTCCAGCCCCCCCTCCCCCGTGCCCTGCACACTGAACTTCTGGCATTTACTTGTGACCCCTCTCTTCCCACCCCTTGACCCTTTGTGTACCCAACTCCAAATTCTTTTAAGTTTTGGCCTAAATATCCCTTCCCTGATGCCCCTGCTGGGGTTCCGGCAGCCCCCTGGCCTGCACCCCATTACAGTGCTCACCCTGCAGACCCCCAGTTCCCCAGGGACCTGTCTGGCCGTTAGGGCGCAGGTGACACTGGGGTGGGGGCTGTCATGGGATGGTGATGGGGGGACAGTGAGGCTGCGGCCCCTGCCAGCTGGGGGACGGGGCTCCATGAGGACTGCACCCCTTGCCGCTGCATAGCAGGTGTTGGCCGAGCCCGTGGGCACCTGACTGCCCCTCTGCTCACTCCAGGGGTGCTGCTGGGTTTTGGAGCTGACTGTGCCAGGCCAGGTGAGCCAGGCTCCATGGGTGCCTCCTGCCGCCTCCTCGCCCACTCCCTTACGAGCTGTGGTCTTGGAGAGTCTCGGATGGTCTGGGGTCAGGACAGGTGTCGGGGGGCTGGGGGTCTTCTCCCTCCTTTCAGGACCCACAGCTCTGCGGGCCCGGGTGCACTGGGGATGGGGACCCCTTCAGGGGGCACCTGTTCCCAGGGGAGACTTGGGGTGTTTGTAACTCCCTGTTACTTGGCAGCGCCTTAGGGGTGGGGGTGGTTTGTGTAAGTCCACAGCGAGGTGATTCCTCGCGCAGGGCTTCATCTGACGTTCACGACCCCTCGGCTCAGGGCAGCTGTGATCACTCAGGAATCACCACAGCACAATTTAATAAGGGGGAATGAGCTGGCAGCGAGTCGGCCTCTGGGGCTGTCATCTCCCACCCGCGGGGGCTACTGCTGAGGAGCCCTCAGGGTCTCACACTCAGGGCCCTGCTGCTCATTTGCTCGCCCGGCTGGCCGGGGCCTCCTGGCCATCACCCCAGGCTCCCCCACTGAGATCCCTGGCGGGGCGCCTCGCTGGCCTCACCTGTCCAGGGCAGGTGTGTGGGTGGGGCAGGGAGGGGCATCTCCCTCCCAACTTTCTGCAGGAGCAAACGTGCCTGCAGCGAATGACGTGCTGTGCGCTCTGCAAGCCCTGGCGGCGTGAGGCAGCTGCCAGAACGCTCGTGCAGCCGTCACAAGGCGATTAACTCGAAAATTGAATTGATGAGCATTGATTTTGTTAATAAAGTTACTGTAATGTTGTAGGCTAAGTGAAAAGCATCAGGCTTTTCTGCCCTCCCGCCATCAGGACCGATGATGGATCCCTGCCGTCCTGAACGCACGCCTGATGGCGGCAGCTGGAGTGGGTGTGGGCATGCCTAAGTGAGCACATCTGGGCTGAGAGACTGGGCTTTTAAGGGCGGCGTCACGGGGATGCCAGCAGAACCACGAGAAGGGCAGAGAAGCAGAACACAAGAGAAGGCCGGGGAGCCTAGAGAGAGCGACGACTTGCTCGGGGCTGGGAGCCTGCCCGCCTCCCGGCCCCCCGCACCCCTGCCTGTCATGTGCCTGGTCAATCCCAATAAAAGCCTGAGAAGCCACCGAGGGCTCCAGGACTCGCTCCTCTTCGACCCGTCTGCTCGGGTCATGGAGACCCTGCTCCGTGCCCTCCTGCCGCTACAAATATATTCACTCATTAGAATCCGGAGCTGAAAATAGACATTTTGTTTCTGATTACGGGGCTGTCCCTATAAATCTCCGGGGATGGGAGAAACGCTCACACCCCACTAGCCACCACCCCTATTAGAACCTTTCATGGGCTAGTTTTCTTCTCCTGTGTGGGGACTTGACACCTTGGGGATTCCCTGGGGCCCCTTTCTGGCCTCAGAGCTGCGGGTGCCAGGGCCTGGGAGGTGGGGCCTGGAGACAAGGCCAGTCCCCCCGCCCCGGGCTGGGCTGCCCTGTTAGCCGTGAGTCAGGGGCAGTGCAGGCGGGAGGAGGGCAAGGCACCAGCCGCAGGTTCCGGGGCACCCAGACGCATGTCACTGAGGCGGGAATGCAAATGATGAGCCACCAGGGAGCTCCTGCCATGGGGTCCGACGGGGGACGGGCAGGCTGCCGGGGGTCCTGCGAGGCCACAGGTGGCTCTCGGCCTGGAGGGCAGACACCTGCAGCTGGCCGGCGCCGGCGTCTGCAGGGAGGCCGGTCTGCATGGCCATTCCCCGCCTGCTTCAGGAACGGGGCTCAGGGAGACCCGACTCCCGGGGTGGCCTGGCTTGTGCTGTGCCCTCCGTGTCCTCCAGTTCGGGTCTCAGAAGCTCTCGGGAGGAGCCGGTCCTCTTGGAAGGAGCCCAAGGATGGAGAGTTCAGGGCCGTGTGGTGGAGGCCAGGCCAGGCGAGCCAGGGTCTCTGGGGTGGGCAGGGGTGGGCAGGGCGCAGGGGCCCGGGAAGGGGTGGGGGCCTGCATGGTTCCCACGTCCCCTCTGTCCCCCGCTCTTCTCATGGAGTGAATGGCCGGGTCTCTCCAGTGAGGGGACAGTGACTCTCCCGAGGCAGAGACGGGGAGACAGAGACGGGCGTGTGTGTGGGGAGAGACGGAGGGGGCGGGAATCCCTCCGCTGAGGAGGTGGCGCGGTTGGTGCTGAGAACAAGACAGAGCCGGCCCTGGCTGGGAGGCCCCGATGCGCAGGCCGGGCCCTGTGACCGGGGCAGATGGCAGCCGGCCCCTCTCTCCGAGTGGCAGCCCAGGCAGCCCCGGTGCCCCCCTCGCCACCCACCTCCCGCCGCCCGCGTCCCGGGCAGGGCTGGGGTTCGTCCCTCGGTGTCTTCACGCGGCTGCTCCCGGGACGGCGCCTGCAATAACAATAATTCAGGGAGGGCAGTTGATCAAGCCCTGCTTATTGCGAACCGTAAATTAAAAGCGAGCCCGGCCACCTTTACGTCCCGCCCAGGGAGCAGCGAGCCGGCCGGGCCAGGAGGGCGCACCCAGCCACTCCCGCCTGCGGCGGCCTCGTAAAGCCAAGGAATAATTTTTCAAGGAGATAAGGGCTGGCTGGACGCGAGAATCGGAACCGCTGCCGACTCCTGCCCCAGGAGGTGCATCCGGCCAGGGGAGGGATTTCTTTTCCCATTTTTAATTTACAAGAACCTTGTAAACTACAAATTAAAGGAGCAACAGCAATTCAGAAGGCTTGATTCATTAAGCCTTTATTTACCCTTAATGCCTCCAAAGAAAAATAATTTGGTGACTGAGCATGAGCTATGGGCCGGGGCGCACATGGCCTCACAAGTCCCCGGACGCTGGGGCGTGTGCTGAGCGGGGAGGCGGGGGGGGGGGTACCCCGGGCCTCCCGGCGGGTCTCTATTCTGAGCCGAGGGTTCTCAGGCCTGGAGCCGGGACGGCCTCGGGGAGCCGCGGCCGCTGGTCCACCCGCGTGTTTCACATTCGTGCCCCGACGAACCTGGGTGACAGCGTCCTGAGACCTCTGGATGGCCAGGACACCTGGACACGCCAGTGCGGGACACGCCGGCCCCTGGTGGAGGGCTGCGGAGTCCCTGCGGCCGCTGAGCGCCTGCCGCTGGCCAGGGAGGCCACCTTCTAGCTGTGTCCTGGCACGGGGCGGGGCATCTCCTGGCGCAGGCCATCCTGAGGTGGCTGCGCTGCAGGGCACGTGATTTATCATTCCTGGGAGCGTCTGTGGGGGGATTTTGGGAGGGAATCGGTGGTCTCAAGAGCGAAGAGCACCTCCCCCTGTTCAGGTGGGCTCCCCGGCCACGGAGGGCATGAGTGGAGCACGAGGCAGGCCCACCCTGCTCTGTTGGGTGTCCAGCCTGCCTTTGGGCACCTGCGCGCCCGACTCCACAGCCCGCGGGCTTGGTGGGGCACGCACCCTCCCTCCTGGGGCTCCGGGACTGCGGGCCACTATCTCACGAGGGTCTCCAAGACATCCGTGCACACCCATGTCTTCGAGATCCTGCCTGACACAGGGGCTCCCCCAACACCCCGGCCCGGGGACTGGGCTTCCCCTGGTGGACGTCTGCCTGGGCGGGGTGGGGGCTCCAGCTCACGTGGGCTGTGGTCACCACGGACACCACGCTGGCCCAGGCCCCTCGGGGATGGAGAGGCAGGCGCCACCTCGGCTTGGCAGGTGGGGGACAAGCCCGGGAGGGTGTGTGTCTCGGGAGGGCGATGTGGGGGGTGTATATGGGAAGGGGTGGGGCATGCAGGGTTGCAGCCTTGCCCGGTGGCCTCTCCAAGGAGCTGGGGTGTCACTGTCCAGAGAGGACTTCTCCCGGGCCGGGTGGCAGGGAGAGTAGGTCGCCGCCGAGGGCGGGGCAGACGCGGCGGCTCCCATCAGGCCCAGGCTGGGCGTGGGAGCAGGACGCTGCCTGCCTGGTGTGCTGGGGGCCAGTGGGGCATTAAATTCCAGGGCTGGACGTAAGGAAGGGGCTCCCATGACCTTTTGGGGTGCAGAAAACTTGGGAGCGGTGCATGAAGGGCTCCTCCAGGGGCGGCTGGGTTTCCAGCCTGGGAGCGGCCTCACGGTGGCCGCCTCTGTCCCCGAGCTCTGCCTCACAAGTGATTACGTTGTTACCCCACTTGTTTTACGGACTTATCGCCTGTTTACAAGACCTGTGGATTTCTCGTTATGTCCTCTGATGGCCCTCAAGCCCCCCACCCCAGGCCTGCCCATAAAACACACAGTAACAATGGTGGGAGGGGCGGGTGGTGGTGGCCACCCGGCCTCTCTCCCCGGCCTGGGGTTAGCTGCTCTGCACGCGTGAGGGTCCCCTCCCCATGGACCTGCGGCCTCAGCCTGTGCCCGCCCTATGCCTGCCCTGCACCCTGGCCGATGTGGCTGACCCTCCCCCTGCAGTGCCCTGCTCCAACCTGCCCAGCGCCGCCTTCTGGTCCCAGGGCCGCCCTCAAGTCTCCTGCCTCGAGGACTGCACCCCCAGGCCCATGTGCCCTGGCCCCCAGGCCCAGGTGTCTTGCCCTATCCAGCCAGTGAGGCGAAGCCTGCAAGAGGGTGTTCTGGACAGACCCAGCGGCCGGGAGCCAGTGCCTGTGCAGACGCCCGGGGCAGCAGTGTTGGCCTGGCACGGGGCGCTGTACCTGGCTTGAACTAGAGAATGTCTGGGATCGCGCTGTGTGCACGGACCCGGTCCTCGGGGTGCGCGGCTGGGTGTCCTCGTGGGCGGGAGCGGGGGGCACGGCATCCCAGGCTGCAGCCTGGCTTGGGCGTGGGACACTGCTGCCCTGCTCCCTGGGTGTCTTCCTCCTGGAGGGGGAACGCTCCCCCTCCCCTGCGGACCCTGCATCCCAGCCCTAGTCGGAAGCTGCCTTTGGGGGGTGGGGCCCACGGGGCTCAGGGTGACCCCGCCTTCCGGGTCAGTGCCGGGGTGTGGCGGGGCACAGGCGCTGGCCTGTCCTCACAGCCCGTGTCCTGAGTCGCAGACCCTGTCCGCTGTGTCCAGGGAGACTCCAGGAGCGGGGCGTGCCCCCTGGGCCCACAGAGCACGAGGCACCTGTGGTCACCAATCAGTTACTCTTTATTAAGGTATTTCCTTCATTAGTCATTTCGCCGCTGCTTCATTAGCCCCTTCTCAAGTTCCAGTGGGCTTCAGGCATCATTGAGTATGAGATAATTTATTTTATTAGGCAATTTATTATCTAGATACATTTTTAAAGGTCAATTAATCAATTTAAATGGAGGGGTGAAGGATGGGGATCAGATGCTCCCGAGACAAAAGTCCCGTCTCAACGCTTTGGGGGGACAGCTCTGCGCTTCTCTTCTGCGGGGAAGGTCAGCAGGGGCGGCTGGCCCGGGGGTGGGGGGGTGGGGGGTGGGAGCAGTGCCTGGCCCCAGGGGAGCGCCCCCCTCCTGGGAAGGGGCAGCTGCAGCAGAAAGGGGAGTCCTGGCAGAGAGGGTGTGGGGAGCAGCGGCAGAGGCAGGTTGTGGGATGGGACGAGCTCCAGGAGGGAGGGGTTCCGAGCACGGACCCCCCTGGGGAGCCCGCCCAGGCCCAGGGTGCCCAGAGCCTCCGCAGCAATCAGCAAAGACGCAGGATAAACATTTAGCCGGAGGGAACAGGCTCCAAGCCCCAAGCCAACCGTCTGGAAAGTCCGGGCCCAGCAGACGGCCTGGCCCTCTGGCCTGTGGGCGGGCGAGGGCCCTCTCATGGAGGGCTCCGCCTGCTCCTCTGACTTCCCCGTGGCGGTGTAGGGAGCAGGCCGGGGGCGGCTTCACAAGAGCGAAGTAACAGGCGGGGTCAGAGCGGGCAGGGATGCTTTCCTCCCACAGAGTTTCTGCGCCACTATCATTCCCCGTCCGCAGTCAATCAGCGGGGACGGCAGCCAGGCACCGCTCCCCACGGGGGGACGTCTGTGCAGCCCCCTGAGACAGCGTCTCGCTGGCAACGCCGGGCCATTCCTGCACCCCTGGGCGCATGGGGAGGCTGTCACCCCCGCTGGGGACCGCCGGCAGGCAGCGCCCGCGGCCTCGGAGACCGGCTTCCCCAGGGTGGCTGTGCGCGCTGCGGGCCGGCGCCTCACGGGGTCTCCGTGGCTGTTGCGGCGGCGGGAAGCAGCTTGTGTTCCCACGTGCTGCCCGGAACCCGCACGATGTCTTTAGTGACCCCGCGTTCTCAGGGCTGGGGCGGGTGGCGCCTGGGCCGGTCCCCGGGCAGAACAGGAACGAGCCAGGAGCGCACCGCCCTGGGGCTCCACTTTCCAGATCCGTGGCCTCTGCCCGCCGCCCGTCCCCTCACCTGTTTTGGCGGGCGTGATCTTTCCCAGCTCCCAGAATGGATCCATGGCTTCAAAATGGTTCCCTAAAGCCTGAAGCAGCAAAGGAGCGCCCAGAAGCACAACTGCGCGCTGGAGCAGTGTGGACAGCCTCGCTGAGACTCTGGGCGTGCGGGCAGGGGAGGGAGAGGGCGCTGGCCGGCAGCGGGAAGAGCGGCCATCTGGGAGCTGGAGCCCGGGGCGGGAGGGCCGGACTTGACTTCTCCTTAAGGAGTTTGCCGCAGCCTGTGGCCGGTAGCTGAGCCCAGGTCCACTATGTTGTGGACCACGCCACGCTGCTCCCTGGGGCTGGGGCCACGGGCATGGGGTGCCCAGCTGGGTCCTACCCCAAATGGTCCCATCCCGGGGTACCCGCCAGAGCTGAACAGCAGCCCCGCTCTCAGGGGGACACCTGGAGTCAGGCACGGCAGGTGCGTGGTCCTATCCCAGCTGCAGTCCCCGTGGGCCGCCCACCCCACTGTGCCCAGGAAGGCTGCTCCCCGTCTGCCCTCCTGCTGTGTGCGGCCAGAGCAGCGTGCCCCCCAGGCTTCTGGGCCCAGTCCCTGGTGCTGCTCAGCAGGAGCAGCGGCTGCTCAGGGTGCGGGGTGGGGGTGTGGTGGTGAGGGGGTACAGAGGCCGCCGGGCAGCTCAGATGCGGCTGCGGGGCAGACAGAGACCTGCTCCTCTCCTGGATTTCTGCTCTGCTCAGCCCACCCAGTGCCCTCCACTCGGGGTGTGACCCCAGCACGGCAGTGTGTGTGGGGGCCCCTCCTGACGCCCCCGGCTCCCGCGTCCTGCCTTACCCTCAGCACTGCCCGCTTCCACCAGCAGGCCCTGGGGCTCAGGCGTGGGGCCCTGCCCGTGCACTCCTGGACTTGGTGACTTCAAATTTTTAAAATTTATTTAATTTATTTTGAAAAAAGTTTTGCATAGAAGAACTGGGTGCAGGCCAGAGGGGTGGGGGGTGAGAGGATTCACCAGAGACAGAGTGGGGAGCAGGACAGGCAGACTGACTGAAATCCGCTGCTGAGGGGAGCAGCGGGGAGACAGGAGAGTCTGCCGCGCCCCGTGGGTAGCTCCCTGGCGGGGGATCCGGCTCGGGCCTTAGGGTGATAGCGCCGGGACTCAGCCCTCGGCCAGAGCGAGCCCCTGTGAGTGCTTTTTTATGATTTCATTTTCTCTCTTTTCTTGGCCCATTAGCTGTAACATTTTATTTTAATTGCTGCATTAGGGTTTATGGCGGATGCGTTTAAACAGCAGCGGTGACACCAGCCGTCCGTCCCCTCCCACGCAGAGTCCCTCGGGGCAGCACCGCCACCCGCGCTTGGCACCGTCGCGGCCTTTGACTTCCCCTGCGCAGCCCCCGCGGAACAGTCCTGGCCGCCGCGGCCCGTGCTCGGAAGAGACACGATGACGTGGGAAAGCCTCGCGCCGCTCGACCCCCGCAGAGGGCGTCTCCGCGGCGCTTGGTTCCGAGTGGAGCTCAGCTTCGCGCCCGTTATCTCTTTCTTCCTGCAGCTGCTCTTTTAAGGACAGTTTCGAACTTCAGGCGAGCCGCTGACGCATTCTCTCAGCATCTGTGTGCCGACAGCCGCGCAGCTTACTTTTGTTTGTGAGAGAGACTTTCCCGGGCGCGGGATGCCCGGCGGGTGCCAGGGTTTCTTACACGGCTGCTCTGAAGCGCCGTCGCCTGTGTTGCTTGTCTCCGATGCGTCCCGGCACAGAACGTTGTACATCATTTGCCTGAAAACCGCACGGAGAGCCGTGCACGCAGACACGACAACTAGAGCGCCGGCGCGACGCGCATCACCCTGTCCTGGCCGCTCCGACGGTCTCGCCGTCACGCGTGTCCCTTCGATGGCCCCGTGTCTCCCGCGGCCTCTTCCCGCTCAGGGCTCGCCGGGCCCCCGGATCTGCGCGTTGTCGTTTTCCTCCAACTTGAAAACTATTTCGGCCTGTGCCCCGCGTCTCCGCCCGCCTCTGCCTCTTTGCAGGGTCCGCAGTTCCCCCGTTTTGGCTGCGTGAAACCCACTTGCCGCCACGCACTTTTGCCTTATCCGCAGGGTCCCCCATCCCTCCGGCGCGGGCAGCTCGTGCCTGTGTGTCCTCGGATGCTCCGACCTAATTTTGGCAACAAAGGACCCGTTACGACCCTCCTGCGTGTGTTTGTTACACGGGGTCACTGACTCGGCTCCGGGAGAGTGACCGGGCTGCTTCCCCTCGTGTCTCTAATCACCAGGCTCAGCCTCTTCCTGGCTCCGCGGACCCGCAGCCCAGCGGCCGCTGCTGCACTCGGGGCTCCTGGTCACTCGGCGCGGAGCCTCTCCCTGCTGCGGGCTCCGGGTTTATCTTTTCTAGGATGTGCTCGTTGCCCGGACACTTTGATGTGCTCGGTCTTGCTCTGAAGCGTCGGGAACTCGTGCTGCAGAGGCTGCGACAGCCTCATAGGTTGTGTCTTAACCCCTTGTGCCACCGGGGAGGCCCTCTGAGTGGGTTTTAGGACTGGGGTTTGAGAACAAAGGAATGAACTTTTCGTTAGCCCAGAGTGCAGACTTGACTGAAGTCTGTTGCTGGTTGCCAGGCGTGGACATCACCCAGCTGCGGCCTGGGCTGACCCTTCTGGCCTCAGGTCTGCAAGGAGATAACCAGGAACACACGGGCTGTGGGGGATTAGGCCACCAACAGCACCCCTAGGGGCAAAGGAAATTTCTGTCCTGGAGTCAGATTTCTTCAGCCTCTTGTTACCAGCCTGATAAAAACAATTGGAACAGCAAACTCTGTCCTCGCGTCCTGTCCTGCTCTTGACCTGGACCCTTCCTGTCCCAGGAGCACCAGACACGGGTCTGCCAGCGATGGTGGGGGCCCGAGCAAGCAGGTTCACCTGAGGCCTCTGTTCCCTCAGCCAGCAGGTGGGTGGATGTCTCCCGAGAGTGGGGTTCTCCAGGAATGCATTGCCAGGGTCTGTAGGCGGGGAAGGTGTTTATTAAAGCTCCTGGCATGTGGTCGGACACTCCACATCAAACAAACCCTCCGATTAATTGAGCTGCAGTTAATTTTGCAAAGGTGATGGAAACGCGTGTAGCTCTTATATGAGGGAAAAATGATGCCAAATATCCTAGCCAGAGGCAGGATGTTGTCCCAGATCTACGCGGATGGGCACTTGCATTTATCGAACTGCGCTGGACCCGTGGCACGTGACGTATGTATTGGACAGGCGGCGGGGTCGGGCGGCGTGTATCACGAAACCACAGCAGCACTGGCCTTAGTGCACTGTGGCTAAGGGGTCGGAACTGCAGGCTGCCTCAGAGTTTCTCAAAATTGCCTCATGGGCCAACACGAATGCCAGAGCTCCGGCCCTCACATCCTCATTCTAGCGAAGAGAAAGGGGGAGGAAGAGAGGACCAAAGAGACGCCCTTTCCTCCAGACTCAGCTCCCTCTAAGGGATTTCCCAGGAGTCCTACTGACACGTCACCCCTACAGCCTCCGGCGACGGCGGGAGGGGCGGGGGCAGGGCGGCCATTCCCACCCCCTTCGCCCATCCGCAGCGCTGCGGCCAGAGGGCCTCAGGTCCCCCCGGGCGCAGCCCGAGCTGAAGCGGCTCCTTCCCCTGCGCCTGCCCAGAGCCCGGTGCGCACTGGCCCCGGCTGTCCCTGATCCGTGTGGGCTCAAGCCCCGGCAGTGGCCTCCCTCCCGGCAGGCAGCGGAGCCTCTGGTTCTGAGCCACCAGCGTCCACGTGGCCTCTGCGAGCGTGGGGAGGAGGCTCGGCGGGCGCCGCCGGGGGAGGGGCCGCCTGGAAACAAGACGCGGTCAGTGGCCTGGGACGTCCATGCAGAGTCCCCGCCGGCCCCTGGGCTCGGGCCAGTGAGCTGCCGTCTGCTGGGATGAGTCTCCGCGCGGCTCTGGAACCCGGCGAGCTGCCCCTTGGGGGTGTGGGGTCACAGCCGGTGCTGATGGACGAGGGAGGGGCAGGGGTTCCTGGCTTCTCAGTTGTTGGGGGGCTGTGATGAGCGTGACTTTGGAGGGAGGGGTCCGGGGATGTTTCCAGGCGCAGAAGGTCAGTGTCGGGGCCCGGCTTGGCCTTGGGCGTGGCTGGACTCACCAGCCCTCAGAGCAGGTTCTAGTGTCAGGGCTGACGTTCTGACGTCACACGGAGCTGCGGGGTGGGGGGGTGTCCCTCCTGCTTTGCGCTGGGGTTGATGAACGGCCGGGCCTGTCCCCACGAGCCCCCGGGGCCGGCGGTGCAGACCAGCCATGTAGATTTTACTTTGGCAGGAACTGGGGGGCCCCCTGCCTTAGCCCCAGAGGTCAGAGATTTCACTGGGTCATTTTTTGAATTGGCCTTGGTGCAAAAGGTGTAAAAAGGCACACTGAAAGAGAGCTCGTTCCCTAAAACGGCCAACGCATTCTCTCCTGCTGCCTGACTTTGGAAAGTGAGCCTTCATTGGCAACACGCAGCACCAGGACCGAGGGGACCGCTGAGAGCTGGGGATGGTGGAGGACGCACCTGCCACCTGCAGGCGCACCAGGAACAGTACCCGAGCTCATCGGGAGCAAGTGCCCGCCATTCCCAGGAACCCCGCCGTGGCAACTGCAGCGCCCAGTTGGAAAAGAGCTGATGAAAGCAAGTTAGTCCATGTGGCCGCCATGGAAATTGAGGTCCGAGGGCATCTGAGAGGACCTGGGTACAATTCCTGGGAAGAAGCCCTGGCGTGGCGGTGGGCTTCTGGGAGCAGGGCCCGAGGGTCGGGGTGACCTCTGCCAAGGAGGACTCCAGCTGCTGGCGGTGAAAAATGCCTCCAGGCCAAGCTGGATCCAGGCCATGCTGGAGCTCCGTGGGCAGATGGAGCATGGGAGGAAGAAGGGCTGTAGGAAAGTGCTGGCGGGGCAGGGCAGGCCCTCGGGGGCTGCTGTGTGAATGGGATCCAGCCCCTTGGGGTCGTGGGTGGTTCTGAGTAAAGAGTGACAAGGAAGCCACAGAGGAAGGAGAGGCAGACGCACACAGAGCTGGTGTGCCCCAAGAGCCTCTAGAGCAGACCACTCGCCTCCAACGCCCATTCTCAGGACCGGAAGGGAGGTCGTGGCCCCACGCTGAAGTCCATGCCTGCAAAAAAAATGGGCTCATGAGTCCCTGCTCCTCTCCCCTGCTACTGCCCTTCAGTGGCCCATGGGGCACTCCGAGAATGAGCCCTGGCCATGGGGGGGGGCCCTCCCAAGCCAACCCGTTAAATCCTGGGAAGCGTTGGGTGGCCGAGGCCGCCACACAGCATGCCGTGGAGTGGCTGGAGTCCACAGCTTCTTCTGTGGGGACGCAGACAAGGACAGTTTCCAGCAGGAAAGGAGAGAGGAACAGATGTGCACAGAGATGCATGGGAGATGCACTAGCGCTCTGGACCCTGGATCAAGCTGTTCCTGAAGCTCATCTTACCCCTGCATTTCCTACCAACTCTTTGCTGAATTCTAGGACCAGGATCCTTTCAGCGAATTCCCTTTTCACTTCAGTGGATTGAAGCTGGGTGTCTTCCACTGATAATGCAGAGAGAAGGGGAGGGGGAGATGGAAGCCTTTGCGATGCACACACGTGCAGCTAACCCTGCTGACTTACAGTACCATCCTCCACTTGCCGCCCAAGGTGATGCTTTCCTGGCTCCATGTCCGATTCCTGCATGGTTTTCAAACAGTCCAGCCACCAGCCTTAGGTGCGTCTGACCGTCTGTGCTGCAGGAAGCCAGGGGCTGCCATTGGAATTTAGAGCTGGAGCTACCATTCCTTGCTATTCTGCTGCCAAGGAGTTTCCTCTGCCACAGACTGACAGGCTTAGTCTTATTAAAGTCCCACAGGGAAATCTTCAAGTGACAGATGAGGTGTGGAGGAAGGTGAGGAGGTGATTGCAAACACGAACTGCTAGGGAGGAAGCATTTTCAAGGTTGGGCAGAGAAGTCTTAAACACACTCGCAAGAGGCAGGAGGCTGGGAGAGAAAATGGATTAACCCGAACAGTCCCCTCCAGCATGAAATATGCTCAGAAACAGAATCAGCATCCAGCGCAGCTCACGCAGGGACTGGAGAAAGCCCCGGGGAAAGGCACGGCTCAGAAAGTCACCAGCTCTCGAGGTCTGCAAGGTCACTCCTCGGCACCCAGGACAGCGCCTCGCCCTCGGGCAAAAGGCCAAGGCGCGCGCCGAGGGCATCCAGACAACAGCGGGTGCCCCTGGAGGCGGGTGATTGGAAACTGCGCTGTCAGAGGTGGCGGCCACCCTAAAGGTGATTTAACCTTTTAATTTTATAGATGAGGAAGATTCACTGAGATGGGGAGGCAACTTGCCCCGGGTCATGTTACTGGGTTGTGGTGAAATGGACCGAATTCAGCCTCCTCAATTTCCCATAAAGCTCCTGTCTTTCTCGTTTTCCAAATGGAATAGTCTATCATCGCGCAGCCGCCAGACGCCTGCTGGCCGCTGAGAGCACTAAGTTCGCTCATGCCTTGCTGAGAGGTGAGCTCTGAACCTCACAGTACGCCTGCATCCGCTGCGAGAGGAGCTGATGGGGCTGGTCCGTCAAGTCAGAATCCTGTCATCGTCCGTGAATTGAGCAGAGCTTTTATCCCTTTCAGGAAAGCTTTTTACCCCTTTCAGCTGCTTGATTATTTGTAAAATGAAGGTGCCATTACCTGTCCCTGCCTCTCAGTGGTCATGAGGATGTAGGAAGATGATGCGTGTTGACGCTTAGTGGGAAGATGAATGTCACATGAATGTCACCCTCTTTTGAGAGCGTGGAAACTGAGGCTCAGCACATTTCCAGGGTGACTCAGTGGGGCTGGTCCTGCTGCCCAGACGCCCGAGTCCTTGCCACGCTTTGGTGGTTTTCCTCGCTCCTCCGGCGCTGTCTTCATGTTCACCGCCTCTTGCCCCTCAGCGTCGTTCTGCTCACAAGCCCATTGGATGAGTTTCTCAAACTCCAGCAGCCGCACTTCTCAGTGTTACCTTCTATTTCTTTGCCGAAACTTCCTACCTTCCCAGGAGCTTCAAGCGAGTTCCCTCACTTGTTGGAGAACTTTTGTAGCAGATCCTTTAAAGCCTGTCAGGTAGTTCTGACACCCGGGTCTCCTTGGCGTCAGTGTCTGTTAATTATTTCTCATGACTGTGGAGAATTTGCTGCTTCTTCGTACCTGAGTAATTTGGGATTGCACCCTGGGCATGTTGATTTATGCTGTAGGTCTCTGGACCCTAATTAAGTCTCATGTAGAGCGTTGATATTTTCATTGATTTGGCAGACTTTTAAGCACACATGTTCAGGCCACAAGTTGTGACCTGCCTCCTGAGGGCTGTGGTTTCACGCCAGTTTAATTTAGTTTAATTTTCAAAGCCCCTGCACTGCTATTTGGCTCTGTCCTGCCTGTCTGGCTCTCGTGATCAGCTTGAGACCCATTGTTTAATTTACCATTGTTTAAGTTTTCTCTCTCTCTCTCTCTCTCTCTCTCTCTCTCTCTCTCTCACACACACACACACACACACACACAGAGAGCTTGGGAATAAGCCCAGAATTTTCCCAAGCTCCGCCCTCTCTGTGTTATCCTTGCTTCTTTCTGATTCTCTGGGGCCCCCCTTTAGGCTCCCAGGGCTTCACTTATGGACACTGTCCTGCCCCTTCCTACAACGAATCCTGCCTGGGGCCAAATGAAGGGAGGACAAAGAGGATGAGAGCCCTGGGGGTTGCCCCACCGCGTCTCCAGTCAGAAGCTGGCCCTACTTTGGGGCTGAAGTCCAGGAGCCTCACTCTTGCTGCCGTTTCTGCCAGTCGTGGTCTTGCTTGGGGTGTGGGATATGGGAATGGAGGGAAGGAGAAAAGGGGACGTTTCCCCTGCTTGAGTGTGAGAGTCTCACTCCTTAAGCCCGAATAGAGGACTTTCCTGTCCTCTGTCCACGCTCATGTCCACACTGATGTCCACTTCTGGGGTTGGGGCAGTGTCGAGGCTGGACGGGAGGTGCTTGAGGAACGCCAGATGGCCACTGAGCCCCGGGGTGGCGGTGTTTGAGTTCTCCCCCTGTCTGCCTGCTGTCTGCTCTCCAGACTCTCCTGGAGCTGCCCCGCGCTGTGCAGGGCTGATGGCCAGCCTCTGGGAGCAGCGGGGTCGCTGCCCACCCCACCTTACCCTCAGTTTGGGGAGGATGCTTGTATGTGTGACTTCAAAGCCCACTTTTCCTCTGGGGCCCTGGCCTCTTGGGAATTCCCAGCGCATCCCTGGGACACAGCAGCCCCACAGCAGAGGCCCAGGGACACCCCCATTGGATCAGCTTAGGGGTGCCGGGCAGCAGCCAGACAGCTGCCCCATTTGATGGCTGGTAACGACACTGCACGGCTGCCCCGCAGCTCGTGTTAGAGGCAGAAGCAGCCAGAAAATGGTACCAGACTTCAACAGTGAGCGAGCAGACGCGGGGGAGCCTCCTGAGGCCTCTTGTGGCCAGTGGTCAGCGGGCCCAGCCCTGGGGATGTTCAGGGTGGTCTTAGGCCTCGGGTACTCCTGCTACTCGGCGCTGGGCTATCGCACTGTGTCAGAACACTCACCCCTCCCTCCCGGCTGCTGTCCTAAAGGACCACAGACCAAGGGGTGAGACAACAGCCACCCCCTCTCCTGGCTCCAGTGTGTGCGGGGACCCGGGTGTGGGCGGTTCCTGCTGAGGCCCTAAGGGCCCTGCACCTGCCTTCCCCGAGGTGGTGGCCGCGGTCCCCAGAGGGCAGGCAACTTGACAGAAGTACTTCCCCGGCTCACACTTGTTGGCCCTGCAAACATCTTATTTGAAAACACTATTTCTGCTAATAGGAGCTTCACCGCACCCACTTCGCCTTGATCCGATTAGAGACCCACGCGGATTAGGCTGAGGGATCCGGCCTCACTGCGCCGTGAATTATTCAGAGACGTCCCTCTCACGCGTGGGGGACGGGCAGCGTGCTGGGGCGGCTGCCTGGGGCTCGAGGCCTGGGCGCCCACGGGGCAGGCGGGGGCCAGTGGGCTCTTGACATGATTCTGGCAGAGGCCGTGCCCTTTGCTCTGCCAGCGTCTGGAATGGGGCTCTGTTCCTGGGGGTCCCCCAGGATAGCCACCTGGCTGAGTGTTGCGCTCTGCTGCCGGGGGTTTGGCCGGGGTGGTCTGGCTTGAGGAGGGCTCTGCTCCTCAAGGCACCCCATGGAGGCCGGGACTTTGGCCCCTGAAGCAGAGGGCCCGCCTCTGTCCACCCCAGCAGCAGAGCTGCCCCTTGGGGCTCCCCAGGAGGGGCTGGTCAGTGCCCCTGATGCCGCTGACCCCTGTGTGGGAGGGCTCGTAGGCGGTGAGCACAGAAGACAGTACCTGGAGGTCCCCAGCCGCCCCATGCGAGCCCCGGCCCATCCCTGCAGAAGTGGGGGGTGGTGGGGAGACAGGACGGGTCTGTGTGAGTCGGGAGCCCCAGCTGCCGTCTGTGAGGAGGCCACAGGCACCGTGAGGTGCGGCTCCCCCGTTGGTGGAAACCCCTGTTTTGATCCCTTCGCATTTAAGGAGGTTGCTGCGCTCCCTGACAGTTGTGCCCGTGAGGTTGGGGGTCAGGAGGTTTTTGTCTGGGGGAGAGGAGGGGCAGAGCAAGGGGCTCCCCCCAGCGGGGGAGAACAGGAAGGCTGTCACCTGCTCGGGACAGGGGAGGTGGCCCTGGGAGGGGAGGGGGGGCTGTTACTGAGACTTGGGCCCAGAGGAGCAGAACCCCCTGTGAGGGGGAGGAGAGGCGGGTGCAGGGGTGGGAGGGAGCCATCGCCCGGTTCCAGGCGTGCCGGCCCCAGGAAGGGCTGGGGATGCCTGGCGGGCCTGGGCCCTGGTCCCCCTCACGGGACGGGCACTTGGCTGATGCATGCCTGGCTCTCAGGCCCCCCTCTTCCCTGATGCCCCTGGTCTGTGAGCCCCCCTGGTGCTCTGGGGCCGCAGTGCCCCCGCGTGGGGCCGGGCTGAGCTATTTCAGGAGCTGGCGGCCGTTGCAGGGCCCGGTGTCCAGATGGTGCTGGAATCACTGATCAGAGGTGTCAAATGAGGCCTGGACTCGAGGGGACAGTTAATTAAGTAGAAGGCCCGGCCGTGGCACTGGCTTACCTGGCCTGGGCAGAGCTGCGGACGCCTCCCTCCGGCAGCTTCTGGGGCGCTCTCGAGTCTCGCCGGGCCGGGCCTGCTGCCCCCGGGTCTGCCCCCAGCCCGGCGCTGTGGACTGACCCACAGAGGCGAGTTTTGTTCTGATGCCAGAGGCGATGGCAGATGTGCCCCCCCAACCCTCCCCGCTCCTCCCGGGCCTGGGGTGTGCCATCCACTGGGAGAGCAGCAGAGAGTCACTGCCCCTGGCGGGACGGGCGCCGAGTGAGGGGCTTGCCCAGGGTGGCGGAAGGCCTGAGCTAGCAGGCCTGTGAGCGGGCAGTGGACGGAGCGCCCAGCACGGACATCGTCTACACTCCACCAAGTGTGCTGCTGTGGCCGGTGCTGCATGTCTGTGATTTAGGCGCTGGCATTTCCGCCTGGTGCTGCTCAGTGTGAGGCCTGCCTGGGGAGGCAACAGGCAGGGGCACTGTTGGGCCAGCCCCCGGGCAGCCTGCAGCAGGGGGTGCTGGGCGGCCGGGGACACCTCGGGCAGCTGTGCGTGGGTCCCCCGGGGTGTGCGTCCAGGTAGCAGCCCGGCCGTCCCCTCCCGCCCGGACGCAGCAGTTCACTTGACATCCTCATTGCGGGTTCTCTGGAAGGGAGCCAGAGGCACCGTCCCTGGACAGATTCCTGAGCACCTACTGTGTGCCAGGAGCCCACGAGGAGTCGTGTTCTCCCAAGACCCACCGGCTCCTACCGGGAGGCTCCTCCGCAGCCTGCACTTGACCTTGTGTTCTTAGGGCAGGAGAGGAGAGGGGCCCGGGGAGCTGGCGCTGCCCACCCCACCTGCTCGCCCCTGGCCCGACCTCCTCCCCCCCATGTGGGAAGGGGCCAGACGACTGCAGACCCTGGTCCTAGGTGTCAGCCTGAAAGAGGCACAGGTGCAGGTGTGGAACCCCCAGACACCGTCCCGGGGGCCAGAGGGGCTGGGTTCCGGAGCGAGCCCTGAGCAGAGTGTCCTCCCTGCCCCCGGCAGGGAGAGGGCCCCTGCCCGCCTCCCCGGCTGCCCTCCCTCACCAAGGGCTCCCCTCCTTCAATCGGAAGCTCTATGGTTCTTCATCTTTCCTTGCCCACCCCCCAAAGTTTATTTAAAAAAAAAAGTCAATGCTCAGCAAATAAATTTAACGAGCAATTAGGTGCCCCTCCCGGGCACGCGGGGCGGGCCCAGCGGCAGGTGGGTCTGAGCGGGCTGAGGTCGCAGCTGCTCTCCGGGCCGGCTCCCCGCCCCCGGGTGCCTACTGCGGCCTCCGTGGTGAGGGACGAGTCTCAGCTTGTCAGCTCAGGGAGGGGGGGTGGCCCATGCCCCAGGGCGGCTGTTTTTATTGGCCCGTATTTTCCCTGTGAGCTGCGGGTTCATAACTTCTGTTATTGCTGAGTGTTATTTACGGGCCTCAGCGTGAGGAGAGACAGCTGGGGAGTGCTTGTCCCCACCCTCCCCCAGCCCCTCCAAATCACTAAATAAACTCTCCGTGGAGTCTAGAGGGAGACCTCCATCAGGCCCCGCGCGAGGGGGCGGCCGTTTCCTCCTGCTTCCGGAACATTCACTGTTTCCGGAGACGAGGCCTGTCCTGCACGAGGGTGCTGGCGGACGGGGCCCCTTGGGTCTCCGGCAGAGGGGACCGTGGGCCGCAGGTTCTGTCACATCCAGAGAGGAAGAAGGTGCCACAGCACTTACGAGGCTGACGCCCCTTGTGGTGCAGCCACATCTGGCACACATCTGCTATGCCAAGAAAGAGCCACATCTGTCGCATCTCCCTGATGCCCAGAGGGCCGATGAGAGGCCCCTGGACCTGGGCTCGGAGTGTCAGCCGCGGGACGGCAGGGGCCAGGACTCTGTCTTCAGAAGGGCAGGTGCGGAGCTGCCCTCACCGGTCCCCACCCCCAGGCTCATTTCCACTCCCACCATCCCCCTGGAGCGGGGTGTGAGGCCCTTTGTCCAGGATGGGCCCCTTTGGGAGTAACTTGCTGCGTGAGCTGCAACAGCTCAGGGTTAGGCTGTGTTTGCAGCTGGTCTCCTCATCCTGGGGTGCCAGGAGGAGGCCCCGGCTCAGCACTCGGCCACTGCCCTTGGGCGAAGGTCCGGGTCCCATGGTGGGAGAACGTGGGTGGGGCTGGTGAGGGGAAGACTGCGGGGTCTGAGCCCCAAGCAGCCCACTGGCCAGCTCGGCCGCCTTGGACTCGTTATTGCCCAAAGTGTCCTCTTTGTAATAATTATCCCGGCCAGTGAGGATGCCGTGAATGAGCGTAGCAAACACTTACACAGTGAGAGCAGTTGGCAGCTGCCCTGGGCATGTGGCTTTGCTGTCATCATTACCACCACCCTCACCACTCTCCACATACTACCACCACCACCATCATCACCACCACCCCCATCACCACCATCACCATCACCACCACCACCACCACCATCACCATCACCGTCATCACCATCACCATCATCACCATCACCACCATCACCACCATCACCATCACCATCACCACAACCACCATCACCACCATCACACCTACCATCACCTTCACCATGACCATCACCACCATCACCATCACCACCATCACCACCACCACCATCACCACCACCACAGCACCACCATCACCACCACCACCATCACCACCATCACCATCATCACCACCATCACCACCATCACCACCATCACCACCATTACCATCACTACCACCATCACCATCACCACCACCACCATCACCATCACCACCATCACCACCATCATCACCACCATCACCATCTCCATCACCACCATCACCATCACCATCATCACCACCATCACCACCACCACCACCACATCACACCCACCATCACCATCACCATCATCACCACCATCACCACCATCACCACCATCACCACCATCACCACCATTACCATCACTACCACCATCACCATCACCACCACCACCACCACCATCACCATCACCACCATCACCATCATCACCACCATCACCATCTCCATCACCACCATCACCATCATCACCACCATCACCACCATCACCATCACTACCACCATCACCATCACCACCACCACCATCACCATCACCACCATCACCACCATCATCACCACCATCACCATCTCCATCACCACCATCACCATCACCATCACCATCATCACCACCATCACCACCACCACCACCACATCACACCCACCATCACCATCACCACCACCACCATCATCACCATCACCACCATCACCATCATCACCACCATCACCATCTCCATCACCACCATCACCATCTCCATCACCACCATCACCATCACCATCATCACCACCATCATCACCACACCACCATCACCATCACCACCATCACCATCACCACCATCACCATCACCATCACCACTCCACCATCATCACCACCATCACCATCACCACCATCATCACCACCATCACCATCACCATCACCACCATCACCATCACCATCATCACCATCACCACCACCACACTTGTCATCATGATTTTCGAGAGTTGCTGCTGACAACAGCACCAGCAGGCAGGTTCAGTCAGCTGCGGCTGCCAGAGTGGATGTGCCTGTGCAAATTAAGAGAAAATGTGGAGCTATTACTGGGCGGTGGTGTCACCCCTATTGCATGGCTAAGGGGCCCCGCGAGGTGTGTGCCTGCCCAGCCTCACACAGAGGGGCCAAGCTTCCAAGTGGGGAAATCTTTACCAAGCTCCTGACTCTGGAAATGCTTGTCTTGGAAGGAAGGTGGTTTTTTTTTTTTTTTAAAAAGATTTATTTATACAAGCCCTGGGCACAGTCAGAAGCGCAGGAGGGTGAGAGAATTCACCAGAGACAGAGCGGGGAGCAGAACAGGCAGACTGACGAAGTACACTGCTGAGGGGAGCAGCGGGCTGCAGGAGAGGGCTGTGCGCCATGTGGGACCCTCTCTGGTGGCCGGGGATCGAACTGGCGCTGCAGAGGCTGCGGGCACCTTTGCAGCCCAGTGCTCAACCGCTGTGCCACCAGGGGAGGTCCCGGAAGGAAGGTATTTTAACGGGGTGACCACGTGGGACTTGACCCAGCGCGGTGCTTCAAGTAAATGCCTTTAAGTCGCTCCACCCTCAGCAGGGCTGTGAGTCACGGAAACGGGGGATTCAGGGAACCCACTGAAGAGAGAGCGGGGCAGCTATTATGATACACGTGTGCAGGTTAGTCAACAGGCCTGGGAACTCTGGGGAGAGACAGTTGACTATCAAGAATAGTAAGTGGGGCTCAATGTTCAGCGCCGCCATGCCGGGCCAGTGCCCCCTCCCCACGCTGCCAGGAAGCAGCCCTGGGGCCGCAGGTGACAAGCCTGCCCGGGCCTTGTAAACCTTTCCATTCGCTCCTCTCATTGGGGCGCTCCGGGCTGAGATGAGATGACGCCCCCTTTAGGGCAGCAAACCCCAGGAAGAGATAAAGCAATTCTCAGCCCCGACTGAAGGCGCATCCTTCTGCCTCCTCATTATAAAATACCTATTATCTCCCTTAATCTCCCAGAAAGCAGCGCTATTTCCGTGAGCAGCGTACGAGGAGCGCGCACAATATAATAAAAGGACCAAGGACGCGCTGTTTAGTGTCAGGATGACAGATGCTTCAATTAGGCAGACAGGACCATTTCTCCCCAAAATAGATAAAGATGAAATTTTTATAAGATTGTGCTGTTTGTGTTTTTGGTCCAGTTCTGTTACAAGCTTTCATTACGAGAGAAATTAAAATAGAAACTCCGACTGGGGTGGAAGGCAAGCATCTTGCTAATAATTTTGCAGCTCAGAAGCCCCGATGTCGTCACCTGGGTCCGCCCCCCACCCCCAGCTGTCTGCAAGGACCACGGGGTGTCACCCAGGTAAGGAGCCCTCGAGGGAGACAGGGCGGGTGTTCGGAAGTGTCACCTGGCAAAGGCCTGCAGGGACTTCTGACGTGTGAAATCTTTGCTGCTGGATCCAGATTTCAAAGTCTTGGACGGTTGGGGTGGGGGTGGGGTCTGGCTGAAGGTGCCCTGCCGGTCTTTGCTGACCTTGGCGGGTGTGACCAGCGCAGCTCTGCTGGTCCTGGGCGGGCACCCGGGGCTTGGTGAGCCAGGCTGGGCTGGTAGCGCAGAGGCAGTCACGTCCCCCCAGTGCCCAGCGCTGGGCGAGGCCTCAGGGGCTCCTCATGAGGGCGCTGTCGCCACGTCCCAGCCAAGCTTCCACGCCCAGGCCTCCCCTTCTCTCCTCTGCTGCCTCAGGGCGCCCACAGTCTCACACTCCGGGGGGGCGGGGGGGGGGCGCCGGTGGTGGGGGGGGGCGCCTTCTTTTTTATCACTGAGAGAGAGAGGCATCAGCTGTGCAGAAAACCTGGGGCGTTCTGCAGACAGTGGCCGGTTCTGGGGACCTCGTGGGCATGCGGAGGGGCCCTCTGGCCGCAGCCACCACGGACACCAGGAGATGCGGGACTCCTGGGAAGGTCTCCCCGGGCATGCAGGGGTGCGGGGCCAGGGAGCTGCGGGGCGGTCGGGCCCTGGCGGCCTGGGGACCTGGCCCGGAGCCAGGCTGTTGCAAGGGGATCCTCCCCTGCCTGACAGGGACCCCAAGCCTGCTCCTGCTGGGAACTTGGAGTCTGATTTCTATTGCTGATCTTCTTATTCATGGTTTTTAAAATATGACGTTATCTCCGGGGAACTCGCGAGTCCTGAATTCAAGGCGTTTCCCGCGAGAGTGTGTTGGTTTGGGGTGTTGGCTCCAGAGGGACGGCAGCCCTGGGTCAGTTTCTCGAGCGCCGCTTTCTGCAGGTTTCCTGGCTCAGACCTTGTAGGCGCCGGAGGGCCACAGCCGCCAGCTCTCCCGGGGGGGGGATGCGGGGAAGGAGAGGGCGCCGAGGGCCCCGCCCGCCACCTCCGTGCTGCCCCGGCTGTTCTGGGTCTGAACAGAAGCTCGCTCTGCTGTCTCCAGGCCCTCGCGCCGCCGGCCCTCGGCGCCCCTGGAGAGAGCCTGGGAGGTGACGCAACCCCTGGCCTCGGGGTCCCCGCCAGCGCCCCCTGCTGTGTCTGCCCCTGACCCCCGGGGGCCCGTCCCTGCTGCCAGGCGCACCCGAGGGCCCCGCAGCTCTCCTCACAGGAGATGAGAGGGGGGTTCGTGTGTGGGCAGCAGATCGCAGGCTGGACAGAGGGAGGGGACGGACCTGAGGGGGTGGGTCGAGGGCCAAGGGGGGCTGGGAGGAGGGGGGCCTGGCTCACCTGCCTTCCTGAAGCGCCTGTGCTCTGGGGGTTGGCGGGAGAGGGGAGAGTCGGGCCTCATCCCCAGAGCCTGGGTCATTTCCTACAAAGACGTCCATCCCCCCGTGGCCTCCTGTCCCCGTGATGCCATGTGCGGGACCAGAGTGGTCACTGGGCTCCCTCAGCCGCCTGGTGCTGGGCTGCAGCGGCCGGGGCTGGCCCGTGGCTAACTCAGAGGTTGGGGCTCCAGGAGCCTCATGGGGTGCAGCCCAGGGGCGGTGGGAGGGGCAGGTGAAGGCGCGAGCGGGAGCCCTGGCTTGGAGAGGAGGCCCTGTCAGCGGGACGGGGCCCTTGAGGCCACGCACCACCCGCACCCCAGGAGCCCGGCCCTGGGCCCAGGGGGGAATCGTGGTTTTTTTCCCTCCACCAGAGCTGGGCCTCGGAGCTGCCGTGGGCGGAGAAGGTGTGGAGTCGCCTCGCAGCAGGCGCGGCGCGTGGAACCCGCTCGCCACGAGTCACATCTCCGGCCCCGTCTAGTCCCCTCCAGAGAGGACGCGTCATGTGAGCTGATTACAGTTTTGCTTTCTACGAAATCAGGACTGTCAGCAGGAGACGCAGCCTCTTGCTTCCCACGGAACATCGCGGCAGCAGCGGGGCGTGGGCTGCGGGCCCGGGCGGTCAGGCCGCGTGAGCCGGGCCTCTCTGCGGACAGCCCTGTGGCGGCCAGCGCAGAGCCTGGGCCCGCGGTCGACGCCGTGTGGACAGGCTGGACGCAGGCCAGGGGTGCGGGCCCAGAGCGCGCTCCACACGGGGGGCTGATGAGCCGCAGCACAGGCATTTGACTTTGAATCTCTTATTTATGATCATTGTGCCCCGGGGAGAGGCGAGCGCGCCCCTCGGGAGCCGCCTAGAGCTGGGCCCTGGGAGGGAAGGGTCGGCCCCTCCCCAAGACCCCACGGGCTGGATGCCCAGAGAATCGCTGTCAACTGCCCCCCGCCCCCCGCGACTGTCCTGAGACGCTTCTCCCGACCTGCCCTCCGGGGTCCCTGCTCCTTGGGCCTGGAGCTTGGGGTGTTTGTCCTCTGGCCTCCGCTCTGCTTGTCCCCCCTCCCAGTGGCCGTGAGCCTCCTGAGCCCGGGGGGAAGCACGGCTGCGGTCCTCTGATGGTGGGGGGCAGGCGGCCTGTGAGCCGAGGCCCCCCCTGCGGCCACTCGTGGGCCCCCGGCTGCGACAGGCTCCTGCCCAGCCTTCTTCTATGGACGTGACTCAGGTCACGTGCACTTACCCTGGGTGTGCAGCTCCCACTTGGGGTCACACCCCGTGGCCACGTCTACCGGCCCGTGGAGGCCGAGGGTCCTCGTGGCAGGACGGGTTCACTGCCAGACCCTTGGCCGTCCCCGTGGTCATTTCTCCAGCTCTTCATGGGGCAGACCTCCTGGTGCTCCGTCCACCGGGCGTGAGCGGCTGTCTGGGGCGCAGGAGGCCAGGCAGACACGGTTGCCCAGCTGTCTGTGCCGAGCCAGTGCCGGGCTTCCAGGGCAGGGGCTGGGGGCTCACGGGAGGGGCTGGTGCTGCACTGCCCCCCACCGCTACCCCCACTAACAGGACAGGCTGGCTCAGGCCAGGGCTCCCCGGCAGCCACTTCTGGCACAGGCCACCGTCTCCAGGTGTCACTCGGTCCCAGCGGGGGCGGGGGGGCTGCAGAGGCCTAGAGATGCCCCCTCAGGGCCAAGGCCAGAGTCATGGTACCACGTGGAATGCGGCCTCCCTCCATGGGTCTGTGTGGCCTCCATAGCTACCACTTGGGGTCCTGGTTGCAGCTAAAGCCACGCAGAGGCCTTGACACCAGCAGCAGGGCAGGCTGGGTGGCAGCTGAGGGCTGCGGGTGCTGGGGTTCGGGGGGCCCGAGGCACCGTCTCTGCTTCTCTTCCCGCGGTGAGCGCGGCAGGAGATGCGGCTCCTCCTCCATGAGCACGTTTTCCCCACGCGCTTCCGACAGGCAGGTGTAGACGCCTGAGTTTCGACAGAGAAAACCCAACGCGGGGCCTGTCAGTGGCTGCACGGGAGTGTGTGTTGGGTCTGCAGCGGGGCGGGGGCCGGCTGGCATGCGCCCCGTGAACCTTCAAGCTGTCTTGTTTCATCCCGTGGCCTCGCCCCTTCTGTGGTCTGGCCACTTGTCCTCTTGCTACCCCGCGGCCCTGCCTTATCCCCACCTCCAGGCCCACGTGTGCCCACTCACACACCCGCACCCCGCTCAGGTGCGCACCCTCAGGCCCGCCCACTCCCCAAGCGCCTCCTGCAGCGGCACCACCAAGGCTGCAGGTGGCGGCCACAGAGGCCACGATGAACCACTTACCCCGCAGCGTCCTAATGGCCGCAGCTCCCGCAGCCTCTTCCCTGCCCCACCCCGGGTTCTGACCCTGCATGAGGGGGGGCCCAAGCGAAGGCTGACAAGGGCCGCCAACGCCCCCACAGACAGCAGTGCTTCAACCCCGGATCCCCAGGCTCCAGCCCCCCTGTAGGGTAAATAAAAAATGATATCAGGCTTTTCTGCCCTCCCGCCATGAGGACGGATGATGGATCCCGCCATCCGGAGTGCCTGCCTGATGGCGGCGCCTGGCGTGGGGTCGGGGCATGTGTAAGTGGGTGCACCTGGGCTGAGAGAGTGGCCTTGTAAGGGTGGTGCAGCGTGGTGGTGCGGTGCCGAGGGTGGAGGAGAGCAGGGGAGCGGACGGGGGAGCGCGTCGGAGAAGGGCGACGACGAAGAGCCGAGAGCGTGAAGACAACTTGGCGGCTGGAACCGGTAATGAACCTGCCCGGCGTGGGCTGGTTGCGTCACACCCGCAGACCACACGCCGTGCGCCCTGGCCGGCCGCCCCTGGAGGCGCCTGGGACGGGGTGGCGTGGGCTCTGCTGGCCCTGCCCACCCTGCTGGAAAGCCCCGGGAGCCAGCCCCCCGGTCCCGCGGGCCCCTCGCGTCGCCGGCAGCTCAGCGCCGGAGCGGGAGGCGGGTTGGCCCGCGTGTGGCGTGAAGCCGGGCCCGCCATCGCCACGCCCGCCCCCGCAGCACAGCCACACCCGGGAGATGCCCGCTGACCGGCCCTGCGGCCGCGGTCTCTGCGCGGTCGGGCTGCACCCACGTGCCGGGGCCCCTGCGGGCGTGGTGACGGCGCTTCTGTTCGCGAGCGTTGTCGCCAGCGCTGAGAGAGCCCTGGGGAGCAGCTGTGCCGCGCAGACCTGAGCTGCGAGCCTGCTTCGTGTGACGGTGATTGAAAACACGTATCACAGACACGCCCCGGGAGCGGGTTTGGGTCGTCACGGGCTGAGGATGAGTCACCGACGAGGCTGGCAGTGGCAGACGTCGTGAGACGCGGGGATGACAGCTTGGCGCCGCCGAGGGAAACAAGATCCTTCACAGCCTCAGACTCTGCTCCGCATCGAGCCAGCGCGAGCTCCGAGAACGTTCCTCGCGCAGAAGACCCAGTTGTCTCCGTGGGCGAGGGGGCAGGACGAGCTTCAGGGGTCTCCGACCCCGGGGACAGCGTCTGGGGACCAGAGCCCGGGGGGCAGCTGGCCGAGTGGCAGGACCCGCGTCCCTCCTCTCAGGGCACCCGGCCCTGCCGCTCTGGCCTGCGAGCTCCCCAAGCCAAGTTCATTATTTTTTTTTTTTTAAACTTTTATGGCTTTTATTTATTTTTTAGATTTATTTATTTATTTACACAAGCACTGGGTACAGTCAGCAGCGCGGGAGGGTGAGAGGATCCCCCAGAGCCAGAGCGGGGAGCAGAGCAGGCAGAAGGACCGAAGGACACTGCTGAGGGGAGCAGCGGGCGGCAGGAGAGGTCTGCGCGCCATGCGGGACCCTCCTCCGGGGCCGGGGAGCAGCCGGGGATCGAACCGGCGCCGCAGAGGCCGCGGGCAGCTTCGCCACCCAGCGCTCAACCGCTGCGCCATCGGGGAGGCCCTTAGTTTTTTTTTTTTTTTTTTGCTAGGGAAATATCTAGGGTATTATTTTTTTTATATTCCTCATACAATTGCGACCCCCTTATTTTGACCCCAATCCCTCCCCTCCCCGCCCCTTCACCCCCCAAGTTCATTTTTAAAGTAAAACGGAGATAACAGCTTTGCAGGACTTTCCTGGGTGTTGCCAAGGGTCGCGAAACTGGTGGCTTAAACCCACAGAAGTGACACCTGCGGCAGCGGGAGAGCCCCGGGCCCGCCAGCAGCCCCTCGTCACGCCAGCAGGTGGCAAACGGGCCCGGTGGGCTCTCCTTCAGGTTTGCCAGGCCTGTTTCTCCAGAACTTCTCCAGGCTTCGGCGCTTGCTCCATTAAGTTAAACATCTTTAATCTGGCTCAATTTGCAGCCATTCGTTTTAATCATGCAAAGGTCAGCTGTCACCGTGCAAATGTTAGGCTTAATTTCTTTTCTTGATGAATATTATATCAGCGATAATTTGGCCCAATTTTAGTCATTTGCCAATAGGTGCTCAGGGGTTGGGGTCGGGATGGCAGCGAGGGGAGCGAGGTGGAGGAGGGCTTGGCTCGGGGCCCCGTGCCTTTGAGCCCCCCAACGTGGCAGCGGAGATGTGAGGCCGGGGCCTGGGCTCCCGCCCCCCAGCGACGCTCAGCGCCTCTGCCGGGTCCTCCAGCAGGACTGGCGTTGGGGGGCTGTTCTTCCCTCTTCAGAGTGGGGAGCTCCTGAAGGGGCAGGTGTGTCCAGAACCCCTGCCCTCCTGCTCCCCTCTCTGCTTCTGCACCTCAGTTTCCAAGCTGAAGGCTGAAGTGGAGGCTTTGCAGCCCCCCAGCGAGCCTTTCCCGGCCTGTGCCCAGCCTGGGCTGTGCCGGGAGCGCCAGCAGGCATTGGCGGAGGGGCCACCTGCCCGGGCGTCCACTCTGGGGCTGCGCTGACATTCTGGGAGGCAGCTCTGTGAGTCACGAGACTTGGAACCGCTCAGAGATAACCAAGCGGCTCCGGTTTGTTGTGTCTTGACACCACCAGCCTCTGATGAGCTGCGCTCTGCCCGTGGGGCCTTGGGGGCCACCGTGTTCCAGGCTGCAGGACAGCTTAGAGTCACCGGAAGCGGGAGCCAAGTGTGGAGTGGACGAGGGTGTGTGAGCCGGGAGCCCTGGGCCACTCACCCCGGCCCCCTTCACAGAGAACCGGCCCCGGCCCAGGCAGAGGACAGGACAGGCCGAGGCTACACAGGCAGCAGACGGTGGAAACAGACCCGGAACCCAGAGGGCCCGTCCTGGGGAGCCGCTGCCGTCCTCTGGGGTGCGGGACCCCACGTGGGGAGCTCTCCGCAGCACTGGAGAGCCGCTCCCGTCCACTGCTCTCCTGGCGCCACCGAGGTCCGGGGGTGGGGGCCGAGAGGGGCCTGGGGCTCTGACGGCCTGGGGATGGCGGCACCTGGTCCGAGGGCTCCTGGCCGCCTCGGGGAAGCCTCTGCTGGCGCCTGCAGCTGGGGTTGGCGCGTTTCCTCCCGTCGGGTGCTGGTGCGGCTCTTCCTGCCTGCCGAGCCCTGTGCCCTCCGGGCTCTCCAGTGTCTCACGCGCTGCGGACCTGTCTTGTCCACGGTGCCCTTTGAAGTTCAAGTCCGCACTCTCGGCCCAGCCCAGGGCCTCTCGCTCCCCACGGCTGTGCTGCCACCTCACGGCTGCGGACCCTCGGCTGGACGGAGCCCTGAGGTTCGTGTCCATCTCCCTCCGGCGCTTGCAGCTTTGACCCCTCGTCTGGGGCTCTGCTCGGGCGCGCTGACCGTTGGTGTGTGGGGATTCTGCTGGCCCCACTCTCTGGCCTCTGGGACTCCGTGCGTCTCCCCTGCTGTGGTTCCGGGAAGGGGGTGAGCTCAGTGGGAGGAGGCTCGTGGGAGCTGAGCCCCAGGCCTGGCACCAAGCCAGGCACCTTCCGGCGCCGCCCGGGGTCAGTGGCTTGGCGCTGGGCAGTGCTGGCCCATGCAGCCCCGCACCACTGCCACACACGGGAGTGAAGCTTCACGGTGGGAAACGGGAGCAGCACTGCGTGTGCCTGGAGCACGCCCATCTGAGGGTCTGCTCGTGAGTGGGGCCAGCGGGCGGGAAGCTGGCTCAGCAGGAGCCCGGGGAGCGGGTGATCCAGGCACCCGGGCAGAGAAAGCCCGGCCAGGCCGCGCCGGCCACCGAGACAGAGCCGGTGACCGTCCCCAGGAGACACGCGCCGGATAGGCTGCTGCGCTGGGCGAGCCTCGCGGTGTCCAGGGCTGCAGCCAACAGTGGACAGCGAGACACGGGAGGCGGGGGGTGGAGGCCCAGGGAGAGCCGCTGGTCTGGCTGAGGAGCGCATCTGAGGGGCCATTTCCTGCTGGGGGCCGCTTATGGGAAGCCAGGTCAGGGCTGCAGGGGTGGGGTCACAGGTGCCAGGCCCCACGATACAGGTGTGAGGGGTGGCGCAGCACCCGTCTCTGCCCGCTGGATCCCAGGAGCACCCCAACATCGTCACAGTGAGGAATGTCTCCCTGCGGGTCTGCTGTCCTGAGCGGCCTGTTCGGCCGCCATTTTGTAGCCTGCAGTTCTGCGTCCCTACACCTGGTCAGGACGGCCCGGTCGCTCGGTCAGAGCCAAACCCCACAAGGCGCCTCTCGGCTCAACCAAGAGCTTGAAGCTGCGTCGCCCGGGAAGGGCGCGCGTCACCAGGGGTGAGCGGGAACGCCCGGGGGCTGAGGACCGGTGTAGGACACGGGACCCCGGAAGCTGATGAGTGGACGCCTGTGGATGAGAGAGAAACCGGGGCTGGGGACCGGGGGCCTGGTCTCGGGGACAATACCGAGCGGTCGCGCGGACGAGAAGTGCCTGGAGGTGACAGCACGTGTCCTGGTCTCCCCCTCCCCTCGCCCCCGCCCTGCTCCCCTCCCAGCCGATGCTGCGGGTTCTCCCAGCCGTAAAGAGGCCAGGATCTTGCCCTCAGCAGCATCCTGCCTGGTGCAGCCTGCTCCACGACGCCCGCTTCTTTGTCAGCGTGGCGTTGCCTGATGCAGCGTCTCCCGCATCAGGTGCTGCGGGACCCTGCTTGGGAGGCAGGGGCTGTGGGGCTCTGGCGTGGTCAGCTCCCCCGGGGGCCGTCCTCCATGCTCCCACCCCATGGAAAGATGAAGAGTCCTGGGAAGAGGCGGAAGGGGGGGGCTTGTGCTCCCCAAAGTCTGTGCGGCTGCTTCATCTACAGCCCCGGGGGAGGGGCCCGCAAACGCTGTTGGCCGAGCGAAGCCGAACCCCCGGGACGCGCGCTGGCTCGCAGAAGTCGGCTCGCTCGGAAGCCTGCTTGCAAGGAGTTTCTGGGGAAAACTTTTAATGAAGGGCTGGGAGAGCAAGACCCATTCAATTCCCCCCAATTACGGTGGAGGCACCTGGAGCGCGCCGCGGTTTGCTGTTTTGCCTCGGGTCTTCTGAGGCTGGATTTAAATCGCAGCCTGTGCCAGGCAGAAGGAGCAGCTTTGTGATCGCTGTGCCGGGAGTGGCTGCAACAAGTTAGCAAGAAATGAAATATTCCCACAATAGGCGCGCGCCATGATGAGGTCGTCCGCACCGGCAATTACCTTTCAGATCTCACAGCGCAGGGGCGTCTCCGTCCCCAGAGCTGACTCGCGGCTTCGTGCGTTGGCTCCAGCTCAGCCCCGAGCGGGGGCCTGCGGGTGCGCCCTTGGGGAGGCTGAGCCCGGCCAGCGCCCACTGCGGCCTGGGCCATGGAGGGGCCGGGCGGGGGCCTGGGCAGAGGCCCGGAGGCAGCACGCAGTGGGGTTTGCCTCCTGCGCGCCCCCTGCCACCCTGCCCTGGTCCCGCCAGCTGCAGCCCATGGACAACTGGCCCAGCCTGCAGGCCCCCAGCCCCGTGGTCAGGATGGACTCGGGCGGAGTTTGGCCCCTAATTCAGATCGACAGCTCCATGGTGTCCCACAGATTGTCCCTGAGGGTCTGTTGAGACTGTGGATTAGGGGGTGCTGTTTTAAACGATTCCCCCAACCCCCGTGCTATAGGGTGAGTTGTATCCCCTCAAATTCACACTGGTGTCCTGTCCCCCAAACCTCAGAGGTCAGCTCCGGTGGAAATAAGGTCGATGCAGACATGGTCATGTAGGGTGAGACCAGTGCTGGGGACCCTGCCCAGCCTGTCCTTTTGGGGGGTCCTCCCAGGACCTGGGGGTGCTGTCTGGGCTGGGGGTGGGGGGCAGCCGGGTGTGCTGAGGGGATGTGGCCTCCCAGCCCCTCTGAAACCAGCCCACCCGGGGCCTTTGTGGGCAAGGGGCTGAGTCTCCACAGCTGGCCACCTGTTCCCCCAGCGATTGTGGGTGATGCCAAAGCAAAGGCACGTGGCGGGGGAGCCGGGCTCTGTGCCCAGACCAGGTGGCGCATCTATGGGAGCCCCAAACAGGGCGGAGTCTGCTCGGCCATCCTGCCCAGAGCTCAGGGCCGTGGCGAGAACGTTCTGGAGTGAGACAGCCTCCCCGTGACACTGCTCCGGATGAGATAATGCGGTTCAGGGAGCCGGGCTGCTGGTGATGCCATTTAAAGTCCACGCCGCTCCTGGTGCTCCTGATGCTGTGATCGGATCGGTGTGTCGCTGGGCGGGGCCGAGGACGCGATTCCCGGTCCTGGAGCCACTGGGCGTCCCGCTCTGCTCTGCTCGGCGCTGCTCCGCAAGGCCCAAACTGCGATTTTCTGTCTCGCCTGCCAGTGGTGGCCTTGTCAGGCCTGGCAGCTTGGGCCTGCCCACTGCCCGCCGATCCCCACACCCGTGACTGCCCGCACTGCTTCTCTGGTCAGCTCGGAGGTGCCCGACACACCCCCGGAGATGCTGCCAGGTCCTGGCGTGAGGCTGTGTCCTCAGCCACAGCGCAGGGGAGTCCGGACCTCTCAGCACCCCAATTCCTCGCCAGTGCTGATCCCAGACAAACAGGCGAGCTGGGGGCTGCAGGGGACTGGGGTGCAGAGATGACCAGGCCTTGTCCAACAGCTGGAGCGCCCGTCTAGCTGGCTCTGGCTGGCCCACCTGGTGAGTTCATCTGCCTTTAACAAGTGGCTTCATTTCTGGGTGAGGGGAGGGGGCATTTCAAGGCACAGAGAACAGATGCTGGACGATCACCCCGATGACCAAGGCAGACACGGACCAAGCTCCTGGGTGTCCATGCGGCCGCTGGCCTAAGTGTCAGCCGGCAGGCTGGGCCGGCACCGTCCTCCTGGGCCTGGGTGCTGCCTGCTGTGCAGGGCCGACTCTGTGGGTGGAGAGGGACCTGCCTGCCCGTGGGCACGTCTGCACTGAGGCTGGAGTCGTGTGTGTTCACTCTCTGCTGCCAAATGACCATAAACCGGGGCTTAAAACAGCAGAGATTGTCCCTCAGGAGGACCGGAATCCTGGGGTTGGGCGGCCGGCTGGGCCTGCTCCCTCCTAGGGCTCCTGGGAGGGTCCATCGGCCTCCCCTGGCCTGGAGTGGTTTTCCAGGCCACCCCATGTCCCGGCTGGTGGCCGCGTCTCCAGTCCCTGCCCCGGCTCCTGGAGGGTCCTTCCTGCCTCTTCCAGGTTCTGGGCCTTTGCCCGTGGCCGGCCTGGTGACTCGGGCTCTCAAGGTGGTGCTGTCTCCCCTCCCACTGGGGCGCCCAGGCCCACGCGCCTCCTCCCAGTGCACGGGCTGGGGGCACAGCCCCCCCCCCCCACGCTGGGCACTGTTGCCTGTGTAGGATGCGGCAGGGGCAGCTCCGCCTCAGGGTTGTTTTGAGGCTGAAAGAGAAACCCCCGCCCCCCGCGATGTCTTACCTGGTGAGGCGTTACCAGCCAGCCCAACCCCGTCCCCGCCCACAGGACCGGCCAGAGTCTGCCCCAGAAGCCCACGGTCACCCCATCCTGGCGCTGGCCAGAGGGGCAGCTTGTCCATGGTGTGCACTGGCCAGAGGGGCAGCTTGTCCATGGTGTCCATGGTGGACGGTCCCTCAGCCCCCCAAGGGGGAGGAGAGCAACGAGGATGCGGGCCGGGGGGGCTGCCCCCTGCTTCTGCCTGTCCCCCTGCGCTCCCTGGAGGGGGCGGCCAGCGCTTGCTTACGCACAAAGGAGTCTTTGTGAACCGGCCTGTGGACTTGCTTATCTTGCAGCTAACCAAGGGCAAAGAGAAGTCTGCTTCGTCCACAGCCAGGTTTGCTGGCAGGAGCGAGCGGAGCTTCCTCTTCATGCTGTTCCAACTGGCAAAGGGCTTTGGTTTGTTCCCAGGCCCGTGGCTGTGGCTGGGTCTGTGGCCCAGGCCATGTAGGTGTCTGGCTAGGATTTCGGGGTCTTCCGGTGGCATGTGGGGGAGGCCCGTGCTGGCCAGAGCCGGGGCCTCAGAGCCAGTGGATGGGCTGGCCACAAGCCACGGGCCTCGGGGGCCACAAGCAGGCACAGACCCGCAGTAGCCACACGAGAGGGTGAGGCAGGAGCTCGGCTGCTGCCCTCAGTTGCCACGATGGCCACTCACTAGTGGACGCTCAATGGGTGGGGGGGTGGGAGGGGCAGGGCATTTGTGGGGTCTCATGTGCCTCCTCCAGACTTGGGGGACAGTGACTGGATAGTTGGAAGCCAGACAACACCTGGGGGTGGGGATGTGTGGGTCATGGGGCAGGTGCCCTGGGCAGGACCCCGAGCGGTCACTTTGTGAGGGTCAGGCCCCAGCTGAGCCCTGGCCACGCACTGTGGGCGCTGGCTGGTCCCCCCAGAGACATCAGTGTCATGTGTCGGGGAGCAGAGACAATTGTCCCCACCCCGCTGGGTCCCCCCAGGCAGCAAATCATCACACCAGCGTCAGAGAGATCCAGGAGGGAAAAAGCCAGAAAGTTCGAAAACAACCTAGACTTCCCCTGCGCATGACCGGGACCCCAGGCCGGGGTCGCGGCCGTCACCACGCGGCTTCAGGCGCTCAGGGGCTGGACGGGGACGCTGGGGACGGGCAGGCCGCTGGGGGCCACCGGGCAGGCGCGGGGACACAGGAGGCGGCCTCGGTCCTGCCTTCGCACGCACGAGACCCAGGGCGAGGTCCTCCTGGCGGAGGCCGGGGCGACGCTGGCAGAGACCCCGGCTCAGCCTCGCAGCTTTCCCTGAAATCAACTGTTTGCCAAAAAGACGTTTTGGGTGGTGGAGTTCTGCTCCCCCATGCACGACAAACAGAGGGAGATGGAGGAACGGCTCCGGGGGTTAGAGAGACCGGCCTCACGGGCCCCTCGGGGCACAGCCGGGAGACGCCCCCCAAGGCCCTGGACATCCGGGAGGTTGTCAGCTCGGACGGGGGATTCGGTAAGACCTCGTGCCTGGACGGTTGGGGGAGAGCGCGGCCCCCCGGGAAAGCTCGCTCCAGCTCTGAAGGGCAGGGCAGGGGGCAGGACCTCGGATGGAGCCATGATGGGGAGCCGGGCAGCGATGGGGCACGCCAGCCGGCGAACTGGGCAAAGGGCAGGGGAATTATCTGTTCTGTTCTTGCAATTATCTCCAAGGTCACGGCAATTGCAAAATAAAGTGTCGGGTGCTCAGTGATCAGCACACCCAGCGGCTGGCAGAGCAGAGCCGGAGCCGCGCACACCAGAGCTGCCCGGGGCTCAGGTCTCAGAGAACGGAGGGAGCCAGGGGACTGGGGCGCGCATAGCCTGGGGGGGCAGGGGGCTTAAAGGGGAGCTGGGATGGGGGCGCAGAGGGCCAGCGGGGTGCAGAGGGGGCTGGGATGGGGCTCGCATGGCTGAGGGGCGGGGTTCGCATGGGTGGGGGCTAGGGACACAGATGTCCACGTGTCTTGATTTCCGCTCCCTGAGCCGTATCCCCCCGGCTGTGCTCCTTCGAATGCAGGACATTTCAAAATACGTTCTTTAAAACCCAGAGTGAGTGGAAGCATGTGAGCCCCACCGCAGAGCAGATTTGGAGCGTGAGGTTTGGGGGCTTGCAGGACGGGAGGTGACGCCGGGACACGGCTGCGAGGGGCCCCTGCCCCTTCTCTGCTGGGCCGGGGCTGTGCACAGGGAAGGGAGCAGCGGCCCTGGTCCCGGCTCTCTGGAGCCCCCCCAGCCCACAGGGACGCTGTGGGAACAGCGTCCTCCGCGCTCCTTTACGTTAAGGGGCAGCCCCTGAGAAGGTGGGGCGTGGAGAGCCCGCTGGATGGACGGTGGGTCACGATCTCTGTGCCCAGAATGTTGCCAACTCCTTTGTCCAGTGATGCTGGAAACAGCCCCAGAGAAGCTTTTGCCCCCTGGAAAGTGGGGGTGATTGTGGCTCCCCTGTTGGGACTGCCGGCCACGTGGCCACAGCTGTTGCGTTTGCCCAGGTCCTGTCCTGTGCCCACATGGGTGGGTGGGTGACACGGATGTCCCTTTGCACCCAGCCCGCGGGGGGGCCGTGCTCCTGGGCTCTGCAGCTGGGCCCCGCGTCTGGTGTCTGGGGGGTCGCTGGCGGTGCTGGGTGTGGCGGTGAGTGTCAGACAGCGGGGTTCGGGGTGCTGCCAAGGCAGCTGCCGGTGTTTTCCTGTCCGCCCCCAGAGCAAACACACATGTGTTTAGACACACACACGGGCGCCGAGGGGACGCCAAGCCCACGGGCCCTGAGCACAGCCGGGGACAGCGCCGGGCTCACCCAGCGCCTGCCAGGGCTGTGGGGCGCGGCGGTGCCCTTGGCGGTCTCTCGAGGGAGAACAGATGAACTTTCTGGTGCACAGACGAGGGTCTCATTAGAGCCAGGGAAGCTCCCACTATATCGTCATTAAATACTCAACTTACACCGTGTTTTTTCCTTGTAGCTATTTTTTTTAATCAGATAAAGGGAGTTCCCTGTTCCTTCCAGCTTTCTAAGCGCTTGCATTCTACTACATGCTTTTTCCTTGATCCATTAAAATAATGATGCAGTTTTTCTCTTATTCCCTAGGGCGGGGAATTCCTCAAAGGTGGGCGTCAGTGCACGTGGTGTCCTTGCGGGAGACGTAGCTGGTGTTCGTAGCCCCGGATCAACCCGCTGTCAGGGTGAGGACTTTCATGTCTCAGCTCTCGAAAGAATGAACAAATGACTTTACTGCCTGCTCCACGCGGGACAGAAGGCGGATGCCCGAACACAGTGTTCCCTGCTGTCTCCCGGCGTATCCTGTGTGAGTTGTGTGAAGCTGGTGCTGTAGCTTCCTTCGGCCCTGGAATGATTAGCCAGTGAAGTTGTCTTGCCTGATATTCTTTGTGGAAAGTCTTATTTTTTTATCTTAAGTGCATAATCCGGACACAATAACATACAATCCCCACCCGGCAACATACAGCCACACAGTAACACACAGCCACACACATGTGATACAGCCCACACACAACCACATACAACCCACACAATACCGCACAATAGCACGCACTACCATACAACCCCCCCAGAGTTGCACAGCTTGTTCCATGTGCAGGCGAGGTGCGTGTTGTCAGACACACATGTGAATAACTACAAGGAGGACACACAATATTTCCATCATGGCCAAAGGCTTCCCTGGCTCTTTGAAGTCACCTGCCCTGGGGCCCCCCCCCCCCCCCCGTGTGCCTGCAGGGAGCTGGCAGTGGCTTCTGCTGGGGGGCGGGGTTCCACGGTCTCCGTGCACCTCCCAGCCCGCGCCGAGTCCACACCCAGCAACCACGCCCTGAGGGTGTCTGGGACAGGTCCTCTGTGCCCCCCAGAAGTCCACCCCCCACCGTGGCCTTCTCGCCCTGTCTGGCTGGCACACCCCGGGCCAGAGCCTCAGCTGACCGGGCCTTTTCTGGTCTTTCCCAGCAGCACAGCCCCGCGCCTGCGGCCCTCCGGATGCTAAACGGCCCCTTGGAGAAGGGCTGCTCCCACAGAGCGAAGTCTGTCAGGGGAGCAGTGCGCCAGGGGGCCACAGGCCGAGCAGTGGCGGTGCCCGGGGCACTTTGTGCCCTCCCCAGTGGCTGCCCGCTGGCCCCCGTGGCCGCCTGCTGGGTTTCATGGCTATGAATCGCAAGACGGTTGGTTTTCAATGCTCGTGTGGGGGCTTGGGGGGCATATTGAGAAACCGCAAAGCTCATTTGTTCTTGCCAAGATTCAGCCATTTTCTTAAAAAATTGGTCCTCACGCTGTTGCAGATGGTCGGTGATTTCCAGAGTTTAAAGAAACTCGTCTCGACAAGTCGCCCACGTCCCCGTTGCTTTCAGCAGGGGTGGAAGCTGGAGACACACACTGTGCTGCTCCTGAAGGGTCTTCCCTCTTCTGCTTGCCTTTATGGCTTTGCTTCATTATTGAAATTGGGAATTTTTATTCTTCTTACTTTCCTTTTAGTTGTTCGTTGTGCTAGGGTGGTTAGGTCATTTTGTACTTTCGTTTGGGTAGTTCCTATCGTCATGACTTTCTTTTTTTTGTTTTCATTTATTATTGCAATGCAATGATTTTATATATTTTATGTATTTTTATATATTTTTCAACCCTAGGTTTCCTTTTTATTTTACATCTTCTCATTTCCTTCTCATTGTGTTCCTATTTTCCTTTAAATCTTCCAACATATTAATAGCAATTGCTTTAAAGGACTTGACGACTAACACCAACATTTCTGTCATTTCTGGGCCTGTTTCTAATACCTGAGTTTTTGGCTTGTGTCTCAGATATTTTTGTTGTATTTTCTCATTCTAATACGTTAGGACTGGTTGTTGGATGTTGGGAATTTTGTGTGGTTGAGTGCTAGACTTTGTTGTCATTTACAAAAGAGTGTTGGACTTAGTTGGCTGTTGGGAAACTTGAAGGCAAATTTATCCTTTTAGATGAGTTTTTAAATTTTTTAGGGAGGCTCTACGTTAGTTGATACTGTCAGCCAGTCTGTCTACTACTGGGACATGGTCCTTTTGTGTTTCCTGCTGAAGGACCTAAGTGTTGATGCCTCTTCACTTTGGCTGAACCCAGAACCTACTGTCTTAGGTGAGCCCAGCTGTGCAGTTCTCCTTTGTCCAAACTTGGGAAGTCTCACCCCGAGCCTGTGGGGTTCCAGCTCGGGGGATTCCTGTGCAGATTTTGGGAACTCCATCTTGGTATAACACTGTAAGGGCAGAAAGACCACAGTGCAGGTTTTCTGATCCCATGCAGACTGGGTAAAGGAGGAGTCGGAGTCCTCAGTGATTTTTTGCAGGTCTTTTATTGGGGTTCACCAGGCATATGGCAGGCAGGGGATCTGGGGGGCCGGGAGGCTGGCAGTCCTCCCAGCCCCCAGCAAATCTTCACTCTATCTGGGATCTCCGGTGATCTCTGCTTCTGCTTCTTTGCTTCTCTCTCGGCTTCTCTTTCGGCTTCTATTGGCGTCCCCGTGACGCGCCCTTAAAAGCACAGTCTTAGCGCAGGTGCACCCACTCCAGGTGCCGCCATCAGGCATGCATTCAGGACCACAGGGTTCCCTCATCTATCCTGACGGCGGGAGGGCAGAAGAGCCTGCTATTTTTCCTTACCCTATAAACACCTTTCCACATCTCCCAGCGACCTCAGCTTCCGCAGCCCCTGAGCTCCCTGCTCAACTAGGGGCGCTGATGTAGCCAGCTTGCGAGCCTCCCCCTTCCATGCAGCCTGGGAAGCACTTCGGGTCAGTTGTGGCCGCCACCCTGCTTGTCTGCTCCCTCACACGCACACACTGCCGGCTGTCGAGTGTCTGAAAATACGTTCTGTCTAGTTTCTGCTTGTTTCATTGACAGGACCAGCCTGAGCCTGGCTATTTTATCATCCATTACTTTCAGCCCATCCGCGATCTCTCTAAAACACGGACCTGACCACGCAATTGTTCTGAAAATCTCTCAATGCCAGTATTTGGTACAGGGAGTGGAGCTCAGATGCCCTCCCAGGGCATGGCCCTCTCTTGTGCGCTCCCAGCATCGGGTACATCCCTTTGAATGACAGCCACTTACTTGTCTGTCCCCCCCAGAGTAGGCTGACACCCCTTGAAGGCAGAAAGGGGAGATTATCTCCGAGACTAAGCACTGCTCTGGGCCTTTCGAAAGCTTGATACTTATCTTACAAATCAATCATTACATTGGTGTAGGGTAAAGAAAATGTCAGGCTTTTCTGCCCTCCCGCCATCAGGATAGATGATGGATCCTTGTCCTGAATGCAGGCCTGATGGCGGGCACCTGGAATAGGTGTGGGCATAGGAAGATGGGATTCAGCTGAGCTAAGACTGCTTTTAAGGGCGGCGTCACGGGGACGCAGCAGCAGCAGCAGCAGCAGCAGCAGCAGCAGCAGCAGCAGCAGCAGCAGCAGCAGCAGCAGCAGCAGCAGAACCTGAAGGAGAAGCCGAAGCAGAAGCAGAGAACGCCAGAGAGCCCAGATAGAGTGAAGACTTGCTGGGGGCTGGGAGGTCTGCCAGCCTCCCAGCCCCCCAGCCAGCACCCCTGCCTGCCATATGCCTGGTGAACCCCAAATAAAAAACCTGCAAAACTACTGAGGACTCTGACTCCTCCTTTACCCAGTCTGCATGGGATCAGAAAACCTGCACTGTGGTCCTGTCCTGCCCTTACAATTGGTTAGTGAAGGAATAACTTCATGACTGCTTGTAGGGTAAGGAAAAATGTCAGGCTTTTCTGCCCTCCTGCCATTAGGATAGATGGTGGAATCTTGAGGTCCTGAACGCATGCCTGATGGCGGCACCTGGAGTGGGGTGTGGGCCTAGGTAGATGGGATTCACCTGGGCTGAGACTGGGCTTTTAAGGGCGGCGTCACGGGGACACCAACAGCAGCAGAAGTCGAAAGAGAAGCCGAGAAAGAAGTAGCAGAAGCAGAGAACACCGAGAGCCCAGACAGAGTGAAGACTTGCTAGGGGCTGGGAGGCCTGCCAGCCTCCTGGCCCCCCAGCACCCCTGCCTGCTGTGTGCCTGCTAATCCCAATACAAGACCTGCAAAAAACCACTGAGGACTCTGACTCCTCCTTTACCCTGGTCTGCATGGGATCAGAAAACCTGCACTGTGCCCTGTTCCTGACCCTCTACACTGCTTTAGCGAGCATTTAGGTCTCCAAATGTGCTAGAAACTTCGAAGTTATTTTCAGGCATTATCTTGCGGGTCTGCTAGGCTTAACGGGCTGCTTAAGCCGCCATTCCGGCTGCACATTCGGCCTTTCCAGCACAAAGTCCGTTTGGCCCAGTCAATCAATTACCACTGAATGCAAAACCGCTGATCCTGCAAAGGTTCCTCTCAAGCTAAACAGCAGCAGGTGCTTCATCCCCTGGGGCAGTGAGTCTCTCACCCGAGGCATGACCAGGAACGCCTGGGGAGCCCTCGACTCTTATGTAACTTTGCGTCCCAGAGACTGATCAGCGGATGCCTCGTTAATAAGATGGCACCACGAGCGGGGGCAGAAGCTTGGTTTCCATCTTCAAACACGGGCCAATCTGGATCCGCACAGTCATCTCCCCCAAAAGCCCAGAGAACCTACACAGACACTCGCTTCCTTCTGGGTTTTTCTCTTTGTTCTCTTGCCCTGAGTCACTGACTCTGTACAAAGGCCAGGTTTTGCCTTCCCGGCAGCGTGCTGCCCGACCCGCTTGCTCCACGGCTCCCGTTTCTGCATCAGCGCGATGTGGCCTGACGCAACATTATCTCATTTAATTCTCAAACTATGCTATTGAGAGAGATGCTATTTACAGACAACCCGTAACTCGATCGCATCTTCGCCCCGCGAAGTGGTGGATGGAGGTTCTCTGGGACGCGCTGACGCCGCCCTCTCTGCCGCCGCGCCGCGCGCCCGCTTTCTCCTGCAGGGCGCTCGTGGCCATGTGGCTCCCCGAATGCTGGCCACAGACTGACGTCCCACCATCACTTTTCGGCCGAGGCCTTCCAGGGCCAGTGCATCCGAGCTTCCTACGGACACCGTGCGGGACACGAAGGGGCGGCTGGGCCCCCAAGAGCCAGACAGGCGGCTCCCCCTTCTCCTTTCCCAGGGCGAGGACAGAGCTGGTGATTCATTCTGTGCTCTCATTAGAGCAATTATCCAGTTAATTGCCCTGATCTGGATTTGGCCGAGTCCGTCGCTGCAGCTGGGGCCCCCCAGAGAACAAACAGATGGGCCACGAGGAGGCTCTGAAGGGGGCCTGGCACGCGGCTGTCTGGGCCCCGCCGCCAGCGCAGCCGCTGCATCCGCTGATGGGCCCGCCGCCCTTCCTCCTCCCCGTGCTGCGTCAGCAGGTCAGGATCCCCGGGCGGCTCCCGAAGGTGACCCTGAAACTTGGAAGCGGGGTCTGGAGGCTGTTTCCTGAGAGGTCGCCTCCAATCAGCACATCCTGGATGCCGCGCTGCTAAAAATAGGCGTCTCTGTCAGAAGTGGGTGGAGGGGGCTCGTGTCAAGTGGAGGTTTCATTCTGTTTCCCCGTCCCCGGGGTCCTGAGGCCCCTCGCTGGACCCCTGACCTGCTCCCGCTGTGGGCTGAGCCGCTGGGCGGGACCCCAGGCCAGCCCCGGTGGCTGCCACGTTCATCGGATGCTTGTGAGCTCCTGGGGTTTAGGGAGCGGCTCTCCACCAATGAGCTGGGGTCCAGTGGAGCAGCAGTGCTGGCCAGGGGGTGGTGGGCGGGGGGCACAGGTGGAGGGGTTCCCCAGGGGCTCTGAAGCAGCCGTGGCTGGGGCCCGAGGGCAGCACAGATCCTGGACATCTGTCCCGAGATGCTGAACGTTAGACCTCCAGGAAGTCCTTACATGTTGCAGGGGGGAGCCCCACCCCAGGGTTCAGGAGAGTGGGGTCGAGGGGTCAGTGGGGAAGCTCTGGGTGCCGGAGACAGCCCAGGCCTTGGGGTGCCAGGCCCACTTCCGGGGGGGCAGCTGCCACTCCTGCGGGCCTGGGAGGTGTTGCAGAAAGTGCATCAACAAACTGGCTTCTTCCTGGGAGCTTCAGCTGCGGAGTCAGCAGCAGCGTCGGGGGAGGGCGGGGCTCGCGGGCCCCAGCGCAGAGCAGCGTGCTCAAGACAGCGTCTGGAGAAGGCCCAAGCACTTCTCCGTTGCGTTCTCTGCAGAGAAATGCCAGGCCCGTCCCCCCGGGGCTGTGGTTCCCATTGCAGATCACCACCGCGAGGGGCCTGCTGCGGCGAGGCTGTCCCGGCACCTCTTGCAAGCTTAAGTGGCGGTGGTGACGGACCGCGCGGTGGACCCCGCCTCGCCGACACGCGGCGCTGGCTTCATGTGTGCACACTCAGGCAAGGGGTTTCATTCCTTAAAGCTGTTTCCCCGAGAATTGGTGGAGGATTAAATGAGGGAGCGATTGTAACACACGTGGCCCCGCCATTACAGCCGTGGGCTCGTGGCCAGCACAGCCTGAACGCGAGACTCCTGAACGCGAACAAGAGTTACAGTGGAGCCAATGATGGGGATTCTAGGTGTTTTGGGGTCGAGGAGCAGGGCGGGGGACGTTTCATTTAAAAAAAAACAAGATCGCCAGGGCGGGGTGGCCTGGGCTGCAGAGAGTGGCCAGTCAGCGCCGGCCCTGGGTTCCCGCTCTCCGGGTCTTCTGCCCACGGCAGGGCTGGGGCTCCGGTCCTGACCCCGGGGTCCCCCTCTGGTGTGGACAGATTCAGGGGTGCCACCCAGGGGCGAGGGCAGGGCCGGTGCAAGGGGCAGCGAGAGTGGCCTGAAGGCTCTGGAGTCCCCAGTCACTGCCCGCAGTGGAGCAGGCGTGTGGGGAGGGCGCGGGAGCGCACAGGCTCCAGTCACAGCAGCTGGGTGTGTAGGCACCTGCAGCTCAGCCACCGCCCCCAGCGCCCCCATCCCCGTGGGGCCTGGCGTGGTGAGGCTGGGAATGGAGCCGAGGGCATGGGCGGGGCTGGGGTGCTGCGGGGCGCTGGGTGGGGGCTGCTGCTGAGGTCAGGCCTAGAGGCCGTCCTGGGAGCTGGTCCGGGCCCTCCCCGCGCCCTGCCCTGCGGCTTCCTGACCAGCGGAGCCCTCAGTGGCGGGCCTCCCCTCAGGGCTCAGGCCTCCTCAAGAGCAGACGCAAAACCAGAGCAGACGCAGCAAACTCCGACTCGGTGAGTCAAGGCCGCGGGAGGGCAGAGCCGGGTCTGGCTGAGCGAACCCCGCTTCTCTGCCGGGGGTGCTGGGGCTGGGGCTCCTGCCTCGGCTCTGGACCTTCATTTGCGGGTGTCCAGTGGCTGAGGGTCCCCGGTGGCCCCTTTTATTTTCTCTCCCAGGGAGTTTTCTGGGGGGGCGGATGTGCCAGGGCAATGCCGCACTATCCTGGCCTCGTGCCTGCGAGCAGGACTGACGGGCCGTGCTGTGGCCTCCGAGCCCCCCGCCCGGTGCTGCGTCAGAGGTGCCCCTTCCAGAAGGGGGGACCGTTGTGCGAACTCCATGCTGGCCTGTGGGAGTGGGCCATGGCGGGCTTGTTCCCCCCCAGCCCCGGGCGGCCGTGGCGGCTGGGATCGCGGGCAGCCGGTCCAGGGCCTAGTCATGGAGGCTGGCCAGCGGCCCTGCGGGACTGTCCTCCAGAACGCGGCCCCGTGGGCTCGCTGCCACCCGAGTGGACCAGTAAAGGCGACCCGGGCAGGGGCCAGGCAGGGGTGGGGGTGTGGTGGGGACCAGGCTGGGTCCCCACGGGTGGTGGGGGGGTGGAACTCGGCTACCCAGCCATGGCCGCGGCTTTCTCTGGCCGCCCTCTGGCCTCCCCCTGGCCTTCTCTTGCCCCCTCTCCCTCCCGTTTCCTCCCGTGCCCGCGCCGGGTCAGCCCTGGCCTCCAGGCACAGGTGTGGGCGCTGACACTCTCTGGCGCCCCGCCCAGGTGCCCACCATCGCGGGTGCCCGCGCTCCCGCCCCTCGGCCTGGCGTCTAGGCTGGCGGGGCCGGCAGGACAAGCCTGGTTTTAACATCTCCCCTACGCCCCCTCCCCGTGGCAAGTGGGGGCGCCCGTGGGGCGAGGGACTGGCCCAGGGTCCAGGGAGCCGTGGTCCCAGGAGCCCACACGAGGCCCCGCCGAGGCGCCCCCTGCCCCCAGGCCCTTGTGGGTTTTCCTCCCTGGACTGCATCCCTTCCGGCTCTTTGAGGACAAGAGGCAGAAAACCCAGGTCCTCATCTCGGGGTGGCCCCTGCCGGGGCGCTGGGCTCAGCCGGGCACGACCCCCCCATTCTCTGCTCCTGCCTGTGGCGGGTGTTCTCCGAACTCCGCGTTTACTTGGCTTTTGAGCCTCTTCAGGTGAACCACAGGTCGTTTATTGTAGCTCCTTCTTCGCTGCCATGTAAGAATTTAAGATGACGACTCTCCGCGGGACAGCGGAGAGTCTGAGCGGGACAGCCCCGACGTGGTAGGTGACGCCTTCACGCTCATCCCGTTGGGAATATTGCAGCATTTCCCTTCCCTTTTCTTCTTCGACCCCTGGGTATTTAGGAATGTCTGTTTCATTTCTAGGTAGTTGAGCTGAGCCTGGTTTTCTTATTGAATTTATTTGTGATTCAATTCTTTTATGGTTAGAGAACAGTCTCTATGATTTCACTCTTTTAAAATTAAGATTTATTTTATGACCCAGCACAGTACGAGGCCTACCTTGGTAAACACGTTATGTTCTGAGTGGTTGAGCCACCGTCCTGTGTCGATTAGTTAAGTGAAAACGGTTGATGGAGTTGTTTTGTTTTTTATAGATTTTTATTTATTTATGCATACAAGAGCTGGGGTGCAGGCCAGAAGACGTGGGGGGAGAGGATTCACCAGGGACAGAGTGGGGAGCAGAACAGGTGGATCTGTTGTAGAGCAACCCCGATACAAAACGGGGTGCCTGGCTGTGGGTCCTCACCCGCGCGCTTGAAAGGCCTTATCCCTGCTCCACCGCAGGCGCACACGGAAGGTTCATGAAAGGTTTATTGACAAGGGCAGGGCAAGTGAGGGAATGGACAGCTCAGGGAGAAAAGCGGGAGACAGAGTTTTAACTGACTCCTCCCCGATGTGCCGATCTGGAATCCCAAATGGCGCTCTGAGAGCTGGCCGCCAGCCAGGAGCGGTGAAGCCAGGAGGCCAGCGATAGCGAGCCCCCTCAAGGCCCACGTGTTTGGTTTTTATACCCAACCTGGCTGCTTAACCCCACCCTCAGGTCCCAGCCACCTTCCCTTTGGTGGTGATGGGATTTGTCTTTCCCAATGTCTTGACGGCTTTGGTCTGGAGTGGGGGTGGCGTCCACAAAGCCTGCATGGGATTAGCTCAGGACATCATTTCTCCCTAACAATTCCCCCCTTTCACTGGAAGATAACAGATCTACTGAAATCCACTGCTGAGGGGAGCAGGGGGGGAGACAGGAGAGGTCTGCCGCGCCATGTGGGTAGCTCCCTGGTTGGGGATCGAACTCATGCCGCAGAAGCTGTGGACAGCTTCATAGGTTGCTTCTTAGGCTGCGTCTTAACCCCCCGCGCCACCAGGGAGGCCCTTGTCTTTTTATTAATTTTTGTTCTCATTGTTCTCTCAATTGACGAGAAAGGGGCCTTATAATCTGCTGTTATTGCAGAATTGTTTCTTTAATTTTGTGGTCTGTGCCTTGCACTTTTTGAAGCGCTGATGTTGGGCACACGTATGTTTATGATTGCCGTGTCTTCCTGAAGCATCGACACTTTCATCATTATGAAACGTCTTTCTCTATCTTGACAACACTGTCCTGAGACTTATTTCCCCTGATATTCGTAGAGCTGCTGTGACCTTCGGACCCTCCTGCATGCCACAGTAGATCTCGTTATGTAAATGCATCCATTTATTTTCAACTTATCTTTGTCTCTGGATGTAAAGGGCAGGTGTTTTAAACACCAGATTGTGGAGTCTTGCTTTTCCCCCCAAACTGAAATTCACCGCCTTGTAAATATGGGATTGGAGCCGTTCTAGATATTACTGCTGCAGTTGAGTTAAGATGAACTGATATAGTCTATGTTCAGCTCCTTTTCTTTGTGCTCCATCTTACCTTCTTTACTGGAATACTTCTTAGTATTCCACTTTACTCTGCGGCGTGGTGAGCTAATTTTCCTGCCTTTTTAAACAAGTCATTGCTCTAGGGTTAAAAGATACATCCTTGAATTTTATGGTCTACTTAAAGTTAATATCCTTTCAGATATTCTAAAGTTTCCATCTGATTTGTTTTTACTTTTTAGATTTTTCTGCTGAGTCCCTGCCTTTTCTCCTGTTGCCAGAACACCTCCCTTTACCTCCTGGAGCCTGTGCGGCCTGGTCCGTGTCGCATCCGGGTCGGCAGGGGCTGGCTCTGCTGCTGATCTCTAGTTGAGAGTGAGTCTCGCTCTGCTGGTTTCTGGTGCATTGAGCACGTTTGGATCGTGTCCTGGGATTGTGAATCTGGCGAGTGCAGACCCTCGAGGTGTGTTTGGTTTGCTCTAGCAGACACCGAACGGGATAGATCGCAGACTCTCTGCCCCTCTGACCTCCAGTCCATTTTTTGCTTTTTCCTGCTCCCCCAGCGTTGTCTGCAGGCTGCGGCACACACGGGCGACGTGGAGGGCAGCCGGAGATGGAGCCGGAGTTCCCCAGCAGCCTCTGGCCTTCTCCCCCTTCCTGTCTCTGCGGGCTTCCCTCCTTGCTCCCTGGGGCCTCCGTCGCCTTCCCGGGGGCTTTCCAGCACCGCTCCATGGTCCAGCCCCCTCCGGCGTCTACGAAAGATGGATGGGGGCTCACCAAGTTCTGCTGCTCCTTCCAAAAGTCCCCACCTCTGGGCACTTTCTAGAGCTGTTAGGTAGTTTATCTTTTGCAGAAACATTATAGCTGTTTTCTGTGGACTTGCTCCATCAGATGACCTCAATCGATACTTCTCTTGTTCTGGTTTTTAATTTAGTCCACTTCTTTATTAGTGTTGTCTTGGGACTCCTGGGGTGCTCGGCTGTGCCTTGAGTTCTGCTGGTCTGGCTGGGGGCGGGAAGGGCAGGGTGGTGGGGTGAGAGGAAAGTGCTGTCCTGGTGCACCCGAGCCCCGCCCCTCCAGACTCAGCTCCTGGGGTGCTCTGCTCTGATGTGTGGGCCTCCCCCCGAGATGGCCTGTAAAGCTGTTAGCAGTAAGTGTTCTGCAGCCATCCCAGGCCCCGGAGGTTCATCTTCAGTTCAGGCAGCTTGAAAGGGAACCTCGGAGTCCTTAGCATCGTCCTCGCAGGTTAGGGGAGACGGGCCAGCGGGGAGACGGCAGCTTGGGCCCCCTGAGAACCCTGAGACCCTCTTTGCTCTCTTAGCTGTTCTCTGACGCGCTCCGCTGCTCTCCTCTGTACGCCACTGCCACGTCCTCTGCCACCACCCTCTGTGTCCCATCCTCATGTGCTCAGCCTCTCGGCTTGCGTGTGCTCAGGCCACACCCCGGGTGTCCGCCATCAGGCACGCGTGTAAGCCCGTGGGTGTCAATCACGATGCCAATGGTGGGAGGGCAGAAAAGCCCTGATCCCTTCCGTCTACCCTACACATGTGCTTGGAAGCCCCTCGCCTGGGGTTCTTTCAGCTCTGCCCCTGTGGGAGGCGGCTGGCTTGGGGGGCTGTGGACATGCCGTGTTTAGAACCAGGTTCTTGAGCCAGACTGGCCTGTGTGTGACCCCCCGTTGGCCACTTTCCAGCTGTGGTAATCGCTACCTCTACCCCTTCGTTTCTTTGCCTTTGAGGTGGAGGTGGTCATGCCTGTGGGATGGGTGAGCGTCAGGTGGATGGTGGGTTGTTAGCCTCTGGCAAAGGCAGGCTGTGCAGTAGGGGTGTGCAATGGACTGAATGTTTGTGCCCCCCCATTGCATATTGAAGCCCTAACCCCAGTGTGGTAGTGTCTGGAGGTGGGGCCTTTGGGTGGGCCTCATGCTGTGATGAGAGCCCTTGTCAGAGGAGCCGACAGGGGCCTATGGCTCTCTACACACACATGTGCACACCCACGCCCAGGGAGCAGGGCCTGATTTGCTGGGACCCTAGTCTTGCACTTGCAGCCTCCTGAAATCAAGAAAAATAAGTCTGCCGTGTAAGCTGCTCGGTGTGGCGTGTTGGTGAGGCCGCCGAGCTGCCAGGACTTGTGCACGCTCTGCGCAGCATCGGGCCCCAAGTGTAGGTGGCTCTTCCGTGAGTAAAGGATGCGAGAGTGTGATGGGTTTCTGGAAAGAGGGAAGGAAGGGGCCCTGACCGGCTGTGCAGAGGTGGCTGTGGCCGTGCGATGCTGGTAAGGTTCTCACTGGGAGCTCAGAGGACAGACTCGTGACTCCTTATCCCGGACACAGCCCCGGTCACTTTGGATGGACAGCCAAGGGTCCCGGGAGCCACAGCTCCCAGCTCCTCAGGATGGCCCGGCCAGGGAGACTGACTGTCAGGTCCAGGCAGCATCTGGGAAATCTGGATTCAGAAAATACCGGGTGGTGCCTGGGGTTGAGGGGCATGAGCCATCATACCTCTGGGGCCCCATAGATCCCATGCTAAAGAGAAAGCTTCTTTTAATGCCCATCCAGCAGGTGCATGCCCACGGTGCGTCTTAGGACACATGCCTAACTGCCGTCCACTGCCCTGTTCTTGGGGACTGGTGTGTCTTGAGGTGACAAGGGCAGGCGAGAAAGCTCCGTGTGGCCACAGACCGGAGGAGCTCCTGGGAGGCCGGTGGGGACGGAGGCATCACTGCTGTCTGTCCAGGGCCAGCCGCCTCCCAAGATCATCATCAAATGTGACTTTCCTCGTGCCACCTCGTTGCTGCCGGCACAAATGAGATCCGGAGATTATTGGAAATCTATGTGAAGTCTTGTTCCCCGTCAGGCCCTGACTAAAGCCCTTTCCGTTCCCCTCCCCTGAGCAAGGGAAGCTAAGTGGACAGAGCGCAGGAAAAATGTTTTGCTCTGGTTCAAACCTTTAAATCTTTTGTGCCTTGGAGGTTTGTCCTCATTTTCAAAGCAGGATTTGAACAGAGGGTGACTGGAAGGGGGTGTGTGGGGCGGAGGGAAGCAGGCTTCAGGTTTTAGTACCAAGATCTCCCCAGCTGAGGTGAGGTGACCCCAGACGGTCACACCATAACTTGGGGGGAGTTTCTGACACCTCCCTGGCTCCCACGGGGGAAATCGCTTCATTCTATATCTGAGTTGACCCCCCTTAGTCCACAGGGCTCTGGGATGTGCAATTTCTTAACAGAAATCTGATTAGGGTTTTTCTGAATCTGCAAAGGTCTCTAATAAGCCCTTTTTGTTTATTGGTTTGTTTGAATCCAAATCAGCCGGGGTGTCTGAAAAAGACCAAGGAACCGAGAGCTGCTCTCGCCACCCGCCCAGGGGCTGTGCTGCCCGAGGGAGGGTGTGTGGCTCTTGTTGCACTCTGTTGTTGCTGCAATGTTTACGCTGCGCTGCGGGAGTTGTCCATGTTGAGTCTAGGTCGGGAAGGCCCAGGTCTGCCCCGAGGCAAGAGTGTGGTCTCTTTGACCCAGTTTGAGCAAGTCCAACTGCAGGGGAAAGACATCACCCTGAAGCGAGGAATCAGAAATTGTGGTTGGAGGGTGAGAAGGCGGAATGTTCTATCTGGAACAACTCTCAGAGAAGGGGTGTCCTTAGAAAGAAGGCAGAACTTCGGGCACCTTTGGGGCTCGTACAGATGCACGCAGAGTAAGTGGTGGATGCATGAGGCAGGTACTCGGTTGTTCTTGTCCTGTTGTCCACCACAGGTCCTGGCTCAGGCCTGGCACACAGGAAGTTTGTTGGTAACGTTAATTCCAAGCTCTGTAGGAATTCAGAGCCGTTGCCATCCTGGGGGCTATGCATGTGCCTCAGGCTGCAGCTTTGGTTTCTCTGATAGAAGCAGAAAGGCCCGAGGTCTCTCTGTCTGCTGCCTGAGTGCAGAACTGCTAAAAGGAACATACCTGGGCTGATGCGCCCCAGGAAATCTTGACTCTTCTCTGTAGTTCTATAGCGAATACTTACCTGCACTCTGGCCCATTCTCTTAGACCCTGCAGGGGACTAAAGACAAATGGACGTGCTGATTCACAACAACCGTTGTATACTTATGGTTTGTAACAACTATTTTATAGTTGTTGAACTAATTTACAGTTGTTGTGGGAATACAGATGTTGCCCTTTCACGGTAAGAATACTTGGGGAGGCTTTTAAATCTTGGGGGGGGTGGGGGCTGGTGGGATCGGGCACTGTATTTCGGTCAGGTAACCCAGAGCCTCTCCTTGCCTCTGGTCCAAATCCCCACCCCACGCAGTGGACTCAGGCAAACATGCGGGACTCCTGCACGTTAGTTTCCGCAGTTAGGCTTCGCTGCAGAACTTGAGCAGGAGCCCCCGAACTAATTTCCTCCAGGCAACTTCATTGGAACAAAGTTTATGTGGCAGATAATGAGAAAAGCAGCTGTAAAATCCTAAAGGAATGAAAAATAATTTCCGAAGAGATCCTGAGAATCTCTCAGAATGAGAAAGTCATGTTGATTCCTTCAATTATGATGAGCAACACGCATCTGTAACAGGCACTTTAATAGGCATTAAAGACATTTTAATGAGAAAACAATTTAAAAGTTGATAAACATGTGCCTTTTGTTGTTTCACGGCAGAGATGTTTGAGGGGTGGGGGCAGGGGGGACATGAGCGCCAGGTTCTTTATTAAGTGCCACGTTGTTCTGAATATTTCAGCAGCCGCGGTTCAGACTCGGCGCCTGTAGATCCGAGTGAGGTCGCACATCGGTTCTGATGTTGACAAGCGCCAGGAACGGCTGCTCTGGAGGGGGCGGTGTCCACGGCCTGTGGCTCATCTCAACACCCCGGGCTGGAGCGGGAGGCAGAGCTCGAGGCTGTCGCAGCCCCCAAACTCGGGCCGGCTGGGGGAGAAAAGCACTCGCTCGCCTGGCACAGGAAAGCGGCTGCCCCCGAGGGCTCTGGATTTGGAGACCCTTTTGGCGAGAATTTCATCTCTTGGTGCCATGAACCAACCCTGGCACTGGGAAGGGAACACCAGCTGGTCTCACCACCCCAGACAGCGGCTTGCTCGGGCGGCCAGTTGGCCGTGGCACCCAGCCACTGCTCCTTGGTGGTTTCACCCCCCTAATTATGGCAACGATAATAGCTCTTGTTTTGCCATAGTGTGTGCCAGACACCGCGCTCAGCACCCCACATGGGTTCTGTGTGAGTTTTCTGACTAGTTTTTCTCTCTGTAACCAATGACCACAATTGGGTGGCTTAAAGCAACTCCTGTTCACTGTCTCGTGGTTTCTGTGCCTTGGCTGGGCTGGGTTTTCTGCTCGGGGCCCAGTGAGGCCTCGGTTGGGGTGTCCCGTGATGTGTTCTCATCAGAGGCTCAGCTGGGGAGGGAGCTGATTTTAAGCTCCCTCATGTCCTTGCAGGTGAGATTCAGGGTGACCTGAATTCATGACCAGTCGAAGCCCCTTGAGGGTCAGGCACCGGGGGGCTTCGACTCTCTTTTAACGGGGCCCCTGATCTGACCAGGCATGCCCAGGCAGTCTCCCTGAGGGAGGGGCCCACGGCTGCGGGGCTGTAACCCTGTGCATCCTTCACCTTTGTCCTTCCCCAGGTACTAGATGCGGGTCAAGGTCCAACCACATCTTGGGGGTGGGGTCGCATCAGGCATGGGTAGTGGGGGCCAGAAACCAGTACCATCTCTCTAGGGCTGGACCCCACCATTATCAGTGCCCACCCACCCTGGAGTGGGATGCCACGATGCTCCTCACCCTGCCACGAGGGAATGGACACCAGGAGAGAGTGGGGTGTCTAAGGCCGCCGGCTGGGATTGGTTGAGCCAGAGTCAAACCCAGAAAGTCTGATTCCAGAGTCCTTCCGGGAAATCTCCGCGGCCCCGGTGGAGGGTCACCGGGCAGACCCGCGGGACGGCCACGGCGGTGTCATGCACGTCATCACAAAAACGACGGGTTGAGTTTGTTCATAGACATAGGCAAGCCCTGAATAAATGTTAGCTCTGCCCTGAGTGTTGCCATGTTTTTGTTTTTTCAGCTACGGAAGTAAAGTTCAACACAGCCTCCTTGGCTGGTGGAAATCACTCCCGGCATCTGGGGTGAGAGCACCTGGTGGCGGGTGGGCGGCGCCTGCAGCGGTGCTGTCTTGACCAGGCGGCAACCCCCTCCCCCCACCCCCGCGCCCGGCCCCCATGCGTCACGTGGGACCCGAGTCGAGGACCTCGCCGGCGGCCTGGGCCTTCCCCTCACAGCTGGGCCTGGTGGGGCTGCGCCTTCTGGAAGGGGGTCAGCAGCCGCTGGGGGCACTGCTGTGGCCGTGGACAGGGTCAGCACTGGGTCTGCGTTGGCCGTGGGTGGCAGTGGGCGCAGGGGCCCAGGGTGGAGGGTGGGTAAAGGCCTCCCTCTCGCAGCCTCAGCCGTCTCTCTGCAGTCTGGGTTTGTCTCCTGCTTCCGGGCTGGCTCCTGGCCGCTCCTCCTCGGGAGTGATGGCTGAAGCACAAAGGGCTGCATAAATATTTGTTGGCTGATTGAGGGCGGACCCAGATGAGATAGGATTTTAGGAAAAGGAGCAACTGTCATTGGGTGAAATAATCTGATATTTCAGCACCTTAATGTGGTGCAGGCACGCGCAAGCTCTCCAAGCACCCCGGGCGGGGTCTCTATCTGTAAGGCACAGGGGAGCACAGAGGGACCTGGGGGTGGGGTGAGAGGGTGTAGCAGCAAACCAGCCTTCTGTGCCTCCCGCGTGCCACAAAGGAACTGTCCGGCTCCTTGGCCTACCCCGTGGCCATCTCCTCCGCTCCCTCAACCGCAGAACCTGGGCTGTTTGGGGGGACATGCACCCTGCGGGACTACAGCCCTGCAGCTGGGTTCTGGCCCTTGAGATGCACTTGAAAGTTACTGGGGAGACCAGCCCTCCCTGAGCCACGATTCTGGGGCAGTGTTCTGCCGGGAGGAGGCCCCCCCAGCGTTCATCCCTTCATCCTTACCTCTTTCTGCTGCCTGGAGACTGGATGTGATGCCTGGAGCCACAGCAGCTGCCTTGGGGCAGTGGCAAGACTGGCCATAGTGTTGATGGTGGTGCAGGAGAGGGAGGACCCCTCTCAAGAGTCCCCACCGACCAGACAGCTCAGAACCACCCACACCTATTGTGTGAGTCAAGTCCAACCCCTTCACAGTTTCAGCTGCTGGAGGAAGGTTCTCTACTCCCGGCAGCTCGTGTGCTGCCAAGCGACGCTGCTTACCCCAGCGGCTGGTGTTCCCAGTGATGTTCTGCCAACAAGAAAGCCAGAGTCCAGGGAAGAGACTAACACGGCTGAGCTCACAGAGCCAGGGAGCGGTGGCCTGGGACGAGAACGTGCTCTTCCCAAGCCTGTATTCCCTGGGCGTGGAGGAGGGAAAAGGACCAGGTCTGCACAGAGTGTCCTGTCCTGCCTAGAGCCACGTTTCATGACGAGGCCATTCACTCGAGATCTGCCACTGGAGACCCATGGGGGCCGCATCCTCATGCGCTGCGGCCGCCCCTGGAGGCCTGGAAGGGGTTCGCTTTCTGATTCTTCTCTCTTTGGGGATTTTGTGTTTGCTTTTCACTAAGGGAGACAGCGCCGCACGCTGGCTCGACCCCTCCTCCCCACCCCAGGCTCTGGGGGTCCTCGACGGAGCACTGGCATCCCAGGGCAATGAGCTACTGCGGGAAATAGGACCAGGGGAGTTTCGCCTCCTTGCTGCGGAACCGAGTCGCAGACGCCAGTTAGCTACAGACAAGTTAACTTGGGATTTCAATTAAACCTTTGGGGCCAGCAACTGATTCTGAGAGAATTCCTGGGAAGAAAGCAAGACAAAGCCAGTAGGTTGGGAGAGATGAAGGGGGAGCACTTTCTATGGCGTCTCCATCCCCTCACCGTGCTCCTGGCCGTCCGGCTGGAGGCTAAAGGCTGGAGGCAGGAGCCGCGTGCTCCCCTGGGGTCGGTGCTGGGGGTTCCGGCACCTGCAAGACAAAGTCAGAGAAGCAAGTGTTCTCTGAGCGTGTCCTCTACTTGCCCTGGCACGTGCAGTGTGTCTCTTCCTCACGGCCGCCACGTGTGACCCCTTCACGGTCACAGCCGTCATTTTAGAGGCAAGAAGTAATGGGAAAGCCGCGGAGGCTGGATGGCAAGCGCAAGGCCCGGGTGGCGAGGGTTAAGACGTCTGACCCGCCCCCCTCCTCTGTCTCTGGGCAGGGATCGGGAAGGTGTAAGCTGCTGCAGAAAGGCAACTTTTCTCTTATGCTGTGACAGCATCCGATCAGGATACAAAAGCAGCAAGACCAGACCTTTGCTCCTCGGGGGAGGCGAGGCCGGGTGCGGGAGTGATGGATTCACTGAGGAAGTAGGTCAGGTTTTATGTAAGAAAACATTTCCACACGCCTGCTGCGGTCCCAGCAGTTACAGCAGCACTGGGACAGCCCAGCTCCCCAGTAAAGAACAACTTCTAGAGGCCAGTGTCACTTCAGAGGTGCTGACGGCCTCTTCACCCCAGAGACGGCTGCGAGTTGTTTACTTGGGAGGGGCGTGGAGAACGGGCGCAGGGAGAGGGGTGTCCTCAAACCAGCTCCCATGGTGGCACCTGAGCCCAGCCGCACAGGAAGCCTCTGGGAAATTGTGCAAAACACGGACCTCTAACCTGCTGTGTAATTTACTACAGTGATGGTGGTGATGGTGATGGTGGTGATGGTGATGGTGGTGATGGTGATGGTGGTGATGGTGATGGTGGTGGTGGTGGTGGTGATGGTGGTGGTGGTGGTGGTGATGGTGGTGATGGTGATGGTGGTGATGGTGATAGTGGTGATGGTGATGGTGACGGTGAAGGTGATGGTGGTGGTGATGGTGATGGTGTGTGATGGTGATGGTGATGGTGGTGTGGTGGTGACGGTGATGGTGGTGATGGTGGTGATGGTGGTGATGGTGGTGGTGATGGTGATGGTGGTGGTGATGATGGTGATGGATGGTGGTGATGGTGATGGTGGTGATGGTGATGGTGAGGTGGTGATGGTGATGGGTGGTGTGATGGTGATGGTGGTGATGGTGATGGGGATGGTGGTGATGGTGATGTGGTGATGGTGATAGTGGTGATGGTGATGGTGATGGTGAAGGTGATGGTGGTGATGGTGGTGATGGTGGTGATGATGGTGATGGTGATGGTGGTGATGGTGGTGATGGTGGTGATGGTGATGGTGTGGTGGTGATGGTGGTGATGGTGATGGTGGTGATGGTGGTGATGGTGGTGATGGTGGTGATGGTGAGTGGTGTGATGGTGATGGTGGTGATGATGGTGATGGTGGTGATGATGGTGTGTGAGTGGTGATGTGATGGTGGTGATGGTGATGGTGAATGGTGATGTGATGGTGGTGATGGTGATATGGTGATGGTGATGGTAGGTGATGGTGGTGGTGATGGTGATGGTGAGGTGGTGTGATGGTGATGGTGATGGTGATGGTGACGGTGATGGTGGTGATGGTGATGGTGATGGTGGTGATGGTGTGGTGATGGTGATGGTGGTGTGATGGTGATGGTGATGGTGGATGGTGATGGTGTGATGGTGGTGATGGTGGTGATGGTGGTGATGGTGATGGTGATGGTGATGGTGATGGTGGTGATGGTGATGGTGTAATGATGTGATGGTGATGTGGTGATGGTGATGGTGATGGTGAGGTGATGATGTGATGGTGATGGTGGTGATGATGGTGATGGTGATGGTGGTGATGATGGTGATGTGGTGATGGTTGATGGTGGTGATGGTGATGTGGTGATGGTGATGGTGGTGATGCAATGATGGTGATGGTGATGGTGATGATTGGTGATGATGATGGTGGTGATGATGGTGATGGTGATGACTGATGGTTGATGGTGAGGTGAGTGATGATGGTGGTGGTGATGCTGCTGAAATGAGTGATGATAATGATGGATAGTGGTGACAATGATGCTGTGATTCAAGTGATTTGATGCATGATGACAACGATGATGATGATGGAGTGACGGTTGAGGGATGGTGGTGATTGCTTTCTCAGCCTGGAAGCATTTTGATTTGATTTATTATACAAGAGCTGGGGTACAGGCCAGAGGTGTGGAGGGTGAGAGGATTCACCAGAGACAGAGTGGGGAGCAGAACAGGCAGATCGATTGAAATCCACAGCTGAGGGGAGCAGCGGGCGAGACAGGTGAGGTCTGCTGCGCCCTGTGGGAGCTCCCTGGCCGGGGATTGAACTCGTGCTGCAGAGGCTATGGATTGACTGCTTCATAGTGTGGTGCTTTAACCCCTTGCGCCACCAGGGAGGCCCCCCATATTTTGTATTTTGATGGGACTTCTGTTGCTGTAGAATAAGTTCTTGGATACTGAAGGCCTCAGAGAGAAGGGTCAACTAAAATTTTGTTAAAATTATGTGCCAAGAGAAATTCAGTCCACTTGTAGGATATCGTCCCAAAGAGAGCAGAAATCAACGCCGCCTCCTACACCTCGCCCCGGGTGACATCCCACGGTATCGGCGCATCTGCGGAGGGAAGGGCGGGTGTAACTCACGGGAGGATGCCGTGTGGCCGAGGGGGCCAAGGGGGCCGAGGGGCCTGCCGCCGCTGGGTTGGAAAGCGCGAGTCTCAGAACAGGCGCCTTCTGCACGGCCTCGCTGTAGATGCTGGTGCAGATCAGCGCACGGGGGTGCCGGTGGGGAGTCGTGTCCTGATGAACACGGACCCAGTGACTAACCAGTGCGACCCCCAAGGGCAGGGGGTGGGGAGTAGCCTGAACCCCAGAGCCTTCTCACGCCTGTTCCCGTCACGAGCCCCGCCCCCCTTCCGCCACAGGCTGTCCCATCCGTTTTGGGGCGTCATTTCGGGGACCCACGCAGACGCCCTCCTTCGTCTTCCCTCGACACTCGGGACAGACTTGCGCGTGTTTTCCCGCCTTGCGCCGCTGCGGCCTTTCCCGCCGCCGTGTGTCGCCCAGCGCGGAGATGCCAGTTAACGCAGCTGCTTTGCTGGTGGGCCCCTGGGTCGTGTCCACCTTCCGTCGCGGTGGTGCAGACGCGTGACCATCTGCCCTGCAGGGCTGGGCACTGACCTGCGGGTCTCCCGAGGCCGGGCTGTGCTGGCTCCTCGGCGGCGCCCATGGGCGGCTCTGGCGGGACCGGGCGGGCCGGGCGGCGGGGCCCTCCCCGTTCATTGCCCCAGCGCTGCCTCCAGGCTCGCTCAGCGCGGGTTCTCTGACTCAGGCTGTGCCCACTCTCCGGGCCGCCTTGGCGGGATAGCGGGGAGACGGAGTGGGCGCGGCTGGTGGAGGCTGTGGGTTCTGGGCTCCCTGGGCCGCCCCCCCGGGGGCAGAGAGCCCAGTGGCCCCCCGGGCCTGCGGGACATTAAATGGGCCTTGCTGGGCAGGGGCAGCCCCTGGCAGCGAAGGGGCAGCTCGCTCTGCGGGGGGCCACAGCGTGTCCTCGAGGCCCCACCCTGGCCCACGCCGCGGCTGCTCCTGTAACAGCACGAGGGTGGGGCAGCGGGCGGCGCGGAGGGGGGCTGTGCTGGCCTCCTCCCAGGCCTGCACCCCGGGTCTGCCTCTACATGGAAATAATTGGGTCCCCGCACAGAAGCACGCCCGCCCGAGGCTTTTCCCCGGGCCTGAGCCCACGGCGGCCTGGTGGCCGGGGCAGAGGGGGGACGCCTGCCACGGCGCGTCCATCCGCAGCCCCCAGCCCGCCCTCTCCGAGCCTCCTGCGCCGGCCGGGCCGAGCGGCTGCCCTCCTCACTGCCGGGGTCCGCGCCCCCGCCCTGCGCTGCGCCCCTCCCCGCGGTGGGCGGGGGCCCTGGGACAGCAGGCGCCCGTCCTTGGGTGGCCCTGGGGCGGGGCCGCCACTTCCAGACCCCTCCTAGGAGCTCTGGCTCCACGGCCCCCTGGACACAGGACGGCCGGGTGGAGGTGGCGGCCAGCCCTGGATGCCCTGGACCTCTTAGGGGGCACCTTGTCTCCCTGGGATCTGGGTTCCCAGCCGCCTGACTGAGCAGACACCCCGACACCCGGCTGCTGAGAGTCTTGTTCTCCATCTTTTCTGATAAATCCTTTTGCCTGGGGCTTCAGCTCTGAATTAGTGTTTTCTGGAAAAAATAAAAGCCGGAGTCTGGCAGGAGCGTGCAGTCGTGAACGGGCCGGTGCCAGCTTCTTGCTGTGGTTCACACTCCACCTCGGGGGAGGGGAGGCCAGTAGGTGGGTGGCAGGAGGGTGCTTCCGGGGGGCCCCTGGGGGGGCTGGCAGGGACCAATCCTGGCCCTCTGCCCCCCACTGGCCCCTGATTCTGCCCCTGCGCCTTCCAGAAAGAAGCTTCACCCTCAGCCCACCAGGTCCCTGTGGGCATTCGCGCCCAGAGCAGATGGTGGGCGAGGGGCTGGTTCTGGGCACCTGGATTTGTGCTGATCTGGGCTGGACAAGCACACAGGACAGGCACAGGAATGGCTGGCAGGGCGGGGGTTTCTAGCTTGATACGCTGGGCCTCGGGAAGCAGCAGGCGGGGCAGCAGGGGAGTGTGGGCAGGAGCCCCCCAGCGGCTGTGGTTTCTGCAGGAAGGAGGAGGGGGCAGAGCCAGGCCTCAGGGGGCTGGTTGAACATCTCATAGACCCTGGGGCGGGGCTCCCCCTGTTTTCTGGACCTGCTCTGGGGATGATGGGGGGGCTGGTGGCCCCAATGGAGGCTGGGGACGGGTTTGCATATGAAGGCGCATGTGCAGGCCCTGGGGGTGGGGGACCCGGTGGGGTCAGCCTGGCCCTGATGTCAGAGACTAAGACAGAATCCCGGGAGGCACAAGCCATGTGGATGCAGGTGGAGGCGGCCCTGTGGGCCGGGCAGGAGGCTGCCAGACCAGCCCACGCTGACCCCTCGTGCCACAACCCCACTTCCCGATGGAGACGCCGAGGGTCAGGAGTTCCGCGAGCTGTCTGGGCAGGGGATGTGTGGCCCCTTGGGGCCCACCCAGCCCTGACCCCAGGCCCTGGCTCCTGGCCGGGAGCCTCCTCCAGAGCACCCCCTGCATGGACGGTCCTCCACCCTTAGATGAGCCCTGGATCCTGGGTGGGAGTCTTGCCCCCCACCCCACCCCAGCCCCCGCCCCACCAGGCCCTCAGTGGACTGGCTGTGGACTGGCTTGGACTGACCGATGGACTGGCTGTGGCCTGGCTGGGCCTGGCCGGCTGGCTGAGGGGTTGCACGCACGGGCACCGACTGGCTCCTGCGTGCCGGGCGCAGCTGGCAGTCAGGGAAGCGAAACGGCTGTTTGCAGAGAGAGAGAGAATCTTCCCTGCAGCTCGGCAGGGACCCGGCCTGGAGAAATAGGAGGCGAGGCTCCCCGGAAACCAACAAGTAATTGGCTGTAGATGGATGTGTACTTGTGGGGGGAGCCGGGCTCTTTGTTCCCGGGCAGCCGGCGTGGAAGGACGCGCAGCGCTTAGCAGCCGCCGGTCTCCACGCTCAGTGCCGTGTAGGTAGATGGCGGTGGGGCCGAGAGCCCAAGGAGTCCTGGGACACCCCCCGCCAAGCCCCGGTGAGGGGACTCTCAGCTGCAGCCTCTTCTCCGCCCGGGCCGTGGGCCTGCTCGGCCTGAGCGGGGCTGGGATGCGGAGGGAGCGGGGCGTGCCCTGGTCTGGGGCTGCACCGGCTCCTGGGGGGCCCTGGAGCTGTGTCGCGCTTGCAGGTGGACCCCGCTGCAGCAGCACATATGGCCGTGGAGTGGCTGGAACTGCTGGGGCCCGAGCCCCCCTGGACACCCCCACCCGCTTTGCCTGCTGCTTCCAGACTTCCCTGCCCACCTACCCTCCCCTGGACACAGCATCACCAGGGACCCTGTGGCTCTGCAGGGCACCCCAACCCCCAGGAGACCTGAGGTCCGGGTCCGCAGCCCTTGAGGACCACCAGAGCATTTGGGGCGATGGGCCCTCTTGCCTTGGTGGGGGCTGAGCTTTTTCCTCCTTCTGTCCTCGACACAAATCGTGCCTCGGGCGAGCCTGTGATCATGGGCTGCTCCCGAGCCCTCAGTGACGTCTGAGACGTGCTTGTGGAATAAGAAAGGACCGTGGTGCAGCTCTGGGGACTGACAGGGCGGGCCTCAGAGGTGAACCCGAGGGCCAGTGGGGCGGGCGCCGTGGCCAGGCCGAAGGGCACGTGTGGGCCCAAGGGAGGCCGCCCCCGCCCCATCCCGCACGTGACCGAGGGTCGGGGACCCAGCCTCCAGCCCTTTCGAGGCTCCCCTATTTTTAGCAAGGTGGAGTTGCTGTCAGCTCCCGCTGGGCGGAAACACTGGCCTCACCACCCAAGCTACGCGTCCTCTTCGTAATTTTCCCAGCGGAGAATAAAGAGGAGGCGAGTAAAATAGTTACGTTCCGACTTGGCCTGCTTTCAAATGATCTAATTAGCGAAGGACCTGAGTTTCTTGTTTTTTAAATGTTTACTCAGATGTTTGCAGTCTGATGCGAAATGAGCCGGACACGTGGGGTTTCTGCAAAGGGGGGCGCGCAGGTGCTGATGGCTGAGAGCCCCGGGGCCGGATCCGGGAGCCCCCAGAACAGGCTCGGGGCCGTGGGCGGCCGCCACCCCCAGCGACCGCGAATCGGCTTCCCGGGACCATGCACGCCCCGGGCCTCCAGCGACCTTCTCAACTGCTCTGCGCAGGGGCCTTTTCCTCCGAACTCGCCCTTCCTGCAAGACATCTGAGCTGTGATTACCTGTGCCTTTCCCCAGGCAGAGCCCCCGCCCCCCGCCCCGGGTGTTGGGACCCGCAGACTCCGTCTCCTCCTCCACGCCGGCCCCCTCCATGGCTCCGTGTCTTTCTTAGAGGAGGGAGAGAAACAGCCAGGGGCCCAGCAGCGAGGGACGGGGGAGGAGGGAGGCGCAGGGCGGGGAGGCAGGAGGAGGCGAGGGGAGGACGGCTGGGGGACAGGCCAGAGATGCGGAGGCATCCCGGGGGTCACGTGGCAGCAGGCGGGGCGGGGCTGTCCCCGAGGGCGAGACTGAGCAGGGCCTGCAGCCGAAGGCGCCTTCGGGTGTGAACGAGCAGGGCCCGTGCAGTCCCCCACGAAGGGGCCACGGTGGGGTCGGGATGCCTGCTCAGGGGACACGGGGCAGCCCCTTCACCCCCAAGGCCTGGTCCACTCTGGTCTTGGCAAGAGGACAGTGTGGCTACTGCCAAATTGGCCTTCAGGCCGAGATGCTGAGTCAGCTGTCCTGGTGCACGAGGGTCGGCCGTCGGGGCTGTCTGGAGACTCTGGCGGAGGCCACGCTCGGCTGCCCGCGTCCCGCGGTCACCTGGGCGCACCGATGGTGGGAGACTTTAAAGGAAGACCTGCGCGCTCCCAGGAAAACCATGGCGTGCAGCGGCGGCGGGCTTGTGGTGCCTCTCGTCTCTTTAAAATTCCTTTAATAGAGCTGCTCAGTGATTATTTTTGAGATGCACGACAGGGGAAGACCCGTCTACGGCCATGCAGCGCCTCTGCAAGCCCAGCGGGCTGGTGAGGCAGCCCGAGGGCGGGCGGGGGGGCAGTGTGGCCTCTGCTGGGCTGCCACTGACCCGCCGTTGTGGGCTGGGGATAGAGGGGTGCCCGTCCCCAGCAAGCTGCGTGCTCGCAGGAAGTTGTGCCCTGTGTCCCCTGCGGACAGGGCCTCTCACTAGGGAAAGGGCTTCTGGATTGGGGGGTCAGTCCAACGGGAAGACGGAATGGGGCCCATTAGGAGGGCACATCCCGTGTCCTGAAGGGGGCATGGACTTGGGAGAGGAGAGGAAGGACAAGGAAGAAAGAGAGAAAAGGAGCAAAGGCAGTTGGGCGCCTTGGAGGAGCGCAGTCCTGCGTCAGGGGAGCAGACAAGAGAGCTGAGAGGAAGTGGGGGGCACAGGAGGGCTTGAGGGCTCCTTCTGTCTGTCCGTCACCAGATGTTTGGTCTGACGTGATCCAGGGCGGGTTTGTGGTGTTTCTGGGTGAGATCAATGCTGGAATCGGTGGACCAAGTAAAGCAGACTGCCCTCCCGATGTGGTGGGCCGCATCTAATCAGTCGAAGACATGAGTAAAACAGAAAGATGGGCGCTCCCTCAAGTAGGGGCCTCCTCTTGTTGGTCCTTGATCTGGACCGCAGCCTTCTCCTGCCTTCAGACGTGAACTGGACTATGTCTCTGGTTCTCTGGGGTCCCCAGTATGGGACTGGTGGCCTCCATAGTGTACGAGCCGATTCCTTGTAATAAACCTATTTTCTATAAATATCATCGTGGCAGGTTGCTCTGGAGACGCCAGGAGGGCCGTTCACCCCAGCAGCCCTCTGGCTCTGTGTCCTCCTGGGTGTGAGGGAGGGGAAAAAAATCACAGAAACCAGAACCTGTTCTTCTCCGGGAAAGAATACCCACTCTGCACATTTATGAAGTGGGAAAAATAAAGCGAAAGATGACTCAGAACATCAAGCTCACAGATGAGAAAATTAAAGTATATAAAATATTTATCCATTGGCTTCACGGCGGCCAGCCGTGCGTGCAGGGTGGAGATGGAAGCTTCTGGGCAGTCAAACCCTCTCCCTTCCCTGCAATGAGCTCCAGCAATTTGGTAAATGGCAGTTGAATGCAGAGTTCATTTTTCACATTCCATTAATGTTTCATTTCTAATACTCTTTTCAGTATAAATTTAAAATGGGAACCGGGCCTCCATCGCTATTCTCTATTAAGAGGAAAACGAAAGTGCTTCTCCATGGGTGACTGGGATCCTACGGGGCGCTCTCTCCTGGGGTGCGGTCCTGCACCCCATCATCTCCTGACCCCTTTTTCTCCACAGCTGACCCCTGCACCCCATCTGCACCTGCTCCAGAAGCCCCTGGTGGCCTGACGGTCTGTGCTGGGTGCTTACTCCGGAAGAGCCGGAGATCTGGGCCCAGTGCACTGAGCACGTGGGGGTGCAAGAGCACAGGGCTCACAGACGGCCGACGCCAGGTCCGTGCTGCCCCCCCCCCAGGGCTGCAGGGAGGAGACTGGAGCAGAGAGGGGCTGTCATGACGTCCCCCAATACCCTGGGGGGATGAGTACGCAAAGCACAAGGGTCAGCACACATAAAAACAGAACTCTGGCCAAGCCACAAGCCCCTCCCCAGAAACCAACCTCTCCTCCGCAGTAGCCAGGAAACCAGCACCCCCCTCTCCCAGGTAACCAGCCACGGGCCAGCCCCACCCCAGGTAACCAGCCACAGACCAGCGCTTCCCCCATCCCGGTAGCCAGCCACGGACCAGCCCTCCTCCTATCCTGGTAACCAGCCACGGGCCAGCCACCCCACCCCAGGTAACAGCCACGGGCCAGCCCTCCCCCCATCCCAGTAACCAGCCACAGGCCAGCCCCCTCCCCCAGGTAACCAGCCACGGGCCAGCCCCCCATCCCGGTAACCAGCCACAGGCCAGCCCCCCACCCAGGTAACCAGCCACGGGCCAGCCCCCCCCCGAGGTAACCAGCCACAGGCCAGCACCTCCCCTAGGTAACCAGCCACGGGCCAGCCCCCCCACCCCAGGTAACCAGCCACGGGCCAGCCCCCCACCCCAGGTAACCAGCCACAGGCCAGCTCCCCCCCAGGTAACCAGCCACGGGCCAGCCCCCCTACCCCAGGTAACCAGCCACGGGCCAGCCCCCCCACCCCAGGTAACCAGCCACAGGCCAGCACCTCCCCCAGGTAACCACCCATGGGCCAGCTCCCTCACCCCAGGTAACCAGCCACGGGCCAGCCCCCCCCCCATCCTGGTAACCAGCCACGGGCCAGCCCCCCCATCCTGGTAACCAGCCACAGGCTGGACCCCCCCAGGTAACCAGCCACGGGCCAGCCCCCCCACCCCAGGTAACCAGCCACGGGCCAGCCCCCCCCATCCCGGTAAGCAGCCACGGGCCAGCCCCGTCCAGGCGACCCGCTTACAGAGTCCGGTGTGTGCGCAGATTCGCGGAGGCTCTCCCCAGGAGGAGCCCCTCCGTCCCTGAGGGAACGGGAATGAAGTCCTTCCCGGACAGGGTGCAGCCGGGGCCTGAGTTGTGCTGCCGACCCGCGACCTGGGCGAGGCTGTGCCCGTGGGAGGGGGAAGGGAGGAAGGGGTGGGGGGGAGGGGCCCGCGCTCTGGGCTGGCCAGGGGGGCTCAGACCTCGGCGGGGTCAGGCATGTCTGGGCCGTCCCTGCACCCGACCGTGGAGGTGGCCCTGGCGGAACTGTCGGCGGGCAGAGCAGACGGAAGCCCACGCGGCTTGGGCGAGGCTGGGCTCGCGGCCCCAGGTCCGCCGCGTGAGCAGGCGCCGGGCCTCGGCGAGTCTGTCTGGACAGCCGTCTGCTTCCCGGGAGCAAAAATCATGTAACGGTGCTCACCTCCGGTCTGCTGCTTTCATTATTTAAACCAAAATGGAACGTGACCCAGAGTGAGGAAAAAGGCCAGTGGGCCACTGAGAGCAGAGTCAGGCCCACAAAGCCTCACGGGGCACGCGCGCCCCTGGGGCGGCTCCGGACCCTCGGGTGGGAGGAGGCATAAGTGACCATTGCCAGCGCTGGCCAGTGGGCAGCCTGACGATTCCGGAGAGCGCAAACCAGCTCCCACGTTACTCGGATCCCAGCGCTCCCGAGCCGGGGCGGCGCCTGCAGTGAGTCACCAGCCAGGCCCCGCCCAGGAGGGCTTCTAATCAGCCTCCCAGAGGAAACCCAGGATGTCCTTCCACTAAGCCAAGAGGCCTAGACAGAGAGTGGCTGGGGGGTGACCTGTCCTTGGAAAGGGGGCGTATCTGGGCAGCCTCAGGAGACGGACCGCCGGGCAGCGCCCGGGGAAGAAGGGCAAAGCCAGGAGCCGGGGAGAGCAGCGAGACCTGTCTCCCCTGAGGCTGTTGCCTCTGACCCCCGGTCTGCATCTGCCGCCATCTCGCCATCTCTGCTGCTGGCCCCGCACGAAACTGACACCCACCCTCCCTTGCCTCCTCATGCCGCCTGCCCCGAATTCTGCCCTCCCTCTCGCCTGACCCAGTGGAATGTGACCTTTATAGCCCAGCTCAAGTTTTACCTTCTAGGTACAGGAACTATGATAGTGCAGCTGCTGATGGTGGTGACGACGCGTGATGGTGATGGTGGTTGTAGCAGCAGGAGGGCACGGAGCAGGATCTCTAGGATTCTATGCAGACGGGGTGAAGGAGAAGTCCTGGAGCCCTCAGTGGCTTTTCAGGTTTGTTGGGTTTTACTGGGTACACAGCCGGCAGGGGTGCCCGGGGGCTGGGAGGCCTCCTAGCCCCCAGCAAGTCTTCACTCTGTCTGGGCTCTCCAGACTTGTCTGGTGGTCTCTGCTTCTCTGCTTCTCTGCTGCTTCTGGCATCCCCGTGACACCGCCCCTAAAAGCCCAGTCTTAGCCCAGGTGTACCCACTTCCGCATGCCCACACCCACGCAGGTGTCACCATCAGGCATGCAGGCAGGACCGCGGGGATCCATTATTAATCCTAATGGCGGGGGGGCAGAGAAGCCTGGAAATCACTTACCCTACAGCGGTGATGACAGAGATGATGGTGCTGGTGGGGATGACGGGATGCTGGCAGCAGTGATGGCGTGGTGGGCACGGTGATGTCTGGCGCTGATGGCATCTGCTGGATCCCTGGCAGGATTCTCCCAGTCGTGGCGTGTGAACTCAGTTCACCTCCACAGCGCCCCCGTGAGGCTGGGGCTGTTCTAGTCCCAGTTTGCATGCGAGGAGACAAAGTCTATAGAGGTTGGTGTCCACATCCCCCAACCCCCAGCTCCGGCGACCACTGGCATCTAGTGGCCACAGCTGACACTTGAAGTGTTTCCGTGTCGTCTGTGGCCACCCACTTCTCGTTTGTCTCGACCTGGCCCACCTGTCACTCCGCACCTGTTTGAGCTGTGCAGGTGCTTCCCTGCACAAAACCCGCGTGAGCGCACGTACGCGGTGGTGTGCTGCTGACGGGAGGAACCGGCAGCAGCAATTGTCCCCCACGGGGGAAGAGGTCCCGGCATCCCTGCCGGGATTTAGGGGGTGGCTTGGGGCCGGCTGGGAGGGTGCGTCCCGGAGCCGGAGTCACCGTTCTAACCCTTCACCTGCGGAGAAAGCTCTCCTTCCCTCCAGGGAACCGGGCCGAGCCCCCACCCCAGCCTTGGCGGGCGCTCCCAGGTGCTTGTGTTTACTTCTCGCCTCAGCCGGGAAAGCCACGGCGGCTCCTCAGCACCTCAGGGCTCGAGAGAGCCCCAAAGAACCACATACTTCCCTTCTCAAGCGCCGTGGGCAGCTCCCCGCCCCGCCCAAGCTGACAATGTGTCTAGTTAAGCACCATAATGTGAAGGATTGAGGTGCTGGTCCCGGACCGGGGTGGGGGGTGGGGGGGTGGGGGGCTGCTCCACTGGACGCTAGTCGCAGCCTCAGTGTGATCACCAAGTAAGAAGGACTTGAAACCAGAGACAGACGGACACACACGCCTCCTCTGTTCCCACACTCAGAGGCGCCGCTCCCCCCCAGGCCCCGTCCCGAGTTTTAGGGTGCTGGCTTGTCTCATCTCAGGCGGCCCTGGGAGGAGGACCTAACCACCCCATCTCACAGTGCCAGCGCCCACGGGGTGGCCTGACGCCCGCCTGAGGGGGCCTGGGGTGCCGGGGCTCCCGCCACGGCCCAGGCAGGCAACGCAGGCCAGATGGGATTTTCTTCGTTCTTAGAACACTGTGCAAGCTGGAAGGGGGGCCGGGGCAGGCCTGTGGCCGGCCCCCTGGGAGAGTCTGCCTGCGACAGGAGGGTCAGCGAAGCTCGGGTGCTGGTTTCTATCCAGCGCCTCCGCTGCCCGGATCGCAGGACTTCAGCGTGGCTGCAAGAGGGGGTCTGGACGCGTCCGCGGGGAGCTGTCTGGTCCTGACGAATGGCACGGTGGCCTCCCGCGGGCACAGCCCCAGCGACGGATTAAACATATCAATCCTGTTTGTTACCTTCTCTCATCCGCCAGCTGGCAGCTGGCCGGCCTCTGGGGCTCTGCCTTCACGGCCCCGTGGGGAGCGACACTGTGAAGCCCCGACGCCGCCGTGGTTGCAGCCCAAGGCCTGGCCTTGGCGGCCGAGAGCTGGAGTCTCCTCTGGGCGGGCAGGCCCTGGACGGGCAAGCGCAGCTCCCGGGATCCCGGGCCAGGGGCCAGGTGCGAGCATGTTTCTGTGTCCATCTGTCCACGGGCGGCCCTGAGCTGCCCCGGGGAAGTGTTCTCTGTCCATGGGCCACCTTGGCCTGCCCCCGGGGGAGCGCCCATGGACGGGGTGCCCTCAGTTCATGGTGGCACGGGCACAAAGGCTGCCCCTGGCCTCTCCTAGGGGAGCCGGCACAGTGCCCAGGGCCTCCTCGCTCCCCTGCCCTGCCCACTCCCATGGCCCACTCCCCGAGAGGGCCCCGCAGGGGTCAGAGAGCAGGCAGGGGCGGGCCGTGTGCGTGTGTGACCGCATGTGGTGACAGCGAGATGGGGAGTGGGAGGAGGGACCTGGGGTCTCCCGGACACCCCACTTTCTGGGGCTCGTTCTCCACCCAGCGCAGGGGCCCTGGCCGCCCTCAGAGCGCATGCCCTGTGCGGGAGCTGCGGTCCTGGCCGCAGACGCCAAGTCAGGGTCGGGGCAGGTGCGCCTGGGCCACCTCGTCCCTCAATGGGTGAGACCTGCCGGCCCATCAGCTCCCACCGAGCCACTGGCCCCAGGAAGAAATATGGTCTGCATGGCTTGACATGGGCCTTGAGAAGATTTACTGCCCGTCCCCGGACTCCATCTGCAGCGGCCCTGCTGGCGGTGGGAGGAACTCAGAGGAGCTGCCGAGGGAGAGCCCCTCAGCGCGGCTGCCCACTTCAGCCAGTGCAAACAGGCTGAGACCCAGGCTGGCCAGGAGGCGGTCCGGGAGGGGCGAGCAGTGGTCTCTGTCCCTCTTGTGCGCAGGGGAAGGTGCGCAACCTCAGGAGTCCGCCACGGGGCAGAGGGCTCTGCCCTCGGTCCTCGCCTCTCCCCTGGCTGCAGGAGGAAGGTGGAGGAGACCGTAGCATGGGTGCTGCCCGGCCACCCAGGCTCGACTCCGGAGGACACTCGAAATGCTCCCCTCACGTCCCAGCCCCGGTGCCAGGCCTCCCGGGTGGGCAATGGCTGAGGCCCGCTGGTGGAGGGCGGGTGTTCTCCTGAATGTCCATGCCGAAACGCCAAGACCACCGGGGAGCCGCCCTCTCTTTTTCTTGTCATCGTCATTTCGGCAGATGGACTGGACACTTCATCAATGTTAACAATGACAAATCACTGGCCTCGCAACACCACAATCACATAATGACCATCATTAGCCAATGGCCAGCTGCTGGGCTGAGCAGCGGGAGCGGGCGTCCAGCCCAGCCCAAGACACATGTCTGAGTGGCCGCTGGGAGACCACTGAGGTCCCGGGTGAGCCCCGCCCAGAACCCAGCCACCCAAAAGGGAAGGAGTGTCCCGGCTCTGCAGTGAGACCATAGTAGGTCCCCAGATCAGCCTGGAGGCTGAGCAGTCGACCTAGAGACCAGTCCCAGCACACCTGGAGGCTGAGGAGGTCACGTGGAGGCTGCCTGCAGTTCAGCCTGGGGGATGAGCAGGTCAATGACAGGCTGGTCCCAGGAAGCCTGGGGGCTAACAAGGCGGACCTGGAGGCCTGGGGGATCTACCAGCAGGTCAGACCCAGATCAGCTTGGAGCCAGAGGAGGTCAACCAGCCCAACAAAGGCAGGAGGCTGAGCTGGTTGACTAGCAGCCCAGCCCTAGCTAGCCTGGAGGCTGAGGGGGTCGACCAGGGGCTGGAGGCCGGAGGGAGCTGGCGCTGGCCTGCAAGACGACCTTCACAGCGTCCAGGACAAACTCCTCAGCATCCAGGCTGAGCTGGGGTCGCATGCGGGTCGACCCCTCAGCCCAGGCAGGGCTGGGGCCGGCCAGCAGGTCGAACCCCCCAGCCTCCAGGACAAACTCCTCAGCATCCAGGCAGAGCTGGTGTCGGCCTTCTAGTCGAACCCCTCAGCTTCCAACCTGGGCTGGGGTCGGTCTGCTGGTCGAACCCCTCAGCCTCCAGGCTGTGCGGGGGTCAGACGGCAGGTAGTCCCCTTAAGCCTCCAGGACAAACTCCTCAGCATCCAGGCTGAACTGGGTCCAAGTGCCAACAACCCCCTTAGCTACCAGCCTGGGCTGGGGCCGGCCTGCTGGTCAACCCCCCAGCCTCCAGGCTGAGCTGGGGGCGCCTGAGGGTCCCCCCCCAGACTGCAGGCTGGGCTGGGGACGGCCGCAAGTCGACCCCCTACACCTCCAGGACCAACTCCTCAGCTTCCAGGACGAGATGGGGTCGGGCTGCTGATAGACCCACTCGACCTCCAGCCTGGACTGGGGCCGGCCTGCAGGTCGACCGCTCAGCATCCAGGCAGAGTGGGGGCCGGCCCTGGGGCTCCAGGCTGGACTGGGGCGGTCCCACACGTTGACCCTTGGGCTGGGCTGCAGTTCGACCTGTGCCTTCAGGTGGGGCTGCCGCCACCTGCAGGCGGAAGTCCTCAGTCTCCGGGCTGGGCTGGGGCGATCCCGCAAGTCGACCACCCAGTGCCTCCGACAGACCAGAAGCTCAGCAAGCTGAACAGCAGTCGCCGGCCCCAGCAGGAGGCAGTGGCGCGGGCCCAGCTGCCCGTCCTCACCGGGCACGGGTGCCCTCCTCACCGGCTGCAGCCCTGGCCAGGCGAGGGGGCCGGCTGGTGCAGGGGAGGTAGCCAGGGCACCCAGAGGCACATCTGGCTGGAGGGGGTCCTGCAGCCTCGTCAGGGACGGACCGCGAGTGGCGTGTCTCCAGCCCCCACGCCCCGAGGCGTTGGCAAGGGGGGGGCGGTTAGGCTTAGAAATGGGAGCCCTGGCAGAGCAGAGCCCGGGTGTCCCCCCCCAGATGCCCCGAGAGGGCTGCCAGGGCCTCTGCCTCAGGAATAGAAGCCTGGACAGGGCGAGCTCAGGCGACGCTCACAGTAGGGGCGGGGGGTGTCCCTTCCTCACAGGGGGCAGGAGAAGCCCTCGGAGGCGCTAGCAGACGGGCACAGCCTCCTGTCCCCTGAGACCTGGGGAGCCCGGGTGGCCCCCTCTGACGGCATAGAGGGGTCCCCACCATTTGTCCCTCTGGGGGATGGGCCCTGGCTGTCCCTTGGGACTGGACGGCCCAGAATCGCCTTTTGCCCACAGCGGGGTCCTCGCCTCCACCAGGGGGCGGCCTCTTGGGCCTGCGGCCGGCGTCCCCGGCGCTGACGTGGCCCCCCACCGCCCAGGTTATGACGGCTCACAGCCAAGGGGCGGCGGGGAAGCCCCAGGCCGCAGAGCTGGGAGCTGGACTCTGGAGGCTCTGTGGGTGCAGACGCCTGTTGGGGAGGGATTCCTTCTCGTCTCAACAGGGGTCCCCCGGAGCCCGGAGCGGGGTGCAGCAGACGTGCGTGGCCGAGGACAGGGTGTAGACTGGACGGGCGAGGAAAGGCCGGCTCTTGCTTCTGCAGAACTCCCCGAGGCCAGGGCTTGTTTACCTGCTGCCCCACGCCTGGCACCTGGCACTGCCTGTGGGGGCGTCCGGGGTGCCCGAGACATGAGTTTAACAGTGAACGAGTATACAGAGATGGGGCGGAGGCCTCCCCCAAAGAGGGCAGAGCTGTTGCGAGGAGCAGAGGCAGGCGCGGGCGCCAAGAGTGGCCAGGGCATGGGCGAGCTGATGCCAGAGGTGGGCTGAAAGGTAATGGGGGGCTATGGGAGGCTGCTGAGCAGGGAGGGACAGGTCGGCGTCACATGAGCTGTTGTAACGGATGGCGGCGGCTGCCTCTGGGCGTCTCTGGTCCAGTCTCGGGGGATGGGGCCTCCATGGCGCTAAGGGTTGGCACCAAGCGTCCGTTGGCACCAAGGGTCGGCCGTGTGTCCTTGCAGCCCCAGGAGGGCAGGCAGGCCCTCTGCGGGGCTCACCGGCTCCCGGGGACAGAGAGCCGCGGCCTCGGGAGCCCCAGGGACGGCCAGCTCCCAGAGCAGGCGCGCCCTGTTCTCGCCCCGTTCTCGGGGCTTTCAGACGTGACTGAGGGTTCTCAGCCCTCCAGTGCCGACCTACACGCAGCCCTCCACGTAGATTAGCTGACGAGAGCTGGGAAAACAAATGCCTGTTTCTGAAAGCCCCAAAGGGCCATCACTTACGTGGCTTTCAACTTTAATCAGGAGCGTCTGAAACTGGCGCGGCACGAAGCCGCCCTCCGTGGGACGGGAGACGTGGCTGGGGCTGCGTCCGCGCTGCCAGCTCGGCGCTGCCGGGAGGCGGCGTCCTCAGCGGGGAGAGCTGGGAGGTGCCAGCGGGCCTTGAGCCGCCCCGGGGAGCGAGGGACCCTGTTCCCAGTGTCAGGGTTTTACTCATTTGGAAAAATCTGGCAGCTCTGGTAATTACAGGGTGAGAGCCTCTTCCTCCCAGCCGGGCTGCCGGCCCCGCCCCGGGCCATGTGGGGGGTTATTTCGGGATCACAACCACACTCCAGCCCGGGGTGCATTTTCCTCAGCACGTTTAGACGCTGTCAGGTGGGGCTCTGGCTCCTGGCGTTTGTGGGCTCTGAGGGCCCGGCTGTGGGGTGTGGGCGGGACGTGGCTGGAGGGCGGAGGGCACCTGGAGGGCGCCAGGCCCTCGGACAAGCGCCGCGGGGCCCATGAGGCGGGTGTGCCCGGACGGCTCTCCAGCCAGAGCGCAGCGTGACAGAAGAGGGCACGCGGCCCTGGGGGGCAGCACCCGGTGCCCGTGGCCAGCTGCCCCGCCTCTGCCTCCTGATGCCCCGGCTGCAGCCTGGGGTGGGAGGCGCCCCTGCCCTGCAGGAGGACTTGGGGGGACGTTGCGTTTGCTGCACGAGGGAAGCCCGGCGCCGACTTGCCCATGCGCAGTCACTAGAAATCCGCGGCCCCCTGTGGCTCTTCCTGAGCCGTGTGTCCTGGGGGCTCCCGGGGGTGGGGCGGCGGGTGGGAGAGTGAACCCACCGCCGGGCGTCCCTGAGGGACCCGACGCGGAGACCGGGCCTTGGCCGAAGTCGCTCATTAAGACAAGGTCGTCCAGGACGCGGGTGGCCCTGAGGTGATGACGGCCTCCCCAGGAGGAGACGTGTGAAGACGGGGCGCCGGGCCCCTGCTGCACGGCTGCAGCCTGAGGAGCTGCAGGGGCAGGAGTGTCCCCCACCTCCGGACCCCGGGCTTCTGAACTGCAGGGACGCGGGTCGGCCTGGAGCGCCGGGCGGGGCACGAGGGCCAGAAATTGAGGCTCACATGGCTTCTTGCCAGGGCCGCGGGCGGGGGGCTCCGCCCTCTGCTGTCCGGATCTCAGCGCCGGGAGCCTCGCTGGGGCCCTTGGGTGCAGGTGCGCAGCACTTCCATGGCCGGGGAGGGGGCCCGGGTCACATGGCGGAGCCCGAGCCGCAGCTGCCCCGGGCGTGTCGGACCTTGGCTGGAGAGCGTGGGGGGCGATGGGGGGGCTGCAGGCGCCGGCCCCGCCGCTTTGCTTTAAATAGCGCCGCTCACGCGGGCCTCGCAGTCACAAGTCACAGCTCGCGGGGGGACGTGGGCACCGTTCACCCCGAGGCGGGCGGGGCTGGGGCCGCTGCTGGCCCCCCGCGTCTCAGCAGCACCCACCTCATGGCGTGTGCGCTCTGCTGGGTCCCAGAGCCTGTAATTATCATTAAAATAGTATTGTGCCCTCGGCAATCAGGCCCTTGTCCAGGGAAGGCTGCTGGGAAGAGCTGAGCTGGGGCCTGCGCGCGTGCGGACAGGGAGCCCCGGCCCGGCCCCTCATCTCCCGCGGGCGTCCGTCCCGAGATGATCCAAAGCGCCGAGGCCCGAGGAGCGGGAGCGCGTCCGCCTCGGTCAGTCTTCATGGGCTCGTGGCGGGCGCCGGGCACACCGAGGGGGGCAGTCGGGCGAGGACAGGCCCTCGGAGCCGGCCCGGGTTCTGCGGCTACGAAGACCCCTCGGCCTGCGGACCCGGAAGGACGTCCCCGCCCCGTGCCGTGCCAGGAGGGCGGCGAGCGGCGTCGGGATGGGTAACGGCCCTGCAGCCTGGGCCAGGCCAGCCCGGCTCACGTCGCTGCCCCCCGGGCTCTCCCGCCTTCCACCCTACACTGCCCGGCAGCAGCTCCAAACTTCTGGATCTGCCCCCCAACCCTGAGGCCCCGGGGGTGTGGCCCTCGACACCTTGACCTTGGCAGGCGGAGGGAGGGGACACGCAGCTGATTAGCCAGCAGTGGTGCCGTCGTGGCCGTAGGCCTGACCAGGTGGGCTGCGTGGGGCGCGGCCAAAGCGAGTGGTGCTGGCAAGTCATGAGCACTCGGGGTGAAATTCGGGGTGGGCGTGGGGGGACCACGAAGAGACTCGGGTGTCATCCGAGTCACACCTTGGGGTGAGGCCTCGCAGGGGACCTGGTGGCAGCTCCAGTCCCCACGTTGTCCCTACAGCCCCTCACCGTGGGCCCGACGTGCGGGGTAGGGGTGTGAGGAGGCCCCGACAGGCCTGTGTGAAGCCAGATCCCTCTTCTGGGAAGGGTGCCTGCCCCCTCCCGCCTTGGCCGCGGTTCCCTCCCTGGCCGCGTCCCTCCCCAGGAGGCGCAGCCCCGCATCACACGGCCATGGAGATGGGTCAGGACGTCCCTGCTTGGCCTGCCTGAGGCCGGGGTCAATCCCCACAGGCTCTGGGCCTTGGGGCACTGCTGCCCAACATCCGCGGCGCTGTCTGGAGCTGCAGGGAGCCCTGAGTGCCCACTGCGGGCTCGCCCGGGCCCTCACTGCAAGTCCATCCTCCAGGCTGGCCGTGGCAGGGGCTGCAGAGGACCACGCGCTGTCCTAGGTCTGTCCGTCCTTGGGGTCTGTCCGGTCCCCAGGGGCCCGCAGGGAGGGGCTGTCCTGCTGCAACCCCAAAGGCACCCCTGGGGCTCCTGGCCACGGAGGAGGTGCTACCACTCAGTCTCTGAACTCGGGGGAGCCAGCAGAGGGCAGGGCAAGCCCCAGACCTCTCTGCAAAGGGCTGAGCTCCGGGAACCTCAGTGCAGCTGGACGATGGACCCGGCCAGCAGAAGCTGCCATTGGCACAGGAGAGGTGCCGAGGCCCTGGTGCCCTTCCTGTGGGCCTCCTGGTGCCCCCCGCGCCGAGGCCTGGGACTCCTGTGTGTCCAGGGTGGGAGGCCCATCCCAGCTGGCAAGGCTGGACGCCAGGGCCAGGAGAGAGACATGAGGAGCAGCGGCCGCTCACCAGGAACCCGGGCAAGCGGCGCTGAGGAGGGGTCCCCTAGGCTCACCCTGGGGTTCAGGGGAGGCTTCAGGAGGAAATGCCCCGGCTCTGTCTCGGGGGCTGTGAGGGCTGGAAAGGCGGGAGAGTGTCGGGGCAGGAGGGGCAGTGGGCGCAGGCGCCCCGCCCGGCTGTGGGTAGGGGCGGCGGCTGCAGCGCCGGCGGCAGCTCTCAGGTGGCGGGATGAGGGGCAGGTGCCGAGTCCTCCCCAGTGGCTGGACTCGTCGTGTCCCCGCCCTGGGAGGGAGGACGGCGGGTCCTCTCCGGCCTGACACTCCCCCTTGCTCCGGGCGGCGGCGCTGGCGCTTCCTCTTCCTCTTCCCCTTCCCTGTCTCGCAGCTGCCCAGGCCCCCGCGGTACCCGCTCTCGATGGCTGTAATCAAAAATGAACTTTAAGCAACTTTGTCTCCGAGTAATTCCCCGTCTCGCAGACAAGCTAATTTAGAGTGGAGCAAATGTCACCGACGCATCAGGGCCTCCCGTCTCTGTTCTTGGAAGGCAGGCGGGAAGCAGGTGCAGGGAGGTGGGCGGGCGGCGGGGTGCCGGGGAGGGAGGGGCGTTGTCTGATTCCCTCTCAAAGGGTAAAAGTGGCTCCGAGAGGAAAGCAGAGATTTCCGAAAGGTCAACGCTGTAAAAATAAGAACCTAATTCGGGGATTTAGCTGTTTCTAGAACATTTTGAAGAAACCGAGAGGCAAAGCCTCCCGCTCCCCTGAACAGAGGGCCTGGGGTCGGCTCGACCTGCCCGGGCTCGCTCGTCCAGCCTTCCCGGGCGGCAGCGCGGCCCCGAGCGGAGCAGGCCCGAGCGCCGGAGCGAGGTGCGGCTGGACACGGCCCACCAGCCCGGGAGCGGTTCCTTGCTGGCCTCCACCCGCTGGCCGGCCGGGTCCTGCGGGCCGAGAACCCTCTCCCGCCGGGCGCTGTGCCGGCTGGTCCCGCGGGCCCTCGTGGCGCCCTCCCCGTAGCACCGAGAAGTCGCCGCTGTCTCCTCACGCCGTGTCGGGACCGGGAGGCCGAAGGGCAGAGGTGAGCCGCTTCCTCCGAAGACGGGAGGCCCCGGGCAGTGCCGGGAGCCCGGCTCTGGGGGACGGCGCCAGTCTCGCAGCGGACAGCGCAGTGCCCGTGAGGTTAGGGGCGGTGGTGGCGCCGCCCCGCAGACCGTGGGGGCCCACGAGATGATGCGTGCAAAGCTCGTGCTGCTTAGCGACGCCTCCGGAGCCCCCGCACCAGACGAGGCGCATTCGAGGTCTACTGTGATCTCGGTCTAGTGCGTGATCCCGGCCGTGCCTTGACCGCGCTTCGCTCTTGTCCGACGAGGAGCTTTCCTCTGTTATTTTTAAATGAATTTGTTTGGGGTCCTCCGGGAGCCTGGAGGCGAGGGGCTCCCTTTGGAATGATCTCGTGGGAAAACTGAACCGAGGAGGCGCGGACGCCCTGTCTCCGCTTGGGACCAGCCCCATCTCGCCGGCCATGCTGCTGTGTCCGCAGAGACGGCAACACGAGGGGGGACCGCAGAACGGTCCCCGAGTTTTAGCCGGTGACCCTGATGTCTGGAGCGGGACTGGGGGGCTCCCCAGACCGTGCCGGCCGGCCTGACCCTTTGGAACGCCGCTTCTCTCTGGCCTCACTCTCGTCTGCTCACGCGCTCCGCTTGCTGCCGACACAACCTCACAAAGCTGGAGCACTTTAGTGGCAACGCGCTGCTGAAAGAGGCGCTTCATCATCCCGTCGGGCGGTTCCTCCCTCCGCACGCACCTGTGCCCGCCCCGCCGGGCAGGCGACCCTGCATCTTTATCGGGAACCGTGCGGCTGTTCCACGGGAGGAGAGGCTGGGGGTACCGGGGCGGGCCGGCCTCGGGCCTCTGCGTTCGCCGGTGGCGTATGTTGGGTGCCGTGTCGTGCGCGCACCAGCCTCTCCTTGAGGGGGGCGCTCGGGACACGGGGCGGGCGCGATGGGTTGGTTCTAAGTGCGCTCTCAGCCAGCTTCACCCGCCCTGCTCTTTTTCCAGGGGACACGCTTATTTTTCCTCCCAAGCCCTCAGTTCTGAACTAAGGAGGTGTGCGGGGCTGATTCGTGTCCCGCCTCAAAGCGATAGGTCAGACTTCTCGGCCTCACCTGCCTCTACTCCAGCCGTGACCCGCTCCGTGGCAGGGGGGACGTGGGGTGGGTCTCCGTCCAACAGGCCTGGCGTCCCTATAACCCGGGCGCTCCGGACAGAGACCTGTGCGGGGCGGGCCACCGCGTGGGGCAGACAGGCTTGGGGTCTTGCTCCCACGGCCGGGGTCAGCAGAGGTGGTTGGGGCCACAGGCAGCTGGGGCGGGGGCCCGGAGGGACGCCCTGGGAGGGCCGGGAAGGACCAGCTGTGCCGACACCCGTCTCAGACCCGCCCTCCAGAAGTGGGGGATGTCGCCCCGGCCCAAGGCCTCCGGTTGTGGGGCTTCGCTCCAGCACCCCGGGAGACGAATCCAGGGAGCGTGTGCAGTCTTGACCCCCAAAAACCTCAAAACCTGCCTCTAGAAAACCTGGGTCTCCCCGGACAGAGCTCATGTCTCCAGGTTCTGGGGCTCCGCGCGTGTCCGAGGTTTGCCCATGGCGGGGCCACTTTGGCCCCGACATCGCCCCTCCTCTTCCTCCCCAGTGTCCAGAACGGAAGGGCACGGGACAGGGCTGCAGGCGGCCGCGCTGACCCCGCGCTGAGGGCCCGCGCCACGCTGGGGCCTTGTCCTGGGGTGTTTGAGGAGACGGGAAGGCTTGTCCCCTCTCGGTGGCGTCCATTTCTCGTTTCACTCGAGGAGGGGGCGACTCCGCCAGGCGCAGTGCCGGCCGGTGGAGGCCCCTGGTCGGCTTCCCTGGGTCAGATCCGCGTGGCTGGGGCTTGGGGTGAGGGGTGAGGGCAGGACCTCAGGGAGAGGCGAGCGGGTGTGATGTCTGCTCTTGCCCCACCCAAGGGAGGCAGCAGCCGGCCGGCGAGCCCTTCCCCGGACGGCGGCCGTGGCTTTGCGAACTTCTGCTTTGAGGCGGGAAGGCAGGATCTTTGGACTGCGGAGCCACAGCCTGTCTGGAGGCGTGAGAGCGTGAGCCGGGTGCAGGGTGGGGCGCCCGCTGCTCCCTGCCATCAGCTGACCCCTGCCATCAGCCGCCGGGCCGGGCACCACAGCCACCCTGCTCTCCCCGCCCAGGCTCCATTTTTCTCTTCAAGGAGGGAAGCCACCTCCCCTGAGCCCCCGCCCCACGCCCCCAGGCCTCTCAGCAGGGGAGGAGCCAGGCCACCTGCAGCCCTGGTGGTGGCTCCCTCGGGCACCTCTAGTCTTTGTCCCTCCCTAGAGACGCGCTAGATGGTGTGTGGGGCCCGGGGACCCAGAGATGAGAGGGGCCGGGGGACCTGGCCTGCACCCCGTGGCCGGCTGTGACCTTGGGGTGCTGTGACCCCGTTCCCTGCGTGTCTCATCCTCACAGGGACGTGGGGTCACCTGTGAGGACGAAATTCAGGTCTCCTGCACTCTGAGGGCCTGGTCATTTCTACTGTGTGGGGCTTATTTACCCGGCTCGTGCGTGTGTGCTTGTGTGTGCGCCGTGTGTGTGCTGCGTGCCTTCCGGCGCCCTCACTGCGCCCCACGCAGCCGTGGCTGTGAGCGGAGCTTTCCCCCGGGTGGCCTTTGTCTTCCCATGGGCAGAAGGTGCCAGGCCGGGGCTGGCTCTCCCACGCCGACTTCCTTCCTGAGCCAGCATCGGGAGCTCTTTCTGGACATTTCTGGAACCCTCGCAGCAAGACTAGGAAGGGGTGCGGCCCTCCAGCTGTCCAAGCGGACACGTCAGCCCCAAGAGGACAGACCTGCTCGAGCGGACGGGGGTTCCCCCCTCCCGGAGGGGCACCCAGGGGGCACCCAGGGCCAGCTGAGGGGCGCTCTGGGGAGGTGAAGGCTCAGGCTGTTCTGGAGTCGCCTCCTCCTGAGGCCGAGTATGGGGCCGGGCCCTGCGTCTTCTGGCCCCCAGCTGGGCTGTGAGCCCCGTGGCCCTTGAGCCTCCGAGCCCATGTGTCCTTAGCAGGGAGCAGGCCGGCCGCCAGGACCTGGGGTGGAGGTGGGAGCAGGCTGCACCCGGGCCCCTGCTCCCAGGCGCCTCTGACTTCCCGAGTGTCCCCGTGAAAGCACATCCTGCGTCTGAAGACACGAGTCTGGCTCGGCGTCTCCCGTCCCCGGCGGTCACCACCACCGGCCCTGCCACCAGGCCGGCCACATGGCGCTGCTCTCACGCCTCCACACCAGCTGGGCCCGGGCCCAGGCAGCTCCTGGCACAGGCTGGACGGGTGCCGACGGCAAGACGGGCCGGCAGACCGCTCCCGGAAGGCCGCACGGTGCTGCCTACGGACGCCGGCTGGGTCTGGGCTGCGGGGGACGGCCCAGCTGCCCGGGTCCTGCCGTTCTGCAGAGCTGCTCCCTCCGGCGCACCCCGCCAAGTCAACCCCAGCGCCCTCCTGAGATCCCGCCCCCCCGGGGGCTGCCTCTGCCGCAGCAAAGCGGGCTATGGGGGGCAGGGTGACCCCAGTGTGGGCCCGCGGGGGGGCACCATTGGGGCAGCCAGGGGTCCCTCCTGCCCCACAGGCAGTGAGAGTGGAACCAGCCTCCTCCCTGCCCCTCCCCCCAGACAGTCACCCCGCGGGCGGGGGCTCCCCGTGTGTTAGCCATGTCACAGGGAGGGGCCCCTGGGTGAAACGGCCCTCGTGTCCTCCCCTGGGGGACGGGCGCCTTGCAGCAAGAGGGGGTGAGGTGGCCGTGGGACTCGGTCAGCCTCACTCAGTTAAATATGTGCTCGCCTCATTTTCTGTTAAAATGCACTGATCTCCCTGGGCTCGGACACCCCCAGCCAAGGACCGTGGACACCCTCACTGCTGCCCACCCCGGGGACGTCCCAGAAGCTGGTGTCCCTAGGAATGGGGGAGGCGCCGAGGGGATCACGGGCACAGCCTGGCCGGGCCAAGGCGGAAGCCAGGGGGTAACCCAGGACAAGGGGCACGGGAGCCCCTCTCCCGCCCTGGGCCGGGCGCCCGCCCTGGGGCTGCACACCCGCTGGTGCCACAGAGCCAGGGCCCGGCCTCGTGCCAGGAGCCACACCTCAGTGTCTGGCCAGCTCCGCCTGGGGCCAGCTCCGACGGGGGCACTGCCTGTGGCTTCTGCACTTTCCCAGACTCTGGCCCCTGGGCTTGTCCCAACCCTGACCGTCCACCGGAGCTGGTGTTGGCGTGACGTGAGCAGCCGTGGCAAGCTCCTGTGGCCCGCAGGGCGAGACAGGAGGGAAGGGGAGGCCCTCTCAGCTGGGTGGGGCCAGTTCCTCACTTGGGGGTCCCCCAAGGGCTTCCTTGCAAAGAAGACAGTGTTCGCAGGGGCGAGAGGGGACGGGAACTCGCCAGGGAAGCCTGCACACCCCCCTCCTCCTGGAGCTCCAGCTCACAGTGAGGGGGGCAGCCGTGTCGCTGGTGGGTGTCCCCTGATAGGAGGTGACAGAAACGGCACCTCGCCTCTGCGACCCTCCCCCCAAACTCACAGCTCCCGTCTGACCCCCAGGAAAGCCTCGGACAGACCCAAACAGCAGGGCGTGCTCCGAGCACCGGGGCAGCCCTGGAGACCGTCACGGCCGACGAAAGCAGGAAAACCTGAGAAGGTGTCACGGAAGGAGCCTCAGGCGAGGCGGCAGCTGGACGCCGCACCGCGCGGGACCCTGGGGCCCTCAGCACGGAGCGGGGCAGGCCCAGATGAAGACCGGACTTTGGGTGGAAAGAACGGACCAGTACGGGCTGGTGGGCGCTGAGGTGCCTTCCACGGGCAGGCAGCAGGAGAGGCGGGCGGCTCTGTGGGCTGCTTGGGACGGTTTTTGCCATTTTTCTGCAAATCCAAAACTATCCTAAAATAAGAAATTGATTTAAAAATTCCCCTTCTGGGCCTCCCTGGTGGCTCAAGGGTTTTAAGACGCAGCCTGTGAAGTTGTCCGCGGCCTCTGCAGCACGAGTTTCATCCCCGGCTGGCCAGGGAGCTACCCACATGGCGCAGCAGACCTCTCCCGTCTCCCCGCTGCTCCCCTCAGCAGTGTGTTTCGTCAGTCTGCCTGTTCTGTTCCCCGCCCTGTCTGTGCTCAACCCTCTCACCCTCCTGCGCATCTGGCCTGTACCCCCCCAGTTCTTGTATAAATAAATAAATATATCTTTAAAAAATAGGCTCTGTTAGAGATTCCCGCCCCGTCTCACCCCCGCTGACCAGGGTGTGGGTCACAGAGCACCCTGGAAACTTGCTGACCTGCCCTCTAAACTCTGGGCTCCCCAGATGGCTGGACGATGACCCCAGGCCTGGGTTGCCAGAAGCCTCTGCCCCGGTCTGAGCCCAGTGGCCCCGCGGAGCTGAGCTGCCCTGAGCACCCCTGTCTCCAAAGGTGCATCCAGCCGGCCGGTGGGTGACTGCAGTCCAGCGGCAGCATTATTGGCAGGACTGACTGGTCACCCTACAAGTCCAAGACCCCTTGTGAAGGACGCACCCTGGGTGGCCTGGCCTAGAGGAAGCCCGGGTGCTCCTGGGGGTCGGCCTGGCCCCACCGCCCCGCAGCCCCCTGGGACCCCTGTCTTCTCCAGGGTCCCCCGCCTGTCCCTCCCACGGGTGACTGGGGCCTGGCAGGCCGTGGCGGGTTTCCTCTGTGCATGATGAATGCCCCTCATTTTCTCCCTGACAGTCCCACAGACAATACAAAGCAATAAAAAGCGAAATGACACGAAGTGTATCCCCAAAGAGCTGTAAAGGCCCAAGATGCGGCTGCATGTGCCGATCACATGAGATTCTTTGCCTCGAAACAAATTAGCCTCATTAACAAAGGCGTGTTCGAGTGAGGGGGTGGGGCCTGTGGGGTCTTGGCCGCAGGGGGGCCTCCATGCCGGGGTTCTGCAGGGCAGTAGGTGGGAACACTCCCGAGCCCCCAGGCTGCTCCCAGGCCGCGCTGCAGCATTTTAGAGGCACAGGGAGATTTTCTCTTCTCCTGTCCATGAATCCTGTGATGATGGGCGGGACCTGCCCCCCGGGTGTTAACAAAACCCAGCCCTGAGATTCTGGTAGTTGGCTTGGGGGGTTCCAGCTCCTGGCCTGCACTTCCCAAGGTCCTGGGCTGGGCTCACTGTGGTCAGGGCGCCCCATCCCACCCCCGCCTGGGCCCTTGGCGTTCCCTCTGCCTGGCCCTGGGGACAAAACACCACCTTCCTATTGGCTTCCAGAAACTTCTACTGCACCTCAGGAGCTCCGTGGAAGTGCTAAGAGCCCCGCCCAGGTTGTCTGCTCTGATTCCCGCCCCGTGGGTGTGTGGCCTGAGCCGGAAAGGGAGAAAGAGGTTGCACGTGGGATTCGAGCTGCTAAGGAAGCGGGGAGGCTGCCCGGCTCTCCCCCCGAGCCCCGAGTCTTCTCAGGGTGTTAGAGGCCCTCCTGAGCCAGGCTTGGCTGGGGCCGCTGTCTTTGGAGGTCGGGGAAGCTTCCAGAAGGTCCCCGGGAGCCGGAAAAGGCAAGGAAATGGGGAGCAGGGGCTGGATGCAGGGACGGGGTGCTCCCCTGGTGCCCAGGCGCGTGCGGGGTCCCGGGACCCCGGGCCTGGCTCCCGCGGGGCTGTCAATCAGCGCACACGCGGGCCGCGAGCTAATCAGGTGAGCACTCGATTAATTAGGCAGCGTTTTTCCTGCACTTGATTTTCATTACAGTGAGTTTATTTTAGTTTCTCGTGGAGGAAAAACAGGTGCTCACATTCGGCTTCATCAGCTTCCTGTGGCTGTTTGATTCACATATTATTTTTAAAATGGGTTTATTTTGGGGGGCAAATGTGACCTGGAAAAACCCACTCCTGTTTACTCATCCGTGTTGCTGTTTCGTGGTTGTCTCTGGGCGCGGGGGCAGCTCCGCCCGCGGGCCCTGCCTCCTCCCGGAACCGGGCTCCGCTCTCCTGCTCGGAAGCGGCCGCGCCGGGGCCCAGAGCCGCGCGGGCCCGTGGACGCAGGGGCTGCGGCCCTCCCGGGGGTCCTGGCCGTCCGGCCCAGCTGGTCCCCGGCCTGCGTGTCGGGAGCCCCGGGAAGCCCCGGCCGGCCGCGGGCAGGGTCCAGCTCACTGCGTGAACCGCATGGGGCGCCAGAACCGGCGCCCAGCGAAGGCCCCGCGGCCTCTGACTTTGCCCCCACGTGCTTGTAGGGTAAATAGAAAAGCATCAGGCTTTCCTGCCCTCCCGCCCTCAGGACGGATGATGGAGCCTGCGCTCCTAAGCGCTTGCCTGACGGCGGCACCTGGCGTGGGGCGCGGGCCTAGGGAGATGGGATTCACCTGGGCTGAGACTGGGCTTTTAGGGGCGGCGTCACGGGGACACCTGCAGAGTAGAGCAGAGAAGCAGAGAGAGCAAGAGAGCAGCAGAGACCCCCGGAGAAGGCCGGGGGCCCCAGAGAGAGTGAAGACTTGCTGGGGGCTGGGAGCCTGCCCGCCTCCAGGCCCCCCGGCACCCCTGCCTGCCGTGTACCTGGTCGATCCCAATAAAAGCCTGAGAAGCCACCGAGGGCTCCAGGACTCGCTCCTCCTTCGCCCCGTCTGCTCGGGTCACAGAGAACCTGCCCTGTCCCTTCCCGCCGCTGCAGTCCTGATGGCCAAGGGCGACTCACCCCTTCCCTTCCGGCCCCAGGGGCCGCCCTGCGCCCCTTCTCCCGCAGACGCCCCTCCCCGCGTCCCAGCCGCCCGCCCAGCCCCATCTGTGCCGAGAAGGGCCGCACCCCGGCTTATGGACTTTCTCTGCCGGTTCCCATGGAAACCCGAATATGTGAAGATATTTTTTAACTTATCTGCCCAAGATTTCGGGTCAGCCTCACGGTTTGGGAAAGCTTGCTTTCAGAAAGATTTTCAGGGACTCAGCTCCCCCCTCACCCCCGGCCCCTCTCGATCCCTGTCAGAAGAGCGGGGCCGAGTGGGGGGACAGGGCTGAGTCGGGGGGAGCAGGGTGAAGTAGGGGAACTCGGCTGAGTCCGGGCAGCCTTTGAGGCTCCCCTCCCTTCCCTGGGGGGGGGGGTGTCACATCACCTGTACCTGGTCCAGGAGACCCCGGGCGTTGCTGGGGAAGACAAAGGGCAGGAATGGGGTCTTTGCCTCTGCGGGGCTCCCTTCCCAGCTCGCGGAGTGGTGCGGGGTCTGGGCCTCACTTCTGCTGCTCCCCCGCCACGGCCCCACGAGCCTGGTCTCATCCCGCAGCCCGGCCTGGGTTACGGTGCCTGAGGCCCCTTAGTCGTCCCGTTCCCCAGAGAATTGGCCTCGATGGCACAACCCCCTGGCTGTGGGGGGTCCCCCCTCTCTGGGCTGACTGACAGGGGATGGGGCAGATCCTGATCAGGGCGAGGCCAGGGCTCACGGACCCCCTTCCTGCCAGCTCTTCCCACCTGTCACTCCCTCCGACACCACCCGCTCCCCGCACCTGCCTCAGGCACCCTCCATGGCCCTGGGCCGATGGGGTGCCGTCCCACCCCGCACCTGTGCCGTGGCCTTGCCTGGAAGCAGGGTCTGCGCAGGGGGCCCCGATGCTGGATCCAGAGTGCCCGCCCCTCCTGGCCTGCTGGCGACGCCTCTGGCCTTTCTCCAGGAGCCTTGACCCACCGACCCTGCCCTCGCCCTGCCCAGCCTCGCCCCGCTGCACCGGGTCCTGCTGTCAGCCAGCGAGGCCCACCCTCCGCGGCGCCTCAGCCGGCCCTGCCCTGCCTACACCCCGCTGTGGCCGGGCTTCGGGGGGCCAGTCGCTCCCTGTATTGCAAAGGGCTGGAATAAGTCTTGTTGCTTTAACAAGTGCCCACATCATTTTTTCTTTAATACCCTGTGAAAAGGGGAAATTCAGACACGCGCAGAGGTCAGCCTTCAGCCCAGGTGCCGGGAGAGCGGAGGTTGGCCGGGGGTCTCCCTCTAGGAGAAGGGCTGCCTGCTTGCCAGATGAAGCCAGCTGGGCCTGGGTGAGCCGGCTGGGGTCAGCCCTGGGTCTGGCCTCGGGGTGTGGCGGCGTGGGGTCTGGGGTGGGGGTTGCTGCTGGGGAGGAGGGTCTGGTGCGGTGGGTCCTCCAGCCCCTTCACACCTGCCTGTGTCTGCGTGAAGGCCACGTGGGCCTGGGCCGCGGCCGCCGGGGAGCGTGCTCGGAGGGGTGTCATGTTGTGATCTAAGCCGACTGATGGCAAATGTCAGTTTTATTAACATTCTTCCGTCAGGTGAACATTTTATGTCTACGAGGATGAGTTACAGAGGAGCCACTGGTGGCGTCGGCTCAGATGACGGAGCCCTTTCCGTGGGCTTCCCCGTTCCGCCGTCCCTGCATTTTCATCCTGCGTGGGGGTGTCCACGGAACAGGCCATCCGACCTCGGCCAGCCCAGGCTGGGTGCCAGGCTGTGCGGGCCGGGCGCCCGGGTCTCCACAGGCGCTCAGGAACTGGCTCAGGAGCCAGGGGCCAGCACCCGCCCCCTCCCGCGGCCCACCTCCCCAGGAAAGCGTCCTCTGGTGAGAAGCCCACATGGGCTCTGAGTGGGCCGGGGTGGGGTCTGTCTCTGTCAGGTGGGGGTGGGTCCTGAGCAGGACCTGGGGCGTCCCCAGGAGGGGGCACTCTGGGCTCCAGGGTGGCATCTGGCTCTCTCCCGGGAGCAGCTGCCTGGATGAAGGTGACACCGGCAGTGAGGGTGTCCTGTCACAGTCCTGAGGACCGTGAGAAAACCAGCCCTTTGGCGGAAGACGCGGCCGAGAGACAGGCTCAGATGTGTCAGACGTCCCTGCCTGGCAGCCAAGTGGCCGGACAGCTTCCTCCCGCGAAGCCTCAGCGTGGTGCTGCTGGCGGTCTGCGGGGCTCGGGGACAGCGGCAATAATTGGGGCACGTGCACATTTCTCAGGCTGGAAAATTTATGGAGTGTCACACACTATAAAGAAACTGTCACTTGGCGGCATATGTGTTGGATGTTGGCAGGACAGAATGATCGGGAAGCCGGCGTGGAAACAGCCCGTTGCTGGCTCTCTTCCTGGCGTGCTCTGGGGAAGGCGCACCCCCCAGGGCCAGCCTCGCGCCTGCACGCCGCAGTCGCCACCCTGCCAGCTCGCACCGTGTGCGGCGCACCCTCCTGTCAGCTCCACCCACTCCCCAAGCTCCTGCGGGTGGGCGGGCGGGTGGACTCGGCCAGAGACGGGGAGGCCACTGGCTTCTTCTGTCCAAGGGAGGATGGGCCGGAGGGCAGGCGGCGGCGGGGGTGCTTCCCCCCACTACTTATGCTCCTGCTGTGTCTCTCTCTCGACGAGTCTTCTGCAGAGAGCGGCTCACACCCATCATAAAAGATGTTCTCTGAACACAGGCTGTGTGTTTGAAAGGTGGGGTGCTGGGAGAACCGGGGAGTCATGTGGGGCGTCAGGCTCTGCCTCAGGCCTGCCCAGGGAGAGCACCAGGGAGGCGGCAGGGCTGGCTGATTGGATCTGGCTGCAGTGGCACCCCTGAAGTGGCTCCCCGAGTCGGTGGCAGTGGCGCCCACAACCCTTTTGGTCGCCTGGCCACGGCCCGTGACTTGCTTTGGCAACAGCTGTCCTGGGACAGGACCTGGCAGGGCCTGGACATGCCCCTCTCCCCAGGGCTGCCAGCCCCGCGGGTGAAACGGGAGGTCAGGGCCTGCCAGGACCCGCCCACGGGGGAGCCAGCCCTCTCGGCCTGTCCAGCCGGGCCAGCTGGCCTGAGGCAAGTCGGAGCACAGTAGGCGCTTGGCGCTGGCTGGTCAGGGAGCATGGGGCGTCATACCCCAGCTTAGTGACGCATTTTCTTTGATTTTCGCAGAAACGAGGGAGGCCTTCGGGGATGCGTGGCGGCCAGGGCGTCTGCCTGCGGCCATGGCTGTGGGAAGGCAGGTCACACTGAGGACCGGCAGGCGCAGGGGCCCGAGTGGTCTCCAGGGTCTCGACACTTTGGCTCAGACTCTCAGTTTAGGTGAAAAAGGCCCCTTTGTGAGCTGTGAGGGAGGCGCGGGCTGTGTGAGGGGCCTGCTGGGGTGTCCCGGGCTCCCTGCTTGCTGCCAGCCCCCTGGCACAGGTTGGGGGGTGTCCTTGGTCCAGCAGCTCGCTTGGGGTGCCGGGTCATCTCCTGCCTCTTCTTGCAGGCCCCCCGGTCTCCCTCTGCACTGCCCTGGGGGTGGTCTCTGTGGCCTCAGGATGGCGGGACAGCCCCCGGCAGGTCGCACCCCTGAGCCACGGGAGAGGTTCGGCCCCCCAACATGGAGCAAATTTATGGGAAAGTTCTCATCCAGGAAAAGGCAACTGTTTTCTGGCCTTTGCCAGGGTAAGAAATCACAGACAAGGCGCCATAACGCAGAGCAGATGAAGTGTGACCTATCTGGAGTCTGGGACCCTTCAGCACCCACTCCCCGGGATCTCCTTCCTCCAGCGCAGAGGGGCCGTTGGTCAGCCCCCCTGAGCGCCGTCAGGCCCGCCGCCCTGGGCTTTGGAGAAGTGCGGGCTGCATGAGGAGGCCGAGCGGGAAGAGAAAGGAGCCCCGCGCCTTCCTGCCCACCAAGGAGGCCGGGCTGGGGCTGCTGTTACACGGGGTGGACACAGGGAGTTGGGAGACCCCTTGTCCTGAAAACACCCCGACAATACAGGCGCAGCCGGCTGGCTCGTCCGTGTCACCTCCCAGAACAGACGTGGACAGAAGAAGCTGGCAGGAGGGCCCGGGGGTGCGGACGGCAGGCGCCCGAGCTTCTGGCCCACAAAGAGCCTCACTGAGTTTGGTTTGAGTTTGTTTCTCCTTCAAAATAAATTTGTTCTGCTTTAAGAAGAGGCACCCGGGTAAGTCCAGCCTTTTCTGGAAATATTTCCGCAGCCAGCTCTGAAATACAGAAAACGGACGGTTGTTTGCCTGAAGGTCCTTTGGACCTGCCGGGAGCTCGAGAAGCGCAAAGGGAGGGCGGCCGAGGCGGACGCGGTGAACTCTGCACTCACGCCTGCGCCTCGTGCGCGGTCAGAACGTCAGAGGCACCCCCGTGGCCCCGGGACAAGTCCGGCCCCAACCTGTGTTTTTGTAAATAAAGGTTTATTGACACGTGCCCACCTGTCCCTTCCCGTGCAGCCCGAGGCTGCTTTGCCCGCCATCCCCAGAGTCCAGGAACAGCCACAGGGACCACCTGGTCAGCGGAGCCTGAAATGTTCACCATCTTGCCTGTTCTAGAAACTGGGTGGACTCCTGGGCACACAGGAGTGTGTGTTTTTAAGGTGTGCCAGGAGGCCAGCCCACCTTGCACACCAGCTCCCTGGACTGGCTACTCGCCGACCTGTGAAGGGGCAGCTATTCCAGCCACCGGAGTTCACTGGCGCCGTGGATGGCTCCCTGAGAATGGGACCGAGGGTCACTGTGCCCCAGGAATACCCCCAGCCCAGAGGAGAGGGCTCAGTGGGCGGCCTGGGGTCCTCTGCAGGCTGAGCCACAGCAGAAACAGGCAGCATGCTCCTCCTGTTGCTCTGCGGCCTCTGGCCACCGTGTCCACGTTCACCTGCTGGGTGAGGCACCTGCCCTGAGGCCGATGTGCTCGCCAGGCCCACGCTCGCCGGTCCTGGGTTCCTGCCGCGTGGGAGTCGTGAGCTTGGTCTTCTCCCCTCTGCCCATGCCCTGCAAACATCTGGGGGGCAGGCTGTTCGCTGGGGCCCGAAGCCTGTTGAATTTTGAATGCCTTATTTAATAAAAATTATGTTTGAACATGCGTATTTATTTAGGATGAAAAATAAATCACAAAAAATATCACGAAAGTTAGAATCCTGATTTACGATACACAGCGTATCCTAAAACTAGGTCAACCCTGCGCTGCTTTATCTCACTACTGACTCAGCCCTGGCTTGGTGCCGTCGGACAGCTCCCCACGAGTGGTTGTGGACCCCGTGGGCGTCAGAGGATGCTGGGGACTGTCCCTCGGCAGGGACACGAGCTGCGGTCGCTGAGTTGTGTCCTCCCCAATTCATATATTGAACTTGTTTGCAAAATAGGATCCTTGCGGAGACGATTATGTTAAAGTGGGGGGGACTGTAATCCGACGGGCCGGGGCCCTTGTAAGGAGGTGAGGCCAGGACCTGCACAGGGGACGCGGGAGAAGATACTGCTGCTCGCCCAGAGGAGAGACCGTGCCCCGCCAGCCTCCAGGACTGAGAGAGAATAAATTTCTGTTGCTTAAGCAGCTCAGTTTGTGGGACCAGGCCGTGCAATCGCAGCAGATGCAGGTAGCAAGAACTCAACTAACCTCCCACATGAAGGGGAGGGTCCAAGGCTCTGGCCCCGCTGATGGCGCTGAGGCAAGGACACCTGCTGGGGACCTGAGGGAAAAGACTTGGAGGGGGCGCGGGGAGCAGGGAGCCACGCGGAGGGGCTGTGCCGGCCTCCCGGCCTGGGGCTGGCACGAGGACTTGGGGACGTGGAGGAGACACTTGGGGGAGACGTGGGGGAGCCCGTGGGGAGGCTGGCAGGGGCAGCCTTTGTCCTGACTTGCACTTTGATTTTGCTCCTTTCTTTTTCTTTCTTTTTTTTTAAGATTTATTTTTATACAAGAGCCGGGGTACAGGCCAGATGCACGGGAGGGTGAGAGGATTGACCAGAGACAGCGGGGAAAAGAACAGGCAGACTGACGATATCCACTGCTGAGGGGAGCAGCGGGGAGACAGGAGAGGGCTGCTCACCGTGTGGGTTGCTCTGTGGCCGGAGGGGATCGAACCGGTACTGCAGAGGCTGCGGACAGCTCCACAGCGCTGCGCTCAACTGCCTGCGCCACCAGGGAGGCCGTGATTTTGCTCCTTTCCTCCCAGCCTCGCCTTCTGCCCTTTCCTGTGGTCCAGCAGCAGGGGGCTCAGACTTGTGATCTTACGGGCCTTAGTGGCCCTGCTTTGGGCCAACCCTGCTGGGCTGGGCCTTTGCCCACGCAGGGACGGTGACTGTGGGTGTTTCGTGGGGAAACTATTGTCCTTTCTTCTCTCTCTCTGTGACACTAATTCTGTCAAAGTCTCTTTCTATGAAAGGCCTCATGCACGAGAGTATGCTTTGTCTTATGTGGAGGATGGAAGAACCTACCCAGAGTGTGCAAAGTTTGGGGGTGCTGGGGTGCCCCTCAGTTTGTTTGCTAACAAAAAGGACAAGACACTTGCCCACCAAACATCAGATAAGGGACTAATATCCAAGGTACACAAAGAACTCATCCAACTGAACCATAAAAAAGCAAAAAAATAAAAGAAAACGGGCAGAAGATTTGAATAGACGCTTTTCCACAAAGGACATGCAGACGCCAACCTGCTTTTGCAAATTGCTCCCCGTTGCTTCTTATCAGATGCAAATCCGAGCCACGACCAGATCCCATCTCAGGCCAGGGAGGACAGCTCACACCGGCAGGGGCGGGAGGAGTCCTGGTCACTGGTGGTGGGGTCAGCTGGCGCCGCCCCCACAGCAGTCTGGACCTTCCCCAGACTCTAAAGTAGAACTGCCGTATGGCCCAGGAACCTCGCTGAAGACATGACGTCATGTGCACCCCAATAGTTATGCAGCTGTTCACAGTAGCCGAGACGTGGCGGCAGCCTGAACACCCACAGACAGAGCATGGCTCACGCAGACAGCGGAATACTACGCAGCTGTCAAAAAGATGACACCTTGCCCTTTGCAGAAACATTGAAGTGGCTCGAGGCAACGATGTGAAGTAAACTTAGGAAGTTGAAGACAAATATTGGACGATTCCTCCTGCAGGTGCAGCGTCCGGAGGCCCCGCAGGTGGCCAGCCCAAGCAGAATAAAAACAGAGGTGGGTGACAAGGGAGAAGCAGCCACCGGGGTGGGGCTCCGCGTGGACGACACCGGGGCCGCTGCGGTTCGGGTTTGGTTGTTCACACATAAGAGAATGTTTCCAAAGTAGCTTGGGGACGTCCCGGACGTCCTGTGGCACTGGGCGCAGGAGGGACGGGCATCACGTGGCGCCACAAGCCCGTGCTCCTCCGCAAACGTGTCTTCTAAAGCAAAAAAGAAACAGCTGAAAACTTCAGGAAAACGCCCCAGAGGAGCGAGCGAAGCCCCAGTCTCCCCGGAGAAGGCTCTCATCAGTGATTTTCACTCCCAGCTGACGGGACCCCAAGGGTGAAGAGGCAGCGCAGCTGTGGCGGGGCCGCGGGGGTGGTCGCTGCTGCCACTGGACAAGGGCGGGAGAGAGGACAGTCTGAAGACTGGAGGGAGGGAGGGCCGGCCCCGGGGACGTGAGCGGAAGCACCGACTCGCCAGCCACGTGCCTCCGCAGGGCGCCTGCCGGGCTCGCGGATGGAGGGGCTTCGCTAACTTCCCCGGGCTGGGGGTGACCACACCGTCTTCAGAGTGTAACCCCATCCCCTGGCTCAGGTGGCCAGGCAGTGCCCACTGGCCAAGCACCCATGCCAGGGTGGCCTTCTCTGCCACATGCCCCTGCCAGTGTCCAGCGGGCTCAGGGGGCCCTGGGACAGCGGTGAGGGAAAGGCAGGTGGACAGGCTGCCCGGGGGCTGATGGCAGAGGGCTGACTCCCGCAGGCTTGGGGGTCCAGGGGCCGGACCCACAGAGGTTTGTGCTGTGGCCAGGTGGCCAGTGTCTTCGGGGTTGGGGTTCCAGCATCATCTCATGAGCCTGCCGTCAACTGCTCAAGGACAGACTCATGCCACAGCCCTGCCCGGACAACCTCACGTTCCTCACTGCCACCTCCGAGCCCGAGCTCCACTCCTTACCTCCGCTCAGGCCTCAACGCCCAAGTCTCCCAGGGCCCATTGAGACACGTGGGTGGCTCGTGGCTCCACGCTGCCCGGCGTCTGGCTGCGGGCGGTGCTTCCCGCCAAGGCCGCCTCTTTCCGGAGCTCCCTGTTGGGAAGTGACGGCCTTGCGCCCAGGAGCTGCCCGACCCCTGTGTCCCTCGTCCCACACGCCTGACTCACCGGCAGGGCTGGCTGACTTCCCCTCTGATGACGTGTCTGTCATGTGTTAGCATCTCCCCCTCTCAGCCACCCACGGCTCGGGCTATTTGTCATTAGCTGCGTCACCCCTGCAAGGCGTCCGTCCACGCAGAGCGCGCTCGAGGCCTTCCTGACCCCCCTTCCCGCCCGGAGCCGCGAGCCTGGCCCCTCCCTGCAGGGCCTGTGCCGCCTGCTCCCGGGGGCCGGCCTGGTTTGTTCTCCGAGTCGGCGCGGCCGCCATGGCCGTGAACGGGGATGGGCCTCTTCCTCTGTCCCTGCAGCGAGCGCCCGTCCCTTCCTCTGGCCTTGCAGGGCTGGCCCAGGCTCCGGCCTGGTGCCGACAGCGGGTACACTGCCCCCAGCACCACGGCCTCTGCGGCCTGTGCCCCTCACCTGTGCCCACCTGCCGGGCCTGGCCGCGGCCTTGGGGGACTCAGAGGAAGGTCAGGGTTGTTTCATCGAGGTTTGCTCGTGGCACCTCAGCGCCGGCTCCGTGTCAGAGCCACGCTCCTCCCCGCCTGACTGGAGAGGCGCGGTCCTGCCCTAGCCCAGCAGGGGGTGGGGGGAGCCGGCTCCCCGCTTCCTCACGGGCTTCGGCCGAAGTGAAACTTTTTGCCAAAGCGCCGGGTTTGCAGGTGCTCCTCCCCGACCCGCCCGGCCCCAGCGTGGGCAGTTGGGGGTGCGCAGGGAAGCCCCCTGCGACGTGACCTTGTGGGCGGCTTATCCCCCGAACGATGGGGCTGAGCTGAGCACCCCTGAAGCTCATCTCCGAGGGCGGTGGGCTCAGGGAGAAGGGGAGAGCTTGAGTCCCCGCGGCTGACTTGGGGGGCCCTGCAGGGAGGAGACGTGGAGGGCGCGGGGCTGAGCGGGGCCGAGCGGCAGCCTCCCCTCCCCGCCGCATCCCCTTTGGCCCTTTTGCCGGGACCCACTCGGGTGCCTTTGCCGTGGGGCGAGCCCCAGGCCCCAGCTGCCCCGCTCCAGGCCAGCCTGGTCCGCTGGCACTTGCGAGAAGGGTGGGTCCCTGGGGGAGCTCTCTGGGGAAACCGCGCCCCTGTCTGACTACGCACCCTCTTTCACGCTGGGGTCTGCTGGCCGTGTGCGCCTGGATGGCCGGGCCCCTTCAGAGCGGCACGTTTGGGGGTCCAGGGTGCCGCTAGCCTGCCTGCTAACATCACCTGCCCCCTCGTGGGGTGAGATGCTCAGGTGGTTACGCCTCCCGCCTCTGTGGCCACCACCTGCGGCCTTGAACGCAGGAGGCCCTGGGGGGGGGGTCGGGCTTGGGCCTGAGGGTGGACACCTGGGCCTGGGGGCGGGGCTCTAGGGCAGCATCACGGGGCGGAGGGCGGCGGGGGACGGTGTGGCCACGGCTGGGAGAGGAAACGGCCGTGGGAGAACGTCAGATAGCCCAGAGAACAGATTCACCGGGGCTGGGAGGGGGCCAGCCCCTCCCCGGCCCCTCCAAGCTCCCCTTGGCCCCCCCAGGCCCCCGGTCTGCCCGTTCTGTGCCCGGGGGCCGCACTACACTCTTCCTGCCTCAGTTTCCTCGTTGCAAACGGAGACACCGCCTCCCGACTGCTGGGAGCCTGCTGTGGCGCTGACGGAGGAGGCAAGAGCACCGGGGGGACGCGTGGCCGGTTCGGGACATCCAGGGGGCGGCGGGGCTGGAGTTAGGCCTGACGGGAACCGCTCACCCACACCTGCCTCCAAGTGCCCCCGCAGGCGCGTCCTGGGGGATGTCCTTGTGGGGCAGCGGGCTCGCTCTGACCACAGGCTGGGCATCCTGGGCAGCAGGGCCGGCTGCGAGGAAAGCGGCGTCACATCTGAAAGGCGTGGCCCTGAGGCGGCGTCGCCTGGAGATGGGTTGGTGTCGGGTGAGTGAGTTAATCTGGGCTCTCCTGAGGGGCTGCGTGGCTTCGTGTGTCCCGCGTGACACGCCGCACCTCTCCGGCCTCGTCGTCTGGGCTCAGCCTGTCCCTGAACTCAGGCCTCGTCGCAGCAGACGAGGATGCAGCGGGCAGCACAGAGGGCCCCGCAGAGGCCGGGGGGGGCAGGGGGGCTGCGCCCCTCCTTGGCTCCAGCATCTTCCTGCCCAGCCCTCCACCTCGGCCTTCTTCCCCAAACCCGCGGATGGTGTGTGAGCAGAGGCCAGCTCTGCCTTCAAGGGCGCTGGGTAGCCTGCTGTGCCCACCGCTCCTGACGCAGCCCAGGAGGCTGACACCTGCGGGGACCCGTGCTCAGCCCCCAGCCCACAATGCCCAGCCTGCCAGTGCCCAGCCCCTCCCATATGCCCACACATGCCCAGACCCCCCGCCCAGCCTCCCCGTGCCCAGCTCCCCCCAACCCCTAGCCCCCTCATGCCCAGGCTGCCAGTGCCCAGTGGCTCCCTGTGCCCAGCCCCAGCTGATTCTCGGGGGCCAGAGCTGAGTTCTCAGGACTGTCCATGGGGAACTTGCTCTCAGGTGCTGCCCCGTCCCCTTCTGCCGGGAGCTCTGCCGTGGCTCCTGTCCTGGCCCTGGAACAGAGGACGCGTGATGCCAGCTTCTCGCTCCTGAGCCGGTCTCAGCGTGGCTCCAGAAATAACTGCCAGGAATTTTGTGGGCGTCCAGCAGAGACCCCACAACTCCATGCACACATTAGTGCCCAGCAGATGCACACAGGTGCCAACCTGGTGGACGTGTGCCAGGGGCTCCCAGTGCTGCTGCTGTCTGGCGTGGGCGGCCCTGGAGGTGGGGAGGGCCCGTCCCGGGATCCTCGGGCAGAGGCTGGAGGCCCCGCCTGGCGTGCAGGATGGAGGGCAGGGGAAGGGGCCTGGCCTGGAGGCCCAGCGGGGGGTTATTGTAAATATAACCCACACTTTGCCTGTGAGGAAACTGAGGCACAGCAGCCCCGCCCAGCGCGGGCAGAGCAGGGCTTCACCCCTTCTGTGTGCAGAGGCCGCCCCCTTCCCGGAGGGCGGCTCTTCCCCCGGAGACTGAGATGATAATTTCCCATGCTGTTTTGAAATCTGCTTTTTCATTTAACAAATAGATCATGAATATTTTTCCATATATTTGAATATTCTTCTACAACATAATTTTTACGAGCTACGTAGTATTTCATCGCAGGGGTGCAGTGTAATTTACCGAGCCTCTATTCTTTAACACTTAGGCTGTTTCCAATTTCTCAGTGCTTGTAAATATTGCTACAAGACACATCCCAGTAGATAAATCTCTTTACTTTTCCAGGTTATTTTCCTTGCATAAAATCTCAAAAGCAAAGTTACTGGGTCAAAGAGTATTCCATTTTCAAACCGCACTCATATTTACAAGGCTTATGTGACTTCCTTGGGATCAAATGTGGTGAACGTCTGCAAGGATAAGTATATCAAGCTAACATTTCCTGAGCCCATTGTATTGATAAATTGGACTTCTGCTCGCACTTGAACTCTGCAGGCGGAGGCAGGCAGCGCGGTGAGGAGCCGACGCGGTGGTTATGGAGCCGACGGCCCAGCCCATTTGTTGTCACTGCTGGCGCTGGCGGGCGCTGTCTGAGCTGGGGAGGGCGGCAGTGGCGGCCTTGACGGTGGGGGCGGGCATGGAGATGGTGGGCGTTGCTGGTCAGAGGCGAAGGGCGTGATGCCGGTGAGATGGGCAGGTCGGTGTTGGTGACGGGGAGAGGGGGAGACGGGGTGATGATGGCAGTGATAGTAGACGATGTCGGGTGTTTGCCGCCAACCTTTTATACTCAAAGCTTCATTTATGCAGCTCCTTTAATCTTCTGGTTCTAGATGCACCTGCGCGAAAGAGGGATCAGCGTAGAATGGGCCATTGTCCCGCCCCCCCTTACCTGCAGCCGCCTGGGGTTACAAGTCCCACGAGCTGCGAACGGGCTTCCTGCCAGGGGAGCTCTGGGGCTGCGGCGGGCAGGTGCACACGCTCTTGCTTTCCCAGCTGGGGGCTGCACCCGGGCCTGCTGGAGACACTCGAGGGGAGACGGGTGGCTGTGCTTGGAGGAGACGGGGTGGGGATGGGGGGTGGAGATGGCGGGGCTGCTCCTTTCCTGGGCAGGAGCAATGGCAGGCTTGACCCCGTCGTGGGTTACGTGGCGTATTCTGAATTTTGACTCTCTCCGGTCCCAGCTCTCGGGGACCTGCTGGCCCCTTTCTGTGTCTTCTTGTCAGAAGGTCCCTTAGACTTGCAGCCAGCCTTCGGGCCTCAGCAGCCCCGCTTCGGGCCAAGCCTGTCTGACCAGTCCCAAATGTAACTTGTTAAATTTGGGGAGTGTTTTTGGAAACTCACCTTTGAAATTCTTTCTCCCCGACCTCTATGCACACCAGTGCCAGTAAGAATCTCTCTCATTAAGAGCCTGTGCACGCAGATGGCCGAGTCCCTTCCAGAACATGCACCCCGTAACAGCTTGGGGTCCCTGGTCATGTACTGACACCCCCAGGAGACCTCTAGCGTCCAGTATTAGGGCAGACATGGCTAGTCATTCCTCAGCCTCCTTCTCCCCTTCCTCTGCCGGCAACAGAGCCCGCTCTGCTATTGTTATCTGTAAAAAGACACTGATGGGCCTTCGTGCCACTTCCTGACCCAGAGCTCAGAGCCGGGGAGTGACCCGGGAGAGCTGGGCAACAAAGGCGTCCTTTGTTATGTTACTGAGGGACTTTGAAAACCCCAGGTGGCCTGTGGATGGGGGCTGGGCCAGGGGCACTGCCCAGCATCAGAGGGCTGGACCTTCCAGCCCCACCCCGACCTCTTAGGGGAGAGAGGGGCCGGAGGCTGCATTCAGAGCAAGGGCCAGCCATTAACCAGCCCCCACAGAACCCCGAAACAACAGACCTGAAGAGCTTCTGGGCATGTGGGCATCCCCCGTGTCCTTCAAAATGTCCTTTATTCCCAACTGGTACGTAGAGGGAAGCTTCTCTGAGCTCAGCGAGGCCCTGGAGCTCACCAGTCACGCCAGAGAGGAGGCCGTGGACCCTCTGACTTAGAGCCAGAAGCTCAGGTGACAACTGGGCGTGCGGCGGGCAGCTGGAGGGGGCGGAGGGCCGGCGCTGACCGGCGGGCCTGGTGCTATTTCTAGGCAGTGTCGGAACTGAATCACTTTTATGGGCTCCCCAGCCGTGTCTGCTGAGACCTGGAGATTGCTCGGCGGAGCTGGGAACGTGCTGGTTCAGCCTTTTAATGGGGCGCACGGCTGCCTGGCGAGGCTCCTCTCCCAGCACCCCCTGCAGCCAGACGTCCCCGTCGGAAAGTGACCAGAGCCGGGAGGGCAGCCTCGTGCTTTTCCTTCAAAGGCGATCGCCCGCCACACCCGCTTCCTGCCGGCTGGGCTGTCCCAGGGTGGGGGGTGGGAGTGGCCGGCTCCTGCCCAACGACTCTGGGGTGGGGGGGGAACTGAGAACCAGGAGGAGAGAATTGGTCCCTGCGGAGACCGCCGGCCCAGCGCCGAGGGCCCTCGACGGAAGGACGGGCCGTGGTCTGGCCCTCCGATGGCGTGGTGCTGGCCTTCGTGACGCCTGCCGGGGGCCGGAGCCGGGGCAGATGGCCCGACAGCAGAGGAGGACAAGGCTGCGGTCTGCCTTCAGCGCTGCGCCGCCGCCCACGTCTCTGAGCTCCTCGGAACACCACCCGCTTCCCTTCTTTAAGACCGTGTGTAGAGCTCCATGAGGTTGAAGTGAAACTGCGAAGCTGAACAATTTAGAGCAAAACCAGGAATAGCTCAACCCTTCAAGGAGCTTTTCCCAGGTGTTGCTTTCTGGAGCCGGACGCCCGCCTCTGGGTGTGTCTGTGACAGCCCCTGCCCCTGCCCTGGGGGGCCTTGGAGCCTGGAGCCAGGCCCACGCCTGCCCAGCTGGAGCTGGCACGGGGCTGCCCTGCAGCAGTGAGGTCTGTGCTGACCTGAGCAGAGGTGCGGCCTCTCAGACGGCCCCAGCCACTGCCCTTTGCCTCTTGCCTCTCTCCAGGCTCGGGACCCAGGGCTGCAAGCCTCCAAGGCACCCCCGGAGGGTGCCCGACACCCCCAGGACTGAGCCAGGGGCCAGGGCAGGTGCAGAGTCACAGCCCCACAGACCGGCTGGCCCAGCCTCATCCTCAGAGCCTCAGGCCCGCAGGACACTTGGGGCAAGGAGAGGAATAGGGGTGCAGGGGGCGAAGCCAGGGAAGGGGCCACCCTGTCAGCCCATCACTATGGGTTAGTTGGCGTGAAACAGAGAATGAAAACGTGCACACGGCTAGCAGCCTCATTTAATTGCAAGCTTAAGGAAAAGGAGCGTGAGGCCAGCGCAGCGAAGGGACAGTGCGGTGGCAGCTGAGTGGCAGGCGTTATCTTTAGCTCCGGTGGAAAGAGCTGGTCATCTGCGCGCCAGCGACGCCGCAGGCTCTGGGGGTGCGGAGCGGGGCCAGGTGACCGCCCACTCCGAGCTCTGGGGTGCGTGGGAGGGAGAGCAGACTTCAGCGGCTCCAAGGCGTGTTCCCGGGACGGGCAGAATGTTCCGAGGGCAGGGACAAGTGCCAAGACCCGCTGCTGCTGAGAGCCGAGCTGAGCCGAGTCAGCTGGCCTGAGGGCGGGTGGGGGGCGGGGCAGGCGGGTGGGCTGCTGCAGACCCCGCTGAGGGTCGCAGAATTGTTTGAGACCTGGGGAAAATGAATGGCTCTAAAGTGGACAGAGAAAAACACAAAATCAATATTGATTTTCCCCCAGAAAATGAACAAAGTGAAAACAACTTGATGAGCAGGGCGGGTGGGCGGCCTGGCCTTTGGCCTGCGGGCTGGAATCCTGGACAGGATCTGCGAACAGGTGAAGCAGCCGCTGACCGGGGCTCTTCTGGCCCCTGTGTCCTCCTCTGAAGTGTGGGCATGGCAGGCAGGACGGGCTGGGGCACCGTGTCAGACCCGAGCTGTCATCCTCAATGGTCAGCAGTTTTGGCCCTGGGAAGCCCAGAGCCTGGGCAGCAGGCTGCGTGTCCAGCCAGAGGGGACCTTCCAGCCACCTGAGCTCCTGGAGCCTTTCTGGAAACTGCTCTTTGGTGGCTGGGTCCACTGACACTAATCCCAGATGCAGAGGGATGGAGGACCAGTGCCGTCCACGGGCCACAGCGTGGAGACGGGAGTGACCGGCTGTTTGTGCATCAGCCGGGTCCATTGTGAAGACCCAAGAAGCAGCCACAAAGGTGCCCCGGAAGGAAAGAAGAGGCAGAATCCAGCATGGACGCATGCAGGCTTCCCTGGTCAGGGCTCAATGGACTGCTGGCTGGGATGGGGGATATTGTCTCCCCGACTCTGCCCTGGCTCCCCTGCTGGCAGGATGCTCACAAAGTGTAAAGCCACCCATGTGGGTCTTCTGTGGGTCCCTTGGGGCTGCCTTTTCACCTGGAATAGAAGCAAATGCCCCCCAATGTCCACAGGGCCCCCGCGGGACCAGCCCACCTGTGGTGGGAAGGAAGGGGCCGCCTCTGTGCCCACGACCTCCCGCTCAGCAGTCGAGCCATGGAGGCCATGGAGCCATGCTGGCCCAAGGACCGGCCACAGGGCCTTTGCACTTACACTCCCTACCCCCGGGCCAGCACAGGACTCTCAGGTCGCTGCTCAGCCCCCTAGACTGGACGGCCGTGGCCTGCCTCCGCGGCGCCCCAGCTCTCCTCGAACCGCCTGGGCGGCTGGGGCTGAGCCATCGGCAGAGCGTTTAATTTACAGCTGGAGCAGCCAATTCATAATTCAAACAGCGCTGCCCTGAATGACACACACATATCGAGCTCAGCGAAGATGGAGAGATTGGGGCCTTTCATGCAAGCCCACAAAGCGCCCATCCCTCTCCATCCCGCAGCTCTCCGCTCTCCAGCAACTCTTCAGCTCCTGCAGAATAGCATGTTTTGAGCAAAAAGAGACAGTAAAAAATGAAAGAAGAAAATTAAATAGGGGAATTTAATTACATTTCTCTCGGAGCTTTCTCCCAAGGACCCACGAGAGCTGCTGCTATTCAGCCACGAGCAAGATAACGGCGCGGGCTGCTCACGGCGGGAACCGGCCTCCGGGGCGGCGGGAGGCTGGACTCTGGCCCCAGCCCCCTTGCAGTGGCCCTTCTGACCAGAAGACCCTCCAGCCCTCGCCGCCTGCCGCCTCTCCCCGCCGGGCGGCACAGGCACACGGGTCGCAGGGACACACGCCACCTCCCGGCTGCTGCAGCTCCCAGCCAGGGCTGCGGCCCCTGGGGCGACGAGGGTCCTGCAGCGACACAAGACAACCAGTTTGGTCTTCATTTTCCGGAGCCGCGGGAATGTCACCTTTCCAGAGAGCTCCTCCCTCCCGCGCCGGGGCGCCGCCAGCAAGCCACGTGGGCGCAGCACCTGCCGTCTGGCTGGACGCCATGCGGCCCTGCACACCGCCACCTGCACAGTGAGCCCGGCCCGGGCAGCTCAGCCCAGTTTAAAGAGTTGCCTGCACACACGCACGGCAGACAGACCGACAGACAATGCACACCCGTGTCCACACAGCACACACGTGCACCCATGCACAAGGAGATACACACATGCACACACCATGCTCGTGCGCACACAGACACATACTTGTATTTGTATATCCACATGTAACACACTCATGCAGCACACAGAGGCACGTGTGCTCACAGACATGCATAGACAGACACACACTCGCTCCCTGGGATTCAGGGAGCGTGTAATGTAGGAAGCCCCCGGACAGTCCTCGTGCTGCGTGACAGTTTAGGACCCACTGTGAGCCCCGGGAATGTGCTCGGGGGCGACGGCCTCCGGTGGGGAGCGAGCCGTCGGTCAGGGTCAAAGGCGGGAAACTGCCCAGCTCGGCGGTGGCTGCAGAGTCGGCGATGCCGTCAGGACCGGCTGATCAAATCCTGGGCGGGAGCAACCGATGAGAAGAAATCACGTAGCGAAGGATTTCAGGGGCTTTGTTTAAATTATTAAAAGAGTCGATTGTTTTTCAGCATTTTGGAGATGTCATTTGCACACAATTCATATGATATCACAAATTATTTAATGGCTGCACCAGGACCCCCTCACGAGTTTGCTAGACAACATTTTTGTTTCGTTAGTTTGGAAAAATTCATGTAACTCTCTGTATTTCACAGGTATGTGAGACCGATGAGCTGGCTCGTGGGTCACGGAGGCTGAGAAGTCCCGGCATCTGCCGTGTCCAAGCTGGAGACCCAGGAAAGCCGTGGTGTGATTCCGGCCTGAGAGCAAAGGCCTGAGAAACAGGAGGCGCAACGTGAGTCCCGTCCCCGTCCCGCCGGCCTGGACCAGCGCAGTGCCCCAGCACATCTCCCCTCCTCCGCCTGCTCGTCCTAGTCGGCCCTCAGCTGGTTAGACAAGGCCCACCCGCCCGGGAGAGCAATCTGCTCTACTCAGCCCCCCATGCCCCTGTTACTCTCACCCCGACACGGATACCTCCAGACTGTTTGACCACACGCCAGGGGCCCGGCGACTCCGTCAGGCTGACATACAATCAGCCATCTCAGGAAGCTTGACGTTGTCTCACAGCTTCTACCTTCACCCTCGTGAAGCATCCCCCAAGGTTATCACACCTGGGGAGGCCTGGGCAGAGACGCCACCCCCACACCCATGAGTGGCCCAGACGAACCCAGAGCCAAAGTGCTGACCCACACGTGGGGGGCGGGTGCCCGCAGATCCCCATGTCACCGCTAAAGCAATTCGCAGCCTCTGCCCCATCGCAGAGTCAAGGGGAAGAGAAGCAGAGCCAGCGTGATTGCCAGGGCAGTGGGGGGTTTGGTCTGACGTAATCTCTAAGACGTCACTGGAGATGGGTGACTCCCGGGGCTAAGACAGCGCTGGCCCTTTCCTTTCTCGGAAGGCGGGAGAGACGGTACCGGGCACGACCGGGACGCCAGGCAGAGGGTTGGGCTGAGTCTGCGGACTGGGCCAGGCTGTGAGGGCGAGACAAGGAGTCAAAGGAAACAGCTTCCAAGAACAAAACCTCCTTCCTGCACGAGTTCAGGGCCCCTGTTCCTACCCCAGATTCCCTCCCTGATGACATCAAGCGCTCGCAGAGGTCAGGTGCTGTCGCTGGGCTTTGATTTCTCAGCGGCTCCTGACCCACGGCCTGGAGGGTGTGAGAGGCGGGCGCGGCGTCTGCTGGGCCGCGGGGGCGGGGAGGAAGCCGTGCCGCAGGCGTCCTGGCCGGGCCTGAGCGGAGCCGCGGGGTGGGGGGTGGGGTGGCTGCCCCGGGCCTCCCCTGCCGTGTCCCCGCGCTCCTGGCTCCTCCAGCAGTGTCTGCGCCTAATCGCCCCTTACAGGGACCCGGGTCAGACCGGTGAAGGGCCCCCATGGCCTCGTTTTCCCCTGACCACCTCTGCAAACCCTCTCCAGGTGCGGTCGCATAGCCAGGCGCTGGGGCCAGGACGTCCACGTGGATTTCGGGGTAACGGGGTGTAGGGTGAGGGAAAAGCATCAGGCTTGTCTGCCCTCCTGCCATCAGGATGGATGACGGATCCCTGCGGTCCTGAATCATGCCTGATGGCGGCACCTGGAGCGGGGTGTGGGCCATGGAGATGGGATTCACCTGGGCTAAGGCTGGGCTTATAAGGGCGGCGTCACGGGGACGCCAGAACCACGAGAGAAGCAGAGAGAACGGGGGAGAAGGCCGGAGAGCCCGGGAAGAGTGAAGATTCACTGGGGGCTGGGAGCCTGCCCGCCTCCCGGCCCCCTGCACCCCTGCCTGCCGTGTGCCTGGTCAATCCCAACAAGAGCCTGAAAAGCCACCGAGGGCTCCAGGACTCGCTCCTCCTCCACCCCGTCTGCTCGGGTCATGGAGATCCTGCTCCGTGTCCTCTTGCCCGTCACACCGGGGACACAGCTGGCCACGGCACCGTCTCCCACGAGGGCCGAGCCAACACCGCACCCTCCTTGCCATGAGATAGAAAGGGAGCTGGACCCCGGGAAGCTGGGGCCGCACCCCTGGCCCGGTCGCCAGGACCCCGCTGGCGCGGGCCATCCCAGCCTGTGCAGGCGCCTCGGCCATACTCCCCTTGGGCGGCCTCGTCAGAGGCCCCGTGCAGACGGGCGCCGTCCGCTTGCAAAAGCTTGAAAGGACTTTGCTGGATGCCAGGCCTGCGGGGCGGGAGCGCAGCGCGGAGCAGGATTGTTTCTCTTCCCCCCGAGCTGGGCTGCGCCCTGCTCTCGCTTTCACCCTCCCGCACCAAAGGCAGCCCCGTGGCCAGGCCCGTCCAGACATCAGTCACCTCCGTCCTCCTGTGAAGCGCGGGCCCGTCCATGTCCCTCTCCCTGGGAAGGCACCTGCAGCCGCGCCGTGACGGCCCGAGGACCCCGCAGAGTTGCGCACTGGGTGGCGGGTCCGGGAGGAGGGACGTGCGCTCGGGCCGGGCCGCCTGGCCGTGGAGCAGCCACACAGGACACGCGGGACTCATGGGCTGGGGGCAGCAGGGAGGTGGGTGCTGAGCAGGAGGGGAGCCGACAGGACACGTCCGTCCATGGCCACCTCGCAGTGCCCCGCAAACCCCGGCCCACTCATGGATCGCGCTTCAGCCGGGAGGTGGAGCTGCCGGGGCGCAGCGTCATGGGACTGGGGCCAGCAGCTTTCTGAGGGTTCATGTGTTGTGGGTTCGGCCCAGAGGCTCCGAGGAACGCGGTGGTTTTCTCCATGCTCCAGTGCAAGGTGTCGCCCGGATGCCCAGGGGCGCATGAGGGCCCACCGGCCCTGGGCCTGCCCAGCAGCCGGTCCTCGGTCATTGCACAGAGGTCCGGTCCCAGCGACTCGAGCAGAACAGGGGTCCTTGACAGCGGGGGCGCTGGCTTCCAGCTTGCCCTGGGCCCCGGGGCACCCCCTCCTCGCCACCCCAGTTTGTCAAGACCCTCCCACCCCTCTGGGCGGGTGACCCGAGCATCGGAGACCACGTGCCCGAAACTGGGGCCCCATCGCCCGAGCCCCGTGGCTTCCTCCTGCGGGTGGCACTGCCCTGCCCGCCCCGGCCTCGTCCCCTCGCTGGGCTGCAGCCGCCGGAGCCGCGCGAGTGACCCCAGTGTGGCCGACTCATCGCTGGTGTTTGATCTTCACAGCAACACAGCGTCTGCAGCCGGACACGGGGGCCGGGCACGGAGTTGGGGTTTTATGAAACAGCTCCCGAGGGCAGCCGGGGTCGGAGTCTCCAGACCAGGGTTTCCCTTCTGAGCTTGGAGAGTTGTAACACGATTTAAACATAAAATCAAGGCTCTTGGCATTTAACAGCTCCCTCCACGGCAGGATTGACTTCTAAATAAGACCCGGCTGGGGCGGAAGAACGTCCCAGAATAAATCCATCAGGCGGGAGGCCGCGTGGACAGGTAGGAGGGGCGGGCGTGTTGAGGCGGGGCTGGGGGCTGGGGATTCTGCGCAGGTGGGTTTTCCAGAGCTGACCACCGGGCTCAGGCGCTTGTCCAGGAGGCCAGCGGGGTCTGGTGCTGCCAGGCCTGCCCCTCGCCCGCCCGCCCGCCCGGTGCTGCAAAGACTGCCTCTTCCTCCAGCCGGAGCTGCGGGTTTGGAAGCTGCCCGGGTCCTGCTGAATTCTTTAGTTTCTTTGGCTGGACGACGCACAGCGGGAGTTGGGGCTGGGGCGGGGTGGTGGTGCCCGGTGGTGCCCGAGCGGCGTGGGGCTCTGCGCCACTGGCTCTGCCCTTGGGCCCAGGCTCTCAGCCTCAGGGTGAGGGCCGCCCTCCAGGCTGGGAGCCACTTTACAGGGTCCCCTGAGAGAAGGGGGCTGAGAAGGCTGGTATTTAAAAGCTCTGGAGTGGGAGAGAGGGTTGTTATGGCAACAAATTGCTCAGACTCTGAAGAGGCTCAGCCCCTTGAAGCCGGAGGGAGGTGCCGGCCACGAGGAGGCCCAGAAGGCCCCCAGACAGGAAGGACACGTCCACGCCAGGGGAAGGTCGTCGGGCCCAGGGGGAGGCTGTGGTCGTCACAGCTGCTGGCCAGGGGCCTGCGTTCTGGGGTGCCATCCTGGGGGGATGTGGTGGTGCGGTCCACGGTCAGTCTGGCTGCCCCACCCCTGTGGCCCCCAAAGGAGGGGAGGAGGGGGGCAGGTGCTTCCTCCTTTGCAGTGCTGGGGAGCACCGAGGGATGAAAGGCGTGGCGTGGTTGTGGGGTGCAGGGTCTCCTGCTGGGGTGAGGACGATGCTTTGGTAGAGGTGGCGGCACCACATCGAGGATGAATCTGTACACATTAAACTTGGGGTGCCTTCTGTTGGGGGAGTCGCCCTGCAAAGTCAAATGAGAATGGACATCGTTGCAGCTGCCTGCCTCGGTGGTCCTGCCTCCTGCGCTCAGAGCAGAAGGAAAGAGCATTGAGTGTGGGGGTCACGCTTCACGGCAGCCCCGGGGTGGCCACACCCTAACGGCCTGCAGACTCAGGTCTGCCCGCTGCTCAGGCCCTTCGGGCAGCTGTTTCAGGCCACTGCTCCTGTTGGTTAATGGCCCGAGGCTGAGTAGGAGTGTCGTTTCCACCCACCGCTGGGGGAGCCGCTGCAGGGACCATGGGAAGGGAGGTCTCGGACGGCCCAGGGTCATGGACCCCAAGAGCCAGTCGGACACGCTGTGCTGGCCACCTCCTGCAGTCCTGGCCCTTCCCTGGAGGCTTCAGCCCCCTCGGCTGGCCGCACGTGCGTTGGACCTCGTCCCGGATCTGCGATGACTTTTCTGAATGAGCGAGGACACCCCAAAGAGAAGGCCTCAGGGAAGCCGTGGTGGGGCTGAGTGGTCAGGCCTCGACGCCGCTGGCCTCTGTGGCCGTCCCGGGCCCTGGTGGTGTTAGCACAGAGGGCGGTGGGCGCGGGCAGCGCCTGAGTGTGGACACCTGAGCGTGGTATGTGCGTGTGCAAGGGCGCACACCTGCGCCTGAGGGCGGGGCGATGAGGGCGGCGCTCAGAGACGGCTGCGGGGGAGCGGCCACGCGAGGGCGGGACCGGAGAGGGCGCCGGAGCAGCCGGAGGAGGGCGCAGGGGACTCGCGGGCCCAGGCGCCGTCTCCCTCTGGCCCGTCCCCTGCCAACCACTCACCCTGCGGGGGACGCCCAGGGCTCCAAAATGCTCCTTCAAATTGCTAGACCCCACGTGAGCCTGCCCGGCCGGTGGGTGCAAATCCCATGGCCTCCAGGAATCTGGAATCACGGTCCATCCAGAAAGACCGCTAGCTGGACAAGCGTGTTCAAGACCCAGAATCAGAGTGAGGACGCCCTTGGACGCCCCCCCTGGACGCCTTCTCGTCCCCTGCTCGGAAACCATCTCGTCCGCTTGGCTCTGGCCGCCCGAGACGCCCTCACGGCCCACTCACCGCCAGACACCGCCCGGCCCTCCTGCCTGGAGGCCTCACAGCTCCGGGAGTCTCAGGTGCTTCTCGTCTGTTCTCCAGGGGCCTCCCGTGAAGGCCCCGCCCCCAGCCGTCCGGCCCTCGCCCTGCCCCTCGCCCTGCAAATCTGGCCTTTGACCTGGCTCCCTGCTCCCGCCAGCTGCCACCCTGGAGCCTCTCAGCTGGGGCTCTCGGGAGCCGTCTGCTGGCCACCAGCCGGGGTGGGGGTGGCGCTGCGTGCTGCCGCGGACTGTCTGTGCACCCCCAAGATCACACTGGCACCGCTGCCCAGTGTGATGGCACGGGGGGGGGTGGCACTGAGAGTCCTTTAAGGGGCCTCCGAAGGCTGCCCCACAGGACCTGGCGCCGGGCTCCGGGCTGTGAGGAATCAGAGCATCCCCCGCCTCTCAGGACTTTCCTTGGGGGTCCAGGTGCAAGAATTCATGAACCCCAAGCAGCCCCCCCTTTCCTGTTTTGTTTGGTAGCATTAATTGAACTGATTTCTATTCATGCTCTTTGAGGAAGGGAAGCAGGATTAACCTGCTAAATGCAATTTGCATACAAAGCTCTGAGGAGGTGGCCGCCCTCCCCCACCCAGCCCGGAAATGAGTTCTGGCCCCGCAAATGGCTTTCTGGGGGGGACGGGAGGGCTCCAGGGGGCTGGGGGGGGGGCGCCGCGGACACGAGGCCGGCCTGGGGACCCTCTTGGAGGTCCCACAAAGCAGGACCCCCGTTCCCAGGGAGTGGAAGAGGGGGCTCTGCTCCCTGAGCCTCGTCTCCTCTCAGTGTCCAGATGCGGGCACGGCCTCTGTCTCCCTCGGGAACGGGTCCGAAGCCGGGAGCCCCCCCTGGCCCGGTGAAAGCCTCCGCTCTCTGGGCGAAGGCTGAGCAGGATTCCCAAGCCTCGGCCGTGGCAGCCCCTGGGAGGCAGCCCGGCCTCCAGCCCTCACCAGTTTTCCTTGGGGCTCCCCCGTGGCCAGGGCAGCCACCGAGGCCACGGTCAGGCGCGCGGGCGCCGGTGGACCTGAGCGGCGCCGCTCCGGGTGGGCCGACACCCCCGCGAGTGTGGCTGTGGCTGGCTCTGCTGACTGAGCGAGGGGGCGCTGGGCCTGTGGCCTGGGGCTCGCTGCAGAGGCCGCTGGACCCGGGCGGCCGGGGCCCCGCCTGGGAGCGGCCCGGGAGCATCACAGGCGAGCTCGGCAGCCAAAGACGCGCGTCCTCACGGGCCAGAGAGGCGGAACAGGCACCGGGTGGCCCTGGAGGCGGAGGCTGGCAGGAGGGGCGGGGGCCATGAGCCCCTGGTGTTACCAGAAGCCGGGGAGGACAGGAGTGACCCCCAGGGCACCCGAAGGCTGCCCTGCTGTGGGTGCTGCCGCGGCCTTCTGGCCCACAGACGTCCCGGGAGCGTCCAGAGGAGCCCCGCCACCCCCCCACCGTGGCTCCCTCAGGTGCACACTGGAGCTGCGCCGGGCGCTAGGGACCAGCCTGCTGCTGTGTGGGCATCTGCCAGGAGCGCCCCTGCGCTGGGCCAGTGGGCACAGGTCAAGGCTCTGTTCCCAGAGGCCCCGGGAGCTCCACCCCGTTGAGCCCCTCATCTGACCGCCTCTCTGGGGCCCTCCGTCCACCCCGGGCCCCGGCCTCCGCGCTGGCTGCTGTGGAGCAGAGACTCCCAGGGCTCCCAGCTCCGAGGCTGGACGCTTGGCAGCGACCTGAGGGACGCGGGGACCCTGTCCTGGCTCACAGGCACCTCCTCGCTCTGTCCCCCCGGCTGAGGGGCGGGACCCCCTGGAGTCCCCTCAGGGTGCTCATCCCATCTCGCCCTCATGGTGTCCCGACACCTCGGGGGTCACGAACGCGGGGACACTGACATTTCCGAAACTCGCACGGGCACCCCGGCAGCCGGCTGCTCCGCACGCCCCCTTCCCCGCGGCACACGGCCTGTCGGGGCCAGGCAGGGGACGCTGGGCTCTGCTCCCCGCAGCCACTGTGCCGGCGGCTGGACCCGCAGCGGGAAGAGGCCCGGGGCAGCGTGTGGATGAACCGCTCGGCCGTGGGCCTGGTGAGCTGCGCCGGGGGCCGAGTCGTGAACTCGTGCGGCTTCACACGCCGCTCGCGCACTGCTGTCCTCCGGCACCTTCCCTCGGCGCGTGAGCATGTCCAAGGCTGCGCAGAGGCGGGGCCGGGGGGACAGCGAGTGCAGGGGGGCCGTGGCAGGGAACCTTGATGGGCACAACCTGGGTAGGCCGAGGGGGTGCCCCCTGGCTGGGCGCTGCGAGATGCTTTGGCCAAGGCCAGCTGCCTCCCGCCATCGCCCCAGAACAGGCGGTTTCGGGGTGGGGCGGAGGCCGCCTCCCTCCCCCCACCGCCCGCCAGTGCTCAGACACGCCTCGACTTTAAATACGGAACATTTTTAATGTTAAAGAGCTTAATAAAAAACAGCTTGAGAGGGATTTGAAATAACTTTGGATGGGAAATTGGGCGTATGAACGGCCACCTCGGGTGAGCCGCCTCTCCCTCCATTCGCAGGCGAAAGCCTGGCTGTGCTGAAGTGCTAAGTGTTTTCCTCCAGGAAGTCTCAGCTGCCTCACCACCGCGTGGCCGGGGGTGGGATGAGGGAGGCTGCTCTCCGCATGCCGGGCTGGACACCGGGGGGCGGGGCTTCCCGAGCACGCCGCGGGTAGCGGCCCTGTCCTGACCCTGCCCCAGCCGAGGCCAGTGGGGCCTGGGTGTGCGCGGTCATCCTGGAGTGCACAGGGGTGTGTGCACAGGGGTCGACCTGGGCGTGGGTGGTGCTGGCGTGTGCCACCGGCGCAGAGTTGCTCTGGGGGACAGAGAGGCAAGAGCCAGGAGCAGCCCTCAGCAGACAGACTGTTTCTCAGCGAAGCCCAGGCCCTCGGGTGACCGTGGCCGTTGATCTGCAAACACGGTCTGGGCGGCGAGCGCTTCCCCACACGCCTCCCCTGAGCTGCTCACCTGCTCTGGAGGAGGGGCAGAGGCCGCTGGGCCCACCAGGAGGGCGGCCGTGACGAAGTGACGGGCGAGGAGGGAGACAGGGTGGACATTCCAAGCCCTGTAACCAACAGGACAGGGTCCGCTCGCCCCGAGGGAAGCGCAGAGCCGCCGCCAAGGCCGGGGCCCTGCCCCACGCGCCTCCATGGGCCGACCCAGCGCCGGCAGGTTGGCCACAGGGCCCGGCGCCCGCAGTTCCATGGTTACGCCGGCGCCACTCTCCAGGAAAGGCTGCGGGAGCTGCGAGCTGCCGGGTTACTTCCTGCAAGCTGCCAGCTCGCGGCCCCCGAAGGCCGTGCCACCTCGCAGCACCTACCCAGACTGGACCCCAGGGGGCAGCGCAGGCAGGAGCCTGTGGCTGGGAGGGGCGGCACCCGTGTGCTCCGCTGGGGCGCGGGGCGAGTGTCCGCCAGCCAGAGCAGACGCCCGAAGGAGCAGATCCCCGAGGGGTGCCCCGGACAGGCTGGGCGGCCGAGCACACACTCGGGGTGCAGGCGACACAGGGTCCCTACATCATGGACCCCGGCAGAGGGCACCTCGGGAGGCTCGGGGGCCCACCAGCCTTGGACGCCCTGGAGGATCCTCCTGGAAGGGTGGGGAGCAGGGGGGGCAGCAGATGATGCGTCCCTGCCCCTGCCCCGCCAGCTCTGGCCAGAATCACCCCCTCGACCCAGGGAGTCCATGGAGGGGTGGGGGGCGCTGTTTCCAGCCGGGGCGCCAGAGGAGCCTTCCTCTGAGAGGCGCCAGTTGGTGGGGTGGGTTGGTGAGTTTTCCCGCCGCACCCCTCTTGGTCTGGCCGGGGTCCCCCGCGGGCTTCTCCCCACAGAAGGGGAGCTCGAGGGCCAGGGGCACCAGCCTGGAGCCAGGGCGGGGACGCGGGTGTGTCTGGGGCCTGGCAGCCCCCACTGGGACCCCGGGGCGAGGCTGCGGGCAGCAGGTCACCGCAGGACTGGGCTGCCTCTGGGGGAGGACGGGCTTGCCAGGTGACTGTGTCCCTCAAAACAAGTTGAACCCTGGTCCCCAACCTCCCTTGGGTAATCAAGCTGCAAAGGGTTCTCTGGGGCGCGGGCCTCCCAGCGCGGGGGTCTGGGCGAAGATGGACCCCCGGGGAGGTGACAGGAAGGCGGCGACAAGACCCAGGTGGCCGTGAACCCCAGGAGCTGGCGTGGCCCAGGGACCCCCCACCCAGAGCCCGGGAGCGGCCCTGTCCACCCCCATATCCAACGGCCCGGAGCTGGGACAAGGGCTTCCGTGCTTGGAAACTGCTGTTTGTGGGGAAGGTTATGCGGGCGCAGGGGGAGTTTCAGGGGTGGTCCCTGTGGGGGTGAGGGGCCCGGGTCTGGAGGTGAATGCTCTCCACGGAGGGTCCCCACGAGGGCCCGGGAGGAGGGGCGCAGGCTGAGCCCCAGGCCGGGACCCACCCCCAGGAGCACTGGTCCCGAGGCCACAGGGGAAGGCGCTGGGGGCGCGGCACCCCGTCACAGCATGACCCTCTGGAGCAAGCTTGCCCGGGAGGCCCGAGGCGCGGGAATCTTGGGGGAGCCCACCCAGCGCGGCGCTGCCGAGGGCGGGCCCCGGAGGCGACGACCCCGTCTGAGGACTTTCCAGTCACGGTGAAAAATGAAATCACCAACAAGTATTAAATTTAAAGCTGACACCTCCCGCCTCTTGCCACCTGCCCGCCCGGCACCCACCTGTGGGCTTCCTGTGAAGTGATCTCAGGCTGTGACCACGGCGCCTGAAGCCGGTCCTCGCGCCTGGTAACGCAGCCGGGTCAGCCGAGTCCCTGCGCGCCTCCTGCGGCCTGACCTCGGAGGGGCGTCCCGCGGGTGGGGGAGGGACAGGGCACCACCTCGGGCGGGGGTCCTGGGGGAGGTCCCGGGAGGCCCCAGATGGCCCAGTTCAGTCTGAACGTCCTGTGCCCCGACCTTCAGACCGAGCTAATGGGGACAGGAGGCTCCCAGACCAGAGGGTCTCCCCAGCCTAGACCCGGTCTCCAGCTACACACAGATGTCCTCAAGTCTCACCAGGTGACCCTCCACCCCCGCCAGGTGTGACCCTCACCTCGTGACCCTCCACCCCGCCAGGTGTGACCCTCACCTTGTGACCCTCCACCCCACCAGGTGTGACCCTCACCTTGTGACCCTCCACCCCACCAGGTGTGACCCTCACCTTGTGACCCTCCACCCCCCCCAGGTGACCCTCACCTCGTGACCCTCCACCCCTGCCAGGTGTGACCTTCACCTCGTGACCCTCCACCCCACCACCCGGGAAAAATCTTCCCCGTCCATCACTCTCAGGGTTTGGCAACTCAGCCTGAAGGCGCCTCTTGCCAACTACCGCCAAGCGCCCTGCGGCTTTGGAGGTGAGGGGACTGGGGGGGCGAGGGGACTCGGGCCGAGGGGAGTCTCCTCCTCGGTGAGGAGCGGCACCGAAAACTCCGAAGCTCATCCGTGACGAGAACTTTAAATTCGCCGTGAATCTTCCAATCAGCCCGCCGAGCCGCGGGTTGAGCGATGCGGCCCAGAGGGGCATCTGAGCGGAAGGGCCGCCTCGCCGGCCTCGCTGTTGTTCCCACGGGTCTGCATGGGAGAATCGGCAGGTCTCTGGACGGACGCGCTTCCAGAGTCCAGCAGGGCCTCCCGCGGAGGGAGCAGGGCTCTGGGCTGCTCCAGCTGGCCAGCTGACGGCCGAGTTTCGCCGCGGCCTGGGTTGAAACCCAGAGGAGCCTCTGGGTCGGACGACGCTGGGAGTCTTGGGGGAGGGCGCGGCCATGGTCCGGCGATGGGGTCACGGGTGCACACCCACTAGGGAGCCTCTGTTTGCAATGACAGCCCCGCCGCAGCCGGCCTCAGCGGGCTCACCCCTTCACTCGCCCCACGCCGTCTCCAGCCTGCTGAGCCCGGCCCGACCGCAGACCCCGCGCCGTCTGTCCTCGGGGGAGCCCGACCACCGCGCCGCGGAGCGCTGGCCTCCAGCTGGACTCGAGCCTGAGGCTCTGGGCTCAGGCCCCAGGTGCGGCGATGCGGCGCCACGGCCCAGCGCACGGGGCTGGGAGCCGAGCGTCCGCGCCTGTGCCGGGTGGTGTCCCCTGGGCTCTGACCCCAAGGACAGGGTGGGCTCGCTGCCATCCCGGCTGCCCTTCCAGGTGACCTTGCCCCGCCCTTCACTGCGCTCCAGCCTAGTAAATCCTCCTGCTATTACCAGTTAGAATGGAAACAATTTACTGCGTAAATAATTTATCCAGATTCCACGCAGAAAGTCTTTTGCAGAGATACATCAGCTAATAAAGAAAATTGATTTTAGAAGCCAAAGTCAATACCGGGTTCAGGAGGCGTCTGCTCATTTGCATATTGCTGTCTCGGGGGACCCGCTGTCACCGCCAGGGGAAGATGAGCCGCCACCCTCGCCGCCCGCCGGCCCTGCTGCTTCGTTTCCAGGCGCCCTTGGAACGCGGCCCAGGCCGGGCGGGGCGGCAGCGAGCTGATCAGCAATTCATCGATAAAACTGGAGTTTCTTTCCTCTGGGGTCCTTCACTTGCAAGTCTACGGGATGCGGCCTGAGGGGGGGCTCCGGATTAGGGGGTACCTTGTGGGACGGCGTCCTCGGAGCCAGCTGACTTGAGCATTCAGAGCGTGTTTCCTGTAACTGCTTCATAATGAAGGCTCATTTGTAATTAGGAGAAATGATTTGCATATAGAAAATTAATGTAATAAGGTATCCAAAAACAATTTTTTCTCTTTGAATAGCTCCCTTGTAATTTAGAGCATCTAATTCATTTCCTTGCTCAGCCCTTTGTTCGCAGATAATGGGAAGGTGAATTTCAGCTGAACCACAAGAAATTCCAGCATTTGGCTTCCGAGCTCGCCAGCCATGTCCACCTGTCTCGAGACAGTGGCAGGCATGTGGGGGACAGTTGTCGGGGGAGGGGGTCCTTCTGTCCAGGGTCGGGCTCCCCAAGGGCATCACAATCACCGAGGCACCCCAAGCACCCGCTTCAGGCCCCCCCAGAGTATGGGGGCAGAGGTAGACTGGGCCCGGCCACCTGCGCTTCTGCCCAGTTCCATGGTGACTGAGGCTGCTGGCTGTTCTGGGACCCGGCTCTGGCAATCACAGCTGCTCTCTCGGGAGATGGTTGGTGAATCGCTGTCCTGAGCACAGGCCCAGCCCATCAATCACGGAGACCGAGGCATCCAGCAGTTGTGAGCCCTGCAGTGGGAAGACAGACTGGGAGACCAACAGTCTCTCTCTGACTCCCACCTCTGGTGTGTGGGCCGAGGCCCCTTCGTCCAGTCCTGCACTGAGACGAAGACTCAGTTGGGGAAATGAACTTGATATTTACATTCATACCCCACACCCCTCTGCTGCCAGACCCCTCCCAGAGCAGCGAACACTCTGGAACAGAACGCACCCTCACAACAGGCGCGAGGCCCCTAAGGGGAGGGGAGGGGAGGGGGCATTTCGTGGTGGGTTACAGGATATGGTGCCAAGTGCTGGCCATTGGGCATGGAAATCCAGGTGGATGATGGTGGTGGTGGTGATGGTGATGGTGGTGATGGTGATGGTGGTGATGGTGATGGTGATGGTGGTGATGGTGGTGGTGGTGATGGTGATGATGATGATGGTGATGGTGATGATGGTGGTGGTGGTGGTGATGGTGATGGTGGTGATGATGGTGGTGGTGATGTGATGGTGGTGATGGTGATGGTGGTGATGGTGATGATGGTGATGGTGGTGATGGTGGTGATGGTGATGGTGGTGATGGTAATGGATGGTGGGTGGGTGATGGTGGTGAATGGTGGTTGGTTGATGGTGTGATGGTGGTGGTGGTGATGGTGATGGTGGTGATGGTGGTGATGGTGATGATGGTGATGGTGGTGATGGTGGTAATGGTGATGGTGGTGATGGTGGTGGTGGTGATGGTGGTGATGGTGATGGTGATAGTGATGATGGTGATGGTGGTGATGGTGATGGTGGTGATGGTGATGGTGGTGATGGTCATGGTGATGGTGATGATAGTGGTGGTGATGGTGATGGTGATGGTGGTGATGGTGGTGATGATGGTGGTGATGATGGTGGTGATGGTGATGGTGGTGGTGATGATGGTGATGGTGATGGTGATGGTGATGGTGGTGATGAAGATGAAGATGACAATGGTGGTAGTGATGGTGCTGCTGCTGCTGCTGCTGCTGATCACAACACGAATTACCATGGTGCAGCTGGCTTGAGGACCGAGTGAAGATGTTTATTCCCATTGGTCCTTACCCAAGGGATGGAGATTGGCCAAATATTCTTCCAGAGAAAATGATGAATTTCAAAACAAGCGTCTGCTTGTGTGGGGCTCCTGGCCACACAAGGGGCTGGCTGCTCCCTGAAAGCAAAGGAGGCTCCTCTGCCAGCTGAGGCAGCACCCGAGCCTCAAGAGGGGTACTCCCGGGACAGGCACCTGCTGTCAGAGGCACCTGCTCCTGTGGCTTCACAGGGACAGAGCAGATGTGACAAAAGCCCAGGAGAAGGACCATCGCCGAGGAGGCCTGGCTGGGCCATGCTGAGCCCTGATCGGAAGGCCGTGGCAAGCAGTGTCACAGCTCCTGGAAGCCCACCAGGGAGGCAGAGTCCTGGGCACACCACCCGCCAAGTCGGAATTGACATCCAATGAGATCCGGGCATTCTCGGCACTTGGCTCTGCTGGGCCCTCCGGGCGAAGGTGCTGGTGGGGGCGGAGCTGCCGGCTCCCGGCCCTGGCCCTGGCCCTGGGCTGGTTGCCTCCCCAAGCTGAGGTACACCCGGGGCCCTGGAGCCATGGACCCTACAATGCCGGCACACGGGCAGCAGGCCAGTGGACAGGCCGATCTACACCCACCCGGAGCCTGCCAGGCGTGACAGAGGAGGCTGCTGGCCTGAGCTCTGGTGTGGCTGGGAGACAGCAGCGGGGCTGACAGTGTCTCCTCTGAGTCTCACCTCCCAGCAACGCCCGGAGCTGTGCCACTTGTAGTCCCCAATTGGGGCGTCGGGCTGCCCAGCACCCCATGTTTCCACTCAGGCCCCTCTGCGGGAAGCCCTCCTCTTGCCCAGGATCACGCCCAGCCCTTAGAGCTGCCTGGACCCCACCTCCCATGGGGGCCCTCCTAGGAGGTTACCCCAGAGCCTTCAAGCTGATTCTGCTCTGTCCCGCAGACCAGGGCTGGCCAGCCCTGACCCACAGAGCAGTGTCAATAAAGCTTTATTGGCACACGCCGGTCTCCGCTGCCTGCGCACCATGGTGGGCAGAACAATGTGGCAGTCAGCCTGGCCCACGGAGGTGGAAATGTTAATGGTGCGGCCCTTTCCAGCAAAGAGTGCTGCCCGTCTGGAGGGCCCTTGCGCCCCCAGCACAGGTGCGGCCCCAGCTGTCTGACACCGCAGGCGAGGGCCCTGGCAGCAGGCGCCAGCGTGGTTGTCTCTTCATCTCATGCCCCATGGGGCTGCGACTCTAAGCTTGGAGTCCTGGTGGGGCCCCTGCCCCGCATGTCCACCTTCTCTGCAGAGGACTGGGCGGGCAGCCCCCGCGTGGCTCAGACATGCAGCCACCCTGGGGAGATTTGATGCGGGCACCCGAAGATCATCAGCCTGAGTCAGGCGAGTGCTGGGGGTGATGGAGAACCTCCTTGCCCACGAGCCCGGTGGTGGGGTGACAGACTGGGTGGGGGTCACAGAGTGGGCAGGCCAAGTGTGTGGCTCGAGAATTGGCAAAGCACCCAGGACTCGCAGCCCGTTCTCGTCCACGGAAGTGACACCCGCCGGGGAGTCTGGTGCAGCTGAGTCATGGCCCGGCGGCCCCTCTGAGGAGACGCGTGGGGTCAGGTCCCCAGAGGCTTCTGCCACGTGTCTTCAGCAGCTGTTGGACGTGCCACCTTGTCACGTGCGCTTCTGTTCAGTGGACACCGTGGGCTCCTTAGCATCGAACTCGCACCAGCACAGAGTGAGTGACCCTGCTGAGGGCCCACCCACTGCACATCCCTCCCTGCGGTGACCACGGCCTTCCTGCACTAGGGCCCAAGAGGCCCTTCCGCGCTGCATGGCTCCTAGGGCCACGGGAGGACGCTGTTGGCAGCGCGGGAGAGAAGCCTGCGCGGGAGGCTGGGCGCCTGCGTGACCTCAGCCCGACCTGCGGCAGCGGCTCCCACCGTCGCCCACGTCAGGGCTGACCCCTGCGCACTAGAGACGCCTGCTGGCCTCCGGCCATGGCAGGACAGGAAGGCCGAGCAGTGACCGGGGCCGCTGCCCACACCGTGACTCAGCTGATGACAAAGACGGAAGCTCACGTCGCCGAGGGAGCGGCCGGCTCGCGGCCCTCAACCGGCCCTTTGCAGACAACACCCAGGGCCAGCTCACGGCGAGGCCAGCTCAGGTGGGCCGCAGCAGACCCCGCCCCAGGCCTGTGCCCTGTCGGGTGAGTGGGAGGCTCAGGCCTTCACGCGCTGGGCTCTGCGGCGTCACGGGCGGCCTCGGTGGTGCTGATGCGGAGGCGCTGGGGGCGCGGGCGGGCACGGGCCTGGTGGCTGCACCTGGGGCAGGTGTGGGCGTGGCGGGCATGCGCACCTGAGCCTGCAGGCGGGATGTAGGGGCGCGTCCCTCAGAGCCTGGACGGCGGAGCAGCTGCAGGAGGGCCGCGGCCGCGGGGCTGGAGAGGAGGGACTGCGGGGGGACGCCAGAGAGAGCCCCGAGGAAGGCGCATGTCCAGGTTCGCAGAGGCCACGATCAGTCCCCTGCCCCTGGCAGGACTCCCACGGCAGCACCTGCCTGTGCTGGGCCCCACCCCGGCTCGAGGGCACACCCCGGGCTCCATGGTGGGTGGGAAGGAAGGCGGCAGGTTTTCATTTCAACGCAAAGGACACTTTGGTCGCGGGCAAACATGGCCCTTAGGCGGGGACTGGCCAGGTGGCCTCTGTCCCTCTGGGTAGTGCCAAGGCTGGTGTCTGTGCCCCTGGCTGGGCAGCAGAGACACTTGCTCCAGCTGCCGCTCTCCCCGGAAGGGCGGCGCCGGGGACGGCGGGTGAGAAGGGGAGGCTGAAATCCTGAGCAGGAGCGAAGCGGCTCCCGAGCGCGGCGGTGACATCTGCGGGCACCTCAGCCAAGGGCACCTGCCGACGGTCCCCCAGCGGGGCCGGGCCGGCGCTGAATGTAAAGGGCCTTCTGATGCTTTCAGTAGTGCACGCGTCGCAGGAAGCTATTTTTAAAAGTAACCTCAGCGCTCACAGGTTTGCTGGCCGTGCACGGGAGTCTGTGGGGCGGGGTCACGAGGAATCCAGCACCCAGGAGGAAGCCCCTGCACGCTCTCCTCAGGGGTGATATTGCCTCCTGACTGGCCACGTCGAGGGCACGTGACACCGACTGACGAGGAGCCCGTGCGGCCCCTGGAGACGGAAGGGCGTAGAGGAGCAGGACGCCGGCCAAGCCGCTCTTGACGACCTTGTGAGCGTCCAGCTCCGCGAGGCCTCGATATTCCGCAGACCCCGGGGGCTCCCCGCCTCTGGCCAGTGGGGTCTCTGCCCGTGGCAAAAGCCCAGCAGAACATCAGTCATCAGAGCAGAGGTGGCTGACGTCCTCTGTTCAGAGGCGTTACAGGTCTGGGGTCCCCACACCCCGACCCCCCAAGATGACAGGCCGATTCCAAGCACGCGGTGCCTCACGAGCAGCCGGAGCGATCCGAGACCGACCGTCAGTCGTATGGGCACGGGCAGCCCCGCCGTCCTGCGCGGACATGCTCGAGAAGGCCCCACCCCGCCCGCGCGTCCTGGACGCCGGTGTCCCCCGGGCGAGTTGAAGGGCCGGGGCAGAGCCAGTCCTGCCCACCGGCTTGGCCCACACGGCCAGTCAGACATGATTCCAAACATGTCGTCGTGGGTTCTGGGTGGATCTTGACCCAGCAGACCGTGGGTGAAGCAGGCTGCTCTCCATGCTGCGGGAGGGCCGTGCCCGGGCAGCTGAAGCGCTGAAGCAGCAGCCCGCTCGGCGGGGGGAGAGGCGTTCTGTCTCCGGGTGACTCTGGGTGACTCTGGCTTCCCGGGGTCCCGGCGCCTGGTCTGCTCTGTAGATGTTGGGTCTTCCAGCCTCCATGTGGTGAGATCCAACCAATCCCCTCCACAAGGCTCTGCCTCATCTCTGACTCCACACGCCCGTCCTGTGGAGAACCCACGTCACGTTGCCCCTCAGGCCTGGAGGGCTTGGCGTTTACAGACAGGACACTCGAGCTGGTGTTTCCACAGCCCCATCTCGCCCGGGAGCTGGGCCCAGCACTGCGCGGGACGCATGAAGAGGCAGCCATGTGTGTTTCCTGGTCTCGGGGGTCAGCACCGGACTCGGGCGTCAGCACCAGCAGGCAGACCTCTGGGGCGGCGGCTCCAGGCTGGGGTGCCGGGACAGGTCGCTCCACCTTCCCAGCTTCAGTCGCCCCACATGTAGGCCGGAGGCGTAGAGACGCCAGGGGGCTCCTGTGACGTCCACCCCGGACGCTGGGCAGCAAGGGCCGGTCTCTGCTGGCATGAGGGGCCGTCCCTGCTGAGCGGCCGCACACGCCATTTCAGAGTTTTGAGTCTCCAGCATGGGCCAGGCGCGGCCTGTGATGGCAGGTGCCGAGGGCCTGGTGCCTCCCGGGGGCAGGGCTGGGCGAGCTTTGCCCCTGGGGAGGGCGTCCCTTAGAAGCCCCTCTTCGTAGGCTTCCCAGTCTCCACCCAAAACACAGAGACGCCCGAGGCTGGGCTGGCAGGGCGGATGGAAGCCAGACGTGGGGAGCTGGGTGGGAGCGGCGGTGCGGGCTGTGCCATCTTCCAGCGCAGACCCAAGCCCACGGTTCTAGCGCCAACAAGCCGGCAGCCCAGTCTTGCGGGCGCTGGGAGAGGAGCCCACGAAACCATCTCCGTTCCTCCCTCAGCCAGCAGAGGCTCGTCTGCGAACGCCGGCTCAGGACCGAGGGCGACGGGCTTGGAGGCGGCGCTGGAGCCATCTTTAACTCCCGGCTTGGACTGAAGCCGCGAGACGGACGGCGGGAGGTAGCTCTTCCTTCTGCTCCACGGACCGCGCACAGGGGGGCCGGAGGCTGCCGGCCGGGGTGGGGGCTGTGAGAGCGCCGTAGCAGCCCCCGGCGCTCCAGAGGCCCTCCGGATTCAGAGCCCGGTGCAGGGTCACGCTGCAAGGACACTTGAGTTCGGGGTCGAAGGGACAACACCCCAAGAGAGCTGCAATGGACTAAATGCGTTCCCCACAATCACACGTCAGGATCCCAACCCCAGTGTGACGGAGTTGGGGGGGTCTTTGGAAGGCGATGCGTGATCACAAGTGGTTCCTACAGGGGACATCGTGTAAGGAACCCCAGAGAGCCCCTTCTTCCGTCCCTGCGAGGACCCAGACGCAGGACCTGCCGGCACCTCAGCCCGGGACTCCAGCCCCAGGACTGTGGGGGCCACCGGCTGTGGGTCTGTGATGGGCAGCCTGGTCCCAAAGGGGGTGCTCCATCCACAGGCTCCAGAAATCCCTGGGCTTGGATCTTGGCCCAGACACTCTCTGTGGTCACAGATCCTCCTCGGCCCCTCCGAGCCCAGTTTCTTCTGGAAAACCCAGCGATGACCCTATCCCCTTCAGGAGGCTGGGAGGAGCTGGCAGGACCCCCCTCCCCAGGAATGCCTGGGCCTGCCCACGCCCCCCTTCTTGGGGGGGACAGGCCTTTGCACGATGTCTCCAAGGCCTCACGACAAGGTAAGCGCCCTGACCTCCGCCTGCCCAGCGCAGCCTGGCTCCCCGGGTCGCCTGAGGGAGGTCACATCCACTTCCGAGGTGCGATGTGACCAGCCCCTCCCGTGCCCGCCTGGCATGCTCAGCGTGCGGGTGCACAGCCATGCACAGCTGCCACCCTCTCCCCACAGTTTGGCACAGAAAACTCTGGCGGCGCGATGGTTGCTTTGGCTGTGGGGAAGCAGCTGGCGGGAATTCAGTGCAGCAGCCCGTTACGGGGGACCTGGCAAGACACACGCGCTGTGCCCTTTACCTGAGGATCCCTCTGGGGTCTCCCCAGACATGGCCCAGGAGCCACGCAGACCTAGGCCCTGGCTCTGCTCAGCAACGCCGGGAAGAGCGAAGCCGCAGCCCCTGCCTGCCGGGAGCGGCCAACGAGGTGCACCCAGCACGATGCTGCAGCCGAGCCTGGGGTGCCCTTGGGTGCCTTTGGAGTCATGTGCTCAGGCGGAGATAAGTGACAACAGCAGCATGGTGGGTGAGAACAAAAGATGCACTTTTTTCTTGTAGTAGGCGTTTTATTAGAAGGCATCTCTGCATGGCAGAAGGTCACTGGAATCAGCCAAAGGACGGCCAGACCCCACCCCATCTGGGCAACGAGAGAAGGTGTTCGGTGGCCGCCTAAGGTAGGCCGGTCCTTGCGCACAGAGGCGAGCGCGGGTAAGTCGTGGGGACGAGCCATCCCCCTTGTTGGGGAGTCCCTGCTGATAACTCAGGTGCCCCTCCCTTGGGGCAGGTCTCGTGCTCCCTCCCCTGGGGGGCTGTGCCCAGGGGTGCACCGCCAGAGACTGGAGCAAGGAAAGGAGGAAACAGCAGCTTTGTAGCTGAGGCACCCAGTGTGCACCCCCTTAGCCAGTGGCGGCGTTGATGTCATGTCCATGTGGGCCACACACCCTGGGGTTCCCTTCACCCCCAGAGATGTGATAAGAAGGGCGCTGCTCCTCCGGGCACCTGCTTACCCACTGGGGCCCCCTGAACCTATAAGCTCCGTGTAATCATGAGAAAGAACAAGAAACCACAGAGCGTTGTCCTGCACGACCCCTGACCCGCACACGCCAGAAGCGCCGGGGGAAGGCTGAGAAAGAACACAGACTGTAGGAGCCGGAGAGACACGGAACTAAATACAACATGGTATCCTGGACGGCATCCTAAGACAGAAAAAGGGTATTCATAGAAAAATTTGCAAAGTCTAAATAAAGTCTGTAACTGAGCGCGTAGTATTGCACCAATGTTCATTTCTCGGTTTTGACAAACGCCTCCCGCTTATGCAACATTTTCGCACTGGGGACAGCTGGGCGAAGTATCGACGGGGACTCTCTGTACAATCTTTGCAACTTTCCTATAAATCTACAGTGATTCCAAAGAAAACATCTTCATAAAGATATGTATTTGCTTATTTTATTAGAAATGAGTGGAAGGACAAGGCCTACAAGGAAAAAGAAAAAGGCGACCTACAGGGAGGGGCTAGAGAAGACAGAACCAGACATCTGGCTATAAATTATTTTGTGATTTAATTTCAGAGTGTTGCCAAATGTTTTATGCAATTTAGAATAAAATCCTCTAAAATTGTCACGTCGGCTGGGCGGCCGCATGCAGAGAGTGCGGCCGGATCCCTGGCTCACACCATAGACAGCAACGCGCTGCAGCTCGCAAAGCCCCCCGGAGCGTCCAAAGCAAATGGCGTGAATGAAAGAAACGGACTATCCAGTTGTTCCAAGACCATGGAAACGAGTCATTTTAAATGAATTTAGCTTAATGGGACAATAGATCCCCGGTAGGATCGATCCTAGGTGAAATGGGTGTAGAAATGCTCTTTTCACCTGACTACGGCTAGGACAGAAATCAGAGCCATGCGTGGGTTTATTTAGCGACAGCGCACTCGGGGAGAGGCCCAGGTGGGCAGACCCTGTGGAAGAACAACTGCTCCAAACGGCGGGGGTCCTGGCTTAAATGGGGTGCAAGGGGCACCCTCTGCCCCTTTCTGGGGCACAGGTGCTCCTGGGCATAGCTGGATAGGGGCTGCCTTCCCCGCCTGGGTGCTTCTTGGCTCTCCCCGGGACCTTACTGGCTCTGGCGCTGTCTCCTGGGGTCCTGGGGTCCTAGCCATGCATTTCCTTCAGCATCGCCCTCCCTGCTGACAGCGGGGTGCGTTCTGGGACACAGAGAATAAGCCATTAAGTTGGTGTCCTGGAAATTGGGACTTACATTGTGGGAGAAATAAGATACAGATGTGAGAATGATGATTTTTGCAAATACTGTTCTGGCTCTAAAATAGCCGTATAAACAAAGGATGCATTTTTAAAATTAAAATGTTGCTCACCTCTGCCTGCTGGGGAGCTGGATCTGACAGGCAGGAGCCGGGGCCGCGCACAGCTTGCAGGTGTGGCCTCCGTAGTGAAGGGCCCCGGCCTGGGCGACGGCCTTCAAGCGGGGTGTGGGAGTGGAAGCACATGCTGGGGCCTCCTGTCCTGGCCCAGCAGCAGCAGCAGCGCTGGGCAGAGCGGGCGTCACCTGCAAGAGCCATCACTCTCCAACGAAGGGGCGATCTATCACCATTAGGAGCGCAGCCCGATCAAGACACCCCTCAAAAGTGTTGAAATTCCAGAGTTCATAGTGATGCAGAAAGCCAAAATGAATAGACTCCAGCAGCAAACCTTTGTCAGCTCCGGAAATGCCCAAGGGCGCCCCTCCATGTCGGAGGCTGCGAGTTGGGGAGAAGGAATCGGCACCTCAACAACCTCTTTGATGAGAGGACGTTCCTTTCTATTGACATACCCCGGCTGACAAAGGAGGGAGGGAGGATCAGCATAGACGGTGGCCATTCAGCAGCCCCATGAAGTGACCCGTCCAGGCCATGATAGCCAGTGCCTGTGGACATCACAAAGGCCAGCTGGCATCCTCCTGGTGGACGTGCAAGTCTATGGGTGAGGGGCTCCAGCCCCAAGGCTCACGAGCTCCCGAACTGGACTCCTGCTTTACAGGGTGCCTGGGGACAGGGTGATGGAGGGCTGCTCCCAGGACGGGCATCTCGGATTCAGAGCAAGCATGAGAGGGACCCGCTCTGCAAAGACCTGGGGACGGCCCTCCTCTGGCCCTGATGCCCCCGCGCGGCTTCCCATGCGACTTCCCACGCGACTTCCCGTACTCAGCAGCTCCTGGCTCGCTGGCTCCAGCCACAACAGCCCTGCCCGGGCGCACAGGACAGCAGCCTCTGCCCCTGCAGCTTCCTGCCCCCCTGCCCAGAAGACCCCTCTTTCCTGAAGCCTTCACACGTGGCCACGTCACCTGAGCCACCTTCCTGCTGAAGCATCTGGGGGTCTCGCACCCCCATGCCTGCCATGGCTCTGCTCTCCCCGAGCAACGACCACCCCCTGGCAGATCACTGGTTCCCTGTGGCTTCCCATCCCGACCTCCAGGATAACGTCGGCCTCCAGAGGACCGGGGTGGAGTCTGTCTTCCATATTGCGTGTTCCCAGCCCAGGAATGGCGTCTGGCAGGCTGGGAGCATTCAGCACTCATTTCTTACTCAAATGAACAAAGAAAACTACAGAGGGACCGTTCAATACCACATGTCAGCAAGGACAAAGAAATGCAACCTATTCTTTCATTGCTTTTGTAAATAGAAAGGCTAAGAAAAAAGCAGAAATGCAGCTAATAGATGTGGAGGAATTCAATGGAGCAAATTAGAGAAGATTTATTTGAGAACACTATAGAAAGCATAATTAATGTATCCTGTTTATAAAGATAAAAATTGTCTTCAAATGAATACGTGATGTCACACCATTCCAATCAAAATTCCAGCCCTGATGAAGGGAAAGTTGATGAGCCGATTCCACACTTAAATATAAGAGCCAAATGATAAAAATGGCCAAGAAAATTTTGAGGAAATTCAGTAAGGTGGTGAGGGGCATGCGGGGCAGAATGTCACATCAGGAATCAAACCTACAGGAAGTTGTGGAGGTCAGCAATGCAGTAGAAGGTCAGCCGGACGAACACAGGGCCCGGAAGCAGGTCCCTGCATGTGCAGACAATTAAAACAGTAGGAGGATGCTATTGTTGGTGGGAAGACAACACAGCATTCAATAAACAGAGCAGGGATAACTTATTGCCCACATGGGAAATAAAATAAAATTAGCTCCCTATCTCATTATCTCACGCCGCATCCAATATGCAAGTCTAGTTGCTGAAAGATCCAAATGAGAAAAGCAAAATAATTTAAATTTTAAAAAAATATGAGAAGATCTCAAACTACTGACGTATTTCTTAAAATAAGATTAAAAAGGCAAAAACCACAGAGGAAATAACTGCTAAATTCAACCACATTATATTAAGAAAATCCTTTTCGTCAACAGATACTATTTTAGAAATGCAAGGATAAGCTACTGATCAGGGCAATTAGGCAAAAGTCTAAAAATAAATAAATAAGTCAGTAAACAAATGGCATCCAAATGGGAATGGAAGCAGCAAAACTCTTTGCAGGTGACATGATCTTGTATGCACAATAGTCTGAATAATTCACCCAAAAACTATTTGAGCTGATACATGAACCCAAGATTCCAGTCATTATACAAAATCCATTGCATTAATATATTGTTAGCAATGAGCAATTCAAAGAATAGAATTAAGAAACAACTCCATTTACAATAGCATAAACAAAGTATAAGAGACTTAGGGATGTATTGGACAAAAAAAGTGTAACTCTTGTACCATGGGAGTCTAAAACATTACTGGAAGAAAATAAAGACCTAAATAAATAGACATCCCATGTCCATGGATGGGAAGACTTAACTCTAGTTAAGATAACAAACTCCCTTCAGATGGTGCACAGGTGCCTTGGGGAAGGAAACTCTATGGGGACTACACCTGAGGGGGTGGGGGGAAGCAAATATTGTTTAAAAATGAACAATGATGTAATAATTTAAAAAAAATAAAGGTTGCTACCATATTTCCCATGTCAATGAAAAAAAAAAAAAGATAACAAACTCCCTAAACTGATCTATAGATTCAATAATCCCCTAGCGAAACATGAGGGGACATTTTGGTAGACATTGTCAAGTCAATCCAACAACTCTGGTGGAAATGCAAGGGACCTAGAATAGCTAAAGTACTCTGAAGTTTCAAAACTTACTACAACACTTGCCTATTGGAAAACTTACTACAAAGCTACTGTAACAAGACCACGAAGTTCTGGTGGAAGGGGCCCCATGGAGATCCCAGAAGTCACCCACCCTCTGTGGTGGAAAGAGCACCAAGGTGATTAAGTGGGCTTGTTGTAAATATTCCATTTAACATGCGGGGCTGGGGCCACAATGTAGCTGTGTACCAAAGGACGACGCTGGACCCCTACCTCACGCCATACAGAATTTAACTCAACAGAAGTCAAAGATCTACAGGTAAGAGCAAAAGCTATGACACTCCTAGAGATAGAACTCTTAAAGGTTTAAATTGGTGTCAAGTGCACAACTTTGGGTTACGCAATAGTTTCTTGGATATGACAAATCAAACATATATATAACCAGTGAAAAATAAATGGATCAGACTTTGTCAAAACAAAAACTTTCGTGCTTCAATGACATTAGCAATAGGGCCTCTCTGGTGGCGCAGCAGGTTGAGTGCAGCCCTGTGGAGCTGTCTGCAGCCTCTGCAGCGCGGGTTCGATCCTGGCCGGTCAGGGAGATACCCCCATGGCGCGGCAGACCTCTCCTGCCTCGCTCGCTGCTCCCCTCAGCAGTGTTTACGGTCCATCTGTCTGTTCTGCTCCCCACTCTGTCTCTGGTGGGTCCTCTTACCCTCCTGTGCTTCTGGCCTGTACCCCAGCTCTTGTATAAATGAAAAATAAATCTTTAAAAAAAGAAAAATAAAAAAAAAAGGACTATTAGCAATAAAATGAAAAGATGACTCTTGGGATATAAGAAAGATGTTCCTAAGCAAAGATCTGATGAGGGATGGATGAGATTTCTGCTTCAGGGTCCAGGGCATATAAAGAAATCTTATGGTTCAACAACAACAAAAAAGATAAGTAATCAAATTACAAAATGGGTAAAGATTTATTTATTTATTTATTTTTATTTATTTATTTTATTTTTATATTCCCCATACAATACACTTGCATCCCCCCTTACTTTGGTGCCAATCTCTCCTTTCCCTGCCCTCCCACCCACCCATAGAGTGTCTCTGGTTCATAGTTGTTTGTTGATTTTTATTTTCACTTTCTTATGGTTATTCATTTTCCTGGTCCCTTATTTAAGTTTTCTAGATTCCTGCTATGAGTGAGACCATCCGGTATTTTTCTTTTTCTTTTTGGCTTATTTCGCTGAGCATGATCCCTTCCAGCGCCATCCATGTTGCTGCCAGTTGCATGTGTTTATCTTTTTTGACTGCTGAGTAATATTCCGTGGTGTATATGCACCACATCCTCTTGATCCAGTCATCTATTTTTGGGCATTTGGGTTGTTTCCAAAGCTTAGCTATTGTAAATAGCGCTGCTGTAAACATAGGGGTGCAGGTGCTCTTTGGAATGGATGTTTCTGTGTCCTTTGGGTAAATACCTAGGAGTGGAATTGCTGGATCCTGTGGAAGCTCTATGTTTAGTAGGTCCAGAAATCTCCACACAGCTCTCCACAGTGGTTGGACCAGTTTTCACTCCCACCAACAGTGCAGAAGAGTTCCTTTTTCTCCACATCCTCGCCAACATTTGTTGTTGCTAGTTTTTTAATATGTGTCATTGTCACTGGTATGAGATGGTATCTCATTGTGGTTTTGATTTGCATTTCCCTGATTGCAAGTGACATTGAACATTTTTTCATGCCTGTTGGCCATTTGCATTTCTTCTTTGGAGAAGTTTCTTTTTAGCTCTTCTGCTCAACATGGGTAAAGATTTAAATGGACGTTTCTCCAAAGAAGACAAACAGCCATCAGAAAAAATGTTCCCCATCATGAGCTTCAGGGAAACAGACCAAGAACGCCATGTCCAGGTTCATTCTACATTCTGAGAGCAAGAGCGACGGCGCTGGCACAGGGAATTCAGGCGTGGGGCGGCGGCCGGAGGGCGGGACGGGCAAGCACACCCGTCTGTGTGCACCGGCTTTGGGTCGCGATGACTTAAATTCAGCGGCAAGAACATTGGGTTTCCTTACGACCGGTGCAAAAGGAGCGGGAGGTGCATTAAAGATTTTAAGTGCAGGGGGAAATGTCAACACTTGGAATTAGAAGGGAGAGCCTTGCCCGCAGGCACGGGCATCGGGGCGTCAACACTGGGTCACATTTGCCCAACGGCCTAAGGGAGGAGCTCGGCTTTGCCCCGGCTGGGGCCTGAGGGAGGCACTGAGCGGGGAGGCAGCGGCGGGTAGGGAGACGTGGGCTGGACCGGAGAGTTCAGGAGAAAGAGCAGCACAGGCCAGAACGCGAGGAGAAAGCGTCAGGGAGGGGCCTTGCAAGGGACAGAGTAGAGCTGAAGCCAGACCATGTTGCCGGGGCTCCCTCTCGCTCTCCCAGGGCCGATTAGATCCGGGGGACGCGGGAGATCCAGGGAGTTCCCCCCCCGTGAGCCCTCCCCGCCGACTCTCGCGCTCAGGCTCCGGTGTCTGAGCGGGGCGGCTGTGACCTTCCGGTGCGGGAGGCACGCGGCGGCGCGTCTTTGCTGGGCTCCCTGGGACAAGGGCCTGTGCCTGACACCCGCGTCCATGGGACTCTGCTCAGTCCCTCTACAGCTCCCGACCCACACCTCTGTCCTCAGGACTCTCGCCCTCTCTCTCTGTCACTGTCTACCTGTGTATCTATCATTTATCTATTAATGCCATCTGTTAATATCAGTCAGTCAATCACTCTTCCACGCAGTCTTCCTGCCTCCCTCCCTACTCTTTATCTACTACGGCAAGGTCTCAAAACAAGCTGCAGAGTGCCCCAGGCGGTGGGCACTGACAGATGGCACAACACGGCCGGGCAACGGCAATGGCTGCGATGACGTAGACAGACGCGCCCCCTCTAGACCTCGGTGCCAGCTGCTCTCGCTCCCGCGTCCCTCCCCGTCCTGCAAGGACGTCCTATTGTCTGGTCCTTGAAACCACGGCCGACCTTGGTCACCTTCACCCCCGGGGCCCGGACCAGCCCCAGCCCCTCCGGGTACCGTCCACTGGCACCCTGGCCGCCTGGCCCTCGACCCTCCACCGGCAGACGTCCCCCGGGCACGCCTGCTCCTGCCTCCTCCACCCTTTCCTTCACCCGCCCCGCCCCACAGGCACCCCGCGCCGGAGGAAGCGAGAGCCGAGCGCGCAGGTGGGACGCGAGCAGCTCAGGCGGCGCGTGGGGGCGGCGCCGGGCAGGTGAGAGGCCAACGCTTGGCGTGTTGGGTTGGTTCAGAGCCGGCAGGAGGGAGCGGCGGGCCCAGGGCCTGCCTGGCGTCTGCCCTCGGGGCCGCGCGGGCCACGGCTAAGTCATGCTCCGCGGTGTCTCAGTTCCCAGCCTCGGAAGCAGGCGGGAACGGTTACTAAATGTCCTGAGAAGCCAAGACGCTGCCTCGGGAGCACCGGGGAGCAGCGGCATCGCGGTGAGCAGGTGACGAGGGCTCGGCCGCCGCCCGCCCGGTCGCCCCACGGGTCCCGTCTCCGCTGCGCGTGCCTTGCGGGTCATGGCCGGGATAAAAACGGATGAGTGGCTGAGGTGGGCTCCGTGCAGACGCCAGGAGGGCGCCTCTTCAGGCGCGATTTCCCGGGGGACGGCGCAGCAGAGCCGCCGGGTGGCCCCCGACCTTGCCGGCGTCTTTCCGCGCTGTCGGGTCTTGCCGTGTTTCTGAAAGACGATGTTCGCAAGCCCCAACATCGCTAGATTTGCAGGGAATTAATTCTGCAGATGATGTGAGACGATAGCCTATAAAGTTAATGAGATATTACTGGAGCTGGATAAACAATTAGCAGCATTAGCCGCCAAGACAGACCGGGACCTGTTGCTGCCGAGCAGAACTGCAGCTAATTAAATTGAAAATTACAGCACAAGGGTGTGAAAACAAAGCCGGCGGAGGGGCTGGGGTGGGGAGAATCCACGGAAGTAATATTGCGCAGGCAGCCCTGGTATTAGAAGCGAGAGGCGGGCGGTGTATTAAAGCCATCCATCCCCCTGCCCCCCGCGCGCCTCCGGCTGGGTCCTCCCGCCTTCCCGCTGCCCCGGCCCGTGCTCGGGCCGCCCTGCGGTCTCCAGAGTGTCTTGTTGGCAGTTTTCCGTGCCCATCACCTGCAGGGCGGCTGTGGCACCCGCGTGGAGCCCTTGCTGACCCCGCAGTCCGTCCCCACAGCACCAAATGGGCTGCTTTGTTTGTGCCGGGCAGAGCGAGGCCCCCCCGGGCACAGCGATTGTATTTCAAGTCTCAGCATTTTGCGGTGATTTGGGCCCCGCGGCCCGCCAGGGGCTGGGCTGGAGGGCTCCCTTCACTGACCGGTGCGCAGCTCTCGGAGCCAGCAGCTGCCTCTCCTGAGCTGGGAGAGCCGCGCTCCCAGGAGGTCTGGCCCCGGGGAGACCAGGGCGTGCCCGCCCCTGTTCTGGGGGCAGAGGCAGGAGCCAGGCGTCTCCACCAGACCCGGGGTTGGCTGCAGCCAGGACAGGAGAGAAAAGTCAGGGACTTGGCCCACTTGGAGGAGCACATTTGGGCCTCCGGGGCCTCCGGTTCAATCTAGACTGGGGTTTTCCTCTACGAGACCCCGTGTGTACCGAGGGGTCACAGGTCCCCTTGGTTCCGCAAGACCCAAGAACTGGCCGCCTGCTCCAGGCCCCCGGGGCTCGTCTCTGCAGCGGGGGAGTCCGTCTGCCGGGAGTTGTCGCCACGTGCCTGGTCGGGCCCCGAGGGCCAGAGCGGGGATCTCCGAGGTCAGGGGAAGGGCTGCTGACCCTCAGCTGTCCTGCGCCCCGCGAGAACCGGCGGGCGCTGGTCCCCACACAGCGCGGGGTCGGTCAGCACAGCCCGGTGGCCAGAGAGCGAAGTCTCCGTGGTTAGGACTCATCTCGGCTGGACACAGGACTGGACGCAGGATTGAGGACGGCCATCGTGGAATCCACGTCCGTTTAGAGCCGTGACGCCCTGCTCTCTTAGAGCTGTCCGTGCTGCCCCCCCCCGAGGGGCTCCCCCCAAGCAGGCGGGGGAGTTGGCTCCTCCTAAGCATCCCCGAGCCTGTGCCCTCCGGGGTGCCCCTGCCGCTCCTGGCAACCTTCGGATGCCCCAGCACCAGGGGAAGGTCAGGCCCGACCACTGCTGCAGGAGAGGGACCACCAGAGCCCTGCGTGGCGGCGTGGCCGATGCCTGAGGGCTCTGACGGCGCCCGGGTGAAGGCCTCTGCCCTGGGCCAGCGGCTGAGGCCCGGCTGGAGTCCTGCAGGAAAGAAAAACCCATTCGGGAAAAAGCTGGAGGTGGATCCTCTGCTCAGCAGCAACCCGTGACGTGGGCAGCCAGGTCGGCCACACCAGTGCAGGACGACGGGGCGAAGCGCAGCAAAGGCCGCTCAGCAGGAAGCTCCAGCGGAAGCAACTCAAAGGCCAGGAGGGCCCTCTGCTGCGGCCGTCCAGGGCCTCGGGGCCCTCCGTGGCGCCACCAAGACTGGGGGCTGACGCTCACCGGGCCCGTCCTAAGTCGCCCCCAGGAAGGAAGCCGGGGCTGCCCTTCCCAGAGTCTCGCTCACCTCACGGCGCAGAGCAGGCGCTCAGTGAGCTCTGGCTGGTGACGTCCCCATCGACACACACAGAGGTTCCCCAGACACCCGCTCAGCCAAGAGTCAGGACTCACTTGTTCGATAAAAACTTCATCCCTTCGGGGGAAAACGATGATACGATGAACGGTCAGAAGGGCCGAGACTCCAAAGCCCCCCGCGACGCGTCACGCCCGAGGCCGGCGCCGCGGAGAAGCCTTCCCGGGCGACACCGCCGCTGCCCGCGATGGAATAACCTTCAGGGACTCGCCGTCTTCCGCGTTCCACGGGAATGATTTTAGTGGCAAACATTTTATAAGTTAATTCTGAAAAGACGTGAGCAGAGACAGATTTAGTTCATTCTCTGTCTACATTTGTTTTTGCGCTTTTAACTGCAAACGAGTTTCGAGGAGCCGAGGCGTGGCCGGGCCCCGGGGCTTGCGGGTGAAGCGCCGCGGCCCCTGAAGGAGTTGGGGAGCAGGGGCTGAGGCTGGGAGGAGGCGGCGCCCCACATACAGCTTTAGCGGCGGGTGTCCCCTCGGCCGGGGGGCCTGCGAGGGGGAGGCGGTGTCCGCGGCCCTGCTGCCTCCTGGTGCCCGAGACACCGGTTGCCGCATCAGCCTGTAGACGCCGCCCGGTGCTTTTCCGTGTGTGCAGCCCGGTTGTGCGACACGCTAGAAAGTGTGTCACGGCTAGAAGGGTCTTTACCACAGAAAGACACTCTGTTTTCATGGCCCCGAGTTATCGGCTCTTCCGTGTGGCCGCTCTGGCCCCTGCAGAAGCAGCGCTGGCGTCAGGGGTCGTGTTGGTATTTCAAGTCGTGCCTCCTGAATTTCGCCCGGTCAGCCCCGGGGCCGCCGACAGCTGCACGGGCGCCCCAGGCTTCCTGCTGGGACAGGGCGGCGCCCACCCCCAAAGCTGACTCCAGGGTCTGCTCCCTTATCCGCTGAGGGAGCCTGTGCAGGGAGGCGCGCAGGGGAGGGTCGTTATTCTGGTTGCATTAAAAATCCAGCAAGGTGCCCCCCGACCCCGCATGCACACTGAGAGGGGCTCCCCCGGCTCATCCCTTGTCTTCATTTGCTAGAAGAAAAGAGGAATATTGGCCCCTCGTTCACCCGCCTCATGCTGCGGTTTCAAATATCTTTGCTTTAGTGAAATTCTGGGTTAAGGTTAATGATTCAGCTCCGCGGCTAAGCATGTTCTCTCAGAAGGTGATTCATGTGTTCCGCGGGGCGCGGGCCGGGCGTGCGTGCTCACGCTCGGGGTCAGGGCAATTTGGAGCCACTTTTATTAAGGCAACGGGAAGGGGCTGGGAGGTTGGGTCAGACTCTCGGCTAATTACAGACCCTTTATCCTGTGACTAATTAGCATCGGAGTCAGGGCTGGAGCAACCGGGGAGAGAGGACAGGGATGAGGTGGCCGCGGCCATTGCCCCGTGGGGAGCCCGTGTTAGGGAGGAGCCCGGCCACCGGGGCTTCAGGAGTCACCCTTTCCATTCAGCGCCGCCCGCGAGCCCCGCGACGGGAGGGAGGGAGGGTGCCGAGCCGCAGGGGCCGCCGGGCTGGCCCGGGCCTGTGCCGCCGCTGCTCCCCCCGAGAGGTGGCGCGTGGTGGGTGCGGGACCTAATGCCTCCCACAAAATCTCCTCCATGAAACCGAACCCCATCAGAGGGATGGCGTCGTTTCTTGGCCGCGTTAATTTTTAATAAGCTGGTTGCATCAAATCCAATCATGCCATGGAGGGCAGTTTTTATATTTTATGAACACAAATAAATCCCTTCCCAATCTACAAGCTCCTCGGTGGGGCTTGCGAGGGCCTTTGGGTAGCGTGCGTCAAGCCTTCATCTCCCGTAGCCGCCCCGGACTTGTAAGTACCTCTGGAAGATTCACTGTTGCTTAAATAATTGAATCTATTTAAAGAAATGAAGCCAATTAACTTTTCAGTTTATGACCAAGAAATAATTTCACCACGTGTGGTCAGATTCTGCTAAGCATCTGGGGATTCAATTATTGCTCAGAGCTCAGAAAGCTCCGCGCAGGACCCTAAACGCGCCTCTCCCGGCCTCCGCAGGGGGACTCTGGGTGCGGACCTCACGGTCAGGCACCAGCAGCCGACGACGCTCCATGGGCCTGACACCTGCACATTCTCAAATCCTTCTTCTCACGAAACCCTGGCGGGGCGGGGGATGCCCTTGGGGACAGGTGCGCCCGCGCTGCTGCCCCCGTAGGCTCGTCCTTCCTGCAGGCTCTCCCTTCTCTCCTGGAGAGACCCAGGCTCCCTCAATCTCTTGGCCTCAGGCCTTCCTCTTGGGCTTTATGCACATGAAGGTGCAGGTGATGGACGGGAGGCTAACAAAGGCAGACTTTCCTCACAGGAGTTTGCAGTGGTAATAGGGAGAGCATCTGGGCAGAAAACATAAACAGCTGGGGTGTTGGGCACTATCATGGGCTGAGAACTCGGGGTTGCTTTCTTTGGGGGGGCGCCAGCTCTGAGAGACGGACCGCCTTGTTTTCCTCTCCCTCCCACGCTGGCTCACAGCCCAGAGCCGTGGCCCTGGAGAGGGAGGGGCCGGGAGGGCGATCCTTTCCCGCGGGGAGGATGGGTCTCCCCCCCCCCCCCCCCCCCCCCGCGTCAGCCACACGCGCTCGCAATGGGGCTCCCGAGGCAGGGACGCCCGCGCCGGGGCGGGGAGTTGGCGGGGAAGCTGTGTGTCGGCCCAAGCCCTTCTTTCCGCTGAGCCGGGATGTTGCCGGGACCCGCCACCGCCACCACCCATGGCAGACCCTCTCGTGCCACCCTGCGCTCCCGTGCGTGGCTGCTGCGTGGCGGGCGCCGCGGCAGATTCGGGCCCAGGAGAGCTGAGCTGAAGGCTGCTGCCCGCTCTCCTGCGGGGCGTCTGCCAGACAAGGCGAAGTTGCTCGGTCACCCCCAGGGCCCGCGGCAGCTCCCGCGATGGGCATCGAGCATGGAGCGAGCAGCTGTCAAACGGCCGCCCGGGGTTCATTGCCGTGGAGGCAGCACCTGGCCTGTGTCCGGCCGCTGTCCTGTCCCTCTGGCCCTTGGGAGTCACTGGCCGGGTGGTCCACACACTGGCTCCTACGTCCACGGTGGACTGGAGCCCAGAGCGGGGAGTCTGAGGCTCCGCCCCTGCAAGGCGACTGGGGCAGGGGCCCCGCACGTGTCTCTGGAACAAGGTGTGAAGGGTGGACGCCAGGCCCCCCAGGCTGGTTTGGCTTCGTGCCATTGAGCAGGTAGAGTGGACAGCTTCCGGAGGAACCACCGCGCCCCACCCAGGGTCCCGTTCCTGGGCGCCCCGCAACGCTGTGCCCCCGAAGCAGGGTCCGACCCCAGGGCGCAAGCAGCTCTGGCCTGCACTGGACCTGAACTAGCTCCGTTTCCGTCACCGGCTCTAATTACTTACGTCCCCACCAAGGCTGTGCCGAGGGCTGCTCATGAGGTGCTCTCCGCTGCCCCTGCCTCCGGGACCTCGCTGGCACCCAGCGCCCACCTGAGTTCATGGCGCCGTGACGGCCAGGTCCTGGGGGACGGGAGAAGAGGACCCCACAGAACCCCGCTGTCAGCCAACTGCCGAGAGGAAGAGGCTCAAGTCCCTGCACCGCTGCGCTAGCGACGAATCCGGGACTTTACCCGACCCCGTCAGCCAGCGTGGCGTGCTCTTTGAAACGGGGATGGCGGAGCCTGGGGCTCCAGAAAAAGGCCGGGGAGCGCGAGCACCCGCGAGTGGACAGTGACCCCGAGGTCCAGCCCAGACCGAGCTGCCTGGACACTTGGGGGGCTGGGAGGCCCCGGCCTGCAGGGTTGGGCACTGCGCATGCCACGGCCATTGTGCTCTGTTCGCTGTGCCGTGGGGAGCCCCGGGAGCCGGACGTGCCGCCGTGACCCCCCGGGGGCCCCCAGTGCGGGGAGGAAGCGGCCCCGCTAGGACTCCCCCACGCGGGCGAGGGCTCGTTCCTCGCGGCTCTGGTGATGGTGAAATCGTTATTTTTTCCCTCTTGGAATTAGTTATTGAAATTCCAAATGTCAATTTATTTTAATCCCTTAATTCTGAGCCCAGTTGACGATGCTTAGAGTATTAAAACATTTTAAAGTATTTTAATTATGTAAAACTTGAAACAGACTTGAAAGCCTCTTATGTAGACTTTGGGGTGCAGTGTGGGGTATTCTTACCTCTCGGCAGCCACCACCACGCCAGGCCCCCGAGTTGATGGGGGCACGTGGGCTCACCTGTCGTGGCCGAGGGACACGTGGGCGCGTGGGCGGGTCCCCCTGTGGCAGGACAGGGCGGCGCGGCTGTGCAGGGCCCTGAGTGAGCCCCAAAGTCACTTCTGGTCGACTCGAGGCTCAAGGTCTGCCCGTCATGGCAGCTGGCGCCCCCCGCGGTTTTGCCAGTTCTTATCAAATTCACACGACGCAGCAGCAGGTCCTCCGGGGCGGGCTCCGCACGGCGGGCAGGCAGGGGACGGGGCCGCCAGAGACTCCTCGGGTCATGAGCTCCAGGGTCTTGTGTCCTGAATCCACTTTGTTCTGCAGCGCGTGGGGGGCCCCCGTCGGCCAGTCCCAGGGCTCCGGGGCCAGAGCAATGGACGGGGGTGCCGGGGTTGGGGGTGGGAAGTGACGAGGTGGGGGTTCTGGGGTGGGTGGACCCACAGGGGAACGGCTCGCACATCCGCAGGCTCGGGGCTGAGGAGGACAGGGCGTGTGTGTGTGCAGGTGTGCGCGTGTGTGCGTGACGTGTCGGGGCTGAGACCCGCGCGCCGGCTGCCCTCAGTCTGTGCCCCCCGGCAGCAGGGAGGGTGATGAACCGCCTGGTTTTGGGGGGTTCTGCCCACAACCCTGTGCCTCCTGTGGGCCCGGACTGGGCGCTCCGCCCCAGCGCCCACCGCCAGGCCGGCACCCGTGAAGGTGACCTCCCAGTCCATGCGCTGGAGAGAGCCGGCCGCTCCCGGAACGCGTAGTTTAAGCCCAGTTCCAGGAATGTTCTGGGGCTTTTTATCTTCGTGGTGAAGCCGTAAGGGCCTTAGCAGCAGCTGGCCGGGCTGCGGAGTGGAGCTCCGCGCGGTCATTAGCGGCGCTGCTGAGAGGAGGCGGGGGCGGGAGCCGCCTGAGCAGCACCGGCGGACGCTGCTCACCGACCGGGCGGCTGATGGAGGATGGGCCTCGCCCCCCAGGCGGCGCCGTCCTCAGCCAGGGTGGGTGGTTGCTGGGTGTGGGCGAGCGAGTGGAGAAGCCCCGTCTGAGCCAGAACGGGGGTCGGGGGCGGTTCACAGTCCCCGCCCCATCCCGACTGAGCACCACCTGGAGAATGGGGTGACATGTCGATGGGGCTGGGGGGCCCGCCTCCTCACTTGGCTCCCCACCCTGGGGCGCGGTCTCCAGCGGTTCCCCGTCTCGTCCTGCGGGTCGCTGGGCTCGGTGTCCTGCTTATGCCCGGCCTGGCTGCTTCCGGGGCCGATGGCCGTCCCGAGAGCGAGCGTCCCGGGCCAGAGTCTCAGGCGCGAGGCTGCCCAAGCACCCAGCCCAGCGGTCACGAGCCAGCCCAGGTTCCCAGAGGCGGGCGCCACCTCCGGGCAGCATGGCGGGGCGCTGGTGGCCGATGTCACTGGGCTGAGAAGACGCCCAGGCCCTCCAAGGCCACGGCAAGACGGGCGGGGAGAGGGGAAGCTGGCCCACCCGGCTGCACGCCGGATCTACCCGCTCCCGCCCCACCGCCGTCCACCCCGGCCTCGACCCGCGGTCCCGCAGCAGCCAGGGGGAGGCCGGGAGCCCCGACGCTCCTGCAGTCCAGTTAAGGGAAAGGCTGACAGGTGCTCCCAGCCTGGGCGCACGTTACAAAGGCCAAGAAGCTTCTCTGCAGCCCCGACTCCTGTCTGAACGGTAGGAGCCCTGAGCGGTGGCTGGACAAGGAGCCCCCTTAGGTCTCCCTGCTCCCCAAATCTGACTGTGTGCAGTGAGGGCAGGGGCCAGGCTCCCTGATGTCTGAGTCCAGGGCCGGGCGCTGGGGGGCTGGGAGCTCTCGGGGGGCCCGGGAGCTCTCAGGCAGCCAGGGCAGGGCTGGAGGCCGGGGTGGGGGTTCAGGCTGGTCCCCACTGGTCATGGACGAGGGGGTGGCGTGGGCAGGGACCCAGGGGGAGATCCCAGCCAGTCCCAGCTGGGCTTCCGCCTGCCCGTCCCCAGGCTGCCTGGGCTGGCGGGACAAAGTCGGGCCAAGGTGGGCCCCCGGCGCCCCGAGGAGCTCCCCGTGCAAGGTTGAACACCCCAGCGTCAGGGAGTGGCTGCCTGAGACCCTGCGAGGCGCGGGGGCCGCCGGGCCCGGACGTGGTGGTATAAATAGCCGGCTTTTGTGAGAAGCTGCTGAGCCGCGCAAATACCAGCCGCACCTTGAGGTATCTGCTGAGTCTTATTATTCTTGGGTAATTGGGGTTACCGGCAGTTGCTCTCTCTTATCGGTCAAAGTTTCTCTTCAGAACGGTGGCTCCTGGGGGTGCAGGAGCCGCCCCCGCAGCCTCGGCCAGGCAATTAACCCTTCTCCCCCCGAGGGAGCGTGTGCACCCACCCCTGACCACGCACTGGCCGGGCGGGGAGCGGCAGGAGGCCAGGGCGGGCGGGACGCGGCCGGGGGGCCCGTGGCGGGAGAGCTCGGGCGGGAGCCCCTCTGGGCTCTGAAGGGCAGACGCCGTGTCCTCACCCACCAGCCCCGCACACGCCGCACGGCCGCCCGTGCCGGAATGCAGCCGGCCTGCTGTCTGCTGCACGGCGGCTCACGCGGGGCGGCGGTCGCTGCGTTAGGAGGACCGTGGGGTCCGCAGGGGCTCCCGGCCAGGGCCCCCCCACCCGCCGGGCAGTGGACAGCCTCGGAGGACTCGCTCCTTTTCCACTCTAAGCCCGCGCGTCTCTCAGTTACTTCTGCACGTCGCAGACCTCGTCGGTTTCAAAAACACGGGACATAGTCCTGGCAACCTGCAGCCCAGCCTCGGGCCGTCACAGCCCCGGGCGTGACTTCGTGGCCAGAGGAGGGTGCGACCGTGGGAGGGCCATAGAGCCCGCGGCCTGGGGAGGGCCGGGAACGTTTCTGAGGCCCCCATGAGGGCCTTATTTGTTAATCTCTCTCTGACTCCCCAGAGAGCTCACGTGCAGGCTCTTCTCTCTGCAGCTCGGCTCAGCTCCCTTAAACCAGCCCCGACCACCCCGCCCTCATCCCTGCCTCCCCGGGGGTGGGGGGTCTTGCTCCTCTGCAGAAAGGAGAGGGGACCCCCACCTGTCTGCTGAGCGACACCCCTTGTTTCTAACTAGACTGTGGGCTTCCTGGCGCACACGCAGGCTTCTCTGGCTCCGTCGCTCCTGCACGTCCTGGGTGGGCTTTTTCCTAGCATGTGTGAGTCTCCAAGAGCATCACCGGGGCCAGGTTCAAGCCCCCGTGTGGCCTTCCTGGCTGTGTGACCTTGTGAGCCTCCCTCTGCAGCAGCAGAACCCGTCTCCTGGGCCCTCCGCGGAGGCCGGGACCCTGCTGGGGGCCGGGTCTGGGGGTCCAGAGCAGAATCCTCAGCCCCAGCCACGGCAGGTGGGGCGGGACCCTAATGCCTGTCCCACATCGAGGCTCTGGTGGTGAACACGGAGCTGTCAGCCTCGCATCCCGAAGCCCCTCCCTGCCCCTCCGGGACCCACAGCCAGCCTGCGGGTCCATCACGCGCCGTTTGCTCACCTGATCTGGTCCGAGCCTGTCCCGGCGGGCCCTTGACACCCCAGCGGGGGAGCCTCACCTGGCCCCGTGCCCACCGCCCTCCCGGCCCACCTGCCTTCTCCCTGCTGTTGGCTCCTGACCCGCTGCTCCCGGGTGCCTCGGGGAAGTCGGCAGCTAACGGGACTAACGAGCGGGTCACTCCATCTCCGAGGAGCCCCGGGCCGGGCTCCCAGCTTCCAGCAAGGGAGGCTTCGTGATTCTTACTGCGCATCATTTGAAGGTGACTTTGGTCCTGACCACGTTTATTTTATGCTCTTTGTGGCCAACTGATGCTCAGAAGAGCTGAAGTGAGCAAGCGGGAGATGGAGCGTCAGTCACCGGGGAGGAAGGAGCCGGGCTGGCAGGCAGCGGGCGGGGCGGGCGGGTGGGGTGTCCAGGGAGCCCCCACCTTCTCGGCAGCTCCCCTCCCCTAGCTCTGAGGTGTGCAGTGAAGGGGGGCAGCGGGCAGGGCCTTTCTGGGCTGGGGAGAGAAGCTTCCCTCACCCCAGAGCCTCCTGGGGATGTTGACAGCAGCGGGAGAACCCCAGGAACACGGCTTGCCTTGCCCTCACCCCCACCTTCTGTGGGGTCCTGCTCTCCTGAGCTTGCTTTGCCAGGGTCCGCTGGGGGGGGGGCTGGGTCTCCGTGCCAGTGACCCACGGCGCCTGGGTCAAGATGAGACCCGAGGGACCCCCTTGAGGAGAGGGGCCTCCATGAATTCCAGAAGGTTCTCTCCTCCACCTTTCCCGTCTTCTCCATCTGGAGGCCAGTTCCCAGGGGGTGGGTCAGGAGACCCCCATAAGGCGTGGCTGCCCTGCAGGAAGGGCCGGGGTGCTGGGGCCCACAGCGGGGCTTGTCCTCTGCGGCTGTTGGATGCTTTCAGGTGTGACCTGATGCTGGAGGGAGTTGGAGGGGAGCCTCGGGGGGACCCCAGACACCCCGCCTTTGGACTCCTGCCTCCACACCAAAGCGGAGGGGGCGCGCGAGCCCCGCTTCTAATGGATGACCCGGCTCCCCTCGGAGACGTGCTCAGCGGCTCTCAGACTCGCTGAGCCGCGCTGCTTCCTTTTTTTTTTTTTTTTTCTTAAGTGCGTGCTGCTCAATTACCTCCTGTTCCTCTGAATTAGGTGTTACTGGGAAAATGCAGCTGCCCCCAATACCTTCCTGCCTTCCTGACAGACGAGCTGTTGAACTTCAAAAGTATTTTCAAAAGTAGGACATCCAGGTGTCACGAGCCAGGGGCGGGCGCTGGCGCGCCAGGCCCTCGGCCACCTCTCGTGTCGGGCCCCCCGGAGCCGTGTCCCTCCCGAGTCCGCGGGGAGAGGACCCCCAGAGCCAGGCTGCTGCCAGGAAACTGGGAGTGGGGGCGACCCCTGCAGGGACCCACTCGTCTGAAATGGGGGACGATGAAGTGCAGACTGGACGGAAGGCGTGGGGAGCGGGTGGGGACGCAACGGTGGGGGCTGAGCCGGCGGCCAGTCGGCCCCGACGGCGGGGTTGGGTGGGGGTGCTGTCTCTGGGGTTGCAGCTGATTTGCCGCTTCTTGGTCGGGGCCCTCAGGGTTGCGCTGGGTGGTGAGGGGAGCCTTGCCCGGTGCTCAGGGCCCGGTGTCGCTGCCCGTGGCCGCAGCCAGCGCGTCTCACCCAGACGGCACCCGAGGGAAATGCTCCGCTTGGTGCACGGGCGTGGCAGCGGGCGAGTCCACGTCCTGTCCTCAGAGCCTCCCGGCACCTAGGTCAGTGCTATCAGCTGGGAGCGATTTTGCCCCAGAAGGTCTTCGGCACTATCTGGAAAGATTTCCACTGGCGCTTGGCTGAGGGTCCCCCACCGGGCAGCGCGGCCTCTGGTCCTGGTGTTGGGGGCTGATTGGGGGCCTCTCCTGGGCCAGGAGCTCGGGGGTCTTCCTGTGGCCTCTGCAGTCGTGTGATATTTCTGCTTCCTATTGTCTCGGACTCGGCGGTGGGGGGGGGGGGCCCTGGGACGGCAGAACCAGAGGGAAGCCTGTTCCTCACCGTTGTTCCCCAGGCCGTGAGAAGGGAGGGAAGGGCTCCTCGCCGCCAGGGAGGCCCGTCTGCGGCACCCACCCGCATGCCTGTCCCAGGTGGGTCCCCGGGGGGGTGGCGCCTGAGCAGGGCGGCGCGTGCAGGGCCTGCCCCCTCAGCTGGGCAGCACTGAGGACCAGGAGCTGGTGCAGAGCAAGAGCCTGAGTTCATCAGAGAAGGTTCTGGCCAGCGATGGCAGCAGCAGACTCAGGCTGGTGACGGCTGTCCCGACGGCCCTCTCCAGCAGGCTGGGGTTTGCTAGTCTTGCCATCGTTTGTTGTCTGTTTGGCTGAGAGTTTCATAAAATGCAATCTGGGCCTGTGAAAACACGCCAGACAACGTGCCCACACGAGGACGTGTCCACCCAGGACGTGTCCAGCCAGGATGTGGGTAGCCGCAGGCAGGTGGCCACGGCCTGAGCGGGCCTGCCCTCTCCCGGGCCCAGCCCCGCGGGTGCATCGGCCTCTACCAGGTGGGAAGCAGCTCCAGCTGGGGTATCCCAGTGAGCCCACTCAGCTCGGGAGAAGCGCAGGCTGGACAGAATGGAGCAGGGCCACCCCAGTGTCACCCACATTGTGGGGCCTCTTCTCCTGGCCTCCCCCGGGATCCCTGACGCTGCAGGCCAGAGTAAGCACGATGGCCTCCAGGGTTACCATGAAGACGGGTGTGTGTGTGTGCGTGCGTGCGTGCGTGCGTGCGTGTGTGTGTGTGTGTGTGAGCCGTCCAGCCTGGGCTGTCCTGGGGGCTCTCGGCAAGCACAGGCACCCTGGGGAGCGGCTGCCTGAGTGGACATCCGTAAGTGAGCACAGCGGGCAGGGCGTGTGGTCAGCTTTGTCCTGGAGGTCCCAGCCAGGCCGCACGCCTGTGCACATGAGGCGTGGAGAGGGACGGAGTGGGCAGCACTCCTGGGTTTACTCACCTCACGCCTGATTCCTGTGTTCACATAAATGAAAACCCCGCTGGTGTGAGGGTCACGGGGCAGGGGGGCAGCGCCGCGCCCTGGAGCGGAGCGGGAGGAAAGCACACCTGGGGGGGCAGGCAGGGACGATGACAGTGGGGAGAGGGACCCTCAACCCCCTCCCCCTGCGGACCCTAACCCAGCTGACCCCTGCCCTGACTGGCTCTAACTAGCTCTGACTAGCCCTGACTGGCCCTAACCAGTCCTCACCCTAACCAGTCCTCACCCTCACTAGCCCTAACTAACCCTGACCGGCCCTAACTAGCTCTGACTAGCCCTGACCAGTCCCGGCTCCCCCGCCAGGGCTGCTCCACTTTGGGAGGTCGGGCAGGCTCCAGGGAGCCTTGAGCACGGGGCTGGGACAAGTGTGGCCGGGGCCTCAGGACAAAGGGCATCGGGTGGAGGGACAGCAGGTGCAGCTGTGCTGGGCGGGAAGGGCAGGGGCGTCGGGGGGAGGAAAGACCCGGGAGAGGCGGCCTGGGGTGGGCGAGGCAGGGCGGGGGCATTCGTGGGGGAGGGCAGGTGGGGCTGTCCTGCCGCGCCTGACCCGGTGGAAGGCCCCCTCGCAGGGCCGTCTGCAGGAGCAGCGCGGAGGAGGCAGGAAGTCGGGGAAGCCGCAGAGACCGTCTCAGAAGGCCAGGTGGCCGGGGACAGCGCCGGTCAGAGGCCGTGCTGCGAGCTGATGGGCCTCGGCGCTCTGTGAGGGGACGTCCCTGCCTGGTGTCTGTGTGTGCGGGGCAGGCACAGCTGGAGCACATGCTCGGTGGGCAGCACCACCCAGGTGCTGGTCCAGTGTCGCCCGCAGCAGCCCAGCAGCCACCACCCAGGGACCCCGGTGCCCCGAGAGCCAGAGCCAGAGTAGCCTGTCTGGGCCTAGCTGTACGGAGGGGTGGACGTGTCTCCCCTGGCCAGCCGCTCTGCTGACCCCATGAGAGCTTCGCTGGGCTTCGGAGAGCCGTGAGGGGCACCTCTGGGCACCCAACGGCCCATGGCCAGTCGCAGTGGGCCCTGTGCTCGCTGCCAGGAGGAAAGCTGCCGGAACATTCTATGGGTGTGAGTCTGCCCGTATCTTCGGAGAGCCGAGTCCCGGGGCCTGGGCGTAGCCAGCCTCAGCAGACACCGGGAGGCCCTTCCCGGTGCTGGTCCTGCCAGTTCTCCACGGTGAGGGCCCAGGTCTCCGTCCGATCATCCCTCCCGCTCAGCCTTTCCGCTTCCGCCGTGGGGGCCCCTGGGTGAAGGTGCCCCTGTGGCTCGCGCCTTCGCTCCCTGCATGAGTCACGAGGTTGTGCATCTTTTCGTGTTTAATGGGCCGGTCTGGACACCCTCCTTTGTAAGGCACCTGCCCAGCCTCTGCCCCTTTTGCACGGCGTCCGTGTCCATGCGCTTCCTTCTGGATGTTTATTTTGAAGTTCGAGAATTGCCTTTTGATTTGCTTTTCCAGTTTCCAGCTCACTGCCCAAATCCTGCATCTGGTCCTTAAATTCCCTGGACGTGCGTGACCGTTTTCGCCGCCTGGTCTTCTCTGTTCCTCTCATCCTTGCATCCTTTAAAGCCAGGGCGTGGAGAGCCGGCAGCGCCTGCCAGGGCGGCCTGCAACGAGGGTCCTGCGCCCCGCGTGGTCCCCGCCACACCTGCCCCGAAGCTCCGCTCCTCACGGCCTGACCCCGCGTTCCTCCTGGTTGCCAGCCCCAGGGCCTCGGCTCATAAAGCAGCAAGTGCCTTTGCTGCGAAGCCCCGCCAAGTGGGGCCCTCTTCTCTGGAGTGTGGGGGGCCCGCCCCGCCCCATTTATACCCCAGTGGTGGGGAGCAGGGCGGGCAGGGGCCGGGCTGCCCCTTCCAGAGCGTCACCACCTCCAGCCTGGCCCCGGGCCCGGGGAGGACTCTGCCCACCCGCCCGCCGCCTCCTGGTCCAAAGCAGCAGGACCTTCGTGCGGACAGTCACGCCCGATTCTTGAGTCTCCCCCCACCGATCTCCCAGCCCTTCACCCCAGGCTCTCCCTGACTCGGAAGCTGGACGCTTTCAGGTAAGTTTTAATTTCTGAAATTTCACAAAAAGAAACTTTCTCTCGGAAAGCCGTTCCTACAAGAGGGAGCATCCCGCGCCCAACGCGGATGCTGGTGGTCCGTGAGGGGGACGCCCTGCGGGGCCCAAGCTGCCCCTGGACGCCACGGCCGACACCCCAGGGTGTCCCAGCCCTGCGGGGCTGACGTCGAGGGGACAGGCACGGGAGTCTCGAGCGAGCCGAGCACCTGCACATGGCGGGCGGGTGCTGGCTGGAGGCCGCGGGTGGCGGGTGGGCTCGGGCCGGGTCTCGCTGACGTGGGCGTGCGGGTGTCTGGCAGGAGACGCGGCTCTAAACCATCACCCGGCCACCCTGGAAGGGAAGAAGGCGCCGCGAGGACGTGGAGAGTCCCTCGGGCCCCACGGGTGCGGGTCAGGCGCCACCTTGGAAGCCTTCAGAAGGAGCCGCCAGTGACCAGAGGGGCCGGGCGCCGCATCGGGGGACGTGGAGCCCGTCCAGGGCCCCCCAGAGATTCGGGCACCGAGTGAGGACCTGGCAGGGGCAGGGGCAGGCTTCCCGGGAGCAGAGAACTTGGAGGAACACGGGCTCGCAAACTCCAGTGCGCACGGGCCTCGGGCTTAGACGCGCCAGGCTGGGGTCAGAGGCGGCGTCCGAGGCCGTCAGAGAAGGAGGAAGCGTGGAGGCCGCCGCGGGCCACGCCGGCGGGGCTGGACAGGAGCAGAGGGAGGCTGGAGAGGATGTCGGCGCTGGTGGGACTCGTGGGTCCCTCCCGACCTTCCAGGCCTTTCCCTTCCGTGGTGTGGACTCGACCCACTGAATGGCGGCTGGTCTTTTATGGTGAGAACTGGGGGGGGCTTGACAGCTCCATTTGTGAAGTAGCCCCGCCCCTCCTCAGGTGCGCGGCCAGCGCTGCGACCCCCGACGTCCTGGTGGGGATGGACCCGCCACCGCCGGTGTGGCTCCCGCCCCAGCCGCCTGTCTGTCAGCAGGACGTCGGCATATCGGCCGGGGTTTGTGGCGTCGAGGATGTGAGGACACGCACTCGCCTGCCTGGTGAGTGTCGCCATGCCCCCGGCTCCCCAGCCCCCGCCCCGTGCCCCGAGACCCTGCTGCCCAGATCCCCAGTCCTCACTGCCCGGCACCCCAAGGTCCCACCGCCTAGCACCCCCGCCCCCACCGCCCAGCCCCCTGAGGTCCCCGCTGAAAGCAGGAGCAGCCCCCATCTCCAGCCCTCAGACACCCACTCGCGGCGCGGGCAGGGGGCCCGTGTGGGGCAGAGCGCGGGGCAGAGTCCACTCCAGGTTTCCTCCTCCTCGCCTGGGCCCTCCTGGCTGCCCCGGAGGAAGCGCTGGGGCGGGAGGGAGGGGCCGGCGGAAGACCAGCCCGGACAGCTGCGGGGAACAGGTGACAGCTTGTCGGAGGTGGCCCAGGGGCGGCCGTGTGGGGGCATCGAGGCTGGCGTGAGAGGCAGATCCCGCGGTCAGGACGCGTCCTCAAAGAGCGGGCGGGCAGCCGCCCAGGCTGAGATGCAAAGGGAATGCCTCTTTCAAGCGAGGGACTGTTTTCGGGACCTGTGAAGCGCTCCTGCTGGCCTTGGTGACATCTCCCCCAGCAGCGCTCTTTTCAGAGCTGCTTCTGGGACTTCTGTCAGCCGGGGTTCTCCCGAGAAGCAGCCGGCAGGATGTGTGTACAGAGAGAAGAAGATTTATTTTAAGGAATTGATTCAAGTGATGATGGAGGCTGACAAGTCCCAAACTCAGATGGGGGAGGCTGGTGACAAGCCCCAAATCTGCCGGGGTGGGGCGGGGGAGGCCTGGCAGGCGCAGGCTTGGGACAGTGACGGTTCCGGTCTCGAGACGGTCTGCGGGTGAGCCAGGAGGAGCCGGTGCTGCAGGAGGCCAGAGACGGCTTGTGGCCGAACCCCCCGGGTTCCGAGGGAGCTTTTAGTCTTCTCCAGTCCTTCAGCTGCTTGGGGGAGGCCCACCCCACTCTGGAGCGCAATCTGCTTCCTCAAGTCCACTGACTTAAATGTTAATCTCATCCCAGCCCCACGGAAACATCAGAATAAGGCGAGACCCCACAGGTGGGCATATACAGTCAATGCCACGACAGGCTGCGCCGGAAGCCCTGACGGCGGACACCCCAGGAATGTGCCTGCAGCTTCCCTGGTGCGCTCCGAGGTCCCTCGTGCTGGAGCTTTGCTGTGACTTGTGAGTCGCATCCAGGAACCGTCTCTTTCTCCACCCAAATAATACCCCCAAAGCTGTCACTCCCCACCAGCAGGAACTTAATTCAAACGCATCCATGGACGGCCGGGAGAGAGGACATCTGTCCCCAGGGACCTCTGGTGGAAGGACACCTGCCATCTGTCCTGCGGGTGCCGCCTGGGCCCCCCGGCTTGTGCAGGAGACGGGCCAGATGTTCTCTGGGGAGCACTTCTTGATCGAGGATGTGATGACACTGGCCCCTCATTCCTTGTGAATCAACAGCTGCTGATTTCATTCAAATAATCTAATTTGAAATTCTGCTTCTGGAACACAGACAGCTCCTTCCGCCCAGGCAGAACAAAGAGAGGAGAACAGGGGGCCTTCATGGGAGATATTTTGGGTGTTTTCAGACATAGACGCCAGCAATCTGTTCGCTCGTGGGGCTCTGACCTCTTGTTTTGAAGAAAAACAGGGAAAACAAGCTGAGGACGAGGAACATAAATATTTTACTTTCACGCATTCTCCAGTCTGGGCCGAGACACATGTCTCCCCGGGACCTTCCCCAGCCCGCCCCCTCCCCCACCTCTGTGACAAGCAACGTGGACACGAGGCGACGGAGCGGATTCAAAATGCGGTTTACCAGTTTGGAGGAAAGACGAGCTGGCGCCGCACGGCCCGCCTGGGAGAGACGGCGTTCGCGGGGGTTTATAGGGCCCTGGCAGGAGAGACGCCGTGTTCCGGTGTGGGCGCTGGGGTGGCCCAGAGGGAGCAGGGCAGGCCGCTGAGCCCGTCCCGGGGGCCAGGAGCGGAAACGCAGAGAGGGGGAGAGGACCCCGAGACTCCGAGACGGCCGTGCTCAGCCTCCGCGCCCCGAGCCTGGTCTCCTGGCCCCGGGGGCCGGTCTCGGAGCTGCCTCCGCATCCCCCGCCCCCCGCCTTTCCAGCCGGACCCTCACAGCCAGGCCGCGCGTTGTGTCCGGAGGGCGCCGGGTCCCTTGGCCGACGACAGGAGGCAGAGCGTGAGAAGGACAGCGGTTTGGTGGGTCGACACACTGAGGAGGCGCAGACTCGTGTCGGGAGGCCCCGTCCTGCTCTCCGGCAGGGCAGGTGTTCATCCGGGGCCCCGGGGCGCAGGAGGGCCAGGGCCGGCCCGTCCTTGCCTGTAACTCACGCCTGGAGGGGCCGCTTGAGGCCAGCTCACCTGGCCCTCGCCTGGCGGCCGGCGGCCCCATGTTTTCTTCCTAGTGATGGTCTCTGCTCTGGATGTAGGAAGACAGAGTCTGTCAGGCCCAGAGGGTAAGTGAGTGTTCTGGGGTCCAGGGAGGGGCTTCACTTGGTTGCTGCGTTGCCGCCTCTCCTCTCCCTGCGGTCGGGGGCCCCTGGGGCATCTCCCAAAGAGGCCCTGGCCAGCTGAGGGCATCCCACCAGTGTGGGGCCTGGTCCCGGAAGAGACATGGGCCAGGATGGGGACGGCTGTGCGAGGTGCTTATGGCGCTTGTGAGGTTATTAAGATTCTTTTTCTGGGCCTCCCTGGTGGCGCAAGGGGTTCAGTGTCAGCACTATGAAGCCATCAGCAGCCTCTGCAGCACGAGTTCGATCCCCGGCCAGGGAGTGACCCACAGGGCACAGCAGACCTCTCCTGACTCACCCACTGCTCCCCTCAGCAGTGGATTTCAGTGGATCCACCTGTTCTGCTCCCCACTCTGTCTCTGGGGAATCCTCTCACCCCCCACACCTCTGGCCTGCACCCCAGCTCTTGCATGCATAATAAACAAATCTTTAAAAAAAAGATTCTTTTTCTGGGGAAAAAACCAACCGAGACGGGTTTCCCCGTGATCACAGAAATGTAAGATGGAATTTTCGAAGGTGGAAACACGCAGGTGATGGAGAAGCGGGGGCTGCTGCAGGCACCCCCTGCCTGTGCCCGTCCCCCCGTCAGGAGAAGGGCTTCCTCCCTCTCCGCTTGCTCTTTGGGGGTCTGATCTCTCCCAGGAAGCAGGCCCTCGAGGTCCCGCCACACGAGCATCAGCCGTGCCCCGCTTCAGGGTGAGAGGCGTTTGCGAAGAGAACAGATCCACGCCGGGTCGTCATCTGTGAAGGAAAAGGGGAAGTGGTAATGGGCTGCAGTGATGTGGGGGCGTCTGGGGAGACTCTCAGCGGTGGGAGCCCCAGGAGGATGAGGAGGGCATGTGGGAAGGTTGGGGGAGCAGGGGTGTCCTTCAGGGGGTGCACACACCAGCAGGAAGGAAGGTGGAGGAGCGATTTGGGGGCAGAAGGTGGAATCCCCTGGGGCACACTAAGGCCTGGACGCAGGGCCCAAGGCTGGAGTCCACGCCATGGCTGGGCGGCTGGTGAGGAAGAGACCAGAGCCAGTCGTTGGGGAGACCCGACTTCACCCCCACATCCAGGCCTTGGGGCAGAGGCAAAGGAGACACGGGGTGCTGGTGGAGTGAGTGTCCCGGGGTCCCCAGGAGAAGACTTACCCACCCTGCAGGCCCCCTGTCCACCCCCAGGGGCCAGCAGGCTTCCCTCCGCAGGGCGGGCACAAGGTGCCAGTCTTCACCGGGAGGGCACATGTACGGGGTGAGCTGGACGCCCCAAATTCACAGGCAGAGGCTGCAACCCCAGGCGCCCTTGTCTTTCCCGCCAGGCGGGCGGCCAGCCCCGGGTGTGGGAGGCCGGCCAGCTCCCCAGCAACTGAGGCGCTGGGGGCCGTAGCGCCGACGCACAGGACTGCCGCGCGGCAGCTCGTGAAGGCCTTGGGCTGCGTCATGTAATCACAATGTTTACAAATAAAATCATAGCTGAATTGTCCCAGGAGACGTATTACTTAAAGAAAGTTTAAGGAAGTCTTTATCGATTCAGTAATGGCTTGAATGTCTTTGGCTCTGGCTGGGCGATGGCCAGAGACCACAGCCCCTCCAGGCGGCCAGGCTCCCGGGGGCAGGCCAGAGGCTCCCTCTGAGGGTTCACCCCCGCCCCCTCCCCCAGCCATTTTCACAAAGAAGTACGGCTTGACCTTGTCAGATTTTCTAGGTAATTGCTAGAAATTTGCGTAGTAAACTCCAAGTAATTAAACGCCTCCCTTGAAGCCCGCGGTCAGCCAGCAGGTAACTCCCTGGCGTTTAAACTGCCCGCAGGGAGCCCCTGCCTACCGCCTGGTAAACCACATGTTCCCCAGCGCGCTGCGTCCTGCTGCGTGGAAAGTCATCAGCTTGGGGTGCTGGGTGCTGTCTGGGGGCTCTTCCCACCCCCGCCCCGCCTTGTCCATCCCTAAACCCCGAATCCGAGCAAGCGCCGTGCTGGCCAACGGTGGCAGCCGTGGACCTTCTACCGTCTCTACCCGGGACCTGCCGTGCCCAGCGCGGGGCCGGGGTCACTTGGCTGGGGCGGGGCTGGCGGCGGCTGTGGGGTCAAGGCCAGCAGGGCGGGAACCCGGTGGAGGGGGCGGTGGCCGGCTGCAGGGAGGAGAAAGCGGGGCGAGGCGGGCAGAGCTGCTCTCCGAGACCTGGGCAGCAGGGAGAACGGGCTCCTTCAGAGCCCTGGGCAGCGGCCAGCGGGGAGCTGGGGGAGGCGGGTCTGGGTGGAGAGCGCGGGGATGGGCCGCCAGGGAGGCCGGGACTGGACAGGCCTCCTGGATGTGGGTCACAGCGCGGAGGAGCAAACACGGCCGCCCCGAATGACATCTTTTTGGCAAAAGGTTGATTTCACGGAAGGGTGCTGAGGAGGGGGTGGAGCGAGCAGGGGCTCCCCAGGGAAAGGGAGGCTCCAGGTTCCCTGCCCCACCCAAGGAGGGGTGGCGCCTGGCAGGGCAGACGCGTCCCCACAGCCGATCTAGTGAGAGGCCTCCGTCCCCACCCCCCAGCCCCGTCCTGCAGCCCCACCTGGCTTCTCCCCTCGGGCCCCGTCACTGGATGGCGGCCTGGCCTCGCTGAGCCGGGCAGGGAGAGTTAATCAGGCCCTGGCCACTCGGCCGTCCCCTGCGGCCCCGACCGTGTGAATACGGAAGGCCCTTGGGGGCGGGGGCGCGGCCTGACGGGGGGCGGGGGGCACCTGAGCAGGTGCGCGTGCGAGTGAGCACACCTGCGCCTGGAGGCGGGAGAAGGGCGCAGCAGCGCGGAGGCGAGGCCACGCGAGAGGCGAGACCGGGAGGGGAGGCCAGAGAGAGGCGGGAAAGAGCGTCAAGATCCGCGGGGACTGGGAGGCTCGGCTGCCTCCCGCCCCCTGCGCCCCTGCCAGCACCTGGTCCCCGAGTGTTACAGCCCGAGAAACCCGCCAGGGCTCCCGGGCGCTCCTCGTCCTCCCGCCCGAGTCGGCAGTGACCCTGCCCTGGGCCTCCCGGCACAGCCCCAGGCCCCGGCCTCTCCTGCACCCGCCCTCCTGCCGTCCTCCTGGGAAGAGGCCTTCAGCGTGGTGCCAGGACACCTCCTTGCCCCTGGCAGACTCACACAGGCCCCGCTGCTGCCCCCCGGCCGCGCCGCTGTGCTGGGGCCTGTGCGCTCCCTTCTCCAGGAGTGAGTTGGCTTCCGTGGCGTCCACGCCCTCGGGGATTCGTCAGGCCTACGGGGGCCTCCAGGTGAGCAGAGGCGCCCACTGTGGGGGAAATGTGATGCTCAGGCCATCTGCCCTCTGTGGCCGCCCCTGGGCCCTGATCTGCTAGCACAGAGGGCGGTGAGTGTGGGCAGTGGGCCTGATTGTGGACACCTGGGTGTGCGCGTGTGCAAGGGTGCACACCTGCGCCTGGGGGGGTTAAAGGGCGGGTGGCCCTAGGGAGGGGCTCAAGTTGCTGTCCGCCTGCTGGCAGGCTGCCCTGCGCACGGTTAAAACCCTCAAAGAGGGTGCCGAGGGCCCCAAAATCCTCTTTAAGCTGTTGGGACTCTGCCCGCCTGGGCTGGCCACACAGCAGGAGGCGTAGATGGCGGATGGCTCAACGCAGACTGGCATGGGGCCCTCTGAGACCTAGGGAGGGGCTGTGGGGTGGCTGGCCTCTCCCGTCATAGCCAGAGGTGGTAGACCCCGTGGTGCCTGGCAGGGCCTGTGCGGATGGAGGGGCCTTGGCCAGCAAAGCAAAATGCAAATAAGTCCTGAGAATCACCTGCACACACGAGGGTGGTCTCTGGCCCTAGAAGCCAGAGGCCGAGGGTTCCTCTGTCCAGCTGGGCCCCCCAGGCCGCTGTGCACACGGGCCTGCAAGGCCGGGCGGGAGCTGGAGCCGGGGCTGGAGGAAACAAACCCCAACAGCAGCAGGTTCAGGCCCAGCTGCACCCGCCGATGCCCGGGGGCGTGAGCCCGGGGAAGCTGTTCACCACCCTCCATCTAGTCCTGAGCAGGAATAAGAGGGTAAAAGCTGCTCGTCAGGATAGAATGAAACAGAATCAGAAAATACACTGAAAAGGCAGGAGAGCCCCTGGGCGCAGCCCCCGGCGCCAAGGCCAGGGCCTCGGAGGCTCAGCTCAGCCGCTGGGGCCCAGTTTCAGGAACTTGCGCTTTAGTCGAAGGGCCACGTCGCACATTAAAATGCTTCCTAGAAATAATGCGTCTTCCCTGGTCGGCGGAGAAGCCGAGGTGTCTTCTTGCAGACGTCACCCTCCAGGGCAGCTGGGGTGGCCAGTTTGGCGGGGCAGGGGCTCCTGTGGGCCGGGTGGCTTTGGAGGTGAGCGCCCTCACGCGTGCAGAGCTTGGCGCCTGCATGGTCATGTTTGGGGTCATGCGGGCGCCTGGGGGGATGCTCTCCTGGCCCTCACCTGCCCACACACACGCTCCGTCGTCGGGGAGCAAACATGTGCCACCCCAAAAAATCTTTGGCAGGAGGCCGGCTTGATGGGAGGGGCCCGGAGGGCTGTTTCGAGGGCATTCACCTGCCGCGTGGGCGTCTCCCCACTGCACCGGGAAGGCCTGGCCTCACCCGCCGAGACAGCAGCCCCGAGGCCGCCACCTGTGTCCGCCGAGCCTGCCCGGGGGCCCCCAGGGACCTGCCTGTCCCCCAGCACCCCTGTGTAGCCCCTGAGCATCTGGCCTTTTCTCAGTCTCTGATGCCGGTGTGGTTCCTTGTCAAGAGGAGGGGCCTCCTGCGCACCCTGACACTGGCTGGTTCCCCAGTGCCCTCAGCAGGGCCCTGCGAGTGCCCGGTGTTCTCTGTCCCCTGCTGGCTGCTGGCATCTGATTGCAGTGTGGGGAGGGCAGTGCCCCTCCAGGCACCACAGGGCATCGCCTCCTTGGCGCCCCTGGGCTTCCAGACCGGCCACCCCCTCTCTGCCTGGGGTCGGCCCCGCCCCGTGTCTGTGACGACCCCTCGCGAGGACACCGCCCGCGGCCCGCTTGACTAAGCGCCTCTACCAAGGTTCTGAGGTCCCAGGTGGGCTCGGCGCAGGGGACGCTGCCCGCCCCCCCTCGCCTGCTTCTTCCCGGCTCAGCTTTCAGGGGCTTCATGCCGAGGCTGATCCTCCGGGGCCTGCAGAGACCCAGCCACCGGCGCTGGCCCCCGCAGCTGCAGGGGGACGCGGGCAGCCTCTGGTCCCACCTTCCCAGGGAGGACGGAGGTCACTCAGGTCGGGGCACGTGGAGACAGCTCGGGTGCGGCTCCAGAAGGAAGTGTGGGTGCCCTTGCCCAGAAGAGGGGGCGCCTGTGGGCAGCAAAGAGCAGGCACGGCGCCCCTAGAAGCCTGACAGCAGGGAGGGCGCCCGCCGGCAGGGCGGACCTGGGGTGAGGTGGGGGGTTCAGCGCAGCTGGCCCCGGGGGGCCAGCGTTGTCCATCCCAGGCCTCTCATCACGCCCTGGGCTTGGGCCCCAGCCGTCGCGCGTCCGAGGTGCCGTCTGGTTTCAAACAAACACAGCTCCCGGGACCGCCTTTGCGCCGGCTCTCGGCGGGGGCGGAAATCAGGTGACGGAGGAAGGCGGGGGTCCCGGTGCGGGGGCTGGGGAGCGCATCGTGTGGCCAGAGGGTCTGGGTGAGAAGCCAGAACCCCCACACTGGCCAGCACAGCCCCTTAGCACCCCCGAGGGGCGAGGGCTGGGCTTGGAGTTCTGACATGCAGGGCGGGACCTGGCCCCCCCACGCCTGCCTCTCCCCCACCCCTCCCCCAAATGTGCCTCTCCCCCCTCCCTTCCCCCCTCCCCCAGGCCTGCCCCCCCCCCACGCCTGCCCCTCGCTGCTCTCCTCTCCCCTCGCCGTTCATCTCCAGCGCGATCTGCACGGCGACAGTCGCCCGACAACCAAGGTCAGACTCTTTCCCGGGCCGCACACTGTGCCCAGCTGCCTCCCCGGTGCCGGCCACGGCGGGGGCTCTGCAGGGGGCGTGGGGTCAGCCTGTGTCCAGCTGCCTTGCTCATACTGGCAGGCGCCCTGAGGCCCTGCGGAGGCTGAGCTGCGGCCTCCCTTTTCTGTGCTGCAACCCCCCAGATGTGCCATCACCGCCAGCTGCAGTGGGCACAGGCTGGGTCCGGCCAGGGGGCCCGTCCTGCTGACCGCCTGCTGCCCACCCTGGTGCCTCCTCCAGACCCACGCGGCTCCCAGGTGCCCACGTGGTCCCCAGGGAACACACAGGCCCTCAGACGCCGCGGCCTGGTGTGGCTCGGCTCCCGACCGCTCTGCCTGAGCCTCCAGAGGGAGCAGGAGAGGCGGGCGGGCCTGCTGACCCAGGGTCAGGTGCCGGCGAGGGCAGCGGCTCGCTTTCGCCGTCGATCGGGTTCACGTGGGGTTCTCTCCCGGTAATTGTTCGATTGCTCTAAAAATAAGTAACGGATAACATGAATAATGATCCAATTTGCCTCCGCTGCGACTGGGTTTGAATCAGGGCTGACACGGACGCCCCCGCTTTCACGCTGGCCATTTGGCAGCCGCAGAGAAAAGGCTTTTATCCCCCGGGGCCGGCCCTGCGGCCCGCGGCCCCCTGCTGGCCAGGCTGTCCCCGTCTCCGCTCACGTGCCCCAGGGCGCCCTCCCCGGCCTGCCAGCTGTCCGCCCCCGCCCGCCTGTCCTGGATGGTGGGAGCGTGTCCGTGGGCTCGGGGTGGCCCTGGCCCGTCCTTCCAGCTCTGCAGAGCCCTCTGTGTCTCCCGTGGGGGCTGGGGCAAAGGCGAGGCCCATGGCGGCCATCTCCCCTGCTGGCCGGCCGTGCTGGAGAGCCTCACGGGAGGGCCGGCAGGGCCACGGGCAGGCGGGGGCAGGTGGAGGGGCCCTCGGGGTGGCCCCAGGGCTGGCCTTCCTGTGTGGTGAGTCCAGGGCAGGTGGATGGAGGGCGGGGGCCAAGGAGCGGGGGAGGGCATCCCAGCAAGGGCCCATGCGGGGGGACCATGGGCACGACCCTGCCCCCTGCCCACAGTGCCGGGCCCGAAGCTGGGCGTGAGGCAGCTCGGCCGCCATCCGGGTCCGGGGAGCCACAGCAGGCTGGAGGGAGGGCAGAGGCATGTCCAGGTTGGGTCCCCAGGAGCTTCCAAGGGGCCGGCAGGAGGCAGGGCGTCTCCGAGCTCCAGGCCCCACACCTTGGCGGGGTCACGTGGGGCCGAGGACAAGGAGAGGACGGCATCTGCAGGGCTGGGCTGGTCAGGCGAGGGGCCCTGCGCAGCGGGTCACCCACTGAGCGCCTGGGGCCCGGTCACTGGCCTCTGCACTCAGGCACCAGGGGCCAGCGTGCCGTGGACACGGTCGTCCCCCTGCTCCGCCGTCGGCCGTCCTGCCTCGTCCGGCCCTCCTAGCCTGGGCCGGGGGACAGGCTGCGAGGACGGGGCACCCCACCCGGCCCCGAGACCCGCAGGGCCGGCCGGGCGGCGCCTCCCCCCAGGGCTCCCGTCCCTCACTGGCGTGCGGAGGCCCCGAGGAGGCTGTTTGGATTGGCTCATTTCAGCGGGTTCATTATTTTTACAGGGAACAATTTCCAACAATTTTCCTTGTCACTCAGGGCTGCTGAGCCGAGCTGCTCCGTGTTATAAATACTCGTGCACCCGCTCAACCGGCGCTTCCAGGAGACACCCGGGCCTGGCACCGCCCGTGTGAGGCCTGCCTCTGCCGGGCGGGGCCGGGGCTCCCGGGGGGGCCCCCTGCAGGGGCTCAGGAACCCCAAGAGCGAGGCCCGGCCCCCATCCCCTTTGTCGTGATCTGGAGACTCAAGCTGGGGTCTGGAATCCAGGTGGTGGAGGCGCCGGGACAGTGGGGGTACAGCTGGGGCTCCTGGGTCTTCCCAGCACGTAGTGCCTCCAGGCAGACCTGCTGAATCAGGCCTCTGGGGTGGGGCTGGGGGCACTGCTGGTCCGTCTCTGGTGCCTGGAGGGACGGGGCTGCAGGCAGAGCTGAGAGCCTGCCTGAGTCGGACGCTGGTGCCTTCCTGCGGGGGCGTGGGGGGCTCCCTGCTCCAAGCCCCTTTTGAGCATCACAGCAGAACAGGCCTGCAGAGAGGCCCTCGGTGCTCAGCTCTGGGGCAGTGTCGCCAGCGCCTCGGTCCTGGAACTGCGTCATCTGGGGCGACTGCGTGGACGGCAGCAGGTGGCCAGGCGGAGGCGTGGGCATTGGGCAGCATGCAGTGTGGGCGCCGGGCTCCCCTTTACAGGTATCTGGGGCCACCTGTGCTAAGGGCTGTGAGAATGGGGTGTGGAGAGGGCACACATGTGGGGGGACTGGAACCCCTCTGTAGTGTCGGGGGAGAGAGAAGACGGAACTCCAGACACGGTCACGTGGTGACACGTTTGCCCGAGCTCTCCCGGGGTGTGCACGGCACCGCCAATAAGACACTAAGTTGATCTGCAACGTGGAACTTCGGGACGTGAGGTTGTGCCGGTGGTCACTGTCTTTGTCAGAGAAGAGAATTTACAGGGAACTTGAGCAGAGGCCCGCAGGTAGGACACCTGGCCCGCAGGTAGGCGGGGCAGGCACTACAACAGAACTAGTTGTGGAATCACATCTTTCCAGACCCTCCGTGGTGACGGAATCCCGCGCCGGCTGGGCCCTGCTCTCTCCACCCCCTTGCCCCACTTCTCCCGTTGAGTACGTGCCCATGGGGGCCCAGCCCTGTGCTAACACCTGAGCGCTCATCGCGTCCCTGGCCACCCCGCAGTCTCCCTCCTGGGGATGGACGGCTGCCACCCAGAAGTGCTGGGCAACCTGCCCGTCACCGTCCACAGCTGCGCTGGGAGTGAGCTGGCAGGTCCAGGGAGGGGGAGCGTGGCCGCCGGGAGGCTGGCGTTAGCTGCACACCTGGGGCAGTGTCGCCAGCGCCTCGGTCCTGGAGCCGCGTCATCCGGGGAGACTGCGTGGACGGCAGCAGGTGGCCAGGCGGAGGCGTGGGCATTGGCAGCGTGCAGTGTGGGCGTCGGGCTCTGGGGTGGGGCCGGGAATGTATGTTGGACTCACGAGCCGGCTGCCCAAGGCCTTCGCGTCTCACATGTGGTAGATCGTGTCCCCACCGGAAAAACGGCCGGCGAGGGTGTCAGCTGGCCGTGTGAGGACAAGGTGGCCTGCCGGGAGAGCCTCGGTCAGCAGCCCCGCGGACAGGCCTCTGCCTGACGGGTGGGTTTCCATGGAGTGGGAGACTGGTTGGAATTTGTCTGCAGGATAAGTATTTTCCCAGCACGTCTTAACATCGACACTTCCCCCCGTGAAATTGCCCGTGTCTTAAAGTCCCTTTTTTTTTTTTTTTTGCTTAATAAACTTGAAATTGTGGCTGCCTCGGTGCCGACCCCTCTCTGCCGACTGTCACAGCTAACTCCCCTCGGCAGGGCCAGGGCCCGCAGCTCAGAGCCAGCCAGCCGGAGCGGCCTGTCCCGGTGAGGTGAGTGCCGGGGCGCTGCCGGCCTTCGCGCGGGAGGATTCCACCCAAATGCATTACGTCTGGCGTCTTGCCTCCCTGCTGAGGGCTCATGGAAGCCCTCTGACACGCAACTTCATGTCCAGGGAGACCCCACCCCAGGGGGAGGCAGCCCCTCCGCTGTCGCCGGGCTCCCTGAGCAACAAGTGGCGCGTTGCGGCACACCCAGGAGCTCGGCGCCCGCTGTCCGGGCGGGTTGGCTGGAGCGCGGGGCCGGCAGCCTGGAGGGGTGCGCCGGGCGACCGGCCTCTGAGGTCAGCCCCTCGGAGGTGGGCAAATCCCCGTAAAGTGCCTCTGTGTGTCCAGGGAGGATGTGCCGTTCTGGGCTCCGGGGACTTTTAGAAACAAGCAGAAAGCAACGCGCGCCAGCTGGGCCTGTGACTCACCCGGCCCTCCTGGGGTTTCCAGGCGCCTGGTCCTCCTGCTGCTGCCTCTGTGGCCCCAGAGCCCAGGTGAGTCGGCCGTGGCCCCCACCTCTCCTGCAGGACAGGGAGGGGCCCGGGAGGCCTGCGCCTGCCTCCTGGGCCAGCTTCCTGGGCCCTGTCCCTCTCTGTGTCCCCTCCCCTTGCCCCCCCCCACACCCCTAAGCGCCCTCAGCCAGGCAGTGAACACCCTCCACCTTGTCCCTGTGACCCCCGAAACACCCATGACAGGAGGCCCTTCCCGGTGAGGTGACAGTGGCCACCACTGTCCACGGGGTCTGCGTCCGGCTTGTGCACCCCCGGTGGCCGGGGAGGGGGTCCTGCTGCGCTGGCTATGGTGAGTGGCAGCCACCGAGCTGGGCTGCTGGAGCTGGTGGTGCGGGGAGGAGCAGGCAGAGGCTGGGGAGGAGGAGGGTGCTGGGGTCCCGCGGACTCACCTGCAGCCTGGGAGAACTTCCTGGAGGAGAGGACCCTGACGCTGAACAGAGCCCACGAGGCTGGGGAGCTCGGAGGGCACCTCCCAAGGGGAGCCCCAGCCACACAGAGGCCTACGGCCCAGCAAGACGGGGACTGGGTGTGGGGCCACGGGGGGCCGGGCCCAGAAAGAGCCGCAGGGAGAGGAGGCTCCAGCCCTACGGAGCGGCCAGGGCAGGCGCTGTGAGCTTCAAGCCGGGAGGGAGGGGGCACGGCCATCACCGAGGCCCCGAGGCAGGGAGCCCGCAGGCCGGTGCCATGCTGGGTCCTCAGATGCGTTTGAGAACCAAGCCTGGTCAGGGGGGCTGGAGGTGCCACCTCCTCCCCGAGGGGTGTGAAGGCGCAGACAGCGAGGAGCTGGCCGGGATGTAGGTGACTTTTCTGAAGTGGGGTGAGCACAAGCAGGGGCACAGCTGTGCTGCTGGGGGGCAGGCCCTGGCAGCGCCTCTGCCCCTGGGGTGGGTGGGAGAGGACCGGGGCATGCAGGGTCCCAGGAGCGTCCACGCCGGGTCCCTCTTCCTGCAGCGTGACCTTTGTGCCATCAGGGCCTGCACCTGCTGACCTCGCGCCTCCGTGCTCGGGCGTCCGCGTGCTGTTGGTCACGCAGGTAGATGTCAGAGATTTTTTCCATCGAGAGTCTGAAAGCTCCACTTTCAAAGGCTACTTCTCTTTGTGCAAATGAATAATCATCTCCTCGTAAAGCTCTCTGCTTTGAAATCCAGGATGAAAGGACGGGGCGCCATGACTCGGTGGTGGCGGGGTCCCGGGGAGACACTCCCGCTGGCTCCGTCTGGGGAGGGCGGGGTGGGGGGGGCTGGTGCACGTCTCCACCCACAGCCGAGCCCCACCTCCCCAGAGGCGGGAAGGAGGGTCTGCCCGGGCAGAAATGGGGCTTTGCTGGAGTAATGTACTTCTCTGGGCGCCCCTCCCTGTCCTGGGCCTTTGAAGACCCCACAAGGGTGCTTGAGGGACATGGCAGTAGCCCTGGGCCAGCGAGGTCGTGACCAGGCAGGAGTCCAGGAGGGGAGGTCCTGCGGCGGCTCAGGACCACGTGTTCACTCTGCACTGCTGCCTGGGGGCCGGGGTGGGGGTGGGGGACAATGTCTGCCCCCCCATCCAAGGTGTCCCTCCCCTTGGTTGGTCAGGAAGCCCTCCAGGGTGAGGGTGTGCACGTGGCAGCCTGGCCGGGCAGGACACCTGGTAGGGGAGGGGCCGGCAGGCCGGGAGCAGCCGCCTCTGGAGCCCAGCGTCCTGCCTGGCGGGACGTCACAGATGTGCTGGCTGCACAGCGAGAGCAGGATGGTGACGCCGCTGGCCGAGGCCACCTGCTCCTAGGTGTCTCAGCAGGACCAGCCCGGTGGCCAGCTTGGCTCTTGGGACTGTGCTGACCCCTGAGCTGCCCCTGGGCCAGGAAGCTGGTGTCTGGGAAGCGAATGCCAGCAGGATGCGGCTGGGGGAGCAGCCAAGCAGATCTGCTGACTCTGCCCCCAGAACTGAATCTGCAACCAGAAGGCCCTTCTGGAAGCATCCGAAGGGTTGACAGCCCCCGTAAAGATCAGTGCCGCACCCACCCCACTTTGCTCTAAGAAGGTCGGGTTCCGCTCACCAGTCCCCTGGGGGGGCCGCGCCTTCCTGCCCCGTGGAGGCCACGCTCTGGCCAGCCCCCGTTCCGTGGTCCACACTGCACGGCGTTAAATGCTGTGAATACTGCGCTTGGCAGGACGATGCCACCGACCCCTCTGGACAATGCAGAGGTGAAGAGGCAGGGCTCCAAGTGCACCCTCAGGCTGACGCGACAGGCGGGCGAGGCCCAGGCCGCAGTGGGGTGAACCAGCTGGGTGTCTGCCCCGCGTCAGGCCCGCAGTCATGACATGCCCCCCTTCCTTGCTGGCGTGTTCCGGAAGCCTCTTCAAGCCTGAGGACAGCAGCCCGGACAAGGCATTGTTAGAGGAAGTGACTTTTCTGGTCAATTACTCTGCAGATTGGCTGTGAGCAACCCGGACGCCGCCTGAGCCGCTGCTGGGGTCAGGCGCTGATGGCGCCTGGGGAAGGGGCCGCAGGAGGCCCAGCGGCTTTCTGGTGTGCTAAGAATGGATCTCACAGTTTATCCCGGGCTCTGGCAAAACTGTTAAAAAGGATGGTGGTGATGGTGGTGATGAAGGTGGCGGTGAGGGTGATGGTGAAGGTGGTGGTGAGGGTGATGGTGATGGTGATTTTCTGCTTCTGCGTTTAGAGGCAGGAGGTACCTGCCTCTTCCCTGGGCAATGAAGTCTAATCCCAAATCCTCCAGCTCTGAGGTCTGAGGATCTCTCTAGGGCTTGGAGGTAGGAAAAGGCCCTGCAGCAGGGAGCCCCTCCATCCTGCCCCAGACCTGACAGCCACCAGGCCCTGCAGAAGCGGGGAGCCACCAGAGACACCCCAGAGATGCCCCAGCCACTGCTGGGAGAAAGGGGAGGCGCTAACTGGCTTCACCCCACCCAGGACCCGTCCCTGACGCCCTCCCTGCAGCACCTGCCCCCAGGGCCCCTCTTTTCGCCAGCCCCACACCCCAACCTCAGGCCCCACCAGGCCCAGGGGTGGCCTTCAAGCTGTGCCACCGCATTCGGCAGGCACATCCACCCGCCCTGTCCTCATTGTGCCCTTCTGAGAGGACAGGCACAAAGGAGCCAGAGACGCCTGGCGAGGGGCTGCACCAGCCTGGCTGGGTCCATTCCTGGGGGCCTCTCCCCACGGTGCTGCCCCCCTTAGCGGAAGTCGCCCATCCTCCGCTGACTCGGTCGCCTCCTGCAGCCTCCCCGGAGCAGTGCGGGTGCAGGGAGGACCCCAAGTCTGGCCCTGACTGAGGGTGTCCCAGCCCCTCCCCACAGTGTCCGCGGGCGCCTGAGGAGCAGAGCCTGTGAACACTTTACAGAAACATAATAATTTTAATCAGCATTTTCCTTTCCATTGAAAATCACAAACTTAGCTACTTAATCAAATGTCACGCTTAAGACACATTTACCTCCCTGGGAGAGAAATGAACAATGGCAGCTCAATTTGGCTTTGGATGGGTTTGAAAAGTAGTCGAGTCTGGGGAGGCCATTAGGTAAATGGCCTTGAGGGCCTCTGAGGGCCCCCGGGGGCGGCCGCTGCGGGGCGGGCAACGGGCGGGGCTCGGGGGTGCTCTGCTCCCTATGGGGCGGCCAGACGCGGCGGGGGGCTTCCACCGCGGGGTCTCAAAGTTCACTTTTGCACTTGGTGAAGCTGGCAGGAGGGGCATGTGTGAGACTGCGTGTGACGTGTGTGCGCATGTGTGATGGTGCACATAGCCATGTGCACGTGTGTGTCAGCATGTGACATGTGATGCATGAGGGTGCATGTGTGTCACTCCGTGACATGCATGTGCAAGTGTGCACACACGTGCTGCTGTGTGCTGCCAGCATGTATGCATGTGTACATGTGAGTGTGCATGTTCATGTTACGGTGAGACAGCGTGTCTGGTAGTGTGCAGGTATGTGCATGCACATGTGTGCCAGTGTGTGCCAGTGGGTGTGTGCACATGTGTGTATGACTGCCTTGTGTGATGTTGAGGTGAGTGTGTGCACATGTGTGTGACTGTGTGTGAGTGTGTGCTGTGTGTTTGCATGCATGCATGTGCTCGTGTGTATTGAACATGTGTGTGCACATGTGCATGGCCATGTGTGCGCACAAGCAGCTGTGTGCAGTGGTGTCCGTGGCAGCACACGCACGTGTGTGTGTTGGGTGGCAGCATAGACCTGCTTCCCGGGAGGCGGGTGGGCGGGCCGGGAGTGTGCGTGTGCTCACAGAGCAGGGAGCTGCCGCACTAAGGGCAAGACAAGTTAACAGGCGGCTCCTTTCGAGGGGCTGGGTGGGCCTGCTGGGGACGGGGCACCCTGGGCCCTGCACTTAGGCCAGACTCCCCAGCCTGAGGGGGTGGGCCTCGCGCCCCAAAGATCACAGAGGTTGGCCGGCCGGCGCAGCCACTGCTCCTGGGCTCCAGAAAGCACCCCCTCTCCACTGCCTCCTCAGGGGTCACCCCTGGGGGCCGGGAGCCCCCAGTCAGTGGGGAGAAGCGGAGGTTTGAGACCGAGACGGAAAATGACACGTTTCTGTGGACTCGACTGAAATCCAGCGCCTCCTCCCCTGAAAAGCAGGCGTCAGGTGACAGAGGAGACCCGTAGAAAAGGGGCTGCGTCCCCCACACATCACCCCAGCTGAGGATCTCAAAACACGATTGTCACAAGTGTTGCCCCCAAATCGTGGCAGTGTTTGGAGCGGCCACTTAGCCGCTGCACGCGTGAAGAGCTCGCGTGCTTCCACGGGGAGCTCTGCCTTGGCGATGTTTGGATAATCCTGTCAGGACAACCGGCCTCCCAACCGCCCGTGCCGCGCAGCGCAGCGCAGCGGGCACCCTCACGGGACGGACACAGACCCGCGGGTGGCAGGCGGCGCCGAGGGGTGGAGCAGGGAGCCCAGCGCCCGCCCTGCCCGGGTGGCTCTGACTGAGGAAGGGCCTGGGGTGCAGCAGCCGCCCTCGTCCCACTAGGTGGCAGCAGTGCGGGCGCCCCGGCTCCGGCTGTCGGGGCCCACTCTGATGCTCTGGGCCCACGTCCCGGCTGCACTGTGGCCCTGATCCCCCAGCCTGGGAGGGGGTCCGAAGGCCCAGGGGCCCCGCAGGCCGGCAGAACACTCTGGGTGCAACAGACCGTGGGGGCATCGCTCTGATGCCCTGCAAAGCCCCCTGCCTGCAGAGGAGCGCCAGGCCCCTCTCCTGGGGGGGCAGACCAGGTGCCAGGGGAGCAGCAGGCAGCAGTGCCGGCCCTGCACCCCTCCCTGCCCCTGCCACCTCGGGGTCGCCGTGGGGACCGCGTGGTCCTGCCTCCAGCCTGGAGGGCGCTTCCCCTGCAGGCCCCAGGTCCAGGGGCCGTCCCAGCCAGGTTCAACGGCCCTGCCAGCACCCCCTCCTCAGCCTGGCACCCCAGCCTCCGCACCCCTCCTGGAGCGCCCACCAGGATTAGGCACCTTCTCCCCCCCTCCCCCGGCCCTGCCTGGTCTCTGGGCCCCTGGCTGGGCTCCCCGCTCCGGCGCCCCAGGAGCCACCCGCCCTGCGCGACGCCCCTCTGCCCCCGTGGCCCGCCAGGCGCTGCCGGCCCCGCGCGGGTCTGGCCCCCCCCCCCCCCCCCCAGGCTGCTCTTGGGCGGGGGCGCCACCGCGGTCGGGGGGGGTGGTGGCTGCCCACGCCCGCCGGGACACGTGGGTCCGCGCAGGCTGGGCCGGCCGAGGGGCCGGAGCTGAGTCGGGGGGCTCCCCGCGCCCCGGCAGGGAAGGGCAGAGCCGAGTCGGGGCTCCCCGCGCCCCGCCCGCGCGCCCCGCGGCAGCTCCGCCTGGAGGAAACTTTCCTCGCGGCCCCGATCCCGGGCCCCCGGCGCTCCCCGGGAACGCGCCTCCCGGCTCCGCGCTCGGGCCGCCGGGCGCGCGGGAACCGGGTCGGAACCTCGAACGGCTTCGCTTGCCACCCGGTTGCCGTGGCAACACCATCCGGCGGCGCCCGGCGGCCCAATCGCCGCCCGCGGCCTCGCCTGCGCCTCGCGAGGGGGGACCCGGCCCCGCCGGGCGCGGGGCGCGGGCGCGGGCGGGGGCGGCCGGCGCGGGGCGCGGGCGCGGGGGCGCGGGGGGCCGGGCGGGCGGGCGGGGGCGCGGGGCGCGGGCGCGGGGGGCGGGGCCGCGGTGACGTGCGCGGCCGGCGGGCGGAGTTGGGGCGCTGCCGGCGGGGGCGAGCGCGAGCGGCAGACGCGCGGAGGGAGCGGCCGGCGGCGCGGGCGGCTCTGCGGCGGGCGCGGTGGGCGCGGGCGGGGGCCCGGGATCCCCGCGCGCCCCCTCGGCGCGGCGCCGCCCCGCGCGTTCCCAGCCCCGCGCGCCCGGCCGCCGCCTCCCGCCCCGCGCCCGGACGGAGCCCCCGGCCAACTTGGCGCGCGGCCCCGAGGCGGAGCCCCGCGCCCCGGCCGGCCGGCGCGCAGGAGCCCCGCGCCCGCGCCCCCCCCCCCGCGCGGGCCGGACCCAGGCGAGAGCCGCGCGCGGGGACACGCACGGACCGCGGCGCCGCCCGCCCCCGCCGCGAGGGCGCCCCCGCCCCCCGCGCCCGAGGGCCGCGGCCCGCCCGGCCGGGATGTGCGCCCCCGCGGGCCGCCCCGCCTGAGCCATGCGCCCCGCGGCGGCGGCGCGCCGGCCGGCATGGAGCCCCGCGCGGCCGCGCTCTGACTCGCCCCGCGCCCCGCGGCCGGCGGCGCCCGGAGAGACCCGCCGCGGGACGAGCAGCCGGCGCGGGCGCCGCGCGCATGGCCGGGGCGCGCGCGGTCTGAGGCTCCGCTCCAGAGACGTGACCATGTGGATTCAACAGCTCTCGGGACTCAGGTGAGCGGGCGGCCGGCGGGCCGGCCGGGCCGGCGCGCGGGGCCCCGCGGGGAGCGCTCGGTCGAGGGGTCCGCGCGCCGGCCGGTCCCCGGCAGGAGGCGCGCCCGCGGCTCCCGAGCCAGCAGCGCAGTGTCCTGGCCGCCCGCCCCGCGCGCCTCCCGCCCGGGCAGCGGCGGAGCCCCGGGGCGGGGGCCGGGCAGCCGGGGCGGCCGGGGCGGCCGGGCTCGGGGCCGGTCCGGCCAGGGCTCTGCACGCAGAGTTGAAGGAAACCCGGACGGGCAGCCGCGCGGCCCGGTGCCCCCTTCTTCGGGACCTGGGCTGAGCAGGGCCTCCCCGGCTCCCAGCTGCACATCCAGCTGTTTGCCCGTGACCTCGGCCCCACCGGCGCGCAGCTGGCAGCGGATGGGGCGGAGAGGCGGGGGCTTGGGGAGCGCCCCCCGCCACCCCCAGGGAGCCACCCGGAGCACTCAGGGCTGGTCCGTGTCCGGACCCCAGGGCCGGCGGCAGCGGCCAGATGGAGCCTCAGGCTGCTCTGGGGGGCTCGGGAAGACCCTTGCGGGCAAACTTTGCCCACCTGCCGTGCGCTGGGACTTCATCCCCTGCCCGCGGCCACCCGAGACCCGGCGGGACGCGGCTGTCCCCGGGCTGGCCGGCTGCTCCCGAGCCACCGCCCTCCTGCCAGGGGCTCCTCGGAGCCGGCACGTTTGGGTTCTGGGGTGCAAAAGAGCAGGGAGGACAGCGGCAGAGGCCGCCCCAGCAGCTTGCGCTTCGGAGTTTGTCCACTGGGATGCACTGTGCCCCTGCGAGCCGGAGCCCGAGCCGGAGCCAGCCCGGGGCTGGACAGGCTGCCCGAGCCTCCGCATCCCACCCAGAGCTGGGGGAGCGAGCTGGGGGCCCAGTTAACTGGAGCCCTGGTTTCGGGGAGCCCGGGGAGCTCTCTGCCCGTGGGTGGCGGCTCCCCTTTCCTGGCGTGAACGCTGCGTAACACACTTAGTGCACCGGCAGGCGACGTGACCGGCCTTTTTCTGGAAATCGCCTCTTTCTCCAGGTGGCCGGTCTCGCCTGCCGCGGGGCTCGAAAGGTGAACCGCCCGGCGCGGCCTCTTGGCTGCCGGCCTGGCGGGGCTGAGGTCTTGTGCTCCGCTACACAGGGCTTAGGTTTGGCCTTTCTGGGGCGAGACAGAACGGGGCGAGGGCTGCTTCGCCGGGTGACCGGGTCCAGGCGCCCTGCTCAGCCCCCCTGCTCCCCGCCAGGCTTCGGCAAAGATCACCCCCCCCACACACACACACACACACACACATCCGGGGGCACCTCTGGCTTCCAGATGCTTCCTGAGCTGCTGTCTGGCACTTGATTGCTGATGGTGGCAAGTTATTTGAACTGATATCTGCTTTATTACCAAGTTGCCAGATCCAGAGATCAGCACCTTGTGGTCAGGGGAGAGGAGCGCGGCCGTGCCGGCAGGAGCCCGCTGCTCAGCCCCCCGCGCCGTGCCCGCGCGAGCTCGGCCGGAGCGTGCGCCAGGAAATGGTTCTGTGGGGGATTTTGAAGTTTGACCTTTTGGTTTTTTCTCTCCATGTTAGCACAAGGGATTTTCTCTAAGTGTGCCTCTCCGGAGGTGCCGTCACCTCCGGGGTGCTGGCGGGGAGCTCTGTCCTGCCCGCCAGAGCCGGCCCTGCCCGGCCAGCAGCCAGGGCGCCCCCGCCCTCGGTGACCGGACGCCGGGGCGGCCGTGAGGGCTGGAAATGTGCTTTTTGCCGGGTGTCAGCTGGTCCCCTCGGCCAGCCATCCGTGGCTCCCAGGTGCGCCCCGGGCACCCTGCGGCCGGGCCGCCTGGCGACGCCGGGTCCGAGCCCCGCTCCGCCTGCTGGTTGTCGGCTCGGTGTGGCCAAGCGGCGCGCGAGCCTCTCCTCCTCGGGAGGGACAGATGGCGTGTGTCAAGCTCCCTTTGTGCCTCTCTGGCGGCCGATGTCGCAGCGTCCCAGAGAGACGCTCGTCAGCACGGCTGAGGTGACTCGAAGGCGGCCGGCCCGGCCAGCTGTGGGGGGCGCACGGCAGCCCCGGCCTGAGGCTGGCTGCTGGCTGGGCAGCCCCGAGGCTGGGTCCCCGGCCGGGCCGGCTGTGCTGGTGTCTGCGGGGAGACCTGTCCACGCTGGCCTCCTTCTCAGACCTGTCCCTGGGCCACGCCGTGCGTTCTCCCCTTGAAGGTCCCACGGCCCTGTGGTGGGGGGGTGAGGGGGGGCGGCGTGTGACAACCTGCTGTGCCCCCTTTTTTCAGTGGGATTTGCAGGGGGCCTCCCTGCTCAGGGTCGTCGCCATCCCGTCTGCAAAGTCCCCAGCAGCCGGGGCGAATGCTGGCTTTGGGGGCCCCATCAAAGCTCCCTCCCGTGAGTCCTGGCTGGCGCCCATTTCCAGCTGCTGCTACCAAATTGCTTGCAACTGGTTCCGTGGCGTGCCGGCGCCGGGTGCGCCGGGGACAATACTGCTGGGGCAAATCACCATTTTAGGAGGCAGCGCAAATCCTCCACCCCAGGGCCGGTCCCCTCCCGTCAGTCACCCTCACCCCCACCGAGGGCTCCGCTGTCCAGGCGGAGGGGCGGGGCGGCCCTTCGGTCCTTTCTGCTGGCTGTGTTAACCCCTTGCTCCCTTTGCATGGAGGAGGGCGCCGAGGGGGGAGCAGGGCGAGGCCTTGCGCCGGCCCAGACGGCTCCCTGCCTCCCGGCGTCGACGGCTCTTTCCCCCGGGACAGGGACCGGCCTGCTTCCCGCCACTTCCGCCTCCTGCCGACAGAGCCGGGGCTCGGGGTCCAGTCCCGGCCTCGCGGTCCCGGCGCACCGGCCCGGGCACACTTGGCGGGGTGGGCACGCTGGCCGTGCCCTGCATGTCCCTGGGCTTGTGGAGAGGCCCAGGGCGCCCTGGCGGGTCGCCGCGGAGCGGTAAACACCAGCCCTCACCTGACCGGCGGCGCCCGCCCGCGTCCGGGGCTTCTCCCCGGGGTTACGTAAGAGTCATCTGCTTCCACTACGTCGTTGCCAAGTTTTCTTCAAAGGGTTACAAGTCAGTAGAGACCAAACTGATGTAAAGATTAGCTTGGAAAGCCAAATATATCCTTGATCTAGATTTTCGTGTTTGAAGTCTGGCTCGAGAGGTTTTCTCGGGTCCGATGCCAGTCAGGCGCGAGGGGCTGGCAGGCGCGGCCGTGGGCGCGGGGGCAGGCAGCCAGGCCGCGCCTCCTCCCCTAAGACCCCTCCCCGGAGCGCGGAGGTCTGGGCGCGTCGGAGGCCCCGGCCTGGGGGGTCTTACATAACGCGGGGAGTCTCGGTTCATAGAAAGTCAGAGGCTGGAGCTGCCGGGGCAGAGCCCGGGGGCCTGGGGCCTGGCTCCCTGCGCCGGGCACGAGGGTCAGGTCTGGCACCCCGGGAGACCTGGCCGCGCCAGCCCCCCATCCTGGGCCCCTGCACCCCCAGGAGCATGGGCTGCCTCTTCTGGTCCCTGAGCCCTGCCACAGAGTGTGGGGGCTCCCGTCTCCTCCTGCCGCGGGGGCGGGGGCTGGAGCGGGGGGCAGCTGCCGCTGCTCTTCCAGCCGCCTCGGGACGGCCGTGTAATTGGGGCGCCCGGGCGAGGGACACGGCTGGGGGCTGGGCCGCTCCCGCCTGCGTCTCTCTTTGGAAGGCGCCTGCGGTGAGAGGCCCGGCACCCTCCGGTCACCTGGGGGTGTTAGCGCTGGAGAAGCCCCCCGCACGGCCCCCGCAGAGGGGAGGGCCGCGGCCAGGAGAGCCGTGGGGCAGACGGAGGCCGACGGGGCCGGGTCAGCGGGCGGGGGCTCGGCGGATGGCGGCCTTTCCAGCCCGCCCTGGGCTTTGCAAAAGGTGCTGCTTGATTTTTCCTCCTCTTCCCAGAAAGAGGTTGGCGGCAGCCCTGCGGGTCCATCTGTCTTCAGCTTCCCGGCTGCATGCTCGGTGCCTGCCCTGTCCAGGCGGTGGACTCTGCCAGGTGTGGCGCTTCCCTCGGGCCGGCCGGGGCCCCGGAGGCCATGCGGCCAGTCCTCCGGGACAGCTGGCGCTCGGGCTGGGTGACCCCCCTTGTGCTCCCGCGCGGCCTCAGGTGCTGCTGGACGGTGGCTGCACCGCAGTGCCAAGGACACTGGCAGCAGCGCTGGAGACTGAGGGGGGTGTCTCCCCGGAAACGGGGGGAGCCTGCTGCTTGCAGGCCTCCTGTCTGGCGCTGGAAAGGATGTGCTCTCCGCTCGGGGCCTGTTGTTCTTCCTCTTCTCTCGAGAGGAGACATCTGTGGCTGCAAATGTGTCCCCGGGGCATGGCACTCTGGCTCCAGCAAGCTGTGCCCTGGGATCCTCGTCCCTAACGCCACGCTCGATGCGGGGAAGGAAGGCCCACCCGGGGCCAGCCTAGGTTGAGACCCTGTCTTGCCCCAAGCAGATGTTCTGCTTCTTCACCTGCTTCCCGGAGCTCGACATTCCACCATGAGAGAGTCATTCCTTTGGCTGGCAGCTTCGTCACCTCTGGAGTGCAGACATACTTGTGGCACTAGGATGGGGATGAAGGACCCACCAAGGGGTCGGGGAGACACGGGTGGGCGTGAGCTTGGGAGAGGCAGACTTACCGTCGTTACGGTCAGGTTGAGGCCCCGGCTCGCTCAGGGACACCCGCTAAGGGCTGGAACAGGTTAACATGGGAAGGGAATTTGCTCGAAAGGGAGGGTGGGCCCTGTGGGCCCTGTGGACGGGGCGGGAGGGGCCAGCGTAACGGGCATGACAGGCACACCCCTGGGAGCCGCTCCGTACCCAGGGAGCACCCACTCTGCCACCTGACCCCCACGGGAGCCACCTCCCGCGCCCACGCACACCTTCCACTTGCTTCTGTCTCAGCGCTGGTGCCTGTACAGAGCGGGGCCCGCTGGGGGCGTGGGTGGCCCCGTGGGGACAAGCAGCCCTGTGCAGCCACATGCAGGCCGCCTCGAGTGCGTGCCGTGTCCCCCAGTGCACGGGAGGAGATCCCAGGTGAGCCCAGCCGTGGCGACACCTTGGGCCTGCGCGGAGTGGACGCAGCGCTGGCATTTCCCTCGGGTGGGCATCGGGGGGTGCTGGGGCTCAGTTCCTCTTCCTGCCCCGCCGGCGGGTGGGCGAGTCCTCTCAGCACAGCCCACTCTGGACCCGCACCTGGGGGCAGGTGTGGGCTGCACTGCCCTGCCAGATGCGACCCCAGGAGGCTGGGGCGAGAGCGTTTTTTCTGTAGAGCCTGGCACCTCCCATCGAAGCCGGCTCTGCTGGAGCTTGCTGGTCCGGCCCTGACCCCGCTCGGCTGTCTGTGGTGGTGGTGGGGCGGGGTGGAGGGGCTGGCCGTGCCTGGAGGCCCGGCAGGTATGCTGGACTCCTGGAGGCCCAGGGGGCTGCAGTGGGGCTCTGGGAGGCCCCGGCAGGTGCTGTGGGGCTCCCAGAGGCCCGGGGGAGGGGTGTGGGTGACAGGGCTGTTTTCCGGGCCTGCAGGCAGGAGCGGGAGATGCCAGCCCTGCAGGCAGGCTGCTCATGCCCGGGGGACACTGCATGCCAGGAGGCGACAAGGGCTTCGGGGAGGTGAGGAGTGCCAGCTGCTCGCCTGGAGCCGAGGCCTCGAGGTGGGGGCGGTGGTCGGAGTAGAGAGAGGAGACCAGGAGGGAGAGAGCGAGTCGAGGCAGACCAGAGCCTGCGCCCTCCTGGATCTGAGGCCGTTCTCAGCATTCTCTACCCTCCCCCGAGAGCGCGCCCTGCTGGGGAGGAAGACCCCGAGCTGGGACCCCCTCCTCCGCTCCGCCCCGAGCCTCACAGATGCTGAGACTCTGCCGGGCGCTGGCCCACGCGGCTTGAGCGTTGGGGACTCAGCAGAACTGGTTTGGGTGAAACCTTTGGGACGTTGTTGTAGAAACAGGTGTGGGGAGTGCGTTGAGTGTCGGGTGCGCGCCGGTGCGCGGGAACGGCTGTGTGTGTGGTGTGGGTACGTGCGGGTGTGCGGGTGTGCGGGGGGGGGGTGTGCTGGGGAGCCTGAGGGTTGGAGGGCGTCAGAGCACCGGTCCTCAGGGGCTCGGACTCCAGGTGAAGGGACCTGTTTTTTAAAAAAGTAAACGAAAGACTCCTGCAGAAGGAGCTTGCAGCATCGGGGTGTGACTCTGAAGAACCAGGTGTGGAGCACGCCACCCAGAATTTGCTGCCCTCTGTGTCAGGGAGGCACCTGTCCCGCTGGGCTGCCTGTCCTGCCTCAGCAGCACATGGGAGGGGGCTCTGGGGGGGACTTGGGGAAGGTCCTTGGGTCTGCACAGCCACCCGCCAAGGTGAAGCGGCACCCATAGGGCCTCCACGCCGGGCGCGGCCCCCGGGCAGGGGGCGAGGGCTTGGGAGTCTGTGTGCTTTGGTGAGGTGCCAGGGAGGAGGTCTGGGCTCGGAGGTAGTTCCTGTTTTGATCCCGTCAAAATAAATCTGGACACCCCGGTTTAGTTCAGCAGCCATAGGTTCACCTTAGGACTCCGAAATTCAAACGGAAAGAAGTTTGGACTGACTGCTTAGCAGATCAAGGGCCTTCCTTGGGCCCAACAAAGGCACCTTCTAGAGGTGACCTTCGGGCTCTCTGAGCTCTGGTGGGTTCTGGCGACAGCGGGAGGAGAGTGAGTAAACACGGCTCCGGGGGAGGTGTCTCAGGCTTCGGTGTGGATTGATGGCCGCGGTGTCCCCGAGCCCCGTGGGGCGTGTTCGTGTCCTCTCATGGAATCCCTTGTCCTGAAAACAGAATTTTGTTTGATTCCCTGGTGGGGAAGTCTGGCGTCAGGAAAGTGCTGTTAAAAAACTAAACATCCTCAACTCATCTTGTGAAACTGATGTTCCCCCTGATATCAAAGTCAAATAAGGACTGTTAAAAAAAAAAGAGGCAAACATTTCTTGTGAAAATAGACAGCAGTAAACAAAAACCTTAGCAAAATATTAACAAATAAAATTCAGCAGTGTGTAGAGAAAGGGTATACCATGGCCATGCAGGGTTTGTTCCATGGATGCAAGCATGCTTCAACATTGGAAACTCAAGCAGTGCAATCGATAGGACGAGGCTAAAAAGAAAAATGGTATAATCCTGTCGATTGATGGACAGGACGCACTTGATAAAATTCAATACCTGTCCATAATAAGAACTCTCAGAAAATTAGAAATGGGGGACACGTCCTCAAGAAGGCAAAGAATGCGCACAGAAACCAAAATTAGCTTCATATTTAATGTTCAGAATCTGGAGACTCCCCCACCCCAACCACCAGATCAGGAACAACCATGTTTATTTTCACCGCCCTCATTCCGCGCCCTGCTGCAAGTTCAAGCCCATATATTCAGGAAGAAAGTAAATAAGAGACAAACAGAAGGAGAAACAAAACTTTGAGAGGATACAACTGTCTACATGGAAAATCTCGAGCTACCTTGAGATAACAAAATGAGGTCAGCCTGTCCGACACAAGATGTTATATTACCACAGTAATCAAGACTAAGAGGAAGGGTAGGTCGGTGCCACAGAATAGAGAATCTGGAAATAGACCCCCACAAATATTCCCCCCTGATTTTTGACAAAGGGGCAGATTCAGTGAAGGAAGATAGACTTCAACAGATAGCACTGGAGCAACCAGACAGTCATAGCCAAGACAACACAACAAAAACATCACCTGTTAACCTCAACCTAAGTCTCATGTCTTCTATGAAATTAACTCAAAATGGATAGCAGAATTAAATGTAAAACTAGAAACTAGAACTACTTAAGTGATTTCAGCAAGGTTGCAGGAAACAAGATAAATGCATGGAAATGACTTGTCTTTCTGCCAGCGATGAGCACATGACGCTGAAACTTAAAGGCAGTGCTGCTTTGTTTCAGCCTCAGCCTGTGATAGTGATGCAATGTGCCAGGATGTGCCTCAGGCACTCCCCTGAATTCCCACTATTTGTGGCCAGCCAGACATTTCCTTGAGCAGAGCCAGTGTTGTGAGTGGCCCTTTTGTTTCTCACTATGTCTGCAGGTTATAACTTACCAGCAACCATGATAGAACCTTTTTTAAAAAGATTTATTTTTTATGCATGCACGAACTGGGGTACAGGCCAGAGGTGTGGGGGGTGAGAGGATCCACCAGAGACAAAGTGGGGAACAGAACAGGCAGATCCACTGAAATACACTGCTGAGGGGAGCAGTGGGTGAGTCAGGAGGGGTCTGCTGTGCCATGTGGGTAGCCCCCTGGCAGGGATTGAACTCATGCTGCAGAGGCTGCGGACAGCTTCATAGGTTGCGTCTTAACCCCTTGTGCCATCAGTGAGGCCCAACCATGAGGGAACTTTGAATAAACTAGGTTTGTTACTCTCAGGTCCTGGAGGGTATGTGGCATGCCCAGGGCCACAGTGAGGTCTCAGGTAGAGAGAGAACATTCATGGACCGGGGGGGTTGCCTTTATTGGGTGCCTTGGGTTTTGAAGATTTACTCTTCATTGCTGGAGTTAAAAACAGGAGCAGGAAGGGAAAAGCAAGTGGTCAGTCAAAAAGTCAGACATCTAGATCCACCAGGGATTTCTAAAAAGGTGGATTTCTTGGGTGACATGGCCTGGGTCTTTAGCCAGTCACCTAACTGCAGTGTGTTTATTTAGGATGGATGTCTTTGAAATGAAGGCCTCAGCAATCAAGAGCTTGATGCCTGTCACTTGCATTGCAATCAAAAAGGCTAATTGTCTAGCACTTCACTACCAATGCCACTTTTGATTGCTCCAAGGATGAACTCTGTTGATGTAACTCTAACAGAACATGTGCTGACAGTTTGCAGGCTGAGAACTATACAGTGCTCATGAAAGACATCAAAGAAATGAGGGACATACCATGTTCATGGATTGGAAGACAACTTAGTCAGGATTTAGTTCTCCTCAAATTGGTGTAGAAGTCAAGCACTGTTAAAATCCCAGCAAAATATTTGTATGTCTAGATATGATTATCTTAAAATTAATAAAAGCAGAGGAACTAGAATACCTAAACAGTATTGAAAAAAATAACAAAATGAGGTCAGCCTGTCCGACACAAGATGTTATATTACCACAGTAATCAAGACTAAGAGGAAGGGTAAGTCGGTGCCACAGAATAGAGAATCTGGAAATAGACCCCCACAAATATTCCCCCCTGATTTTTGACAAAGGGGCAGATTCAGTGAAGGAAGATAGACTTCAACAGATAGCACTGGAGCAACCAGACAGTCATAGCCAAGACAACACAACAAAAACATCACCTGTTAACCTCAACCTAAGTCTCATGTCTTCTATGAAATTAACTCAAAATGGATAGCAGAATTAAATGTAAAACTGGGTAACTTTTAGAGACAAAGTAAAGAGAAATTCTTTTTTTAAAAAAGATTTATAGATTTATTTATTTATGCATACAAGAACTGAGGTGGTGGCCAGAGGTGTGGGGGGTGAGAGGATTCACCAGAGACAGAGTGGGGAGCAGAATAGACAGATCTGCTGAAATACACTGCTGAAGGGAGCAGCGGGGAGTCAGGAGAGGTCTGCTGTGCCATGTGGGTAGCTCCCTCACCGGCTGGGGATCGAACTCATTGCAGAGGCTGCGGATCGCTTCATAGTGCTGTGTGTTATTAACCCCTTGTGCCACCAGGCAGGCCTAAAGAGAAACTCTTCAAAATGTGGGGCAGGCAGAGAGTTCTTGGACTGGCACCAAAGCACAGTTGATGGAAGGAAAACCACCCAACTTAGCAGTGACCACCCAATCAGAAACAAGCCACAAAGGGACAGGTCACCAAAGAGGGTATTTCTGTGGTCAGAAAGGTAGAGCGGCACGTCCAGCACCATTCGTGTTAGTGAAGTGCGGGTCAGAACTCCCAGGAGCTACACTGTGCACCTCAGAGGACGAGTTACATTAAAAGCGCAGCCTGGGTGTCATGGTCCTGGGGAGGCCTGGCCAGCCCCTGGGGAAGCAATGTGGTGACTGCTCATGTCCTTAAACGTGCAGCTGCCGTCCCACTGAGCTCTTATGCCTGACACTCACGTGGTGTCCACCCCAAACCTGCACATGGAGAGCAGCTGACGGCGACATCTTGAGTTGCAACCCCAGATGCCTGCCAGCGGGTGCACGGCTCCCCAGGCTGTGGTGGCCGGTGGTAAAGGTGGAAGGGCCATGGGTGCCGCGTGGTTGGGGAATTGATCTGAGGGAGAAGTGGGCTCAGAAGGCTGGCTGCTGATGGCGCCCCACCCCCCGAACCCTGGGCGGTGGCGAGAGGTGTGGGCGAGGCTGGACCCGGCTCTGCTCTCTCTGGGTTGTAACCATTGAGACGCCTGCTCCGCTGTCCCTGGTGATCCCTGGGGAGTGGTGAGGGGAGATGGGGGAGGTGCAGCGTGCAGGGTGGCTGGCCGTGGATGTTCACAGCTGCATACATGGGAAGCTGGTGAGAAAACCCACACCCTCTGCTTGTTTGGGGTGTGTGTGGTTTGTTTGTGTGTGTGGTGTGTGAGATATGTGTGTGTGGTGTGTGTGTGTGGTGAGTGGTGAGTGTGGAGTGTGGTGAGTGTGGTGTCTGCAGTGTCTGTGGTGTATGTATGTGGTGTATGTGTGTGTGGTGTGTGTATGTGGTGTGTGGTGTGTGGGGTGCGTGTGGTGTGTGTGGTATGTAGTGGGTGTGGTATATGTATGTGGTGCATGGTATGTCTGTGGTGTGTGTATGTGGTGTGTGATGTGTGTGTTGTGTCTGTGCGTAGTGGTGTGTATGTGGTGTGTGTGGTGTGTATTTGGGGTGTGTGGTGTATGTTGTGTGGTGTGTGTGTGGTGTGTGTATGTGTGGTGTGCATGATATGTGTGTGGTATGGTGTGTGGTATGTGGTGTGTGATATGTGTTGTGTGTGGTAGGTGTGGTGTGTGTGGTATGTGTGGGTGTGGTGTTTGTGTGGTGTATGTGGTATGTGTGGTGTGGTGTGGTGTGTGGTATGTGTAGTGTAGTTGTGTGTGTGGTGTGTGTGGTATGTGTGGTATAGTGTGTGGTGTGGTGTGTGTGGTGTGTGTGGGTGGTGTGGTGTGTGTGGGTGAGTGTGTGGTGGGTGTGTGGTGTGTGTTGTGTGGTGTGGTGTGTGTGTGGTGTGTGTGTGGTGTGGTGTGTGTGGTGGGTGTGTGGTGTGGTGTGTGTGGTATGGTGTGTGTGGGTGTGTGTGTGTGTGTGTGTGGTGTGGTGTGTGTGTGGTGTGTGTGGTGTGTGTGGTGAGTGTGGTGAGTGTGGTGAGTGTGGTGTGGTGTGTGTGGGGTGTGTGGTGTGGTGTGTGTGGTGTGTGTGGTGGTGTGGTGGGTGTGGTGTGGTGTGGTGGGTGTGGTGTGGTGGGTGTGGTGTGTGTGTGTGTGTGGTGTGTGTGGTGGTGTGGTGTGTGTGGTGTGTGTGGTGTGGTGTGTGGTGTGTGGTGTGGTGTGGCCTCGTCTGGCCCTGGGCTTCGCGCGTGTGGCGTCCCCTGGGCGGGCAGGCCGGGCCGGCTGTGGCGAGGGCGGGCCGTGGCGGTGGGGCGGCGGCGCTGCCGCGGTCGGGGATGAGAGGCCCGCGCGGCGCCGCTGGCCGAGGGGCGCCGTCCAGATCCTTCCACAGACCAGGGCAGCCCCGCTCCCGGGCGCGCGGTGGGGCGCCGCCCTGGCCCTGCCCCGCGAGGAGGGCGCTCGGGCTGCTCGCGGACTCAGTCATGAAAGATAAACACGTGGCGGCCCGCGGGGGCCCGAGGCGCTGGGCGCGGCAGGCGGGCTCGGGCGCTGTGTCCACCCTGAGCGTCCGGCGGGGTCCGCGGGGTCTCGCGGGGCGCGGCCTCGGTGCCGGGGTCGCGGGGAGGGGGCGGGGCCGCAGGGCGCCGGGCCTGGTGGGGGGGCCTGGGGGTGTTCCCGGGGAGCTGAGGGCAGCTGGGTTTTCTCGAGCCCCCCACTTGGCCGGGGCCTGTTTCAGGGCCCCCTCCCCGGCGCCCAGGGCCCCCACCGCGGGGGCCTTCGGGCTTCACGCCAGGTGGAAGGCGCGCGCGGGGCAGCGGGAACGGGGGCGCGGGCGGGCGTCCCGGGGCGGCTGGTGAGCCCCGGCGGCCTCGGGGCGGCCTCGTGGTGGGCAGAGCCCCGGCCGGCGGCCCTGGGGGTCTTTCCCGCCTGGCTCGGGCTGTCAGGTCCGGGCCGGCGCAGGGGTCCCGGCTGGACGGCGGGCGGGTGCTCCCCGCTGCTCGCGGTGCGCGAGGGCTCCGTCCTTTGGGGCCCGGAAAGGGCGAGGCCCACGCCTCCCCCCTCGTCACAGCCCGTGCCCGCCCAGAGTGCCCCTTCTGCCAGCAGGACCCCGGCCTGGCAGGGGCCCGGGCGGGCCGTCTTCACGGAGGCCCATCGAGGACCCGCTCGAGGCCTGTGCGGCTGCGACCGCGCGGGGGCTGTTCTGAGCGCCCACCACGGCCTCACCCTCCCCTGAAGCACCCCCGGGCACAGGCGCCGGTCCAGCGCTGCGCAGGGGGCCAGGGCCGGGGGGCAGCGGGGTCCCCAGAGGAGCCGACACCCTGGTCCTCCCATTGCTGCCCGCGGGGCGTCTGGTGCTGCCCCTGCGTGGACACGCGGGCCATGTCCAGGCCCTGGGAGGTAACGGCCATTTTGGAGGTGAACTCGGCCGAGGCCCGCGTCCCTGCTCCCTGGGGCGCCCCAGGCTGGGCTCTGCGGAGGGAAGGACGCCCCTGGGTGAGGCAAGGAGGGGCGCCGGGCGGCTCCCAGCCAGCCTGGCCATCAGCAGAGCCTGGGCTGTCTCCTGGCGTCCTCCTCGGGGAGGGGCGTGTGGGGAGGTCCTGGGGTCCAGGTGGGGGGGGCTCAGCAGAGAGGGAGGGGTGCCCTGGGCTGTCCTGGGGAGAACCTGAGCCGGGACCGCGTGGGCCCAGGACAGGGTGTGGTCCTGCCCGCCCCGCGCTCCCTCCCCGCCCTGGGCTGGCCCGGAGCAGACCATCCCCGCGCGCCGCCCCGGGGCCCGTCCCGCCGTGAGCCGCGCCTGGCGGGCCCCAGGGGAAGAGCCCAGCAGGGAGGGGCTCCGGCAGGTGCGTCCCCCCACCGCGTCACCAGCGGCCGGGGCTGCTTCCCCGTCCCGCGAGCCGGCGCGCGTGTGGTGTGTGTTGGGCGTGGCGCAGGTCTGCGTGTGGAGGTGTGCGTGTGTGAGTGTGCGCAGAGGTGTGAACCACCAGTGCACTTGAGAATCACCAATTAATGCGTCTTTGCCTTTTTCATCCATCAACTGCCAAGCGGTTGAAAACTCTAATTAACAAAATCTCTCTGCAGCCCCCGAGGTCAGGAAACCTCATTAGCCTTATTTCACAGATGGGTAAACTGAGGCAGAGTGGGGTCAAGCAATTTTCCGAAGGGCTGCAGAGCCAGCAACGTGGCGCCAGCCCCCCAGAGGCCTCGACCCGGCCCCGGCGGCCCGCGGCGAGCTGGCAGAGGCGGGCACTGCTCCCTCGTGTGGTGCCCTGCGCCCTCCAGGGAGGGGGTGTGCCGCCCCTCTTGTTTCAGGGCAAGGCGGAGCCCACGGCGGGTCCGAGAGCTGCGGGGCGGGCTTCACCCCCACACCTGACGCCTCTCTCAACCCGGGGCGTCCCGAGACCCCGTCCGCTGCAGGGACCGCTGGCGTCCCGCTGAGTCGCGGCGGGCGAGCTCGGGGGGGCGGGCGCAGCGCCCCCTTGGGTGTCGCGGGAGGGGCCCAGGCTCCGCGCGGCCTCGTCAGTGGGTTACAATCAGGCAGAATTCACAGGGCGTGAAACTGGCCCTTCAAGGTAAGCGCTAAGCGGCCTTGAGCCGTGGCCGCTGCTCAGTCCCCAGAAGCAGCCCCGGGCCACAGCCCACCCCCCGCCGCCTCCCGCTGTCCCCGGCGGCTGCTCTTCTGTGCCCCCCCACCGTCCTGGGCGTCCTTCCTCGGCCTCTTCCGCAGCCGCGTGGCAGCGTGTGTTGAGGCACATCCGGCGCGGCGCGGGCTGACCTGCCTCTGGCTGGGGGCTGGTGTGTCCCCGGCCCCCGGGGCCCGTCTTTGGGGCGCCTGCCCAGGGCCGGCTCTTCTCCACCTTGGGTTCGTCCGCAGCTGCCCACTCGTGCCGTCCTGAGCGGCTGCGGGGGCCCCGAGCCTGTCTTCTCCTCGGGGGAGCGGCGTCGCCCTGCGTGGGGCGGGGAGGACGATGCTGCTGCCGAGAGGCCTGGGGTGGCTGCCCGAGGGGGCGGTGCCCGCGGCCTGCTCTGCCCGGTGAGCTGGCGCGCTGGCTCAGCGGCCTCGCGACCCCCAGCGAGAGGCCCCGCGTCTTCTAAGCCCCGTGCTAAAGAGGGATTAGGAGCCATTTGGGGAGAGGATTAGCGCCATGGCCCCTGGGAGGAAGCTCCTTCTCCATGACTTTGGCCTCCCCTCTCCCTGAGCCCCGGGCTGACCGGACCCCGGGGGAACCCTGGGCCGTGCTCCCCACTCTGGCGGGAGGGCGGCCAAGCGCCATAGCCCGCCGTGACCCAGCCGTGCTGGAAGACGCAGCTTCGGGGACCACCTGGCTGGCTGAGCCCGTCGCTTCTCGTGGGGGCTGCGTCTCGGGCCCTGGGGGCCCCACTGCTGCCCCGGGAGCCCGCGCCCCGCGCTCCGCACAGCACCCAGTGGAGGTGTCCGTCCAGCCTCGCCCACCTCGTCCAGCCGCCCGGGAGCCAGCAGGCCGCGCGGGCGGGAAAGCCCGAGAGCAGCAGACCTAAATGACTGTCGGTGCTTTCCGGAATGTTCCCTTTTCGAGGAGGAGGAGGCTAAGTCGATCCGGGAGTCCCGGTTTGGAAGCCTCTTGGAGGGGACGTGCCGGCGCGCAGGGCGCGAGCAGGGCAGCCCGGCCTGGCGCGGCCTCTCCGTGGGGACGGCGGCAATAGTAACACCCGCTGGTATTTTGGGCCACGTCACACTCGCAGGCCGGTGTTCCCGTTCCCGGCAGCGACGGCTGGCGGCTCTCACGCGCTGCGTAGCCGGCCGAAGCCCTCGGGGGGACGTGGCGTGGGGAGACCGTCTGCACACACATCGGGACAGAGCCGACGGCCGGCCTGGCGTCCTGCGGGGGGTGCTCCCTGCCCCCGGCTCTGGTTTGCCCCTAGGGCTCGGGGTCTGGGCCCTGCACACCCCTGAGGTGCAGGAGGCCCCCTGCCGTGCTGCCCCCACACGCCCCCAGTTCTGTGCCCGTCGCACCCCGCTCACCAGAGCCCGCCACGTGAGGGCCTGAGGCCCGGTTGCTACGCTTCTAATCAGAAAGGTGCAGCCTGTTATTTCTCCTGCTTGTGTAAATCCAAATTCTGAACAAAATTGCATCCCGAGGTAGCCAGGAAATGTCGCCCACGGAGACACGGCGTTTCCCGGGAGCTGGCCGAGGCGCCGCCCTCGCTCCCCGCCTGGGCTGCTCCCAGCAGGGCCTTGGGCCTGCTGTCCCCACCGGCTCGGGGACCACCACCCCGGCTCTGGCCGCTCCCGGCTAAGGCCGTAAAGGGGCCGTGGTGGGGCGCATGTGGGTACACGGGCGGGGTCACATGGCCTCCAGGCTGGGCCTGTGACTGCTCAGTGTCACTGAAGCTACTGGACCCCGAGTCACGGTGCCAGCAGCAGACCCAGAACACGCCTGCAGGGCCAGGCAGCCGGTCCCTCGTGCAGCCGGGAGCCTCACCCATGTCACTGCGGGCAGAGCGCGCTCGAGGATTCGTGCTTCCAAATCCTGTGAACCTGGGATGGCACGGCTCACGGAACCCCCCCACCCCACCCCGCCGCCCGGCAGCCGGCTCCTAGGGCCCGTGCCAGAGCGGGGCGCTTGCCCTGCAAATGCAGCTCCCTCCCCCTTCAGCGCTGGCCTGGGCCTGGGGTTGCTGGTTGCCGGAGTGGCCGGAGTGCGGGCTGAGCTGTCACGGCTGCCCTGACACATGCTCAGCCGACCCCAGCTACGCCCGTGAGCCCGCAGAGGACGCCAGCAGGACGGAGAGGACATGGGGCAGGGGCTGGGGAGGTGGCACGAGAGACTTGCCCTGTCCCAGGCTCCAGGGCCCCCTTCACGCAGGAGAGGGATAGCCCAGGGGAGCGTGGTGCCGCCCCCCAGGCCGTGCCCAGCTGCACCCCACAGAGCTGAGAGCTGATAGGTGGGAGGGTGAGGCTGCTGGGCTGGAGATGGTCAGTCACGGGCGTCGGTGCTGACAGAACGAGGTGGTTGATGAGGGGCAGTAACCCGGCCCCAGGGGCGGTGCCTCCCGCTGGTCAGCAGCTCAGTGACATCTCGTCACTGTGTTTCGGGGTGGCTCTCCCTAGGGTTCTCTCAGAGCTCCTGGCGGGGGGTGTCTGGCTCCTGAGCCAGGAACAGAGGGTTCGGGACCCGTGGGATGTGTGAACGGCCTGGCCCCCAGGCTGTCAGAGGAAATGCAGGGCGCCCGGCTGTGCTCAGGCTCGGCAGCGACAGATGCTTTTTTGGTGTAAGTTTGTCCTAAGTTTTGCACGGGATGTGCTTCCAGGAGGGAGCCGGGCCTGCTGCTTCTCCCCGGCAGATCGTGGGGCGCCGCCTCCTTCTCCGCTGACCTGGCGCCTGGTCCCAGCCTGCCAAGGGGCGGCTCGGGGAGCGCGGCCTGACCTGTAAGTGAAGTTTCATTGACCCGGGCCCAGCACTCGTTGGCATCGTGCCCGAGGCTGCTTTGCTACGAGGCTGTCCCTGCCTGGTTGTGCCCGAGACCCCAGCAGCCCCCCGAGTCTGAGGCATTTGCTCTCTGGGTCTTTCCAGAAAGCCAGCCGACCCCTGCTGTGGGTTCCAGGCTGGTGGGCAAGCCTGGTCTGGGGTGCAGGCTGATGGGGTCATGAAGGCAGCGGCAGGCACCACTCGTGGGCCCCACGGCACAGAGGGTGGACTCAGCCCCCGCTCTCTGGACTTCCCACCGGGGCTCTGGTCCAGGAGGAGTCGCAGAGCTCCCATTCTGACCGTGGGGACAGGGCGGAGTCCGCCGCGTCCTCTCTCTGTCTCCCTGACTCCGTATTTTGGGGTCTCTGCTGCAAAGTTCTGTGCCAACAAAGCCTGGTTTCACCTGCACGCGCCCTTCCCGTCTCGAGCCACTTCTCCCCCCGTCTGCGCACAGCGTTTCCAAGGTCAGACTCTGGTGGTCCTGGAGGACGTGGCCCTGCCCACGCTGGCTGGGCTCTGGCTGCAGCATCTTCCGCAGGCCAGAGCGCGCGGCCCTACGCCGGGGGGCACTGCAGAGGGGCTGCAGTCCGCAGCACTGCCTGCACCCCCTCCAGGGCTGCTGTCCCTCCTGACACCTTGAGGGCTTCTGGAGAGCTGGGGGCTGCCGGGACTGCTCCCCGCTTCTGACATCAACTCCAGCAGCCCGGGCCCCCAGGGCCTACATTCCTGACTTCACCAGATGGGTCTGTGGGAACCGGTCATTGGGGTCATTCCAGGGAAGGGAGGCAGAGGTGCCCAGGCCGGTGTCCAGGACGGACAGACAAACCTGAGGGCGTCTTCCGCCTCCTGGCCAGCATCTGACAGTGCCCACGAGCCTTGCCCCAGGGAGCTCGCCAGTCTGGCATCCCGAGTTTGGTGGGCTTGGTCACCTAGAGCAGGTGATTGTCCACCCAACCGGTGGGTCTCCAGTCCTTTGAGAGGCCAGGTGGACGCCACGTAGCCCAAAGCTCCCTGCAGATCACATTGCAGCCTGCCTGGTGTGTGGACCCTGGGGAGACAGGACTTTGCAAGGGCCTGGAGACACTGCCCCAGCCCAGGCTGGGCCCTTCACTGCAGTGTTACAGCTCACCGAGGTGCACACCCCCTGCCCGCATACCCACTGCCCACGCACCCTACCCGCACATCCTCTGCCTGCACATCTCTTGCCCACACATCCTCTCCCCACACATCCTCTCCCCACACACCCCCTGCCCGCACACCCCCTGCCTGCACATCCTCTGCCTGCACACCCTACCCGCACACCCTCTGCCCACACACCCTCTGCCCACACACCCTACCCGCACATCCTCTGCCTGCACATCTCTTGCCCACACATCCTCTCCCCACACATCCTCTCCCCACACACCCCTGCCCGCACACCCCCTGCCTGCACATCCTCTGCCTGCACACCCTACCCGCACACCCTCTGCCCACACACCCTCTGCCCACACACCCTACCCGCACATCCTCTGCCTGCACATCTCTTGCCCACACATCCTCTCCCCACACATCCTCTCCCCTCACATCCTCTCCCCACACACCCCCTGCCCGCACACCCCCTGCCCGCACACCCTCTGCCTGCACATCTCTTACGCATACATCCACTCCCCACACATCCTCTCTCCACACACCCCCTGCCCGCACACCCCCTGCCCGCACACCCTACCCGCACATCCTCTGCCTGCACACCCTACCCTCACATCCTCTGCCTGCACATCTCTTACCCACACATCCTCTCCCCACACATCCTCTCCCCACACACCCCCTGCCCGCACACCCCCTGCCCGCACATCCTCTGCCCGCATATCCTCTGCCTGCACATCCTCTGTCTGCACCCAGGTCCAGCATCCCCTCACTGCGGACGCTGGCCTCAGGCCGAGTGGACGCCACATCCGTCCTATCTGCAGGGCATCCCGGGGCCGCTTATGGATCTGTGTGGGGAGGAAGCCCCCCTGCGTGCCCACCCCGCACCCTTGTGTGGGCACAGCCAACCCCATCGGCCACTGGTGGCCGCTCCCCTCCATGACAGCCGGACACTCGGCAGCTGCAGGAGGGAGGCTCTCGGCTCTGCTGCCTCTGCGCTCAGCGGGCGCCACGTCGCCTTCTTGCTTCATCCCCGCGCCTGTGCATGAGTCACGCGCTCCGGCTTCCTCCTATGCGTTTGCTGTTTTTTTTATTTTTTACCAGTTCCAAAAAAAGATGATTTGTGTGAAGGGAGTGAAAATTGAGTTTATTTACGACAAAGGCAAACTTTGGCAAGGAAATCCAGAAGAGGCCCCTGGCTTCCGAAACGTGTGTGGTTGCATCACGGCCTGCGGGACGCCAGGCAGCAGCCACACTGGGCTCCGCACGCCCGCCCCCTGGGGCCCCCCGGGCCCCCTTTGCAGCATCAGGAAACCAGCGCTAAGGGACTCTGAAGTCACCTTCAGCTAACACGCAAGTGAGACAGAAGGACGCTGGCCCTGGGGCCCGGCCACAGACACCTGGGGCTGATGGGGGGGCAGGCGGGGCCAGAAAGAGGCCTCCGGCACCAGCAGTGCGTGGAGAGGTCATTCTGGAAGCAGGGACGGCTGCCCGGGTGCCCGCGTTTCCTCCTCGCCCCGTAGCTCTGGGCATCCTCCCTCAACTGGCCCCGGACTGGTCAGGCCCCTCCCCGCCTCTGCACAGCATCTGGGACCATCTGCAATGGCTGCTGGCCCTCAGGCTGCTCCCAGGGACAGACAGGCCAAGGAGGGCAGAGCTCTGCCGGCCTCGGCCCTTCCAGGCCCCAGCAAGTCCCCAGCGAGTGCCCGCAGTCACTGTGGGTGGCTGGGGCGAGGGCCTGACCGAGCGGAGCTGAGTGTTCCCATGGGAGAGACGGGTTGGAGACTTGGGAGGGGATGGGGGCCGTGAGCACTGAGTTCACAGGTCGGGGTCCGCCTGGTGCCAGAATGGGGGGCTGCAGGCGGGCGTCACAGGGTGCTGGGCCTGCCTGGGGTTAACAGCAGGGCAGAAATGGGTCCCCTGGGTGGCCAGTGCTGGGGCGACCACCACGTGGCTGGAGTGAGCTCCCCGGCAGGGGAGGCATGCAAGCTGGGGTCGAGTGACAGGGCGGGGTGTCCCGGGCGGAAGGCAGGCTGGGATGCCATGCACGCCCCAGCTTGGGGGCTCCTGCGGGGTGAAGCTGGGCCTCACCCATCCACTCCCACCGTGGAGAGCTGTGTGTGCGGCGCCCTGCCCTGCCGAGCCCCCTGCACAACCAGCTGCTTTTATTTGTAGCAAATGAAGCGTTCGGGTGGAGACAGGCTCACCTGGAGCTGGCCAGCGGCCCTGCTCTCCGCGTCCCCGAGGGAATCCACCCTCCCCGGAGCCCCCCTGCTTTGCCAGGCGGAGGACAGAGAGGGGATTAGGGAGGGAGGAAAGATGAAAAATCTAACATCTGAAACCAGCGCTTGCTGCGCGGTGGGCGTGAAGCTGCGGCTTGCAGGAGAAACTCTCTCAAAGTCAGTCGCGGCTGGTCACGTGGGGAGGAGCTGCGCCTCGCAGAAGGCATAGCTGGTGCTTCCAGAGAAGTGACTCGAAATGCAAAAAAAACGAGCCCGCGCACCTGTCAGCGTGCGTTCAGGTCACCGAGAGCCAAGAGCTAAATATGTCCCAGAAATGAGCAGTGGAGCCGTCTGCTCGTCCTGGTGGCCCAGCGAACCGGGGCTCACGCCGGATCCCAGGCCGTCCCTCCGGCAGGGCGTGAGCTCCACGTGGCGCGAGTGGCGTGTGTCCTCCCGAGGGTGGCTCGGGGTGTGCGACAGCGGAGGTCGGGAGGCGGGGGGCTCAGCCCGGGCAGGAAGGGTGTCGGGTCCCTTTCTCTGTGCCCAGGGCCACCGGCAGCTCCCTGTGGTCCGAACTTCCCGGGGCGGGTGCAGCTGAGGAGGAGCATGCGCTTTCCGCTGGGGATGGTGCCTGGCGCACGAAGTGTGGGGCCGCAGAGGGTGGACCTGGTCCAGAACTATGCTCTGCAGGCCAACCTGTCAGACAGTGTTTTCATTCGTTAGAAGATCAGTGTCTTATCTCACCAGTGCATCACGCTCCCTGCACTGGGGCCTGGGCTGGGCTGAGCCGAGAACGGCTTGCCTGTGGGCCGATGTCGGCTGGGCTGCTGTCTCATCTGAGGCTCGACTGGGGCTTGACCCGCTGCCCGTGGGTCCTTGAAGGCGGCCCAGCTGAGGGCTTCCTTTTGCACTGGCCGGCAGTTCTCCTGTGGGGCTCACAGCCTGGCGGCTGGCTTCACACTGGCCAAAGAGCGTCCCCCTGTGAGATGGGTGTCACGGTCTCACGTCCCAGAAGGGACATTGGCGCCTTTGCATCCTCAGCCACTTGACAGTGCGTCCAGGCCCCGTCCACGTGCAGAAGTGGGTGACGTGAGTGTGAGCACGGGGGGCGGGGGCAGAGGGATTCCACCACCCGAGGCATCTGCTTACCTGGTAAACCGGCGTCTCTGGGGGTCCCAGCTAATCAAATACGTGCTCACGTGTGTGGGTGCAGGCCTGGGCCAGGTGCCTCACCTCGAAATGTCATCCTCACACAATCTGTGGGCTCAGCTCTGCTGCTGCCCCATCTGATAGCTGGGGTGACCTTGCACAGAGAGTTTCTCACCCCCCAGGCCCCCCAGAAATCTGAACAGTCGGGAGCACCGGGCATCCCAGTGCCTCTCTGCCCTGCAGACAGCACAGGTGCCAGGCAGCCCCTCCCAGCCCTGCGTGGTGCATCCTGGCACAGCCACGTCCCCTTATCCGCTGTCCCCCCGTGGCTCCCTACACTGTGGAGTCCGTGAAGGCAGCGAGGGGGCCCTGGGTCTCCAGAGCTAGAGCAGAGACCCTCGAGGCATCGCGCCGAGCTGCTGCGCGGTGATGGATGGACGGATGGGTGCGCGATCTCGCGTCTGGACTCTTTGGTGGGGCTGCGGAGCATAAGAGACCCTGCTGAGTAGCGTCTGGGTGTTCAGCAAAGTGCCACAAATGGGGAGGCGCTTAAAACAACAGGTGCCTGTTCTTTCCAGAGGCCAGAGGTCAAGGATGGAGGTGCCCGCAGGGCCGACTTCCTCTGCAGGCGCCCGGGGAGGGTCTTCCCAGCGTCAGGTGCCTGCTGGGCTCTGGTGGGTGCCCCTGGCGGTGGCCCATCCCTGTGCTCTGCCTCTGCGTGCCCAGCGGCTGCTCCGTCTGCAGCCCCCAGTGTGCAGCTGAGCCCCAGGGGCGCTGTGGCTGCGTCTCGCCCAAAGGCGGGGCGGCGGATGTCTGGCTCAGAGAAGCGAGGGGCAGGGGCCTCCGGGCCTCGGCTTTCCTGGCGTCTGGTAACCTGCACGACGTAGGTGCAGCCGTCAGCTGTGCGATGGGCACCCTCTGCCCCAGAAACAGCCTCACGACACATCTGGAGTCGTGTCCGAGTCCAGCACCTGCGCGGCCCTCGACCCGGCCAGGTGGACGCAGGAAGTTGCCCCTCACACCAGCCGCTGCCCCGCGGAGCACACCCAGGCGTCACCCGCCTGCAGCGGCCAGCGGCCCATCAAAGCCTCTAGGGAGGCGGAGGTGGGAGGGAGGGAGCAGCGGCGCTGGGCCTTGCCGTCCCCAGCTCAGGGCTCCTGGTCTCTGGGGTGCTCCCGGCCACCCCGGGACACCCTGTTGCGGGCGCCCTCCGGCTGCTGCTGTCTGCTCTGCACCCCGCAAAGCCCCTAACTTGGGTGCGGGCGCCAGCAGAGCCGCACCTCCCGGCGCTCTGTGGCCTCGCGCATGGACGTGACATGTGTTTCCGCCGCGGCCCCGGCGGCGAGGTCAGTGCAGCGGCGCCGCGCGGGAGCTTTGACACCAGCACGCGTCCTTCCAGGGGGCTTCCGACGGCCTTTTGGCCGGAGGGGAGTAGAAATGGACCATTCTCTGCAGGACTACAGTCCAGCGCCTGGTAACCTGCACGGCGTAGGCGCGAAGTAACAGGTCCTTGACGCTAGAATTTGGGCGGATTTGGAAATATTGCGAAGATAAACTTCTGAGCAAGTTCTGTTTGAGATGGAGTGTTTTCCAGGGCCCGTTATTGGTTTAAAATCCTGGGGGGAAGAGTTAAATAAATCAAAGAGACAGGTGCAGTTTTTAGATTAAACAGCCAAACCCATACAAAACCCCTTTGTCTAGACTAGACAAACATCGAGTGTTATTTCAGGCGGTTTGATGAAACGCCCCACTGTTACCCCGAGCCCGCTAAATGCCTGCAGTGTTCGGCGGAGCCTCTGGACGCCCGTGTCGTGGGCAGCGCGGACACCGTGCAGAGCTGCTCCGGACCGCGAGGGCGAGGCGAGGCGGCGGCCGGCTGGGGCGAGGGCAGGCGCCGGCCACACCCTCGCGGGTGCCCGGGGCGGGCCGCTGGGCTGGGGGACGCCGCTGGGCGGGGGCACGGGGGCCTGCTGACGCTTGGTGCCGCCTCACCCTGCACGTCCAGCTGCAGGAGGGGACGTGTCCTGACCGCGGGCGAGCCCCTGGCCGTGTTTATTTCCCTCCTTCCTTTCCTACCTGGGCGTGTCTATCTGTCTGTCTGCTCCCCCCCGCCCCGCCACCACCCCTGGACGCATCCCCCGCCCTCAGAAGGGTCCCTCCCTTTATCGGCGCCCGCTGGGCTTCATAAGCAGCTCGCCGTGCGCCCGCTGCCGTGTAAACGTCCGGCTTGCGTCTCTGACCTCTGGCTCCGGCTCGTCAGGCCCAGGCGCCCTCCGCTCGGCTGTCAGGGGCGGCACCCGCTCTTTCCTTATGCCAGGAAGTGTACCCTGGTGTGGACAGGCTGCCCCTGCGGGGTCCAGCCTCCAGGGAGGGGCACTAAGGCGGCCAAATGCTGCTCGGTCCGGCAGAGCCTGTCCCCACCGTGGGGGAGTGCTCCCCAGAGTGCGCCTTGGATCCGCCCCCCTCACCTGTCTCTGCGGGGAGGGGCGGCACTTGCAGGGCCTGGCAGGCCCGAGTGGGGTGCTTGGGCCAGCTCCCTGTCACTGGCTGGCCAGTTGGGGTCGAGTGCCCGTGGCCGTGGTGACGGGCGCTGCTCTGAGTGCTGGGCGGGGGCAGCGGCCCATGCTTGGCACCGCAGTGGTCCCCACCGCACGGGTGAGGGCAGAAGCCCAGAGAGGGTGAGCAAGTCCCTGTGGCCGCACAGCTGGGAGTGCCCGCCAGGGCCAGCCCGGGAGGGCTCAGAGCCCACTGCCGACACCGCGGCCGGTTGCCCGGTCCGTGGCGCCCCAGCAGCACCCGAGGGACGCCAAATGTGAAGCGGGGGCGGCTTGGAGTCTGCGGGACTCGGGCTGGCGTTGAGGGCAGGGGGCCCGCTGGTGAGCAAGGGTCTCGGACACCATGGCCTCTGCCACCCCTGAGGCTACCGTGGCTAAAATGCGTCTTCGGCTGGTCCTCCCCAGCGCAGACTGGCCGCCCATCCAGCCTCTGCCTGTGCACGTGGGCCCCCCGCAACCCGCCGGCCCCTCCCCGAGCCTTTGCTCAGCTCTGCAGCCTGGAGACACATTGGCCTCTGCAGCCCCACGCTGGCTGCCCCCGCTCCCGGAGCCCCGCGCCTGCCCCCAGGGCCCCCGCCTGCAGGCAGGCAGCTGCGGCACCCTCAAGCCCCGCCGCTTCTCCCATGCCCCACGGCATCGAGCGCTGAGCCCCCCGGGGCTTTCCAGCGGGGGCTTGACACATGATGATGTGGCGAGACAACGGGTCTGCAGGAGCAAGCTGCATGGCTGCGGGGGGCCCCCGGAGCCTAGGGGCGGTGTGCAGGCGGGGCCCTGGGCCTGCTGGTCCAGCTCAGAGGTGACGCCAGCCTCAGGCCCCCGTGGCCGCAGCTGGACTCCTCCTGCTGTGTGACTGGGGTGCGTCCCTCACCCTCTCTGGGCCTCATTCTCAGTCTGTCGAGTGGGGCCGACAGCAGCGTCGTCCGCTCTCTGGGAGGAGCAGTGCAGGGGGTCCCCGAGAGGGCAGCAGCAGAGGGCGAGCAGAGAGGGCGGCAGTCACTCCCGGGCCAAGCCTGGCTCTGGGGCCCGCAGGGCCTGAGCATGTGCGTTTCTTGCCGCACCCGGAGAGGCAGGAGGGGCAGGAGGGTCGTGGGGCCCTCTGAGCCGGTCACTGTGCCTCCAGGTCTCCTCTGACCTTGTGCGTGGAAAGCCCATGTGACCCCCCTCCACGCAGGTGGGCAAAGAGATGTGGGGGATGCCGATGCAGTGCGTTTTGGGGGGTCTTCCCGTGCTAGGTGCCGTACTGGTCCCCCGACCCCTGCAGACCTACTGACCTCAGAGCTTGTGGCCTCCGGGGCTCGCCCAGCAGGGAGGACAGGCACGTGCCCGCCTCCTCCTCCTCTGTTCGCAGCCATCCGAGGTCGCTACCCTGTGCCGGCTCTGAGCGGGTTGGGGCACGTGGCGGGGCGAGGAGGGACAGCACCAGCTGTGGAGGGTCTGGGGACAGACTGGACAGATGCAGCCTGAGCAGGGCCCAGGGGCCTCGCTGCACAGAGTGCAGGCCCTGGGAGGGCTGCGTGGGGAGGGGCAGTCGCGAGCAGGGGTGGGGTGGGGCAGAGGCTGGGGAGCAGTCCAGGAAGGATCCAGCAGCCAGGCTGACCTGCCGGCCAGTGCGCCCCCACCCAGGGGCTGTTTTCTGCTGCCTCTGAAGCGCCCAGGCTCAGGCAAAGTTGCTGCTGTCTGCAGTCCAGGGCTGCTGGGGGCAGCTGTTAACGAGCTGATAATTTTCCTCCATGGAAACTCTCTGTCCCGTGCTCCTGGATCAGCACATCTTGCAGGTTTAAGAGTTCCAGGCAGGGGGAGGCCGGGGGACTCCTTGATGCCTGGGGCAGGAGCGGCCACCTTGATGGGCCTGCTTCCCCACCGTCAGCTAAACGGAGCTTGGGAAAGGAGCGCTCAAGCTGGGTGTGGGGTGGGGGGCGCCGGGGAGGGAGGGCAGCAGGAGCAGATCGCCCCTGATTTGGGGGGGTTCTTTGTCTCCTGCTTCCCAGACATCCCAAACCCAGTGCCTTTCCAGGGCACAGGCCTGGGGTCGAGGGCTTGCTTGCTCATCACTCCCCCCACTCAGCTGTGCGTGAGCCGTGAGGGACAGGTGGGCTTCTCGCATCACACAGGGGGACACGCAGAGACCTGGGGGTCCACTCGCCCCTCCAAGCTGCTCATTGCGGCGTGGATCTGCATCTGAGCTGAGGCTGACCCAGCTGTCCAGTGAGCTCACCTCCCCCAGCCCCTGGCCAGTCTGCCCGCCTTCCCTCGGACAGCAGGGCCAGCGGCAGACGCAGATGGAGTCGGACCTGGTTCCAAGCCTTTTGTCGTGATAACTCATCGTGGTGGGAGGAAAAAGGCAAAAGGACAAAGCCAACCTCCGCTGCTGGAGCTTCCCTCTCAGCAAGCTCCTCGGAGGACGGTCGTGGCCGAGGGCCCAGCCGGGAGTCTGGCGACAGCCGCCTTCCCGGGCCCCGGAGCCGTGTCGGCGTGGCCGTGCCCTGAACAGGAGCTGTGAGGTGCTCCCGGCCCATGAATCACGAACAACAAGGACACAGCCCTGGTTCTTCCTGCACCAACAGTACGTTACCTAATTCAATCATAAAGCGGAAGAGCAGGTCCGTTTGTATAATTCCCCGGGAAGACGCGGCGGAGCTTGGCACGCGCGGTGCTGCCTGCGCGGCTCTCCCCGGCAGGGCGAGGCGCCTTTGCTGGAACAAGGGTCGAGCAGAAGGGACAGAAGCCCGCAAGAGGACGCGTATTGAGGGGATCTTTTAATGCCTCGCTGGGATGGTTTGTTTGCAAATGGTCTGCAAGCTGCTGACAATTTGTGTTTCCCAATTGGTGGGACCCGGCGGCAGCCGTGGCGATCGGCCAGTGCAGCGCCTGCCGGTTGCTGCCAGGAGCTCCTTCGCCGGCCCGGGGACCAGGACCCCAGTTAGGTGCAGACCGCTCCTGAGTGCCACCTTAGTGTGTGTCCCATGCAGCCCCCCTCAGCCCCTCGGGAGGCCACCCCACTGTGAGGCAGGCGCTGTCGGCGGCGGCCTGCCACCAGACATCTGGTCAGCCCACGGCTGCGGGCCGGGAGGTGTCTGGCTTGGCTGACGCGGCCTCTGCAGGTCGGGGACAGCAGGAGTGTCAAGTGACAGACAGAGGGGCCGGGGGGGGGGGCCTCTGACACACCCTCTGTCCAGCAAGGCGCTTCCTTTAGGCGTCCCCTCTGCTCTCCCTGGATAGACTCAGACCACCCTGAAGGCAGAGCCTTCCCTCTGGGGTCTTTCCCCAGAGAAGCAGCCGCGGGGTGGGCGCGGGGCCGCAGGGGGCCGGGAGCTGCTGAGCTGGTGAAATGACGGAGCCTCTCCTCCTCCTCCCCTCGCCGTGGCCCCTGACTGCGTCAACACGGTGCCTGAGCGTCGGGTGGCTGTCGCCGAGTGCCCCGAGCTGGAGGGCTTAGGACAGCAGAAACACCACCTGGCTCAGCAGCCTGAGGTCGGGGTTCCGGTGTGGGCGGGGCGGGGGCTCCCTCCTCTGCCGGCTCCTTGGCCTGTGGTGTCCCCGCACCGCCCCCGCCGCCTGGCACGGCTGTCCCTGTGCCCCGGCCCCCTGGCCCTCTGGTACAAGAATCCGCCGCTGCGTCGGTCCCTGCCACTCGCCTCGGGGGTCTTTGCCGAGTCCCTTTCCCCAAATAAGGTCACGGTCAAGCCTCGGGGAGGTAGCAGGAATTGGTATTGGGGGGGCTGCATCCAGCCCAGTGCAGCCTCGTCAGCCGTGCGCCTGTGTGGGCCGGGGCGCCGGTCCCTCCTCCTTGCTCTTTCTGGAAGCCCCCGGCGGCCTCTGCCACCCGCAGGGTAGGGACGAGGAAGCTGCGCTCACGGGGCGGGCGGCTGAGCTGGTGTCCCGGGCTGGTGGGCTCCCGCCTGGAGTCCAGCCCTGGGCCGCCCCAGCCTCCTCGCCCCGCCGACGCGCGCGGTGCCCGTCCAGGCTCTTCCTGAGTGTGGGCGCTCCTTCCTGCCTTGGGCCCCGAAGGGCCCGTCCCCAAAGGAGCACCCCACGTGCGGGGACGTGGCCCTGGAAGTAAACAGAGCGGTGACCCCGAACCTCCTGGGTCCCTCACACGCTGACGCGCCGGCCCAGCCTGAGGCTTCTCATCAGCAGGCGCCAGTTAGAAATTGATGCCCTTCCTGGCGTCCCCCCGCCTCGAGGCCTGCAGATAAGAGGATCTGCAGCCGCTGGTGTGCCCAGACCTCATCCCGGACGTGGCACCTCCCAGCCACGCTCCGAGGCCAGGCGGGCCCAGCCCTTGGCCAGGGCGGGCTGAGCTGTGCGTTTGCCCCCGTGACCTTCTGGAAGTCGCCGACATCCGTCGCTGGCTCTGTCTTCCTGCTCGTGGGGGCGTCTCCACTTCTGCAGGGGGATCGGGCTCGCCCAATCAGCACCTTGCTGGCCTGGGAAGTTGCCTGTCTCCAGGCGGCCGGGTCCCCCAAACAGGAGCCCCTGGAAGTTTCAGGACCAGAAGGTAGATGCCGTCGGCAGCCGTCCGGCCCTCCCTTTACACCCGGCGCTTGGCGCCCCCCTCCTGGGAGACGGCCGAGCACGTGTCTGTCTCTCAGAGAACCCACTCGACAGCCAGAGGAAGGTATTTAATTTTTAAAACCGTGATCATAGCGAGAATGTGGGCTTGAGGCTCGAAAACCTCTGGAAATCCGCCGCGGGCACTTGCCACATAGCAGGGGATTTATTTAGGGAAGCCACGGATCATCTTTGCAATCTCCCGTAATTATCTGTTTTCTCAGCTGGTGCTCAGAGGTGCGTCTCCCTGCGCCCAGAGCGGGGGCGTGTGGAAGCGCTGGGCGCCTTCTGCGGGCCCCGCCAGCCGACTCGGCTGTAAAACACTGCCCGGTGCGGGGTCAGGTCCTGTGGGGCAAACTGGCTGTGGTTGGGGCCAGGCGCCCCGGGCTGGTGTGCTGGACGTCTCCCCCGAAGCCGTGGTTTCACGGTTGGGGACATGACGTGTGATGTCGCCCCGGGGTCCTCGTGGCGGGGACGGGGGCTGAGTAATGCTCGGTGAGGCCAAGAGTTGACGGAGCTTGAAGGGATTATGGCAGAAGCGTCCACACTGCATCGGCAGGGAGGGCAGAGCAGGGGTGTGATAAGCCACGCAGGCCCGGCTGTTAGACGCTGGAGGAAATTATATGATGAATGTCCTCGCTCGAGAAGGGACCAAGCCCAGTGTTGTCAGCACCATGGAGAATGCAGGGGCCATCCCTGTGAGGATGGAAGCGCAGACACCACCCGTCCACTAGGCGTTTCCCACTCACCAACTACCCATCCATCCATCCACCATCCATCCATCCATCCACCATCCATCCATCCATCCCTCCATCCACCATCCATCCACCATCCACCATCCACCATCCATCCTCCATCCATCCATCCACCATCCATCCACCATCCACCATCCATCCACCATCCATCCACCATCCATCCACCATCCATCCATCCACCATCCACCATCCATCCTCCTCCATCCATCCACCATCCACCATCCATCCATCCTCCATCCACCATCCACCCACCCACCATCCATTCACCATCCACCATCCACTCACCCACCATTTGTCCACCCACCTGTCCACCATCCATCTTCCATCCATCTGACACACATGTGGCACCTCTCTGTGCTTGGTGTTGTGGGGTGCTGGGGATACGGACCATCGTCAAGGGGGGTGCCCATCTAAGGGTTGCAGCTCTACGTGGAAGAGACGTGTATCTCAGGCCTGGGGACGAGACACAGGCAGCGTGGATGGGAAGAGGCAAGTAGGGGCGGATCTGCTGGACAGGCCAGGAGAGTTGGCGAGAGAGGGACTTTCAAGCCCAGCAAGGCTGGCTGTGGGGAGACCCATGAGGGTCGGTGGCACGGGGTGGTGGCGGAGGTGTTGGGGCTGTGGTGTGTGTGGCGTCCCCGAGGAGGCCAGCCTGACTGGAGCGCAGCTCCCTGGCCCAGTCACCCAGGCAGGTGCCTTCCTCCCAAGTCTGGCGAGGCTGTGGGGGCCTCTCCGTGCCCGAGGTCCTGGGGCACACCCTGGTGCTTACTGGGGAAACTAAGCCCTGAGGCTGCGTTCTGGTCCGGGGTGGGGTCAGAGCGGAAGGTGGGGTGCTGGGGCTCCATCTCAGGAGATGCTGGAGGAGAACTTGTGGGTTGACTGACCCTCCTGGAATCTGGGAGGTGGCTGGGGCATCCCAGCAGGCAGAAAGCCCCAGAAAGCTTTCCAGATGCATGATGCAGATGCATATGGGGGCAGGCTTAGGGGCCTCCCTGAGGATTCAATGCAGGGGCCTTGGGGAGGGTTGTGTGCAGGGGTGTGGGGGAGGGTTGTGTGCAGGGGTGTGGGGGATGTCCTGTGCAGGGGTGTCTTGGAGGGCTCTGTTGGGAGCCTTCACAGAGCAGCAAGGCCCGAGTTCTTGCAGTGTCCTCTCAGAGGGGCTGGTGCTTCCTGTATCCCCAAGGCAGGGCCCCTCAGATGCTCACACACCCCCAGTTGTCCCTGAGGACCATTGTCTTTGTCCAGTGCTCAGGCGTTGCCTCTTAGATGGACACAGACAGGACCTGCTGACCCTCCCCTGCGGGAACTGGGTGGCCCCCACCCACCCAGGCCCTCCGTGGGCCCTGCCCCTCAGACTTACCCCCACCAGGTATAAGGGACTGAGGATGGTGACGTGCGGGGCGGCAGTTTGGGGTCCCCAAGACCCTGGGATGCTGAATCGACTTTGTATGGCCGGACCCTCCTCCCTTTTGTCACTAGAAGTCTGTCTGCAGGTTCAGAAGACCTTCGAGGTCACCTGCCCTGCCCCCCTGGGGTGCCCCCACGTGCCTGCCCAGCCTAACGGTGGGTGGAACCCAGGGCCCCGGAAGCGCTGAGCCCTGCAGCTCCTCTGGGAACCGCCTGCCCCCCGCGCACCTGTGCTGGGGGCTGCTGACCTCCCCGAGGCTGCCCTCTCCTGGGCTTGGACCAAGGCTTCAGCCATGCTGGCCCCTCTGCACCCTCGCCAGCCCCACTTCACCCCCCACTGTTTCTGAGGGTGGTGCCCGGTGTCCGGGTCAGAGACCGGCGCTTGGGCAGGGCCAGCCTGGAGGGCAGGGAGGCGCCCCAGGGCCACGGCCGCAGGCTCTCCCCCACCCCTGCCGGCCCCATTGCTGGCCGCCCAGCTGCCTGGGCCAGCGTCCACGCTGCTCCTCTCCAGCAGGCGCAGCCCGGCCTCGGTCAGGCCTCCGTCAGCCTTGCTGTCACCGGCCCTTGCACAGGGGACCCCGCGGGGCCATCCAGGTGGGCGGCCGCCCTCCCCTGCCCGCACGGCCCTCCTGGGCCGCCTCTGTCCTCGCCGTGGTCACCCGCAGGGCCCGCCCCTTTGCCTTCTCCTCTGCTCCTCCCGCGGCTTAAAAGGGGCCTCCTGGCACGCACAGAGCTTTGTAGACACGACGTAACAATGGCAACCAAACCAAAATAGACGGTCCCCCGAGGCGCGAGGGGCTGCGGAGCCGCACGACTCTGCTGAGTTCCCACGTCAGGGACGGAGCTTCCGTGATGAGCCTGGGGTCCCTGGGCAGCGCCCCACGCCCCGGCTTCTGGGGCCACCATCCTGCTCGTGAGCGGCACAGCTGCCCAGCGAGGGCCTGTCCTCCCCGGGACCTGTCCCTGGGGCTGTCCTCCCTGGGGCTGTCCTCCCTGGGACTGCCCTCCCTGGGCCTGTCCTCCCTGGGCCTGTCCTCCCTGAGGTCCTGTCCTCCCCGGGGCCATGCCCTGGGGCTGATACTTGCCTCCCCCAGCCCCACCCAAGGCTGTTTCCGAGAGGTGAGTGCGGCAGGGCCCGCTCCGTGGGTTGCCGTGAGAGCGAGTGAGCATGCGGGGTGCCCATCCCTGTGGGGTGCTGCTTGAGGGCCTGCTCCCTCCTTCCTCTCTCTGCTCCATTCTGCTCAGTCCTGTTTCCATAAATATGCTCCGTCCCAGCACACGCTCGTGTGAGAACTTTCCGGAGTGTCTCCTGGCCTGCCAGCCTGCTGGAGGGCCGCGGCACTGGGACACCCCGCTGACGCCTTGGGGAGGGTCTCCTGCACCCCCCTCGCAGGCCCTCCCCATGCCCCACACACCCCAAGGGTCCCGTGAATGTCAGCAGGGTTAGCCCTTCCCTCTCAGCCCTGGTGCCCCCGCGAGCCTCTGAAACCGCAGTGGGCTCACCCCAAAGGGCCTTCACTGAGCCTGCTGTGCCCTGGGCCTGCGCACCCTGCCCCCTCCTCGGCCAGGCGGTCCCTGCGTGAGGCCTTGCTGGCAGCCCCCGCTGGGGTGCGCCGAGCCCGTGCTTTTCCGGGCCCCCTGAGCTTCCACGCGTGGCCTGACCTGGGAGGAGGCGGGAGGCCATCCCCAGGGCTCTAGCCCAGCTCCTGCCGACGTCCAGCTCCTCCGCAGCAGGGATGGTGGCTGGTACGGGCCAGCCTGTGCAGCATCCAGGCCCCGTCCTTGGCCCCCCTACAGGGGATCATGGGGTGTGGCCCCGGGCCTGGCTCGCGGATGGGCAGGCCCGGGCCGCTCGCTGGGCAGGCCCTGAGTGCTGCCCAGAGAGGGCACAGAAGGAACGGGGAGGGACGCTAGCTGAGCCCGGGCACCCGTGGGTGGGGGGCGCCACAGGGACAGCCAGTCCCGGCCTACAGCAGCATCAGACACACCCCCCCACTCCCGGCCCGGAACGGTCCCACCCCCAGAGTTGCCCACCCACTGCTTGTCACCACTTCCCTCCTCCGGATTGCTCAAGGGCACGTTGCCCGGGCAACCAGAACGCCAGCGCCTCGCCATCCTTCAGTCTCCTTCAAGCACCTGCGAAGACATGGAGCCGCAGCCCCCAGCCTCAGAGCGGCTGACTCGGCTCCCCAGCCCCTGGCAGCCCCCGGCCGCTGGACCCCCGGGGCGTGGGGTCCCCCGGACATGGCGGAGTGTCCCCGGACACAGGGGAGCCTCACAGGAGCCCAGCTCCACGTCTTCACCCCACAGTCCTTGGCAACCGTGATGTGCCCGTGTCCGCCGTGTTTTACAGGCGGGGAAACTGAGGCACAGAGCAGGTGTGCTGCCCAAGCCCACACAGCTGGCAGGCTGCAGGCCCAGGGTTAGCCAGACAGCTGGCCCGGGTCCCCAGCGTCACCGCTAACCGGGGCCGCCTCTGGAGCATGTGCAGAGGGACCGTGGAGAGCTGTGATCCGGGCACTGCGTCATGTCCACCACCTCCTGGCCCTCGGGACAAGCGGCTGCCGCCCCCTTGCCGGGCGTGGGAACAGCAGAAGCAGCAGGCAGAGCTGCCACCTCAGTGGTGGGCGCCGGGCGCCTTCTAGGAGGCTGCTCTGCAGGAGGCCGGGGTGTCCCTGGTCACCTCCTGCCCATCCCCCACCCGTACCCAAAAATAGCTGCAGGCATTGCCAAGTGTCCTTGGGGGCAGGGTCACCTGGGTGGGAGCCCCGCGCCTCCCAGCGCCTCCCCCCATGCTGGTGCCCGGCTCTGCTGGCTGGTGTGAGACCAGTGGGGCCCCTGGGGAGCAGCACCCAGCCTCTCTGCAGCGCCGCTGCGCAGGCCTGGGCCGTCGCCACGGTTACCACGACGGAAGGCGGGGTGCACTCTGCCTCTTCTGGCACGTTCCCTCCTCCGTCTAGGAGCCTCAGGACGGCTTCCCGAGCAGAAGCCCCAAGTCCCCGTCCTGGCTCTGGGTCCAGGCGCCAGGCCCTGTCGCCCCGGCCGGGCCTGCGTGAGGGTGAGGTTGGCGCGTCATGGGGGTGCGGGCGGAGCTCCCACCTGCAGGGCTCCAGGAGAGGGGCTGGCCTTGCCGCTCGCTCTGCTCCTGAGGGGGCCTGGCCCTCGGCTTGGGCTCCAGACCCGCTGGGAAGGCAGGGGCCGGGCCAACGTGTCCCGTCCTCCAACCAGGCTGTCCTGCTGCCGCGGGGCGCGTCGGGCACCAGGGGTGCTCAGGTCGCTGCCACTCACACTCCCGGGGATGCCACGGTGCTCCCCCCCTCCAAACGGGCTGGGCCTCTCAGGCCGAGCGCCTCCGGTGCACCCCGAGTCAGACCTGCTTTGCTAGAGGAGGGAATCCCAGAACCTTGTGAGTGACCCTCCTGCTCCGAGGAAGGCGGGTGGCCAGAGGTGCTGGCGGTTTCTGTCCCGCGCACACGAATGGCGCCTTCCTGCGAGCCGCGGTCCCTCCTGAGCAGGGCCGGGCCCGCCGGGGACGTGGGACCCTGCACTCCCGCTGTTTTTCTGTAAAATTCTTCTAAAATGACAAGTTTGTTCAAGCAAACAAGCCAGTACAAGTGGGGTGGGCTCTGGAAGCATCTGGCGGGGAGACCCGCGCGCCCCCCAGGGCCCAGGTGCAGGGACGGCCACCTTCCTGGGGCCCAGGCGGTGCCAGAGCAGGGTGGACTCGGAAGGCCCAGGCGGGACCAGAGCACATCTGTGTCCGAGCCTCCCGCGTCCCGGGTCTCCTGAAGCCCGACATGCCCGCGCCTGGCGAGGTGCCCACGTGTGTCCTTGCCTTTACTCACGCCAGACGGCTCAGAGCACAGCCTCGGGGGTGACGCCAGGCTCTTGTGAGTTTGTTCCCTCAGTCTCCGAACTGTGTTTTCATGGCGTCCTTGGCGGCACGAGACATCTCAGTCCGGCGGAGCCCGGCTTCTCCAGTGCTGGCCAGCAGGCTTCGTGCGTGAGGCAGAAGCGGTCACCCCGCGAGGCTGTGGCTGGGCGCCTGCCCTCGTCTGGCCGTCACGTCACTTCATCACTGTGAGCTCAGCCTCCGCCCGGCGTGAGGAAGGGATCGGCTCGCTGCTCTGGCGCGTGGCGTTCCGTCTCCCCGCGGCCTTTCTCCCTTTCTTGAATATCTTTTTCCTGTTGAGTGATCCTGGTGCCCTGCTCAGAAATCAGTTGACCCTGAGTCTGAAGGCTTCTCTCTGGACACGTGGCTGTTAACTGCTTGTCACTATACAGCCGGGAACGGTGCTCCCTTCCCGTAGGCTTTATCACAACCCACGGTGTGAAGAATATGTATTAACCCGAGGGAAACCTCGTCCTCGGCCCCAGCACCGGCAGCTTCTTGGAAGGTGGGGGGGGGGACCTTGGAGGCCACGTGAATGATGGACAAACGGGTTTGCGGGGCGAAAGCAGCCCAGCCTCGCTCAGAGCGGCTCCATCAGGGGCCCCTGGACCTGTGCCCTGAGCTGTGCAGAGCTCAGTGCCTGGGGTGGGGGCTCGGCCACGTCACCGCCTGCGAGCGGGCCATGGGGCTGTGGGCGGGGCGGGGCTGCAGCCGCCGTCGGGCCCCGTGGGCATCCCATGGACCAGGTTCCTCTGGGCTCCCGCGCCAGCCCGGCCCGGCCCAGGGCTCAGGTGCTGACACGTGGGCGCAGCCCTGCCGCCCGCCAGCCCCCTCGGGAGGTGTCGCCCTAAGTGGAAGGGCTGCCTTTGTCTCCCTTAATTGACAGTGATTTTCTTCTGCAGGAAAATATACAGAAGGTAGCGAATTGAATCTCAATTTGCTGAATCTTATTAAACTGTTCTTGGGGAAAAAAGGATTTCAATAAAAATTTAAGAGGGGAGAGAAGGCAGAACGCTGCAGACTAGGAAGTAAAGTGAGGCTCCCGGTCAGGCAGCAGTGGGGGCGTCGGGCGCCTGTCCTCGTGGGGCCGTGGGGCCTGCCCTGCGCGGGGCGTGGACGTGGTCGGTGCTGAGCCGGTGGCCGCTCCCAGCGGGGTCACGGGAGTTCGGCCAGGCTGCAGGGGGTGCAGCTACCGGGGCCGGCCCTCGCTCTGCTCCTCCTGCCTCGGGCCTGTTTGGGGGTAACGCCACACACCCCTCCTGGGGCGTTGCCCGCAGGCCTGGAAGCTGCCTGTCCGGGAGCGCCCTTCAGTGTCTGCCGTATCCGCCGCCTCTATTCCGGGACTTCGTCACCGCGAGACACCCCGCCGGCCCCCGCGGCCGCCCCACAACCCTCTCCTCTCGGCCTGCGGGTTCTGGGCTCTTCAGCCCGTGGACTCGGGTGGGGCTCCCCAGGGCTCGTGCTTGGCGCGGCCTTTCCACGCTCGGCCCGCGGTGGGCATCAGCTCGGCCTTCTGATGACCGACGGTCCAGGGCCCAGCTGGGCACGCCCGGGTCGCCCTTCAGCCCACGCCGCCCCTGTGTGCTGCTCCGATCGCTGTTCACATCCGGCGTGGCGCCTGCCCTCCCTCGGGGCCTCCAGAGCCATGTTCCGCATCCAGGGGCCTGAGGGTCCCTGGAGTTTGGGGGCAGCTGGCCTCGGGGTGAGCGGTCTGCCCGGCTCTCAGACCCCCCCCGTGGGCATGTGGCGGCCCCGGTCAGCATGGGGCAGGGCTGAGAGCCGCCTGCCTTCCTGGGTGACGGGCCTGGGAGTGGACCAGGGGCCTCTGGCTCGTGAGGGTGGAGCTGGGGCCCAGCCTGTGCTGAGCAGGGTCAGAGGGCAGGGCGTGGGGGGCCGTGGGGGTCTATGTGGCCCCTTGGACGGTGCGGGAGGCCCGGGCCTGCAGGGGACGGGGCCTCAGTGGGGGCGGCTCCCGCCTGCCCCCGCCCCCGCGCGCCGGGCTGCTGGGGTGGGTGCAGCCTCCGTCCTGACTCGAGCCCCCCCCTCGCGCTCTCACGGGCCCCGCTCGAGCGGACCCGTCAGTCTGAGAGGAAGGAGCCGGACCTGAAGAGGGAAACAAATCAAGCTCTCCCGGCATTTGCCATCGGTTGGTTTTTCTGCATAACAGCTGGGTGGTGTGGAGATGAGAGGGTTTCTATGGTAACCAATTACAGCTCATGATTGGTGAAAAATGACAGAAATATCCTGTGTGTGAAGTTATGCTGGGGCAGGCGGGCAGGCCCAGGCTTAGGTGCTGCGGTTTTAATTTCCTGGGGAAATGTTTCTCCAAGTGCTGCTGCCAGGCGCTGCTGGTGGCTGCTCTTTGTTCAGCCGGCCTGCGGGGCCTGCGGGGCTGCGGGGCCTGGTGGGCCTTCGGCCCTCAGATGCACCTGCTCGGGAGCACTGGCTCCCTGGGGGCAGACTCCTGTCCAGCACGCGGCTGGCCCAGGCGATGCGCTCAGCCGTCCGACTGTCTGAGCCGTCTGCGGCCCAGAGGAGCCCTCGGGCGGGGGAGGGGAGCCGGTGCTGACCCACATTCTGCACGGGGCGCGGGCCTGGCCCCCGCGCCCGGCTGGCTACGCAGATCTGCACGCGGGCAGAAAGTGCGCGGGCATCAGCAGAACCAGCAGCTCCTGATTCTGCAGCAAAGCACTTTCGTTCTGATTAAAAAGCCGGGGCCTCATTGTTTGGGGAGGAGTCCTTGTTGGTAATTAGCGCTCGTTAGCACGGGCCGCTTTGCTTCCAGCTCCTGGGTCCATCTCTGCATCCGCGGGAAGGGCGGCCCGCACGTGGGGCTCCGGGTGGAGCAGGAGGCGGAGGGAGGACGCACTCGCTCTCACCACACCTGTGCGGGCAGACGCACAGAGACGCTCACCTTGCCGCACACACGGGCACACACACGCAGACACAGGGTACACACAACACATGGGCACACACAGCACACGGGCGCACAAGCACATGTACATAACCACACACATGCAGACATGTGCACACGTGCAGGGCACACACAAGTACATGTACACACAAGAACACATGGGCACACATGCACAAGTGCACACAGTCGCATGCATACAGGCACACAAGGCATGGCACACAGTCACGCTCGTACACACAAGTACGCATGCATGTGTGCAGACATGGGCTCACGTGCACAGGTGCAGGGCACACACAAGCACACACAGGCACACGCCCACACCAGCAGTCACACACACCGCTCACACGCACTGACACGACCCACTGCGCCCGCACTGGCACTGCCTCAACTCTCACCCTCCCTGCACACTCCCTGGCACACACGCACGGACACGCAGGCACACGCCGCGGAGACGCCCGACTGCGCAGTCACCCACGCTCACTATTTATTCCTCAGAGGCGCCCGGTGTTGGTGCGGGAGCTGCAGACGTTTCTCTGGGCCCAGTTTTGAGCAGCCTCGCAGGCTGGCAGCTCTGTGCCCGCACTCCCTTGCCAGCCAGGCAGGGTGTCCCCCCGCACCTGCTGCGGGTGAGGAGGAGGAGACAGCACTTCAGAGGCCCCTCACAAAGGTCCACGGGGAGGCGGGAATGGCCCCCAAGGAGGCCCTGGGCGAGGGGCAGCGTCCCCAGCGCGTCCTGGGCAGCACTCCCCGAGTGGGAGCCAGAGGCGGCCGGCACACGCGCTTTCTGGGGTCCACGCCTCCGTGAAGGGCACGTGTCCAGCACAGAGAGGGGAGGAAGGTGGCCTGCGGGTGCTGGGCACCAGGACCCAGCAGGCCCCTCTGTGCCCCACATTGCCTGGGCAGCTAAGCCCCACGGTGAGTGGGAGCCCCAGGAGGCGCGGTCAGCTCGCCTGGTCACCCGCCTCTGGTCAGGTCATGTGTGTGGTGGGCACCGGCCCTGGCCTGGGCCTGGGGCCCCTCCGTGTCCTGGCTCTGCCATTCCCTACCCCGTGTCCTCCTGGCGCCCCCTGCGGGAATGGCCGGCCTTGGGGGCCCTTTGTAAATGACGGTGGGGGCTTCTGAGACTTGGTTTCCCTCCCCAGCAGTGGCCAGTGTCCCGCGACCCCTTGGAGGACACTGGGGGCAGGCGGGCTCGGCGCCCGTGACGGGGTGCGTGTGTGCTTTCTCGGTGGGGGGCCAGCCGCTGACCACTGTCTCTCTGTTCCCGCAGTTCCATGTCCATCCGCTGGCCGGGCTGCGCCCTCGGAAGCCACGCTTGGATACTGATAGCCATGTTTCAGCTCGCCCTGGACCTGCCATCCTGTGAGTCCCTGGGGCCCGGCCCTGAGCTCCGCCTCCTGCCGCGGCCCAGCCGGCCACCCCGCTTGTGGAGTCTGAAAAGTGGACAGCCGGCGCGGGTCCCCACCCCGGTGTGGAGCCCCCGGCCGCCCCGCGCCGAGCGCAGCCATGGACAGATGCCAGCCCCCCGGGCCCGGCGGGCACACAGACCCCGGGACCAGGTGGTCGCCCTGGTCCCCAAAGGGGGGCTCAGCAAGCCCCCAGCTGCTGCCAAATCCAGCCCGGCCCTGGGCTCCTCGTCCTCCTCGACCTCCGCACCCGGCGCCGGGGCCCCCACGGACCCGCAGGCCCTCCTGAGGAGGAGCCGGAGGCACGTGCAGGGGGCTGCCTTCAACTTTGACCTCCAGGGCGGCAGGTCCACCACCGAGACCGAGTTCATCGCCTGGGGGCCCACGGGGGAGGAGGGAGCCCCCGAGTCCAACACGTTTCCAGGCGTGTTCGGCCCCACCACGGTCTCCATCTTCCAAACGCGCAAGTCCACGGTGGCCACCACCACCGCCGCCACCACGGCCACCTCCCTGACGTTGCAGACTAAGGGGGGCACCGAGCCCCTGGGCCCCGGGAGCAGGTTCCCGTTTGGGGTCAGCACAACGGAGCCTTCCATCAGCCCCAGCAAAGACAGTGGCGTCAAGCCCCCGCGGATTCTGGGGGAGACCTCAGGTAAGCTGCCCCTTTTCTGGCTGGGTTGGCTTGGGGGTGTGGAGCTGTGTCCGGGGATGCGCCGTGGGTCTGCGTCCCAACGCAGAGATGGAGACAGAAGGGGTTGGATGAGGGGCCTCTGGGAGAGACGAGGTGTGTGTCCCCCGAAGACAGGCTGTGCTTGAGAAGGGGGAGCCGGGCCTTGGCGCTGGTGAGAGGAGACAGCGGCCTTAGTTGGGGGTGCTGTGCCCACCGAGAGGGGTGGCCAGGCCCCAGCGGAAGGGGTAGCCCCCTCCTCCAGCACCAAGTTGTCTCCTGGGCCTCGCCGGGGCCTCCCCTGCTGGCGTCGGGCCACGTGGGGCCTTCAGGCACTTCACGGCGGGGCCCTGCGCGGGCGGGCGGCTGGCCTCGGTGGCTCAGGACTGGCAACTGCAGGATAAACTGAAGCCAGGGGTGGGGAGGTCCTCTGGGTCTTTGCAGACACCCCGACTGCCCAGGCCGTCTTTCCCCGAGACGGGGTGCAGGTGTTTGGAGATGGAGCGGGAGTATCGCCCCCCCCCACCTGCTGCCCGCCAGTCCCTGCATTGTCTCTGGCACCGTCCTCAGCTCTGAAATCTCCTCTGCGTAGTTTGTTTTGCTTTTTGGTTTTGACCTCATCTTCCAGTTGCTCCAAAAACAGTGTCTCTTGATCGCCCAGCTGCCCTCGCCCCGGTAGCTCCGGTGTGTGCCCGGCTGGGCCGAGGGGCGTAGAGTTGGGGACCCCACGTTCCCAGCCGCCTCCGGCTCCCTCCGCCTCTGCAGCCCGCCGGCGCCACGGGCCCGGAGCCGGCCACGAGGCCTCTCAAGCAGCCGCGTCCACTGACTTCACGGAGCGGGATCCGGGTCCAGGGGCGGGCCGGGGCCCCGCGCGGCCTCTCAGAACCCGCCCGGGGCCTGCGCGCCTCCCGCCGCCCGCAGCCAGCCCGTGCCTGGGTCTCCTTCCCCGCGGCGGGCGGCTTTTGTTCCGTGACCCACTTCTTCCCTCACGCGGGCGGGAGGACGCGGCTGTCACCACGAGCCGCCCTTCCCCGAGCGCAGCGTGTCGGTGCAGGCCCAGCTCCGCCGCGGCTGCAGGGCCGGGCCGGGGGGCCGGGCCTGGGCTGCTGGGGGCCCTGTGGGGCGTCCCCGCCGCCTCCCCCGAGCTGCGGGCAGCCGCACGCGTCTCCTGTGGCCGCCCCGGCAGCCGGAGGACCAGCTGTTTTCCCTCCATGAAGCCGGCAGCCACCGTCAGCAGAGAATCCCGGGCTGCGTTCGTTTACTGTCAGCTCCGCACATGTCACTCAGTCTGGAGACATGGATGAGGACACAGACTCCCCATTTATTGCAAATTACATTTATTACTAAAGTTAAGCACCCCGGCCAGCGTTATAAGGCTCAGCAAATTAATTCACAGTACATTGCGTGTCGCTAATCCAACTCGACAGATGCTTATCTTGGAAAAGATTTATGGTTCTTCATAATATAATCTGGTGCTAGATTAATTTGTTTAGCAAAACAGATTTAAAAGGGGGAAAATATGTGTGTTTGCTTCGAATGCGGAGAGGTGGCACTTCTGGGAGGCCGCACGGCGGGCGCGATGGCGCAGCCGGGGCCGCGGCTCCAGCCGGGACGGGCAGGCGGGGACGCTCAGCTCGTCAGGCCCAGCCCGCCCTGCTTGACCGAGCCCGCGGCGCCGAGAGTCCACGCGGGAGCAGTGCGGGCAGGCGGCGCTGAGACCAAGCTACCCACGGGGATGAGGGTGTAGGAAGTGGTGGGCAGAACCTGCTAAGTCGGTTCTCCTGCCCCAGGGGGTCCTTGGAATGAGGTTTGGGGAGCTGAGAGTTTTCCTTTGGCTCCCTAGACACACGTTTACAAGGAGAATGTTCGTTTGCCCAGACTCAGGCACTGCTGGGCGTGGAAAGGGCAGGTGGCCGGGGCTCGGGGCCCCTGAGATCCCCGGGGCTGACGTCACAGGGAAGAGCTGTGGAGTCATCAGAGATCCTTCTGCAGGGGCCGCCCAGCAAGGGAAGCCTCCCCGAGCCGCGGTGCGTGCTTCGGGGCCGCCGCCCTCCGTGCTGGCTGGCCTCGCGTGGCTGTGTGAGCCCGGCCACGGCTGCGCTCTGCCCCTCCGCGGGCGACAGGTCACCGTCTTGCAACCTTGTAGCAGTTGAGCTGGTGCCCGCCAGGTGCCCGGGTCCTGGCACAGCAGCTGTGCGCATGTTCACTGCCACTAACACAATGATAATGGAAATGGCGATGATGGTAACGGTGATGGTGATGACGTAATAATGATGATGGTGGTGATGATGTAATGATGGTGATGGTGGTGATGATGTCATGGTGATGGTGTAATGATGATGGTGGTGATGATGTAATAATGATGATGGTGGTGATGATGTAATGGTGGTGGTGGTGGTGATGATGTAATGATGATGACGGTGGTGGTGATGAGGTGATGGTGGTGATGTAATGGTGATGATGTAATGGTGATGGTGGTGATGATGTAATGGTGGTGGTGGTGATGATGTAATGGTGGTGGTGGTGGTGGTGGTGATGTAATGATGATGACGGTGGTGGTGATGAGGTAATGGTGATGGTGGTGGTGATGTAATGAAGGTGGTGAGGTAATAGTGATAACGAGGTGATGGTGATAATGGTGATGTAAAGATAACGGATGTGATGGTGATGTCATGGTGATAACCATGAAGGTGATGACGACAGTGGTGGTGAGAGCGGGTGATGACAGTGGTCACCCCCTGCTGACTTGCAGCCTCTGGGTCACTTGTCCCCGCCTTGGCCTGCGCGGAGTGTGGGTGGTGCTGGCCCAGAACCGGGGGGTTGGCCCGGAACCGCTCGGGTTCAGCAGGTGTTGCACTGCGGCGGCCGGAGTTGGTGGAGGCTGGCGGCAGGTGGCCGGCAGTTCACCTGAGGTCAGGTGGGGGGCTCCCGGGAAGCGCCGGCCCGGACAGTCCCCTCGCGGGGCTGTTCTCGGTCTGGCATCACACAGTCTCCCAGGAGAAAAGCAGAAAGTCGCTTCCTGGGCTTTTTCTCAACACTCGTGAGAGCTGTGGGGGTGGGGGCAGGTGACCTCGTGGCCGCCTTGTCCACTGCGGGCCTTCGGGGCTGGAGGCGGCACTGCGATGCCCTCTGGAGCCTCGCATGGACGTGTCGCATGCCAGCGCCCACAGCAGTGTCCAAGAAGCCCCTGCGACATCACCGCTGTCAGTCAGGGCCTCCCACGAGGGCCATGTGCGTGTCCGTGCCGTCCCGGGATGCAGGGGTGGACGGTCATCCCAGCCCTGCCCGGTGGGGCCTGCTCGCTGTCCAGGGACGGCGTCCATGCTGCTTCGGCCTTGCTGCCGGGGCCTCGGTGTCCTTCAGGAGTGTGGTGTGTGGGCACCCGGCGCCAGGCCCGTGCTCTGTGGAGCTGGCCTGCAGCCCTAGGCTGATGGGACACCCGCTGGGTGCTGGGAGGGCGGGCGGGGGCGGCTGAGCCGGGGGCGCTCGCGGCTGAGCCCCTTCGAATGAACTTGCCGGGTGTTTGCTCCCGGGCGTGAGTCACCCTTAACTTAAGGATATTTGCAGCAAACGACTCATGGACTTCAAAACTTTGGAGAAGCTTAACGGGTAGGAGCATCAACGCGCAAATGGGCGTGTGGCACGGGGGCGCTCGGGGCTCTCTGCAGGGACTGCGGGTGGGGGAGCCCCCCAGGCCCCTCTGCCTGTGCCGGCGGCGGGCTGAGCTCCCCGGGGCGCAAGCGCCCGCTCCCTCTTCCCAGGCTCCATCCTTGGCTTCTTCTGGGCCAATTTCCAGGCTCCCGGCTCCCACTTAATTCACTTTGTGCTTCTAAGCATCTGGGTGCCCCCTGGGCCTCATTCTGGTTCTGTTGCTGTCGGGGCCGGAGGTGCTTGATTCCTGCAGCACCGCAGCGGGGCCTGCGCTGACACGCTGGCCGGCACCGGCGGCTCCCTGGGCCCTGCCCCGCAGCCCGGGGCTGTGCGCCGGCTTGGCCTGCCTGGGGCCTGTGGGGTGTTGCTGGGGCTGGGGTGCCAGGGGGCCCGCCTGCAGAGTGTCCCACCGCGGGCGCACGTCGCTCAAGGGCGGATTAAGTGCTGATCTGGATGTGCCGGGGCTTGAATTCATCTAGTCTCGGGGGTGCCGCTAAGCGCGGGATTAAATATTAGAACATCGTGTTTATGCATCTCATGTGCCAATGTCAGAGCCGATGCTGGGGCGTTCCCAGCCGTGGGAACACCAGCTCGTGGTGTGAGGTGACGCGCGGGGGCCGGGGCACAAGCTCGCCTGGCGGTGTACATCATCCTCTGGACACGGGGGCCAGCGGAGGAGGGGACCGTCCGGCAGGGCTGGCCAGGCCTCTTGGAGGGGGCCTGAGGCTGGGTGCTGATGATGGGGGTACAGGCAGGGAGGCCAGCGAGATCGAGGGTGGGGTGCGGGTGGCTGCGGGAGTGGACAAGCTCCAAAGCCCAGAGGCCTGTGTGGTAGAGGGAGCCGGGCCGGGGCCGCCCCTCACCTCCTGGCTTCCAGCCCCAGCGCTGTGCGAGGGGTAGGACCCGTGGGGCCTGCGTTCCTTCTGCCCAGAGCTGGAACCGGCTGGGCTTGCGTCCCCTCCTGTGGGGCATCGGTGGAAGGAGAGCGCAGATGGCCATCGCCACTCCACGTCCCCTTCCCGGGATCGGGGGCGGGGCGCCCTGCAGGTGCCCATGGGCCGTGGTCTCTGTCCTAAGCAGGGGTGGGGCTGGTTGAGCCAGGTGGGGAGTCAGGTCCACACCCCTTCCCAGGGCCCAGCTGCGGCCCTGGACCCTAGGGTCTGGCTTTGCTGCCAGCGCGGCTGCTGCCCTTCCACACGCCGTTGACGGTTCACCGGTCCCACTTGGTGAGGGGCGGCTCTGCGGAGGGGGGTGTGCCTCGGGTCTGGTCACTTGGCAGGGTCTGGAGCCGCAGGCCAGAGGCCGGAGCCCAGGGTCCAGTGCACAAGGCTGGCCCTCCCGAGCCCCTGGGGTGTGCCCGTGCTCACAGCACCCCCGGCTCACGGGGCACATGCTTCCCTCCGTCTCTGTCCAGATCCCCCTCTTTATGAGGACAGGGCCGGCCTGCCCTCGTGTTAGCTTGATGACCTCTGCCGAGGCCTGGTCTCCGAATGGAGGCCTGTTCACACGCCCTGGGGGCGAGGGCGCCGCATATCTGGGGAGGACAACGCTCAACGCTAGGAGGGCCCCTCCTTTCTGGCACCCCGTCTCCAACCAAATAGAGCCCTTCTTGGCGATCCCTGGGAGGCCCTGGTGGCTCCCCAAGAGAGAGCCCTGGAGGAGGCGGGGCGCCGGGGGGCAGGGAGGGGGCCTTGGGGCAGCCGACGTTTCTGGAAGTTGCCGCGGGCGTGCGAGGACGGTTGAGCACCTGCTGGCGTGCCGGGAGCAAGGCGCGTGTCTGCCGCCGTGCGTGGGGCACAGGTTTCCCGTGAAGTTCCGTGTTGTCGTTCACTTTAGCTTTTGGGAAAAAATAACTCACCAGACACAGAAATCTGGGCAGAGCCACTCGGCACAGGAGTCGGATCCGCCCCCAGCTCCCAGCCTGGCGCGGGGACGGGCATGGAAGCTCTCACCTGCCGCGCCGTCGCTGCTCGTTTTTACAAATTTGAAAGAAAAGCGAAAACACACGCGCTGCTCTTCCCGCCGGGCGTCCTCGCCGCGGATCCGTTCCTGGAAGGCTGAGCTGTCGCGGGAGCCGAGCGGAGCCTCCCCGCGCCACAGCCAGCCCTGGCGCCCGGACCCCAGGCGCGCCTCCCCGACGAGCTGGAGCAGACGGCTCCCCGGGGGGAACACAGCCTTTCTGTGCTCTGGTGCTGGGCCCACGCCTGCTGGACCGAGGCCGCCGGCTGCCCAGCAAGAACGGGTGTCCCGAGCGGTGTCAGCGGCGGCGCGGAGCTGGGCCGCGAAGGCTGACAGAGGAGAACAGACGCTCCAGTGACGCCAGCCCCGCCCCCGCGCCCGGGTGCCAGCTGGGTCAAGCTGGGCCTGCACTCCTGGCCGCCTGCGCAGGGGGAGCGTGTTGCTGTCCCCTTGGCTGTCTCCTCAGTCCCACTCAGAGCTCCAACTCTTGCAATTAAAAGGACGTGGCAAATGCTTTTATTGGCGGACATTTTTTTTAACGGGAACCGAAGCGCTGACACTGGCTCAGATTCCTTTAGGGCCTGTCCGCCCGGCGGGGCTGCATCCTGCTTCGCCGTCCCGAGCGCCCCGGCGAGGCTGGGAGGGTGTCGATCATCAGCCGTCCCACGGTTCACTTTCAAGCACCGGTTCACTTGTCGGTCACTCCTCAGTACAGGGGGGCAACGAGGAAACCGGGAGGTGACCAGCCGTGGCCTTGGGGTGCTCCGCCCGCGTCGCCACAGCCAGGCCAGAGAGACGCTTGAGGAGGAGACGCGGTGGCTTAAGGCACGTGGCCCAGAAGCCGAGCTGGTGCGTGGCGGCCCCCGCCGCCCGGGTGAGGGTGGGGCCGAGCTGTGTCCTGGCCACGCTGGGCTCCCGGGAGAACGGTCTGCCCCTGCCTGCATCCCCGCCCTCCCGGGGAGGTCGGGGTTCTCCCCAGCATCTGTTTGGAGAGTGTGAGGGGGTGTCACCTGCACCCCTGACCCCCTTCCCTGGGTCCTAGCTTGCTGTGACGGGGGCTGAGGGGCGGGGTGCCTGTCGTTGCCCTGGCCCCCCACGACAGCGGATGCACGGAGGAGCCGCTGCGTGCGCCTTCCCCACCTGGCTGGAGACCCACGCCCACAGCCTCTGCGCGTCCAGGCACGCGCCTAAACGGGAGCCTGAAGGGGGCTGGTGGCGCGGGGCCCTCGGGCTGGTGACAGAGGAGCCCGGGCGGCCAGGGCCCCTGCCAGCTCCCCTGGCCTGTCACTGAAGGCGTCACCCGCGCCGAGGCGGCCCGACCTGCCGCTGGTGCTGGAGGGAAGCGCCCTCCGTCCTGGCCCCTCCGTCCCGGCCCCCGGGGAGGCCACCAGCCTTCACCCCAGCCGGGGGCCCCCCGTCTCGCTCTGTGACAGGCAGCCCCATCCCTGGAACCCCAGCAGGAGGCACCCATCAGTGCGGCGCCGGGGCGGCCCCCGCAGCCCCCAGCCTGGAGAACAGGCGCGTGACTCTCGGCCAGTGACACCTGCTCGTGTCCTGACGCTCCAGGACCCCGGGGGCCGTCCCGCCGTGGACCCCGCCCCGGGCTGCTCCCTGCGTCTCCTGGGACCTGAGCCCTGCAGATGAGCTGATAGGGTTCCAGACGCTTCCGCCCGGCGGGGTGGCTCCGAGCGCCTTAGCACGGCGAACAATTAAAAGCTGTCAAAACGCTTATTTTCCCCTTGGAGGTCTCCTCGGGATCTCCCGCCCCTCGGTGTGGTGTCCCCGCCCGGCCCGCTCCCTCGGGATCTTGCAGACGGAGCCCCGGGGGGTGGCCCAGCCGGGACTGGCTCGGGGGTTCCTCAGCTGCCCGGCAGCCTGGACGGTCCTCTCCAAATCCTGGCTTCCGAAGCAGCCTAGAGGATGGGGTGGTGCTCCCCGCTTCCTCCTCCCCCCTCACTTACTCCGGCAGACTGCTGCCCCCACGGTCAGCGGGAGCGGACCCCGTGTTGCCGCCTGCAGCCCAGGGGCAGCTGCCTGCCTGCTGGGCCCGTTTCCTGGTTCTGGAAGCCCAGGCCGGCTCCAGAACCCCAGCAGGCACGAGTGCTGGGAAGGGCCTGGCCCTGCAGCCCCGGTGACCGGCGAGCCCCGCCCCGGCCGGGGGGCCAGGAGAAGGCCACCGAGAGCCCCGAGCCCAGGGCGGCTCCTGGCGTTCGGATGAGCCCACACCCGCCGTCGCCGTGGCGGAGCCAGAAATAGAACAACGCGGAAGATCTTGCTCTGATTTCTGCGCTCGTAATTCTAGGGCAAGATGCCCTTAGACTGGCGCCGCCGAGACGGGGGAGGGGCGCGGGTCACGCAAGGCCTGCGGCGGCCGGCCGGGCCCAGTTAGCCGCGCTTGTCAGCGAGCGCGTCCAGGGATGACCCGCGCAGCCGGGGAGCGAGGAGGCCCCTCCCGGCCGGCCGGGCGCCCTGTCCCGCGCGCTGTGATGGTGACCGAGCGGGGCCTGGCGGCTGCATCCCCAGCCCGCAGGCCCCGAGCCCTGGCTTGTCCCCGGAGGACAGAAGCCGCAGGAGCTGCCCTGTGCGGTAGAAGGTGACCCATCAGCCCAGCCCCCAGCAAGGGCTGACCCGGCCCCGCCCCCCGCTCGGCTGGCCCCAGGCCTCTCTCTGGAGCCCGGGCCTGAGGACGCGGCGGCTCTGGGGGACAGACGCCCAGGCCTTGCTTGGCCGTGGGGCAGGGGTGCGGGGGTCCGACTGGCCCAGGGTCCCACAGGCTGGGCTTGGGGCTTGGACTCGGTTTTAGGGCACCTGGGCCTCGCCTCCTTCAACCCTCTGGGAGCTCCTTGAGCTACAGGCGCTTTTAAAACTTTGCAGATTGGGAAGTGGCTGAAGCGACTCCGGCGTCTGTGCCAGGACCAGGCTGGCGGCCGAGCGCGAGGTTCCCAGGGCCAGCCCCAGCCCTCCGCCCCCCCACCCCGCCCTGGGAGCTCCCAGCTCAGCTGCTCCCCCCCAGCTCCTGCTGCTTCTCCGGGAAGGGCAGCTCAGAGGGTTGGGGCTTTTGAGGAAAGGTGGGGGCAGAGCTGCCTGCATGGGATGGGCAGCCCCTGCTCCGTGGCCCCACAGCACCCCCAGAGTCCGCCTTGTGAAATGCTGGGGCCCGGCGCGTCCTCACACCGGAACCACAGCCTCGTCCCTGCCCAGGCTCAGGCCACCTTGGACTTGGGCAGAGGGCCCGTGGACGCTGCCAGCGCCACGCTGCGTGCTGACCTTGGGGTGTGCTCAGGCGGACGGGGGGAGGTGGCCCTGCAAGGCTGGTGCTGTGGGGCCTCATCTCACCTCCCGGTGTCTGCGGCCCAGGGCGTCCTCTGCTCCGGGACCCTGGGGTGGGCCCCCACCCAGGGTCTCAGATGCCCCTCGTCCACCCTCGCCGTCCGGCTCTCTCCGGGGCTCGGCCCTCTGCTGTCTGGATGAAGGAAAGACGGGGCTCGGCTCCCCAGCTGCGCCTCTGAGGAGCGGGCAGGACCCGCGGCCTCACCCCTGGTGCAGCAAGAAACCCCAACTCACCCCGTTCCTGGGAGGCGGGAAGGGTGGCTCCGGGGTAGAAGCCGGGGTGTGGGGGCGAAGGAGGCTCAGGGTCCCAGACACCCCCAAGGTGAGGTGACCAGCGGGCTGGGGTCTGCTTAGTTACCCTCTGGGGGGCCTCACTGCTTCTTGCCCCTCAGCCCACGCCTCCGCCTCCTCTGGGATCCCAGTGGGTGCCCCGGCTTCCTGGAGGGCCTGCCCCCCACCCCAGTGCCTGAGCTCACTCTCCCCTCTGTTCCTGCAGCCCGGGGCCACCCCCGAGCTTCCCCATTGACCTTCCTGCCTGTCCACAGCCTCGGGCACCCCGCCACATCCTGGGCTCAAGGGGAGAGCTGGGCCTCGGCTCAGCTCCCTCCCGCTCGCTGTCCCGTCCTCTGTCCTCCTGTCGCCCCTGTGACTCGGGGGCGGGGGGCGGGAGTAAGGGGCATGCCAGCCAGCAGGGGTGGGGGCCAGAGGAGTGAGCCCCTGAGCAGAGCCAGACCGGGGCTGTGCCTGCTCAGCACATTCCAGCTGCGCTCGACCTTCCTAGAAGCTGCTCGGCCCTGTCACTCCCCTGCTCAAGAACTGTCAATGGCTCCCCCCTGCCCCCCAAAGCCCAGGCTCCACAGCCGGGATTCAGAGCGGCCGCCACCTTCACTCAGGCCTCCAGGGACCTGCCTCACCACCGCTCTGCTGTCAGGCCCCCCCTCCATGGCCTTGACTCTGCCCGCAGCACCCCAAAGCCTCTGACCGCCACTCCCCCCACAGCCTCGTGGCCAGAAGGTCCCTCTTCCTCCACGCACAGGAGGCCGTTCTGTGGACCTCACTTCCTGCGCCGCTGGGCTGGGGGGTCAAGCTGGGGCATGAGCCGAGATTTTGGGGGGAGGGCAGAACAGAACATTGGGCTAGCACTTTGGGGGGATCTGATGACTAGAAGAAGCTACGGGGCCTGCACAGGGGCGACCACCCCATCTCTGGGGGGGTCTCCTGGCTGCTCTGTCTGGGCGACCCTTCAGGGGTGCAGGGGTGGTGGAGGCGGGCAGGGCCGCAGGGAGGAGCCGCAGGCCAGGGTCAGTGCTGACCGCGGCGGGAGGAGGCCGGCTGGAGGCTGACCTGGGGAGCAGCCCGAGCTGCAGGGAGGCCGTGTGACAGGCCTCGGGGTGCTGGCGTCGGGGACCTGGTTCCCCCAGTGCAGACCCTGCTGCCCACCCCGCCAGCCAGGCGCCCCCCGGAAGCCAGGGTGGGACGAGTCTGGGGTGGCACCGGCTCGTGTCTGCAGGCCGCAGCGCCCACCGGGCCGCCCTCCCGGCCTTCAGGGGGACAAGTCAAGAAGCTGATTTGATTTGGAGCAGAATCTTCAGTCAGTCCCGGGGGACGCGGCACGGCCGCCGCCTTCCTCCTCCGCGCGTCTCGGCTGCCTCGGACGCAGAGCGACCCGGGCCGCCGTCTCTTTAAAGAGAGCGTGGAAGGGGGCAGCAGGCTGGCCACTGGGGGCTCCCCCCGTGGACCCCTGACCCCGCGGCCTCGGCCCCCTGGGCTGTGACCCGCCAGGCTCGGGCCCTGCGCTCCTCGGAGCCCCCGTCCCGGCTGGAGCTCGGCGGCGGGTTTGTGGGTTTGCTCTTGAGCACGACTTTTTTAGTCACAAGAAAGGACCCGGAGCCGCTCCCGCGTGAGGACCGGGGTCTGCTCTCCGCGCCCCGCCTTCCTGGCAGCGCCCGCAGCAGGCACGCCCGGTCCGGCACAGGCAGCGGCCAGGCCCGGGCTGCAAAGAGGGCGCGTCCCGGCGCGCACGGGGCCCGGTGTCCGGCCAGGGCGGCGCAGGGATGGCGGGGCAGGGGTCGGCCTGGCACGGGCCACGCATCCGCCAACAGGGGACGAGAGCAGGAGCGAAAGGTGACGACCCCGCGGGTCGGGGCGTGGGAGGGGCGGCGGGTGACCCCGCGGCGGCACAGGGGAGTGGTGTCCACGTCCAGGGGCTGTTGTGACAAAGTGCTGCAAACTGGGGCATAAAACAACAGAGCTGAGCCTGTCAGAGTTCTGGAGGCCAAGCTGGACGCGTGGGCAGGGCCAGTCTCCCCCGGACGCTCGGGAAGGACCTGCCGCTGTGCCGGCCTCTGGAGGCTGCCGGCTCTCCTGCCCCCCCCCGCCGTCACCTCCGCTCTGCCCGCCCGCCCTCTGCTCACAGGCACAGCTCTCGGCTCTGGGCACTGCGTCTCGCGTGCACCTGAGACCCATTCCAAAGAGAGGCATATTCTGAGGGTCCAGGTATATGGGAACTTGGGGGACACCATTCACCCCACAGGCCCGGCGCCGGGCCCTGGTCCCAGACTTCACCGCGAGCAGCCAGGCCCGGAAGCAGGGCTGGGCCAGGCCCAGGGCAGGAGGCCGGTGCCGGCCGTCCCGGGCGCAGCCCCCTGTGCTGTGGGCCTGGCTCCGTGGGCACCTGCAGAACGTGACGTGGGGACTCCGCACTCAGCTGTGGGCAGACGGCAGTCATGCACTGCCCTGCGCCCGCCAGCGGCCACATGGGGCTTCTGTTAACAAGGACATGCGTGGTTTGCGGGGCCCCGCGGGTCACTGGGCTGTGATTGTCAGGATATCAGGCTTGAGCAGTCCAAGGAGCGCAGGGAGGCCTGAGCTCGGAGCACTCGGCGAGCCTGGGGGCAGGGCAGCTCTTGGATCGGCTCAGGGCTCGGGGAGGGCCCCAGGGTCCAGCCTCTGCCCCTCCCTGCACATGGCCCTCCCGGGGGTGCAGAGGTCAGGTGCCCTCATTCCTTCGCTCCTCATTCGCCCGTTCAGCGGCTGCCCCCCAGTACGCGCCGAGACCCGGAGCCTGCGGCCGGAGGCTGAAGGGTCTCCAGTTCCCCGGCTCCTGTGAATTTGCCTTTTCCATGTTGACCTGAGCCCTCGGGCTCCGTGCAGCTGGGGTGCACGTGCAAAGCGAAGGTCAGGCTGGCACGAGCCCTCCTCGCAGGGCCGCCAAGAACATCCCTGACATGCCCACTCCAGCTGATTGGGGAACAGTCGGCCTCCCGACTTCAACGAGGCCGCGCTGGCGCAGTCCTGATGATATAATTACGGCTCGGAGGGCGGGAGGGCGCGCTCACTTGCAGGGGGACTGGGATCGGACTGGGCAAGCTGGGGGACTAAATGAAAGGGTCACAGGAGGACAGGGGGCGAGGACACCCAGGGACACCGGGCCCCGGTCAGGCCCCGTAGCTCCAGGGACAGCAGCGCGTGGACACCAAGCACCTGAGTCATTCTGTCAAGGGCAGCAACGCCCAGCCAGGGCTGAGCCTCAGGGCGTGCCATGTGGCCTCACGGGCCGGTCCCGGGGGCCGGACGCGCCATCCCCCATGAGCCGGCGTAGACGCAGTTCCACGTTCCTGCAACGCTTCGTGATTTTTAAAGGGCTCTCAGGTATTTTTCCCTCTCGCAGATGCACGGGCTGAGAATGTCAGTGATCTGCCCAAGGTCAGTGAGTCAGTCAGCAGCGGAATTATCGAACTTGATCGGCAATCACGGGCTGAGCGACATGGGAGAGGCCCTGGGCCTGGCCTGGCCGGGCCAGGGAGAGTGAGCGCACTTGGGTGCAGGTGCAGGCAGGTGCGTGAACACCTGTCATGATGCCTGCACGCACAGCTGGTGCACACACACACACACCGGTGCACAGGTGCATGCACATGCATGCACACAGACATGTGCACACGCAGCCCACACATGAGGGAGGATTCTGGGACCAGGCCACATGGCATGTGTCCGGAGCTGGTGGTGGCGCCAGGATGTATGATGGGAAAGTGGTCCAGTGGGGCTTTTAGGGGCTGAGGGAGAGGGGTCATACTAAGTGGGGTGCGAATGCTGGACTTGGCAGGTCTTGAGGGGCCTCCAGCGGCGGAGGGGCCAGACCCTGCCTCTTGTCAAGCAGGGAGCCCTGAGACAAAGTCTCCTTGGAAGGAGCAGCAGCCGCCCAGCAGGACTCCCAGCTGCAATTTCCCTCCAGGCTGGAATTGAAATAATCAAAATAATCAGATGCAATCACGCTTGGTAACAATGTGTAACAATAACAATGGTCGAGGGAGACACCCTCCAAGGCCTGGATTTGTTGGAGAGTCTCGGGTGACAATTTCTAAATTAATTGTTCCAGCACCCACTCCCTCCCCCTTCAGCCTGCACCCAGAAGCAGCATGGGACCCCAAGAGCAGAGGGGTACAGGGAGGAGTCCAGATCCCCTCTGGGAGGGGGCAGGCGTCCAGGCTTCTCTGTGTTCCTCTCCAGCACTGCCTCCCGTTCCAGCCTTGCCAGTGGGTGTAAGTCTGGGGTGCTTGGATTAGGGAAAATAAAGCCCTGTCCGGGTTGAGATGGGGTCAGGGGGTTGCCCTCCTCCGTGGGCGCGCCACACTGCCCTCCCGCCGCCAGGCTCTGCGCTGCGTGTTTCCCTGTCTGGGTCCCTGAGTCCCTGCCCCACTCTCCCGCCTTCCCGCCCAGCGGATCCCAGGTGCAGCCCGTGCCCAGAGCGTGGCTGGAAGGCCTCCTGCCACTGCTGCCCTGGGGTGGGGCGAGAGGCCTGGGGGACGCCCGTGTGCTGTCGAAATAGTCAGACGCCAGCGGAGCTCCGGGCCAGCAGAGGCCGTGACCACACTGGCGGCTGAGCTGGGCGGGTCTGGCCGCCTCTGGCCTTCAGAGGGTGAGCAGCCCCTCCATGTGTGCATGTGTGGGCACCCGTGCGTGTGTGCACCCGCGCATCCGTGTGTGTCCAGGCACCCGTGCGTGCCCATGCATCATGTGTCGGCGCATGTGTGTGTGTCATGCAGGAGTGTATACCTGTGCACCCGCGTCTGGGGGGGCTTGGCCAGCTGCTGGGAGCAGAGCCAGGGGCAGAATGGAGCTCAGTGCCCGTGTTTTGACAGCTAACGAGGCTAAGCCTTTCTCCTCCCTCAGGACGGGCCATTCTGCAGGAAGAGGGCGCTGCTGGGGACCCGGCTGGAGATGGCTGGGCACTGACTGGGGACCCGGATGGGGCTGGCTGGGGCCTGGGGGGCTGGCTGGGCACTGGCTGGGGTCTGGCTGGGATTGGCTGGGGGGCTGGAGACTGCTGGGCACTGACTGGGGACCCGGATGGGGCTGGCTGGGGCCTGGGGGCTGGCTGGGCACTGGCTGGGATCTGGCTGAGAGGCACAGACTGGCCTGTCCACTGTGGGCGAGTGCGCACACCGGGTGGCGGGACCTCATTTCCGCACGATCCCTTTCAGTCCAGCCCGGAAGTGCTCACCGAGGCTCCTCTGCGCTCCATGCCTTTGCTGGGGGAGAAGCCCCTGAGGGTGGGGCAGGTCCAGAGGGTCACGCCCAGTCATTTGCACAAGGTGCGTCCACTCTGGATTTGCTGCGTCCTCCAGGATGGGGTCCCAAACCTCTCCTTAAAGTCCAGGTGGTAAATATCGTGGACTTTGGGGCCACCTGCTCAGCTCTGCAGCCAGACGGGGTAAAGGGCCTGGCGGGCCATGTGCAGGAGAGTCGGGCAGGGCACTAGGGAGGCCGTGGCCAGAGATCAGCTTTTTGATCTCTGCTTCAAGACCTTGAGGCTCGATGGCGCCCAGGGGCAGGTGTAACTCGGCATGGGCCCCTCCCCACCTGCCCGCTGAGCCGGAGTCGGCCCTGAGTGGCCGCCGGGAGGTCTGTGTGCGGGAGGAGAGCGGGGTGCTGGGCTGCCTGGGCTCCCGGCTCATCCTCTGAGCCAGTCCTCCCAGGATCCTCTGCCCGTGAGGGAGCTAAGGCGGGAAGAGCTTCCAGAAGCTGCTGTGAGAAGTGGCCACAAGCTGGACTGAAGCAGCAGGAATTTCTCCTTGCTGTCTGGAGGTAGACGCCCGACATTGGGTACCCGTGGGGACGACTCCTTTGGTGGCCCTGGGGAGTGGGCCCCAGCCTCGCCCCCAGCTTCTGGGAGCTCCGTGGCCCTGGCGGCCTCTCGGCAGGCAGCCTGCACGTTGCCCGTGTTCCCGGGTCTGGCTTCGGGGGCTCGTGGGGCCACACTGCAGCCTGCGGGGGGCAGCTGGCAACTCGGCGTCCGTGGCCACCTCTCCCGTTGGAGGCCACAAGTCCAGGTCTTTGCTCCCGCCATCAGGAGGCCCTGGCTGAGGAAGCAGCTGCATCAGCACTGCCCCGCGCCCGCCCCTGGCCCTCGAGTCCGCGGCCATCGCCGAGGCCAAGACCACCCTGCGCGGCCCGAAGGGGCCTCCCTGGGCCGGGGCCTGCAGGGCAGCGGCCTGTGTTGGATGCAGCTGCCTTTAGTAGGACGCTCGTCCGGACCCCGAGATGGATTACCCACGTCCACATCAATCTCCGGGCCCTGATCTTATTACCACCACCACAAACACAAGCATAAAAGCCCCGCTGATGGATGCAGGGCGCGGCGATCCATCTGTCCCATCCATTATTCCGGGGTGATTTTTCATTATCTGATGGCAGCTGATTCCTGGCACATCAGTATACACTGGCAATTACCAGGAGCAGAAAGAGCCCCTAAATTAGCAGAACAATAACACCTGTCGGGAAGAGGCAGGGCCCCCCCCCAGCACGCGCGCCCGCGGGGCCTGCATCAGAATCGCAGGGGAGACGGATCCGGTGTTGCCCTTGGGAGCGGAGGGGAGACGGGCTTTGGCTTTTTCTTGCTTTTCTTGGGGGGAGAAGAGGGTTGTTCTGTGGGGTGGCGTCCCCGACCCCCGGAGCCGGGACAGACACCTGAGCCACGGCCACGGCCCCTCGGGCTTGTGGACAGATGTCCCCGCCTGCGTCATCTGGTGCCCGCCAGGCCTGTGCGGAGGGGCGCCGCCTGATGGGTGCTGGTAGAACGGGGTGAGGGCGGAGGCCCGCTGGGTGCCCCCGGGGGAGGGCGGGTGGCGAGTCCTCTCAACTCCCTGGTGCCATGACCCGATCTGGGTGTCTTCCCAAGGGGCTGTAATGGAGAAACTTGAGGTGGACGCGTGGCTGGGACGTTTCTGGGAACCACGGGGGCCGGGATTGCTGGAACTCCCCCACTTCCCATTCCAGAAACCAAGAGCCCTGTCTGGTTGGGCCCTCTGGGAGACCTTCAGGGCGCCAGCTCTTCTCAGGCCCAGTCCACTGGGTGTCGGGCTGCTCGCGGTGGCTGACCTGATGGGCTGGAGGCTGTGGCTGGCTCTGAGGCCCCCTCCATGGCCGGTGGACACGGCAGAGGACAGCGAGCCTTGATGGTGGGCGGAATGGTCAGCCTGAGCCCCAGCTTTCTCCAGCTGCTGAAACAGGCCCTTCCTGCTTCACTCACAGGCCAAGCCCCCGCCGGTCACTCCCCTAACTCAGGGGTCTGACACCACAGCCCTGGGGCCGGCTCTGGCTGCTGGTTCCGCAGATGCAGCTTGACCAGCATGCGGTAGGTCTGCTGCCCGCGCCGTGGCCCTGGATGCCCACGCCACATGGTGGGGGGTCAGCCGGAGTCCAGCCGCCCAGAGCCCAGAGCATCGGCTCCTCGGCGAGGTTGGCCCACCCGGGTCCTTGAGGGGCTTCAGGGAGGAGATGACCCTGGCACCGGGGAGCATGGGGTGGGCTGGACGCCATCTCCCTGCTCTTGGGAGCCCACCCCTCAGAGAGGGCCGTGCCAGGCCCCCCGCGACTCCTCTTCCAGCCGCGTCCCGCCACAGTCGTGCCTGCGCCATCATGGCTTTGCGTCCCAGGCCTCTCCGCAGCCCTGGTGGCTTCTGCTTGGGCCCAGGCGCCCGCCAGGCCCAGGCTCTTAGGCTCAGACCGATGGCTTTGCCAGCGACGTGTGCACAGGGCAGGAGGAGGGCACGTCCACCAGTTCACTCCCGGAACGTGGCCCCTCCTGAGCTGGGCCTGCGGTCGGCCACTGCCCTGCCCAGCAGCACAGCCTCCCGCCCTGGCTCGGCCGCCACCACCGGCCCCAGACCGGACAGGCGCGGAGAGCAGGCCGAGCGTGACTGGGCACGTGTGAGGCTGCGTCCCCAAGGCCCAGCTGCCGCCGTCATGCGCCCGGCGATCTCAGCTGGTGGTTAACCCACATATCATCGCCTCCAAATCTCCATTTGGCAAGTTGTGGGGAGAAATGTCACGCAGAAGGCAGGGGAAGGGCCTCCAAGCAGGCAGACTTGGGGATTATGTCATTACCGTCCTTCCTGCTCCCGTTTTCATTTTCTCCTTTGCAGGTTTAGATTGAATAACGTGTCCCCCGGCTGCCGGTGCAGGCTCTCTGCTGGGTGTGTGTGTTGGGGGGCTGAGGGGGCCCCCGGGGCTCAGATGCCCTCCTCCCACGGGCAGGAGGACGCAGCGTCTTGGCTCCCGGCCCTGCCGCTTTTCCCCCCAGACTTGAGCCCCGCGGAGCCTCCGTCCCACAGCATCCCCGCCGGGCGAGCTGGCAGCGGGCAGCTCTGCTGGGGCAGAACCTGGCAGTGCCCAGGACCGCCTCCGGCCCCCCGACTCGGAGTTCTCGCTCAGTGTCCGGCGGGCCTGGCCCCCGCTGAACCGGGCCGCGGCTTCTGTTGTCGCCCCCACTCACCCAGCTTTCTCGTCACCCCCTTCCACAGGCGCTGAGTTCTCTCACTTTGACCCAGAAAGTGACAGGTGAACCCCAAGAAACAAAGATTCAGCTTTTGCCACAGGGATCGAATGTCTGAGAGGCGACTGGCCTGGGGCCCAGAACCCCCGAGAGGGACGCCTGCCTCTAAGAGGGGAGAAGCTTGCTGTCCCCCAGCATGCAGAGGGGAGGGGGGCGCCGGACGAAATGAGGGTGACGGAGTCTGACTCCTGTGATGGTCTTGCCAGGGGCTCCAGAGCCAGGGCACGTCCTTGCGCTGGAGAATGTACACGCATTTGCCTGTAGCCTTGAAGGGCGCCGTGAGCTCCAGCCCTGAGAACAGGTCCCGGGAGAAACAGGATAATACGGATCTGGGTGTTGCTGCCGCTGCTTGAAAACGCTGCTACCGTCATCACTGTCCTCATCGCTCCGCCGTCCCCACACCCCCCTCCCGCCCCAGCCTCACCCTCATCACACCGTCTCCAGCACCAGCACCTCCACCGGTGCCACCACCACTGCATCGCCGCCCTCATCGCCACCGTCCTCAGCATCGCCCGCCGCCGTCACCAGCCTCCCCGCACCACACGAAGTCCAGACCCAGGATGAGCCCAGGCGCGTCACGTGCGCCCGGCGGGCCCCTGCCTGGGCGAGGGCAGTGTGTGGGCGGGAGGACAGGCCTGAGCAGCCGCCCCCGGGGGTCTGTGCACCTGTCGCCCCCTCCCACTCTGCTCACGGGGGCCGAGCTGGGCGGGGAGCAGCCGCTGGACAGACGGGCCGAGGGACTTCGCGGACGCGCCCTCGCGGGCGAGGCTGAGGGCGGGCCTGGGGGCACGACGGGCTCGCACCACGGGCAGCCGGGCGGTCTCAGAGAGACGGCATTTCCCAGAGGTCTCTAGCGGCGATGCCAGTGGGCCCTGGTGCCTTGGAAGGTGGGAGCAGAGTCAGCCGAAGCTGCTGCCGTAGGTAGCGGGCACTGAGCGGCTGTGCCCTGAGGACGGGCCGTGGCCGGGGTGGTCAAAGCGGGCAGGTCTCGCCTGCAGCGGGTGCTCTGTGAGCACTTCCCGGGCAGCGGGTCAAGGGGCGAGCCAGGGCCGTGACGGGCGTGCGTGTGCGCAGTGGTCCCGGGAGGGCCCAGCCCGGGGCTCAGGGCAGGGACCCCTCAAACACCGGGTCAGGCTGAACCGGCCGACAGCTGGTCTCCCGCTCATGCCAACTTGGAATCATTAGCGCCGCCCCCACGAGGCTCATACTCAGTGGAGAGGTAGCAGCTGCTGGAGACTGTGTCCTTGGGAGGCCGCCAGGAAGCGCACACTCTGACGCCCTCCGGGCTGGCACCAGCACGCGCTGTCCTCGCCCCAGCCCTCGCGCGTGGTGGCGGGTCCCTGCGGGGCACGGGTGCGGGGTCAGTGCCGGAGCAGGAGCTGCGGTGCGGGCCCCCGGCGGGGCTCCCTGCAGACCCTCCCGGCCTGGTCGCCGGCCCTTTGGGTGTGGTTCTGGCAGGAGGCCGGGCCAGAGCCAGGCCTTACACTGCGGCAGGCAGGGGGCAACGCCCGGGTCCTTGTCCCAGAGGTGTCCGTGTCATCGGAGGAACACACCCGGGGTGGGGACCAGGGTCCCGGTCTGCCTCTTCCGAGTCTGTGGCGAGTGGAAGGTGGCACAGCGGAGGGCAGAGGCGGGCATGGGGAGGGCCCCCCTCTCCCCCATCCTGGGAGGCGCTGGCAGGAGCTCTCGTGGGCTCGCCCTGCCTCTGGAGTAGCCAGTCCCCTCCCCGTCCTGCCGATGCCTCTCTTCACCCCCGCCCCCCACGCAGAGCTCCTTGGGGCTCTGGACTGCCCAGCGCTGGACCTGGGCCCTGACTCCCTGAAACCACATCAGGCAGTGAGCTTCGGGGAGGAGTCTGGAAGCAGGGTCTCCTCCCTGAGTGGGGTCACTCCAGCCTGTGGAGTCGCTCCCCCAACTTTCCAATCAGGCCTGGACTGTCCTGGCTCCTCCTGGCCAGGAGAGCCCCTGGACTCGCGGCCCAGCCCCTGAGCACGGGACCAGCTCCCGCCGTGGTCGGGGGAGGGGGTGGTGGGTTCCCCGGGCTCCTCGGCCAGAGCTCACCTGCGCAGGGGCGGGCTCGGCAGGTGTGAGCAGGACACAGCCACCCCGGGCGGGTCACGGCTGGGGACCTGGAGGGGGTGATGGGAGGCGGGGGCTGGGCCCTCCAGAACGGCGGGTGAGCCCGCCCCGGCCCTTGCAGCTCCCGGGCAGCCGTGCGGCGGGCCCTGCCGGGGCGGGCACCGGGCTCACCTGCTCTCTCCGCTCTGTCCCCAGGTCTGGCCGTCCATCAGATCATCACCATCACTGTCTCCCTCATCATGGTCATCGCTGCTCTGATCACAACCCTTGTCTTAAAAAACTGGTAAGGCTCCTCGGCCCTTCTGGCCTGGAGGTGGGGGGCTGGGGGCTCCCGGGAGAGTGCACCCCGGGAGCTGTCTCAAGCCTGGCCCCTCGTCAGGGCGGGGGAGTTCCCGCTGCCCCGCAGCAGCTCACGTGGCCCGGGCAGCTGTGCGCCCCGGCCAGGCTGGCCCCTGCCCCTGGCCGAGGCTGCTCCCCGAGCCCGGCGTGGCTGCGGCTGCTCCTGCTCTCCCCTCCACCTCCCCATGGACGCCTCCCTTTGGGGTCGGGGTGCAGCGCACTTCCTGGCTTTGCAGCCGGGCGGCCCCTCGCTGACCAGGCGTCCCTCTGCGGCGTGCGGCGGCCTCCTCCCCCTCGGCAGCTGCCGCGTTTGCTGAACTGGGTCACCGGCTGCCCCGGGCGCCTGCCTTGTCTGTGTCCTCCTGGAGACTGGCCCACATTGGGGCGGCCTTGCTGGGTGTGCCCGCCTGACACCCTGGGAAACGGGGACGGCCGGTGACCCTGCACTGCCGCCGCGGTGCTCTCGGCCCCTCCTCTGGGAACGTGCCTCCTCCTTGCGTTCCAGCTTGAGCCCCGCGGGCGCCCGCCCCCCTCCCCAGCGGCTCAGACAGGGTGTCGGGGGCGCCGCCGGAGAGTCGGGGTGTGGGGGGAGGCCGGTCTCTGCTGTAGAGAGGGCAGGGGTGACGCCACCTCCGGAACAGAGCAGGCCTCACCGTCCCCAGCATGTACTGAGCCTGCGACCCGGGGCCCAGGACTCTCTCTGGGGTAGAGCAGCTCCTGGCAGCAGGTGTCGGGCTGGCGCTGGGGCAGGCGGCCGCAGCATGGACCCCACCGGGTGAAGGAAAGCCCTTCCCGGGGGTTGGCAGCCTGAGACCTGCTGCGTGGGGGCGCAGGCCTCCTCCCTGCTCACCACCCGTGGCCGCCATCCCTGGATTCGCATCTGTCTTCTCACCATGTCTGTGCAGTGGCCTTCCGGCCATCAGGGGCAGGCTGGGGGCGGCCTGGACCCAGGGGAGAGGCTCCTGACCCCTGCGGCCGCTCAGTCCACTGAGTCGCTGAGCAGAAGGGGGAGAGGAGCGGAGGGACTTCCCCAGATTGGGGGCTCTCCTCTGAGCTACTGTCCTTGGAGAGGGTGGGGACTTCAGGAGTGGGGGGTCACCGGTGGTCTCCATCAAATCCCTTGGCCGACAAGCTCGGGTCTCCCGGGAGCCTCTGTGGTGCAGACGAAGGGCACTTTGGGGTGGGGTGCGGCGCGCAGGCAGTTGTCTCCAAAGACCCCACACCCACGTGGGCTGAGGGACACAGTCCAGTCTCGCTGCCCTCCTGTGGGCTGGGCGGGGGTGCTGAGGGCCAGAGCTCCCCAACTTCCAGACTCTCCCCCAAACAAGTACCTAGTCCATCCCAAAATGTCTGGTCAGCCACCCCAGCCCATCCGTGACGACTCCCCCACGAGGGTCCTTCCAGGCGTGGGTGGAGACCGGTCATCACCTGTCCAGTGGGCATCTTGGTGCAGACGGGGCCTCTGTGGGGAGGGCGCAGCTCAGCCCCTGCCTCGCCTCAGGCCTGGATTCCATGTCTGCACCGAAGCCAACCGCGGCCAGGGCGGTCTCTGCGGAGGGGCGGCCACGTGGCGTGGGGTGTCGCGTGACTGGCGCCTGGAGACAGAGGGGCTCCCGCCAGGCTGGCTGGTGCTGGGGTCGCGGCCTCTGCCCGGCCCACCCGCCTCCTTCTCTTGCAGTTGCGCCCAAAGCGGGAACACGCGCCGGAACAGCCACCAGCGGAAGATCAACCAGCAGGAGGAGAGCTGCCAGAACCTGACGGACTTCACCCCCGCCCGCGTGCCCAGCAGCCTGGACATATTCACGGCCTACAACGAGACCCTGCAGTGCTCCCACGAGTGCGTCCGGGCGTCCGTGCCCGTGTACGCCGACGAGACGCTGCACCCCGCTGGGGAGTACAAGTCCACGTTTAACGGGAACCGGTGAGCCGGGCCCGCCCGCGCGCTGGGCCCTGGGGGGCCCCGGGCAGTGGGTCCTGGGAGGCGCCTTGACCTCTTCCCCGGTCCAGGGGCACGAAGGCCGCCGGCGGGGAGACGAGAGGGGCCGGGCAGACGGGAGCCCGCATTTCCACACCCATCGAGGGGGCCCACGCGGCCGCAGTCGTGGGGGCAGCGCCGGGCGGCCCTGGGTCCCCGGGCAGAGCCTGCACCCGGAGGGCAGAGCCAGCCTGGGGTCGGGCGGCCACTGCGCGTCCCCAGTCACCAGGGTCCCTCCCCGGTTCCGCCTCTGACCCCCGGCAAGACGTCAGCCAGGAATCTAGCAAAAACATCAACCCCGACCAGACTCCCGGTTATTAAATGCTCTTTTTATTAATCACGCGTAATCCCTCAAAGAAGACGTGCCCCGAGCCCGTTCCTGGGAACAGCTGAGAAGCCTCGAGTCAGCTGCTCGAGGTTTATCCGGAATTAGATTAAAACATCAATAAGCCATTTTTTTAAGTGAGCTGGCACGCACGCATCGTTTTGTAAATTAAAAAAAAAAAAAAATCTCCGACAACTTAGAACTCCTCGGGTGGAATGAGCAGGGCGCCAGCTGTCAGCCAAGGGGACGCTGCGCCCGGGGGTGAGCTCGAGGGAGGGACCGCGCCTGTCCCGGGCGGGCGGGTGGGTATCCGGCTGCAGCGGCCGCGGCAGGGCCTGGTGCTGGCCACAGGCTCGGTGCCCTCGGCCTCCGCCTGCCCCTCCTGGGCTCCCTCCCGGGCTCTGCCGACTTCCCGCCTGAGGCTTCCTTCTCGGCTGAGGCCCGGACAAGCCTCACGCTGCCCTAACCCGGCGTGGCTTGCTGCAGCGACGCTGGGGGAATCCTTGGTTCCATCCCAGAAGGCCGAGTCCTCGCGGGATGGGCAGCAGGGCAGTCGAGCCCTTTCCTGTCCATGTGGGCCAGACCCTGGCCCCCCCAGTGCTTCGCCGTGGGGGCGAGGAGGGAGTGGGCGCCAGCCGTCCATCCTGGGCTGTGGGACGCCCGCCCACCACTGGGTGGACAGCTGGCCGGGGCGCTTCAGAGGCAGGGCCCTCCAGCCACGCTCTGGGGACGCCCACTGGTCTTGGGGAAGGAAATATGGGGGACGTTTCAGAAGTGGGTTCTGCCCTCCCCTGGGTGTGTAGTAAAGTGGGGTGTCCACACTTGCCGGCAGAGACCCTGAGCTTCATGCCTGTCCCTAAAATTCAAAATACGCGTTCTGAGCTGTGGCGGCTGAGATGCCCACCCCGGCCCCTGCTCCCTCCCCGCCCCTGCTCCCCCACGCAGCCCTGGGGGCCCTGTCCCGAGGGCCTCTGGGCAAGGGAGGAGACTGAGCTCCAGCCTGGGGGTTCGGGAGGCCTTCCTGCCCCAGGCCAGTGGTCCAAGCCCAGCGGCCTCTGATGGGCTCTTTGGGCTGGAGGGGCGGCTCTGGGCCGGGCCTGGCGGCCTCCGGACACGCCCCAGCTGTGTCTCCTCTCCCGCAGACCCTCGTCTTCAGATCGGCATCTTATTCCTGTGGCCTTCGTGTCTGAGAAATGGTTTGAGATCTCCTGCTGACTGGCCGAAGTGTTTTTTACGTCCCGGGGCTGGGCGGACGCCGCGTGTCTACTCTATGGTAGGTGCCTCTCCCGCGGGCCTCGGCGCCGCCCCCCTCACGCCCCGGCCGCTCGGGGGACAGGAGCTCGTGTCCACAGGCGGGGACCCGAGGGCGTCCCTCTCCTGGGCAGAGCAGCTGGCCGGGCGTGGGGACCTCGATCACACTCGCTGGACCTGCCTCAGGACGACCCCAGCAAGGCCGCGGGCCGCTCGGTGGGCCAGTGCCCGGGCAGCTGCGCGAGACCCCCGGCCCCACGCGGGCAGGGCCAGCGGCCGCCACTACTCCCGTCGCCTGCCTTTACATCGAGGCACAAAGCAGAATTAAAACACAGTTTTGAAATACAAAAGTCAGAGCTAAGAAGACAGCTGCCGGGGAGAAGGTGAAGGGTTGAGACGGCGCCTAACTCGACGCCGGAGCCGGCACCCGGCAGGATGGCTCCCAGCACCGCTGGGCAGGGGCACGCACGCGGTGGCAGCCCTGCCGACGCCCAGACGCCTGCTCTGCTGCACCCGGCTGGCTGCAGGCAGTGCCCTCGCCTGAACTGCTCCGCAGCACGCAGCTGCGGCCAGGCCTGGCTTTGGCTGATCTGTGTTCCTTCCGGCTGCCGGGCGTCCTGCTCACCCCCAGGCCCTCCCTCCCCGACAGGTCCTGCTCAGCTCTGGTCGAGGTCTGGGCACCTGTGGGGTGAGCGAAATAGGCTGTTACGCCCCCGGCCTCCGTGGCGTCCCCTGCAGCCTTGAACACAGGAGGCGCTTGGGGTGGGAGGGGCGCGGGCCTGAGGGTGGGCACCTGGAGTGTGGCGCGGGCTGGTGAGTGGGCACTTGGGCCTGGAGGCTGAGGCTATAAAGGCAGCGTCACGCAGAGCCAGAGTGTGGGGAGAGCACTGCGGGGCGCCGGCAGGGCCCGGAGACGCGCCAGGGAGCCCAGAGAGTAAAGATGTGCGGGGGCTGCGAGGCTCCCAGCCCCCCGCCCTGCACTGGCTGCCTCACCGCAGATGGTGTGGAAAGGTCACGGAAAGCCTGTAAGAGGCCCAAGAGCTCCAGGACGCCCCTTTGCCCATCTGCCCGGAACCATGGAGAACCTGCCCAGGGCCTGCGGGCACCGCACGACTCAGCCCGTCCCGCACAAGGGGACACTCGCCACGGGGCGGTTAAGTGACTTGCTGGCCAGTCGGGCTGGAAAAGGTGTGGTCAGATCACCACCGGGCATCTGGCCCGGGGCATCAAGGTGTCCACACCCCACAGCCCAGTCAGCCCACCTGCAGGGGCGCCCAGAACTTCACCCCGAGGGACCTCGGGTGGCTGCGGGGAGAGGGGCGAGGAGCACTGGCCGGACTTCCAGGGCCCACGCTCGGCCCCCCGTCCTGGACCCTCCACCCGTGGGTCTCCTGTGCCCATGGACGCCTCGTTAGGCCTGAGACTTGCTTCCGGGCCCTGTGACTGGGCGGGGGACTCCGTCCATCACTCAGGAGAGCCCCCGACACTAGGAATCCGCCCGCAATTAACGCCTGGACGTGAGCATCGAGCAGGGAAGCCAGGAAGATCTCAGATTTACCGGGTACTTATTGTCCCTTAAATAAATAGCAATTAATACTAAAACATTTAATTAAGGTTTAAGAGCCAGTGGAGATATTTATCTCCGGCGTAGCCGTTAAGCTGCTCCAAATGCATTTTTAACGATGATATAGCAGTTGTGGCCACGCGGCCTGTCTACCCACAAGCACATTCGGGGCCCAAACCCGGCCAAGTCCTGTCCCGCCGCGACCCGGGGACACGCCTGGGACGGGGGGCTCGGCGCTCCAGCTGTGAAGGCCTCACCGTGGCCCTGGACCCGCTGGCTGTGGCCTCCCCCATCCGGGAGGGGACCCGGGACCAGCCGCCGTGGCGCGGGAGCTAATTTCCTGTCGTTTTTCATATAACAAGCGAACTTCAGAAAACCTCATTAGTGTTCAGGCCCTTCCCTGCCAGGCCACTTCATTCCACACGGAGCCTGGAAAGTAATAAAAACTCTTGAATCCGAAGCAAGTGAGAAATAAATCATGTGTTATTATTTTCAAAAACACACTGAAGACATAAGTAATAAAAAAATAAGAACCACACCTGAGCCTTCCTGCTTTGTTCTAAAAAATACATTAACAGAATATCCGGCTTGTGCGATTCAAAGGAACGCTTTCTTCTCAGCGGTGCCGGCCCGGGGCGCCGGGAAGGGCTCTCTGAGCCGGAGCGAGGACCCAGCTGACTGGGAGGGACGCGAGGAACCCGACAGCAGCTGCGGACAAGGCAGCCCGGCCACGGAGCCCCAGCCCCACTGTGCGCCAGGCCAGGTTGGGAGCCAGCAGCCCCACTGTGCGCCAGCCCAGGTTGGGAGCCAGCAGCCCCACTGTGCGCCAGGCAGGGCCGGGAGCCAGCGGCCCCTGTGGGCAGCAGAGGGCACTCGTCACTCCACAGCGAGAATTCAGCCTGAGCCTGAGGCCTCCCATGTCTTTGCAGCCCACGCTTCCTTTCCAGCAGCCCTGGGGGGACCCCTCACGGGGGCCCGTCTCCAGCTGGGGTGTCTTTCCAGATGGCCTGGGGCAGCATGTTCTCCGGGTCCCTTGGAGTCAGTGCCCCGCGGAGCGGCCCGTGCCCCGGTGCGGGCAGCGAACACCAGGCAGGCTGGGAGAGGTCTCGGTCAGCCTCGGCCTCTGCCTGATGGTCCCTGCCGGGGCCCCCACCTCGCGGAGGTGACTCGGGGTGAGGGCAGAGGCCCCGTCCCTCTTTGTCTTGCCCTCGTCCCGACACCAGGTAGAGACGGGTGCTGCGGGTCTGAAGAAGCTCCGTCCGAGCGGCCTCACGCCCCTCCCTGGGTCGGCCGCAGTCCCCCGGGCGCCTGCCCGCGAGCTCAGGGGCGGGTCCTCCTGGCCGCGTCGCGGGCCTGGCCGAGCTGCGCCCCCGCAGAGGCCTCTCCCGCGCACACGCTGCAGGACGGGAGAGCCAGGGCAGGGGCTGCGGAGCCGGAGCAGGCGAGGAGGAGGAAGGACAAAGGAGGAAGCGGCCCACCACCGGCAGGACCCCAGGACCCAGCCAGGCACCGGCGTGGACTCGGGGATGGCAGGAGGACGTGTGCGCCCACCGCGGAGAAGGACTGACCAGGGGAGGAGCCGCCGCCTTGACCGTCCCGTGCAGCCCGGATCTCCCGGGAGCCCCGCCCACCATGGGCGCGGCCAGGCCTGAGAGCCAGAGGGCGGCTGACCTCCGTGCTGGGCACGGCTGGGCGGACGGAGGGCGACCAGCAGCTTCACCCAGAGGCGGCCCCAGGCCCCTGGATTAGGCAGGCGGCCACCAGGCCCAGCTCTCAGGGTCCCCGGATGTGAGAATAGACCGTGATGCGGTCACACACACCCCCACACGCGGGCCCCTGGGTCTGCATGGTGATTCTCGGCGGCCGCCCCGCGCCCTCCCCAGCCCAGCAGCCCCTGATGGACTCGTCAGCCCCCAGCCCCTCCACGTCAGTCCATGCGTCTGGCCACCCTCTGTGCCCATGGTGGCGCCGCAGGGTTTGAACCCACGTCCTCAGCTTTCCGGACGTCAGGTGAAAGCTGCCAGCGGGAGGGGCGCGCTCCGTGCCGAGAGCCTCATCCCGCAGGGCGGGGGCTGGCGCGGCGGCTTCGGGGCCCACCAGGGGCCACCCTGGCTCTCCAGGCGGCTCCTGCGCACAGCAGCGTGGATTCGCGGGACAGGAGCCGCTGGAAGAGGGAGCGGGGCGAGGTGCCACAGGGCCAGTGCCGTCCGCCTGCACCCCAGGGGCAGTGGACTCAGGGCTCAGAGGCTGGGGCTGAGGAGTGGTCACCCCCGCAGCGGAAGCCGACGCAGGGTGGGGTCCAGCCGCCTTCTGGGAGCCCGGGGCTCCTCCCAACTCCGTTGGCTTCACCGGGTCCCTCTTCTGCACAGCGTCTCCTGTAGATGGGGGTGTGGGAACATCTGCTCGATACTTTTTGAGGGGTGCGGTGTTCGTGGGGTGCTGGGGGTGCTCTGGCAGTGCCCCTCCCCACCAACCAACTCACTGACCATGCCCAGGCTGCAGGGGCTGACCTCTGGGGTCTGTGAGGCAGGAAGGCCTGGGGCTCTCATTTCCCGAGGGGCACACCCAGGCCTGGAAGAGCCGTCCACAGGGCCCCCCACAGGCCCTCAGGTCTTCCTGCCATCGGGATCGCCTCTGGGGACACCCGGGGGTGCTTCTTCTCAGGCACCCCATTAATCTCAGCTGAGCAGTGCCCTGACACGCACCCCTGTGGTCTGCAGTGGGGCGGCCGCCTCTCCCCTTTGTGGCAAGGGAGGAGCAGGACAATCGGTTGCCTTCAGTCTTGGGGTGCAGCGCCCGCTGAGTTAGCGCAGGGTGGTCCAGCCGCCCCCGACGCAGGCAGAGTTCGAGCTGCTACGGGGGCGAGCTTCATCAGCCCGGGGTCCCAGCCCCTCACGCTCTGGCCATCCAGGGGCGCAGCGTCCAGCGCCAGGCTTGGGGGCACCCCCGTCCCTGCGTCCATCCCCGGGGCAGAGGGCCGGGCTGGGCTGCGGAGGCTGCCGGCCGCCTGCGTCCTGTAACTGCTGCTTCTCTTCTCTCCTCACAGGATTCTCTTGGTGACCCTGTACAAACATTAAATTAAAAACACACACACACAAAACCTAAAACTGAACTTGGAGGGGCGGCCCCACACCTGCCGCTGCGGCTCGGTGGGGACCCCAAGAGCAGGACGCTATAGGCCAAATATATTTTTATAAAAATGCTGACGCCTATGGGGACCTGCCTTCTCCCCGGGTTTCTCTGGAGAGCAGAAGAGGAGGCCGGAGGAAGGAGCCGGAGCCGCGGCCGGAGGCGGGCGAGGGACGGCGGCGGCCGCGTGCGGATTCGTTCTCGAGCCTGAACCTGTGCCAATACCATTATGTGCCACGTACCGACCGAGGGGCTTGGTGACCGCGCCGCGGCCGGGAGCCACGGGCCCGCCGCCTCGGGCCTCCGCCGCGGGAAGCTGTCTCCGGTGACTACACACAGACACACGCGCCGACACACACCCTTTTTTTGTACCGTAGCGATTTTTGAAGCTCTTCCGTGTTCTTTTTAAAAAAATGTGTTCTCAGTTACAAAACCTGATTTATTTAACACGCTTAGTTCGACTGGTATTTTCTACTTCCGCCACGGGGGCCCGCCACTCGCCCCGGGCAGAAAGGACAGACCCGGGCCGCAGCGCCAGGGCCGGGCCGCGCCCGCGCCGCCACCTGGTGACGACCTGCCCTCGCGAGACCTGGGTGAGGGCGCCGGCGTGCGGCCTCCCTCCTGGGGCCAGAAGGAAGCATACCATGGTTTTCTATACATACATAATTCTATATATATATATATATATATATATACACACACACATATACACAAATACTATCTTTTTTCATGTAATTGTCTGAGAAGCTACCTGGCAGCCTCCTGCACATCACGTCGCGGCTGTGCACACCTGGGCTGAGGTCAGAGGGGCGGGTGGACTCCTGGCCATCTTTGTGTTATACAGACATAGACCGAATTAAAGAGATTTTCCAGTTCCAAAAGCGAGAGGCCTGTGTCCTTGGACTGTGTCAGCGGGAGGTGGCGGGGCCCCGGCGGGGACTCGGGTGAAGGGCGGCTGCTCACGGGGCAGCCCGGCGTGGCCATGTCCTTCCCCTGGTGGGTGGACAGAGGCCCCCGCTCCTTCCCGAGCCTGGGGAGACTCCAACGGCGCCGTCTCTGGGGGTCCCCACGGCTGGCGTCTGCTCTTGGCCGTCAAGCATCCTGCGGTGCTCCCCGGTGGACGTGGGGGTCCCAGAACCCCAACCACACTATGAAAAGTAGTGCCACGCCCCCGGGGGCAGTTCCCCCACAGTCCCTGGCTTCTGAAGGGGCACTGGAAGGGCGCCCGCTCTTCCCCCCACAAGGCAACGCCCCACTGGGGACCCCAGATCAGAAGAGGGTGGCCTGGCGCCAAGAAAGCTGCCAGGAACGGCTCGCGTCTGACTGGGGGGTCAGCAGCGGGCGCGTGACCAGGGCAGTGCAGTGGCCAGCAGCGGGGTGCCAAGGGCAGGGAGAGCCAGGGCCCAGCGGCGCCCACCTGCCGGAGGGCTGCAGACCCCAGGCCTCCGCCGCGCTCAGTCACCTCTGAGTCACCTTCACGCGCCCGAGAAGGTCGCTGGTGTGACGCTGGTGGCGGGCGCGCCTGCCTCTGCCAACCGGAGCGTCAGGTCTGCCCGCGAGCTGGGCAAGCGGGAGAGTGGGCACCGCTCGGGTTTGGCTTTTTCATTCTCCCCCCAAACTTGGGCGCACATGGACACGGTGCAAACACCCATCTCCCCTGGCAGGGGGGGCCTCTCTCACCCAGGCGCACCCCTGGTGCCCGATGGCCCCACAGCTCACCCACCTCCTTGTCCCACGGCGCTGTCCCCACGGCTGGCTCGGGGCTGTCCTGACAGGAGTGCGGCTGCGTGAGCACCCCACGGTGTCTCACAGGGGTGTGGGGGCTGCTCCCTGGACCCTCGGGAGCCCAACCCAGGGCCCAGGCCTCCTAGGGCGCTGCCCCTGCCGGCCTGGCTCCTCCCGGTGCTGGGTGCTCCCTCACCCAGAGCAGCTGCGGGTTCCCAGCACCGCAGAACGCAGCCTGCAGAGGGGCTCCAGACAGCAAAGCACCCCCACAGTGACATATGTGCACCCCACCCACTTGGGGCACCCCAGCACCTGTGGCAGGGGCGTGAGGTGCCTGAGCCCCAGGACCCCGCAGCTGCCCTGCCTGGAGTCAGGTTCTGCGCCGACATTGTTGAGACCAGCGCGTGGGGCGGCGGCCAGCCCATTGAGGGGGGTGCGTGCGGGGGCTGCTTTTCTGCTCTAATGCCCGGGAGTGTGCACAGGCCCCCGGGAGCAGTGAGCCGGCACGGAGCCGCCGCCAGCCCGCGGCCCTGGACTGACTCCTTGGGCCCTGCGCGTGTGGCCCAGCCGCCCTCTCCATGGCCAGTGGACCAAAGCGGACACTCCTCATCTGACTCCCTGACCCGGGGAGACAGTCCACGTCCTTGGCTGCGTCTAATCAGCTGGGCTGAGCCCCACCTTTTGGGAGGCAGGTGAGGGCCTAGGTGAGTACTCAGGTGAGGGCCCAGGTGAATGCCCAGGTGAGGGCCCAGGGGAGGGCCCAGATGGGGGCTGCTGGTGTCCTGGGTCAGACGCAGCCCATCATCTGGCTATGCACAGCAGGCCCTGGAACAAAAGGCTCTTGGGCCCAAGCGCCCATGGTGCCAGGTGGAGGAGCCCCGCTCTCGCCCGTGGGGGCACTGAGCTCTGCGTCTGGAGGGGGGCAGGGGCTCTTGACAGGGGGTGGAGGCGATGCCCTCTGCTCAGCGCGGGCCCCAGTGGGTGGGTGCCAGGGGCAGGGTGGCCCCAGCGGGCCAGGTGGCTGTTTGCGAGACGTCACGCTGCCCGGCACCAGTGGGGCCTTGCCGGCTGAGCCCTTTCAGGTGCCCAAGGCCCAGGGCCACATGCCTGCCAGGAGTCCCAGTTATGGCCGGGACAGGCCGGGGCCCAAGTGGCGTGCGGTGGACAAAGGGCCCTGTGCCCCGGACGGCAGGGCTGAGCTCGTCCAGCCCCTCACGCACCAAGCACCCAGCGCAGCCCACCTGCCTCCAGACACGTCTTCATGGCATGATGAAGCTGCTGCCCAGTGACGCCATGGCCAGGGCTGAGGCCCAGCCCCAGAGAAGCAGGAGGGAAGGACCCAGAGCCACTGTCCTATCTGCCAGGACCCTGAGGGCCTGTGGTGTTGGCACAGGGAGAGCAGCCACCATCGCTTACCAGGGGCACTTGAGAAAGCAGGTCAGCGCCGGGCGGGGCAGGCGTTTAGCTCCAACGAGCTCGGCTCTCCCCGGTCAGTCAGGAGGAAGTGTCCGCAGGCCCCGCAGACGCCAAGGCAGCCTGCACGCTGCCCGCCCGCGGAGGGCCTGTGGACACTGGCCTCGTCCCTGCAGCTTGTGGCGCCTGTGCTGGCCCCTGTCACCCGCGGGAGCCTCCGTCTGCTCCGAGGCTGCGAGCCGTGGCTGCTGAAGTGACCAGCACCTCCCGGGACAGCCTCTCTGGCCGGCGAGGGGCACCTGCCCTGCGCCCGCTGATGAGAGGGGCACACGGCTGCCTTCATCAAGCAGGAAGAACAGAAGCGCTGTGGTCGTTTAACCCATTCAAACAAATCAACAGCCGGGAGACGCTGAGATCAACGCAGCTCGCCGCCCGTGCGGGAGGAAGCCGGGTCCTGCCGTCCACCGCCAGTGCCCAGCGCTCGCGCCTCTGCGCTGAGGCCAAGCAGTAAATACAGGGTCCCCTGTGGCCCCGCGCACTTGGCAGAGCCGGGGGACGGTCCCCCACCCTGCGGGTTCTGCTGAGGCCTTGGCCGAGAGCTGTCGGGGCCGGACAGGGGCTGGGCGTGGGCCGGCGGTGATGCCTCGGCACGATCCCCACCACGTGAGGGGGACAAGGCTGGGAGTGCGCTCTCGGGGCTGGGGCCCTGGACGTCAGGTCACAGGGGGAGCCAAGCCCAAGCCCGCCCTCGCAGCCCAGCCACGTTGAGCTGCTCTGGAAAACTCGGCAGCACCTGGGCCGGGCGGCCGCGGGAGTCTGGCCCCGTCCGCTGTCCCGGCTTGCGGGGAGCCTCTGTCTTTGCCCCCCAGCGAGCAGCCTTTGCCTTGATGGAGCCCTCGGGCTGTGCGCCCGTCAGAGTGAGAAGGGGTCTGAGGAGGCGGGACGGTCCTTGAGGACAGCGGCCCCGCGCCCCCGGCGCCTGGCACTGTCTGCAGACATTTTCCGTGGTTGTGGTCGGAGGGGGGCTACGGGGGGAGAAGCTGGGGGGCACAGGACGCCCCCCGCAGTGAGCTGAGGGCGTCCCCCCCGGAGAAGCCCTCGGGGGGCTGTGCCCTTCCTTCTGCGGAGCGCGAGTGGGAACCAGCTGCGGCTGAGGGCGGCCCGGCCCGGGACCCACGTCTGCCTGCCCGGAGGTGGGAGCCGCAGAGGCCGCCCCCGGGGCGGTCGGGGCCTGTCCGCTCCGGTGCTGGTCCTGCCGGGAGAGTGGGTTTGCTGTGGCGGCTGAAGCACCGCGCCGCAAAGTGGGTGACCTGGAACGACGGAAATTTATAGTTTCCGTCCTGGAGGCCCCGATGTCCCAGATCCGCGGGCGGCCCCCCTGGCGCCGGGGGCGTGTCCGCCGCTCTCCCGCTCCCGGAAGCTCCTGGGCCGGGGCAGCCCCACAGCAGCCCCCGCACGACGCTCTGCCTGTTGCGCACACGTGTGTGCGCGCGTGTGCGCACGTGTGTGCGTGTGTCCAAATGTCCCCTTTTCACCAGGACACCAGCCGCGTCAGACGTGCCCCACCTGCTCCTGCGGGGCCTCATCCTCACTAATTATAGATGCGTGACCCCGTTTCCAGCTACGCTGTCCTTCCGAGGTGCTGGGGGTGGGGGCTCCAACTCGTGGGTTCTGGGCACACAGCTCGGGGTCAGCGTGGGGCGCCTCACTTCACCACGTTCACTCTCTGCCTTATGGCAGGTGGGGCCTGGGGGATCCAGCAAGGAGGTTCTGTCCCTTCCCCCACTCCGGGCTGGGGGGCCAGGCGGGAAGTGGCGGGGCCCATTCCCAGGGGTGCCCCTCGCGGTGCCGCGGCCGCTGGGCGCTGGCTGCAGGGCCGGCTGGGCTGGGAGGGAGAGCACGGCCTGCAGAGCGGCTGTCCCTGAGGAGCGGTTTTGTTTGGCTCCAGGTTGCCAGAATGAGGGGGGGCAGCCGCGGCGGCGCAGGAGCAACGCGGACCCCCCGGGGCTCTGAGCGCGTGGCCCCCGCACGGCGGCAGCTGCAGACGCGCCTTTTCCCTCCATGCATCTGTGGCCCCGTATTTCTGTTCGCTGCGCCCTGAAGTTGGAGGCGCCCGTCTCCCCGGCGCACGTGGCTCTGCGGCCTGGCGGAGGCCCCGGCCGGCCGCATCCTTCCCTGCACAGGACGGCGAGGGGCGCTGGACCCGCTGCCCGCAGGCGAGGGGGGATGTTCAGTCCCTTTCCCTGGGGCCCCCCACCAGGGAACCCCGTCGCGTAGGCTGCTCTGGGGGTGCAGAAGAGATGCCAGGCGCACCCCGGGCCCGGGCAGAGGCGTCGGCACCCCGGCGGCTCCGAGCTCGAGGCTGGCCCAGGTTCCCGAGGCCCGACGCAGCCCTCAGCGTGTAACGGCGGGGTGGGGGGGCTCAGACCCAGCCCTTGTACGTGATAATGGGGTGCGGGAAGCCGATGAGACCTCAAAGGGCCGTATCTGTGGCTCTGAACCGCCGCTTAACCCAAACTGGCCGTGGACAGGGGCCGCGGGCCAAAGCCAGGCAGGGGCGGGTGTGAGTTGAGGCCCCGGTGCTTTCCAGGGTGGCCCTGCCGGCCCCTCTGCCAGCCCTTCGCGCCCCAGACCCCGGGCTCGGCCCCTCCTGCCCCTTCCTGCTCAGGATCCTCCTTCATCTCCCCACTTGCCGCCACCCCACCCCGCCAGAGGGCACCTCCTCTGACTTGCAAGGGGCAGCCCTCCGGGATTTAAGGCGGGGGAGGCGAACCCCCGCGGGCCCAGCCTTCCCGGGTCCCTGCCCAGTTTACCAGAAAGCACTGTGTACCCCTCGGGGCAACTTGTGGGGGGCCTGGGAAGGAGAAAAGCTCCTTGAAGCCTGGCGTGGCAGTGCTGGGGGAGCCCGGCCTCCCCCCCAGGGCCAACCCCGGAGCACACGGCCTGCTGCCCACAGGCCCGGGGGGCCGTCCCGTTGCCTCTCCATCAAGGCCACCAGATCGGGCTTTCTGGGTGCAGGAGACTCCCCCGGGAAGCTCCCTCCTCGCCGGGGAATAGGTGGCTCGTGGGGAGACTCCACGGGCTGCGCCCAGGAGCCGCCCCTGCACCTGCCCCCTCGCCCCTTCCCACCAAACACGAGGCCAGCTGGGCCATTTCGCACGCGGCGCCCCCAGCCAGCCGGCAGTCCCAGGCCCGGGCCTCGCCTGGCGTGCGCTCCCTCTAGCACACGCGGCCCCGGGGGCCACGCAGGCCGGGCACGCGCAGGACGTGTGCGTGCTTAGGCCATGGGGATGGCAGGAGACGGAGCTGGTGGCTGCCTCCCTTCCCGCCCCTCGGCCACTCCAGACGGTGCTCCGTGGCTGCCCGCCCGAGCCAGGCCTGACCCGGCGGCCCCTCTGTGCTGGGGCTGCGGCCAGCACGGCCAGCGCCAGGCCCCCTCGCGTCGCTTCTCGCTGCCCGCCCTTGCTCGCAGCGCCCTGTGTGGCACCTCTCGCCTCTGCCCAGCGCCAGCCTGACCTTTAGCGCTTCCTGCACACGCGTCTCCCGGGCGCCGCGTCGGCCCAGAAGGCCCGCAGAGCCCCAGGCCCGTCCACTTCGGCCCCGCGGTCATCGGGGAAGGGCCGGGCCTGCATTTCATTGACCCTCCCCCGGCCCCGGGGACGGGCGCCCGTGGATTCACGGATTCACTTTTTGCCTAGGAAAGAGCGTCCTTTGGACCTGACAGCCAGGAGCGTTTGTTTCACCCAACGAAAGGCAGAACCTCACTCTCCGCGGCTCTTCCCACCGTCCCCTGACGGCGAGGCTCACGCCTCAGCCGCTTCCGGATTTTCTGGGTCAGCGTTAATTTGCTTTCCTCCCAAAGCTGTCTCTGCCATGCGGGCTGTGCGAGCCGACTGGAGCGGCCGCGCCCCCAAGAGGGGTCCTGCCGTCCCCTCCGATCGAGGACTAGACTGACCCTGGGAGGGGGAGCGGCCGACCCCGGCCGAAGCCGGCAGGCCAGGCCCCAGCTGGAAGCCCTTGCCGGGCGGAAGGGGCAGGCCGAGGTGGAGCTGGGCCTTCCCGCCTGGGGCTCGGCCCGCAGCAGCCGCCTGCACGGGGTGCCGGGCGGGGCGGAGGGGGCGCCGCGGGGTTTCTGGAAACGAGGCGGCGGTGACGGTGACGGGAGCAGCGCCATCTCCCTTCTGCTGCAGCGGCCTGCCCGTGAGTGCCAGTCCCGCGGCTGCTGAGGGCAGGGGTGGGGCCGCCCCTTCTGCTCCCACCCTTGGGCGAGATGCGCCAGGAAGTCTGAGGGCTGGGCTCGCCACGGCCCCCCCCCCCGCCCCCGCCAAGGAAGCCGGCCCCGGCGCTCAGGTCTCCCTCCCAGCCTCGCTCGCGTCCCTCCGCCCTCCCCCCTGCTCCAGCCCTGGGGGCTCAAAGCTTTGGTCCCCCCATACGACATGTTCTTTGGGGTCTGCACCTTTTCCTGGGTAAAGCACCCCAACTCCCTAGGGATCCAGACAGCTCCCGCCCCCTCCTCGGCCTGTTCTCTCCTCCCCCCACCTCCCTGGCCCCTGGGGCTCCTGCACCGGCCCGGCTCCCCAGTGCTGCGTGGCGCCTGCATCGAGCCAGCCGCTGTGGCATCTAGGGGCTTTGCCCTTGTGCTGGTCTAGACCGGACCCCGACTCTGACCTGAGCGCCAGTGTGAGGCGCGGTCAGGGGTTGCAAGCGTGTGGCTGTGGAACATGCCCCGGGCGCAGCGGGTCACAGGGCTCAGCGTGTGGCTTTACCTCATCTGGGAGGTGACGGGGCTCAGCTGGGCGGTCGTCCTGGAGGAGGCGCTCCTGGTGGTGCCAGACGGCGGCTGGAGCTGGAGCCGGGGCTGGGGTGCTCTCCCGGGAGCCTGAGCTGGGGGACTGCAGAGCGGAGCTCCTTGGGGCCTCCTCCTGCCCCCTCCCTCCTGCCCCCTCCCTTCTACCCCTCCCCTCCTGCCCTCTCCCTCCTGCCCCTCCTCCACACCCTCCTCCCTCCCCTCCCTTCTCCTTCCCCTCCCCCCAAGGAGACCCAGAGCTGCAGGTCTTGGGGTGCTGACGCTGTCATGGGCACGGGGGGCAGCGTGCCTGCACAGATCCAGAGGAAGGAGCAAGACGAACCGGGGACGTTCGTGTGGTGCCCACAATGGACACGCACAGCATCCGCGTCTCTCCTGCTCCTTCACGCGGCGTCACCCGTCAGCACACGCTGCCCCGGGGGCCCAGCCAGCACTGAAGCGGGCGCTGCCGGGGTTGCGCACATGTGGGGCGCGGGCCTGCTGGAATCCGGGGGGAGCCAGACAGCCCAGGCCCTGCGTGTGGAGGGAGGCCGCGGGGGAAGAAACCGGCGCCCGCTGGCCTCAGCCGGGAGAGGCGGGAGGGGCGTCTCTGCACGAAGGGACTTTCAGTGTGAGGGACCCCCAGGGGCAGATGTTGGCTGAGGGGAGCGAGGTGGAAAGAGGAGGAGGCCGGAGTGCGGGAGACGGGAGAGGAGCGCCCCCCGGTGGGGGGGTTGGCGCGGCTCAGCGGGCACCAGCGCCTTGGCGAGCCCGGCTCAGGCCGCGGCCATGTCCCGTGTCTGTCCCCCGGTCCCTCCTCCCCCACGGCGCGCCCTCTGGAAAGCTGTGATGGCTGACGAGGGCCTGCCAGTCCCGTCACGCTCCGCTCGAAAGAGACAGGGGAGCAGATTTCAAAGCCCTGTGAGGACCGGCATGCCTGGAAACCGGAACTGATTTTTAAAAGGAGATGGACAATTAAGTGAATGTTTGGAGAGGACCGAGATCTTGAGTTTAACAGACGCAGGGAAACTCGAAGAAGAAGTGATGAGCAGGGACAGATAAGCGGTTCACTTCGGAACATAGTGACTCAGAGATAATGGCCAGCCCGGATGTCCTCCAGGCAATTAGAGAGAGGCGGCCCGGGCGCAGGGCGGGCGCAAGTGCTGCCTCGGAGTCAGCAGAAAGACGGGCCGCTGGGCCCGCCCCCTCCTCCAGCCTGAGCAGCGGACAACGGGCGCGATGCAGAAAACGGTAACCCTGGGCCCTCCCTGCTGGCGCAGCGGTGAAGTCTCAGCACTGTGACGCTGTCCGCAGCCGCTGCGGCCTGAGTTCCATCCCCGGCCAGGGAGCTGCCCACAGGGCGCACAGACCTCTCCCGTCTCCCCGCTGCTCCCCTCAGCAGTGGGTTTCAGTGGATCCTCCCGTTCTGCTCCCCACTCTGTCTCTGGGGAGTCCTCACACCCCCGCACCTCTGGGCTGTACCCCAGCTCTGTGTGCATAAATAAATACATCTTAAAAAAAAAAGAAAGAAAACTGTAAAGCTACGAGCACTGCTCGGAGACACGGAGGCTGCTCCACGGAGAGAACTATCCTGTTCAGGGGTGAAAGGCGCAGCACCAGGACGTGAATTCTTCGGACTCATCCAACTCAAGATTGGGGGACATTCTGATTTCAAAATGGGCAGCGGATCTGAACACACGTTTTTCCAAAGAAGACAGGCCGAGGCCAGCGGGGCCCGAGCAGGCGGCCTCTCCGCCCGCCTCAGGGAAGTGCAGGTGGAAAGCGGTGAGCTGCCGCCTCACGAGCGAGCCCGTTACTGTCAAGCAGACGGGGGAAGGCAGGTGCTGACCGGGATGTGAGGAAAGGGAGCGCTTGTGCACTCCTGCGAGAATGCAGACCAGCGCAGCCGCTGGGGACACAGCCCGGGGTCCCCCCTTCGAGGGGCCGGTGCGGCCTGGGGGATCTGAGGAGGAGGGCCGGCCACGGGACGGCGGGCGCGAGGCAGGCGGCGGACCTGACCAGGTGACGAGCACAAGCTGAGGCAAGAACTGGGAGCGTTTGCCTGGGGCCTGGCGGGGCGGGGCTGGCTGGGGCCGGGGTGAGTCTGAACAGCTGGGGGATCCCCCCGAAGCGTGAGGACGCAGCACTGTCTGTGTGTTGGGCTGAGGGCCACGCACGCGCATCTATGCATTTGTCAAGACTCGTCAAAATGTGGCCTTAAAATGACTTCTGCTTGTTTCCAAATTATGCCTGAACAGAGTTGTTCCAACCAGCGTTGCTGCCCGCGCCGAGGCAGGAGCGGCCGCCCTGCTCCGCACCCCCTGCCGGCGGCTGCACCTGTCCACAGGTGAGCCCTAGGCTCCTCCCTCCTGGGGACCTGCAGCCCTTCCTCCTGCTGCTTCTCCCTCTTGGGGCGTCTTTCTTCTCCATCGGGACTCAAGAGGTGCAGGGCCTGCTGGGCAGGGCAGGTGGTGCAGCGATGCCAGGGCTGGGTTCCCGCGCCTGGCAGGAGCTGGGTTGGGGTGTGATAGCTGGGGGAGTACAAGAGGCTGGGCAGGTATGTGTGAGGGTGGAGTGATGGGGTGCACGAGGTGTGGGTGGACTCAGGGACCATGGGGGTGTGGCTGGGATGTGGGGCACGTCCAGGTGTGACATGGGAGGCGGTCCTGCATCAGCCTGGGCGTCCAGAGTGTCCCACGCAGCCTGGGGGGTGCGGTTGGGAAGACCCCGCAGCCCCACTCCTGGGCGGCCGACACCTGCTCCAAGCACCTGGACATCGGTGCTCGTGGCCAGTGCCCTGGTGCTGCCCGCGCTCCCCGTGCCCATCGCAGTTCTGGTTCTGGGCAGAACATGCAAAGAGCCGTAATCAGGGTCCGCCCTGGACTGGGGGAGTTGGTCGTAACCTGAGCACCTTAATGAGCAAGAGCACCTCTGGGCGTCTTGGTTTTGTCCTAGATTCTCCCCGAGGCTGGCGGGTCTGTGCTCACCCTCATCGTCCTCAGGGGCCAGCCCCGGGCTCTCCCGGAGGTGCCGGCTGTCTGCCCACCGGTCCTGGCAGAGACTAGACTGCAAAGCTGCCGTCACCAGAACCGAAAGCAAGCCCCAGCCCCGGGTCAGGCCTGCAGGAGGGCAGGCGGCAACGCTGCCTTCTGGCCCACATGTGGGGTGCGGAGGGCAAAGCCAGGGCCGCGGGCAGCGGACAGTGAGCTTCCCCAGAGAGCAGCACCAGGGCCGGCCAGCGGACACGCTCCAGGGACTTCAGGCGTCGCCCCCGGCGTGAGCCCAGGCTCGCAGGGCAGACACACACTCAATTTTCGGGCCCTGTTGTATGTAAAATACAAATGCATACACGCTAAATTAGATTGTGGAGTGAATATTTGTTAAAAATGAGAGAAAACCCCATGCCCTTGAAAGACTGACAAGGTCCAGGTGACCTGGTCTGCACTCTTGGTTCCAGGAGGATATTTCTTTGCCTTATATTTGGATTTTGGGTGTGATCCGTAATTCTGGAAGAATTTAAATCCGCCAGAAATCAGCGTCTCTCACGCTGCTGCTGTGTGGCATTGAGCTCCGTCTCGTGTGATGGCGTCACCCCCCGGGCCAGTGCGTCTCGGAGCTCAGTCAGGGAAACTGCCCTGTCCTTGGCCACGGGCTCCGTGTCGACGTGGGTGCTTTCAGCTGATTAAGACACGGAGCCCGCACACCCCCAGGGCACCCAGGTCACACCGCAACAGGCCAGGCCAACGTCCCTGACAGGAGGGGCCCACAGCGGGGCTGTTGGCATGGGGAGGGCCAGAGCTTGGCCATGGCAGCCCCGAGCCTGCCGTGCGTGCCCTGCTGTGCGTGAAAGCAGGGCCGCGAGGGAGCCCCAGAAGCCCACCGTAGGGGCGGGGCGGGGCGGCCGACTTGGGGAGCGGAGGAGCTCTTGAGACGGCTGGGGTCCTCTCCCGCTGACGGGGCCTCTCGCAGGTGATGTGAGCGGCGGGGCAGCAGGATGTGGGGCTGCCCGGGTCCCCGGCTCATTGGGCTGTGCTCTTTCTGTGTCTCCATTTCCTGGAGAGTGAATGAAACAAGGTGGAGAACGCCAGCCGCGCCTGCTGTGCACAACCAGCCCGTGGGGCGCGGCAGAGTCATGTCCGCCGTGTCCTCGGAAGCTCAGTCAGTACCGGCGCTGGCACGCTGCGGAAATGCAGGGCAGCAAGGTGTGGTCTGGCCAAGCCCACGGGCCGAGCAGCAGGACGGCGTGGGCCAGGAGGCCTCCTGTCTGGGCGTTTCCACTTGCAAATGTCCTCTGCGTTTCACCTGTGGAGCAACAGGTACGGACACGTGTCTGCACACCTGGCTGTGCCCAGTGCCCGCGTTGCAGGGTGCGGGCCGGCGGGTCCCTGCCACGTGGTGTTTGTATTTTAGTCCTGGATGCAAACCTGGAGATGCATAGACCAGCCTACACCAGTTCCCTCGGGCTAACAGTCTCAGGCTGAGTCTCTCCTGCCCGAACCACCTCCAGAGACGGCACTGTCACAGCTGCTCCGGGCTGTGGGTCCATCCTGGCCTTCCCCGGGCGTGATGCTGTGGTGGTTGTTGATGTGGCAGTGGTGGTGGTGGAAACAGCCCGTGAGGTTATTGTTGCCACGGTGATGGTAGTGGTGATTGTGGCCGTGGCGCTCTTTGTGATGGGCATTGTTGGCTAGAGCATGTGGTGGTAAAGTTACAGTGGCTATAGCTGTCGGATCTGTTGTTGTTGCAGGTGTTGTTATGGCGATAGCAAGGGCTGTTACCACGGTGACTGCTACGGTGGTGATGTGGTGGGTTTCGCTGTGGTGTTAATGGTGATGGCAGTTGATGTTGCAGTTGTAGTGGTGCTGGTGATGGGTGTCCTTGTTCTGATGGTCTTGGTGATTGCTGGTGATGCTATTACAATGGTTTTGGTGCTGTGGTGTGATGATGGTGAGGTGGTGTTGTTCTGGTGGTTCGTGATGATGCTGGGTCCTTGGCGGGATTGGCAATGGGAGGTGTTGGGGTGGTGGGGTGGTGGAGTGGTGGTGTGGGTTGGCATCGCGGTGCTGGAGGCGCCTGATAGCACCTGATATGGTGTGGGTGGCATTTGGATGTTTGGACGGGGAGGTGGTGGTAGGTGAGTTGTTGGTATTGATGTCATGAGGGTGGTGCAGGTGGTAGAGGTAGACACTGTGGTCTTGGGGGGGCTGGTGTTTCCGTGGTGACGGGACCGTGGTGGTGGCCGACGGTGCTGGTGCTGTGGTGTGGCAGTGTGTGTGCGAGGCTGGAGGCGGCGGTGGGTGCTGGTTTTACATTTTCTTCCGGCTGCACTTACTACGCCCCCTTCCCCAGTAGCTGCACTGACTCATCTTAATTGCTCGAGAGTTAATTAAACCTGGAACTTCAGCCGCCCTGAGCCCCCGCCTTGCAGCGCGTTCTCCTCATTTGTCATGACCCTCTATCCAAAGGCGGTGCTCCAGCCTTCAATCTTGGTGACAATGTTCCAATCCCAGCCAATTTAAATAATTCTGCCAGTAAAATTTCCACAAGATGCTATCAAACCTTTTATGAGTCTAAATATATAGCCCCGACGGCGTCTAGTCATTTTTTGAAATCCTATTGGGAGGAAACAAGCAATAAAGACTGTCTGGCAAAATTTACTCTTGGAGGCCCCTCTCGTTATTGTTCAGGATTCCAAACCTTCCGCTTCTTCTCCTAATATTTCCAGTATTTTGCGTACTTGAAAACACCCTGTTATGTGGCGTCCTGGAGCGGTTCTGCTCAGCTCCCTTTGGAAGTGGGGCTTCATTCGCCAGCTCGCTGTGGGTTCGGGGTGACTGACCTCCCGACCCTGGGGTGCAGGGGCCGGCGGATGGGTGGGCACGTGTAGTCGCTTGTCCCCGGGCTGCAGAGTCATTGCCACGTCTCGGTTTCTTCCTCCATAACCTGGGGTTCATGGCACCAGCCTACAGGGTGTCCTAAGGTGGCTGCCATCAGAGCGCTGGGCCCCTACAGCACACCCCGCATGACTCGGCCCCTCAGGCCCTCTCTGGGTGGATTCAATCCCCAGATATGGTTAGCTCCCCTCCTTGCCCCTTTCCGGTCTTCCCTGGAGTGCCCACTGCTCTGAGGAAGCTTGGGCACTCTGCAGAAGTGGGCCAGCCTGCCCCCGGGTACCCGCTGCGCTGGGGACACCTGCGGGCTGGTGAGACACCATCTCTGGGTGTTTCGGGAAGAGATTGGCCTCTGTTGGCCTGTGTGACGAGGTCTGCCCTGGCCGACGTGACCCACGCCACCCGTGTTGGGGGACGCTCCAAAGGCTCAGGAGCGGCAGGCTCACCTCTCCTCCCCAGGACTGAGACGCTCACCCTTCCTGCCCTCAGACACAGAGCTCCGCTCTCAGGCCTGGGGACTTGGACTTGATGATCTTTATTTGGTCATTTCCTGGGCCTCTGATGTACAGAAAGCAGATTGTGAGACTCGTCAGCCTCCATAGCTCACAAGACAATTTCTGCAGAGTCTCTTACAGTTATGTCATCTCTACCTGCGCCTCACCTGTGCCCACATCTGTGTCTGTGTCATCCACATCTACACCTACATCCACCCATCTGCCCATCTAGACATCCATCCATCCATCATCCATCCATTATCCATCCATCCACCATCCATCCATCCATCCATCCACCATCCATCCACCATCCATCCTCCATCCATCCATCCATCATCCATCCACCATCCATCCACCATCCATCCATCCATCCATCCACCATCCATCCTCCATCCATCCATCCACCATCCATCCACCATCCATCCACCATCCATCATCCATCCACCATCCATCCACCATCCATCCATCCATCCATCATCCATCCTCCATCCATCCACCATCCATCCACCATCCATCCTCCATCCATCCATCATCCTCCATCCTTCATCCATCCATCCATCCATCCATCCATCCATCCATCCATCCATCATCCATCCACCATCCATCCACCATCCATCCATCCATCATCCATCCACCATCCATCCATCCATCTACCATCCATCCATCATCCATCCACCATCCATCCATCCATCCATCCATCCACCATCCATCCATCCACCATCCACCCACCATCCATCCACCATCCATCCATCCATCATCTATCTATCTATCTATCTATCTATCTATCTATCTATCTATCTATCTATCTACCTGTCTATCCTCTGTCATCACCAGATCCATCTAAGATAATCTCTGATTAGCTCATAGCAACTGATTAGGGACATTAATCACATCTGTAGCTCCCCATCACCTTTAACATCTAATATAACCTAACTATGGGAGTGATCTCCCAGCACACACACACACACACACACACGTACACTAAATTCTTTCCCACACCAGACCCTTCCAAATGCACCAGCTCCCTGTGTCCCCAGCTAGCCTGCGGGCTAGACACTGCTGTCTTGTTTCATGAACAAGGTGGTTGACGTGCTGGTCAAGGGACTCCCCCCGGTGGAGGCAGAGGCGGGTTCTGTGCCTGTGGCTGACCCTACACTTCGACCCTTGGCCCACCGGGAAAGAAAGCAGTGGCTCGGGTGTGAGGAAGCAAGTGCAAGTGGGCGTCCCGGCCTTGTCCCTTGCTCACATGGGGCTGGGCTCAGTGACCGCTTCCCCCTGAGCTTCTGTTTCCTCCACAGTCAGGGGCACAGATGTGCAGCGGGGATTAGATGTGACAGGAGGTGTGAAGTGTGAGGCACTCCTGGGGCCCAGAGCACGCGCGGAGAGCAGGCTCTGGGGACTAGCACCCTCGGCTGCCCCCCTGCTCCCCTCCCCTGTGAACGGGTGCAGCACCTCCAGGGGCAGAGGCAGAAGCAGAGAAAGTGACTCGGGCACAAACTGATGAACCTGCATGAGCATGAAGGGCAGCGAGGGCCCGGATGCCCCAGCTCTGTCCGCAGCTCCTTCCCCCCAACGCCTCCCAACGCATAAACCCCACCGCGGGAGTCAGCGACCAGGGCCCGGGAAGTCCAAACCACTCGAGTTCTGTCTAGTTAGTCCGTCTTAATTGATGTTAAGATAAATAACTTTTCAAATTATTTTTCCCTGTGAAATCGGGACGTATTGCAGGGCAACCATTTCTAATTTAAATCAATGAATTACAACAAATGTGATGTAGTGGCTGCTGAAGGAGAGGGAAAATTTTAATGCGCTCATCAACTCAGCCGTGTTGAGAGTTGGGGGGTTTTCTCCAACACGTCCATCAGCCGGGGAGGCAGCAGTTCGGAGCCTGTCTCGTGTTGTCAGGAGCGTGATAAGCGATCACGATTTCATAACAAGCAGCCACGGGCGAGGGGCCCCCGCGGGTGGGGGCACGTGCCTGCCTCGCTTTCTCTCGCCATAGAAAAGGCTGGTCTTGCTCCCCTCCGCGCATGGACTGAAGGAGCCCCCTTCCCCTCATCCAGCCTCTTTTCTTCTCCAAGTTCCCGCCGGTATCCACGTTGGAACATTTAAAATGGATCCAGGTCCGTTTTCTCTGCGAGCAGATGGGTTGTGCCTTGATAAGGGAAGCAGGAGATTTGAACAAGGAGGGGGGACTGTGAGCGCACCCACCTCTGGGCCGTGCAGGACGCTGGGGCAGCCAAAGCCACCGCCAGCGGCAGAGGCGTAGCGCGAGGCTCGCGGCGGCCGGCAGGAGCCCGCGGGGGGACTGGGGTGCCCCAGGTCGTCCCAGCCTGCTGGGCAGCTACGTCAGCATCTGTCTTGATTTTAAAAGGGCAACTTTATCTTTCGCTCTCACATTCTGTCTAAGTTGTGAAACATGAGGGAACATTGGGTCAGTTGATTCTTCCTGTCGAAAGCGACACGCTTGAGAGCGCCTCTCAGCACAAACGGGCAGGTTCTCGCTCGTGCGCTGGGATCCGGGGACGTGCTCAGCTCCAGGAAGAACCGGACACAAGCGAAACTCGGAGCTTTTCTCTCTTAGCCCGGCTGTTCCTCCACCGGCTCCCGCTGGGACCTTCCGCAGCTCCGACCTGGAGGCTGGATGGTGAACCGGCCTCACGTCACGGCGCCTCACGCTGCGTCAAACAGGAAGAATGGGGGTCTCTTTGCAGGTGGGCCCTGGACTCTTGCTCCCCACTAATTCAGTGGGCCTGGGGCGTGGGCCCTGGTCCTCCTGGAATCCACGCGTGGCCCCGGGCCGCAGCGTCCTTGGGCCATCATGGAAGGGGAAACGAGGCTCAACTCGGTGAGTTGACGTGAAATGAACCAGGTCAGGCAGCCCAGGGGCCTGGTGTGTCCTCAGGGCCCCGGGGCATCTCACAGCCCAGGTTAGGACAGGCCTTGACCCGCGGTCACGCGTTGTCACGAGCCAGGTCACGCGTTGTCACGAGCCACGCTGCGCCCGGGCCTCCACGCCCCGCCTTTGGGACGCGCCTCCCGCTGCCTCCCTCCAGCCGTGGTCGGCGGGGCGGGCCCTGCGCTCGGAGCTGCGTTCCAGCGAATCTCAAAATCCACCCCACAGAGGACTTAAGGGCGGGGAGAGGGGAGTGAACGGGGCTACCCCAGATCGCAGGCGTGACCCCAGCAAGCTCTGGTTCTGCCAGAAGTAGCCCCAGGCTGCTCCCAGGGCACCTGCCCCCCAGCGCAGGGGCACTGCCGCAGGGCCCAGGGCAAACCTGCCCTCGCCAGCCCCCGCACCCCCGCCTCCGGTTCTCAGTCCTGTTCAGTCCTCGACCCTGGGGCACGACGCCCACCCTCTCATCCCGTGCCCAGCGTGGAGGCCCCCTTAGCTGCCTCTCAGTGGAGCCCGGATACCTGTGGGCCCTGGACAGGCTGGCAGAGTCCGTGTCCTGTCGGGCAGTGAGGACAACGGGCCCAGCAAGGTGTCAGGTCAGGGGCCCCTGCCCCTGCGCCGTGGGGGCCGAGTCCTCCTCCCGCTGCTGCCCGAAGCCAGCGGGCGGATTCGGGAGCAAGTCAGATCACACAGGAACCCCGGGAGCTCCAGGACGACCGTCCCCAGGCGAGTCAAGTCCGCTGAGACCAGGGACAGCGGGGCCCAGCCGGCCGGCCGGGCCGCGCCGCCCCCGTGAGCGCTCCCTGGGCCTTTCTGGTCCTCTCCCCACAAACACCCCCACTCCACGCCCCCCTCCCCGGAGCCCGGGTCTCCTCCAGGAATGGGGCCCAGCGTGCGAGGCTCAGGCCCGGGGGGCTGCCAGGCGGCGGGGGCCTGTGTTGGAGCAGATCCCGTAATTGTTCATCAGGCAGCATTATCACGCCTGATGATGTTCATTCAGCGCCGAGGCACCCGGCACTCACCTGCGTTCCCACTTGAACGTATTTTGCAACACAAAGTGCATGAGATGGTAATTCGGGGTACCTGCCCCCCTTGCTGCTGTGCACACCACCAGGAACACAGCGGCTAACAAGCCTTTTCAGATGTAAAGTAGGTGACGAGAACCTTCACTGCGGGTTTCAGAGACGGGCGGCAGCGAGGGGGGCCGTGCCCCGGTCTCAGCGTGTTTACACACTCGCGCCCCTGTGCCCTGGAGCGCGCGGCGTGGAGGCTCGGCCCCGTCTGAGCTGCCCCCCGCGCTGGCCAGCGGGGGTGATGCAGAGATGAGACAGCCACAGGGGTCCTGGCCCCGCCGCACGCGTCCCCGCTGGCCCGTCTCAGTCTCGTCCGCACAGGGCGGCTCCCCCATCCCAGCGGCCCACGGTGGCCCACGGCTGACTGACGAGCGCCGGCTGGCACGTCCCGATCCTGGGCAGCCTGGGACAGGATTGCTGCTTCCTGAGACGTCTGTCAGGGTCCTGCAACTGGGCGGGGAGGAGTTTCTACCCACACCCGCACCCCCACCCTCACCTGCACCCTCACCTGCACCCTCACAGGTGCCCACACTTGTATCCTCACCTGCACCCACACCTCTACCTCCACCCCCACCTGCACCTGTACCATCACCCACACCCCCAGCAGCACCTGCTCCTCTAGCCATATCCACACAGGCTTCTCTGGCCACGCCCGCCGGTGTAGGCAGACGCCGCTGGACGGCTGTACCGCGGTGTGGACACGACAGACGTGGCAGAGACGCCTGCTCGTTCTCCGCCCAAGCCGGTCTGCGCGGCTGTGACCACGGGCCACGGCTGCGGTTCTTTCTCACAGTCTGGGGCTGGGCTGCTGGCTGGGCCCAGGGCAGTGGGTTCTGGTGCCTACCCGCTCCCAGTCCAGACCCCTGGGCTCTTGCCGGCTCGCACACGGAGGGGAACCGTGTACAGAACCCCCACAGGGCAGCACCCCCACCCCCGCCTTCACGGGCTCCTCCCTGACCTGACCCCTCGGAAGCCCTCCCCGGGCTGGGGTTTTGACACGTGAACATTGGGGACAGACCTCAGCGCCCCGCAGTGTCTGTGTCACGTGGCTCCGACATGTTCGTGTCAACACATCACATGACAAGTGCGGAGGATGCGAAATGGCCACATACGTAGACATGTTAGTGCAGCTCAATGTTTGTGCGTCAGAAATGACCCTTGGCTGGCTTCATCTCATGCTGTGCACACGGAGACCGGCCTGACGCACCTGGGTGCGGAGACCTGGGCCCGTGCCCTTCCGGGTCTACCCGTCCGCCCACTCTCCCGCGCGCCCCTGTCTCTCTCCCGACGGAGCTTCCTCCAGCTGTCGGTGGGCGATCGGGACACGGGCTGTCCAGACACAGACGTATGGACATACGGACAGCAAATCTTTATTTCGTGGAACTGGCTCCGAGACGATGGCAGCCAGTGGGACAGACCATCAGCGAGGGCGGGCTGAGGTTGCACCGGCAGAGCTCCCTCGGGGAGGCTCGTTCCTGATCCGAAGGCCAGGCCCGTGGACGGCGGGTCCCTCCTGCCCCAACCTGCTTCTCATCACGCCGAGCCGAGGCCGGGCTGGTCACAAGCCTGAGCCGGGTTGGCCGCCCCGCTGGCCTCAGGACCAGCCTGGAGTCGCCGGTGAGCCGAGTGGGCAGTAGGTGTTTGAGACGTTACATGGAGAAGGTAACCGTGGGGGTTGTTTCCACCAGCTCTCCGGGGCAGTGGGTGTCCCCCGGGGCGTCACTGAGTCCCAGGCACAGGTACCCCTCGGCTTCGGCCGAGCACCAGCGGCCATAACTGCCCCCCAACCACCCGCAGCTCCAGGAGGGGCTCCGCTCTCACCCCCACTTTCCTGGTGCGTCTGAGGGCGGGCACCCACCTCCCACCCTGCCTCCCGGGGGGGAGGTCTCAGCACCTTCCAGGATGGACACCCCACCCAAACAGCCCCCCCGCTCCACCCTCCGACCCCGCCGGCTCCCCAAGGCAGGGCCCGAGTCTTCAGAGAGGCGCCTGCGGTCACCCGGCCAGAAGTGCCAAGGAGATGCCAAGGAGATGCCAAGTAGATGCCTCCTCCACCCTCCCTCCCTCCCCCACCCCACCCCGCCCACCCCCCTCCCTCCCCTCCCCTCCTCGCCTGCCCCTCCCACCTCCCCCTTTCTCTTCTCTCTCAGTCCAGCCCTGGGACCCCAGCCCCCCCTTTCTTGGCTCCAAGGGCCTTGGCCCAGCAGGTGGGGCGGGGGTGGGGGGCGGTCCTGGTGCTGGAGGCCCCGCCCCTCCTGCTCTCACCTAAAGTGGGGTGAGTTCCTGCCCCGCCGGGAGCCTGCTGCCATGGAAACCGCAGCTCGACAGACACGCACATCCCCGTCTCCCCGGGATCTGCCTGGCAGCGCGGCTGAGCAGGAAATATGAACGTGGTAAAATGGGTTTTTAACTTTTATGCCGGGACCGCGAGAGCCGAGCCTGCTAATTAATTATGCACCAGCTCCGGGAGCGGCGGCAGGGTCTGCAGGCAGCGGCCTCCCGCAAACTCCCCTTGACGCTTCATTTTTTATGGGAAATGTTTTCAGTAACTAGAGTAAAAAAGGAGGGTCGTGTCTTGGGGCGCTGCCTGGACGCCCACCGCTCCGGCTGTCCCCTCGCGCCCCTTCATCAGTGAGACGGGGCCCACGTCCGGGTCCCGGCTGCCTCGGGCTGGTGGCTGGGGGGATGAGCAGGGCAGGACCCCCGAACCCCCTGACTCCCAGGGCTGCCAGCTGGGGAGCCCGCCAGCCCCCCAGATGGACACCCTTGGTGACAAACCTTCCAGAAGCAGCCCTGGAACCCTCAGACATCCTCGGAGGCTGGGTCCTTTTGGGGGTGAACAGAACAGGATGGTGCAGCTGCGGGGCCCAGAGGCTGAGGTGGTGCACGGGTGAGTCCGGGAGGCGGCGGCCCCGGCCAGTGCAGGGACATGCAGTCCATGGCACAGGGCACCTACTTGGAGACGGGGAGGCAGAGCCCCATCGCAGGGTCCTGTTCATCCCCCCACACGGACCCCCGGGGTGGACCCTGTCCCCGTTACGGGTGAGGAGGCCGCTGGGCACTGGCTCTCAGCCTGTCCCCCTGGGGCTCCCTGGCTGGTTGGGGGGGCCACGTCTGAGGGGGCTGTAGCCCTCGGTGCATGGACCCGGGTGTGGCCCACACCGCCAGGCTCCCGCGCCTTGGGGCCTCCTTTCCAAATGCCAGTCGGTGGTGTGGGGGCTGATGCGTCCGCCCCTCCCTGCAGCCTCAGGCCGTGACCTTCCCATGTTGGTGAAGAGGCGGTCGTCCCGGCATCGGCTGGCCTGCCCGGCTGCGGCGTCCATACACAAGGGCAGCAGCCAGGGCCCGGGGCAGGCCGTCCCGCACAGCCTCAGACAGAGCCGGCCTTGGCCCGGCCTTCAACCCCGAGGCCGGAGAGCAGGGGCACTGACATTTATGCCCCGTGGGGGAGCTGTGTGGGCGCCCGAGGCTGCCAACGCGGGCTGGACTGCCCGGGTCCGTCCCTGGCGACCTGTGCGTCTGCGGCAGCTGTTTGTGGTCCGCGCTGGCCACCGCAGCGTCCACAGGCGCAGCGCAGTAGAGATGGTCCAGGCCTGGGGAGAGGAAGGAAACGCGCAGCCACACACATGTCCAGCTGCGGGCTCCTGGACTCCACAGAAGCCCTCCTCGCGGGGCCGTTTTCTCAGGTCTCACGCTCGCCCTGGGAGGTCCCCTGTGATTCTTGGGGCAAAGGGAGCAAAACCGGCGTCCCGAGGAAGGACGAGCAGGGGAGCGTCCGGGGGCCAGCGGGGGTGCGTGGCCCGGCCCACCCGGCAGCCCACCTTCGCCGGCACCACGAAGGCCCGGGGCGCCTGTTTGGAGGGGACAGCCCTGGAATCGGTAATATTTCCCAGGGGAATCCCAGCTGATGATTGTTAGTAGGTAAAATTCACTTCCTTAATTGGAAATGCAAACAGAAGTGATTATAGGCTGATTTGTAGCAATTTGGCAGATTTGAGGCGCGCCCGTTTCTCGGGAACGCAAGCTGGCACTGCCCGCTCAGAACCGAGGCGGGGGCCGCACGGAGGCTGGGCAGGGTGCTCTGACGCGGGCCTGGCCCGCGCTTTGGGGTGTCACCACCCCGGGGTGCTTCCCAGACCCAAGACTGGGGGGCTGCGGACTCACAGGGGCGTCTGCCCCAGAGGACAGGAGAGCTGAGTTATTCTTGCACTTTGCTCCACCCCCATTCATGCCCCAGCGAGCACACACCACGCACGTCACACCCCACATGTGTGCACAGACGCCCACATCCATGGTCTCGCACGCCCGCACCCCTCCCTGTGGCCTCCCCCTCGCTGAAGCCCACCCCTGCACCCACCTAGTCCTTTGGGGTCAGCCCCCTCTTTGGCTGCAGTGCCCCCACCCAGCCAGCCTCTGCCCTCTGCCGTTTCAGGCCCTCCCCGCCGGGCAGCGACCCCCCGACCTGTCCACATCCTGGAGGTCCAGTGTGGCCTTAGCCACGATCTGTCGTGGGCACCCGCGTGACCTCCTCCCCGAGACAGCCCAAGCCCACCTCCCCCCTCGTTTCCAGGGGCCGCCTGGCGGGCAGAGCCGTGTGTGGGGTCCTGCCGGGGGGGCCCCCGCATGTGTGCGGGAAAAAGGGGCTCCAGCCACACGGGGCTCGCCCAGGCAGCCTTTGGCGCCTCCGCCCACAGGCCGTGGACGGGAGCCCTGCCCTAGCCCTGCTGGCGTGAGGCCACGCTCGGTGGGGACGCCGCCTTCAGCGTGGGGGGTCGTCCTGAGAGCCCGGCCAGGGGGCTGGATGGCAAAGCTGACGTGATGCCTTCTCGTCGAGCTCCCAGTGCCGGCCCCCTGTTGGCCAGCCGCTGACACCCCCTCTTGTGATGGAAGCCTCCCACCCCGCCTCTGGACCACCCGTGTTCAGGACTGCACCCCCCCAGGGATGCGGGGTGCATTGACTGCTCTCTGGGACCTTTCCTGGGGTTCTGGGGCGGGTATTCTCCCCCAACGGGCCTCCTCCCAGGGCTGGAATGAGAGCCAGGCCTCCAAACAGCAGCCCCGGCCCCGCGCGTCCACTGCCAAGGGCACCCAGGCCTGGCCCTGCAGCCTAAGGGTTCTGCGGGGATGTTCGCTTCTCCACCGGGGACATCACCAGGGAGCCCCGAGGCCAGGCCCTGCGGCCACGCGCCGTGCCCACTCCGGGCAGCCGAAGATGGGGGTGATAGAGGGTAAATCAAAGTGAAAAGCTCGGGCTCCCCAACCCCCTCCCCAACTAGCTCCCTGACGAGAGAGCCTGGCTGGGTTTCGCGGGGTTTTAAAGCAGAAATTTAAATACAGTATCTGAAGCTTTTAGCCTTACTTATGGCCACACAACAAAATCCGATGACCAGTGAGAACCGCCGTGCTGGACAGACTGCTCTGTCGCTAGAGCCACGTTCCGGAACCGCTTCTCAGACACGCGCGCGGGTCGTGGCCCTGCTGAGTCCGTCCACAGAGGACCTGGGTCCCAGCACCCGCCGCGCGGGAGGCCCCGGGCCGCGCCACCCCTCGCTGCAGGGCGGCACCGCTGCCGGTGCACCCCGAGCGTCCAGTCTGCGGACATGGGAGGTGGAAGCTGGACGCCCGGCCGGCGCGCCCGACCTGGGACAACAGGATCCCGCCACGGGCCCAGCAGCGGCGCCCCCATCCCAGCCCCGCGGCCCCCGTGGCCATCAGGAGCCGACGGAGGCCCCCATGGGCCCCGGCTTATGTGTCTTCTCTTGGGTGCTGGCCCTCCCCCGGGGCCCAGCCTGCTGCACGGCGGCACCCTCCAGGCGGAAGCTGGGGAGACAGTTCACGCCGCAGAGCGCAGGCACAGACCCCAGGCGCCGGGCAGCGGGGGGAGCCGGCGTCAGTTCCCATCCCTGCCCAACGGGTGCCTGGCAACGCCCGAGCTAGACGCCGTTCCTGGCTTTCCGGGGAGAAGCCAACACTCAGGAAGGTTCAGGAGCTGCTGCAGATGTGGGGAGCAGAGAGGCGCCCCACCAAACCCCGTGGCGAGTTTCAGCTCCAGCAAGCCCAGCCCAGCCCTGGCTTCTAATGAGCAAATTCACGGGTGGGAAGAGCTGCGCACGGGAGCTTGTCCTCGGCGTATCTGGACGTCCAGACGTGTCCCGACCCCCCGCAGCTCCACAGGCGCCCCCAGGAGTCTGGTGGAGGTCCCAGAAGTGGCCACGCCACGCCAGGCCCATGAATGGCGCCCAGGTGTGCAGGAGGACGGCTGTCTGCTCTGTGCGGGGCCCGGCCGGCGGCCCCACGCGCGCGGGAAACTCAGCTCCTCCGGGCAAGCACACGCCAACCCGCCGGGGAGAACCCGGGTGGCTGCTGACGTCCTCACGTGGCAAAGGCCCCAGAGGCTCCTGGGCCGAGTGAGGGGCAGGGCAGTGCCCTCAGGAGCTGAGCTGGACACTGCCGGTGAGGGCAGAGGCTGGGGCCGGAGGCGCACTGGGGTCTTGTGAGGCCTCGAGGACGGGTCAGCGCCAAACACGGGGAAATGGTGGTTGATCACCAGGGGCAGGGGTGGGTCCGGAGGGCAGCACGTTGCTAAGAGGCGACACTGACCCTTCGCTCGGCCGGCCCCACAGCCCCTGCTGAAGCGGCCGGGTCAGCTGTCAGGTGGGGCGGGAACTCGAGCGGTCATCGAGGTCGGGGTTGTGGCTAGAACTGGGTGGTGCCCAGGCAGGCCTGGAGCCCAGGTGTCAAGGCTGAGTGGGCAGAGCAGGCGAGGGCCAGTGTGGCCAGGGAGGGGCCTCTGCCCGAGGTTTGCTCCGGCACATCTGGGGCAGCATCTGGCGGCCTTTGGTTTATTTCAAAACTAAGGACTCTGGAGCACCTACTGTGTGCCAGGCGCAGCCGGAGAGTGTGCTCTTTGCACACGCCAGCTCTTGGGAGGTAGCTGGGGCCTGGGAGGGCTGGTCAGCAGTAGAAAGTCCCAGGCTCAGGTCCAGCTACAGTTAGGTCCCTGCTGCCCTGCCTCCTGGACGCGGCTCTGAGCCCGTGGGCACCTGCTTTTGGGCCTTCTGAGCCCCTGGAGGGGAGCAGGGTCCCATCTGTCAGCAAGTGTCAGGCTCCACTAGGCCCTCCCAGCACTGGCGTCTATATGGGGCCTTCACGGGCAGGGGGAGCACGGGGGCCTGTGTGCAGGGCGTCAAGGAGGCCGGTCCCTGCAGACTGGACCACACGTGCCAGCTTCACGGGGTGGGTTCCCTGCTAGTGTCCACAGGAAAACCACTGGAGACCGGCAGAGGCTCTGGAAGGCCCTGCGGTTACAAAATTTTTCAACCTGCTAATGACTCAAGACCGAGGTGCCGCTGCGCTGGGTGAACACTCAGGAGAGGATGGAAACACCAACCTCCTCCCCAGGGATGCAGGGCAGGAGGTCAGCTGCTCCCTCCCTGCCCCTCCTGGGCCGCCCCGGGCAGACAGGCCGCACTTGTCGGCAGACGAGACCCCGGGCGCCGCCTTCTGCTGCGTCCACGCCAGGCCCGGAGCGCCGGCCGCGCCGGTCGTCAGGGCTGCTCTCCGTGTCTGCAAGCGGGAGACAAGGCTGCTGCCTCTGCTCCCGCAACAGTTGTCAGAAAGAAAGACGGCTCCCCGCAGAGCGTGCGTCCGTCCATCCGCGCCTCGGCCCGGGTGCCGTCTCCAGGAGCAGCGTGAGGCTGCTTGACACCTGAGCCCGGGCTGCCAGGAGGGCAGCGTCCATCATGCTGGCGGGAGCCTGACTGTGGGCGTCAAGAGGCGTCCCCCACCCTTGCCCACCCCAGCCCCCCCGGCACCCCAGGGCCCCGCAGAGGCCCCCTCCCCTGGCCTGGGGCCTGCGCACAGCAGCGACAAGGGCACCGCTGCTCTGCCAGCCAGGGCGCAGGCTCAGGCGGCTCCCAGGACCCCAGTGTGGCAGAGGCCCGCCCAGCCCAGCGCCCCCACCCCAGCCCGCCGCGAGTCTGGGGCTCAGCGGCCACCGGTGGGCCGGGGTGGCCTCCAGCCTGAGCCCATGCAGTGGGCGCCACGCGAGACTCCGGCTCTTGGCCGCGCTCCGCGCTTCGGAGGAGGCAGCTCCGTATTTCCTGACGTGTGTGAAGCGAGTGAGCCTGGAAGGAAGCCGCAGACCCCAGCATCCATCTCTGCACCCCGTCGCCCGGCTTAAAAATCAAAATTGTGGTAAATGAGTCCTGGGCGGATCTGCCAGCGTGGTGGAATCAAGATTGATGCTCTGTGAAGGCTCCCTCGGCGCCAGCGCGGCCTTTCTGGGGCACGCACGCCCCGGCGGGGGAGCAGCGGCGCTGCCGGCCTCCCGGCCGCCCCAGGCCTGGGAGCGGAACACGAGGGCTTCCACAGGGGGCGCTGAGGCCCCGGCAGGGCCAGTCCAGGGGCTGCTTGAACCCCGGAACTGATGGAGGGGCTGGGTCTCCCCATCCCAATGATAAGGTCTCCCGGAGTCGCGCCTTCAGATGCGCTGCCAGTGCCCGCCTGCGCCTGGGCCTCGTGCTGGCTGCCGCAGGCGGCTGTCCCCGCGCACCTCGAGGTGCCCCACGAGACGGGCCCGTCAGATGGCGCCTCTGCGGCCCGGAGCGTGTCTGGCTGACCCCCTGCTCCCCATGGCGCCCCCCGCCCCACTGGCCTGCGGACTCCGCCTCCCCGTGCACAGGGGCCATCCTGCCCCGGGGCCTCGGCTGGCGCCGCCCTGCCCTGGGAAGACTGCCTTTCTGTTCAGCCCAGGGGAGCGCCTGCCCTCGCCAGGCCACCCCCTGCCCCCCAACCCCCGCAGACCCCACACTCCCACCCGCGCCACGTTCCCTCCAGACCCGCCTGCAGGGGGAGTTGAGGAGACCAGTGAGGACACGTCCCCACTCTGGGCTCCTGGGCTGGCTGAGCACTCGAATTAACACCAGACAGATTAGCAGGGAAGAGAACAAATTTAATTACACACTTATGGAGCCTCTACATGGTATAGACTCCACAGCCGAGGGAGCAAATGAAGATTTATCCTCCGAGCGGAGGGAGGAACGGGCTGGGGCGCGCAGGCCGGCCAGGGGCCCGCGGGGGAGGCCAGCCGCTCTGGCACGCGGCGTCTGTCCTGCCCTGCAGGGCGTCTCCCCGATAAAGATTCTAGTTCTGTCAAAGGCCCCCAATCTCATCCTTCTGGGCAGTTAAGGGGGTGCTAAGAGTTTCCTCTGAGCCTGGGGTCTCAATGAACTGCAGCTCAAAAATATTCCCAAACCAAGTGACGTGTCCGGGGCCTGACGGTCACTGCAGGCCACAGGAGCCACAGGAGCGTGAACGGGGCCCACCAAGGGGATCATGACGTGCCACCCCAAACAGGCCACTTTGCCCAAAAATTGCTTTGAACGGAAGGCATTTGGGGCCCTGAAATGCCTTATTTCCCTGGAAGCACAAAGACCACCTGCCGTGACCCCCAGCCCCGCGCTCTCATCCCTGGGACTGGAGTCGGCTTCCAAGACCTCCCCATTTCATCCCCCGAGGACCCCTTTAGCTTCCCAAAGAAGTCACCCCGTTTCCACAGGTGCCCCCTCTCAGACGATGCTTGTCCCCGCCCAGAAGCGCCCTCTGCCCTTCCCGTCGCCCCAGCCCTGGGCACTCCGGCCCCCCAGGAGAAGGGTAAATGGGAGGAGCTGGGCTTCTTAGGCCACTGGCCTCTGTGGCCGCCACCTGCAGCCTTGACGGTGTCACTGCAGGAGGCGCTGGGGGGTGTGGGCGGGTGCGCGGCCTGGTGGCGCATACCTGAGTGGGGTGTACACGCGTGTGTGAGTGCACACCTGAGCCTGGAGGCAGGGCTGTCGGGGAGCTTTGGAGGACGAGGGCGTGACTTCAGAAGGGGCGAGGCCGGTGAGGCGGACGCAGGAGAGCCCAGAGCCAGCCCGTAAAGATTCCCTGGGGGCGCCTGCCCCCCACCCCGCCTTGCCGCCTGCGGGCTTGCGGCTGTGCTGGGGCAGCCCCCACTTTCTCTGCTGAGCTGACACTTTTTTCTTCTGCTGACAGGTTCTCACTCACGGCCTGAGGCCGCCGAGGAGGGAGCAGGACGGCCTCTCCTGCCCTGAGCCCATGGGCGCCTGAGCAAGCTCAGACACAGACGCAGAGGCAGGGCAGGGCGCGAGTGTGGCCATGTCTCACCTCCCAGCATGACCCCAGGGCTCACGGCTGCTTGGGGCTCACAGGCGCCCCCGGGCCTCTCTGGGGGAAGCAAGAGGCTGGCCCGGAGCCACGGGAGCTGCCTGCACGCAGAGCGGGGGCCGGGGCGCTGGGGGGCACGCGTCGTGGGTGCCACTGACTGGAAGAGTCTCATTACCCGGGGACGACCCTGCCTGTTAACAGCAGGCAAATGATGAAACCCGAAACCGCGTCAAGTGAGCTTGTTTGCTTGTCCTTCCAGAAACAGGATTCATTGGTTAAATGGTGCCTGCAGGTTAAAGGGATGAGTGGCGGCTCCTTCCCCACAATCGCCTCCCGGCTCTCGCCGACTCCTGCTCCGGGCTGCGCAGGGGACGCTCGTCCAGCGCCCCGTGCCGGTGCCCGCGTGCCCCTGCGCCTCTGCGGCCCTGCGCGCCATGTGCCCGGGTGCGAGGCCTCGGCTGCGGAGACACGCGTGCACACACGCTCGCCCCCGAGGCCCGGGCGCCCGCACTGGGAAGGAGACACTGTCAGGGGCGTGGTCCGAGCCGCCGTCCCCGTCCCGGGGCGTGGAGGCCGAGGGGAGCCGTCCCCCGGCGGCCTTGTTCCTCTCCCGACCTGGAGCCCAGCTGCCCGAGCTCCTGAGGAGCGGCGAGGAGGCCACGCCTGCCCCTGCTCTTGCCTCCGTGCACAGATCTGCGGCGCCGCCATGGGAGGGGCCGGCCTTTGTGCCCGGTCTCATGGTGAGTGGCCCGCCCGTGGCCAGGAGCCTGCAGATGCCCCTCGTGAGGGCCTGGAGGAGACACGGACAGAAGAAGCTGGAGCCTGGGGGCACCACCCGCACCTGCACGTGAGCCCCCAGCACCAGGGCCTGGGAGGGGGCTGGGCCCGCGCCACTGGCCAATGAGGACGCCGGTGGTGGTCATTGCTGGCCCGCGGGACCCCGGTGACCAGCAGGTCACCCACCAGAATTTACAGGTCGGGTCCTGCCTCCCGGCCCAGGTGGGGCTGTGCTCGGAGCAAGGGCCTGGAGAGAGGGGACGGCCGAGCACAGCCGCCCAGGAGGGCACCGCTCAACCCGACGTGGGTCCTCCTAAGAGAGGGGACCAGGACCCAGACAGGCACAGAGGGGCACGCGGGGCGGGGCCTGGGGCCCTGCCGACCCCTGACGTCGAGGTTCGTGTTGATGACCCCAGCCTGTGTCTCTCGGGTGCTGCGGCCGCTCCCCGCAGGGCCTCTGGGGTCTGCAGGCCACGGGAGCAGCTCCTGGGGCGGGGGGGGTGGGGGTGGGGGTGGGGGTGGGGGTGGGGTGGGACCCCGCCCTGCCTGGGTCCTGCCTCTGCCGGGTGTTCCCTTCCTGGATTTGGAAGGCACAGAAACGCCCTGCGCACAGCCTCGCGTCGCAAAGGAGCTGCACAAAGCGCCTCTGCGGGGCGTGGAGACGCCGAGCCAGCAGCCCCGACCCGTGGGGAAGGCTCTCTGGACCCCGGAGCCGGGGGAGCCGGATCAAAGCCTCGGCAGCCAGCGGGCCAGGCTCAGGGCTTGTCAGATCCAGCTCGCGCGGCGCTGACTCTGTGTCCTCGGCTAAATTTAGCTAATCATGCCTTTGCGTTCGCTCCCGCCCGGACCCCGGGCGCCCGGAGGGGATTAGCGGTGGCGACAGTGACAGCGACGGCTCGGCTGCCAGCTGCCGGCTGCAGGTGGCTTTCAGAGGGCTTCACCGCCGCCGGGGACGCCCACCGAGACCGCCCGGGGGCCGGGGCAGCTTCGCCGGCACAGAGGGCAGAGGCAGGAAGACAGGGCCTGCCCACCCAGGGCGCCGGGCGGGTCGGCCTCGAGGGGCTGCTCTGTCCGGGACCCGCACCCCCCCCCACCTCCCCCCTCCCCTGCTGCTGAAGCTGAGGCCTGTGTGGGCCCCGGGCAGGGACGGAGCCAGCCCTGGACGTGCTGCTCTGCAGGGCGCCCCACCCCAGCTCACGCCTCCCCCAGCCTCTCTGGGGCACGTGTGGTTCTGGGGTGTCGGTGGCCTTCAGCACATGGGGAGGACGGACTCTCAGGCGCAGTGTAATGGAGACTCCGTGCCCAGAGCTTCCTAAGCCGTCTCCCGGGACCCTCCGGCCTGGTGCCCGCCGGGGTCTGCCCCCCCCTGCTGTCCCCCCACCAGCCCCCGCCTCTGCGGCCACACCGGCCTCCTGCCGCCGCCCAGGAGTGCTCTGGCTGTCGTGAGGAGGACAGGCGGGCGGGTGGACAGGCCTGGCCTCTGCTCCCCGGGGAAGGCCTGGGATGCCATCCCCAGCCCCTGTAGGCCCAGGTATCACCATGGGTCAGGCCCAGAGCCCCCATCTCTCATTTCAGCTGCTGTTAGTGGACCCCGAACAAGCTGGTCATGACCCAGCCTCCTCATGGGGGTTCACTCCCACAGACATGGGGTGTCCTGAGCAGCACCCCGAGTCAGGGCCTGCACAGGGTGGCCTCAGGGCGCCATCAGGGACCTGCCGTGTGTGTCTGGAGAGGGCGGCAGGCTTCACCCACCCGTGCCCACCCCAGGGGCTCCGCTCTGATATAGTGGGTTCCCCCCACATGCCGCTCACGTCTCCAGGAATTTTCCAGGTCACCTTTATCTCTGAGTGGCGTCGGCGAGGACGGGTAGCACCCCTGTGGCGCTGGGCCCCCCCTCAGCGCCCGCAGGTGCCTCTGCAGAGAGCGAGCTCGCTGTGGGAATCAGCCGGGGGCAGTGTGGGAGCTGAGCCGGGCTGGGGGGTCTCTCCACCCCACCCACCCACTGCCTGGCCGGGGAGCGGCCTCCCCAGTGCAAACTCAGGTCGGGACTCGGGTGGGTGCAAGGTCTGGACTCCAGCGGGGCCGACGGCCGACAGACCACGCGTCTGTGCTTGCAGCGCGTAGGAGTAGGTCTGAGGGGTCCTCCGGCCACAGAGAGGGTTAAGCGACGGGACGGGGGAGCCTCCTGGGGCAGGCCTCTCGCCACAGCTGTGGTCAACCCGCGGCGGCGACATCGACTGCTGCGTGTCAACCACACTCGAGTCACGATTCGTGGCTACCGCGAGGCTGGGAGGGGCGGCGTGGGTGACACATGTCCCCGGAGGCGCACGCCGCCTCCCTGAGAGCGGGGAGCAGAGACGTCACCAAGGCAGGGCCCTTGCGGACCGTGGCAGCAGGGGCGGGTGCAGACGCCACGCGTGGGCACGTCTGGGAAGGGAGTGACCGCAGTGGCTGAGGTTTTGTTACGAGCATGTTTGCCTGAGACGCTGAGGAAGCCGTGGACGCGGCTGAACCCCCAGAGGCGGGCAGAGCCCTCCCAGGTGGACAGGACCGAGCCCGCCCAGCACGCAGGGCAGCTTCCGGCAAGGCCCCGTGCCCAGCTGACCCACCCAGCGGACCGCGCCGAGCCGAGGGCGCGTGGCTAGATGTGCTGGTGTCCACGGGGAAGCCGGAGTTCCCTCCCGGGAGTCACCCTCCCACTCTGCTCCCTGAACCCCGGGTCTCGGCAGGTGAGCAGACCTGCCGTCACGGAAGCTGCTTCCGGAAGGCGGGGCTGTCCTCTGCGGGGGATCTCCCCAGGCCAAGCTCCCACCCAGCCGGCAGCGGTCTCCCCTGGGGCCCCAGGGGCCAGTGGGCTCAGACAGCTCCAGTTCCCCAGGACGGAGCATCATCCCCCGGGGAGAGCGGCGCCTGGAGGGGGGAAGCCTCGGCGTGGGCTCCGAGCGGGCATCATCCAGGAGGAGAGCAGGGGCGCAAGGGCAGCGGGCGGCCGAGCACCAGCCACTTGAGCCTCCAAGCGTGCCCTGGCCCCAGACGGCCCGGCCGGCCATCGCTGGTGCATCTGGGCCCAGACCGCTGGCCCAGGGCCCCGCGCAGCCCGTTGGGACGAGGGGGGCCCGGCGGGGGCCTCGGAGGGCTCGTGGGCACCGGTTAATGAGGGCGTCTCTGATTTCCTGGCACTGCTTTTCTTGATAGATGACAGATTTATGATTCGTGGGGGATTTTAATATTAATGTTGGCCTGACGGAAGATAAATCGGACAAGAATTTATGGGTGCAGTAAAGAATTAGATGTCCCCGCCCTGGTGACTATGGGAACGGCGGCCGCTGTCGGTTCGGGGCCCCTGAGGGCGTCTCGGCCCCCTCCGGGCCTGACTCTGCACAGAAGGAGAAAGCGGGAGAGGAGGCTCTGCTGGGGCGCCGAGGTCAGGGGCTGGGACCCCGGAACCCGCCCGACGCACGGCCGCTGCACCCCCTCTGTCGGTGCTCACGGGGCCGAGGAATAAGGCCTGGCCGCGAAGGGCCGGTGTGGGGAGAGCCGCAAGGGCCAGAGGGGTCAGGCTGACGGCGGCCCGTGGGCCCTGCCCATGGCGTGGGGCTGGGGAGCCCCTCTGGCCGCTCGGTCCTCCCCACCAGATCCACGTTCCCGCCACAGCCTCGGAGGCTGAAGGCCGAGGCTCAGGCTGTTTCCCGCCTGGCCCATGAAAACAGGGGTGGAGCCGGTCTTGCGGGGCGCCTGAGCCTGCCGCGTGCCAGGCCACGTTCCGGGCACTGCTGGTGCCCTCCCCATGGGCAGCGCCATCCCAGCCTAGCGGGGCTGAGCCCAGGAGGCCGAGCAGAGGCTGAGCAGAGGGCAGGGCTGGGGTCCCACGTCTGACTCCACGTCAGAGTCTCAGCCGCGTGCTGCGGCGCCCTGGCCGATGGTCAGGAGCCGGCCCCGCGCTGCCCGCTGCCCCCAGCCTTGCACTCTGCGAGCAGGCAGGTTGCCCCCCGTGCCTACGAACAGAGCCCCCACCTTTGGGCCTGGCCAGTGCCATGATGGCCTTGACCGTGGACACAGATGGCCTCGCCCTGCCCGCAGCCCGGCTTCCCCTCCGTGACAGCGGTTCGGGGACATTCTGGCTTCTCTGCAGCCCGGAAGCCACACGGGAGCCTTGGTGACCGACCCCGACTTCCTAAACAGCCGCAGCGACGTGGCGACGCCCTCCGTGGGGCAGACCCGGGGGCGGCAGCTCCAGCCCACAGAGCCTCTCCCTCTGCAATCCCATTCGCCCCTCGGGCAGGCCCCCAGCTTGGACACAGGCCCCCGGAATCGCATCATCACAAAGGACACGCAGCACGGCACGCGGGGGAGGCCGGCCAGGCCCGGGAGGGCGCTCGGAGCCACGTCCTGCGGGTGCCCCAGTGGTCACCACCCTGGGGCGTGACGGGAGGCTCCGCGGTGCTCTGGCGTCCAGGGTGGAGGGGCCGCACCATCGGCAGGCTCGGCGGGCTCACGCCCCTCGGGGTCACTGGGCCCTCTCTGGGGAGCAGCCCCCTCCTAAAGCCATCTGGGGGCCCACCCGGGCCGTCTCATGGGCTTCGCTGAGAACGTCCTCTCATGTCGGCTGTCTTAAGGGCTCCTTCAGGGGCCAGGACAGAAGCAAAATGCGTTATTTGCGACGGCAGAGCTCGGCCTGATGGCTCAGACTATCAGCTCTCCCCAGCCCGGCCCTGGCTTCAGTGTGAAGATGGCGGTTCTGAGGGCAAAGGCGGCAATTTTAGCAAAATGGAGGACGTTGGGGAAGAAATTACGCGCAGTAAAGGGAGCCAGAAGGATGGAAACAAGCACCGGCATCGGCATAGCAGACGCCTCGATAAAGGCAAACACGCCCAATCAACTAGCGGACGTCGCTTACCCCACGAGGGGTCTGCAGAGGGGGCGGCTGCAGAGGACGGCGGTGGGAGCAGAGAACAGGGGGCGAGGGTGGTGCTGGCGCCAGCCACGTCTGCCCACAGGCAGGACACAGATTGGGCTCCTCCCCGGCCAGCCCCAGGCGGGAGCCGCGGCCTGCGGCCCCAGCATCCTCGGCGGCTCGTCCAGGCAGCCTGTGCTGGGGACACGGGCCTGGCAGCAGCTCCTGTTCCTCTACTCTGTTCTCGTTTCTCTCTGGCCAGCAGGTGAGGGGGCCGCGCGGTGGACACACGATGCAGCTCTAGCTGTGGGGAAGGGGCCAGCGGGCTCTGGCATCTGGCCAGGAGGGCAACCTCCCTGTTGGGGCCGTCTCCTTCCTTGCTGACTGCTCATGGGCTTAAACAACTCTTCGCAGGGGGACGGAAGGACAGTGAGTGGACGCAGGCCCCCCTCGTGTTTAGCCAGGTCGGGGCGTGTGTGGCGGAGCAAGAGGAGGGGGCACTGGGGGACGCTCAGGGGTGCTGGGAACGCCCCCGCTGCGAGAGCTCCGCTGGCCGTGCACGGTCCGTGTTCTGGCTCCGGCCCTGTGGGGCTGTTTGGAACCAGGGGTCCCCGCTCTGCGGCCCCCCACGGCCTGCACCCCCGAAGAGGACGCCCCCCCGCTCCGCCTCGTCCCCACTGGCTCCAGCAGCTGCCGTGGCTTATTCACACGGCCCTTCCGGTTTTCACCAGGGAAGTGGGCAGCGTGCTGTTGCTGAAAAATACAGGCGACTCCCGCTAGGGCTTTCAGCGCCCGGGACATCAAAGGGAAATTGACCGGGCAGCGGCGGCGGTGGAGCCCCCGCAACGCACGTGACGCCGCACCCCGCGGCCGCGCCGGCTCCAGCAGGCAGGGCTTTAAATAAGACACCGTGTTATTAAATAAAACCTCCTCCCCGCAGGGACCGCGAGGGCCTGGCCGGTCAGTCATTCGGTTTGAAATCTCCTTTAATATGAATTTCCAGAGGATATTCCAGAAGGCCCTCCACGGGCAATAAAACACACGGCGAGAAGCGGCTAAATCTGCCTTTTGGAGGGGCCGCTTTAAAGGTCCGTGATACATATGCATGAGGCCGGGCCGGGGCCTGTCACCGGGCAGGGCTTCTCCTCTGCACAGGCCACGGCCTGCGGGCGGCGCGGGTCTCCCAGGGGGAACAGGCCCTTGTTGTGCGGGGCTGAGACGGACCCAGGCATTCTGGAGGGGAGCCCCGGAGCCCCCGGGACAGGGCAGCCCCCAGTGGCCCCGTGATGTGCGGGGCCCGCTTCCCCTGCGCCGTCCCCCAGCCAGAGCTCCCTGCCCTCGCTGGGTGCTCACCCGGGGGTGCGGGGCCTCCAGCTCAGCAGCAGCTGCAGGGGGAGCCGGGAGGCAGCCAGCCCTGTCCAGGAGCCGCCCGGCACGGCTCCAGGGCTTGGCTCCAGGCCCTGGGCGCTGCGGCAGCCCTGCGCGCCTCGGCCTGTGAGACCCCCCAGGCGCACCCTGTGCGCAGTTTCCCTCTGCTCAGGGCTCAGCCAGGGAGCCGGCCAGGTGCCGCCTGCCCTGGGCCCGCGGAGGGGACGAGCTGCCGGAGCCGGCACTCACGGTCACTGCGATCACTGCTCCCAGAACTGGAAACCCACGTTCATCCCCATGCCCAGGGCCCCGACAGCAGGAACTCGCCCTACCCGGCGTCCTCTGAGCTTGGGGCCTAGGGGTGTCGGGGAGGGGGCAGACGGGAGAGGGCACAGTTAGGACTGAGCTGGCGCTGGTTTGCTCAGCACCTCAGCCAGGGAGACTCGCCTCTTCTCAGAGCCCGGTCTGAGGGCATCAGTGTCCCGGGGGTCCAATGCCCGGGGGGTGGCGGGGGAGGTGCCCTGAGCACGGGGTGGGGGCGGCTCCCAGGAGGTCCTGCAGGAGTCCAGAGACCCCGAGGCACTGAGCCGGGGTGGAGAGGCCCTGCCCCCGCCAGGAGGAGGGGGCTGCTGGAGCTCAGCACCCCAGAGCCCCCCTGTGCTCACCCGCCGAACCACAAAAGGGAAATAACCCTGGCACTGTTGAGCCTCTGCTGCCAGCCCCTGCAGGTGGGGACAGCCGCTGGGGTCCTGGGGGCACCCTCCCGGGGGCCGGCGGCCCGTGTGCGAGGTTCTCCAGATGCCCTCCTGGGGACACAGAGGGGCGCCCACAGACAGCACTAGGGGAGCAGCTTAGAAAGTTTGGGTGAGGGTTCGAGGAACCGGCCGGCAGGGAATGGCCGCAGCAGAGAGGACAGTGAGAGCGCCGGGCGCACTCGCTCCAGCTGCCTCCAGCTCGCGGGAGCACAGACTTAACCCCAAGTGGGAAGAGCCGGGGACAGACAGGCTGTTGCCGGAGCCGCCGTCGGCGCTTGTGCTGAGCACACCCCCGGCCCGTGTCTGGAAAACTCAGCCCCACAAAACACACCTGTCGCCCCCAGTGGTGGCGTCTGCCCGGGGAGTCTGGGGCCGGATTTAAAACGCACTTCTTGGCCTGCGTGTGCTTGCGAGGCGGGTTCCCGCGCCGGCGGGCTCAGCCACGGGGCTGTTTCGGCTGCTCACGCCTTCCCGGGACCACTGCGCGGAGCCCGCTGGGAAGTTTCCCCGGGAGACAGCTGCCCACTCCCTCGGAGCCAGGCCCGGGGGGCGGACGGGGTGCTGGTGGCCTGGGAACCCTCTGCGCCCCGCAGCCGCTGCTTTGGGTTTATGGGATCATCTTATTTGTTTTTTTTTGCTGGTACCTGCCCGGGTGAGCAGACATGAGAATAAACAAGGAGACAGAGAGACAGAGAGAGACAGAGAGAGACAGGGACAGAGAGACAGCGCGAGGCGGGGGCAGCCGGGCTCATCTGGACACAAGGGGGGCAGCTTCTGTCCCCGGGACCAGTGATCTGGCCACTGTCCCCGGCGCGCCAGGCCCCTAGAGCGAGGAAACCTGTGAGCATTCTTTTAAATACGTTTTTTTAAAGGTCTGGCTTTAAAACGGGGCGGCTCCGGAGATGCGTGCTCGGGCTGGAATTCTCTCTGCAGGCAGGTCTGGGCTTTGCAAATGACATGAATTATACCCGCCATTACCTCAAGACACACTGCTCGGGGCTGGCATAAAATCGCCCATTTCCTGGGGTGATATAGGGGGCCTGACTCGCGACGCTTGGTCGATATCAGGAGCTACTATTTCGTGCTGACACATTGGTCATTTTAATCGCCCGGCCTCCGTGTCCGGGCCGTGCCCTGCTCAGCTTCGCCGTATTTCTGACTGTCTGCAGTTCGCTCTGCCCGGGGCCCGTGGACGGGCTGCTGCCCAGCGAAGCTCAGGCCTCGTCCCTCAGGCATGTGAGGCGGCAGAGAGACCGCCATGGATAGCGGCACAGCAGGACAGGGCCCTGGCGTGGGCTCCGAGCTCCTCCCGTGCCTGCACCATGTGTGTGCCGTGTGACTGTGGTGCCCGCACAGGCAAGCATGCTCACCTGCGCGGGTGCGCAGCAACAGGTGTGGCCATGTCTGTGCATGGGTGTGCAAGTCCACGAACGCAGTCCTGCTGCAGCCACATGCATCCTGTGTGCACACGCACATGTGTACTGCACATGTGCTCACTCCATACACGTGTGCTCGTGCCCCTGTGCCGGCGTGTGCACATGCATGTAATGTGGACTGCTCTGTGCGTGCATGCCCACCTCCCTGGCACACACAGGGCCCCTCCCCTGCCAGTTTCCAGGGATTCTGTTTCCCCCTTGTCCCCTGGCCACTTGCGGCCGCCCCTCAGCCAGTCCTGAGGCCACTGGTTTGCAAACCTGAGCAAAAGCCCAAGCAGTCGGCGCACCAGGGAGCAGTCCATGCACCTGCCACTCAGATCCCAAGTTTGCTTCTGCGGGAGGCAGCGGCGTGCAGCCAGGACTGGTGCCCACAGGTGCCCACAGAGCACTGCCGCTGACAGGGCTGTTGGGGTCCTCGCATGCCCTGCACACATGCTCGGGCACACCCTGCTCAGCCGCCAGTGCCCCGTGGCCATTCAGCCTGGTGCTGGCACTTCCGCTCACTGCGGACTCCCCGCCCCGCCCCTCCAGGTAACTCAGCCCCGCAGGCCCCCAGCAAACTGCGGGCTTCTCCCAGGGAGGGTGTGTCTGGGTCTGTTTGTGCAGTTCCTTGCCCTTTAACACGGGGCTTCGCTGGCCTTCAGCTCCCCGTGGCGTCTGATGCAGGTTTCCGAGGGCCCCCGCCCAGGCCCCCACACGCTTCGGGCTCGAGCCCCCTTCCAGCAGAGCTGCTGTGATGTCCTCGCCCTTCAGCCCGGGAGAGGTTACAGCAAACCGCCCAGCCTGGCGGTGCTCCCACCCAGATGTGGGGTGGGCCGGAGAGACGGGCTTCTGCAGGGGTGAGGTAAAGGGCCCGCCCCAGGGGGGTTTGGGGCTGCTCCTTGGTGGTGGGCTGAGGGACGCCCTGAAGGTGCCCCGAGTCCTGGCTGTTGCCTTGCAGGTGGCATCTCCAGGTGGGTCGATTTGGGGGTGAGAGAAGGGAGATGGTGTGGGGACGCTGGCCCCAGGGCGGAGCCTCCTGGGCGTGGGAGGGGTGACTGCCGAGGGAGGAGGAGCTGAGGACGAGGCCCTGGACGCCCAGAGCTGCGACGGCCGGGAGAGGACTCTCCCCAAGGCCTCTGGGCGCATGGCCCTGCGGACGCCCTGATTTGGACGGTGACCCTCACTTTGGTGTGTGACCCCCAGCAAAATGCTCCTCAAACCTAGTGGACATTGATAAAGGAAGGGGGGCTGGAGAGAGGGTCAGAGGGCGCCAGGGAGGGCGGGGCAGTCCCGGCCCTGGGCTGGGTGGTGCTGCGTGAACTCGGGCCAGCTGAGCCTTTGCGGCGCGAGGAGGGCGGGCGGGCCTCACCCCTGCGCCCTGCACACCCGCATGTGGGCTCCCCGTGCTGCGAGGCAGCGCCGTCCGCGGGGGTGGAATCTGTGGCCCGCGGGGTCAGGTGCCGCGGCCCCCCCAGGCCCTTCTTGACCGCGTGCGATTCTGCCCGAGCCGGACGGCAGCGGGGCTGGGCAGGAGGAGCTCCGGGCTCCTCAGAGCAGCTGCAGCCGGGGTCCCGCAGGCAAGGGGCTGCCCCCTGCGCGGCGTCCAGGGGCAGCTGCTGGCCGCCTTCTGGCTGCCTGGGCGAGATTTTTATTTTGTTTCCCAGAAAAGAGAAACTGCCACGAGATGTGATTTAACTTGTAATTTTATTTGCTGTGGAGGAGCTTAAGCAGTGATTGTATTTGATGTGGAGCTGAAATGCATAAAGAGATAAATGGCTTAATTTGAATCAATATTAATTTAGTGCAATTTACTTTTAACTTTACTTCACAGCAAATGAGGTTGCTCTGCTCAGGAGTCCCCTGAAAACCTCCCTGCCTGCAACACGGAGCCCGGCGGGCGGGGCTGCTCCCGCAGGCCTGAGGGACGAGCTGGGCTCCTGCGAGCCTTCCCTGCCCCACCTCCGGCCGCGGGCCAGGGAAGGCGCCTGGAGCTGGGCGGAGCGAAGACAGCACGGCCACGCCCCCTGCCCGGTCGTAGGGGGCGCAGACCCGATGTCCAAGCAGCAGACACCTCCTACCACTCAGCCCTGGGGGCTGGAGGCCCCTCACTGGCCGGGATGGATGCTGCCCGGTGATGCCGGTGGTGATGCCGGGGCTGCCGACAGACGTGGTGCGGGGGGCTGGGGGGCAGGCGCACAGCAGCTCTGCCAGGTGTGCCCTGTTACGCCCGCAAGACGGCAGAGAAAGTGACTCTGCAGGAGCTGGGCCCCCCTCACGCCCCGTCCGCTGCCGTGAGGAGGGCGCTGCCCTGCGCCCTGTCACTCCCGTGCCCTCCTGCCAGCTCCCCGGTCCTTTCCTGGGGAGGGTGGAGACGCGGAAAGGCAGCCCCGTGCCCTGCTGTGAGCGACAGACCCCGCCACAGCCTCTGCGCCGGCTCCCCCTTCACCATCACAGGATCAAATGGGGGGTCTCCCTCCTGGCCGAGGCGCCTTGTCCATTTATCGGGCTTTATCTGTTAACTCGACACAAAACCCAGGATGTTCAGATTCCCAAACTCAAGGACTAGGAAAGGAGAGATGTGAGCTCAGAGCCAGTGAGAATGCGCAGTATTGGGGTGCACCTGTGAGCCCACTTTCAGGGAGCCTAGTGAGCTGCACGTGGTATTGGGGTATACCGTGAGCCCAGTTTTGGGGGAGCTCAGTGACAGTGCATGTGGTATTGGGGTGCACCCATGAGTCCAGTTTTGGGGAGCCCAGGGAGAGTGCAAGTGGTATCAGGGTGCACCACCCACAAGCCCGGCTTCAGGGAGCCCAGTGAGAGTGCATGCGGTATCGGGGTGCATTGCGAGCAGAGGGCTTCTCTGGGCTCGCCGCCTATGCCCACAGAACAGGAGAGGCTCTGAGAAACCAGGGGCTGACGCAGGGCGTGAGGGACGGAGGCCCCGCAGGTCCATGGCCCGGGCGCTGTCCACTCCCCCGTTGCCAGCCCAGTGGGGAAATGGGGGTGACCTTCATGACCTTTTAAAGTTTGTGTGCAACCTCAGGGCTGCGGTCGAGACCAGCGCCCGGCCGTGGCTTGGGAGGAGCCGGCAGCTCCTCCTTGCGGAGCGAGGAGGGCGGGTGGGCCTCACCCCTGCGCCCTGCACACCCCGCACGTGGGCTCCCCCATGCTGGCGAGGCAGTGCCGCCCATGGGGGTGGAATCCGTGGCCTGCGGCTTTCATCTCATTCCCCGCTGCGCTCTCTGCCGTGGCTGACTCAGCCAGCTCTCGGGCCCCTGAGCTCCATCCTGGACACCGCAGGGCCCTGGCGGGGCGTCCAGCTCTGGGCACTGCAGGCCCCCTGCCAGCTTGCTGCCTTGGCTTTCTCCTCGGCGCCCATCACTACTTAACCTCCTCTAATTCACTGTCCGCGCCTTGTCTACTCTGTCCATCTTCCCCATTGGACGGACGCTCTGGAGGGCAGGGGGTCTGCGTGGACTTCCCACGCTGCATCCCTGGGGCCTGGCAGGAACCCCGGGCCAGAGCGGGTGTTCAGCACCGCGGGGGGCTGGGGGGTGGAGGGGCCAGGCAGGACGGAAACTACAGACACGCCCGGGGCGGGCAACGGGGAACTGGCACGGGCCAGGGCAGCGAGGAGGCGCCTGTCCGCCAGGCCTGCCGGCAACGCTCCTTCCCCCAGGGAATGTCTTCTGGTTTTCACCACAGAGGTGAGTGTGAAAGCAGGAACCTTAAATACAGACGCTCAGTCAGAGCCGCCTTGGCTGGAATGTGACAGCTCCGTAAATTAATTTGCATCGCGCGGCATCTCGGTGGCTGAGCGGGTTCTGGGAGCCCCGGGATTCTGCTGCTCGGGTAGACACACATCGTCGCATTTCCCTGGCGACCGGGAGGACGGGGCTCAGCGAGCCTTGGCCGGGCCCGGCTGGAAACATTGGTCGCTCGCCCGTCCTCGGCCTTGGGGGGAGGTTCGGGATGAGACGGCGCGTCGGGGTCCGGGGTCAGGTGCTGTCTTCCGGGGTTGATTTGTCCACTTGTAATTGGCACCGGGAGAGTTACGGCCCTCGAGGAGTCTGAGGAGCCGAGATAAACCATCGCCCGCTGATATTTCATGCCGAAAGTTGATGGCACAAAATTTAAGCTCCCCGGAGCCTGACAACTTGTTTGTAATAAATTCTAGGAGGGGAAAATAATGGCTGCGGATGTCACCCCGATCCTTCCTGGAGGATTTGTCGCGCCTCCCAAACGGTGGTTGTGGGTACGCGGCGGGGACGGGGGCTCCGAGTCCCGGTGCTCCTCGGCGGCGAGCCGTGTCCCGCAGCCTGGCCAGGGGCCGCTCCTGGGCCGGGTCTCTCGCCACCGGGACCGCAGGGGCCCGCGTCGGCAGGAGGCCCCAGATCGTGGTCTTCCTGAATATGCCACGCCATTGGCATCTTCTCCCTTTTCGTCAAATGGAATTTTCAAGATTAAACGAGGCCAGGTGCACAGGAGGCCGCGGACGGCAGGCGTGTGGGCTCCAGCCGCGCCCCCTCGGTCCACGCTGAGGGGAGAAGCTAGTGAACCTCAGAGCGGCAGGCCCGCCTGTGCGTGCCGCCCGCGCCCGCCTTGCCCTCGCCCTGCCTCCTCAAGGGCGCCCTCGGTCTGCAGTGGCTCCATCCCTCTGCCTGTTGCTTGCTGGCCGGGGCTGGGGCAGTGGACGGTGACGCGCGCCCCTCGTCCTCCACCGCCTCGCAGCCCTGGCCGCGTGGACTCGTGGACCGGCCTGCCCCAGCGGCCTCTTGCGCTGCCCCGGCGAGAGCAGGAGAAAGTCCTCTGTGCCCCGAACGCCCAGGGGCCGTCTCTGCGGGGACCCTCGTCCGCCCTCCGGGTCGGTATTCAGGGCGCAGTGGAAACCAGCTGCACTGTGGCCGCCCCACGAGCCACCTCTGAGCTCCCCGCTGCGACGGGCTCACGGGGCGCCGTGGGGATGCTGCACCCGCGTCGTGGACGGGCTGTGTCCAGTGCCCTGAAGCCGAGTCGCGTCCTGCGCGGCCTCCTCCCCAGCGAGCCATGAGCCCCTGGGCCCGCCTGGGGCTGCCCCAGCACCTCCGGCCGCTCGCCCAGGAGAGATGGGGCGCCAGGGGCTGGCGGCGCGCGCAGGCCAGCTCGGCCTCTCCGGGGATAAGCCGGGGGAGCCTGGGGTGGGGGCGGCGTGGGGCCCTCGGAGCAAGGCCCTTTCCATCCTCCAAGCACACGCCCCGCCGAGGGGGACAGAGGGCTCTGCTCCGAATGAAAACAGGGAGTGCTTTCTGGGGGACGCCTGTTTGCCTGCCCGCTAGATTAACATTCACGCAGACGCTGCTCTCGAGCCAGGCGCCGCCGCCGTCAGACATGGAGAGAAAAACAACGAGAGGCAGCGAGTGGGGCTGCTAGAAAGATGCTGGGGTGTCTTGTTCCTGCAGGAGAAGGGGGGCTGGTGAGACCAGAGGCCGCGGGACCCCCTGGAAGCCTCTTCCCAGCTGCACAAGTGCGGTGGGGACCCCAACAAGGCGCAGCAGCCATGGCCGAAGGTGACAGACCCGGGACCCCCAGCACAGGCAGAAGCGGCCGCGCCCTCCCGCCCGCCCCTCCCTCTCTACATGACAGCCCCGGGCAGGTCTCAGGGGGGCATGGGGAGTCCTCGCCCTCACCAGGTCCGGCTAGAAGATGGGGTGATTCTCCCAAGAGCAGGTGTGGGGCCCACGGCCCCGCCCGGTGCACTGGAGGAACCAGAGCTTCAGAAGGCGCCTCCGGGCTTCACCCCGGTGCTGCGGCTGCGACACAGCTCGAGCTGAACCACCGGGGCTGGGCATGGGCCTCGCTCCGAGATGACTCGGGGGGCCAGTGTGAACTGGGGTCGAGGGCGAAGAGGAGGAAGCTGCGTGGGCCGTGGGGTGGGGGCGGGGCTGACCCCAGGGAGGGCCACCTGCTGGGGGTCTCAGGACCCAGGGTCCCGCCTTCTCCAAGCAATTTTGCATAAAATTAAGGGCCAAGGGAAGGAGCGGGTGGAGAGAGACAGAACACCAAGGGGGTTTCGGGGAGAAACCGCAATTTGCTGTGTGCAAGGCCGGGGGTGCTGTGGGAGTCATCAGCTCATTGACGGTTCTGCCCCCCCTTGCTTGCCCCCCGGTAACCCCTCGCTGTCCCTCCACCTGGACCTCATGACGCGTGATGCGGCGTTTCAGCGTGAGCTGATCACGGAGCTGCTGGTGGAGAGGCGGGGGCGCTGGGCTCCGGTCCAGCATGGCCAGTCCCAGGGCCTGCGAGGACATGCCTGGGGTGAGGGGGGCCTCTGCCTGGACGCCTGTCCCCCAGGAGCCCCTGCATTGGCCCCAGGGCTCACCCGCCGCCCTTGTCTCTGGATGGTGTGGAGAATCGGCCACCTGCTGAGCAGCCCTCAGCCTGGGCCTGGGCGGGGCCGCAGGTGGTGGGGCAGCCCGTGGAGAATGTCCCTCTACTCCGATGCCCAGAATCCCACCCCTGTGCCCTGAGCTCCCAGAGGCACCTCCCTCCCCAACAGGCACGCCTGGGAGAGGGGTGCTCAGGGCCCGGCCCCTCAGAGAAAAATGGGTCCACTGGAAGGTCAGTGATCTTTCTTCCAAGGGTGAGCCCAGCCATGGTTACAGAGGATCAGATTCCAGAAGATTCCAGCGCGATGCGTGCAACCTGACCCCCATGTGAAGGCTTAGTGCAGACCACCTGGCTCCGGTACCCTTTTATAAAGAGGGTGTGGGCTGAGTGAGTGCTCAGGCCTCGACGCCGCTGGCCTCTGTGGCCGTCCCAGGCCCTGGCCGTGTGAGCGCAGAGGGTGGTGGGCGCGGGCAGCGCCTGAGTGTGGACACCTGAGCGTGGTGTGTGCTTGTGCAAGGGCGCACACCTGCGCCTGAGGGCGGGGCGATGAGGGCGGGGCGATGAGGGCGGCACTCAGAGACGGCTGCGGGGCAGCGGCCACTCGAGGGCGGGACCGGAGAGGGCGCCGGAGAAGCCGGAGGAGGGCGCAGGGGACTCTCGGGCCCAGGCGCCGTCTCCCTCTGGCCCGTCCCCTGCCAACCACTCACCCTGCGGGGGATGCCCAGGGCTCCAAAACTCTCCTGCCCGGCTGGGTGGGTGCAAACAGATGGCAGCTGGAGGGCGCAGGCCAGGCCCAGGCCGGGGTGCTTGGCCCCCTGGCTCCTGTCCCCTCCACACCTCCCCCCTGGGGCTCTGGCTGCGTCCAGCAGTCCCAGGCACATGTACGCCCCGCTGGGACGCAGGCCCCGTGTGGCCTCAGGACACGACCTGCCCTGGGCCTCGGCCCCCTCTCCTCCCCCCGCAGGCCCCACAGACTGAGGCTCGACGTGGCAGCTGCGGCCGCTCAGCTATGGAGGGCGCCGGCACTGAGGGGGACATGCCGTGGCGGAGTTTGGGGCATCTGTGAGCGGGACTGATCTAGGCTCGCATCACCCCTCGCAGGAGGTGGAACCTCAGGGGGGCAGGAGGGAGAGACACGGAAGCCCCTCAGAGCCCCCGAGGGCACCCGAATGGGCCACCCCAAAATAAGCCTCTTTGGCACATGGACTATTTGAGCAGAGACCCCGGGAGCGGCAGACATGACCCACGTCCATGGGGACGGCCACGCGCCGGGACTCGGGCGGGAAGCGCACCCCTTCCCCCCAGGAGGCCAGCCGTGCCTGACACGCCCACCCTTCCCTGGTCACGCTCCCGCCTGACTCCTGGCCGCGCCCCCCGCGCCTCGGCGCCCAAGCCCCGCCCCGCGCTCAGGTGCGTCTGGCCTGCGCCTGTCGGCTCCACTGGGGGCTCCTGGGCACCCTCCTTACGGGCTGGCTGTAGGGGCTGCGCTGAGGCACAGTGACCCCCTGCAGCCTCCCTCTCCTGTCGGGGCGTCCTCGCTGTAAGGCGGAGCCGCGGCTGTCGGGCGTGTCCACAGTCCACACCCCTCCCCGAGTCAGGTGAGTTCCTGCCACCCCGCAGAACAGCTGCCAGGCCCCCCGACCTCTCCCGACTCCCCGGGACTGGGAATTATTTGCGTGAAGAGGCCACAGAGGGTTCGGCGATCAGTGATTCCCAACACCCGAGCACCCCCAAGCCCGGGGCCAGTTCACCAGCTTGAAGGGGCCCGTGGGACGCCTCCCGCTGTCCGAACGGGGTGGGGTCTGCAGTCCCGCCGCCCACCGGGACCCAGGCGGCCCCCCACGCCCCTCTCTGCCCAAGCCCGGGTCTGTCTCGGCCCTGCAACCCCCCACCCCGGGGCAGCCCCCGCCCGCCTGCCACGTCCTCCCTTGCTGGAGATGGGGGGGCGCCGGGAGCGCCCATCTGTGTCTGGACACGTTTCAGCGACATATTTCCCGATGAGATGTTTCACTTACCCGTTTATCCTCCGTCCTGTGCCGCGTCCGGAGCTGGGCGGGCTTCCCGCGGCCAGTCCACGCGTCCAAGTGAGCCGTGTGGCGGCGCCTCCCTCAGCTCCCGGGCGGCCAGAGCTCCGGCGCACGGCGGGCCTGTGCGGTGACTCTGGGGTCCACCCCGCACCCGGGACGGCCGGGCTGTGCCGGGCGAGCGCGCCCTGTCCTGTTCCCGGCGGCTGGGGCAGAGCAAGAGCAGCTGGCCCTGAGGGTTCCGGTTTGAGTGACCGTTAAACAAAATAGAAACACGCACATTAAAGGGCAGCATTTCTTTTACGTAGATTTTTTTAAATGATGAATAACCACGGTGGGCCGGGCCGGGCCGTGTCCTGGCCCCCGGAGGCGAGAGTGGGCGTGAGTGGCTCCTCGCACCCGGGCTGGGCACCAGGGGTCAGCCCCGCCCGCCGCGCCTGGCCTGAGCCCAGCAGGTCTCCTGCTTGTTCCCGACCACAGCTGCCACCCGAAACGCCGGGCGTGGTGCCGCCGGCCGGCTGACCAGCGCTCGCGTCCACCTGCCCTCCCGCCTTGCCTGCCACGGGCACGGACGCCAGCTGAGTCTGACCGGACGGCAGGGACGGATCGAAGCCTCGCGGGGCCGGGCAGGGACGTGAGTGGCCTCCCGGGCTGAGGCCCCGCCCAGCCTGCTGCGAGGCAGAAAGCGGGGGAGAGAAGACACGCGTTTCCCCGGGGACCCCAGCGAGGCATGAACGGGGCCCGCGGCAGGACGGGGTGCGGGGGAGCTTACTGCCTCCCGGCGCCGCGTCCCGTCCTCGAGAACAGCTGCGCGGGCGCCCTGCGGAGGGACCCGGCGGCCCCGCTCGTGGCGTCTGCATTCTGCCCACGCTCGACGGAAGCTGGCCGCTGGCCGCCGCGGCCTTTCATTATGCCCAAGGTGGTTAAATGGATGAAGTCCTAAAAGCTTTTAAAAAGGAAAGGAGACGCGGAGTTTGTTTTCTGGCCAAGAGCAACAGGAAGTGATTTGGGCCCCAAAGGCATTTTCAGAAGAGTTAGTATCGATCAAAAGGAAACTTAGAATAGACACCGTCTGCCGACCGGGGAGGCGACGGCACGTGGGCTTGGAGATGGGATTTTATTCTAGAAAACGCCCCTAATTCTCTCGCGTGCAATCTGGCGGCCGTGGGACGGCTTCCATGCCACCACCGGAGACGGTCCACGGATGGGGCCGGGGTGACGGGACCGCGGACCCACTCGGGACCCCCAGCCCGCAGTCGGGCAGCTGTCCACTCCCGCCGGGAACCCCGGTGAGCTGCCACCCTGGGGGCCGTGATTCAAGGCGGACTAGAGCGAGGCAGCCGGCGCACACGGCCACTTCTGTCTGCAGCTTAACCACTTGTTTCCAGAAGCGTCTCCTTAAGTTAAGACATAGGGGCCTCCCTGGTGACGCAAGGGGTCAAGACGCAGCCTGTGAAGCTTCGGCAGCCTCTGCAGCACGAGTTCAATCCCCAGCCAGGGAGCAACTCACAGGGCGCAGCAGACCTCTCCTGTCTCCCCGCTGCTCCCCTCAGCAGTGGGTTTCAGCAGATCCACCTATTCTGCTCCCCACTCTGTCTCCGGTGAATCCTCTCACCCTCCTGTACCTCTGGCCTACACCCCAGCTCTTGTATAAATAAATAAAATCTTAAAAAAAAAATTTAAGACATAAACCTGCCCTGCCTGCTGCCTAAGCACTGAGGTGCTCCCGGCCCTGGGTGCTCCCTCCCCCAGGCGGAGCTTGGAGAGGACAGAAATAATGCCTGGGGGCTCTCTGGCCTGCTGGGAGCCAGACCAACAGCAGCCCCCCACCCCCCGCTTTTCCGCCATGTATTTCTCTTTCTGTCATTCTAGAGTTTTTTAAATTGAATTACCCCAACTCCGCCGTGAAGGGGACCCCATCCCTGAGTCACCTTGGGGGGTCTCCCGGCTGCCCCCGGCCCAGGGACTGGGGTTATGCTTCCCCTTGAGACGAAGTGACAGGTGGGCCTGGGGACCCCGGGGCAGGGCTGAGGACGGGAAACCTGGAAGTGGTGGGTGCCAGGGACCGGGGGCTGGAGAGAGGGAGCACCTGTCCCTCCCTGGGACAGAGGCCACTGGGCTGCGCTGGGTGGGGCGTGCACGCCAAGTCCGGAGTCGAGGAAAGGTCTCCAGCCCCTCTCCAGAGTGCTCCCCGCCCACCTCTGTCCCACAAAAGACCAAGGCCAAGTGGCAGTGTCCCGTGAGGGTGTCCCCCTCTCTGTCCAGCCCCAGCTCCCTGGGCAGAGGCCGCAGCCCAGTGAGGCCTCCCACGCCCCCTTCAGAGTCACCGCTCAGCCCGCGGCCTGGACCACTCGCAAGACGGGCCTCTGCCTGCGCTGCTTTCTGGACACAGACCCTGTCCCGGGCTCACACGTCCCTGGGCCGGGGTGTTCTCCTCCCTGCACCCCGAGTCGGCCTGGTTCTGCCTTTGCCCTCACGTCTGATGGCCCATGAATTGGGGGGCCAGGTTCCACTTGGGGCCCGGGAAGTGGAGAGCTTATTGTTCCTGCTCCCTAAACCACATGCAGGCTCCTGCTTTCTCAGCTTCGTTTCTGCTCACTCTTCCATGCCCTGGCCCCCTCTGCTGCAGAACTGGGGGGCCTCTGGGACCCCTTGCGGCTCCCGCCTGGACCTGCTGCGTCTCACACTCGCACCTCGAGGCAGGGAAGAGGGACACGCGCCACTGCAGGGAGAGGCGTGGGCGGATCAGGCCCCAGGGCCGAAGGTGTGTGGGCCGGACCTCGAGCCCCAGGGTGGACACGCTTGCTCGCTTGTCGGGGAGTCTTCGTCTGCGGAGGGAGCAGCGGCAGGTGCGGGAGTGGGAGGGGCCGGTGGGCTCCCGAGCTGTGTGCTAAGGTGTCAGGGTTTGAAAAAGTCCGTGGAGAACAGGGAAGGGTTTTCTAACAGCCCCTTTTTCCAGGATGGGAATCACATTAGATCGTTCGTCACGCTCTGTCCACGAGACGAGCAGCAGGCCCGCCCACGACCGTCGCCGGACACTCTCCTTGGCTATCGACTCAGGCCAAGAACAAAGGGGCCCACAGACACCACGCGTCCATAAATCGCCCACATTCTGGCTGCTGGCGAGCCCAGCACCCCGACACCCCCACCTTGCCCGCCACATTTATTACCAGCGCGGCACTGGGATGAGCAGGGAGGAGAGGGAACACCCCGAGCCTTTGTCTGAGCCTCACGGAAGACCATCAATCTTCCCACTAAAGTGAGGCGGGAGATGTCATCCTTCCAGAAGGGCCGGGATAAAGGATGTGCTGCTGGAACAGCTGATTATTGCGCATTTGCATAGGAGCGCTCGCCGTCTGTCCCCATCAGGCCGCGCCTCCCGTGCTGGCGGTGGCTCTTGCTTGGAAGTTAATTTCCAGAAAGCCCCAAACCAGAGAGGGAGCTTTGGATGATCCAGAAGGGCCTGGTGCGGTGGGCACATCTGTGCTTAATTGGATTTTTTAATTATGGAGTTAATATACCCTGTTACAGAAAGGAGAGGAAAATGCAAGTGGCGTCCGCCCAGCGCGCTGGGCTCGCGGGTTCACACCGGGGCAGCTGCCGGACCAGGAGGGCGAGGCGGGCTCGGGGACGCTGCGGGCAGCCGGGTCAGGGATGCCCAAGTGTGGCCAGCAGTGTGGACGGAGTTCTAGACCGGCAGAGGCGAGGGCCTGCCCTGCACCTGTTGGACCCCCTCCAGGGGATTCTGATACATGCCCAGGTGGCACGATCAACCCCCTCCCTGTGGAGCCGTGCCCAGGGCAGACTCGGGCACAGCCAGGTCGCAGGTGAGACGGCCCCCCCCCCAGTGCGCTCAGCCTGAAGAAAGGCACAGTCCCATGACAGGACTCAGGATGTCGAGAAGGTAACCACGAAGGTAACCACATATCTGGTTCCCCAAAGTCCTAGCACTGCGGGGCGGGCGGCAAGGAACTCAGCCTAGTTCTTAACAGGCTTGGAGAGTCGATCTGTTACCCAGTCTGTGGGCGACCATGTCTCATGAGCATCCGCTTTGGGCCAGGAGGTGCCAAAGCCCACGGGGAGAGTCGGGAGGTCCCTCTTTCCCGGCTCGCAGCCTGGGGGACCCCACAGCCCCAGGTTCCCTTAAACCTCCATGACGGCCGTAAGCCTGGGCAGAGAGAGGCAGAGCAGAGCCTCATTTGGAATCATCTGGCAAGTGATTCATTACGGCAGTTTGTCAATGACATCACACTCGTGATTATATTTCCCTTTAATGTTCAATCAAGATGATGACTATGAGAGATGCAGAGATACCCTGGAGAGCCTTTCTGCCACAAAACAATTGGTTCCTGCGTAGAATGTCATTTTTATTGCCTTGCTAGACTTGCATGGAAAACTTGAAGAGGCCTTAAAAGGGAAAGACAGAAAAACCCAGAATGCAAAGCCCTCGTCTGAGGAGTTCTCTGCAGGGGGCTGGGCCGGCAGCGCCGGGGGTGGGGGTGTCAGCCCTGTGACTCGGGACAGCTGGGGTGGGGGAGCGGGTCACAGCAGCCTGGGTGGGGGGCTGGGAGGCAACGTTCATTTTGGCGCCTACACTCAGGGCCAACCCGTGGGAGCTCATGACCCACCAGGATGAAGCACCGTGAGCGAGAGTCACAGCCCGCCGCCCCGGCCCCGGGTGAGCAGGTGCAGGCATCTCGGCTGTGACGCCGGGAGGTGAAGGGAGTTGCTCAGGGGGCCCGCCAGCAGGGACCTGAGCAGAGACCGCAGGACTCGGGGCTCAAAGTATCATCATCTGGGGATGGAGCTGCAGCGCCGCCGACAGGCAGCTGGACACAGCCGCGGGCAGAATCGGTGAAGTGGAAGACAGAGCTCACGGACGCCACACCCGCCCCGGAGGACGAGGAGAAGGAAAGTGAGAAATTTCAAGCAATACAATCGAGTGAGATGTTTCTATCACGATCTATTTGCAGGCAAAGAAAGGACCAAAATGCCTGGAGGGGGAGCATTCGAAGCGGCGACGGCCAAGCATGGTCGGGCGCTGACGGCGGACTCGCACCCACCGGTCCAGGACGCCGGCCGGCCAGGGGGAGGCAAGAGCCCCCCCCACAGAGACGGTCTCCGGCAACGTGGGCGCAAGACCAGCTGCAGAGGGTGGGATTTGTTTAGCAGGAAAGATGGGATCATATTTTCAAACTCCAGAGAGAAAATAAATGTGAGACCAGAACTATGAATTCAGCAAAATTGTCTTTCAGAAACAAGGGCAAAATAAAGACATGCCAGATAAATAAAAATAAAATGGTTTCCTCCCCGCCTGCCTGGTCTCGGGCGGTGATAGCAGACGAGCTGCATGAGCTGCAGAGGAGCGTGGCCGGGGGGCTGCGGAGCGTGCGGGGTGGGGGCGAGTCGGGCGGCTGGCGGCCGAGGTGCCCACGGGTGCCTGGCACAGCAGAGGTGCTCGGTTAATTTTAAGTGGAAAAATACTGTCATACGATAGCAAAATCATGAAGTGCGAGTGTTTTCAAAAGGCAAACCAGGACGCCTCGATGTAATTTCAGAGTTAGTAACACTGAAACGGGAAGGGACGTACGTTGCTTTAGGTCCCTGCCCTGGTTCCGGGGGCCGCTGGGGCTGCAGAGACGCTGCCGCTCGGAGGCGTGAATTCCCAGGAAGGTCACTCCGCAGGGCCAGCGTGTGGGACCCGAAGAGGGGGCGGGAGCAAGGGGCTGGGCACGAGACCGGCTGGCCCCGCCCAGGTGTGCCCCAAAACACACCTGTGGTCACCCAGGCTGCCCGGGGCTGCTGGGCCTCTCCCCATCCTGCTCTTCGCTTTGCCAGGGAAGAGAGCAGCGACGTGTCCACGGCCACGCTGCTACGAAAGCAAAACTCTTGCTCCTTTTTTCAAAAATGAGAGAGAGAAAGAGTGGGAGGGGCAACAGAGGAGAAATCACAGAAACAGGACAAATGGCAAGAAACAGGACGAGGGACAGGCGTGTCGTGTGGCTGCTCTAGAAACACAAAGCTCGCCGCCCCGCGACGCCCGTGATGAGACCCGTGTAAAAAGCGGAGCTGCCTGTGCTGGTTTATTTTTTTTAAGATCTATTTATTTTTGCATGCAAGAGCTGGGGTGCAGGCCAGAGGGGCAGGGGTGAGAGGACTCCCCAGAGACAGAGTGGGGAGCAGAACAGGCAGAGCCACTGAAATCCACTGCTGAGGGGAGCAGCGGGGAGACGGGAGAGGTCTGCTGCGCCGCGTGGGCAGCTCCCTGGCCGGGGATGGAACTCAGGCCGCAGTGACTGGTGGTAGCTTCACAGCGCTGTGCTCGACCCCGCGCCACCAGAGAGGCCCCGGGCCGCGCTGTTTCTGAGGAAACTGCCCAGAACACCAGGACACGTTTGTCTACAAGCCAGGCTTCGCAATTAGCCGTGAGGAGGATGCAGGCTGGCTGCATTAATATCGGACAAAAATAGCCTATAATATCAAAAAGAGCATTAACAGAAATAGAGTCTCTACATTTTGATATATTGTTCAATTTCTCAGGAAGATACAACAATTCCAATTTGTATTCACCTAATAAAATTGCCCCAAAATATAGAAAGCAATGCCTGATGGAATTGTAGGCAGAAATGGGGCGATCCATCATCTTCTGGGGGGCTGTCTAGATCCCTGCCTCATTTTTTGGCTAAGGCAGCAACTTTCCTAAAGGGTGAGGCTGAGGACGCCACGGACGCTCACGGGCCGCCGGCGCCGCCACGCAGGGCACAGCGGGGCCTGGGGAGGCAGAAGGCGCCTGCAGGACACGCGCAGACGGCGTGGTCAGCCGATGAGAAGGGCCTCCTGGGTGACCGTGTCCCCCGCCTGACAGAGGACAGGCTCGAGGGGCTCGAGGAGCAGGGGGTCTGCGGGGTGGGGGGTGTCTGTGGAGCAGGGGCGTCTGCGGAGCTGGGGGTCTGCGGAGCGGGGCCAGTGTGTGCAATGATGGTGGCCGCCGTCCAGGGAGGCCCCTGGCCTGACCAGCTCTGCCAAAAGGCACCGTCGCCGCGTCCACAGCCACACGGGACAACCGGAGCCGTGACGCAGGCTGTGATTCTAACAGCCGCCCACTCCCTAGGGCTGCAGGCTGGGCCCGGGGCGCCTCAGTGCTGGTGGGTAAGTGGAGCTGACGGGTCCCCCCAGCGCCCCCCGCCCCGCTCTCTCTGGTGAGTCCCAGCCGGGCAACCAGACCGGGGAAGCCGAGGCAGCCTGCAGCCCTCCAGGGGGGTCTCCAACTTGGGGGCGGCTCGGATGAGGAGTGCCCGGCAGAATGTCAGCAGTCACCCCTATGAAGACGAGACAGTGCACCCCGAGACCCTGAGCCTGCCCTGAGTCTGGTGTTGGAGGCAGCAATGGAGACCCCTGGCCCATGGCCTGGGGTCACGCAGCAGCCATGGCCCCGGGAACCCTGAGTCGGAGTCGTGATGAAACTGAGACCAGGGCCCTTGATGCCAGGGGCAGGGCTGGGGTGAGATTCTGCGCAACTGTGGAGGCTCAGACCCCACTGTGGGAGGTGCTGTGTCCACCTGACTGACCGCAGGCCTCTGAGAGCCGCCTCCCAGCCTTCCTGTGGTGGACGCCCCACGGCCCTGGGCCCAGCTCGTGTCCCCAGCTCAGCTTCCCAACCTGGGAGCTGGGGTTCCTTGGCCCCACGAGGCCCTAGCTTAGACCAGGGGTCCTCGTGCGCCAGCCCTGTGCCCAGGGAGGACACTCGGGAAGGTCCTTGTGGATCAAAGAGGAGGAGGGACTCGCGGAATCCACCGGACAGGAGATTAAGGATGGGGCGTGGCCCCAGGCAGCTCGTCTCCGCCGCCTCCCGGCTCTGCACAGACGGGGTGACCGAGGGGCCCAGGGAGGGTGGCGGAGGGGTGTCCGGCATCAAGGCCGCATCGACCGCAGTCCGTGACGAGCCCCGGCCCGGCACGGAGCCGGTGCATTAGCGGGCGCCCCAAACGCGGGAGCATCGATCCCTGACAAATTAATCCTGACAGCTTTCATTTTCGATTTCCTTTCTGAATTATACAGAACCATTAAAACGCACCCAAATAGGAAAGAATAGACAGGACAAAGAGATACATGCGCCCTGTATTGATTTCTTGCAAAAATAGTTGAAGAGTAGATTTCATTTAACTAAATGGCAGTAGTGATACTGACACAGGCGTTGCGCCCCCAACAGCCGCCGCTTCTAGGGCTGCAGGCTGGGCCCGGGGCGCACGCTCAGGAGCGGGGGGCTGCTCAGGGCTGGCGGGTAAGTGGAGCCGACGGCGTCCCCCGCTCTCCCTGGATTCAGGGCTCACGCGCTGTCCCGGTGCGTCCCAGCCGGGGGACCAGACCAGGGGAGCCCAGGCAGCCCTTGGGGGGTCTCCAACGTGGAGGCGGCTCGGGCGAGGAGCTCCAGGCAGGATGTCAGCAGTCACCCCCAGGAAGACGAGGCGGTGCACCCCGAGACGCTGACTCACAAAGTGTCAGCCCAGGCTCGGCTGTCCCCCCCGCCCCAGAGATGAGGCTGGGATTTGTGGGAAAGGAGAAGGTGAGCTCCCCCTGCGAGCCCAGAACAGCCCGGCGCCGGGGAGCCTTTGGGGTGCTTGGCTTGGTCCTGCCCCTGCGTCAGCCCTCACAGGGGCGTCTGAAGTGGGCAGGGAGGAGAGGTCGCCTGCGGGCCCGAGGGCCGAGGTTGTCGGACCAGGCCGGGCCTCAGACCCAGACCCTGCCCTCCGCTGGGCGGCCGCCCCTGCTGACAGGTGTGAGCTCGAGGAGTGGAGACCGAGGCTCAGCTGGGCCCTTCATCTGCTCCCAGGCCCCAGGGCAGCGAGGGAGCCGTTCAGAGCTCAGAACGCTCAGCTGCGCTCCAGGGAGGGCGGCCGCCGGACCCCTTCAAGGGCAGCGGCCCCTCCGCTCTTGCCTTCAGTGGCCTCCGGAGCTACGTGGGCTCCGCAGGCCCGCAGCCCGGCTGGCCTTCCGGCACAGGCTGTAATTATCGCCGCCCCGGCCATCTTCACAGGGCTGCTGGGGCTGCTGCTGCTGCTGCCGGCTCACTGGCTAGATCAGCGGCTATTTCCTTCCCAGGACTTGCAGGCTCAGAGTGATTTGTTTACGAAGCGAATGTTCTGGAGCCCTGAGGAAAGCTTAATAGGCGGATGTCACAGCTGAGCCACCGTCACCCCACATCACGGAGCTGCTTGTCCCGGGGGGCGGCCGTCCACCCGGGGCCGTCTCCACCCACCAGCGCGGCGCCAGGCCGGAGCTCAATCAAAACCCAGGCAGGGCCTGCGAAAGGACAGTGAGTCTAAATCTGCGGGCTGTTCCACACGACACACGCCGGGGCACACCTGACCTCCGCGCGACCTTCGTCAGCTCCTCCAGCCTCAGAGGGTGTCGCAGAGAAGACTGTTCACAGGTGAACGTGCTGACCACAGAGACCCCCGCACCCTGACCTGTCCCCGAGCCCCGCCTCCACGGGGAGTCCGCCCCTGTGGTTCCCAAGCCCTGTCTGCGGCGTCTGTGTTAGCAGCCCCAGCCGGCCAGGCAGCCCGCTCGGCCCCCAGGCTCAGACGGGAGGCCCAGCCGTGCCAGGCCCAGCCATGGCTTCTGCAAAGGTGGCCCCGGGGTGCAGGTGCGGCCAGACAGGGCCCCGACCAGGGCTCCCTGGAACCGGCGTCTGTGTGGGGCGTTGTCCTGCCAAGACCCTAAACGCCCAGCGCTGGGCCCGGGGCTGCTGGCTGAGCTGCGACACGGGTCTGGGCACGTGAGGGCGGCAGGGGCAGGTCGGAGGCCTGTCGGGAGCCAGGGCTTATGGGGGCGCCCACCAGGGCCCCAGGCGCTTCCCCTGCTGCTTCGCGGCTTCAGAGCAGCCTCCTCCCCATCACACAGGAGACAGAGGGTCAAGCCACTGCCGGGAAACGGAAAGGAAACCAGCCAGGGCTCAGCAACCTCACTGGCACCACAGGCACCCCGGGCCGCTCCCCGCGGGCTCCTTGGGCCGGAGTGCGTGCAGTGGACTCTGAGGGGCCGGGGGGCCTTGCTGGCCGCGCATGTGAGACACAGCCCCGCGAGGTCCACGTGCAGCCGATGCAGCGGGCCGCCAGCCGCGTGACAGTGGGCGTGACGGCCGTGACATCGTGTGACCAGCCCAAGCTGCCGCGGTGGCCCCGTGTCTGCAGCCGTCGCTGGACACTCTGAGAAGAGCATGTGGTTAACGTGCTGAGCCTTATGGGGAAGAGGAGGCGCCTCTGGCCAAAGCAGGGGATCCCTGGGAGCCTCGTTGAAAGTAACATATGGCTCCTGCAAAGGCACCGCCACGGGATCCCAAGAGACGCTCGCTGTCTGCTCCCCCCTGGGGCGGCTCCCCGAGGTCCCCCGGGGCCTCCTGCCTCGAGTCCCCATGGCTGTGATTTGCAGCCAGGGCTGGGCCCTCTGAGTCACCACCATGGCGGGGGCGTGAGTGACACGGTGACAGGCGGGCACAGCGGCCCCGGCCCTGGCGGAAGGAAACGCTTCCTAATCATGAGCCTCCCCAACCCCATTTTAAAATGTAATGAAAGTGATTACAGAGACTCTTTATGGAACCCTAAATGAATGGATTTAGTTAAACTCTTAATGAACTTTAAACTCTCCAAACTGGTGAGCTCCGGGCCGGAATGGCTAATTGCCTCGCTGGCGGGGCTGAGGCCGCGTGGCTGGCCTGGCAGCCGAACGCCGAGCTGGGGGGGACAGCTCATTAATTATTTAGGTCTCCTGGAAGCAGCGACCAACTACTCCATCTGCTCGACTCTTCTCCCCAGACAGACAGATTCAGCCCTAGACCAGCGTCCCAGCAGCAAGCAGAGGACGCAGCGTCAACCTCTGTGCAAAAGGAGTTAGAGAGAAGGGGGCGGGCCAGCGGCTCCGCGTGGGGCAGAGACTGGCTTCTGCCCAAGCCCGCACCATGGGCGCACTGGATGCTGCCCTCTGGGTGCATGGGGCCCGCACCCCCATGTCCAGGGGCTTCTGATCCAAGCCCACCTTGTTTCCTGAGCTCAGGCTGCCCTGCTGTAGGTACAAGAGCTTCCAACGTCCCCCAAAGCTGTCGGGTCCACAGGTGCGAGATGTGTTTGCAGCCCCGGGCCGTGCTCAGGGGCTCAGCAGAAACCTCGCCTCTGTGCCTGCCCTGGCTGCCTTCCTCCCGGCTTCCAAGCTCACCCTGGACGTTGGGGCCCTGCTGTCTGCCCAGATACGCACGTCCACCATGGCAGGGTTCCCCCCGCACCCCGACCCCCGCTTCCACCTGTCCGTCTGACGTCCATCTGCAGGGCTGGGCACACGACGGTCTTCGGCAGGTACGTGGGGGGTGAGACTGGGCCAGCAGTGGCCCACATCATGTGTGGGGTCCCCCAGCCCCCTTGTTCTTGCGATGTTCCTTGGTGCTCAAAAGCTCCTGCTGATTATTAAGCTAATGTTGGGTAAGGCAGGGGCCTCTCATCCGGAGGAAAGTCTAGGTTTGGGGATTTCTGCTGGAAACAGCAGGCCGACTAGGGCCACATTAGCATAACCGGCTGGACCACCTTGACGGGAGGGGACCTGTAAACAGGCAACAGAGACCAGAGTTTCCCTTCCCATCAGCATCAACAATGGAGCCCCCAGGCACCCCAGGCAACAGCCCCTTTTCACTCTCCCCAGCTTGTGCAGACTCTTCTGCACCCCCATCCACATGCCCACCACGACACCCTCCACACAGCCCTCCAGGGACTCCCCCACCTTGCCTGAATCTGATCCCCAAATAAGAGTGAGACTAGCCACGTCTCCAGATACGTGGCACTTCTAGGTGTCTCGAAAGTCACGCGCCTGGGGCGCTGGGTGCTGCGGGGCCTGGTTTGCTGTGTCAGGAAGGGCAGACTGGGCGGGGGCAGCGTGACCAGCTGTCCAGAGTCTTCTCCACGGCCCCTGCCGCGTCCACACGGGCTGCGTCCCCTGGACAGCCCGGGGTTGTGGGAAGGAGCATGCAGAGCCTCTGGGTGCCGTGGGCTTCGGGAAAGCCGCCTGGAGCAGCTCCTTCCTGACTGGCTAATTAGGGGACGTCTCCATGGTCTAGTGGGCGGCGGAGCATTTTCTGAGCATATTCGCGGACGCAGATGTTACCGTGCCCGACCACATCTGACAAGGTCATTTGAAAGTGAGATTCTCCCCAGAAAGTCAGGCGCGAGGGCTTGGGGGAGGGCTGGGGTCTTGGGTCTGCAGCAAACTCATAGAGAGCAACAAGCCACGGAAGTGTGTCGAGATGGCCCCGGCGTTCTCCGCAAATGGAGAGAGTGGCCAGCGAAGAGGCGCCGGACGCAGCTCGTGCTGCCTGTGGCTCTAGCCCGGAGCCAGAAGCGGGACCTCACGTTTGGTGGATCCTGCTCTCGCTCGTGTGGCTTGGACGTGAGCCAGGCCAGCCGGCCCCATTCGGGGAGCGCCGCGCTAAGAGGGGGCTCTGCCGGCTCCCACGTGGAAAGCTCTAAATTAAAATCCATTCCTCTAGGGACCGCGGGACCAGAGAAAACGGTTGGACCCCAAAGGGACCATTTCCACCATAATGAGAATTTTAAGTGGTAGGTTTCCATTCTCTGAAAAGCCTTTCAGAAATGTATGTGCAAATGACGGCTTCTGAACCACTGGCAGAGAGGCAATTAAATCAGAGTGAACACCCCTCCCTCGCACTCCCCGGCCTGAGGACCCTCCCAGGAGCAGGGCGCTCGTCCGAGCCATGCGGCCCAGGAGCCCCAGCAGAGGGTCCTTCGAGAGGCCCTCTTGCCGCAGCCGAACCCCAGGAGAGACGCCAGGTGGGGGGTGGGGATGGGCTGAGACAAGGTGTCCAGAGGCGGCTGCTCCCAAGGCACCTGCTTTTTTTCACTCAGACACAAGCTCGCTGAGCCTGGGAGGGCTGCCCGAGTGTCGGCAGGACCCCCCACTTCTCGCAGGCGAACTGCCAGGTGCGGCTCCCTGGCCTGGGCGTCACCTCCTCGGCTAGAGACACCCGGCAGGACGTGTGCTCGGTGCCCAGTGACCACAGCCAGCGACGCCCAGGCTGGGCAGGGGGTGAGGACGCAGACCCCAGGCGGCTGCCCAGCCGGGACCCCCACCTGCCCCCAGCCAGCGGGCAGGGACCTTCTGAGCCTCAGTTGCAAAGTGAGGCCCAGGTCACCCTGGTCGGGGGAGGGTTGTGAGCGGCTCATGCAGCGGTCAGTGAGGACCCTGGCCCCCCCGGGGGCGGGCAGCGAGCCTGGCCCGCCCGGCCTGCTCAAGGCGGGGTCCTCTGGTTCCACCGGAAGGGGTGGGCGGGGAAATCGCCTTTTGTGTTGAAAACACAGAAATGCAGGTTTCCTGTGGGTGGGCTTGGCTCGGCCTGCAGGGTGGTCCATAAGGCTGATGGCCCCGGGCGAGGACAGTGTGGTGAGGGGCCGCTCCACAACGGCCAGGAATCTGGCCCAGGCCCAGAAGCCTTCGCGGGCTGTCCAGGCTCCTGGGACCACGCTGCCCCGTCCTGCCGAGTGGTGACCAGGCCTACCCTTGGGGCTGGGTGGGAGGCGGGCGATGGCCGGGAGGTCAGGCCCTGGCCCAGACCCCGTGCCTGTTCCTGAGAAGGGAAAGGTCTTTGCAGATGCAGCCTCACCAGGGCCTGGAGCGCGTCCTGGGCCAGAGTGGCCCGATGCCGTCATGGGGCCCTTGTGCGAGGCCAGCAGAGCAAGGTGCCCTGCCGAGGACCCACAGATGCGGGGAGAGCCTCAAAGCCACGGCCAGCTTGGAAACTGAGGCTGGGACGTTCCCCGGGCACAGGTGAGGCCCGAGAGCCCACGGGGAGGCCCTAACGCTCTCCTAGGGAGGACCAGAGCCGCCCTGAGGTGCGCGTTCAGGCCCGCACTAGGGAGACAAAGGGCCGTCCCCACCAGAGCTGCGCCTGAGGCGGGGGGAGCCCTCACTCCCAGGTCACTGGACGGGCATTGAGTGGGGGTCACTGTCCCGGGCGAGCTGTCCGGGCGTCCATGCCCAGCCTGTCTATGGGCCTTAGCTTGGCGATGACCACACCCTTCCAGTCTAAAATAAGATGACCTTTACGGGTGCCCGCGCGTGCGGGTGGCCGGCGGCCTCCGTGGACAGCGTCCTATTGTTGACGGGTCCAGCAGATGCCAGCGATCCCCGGCCTCGCGTCCGGTGTCCTGGCCGTGGCCAGCGCGCAGCAGCTTCCAGACAAGAGGCTGCAGTGTCCAGGCTCCTCGGGAGCAGAGAAAGGGGCCTTGTCTCGCCGCCACTCCCTGCCCCCGGCGCCGGCCTTGCTCCCGGGATCCTAACTCCAGACGACAATCTGGGCAGAGCTCGGGGTCGGGACCTGGGAACGCGGGGCGGGGGCCGCCTGTGCAGGGCCGGGCTCGGGTGTCCTGGGGACTGTTGCTTCTGTGGCCGCCACACCCGGCTCTGGGTCCTGACGCCCCCGGTAGTTTCCGGCGTCCCCCCTGGCAGAGGACAGCTGGACGGGAGGGTGGGAATGGGGAGCTGGAATGAGAAGTCGCATTTTTCCAAGGCTGAGAAGGGGCCGTTCCACCTCCGAGGGCCGCGGCGGCTGCCGGAGGGGTCCACGGGCGCATGTGCACACGGACCGCCACGTCCCCGATGTCCTGATCATTCACTCGCTGATTTTTCCGGTGGGTTTTATCTTCCAAGTTTTCCGTTTCCCCCACACTCGCTGCGGCTCAAGTCCTCCCCGTCAGTCCCCGAGTCTGAGAGGAAGCGACACAAAACTTTTGATCTGACTGTGTTTCGCCCCTCATTTCCTTATGCATATTAAAATTTTATTGTCGACATTCTTGTTTAGGGGGAAAATCATTGGTTTGGCTTTTTAAAAAACTATCAGATGTTTTATAGACCCTCTAATGGCATGTTTGGTGTGAAATTAATTATCAAAGATACGCGGAGAGTTTTAAATTAGATTTTCTCTGCTCTTCAAGGCAAACAACTGGTTCTGTTTTTGTCACTAATACAAGGTTCTCATTGCTGCTTTTTTCTTCTCTACAATGAAATGATAAAACAAATCTTCAACTTATTTTAATGTGCTAATTGGGGGTTATTACAGCTCATTTTATTTACATTGAAATAAAAAAGCCCCAATTCATTTTCCCTGCATAAACAACTTAGAAGGGATTTTAATTGCCTCCTATACAAACGTGTATTCGCAAAGAGAAATGATGAATAACGGGAAAGGCCTAGAAGGAAATCTCGTCCGGGAGCGGGCTGCGCGGAATCCACGGTTCCAGGCCCCCGATGGCCGCGCGGGTCCCGTGTGGGCCGCTGGCTGTCCCGGACCGCGCTGGGCACTCTGCAAGAAATGACGGCTGGTAAGAGGCGGGACGACCCAGAAAGACAAGGCTTGGGGGCTGCTGCGGAGCGAAGACGCTGCTGCTCACCCCCCCCCTCCCCCCCCCCCCCGTGGTCCTGCGGGCCCAGGGCCCATGGCAGGGCGTCCGCAGCCTGAGTCCCACTGCGGGGCTGACCTTGGCCGGCGCTCCCGAGCCTTCAACCCTCCCCCTGCCAACTTCCCCCGGTCCTTCAAGCGTCAAAATATTCTCTCAGGGTTTCAAAAGCACCGCAGCTAGTCACGGCGGGGCCGGCGGGGGCAGGGGTGGGCGGGCCGCCGTCAGAAAATCATTGTCAGAGATGCTCTGATGAGGAGCTCAGGTGAAGCGGGCACTTGGGGAACAACCCCAGTCACTGGGTTTCTGGACTGGAGCTTCCCGGGCTGCCTTGGGTGTCCCCCCACACCTCACCAGGGAGGGGTCCCGGACTGCCCTGGGTGTCCCCCCCCACGCCTCGCCAGGGTGGGTCTCCCAGAGCCTGGGCGAGGACCCCAGCCAGCTCTGCTGCTTGTGCTCATCTGTAAAGGGGTGAACAGCCCCGAGATGCAGCCCCGCCTTCGTCGCCCGTCCATGGCAAGTTGCTCAGACCTCTGCGCCGCTGGGCTCTGGCCTTGGCGGTGTGGATGCGGGAGGCACCGGGGGCGTGGGCAGGCACCGGGCGGGTGGAGGCCCCTGAGCAGGTGTGGGCGTGCGTGTGCGCACCTGAGCCTGGAGGCGGGACGTCAGGGCGCGTCCCTCGGCGGGGTGAGACCACAGCAGGGGCGAGCGGGAGGCGAGCGGGAGCCGGGACGGAGCCCAGAGACAGGCCTGGCGGCGGGCGGGGTGCTGCCGCCTCCTGCATCTCCTGCCCGGCTGGGGCGAGCTGCCTAGTGCCTGCTGGAGCACAGTGGCCGGCGCCCGGCCCCTCCGTCCACGGCCTGCGGCACCCGTGGGCGCACAGCCTGGGAGCAGCAGGCCGACTCCGCTCAGCCCCACGCGGCCCCTGAAGCCCGTCGCGCCTCGCCTCGCGCCCCTGCTGGCTGGCTGGGCTTGGCTTTGGGCCGGCTGTGGGCTCCTGCCCCGGCATCACTGGTCTCGCAGGGTATGAGGACTGGGGTGGCTGGAGGGGAGCAGGCAAGGGAGACGCACTTGGGGGGGGGGGACAGAGCAGCTGCTGGGAGAGAGGAGGAGGAGGGGAGTCGAGGGGAGGAGGGAGGAGCAGGCCCGACCCCTCCCCTCCCCTTGCCCCCCTCCCCTTGCCCTCCACCCCTCCTCCCTGCCTCCCAGCTCTGATTCCTGGGTGTGCTGTGCCCCCAAGCTCCCGGCTGCAGGGACGTTTCCTGGCTGTACTGACCAGGCTCATGGCACTGTGGGGCCCCCAATAGTCATCCCGTGCCCCCCGGGTCTCCAGGGCTGGGTGAGCCACCCACCCAGGCCCGTGGAGGCAGACGTGCGGCTCAGAGCATCAGCGCGAGGACTCCCTGGCCCGTCCTCTGAGCGGTGACTGCGGCCGGGGCGGTGGCGGGGCGGTCAGTCTGTGTTTGGGCCTGGGGGCCAGGGCGGGGGGAGCCTTCGCGTATCAGCATGAGATTCTCGGGCAGACGACCCTCACGGCAACCCTGCACCCGGTGGGCCCCCGAAGGACGTCCTTCCATCCTGGCCCGGGAGCGGGGCGCGCTGGCCTTAGGAAGAGCAACAGACTCAGGCAAAGAGGAGGCTCCTCTCAGCCTCGGGGCTCGCTGCTGTCACCCCAAAACCACCTGTCCCTTGAGTCAGGGTGACAGGCCCACCCAGTGCTGGGGTCTCAGCCGACCCCCATACCCTGGGGACAAGAGGCCGACACCGGGCCTGAGGGAAGCCGGTCGGCCCTTCTGGGGACATCGTGCTCCCCAGTAGCCGTGTTAGGGGGAAGGATGTCCTGAGCGAACTCCACACAGGCTTTGTGGGGCCACCCCCACTCCATCCAGACCCCGGAGACTACAGACCCCAGGATCCCCAAGGGGAGGTTGCGAGGACCTGAGGGCAGACTTAAGCAGCCATTTTCTCTGTTTGTAAATAAAACCAGCCCTGCGAGTGGGTCGGGGCACTCGGCTCGAGCTCTTGGCCGGGCGGGTTTGGTCTCGGCGGGTCATTGGGATCCAGGTGGGCAGAAAGGGTAGGAGGCATTTATTTATTTGTTTGTTTGTTTGTTTGTTTATACAAGAACCGGGGTTCAGGCCAGATGCACGGGAGGGTGAGAGGATTCACCAGAGACAGAGTGGGGAGCAGAACAGGCAGACTGACTGAAACCCACTGCTGAGGGGAGCAGCGGGGACACAGGAGAGGTCTGCTGCGCCATGTGAGACCCTCACGGGCCGGGATCGAACCGGCGCTGCAGAGGCTGCGGACAGCTTCACAGGGCTGCGCTCAACCGCCTGCGCCACCAGGGAGGCCTGGTAGGACACATTTAAGAATTCATCTCCCTCTTTTCTCCCTGAGTTGTACATTTCCTCATCCCCCTTCCCTTGTAAATAAACCTCTGTTAACCTTTAGGGTGTGCCTGCAGTTTAAGGCCCCTTTAAGTGCTTGGGTGAGGACCCACAGTCAGGCAACCCCTTTTAGAGCGGGGTTGCCCTGCAACAGCTGGGCCCCCGGACACCCCATTCCCAAGCGGGAGGTTCAGTGGAGGTCCGTGAAGCCTTCATGGTGTCCTGTGTCACAAGGCCCTCTGATCGGTGACAGTTTGTGACCCCCCAAACGTGCCATTTTGACGTCAGCAACCTGACAGGGGAGGCTGGTCTTACCGTGCCCCCCGGAGCTCAAGTGTGTCCGTGATGAGCCCTCAGGCTGGGACACCTCTGGGGTCTCCATTGTTCTGGGGACCCCAGCTGCCGGGAGCTGCCCATGCCTGTGTCCATGGCTCTGCCCACCTCTGTCAGCCAGGTGGGCCCAAGGGGACGGGCCAAGTCCCACCTCCGCAAGGCCTTGGGGAATTCAGGGTCCTCCCACCATGGCCTGGACTTTTGAACTTGCATCCTAAGCTGCTCGAAGGCTGAGTCGACGGACCTTGTCTCGCTCGTCCAGCTGAACAGGTTTTTTTTTTTAATGTTTTCAAAAATGCCCAAGTCCCACACTCTTGTGTGCAGACACCCCAAGCGCGTATTCTCCGGAGACTGTGCTGCGGGGGTGCCCCCAGCCTGGACAGACCTGGCGAGAGCGTGGCCGTGGGTGTGGTTCCTCTATCTCCGCTGAGCGGCCTGCAAACAAGGGGGGCTCTATGATCTGGGTGTCCTGGCCTCCCTCCCTGACTTCTGGCTGGGGCCTCGCCGCCCTCAGACCGCAGCCTCCCTTCCTCCCCGCCGCCTGGGCCAGCGCACACCCCGGCGGGTCCATTTCTCATCTCCTGGACGTGAGATCTTATTAAGCAAATACGAGTCGGCGGAGGTTACCGCGGGCGGCCCGGAGTGCGCCGGCTGTACGTCTTCATTTCCAGACTGTCCTCGCAGATGCCAGCTGCGGTGCGAATGCGATTTTCTCCCTGGGCCCCCCAGGGAGAAAGGCGCTAACGATGCTCCACATGCTGAGGCTCGCGGCCCCAGGAGACAGCCAGCGAGGGGGCCGCTCGCGGGGTGCAGCGCCAGGGTGGGGGCCAGCAGCGGCAGCTGCCCTGCGCCAGATGTGTGATTGTCAGACTGTGTGTCTTTCCCCGCTCCCTCGTTCCAGGGACCTCGGGCTATAATTAATTCTTGAATATGGCAATAAATCAAAGCCTTGAACATTACAGAAAACTTTTCTCCCCTTCCGAACGGCTCTGCGGGCAGCTGCCGTGCTGTCCTGCCGTGCTGTGTCCCGGCCACCTGAAAGCCGCTGACTCTCCAGGAACAGCTCGGAGCCACCGCCACTCCAGTCTATGGGATCCGGAGTGGAAAAATAAAAATAAACCAGGAATAGCATCCGCTTCCGATCTGGGTCATCTCGTCTGCACCGGAGGCAGCCGCCCCAGAGGCCGCAGAAGCCGCTCGCCTGCGCCGGCCGAGGACGGCGCCTCCATTTGCAAGACGCACACTTTGCCTCTAAGAGCCTTCACGGAACAGTCTCTGCTCACTGTGGCATCTGCACACGGGCTCCTCGTAATTGATGAGAAATAATAATAAAAAAAAATGCCGGGGACGCCGGCTCGCAGCCCGCTGTGCAAGCTGCGCTGAGCAGAGAGAACAGCCCGGGGGCTGATCCGTGCATTTGCAAAATTGCTATTTCTTTTGTTCCCTCGCCCGTGTCCCCCAAACTCTGAAGATTTAAATCTTCAGCCTCTGCAGCTTCAAGCCTGGGAACAAATGTGCTTGGTTGTCTTAATGAGCTGCTTCCTCGGAATTCATTTTGGAGGCGCTCCGCCGGGGAGCGGGCGAGGGAGGCAGGAAGTTCAGGCTGATTAAACCGCAGACAGTCATTTAGCAAGAGCTGGACCTGTCTTGCCGCCAACCTCCCCTCCATGCGAAAGCTTCCGGCGCAGTGACCAGGCCTGTCGGAACCCCAGGGGCGCTTTGCACCCATCTCAGGCCTGGCGGAGCCGGAGGCTTGAGGAGGCTCCTCCCTCTAAAAGCGGGGTGACCCGGGCGAGTCCTCTAAGGTCCCTTTCCTCAGTTTCCTCACCTGGGCCTCATAATAGCGTCTCCTGGAAGAAAAATGTGGGACGGACAAGGGAGTCCCCACTAAGCATTTCGGTCAGTGCTTTTGATAAACTGTTGCTGAAAGGCCATGACCCCTCGGTGGGGGTGGGGGCTGAGGCGTCTCAGAGCCTGGCTCTCGACCAGGGTCTGGGCTGGCGAGGCCCTGAGGCAGCGGATGGCCGGTCGGAGCTCAGAAGCCCCACGCTGTCCATCAGGGAATGCGAGGAATTTGGGGTGAAAAGCAAGGAAGGTCTCCAGGAAGAGGCAGGGCCCTTCCTGGTGCAACAGGAGGAAGCACCTTCTAGCTAGGGGTCACCTGCGTCCTGTGGCCTTGCCGCAGCCCTGTGGCCAGCGGGGCCCATCCCTGGGCGTCTCAGGACTCACTCTTGAGCCTCCAAGTCGCTCAGGACGTCCAGGAGACGATGCCGCGAGGAGAGGGCTCGCAGCGCCTCCGTGAAAGGGCTGTGATGGCCATGAAGTGAGCTCGGCCCCTGTGTAGGGAGGGCCCTGGGAGGGGCTGGTCTTAGTGGAAGGCGAAGATGGTGCGGGCGCCGACTGGGCAGAGCACGGAGCTCTGTCAGCTGGCCGGGGGGCAGGAGGGATGGTGCTGCAAGGCTGCCCCGGGGCCTCCCCTCCCCAACATCCAGGCCCTGGGTCTCCTGGTGGCTGGCCCTCCTGGGCAAGGGATCCTCGATGCCCGCGCTCAGCTGCCCGCCCGGGGGGTGCGGTCAGCGTCTCGCTTGCTGGGGATTCACTTCATGGGTCCAGGGCTGCCGAGAACAGCGCGAGGGTGAGCGGGCTCCCCTCACGCCCGGCAGCTGCGAGGAGCGAGGCCGGGCGTTGCCGTCACTTTGGGCTGGTTTCGACCGAGAGCGGCTGCTGCTCTCCCTCCCTGCCCAGCAGGTCTCCCTGGGGACCCCGCGTGCCCACACCTCGCGGCCCGGCTGGGGGCACCAGAGCCCACGGGCCTTGACAAGGGCAGGCGGGCGATGCGGGGGCTTGTCTGCACTGCAGGCCCCTCTGGAAAGCAAAAGACCCGCCACGCCCCTCACCTCGCTGCGGCCTGGCCCACCCCCACCGCCGCCCCCGTGAGGCCACCAAGTCTTCAGGTTTTAAACCCAGAGACCCCAAGAGCCACCACCTTCTTCTCTAACGGACACCCCCTTCCTGGCACAACCCCCCACCCCCAGGCTTCCCCATTGTTCCGGCTCTTCCTGCGCCCCGGGAGTTCTCAGCCCTGGCAGCCTCTGCTGCTCCCACTCCCGACCCTCAACCTGCTCCAGGTACCATCAGCTCCTCTGACACTGTCTTCTCTGAGCCCTCACACCCATGCACCCCAAAGCACCACAAGGCCAAAAAGTCAAGAACCCCTATTTCCCACTGCCCATCTTGCCCAGTGGGGGGATGGCAGCCCGAACCCACAACAAGCTGGAAGGACTCACACTCCCTCGCTGCACCCCGCCCCTCCCAAGCGCATCTGCCCTGCACCCCTGCTCACGGCTGCGTCCTGCTCCCGCCCCGAGAGCCGCCTCCTCTGGTGCCGCGTCCACCCTGCCCCCAGCCCCGGCCCCTCCAAGCCTTTATTCTAAGACTGATCATAAAGGGTGTTGCGGGGCAGGCAGGAAATTCCCCGACCCCTCTGGGTTCTTCTCAGCTGGTCAAGCAAACAAATTAACATCAGACAGATTAGTAGGAGAAAAAGAACAAATTTAATTACATCTGTGTGGAGGGTTCACTTGGCTGTAAATTCCACAGCGAGTGATCGGGCTGGCGGTTTTGTTCTTAAGCTCAGGAATGGGGCTGGGCCTGGGTGTCGAGGGTAGGGGAGGGGGCACAGGGCCAGGAGGGGGGACACAGGGCCAGAATGGGGCGTCACAGGGCCAGGAGGGGCCACAGGACCAGGAGGGGGGCCAGAGGGCCAGGAGGGGGTCACAGGGCCAGGTGGGGGCCTATAGGACCCGGAGGGTATCTTTATGGAGGCTCCTGGTCAACAGGTTTCTTCTTGACAAGCCGACACAGTGCCCGTGACACAGGCCGCACATATTTCCATCTTATGTTTAGGATAAAACCTCGATGTCACTTAAAACGCTCCTGCCGAGCAGAGGCCGCTCTCCCGGGCCCAGTCGATTTGCGGACAGCCAAGGCCCTCGCCCAGGCCTGGCCCTCTGCCGGCCCGTGAGCCCCAGGGCCAACGTCCCTTATCCACCCAGCAACTCGCGAGCACCCCAAAAATCCACTGGAAGGACTCAGGCTAGCCAGCCCTAAACCGTGCCCTCGCCGTGCCCTGCCTTCCCAGCAGAAGCCCTCACAGAGCCCGCCCCGCCCGCCTGGCCACGGCCACCCTGGCTCCCCACAGCCGTCCGCGGCGGCCTCCGGCCTAGGCCCTGGGTGCGATCAGCTTGGGTTTGTCCCGAGCCTCGCCCTGTCTGCACCTGACTGACCAGCGCGAGAAAAAGAACTCCCAGGCCGTGGCAGATCCTGCCCTGCGCCGCGCCCCCCACATGGCGGAGACATTGTTAGGAGCCCTGGATGGCCCCGCGCAGCAGGCCGCCCGGAGCCTCCCTCCCCGCACGGGGCTGTCTCTGCCCTGTTCACGCTTCCAGCTTCGACCGAATCCATCTCCCGCTTCACAGGGAGGGCTGCCGGGCCCTTCCTGTCCGGGGGCAGCTTGTCCCCTTGCTGCCCGCAGCCTTCCGTGCTCTCTCCTCCCCGCGCTGCGGGTCGGCTCTGTCTGCTCCCCGTGGTTTGCCTTCCCGTCAACACAACAGCACCACCTGCCCACTTCAGGGCCAGGGCCTCGGCAGCCCCGTGCGCGTCCACCCCAGGCGGCTGGCTCTGGGCCGCGGCCATCAGCCAACGGGTTCTCCTTTCGCGCTGTGCTCAGAGATGGCCCCGGCGTGCGGAGGCCTGGCCGGAGGGGCTGCGTGGGGAGAGGAGCGCGGAGCCGGGACGCAGCCGACTCGCAGCGGGAAATGGCCCCGTCATGGTGGGGGGTCCTGTTACGCCCTGGCCCCTGGAGGCGGAGGACACGCACGAGACTGGGATGTGGCCCGGGGCCGCCTGCTGACAGCCAGGGAAGAGGGCTGCCTTCATGGCTGGCCCCAAGCCCCGGCTTAACCCCGTGGAGGAAGCGCGTTAGGACGCTCCGCAGCCTCCACGCCTCCCTTCGGGTCTCTGCTCGCCCTCTGGTTTCATCCTTCTAATTTTCTTTTCTTTCTGGAAACACTAACTCCCTCCCTGTGTTCCGACCTCTGCAGCTTCATTACTGTGGGTGGACTTGGGCTTGTTTATAATCTATTATTTTAATATTTTTCAGTATCGAAGTTCCTAGTAGTCAAGGTTTTCCAGTATCTGTACGTAGGCGTCGTCCTGCGCTCCTGGCTTCTTGGGGCATCTCCGTGTTCGTGGCCGACCTCCAGCTCCTGCTCCTGCGCTACGCCTCGGGCAACGCTTTGGTTTCTCCTCAACTCTTTCCACGTCACGAATGACCTCTTCGGCCCTATCTGACTTACTCCTCAACCCACTCGTTGCCTGCATTTTCTCCCTCCTGATTTTCTTTCCTAGAATTTTTCTCTGGTTCTTCTCAGACCTGCCGGTTCGAGCTTTGTGCGTCTGTTCTTAGCGCCGGCGTCTGCCTCCCCCCAGCGCGGTGCTCACCCCGTCCATCCAGAAACGGGCGCCCCCTCCCAGGGCAGGCTGTCACAGAGTCCTCCCGCGGCCCCGGCGCTTGCAGCCCGCCTTGCCAGCTGCAAAATTGAGCTCTTAAAATGGAGATTTTTCCAGATGGTTTCACTGAAGGATTTTGCCAAACAGTTAAGAGAGCGCGTCAATTATACACAATCTCTTACAGAAAATGGAGAGGAGAAAACACTTTCCAACCCACCGCATGAAGCTGGTCTTGCCCTGGTGTCAGGACCCGGAAAACAAGCCACAGTGCACATCAAGTGCAGCCGCTGGGTGAGGTTCCTCATGAATTCGGATTCTGGACCTCATTTCACAGGTGTCAGCAGACAGAATTCAGCAACATATAAAATAGACCAAGGGGCCTTATCCCGGGGCTGTGAGGTGCCTTCGTATCTGGACATGAGCCGCCGCCAGCCGTCACGCTCTCCGCTGGGCGAGCGAGCGCACGTGTCTCCCCAGCCGGTGCAAGACACGCTTTCGACAAAATCCAGAACCCATCCGTAGGGGCAGGAAGGCACAGGGCAGGATCTTTATGACCCGAGCAGACGGGGTAAAGGAAAGTCCTGGAGCCCTCAGTGGCTTTTCCAGGCATTTATTGAGTTCACCAGGTACACGGCAGGCCGGGGGCCGGGGTCTTGCAGCCCCCGCGAGTCTTCACTCTTCCTGGGCTCCAGGCCTTCTCTGGTGGCCTCTGCTTCTCTGAGGCGCTGCTCCTGCTGCTTCTCCTCTGATCTCTCGCTTCTCTGGCGTCCCCGTGACGCCGCCATAGAGGCCCAGTCTCAGCCCAGGTGCACCCACTTACGCCTGCCCACACCCACCCCAGGCGCCGCCATCAGGCGTGCACGCAGCTCCGCAGGGATCCATCGTCCATCCTAGTGGTGGGAGGGAGGGAAAGGCTGACCGTCATTTACCTTACACCGTCATGATAAAAAAATAGTCTGAGTAAAATAGAATTAGGGAGGAAATGCCTCAAGTTGATAGAGATTCTACTGAAAAAGGTAAAAAGAAAAGCCACAGCTACAGACGCTGGACGCTTGTCCATGGGGGGCGTGCAGGGCACGAAGAGGAGGCCGGGCCTCAGGGCGGAGAGAAGCCAGGCTGTGACCACAGCCAGGGGACCGGTCCTTTGTGCTGGAAACTCCAAAATGCTGACGAAGAAAATGAAGATCTGCAGAAGGGACACACTGTGCAGATGTGGGGGGACTCCACGTTAGCAGCCGACGGCGCACAGTGGGGCCACGCCTGCGGGCGGCCTACTGCGGGGTCTGCAGTCCTTGTGTGGACAGGCTTGACATCCTCAGATCAAAATCTCAGCAAGAGTTGTTGTAGATATAGGGCCTCCCCGGTGGCGCAGCGGTTGAGCGCTGGGTTGCAGAGCTGCCCGCGGCCTCTGCGGCGCCGGTTCGATCCCCGGCTGCTCCCCGGCCACCGGAGGAGGGTCCCACATGGCGTGCAGACCTCTCCTGCCGCCCGCTGCTCCCCTCTGCAGTGCACTTCAGTCTGCCTGCTCTGCTCCCCGCTCTGGCTCTGGTGAATTCTCTCACCCTCCCGCGCTTCTGACTGTACCCAGAGCTTGTATAAATAAATAAATTAATTAAAAAAAAAAAGAGTTGTTGTAGATATAGACAGGAGTATTCTAGAATTCAAATGAAAAGGCAAGGGAACTAGAAAAAACAATTTCGAAAATAAAGACAACAGAGGGAAGATTCGCTCTGTCCAGTGTTGAGACTTTGCCCGCAGCTGCGTGGCCCAGCCGGGCGGTGTCAGAACACGGGCGCGGAGGCCAGCGCGCTGCACGGGAAGCCCACAGACAGCCCACGCGGGTTTCCCAGCTAGTGACCCTAAGACGTTTCGGCCAGTGGCACCTGTTACTGGTTCAGATGCACAGATTTTACCTCTGCAGCCTGAACACCGGCACCTGGCGTGTGCGCGTGTAAGGAAATAGGGTCTTCACAGACATTTTCAAGCCAAAACGAGGTGCTCGGGGTCAGCGCTCACCAGCGAGGACTGGCACTCGCAGTGAGGGAGGGTCTGCCCAAGGAGGGGCCACGGGGGTGAAGCGGGCGACGCTCCTGCAGGCCAGGACGCAGCTGCCCGGAAAGGACCGGCCCCGCCAGAGGCCGCCAACCCCGCCCACACCTCGGAACTGTGCGAGGGTCTGATCCTGCGGTTCCAGGCCCCCAGGGGTAAGCTTGGTAGGTGTAGGGTGAGGTAAAAGCATCAGGCTTGTCTGCCCTCCCGCCATCAGGATGGATGACGGATCCCTGCGGTCCTGAATCATGCCTGATGGCGGCACCTGGAGCGGGGTGTGGGCCTAGGGAGATGGGATTCACCTGGGCTAAGGCTGGGCTTATAAGGACGCCAGGAGAACCGCGAGGGAAGCAGAGAGAACGCAAGAGAAGGCCGGAGAGCCCAGGAAGAGTCAAGACTTGTTGGGGGCTGGGAGCCTGCCAGCCCCCCGGCCCCCCAGCACCCCCGCCTGCCGTGTGCCTGGTGAATCCCAATAGAAGCCTGTCTCCTTCGCCTCATCTGCTCGGGTCATAGAGGCCCCGCTCAGTGGCCTTCCTGCCACTCCAGTCGGGAACTGGCACAGCCGGGTGACTGGGCGCCCAGAGCCGAGCACCGAGCCTCGCCCGAGGCGCCCGCCCTGCGCGCGGACCAGCTCCCCGTGCGTCGGGGAAGTAAGTGTCAAATGTGAAACTACAACTTTTAGAATAAAAACGGGAGAAAGTCTGCAGGATCTGGCAAAGGGTTCTTAAACTAAACGCCAAAGGCATAATCGATGGGAGGAAAATGGATGAGGTAGATTCATCCAAATTAAAACCTCAGGCTCCGCGAAGCCCCCGTTGAGAGGGGCCAAGCGCCGGCTGGCAGGATGTATTTGCAGACCACGCACTTGACAGAAGACTCGTTTCTAAAACAAATAAAGTGCTCTCCAGACCCAGTTGTGAAAAGGAAAAAATCAATCTAATTAGAAAATGGGGAGATGACTTGGAGCGAGTTGGCCGAGGCGGCAGCCCAGGGCGGCGCAGACGCGGGAGGCGGCCGGCGAGAGGGTACCGGGGGGCACAGCCGGCGCAGCCAGGGGGTGTCTCCACACCACGGCCCACGGGGCAGAGAGTGGAAGGGCTGTTCCCACCCGGACAGCCTCGCGAGTCTCCGAAGGACCACGCCGAACGGACCAGGGCGCCCCAAGAGGCCGCCCCCCGCACCGTGCCGCTGCTACTGCCGTGCCTGGGAAGGGCAGCGCGGAGGGCAGGGGTGGGCGGGAGGCGGCCGGCAGGACGGCAGGGGCCGGGCGGGGAGGGACTGTCCACAGCAGCAGCTGCTTGCGAGTGTGCGGGAAGGCAGCACGTGACCCCTGCTCTGGGAATGACCCTTAGGCCCTGCACCAAGCGCTTGGAGAGAGAGTTTAACGTAGAAACACGCCCCGGGCAGGAAGGGCTGTGGTGAGGCGGGAAGATGACCCTGGTGGCTCGGGGCCCCGTGACGCTTGCTTGCTCGGCCGCCGTCCCCCAGGCATCGTCCTCCCTGCGATGTCCCTGCCCGCCCCCCTCCTCCCTCGAGGCCGGTGTCCCCGTGGCGCCCAGTGCTTGCACCAGCAGTTGTCACAGGCTGGTGTTCCCCGGGGCCGGCGTCCTCGCCCGCTCACCACAGATCCTGACAGCACTCGCGGACAAGGTCAGCATCGTGGACACGGTCAGCATTGTGGACAGCCGCGGTGAGGAGCCAGGCGGACCGGCCGCGTCTCTGCAGCCTTTCCGAGAACCGCGCTTCAGGCGTCTCCTGGAGCCCACGCAGCTGCTCTTGGCCTCGCTCTCCCTCCGGGCACTGTGCTGGGACCGGCGCTGCGGGCCAGGGCCGAGGTCCTGCACATGCAGCTGCCAAACACTCTGCACCTCAAACTCCCATCCCTGGGTTCTCTGAGGCCCGGGGAGGGGGCGTGGAGCCCCAAGCTATCTCAGGCCGACGGCCGAGCAGGGAGGAGCGCGGTTGCACGGCCACGCGTGTGTGAGGGGACAGGGAGCGCGGACAGCTGGACGGGCACTTCTAGCCTGAGGCGCTGCTGTCCTACCTGACCCAGTCCCCTGGGAAGCCGGGACACAGTTATACTCGAATATCAGATGAGTAACAGACACTTGGTGTATCTCAAATGTCGCAGGGGATGCGCTTGTACTGAAATCCTGTACCTGTTGCTTGACTGTAGTTCATGTCGAGCTGCACATCCTGGCATTTTACTGACTAAACTGGCTACTAGCTTCGCGATCGCGCAGGGCCCTGTCCGGAGGGCGTCCTGGTGGGCTTGTCTCCTCGGCTCCCCTGTCCTCTCCAGAATGGCGAAAAGTCACCCTCATTTGCGTCTTTGTCTCAGGCTAAGATGGTGTTTCTGGGTCTTCAAGGAAAGGGAAATATTGCAAACACGCAGAACACCCGCTGTAAGGGCGTGACCACCCCCCAGCCCATCCTGGATCTGGGGCACCACAGCCTGAGCTAAGACCCCCCACCCGCCCCTCACCAAGTTCACTCAATTTCCTTCTGAATCTTTCTTGCACCTTCGGGAGCCTGGGGGATACTTACTAAGGCCAGTGCTTAAATATAAGCCTCCCAGAAGTCGCCTGACCTGGTTAAGTCACCTGTGCCCTACTTTGGGAGGCACTTTTGAAGCCTTCCACTCCAGGCACCGCGTCTTCCTTTTGAAATGTTTTGCAAAGCTCCATGGAGGAGGGAGCCGGGCCTCAGCCCGTGGGCTGGATCCAGCCAGGAGACTTTGCTCCTTAGGACAGGCCACCTAGCCACGCGTCAGCCGCTCGGGCTGTGGTCAAGCGGTCAGCACGGTCAGCGCAGCCTGGGGGAGACCGGGCCGCAACACCTGCGCCCAGGTGAGGAGGCAGCGACGCTGCCGTGGGGGGGCTCGTGGGAGGGGCGTGTCCCGAACTCCAGGCCAGCAGGCTCTCGATAGAGACCAGGTGGAGATGGTTTGGCCAGGTTTTGGAGTGTGCGTGTGCATACGTGTGTGCATGATGTGGGTGTGGGTAGACACGTGGGTGTGTCGGTGCATGTGTGTGGGTGTGCATGTGTGTGTGCGCCTGTGTGCATGTGTGCATACATATCTAGTGTGCGTGGGGGGGGCTGTCACTTCCATTTGGACCCACAGCAGCACTGTCTCCGCTCGGTGCTCATCGTTAGGGCAAGAACGTCCCCCACAAATCATGGCCCGCCCCGTCTCGCTGCAGCGCCGGGTGGGTCTCTCAAGACGGTTCAGCTCACAGGACGCCAGTGTGAAGGGCTGAGACAGGGTGGCCCACAGCCCCCCCCCACCGCTGGTGCCAGGGACTGTCCACTCGGAACCTCGTCTTCCCCCCAAAGGCCTCGAGCATTAGCACCTGCACAGGAAAGGGTGGCATCGGAACCCCCTGGTGGGGGTGGTGAGGGGCCCAGCCTCGCCACCCGAGTCCCTGATCTCTGACGGGAACTGTGAGTCTGGTCTCAGCTTCTCGGAGGGCAGCAGGCCGGAGCCGTTCCGCTCGCTAGGTGTTAAAGGCCAAAGGGCCGCGACCTCCTGCCGGCTCCTCCCCCCTTCCTCTGTGCATTGCGGGGGACCCCGTGTCCGGCAGGCCGGGACTCCTGCTCTTCCCACCTCTGTGTGGAAAGGTGGAGCCCTGAGGCTGCCCCTCCCGTGGCCTGGGCTCCCTCCATGCCATTGCAGGCGGGGCTGCCTCACCGGGTGCGACCCCCGTCCGCTGCCCCGCCTGTGCCCTGCCCTGCCTCCCCCTGCCTCCGCCCCCAGGACCGCCCCACGTGCGGGTCTCGCCGCTGCGAGCCTGTGAAGCGGCGGCATCGGTGCAGCTTTACTTTTTATAGCTTCTTTGCCCACGTCTGTGGGCACCACAGAGAGACGCGTCACCAGGTGCGCCTCTAACTAGCAGAATTAGGAATCATTCAGGGCTTTGATGGCGCCAATTAGCTTCCCAGTATGAGCGCCAGGGTTTTTCCTAATTAAGGCAGGAACGGCTTCTCAGTCTATAATAATCTCATTTAAAGTGTGTCCAAAACACCTACCCGGCCTTGTTGAGGAACAACCCGGGCATTTTTTCTAACGATCTGCAAACAGATTCCCCCAGGCTCAGTCCCTCGCTGTTTGCTCGCTGCTCACAGGCAGTGCCGGGGGCGGCACACGGCGAGTGTGAGTCGAGTGTGCACATCTGCAGGAGACTCGCGCCTTCCGTGCACCAGAGACAGCGGCCGGCGGATGAGCGGACGAGGACGCGGCCTCGGCCTCTAACGCCATCCCCCAGGGAAGCGGAGATTCAACCTCAACACCGTGAGGTCCAGCCCCGGCGCGTCCCCTGCTGTCCCGGAAGAGGGGCGCTCGCCGCGAAGCTGTTCCTGAGCCCGTGACAGGCAGAGCTCAGCTGCAGCCGAGACACGGGTGCAGAGGGCGTCTGCGGGGGTTGGGGGTCAGCGCTGCCTCCCCAGAACCCCGGGAGCACCTGGTGCGTGGCGAGAGCTTAAGCGACGGCGGTGCAGCAAGGCTCCGCGCCGTCCTGTCTTCGTTTCTCGAGGAATCGCCGGGTTGTTTCCAGAGCATAAGGCTCCCTGCGCCCCAGGCCTCGGCTGTCCTTTGCCAATGCCCCTGGCAGGCGGGAGGCGCATCGCGGTGCCCTCGAGCTGCACCTCCTTGTTCATCAGCGACAGGGGCCCCTCACGTGCCTGCCGGCCACCCGATGTCCCTGCTGGGGAGGTGACTGTTCGGGTCTCCGGGCCGCGGTTCAACCCTGTTTGCTTTTTATTATTGAGTCATGCGGCTTCATCATCCATTTTTGACTATTAACCCCCTTGACAGGTATGATTTGCAAACAGCTCCTCCACAGAACTCCCGTAGCTGCAGCTCGGCACTCCTGGGTGTTCAGCTGAAGAATTTAGAAACGCTGAGTCAAAGAGACGCGCCACGCCTGTTGCAGCGTGACCGACAGCACAAAGCTGCGGGAGCGACTTGCGTGGTCTCCAGCAGGTGAGTGGAAGAAGGCGCAGTCGATAAGGGAACACGCCCAGGCGCAAACACAAGACGAGACCTTCCCATCTGAGAGAGCCTGGAGGCCTGGAGGGCCGTGGTGCCCGGGAGCTAAGTCGGGGGGACGGACAGACCCCACGGCTCACTCTCGTGTGGAAGGCGCAGACACATGAGCAAACAAAACGAAACGAAAACACGCTCTTGGATGCAGAGAACGGGCTGAGGTGGTCAGAGGGGCAGGGCGCGGGCACGGCCACCGGCCACGGGTGAGCTGCGCGGTCGGCGGGGAGCCCGGCTCCGGCAGGACACGGCCCAGGGAATGCCTGGTCCCCTGCAACGCCGGACACTACCTAACGCCACCAGCCAACTGACCACCGGGAGGATTGATTTGAAAGGGGACTTTGAACAGAGTTTTGCTCTTCCTGAGAGCACAGGCCTTGCCTTTGTGCCAGGGAGATCTGCACAACCCCGAGGCCCCAGTCCTGACGCCTCACACGGGCTGGGTCTGCGGCCTCAGAGGAAACAGGCCCTGCAGGAGGCGTGTTCAGCAGCCTCCTCGCGAGCACTCGAGCTGGCTTCCCACGGCTTACCCGCCGCCCCCAGGCTGTGCGCGTCCCTTGGGGGACGTTGCAGAGCCCAGGAAGCCCGTCTTCTGGAGAAGCCTCCTCTCCCCACCGCTGCCACCTGTAGCCGCCCACACCTGCGTCCATCCTGGGCAGGGCGGCCTCGCTTGCCCTGCGGGCCAAGCCGGGCCCGTGCAGGGTGCTCCGTCAGTGCCGGGTGAACCGCAAGAGGCACCCGAAGGGCGTGCAGCCAGAGCAGGCACCCACCCTCTGTCTCCTATAAACATCCCGCTGCGAGCAGAGACAAGGCCCCGGGGAACGGCTGGGAGCTGGCCCAGCAGCGGCAGCACCGGGAAACAAAGCAGCCGTCAGGTGCCCAGGAGCGCCTGCCCTTTACAGCTGGAAGACAAACAGGAAAACCCATGGCAAATAGCCACAGAGAGCACCGGCGGGAGGCGGCTTGGCTCCTGGATCAGCTGTGACGGTGGGTGGGGGCCGGTGCCACTCCTTTGTCAGCCACAGGTTCTCCTGACCCCCCCACCCTGTTCTGCTTAGAGCTCTTTGGCAGAGGCCGCAGCCCTGGGGCGGGCCTGGAGTCTGGGCACCTGCCCTGCCCCCGCAATGCCCAGCCTGACCCCCGCTGCAGCAGATCAAAGCAGCAGCTGAGGCCTCCCATCCTCTGAGGGTGCCTGGGGTGGGGGAGGCGTGCTCCCCCTGGGGCTGCCTGCGGGCACCCCCTGGCCCAGGCGACTCTCCCAAGAAGACTCTGGCATTCACTCCTTGACTTTCCCGTGTTTCTTTCATTCGTTTTCTATGACATCGTGACAGAGGACCCCGCCGCAGCTTTCCTTAATACCCCAGGGCCGCCTTGCAGATTTTGAGGATCAGGAGTCCAGGGACCTGGACCGTCCGCTCGGGATGTCACAGGGCTGCCGTCTCATCTGCGGCTCGACCGGGCCCCATCCACTGGCCGCGGGTTCTTGAAGGCTGCCCGGCCGAGGGCTCCTTCCGTGCTGGCCGGTGGCTCTCTGATGGGTCTCCCAGCCTGGGACTGGCCTCTCCAGCACGGTGTCCCCAGGTGAGTGCCGCAGTCTCACCCTGTAACCGCTGTGCAGACACCAGTGACACCATCAAGCCATCCCATCACCTCTGCCACATTCTGTGAGTCAGAGGCAGGCCCCAGGGGGTGGGAGCCCACGTGGTCCTGGAAGCCACCCTAGCATCTGCCTGCCTCCTTGCCTGGACTTCAAAATGTCCCTCAGCTCCAGGACAAAGAGCAGCCTGAGCTCAGCTGCAAAATTCCGAGGAGCTCAGAGGAGGCCTCCTGGGGATCTCCGAGGGGGCCTCAAAGGGAGCCAGTGTGGGGTGCTCACGGCCCAGCTGGCTCTGGCTTCACCACACGGGCCCTCCCAGGTTCTCCCCCAGCTCGCTTGATGGTAACACCCTCTGCCAGATTTTCAGGAAAAGACCAGACGACCAACCCATCAGCAATCGCTGTGGCCTCGACCTTGAAGTCACACCTACATGCTCAAGACGTCTCCCCTCGGCCAGGCCAAGCGAGGCTGCCCTGTCTCAGCGGGACCGGAGGCCTCGGGCTGTGCTGCTGCTCGTGTCCCTGTGATCTCGACAGTTTAACCAGAGTGATCTTTTAAAGGATTCCCCTTGCTCAAGACACAAACCTGTCTAAATTCCATGTCACTGTGGACCTTAAGACGGACCCCTTGACATCAATAAATACAGCTCTCCACTGCCCTCTCCTCTCCCACCCCTCCTGCTGTTCCTCAGACACACCAAGCATTCTCCTGCCCCAGGGCCTTGGTGCTGGCCGCTCTCGCTCACAGTGCAGGTTTCCCATGAAATTTCAAGATACTGCAGGCGTCTCCTTGCTCCCCCAGGCCTCTGCTCACACCCGCAGCCCCGCCATGTGGCACCTACTAACCCTCTAGCTCTGCTCCAGCTTCTGCACAGAGCTGACAAGCTCCTGCTCTGGTTTCTTCTCTGCTTCTCCCGCGGGCGTGTAAACTCCGCGAGGGCCAGGACTTTCAGGCTCTGTCCCTGCCTGGCCTCGGGGGGTGGATGGACGGTGAGTGGATGGGCAGATGGTTTGCGCTGCGCCCCTGGCCTGGGGAGTCCATTCCCGTCTTTCTGTGTCCATACATGTTGGGGCGAGGGTCTTCACAGCAGGCTTTTCTGTCTTCACCCAACCCCAGGTCAAATCTCTGCAGGTCTGGGGCCAAGCTGTCTCTTTCAGTCAACAGCACTTCTCCCTCGGCCCAACTGCCTCTGTGTGTTGGGCACTTTCCAAGGGCACAGCCGCCCGCCCGTTGTTCCGCTATGACTGATATTTTCCCCTGGCAAGCTCATGGTTTGCAGGAAGTGATTCTCCCCACATCGGCCTCCGAACAAAACAACACCGGGACAGTGGCGATGCCTCTGACAATGGTTATGGAGATGAGGCGCAGCCGCCAGCCAGGGCCTTTCTCTAGATGCAAATTCGTCCTGCAGCGCCTGCCAGCTACCTGCCCCTGCCCGCACCCCTGCCCTCTCCAAACAGCATTGTCTTCACGTACAGAGCAGGGCGACGCGCCACCTGGGCCAGGCCGTGAGGGGGAAGACATCGCTTGGTGACTCTGAAATGGCTCGATCAGTGCCCGGCCCCAAAATTCAAGGCGGCTGCAGCCAGCGGCCGCGTCCCTGCGGGCCCGAGGGAGGAGCCGGCGTCTCCCTGTCATGAGCACTTTCACCTTAAACCGCTTTGGGGCTCCCCTCCCCCAGGCAGACTGGCCCTGAGTACGCATTGATGGCATAGGGTCTCGGAGGACGCTCTCTAGAATGTTCCACGCCAGCTGGGGAGGGCTTCACCACGGCTCGTTCAAGTTCTTTTATATCTTCGAAATATTTAGTCCAGTTTAACAGAGAGACTGATCTTTAGCGCAAAGACAGGGAATGGGAGTTTTATCAACAAATCCTTTCTGCTTCAGAGCATTCCTGAGGCCGCCTCTGAATCCCGACAACCTTCGAGAACTTAATTTGAGAGCAAGCTTGCTGGCAAGGTCGGCGTGGCCTCTTCAAGGAGGTGCAGTTGGCTGAAGAAAAGGCAGCTGCCACCCCCTCTTCCATGACCGCGCTCCTGCGCTGCCCGTTCCCCGACAGCCGCTGCTCGAGCTTAGGAACCCATCCCTTCCGGACGGAGAGCGGATTTTCAAGTCAGATTGTGAGACCAGCTTCTCGCGCTGGTACAAGCTACAGACAACTGCTGCCTCTGCAGGAGCAGCGTGAGCCCCACACAACAGCCCGGGAGTCAGAACGCCGGCTGGGGCTGGAGCGGGGTGCACCGGACCCCAGAAGCGCGACCTCGGCGTTTCAGGGTGGGGCAGCAGCTCTCGCCCCGGAAGAGGCTCAGATGTACCCACTGCCACATCTTTCTTCATTTTCTTAGCCCTGGCCTGGGTCCACCTTAAATTAACGTTAAACAGCTTTATTAAGCCAAATTGACTTCAATTTCAAGGCTCCCCGGGAGCTGGCACGCATCAGAGGCTCCAGCGGTTTCCAATAGTTTCCACCAGCGCTTTCTGCGGCGAGGCTGGGAATATGAACACGCAGTGATTAGGCTGCGCCTCCCTTTGTCAGAGGTTTAATTGCTCACAGTAGGGCCGCTGCTAACAGGTGCGTCCAGGCCCCAGCCCTTCCCGCACTCGGCTTTGCAACCGGCTCATTTGAGATATAAAACCACCCGCACGGGACTGCCGGCCCGCTGGCCCGCTAGGCAGGGAGCAGGAGCCCACGGATCCCGCAGCGCCCTGGCCACGCACGACCCGCTCCTTCCCAGCGAGCCCCACGGCGCCTCGCCCCATGGCGGCCCACCCCACAGCGGCTCAACCCACAGCGGCTGGCCCCACGGAGGGCGGGAGGGCCAGAGAGCAGGCCCTTCAGCGCCGGCCTGGCCAGGCACACCCGAGCCCCGTCACGGTCACCTCCCACTCGGGGCGCCACGTGGGGCTCCACTGGTCCAGCTGTCCTCTGTGACCACCCCCATAGGCCTGTGATGCTGAACCCAAGTGCACAGCCCCCCACCCCCAGGAAGGGAAGATGTGGGGCTCCACCTCGGCAGGTCTGCCCCAGCCAGGAGCAGCTGGGAGGGCCCAGCCCCGCCCTCAGAGCCCGGCCCGGCCCAGCCCCTGTCCCAGCGAAGCCCTCCAGCCCCCGACACCATTCCCCCCTTAAGACGCCAATGAGGCTGGCTCCCTCGCGGCCGCCGTGCTCTCCCCGCCATTGAAGGCTTCACTTTCCCATGACAAATAGTTTGAGTTTATAAAATGGCTTCTCGGAGGCTCTGCTGCGATCCGTACGCTTGTGTTTAGATCACGAGCCAGTGGCCGAGGGGAGCGGGCGCCTGGTTCGCGGCCGCACAGCGGCGGGGTGTGGCCGCGCTGGCCCCGGTTGGTGGCGGCCCGGAAGGCAGCCGCACCCCGGCCTCCCGTGGCCAAGGCTGGGGACCCCGGCCCGCCGCCGCCTCTCTGTCCCGTCCCATCCCATACGGAAAACCAGATCGAAAACCAGAACGAACTATTAACTCTCATTACCATTTTTATCTCCAATGGTGCAGATTCCATTTGCCATCACTGTTCGCATCTGAAAGCAAATTGTATTTGCATAAGGAGGGGGAAAGCGCCTGTTTTGTTTTTTTTAAATTAAGAGAAAATATACATAATGGTTTCAAGGGGAAGACAGCACCGCCCAGACACATCTGTTAAGCAAATTGAAATTCCAGAAGCCTGATGTTATGGAACAAATTGCAGCCCTTCCCCGAGGAATCCACTCGTGGGCCTCTCCGCTGGCTGTGGGCTGCTGGCGACCGGTCTGCACGGGGGCCACCAAGGCCAGGGAGGTCGCGAGGGAGATGGGCCTTGACCCCGCAGGACGGGGGTCCCCGCAAAAAGAGACCAGGACACAGACGCAGCTGCTGACGTGGCGGCCCAGCCACGGCCGGGGACTCGCTCGGCCTCCGCTCATCCCGGGGCCTGCCTGTTAGGGGGAGAGGCTGTGCTGAGCTGATTCCACGCGGGCCTTGTGGACGCCACCCCCACTCCAGGCCAAAGCCCTCAGGACACGGGGAGAGACGAATCTGTCACCACCCAAGGGAAGGAGGCTGGGACCTGAGGCGGAGTTAAGCAGCCAGGTTGGGTATAAAAACCAGACACGTGGGCCTTGGGGGGCTCCCTCTCTTGCTCTCTCTCTCTCTCTCTCTCTCACTCGCTCTCGCTCTGTCGCTCGCCTCCTGGCTTCCCGGCTCCTGGCTGGCAACCAGTTCTCAGGGTGCCATTTGGGATTCCAGATCGGCACATCGGGGAGGAGTCAGTTAAAACTCTGTCTCCCGCTTTTCTCCCTGAGCTGTCCATGTCCTCACTTGCCCTGCCCTTGTCAATAAACCTTTCGTGAACCTTCCGCGTGCGCCTGCGGTGGAGCAGTGATAAGGCCTTTCAAGCGCGCGGGTGAGGACCCACAGCCAGGCACCCCGTTTTGTATCGGGGCTGCCCTGTAACATGCCGACTGGAGGCCCTGCTGACCGAGGCCCCGCCGAGCGCAGGCCCCGCTGCGCTTCAACCCACTTCCACGAGGGGGCAAGTCACGGGTTGTCACTGATGCCCACAGCGGGCGGCCTGGACGCCCCCAGGATAGCAGGGGAGGGAGCCTCCTGCCTCTGGCTAGTCCTGAGGAGGCCGCTGGACTCAAGTGCTATTTTCTAAGGTGCCCAGCGGGGAGGGCAAGTGGGTGAGAGGGTCAGCTGTCCAGTGAAGTGTCGGTGTCGGTGAGAACACGGCCTGTGCCCACCTGAAACCTCTGCCATGGGGCCTGAACTGCAGGTGCGGGCAGGCACAGCCGGCCCTCCAGGGAGATGCCCGGGGCCACCTCAGGGCTGGAGCGGAGCGGACGGGGCGGGCCCAAGTCCCCCTCCTCACCTGGCCAGCGGGGTCCGGCTGGAGGGAGTCACATAACCGCCCGATGGATCCCTGCGCTCCTGAATGCCTGCCTGATGGCGGCACCTGGCGTGGGGTGTGGGCATGCGTAAGTGGGTGCCCCTGGGCTGAGAGACGGGGCTTAAAAGGGCGGGGACGTCAGCCCTTGAAAGCCGTCAGGACGTCTCGGGGACGCCAGCAGAACCGCGAGAGCAGCGGAGAACAGGCCACCGGAGAAGGCTGGGGAGCCCAGAGAGAAAGAAGACTTGCTGGGGGCTGGGAGGCCTGCCCGCCTCCCGGCCCCCCAGCATCCCTGCCTGCCGTGTGCCTGGTGAATCCCAGTAAAAGCCTGAAAAGCCACCGAGGGCTCCAGGACTCTCTCCTCCTCCACCCCGTCTGCTCGGGTCGTGGAGATCCTGCTCTGTTCGCTTCCTGCCATTCTACTCCGGGGCAGAAGGCCTTGTGCGCACACCCGACGCCTTCCAGGCGCAGCCGCCTGCGGGGAGAGCCCACCTCTGGCCGCGGGGAGTGAGGCGCGCCAGGTGGGTGCGAACCCCCTTCCTTCGGGAAGCCCGGCCGCCCTCCTGGCTCTAGCTGGGAGCATGCAGAGGTGGGCCCCTGGGGGCCGGCGCACTGGGGGTCGGGAATGGCTCTTCAGGCTGCTGTGACCCGGCGCCTCTTATTTACAAGGTCCAGGTGCGCCGTGAAGACCTAGGAAGCGCCTAATAACTTTCTTTTCATGTTCAGAAGCCACGAGGGGCTCAGACACACTCAGAAAATAGTGTGTCACCTTCCAAAGCCTTAGGTGATTTGGAGCAGAAAACGGTTCCCTAATTCGTCTCCCGAGCCAGTCAATAAATCCGGCAGACGTCCCCGAGTCGCCGCGGAAATGTCGGCTCCTCAGGGTCCGGGCGTGTCAGCCTCCTAACGCGGGGCACATGTCTGCCAGCCCCAGGCCCCGCTCCTCTGCGGGGTCCCCACCACATAGCCCCAAGACGCAGTGATGGGGCTTAGGGGTGCCGCTGTGATGTTTAGAGGGGCTGCTCCCCAAAGAGGCAAACTCGGGGAGGCGGATGAATGAAGATGCCAGAGGCGAGGTCGCAAGACCTGTCCCCCAGCAAACCAGAGCAGAGCTCGGGTGTGCCTGTGCAACCTCAGGACAGGCCTCTCCTTCCCTGCCGCCATCCAGTGGGGTCAGGCAACCTCACCACGGCTCCTAGGTTGAGGACCCCGGTGTCCTGGCATTTCCCAAACCACCTCACTGCCTTTGGGGCTCACAGCCAAGGATGGGAAGAGGAGACAACATAAGGCTGACGGGTACCGCAGCCAACGCCCTGGCAGCCCACGGCCTCACGAGCCGGCATGCGGGCGCAGGCGTGCGCAGCGCTGCCCGTCGGAGGGGCCTGAGCGAGGCTCGGGGCCTGACGTTCCTCGGGTGGCGGCACGTGGCTGTGCCCCGGCCCTTCCCTGCTTAAGCCAGTAAGTGATGATTCCTCCCGGGCCCGGACCCCCCTTGAGGTGGAGAGGGGGGTTGCTATAAATATCATTTGATAAACGATGTCAACTTTCAATAAAAACATGTCACAAAGTTTTAAGTGCTTTCCTTTCTGGGTCCCTGGGATTCGTTCCAATTTCATAAGATTGTCAACTCCAAAATGAAATCACCTTATAGAAGACAAAGCGAGGTGCTGGGAGAGCGGTGGAGGGCGGCCTGATGGGGATGTCCCCCCACGGCAAAGAGCTGCTCAGCTGGAGAAATCCCACAAGATGAGCCTGTGGTCGGCACAATCTTCTCGGAAAGATCCCTTCAACTCAGGGGCAGCTCCCGTCTTCATGTTGCAATGCTTGGAGGATTTTCTGGAAAACACTTCCCAGATATTTATCGCCGAAGCATGACAGTGTCCCTGGGAACTTGCTTTCACGGCCCTGCTGGTGAAGCTGCTGCAACGAGAATCTTGGAAATTTCTGCCTCTGGCCTCTGGTGACTCAACAGCCCCTCCCCGCTGCCCACACGTGGTTTTACGGTGACCTTCTTGATTTTTCTTTCATCCAAGAAGAGGCAGCCCCTCACCTGCGGGAATCCTGTGTGGAGAGTCTCATTCTCCTGCAGACTCCGTCTTCTTTTTCCTTTTCCTTTTATTTTTTCTGCCCGAATAGAAGAGCTTTCTCTCCAGGGCCTCCTGGCAGCACTTGGTCCCACAAGCTGTTTGGGAGACGCTTGTTCCTCAGGTGCAGTGACCATCGCCCCGTCTCTACACGCGGCACGTACATGCACACACACAGCTCTGCAGAAACGCAGGCGGCCCAGGTGGGCCTTTCATGTCAGTTTACCCAAAGTCTCCCTGTGTTGGGATTTTCTCCACACCACCACCCTTTCCCGCAGGCACTCACGCCTTTTCTGTGCCCACGTGATCATGATCGCTATGTGCTTATCGCGGTGCTAACCCAGCCGCACCTGCCGCCAGAGCTCGCTCTCAGTGCATTCACTGCGTCTTTGACACCAATCCACGCCCATTTCATCCCCACAACAACCTTCACGGTGACAGCAGTTGCCATTATTACTCCCATCTTTACACGGGAAGAATCACAGGTGCGGTGGGGCCTTCGTGGTGGCACAAGGGGTTAAGCGTCAGCATAATGAAGCTGTCTGCAGTCACTGCAGCTTGGGTTCGATCCCAGCCCAGGGAGGTGACGCAGACCTGTCCTGTCTCCCCGCTGCTCCCCTCAGCAGTGGATTCCACTCAGTCTGCCTGTTCTGCTCCCCACTCTGTCTCTGGGGAATCCTCTCACCCCGGCACCTCTGGCCTGCACCCCAGTTCTTGTATGCATAAATAAATAAATTCAAAAAAAAAGAATCAAAGGTGCAGAGAGGTGGAGAAACAGGACCTGCATCGCTGCCCACCCAGGCCGGGCAGCTGAAGCCCCGGCTCTGCAGGGGTTTCTCGGTCATGGCTGACTTACGCCGAGAGCATGTCACGGGCCCCTTCTGAATTGGCTCTGTCCATGTCACAGCGCGGTACAGGCAGCCCCCACCCCCGCCCGCAGCTCGTTCTCCTTGATGGCTGCAGCAGAGTCAATGCCACCCGTATGTCATAGCAGCGCCGACTCACTGGGCAGCCCCTTTATAAAAAAGAAAAATTGCCCCATAAACAATACTGCTGTGGGAAAACCCAGCACAACGACAGATGTAGGAGGCAATGCTTCCACTTTCTATGCAGCAAGTACTTGAAAAGCCTTGAAAGATACCAGAACTGACCCCAGAGGAAAAAGAAAACTTGAATTGGCCGGTTGAGAAAGATTAGGCAATTAAAGACATGTTATTTATAACGGGACCGCAATTAATTGAGCTTGTAGTTGAGGCCTAGCTTATATTTATTTTTTTAAAGATTTAATTTATGCATACAAGAGTTGGGGTACAGGCCAGAGGTGCGGAGGTTGAGGGGACTCACCAGAGACAGAGTGGGGAACAGAACAGGCAGACGGACTGAAGTGCACTGCTGAGGGGAGCAGCGGGTGAGTCAGGAGAGGTCTGCGCGCCATGTGGGTAGCTCCTTGGCCGACTGGGGATCGAACTCATGCTGCAGAGGCTGCAGACAGCTTCACAGGTTGCGTCTTAACCCTTTGCGCCACCAGGGAGGCGTAGCTTATATTTAAAGGACAGGTAATTCCAGTGTAGCTGGAATTATCGATCGCAGCATATGGAAATTATTGATTCTACTGTGCTGGTTTCTTCCACCAGCTCCCTGCGGTGCCTTCAGGCAAAACCGGAAAGCCGGCCCCCTCTGGGAGGAGCAGGCCTGTCCAGGGGGCCTCGGGCCAGGAGGAGGCGCCTCCGCCTAGAGGAGCTCAGTCGTCCTGGGTCTCACTCTCGCCTGCCCCTGGCCAGGCCCCTGGTGTGTTTCACAAGGCCCAGCTCCTCCGTCCACGCTGCTGACGCTGAGCCACAGTGGGGTACCGCCACGCTCGGTGGCCAGCCAGACGTGACCATTCCGAGCAGTGTCCCAGCGGACTCACACCTGGCAGGACATCAAAGCAACATCATCTGTGACCACACAGGGCTTAATCCCAAATTGGAAGCTCGGTCTGCTTCTTGGAAATTTACCGTCATCATTTTTCCTTAACACATTAGAGGGAAAAAAGATATAACACATCCTGAGACTGACAAAATTTAATAGTCTTTCATTATAAATTCACTAGGTAAAATATAAATCGAATCAGCTAGTTAAACATGACACAGGTTATTGCTTCAGAATACGCATCAGCTGCCACTCCGAGTCTTGAGTAACTGAAATAACACCCATTAAAACCAGGACCAGGCCAGACGGTTGCGACCCCAATACGATGCCCCAGGCTTCTGAGGTTTCTGGGGGTGCAATAAGAAAATGTTAAAAGTCAGAACAAAACGGAAATAAAACTCTCCCTCTCCGCGTTACTGTGCACCCGGAAAACCCAAGAGGCAGCGGGGAAGACGTTCCAGAATCAGCGAGGAAGCTGGAGGTGGAGACGAAAGAGGGATAAAGAAATATCAGCAGCTGTTCTCTGTCTCTACATCTTTTCAACAACACGAAACCGCGTTAGCCGCATCCAGGCCGCCCCGGCTCCCCTGACCCTCTGCAGGCGGGACGCAGAATCCAGGGTTGGACCATTTTCAGGACGAGTCGTAGAAGTGCAGAGGGCCCGCAGCTCGCGGAGGATCCAGGGACAGGTCTAGGGAGTCGGCTGGGACCCCAGATGTGCCCTAACCCGGCCCATCCCGCAGCCCCTCACACGGGGCAGACGCGGGACAGAGCCACGGCAGCACAGCATCTCCCTGCAGGACCGAGAAACCTTTTCTCCCGTGAGGTTTGCCGCCCCCTCCCTCCTGCTCCCTCCACCTGGGCCTCCGCACTGCCTCCTCCCCAGCACCCACAGTAGCTCACAGGCCCCCCGCATTCGTGTGTCCCTGGACACGTGGCCGTGGCCTGCTAAAGTGGGGCTCCGTGTCCCCGGCGATCCTCTCCCCCTGCGTGTCCTGCTCATCGGGGTGAAGGCGCCGTGTCCATCACTCCCGTCCGGGGGCAGCGCGTCGCCCCGGGTTTCTGCCCCTGGAGTGAAAGCCCGGCGGCTGCGTGGGGTGCGGTGTCCGCACGGGGCTTGGGGCAGCCGCGGCTCCGCGCCACGGAACAGGATGACGTCTGCGTTTTCGTTTGAAGTGACGCTGTGCGACACCTGCCGAGACAGCGGCGGCAGTGCTCGTTTCCAGCAGGTGGGGTGCGGCTGCGGCACCCCCTGGGGCGCCGGTCTCCCCTGTTTGCGTTCGCGTTTCTTTGGGTCCCCTGACGAGCTGCGGGGCCTGTGTCGCTGCCGGCGCAGGCTCTTCCCCCGCGCAGCCGCGCACCCCTCGCTTGCCTCACGGGCTAGACACGGTTTGGAATCCTCTGCCCTGACCTCTCGCTCTGTCCCCGAAGCTCGTCTCTGGGGGGGCCCGTCTGTCCCGGGCCGCCTGGTCGTCCCGTCCCCGACGCGCTGGGCATCCACAGCTGAGCCTCGTGCCCCCTCTGGGCCCCGGGCTACGTGGTGGGGCTGAGGACGGTGGGGTATCCCCTTGTTCTTGGGGATGCTGCCTCGGTGCCCCGAGGTTCTGCTCGCCCACCGGGTGGAGGGTCCTGAAGGGCAAAGGTCCTGGTCTGAGGAACACGCTGGGGACCAGCCTGTGCGGGAAACACGGGGGCTGTGAGAACAGAGGTGATCGCCTTGCCCCGTGGGAACAACGGAGCCCCCAGGCACAGCCCTGGTCACCCCACCCTGGCTGGCGTCCCCATAACCTGTGTGCTCCCCAGGTGCGTGCCCCACCTTTGTACCCAATGAAAGGGGGGCTTCGGTTGAATGCTGCTCTGTGAAGCTGTCCGCAGCCTCTGCAGCGTGGGTGCGATTCCCGGCCACTCAGGGAGACCCCTCCTGACTCACCCGCTGCTCCCCTCAGCAGCATGTTTCAGTCAGGCTGCCTGTTCTGCTCCCCACTCCGGTTTCTGGGGAGTCCTCTCACCCCCGCCCCTCTGGCCTGCACCCCAGCTCTTGCGTGCACGAATAAATCTTTAAAAAATTAATTAATTAAATTAAAAAAAAAAGACCTTCGCGAGTCCGCCCCCCGGCGCGCTGAGCTGGGGGCCATCGTGCTGGTGGGGCCCGCGGCTGCCCACCGCCGCCCCTCCGGCCTGGCTCCCGCCACCATTTCCTCCACATTGTCTCTTCCCTGTACCCCTCTTTGTTGCCCCAGCGGGACCCATCACCGCTGGCTCCTCTGTCCCTTGCTCATCGGACGCCGTGGTGCAGCCCCAGCAGCGACTCTTACCCTGTGTCGGCTGCCAGACCAGTGGCGGCTCTTTGGGCCGGGCCATGGAGTCCTGTCCCCCCCGCCAGCTGGAGGTGGCCTGTGGCGCCACTTAACCGGGGGCGGCTGGCAAGCGGGGCCGGGCCTGACCTTGAGAGCGGCCACACGTGGACACAGGGGCGCCCCCCTGGCCACCTTCCCGGGCATGCGGCTGCCCTCCCCTCCCTCGGCCAGCTCTGCAGGACGCAGGCCCGCTCCGGGACAGAGGCAGGCTGGCAGCGGCGGGCGGGGCCGGTGGAAACGGGAACCTCGCAGGGCACGAGCACCGCTATGCACCAGCTCTTGCCCGGGCGCCCGGAGAGAGCCCTGCGGGCAGCGAGGCCCGCCCTGGCGCCCGCGGGGGGCACGGCCACTGAGCGCCGCGTCCCTCGTCTCCTCCTTCCATCTGAGCGCCCTTCTTTCTCTGGAAGCTCTAACAGGGCCTGGATGTATGTCCCCAGTCACTCGTTTTTCTCCTTAATGTCTCCACCTCCGGTGTTTTGCTGAGGTTTTGAGAAATTTTGCTAATTTTATCTTCCAGGCCAGGGGCCAGCAAACTTTTCTTGCAAAACCGGACGACAGACGCTGCAAGGTCTGCGGGCCACGGGCGCCCACCTGCCCAGCTCTGCCCCCTCGAGGGGCCAGGGGCTCGGGGACCTGGGGCCCGCCTGAGTCAGGGGACCGTTCCCAGACAGGCTGCGGCCGGGTCCGGCTGGGGTCTGCTCTGTGACCCGTTCAGACCCCCGACAGCGACTTGTCACCCTCGGTTCGTCCGCCAAGGCCTCTGGCCAGGACGCCCATCTCACTCACGCCGTTTCCAGAAGCCCTGCGGGGTGAGTGGGCCTCGCGCCTCCGCCCGGTGCTGTGTCCCGCATGCCGTCGCGTTGGCTCCGGGACCCGCGGGTGCTCAGTCTCTTCCCAGGCGGGGGTTGGCCCTTGGGTGCGTCGTTATTTTTCTTGGACAACACGTGGGCCTGTGGCTCTTGGGCCTGGGGCGCACCCAGGGGGTGAGGTTTGCCGTCTCTGCCCAGGGGGCGAGGGGGGCAGATGTCCCCGTCCTGCCCGGGAGCCAGGCCCAGGGCCACGTCACTCTTCTCCCCTGGGCACTGCAATTGGGAGCAGCAGCCCCTCTGCCCCCACTTGTATGCACCCCAGCCCTTTGGGGGCCCTCTGGGGCTCAGCTGGTCTCTCGGAGCCACACACCAGACTGGACACGCTGCTTTCTCTGGAGCACCGGGGGAGGCCCGGCCCTGCCCTGCTCTCCGTGGCCGCCAGAGTGAGCTACAGCCAGGCCCTTGCCAGGGCGCCCTCCTGGAGACAGGCGTGAGCATCTGGACTGGAGTCGGGGGGTGGGAAGCCAGTGGGGCCCCTCGCGTGAAGCCCACACGAGCTCCAGGGCTTCAGTCCATCCCGCGCCCCCCGACGGCCGGCACTGCTCAGGGTTACCCTCGGTCATCAGCATTGGGCGGGGCCCAGGAAGCGACTCTGGGGGTGCACCCGTGTGGAGAAAGGACTCTCTTGGGGTGGCCGCAGCCAGGCTGCACGGCCAGGCTTGTCCATGACACGAGCGTGACTCTGGTTGCTGTAGGAGGAGACTTAGAGAGAGATGCCCTCCAGGTCCCGGGGCTGGCTCCTCGGCCCCTTCTCCCCTAAACAGACGCACCCCCAGAGCATCCTCAGGAGCCCAGGCGGCCACGTAAACCTCCACTGCTGCCGTCTCAGAGTAAGTCAGGGGGTGAGGGGGAGGCAGACCCTGCGCGGCCGGTGACCGCACCTGACCCCGGGGTCCCCTTATCTGCAGCCACGTGGGGCTCCCGAGGGGGGTGTTTCTGCAGGAAAACATTAAAAGATTAAATATGACTTTATTTTTGACAACAGACCGAGTCCCCACTCAATATCAATATGCCGGCATTATTATTATTTTATGAAAACAATAATTCACAGTTTGCTGGGAGAGAATAACAGTATTGATCTTCTGAGCTGCGCATTTTATTTTCCATTAAATTTTTATGGAGCATGACAAGCTGTGTGCTGGGCCTGATCTTATCTGCACATTAATGTACAAAGCTTTTGCAGATGTAGAAATTACGAGGGCTGTGCTAATAAAACCAGCTCCAGTGGTCTAGGAACAAAGAGTAAACATTGCCTCGCTGGAGTTTTGCTCCGAGCTTATGAGTTTTGCAGTTTGTGAACTGACCCTCAGGGGAGCGAGAAATCTCGCCTTCGCAGCAGAGAGAAGCACGTGGCGGCCTCCGCAGACGCGCCCCCAGGCCGGGCATCGGCCCTGCTAATGGGCATTTCAGAGAACGCGGAGGGGGGCGGTGGGAGAGGACGCCGGCTCCGTGTCGTCCGCGCTGGGGTGACGCTGCCTTGACAGCCAAATGTTCCTGCTTTCAGATGTTCGATCCATTTTTTCTATTTCCATCCATTTTATTGATTTACCATTTGTTTATGAAACGACGTCATTCCAGGTGCACAGCCGGATGCCTCGCCATGCGCTCATGCGTCACCCACCTCACCTGAGCTCAGGTGCAATGATCTGTGCTGTCACCTGCCCCGCCCCGCCTGTGCCCCCTCACAGCAGGTGCTGGCGAAAGCAAACTGCCACCAGCATCCCTCCTGGAGGCCTCTTCTGCCTTGTCCTCACCCCCTCTGGGCCCACGACTGCCAGCCGTGTGGGTGCTGCCCTCACTCAGCTCCCCGGGCATGGGGCTCACTCATTTGCTCTGCCCTGAAATGTTGGTGGCATGGTGTGGGGGGGGGCCTGGGAGGCCAGGGGGACCTTGCCAAGCGAGGTGAGCACCTCCCAGCGCCCTCATCACCACCAGCACCTGACGGGGAGGCGCCCAGGTGCAGACTGACGCGGGGGGCAGGCCGAGGGCATTAACATTCTGCTGGAAGCTCGCGAGTGTGTACAAATACTGAAAATAATCAGTGTGGAGAAAACATGGGTTGGAAAAACAAACCTAATCTAAAACCCAAAACAATGTTGACTCAGAAGAATGTCTTCTGCGGGGAGCCAGCAATTTCAGATCTAATCGCGTTGCTTTGTCATGTTCCTCCCTCCCGCTCCCTTCCCGCGGGGCTTGGCCCAAGACGCACAGCCCGGCCCGGCCTGGCTTGGCTTTATCTCGCCTGGCAGCAGACCCGGGGCTGCCGCACTCAGACCCCACCGCAAACTCTTCCTCCCAGTGCAGTTAAAAAGACCTGAATGTCCCGTTTGAAATTTCATCCTCATCCTTCAAAGAGTCTAGTCTGATGAGTGATTGCACCAGAGAGCAGCGAATGGCGAACATAATGGATGCTGGGAAATACTTTATGGGCACGAAATCACGCGTGTGCCTTCTTCATACGAGAAGAAAGACCCGCGGCTGAGAGGGAGCCGGCCGGGAGGCCAAGTGCCCGGGCCCGCAGCCCGCCCAGCGCAACCGAGAAGCGCGACCCTCTGCCGGGCCGGCTCTGCGAGCAGCGAGGCAGGAGCTGAGTTCTCACAGCCGGGCGGCGGGCGCGGCCAGCCTCCAACACCTCCGGCCCCGGGAGCACCGCAGCGTGAGCGTGGGGGAGGCTACGGGCGGCCAGGCTCCCCCTCCAGTCTCGCCCCAGACTCCCCTCCACCGTGGAGACCTCACCCGCGCTGCCCATGCCCTGCCCTGCCCTGCCCAGCGCAGCCAGCAGCTCACCTTCCTGCGGGCGCTGCCCTGAGCCCGCCGTCCTCCCTGTGCCGGCACCGCCCCTCCTGCTGCCCTGGAGTCCTGGGGGGGCCCGCGCGGCGCAGAAGAGCGGGCGGCCCCCACCGGCACCGCTGCCCTCCCATGACCGAAGAGGGCCCCTGCCCCCGAGCTGCCCGGGACGCCCACCGGCCCCGGGTGGTTCCCCAGGACTGGGCCGGTCTCATCAGCTGACTCCGGTGCCATCGGCCACCAGCGGCCTGGGCGGGCAGTGGGCGCGGGAACGAGGAGAGAGGGGGCTCATCCTGGGAGAGCATCTTCTGTTAGGGGGAGAGGCTGTGCTGAGCTGATTCCACGCAGGCCTTGTGGACGCCACCCCCACTCCAGGCCAAAGCCCTCAGGACACGGGGAGAGACGAATCCCGTCACCACCCAAGGGAAGGAGGCTGGGACCTGAGGGTGGGGTTAAGCAGCCAGGTTGGGTATAAAAACCAGACACGTGGGCCTTGGGGGGCTCCCTCTCTCGCTCTCTCTCTCTCTCTCTCTCGCTCTCTCTCTCTCTCTCGCTCTCGCGCTCTGTCGCTCACCTCCTGGCTTCCCGGCTCCTGGCTCGCGGCCAGCTCTCAGGGCGCCATTTGGGATTCCAGATCGGAGGATCGGGGAGGACGCATTTAAGACTTTGTCTCCCGCTTTTCTCCCTGAGCTGTCCATGTCCTCACTTGCCCTGCCCTTGTCAATAAACCTTTCATGAACCTTCCGCGTGCGCCTGCGGTGGAGCAGTGATAAGGCCTTTCAAGCGCGCGGGTGAGGACCCACAGCCAGGCACCCCGTTTTGTCTCGGGGCTGCCCTGTAACACTTTCTCTGACGTTTTGTTTCTGCCTCAATGTTCAGATTTTGGCTTCGCGTTCCATTCAAAGCGCCGACGTAGCAAGTCCACCGCCGTCCCCCAGGGCCGCTGCTCACGCTCACGCACAGGCCGCGCCTCCGGGTTCGCTCGGCAGGAAACGTGCACAGGCGTGTCAGGCCGAGCGGGCCGAGCGGAAGGCCCGGCCCCGCCCCGCCCCTGCTGTTAATCTCCCTAAGTGGCTATTACACACGACACACTTAGAGATTATTTCAATTAATTATGTTTGCGACATTGTTTCAAAGGATTATTCTACCATTTGCCAGCAGTTAAACAGCCTTTGATGTGAAGGCTCAGGCCGGCTTGCAGGGACGTGGGTGTCGTCCTGAGAAAGCAGCTCCCGCGGGGGAGTCTGGCCTTTGGACTCGACGGCTCCTGGTGGAGATTTAAGAGGAAAGGGAATAACCACGTGAATCAGCTATGGCGTGACCAGAGGCTTCTAGAACTTCAAATTCTTTTCCTCTTGGACTCAGACTGTTTTCCACCTTGCAAGGATAACCTGCCACGGAGACCTGGGGTGGTTCTGGGAGTCGCTGCCAACCACGTGGCAAGTGCTCGCGGGCTGAGGCGGCGTCTGTGGAGGACACGAGGGGACGGTCCCGCCGGGAGGAGGCAGCTGAGCGCTCAGCAGGGGCAGAGCCTGGGCAGCCCCGGAGGGCTGGGCCTGGGGTGCTGGACGCTCAGGGCCCGGCGGCCCCCTCGGCCTGCCCACTCTTTCCACGCACAATTTCAAGCGCTGGCCTCTTGGCCCACGGTGATTTAGAGGCAAATTGTTTAACTTCTAGGCCGTCGGGATTTCCTGCCCGTCCCCAGCCTGACTCCACTGCGCTCAGGAACGCGCTCTGGCAGATTCAGATTCCATCGCTGTCATCCCGGGAGATTTGCTGAGGCTTCCCTCGTCCGGCTTGATCCGTACACTGAGGATCATGGGCGCTGCGGTGGGGAGAGCGTGTCTGCGCCCCTTGGGTCTTTCACTCTTCCAGCTGCCGCTCCCTGCCCCCTGGAGTGTCCTCCCCTGTGGTTTATCCCCAGGAGAGTCGGCTGACCTCACCTCCCTCCTCTTCCATCCCTGAGGCCACGCTCCGGTGTCACTGGGTCCATTCATGTGGAGGGCAGTGAGGGCCCCGACTGACCCCCGGCACTGTGGACGGTCTGCATTTCTGGGGCGCTCACGGCCCCACAGGTACCATGTGTCGTTCCTGTTACTCCACCAACCCCCTTTCGGTGAATTTGCAAATGGGGACACCTTTCCCTATCGCTTCACCTATGGGCTTGTCATGACCTTAGGGTGAAATCCCTCTCCTCTGCCTCACAGAAGGTTGGGGACTGTTCTCTTCACCCCCTCCAGGCGCTGAGTCTGCTGGTTTGTTGTGTGGTGACCGGCACACTCAACTCCGGGCCGCCATCTTAAATTTATTTGCAACTCAGTCGTTCCATATTCCTTGTTTTCTTGCGTTAATTTGGATTAGTCAAATGTTTTATTTACCATCCTTCATTGCCCCTAAAACATTCGCTGGAGGGCAACAGGGCTATGGTGCTGGGATCCTAGGGAGGGGCTTGCTAGTCTTAATTTTGTGGAAGCTGCTCGGGGTCAGCCTCCATCTTGCCTGTGACTGCTGTGTTGGGACATCCAGCGAAAATCCACCAGCCCCACCAGCTCCTGGGTGGCCGGACCTGCCCTGCAGATTCCGTGGAAAGGCCTCTGCCCCCTGGGCACGGACACGTGAATCTAAGGGCCGTCCAAAAACTTCCACCTCGAAGTCAGGTCGTGAACCCAGCACGCTCTGGGGACTGCCCCTCTGACCCCCGGCCCCTCCCCTCCCCGACCCTGCCGTGGATCTTACAACTGCCCCTTGGGCCTGCAGCCGAATAGCACCTCCTGTTCTGGAACAAATGCCTCCTGATTATGATCCAGCTTGATTATCGTTCCCCGCCAACAAGCCACACATCAGGAAAGAAGAACAGTTGAAAAGTCAAAGAGCTAAACCTCCATCGGAAGAAAATAAAAAAGGAAATTCTGTCAAATCCAAAAAGTAGAAGAAATGAAATTACACATGTAATGAAATCAATTAAAGAGAGGCAAATTGATACTATCAAAGCTGGCTCATAAGAGGTCAGAGAAATGGCAGAGGTAGACACTCCAGAGCACATGCGGCCAAGGAGCGCGGGGAGAGCCTGCAGAGCTGCCAGGAGCGGCTCTTTCAGGCTCCAGAAACTAACGGAAGGTGCAGCATTCAGGAGAGGGCGTCCGGGCAGGGCCGTGGCTCGCCTGAGCGTGGCCAGCTTGTGTGGTGAGCTCGTCGGGTCCCGCTCCGGCTCCCTGCCTGACTGCCCATCACTCACCCTCAGACCCGGCGGCAGAGGGGGCAGAGCAGAGCTTGCAGCAAGGGCAGGGGCTGTTTGTCCTGACCCTCGCGAGGGTGCTCTGAAGACCCTGGACCTCGCCAGGTGCGGGGGCCACCAGACAGCGCAGGACGGCCGATGCCTGAGGCCACGGAAAACAAAGGGGCGAACAGTGGATGAAAGGAAGACCCAGGGGCAGGCTGGAGTGAGATGCTTTGGGAGACAAGAGCTTGGAAAAATCTCTAACGCCTCCGGCGCTCTGGGCTCGTGCGCCCGGGGAGGCGTGAGCCGCGCCGGCCTGAGCTCCAGCTCTGCGGCAGCGGGTGGGCGGGAGTGAACCGGGGCGGGTTTTGTTGCCCAGCTTGGCGCTAAGCAGGACCCGTCCGTCAGGACCGGGGCATCTATTGGTTCCAGGCATGAAAGAAAACCTCCGTGCGATCGCTAAGGACATCTCCATCGTAGTGGACGGCGCTCCCTAGCAGAGGACGGCCTCAGCGGCGGGGAGATCACGCTGTGCGCGCGAGACAAAGAACTCGGGCTTTAAAACGTCGCTTCAGAAAGTCACAAACGTGAGGGACACGCAGATCAATGGGCTAGAGTCGTGCATCTAAAAATAAAGCTTCACATTTTCAGTCAATTGATTTTTAACGAGGATACTAAGACTAATCAATGGCAGCGCGGTCTTGTTAATAAGTGACACCGAGTCGACTGGATTTCCACCTTCGCGACAAGGACGCTGAGCTTCTGCCTGACGCCCTGTGCAGCCGCCGCTAAAAATAAATCAAGACCCTAAAGGTGGGGGCCGAAGGGATGCAAACCTTACAAGAAAACATGTCTAAGTCTGCATGACGAGACATTCCTTAGCTGTGTCACCAAAAGCACAAAGAACGAAAGAAAAAGTAGATAAAATGAAGTCTGTGAGAGTTAAAATGTGATTTTAAATCAGATGTCATCGATGCACCGTTTTTTTTATGAAACTACCTAATTCTGGCGGGCGGCTTCCCCCCTCAGTGCGCTCCGCCCGCCCCTGCCCGAGTGCTGGACCCTCACTCGCACATCGACCGCTCTACCCTCTCCTCCCCCGCCCTCACCTTCACCTCGGGCCACCACCATATTTTTCAGTTTTTATGCCTTGCCCCTGTGGTAGGATTTTTTTTTTTAATTTATGTTCCACATCTGAGGGAAACGTCCAGTAATTGTCTTTCAGTCCCTGACTGACTTCACCTAGCATAATTCCCTCAAGTTCCATCCATGTTGTCACAAAAGGCACAATTTCATCTTTTTTTTTTTTTTTTAAAGATTTATTTATTTATTTATTTATACAGGCACTGGGTACAGTCAGAAGCGCGGGAGGGTGAGAGAATTCACCAGAGCCAGAGCGGGGAGCAGAGCAGGCAGAAGGACCGAAGTACACTGCTGAGGGGAGCAGCGGGCGGCAGGAGAGGTCTGCGCGCCCTGTGGGACCCTCCTCCGGTGGCCGGGGAGCAGCCGGGGATCGAACCGGCGCTGCAGAGGCTTCAGGCAGCTTCACAACCCAGCCCTCAACTGCTGCGCCACCGGGGAGGCCCTCATCTTTTTTTTTTTTTTAAAGATTTATTTATGCATACAAGAGCTGGGGTACAGGCCAGAGATGTGGGGGGTGAGAGACAGAATGGGGAACAGGCAGACTGACTGAAATACATGCTGAGGGGAGCAGCGGGGAGACAGGAGGGGTCTGCTGCGCCATGTGGGTTGCTCCCTGGCCGGCCGGGGATAGAACTCGTGCTGCAGAGGCTGTGGATTGCTTCATAGTGTGGTGCTTAACCCCTTGCGCCACCAGGGAGGCCCCCATAATTTCATCTTTTTTAAAGCTGAGTAGTATTCCACTGACTATATCTTGATCCACTCATCCATGGGGGCGCCTAAGCTGAGTCCCTGTCTTGTGTGTTCTCCATAATACTGCTATGAAGTAGGGGTACAGATGTCTCTCCAAATTAGTGTTCTCATAATTTAAAACTTTTCTCTTTGAAAGCATACCATCATTTCATTGAAAAGACTACTCATAGGAGAAATTTTTCAAATAACTTACCTGATAAGGGCTGAAAAACTTGAATTTTACCTGAGTCCTGCAAAACCACGATGGGCGGGAAACCGCCCTGACTTTTATATCCCATGAAATGTTTTCCTGGAAAGAACCACCTTGTCAATATGACTTAGCTAAGAATCAAAGGGAACCCCCGATGTACCGCTGTCTCGTAACTGATTTGCGGAACTCTCGGCCCACCTGACCAATCTGGACACAGCCTGGGAAGTTTTAGGGGGGTTTCTCTCCTCAGCCCCTGGACCTGGCACCACCTTGGAGGCTGTTTTCATTGGAACACGGAAAACGCTCTCCTGAGAAGTGGCTGACTACACAGAGAGCAACTTCAAGTCCTGCCCAATCAGACCTGCTCATTCTGGTCTCCACATCCGGCTGCTTCCCTCTTGCCTCCTCCTTCCTATAAAGAAAAACCCCTTCTGCTTGAGATGCTTTAAGATTTTATGGTCACCGTCTTTCTCCCCTTTTTAATAGCTTCCTCCCCACAACTGAAATATAAATAAAGCCTCCCTCCCCAATGTCCAGATTTGCATCTCTTTCATGGGCGATATTCATATTTAGGATGTACATACACTCCAATAACAAAAGATAAATAACCCAATCAAAAATAATGGGCCAAGAGTATGACTAGACATTTCTCCTGAGAAGATATATACATGATGAAGAAGCATATAAAAAGATGTTTGACATCATTACTCATTAGGGGAATACAAATCAAAACCACGAAGGGGTCCTATTTTGTATCCCCCAGGATGGCTAGAATCAAAAGGAAGATAATAACAAGTTTTGGGGAGGACGTGAAGAATCCAAACCCTGACACACTGCCGGTGGGAATGTAAAATAGTATCGTCACTTTGGAAATCGGTCCGGTATTTATTTAAAAAGCTAAACATGGAGTTACCATATGGCTCGGAATTGAAAACATATGTCCACATAATAGCACAAATGTTTATAGCAGCATTATTCATAATAGCTAAAAAATGAAAGCCAGCCAAATGTTCATCAGCTGATGGATGGATAAATTAAATATGGTGTATGCAGGCAATGACATTGTTCAGCAATAAAAAGAAATGGACGACGGATACATGCCACAATATAGATCAACCTGAAAACATCACATTATGTCAAGTGAAAGAAGATCCTCATGAAGGGACACGTCTTGTGAGACTCCATTTATACAAACTGACAGGTCTACAGAGACAGGAAGACAGAGGCTGCCTAGGGTTTGGAGGGGGGGGGGGCGAGGCTGATGGGGAGGGTTTCTTTTTGCAATGATGAAAATGTTCCTGAATTGGTTATGGTGGTGGCGCCACAACTTCTTGAATTCAATACCAAAAATATTGAATTTTACACTTTAAATGGTGAATTTAAATGGTAAAATTTATAGTACGTGAATTATTATCTATCAAGTCTTTACAAATTAAGAAGGGAGAGAAGGAGGCAGGGAGGGAGAAAGGGGAGAAAATGATGTCCCATGCAGACAATAATCAAAAGAAAGTCAGAGCAATGATCTTCAGACCAAGTAGACCTCAAGGGAACGAATACCCGGAATAAATACAGATAATAAGTCATGGCACACTGGTTGATTTGCAAAGACGACATCATTTTAAATGTGCATGCACCTAACAACAAAGCTTTGAAGCGTCCGAAGCAAAAACTGATGACCTGAAAAGGGAAATAGGCGAGTATAACTCCAGCGAATTCAGTGCTCTCGCTCTTAAAACCACTGCACGTATTTGCACCTCATCCTTCCATGGGGGCCTCCCTTTGCCCTCTGCCGTGACAGTGTTGGCGGTGGGCAGCAGCTTCGGATAAAGGCAGTTTCACTCTGTTTTGTAGTTGCTTCGTGCTTTTTATGAATGGGTGTGGAAGCTGTCAGTACTTTTTCAGCCTCTGTTAAAGTGACAATATGATTTTTTCCACCTTTTGTAAATGCAGTCAATTTTATTGACTGATTTTTTAATGTGGCATTGATGGACTCAGATAGAGTGGGTGGTGTATGAGCCTTAAAATAATTAAAATCCCAAAGTCAATCTGTTACTATTTACTTTAGGGTCTCTCTCTCTCTCTCTTTTTTTAAATCTATGTTCATGAGGAATAAGTCTGTAATTTTTCTTGTTTATAACAGTCTTGCCGAGTCTGCTCTCAAAGTCAGCTTGACCTTCCAGAAAGAACAGAGAAGTTCTGTTTTTTCTATTTTTTTGGGGGAAGAATTTACATAAGATTGGTATTTTTTTCCTTAAATATTTGGAAGAATTCACCAGTGAAGCCAATTGTGATGTGATAGTCTCTGTGGGAAGATATTGAATAATTAATTCAATTACTTTAATTGGCATAAGTACAGTAAGGAAAGCAAATTCTTTGCAGTAGAAAGGTTCAGTCAAGTTGACATCATAAGGAACAGAATGGATTTTAACCCCTACCTCACACCATGCTTAAAAGTCAACTCTGGATTCCTACCTGACCTAAATATTTAAGGCAAAATCTTAAGCTTTTAGAAGAAAACAGAAGATCATATTTTCATAAACTTGAACCACTCAAAGATCTCTTAAATAGAAGACTAAAAGCTGTAAACACATAAGAGAAATGTGATAAAATGACATAATATTATGTTTAAGAACATCTGTTCAACAAAAGATACTATTAAAAAAGTGAAAAAACAGCCACAACGTGGGATAATATATTTATAATTTATTTTTCAAATGATTTGATTCCAGACTCAATAACTAACTTCTGCAAGTCTGTGAGAAAGATACATAACCCAAAAGAAAAATAAGCAATAACACAAATGGCACATCCAGAAGAGACTGTATCTCCATGTGACTGACAAATATGCATAGAAATGTTCAACCTCCTTTGTTATCAGAGATGCAAATTCAAAGCACCAGGTGTATAGCTACACCTCTTAGAATAACAAAAACTGTAAAAGACCAAGTACCAAGGAGAATGTGGCAAAGCAGATTTCTTAGATACTAGCTTAACCATGCACCATGCCTATTTCTAGAAAAATAAAAATTAAAACAATATATCATTTCACCTATCCGTTTGTCAAACAATTTTGTATGACCACTTAGGAATCCTCTCTCAGCATCGACACAAATTGAGTAGACAGGTGATTCTTGTTGTTTGCAGATCTGTATTTGTGAACTCACCTACTCGCAAAACCTTATCTGTAACTCCAAGAGCAGCACTCATTCACTTTGCATGCATGTTTCCAGCTGAGGTCAGACAAGGTGATGTTCCTCCCCCTTGTTCATGCTCCATGTTGTTTATGCTCCACCATCTTGTTGATGCTCCACCATCTTGCTGATGCTCCGCCATCTTGTTGATGCTCCGCCATCTTGTTGATTCTCCGCCATCTTGTTGATGATCCACCATCTTGTTGATGCTCCACCATCTTATTTATGCTCTGTCATCTTGTTGATGCTCTGCCATCTTGACACTCCACCATCTTGTTTATGCTCCATGATCCAATTGACACTCCACCATCTTGTTGCCACCCCACTATCAGGCTTACGCTCCACCATCTTGTTGACACTCTGCCATCTTGTTAATACTCTCACACTGTGAAGTTGTCTTTTTTACATTCTATTTTTACATTCTATCTAGTGTGATATTTTCAAGTGTGGGGACCATGGGGGGTGATGTGGCTATTTCAAACATCTACCATGCAGTGTATTGAAGTGCTCTCTAGTGTCTCCAAGCACAAGGCTGCGATGGGTCTCCTGGAGCAAATATGTGTTAGAGAAGCTTCCTTTAGGCATGAGTTTATAGCACTGTTAACAGTAAGCTCCACATTGATGAGTCAACAGTATAAATTAAACAAGTTGTCTTTAAACAGAAACACATAAAACAAGGGGATGTATTGATCAGTTGATGAGAATGTTTTGGCAAAGGGCTCAGAGGAGCTTAATCCTGCTTTTCCCCTGAGAGCGATGGCTCAAATTTACTAATTCAGTGTTTACGGTGACTCTATAGAACACAGCAACTGTGAATAACAAGAATTGACTGTATGTACTCTCTGGTCCAACAATTTTACTCCTAGTCATATAACCCCCCCCCCAAAGATAGATCTATTCCCCAAAAGACACATACAAGAATGTTCATTGTAGCATTATTTGCAAGAGCCTCAGCTTGAAAATTTCCCCAGGGACCCTAAGCAATAGAATAATTTTGATACATTCCCAATAAGAATGAATAAACTCTTATACCACACATAACAAGGACATATCTTACAAATAAAATGTTTAGTAAAAGCAGTCGGGCATTAAAAAGTATATACTGTCTGATCCCATTTGCAGAAAGTTGGAGAATAGTGCAAAACTAATCCATGAGGTTAAAAGTTTGGTCAAATGTTCTGTGTGTGTGTGTGTGTGTGTGTGTGTGTGTGTGTGTATGTTAGAGGGTTGTGACTGGAGGGGACTAGGGAGTTTCACTGATGTGGATAATGTTCTGGTTCATGATGGAACGCTGGTTACATGGGATGTCATTTTTTAAATTTATTAATGAGTAAATCAATAGTGGCAATGGTAATTTTCCTTCTTTACGACAGGGAGAATTATGAGCACTTAGCTACATTCACTGTTTTGCTCCCCTGGGCTATTTTTACACTTCTCTAGCACGATGTGTGTGTGAGCAGGACCCCAGCGCACCCCTGGGAAGTACATCCATAGCTTGTTAATGCCTGGACTGGCCACTCAGGGTCTTTGGTTTTCCCAGCTCAGGGGGCTCCTGAAAGCAGGCCCCTCCACGCTAAGCATGTTAATTACAGTCGTGCACTCTTGCAGAGGGGATGGATTTACGACTTGGCTCCAAGGGCTGGCAGAGTGGCCCAGGACATATGTTTAATCTTTCATAAGATCTGACAGCTCCGTGCGTAATTTCTCCTTGCTACTTTCCAGCACATTTTATGAGACAGTGCATTCGGCATCTTATTATGGAGATGCTTTAGTGTGTGATAAACGATACACTAGCAAGTCTCCTTGACTTCTTCATGGCTTCAAAATGGGTTGGGAGCTGGCGGTGGGGATAGTTAGACTCACCCAGGGACAAAGTCCGGAGACAGTCTGAGACCTTGCGGTGCCTGTACCAGCGCCCTGAGGGTTCGGGTGCACGAAGACACACCTACTCTGTGGCCCTGTGCCCCCTCTATTCTGAGTTGCTGTCAGTGCCTATGAGGGTTACAGACTCTCCTACGGCAGGTGATTCTTCTGTGTTGCTCGCAGGGTCTCCAGAGCCTTGGACAGAATCCGACAGAGCTTCTGCAATTGTTTCACTTTCTCAGCTTCCGTGAAGCCACGTGTGAGCTTGTGGACCTCTGACCTCAAGCAAGTGGTTGTGTAACAGAGGGGTCCTCAGGAAAGGGGGAGGTTCCAGGTTCTCTGCCCCACCCAAATGGAGGGTGGAGCTGAGCAGGGAGAGAAGAAGCTGCAGAGGAGACTGAGGAAGGAAGGAAGCAGGATGGAGCCAGAAGGAGCCCTGGAGGAGGCGCATGGAGCCGAGAGGCACGCGAAGAAGCTGCGCTTGACTTTTGGTCGTGGACTGGGTGACATGACACAGATGTGGGTGAGACCCGTGGGGAGGTGACCATGGCAGCTTTTATCTTGATGTTGATTTTGCTCTTTTCCTGCCGGGCTTGTCTGGTTGTTTCTGACCCTTTTCTGGGGGTCCCACTGGAAGGTGCTTTAGACTGTGCCAGGCTTTGGGGCCTTGTTCTGGGCCGATCCCATTTGGATGGACTTTTACCCATGAGGGGACGGGTCACTTTGGGTGCTGGATTTAGAAACTAGATTCTTTGCCTTTCCTGTGTTGTTTCCTAGTTGTATTAAAGTTCCTTCCCATTAAAGTCTCGTATGTTTTGTGTTGATGCGGCGGATGGCAGAACCCATTTAGGGCAGGCAGGTTTGCAGGGTTTGGGGTGCCCCCCTCCCCGCCCTGGAACAGTTGGATTAGCCTGTAGGACGCCCTCGGTTTCGTCCCTCCTCCCTGTTGGCCTGTAGAACTCTGCTCACTAAGTGCTACTGAGATCGCTTTTATTGTTGTCCTGATTCTTCCACAATAAAGTGTTGAATAAAATCCTCGGCAACTGTTTATGTCATGTTAACGTAAGGCTCCTGTTTTTAACTTCTGACACGACATTGACTGTGAAATTTAAGAGGCCACAGCCTCGTAGGTGAGGGCGGGCTAACTCGCGTTAGTGTACCCCGATGGGTAATGGAGGGGGTTCCCGAATGTCCTGAGTCAGCCCCCTGGTGGGGATCAGGGTAGAAAAACCCAAAGGCGAGAAAGCCTTGCACTCACAAGGGCCTGGCGATGTGAGGAGAATGAAATGCAGGCCCTTCCCAGCAGGCCCCGTCGGAAAGCAGCTCCAGGCATCGCTGGCCACTCCAGAACTCACGAGGCATCAGGATTCCTGCAGCAATTTGTGCCCTAATTTACAGTGACAGGCCATTAGCTATGCACAGCCAAAGCATACGGCCATGTCTCTTAACATACCAAGATGCCAATTACTTTTGAAACCTAACTGCGAGGTACCTGTATAGACAGAGGAGGAGCCTCCTGGGGGAAGGCGTCACTGAGCCCCGAGGCCCCATCTACCTTTAAGAATGCAGGGGCGTGTCCGCCAGCCATGGGGGTGGCTCTGGGCTGTGTGTCCTTGCTCTTGGCTCCAGAGCCCCAGTGCGAGCTGCCCACCAGGCCCCTCCAGCTTGGTGAAGACCTTTCAGATTTCAGACTCGGACGTAGCCCAGAGACCGGGCCCCCCGCAGTGGCTTCTGAGCTCAGGCTTGTTCATCTGCACAGACACGCCCCCCACCCCAGCTTCTGGATCCAGGGGCCCCTTCTGGTCCAGATTCCCGCGCTTCTCCTTCCTGCCGTTCCCTCTTTCTCCACAGGGCGCTCCCGAGACAGATCCTCACAGCGGCAGCTCGCGGGAAGGGCAACGTGACCTCCGTGCAAGGTCTCCGGTGGGGCTCGGGAAGCTCCAATTTGAGATTTGGATCCAGGCCCGCCAGATCCTGCCGTAACAAACGCGCACAGGCCGCTCAGGAGCGCCCCGGGAGTGAGGGTGACCGGCACGCCCTAGGAAAGAAGTAAAGCGGTGGGGGAAGGCCTCAGCCACACACCTGCAAGCACCCTGCAGCCACCAGGCCCTTGCACGGCACTAGGAGGAAAGGGATGTGGAAGAAACGTACCGCCCGCTCTGCCGGGCCCTGCGCCGGCGCGGGACAACGCCACCCGCAGGGCCCGGACTGGGCTCGGGATCGCTGCCGGGGGTGACTCAGTGTTTTCAGAGAAGGAAGATCTCAGAAGGGCCGCCCAGCCTCTGCCCCGCAGGGCATCTGCGGCAGGAAGAGGTGAGCTCGGCAGGGCCCTGCTCCCGCAGGCTCACCTTCCCTCAGGTCGCCTTGGCGGGGGAAACCCCTCCTGTCAACAAGAACCAGATTATTCTGATGGGCGCGGCTCACTGCTCCTGCCCACACAGCCTGACCTCAACCTCAGGGCGGAGGAGCAGCTCACAGCAGCGTCTCTGGCAGCTGCCGGGGTTCGAATCCCCACCCTGATGACCCAACCACGCGAACTATCCTCGAGGCCTCCTCTCTGAGTGAACAGGCAGAGACGTCTTCCCGAGGTCGGCCTGCTTCGGGGAGGGCTGCGCGCCGGAGGAAGGAGGGAAGCTGAGCTGGAGTCCACCAGCCGGTACTCTGTCCGGATGGATCAGGTGGACCAGTTAACCGGGTCATCGGCGCTGGGGGCGGTGTCAGACCCTGACACTGGGGCGAGAACACACCTACAGAAGCCCTGGAGACAGGGTAGGCGGTTGGCAGGGGCCCGGGAGCACGGGCAGCAACTGCGGGCCCAGCCTGGCCAGCACTGGCGGCCCCGGCCCTTCGTGGGAGAAGGCCAGCCCACGCGTGGAGCAGGGAGGGGGTGTCTGCCCCCCTCAAAGCGTTGTTCTCCTCAGTTGCGTTCTTGGTTCACAGTAACTGACTGTTGGCAAGAAGACGGATTTTGCTTTCTGTCTGGAGGTGGCATCAGCGCCCGGGGTCCCTGGGTGCCCCCAGTCTCGCGCTCACAGGTCTGTATGCTGCCACCACGCTTCATCTTGACTCTGAGACGCGCCTAACGCCTCCGTTTAGGGTAGGAAAACGCCGCTCAGACACGGCAGAGTCGGGCGCTGGGACAGGTGTCACTGGGGGTTCGAGTCTGGCTGCCAGGGGCTGTCCTGTGTCCCGGGTCTCTGCGCTCAGGGGCTCGGGAGTCAGGACGGGGCGGGCGGGGCTGGGGTGGCCCTGCGCACCTTCCCAGATGCTCCACCAGCTTCTGCATCTCCGGCCCTGTTTGCTGTCCCCAAGCCGTCTCCCCCAAGCCGTCTCCCCGGCTCAGCCATCATGGCGGCGCCGCGCGCCCGGGCCTGCTCCACTGCACCTAATTTGCTGTATTCAATTGGGACAAAACACCATTATGTCTAAGCTGCACCGAGGAAGACGCGGGCGGGATGTTCTCCAGAAACACATCAGTCACAGCCCATTTAGTGCCAGGAAATCAAGTTGGAGGCGAGATTCCAATCACAGCTTTCAGTCGGGCCGGGCCGCCATGTGCGGGTCCCTCGACGCCGGCGCGGCCGCACAGAACCCCAAGTCTCCGAACCTCCAAACGGGAAAGGCAGGTGCTAGCGAAGGCCCCTGGGGCCAGCCAGGCGCCCCGGGACGCCCCCACCCGACCCCTCCTGCTGGGGGGCCGGGCCCTGGGCCTGCGTCCCCCTCTCTGGCCGCCCTGGGGCGTCTTCCTTTCTCTTCGACGGTCTGTGGTCTCGCCGGGGCCGTGACTGACCACGGACGGCCCCAGAGGCAGACGAGCCGGAGCCGGCCGCCATCGGGCGTGCTGCCGGGGAGCGGCGAGAACTGGGCCTGAGGGTCACCCGCGGCGCGAGGGGCGTCGGGGCGCCGGCCTGAAGGGGCCTGGGCAGCGGCCGGCGGCCCTCCCCTCGGGCGAGCTGCGGCCGAGCGCCTGGCCCAGGCCTCTGGGCTGTCCGGTCCCGCCCTGGCCGCCCGGGGCGCCGCTGCTCACCGGCCCGAGCGCGCACGACCCGGCCGGGAGGGCGGGGCCGCGCCCCGGGCCCGTCAGACGGGCGGGAGCGGACGGCCCGGCCCGGCGCTGGCGTGGAGACAGGCCCGGCCCCTGCGCGGCTCCTGGGGCGGCTCGGCGGGACGGCCCGGGGCGGCCGGGAACAGCGCGGGCCGGTGCGCGCCGGTGGGCAGGGACGAGGAGCCCGCGGCGGCCCGGCCGTCCCGGGCATCGCGGGGCCCGAGCGCGACGCCCAGGCGGGCGGCTCAGGAGCGAGCCTGGGCGGGCCCCGGCCCCGCGCCACGTCCACAGGCGGCGCTGGCCGAGGCGGCTCCTCGGGGGGCGTCCCCGGCGCAGGCTCCACTCGGGGCCGCGTGCCCGCGGCGGTGGGGTGGGGCCGCGTCCTCGTCCCGCGCTTGGCCGAATTCAAGTGGGCGTCTCGGCAGGCTTGGGCCGCTTGCGGGTGCCCAGTGTCCTCCCCAGCGGCCGCCACTGTGGACCCTCCGCCCCTCCCCTTCTCCCCTTCCCCCCTCCCCTTCCCCCTTCCCCTCCCCTTCCCTCCCCCTTCCCTCCCCCTTCCCCTCCCCGCCTCACTCTCCTGCCCATTGGGGTCTCCTGCGCCTTCCCCGCCCCCCCCCCGTTGGCCTTCCCTGAGCAAAGCATATGCATCTCTTGCAAGAATTAGGGTGTCCACAGAAGAATTAGGGGTTCACAGAGGTGTTGACGTTAAAATGAGGTCACGAGCCCGAATCAAGTGCAGTCGGGTGCGCGGATTGGTTTGGGGACACAGCACAGACACCCCAGAGAGGAGGCGGCGGGGGTGACACGAGATGGCGGCGGGGGAGGCGCAAGATGGCGGGGGAGACGCGAGATGGCGGCGGGGAGGCGGAAGATGGAGGCGGGAGACGCGCGAGATGGCGGCGGGTCGCTGAGGGCTGCGCGGGGCCGACCGTCCGCGGGCCCGGCCCGGGCGGGGACGCGGAAGGCCCCCTCGCAGCCCCCCAGGAGCCCGCCCTGTGCCCCCCGCGCTGACGCCCGAGCCCCAGAGCCGCTTGGGGCGTTGGCTGCCGCCGGCCAGAACCTGGCGAAGCCCCGCGGACTGGCCAGAGGGCGGATGAGGCGACCCCCCCCCGCCCCAGCTGGCGCCCCAGCCCAGTCCCCCCAACTCCCCGAGGGCCGGACCCCGCCTGAGGGGCCTCGTGGTGGCGGCCTTGACTGCCCAGGGTCTCTGGGCCTCTCCTCGGCTCAGCAGCACCCGGGGCCCGGACGGCTCCATGCGCGGTGGACCCGGGCCCCGGCCAGGCAGCCCGGGCTGGACTCGTGTCCACAGACCCGGCCCCACGGCCCCTCGTGTCCACCAACCCGGCCCCTCGTGTCCACCGACCCGTCCCCTCGGCCCCTCGTGTCCACCGACCCGTCCCCTCGGCCCCTCGTGTCCCCAGACCCGGCCCCTCGTGTCCATCGACCCGTCCCCTCGGCCCCTCGTGTCCACCGACCCGTCCCCTCCGCCCCTTGTGTCCACAGACCCGTCCCCACAGCCCGGCCTGCGGCACAGCCGGGCGCTCCCAGGGTGGGGGTGGCACCCGCTGGGTGACCCGCGCTGGCTGCTGACCGTGAGGTGCCCTCCTTCTGTTTCTTTGCCTGTTGTTTTTTTTAAATGTGGTGACGGGGTGACCACACTGCTGTCCAGGGCCACGCGCGCTCGCCATGTGGGCCGCCGGGCTGCCAGGCTGAAGCGCGCTCTGAAGGGTGGCGGCAAAGGTCGCTGAAGGGACTCGCTCAAGTAAACGGGTTTCTTTGACTTTTTCAATGAGAACATTTTTTTTAAGATTTATTTATTTATTTATTTATTTATACAAGTACCAGGGTACAGGCCCTATGCGCGGGAGGGTGAGAGGACGCACCAGAGACAGAGCGGGGAACACAACAGGCAGACTAAAGAAATACACTGCTGAGGGGAGCAGTGGGCGAGGCAGGCGAGGTCTGCTGTGCCCTGTGGGTAGCCCCCTGGCCGGCTGGGAATCGAACCCGCGCTGCAGAGGCTGCGGTCAGCTTCCCAGCGTGGCGCTCCATGGCCTGCGCCACCAGGGAGGCCCTAAACAGATTCCTTAATAAATTCCAAGAGATTTCCCAGGTATTCTTGGTGGAAGGAAAATGAAGTCATTATTATCTAGGAAACCCAGGTGACCCAGAGTGTCTCCGGGACAGAAAGATGTGACCCTACCCCTCAGGCTTATTCCACCCACCCCAGGTGTGCCTGGGATGTGGAGCTGCCCTAACACGGTGCTGGGCACACACCCTGCCCCTACGTCCTGGGCGGTGGGTATTTTCCACCCAGGACTGGCTCACCTCCGAGCCCTCCGTGGTGGCGCATGCTGGCACCCAGGGGTCATCCCTGGCAGAGCCTTGGCCATACCAACAATGCTCTTTCCCGGTCAACTCTAGGTCTGGTCTGGGGTCTAGAGACCAAGTTCTCATTCCCTGAAGAGTGACTTTGGCCACTGCAGAGCTTGGAGACATCTTGCTGGTCTTTTTGCGTTGGTCCCTCGCCCCTTGTCTGCTTCTGCCCCCACCACTCCTCAGCCGTCCACCGGCTCCGTGATGCCAGCGCCACCTCGCCTTTGTCTGCGCCTGGTCCTGCGGGTCTCAGCAGGTCCTGCTGTTCTCACGTGGTCCAGCCGTGTTGGCCATTTGGTTTCCTGCTGTGCTCCGGATGAAGGCCGAGCTCCCCAGCGTGACGTCACCAAGGCCCTTCATGACCTGGTGCCCGCGCTCAGCCCCGTTTGGGCTAATTTCTCACTACAGCCGTCTGTAGCAAAGGATTTAACCACCAAAGATCCCTGAACTTCACCCTCAGCAACTGGGAGCAGGAGGTGGGGGAGAAAGAAGAAGAAAGACTGGACCCAACTGTGAGTCTCAACGAGGATTCAGCTTGTGGGGCTCTGAGCGAAGGGAAGCTGGTCAGCAAGGAAGTCCCAAAGTTCATCTTATTTAACTCTGCTTGGCCATTTGCAGCAGTGACTGAGCTGCGGGTGGGAGGAGAGAGTCCTCCCTCGTGATAACAGAAAAGTTAATATTTTATCAACTTCCTGCACATTCTCATTAACTCCAGATTAATCGAGATTAAAAATAACCGCCTCTTAATAGGAGATAATTTAACTTCCCACTATTTCCTGCAAGTCGATTTTTTTTATGTATTTAAGGACGTTTTTTCTGTAGTCCTACAAAAATGCCATGAAACTCGTCTTCATTTTACTGCTTCCGTTGGGCCCATCAGACCACCCACCATTTACGTGCGAAGAGGCAACTCTAAGAAATGCCACTCAGAGAACACCCAGACAAAGCCAACTCTGAATGCCCAGGCAGACACGGCTGTGTTTATGTGGAAATCCAATCAATCCATGGATCAGTTCCTTCTGGAACACACCAGCCCCTCCTCCCAAGAGGAGAAGCCGAACATCCATATGCTGTCGCCATCAGCAGTGCAGATAGCACCATATGTCACCAAAGATGGCACCGAGGCTGCCCTTGGCCACGGTCCTGGCGCTCGCTGGTGGTGCATTTCCCAAGCACAGGCATTTTCCAGTCACTGCTGAGAAGCTGGATGACAGGCTGGGATGACGTGAGAAGATTCCAGTTCCAACCACGGCTTCGGAGCCAAAGCTGAGTCCCTGGTAGCGCATGTGGCTGAGCCCGCAAACTGGTTCCATCGCAATTTAGCTCTCTGAGAACATCTGAACATCCTTTCCTTTCGAGAGCCATAGCAGCCCTTGGCATGCAAATGAATCAACACTAGAGTTGGTAATGAGTGCCAGTCCCTTTTTGACAGGTTAATTAATATTCATTATTCAACAGGGGAGAAAATGCTGAGTTGTTTATCGTTGGTTCATTAGTCTTAGCCAAATAAAGGATAAACATAATTACTCTCATAAACTATTGTGACAGAGCCTAAAAATTATAGGGGTGAAAATGGGTGCCTTCAGGAAAACCCTAAAAGCAACGAGAGCCTTGGGTCGTAGCAGGTGCACGGCGATACCATCGCTCACGTCTCCCGGCTCCTGCCAGCTCCCTCTCGCTGTGGCCCCAGACAAGACAGTTTGCCAAGAAAGACCTCGCTCTCCCCTTGCGCTGACATTGCCTGTGTCTTCCCCGGTGGCTTTGACAGCACCTGTCAGGGCTCGTTACTACTTAGTGTGACCGAGCGGTGTGTGTAGGAGGGGAGTCTGCTGAGGAGCAGGTGCCCCCAGTCTGGAAGCGTCACCTCTGGAGCCCGGAGTTCTGTCTCTGTGTTGTTTCTGGAAAAGCGTTGCTAGGCTTCGTGCGGCTGTCTCTCTGCGACCCTCTCCCGTTCTCTAGACCTGACCCCGCAGGCACAAGAACTCAAGACTTGAGCATCGGCTTTTTGAAGGACAGACTTCATCTCTGTCGTGACCTGAATGTGTGTGTTCTCCAAAAATTATTTGACGTCCCGGCTCCCAGGGGGTTGGGGCTTGGAGAGGGGGCGTCTAAGGAAGCAACTCAGGATAAATGAGGCCACACACGGAGGCGGGGGGGGGGGTAACGCACTGGGGTCAGTGCCTCGACAAGAAGAGATGCCAGAGCACCCTGCACACGCCGGGCGGCAAGGCCATGTGGGCACACGGGGGAGGGCAGCACCGAACCCCGGGAGAGCTCGCCCCAGCCTCCAGGCCCGCGGCACCCAAGACACAGACTTCCAGCCTCAGCTGTGGGGAGTCCGCGCCCGGCGCCTGGGCTCCGCGGGGTGTCCCGGCTGTGGCGCCGCGCTCAGCCTGCGCGCTCGGAGGGGACTGAGATGTAGATGACAAAGGTTCTGAGAGATAAACCTCAGTGAACAAAATTGACCGTCAAGTTAGCAAGAGAAAGCAAAACTCAAAATGCACCGCCTCCCCGGGGACGCGCGACACCATGAAACAGGCCGGTGCCTGCCGGGTCAGGGCCTCCGGGCCGCGCGGCTCCGCCTGCGGCTTCAGAGCCATTGTAGGAAACGAAAGATGGCGAATGCAGCCTCTTGCAGGCTGGGTGTCTGCGAGCCTGTGCAGACTCTTCGGGGTGTTAGAAGTTTGTGAGAGACGCAGCCGTCCAGGGACGGAGAAAGCAGCGGGAGGGAGAAGGTGAACTAAGCAGGCTCCGCAGCAGCCTGGAGCCGGGGCTGGGGCCTGGGCCTGAGGTTGGACCCTGAGCCTGGGAACGTCCAGCAGGCTCCCCTGCCCTCCCGCCCCAGTCTCGGGGGGGCTGCCCCACAACACGGCCTCCGCCGAGGCAGCTCTGAAGCGCAGGGCGCCCCGAGGGAGCTGCGGCTGCGACCGTCCGCCACCCACTCCCGGCTCTCGGCATCACGGCCTTCCCCGCCAGGGACCTGGCTCCACATGTCCGTGTCCACTCCGGGGAGGCTCCCTCGGCTGATCCATCCGTATTTCCAAATATGACCCTAGGTCAGAGCCTGTTTGTAGCCGTCCCGTCAGCGTGCTTGAGCCGCAGGTGACGCGTCGCCCGACGACTCCGTCTGGTCTGCCGTCTTAGCCATACGAGAGGCTCTCACTGTACTCGCTCTCTACCTACCTGGGGACCTGCACACCACATGTCATCAGGGATACCCTGTATTTACATTTTATTCTGCAATTACATTGTTAAATTCAACATTCTGTTGAAAAGACTTCCCTATGCCGATAACACGCTTATCTCGTTCCGTTCATCTTAAAGGAGGTTGGAAACGACACTGTGCGTCTGTGCTGTGATTTCTTTATATCCCATCGATGAAGGCTGGAGCATTTCCATTTGTGACTCCTTTGAGCAAGGCAGCAGCAACGCCTGCCCGTCAGGCGCTTTGTCTGAGGCGTCTCTAGGGCGTCAGGTGAGATCAGCCCCTTGTATTTCCGCCTCTCCCCTGAAGCAGGTGCCAGCCCCACATAGGGTCCACGCTCCAGAGCAGCCAGCCCGTGACTCCCAGAACGAGGCTTTTCAACCCCTCCCACCCCAGACAGACGCCCAGCTCCTGGGAATCCGCACTTGAGCAGCACAGAGTGGGAGGTGTCGGCCCTGAGCGGCACGGAAGCCAGAACTTCTATTACCTGGACTCTGTGCCAACCTGTCTTTGCAGATTACAGCTTTTTCCCGTGGAGACTCTTCTCTCAAAATGGAGAGCCATAGTATAATATGTATGCAGATGTGGTAAGCAGAGGGAACAAAGAACAAATCTTCTAATTCTGTTTTTTAAAGTAATCAACATAACAATTGTTACACTGAAAAAACGAGGAAGTAAGCAGAAAGGAAAGCGCAGGGCAGCCTTGGGGCTCTGAGCAGATGTCTGCGTCTGTGCTTCAACAAAGGACATTACCTTCCCTTCGCATCAAAACGGACCGACTGTTCCTCTCTGTGGAGCAGGGGGCACACGTGTGAGAGCTTAACTTAGGACTCAAGGATGTGGCCCAGGAGAAGAGGAGGGAGAAAATGAAAAGCAACCACGAGAAAACCACACAGTGTGGGTTCTGTGAGGCCAGTCCTGCTTCATGGCCCCGGAGTCACCCTGAAACGCGAGGCAGGCGCTGCGTGGCTCCTTCGTCAGGCTCGGGCCAGCGGGCAGTGGTGCCCCTTGTGCTTTCTGAGCTGAAATGAGGGATGACGACGGCACCTGCTGTGCTGGAGCCCGGTTAGGATGGAAGGAGTAAAAGGAAAACTTGTGCCAGTGCCTGGCACAAGATAAGTGCCCAATAAATATAGGGGGTGAACAGGTGGCCCCCAGACGTGCTACTGCTCAAAGGCTGAGCGACTGATGCTAGTGGCCGTGGCCTCGGCACATTAAATAAATGATGCCCAGTCTCTTCTCAGCAGATGGGTGCTGAATAAATTATCACTGTAGCGCTGGATAAAAATATCAATACAGATATGTAATTAATAAAGTGTGAAGAGGAGATAAAAATAGTCATGACCTTGGTTCCTTAAGGAAAAAAAAATGTTCATGACAGTCAATATTTTCTCAGAAAGTAAAATGGCAAATACGCTATTTAGAACCACTGTTGCCACAAAGTACCAGACAGGATGTGCACACTAAATGGTAGATAAATGAAATCACCATTTCCCAAAATTGCAGCCGTTAGTACCTTAACAAAAATGCCATAGGAATGTGTGCTTGTCATGAAGCGTGTGGTCACTGCTGGCGCGGAGAGTCACACAGGGATTTCCTCTCTCTGTGGCGGTGGACACAGAAACTAGAACCAAGTTTTCTTGCTGAACAAAAGTAGAAGAGCTGGGAAAACGTCAACAGAAATGTTTGAGATAACAAAGACTTTAGGAAAGAGAGGGCTGACGTCTAGGAAAGAAACCCAGGGAGGTCAGCCTGACACTTTGGGGATACTGACACATCTGGAAGAAACCCAGAGAAGTCAGCCTGACACTTCGGGAACACCGGCACATCTGGAGATGAGAGCTGAGAAGCAAAATAGCTCAACAGTATTTTTAAGAGTCACAGAGGACTAATGGGCCTATCTGGATAAATCCATTGACTTGATATTGAGAGACCCTACAAGCCTACAGTAAGGGGGGGACTGAGTCTTGTTTTACAGTATCTGAAAACGGGTTGCGAGAAGTCCTAAGTGTCAGTGCCCTGCAATAAAGCAAGGAGAAAGTTATCATCATCTGAGGCCACAGGTTATGTCTACAATGTTTCTGATAAAATTGGGTACAATTTCCAACTCCTAATAAAAACAACCACAGAGAAGAATTCTGGACAATGGTCATGGAACCAAGAGAAACAACAGATGTAAGAACTAGACTCATGGGGACCAGAAAAAGGGACTCTCACAGACTGACTTTATAATAACCATGATTATTACATTCAAGAAAGAAACCAAGAGTAAAATGTTGTGCCAAAAATGAAGACCGTAAGAAGCAAAGAGAAACTGAAACATAATCAGAAATACTAAAGCCTCAATGGACACATTTAACAATAGATTCAACACACCTGGAAAGGGAACTAGAACCATCCAGAATAAAACATGAAGAGTCACAAGAGGGCTGAAAATGCAAAAGACAGACTTTGGGACATAAGAAAAACACTGAGAAGTTACGTGGCGCTGGAGGCCCAGGTCAAGAAGAAGACAACACAGAGCAGAAAAGATAGTCATGGAGTTCTCCAGGACGGGCAGAAGACATCAGCGTGTACATCCAGGAACCCCCACAAATCCCCAGTAGAATAAATAAAAGGCACCCAAACAGACCGCTGTTTTCCAAAGACAAAGAATGAACACTTAAGAGGAGATGAAAGACACATTGTATTCAAAGGCATCAAAATGAGACTGTCAGCTCACGTCACCGCAGAAGTGGTCATAGAGGGAAGACAGCGCCGATACATATTCAAAGGGCTGAGAGAAAGGAGCTGCCACTCCAGAGCTCCGTGAGCCTGAGGATATTTGCAAGAATGAAAGTGAACTGAAGTATTTTCAAACAAGAAGCAATCACACGATTCTCCTTTGTCAGACTTTAATTAAAGGAAACATGCAGGCAGGGACGGGAGACACGAAATCCAAGCCCAGAGGAACAGCAGCAGATCCATGAGGAGGATGAAGGAGGTGATGAGCTAAGGAAGGTCCTTACACCGTCCAAGAGAAGGGGATTGAGTGACATTAGACTCTGAAAAATGCAGATGCAGACCACCCCTCTGAGAACACTAGGAGAATATTTTTTTTTTTTTAAGATTTATTTATGTATTTAGACAAGCACTGGGTACAGTCAGAAGCGCGGGAGAGTGAGAGAATTCGCCAGAGCCAGAGCGGGGAGCAGAGCAGGCAGAAGGACCGAAGGACACTGCTGAGGGGAGCAGTGGGCGGATGGCAGAAGAGTTCTGCGCGCCATGCGGGACCCTCCTCCGGTGGCCGGGGATCGAACCGGCGCTACAGAGGCTGTGGGCAGCCTCGCAACCCAGCGCTCAACTGCTGCGCCACCGGGGAGGCCCCCCTAGGAGAATATTAAAAGTTTATAACAAGCAAACAAAAGGCGGAGGTGGGAAGGAACAATACAGGCTGCTTGATGAGCCCAGAAAAAGTCAAGAAAAGGGGAGATGAAGAAATAGAGTTGGGACAAACAAAAAATACTCATTAATATGGTTACTTTAAAACCTGTGACATCTGAATTATTTATTTATTTATTGTTTTAAGATTTTATTTATTTTTGCATGGAAGAACTAGGGTGTAGGCCAGAAGTGTGGGGGTGAGAGGATTCCCCAGAGACAGAGTGGGGAGCGGAACAGGTGGATCCACTGAAATCCACTGCTGAGGGGAGCAGCGGGGAGACAGGAGGGGTCTGCTGCGACATGTGGGTCAGCTCCCCGGCCTGGGTTGAACCTGTGCTGCAGTGGTGACGGCCTGAGACTCAACCCTGAGGCCGCCAGGGAGGCCTGACATCTGAATTATTTTAAATGTAAATGATCTTCATCCTCCCATGAAAAATAAGGACCGTGCTACTTTAAAAGTCACATACATAAAATATAAGGCTACGGAACATTGGAAAGAAAAGTATAAAAGGAGATAAACCATGTGACGTTAATACAAGAAAACTAGTGATGATATTAATATCAAAGTAAAGTTTCTGGACGCGGGAATTTCACCAGGAAAAGCATCAACTCATAATGGAAGTATAAGACTTAAAAGTGCCCGTCGTAGTAATATGTGTTTAAGCACCTGAAAGCGCAATGAGCAGACACACAGGAGAAACTCGACCGTGTCATCACCTTGGGAGACACTCTTCGGTCTCACGGGGCAGCGCCCTCTCTGGCCTCTCCCCCGGCCGGCGTGGGGCGAGAGTGTCCACCATGGACACTCAGGGCCTCCATGTCCCGGCGATGGTGGAACTGCTGTGGGGAACTCTGTGGGTTCCTCCTGGCTGGTTCACATTCTGGGGTTACATGCCCCTCAAGGGGCTTGCCAGGTCCCACAAAATTTCCATTTCTCTCCTTGCCACAATGGCTGCACCAGGTCACATTCCCACCGACTGTGCAATCAGCCCCTTTTTCTCTGCATCTTCTCCCCCATGTGGTGTTTTCAACGTGGGCCACTCTCACTGGCGAGGTGGAGTCTTGTGGGTTTCCTCTGTGTCTCTTTAGCGAAGTGATGAGGAACACGTTGCCTTTTGGCCCTCGGGACACCCTCTCTGGATCACTTTCTCAGTGATTTAAAAAATAGGAAGAATCAAGACATTCTTGAAGAAGACAAGGTAGAGCGGTTGCTTTCCTCTAGACCACAACTCACAGTGTTTCCGTGACAAGGACGGGGTGGCATTTAGCCCAAGGACAGAAGACTAGCCCAATCAGAGTCTGGAATCGAGAACAGATCGTGCATAGCTGGACACCTGATAATAGGGGGGAAATGCTACCATAGCACAATGGAGGGAAACGCCTCTTCTCAATAAATGCTTGTGGGTCAACTGAATTTCTGTACGGAAAAAAGGGAAATACGACCTTTACATCATGTCCTGTGAAAATCAATTTCAGATGGATTTTAGATCTCTACACGGGGATAAAATTATAACATTTCGAAACTAATGTTAGCATATATCTATAAACTTAGCATTGAGAACCTTCCTTAACTTGTGCTGAACTTTTCTTATGAATATGACAAAGGTTCATCAATCATAAAGAGGATGGATATAAATGGATTACATAAAACTAAGAAATACTTTTCAGCAAAATATAACTCCAAGAGAATGAAGCAGGTCAGACAGTATAATGTGGTACGATACAATAGAAATGACCCATACAAATAAGTACAGAAATAGAGAGGAACAGCCCGGTACTGGCACGAGGGACTTGAATGGATATCCCCCGAGAAATCAGTCCCGAGGGCCAGCAAGACAAGGTAACAGAGCACCATGGACGTGAAGTGAAAACCGTAGTGTGTGGATTTACAAGGACCCATGTAACTCAAATTCAAGTGTCCAACGACACCAGGGAAAACTCCCATACGCTGCAGGGGGGATGCAAACCGTTACAGCCGCTTTGGAAAACTATTTGACATTATCTCGTAAGGAACACACACCTGATAATCTAGTCCTTCGTCTCCTAGGTACAATCACCTGCTTAGCTCTAAAGAATGTTCAAAGCAGCATTTTTTTTTAGAGTAGCCCCCAAAGGGAAAAAATTCAAAAGATTTTGGAAGTTAGAATGGGCATAGGCATTTGATCTAATTAGGTAATCTGGAACATTACATAGCAGAGAAAATAAAAAAACCAAGCTCCATCCAATAAATGGGAAGATTTCAAAAATATGTTGAATGAGAGAAGCGAAAGCAAAAGAATATAACTCCATGTTTCCATTTACATAAACGTCAAAACCACAGCTGCATGGTGGTGCTAGAAGTGAGGGCAGTGATTGTCTTGGGGGAGAAAAAAAGACAGAAATGAGGTGCTGATTGGGCGGGAGATGAACAAGCACCCGGGCTGTCCACGGGCCGCTTCTCCTCTGGGGTGATGATGAATTAGATACTTTCAGTTGACTCATGGAGCTGTATTATAGGTTTTCCACCGTGCTCGGTATATAACTTATATCTCATTTTTAAAGAAGTTTAATTAAAGAGAGGGACAGGGTAGTAACATTGGTTCCTTTACTCCAGGGGACTTTAACACCATGACGAGCCCTCGGTGTGGGATACAACACAAAGCACACACCAACTTACTAGGCGGCACATGCCTTTTTCTTAACCACTGGAGTTCTCTGGTTCCTACTGGATAGTTAGGGGACCTCTGAGTCACCTGCTAGTTCATACTCACCCCTAGCGACCTTGAAGCTAGAACTCCACAAGAGCAAGCCTTATTGAGATTTGCTTATTGCCTTACTAGGGTGGTTCTCAAAGCTAAGATAGAGAAAAGCCTCACAGAAAAGAGTCTTGCATAGTCGGGACACAGTCTTGGTTGGTATCACAAAAACAAGACAAGGGTCATATGCTTAAACAAGGGAGTCCCTGTGTCTCTGAAGCTGGACGGCAGTCCAGGACAGCGTGCTGTTTCCTCTGTCATCAGGAAGCTAGGCTTTTCCTGCCCTCTCAATCCACTATCTTTTGTATATGAGAGCCTCCTCCTCATGGCCCAGGGCGGCTGTTGGAGACCCAGCCCCCACTGGCTAGTGGGCTTCGGGACAGGGAAGAGGTAGGAGAGCACACCCTTTATTTTTATGGCAGAACCTAGAATTGTAGGTTCTGTTTTCTCATCACAGGTCAGAATGGAGTCACATGGGCACACCTAGCTGCAAGGGAGGCTGGACACAGCGGCCGCCCAAGTAAAGACAGAGATGTCGTTGAAGGAGGTCAAGGAGGATAGGATTGGGGTCAGGGCTTTGCTCCTTCGCTAAGTACCTCCTGGTTACTGGTGTAGCCTGAGAATATCCATGACACGTTCAGGGAAGTCGGAACTTAGGTGAGCATGAAAACGCCTCAGGAAAGGAGCAATGTCTTCCGGAGCACGGCCGGAAAGGAGCACGGCCGGAAAGGAGCACGGCCTTCCGTCAATGCAACTCCCGTTACTGTATTCTAGAAGAAAGGGGCCATCTGGAGAACATGTCATCTTTGACACCACACCCTGAAAAGCAAGCACGCAGGGACTATTTCAAGCAGAGCCACTCCCTGGGGAATCTGTTGGTGGGAAAGTGTCACATTGAAACAGCTGGAGCTCTGGGGTCAGAGAGACCTGGGTGTGGACTTTCCTCCTGTTGCTGCCTCTACCTGTGGCTTTTCATGATCTTCTAACCAAACCCAAGCCACACCCAAACCCACCGACATCTGGGCCCGCTTGGGAGACCCCTCACCCACGTGGCTTACCTCTGCACACCGGCCTGACTTCAGTGTGCAAGTGTCGCTGCTTCTCACCATAGCTGGCAAGACACCTAATTAACAGCTACACTTTCAAAGGCACCTAACAAAAGCCCCTCTGTGTATCCAAGCACAAGGACTCTCATTAGTGAGTCTGGGCTGGGTGATTATTTATACCACTTCTATAATTAAAAATTCTGAAAGCTAATTACAATTATCCATCAGTGCTTCAACATGCTAGGGCTGAAGACCCAGACCGCCTGCAGCAACGCGCCCCTCCTGATCTCCCCTCCCGTGCCCCTCCTTTGAAGCCTCCAAGGCGGCTCTCAGTTCCCAGAGTCCATAGTTTGTTTTCTGTGCGTTTCCGTGAGTTCCCAGCTGTCAGAGGACTGTTTGTTTGTCATCTCTGAGATGGGCAGTGAAGTGCCAGCAGTGGCTCCATCCTAATTCCTCTGCTTTTCCAAATCAATGTTTGCAAGATGGGAGGCTGTGTGCGCAGCCAGTACCCTGTGTCCTGATTCCATCTGAGCCTGTTCCTCTTGTCCTCCGCGGGGAAGGCCCGCCGGTGGCGCCTGTCAGGCCTCTAGGTATCTCTTGTAAACATCACATGTAATTAGGAGCCATTAGTTCCAGCAGTAGATCAAACAGGGAGGAAAACCAAAATATCAGAAGTTCCATTTAATTAAAGTAACTGCACTGAGAAGATTCATCTGAGAGTGTCTTGAAAGTAATTACTAAACCCTAGACAAAGCGATTGAAGGAATTTCAATCCAGAAGACTGTCCATTACATCATCATCATCATCATCATCCCACACATTGGCACCGGGACCCCGCAGGGAGCACCCCCTCTGGCCGTGGGCATCGGTGGGCGCGCTGGCGTGGATGCCAGCCAGCCTGCTTCAAGCACCGGCCATATGTCATTCCACGGAGAGCCACGTCCTGGAGACGGTTCTGCAGCCTGCGTCTCAGATGTCCTGGGAAGCCGAGCGTTCCAGGCATGTGCGCCCGTGGGGCGCTGGTTTAAAATGACATCTGGCGAACATCGGCTTGCTCCAAGGCTCCGGATGGTGCTGAGCGGGAAGAAACCCTCCTGCCACCAAGAGCTGAGTTGCCATCAACAATTTACAGGAATCTGGGGGGCAGCGCTCGGTTTTCTGACCTAAAGAGCAGAGTGGAAAGCGCAGTCGGAGGACCCCCCTCCACAGGGCCGCTGACAGTGACAGGCCTGCTTGCTTCAGAGGACCCGCAGCCTTCCCCGGCGCCTCCCGGCTTCGTCGGCGTGAAACCCGACAGCCCTGCCGCGGGGGTGCGTCTGGGTCAGGCAGAGCAGTGGGTCCTCCCTCCCCAGGACTGGGCGTCCAGACGCGAGGCGGCGGCCAGGTCAGGGACACAGCTTGGCAGGTGTGGGTTTGGGCAGAGTCCCCACCCAGCAGAGCTGCTCTGGGACAAAGACTGCCGTCCCCGCTCACCGCCCCCTCCCCCTGTCTCCTCAGGACAAGCCCTGGTGGGTGCAAACCCCGGCTGGTGAAAACTCTCCTCCAGCGGGAAGCCTTCTCCACCATATGCAAACGTGGGAAACACCGAAAGGCACTTTGTTTAAGAGAAGAGAGAATAAAACCATGGAAAATATTTTTCACCGTGGCTTGCAAATAACCCGGAGGCCTCTTGCCCAGGAGAACGTCCCTGGAGAGCACGAGCAGCCTCCACGCCTGCCTCTTGCTGGAGGCCTCGGTGCCGGCCTGCACCCGCCTTCTCCGTCAGCAGAGCACTGCAGCCGGGGCCACCGTGGGGATGGCTCGGAGCAGGGACTTGTGGGGCCAGAAATGAACCAGCAACATGAGGAGAAAGAGACCTTGTTAACCACTGAGACCAGGGACTGGCTTTGCCCTGGGGCAGCTGCGAGATCTCCATTGAGGAAAGGTAAACGCGCCCGTGTCGTGTATCAGGTGAGCAGCGCCTGGGCGGGAAAAGGCGCTTATGCCTGGAAAATAGTGACGGCTCAAAGCTGGTGTGACTGTTTGACTATCCAGCAAAGTAGAGGTGCAGACGGAACCACAGACCAAGGGAAAATGCAAACCAGCCAGAGAAGAGACAGGTGGCCTCAAAGGGGCTTTCGTGGACAGCAGGTTTCAACTGCAAAAGCAGAAACTCCAAGAGCAGCGACCATCTTGAATGGTGGTAACGGGAAATATGGGAGAGGTCGGCTCTGAAAGTGGAAATGTCAGGAAAAATCAACTCACTCCTGGCAAACTCTTAACAGGAATTTTTAATATTCTTGTGGCACAAAAGAAAATGGAGCACTCTAGATAGTTGGTCTAAAATGCAGGGTTGAAATAAAGAACCAAAAACATGGTAAATCTAAGCAAACCTTTTAGAAAATACTAACAATAAATGTATCTTGTGGGATTAAAAATAGAGTCAACATTCATGAAAAATGGAACCAATTAGATTTGAGGATTCCAAAGTGTTTTCAAGATGACAGGAAAAGCCATTGATTATTTTTGTGATTTTGAAATTTAATTATGCCTGTTATCAATTCTGTAATAACCACTAAAGGAATCGACCTAAAGTATATAAAGCCCAAGTGGGGCAAAGAAGGAGAAAACAAATCAATTGCAAAAAATTGTTCAAAAAAAGATGAAAAGTAGAAATGAGAGAAGAAACAGGAAAAACTAAATGCCATAGAACTAAACAAATAAAAAAAATATACCAATAAGTACAATCCAGGAGAAAGAAATGCTGTCTCGGCCGCTGTTCCCAAGGACATCACAGCAGAATTGAACGTAAAAGGGCAGATGAAACGTGCTTGACAAATACAGATCAGTCAGACAAACACAGAGCCAGCCCCCGACTTCAATGTCAGCATAGGCTTAAGGTGACCTACAAATGACTGCAGTGGCGGTGATTGCAATGCAGAAGTGAAAAGAATACAGATCGGCACCTAAATTACTAAAAGCAAACAGCAAGATTTCTAGGTGGAAAAGCTAGACCCAGGTGCAATCGTGTTTCCACAAATTAGCAGCGACAGGTAAACATTCAGATTCAAAGAAGGAAAGATTTACCACAGCGTCCAGATGATAAACTGCCTAGAAGCAAATGTAGCAAAAATGACATCTTCAGAGAGAAAAATGAGAATTTTAGCAAAGGTTATTTTTAAAATAATAACAGAAATCCCTCAAATCTTCCCCAAATAAGGGAAATCATTCTAAATACTTCTGAGGTTTTTCATAGACTGAATTGAAAACTCCTAAGAAAATGGAAACGTCTCCGAACAGTTACGATAACCTGAAGAAGAAATAGCACAACCTTGTGTTAAGACTTAATATAAATCTATGTTAATTCAACCTGTAAAATCGGTCCTTGAAGCTCAGGGCGACTCCTGCCTCACACGACGCAGCTAAGGAGAGCGTGGAGGGTCACCGGGGCGGACCCCACAGAACTTGAGCTGTTTGCGGTGATCTCAGCGCCAGAGACTCGAGCTGGGAGACTGAGCGTTGGCTCTTTGCTCTGACACCTGCTGTTCCTACTCACAGCCACTGGTTTTCACTGAACCTTGCCCCACGATCCACCTAATTATGAGGGGCTGTAGAGTGTTGGGGGGCAGATAGAATTTGTGGGTCTGCTACTCCTAGGCAGCCTATTCGGCCGCCATTTTGTCACCTAAACAAGGTCAAAGTGGGCTGGCCAGTTAGGAACAGGAGCCCAACCCTTCAGCCCTTCAAATCTAACAAGAGCACAAAGCTGGATCACACTGGGAAGGTTATGCATCACAAGGTATGTCTGAAATGCCCAGGGGGCTGAGGACCGATGCATAACACATACTCCCGACTTATACATCATGAGGTATGACCGGGAACGCCCCGGGGGGCCGAGGATTGATGTATGGCAAGGACCCCAGAAGCTGATCAGTGGAATGCCTTGTTGATAAGATTAGAACCATGGCGGGGGATTAGGGTGTGTCATCAAGTAGATAAGAAGCACCTGGAGGGCAGACCCACAATCCCTAATCTTCTACACCCTTCCCCTTTCTTTAATCCCCTTAATCCCCTTACAACCAATTATGTGTGTCAATAAAAGGGCCAGGATCTTGCTCTTCAGCAGCATCCTGCATAGTGCAGCCTGCTCCACGACTCCCGTTTGTCAGTGCGGTGTTGTCCGACACAGCAGAGTTACTGAGAAACACCACTGTCCATGTAAAATGCCCAGTAAAAGTGAGCATGCCCAGACCTTCCAGAAAAGTCTATTGTAGATCAGGAACAGACCCTACACCGGGAGGCAGATCCAAACCTACTTTGAACAGCATTGTTCATAACAGCAAAACTGTTGGGAATGAACCAAGCGTCCACCAGGCGTAGCCTGGAGAAGTAAGTCTTTCTTCTCACTGTGGGGTCAGCTCATACTGCCCTGCAAGAGCCCAGGATGCACCAGTGTCCCCAACGGTGCTCAGGGTGACTTTGCATCTGTCACTTGATATCAATCTTGGCGGAGATATTTGCACCATAGAAATCTGCCAAAGGCACAAACCGGGGCTTGCGTAGCCAGGAGAGCCGCCCGTTAGCCGCTCAGCAGCTCACCACAGCTCTGCAGCTGCCAGGATGACAGTTCACCATCATGCTGAGGTCTTAGACTCTAGAGAAAAAGAATCAAGTCATGGACGAATACACACACTATGATTTAGCTTATATAGTCTGAAAATTGACAAAAATCAGTACAAGAATGACGAGGCAGTAAAATAATCTATCGAGGGAACCAGGGGGATGGTTGATAGCAAACACCGACTGCGATTATCCAGAGCAGGTGAGGCCAGGGGACCGAGAAGAAAGGCCGCGTTTGGTCACGGGGCTGGGTAAATGAGCATTTACTTCATAAGAGACCATTTAATTGTTCCTACATATTTTCATCCGTTCTTTTGTGGGTATGCTGCATCTCACCGCTTCCAAAATCTCATAAAGTAGTAAAATTAAAACCAAAACCTGGAGGGTGGATGATCTGGAGGGAAAACTTTATCCAGTCTCCTCTAATTCAGAGAAAGAAGACAAAGCTTGAAATGAGGAGGGAGAAGATGATAGACGTGGAGCCTGGGGAACTTAAACACTATGGTTCTTCCCCGCGGGTGGGTGGGTGCGGGGGGTGGGAGAGGATCGTTGATAGAGAAGAAACAGTCGATAATGGGAGAAAAATCCCACGTTGGAAAATTATTCTCATCAAGCCGTTCAAAGGAGGATTTGAGACAAAGTTAATGCAAAGTTATTCACTTCTAGCTGTATCTGGGGGGAAACCCTATTTTGAAAGTGGATCAAGGGAGCCTTGTTCAGGATACAGGCTAGAAACACCGGGTCGGGCCCAACTTCTTCCGGCTTCCTTTCTTCCTGCTGGTGCCGTGCGGTCTGCGGGGCTTGGGAGGTTAAGTCTGTGCCTCCAAGTTGGTGGTGTGGGGTAAGGAAACATGTCAGGCTTTTCTGCCCTCCCGCCATCAGGAGAGATGATGGATCCTTGCGGTCCTGAACGCATGCCTGATGGCGGCACCTGGGGGAGGGTGTGGGCCTAGGTAGATGGGATTCACCTGGGCTGAGACTGGGCTTTCAAGGGCGGCATCACGGGGACGCCAGCAGAAGCTGAGAAGAAGCCGAGATCACCGGAGAGCCCAGACAACTGTGAGGATTTGCTGGGGGCTGGGAGGCCTGCCAGCCTCCCGGCTCCCCAGCACCCCTGCCTGCTGTATGCCTGGTGAACCCCAATAAAAAACCTGCTAAAGCCACTGAGGGCTCTGACTCCTCCATTACCCGGTCTGCATGGGGTCAGAAAACCTGCACCACGTCCATTCCTGCCACTACAGTGGCCAGCAAAGTTGTCTCCTATGCTCGGAAGTTGACGGAGTTGACTGAAAGCTACTGCAAGGATTATAAATGCTCAGGAAATCGATGAGGTGCATAAATTTATTCCACCACACCTACCAGCTAACCACAGTGGGGGGCTCGAGAAACAGGCAGGCCAGGCTTACAGTCTGTCCTCTTGACACCAAGCTCAGGTCAAGTGAGACGTGCTCTCGCGGCGCTGGCTGCGTTCAGATGGATGTTTTGGAAATTGGATGCCATTTAAAAAACAAATAAAAACACCTGTCTTTGTTCTAGTCCCCTCTTTGCTTGACAGTGGTGGGGACAGAGGGTTCCAGCCTGGGTCCGTCTCTGTCCCTAGGTAACCGTCACCTGGGAAACACCGCGTGTGCCCGGTCACATCCGGGGGACGTCAGTGCTGCCACAAGCCCTAGGTGCCCCCTGTTGGCTTTTATATCCCCTTAAGGGACTATGAGGGGATAATGTTTGTGGATTCAGCTTTGAAATGAGAACTGCCTGACAAGGCCTCTTTTTAAATAGCCAACAGCTGTGTTGGGGAAATCAAGTCAATTTGTTATTTGCAGTGCGCCTCGCCTTCGAGGCAGGTGAGTCTTCAGTAGGATTTGTTTGCTCTGTGTAAATAGTCACATTCTGGAGGTGGCTTTTGGTATTAGAAGACAAGAGTGGGAGGCAAAAGCAGAAAAGCAAGGCTCCGAAATCCTATGCAGACACTTGGCTATGGGGTGGGGGGGGGTGGGGGGCTGGGGAAGATCAACAGGGAAGGGGCATCAGCCAGGCGGTCGGCAAGGGGGTGAGAGTCTGGAGGGATTTTTAGCTGAGGGACAGGATTGTGGATGGTGTTTTCTACTTTTTTTTTAAAGATTTATTTATTTTTATACAAGAGCTGGGGTACAGGCCAGAGGCACGGGAGGGTGAGAGGATTCACTAGAGACAGAGCAGGGAACAGAACAGACAGACAGACTGAAGACACTGCTGAGGGGAGCAGCAGGCGAGGCAGGAGGGGTCTGCCGCGCCATGGGGGAATCTTCCTGGCCCGCCGGGAATCGAACCCGCGCTGCAGAGGCTGCGGACAGCTCCGCCGTGCAGCGTTCAACCTGCTGCGCCCCCGGGGAGGCCTGTATTTTACTTTTTTATGCTTCTCTGGACTTTCCAAAGTTTCTGCAATGAGCTTGCACTGCTTCCCTTAATCACAAATCTCCTTTAACAGAACGATCATCATTTTGTAGAGTGCACATAACCCAGCACATAAAATATGGCTCCTCTCTGCCACCGGGAACACTGACTCAGAGCAAAAGGCTGGCCTGGCTCGTCGGAAGTCAGCTCAGAGGGGCCGACGCCGGTGGAGTGACTCGCTGCTTCCTCCCGCCACGGTGGGGGCGCGGGGCCGGGGACGCGGTGGCTTCAGCCCGCACGCTGCGCGTCTGGTCTTCTCAGGGCCGTGCCTCGGTGTCTGTTTTCCTTCTGCCCTTGTAGGTCCTCAGGTTGTCCGACACTTGCAGTGGCCTTAACGGGAGAAAAGGAAAGTTAAGTGCGTACATGCAGGATCCCGCGGCGGCGTGAGGGACCCAGGGACATCCAGCAGAGCGTCGGAGGGGCCGGAGTGGGGCCCCCAGGGACGGGAGACAAGTCGCAGGTTAGGCCGGGTGTTGGGGAGAGTCTGCTGGCCGCGCAGGAGGTGGGTCGGGGCGGAGACTGACTGGGGCCCTGCCAAGCGCCCCCCACCGTCCACGGCAGCAGCTCGGAGCCCTGCAGGTCTCCCCGACAGCCCCTCCCTCTTCCTGGACGGCCCTCTGTGGACGTCACTGCAGGCAGTTGGGGGGGAAGGGGAAGAAAGACCCCTGAGTCCACTGGGTCCCTCAGGCCTTCCGCATTAAGCAGGCCACATGCCCAAGGGGGATATTTTGGGGATGCTGGTTCTGAACCCCTTCGTTTACCCCTCACCTAGCATAGTCACTGGTGCAGAGCTGCTCTTCAACAAGCGCCTGCTGGCCGTGTAGAAAGGTGATTTTCAGAGGAAACGTGGGACTATACCTGGCAGGTAGGTGGGAAATGAGCGCGTCCTCACGCCTGTTCTGCTCGGCCGGCAGGGAGGAAGCAGGTCGTAACCAGCTCAGCAGCCACAGTCAAACCTTTCCGTGCAGCGCGGGGACGCGGAGACCAGCTGCAAGAAGACCAGCCTGGTCATTTCCCGAAGGAGGAGGGGGTCCATCTAAGCCGCCCCCCGGCCACCTGCAGTTGCCCAGTGGTGCGGGGAGGTGCGGGGGGAGGACCTGCTGACCCAGGCGGCTCGGGACAGGCTGTGCCGTTTTCCTTTGAGGCACAGTTTCCCCCGCGCACAATGAGTCAGCGGCATCATCCTGACACGCAGAGGAGAGAGAACATTCATCAACAGAAACACTTCCCCAGCGCGTCCTGCGCGCGAGGCGCCCGCGACCTCTCCCGGGACGAAACGTCGTGTTCCCAGGCGGCGCGTCTGTCCCTGCCGCTTGTGAGGACGCGGGGCCCGGGGCTGTGTCCTTGCTCAGAGGCCCGGGGCCGCAGGGGGCAGTGCCAGGGCCGGCGGTGCCCAAGGACCCGCGCCCCGCTGCGCTGTGTCTGCCCAAAGCGGGCTTCTCCGTGACAGCAGCTCCTCTCCTTCGTACCTGAGGCTGCCGGATTTCACAGGCGTCGGCTCCGCTTGCGATGTGCTCACTTTACAAGCCAGAGTGAGCCCGGGTGCTTTTATTCATAACCGCCAGAGCAGGGCCGGCAGGAGCCGACCCTGGCTGTGACATCCCCACTGCCTGACTGATTACCTGGCGTGAGGCGTCCACATCCAGGCTGCGGTTAGCAGCTGCATGTCGGTCGTGTGGGTGATTCAGAAGTGGAAGAAACTCGGCCTTGCTCAGCACCTGTTTCTTCTGCTGGGGATGCAGGCGCTTTCCAGGCGTGGGGGGAAGGAGGTCTGATGTTTGGAAGTAAAACCACTGCTTTCTTCTCAATGAGTGGAATTTAGTAACATCTTTATTTAACATAATAAAGCAGTGACTGTGTCTAGCCATCCCTTAAATGACTACAAGGCGTCCAGCAGTGAGCCACGGGCTTCATCCATGATGCACAGGATCCTCCGCACGACTGTGAGAACTTGCTGTGTGTCCAGCCACCCACCCACCCACCATGTCCATCCACACGCCCAGTCCCCGTCTATCATTCTGTCCATCCATCTATTCACCCATCTGCCCAGCCACGCATCTGTCCACCATCCAGCCATTCTTTTTTTTTAAACATAGAGACTTTTTTAAAGAAAAGATTTATTTATTTATGCAAACAAGAACTGGGGTGCAGGCCAGAGGTGTGGGGGGTGAGAGGATTCCCCAGAGACAGAGCGGGGAGCAGAACAGGCAGATTGACTGACTGAAATCCACTGCTGAGGGGAGCAGCGGGGGGACAGGAGAGGTCTGCTGCGCCATGTGGGCAGCTCCCTGGCCGAGGATGGAACTCGTGCTGCAGTGGCTGCGGACAGCTCCACAGTGCTGAGACTTAACCCCTTGCGCCACCAGGGAGGCCCCATCCATCCATCCCTTGTTAGCTGAGTGCCTTCTACGGCCCAGGAATTGCGCTAGGCACACAGCAAGGTAACCAAGAAAAACACTATAATCAACAGAAATACTCTTCAGGGAATTAACTCAGTGCATGAACAACGCCCTTTGCTTTATGCTCAAAATACATCCAACGTCTGGCCGCTTCTCACCACCCATTTTGACCACCCTGTGCAGCCATCACAGTCTTTAGGGAGACCTGCAAGGACCCGTTTTCTGCGCTGACTTTGCGTCTTAGCCTCTCCCCCTACCTGCCTCTTCTCCAGGCATTCTGGGTCCCTCCCTGATTTCCTTCAATGTATGAGCCCCGGGGTTTTTAACAAACTGTTGCTTTGTCCCTTTTCTGGGCTTGTCCTTCCCTAGATGACAGCATGGCCGGTGCCGCTCGATTTCAGCCTGTCCACGTCCGAGCACCACGCACCTGAGTGTGTCTCCAGGCGGGTGGGGCACAGCTCCCCGCGGACAGGGCGTTTGTTTCTCTTGCTCCGTGACTCAGAACAACGCCCAGTGCGAGGAGATGGCCACGAGGCTCTGTGGAGTGGATGGATGGACGGACAGACGGATGGACAGATGGATGGTGGGCAGGAGGATGGATGGTGGATGGACGGACGGACGGACGAAGCTAGGGGAGCCAAGCTAGCAGTGGTTGATATCCAGGGAGGCAATTTTGCCCTTGGAGAAGGTGAGGAAAGGCAGAACACAGCACTCCCAAACATGCCAATGTGATAGAAAGATGATTCTAAACTAAAGATATCTGGGAATCGAAAGATGTAGGAAAAAATCCTTCTGGGAGCTTCCATTATCTGATGAAAGCAGCCGTTTGGGGGGCTGAGGCTGTCATAAATTCCTCTTGAGGGTGGATTTTCTCCTGGAAGGGAGAACACAAATAAAACTCGCCGCAAATTCCTCCTTCAGGGGAGTTTGAAGACCCTCAAGGGCACGGGAAGACCACTCAGATCCGTGTATAAATATGATCCCACACTTTCTTATCTGCTGCTTGTTCTCTTCAAGACCCAAAGCCGTTTTTTCCTGGAAGCGCCTTTTCCCTCCCCGCGCCCCCCTGAAGAGGCGAGCTGAGCCCCAAACTCCAACCACCCCCGTGAGCCACTCACCACTCCGTGTCCTCACGGGCATGCGTGTCAGGGGCGTACACGAACCCTGTTTCTGTTCTTGTTAATCTTATTAATCAGTTTAATTCACGAGCCCCGTTACTGAATCTGAGAGGGTAGCGGGGATTCTTTCCTCCCCTGCAGGGAGGGGCCGGGGTGAAGCTCGGCAGCATCTGCTGGGTGGAGCCAGGGCCGGCTGTTAATCCTGCGGTGGTGCGTAGGACAGCCCTGCACGAGGCCTGAGAACTGTCAGAACAGAACATCGACCGTGCCAAGGCTGAGAAACTGCAAACCAGTGGTTACAAGATATTTAAGAATTAGCATTATTGGGCCTCCCTGGTGGTGCAAAGGGTAAGTCCCAGCACTATGAAGCTATCGCCATCACTGCAGCACAAGTTCAATCCCCAGCCAGGGAGCTGACCCACAGGGCGCAGCAGGCCTCTCCTGTCTCCCCGCTGCTCCCCTCAGCAGTGGGTTTCAATCGATCCGCCTGTTCTGCTCCCTGCTCTGTCTCTGGTGAATCCTCTCACCCCCCACACCTCTGGCCTGCACCCCAGTTCTTATATGCATAAATAAATAAATCTTAAAGAAAAAGAATTAACATTATTGACATAAGATTTGTGTACCATAGGTCCTCCCTGGTGGCGCAGCAGGTTGAATGCTGCTCTGGGAAGCTGTCCGCAGCCTCTGCAGCGCGGGTTCGATTCCCGGCCAGTCAGGGAGAGTCCCACATGGCGCTGCAGACGCCCCCTGCCTCGCCTGCTGCTCCCCCCTCAGTGTCTTCGGTCTGTCTGTTCTGTTCCCTGCTCTGTCTCTGGTGAAGCCTCTCACCCTCCCACACCTCTGGCCTCTATCCTGGCTATTATATAAATAAAATAAATCAAAAAAAAAAAAAAGATTTTTGTACCATAAACTGCACCCACTCTACGCATACACTTTCAAGAGTTTTGACCCATGAATATGCCCAAAAATCTGTGCTCTGTTTCAAGTATGGAAGGCTTCCTTCTCCCTAAAACCCGAACTCAAGCCCCCTTTTGGTGAACAGCCCCAAGGACCCCAGATCTGACCCCATCACAGCTCACTCCCTGCCCCAGGACGTCACGTGAGGGGCCCTGGGGTCACCTCCAGTCCGGGGCTGTGAAGGAACAGCTGCTCTGGCACGTCCCTACCGTGGCAGTGTTCACGGGCTTCGTGGGTTCCGCGGCAACGCTGGAGCAGAGCTACCCCACCCCGGGGCAGAGTTAACCCCGCGAGAGGCCGCCGTGTGCCGGCTGCAGGAGGCGACACGGCCCTGCCCTCCCACCAGCAACCTCGGCAGCTCTGGCTGCGCTCGCGACAGCACTGGGGCGGCACGCGGGAGGGGGATTCACTCTGCTCTGTCCCCAGAAGGGCCTGTGCCCCGATGGGACTGTGAGCCTGGAGGCCGCGGCCTGGGGCAATCCGGGCCACGCAGCTGCAGGGCCTGGGTGTCACAAAGCCACCGGCAGCCTTGCCATGAGTCTGCGAACGCCAGAGCCCAAGACAGGAGACAAGCCTGCCGCGGAGCCTCGCCCGCCCGCCGGCTCCGACCGCCTTCTCCGATGCGCACCTTCAGGATCACTAAGAAGACACAGATATGCAAAGGCCTGGGCGTCTCCAAGCTCAGAGCCGACAACCCAGACACAGGTGCACCTGTGCTGGGCTCGGCTCCTGCCCGTGAGGCGCCGGGTGAGGCGTTCAGCAGGGGAGGCGCCTGCCCGGTGGCCTGTGCCCCTGCCCTGACTTCACCAGCTGGTCTTCTGTGTGCCCAGCGAGGCCGGGGCCCTGGAGCTTAGTTCTCTTAGATGTCTTTACCCTCTGCTCATCAAAGCCTTTAGGGAAATGTTTGATTTGGGGGGTTCATGTGGTTTTATTCGACATGAAGTCATTGCACATCCTTCTGTGTGTTACATAAACGTGGAACCGCCTCCTGTAGCCAATTTAACATCCCACAAAACAGAGTCGCAGGAGGCTCTGCGCGGGAGGTGATGGCCAAGGGGGGGTTAGAGGAGACTTTGCAGAGAAGGCAGGGCCAGGCCAGCGGGGCGGGAGCTCAGACCGGAGCGGCTGAAGCCGGGAGAGGGTGGAGCGTGCAGCAAGGGGGACGCTCGTGATGGGCCGCGGCCGGCCCAGGCTGAGGTGGGATGCGGGTGTAAAACGCTGGATTTCAGAGACTCACGACCCAAAAAATGGAAGTAGGGAGCACGGGAGGGAAAATCAGGCTCTAGGGTCCACCGCACAGGGGGTACCCACGGCCAGACAGGTGTTGGCTTCCGCCGGGTCATACCTGTCGGCTAACAAGAGGTTCATAAAAATGCTAAACACAGTTTATAAAATATCTCATGGACAGTGTTACATTGGTGAGATGCCGACGTGGTGCTGTTTCCTGCAAATGTTCCATCACAGCATGTATTTTTTTTAAAGATTTATTTATGCTTACAAGAACTGGGGTACAGGCCAGAGATGAGGGGGCTAAGAGGACTCACCAAAGACAGAGTGGGGAGCAGAACAGGCAGACTGACTAAATACACTGCTGAGGGGAGCAGCGGGCAAGTCAGGAGAGGTCTGCTGCGCCATGTGGGGTTCTCCCTGGCCGGCCGGGAATCGAACTCGCGCTGCAGAGGCTGTGGACAGCTTCACAGCACTACGCTCGACCCGCTGCGCCACCGGGGAGGCCCCACAGCGTGTATTTTTTAAGTGAAAAGATGTAAACAGTGTTTGGTTGATAAGCTGGACAGCTTTACCTGCACCAGGCATGGGTCATGGTCTCGCTCCTGGGGCTGAGCACTCATTTGGGGGCTAAATAAATATGTTGGTAGCTGAGCCCCCAGGGAGCATTTGGTGTCGCGTGGAACCCTCCTGATCGGGGGGGCTGGCAATGCTGTCCCAGAGCCAGGGCTGCCGCCTGCAGAGGATCACCCCATCCCGCCAGAAGTCACGGGGGAGCACCAGCAAGTCCCGGTGTTGTGGAGAGGAAATAAGAATATTTTCAGATGGACGTGACTTGAATCTCCCGCGATGAAAGCTGAGAAGGGGGTGCAGGTCCCCAGTGAAGCGTGCCCGTGGCTCCAGTGGCCTTGAAAGTCTGTGCAAGGAGCTGGAAGATCGAGCGGGTAACATGGATGAGCTCCCTGATCTCCCTGAAAACGTCCAGGGCCCCAGGCGAGTCGTTCTCAGCGCGAGTGCTCTATCAGTTACAGACAGAAGGTTCTGGAAGTTGCCCAAGTAGAAGCAGCCTCCCTCTCCCGGCTCCATGTGGGTGGAGCGGACCAGCAGACCCTGCACCCTCTCCACGCGGCCAGCTCTGCTGGGGTCTCCAGGGCAGAGCCGGCACCTCGGTCTCCTCTGCACGGGGCCCCCAGGTGCCACCGTGGCGGGTGTGGCTCTGTGCGTCCCACATGGGGCCCGGGGGAGCTGACCTCCCGACAGCACCCCCGGATCCTAGGCTGACCCTTCAGCAGGAGGGGGTCCTCACGGCCGCCCCCCATGGCACTGCTTAGACGTGCATGGAGACAGTCCTCCAAGGACCATCGAGCCTGAAGGTTTGGGGACGGCCGAGGAGAACCTGACTCCCGCAGCCCAGGGAGGCAGCTTGCGCAGCTGCGGGCCGCCCGGGTCACGTCTGTCCTGCCAGGTCTTCTTTCTTGAGAGTGACTCTGCCCGGTATCCACGGGCCGCTGGGCTGCAGGGCACGAGGAGGCGGGGAGACAAGGGCCCCCCTTGGGCTGAGTTGCTCAGGCCGGGCAAGTCCTCACCCTGCCTGAGCTGAGGGACCCCAGTGGTGGAAACCACACGGCTCCCTTCACACTACACGGCCCCGCAGAGACAACCCCAACCCTGGGCACGCCCAAGGAGTGACGAGGCCGAAAAGCCAAACAGGCTTCAGGATGAGAAGGAGCTGAGTTCCCGGGCACCTGGGCCGGGGCCACGGCGGGGCTCGGCGCTGCGCTGGCTCCTGGCTGCTTGCACGTGGGCCGGCCCGCGTGGCCATGGTGGCGGGAGAGGCTCCTGGAGCTGGGGGAGGACCCCTCCCCTGGGGCCTTGGGGGGCCCAGAGGCTCACCCCCACCCGGGGCCGGGACAGGCTGCCGGGAGTGAATTTTGGGTCCCTCCCATGCTCTGGCTGCGGTGGGGGAGCCGAGGCCGGCTTGGATTTCTCGCTCACTCCGAGCCGGGGAGGGCCGCGTGGGCGGCCGTAAGGAAAATGCGACGGGAGACTGAATTCTCCTCTGACAGGACGCGCAAGAGAGATGTGCGCAGGCCGAGATTTATGTCCTGGCCTCGGCCCGACCCGAGTATTTTTCTTATAGGTCACGTTCATTCAGCAGCGCTGCGGGAGCCGGGCCCTGCCGGGGTCCCCGCGCCATACGTCACCTCCAGGGCTTCTTTGTCAGGACCAGATAAGGATCAAGAAAATCGAGCGGGGAGGAGTCCAGACCCGCCTCCTGACGGGCACCACCATCTTCCCAAGGTGGCCGGCCGGAGCCTCCATCGCCCGCAACGGCCGTTCCCGGCAGCTTTATCGGCCCGAGACGGGACTCATCACGAGAAGGAGATGGTCCCCCCGTCGTGTGCCAGCCCCCCACGTCCATGGCTGCTCCTGGCTCCGCTGCTTCTGGGCTCCTCCAGGAGGGAAGCGAGGCAGGAGGAAAGGGCCCTGTGTGGTCCCTCACCGCAGGCCGCCCTTCCTCTTCAGCTGACACCCCCGGAATCCAACGCCAGGTTCTCAGCCACACCCAAGGGGCAAAGAACCCTCGGCCTCCTCCTGAGACGTTCTTGAGCAGAGCAGGTTTTGTGCTGCATGTTTTGTGCCGGTTGCTTTGAGGTCCAGGTTTCCCAGCGGGCCGTGGTGACGAGGACCGGGCAGCGGGATGTGTGACGGCGGCGTGAGCTGGGCACCTGCCCGGGAACCAGACCCGTCTGGGGTCTTCGCCTCTCGCCTCGCGTGGTCCAGGAGACGGGACGCCAGGCACTGGCCTCTGATTTCCCCAAATTCTGCAGAGAAGGCAATAAAGCCTGGACAGAGGGACGCCGGCGGTGAGCTGGGCTCAGAGAGTGGACACAGCATTCGCCGCCTGCCTGGGGTGGCCCTCCGTGCACACAGCTGAGAGCCCTGCAGCCCGGCCTCTCCTGGGGGTGCAGGGGAGGCATATAGAGAGCGTTTGGGCGGGAAAACAGGGATGCGGGACGCCGAGGTGCTGAGATCAAGGCCCCACAGAGGCCTGACATCCCCCCACCCTCTGCCACCAGACGGGCGGGAGAGTCGCCTGCTCCCTTGGTATCCCGAGAGCACCAGAACATCCGTGGGAAATGGTGTTTTCCCCCACAACACCCCAAGTTTCACCCAATCAGGCTCTGTCCCGTCTATATGATGTGAGCTGTCCCCGCCTGCGTGCGGCCGGGCTCCTTCCCCCATCCACCCCACACACTAGGACTTCGGGATGGGCTGCCTCCGCCCCCAGGAAAGCCACCTGATTTGCCCTCAGGCTCACCCGTGGCCCTCTGCGACACCCCACCTCTCGTTTGACTCGACACACCAGTGATTCGCAGCTGGGATTCTCGCTAGAGTTTCCCCGTGAGCGCATGAGCTGTCGGGCCTGGAGCGGCCCTGGGGTCTGTCTGGAAGGCCCGGGCACCCGGGGCTGGGGCTGAGCCTGGTCTGGTACAGGCGGGGTGTGCACAGAGGCCTGTATCCGGAAGCTTCCCAGGAGAACCTCCGCCCGCAGGGACAGAGCCCAGGTGGCGAGTGCCACCCCCTCCCCCGCCAGGGGTCCAGCTCCCCCTTGGGCCCCGGGGTGCTCCTGCCGCAGAGGCCGGGGAGAGCAGCGACTTGGATGGTGACGTGACGCGCGACGGGCCCCTTCCTAAGAAGGCCGGGCCGGCGGACAGCAGGCCTGGGGTGACGGGGGCGGAGGCCGCGCCTCCACGCGGGGGGCCTGGGCCGTGTCTGGCAGACCCCGCTAACAGAAGGCAGAGTGGCCGTGGGCACCGCAGGGCCTGGGAGGCACCCTGCCGGGGGGACCCGGGTCTGCAGAAGGGACAGGCGCTCGGGGGGCGGGTGTCGGGGGCACTGGGACAGGCAGGCGGTGAGCAAGAGCTGCTGCTTGTCCCCCACCCCCCGCTGTCTCGGGCGCCTGCCCCCAGGGACCTCCGGGCTGGCATCCCCCTCGGGTGGAGGAGGGAGGGGTCTCCTTCACACACCTGCGCCCACTTTTGGGCCAATAGGGGTGAGTTTCCCTTCTAGCTGCTGCTTCCCAATTGCTCTCAGCTCAAAATGACCCTGACACCGGAACAACCCGTCTGGATGGGGGTGTCCTGCCCCTCAGCACCCCCTGCTCGTCCTCCTCAAGCGCTCCGGACACTCCCTCTGACACCCATCCCCAGGCCCAGCCCTCTCTGGGGGGGCCTCGCAGGCCGCCCGGAGAAAGAGAATCCCCGTGCGAGATAGAAGCCGAGATTTAAGGCCGCGAGGGGGGCCTTGGCCTGTGGCAGATGCAGGCTCGCCCCCCCACCCCCCGCCCCCATGGACGCGCCCACGTTTCTGGCAGCCGTGTCGGTCAGCGGAAGCCTCCTTGTCATGAGCACCGGGCCTTTCCCAGCGCGGGGCCTGCTCGTGACCCTGGCCGTGCACAGGAGAGTCCGTCTCCCGCCCAGAGCGACAAACCCTCCAGAGAAGGTCATTTGCTCCCCAGAGGCCGCAGCAGCCGGCAGGAGGCATCAGCCTTAATGTATGGACGCGTCTCGCCAGCCCGCGACGGCCGGGGCCCGGCCCGCCGCCCCGCCGCCCAGAGCCATCCCGGTGAAGTATGTGTCCTCCGAGCAGCGGGAGCGCGCGAGCGCGCCGAGCCGAGCTGGTCAGCCGAAAATACCAGCCGCTTCATCCTCGGAAGGAAATTAAGCCATTTATTGGAGGACAAAAATTCAGCGCCGTGGTTAAAGCAGCCTGACATTTTCATAAATGAATAAGGCCCGTGTGGTTGGCGTGACTCACGTGAGCCCCAGGCCTCGCCCCCAGCGCCCCGGGGTGGGTTCCGGGCCCAGAGGAGACGGGACCTCAGCGCCGAGGGCGTGGCCGGTGCCCAGCGCCAGGGTGGGCGTGCCGGAGCCAGAGGCCTCCACCCGAGAGTGCACACACACGCTCGCAGCTCGCTGCGCACACACACAGGCTCACTGCACACTCGCTCACAGGCTCACTCAGACACAAACACACTCACTGGTTCCTCTGCACACCCATTCACAGGTCCCTCTGCACACCCACTCGTGTGTGCACACGCACACACACACACACACACACACACACACAGAGAGCTTAGATCCAGCCGCTGGCGGATCCGCTCGGCCTCTCCATCCAGCAAACAGGCTCCACCTGTGCCGCGTCTTCAGCTCCCAACAGTCTACGGGTGAAAAGGGGTTCTGGGGCCCAGAGCGAGTGTGTGAGCAAGCGAGAGTGCGTGAGCGAGTGTGTAAACGAGTATGTGTGAGTGAGCGAGCGGCCAGGCGTGCCCCCTCTGCCAGGCCCCACCCGGGCAGCCCCTTCCTGGGCACACATGTGACCCCGGCGGCCGGGAGGAGGCCATCACCCCCTTCCGCTCTCCAAGGGCCCTGCCCGGTGTCCTCGAGGGGCTCCTCGGCACTGACTGGGGCCTCCGGGCGGCCCCTCCACTCCTGGGCCCATTTTCTTGCCTCTAACGTGGGGACGGCCACGGCACCCGCTCCGTGGGGGTGAAACGAGACGCCCCTCGGGAGCGCCCGGTGCAGGCCCCCACGCCGCGCTCAGGGCACCGCCAGCGGTCGGTTCCTATGCGAGATGTGCGGTCACGGGACCCCATTAATGCAAAACATTTTGTTCTTTATTTCTTCTTCTCTGGCCTGGGGTCCACGCGCAGCGTTCTGCCGTGAGCTCCTCCCCGGAGGGCGGCCCCCTGCTTAGCCCCCACCGCCTGGAAGAGGCCAGAGCTGCCCCGGCCTCAGGCCTTGGGACGGGCGGAGGCGGCCGAGAGCCACACGGAGCAGCACCCGGGAAGACCCGTGGCAGCGAGGCTCCGAGACCCCCAGCGATCACCCCGGCCACGCTCAGTTAATTAGGGCGAGGCAGCCAGCGCGGCCCACGGGACCAGCCATCTAACGGGTGGTGACAGCCGTCCACAGCCGTCCACAGTGCTGACGCCCGGCCTGTGCCCACCCGGCCCCCTCACGAGGGGTGGAGGAGCTGGTCAGGGCTGAGCGGGCCCAGCAGAGGCTGCAATGAAGCCCTGGGCTCCCCTGGGCACCAGCCTGGCTCTGCTGCCCCGCGGGGTCCAGCTCTCTGCTCCCCCTCGGCTGTGCTCAGGGCCGTCGGCACCCGCCTGGCTGGGTTCCCTGGAAGGAGGATTTGCCTCCATCCCAGAAGCCCAGGCTCCCCTGCTGAGAGGGCACGAGGGTGCCAGCGTCGTCTGGATGACGAGGGGCCTGCAGACCCTGGAGCCAAGGCCTCTACCACGAGGGGCCATGTGACCCCTGCAAGCGGGGGCCCTTCCCGGTCCGGCCCTGGGGCAGGGCGTGACTGCCCCCCCACCCCGGACAGCAGTGGAGGCGGAATTGTGTTCTTGCCTGCACCTCCAATACTGGCTGCTTTCCTGGGTGATGTTTCCAGAAACTTGGGGTCACCCCAGGGAACATTTCAGAGACATGTGGGGGATCATCCAGAGTATTGGAGTGCCCAAGGTATCAGGGTTTGGGGGAGCACCAGCATATTGGGGAACACTAAACTATTGGGGGCATGGAATTATTGGGGAGCACCCAGAATATGAAGGAGCATCCCAAGGATTGAGGGGCACCAGAGCACTGGGGAGCACTGGGAACACTGGGGAACACAGCACTGCATCAGGGGGAGTCCTCTCCTCTCCCCTGGCCCTCTGCAGGGAGCACAGGCGCCCGCCTGACAGAGCTTCTGCCCCACATGCAGGGAGCCGGCGGCTGGACGGGCTGCAGCTGTCAGGAGCCCCAGAAACAGCACAGCTCTTCCCGCCCTGCATTTGCTTTCACAGCCCACTGGGCTCCATTTGAGGTCGAGATGTGATTTCCTTTCAGGAAGTCATTCCGTTAGACACGGAGAGGTGGTCTGCACCGGCACCCTCTTCCTGCGGGCCCCGGCTCAGCTTTGCCCTCCCAGGGGCTGCTGGTGGCCAGTGGGGGGGACCAGCAGGCCCTGAATGCCCTCCCCCATGCCATTCTGCGTTTCCTTGGAGGCCCCAGCCGCCGGCGTGGGGTGCCAGGGCCACAGGGGTGCAAGCCACAGGCCCTCGGAGCTCAGCTGGGCGTCCCGTGGGTGTGGGGCTGAGGGTTTCTCAGACAGAGGAGGCTGCGTCTCAGCCACATCGGGGAGCTGGTCCCTGTGCCCCCGGAGCCGCAGGGACGGCGGGGGCAGCGTGAGGGCCCGAGCGACCTGCTCCCCTCCCGTCTGACACCAGGTCGCCGCTGAGCAACGGCGCTGAGGCAGCCACTGGCCCTGTGGGGTGACCGGCCCCTGCGGCAGGAGGTGAACTGCCCCCAAGTGAGGTGTCCTTCAGGAAGCGGCAGCTGACGCTGCGAGGGGAGGCCCCTTCCAGGGTCCAGCGCTGCAGTCACTGAGGACCTGTCTCCTTCAGTCCAGGCTTTCTCGGGGGTGTCGGTCCTGCTCCCCGACACCCGGGTGAGAGCCCCTGGCCTGCCAGCCTCTCCGGAGGGTGCGGGGGCACTGCAGGAGCCCCGCTCGGCATCCTCTGTCACCGCGTGTTTGGCAGAATCTGCCTGCTCAATGTTGCCACCCCCTGCCACTGGCCGCCCCTGACCCGGTGGCGGCCCCCGTGTAGGGCCCGGGAGCATCAGAGGACGCTGGTTCACCCCTGTCCCCGGAGACGCGGTCGCCGAGCAGGCTGGATGACGTGGGGTATGGCCTGTCTCGGCCACACCGGCCGCTCGGATGCCTGCTGCCCGCCCGGCCCACGTGTCCCGGCCTTCGTTCGGGGGCGCTTCTGCCCCACTTGGCAACGGTGCCACCGTCTGCTTCCTGCTTCTCCTCGGCCACGTCTGCATGTGTGGCTCAAGCCGCCGGTCGTCAGGCCCCTGGGCGGGGAGCACCCCGTCATGTGCTGACCATCCACCGTCCATCTGCAGGAGGAGCCAGCAGCCGCTGGCCAGCTAGTCATGGCGTGCTTCAGTCACAGCAAAAATGCAGGGGGGGGTTATGTTTGTGAGTGTGGTGGGCGGCCCCGTCTGGGCTGCACCTCCCCGCCCCGCGCCCTGACAGACATCACCAATCCATCGCAGCGGATCCGCCCCAGGCGCTTCACAGCTCAGCAGGTGATGACCGAAAGCGGGCAGGCAGCCAGCTGGGGTATGTGGGGCTCCCCATGCAGCCCGAGCCCTCTCCCCTCCAGGGCCGCCTCAGAATAAGGCAGGATCTCAGATGCTCTCCCTCCCCCCAAAAAGAGACGAGGAAGAAGAGCTCAACCAAAAGATCTTATATATTTGGGGTCTGGGAGGTGCCCCCCTTTTGGAGAGGGATATAAATTCTCTCTTGTCCCCCCAGAACTGGTGAGAGAGCTGGGTCGCCACGGAGTCAGGGGCGCCGCCTCGGCTAGGTGGGGAGGGTGTGGGGTCTGCTCTCCATCCCAGGGTTCAGAGCTGAGGGCTGCGGCTTGGCGGGGGTGCTGCACCTGCCTCTGGGGGCCACTCGGCCACCCCGCAGGGCACAGCACCCTCAGGGCAGGGAGCCAGCGTTCCCGAGAATGAATGGCCAAGACGCGTGGGAGAGTTTCCAGTTCATTTCCTGCATTATCCCAGGTGTGCGGATGAACAGAGAAGCAATAATAGTGCTTGTGCTCTTTTAATTGGCATTGGCTGTTTTAATTAGTTGAAGAAAGAGGAGGCGGGCAGGCTAGGGGGTGCGCCCATTGTCACCCCCTCCCTTGGGCTTGCACGCCTCCAGAGAGGGCCCGGCTCCCCGTCCGCTCCTGTCCACTGTTGGGTCTGGGACTCCGGCTGGCCTCTTTGCCTGGGGAAATAGCATTTCGGTGAAATAGCAGGTGCCTGCTGCCCCGGGACTCGGCACCGTCCAGGGAGAGGCCATCTGAAGCCAGCTCTGACTCAGCGGGCAGAGGGTCAGCTTCCCAAGGGGCCCCACCCAGCCCACACGGTGTGAGCACTGAGCTAGATGGTCCCCCTAGCTTGGGGGAACAGGAGGGGGTGGATCCTTGATCAGAGTCAAGGGTGGAGGTGTTGGGGAGGTCACTGTCATCGTCCACTTCCTCCAGGGAACAGAGCCCTCTGCCCTTAGGGGACCATGAAGGGGCTGTCCCACAGACCGATGCAGGGCCTCTCCTGGCAAAGCCCTCCTCTGGGCGACTTCTGGTCACTGCCAGCTGACTTGGTGCTTTTGTTACGCGGCAAGGAGAGGGGCACCCCAGAACTCCCAAGCCTGCCTGCTCTAAATAGGTGCTGCCATCTGCTGCATCAAGAGAAATCATATAGACCTTCAACGGAAAGGAACTTCAATACAATTAGTGAACAATACAGAAAAGACAAAGAGTAGAGTTTCTAAATCAAGCACCCAAAGTGACCCGTCCCCTCGTGGGTAAAAGTCCACCCAAGCAGGATTGGCCCAGAGCAAGACCCCAAAGCTGCCACGAGTCTAAAGCACCTTCCAGCGGGGACCAATTAAAAAGGGGTCAGAAACAACCAGACAAGTCTGGGAGGAAAAGAGCAAAATCAAAGTCAAGATAAAAGCTGCCACGGTCCCCTCCCCACGGGGCTCTCCCCACATCTGTTCCAACCAGCCCAGGACCAAGAAGCCAGCGGCGCTTCTTCACGAGTCTCTGCCCACGCGCCTCCCCCAGGCCTCGTCCGGCTCTCCAGGCTCTTCTTCCCCCCCCAGCCTCCTCTCCAGCTTCTCCTCCCTGCTCGGCTCCGCCCTCCCTTGGGTAGGGCAGGGAACCTGAAACTCCCCTTTCCTGGGAACCTCCCTGTTACACTTTCATTACGCACCAGCCTCTCCTTACCGCGGCACCCTGTGCCTGGCACCTGCTGAGATGACGCAGGCAGCTTGCGCGCCCGTCCCCATGCCTGTCCCCTCCCACTGGACCTCGGCTCCAGAGGCCTGCCTCTGTGTCCCTTCACCCAGAACAGCGTTGGGGCCTCAGTGGCTGCAGTAACTGGTGTTCACAGGACCAAGAAAGGCACAACTCCTTTCATGAATGGCCGCCTCACTATTCAGTGTGTGGGGCCATTTCTGTACCAAGACTCGAGGCCTGGGATGCAAATCAAAATCAGTCTTGGCTTTGCCCATGGAAGCTTTGCCAGCCTCAAAACCCAGCGAGGTGTAGAAGCATATGCTTCAGAGTGGGGTAAGCCAGCCAAACACACGCACCCCAGGCTCGATGGTGCAAAGTCAGCTGAGAAGTCACCAAATGGTTTCTGGGCCACGTTTCAGGAACGTGAAACTCCCATCTTGCCTGGGGCCGCTCGTGCAAGACAGCCCGGAGCCAGAGCCTTCTCAACGCAGGGGGAGTCAAGAAATCCGTGAGTGATTTCTCCCAAACACCAAGCCAGAAAAGCCACTTTCCTGGTGCTTTCATTAGGCAAGGAGAGTTCCAAGGCAGTGCTGGCTGTCCTCCGGCCGCCCTTTGGATGAGCAACAAAGTGTTTGATTTTCTTCTAATAGATTTGTCATTTTACTTCAAGTATCCGGCACTATTGACCCACGGAACCTCAATTTCAAAGCCATTAAAATCTAATTTTCCACACTGTGCCCCCAAGAGATTGACTAACTTTCAAAGAATAATTCATTTTCTTTACAAAATAAATGCATCTCTCTCTATATATTTTATTTTTATTCCTTAAAATAAGTCAAGGAACATTGCTGTCTGCGCCTCCATTATTACTCTCCCCGGTGTCTTTCTTCCCAAAGAACATAAGTGCTCCTCTGACAAAGTGAGACTCGGTCCCCGTGGAGAAGGGCTGTGTTTATGTGGGGAAGTGCCACTTACAGGTCTATTGTAAAGGACCACTGTCATGCCGTGCCATCAGGAAAGCAGGACAGAAGGCTCAAGGTTATCTGTTTTGGAAAATAACAGATGTGTCAAAGACGAAGCAGAAAAACATTTCTCGAGGAAAGAGTATCTTTTGCAAATTTCAGGGCCTTCAAGAACTCCCAAAGTTAATTTTTTTCCAAAGTGTTGAACTCAACTCTCCGTTTAAAATTCCGGGTTCAGCTGACAAACGAGAGGTCACACAAGCTGGTGTCCAGAGCCCACAGAGAACTTAACTGATGAGAATCACGCATCTGCCATTATGTGGGACCCGTGAAGTTGTTCCCTCACAACCCAATGCATGAAGGATCCTGGAACCAACAAGAAGTTAGTGGGACACTCGGCGGGAAGCTCATGAGCCAAGCTGAACGACTGTGTCGCAAGTAACTCCCTGGTTCGGGTCACTGCACTGCGGTTTTGCAACACACCTGCATTAGGGCCGTCGGGTAAAGGGCCTAAGCAAATGCTCTGTACTATTTTTGCAACTCTTGCACGTAAAAAACGGTTTCAAAAGCACTTAGCAGGGGTGCCTATTGCACATATTCAGGAAGGCGGGAGAGGGAGAAAACAGTCACCGTCCAGACCGGTGCAGGATGCCCGAGCCAGGGAGTGCCTCCCCCTTAAGCTCTTCTGCTAGGATGTTTCCAAGTGGGTGGCAGGCCCACCTGAGCGTAACTAAGTGCTGTGGTTTCTTTAAATAGCCCAGCTAGGGCCACTGTGCGCCCCCAGGCCCCGGGACCTGCCGCAGAGGAGCCAGACCTGAAGATGTGCTGCCCACTAGTGGCTGGACTGTGTCATACCAGCCCCCTTTGGCGCCCCTTGCGCAGTGGTTGGCCCTTAGGTGATGCCCAAGGGCCGGTCTTCGGGGTCGGCCCTTGCGGTTCAAGTCTCAGGCAGTGAACACACCAGCAGGGCGTGTCCAGAAGCCTAATGCACACGGGTAAATTTCACCCTAATTAGGGTGTTCAGGTCGGCCGTGAACCAGGAAATGAAGTAGTTTTATCCAATCACAGAAACACAATGAGGATATTAAGGGAGAATCAGGATCTATACCCGAGGGTCAGAGAGGAGGCAAATTAGCAGGAACGTGCAGTCGGGAATGGCTACCTTGAGAGACGCAGCCTGTCAGCAGAGGCCTCCCAGGACACAGGGGTTTGAAATGGGCAAAGAGACCACCCGGGCATCTGAATGGCCCTGCAGTGCCCGTCTCCTGGGTCCCAGGCGGGGGCTTTCCTCTTGCTCCTTCCTTCTACATGAAATAGGCTGAGCCCCCCTTCGGGACCTGCACCAGCTCGCTAAGGGTCCTTCTCTCAGCCCCACTGGCCAGGGGCACAGTCAGGGGCAGCAAGGTGGGTGCTGCAGCACCGGAAGGGGCGGCTGAATGGCGGGGAGGGCCATCCCGACCCCACACTACAGTGTCCTCTCTGGGAGCCAGGCAAGTGCCCCACACGCAGGAGGCTGAGAAGACTCTGCTGCACCTGGATGGCCGTTGTGCCGAGGCCCACAGGCTGCAGGGGCGCCGGCGTGCTCTGTGTCTGGTCCTTACTGTCATTTAGGATCTTACCACCACCCGGCCAGCACCAGGCAGAGGCAGCCAGACAGAGGAGACGCAGAGCAGGACTGTGGGTCTTGCTTGCTCCGAGGCGGCGAGCAGCAGGGAAAAGGACTCTCAAGGGCAAAGACACCGAGAGAAACCAGAGCCATGGGGTTTGGGCCAGGAAACCCTGAGAAAGAGGCGAAAATTGTTTCCATTGATCAGTAAGCCAGAGGTGCCGCCCCCGCGGCTCCGGCTCCCTCCGCTGGCCCGGGGGCTCCTCGCCTGCCTCTGCGCCTCCTCGGCGTTCTCCTGCGCGTGAGGACAGCGCGTCACTTGAGACCCATAGGCCTCCTTCTCAAAATGACTTCAGGAGGCTTGAACTAATAAAGCATAAGAAAAAGACAACTTGAAACAAAGACATGGAAAAGCCCTTTGAAATCGCTCCTGAATGCTTCTGAAGAGCCATTTCAGCAGCTGCGCGGGCCCGGGACCGCGTGGGAGCTCAGGGCGCCCCTCGAGTCACCCTGCCCTGGCTGAGCGTCTACGGTGTGCGGCCCCTACTCTGTGCTGGCCCTACTGTGCGCTGGCCCTACTGTGCACTGGCCCCGGCGGGCCCCACACAGCGTCCGCGGGCCCCACAAGAGCCCTGCAGAAGGGCAGCCTGTGCCCCTCGCTCCACAGCTGCGCACACAGAGGTTTGGGGGGCAGTTGGCTTAAGTTGCACCTCAGCTCTGGCAGAAGCCAGCTAGGAGCCAGCCCCCCGAGTCCTGCTGTCTGAGGCTCCAGGGGCAGAACTCTTGCCCCCACCGTGCATCCCGGGCACCGCCCGCACACGGGAGACGCCGAGGGGAGACTCGGGTCACGGTGCCCCGTCCTTCGCCGTGAGCTTCTCTTGCCTGGGTGCGGGCTGGGGCGGGCGGGGCGGGAGAGCTGGCGCCGGGCGCCGCCTAAAACCGCAGGCTGGGAGCATAGAAATGTGCGTCACGCCGGGACGGCAGGCTCATGTCTCGAACAAAGTTGAAATTTAAATTCTCATTAGGCAGAAGAGGCTGCTCCACGCTCACCCGCCCGGGCGAGAGGGCTGAGGGCGCAATCAGGCGGCTTTGCTGAGTGTCTTCCGAGCGCACGCTGCGAGGCAGCTGCAGCCAGGCTCCCTGCCCCCCCAGCCCATCTGTTCCCCCGCCCTTCTTAGCTGCCCGTCCCGCCACACGCACACACATGCACACGCCGAACACACACAGGCTCCTCCCGGAGCAAACCGTACACACGCAATCGGCGTCCAGACGGCCACGACGCAGGCTGAGGCAGAGAAGCCTCTCGGCGCGGACCCAAGAAGCCCCGTCCCGGGAGGTGGGGTGTGTAGGTGTGCGAGCGTGCGCGCACACACACTCTCACACCACACACTCACACGCCACAGCACATACACTCACACCACACACACTCACACCACCCACCCACATACCACACCACACACACGCCACACACATCACACACTCACAGCACACACACAGCACACGCACACCATACACACACCACGCCACACACGTCACACACACACCACACACACCACACCCCACCTCTGCCGTATCCTTGGTCTCCCCGGAGCAGCATGACGCTCGATGGGCCCAGGGGGAGTCACGGCCTCGTCTCTCCGGCCTGACATCCCTTTCCGAAGGGGCGGGGGCGGCGGCTGCTTCCCGCCCAGCGCGAAGGCCGAGCTCCGAGGACACTGGACCCTGCGCACCTCGGGGCCCCGGGGCTTAAACCAAGTCCACCACCCGGTCGGCGGCCTCTCCTCGCACGCTGGCGTGTCCTCGCCGCTGGTCCCCAGGCGCCTGGGCACGTGTGGCGCCCTCGGCTTCCCGCCACACCGGGCGGGTCCTCGCTCACTCCTCAGCAAGCCGGGCCCTGTCTCCGGCTCCCCTGAGCGCCCCCCCGACCCCCGCCCTCCTGCCAGCAGAGACCCCCCCACCCCGTGAGCAGAGGCGGCTCTACCTTGGCCCAGGAGCCCTAGAACCCGCATCCAAGGTCAAGGTTCCTGGGGTTGACCCCGTTTCGACCTTCCTGGTTAGCCTGAGGGCTCCCAGCCCGGGCACCCGCCCATACAGGTCCCTTCAGAGGAGACGGTGCTGGGGCGAGGCCTGGGTGCTGGGGGAGGCCTGGGTGCTGGGGGAGGCCTGGGTGCTGGGGGAGGCCTGGGTGCTGAGCGGAGGCCTGGGTGCTGGGGGAGGCCTGGGTGCTGAGGGGATGCCTGGGTGCTGGGGGGGGCCTGGGTGCTGGGGGGAGGCCTGGGTGCTGGTGGGGAGGCCTGGGTGCTGGGGGAGGCCTGGGTTCTGGGGGAGGCCTGGGTGCTGGGGAAAGGCCTGGGTGCTGGGGCGGGGGCTGGGTGCTGGGGCGGGGGCCTGGGTGCTGGGGCGGGGGCCTGGGTGCTGGGCGAGGCCTGGGTGCTGGGGGAGGCCTGGGTGCTGAGGGGAGGCCTGGGTGCTGGGGGAAGGCCTGGGTGCTGGGGCAAGGCCTGGGTGCTGGGGGAAGGCCTGGGTGCTGGGGGGAGGCCTGGGTGCTGGGGTGAGGCCTGGGTGCTGGGGGGAGGCCTGGGTGCTGGGGGGAGGCCTGGGTGCTGGGGGGAGGCCTGGGTGCTGAGGGGAGGCCTGGGTGCTGGGGGAAGGCCTGGGTGCTGGGGCGAGGCCTGGGTGCTGGGAGAGGCCTGGGTGCTGGGGGAGGCCTGGGTGCTGGGGTGGGGGCCTGGGTGCTGGGGGAGGCCTGGGTGCTGGGAGAGGCCTGGGTGCTGGGGCGGGGGTGCCGGGCAAAGGCAGGGCCCACACAGGCGGCTCTGCTGGCGCACAGGTGAAGGGGGGAGAGGGCTCCTGTGAGGCCCTCGGACGCTGCAGCCCCCGCGGCACCAAGGCCCGACCCAGGGACGCCGGGGCACGGGCCGGCGGCATGTGACGGGGGCTCCCCGCCAGCAAGGGTCGGCCCGCCCCGGCCCACTCTCCCCCTGGAGCCTCGCGCCGGGAGCCGACGCGCGCTCCTGGAGCCGTGATTTGTATTCCAACACAATTCCACGGCGGCTGTGAGTGGATGAGGATTCTGCTTAATATTTTTCGTAATGATAACACTTGGTAAGACAAGAGCTTTTTAACACCCCGAGACGGGGGCCCTGGAGTGGCATTTAAACGCGGAGCTGTCAGACAAGCTCGCGTGGCCCCGGTAAATGTCAAACATTCTCTCAGCCGGCGAAGCCGCGGCCGCCGTGTCCCCACCCGCGGAGCCCGCGCGCCTCTGGGACACTCCTCTGCTGAGGCGCCGCCAGCTCTGGGGGAGCGAAACAAAGGGGGGGTGCAGGGAGGGAGGGAGGGGAGAGACCCCCGGGGCTGGGGGCCCCAGAGCAGGTAAGACTGGCCCCTGGTCCCTGGCCCCAGCGGGGAGGGGCCGAGCCCAGAGCAGAGCCCTTGCCGGGAGCTGCCGCTTACAGGCTGCGCTGGGGGCTGGGGCTGGGGGACTCTTCCTAGGGGCCGGGCCCGGGGCGGATGGGGGGTATTTCAGCTGGAAGCGGCGGTCACCCCGCAGGCAGAGAGAACGCAGTGACAGCCGATGGCATCCGAGAGGCCTCTGTCCCCTCCCCCACAGGGGAGGAGCTGTGCTTCCACACCCCAAGTCAGCACAGGGCTGGGGGCACCTGAAAGTGGGGCTGTGAGATGCATACTGGATGGAGGGGGGTGGATGATGGGGGGCTGGAGGGCTGGATGGATGGCGGGTGGCTGGAGGATGGTGGGTGGATGGACTGTTGGAGGATGGATGGGTGGGTGGGTGGATCTGTCCACCCTTCCATCCACTCATCCATCCGCCCTGCATCCACCCTCCACCCTCCACCCCCCACACAGGAGCACCGGCCCTCAGTGCCACGAGGGGTCTACACGCCACCGCGTGTCTGCGGAAGATGAAAGGACGTCGGCGTGTGGCTGGTGCTGCCCGGCACTCTGGGGGACTCTCTGGCTGTGAGGGCGCACCCAAGCCAGGAAAGGGCGCGAGCTGAGCAGGGAGGGCCGCCGGAGCAGGGTCATTGCAGAGCCCAGGGGGGTCTCTGACTCAGGCTGAGGAGGGAGCTCGGGGACCCCTTCCCCAGGCTCCCACTTCCGCTTCTCGAGCGCAACGCCTGGTCACGTGGTCTCCGAAGGGGCAGGGAGGCGTCACAGGGCAGGTCTGCTCGCCGCTCTGACTCAGGAAGGTTCCACGGCTGCTTCCAGACCCGAGGGAGGGGCCCAGTGGGGGCTGGCCCCCCTCCACTGGCTGGGGTGCCTCCGTCACCCTCCCGCCTTCCCTTCGCATCGCCACCCGGCACCTCTGCACCTTTCACTTTCTAGAGTTTGCAGAGCAACGGAGCTTATTGGGGTGATGGGCGTGGTGATGGAGGGACCTATGGCGGGGGGGCAGTTTAGGGGGCCACCAGCAGGACACTCAGCCCTCGCCCGGGAATGCGGTCTCCGCCCTCGGTCCTCAGAAGCCTGGAGGACCCCAGGAGAGCGGGATGGGCGGCTCCTGCTTGCGCCTTGGAGAACAAGTGCTTTCTGCTCCGGGAGTGTGGAGAAGGCGTGAGCGGCGGCGAAGGCTTCTGGTAAAGCCAGCGTCCGGCTGGAGAAGAGGGACTTGGCCCGGACCAGTGGGAACCTCTGGGAAGGCCACAAACCAGGCCTGGCACTGAGGCCGCGCCTTCCCCGGAGCCTCGCGGTGCTCCCTCCGACAGGCGGCGGCCCCACGGCCCCCTGTGGCCCCGGCTGCCCGTCAGCGGCTCTCGGCGGCCGTGCAGGGAACCGATGTTCCAGACGCAGACGGCGGTTTAGCTTCTGAATCGGTGCAGCCGCCGCGTGCTGTCATCAAAGATTCATCTAGACTCGTCTTAACAGGAAGCGCTAGTCTCTGCCAGAGCCATGATGACAAATGGCCCTTCCTCAAGAGAGATCTCAGGGGGAGACGCGGCGCTGTCATCTGGCCGGGGCCTGACTTCCGCGGAGCCCACAGCCTCCTGCTGCAGAGGCCGAGCGCCTCTCCGTGCCCCCTTGTGCGGACAGACCGCAGCAGGGCCCGCTGCCCGCACGGTGGCATCGCGAGCAGCCCAGGGCGAGAACCGGATGGCGAGACCCAGGATAACGTCGGGGGTAAAGCTGGATGCGAGGGCAGGACCTGGAACCAGCTGCAGACCTGCCGGGAGGGCCTCGGGGAACCCGGGCCCAGGGCCTCCTGCACCCTCTTCCTGGAAGGTGTGTGAGTCTCCCGGCGCTCCTGGCCACACAGCGGCCTCCTGCGCATCCTCCACGCCCACCTGTGGTCAGCTCTCCCCGACTAGACTCAGCATACTTGCTCTCAGAAGGTTCCAGAAGGCACACGGCCCCGGGAGGACAACCACTGCCTGGTCTCCATGGCAGTGTTGGGGCTCGGGAGTAGGACCTGGGCCCTGACGATGGACGGGCTGGCACCCCAGCCTCCTAGCACAGAAAGAACTCACCCCACCCCACGGACCCACTGCAGCTGCCCACCCAGCCCCTGCTGGACATGGGGAGGGTGGCCACGGCCCCTCAGCCGACTGGGCGTGCTAGGGTCCAGGCCAGAGAGGCCAAGATGTCCAGACGTAGTCGCGTAAGAGAAGGCGCTCAGCCCGCAGACTCGTGTGCCAGGAGTGCCCTCCCTCTGCTGGACTCTGAGGGTGGACACAGAGGCCAGGGCGCCACGCCCTGGTAGGGGAAGCTTCCCCTGGGCTGTCCCAACAGCTCCACTGCTGTCCCCCCATAAATGCCATCTTCATGCCCACGCAGGCCCCGGCACATGGGGTGGCGCTTCCGCCCGATTGAGCGAGTGGTCAGGGCTGTGAGACGTTTCACAGCTTATTACTCTATTGTCAGGGTTTAATTTTATAGACAGGAACCGGCGAAAAGCCAAGCTGTAAACTTTGGCTGTGTCTTCGGGCCCTCAGGAGGGTCGTGAGGCTCCTGGGGGGCAGGAGGAAAAGGAGCCGCAGCGGCTGCCCGGGCTCTGGTCCTCCCCGGACTCATGCCGTTAGCTCGCCGCCTGGGCTGGGGGTGCACAGAGCTCCCCGCGGGGCCACGAGGACCAGCTCAGCCTCCCCCGGGGCCCTCCGCCCAGCGCCTGCGGACAGCCAGGGGCCCCGCCCCTTGAGCAGCTGCAGAGCCCAGCACAGCGACGGGGCTGCCCGGGGAGTCACCGACATCGGGGGCCGTGTGTCCCAGCATCCCCACCCTGAGGCCCTGTCGGCCCGTCCAGCTGGTCCAGAGGCCCCTGCAAAAGGCCTTGAGCTCACACCCTTCCTGTCCCAGATGCCAGCTGTGCCCCGTGCCCACATGCCAGGGTGCTCTCTGCAGCCCAGGGGCCTGCTCACGGCCGAGCTGGTGCCGAGCTCAGGGATGAGCCTCTGTGTAGACGGCGGATGCATGACAACCGGGCACAGGGGGATGGGTGACCTGAGGGGGCCCTCAGGAGGGCCTCATGGCGGCACCTGTGGGGTGCCCCCCTCGGCTGTTCTTCCAGCGAGCACAGGAAGCATCCCCCGCCCCGCTTCCGGTCCTGATTGTCCCAGATAAGTGAGGCCTGTGGTTGCCCTTGACAGGCTCAAGGTCAGCACGAGAAAGGCTCTCCCGTGTGGCTGGGAGACGTGGGTCGCGGGGGTGAGCACCACCCGGCCCATCCAGGAGCCCCTGGGTCTGTGCCGCACCCCGGCCTCTGCCTGCCGCACCCCGGCCTCCCGCCCCCAGCAGACGCGGCGGCCGCTTTCCGCTCCACGGCAGGAGCCGTCCCCGCCTGAGAACTTTATACGACGCAATTAACTTTCTTCCCTCTCTCCCCTGCCCCCAGTCATCACCCACATTCCATCGCTCAGTCATTGTACCTTCCCTCTTTTAATTCACCGCTAATCTTTTCTAGAAGCTAGTGGGGATTTAGGGAATTAATTCAACTGTTTCTTATCTGTGAACTCGCGGTGACCACTGCCCCACGGTGGAAAATGCCTCTCGGTGCAGACACAGCTCAGCAGACACGAGCCTGGCCCCGCGGCCCGCCAGGCAGCAGCCCCTCCGCGGGGTGAACAGCGTGAGGACGGCGGCGCGGGGACAAGGCGCTGCGACCCCATCTCGTGAAAATAAACACGGCCCAGGCGCAGACAGAGGGACGACCTCGACGTGCAGGCCGCTGGCCCCCCGGGTGCGGGCGGGTGAGGCTTCCCATGTCCCCCCACCGCCCTTCCCCAGGCCCTGGTCCTCGTGCCCGACGCCGACCTGCTTCTGGCCGCCTGCGCTGGCTCTTCCGCCTGGACCGTCCCAAAAAGCCAGCCCGCTGCCCGGACGTACCCCCGCTTGTCCTTGTCAAGTCAGGGGACACTGTGGGGTTTGCAAGGGCCCAGACTCACACGGGTCAAGTGCTCCCTGAGGACGGGGGTCCAGAGCGACGGCTGGACGCGCAGGGACACTTGGGACAGGGCCTGGACGCTGGCCTTGGCCCGGGGCTCGTGGGGCTGACCCACGTCCGAGGACGCCTCTGAGCGGCCTGCACGACTCTGCCCACTCGCAGCTGCGCGGCTCACTGTTGCCTCTGGGGGCCATCTGTGAACCCGACCACCTGCCGGAAGGATGGCGTCCAGCACCCCAGCGTCGCGGTTTCTGCTCGTCAGGGCTGAACGACCCCGACACGGAATTGCTCCGCGAGGCCTCAGCGGCCCGGGGCCCTGCCCGCCCGCCCCTCCCGCCTGGCCGAGCCGGCGAAGCAACTTGGGCTGAACTAACCACACATGCGCGCTCACGCACACACACACACACACACACCAGGCGTGCGCGTGCACACACACGCCAGCCACACACACAGGCCGTCGGAAAGCAGGGAGGTTCTGGACTCGCAGTCACAGAGACAGAGCCCCGTGGGCGCTGGGCCGGCGCGGCTGGGGCAGACGCTGGTCAGCACTCTGTGTGCGTCTCGCCGCACGTCTGATTCGAGGCAGCGACACGGCCCCTTCCGTTATTGGAGGGAGGAGACATTCTCCCCGCACAAAGACCTCTCGGCAGCTCCAAGACAGGGACCGGCCACTCCCCAGGGCAAGCTCCCCTGGCCCTGGGGAGCGCCCACGCTGCTTGTCCTGTGCCCCTCATCTGCGGGAGGAGCCGGCCCTGCTCCAGACATGGGTCAGGCACCCGGAGCCGAGCTGTGGGGACAGGCGGTGCTTGGCAACCTGATTCTTGAGGCAGGGTGAGAAGGGTGTCCTGGAGCCCTCGAGGGCCCCCTCCGGCCTCCCCAGATGACCAGGGGCCGGGGCTGGCCTGGCAGAAGGAGCGAGGAGCCCGCTGAGCCGGCGTGGGGGCAGGAGGGAGGCTGGACCATGGAAGGACGAGGAGCAGACGGCCGGGACCACAGGGGAGAGAGCTCAGGCCGGCAGGAGCCCTGGGCCGCGGCGGGTGCTGGAGCCCTGGGAGATGACGTGCCTGGGGAGACCCCGCAGCTGCTATGGGAAGAAGGGTCTGGGGGGCCACCAGAGCCAGGAGGCAGATGCAGTGGGGCATCAGGGAGATCCCCTGGGTGTGGACCCCTTCCCTGAACCCCAGGCAGCATCTCCCAGCAGTGGGGGGGGGCAGCAAGGGGGTGAGAACCAGATGCCGTGCCAGCTGCGGGCACCCCCTCATTTGGAAGATAAGAAATTATACAGCCCATTTTCGTGAAGAATGACTGGCTTCCGTTTTAATGAAGACTGAAGTCTGAATGATGTTATTCTAGCCGGGGACTGTGTTTCTGTCAGTGGTTTTTAACTAATTACCATAAGTACTGTCCATTTAGAGTCTCACTGTAATTCCAGTCCCTATTAGCGCGGGAGCAAAGCAAGCTTTGCCGCGAGCGGCTGCTTATTCACAGAACGAGACGCTGCATCACAGACATTGTCGCACCAAAGAGACGGGCTTTTGTGTTGCATTGTGTGCAGAATGAATGAGCCAGAAGTGATTGGCCAAATAGGAAATACATTTTAAAAGAATTTTGAATTGTAAAAAGGCACCCCCTGGCCATCGCTGGGGGGTGGGGAGGTGTCTCGTGCTCCAACTTGCCTGTATCTTTGAGCTTTTGTCTGAAGCAAACGTGAGCGGGCTGGTGGGCTGTTTACAAGGTCCCCAGGCCACCAGGGGGTGACACTGCCCACTGTCGCGGTGCACGAGGGTGGGCGCCGGGCAGACTGCGGGGTCCCCCACCCGCCACCCAGCCTTCCATCAACACAGATGTCAGCTGTCTGGCGTGTCAGTTCGGAACCATAAGGGAATCAAGTTGGCACATTTTGCAAGGCTGAAATGCTTGGTCGCCATTAGGATTCGGAACAGTACTTTCCAGAGGCACCGAATGGAACCGCACATCTGCAGGGCCCAGGGAGGAATCACCTCTCCGTCACGGGAGACGCATCTGGGAGCGCGCAGATGTTGCTGATGGCGCCGGCCAGCTAATTTGCAGCTTCTAAATCTGCAGAGACACTGTGTTCTGTCATTAAACATTCATTTAGGACCGTCTTCATCGGGAACAGTACAGCAGAGTGGCACCTGTGTGACAACAGTGCTTCCTGGGCAGGAAATATTAACGTGACAGCCATGGGCCGGCTCTGTCAGACCCTTCCATGAGCCCCTGTTTGGGTAGAGAAGTTCTGTGTTTCTTAAAGCTCCATGGGGCAGAAGTTTGTCTGGGCTCGCTGCTGTGGGACAATGTAACAGAAGCATAATGGAATAGCCGGCCTGCAAAGCGTAGCACGGCATTCTAGAAGCTTCGGGAAGTGGCCCCGGGTATGCAAGAAGAAATGGATAACGGCAGGTTACGTCCCATTGAAGACACTCTGGATGTTGGAGTCACTTTAAAATGAATTACATTTTTCAACTTCTCGAGTGTGTTTGACATTCCACTGGATGTTATCAATGCCGCTTTGAAAGCTTTCTATGCGCACTGCACTTCATAAAACTTCTTTCTTATTCAAAGACATATTTAATTAAAACCCAGTTTTATGGTGCATGCACTAATTATTACTCCTGGCTTAGAGGCACTAACTGAACCTGCTTTTAATTCTGCGACTCAAATCCTTTGCAATAACTTGGGAAGCTCGGATGCTTCCAAAATAACTCCATGGTTCCTATATGAGTCGCTCGTTGATTTTTTTAATATAAAAATAAATAGAACATTAAGGAACTGTTTATAATACTGCCACATCAAGTGATTCAGCTTGCTCAAAATGCCCTGCTCCGATCTGCATGAGAGAGGACATGGAATTCAGCGCCAGGAGGCTACACTTTGTACCTAGCCAAGACTTAGGATACTGACATTGTCTGGAGTCCCTATCTGGCATAGTGTGCACAAGCATTTGTTGTTCAGTTGAATGACAGTAAAGCCCTGTTTTGACAAGGAATCTGATTGATTGATGTGCAAGAGATGAAAACGTAGTGTGGACGGGGGCCCAGAGAGAGAAGTGGAATCTGAGGTCAGGAGGCAAGGACAGGGGTCCCAGCTGGCATTGACCAGGCCAGCACCACACTGGTCTCAGGGACCACCTCACTCGGTCACCTGGAGGGGAGGTGGCCGGGCCTGATGCCACATGGTCCACACAAGCCTGGCTACTCCTGAGACCCTCCTGGAGACACTTACACCAGGAAGCAGGTCCTAGGGAAGCAGGTCCTACTCTGCTCAGGCCGCAAACACAGAGCACCATAGACCCACAGCTGCAACAACAGATACTTTATATCTCCCAGTTCTGAAGCCTGGAAGTCTAAGATTAAGGTGTCGGAAGGGTCCTCCGAGCCGCTCCCCCCAACTTGTCCACACCATGCTCTCACATGCCCTCTGCGTGTGTCTGTGTCCTGATCAGCCCTTCCCATGAGGCCCCGGTCACATGGGCCAGGGACCTCCCCACTATAATAGCCTCATTCACCTCCATCTCCAAATATGGTCCCATTGGGGGTTAGGATTTCAGCATACAAATTTGAAGTCAGGACAAAATCACAAATAAATAATTCCAAAGTAATACTCCTTTTAGGCAAATTAAATCAGACTCTGTGTGCATAAAGGATTATGAACGTTTTAATAACTTTCATTTTAATTTTTAAATTCAAGTAGATTGGCAGGGAATAAACAGCTCACATTTAAATTGCATGATCTGACACATTTTAATATGGGTATGCCAGTGTGTGAAGCAATTACCACAACCATGAAAATGAACATGGCCACCACCCCAAAGTTCCAATGTGCTCCCTGTAACTCCTCCCTCCTGCTTCCCCAACCCTGGGCAACTGCTAATCTGTTTTCTCTTAGTATATTAGCTTATATTTTATACTTTTCTATAACTGGAATTTTACAGTATGTACTTATTCTGGGATGGGGACCTGGCTTTATTCACTCAGCATAGTTATTATGGGGACTGACCCAGGACATTGTGTACCCGGAGTTCACTGTTAGTGGTCGAGCAGTACTTTGTGGTCCCAGGGCCGCTGCAGTCTTCCGCAGGGACTGTCTATCTCTGTCCTTTGACTCTTAACCTGCCTGTCTCTCCATGTTTAAAGTGGCAACATGTTGTTGTGTCCTGCTTTTATGCCAATCTGAGAATCTCTGCCTTTTAATTTGGGTATTTGGGCCATTTACTTTTAATATGACTATTGATTCACTTAGATTTGAATCAATCAATTTACTCTGTTTTCTGTTTGTGCTATACTTGTTCCATTTTTGCTCTTTCTTTGTCTTATTTGGGATTTCTACTTCATATCCTTTCTTGACTTATTAGCTATAATTCTTTAATTCTTTATTTCCTTAATTTTAGTGACTACTTATAAATTTATAATACACACCTTTAACTCAGGTGGTATATATCTTCAGTGCTGCTGTGCCAGCTCAAGTACAGTAGAAGGAGCTTTCAAAGCAAGCCTGCATTTCTCCCCCCACAGATAGCTTTTGTGCTTTTGCATTTTTAATTTATATGTAGTATAAACCCCAAATTATACTGTTGTTATATTTTATAGATGATTTTTTGTTAAAAAGGTTTAAAGACTAAAAAATGAAAAAAGCACAAGGTACAAAAGTGTTAATATACGTGCGTGTATTTTATTACTTCTGATGTTGTTCACTTGCCATGCCAGCCTTTGTTTCCGCCTGGTATTAACTGACATCTGTCTGAAGAATTCCTGCCTCTATTTCTTTTATTTTTAGTGTGGGTCTGCTGGAGATGGATTCTCTCAGGTTGTGACTGTCTTAAAATGTTTTCATTTTTCTTCATTTTGTAAACGTAATTTTCACTAGGTCTATAACTGCTGATTGACATTATTTTTCTTCAGTATTTTAAGAATGCTGCTCCACCAACTTCTATTTTATTTTGTTTTGGACAACGACTCTTCTGTCATCTTTATCGATGCTCATGTCTTTTTCCTCTGTTTTATCGCTGGCTCCAAACAGCTTGATTGTGATAAGCCTTCGTTAATTAGTTGACATATGTTTGTTATATTTCACATTCCTTTGAGGTTTGGACTTTGGGAATCTGTGGGCTTAGAATTTTCATCAAATTTGGAAGAATTTTGGCCTTTACTTCTTCAACTTTTTTTTCTGTGCCTCCTTTCTCCTCTTCCTCTGGGACTACAGTTATACAGATACTAGGTCACTTAAAGTTAATTGATGCACTTTCCTTCTTGATTCTTTCTCTGTGGGTTTCATTTTAGATAGTTTCTATCTTCAAATTCACTGATTTCTTGTTTTGTAGTCTCTAAACATCCACTTACCCTAACTCATGAAATTTTCATCTAAGACATTATAGGTTTTAATCACTAGAAGTCTGATTTGAGTCTTGTTCATATATTCCATGTCTTTATTTAATTTTTTGCACTTACAACAGCATTCTAATAATTGTTTTAGTGCCCTTGTCTGTTAATTCTATAACATGTATCAGTCTGGGTCAAGTTCAGATGATTTCCCCCTATCGGGTATCACATTGCTTACTCTTAGCATGTCTAGCACTTTATGATTGGATTTCAGACATTGTAAAGTCTACCTTTTTGGTTGACAGCTTTTGACTCAGAAACAGTCCAGTCCTTTACAGTCTTAAGTTAGATCACGACAGTGCTTAACCTGGGGTTAATTTTCTCCAACTATTACCAAAGACCCTTCTGGGTGATTTGCCTGGCGCCTTTAGGATAATGAGATTTTCCAGTTTGGCTGGTGACAAAAGGCCCTGTTCCTGACCCCGTGTGATTACTGAATTCTCTTGTCATTCTTTAAGCACAACCAGAGTGGCTATTTAAAAGAAAGTAAGAATTTTTCCACTGTGTGTCCATGTCAATGCGGAGGGAGGCCTTGGAGAGACAGCTGCCTTTCCTCAGGGTCCTAAGCCTCCAGGCCTGAGAGCCAGTCTCTTTGGTTCCCAGGAAGCTGACTGAGCCCCACTACATATGGATTTCTAAAGCTTGAAGCAACCGTTTGAGTCAGATAACAGCAAAGCAGTAAACTGCTATGGCAGATGAGGATTTGTTTTCATTGCCATCATACAGAAATCAGCTGTCTGCATAAAATGAAAATTCATAGGAGAAGACACATGTATGTTATTCATCCTGGAGAAAAACAGGGTGCCGCTGTGTCCTTCATGGACCCTCGAGGTCAGACATTTGAGAGTTCCATAGACAAATCATGTCCTACTCTTCAAAGCAGAATTGAGACCGACTCAGAGGGACATGAACGGTTATATCCCATTAAATGGTGTCTGAGTAATGCTTCAGGGGACCTGATAGGTATAAAATCTGCCTGGATTCCTTATGTAATCAGAAGCATCTTTGTGTTAGAATAAGCTTTAGCTACATACTGTTCTGTTCTCGCAAAATGCTTGAGACAATTTCATTCAGTTAGTGGAACTATAGAGGCCCTTGTCATGTTAACAACAGAACATTCTCTTTTTTTGGCCTTATTACAGGGGCAATTTGCTGGTTGCCTTCCTAGAGGATATATTCATTGATTTCCTTATTCAACAAAAATGTATTAAGTACCTTCCGTGTGCTAGGAACTTTGCAGGTCAAAACTGAAATAAAAACACAGTCTCTGCTTTCCAAATAATCCCTTCTTGCTTGGGGGTACACTCTTATTTCAGGTAGGGCTGGAAAGAAATCTTGGGTACAGGTGGGAGGAATACGTGGGATCATTTATAAGGCCGCAAATACCCGCTGAGCGTCTATGTCAAGGCAGGCCCCGGTCTCCATCTTCAGGTGGGTGATTTCCGGTCATGCCCTCTGCACCTTCACCCCCGTGGTATCAGAATTTTCTGTCTTCCTCTCAACAGTTGGCAAAATCCTTCCTAGGTCTTGGGTCGCTGTCCTCACAATGCACTAGATAGAGCTAACTTGACAAGGATTTCTCCCTGAAATGGGCGCACAGACACAGCCCTGACAAGCAGCTTCTTATGAAGACCGCAGCTACAAAATGAAAATGGCAGAACTGAAGGCCAAGAGAGCTTTGTCTGAATATTCCAATTTACCCCATTTACAGTCTTTCAAAGGAGAGGCTGGACCGGAATATGAAATGCCTGTCAACACTGGAATGGCTGCTCTCATCAAGTCAGGTAATGAATGAGGAGAATTGAAAACATTGGAATAGTTGACCGTCACCAGCATTGAATTACCCAGCAGGAATAAGCCACGTAGCAAATGCTCATTGTGGTTGTGGCCTCTCTGATTGCTTTCGTTTTAGGAACCGACGATGGCTAATTCAACGGATGGATTTTCACTGACTTCATTGACCTCCAGTTTCTCTTTGCCCAATTTTTAACATTGAATCAATTGCCAGCTATGTTCACAGGGTAGTGGGAGTAACACACGCGCTGAACCCGAAACCAAGAGGAAAAGGTGAACAAAATAAAAATGAACCGTACTGTTGTTCATTGTTCGTAAAATATTTGTTAAATATTTTAAGTTTTCTGCAAGGTGCTAAGGGAATTCCAAAGAGCCAAGAGCCTGACACGTGGAAAATGCATAACAATATTTGTGATGTGAAAAAAAAAAGAAGAGTGACTGCGTATATTTGGAATCAGAAGAGGTTTTCCTAGAGAGAGGGTATTTGCTGTGACTGGAGGTGCCTTCGTGTTGGAAACTTGGAAACTTGGAGTTGGAAAACAAAGCTTACATTTGAGGAGAAGATAGGGGAGCGGTTTGCCTGGAGGCTGGGGTGTGCAGAAAGAGACGGGACAAGCGTGGGGTGAAAGGGGGGGCCGCTCATGGCTGACTATGCCCGGCGGGAAATGCAGATCCGCTCCTCAAGCAAAGGATCACTTTGAGGGACCATCACGGTGACCCCCGAGGGTGTTTGTTCTTTCTGAAGACACTTGGTGATGACAGAACACTCAGCTCAGGATTCTCCAGAGAAACGAACCCCTCAGGGAGATCTGCAGGGAGATTCATTCAGGAATCGGCTGGGGTGGTTATGGAGACGAGCGGCCTCCCGGCTGCCCTCTGCCAGCCGGGGTACCAGGGCGGTAGCACCACGGTGGACCCTAAGGACTGAGAACCGAGACTGAGAAAACTGGCGTCCCGGGCCAGGGGGTCAGACAGCGAGGGCGGGTCCCTCCTCCTCCTCCTTTTTGTTCTATTCAAGCCTCCAGCCCCTGAAAACAATATTTAGCCAAATATCCGGGCCCCGTGATCCAGTCAACTTGGCACATAAAATTAAGAGACTGTTTAAAGAAAATCAACTAATTTCACAAAGTGGATTTTCTCTCTAGAATGAAAGGCTTTATCCCAGACAGAACCCAATGTTCCAAAAACTGAAGCCAGCGTCCAGCCTTGACCTCGCCCGCCGCACGCCAGGAGGAAGCCACTCTCTCTGACTTCAGAGAACTTCACTCACACAGCGTGAGCTCCTGCCGCGGGAGTCTCTAATACATGCACTTTCTCTAAATCAGGAAGAAAAGCCACTTTTGGCCCATAAGCAGCCCAAATCCAGCTCTGCAGACGGCACCTTCCTCTCTAGCTACATGGCTCAGCCGCAGGGCCAGCTGCCCGCCCCTGGCAAGGAAACCACTTTCACCAAAATCCCCCAGCGCTAGACCACTCAGCTGCGGGACGAGGATAAACAGCCAACACATCGGCGTGGTGGCAAAGTGGCCAGCGACGCCGAGACCCCAGGCGGTTGCCAGCGCGAGGGTGGCGCCTCCTGTTCCCACACGAACCAAAGCCGAGCTTCTCCAGCCACGCCACGGCCCCTCGCCACGCCGCATCCCCTGCAGGTCATGGCTGTTACAGACTGAGCTTCAGGAGCCGGAAGATCCCGTATTTTCTGGACCTCTTTTCCTCTCCAGGGCATCCCTAACCCCGAGGGGAAGCGCGGGGAGAGGAGGGAACGGGAGCCTTTACTAAGCCTGGTGCGCACGCCCCAGGCAGCTGGTAAAAGCCGCGGCTGCGATGAAGGCGGCGCCCGCTGGTTAGAGAACTCCCAGGCAGGCCACGGGACTGGACCCCCAGGGCCGGGAGAGGAGGCCTGGTGGGTGCTCATGGCTTCCCGAGAGCAGACTCATGACTGGGACCCCTGGATCGCTGCCAACAAAGGTAGGTGCTGACGCGTCTGTGGCACTGAGTCCCCCGACCGCGCAAGCTTAGAAGCAGCAATTCCCCTAGAAGTGGGGTGAGCTGAGGACTCCCCCACTGTTCTGCTTGCACGGCCAGCATGCTGCTTTCCCTCGAGGATTATAGTCTTACTTGGGGTCCATATTTTTTGGGGTGTGCTTGAAAAACGGATGAAGGTTCACAGAGGAGATGGCCCAGCTTTGGCGCATCGCAACCACCTCCAGCCTCGAGCTCTGACTGCTTCTTCAGGGGCTTTTCTCTAAAAGGGTCTCGTCATCCCAGAGGCCCCCAAGCTCTGCCCTCCCCCACCCCCTGGCTGGCACCCTCCCAGGAGCAACTGCAACTTCTGCCTCCTCCCTTGGTGCTTGGCACAGAATCCTGCTCCTGTATTAACGTGACCATCTCTCTTCTTGACTGTGCCCAAGGGGCAGAAGCTGGCTGGGCGAGGAGGGGAGGGATCAGCTGACTGGCTGGGCAGGAGACCACGCTGGGGCCACGGGCTCGGGCCCCCCGGCTGCAGACAGTCAGCTCCTCCTGCTTCTCTCCCCCGTCCCTCTCGCTCTCCCGACTACGAACGCCTCGGGGAGCAACCTGGGCACGTTCTCAGCCGAACTTCCATCCCTTGCTCCCCTTCTTACCAGCAGAGGAGCGTCTCCCCACGGAGGGCCTCCCCCAGGGGGTCCCTGCTCTGCTGCCCCGTGATCTCTCTCCAGTGACCGTCTCCACCAGCACGTGCTCGCTCTCTCGGGCCTTTTGAAAAAATAAAGAACATTCGTCCCAATCCTCGCAGCTCCCTCTGCGCCCCAACATTGTGAAGGCTGGTGTCTGTGCCTCCCACCCCGTCACGTGCCCCCCCAGGGTCTCTCCCCAAAGACTCCATTAGGGAGAGCAACAGCAAAGGCAACATTTTCCTTTTCCTCTTACATGTCCTCTTGGGAGAACCTGACCCAGGTGGCCCCCGGACTCTGAGCATGCGAACCTCGTTCCCTGGGATTTCCCTCGATGCCAAGGCCTCTTCTCTGCCACCGGCGGGGGCTCCCGATGGATTTCCAAGCTCGAACCAAGGCCGCGCTCTCTGGGTCCTGGTGTCCACGGCCCTCAACGACCTCACCCCCTCAATGATTGCATCCCGCGGCTTTAAAAAGCGTCCTTACAATAAAACCTCTATTTTCAGCCCCATGAAAAGGCCTCTCCCCTGGGAAGCTCCAGGAACATCCCTCCGGCTCGCTGCCTCGCGGGAACACCGTGCCACGGCTGACATGGTGATGCTCAGGCCTTCTGTCGCTGCTCCCCCGCAACTCTGCACCCCCGCGACAGTAAGTGACAACCGCAGGCCAAGTCCTCAGGCCAGAGGCCCAGCATCAGCCTAAACTCGGCCTGTCCATCCCAGCACACCCCACCGCAGCCCCCCAGCAAGCGCAGGCTCCCCCGCCCTCTGCTGCTCTCACCCCCGCGCCCCAGCGGTCTCCGAGCCCCGCAGGGCTCCAGCCCCGCCCTCGGCTTCCCCGCTCGCCCATCCGAGCCCCGTCTGCACGACGGCCACAGGGGAACACGAGATTCATCTTTATTTCTCTGCCTAAACCCTCCAGTGACACCCCCTGTCCTTCGGACGGAACCCAAGCTTCTCCCCACGACCCTCCCGGCCAAGGCTGGGTCTTGCCCAGCTCCGCCTGGGCCTCCGCGACCCTCCATCCTGCGACTGTCCCGCGTCCTCCCACCTCCGGCCACCACCAGGGTCCCTCCTGCCCGCGCGGGCTCCGGCGCCGCCTGCCCCCAGCCTGCGACCCTCCCGGCCAATCTCAGGGCCCTTGGGTGCCCGCTGTATGTGTCCAGGGGGCGCCCAGGTGTGATGCTGAGGGTGTGTCAACATGGGCAGCATCCGAATCGCTGGACTCACTGAAGCGGAGGCCCCGCCCGGTGTGGCGGGACGGACGGCGGGAGAAGCTCGAACACGCCCCAGCCCTCCTCGCTGCGCCAGTGACCCAGGACCCCGCATCTCTCCTCCTGGCCCCAGGTTGAGGGTCACACCTTTAGCTCCCTGGTTCTCGGGCCTTCGGACTGGACCCACTGCACCGCCAGCCTTGCTGGGTCTGTGGACGGCGGACTGTGGGGCTCCGCGGACTCCATCGTCACGTGAGCCAGTTCCTATAAGGAACCGATCCTCGCCCACCTCTGCCTCCATCTAGATCGGGAGCTGTAGGTAGGTAGTGCCTGGACAGCGGGATATCACAGAGAGATGGACAGAGAGAGAGAGAGAGAGAGAAAGATTCAGACACAGGTGAGGTGCAGACACAGGTGAGGTGCAGACACAGGTGAGGTGCAGGCACAGGTAAGGTGCAGACACAGGTGAGGTGTAGGCACAGGTGAGGTGCAGACACAGGTGAGGTGTGGCACAGGTGAGGTGCAGAGGTGCAGACACAGGTGAGGTGCAGGCACAGGTGAGGTGCAGACAGGTGAGGTGCAGACACAGATGAGGTGCAGACACAGATGAGGTGCAGACAGGTGAGGTGTAGGCACAGGTGAGGTGCAGACACAGGTGAGGTGTGGCACAGGTGAGGTGCAGAGGTGCAGACACAGGTGAGGTGCAGGCACAGGTGAGGTGCAGACAGGTGAGGTGCAGACACAGATGAGGTGCAGACACAGATGAGGTGCAGACACAGGTGAGGTGTAGGCACAGGTGAGGTGCAGACACAGGTGAGGTGTAGGCACAGGTGAGGTGCAGAGGTGCAGACACAGGTGAGGTGCAGGCACAGGTGAGGTGCAGACAGGTGAGGTGCAGACACAGATGAGGTGCAGACACAGATGAGGTGCAGTCACAGGTGAGGTTCAGGCACAGGTGAGGTGTTGGCACAGGTGAGGTGCAGACACAGGTGAGGTGTCAGCACAGGTGAGGTGTAGGTGATGTCCACACAGGTGCAGGCAGGGGTACACCTGGCGGCGGAGAGAGTTGGTCTTGCTGCTCTGTCTCTGTAGAGGCCGGCCTGCTTACCCTCGCTGATTTTAATCACTGCACCCGTGTCATCTCCCCTCAGAGTCCCACGCACGCGACTTCACGTCCCTGCTCTGACGCTCCGACTCCGCTGCGCAGCCCGGGCCCTGCGCCCGCCGCCCGTTCATCTCCCGCCCTGGGCTCGGGCCGGGACGGGGCCTCTGGGGGGGCGGAGCAGCCGGACGCCCACCGGCCCTGCTCTGGTCCACTCTGCTCCCGCGCTTGACGGGGCCATTCCCTGGCGCCACGTCCTGGGCCCAGCATGTCCTTCCCAAATGCCCCACACACCCAAGGGGCGCGAGCCCTACTGAAAACCCAGTCCAAGGCCGTGTCCTTCGAGAAGTGTCCCTAGGTCCCCCAGTCACACGCCTCGGCCCCCCGCTCTGTCCCCACCTCCCTCCCGGGGCCTCCCCCAGCCCACTGCGAACCCAGATGCCCGCGGCGTCTCCCCGGGGGTCACGGCTCCTGCTGGCCGGGCCCCTTTCAAGACCTCAGCATTCCTGGCTCTTCACTCCTCCTCGTAGGTCTGTTGAGAGAAACTCCGAGTCCCTCTTTCTTGCGAGCAGGACAGAACGGAGAGTGTTTCAAAGGCGATAACCTCAGTCTCCCGATAAACCCGCCTTATCTCCCGCTGAAATGAATGCTGGGCGGTGGCGGGTCCAGGGCCGTATCTTATCTGCATCTTGCGTGTTATTCAGCATTTACACGGGTCCCAAGGGCAGACAGAGCAGGCAGGAGTCTCAACCTGAGAGTCTCTTACTCGGCATTAGACGAGAACCTTCCTTGGCTTATTTATTCCCCCCAGTGAGCCAGACACGGAGCGGGACGCTGGGAAGCAGAGAGGCCGGCTCGGCCCTCAGTCCCAGGGACTGACCCCGGGGGGCACCAGGGACGACGGCGGAGCGTGGAGCCACCAGGGGTCTCTCCCCCTCCAGCCAGGACAGGACCCCCGCCCCCACGCCAGGTGCCCAGCGGGGCCCCGAGAGGACACGGGCAGACCTCGGAGGGGCAGTCGGGGCAGCCCGGCCCTGCCCTCTGGCAGCGGAGGGGCAGATGCTCGGGCGGCTGTGCTTCCCCTGCTCGCGGGCACATCGGGCACTGAAGACCGACGAGACTTGTGCTGAGTGCGAGCCTCACCCCGGTCCGCCCCGTCGCTATGGCGACCCAGTTTGCACCCCCTGGGTGACGACGTCCTGCTGGGGGGCAGGTGAGGCGCCGGCGGTGACACTTCAGGGCCAGGCCGGAGTCAGACGCTTGGGGAAAGTCTTTTCTGGTTAACTCTTGCGGACACCGTGTGTGTGTGCGTGTTTACGGGTGCTATACACTTTGTTCCAGAATGTTCCCCCAGGCATTATCCTTGTTTGTTCTCAGCCTAGCCCGTGGGAGCCCCGAGCCCGTCATGCCTCCCCTGCTGGGCACGTGACCCCAGGGCGCGTCGCCGGCCCTCAGGACACGGCGGCTGTGGGCGTCAAGGCCAGGTGTGGGGAGCGCTGTTTCGGGGCCTCTCGTTGCCATGGAGTCGGGGAGCACATCTGTCTCGGCTGAGCTTTCCCTGCTTCCTATTTGAAAGCCGTTTCCAGGAGGCAACATGATGCAAAGTGACATCTGGGCCCCTGGGGCGGCCTGGCTCCCTCCTCCCGTCCTGTAATTAAGCCAATTAGATCCCCAATTTCCGTGAGGGGATTTCCAGGAATCCTTGCTCAGCGACACAGCCTCGCCCGCTGGCAGGAGCCCCTCGCCGCCCGCCTGGTCCCTCAGCAGAGGCGGGGGCAGGGCCCAGGCGCGGTGGAGAGGCAGGGCCGCCCCGATGCGGCCCCCAGGCCTGGTCCCAACGGAGGGTGGATGCCCGCTGCTATTTACTATGTATTAACTCACACACCGGCAGGTTGAGCCTCAGGCTTCAGGGGCGGTGGGGTTCGGGTCTAGTCCCCCAAGCCATCCCGGAATGAAGGGAAAGTTGGCGCCGAGTCTGCAAGGAGTTTGGATTCCAAGGGCCCCGGGGGCGCAGACAAGGAACAAGCAAGCAAGCAAACGAACTCGGATATTTCCACAAGGGGCGCGAGGCCCGGGATGTGGCTGGGTGGGAGTGGGGGGCCCGGGGGTGCCCACCCCAAAAGGGCGCCCACACATTAAGCCGGCGAAGGTGCGGCTGGCTGCCTCCCCTCCCCCTTAACCCTGATGAGCACCCCACACACCCACGTGGGCCGGCCGCTTCTGCCGGTTGGGGGGGACCCGCGGGCGATGCCTGGAGCCGGCCGGAGCGCCCCCTCTTCTGTCCCCGACTTGCAACCTGATCATTTCCTTCAAATACACAATTCGCCCAGATGGAACAGCCGTGTTACACAAGCAGCCGGAGGAAGAGGTAACACGCTTCCGGCTTTTGAGACGGAAACCGGAGCTGGCCCCCACTCCCGGCCACCCCCCCAGCTGGCTCCCACTCTCGGCCACCCACCCCGGCTGGCCCCCACTCGGCCACCCCGCTGGAGCAGGGGTGCGGCAGCTGGGTGGAGGAGCCCCGTCCCGGCCTGGGCGTGGCTGGGACACCACTGGGGGCCCACGGAGGACAGAGCTCCTAGTGAAACAGGGTCCCCCACCCGAGGGCGCGGGCGCAGGCACTGCGTGGAGCGGCGGCGGATTTTCCAGCTGACATAGCACCACTTCCCACAATTCCTCCCGATTCTCCCCTCCGGGTGCTCTAAGCCCTTAAGCCGAGCTGTTTTCAATCAGGGCCTGAAGTGGCTTCTTGCCTCCCACACTCCCCCGCCCGGCTGCTCCCGGAGAGGTTTGGAAAGGCTCTTTGCTGTTTGCACCCCAAGGCCGCAGAGCACAAGAGGTCTTTCCAGACATCCCACCCGGCTGCATCGGGAAGGGCCGGCAGCAACCCCCTCCGCCCCCCCAGGGGCTAGAGGGTGGGTTCCTGCGTCCCTCTCTCTCAGGCCACACGTTTCCTGGGTGTATCCCCTTCCTGCGGCCACTGGAACAACCACCAGAAACTCAGGGACTTCAAACAAGACAAATATGTTTGCTCGGCGCTTGGGAGGCCAGAAGCTAAAAGAAGACACTGAGGCTAAAATCAAAGCCCTTCAGGCCCTCGGGAGCCGGGTCCTGCCCTGCCACCTGGGTCCTGCCCTGCCGCCCGGCTCCTGCCCTGCCGCCCGGGTCTTGCCCTGCCGCCCGGGTTCTGCCCTGCTGCCTGGGCCCTGCCCTGTTGCCCAGGCCCTGCCCCACCTCCCTCCAGCCTCGGGGTTGGGCGTCTGGTCTGTCGCTGCCTGCGAGGCCCCTCACTCCGGTGGCCAGGACCATCTCCACCTCGGCTTAGCCGTCCGCGCGCCCTGGCCATGGTGCCCCAGGGAGCACAGAGACCCTCTGTGCTTCTTGGGGTTGTACGCGAGGGGTGACAGAGGCTCAAGGGAAGCACGGGAGTGGTGGGATTGGCACAGCTGTCCAGGGTGGGGCACGGAGACCTGGACCCCCTCTAAGTCACCCCCATGACGGGGTCACCCCCATGAGGGGGTGCCATGCTGGGCCAGCTGCGGCCTTCTCTCTGCAGTGAGATTCCACAGAGGCCCAAACGGAGCCCACACTCACCACGCCAGCCCCAAGAGCCTTGAGGGTGCAAGGGGGTGCAGGTGCACCGGGAGCCATGCAGCACCCGACACCTCCCTCCGCAGGGGCGCGGGCCCAGCCGCCCTCCCGGCACAGCGCAGCTGGTCTCAGAAGGACCTTCCACGCGCAGAGCTCTGCCCTCCCGAGTGGCCAGCCACGCTCTTGGAGCTGCGGCGTGTTCTCAGGCTGCTTCCAGGGTAAGGGGGTGACACTGCTGTGCCCCCTGCCACCGCAGGCCAGGGCCCCAGGAGCCGAGGCACACCCCGCTTCACCCTCCAAGGCGCTGTGCCCTCTGCTCGTAACTCAGCCTCACGCTCTCTCCTGTCCCCAGAGTGCACGGGGGACAGCAGTTTGCAGAGCAAGAGGCGCCACCAAGTTCAAGTTAAATATCTTGAAAATGTAAAATAATACTGCAGAGTCAGGAAAATGTTAAGAAAACAGGAGTCTGAGCTAAAAATAACAATAAGTGGGAAACAAATTCTGCATGAACGTCACCCTGGGGGTGCACCTGGGTGCTGGTCAATGGAAGGTGGCCCTCAGGAACGGGTGACGCCAGAGCGAGCGTGTCACCCCAGAAATGCGATTGGGGGGTTAATAACCTACCTCAAGGGCGGTGCCGAGCGGCCTAGATGCTCCGGAATGGGTGGAAGCGCCGAGGCCAGGAAAGCCGCCCCCCGGGCTGACCCGTCAGGCAGGAGCCGCCGGGGCAGTGACGTGGGCGCGTCGGGGAGCTTGGGCGCAGTTTATGGAGTGAACAAGCGTGCAGGGAAAGGGACGGGACCGCTCCACTCAGAGTGAGCAAGAGACAGGCTTCCGCGGGCGCGTGGCTCCACACCGGTGCGCACACGCGGGGAGACATCACCTCCACGCTGAGTCAATTTCCTGAGCTCCGCGGGCACAGCTCATCTGGCTCCAGCCTCCCTGACTTAGCTAATTTTGTTTGTTTCTCCCTCGAAAAGAACTGTGCTGTGTGCTCCCTCCCGGGGCGGCTGCCGCTGAGCCTGCGTGACAGGCGGCTGGGGAGCGGCTCTTCCATCACGGGACGGTCTCCCCGCTGCCCAGCCACGCTCCCCAGGCTCGGAGCACGCCAGCCAGGGGCTCGGCCTTCTGCTCGGGTGACCTCGTCCGCGTTTGTGTAACATTTTTAAAGGTACAGAGAAATCATTGCTTGATCCACCGACCGACACCTTCAGGAACTAGGGGACACGTACCCCCAGCCGGCCTGCAGTAGCCACCCCAGAGTCGAAGACAACAGAGAATACATTCGAGCAGAATTTTCCTTTCAACTGTGGCCACATTCGGCTAACTTGCACCTCACCTCTCCCCCTGCTCACCCTCCCGCATCCCCGCCTGAGCCGGCACCGGCCCTGGGCTCTCCATCCTGCCAGGCCTGGGAGGCGGACGAGGAGGAGGGGCAGAGAGGGGGCTCCTCCCGCTGGCCCGCCCGAGTGTGAGTCGCAAACTCAGCTGCTGATGGAGAAAAGTCGAGATGGGGGTCCGGACCTGTTCCCCGGTTAGTGCTTCTCGCTGATGTCTCGGGATAAGGCGCCCGAAAAGGCCGGTCCTCTGCCTGAACACAGGCCCGACAACAGCAGGACCAACTCTCCGCCCTGACCCACGGGACAGGCCATCGGGGTCTGGGGCTGATAAAATCACTGCAGCAGGGCCTCCCTGGTGGCGCAAGGGGATACGCACCGCACTGTGAAGCTGTCCGCAGCCTCTGCAGCATGAGTTCAATCCCCAGCCAGGGAGCAACCCACATGGCGTGGCAGACCTCTCCTGTCTCCCCGCTGCTCCCCTCAGCAGTGGATTCCAGTGGCTCCTCCTGTTCTGTCCCCACTCTGTCTCTGCTGAATCCGCTCACCCCTGCACCTCTGGCCTGCACCCCTGCTCTTTAAAAAAAAAAAAATCACCACAGCAGCCTCTAACACGATGCTCCACAGTGTGAGTGCGGGTCCCGGGCCACAGGGGCCACGCCAGCCACGTGGCCCTTCACACGCGCCACACAGCGCCGGGAGCAGAGGCCGCGGCCCCGCCATCACGGGGTTCACACCGTAGTGGGAGGAGAGGCAACGGCGTGGAAAATGACATAATAAGAGTTGCAGTGTCAGCTCTCGACGACCAGAGACATGACCGACGGCGAGGCGTGAAGACTCGCCCAGGGCGGTTCCCGTGGCGGCGGGGCTGGGTGCAGTGACTGCTGCGTCCAGGTGGTCAGGGCGGCCACCACCGGGGTGGGGGGCAGGAGAGGGCCAGACGGGAGAGCGCGGGCAGGAGCCGCTCCCCAGAGACAGGCGAGGAGCCGAGGCTGGGAGAGGGTGAGGCCAGGGCGTGATGCCCGCGGGCGAGGCAGGCTGCTCCCAGAAAGCCCCAAAAGGCAGGAAATAGGGACTGGAGTGGGGGCGGGGAGGAGAACAGAAGTGGCCTCTGCAGCCGCCTCCTGTCCCCACGCGGTGACAGCTCCGGCGGCCAGGGCGGGGCCGGGAGACAGCCAAGGCCTCTTCCCGCAGACCCCACGGCCTGGACGCCAGTCCCAAGGCCGACGTTTCCAGGAACTGGAGACCGGGAAGGAACGCGGTCTCTGAGGGAGGCCTCACAGGAGGCCCTGACCTGCTCCCCCGTCTCCCTGGGAAGGGGCAGAGCCCGGCGGTCTGCCGAGGAGGCCCAGGCGGAGGCTGGTGTTCTGGGCCACTGGGCCATGCCGGCGGCGCTGGAGGGAAGGCACCGTGCAGGGCTTGGGCAGGGCTCCCCATGGGCCAGCCGGGGCTGGAGAGTCCTCCAGGCTGAGCGTGACGTGGCGTCCGTGGGGTTGGGAGGAGACCAGCAACGCTGGGCACCTCACAGGCCTTGCAGGGGGACTCCCGAGACCACTAGATTTCCATTCGAATCAGAACCGTGACCGAGTAAGAGACCCCGGCGAGTCCTGCCCCAAACAAAACCTAAAACCAAGCCCAGACGGGAGGAGAGCGGGCTACACATCCGCCATCTCGCCAGCCAAGCGTGACGCCGTCTCACGCCCGCCGTGCCCCATGCAGCGCCCACAAGCCGACCGCGGTCACCACGTGCAGAACCAGGACAACCCCGGCCAGAGAACGGCCCTCCCGCAGGAGCCGCCCCGCGTCCAGGACGGTGGGGTGAGCGGGCGGCGGCTGGCACAGCTCCACGGCCCACCCGAGGGCTGTTGAAGAAGGTATAGCCTTCGTGGGCGAATGGCTTGGGAAGAACAGCTGAGAAAAGAAAAGAATTAAAAAGAAGTCCACGGAAATTCTGGAGTGGAAAGCTACAAGATCTGATTTTTAAAATACTGGGTGAACTTAACAGAAGCAGGTTATGAAAGGAAAGGTCAGAGAACTTCAGAGAAGGGAATTTATCCAATCCAAAGAACAGAAAGAATAAAATGAGTTTTTAGAAAATGAACGAAGCCTCGGTGATAGGTGTGTGGGGTAACGTTAGGTGGAACAAGGTTTACAGACCGACTCGGGAGAAAGAAAAGACAGTGGGGCAGTAAAACATTTAGCAGATGAAATTTCACAGATTTGGTGAAAAACATGAGCTGAAGTAATCCAAGAAGCACCGTGAACCCCAAGTGAGGTAACGACGCAGCCGTGCTGGGTGACATAATGGGGGAACTGCTGGAAGCCGAATCAAAGAAAAATCTCAAAGCAGTCAGCACATTGCACATGGAGACAAGGCTGCGAGAGGGCGACTTCTCATCAGGAAAAATAAAGGTCAGAATACAGTGTAATTACAACTGTCAAGAGCTAAAACAAAACAAGTCTCCATGTAGAATTTTGTATCCAGTCAAAGGAGGAGAGTGAAGTTAAAAAAAAAACAAACACGGAGAGAACACGTGACATCAGAACTGCCCCCGGAGCATGTGGAAGGATGAGCTGGAGCCAGAAGAGGGGGCAGATGGAGACACGTGGCCGCAGAAAGGAATGCCGAGCCCAGAAAATGATAAATATATAACAAAATCCTTTTTATTTAAGGCCTCTTCTATTACTTTCTTAAAAGAGAAATTATTATGTACATGGAAAAGAACATTATAATGAAATGTCGTTTTTTACATGCATCGAAGATCGATTACAATAGCAGGAAGTATAACATGGGCTAGTAGAATCGCACTGGTATAAAGTTCTTACATCGTGAAGAACGAAACAGAACAATATCTAGGTGTAAGTCAAGGAAATAATCCATCTGTAGGGCCTCCCCGGTGGCCCAGCGAATGAGCGCTGGGTTGCGAAGCTGCCTGCAGCTTCTGGGGTGCTGGTTTGATCCCCGGCCACCAGGTGAGGGTCCCACATGGTGCTCAGACCTCTCCTGCCGCCCGCTGCTCCCCTCAGCAGTGTCCTTTGGTCCTTCTGCCTGCTCTGCTCCCCGCTCTGGCTCTGGTGAATTCTCTCACCCTCCCGTGTTTCTGACTGTACCCAGTGCTGGTATAAATAAATAAATAAATCTTAAAAAAAAAATTTGCAAAAATCTAAAAAAAAAAAAAAATACATCTGTAGCTAGTTAGACATGGGACAAAACACATGTCACAAGCTGTCACCAGCCTAACAGAGATCAAGTTACTACAGACTCAAAGGACAGGTTAGAAATAGTAAGAAAATGCTAATAACAACTTTCGCAGATAAAGTTAACAAGGTCAGTGAGATGTACACATTTCTTGAGAAATACAGCTCATCAACACTGATACAAGAGGAAATAGAAAACTCAAATAGTTAGTATCTATTTAATAAATTGATTTCATTTTCGGTAACCCCCTGAGAGGTAAAGTTTCATATCCAGGTGGTTACATTGGTGAATTTTATCTAGCATTTAAATTAGAAATGATACCAATTCTCTATAATTTCTCTAAGAAAATAGAGAAGTGGGGAATCATCCCCAATTTATGTTATAAAGATCCCAAATCTGGAAGGCCTATTTCCCAAAACAACCAAAAGTACAATTGATTATATCTCTTGAACATAGCTGCAATGTCTGTGGCAAACTGTTATCAAATATCTAATGGCAGGGGGGGCGGAGCAACATGGCGGCGAGGAGACGCTGCGAGTAAGATCTCCCATTAAAAAAAGTGAATAGGGAGGAAAAGCGGCAGGTCCCAGTGAGAACTGGGACACGGAAGATAAACGGGTGACGCCAGCAAACTACCCGAAGAAGAAAGTGGCCATAAAAGAGGACCAGAAGGGAGGGAAGCGCAGAACCCTGCTCCCCTCCCGCGCCCACAGAGTCGGCACTCTCCGACCCGGCAGAGAGGAGGGAAACAACAAACCAAAACGACCAACAAGAACAAACGACGCAGCAAGCGGGACTGGGAGTGGAAAGGAACTATTGCAGCCACCACACCCCGTGAACGGGAGCTGAGGCGAACCCTGCAGGATCCGCCGCGGCGGTGAGCGAACGGCTCCGCGCGCCATTAGAGAAGAACAAAGACCCCGGGAGACGCACACACAGCCCGGGTTGCCGGTAAGCTGGCGTGGAAACGCGGCGCGCTTGGCGCGCTTGAAAAGCAAGTGCAGACCTGGATCGCGGCTGCCCAGGTCCCCGCGCCTGCGACCTAGGCTTGCGGGGAGATGACCTAGGCTTGCGGGGAGACGCGCGGAGGTCCTCACTGAGGTGAAGGTCCCTCCCTGAGTGAGCAGGAACCAGGCGCCCAGGCACGGGAGCGGGTGCAAAAGGCGCCATTCCCGCACCACTGAACTGGGCTACAGCCCGCGTCCTGGAACTGAGGGCTTTGGAACTGAGACCCGGGGCACGAAATTAGGGGCGTGGTTTCCCCACGACGGTGGGGCACAAGGCAGACACAGCACCCCAAAGCCGTTGAGGTGTACCCTACCATCCCCGCTCTGCTCCCTGTCCCACGGGATGGAAAATCAGCTCCCCAAGGGCTCCAGGAGAGATCTCTGGCGCCACCTAGCATCTTGAAGCCAGCACAGGCTCCTGAAGGAGCTAGTGGCCAGCTGGGGAGTTAGCCCACGCCGGGCCCCTTCCGAACAAGTAGTCTGAGCCCACAGAGAGAGCGAGCACCCACAGCCGGGGCAGACCAGGCGCGCAGAAGAGTGTGCCTGAGACTGGACGCGCAGGGAGTGTGTCCCACATCACCATTTTAGAACAGGGACATTTCTTCAGTAAAGACTACCTGCACAAGGCTTCCTCAGGAGCCAGAGGTGAACAGGGGAAGTTCGCCCACGCCAGACCCCCTCTGGCCTGCAGTCCAAGCCCAGAGGGGGAACAGGAACCCACCGCCGGGGCAGACCAGGCGCACAGGGGAGTGTGTCCCTACATCGGCATTTTAGGACAGGGACCTTTCTCCAATAAAGACTGCTTGAAACTGACAGATGACTCCTGGAGGAACCAGAGGGGAGCAGAGAAGCCCACCCAAGATGCTGGCCAGTCCCAACAACACAGTGTCCCAACGCATACGGCAAATTAGAAAACAGACAGTAGGGAGGAGAAGAACCACACGCAACCTAGCAACTCTCCAGAGAAAAAGCACACCACAAAAAGAAAACCAGCCCCCAGATTGCAACGACAGTAACTTGGAAGAACTTCTGAGCCTTCCAGAAAGAGAATTTAAAATTGCCGTGATTAAAAAACTGACAGAAGTCATAAAGGAAAACAATGATAAGGGAAAAATAATCAACGATCAGAAGAATGAAATTGAGTCCCTAAAGAGGGAAGTAAAAGAAATGCAGGAGATCAAAGAATTAGTGGAAGAACTAAAGAATTCTGGGAAAAGCAATGAAAGCAGAATTGATGAAATGGAAGAACGAATAAGTGCTCTTGAAGACACAGAAATAAAAGAACCAAAACAGAAAAGGAAAGAGAAGTACGAAGGAAAAAGAATGAAGAAAGACTTCGGGAACTATCTGACTCCATGAGGAAAGGAAATATAAGAGTTATAAGGAATACCAGAAGGAGAGGAGAGAGAAGTAGGAACAGAGAAAATATTCAAAGAGATAATTGAAGAGAACTTCCCAAATGTGAAGAAGGAGCTGAAAATTGATATACAAGAAGCAAGAAGAACACCAAACTTCCACGACGAAAGAAAAAATACAGCAAGACACATAATAGTAAAGCTCCCTAGAATCCAGGACAAGGAAAAAATAATGAAGCTGGCAAGAGGGAAGAAACAGATAACATTCAAAGGAAAGCCAATCAGGCTGACATCAGACTTCTCCGAAGAAACACTACGGGTAAGGAGAGAGTGGAGGGACATAGTCAACAGACTCCAAGAAAACAGATGCCAACCAAGAATACTCTATCCCGCAAAGCTCTCCTTCCTCTTTGAAGAAAGAATATGGACCTTCCCAGAGAAAACAGAAAACTCCGGAATTTCATTGCAACTAAACCCCCACTCCAAAAAATACTACAAGGAGTCCTAAAGCCAGAACCTCAGAGGGATGAATAACAATGAAAGAAGGCAAAAAAAAAAAAAGTTATTAAAAAAATAAATAAATAAAATCAAAGGAAAGACAAACACAATGGCAAATACAGATGTTAACATATCAATATTAACTCTAAATGTAAATGGACTAAAACTCTTCAATAAAAAGACACAGAGTTGCAGCCTGATTAAGAAACACAAAACCCAACCTTTTGCTGTCTCCAGGAAACACATTTAGCTACAAAGATTAAAAATAGGCTCAAAGTTAAAGGATGGAAAACAATCCTACAAGCAAATGGACCAACAAAAGAAAGCAGGAACAGCTATACTTATATCAGATTAAAACAGATTTCAAACTCAAAAAGATAAAAGAGACCCCAATGGTCACTAATTTATGATCCAGGAGACAATACTTCCAAGAAAGAAATAACACTCATCTAACAACATATAACTCACCAAACGAAGGAGCACCAAAATATATCAGACAACTGTTGTCCTCTCTGAAAACAGACATCAGAGAAAACACATACGTAGTGGGAGACTTCAACACACCACTATCAACAATGGATAGATCAACAAGACAAAAATAAGTAAAGAAACCAAAGCTCTAAATAAGGACCTAGAGCAATTGGGCTTAACAGACATCTATAGAACACTAAACCCCAAAAAAACGGAGTACACATTTTTCTCAAGCGCACACGGATCATTCTCCAGGATCGATCACATACTGGGGCACAAGACAAACATCAACAGATACACCAAGATTGAAATCATATCAACCATCTTTTCTGACCATGAAGGCATCAAACTAGAAATAAACCATAAAAAGAAGGCAAGGAACTTTCCTACCTCATGGAGATTAAAAACCACACTACTGGAAGACCACTGGACCAATGAGGAGATCAAAGAAGAAATTAAAAAATTTTTTGAATTGAACGACAAGGAGGACACCAATATCCTAAATGTATGGGATGCAGCAAAAGCAGTAATAAGAGGAAAATATATAGCAATAGAAGCTCACATCAAGAAACAAGAAAGAACTCAAAGAAACAACCTAATCTCGAAGCTCAAAGATCTAGAAAAAGAACAACAAAAAAACCAAAAAAGTAGAAGAAAGAAAAAAAAAACACCAAAAAGAAAATAAGAAATAAATTGAAAGAAATAAAAAAACAAAAAAAATCAAATCCAAAAGATCAATGAAACCAAAAGCTGGTTCTTTGAAAAAAATCAATAAAATAGACAAACCCCTAGCCAGGCTCACAAAGGAAAAAAGGGAGAAAGCACAAATAAACAGGATCATCAATGAAAGAGGAGAAATCACAACGGACACAGCAGAAATCAAAAGAATAATCAGTAACTACTATGAACAGTTATATGGAAACAAGTTTAACAATCTAGAGGAGATGGACAAATTCCTACAACTCTACAATCACCCAAAGCTAGATAAAGAAGAAATAGAACACCTAAACAGACCAATTACAATTAGCGAAATTGAAATGGTAATCAAAAACCTCCCCAAAAACAAAAGCCCAGGACCTGATGGATTTACAAATGAATTCTACCAAACATTCAGAGACGAATTAGTGCCTATCCTTCACAAACTCTTCCAAAAAATTGAGAAGGAAGGGACAATACCAAACACGTTCTATGAAGCCAACATTACACTAATACCAAAACCGAACAAGGACAACACAAAAAAGGAAAACTACAGGCCAATCTCCCTAATGAACACTGATGCAAAAATCCTCAATAAAATTTTAGCCATCAGAATCCAACAATGTATCCATAAGATAATTCACCACGACCAAGTAGGATTCATTCCAGGGGCACAAGGATGGTTTAACATCCGAAAATCAATCAACGTTATCCAACACATCAACAAAAATATAAAAACCATATGATAATATCAATAGATGCTGAGAAAGCTTTCGACAAAGTGCAACACCCATTCATGATAAAAGCCCTTGAAATTCTTGGGATACAAGGAACATACCTCAACATCATAAAGGCCATCTATGAGAAGCCAACAGCCAGTATCATTCTCAATGGTGAAAAGCTGAAAGCAATTCCATTAAGATCTGGAACAAGACAAGAATGTCCACTCTCACCACTGCTTTTCAATATAATACTGGAAGTCCTAGCCAGGGCAATAAGACAAGAGAAAGACATTCAAGGAATCCAAATAGGAAAAGAAGAAGTCAAACTATCACTATTTGCAGACGATATGATATTATACATAGAGAACCCCAAAAACTCCACAGAAAAGCTAATTCAACTCATCAATCAGTTCAGTAAAGTGGCAGGATACAAAATCAACACGCAAAAGTCAGTAGCCTTCCTATACACAAACAATAAATCTGAAGAAGAAGAAATCAAAAAAACCATCCCTTTTGTTATTGAAACAAAAAAAATCAAATATTTGGGAATAAATCTAACAAAAGAGGTAAAGGACCTATACAAAGAAAACTATAAAACACTGTTAAAAGAAATAGAAGAAGACACAAAGAAATGGAGAGACATCCCCTGCTCGTGGATTGGAAGAATAAACATTATTAAAATGGCCATTCTTCCAAAAGCAATATACAGATTCAATGCTATTCCAATCAAAATTTCAATGTCATTCTTCAAAGAAATAGAACAATTATTGATGAAATTCATATGGAATCACAAAAAACCCCGAATAGCCAAAGCTCTCCTGAAAAAAAAAGAAGGGAATGGAGGCATTACACTCCCAGACTTCAAACTATACTACAAAGCCATAATCATCAAAACTGCATGGTATTGGAACAAGAACAGACATATAGACCAATGGAATCGAATAGAAAATCCAGAAATAAACCCACAGATTTATGGTCAACTAATCTTTGACAAAGGAGCAAAGACTATGCATTGGAGCAAAGAAAGTTTGTTCAATAAATGGTGCTGGGAAAACTGGGTCGCTACATGCAAAAGAATGAAGCTTGACCACTACCTCACACCATACACAAAAATAACTCAAAATGGATTAAAGAACTAGACATAAGACCTGAAACCATAAATATATAGAAGGAAATATAGGCGAAACACTACGTGATTTGCACATCAAAGACATCTTTACAGACACATCACCCAAAGCAGTGATAGTGAAGGCGAAGATAAACAGCTGGGACTACATCAAATTAAAGAGCTTCTGCACAGCAAAAGAGACAATAACAAAAACAAAGAGAAACCCCACCAACTGGGAGAACATTTTTGCACCCAACACTAATGATAAAGGACTGATCACAAAAATCTGCAAAGAGCTGATGAGACTCCAACAACAAAGAAAATAATCCAGTCAAAAATGGGCAGAAGAGCTAAAAAGAAACTTCTCTGAAGAGGAAATGCAAATGGCCAACAGGCATATGAAAAAATGCTCAACATCACTTGCCATCAGGGAAATGCAAATCAAAACTACCATGAGATACCATCTTACACCAGTGAGAATGGCACATATTAAAAAAACTAGCAACAACAAATGCTGGTGAGGGTGTGGAGAAAAAGGAACTCTTCTGCACTGTTGGTGGGAGTGCAAACTGGTCCAACCACTGTGGAAAGCTGTGTGGAGATTTCTGGACCTACTAAACATAGAGCTTCCATATGATCCAGCAATTCCACTCCTAGGTATTTACCCAAAGGACACAGAAACATCAATTCCAAAGAACACCTGCACCCCTATGTTTATAGCAGCACTGTTTACAATAGCTAAGCTTTGGAAACAACCCAAATGCCCAAAAATAGATGACTGGATCAAGAAGATGTGGTACATATATACCATGGAATATTACTCAGCATTCAAAAAAGATAAACACATGCAATTTGCAGCAACATGGATGGCGCTGGAAGGGATCATGCTCAGCGAAATAAGCCAGAAAGAAAAAGAAAAATCCCGGATGGTCTCACTCATAGCAGGAATCTAGAAAACTTAAATAAGGGACCAGGAAAATGAATAACTATAAGAAAGTGAAAATCAAAATCAACAAAAAACTATGAACCAGAGACACTTTTTGGGGGGCGGGGGCGGGAGGGGAGGGATTGGGGTCAGAATGGGGGGGCTGCAATTGTATGGGGAATATAACAATAAAATTTAAAAAAAAAAAATCTAATGGCATTTCTCGAGAAAATAAAACAAACAGCACTAAAGATTTTATGGAACCACAAAAGATCCCCAAAAGTCAAAGCAGTACTGGGAATAAAGAAGATAAAAGTAGGTTTCATGCACCCTGATAAAGGGCCTCCCCAGTGGTGCAGCGGTTGAGCGCTTGGTTGCGAGGCTGCCCATCAGCCTCTGCAGTGCCGGTTCGATCCCTGGCTGCTCCCCGGCCACCTGAGGAGGGTCCCACATGGCGCGCAGACCTTTCCTGCCGCCCACTGCTCCCCTCAGCAGTGTATTTCGTCAGTCTGTCTGTTCTGCTCCCCGCTCTGGCTCTGGTGAATTCTCTCACCCTCCCGCGCCTCTGACTGTACCCAGTGCTTGTATAAATAAATAAAATAAATAATAAAAATAAATCAAAAAAAAAACTACATGACAAAGACATAGTGCTCAAAACCATATGGTAACACAATAAAAAGAGACATACAAACCAATGAAAGAATTGAATGCCCAGAAAGAAACCCACACATTTATGGGTGGTTTTATGTCAAAGGAATTGAGAACATGCCATGGGAAAAGGAAAGCCTCTTCTAAAGAGCAAATTAATTAACTAAACTAACCAAAAGCAACTTTTAGGCTCTGACAATAAAATGGCGATGCTAAAGAATTTGAACTGAACACCTATATGCAAAATAATGAAACTAGATTACTACGTAACACCACACACAAAAATTGAAAATGGATTAGAGATGTGGTGTAAGACTTACAGCACATGGAAGAAAACGTAAGTGGCACGCTGCATGGCCCTGGCCTCGGATGTCTGGGGCCTTGACTCCAAGGGGAAGCGTTACAAGCAGAAATAAGCAAACAGGCCACATCAAACTTAGAAGCTTCTGTACAACAAAGAAATCACCACAAATACATAAAGGCAACTACTTGAATGGGTGAAGATATTCGCACATCAGACAAAGGGTTAATATCCAAAATGTATGCAAATCTCACAACTCAACAAAAACAAAGCAAACAACCTAATCCAAAAGTGGCAGAAGATCCAGGGAGACACTTCTCAAAGAAGATGGTCGCTGGCCAACAGGCACATGAAAACACATTCAGCATCACATTATTAGGGAGCTGTAAATCAAAACCAATGATATCACCTCACACCTTTGAAAATGGCCAGTAGCAATAAGACTAGACACAGAAAGTGTTGGCAAAAGTGTGAAGGAAAAGGAATTTTAATACACTGTTGGTGGGAATGTCAGCTAGTACAGCCTCTCTGGAAAAGTGTGGAGATGCCTCAAAAAATTACAAAATAGAACTACCGTCAGATCCAGCAATTACATGTGTTGTGTGTTGGTATTTATCCAAAGACAATGAAAATGCTAGCCCCCAAATACATATGCACCTCCATACTCATGGCAGCCTTCACAATAGCCAAGATATGCAAACAACCCAACACCCCCCGCCAAAGGATGATTGTATAAAGAGGGTACGGTCCATACTCAATGGAGTACTATACAACTATTTAAATGATGAAATCTTGCTCTTTGCAACAGCATGGGTGGAACTTGAGTAGTTGTGCAAAGCAAAACAAATCAGAAAATAAAAGGCAACTTGCATGGCTTCACTCAATTGCGGAAAGAAAAAAAAAGGAAAAAAAAAAGCAAATTAATTAACAAAACTGACCAAAAGCAACTTTTAGACTCTGACAATAAAATGGCAGTTATAGGGGAAGGGAGCTGGTCAGGATTGGAGGGGGGGTCATTTATGGCAGTGAATGGGACTAGCCCTTTGGTGTTTTGTGCTATGTATATATTTATTGAGGTGTGAGCCATACTCCTGAAACTTAGGTAATTTTGTGGACCCTATGTTAATCTTTTTTAAAAATTGAAGATCCTTCAACAGGATTCATCATATTAACACTATTAAAGACAAAATCAAATATTCATTTAAATAAATTCATAAAAAACATTTGGCAAAATTCAATGCCAATCAATGTTAAAACTCACCAAATTAGACGTGGTTATTTCTCAGTCTGAAGAGGGTACATAAAACCAAACCCACTGTAGAGGGCAGGACAGGACACAGGGCAGGTTTTCTGATCCAGCAGCCCGGGTAAAGGAGGAGTCAGATTCCTCAGTGGCTTTTGCAGGTCTTTTATTTAGGTTTACCAGGCACATGGCAGGCAGGGGTGCTGGGGGGCCGGGAGGCTCTATCTGGGCTCTCCGGCCTTCTCTGCTTCTTTCTCAGCTTCTCTTTTGGCTTCTACTGGTGTCCTCATGACGCCGCCCTTAAAAGCCCAGTCTCAGCCCAGGTGAATCCCATCTACATCTGCCCACACCCGACTCCAGGTGCCGCCATCAGGCCTGCATTCAGGACATCTATCCTGATGGCTGGAGGGCAGAAAAGCCTGACATTTTTTCCTTACCCTACAGCCACTAACGCTACCTCCATATTAATTCTATTTTGTTAACTAATTTCCCATGATGAGCGCGGGGGAAGCTGTTCACTCTCGCTTGTATTTGACATTCATAGGTCTCCTAACTGAAATGTCTGGCGGGAACCAGAGTTACTAGGGCGAAAAGGCAGCTGGTGGGAAGCCCACTTAGGGGTGAGAATGAGGACCTGCTGATACCATCAGAAAACAATTGTTCCTCGTTACTTGCAAGCCCAGTTTCCCTCTCCCGCTCCTGTAAAAACCTGCCTTCCCCTGACAATAGGCGCCGCTTCACCAACCCCCACCTTGGGCCCGTGAGTTTCGCCCAGGAACACAATAAAGCCCCCTTGTAAACTTATTCTGTCGTCCTCGTCTTTCCCTCCTCGTCTTCCCTGCCGAAACTTTCACTAACCTCTGTCATGAGTCAAAAAAGATAATCAGAAAAAGATTAGGAAGAAAGAGGAACAACCATCTCTGCTCGCAGGTACAGCAGCCACCATCACCAACAGGAAAACATCCGTGTCACACACTGATCAGTTGTAGTTTTATAAACGAGAAATGGAAAATAGAAAATTTCATTAAAATTTTTCATTTATAATTGTAGGGTAAAGAAAATGTCAGGCTTTTCTGCCCTCCCGCCATCAGGATAGATGATGGATCCTTGTCCTGAATGCATGCCTGATGGCGGCACCTGTAACAGGGTGTGGGCCTAGGGAGATGGGATTCAGCTGGGCTAAGACTGTGCTTTTAAGGGCGGGGTCACGGGGACGCCAGCAGAAGCTGAAGCAGAAGCCGAAAGAGAAGCCAAGAAGCAGCAGAACGAACGCCAGAGAGCCCAGATAGAGTGAAGTCTTGCTGGGGGCTGGGAGGCCTGCCAGCCTCCCGGCCCCCCAGATCCCCTGCCTGCCATATGCCTGGTGAACCCCAATAAAAGACTTGCAAAAAACCACTGAGGACTCTGACTCCTCCTTTACCTGGTCTGCATGGGATCAGAGAACCTGCACCATGTCTATTCCTGCCTTTACAATAATGGACTCAGAAATGAAAAAAACTAGCTGAGCATACATTTAATAAAACACACGCAAGAGCTCTCCCTGGAAGCCACCGGGCCTTACAGAAAGGAATAAAGAAGATGGAAGGGGACGGGGATGTGGCGGGAGAGATTTCTATTGTGAAGATATCGACTCTCTCAATGCAGACATCTAATCTGATCACAATCGAAATTCCAGCAAGCACTTAGGTAAGATTTGTTGAGCAGAATGTAAAGTTTCTATGCAGATGCGAAAGACCTCGAATAGCGAACATCATTTGAAAAGGAGAGTGAAACTGCAGGACGCACAACCCCTGATTCTAATTTGGTGTGGAATTGGCGTCAGAACAAAGATTAGATCAATTGAACAGACCACGCAGCACAGGCTGTACCCACACACGCTCGGTCAATTATTCATCAAAGATACAAGGTGATTCATGTAGAAAACATTTTTTTGTCAAATAGTTCTGAAGCAACCAGGTATACACACGGTAAACTCTGAACCTTGACCTCTGCTCTTACCCTAAACGAGATTTTATCTGAATTTGATAAGAAACCTAAGCATAAAGTTTAAAACCGTAGAGCTTCTAGAATTAAAAATCATGGGGAGTGTTTTGTGACTTAAAAGTAAGAGATACTTTCTTAGGACAGAGAAAACAATAATCATAAAAGTGAAAAAAATAGACTTCAGCAACATTTAAAATTCCTGCTTATAAGATGAATGCGTTATAAAATAAGTAGGTGAGGCACAGCAGAGAAAAATGCGATATAGAATATAGAAGGAGTCTTTGAATTCCAAAGTAAAAAGAAGATAACCCAATTAAAAAGAAACAAGTCTTAGAACAAACCCGTCACAAATAAAGGAGCCTGAGTGGTCAATAGTTAGTTACCGAGTCAATATCTACCAGGGGCCTGTCGATGCAAATTAAAATCATGGTGACACATCACATCCATCAGGCTGGCTGAATCAGAAAGTCTAAGAATGGGCCTCCCCGGTAGCGCAGCGGTTGAGCGCTGGGTTGCGAAGCTGCCCGCAGCCTCTGCAGCGCCGGTTCGAACCCCGGCTGCTCCCCGGCCACCGGAGGAGGGTCCCGCATGGCGCGCAGACCCCTCCTGCCGCCCGCTGCTCCCCTCAGCAGTGTCCTTCGGTCCCTCTGCCTGCTCTGCTCCCCGCTCTGGCTCTGGTGAATTCTCTCACCCTCCCGCGCTTCTGACTGTGCCCAGTGCTTGTATAAATAAATAAATAAATCTTAAAAAAAAAAAAAAAAGTCTAAGAATGTAAAATATCGAGAGGGACGCAGAGCCCCGGACCCTCACACATTGTGAGGTGGTGGAACAGAGCCCTGCTGGGGAAAATAGTCTGGCATTTTCTCAAAAAACATACAAAACACAAGCCATTCCACTCCTAAGTTTACTCGTCTAAGAAATACAAGCATCTGTCCCCCAAAATAATGTATGTGAATGTTAAGAGCAGTTTATTCACCACAGTCAAAACCTAGAAATAGCCCCAGGTGATCACCAAGAAAGGAAATAAACAGACTTCAGCACGTGCATACAATGGATGGCTGCTCGAAAATAATTTTAAGAATGGACCGTGATAAGCTACAGCAGGGATAACTTCAAAAAATGGAGCGAGAGCAGCACTGCACAAAGCACACGCACCATCTCTCAGCTCCAGAACAGACACGACTGCAGTCTTAAAAATCTAAGTCTGATATGGAAGGGGAAAGGCAGCAGAGGACACTCCCCGGCTTCGCGACTTCCTGTAGCGCAAAGTGGCCGAAACAGTTGTCGTTGGCAGAAGAGAAACAACTGGAGGCGCAGAGCAGCGCCCAGATGTGGGCCCCGCAAGCAGTGGCTGCTGACCTTGACCAAGGGGCCGGCGCAGCACAGTGGAGCAAAGACAGTCTCTTCAGCGAAAGCGGCTGGAAAAACTGAGCCTGCACATGCAGGTGTAACAGGGACACACCGTCCCCCACGGGCGACAGCGCCTGCCAGTGGGTCACAGACTGAGAAGGAAACTGCGAGACAGTCTCGCTGGGAGGGGACGCAGGAGAGACCCAGAGGACCGTGGGTCCATTGGTGACTTACTTTTTTTCTTTTAAAGATTTACTGATGCACACAAGAGCTGGGGTGCAGGCCAGAGGTGCGGGGTTGAGAGGATTCACCAGAGACAGAGTGGGGGGCAGAACAGGCAGACTGATGAAATACACTGCTGAGGGGAGCAGCGGGGAGACAGGAGAGGTCTGCTGCGCCATGAGGGCAGCTGCCTCGCCAGGGATCGAACAAGTGCAGCAGTGGCTGGTGATAGCTTCATAGTGCTGAGACTTAACCCCTTGCGCCCCCAGGGAGGCTCCTCCAGGACTTACTTTCGATAAAGCACCAAAGACGCAATCCATGAAAAAATAGCTGATGGCTGGATGTCAACCACATTACCAGTTCTGCTCTGCAAAAGGCAGCGAGGAGCAGAGAGTGCGAGTCCCAGCGCGGAAGGAAAGGTTTGCGAGACCCTGAGGAGTCACTGCTGCTTAGGCTGGGCCGAGAACCCCACGGCTGGACAAGGAGAAAACAAGCAACACCCTGTGAAGACGGGTCAAGACCTCGGCAGCCCTCCCCAAAGTCCGGGATGGCGCGGTCGCTGGGAAACAGAAGTCAGGGCAACGAGGGGGAGGCGTTTGGGGGGTGCTCGGAAATTCACCCCCTCACCCGGTGACCCGGCTGCTGCGCTCCTCCATGGTCACTCGAGGCGTGGACACTCCTGTCCACACAGGAAGGCCGATGAGGCGGCGCAGCCTCCTCTCAAAGCTCAGACCCCAATTCCTCATGCTGCCCCCGCCCCTGGCCCCGTCCCAGTCCACACCTCTGACCCGACCGGAGAACACCTGTGGGGTCCCCCACGGCACAGTTGGCCCCGCAGCCCCGCAGCCGCCGGCACCCTCCCCCGCTGACAGAGGCTCCCGGGACTCAGGCGACACCGGAGCACCCATCTCCGACGCAGAGTCACCCAGACGTCACGCGTGTCTGCAGCTCTGCCGTGGGAGGCCAGCCTGGCCCCGCCCGGGCACGAGACACCCCAAAGTGTGTCACTACGTCTTCACGGCAACAGAATTTTTTTTGACTAGAGTAACCCACATGGGGATTCATCTGGGACGAGCTTACGGCAGCACAGCCCTTCCGTGGGGAAGAAAAGACAGTCGAAGCCTCGCACACATCTGCGGGAGCCAGAAGGGCTGTTTTAAAGACAGCGGCCGACAAAGGCTGCAGAAATAAATCAAGGCGGCTCAGGAGCCGTGCGTCAGAGACAGCGGCACCATCTGCTTTAAGTAACATTTATTTTCCTGAAAAAAAATATGTTCTAAAACTGAATAATGTCCGTGTAGTCTAAATATTTGCTTTCCACGAGCATCCTGGGAACGATACGCAAGAGTCCCGAGACTTCAGGAGGCATCACAAAATACTGAAGTGGAAAGCAGCAGAGTCGCTCCGCTATGCCGCGTGCTCGATTGCTATGCAAATGGGAGAGCATTATTATTTATTGCTTTTTCAGCTCTGACAGTTGGAAATATTGCAGAATCAAAGACATCTGTTGAGCGTCGTGCGAGGAGCTGCAAAGCTGCGATCAGGATGCGATCGTGTTATTTCTGGGCCCCTGGGTGCAGGTGTGAAGTCACAGCGAGAAGCAAATTGCACGAAAGCTCTTTGCAGCCAGTTACTCGGCGCACGTCAAACACCAGGCGCGTGTCCCGCGATGTGCCACGGAGCCCGGCTCCCGCTCGGCTCCGTTCCCCGCTGTCGGGTTCGGGAAGGCAGAGGCTGCCACCGGCTGAGCCGTCTGGGCGCCAGGAGAGCAGCCCAGGCTTCGTGGGGGCGAGAATCCCGCTCTGCGCCTGCCAGCTCTGGGGCGCTGCTGAGGTCTCGGGTCTTCCTCCGTGGAGTGGGACCAAATGCAGCCCCGCGCCCCTGGGTGGCTGTGAGGGGGGCTACCTAGCCCCCTGGGGACGGGCTCCTCTGCCCTCACTCGGCTGGAGTCACAGCGTCCGGTGGCGTCTCCACGCCATCTTGGCTGGCACACCCTGAAAATTGTCCGAGACGAAGTGGAGCATTCGGTGGAGAAAGGACCCTGTAGCTGGAGGCTCCGACTTTCGATTCTGTCCACACGGTCTCTCCCTTGTGACCCGACTGCTGAGTCAGCTCGGAGCTGCCGGAGTCGGCACCAAGCTCCGGACTCCAGATCGTCGATGCTCCCTGCGCCCCAGAGGCCGACAGCACCTTGAGCAGACCCAGGAGTGTCAGAACCGGCGCCCGGGGCCCAGCCGTCTTCCTCTCCAAGCCGCAAGAAGCCTTCCGCTGGCTGAGAGCGCAAGGCAAGGCGCCTCTGAATAGGTCACCTTCTCTCCAATAACACCCACCGCCCTCAGCACGCAGTGCTCATGACGCCTCCGCAGGGCACGCTGGGGGACACCTGCTCTGTGCCCCCCGTGGGGACCCTATCACTTAGGTCGCGGTGAAGTCCACTTTACCCGTGCTCCCCGCAAGTGCACCGGTCAGCTGCTGGTGGTCACCTCACTGGCCAGCGAGGCCGATGGGTTCTCAGCCTGGCTCCTGGGATAACTTGTCTGTCCTCATGGTATCTTCGCTGGAGCACACTCCCAGAGCAGTGTGACGCTCAGTCGTGCGCTGGGACTCCTGGCAGCAGCAGACACTCGACAGAAGCTCGGCCTTGCCTGACGTGCCCCTGCTTTGCCACCCACACCCCCAAAATTAAAGGCTGCCTTGCTCTCAAGGTGGCCACTGAGTCCGGTGCACACGCCGTGTCCCTGGGTGTCGTGGGGCACTGGCCAGGGAGCGAGGGTGGGGCAGCTGCGTCCCCCCTTCACCAGGCGGCACCGCGAGCCAGGGAAGGCGGAGCCCACCCGGCACCTGCCCACAGGTGTGGGCCCAGCGCAGCAGGCGCCTCTGTGCGGAGAAGCGGGGAGCGTTCTAGGTGTTTCTGGAGGTTGAAGGAGTTGACGGTATGGAGAAAGTTCTGCTTTTGCAGAAAGGAATCAAAAGCACCCTTGGGGGCCGGGGCGCCCAGGTGAAGGCAGGTAAGGGCAGGGGAGGACGGCCTAGGCCGCAGCACGGCGGGCAGGGTCCTCAGGCACAGGCTGCTTGGCAGGTGAGCTCTGCCCGCCCTCCAGGAGGAGCGAGAACCTGCGGGGAGCCTGAGAGGTTCTGGGGAGGGAAACAAACAGGAGAGGGAGGCTGGAGACAGACAAAAATAGCAGCGCAGAGGAGGGTGCGGGAAGGGCCGGGGCAGCGAGGGGAGGGCTGGAGCGGGACGCGTGCGGGGGGAGGCAGGCGGTCCCGCTGACCGGCAGGCACGGAGGGCAGGCCGGGCTCCCACAGACCCGGGCGAGGCCAGGGCAACAGACTGTCCAGCTCCCCGAGAGGAAGGGCCTGGGGGCGTTTTGGGTTTTGGCACCTGAAGCCACTTTTGAGCAGGACAAGCATCGGGCCTGGCGTCCAGCGTGGGCGTGTCCGGCCCGGGGACCGAGCTCCCCTCCAACTCCAGGGCCCTGGGAGGCAGGAGGCAGCGGCGGGTCATGTTTTCAGCGCATCCACCCCTTGCCTGCAACCCAAACAGGCAAACTCCTACTTCCATGTGGAATATTCTAGAAGCTCCCCACTTGCTCCGAAGGGAAAACCCCGGCCGTGCCACTGCCACGTCACTCAGGGGCGTGTGGAGCAGGGCGTCGAGGCCCGCGTCCCCGCGCTCTCCTGGCTGGGCCTGCTTGCGCCCTCCTGGAAAGCCGCAGGTTCTGTGTCCTCGAGCAGCTGTGGACACTCCATGGAGGGGGAGGCCGGCGCAGCAGGAGGCACGGGCGTGGCTCCAGAGGCCGCTGTGAGCCCGTGGGCCCTGCTGCACAGGCCCCAGGCAGACCAGGTGGACTTGACGGACAAGCCTGGGGAAAGGGCAGGGAGGGGAGTCGTGCCGTGACCCTCAGGATGGGGGATCTGCCCGGGGAGGGCAGGACCCTGCGTCCCGTCACGCGCTGCCCACTGTCCACGCTGCTCTTCCCTGTGAGTCACCAGGGGATGTGACACCTTCCTCTGGGATGGACCAGCCAGATGGGAAGCACGAAGAGGCCCTGCACCCCAACTCCAGGGCCCAGAGAAAGTGGGATGGGGCCTGGGCTGTGCAGCAGGAGGAGGGGTCCCGGCAGGAGAGAGGGTGTGGGTGGGGTCCTGGGGGGTTCCTGATCCCCCTCCACGGACTCCTCTGTGTCTGTCTGTCTGTCCCTCAGTCCCACCCGGCAGCCCGTGATCCGCAACACGCCCAGTGCCGCAGCTCAGCCGTCCGCTCTGCCCTGACCTTCCAGGGTGCGTGAGGAGTGGGGGCCCCCGCGAGCCTTCTCGGGGCCCCTGCGTGTCTCGGTGCCAGCTTGCGGCCCCAGCTGGCGGCCCCGGCTCTTTTCTTCAAGCGGCTGCCCGTTCTGCCGTTGTTTTGTTGTGGGTCTCGGCTGACTTGGAGCAGCTGTCTTTCTTCTGCGTTAACCCCGGCTTTCACTCTCACAGCACCGAGGCGACCTTCCTTCCCTTCCCTCCGCCTCGGGCTCTCTCCGTTGTCCCTTCTGGGGCCGCCGTGCCCACCCCGCCCTGGGCCGCTCGGAACAGCGACATTTCGGGTGACCTGGAACAGCCTCGCTGGCGCTCACCCAGCACCTTGCACGCGCGTGGGCGTGTTCGTCGGATTCCATAACCTTTTGCACAAGACTTTCAACCTGCTTCCTCCCGCTGCTCCCGCCAGGGAAGCCAAATCCCGTTCAGCTTTTTTTTAATTTTAGTTCCACGTCGTTTTAATTATTCTCACATAATGGTTCTTTTTAATCCTTGGTAGCGACGCTGTTCAAGAGGGAGGCCCCTCCACGGGCACTGCTCTGAGGGCTGCGGCCAACATCACCCTGGCGCCCTCTCCCTCCGCCCCGCGCTGCGCTGGCGCTGCCCGCCGCCCGCCCCGGGGGCCGGATTCTGTCCGTGGCTGAAGTGTCGGAGGAGACCCTCTTGGAGCATTTTACAGGTGCTGGAATTTCTAAAACTCTGATATTTGGGTGATCTATCAGCTTTCTTTGTTTTTAATATTTTATTTCATATAATTCTTACATCATTATTCATTTTTACACATGCATGCATTTTCATTTCGGTTATATTCCCCACACAGTTGCACCCCCTTGTTTTGATCGTAATCAGCTTTCTTGACAGCCATCGCGTTGACTACGTAGTTTCACGTTCAAATCCCTCTCCCTTAGAACTTGGCGCTGTGACCCCTGTTTTCTTCTGGAAGGTGATCAGTCTGATGCCGCCCTCACCAGTGAGCCTCGGGAGCTGCAGCGTGCCTCGGACATCCTCAGGCCGGCGTCAGACGGCGGGACGCTTGGCCATACGTGGGCCGTGTGTGCTGCTTGCTCTCGGCGGTCCTTCTGGTCTGGAGCCTGTTGTGTCGGGCCGTCTTCTTCTGTTGCTTTGCAGATGTCTTCTCTTTTCTCTCCCCTGGCTGCTGGGTGACGACCTTGTTTCCTGGCTTTCGGGGCTCCTCGCCGCTTCCTAGGGGCCTTCTCGACGCAGCCCTGCTCGCCTGCGGAGGAAGTGGCCGTACATCTCCCCCCATAACTCAGGGCTGAGTCGCTGGCAGCTGCTTCCAGCCCAGAACATTCACCCCTAAATCTCACGCGGGAGTCTTTGCTACTTGCCACCCGTCTGTCATACACCCCGCCACGCTCGTAGCAGCAAAACTCATTGTCGAGAAGGTTCCAGCCCTAAGCTGACCCATGAGTCTCTGCATTTCCAAATTCCAGCAAGGGGTTCTCTGGGGCCTCACCGGCTGGTTCCAAGACGTGAGTGGGACTGCAGGGCCGAGAGGAGCAGCAGAGACAAGAGCTGCCCCGCTGCGGTCAACAAGGACGCGGGGCGTGTGAGGGAGGCCGGGTGGGGAGGGCTGGGGAGGGGCCGGCCAGGGAGGAGGCTCAGGGGGCCCAGCGATGTGAAAACAGAAGGACGAGCCGCCAGTGACGAGTCAGAGTAAAGGGACTTCCGGGAAGCAGCAAGCCGGATGCAGGGCCGTCGCAGCGGGTGGCCCGGATTTTGAAAACGTGAGCGACCTTATCTACCTCTCCCGTGCAAAAACATCATCTCAAATACATTTACAAATTAAAAGGGAAAAAAAGCAAAACTCTAAAATGTTTAAAAGAAGATATAGACGAATGTCTTCATGACATTGGCGGGGAGGGGTGCTGTTAAATAGAACCCGGAAAATCCAGCCGCGTGACCGCACGTCCATGGCCATTAAAGACGTCTCTCAAAACCCACTACAGGCCTCCCTGGTGGCGCAGGGGTTAAGATGCAACCTATGAAGCTGTGCGCAGCCTCTGCAGCACGAGTTCAATCCCCAGCCAGGGAGCTACCCACACGGCGCAGCAGACCTCTCCTGTCTCCCCGCTGCTCCCCTCAGCAGTGTGTTTCATCAGTCTGCCTGTTCTGCTCCCCACTCTGTCTCTGGTGAGTCCTTTCACCCTCCCGCGCCTCTGGCCTGTACCCCATTCTTGTATGCATAAATAAATAAATCTTGAAAAAAAAAAAAACCCACTACAGCGAAATCTAACCCCTGGGAGAAGATATATTCAACACGTGTCACGGAAACAGATCGGTCTGGGCGTGCGGACTCTACAAAGGAGCAGTTAGCAATGGCAGACACGCAGCAGACACGCTCTCCGCCACCAAAGGCAGAAACTGTGCGCAGCAGAAACAGGCAGATGCAAATCACCTCGTCGCCCAGGGCGCCGGCAGCGCCAAGAGGCCAGTGGAGCGGCTGCGTGTGGCCTGGCTGGGCCGCTTGGAGGACGCGGGCGCGACCTTGGCGAAGCCAACAGGCACTTGGGAGAGAACTTAGTGACCTGCTCCAGGTCCCTCCGGGGGTCCGTGCAGGGGCCCCACGAGCCAGCACGGCTCGGCACGGCAGAAAGCCGGGGGCAGCTCCAGACTCACCCACAAGTCAGGCCACGAAAGTGTCGCGCTCTTTACACACAGTAGAATGTTAGGGTCCGGCGGACAGGGTGACCCGTCGCTGCCCAGAGGAAGGACACCATGAGCGCCATCTCCAGGGGCACGGTCCGAGGGCGTGCACGCCCGAGCTACTTCTGAACACGACGCTGCCCAGGCGTGGAAGCCCCGGAGGAGCGCGGCAGCCAGTGATGTTTTTTATCAAGAGCAAAACTTAGTGACACACTGGCGGGGGCGCCCGCGGGATGCTCTTCCCTTCCTTCCGGCCACCAGGAGAGTCCGCCCTGGCCCCGCCGGTCACCGGGTAACCTCACAGCGCCTTTGCAGTCTCTCTTCCTTCAGAGCCAAAACGAGTGCATTTCTCTGTATTTTTATGTTACCTGGTAATGATAAATAATTTGGAAAATGCAAGAGCCAAAAAGAAGAAAACAGAACCGCCCAGGATCCTATACCTTCATAAAACCTCCCTGGAAAAGAGGCGCTCTTGCTCTGCAGGCCGACCCCAACTGGGTCTTCCCAACATGGGGCGCAGCCCTGGGCAGTAGTCCTGCCGGGGTGGCCCGGGGGGTCGGCCGCCAGCAGGTCCCGCGTCTGGAGGGCCAAGGAGCCTCGTCCGACTCTCCACGCTGGTCCCAGAACCTCTTGGGGTGCCCAAGCAACAGATGATGTCCAACCGACTTCCTCAGAAGCACATGGGTGGAGCCTCATTTGCAAAAGAGTGAGACTTTGTCTTAAGAGCAGTCTTTAAAAGAACCGAATGTTTGAGGACAGTCTCTCCACTTAAAATTTAATGAGCTCTCTGGAGAAATTAGTCAAGGTCAGAGATCTAAACTTGCCAAATAAACATACTGTCAGAGACTAAAAGGGACTTGCTTCTCCCCCTCCTGTTTAAGCATTTGAGTAATCCTGTTTTTCCTCTAGCTTGGGATGGAGCAAGTGTTCATAAATATTCATTTTTTCCGACTGGAAGCATTAGGCCTTGTTACTTCGAGTGGAACTAACTGGAAATTAATGATGGTTTTCAGAAAAAGCAAGATTATATACACAGAAGCAATTAAACACAAACCTATTAATTATTTAACAAGTTGTTAATGAGTAGAATTTTAGCATCTGAATTTTAGCTGCTCCAGATTGCCCCTGCCAAGTCACTTATATACTATCCTTTCAAAGTTTGGCTTTGAGAAGTGAAAGAATTGGGGGAATTTTCACACAGATTTGTACCTTGCAAGAAAGGATCCGGATGCCAATTAGAGAGAGATGACAAAGAACTGAGTTGGAAACACAGCAAAGAAATCATCTCAGGGTTTTGATCCCAAACTTGAGATGTGGTGAAGTTTAATTTCAGATTCAGAATATTTGTTTTGAGAAAACAAATGTTAGTGCTACTTCTATTTTATGCACATGTGGGTACAGATAAAGACTTCAACAAGGTTGACTTGTTTTAAGTTTTTTATGCATATGTTTGTCTTACTTTAAGTGAACTCAACATACACACAGAATTTGAAATTTACAAAACCACTGAAGTGGAATCTTCACTTATACTCCAGAACCTTAAGTCTAAAATATATGCTGACTGAATATTTAATTTTTCAAATTGCACCCCCTACAGGCAAAGGCTTGCCATTGCAGTACAGCTCTATTAGCCATTATAAATACCTATGCCAAGAGGCCTAACCTTCTAAAATCATGGAAGGAAATGCAAGTTGCCCAAAAATATTTATTGATGATGGGTTTCTTTCTTCTTCATCCTTTGTGTGTTCTCCCCAGACATCACATTGCCCCAACATCTCTGTTGGGCTTCTTTTTCAAGCTGTACTTTGCCTTAGTGACCGAGGTTATGGTTTTTAGTAGCTTCCCTGTGCTGGTAACACCTAGTGACAGTCATACTTGGGTCTCTGCATTAAACTCGAAACATCTAGATCCAGTTTCCCACTCAACACTTCCACACACGTGACTGGTATCTACTGATCAGAGATCTTAATAAGTAGAAATGCAGTCTTCTCATTTCTTGACCCCAAATACTGAAGTCATTCTAGACACTTTTCCTTGTCTTTTACACCCACATCCAACCCATCAGAAGGTACTGTAGCTCCACTCCCACAAACACAAACTCTAGCCGTTCCTTCCACCCACAGTGCTGTCCTCCGCTGTGAGTCACCATTATCCCCTCACACCATTAGCTGCCGAAATGGTCTCTGTGTTTCTTCCTTTCCTTCTTCTCCCACTTCCAGGCTATTCTCAGAGGAACCTGGCTAAAATTTTTAAAATGTGAATAGCATCATAGGACTGCTCTGCCTGAAGCCACTCAGTGACTTCCCATTCCTCAGAGTTAAAGCTCAAATCCATGTCCACCAAGTCCCACACCATCTGCTGTCCTACTCCTCTGACAGCACCTCCTGCTACCTTCTACCTTTATCACAATGCTCCAACCATGTGGCTCCCCCGCTGGGTCCCTGCCCAGAGCATCACGCTACAGGCATTTGGAGGATGACAAAGGCCGCAAGAACTTGACCAAGGCAGGCTGTCTTTGACTGCTCCTCTCTCCCTGTCACTCCACCCCTGGATGTAGTAGTTACTTCCCCTTTTTAATCTTAACAGTTCCTATGTATATGTTTCCCATATACATACATGTTTTGTATGTGCACACATGTGCTCATTCATTCCTATACCCAACCATTCATTTTTTGTTGTTACTTTCCTCCTATAAAAACAGGGGCAGGGACTATTTGCTTTTCTTCCTGCTGTATCTTTGGCACTGGAACAATACCTAATATACAGTGAGCACCGAATAAAAGTTTATCAAGTAACAAAATGAAAAAAGATTGATGGCTTTAAAAATTACGAGTGAATAATTTATTATTAATGAATTATCAACCAATAAATAGAGCTTGAATGCATTGGGATATGGGTGGTAGATGGTCTGACATCACAGAGAAAATTTCATGTTAAAGAAAAGGGTTTCTAAGTCATATTTCATTGTCAAAAAAGACCCAAGGGCTGGATCGGAGATGAACATTGCTGCATGCTGACACTCATCCTCTGCCACCTTGGAAGACAAACACATGACCAGATAGCCTTCCTCCCCTCCATCTACATGGGGTTCTGGAAGCGTGCTACTCCAAGCCGGGTCCTGCGACACTAGTTGGTAGCAAGGGATTACATAGGTGCTTGAGGGAAATACAGAGATTCAACTCCACCCACTCAGACCTGCTGAGTGAGTCTGCATTTTGGCAGGTCCTCTGGGAATCTATTTGCAAGCAAAGTCAGAAACGTTGAACCATCCCTGTCAACTCACCTGAGCAGGAGCAGAGCTCCCTGTCCTCCCTGAGCTCAGAGACACGGGCCTTCTCCTGGGGTCCAGCCATCCATCTGGCTTCTTCACTTGTCAGAGCCCACAGCCCAGATCCTGCTCTGTTCTGTGTCCTCCCAATGGCTTCAAGGGAAGGGGGCTGCTGCCCACCCTGCCACAACTGGGGTCCCTGCTGGAGCTCCCCGTTCTAGACATGGGCTTCTCCCCCCAGGGCCCTCCGCATTCTGGGCCCTGCACACTGTCCACCCTGGGGAGGACAGAAGGGTCCTCCCCACCCCAGCTCTCTCCCAGAGAAGCAGCAGGGGGACCTTGGGGCTTGTAGCCAGAGTCCTCTCCTCCTACCCTCTTTCCACTCTCTCAGCTGAGGAATGGCCAATCCAGGGGTCACTCCCCAACTAAAGTACTGTCTGGGCAGAGGGGCTGAGACATCTGCAGACAATCCTTGCCAAGCAGGGTGAAAAGAGGGGTGTGAGAGCCCAGTGTGCAGCCCAGAGAGTCTTTCTTCTGAAACCACTCCCCCAGTATCAGAAAAGGCAGAACCCCCAAGCCAGGCCCAGGACTCCAGGCTATCCAACAGACTCCCCTATCCTCTGAAGCAGCTGAGCATCCTACAGAGAAATGGGGGGTATCTGAGAAGCACACATGCTATTTTATGAAAAACAGCCTGTGCCAGACAAAACATAATTAATGGATCAGAGAGAACAAGAATATAAAATATTTTTTTTTAATATCCCCAGATTAGTAACTGAGGACATGAAAAGCCCAAAGTGGTTCCAGCATTTCTGAAACAGAATCAGAGATGTTGTATCCAAAAAGGAGCTTGAACGGTGAGCCACCCACAGGGGGAACATGGGTGACCCCGCAGAACTCAGGGCCAGGGGCAGCCCAGGCTGAGTCCACGACAGCCTCCTGGACAGCCTCTGCCTCCCCGGGGCTGAGTCCCTGCCTGCCTCCTGGTCGACCTCGGCAGACCCAAGCTAAGCCCCACTAAGACTCCTGTTCGACTTCGGCAGCAACCAGGCTGAGTCCCACCAGGCCTCCTGGTCCACCTCCACAGGCCCAGGCTAAGTCCCTGCCAGCTTAAAGTCAACCTTGGCACTCCCAGTCAGCATCCCAGCCTGCTGCCTGTCAAACTCGGCACTCCCCTGGCTGAGTCCCGGCCAGACTCATGGTCGACTTCGGCAACCCCCACACTGAGTCCGGGCTGGGGTCCTGGTTGACCTCAGCAGCCCCCTGGCTAAATCCCGCCTGCCTCCTGGTCTATCTTGGCACTCCCAGGCTGAGTCCACAATAGCCTCCTGGTCAACCTGAGCAGCCCCCAGGCTGAGTCTACAAGGGATACCTGCTCGACCCCGGAATTCCCAGATGAGTCCATAGTGACCTCCTGGTCAACCTCAGCTAGCCCCAGGCTGAGTCCTGGCTGACCTCCTGGTCGACCTTGGCAGCCCACAGGTTAAGTCCATAAGGGACTCCTGGTCAATCTTAGCACTCCCAGGTGGAGTCCACAATAGCTTCCTTGTCGACCTCAGCAACTCCCAAGCTTAGTCTACAAGGGACAACTGGTTGACCTCGGCACTCCCAGATGAGTCCACAATGGCCTCCTGGTCAACCTCTGACAGCCCCTCCCCACCCCACGCTGAGTCCTGGCCGGCCTCCTGGTCGACCTCAGCACTCCTAGGCTGAGTCCACAACAGCCTCTTCTTCAACCTTGGCAGCCCCCAGGCTGAGTCCATAAGGGACTCCTGGTCGACTTCAGCACTTCCAGAGCGAGTCCACAACAGCCTCCTGGTTGGCCTCAGCTAGCCCCAGGCTGTCCTGCCTGCTTCCTGGTCAACTTAGTGGGAACCCAGGCTGAGGTCATTCTGGCCTCCTGGTCGACCTAGCAACCCCCAGGCTGAGTCCAGGCTGCCTACTGGTCGACCCTGGAGACTCCAGGCTGAGCCCGCAGCCGGCTTGCTGAACAACCCCTGCAGACTCCGGGCTGAGCCGGAGGACACCAGGGATGCAGGGATGGAGAGGGGGCAAGACCTTGATCCCTTAGAGATGGAAATTGAAGCTGAGACCTTGTGTGGGCCTATGAGGACATGATGTCAGAGAGAGGGACAGGGCAGTCTGCCAATGTGGGGAGCACTATACAGTGAATGTTGTGTTCCCCAAATTCTTATGTTGAGAACTAGCTTTGGCATGATAGTATTTGGAGGTGAGGCCTTTGGGAGGTGATAAGCTTCCCTTATAAAAGAGACCCCTGGGAGCTCCTGCTTCCCTTCTCCACAGGAAGCTCTGACAGGACGGATGACCAGGCCAGGGGTCCCCGGGGGTCTGGCTCTGTCGTGCCTTCATCTCAGACTCCAGCCCCCAGCACAGTGAGAGCTACATGCTGTCGTTGAGCAACGCCATCCATTCGAGTGGCCTATGACAGAGGCCAGGGCCCGCAGTTAGTGGGAGCTTGTGAACACAACTGGGCTGCTGCGGGAGGCACCCTGGGTTGCCCAGCACTGAGAGGACCTGCTGGAGGTGGCCTGGGCTGGGCCCAGCTCTGCCCGGACAGGGGTCTGGGCCCTGTCACCCCCACTGCCCTGCCCTTAAAGGAAATATAAACAGCCTGGTGTACACTAGCAGGGCTCATGGCCACATTTTTGTTGGGGGTACACCATTCAGCGCGACCCCACCCTGGCTCCCCGGGGTGCCCATGGTGAGGTCAGCTGAAGGCGTTGGTCAGTTGGAAGGATGGAGCTGTGCACCCAGTGGGCAGAGCCAGCACCAGGCCCACAGGACCACATGCCCTCGCGTCTGAATGTGGTGGAACACAGAAGAGAAAGGTGATGTGTTCCCAGGAATCACGGGTTTGAAAACATGAACAAAAAGTATTAAAACCTTGAGACAAGTTTGAAAAAGGACCAAGTAGGTGGAGATAAAAATGCCTGAGTTTAGAAAATCAGTGGGCTGGTTAATGAAGTCAGAGCAGTTGGGTCGTATCTCTAAGGCCGTGTGTGTGCACACGTGTGTGCACATGTGTATCACACCATTTCGTGCATGTGTGTGGTCTGTTTGAGTGGCACATGTGGTGTGTACTTGTGTGTGGTGTGTGTGCATGCATGTATGTGCATGTAGGTGGTAAAGGCATTTTTCAAACAATGATGGGATGTGAAATTGTGGCATTTGCTTCACGGAGGTGACCTGGAGGAGCAGGGAAGTGTGGCAGGGGCTGGCATTGCACCAGGGGGTGAGGGCATGGGAGTGGGGGTTGGCACCAGCGCAGGAAGAATGGGCTCATCCTCCCAGCGCAAGGTAGCACCCCCGGCAGAAGCAGGTGAGCCTGCAGAGGTGGGAGCAGGCAGAGTCCAGAGCTTCTGAGTTCTGCATGAGCTGAGACTGGGGACATCAACAGTGGCGGGTCGCGGGGGGGGGGCGGATAGTGAAAGGGGGTGTGGAGGTTTGGGGGTTGAGGAGGGCATATGGGGGTCCTTCAGGAAGGTGAGTGTGGGCAGAGGACCAGGGGCTTGAGAGGGATGTCCCAGCCCCCTGAGGACCCCTTAGGACTCCACTGCCATGAGCAGCAAGGCCAGGGCGCGGTTCTGAGTGGCCACTGCTGTGCTGTGCCCACCACGGACCATGGCCAGGTGGCCAGGTGGGACAGCAAGTGCTCAGCGTGGCCAGGCACAAGGGACACTGCCCGCCGCCACACACACCTGTGCCAGGCCTGGCCGTGGGTCTGCGTGGGACCGGGCAGGCCAGGAAGCAGCCTGAGGCCAGAGGGACGGCGAGGGACAGCAGAGGCCATGCACTGAAGCATGAGCCGCCCAGTCAGGGAAAAGGAGGGAAATGACCCCCATTTGTGTGCCTTTGCATGAACTGGACAAGATAAAACCCTGGCGTTTGCCTCCCAGACACGCCCGGAGGAAAGCAGCCAGGCCCCGGGGGAGGGCAGAGCCCATGGAGGGTCCCCCATCAGCCGCACGCTGCTCGGGGCCGCTGGGCCTCTAGGTCGGGATCTGATCTCCCCCGGCCTGTGCTGGCAGCTGAGAGCGGAGCAATCAGCTGGATCGACGGCAGAGCTATGCAAACTAGCTGTTAAAATGCCATAAATAACTCGATTGGCCGCTTCGCATGAGGGTTATTTCTGTTCTCCACAAAAGGCTCATGTGAATCCCACAGAGCCCGGGCGCCAGTTGTCAGCAGGTAGAGAAGGGAGCTCGGCCCTTTTCTCCCCAAGAGAAGCCCCCGTGCCCAATCAGCTCCCCCCCACCCCCGCGGGGGCCACTCAGCGGACTCAGCCTCAGACCCTGCCCCACACCCCTCCCTGTGCGCCCAGCGTTCCAGACACCCACTTCGGGACAACCGCCCCAGCCCGGAGGCCTAGCAGAGAGCCGCGTCTCCCCACAGCCCTGCTGGCCATGGGCCACGGCCAGTGCCCCGTCCCCGGAGTCCGCTGGGAGTTGGGCAGCACCTGCCATGCGCACAGGACAGAAGCTGAGCTCTGGGCCCAGCATGTGGGGAGGGCTGTGCCCAGGAGGGGCCAGGGTCACCGCCATGCACCCGCCAGCTCTCAGTGCCAGGCTCCTCCAGCTCACCCCTCTGCGGGAGTGCCCTCGGCCCCGGCCATGTCTCCCTGGGCTGGCTCCCGGAGGGATCGTGCCTGCTGGGCCTGGACATGCAGGCATCAGAGCTGTCGGTGTGGGCCGGCTGACCTCTCTGAGCACAGCTTTCCAAAAGCAACACCCCAGGGGGTGGAGCACCAAGGCCAACAGATGAGGGCCCCTGGGTTGGCCTCTGCCTCGACCCACCGGGAGAGGACGGAAGGGGTGCTGGGAAAAGCCGGTGTGGCCTCAGTCAGGCTGGCCCTGGGATCAGGCCTTGTAAACCGTTACCATGGCGACCACCTCCACTCAGCTCCTGTGTTAAATGGGACCACTCAGGGCGCCTGCGGGGACAGGGATGGGCGTGTGGGCGCTGAACCCGCTCTGGCCGCCGGCACAGCTCGGTGCCCGCTAGAGTGGGCAGCCCTGGGGCCTCCGGCGGTGGCTGATCTCCACACCTGCTGTGACAGCCTGGCTGCGTCTACTGGTTCCAGGAGGAGGGGAAGAGGCGACCCTTCAGGCCAGGGTGCTGCTCCCACCCAGCCCCACCCCCGCAGGGCAGCCACTCCGGCACCGGGTGCTTCCTCCTTTGGCTGGAAGTCGGCTCTGCCACCGCCCTCACACCTGCTCCCACGGCAGACCCGGCTTGCCACGCCGCAGGCCACCCCCAGAGGCTCCCAGGATGCCCAAGGACCACTCCCCAGGCAGCCTCTGCCCTGCTGGCCCGTCCTCTGCGTGCGGTATGTACAGCTCCCCGCAATGGGACTCTCTGGACTACACGTCCACATGCCGGCGCATCATTTCAGGCTCAGGTGCTATTTATTTAACGATTGCCTTTGTCACTCATCCGCCTTGTTTGCCTTTCAGCCTGAAGTTATTACCTGGGTTTGCAGAGCCATGCGCACCTTCCCTTCAAGGCGGCCAGCGCGGCCCCGGCTGCCAGTTCTCATTAGCTCTACACTGCCCGGGCCGTGTCGAGGCGAGAGGCTGAGCGCTGCTGCCTGTCTCCACGCCTGTCCGTGCCGGTCAGGAGGCCCTCCAGGTGCCTAGCGGGAGGGATTAGCCGGGGACTCCCCCAGCAGCTGGTGGGGCGCCCAGAAGCCCCTCTTGCGCGAAGCCTTACTGGGAAGCGGCTGTCCCGGAGGCGGGGGTCATCTGTGCAGGCCGCGCCCTGCCAGCCTCAGGAGGACGCTGGCCACGTTGGGACGCGGCCACTCCCAGAACTGAGGGGCGGAAGCCCCCCTTTCTTGGCCACACCCAGTGAGGAGCCTGGCACCCAGGACTGGCAACACGGCCTGTGGGGGCCAGTCCCTGGGCAGACAGACCTGGACAGCGCGTCCAGGAACAAAGTCAGGAACAAAGTCAGGACCTTGAGTCAGCCAGTCAGGGCCACTCCCGCCCTGGGCATGGACCAAGCCGTCAAGGACATAGCAAGCCGAGGCGGCTGGCGGCCGGTGTCCGGTCTGGGTGAAAAGCTGGGCCTCCCCCACCCAGAGCAAGTGAGGACCCCACCCCCGAGGCTCCACGCTAGCCCTGGGTGCACCGAGGGGAGGCCTGGCTGCGGGGTCCTGGCCCCCAGCTGCCTGCGGGGCGCTGGGCTCGGGGCCTCATTCTAGGCCCAGTCCCTCCCTTATTATCCGCTTGCTCCTTATTATCTTGTGAAAGACAAATAGGGTTTATGCAAATCCCAGGGCCTGCTCTGCCTGTCCCTCTGGAGCGATTCCCTGGAAACGCACGTGGCCCTGACCGTTTTGCTACAATAGCAAAAACAGGGCCCTCTTGAATTTATAGAGGACTGCGGTTTTAATCATCTTTTATAGTGGGCCTTAATTGTATATCATTTTTAATGACAGTTTAAAAAATAAGTTATTCTTGCTGACATTTTTATGACCTATTTAATATCCCAGATCAGGAGTTTTATTGTGTTGCATTCTGGGTATGAAACACAAACTGGGAAATCAGAGAGGAGAAAAACGCCCTGGCGGGGCGCGGGGTGGCGGCAGGAAATGCTGATAATGGTCTTCCAGGAGAATTGTTCCAGATTACACAGGTTACCCTGGGCTTTTATTTCTGTGTCTGTATAATAATTGTAATTTTCCTGCAAAAGCTGAGTGTTGGATAAAGACTTCCCTTAAGGGGTAATTTAATTTAATAAAAAAGCTCTGCCCAGGGTCAGTATTTCAGAAAAGCAGGAGATGTTTCCAGAACCTCCCTCCCTCCCCCCGACTCCGACAGCAGCGGCCTTCCCAGAGGGCTGCTTTGCTGCTCCGGCTCAGTTAGAGAATTTGATTTCTTAATACAGCTCTGTAATGCCAGGGAGGAAAAATTAAAGACTCACTAATTATTAAGCCAACAATGTCTTCGCCTCTTTTCAAAGTTAGAGGGGAAATTCTAAACAAACAGTCCTGAGCTCCCGCCCGGGCCTGCCTGAATCGCGGGGTGCCAGGGCCCACGCCCTTTGTTGGGAACACGCTCTTCCTCGCCCCGCGGAACCCCAGCTGGAGACTCGCCCCTGCTCAGGCCGTGGTTCTTGCCAAGACAGCCCCTCCCTCTGCTCCCCCCCGACCCGCTGGGCGGCCCCCACCTGCCAGGACCCCGAGTCGCCACCAGCTCTCCCCTCTTTCCACACTCCAGGTAGGAGAACCGCGAGGGGTAGACCCAGGGGCACGTGGAGGGGCTGCCCACCCCCATGAGGCCACGTCCTCACAGGCCCCCCATCGTGCGTGAGACGCTGCACGCGACGGAGGCTCTTGGCAAGAAGAAAGTGGAAGAGTGAGAGGCAGGGAGGGCTTGACCCCGCTCAGAACTTTCCAGAACCCCGTCGGCAGGGTCGAGTAGATGGGGGCTGACCTCGGTGGCCTGTGGATGCACACGGCTGGCCGCCTCGACTCACACGGTGGAGCGTGAGCCTCCCTCGCTGCTTCCCCAAGGGCTTGAGGAGGGAGGGTGCTGGGGGTCTCCAGAGCAGACACGCAGTCCTTCGGGGCCCGCTCACCATCAGATCCGGCCACGGTCGGGGGCAGGGTGTCCCTGGGGCTCCCCGTGTCGGCAGGGCGTGGGGCGGGAGAACTCTGCGCATGGCGTGCCCACGCCCACTCTCTGCGTCAGCTCCCTCTGTGAGCCTTGCCCGCCTGCGCCGGCTGGAGGCCCCATCCACGCCCCGAGGGGGAGGCGGGAAGGCGGCCGAGTCCGCAGGAAGCTGCCCCCTGGAGGGGCCGGTGCACCCCTCGCCCGGGGACCCCCGCTGCCTACCTGGTGCTCCCAGCAGTCCAGAGGCTGCTCGCTCACTAGTTCAGTCTCAGTGACTGGCCCCCTGACACACGGCTTACAACCCCCGCCTTGCACGCCCTTGACTGCAGCAAGCCGGTGAGTCGATCCAGTCTCAGTAAAGCCAGGAAAAGAGCCTCGGCGAGCAGGGCTGGCCGTGGGGTCCCGGGACATTCTGAGCCACTGACCCCCACCGCCTCTCAGGCGCCCAGGAGGGCCTTAGTGTGTGTTTGCTGGACTGAAGAGAAGGCGGGAGAATGGGGTCTGCTCCCCGGCTGCCAGCCCCGCCTCGGGACCACACGCAGGCGCAGCCCCCGCGGCTGTCCACCCGCGCCCCCACCCGGGGCCTCCCTGTGGCCAGCAGGGGGCGGGAGGGCACCCGCGTCACTCCTGGGTGGGATCCCGAGACCAAGGGCGCCGGGCGGTGATGGATTTGGGGTCTGCGGGGCGTTGCCGGTCCCGGAAGGACCACTAGGGCGTGGGAATCCCCTCCCACGCAGAGGTGTCAGCAGCTGCCTCGTCAGGGTCTCCTGGCTTCACGTCACTACCTGCCGGCCAGCGGAGGCTTTAGCTGACTTCTGGCGAGCGCCTTCGGGAAGCAGCCGCTGGGGAGATCGGGGCTGGTGCAGCTTCCGGTCTTGCTGACAACGTGATTTTGTGTCATTAATTTTCGTGGCTAAGTTACAAGTCAGAGGCCGGGATGCGCCTTCCCCGCGCGGACGGGCCGGAGCCGTCGGGGCAGCCTCGCGCCCGGGACACGCCGGGGTCTGCCGAGCCGCCCTCGGGACTCTTTAATTCAAAATGAAATGTTGTGTCTCAAGAGTTTGCCGAGCGGCCCAAAGCAGCAGCAGGAAACCCAGAGGGATCAGGCCTCAGCTGGGTGTGGGGCTGCTCTCCCCAGCACTCCAGGGAGGGGAGACCTGCCCGGGCTGAGCCCCGGGTGCTGCCGTTGCTCCCTGAACGCCTCCCTGTGCTGACACCCTCTCACGCCCGCCTCTGTTGCCACAGCTGCTGAAATTCAAGTGCAAACTGACGCTTGCTGACTCCAGGCCCACCGGGGAGGGCGGCCTGACCACTCTGGGGTGTCTTGCCCTGGGGTGGGGGGTCGTGCGTCTGGCTGCTCCAAAGGCGCCTCCTCCTGCACCCAAGCTCAGGCTGCTCGAGACGGGGGGTGGGGGGCCGAGCAGCCGCCACCAGCCTCCCCTTCCGGGGCCCCTTTTCCTCACCCCACACAGAGGGCGGCCCCCAGCATCCCCGCCGGACAGTCTCGCGAGGCCCAGGCCACCACCTGGTGACAAGGGGGCCGTGAACTGGGGACCCTCCCCTGGCTGAGAGTCCAGCGCCCAGGGCTAGAGGAGGGGCGGGGGGCCTGGCTCCCCTTCCACCGTGTCGGAAGGTCGGGAAGTCGGGGCCCCCGGGGCGGGGGGAGGGCAGAGCAGGGAGAAGGAGTCGCCTTCTCTTTAACACAATTTGAACAGGAAAATTAAGCACACACCCGCCCGGACAGCGCGACTGTTTGCTTTCGGAACAGGCTGGCGGCCCCTGGGCGGCCGAGGCTCCTGATGAACATGGGGAGTCACGCCCCGCGGCCTGCGGTCACCGCGGCCCTGGCTGAGTGTCGCTGCTGGGGCTGCGGCGGCCTCAAGGGCCGTGTCCTGCACCAGCAACCCTGCTTGCGAACCGACCGTCGAAGGGGCCGCTGTCGGGCTCGGCGCGGGTGGGGGCGTCGAGGCTGCCCCAAGCTCAGTGGCCGACCTGGGGGGCACAGATGCCGGTGCAGAGTGGGGTTCCACTGTTCTGGGAAACGCGCGACAAGGCTGGTCAGGAGGAAGCACACCCACTCCGGATGCTGAGTCCAGCTGCTTCAGAAACCCCAGCACTGCGGGAAGGTGAAAAGAGCAGAGGGGGGGCCTTAGCCCCCCAAGAGAACCAAGCCCAAGAAGACCAGCCTCTGACATAAAGAGGGCCATGCCGCAGGGGTCACTGGAGACATGAGGTCCAAGTCGGGGGGGTGTCCCCAGCTGTTGTGAGCTGGAGACAGAAAAGGAGCTGCACGCCTAGGAGCCCGGGGTCCCTGCAGGCGCCCGAGGGTGCAGACCCAGGAAGCCCCGCAAGGGGCCTGGGTCAAGGGCCAGGGGTCCCGTCTCCTCCCGCATCGCTGCCTTCAGTCCCCACCATGCTTGTCCCCAAGCTCATGTGGAGGTGACTGGGACGTCACTGGGGGGCTGCACCCCAGATGTGGGGTCGGCTCTGCAAGGGGGTTCACAGTTGACATGCGCCGGCGGCCACCGCCCGCCATCCTGGAGACAGCACGGAGCCCGCGGCTGATCACGCGCCTCTGGCCACCCTGGGGTCACTGTTCCCAGCCACAGAAACCAGCTTCAGGGGATGGACGTCCAGGTTGGGGTGGCCCCAGCACTCGAGCTCCACCTTCACCACGCGAAGGCTGGAGGAGGGGGTCCGTGAACATGGAGCCCCCGAAGGCAGAGCCGGCATCAGCCTTGCCATGAATTTGGGGGCCAATGGGGGTTCGTGATGGTGCTGGCTGGACTGCCAGTTGGGGTGTTTGGGGAGCAGGAAAGGGAGAAATTAATCACGGAACAGGCAGCCTCGTTACCGTGTGACATTTCAGGTGATTTACACCCCGCGTCATGCCCCTGCTCGCCACGGAAATGCCAAGTTCGTCAGCCAGAGCCACCGCCCGACGCTGTCCAGGGAACAGAAGAGCTGACCCGGCTCCGCGCGGCCACGGACTGTTCGCCAGCAGCGCGAGGAGGCGCGCAGGGGCCACGCACGAGTCCCGGTGGGGCGGAGCTGCGGGGACAGGCGTCCCGTCCAGCGCAGGCCGGCTGCACGCGAGGGAGTTTACTGGGACCGTCATTCCTCCCAGCACCGGGAGACACGCTGTCCCCGCGCCCACGTCCCAGACCCGTCACCCTGCCTGCCCGCAGGCACGCGCCCTGCTCCTGGGGGTCTCCCGCGCTGCCCGGGGGTCCCCCACACAGCACAGGCAAATTCAGTTTACAAGTGTCAGCTTTCTCCCCCAAAGCTGCCTGATCCGCTCCCTCCTCCTCCTCTCAGAACAACTGGAAGACAAAGGTGCGCCTGGAAACTCCCGCTCGGCGCAACCATAGCTGCACCCCACAGCCCCCCCAGCCTCCAGGCCGGCACGACGCAGCCCGGCACGGTGCCGCGCAAAGTGAATCAGACACAACCTCTCCCTGGAGCGCGCGTGTCCGTGTTCCCAGGGGAGCTATTAGAGCAGCATCAGTATCCAAGGCAGCAAGCAGCGCGCTGGGAGCCAGACCCCGATAAAGCACTCTGCGGAAGACCACTCTGCCCACACCTTCCAGAAGCTTCTCATCTCGCTCAGCCAAAGCCAGTGCCTAAAAGGCCTGCCCCCTTGTCCTACACCTGCCTCCTGCCCCCGCTTCCTCGACCCTCTCCTGCCGCCCCTCCTGGCTCACCCTCACCCCAGGGCCTTTGCACTTGCTGTTGCCTGAGGAACCCTCTTCCCCAACAGCCCTCCCGCGCCTCCAGGGCCCCACTGACCCAACTTAGAGCGCTTCTGTCCCCAAACCGCTTCCAAGCTCTGTTCTGTCCTCCACACCCTGAGTTCCCTCTACAGGGAAGCCTGGGTGGCTGGCGGGTGGGGTCCGGGGTGCAGAGCGCCTGAGTGGTTGGGGGAGAGTGTGGGGATGAGCTGCCCGGTAGGACTAGGAAGGCCGGGCCCAGCGCTCCCTGACGACCCCGCCTCTGCCGGCCTGGGGGCAGGACTGGGAACCGAGAGGGGTCCCGTCGGCAAGGGGTGAGCTTGGCTCTGGGGCTGGAAGATGCCCACACCCCCGCCAAGGACACGCGTGCACTCTGCCAAGGACCGCGCTTTCCTGTTCTTTATTCTGGAAGCATCCTGAAGACCCTCGTGCCCCGCCGGACATCAGCTCATGGCTAAGGGACAAGGTCTCAGGGCCCCAGCGCCTCCCGGGGTGATTCCCAGCCCCTACCACAGCCCCGGGGCTGCTGCAGCTGAGCAGGGTGCGCACCAGGGCTGGGGCTGACCGCGCTGCATGGCCGCTGCGGGGTCGCGGGCAGCGAGTAGACCCTCAGGCTGGCGGCCCCCCGGCCGAGTCTTGTGCAGGTTCCGAGCTGAGTCCGCGCAGCGAGCAGCTTGCCCAGCTTGCCCCGTCGTCTCCCAGTCACAAGTGGCTGGCCGGGATCAGTAGCAGCTCCCCCTGCGGGCTCGGGCTGCGCGAGGCGGCCTGGGCGCTGGTGACAGCTGCTGTCCCTGCCACTGGCCAGGCCGGGCCCGCACCACCCGCTCCCGGGTGCTCCTCTGTGACTCAGCTCCTCCGACGAACAGACAAGCTGCTTCGGAGCCCGGGACCCGTGTGAATTGTGCTTCGGCTTGGGGCGGCATAGCTCGAGAGGGAGGGAGGCCGGCTGCCGGGAATGGCGTGCGTGCCTCGAGCCGGGGTCGGCGCGGCGGCCAGCGGCAGAGGCCCATCGGTTTCGTTGAAAGGGGGTCGGGGTCAGGAGCTGCCCGGGTGCTGTGTGACCCAGCAGGTCACCTCCCGGAGGCCCCGGCTCTCGTCTGTCAAGTGGGCTCCCGCGGGCGACGGTCTCCCAGGCACGACCAGCATCCTGGGAGGCAGCGGCAGCCCAGCACAGCAGGCCCTGCCGGAGCTGCCCATGAGCCACAGGCTCCTCCAGGGCCCTGAGGGCAGCCAGCTGCTTTGGGCCCCCCCAGCACAGCCGTGGACACGAGGGGCTGCTCCCAGCTGAGTCGGGCAGCTGCTGAGATGCGGCCACTGCAGAAATAAAGCTTCCCACTGCACACTGGCCTCGCACAACAGCGGTGGCTGCCGCCACGCCCGGCGTGACTGAAGGACTCTCTCCTGGCCCAGCTCCTTCGTCAATGAGCTGCCAGCGCCGTGGTCACTAAGTCAACCGTGTGTCCTCGCTCAGGCAGACACGTTTCCTCCAGCCCACCGGGCGCCACGCCAGCCTCAGGTGGGCCCCACCATGCGGCCATCCTGACATCGGCCTCCGCCCCTTGTTCTCCAAATGCAGGTGACGGATGGAGAGTTACAGAGTAAATGGCCAGGCAGGATGGCTGGACGGTCACAGGATGGATGGGCGGGTGGGTGGGCGGGGGATGGTGGATCAGTGGCTGCGTGCATGTGTGGGTGACTGGATGGATGGATGGGTGGTGGGTGGTGGGTGACTGGATGGAGGCGGGTGGATGGATGGATGGTGGGTGACGGGTGGATCAGTGGCTGCGTGCATGAAGGCTAGATGGACGGACGGAGGTGGGAAGATGGAGGCCGGGTTGAGGATGGATGGCCGGAAGATGGATGGATGGACAGACAGGTGGACAGATGAACTGATTCTCGCCTCATTAGCCGTGATGTACAACAGTCTCCAGAACAGTCTCCACCATGGGGCCAGAGCCTCCTCCAACTTGTTCTCGGATTCCAAAAGCTCCAGCCGGCCCGGAGCCTCCTCCATCTGTCCCCCGAGGGCCTGTCTCCGTGGAGCTCACCCCGCATCCCCGCCACTCACCATGAGCGTCTCTGGCTCTCCTGCTAGGGGGGACCGGACCCTGGCCCCGTGGAGAGCCAGCCTGCCCCTGGCCCCCGTCATCCAAACCCAGACGTCAGGTCCCCAGCAGCCCCCGACCCGCCCGCACCTCCAGGTTGAAGAGCATCCCGGGATGAAGAGGCCTGAGCGGGCGTCTCGCGAGGAGGAGGGGAGAAAGGAGCGGAGGAGAGGGCTCCGTCTCTCACGCGAGCCCACTGGCAAGGAGACAGCACCTCAGGGAGCAGCTCGGCCTTCGGGGAGCGTGTGGGATGGAGAGTCCTTGGCCCGACCCACGTCCGTCTGGGTCCTGGGTGCTGGGCGGGGCGCAGGGTCCCGTGGGCACCCCAGACACCTGCGGGGGCCCAGCCTGCTGCGGCCGCACCTGCCTCCCGGGGTGAGCCAGGCCAGGGACACTGTCCCCGGATCCCCCGCATCACCGCCGGGAGAGTGTGCTGACCCCGGGGGAACCCACCAAACCGAGATGGGGTACAACCCAGGGGGATGAATCTTTCTCTGGGAGAGTCAGAGAAAACATTCCAAGGCAAAGGAAAGTCTCGGTTGTAACTCTGGAATTCCCAGGCACGAGAGCTTTGGGGCAACGTGCCCCAAGCCCCCCTTTCAAGCCCCGCCACTGCTCTGCGCCGGGAGGGGGCACTTAGGGACGAGAGTGCCGGGGGGTTCCCCAGCCCGGCTGCCAGGCAGGAGGCTGTGGAGGGACCCCGGGAACGCTGCCCCCCGACAAAGAGCGGCCGTGGGGAGCGCGGCCCCGCTGGAAAGGGCGCCTTGCTTTCCTCTGAGGTCGCTTCTGCTCTTGCTCGTCAGGGCGAGTGGCGCTGCCCTCTTCCCTGCAGTCAGGGACGGACGCGGAGCCCTTCAGTGATTTTCAAAGCCAGAAAATAATCCACCGGGAGAAAACCCAGCCCGAGCGGAGGCCCCTGGAAGCGATCAATCTGCGCCCGTCGCAGGCTGGTTTCCTAAAACAAAAGTGACTGCGGCAGCGATTTTTATTATTGCGCGTATATTGTTTAAATATTTCAGCTGGGAGAGGCCGTGCGGGGAGACAACCGGCGGCCGACGCGAGATTTAGTAGGGAGGGTGGGCGCCGATCCATTTGTAGAGAACAAATATGTTTGTAGAGATGATTCCAGGTTTACAGTGATTAATAATTGATCGGAGCCGTGACGCCCAAGGGCCTCCCCCCAGCAATCCGGCCAGGAGGGGGCGGAAGGGTCGTCAGCACCTCGGGGAGCCCCGGGCGGAGGATGAGGCTTCGGGGCAGAGCGAGACAAACACCAGAGCGGCCGCTCCCGGAGCGCCAGGCCCAGGGAGCCAGACGGGCCGCTGGGGCTTCCAGGCTGGGGCTGGCCTTGGCCTCTGCGGGCCCGAGCCCCGGGGAGCCACAGCCGGGGTCTGTTTGCGCCCAGATGGCGCAGCCGCGTCAGCTGTCCAGCGCGTCTACGTCCAGGGCGCCTCTTCGGGGGCAGTTGCTTGAGCCCCTCGGCAGCAACGCGCCTGGCCTGCAGGTGAGCCGACGACGGTGCCGACGACACTGTGGACGAGGGCGGCCAGGCCCTGCAGAGCCGTGGAGGGCCCGGAGCCGGCAGAGCCGGAGGCGAGAGCGCCCCGTGGGTCTCCCTGCAGACAGGCCGCCAGGGGTGAGGGGAGCAGTGTGGAGAGGCCCTGCACCCCCGCCTGCTTCCCAAGTGCCCAGCCCTCCGGAGCAGGGCCAGGCACACCTCCTGCAGCACCTCTGGCAGCATCCGTCTTCCTCGGGGTGAGGAGGTGGGCCCTGAGGTTGGCCCGACAGGCTCCCGGGAAACCGCCCACGACTGAATCCCCTGCGGCCCCCGCCACGCCATCCGCTCCACCGAAGACAAACGACCGCAGGAGGAGCTCGGGCTGGAAGGCGCGGAAGCCCTGCCTGCCCCTGACCGCCCCTGACAGCCCCTGACCGCCCCTGACCGCCCCTGCCCTCTCCTGCCCTCCCCTGCCCTGCCCTGCTCTGCCATCCTGCCCTGCCCTGCCCTGCCCTGCCCTCCCTTGCCCTGCCCTCCTTCCCTCCCCTGCCCTGCCATCCTGCGGGCCTGCAGCTGGGCAGGCGGCGGCAGCTCCAGATCCTGAGGGCACTAGGGGTTTCCACGGTTGCCATGGAGAAGGAGCTGGAGCGCCCCACACAGCTGTGCAATGTTTCCCCCGAGAAGCGCCGTGATAAGCCCGACTGGAAGTGCACGGAGCAGCCACGGTCTTCACGCTTGTGCGTCAGGGACAGGCCAGCCGGGCCGGGCAGCAGCCTGGGGCCCAGGAAAAGAGATGATACGTCTAGAGGCTCGACGAGGCCCGCCAGCCCCCCGGAGCCGCCACAGTGCAGCGCCCCAGTCTGGCGGTCCCCCCAAGAAGAGAGACCTCCCCCTGCAGGCCGGCGGGTGCCAGGGCCCAGCTGGCTGGACCCCACTCCTGATCAACCCTGCCACGGGGGCCTCCCGGGGCTTTTACATAAAGGAACCCCTCAGCTTCTCCCTCCCGGTTCTGCTGCCAAGTAGCTCCACCGAGGCTGGCTCCGGGCATCCAGAGCGACTCCCTGGACCCCCTCCAGGGCACCTTCGGACAGAACCACCCGCCCCCTGCACCCCGGCTGCTGGTGCGGGCCAGCGCCGTCTGGGTCAGGACACTTCGTCAAGGGGCAGAGACACTGTGAGGCTGTGCAGGAGGAGAGGGTCGTGGAGGCGCGTCAGGCGGAGGCCGAGGCTGGCCAGAAGGAGCCGTGACGGCAGAGGACGAGGGGGAGAGGAGCCGAGACACAGCCCTGGGGCGGCCTTCGGGGGGCAGGTGCTACGCAGGCAGAGCGCTGGAGTGAGGGCCGCAGCGCCGCGGAGGGGCGAGCGGGAGAGACGTCCGGGAGAGGAGGGCGGGCGGGCGCCGGCGTCTAAGGGCCAGAGCCGACAGAGGCGCCTGCCACCCGGAGCTGCCACTCGGCGGTCAGCGCCTCTCGGGTAGTGGCCTGTGAGTGCAAACAGCGGAGGAGAGCGTCGGAGTCAGAGGCAGCTTGGGTCGGGGCCGGTCTGCGCCCCGGCCAGACGCTGGAAGGGCCCCGGCAAGACGCCTGCTTCAGGGAAGGCTGTGGAGGCTGCGCCGGGGTCTCTGCCAGGAGGACCTCGCCCTGGGTCTCGTGCGTGCGAAGGCAGGACCGAGGCCGCCTCCTGTGTCCCCGCACCTGCCCGGTGGCCCCCAGCGGCCTGCCCGTCCCCAGAGTCCCCGTCCAGCCCCTGAGCGCCTGAGGCCGCGTGGTGACGGCCGGCCTGGGGTCCCGGCCATGGCAGGGGGCGTCTAGGTTGATACCGAACCTTCTTTTTAGGCTTCTCACTTGTCAATCTGTCGTCTTATTCGCCGGCCTACGAGAGCCCAGAGAGGACGGGATGGTGTCCTCTGTGCCCTGGACACCAGAGACCCGGCCCAGCTCCTGGTGTGGTGGACAGTCCACAGGCGCGTGTGCACACACAGCCTGGACCGCGCGTGCAGCCGCGCTCTCCAGCACGGCGGAAGCCTGCAGACAATCCGACTGCCCCCCGAGAATGTGGCAAGGAAACCAGGCACGCGCTGAACACGATGCTCTCGCCTGGGTGTTAAGTTAACGGTCAGACCCTGAAGGCACATGCCCGACGGCGGCCTGCACCGCCATCTGAGGACACAGCCGGCAAACGGGCCGGTCAAGAACCAGATGGGGTGGGGGGCGGTGGGAAGGGGCGGCAGGGAGGGGCCCCGGGAGCATCTGGGAGCTGGACACAGTCACCAAAACCCCGGCCATGTCTGCACATGGGCGACCAGTGCCGGGGCTGCCCACAGCAAGGCCCGGGTGCGAGGGGCAAGCCTGCTTCCCACCCTTCAGGGTGGGTTGAACCAGAACCTCCCCGCTCTGGACTCGGCCCTCAGCTCTCAGCCTTTCTTGCCTGTGGGCCTGGGCGGCGCCGGGGCCCAGACTATCAATACAGCGCATCTCCCCCCGCGAGGTCAGGCGCGCCGGCCCCGTGTTCCCATAACGCGAGCGCTGATTAAAGTTCAGCCAAGCGCGCGGCAGCCCATTTCCGACGCCTGGCTGCGTTTTCATAACGTGTCCCTCATTTGTCCTGCTGCTGCAGACAGATCAAAATGAGATGCTCATTAAAGAATTCTTAAAGTTTCAAGAAATGACTCGTTTTAATTACACCCCGGCTTGGCCGCAGCGTTGTGACGCGTGGGGCTGGCTTCCCACCGACCCGGCCGACAGCGTCCCCTGCCCGCTGTCCGCTGGCTGGCTGGCTGGCAGGCCCGGGGACAGGGCGCGTGGACTGGCTTCTTGATGATTCAGACTCTTGAAAACCTCGACCCTCAAGTTCAGTGGGGAAATTTCCAGACACGTGGAAATTCCAGGTCCTGCCGGGACGGCTCCGGACCACCCCGGCCACCACGCACCACCCACTGCTGTCAGGCAGTGACAGCCCTGGTGCCCAAGGGAGTCGAGCCTAACAGAGGCACCATCCTCAGGGGAGACCAGGCCCGCTCTCCTGCTGCCCAAGCTCAGCTGCTGCCCAAGTCTAACCGCTCTCTTCTCTCCAGCCTGGCTGCTTAGCCAGGTGACAGATGTCCCTTTGCTGCCATACCAAGACCCACCCCATCTCCCGAGCAGCTCTGCTTCTGCAGAGCAAGAAAATCCAGCATCCCTGGAGCAGGCCCAGGCAGCCACGCTAGGAGGTGCCGAGCCAGCCCCAGTGCGGACAGGAGCCGGCCGCCACCACCCCTCCAGCCAGCCCCGCGCCCCGACCCTGCCTGCTCCCCCACCTCCTCCCAACCAGCCCACACCTCAGCCCCCTGCCTGCCCAGCCAGAGGAATCCAACCCCTGTTCTCTCAAGCCCCCTTCTCCAAATGTGACATGAGCGCCACCCCCCAGCTTTTCAAGGGGATAGACTGGATCTTGAGGTTCCTGCTTCCTATGGAGCCAGCCCAGCATCACATCCCTGCTCTTCCCGGGCCTGGGGACACATCTGGGACATTGACCAGCATGGACGAGCCCACGCCTGACCCCTGCGTCCGGCTTACCCCAAGGCCCCGTGTGGTCTGCGCACCCCACTGTCTCGGGGAAACTCCCTTCCAGGATGAAAGCTGGGCGATCAGGGGTCTTCAGGAATCAAATGTCGCTTTGGCTCAGAGAAGCTGACGGTAGAAAAACAAACGCATGTTTCCCATAAACATGGCGGTGCTTCTTTCCTCTCGCTGATCACCTGCCCGCCTCCTTCTGACCATAAAAGCTCCCCACTCGCCGAGCCCTCCCAGAGGCTATTTGCTAAATGAGATGCTGCTGATTCATAAATCACCGACGGAGCCCATTAGCTCTCTCCGCGCGTGCAGGTAAGTGTTGGTTTCTAGCACATCCCCCCGCTGGAGGCTCACCTGCGCCAGCCAGCCCCGGAGGGACGCAGGCCAAGGAGCCTTCACCAAGGACACATGAAGTGGGAGTGGACAGGCCCCACTGCTGGGGGCAGACCCGCCCAGGACCCCGTGGCCCTCAACTGGGCTCAGGGATGCTCCCCGACCCCAGTGAGGGCCAGCCTCGGGGCCCGGCGGGTGGATGCACCAATGGGGTTTCATTTTGAAACAGGGATGGATTTGAAAACTGGCCAATCAGGAGTGAGCTGCTACCAGGGCCGATCGAGTCTTGGAAATGGCACCCATTTGAGAACAGGTCCAGGCTCTCTGGAAGGGAGCTGAGCAGCAGAGTAGGACACTCAGGCACCAGGATTCACCGGACATGGCCTCCCAGGGGCCTCCATCCCCATTTCCAAGACCTTCCATTCCTGCCTCCAGTTCTTCCCCAGCCGCTTTGCACAGTCCACAGCTGCTCTGGACTCCCCAGGGGGCTATAGGGGGGATGGACTCCCCATTGCCACCTGGCCACTGTCCTGCCTCCCACTCTGCTTAGACGTGGCCTGTTGACCCTGCCGCTGGCCTGTGCCAAAGGCTTTGACAAAGCTGTGCCTGGTGGCCAGTCCTCTGGCCCCTCCTCTGAGAGAGCCTTCTGCCAGTGCCTGCTGCTGACCCCGTCCAGCCACCTCAGTCCCTCTGGCTGCACCGGACCTCGTCCTGGTCCACCCCTTATCAATGCTTCACAGCTCTAGGCTCCTGTCGAAGGGACGCCACCACCTGCACGACAGCTCTGGTGCGGACTGCTGGACGCTGCAGACAGGCAGGACAGGCGGCCTGCGCAGCCTCGGGATCTCTCGCCTTCCCCCAATGTCCTTGTCCCTCTCTCCCCTTTAAATTGCCCCTGATGCTGTTGCACCCTGAGTCGGGGTGTCTTGCAGTTGAAAGCACACAGGGAGGACCCACAAACTGTGGCATTTCCCCCAGTTTTTCAAGGCCTCAGAACCTCCTGGTGACTCCTTGGCCTCCTGAGCCTCTGCTCCACCAGCCACCCCTGCCCACAGCCGCTTCCTCAGCGCCCACTGCAGGGGCTCAGGCATGACTGAGAGCATCTTCCTGGGTGGCCGAGCCAGCGAGGCCCTCAGCCAGGCCGCTGGGGCGCGAGGGGCTGCAGGGACTCGGGATTTGATTTTCCTGGAAAACTCAGACGGGGTGTTTTCAGGGCACATGTATGCGCGGGTTTCCGGAAGGCGGGGAGCGCCCTCGAGGCCGGGACTCCTTCCAGGGATGACTCACCGCCCTTGGCGTTGTTTGAAAACCCGCACAGATAAGACTGAGCTGACAGCACGTCCCCTCTGCGCGCCCAGAGCCCGCACGTACTCTCCCCGGCACAGGGGACGCCGGCTCTGTTTCAAGGTCACCCGAGCCCAGCACTGGTGCTGCCTCTGCCGGCCAGAGAACGCCGAGGCCGCGGGAGGCCAGTTAATGTGCGTGGGAGATTAGGAGAGTTTGGACAATTCTTCTAAGAGGCTTATGTGTCAGTCTCACCTTTCGCCAAACATCTGTTAGGAGGATTTGGATAAGACGACTCCAGCATGATGTCACAGGCCACACGCCATCCCCCCTATAGCCCCCTGGGGAGATTTCAGCTCCACACAAAAGCATTTGGCCCAGTGACAGAGGTCAGCGGGCGACAGAGGCCAGCAGGTGACAGGTCAGCTGACCCTTGGCCGCTCTCCAGGTGACCTCACACTGCCGGGCCCCGACGCCAGCAGCCCATCCTCAGCAGTCACCTGGGAAGCCCCAGGCCCGCTCCAGCCCCGGTCCAGGGAGGCCTCTGCCACCTCCTCCTGCCATGGGGGCGCACTCCCAGATTTGAGGACAGGTGGACACAGAAGGTTGGGACCATCCCACGGGACCACGAGACGGCGGGGGGTGGACAGTGAGGTGTGGGGTCAGACGCGGAGGGGGCTGTGTGGGTAAGTGAGGTCACCCCATGAGCAGTGGCCCTTGGAGGTCTGGACACAAAGGCAGCCCCCAAAGAGGGGCCAGGTGCCCACCAGCAGGTCCCCACTGTGCGGCTGGATGGCTCTGCTCATCGGTTGCTCCCTCTCAGGGGTGCTGTTCGGGGTGCCCTTGCTGCCAGGCTGTGCCGCCGCCATCCTTGGAGTGACGAGCTGCTCTGACCCTGCTCTGTGAGGGGCCCAGCCTGAAGAGCCAGGCAGCAAGGCCCGGCAGAGGGGGCCTCGCGTCCCCAAAGCTGACACCTTCGTGACACTCTCCATGCGGCTCCTTCTCCACCAGCAGCGCCCCACTCCCGATAAGCACGGGGTCAAGGGCTTGAGCTGAGCGAGCGCCAGGCCCGGTGCGGCCAAGGGCCAGCTGAGACCGGCCGCCCTCCTGGAAGCTGCTGACTGCTCTCCCCAGGGAGCGGTGCCAGCTGGGCGGGGCGGCGGGAGAGCTAGGCCTCCGGCCTGGCGTGCAGCACTTCGCAGCTCACACCGAATCACATCATCCGGGCGCACCCACCAAGCCACTTCCTAATTAGGCCGGGGAATCAGCGCTTGTTTGGGTGCCAACCCTCTGCCCCCTGAGCTCTGCCCCTGCCTCAGGCCGGCAAGGGTTCGCACCGAGAACATCGGGCCCCACCTTTCCCACCCCCGGGGCCCTGTGAGGGATGTTCCTGCCCCCTCATTCCTGCGTCAACCCAGCCAGCTCCCTCTGAGCAGCACCGCGAAGCCGCCTCCTCCGTGCGCCGCAGCTCGGGTGACACGTGTCCTGTCACCACCCTGCGGCTCAGCTTCGTCCGGACACTCCTCTTCCTGATGCCTCACAAAGGCAGGTGTGATGATGCGGAAAAGGATGTGGAATCTGTGGGCGAAAACTTGTCGGAGTCAGACTTGCGACTGTCTGAACCACCCCAGTTCCGAGCCAGCCCCCTGCCCCGCGCTCCGCCGGGTGGCAGAGCCCGCCGCGCCCGGCCTGCTCCAGAGCGGGCGCTGCCGTCGGCCCCGGCGTGGAGACGGGACTCCGAGGCAGGCACAGCTGAGTGCGGCTGAGGCTAAATAGGCAAGTTGCTTACGGGCCCTAGAACACAAAAGGTTAAAAAAAACAACAAAACTTAGCCCAAGTTTTTCTCAGAGACTTTCTTTTGCAGATGAAGCAGAGACTGGAAATGCAGCCACTAGCCCTGAGCTGAGCTCCATGGCTGGCTGGAGCTGGGAGACGCAAATGCAGAGGAGGGAGGTGACCCAGAAGTCAGGGGTCCACCCCCAGAGTGTCAAACCCCAGCATCTAAAGAAAAGCCCCTTCACGCGTCTCCCCGTATGAACGGCCTGCGAGTCGCCAAGTAGCTTCACGCGAGTCGTCATTTCTCTGGTCTCAGCCGCTTCCGCCAATAAAATGGAAGTCGTCTGCCCTGAGCCCCGGCCTTTCGTCATCGGGGAGGCAGACTTGAGTTGCCTCCTGCCTCCTTGCCAGTGGATTTGCCATGAAGTTTCTTTTCTTTTCTGGAAGCCTGTGTCCCTGTGTGGGTGCCCACGCGCATCGGGCAGCAGACCCAACGCTCCCCAACGAGGGCCCTTGCAGGCCTGTCCCAGCACCTGCTGGAGCCGGGGGAGCAGAAACCTCTGACTAGGAGAGTCTCCACGTGAGAGAGAAAATCAGCGCCACCAGCTCATTCGTCCCTCACTCATTCCGTTGTAGAGCAAGAGTGGGCTCGTGGGGCCCGGCAGGGCAGGCAGCTGTCCATGGGCTCCAGCAGCAGCTGTCCACGGGCTCCGGCGGCGGCTGTCCTGGCACGGAGGTCTGGAGGCTTGGCCCCTCGGGGCTGCCTGCCTACGGGTCCCCTCCCGTGGCGGCCAAGCCCCTGGGGGGGCAGACACTGCCCCTCTCAAGGGTCCTCCCAGCTGACATCGTGGGTGCTACCTCCACCCCACTTGGGGGGACCAGTTCCCAACTGTGTTTAACAAAAGAGTGAAGACAGCCCCCCCGCTCCTTGCAACGGCCCGCCTTCTCAAAGGTGACCGTGGAAATGCACTTTCAGTGCACGGCCGGGTACGCGGGCGAAGCGGCAGTAACTGCAGACCCGTGCGGGCAGATACGCCCCGCGCCGAGCAGCCCCCGTCAGACCCAGGCCCGGGGATCCCAGGGCTCGGCTCAGGGGCCGGCCGAGCTGCCTGTGAACAGTCAGACGGTAACGCTCAGGTTTCACAGCCCAAGAGGGAAATGAAATCTGAGGCTTCTGTGGGTGCTTCTGCCGGAAGAGAGAAAACAAACTTCCACGTGTTTTTATGAAGGAGTAGTATAGTAACGGAGCGTTTCTTCGGTAATACAAATCGGATAACAAGAATGAAATCCTTGTTTCTAGAGTAACATTTTGCGTAATTGGAGTTAAAGTCCATGTTTCCTTGCATCGGATCAATCGCAAATCTTCGTGTGGAAAAACCATCCTCAGATCCCGTCAGCAGAGAAACGAACGTGGCGGGGTCGGCCTGGGGCTCTCGGGGCTTCCGGCCTGCTGTGCAAATGGCCCCAAACTGCTACGACAACACCCCACTTGTCAGGCCTCGCGTGAGCAGACGGGGGGCTCGGGGCTGTCCAGGGTTACTTCCCATCCAAACATTTTAACCCCGTTGCAGAGCCCCTCTGGCCTCACCGGGCCACACACTCATGGGTTCTGGGGTTCTGGGGTGAGCCCATCTTTGCTGGCCCTTTATTCTGCTCAGCACCCTGAGGCGCCTTTGGGTTCTCGGCCCGGGCTGTGGTCACGCAGCGGGCAGGGGCAGAGCCGGGCAAGCCTCCCGGGGCAAGGCCACTGCCCACTCGGCACTTCCGCCCACCGCTGCCACATCCGGTGGTTTCCGCAGTACGCTTAGGCCTCTTGGCTACTCTCTACCACTGTTCACTTCACTCTTCTCTGCAGAGGACTGTGGCGATTAGTCCCTTTGTGTGTGCTGCTGTCATTTGGCATAAATGGGCGATTACTATAAAAATAACCCTAATGAAAACAAACAATTCAATGTTTAAAAATACTCCTCTGTGAGGCACCAACAGTCACCTGGTGACGTGACCTCTTGCGAAATCACAGTTTATTTGAAAGCAACATTTCTAACAAGCGAATAGCAAAGCAGCGAAGATGACAACCCGCCAGCTGTGAAGTCCCAGCAGCAGGCGGGCCGCGGGTGTCAAACATCACCTCCCACGGGGGAGATCAGGCTCCCTCCACCTCTCCTAGGGCCGGGGACCTCTTCCCGCACTCGGCCCAGCCTGGGGAGTCCGTTCCCTCCGCCCTTCCCCCGCAGACACAGGCGGCGCGAGCCAGGACGGCAGCCTCACGCGGCACCGTGGCCGAGTCCAGAGCTAATTGCTTACAACTTGTAGTCAAGATGCAAGACGTGCCCGTCTCCCCACTCAACCGCCCGTTTCATGCGCCACCGCTGCGGGGGCTGCTCACATCAGTCCCCGCAAATGTGCAGCTACACCGAGAGGGCTGGCCCGGCCCCGGCTCCCGGGTCTCAGCACGCTTTAGGAAACCATAAAAGTCACGCCGAGATGACCTGAGTGAAGAATCTGATTCCCATCTCAGCGAGAGACATAAATCCCAACACGCGGCGAGGCTGCTGCCTCCCATCCTCGTCCCAGACAAATCATCTGCAGATCGCGGAGGCCAGCGGGGCCCTGCTCAATTTATCTTCCATGTTCAAGTTAATTTGCGTGATGCTAACTCCTCTCCTGAGGGCCCCAGGAGCGTTCAGAGACGTGGCTCCGGATTCAAACCTCAGCAAAGAGAAAGGCAGTGAGCGGCGGGGGTCGGCGGGATGTCTGAGATCAACAGCATTATTTAATGAAAGCCTATAATGTAGAAACACGCGCTTGGCGTCCAAGAACGGCACGCTCAAAACGTGCCGCAAAGGCGATTCTTCACACGTATTTCATCTGGTGTATAAGCTTGGCATCGACATGGACAAGCTACAAAAACAAAGACTCCGCGGAAGCATAAGAACTCTCGACCATGCGTTAGAGCCTGTAATACTTGTGACATGTTTTCAAATCCCAGCCGATAGAGTAAATCTCCCTCTGAACACATATCATTCCCTGAATTTCCCCAGTTGCCTGACTGTCGAAATTTCCCAGCTCTGTGACTGAGGAACAAGCATGAAAAGATCACACCAGACTCAGGGGCTGATGCCAATTCTCAGGCGTCAGCTTAATCTGGAAAGTGCCGATATATCTGTCGTCCCATTACATTATCTGCTTACAGCTCCCTCCAAGGTGTCACTGGGTTTCTATAAAATATTGTGCTCTGCATCACCCACTGTTTGCTGTCATTGGAATCAGTGAGAGCTACATTTCAGCAAGCAAGGCATCGGATCTGACACAGACAATTTCTCCACACCTCCAGCTGCTTTGTGCAAAGTGCAGACTCCACCACACCAGCTACACAATTCTGGGGTGATGGTGACAAAACTCTGGAGGCAGCAATGAAGGTTTTAAACTTGCCCAGGAAACATTTGACACATTGAAAGCATGAGAATCCCACAAGGATCAAGGCTCACTGTCCCTACAAATAGCTTGCGTCAGCCTGTGTCACGCACTACCTGGGGGGAGCAGCCTATAAAATTAAGGCAAAACACATGTTACTGATAGATCAGTAGTAGCCACTATTGAGAACTATGTGTCAGTTGACATATGAAGCATTTTGCATGTATCACTGAATCCTCAAAATAATTCCAAGCAGTTGTTCTATTACTAACCCATCTATGGAGAGGAAACGGGCACTGGGAAATTGGCTGACTTGCCCGAGCTCATAAACAGTGACTGGCAGAGTCAGAATGAAGACCGAGGCAGCCCGACATCAGATTCCACACCCGGGGATATCACTCCTTTCCCAGTAGTGGGCATGGACCCCTCCCAAAGTCACCACGCCCTCAACTGGGGAGAGAGAGACTTGAAGAACTTGGTAAAAATCCATTATCATGAGGCTCTCATTTCTGGTAGATAAAATATGAGACAGGATGTTGCACTCTGTTGAAACAGCCACAAAATGGTCAAAATACAAGGTTCACTGGTCTTTAGGATGTTGTATGCCAGACGGTGAAGGACACTGGTCCCAGAGAGATGGGAGGTGAACAAGGCGAGCCACAGGAGCCCCCTCAGCTCTGAGCATAGTGCAGATTCCAGCAGATTCTCTGAAATAAAAGAGAGCTAAGGGTTCTGGGGCAATGAAGATCATCAGCATATGCAAGACAGAGATGCACAGAGGAGAGGAGTGCTCGGGGAACCTCACAGGCCTGAAGAATCCAGCCAAGTGTTGATGACCACACAGGAGTGAGGAAACCACCCAGAGTCAGGACTTAAAACAACCCCAAAAGAACGGCGTGAGCTGTGTGCAGAGGGCACAACAGACCAGGAATAGCCCCTGTTCTCATGTCTCGGGAAATGTCAGAATTCACGGAGCATTGGGTGGGAGACTCAAGAGGTTTTGTCCCCCATGGAGGATTGGCCCTGGGCTGAGGACGACTCTGGCCCCACCAGCAAGTCTCTCCAGCAAGATCCTAAATACTCAAATTGCTTCAAAGAATTTAATTGCATTCCAGAACAAAGCTCAATAAAACATGTAGGAAAGCAAAACTATCAAACAAATGACTAGTGCTTGGCATCAAATCAAAGCAAAATTAAAAAGGAAAATATAACCATGATGAAGAGAAGGTTGATCTATCAAAGTTACAGTGAAACTGACTCAGATATCCAAGTGGGCAGATTTGGACATTGGAAGACCCAATTTCCCTGAATGGGGTGGAAGGAAGAGTATGGATGGAAAAGTTATTTGAAGAAATAATGACTGGTAACTTTCCAAACCTAAGAAAAACAAAAGATTCACAGGTCCAAGAAGCTCAACAAACTCCAACAGAATCTGCACCAAGTCACATTATCAAATTACTGGAATGAGGGATAAAGATAGAATCTTAAAATCAGCCAGAAGAAAAGGTCACATTAGGGGCAGAGAAATAAAGACTGCAGATTTCTCATGAGAAGCAATGCAAGCAAGAAGAGAGGGGAGCAACATCTTTAAAGAACTGAAACCAAAAAACCCGTCAACTCGGAATTCCATACCTGGCAAAAATAACGTTGAGAAGTGAAAGCAAAATCGAGACAAAAGCTGAAATATACAAAAGCTGAAAGAGTCCACTGCCAGCAGAGCTACATTATGAGAAATGTTTAAGTAAGTCCTTCAGGCTGAAGATTATTCCAGATGAAACTCTAGATCTACATGAAGGAGTGAATAGTCCTGGAATTGGGAACTACATAGGTAAATATATATGATTTCCCCCTATTATTTAAAATCCCTTTACAATATAACTGTCTAAAAAAGATTAATAACTGTGTGTTGTGGGTTTATAACACATGTTAAATTAGATGTATGGCACCTGTAGCACAGGATGCAGAAGAAGAGCTGTGAAAATATAATGTGGTGAAGCTTCTTCCTCGCTATCTGAGGGTGCTAGGATAGGACTTGCAGGCAGACAGCGAAAAGCTGAAAATGTTTACTATAAAGTCCAAAGCAAACATTAAGATAACTAAAAAGTGAAATCTCATCATTCAAGAAAGTAGGTTAAAATGAATCAAAAGAAAATAAATGATTAGCCCTAGAAAGATAGAGATCTTCAGATTGGATAAAAGGTGGATGCATTTATATGATGTTTATAACACATTCATTTCAATTTAAAGACACAAAGAGTTTAAGGGATTGAAAACAAAAGGACTGTTTCTTGCTAACACCAATAAAACACAACTGGAGCAGTTATACCGATATCATACCAAGTCAGTCTCAGAATAAGAATATAATCAGGTATAAAAAAGGTAATTTCATCGTAAAAAGGGCGCAACACAAGAGGACAAAATCACTCTAAACGCTTACAGGCCTGATGACTGAGTTCAAAATTCATGAAGAAAAACAACTGGATGTACTAGAAAAAATACACAAAACCACGTTTGTCGCTGGAGACGTCAGTACCCCTCTTCCAATAATAGAGTGAATCATAACAAGAACAACAAGGATGGAGAAACTGGAATAGCGTTGTCACCTAACTTGACCTCATCGACATTCAGAAGACAATCCAGCCCCAAACAGTGGAAACCATTCTTTTCAAGTGTCCATAAGGTGTATATCAAGACACCAGTCATGCCGTGGGCCGTAAAGCAAGTCTTAATAGATGTAAAAGGACTCAAGCCCTGGAATGTATGTTCTCTGCCCAAAATGGAATTAAATGAAAAACGAATAGCCAGAAAATCCCCAACTTTTCGCTAGCTAAAGAACACACTCATACTAATAAGTAATCACATTGGTCAAGGAAGAAATAAGAAAGAGGAATGAGAAAGACTGAACTGAAGGAACTTGAAAATATTGCATGTCAAAATGTGTGGAAATCCACTAAGAAGTATTTAGGGGGCAAAGCACGACACTGAACGTCTAGATTAGAAAAGTCAGAAATTAATGGATGGCCTTAGCTTTGCCGGTCTAAGAACTGAATGGATGGTGGTGCCTGCAGCTGAGCTCAAGAACACAGGAGGGGATTTTGGAAGGAGACCCTGAGGTGACATGGGGTGTCTGGGGGGCCCTGGTGCTTGGGGAGCCTGGCAGTGTAGCACGCTCAGGGGCATCTGCAGCCGGCTGTACGGATTGAGACTCTTCGGGACGCAGGAGGCGGTTGAACCCCAAGAGCTGATGAGGTGAGAGGATGAGAAATTAGAGTGTGGGGCTGGTCCATGGCCAAGGCCGTGGCGTGCGGGCCCCCGTGTTGCAGGGGTATGAAGAATACAGGGCATGGCGGGCTGGACGGAACAGGAAGGGCCAGCAGAAAGCGGATGGAAAGAGGACGCTGCGATGACAAAGCAGGTCCAGGAGGAAGGGGAGGGGGAGGGAATAGAGGGGAGGGGAGGGAGAGACAGAAGGAGAGGGCGGGAGCGGAGCGGGAGAGCGATGCCGCCGGAAGGTCTCCGGAGAGAGGGATCACAAGATCAACTTCACCTGCTTTTAGAAAGCTCTCAGCCTCTCAAGGGCGCGCGGCACGGCGGCAAGAAGTGGCAGCGGCCCCAGGAAGCCGAACACAGACGCGGCGCATCTGCGAGAAGTTCAGACAGGAGGAGGAACTGTCAGCTCAAGAGGAAAATGTGAGGAAGGGGAAGCTTCCAACACGGGAGACACTTGGGCATGTTCATGGGAACGCGGCAGGGGACGCGGGAGAGGCCGGGTGAGGACGAGGAGGGCGAGCGAGCCAAGGTCCAGCTCGTGTCGGCTGCAGTGACCAGAAGAGAGGGACCAGGGCGACTCGGGGGTCTTGGCCGGAGGGCGGGCCTCGGTCCTTGAGGAGGGAAGGCTCCAGAAGGAGTGGGGACGGCAGGGTGGGGGAAATTCTCCGCCCCTAGCCCTGCACACAGGCTTCCCACTAGGGCTCGGATGCAAAACTGAAGTCCGTGAACACGCGCCGCTGGGGCCCTGCTGCTGCGCTGGGCGCCTGTGTCTCGAATGTCTCAGGAACAGCTTCACGCTTGGGGCTTGTTGGAGAGCATGCTCCGGGGGGAGCCCAGACCCCAGGGGCCGCAGCCCTGAGGAACACGTCTGCGGCCTCGGGGCGCACCCGCTGGAGAGGCAGGCGCGCGGATGACAGCGCCACAGCGGGGCTGAACCCGCTTTCACTGCTCCCGGGAGGCCTGCCCAAGCGGGCAGATCTGAAGAAGCGCGGGCTTTCCCTGGTGAGGGAAAAAACAATCACAAAACCCAAAGTCAGGTGCTGTTCTCTGTCTAGCTGCGCCCGATTCAGCAGGGAGCACTTCCAGGACGGGGATCTGGCCTCGGGGCAAGAGGGGCAGATTCTTGTCGCCACCTCTTGCTAGGGTGTAACCTCCATTCCGAGCCAGCCCAGCCGTGGTTTCCCAAATAACAGCAACAGCGCCCTCGCCAAGGCGGAGCCAGCTCGCGGTGTTTGTTGCACGCACCGCCAGGAAGCCAGCGGGTCGTCAGGCAAGGGGTGGGGGTGGGGCTGCAAACTGGCGCGCCTTCATGAGAAGCAATTTGACCCACACGAGAGGTTGTAAAAAGTAGGGCAGTTCCCCATTTAGGTGTCTGCCCTAAGGGATTAATGAACAAAATTATGAACAAAGACGTCAGGCGCGCCCTCTCTCCGTCGTGCCCTGGTGACAGTCACGGCGCCAAGCTGAGAGGGGCCGCTCGTGGCAGTGCCGTCTCCAAGGGACGCCGACGGCAGCCCCAGGATTACAGCAATCGGTGCGGTGGAATATTACACAACCATTCACAAGGCAGTGTGCGGGAAAACCCACACACGTGCAAACCGAGTCCACAGGGTGACGAGGGAGGGAAGGCCGTCTCGGCGAGGCAGAGTTGGACCTGCAGGGTTTGCGAGCTCTGCGGTGCAGGTACATGCAGCCGTGGAGCAGAAGGAAAGAAGTGAATCCCAGCCAGATTCCACCCCCGTGGCCGGCTACAGGTCATTTCTTTCTGTCCTTTCTATGTGCCCGTGTCTCCAGACCGCCTCCAAAGCGCATGCATGATGTTTATAATTAGAGGAGGAAGGTTATTTAAACGTATCTTAGGAACAACTCGTTACGCGCAGTTGAAAGGAAGGTGTAATCTACAGTCGCTCAGCAGTCGGGCAGCCATAGTCCTGGACCGAGAACATGCAATTTCTCAGGGTTTGAAAAATGAACACGAAGTTCAGAGACGTGAGTGTGGCCCGGGAGGAGCACGCAGCCCGAACCCACCGTGAGCAGCCCCCTCCGACGTGGGATGCGAAAATGCATGAGAGTTTTCTTCTTAAGAATCGCTCCTGTAAATCATTTATCACCCAGCAGCCTCCTTGCATGAGTTGGGGAGCTCTGCAACCTCATTTTAATTTCTAATGTGCCTCGTGCTTATCCCCGGTTATTTTCTCTGTTTAAAATCCATTAGCACAGATGAAGGAACCAGCTTATACGTTATGTACCTCGTTCTATATTATTTTTGTGCATTTATGACTGGCCTCTGGAGTTTAGTCTCCCCCTTAATGATTTAGCTGGGCAAGATGTTACACCAATTTATTAGCGGGAAGGTGGGGAGCAGACGAGCAGCGTAATGGGAAGCTCATTCTCCAGCCTCTCATTATCACGCAGGCATCTTGTACCCCTTACCAGACGCCTCTCTGAGCTTTCCGCTGCCCGATTCCTCAGTTCCCCAGCCGGGCTGAGTCCTGGCAGATCCTGGGACGGCTTGGGTCTGAAGACCGATTTTTACATTTACCTTTCGGCGCGATGCAGTGGGCTCAGGGCTGCCACAGATGCTCTGCAAGAGACACAGACTCAGTGCGTCTCTCCAGTTGCCGGGCTGCAGTTTCCGGAAGCCCCAGAGCCTGGGACCCTGTGAGGGACCCGCCACCAAGCCCAGGGCCTCCCAGGCTGCCTGGTTCTGCCGCCAACGCGTCCTGGGCTCTCAGGACGCTTTGAGAAATTGGAGCAAGGGAGCCAAGCCAGAGACCGTGTGCCCAGGGGTTCCCCACCCTCTGGTGCTCCTGCACGCTGGTGTGGAGGAGACATGGCGGGTGGGGGACGACTTCCCCACCAGGCACCTGCAGGGCAAGTGTCCATCGAGAGCCATCACCTCGCTCCACACCTCAGAGGTGAGCCTGCACCCAAGCTGACCCATGAGAAGCTTCCACCCCCTTGACCACAGTGAGGGGGTCAAGGCGGGTCATGTGAGACTGCAGGCCCAACCAGTGGCCCCCACGCCAGGAGACCGGAGAGTTTCTCTCCTCCACCCAGTTGGGAGCTAGAGAAATACTCGTCCAGGAACGTGGGAGCCAAGAGCACAGGCACTGGGCAGACCTTGGGTTCTAACGGCATTTTTGCCCTTGTCCAATATGAGGAAGCCGTGAAGGTGAGCTCCCTGGAGTGGACTGGACTCCAGGGTTGATGAGTGTCCACCACGGAAAGGCAAGGACCAAGGCCCAGCTTGCTAGGGTGATCTCGTGGGCTGGCCTGCTAACCAGGCCAACAGAGGAGAAAGGGGTGTAAGGTGGTGTGCATTGAGCACCTGGATCCAGCCAGCCCTGAAGTCCATCCGCTCTGCCTCTCCGAGAAGTGGAGTCAAAACGCCCCCTCCCCCACCTCGCTGCTCTCTCTGAATCGAGCGCTTGCCACTTGCCACGCGTTCTGACACGACAGGGTAATAATACACAACCCCAACTATGAAGAGTGAAAATCTCTCCGTTTCAAGTTATTGAATTTCTTTCTCCTCCTTGGAAGAAAAATTTCTGGGAGGAAAACAATAGAGTTGAATTTCCTTTCTGATGATTCAGGTCCCCGAGCTCACCACGCCGGAGCCGGCAGAAAGCCGCGTGCTGGTCATCGGTGATTTTTCTCCCTTTCTGGAATATATTGTCCTTTTAGCAGCAAGCACTATTTGTATTTGCTGCAAGTAGAATTTTCGATTACTGTTCTGACATCCAGATCCGTCATTGCTTTTTATTATGCTCTGGATTTAGAGAGAAATATGCTCCTGACAGCAACTTTATTTGAATCCTTCTGCTGAGGTTAATAGCAAAAAAGGCCAAGATCACCAGCAGGTCGCAAGCCACAGAACTGAGTCGGGCCGGAGAGAGGCAGCTGCTCAAGGTGCTTCTCACCCCTCCTGCGCGCGGGCTGCAGCCACACCATCAGTGCTCGCTCGCGCGGAACCTTAAGTGGTGCTGGGCCGAGGCTGGTTTTCTCTCACTCGATCTTAAGCTGGAAATCACCCTGTGAGCCAGGCGCTGGGCTCAGCCTTAACCGCACCATTTTGTTGGATGCTGTCACACCCCGGTATGCGGACGCCGTCCCCCCTTGACAGAGATGCAGCACAGCTGGGGCTCAGGAAGTCATCAGGTGCCTGCGATGGACAGCAAAGTGGGGGTGCACGGGATTCAGACCCAGGCCTGTTTTACCTGGAAGGGGATTCAAAGTCCCATCCTGCCTGCTCGGCACAGGGCCTACCAGCCGTCCCCGCCACCGTGGTCAGGCCCAGTCACTCTAGCATGCCTCTGAGGCCCCCGGCGCCCCCAGGAGGTCGGCACGGCCCCCCGAGGCCACAGCCTGGCTGCCGGGGTGCAGGGGGTGTTCGCCTGTCTGCCGTGCCTGGCTGGCACCATTCCCCTGAGGCCCCTCACTGCCCGCGCTGCGTCCTGGGCGGCCCCTGCCTGCAGGGCTCCAGCCGGGCCCCGCAGAGGTCAAGCCGGGTCTCTGGCAAGGGCACCGCGGGCAGACTCTCGGATCACTCTTCATGGAGAAACGGAGCCCCCACGCGTCCACCACACGCTGCATCGGCCGAGGGTCCAGCAAGGCGGCCAGCGAGCGCACGGCTGCGCCTGGACACCAGGAACAGGCCGAGAGCGGTGACTGTCGGAGTCAGCCGGGTCCGGCCTGAGGCCCCGCCTGGCGCACACCACCCTCACCCCCACGCCAGCCACACTCCAGGGGGTCGCAAATTGCCCCCAAGCTCTCACAGACCCTACAGGGAGCTGGTCACGAGGAAAGGACGCCAACTAGATCCAAGGAGGGGACGGGAGCAGAGCCTGGGCGGACACCCGGAGGGCCCCACGCCCCTCTCCCCGACGCAGGGGAGTCACCCTCCTGCACTGGGGTGAGGGCACACGAGGGTCACCGCCAGGAGGACGCCCACCCCAGCTGCAGTCCCCGCCCGGGCTTCATGGCAGCAGCAGGACCGAGAGGCTGACCGTCCGCTGTGGGCCTCAGTGTCCAGGCAACAGCCAGCACGGGCTGGTCTCCGGGCACGGTCAGCCTCCCTGCTGGACACGGATGGCCTCGCCAGGTGCGGTGCAGGTCACTTCCCAGAAGCCGAGGACGAGGGTCGACAAGGTCAAACTCCTCACACGCAGGGATGGGGGGAGGAGGTGCTGGCCGGGAGCGGGGGTGGGGGACGGGCACAGGGACAGAGCCATGTGGAGCCCCAATCCAGGCGCGTTCCGCTCCAAGGAGACATCAAGAAAGACACCGTGACGCTCGTGGCAGGTGCAATAGAGATGATTCAGGGCGGTCAGGGAGGGCCAGGTGTGGGGGGGCCACCGTCCCTCGGGCTCTCAGACGCTGCATCTCAGATGCTGCTGGCCCTGGGCTGGCAGCCCCGCCCCCAACCCCCAGGGCGCCCGCGCCAGCAGCCAGCCCACCTGCCTCGTCGCCGGCAGAGCCCAGCGCCCCGAACACAGCTGCACACGCCGACTCATTAGAACACAGTGGCTCGCCCTTATGTACACCCTGCGCTCCCTGCTTATTGAGCTGAGAATTGTGACCCTATTATTAATTCATTAGGAAACATAATTTCATGCAAAATAATGTTTCCCCTCCTCTGCGAGGTTAAGGTGGTGTGATCCCCGCGAGCGGCAGGGCCGCGGGCCGGGGCGGGCGGAGCTCTCTCCTCCGCCAGACGCTGGGCGCCCCGAGAGTCACGGTGCTGGGTTCCCGGCCCAGCCCGTGGGCGCCGAGCCAGCTCTGGGGTGGAAGCGACTACACCCGAGGAAGGCACTTGGGGACGTGTCGTCTGATCCTACTTTTGCCCGGGGGGCGGGGGACGATGTTTTACATCTGGACCTGGTGTTGCGTGACCGGCTTCGTTTCCATCCCGCCAGCTCTCGGGGAAGGCGAGCCCCAGGGTTGTCCTTTTCATGGGAAAAACAAATTTTGTTTTAGAGGGTGGGGTGGCTGCTGAGAGCCCGCGCGGAAACTGGTGCAGAGAGAAGCTGCCGCGGGCTCTCCAATCTGGCCCTCCCCCCCAGATGTCGCTGATGCCTTCTGGGGACCCCCTCCCAAAGCATCCTGCCCCCCAAAATGCGGCAGGAAACTTCCAGGCTCTCTCGGGGCCCCCAACACACTTAGCGCCAAGCCCCCGGGCTGCCCCACGCCAGCCCCGCACCCCCTGGCCAACAACGTCCTTCCAAGGCTGAATTAAAATGTCGAGCTTGAGGACAGGGAGGGGCGAGCATTGTCATTTCTCTTCCTCACACACTCACCGGCGTCGTGGGTGCTGACGCGGGAGCAGGACGGCGGGTCCCTCCTCGACGAGGAGGAAGAGCAGCGCGGGCAGGAGAGCGGCGGATGCTCCGGGGGGCCGGGCGCGCAGAGGAGTGGCCGGTCCCGGGCGTGAGCATAAAGCACAGGCCGGGGAGCCGAGGCAGCGGGCGGGGGACGGGACTTCACACGTTGCTCCAAACTGGAAAGGATCGCCGCGGAGGCTGCGGCCTGGGCTGTCAAGGGGAATTGCTTTCTGTTCTGTATTAATGTGCGCTGCTCCTTCTCCCTCGAATGACTAATCTTGTTTTTCACGAGGATGCTTTTTCCAATGCACTCACTTCGGTTTGTTTTCTCTGTGCTTATCGACAGCTCTTCCGCCGAGCGAGGACGTGGGCCAGGACGGCCCGGACGCGTGGGCTGGGTCCCTGGTAAGAGTGGGGCCTCATCCTTCCCGGCTGACCTTGGTGCCGAGGCCTGCTCCAGCCTCCACACGCTGCAATGTGCCCTGGGGCTGGCTTCCCTGCACAAAGCGGGGGTCAGGGTGCCTTGAGGCTGCAGCTCTGGTGCTTCCTTCACTCCCAGGCCCGCGGCTGCGCTTGCTGGTATCTCTGGGGGCCCCCTGGGCCCCCCTAACTTACTGCTTCAGGTAACTTCCATTCCTGGGGGACAGCACCTGGAGTTGAGGGCAAGGGCCAGCTCTCCCCATGGACAGGGTCCAGGTCCTTGTCCTTGGTGGGTGTGAACGGAGGGGCTCATGGAGAGGACGCAGGGTGGTGCATGTGAACCGGGGGGCTCACGGGCAGGATGTGGGATTTCTGGCTGCAGCAGAGGCCGGGGAATGGGCCTCTGGTCCCGGTTGTCCCTCAGCAGCTCCCAGGGCCAGGCGTCAGCCCCATCTACCCCTCAAGTGCCCAGGCCTCTTGCCCAGGCCGGCCCTGCCTGGGCAGGGATGGTGGGGTCTCCCCTGCTGGCCCGGAGTCCCCCCAGGAAGGCGGGTGAAAGCCCACTGGACTGGCCTCTCCCTTCATCCTCCCTGCAGATTGCAACCATCCTCCACCAAACTCCGCGTTAAAACCCCAGGCCTTCTGAGGCTCTGGAACATTCCTGCCCAAGCTCCAGCCCACACCTCTTGACGGCTGCTTTGTGCAAACACAAATAACTCTAAGAAGGAGAAAAGGAGAGAGGGGGTGCCGTGTGAGTGGGGTGCCGCGATGCCCAGCAGCGCTGCGGGGAGGAAGGGCTGAGCCTGGGGGTGGTGAGACGCAAGCCATGGAGAGCTGAGTGGGGGGCATGGAGGGAGAGGGGGAGATACGGGGGGAGACAGGAAAGAGAGAGGAGAGACAGAGACAGGGAGAGAGAGGGAGCAGGCCGTTTCCATGGGGACAGCGGGCGGCTTCAGCAGCCACCGGAAGAGCCAGGGCGGCCCGGCCCGGCAGGGCTGAAGGTGGCCGCCGACACCTGCTTGGGCCAGTCACGGACCGTGGACTAGAGTCCTGCGCCGTGCGCGGGCGCTGGCCAGAGGGCGCCTGAACCCCTGGCTCGGCTGGGAGCAGGCGCGAGGGTCTGGCCAGACTCAGCCCAAAGCCCGTGACTCCTCTGACCCCATCCTCAAGAGGAGCAGATGGAAGCTCCGGGTAAATCATCCCCGGGGGTCACTGCGGCCGTCACAGCCGGAGTAGCCGCTCGGAGATGGGGGCCCATCGCCCGGAGATGGAGCAGCCGGGCAGCAGCGCCCAGGCCTGGCCCACCCCCACCTTCCACCCAAGCCGGCTGGGCCAGCGGCAGCTCCCGCTGCCCTGAGCCCAGTCCTGAGGGCTGCGGGTCGGGCATCCCAGGAGCGTGGGTGCTGCTCCTTTCCTGGGGTGCCAGGAACAAAGCCCCACTGAGTGACTAAAACCAGCTTATTCCCCACAGGCTCAGCAGCGGGACGCAAGGCCTGGGTGGCTACAGGGTCCTCCGGGCTTCCTCGTTTCCCTTTGGGAGCCCCGGCTACGCTGGCGCGTGGCCACCCCCTCCCTCCCCACCTAACAGGGCCTGCTGGGTCCCCCGACTTCATCTCTACTTGGCTATCAGGTCAAGAAGGGGTCAGGGGCCGGGACTGGAGTGCGACCTGGTGGGGACCCAGTTTGGGCGGCAGCAGGTTGTTCTGGGGGCCCACGTGGAGGCTGTGTCCTCCGGCTCTCGCGGCCGCGGCGCCCTCACCTCCCCTTCGGGCCCGCAGGCACCGGTGTCTGGAGGGTGTGGACCCCACACTGCCCCTCCACACAGCTGCTGTGACCTCGGGGAACCAGCTGCTGGGGAGCAGCCGGCGGGGCCATGGCCCTGGTGCCCGGTGCCCCAAGGCTCCCGGTTCTCAGTCTCCTTTGAACAGCTCTTCCCTGGGGGAGAATCCTCCTGGCTGCGTCCTTACTGGAAGTCTTTAGATGTAGAATTTAATCTCGTTCTGACATTCATGGGAAGCACATTCAGAGTTTTGCTTGTTTTCGTTTTTCCAAAGGACCAAGGAAATTAACTCATATAAACAACTGTGTCACACTGTCCCTCATTACCCATTCCTGCTGTGCCGCTCCCAGAAGCCTCTGGGCTTGCGCTTGTGAAACAATAAGCAAAGAACAATGCGTTTCCACTTGGGGTTCGTGTCCTGGACAGATGCCTCAGCACTTTCTCATCACCCGGCAGGAGAACAATGGGCTTGGGCTCCTGCTCCGCTGCCAGCCCTGGCTGTCTTTGTGCTTAATTAACCGTTCTGCACTTAGTCAGAAATCAGACAGCGAGTTCCCTGGTCCTGATGCTGAAGGCAAGGCCCTTGTGCTTCAAAGCTCTCTGAGCTGTCGAAGCCACAGCCGGCCTAGTGCAAAGACAAAGGGGGGCTTGGGAGCCAGGACTGTGGGAGACCTTTGCAGAGTCCTGCCCCGTGGGGACGTGCCCCCGGCGCTGCGGGAGAGGCAGCGAGGGAGGATGGACAGCCTTGGTGGGGAGGTCGGGAGCTCCGGCGAACCAGCGTCTGGTCTCGCCCCCACATCCCTGCTGACGCCATTGGCTGTGAGTCCCGGGCACTGGTGCCACCCGGGCCGGGAGCTCTTTGCTGGCCACTGCCAGAGATCATGGAGCCTATTTCTTTGTGTCTAAAGCATGACCGTCCAACGCTACCCCCGTCACCAAGGGCCAGGGGGTCACCAGAGCCTGGCCGTGCAGGGCCCAGGAGGCGGCGTCCCGGGGCAGCAACCCGCCCGCCAGGATGACCAAACACTCTTCCTGCTGCCAGCACTAGGGTGGAACAGCGGCCGGGCGCCCGGGGGGCAGGGGGCTTGGCTGGCTTGGCTGAAACACCACCCACTCTTGGTCTCCAATAGGCTGACCCGCCGGCTCGTTCTCAGAGAGCGCAGGAGACTCCCTGGGCCCCTCCGTCCAATCGTCCAGGTGTGGGGGGGTCTGGGAGACAGGAAAGCAACTGCTTCCCTCCCCCCAGGGGACGGAAATGACCGCCACCTCCAGGCAGTCCATGGGGTTTTCACTGAGGACAGGGTGGCAGATGAGTAGGTGCAGCCCGAGCTCTGGGGGGTCCTCCCTGGCTCCGCCACTGCCCACCGCTTGCTTTGACGGTGGGACCCTTTGTTTTCGTTGGTTCACTTCTCCCCACCAACAAATCTCACCTGGGACCCCATCTGTAGGAGCCCAGAGGGTGGGCAATGTCTCCCCACCCCCACCCAGCACTTCTGGGGCTGATCCGACCCCTCATTGTTGGATGGGGAAGGAGGGGCTCGGGGTCAAGGGGTCTTTGTGGCCCACACAGGTGTTGGCCGCGGGTGACGCCAGGTCCTGCGGCCCCTTCCAGCCCCGGGCTCCGCCTGGAGAGACGGCACGGCCCCGCCCAGCCCTGCCAGGCTGCAGACAGGAGGCTTAGTTCCAAGAAACAGTTGCAGTTGGAGACTGGTGAGCTGCTCCCGCAGGGGCTCAGGCCCGGGCCCCAGGCTCCAGGGTCTCCCCCACCCCGCCCTCCCCTTGCCTGGCTGCTTCCCTGTCTGTCTTGATCGCTGTCCACTCCCCTCCACTGTGGGTTCCCAGACTTTCTCCTCGCGGCGGCAGAGGCCGCCGGCATCTTCCGGCTTCCATCCCCATGGCCCCGAGATAGAGATCCCGTTTCCCTGCAGAACCAGCCCGGCCACCCTGATGGGCTCAGACCCGGCCACCGGCCCATCCCTGAGCCCATCCTGTGGCCAAGGAGACGGGACTCGTTGGTTTGCTTATTCACGGGCGTGCCCAGCACCAGACGCCGGGCGACCGTGGCCAGCCGAGCGTGTGGGGTCAGCAGAGCCGGCCCCGAGGACCGAGGTGCTGCCGTCGGGGGAGAGGCACGGAGGCCGCCGGGAGGCCAGCAGCAAAGCCCTGCGCGCCACATGCAGCCTCCGCTCTGAATTCTTCGGGAAATGTCAGGATAGTGGAGAGATCATTTACTTAAAGAAAGTGGAAAGGCGGTATTTAATTTTAAACGTGATCCTTCAAAGAATTAAATAAGAATCAAAAGCCAAATTCCAGAGATGTTCATAATCGCGCTATTTAAACAGTAAAGCAACTGTTCGGCCATTTAGTTAAGTAAATCGGGCACATCCTCCTGCCGTGCTGATTCGGGGCTTTCTGAGCCGTCATCGCCGAGACCGCGGCGGCGCGGCAAAGGCCTCTGAGAGGACCTCGAGCGAAGGCCTAAAACAAACCGTGTCTGCGCTGCGTCTCCACAGCTGCAGAAGAGCCGCGCTGGCAGCAAAGATCAGGAGGGGTAGAAAGAAAGGAGAAAGCTCCCCTCGCGCGGCAGGGCTGGTGCTCCCGACACCCGCTCCGCACACGGGCTTCCCGCCGGACGCCGCCCGTGTCCAGCCCTCCCAGCCGCGCCAGCCCCGCCTGTCCGCGAGCCCCGGGCATGAGACCCAGCGGCAGCACGCAGCCTGGGCCGCCGAGCAGGCGAAGGGACAGGGCTAAGGGGAGAGTGTGGGTCAGGCTTCAGAGAGCCCCCAGACGGAAGGATCTGGGGGATGAGCAATAGCCAGTGGCATCTGCACCCCTCCCCCAAGGCCACCAGGAGGTCTGCTCTGTCCCCAAGGCCACCAGGAGGTCACTTGGTCATCCCTCCCACACACAGCCCGCCCCCACCCCATCCCCAAGGCCCCGCCCCACCACCGCCTACCCCCTCAGGGGCCCCCTTACCCCCCACCCCCCAGCCCGGCCCCCTTCCACCCCCACCCCCCTGGTCCCACCCCCACCCGTCCCCCTGGCGCTGCTGCCGAGCGAGGAGGCGCCACGCTAGTGCTTGTCCTTCCGGTCATTGCATTAAAAATCTGTGAAAGGAAACTCGATGAAGTTCATTCTCTATTACATGACACCACTGAACCCAATTTATCAAAAATATGGTCCCCTCAGCAGGCCGTGGCTGCAGCACTGCTGGCGAAGGGTGTGCTCGCCTCTCCTGGCCCCGGCTGCGCCCGCCGGTGGCTAGGGGCGTGGGCCGAGGGCAGCAGCCACCAGGGCCGCCACCAGCCGGCCTGAGACCAAGTCAGTCTGTTGTGACAACGGAGCCGGGAGAACCGGAATTCTGGCTCCCTGAGGCCCACACGGGTCTCTCGGTGTCTCGGTGACCACTGCGGAGCCTTCCAGGCAAACCCGTCCCCCCTCCCCGGGCCAGGTCTGCGGCCTGAGGGTAGTCGGGGGAGGAGGCAGATCCCCGTACTAGCGCCTCTCCCGTGGCCGCCCTTCACCCCCCTCCCCGCCCCTCCTCGCTGAGCTGCGATGGCTCCACTGCGAGGGGAGTAAGGGACACCCCTTACTGGAGTGTCTTCCTCCCGCCTCTGCCCTCTGAGCGGGCTGGGCCAGCGCCCCTGGGCCAACCCTCAGCAACAACTTGGGTGCCTGCCGAGGCTTTTCCGGGCATTTTCAGGGATGGAAGGGCCAGGGCCGCCCTGGCATGTGTAAAGCTTTTATGCAAATGAAGCCTGGCATGCTCGGGCCCCTGGCCTGGTCTCACTCGGCCGCCTCCCAGGGGGCTCCCCTTCTTGGGGCCAGCTCCTTGGGGTGAGACCTGCTCCAGACCCGCCTAGTCTGGCTATTTGCCACAATGACCACTGAACCCCAGTAACCCAGTGACCACCCCAAATTCTGGAAACCCAAGCCTATCCCTGCTGGTCCCCGTCGCGGGCAGGCCAGCCAGCACCCCTTCTCCCCTGCGCCATGTGACGGGCTCCAGCCCTGGCTGCACCGGGCCCGGGACTAGGATCCACCCCCAGGCACGGGGCCGGCAGGGCAGCGGCCAGTAAGGGCCTCACCCCAGCCTTCCAGAGCCTCTCCACCCGGCGGGGCGAGTCCATCTACTCCCTGCCCAGGGGCAAGTGGGCCTCTCTCTGGTCAGTCTCCTGCATTTCTACCTCCTCTTACACCCGCCGAGGGTGGCGTCCAAGCCAGGCTCACCGTCTCTGGGAAAGTGGAGTGTCAGCCCACCCAGCTTCTGCTTGGAACCTGGGCGTGCGTGTCACCCGGGCCCCCACGCGGCTCCAAGAAGACAGCAGGGTCCACCCCCCGCCTGCCCACGCCCTCGCTGTTACTTCTGGTCTCCACCGTGGACTTGAACCGCTCACGCCGTGCTCCGGCGGCAAACGCGGGGCGCGCACCAATTTGATTCTGCCCCGAAAGACAAGAGGTGATGTCACCTCTGCTGAACCCATCGTCAGCCTCATTATGTCTGCAACAGGATCATGACACTGCCTGCTAACGCTCTGAGTTGCCCCTTGTTAAGGAGGTGCCAGGCGGAGGTCGCTACTTCCATCAGAGCCACGATCGTGTGCGCCCTTCAGGTCTCAGGCTGCTCACACCTGTGTGGCTCTAGCCATCTCCAGCATCTCCGTGGGCACGCCCTGCTGTCGCCTGTGTTCCCTCTTTCTTGAAGGGCTTCCCGTCACTGGATTTCTCTACCTCTGTGAGTGTGTGTGCCTGTGTGGGTGTGAGCACACGCATGCACAGCTGTGCCTGTTATTTTTCATGTGAAAAAAATTAATGTTTCTAAGAACATCTACACTGTCTAATCTAACCTGAAGAGTTTGGGCCAGGTGACTAATGATGAGGTGATCATGATGGCGATGAAGGTGATGATGAGGATGGTGAGAAGTTGATGGTGATGCTGACGGTAGTGGTGGTGGCGGGGATAGTTGTGGTGGTGCTGATGATAGCGGTGATAGTATTGGTGGTGGTGGTGGTGATGGTGGTGATGGTGATGGTGGTGGTGGTGGTGGTGGTGGTGGTGATGGTGATGGTGGTGATGGTGGTGATGGTGATGTGGTGGTGGTGGTGGTGGGTGTGGTGATGGTGATGGTGGTGATGGTGGTGATGTGGTGATGGTGATGGTGGTGATGTGGTGATGGTGATGGTGGTGATGGTGATGGTGGTGATGGTGGTGATGGTGATGGTGATGGTGGTGGTGGTGGTGGTGATGGTGATGGTGGTGGTGGTGGTGGTGATGGTGATGGTGGTGATGGTGGTGATGGTGATGGTGGTGATGGTGATGGTGGTGATGGTGATGGTGATGGTGGTGGTGGTGGTGGTGGTGGTGATGGTGGTGATGGTGGTGATGGTGATGGTGGTGGTGGTGGTGGTGATGGTGGTGATGGTGGTGGTGGTGATGGTGGTGGGGTGGTGGTGGTGGTGGTGGTGATGGGGTGGTGGTGGTGGTGATGGTGGTGATGGTGGTGATGGTGATGGTGGTGATGGTGATGTGGTGATGGTGGTGATGGTGATGGTGATGGTGGTGGTGGTGGTGGTGATGGTGATGGTGGTGGTGATGGTGATGGTGATGGTGGTGATGGTGATGGTGGTGATGGTGATGGTGGTGATGGTGGTGATGGTGATGGTGATGTGGTGGTGGTGGTGGTGATGTGATGGTGGTGGTGGTGGTGGTGTGGTGATGGTGGTGATGGTGGTGATGGTGATGGTGGTGGGTGGTGGTGATGGTGGTGATGGTGGTGATGGTGGTGGTGGTGATGGTGGTGGTGGTGGTGGTGGTGGTGTGGTGATGGTGGTGGTGGTGGTGGTGATGGTGGTGATGGTGGTGATGGTGGTGTGTGATGGTGGTGGTGGGTGGTGTGTGGTGATGGTGATGGTGGTGGTGGTGGTGGTGATGGTGATGGTGGTGATGATGATGGTGGTGATGGTGATGGTGGTGATGGTGATGGTGATGGTGGTGATGGTGATGGTGATGGTGGTGATGGTGGTGGTGGTGATGGTGATGGTGGTGATGGTGATGGTGGTGATGGTGATGGTGATGGTGGTGATGGTGATGGTGATGGTGGTGATGGTGTGGTGGTGATGTGGTGGTGGTGGTGGTGATGGTGGTGATGGTGGTGATGGTGATGGTGGTGATGATGATGGTGGTGGTGGTGGTGGTGTGGATGTGATGGTGGTGGTGGGTGGTGATGGTGGTGATGGTGGTGATGGTGATAGTGGTGATGATGACAAAGGTGGTGGGGAGATGAAGATGAGATGATGGTGGTAGCTAAATGACCAGGCAGGCTCACTGGGCACCAGGCCGTGCTGAGTTCTCCCCGTGCATCATCTCCCCACCTCATGAGACAGGCATGACAGCAGGCCCCACTTGGAAGCTGGGCAGAGTGGTTAGGAAGCTTTCCCAACATCAGGCAGCCAATGCTGAGAACTAAAAAGCTTAGAAATATTTTGTCTTTATGGAAGAAAATAAAAAGCCAAAACCATGAGTGTCCTTCTCAGGGTTCCTGGGACTGAGATAAGAACGTCTGCCCCTGGGGTGGGTGCAGCAGGAGGGCGGTGTGGGCAGTGTGGGCGGGAAGTCCCCAGGAGAGCGCGCGGGTAGGAAGGAGAGCAGGGTGGCTGGGGGCAGTGAGGGAGGCCACGTCTTCAGGGAGCTGGTACAAAGGAGGTGCAGCAGTCAGAGACCAGGCACTGGGGGACATGGGGAGGGGCAGCTGGGGCCACTGGCCCACCTGGGGAAGACTCAGCCCATGTCAAATGTTCAGTGCAACCCAGAGCTCAGGTAGCACCAGCGCTCAGGTAACACCAGCTGCTTCGGTAGCACCCAGCTGGCGGCCGGGGCTGCTAACAGGAGGCAGCATCACCAGGGGTCCACTGTGGAGAGACGCCCCGAACAGGTAATTTCACTGGGTGCCAGTAGCCGCCATACTTGGTTGCATTAAGAGTGCCTGGCAGAGCCCGGCTGGAAAATTTTACACGCCCAGAAGTACAGGCCACACATGGTGACCTCCCCACTCTCGAGTCGCCCTCCACGGCCCTGGTCGGCGGCGCGCTGGTCCCCGGCATCTCTGAGGGCTTTATGCACTTGACAGTGGTCTGCAGGCCTCACTGCTGGAAGCCAGACCCAACGCGAATCCCATCACCCAACAGCCCCAAGTCAGCAAGACCATAATTTGGAAATTACCCCCCGTCCCCACTCAGTCTATTTCACAGACTTCAAATTGATCTGTCTAATCTCTTATCTGTAGCTATGAAATTGTATTTCCTTCTTAATAGGCCTACAAATGTTATAGATGAACAGCTCCGGCGCAGGCGAGGCGGGAGGCGGCCGGCATACTAAGGAGGGACATTAGCTCCGCACACCCGCAGCCCAGCCGCCAGGCCCCTGTGCCTGGAATCTCAATGAGCCCCGGCTGCTCCATCTGCCCAAAGGGCTGGGGACTCACAGCCACTGTCCGGGGTGCGGGCGAGGGGGCAAGAGGTGGAGGGCGGGACCCCTCCCCAGGCTCCTGCCCACTGGGGAGCCTTCCCTTCTGCTCGCACAAGGCAGATGGTCCCCGAGTCTGTGGCCCCGCTGACTTGAGGGCGCCCCACTGCCCTCCCGAACTCGCCTCCCTCCAGGCCGCCATGGAGTCCTGCCCTCCTGGGTTTCAGTCTCCACGTCTGTGGTGTCCTTCTCCAACTTTCTGACCCTGTGACCCCTATTTACCTCCAAAACTCCCCCAGGAAGCCGCCCTGAATCATGGTACCCATGCCCCATGGAATCAGGGGAGCGGGGACATCCAAGGTCATCTCCATGTCCTAACGCCCAGCACCCGTGAAGGTGAACTTGCTTGGAGAAGGGTTTGCAGATGTAGTTAGGAGTCTGGAGAGGCCTCACCGCACATCAGGGTGCGCCCAAGGCCCAAGGACAAGTGTAAGAAAAGGCAGAGGGAGAGCTGGGGTACAGAGAGGGGGAAGAAGATGATGTGGGCGGAGCAGCTGCTCCACCAGAGAGCGCCAGGAGATGCCAGGGAGCACCGGGGAGCACTGGGGAGCACCGGGAGCACCTGGCAACACTGGGGAACTCCACATGGGGAGACACTGAGGATCGCCAAGGACGGCCAGCAGCTCTCAGAAGCCTCAGCAGCAGGAAGGCTCCTCCCTGGGAGCCTCCAGAGCGAGTGTGGGCCTGAGACACTGCCCCGGTCAGGAGCCCAAGCCCCCCACCCCGGCAGGGTCCTCCCTCTGTCCTGCCCGCTCCGCGGGACGGGTCCTCCTCCTGGGGCCAACCCAGGCTCCGCTCTGGACGCCAACGGATCGCCGGCTCAGCCATAGGCGGGAAGAACAAGAGTCAAGTAAGAGGCCGGAAATACTCATCCACCACACGGAGGGGTGAGGGGCTAGGCAGGGCAGTCGGCTCGTGGCCCCAGGCCCCTGCAGGGCCCCACCAGCAGCCCTGCCCCTGAGCACCGGCCACATGACTCGCCACCACTGCCCCTGCCCCATCACGGAGGCGCCCGGCTGGCACTGAAGTCACTGGAGCCGCAGACCCCGACTGTCAAATGTCATCTCATTTACTGGCTGGTCGCTTTTCATGACGTTCTGCTCTGGCCTGATCCCCAGCAACCGTCCCTGGCGCTGGGGAGACCTGGCAGCCAGCAGCACCCACTGGCCCTGCCAGATGCCCCCCCAACCCCACCCCCCAGGCCTGCCATCACCCCGCGTGGGGCCCGGTCTGTGTGCGGGGCCGGCGGTGCAGGCTGGGCCCTGGGAACGTGCAGCCTGGAAGGCAAGCTGGGGCACCAGCTGCTCGGCCACACTTTCAGAGGTCCATGGAGGGGCTGGTCCTTCCAGGGGACACTCAAGGAAGATTCTGGAGGGGATAAAAAATGACAGTTTGCTGCTGAAGAGTAGACACGACCTGAGCAGGCAGGCGAGGGAGGAGGACCGCTGCAAGGCCTGAGAGCAGAAGACCGGCGGCACCGCAGGCTGGGCGGCTGGCGCTGTGCAGGCTTGAGAGTTGGGCCTTTTTCCAGGCTGGAGGTGGGGACGTCACTAAGTGAGCCAAGGGGGGGTCTTGAGGGAAGGCCACGTGACAAAGGAAGTGCGGGCAGAGATGTCGGAGGGAAACTGGGCCAGAATCTAGGGAAGGTGAGAGGAACTGCTTGGCTCCGAGGCCATCAGAACGCAGCAGTGCAGCCTGTTCCCGTGATGATGGAGACTTGGGTACACGTGGGAGGAAGAAGGAAATGAGCAGGAGGTAGAGGGGAGCTGGGAGGGTCCACTTTTCATGTGTTGGCTTTGAGCTTGGCAGGACATCTGCTTCTAGAACATTCCAGAACATTCAGGAAAGGAGCTGAGGAAAGAGCCGCGGCTCCAGCCCCTGATTTCAGAGCCACCCTCATGTAGCAAAGAGAGGGGATCAGAGCAGACCTCGGGATCCTCTTATGTAAAATGTGGGGGGAAGTCTACGTTAGGAAAACTTTGGGCTGCAAGTAATGGGAAAAGCAACTTAAAAGCCAGGGGCGCTCTTTTCCATAAACGAGGCGCTGGCGGTGGACGCTGGAGGGGCTGGCTCAGCCACCAGGCCAGGCTTGTGTCTCCGCGACACTCGGTCTCTAGTCACGTTCCCGATTCCCGAGGCGAGGGTCTCCGCCTTAGGCTCCGGGTCCGCGTCCCAGGCACGGGATGTGGTGCAGCCCAGGCCTCCGTCTGCCCAGCTCTGCACCTGCCCCTGGAGCCGGCATCGGGTTCAGGAAGCCTGGAGCGTGACAGCACGTGACAGTAACTCTCCAGGGAGGGTCGCCTCGCCCGGGCCGCCCACAGGGGCCAGTACAGCAGGGGGACGGAGGTGACCATCAAGTGCTTCGGAAACCAGAGGAGGAGGCGCTGACAGCGGGCAGGGCCATGGGGCGTGGGCACTGTCAGATACAGAAGATCGCGGGGGGAGGCAGCTGCGGGCGTGCGGTCGGCTCTGGGAGAGACGTGGGCCCCGAATGTGGGGTCGGGGGGACGAGGTGGAGGAGGAAAAGCCAAGGTGGGGACAGGCCGGGGAAGGACCCCTGTGGCCAGTGACCACAGACAGGGTTGATGGGCAGGGGAGCCGCGGCCGGCAGGGAGCAGCCCTGGGGGTCTGTCTGTCCTCCCGTCGGCTCTGTCGGTTTTGCGTCACATGTTTGAAGCTGTTCTCGCCGCACACGCGTGCCGGATTGTCCTGGGGCTCGGTGAAGTGCTCCTTGGGCAGCGTGTCTGGAACCCCTGCGCCTAGAAAGAGGCTTTTGTCACGTCTGCTCTGTCTGGTATTAATTCGTCCGTGTTGGGGAGCGTTTCCCGGGAAAACCCACGGGCGGGTCGGCTGGTTTTGCTGCCTGGTCATCCGCTCTGCCCAGGGCCTACGACCACCTACGCTTCACAAGCTTCTGTGGAGAATGGGCTTCCCCTCACCACCGCATCTGGTTTCGGAGTTTTGTTTACTTTTCTTCTCGTCCTCTTCCTTTCCTTGTCTGTGAGCGGAGCACATTCTTCTCGGCACCTGCTGTCATGTCCGGATCCCGCGTTCGCTGCGCCGCTGTGGGTTACGGTGGACAGTTGCAGCCACCCCGTGGCCCTTTCTGCGTCGCCGTCCAGATTTGGCTTTTGCGTGTTTAAAATAAAATGCAACGGTCTTTGGAAAATCCTCTAGTGCCTGTATTTACCACCTACGGAGCCCTTCCAGAACAGACCCCTGGTGATCTTCCCGCCTCGCTGGAGTTATCTGGGTCCTTGCTCCGTGGCTTGAAGAACTTTATTTTGCATCAGCCCCACAGCAGCCGTCTGTCGGGAATACGTTACGTCAGCTGCACCCCCGGAACAAACCTGGGATTGGACGTCGCGTCTGAGGGCTGCGTCTTCACGGAGTCCCCGCTGCCCAGTTCTCTCTGCTGGATTAACTTTCCCCCTCGCTGGGGACACGAGGTGTCCGCAGCCTGCGGGGTTCCGGGGGGAGTCATCACCCTGGGCACGTTGTACCCCTTTCTCTCGCGTTCTCTCTCCCGGCTGTCTTGAAGTCGAGTAGCCCTCGGCGTGCGAGGCGGGGGTGACGGGCGGAACCTGCTCGCGTCGGACATGGCCGGCGCCCCTCACTCTCCCACGTGGCCCCTGCCGCCCGCAGAGCCAAACCCAGACTTCTCGGAGCGGCCCCTGTTCTGCTTCCTGCGAGTCTGCTCCTGCTCCACTCCCTCCGGCCGCTCCGGGCCTGGCGCTCCGCTTCGGCGCAAGAGGGTCAGGCCCAGGCTGGAGTCGCTTGTCCAAACCCCGAGCCAAGACCCAGCTTCAGCTCCGCCGGGCGCGCGGGTTCTGCTGCTCGTTGTGTTCTGTTTTGTTTTGTGTTGTTTTCTGTCCATCGGGCCTTTTTGCTGACTTGGCTGTCTGGCCTCTGTGTGGTTTTCAGGAATGTTCTCTTGCACCTTCTGCTTTCGGGGCGTGAACGGTTCGCCGTGGCTCCCTGCTCGGGTGTCTTTTCTGGAGTCGGTCTTCCTCTGGCTCAAGCTTTTCCTGAGATCTGCCACGGGGCTGCTTATCTTTTCTGGCGCTGCTCGGACCACTGTTTTATGGGTGGAAGGTTGGAATTTTGACCTGTGTGTGGGCGCGTCTTTCTGGCACGCGTGTGCTCCCCCGAGGGTTGCTCTGTCCTCCAGCCTCTTCTTAAAGATTGTCACTGTAATTTGGGGGAGAGGCTGTTTTCTCTCTCTCTCTCTCCCCCACCCCCCAGCCCCATCCCCCATATCTCCTGGTCCTTCCCCTCTTACCTTCGGGGCCCTCCCGGCATGAGGTTACGGTTATGTACGTTTCCATCATTCTGACGTACGCTCCTGCCTCCTGTCTCTCTCACCCCCGCCATCTTGGTGAAACGGCCGCGGGTCTTTCTCTCCGCGGCTGCAGCGAGCCCCGTGCTGTGGACCGGCCCCCGCCCAGGCGCCCACTGGTGGCCGCGCCCAGCCCTGGCTGTGGTCATCGACGCGGCTGTGGCACGTGGGGTTTCATGCCAATCGCCTCATAGGCTGTGGATGGATCAGGGGCGGGCGGCCGGGTCACACGGTCTTCCCATTTTTAGCTTTTTCAGGCATATCTGTTGCTTTCCATAATGTGGTGCCGGCCCTGCCCGGCCTCGGCGTCACAGCCTCCCCTCTCCACGTCCTCCCCAGCACTTGTTGTGGGGGGTCTTTTTAATATGGGTGGTGGGTCTCGAGGTTTGAATCTGCTCCTCCGTTATTGGAAGGGAAGATGGGCATTTTCACCAGCCTTTGGCCTTCGGGGTCTCGTCCTGGCGCGCTGTCTGCTGCCACCTGCTGCCCTGCCATCACCCGGGTTTGTTGTTGAATTATGACTTTTTATGCATCCTGGGTATTCATCTCTTCTCAGCTGCTTGTTTTGTAAATATGCTTTTCCATTCAGCAGGGTCTCTTTTTAACCATCTTGTATTTTCTTGCATTACATAGCAGCTTTTTCTTTTAAAGAGATTTTTTTTTAATTTAATTAATTTATGTATTTATACAAGCACGGGGTACAGTCAGAAGCGCGGGAGGGTGAGCGAACTCACCAGAGCCAGAGCGGGGAGCAGAGCAGGCAGAAGGACCGAGGTACACTGCTGAGGGGAGCAGCGGGCGGCAGGAGAGGTCTGTGCGCCATGTGGGACCCTCCTCCGGTGGCCGGGGAGCAGCCGGGGATCGAACCGGCGCTGCAGAGGCTGCGGGCAGCTTCGCAACCCAGCGCTCAACCGCTGCGCCACCGGGGAGGCCCTATAGCAGCTTTTTTAACTTGAGCTCATCCCAATTGTTTATTTTGGGTTTTAGCGCCCTGGCCGGGGGAGCCGAGTCACAAAGAACACACAACCCACACGGTGGGGTGTGGCCACCATTTTCTTCTCTGCGTCGTCCTGCTGCGTCTTCCATCTTAGATCCTGGACTTCACTTCCCATCTGGGGTTAGGTGCCCAGCCAGGGGCAGCGCCGGGCCTCCTGGGCCACCCCCTCCTCCACATGGCGGGAGCCCAGTGGGGGCAGCTGACCAGCGAGGGCCCCAGCGCCCCAGGGGCGCGCCCAGCCCCCTGCAGAGCTCACTGCCCTGGATCCCCCTCCCTCCGCCCAGGAGGCGCCGCCCAGAGGGAGCCGGCCCAGGTTTCCATTTCCATAATCAAATGTTTGTGTAGGTTTCCTCCTGCCCTTCCTGGCTCTCCCCTCTTCCTTCTGTTTGAGCACAGCGTGTCCAAACACCGCCGCGCCCTGCTGGGGACCGCGAGTGCCTGTTCTGTTGGTGTAACATTTCAGAAAACCCACGCGACATTTGTGTCTATTTGCCGATCAGAATATCGATCTCCTCTTGAAATGAAATGTCACAGCTGTGAAATTCCAGGCACAGGGCAGGGCAGGCGACCTTGACACGTCTGTCTTGGGGCTGACCTCGCGGCGGCCCAGCACTGACGCCCTGTGAGTCCTGGGCCGGCCGCCCTCCCTCCGGGGCAGCCCAGGGCCCCTCGGAGGCCCTAAGAGAACATCGAGCAGGCGTGTTTGTGAGGACACGCTCGGCCGGACTGGCAGGCAGGACGCTGACAGGGCACAAGGGCCCAGACGTCTGGGAGGTGAAAGTCCTGCCCACCACAGGCAGGAGGGCCAGCGGCCTCGCCCAAGGCCAGGGCGCCTCTGCAGCCGCAGCAGCTCTTGCTGGGTGAGGGTGTGGCCCAGGACGAAGAGGGAGCAGCTTCTCCTTGGGGCCGGCAGGAGTCCAGTGTGTGGACTGGAGCCTGCCCATGAGGCCTGTCCAGGGAGCGTTGCCCCTCCAATGGCCCTGGCCAAGGACCCTGCTCCCCCTCATGGGCTACGACCGAGGGGCATTGTGCTGGACCCCCCACGCAAGAGTCCAACTGGAGTGAGGGGTGCCCCCCGGGCAGTCTCCCGGGAGACACATAACGGGGAGATGACGCAGCACCGGGGCGGTCACGTGTCGAGGAAACCAGCAGAGTGCAGATGAGAGAAGCCGTCCGCAGGGCTCCGTGGACAAGCAGAGGCCGCCAGCATTAGTGGCCCCGCCCTGGGCCTGAGACAGTGCGGAAGGGCAGACTTGGGGGCCCCGGGGACGAGACTGGGACCTGCCAGCCCAAATGGGTCTCGGAAGCAGGGGTCTGCTCCTGCCAAGGCCACCCAGCGTCCCGGACACAGCCCGAGGGGCGCAGGCCCGTGCCCGGGACACGGGAGCGGCTGCTCCTTCCTGCGTCTCCCCGGCGTCTGCGCAGCCCCGGCAGCCCCGGCCTCTGTGGTTCCAGAGGGGCTGGGGAGGGAGGTTGGGCCTGCAGCACCACAGCCCGCACTGGCCCTGGGATGTGGGAGGACTAACTCCCTTTGAAGACCCGCAGGTTTCAGGATCCCCCGGGGCGTATTTCAAGAGTGAACGTAGTGGCGGGGGAGGTGGTGATGGCGCTGGTGGGAGGAGGTGGGGTGATGATGCTGCTGTGACCCCAGTGAGAGCTACTTGTCTTCCGGCCTCTCGTGGAGAACAGCCTCTCCGTCCTGGAGCTCCCCCTTGACACGCTTTCCTTTCCAGCGGCCGCTCCTGCCAGCCCCGTCCGCCTCGGGCCTCCGGCCTTGGGGACACAGAGCCAGGGAGATAGCTGGGGGTGCAGAAGGAAGGAGTGAGGTCATCGCTGGCTTCAGACCCGCAGAGAGAAGGGCCGGCCCAGACCGCAGCTGTGGTCTCGAGAGCAAAGGGACAGACTCCTCTACCCTGCACGCCGGGCTGTGTGGGGGGCACCACCTGGGGGTTCTCCTGTCGCGGGAGCAGACCTCGCCCTCTTTCCCGGGGGAAGCAAGGCGGCCGCGGCGGAGTGAGCACAGCGCGCCGAGGGGCCGGGAGAGGGCCGGGGGCAGCGGCCGCATTGCACGGTCCTCCCCCTTGGCAGGCCTGGAGAAAGTCGGGGGGTGCAGCTCCTGGGGCAGGGGCCCTCCTCCCTGCTGCCCTCGTAAGACACCCGAGAGAGCCTGAGCACCCCCCACCCCCCCCCCGTCTGGCAGACGAGAGCGCAAGGGCAAGGAGGTCACAGAGACCAAGGTGAGAGCAGCCCCACCGCAGCCCCGCGGGAACCTGCTGCCTGAGGCAAAGGGGCCTCTCAGCCACCAGGAAGCAGAAGGAGCAGGACCCCCACAGAGACCCTGGACGGCACCCGCCCGCGCCCCGCAGGCCACCTCCAGGCCGGGAGCTGTGGGATCCTGCCCTGCCGCCCGCCAGCATCACAATGTAGAGCTGGGAGCCCACCCCTGCCCCCCGAATAATCCCATTTCTGACGTCAACGGCCACTGTCCCACCTCCACACACTGGACTCGACCTCGTCTTTGCGTGGACAGCGCTCGCAGGGCCGCGTCCTGGACAGCCGCCGGCGGGTCCTCACGCTGGTGACTCAACGCAGTGTTGCGAGGCGTTTCCAGCTGACAGGGCAGGGTCTCAGGGGCCCTCACACCTGCTGGGCAGCCCGGACCCGCCCTCAGCGTCACCCTTGTCTCACAGGGGTAGAGGGGGGGACCAGCAGTGTCTGGTGGGTCTGTCACCAGAAAAGGGAGCTGAGAGGCAGGCACAGGGGCAGCAGCAGGCCAGTGAGCCGGAGACCAGGTGTCACGTGCCCCGTCGGGCAGGCCCGTGCTGCGCCTGGACCCTGGGAGCCGCAGCAGAGGGCACGGCAGGGAGGACCCCAGAGCCCTGCGCAGTCAGCCACGGTCGTGGGGGAGACCGGACCCCCAGCGCAGATGGGCCTGTTGCCCCGCAGCCACGGGTGTCCAGACGCCTCGTGCCAGGGGACAGGATGGGAAGGTGACAGACACCAGTGCACACGCGAGTGCGCGAGTGCGTCGGCCGTCAGAGTAGCTGCCTGCTGAGGTCTGGGCCGTCGCTGCCTCCCCCCCGGTGGGTGGGCCCAGCAAAGCCAGCGGTGGCACCCGGATCCTCCTCTCTGCAGAGCTCAGCTGAGGGGGATGTTCCCCACCCCTTAGCTCTCCCGGTTGCCCTCGGCACCCTCTGACCCCGCAGAGGCCGTGCAGCCAAAGGCGCAGTCTCTCAGCCGGGCCTGGCAGCGACACTGACTACAGGGGTCACAGTCACGGCGACAGGACAGGCGCGGAAAAATTCACCTGCTCTCATGGGACAAGACGCTCTGGGCCCAGTGATCGCGGGCAGATGCAGACGCTGGAGACGCAGGTCCCGCCGTGAAGACACAGGGAGAGCAGGCCCCACACGGACACCCTCGCGGACACTTGCGGACAGCCGGGCACTCATACACGCACACACACAGGTGCATACAGGCCCACGCAACGTGACGCATAGCACACACACGTGCAACTGCACGTGCACACATGCCTGCAGAACACACTTGAACACACACACTCATGATCCTGCAGAAACAGTGGTGTGCACTGTGGACACACATGCATGTTGTGCACGCATGCGGCACACCTTGCTGCACACACAACGGTGTCCATGCACGAGCACACAGGTGCAAAAACATATGTGCACACACATGCACTCTATTGACAATCACACACCATGTGCACACACAGCTGTGCTCATACACACATACTGAGTGCCGTGTGCACACCCAGCCCAGTGCACACACACAGCACAGGCAAACACCTCCTTGGCGTGCACAGCCTGCATGGACGCTTGCACACAGGCACGTGCAGAGACGTGCACAGGACACGCACCCAGGAGCAGGTGCATGCCCACGTGCCCACAGACAAACACACTCAGTGCCCGTGAGTACACACACACACTCTACTGGTGTATGAAAGTGGGAGCTGGTCTCGGTCGGGGCTCATCCTCCCAGCTCCAGTGTCGCCACCCTCTGCATCTGCGCCCCCCACCGAGCCCCGTCTGGAGCGTACCTCTGGCATCAGAACGTCAGCTCCACCTGACAGGCAGACGGGCCGCCAAGCGGGGGGCACCGTGCGGGCTCTGACTCCATGACCCATCAGAACTCATCAGAGCCAAGAGCCAGGTGTGCTGCTTGGGCAGAGCAGCCCGGGCCCGCCCAGCTCGGCTCTACTTCACAGACCCTGCTTTGTGAACTGCCCCTGACTGACAGCGCCTCTGAGTTGCTGCGCAGAGAGAACCTGCCAAAATATTATCTTTGGCACGGTCCCCGAGAGATGGATGCTCTGCGGGCGAGCCGGCTGCTGCGCCAGCACTTGTAGGGGACGCCACTTCTCATTTATTAGGCTAAAAAATCACCCCCGTGCATTAAGAGGTCTCGGAGCAAGCCTGGCAGGCTGCAGATGCGTGTCTGCTCGTTGGTCCCTCCATCCGCCCCTTAATTTACACACTGTGGCTGCCGAGATCATAAATAGCCATCAGGACACTCGGGCTGCACGGGGAGGGCAGGTGTGGCCGCGCCGTGGGCAGTGACAGCCACAGTGTGCGCGTGTCTGAGCGAGACGCTGACAGACGGGATGTGATGGGGGCCGGGTGGCGGGCGGGGGCAGCTAGTGACAGCTCGTGACTCTTGTAGGTCACGTTCACCTCTCGACACGGCTGCGGGGTGTGCCCCACGCCCCCTGCACAGGACTGCGCTCGGCCCCGACACGGGGAGGCCGGCACTGGTCACTCCTGCTGCATTTCACGCTTATTTTCCTCTTGAGGAAACCGAGGACCAATGTGTGCAGTGCCTGGCGGCAGCAGAGCATGTGCAACAGCATCCAGGGCGAGCTCCTGGCCCCAGGGCAGAGGAGGTGACACGCTGATGCCTCGCTGTGGCCAAGGACAGGCATGCACACACACTCACACGTGCACGTGCACGCATCCCGCGCAGCCTGCATGGAAAACTTGCACACAAACACACTGTGTGTCTAGAGCTTCCGCTTTGTTTGTACACGCTTATTTATTTCTCCCGGGAATCAGCGTAGACGCCAGGGTATTATATTGTTTACACGGCTTGGGCAGTTTAATTCAAATTATTTTTATAATGATGTTATTTAAACAAGCATAAATATAAAACTCGTACAAACCGCGATGCTTCTATCTCTCCTGCCACTATAGGAACAAAGCAAATTTACAATTTAAATGCAAACAAAACTATAAAGCCAATAAAATTCAAATAGACGTGACCGAAGTGACGGACGAGGGACGACGGGTCCGCGATGCCACGGCCTGTCGTGAGGACGGGCGTCTTCGCGTCCGGGCCGGGGAATCACGAACCTTCCCTTTGGGGCAGGCGCCCCCTGGACTCAGCAGCAGCAGCGCCCACTCGCTTCCTTTCCCGTGAACTCACCTCTAACTGCTGATCCGGTACTTTTAGGGGCCAATTAATTTAGACAGAGCAACACAGAGGTGACTGCTGAGCCGCCACCTGCAAACCCCGAAGCGTGAACATTTTCATGGGACGTCGGCTCTTGCCTGGCCGGTGCAGGCGGGGCAGGGCAGGCCCCTTTGGGGTCCGTCCTTCCTGAGAGGGGCAGCGACTTTCAGCCCCGCCTACTGCGGGGTGCCCATTGGGGCAACGCTTCCTCTTTTGTGCTTTTCTTGGGGCTCACAGTGAAGGGCAGCCCCCTCGTCGGGCACCAGCATGAAGGGCAGCAGTGGACACGGAGACTGAGACCCTGCCCGCCAGGCGACGGTCAGCACCGGACGTGGACAGGCACCCGCGGCTCCGGCTTAGGCTGGACAGACAACTCCTCACCACCTCAGGGCCCTCTCCTGCACCCCTAGTCTGAGGGTCCTGCGGGGGGGTGCTGAGTAACAGACCGGGAGCCCCTGCAGCTTGCTCAGATCCAGTCTGCGTCCCACGATGGACACGTGGAAGCTGAGCAGAGGAGACATCTCGCTGGCGTCTGCCCACGTTTGCCTTCATGGCGACATGGCTTCAACTAGAGCTAAGATGGACTTGGGCGGGGCCCGGGCCCGGCAGTGGCCCCGCTGTCTGCTGTGGTCGCTTGGCACGCTGGGGCGAGAGAGGCATGTCTGCCGGCAGGACCTCAACTCCGTGCCCCAGTGCCAGGAACCGCCCGTCTCTGTCGTCCCAGCGATAAATGGGGGTGGGGGTGGTCCTAGTCCCCACAGGCCGCTGAGACGGCCCCACCCACCAGGCCGCCCTCACCAGAAAGCCCTCCTCCCCGGGTCCCGAGGCTGAGCCCCAGATGGGGCGTCTGCAGGCTGGGCCCCACGGGCCGCTGTCCTCGGCGTGTCCCTGTCCTCACAAGGGGTGCTCATGACCGCTACATCAGTCAGCCTCACCTCCCAGCTCAGCCCCATCCTGAGACCCTGGGTGAGGGCTGCAGCAGGTGAGCTGGGGGCGGCCAGACGGCACGCGGACGCCTGACCCCTGCGGGGCTGCTTCTCCCTGGCCGGGACGGCCTCCTCTGGGAGGGGGCGGTTGGTCCCGCGGCTGGTGAACTGGGGGAGGAGCCGGGACCCGAGGGTTGAGCCCGCAGAGCGGCCAGGGCACCCCCCCAGCTGGCTGCCCAGGCAGGGTAAGCCGCAAAGAGCCAGAGTAAGCATTTCTGTGATCGCCGCAGGTGCATTAGCTCTGCTAGACAGTCCAGCCAAGCGCGGCTGGGGACGGCATGAATCTCCCAGACCCACTCCCGTCTGGCAGGCGCGGGCAGCGGGCGCGAGGCCCGGCCGGCTGGGCTGGCAGCTGCCGGGAGAGCAAGCTGCCCCAGGCTCCAAGCCATGGCCCGTGGGCGCAGGGCAGCGGCCAGGCCGAGACAGGCTCAGGCCTTGAGCTTGCGCCAGCCGGTGGCCAAAAGGCCGGTCAGCATTCGAGGCTGCTGCCGCTCCTGAAGCCCACAGTCAGCGGACGGGCCTCCCTCCCCGCTCCCCAGGCGGGATCGTGTTCTGGAGTCTCCACCCAAGGACCAGCGGGGGCTGAGCTGAACGCAAGTCCACGTCTGTTGGGGCAGGCAGGGCCCCCACCGGAGTCTCAGAGCCCCCCTCAGGGTGTCTCCTGGGAGGGCGGGGCCGCACCAAGGTCCAGGGGAGGGGCTGAGACCAGCCCCCACAGGTCCTCCAGGGAGGCCTGGGGTCTTGGAGTCTTCGTGCTGGGGTCTGTCTGCGTCCTGCCTTCAATGCCACCCGCAGACCTCTCAGGAGCAACGTGGAAGTCAGAGCCGGAAACAGGGCATGCCAAAGGAAATGGAAGCCAGGGGGCGCGAGAGCAAGCTGCCCGGAAACTGAGGCCCCGGGAGGCCCAGCGACCTCGCACCTCGCAGGAGAACAGGACGTTCCTTTTAAAAAGGAGCATTCACAGAAGAAGAGCTTTCAGAAATTAAAATATGCGGGGAGATAGTCAAGTTTGAATAGGAGGAGAGAAAAATGACGTTAAGAAAATTTCCTGGAGAGTCGAACACCAAGGCAAAGAGGTAGAAAATGACAGGGAGAAAATGACACGCACACACACACACACGCACACACACGCACACACACGCGCACGCACACACACACACACACTGAAGGAAGAACAGTTTCCGGAAAGGAAGGGCTGGAGTCGCCAGCTGCAGGGATCTGCTAAATACCAGCAAATAATGACGAAGCCCCGCGTGGGCTTGGGGACAGGACTCGAGCGCGCGGGCGTTAAGAGACAGCACGACCAACTTTCAAAAGAGGAAAGCTCTAGGAATCCGAGGGTGCTGGGCTTCCCGGGGATCTGGAAGAACACGCTCAAGTTCCGAGGAAAGCCCCCTGTGTCAGCTGACCGGGCCTCCGGGGGAGGGGCCGAGGGGTGGCAGGCCTGAGAGCAGCCTCAAAAGATGAACCCCTCGCCCTGCCTTCGGGGAGCTCCAAATCAGAGGTAAATCCCGAGCGGACACTCTCCCTGCTCCCGGGCGAGGGGAGCGCAGCCCAGTTCCAGGACCGGAACTCTAGGCCCCACAGACGGGCAGCCCCAGGGCAGTGGGACCACCGAGGGGTGGGGTCTCCAGGCCAGCCCTGCCCAGAGGGCAGCACCCACCCTTCGGACGGCTGAGACTCGAGGCTGTGGGGCCAGAGCCGGTCCTTTTGTGTTAATTGACTGGTGGACAGTTTGGGACACAGCAGTGACGCGCGCGCGCACACACGCACACGCACACGTGCACTCGCACATGCACGCACCGGCGTGCATCCCGGCAGACACGCCCGAGGAGCAGGGACAGAGTCGCTCCGAGGCCCAGCTGTGAATGCTAATCCCCGTTACACAAAAGCTGAGCATCGGCTAACCTGGCGGGAGCGTGTGCTCTGCGCTTCCCCGGCGGGTGGGGCAGAGGTGACAGTCCAGCATGGGCCTCCCGGGGCCCGCGGGCAGCCCCTGAAATTAAAAGGGGAAAGAGCCAGATGAGCTCCTGGTGACCAACATCAAGGCCAGCACCGAGCAAGAGCACCCGTTGCTGGGGGGCCTGGGGGGCTTGGGGGCCGCGGCAGGGGTGGGGGGGGGCAGCGGGCACCTCCAGGGCCTGCCCACCCCGTTCTGGCCCACGGACAACCGCCAAGCCCGGGAAGACGCGTCCAAAGGAGAACCAAGAGGACGAAAGTCAGTGGCCCCGTGCGGCGTCTCAGGCGAGGCTGCCGGGGCCGCCGTCTCCCAACTTGAACTTTGATTTTGCTCCTTCCTGCCAGGCTGCCCGGCCCCGTCTGCCCTTTCCTAGGGGCCCCCAGCAGGTGCCTTAGGCGTGGGGCAAGCTTTTGGGGCTCAGTGCCCCCGCTTTGGGCCAACCCTGCTTGGCCGGGCATTTACCCACGAGGGGACGGGGGACTTTGGGTGCTTGAGCTGAAACTATTTGGGTGCTTGAGTAAACTATTTAATACACACTCACTGTATTAAAGTTCTTTCTATTAAAGATCTGATGCTAACAGCACGCTTTGTCTTGATGCATGCATGGCAGAACCCATTGAAAACCGGCATGTTTGGGGTCCCGGGTGCCCCTCAGCCTGCCCTGAAACAAAGCACAGAGACCAGCAGCAGGACCCCCTCCTGCGTGCCCGAGGGCGTGGCCGACCCAGGTCGGGGAGGTTCCCGGGTGGAGCCCAGGCGCTCACAAGAAGGCCTCACAGAGGGTGTCCTTTGGAAGCAGCCTCCTGGCCCCCCTCCTGTCACTGCAGAGTGGGGTCTCAGGGGGGCACTGGGCTGAGGGGGACAGAGGCATGGGTGTGCTCTCCAGGGCAGCCCTGTGCACGGCGGGCTGGGGCGGCCCAGGGGGCACAGCTGGACCCTAGATCAGGCCGGCGCTGCTCAGCTGCTGTTTAGCACTTGTTTGACCTTTTCTTGAGCTCCATGTCCACCACCCATGTGGGGTTCAGAGGAGCAGCACCCGCCCCACCCGAGCCCAAACCACCCGAGCGGCCCTTCTTTAAGCGCAGAGTCGGGGTAAACCGTGGACGGAGTGGCCTGGCGTGCCGAGGCCCTCGGGTGCAGAGCCGGCAGGCAGGCAGCGCCCGCTTCTCCACCACATCCAGGGTTCTCTCGGGCTGTGCCTCAAAGACAGGAAATGTTGGGGTTTTTACCCCCTTCACAAAGCGGCTTTCATCTGTGGCTCACGCCTCGTGGGCAAAAAGGTAGATAAATGAAGGAAGCCTACTTCTTTTCAAAGAAAAGGAAATGAAAACCGCCCGAGGCCTGAGGCTGGGCGTGCCCGTCTGGAGTCTGCAGCCCTGGGAGCCAGAGGCACCGGTGGCTTCCGCAGAGCCCGCCTGGGGCTGGGGGCTGGGGGGGGTGGGGGAAAGGCCCCGGCACAGGTTCAGAGAGTCCTGTGCTGGCTGCTCCCCGCGCACAGCCGCTCCTGGGCCAGCTGCAGCTGAACAGAGGCCGCTATTTTAGGAAACGTCAGTGTTTCTCCAACAAAAGCCCCTCGCTGTGATGTGAGGTGCTCTGGCCTCAGGCAGCGGCCGGGAGCCGGGCCCCACACGGCTAGATCCTCAGGCCTGGCTGGCACCCCCAGTTCTGAGCCAGGATGGTGGGGAGGCCTGAGAGCACCCACACAGCCTGGAAACCTGCTCTGCAGCCTCTGCAGATGCTCTACCTGGACAACCTCAGACTCCCGGGTGCTCCCTGCTGCCCCCGGGCGGCTCTCCCTGGGATGAGCAGGTGGTCCTCAGGTGGGGCAGGTAGTACCCCACAGACGTGCCCCAGCTCACCCTCCACCCGCTCCCAGGGAGGCCCATGCCAAAGCCCTGCAGCCCCCATAGGCGACGGACACCTGCAGCTGCACCCCAGCGCCGGTGGGCGTTCTGGCCCCCAACAGCCTGGCCCCAATGCCCTTGAACCCAGGAATGCGGCGTCCCCCACCTCCAACCCACCCCCTGCCCCCAGGAATCACAGAGACACCCCAGGGCTGCTGGGGCAGGGCTCAGTGGACCTGACTGAGCAACCGGGAAAGGCTATTTGCTGAGCCCCGGAGAGAAGCAGAATTCAGAGGTCAGCGCCTCCACGGCAGAGCAGTGGCTGTTTTTCCAAAAACCTGCTCGACCTCCCTCTGCAGCAGCTGCCTGAGGGCATTAACGGTTCCAGAAAAGGTCCTGAATGGCCATTGTGGATCCGTGTGTGCTGGTCCTTGTGGGGTGCCATGGGGGGCCTAGGGGGTACCATGCCCAGCTGGCCATGGTCCAGGCACAGATTGGGCCTCAAGCCTCTGTCTCAGCCCTGGTAGCAAGGGGGTGTGGCGCTCACCAGCATCCCCTGGAGGGCTGTGGCAGCACCGGGGTCTCGGCTGTTCAGATGGAGTGTTGTCCCTCCACGGCCATGTGTGGAGCACGTCCAGCACTGCTCCCCAGGGGTGCGCATCTCTGAGGTCTGGATCTCAGGCGGTGCATGGGGAGGCTGAAGGGAGGCTGCTGTGTGGCGGGGTCTGTGACAACTAGCCCCTGGGCTGCTCCCAATCACATCTCCAGGCAGCTGACAGGAAAACTCCAGAACAGAGCAAAAAGGCCTGTCTGAGACGGGGGTTGCTTCCTCTGCGCCTGTTTCTCTTTTGCATCAAGCTTCCAGCACTGGAGGCCGTGAGGGGCCCACAGACCTTCACGCGGAGAGACAGCGACCAAGGATCCACACCAGGCCCAGAAAGGGCCAGAGGAGGCCCAGGGAGCTGAAGCAGGTGGTGGTGAGAGCAGCCTGTGGGCGGGACTCAGAGGAAGCAGCCAGGCAGTGCAGGAGAGCCAGGGCGCCGCGTGAGTGCACCCCCGTGTGAGTGCTCCCTAGAAAGCCCCGGTGGCGCCTCCCGCCCCCTTTACCGGCCATGAGTCCTCTCTCCTCACTGCTCAGTGGTCCACCAGCTAAGAGAAAGTTCTGTCTTGTCGTCAGGGAGACACAAATCAAAACTACAGTGACACCACCTCACGGCCCTGCGGGAGGCCATGGCAACAGAGCAGACACAGGAGAGCTGGCGAGGCAGTAGAAGAGAAAGAGGCTCATGCATGCAGGTGGGAATGCAGAAAACGGGACAGAGGCCTCGCCAAACATTAAAAACACCCACTGTGCGATCCAGCAATTCCACTCCTCGGCATCTACCCAAAGAATACAAAAATACAACAAACCCACTAACTGGAAGGGATAGACGGTCTCTGCGTTCCCTGCAGCTCTAGTTCCACATCCACGCTATGGAGGCAGCAGACGTGCCAAAGGCCAGGGGAGTGGATGGAGAAGAAGCTGTAGAGCCGATGGAATACTACTCAGCCATAAAAAAGGTGACATCTCGCAACAATGTGGTTCGAACTGGAGGGGGTTATGCTGGATGATCTAAGTCAGAAGGAGAAAGCCAAATAGCAGATGGTTTCACCCACAAATGGAATGTAAAGAAACAAAGCAAAGGAACAGAAAAAACTCAACCAAAACATACCCTGGACAGCTGACCATGAACTGAAACCACCAGAAGGAGTGTGCAGGGGTGGGAACAAAGGATGGGGCGGACCCTGGGTGGTGGGGGGGTGGACTATGGGCGCCTTGGTGGTGGGTTGGCCTGGTCACATACATCTGAAGCTGTGTAAACCTGTACCCCTAAGTCATACATGTGGTATAGGCCAAAGTGGCCTCAATTAAAAAATACACAATTTTAAAAATAATCCTGAAGCGACTCTGGTACCAAATGCAAAAGCAGTAACTAAGAAGGGCTGTCCTCAGGGCCGGGCACGTTGTCCAAGGCCAGGCTGGGAGGCCCCACGGGGCCTGGTGACTTGTGGCCCCGACAGCCTCTCCGGATCAGGGGAGGGTCTCCAGACCCCAGCCCACCACGCCCGCACTCCCCAGACACAATCCCACAATAGGAGTTGACAGCGAGCCATCTCATCTTGCGTGCTAATAGAAAGTCACTGATTTTCCTCATGCAAATAGCTCTTCCTGTCAATGACCGAGTGTGGTGTGAGCCATCTTTTAATTAACCACTGTCCGCAGCTTCCTTTAAATCTAGTTGACTGCTCCCTCCTGTCACAACTATGGCAAATAATGCCAAGAGCCTCCGAAGGATGTCTCACTGTGTGTGCAAAGGCTCACAGAAGGGGGCCCGAGCAAGGGCCGGGAGTGCGTGCCCTGGGCCTGCCAAGGGGTTCCACGGCTGGTAGGTGGGGCCAAGGTGGGGTTCCCTAGGCCCTCACCCCGCCACCTCGGGTGCACCGTGGGTTGGGGGCCGAGTCTGGAGCTTTTCCCCCCAGCAGGCCTGCTTCTAGGAGCACACACAGAGCCTCCCTGCTCCCGACCATTTCCTCCAGAGTCATCCCAGATCCCCATCTGGGGCTTGTGCGTCAAATGCTGCGCTTTGCCGGCCTGGCCCCTCCTTAGCCCTGGTTGTGTGGACAGGGTGTCGGCCCAGCTTGCCATCTGCCTGAGCTCAGGAGCTGGGCCCCTCCGAGCCGGACCCCAGCGCCACCCCTTAGTCCACCTCAGCCCGGGTCTGCATCAGTCTGTGGTGCTAGGACAAGGCACCCGGACAAGCTGGCCCAGACAAGCTGGCCTTCCCTGTGGGAAGGGCACAAGGACCAGGCACGAGCCAGAGCCACAGTGAGGAGCCCTGCAGCGGGTGGAGGGGCAGGCTCAGTCCCCACACTGAGCCCACATCACCCCAAGTCCCAATGGCCATGACCAGCCAAGCCCTCATGGGCCCCAGGCTCCTACTGGGTCCGCACCCCTGAGGAGGCTGGGCCACTCACCGAGTGCCTGGTGTGGAGAAAGTGACACGAAAGCCACACTGTGAGCACCTGCAGCACGGGTGTGCACCGGCCAGGGAGCAGCAGGGGAACTCCCGCCGTGGCCACTGCACGCACAGAGCAGAGCAGCGAAATGCTAAAACATGCTGGCAGCTGCTCAAGTGGACAGAGCATTCAACATACGAGGGAGCCGCGGGGCAGGCGCTGCGGGGTCCTGATTCAACAGCAAGACTCTCGGAAGGCAGGACCCCGGAGGCACGGACCAGTGCCGCGGCCACGTCAGGCCCCTTCCTGTCTCTGAGACATGGTAATGCTCTTGATTTAGGTGGAAATATTCAGGCTGGCCTGGCAGGGTTGCCATAGTGAACGGAAGAGAGGGCAAACAGGAAGAGAGGTCAAAAGAACAGAGTGTTGTGTGAATATGGTTGATGGTGATGGTGATGGTGACGGTGGTGATGGTGATGGTGGTGGTGGTGGTGGTGATGGTGATGGTCGTGGTGATGGTGATGGTGATGGTGATGGAGGTGATGATGGTGGTGATGGTGATGATGGTGGTGATGATGGTGGTGATGGTGGTGATGGTGGTGATGGTGATGGTGGTGATGGTGATGGTGATGGTGGTGATGGTGGTGGTGATGGTGATGGAGGTGATGATGGTGGTGGTGATGATGGTGATGTGATGGTGATGGTGGTGATGGTGATGGTGATGGTGATGGTGGTGATGGTGGTGGTGATGGTGATGGTGGTGATGGTGGTGGTGGTGATGGTGGTGATGGTGATGGTGATGGTGGTGATGGTGATGGTGATGGTGGTGATGGTGGTGGTGATGGTGGTGGTGGTGATGGTGGTGATGGTGGTGGTGGTGATGGTGGTGATGGTGATGGTGGTGATGGTGATGGTGGTAATGGTGGTGATGGTGATGGTGATGGTGGTGATGGTGGTGATGGTGATGGTGATGGTGGTGATGGTGATGGTGGTGATGGTGATGGTGACGGTGGTGATAGTGATGGTGGTGATGGTGATGGTGGTGGTGATGGTGATGGTGACGGTGGTGATGGTGATGGTGGTGATGGTGATGGTGGTGGTGATGGTGATGGTGATGGTGGTGATGGTGGTGATGGTGATGGTGATGGTGGTAATGGTAGGTGATGGTGATGGTGGTAATGCTGGTGATGGTGATGGTGGTAATGGTGGTGATGGTGATGGTGGTAATGGTGGTGATGGTGTGTGATGGTGATGGTGGTAATGGTGGTGATGGTGATGGTGATGGTGGTGATGGTGATGGTGATGGTGGTGATGGTGATGGTGATGGTGATGGTGGTGATGGTGGTAATGGTGGTGATAGTGATGGTGATGGTGATGGTGGTGATAGTGATGGTGATGGTGATGGTGATGGTGGTGATGGTGATGGTGACGGTGGTGATGGTGATGGTGGTGATGGTGATGGTGGTGGTGATGGTGATGGTGATGGTGGTGATGGTGGTGATGGTGATGGTGATGGTGGTAATGGTGGTGATGGTGATGGTGGTAATGGTGGTGATGGTGATGGTGATGGTGGTAATGGTGGTGATGGTGATGGTGGTAATGGTGGTGATGGTGGTGATGGTGAAGGTGGTAATGGTGGTGATGGTGATGGTGGTAATGGTGGTGATGGTGATGGTGATGGTGGTAATGGTGGTGATGGTGATGGTGGTAATGGTGGTGATGGTGGTGATGGTGATGGTGGTAATGGTGGTGATGGTGATGGTGATGGTGGTGATGGTGATGGTGATGGTGGTGATGGTGATGGTGATGGTGGTGATGGTGGTAATGGTGGTGATAGTGATGGTGATGGTGATGGTGGTGGTGGTGATGGTGATGGTGATGGTGATGGTGATGGTGGTGATGGTGGTGATGGTGATGGTGATGGTGATGGTGATGGTGATGGTGATGGTGGTGATCGTGATGGTGGTGATGGTGATGGTGGTAATGGTGGTGATGGTGATGGTGGTGATGGTGATGGTGGTGATGGTGATGGTGGTGATGGTGATGGTGGTAATGGTGGTGATGGTGATGGTGGTGATGGTGATGGTGGTGATGGTGATGGTGATGGTGATGGTGATGGTGATGGTGGTGATGGTGGTGATGGTGGTGGTGGTGATGGTGATGGTGATGGTGGTGATGGTGGTAATGGTGGTGATGGTGGTGATGGTGATGGTGGTGATGGTTGTTGTGGTGGTGATGGTGATGGTGATGGTGGTGATGGTGGTGATGATGGTGATGCTGGTGGTCATGGTGGTGATGATGGTGGTGGTGGTGATGACGATGATGCTCCTGTGTGTGCTGTAAACCAACTGGAAATGTGCTTGGTCAGACCTCCGGGAGGACTCAGGCACATGGAGAGGTGTTGTCCCAGGCTGTTCTGTGTGTGAACCAGAGCCGCTCCTTCCCGCCACCATCCCCAGCACTGGAGGCGCGTCCATGCACCACAAATGCCAAGTCCTTGTACACACGGAATGTGCACATGAGGAGGAGAGATGGAAAATAAGCAGAAACCAGGATTTCAGACCGCCTAAGCATGAGGGAAGGAGCTCAGAGGGGGACGGCAGAGAGAGCCTGGGTGGAGCCCCCAGCCCCATGCGTGTCAGGTGGTCCCAGGAGCCCTCCAGAGGAGGTCTCGAGGGGTGAGCAGGACACAACCAAGACTGAGGGGCAAAGCCGCCGTCCCCTTCCCAGCTGGCAGAGCAGCTGGTGACAGATGTCCCCCCAACTGTGACGCCCAGACACCTTCCTGCACCGCCACCGCCCCGCAGACAGGCAGAGACAGGCTGAGCTCAGTCCCAGCAGCCCAGAGGAGCGAGGTCTCCTCCCCCACCCCAGGCTGCTCCGTCGGGCCCGCAACCCCAGGCATCAGCTCTCAGATCTGTTCCCGGGAAGTCACCAGGGCAGCACGAACGAGACCAGGTTCAACACCTGCCACCTCACTGTGCCGCGCCAGCCTGCCCAGAGCCAGGGGCCTCTGGCGAAAGGACAAGCTTCCGGCCAGACGCTCAGGCCATGGCCTTGGAGGGGCGTCGTGAACTTCCGTCCGACCGGCCCCCAACAACCTCCCTCGAGTCAGTCTTTAAACGCCTGGGGAGCTGAGATCCCTCCCGTGGGTCAGGGCTCTGCCGGCAAGCAGCTGCCGACAAGCAATGCCCATGAGCCCCCACAGGGCCGCGCACCCCAGCAGGGAGGACCGAGGCTGCCGGGGCCGGGCCAGGAAGCGGGGCGCTGTGCGTCTGCTGAGCGCATTAGGCAAAACTTTAAGGTCAATTTAGCGTGATTTAAATATTTGCCTCTCATTAGCAATAATTGAGGATGCATTTCCTTTTCTCCCCCCAAACTTGAAGTTTTATTCTAATAGCCTGTGATTTTGGAGCAGATCGTTGAAATTAATGATATTCCGAATGTTCTGGGAGAGTGTGAGCAGTGTTTTTCCCTTTATAGCTCATCAGTGATAGAACGTTTTAATGGCCCTGACAGAAGGGCGCTCGCTCTCTCGCTCTCTCTCGCTCTCTCTCTCTCTTTCTCTCTCTCTGTTAATGAATAATTTCCGTAGCCAGATATGGAGCCCCCCAAATAAGGAGGAAGCATATTTCATCAGACTAGTCAACGCGGGGCCCTCAATAATTCAGGACCCCAGATTAAAATACTTGATGCTCTCACTGTCCTAATGGGATGTAATGAAATGACCCCAAATGCTGCCGTCTTAAAATTAGCATCCTTTGAAATTCTGAAATCCATCAAAGGCAACGACAAGCGGCGAGTCTGATCCTTTATTGATTTGTGCAGCCGCCAGAGGGAAAGCAGGGCCTGCTTAGCCCTGACCTCGGGCTGGCGGTCACCGGCCACGGCGCTGTTCCTGCGAGGAGGACACCAGCGCTCGTCCTCCGCCTACGAGGGGCAGGTCGCACCGCTCGGCCTCAAAGGCCTGGCCCAGCTACCACGGAGGGGTGCAGCAGGGCCTGCCCCCCTGGCAACCATTTGAGGGCCCCATTTTCTCCCGGTGGCGGTGCGGCCTGAGTCTCCTACCAGCCCAGGCTCTCGGGAGCCCCAGCGTCCTGAGAACAGGGCACTTGGCCCATCTGTCACCCTCTATGCTGCCACTGATTTATTTTCCACAGCAGTTATAGTTACCACCATCTCAAGTAAACTGGTTTATTTTAGAGGAAGCCTCAATGCTTGGACTTCATTCTCTCCTCTTAGAAGTTAACCTCGTCTGTCTCGCCGATCAAGATGAAAGTTCCAGGAGGGTTGAGACAGTTTCGGTTACTGCTATGGTCATGGAGCCTGAACGAATAATTAGCATGTGGGTGCTCATGGGTGATGGATGGATAGTGGATGCATTGTGGGTGGGTGGATGGAGGATGGAAGGATGGATGGATGGATGGATGGATGATGGATGATGGAAGGATGGGCAGATGGGTGAATGGGTAGATGGATGAATGAAGACTAGGTAGAATGGATGGGTGGATGGATGGTGGATGGATGGATGGATGGATGGTGGATGGATGGATGGATGGGTGGATGGATAGCTAGATGGATGGTGGATGGATGGATGGTGGATGGATGGATGGATGGTGGATGGATGGATGGATGGATAGATAGATGGATGGTGGATGGATGGATGGTGGATGGATGGATAGATAGATGGATGGTGGATGGATGGATAGATAGATGGATGGTGGATGGATGGATGGTGGATGGATGGATGGATGGATGGTGGATGGATGGATGGATGGATGGATGGTGGATGGATGGATGGATGGTGGATGGATGGATGGATGGTGGATGGGTGGATGGATGGTGGATGGATGGATGGATGGATGGATGGATAGATAGATGGATGGTGGATGGATGGATGGATGGACGGTGGATGGGTGGATGGATGGTGGATGGATGGATGGATGGATGGATGATGGATGGTGGATGGATGGATGGATGGTGGATGGATGGATGGATGGTGGATGGGTGGATGGATGGTGGATGGATGGATGGATGGATGGATGGATAGATAGATGGATGGTGGATGGATGGATGGATGGACGGTGGATGGGTGGATGGATGGTGGATGGATGATGGATGATGGAAGGATGGGCAGATGGGTGAATGGGTAGATGGATGAATGAAGACTAGGTAGAATGGATGGGTGGATGGATGGTGGATGGATGGATGGATGGATAGATAGACGGATGGTGGATGGATGGATGGTGGATGGATGGTGGATGGATGGATGGTGGATGGATGGATGGATGGATGGTGGATGGGTGGATGGATGGATGGATGGATGGATGGATGGATGGATGGATGATGGATGGATGGATGGATGGATGATGGATGGTGGATGGATGATAGGTGCAGAGAGATGGTGGATAGCTAGATTGACAGGTGGTAAAGGCATGGGTGGAAGGTGGGTATCTGTATGGTGATGAGTCCCCCCACCCTTGTATTCTCAGCTTGGAGAACAATGTCCAGCATCTATTTGTTGATAAATGAATGAACTCCCGTTGTCTGTGAATGAGGGCTGCCTCTGTTCGGGCTGAGAACCTTCCCTCACCTCATCCCATTGACCTGTGGCCTACATCTACCATCTTAGACCCTGTAAGTGTTCTCCGGCCTCTTTCCTCAGCGTCCCCCTTCAGTCGCCACCACTGGACACACACCGGGCCCTCCGCCTGCCGTGGGAGCCAGGCCCTAGGAAGGAAGCCGCATGGCCCAGCACAAAGGGAGCAAGACAGGGGGCCCTGGGTGACTCGCCAGCGGCCAAGAGTTCAGGACACCATTCATAGGCATTGGGGCCTGTTGGCTGAAACTCAGAGACACAGAAAATGGAAACCTGAAAAGCGTCTCTGTGAAGACACAGGGCGGAACAGTCCCTTGGCCACCATTGCCACGAATGGCCAGAGGTCATCCTGGCTCTATCCTGGCTGTTACCCGGCACCACTCCAGGGCGTTTCCTGTGCACCCAAAGTGCTGTGCGGCCACCCCAGCCTTCATGCCCGGACGTGGACATCGCCCCCAAGGGGAAGCCGGTCCCCAGGCCCGCAGGCCCCCAGCACTCTGCCTCCTGTCTCCAGGGGCCGCCCCTTCTGGCTGATTCCTGGGAGGGGCACCCACAGCCGCTGTGGCCTATGTCACGCCGTGTCGCCTGGCATCAGGCACGCCCGCAGCTCCCATACCTGAGGGACCCTCCACAGTGTGGACAGGCCACCCAGCACTCGCCCACCAGCGGGCGTGAATGTCCACCTAGCTCTCTGGAGCCGGTGGGGAGAATGTGGGAACTCAGGCACTGATCTTGGGTCCCGTTTTCGGTTCTCTGGGTCAGTGCCCAGAGCTGGGTTTCTGGGTCACCTGGCGGTTCTGTGTTTAACGTTTTAGGCTCAGGGCCCTGCCCTCCTGGGTCTCCCCTGTCCCCGCATCCCCTCCTGGCTCTGGCATGTTCTGACCCGCAGCCACAGCCACGCTGAGCGCACGAGCCTCCCAGGGACTGTCAGAGGAGGCAGCCCTGCTCGGGCCCGGTCCAGCCTCTCCCTGGGCTCCAGGTCCATGCGGGGTCAGCAGGTGGCTGAAAAGCAGGCGGAGGCAGCAGGGTCGGGGGTGAGCTAGTCGGCCCCGGGCCAACCCCCGCTCTGGGTCCAGGGGTGCTTGTCCTTCGCCTCCCCTGCAAGGGCCCGGGAGACAGCACTAAGGAGAAACCACGGCCCCTGGTTGCGAGGCGCTGCAGACCGCGGCCCACCGGGCGTGCCAGCTGGAAACAGGCCCAAGCCCCAGTCCCGCCAGCCCCCGACCTCGGCTACTCTGTCCTTTGCCTGCCCACAGCCCAGGCCAGTCCGGAGGGTCTGTCCCTGGCCCTCCGCCGCAGGTCCCCCGCCAGTTCAGGGCCCAGCAGACACACCGCCAGCCCTTCATGGAGCCGCGCGCGGGCCTCGCAGAGCCGCGGACCACCTGCTGTTGTAGTAGCTGGTCTCTCCCCTCAGTTCCCCAAATCTCCTCTGAGCCGCAGGGTGAGGCGGTGTCTGCCCCTTGGCCACAGCGGTCGTTCATGAAGGTGACCTGGAGGCCCCTGAGCCGGGGAGTGGGGGGATCGCCGAGCCCCACGCAGAGCTCGGGGAGGAGCGCGGGGCCATCGCCAGCAGCCGATGATCTGCTCGGTTCTGCCTTCGCCAAAGCCAGAAGGAGGCGCTTTGGGGAGCTTCCAGGTTGGGGCGCACTGGCCCCAAGTTCCACGGGATGGGAGTTTCTCTGGCTGTCGGTTCACATCAGTTGGCGAGCTCTGGGGCTCAGCCGCCTGTGAGCAAGTTCCTGGAGGCCCGGGGGTGGGGGTGTCTCGGGAGGCTGAGCCGCTCACGACACTCCCTCCGGGCGCCCGGCAGCGCGGGACTCAGGACACGCCGCTGGAGTCTGAGAACTGCGTGCTGGGGCGGAGCCCCCCCAAAACACACACACACACATTCCCACCTGCACACACTCACACATGCGTGCACTCACACACGTACACACACTCACACACTGACATGCACATGTGCACGCATGTACACACTCACATGCATACACTCACACATGCACACTCGTGCACATGCACACTCACGTGTGCACACTCGCACACACATGCACACACTCACACACGTTGTGACTGGTGGCCAGACCTCGGCGACCGCCCGCCCACCGGCCTCCCCTCCCCGGCGAGCGTCTCCCCCCGAGGAAGATCCTCCCAGACGCAGCAAGAAAAGCAAAACTTTCAAGGAGGGAAAAATGAGAGATGATAAACACAGATTAGCGGTTTGCAAATATCCCACGGAAAAGCGGCCTATTAAGAAAAAAATGATGAGCGCAGGCTATTGGGGGAAGAAACCCTGGCTGGAGCGAAGAACGGACTCGCTCCTGAAACGGCGGCCTTGTCCCTTGTCCCTCCCGGAACGAAGAGGCTCTGTCCCCGCCGCGCGGAGGTGCCGTTTATTAAGCCTATTATGGCGGCGCAGTCAGTCACATCTCACACATCGCCGTTTATGAAAGACAGTTACCGTCATTTGCAGGATAATTACCATTTTAATCTCAAAGCAGCCCAGAGGAGCAAATTGCTTTATAAGTAACCGGGTTTGCAGCGTCGTCGTGATGGGAGGTTGCGCACTGGGAGACTCTGGCTGCCTCTGCGGTTGCTGCACTGGGGGGGTGTCTGCTCCTCCGCGGACAGGAGACGTGGGGCCACCTACCCCCTGCGCCCCAGGGTGGACATGGGGTGCATCTGCTCCATCTGTTTGACTCCTTGCTCGCGTCAGAGCAGGGAGAGGAGGGCGGCGGGGAGAGACAGAGAAGGAGAGGGAGAGAGAGACTCACTGCCAGCGGGATGGGGAGAGGGAGGGAGCCGGCTTGTTACCACAGAATGGGGTGGAGGGCAGCAGGGAGGGGGGGAGGGAGGGCACAGCTGAGACCCCGCTGAAAGCAGGACCGCGGTGAGCAAGGGCATCAACAGATGTCCTTGACGAGAGTCGCCTTCTTGAACCGAAGGCAAGAAAGGAGAGCCCCAGCCAAGGCAGGCCGTCTCTTCAGAGGCTTTCCGTCCTGGGGGTGCAGAAATGGGCAGGAGCTGGGCAGGCTGCAAGGAAAGCTGCCCCCTCTGGAGAGGGCAGAGCCTGGGAGGGGCCAGTGATGCAGACGGGGGCGCGGCAGTGAAAGCCGCCCCAGGCAGAAAAGAGGATGACTCCAGGGTGGGGGTGGCTTTTCTGGGCAAGAGACACCCCCAAGCATAAAATTCACCAAGGTCTCCACCCTCCCCAGCTTCAGCCTGGGAGATGCTAGGGGGTCGACCCAACCTTGCACCCCAACAAATCTTCGTTCTGGCATCTCTGGGTGTTCACGTGCAGCCCCTCTTGCCTCCAGCCCGTCCCGCCCTGGGGTGTGTATTTCCACACAGGGCGCCAGCCCCTGTCCTTTCACACGGCCCGTGCATCTTTCCCGCCCCGCCTCTCTCAGACCCGCTCCTCTGGATGCTGACGCCATTTGGTCCCAGCTCCACGGGTTGCAGCTCCGGCGCTGCGCTGGGGACTACTGCTACGTAATAAACCGCCCCCCATCTTACAGCATAAAGCACGGACCACGTTTCTGAACCCGGGACAGTGGCGGGGCTCAGTGGGGAGGTTCTTCTGCTGAGCCCACCTCCTCCAGAGCCCTGATGGGGTGGGGGGCCCACCCGCGAGAAGGCCCACTCACAAGGCGGACTGTGGGGCAGCCAGCCAGCGGGCACCCGGGCAGGAGCAGGGGGTCCTCTTATCAAGCTGTGGAAAGTTCTGGCAAATGTCGCCATCATGCCGACCACCCTGGTGCAGTGTGGAAGCACGCAAGACTCAGTGCGGCGGTGAGCGAGCCTGGCCCTTCTCCTGCCGGGGCATAGCTCTGAGGAAGCCGGGCTGTCTGCATCGCGTCCCGCCAGAGTGCCCGGGCTGGGCCACGGTGCAGGCAGGTGCATCTGCTCTGTGTGAACAAACACAACGAGCCCCCCCTCCTCCCGCCTGCAGCAGCTCCCAGCCCCAGCCTCCCAGGCTGCCTGCCCTCCTCCCCCGCTGCCCTGGCCCCCAGCGTCCGCTCGCAGCCATGCACACCCTGGAGGCGGGGAGGTGGCAGCTAGCAGAGCCTCATGCTGTCAAGGTCACGCTGCATCTCGCTGAGTGTGATTTACCCAACACACAGCGCACGGGCAGCTGACAAGCCGTGGAGATGCAGTGATAGCTCGGGGCAGGCCCCTCCTCCAAGCCGCTGTCCGGCTGTTCTGTGTGAAGGGACACGAGAAGCTCAGGCCCCCGAGCTCTCGTCCTCCTCGGGAACCTGCCGCCCCAGCCCCTGCGCCCCACACCCCACTCCCCACGCAGGCCCAGGTTACTGTTAGCTTTTCAGCCTTAATATAAATATGAAAGCGAATCGATGAGAGTGGTGTCATGAGACATGCATTTCCCATCAGACAATTTACAGGCGAGTTTTCCATTCTGATTTCTACAGTTCAAAAGGAAGCAGGGAGATGAGTTTTTCAGCGGCGAGCCCTGCCACTCCGGACTCGCCGCCAGCAGCGCGACGCCCGAGGCCGAGCGCGACAGGGACTCGCCGTGCAGCTTCTTGACATTAATATAGTGACACGTCAACCCGCACTCCATCTACACGCGGCTCGGCTCCGAATCCCTCCTGATCCCTCGGAGAAGCCGGGGGGACCAGCGGGGGCTGAGAGCTCCCCTCCCCCGCCTGGAAGTCCATTAACACAGAACCAGGATGGGGCCTAAGGCGTCTGCCCAAAAAACAAGGGGCTGCCACAGCCCCCCACCCCAGGCACCCACTGTGCCTTCGCCAGCAGATGCGGGAACAGGGGCTGCCGCCCTCCAGCCTGGACCAAGGCGGCTCTGTCTCTGCCTGGGTCATCTCCAAACCAGGCTACCCCCCCACCCCGCCTGGCCCAGCATCCGGCAGGTGCACCGCTGGTGGCACCCACTCCCTGGGGATCTGTCTTTCCCACAAGTTCCCCTTGAACCTTTGGCTCCTCCCAGCCTTGAGGGTCCCAAGAAAGAGCAGGGTCCCGTGACCCATTGCTACCACCAGAGGTGTGAGCTCTGCTCCCCCAGCGGTGTGGGGTTTAAGAATTGGGGGGACAGCTGGCGCAGGATCAGGGCTGGAAGACCATCCATTACGAGAGGCCAGACTTTGGCTGCATCGCCTGCCACGAAACCACTCAGGGGCGTGCGGGGGGTGCATTTGGCCTCCCTTGTGTGTCCGTGAGTGTGTGTCGGTGCACACCTGCAAAGATGCTTCCTGCATGTGCTCCAGGCGGGGCCACCTCCCAGCTGACCACGCTCCTCGGGGGACAGGTGGCTGGTCAGAGTGGGGCTCCCAGAACCCCGGGGGCTATAACGACCTCAGGGGACACAGACAGGAGACGCCCTGAGACCACCCCGTGCCGGGACAGTGACACCCACTACGACCCCAGCCCCGTGGGCCCAGATTTATCCGTCAGTTCATTTTGTGAACGTGTGCTCTGCTCCCCTGTATTGAAACACGGGCCTCCTTTATCGCTGCAGTAATAAAAAATGACTTCCGCATCCCTGGCTCTCCGGCAATGAAATTAGTCTGATTACATTTTCCTCTCCTGCTAGAGTCTCGGGCGCTGCTATCTGCAGATCGGCGGAGACAGTGTGGTTAGAAAATGCCCAATTAATCAAGGACTCTAAGAACCTTCCAGAGTGCCCGATTATCTAAGACCAGGGTAATTTAAAAAAAGAAGGTTTAAAATATTGACCACTCTCGGGGACATTCTGACCCTGAGCCAGGTTTAGACTCCGGCCAGCCGGGGACTTGCAGGCAATCTGCTCCCCTCGCCCCAGCATCGGGGCCGCGGCGGCCTCCGGCCCCAGCAGCACAGGGGGTTCGGGGGCTGTGGGTGCTCCCCCTCTTGTAGGGCACATGGGGTGCCACAGGATGGACACTGGGTCCAGGTCTACCGGAGCGGGGCCCACCAGACCATGCTGGGCCTTCCGCTGCCATCCACCTCCTTTCTCCTCGAGCCAAGTTAAGAGCCCGCCGCTTGCTCCATCCGCCCCCGCCCCATCGGCCTCCAGCCCCTCGGCGGGACGAGCCTTTCCACTCCACATGGCTCAACCTGAAGCATTGAAGGCAGAAAACAGGCCCCTCTTTGAGGTTCTCCCAGGCCTGGCCCTCCCCGCCCTGCGCGCTCTGCTGGGGGCTCACGGTCTGCGCCTTCTGCACGCAACCCGGGGGCCAGGCTGGCCGTCCATCCGCTCGCTCCCACGCTGTCCTCCGGGAGACGTCAGCTCAGCCCTGAAGCCCCCAAGAAGCTGTTTGCGCCGTGAGACCCTGGATGTGGGATGCGGAGAAGCAGGCGCACCTGTCCCTGACCTCAGGAAGGAGGGACCTGGCCTGCGTCCCGGGAACACCGGCCCTGCGCCCTTCATGCCCCACCCCTGCCTCCATCACCCGCAGACCCCGCCCCTGCAGCCCCCTCCAGCTTCTGCCCGTCGCGCTCCAGAGTCCTCCACGCGGACCCACACGCCTGCCAAGGCCAGACTCAGGCAACAGGCCCGCAAGAGCAGCCCGGCCACAGATGTTCTGGAAGCTCAGCGCGCTGGTCCTTACTAGGCAGACGTGCTCTCTGGGGCCCCGAGAGCTGCTCCCTGCTCCCCGTGCTCCCCCAGTTCTGCCAGTGCCAATGCAGGGAAACGCCGGCTCTGAGTGAGCAGCTTGGCAAAGCTTCTCGCCTTTCTCGGCCCCTCGGGTGCGTGCCCGACACAAGTGAGGTGAGCAGGGGCCTCCTCTCTGCAACAGCAAACCAACACAGGCTCCTCGTTAGCACCACCTACTGGGGGCCGCTGCAGCGGGGAGGCATGGGCCCTCGCCCCTGGCCGGCGAGACGGAACAAGAACCCCGCGGAAAGGGCTGCCTCTGAAGCCCTCAGGAGCCCCGACGATAGCCCCCGGCTGGCGCTAGATGCGGAGCGGCTGCAGGATTGGGGCCTTCGTGGAGAATAGAGAATCTGCCCAGCATCTCGCAGACAGAGGGCCCAGAATGGCTGGACGCTGGGCTGGGAGCTGGCCCGTCCACGGTCATCAGCCAGGCTCCCTGCAAGGGTCACCAAGGTCCTGTCCCACCCTCCCTGCCCCCGCCAGCCTGCTTCCTCCCTTCGAGACACCCACATTTCCCCATCCTGCCAGGAGCTTCTCAAGTCCCCGCCTTTTGGGGGTATTGCAAAGGGCACCCCGGCGAGCCCTGTTTCTCCCGCGTCCTGCCGCCTCGGAGGGTAGCCTGGAAGGACAGCGCTCGTGGAAGAGCACAGCTCAGAATTTAGCACTGAGCAGACGGTGCCCTCAAGGAGGCTGCCAGCTGCCCCTGCTCTCCGCTGGCGGCGCCGGGCATCCTGTTCTTTGGCACATTGCAGGGCCACCTGCTGCAGGAGGCCTCCTCGGCCGCCGGCACTCGCCAGCCAGGGCCACGCCTGTGCAGGCGCGGACGCTGTGCTTCTGGGCAGGTGTGGCCTGGCTTGCAGGGACCCGACGTCCCCTGCTTGAGGCTTGACCATGCTCCCGGGATCTCGTTCCTCGGAGAGCGACCGGCACGTTCACCTCGTGCCTGAGTCACGCACAGAACTCCGGCCCGCAGCCTCGTCGCCCTGACCGTCGTGCAGCTGCGGTGTCACTGCAGAGACATGGCAGGGGCACGACTGTGAGCCCCGTGGGCCTCTCCCCAATTCACCACTCGCTTCCATTGTGCAGTTTGCTTTGTCATTGTCCCTCCCCCTCCACCTTCCCTGACAACAAAAGCCGCCCCCCCAGAGCCGCAGCCCAGTGAGCAAAATCCAGAAACTTAGAACTTATCCAGTGGATAATCTGGTCCCTGGCACACACCGTCACATAGTCCCCTCCCCCATGCCTTTTCTTACTTCCTCCCACCCCTGTGACCCAGGCCCACATTTGTAAATCCTCTCCACAGATAACGCTAAGAGACAGATAGTAGATGATAGGGTGGGTGGATGGACAGATGGTGGATGGATAGTGGATGGATGGATGGATGAGGGATGGATGGAGGATGGATGGTGGATGGTGGATGGATGGTGAATGGAGGATGGATGGAGGATGGATGGTGGATGGATGGATGGTGGATGGAGGATGGATGGTAGATGGTGGATGGATGGAGGATGGATGGATGGATAGATGGTGGATGGATGGATGGATGGAGGATGGATGGATGGAGGATGGATGGATGGATGGATGGATGGATGGATGGATGGAGGATGGATGGATGGTGGATGGATGGATGGTGGATGGATGGAGGATGGATGGATGGATGGATGGTGGATGGATGGATGGTGGATGGATGGATGGATGGATGGATGGTGGATGGAGGATGGATGGTGGATGGATGGATGGATGGATGGATGGATGGATGGATGGAGGATGGATGGATGGATGGATGGATGGAGGATGGATGGATGGAGGATGGATGGATGGATGGATGGTGGATGGATGGTGTGGATGATGGATGGATGGATGGATGGATGGGGATGGATGGATGGATGGATGGATGGATGGGATGGATGGTGGATGGATGGATGGAGGATGGATGGTGGATGGAGGATGGATGGTGGATGGATGGATGGATGGATGGATGGATGGATGGAGGATGGATGGATGGAGGATGGATGGATGGTGGATGGATGGATGGATGGATGGATGGATGGAGGATGGATGGATGGGATGGATGGATGGAGGATGGATGGATGGAGGATGATGGATGGATGGATGGATGGTGGTGGATGGATGGAGGATGGAGGATGGATGGATGGATGGATGGATGGAGGATGGATGGATGGAGGTGGATGGATGGATGGATGGATGGATGGTGGATGGATGGATGGTGGATGGATGGATGGATGGATGGATGGATGGATGGATGGTGGATGGAGGATGGATGGTGGATGGATGGATGGATGGATGGATGGATGGATGGATGGAGGATGGATGGATGGTGGATGGATGGATGGTGGATGGATGGAGGATGGATGGTGGATGGTGGATGGATGGATGGTGGATGGAGGATGGATGGTGGATGGATGGTGGATGGTGGATGCATGGATGGATGGTGGATGGATGGATGGATGGTGGATGGAGGATGGATGGTGGATGGATGGATGGATGGGTGGATGATGGATGGATGGTGGATGGTGGATGCATGGATGGATGGTGGATGGATGGATGGATGGTGGATGGAGGATGGATGGAGGATGGATGGTGGATGGTGGATGGATGGATGGAGGATGGATGGTGGATGGATGGAGGATGGATGGTGGAGGTGGGATGATGGATGGATGGATGGTGATGGATGGATGGTGGATGGATGGATGGATGATGGATGGATGATGGATGGTGGATGGAGGATGGATGGTGGATGGATGGATGGATGGATGGATGGATGGATGGAGGATGGATGGATGGTGGATGGATGGATGGTGGATGGATGGAGGATGGATGGTGGATGGGATGGATGGATGGTGGATGGAGGATGGATGGTGGATGGATGGTGGATGGTGGATGCTGGATGGATGGTGGGATGGATGGATGGATGGTGGATGGAGGATGGATGGTGGATGGATGGATGGATGGATGGATGGTGGATGATGGATGGATGGTGGATGGTGGATGCATGGATGGATGGTGGATGGATGGATGGATGGTGGATGGAGGATGGATGGAGGATGGATGGTGGATGGTGGATGGATGGATGGAGGATGGATGGTGGATGGATGGAGGATGGATGGTGGATGGTGGATGATGGATGGATGGATGGATGGATGGTGGATGGTGGATGGAGGATGGATGTATGGTGGATGGATGGAGGATGGATGGTGGATGGATGGATGGATGGTGGATGGTAGATGGATGGATGGTGGATGGTGGATGGATGGAGGATGGATGGGTGGTGGGTGGATGGATGAACTGATAAAAAGAAATAAACAGAAATATATCCATTAATGATTGATGATTGATCAATAAATGATGAAGACAGATGGCTCTGGATGGAGGGTGTGGATGGATAAGGCAAACACACTGACAGGTAAATAGACAGATAAATGTTAGATGACGAGGAAGATGATGGTATGAGCATATATTCACAAGGATATTTAGATAAATGGTTTATTGATAACTGGACAGTAGATTAATGGACGGATGGTAGATCAGTGGCATAGGAACAGATTTATAAAATCTATTTCCACATAAGGGCATCTGTACACGTGTGTGCATTTATACACGCTCTCCCTGCACTGTGCACATGCCTTTGTGGGTCCTCACATGCGGGGTGCATATCCCAGAGAGAAATGAATTCGCAGCGACACTTGCCATTCATCAGGTACATCGTAACCTTCCGCCTCGCCCTCCCCTGGCTCCCGGGTCCTCGCTGAGGGATTGAGCTCCATGATCCTTGATATATTTACTCATTTGCTCAAGACTGGAATAAAGAGAAAATAGTCCTAGACCTGCTGGCCCGCACCACTGTCATAAGCAAACCTGTCAACTCAGGTTCAATACACGTTCAGAGTTGGCTTCGGAGGGAAATCTGCATGCTGTCAGCACCGGAGCTCGTCCTCTGCCTGACGAGCTCTGACAGCCGTGCACGAGCGCCCCAGCAGGCCCCCGCGCCCCTCCCCGGCGAGCACCCCTCGGCAGCCTCTTTTCTGATCTATCAGCGCCAATTGTTGCCCCTGCGCCCGAGCGTCACAGGAGCAGGAGCGCAAGGCCCGCTCCCCCGTCCCGCTCCCCACGCCGGCTGTCGGCGAGCCGCCCGCCTGCAGCCTGGTTCCCGCTGGGCCTGTGGCCCTCGGCCCGCGCGCCCCGGCTGCCCTGTGTCCATCCGGCCCCCGGCGTGGCCCCCGGCCTAGTTTCCGGTTTTCGGCTGTTAGCAATAAACAAAACAGGACGTGCTCGTCACAGTTTTGTGGACAGAGAAAGTCACTTCTCGTGGATAAAACACAGAGTGAGCTGCTGCGTCGTGCGGCACATGCAGGAGCGCCCGGCCTGGGCCCCGACTGGCCGTCTCCCTGCCCTCCTGGCGCGTCCACCCGCCCCTGCGCGCCGGCGCCCGCCCGTCCCTCTCCATCCCCGCTGGTCACGGGCGCCGGCTCACTGGCCTCTCAGACTTTGAAAAACTGTATTTGAAATCATGGGCACGAGCAGCCTGGACGTCATTTCATTTTCCATCTGACGCTCCGCCGAGCGCACCCTCCGGAGGAGAGCGAACCACTCGAAGAAGGCCCTTACGTGGCGAGGCCCGCGCCCGCCTGAGCCAGGGCCCTGCGGGCACACGCTTCAGGGCGACGGCCCTTCAGACAGCAGCGCGGGCATCTGCGGTCCAGGGACGCGTCCACCACGGGCCGCCTGAGGGGCACAGGCCGGCAGACCAGTCTACGGGGCCTCTCTGCTCGGAGAACAGACCAACACCTGGTGTCCACGCAGGCCCCAGAGAGCCGGTGCATCCACATGGAGACACGTTTCCAGGCGCCTTGAGCCCCAGGTTCTCCAGACAGAGCCAGCCCCCCACCCCAAGCCCCGGGCAGCAGGAGGGGCCGGAGCCCGTGGCGGCCGAGCAAGGGGTGGTGACCCCCAGACACACGGGAGGGGACAAAGACACGCTGCCTGGTTCTTTCGGCCTCGCTGGCCGCTGTGCTTGGGCGAAGGGCCCACGCGGCTGAGACAGGGAAGGAAGGAAGCGCCGGTCCTGGGGACCCGGGGGGCTCACGGGGCTCCTCTCGTCCACAGCAGAGGCCCGTGCTCACCCGGGTGCCTTTCCTCGGGGAACCCGCAGGCTTGCCACGCCTGGGCAGCATCCGTAGCCCCAGCCCCCTTGCTGGGTGCACAGCCTGCCCTGGCTCTGTCCGGCCATCTTCTCTGGGCGTGCCAGGACCAGCTCAACACCTGAGCCAGCTCCAGGAAGAGGCTGGAGGCCTGGCTGGAGGCCATGGCTGGCCTTGAGGGTCTCGCTCGCCCCTGGCAGGGGCAGGGCCCCCAGACCCTCCCCGCTCCCGTATCTCACTTCTGGGGTTGGGGGGGAAGTCCTTGAAGGGCTCAGTAGCTCCGCAGGATGCTCAGGGTGCAGGGTGGGCTGCAGAATCAGGGCACCCATGCTGCCCGGGGGCTGTCTTCGTGGGATGGCAGAGGCCAGGAGGGGGCACGGTGCCCAGAGGCTGCTCCTCATCTCCCTCCTGAGGGAGATGAAGGAGGTTTGGAGCCGCCAGCTTAGCCGGGAAGAGAGCCCCAACCCCACCAGCTGGCTGAGGGTCTCGGCGCAAATCCCAGCCCCTTCTGAACTGGAAATGATTAGTTACATGATGCAATATTAAGGCCATCACTCTCCCCAGGAGCAGAGCCCATAAAGCCTGGTTTTTATTACCCACTTACTGCACAGACCCTGGCTGTTCCTTCACTGCTGCACAATTATCCTACAATTACTGTGATATTGTTAAGTAAATAGGGTGCCGGAAGCAGCAATTCCAGGGCTCATAAATATATAAACACACCCTGAGCCAGGTCCAGGAGCCAAGGAGGAGCATCCCGGGGCGGGCACAGGTGGTCAAGCCCGAGTGGGAGCGTGACGGCCCCAGGACACGCGTCCCCAGCATGTGCGTCCCTGGCGCCCCCACGCCAGCACCAGGGCTCAGACGCCGCGGCTGCTGAGGCCTGAACCCCGGGGGCTCCCTTCACGACTGGGGAGCAAAATGAAACAGAACCAAGCAAAGCCCCTGCTTTTGTTTTACAAGAATGCTTGTGGCATCCTTATTCACAACAAACCCAGACTGGGACAGCGGCCAAGCAGACGTGGCACATCCACACCGGGGCCTGCTGGTCAGCAGCGGGCAGACGAGAGAACGCTGACCCCCACGAGGACACGGCGAGTCTCAAGCACATGCTGATGGGAGACAGAAGCCGGGAGCAGGAGTTCAGATTGCTTGGTTCCAGTTACAGAAAGTTCTAGAACAGGCAAACAGGATCTGTAACTGGACAGGGCAGGAGGGCACATCTGGGTGATGATGAGGACATGCTCCCGGTCGGGCTCCAGGCAGGCCCTAGGTCAGGCCTGGTCTCCAGAAAATGCCCTGCCGGGCAGTGTCCTGGACCAAAGCCTGGGACCCACACCTGTCTGACGTCACCCAGCCCCGGCTCGAGGTGGCTCCCTGCAGGTGAGGCCAGCTCCTCCTGACCGGGCCACGCCACCCACAGCTCCTGCGTGGGGCCGGCCTGGCAGGCAGAAAGAAGGTAGCGGAGGCCCAGGAGGGTGTGCCTGCTGATGGGCCCGCGCTTCGGGAACAGGCGCTGGGATTACCGGACCCCAGAAACGCCAGGACATGGTCACGCGTGTTTTCTGAAGCGTTTCTGTCTCCACGCCCTGGTCTCGCGTCCGCAGTGACAGGGGAGCCGCCAGGACAATGGCCTCCTCCTTGCGAAAGGGCATCCCCGAGACAAAGCCTCTGGGTCCAGGCTCTGGCACCTTCGTGGCCCTATTCGTAGACATTAAAAAAGAGGAAAACAAGCCAGAGAGACGCCTGCTCACACGGTCTCAGGACAGCGAGACACCTCTGGGGAGGCCACTGGGTCCCCCCAAAGGGGAGCCGGGACCACGTGGGGCTGCTGGCCAAGGGGCTGCAGGTGGAACTGAGGGGGCCGATGACCAGCCTGGAGGCAGGCAGGTGCCCAGTTATCTGGTGGCCAGTGCCCAGGCTGCCCCGGGCCCTGGGAGCCCAGCCTTGCCCACATCTGACGGCAGCCCCAGGGCCGGTGGGTGAGGCAAATGCGCTGTTCCAAGCCGCTAAGTCTGTGGGGTCCCCCCAGCACCGCAGGAAACACTTGGCACACCTGCCCCTGCAGAGCGCTGGCCTGGGCTGCTCTGCTGCCTCGGCCCCCCCTCATGGGGCCCCAAGCCCAGTCCCACCCAGTCCGAGCCCCAGGGCTGCTTCCCGAGGGGGCACCCAGGGGTGTCTCTCCCCAAGAGCTTTGTCCTCTCGCCCCGTCTCGCCTGCTCTCAAGGCTGGAAGGGCCCAGAGCAGGGGCCGGAGAGCAGCGCAGGGGCTCCGTCCACGCTGTCCCCCTCACGGAGTCGTGTGCATGCATGTATCTTAGAAGCGAGCTGTCGCCACAGGGCGATCGTCCTTGCAGAGTCCCGTCTGGATGGGCGGAGACGCCCTCACCTCATTAAGCGCAAAGCCTCCACCTGAGAAAATCAATCGCAGCCGAATCATCAAGACAAAAATCAATCCCGCTTTGCCTGCCGGGCCTCCTCCCACGCCGGCAGAGGGCTGGGCTGAGCCCCGGGGGGCCGGGGGGCAGAGGGTCAGGAAGGGGCTCTGGAGTCCGGCCCAAAGAGGCTGCAGGAAGGACCCCCGGGGCCCTTGACCCAAACGTGCACAAAAGGCTGTTGTCCGCCAGGGTCCCCGAGGCGGCGTGCAGGACCCCAGGGAGCCCGGGCGCATGGACTGGGGAGGCGGCTGATCCCAGGTTTGGGGCGGGGCTGGGGAGAGCAGCGGCCTGGGCAGGGAGCTGGGCGGGGCGATGCGACCTGGTCCCGAAGGACGAACAGGGGTCGCCGGGAGTTTTCCTTCCTGACATTGCTGGAAGGGGCCGAGGGACGGAGGACAAGGAGAGAACAGCCGGAGGGAGGCCCCGCAAGCCCAGACCCGGGGCTCACAGCCGGCAGGGGCCGCAGGAGGGTGGACGATGAGCACAGTCCCTAAACCACTGGCGGCGCGAGAGTCCTCAGGCACCGAGGCGCAGCCCCAGCAGCGCCAGAGGCTGTGAGGGTCGGGGCCGGCCAGAGGTAAAGACACGGAGATGGAGGCCGTTGTAGCAGCTCCAGTTCCTTTCAAATTCCACGCGGTCACCCAAAATCAGCAGCAAACAGGCCACCCCGCAAAGGAGTGAGCCCCCCCAAAAAAGAGGGCTCCGTCAGGGCTGTCTCGGCACAGGTGCCGGGTGGTGGCCTCCTGCCCCTGCTCCTGGGCGGGGGCGCCTGTGGTCCCTTCTCTCCCTCCGCAGGCCAGCGGCCTCCTGCCCACCTGCGACCTGCACCCGCCGGGGCTTCCCCTCACGGCCCCACGGCAGAGGCGGCTCCTCCCAAGGCCCCGCCTGCGGCCACTCAGGCCTCTCCCGGCAAACCTGTCCCTTTCGGGCAGCCCTTTCTGCCCGTGCGTCTGCGCAGGCGCCCTGTGTTCCTCTCGCCCCTTTACACCCCGCCCTTTGGGACAGAACCCGTGTCTGCGTCGTGGAGAAACTCGCCCGGGAACTCGCTGGCGCCCGTGAAAGGGGAGCGCCGGGGAAACCTGCCCGAGTGGAGCCGAGCCGAGGACCCCGCCTCCGAACCCGACAACTCCAGAAACGACTTCAGAAGCCTGCCCTGCTCTCTCTGCGCTGCCTGGCAAGTTCGGGCCCCCAGAGCCGCTCAGAAAACCCCACGGCTAAGCCCGGCCACTGTGTCTAGGCCCTGCGGACCCGGCGCAGCCTGGCCTCGGCACAGGAGTGGGTCAGACCAGGAAGAAACACAAAATTCCCCTTAATATCTCAGTGGAAATGGAGCCTGTACTGGGCCCCTGCCTGGTGAACCCCAAAAGTGTTGGGGGCCCCAATGCAACCGATGGCTTGGGCCCTGGCGCCTCCTGCAGGTGAGCTGCGCGCTTCAGCTTTATCTCAGGTACTAGCAAGCGAGCACGTCTGTCCGCGAGGGCCAAGGCTGATGAAACGGCAGGCGGGTGGGTGTCCAGAGAGAAGCCGCCGGGCTGCAGGCCGGGGGCCGAGGCTGAGCGCGCCGCGCTGACCACGGCCGGGGTGTCTGGGGCCGCCCAGAGCAGCCGGGCGCAGCAGGCCCAGCCCACGCTCCAGGTCAGCAGCTCCACGGGGCTGAACCGGGGCTCTGGGCTCCTGAACCCACACCCTCGAGCCTCAGGACGGCCGTGGGGCCAACCATGCTCTGAACACAAGTGCCCGCCCTCACCCGCTGCTCCCGCACGCGCCCCCGCCAGGCCCGGCCCAGAGCCCCCTCCACCCGGCAGCACGCGGTGCCGTCACCAGCCCCTCCGCACGGACCCGGCGCCTGAGCAGGAGGGTGGCCAGCAGGTCGCGCGGGGCCGCCAGGCTGACCGCGGTCAGCGTGTCCCGCTCTCCCTGCCAGATGGGAAAACGCAACGAACAAAACGCCCTGTTCCCTTGGCAGGGCCCTCCCGCGCGGTGACTCACGCTCTGGAGGCAGAAGTAGGCTAGGATGAAGAATGGCCAGAGGGTGTCCGGACGCACAGCCGCACACGCGGCCGGGTCCCGGGCCTTGCCCCGGAGCTCTGCGTCCCCCAGCCGCCGTCCCGCGCGGACCCAGCTCGCTCTCGGGTGGCCTTGGGCCGGGGGCGCCCCGGCCTCGGTTTCCCTCTGCGTGCACGGGACCCCCTCCCAGGATGGGGAGGGGGGGCGGCTCTCCCATCACGGGTGGGGGGGCGCGATGACAGCCGTCCTCTCGCCCCACGCCTCCCTCCTCTCCAGGTGAGGGCGGCCGGCTCCCTCTGACCTCAGCTTCCGCGCCCACATCTCCGCCTCACCCGCTCCCCGCGTCTCCTGCAGACCCTGTGGTGACATTGGGGCCCCCCGGGTTACCCAGGATCCGCTCCCCACCTTGGGACCCCCTGCTGGGGTCCTTTTGCCACATGAGGGGACATCACAAGTCCCAGGACGTGGACATCTGTGGGGGCGGCGTTGCCTGGCCCAGCACTGGGGCCTCCAGCCCCTCCCTGCAGGGGGATCCGACGCCCCCACTGTGACTGCCTCGGGCTGCCCGGGCCTGGGGGCCGCCCGATGATGGACAGCACTTAGTCCGGCAGCGTCACCAGAAACGAACGTGACTTGCTTCTGCTCTTTGCGACCTGATTCTGGTGTCCCCCCTCCACCCCCCACCTGCGCCCCCAAGCCAAGGGCAGGGCTGGAGCCATTACTTTTGCTGCTTTTGATGGCAGCCAGCAGCCGTCCACAGGCCCAGCTCCGGCTTCGGCCCCTGCAGCGCCCCCGCAATGGCAACACCATTGGTTTCTCCGCTCGTGGCCAACAGCCTTCAGCCTGAGAGAGGGACACCAGGGCCTCGGGAGTCTCCCCTGCCACGTGGGCTCCATGGAGTCACCCAAATTCTGACGGGCCCTCGGAGTGCTGCAGCCCTGGGGGTGGCGTGGCGGGGGCACAGGGGGACAGGGCCTGCTCCCCCTGGGGCCCGCTGCAAGCCCAGGGGCTCGGGACGCCGAGAGCCAAGGCAGGTCCCGCACGTCTCTCCCTGGAACCAGATTCACTCGGGCGGCCCCGGAGGAGGGAGGGGGACGCGGCCGCATGCCTCGGCGAGAATCTCCAAGACGCAGCCCCCAAGGAGACAAGGAGAGGGCAGACCCAGGCTCGGGCGGCAGGCACCAGGCGGCGGAGCTCCGGAGACGGCTCCTGGCAGAAGGTCCGAGCTCGGCGGGCCGGGGCCTCGGGAGGCGCGGGGCGGGGGACTGAGCGGCCAGCCCAGCAGAGCGAAGAGCTGCATCGGCGGGGAGCAGCTCTCGGGGGTAGGGGCGGCCTCCCCTCCTACTCACGGAGCCTCCAGAGCCCGGAGCGAGCGGGAGGCCGGGGGGGCCTGCAGATGAGGCTGGGGTCGCACTGGCAGAGACCGGGGCGGGGAGCAGAGCGGGGAGAGCGAGGCCTGCAAGTCAGAGGCTGCCCCACCCCCCGCTCCCCACCCCCCCCGCCTGCCCGATGGGGACAGGCCTCCCGGGAGAAGGCGGGGCGGAGGCTGTGAGTCAGGGGGCTGGCGCACCCCACTCGGGCCCGGTTCCTATCCTGGCCGACCCTGTGTGCTGGGCCCCGGGCCCCTCTGGCTCTCCGGTCCTGGATCTCGCCTGCCAGCATGGGCTTTGCTGCGCTTCTCTGCTGCCGCTGGACTAGGAATTAAGCGAGTTGGCATTGCCAAGCCTCGTGCCGCCCAGCTGGAGGGCGCGAGCAGATAACCACTGGCAGTGGGGGAAGTGGGGGGCAGCGGGGGGCAGCGGGGGGCAGAGGGGGCAGTGGAGGCAGGATGGTCTCCCCTGACACCGGGCCTGGGCTGGTGCCGGCAGCATCAGGCGCAGGGAATCTTCGGGATGAGGAAGGCGATGAGGAAATGGTTTGTTTGGACTGCGGCTTCGGCTCACTCAGGGCTTATTGATTTCATATTTCTTCCTACAGGAGGAATCCAGAGGAAATGTTAGGAAAACAAGGGCCTGGCTTCGCAAACAGGGAGAATAAAAGCAGGAGGCCCTGGCGCCGGCCCGGTCCGCGTGGGCTGTGAGCCGCAAACGAGAGGACGTCCAGCCGCCCCGGGCAGGGGGCGTGGGGTGTGGGGGGGCTGCAGAGAGTAGGCCAGGCTGGGCAGCTGCCCTGGCTCCTCTTACATCCCTCCTTGATGGAAAACACGAAATTCAGGCCCTTCGTCCTCGCAGCTGCAGGTCTAAGTCTTGTGCTCGCTGGGTGGGCGGGCAGGGAACATTCCAGAAGGTCCTGTGGGGCACGTGTTCTCGGACTCGTGCCCTCCACACCCCCCTCCTGCACCAAGGACACAGGCGTGTTTCATGCTAAAACGTAAGCCCAGGGGGGCAGGGCGGGTCCCTCCCTCGTCCCAGGACAATCTGGGGTGGGCAGAAGCATGGCCCTAGAGATGCCCACATCTTTGTGGACAAACCTGTGGACGGGTGACCTCCACCAGCGAAAGGGACACTGCAGATGGGAGAAAGCGAGCGTCTTCAGCGGGAGATTATCCCCTTTGTCTCGGGGCCCGGCGCCATCACCTGGCACTTGTGAGCCAGACGGAGGTGGGGGCACGACGTGGGCCCAGGAGCAGAGCTTGGAGGGGCACGAGCCAGGGACCGCGGCACCTCTGAGAGCCGGAAAGGCCTGGAAGTGGCTTCTCCCCAGGGCCAAAGCTTCCTTGCTGACAAAGACGAATTTATTTGCACCGCGGCCCCCTGGGGACCCCCGGGAGAGAGAAAAGTGTGCGCCCTCCCCCCGCCAATTCATATGTGGAAATCCAGCCCCCAATTCAAAGGTGAAAGTTTGGGGAGGTGGGTAGGCGTGGCGAGCTCATGAGGGTGGCCCCAGGACGGGGTCAGTGCCCCTTGAGACACTGAAGCCGCACTGCCCGGGAGGATGAGGCACGAAGGCACCCGCCTGCCAGGAGGGAGGCTTTCCAGGACCCGAGACAGCTGGCACCTGGGCCGTGGACAGCCAGCCTCAGGTCACAAGGAAACACGTCTGTCGTGCCAGCCCCGGCCCTGGCATTCTGTTCAAGCGTCAGAGCCGGCAGGCAAGGGTATGGCAGGGCTGACCCAGGTGACGCAAACAGATGTGGGTGTGACTTCGCTGCTACACCCGACCTGCTCCTGGGTGAGTCCCAGAGCAGAGGGCCGGGCACCCACAGTGCCCACCACTCTCTAGGGACAGGCCCAACTCCTGGGGGCTCGGCCTCCCGCCCTGACAAACCCCGCCTCCCCCTCCCCTGATGCAGCTGAGCCCCGTGTGCAAGAGCACCCTGGACCGCGGTCAGTGCCTTGCTTGCCTCATGAGTTCCCGAAGCCACCCATCTTCTCCAGCGCCGAGCCGGCCGAGGCCTCTCCTGGCTCAACATCAGGTGGCATCTGGGGCCAGTGGACCTTGGCTGCAGGCATGTGCCACCCCCCGTCCCCCAACAGGTGTGCCCCCCGCCCCGTCCTGGTGCGAGGAAAAGGGACAGTAAGGGGTGCGTGGTGGTCTGATTCGTTCTCTGGGAAGCCCAGAAGCACGTGCAGTGGAGTGTGCCAAGGTCCAGGCGCCCTGGCGGGGCCACAGGCTTTGCTGCGACAGGCGCTCCCCCAGATGCCCTCTCTCGGGTTCTGTAGCCTGCCCAGCCCCCCGGCTCTGTGCTGGCTCCCCAGAGCCCTCGGTCACGCAGCCTTTCCATTACTGCTTTGCTGAGTCCCTGCAATGGCCCAGGGTGCAAGAGGGACCGTGGCCTCTGAAAGCCACCCTCAGCTCCAGCTTCATCAGAGGCTGTGTTCCAAGGCCTCCTGCCAACTGGATCTCTCAGCTCGCTGCCAGAGCACGCTGCACCTGCACTCCACCCACGCTTCAGGTGTCTGATCCCCGCTGTGTGCTGGACCCTTCTTAGCCTTCTTGTCAGGTCCCTCTCCCCTTCCGCTGGCCCATCAGTGGCCTCCCTCGGGCTCCCCTTGCAGCTCTGCTTTGCACAGCGGCTTCTCCAGCACATGGACAGGGCGTGGCCAAGGAAGCGTGAAGGCCAGGGCAGCGGGTTACTTAATCGACACCCACGCCATGCCAGGCTCCAGGCTGAGGAGGCTGCACGGGGGACATCGTGCAAGTGCCCCGGCCTGGAGAGAAGGGCAACGGGTGGGTGGGGGTCGGAGCCAGGGGCTCACTCTTCACCCCTGCGACGTTAGGGGTTCAGCCAGTGTTGAGCCTCCGGGGGCTGGGTCATGTTTACTGCAGCAGCATGAAGACATGCACGGAGGCCATGCGGGCAGCACATGTGTGCACAGAATGAGGACCCAGCGTGCTCGGTGACCAGAGGTGATTGCTGTAAAACCTGCCCAGTCCTGCTAACCACACGTGTGTGCACATGTGACCACGTGTGAGTGTGCACACAGATGCAACACATAGGCTAGAGTGTACATACATGAACATGTGTGGCGTGTGTCTGTGTTGCTGACAATGATGTGTGTGTGAGTGCGTGTGTGGCCACACAGGAACCCACACATGCACACAGGCTGGTGTTGGGATACACGCCTGAACGTGCATGTGGCCAACCCACAGGTGTGCACACACATGCACACGTGTGCACACAGGCAGAGGGGGAGCCAGGGCTCCAGGACGGCCAGACTGATCGTCTGCTCTTCCTCTACGTGCACCTCGGCCTGCTCCTCCCGGGCCATCAGATGCTCCCCGCGGGCGCCCAGGCCGGCCGCGCCAGCTCCCGGGGCCCTGGCCCAAACACAGCTGTCTGCTTAGACGGAGTCGAGGGTGCTCCCTCTCTCGGGCATTACGAGCGCCGCTGGATTCGATCCCCGTGCCCGTGAGTTACTGTCTCCCCGGAAAAAGAAACCGTTCTAGGAGCGAGAATGGTGGATAAATGGTTTTGTGGATTTTTTAAGAATTTTTATCTGTTATGGCAAATTATGTCCCCAAAAGGCATCTCCCAGCTGCACCCCCGCTGCCAGGGGACCCGTCTCTCCGTAGGCAGCCCCGGCTCTGAATTGCTTCCCTCGCCCCAAGCCCCTGCCCTACCAGGGACTCCAAGGCCCTCTCCGGCTTTCCCCCTTCAATGCGCTTGAGCGTTTCCGGAACGTTCTAGCCACTGTGCTCGGAAAGTGGGTCCCCCCCAGGCTCCCCTGGGTGGCCTCAGGGAGTTGCCCTCTGCCTTCCGCGCTCTGTCCCCCGCAGCCCCTCCTCCGCCAGCACCGGCCTTACGGGCTGGGCTTTGCTGCCTCTCAGCCCCACCGTGTTTGTCACGACGCCTGGTCCCGCTTTGCCAGGCTGCTTGAGGAAACAACCCCCAACGGCAGAGACGCTGGTCCCCGACCTCACACACAGGCTCCTATGGGGCCAGCAGAGGCCCCTTAAGATTGTCCCCCGGGACATGCATGGCCCCAACAGGTGCACATGAGCTCCCCAAGGCGGGAGAGTGGCTGCACCCCACTCCCAGCAGGCGACTGCCGCCTCAGGGGGCCGCCGTCCCAAGTGCCATGTCGGCGGCTTGACACAGCTGAGACGGGTTCTCCTGCTGTCTGGAGGCCGGAAGCCCCGAATCAAGTGGTGGCCGGCGGGCCAGGCTCTCAAGGAGGCTCCGGGAGGGTCCTCCTGCCTCCAGCTTCCACCGTGGGCTGGCCACGGGCAGAGTCCTCACCTGGGCCGCGTCACCCCACCCCCTGTCACCCACGGCCGCGCCCTGCTCGTCTCAGCCTGATCTCCAACGAGGCCACGACACCCGGGCCGGGGCCACCTCTGCCGTGGGAACTCACGATCCCGCAAAGACTCATTTCCTCCACAGGTCACCTTTGAAGGACACCATCGCCGGGTGCAGCGACCGGGCCGCCCGCGTCTAAGCTGTTTGCACACAAGCCGCCAGCGCGGAGACCCCATTCAGCTGCAAACCGCCTGCCAGCGGTCACGGCCAGTGGTCACAGCTGCCCCAGGGGCCTCCGGGCCCTCCTGCCGTTCCCGGCCAGCGACCCCAGCTGTCTGGATGTCCCCAGGCCTGGAGGGTCCCCGGGTCTGGCGGGGAGAGCCGGGTCTCCTCTGAAGAAGGCCCCCTCCCTCCCCCGCGCGCCCTGGTCTGCCCCAGCCCACCCAGAGCCTGGGCTCCCCTGCTTGTCTAGAAGGCCCAGGTAGAAGCAATCATTAAAAACATGTAAATTAAGTTACCCCGGGAGCTTAATAGATTAGTCATCGGCTTTCCCCTCCTGGTGGAGCTTCACCTTCTGTGGAAATTAATCACCAAATGGCTCGAAACCGCCACCAAAGATGAGCTGAGCTGCACTCGCGGCGCTGCTGAGTGGACAGGCCCTCTGCGCCCGTCCCCCTCCGCCTCCAGCGGGGCCCCGCTCCCGCTGCGTCCACACGGCAGCGCACCCACGACAGAGGAGGGTCAGCCCTGATGACAGCACGAGGGAAAGGTGTCTGCCCCCGCAGCCCCGCTCGCTGGCATACTCAGGCCCGGGACTCGTGAGCGCGGACGGTGCGCTGGGGCACGTGTCAGGACAGAAACCCACCGGTTCCGCCCCTGCCCTCAGGCCACTCTCGTGCGGTGACCGACTGGTGTGACCAGAGCCACCACAGGGTGCCCCGGGCCCCAGGTAAGGAGGAGCTGCCCGGGAAAGCCAGGAGGGCTGCCTGGAGGAGAGGACCATTTGCGCTTCTTCTTAAGCATGGGCTGGCGTCTGCCACAGGAGAGGCTCCGGGAAGGAGCAGCCGTGTCAGCATGGAGGCAGCCAGACGCGGGGTCAAAGCTGGACGGCCTCTGACCAGCAGCGGCAGAACCGCACTGTCCTGGGAATCACTCGCCCTCTCTGAGCCCTGGTCTTCTGGCCACTCACTCTAACTTCGCGGCTGCCTCCAGGAGGGGTTGTGATTGGTGCTGCTGCTGCTGATGGTGATGACGTCGGCGGCTCTGGGCACCGCAAGGCCCCTGTGCTGCTGGAGCACAGGCTTGCTGAGCGCGGCCCTTCGAGTCTGCAGACACGTCCATCCTGAGGACGGGGCATGGGGTGGAGGGATGGACGGATGGAGGTGTGAGTGAATGAAAACCAGCACAAGGAGGAAAGGGTGATGGTGTCGTGTTGCAGGGCGCTTCCCGGCGGCCCTGGGAGGGCCGTGACGGGCTGGGCTGGAGCAGCTGCTCAGACACGCGTCCTGGAACCACGCAGGGGCTCTGCAGAGGGAGGGCTGCAGGGGGCCGATCCGCTGAGCCCCTCCGGCCCGCTCCCGGCTCCTCCTGGGCGACCCTGAGCCACACCCCAGGGTCTCGGTGCCCCTCGCAGTTGCTGACATCTCCACCTGGACAGGTCCATCCTCTGCAGGCCCCCAAGTCCGGCGTTGGTTTCCTGCTGTAGCAGGTTAGCGGGACCCGGCCCAGCCCAGGACAACTGGACGCCCTGGAGGAGGCGCTGGCGGCCAGACCACAGCTGCAGGCACAGCAGCAAAGCGGCCTGGAGCCCGGGGTTTTGTGGGTGCGCAGGGAGATGTTTCCAGCTTCACATCTGTCTGCAGTGTCTCCCAGGACCGAGGCTGTGCCTCTCCGCCGGCCCCGCTTCCGCCCGCCAGCCTCGCCAGCCCCAGCTCGCACCCAGCAGGGACACAGCCGTTGGCCTCACGAGCCCCCAGTCCAGGGGGGCAGGCAGGGCCGGGCGCCCTCGCTGTCTCGGGCTTGCCCCGGGGTCCTGCAAGCCCGGCTCGGCCACCAGCCTGCGGCTCCTCCCTGCTCTGCCGGCCGTGGCCTCTGGGACTCTCCTCCGTGGCTGCAGAAGACGCCTGCCCGGCAGCTGCTTCTGGCAAGTGAGCAGAGTCGGGGAGATGCCAATTTGTGGCAGACGTCTGAAGAAGCTATTTCTAAAACAGCAATTACCAGAAAGGGGAACAAATTACTACTTACTTCAGAGACTTTCACACATGGAGAATCAGGGCCCTACAAAGTAATCAGGGCAATGTGTTTGCAAAACTGCATTATTTATATTGAACTATTTCACAGAGAAAGGTCAGGCACAGAAATTGAAGGTTAGCGAGGGATGAAATGCCAGGGTCACGGGCCCGCCGCGGAGGCTGCTCGGCCCCCGATTACTGCCACATTAGGCGCATTTGAGAACCATTAAATCAATCCAGGCTGCCGGCCAACGTCAGATTTCTAGGAAAAATGAGCTCAGTTGTCCAAACCCGAGGGCGGAACAGCAGAGAGGGACAGGCCCCCCGCCCCATGCCTGCGCCGGGCAGAGTTCGGCCATCTCCAGGGAAGCGGCCCCGGACCCAGGCCAGCCAGCAGGCGCGGGGAACCATCTAGCTTGGTTGCCAAGCACCCGCCGGCCTCTCTGGGGCGCCACCCAGGGTCCCAGGACATCCACAGTGAACCCGGACGGAAGGGAGAGCAGGTGCAGAGGGGACCCCCGACTGGACATCAGCTGGGCGGGGCCAGGGCGCTGAGAACCCCTCCCTCCATGCCCCACCTCCCCAAGGGCAGTGTGTGGTGCGGAGACAGGACCACTGGGGAGCGTGAGCGACCCCCCCGGTGTGCTGTGTCTGCAGCGCTTCGCTCATCCCAGTCTCAGGCACCCCACACGGCCGAGGCGCCAGCACTGGCCGCCTGCCCTGTGGCCCTCCAGACTGGCCAGGAGCTCGGGCTCGGCCCTTGGGGCCTTTCCCCTGCACCTTTGCCCGGACACAATCCCCAGGGCTCTGTCCCGTGGTCTAGCCTGACCTCGCTGGGCAAGGACGGAGCCTTCCAGACGGCGATGGCGAGAGGGATGGCCAAGATGCCGGGGCTGAGTGTGGGTCAGCCCGGGCCTGGCTGGCAGAGAAGTTTTCCCAGGCTGGGTCTGCGTTGGGTCCAGTCCATGTCTTGAAGTTACGAAAGGGTCAGCCTTGAACATTTGCTGGGGGAGGTGGCACAGGCCCAGCCGGGGGAGGTGGGACAGGCCCTGCCGGGGGAGGTAGCACAGGCCCTGCCGGGCTCTCAGTGGCTCCCTTTCTTCTGTCCTTTGGCCTGGACCAAGCTCAGCCTCTAGGCCCCCTCGGCAGGACCACAGCCTGAAGTGTGTCCTCACGCTCCAACCCGGGTCCAGGCAGCACCCAGCCCTGTCTCACCAGCAAGCCCCCCCCCCCACCCAAGCCATCCTCGCCACCAGGCTGGCAGGTCTGCACCCCCTTGTGTCATTCTCCCACACTTTCTACTGCCCGGGTCCTGCCCACCCCCGCCCCCAGCTGCTTCACGACACCCTCCTGCTGCGTGCTCTGCCCCTCGGCTGCCCAAGCCCCCGCCGTCCTCCCACCCCTGCACCGGCCCACCCAGCTCTCGGGCTCTGGCTTCCCGCTTCCCGCGCAGGTGAAGTCGTCCTGGCGAGTGTCGGCTCCTTGGCTCACTCACTCGCTCAGCCCCTGGCCACTCACACACTGCTCCGGAGGGCTGCCTGTCCTGCTCTCGGCGGCGTCCTCTGCACCCAAAATAGTCTCGCTCACAAAAACGGCACTCAACAAACACGCAAGGAATTTATTTATTCTTCCGTCCACCACCCACCTTCTGCCCGTCCACCCGTCCATCCACCATCCGTCCACCGTCCGTCCATCCTTCCATCCAGCCTCCCGTAGATACATCCACCCCGGTTGCCCCAGAAGCTCGAGGGTAGACCCCATGAGGAAGGGGGGTGGAGAGAAGCCGAGATGCCGGAAGGGAGTTTGGTCTCCGCTCCTCAGCTCCTTCTGTGTGGCGCGTGGGCCGAGACGAGCCGGGCAGGAGCTCGGGCGTCCTTACAGACCCGCAGCGGGCACTTGCAGGCGGGCACAGGAGCAGTCCGCCTTCAGGTGGCACGGAAACCTCCAGAGAGGTCAGAGGACGAGGCCCGGTGGGGACGCCCAGTGCGGCGGCCGGAGGACGCGCCGGAAGGGCTGGCAGCACCTCGCGACTCGCGAGGCCCCGGGCAGACGGCAACGGGCGCGCGCTGCTCGAAAGCAGCAGAACCGCTCCACTCGCGGTTCTCGAGCAGAACAGCCTTGCTCTCTTGCACCGCCTCGCTCCCCGCTTTGCACTGGGATTCGTATTGCTCCGGCGCCACTCCCAGTGACAAAGGAGCGCTGGTGTCAAGTCCACGCGGAACGTCGCCCCGCGCCTGCCCTGTGCGGGCCGGGTGTAAGCGCAAACCCAGCGCGCTCACTGCCTCTCGGCGGGGTGGCCGAAACCGCCCCGTTTGGATTTTGCAGTGGCAAGAGTGTCCTCCTGAGCTCCGTTCCCTCCGGGAGAGGCGACACCCAGCGCCCCCAGGCTCGCAGACTCCGTGTCCCAGGCCGCCGGGCCGGCCCTGAGGCCCAGGGGACCGGAAGGAGAGGACGACTGGCTCTGCCCGTCCACTCACACCCTCAGGCCGGCAGGTGCCCGACGGACCTTCTGAGGTCAGCTATGTCCGGCCCGGAGCAGGATCCGAGGGTGGGCACAGGCGGCCAGCAGAGGCTCCTTCGCGGGCTGAGCAGCCGCTGGCCTCAGAGGCCTGGGTTTAACCCAAGCCCTGTGTGTCCCGGGGCGGATCACAGGCCTCTCTGCCCTGTCTGTGGATCTGGGCCTAAGAATGGCCGATCCTTCTGAGAACTCCAGCGAGGACTAAATAAAGTGCGTGACATGGTGCACGCAGCCTCGCCACGCCCAGGGAATGACTGTGAGCGCAAGGGACGTTCCCTCTCTGCTCTGCAGGGAGCGCTCGTGGCAGAGGGGCCCGGAGAGCAGGGCCCGGGGCCCGCGGCTCCCATGAGTCTGTCCCCACAGCCTCCTGCCTTCTCGTACCAACATCTCCCGGACCAGGGCAGTCCCCCGGAGCTTTCTAGAGCGATGGGATGTGCTGTCTGCACTGACCGCTTCAGTAGCCACCAGCCACGCAGCCACGAAGCAAGTGAGATGTGGCTGTTGCTGCTGAGGACGTGAAAATTTTACTTTAATTAATTTTATTTAACTAATTTAAATGTGCAAAGCCATGTGGCTGCTCCAAACCATCATTTCCAGAATTTCTCCATTTGAAAGAAAATAAAATGCTCTTTCCTGTAAAGATGGCTGTAACACTACTGCCGCTCTGCAGAACATTCTAGAAGGCAAAGCCAGTGTCCACAGATATTGGGACATTTGGCCTTGCAAACACTACAGAAAAGGACTTCCCTCACGTCTCTTTCAGTCAGTGCTAATGATTCCAGCGCCCTGGACTCCATGTTAAGTCACTCACTCATTCATTCATTCAACAAACAGGTGGTGTCAAGACCGTGTGCCAGGCTCCATCCCGTGCCGGCAGCCAACGATAACTGTCTCCTTTACCAGGTGTCGGGGAGCCTGCCCCAGCCGTCTCCCGGCAGAGAGTGTGGGATTGACACACCCGGCCTTGCCTGCGGAGGGCTGGCAGTGCCACGGGGGCCAGACTTCGAAGCAGAGGCTGGGGGAGCGGGGACAACGGGCCCACTCAGCTCTCTGACTCCAGCCCAGGAGGCCCCTGTTGCCGCGCCTGGCGCTGCTCCACATGAGCCGGGACCAGCTCACCCTGCCGGTGACAGTTTGGCCCCACAGCGAGGGGAGACAAATCTTCGGGTCCACCCACCCCAGTTCTTCTCCCAGAGGTGGAAGATCCCCAGAAGTGGAGGAGGGAGCACCCTGAGGGCGCAGGGACCAGCAGTGCCCTCCCCTGAGCTGCCAAGGACACAGAAGCAGGGTGCCATGTCCGTGACTTCCACCCAGCACGGGGCCCCTTAATGATTTTTAGATTAAAAAACCGAGGTTCTGGCATAGCCTTAAGATGCCTAATAAAGCAACTGGCCTGTGAGCCAATCTGGCCTCCAAATGGAGCCCAAATGCAGACGCGCGACCGGCCCTGCCAGGTCTGCTTAATGCAGAGTGGGTAATGTCATTACCAGCCGCTGGAACGCAGGCTGAGGAATAAAAGAAGCATGCCAGCCGTCAGGCCCGCTCTCCCGCCGGCAGACAGCTCGGAGCGGGTCCCCTCCGCGCTGGGTTCAGCTCGCCAGCCGCCAAGGAAGGCCGAGGCCCGTCCAGCAGGCACCGTTGCTGGAAGGTCACTGGAGGCCTTGGAGCCCCTCCTGCCCCTCAGCTCCAAAGGGGACCTGGGACAGACACACCAGAGACAGACACGCAGCCCAGGGCCCGTGCCAGGCGCTGCCAGCAGCTCTGCCTCGCTTGTGCCCACCAGATCAGCTGTCTGCAGACCAAGCCCCGGGGTTCAGGGTCCCGGCTGGCCCTGGCATCAACCCGCAGAGGCCCCGCCCAGGCAGGCCCCAGCCCGGCCACACTGCCGGCATCAGAGAACCGGGGTGGGAGAAGGAGAGTCGTTGCAGTCAAAGCCAGAAGTGAAATGGCATGGAGGGAGCGAGGCCGGGCCTGAGAGACTCGGAAGGGAGGAGGTCTAGCAGACGGGCAGAGCCGGCCTTCTGTCTCCCCTGCGCTCCCATCCTGGGAAGAGACCCGACCGGAAAAGGCACCGGCCTCCCCTCGTGGAGTTTGGCAATCGGGGAGTCGGGGTTCGCACAAAGCTGGGGTCCGTCAACTCCAGCCAGCCAGGGGGAGGCTAGGTAAGGGCCGGGGCTTTGGTCTCACCCCTCTGCACTGGCCACCTGGCCTGGTGGGGGAGCAGGCTCCTCTGCACGACGCCCAGCCAGGACCCTCTGGCTCCGCAAGCACGACCGTGGGAATGGACGGCGCCTCTGGAGAGCCCTGGCTCAAAGGAGCGGAGCATGGGGCTGGGTGCACAGGGCCCTGGGTCTGCCCGGAGCTGCCCGAAGGCCCATTGGCCATGCTGGGCCTGGCCTCGGCCACCCTGCAGCAGCCCTGGGGAGCTGCCAAGAGGGGCTCCCGGGCAGGCATGTCCCCCAACTAGGGGAACATCTGGCCCACAAGCAGCAGCACCACCCCACGTGGTCCTGAGGAGGCCGCACCCCCAATGTCCTCCCAGAAACTTGCAACTCCCCTTGATTCTTTGAACTTCTCCTTTGGGGCCCAGGTTGCACGGGCACAGAGTGCAGATAGAAGCCAGGAGCTCAGCGTCTGGAAGGAGGGTCTGCGACTCCGCGGCGTCATCTGTCACCGCGCGCCCGAGGGCGGCCCGGCATCTGGCCCGAACTGTAATGAGCACATATTGAGCAGCCCGGGCCTGATTTATGAACAGCGAGGTGGTACAGGCAAGCCGCTATTGACAAATGGAAGCAATTTTAGGCACCCCAGATCAATACCCTTTAATCGAGTCAAATCTTAATAAATTAAATTAAGGCAAGATTCCCGACTCGCCCCAAACCAGGAAAACAAACGTGTGTGAGACCCTCCCCGTGGCCCACAACGCGTGAGTCCCTCGCTGCCCAAGGTGGCAGCTTCACGTGCCTCGGGGCCCTTAGATGCCCAGGTCTATGGTCCTCTGGGGCTGGGCCCTGGGGCAGGGGCTGCTCAGGCGGCTGGGCCATCGAGGACCTCAAGTTCTGTTTGTGGGTGCAGCCATCAGACACCCCTAAAAGCACAAAGCCAAGTTCCAGCCCTGCCCTGGCCAGCTGGTGGGCGTGCGGAGACCCCGTGGGCCTCCACAGGGAAGCAGAGATGACCGTCGTGCTGGCCCTGCAGGCTGCCAGGGCGAAACAGGAGCGCCAGCTTGGCAGCCCAGCCTGGCGCAGGGCTGCCAGTTTAGGGGAGTAGCGGTGCCCACTAGCAGGGCCTCCTCACCCACAGCGCCCGGCCAGCCTATCCTGGGACACACGCCCTTCCCGGGAGACAGGGTCCCCACTGGCTAGAGGTCAGCTGGTCCATCGGATCAGTGTCCAGGCCCAGAAGGGGGGTTTCAGGTTGGAAATTCTTTGACCCCTGGTGTTTCCCACCTCGGGGGAGCCCCACTTCCTGGTGTCAAGTTTGGAACATGGTTCTATCCGTAAAAGCTCAGCAAGGCCTCGGGGATCATGCCCCCCTCCCCGGCATCTTCAGTGGAAGGAGGTGACACACACGGCAGTGGGTTGGGGGTGGGGGGTGGGGGGGCTGGGGGTGGTCCAAGCCCGGAGGCAGCTCAGCCCTCAGCAGCGTCAGCCTGGGAGACGGCCCAGGGCTCGCAGCATCACTGGGGAAGCTGATACCCTCCCGCTGCCTCCCAGTGGTCACAGAGGGGCAGGGTGCTGGGGGGAGGCTCCTGCCCTTGTGGAGGGCACCCCCATCTGGGTGTCGATGTGAGCAGCCAGCTCGACTGCTGTGCCCTCCACACACCGTCCCAGCTCAGCCATCCTTGGCTTGTCCCTGGACTCGGCCCAGGGGAAGGGGTCGGAGTGGGTGTTCTGGGGGACAGCAGGCTCCTCTCTTCCAGTTTTGGGGTCCCTGTGGCCCCCCAGGCCGGGCTGCCTCACTCCCATCTCCACCTCTGTCTTCACTGGCCTCTCTGGCCTCAGCCCCTCCTGAGGACACTCGTCCGCACAGTCCAGGACGACATCCTCACTCAGGAACCTTATCTCGTCTGCAAGGGCCCCTCCCTGAGGAGCTCACAGCCACGGTCCCTGGATGGGGGCCGCCCTCTCCGGGGAGCCACCCTTCAGTCTCGACCCACCATGGCCAGCACCGTAAAGGGAAGAAGCAACATCTGGATGAGTGAGTGAGCAAGTGACCAGCAGCTGCTCGACAGAGGCCGGCATGTGAGCGTGCAGTGGGCAGGGGTGGGGGCTCCCCCCTGGTGTGGGCATGGAGAGGGACAGGGGCTGAGACCCCGTGGTGAGGGGAGCTCCAGGGTCAGGCCTGGAGCTTTGTCTCTGACAAAGCAGCAGCCGAGCCTTGCGCCTTCCTGTGGACCCGGGCCCGGAGCTGAGCCAGCGGGCGGCAGCGTCCAGCCAGCGCCCAAGCCCCAGGCTGACCTCAGAAGCCCCCCACCCCAGCAGGCTGGGAAATTGCTGCCCAGCAAGCACGGAGTGTCCACGCGTGTGCGCGCGCGTGTGTGTGTGGCCACATGCACGCATCTGTGTGTTTTGGGGGTGAGTGTGTGTGTGTGTGTGTGCATGATGGTGCAGGCGTGTGTGGTGTGCAGGCGTGTGCTCGAGTGCGGGCGTGTGCGTGAGTGTGGCGTGTGCTCAAGTGTAGGCATGTGCGCGTGTGCAGGCGTGTGCAGGCGGGTGTGTGTCTGCATCGCTAAGTGGGTGTAATTAGGGAGCGATACCAGGACACTTATCTCCTCTTTAGGCCCGTGATTTCCCGTCCTGTCAGAATATTAGCGCTAGAAATTATGAGCCCTAAATGGAGCTGGTTAACACAAAGGCCGTGAAATATTTGTTTTTAATGGAGCTGTACACAAGCTAATCTGTCTTCGGGCGCCGAGGCCCCCCTTCCAGAAGAAGACAGTCTTCCCAAAGGCAAGCGGCGAGACCCTCCTCTGTGCTACAGATGTCCCGCCTCGCTCCCCAGGGGGTCCTCTGGGGCACATGGGGCTCCCGGTCTCTGGGCATCGGCCAGGCTGGGGACAGGGCAGGTGACACAGCGGGCACGAAGCCCCAGGGACGCTCCTTTCACACGCAGCCATCATCCATCCGCGCGCTCCATCCCTCACCCATCCAGCCGTCCGTCATGCCCACCTCGCCGGCCTCCCGTCACCTGCAGCCCACTGTGGGGGCCCGTGTCCTGGCTGTGCACGTGTCCAGCCCCGCCCCATCACTCATATCTTTCATGTATGTTCACACCTGTCATCCGTCTACACGTGCCCCGCCCACCCCGCCTCTGTCCACCCCGCCTCCACCCATGCACCCGCCACCCACGCTCCACCCGCCCATCCGTGCACCCGGGCATCTCTCTGTAGTCATGAGACCTGTGTCCCCACCCATTTATCTCCATGTGCGCCCGTGTGAGCATGTGTGTGACCTGCCCTCACCCGTGAACACGCGTGGATGGTAGACAAGGACAGACACAAATAGAAAATAAGGAAATTCAAGCTGTGATTAGGCTCTTGGCCACAGTTGGATCCGTGTAGATGCTTCTTCAGAGCAGGAAATATTTTGCTTGATTTTGTTCTGCTGGAATCATAATAAATAAATCGCACGGACGCCCCCCACCCCCGGCGCAAGCTCGTTTGCCCAGCACAAAGGGGCAGGGTGCTCCCGATGGACGGGGCATTCTGCTCAGGGACGTTCCCTCGGGGACGACGGGCTGCACGACTGCAGAGCCCCCCATGGAACGGGCGGGGCTCCGGTGCCCCCTGGTGCTGAGGGGGCTGGCAGGGCCCCAGCCCTAGCGGCCGGGCTCGCCCAAGCCTGCTCCCTGCACAGAGAGCGGAGATCAAGCCTCATTACCGTGTCTGCTCCCGTTCGGGGGAATTAACTGGAATTTACTGTGAGAGGCTGACGTGGAGAGCGGGGAAAATGGATGTTTTGAGTCTTAATTTCCCCTTTCTGAGGCCGCATCTTTCATGAGGAATTTACCCTTGCCTTGTCCCTGTCCACTGCTGCGATCCATTTTCAATGCCACTCCTGCCAGCCTGGCCCTTCCCTTCCCTGCCGACAGCCACTGTTCACGGGGTCCTCGGCAGCCTCGCCCCGCGCCGGCCGCTCCCGCTGCCTCCAGGCTCACCTCTTCGCCCCGAACTCCTCAGCAGCCCCGGCTCGTTCGCCCTCCCGGGTCCGCCCACCTTCTCCAGAAGAGGAGTTTGCAGAGGCAGTGGAGGGGGCACCCCAGCCCACGGGGCTGCAGCACACTCCCCCAGACTGGGGTCCCGACTGCACCCCTGCGGCAGAGCTGAAACCCTCCGAGAGGCACAGCGCCTGGAGCCTGGCTTCCTCCTGAGCACCAAGAGGCTCCGAGAGGCTCCCAGGGGCTCCCAGGGGCTCCCAGGGGCTCCCAGGGGCTCCCAGGGGCTCCCAGGGGCTCGAGACTTTAGATGTGTGGCACGGGAGTCAGAAGCTGGCCTCGGGGCCCCCACCCTGGAGGATCACCCCAGCTGCCACACGCCCGGCCACCGGAGCCACTGACCCTCCCTCCACTCGGTGCCCACAGAGCTGACACGGGAGAATCCAGGCTGGGAGGATGCAGGCGGCCCCCAAGCTACTCCCCAACCTTGACTGCACAGGGCGTCACGAGAGGTCAAGGGCAAGCAAGAGCGGGGTGTCCCTCGCAGACGAGCTCCAGGAGCTGCAGAATGCAAAGAGGCGGCTCCTCAAATCCTTCGCCTTCCATTGAGCCATTTTTGAAATGCGAGCGTCACGGCTGCCAGCAAGCCCACACTCGGCCGTGGCTATTTATGGAAACACCCCCCACCCCCCAACCCCCCCCCGCGCCGGTCCAGGGAGACGCGCGAGCTGCATAAACACAAAGGACAACTGGCAAACTCCAAGTCGTACCAGAGGCTACAAATCAGCCCTTGGGCTGGGTCCCAGATCCAAAGAGAAGTGTGATTAAGTGTGACTTTCTCAAGTTTTGTTTGGATTTATTCCTAAAAGCGCCTTCACCCAGAGCCGCAGCGCGTGCTGGCACAGGCGCAGCCCTGTCAGGAGGCGGAGGGCTGAGCGGCGTCCGGGAGGAGGCAGGAGCGAGGGAGCGCCCGCAACAGATGGCTCGGCGCGGCGGCGGCACCAGGCTCCACGGGCCTGTCCGGGGGCGGGGCTGGTGCCACGAGCTGCGACCCCAGGGGCAGTTGCCCCCCGCAGGCCGCTGCCCGGACCCATGGCCAGTCGGGTGGTGGGCGCGCCAGGCCGGGCATCACGGGAGACGCTGGCTCCCGCGGGGACACACACGGGGCGGCCGAGGAGGTGAGTGGCACAGTGACGTCGGGGCCACGGGCCCGGGCTCTGCCTCAGCCAGGACGGGTAGCAGCGGGGGATCCCCAGGGCGGAGCTGCTGCCAGTGTCCTTCCGTCTGTCCGGAACCTGCGCCTGGGAGGGGACTCGCCCTGCCCTGCAGCAGAGCCGGAACCCCGGGGCTCATCAGCACACGCGTGGACTTGGGGCTCCTCGGCCGCTGCATCCTGGGCTCGGGCTCCTGGGTGCGAGTGAGATCATGTGCACCTCACATCCGCGCCAAGGTGAGGGACCTTGCAGAATGCCCCCCCAGACCGCCCACCCCCGTGCTGCGGAGTCAGAGGGCCCCCCCAGCTCTGCTGCCCGGAGCCGCTGCTCTCCCCAGGGAGGAGAGGAGATGGGCCGGGGCCCTGCGCCCTGGAGAGCAGCAGGTGCAGAGGTTCATCCCCCCCACCCCCAACACACCCGCTGCCTGCATGGCTCTGGGGCGCTGAGGAGCTGGGCCCAGCCTTCGCTTTCCGAGGTTCTGACCTTTGACTCCCGGAGCCGACCTCCAGTCAGCAAACCCCCTTACGGGCTGGCCCACCCCACCCCACCCTCACACTCGGGGCCACCAACCCCCGCAACTCTAGAGCAGGTCCGGACAACTGGGGGAGCCCCAGCCCAGAGCCTGTGAGATGTTCAACCAGCCCCCCAGGCCTGGCTCTGCCCCTCCCCACTTCCTGCAGAAGCCACAGCCGCTTCGGGGGCTCCTGCCCACGTGCCCCCACTGCCCCGCCCACCCAGCGCTTCCCGTGAGGCCCGGCCTGCGGCATGGCCACGTCCCGGGGACCCTCCTTCGCTGCGGCTCGGTCTCCTGGTCTGCCGGCCTCACACACACAACAGCCACAGAACCCGCACTTGACACAGGAACGGCCAAGCCTGGCCAGCGCTGCCCGCTCCTCCTCCGGGGCCTCTGTGCTCCCTCGTGCCGGGGTGGGGCCGGGGACTGCTGGCCAGCCGGGCCGGCAGGTCAGTCCATCCTGGGGGCAGGACGAGTGGCCCCCCCACACCGAGAGTCGCCAGGCCACACCCCTCCTGGACTCTCAGCAGTGACCTCTGGGCAGCAGGGACACCGCCTGCCGCTGCCCGTCCTGGGTGACCTGCTGTGCCCACCCTGCACCCCAGCCCACCTGCCCCCCTGGGGCCACAAGCGAGGGGCACCGACTCCCAGCGGGCGGCCTCCAGAAGGACCAGGCCCGCGTCCAGACCAGAAAGCTCCGGCAGGGGACAGACTGACCGCCACCGCGCCAGCGGCGCATCAGGGAGACTCACCCTCTAAACGTCTATCATCCAATCGCCCCAGGAGAGACGTGTATGGAAGGCCCAGGAGCGAGCCAGCGCTGCGCCACGCGGCACCGTCTCTGGTTCCCGCAAGTCTCAGTACACCCACCGCCTGCACATGAAGGACTTGCGCGTCTAATCACGTCGACTTTACATTAGTTAATTTCTAATGCATTTTCCAGAACGCTGTGCACATGCAGGCCGGGCGCTCTCGCCCCGTGTCAGCCCGGCCTTTGCCAGCCCCGGGCGGCTGTGGGGAGGCTGGTTGATGGCCGCCGAGCGCGCGCCGCTCACCCTGGAGGCCGGGGAGTGGGGCCGGCACACCAGGAACAGGCGGGGGCCAGAGCTCGGGACCGTCGCTGAGCCCCAACAACAGCCCGACAGCAGGAGCGGCTTCCTCCCGAGGGGGGGCTCGCTCTGGCCTCCCCGGGTCAGGGGCGGGTGCTGGGCCCATGAACCCAGCCCAGAGCCCGGCCCGGGGCGCCGTCCCTCCAGACTCAGCATCACGATTCCGGAACCCGGGCCTCCCTCTTCGGGTGGGTCTGGGCTAGAGGAGTCGAGGGGGGCCCCACGTCTGTGCCCCAGAAGTCTGCTGCTTCGCATTCTCCCGTAACTCCCGGGGGCCTGCCCGGCACAGCCGCTGTCTCAGGAGGCTTTGATGCGCGGCTTTCTGCCCCACGTCAGCCTTCGGGGACAGCGCCCGAGCCGGCGTCGCGGGGGCTGGGAGTGGGGGCGCAGCCCTCACCCTCGGGTGCGTCCTGGGGACGGGCTCAGCTCTCGGCCTCCATCCCTCGGTGGCCGCTCCTCAGTCTGGGGCCACCCGCCCAGCAGGAGTCAGGCAGCGCGAGCTCCGCACCCTTCCCTGGGGTGTCGACAGCAGCCCCAGGTGCAGGCCACAGCTCTGGTCAGCAGCCCTGCTGTCTGCCCCTGAGCGGGACGCCGCGGGCATCTCAGGGGCTCTTACAGGCCCCGGTCAGGGTCGCTGGGGAGGGACCAGGGTCCTCGGCCAGGGACCCACACAAGCGCCCTGTCCTGCTCTGAGGGTCCCCTCTAGGCTCCGGCCCCACTTCCCAGGGACTGGTAATGGCCCTTCCTGAGGAGGAACACAGGACTCGGGGCTGCTCGCCTGCGCCCACGGGAAGGAGCCGTTCCTGGCTGCTCCTCGGATGAGGATGGCGGGGAAAGGCAGCCCAGGAGAGGCTGGCGTGGGGGCGCTCTGTGGCCACGGGGAGGCCACGCTGGGGCAGCCTGACCGTCCCAGGCAGGAGGTGTGGCTGCCCACTGAACTAGTGCCCTCTGCCCATTCAGCAGCCTCATGGAGCCCGCCCTGTGCCCTCTCCTGCCACAGCCGGCACCCTGGGGGGCCAGGGAACCCCAGATGGCCAGCACCCACGAGAGAGCAGGGCTGGCCTCTCTGGCAGCTCCCCACCAGCTGGGGTGCAGAGAGCTCACCAGGCTGCGCCCCCAGGTGAGGAAGGCTGGGTCGGGCAGGCAGGCAAGAAGATGGGGGCCTGCCCGAGAGACCACCGCCCTCCTGGGGAGCAGACCCTGCGGGACAGCCTACGACCCCCCCAGGGGCTGGCCAGCGGGTGACAGCGGAGAAGCCGGCCCCTCCCGCCCCACCCCGGCGCAGACAGCCCGCTGACAGGGCACCTGCCGCTGAGCACCAGAACCAGCTCGTTCCCCGCCCCCACCCAGAGCGCTTCCTGTGCCCCAACTTCCTACTTTAAGGGAAGGGAACACGGTGGCCCTGTCTTCGTGCCCTGCCCCTGGGGTGCTGCGCGCAGGGGGCTCATTAAGTCACCACCCGCCTCCTTCAGGTAATACCCCTCAGGCCTGCCGCTCCCCAGCAGGCGGCCGGTGGCTGGGGAGGGGCCCTGAGCTTCCGCACCGCCCAAGCGGGCAGCTGGAGGTTAATTCCTGGGGCTGGCGGGAGGGCACGGTGCCCTTATTTATAACATTTACACGGAGGCGAGAGGAGCCCTCGGCCACGGGGCCATCCCGCCCATTCCCCTGGGACGCGCCTCCTCTGTGAAGTCGCCGCGGGGCTTGCGCTGAGCCCACCGAGGCACGCCGGGCGAGGGGCTGCTGGCTCGGTCCAGGCAGGCGCCCGGGGCCTGTGGAAGTGTGGGTGCCGCAGGGCTGAGCACCCACGGACACCCCAGGCCCCTGCCCCAGACCCTGCCCAAAGGTTCTTGTGACCTTCTTCCCCTAAAGGGGCGGCGAGCAGGTGCAGGGCCCAGGCCCAGGTCAGCCCGCAGGTGGGGCGCCTGCAGTGGGCGGGGCCGGCCACCAGGTGGCAGCACTGCCATCATGGGGGAGGGGAGGTTTTCGGGGCGGGGGGCTGCCTCCTTGCAGCTTTGGGGGAGTGAAAGGGCCATGGTGGAGGGAAGGAGCAGCCTGGGGACCAGCAGACCTCACCGTGCACCAAGTCAGGGCGCATCCAGTGAACCCCAGCTGCCCGGCCATCACCCACTCCCCCCACCTTCACAGGCGGTTTCAAAGCCTTCCCGGGGCAAACCTCCGGGGTCTGCAAGCTCTTTGAGAAGGTCCACGCTTCGTGCTTCTGTTCAGTGGGGCTCAGGCTGCCGAAGGCCTGCTGCTCCAGGTCTGGACGCGAAGGACGCACCCCTTTCCTAGACACCCGCACTGGGTGGGGCTCCTTACACAATGCTCTGGGGCTCAGAGGGGCTCTGGGGCCCCCTTCGAGGGGAGCCGTGCGTCGGCCATGCCTGACAGCCTCAGTTACAGCGCCTATCGTCGTACTGACAGCCCCATAAATCTACCTCTCGTGGGGGTGTTATGGCCTTTGGGGCTTCTGCTGACAGAGTCCTCGGTACAAGCCTTTGAGGGGGCACCGCCCCTGCAGAGGGGCCGGGGGGCAGGAGAAGAGGACCGACCCGCCAGGGCCGGACGGGCTACCTGGACAGGCAGCCTCCCCCTATGGCTCCCCTTTAATCTTGGGGCCCCTTCCCTCTGGCCTCCTAGGATCCTGCCTTCCCGAGTCTTCCCCTCCGCTGCTTCCCACTGAACCTGGGGCGGGGGCTCCCTGGCCCTGCAGGATTGCTTTGGGAGAAGGTTGCAGGGGCTGATTGAAGCTAGAGGGTTCATGACCACACAGGGCTGCTCGCAGGCCTTGTCCAGTGCCCAGAGCCAGTGAGGACGCTGACCTGAGCTTCCCTGCAGCAAGCAGAGCAAACCGGCCAGCAGGAGCCAGTGCTCCCTGCTCCCGAAGAGATGTCCGCGGAGCGGCCCCGGGCGAGGTCCCGGGACCAGAGGCCGTGAAGCTCCCTTGCACGCAGGGCAGAGGGCGGCGGGCGCAGGGCGGGCGCGGGGCCCCGGCAGCTCTTCGGATGCCAAGGGCGATGTTCTCTGGGTTGGGCTGCTGCTCCCTGCTGCGGGCAGCCCGAGTGGCCCCATAAATCTGCCCGGGACATAATTGAGTCTCTCAGGCAAACACAGAGAGCTGAGAGGCAGGAAACACCACGCTGATGGGCCACAGAAGGGACATTAACGGCGCGAGTCTACCAGCCTAAGACAAAAACACGTCCTGCAGAGCAGCCTCCAGATGGGCGTCTCGGCGCGAAGCGGGCTGCTCCCAGGGGGCCCAACCTGGCAGTGCCCTCCTCCAAAGCCGCAAAGGAAGCGAGGGGTGACTGCGACCGTGTGTGTGCGTGTGTGTGTGCGCATGCCTGTGTACATGGGAGTGCACACACGTGTGCGTGTGCGTGCTCCCTGTGCATGTGTGTGTGCATGTGTGTGCGGCGGAGGGAGAGATCGGCGGAGGACGGGCTCCCAGAGGAAGAGCGCCGAGCTACCCTGCAGACGGTCTCCATGTCTTCAGAGCTTGCAACAGAGGCAGGAAAATGCAAGTAACGCCGGCAGTGGCGGGCGCAGCCTGGACTGAATTCCTCAGTGCCCCGGGGTGCTCTCTCAGGGAGAGCTGGCCTGGAGGCCCACCCGGCCCGTGAGCCCGGGCTGTGCAGGGAAGGAGCACCGCACCCGGAGCACAGCACGGAGCGTGCTACTGCGGTTGCAGCCAGAGGAGCTGGCGAAAGTCTCTGCCTTCAGTTTCCCTTGGTTTTCCCACCGGGTTCTAGGCGGTTTCTCCCCAGAAGCCCAAGGGCTGGTGGGGGTCACCCTCCACTCCCCAGCCCCTGCCAGTCAGGGGGCTCTGCCCCTGCCCATCAGCCCAGCCCTCAGCCAAAGCTCCTGTCTGCTTTTTAACTCCATTTCCCATCTCCTGAAGGGTTTGAAAATATTGGAGCTCGAGAATCTACAGCGCCCCCCAGCCCTGGCGTCAGGAAGAAATGGCCAGAGATGTGTGGGGCCCATTCAGCTGAGCCCGGGGTGCTCCCTCCTCACCGCCCTCACTGCTCCCCCACCTCCTGGATCCCCTCGCGGTGCCTCATGGATCAGGGCACTCCCCCGGCACCCCCACTGCGCGAGGCCGGGCTGGGTGAGACACGGGGCCAGCGCTGCCCTCTTCAGCCGTGACTCGGCAGCAGTAGGTGCTCTGGAAATAAGGCACACGGCCTGCAGGTCTGGGCAGAACCCTCAGTGGGCAGAGAGAAGCCCCGATGAGGAGGGAGTGCCCCCGAGCCCCGAAGGGGCTTGCAGGTGTGCTGAAGGCCTTGAGCTTCGCACTGGGGCGTCCACGGGGGCCTCGCTCGGTCACAAACCCCCGTGGGAGCAGAGAGTTCCGGCAGGAGCTGAGTGAGACTCAGGAAGATTCGGGGCGTGAGAACGCCGCCCCCGCCCTTTGGCTTCCAGCGTGGAGACGGGGCCACGACCCCATAAATGCAGGTGACCCCGCGGGCTCGCAGCCGAAGGGAACAGATGGGGTGCCACAGTCGCACACACAGATTCTGCCAGCACCCGAGAGCGTGAGCACAGCCCCCCGCCCCCCGCCCCAGAAGCACCAGAGCCAAGAGTGTGAAGTCAGCCTGAGGCACCCCCGCCCCCACCCCCGGGCCCCAGCACAAGGGGGTCCCCCCGCAGCCCCACAGGAAGCTGGGGTGGCCCTGTCGCTGCCCTGTGCTCTCCACTTTCCATTCCTCTGGCCGGGCAGCGCCGGCCTCTGGGACAGCGGGTCACGCGGGGGAGCGAGGCTGAGCCCATCACCTCCTCCGAGCCCTGCTCTGAGGTTGTTTTGCACAGGCAGCCCCGGGTGGATTGGTGTCTGTGTGTTTACACGGCGGTGCTTGCTTTAGAGCAAATTACTGCACTTTTTCTTCTAGGGCGCCGGCTTAGTCTCTCTCTGCCAACACAATTACGTGGACTTGCACCCGGAGGTCACGGCCACCTCCTCACAGGCTGGGAGTCCGGGGCGCGGCAGCAGATGAGACTCTGCAAGGCTCTGGGGGTGCTTCCCGGCCAGGCCCCCGGAAACTGACGGTGGCTGTGCCTGTGCAGCTGGACCCACAGAGGTGCCTCTGTACCCCTAGAATGGTGGGAGTGCTCAGGCAGCTTGAGGGGCAGGACGGGGGTATCTGCCCCTCCCCTGATGTCACCCATTGGGAATAATCAAAAGTGCACCCGTGCAAGGTGGGGGTGTCCCCAGCTGGGTTTGGGGAGACACAGTTCAGCCCCCAGCACCCCGGAGATTGTTCTAGAATAATCACCGCATGTATCACTTACAGGTGAGACATTTCCTCTTCCAATTACTTCTCAAGAGCTTTTTTTTTTTTTTTTTTTTTTTTGCAAAGCCTCTTCATTTTAGGAGGTTTAAGGAAGAAAACCAGAAAAACAAACCAACTTAAAGCTTTAGGTTTGCATTTCATCAAATCTCATTAATTTGGGCTTACGGTAGGACAATATTCCAGGAGAGTAAAGGTCTTCACTGAACATTACTTTGGAAGTTTTTTTTTTACCCAGTTGCTCTATTCTTGTCAAGCTGTGAAAACCATTTTAATAAACAGAGAAGACTCACTTGCAATTAATGGTGCCAGTCGAGTGCAAGGAACTCATTGGTGTTGCTCCCTAATTAGCCCTGGCGGTGAGCTCCCTGCTTCTCGCTCCCATCGGCCTTGTCTCCAGGTGGGACTTAGCATACCTGGGAGTAAGGGTGGGCCTTGTGCTCAATTGGCAGGAAACCAGGAAGGCATCTAACCGGCACCCCTGAACCTCGCTCAGCTTTGGGGGGGGGTCGGAGCCCCAGCACCCGCTCCCGATGACGGTGGCAGGCAAGTCTGGATAAAACAGATTGTGCAATAATTAATTCATCACATCGCTTTGAGGTAAAATACAGGGAAGTGCAACCAGGCAATAGTGACTCAGAAAATATTTCCTTCTTTTAAGTTAATGGGCCGCAGCCTTCAATGGACCCATATCCAATCCTCCCAGGTTTTGCTTGCTTTTTAAGCGAGGTTATCAACTCCCAGTGCAGCGATTAAATGTGCCGGCAAAGCTCCTACTTAGTGCTACTGGAGCACTTAATTTTCATTAAAAAGATGACATTGCAAGCAATTATCAAGGACAATCCACATTCGGAGTATTCATATTCATAAGGACAGATTGTGACACAGAAATGCATAAATTACCCAGATCTGTCTCTTTGCTTCCTCCTAAGCGAGGCTGCAGGCCGGTGGCTCTAATTGCCTGCTTCCAGGCTTTCCATCAGAGCCGCGGTGCCGCCATTCTCCACATGCTCACCCCCTCCACGCCCGCCCCTGCATGACAAGCCCCTGGGTCCAGCGCTGCTGGGATTCGTTATGAACTCACTTCCTCCACTTACGGCTCTCCTGACTTGTGACCCTTAATTGAAAGACACGACTTGATTTGGCCCTCTGTCACCCCGCACCCCTTGTCACCCCCACACCGAGGGGCTAAGTCCCTGGTGACAAGGGACAATGGTCTGGAACTCCTACAATAGGCCGGGCACCCCAAAAGGCATAGACCCTTGCAGCAACCTGGAGCTCTCACCCCACAGCCACAACCAAGCATCACAGAAGGGGAATGATTTGCTCCAAGCTTGCTTGGTGAGAAAGTGACTGGGTCACAGTTTGAAGTCAGATGCATCTCTGCCCAGAACTGATCAGCTCTCTGTGGTGCTGGGGTTGAAGGGTGGGGTGCTCAATGACCCCACAAATGTGACGGTGAATGCATTCCACGTCAAGTCTATGCAGCGGGAGAGGACAGGGGCAGAGGCAGCACCTGTCTTAGGCTTCCCACCCAGGGGACGAGGCTGACCTGCTCCTGATGAGGGCAGTGTGGCTGAGCAGTGTCGCAATGTCCACTTCTGATACCAGGGAGCACTGAGCTCATTCTTTAATTCATCTCTGCTCTGGATGCAGCGCGATGATAGATAAAGCATTAGCATAGAAAGAAAGAAGGACAACCAAACAGTGGGGAAACATCTCCGTGGACCAGAGGGGAACTGACAGGCAGAATCTTTGCCAAGTGGAAGCCTTACGCCTGCTGGGCCCATCCAGGCAGTGGCAGGAGCCCACTGCCCTGAGTAATGGACTAAAGCCCACAGTGGGACTCAGGACATGGGATGCAGGGTCACTGTCCCCATATGGCATGAGCGACTGTGAGTTGAAGGAAACACAATTACCACACACCTTTCAAGCAGAAACTGGGATCTACAGCATCTCCCCAAACATCAGGGGACATGAGCCCTGGGATGTCCCGAGAGCTGACCCAGAACATGCAGCCCTTGCTCTGGTAGGTGGAGGGCATTCAACAGAGGAATGGTGAGCAAAAAACCACCAAAGATCTCTCACTCAGAACTGACATGCAACTCAAAATCTCAAAACATAGAGAAATCAAATGCTAGGAAAGCCAACAAACAAAATCCGGAATCAACATGAATTCACCATGAGTAAAATTAACTAGGGAGCAGTGTGACAAAATTTTAAGACAAGTAACTTATGAGATGCAAGGAGGAGAAATAAATAGCTTCCACTGATGAAGAAGAAATTAAGAATTAAATTTTAAAAGTTAAGCAAATAAGCTAGAACTGAAGATAAATAAAAACAATGCATTAACGTTGGGAAATGAAAGAATGATCACTGGAGAAAAATTTGAAAGCATTAATTTGCTCAGTCTTTCTAGAAAGCAATTTGACAACAATCAGCACTCAACAAACTCTTGGGTGCCAGGCACTGTTCCACTGAGCAGTCGATGGTGAAGAAAACAAATATCCCTGCCTCCATAGGGCCTCCACTATCTTAGGGAAAACAGGCACTAGAAAAGATAAATAAGTTAACAGGAGATGAAGTGAGAACAGTAACGGTGAGACCAGCCACATAGCACCAAATCTAAGGAGATTACTAACAAGAACACAAAGGAAAATAATAAGACAGAGAATATGATTAAAAGTCCAGCAGCAGGTTAGAATGAGAAACTCCACGTGTGATCAAATCACAGCACCCGTTGACTGGAAGTCACACCAGTATCTTTCGGGCTACTCTGTACCAACTAATGCTTCCAATTCAGTTAAGACTTGATGTTTTCTTAAGACTAGGAAGGCTCATTTCATACTTTGTATGAAAAGTATGGGGGAACAGAGCTTTGGAAGGGCTTTTTTTATGAATTATGTAGACAAGAAAACTCTCGTGCATTGATAAAAGGAAATATAAGCAAAAATTTAATTGACTTTCCAATCTTGTCACCTCTAAATCTCTTTTCAAAAGAAGGCATGCAACATTCATCTTTTCCCCACACAGTTTAGCCCTCTTTGTTGTCAGAAGAGTTGAGGATGCTACATTTTCCAAAAGAGTGCACCACTATTGTTTCAGGATTTTTTCAACTTACTGACATTCATTCTGCCAGTGTTGACTGATTTACCAGGGAATGTCAATGGAGCTTGTGAGGAGACAGCTAGGACTCACATTCCTTCCTCAAATGGTCTTTAGGTATTTTGCTAACTTTTATTTGGAGAGACTGCACTTATAAAATTGGCCACCAGAAATAACCACCAAGTTGAACAGGTGCAGGCAATAAAAACTACTTCACTACTGCCATTTAGCTGGGAGCTATTACTGTCAGATACTGTCAGCTGGGAAACCATAAACTGTCAGATGCTTCCAATTTTCTTACACATTAAAATATGAAAAAAACTGACTTTTGGGACTGGAATATAGTAATAATAGAAGGTTCAGAATAAGTACTAGAGAGTAAGAAAGAAATGATATTTGAGGAAATAATGGCTAAGTTTTCAGAACTGAGGCAAAATGCGTCTTCACATGGCAATTTCACTCTGATTTCTGAACAAGATAAATAAAGTCCACACTTAGACAAGTAGGAGTGAAATTATGGAACAACCAAGAGAAAATTCCACAAGCAACTATACAACTAGACTAAAGAAGACTGTTTATATATGGAATCTAGAATCACATCAAAATATTGAGAGAATAATTAGTAATCCCAAATTCTATACCCAGCTAAACTATCATTTACAAGCCCAGATGAAATAAATATACATCTATTTATAAAAAATGAAAAAAAGTACGTACTGCCTCCAGATCCTTGCAGAAAGAGACACCAAAGGATCTCTCCAGTAATAAGGAAAATAAATCCAGAAAAGGGTAGGATGTCAAAGGCAATAATAAAACAAACAGCTCAGTGGTGGTTTGGACAGAGTTGTACTCTCACAGGTATGGGATCCAATATCCATGACTTCTGGTCACTTTCAATTTGTAGCCAGACTGTTGGACCTTGCCAGCTGTTTCATTTGTTGAATTAAATGGGAACTTGTCCACAATAGACACACAATAAAAATGTGTTTAACTAATGAGAGAGATTGGGGAAAAGAGGGAGAAATAAATAGGGAGAGGGTCAGATCACAAAGGGCCTAGAGGGACTTATAGGACATATTTTTAAGTGTAACAGAGTAACAACTATTTGAATCTTTAAAATATCATCATGTCTGCTGGGTGGGAAATGAATGGAATGGGGTGAGAGCAGACACGGGTTTGCTGGAGTCCAAAGGACTGGAGTGGGGGCCAGAATTGACTAACCAGGTGGCAGGTGCAGCAGTGAGAGTAGCAGACAGATCCAGCAGGTAGATGACAGCAGGGAAGAATCAGTAGGTCTTGGTAGGACCCACCCTCTTCCCAAAGCCCTCAGGTGCCAATAGCAAACCTGCAGCCCCCTCCCACAGTGCTCAACACCTGTTCTCTTCTTACCAGCACATACCCAGATTGGAGTGCTGCCAGCCACCAGAACACTGACAACTCTGCAGCTTGGACTTCCACCTATGTGGTCACCCAACCACCTTCATCACAGAATGGAAAGCCCTGAGTTTGGGGTCAGAGGGCAGCTCTGGGTCCCGCTCTGTCAATCACCTGTGATCCAGATGGCCAAAGGCACCGAGTTTCCTTTTACAGCCTCTATAATGATTCATGCACAGACCTTCCAGAAGGGGTTGAGGCCCTGCCTCCACCTAGTGAGACTGTGAGCAGAGGGCCTGAAGGACCCAGCTCCTTCGGGCCAGGAAAAAAAAAATCCTCACTCCAATATTCTCCCACTCTGATTATGAGCTGCCTCTCCTGAAAACTGAGGTCTCTGGGTGATTCTTTAATTATAAAACACATAATGAGACAAGTCAAGAGGACCTGGGAGCCCAGACCTTGATGGACAGGGCTGAGATGGAAGTTCCCAGGAGGGGCAGGTGGGGCAGCAGAGAAGGGCTCTCTGAGAATTAAATCTCACCTGGACTCCTGCCGCACTGTGGGTGTCCACTGGGGGGCAATCTGTCCACCCCAGCCCCATGGGGGTTTGCTGGGCAGTGATCCTCTGATGGCACCTGATTTGGTGTCATGGGAATGGTACCTCCCACTTTGGGGATCCCTCTTGGCTGTGACACAGGAGCATCATGCTCCCAAACCCATGCTTGGTATCCCCAAGACACAGACGTGGGGGAGAGGTTCAGTCAACAACCACCAGAAGTTTCCCCCATGCACCCCATTTTTGGCTGTGCTGCTTGGATATCATGAGGATTCAGGGTCCCACCATGGTGGCCCCTGATGTGGCTGGCAGCAGACTGTGGGGGGGAACGTCCATCTTGGCCCCCAGTCACACAGGAGGGCAGCTGCGGGACCTGGGGCGCAGGGACCACAGGCACAGTGGCCCATTCACCCAGCCCTCGATCTTGGGGCTGCACTGCTCTCCAGCCAGGACCCATGAGAACAGGCCCAGCCAAGCAGCCCGCAATCTCCAGGCCAGATGCACGGCCAGCAAGTGACCACAAACAGAACCAGGTTTACAGCTACCTGGACCCAGCAGCACCGTGGGATTTGGCCCTTGGCCACATGCTCTGCTTGGTCCTGCGATGCACAGGTCATCCTCACCCACTGTCCTCCCGCCAAGGCCCCAGTGGGTGGGGGAGGCCGGCTGCTCACCTCCTTGACCAGAGGGGCTCTCCCTCCTGGGGGACAGGGGCCAAGCCCTTTCCCTTAGAAGGAAAAGCACAGACTCCTAGGAGATAAAGAGCAGGGAGGAGAGTGTGTCTCAGGGCCCCCGGCGCAGCTGCAGAGATGAACGCGGATCCCAGGCCGCCCCGCCCAGTTCCATGGAAACCCCGGGCCCTGCTTCCGGCCGGCCCTGGCCGCTGAGCCCAAGGTTGGACGCTGGCTTAGCACAGGGCCCACGACCCAGCGGCAGGGTCCTCCTCCCCAGCGCTTCCCAGGGGACTGGGTTATTCGGTGCCAGCTGGGTGGCCTAGCCAGCCCTGGTGGGCTGTACACTGGGGGGGCAGCAGGTAGCTGGTGACAGAGGCATCAAGGGGGTGGGCCACGTGGGCTCCACGCAGGGGCCCCAGCAGAGGGAACAGCAGGAAGGGGGTGCAGGCAGGAAGGCCTGATGGTGTGAGACCCAGCAGGAGGCCTCTGCGGCTGCAGGGATGGGGCGGCAGGAAGACGGGGTGCGGGAACACTGGGGCCATGGTGCGGCGCCTCGTCAGCCTGCTTTGATTTGGGACTTTACTTGGCAAAATGGGGCTTGGCTGTTCCCAGAGGGGGAGGGGAGGAGGGAGAAAGGAGAGTGGAGAAAAGGAAGGGGGGGCAGGAATCTGGGGGTAACGGAGGGGGAGTCGGAGGAGAGAAGGGGTGGGGTTGGGAGGGGCAGGGAGGGAGTGTTCCTAACAGGGCCATGGCGGACCTCAGCGCTGAGGCTCAGGGGCTGCAGGCACCGCCAGAGGGGGCGTGGGGCGGGGGGTGTCCAGGGGCGAGCAGAGCCGGCGAGCAGAGCCAGCGGGCAGGGTGCCTGGGGGGGGCCGGGGGACGCCGCGGAGCCGGAAGCCCGGAGCGGCTGTTCACCGGAGGGAGGACTGTCATGTCCACATATATCGGGGCCCTAAAGCAGCATCTGCAGTTGACCTAATAATTCCACTTAAAAGAATTTATTGTGAGGAATAATCATAAACTTGGAAAAATATTATAAATAAGCTTCATTAAAGTATCACTTACTATAAAAAATCGGAAGCAGCGACTTAGCCAGCGGCAGAAGGGTCTGGCTGGTCGGGGCCGCCAGGGGCCGTCCCTCCCCCTTCAAAGGTGGAGAGGCCGGGCTCTCACTTCCCCGGCTGCCCTAGCGCAGGCAGCAGGTGGCCTGTTCGTGACAGAGCCGTGAGGGACACGGGGTCACCAGGGGCCGGTGGCCTTTCCTGTCCTGTTAGGCCAGACTCAACAGACGCACGCTGATCCTAGGCTCTCGCTGGTTGTTTCTGCATGGACACACGTGCATTGCCTGGAGCTGTGGCAACTACTTTGGGACCATGAGGCAGCAGCCATGATGGAGTGGGGAGAAAACCCCCGCATGCTCAGAAAGCAGAGAAGAAAGCAGACAGCCCTGGTCTTTGGCAGTCGCTGAGCAGAGGAACTATCGCCAGCCAGGGTCAACCCCTAGGCCTCTTAGAGGAGACAGTCAGCCCCTGTCTTTAAGCCACTGTGAAATGGGTCAATCTGATTATTTGCAGCTGAAATTGTTTACACCCATCCTATCCTGAGCTGCTCCCGCCGCTGGGCCCGGGGTAGCCTGAGGGAGAGAGAGAGACCCCTGCCCTCAGACACCCTCACGTGGTCAGCAAAGCCTGTCGTGGGGAGGGGAACAGCCTGGCCCCACCGCACTGCCCAGGGCCGGGCACCGGGAAGCTCAGGAAAACGGAGAGTGTGGCCTCACATCCCCCGCCCCCAGCAGCTCCCCGGGGCCGGGCTTGGTGCTGAGCCCTTGGCTCCTTGGATAAACCAGGCAAGGGGGTGCTGCCGCCCCACCTCTCAGGTGGGCTCACCTGGCACTGCTGTGTGCAGCAGAGGACGCGGCTGGGCTCACCTGGGAGGGCAGGTGGGGTGCCAGCTGGAGAACAAGCTCCAAAAGGCAGGGGTGCACCTGAGGGAGGCGGGGCAGATGGGGGCTGAGCAAACCACTCAGAGCCGGCGAGCAGCAGGTGCCCGAGCAACACAAGCACCCCGGGAGCCAGGAGCTCTGCCCGGCTCAGGTGACCCCCCGGCAGTCACCCAGGACTCCGGCTCCAGCGCGCGAGGAGCTCCCTAATGCATGGCGCACCGCAAAACGGAGGATTATCTAGTTGTAAAAAATCCCATTTCAAGGAGTGTTTCAGATCAGAGAAAACATTCACTCTCCAGCGTTAGGGGGAAGGGAAGCGGATCCGCACCAGCCGGCGCCACCCGCGGCGGGAGTTGGGACACGCAGAGGGAACGCGCGTGAAGACACTGTCTCCGCGGCCGCTGCCTCCAGCTGCGTCGGGGCCGAGGCTGGCTCATCCCTTCTGCCCCTCTCCAGGCCCCAGTCTCCCAACAGGAACACAGAGGCCATCGAAGGGGAAGAGAGTTCTGGCAGCCGCTGTAGGGGCAGGGCGAGCCTGGGCCGAGCCTGGGCCCCCCTGGCACTGGCTGTGCCCCCCTCCCGGGCCCTGCACACCCCAGGGCACCCTCCCTCCCCGCGGAGAGGGCAGCTGTGGGCCCTCCCGCCTCCTGCTCCAGGGCTTGGAGCCCAGCACTGCGTCCCTGCACCTGGAGACAGGCCGCAGCCTCGACCTCTGCTCCCTCTAGGTGCGGGCAGACGCCACCCCACATCTGGTTTCCAGGGGAGAAGCTGGCATCAGAGTCACTGTTTGGATTCTGGAATCCTTAGCTGTGCCTTGGGACCTGCTGCTTCAAAGAACAATTTTAATTGAAATGGTAATGATGGAATTTCTTCTCCCCAAAGGTGGCCTGTGCTTTGTAAACACTGTGTGCCCTTGTCTGAAAGCTGCCTCCGGAGGCTGCAGGGCCCAGAGCCCAGCTTATGAGGCGTGGTCCTGCCTGCCTGGCACCCCCTGGCACCCCCTGGCACCCAGCCTGCCAGCAGGCCCCTCGTTTACCCATGGAATGAACCCCCGCCCCGGCCGCCTTCTACCAGACACCAGGCGGGGTTTGTCACAGTGGCTGCTCGAAGTGTTCCCCAAATCCTAACACAGGCGAGGTGGCCACCTGGCCCCGGGTGTCTGCCCGCCTCCGAGATGCAGCACCAGGAATCCCTAGGGTGAGCCTGGAGCGGGGGCGCTGTTGCATCTGGACAACTGCCGCCTGGGCTGCGTCGTGAGGGGCTGGGGACAGAGAGGACGAGAGAGGCAGGGAAACCAGCCCTCCCGTGGCCCCGGGCCCAGCCCTCTGCCTCCAGGGCCCTCAAGCAGGCAGGCAAAGAACAGAAGGGAGCGACGCCACCGCGAGGCCACATCTCCCAAAACGTCCAGCAGGGAGCGGGGAGGGCGCTGGCCTTGGGAAACCTCCCTGCTCCTCTGAGATGTGGGCCCTGTGTAACCCCTGGGGCGTTTCTGAGGGAGGAGCAAACCAGGCAGGGAGCACTCTGTGCAGGGAGCACAGCACACAGGAATACAGCTGGCAGGGAGCACACCTCACTGGGAGCACAGCTGGCAGGGAGCACAGCACACAGGGAGCACAGCTGGCAGGGGGTACAGTGCACAGGAACACAGCACACAGGGAGCATCGCATGCAAGGAGCACACCTCACTGGGAGCACTCCCTGAAGGGAGTATTCCTCGCTGGCCCTGCTGGCGTTGTCCCCTGCAGAGCGCAGCCCTCAGTGGGGGCGATGGGCCCTCCGAGCAGGCATTGCAAGGGCGGGAAGGTTGTCATCTAGGGCACTGCCCTGTGATCTCACCATTCCCATAAGCAGCCCTCCAGGGCCACCTTTTGGGGCCTTTCTGCAAGATTTAAGGCCTGGGTCACCCCAAGCTCAGCCGGCCAGCTTGAGGAGAAAGGACAGGGAGGGAGGGGCCCTTCAGGTTGGTCTCATGAAGGTGGCCTTTGGCACTGCAGAACACTCCCCGCCCCAGGTCCTCCTGGCCTGGCAGCCCGCTCCATCCCTTGCCAACCGTGAGGCCCCTGGCCAGTTGTCCCATGCCTCAGTGTCCCCACAGGGAGTGATATGGCATTTTTTTTTAAAAGATTTATTTATTTATTTATACCAGCACTGGGTACAGTCAGAAGCGCGGGAGGGTGAGAGAATCCACCAGAGCCAGAGCGGGGAGCAGAGCAGGCAGAAGGACCGAAGGACACTGCTGAGGGGAGCAGCGGGCGGCAGGAGAGGTCTGCGCGCCATGTGGGACCTCCTCCGGTGGCCGGGGAGCAGCCGGGGATCGAACCGACAGTTTAGAGGCTGCGGGCAGCTTCGCAGCCCAGCGCTCAACCGCTGCACCACCGGGGAGGCCCTGATATGGCATTTAAAGCCCCAGCGCGGGGCCTAACCTACAGTTGCCTGAGCCATGTTCCGGCCAGGCTGGGGCCATGCCGTGGGGCAGGCCCCATTCACGGCTCCTTCCACAAACCCACGCATGGCTGCAGACTCTGCTCTCGGCAGTGGTGTGGCAGTGGAACCAAAGCTGCTCACTGGCCCCTACAGCCCTGCCCTGCCCCTCTCTGTCCCAGGGTCCCTTCCCAGGAGCCCGGCCCAGCGCGGGGAGCAGGCCTGCCCTGCAGGACGGCTTCTCACCCTCCCGCTTTTACCCACGGAGGGGCTCCAGGGCCACGAGCCTTTGTGGGAGAGGTGCTCCCTCCCAGATGGGGTGCTCCAGTACCCCCAAGAGGCCGTCAACCCGCACACAGCCACACACATACGGGGTCTGGAGTCAGAGGGTCTAGTCTTTAGCAGCGGTGACTAATGCCCCGTCACTTCTCTGAAACTCAGTTTACCACCTGCAAAGTGGGAGGACTGTGCCAGGTGAGCCCCTTTCAGGCCAGACCCTTGGAGCAGGACATGGGGTCAGGGCCCCCACCAGGAGTCCCGGAGAGTGAGGCAGCAGGAGCTGGTGTGAGGTCTATTGTCTCCCGAGCAGATCCCTCTTAACTGCTCTGTGAAGATGAGTGGGCGCTGCCCGCGCTGCTCTGGCCTGGCCCATCTGTCAGCCGCGCGGCCTGTGGACCCAGCACGTGTCACCCCAGCTCTTTGGGCCAGCTCCCGCCCAGGCATCCATCACGCCTGTCAGCTCCAGTGGTGGCAGCGGCCAGCGGGGGTGATGACCGGCCACAGAGCCCACCCTGCTGGCACTGGGCACTGGCACAGAGCCCCCCACCCAGCCCTGAGCCCGGGGGGGGGGGTCAGAGGGGAGTTGACAGGTCAGCAACATGACCAGCGAGACATCAGGGCAGTGTCAAGAGGCCAGGGAAGTTCCGACCCACAAGCATGAGGGTTGGGACACCCAGCCCCCAGGCCACCTGGGAGTCGGGGTTGAGGGGGTCAGACACAGGAAGGAGGGGGTGCAGGACAAGAGACAGAGAGGGGGGTCAGATTGGAGAGGGCGTATGTTCTAAGGCCAACAGCCATGACCGTGAGCGGACAAACCAATCCACGAGAGGACAGCCGCTGGGGCGCACCCAGCAGTAAGGATGAGCTGCGGGACAAGTCTCCCCCTGCACCCAGGTCTCCTGAAGGTTCTGCAGTGGTTGCTGGGGGGCTAGGGGGGTGCCCTCATGCATCCCCAGAGGTGTGGGGTAGGGAGTAGGCGGAAGGGGGGCAGCTAGCGCCGGAAGCTCAGCCCCGTCGAAACCAGGGGCTCGAGGTGTGGAAATGATGCCCCAAGGCTGCCCAGCAAGTGGGGGTGCAGGGCCAGCACCTCCTGCAGTGCCCCTGGGGGCCCCTCCTTCCAGGGACTCACGCTCTGCACGCACCAGCCGTCGGGGGAAGCTGCCGTCCCAGCCCAGCCGCAGCGCTGCAGGTCAGGCCGGGCCCTCGTGGTGGAGAGGGGCAGCCTGGGGTGCACAGGCAGTCGGGAGTGGGGGTTCCCTCCCCCAGAGAAGAGCCAGCCTCAGGCCCTGGTGACCAGCAGGACGGTACTGAAAGCCCCAGCAATAATCTCCGGAGGCCATGACCGACGCCCGCCTGAGGTGCGGCCCTGCCAGGTCTGTGTTCAGGGCCTGGGAGCCGAGACCTGGCGTGGGGCGGGGAGCCCAGGGCCCCCAGATCCCGGTGCCCCCTCGTCCTGCCCCCGGGGAGGGGCCGACCCCCACACGGAGTGCCCCTCTTCGCACTCGCACCTGCACCAGCCCGGCCATGTTCGGCCAGAGGGGACGCGGGGTGCCGTGGGCCAGAGGGGAGGCCCCGAGAGTGTCTGCGATGCTGGTTATCCCCCCCCCTCCATCCAGCAGCCGCGGGGGCCTGACAGAAGCAGCCAGGGCAGAGCTGACCCCTCTCCAGCCGGAGGCCCCGGCCACTGTGCACCCCCTGTGGCCCCCAGTGTGGGGCAGCCCCGAGCGCGCCAGAGAAACAAGGAGGCGGCCGGTGCCCTCCCCGAGCAGGCCCGCGGCCTCCACCTGCCCCCCGGCTGGTCCCGGGGCTGCATCCTCTTCTACGTGCGGCGAAGAGGCTCAGTCAGAAGCCGGGACTGCCAGCTGCCCTCCCCGCCACCTCCCCCGGGGGCGTGATCTGCTGCCCCCCGGTCCCTGCCCCACCTGCCCGCCACGGCCTGGAAGGTGGGTGCCGGGCTAGCAGGAGCAGCAGAGAATTAGCAGGCGGGCTGGCTCCCTGGGCCTCAGGGCCAAGGGCTCCGGGCGCAGGCAGGACGGGCCCAGGGTGGGCCTGCTCGCGCGGAGGGGCTTCCCTGGGTGGTCATTTACCGAGAACTTGGAGCTGCGTGGGCTGAGCTCCAGCCGCCGAGATGCGGGCGACTGTACTGTCTCCGGGCCTCCGTGTGCTTCTGACTCGGGGGCAGTGACACCCACTCGATGTGCAGAGACGCTGAGAATGTGTATTTGAGGGGGAGCGTGCAGGCCCGGTGCCTGGGGAGACAAACTCAAACAACAAGGCTGTTCCCTCCCGTGGGAGAGAGACGGAGGTCAGGGCCTCTGCGGGGGAAGGACCGTGGAGTCCCCAAGGCCCTGTCGCCATACTTGGCTCTCTGAGCTGCAGAACCCTCCTGCCCAGTGGTGCCCAGGTCACGAGTCTCTGGGAGGCAGAGAACCAGGAACCCCGGGACCAGGCTGCAGGTGGGACCGGGCACCCAGGGTGCAGCCCCAGTCCCCCAAAGCCCCGGGGACAGGCGGTGGCTACAGACCCAGCGGCGGCCAGCCTGGCAGCCTCCCTGAGCCCCAAACACCTCCCACACCTGGCCGCCAGGTCCCTGCGCATCCAGGCGGTGGCTCTGGTTTAGGGTCACAGCCCCAGCCTCAACCACAGCAAACCGAACCCCTCCATGCCAAGCAGAGGAAGTCCGGCAGCCTGAAGAGGGCCTCTGGCCAGCGCTGTGGGCTGGCAGCCCAGGGCCAGTGGCTGGCGGATAACCTAGCGCCACACCAGAGCACCAGCCTGGCCCGCAGGTCCCACAGCCACAAAACATGGACATTGGAATGTTCCAGAGCAGGCGTAAAGGTGAAAAAGACAAAGCTTTGCTACAGAGGAGCATGGACGCGGCCTCAGGCCCAGCACAGGGCCGAGCTCAGCTACAGTCAACGTAGCAACAGGCTCGCCCGCCTGAGAGGCAAGGCTGGGGAGGAGGAATGTTCCTAACGCGTCTGCTTCTATTTTCAGTACTGCTGTGTCGTGCGATGGTTCCATGTGTTTATGTTAACAGGCCAGATTATTTTCCACTCCAGGGCTACTAGGAACGGTACAGCTTATTGGAAATTATGTTTTTCTACTAAATGACTATCTGACATTTGCCCACCTTTCTATTGATTTCTCAGGATTTCTTTGTGTCTTCATGAGCTAATGGTAGTAAATACCTTCCCCCGTGGTGGGAGTCTTTGCCTCTTTGTGGTAACTTTAGTACGCAGGAGTATTTTGTTTTTAAAGATTTATTTGTTTATGGACACAAGAACTGGGGTGCAGGCCAGAGGTGTGGGGGTGAGAGGACTCACCAGAGGCAGAGTGGGGAACTGACGAAATCCACTGCGGAGGGGAGCAGCGGGGAGACAGGAGAGGTCTGCTGTGCCCTGTGGGTAGCTCCCTGGCCGGGGATTGAACTCGCGCTGCGGTGGCTGGCGAGAGCTTCATAGTGCTGCGTCTTAACCCCTTGTGCCACCAGGGAGGGTCCAGCAGGAGTATTTAGGTGTCCTATGGTCAGCCTGTCCCTCGTTCTCTGGGGGTTAATTTTGCGTGTGTGTGTGTGTGTGTGTGTGAGTGTGTTAGTGGTTCCACCACATGTTCACACACATACTCCAGGTCCTGAAGTTTTGTGTTACTATCTCACCTGTGTTAATTTCTACGAATGTCATGAAGACAAGTGTGTAATTTTGTTCGTGGCAGCACTGGTGATGGACCAACCAGCCCTTGCATCCCCCCCAGCAACGCACACCTGCCAGGTTTCATCACCCTCTGCATCCCTGGTCTGTTGCAATAAGACCATAGTGTCTTGATTTCTCTGGTTTTGTGTTAAATCTTCGTATCAGAATGATGGACAAGCCCCACTTTCTATATTTCTGCTGCAGGAGTATCTTGCATTAGCTTTACTATTTCATATAAATGTTGAAACAGGTCAATTTCCCCATGGCTTCCTCCTGGGATTTGTTTGACATCCTCTGTATCTGTAGGTCAGTTTAGAGATAATGGAGAATTTGACAGCACTGTCTTAAAGTACCCTTAAAATGCACTGTATCTTTAATTTATTTAAGCATTTAAAATATTTCTTCAATAAAGACTTTTGAAATTTTAGTAGAAACATATTGCATATTTTGATCAAATTTACTCTTAGTTTCCATTGCTATTTGTAAATTGTATTGGTTAATTTAAAGGTTTATTCCATCGATGGCAGTAAGTGAGATGAAGTCCCACTTGTATATTCATCTTATATTCCATAATCTTGCCAAACTCTCCAATATGTACAATTTGTGTCTGTATCATTTTGGACTTTTTTTGAGACAACCGTGTAATGACAGCTTAACTTTGTCCATCTGATTTGTGTCTTTCTATTTATTTTTCTTGTCTTATTGCACTGTTTTGTTCCTTCAATACAACGTTGATGCAACACTGAGTGGCACCAGGGACAGGCGGGCATTGTTGGTGTCAGGGAATACTTGATGTGCCCTCTGCAGGGATGATGCTGAGGCTGCAGAATCTGGATCACTGCTTTGGAGTTTGAGTGCGATGAGCGTCCATCTGAAGAGAGCACTGAATTTAAGTAAATAATTTTCTATCTATGAGCCGCATGTATCTTTTTTCCTTTAAGCTGTTTATGTGGAAGAAATAAATTTATATATTTTCTGTTTGGGCTTTCTGGAATAAAACCAACTTAGTCACAATAGATTATCTGTTTTATACCTTTCTTCTGTGTTTGGTGAGCGTATTTTTAGGATTTTTGTACCCGTGTTCATGTTTGAGATTGGCCTATAATTTTCCTTTCTCAGACTGTCCCTGTTTTGATATCAAGATTATATACTTCTCAAATGTTGATTTTGTAAAACTGTTCTCTGGGGGAAAAATTGTGTAAGAATAAAAGTATCTATTCTTGAATAGTAAAATCTGATGTGTTCTTTATGGGAAGATAAAGAAGTAAATTCAATTTCCTTAATGGTTATAGAAATAGTCAGATTTTTCCTTTCTCTTCAGTAAGTTTTAGAAATTTATACTCTTCGTGGATTTTTTTGTCTAAGCTTTCAAATTACTGACTTCAGAATGTCCGTGGCCTTCTCTGATGGTCCTTTTTGCCCATGTGGCACTGCCCTCCCCCGGACACATCAGGCACAAAGGTGAGTCATGAATTAGCCTGTAAAATAAACCAAATTATACACCGGAATGGTGGGAGTATTTATGCTGAGTAATTGCTTCTGAATGGCTAGTGATTCTTGTTTGTGTCTTTATGCTTTTTAATATTTTCCAATTTTCCATAATGAACACACGTTGCCTTTAAAACCAGAGAAAACATACACGTACCATTTGTTTCTTCCCAGAAGCTATTTAAGAAAATAAGGCAGACTCTGCACAGAGCCTTGCTCAGCCTCATCTCTGTCTGTTCTTACTGCACCGCAGACCTTCCCCGGCCTCCAGGGTTTTCTCTTCCTCTCCAGCCAGCAGCTCCTGTGCATCCTGATGTCCCAGAATGACCCATGGAACCGAGGTCTCGGTCGAAGGCCCTGCTCCCCTCCACTCCCCACCTGCTGGCCTGGGGGTGTGCATGGGGCAGCTCTTGTCCTGGCCCTGCATCAGATGTCAGCGCAGCCCAGCCTGCCTACTCTCAGGTCACAAAACATTGCAGGACCCTGTCACTCCAGTAATCAAAATGACTGATCTGATTCAGTAGCCTCAGCGAAGTTTAAAGGGTCCCCCCTCCCCATGCAGCAGGGTCACCTTGATGCAACCCACTGACCGGGGGAGGCAGGCAGGGAGGGGTCAGGAAGGTCCCTTCAACCGCGGTCCCTCCAGATGACCCAAATCGCACTCACTGCGGGTCCTGCCCTGCCCTCAAGAGCCAGTGCCAACATAATTCAGATTGCTCCGAGACGCTTTTCTTTCCATCTGGCCACTTCCGTTGCCTCCTATCCTGGGACCCTGGCCGTCCACCCTGCCTTGGGCTCCTCTGACTCCGGCCTCTCCGGCCACCCATTTGTCCACACCCCGGCTTTCTGGGGCCACTCCCTGGATCGCTGGGCCAGGTCAGACAGGCAGTGACGGCTGCGTCTGGGGAGCCATGCTGGCCCCCCAGAATATTAATGGGACTTTACCTTCCCCGCCCACCCAGTGGTGGTTTCTTATGGCTCCCATTACCCCACCCGCACCATCCAGGAGCCCCTCCCATGCGCTGGTGGAGCACAGGGCTCTGGGGAGCAGAAGCCAGGCCTGGGGAAAGAGAAAATACTAAAACTGGACAAATAAGAACCCCCGGGAACTCTGCGAAGCGAAGATGGGGGCTACTGCAGGAGGAAGCCTGTAGCTTGTTTCCCAAGAACTTCCCAAGGAGACCGTCATCGTTTTAGAGAATGTTCCAGAACTGTGGTCCTGCTCTCAGCCTATGAGTGAAGAAGCAAAGCACATGGGCCCCACCTGAGTGAGTAAGCCGGGAGGCCGGGCCTAGACCCACACACCTGGCGGAGTGGGCGCCCAGGGGCAGCGAGCCTCGCTGGGCCCTCCCTGGAGATGGAGCCATCGGGAAAGCCAGCCCAAAGTGCTGCCTGGACAGCAAGGACGTGGTGTCCCCCGGGAAGCCCGCCAGGAGGGCCTCTGGGGCGGACGCTGGAAACCCATTCTCGGCGCCTCCTGCTGCCCTGCACAGGGCACAGAGCAGTCTGGTCACTTGGAAACCCCACGGCCCCACGTGGCTGAAGCCTCCCCCGTCATAACATGGGGCGGAAGGCGGTGGCGCGAATAAAAGCCCACGCCCCCAGGGATCGGACCATCTGCGAGGTGTGTGGGCGGCCTGTTGGGGATGAGCAAGTGGACAAGAGCCTGAATGTTCAGCGTCCCCACAAGGGGGGGATAGGTGAAGCCTGACACAGAATCGCAGGACGCAGGTGACCACAGAGGCAGAGAGGGAGGAGGCACCGGCAGGGGTGGCAGAGCTGGCAGGAGCCCGTCTCCCCGGAACCTCCAGAAGGGACAGCCCTGCTGCCTCTTTCCAGCCCCAGGAGACCCTGCAGACCCCCGCCCCCAGGACTGTTTGTGCCCCCCAGCTGATCACCCAGCTTGCAAATCTGGATTCGGGGGTTGGGGGGCGCTGGCTACAGCAGCCAAGATCAGACCGGGACGGAGCGGGGCTCCAGCTCTGCCCCTGCTGCCGACAGAGACACACGCTACGGGCACGTTTGGGGGATTTCGCCCATCTTCATAGCGACGATATGCACAGAATATTCTAGAACCAGCAATGCAGCCGCCACAGGGGCTCTTGCATTCAGACGCAGGTGAAGAGCAGCGGAGGGGGGTCCTGGGGGAGCTGGACAAGAGCAGGGGCTTCAGCGGGGTGCGGGGGGAGCCGCCGCCGCGTCTTCGAGCCACCGTCTCTATCCCGAGAGTTCCACCAGCGCGACTTTGGGCAGATATTTCATCTCTTAAAACACTCACAGAGACACATTCTCTTGTCCGCACCCGCAGGTCCTTCCTGTTAGTTAAGAAAATAAGAATCGTCGCCCTGGGCCGAGCCACATCCCCGCGGCCCGGGAGCCGGTGCAGCGCGGGAGCCGGGGGACGATTAGGAAGACGGATCTGCTTGTGTTAATTACGGGCTTCTCACTTGAGGCCCGTTGCTGAAATACCAGCACTTGCAGAACAGGAAATTGTGGGGCAGCTTCCTGGCCGGCTCCCCAGCGCGGCCCATTAGAGGAGACGAATGAGCCCCTTCCCGGGCCTCCCGGGGCTGCGTCTGGCGGTGCCCGGGGGCCTGTGGCGGGGGCGGCCCCTCCCGCCCAGTGCTGACGCGGCCCAGGGCCTGCGCAACCCAGGAGGCCCTCCTGGAAGAGACAGCGCTGCCCTGGGGTCCTGCTGCCTGCGCCCCTCGGGATGTGTGTGATCACGTATGTGTATATATAAAACCTTGAAAAGGCCAAAAACAGGAAAAGAACTTTTGTTTCCCCACGAAACACCCACAGTCACAGTCACAGCCCAACAGGGTTGGCCCAAAGCGGGGCCACTGAGGCCTGAAAGCTGCCCCCGGCTAAGGCGCCCGGCGCTGGGCCACGGGACTGGGCAGAAGGCGCCAGGCGAGGCTGGGAGGAAAGGAGCAAATTCAAAGCACAAGTCAGGACAAAGGCTGCCCCTGCCAGGCTCCCCGCGGGCTCCCCCGTGTCCCCCCCAAGCGTGTCCTCCACGTCCCCAAGTCCTGGTGCCACCCCCAGGCCGGGAGGCCGGCACAGCCCCTCCGCGTGGCTCCCTGCTCCCCGAGCCCCTGCAGGTTCTCTTCTCCTTTCTCCCCCCACCCCAGGATTCTCATCCTGCTCAAGTCCTTTTTCAGCCCCAGCCACCACCTCCTTGATGCCCAGCTGCACCCTCCTTGGTCGGGGCAGGGGCCCCGCCCGTGGGTGCTCTATTAGGAGGCCGTGGTGGGCTCCTGCAGCCCTCAGTCAAGCCGGAGGGACCGCAGCCTCCAGCTCCCCCGGCAAGCCCGCGGGCGCGACGACGCGGTGAAAACAGCAGCAGCGGGATCCCTTGGCTCTCACCCACGTCCCCGCTCGGCTCTCACCCATGTCCCCGCTCGGCTCTCACCCACGTCCCCGCTCGGCTCTCACCCACGTCCCCGCGCTCTGGCTCGTCTGGAGCCGGGCACATTTGCCCAGCGCCGTGAGGGCTGCACGGAGCACTTTCCGGCTCTCCACGACGCTGTGGTTAAGTCAACGGTGCCCCCTGCAGGCCAAGGCATCTGAAAAACGGGGCGCTCAGGGACCATGGGGGAGCCCCCTGGCACTGGCCCTGGCTCAGCAGGGGGAGGCCCCCATGAAACTGGGGACCAGCAGGGTCAGGCCACAGCGGGGTTTGCAAAGGAGCCGAGGGCGGGGTGGGCTTCAGACGGAGTCTCCCCTCCTCACCTGGGTCCAGGGGAGTCTCACCTGAGGCAGTGGCACCTGCGAGAGGGCTTCACGCCAGTCTCACCCCCCCACCCTGCCGGCGTGGGATGGCGCTGCCGCTCCCCAAGGCCGTGCATTTCAGCCCCACGTCGCCTGCGTCGGTCTCCTGGGGGTGTCGGGGAGGCTGGGGGCCCCGAGCCTCTCTCAGTCAACAACCCCCCCTCGGCCTCAACCGTAACTATTCCCGAAAGAGGGAGTTCGTGTCCTCAGACGCGGCGGAGCCCCGCTCCCCGCCCGGTCCCCAGCTGTCACCCCCTCCAAATCCAGCCACTGCCCGCAGCCGCCTCCCCACGGGGCTGGCAGGTCCGACTGTTTTGGCGGAATCTGTCATGTGGGGAGGCCTCCCAGGGCTGACGGCTCCCCGCGGGGCCCCTGCCTCCCGCCTCCACCTCCCCCAAATCCCCTCCCAGGATACCCCGTCTGGGAAAAACATATCCCCAAATGGCTTCATATAAATTCAGCTTCATTGCGAAGGCCTGGCCACGGGGGACGGGGTGAGGGGGAGGCAGGCGCGGGGGTGGCCCCTCCACGCAGGTGGGCAGTGAGGTTGAAGAGGACAGGCCACTTACGCCTCTGGTCCCGGGCCAGCTTCCCTCCCTGGCAGGGGTGCTTGTCGTGAGGGCACCAGGGGGCGAGGACTCCCCACTCACCCACCCCCCCTTTCACCAGTTCACCGCCATCTCCCAGGCCAGGTGCTGAGTTCCCAGGCTTCCCAGAAGGACCCCCTAGGCTTGAAGGGTCACACGTTCACCCACTCATTTACCTCCCGGGTTCGTATCGCACCTGGAACAACGGCCCCAGGAGGGGGTCTCAGCCCCTCGCAAATACCTCCCAGTCACAGCTTTGGTCGGGGTCCCAGGGAGGAGAGAGGCGGGCTTTCGTCCACCCCTGTAGCCCGGGCCCCTCAGAATTCACTCAAGGGCTCCAAATAGGATCACACAAATTTCGCTCTAACTGTATCTCAACGATATTTTGATATGAAAACTCAGCACACCTGCAAGGTGTTAACCGGGGACAGGAGGAGCGGAGCACAGTCCCGTGGGGCCCCTCGGGCGCCAGGACACCTGTCACACCCCCAGGACCAGGGGCTGCTGTGGACTGAGTGTGGGAACGGGTCCCTCCCATGAGGCCGGTGCAGGCTCACCCCCATCCAGCACGAGGAGACGCCCTCCCAGGAGCGTGGGGCAACACAGAAGCCCAGCGGGTCAAAGGGCAGCAGGCGTGGACAGACACCCCCAGAGGGCAGACGAGGAACACATTCACCATTAATAAGGGGGATGCAGGCAAAACCACGACGAGATGCCACTTACGGGAGTATACAAGAAAGGCGCCCCTCAAAAGACCCCCAGCAACCGGCAGTGGAGAGGATGTGGAGGAAGAGGGACCCGATCACACGGTTGGTGGGAATGTCGGCTAAAATGGCCCACGCTGGGCACCCTCCAAAGACCATGAAACCGCCCCCCAAAACCTCACATCCGACATGTTCACCGCAGCATGTTGACAAAGGCAGGCCAGGGAACAACCCGAGCACCCATCGGTGGGAGACTGGATGGAGAGACGTCGGCTGAATGCCGTGGAATAGTACTCAGCCGTGAAGAAGCCGAGGTGCTGCCATGGACAGCGACTTGGACGGAAGCAGCTCCAGGGAAGGATGTCAGGAAAGCAGGTCAGGAGGACGCAGGCAGAGGCTGGGCATTCACACAGCAGACAATTCAACAAGGCAACACACGTATAAAAGCCAGCCACTGAGAGAGGCTTGTGCAGTGAGGAGGGAAGGGGAAGGAGAGAGTCCAAGGGGATAAGGGGCGGTGGGAAGGAAACTATCCAATAATGACATTTGTCAGAGGGAAAAATGAGGCAATCAATTTTTAGTTTTATTGCAAAATTAACAAGCTGTGTACACAGGTTGTTAATTTTTCCATTTAACTATGTGTCCTAGAGATCATTTCACACCTGCAAATAGGAACTCCTCTCATTTGCTTTCGAAAAAAATTTTAAGTCCAGTGCTTTGCACACATCTCAAGAGTGAAACTCAAAAACTTCTGACAAATCCATATGCCCGTGTTTCCATCACCTCCATAAAGGTGTGCATGTAACACGTCGATCAAGATGGACAGGTAAAGAGATGACCTGTTCCCCGAGCCCCTTTACATCAACCCCTACGACCACCCCAGCATGGAACCACAGGTACGTTTCCCATCACTGGGTGGTTCCTGCCAGACTTTAAACTTCACCTAAGATAGGATCAGCATGGACTCTGTGTCAGCCAAGTATTTTTGGGGTTCAAGAATGTTGCTGCACGTGTCTTTACTTTCTTCTTTACTGTGGAGAAGTAGTCCAGTGCACAGGTAGACCAGCTATTCACCTGTGATGGGTCCCTGAACTGGTTCCTCCTTGGGGCTGGAATGATGGAAACCGATGCTGACAATCTTAGTGGAGTCTTTTGTGACTAAACCTTTTCATTCTCTCGGGGAAATACCAAGAGTTGAACTGCTGGGTTCATCTGTCAAGTTTATATTTCACCTTATGGTAGACTGCAAAAGTATTTTCCATGTCTTTGTAACATGTGCTTCCCTAGCAGTAAACGCAAGAGTCCCAGCTGCCCTACATCCTTGACAACACTTGGTATTGTCAGATATTTTTTTTCCTTTTAACCATGCTAAGAGCTGTGGAGTGGTAGCTCACTGTGGTTTCAAATGGCATTTTAAATCCCAGCTAGGGATGTTGAGGCTTTTGTTCCTGTGCTTGTTTGTTTTCCACATATATTCTTTGATGAAGTATCTGTTCAGATCTTTGCCCATTTTTGTTGAATTGGTTTATTTTTATTGAGGTTGAGAATTCTCTAAAGACTCTGAACAGTGATTTATCAGATATGTGATTTGCAAATGTAATTCTCCCACTCCATGGCTTGTCTTTTCATTCCCTTAAAAATCTTTCACAGAACAAAAGTTTCTCACTTTGATGAAGCCTATTTTATCCATCTTCCCTTGTATTGGTCTTGCTTTTAGTGTCATATTTGAGGAACTATAGAAACTTCAGCTACACAAAATGTTCTCCTGTGTTTTCTTGTCGAACTCCTTTGTCTAATGTAGCTGCATGTACTATCAACTACACGTGGTTGTCTTTATATTTAAATTAATTAAAATTAAAGGTGATTAAAATTCATTTATTTTGTCCTGCTACCCACATTTCAAATGCTGAACATGCTGGACAACACAGACAGACAGAAGCTGCCCATCATTGCAGAGGGTCTGTTTGGGAAACAGATTGTTCTAGAGGCTTCCATGTTTTAGGCTCTGCATTTAGGAATTATAAGGAGCAAAGCATGAGTGAATGTTCCCTTTTGTTTTCTGCATATAAGATGTGAAATGCCCCAGCACCTTTACTTAAAATGTGCTTTTTTCATTAATTATTTTTGTATCTTGGTCAAAATCAAGAGACCATGTATTTGTGGGCTTATTTCTGAATTTCCCAGCCCATGCTGCCCCCTCAGTATCCCTCAGTTGCAATGCATTAGAGCTTTGTAGCAAGTCCTCCAATCAAGTAGCCTGACCCTACCTTGGGAAGTATTCTCTCCTCTTCTATTTTCTGGAAGACTTTGTATATAGTATTTTTTTTTTTTTTTGTAATATGTTGTAGAGTTCACCTAGCAAGACAACTGTGCCTGGAGTTTCCTAGCAAGATTTTTAACTACAAATTCAATTTCTTAAACAGACATAAACTATTCGGGTTATATGTTTCTTACTGAGTGAACCTAGGTAGTTTTTGTCCTTCAGGAATTGATCCATTTTCTTCTAAATTGTCAAAATTATGGGCACAGAGTTGTCTGCAATACATCCTTCTTATCTTCAATGACTGTGGTGTCTGCCTGATTCTTCTGCTACATTCATGATACACATAATTTGTGTCTTTGCTCTTTTATTCTTGCTCAGTCTGTCTTGAATTTTATCAATTTCACTGATCCTTTAAATAAAAAACAGCTTTTGCCTTTATTGCTTTTCTCTATTGCTTTTCTCTCTTTTCAATTTCGTTGTCTTAAACTCCTTATTGTTTCCTCCCACCTGCTGTTTCCCACTTAACTTGCTATTTTTTCTATTTCCTATGAGGGGATGCTTAGAGCATTGACATGAGCCCTTTAACTTTTCTAATGTAATTAACTAGATGTTGAATGGATTAATTTTAATAATTAACTTTGAAATTTCCCACTAAGCTCTGCTTTAGCTGTCTTTCACAAATTTGGATATGTTGTGCTTATTTTTACTCCATTCAAAATATTTTCTAATTCCCCTTTGGCTTCCATTTGCCCCCCTGGGTTATTTAGAAGTGTGGTGCTTAATTTCCAAGATTTCCCAGATATCCTTCTTTTATCGACTTCTAATTTAAATCTTTAATGGTAGAGAAGATAATTCCTATTATATCTGTTCTTTTAATCCTATAAAGTTTTCCACGTGACCAAAACTGGGTTCATCTTCATGAAGCTTCCAGATGCACTGACTCAGAATGTGAATTCTACCCATCTGGAGAAGAATGTTCTACAATGTCGAGCAGGGCATATCGGTTGAAGGTGTTGCTCAAGTTTTCCATATACTTTCTGATGCTCTATTTGTTCCATCAACTACTGTAAGAACATCAAAGTCTGCAAGAATAATTGTGGATTCGTTTACTTCTCCGTTCAGTTCCGTGTTTATGCTTCATGTATTTTGAAGCTCTGTTGGAATGTGAATTGAAACTAAGAATTATTGGGTGCTCCCGGTGAATCGGCCTCTTTAGGTGCTATCTTCGTTGATTCCTGGACCTCTTGGCTCTGAAGTTTGCATTGCCAGGTAGTGTTAAAACCACTCCAGCTTTCTATTTGTTGGATTTTGCCTAAAATATATTCTCCTATCCTTTTAATTTTAACCTGTATTTTCTATGTATATAAGACAGAGTCCAGGTACATAATATAGCAATGAGTCTCATGTATTTATCCAGTTTGACAGTCTTTGTCTTTTTCTTGGACTATATGGCATTTACATTTAATAATTAATATGGTTAATTTAGGTGAACCATGTTATTTATTTTGGGTTTAGCTCCTCTGTTTCTTATTCACGTCTCCTTTCCTGCCTTCTTTTGGACTATTATAATGTTTTGTAGTATTCCATGTTTAATTTTCTGTTGGCTCTTTGGCTATATCTCTTTGTGTTATTTTTAATACTTTCTCAAAGAACTATAATATTAATATCAAATGGAACATGATCCACTTAAAGCTGATATTTTTGTGGTGAGCTCACTCCCCAGTCCCAGCAGCCCATGGGATGGAGAGTCTTTTAATCTTAGCTGATCTGGTTTGTGGGCAGTGGTGTTTCCTTGTAATTCTAGTTTCCATTTTCGTCCCAAAGGATGTTGAGCTTCTTGGCATGTGCTTGCTCATGTATCATCTCTGGTGAAGTGTCTGTTCAAATCTTTTGCCCATTTTTATTGGGCTGTTTTCTTTACTGAGTTATAAGAATTTATTAGATATTTGAGATAGAAGATCTTCCGCAGACACATCCTCACATCTTATTATTATCTATAAAATGTTTGTAACTTCTACAGAATTGCTCCCCTCCCCTTTTTCATTCCTTGTATTGGTGACGTGTTTTTTCTCTTTTGTTCTTGGTTGGGTTTATTAGGACTTTATCAGCTTTATTAATCTCAAATAATCTATTCTGTATAGATTTTCTCTTTTTGAATATTTGCATTCTGTTACATTTATTTACACTTTTGTTCTTATAATTTCTTCCCTGTTACTTTCTTTGAAGGTGGTTTGATTTTATTTTTCTTGTCTCTTGAAATGAAAGCTGAAGTTATTGATTTTCAGCATACACACACAGACACACTGCTATAAATTTCTCTCTAGGCACTCCTTCAGCTATAATCTGAAAGTAAAGGATGATGTATCTTCATTATCCTTTAGTTAGAAATATTTTCTAACTTCCAAATTTCCATTGCAATTTCTTCTTTGAACCACAGGTTACTTAGAAGTGTGTGGCTTAATTACTAGGCAGTTGGATTTTCTAGTTATCTTTTTGTTATTGATTCCAGTTTAATTGCACTGTGGTTAGAGAACATACTCTGAACTATTTCCATCCTTTGAAAGTTGTTAAGCGTTGCTTTATGAGCTACTGTGTGATCAATGTTGGCGAATGTCACATGTTCATTTATTCAACTGAGAAGAAGGTGCATTCATCTTTGTTGGATGGTGTTTTCCATATGTCGATTAGGTCAAATGATTAATTTCATCACTTATATCTTCCACATCCCGACAGATTATTTTGTCTCAATGTTATACTGAGCTATTGAGAAATATGTCTTCATGATTATCACGGTGACTATGTCTTTGTAACTTTCCCAGTTTTATATTTTCTCAGTTTTGGTCTGTACTTGAAGTACAACCTGCAGTGTCACCCTGACCGGGAGTCCACTCTTACTGCTTTCTAGATTGGAGTTCATAAAAATTCATTTTAAAAAAAAGCTCCCACTTCTGATAAAGAAAAATGTTGAAAATTGGCACAGAGGGTTTCAGAGAGGAACCTTCGGTAATGGAGTCTCTCCAATCTAATAAGTAAGAATAATATAAAGCACTCCATTTATCCTAATAACTCCCCTCCGGCCTAAAATATCATCCCTTGGGAAACACTCCATTAGAAACCCTAAGACCTTGAGCCAGAAAGCTTTCTCTAGCTTCTGGAACTAGGACTTAAAATGCAAATAAGTCATATACCAAGTTGATCTTTTCTCTTAATCAACTGAAATCAAGATAGAAATCTAAGCCATCTAGAAAGAGAGGGAAGGCACCGGGGGTGCAGGAAGGGAAAAGAAAGCTGACAGCGACAAAGGAACGTGGCAAACCCTTCCCCGACCGCAGGCTTTCCAAGAACAGACCCCGCAGTGTGGAAGCCCAGCCCTCTCTTGAGAGTGACCTCCCGGGCCAGGTGGACCATCCCAGGCTTCCGCGGTGGGGCTTCCTGCAGCTGGGCGCTCTCTCCCAAAGAGAGGACTTCTCTGAGTAAAAGTGACCCTGACTCTCAGGGACACTGAGCAAGTGACACCATGACTGGAAGATGCATGAGAGCAAGTTCCACGCTCTTGGATGCTGCTCAGTCCCTGGAGCGGCAAGGGGTGGGAGGCTTCCCTAGGTGGAATGGTGAGGGGGGTTATTGCAGATGCACGTAGCACCAACTGTGGTCGGCAGCACCACCGGGAAAGCAGGCAAGGGCCATGTCCTTGCTCTGTGGGAAGCTGCCATCCAGTCGGGAAGATGACAGACTCGTAAACAATCAGAGAATAAGCCAAGGTGGCCTGTGGAGACTCAAGAGCCAACTCGCGTGTTGCAGGAGCTCGGGAAGAAAGGGGTCCGGGAGGACTAAAGCCACCAGGAGAGATTTCATGACAGGGGCGGGGCTTGACCAGACACGCAGGATGGTCGGGACAGAGAAAGGGCAGGAAGACGGTGGGAAGACGGGGCGGGGACATCGAGGGAGGCTGAGCGGGCTCTGTGGGTGCCAGTTAAAGCAGTAACCACAAAAGGCTGCCAGGCAGAAATCTGCAAAGAAAACACTTCTATTCTTGGCTGTTCAATCATCTTTTTCACCCGTTTTATTGAAATAGATCACACACCGTACAACTCATCAATGCAGACTGCACAACTCCATGGTTTTCAGGACACTGGGAGAGTTGTGTGACCATCGTTACCACAATTTTAGAACATTTTCGTCACCCCCCAAAAAACCTCAAGCCCACATTAGTAGTCACTCTCCATTTCAAACCTCCAGCCTCGGGTAAACATAAGCCTACTTCCAGCGTCCGCAGAGTTGCAAATTCTGGGCGTTTCCTATAAATGCAGGGTGCTGTGGCTTGATCATACACTCTACCCCCGAAACTCGTATGCTGAAGCCCTACCTCCTGTATCTCATCATCCAGTCTTACTTGAAAATGGGTCTGCTGTACACGGCACTGAGCCGACAGGAGGCCGCACTGAAGGAGGAAACCCCTGAGCCAATCTAACTGCCGTCCTTATAAAAGGGGGACATTTGGACACTTCTCTGAGTAAGAGACAGACACAGGGAAGAAGCTGTGAAGACACAGGGAGAAGCTGTCTACAAGCCAACGGAGGCCAAGGGCTGCCAAGCAGCCCCCAGAAGCTGGAGAGAAGCAGGCACAGACTCCTTTTCATGATCCTCAGCAGGAACCAGCCTGGGTGACACCTTGACTTTGGACTCCAACCTCCAGAGCCGGGAGGCCATCAGTTTCTGTCGTTTAAGCTGCCCAGTTGGTGTTGCTGTTATGTCTGCTCTAGAAAACGAGCCCAGAATCCATCTCCTGGGCTCTGTCGTGACTGGCTTCCTTCCCTTTGCATGATGTGTTCAAGCCTCACCCATGGAATCGCCCCCCAAAGATCAAGCAAGGTGACGCCCCATCACATGACATACCACATTTTCTTATCATCTCTGGGAGGACCGTGGGCTGTTTCATCCGGGGATCTCGTGAGCAGTTCTCAGAGGGCTCTCGGGAGTTCCGTGTGGACACAGCTCTCGCTGCTCTTGGGTACGGGAGACTTGCCAGGCTCTATGGACTCTCCGGGCCCTCAAGGCTCAGCCTTGCTCTCCACAGCGTGTGTTCCACTGAGGTTCCCGCAGCCACGTGTGAGGCCACCCCACATCCCTGCCAGCACTTGTTATTGTCTTTCCCACTGGAGCTGTCCTTGTGGGTCTGAGGTGGTATCCAACAGTCTGGAATTTTTTTTAAGATTTATTTTTATTTATTTATGCCTACAAGAACTGGGGTGCAGGCCAGAGGTGCAGGGGGTGAGGGGATTCGCCAGAGACAGAGTGGGGAGAAGAACAGGCAGATCCACTGAGATCCACTGCTCAGGGGAGCAGCGAGGAGACAGGAGAGGTCTGCTGTGCCCTGTGGGTAGCTCCCTGGCCGGGGATGGAACTCAGGCTGCAGTGGCTGGGGACAGCATCATAGTGTTGAGACTTTACCCCCAGCGCCACCCAAGAGTCTGTTTTTAGCCTATTTCATAGCTGCGCTGTGCACACGCAGACATAATTTTAAGATATTCTATTTACAAGCATAAAACCAAAGTCCCTTGCTATCAAATGCTACTTTCATCAAACTCTAAAATCGTCTCTATCCCCCCCAAACATCAACCAAGTTTACCCCACGAAGCATCTCTTCACTAGCCCCAGGCCCCCAGGTCCGCCCCTCACAATCCAGCGTCGGGGTGGGGGCGGCTCAGCTTTGCCAGCCGCCCTCACATCCTTCCTGGCAGTTACTATAGAAACTGTCATAGCCACCAGCTCTCCCTAGCCTTCTAGATGTTAATAAACAGCCTCATTATTTTGCAGAAAGCACTTTGGAAAATCAGCAGCCCCACAGTTTCATCCTGGTCCAAATTAATGAGGAAAGATTGTGGGGATTTTTTTATTGACCATGAAAGAAGGAAGAGTTACGGCTCATTTGTGCACTTTGGCTGTATTTATGTTTTATGTATTAGAAAGTGATTTCCACCTCCATTACGCATCACTAATGCCCTCGTTACATTAAAGGTATGGACCGGGAATATTTTTTGCCCATCAAACCACCAAATAAATTGTGGTGAAAGATATTAGGAATGATAATGCTTAATGGTCAGTAGGACTGGCCGGCTGGGAAAAGAGAAATCTGTTTCATGGCTACTGAGAAGAGGAAGAAGGAGCTGCCGTTTGCAAGGAGGGGGTGGGGGAGCGTTGGGGGAGCCCCTCCACCTGATCTTGCACCCCAGGCGAGGTTCCAGGGCGGCCAGCACCAGCCCCTGCTTCCCAGTAAGGGAGTCAGGAGTCTCTGACGGTTCACACACGCGACTATTTGAGAAATAAAAAAAGAAAAAGGAACATGGAGACAGGCCGAGTCTGGGTAACGTCAGAGCAGGGCCAGGAGGCTGCGGGGACCAGGCCCCAGGCACACGCAGGCCCCCGGGCCTGTGGGGTGAGTGGGGGTTTGAGCCCAGGAGATATGACCCCACAGCCAGCCACACACGGCGTTGAAATTGGACCCGTCACCACTTGATGAACTGTCCGCCAGTCAGAAGCACAGCGACTGAGAGCCTCATCTGCACGGTGACGAGCCCCGCCCCCTTTGCCTATAAAAGCAGCACCCGGGCCCAGCTCCTGAGCCCAAGCGCCCAGACCCCAATCCCGAAGCCAGTGTTTGCTGGAACATTCAGGCCGGAACGCTGAGCCGCGCCTCGGTCTGCGAGCCTCGACCTCGCGAGACGACCAGGAAAGGTGAGGGCGAAGGCTCTGCTTTCAGGCGCCTGCACGTGGCCGCCTCTCCGGGGCTCACCAAGCAGCGTGCAGGTAGTGCCCCCTGCACAGAGTAGGTGCCCTGTAGCTGGGAAGCTCCCACCGTAGCCAGGACTTCCAGGCCAGGGTGGTGACAGGGAGCCAGCCGGCCCTCGCCTCTCCCTGTCAGAGGTGGAGGAGCAAGCAAGGGCAGGGACAGAGGCTCAGAGAACTGTCCTTACGGCAGCTCCCAGGTCAGGAGCACTGACCGCGCGGCCTGACCGGGGGCTCCAACGACAGCTCGGGCACGGACTCACTGTGTCACCCAGGCAGGCTCCGAACCTGGCTCCTTCCTCAGTTTCCACATGCACAAGTGAAAGCTGTCGTGAGCACTAACGAGAACGCGTGTCGGCACCACCTGACAACGGGCGGGTGGTGCCTAAAAGTTGTGATTTTATCAGCGAGAAGAGCAACGGCGTGGAACAAAGGCAGCTTTTGAAGCCAAACAAAAGAAGGCCAGCCGTCCCCTCAGCCTCTGAACGGCTGACATGACAATGTCCAGAGGCCCCTCCGGCGCCCTGGGCTCTCGACGGTGGCCTCGATGGTGGTCAGTCTGGGAGCTGAAGGAATCCCTTTGCTTCATCCCCACTTACCTGTCATGAGCGCTCCAGCTCCTCGTCCTGGGTCCTCACGCTTGGAGGACAAGCGTCTCTCCTGCGTCAGCCTCGTGCCCCTGTGTTCACACGGGACTTCCACACAGCGCTGCACGGCTCTCCCCTCCAGCGTCTCCCAAAGCAGCCTGAGGATGGGTCTGGGGGACCCACTGCGGCTGATGTGCATCTTCTGGGGTCGGTGAGGAGACAGTGGGAGTCAAAGGAAGGAGGTGACATGAGGAGGAGGCCCAGGACTGGGCAGCTGTTAGAGCAAAGGAGGAGATTCTGGAGATCCCACAGTCCAGCCTGGACGTCCCGGGGGTCAAGACTGAGAGGAGGAAGGAGCAGAGGGAGGAAGCCCAGAAGGCAAACGTTCTGAGATCGGGGTGTTGGTGGAACCCGCAGGAGCAAGTGAAGCCGGGGCTGGGGGGGTCCATGCGCCCAGCACTCAGCAGGCCTCAGAGGTGGGCAGGGGAGGCCCATTTCTAACTGGCTTCCTGGAACGCCCATCGCGCCCCTCCCAGTGAGGGGGCAGCGCTGACCACAGGTAAGGGCAGGTGCCTGGAACTCAGGGAGCCCACAGGGAGACAAGGAACGGTGTCACCAGTTGGGAGGGCCAAGCTTGGGGAGCCAGTGTCCCCAGATGTCAAGCCGGAAGGGGAGCGCTTCCCCATGGGGTTTGGCAACAACAGGGGGTCATTTGCATCTCGAGTAAGAGTAGATGGGAGGTGAGGACACAGCCAGAGTGACGGTGGGGAGGGATGGAGCAGTGCGGTGTGGGCAGAAAGCCAAGGGCAGGGGACGTAAGGAGACCAGACCTGACCGTGTCCACCTGTTGAAGAGAGGACCAAGAACATAGAGTCCAAAAATGCCAAAGAAGAGGGTGTGGAGGAGGCGGTGAGGCCCTCACTCTGCGCCTTGGGTGTGTCTGGAACAATCCCATACCCCCAGCCACGCCCCAAATGCATGGGTGGTCCCCAAGGGCGGTTTCAGCCAAGGGGCGGCCTCCGCCGGGTAGGATCCGCGCCCTCACCAGGGTCAGAGCTGGACTTGGGCCGCGCATCCCTCTGGGGCCTGGGGGGCCTCAGGAGTGGGGGTGGGGCGTCCTGTGCAGGCAGAAGTCTTCCTCCTACGCCGGGTGCCCGGCCCGCTGCCCTTCGGGCTGGTATTCCAGCCGGACAGGGGAGTCGGGTGGAATGTGCCCTGTGCCGGGTGCTCGGGGACACACACTGCAGAGAAGAGGCTTGGGGTGCTTGGCAGAGGGGGTGCGGGAGGGGCCCCTGAGAAGGGCAGATGGTTGAGGAAGATGAAACGGGAGCTAGACATCAGAATGCGCGACGGTGGAGGAGCCGCGGTGCACAGGCCCTGCCGCGTGGGGGCTGCAGGGGTGGAGGGACAAAGATGGGACAGCGGGGAGATGACGAGAGAGGGCTCCAGAGGCTGCCGGGGGGTTGGGGGCGACTGCCGCAAGGGATCCAGAGGCCCCTGGGAGACAGACGGACTCATTTCCTGCGGCCAAATGGGTGACCACAGCCAGGCAGCCACAGGCCTCTCCAGCCCGGCCGAGCTCCAGGTTACGGTGTGGGCAGGACCCCACTGGCTCCAGAGGTTCTAGGGAACCCCCTTCGGCCTCTCCCAGCTCCGATCCACTGACCAGCGTGGACAGTCCCCCCACCTCTGCCCTCTCACAGGTGTGTCTCTGTCCTCTCCCCTCCTTGCGGGTCACAGGGCAGGGACTTAGGGCCACTGCGCTCCGGAATGATGGTTCCCTGACCCTCAGCTCGCTGCACCTGCAGAGACCCCGCGTGCCAGTAAAGTCGCGGCTCGGGGCGCGGTGGGCGGAGGGGCTGGGCAGGCGGCAAGCCGGGGGGCTTGGGCTTGTAGAGGCTCCTGTGGCTGCCCTGGAAACAGGCTGTAGCAAGAGTGCATGGAAGCAGGGGGTCAGGGGCGCAAGACAGGATGCCCTGCAATGATCCGGACAGGGGGCGGGGTGGCCTGGCCCAGGAGGTAGCTGGGAAGAGGGGGCTGGAGTGTCCATCAGTCTTGAAGGGGGGTCGGGGGGCTGGGATGATTGCATGGCTTCTCTTCTAGCCCAGGCGCCCCCAAATTAATTTCTGTGCTCTGGTCTCAAATCATCCCTCCGCTACCTGGGCTCCTCGATGCTGCAGATTGCAAAGCCATTAGCTCTCAATCCATCAGCAGCCGCTGGAGGGACGCGGGGCTGCTGACGGCTCCTCCTCCATCAGGGCCTCCGCCCGCGCTCCTGCCGCCCTCCCTGGGGTGGGAGGGGCTGCCTGTGTCAGTTTGACCCAGGAAGATGGACTCAGGTTGAGGTGCCCACCCCACAACCCCGCCTTCCTGCTGCCCCCCAGCCTCCTCACTGATCCCTGGGGTGGGTGCAGGGTGATCAGGGAACCCCTGCCTGAGTGGACGCCATCTGCCCGGCTTCAGCTCACGTCAAGAAGGGCCTATTTCTTTCCTTCCCCGTGAAGGTCAGCCCTCCGGGAGCCCAGCAGCAGCCTGCGGTCGGCGCCAAGCCATGGTGATTATTCGAGTCTAATGTCAAAGCAAGAGCAGGAGACTCAGGCCCACACGCAGCCCTGCCCGGCCTCCCAGGCGATTTGGGAAGACCCTCCCATCCTCACCCCAAAAGGAAACCGTCTTAAGACAGTGTTGGGACCCAATTTTCCACTCTGACCAGCAAACTGAGTTGTCCCAATGTCTGGAAAGTGGGGGTTCAAGCCCCGTCACCCGCAGTAAAGCAGGCGGCAGACCCAGGGACTCAGGCAGCCGAGCTCCCACTGTCTGCAGCTCTGGCCAAGCCAGGCCCCACCCCAGCCCCCACCCCAGCTCCCACCCCCCATACCTGCCCCCACGCCCATCCCGCACCCAAGTGGCTCCGCAGGGACGCACGCCACCGCACCCCGGGTGCCGGCCTTCAGCCTCCTCTCTCTCGCCCACCCCCCAGCCCCCACACCTGCCCCCACGCCCATCCCGCGCCCAAGTGGCTCCGCAGGGACGCACGCCACCGCACCCCGGGTGCCGGCCTTCAGCCTCCTCTCTCTCGGGCACCAGCGGCGGGACAAGGGTGCAGTCGAGGTGAGCGCTTCACGGCTGGAGGCTCAGGGTCCCCAACTGCAGGGCACCACCTTCTCCTGGACGCCGCTGGGAAAGGGAGGGGGTTTCCCGGTGCATGTTTCCCCGATGTGGGCCACACGTGCAGTCGTGCGCGTTGCCGTGACTTATCGTTGGAGCAGGTTTAAGTGAATAACAAAACGGGCACGGGCGTCTCCGGGTGGGTGTCAGGTCACTGTGTCTGGCTCCCCCCGCCACCCGCGGGCGGTGTGGGCACCCCCACATCGTTTCGGGCTCATAAATCTAACTTCTAATCACCGGCGTGTTTCTTGGAGCACAGTCATTTATCAAAGCCTTTTTCCACGGCCGGTCATTTATTTCCAGCGTCCTGAGTTGTAAGTGTTTCAGTGAACGCGTGAACCAGGGTATTAATTATCAACACTCACATTTCCTCTCACCCCGGGGGCTGACCGGGCTGGCGCGGTGAGGGGAGGCAGCGCCGGCCCCTCGAGTTTCCAGTGCAGGGGCAGGGGCCGTGGGGACGTGGACCGAGCCCACATACCCGGGGCGAGAAAACAAAAATGAATGAATGGCAATTTTAAAAAGGTTGTGCCAACCGTAAGTAAAATTGAGTGTGAGTGTGAGTGTGAGTGTGTGTGTTGACCGCACACCCATTCCACGGAAATCTAATTCCAGAAAAAAATCGAAGATGCCGGCCTGTTGTAAACATTAGTTGCCTCAAGCGAAAAAAAAAAATGTAGATGAGTTTTTTTAAAAAATTAGTAGCCAGGCAGCCACCGAAAGCGCCTCCCCCGCCCGGTACTTTGTGGGTCGGGAGCACCGTGTCCAGCCTGCGCCCAGCCTTGTCCTGGCGGCCAGCACCACCTGGAGGGGACAGAGGAAGGTCAGCCGGGAGCCGCCCGGGGAGAGCCGGCCAGAAAGACCCGACTCCCTGCGCCTGTCCTGAGCCTGGAAGACCCGCCTGGCCCCGGGGAGGGCGGTGGGTTTGGTGGCCCGATCCCGGCGCCCACCCTGCAGCCCCCTGGGGGAGCGAGGCCAGGCCCGGCGCCCGGCGCCGCGAGGGTTAATGCTCGCCGTGCCGGGCAGGCTGCCCTCCCGACTGCTAAGATTCACAGCTGTATGTGGAACACAACAGACTGTGAAATGTAATAAATCTGGAGTTGCCTCTCAATTTCACCAATAATAATTAACAAATTAAAATGGAAATGTCACCACAAACCCATAAAAATTCTTAAGTGCAGGATGGAAAACTCTCCCAGGAGCAGAAATGGCTTTTGTCCGTGTCCCGCCCCGGGCAGACGCGCCGTCAGCTGCCGCCCGACCCCCGCGGCTCCCCCAGCGCCCGCTCCCCGGGTCGGCTGTCTTTCCGTGTCAGCGAGCTAACATAACTGTGCAATCGAGCCTGCTTTATGGGGCCTGTAATACGTGCGCGGGGCCGGAGACGCGGCTCTAACAAGGCCGAGGGGAGCAGGGAGCGTGCCAGTCACACCTCGACTTCGCCGTGGCCAGTGCCCAGGCCGCCGCGCAGCCATTTGGCCCAACGAGGGGCGGCCTGGGAAATCATGAGCGAACCGCGCACCATCTGGCTTGCGTTTCCGAGAGCCGGAGCCGAGGGAGGCCAGCACCTGGTGCAGAGCCCCCGCCGCCCCCGCCGCGAAGCCTCCGTGGCCAGCGCTGACCTGCGGTCCTCGTCCCAGGGGCTGGCCACGGCCCAGCGTCCCTCACGAGCACCCATCGGTGAAAGCCCCGCTCTCCCAGACCCGCGCAGGATGGAAACGCCCCACATCACTCAGGCCACACTTTGTCCAGCCGCGGACACAGCACTGCTGCTGCTGCCCGAGGTGGAGTGGACAGGCCTAGACCTACCATGGTCTGCTGGCCAAGTTCCCCAGAGAGGCTGGACCCACAGGATGCTGTAGGGAGGTGTCAGGAGACAGACTGGTGTAAGGAACTGGCTCGTGGGATTGTTGGGACCGACGAGTCCCAAGACCCGCAGGGGAGTCAGCGTGTGAGCCCCAGAGCTGAAGGCTGGCAGCTCAAGACGCAGGAAGAGCCTGGGGTTCAGCTGGAATTTGAAAAGGACTTTTACAACGTGTCTAGGACCTTGGACACCAGGCGATGAAGACCCTCTGCATTTGGGAGCCCCAGGCCAGGGGGGACCCCCAGGTCCAGGGGAGCCACAGTTCAGGGGGGAGCCCCAGGTCAGGAGGGAGTCCCAGGTCAGGGAGGATCCCCAGCTCAGGGGGGAGCCCCAGCTCAGGTAGACTCCACGCCTGGTGGAGTCCACGGGTTGAGAAGTCCGCTGAGCTTGGGAGGCCCAGGCAGCAACCGAGAAGGGAAGCCCTACAGAGAGACGGAGAGCTGCGGGGGTCTGCAGACGGCCCCCTCGCACACCCAGCTGAGTGACGGGCAGCCGGCGGGCGTGAGAGCTCCATTCAAGCCCACAGATTCACCCAAGGGGCAGAGGGAGCAGGAAACAGAATTCCCATGAAATGGGTCACCCACGCTTAGCCCCCCCTGGATGGGACGGGACGGGACGGGAGAGCCTCCTGACGCTCAGGGCCTCGGACGGAACAGACAGAGGGTCCCCTTCGGCCATGGGGACTGAGTCTCCTGGGCTGAGCAGAAAGCCATGAGCTCAGCTGGAAACTAGAAGCAGAGGAAATTAAACCCAAAAGTAAAGCAGAAGAAAGGAAATCATAAGAATCAGAGCAGAAACCTGTGACCTCAAAAGAAGTGGGGAAAAAAAATCAATGAAACCAAATGTTGGTCTTTGAGAAAACTAATAAAACGGATCATCCTCTAGCCAAACTGATCACAATTATAAAAAAAAAAAAAAAAAGACACAAATTACTCATATCAGGAATGCGAGTGGTGGCGTCACCAGAGTCGGCCGAAGAATAAGTGTTGAGCGAGGTGGCCAGCTCCCAAGGTCCGCAGAGAAGGGAGGTCGTGCTGTTAGGACCCGGCGACAATCTGAAATTAGAAGTTAAAAAACATTCTCATCTACAAAGCACCAAAAACTAAAAACAGAGGGACCTCACAGAAGATGTGAAGTATTTATACATGGAAAACTACAAAACGCCGCCACAAGAAAACTAAAGGAACCCGCGTGTGTTCCCAGGTCCCGAGCTGCCGTCACGTGAAGACCACAGCCTTCCCCAAATGGACGGTAGATTTCATGCCCTCCATCTAAATGACAGCAGCTTTTTGTCAGAAATTGACATTTTAACTCTAAAATTCATATGGGGATGCGTGCAAAGGATGAGCGTAGCCAACATCATTTTGAAAAAGCACCCGTTAATTTCAATATTCATTATAAAGTTACAGCAACCGCAGCAGCATGGTAATAGCATCAACAGACAGATCTAAGGGACAAAAGAAAGCCCAGAAATACCCACCGGATGGGGAACTGGTCTGTTTTTACGAAGTGCAAAGGCAGCCGAATGGAGGCAGGGAAATCTTTTCAACAAATGGTGCTTTTCAACAAACAGCTGCTTATTCATATGCAAAAAAGAGCTTCGGTGCCTACCTGGCATCCTATGCAAAAGTTAATTCAAAATGAATCCTAGTCCTACATTTAACACTTAAAGGTGGGGGACTGTGTATCTTCTAGAGAAAGCTTTTGTGATCCTGGGGTAGGTAAAGTTTTTCTTATAGGACACCAAAATCACACTCCATATAATAACTAACAAATAGCACTTCATCGAAATGTTAAACATCTGTTCTTTGAAAGATACCATTAATAAAACAAGAGACGAGCAACAGAGTGAAAAATAACCATTGCAAAGCACATATCTGATAAAGATTTTGATCCAGGCTATATAAAGAACATACAAAAAACTTAATGACCCAGTTGAAAATATGGCAAAATATTGGAAGAGATACTAAACCAAAAAAAAGATACCCAAATGACAAATAAGTACACAAAAAGATGTTCAACATCGTAAGTCGTTAGGGAAATGCAAATTGAAGCGACAGTGTCTCACTGCACTTCTACTGAAAGGGGAAAAATAGCACAACTATTTTGGAGAACAGTCTGGAGTTTCTTAAAAAGTTAAACCATATGATTTAGCCATTCCACATCCAGGTGTTTCCGTGCACCGATGAGGAAAGAGGGCCTGCATGTGTTTATGCAAATGTCTGTGCAAATACACCCGGGAGCTTTATTTATAAAAGTGAAAAGCAGGGCACAGCCCAACTACTCAGCAACAGGTGAAAGGGGAAATTGTGGCATATCCACAGAGCAGCACACGACGCAGAAAGCAACAAGAAATCACTGGCTGATGCTTGCTACAACATGAGTCTCAAGACAACTATGCTAAATGAGATACCTCCCCCCCCAAAATTAATCCATAATATGGTGATCCCATTTCTATAAAATTCTCAAAAGTGCAGGGCCTCCCCTGGTGGCGCAGGCAGTTGAGCGCAGTGCTGCGAAGTTGCCCAAAGTCTCTGCAGCGCCGGTTAGATCCCAGCCAGCAGGTGAGGGTCCCACATGGCGTGCAGACCTCTCCTGTTGCCCGCTGCTCCCCTCAGCAGTGTACTTCAGTCCTTCTGCCTGTTCTGTTCCCCGCTCTGTCTCTGGTGGATCCTCTCACCTTCCCGCGCATATGGCCTGTACCCCAGCTCTTGTATGAATAAATAAATCTTTAAAAAAAATTCTCAAAAGTGCAAACTAATCTCCAGTGAGAGAAGGCAAGCAGGGGGCCTCGGGATAGCATGGGAGGTGACACAGGGAGGGCGAGAAGGATCAGAGAGCCATGAAGACACTTTTAGGGGTGATGGCTCTGTCTGTTAACGTCATTGTGTTGACAGGTGGATTAGTTTGCGAGCACAGCCAGAGCAAAGAGCCCCACAGCCCTGGAGGCTGGCAGTCCAAGAGCAAGGGTTGCCTTCCTCAGAGGCCTCTGCTCGTCTTGAAGAGGCTGCTTCTCCCTGTGCCTTCACATGGCCCTCCCTCTGCACCCATCTGTGCCCAAATCCCTCTACTAATAAGGACACTGATCAATCTGGAGTGAAGACCCCCTTGGTGATCTTGTTCTGGCTTAAATATCTCTTTACAGGCTCCGTCTCCAAATACAGTCACGTTCTGAGGTCTGGGGGTTAGGACTTCAGCGTGTGGATTTGAGAGACACCGTTCGGTGCAGAAAAGACTTTCATAGCTGCACACCCATGTCAGGTCATTCACATGTGTGTAATTTGTAGCATGTTGGTTACACCTCTATGATGCTGATGTTTCAGAACATAACTCTCAGCTTCTTTTGCTTGTGTTTGACAACTTCTTTCTTTATATAGGATCTGGTTCATCGAAGAACAGTTTGAGCACAATTGTTAGGAATGAAACAGTTTCATGAGAAGCCTGCCTGCCTGCTGGACCCCCATTGTCTTGTCACCACCTTGCTCCCCTGACTGGACTTCAGGGCCCCGCCCTGCAGAGGACAGCCGGGCCCTGGTGCTCTCCGTGGTGCTGAAGAAGAACGTGCACGCTATGACCATCATTGCCAGGAAAAGACAGATGTTTCACCGATTTCTCATCTTCCTTTCATCCTTCTAAGATGTTCTGCTCCCTAATTTGCCTCGGGAAACCCAAGGAATGCATCTGCCCAGAGATCACGGGAGGGGCCCCTTTCAGGCAAGTGCTGGGGCTTGCTTCAGTGGCTCAGAAATCAAGAGTCAGGAAGAATGGCCCTTCTGAGCCAAACATACAAGTCGGTGCAGCTCATTAGTCTGCTTATTTCCTGCAAGTCACTTGCCGCACTGTGTCTGTGTCACTCGCGAGGAGCTAAACCCTATAAAAGCGAGGGCCTTGTTTTTCCAATCCGTTGCAATATCCCCAATACTTAACAAAACCTGACATATGGTGGATGTTCAATAAATGTTTGTTAACTGAATAAATTGGGCTGTAAACTTTTATGGGAAGTCCTGAGTCACTGGAAGGCTCTGCCTGGAACAAACCCCATACATTGCTTCATGTGGAACAGCAGGTTTCAATTTTTCTTCAGGAGCCACCTTGGAGGCCCAGGGATGGATACAAGGACCTTGTCCCTACATCAATAGAACTACTATTTTTTTTTTTTTGCTGTTTTATGTATTGTGGTTCCAAGAAACCTTTTATTTAGGAAAAAAGGAGAATATCTTCTCTTTATCATTAGACTTTCTGCCAGGCCAAAGCCATGCCACTGTTCAAGAGGGCATTCCCTCCTTTCACGATCTCACAAACGGAGTCTGCAAATATTTTCAATGTCGTCGCAACTTTCAACATCAATGTTAAGAATATTTTACAACCCAATAAATTTGTGGATGCCAAGTCTGAAGTGGGAGATTAGACCGGAGGGGCTCTGCCTGTGTAATGTTCCCTCTCTCCTCCTGTGCCCTCATCAAAGGCTGCCCAGACACAAAGCAAAAGAAAAGCAAATGGAAACATGGGAAGTGGCAGAGGTGACTGAGAACAGAACGGCTGGAAGGTGGCAGCGGTGACAAAGTGGATGTGCAGGGCCAGGGAGCCAGGAATCAGACCCTAGTGCTCAGCACAGGAGATGGGAACTGGTTTCTTCCCAGCACAAAGAGCTCCTGGTTTTCTATCGTCCAAACAGAGATATTACGAGCAATTTGAACCTTTCCAGAGTGATCGTTCCATCACATAAAAGCTCAGATCAGGCTCCTTCTGGACGATAAAACCCAAGTCTCCAACGTGACGTGGCTTTTTACAGGCCTCGCTCCTGGTCTTCCACCTGCATGATGATGGGGTGCCCTGCAGGACCCCCCTTTCTCTGTCACCCGTGCTCCTAGGGGACAGAGACTTTGATATGGGGGAGTAAAAACCACCCCCCAAGCACAAATACAGAACAAGATTCTAGGATTGTGCCTGGACTTGCTAAACTGTGCAATGAGATGAATTCAGTGCTGGGTGGACCCTGAGCAGCCCTTGTCACATAAGCTCCTGCCTCCACCGCGAAGGGAGAGGGTCTTAGGTCCAGACAGGCATTAACCCTGCGAGGTCAGAGCCTCGTCTCCCACAGAGAGCGCGGCTGGTGCTGAGTTTTATCGCCACATGAGCATCATCCTTTGTAGCCCTGAAAAAATGAGGCATGACAGGAACAGCCAGCAGGCAGGAAGCACATACTGAAGTCACACACCGGATCCCTGTTGGGAAAACCCTAAAAGGCTGCCTTTAAAAAAAAATTACCAGACAGCTATTCCTGTGCCAACACCCTAGACCTCAGATTTTCCTCTATAGCTCGGGCACAAGTTATCCCTTCCCTTTCGCCCCATCAAGGACCCGCCAGCACGAGTCGCCGCCATCAACCCTGCCTCTGCCGCGGCAGCCGCTGGAGCAAGGCGGTTCTCTGCCTGACCGGGTGGTCCGGTCCAGCTCGGAACAGCGCAGACTCTGAGAATCTCCTTCCTTTGATCAATCGAAAACCTATTTATTTTTTTGAGACATTGATTCTGCCCTCTGAGGTGACACAGAGAAATGTGTTATTTCCCATCTGCAGAAACATACATCCACCATTCAAAGACAGCCACCTCTCCCAGGCCAGGAGGAGCAGCGCGCGTCCAGCAGCTTCAACCCCTTCGGAACCTGTTTATATTTAAAGTGAAGTTCTTAGTCAGGTCATCAAAAACGGAAGGCGCCACAAACACGTCAAGCCACCTGGGGCTCCCGACGCTGGACACGGAGGCAAACGCTTTCCGGCCTGCAGAGTTTCTAAAATCTGCCTTTCCCCCGTGTGGAATTCAGAACGTTGGTTTCTATTGAAATTTCCACCACCTCTCCCATGCTCCAGGGTTCCTCTGATTGCCACGTGCTGACTAACCAGGCCTGCAGGGCTGTGCTGGGAGGCGACGCGGTGAGAGCCGGATGCATGAACCTGCTGAGGAAGCCAAGTGTCCTTGCTCCTGCCTCGTTCAGAGCCTCGGGCTTGGGCTCACTGTCCTCCCAGATCCGGGCAAGCAGCCCGCTCACCCATCCTGCTGAGGGGAAAAGCAAAGCCCAGTGTCAAGGGTGATTCCCAAGGGGCCAGCACAGCCCCCCCCCCACCTTCAAGCCCCTGCCCTGAGCCTCACCCCTGGGCTCCCGGCCCCTGCTGGCTGGAACACCGTGCAGGGAGGGGCCGCGGCATTGTCCCCAGAGGCTGCTGCGAATCACCCCTGCTCCTTCAGCGGGGAGAGTGGACGCTGCTGAGCACCCAGGGCCAGCTTGCAGGGCAGGACTGCACCTGAGGCCTCTGCTGTCTGAATCCTCCCACACCCGCAGACCCTCACTCAGGGCCAGGGGCCTTCACTCCTCACGGCCCAGGGGAAGCATCTCCTTTCTCTTGGCGGCAGAAATTCAAGGCAGCCGCGTCCCTCCCTCTGCTGGTGCGGAGACCACGGCAGAGTCAGGACTTAGACGCCTGAGGGAGCCCACGGCGGCGGAACCAGGCTCCCGGGACGCCGCGTCCCCTTCAGAACAGCTGGAGAGAACAAGCAGGAAGCACCACCCCGCACGCCCCGCCGGCTGACAGGCGGTCAGCACTTTGCTCCAGGGCTGTCCCAAGTGACCTTCGTGCTCCCCTCACAGCTGTCCTGAAAGCCCAGGGAGCGCCGGGAGACAGCCAAAGAAAGGGGGGGCTCTGGGATGGGGTGCCTGCCCGTGCCTGCTCTGTGAAGGGGCTTCCTAGGTTCCCCGCCCTCTCCAACACCTGCCTGTAGGCTGCTCTCAGGCCCCCAAGGCTTGGGGTGCAAGTGGGGCTCCCTGGAATGGAAGTTCTAGCTGATAGGACACCCCCTATCGATAATACAGAGACCCAAGTAGAGTGATGGAGGTGGGGGATGCCTCGTTCTGCCTTGACCCCCCCCCCACCCACCCTGCCCCCGTGAGAACCTTCTGGCCAGTTATGGGAAGGTGACATCATGCTGTGGACTTGGGGCCTCCTCGAGATTTGCGGCTTTATAAAGAGATGGAAAACCTCGAAGAACTTTACTAGCACAGGATTTAATATTTCAACCACCTACAAGCACTTGCTTATTGCTGCTCCTGGTTATACTAATGTATTAGTCTATTATTTAATTTATTTTTAATATCAATTAAATTGAACTTAGACAAATTTATTAAATGTTCCAAATGCAGTCAATGTTAAACTATTAAATTATGTTTACATTGGACATAATTACAGGCTCATAAAAACTTGCAAAAATAGCACCAGAGCTTCCAGCAGGCCCTGGCCCCGCTCCCCCGGGGGGTGACGTCCCGCGCCGCTGTGGCAGCAAATCCCACGCCGGAAATGGACCCTGTTGTCTCTGCGGACGTGGCCTCCCCCATTTCTCCAACATCAGTTTCTCCAATGTGTGTGCGCCAGCGTGTCTCTGCGTGTGTGTGTGTGTGTGTGCATGTCTGTGTGTGAATGTACATACCTGTCTGTGTGTGTCTCTGTGTGTTTGTGTCTGCATGTTTGTGTGTGTCTCTGCATGTGTGTCTGTGTGTCTACATGTCTGTGTGTCTGTGTATCTGCATGTGTCTGTGTATGTCCACGTGCGTGTGTCTGCGCGTGTCTGCGTGTGCGGTTGGGCACAGTTTTGTCCCATGTCACATGTAGATGCCTGCAGACACTGCAGGGCCAGAGCAGCGGCTCCATGAACCCCACCTGCAGCTCCTGCTCTCACTCTGGGTGTTTGTTTGCAGACATTAGAGACATCCCCCCACCCCACCCCCTGCACCCCGACTTGGCCCAGGAGCCTGCAGTGCGGCGCCTTGAGCACGTCCAGCGGGAAGATCGCACCCGCGATGGCCACCAGGGACCGTCCGCAGGCGGGGAGCGCCCCTGTCCGCAGGTGGGACCCCCGGGGCGGCTCTCCGGCCATCTTCAGGACCCCCTTCCTGCAGAGCCAGATCCAGCGCACTGAGCTCAGAGCCGCTGAAGTTCAAGAAGGCATAGTTGTGTCCTTTGATTTGCTCAGCAAAGAGCAGGTCGGGTGGAAAGGTGACGGGCCTCTTCAAACTATTCCAGCAACGTTCTTTTCTTGTATTTTAACGTTATCATTTCGCCTTTTCAGAGAAGGGGTTTCTAGTTATCAGGGAGGCGTCAACGCTCCTGAGATCTGGGATTACCGACGTCGCCCTTTTCTTTATCGGCAGGTGATAAAGCCCGTGGGCGGGTGACAGCAGTGTAAGGCGGGGGCAGAATTTACAAGAAGGCGAGAAGGCGTCCACGGGGGAGAAAGCGGGGTGTGAGAGGGGAGGAGAGAAGAAAACCCAGACGCGGTTTCCCCGACGCCGGCCCCGGTGTCCCGCCCACCGCCCCGCCCGACAGACGCTCGTTTTCTGAACAAAGACACGGAGGGTGAACGGCGCCGGCGGGTGAAATGAGCGCAGCCCTGGGACGCGGAACCCCCGGCTACTCTCACCAGCCGCCTACTAAGGACGCGCCTCCACCGGCTTCTCCCTCCGAAGCGGGTCTCTGGCCACCGTGCGAACCTGCCAAGGGCCGCTCAGCTCAGCTTTGTTGTGGTTTGAACAGCCGCTGGGGGCAGAGACGCCTGGACAGAACCAGGGGTGACGAGGAGGCGGCCTCTCCCGTGCTGCTCTGTGGGCGCACGTGTGGGACGGCCACAGGGCACCCCTGTACCCCGAGGACTGTGCCAGGTCTGCGTGCCCAGAGCCACCCCGTCTTCAGAGGCTTCAGGGGGGCATCGTGAGGGCGTGCCAGAGCGGACGGGCCCAAGGACTGTGGGTGGACGTCTGGATCCTTCTGTCCAGCGGGGGTTCTTATGCCCACGTCTGCATGCACATGTGCACATAGAGCCACGAGATCAACTCACACACATGTACACACGTGTACACATGGACTTGCTGACACAGAAGTTTGGGCGTCCGTGCTGGGACAGGCTCCAGCGGCTCATGCCTCTCCCAGCCCCCACCTGGCACGGGCGCTCAGAGGCCACCCGCCCGCCCCGCTCACAAGCAGGTCACTGGCACAGGGACCCAGGCCCCAACCTTCTGTTTCTCCTTGTTAAATGTCATCCTGTTAGAATTGACCCTATCGCTTGAGACTGACAGGGCTGCTTTATTTTTTTTTAAGATTTATTTATTTATGCATACAAGAACTGGGGTACAGGCCAGAGGTATGGGGGTGAGAGGACTCACCAGAGACAGAGTGGGGAACAGAACAGGCAGATTGACTGAAATCCACTGCTCAGGAGAGGTCTGCTGAGCCATGTGGGTAGCTCCCTGGCCGGGGATCGAACTCATGCTGCAGAGGCTGCGGACAGCTTCAGAGGTTGCATCTTAACCCCTGGTGCCACAGGGAGGCCCAGGGCTGCTTTAAATCCTGGTTGTGTCACCTGAATTCTTCCCCGGCCTGAACTGCCACAGCCCGCATCAGGCGGGGTGGTGGAGCGGGGCCTTGGTTAGAATCCCGACAGGGCCTGGGGCCCCAAGGAGTTGGCGTTCTGTGCCTCGGTTTCCCCCACTGTCGAGGGGCTGTGAACCCTCCCTAGGACTTGGCCAAGGGATGCACAGACAGGCCACTCGGCCAGGGTGGCAGCCGGGCTGGGCACTGGGCAGAGCTGGCGGGACGCGTCCACCCAGCACCTGAGGGAACCTGCCCTCGTGTGGGTGGAGGTCAGCGCCTGGGTGCCTCCCCGGACCCCCAGAAGCCGTGGGTCAGCGGTGAGGCCCTGACCAGGGCCTCTTCAGAGACGGCGAGGGGCCTGGAGGCAGGCAGGGACTCGGGCGACATTCCCGGGGCAGCCAGATCCTGATAAGGGCCGGAGATGGTGTCCTGAGGGAGCTGGGCCTCCCCCTCCAGGCACCCACCCCCGGGCAGGATCGCCCCTCGGTGGGCGCAGCACTGGGCGAGGGAGGAGCACCGAGCACGAGCCTCCCCGCCTCCCCCCGGCTGAGGCTCATCTTCAGTCCGAGTGAATCAGATAATCAATACGCCCTCCAGAGCACCCGGGCAGTAAAAGATGGAGCAGCGTCTTTACGGCGGCAGGACTCCGTAATTAACCCGGCGCGGAGCTGGCTCGGTTGGGCCGGGCGTAATTGGCTTGGGGAGGAGACGTGGAGGGACTGATGAGCATCCCCATCCTCGGCCCCAGCCGGGGGAAGCACTTGTGTGGAACCCCCAAATCAGGGGTCCCCAAGATAGCGGCCCCCGCTTCCTGCCAGCACCGAGGCCCTGGGCTCCGAGCCTGGGGGGGGAGATCTGTCTCTGCCAGCGCGGCCCGGCGCGAGGTGAGTGATGGGCATCTCCCGCGCTGCACACACACCATTAATCTGGCAGCGCGGCCTGGGGGGGACGGGAGGCTGGGACGGCTCAGGGTCACCTTTCCCGTCACGGAGCTCCCGGCCAGCCTGGGGCAGCCGCGCGCGCCGGCCCACCTCCGGCTGAAGGTCAGACAGCGCGGCCAGGACGGCGGGGCAGGCTCTGGGAGCGCAAGCCAGGACGCCAGCGGGTGTGCGGCTTGGAGGGACAAGCAGCAGCGGTCACTTCAGCCAGGCCCGCCCTCCGCCCACACGCCAGCCCGGCTGCCTAGAGGCGTGTCTGCAAGCGGTGCCAAGCCGGCACCCCAGGTTCTCAGGGGAGCAAGACAAGATGGCGAGGTCAAGAATAACCCAGCCCGGCCCCCAGCGTCATCACAAGCCTGTGACCTTGGCACCATGACGGACCCAAGTCCACACCCGCCTCCTGTTTCCTCTGCAATAAAGTGGGGTGAGGACAGGGGCCATGTGAGTGGGCCAACGGAAACCCTGTTATAATGCGGGAAGGGAGGGACTGGCTGCGCCCCCTTGGGGGCCCGGCCCAGGCTTGGGGGCAGAGGAGGGTCCCCACTGGCGTGACCCCGCAGGGAAGGCAGAGAGGGCCCAGCCGGCTGAGCAAGTGCCTGGACACCACCCGAGGGGTACAGAGGCCTGAGGGCGAAACGCAGGGAACAGCCAGGCCTCCAGGCTCTGCTGCCACACAGTTGGGGGAACCAGGGTGGGAGGGAGGAAGTGTCCCTTTTGGAGGGCCCTGGAAGTCAGAACGACCCCACAGTCGGGCCGTCCCTTGTGTGTGTGAGGACCCCCACCCCCACCTATGCCCAGAGGAGAGGGTTTAGGTGTCAGGTCCTGGATCTAGATGCGGGGAGGGGGTCAGGACTGTGATTCACAAGCAGCAAAGTGGGCTGTGAGGGCCTCCCCGGTGGCGCAGCAGTTGAGCGCCGGGTTGCGAAGCTGCCCGCAGCCTCTGCGGCGCCGGTTCGATCCCCGGCTGCTCCCCGGCCCCCGGAGGAGGGTCCCACATGGCGCGCAGACCTCTCCTGCCGCCCGCTGCTCCCCTCAGCAGTGTCCTTCGGTCCTTCTGCCTGCTCTGCTCCCCGCTCTGGCTCTGGTGAATTCTCTCACCCTCCCGCACGTCTGACTGTACCCAGTGCTTGCATAAATAAATAAATAAAAATAAATCTAAAAAAAAAAAAAATTACAAAGTGGGCTGTGAGCCCCGAGACAGAGCCCTGGACTGAGGGCACCTCCGCAGAGGACAGCGAGGCCGGGGCAGCGACAGGGACGCCTTCACCAGGCTGCTGCCTTTTCTTGGGTGTCCAGGTCAGGCCCAGGCTGGGCACTTGCTGAGACCTGCAGGCCAGCCTTATGGCCCTGGCTTGCACACGGGGACTGGCGCTCAGAGAGGTTAAGGGACTGTCTCAGGGCTGGTGATCCGAGGGGCAGGATTTGAGCCGGGTCATTCTGAGCTCGTCCCGTCAAGCGTGCAGACGTGCAGGCCCCTCTTCCCGGGGCCCTGGGCCCTGCCCTTCCTTAAGGCACAAGAGAGAACTGGTCAAGGCACCTGCCTGGGCCAGGGTGAGCAGTGACCGGTCACTCCCGTGAGCCGGGCTTCCTCGTTCCCTCACTGCGTTCTCATGAAAGCTCTGAGAAGTGCAGTGGGCATCCCCGTCGTGCAGGTGGGGGGGCTGCAGCGCAGCATCACCGTCAGGGCCATGCCCAAGGATGCCCAGCTGGTGAGAGGCAGACCCCCAGACCGCAGCCGCCCTGGAGGGTGGGTCCACTGACGCCCCAGAGGCTGAGCACCCCTGCACCTCCACCCTCTGAGTCTCATACTTGAAAAGGCACGAACCAGAATGCACAGGCTCGTCAGTGGGGCCCTGGGAAGATGATTAATGTGCCCCGGGAAGGGGAGATAAGGGGAATAATGCACTGCAGGACGCGCCGGCTGGCTGCGGGACAGAAGGCGCAGGGTGCATCGGGGCCACGGACGGGGGAGATGCACCTGGGCCTCCGGTCCCTGCCACAGCCTGGGCGGGGCCTGAACAGCACTGACCCTTGCACTGGGGCCGGGGGCTGCTAGAAGCGTTGCTAGGATACGGGGGGCGAGGCCGATGGCATCAGGACCAGGGCTCCAAGGCGCATCAGCGGGCATCACGGCCGGTGTCCAAGGCGCTGAAGGATAAATGAGCAGACGACGATCGCCGATATCGATGTGCCGGGTCCGACCTGACGTTGACAGAGGATTCGGGGGCTGTGAAATCTAATTGCTGGGTGTTTGGGCTCCGTGGGGCTGTTCCACTTGGTAAATATCAAGGAGCTGGATGCTTTCCCTGATCCTCTGGGCAAAGTTTACAGGCGCTGCCTCGGCAGTGAAGGGGAGACATGGGGGAGGGGAGAGGCGGGTAGAGGGAAGAGGAGCTGAGAGAGGAAGAGAAGCCATCAACGTGTTTATGAGACCATCTTTCTAAGAAAAAGGAACAGCCTCAAGGTGAGAGGTTCTAGCAAAGACACAAGCCCTAAGAGCCGCCGAGAGGGGAACGCTGCCGCAGCCTCGGAGAGCTGACATTTCTCTGCTAGACAAAAACGACCGTGAACAGACTTTGTTTTGTTTTGCTTCCTGAAGGATATACCACAAACATATCTGCAATCCCATACACGGCGACTTAATTTCTCTGTAAACAGAGCTGCTAGGAAAATCTATAAGGAAATGTCTAATCGCCCTGCATGAAAGAAGAGCTCACCAAAAAAGAACCCTACGTGTGCGGAAATATGTCAAAATATGACCAGCCTCACCCTTGCTCATAGTTAGAGAAAAGCAAAGCAAGGCCGCAGGAGCGCAGGCTTCCTCCCTCGGGCTGAGGGCACCCAGCTGCTGACGGGACCGTCGAAGAAACCCAAAGGCGGCTGAGGGAGCTGAGACCTGTGCGGATTTGATCAGTTGTGACTGAACAATATACCGGCCAAAAGGACAGATGGACATTCCCCTGCACACTCCTGGTGCCCCACATCATGCACGGAGAAGACTCTTGTTGGAATGAACAATGAGCTGGAAACTGCCTCGACGCTGCCCGGCGGAGGACAGTTATGTACTTGATGGACATCCATCTTGGCATCCCGAATGCTGTGCAGCTAATTTTGCCTTTAACTCAGGGAATGAAGAAAGGACACTCAAAAACAACATCCAAGATCCACCGTACAGTAAAAGCCCTGGGTGCTGAACAGCGCGAGCTCCGCCTCTGTTCCTGTAAAATGGGGGCGTGCGTAAATGGCTACGGCCCCCTCTTAACTGGCCTATGCTAGTGAGCGTCAGGTGCACGCAGGCCAGGCCTCTCTTTCTTAACACTGAAACCTCAAGGAATCTACCCACTTTGGAGCGTTCCCCAACAGGTAAGCCAAGCTCAGCTTTGGGGCTACAGACTTTAGGAAGCACAGCTCACGAAGATTCAAGGGTCAAATCCCCCCATTGCTTGTACTGAGTAGACTGTTCTTCCAAAGTTCGTCCAATGCACAGCCTGCCGCTTTCCTGGCGGAGGCGTTTCCACCGCTGTTCTGGTTCTCCTCGTGTCCCAGGACGACTCAGGCGTTCTATTTCTTCCCAGCGCTTGGGTCAGTTTTGGCAGCACTTTGCACCGCACGTGTGCTTGGGATCGGCAGCACCAGACAGTCAGGCTAGAGACAGGGACTCTCTGGGGGCCCTCAGAGGCCACAGACCTCCTGCCCACTGCGTCTCTGGACCCCGAAGGTGCTGCCTTTGAAGAACCCCACTTTCTGCCATGAGTCACGCTGACCTGCAGCCACTTCTCAGAGCTGAGCTCTGCGTGGGGCCTACTCAGCCAAAATGGTCACAGCTGTTCCCATCCATGAGCTTGGTCAGTTTCCCCTCGCACGGGACGGGCTGATGTACACAGGGGCCCGCTGGTCACAGCTGCGGTCTGGCAGCGCCCTACTGGGCATGGCCTCCATACTCCCTGCCTACCAGGCTCTCAGCGGTGGCCAAATGCTTTGCCCACTTTCCCACATCCACCTTTTCGTTCACATTAGGGGGGACTCACTCGTCAGGCCCAGGAAAGAAGATGCCTCTGCGGCCCTGCCAGGCGAGAACCCACGGGCAGAGGTTGATTGGGAAGCTGGACGCCTCTTTGGTCAACTCTTGCTTCAAGGTTTATCTTCACCCCTTTCATTCAGCCCCTGCACCCAGGGAAGTGACAGTGGGAGAACAAGACCAGCGTTAGGTAAGAACCCCTCACCTTCTTCGGGGCTCTGAGGCCTTGGAAAGTTCACTTACCTGCTCTTCAGTTTCCTCATCTGAAAGTTGGGGCTGCCGGTGGTTCCCATCTGCGGGGGCGCTGTGAGGAGCCCATAAGCTCGTGCTTGTGAACCGCGCAGGGCCTGGCACAGAGCTCACGGGCAGAAGGAGCTGCCGAGGCTGCCTGGGTGGGCAGGCGCCAAGCCGCACTGACCTCAGGCCGCCTCGCCCCGGAGCCACCTACTCAACCACCACCCTGATGGCCCGAGCCAGCCGATGGCTTCGTCACAGACGACACAAAACTACAGTCCTTCCCGAGTGATCTCGGGTGCATCCTCCAGCTCTGCTCTCGTCTCTGCCAAGTTCCTCTTTTTGGGGTTCCTGTGTGGCTCAGCCCCACATGGAGAGTCCCTGAAAGCCCCCTCATGAAGGGTTCTCTGCCGAGCTGCTGCCACACCCCCCCCAACACCCCGTGAGAGGCGCTGAAAGGGGATGGTGGTCTCATAAACTAAAGAGACGCTCGTGTGTAGGACCAGCCCCTGCAACTTTCTGCTCAAATTGCATGAAACTGAGAGCCAGAAACGCCCTGCTCTGTAGCCCCAGATGAAGATAACCCTTGAAGCAAGAGTTGACCAAAGAGGCGTCCAGCTTCCCAATCAACCTCTGCCCGTGGGTTCTCGCCTGGCAGGGCCGCAGAGGCATCTTCTTTCCTGGGCCTGACGAGTGAGTCCCCCCGAGCCCAGCACCAGCTGGGTGCACCTCGCCTCTCCGAGCCTCGCCAGTTCAACGTCCTGCTGTACGCGCTGACACGCTCATGGCCTGCCTCTCCCGGGAGAAAGGGCGTTTCCAAGGCCAGGGATCGCATCTGTCGTGGCCACCCCCGGGCCCTGCCAGGCACGCAGCACGTGCTCGGGGAGAGCCGCTGGGTAAGCGGGTGGTGCTCAGACGCGCCCTCAGCCCCTGCGCCGACCGCACCCCCCAGGGCTGGAGCCCTCTGGCCTGGGGCTCCCATCCTGTGTCTGTTCAAGGATTCAGGGGAAGCGTTGGATGCGGACAGAGGAACCAAGAGAGCTGCTAGTCAGGGGCGCAGGCAGGTCCTTTCTCGCCAGGCAATTACCCAAGCAGATAGCATTGATTAACACATTAATAAATAACGTCGCTATTAAGACAGCCCCGGTCTGCTGGGGGATAATTACCTTGGACAGGAAGGGCCTCTGCCTCTCCTGCAAGCCGCCCACCCCCCATCGATCCCCGGGCATGTGTCCTGTGCCCCAGCCCTGTGTGCCCTGGAGACGCGGGGGCCGGGCGGGGCCGGCAGCAAGCACTGGAAGCCCCAGGGGGTCCTTCCATCGGTCAACTCTCTCCACGCCACGCAGGTAACACCCCAAACTCAGCAAGGGCAGGGAGCTGTGCTCCCTCTGGTGCCACGGGGTGACCCCTCAAGGCACAGGTCATCCCCTGAGATCCTGGCTGCTGGCGCCTCCCCCAACTGGACACGCCACCTTGGGGCAGGAGATACGGCAGGGACAGAGCCCAGAAATGGGTCTGGAGCTTCTGCCCTACGAAGCCATCCCCCGCCTCCTACAGATGACCCGTCCCACCTCTCATCAGAGAGGTTGGGGCCTCTGCTCGAGCCCCCCGGTCAGTGTCAGGTCACTGGAGCTGCCCCCACAAAGTGCCAGCGACTTCACGCAGCAGAGACAACCCTCCCCATCTGGGGTGCAGACATCAGACCCAGGTGTGGGCAGGGAAGGGGCCATAGCCATTTCTAGGCGTCTGCGGGGCTGGGAGACTGCCAGCACCCTGGCCTCCTTGGGGTGCAGCATCATCCCCCCAACCTCTGCGCCACTGTCACGGCTTCTCCCCTGCGTCCTGAGTGCAAACCCCATTTCCATCAGGACCCAGTCCTGCAGGACAGCTCCGTCCACTCCAGGTGACCTCACCTGGAGGTTACTGGAGTTGCAGGACCCACCTCCACACCGGGTCACACCCCGAGGCCCTTCCCCACGTGAATCTAGGGATCCACTCGGGCCCAAGCAGCCAGTAACTCAGGACTCAGGTGTGGGGAGTCCTGGGGGCCCAGGGCCCACCTCACCTGGGGCCTCCACCCTCGCCCTGCTTGTCCGCCTGCCCCAGCCTCCCTCCCTGACCCTGCAGCAGGCCGGCTGCCCCCCCCCACCCGCTGCTGTGGCCAGGCCTGACCCCGAGAGGCAGTGGCTGAGGTGAGAAGCAGACAGGCAGGGGTTTAAATCTCAGCTCCCGCACATAGTGGCTCTGGGATTGGGGGCGCTCACGCACCCACCTGCCTCCTCTCCCTGCAGGGGAATCCTGCCCGCGCCCCCACCCCAAGGACAGCCTGCCCCTGCCAGAGCCGCCTCCTCCTGCACCCCCCGCACGCCTCCCCACCAAGTGACTCTTGCAAAATGACAGGTGGTGCACACACGCGCATTACCGCAGATGAACCTGCATGATTGTTGTTCTTATCATAATTACCTGGGAAGTTTGTGCTCATGAGCAGCCCAGAGCCCCACCACAGGGACCCGCGTGCACCCACCTGCAGCACCACCCGGCCGCCCCCACCCGACACAAGGGCCAGCCCCTGCAATCTGGGCCACACCCCCACCTCCAGCCCTGACTTGCAGCCACAATCAGGCAGGGCTGACCCCGGCGGAGATCCTGGCTTCTGAGGGAGGCGCCCCGGCACCCGGCACCACCCTGTTCACACGCAGGTGGCCAGAGGGGGGCTGAGAGGCGGGCAGCTTGCTCTGGACAGAACCTGCACTCCTGACGCCAAACCCCATTCTCCCCTGGGCCCCCCGGTGCTGGCGGTCAGTGGGGCACACAGCCCCCCCTACAGCGGGGGGCGGAAGTCGGGCTCAGGACCAACTGACCTGGAGCGAATCATTCAGGAACCCAAGTCTGGAACCAGGGTCTCTCCCCGCAACCTGGGCCTGGCCCACCACGTGCTCCTGAGGCCATCGCCCAGGACTGAGACCTGCCTCCCAGCCCCCCAGATGCCGGGCTCCCAGCCCCCAAACCCCCGTCCTCAATTCCCCCAGCCCCCAGCCCTGTGGCAGGGAGGCTCCACAAGGCCCTTTCACTTCACAGCCACTGGACAGAACCGCACGGGCCTGAGTACCCCAAAGTAAATGCCTTCCAGAAGCTTCTAGAGGAGTTCTTTGCCAGTGCAGCCCCAGAACCCTGAAGGAACAGCAGAACCTCTCCAGTGGCCCCTTTCAGGCACTTTCCCACACCCGGGGTTCTGGGGGGGGCGGGCAGCACAGCTCCCCCAGCTCTGGATGGAGCAGCCCGGTGCAGCATCCAGCTCTCACTTGCCATTTCCACCTGGACAGGTGACGCCCCGAGCTTGTCAAGACAACTAGGGAGAAAGCGTGTTTTCCTTCCTAAGACACACCAAACCAAAACCACCTCAAGAACGCAGTAAGAGGACGACCCGCGCGTAACTCCACGAAAGGCGGAAGCTTTGACCTGGCGCAGGAGGCCCGGAGCAGCTCTGAGCAGTGAGGAGACACGGGCGACGCCCAGGAAGCAGGAGACGCTAGTCAGGGACTTGGTCACAGAGTCACTGACCTCCAGGCCATAGAAGGGACCAGAAACCCGCAGGGAAACCAAAGACCCAGTGGAAAACGTGGGCGAGAGTCTCGGTTTCAAGCGTGAGTCTGAGTTGGAAGAACCGATCTCCGGCCCCATGGCGGGCAGGCGGCCCACGCCAGGGACACGCCTGCAGGCCCAGACTAGGGGTGCCCCCCTGCCAGCCCTGCTCAGGGCCCCCGGCTGCTCAGGAACCGGGGACCTGCCTCGGACAGCAAGAAGGGCCTCTCCTTTCGCACCCACCAGGCGGCCGCATGTCGGAGGGTCTGGGGGGGCGTCTGTGAAGAGGCGCGAGCGGGAAGACGGGCACAGTCCCGGGCCTCAGAGCCCCCCGGGGACGGAGAAATCAGCACCCCCGCGGCCAGAGATGCAGGATCCTCAAGGCTCCTGGAATAATGCGGTGAAAGGAGAAAGCAAATTGCAGAGGGCTGCATCTGACGGCCCTCGCTATAGTTTCCCAAACCAAAAATCCGTCCGTTCCGTGCGGACGCGCGGGCTCCGGGCTACAGCCCGGGGCGGGGGACACTCGGCTCACCATACGGGGAGGCCAGAGGCGGTCAGGGGCCCGCCACGCGGCGTCCACAGACCTGAGATGTTCCGTGAACCCGTGAGGGTGACGTCTGAGGCCCGCGTGGCCTGAGCTCCCGAGGCAGGAGCCGGCCCGGGCGCCTCCCTCCCGCCGGGGTCGGGGACGCCGAAGCCTGACAGCCCCGGCGTGCGTGCAGGAGGCAGGCCCCGGCCGTGACAGCATCTGTCTCCGGGGTGGCATTCGAGTGGCTTCTTTCTTTTTCTCCCCGGCCTTTACTCCATCTCTGCCTCCTTTGTGAGGATTTATGGCCGTGAGGATGGAACGCGGGTGCTCCGGCGCCCTGGGTCACGCCCTGGGAGCGTGTCCCGCCAGCTGGCCAGCCCTGGGCAGCTCCGCAGAGGGAGAGAGGCCATCCCTCCCCTCGGCCGAGGGGTAAGCGGCTCTTTGCGAAAGGCTCTTTCCCGGGGAGCCACCCCCCGGCCTTATCTGACTTTGTATCCCAAGGCTGATTAATTGAAACCGCAAAATAAAATAAACATCAGCTTTAAATCAGGCCTAGATCCTCAGCAGCCTCCTTAGTCGAGCAACCTGACACTGGAGGTTTTGTGGGGTGTTCGGGGGGCCGGGGGCCGCGGGAGGAGGGGCTGTGAGGTAAGCGGGAACCGCCAAGGCCCCGGGGTCGGAAGCGCCTTCCCGCCAGCCCTGTCCACGCGCCAGCAGACAACCCGAGAGCCGCTCCCCGCCTCGGAGGAGCTCTTCACACAGGGGGAGGCCCCGCGCCCTGTGTCCCCAGCCACCCCTCGCCCCTGGGGAGGGGGTTGATCGGGGAGCAGGGTCAGGACACTGGAGGAAGCCCCCCACGTCCTTAGACAGAAGCATCCCGTCGTGAACCGCGGCTGAGCTGCGGGGTCGTGAGCGACAGCAGCTCACAGCAAGACCCCCAGCGACCCACCCACCCCAACTGTGAGGGGGAACCCAGAAAGCTGGAACAGGGAAGATGGGGTGCAGCTGTCTGACCGGCAAGCCCGAGCAGGGAGCAGGGAGGCGGCGGTGGAGGCACAGGCTGCAGGGCCGAGCTGGGCCAGGCGCCTCGGCCGTGGGCTCGCCACCCCCTGCCAGGTGGGGTCACAGAGCGGGGCCGGCCGGCTGGTGGGGGGGTGCAGCATCAATGCAGCACGGAGCAGGGCTCAGAGGTCCGGCACCCAAGGGGTGGGGTCCACCTGAGCACCCCACTCAGCAACTGGCCTCCCCAAAGCCACCTCAGTGGCAAAACCCCCTCCACAAAAGTAGCGGGTGCCCGCCTGATACGAGGGGCGCTCGCTGCTCCCTTCCCTGCAGGCGGCTCTTCCTCCAGCCTGGGGGAGGCGCCCGCAGCCCACATCCGCACCCCGGCCTGTGCTGAGCTGACCTGGAACTCTTCCCTTTGCGACCCTCTCCTCCCTGGTGCCTGGACCTTCACCTGCAGAACCCAGCTGCCGGGCCCCAGCCCCCAGCTGCACCCCACACACGGGAACACGCCTGGGTTCCCGCTGGGCCTCGGCTGGGCGGTGGCCGGGACCGTCCAGGCTGCACCTGGGACCATCGCTCCAGGGGTCACGGCCACAGGCTGAGGTCAGAGAACCTGCTGTCCAGTCAGGACTGGACCCCAAGTGGTCTGAGTCTCAGCCATAGGCCGCTCCGGACCCTGCCCCTCGCAGGCCTCACCAGCTCCCTAGTGAGAAGCAGCCGGGCGCTGCCCTCGCTAGGCCCTGAGTGTCTTGGGGTGCTCCGTCTTCCGTTGCTGCTTAGTGAGCTCCCCCCACAATGCAAGGCCCTGTCCCTCCTGCTGCCATCAGGGAGCCGCGGGGTGCACTCGAGGCGGGTCAGCCGTCACGTCGGGAAGTCTGACAACTGCAGCGCCCCGGTGGGGGTGGGCCCCTGGTTGGGGGGGCCCTAGGAAGCCCTGATGGGCTGGCGCTCCCCACCCTGCACGTCGCTCTTGAGCAGGAACTCATCTGTGATGCCCCTCAGCCCGTCTCCCTCGACAGCATCGGGCATCGCCCACGTCCCCTCGCGGACACAAAGGCCTGAACCCCACCTGCGGCAGGTCCACACGCGGGAGCCGGAAGGCAGAACGGGGGCGCAGGGGGCCTCTGCGCGTGTGGGCGGTGCCTGGCTCGTGGGCCCAGGGGGTCTGCGCCCCAACACAGATGCTTCCCCAACGCCCCTCACGGGTCACCGTCCTCAGCCAGGTTGAGGGGCGCCCGCCCAGGGCACCCCAGCTCCCCCCCGTGCGCAGCCAGTCCTCACGCCTGGGGCGGCTGTTGTCCCCTCACACTGAGAACCTCGAGGGCTGAGAGGGGTCGCCCGGGCCGGCTCTGCTGCCCAGGGGTGGCCCCTCCGCCCCAGGGCCCGCGAAGGACACGCGGGGATGGGCCCCCGAGGGGGCTGCCCAGAAGGACTCGGCCCTGCCTCCGGAGCCGTGAGCTGCTGGGACACACTCACACTCACACTCACTCTCATACTCACACACACCGATGTGACAGACACAAGTTGTGCCGACATCCCCTCGGGGCGCAGCGGATGGAGGCCCCCAAAGGGCTGAACGGGTCTGTGTCGGGGCCTTGGGGCGAGCAGGGGAGATGCCTCCGCAGCCCTAGTGCAGGGGCGTCGCAGGGCAGTGGGTCGTGGGGGGCTGGGCTCAGAGCCCGCTGTCCGCCAACAGCAGCCGCTCCCTGGGGAGGACACGGCCATGGGCACCTTCCGCCTCTGCCCTCCCTCCCGCCCCCTCCTGCCCCCCTCCCGCCCCCCTCCCGTCCTCCTGTCCTCCCTCTACTCCAGACTGAAATCCCCGGACGTGGAGAGGGAGAGACGAGTGCCTTGGCCTGGCCTGGCCTGACGCCCCCTCCGTGGCTCAGGGACAACAGAACATCTTACCCTTGGCGCCCCAAGGCCTCTCGCAAGCCAGGAGAGGAGATTCTCCAAGATAACGGGGGGCCGTTAGGCAGAGAGCAGTGCCACAGCCCAAGGAACAAACACGTGAGAGTGGGGAACAGTGCGGGGGGGGGGGGGAGGAGTGTGCAAAGGCCCTGAGGCAAGCCCCGGGGTTCGGGGAGCTAGGAGGTGAGTTCCATCAGCTGGAGGGGGACTGACCTACACCTGAAGACAGAGACAGAGTCAATGCAGCTGGAGTTGGTGAAGGGAGAGAGAGATGCAAGGACTGAAAGCACAAGCTTCTAAAGCAGGGGATGCGGACGGCGGACGGACAGACAGAGGCATGGGTGGGGTGGTGGGTGGTCGGTGGGTGGGTGGACCGACACGGGTGGGTGGGCGCATGGTTGAAAGGCCAGGCCTTCCTGGAAGGGTGACGTCGGGCCTTGTCCTCGCGTCTGCAGTCCTTCAGCACCGCCTTCGGGGCACGAGACCCGGGTCGGGAGCCGGGCTGGGGTGCGCTGAGGGGAGACGCACCGAGGCCTGTGGGAGCCGGCAGGCGGCTGGGAGCAGATCCCCCTTGAGTGTGGTTCCCTGGGAGCCTCGCTCTCTCTCCCTGCCCCCCTCACCGGTGTGACCCACACCCGCCCCTTCCCCTCCTGAGACACGGCGTGGCGGAGCCGCCCCTCCACGGGGCCTCCAGTCCCTCTCCCTGTCACACAGGGTGGTCGGGCTCCCCCGTGCAGGGACACAGTTTAAATGGGGCGGAAGAGACAAGCAGCCCTGCTTGGAGGATCGGCTCTTCCCTTTCCACTTGCCCGCAGTCCCCCTGGCGGGTCTTAGGATTACTCGTGCTACGTCTCCCGCATTGGACCCGGAGCCCACGTGCATGATGAGCTGCAGACTGCCCCTGCCCTCCGGGGGTGGAGTCCAGCGAGCAAGTCAGATTGAGCCCAAAAAGCCTGCCCGTCCCGTGTGTCATCAGCGCTCTGAAAGCAAAGTCCAGTGTGTAACCAGACCCCAGACAGGGAGCCTGACCCGGCCTGCAGCCCGGGAGGCTTCCTGGAGGAGGTGTGTCCGGCAACTAAGCAGGAAGAGATGGGACAGATGAAGGGGAAGGGGTTTCACTCTGAGATCTGGGCGGGGGGGACCAGACCCCACCTTTGCAGCCCCAGGGGACTCAGCCCTCTGGCACTGGCACTGCCTCGCGTACAGAGCGCCATCTTCGAGTCCTTAAGAATCCCTCCCTCCATCTCGCAGGCGGGATCTTGCTGAGCACACGGAGGGCTCTTCGGCGGTGGCTTGTCGGAGCTGAGACAGCCCAGGGTGTCCTTCTTAATGCACATGCCCGGTGGCAGCCCGCGTGAGGCCACGGAAAGACGATTAGGGTGTTTGCTCAAAGGCCATGATCGCTGCTCTTTCTCTTCTGCTTGTGACATTTAGGACTCCCTCCCCGTCTCCTGGCTGCGTCCTGAGCTGCACAGCTCGCTCTGCAAACCTCATCTCATTATCCATTTTCCCCCAATTGCATATTTTAAGGGCTGGTAACAGGGCTGCCTACGGTGCTATGTATTCCAGCCCTAGGAGCCGCCAAGTTCGCACCCCCACACTCCCCCACCAAGTGAAAGAGACAAAATATTTTCATTTCCAAGCCTCTAAGCCCAGAGGGAAGAAAGTTATGCAACCGTGTGACGCCGTGGCTTCTTAAGAGCCTTTGGTAGCTGGGGAGAAATCCAGCCTCAGCTGGCTTTTCTTAAGTAACAAGAGTCTCTGTGTCAGCTCGGGAGAAAGGAGAGGTGGGGTGCGCTCAAACCCGCCTGCCAGGAGCCCCAGGCCCCACTCAGACAGGTGTTCCTGGACACTGGGGAGGGCGGGGTCATGCTAATGAGCTAGTGAAGCACCTGCTAGGCAGGGGCAGGCGCCCTCTAGCCTTTAATCTGCGTTCACCTGCATGGGTGCGCGTTACCTGCCCTCTGACAAATCACCGCCAACTGCAGATTTGCAGCCTCACGGTTGGAGGCTCCCGGTTCCATGGTCAGGAGCCCAGGCAGGCACGGTCAGCCGGGCCCTGCTTGGCTCAGCAGGCTGAGGTCAAGTCATCCGGGCCCGGAGCCCCCGTACAAGCTTCTGGTTTCTCTTCTTAACTCCCCAGTGGCTGAATGAATTCTGCCTCTTGCATTTGTAGGGCTGAGCCCACAGCCACAAGGGGCCGCCTACCTGCCTTTCCTCTCCACTCGCCCCTCCGCCACCCGGCAGCCGGCTTCCTCGAGGTCAACAGGATAGCGTCGGCTGCTCCAAATCTCTCCAACTTCCTTCTCTGACTTTGAGGCCATTTATATTGAATAGAAGAGCTCTCCTGATTAGGTCAGGCCCACCGAGGGTTAGGCCTTGGAAAGATGATTAAGGTATTGGTTCAAAGGCCGTGATTGCTGCATTTTCTCTTCCACCTATGACGTTTAGGACTTCCTCCCCGTCTCCTGGCTGCGTCCTGAGCCACACGGCTCGCTCTGCAAGCCTCATCTCCTTATCCTGGACAACCTCCCTTTTCATGAACTTAAAATCAACTGATTAGGGACCTTAATCACACCTGCAGCACCCCTTGGTGGTCATATAATGCACCCCAACACTGGGTGAGAGTTCCATCCTTCCGCACCAGGGAAGGGGTTACACTGGGTGTGTGCCCACGGCCTTCTTGTATCTTTTGCAGACAGTGCTGGGCCTCTGTGGTTTGCAGCTCAGGCTGCCAGGGTTGAATCTCTCTGACGCTCACTAGCTGTGTGAGCGCAGGCAAGCCACCTAGTCTCACTGTGCCTCAGTTTCCTCATTTGCAACATGGGCTCTTACCCACCTGATAGGCCATCTCGAAGGGTAACTGGACAGGCAGGTGGCATGCTTAGACAGGGCCAGTTAGCAGGGGCCACCCCAAAAGCCTCGCCCAGTTCCGGCTGGGAGCCAGCCTTTCCCCCACAGCACCACCCTCCCTTTCCCCACCCCAGCACACTCCTCCCTCCCAGGAGCAGGAGATGGAGCAATTAGCCTGCAGTAATAAAAGTCCATGGGGCGACGGCTGGGCTGCAGGAGGAATTTATGAACCCCGCGGAAGCTTGTACTGCTCCCGAGAACACGTCAGGGACCACTTCCAAGGTAAGAACAAAAACACCCCATCCATCACTGCCAGCTCCTCCCCACGGCAAGATATTAAAACCTTGCTGTCTCTTTCCGCATTTTCCCAGCCTGCGACCGTGAGCCTGCGTTCCTTTTATAATCAGACAAAAAAGGCAATCAACCTGAGTTTTCACAGCAGAGCTTTGTGGTCAGAAGCACCGGCCTCTGCCAGACTCCAGTCTGCAAGGGGCGCGTTGCCAAGATGCCTGCAGCCTGCGTTTTGTTCTTCCTTCTTAAAAAAACAAAGATCCATTATGCAAATCAATCATAAAATATTTTTCGAAGCATCTTGTCTTCTCTCATTAATAGTCGCTCCCGCGGGCCCAGCTTCAGCTCCCAGGGGTCCCAGCGGCGTGTGGGCACTGCCCGGAGAGGAGAGTCGCCGGCCATGCCCTGCCCTGGGAGACACCCTTGTCCCCCAAGCCCGTGCCTGCCTTCCGGCCCTGCTGACCCACATGTCCGCTGGCCAGCCGGCCGCTCGTCACGGAATCACACACAGGCTCACACGTGCTCCCAGGCATGCATGCACCCGTCCCGAGCTGCTGCTCTTGGCACCGAGGGGTCCTTCTCCAAAGGGAGGGAAACGTGTGGTCCGAGCTTCTGGCTCGGCCCCTCCGCGGCTGGCCCGTGCCCTGCCTCCTCCTGGAGGGCAAGGATGGAGCCGTCCCCCAGGGTAGCAGCGACCGCCTCTGTCTTCCTGCCCACCCTCCATGCTCCCCTCCCCCGGGAGACCCTCCACCAGCCCCTTCTCTGTCGGAGGCCACTGAGCAGCGGTGAGGCCAAGTCTAGGAGGGCGAGCTCTCTCTCTGACCACTGCCCCTCCCGGCCGCCGGGCAGGACCCAGCCTGGGCACAGGCTGGCTTCCAGGAATTGGGCCGGGCGCTCTCCTCTTGCAGCTGGCGGAAGGCCTTGGGCTAGGAGCCCCGCAGGAAGCCAGGAGCACCCACTCACTGGGAGCTCATGCTTCCTAACCGGGAAGAAACCATCGCCACACTAATTGTGCAGCCCAGAGCTCACACTTGTAGCGCCTTCAAGACGAACGGCCTTGCCAAGTGCCGGTGAGGGAACTCCAGCTTCTCCGCTTACGAGGGCGCCAGACCAGAGCCCAGTAAAGGCTTTCCCTGAGGTTAACCAAGAATCTGGTATTGAGAGGCTACACTTGAGACCCAAAGGTTGTGAACCCCGAGCGAGCTCCTCCCACCAAGGCAGTTTCCACTCTGTTCAGGCCAATTTAGACAGCTCTGTGCAGCGTCCAACCTGGGCGACCGGAGAGCAACCTTGCCACCTCCACAGGAAGCCAGAGGGAGCAAGCTACGTTTCCAATGCACAGGCAAAGACGTCAGTTAAGTCCCAAGCATGACGTGAATAACCCCCACATCTCAGACAGGTAACAGTTGAGTGAGTTAGGCCTGGGGAAGGCAGGTGAAGCCAGCCAGCTGAGAAGCACTGTGTTCTCAGGCCAGGCCCTGGGGCGCGGAGAGGCTGGAGCTGTGGCCGACCCCAGGGTGGCGTGCTAGCGGAGAAAGAAAACACAGCTGATGAGCCGTCCAGCGTGATGAGGGCTCAGATGAATGAAGAGAACATTCCAGGAGCCCCGAGGACACCCCAGCACACTCAGCAGCGGAGGAAGTCCTGAAGGGCGGACGCTGCCTCTCTCCCGGCCCACCGCACTCTGCCCCGCCCACAGTCGGCCACAGGCACCCACTCTCTGCATGCCCGGGGCTCTCGCCACGCTCAGGTCTCCCTCCATCTTGGTGCTGTGATCCTTGGGCCAGTGACAGTCACCTCGCTGGAGCCTGTAAGGAGCACAGATGCCAGGCCCACCTGCCTTGACCTGAGGCCCAGAGTCTGAAAGCTCATGGGAGCAGCCCCTGGGGGAGGCGTGCACAGGACCCCAGGCCCCACACAGCCTCTCCTGGGGCGCTGAGGGCTCCACTCATTGGTGACTCCTCCCCACCCTCGCAGACACAGACAGACGACGGCACCTGCTGTGTGGGCCCTGGGCCCAACTTGCCCCTCCAGCACCCCTGAGCCCACCACCAGGCACGCAGGATGTTTGGTGCTCAGTCAAAAAAGACTTGCTGAAAAGAGACAATAACAAAAACAAAGAGAAACCCCACCAACTGGGAGAACATTTTTGCACCCAACACTAATGATAAAGGACTGATCACAAAAATCTGCAAAGAGCTGATGAGACTCAGCAACAACAAAGAAAATAATCCAGTCAAAAAATGGGCAGAAGAGCTAAAAAGAAACTTCTCTGAAGAGGAAATGCAAATGGCCAACAGACATATGAAAAAATGTTCAACATCACTTGTCATCAGGGAAATGCAAATCAAAACTACCATGAGATACCATCTCACACCAGTGAGAATGGCACATATTAAAAAACTAGCAACAACAAATGTTGGCGGGTGTGGAGAAAAAGGAACTCTTCTGCACTGTTGGTGGGAGTGCAAACTGGTCCAACCACTGTGGAAAGCTGTGTGGAGATTTCTGGACCTACTAAACATAGAGCTTCCATAGGATCCAGCAATTCCACTCCTAGGTATTTACCCAAAGGACACAGAAACATCCATTCCAAAGAACACCTGCACCCCTATGTTGATAGCAGCACTATTTACAATAGCTAAGCTTTGGAAACAGCCCAAATGCCCAAAAATAGATGACTGGATCAAGAAGATGTGGTCCATATATACCATGGACTATTACTCAGCATTCAAAAAAGATAAACACATGCAATTTGCAGCAACATGGATGGCGCTGGAAGGGATCATGCTCAGCGAAATAAGCCAAAAAGAAAAAGAAAAATCCCGGATGGTCTCACTCATAGCAGGAATCTAGAAAACTTAAATAAGGGACCAGGAAAATGAATATAAGAAAGTGAAAATCAAAATCAACAAAAAACTATGAACCAGAGACACTTTTTGGGGGGTGGGGGGCGGGAGGGGAGGGATTGGGGTCAGAATGGGGCGTTTGCAATTGTATGGGGGAATATAAAAATAAAATTTATTATTTAAAAAAAAAAAGACTTGCTGAGTGAGTTCATCACCGTGAACTGTTCCGACACCTCGTCCCTCCGTGCAATGAGCCCAGGAGCCGCGAGAACGGCAGGTGGAACTATTTAAAACCTGATTTGCGCCCTGCCTTGAGGCCGGCCAGAGGAGAGAAGGCTGTGACCTTTCGGAGAGCCGACTGGTGCCTGGGCCAGCGGTGGCCGCGCGGCCTGCAGTGCAGAGGGCCGGGCAGGGCAGCCTTGCCTGCCCCGGTCAAGTCGAGGAGCTCCATGTCATCCGGCTCCTTCGTCCAGAGACGAACCGTCCCTCGCAGCTGGCTGCTCCGTGAGCCCTGTGGGGCTTGGGCGGGCCAGGGAGGGGGTACTCAGCAGGCCACGCCGGCCCCCCAGTCCTTCCTGAAGGATGTCCGTGATTTGGAACAGAAACACCCTCCTGCTTTCCAAAGAAACAAAGTAAATTCCCAAATCTGCCAGGGGCAACAGCTGCGCCCAAGATCTCAGCCACCTAGAGACAGCCGCGCCCAGAGGGCTGGGGCCTCGTGTGCCCGCGAGCCCCGGGCGGGGAGGCTGACCGGAGGGGACCGGGCTGTGGGGTGGACGCGGACGCGCGGAGGGGCGAGCAGATCACGGGGGCGGGAGCGCGGCTGCAGTTACTAATTCATTGGCTGAAACCTCTAAACTATAATTAAGGAAGAATCTCTCCAACTTTGGAGTACACAGAACAATAAACAGCTGCCTGCTTTGATGAACAGCCAGCGCGGGGCTGACTCCGTGCCCAGCGCCCGCCGCGCGTGCCGGCTAGGGGAGGCTTCTCCGGGACGGGCGAGCTGCTGCTTCCCCTGCGACCTGACGGGCGAGCGAGGCCTGCCTCCCCACCGGGCTGGGAAACACCAAACTGAACGGTCACACCCGCTAGGTGCCTGGAGCAGGGCGTTGCGAGCCCCTGGCCACCCGCCCGGCCAGCTGCGACTTGTCAGGACACGCGGCAGGTGGAGGGGGTGGCTCACCCCACAACGCTCCTTGGGGCGTGCAGGCTTGGGAGCAGAAGTCTGGGGGAGTGACAGGGAAGCAAACACCCCCTCGGGGACGCGGCGTTCACAGCTCCCCTGCGTGTGTCGTCCTGGGCCGCTGAGTGCGCCCGAGACACGCCAGCCTCCCCTCAGCTCCGCTGCGGCGCTGGGCTGTAGCTGGAGGGGGCAGGAAACGTCCACAACAGCGCGTCAGGGCAGGACGGGCAGCTAGAGGGGCCCAGAGGAGGCTTCTGGGGTGAGGCTGGGGCTGGAACATTCTGAGACATAGTTGAAGGAGCTGGGTCTTCAGAGGACAGGAGGGAAGACAAGGAGGGGCCATTATTTTTTTTAAAAACTTCTGATGACCTTCAGAGCTGCCCTCCACGTCCCTCTGAGCGGGGAGCAGGTCTCCCCACCTCCCCTAGGGTCGGGTGTGGTCGTGCGAGTTATTTGGCCAATGGAGCGGGGAAGTTGGGTGTGGTCGTGTGACTTGCTTTGGCCAACAAGGTGGGAGCAGGAGGTGGGGCCCTGTCTTGGCTCCATTTCGAGAGGGAGGGGCCGTGGGCAGCCCCAGGTGGCAGCCCCACTGGACCTGGCCCGGGCCCCGCGGGCAAAACCTGGAGCACGAGGCGCTCCTCCGCGGGCCCGGGCCGGCAGGCCGCTTTCTATTTATATTTGGAAATACAGCATTTGCTGATTAAAAATAGAACTAATGATATCTTTGTCCAAACGAGAAGACAATTGTTGGCGGGAATTATACTCTCTCTCCCTTTCAAATTTTCTGCAATCTATGGCATTTCCAAGCATATAGAATTTTTCAGACTATTTCTAAGAATAGCTTCTCCCAGGATCCATAGAGGACATGAAATGTATCCTTTGAGCAGAAGGGAAACTGCTTCCAAACCCTGAAGTCTCTGGGCCTGAAGCCTCTTGAAGGCACCGGAACAACAGTGGCTAGAAAACGTCTCTTTAGCAAAGCAGTGACCCAGAGCCCGGCCTCCCGCTGCAGCCTGACTGGACTGGGGGCATCTCCATGGGCACCCACCGCAGCAGGCTGGGGCCAGGACCCTCAGGCCCCCCTCAGGCTCCTGCAGCCAAGACCCCCACATAGAGCTCGAGGGGCGCCTCCGCCTGCCAGTGAGTCAGCACGTTCCTCTGAGAATGATTTGCCGTCACTGGTAATAAAAACACATCTAGAAGGAAGCCGTGAAAAATAAAGAGGGAAGGAGAGTTGCAGAGCAAACGCGCACAAAACAGAATAAAAAGAGAAACAACAGACCAGGGGGCAGAGCAGCATCGAACATGACAAGGAGTCGATACCAGACCACGAAGAGCTTGTGGGGCCAGATCTGCAGGGAGAGGACCACGCAGTGGGGAGACAACCCAGCCAAAGCAAAGCCCTGAGCCAGAGTGTGTGTGTGTGTGCAAATGCGAGTGTGTGCAGGCGCGTCTCAGCAGCCACCTGCTCTCACGCACACCCCGCTCCAGGGCTGGTCCCAGGATTCAGCACCAGTGCTCCCCACTCAATGCCGGTGCTCCCCACTCAATGCCGGTGCCCCCCACTCAACGCCGCCGCTCCCCTCCGGCCACTGTGCCCACGCGCTGGGCCAGGGCCTCCTTCACCCCACTGTCACTCTGTCCCCTCCCTGTGAACAATGCGTTTGTGCCCGGCTCTGCCCGCACCCCGAGTCCTGCACGGCGAGGACCCACCCACTAGGTCTCCCCTTCCCTGCCTGCATCTGCTCAGTTTCACTTTCCCCTTGAAGAGCGAGGCCTTTGTTCCTCGGGTGCCATAATCACATCTGACATGTTTTTACTTCCCCAGCGAAGGGACCCACTTTCGGTGGCCCCACCTCGCCGTGAGGTGAGTGACGTGGGTCTTGGCCTGTCCCATGCGGGGTGTCGGTGAAGAGGAGGCCCCACAAATGGCTCTTTCTCGAAGGGCCGGGTCCCCCCCCTCGCCCTCCGGCTGCCGCTGCCGCTGCTGGGGCCTGCAGCCCTGAGCACAGAAACCTGGGGCGCACAGCCAGGGCCCCCATGTCCCGGGGCTTTCATCCCTGTAGCCGGCGCTGACCAGGACACTGCCACGGCGGTGGGCAGGGCTGTGGGCCGGCACCCTAGACAGACACCATCAGAGTCACGGTGATTCCACAGGACACCCCAGCCCGGGAGACGAGAGCGGGAAGATAACGGGGATCCAGGGACTCTCAGCAGGAGGCGGGGACACGTCACTGGTCAGATGAACCGTGACCTGCCTGGTCTCATTCTGGGGTTTTATGTTGTAATATGCAAAGTCCTGAGGTCTCCAGCAGCTGCCAGGCCAACCTCTTTATCTCTGAAAGGGACCCCCTACCGGCTCTTCGTTGCCATGGTAACCACCCCATCCAAGCCTCTGCCCTCTCTCCCGGGCCATCTGCCTCTGCGTCCCAACAAGGGGTCCAGGGTCCACACAGCTGCCCCTGCGTCCCATCCCCTTCCTGTTCCTCCTGCCGGCCCCACCTCACCTTCCCCTTCCTTCCACAACAGAGTCTTTACCCAACGGAAATCACACACATTAACTTCCTCAGCTCCCCATTCCACCCAGAGGAAGTGCTCACCCCCACACTCCCTCCCCCAGCTCTCTCAGCCCCATCCCCAAGGGCCCTTTGCTTTCTCAGCAGCCTGAGCTCATTCCTGCCTCCAGGCCTTTGCACCCCCTGCTCCCTCGCATGGAATGACATTCTCTGCACCCTTAGCTGATCAGATTCCGCCCCCACCCCCAGCTTAAATGTCACCTCCTCTGGAAAGCCGGCCCTGACCACCAGCCTCAGGTCTCCACCTGCAGTCCCTGCAGTCTCCCCATTACCACGTGGGGTTATTTCATCCCAACATCACTGCCTGATCCTCTCTGCTGTGACTGCCGACCTCCTCCCTGTCTGTCCCGGACTGGTCAGAGGGGGCCCTGCAGGCCGGGACAGCTGACGGTGCAGTTTGATTTCAAAGGCGTCTCTGCAGAGCACCCCTACTTAGGGAGGTCAGGATCTTGTTCTCTTCAGCCCTCCCACCGCCCCATCCCGCTAACTGCGCGAGGCCCACCTTCGCGGGAAGGACGATCCGCTTTACTCAGAGTCCACTGGTTAAAACACTAATCCTGTCCAGAAACACATTAACAGAAACATCTAGAATAATGTTTGACTGCCTCTGTGGGCACGGTGACCCAGCAAATTGACACCTAAAAAACCACCCCAAACAGGATAAAACCCACAGAAATCTGTGTCAAGAAATAAGATAACTAAGCTTCTTGAAATTAAAGACTAAGGAAGAAAAGCTTCCATAGAAGAAAAGCTATTAGGATGAAAACAGATTTTTCATTAGAAACCATGCGGGCTGGGTGGAAGTGGCACACTATTTTTCCTAAAGGGAAAGAACTATCAATCCAAAAATCATATCAACAGTGAAAATATCTTTGGAGAATAATAAGGGAAGTTATTCCCAGATGAAGAAAATCAAAAGAATTTGCCACCAACAAACAAACCCCACAGAATAGCAAAAGGAGACTCTCTACACAGAAATAAAAAAATACTTAAGTGACCCAGAGGAAGGCAGGAAAAATAGAACAGGGAAATCATGAGCAGAGAGAACAAACACAACAAAAAGATTAAATGTGGTATTTAAGATCTAACCGTAATGATTCCATTAACAGTATCAATTAAATAAGAGACTGGCAACACAAATTTGAAAACTTGACTCAACCATAAGTTGTCTATAAGAAACTCACTTTAGGGCCTCCCTGGTGGCGCAAGCGGTTAAGCACAGCACTAGGAAGCGATCCGCAGCCTCTGCAGCACGAGTTTGATCCCCAGCCGGCAGGGAGCTACCCACGTGGCGCAGCAGACCTCTCCTGACTCGCCCGCTGCTCCCCTCAGCAGTGTACTTCGGTCAATCTGCCTGTTCTGTTCCCCGCTCTGTATCTCATGGATCCTCTCACCCCCCGAATCTCTGGCCTGTACCCCAGCTCTTGTGTGCATAAATGAATAAATCTTAAAAAAAAAACTCACTTTAAACATAATATTTGCAGAAAGTAAAAGGATGGGAAAACACGTATCAAACAAATATTAATCGAGTGAAAGCTATATCAATATCAGAAAGAGCAGATCGGAGCAAAGAAAAGTACAAGAGATGGGGAGCGATGGCACAGAATGACAAAACAATTCTAAACGTGCATGCGCCAAACAGCAGAGCCACCAAAAAAACTGATAGAACTGAAAAGAGAAAGCAATCCACAGTCACATTTGGAAACTTCAATGCCCTGTCTCAATGGTTGATAGAACAATTACCCAGAATTTATCACAGACATAGAAGAACTCAGTAACTCATCCATCAACCAGACCTAATTAACATTTATAGACCATCCCATCTGACAACTGGGCAGTACATGTTCTTCTCAAATGCCATGGAAAATATACCCAGATAGGCCACATCCTAGGCCATAAATCAAACTTCAACTCTTTTTTTTAAAGATTTATTTATGCATACAAGAACTGGGGTGCAGGCCAGAGGTGCCGGGGTGAGAGGATTCACCAGAGACAGAGTGGGGAGCAGAACAGGCAGATCAACTGAAATCCACTGCTGAGGGGAGCAGCGGGGAGACTGGAGAGGTCTGCTGTGCCATGTGGGTCACCTCCCTGGCCAGGGATCGAACTCATGCTGCAGTGGCTAGCGATAGCTTCACAGTGCTGCATCTTAACCCCATTGCACCGCCAGGGAGGCCCAAACTTCAAATCTCTTAAATAAATGAAACCATACAGAGTGTATTCTCTGACTACAATGAAATCATACTAGAAATCCATAAACAAAAATAATGTGAAAACCCCAAACACTTTGGATACTAAGCTCTCTTCTGTGGGACAAAGGCAGTCAAAGGGGAAGTCTCAAGGTTAATAATAAATTTTCGCAAAGAAAATATGTGTTTGAATTAAAATATGCCACACAACACTGCTAAAGCAGGGCTGGGAGTAAAATGTGGGAATTAGATGCATGCATTAGAGAAGAAACAGTCTCCAAAGAATAATCCAAGTTCCCAACTCAAGAACCAAGAAAAGAGGAAAATAAACCCAAAGCCAGCAGAACGGAGGCCATCATAAATAGAAGAGCAGAAATCAATGGATTAAAACAGAGCAATCAATGAAACAAAGAGCTGGTCTTTGAAAAAAATCACTACAATTGACAAACCTCGAGTAGACTGACAAGGGAAACATATAAAAGACTCAGATTACCAACGTGAAGGATGAACAGGAGCGCTCACCACAGACGCCCCGTCACAGAAGGGTAACGGTGACCATCACAAACAACCCTGCACACACACAAACGCCACCACTTTGACGAAGCAGATCACATCCTTGAGGAACACACACGGCTGTACCTCCCCCACCGGGAAGCAGAGTGTTTGAGCATCTCCGTGACTATTGAGGAAATTGAATGTCGCTTTCAAATTTCCAAAACAGATTTCTCCAGGCCCAGATAATTTCATTGGAAAAACTATGAAACATTTAAAGAACAGTCAATACCAATTCTACACGACCTTTTCCAGAAAACAGAAGAGGAAGGAAAACGTCCCAATTTATTTTATGAAATTGTCATCATCTTGGCAGAAGAAAAAACTCAAGACAACCTACAAAAAAGGACGTTGACGTTGGTCTCCCTCCCTCCCTCCCCCATCTGTCCACTGAGTGGGTGCCAGCCAATCAGGGGCCTGGGATGCATGGAGTGTGACGCCCTGAAGGGCGAGGGCCCGCGGGTGTGACCTGCTGTGTTGGTTTGTTAGGGCGGCGGTCATGACCAATGTCCCTCGTGGTTACAGACACAAAAAATCTCCAACAAAATATTAGCAGGTAGAATTCAGCATATAGAAAAGAATTGGATAGCATGACAAATTATGATTTATCCCAGGCATGCAAGGCTAGTTCAATATTTGAAAGTCAATGTAAACCACCATATCAATGGGCTGAAGACAAACTCCCACATCATGTCAACGAAAAGCTTATGTCAATATCTACACCCATTCACGATAAACGCCCCCCAAATAGGAAAAATGCAAAGTTCTTTGATTTGATAAACAACACCTACAAAAAAACCATGGCTAACATTTCATTTATTGATGTAAAACTTAATGTTTCTGTGTCCCAGCGATGAATGTATGGATACACAAATTTAAGACATAATACCTTCTACGACCACTAACACAAATTACATATTTCGTGATACACGTAAGAAAACATGACCAGGACTTATATATCGAAAACCACACAATTCAGGGGATGAAATCAAATAAATGGGGAGATATATGTCCAAGACTCCACATAGTAAAGCTGTCACTTGCCCCTAAATTCCTACATTTATATACATACACATTATATGGCACAGTTCTGAGCAGTCCCAGCAATTTTTGATATGATTTTTCTAAAACTTACCCGGAAGGGAAAGAGAATAATCCAAACAGTCCTGAAAATGAATAAAAGAGGAGGACCAGTCTACCCCACTTCAAAGCTTGCTGCACAGCTCCAAGAATCAAGAGCACAAGCATCGGTAGACAGCACACGGCCAGATCAATCAAAAGCAGAGAACCCAGAATCAGACCCACACGCACACGCCCAACTTTTTTGACAAGTGCAAAAGCAAATCCACGAAAGGAAGAATAACTTTTTCAACAAATGAAACTGGAGCAATTGGACAGCCATGGGCAAAAGAACAAACAAGAAAAACCTTGTTCTTGTACAAAAACTAACTCCAAATGTGGCATAAAGTAAAACATAAAACATTTAGAAGAAAGTATAAGGGGAAAAAAAAAAATCTCTGGAACCAAAGAGTAGATGCCGACAGCACAATCCATAAAGTGAAAAAAAAAACGGTCGATGCTGCCACCTCAAAATTAAACATTTCTGCCTGGTGATAGATTCTTTAAGCAAATGAAAAAATAAGCTAGAGAGAGAGAAGGAGACTATCGCCAGCCACAAATGTAACCAAGTACGTGGGACACACCGAGGACTCTCCGGCTCAACAGCAAGAACACCCCAAGTGTGGGCCACTGTCTGCTATTTCTGGCCGGAGTGGACACCCCGCCCAGCTCCGTTTCTGCCAATGCCCTTGCTTGACAGCTGAGGAAACAGAGGTTGAGACTGAACTTGCTTACAACTCAGGGCGGGCGGGAGAGCTGCCCCCTAAAAACACTCACCCCGTTTTCTCCTCCGCCCTGCCCCCGCGCGGGCACTCACCCTTCTGCTCAGTCCCGCCGAGGGTCTCTGGCCGCGGTGCGTGCCGCTGGGTCTGTCCCGTGACGCCGACTTCACCAACCTGCGTTCGTTTCCTTCCTCTTCAAAGCTGGAGATCACGCCAGGGCCAGGCCACCCCAAAGCAGCCAGCCCTCCAGGCGGAGCACACAACCCTCCTGTGAAACAGGACTCAGGGCTTGGAGAAGGCGCCGAGGCTGGTGGGGGGTGAAAACGGAGCTGCTTTGGGGAACGGTCCGCCCGGGTGTGCAGGGTCCAAGCCCACCAGGGGCCCTCCGAGGAGCAGGAGGCTGGATGGGGCAGCCTGGGGCGGGTGGAAGCCCGGGTGGGGGCAGGTTGGCGGAGGCACTGGGGTGCGGATGGAATTTGCAGCTGCTCCCTGGTCCTGTGTGTCTTGCTGCTGGGTGTAAGGCCAGGCCGAGCCACACGTGAGCAGGCCTGGGGCCGTCGTCACGTACCCGGGCGGGTTAGCCGTTGAAGAAACCGTCTTCCTCTCACTTCTGCCCTTGGAGCCGCAGCTGGAGGAGGGACGTGGACACCGGGAGCAGCAGCGCGGGGGGAGGGGGTGTCCTTGTGAACAGCTCTGGGGCCCCAGGCCTTGCGAAGAAAACCTGCCTTTCATGGCGTTCCTTGGAAATCCAGCGGGGGAGTGTGTGTCTCCTGCTGCGGCCAGGCGTCCGGCGCCATCCCTGGGTCAGGGAAAAATAATTGCCCACGTAAGCACAGTGGGGATGCGTGGCCAAGCTGAGGAGAGCCTGGGGCCTGCGGGGGCTCTGGAACAGCTGCTGGGGTGCCTGGGGTGCCCGTGTCCACACCCCGAAGCCCATGATGCTTTGACATCACATGCAACTCACTGGCCGCGGGGTGGCAGCCAGGGCTCCAGGGGACGGGCCAGGAAGCTGCACTTTACAGGCTCTTGGGAAACATCAGACACGTAAAGGATCCACAGCCAGTTCCTGACTCGGTTCCGCCTGCTCCAGCCTCCGAAAGCAGAGCACCTGTGCCTGATTGGCAGGCTGGACCCCAACCCCCAGCCGGTGGCACCTCGAGGGTGCAGAGTTGACGAGACGGAGGAGGAGCCTGGGAACCAGCAAGTCTACTTCGGCCGTGGGAATCCTCTGGGGAATGGGTGGGGGTTTTGCACCCACCGGCCGGGCAGGCTCGCCTCAGGTCTAGCGATTTGAAGGAGCATTTTGGAGCCCTGGGCATCCCCCGCAGGGTGAGTGGTTGGCAGGGGGCGGGCCAGAGGGAGATGGTGCCTGGGCCCTAGAGTCCCCTGCGCCTTCCTCCGGCTGCTCTGGCGCCCTCTCCAGTCCCGCCCTCGCGTGGCCGCTCCCCCCGCAGCCGTCTCTGAGCGCCGCCCTCATCGCCCCGCCCTCAGGCGCAGGTGTGCGCCCTTGCACACGCACACAGCACGCTCAGGTGTCCACACTCAGGCGCTGCCTGCGCCCACCGCCCTCTGCGCTCACACGACCATGGCCCGGGACGGCCACAGAGGCCAGCGGCGTCGAGGCCTGAGCATCGCCATTTCCCCCACAGTGGGCGCCTCTGCTCACCTGGAGGCCCCCGTAGGCCTGACGAATCCCCGAGGGCGTGGACGCCGCGGAAGCCAACTCACTGCTGGAGAAGGGAGCGCACAGGCCTCAGCCCAGCGGGGGCGGCCGGGGGCGGCAGCGGGGCCCGTGTGAGTCTGCCGGGGGCAAGGAGGTGTCCTGGCACACGCCGCAGGCCTCTTCCCAGGAGGACAGCAGGAGGGCGGCTGCGGGAGAGGCCGGGGCCTGCGACTGGGGCGGGAGGACGAGGAGCGCCCTGGAGCCCTGGCGGGTTTCTTGGGCTGTAACACTCGGAAACCAGGCACCGGCGGGGGCACACGGGCCGGGCAGGGGGCGGGAGGCAGCCGAGCCTCCCAGCCGCCGCGGATCTTGACGCTCTTTCCCGCCTCTCTCTGGCCTCCCCTCGCGGTCTCGCCTCTCGCGTGGCCTCGCCTCCGCGCTGCTGCGCCCTTCTCCCGCCCCCAGGCGCAGGTGTGCTCACTCGCACGCGCACCTGCTCAGGGAGGGCAGCGTCTGCTCCACAGCTGCCATCATTAGCCTGCTGCCCACCAGGGCCACATGCACACGGGGCGCGGTGGCCAGAACCATGTGCCCCAAGGCTTGTGCCTCGGGGATCCAGTCTCACTCTCTCCGTGGAGCCCCACCACAGGCTCAGCATGGAGAAGCGCCTTCCTCTCGGCCTGGGATGGGGAGTGGATGCCCTGTCCTGCAGGGACTGAGGCCAGCAGGAACCAGCGTGGGAGGGAGCCCAAGGGCCAGCAGGCCCCGGAGGTGATCCTGCCTCGGGTTCCAGAGCAAGATCCCGGCTCGCTGCCTGAGCCAGTCAGTGAAACAAACCAGCCAAGGCGTCAACCCTGAGCTTTACCGTCCCCAGCATGCAGGCCGCTGGGCCCGTCCCCGCCAAAAGCAATCACTACTGGAAAAAACCCCATCGGCTATGAGAAATCTCCAGAAGCTGCTGCCAGAAGAAGCCGTTAGTTAATCGACTCCTTTCTGTAGCTCCGGACTCATTTGGCGGGGCTTATGGGACACTCCTTGCCAGCACAGCCTCGGCTAATAAGTAATTAGAAGATAATTAACATGTGTAACGTACAGTGGGAAACATCTGGACCCACTGACTTATTGAAACATAAGAACCTGATGAATCACTTGTGTAGCGGGATGGGAAGCGGGCTCAGGCTGGGGCCGGCCCGTTTGGACTCAGCCCTCCCCTCCTCCCCCAAGGGAAGCCCCGTCTCAAGTCCCATCACTTTCGAGTAAGGACTGTCCAGCAGGCGGCCCCCCTGCACCCCCCCTTGCTTCTGCTTCTGGGGTAGAATGTCCCCAAGGCTGGAGGGGTCAGGGCTCAGCCCTCTCTCACCGGCCAAAGAGAAAGGCCACAGACGTGGGCAGGGTGGCACTGGGGTCCCCCTCCGCCCTCTTCACCCCTGGCTCCCCTCCTGAGTCACCCAAGAGCATAGGGAGAAAGAGCCCTGGCCCCACCCTGCTCCCCTTTCCTGCGCCATCACTCAACCTGGAAACTCCCCGTGACTCCAGCCCTTACCCCCAAGCAGAAGATAAACGAGGGAAGCACCCCTCCAGCCAGGACTAGTGAGCCAAAGCACAAGGGGTTCTGGCCGGCCCCCACTGCTGTGTCTCCCCCGACCCCTCCCGCACCCCCTCCAACCTCTGAGCAGCAGGACGGGGGTGGCGTGGGAGCACGTGTATCTGAGCCTAGTGCTCTCCCCGAGGGCCTTGGTTTCCAGCCAAAACATTAGGATATTGCTGCACCAACTAATCATCCTCCCTCAGACAGGAGGGAGCTGAAATACAAGCCCTGGTGTTCATGTGAACGTGGGCCAAGCCAGCGAGGGCCGCGCGCCTCGCCAGCAGAGCCAGGGGGCGGCTGGAAATCCTGGACAGAGCCAGGGGGCGGCTGGACATCTCACAAGGCCATTCCCGGAACAGACCTTTATTCTCACTCCGAGCCCCTCCATGTTCTCTCATCAGCAAGAAGCCTGAAGAAAAATACCCCAAATTACACAAATGAGAGCGGGTCCCAGTCTCCCACACGCCCTCCTTCTACCTCCGCCCGGACCATCTCCGTGCCTCCCGTCCCTGCTCTGCAAAGGAGCCAACCGTGTGATTGGGTGGTGGGGTTGTCTGTCACCGCATTTGCACCCTCAGGGCAAGCTGATTGGTGAAGGGGTGGGCATGGGTACGAGCTAACCAATAAGAGGCCTGCCCTGGGATTTTTCTCCCTGGAGATGAGAGAAGAGGCCTCTCTTATCCTGGCTGAGAGACTGCGAAGAAGGCACTGGGCAGCTGGGCTCCTGGCCTGGAGAAGCGGCATCCTGAAGGAACAGGCACCTGCAGGAGGAGGAGCTGGGACTGGGGGCAGCCGAGAGCGCCCAGGCCCGCTTCCCAGGGACCGGCTGTCTGCCAACACTTCCCGTGCCTGGGGTGGGCTTAGACACCAGGGGGAAAGACAGATATGAGAAAGTGATATTTAGCAAATTAACATGGCCAGCAAACCAGGAGGGAGAGGTTTAGTCAGCAAGCCATTTCAAGTAATTTGAAAACGACAGCTCCCCTCGGTGGCGCCCGGCCCCGGGCGTCTGAGCAGACTCCGCTCTCTCGGTCATCTAGAGGCCACCTGGCTTGACCTGGTTTCTCCGTGGTATTGGATTTTCAGCAGATTGTTTTTTAAAGAGCATTTTTACCTCGCTTGTCAACAAAGCAGATGAAATAGGCTCTTCCCTGAGGGAGACAGAGACCCCCATGGGGGAGATAAAACCCCCATGGTGAAGTGGGGGCCCCATAGGGGGAGATAGGGTGCTCAGTGCAGAAATGAACAGCATATCTGCCCCAGAACTGGGAGAGCAGGGAAACACCTCTGCATGAGGCAGGGGAGGGGAGGGGAGCTGAGGGGAGGAGGCAGACCTAGACCCCTGAGATGCGGGTGAGTGAATGAGACCCCCCCGGAAGACAGCCATCCAGCAGGAGAGCCCCCACGTCCTGCCTGTATGGGTGGGGGTCCCCAACGTGGGTCTCACCACCCCCTGCCTCACTGCTGGGAAGGGCAGGCCGGACCCAACCCGAGTTCATACTCTGATTCTCAAGCCTGGTTCCTCCTGGTTCCTCCTGCCAGCTGCTCTCGGCCCTTGCTGAGTCACGGCCCCGGCACGGAGCTCCTTCTGAGGGTGCGGCCAGCCCCAGCCGGCTGGAACACAGCAGGTGGTGTGGGCGCCCACACCGGGGCGGGGGCAAGTCCCCTGGCAAGGGCGAGCAGGGACCTCGGTCAGCCCCTGGAGGGAAACCAGCCAGGAGAGAAAACTCAGTCACTTCAGGCCGCAAACTCACGAGGCAACCAATTTGCAGAGAACCTGTCCGTAACTTGCGCCACCAGCAAGGTCTGCGCGGGCAATTTGGGTCTATCAGCCTTTAAATTGTCGATGGCCGGGGTGTCGCTCAGTCAGGCCTGCCGCAGCGCTGAGATGGAAGGACAGGGTGAGTGACAGCTCCAATAAATGCATTCCTGCCAGGAAAATAGCATTACCACGCCAAGGTGCTGCGGAAAGTATTGAACTTGAGGAAGAAATAAAATAAAAATAAAATGGCTCTGGAGCTCCCGGGTGCTCCGTCATTATTGCCAGACACAGTGGGGAGAAGAGGAAGCCCATCATCAGATAAATCTCGCGCTGTCCTTGGCAGGAAAGGCGCTGCGTCACCGCGCAGGAGCAGCTGGTCAGACAGGCAGCGTCTGGCGCGAGTGGGGAAACTGCTCAGCCAGGGACGCCCCCGGGGGGCACCCAGGGCAGCGTCCCCGCTCACAGGTGGGGACACTGAGGTCAGGGTGTGCAGAAGGGCCTGAGGTTCCAGATGGGCCAGCCCACGACAGCATAGAGCAGCCCCCCGGTGCTCTGAATCAGGGGCAATCAAGCACCCAAGTTAGGGACCCTCGCGGTTGCTGTCACCTGCGTAGGACACTGTCCCCCAAAGAGTGAGGAAGTCAGGTGAAAACCATCACAGCCCCGGACACCCCCAGCCCGGTATACTCCCTCCCGGGCTGACGCTCAGGGGCCCCCCGTGGTGGGCTGGTGCCAAGGAAGGTGGTCAGGACGTCTGGTCTACCTGCCCTAGTCCTGCCCTGCCCCCACCACATCCTTGCCTTTCCCAGTAATCGAGCCCCACGGGGGGCCCAGCCTGCCCCTCTGTCTGCGTGCGAGTTCTGGGAAGACCCCCAGGGAAATCCAGCAGCAATCCTCAGCTGTGTCTCAGCCCCCAAGGAGAGACGCGGCACCCGGCACGAGCTCGGCGGACCGGCAGGGTGAACGCAGGCCACGGCCCGAGCAGCGAGGGCGTGCGCGCAGGCTGAGCCCTCAGTCCGGGCCCAGTGTCTTCCGCTACACAGGACGGGGCTGGTCTGACCCTGCGGGAGTCGAGGGCGGTGAGAGAAGCAGCTGCTCCTCCATGGGCGCCTGGAACGTCTATGCGGGTTGACCTAAGCCTGGTGCTCCTGCAGCCGCCCCAGCCCCTGCTGACCTGCTGCTCCGGACAACCACGGCCAGGGCCCTCGGGCTGCAAACGCGCTTCTCACTTCCGTCTCGCGCCGCGCCCTGTGGCCTGTCTCCTGACCGCGCCGCTCTCCTCAACCGCGCATTATTGCTGCCCTCGGAGCTGCACGCCTGGAGCTGACACCCCGGGCCTCGGGACCACGCGTCCCCCTCACCGATGTGGCGTCTCCACCATGGTCCTTTGCCTTCTTGGGTAGGGAAACTGTGCGGAGCATTTTGCCCAACGTTGAGCTCATTGCCCAACCCCGCAGCTGCCGTTCACACCCACCAACCCGAGGGTGGCATCGCTGCTGTCCCCATGGGACGTCCAGGCCAGAGCGAGACCGCCTCATTGTCCCGCCTCGGCGGAAGGGCACCTGGCCTGGGACAGGGGGAGGGGGACAGGAGAGGGGAGAAGTGGCCGGGGCCCTGGGGGCCCTGGTCTTGGGCTGTGCACACGACACCCCTTGGGCAAGACGCCTGCCCCACGTCACGTGCACGCCGAGCGCCCAGGGGCAGCCCAGGGGAACCGGACACCATCACCTGGACCTTGGGATGCCGTGGGTCAGGCTGACCTTGACCTGCGGGGCAACCCTGGAGCTCCATCGCCAATCTCAGCCGCCTCCTCCTTTATGGGAGGCCAGGAACTGGATCCGTGACCCCATCCCTTCCAAGCATTTCTCAGACCCCCACTGTGAGAAGACGCCGTCCTGCATGGGGACGCGACAGGTTGTGGTCAAGGTCTGTCTGAACGTCAACAGTAACATCTCCAAGGCGACGTTCTGCACAAAAGTATTCCCAGCCACTTGGACACAGCCAGGAGCCCCAAGAAGCCTCGTGCGCTGCCAGGGATGGCCATGCGGAGCAGCCAGGCCCCCGGGAAGATACAGGTGCCTCCGAGCCCCTGCCCGTGTGGCTGCTGCCGCAGGAACCTGCTCCCGGGCACCCAGTGGCTCCCCTCACACCCGGAGGCACAGCGCCAACCCCACATGGGCTCGAGAAAGAGTAACCAGTGCACAGCCCAGGCCCAGCCGACAGGGCAAGTGCGTTGCACCCTGGGGGCCCTTGGCCCCTCGCCACAGGGAGAAGCGACAGCGGCAGCAAGGTGCCTGGGCACAGCTGTCCTGGGGCTGGAAAGGAGCCGGGCCTGTGGGGAGCCGTTCCCCAGCAGCCCACCACTCAGCAGAAGCCCTGAACTGAGAAAGAGTGAGAGGCCTACCTGCAAGCCCAGGCTCAGCGCCCCTGGACACGGGGTCATGTTGGAGGGCGCCCCCATCCCTGGGATCCTTCCGCACGGCCCTGAGCTCAGGCATGCTCAGGCAGCGGCAGCCCGACAGGAATGAGGGTGGGGCAACTTCTCCTGGCAAGACATTCCACAGCACCTCCCCCAGGAAGCCCGCCCTGACTTCCCCCTGCCCTGTGACAGCGGCTCTCCGGGTCTGGGAGGACCTGGGCACACTCCCCACCACCCACACTCCCGGCAGGCCCAGCAGCTGCCTCCCCCTCTTTGGAGCATAACGCAGTGGCCCCACTGAGTCGTAATTGTCGCTTCTCATCTCCCCCCAGGCAAAGGCTGTGCCTGTTCTTGCGCACAAGGATCCTGGCGAGGTGCCCACCTATCGCGAGGGCTGAGTCACAAATGTTGCAGATCTAATAACAACAATAATAATGGCCAGCACAGTGGCGAGCTCTGGGCTGGCAGCTGCAGACCCAGCACCCGCGTCCAGAGAGGCTGCTGCTCCACTCACCGGCTGCGGGGGGCTGGTCCGACGGGTCCATTCACTCGCCCACTGTCACCTCCATGCTCGGGACAGAGGCTGCGGATTCCCACACCCACCCACAAATCGCAGTGAGCATGACCCAGGTCGGAGCGTGGGCGAGGACACTCAGCTCTGTCCTTAGAAGGCAGCATGATGCAGGCAGACCCATGAGCTTCAGGGGGCCCTGGGGAACCCCGAGCCTGAGGAAGCGGAGGCAGAGGCTGGGGTACCGCCAGCTCAAGGAGACACGATGAACCCCGTGATGGGTGAGGTGGGCGTCGTGGGGCATTGCTCAGAGGCGTTTCTGGAAGGAAGGAGCCTCGAAGGCCCCCAGACCAGCAGCCCCCCCACCTTGAACCGCTGGTGTCCGGAGCGTGTGCTGGTGGTGTGGACAGTGGTTCCGGGCCTGTGGTGCGTTTGAGTGGACTGATAAAGTTTCATCAAGTGTCTTTAAACAATCAATGCTGCAAGACCCCTGGAAATCACAACAATTAAGTCTAAATTAAATGCCACTTTGAAATTTCACTTTCAGGTCTAGATTAGCGATAATCGATTCTCTTTGATTAGGCTGAACTGGCCTTTAACTGTAAACAGTCAGCAGGGACGGGCCGTGGGCTCTGCCGTCAGAGCACGGCGGTGTCCCCTGGGTTTGGTCTTTCTGGCTGGTGACGCCGTACCGGGGACTGGCCGACACTGTCTGCCCAGGGCCCCGACACCCCCACCCCCTTCTCCGTCCCCGCACGCCGAGTCTGGACTGTGTCCAACCTGATTCCCGAAGCGGACGTGTGACTCTCGCCTGGCCAGAGGGCTGCATTTCTCTGGCCACAGTGCTTGGTCCAGAACCGGGCATGTGATCCCAGATGAGCCCATCGAGGCCATGAAATGTTTGTGGGACCTGCTGGGAGAGAGACCCGGAGAAGGCGAGGCCGGCGCAGCAGCAGCCCTCCCAGCAGCACGAGGACAGTTGGTGAGAAGATGGGGAACGGACAGGAGAGCCAGGGCAGCAAAGGCAGAGGGTGGGCCTGGGGACACCGGCTGAGCCCCTGGGGGAGGGCCTTACCCAGCCAGGCAATCGGGTTTTCTGTCACTGAAAGCTGACACGGATGTTCCAACAGGACCCCAGTGCCGGACACCCCCTCGGCTCCCCGGTGGGAAGGACCGCGGAGGTGTCTTCATGTTTGGAGAGGAACTTTGGGGTGATTTGCCGTGAGATTGATTTTAATGTTTCCACAGCCCTTCTTGAGATACAAGCAGATGGCAGCAGCACAGCCAGCCCAGAGCCGCAACGGGCCGGCCCGGGCGCCGTGTGCCCCTCAATCTGGACGGTGACCTGGCCAGACTGGAGCCGCGCCCAGAACTGCACAGGCCACAGCCCAGAAGCCGTGCCCCCGGGGGCCGGGCTGCTGCCGGCCCAGCCAGCCCCTCGCTGTCACGGAGCAGGGCACCCGGGCTGAGGGTGGCCACAGGAGGCTCCTCGGAGAAGCTTGCAGCACAGGGAGGACCTGGGGTGGTGTTGCGGGGGGACAGAGAAGCCCAAGGGTGGGGTGAGCAAGTACGTTTGGGGGCAGCACTGCAGCCACTGGGGGCACGTTCTGTCCCCCAGTCCTGCTCTGACAGGCCGTGTTTCCCCAGGGCCCTGAAGGGAGAGCAGTGTTTCTGAGTGCGTGCTGCGTGTGCATGAGTGTACATGCGTGTGCCTGCGTGTGTCTGTGTGTGTCTAAGTCTCGTATGCACACGTGGTCTTTCCTTCCTTCTTTTATTTATTAAATTTTGCACACGACCTTCGACACGTCCAGCTGCAAGTGCACAGGAGGCAGCAGCGTGGAGGGACAGTCAGGTGGGGAGACGCGGGGCCGGCATCCCGGGCTGGCCTGGCCTCTCGGCTTCCAGCTCAACGCCTCCCCGGACCTCAGCTGACCCGGGACCTGAGCTCAGCCCAGAATTCAGTCCAAGAGTCAGTCTGATGGCCTGGGTTAGGCAGCAGGGCCCTGTGGCTGGCCACAGTCACACTCTGAGACACGCGCGCTCACCCGGGAGGCTCTCGCGGCTCAGGCTGCCCGCCTGCGCGACAAGCTCCTTGAGCTCCCTGCTGGAGGCCAAGGTTGCCCCGGGAAGTCGACCTTCCCTCCCACACCGGCCGAGCTCTGCAGGCCCAGCCCTCCAGGCCGAAAGGGGCCCTTGTAGAAGGGACCTCGGACCTGTCCAGTGCCCCCCTCCTCCCACTGGCTGTCCACCTGCCCGCTCCGGCCCCGCAGGGGCGAGCGCTGGGAGCGGCCACGCAGAGGCAGATGCCCACACGGACGCACACGTGTGCACACATTCCAGGGAAGAAGCAAAACCCCGCTCCGTTGCCATGACAACCCAACTTGGGGCTGCAGCGAGAGCTTTAATTGGAAGCGCTTATTTGGCTGAAACCCCAGGAATAATCAACAGGAGATGAGGAACATTAAAAGCCAGCAGGAGACACGGAGCCTCTTGGAGGAGATGGGCTTCGGGAAGGATGAGCCCCGAAAACTCTCCACGGGACGCGCCCCACCCCGCTGCGGACAGAGAGGCGACGGCCACACCACGTGCCCAGACCTCTGCCACGTGCCCCTCCCGCCTTCCCACCTCCCTTCAGTCACCCCTCCCGTTTCACAGATGGGGAAACTGAGGCTCGGCAGCTTAAGGAGGGGTCCAAGTCCACACGGGCTGGAGTGACTCCAGAGGCCATGTTCTGTGCTAGCTCCCCATCTCCCAAGAACCCCCAGGAGCCCCTGACCCAGGGAGCCTCTCTTTTGCAAAGACCTGGTGCCCCAGATGGCACAGCTCAGCTTGGTCACCAGCCTGACCAGACACCCAGGACACCAACCAGCGCCTGCATCTGCCCCAGCTTCTCCACTGGCTGCCCTCCCCGTTGCCCCCCTATGCCCTGGCCGCCCGTGTCCACCCCCCAGCCCACCGTGGGCCTGGTGTCTCCTGGCGGCAGCCACGGAGCACTGCACTGTGGCTTGGGTTACCTCTAGGCCCCAAGTTAGGAAGACACTGGTTCCCGAAATCCTCCCAGAAAGGATTCATGGGCCAGAGACATCTGCTGGGCACCACGATGCTGCCCTGTGCACCAGCAACTGGGCAGAGGCCCACAGTCCTTCTGACTTAGAAGGGTCCTGCTGTCTAGCCCATGGCCCCAGGGCCCCACTGACCTCGGGCAGGACCCCGGAGCCTGGGCCTGGCATCCCATGGCCAAGCCAGCAGTGTGCTCGGCCCGGGAGCCCCAGAATGCACCCCCACCCCTCACCCCCGGAGCCCGGCTGTGCTCACAGGCAGTGTCCGCGAGTAAACAGTGCCCAGCAGACAGACCAGGCTGAGCCGCCAGTGTCAGGCGCAAAGGAAGGTATTTTTACCCAAACAGTTATCCCCCAGCAATTTAAATTACTTTCTTAACGCGACTGGCATTTACTCAGTTGGCATCTTATTAAATTCCCCTCTCTTGAACTATTCGAATATGCAAGTCGCTGGTATCCAAATAAGAAGTTTCACAATTCAAATAGTGAGGGACTGTGTGCGCCCCCCCAAGTCAAAGCACGGAGGCCAAAAGGCTGAACCGCCAGCCGTGGTCAGGGAGCAGCATGGTGCCACAGCCCGGTCCCCGTGTGCCTCGTGAGATCAGACCCGGCCAGCAGGGTGCCTGGGAAGGGGGGCTGGTGAGGGGCGCGGGGGGCCTCACTGCCACCCTGACCCCAGGGCCCCCCAGATTCCATGACCACATCAGGTCACCTAGCAGGGAACCTGGGGGCAGTTAGAGACATCTGGGGGACACCAGAGTCACCCCCACTCCGGCTGACCTGCCTTTGGGGGGCAGCACTCAGTGGCCCAGACAGTGGTAGAGAACACTGGGTCCCCCGCCCCCTTTATGTCCCTAACAGAAATCATGACAGGCGGATCGCCCCCCAACCCCCCCGGCCGGCTGCATGCCACCCAGAGGGGGAGCCACGGAAGGAGACTCTCCCAGCAGGACAATCCTCAGGGCAGTCAGAGTCACCTGACTCTGAGGCTCAGAGCCCCTCAAGAGCCCCCGGAGCCCCGCTGAGCTCCTCTCTGCAAGGGCTGGTCTGGAGAAGGCTCGCCTGTGGGCTGGTGGAGGGGGGACAGCCCTGGGAGGGATGGAGATGGGCAGAAAGGAGGGGGACAATCATGGTGGAGGAGAGACGAGGACTTGGGGGCCTGAACCCAGCCCTGCGGTCTGCTCATCAGGGGACCTTGGACATGTCACCTCCCTGTGACCTCAGTGTCCCTGTCAAGGAAACAGGACCATCCGCAGCAAATCCTACAGGGCTGCGGGAGAGCCAGGCAGGGGGCGCTGCCAAGTGTGAGGGACTGGGTCCTGGTGAAGGTCCCCCAGTGCCCCAGGGCATGCAGAGTCAGAGCGCCGGCCCCACCCCAAAGAGTCATCCACATCCTAGTGGTGCCAGCAGACGGGAGCAGGGGCCAGGCGGGACAGGTCTGGAACACACCCCTCAAATACGGCCGTTATCTTAAGCGGCCCCCGTGTCACCTGGGGCGACAGTAAGTACAGCTGCGTGCTCCGCCCCGGCCTGGGGACAGGACAGTGAGGGGGTGTCTCCTGACAGATGCACTCCCACGAGTGGCGCAGGGGGCTCCTCTGTGGGGGGACCGGGCCCTGTGGGAGCCAAGCTGGGAAGGGGCTCAGAGAGGTTAAGTGACGTACTCAGCGTCACCCAGCAAGTAAGCGGCAGAGCTGGGGTGGAACCCAGGTCCTCTGATGCCACAGTCTGAGCTCGTTTCTCTGCTTCCAAAAACCTGCGTTCACTGTGGTTTCTGGCTCCCAAGAACCGTCTTTCCTCCAAGAAGCACCCCCTCTTCCATCCATAGGAAAGAAATAACAGTCAGCGAGAAAGCCAGAACCCCTGTAAGGCACATCTGGAAGGCAGGTGGGCCCCAGAAGGCACAGGAGCCTTCCAGAAAGAAAAGGTTCTGGGGTGGTTAAGTCTTCCCAAAGGATGCGAGTTCCTGCCCCCAGAGGCCTGTGAGCAGGGCCTGCGCAAGGGTCTTCAAAGATGGTCAAGTGGGAGGGGTCCCCAGCAGGGGCCCGGGGTCACGCAGCCATGGAGGCCCCCGGCGGCCTCGGGGACCTGCCGACAACAGTCTCCTGTAGAAACTCTAAACAGAAGACCAGACTCCAGCCCCAAATTCTCAGACCTCATCCAGGATGGGGGAGTCCCAGCAGGTTGATGGGTTGAGAAGTTAGAAAAGCGGGCTCAGCCCTGGAGCGTGACAACCGCCCCCGCCCACCCCATCCCCACACCCCCCCCCCCCCCCGGGAGAAATCCCAGGAGGGAGCTGAGGCAGGCAACATCCCACAGCGCCTGCCGCGGCTGGCAGGGAGGGTGGGGCACAGAGCGAGCCCAGCTCCCGGCACCGGCACCCATCACGTCATCAAGCCGCTGTCCGGGAATTATTCTAAATAAAGCCTGGAATGGGCCGCGGGGTCCCCAGGGGGCGCCCTCGGGGGTGACAAGCTCCCGTTGGGAAGAAGCAGCCCCCGGGCTGGAGGGCTGGACCCCGCAGACTCCAGCAGTTTCCACTTTCCCCCCCACAAACCAGCAGCTCAGGGAGCCTGCCGGGTCAGCCGAGCATCCCGGGTGGACTGTGGCCACGTCTCCATTCCAGGGACAAGAGCGCCCTCCTTTGTTCCCTGCCGGCCGCGCTCACAGCAGCCTGCGGCTGGGCCAGGCCCACCACTGCCCCTGCCAGGCCTGCGGCCGGAGGCCTTGAGCCCCTTCCTGCGAACTGCTGTGTCCTTGGGCCCCAGCGCCGGCTTTTCCAACCGGCAGCCGGGGCGGCCCGCGGCCTGGAGCCACCAGACGCCGGGGAGAGAAACCAGGAGGCTGAGTGAAAGCTGGCGGTGGTGCGGGGACGGCAGGCCGGGCGTGTCTGCGGGCTGGGACCTGACCTTTAACCCCCACCACCCAGACGGCGGAAACTCACTCCCCGGCCCGTCCGCTCCAGGAAGCCGCAGCGGAGGGACTGCGCGTTTTCCCGAGTGCCGGGAGCAAGCCCTGCCCGGGGTCCGGCCCCTCCACGCCGTCCTGAGCTGCTGTCCAGGTCCCAGCAGCCTGCCCGGGGGCCCCCATGGCAGGGCGGGGATGCTAGAGGGGGCAGGGCCCGGGTCCCGTCCTCTCCATCCAAGGGATGAGGCCGGGGGGGGGGGCGGATGGCACCCGCCACACATGGGCAAGTGTCACCCAGCCGGACCCGCTGCCTTCCTGAGCAGGACTGAAGCCCCCAGCGGGGGAGGCGCCACTTCCGCCCTGCAGGCCTCGGGCTCGGCTGCAGCCTGGGAGGAGCCTGGGAGTCTGCAGAGCTCAGGACACCCCGAGGCCCAGGCACACAGACCAGGCCGGGGCGGGGCCGCTGGCCAGGGCCACGGGCAGGGCCAGGGAGGATGGGAGGCCCGACCCGACTCCCCCTCAGAGGCCACGCCCTGGCGGAGCCCGGCCCTCCGCTGCCTCTTCGCCGCCAGCGCTTCTGCAGCTGGGATTTCACACCCAGGCATGAGCTTCCCCCAAGAGTGGCGCCCGACTCTGCCGTTGGCAGCAAGAGGCACGCGCTCCGGAGCCGAGCCCGCAGTCCGCGCACTCCAGGCGTGAGAGAGCTCCAGGCGTGAGGAGAGCCCCAGGCGTTCCCCTGGTGTGCAGCCCCCGAGGGGCGCTGGGGGAGGTGCAGGCAGCGGGCATCATCCCTGGCACTGGAGGACCCGCTGCAAGGGTGACAGCCAGGAGGAGGCAGCGGGAGCACTAGGATCCGATGCAGCTAGAGGCGCGGGGCGGGCTGGTCTGATGTCAGGAGCCCCGCGACACTGTCTGCCCCGCCCCCACCCCCAGCCCAGGAACCACCCCAGAGCTGGTGGGCGGGGCTGCAGCTGGACAGACACGGGAGCCCCATGCTCAGTGCCAACTCTGTCCACACACAGGCCGCTAGTGGGGTGTGTCCATCCTCCCTGCCCTTCGTGGGTGAGAAGCCCTGGAGCGCCCACGTTTGCTGCCAGGTAACTCGCAGGCTCAGCAACGTGACTCGAGCTCCTGATGTCGCAGGCGTGTGCCTTGGAAGCTAACGGGTCTCAGTGGCCTAAAACCAGGCTGCAGGCCGGAGTTGCTCCCGCAGCCTGCAGGCAAGGCAGTGCTCCCCCAGGCTGTGGGCCAGGTGGTGCTTCCCAAGACTGTGGGGGTGGGGGGTGCTCCCCGAGGCCGGAGGAGATTCTGTCTCGTTGCCCCAACTTCCAGCAGCCACTGCGGTCCTGGCTCAGAGCCCCCCTCCACGACTGGAGAGGGACGCTGAGCCCCTGCCCGGCCTCTGCCTTCCTCCTCCAGGTAGGAAGGCCCACCTGGACAGTCCAGAACTCTGTGTCGACTGGCAGCCCGGAGCCCCCTCCCCGGCCTCCCCCGCCTGTGACCTCCAGGCCAGCAGCTGCGGCCGAGCGGGGGCCCAGCAGGCCTCCGTCCCACCAGGTTCTGGGGGGTGGAAGGACAGCCTGCGGGGGCCCCCGTCCCTGTGAGGGGCCAGCCGCACCCACACACCCTCAGAAGACAGGCACCCCGCCCCCGTGGCCGCGCGAGGAGGCCTGGAGGAAGCCGGCGATCATCTCGGCGGCGCAGGAACATCGCGCTCACGCAGCTCCGCGCTCATCCCAGCCCTGTCATAGCTCTGGGCCAACTGTTAAAATAACTTCGTGGTTGTTATTACAAAGTAATAGATGTTTATTGTAGAGATTTCAGGAAATGTGGAGGAGCTGAAAGAAGGGAATACAAATCACCTCCAAGCCCAGACCGCAGATGCGCCGCTCGGCGCGTCCCTGTCCACCCTCCCGGTCGTCTCCCAAGCCTCGTCTCTGCGTCTGTCTAAAATGAGCACTTTCAAGCCGGGCTCGCGCTCCCCTTCCCGACTGGCACCATGCCTCTTCTCCTGCGCGCGTCACGGACATGCGGGGGGAGACAGCTCTTCCCCATCACCCGCCCGCCCAGGAAGGGACGGATGGGGCAGGGACTGGTCCCCAGAGTCTGCGCTAAGACATCACACACACAACACACACATGCACACACAACACACGCGCGTGCCCATATACCCATGCACTGTATGCACAGACATGTGCGGGTGTGGGTTGCACGCGTGTGCCTGCAGCGTGTGCACATGTGCACACATGCACAGACACCTGTTCGTGCACCTGCACCTCTCTGCACACACACAGACTTCCCTCTCCTCCCGTGCACCGGACGGCCTCTGCCCAGGGCTGCACCTTGGGGACATCTGACCTCTGCTCTGCTCTCGCGTGTCCCCACGTGGGCCCGCGGTCTCCTTACAGTGGCCTCCGCAGTCTGGCCGAGGGCACGCCTTGCTGTGGCCATTAGCCCTACCCGGTGGGTCATGCCATGGAGATCCCAGCTCCATGGGTCGCGGGCCTGGAAGCAGCCAACAGGCCCACGGTCCAGGAGCCCCACGGACTGCCTGGCCAGGGCATCTTTCCCGCCAAGTCCTCAGGGGCCGTGACAGGGAGCCGGAGCACAGGTCCTGTAGCCATGCCCCATTCAGGGGCAAACGGCAGCCCCCAGTGGTCCCCAATTCCCACACAGCAGCAGGAGCAACAACACACACCTGGGTGTTTCCTGAGATGAGGCTGAGGCATCACAGCAGAGGCGGGACCGAGTCGGGGAGCTGGGAGCTGGGCGGGAGCTGGGGGCGCACGCAGGTCGGCAGGTGACACGGGCCTGGCGCGTGGCCAGAGCCTTCCTTAGGTGCATGACAGCCGCTGAGGGAGCGTGGAGGGATTTCCGGGCCCAGCTCTCGCTCCGTGACTCCTGACCCCTACCCAGCAGCTCCCCTTGCCTGACAGAGCTGAAGGCAGCCCCCGCATCCTTCTCTGGCGGCTGCGTCCCCAGAAGTCAGCAGAGTCTCCTGGCCCGGGCGTGCCCAGGACAGGGACAGACCCTCACGGTCAGCCTTCTGAAGCTTGAAGCTTTTGTTTCCTTAAAAATCCGCCCACGTGGAACTCACCACGTGGACTGTCAGCACCCCCTCCCTGACCCTCCATGTGCGTGTGGCCTGTTAAGACAGCCTGGTGCCCAGGAACCGGGAGCTGGCTGCTGAGAACTTTCTGGAGAATCTGCTCGGCCTTATGTGACACTTACTCACTCTAGGTACGAACGCTGAGCATAAAGTTTCTATAGAAACTGCCTTCAAAATATCTTAATTGAACTTGATTTAATTAGCATCTTAATTAAACTTTTTAAAGATAATTATAGACTCACATACAGTTGTGAGAAATAACACGGAGACCTGGGGTGCCCTCCGCGTGTCCTCCCGGGGCCGCATCTGCAAGCAACAGGACAGCACCCAGCAGGGTGATGTCACAGAGACACTGGCGATCCCAAGGTCACGGGATCCCGTACAGGGACCGATGGCCACGTCCTCACCACGCCCTCTGCCGCCAGCCTCTGCCTGGTCCTCCATTCTGCTTCCAGAATGTTCCACGAAGGGAGCCCTACAGCATGGAACATTCGGGATCTGTTGCGTCGGGCAACACCACGCTCACAAAGAAGCGGGCGTCGTGGAGCAGGCTGCACCAGGCAGGATGCTGCTGAGGGCAAGATCCTGGCCTCTTTACGGCTGGGAGAACCCGCAGCATCGGCTGGGAGGGGAGCAGGGCGGGGCGAGGGGAGGGGGAGACCAGGACACCTGTGCTGTGGTCACCCTCCAGGCACTTCTCGTCCGCGCGACCGCTCGGTATTGTCCCCGAGACCAGGCCCCCGGTCCCCAGCCCCGGTTTCTCTCTCATCCACAGGCGTCCACTCATCAGCTTCCGGGGTCCCGTGTCCTACACCGGTCCTCAGCCCCCGGGCGTTCCCGCTCACCCCTGGTGACGCGCGCCCTTCCCGGGCGACGCAGCTTCAAGCTCTTGGTTGAGCCGAGAGGCGCCTTGTGGGGTTTGGCTCTGACCGAGCGACCGGGCCGTCCTGACCAGGTGTAGGGACGCAGAACTGCAGGCTACAAAATGGCGGCCGAACAGGCCGCTCAGGACAGCAGACCCGCAGGGGTTGGCTCTTCTCACGCTTCTCACACATGCTCTTCTCCGAGACTCACCCGGCTGTGCCACCACGCACAGCCCCCTCCACGGCACGGAACCACCGGGGCTTGCGTAACCGTAGACTGTGGGAGAACCCCCGGAGGTCTCCAGCTTTGACTTCACAAACCAGCCTGCAGGGACGTCCGGGTGCAGGGTCCGCAGTGGACACAGTCTCCTCTCCGGGGGCATCGCCCAGGTACTGGGTGCTGGGACATGTGGGGTGGCGTGTTGAGCTCTCAGAGATGCCACCAAACTCGCTTCCAGCATGTCTGTGCCTTTCCGCGTCCCCCCAGCCTCCCGTGAGTGACCATCTCCTCCACGTTCCAGCCGGCATTTGGTGCGGTCACTTTTTAAACCTTTTGGACATTGAAGACGTTCTGGAAGATGCGTGAGACGTCCCACGCGGGCTTTAATTGCGCTTCCCCATGGCTAGCCAGGCGGGGCAGCTTTTCACGCGTGTGAATTGGCGTCATCAGCGAAACATCTTCGCGTCTGTCCGTCCTGCGCCCACGATCTAGCTGGACGGTTCGCTTTTGGTGGCTGAGTAGAGAGGCCTTTAGATATTTGCAAATATCTATCTGCTCCCATGCGGCAATGTGTTCTCTCGTCCCCATCACAGAGTCCTTCGTGGAGAAAAGTCCTCATTTTAGTGAAACCAGATTTGTCCATTTTTCTATTTAATAATTGTGCTTTGGTGTCAAATCTAGAAACTCTGGATTTAGCCTGTAGCCCAACACGATCTCCTATCTTTTTAACGTTTTATACTTTATGTCCATGATTCATTTCTACTTAATTTTATGTAAGGGGTGAGATTTAGCTCAAGTTCCAACTGTTTTTGCCTCCAGATGTCGAATTGCAATAGCACCATTTATTGAAAGGCTATTTTTCTTTCTCCTGCTGAATTGCTTTTGCACCTCTGTCAAAACCCCTTGGGCGTGGCTGCGTGGGCCTGTTCTGCGGTCTCTGTTCTGTCCCACGGGACTGTGTGACTGTCCTTTTGCCACTAGACACACTCTTCATCGTGGTCACTATGTAATTAGTCTTGAATTATTCTTGACAATCAATTTGCATTATTTCCACTTTATTCTCCTTTTTCAAATTTTATTTAATAATTCTCTTTTTTTTTTGGTCCAAATAAATATTGAAATAATCTTGTGCCTATCTACCCGAAATAAATCTTGCTGGGATTTTGATAGGAACGCTCGTATGTTAAGCTCGTATGTCAATTTAGGGAGAAACGATATCCTTGCCACGTTGAGACTCCGTCGCCATGAGTAAAATATATCTCCCCATTTATTTAGACCCACTTGGGTTTCTTTTATCAGAATTGTGTCATATACAGCACACAAATCTCTGCAATTGTTTTATTAAATTTACGCCTAAATATTTTTTATTGAACACTTGTAAGTAGTATTTTGTGTTTAGTGGGGTGCTCGTATGCTGCATTGGAAGGATGCAGCCATCACAGCCAAAGTTTCAAGGGAAGACAGGGCAGGAAGGGGCTGCTGCCGTCTGTGCTGTGAAACGAGCCGCAGTCACGGTGCCGCGAGAGCCAGAGGGCGCACTTGGCCTCTCTGCCCGCAGAACCTGAGCGGCGCCTGCACTGGTGGGCACTGCCAACAGGGGTCCTTTGAGGGGCGCCGGAAGCCAGGGTTCGCAGGCGAGGCCGTGGCCGAGCAGGAGCACGGATAATGGCGGGGCCAGCACCACACGCGGCCCCCGGGAGCGAGAGGGCCTTATTGCTTCAACACAAACTCCACAGTGTCCTCCCGGGGGGACAGAGGACAGAGGGGACAAGGGCAGTCACAGCCGGCAAGAGACGGTCTCTGGGCCTGACCCGGAAGGCGAGGAGCTGGGCACATGAAGAGTCTTTGTGGGAGAAACCCCACCAACTGGGAGAACATTTTTGCACCCAACACTAATGATAAAGGACTGATCACAAAAATCTGCAAAGAGCTGATGAGACTCAACAACAACAAAGAAAATAATCCAGTCAAAAAATGGGCAGAAGAGCTTAAAAGAAACTTCTCTGAAGAGGAAATGCAAATGGCCAACAGGCATATGAAAAAATGTTCAACATCACTTGTCATCAGGGAAATGCAAATCAAAACTACCATGAGATACCATCTCACACCAGTGAGAATGGCACATATTAAAAAAACTAGCAACAACAAATGTTGGCGAGGGTGTGGAGAAAAAGGAACTCTTCTGCACTGTTGGTGGGAGTGCAAACTGGTCCAACCACTATGGAGAGCTGTGTGGAGATTTCTGGACCTACTAAACATAGAGCTTCCATATGATCCAGCAATTCCACTCCTAGGTATTTACCCAAAGGACACAGAAACATCCATTCCAAAGAACACCTGCACCCCTATGTTTATAGCAGCACTGTTTACAATAGCTAAGCTTTGGAAACAACCCAAATGCCCAAAAATAGATGACTGGATCAAGAAGATGTGGTACATATACACCATGGAATATTACTCAGCATTCAAAAAAGATAAACACATGCAATTTGCAGCAACATGGATGGCGCTGGAAGGGATCATGCTCAGCGAAATAAGCCAAAAAGAAAAAGAAAAATCCCGGATGGTCTCACTCATAGCAGGAATCTAGAAAACTTAAATAAGGGACCAGGAAAATGAATATAAGAAAGTGAAAATCAAAATCAACAAAAAACTATGAACCAGAGACACTTTTAGGGGGGCGGGGGTGGGAGGGGAGGGATTGGGGTCAGAATGGGGGGGCTGCAATTGTATGGGGAATAAAACAATAAAATTTATTAAAAAAAAAAAAAAAAGAGTCTTTGTGGACGTGGAGAGATGGACCCACCCCAAGTCCTGCCTCCACTTCTTGCCCTGACTCTACTCAACAAACCACGGCGCCTCACGCAAGTCCGTCAGCTCCGCGACCCATCTTCCCATCAACGTGTTTCAATGACAGCACCTGCCTGGGGCTTGGGGCCGCGGCAGCCGAGTCCCTGGAGCGGCCCCCGTCCCCCGCCCCTGGTCATCTCCTTCATGGGGCTTCAGAGCCACACGGGGGCCTGACCAGGGCGCAACAGCAGGAGAAACCCGTGGGATCCCCCAGCTTTCCGGCAGCTGGAAGTCTTTCTAAAATTAAAGGAATGGGGGGCAGGCGGGGGCTCCGGGTGCACAAGCAGCGTCGGGCCCTGGAGCCACAGCTAGACCCTGGGTGGGGAGACCGCGGCCGGGTCAAGGCATAAAGAAGTAGAAGCCGAAGACTAGAAAGTTCAGAACAGGAGACCAAGCCACAAATTGGAGGGAGCACAGGGCTCCAGGCCATGCCCTGTGCCCCCCCACTCCCCGCATCGCCCCAGCCTCCTCGGGCAGCTCCCGCCCCACAACCACGGATCTGCGTGACCTGCGGGGACTCGCCCAGCCCGACATTCCATGCGAGCGGAGCCCTGAGTCCGGCCTTTCGCGTCGCGGCGGCATCTGGCTCCAGCTCGGCGCGGGCGGCGTGGCCTGTGCACAGGGAGGACGCGTCCTGCACTGTCTTCGCAGGGGCCCTGCCCAGGGGGGGCCAGTCCCTGCCCGCATGCAGACTCCGGAATTAATTAATCCAGAGCCAGCTAGAGGCGGTCGGGAGCGAGGCGAGCCCCTCCACAGTGGGGGTCCCTCTGCGGCACTCCAGTGACTGGGGAGGAACACCCCACTTTTGGCGGGGTCCCCACACTGGGATGTTCTCGGCATCTGCGTCCACAGCGGTGCAGTCCCAAGAGCGCCCCTGAGCCGGGGCTCAGCTGGGTCTGGCCCCGTATGAAGAGCACAGCTGAGGGCCCCCAGTGCCCCCTGGAGTGGAGCCAGGGCCAGGCACACCCAGCCACACAGAACGTCCTCTAGGGGCAGCAGACGTGAGGCACAATGTGGCTTCGGGCCGGACCTGGGCGTGGACGGGTCTGCCCCGAACCGTCCAGGCCTGGGCGCGCAGCTCAGCCCCTTTTCCGGCTACAAAATGGGCGCCCGCCTCCCTGCTGTGCTCACGGATGTGACAGGGAATACAAAGCCCTCGCGAGGATGCCCAAGGCAGGTCATGCTCATTATCCTTTCTCCCGGGGACCCCACCTTTCCAACCAACACCTGCCAAGAACCCAGGAAAGTGGGTCAACAGCAGACCGGGGCTCAGCCAGGCCCCGCCCCCGGGCCCAAGGCCTGCCCATCACCCGCGGGACCCCACCTGGGGCCGCAAGCCACCCCTCAGGGCTCAGAGCCAGCCCTGCAAGGATGGGCAAGAACCTTCCTGTGCAGATAAATTCAATCGGTGAAGCCGCTTGCCGGCGGCGGGCAGCGGTGGCATTTAACAGCCTCGCCCTCCTGGCAGCCGGCCTCCGGGTCGCGTTCCAGCCAAATGTGTTTTTGTTTTTTTAGAAGGCAAATAAGTGGGTCAGAAGCCACAAGGGGAATGAAAAGCTCTCCCTGGAGGATAAGTTCCAAAGGATAAAGTTAGAGGCTCGATTAAGGAAGATTTAATGAGTTAGAAAGAGATCAGAAGCAGGACAAACCCAGAGCGTAAATCAAATATTAATCATCACAAAGGCAAGGCCCGCTACGGCGTAAATCAATAGCGCCAATTGACTTGCAAACATCTGCCTCTCGAAAAAGCTTCTAGAACACTGGGCTGAAATGGCAGCAAACAGGATCAGGGGGACGAAGAGACCCCCTCGGCTGGGACAGAGCAGAAGCACCCTCGGGAGCAGGTGGGGTGCCACTGTCCGCCTGCCTTGGCGCCCCTGTCTCCCAAGGCTCTTTCTGTTTACCGAGCCCCCTTGTTGGTGAACAGGCCCCGCAGCGGGGAGCGCGGCTCTGTCTGAGGAGGCCGCGGTCCTGCACGCCTGCTTCGTCTGCGCGCTGGTCACACGTGCGGAAGCCAGAGGCCAGCCCCAGGGCCAGGATCCACACCTCACGCCATCTGGGGTCCCCAGGGCCCTCTCGCCACCACCTGGAGGGGCGCCCGCGGGGCCTGACTGATGTCCTCAACACACGGGCCCCCGAGACACTTCTTGGTGCCAGTCCCCACCCATAGTCACACTCACCTCCTCGTCTCTCATCTGCTCCGGGAGACCCCCCAGGACAGGGCCAAGGCCCCAGGGCTGAGAACCCCAGAGACCCTGGTCCTCGCTAGAAATCACGGCACCTGGTTGCCGGCTCCCCAGGACACAACGCGCTCAGTGGTGACCTCGCCAGCCCAGGTAGGGGAAGGTGGGCAGCGAGGCCAAGACTGGATCTCTTTGGGGGACTCTCCCCTCAATCCCAGCACTGAGCCAGCTGGCGGCCCCTGGGGGCAGATGCGGGACCTGGGGAAAGGAGAGGCCGGAGGAGCGACAGGCTGGCATCGGTCCATCTTCCTTCCGTCCAGCGCAGCGCCCTGACCACGTGCCTCCCCACACCCCCCACTTGGGCCCTTTGTCCAGACCCCACCCCGGGTGGGATTACGATGGGGAGAGGCAGGGGGTGGATGGAAGCAGAGGCGAGCAGGCCCCCGGCCCTCCCGGCCCCTGCCCGCTGCGTCTCAGGGATGCTTTGGCAGATGAGGGGAGCTTCGCCAGCCCTGGCTGATCCCCCACGTCAAGGAAGAAATGAGGCAGCTCCCGATCACCCCGAATGCTCAGATTCTGCCCCCTGAGACAAGAACCCAGACCTGTTTGCTCTCCTCGGAACACATCTCTGGCCTTTTTTAAAGTCTCCCAAAGAACAGGTTGACCTGAGTGTTTCTGGACAGTCCCTGTGCCCATCAAACAAGAAAATCGCTTCAAAAAGGAGCAAATGACCCAGAGGCGCAGCCCAAAGCCTTTCTGCCTGAGCCCCCGGGCAGTGCCCACCCCAAACTGTCCCCAGCCCCGGAGACCCTGCCCTGGGGGTCCAAAGTGCTGGAGACCCGGGGCTCGGCTGCGTCCAGCCCTGTGTGAAGAGCACAGCCGAGGGCCCCCCGCTGTCCCCCCGGGAGTGGAGCCAGGGCCAGGCACACCCAGCCACACACCACGTCCAGAGGAGGAAGCGGCCAGGCCCACTGCGGGTGGGTTTAACCCCAGGAGACTTACCTGGCGGCCGTGCCGGGCAGTGGGCGAGGCCCGGGCCCGGGTCACTCGTGTGCATGGCTGTGGACTCTGGAGGGGCGGCAGCAGGTGTGGGCGGGTGTCTGAGTCCCCGGGCCACAGCAGTCACACCCGATGGGTCACGCTCTGTCTTGGTCTTCTCGTCTGAAAGCAAAAGCGGCACAGCTGAGGGGCGCGGGCGGCCCCTGGGACCACAGGACGCCCCGAAGGGATGTGGGGGCGGGGGTGGCCTCAAGGTGCCAATGACGCCACGGGCCTGTGTGTGGACATGGGTGCGTGCGGCCTGGGCGTGTGCCCTCTCTCACGCCCCTCTGCCCCTCCACTCCTGCCCTCAGATCCCCATCCCTGCTGGCTTCGTTTCCAGGCAGGATTTCCCCACATGGCCGCCAGATGGCCACCAGCAGACGGGGGTCCTGGCTTTTACTGTCTTGCGGCCAGTGGTGGGGAGAGCGCCAGGACAGGGAGGGACAGGAGGGAGGCAGAGGAGGGACCCCGAGGGGGAGGGAAGGGAGGGAGAGAGGATGCGCTTTCCCAGTTCCTCCAGCAGAACCCAGGAGCGAGCCTGCCGGACAGGCCCTGCCCGGCTCACACCCACCCCAAAGCCGATCGCCTCGGCGGAGGGTCCATCCTACGGTTGGCCTTGGGCCCCGGAACTGCTGGGGGACAAAAGTCACCCACCCCTGTCCCCACGCGTCGCGCAGTGGGCACTCGCTGAGTGGTGCTGCTCCTCTCTCTGCTCAGAGGGGCGCCGTGTGCAGACCCCGCAGGGCCCCAGCCCAGCACAGCGGCCGCCCACCTCTCCGGGCTGGCCCTCCTCTCTGGCCCTGCGGGCATCACCAACACTGTGGGGCTCCGCCCTGTGGTCTGCCCTGGGCGGTCAGGGGCCGCTGGCCGCTGGGCCCTTGGTCTGCGCTGGGGCTGGGGACCCGGGGCAGCCCCACAGAGGCGGGGTGGCCTCTGCCTTCATGTGAGTCCGTCTACGCCAGGAGAGGAGAGCGGGTGGAGTTGGAGCGAAGTTGCGAGGAACTTCCCGGCCGCCCCCTCGCGGGCCCCGCGCCACCGGCGCCTCTGAACCCAGACTCGCTCCCGGCAGTCCCAGCCTCGCCTCTGAGGGCATCGCGTCAGATCTGTGAGTTGTGCCACAGGATGAATCCAACTCGCGGGAGCACCGCCGTTGCTTTGTTCCTGGCAAGACAAGCTCTGATCTGAAGAAGCAAAGAGCCTTGAAACCCAAGGATCCGGCTCCCGCGTGTCCCCGGCAAGTCCTGCCAACGCGCGCTGACCTGTCCGCACTGGGCCTCTGCCGGCGGCCGGAGCGGGGGCTGCCCAGGGCTTCCCCGGAGGAGGCGACTCTGCCCAGCAGCCCGAGGCCCCGGCCCCGGCCCCACGGGAAGGGCAGCCCCCCGCCAACGGCGCCCCTCAGCCCAGGCAGGCTGAGGCCCAGGGAGCCGGCCGGTGGCAGAGAGGACGAGGGCTCCCTCTCCGGCGGTCGGACGACCTGGGCCAAGCCCGCTCTGCCACTTTCACAGCCAGCGTCGAGATCTTGCCTCTCTGGGCCCCGCGGCAGCGCCTGTTAGATGGTGCCGATGCTGCCAGCGGACACCCAGGACAGTCAGGACAGTCCTGCCCAGGAGGCCGGGGTGCCCAGGGCACGGGGCTACGCTCTTCTCTTGGTAAGTGCTAAAATTACTGTGTTTCCCTCAACATAAACTGTTACTGCATCTTTATTGTGTCACATTTTGTTATATTATATAATGTTATACAGTATATAGTATATATGTAATTATATGCTATCATATAGCATGTTATATATAGTGCAGAGTATACATGCCATATATTTGATATATCGTGTGTGTATTATGTAGTATGTGCATTAAATAATTATATGATATATATCATATAGTATGATTATCTGTTATAACACAAATTCTCTTATTAAATTAAAACAATTGTATAGAGTGATCACATAGCATTATGTTACTAGAGTACAAATTATGTTATACTTTACATATCATATGGACCAAACATACTCTAATAACCACCTATTGCCCTTCTCGTGACACTCAAGAGAATCAGGTCACTGCAGGAACTATTACCTGGTTAGTCCTCCCAGCGGCTCTTGGACTGGATGCATTTTCTCCCGTCGTAGAGATGAAGTCCAGGATTTGAAAGTTCCTGGCTTTGCCCACAGCCCCATGGCCGTCACAGACGTGGACCTGGCCATCGGACTCCGGGGCAACCTGGTCCAACCCCGACTCTGCCACCCCCAGCCCCAAGACTTCTCCAGCCCGCAAAGGCCCTGCGGAAGCCCTCGCCGGCCAGCTGCGCCCCCGCCTGGAGGAGCAGCACGGCGGCCCCCGTGAGAGCTCAGCGGTGATACGTCAGGACCTCCCCCCACCCCCGCCAGGGCTGGGAACCCAGCCTCAGCCGCCATCCTCTGGGCTCACCTCTGGGTCAGCCCCAACCGCCTGGGCTTCCTGGCCCAGCACTGAGCGGGCACCTGGCGTGCTCCTCCCCAGAGAACTAAGATTAATTCAACCTGGAGGGGGAGTGCCCTGGGGAGGCGGGAGGCGGGCACCACGCAGAGCCTGGCTGTCCGCGGCCACTCTACGAGCCCCAGGGGGCAGGCCAAGAGGCTCCGGGACCCACAGGATTTGCCCAGAGAAGGTCAGAGGACAATGGACCCTGCTCCCCACAGAGTGGTGAAGCCAGCACCCCCGTCTCCACATAGGAGGGCTCGGGGAGGGCAAGGCCTGGCCAGTCATACAGGGACAGGTCAAGAGCACCCCTGGGGCCTGACCACTCCTGTCCTGGACACAAAGATCGTCTGCCCATCTCTGCCGCCGAGAGGGGCATGCGGCAGTGACCCGCACACCCCCCGTGGCCACGGGCCGGATGCTGCGGGGGGCCCTTTGAAGGCGTGCTGCCCCCCGCCACCAAGGCCCCCCAGGCCCCCAGGATGTTCATATCAAAGAGCGTGCAAACACTTTGAACACCGCACACTTTGAAGCTCCCTTTGGCTTCAAGCCCGGGCTGTGAAATGTCTCTGCAGAAGAGGCCGGCTCTGCCGCGCGGCCTTCCCACACGCGGCTCGGCCCCTGGATCCCCCCCGGCCGGCAGTGGCACCCCGGTTTCCCTCTAAATAAGAACAGTCACAACACGGACAAGAACGGGGGGATTTGGGCAATTGAGGGGGTGGAGTGGGCAATTACTTTAAAAAAAAGAAAAAGAAAACTTTCCCAAAAGCGAAGACAAATCCCAAGCGCTGGACCGGAGCCGGGTCCAGCTCCGCGCGGGGTCATGAACAGCGTCTGTGACAGCCGCGGAGCCGGCCCCCGACGGGGCCAGGACGGGGTGAGCGGCTGTGGAGCGGGCGATGGGATTTGGGGCCCTTAATTTGCAGGTCCCTGGTTCTAATCTAGCCCAAGCGCCTGTCGCTACGAGCTGCCTCCGGGGAAGGACCGGCAGGCCAGGCAGGGGCGGCAGGTGGGCGGGGCGGAGGGCCACCGGGCAGCGCTGCTGGGGAGGACAGACGCCGAGGGGCCGGGTCCACCGAGCCCACTGTTGTCTGGGTTTTCGGAATGTTTGAACAAAATACCACAGACTGGGGGCTTTTTTTTAATACCAGAACTGGGGTGCAGGCCAGAGGTGCAGGAGGTGAGAGGACTCCCCAGAGACAAAGGCCTTCCCTTCTCGTTTCCCGCACGCCACCAGTCCACCTCCTTCAAGGGCACCTCCCTCCAGGTCCCGCCAGGCCCTGCACGCCAGCTGCCTGGGCGGGGAGACAGGTGGCCCCAAGCGCAGGGCAAGGGCTTGCTTCTCTTTCTAGGGCAGCCAAGGGCCTCCTCATCTAACAGCCTCTGGACCCCGGGGGGCTCCCGTGAAAGGTCTCACTGTTTCTCTCTGTTGCTGCTGATGAGTCGGCCAAGTGGGGTGGGAGCACCCGGAGAGGCTCTGGGACCCGATGAGCCCCCCCTTCCAGGGCCTGCAGAACGCGGAGCAGCGCGCCCCGACGGGGAGCACAGGGAGCTCAGCAGGAAGCCCAGAGGGCGCGGAACGGCAGACCTGAGTCCACGAGCACCCCCCCGGGCTTGCACACAGACCCCGCAGCTGGAGCCGCGGCTGGACCCCGCCCAGAGGGAAGGTCGACCGGGCGGGCCGGTGACTGCGCGCTCGCCCCCCCGGGGCCACGCGGGCGCTCTCCAAAGCGCCGTCCACCCTGCACTAGCCGCTCTGCATCAGGCTCGCCGAGCGTCGGGGAGAAAGACTCATTTTTTCATTTCCAATTTGTCATGAGCCAGTACTTTTGTGAAAATACAGTTAAGATGAATGACTAGAGAACGGAAATGAGAAAAGACTCCAACTACGAGCCCAAATTTTTGCATTAAATTCAACAGACATAAAAGCGCCCTGGAAATCGCTTCCTCTCAATCTCGGTGCTTACCTTGTCCAAATCGGCACAGCCAGGAAACCCGCTCTGAGCAGCGTGACGCCACGCAGGAGCCCGTGGGAACTTCCGAGGCGAGGTGGCCGGCACCTGTCCCCGGGGCGAGGCCCGCTGCTGCGGCAGGCTGTGCCGGGGCCCGGCGGGCCGGGTGGCCAGCAGGCAGCGCCCTCACCCCCACTGCACCCCAGTTCCTCCACATGCCTGCGGCCTGACCCCAGCCTGGCCGGCACAGAAGCACACAGGCCGGCGGCCTTCGGCGAACTTAGTCCTGTCGGAGAGGGCAGGGAATGCTGAGTCGCGTGGCCATCAGGCAGGGGGCAGGCGCAGGCAGGAGCAGAGGAGGGCGTTTAAACGTGAGGCTGGGTGGCCAGGAAGGTCTGACTGAGGAGATGGCAGGTGCCCGGCGGGGGCAGGAGGGAGCCAAGCTGAACCAGGAGGAGAGTCTCAGTGGGAACAGAGCATGCAAAGGCCCTGGGGCAGGAGCACGAGCGGAATAGGAGGGGGAAGGGATAGAAGGGTCAAGTGCCCCCAGCTTGCCATGGCTGAGGGTCCTTCCTGGAGACCGAGGGCAGGAAGCAGCCACGCCTTGCCACTGAGCCCAGGTGGGGCTGACACGGGATCTAGGCCCGAGACTTTTCCTCAAAGAACAAATTTGGAAGAACTCACTGACTTCTCTGAGGTTCAATGACCTGGTGAAAGAGGGGTATGGCACCCCCACACACCCAGCCCTCCTTTGTGAGGAGACACAAAGGCCTCTGACAGAGGCTGGGACATGAAATGACTCAATGAACATTTAAAAAGGCCAAACGCAGCCGTGGAAGGACACACTTGGAGCCTAATCAGTCATTTCCATTTAGTCAGAATTAGCCTCAGAGTCTTTCCTTGGGAACTCCGGGTAGGACCAGAGCGCCAAACGGGGACACAGTAGCAAGACGGACTTGGCCAGGCCCCTTTCCTCCAGGCTGCACCCATACCCGGGCCAGCCAGTCCACCTGGGAGCAGGAGGGAATCCCAGAGGACAGCCCGTCCCCTCTGGGGCGCTCCCCTGAGCTTGACTGCCCCTGGGGCAGGGCACACTCTCCCAGGGAGGGACTGGCAGGAGGGCAACAGCCAGTTCCTCCCAGCCGGGTGCAGAAGCTCACACCACTGACAGCTCTTTGCTCCCAGAGCCGTTATCCTAAACATGTCTGCGCCGGCGCCCCGCGGCCAGCACCCTGGGCTGAAGGACCAGGTGCCAGAGCGACCGGGTGCTCTTGTGAGGAAGCCGCTCCCGCTGGGGCTGGCAGGCAGGGTGGAAGGTTCCGGCAGCAGCTCTCACTGGCTGCCTTTGCGAACCGACCCCTGAGGCTCGTGTCCACACAGAAGGGGCCAGGGCTCCGCACGGGTCTGCAGACCCGGGGAGAGAAGGGGAGACACCGCACCCCAACCCGCCAGACCCGCAGCGTCCCCGATCCTTAGGAGAAAGCCGAGGAGTCTGGGGTCTGGCCCTTGTGCAGTGAGATGTTCTGTTAAATTAGTAAAAAGAAGGATTCCGGGTTCTTTGAACCTGAAAGATAAATTACTGAACCAGAACGCACAGCGGGCCTTGTCTTGTGGAACCTAATAAAGCCGCGAGGAGAGAGACCCCAGCGCGGGCGGGGCCGCGCACCCAGGCGTGGCCACCCCCACGGCCCCCGGGCCGCCCCCCGACCCGACCCAGCCAGGCTCCCAACTCCTGCTTTGACCCCTCCAGCATCCCCGCGAGGGACCCCGTGCTCCTGCGTGCACGCTCCCAGCACAGCCGTGCGAGTGTGTGCACGTGCGAGTTCCTGCGTGCACGGCATTCCTGTAAGCACGTGGGCACACGCACAGTCTCATTTGCACGCATGTACACATTGTGTACACAAGTACACGTTATACACGTGTACACATTATGCACACATGTACGCGTTGTGCACATGTACTCGTTATACACACATATGCGCGTTGCGCACACGCCCACACACAAACAGCTCCTTTTGGCAGCAGGTCACGGGATACAGCCCCCGCGCCTAAATCATCAACTCGGACCCTCGGGGGTCCTGACAGCAGCATCGAGAGACAGAGCCCGCAGGTGGTGGCGACTCCCGGGTCCTGAGCCCTGGGTGGCCCGAGGGCAGGCTTAGACCTGCAGACTGGAGAGGCCGGGACAAAGCGGACCCCTCCACCCCGAGTCAGGCAAAACCCTAGGGGTTCGCATGGGGTTTCCAGCAAACCAAGCCTCAGTCTACAATTCAGGTGCTACCCTTAGCTGGGAGGGGCAGGCCCAGGCTGGCCACGGGGAGGAGGGCAGAGAGGGTGAGGGGAGCGGGCAGCAAGGCGGCCTGGCACACCAAACACCTGCCAGCACTGCCCCGCCCAACATCCTGCCACCAGTGCCCAGAGCCCCCGGGGCGGGGCTTGGCTGGAAACCACGTCCCCAATTACTCATGGTAAGAGAAGCCTGGAGGGTTGTCTGCCCAGGCAGTCAGTTTCCCCTTGGCCAAGGGTCAGCACCCAGGGCGGGGTCCCCCAACATTTTGCTCAGGACATTAAATCTCATGTCCTGAGCCAGAAGTTTGCATCCAAAGCCAGAGGTGGTAAAAGGAGCTGGAATCACCCCCTGGTGCCTGTCGGGTCACCTGGCTGGTGCAAAGACCAAAGAGGGGGCCCTGTACCCCCAGAGCCCTGTTTGGAACTAGATGTAACTGAGGGTCATACCACACTGGATGTGTCAAATTCCACTGAACTATTTATGTTGTGTGAGTTTTACCTCAACAAAGAAGGAAAGGGAGGGCGGGAGGGAGGAACAACGAAAGAGGGAGAGAGAGAATGAGAATCAGGGGGTGTGACAGGTGCCAAGCAAGAGGGGCACCAGGAAAGCACAGGTAAGCCCCGACTGTCCCAGCAAAAAGGGTGCACAGTCACCTGCCCGAGGACACCACCTGAGCGGCTCAGGGGCTGCTGCCCTCTCTCATCCCAGGCCCCACTACAGACCACATTGACAAGGGCCCTGGTGCTAGCACCCTGGGCATGCCGGCTCCTCCTGCCAGGAGCCCAGACTTTGGAAAGCCCACCCAGCAAGAAACGGCCATGGACGTAGGGGTGCCCACAATCCCCCCTTCACTGCACTGCCCCTCCCAGCATGGCCACCCAAAAGCATTTCCAAGAGGCATCAGGGCATGAAGGACATGCCGCATCCTACACATCCGAGGAGGTGCTAATTGATACTGAAATCAAGTTCTAGAAATAATTGCCGCCTGTGCTGGACAGAAGGCTTAACAAGATGGGAATGTTTTAAAATGGAAGATGCTCGATACATCAAGGGGAATTACCAGCCCACAGAGTGACTGGTTAGCAGGGGACCTCCAGGGCAGTCATTTTCCTGCATGGCTGGCAGGGAAGCAGCTCGCTGCAGATTAGGGAGATCCATGCACTAGCAACACCCATCGCTCTTTAAAAAAAAATCCCTCCAACCCTTGGTCCCTCAAGGGCGGACAACTGATGAGCCTCCTTTCTGCCAGGCCCTGCCTGCTGCTGCTCTTGCACATCAGCACCACCACTGGCACCATCATCATCGTTGTTATGATTATGATCATCACCATCACCATCATCATCACCACCATCACCATCACCACCATCACCACCATCATCACAACCATCACCACCATCACCATCACCATCATCACCAACACCACCACCATCACCACCACTATCACCACCATCACCAGAACCACCATCACCATCACCACTATCACCACCATCACCATCACCATCACCATCACCACCATCACCATCACCACCATCATCACCACCATCACCATCACCACCATCACCATCACCACCATCACCACCATCACCATCACCATCACCACCATCACCACCACCTTCACCACCATCATCACCATCACCATCATCACCATCACCACCACCATCACCATCACCACCATCACCACCATCACCATCACCATCACTATCACCACCATCACCACCATCACCATCACCATCATCACCACCATCACCACCATCACCATCACCACCACCATCACTACCATCACTGTCACCACCATCACCATCATCACCATCATCACCACCACCATCACCATCACCACCATCACCATCATCACCATCACCATCATCACCCATCACCACCATCACCCACCACCCCATCACCATCACCACCATCACCACCACCATCACCATCACCATCATCACCACCATCACCACCATCACCATCACCATCACCACCATCACCATCACCACCACCATCACTCACCACCACCATCACTACCATCACTGTCACCACCATCACCACCATCACCATCACCACCATCACCACCACCATCACCACCATCACCATCATCACCATCACCACCATCACCACCACCACCATCACCATCACCACCATCACCACCACCATCACCATCACCATCATCACCACCATCACCACCATCACCATCACCATCACCACCATCACCATCACCACCACCATCACTACCATCACTGTCACCACCATCACCACCATCACCATCACCACCATCACCACCACCATCACCACCACAATCATCACCACCATCACCATCACCACCATCATCACCACCATCACCATCACCACCATCACCATCACCACCATCACCACCACCACCATCACCATCACCACCATCACCACCATCACCATCACCATCACTATCACCACCATCACCACCATCACCATCACCATCATCACCACCACCACCACCACCATCACCATCACCACCACCATCACTACCATCACTGTCACCACCATCACCATCATCACCATCACCACCACCACCATCACCATCACCACCATCACCATCATCACCATCACCATCATCACCATCACCACCATCACCACCACCACCATCACCATCACCATCACCACCATCACCACCACCATCACCATCACCATCATCACCACCATCACCACCATCACCATCACCATCACCACCATCACCATCACCACCACCATCACTACCATCACTGTCACCACCATCACCATCATCACCATCACCACCACCACCATCACCATCACCATCACCACCATCACCATCACCACCACCATCACTACCATCACTGTCACCACCATCACCATCATCACCATCACACCACCACCATCACCATCACACCATCACCATCACCACCATCACCACCATCACCATCACCACCATCACCACCACCATCACCACCACAATCATCACCACCATCACCATCACCACCATCACCACCACCATCACCATCATTATCATTATCTCTTCATATGCGGTAGGGATGCTGGTGTCTTTCCCATGGCCACACAGGGCTAGACAAAGGCTGGTGAAATTATATAATATCTCACAAATGCATTGTTTTGCTTCTGCTCTAAAAGTTAAGCAGTTTCTTTCAACCCCTGAACACATCTTTTCAAAAACAGATTCCAGATTTCTGTATTACGGTTATTAGGAGAGTCAGTCTTTAGTTTTCAGTTCCAGGAACTGGAAGTCTCATACCTTCCTCAATCCAGGGGTCACTGCCTCACTTCCTCTCTCTCTCTCTCTCGTCAGGTAGAGGCCCTTCTGGTTCCCAGGACCCGAGCAGACTGCCGCAGACCTCATCCAGCCAGCACCAAGCCCAAAAGAAGGGCCACCCACTGAGCCACTGACCACTGAACACAGCTTCCCTTTGCCCAGCCATTGTGAATTCCCCCCCCCCACACACACACACACACCCCATCTCTTTGGCCAAGGAACGCAGGAATGATCCCAGGAATAATTAGGACAACACTCTAAAATCTCCCCTCCCCAAAAACACCTTGACATTTCTCCTCTCTCACCTGCCAAGACTCTGGCCCCTCCCCACTGAACCCCTCTCGTCAGGGACATGCATTTAGACACCAGCTGGCATCACATGATGTTCCTGAAATGTCAGTCCCAGTGGGTCAGACAGGAACAATTTAAGAGAAGCTGAGTAAGTCTCATTCAGACGCCTCCGTTCTCTGCTGGAGCCTCCGGTGAGCAGAGAGAGAGAACATATGATTTCCCTCCGCAGACAGAGGTCAGTGCTTATCAAATGCTGCACAGCTGAGCACCCCACTCCCAGCAGCTCTTTCTCAGAGCAAAAGAGAAAAGAAGGGAAGGCCAAGAGTCGGGGACGTCAAGGTTCTTTGCCAGAGGTTAGGGTACAAACCGCTTCCCACAACCCACCCAAGAAGTGATTCCTTGTGTCTAGACCGCCACCCACACACTCCCGCCCGCCCACCCTCCTTTACCAGGCCTCTGTTCCTCTCCCAAGAGATTCTTTCCAAAGGGCCGTGTTCACAGACTAGACCCTCCCACAGGACCCTGCTCCTCCTGGGAGAGTCACCCAAAAGTAGAGCTGTCCACCTGGTCTATGTGCTTGCAACTCGAGCGACAAAAGATTTCAGGGGGCATTTGCAAACAGGTGAAAATGTAAGACTAGGTCCTGTGGCTTCTTTCTTTAAAAAAAAAAAAAAAGCTTTTTTTTTTTTTTTTTTTTTTACATATCTCAACAATAAACAGTTGTTTGGAATATTCCTAGTTTCACTCCCTCCACTACTTACAAGTTATTGCAGTATTTGGAAAAGCCAGCTCTCCCTGGGGGGAGATTATTCAGCAAATGCTAGCTCAGCTAAGAAATGTCTTGTTTCCACAGAGAACCCCGCAGGCCTTGTCTTCACCGGACCCCCCCTCTGTCCTCCACAAACGACCTCACCATAGCACGGCACTCCCCGTGGGACTGTCCAGTGGTGGTGTGGCCTCCCACCTGCCCTTGGCACGGAGCGCCCTGGAGAGAAGATGGTCCGTTTTAAGAATTATTGTCATGAGTCCCAGCTCCCCTTGTTTTTCATGAGCTGCACCCTCGCCCAAACTTGGCAAAATCAACTGGCCTAAATATTTTGACTACCTTCATCTCTTTCTGCAATTTGGATTGACTTCAAGAGTCTTTCAGAATTGATTGGATGGAATGCTGCTCTGTTACATTATTGATTTCAGTTCCAGTATTAAAAAAAAAGAACTTTAGGTCCACATTTAGAACACACGTGCCGCGGTGCTGTCGGAACATGGTGCCTCACTGTCACAGTAAGACATGGCTGGTGTGGACCTACTTCGAATTGACCTTCAGGCCCTCACAGAAACGTGGCTCATTGATGTTCCAGGGCTGGAGCCTCCTTTCATCATCATACTGTAGCCTCTGGCCGTGCAAACACTAGCAAGGCCATTTCTTTTCATTAAAAAGCAGGGACATCTGGAATCTTCCCTGACAAGAACCACCTCTGCCCTTCGTGCCCAGAGAAGGCTGGAGGGACAATGGACAGAAGTAGCCCGCGTGAACATGACATGCCCACGGCGAGGGCGGGCGCGCTGGGCCGCAGCCACCAGAAATCCTTGTTTCTCTGCGGTTACGATGCTTTTCGTGAGTAAGGACAGCGCTTCAGTCCCAGGGACAGTGCGTCCACCCACCCAGTTCAGAAATAGCCCATCCTTCGGACACTGTCTTCCTCCCAGGCAAAAGACACTTTTTCTCTTCGATGCTTCAACTAGCCCTCAAGCGTTATCTGAAAGGACCAGATGTGAATATGTTAAATCTGCAGACAAGGCAGGCCCCGCAGCCCGCCGTTGGCAGAAGCCGCCCTCGGCCGCATGTAAACGATGGGCGTGGCCGCGGGCCAGGAAAGCCTCACAAAAGCCGGCAGATTCCGTCTGGAGTGAGCAGCAAAAGTGCTGAGTAGTGGGCGGGTGTCAAACGGATGACGTCCAGGGCGCTCTGACGCTGGAAGGTGAGGCTCAGCGGGAAGCTCCAGTCTGGCAGGAGGGCAGCTTCACGCCCTGGCGCGCTGCAAGGACCGGTCAAGAGCATCCTTTTTTTAGTTGCTCCTGCCACTTGACCTCCCTGAGTTTTGCTTCACAACCTTTAAGACAGCACAGAGCCTCTCTCCGTGGCTCTTATCTCCCTGCCCAGGAGGTGATTCGGAAGCCAGAGAGCCCTGGAGGGGGGCGGTCCGCCCGGGCCGCTGGAGGGGGACAGTCCACACAGGCTGCCGACCCCTCGCCGGCAGACCCCCGCGGAGCTCCCCGGCGAGGGCTCAGGTCCACGGGTTCTTTGGAGAACATGCCTGGGGACCCAGAAAGAGCTGACAGAGCTGGACTGGAAGCAGCCTCGGAGAGCTCTGCGGGGCTGTAGATCTGGCGCTTCTCATAACGAAACACTTCAGCAGCTAATTGACTTCAGCAATTTAGAGGAAAAAAAGACGAGATTCAATTTCCACTCCCTTAAAACGCAATCTAGACAATTTATGAAAAGCAACCAAATATACCACAGAGACGAATAGACTTGTTTCTTGCTATAACCCTTCTTAAAAGCGCTTGGAGAGGTAAAAATATTCTTAAATCAAAAGGAACGCCATACTTAATAAAATGGAAGTTGGCACGGTCCGTGGAGAGGTTCCTTCAGTTGTCACACAAGACAAGCGCGGCGCTCTTCCTACCTGGCGCGCTCCGCCTCGATGAGGCCACTTAGAACAAGCAGTTGAAGAAGCAACGCGGGCGCATGAGACCCCCCCAGCTGAACCCCTCGATGTTCAGAACCCTGTGATCTCGGGTTGCATCCCTCAGCGGGGGGCTGAGAAGAATGCCCCGGTGGGAGTGAGGGGCGGCAGCAAGGCAGGGAACCCCGTCTATGAATCAAGCGGAAGTTTCTAGAAGAGGGATAAGGTGTAAGATGGAAGGCTGTAAACTCGGAGGTGGGAGGCAGGGGAGGGAGACGGCGCGGGCAGGAGCACCGCTTGCTCATTCAGGGAACGTGAATATGTGTGCACCCAGCACACGCTCCACGGACACACACGTGGGCATGAACGTGTGTGCACATCACTGACATGCATGTGGGTGCACCTCGCACACATGCATGCAGCCCAGACACAGGGACACAACCAGCCACGTGGACAGACACACTGACACACACGCGCACAAGTCACACAGACACGAGGCGGAGACACACCCACTAGGCACACGCACGTGCTCACACACACGTGTGCAACACACAGACCCACTCCGCCTCCCGAGGGATGGGAAAGTCGGCACAACAACACAGCGAGCTGCTGCCTCCCCGTCTGCTCGTGCGGGGCCCTGCGGGCAGGAGCTTCCTCTTTATCTCCAGGGCATGGCGCAGCCTCAGCACCCGGGAGGTGCCAGTTTGGAGGACAGATCGCTCAAAGTTTCAGTCCAGAAACTAAACTCGAAAACCTGAGGCTTTTGGCTTCTGGCTCCTGACTCCCCTCAGCCCTCCCCACACGGAGGGTTTGGGGGTGTCCTCCCGAGCTGACCGCTCCCCCACACGGGCACCCCAGGCGGGGCAGCAGACCCCACTGAGTTCTGCAGAAGCAGGTGAAGGAAGCAGCCGAGAGCAAGCCCCCTGCCCCGCCTGGCGTCTCAGGGCACCCGGCCCCCAGCTTGGTTGGGCTCTGGGCCCCTCCTTGTCTGTGACACGACAAGGGAGTTTCAGCTCCACGTGCCGTGAAGCGCGTGACCCTCAGGGAAGGCTCGTCCCCGGGGGACATCTTTCCCCAACCTGCTCAGCCCTGACCCGCAGACGGTGGCTCCGCCCTCCCATTGGGTCTTCCGCGGTGCCTCTTTCTCCTGCACCCAGAGTCCCTCTGCCGCCAAGGCGGACGCAAAGGGCGAGCGGCCGTCTCCTCCCCACCCTGCAGGGTGCCCGAAGCACACTCGGGCAGGAGGGAGGCTGAGCAGAGGGTGGTGGGGCACAGCGGACCAGCACCTCCACGTGGGGGCCTGTTGATTCTGTTTGGCTCCGCCAGGCCCGGGGGTGAGGACCCCTTTTGCAGATTTGAGTTTGGGAATTTACAATTTTTAAGTCAAGACAAACTGAAAAGCGAAATCCACAGCCAGGAGAGTCTCACGCTGGGGATCTGAACCCACAGACCCCGGGCCTTAAAATGGGGCCATTCAGCCAGAAACACCCTCAGAAGCCACTTTCAGGCCGAGGTGGACCAGGGGATCCATCTATCGACAGCAAACCTGAAATTCTGCCTCATCGACGCCAGGTGACGCGAGGTGAAGCGGGAACAGGAAGGAGAGGCGGTAAAAACCAGCCGCCACCCGTCCCGGGCAAGGAAGGGCCAGGTGGCCGCACGGGGCTCGGCCCCCCGCAGCTGAATGTCCTTCATGGTCTGAGATGACCCGGCCACACTCAGCTCACCCAAGCAGACACCAAGCTGGTTCTCCAGACCCGCCATCAAGCACCTCGGCTCCCTGAAGCGTGGACACCTGCCGGGCCAGCCCCCCCACCGTGACGTCCAGGGACGCCTTTCCAGCGCGACGCGAAGGTGGAGTCAGACCCAGTGCGAGTCCAGCCCAGTCTCCCTGGCGCGTCGGCTTTGCTGGACCCTCATTTCCGTGTCTGTAAATAAACCGTCCGTGCCCACTTCTCCTCAGGTTGTCCTGGAGACTGAATAAAACGATGTGGGCAAGCATTTGTCACAGTGTCTGACCTAGCAAGTGCTAAATAAACATTAATTATTTGAATAAAGACAGCACTGCCCAGCTTCTCAATCTTTATTACGCATGATTACTGGAGAGGGTGGTTCCTGGCCAGCAGGCCTCCCTGGCTAAGTGGACACATTAGGGCGATTAGCAGCGACTGCTCCAGCGAGCAGAGCCAACATCTCAGGCTCACACCACCGCTGTTGATCTCTCTTCATGTCAGAGTCCAAAGCAGACCAGATGGCCCTGTTGGGTCTCCTCCAAGTGGTGACTCAGAACTCCAGGCCCCATCTAGCTTGCGAGAACGTCCTCTGCAGCCTGGTCTTCTGGGCTGCCGAGAAGATGGGCAGGCGGGGAAGGTCAAGAACGGCCCTGGAACCCCACCGGTGAGAGCCCGGTCACTGGACCTGCTCGCCAGCGGGACGGCGGGAAATGCAGACCTGATGCCGCTCAGGGAGAGGAACTGTTAAAAGCCTGTATGGAATTAGCTTTAGGACATCCTTTTCCCCCTAGCAGAACCAGAGCTGACGACCGTCTCCCCAGGTAGCCCCCGAGGGTGAAGCAGAAAATTGTCTTTCTTCAACCATTGTCGTTTTAAGGATTTCCTTTTACTTTCACGCGTGTCGTCTCCTCCGGCTCTAGCGGGCCACGTCTTCCGCACACCGTCTTGTCTCACTTCAATGACGCTGAGTCATCGTTCAAAATATCAGCGGGGTGTGCTCACGAGGGAGGGAGACTGGCACTGTAAATGTTGACAGCGGTGTCATCTCTGGGAGAATTTTTATCAAAACTTTGATGGAAACTTGGCTTCCTTTCGAGACATTTTTAGGAAGGGCAGAGTTGGTTCATTCACTCAGATATTATCTTGCTCCCGCCTAAATCTCGTTTCGAGATCAGCCATATCTGAAACTCATCTGACTCCTCGGAAAGCCGGCCAGGAGGTCCGGGGGCCGCAGGGCACCAAGAAGCAGCCTCGTGTGTGTTCCTGGGGTCAGGAGCCGGCGGGGCCGCCGGGCAGCAAGCACGCCTGGGCAGGCCCGGAAGGTGCTGGTGTCTGAGCCCTGTGCCTCGCGACAGGAGCTGGGGCCAGCCCCACACAGAGGGCCCACCCTGCCGCGCCTGAGAAGCCACGGCAGCCGAAGGAAGGAGGCGCCCCGCTGGATCCGAGACCCTGGATTTCCACCCAAGCTCTGATCCTTCCAAGACGCAGTCCCTTGGACTGCATTGGTGTCTCAGTTTCCCCAACCGTGCAGGCGGCCCCTCCCCCTCGCTTGTTGAGACGAGTGAGCAAGGCAGACGTGAGGCCCTTCGTGCAGAGCCCGCTAAGGCGGGTGCCACACTGGCGGCCTCGACATCTAGGAGACTGTTCTCTGCCCATCGCCTCGGAGAGCGGGTGACGGGAAAAGCAGCTCCTGGGCCAGCTGAACTCTGCCCGGGGTGCCCTGCCCAGGGTGCCCGCCACACACACCCTTTCTCCCAGACGGCATCTCCCGGCTTATCCAGGTGAGAACAAACCCCAAAGCTCCAAGGCACGGACTCCTTACAAAGGCGGCAAAATCACCTGGTGTTTCCCCTGGAGAATCGCGATGAGGACGAGCTTCCCATCCGCACACGAGCATAAAACCGCATCCCAGACTCGGAGAAGGAAACGGTCACCACGGGCACGGCTGCGCGTCTTCAAGTCGGCCGAGCACCCGCCTCTCCCTGGAGCAGGCTTTGTCTCCTGACGGTGCGCCCTGGCCAGCAGCCGGACACTCCCCCGCTGGGAGGTGAGAGGTTCCAAGCTTAAAAACTGGCAGGGAGTCCTGGTTTTCTAGCCCAGCGGAGATGACCCCGAAGGTCACATGCTGCTCATTGCCCTCCGGGGCCATTAACAATTTTCAAAGAGAACTTGGCAAGCTCCTTCCAGCTCGCCTTTCCCCGCTGACTTGTAAACTCTGCTCCCGACTTGCTCTTGAAATCAGCCTCTTTTAATTTCCTGCTGGTTCATTAGTTCATTCGTTAATGAGTTAAATGAAGCTCCACAATCTTCTCATCATCTATGTGTACGAGACTTTTGCTCCAAGCAGTCTACGGACACAGCCCGCTACTTGCGGGACAGGCACATGGACAACGATTATTATACCGAGAATGCTCGTGAACAAACGTCAACGTCGTAAGCGCCTGCTGTCCACCAGGCAACGGGCCGGGGGCTTTGTTAGTATTAATCTGCTTCAATCCTCATAGAGGCCTGGTGGAGTATGGGATGTGAGCATAAAACCAGGCAGCACGGGCCCCTGCAAAGTGAAAATAAAAGCGAGTCCAAGGCACATTTAACATAACTCAAGGAAGGGGTCCCTTAGCTCATGGTTTTGGCGACCTTGACAAATCGCAGAAGCGTGTGATAAGTCAGAGATACTCCGGATAGTAAAGAGGGAACAACTGGAGGCCAACCCTGCAAGGTGGAGGTGGTCTGTGCCTCCCTGCCAGGGAATCGCTGGGTGTGTGAAGGTGGGGACTGGCTCTCTCCTGTGTTCCCCCATGTCCCAGTGCTTTCCTAGGAGATGGACACTGGACAGCGTGAAAACTACATTTCCCAGAAAGTCTTGCGGCTCGGGTTCAGGGTGCAATGTAGAGCCCACCAATCAGATGCACCCGTGCAGGACTTAGCTGCAGAGCCGAGCTAGGTGAGCGTGCTCACCTGGCTCCATGGCAGCCCGGGTCCCTGGAGCATGTTCCTATAAAAGTCTTTCCTGGAGGGGCCTCCCTGGTGGCACAGCGGTTGAGCACTGGGTTGCGAAGCTGCCCGCAGCCTCTGCAGCACCAGCTCGATCCCTGGCCACCGGGCGAGGGTCCCACATGGCACGCAGACCTCTCCTGCCACCCGCTGCTCCCCTCCGCAGTGTACTTTGTCAGTCTGCCTGTTCTGGCTCTGGTGAATTCTCTCACCCTCCTGTGCTCTGACTGTACCCAGTGCTTGTATAAATAAATAAATCTTTAAAGAAAAAAAAATTCACTATCCATTACATATTTAAAAAAAAAGAAAGTCTCTCCTGGAAACACTGTCTTGACTTTCTTTTTTCAGGCATCCAAAAGTCCTTAAACCACTCGATGTCCTGTGGCGACTCCCTTCACACTGGGCTAGAATACAGCCCTTCTTTTCCACTGAAAGCTGAGCCTCACAGAAATCATTGCTAGGAATAAAATCAGCGCAAGGGTTTGCTGGCACCCCAAGATGAGTGGGGGTGGGGGGAGGGGCTGTGCCCTCACCTCCCAGAGACCCAGGGAGGTCACCCACGGGCAGCGCAGGCAGAATGCTTAGGCATTCTGGACTCCCTGTTGGCAGTCAAGTGACCAAGGGACCCCCAAGGCAGAAGATGGGCAGGCCCAGAGGCAGCCCTGATCTGTATAACCAAGAACAAAAATCCTCTGACCTGGTGAGCAGAGGCTCGATAGTCCCGGCCCTTCATCCAACTTGCAGAGTCAGCCTGAGCACTTGGAAGGAGCAGAGTCCAGGTGTCCCTGGGGATCAGCCCACTAGGCTGCCACCTGCTGGGTCACGAGCCTCCCCTAGTCTAGTAGCGTAAACAACCATTACTGTCCGTGAGTCCACTTGACTGATCCAGGCCCAGCTCAGCCTGACTGGCTCTCCTACATAGTCTGGAGCTTCTGCTCCATGGTTGGCGCCTCTGCTCCATGCGGTCTCTCATTCCCAGAAGCCCAGCTTGGACTTGCTCTCAGGGAGGTTCCCAGGGAAGGAACGGAAGCAGGCCGGGCTTCTGGCGGCCTTGGCTAGGGACCTCGCCACGTACACTCCACTCTGTGGACCAAAGCAAATCCCTAGGCCACCCAGACACAAGGGAGATAGACTCCACCTCCCAATGGGCGGGGGCGGGGAGGACCTGCAAAGACAGTTGCGAGGGGAGGCAGACACAGCTGCAAAGATTCGCAGCCCGGCACCCCAGGTGTCTGCCCTCAGCCTGCCTCCCAGCCTTGCCAAGGGGACCTGTGATTCTGGCCAGTGTGCTGCCCAGGAGGGGGCACACCCAGGCCTCTGGGGTTGTTGCACATCAGCTTGGAACTAATGCTAATCCCTGGGCCCACAACCACTGTGGCCCATCGGGGGAGGGACGGAGGCAGGTCAGGCGCCGGAGAGCTGGCATCTGAGTGCAGGTACACGGGTCACGTCTGCCTTTCCAGCTTGTACAGTAGGAAGGTATAGCCCTGCACTGCACCTCACTACACACAGGTGGAAGCCTCTGGAACGACCCTTTCCTACCACAATAGCAAACGATGGAGATTCAGGTCCAGTGTCCCCACCAGAAACTCGAGACAGTCTTTCCATGTGCCCACTCAGCTCACCCCTGGACCCCCTGCTGGTTCCCAGGCCTAAGAGCCCAAGGCCGGACACTCCCAAGGGCAGCGGAGACCCCCACCGCCTGGGCTCCGGGGCCACTGGGCTGACAGGGGCGACCCTGGTTAGATAACTGGGCCTGACAACCGAGGGCCACCCAGCGGAGGTGGAGGGGTTTCTCGAGCCCACACCCTGGGCTGCTCCCTGTCACTGCAGGGCGTTGTGATAGAGGGAGGGAGCCTGGAGGGGTCTCAGCACCAACACGGGTGGAGAAGTGAGCCAGCCCCCCAGGTGAGGATCCCAGCAGGTGAGGATGCCAGCCCGGGAGATGTGGTCAGACAATGAGGCGAACCAGCAGCAGGAGAAAGTAGCTCCCAGCTGGCAAGGCAGCCCCAAGCCATCTGCATGAACAGGGACCACATCTGGGGGTTCCTCCTCCCCATCTTCATGTGCAGCAAGTGGGTGGCTGACTTTAGAGCCCGGGCAGTGGGACTGGAGGGACTAGGCCCCTCCCAGGGACAGTGGGCCCAGGCTGGCCCAAGCTGGGCAGGGGCAGCTCCTGCTCACGTTTCCTTCAGGAGCTGAAGCCTGGGAAGGAGCAGGGGCACTGCTGACCCCACTCGCTAAGACGGGGCTGTGTGAGGGCTGCCGGCTGACCCACTGAGACCTGGGCTGGAGCCTGCGGCTACAGCAAAGGTCTTGGATTCGCAGAAGCCACTCCCTGATCACCCCTAAAGCTCAGCCTTTTGTTTCTTCAGCCTCCCGATCACTTCCTGAGTCACTTGACACTTTCACACGTTCCTTTCTGCAAACCCTTCTTTGCATCCAGACCTGCAGGATCAGCCGGGTCTTTCTATGATCACCACTGCCCGGAAGGTCAGGCCGAGTCAAATTAAGAGCTTCAGGGTTTATGAGAAAGCAGGGTTCGGAAAGGGATTTCGAGCAGTTAACTCCCTCTTCCCACGCAGAATTCCTTCCCTTCAGTTCTCTACAAATATTTTAATAGCAAATCATCGCCTGGAAAAAAGACCTATGTGCACAGACCCACACCGCAGCCTCACCAGGAAGCCCGCGGGTCTGGGCCGTCCTTGGTGGCGGATTCAGAAGCCAGGTCAGAGGTTAAACGGGGAAGCAGGCGAAATGGTCTTCTCTGCCCTGGCCCCGCCCCACCCACCCCTGTCCTCACCTCACAGGCCACTAACAGGATGAAATGTTCAGTATCCCAGTTTCTGCGGGCCCAGGACCCGGGAGAGGCTCAGCTGAACAGCCCTGGTTTGAAGCCTCTCTCGGGGTCGAGGTCCAGCTGCGGGCAGGGCTGGGGGCACCTGAAGGTTTACCCGGGGCCGAAGAGCTGGCCAGCCTGGCTTCCCTCACACGGCTGGAGGCGACGTCCCTCGGAGACCCTCCCAGGCTGCTGATGTCCCGCAGCCCGGCAGACGATGCCCAGGGCCAGGGGCCAGGTGGAGAGCCAGGGACTGTGTCACCAGCCCCAGCACTGCCCCAGAACAAGCAACCCACACCCACAGAGGACGCGACCAGCCTCTCCCGTCGCAGCGCCTCTGCGGCTCCCAGACCCAGGTGCCACGGCAGAGAGGGAGTGGATCTGCCTGATGACGCAGCGGCCCGCTCGCCACGCCCGCTCGCAGCGCCCGGAGTGCGCCCCCCGGTGGCTGGTGTGACTGTGCCGGTGGATGGGCCTGACACTGACCCTGGCCTCCGCATCATGCAAGTGCCTCCCCCTGTGCCAGTACTGGCACCTCCGACTCCTACTGCCCCCTCTGACCCCTGGCGTCAGCCCCACTTTACAGGAAGATAAAGTGGGGAGGCAGGTTCTGTTCTAGGCCGCCACACTTAAAAATGACAGAGCCAGTGGGAAACCAGCAGGGTCTGGTTGTAGAGGCTGAGCCCTCAACCACCAAAGGACCCCACAAGTTGGAATGGTGATGGTCATGGTCGTGGTGATGGTGATGGTGGTGATGGTGATGGTGGTGATGGTGATGGTGGTGATGGTGATGGAGGTGATGGTGATGGTGATGGTGGTGATGGTCGTGGTGATGGTGATGGTGATGGTGGTGATGGTGGTGATGGTCGTGATGGTGATGGTGGTGATGGTGATGGAGGTGATGATGGTGGTGGTGATGGTGGTGATGGTGGTGATGATGGTGATGGTGATGATGGTGATGGTGGTGATGGTGGTGATGGTGATAGTGGTGATGGTGATGTTGGTGATGGTGATGTTGGTGATGGTGGTGATGGTGGTGATGGTGATGGTGGTGATGGTGACAGTGATGGTGGTGATGGTGGTGATGATGGTGATGGTGGTGGTTGTGGTGAAGATGGTGGTGACAGAGGTGATGTTGCGGTGAATGTAAGAGTGTTGACATGACAGAGTCCCAGGACAGGGGTGGGCTCTTGGCCAAGATCACAGGGGGTCCAGGTGACTAATAAAAAACGGGAACAAGGCTGAGCCCATGGCTGAAAGGAACCTCTCCTAAGACCAGGGCAGAAAGGAACGAAATCTTCCCCAGGTGACCATGCTGAGGCATAGAACTTGAAACTCCCTGGCCCAAGGTCACCTCCATACTTGAGTCACAGGCCTGCTTCCCAGTTCTTAGTTACTCACCCAACTTCAGACTCCAGGGAGGGAGGGAGGGAGGGAGCCCCTCCACAAGAGCAGGGTGCCTCGGGGTGCTGGGCCATCAAGGCCTGGATCCTGCTCGTTGATTGCCGCCAACATACACTAAGGCCCCAGCAAAGGTCAGAGGCCTGGGAAGGGCAGGCACGCGGCGGGCAGAGCCCCATCCAGCTCTTCTCAGCAGGAAGGTTCAGGGGACAACCCGGGCCCGGAAGGTCAGGCCGGCAGGAGGCAGGACAGCCCAAGGACAGAGCCTTTCCTGCCCACGGTAGGTACCAGCGCGAGAGACAACCGGGCCTGGGCCAGCTGCCCTCCCCGCCCCCATCTGCACCCGCTGAAGCCCCCTCCCCCAGCTGAGAGAGGTCCCTGGCTGTCCCAGCTGCCAGGACGTCAGCAGAAGCAGACCCCATGTCCAGAGAGAAGCATCTAGGTCCTTGTGAGCCCGGAGATGCTGGGTCCCTGCTAGTTTGCCCAACTGATGCACCCCTGCCCCTCCTAGTCTCCAGGCCTCTGCCAGCCACTGTCCAGCCACTGTCTGTCCTCCCTGCCCCGAGGAAGGCCAGGAACTTCCATAACACTCAGCAAGGGACTCAGGCCAGGAAAGCTGCAGGGAGGCTGGCAGAGCACGGCTTGCTGCCCACAGGCTCCCTCCCACCCCCACCACCCCACCGCTCTGGCCCTGCCTGCTGGGGGAGGAGGAGCCTGGCTGGCTGGCACCTGCATGGGCCAACAGCGCCACCATCAGCTGCCAGCCTGGACAGACTCCCGCAGACTCCAAGGCCACGCGTAGACAGGGCTCCACCTGGTCGCCACCCTCCAGCCTGGAGAGCCACAGACCTGACCGAGGGCCCTGGGGGGGCTGCCTATGAGCCACCCCTCTGCCCCTAGACCCGGGCTGAAGCCAAAGTCACTGCCGCCGCAGGCCGCGGAGAACAAGGCAGAGCCCAGCAACGGGCGATGGTGGGGCGGACGGGGCAGCTCGGCCTGGACTCAGCAGTGCTGGCCGCACGGGGCCGGATAGTCGCCCCCTCCCGCCAGCGGGCGCTTTCTGGCCCTTGGCAGAGGGGCTGCCACTCACGGCCGCCTGCCCGGGGGCACCAGCTGCTCCAGAGAACTCTGCCTCGGCTTCAGCGCCTCCCCCGGGGCCACGCCCACTGTCCGGGCCCCGGAGGAGCCCCCTGTCAGGCCCGGGCTGATCTCACTGCGCAAGCGCCTTGAAGGCACATGACTAAGACCAGACCAAGACGACCGAGCCCAGGCCCTCGCAGGAGACGCGGTGCCAGGGGGGGCACCAGAGCAGGCGCTGGGAAGGCCAGCTCGAGTCAGCGTGAGCTTGACGGGCTCTCCGCCCTGGACGGGGCTGCCCGGGCCGGGTTGCCTGGGCCCACCCCTCGGTGGAGTGGGAGCCTGCAGCCCCCGCAGGGGTGAGGCCACAGGACGGCTCGTAAGGCCGCAGGCCTGGCCCCGGACAGCAGGCGGCCACCCCTGCCTCCTGGCCCGGAGGCCCTGCCTCTGTCTCTGCGCTGCGCTGTGACCCCGGCCCCAGGGAGAGAACCCGCCTCCCTGTCCAACAAGCATCAAAGCTGGAATAATTTTTCTCTTTAACAACCTGAAGGCAGGAAGAATCCTTGAAGCCGTGCGGATCTCAGCTTTGTTTGGAAGCCCCAACTTCCAAGTTTAGATGCACCTGGCTGCCCCTTCCACCTGCCCAGTGGTTCATGGCCTCCCCAGGCAGCCTGACCCTGCACCCCACAGGCCTGGGGCACCACAGAGCAGCATCTCAGCCTGTGAGCGCTCAGGGCGGGCTGGGGGCCAGAGGAGGGGGTGCAGGCCGCGAGCACGTGGTCATCGGCGAGACTCAAGCCCTGTGGGACAGACAGGCTCTGGTCTGTGCTGGCCCCTGTGCCCAGTGCCAGAGCAGCTCCTGGCCCAGGGGACGCACTCAGACACCACTCGTGACTGACAGGGACAGATGGTCACCCTGGGACGCGCGGCTGCTGGAGCCTAGAGGAGCGGCTCTCCTGCAGGCCAGGCCAGGGAGATGCGCACTGGCACCGCGGGGTGGCAGGGAGCACATGCCCATCTGTTGGTAGTGACCAGAGGGGGCACCTCTTCTCCCTGTCTTCTCAGAAGCCCAGTGGCTCCACGACTCGAGAGCTGGAGGAGACAGCTGGCCAGTGTGACAGACGAGAGCCCAGGGGGGCGCAGGTAGCACCCAGCAGGAGCCACCTGGACATCTGGAAAACGCCACTCAGAGAGACTGGCACACGAGCCCCGGCAGGGAGCCAGGAGTTTCCACGGCGACAGCTCCCCCGAGAGGAGGCAGGATTCACAAGCGTGCAGGGCAACCTGGTGCCCTCCGCACCCAGGACCCCTCCCACCCACGTGTCCCAGGCCCTCCCTCCCAGCCCTCCCTCCCAGGCTTCGGGGAGCAGCTGAGGACGCTGGTCCTCCCTGAAGGCGCTGGCGAGTCTCGTACGTGGTGCCAGAGCCTGACGGCCTCCCCCGGGCTGGTCACCCTTGAGTCCGGTGGCCAAGCCAGGGGTGCCCGGGGGGTGATCTGTCCATGGCCCCATTCCCACAAGCGCTCACCCCCGTCAGCTCCCGTATTCTCCTCGGCGCTCACTTGGCCCCAGCGCGCCCTGTGCTGCCACCCACGGGCTAGTAAGCCAAGACCCGGCTCCTCGGTGCTCGCCTCCAGCTCCCGTGGCCAGTGGAGACTCAGCGGGCGCAGCCCTGGTGAGGTGCTGGTCCCCTGCGGCCAGAGGACACTCGGGCGCCTCTAGGCGAGAGCGGGCTCTGGCAGAGAGCTGGCCCAGCAGAGCCAGGCACCCCTTGGGAGGTCCATTTTCCTGGTTTCGAGTGTCTGCAGTCCAGAAGGCACCGTCGGCCCACGCCCTCCCAGCTCCGGGGCCGAGAGCAGACACCCACAGAAAGGCAGGTGCTGTTCCCTCCCCCCCAGACCCCGGGGAGCCTCGCAGCTCCCTCCTCCGTCCTCAGCCTGCCCAGGGCATCAGAACTGGGGCTCCCTCAGCTTTATCTGCATCTACCCTGGGGCCAGAGGGCGGGAGTGAGGACAGGACACCCCAGGTTGGCTCTGCCCTGGCCCCGCCAAGGTGGGACCGGGAATACCCTGACCCCAGCCCAGCTTCACCTCGGCGCCCATCCCTCCTCCATCCTTCCAGCACCTTCCGGGAGCTGTCTGCCCAAGGCAGCGCAGAGCCCAGGGCAGAGGCCGCCTACGCCGGTGCAACTCCAAGGGCCACCTGCCCAGGAAGAGGAACTGACCATCGCGCCCTCACCAAATGCCAACATGGGAGTGTCCCCGGGGGAGGTGTTTGCAGGTGGGGCCTCTGGGGGTGACCAGGTCATGGGGGTGAGCCTCAGGCTGGAGCTACAGGGGCCTGGAGCACGCTGGACCCTTCCCCCTTGTGAGGACACACAGGCACCGACTTACACACGGAAGCAGGTTCCCCCCAGACATGACCTGCCGACGCCCTAGTCGCGGGTGCCCACGCTCAGCAGTGGGAGCCAGGAGCTGCTGCCAGGCGCCGGCCTCTGGGGTGGGTGCTAAGACGGGGCCGGCAGCGGGGAGTCGGTTAAAGACCCGTCCTCTGTCCTGAGCTGTGTCCTCCCCGAGCTTGGGGCGTGCGTGTCCTCGCTCCTGTGAAGTGACGGCAACGGCAGCGGCTCCGGCCTGGGGGGATGCTCTGAACGCCCGCCCCGGCAAATAAAACGGCAAGTCTACGCTGATTCTCTGAGTTTCTTTATTATTTGTTTATCGACCCATGAAAAATCCCAAAGTGCCCAGTTCCGAGGGCGAAACTCCTCGCCCCGCGAACGTCGCCCGCGAACGCTGCCCGCGGGAGCCCAGGGCGGAGCTCGGCCCCTGCTCCGGCCCTGGACGGCACATGCAGGCTGGCTGGGACCAGGGGCACGGCCCCGCCCGCGGCTGGGAAGCCAGGGGGTGCGGTGTATCGTTTCCGTCAGCTGAGCTCATCGGAGAGCCCCGAAAATAAAATTAGAAAACCTCACAGGCAAGCAGGAGCCCGGCGCGCCATTGTACTTTATTAAGCCTGAGCCGCTCTCCTGCCTCCGCCCACACTCGGGCCCGCGGCGGGGGGACGTGGCGGGGGACGCGGCGGGGGACGCGGGGGCGCCGCAGGCTGGGCGTGGCCAGGGGACAGCTGCCGGGGCTCGGAGGCTCGGCAGAGGCGCCAGGGCCACAGCCAGCCAGGGGCGCGCCTCCAGCTTCAGTGAGTCGGGTCAGCTCCCCTCCCGCGCCCCCCGGGAGGAAAGTGGGGTAACCCACCTGCGAAAGCATCTGATGGTCCCCGGCACCCAACTTCTTACAGACGTGGAGGCGGCCGTGGGAGGACGTGACGGGCGCGCCTCAAGTCCGCGTCGTTAGCAGGGACGCTTGTCAGCCACGCGGAGCACAGTCGAGACGGCGCCGCCCTCCCAGGCTGCCGCTGAGGGGCCCCACCTTCCCGAGTCCCGCCGACCAGCCCCTGGGCTGCTCAGCGGCCGTGTCTGTGGGTCTCCCGAGCCGCACCCGTCCACTCGCCGCCACCGAGGGCCTGTGGGCCTGGGCAGAGCCCCTGCCCTGGGGATTCAAAGTGGGGTCTGGCTCGCTGACCGCAGCCCTCTGGGCAGAAGCTGGCGTGGGGAGGGCCGCGGTGAGCAGACGCCAGGGTTCCGGTGAGCAAAGCCCAGGGCCGCATCGGGAGCCGGCGGCTGGAGGGAAGGTGGAGCGGCCGTGGCATCGCAGACGTGGGCCTACGGGTCCAGCCTGCAGGCCCTGCCAGGAGCCGCTGGGCTCTGTGGACAAAGGCCTCCCGGTCAGAGCTGCACAGGGCCGGGTCTCCACGGGCCCAGGCTGCATGCAGTGGCCCCAGATTGCCTGCTTAGGCCGCCCAGCCCCCCAGGACAACTGCCTGCCCCGCTCAGACTCGAGGCCCTGCCTGCAGCAGGTGGGCCCCCTACCCCCACAGGCTGGCGGCCTCCGGCTGCCTGGGCACCCCCTCCCTGGCCCAGGGCACTGTCAGCTCCCCCAGACTGTGCTGCGCTGGGCAGGGAGTCCCTGAAGGTGGGTGCCCGCCCCTCACTGCTTTCCCCCCAGGGAGTCCCTCGGGCCCTGCAGTATCCCCAAGAATCTTGGGGGCATGAATGAGCTCACTGGCCTCTTGCTCATTGTACAAAGGAATGTGTGTGTGTGTGTGCGTGTGTGTGCTTGGCATGTATCTCTACATGTTGCCCGTCCCTACCCACCCGCCACCCTCACCCGAGAGCTTTCCGCCTCCTGCGCCCTCCCGTGCCGGCTGCAGCCCGGGCTCCTGGTCTGCTCCTGCGCACCCTCCGCCCACACTCCCGAGCAGCCAGACTTCCCGGTCCTCGGCCCACGCACAGAGCCAGCCCCAGGGACTGGGAGGTTTCCATGGGGGGGCCCTGCTGGCACCCCCATGGGGAACATCCCTGCTCCCCACACTGGCCTCCCAAGAGAGGGCTCACTGGTGACCTGGCCTCAGGCACAAGGACCTTCCTCACACATTCCAGAGCCCAGTCTCTCATGTTGGGGCTCAAGGGGGCTCAAGACCCCCCAGCTCTCGCCCGCCGCCCTATGCCAGGGCTCCACAGCCCGCAACAGGGCCAGCACCTGGCGGCCCCCAGCCCGGGCTCTGCCCTCCCCCCAGTAGGGCTATGTGATGAGAGGGCAGCCCCCTCCTGGGCATCGTCCCCCAAACCGAGCCCCTGCGCACAGCAGAAAGCTCCCCAGATCCCACTCATGACACCCACACATTCCCTGCAGGGCGCCCCCCCAAACCAGCCTCCCAGGCCAGGCTGACAGACCCAAAGGCCCCGCAGGACCAACCCCCGCCGGGCTGCTGCCCCCAGCCCGGGCACCCGTCCCTGCCTGCTGCGGGCGGCCTGGGTGCCGTCATGACCTGTGCGGGCCGGCGCCTGGACGTCAGCTTCCCAGCCCCCTGCCCCGCGCGCGCCTGAGTCTCGCGCCAGCACCGAGCTCTCGCGGGAAGCCGAGGGCTGCGGGGCTTCAGGGCGCCGTGGGGCCTCCTCCGGGCGCTGCCGGGAGCTACCGGGGCTCATCCATAACCCTTAAGAAATATTATTATTCCAGGAAAACTGCTCGGTTAATCTCCTCTAATAACGCCGCGCTGCGCCCTGACGGACGGCCGCCCCCCGGTATCCATCTCAGGAATCTGGCTGTCGCTTTCCATCCCAGCGAGGCAGCGGCGCGCCCAGCGTGGCCCCCACGGGTGCCCATTCATCAGCTTAATATGCCATAAAGAGCGGCGACATCCCTCCCCTCGGGACATAAATCTCCCCACGCCGGGGCTCTGGGGTGCAGGAGGAGCGGCGAGCGGCTCCCGGCAGCGCCTGAGAGAGGAGGGCCTCCTGCCCCCCCCCCAGGTCGGGCATCTGTCCCCGGGGACGCCTGCCGGGCAGCCAGGGCCGCCCTCAGCTTGCCAGGGAAGGCGCCGGACGCAGCTCCGCCGGCACCCTTGCCTCAGGACGGTCCCTGGGGCGCTGGCTGTGCTCTGGGAACACAGATGGGACCTTGACCGGGACGCCCGGGGTGGGGGGTGCCTGCCCCAGGGCATCCCGAGACACAGCTGTGAATGAATGAATGAACGAGTGAATGAGCCACTGACACAGCCTCCTGTCGGGGCCGTCCCCACCTGCCGGGGTCCCCCCACCGGCCGGGAACCTTGCCAGCGCCTGGTGGGCCGCCCGTCCTCACCCCTCCCCCGTCACCCCAAAGCCCACCGTCCGCCCCCAGCCTGGGATGGTCCTGGGGTCGCGCAGCCCGAGGACGAGACCAGGCCCTCTGGGCCGCGGAGGGCCCGGGAGAGATTTGACAGGGGGAGGGCTCCCCGAGAGGCAGGTCTGGCCCAGATCTCCCTCGGGCCCCGACTTCGGATCCCGTCCAGACCCTACGGCTTCTAGAAGTAAATTGTTTCCCACAGTGTCTGTTTCCAAATCCTCATTGATTTCCGTCTCTGCTTCCCCGGCTCCCGCCACAGCGGCCCCGGCGGTGATGATCGGCCCGGCCCTCGCCTGCTCTGCCTCTGGCCGCCGCTCTGCGTGGGGCGGAGGGAGGGGCCGCTGGCTGCGGGGCTCGCCCCTGACCCCGGGCGGAGGCACCACCCGGGAGCCCCACGCCGCAGGACCGGGGCTCCTGCCTCTTGTCTCTCTGACCTCGGACATGCTGCCCGGCCCAGGGGCCTCGGTCCCCGCAGCCGCCCAGACGCAGCAGCAATGGTGCGGGCGGCCGGCGGCCCACGGGGTCAGGGACAGCCCCTCAGCGCTGCTGTTCAGCTGCAGCCTCCTGGCCCCGGGCACCCCTTACCCGGGACCCCAGAGGGGCCCAGAGGGCAGCCGGTGCTCTGGGCGACGGTCAGCCGGCGGGCCTCTCCTCCACCGCGCCCCCCGCAGCCTGTCCCCAGCCTGAGCCCCTCTCCCCTCCTGCTGGGACGGCCCCGCCCGCCTGGCCTCTCCCTCCTGCAGACGCGTGATGGCCGCCAACCTCTGCAGCCGTCTAGATGCTCCCGTGACCACGCAGCCCCCGCGCGGCAGGAGAGGCTCCAGACCCCTGTGGCCCTCGGCCTCCAGCGAGCCTGAGCGGCGGCCCACCCCACCCTCACACACAGAGCGCCTCCAGAGGGCGTGTGCCGAGGAGCGTTGTACGGGACGAGCCCACAGGACGGTGGTGTTGGCAACTCTGACCTCCTCGGGCAGGCGGCTGGAGACCGGGTTCGGGGGGTGGGGGACTTCCGGCACCCCAAGTCAAAGGCCGACAACCAGCAGAGACCCCGCCTCCCGGGAACCCTGGCCCTTTTGGCTGAGCCTTCAGCTGACCCACGTGGCCTTCCCGGCAGAGGCGTCCTCACGGCTAAGACTCCAGCCCCCACCAGCTGGGGGAGGCCTCCAAGTTCAAGGCCACCTGCCAGGCCCCCGGGCAGCGTCCTACACAGGCCAGGGAGGCCCCAGGGGCCCGGGGCCACGCCAGACGTGGACGCCCCCCTCCCGGCCTCTCCCCTCTCTCTCCCTGAGAAAGTCTCCGCACACGTCCTAAAGACAAAGCTGAGCCTGCTCCGTTCAGGTTGCTGCGAGAGACGGGGCCGCACCTCAGCCGGTGCCGCCGGAGAAGCCAGCCGCCAGGGGTGAACGCGAGGGCGTCTTCCCGGACTCCGGGACCCCGAGGCGATGACTGTGAAAGGCGCCTGTTTCCACGCAGCAACCCGCGCACAGTCACTCATCACCAGACGCGAGCACAGCCAGGCCGGCCTGGCGTCATTTGACTCCATTTTGTTAAAAGCAGCTCCCCAGGGCGGGGCGGAGGGAGGAGCTGGCGGGGAGAAATAAAATAAAATGAAAAAATGTCCCTGGTGGAAACAATAATGTTCGCTTTGAAAGATGGCGCCGGGCCCTGCTTTCTCCTGCCACGCAGCGGCCTCCTCCGGGTGATGCCCAGCCAGACCCGGGCCTGGCGCAGGAGACAGGCCCACAGCTGGCACGAGGGCGCAGGTCCGTCCCTGCCACCCGAGTGCCGTGAACCTGGCCTGAGGTCTGGGCAAGGCGGCTGGCCCACGCCCGTGGTGCCAGCTTTTATTCAACAAGGAAATTGTGTTATCAGGGGGGTGTCCAGCAACTTGGTCCCCGCCCCCCACCCCCACCCCCCCCGGCGCAGACCTCAGGGCTGGCTGCGGCCTCCACACAGTTCGGGCTCGGGGAGGAGAAAGTCCCGCCCACCCTCGCTGGCAGGAGGGCAGCAAGGAAACGGGACCATCGACTTTGGGCAGATGCACACACGTGACTGGGGAGCCTGCCTTCTGCCAGCGCGCCCTCGCCTGGCGGGGTACAGACAGCAAGTCTCCAGAGCCTAATCAAAGCCACGCAGCAGGGCAGAACCAGCAGGAGGCCACAGGGCAGGCTGGCAGGGCAGGCTGCCCCCCATCGCCAGACATGGCAGGAGCTGGACACACGGACCGGGCAGGCGCCCAGACAGCGGCACTCGGGGACAAGACCTGGCAAACTAGTTACGCCCCCTGCCCAGCGGGGTGGGTGATGCCGCGGGCGGGACGGCCTGGGCGGGCGGGTGCAGGAAGCCCGGCCCTGCGCTCACGCACTGCCGCCACCGCCGCGGACCACAAGGCCACCCAAGCAGACAGCAGTGACGCCCACAGCGCCAGAGACCAGGGCGCCCTCAGGGCAGCCCCCTGGCCCGAGACGCGTACGCACCTGCTGTGCGGCCTCCCCGCCTCACCGCCCTCGGCCTTCCTGTCCTCGAGGGAGCCGCAGGCCCGGGACAGACGCCCCGACGGTGACTGAACACTCCAGACGCCGCTCAGAGAAAACACGTGCAAGCTTCATCTTTCATAAATAACTTTTAAAAGTAGGAAATTCCCGTACAAAACATCGTGTAGCAAGTAATAGTGTTTGTACAAAATCCAGTGAGAAAACATAATTTTGCCATTTAAGATGATTTGAAAAATAGGTTTTCCTGAGTCAAGCCGGAGCAGCGCCAGCGCTGGGGTCGAGCCTCCGGCCTCACGGCCCCGGCCAGGAGCGGCGCGGCGGCGCGGGGGCTGCGGAGGCGGCCGGCCCTACTGGTAAATGACCTTCACGCAGAAGGTTTCCTCCGTCTTGTCCTCCTGGTCGTTGATGTAGATGAGGAGCTCCTGCTCCCCCGCGCCGCGCCCCGGCGCGAACCGCAGGCCGATGGTGTAGGTCTCTCCGCCCCCGACCTGCAAACAGGCGTCAGAGCCGCCCCCCAGACCCCTTCCCAGCGCCCGCCCTCCACGTGACACCGAAGGGCACTTCACCCTGCGCCCGGGGCCGAGGCCCAGACTCCAGGCCCACCTGCTGGCCCTTCTGGGGATGGGCACGGGGCTTCAAGGGGGCTCCGGGGGGCCGGGCAGCAGAGGGTCCACTCTGCCCCGAGGGCACTGCCCCAGCCCAGTCTGAGCGGGCACCCCCCTGGCCTGCACCCCCGCCCCGCCCCAAGCCTGGAAGGAGCAGGCGCCAGTGCCCACACCCCTGACCGTCCCCGCTGCGCAGCCCCCGCCCGCCCGCACCTGGAAGGCGTCCTCCTTGAACTGCAGCAGGTCGGGGTGGTCGCAGAGCAGGCGGTAGGCCCTCCGCGCGGGGTAGGGGTTGGTATAGGTGATCCGCTTGTTGGCGCCCTTCCCGTCCCCCACGGCCAGCCTGATCTCAAAGGCCTGGGGGCAGGAGGGGGTGTGGGCTCTCCAGGCACCTGCTGGGCCCACTCGTGCCCTCCAGGCATCTCCAGCCGCCCCTGAGCCTGGCTGGGGGTCCCGGGACGGCAGCCGCCCCCACCCGGTGCAGGGGGACGAGGAGGAAGCTCCTGCCTGGGTCAGGCCGGGGGGCCCAGGAGGACACCAAGAAGGCGCCCCACCTGCACCACACCCACAACTGCAGACCTTGGAGATGAGGGGCGGCCGGCAGGAGAGGCACACGAGCCAGGCGGCCAGCAGCTGGTGCAGCTCCACGTCCACCAGGTTGAGGTGCAGGAAGCGGCTGCCCGGCCGCCAGGGCCGCACGCCCACATGCAGGTCCTGCACCGCATGGGGGGGCAGCACGAACACGCCCTTGGGGTCCGTCTTCAAGAACGAGAGGAGGGGCGGGTCAGTGCCCGGGGACTGAGGGGCCCCAGGGCCACCGGCCGGCCAGCCCGCTCCAGTGTTTCGGGCTGAGCAGCCAGCAGCCTGCTGCCCTGGGCCCCCCGCCCGGTGGGGCAGCAGAGGGACGTCGCACGCACCGTCAGCTCCTGGGGGTGCGAGGTGAAGGCTCTCACTTTCCTGACCGTCTGTGACCCCCGCAGGACCAGGGACAGGCGGGTGCGCTGGCCGGTGACACAGGAGACGTCCACGCGCTGCAGGGAGTGCAGGTGCACCTGCCAGACCTGCGCGGGCGCCGTCAGCCAGCGGTCCCTGCAGACAGAGGGCTCGGGCAGGCCACCGCCAGGGTACCGTGGGTGCTGGGCAGGGCCCGGGACTGATAGCTGCTGTCAGCCCCGTCCTCAAGTCCCCTCCGACCCAAACAGAGGTCTCTGGGGCGGGGCTGCACCTGGCGAGTGACTCGGGGAGATAAACCCAAACCCCTGGACTCAGGGGCCTGAGCGGGAGCCCCGGGTGGGCCCTGGTGCTGGGGCAGGGGGCTAGACCCCACTTCGCCGCTGGGTGCCATGAGAGCTGCCCTCCAAGGCCACCCTGCAGGTGCAGCTCGGGCGCAGCCCTCAGTCCAGGGACGAAGTGACCCCTCCCATGTTGGGGACGGCGGTGCACACCCTCCCTGCTGGTGGGGTTTCTGGGGGCTGAGCCACGCAACTCAGGAGGAAGCGTTAAAGGTTATTCCACCGGGGCACAGACTCCAGGGGCAGTCTCAGGCATCAAGGACAGGGACCACCCGCCCCTTCCTGAGTGGGGGTCCCCAGTGTGGGCCCGGGTCAGGTCCCAGCAGACTCGACTCCACACCAAAGCCTGGCGGCCGAGCTGAGCATCTCTCCTGGGGGCAACCGGGCGTCCCCCATGGGTGGGGCCGAGAGGAGCCTCCTGCCACCCCGGAATCCCGCAGAGCGAAGGCCAAAGGCCCACCCCTCCGGTCACAACAGGAGCGGCAGAGGCCTCTCCCCACCCCTGGGCCGCCCCCCAGACCCGGAGGCCGCACTCACGTGTACACGGCGACAAAGAAGGCCTTGGTCTCGGGGCTGGGGCCGCTGGCCGCCTTCAGAAACACGTCCCGCGGCTCCCCGGGGCCCTGCCACACAGAGGGAGCGTCGGGTGACCCCAGCCCAACCCCCAGGCCGGCGCGAGGCCCAGGCCCCCGCCCCCAGGGAAGCGTGATCTCTGTACTAGGCAGAATTCCGTTTTCTCACTGCAAAAGAGAAAATCATTCACTTCTTGATTTGATGCTGAGCTCAATAATTCCGTTCTGCAGGGACGGCGCCTACCGCACCCCAGCACCGCCGTGTCCCCACACAGCGGCAATTAATAAGTGCTTAATTACCCTCGCTTTCATCGCGGCGCTCCAGCCTTTTTTTAATTTAAATTCAATAATTAAGGAAAAATGAAAACTCATTCATAAAACTCTCACAGGATGTCAACATAGCCCTTTCGCACCTGACGAGCCACTTCAGGAAAACCTCAGAAGAAAGCGGGGGTGCAGCGGGGGGCGCACAGCCCGGCAGACTCACCACGCTCTGGGTCTCACAGATGACGTTGGGGTCGCTGCACCGGACGTGGACCGGGGGGACCTCGCCAGGCAGCCCCACGGGAGCACCTGGGCCAATCAAGGAGCCACAGCAGAGGTCACTTCCCAGCAGGCAGGGCCCACCCCGCCCCGCTGACCCTGCAGGGAAGCGGCTCAGCCCCTGAGGGACGCGGCCGGCATCCCCTGCGGCCAAGGGTGCGCTGTCATGCCAGCGCTGACCCAAGCCCGTGTCTCCTCCCAAAGGGCACAGGGAGGAGGCCAGTGGGAGGGGCTGTGGGTAAGGGGTGGGACCAGGCCCGGGCACCCCAGGCCCATCAGAGGCTGAGTGACAACAGCCAGCGGCCACATCACTTGCCGAGAAGGAGCCTGAAGGTGACACGGGTGACCGCCTGTGGCCCGGGAGAGCCTGCCCGTCCCTGACACCGTGTGGACCGCTGGGACCCGGCACCTGCCTGGGAGCGTGTGCCAGGGGGGCAGGCGGATGGCCTTCTTCAGGAAGGTGAGCTCAGGGTGGTAGAAGCGGAAGGTCTGGTCCACCACATGGGGCTGCGCCTCCACGGTCAGGCAGAGCATGGCCAGGGGCTTGCCCCCTGCGCGGAACACCACCTGCGGGCAGAGTAGATGCGGCATCACAGCTGCCCCCGACCGGTGAGGGCCACACCAGCCCATGCCCACCACCCTGAGAAGCGGGAAGGACAGGCGTGGCGGGACTCTGGGCGGCGCGGCAGGGCCACACGGGCATGCTCCCTTGCATGCGGGACCGAACGCCGAAGGCAAAGGTCCGTGGCCCGGGCCTCTCCCAGTCCACCTGCCTGCCACTGGCCCTCTGCATGCCGGGAGGGCCTCCTGGCACCACACACCAGCCTCCAGCTCCCGGAGGCCCTGCAATGGCCGGTGCCCTAGAGGTCCGCGTGTCAGGCCATGGCCGCCTCTGGCCGGCTCAGGTATCACCGCCAGCGCGTCCCCGGCTGCCCAGGGCCGGAGGGGCAGGTAGCTGTCTGCCACTGCGGTCTCTGCCGCCTGGAAGCCCCCGAGTTCTCTTTGCTCATGTGTTTCACAGGCACAACATGCTAACCCTGCGCAAGGACCACCACCCATGCCGATGCACGCAGGCGGCCCCACCAGCCCACTGGAACAGAAGCCACGAGGGCAGCAACGTGGCTGGCCGTCCCCCTGCGGGGCCCAGGGCCACACGCGGGGCCTGGACACAGGACAGCAGCCCCACCCACTGCCCAACGGCCGAGGGCCAGGGAGCTGCGTGAACACGGGACACGGCACCCAGGAAAGCGACCTGTGCCGCAGACCCCGTGACCCGGGGAGGCCCCGAGCAGGTCCTGCCACTAGAACCTGAGCGCACAGCGGCAACGCGGCGGACACAGCTGAGAGCCACGGGCCTGCGGGGTGACGGGGCCTGAGACTGAGCTCCCTCGTCGCTGCTGTTTTCGCAACACTCACGAGTTCTGACAGAGCCGGCAACGTTTGTGGAGTTCAATAAAAGCTTTAAAAATGATCAATCAGTGCAAAATGGGCCAGCTCCCCCGAGAGGCGTTCAGGAGAATGCACGTGCTCAGGCGACGCGTCGCCGCAAGAGGGGACACAGCAGAGGGCCGGCTGAACCCGAGAGGACAGTCCGGACGCGGGCGCCGGCGCAGAGAGGAGAGGGCCAGCGCCCGGCACCTCCGGCGGCCCCCAGGCCCATGTCCACACCCAGCATGGGAATATGTGTGCCGGTGGGCAAGCATGCACAGGCACACATATGGTTGCATTTGCACGCGTGCACCAGCACATGTGTATATGTGTGTGCATGTCTGCACGTGTGCCACAGGCCAACGTGCATCTAAACTCAGGCGCTATCACGTGCACACTCACAGCCTTTCAGAGCACGTGTGCGCACACACATGCTTCCGTGCACGCACACAGGGCAGAATGGGAGAATGGGGGGCGAAAAAGAAAGCAGGATCTTTCTGGAGTCTCATTTTATAGGTTGATGTGGGGCTCGATTATGTAAATGGTTTTACTTAATTAAAACATTAAATCAGAAGGAAAAGCAAAGATCTCTGGAGTTTGAAAACAAACTGAGACAAACAAATCTAGCTGCGTAGCAGGCTGGCGACGCAGCTGCCGGAGAGGAGTCTCCAGGGCAGAAAGGGCCACCCTGGAGCCCCAGGGCAGAGGTCTCAGCCAGCGCGACCTCCAGACTGAGCAAGCGACGTCAGACACAGCGGCGATGCCAGAGCCAGGTCCTCGCTCAAAAGTGGGGTCCCAAGCGCAGGGAGAAGGCGGCCAGGAGCGCCCGCGTGGCGGGTGTGAACACACAGCCTCTCGCGTGCACAGAGACGTGCATGTGGGACGCTGCTCAGAGGGCCTGGAGGCAAGGACTCCCGGGGATGAGGGGGCGCCCCGGCCCCCACATCTGCTTCTAAGAGCACTCGCCACCACCAGGAGCCACGCCGACAGCCCAATAGGCTGCTCCTGGCTGACTGGGGGTGCGTGCCAAGCTCCAGAGCGCCCTCACTCCCCACACCCCAATATTCCGCCCCAGGTGTCCGAGGACCAGGGCCGGTGCCAGAGAGCGGCCTGCCCACCTGCGCCCGGGCCGGCTGGCCCAAGGAGAAGCTCTGGTACTTGAAGGGGACGTGGGCGGTCTCCCTGGGGCGCAGGTAGAGCTGGGGGGGCAGGTCGCCCCGCAGGTGAAACATGTCCTCCTCCACCGGCGTGTGCAGGTTGGCCGCGGCTTTGAAATGTCTCCACTCCTGACTGTCCAGCACGAGGCTAGAGGGGAGACAGGCGCTGAGCACAGGCTGTGCCTGGCTAGGCCTGCAGGGAGGTGCCCGCCCTGGCTGGCACCGGGCAAAGGCGAACCCCCGGCCCCCAGCCAGATGGGCTTAGCTCTCAGGCAGGACCCCAGGGGCGCCACCCAGCCCAGGGCCCCTCCTCGCACAGGAGCTCCTCCACCCGCGGGGCCAGGGCCGGGCTCGTGCCCCGGCTCCCACCTGAGCTCGGGGTTGTCGATCTCGATGGTCACCGTGTGCTGCGTGTTGTGGGGATTCCGGAGCGCAAACTCGAAGAACTCGGCGACGCCCAGCGCGGCGGAGAGCGTGTGTCGCGCGGTGATGGCCAGGCTCAGGGCGCTGGCGATGCTCTCGGCCTTGGTGCGCTCCCGGTAGGCGGCGATGACCTGCAGGTCCCGCGCGTGCTGCGCCAGCGCGCTCTGCTGGGCCTACGGGACGCGCCGCTGAGCCAGGGCCCCTCGCGCGGGCGCCCAGCTGTCTTCTGGTCCCCTGCGCCGCCCCACACCCATTTTCCTCTGGAGCCACCCCAATCCTCCACACTTGGGAGGGCCGAGCCCCCTCCAAAGCCGGTGCCCTGACCCTGCGCCTGGTCCCCGCTAGGGCCCTTCCCCCGCCCCGCCCTGCTGTGGCCCCACCCATGCCCGGTCTCTCCAGTCCCGAGGGCTCCCCATCCCCAGCCTCCACACCCTCCCTGGCACTCTCAGGCCCTGAGCCGGGACCCCGAGGCCACACCATGGGGGCGCAGCTGTGGGGGCGCAGCGGGATCCTCCTCCCCAGGGCTGCTCCGCCCTCAAAGCCGAGGGCATGTCCAGCCTCCCACCCGTCCTCAGCGGTGCGATGTTACAAGGCCCGCAGACTTTTAGCGGCAAATGGGAACTTCACTGCTCGCGAGACTGTGCACGGACGGGGGCTCGCAGCTATGCACCCCAGACTTGGGGCTGCCGAGACCCCTCCCCGCCGAGCACCCCCAGCCCAGGCTCCCGGCACCCTGGGAACAGCCTCCAAGGGTGCGCCTGACAGGCGCGCCCCTAGGTAACCCCGCTTGGAAACTTGCTGGGAGAGTGACTCGTGCCCACAGCCTCCAGCAGGCCCGGGGGGGGGGGGGGGACGCAGCCGGGCAGCGGGGAGGGTCGAGGGCAGGGCCCCTGGGGCACCCCGCGGGCCTCACCTGCACGGCACTCCTGAGGCCACGCTCCCCAGCGCCCCCGCGCCCAGCTCCTGCAGGCGCACAGCCCGCATCCTGGCCAGCTTGCGCCTGCGGACAGCCTCGCCCTCGCCGCGGGCTCCCCGGCCCCCAGCGCGCCCCTGCGGCAGCGGCGTGAGCAGCAGGGCTGCCAGCTCGCTGTCCAAGTCGGCCAGCTTCTGCGCTTGCACCACATTTCTCGCAGCTGGAAGGTTCAAGAAGGGGCAGGGGTTAAGGTGTAGGGTTAGTTCCAGCAGACCCAGCGCCCCAGCACCGCGGGGTGGGGCAGGCACTCTCTGGCAGCCCTGCCCCTTCCTGTGTGCCCTAAGACAGAGCTGGGGTGTCTCCACTGCGCCCCCCCAGGCCTCCAGGTAACCCCACACGCGCAGGGGAGCAGGGTGGCACTGACCAGGCTGCAGGGACAGGGAAGAGCTGCGTTTCTTTGCTCCTGAGCCTGCACCGGCCATGCCGGGCTGACTGGTGAGATTCCGGGGCTCACTCGCCCTGCCCAATGGGCAAGCAGGGAGGGGGCGCCCACTCCAGAACCAGGGTCCTTCCTGACTCTCGGGCACCCTCAAAGCCTCGGGGGGTGAACACCAGCTGGGCATCCCCTTCTGCCACCTGCCTGAGCCTCCAGAGTGCCCCCTCCCTGCCCCTGCATGAGGGCCCCTCCCCGCCTCCCCCCTTCCTCCACCACAAGTGAACAAGCACTAGTTCCAGGCTCCTGCCACCGCTGCATTTTAAGCCCCTGAATTTCTTTTAGATGCTATGAGTTGGTTTAGTCTTCTTAAATGGCTGCCCCAAAGAACATTCCAGAGATCTCGGGGGCGTGGCAAGCCGGACCAGAGACCCAGCCTGGGTGGGATGGAGCCGCCTGAGGCCTGGGGTCGCAGGTGTAGGCATCAGTGCAGCAACGATGCTCGGGCGCCCCCAGGGTTCTCAGTGCCCAACAAATGCCTGTGGCCCAGTTCCCAGGAGACCAGAGGAAGGCGGAGTGGCAGGGCCTGCACTGGGAGCCGGGAAGCACTGAGAACCTGCTACACATCTTCCACTCCCTTCCAGAGCCCCGTCCAGGCAGCGAAGACACAGCTCACTGACACAGCATCCTCTGGTTTTGGTGGAAATAGCGCTTGGAGGCACCCACTTCCCTCAACCGATCCTCAGAAGCCGCTGCCAGGAGCCCCTGACCGGCCGGGCCCGGCCAAGAGTGCAGACGGCCACTCATTCCCAGGGGGCTTCTCCCGGGGAGCCAGCACGCCAGAGGAGAGCGGTTGGAGGCCAGGCTGGGATGCAGGCGCACAGGCCCCGAGGCAGGAGGTCCAGAGTCTCGTCCGCCTTCCCTGCCATGGCCCTCAGCACCTGCCAAGCCACCTGGCCTCTCTCTGCCTCGGTTCCTCAACTTTAAAGCGAGGAGGCGGGACCAGAACAGACCCCAGCCTGCCTGGGCCTTGAACCTGCACCCACCTGGCCCGGGAGGAGGTCCCGGGTCCACAGGCTTTGCTGGAGTTTCAGGGAATTCTGAATGTGGGGTGCAGGCAAGAAACCAGCGGCCTCCCCACTCTGCCAGCCGCAGCTCTGGGTCCCCCGGGCACAGGTGTCCGTCCTGATGGCCCTGGCCGTCTGGAGGTCTGCACGGTGACCCACCAGAGTAAGCCCTGCCCGAGGGGTGTGCCTGGACGGTGGAAAGGACACCCCCACCCCAATTCTCACCGCAGGCCTTCATACTCAGGCTCGCGGGAGATTTCAGGGGACAGGAGGCTGGAGGCCCTGCCGGGAAGGAGCGCTCGCCGCCCAGGGCTTACTCCCCAGCTTCGTAATCGGTTCATTCCTCTTCCCAACACGGGGAGTTTCAAATTAGGTTTTTAAAATCAGCCTGTGCTTCTCCCGACCTCTTCATCAACTCCTCCCCTGCGGCGGACGAGCAGCTAACCAAAACAAATGCCGCTGGAGGGCTGTCACTTCTCCACGAACACGGCGGGCAGCTTGCACGGCACCAGCAGCGGGCGTGGGGCTGGCCGAGCACGGGGACGGGGCACGGGCGGCCGAGCTGGCCCGGGGCTGCCGTGCAGCGCCTGCGCTAGCCCCAGATCCAGGGCACGGACACCCACACACACCCATGCTTGCACACACGCACGTAGCCCCTCACACACTCCTGTGTGCATGCACACTCCCATGGGAACACACGTGCGCAGCCTTCTGCCACCCACCCCCGCACACCCAGCCAGCCCGTGCAGCCCCCGCCTACCCGCCTGCCGCATGTGCCACGCACCTCTGGGGCTCCCGCTGGCGAAGAGACTGCCCCCTGGGAAGCGGCCGGCTGCGTCGCAGGAGATGACCCGTGACCGGGACGGCGGCAAGGAGCTGGGACTCCTCGCCCTCTGCTCACACACGTGACCTACAGGAAACACCAGCGGGACATGAACGCCGTGAAAGCCAAGGGAGCCTCGGCAGCCCCTGTGCCTTCAAATGGCCCGACGCCCCGAACTCACGACGCCCGGGTACACGCGTCACGCTGCGCAGGCCGGGCTCCTGGGCGCCCCCGGCTGCGTCCACGCACACCAGAAGGCACCGCCCCACACAGCCCCTGCGGGTGCTTCTCACAGAGACACAGGGAGACAGCCCCCGGGCAGACCCGCACCCCGAATGCACACTCGGCCCCGCACAGCCGCAGCCCCTGCCCGCAGAGGCGGAGGTCTCTGGCCACAGCACAGGCCCCTCGTCTCCGTGGCCCCGTCTGCCCCTGGTAGCAACCACTGTGGTCGGGCCAACCTGTCTCCAAGAAAGGCCCTGCCACGTCCAGGACCGGCTCAGCAGGCTGAAGTCCAAGAACAGACGCCAAGGCCAGCGCTTCTGGGCCCACGGCCGCCACACAAGGCTCCCGCGTGCAGGGGCCCGCGCCACGGGGGGAGGGGCCAGGGCCTCGGGAGCCCGGAGCCTGTGGGCAGGGTGGGGTCATGGCGCCAAGATGGACCAGCGCCCAGTGCTGACCGTCACCTCGGGTCCCAGTACCGCACCCCACGCATGTGAGGGAGCAGGAGCCCACGGAGCCCCAGCCCAGCCAGCCCAGGCTCCGCTCTCTGTGCCCCCCATCACGACGGCCGGCGGGGGCGGGGTGGGCTGCCGGGTCAGGTCTGGTCCAGATGGCCACAGGGACGGACAAGCAGGCCCCGGAGCTTGGCTCTCAGAGGAGATGCAGCCCCGGCGAGCGGGACGAGCCACACAGTGGCCGCCGCCCAGCTGACCGGCCGCGTCGCAGCATCAGGGGATAAAGTCTCAGCCTTGTGTGGTCTCCATGACAGCAGGGCGCCGGGCGCACAGGCTGCTGGGAGCCGAGGGCTTGTCTGAGCCCAGCAGAGCGGGGTGGCTGCCTGGCGCTGGGTGGGAGCGACGGCACCTGCACCCAGTGTGACCACAGGAGGCGCCCAGCAGGCCGGCCGGGACAGTGAGTGCTGTCCAGGCCCAGCTTCTGTTCCCTGCTGCTGCGTGGCCGTCATGCCAATGGGGGCTGGCGCTGCTGCCCGGCGCCTGCCTGCCAGTTTCATAGAGAAAGAAAAGACATTTCTCCCACAAAAATACGCAGGAGGACAGGAAAGCAAAGCCCCTCGAGAGGAGCAGCCGGTCCTCCCGCCCTGCCGGCCTCTCGAGCGGCCTCTCGGCCCCTCTCCCCGTGGGCTTATCTCTCTCGTGCAGGCAAAGTATGAAAATGACAATTTAAGATAACGTATAATGGAGCTAATCTTTCTTCTGAAGATAAGATTTTAAGACCTAGAGTCACACTGCACATCTGTGGGCTGGAGAATTAAATATAAAAACAGCCACGGCCTGAAGGCGCGATGCCGGCGACTCCCTGGCCCACGAGCGTGAGTGACGCTGCGGCCCACACCTGGCTCATTTATTTCCCAGAACCTAATTGAGTTTCGCTGTTTCCAGATTGTCTGTTTTCCAGGCAGCCTTGGACTCCGCATTTGTAAACAAGCCGCCGCAGCCCCCGGCTGGCTTAATGAGTGCGGTGCCCGCTGCCCGGCTGCCCGGCCGGCCGGCTCAGGCCTCAGCACCGGACCGGGGCCCGGGGGCCCGGCTTTCAGAGCAGCCCGGGTTCTGAGGGATGGGAAACCTCCCCAGAAAAGCACCAGCGGTTTGCTTCCCATCCAGACACACAACAGCACCACACGGTTTGTTTCTGTCCTGCTTTCAGTTCACCCAGAAAACAACAAAACCCTTGAGGGAGGCTGGGGGGTCGCCTCTGTCCTCGCGGGGCTCAGGGGCCTCTGTCCCGTGCCGGCTCCAGCAGCCTGACGCTGTCTCATCAGGGGCCTCGGTGGAGCCTTGTGGACATCCAGGCAGGGCCCCCAGGCCCCTGGCCAACAGGCACATGATAGAAGGGGCCAGTGTCAGCCTCCCGAGATGCGCATCGAGGACGCCAGCGGGAGTGAAGCGCTGGACCCTGGAGAACCACTTCTCCAGCTGCTGGCCCAGGGCCGTGGCTCTCCCTCCACCATGAAGAGGCAGCTCTGTGAGCTAACAAGCCACCTCTCCCGGAGCGGCCACTTGCTTTGAGGACAGTCACAGAGAGGCCCGTGGGTACCACCAAGAAACAAGAAGTGGACAAGACCAAGACAGGTAAGATCCCAAGCCCTAACTGGAAAGCAGAGGCACAAGCACTGGTGCCAGGCCCAGGGTCCAGGACTGATGCTCAGCGGTCACGACAGGCCTGGTGGCCCAGGACAGGCCCGGTGGCCCAGGACAGCTGCAGCGGGCAGGCTGCTGTGAATGTTCTGCATTCCCAGTGCATCTGACGCCACCATGTGGCTGCAGGCCTGGGGGCTCCCGCTCCAGCCGGGCAGCGAGTGGCTGCCGGGAAAGGACACTTACCCACGTTGGCCAAGGTCAGGTGCAGCCGGCCCTTCACCACCATGTGGACACCGATGGGCTTGACACTGCCAAAGCCAGTCAGGTCTCCGCTCACTACCATCGTGTCCTGCTCGTACTCGGTGGCCACGACGTCCAGCTCATGCGAGACCTGCACGGCCGGCCGCCCCTGGCGGAGGAGATGCTGCGGAGGAGAAGCCTCTCAGGGCAGAGCCGACCGCCGGCAGGAGCTGCAGGTGCACCGGCGCCCACCGAGGGAAGCCACTGTGGAGGGCGGTGCACAGAGGACAGGATCCAAAGAACACCCCGACCGGCAGCAGTCGGAGGGCAGCTGAGGCGGAGTCCGCCTTCTCCTGAAAACCCCAGCTTGATATTGGGGTCTTTCCACATGTTTTTAAATAAAGTGCCACCAGTTCCCCCATGGAGTCGACAGCGGGCTGCACACACAGGCCGGGCAGCCTCCCTCGGGGCCCTCGCAGGGAGGAAGGTGGAGGAGCTACAGGACAAAGCGGGGAATGGGCACCGCCCCGCCCCGCCCGCCCTACCTTCAGAGGCACAGCCGCGGACCCCAAGAGCAGCAGGGAGTCCCCGTCCCAGACGTCCATCTGCAGGGTCTGCACGGCCAGGTAGTGGGCGAACCAGCACGACTCTCCAGGTGTCAGGGACCCGGGGTCCACCAGGTACGTCAGCCGGAAGCCAGGAGCCCCTGCGCATGGAGGACCCAGTGAGCCCAGGCTGTCTGTCCCCGGACCCTCTGGACAGTCCGCCCTGGCCACGATTACTAACTTCCGTGTCTGTCACAGTGACGGTTTACTAGACACGGTCATCAAAGCTGTCACAAAACATCCCAATTAGCAGAATGGGGAGCAGGCTGAGCTACAAGGAGCTTCTCCCCAGTAAGATACTTCCACGAAGTCCTTGTGGACAGCGGCTGGATGGAGAGCGGCCTTACTGGCTGCCCGGGAGTTCATCACTTGGACACACAGTGTGCCAGAGCCAGGCCATCCATGCACACGCACACAGGTGGCGCGGGGGACCCAGCACAAGCAGGGAGGACGTCCAGGACCCGCAAGTGCCAGGGCGCCGGCGCAGGTCAGGCCCTCCCGGCGAGGCCCCACTGCGAGGCTCAGGAGCAGGGAGGACGCCTTCTCAAGTCCTCCGGGAGCACTAACACAAACTGACTGCATCTAACGGCACCGCAAAGCCACCCTAACACGCTCGGCGGGTGGGGTGACACGGCTCTCTGATGGCGGTGCAGCACGCGAGAAACCCGAAGCCAATTCCTTGAAACAATTTTCAACTTAGTCTTAAATAACTCTGTCAGAGGGAAACGCAATCAGAACAGACGTTCCAGAAAAATGCCACTTATTGTAACCAACAAGACATCAAGTGTTTACCAAAGGGAAATCCACAGCTTTGGGTCGCTTACGTCTACAAAAGCAGAAGCGCTGAAGCGAGTGAACTATGCAACTCAGAAAACGAGATGACCAAGAGGAGAGCAGAAGGACGGTCGTCGTAAAGGTGGAACCGAAACGCTAATGGTGAGAAAAAGCAGCACCTGTGAGCCAGCGCCTGCGGCTGCGAAAGGCTCGGAAGGCAGGGAGAGTGAGGGGGCCGAATCCCGCCCCCCCAAGGCCAGCCGGTGTCCTGGTCCCACGCCCTGCACGGACACACAGGCCTCGGGCAGTCGGCCGCTGCACCGCAGGCCCACCCAGCCGCCAGCCCCGAGACCGCTCACTTCTGAAGGGTCATCAAAGAAGTTTCCAGAGATCAGGAGGCATGTGACCCCAAAAGCCTAAAATGTCTAGTCTGGCCCTTACCAGAAATCAGCGTGCTGACCTCTGGTCTCATGGAACAAGACAGAAAATTCAGGAAGAAAACCAGCTTGAGAGCGTTTGGCGGCTGGTAAGGCGGCGCCCGAGTCACCAGGGAAAAGACGGACTCTGAGGGGACACGCGTCTACACGGGACGGGGCAGCGGGCGGGGACACCAGCTTCACGCACCCCAGGAGGAACGCAAACTGAACCCTCGCTAAGGCAGTCTCCCGAGGCGCAGATGGCGAAACCCCAATTTAACAACCTGCAGCGCTGGGGGCCATGAGGAGGCAGCCAGGGAGGCCACCCGCCACGGGGGACAGAGGCCATGTCAACAGGGGATGGGGGTCATGTCCACGAGGGACAGCGGTCACGTCCACCAGGGGACAGAGGCCACAGCCACAGAGGGCCATGCGTGTGTGCCCATGTCCTCCCCTCCTCTGGGCCCACTGGCCCTGAGCCCCACCGCTAGCAGCCCCCACTGACAGAAAACCCAAAACACTCGGGCCCTGTAGGCTGCGTGCTCCCAGCGCAGAACACACCCCCAGTGACTGGCGCAACCAGGGTAGCCGGGCTCGGGTGCAACGTTCACCCCAAAAGCGAGGTGACAGATGTGCTGGGCACACTGCCGGCACGGTAAGAGAAAAGGAACTCAATATGAGCAAGTGCTTATTTGACAACAAGAGCCAGCCAACAAGCAAGGGGGAGAGCAGAAACGGCGGCCCATGCCGGGCCGAGGGGCGGGCTGCGGGGCGAGGCAGGGAGGGGCTCGGGGGCACAGCCCACCTCCATGTTCTATTTAGAGCCTTTCAAATGCTCCAAAAACTAAACCCAAAAGGAAGGAAAGCAAACATGAAATTGAAAACAAATTGAACAAGGGACTCTGCCTGGACAGCCCATCGCTCACCCCTGGGGGACACGCATCCTCAGGGGACCGGCCCAGGCAGGGCCCGAGGCCCCGCTGGCCCGGCACATCCGGCCGCTCTGAGGAACGGCCAGGAAGCGGCCGTCGTAGCAGGCCCCGGGGGTGTGCAGGGGGAAAGGACTCAAGCAGGATGTGAAGGGCCAGCAAGAAGCGGCTTCAGCATCTACTCCCGCGCTCTGCCGGGGACAGCGAGGCCAGCGCCGGCGCTTCCGGGCCTCGGGCTCTGGAGCACCCACGGGCTCCCGGGAGACGCGACAGGAGGGGACGGGACCCTGGGCCGGGCACCCCAGCAGGCGGGCACCACGGCAGGCGAAGGTCCCCGGGAGCTGCCGTGGGCCAAAGGGTTAAACGTCAGAAACTGGCACCAGTGAAAATACCCGGACAGACGGATAAAGGAAACGCCAAGGAGTCAGAGTGACACCCCAAAAGACAAGACAAGTAGCAAAAATAATAGACAAATTGGACCTCAGTTGTCGCGCCTGGGGTGACAACAAGCTCTGACTCTGGAAATCGTCGTTAAAGGGAAATTAAAATAGCACATTTGTTCCGTCTCTTGACAGCCGGCTGGGGAGGAAAGATCCCTTCTAGAAGGAAGGGAGCCAGGGAAGGGGGTGACGCGGGCCACGTGGGAAGGCGGCTGTTTTGAAACTGCCCCCTGACCCCTGATCTCCTGCCCTGTCCCCCTGACCCCAACCTCCTGCCCCCATCCTCCTGACCGCCCGCTCCCTGACCCCCGGCCCCCTGAAAGGCCCCCACACACCCACCAAGCTGGTTAGACACCAACCCACCAGCCCCATGACGCCCCGCAGGACGTGGGGCCAGCAGACACGTCCACCCTGGGACGACAGAAGCTGGGACCAGCAGCGTGAACTGTGCAGCAAGTCCACACGCGCATCCAACACACGTCGCCCACTCCACAGCCACCTCACCCCACACACACCCCAACAGACGCACGGGTGCACTGGGGCCCGCAGGCCGGCACAGCAGGGCATAGGCTGGCACGGCATGGTGGGGACCCAGTGCAGGAGCCGCGGAAATCCAAGCCAGCACCCGTGGGCCCAGCCAGCCCACCTGTGGGTGTTTACGTGAAGGAAATGAAAACACTAACTCAAAAAGACACCTGCACCCCCATCCTATAGCCCCCCCGCGTTGGGGGCAGTTACGCAGATGTGTGCCTGTTACCAAAGTAAAAGGGGTCACAGACCAAAGCGTGAGGCCGGGAGGTGACACGGGACATGGCGCGGAGCCCCCAGGGCTGGAGGGGACTTTCCAGATAGACACCAAAGGCCTGGCCCGTGACAGCTCAGACAACGGGTGCCGTTAACATTCCAAACTGTCTGCAGAAGACACTGTTAAGAATGAAAAGGACAAGCCACGGACAGGGCGGAGGTGTCTGCAGAGCACACACCCGGCACAGGACTGGCATCCGAAAAATACAAAGAATTCTTGAAACAAGAACACTAAGGAAAGTAACAGCCCGATTTAAAAAAGAACCAAAGACCTAAACAGACTCCTCACCAAGGACGGTGGACAGATGGCCGGCCAGCCCGTGAGAAGAGGCCCACACCCCCCGTCGCCATGGAAACGCGGGGGCACCCCACCCCTATCACGTGGCTAAACCCAGAAGCCCGACACCACCAAGTAGGGGAGGACGTGGCCCAGAACTCTGAGGCCCGGCTGCAGGGTGCGGACGGCGGGGCCACCGTGGGAGGGGGTGGCCTTGCTTATAAACTGAGCCCCCTCACCACACAGGGCGTGGTCACACTCCCTGGTGTGTGCCCCAAGGTGTCGACGATCACGTCTGTGCAAAATCCTGAACAGAAACGTTTGTAACAGCTTTCGCCTTAACTGCCAAGACTCAGAAGCAGACAGACGCCCCGGGGGGCGAGAGGCTGGATCCGCTGCGGCCCACCCAGACGTGGGGGCGCCGGTTACCACTGAAAAGAAATGCACTATCAAGCCCTGAAGACACGTGGAGCAAGCTTAGCGGCTACTACTGCCCGAGAGAGGCCGGCCTGGACAGGCTGGGCCCCCAGACAGGGAGCCTGAAGACGGTGGGGGCCCGCGGGGGAGCGGGAGCCGAGGGCCGTGGGCGCAGAAGATCTGGGTGACGAGTGACTCTGCGTGACACTGCCCCCGGGACGGGTGTGACACCCTTGTCCTGTAAGCTCAGTCTCTCCTTGAGCCTGAAACTGCTCTAAAAAATAAAGCGTATTTTTTCAGTTCCTGGACCTGCGCTGCGTTGCACGACTTCTATTTCTCCGACGACAGAACGGTGCCCTGGACGCGGCTCGCGAGGGCTCGTGCCGAGGCCTGCCCTGAGCACTGTGGCAGCGGCCCGGGGACCCCAGGGAGCGCCTGCCCAGCGGGAGCCGCGAGCCGGCCGGGCAGGGGCCGCCTTCGGCGGAGACGCGGTGTGCGAGAGACTGAAAGAACTTTTCAGGAGACTGCAATTTAGGAATCACGGACTTTGAATTGTAATGCATGATGACAAGAAAATTTGATTTTGGAGCTTAATTTTTTGAACTTCAACTTGCAAGAAAATTTAATTTAGGGACCTTAATGTCTCTCTCAGAAATTCATCTTGCAAAGGGGTTTACATTCAAGTCAGGAACCTCTCTAAGCGGTTGGCCTCTTACTGAATTATCTTAACTCTATCGGGCCCCTCGCAGGAAGCTGACGAGCGGCGGGGGTGGCGTGGGAACGCTCCCGACAGGACGGAGGCGTTGCAGCCTTGTCCCCCTTGCAGCCTTGTCCCCCGAGCACTTCAGGGTCTCCTGGGAGCAAACTCCGGGAGCAGCACCTCACAGGAGCGGCTTCAGGTCTGGGCACGTGGCCCAGGGAGGTCAGGCCACTGCCCTGGGGGTGCATCCCCTCCCCAAGGGGTTCAGCCCGTGAGGCAGGAGATCAGAGCCCAGGAGAGCAGGAGGTCGCCCTTGAGGGCTAGAGGCGCCTGAGCCCTCACGCCCCTCCTCTTTCAGATTGGCCTGCGGAAGAGCAGACATGGGGCCCACGGGGGCCAGGGGGGGTGCGGGGTGGGGCTGCCGATGGCCTCCGACCCTGCATGAGAAAAGGGCCCCCTGGGGGCCCCGGGGCCCTGACGCCCACTGTCCTGCATTCGGCGCTCACTGTCAAGCGTCCTAGTCTCTCCTCTCCTCAGATCTGTTGCCCCCCAGACGTCTTCAGTTGAGCAATTAGGTCAGCGTCTCAGAAGAACCTTCCTTCCTCCCAATCTAAGCGTTTAAAGCTGTAAATTTCTCCATTTTTGCCATTTTGCTCGCATCGCCTTACTTCCGACGAGCGGTATTTATTTTGTCATTCAGTTTAAATACTCATTTCCATTTTGATTTCCACTGACCTACAGAGTAATTGGATGTTTAAATTTTTTCTCATAAAAAAGCACTTTGGAAGCTGCCGGGGTGGGGGGCACCGATCACTGCCCGCGGCGCCCGGGCAGGCCCACGACCTAGTCAGGCTGAGCACGCAGTCTCGTGGGGTGTGGCGATGCCCGCCCGGGGCCTCAAACACTCACATAAATATTCACGAACGCTGCGTTCTTACAACTTTCCAAGTACGCTTGAAAACAAAGCACGGGCTCTACATTGGCGGGACGGGCTTTACAAGGCCGTCTTTCCCGTTGTAACTTACAACCCCCTGGTGACCCTGTCCCGCGCCACCGTCAACCCCCGGGAGGAGGAGGTCAGCCTCCCGAGCGCCGTGCGCCGTCTCTCCTGTGACGTGCCCAGTCCGGGTCACGCCTCCCGACCACCGAGCAGCTCGTGTGCTCAGGGCTGGTCTTGGCCAGCGAGCAGCTCCCTGGTCTCTCGCCGCAGGCCCCCGTCAGCTCTGCTCTCACCTTGCCCGCCTGGGGTCAGCGTCGCGAAGCGCCTTTCGTTTGGCCAGAACCCTAACTCGGCCTTCTCCACCTGTCACTGCCCAGCCCAGGGGGAGGGGCTCTGCTCAGCTCTGCCCCCGCGGCCACACGGCTCGGCCAAGGACGGACAACTCACCAGCAAAACAGCACCGTATCTGGTATGTTTCAACCCACTGTTTATAATGATGGGGGGCAGGGGAGCCGCCGGGCCCACTGTTGAGGGGTCCCTGGCACCCCTCCATGGGGACCGACGCAGTGCTCTGAAAATAGCAAGGGAAAAGGAAGAAGCAGGCTGTGCCCTGCCTTCCTACACAGTGCTCCCCAAGGCAGCCAGCGGACGAGGGGCGCTTCCCCGAGGGCAGCACCCACAGAGGATGCAGAAGTCGCATGCCCGTCCACCGCAGCTGTCCAGCCCCCGCACCCAGGGTCAGAGCCAGGGAGAAGGCTCCCCCAGACTGGAACACCCACCTGGCGAGCACTGGCTCTCTGCTCCCAGATGGGGGACCAGGTAGAGGGGCCCCCACCCCCGCCAGAACCCAGCGGGCGGCGCCAGAGGCAAGCCCGCTGCTGCCCACACCCTTGCTGCTTGCACCGGCACAGACTCCCGGACACAGGCTTATGCGTCACGTCACATTTAGTAATAAAAATTCAATGCAAGTAAGTTAAAATAGAAAGATCAGCAAGCAGGGAGCGAGGGGCAGCTAAGGACGGGGTGTGAGAGCCTCCTGCTCGGGCAGCCAGACTCCACTCAGCCTCAACTTGAACAGCTGCTTGAGAATGTTCTAGTCACCAGTTGCTAATATTTGATGACAGCGACATTTTTTAGGTGGGCTAACAGTACTGATTTTGTGGTTCTCAATAAAGACTGTGCTGTGGGTCACTGGAGGAAGCCGCTGCGGGAGGGCTCTGCGAGGAAGGGGCAGGAGCTGGGGTCTGTGGGCGGGCGGGGAGGGCACCTGACGCTTCCGCGACTCCTCCAGTGACGCAGGTCAGGCTCTGCTCACTGGCCAGGCCCAAGCACCTACCGGCTTCAGAGGCGGCATCTTTGTTCACTGGGACCAGGAGGTGCGACGGGGAGGCTGGGCCGCTAGCCCCAGTGCCGTCCAGCGGAACCAGCTGCAGGCGGGGCGTGGTGGCGGGCGGGAAGCGGTAGAACTGGAAGGTGAAGTACACGGTCTCGGGCCACGGTGCTGCCTGCGAGTCCTGGGATGCCCTGAACCCAACAATACCCCAAATCAATCCCGCAACCACAGCACGGAGCCTGGGCCTTCGGGGCCCGAGAAGGGGTGGCTGGGCACTCATGCGGGCAGCCCACCCCTGGGCGCCCAAGAACCATGGGCCTCCCCTGGTGACACAGTGGTTGAGCGCATGCCGTGAAGCTGCCCGCAGCCTCTGCAGCACAGGTTCGATCCTGGCCAGCCGGCGAGAATCCCCCATGGCGCGCAGACCTCTCCTGCCGCCCGCTGCTCCCCTCAGCAGTGTATTTCGTCAGTCTGCCTGTTCTGCTCCCCGCTCTGGCTCTGCTGAATCCTCTCACCCTCCCGCGTGTCTGGCCTTTACCCTGGCTCTTGTATAAATAAATAAATCTTTTAAAGAAAAAAGATGTGTGGAAAAAAAAATTTTAATTACAAAAAAAAAGAACAGGCCAGCACCCTGTCCAGGCCCTGCGGGACACGGAAGAGGGGCCTGGTCGGCCTCAGAGCGCTCTGGAATGGCAATGGGGCACCAGAAGAACAAAAGCCAAGGGCTCTCCCTGACCTCCCACAGCCTGGCAGGTCAGAGGCTCGCAGAAGCTTGTCTTCAATGCAGGAAATATGGAAGCAAGAGAAAAGGAATATTCGGGAACATACCTGCTAAAGGCAAGAAACTGCAGCACTATTTCGTTGCTTTGGAGGCGATCAGATTGCTCCTTCTGAGGGTTAAATTTGACGGGGTCAGTAGGAGCCACGGTTTCGGCGGGCTGCTTGCTGGCGTCCAGGATCTCAGGGAAGCCGGAGGCCTGCAGCCGCGCCAGGGAGGCTCGCGAGAGCGTCCGCCCGGAGCTGAAAGGGAAGATCTCCTGAGCCGCAGCCCGGAGGCTCGCCACGAGGCCTGCTGTCGAGGGGGCCTGCGGGCCACTCACCTCCGGGCCTGGGCCTCCAGGACGATGGGCGCGTGCAGGGGGTGAAAGGCAGCTCGTGCAGCTGCTCAGCCACAGAGGAGGCCGGGACAGACGCCGTCGGGCTCAGGTCAGCTTCCAGGTGAGACAGCCTGCCCGCCACGGGGCCCTCCTGCCAAACAGCAGAGGCCCCGCGTCAGACGACGGCCCGACCTGCGGGGCCCTGGGAGCTGGGACAGAAGGTTCAGGCCGCGGGATCCTCGGCCCGGCTGCCATCTCATGTCAGGCAAACGGCACAGGGTTAGTGCACGTCCTGGGCGATCTCTGCAGCCCGGGTACCCCCCATCTCAGCTGAGAGGGAAAGCGACGAAACCAGCACCTGGAGCAGCTGCAAGGGGGGCCCTCGCGGGCAGCCCCAACCCCCTCCAAGGCGGAGGCGCGGCTTGCCAGAGCCAGCGCTGCCGAGTCCCGAGGCCGAGGAGCCCCACGCCGAGTCCCGAGCAGCGGTGGCTTCACAAGGCCGCCCTCCCCAGCCGAGGGCAGCAGTGTCCAGGAGCGAGGGCCGGGCCCCTGCCCATGTGGGCAAACTCTTGCACGCGCCGTGCGGGACGTGCCCACAGGCCAAGCTGCTCAGCTGACCAGCCGCATGGCCGCAGTGCCCAGAGCTGGAGGTGAGGCCCACCCCGCCCCACCCGATGCCCGCGTCCCCGAGACCCCGCCAAGGCCCCGTCCCCACCCAGGCCGGCGCAGCTCGCAGCGTCCAGGCCAGCAGGAGAGTCCCACGGGGCCGAGCACTCACCACCTGGGCCGGGGGAGACTCCGGGTGCTGGGGGCGCCGTGAAGGGCGCTGAGCCGGGACAGCGGGGAAGCCACCAGCTGGGAGAGTGATAACTGCGGGAAGAAAGTGTGGCTAAGGCAGGAAACGCACCCGGGGCTCCAGGGAGCCCCCGCGTCGGCAGGACTGAGACTCGGCGCCTCCACCGAGCTCTGAGCTGCCACCAGTTCTGCTCACTCTGGCACCTAAACCCTCCGAACTTCCTTTCTGTTCACAGTCAAGAGGCAGGATCCCGTGACCTCTCCTTTCTCACAATATTTGAATAAAAATGTCACCAAGGAAAAGCAAGCGGAAAAGTGGGGAGCGGGGAAGCAGGTTCCCCGGGCTGCAGGGCAGCTGGCCCAGGAACCCCACTGGGTCTCGCCCCAGCCAGCACCGAGGTCTGAGTCCCTTGGGCCCGGAAGGCCTGTGCTCCTGAGCAGTGACCTTTCAGGAAGGCCGGCTGCCCAGGCCCAGAGACAGAGCTGGGTGGGTGCCCGGGTACTGCCATGCCACCGTGTGCCAGTTATCTGGCCTTATTTGCCTTGGGACCTGGGTGCAGACAGGCAGGAGGGCAGCGGAGGAGCCCCATCTGCCACCGCAGCCCAGGACCCCTCCCCTCCTGCTTCCAGGACTGCCCTAGCACCTCGAAAGCAAAGAGGACAAGTGGCAGTTTCAAAGATGCAGGGAGGGACTTTGCTGCGTCTTTGCAGGATTCTAGAAAGCTGCATTGTTCAGCTTTTTAAATAGTTGATTTTGGACTTACCCCTGGTCCCACAGGTGAGTCCTGGGGGGCAGCGGGCCCCTGGGGCAGCGGCGTTGGTGGGCCTGGGAGGAAGCACAAGGGGTGGGGGCGCTGTCAGGCTCACCATGGCCTGGGCGCCTCCCCTCCCTCCCTGGCACCTGGTGCCCCGCTTGGGCTGGGCAGGAGTCCTGAGCCAGCCACACCTGCACAGTCTCAAGTTGCACCAGTACCAGCCCGGGCTGACCTGCCTGGACCCACTCCAGCCCCTGGCTAAGCCCTGGTTCGGCCATCATGGTCCAGACTGGCCCATCACACATGCACATGGACCTCAGGACACACTGGACCCCTGATAAGTGGAGGCCTGGCCCCGTCGGTCAGGTCCATGGGCATGACCACCGCCTGTGGCTCTCCCTCCCTGTGGCCTCTGGGCCCAGGTCCCTGCACAGCCACATGGGCCCAGGACAGACGGTGCCACCCCGGGGCCAGGGTGCACAGCACCAGGCGGCACAGCAAGCACCCAGCACCTATGGACCACCCAGTGGCATCCGGGGCTGCGACTCAGACACAGCGCTCCGAGCAGAGACACCCAACACCGCCCCTCGGATCGCAGCAAAGGGGAGACAACAGCCGGAAAGACAGCGCCCAGCAAGGACAAGCAGCCCCTCTACCAGCCCCAGGCCCCAGGTCACGTGGCACTGAAGCCCCCAGTCCAGGGCAAAGCAGAGGCAGCCAAGGAAGCCCCCACTCCAGGCCTCGCTGCCCTGCCCAGCAGCTGGGCTCAAACCCCCTGCGCCCACGTGCTCCTCTGGACACGCCAAGTCTCCTGCAGGACAAGCCAGGGGGCCGCGGAGCCGCATTCGTGGAGGGGCGCTCGGGGGCGGGAGCGAGCATATCAGGGAGCACTTGTGTGCGGAAGGGGTCCCCTCACTGGAAGCAAGAAGCAGAAGCGGGTCCTGCAGGGCCCCATGGTCTGGGGACGTGCCTCCCCCAGCACAGCCTGCCCAGAACAGCCTGAGGACGAGAGAGAGAGAGCCGGCAGCAGGGCCCCACTTTGTTCCCCTAAATGGAGACTGGAAACTCCTCAGGCTGATTTTGGTAATGAGGGAAAAATTGCAGGAAATGGCTCCATTATCCTCCTGAAGAGAAACCCGGCACTCAGGAGCGGGAGCCCCTGGCCCTGGTGTGTGTGGGGGAGGAAGGGCGGGAGGGGGTAATCCAAGAGGCTCCTCGCTTCCCAGAGCACGTCCCGGGGCTGGGCACATCTGCAGGAGGCTCTGCTCTGCCCTGCGCACCCACCTCCTAGGCACCACAGCCCAGGAAGGTGCCGGCAGCTTAAGAAGGTTGCACGCCAGGGCCCAGGGAACCCAGACCCGCAGACCCTGTGAGGCCCAGGCCGGGGAGAGCGCCCTCTGGGGCAGCTGTCAGCGTCCCACGGGTGCTGGTCACCCAGCTTCTCAACCTGGACTGGAGGGCACCACGTCAGGGCCAGCGGGGGCCCTGTAGGGGTGTCTGGATGGGGAGCACGGCCCCCACCCCCAAGAGCTATGGGGCTCAACTGGTGGAGTGTGAGGGGCCAGCCCTTTCTGCACGTGAGCAAGCAGGAGCATTGAGAACTCAACCGTGATTTGAAGGTCATGCTAGGGCATGTCCTGCCAGATCCAGAAATCACTCCTGGCTGGGCCACAGACAGTGGTCAGCAAGGCTGACGGGCCGCCGAGCCAGGCTGCTCCCCAGGCCGCCTGTGCCCCACCCCAGGCTCTGGCCCAGGTGTGCCAGCTGACACTGAAACAGCAGGCATCGCAGCTTTCATGGGGCCAGGGCAGCGGGGGCTGTGGGAGCTGGGGGCTGGGTCTTGGCCACACAGCTTCAGAGGGCAGGAAGCAGCAGGAGGATGGAGCAGTGGTCTTGCACACCCCCACTCGCTGCTCCACCGTCGGGCCACACTGACTGCATGAGGCCAGAGGCAGCTGACACCCCATCATGCCCCCGTCTGTCTCAACTGGCGGGAAACCACAGTCAGCCGAGAAGGAAGTGCCCGGCCTCTCTAACATCAGGTCAGCTCTGGAAGCGGCGGGCCCAGGAGGCCAGGGGACAGGTCCTGGCCCACCAGCTGGCCACACAGCACCACCCACTGGGCCCGCTCCTACCCGCTCTCTGGGCAGGACCATGCAAACCTGAAGCAGGCCCACGCTCCGGGGCAGGGCCGCTTTGCCTCGTGTCTCAGACGGCACTTGTGGGAGTGGAGGGAGTGGAGGTCTTGCGGAGACCCTGCCAGGGGCAGAGAGGGAGGCCTGGCCACCCCCAGTAGCACTCGAGGAGGCCCTGGGGCCTGGCACCACGCCGGCCTGGCCGCCGCCCCAGACCAGCCCTGGAAGAGGGAAGCGGCCTGAGGCCCCAGCCCCACGTGCAGGCAGCCCTCCTGAGGCGCGGCTGTGCATTCTAGGGGAGACTGAGGAAAGGCGGACGGCAGGCAGGGCCAGGGAGGGGCACCACAGAGGGACACGCTGCCCGGCAGAGCCTGCCCAGGGTTAGCTGAAGGGTCGTACTGCCCAGGAGAAGGTCCTGCGGGGGAGGGCGGGGCTGTGGGCAGTGCTGCTGGGAGGCCCGGGGCTGGCGGGCAGGACCACGGACAGCAGCCGGAGGCTGGGGCAGGCGGCCCGGGCTGAGGACAGTGGGACGCCTCCCTCGCAGACCCTGGCCACAGGGTCAGTCGGCGTGGGCTGCCCACCCGAAGTCACCGTCCCAGACTCTGCTCACGACAACGGGGGACTGAGTCCTTCTGGGACTGGTCTCGGGGTGGGGTGGGGGGCTTGGTCTCCTGCTGAAAGACTTGGAGGCGGCCCAGGAGGCCGGGCGCCCGAGGATCCGGGCCTGGAGCGGTGGGGGGGGGGGTAGCCCTGCGCACCGGAGCCAGGCCAGGGTGCCCTCGGGGCCGGTGCCTCCCATCCTCCACGACCCCTGACCGCACGACCCAAGAGCACGGGCCGCACAGTGCTGAGGTCACGTCGTGCCAGGACCTCCCTGACGCATCCTGAGGAACACGAGGGTCACGTCTTCCCGGCAACCCTTTCCACACGTAGTTTAAACCACCAAGCGAACAAGCGGAGACTCTCGGCCCCCCACATCCCCAAGCCCGCGCGCGCGGTCAGGGACGGCCAGGCGCGAAACCTAGGGGCGGGGCGCCCCCTGGTGGCGCACACGCAGGCGCGCCCCGTCACGCCACAGAAAGAAGAGGCTTCGCGAGGGGCGCGGAGCTCCAGGCTGAAAGCCACAGCCTGGGACGTGAAGGCTTCCAGAGGACCCTTACGAGCCGGTGAAATATTGGCGTCTGCACAGGCCCATCGTCACTTAAACACTGTGGGGACGTAAGTCTCTCGCGCTGGCGTGGGTGGCGCACCCTCACAGGTGGAGCCCGGGCTGACGGGGACGCAGCGCGGGAGGCGAAGGCAGCCACACATCCAAATTCAATAAAGCAAAGGGATCAGGTTCCCTCCACGCTGAGCTGCAGATGCCCGAGCCACAGCAAGAAAGTGGGCGGGGCTGCCGCCCACCTGCCTGGGTGCCACCCCCCAGGCCCCGGCCCGGCCCCCAGCAGCTTGCAGCAGAGCGAGGACCCTCCACAGCGCGAGGCTGCCGCTCCCCTGGGCCTCCACGTGGCGAGTGAGCCCTGGCTGGGCCCAGAGATGCTCGTCTCGGAAGAGGTAGGCAGAGGCCCAAGGGGGCCCCACTCTGAGCTCCTCCACGGAGTGGGGGTGTGCAAGACCAGTGCTCCATCCTCCACGGTCACTCTCTGTGGCTTCGGGGGGGCCAGCCCCTCTCTGCCCTGTGCTGTCTCGCCGGGCAGGAGGAGGGGCAGGGGCCACTGGGAAGCTGGTGGGTGCCGGGCCGTGTCGGGAGAGACCAGGCCCCCGAGCCGGGCGGGGCTGCCTCAGCAGTCAGCCCACCTGGCTTCCCTCGGGGCCCCTCGTGGCCAGGGCTGGGGGCTGGGCCCGCTCCCCCAGAGGCTGTGGCCCTGCCCCGTCTGCCCCGCCGTCCCATCGCGTCTGCCGGCAGAGGCAGGGAGGGCCGTCCCGGACGTTGCCTGGAAAAGCGGGTGGAAGGCCTTCTCCCCGTTGGCGCTGCCACCCCGAGGAGGGCCAGGAGCCGCGAGGGCAGCACTCGGACAAACGCCTGGAGGAAGGAGATGGCGAGAGCTGGGGGAGGGCCGGACCCGGCACCTCCGCGACACCACCCGATCGGGCCGTAGCCCGCCTGGGGTGAGCTCGCCCGGGTGAGCTCCGTCCCCAGAGTCCTGCTCAGTGTCTGCTCACAGACGGGGCCAGGACGGGGCTGCCACAGACGCAATAAACGCCGGCCCAAGACAGCCTGGCAGCACCCCCTCCCCAGGTCAACCTCTACCTCGTCCTCCAGCTTAGTCTCTTTTTTTGAAAATGCACTTAATTTTCCAGGGCAGTTTATGTTCACACCGCGCTGCGTGGAAAGGACAGAGAACTCCCTCACCCCCTCCCGGATCCAGAGAAAACGCACGTCCCCGGCCTTGACAGGGTGGCCGCCTGTCCCCAGCAAGGCCGCCGGGGCCGAAGTCGCCCCTCGGAGATGGGTGCCCGCCACGCCCTGGCGGCCACCCTGGTCGCAGTGACATTTCGGGCCTGTGTTTAACTGGCCCGGTGGTCGAAAGGCATGAACAGGCGCCGCTGTCCCCCAGGCTGCCGCCCTGAGGGTGACGAGCGACGGCAGAGGCCGCAGCACGACGGCGCGGGGACAGCTCGGCACTGCCAGCCCAGGGCCCCGCCGCAGCTCCCCGCCAGCTCCCTCGGCTCTGACGCCCTCGGCCCGTCTGCCTTGGTTTGGCCGCACCCGGCCGGGACGCGCTCTGTACGGGCTTCCTTCTGTCTCCCCTCACGGCTGTGCGAGCCGCGAGCACCTGCAGCCTGAGACCCTCTAGCTTCGCCGGAGGAGTCTTCTCTCCTCATCCCATTGCTCCGTCGTTTCCTTCTGACTTACCTTTGTGGAACTAGTCTGAGAAAGCCTCTGGCCCCCGGGGCATAAAAATACCCTGACACTTCTTTTCTCAGGCGTCTCGAGTTTTGCTTCTCCTGCTCGGGGCTGGCAGCCCTGCCGTTGACAGGCAGCGAGGCGGCGCGGCCCTGAGCAGCCGCGGCCAGCCCGCCCTGTGAGCACGCGTGCACCCCAACCTCGCTCCCGCTGTCGCCGCGGCGCCTGCCGCTCCCGCCTCCCTCGGGCCCCCCGGAAGCTGATGTTCATGCTCAACGCTGTCGGAGAGGGGAGCCACGCCGGTGAGTTTATCTCCTCCCCGTTAGCTGCCGTGCAGCCCCCACCTCCCAAGCAGGTCAGCTTGCCGTGCAGCCCCGGGGAGGGGGCGGCATCCTTCCCGGCCTTGGCCCTCGCCCGGGCCTCGCCCAGAGGGCGCAGCTGCCTCTGTGCCGGTGAGGACTAAGTATGGTGCGGTCGCTCTGAAGAGCGGCCGCCCGGCGCACTCCATCCCCGAGGGGCCAGTGCCCTCTGTGCCACCCCCTTGTTGACCGCACGCTATCTGGTTTCTCCAACACGGGGGCGTGAAACGACGCCTCGTTTTCTTGTCCATTTCTGTGGTTACCGGTGAGGAGAAGCTTCTGCACGTTTATTGGCCGTCCCAGCCTCTCCTCGGCGCCTCCTCCCTTCTCGGCCCATTTTTCTTCTCTGCTGTTTATTGTTTCTTATTGATTTACAGGATCTTTCTGCAATCTTTCTTCTTTGCAGTCTGCGAATTCTAACATTTTCTAAGCAATCTAAGGGGTTGCTTTCTCTCCACCCGGGTCTATTTTCCACATGACATGAAACCAGGGCTCGCTTCCCTACTTTCCTCGGGGGCCACATCCGGGCACTGGCGACGACCTCCACTTGCTCCCCGAGGAGGGCCGAACAGGCTCCCCGCCGACGACCTGCCAGGGTCTGCACGCTGCCCAGGGAACCAGGGGCCCAGTTAGCAGACCCTGATGTGGCAGGTGCCATCTGGCCTGGGGGCGAGGGCACAGGGTCCCGGTAAGTGATGGTCAGAGAGAGCCAAACACCCAGGCTGCTGCTTCTGCACACGGAGGAGGGATCAAAAAATGTGGTGCCTTAGAGGCATCCAGAAAGCAGGAAAGGACCAGGAAACGATTCTCCCTGAGTCTCTAGAAGGATCCAGCCATCCTGAGCCCCTGAGAGAAGCCCCCAGAGTCCACCCCAGGACATAGCAGATCATGGTCCGGGAACTACCTGAGGCCGGAAGGGCCACCTGACCAGCACCCAGGGCTCGCAGAGGCCAGAAACAGGCCCGTCCTGTTTCTGGGCAGAGTACTCAAGGCTTCTCATGGCTTACTGGAACGACGGGTCCCGGAGGACACGCTGCTCTGTCCCATCTGGCCAACCTCAAGGGCAACATCCAAAAGGACCAGTTTTCAAAGCTCAAGCGTATTTATCAAATCCAAGAATATTCAGCACCCGACAAGAGAGAATTCACAGGATCTAGACTCTAACCAAAAATGAAGGAACACAGGAAAACACAAGCCAAATTGGGCCAGGACTCCATCGATCCAAACAGCTCAAAGACTAAAGACTTCAGAACTAAAGTACACGTGACCACGTCTGCCGTGCTCGGGAAGCTGGAGGAAACGCTGGACGTGTAAAGTCAGACGCGGGACACAGAGCAAAGGGCACCTGCAGACGTCTGCGCTGAAGCCACGGGATCTGAGCGCAAGGCCACGCGGCAGGGCCGCGGCAGGGGACGGGCTGTCTGAGACCGGGCACGGAGAGACTCTGAACACAAGGGAACAGAAGGTCGGAGGCGGCCTGACACGTGTCCAGAGAAGAGGAAGACGGAAGAAAGTACCCCAAGAAATAATCACCAGAAAGTGTCCAAATGGGATGAAAACGATGAACCCAGAGTCCCAAGAAATTCAATGATCCCCCCAAAAAAAATCAGGTAAAGGATAACTCCAGGCAAATGGGCAAGTTTCTAAATCTCAATCAAATCCCCTCCTGCAAACAGGGCACCTGGGAACGCAAACCCAAAGCCGCCGCCACACGTCTGGCAGGCCCCGCAGTGGCATTTATGGGAAATTGGATCAGAAAGTCCTCAAACAGAACTCACTGCTCTTTTCCACCGCCAACTTCCCAGCTACAACACAGATTAAACACTTGAAAACTCCTTTCCAGAAAAGGGAATTCAATTTCTGTCTCCCTATTTTCATTCTAACTTTCTAAGAGACTAGCCACCTGGGATCTAGAAAATTCTTCAGCTGGCAAGACCTCTAGAAACCGAGAGCCCAGGGCTTCATGCTCCTTCAGGGTGAATTTCCCTTACCCCGTAAACCCTTAGTCCTTTTTCCACCAAGGTTGACTCCCCCCTGGGACCCTGGCACCTGGTACTGGCCACAGCAGAGGCCACTGGGTCAACCAAACCCAAAGCTGACAGGCGCATGGCTCCTGAGCCTCTGCACAGACGCAGGCACCTCACCACCCTCAGGCAGGCCGTGGCCCTGCTGGGGACCCTCGCCCCCGTTCTCAGAGCCACCTTCTCCCCAGATTTTAAAACAATAAATTTGCAGCTACATAAACAACTCAAACCAGAGCTGGCCGCCATGGCTCTCGGCCGCCTCCACTTCTCGAACCCTCTGTTTGCGGCTGCCCTGTCGAGCGCCCCTCCAGATGCCCCCTAGGTGTCCCCAAGGGAGCTTCCATAGCCCTCGGTCAGGCTGCGGCATGGCCCTGGGCTGGCGGAGGCGTGCGACGAGGTGCTGGATGGCGCGTTCTCACTGTCCAATGCTACACCTTCCCATTAAGCGAAAACCCAACCAAGCAATGTAAATGAAAGCAATCTGCGGCAATTATCTGATAAATGCTATTTTACCAGCCTAAGCGTTTTTCTCGGGAGCAGATGGAAGTCACGCCACCAGCTTGCAAAGTCAGCACCCCGAAAACACTTACTGGAAGGGGACACAGGTGGCTTCCTGCTGGGCTGCCGCTCTGCCTGGGGGCTGCTGATGGGCCCGTCGGCCGCGTCCAGGAGTCCTTCGGAGTCCAGCGAGTACTGGAACTGGATCGTCCCCGACTCCACCTGCTTCACCTGCGTGGACAAGTGCAGTGTCGGCCTCCTCCTGCAGGAGCAGCCGCCCCACGAGCGTCTGCGCAGTCAGGGCGTTCGGGGGCCACGTGCTCTCAGAGCATCAACTAATTTTCTGAGCAGAAAATTACCTCCTGGGATATGAATGAAACCCACGCAAGGAGAAGTCACGTTTCCCCAGGCTTGAGCATGCTTTAATCGGCCTATATAGAAACGACTTTGTACGTCGTGGCCGCAGGCTGGGACTGGGACGCACGTGGCCCCCGTCCAGCCAGGGCACAAGCCAGCCCCATCACCCCAAGCGCCCGAGCTCGGCCCCCGTGCCCCCCAGCCTGCCCTGAACGCCCTCCCCGGAGCTGCTCCCCACCCCGGAGCTGGCTCTTCGAGGCTGTTGTACACGTGGAACGATGAGGCCCGTGACTTTGGGGATTGGCTTTTTCACCCAGGGCGGCCGAGATGCGGTCCTTGCCACCACACGTGGTGCTCCCGTGGGTGACGTGCCACAGCACGCGTGGCCACCCGCCCTCCCGAGCATGGGTGTCCATAAACAGAGCTGTCAACACCCTGCGCTCCCCCGTGTGAACGTGATTTCAGTTCTCTGGGTGTAGGACCTCTGGGTCCCACGCATGCGTGTATTTCACGGTCCAGAGAGCTGCAGACTCGCTCCTTTCTGGACTCTTCTGCTCCATTCGTGCCGATGCCTTCACCGGCGGCACTTCACACTAATCGCTGTGGCTGTGCAGAAAGGCTCGAAATTATGTTTCACAGACACTCCTACTTTCTTCTACAAAATTGGCCGACTCTTCTAATTCCGTTGCCTTTATATATAAATTTTAGAACAAGTTTGTCTATTCCTAAAAGTAAAATCCTGCTGTGATGTTTGACTGAAATGTCTGTAAATCTATAGGTCAGCTTGGGAAACTGATGGCGTCTCCCGGTCCGTGAACACACGAGGTCTCGTTTCCCTGGGCCGCCTGGTAAGGAGGCACCACATGCAGCCAAGGGAGCACGTCAGGTTCTCCGCCACAGTCCCCTACACACAGCCCACGCGTATTTTGTTAGATTTACTTCTTTGAGGGGAGGCTTTGTAAACTGCACTGCTGTTCAGACCTGCCTGCCCGCGAGCTCACCGCTAGCAGGGGGAGCCACGAAGGGCTGGCCCTCTCGCCGCCTGCCGTCTCCCGCAGCCGCTCTCTCACTCAGCGCGTTTGCTGCAGGCTCCGGGCGTATCTACCGACGCCATTACGGGGACTGCAAAGACGGGCGGTTTGGCTCCTCCTGTTCCAACCACTATGCCTTCTATTTTGTTTTCTTGCCTTATCACTCTGGCAGTGTTGAGCAGGACGCGGAGTGCAAGCGGGGGGGCCCCCTCTACTCGCAGCTGAATTTCGGGGGATGCCTGCCCTGTCTCACCACTCAAACTGCAGGGCCTTGTGGCTGCCCCGGACGGTCAGGAGCAAGCCTCTCCAGCACTGTCTGCTCAGAGTTTGTATCATAAATGGACACTAAGTTTTGCCAAACGCTTTTTCTGCATCAGTTGCTCCCATGAAGTGTTTCCTCCTTGGGTCGTCACTGTTAATGTCACGTTGAATTACGTTTACTGATGGCCAGCGAGGAACCAGCCTCGTGGCCCGGGAATCAGCCCAACTTGATTATGGCAGAGTGTTCTTTTTATGTCATATTCCTGGATTCAATCTGCTGACATTTGGCTGAGAATTTTGCATCCATGTTCATGAGGGAAACGTGTCCACAGATTGTCTTTTTCTGGTTTGGTTTCAGAGTAGTGCTGGGCTCGTTACATGAGTTGGGAATTGTTCCCAGCTCTTCCATTTTCTAGAAGATTATATAAAATGGTCGTTATTTCTTAAACGTTTAGTAGAATGCACAGTGAATTCTGGCCAGGCCTGGCTATTTATGCAAAAGTTTTTTGGATTATGAATTCAATTTCCATAACAGAGGACTATTAGGTGACCGACTTCATCTTGGATGAGATTTGCTAGTTACTATGGGCTGATTCATTTCATCTGAACTGTTCAACATTTGAGCACAGAACTGTTCTGTCAATGTGCTCTTCACGCCTGTGAGGTCTGCAGCGGTGTCCCAGCTCCATTCCTAACAGTCATAGTATCTGCTCTTCCTTTTTCCCTTTTCAGGCCTCTTAGAGGTTAATCGATTTTATTTATCTTTGCCAAAAATCAGTTTTTTGCTCCACTGCTTTTGTCTTTTTTTTTCCTATTTTTCTGTTTTCAATTTCATTGGTTTCTGCTCTTATCTTTATTGTTGAATTCTTCGGTTTGCTTATATCATTGTCCTAATATAAGCATTTAACTTATAATTTTCCATGGAAGCACACTTTAGCTACATCCTAAATTTTACTATGTTGTATTTTCATTTCTGTGCCATTCAAAATACCTTCATTTTCTCTTGAGGCTTCTTCCTCTTTGACTTGTGGTTTATTTTAAAATGGATTGTTTTGGGCCTACCTATTGGCCTAGGGGTTAAGTGTTAGCGCTATTACCGCTATGGCCTAAGTTCAATCCCAGCCAGGGAACTAACTCACATACGGCATAGCAGACCTCTCCTGTCTCGCCCACTGCGCCCCTTAGCAGTGTGTTTCGCCGCTAAGAGAAACAATAACAGGACTTGTTTACACAGGGGGAGAGAGAGAGACTATTCACAGGCTGGCATGAGGCCACATGCCATCCGTCCTATCCCAGGTAGCATCCACTGAGCAGAGGCCAAGGTCTCAGCTGAAGCCACGCGTGGCAATATGGCAGCCTCTCCAGACACGCCTCCTCACAGAGGTTCAACTGTCAAGGCCCCAGCTCTGCCCCTCTTTCCCATCAGCCCCCACTCAGGCGTGGAGTCTGCAAAGCGGCCAGGGAGCAGAGTCCGGAGAGCTCCCCCTTCTACCATTGAGTTGCTCTCAGCACCACCTACTGGCCTGGAGAGTGAGCCTCACCATTCCTCTCACAGGCTTAATTTCTGGAAATGTCCTTTGTCTGTAGTCACCTTTACCTGGTATTAGCATAGCTACTTCTCTTAATTAGTGTTTTCAAGGAATGTTTTCCCAATCTTTCAATGTTTCATTTACCTGTGTCGCTGTATTTGAAATGAGTTCCTGGTGGACGGCGCATAGCTAGACCTTGATTATTCAATGCAACCTGACAATCTCTATCTTTAAATTGGTGTGTTTAAACTATCTACATTTGGCGCAATTATTGCTGTTTGGCTCCAGGACTACCGTTTATTATCTGTTCCTTCTGTTTTTGTTCCTGTTTCTCCTTTCCTGTCTCATTTTGAATTATTCCATTTTATCTATCTATTGGTTTTTTCACTCTCCCTTTGTATCTTATTTTCAGTGATCGCTCCGGGGTGGCTAATGTAAATATTTAACTTTTCACAGCCTGCTCAGAATCAATTTTTTATTGCTTTGGGTGGAATGGAGAAACCTTCTCCCCACACAGGTCTCTTCACATGAGAGTTGTCTTACCCATCCCATCCACACAGCTTAAAAATCCTATCAGATGTTGTTAGGATTTTTGCTTCAACCATCAAACATTTTAAAGGACTCGAGAAGTGGAGAATACTTTTTATATTTATTGTTGCTGCTGCTCTTTCTTCATTCCTGATATACCAAGCTCCCACGTGGTTTCCCTTCTCCTCTGTCTGAAGAAATTCCTTCTTTTACAGCACGTCCACTGCCAGTGAATTCTCTCCATTTTAACTCACCTGAAAATGTCCATTTCACTTCATACCTGCAGTGTTTTTTGCTGGTTGCAGAGTCCTGGGCCCCGGGTCTTTCTGCTGCTGTATTTACGGTGTTTGCCGTGCTGATTCACAGCCTCTGGCCTCCGTGATTTCTGACGGGAAAGCCAGTCATTCAAATCTCTGTTTCTCTATAAGAAATGCATCGTTTCCCTGTGATGCTTTCAAGATGCCCTGTCTTGTCTTTGCAGCAGTTTGATTATGAGGTATCTAGGTGTGGATTTCTTTGCATTCATCTCTGAGGTTCCCTCATTCGATGTGTAGGCCTTTGCCAAGCATGGGGAGTTTTCAGTCATTTCTTCAAACGTTCTTTCTGCCGTGTACTCCTCCCGCTCTGCTGGAGTTCTACTGATGCAGGGCTTGCCTCTGTGGGGTGGTCCCCCATCCTGAGGCACTGTCTACTGTGTTCCAACCATTTTTCTCCCTGCAGTTCAGGTTAGATAAATCTATTGATTTATCTTCACACTCACTGACACTGCTGTCATCTCCATTTTGCTATTGAACCTACTTACTGAATTTTTAAATTTGGGTTATTTCATCTTTCAGTTCTGAAACTTCCATCTGCCTCTTTTTTGTATCTTCTCTCTTGGCCGAGGTTTTCTGGTTCCCGTTTGTTTCAAAGGTATCCATTCTTATTTGCTGGAGAATTTCTGTAATGCCTGCTTTAAAGTCTTCAATAATTCCAACATTTCTGTCTGGGGTATGTCTGCTCCCTGCAAGCTGGGGTTTTTCTGGTTCTGTGTGTACTGATTAACTTTAGAGTGTGTTTTCATATTACATTGTGACACTGAGTCTTGTTCAAATGCTGTGGAGAATGTTGATATTTCAGGAATCAGCCCAGGTGTGTTCTGACTCCGTTCCGACCAGCCTTCTGGGGGTCGTGCCTTCTGTGCCAGCCCCGATCTCTCTGCCCATGCAGGCCTGTGCCCGCGGAGCCCAGCTGGCAGTGCGTCCGCAGCTCAGTCTCAAGACTTGTGTGCTGTGAGAGCCACGTGCAGCTTTGGGGCTTGCCCAGGGCCTCTTAAATAACCTATGGGGCTGCTCTCCAAGCTCCTCTCTCTCCACACTCTCCTGGAGCTTTGCAGGTGCCTGGAGCTCTAGCCAACACCCCCCGAGCCCCTCCAGTGCTGCAGAATTCCTGTGACTGTTCCTGAGTCCAAGACCAGGCAGTGGGAGGACAGAGTATTTTTCTTATTTTTTTTTCACTTTCTTTTCACATATATAATTTGTTTATATACCTCTTACATCATTGTTCATTTTTGTACAATGTTTGCTTTCTCCTCCCAGTGTAGTTCCCACAGAACTCCCACCAGCAATTCGCCCCTGCACCATCACCATAGTCCCCTGTGCTCCTCCCTCCCCTGCTATGATCCCTCTCCCTCCCCCTCCCCTGCAGAATGTCTCTGATTTATAGTTGCCTGCTAATTTTGTTTTGTTTTGTTTTTTTTTAAATCTTTTTTTTTTTTAATAGAGGCATGTTTGTTTATTTATTTTATTTGTTTGTTTTGTGTTTTGTTTATACATGCACTGGGTACAGTCAGAAGCACGGGAGGGTGAGAGAATTCACCAGAGCCAGAGTGGGGAGCAGAGCAGGCAGAAGGACCGAAGTACACTGCTGAGGGGAGCAGCGGGCGGCAGGAGAGGTCCGCGCGCCATGTGGGACCCTCCTCCGGTGGCCGCGGGAGCAGCTGGGGATCGAACCGGCGCCGCAGAGGCTGCGGGCAGCCTCGCAACCCAGCGCAAAACCGCTGCGCCACCGGGGAGGCCCTAATTTTGTTTTGTTTTTATTGTTATTTTTTTTTTTCTGACAGAGTGGTTTTTCGTAAAGAAGGGCAGGAGTGTGTGAAGATGGTAACATCCTCATCTGTCACTACTGGGCATCCATATATAACATCAGAGGCTGGCGAACGCTAAGCAGCGGGAGAAGCGTGATATTTAGGAGACAGCAAACGCAACAAGTCACAACATGACTGGAAAGTGGCTGCCGCCTCTGGAGCTATAAATTGTTTTTAAAAAGACAATTATTTGCTCAAGGAAAAAAGACAGAAGTTGTTTATAGAAAGAAAACATAATCATAACATTCTTTAAATAATACTGAAATAACCACAACATAACCTCAATTTTTACTTAGGCAAAAACCATGGGGCACTAATAATACAACAATATTTCTGTTTTCCCTTACCTGATAACTGCATGCCCCCTGTAAGCCCCACAGCTGAGGGGTTGTCTTCCACGAGCAGCTGTGGGCGCTCAGTGAAAGTTCGTGGGATAAATGAATAAAATAAAGGAGGCTGGTGAGGGGCAGAGGACAGGCACCCCTCGGTCTCCAGTCTCCCTGACTTGGGGTGGTGGCCCATGAAGTAGGAGAGGAAATGCAGGAGGGGGAAGTGTGTTTTAGAGTGCAGGAGAGTCACATTCACCGCCATTTAGTTCGTTACTTGAGCTCCTTCTGGCTTAGCGACTAGTGGTCCTCAACTGGGGGCAACTTTGCAGCCAGGAGACATTCAGCGAAGTCTGCAGACATTCTGGGCTGTGTCTTTGGGAGGTGGGCGGGGCATAGTGGCATTTAAGGACAGAGCCAGGGAGCCAGGAAACTCCCTCCAATGCTGAGGACGACCCCAGAGCAAAGAACGAGTTCACCAGGATGCCAAGTGCTGAGGCTGAGGAGCCCTGATTAGAGCTGCCGCTCCTGTGAGAAATGGCAGCCCGCGTCCTTGAGGCGGGTGGCCCTCCACACCACCATGCCCCACGCAGCTCACGTACTTAAAAGTGGGCGAAGCCCAGGGGCATGAGAAGACTAAAATAAAACAGAGCAAATATTTATATACGGGGGCCTTCGGGGGGCCGGGAGGTGTGAGAGAGAAGATGTGCGAGCAGCACAGGTGCCAGGATTTCTGAAGGAGTTTCATAATCAGGGCGCAAACCAGCCCGCGCGGGACGGCGGAAGCGGAGCCTGTAATGAGAGACATTCCTCATAATAAGAAAGCTGCACCATCAGCGTTCCTTGCTCAGGTCTCCAAAGCATTATCCAAATCATAAATAACAACACCGAAACCATGTCTGTCACCAGAGCAGCACCCAGACAATAGATACGGCAGGAGCGCGCCAGCCCCTCTCCCGAAGAGAGTGAGTCAAAGGGCCTGGCGGCCGCAGCACACCCCAACAACCAGCGCGTCAGGTGGAGGCCACAGGGGGAAGCTGGCCCCTGGGAGGAGCGCCCAGCATGCACCGGATGGCTGGATGCCCCGGAGCGGAGGCGCCATGCAGGGCCACACCGACCCATCCTCCAAGGCTGATGGGCCGGGGCCCTCACACACACACTTCTGCTGCCCGACCCTCCTTTCTAGACTGGCTTTCTAGACTGGAGTTCAGAGAAAGCTTCGTTTGAAGGGTGGGTTTTTTGAATCTCCCTGGCTCTCCGGACACAGCTAGAGAGAGTCGAGGCCCAGGGGATGCCGTGACAAGTCAGCTGATGAGCCCGGGCTGGGCCCAGCCACCTGGCTCCCCAAGGCTCGGCCACAAGGCCAGCTGCCAGCGCAGCAAACCCTTTCCCGAGTCTTCGTGAAGATACAGAGCACGGGGGCCCAGCAGGGCGCCTGGGGAGGCTGGGGACTTCATGAGGACGGAGCAGAGCTGGCCTCCTCCGTATCCAAGGGCAGCTCCACGACCCGAGCCCTTCTGCTCCTGTGTGAACGTGTTCCTCCACTTCTAGTTTTGCAAATGCACACGCTTGGAGCCACCCACGGCACAGGCTGACACTTACAGAACAGCCAAGGACTACCTACCTCTTCGGAGCTCATGCTGGCCGAGGGCACCTTGTAGACCAGGCGGCGCGAGGGGTTGGGCCGGACGCCACCCAGCAGCGGCAAGCTCACCCGCCCAGAGCTGGCCTCCAGTGAGGGCCTCCAGACGGCCCAGCGGATCACGTGCATGTAGGCCAGGCTGGACAGCGAGGGCACGGGAGCAGCCTGCGACAGAGACAAGACAGGTCGGAGTTACCAGCGCAGCCGGCCAGGGCGGGCAGCACTTCCAGACCTGACACGAGGCTCCAGTGGGCAGCAGCAGGGAGAGGCGGGACCGGCACGTCCTGCTTACAAGGCATGGAACCAAGGAAGGAGGAGGCCCTGCTCCCTTGAGACCCCACGGCTGCCTGGGGCCCAACGGAGTTCCTTTCCTGACCCAGGGCAGCAGCGTGCCCCATCTACGGACCAGCCCCCTGCATGACACTTCCCAACCCATGGGATCGTCCTGCAATTTGGACCCGCCGTGCCCACCCAGACCCACCAGGAAAGGCAGGCACAGGCTTACGGACTAGAGGCTTGCAGACTCCACAAGAACACACGTGGGCCCTGGGCACAGGCCACCTGCACGCCTTCCCAGCAGTATGGGGGGCGTGGCGGCGGGTTCCGCATGTGTGACTGTGTGACCAGGACTCTGGCAGGTGGGACGCCAGGTGTTGCTTCTTTTCTCCTTCTCTACGTCACCGGCCGAGTGAAAGGCACGAGGACACTAAGCTCGAGGACTCAGGCACGTTTAAAGAAATGCAAGGTTCCAGGGTTTGGCTCAGCCGTGTTTTAAAGGAACTGCTTTCAGCTGCTCGTTCACAAAAGAAGGAAGACTACAGCTGAACGCTGGGCCTGGGCTGGGCGCTGCCCCTGCCCGGCTGAGCTGGTGACTTGGATTTAACCTCTTGCAGAAACAGCCGGCTCTGCCCGAGGTGCCGGCGGGCAGACATCGGGCGCCCTGGAGCACGTGGGTTCCCCGTGGGTCCACCCAAGACCAGCAAGGGCACTACGAGGCCCAGGAACACAGAATACCAGCCAGAGTCAGGCTGAAATCGCCCAGATCTGGGGAGCAGCCGGTCCACCCCACCCTGAGATCCCAGCCTCAGTGGAGAAGCACCCCAGGGGGCAGTATGTGCACAGCATTTCACTTCCAACACCCTCTCCACGGGCAACAGCCATCTGCACCCCACAGAGTGAGGAGCCAAAGAACCAGGTAGGTGCCCCCGGCTGGGGAGGCGGCGGGTCCAGGGCCTCATCCTGCTTGGCCACCAGCCAAGGGCACAAGAGCGGGTGGGTCTCACTGCTTGGGCCACGGTCACGGGGCAGGGGACTCACACTCAGCAAGGACGGGGCCCCACACCCTGCCCGTGGCACCGAGAGCACTGTCCCCGGGAAAGGGAATGGCAGGGGCCCTTGGCCGAGCTGCGTCCCCAGCCAGGGAGGACGCCGAGGGTCCCAACAGGCCCTGCTCATGCAACTGGCCAAGGGTGAGCAAGCCGCGATAGCACTGGGGTCCAGGCAGGGGCCAGGCACGCACGCACAGGCACACCCACACACGTGCGCGTGCACACACATACCAACTCAGGCTGGAATCGGACAGAGAGGCTCAGCAGTTAACTGGGCTCAACCGCAGCCAGGCCTGGGCGGGCCCCACACAGGAAGGCGTCGGCACGCATTCTTTCCAGACTGTTCCTGGCCAGGCACTCTCCCATCCTGTATATCCACGTGGGGAAACATGGACTCAGCATCTGGCTTTGAATTCCTCTCTCTTCCCTGGGGCTTCCTAGCTGGACCTTCCAGCAGCCGGGATGAAATCAGCGGGACCGGGTGCCCCAGACCGAGCCACCAGGGTCGGGCGGCTGCACCATTTGCTCCCATCCCAGGGGCGAGCAGGGGCCAGGGCACCTTCAGCCCAGGACATCCTGAAGCTCGGGCAGAGTAAGACGCCTGAGCACACGCACGTCCCCGCACGCTCCCAACGGCTTCGGGCACAGACCCACGTCGGCCTGTGCCCCTGTCAGCCCAAAAATGGCGACAACCACACCGCGGAACCACCACATGCTGCGACGGGGTGACAGGATCACCACCGTTTGAAGTGAATCTACTGTAAACGCAACAAGACAACTGTAGGAAGTCAGTGCGCGGGCCGAGCTGGCCAACAGGCAGCTCAAAGATGCGCCAGTGTGTTACGTCAAAATAAAACACGTACCCAAGTTCTCGTGCCATTTGTACAACTCCTGCTGGTTTAATTTTCCAAACTAGGGGTTGTGGCACCCGATTCTCCCGTCTCACAGCTCCTTGGGTGTTCTAGTCCCCACCGCTCTCTTCCCTGTGAGGTGTCAGCTACGCAAAGGTCCGCTCTCCTGCCTCTGTTTTCGCAGCTCTGACAGGAAGACACGACAGTGTTGCTGATCGCTGCTTGCAGACTGGTGGGACAATCGGGGCCTGGGGGTAATTCCACTTAACTAGCCAGCACCCTGCGCCAGCCAGCTGCAGACGCTGCAGGGGAGACGGCGCCGCCCACTGTAAGTAGAAGATGGGTGCAGCGTCCAAGCCTGCGGGTAGGGCAAGAGCAGCCAACTGGCTAATCCAGGCCACAAAGCCCTGCCGCTGGTGAAGCCGGCACCGGAGCTGACCAGCTGATAGGCCACTTGACAATTTCTCATCCTGCCAAGTTGTGTGTGATTTCATCAAGCTAAAAAGAAAACCATATCGAATTGTCCCTGCATAGACTTTTAATTATAACAAACAGTATTCAAAAGTCCAAAGGATCACCCTCAGATGGGGAGGCAGGCTGTGGCGGAGGCCCACCCTGTGAGCTGCCAACGGCACAGGCAGGGGGCCCTGGGGGCTGCCAGCCAGGTCTGGGAGCTGGAGGGTGGCCCTCAGAAAGATCTCCCATCCCTGCCCCCGGCCCCGCAGCCCTGCCCTGAGCTGAGAAAAGGAGCCCTGTCAAAGCAAGGAGTTATCGGGGGAGGAACCAGTGTCATCGTGACAGTAGGCCAGACGGGCAGAGGCTGCAGTGATGCTGCCCAGCCAAGGACGACACAGCCCCAGGGCCCGAGAGCGGCAGGAAGCCCCACCCTGGAGCCCCAAGGAAGCTATCTTGTGTCTGTGGCATCCAGGACGGTGAGAAGAAACGCCCAGTGCTCTAAGTCACACAGTTCCTGGTGGTTTGTCACCGTAGCCACTCACGGAGGGTGGGTCTGGGTGTGAGCTCAGCTGCCAAGAAGCTACTGAGCGGCACCCGCCCTCCCGCCCTGACCTCCTCGGCTGGTGCAGGGTCATGGCCCTCGCTGCAAAGCAGACCTCACCCGACGGTGGCCGGAGGAGCAAGGTTGCAGCTCCTGAGTCTGGGGCTGCAGCGGGGAAGGGCTGGGGCCACCTGCTTCCTGGGAGACGCCCTGAGCCAGCTTCTGCTGAGCTCCTCTCCGACAGCGGAGGAGGCCCTGCCCTCGGAGCCCAGTCTGGGTGTCCGGGCCCGCTGCTGGTGAGCCCACCCTCCCCGTGGGCTCTGTCTGTCCCTCCACTCCATAGCTGCAGCCCCCTCCCCAGTAACTAGGAAACCCCACGCCCCGGGGCAGGAAAGGGACTCACGGGAAGCCAGCCCATGTCTGTGCACGAGGGAGCCCCCAGGGGCCTGGGGAGGCAGGGAGCAAGCAAGCCCGTGGCCGTCTGTGGCCACCGCCCACCCGGCCCTGAGGAGTCCTGTCCACAGCCGAGACAGGAGGCATCAGAGCGGGACTTAGCCCGGGAACGGCGGAGGAACAGAGCCTGTCCCACGGGACAGGCAGCAGCTGGAGGGGACTCAGCTGTGACAGAAAAGGGTGACCAGTGGGACGTGAAAGCAGAGTGGCTGCTCCCCAAAGACAGCGCCCGCCAGGGACAGCCACGAGGGGCAGGGCCTCCGCTCTCTTCTTAGAGCCACGCGTGTCTGCAGTTGCCTCGCAGTCAAGACGATCTCAAACCACAGCGTGGCGCAGAGGGCAAGACCTACACCGAGTGCTGGGGGGGAAGCTAGAGATGACCGTGCACATGCACCTGACAACTCCAGAACGTCCCGCCAGAAGACGCATGGATGAGAAAAGCCCACCCGCAAGAGCCGCATGAAAAAGCGGCCGTCTGTGAACACACCTCACAGGAACGGCTGGGTGCTGAAGAGCCACATTTTAAAAACTACCCAAAACTCACTCCAGAAAGACACGTGAGCACGTGCGCCGGCTGACCCCAGGCTCGCGCCTGGTTCGCGGGTCCCGGCGCCCTCGAGGTGCCGGTTCTCTCTGAAGTCCCGTGGGAAAGCAACACGATCCCAACAAAACGGGGCGTTTTCTCTCTGGGGATGCGCGAGCTCTTCCTGGAAAAACAGGCCCGCGCGCGCTCGGGGGCGCCAGGGAGCAGCCCGGCCAGCGACGGGACCGGGCCCCACCCAGCAGCCGCCCAGCAGCCGCGAATAGAAGGGGAAGTGGAGAAAGGCGGCTATAAATCGAGACGCGGCGGTGACAAAGCGGCCTCTTAAATCACAGTGGCACAGAAGGACTTTTTAATCAGCGGCGGTGGGACAGCTCACCGGCCACTGGAGAAAGATAAAATTAGATCCATCTCGCGCCACAAACAAGATCTGAACGTGAAAAATGAAAGGCCGGAGCGCGGGGGCGACGCGGGGGCGTTTCACGGCCACGCGGGCCCGCACAACCTCGTCGCTGACAGATCGACTGCATTAAAAAGTGTTTTACAACCCACACGACGCTGGAAACGTGTCTCCCCCAAATTCATAGGCTGAGACCCCACTCCCCAGGTGATGACGTCTGGGGCGCCGCGGGAGGGGGCGAAGGCTCCGGCAGGCAGGAGGGCCACCACAGGGCCGGGGAGGCCACGCGTGGGCAGGACACAGGCCCCACCAGAACCCTCCGCCAGGCCTTGACCTTGGGCTCCCAGCCTCCGGAGGCGTGAGGAATGGAGCCTGCGGCTCACGTCCCCCATATATGTGGTATTTTCTTACAGCCCAGCCCGACGTGTGTGGCCAGTTAGGGGTGGGATGAAAAGACAGATGACATAACGGTGGGAAAATGTCCGCAGCAGGCGTCACAGAGGGGGAGACCCTTCGTGTGCCTGCGTGTTTAACGCTGCGGGACAACGCAAACTCCTCGGCGGGCAGGGCCAGGACAGGGGATCAGACACACGGAGGCCGGCAATCATCATCACAGGAAGGCGATGAAAGCTCAACGCGCCTCTCATCGCCCACCAGAGCAGCGGGACTCGGAACCTGAAGACGGTGCGACGTGGCCCGGGAGACCGCTTGGCGGCTCGAGAGTCCAGCGCCTCTGCAGGACAGAGGGCCTGGGCGCACCATCATTCTGTGACAGAAAATGCCAGGACTTCCCGGATCCCCAGACTCAGAGAGGGCATGGGCAAACGGGGGTCCACATGGGGGGCGTGGGGACGGGCCGTGGGGGTGCAGGCTGCAGATGGGTGGTGGCGGAGCCAGCGTGCACCAGCCCCAGGTCCAAGAGCCGAGCTGGGAGGTGTGGCCATGGCAGTCGGAAGCGGGCCCTGCGGGGGCAGCGGAGCCGGTGGCTGCCCAGCTGGGACGCAGAAGGGCAGAGATTGCCTTCAGCCAAGTCTGACTTTTAAAAGCACATTAGCGTTCCTAAAGAGTAAGATCACTGACGGGGGTGGGGAGGGGAAGTCACTGTAAAGCGGAAAGAGGACATAGGGCAGGCTGATGAGTAGCGTGGCCAGGATGGAAGGCAGGGGCTGGGGACAGGCAGTCAGCCTGGCGCTCAGTCCTGCTGGAATCACCCATCGCTGTCTTGCACTGGAGACCCCAGGAAGCCTCCTGACAGCGTGGCGGGCTGGCGGGACCCCATGCTCTCCGTGGACAGAGGGAGCCCTGCAGGATGGGTGGAGCCGAGGGGCCAGGGGAGCCCACCTCCCAGGCCACGCCATGCGTGGGTACATGTGTTAGGGGGAAAAGGATGTCCCAAAGCAAATTCCATACAGGCTTTGTGGACTCCACCCCCCCAGGTCAAAGCCAGAGACACTGGAAACTCCAAATCCCATCACCACCCAAGGGAGGTGGCTGGGACCTGAGGGTGGGGTTAAGCAGCCAGGTGGGTATAAAGCCAGACACGTGGGCTTTGGGGGGTCCCCCATTTTGGCTCCCCGCCAGCTCGCAGCGTCCAGCTCTGAGAGTGACTTTGGGTTTCCAGGTCGTCGGATCGGGTAGGACGCATTAAACTTTATTTCCCTATTTTCTCCCTGAGTTGTACATTTTCCTTATTTCCTTTCCTCTTGTAAATAAACCTTTATTAACCTTTTGTGTGTGCCTGCAGTGGAGTATTCATAAGTCCCTTTAAAGCGCGCAGATGAGGACCCACAGCCAGGAACCCGTTTAATATCGGGGTTGCTCTATAACACATGGACGCATGTGTCTAAGGATGTGGGTACACGTATGCATGTGTATACAGTGTGTAAACATGTGTGAATCTGTGTGCGCCTGTGCATGTGTGTGGGTTGGGTGCGCTTTGTGTGTGCATGTGTGCACATGGGCCTGCATTTTGAGTGTGTGTGCATGTGTTGCACGTGTGTTCCTGCGTGTGTGTGCACTGCATGCCTGTGTCTGTGTGTGTGCAGTGCATGTGTGTGCCTGCATGTGTGCGTGTGTTGTGCGAGTGGGGTGTGCACATGCATGTTTGTGGACACACATGTGCTCAGTGTGCATGGCCCTGTGTGTGCACCTGTTTCCTGGCTCCGCCCACTGCAGGGCTCAGCGGCGAGGCCCTCCAAGCAGCACCTCTAGCGTACCCGCTCTCAGAGGGCCCTGGGCCACCCACAGCAGAGCAGTCTGGGCACTGTCAGAGGCGCCCAAGGAGAGGCGTGACTGAGCAGGCGAGGAGGGTGGGGGGCGGGCCGGGCGGCGAGCATCAGCGCCGGATCATTACTCCTGACAAACGGCTGCGCTGACATGAACAGCAGGGGCGGGGCGGTCTGTGGGCTCTCGCCGAGCTACCTTCATAATTTTTCTGTAAATCTAAACTTTTTCTAAAATCTATTTGGAAAGAGACAGGGCAGGCAGGCTGGTCACAGAGGCCGACTCCAGGCTGCGGGTGGCAGGGAGCCTGGCGTGAGGCCAGGACATAAGATTTCCCAAAAAACACAGGACACAGGCTGAAGGGGCCAAGTGCGGGGCCACATGAACACTAAGCATCCAGGGCGGTCACACTCAGGCAGGAGCGAGAGCCCCTCCCCAGGGACCTGCCGCCCAGCGGAGGTTGCCAGGGAGGAGGGGGGGACCTGCACCGTGTGGGAGGACCAGGAGCCCGGCGCCTGCATGCTGCCGGGGCGTCCAGGTGCTGCTCGGGGGGCACGTGGGCTCAGAATCCCCCACAAATGGTAACTCTACGTGGGCGCACCACACAGTATGGACCAGCAGGGAGGCACACGCGGACCCCACGTGCTGGGGGGGGGCTGCCTCCCTTAGGGGCCGCCCCAGGATGCTCAACCCCACTCCATGGGCCAAATGTCAGCAAGGCCGATCAGGGGACGTTCTCTCTGAAATGTCTGTAAAAGGAGGGGACTCTGCTGCTGCAGACCAAGGACAAAGAAATCACAAAAGACAAAGAATGACTGAGGCGCGGGAGCCGCGGACACTGGACGCACGGACGGCGCTGGGTTTCGGCGGAGGCGGGCGCGGTGCACACCTGGGATGCAGGGAGGAGAGGAAGCGGCTGGCTCGGCGCAGAGACCTTCCCCGCAGCTGAGAAGGGCCCCTGAGCATCAGGGCCGGGCCGGGAGGCCGAATTTTATTCTCAGGCCGCTAAGGAAATGTGTGTGTGAAGCTTCACGCACACACGCACACGCACACGCACATGCACAGAAAATGGGAGGAAACCAGTGAACAAGAGCAAATGGGCCAGTGGCCAGAGTGGATCAACCTTTCCGGTACTTTCGCTCCTTGACTAAGTATGACATTATTTCCAAATAAAAATTCCTAAAGAAAGGACATGGAGGGCCTCCCCGGGGCGCCGGCGGTTGAGCGCGGCACTGTGAAGCTGTCCGCAGCCTCTGCAGCGCGGGCTCGATCCCCGGCCAGGGAGCAACCCACAGGGCGCAGCAGACTCGTCTCCCGCTGCTCCCCTCAGCAGTGGATTTCAATCAACCTATCTGTTCTGTTCCCCGCTCTGTCTCTGGGGACTCCTCTCACCCTCCCGCACGTCTGGCCCGTACCCCAGCTCTTACATACATAAATAAATAAATCTTTTTAAAAAAAAAAAAGAAACGACTTGCGGGTTCATTGCAGCATTGACCACCACAGCCAAGCGCTGGGGACAACCTGCGGCCCCACCCCGCCAAAGGCGAGGACAGCGAGGAGACGGGGTGCGGGCAGTGGGTGCTGCTGGCGGCAGGCCCGGGGGTACTGGCTCTAGACTCCTAGCCCCCAGCACTGTCAGAGAATAAATGTCATTTTAAACCAACATGTCAGGGACACTCTGTTAAGCAGACAAGACGTTAATGAAGTTCCTACAGACAGAAACCAAGCACCACCGCCAAGAGGCTGGAGCGACGGGACGGGCAGAGGGGAGGGGCCTCGGGAACGCGGAGCTGGCGGTGCGGTGAGGGCAGTAACCACGAGCCACCACTGCGCAGAGGCCTCCGGGGGGGTGGGGGGGGGGCGTCTCACTTCAAGGACGAATGCTCCCATGAGCCCTGAGTTCCTGGGCCCGCCCGGTCGAGAGACAGGCAAGCCCTGCTCTGGGTTTCAGCGGGCTGGCCGAGCCCCGCCTCTAGTGGTCATCCGGGTCCCGGCCAGCACGCCCATCGAGCGTGCACCTGCACAGACCTGGTGCCTGAGAGCCTGGCCGGGGCACGGACCTTCACAGCTGTCTCCCAAGCCCCCCGACAGCTCGGGGCGTGAGCGGTGCAGGAGGCTGCTCTGGCGCTGCAGGGGGACATGCCCCCCCTGGACCATGCCGGCGAGGGGAGACCGGGGCTCTAAGTGATGCGAGAGTTGAGGGAGCTGCCGCCAAACCAAAGGCGCCGTGAGTTATGCACCAATATGTTGAGCAATTACCGGGTGAGTAATGGACCGGGCCGGGCCTCCAGCTCATTCCCAAGGCTCTGAATTAACTACAGCACAGCCCTCTCCAGCTGGCTCCCCAAGTGCACAGCGAACAGGCCGGGGAGGAAGGGACAGTGACAGAAGCGCCTTCACCTGTGACAGCGACAGTCACAGATCTTCTAAGAGACCAGCGCAGGAGCGCCAGCGCCCCGCTCAGGCAGAGCCGCGTGTGCTAAGCTACAGCCACCAACCCCTCAGCGCTCTCTCTGCGAGTAAGAACAGAGCTTCACCCGCAGTCTTCAGGGCACTGCGGCCAGAAGACGCCCCTCGGGCACACCAACGTGCACGTGCTCGAAGGCGGGAAACAGTCACTCCGCAGAGCAGCCTCTACAGCCGCCACCCAGCCTTCACAGGGGAAGGAGTGGGCAGAAGGGGCGCCTGGGCACAGCGCGGGCCGGCTGCACCGGCGGAGGCCGCGGCCTGGCAGCTCCATCAGTCTTCGCCAGAAGGCCTGACATGTGACTCTGAGCGTCGGGCATCAGGGTGCTGGCTTGTGGAGGGCTGTACCCCAGCCACCAGGTGGTCAATCCTAACAGCCCCCGACCCCCTCTATCAATTTCAATTTCAAGACTTCTCCGTCTTCCCATCTAAGCCAGCTGAGCAGCCGCGAACAAGTGGGGTTGGCCTGCTGCGCCTGCGCATCGGGCCATGTCCTGCTCTGCCGACGCGGACGACACCGACAGGCGCCTGGACAAGCAGCTGCGGCGAGGCTGGGCTGCAGCGGGAGCCGGGAGAGCTGTCCCACCACGGAAACGCTGGCGGGTGCTCGAGGGAGAGCTTGCCTGCCCTTCATGGACCTGGGGCCCCAAAGAACCGAGCCAGGCCTCAGACGTGGGGGGCACAGAGACTCCTCGGCAGTAATCAGGGAAGGACCTGGGGAGAAGGCGAGTGGGACCCACGGGGCAGCAGGACCTGGCGCCTACTTCGGAGCTCTGGAGTCGCGAAGGGCGGCCACCCCAGGAGGAGACTCAAGGGGTAAATCGTGGTTGATCTGGATCCATTTCAGCTCGCATGGCGGCAGCTGCCCACCACAGCCATCACCCCCCCCGCCCCTCTGGGCCCAGCGGCGGCGGCGGTGCAGGTGTTCCTGGGGCGGCCTGCCCCCTGCATGTGCAGTCAGTGTGGGCAGCAAGGACCCGGCCCCCTACCAGGGCTCTGTGCCCTGAGGACTGGGCTGCTTCTGACCGAGGGGCAGCTCCCTGGGTGCGAGGCCCTCCCCCTGCTGCTGACGTGGATTCTAGGTGTGAAAAAGCTGGCGCCCTTTTCTCCCTTAGTTTGCCTCCTCTTCCACTTTCAAAAAGCAGACACTACAGAGTAAGACAATCAGAAGCAACCGCACAGGCGGGCAGCTTGGAAAGTGACTCTGCGTGCCAGGGCGGTGCGCAGGCGCGTTTCCTCGGGCTGGTCCGACTACACTCCTTTGAGCCTACAACACTCGAAAGTCAAAACATCAACAAGAAACACCACACCCTTTGGTAGGGAGCGATTTGATTTCCAGAGTTCCAATTATTACACAAATGTCCAGTGTTCAACAGCAACCACAAAACCTCCCCTGGCATATAAAGAATGATGAAAACGTGATCCAGTCAAAGGGAATAAATAGATCAATAGAAATCTAATGGCAGATACATGGTGGACAAAGACTTTAAACAAAGTGTCTTAAAGATGCTCAAAGAGCTAAAGGAATATGTGGAGAAACTCAAAATAGTGTATGAAAAAGATATCAAGGGGAAACCTAAAAAAACATTCTGGAACTAAAATGCAAAAATCCACGAGAGGGATCAAAAGCAGATGTGAGTCGCAGAAGAATCCGTGAACTTGAAGATAGGACAATGGAAATTATCAAGTCTGAGTAACAGAAAGAAATCAGGCTGAAGAAAGGCTGACAGAGCCTGAGGGACGTACGAGACGTCCCCAAGTGGGCCAACACACACATTGTGGGCGCCTCAGAAGGCCGAGCGTGAGACAAAGGGGCAGAGAGACTATTTCAAGGAATAGGGGTGGAAGCTCCAAACGTGAAGGGAGACGTGACGGCAGAAAAAGCCTGATGAAATTCTTGTAAGGCCCACACGGAGACACTGAAATCAAACCTCGCAGAGACAAAGGGATCGTCTCGAAAGTCACAAGAAGGAAGCAAGGGGACAGGTGCCATCAGGCCAGCAAGCTGCCTCCAAGTAATTCAGAGAGGTGGTGGCAGAGGGTGAGGGCCTGGCCGCGGCCCCCCCAGCTGAGGGCCAGGGGGCTCCTTTCACCGTCCAGTCGCTTTTCTCTAGGCCGGGTCCCCATCATAGAGAAGAAATGGAAGAAAGAGCGAGACTCGGCGGCCAGCTTCCAAGGACGCTCCGTCAGGGAAGCGTCCACTCCCCCGCGGCCCTGTGCTGGCCTGGCGGGGCCCCGCCCACGAGGGAGGCGCCCCGGAGCCCACGCCGGCGCCCCAAGGCTGCTTTCTCCTCCGCCGTCTGGACCCGTCCGTGCTGGGAATGCCTGATTCCACTTCAGCGCCCAACGCTCACCCCATTTTCATCGCTCCACACAGCAAGTAATTTGTGTGGAAAATCATTTCCTGCGCTGGAACATTTCCTTCCCAGATTACACTGAAGAAAGTGCACCAGATGACAGTAAAATGGAATCCAATATTCCATGTTAAGATAAACCTCCCCATCAAAAGGGACGGACGCGTCATGACACAGTGGTGTGCCGCGGGCCCGCCCGGCCGCAGCCGCTCAGCGAAGGGTTAAAGCGACGACGGAGGACACCTCAGCTTTGGCGTGCAGACCTCAGCATCGCAAGCAAATTCTAATTAACATCCTTGAGGGGACGTTATCTAAATGTAAATGAGGACGGCAGAGCCGGGGTGCCCTACTGCCCGCAGCGGGGCGTGGAGCCAAGGCCACAGCTTCACCTGCGCGCAGCCCGGGACACACCTGAGCTGGGGTCTTCTCCCCCAGGAGAGACAAGCCCGTCCCTCTGCTGGTGCCCACCCCAGGCCCAGCACCCACACAGCCAGGCGCTGTGCCCACATGGCACGTTAGCTGAAAGTTCTGGTCATGAGGAACCACAGAGCGGGGAGCAGGGGCTCCTGGGATGGCCGTGACCAGGCGCTCAGCAGTGACCAGTCTGTCCACCTGCCCAGGTGTCCATCCAAGGAATGTCGAGCTGCACGGGCCTGAGGTGCAGACGCGGGTGGTCAGCGGCTGCCGCCAGAGCCGATCAGAAAACAGACAGCGCCCACGCGACAGCCCGCTCTTCACCCCAGGCTCACCCCAAGACCACCGCCAGCCCCCGTCCCCCCACCAGCCGCGGCGATGCTGGCAGCCCAACCCCAGAGGGGGCTCGGAGCTGCTTTCATTTTAACTTCCTTATGAAACGGATACTCGCTTTCCCAGAAAGAGAGTGACCCTCACCCACAGCGTGACCCGGACTTCCCAGAGAGCCCACCTCACGGGGCAGCCTGCCTCCGCGTCACAGCCCCCGCCAAGCGCTGTGAGGCCTTCCTCTCGCCATGATACAAACACACCTAAAGGGCACAACGAAACACTCCGCCACCTGCGCGGCCTCGAGCCCCACTGCGCTGACTGTGGCGTGAGACGTGCCTGAAACTGGCCTGTCGTCCAGAGGACCGCTGACTCCCTATTTCTGACCTAACGCTGTGAGCCGCAGGCGCCCGCGCTCCGACCACAACGCTGGAGGTGCTGGTGACGAGCTCGCCGGGCAGCAGGTGCTCGCGGGGGCACCGTCCCTGCTGTCGTCACATGCTGGCCATGCACACAGCTGTGGGGGTGCCCGCGGGAAGCCGGGCAGGCGCGGGAGCCGCAGGCTGCTCTTACGTTGCCGTAGGCTCCGACGGGGCCGTTAAACACGTACTCCAGCTGGAAGACGACGGCGAAGGCGGGGTGACAGACCATCTCGGGGAGTCGCAGGCGGCTCCTCAGGACCAGTGCCTGGTCTCCAGAGCTGGGTCAAAAACACAGAGCAGGATGGGTCAGCAGTGGCCCCTGGGGCCTGCGCCCACTGTCACCCCAGGACTGGTGCTGCTGGAACCCCAGGTCCCCGAGCTTTTCTCATGTTTGGCCCCCACGGTCATTCCCCAAACCAGCGCCCCGATCAAGCACCTCAACTGCCAGGGCTGCACGGGAGAGTGGAGGACACAGCCAGGTCCAGGGAGGCTGCCCCCGCCTGGCGTCAGAGGAGAGGGGGAGCAAGGCAGTCCTCGAGGAGGTGGGGAGCTGGGGACCACCCTCTGCTTCTCTTAGCAGCCAGAAGCATCTGTGCTGCTTATTCCAAAGTAGTCACAGGACAGAAATGGCCTTTCCCAACCTCCCGGCCCTGAGGTCTGCAGCTAACGGGCACCCCACAGCAGGAGACAGCCCCGGCATGCACCCAACGGGCAGGGTGTCCCTCTCGTCTCCACGCCCACCTGTGCCGTCATCTCACGGGCAGGACTCCAGAGCGCAGGGCATACCTGGCCTTGGAAGAGGAGCTGGCTCTCCTGCTGAAGCTGGCGGACCGCGTCAGGGCCACCTCCATCTCGGGCACCAGCACCACGACCTGTGGCCTCTGCACGAAGCCCAGCCCGCTGTGCACCCCCACGTGCAGCCGCCGCTCCGTAATCTCCAGGCCGGCGCCGTCCCGTGGGCCAGCTCCCTGCGGAGGCACAGGTCAGACAGGGTGAGCGTCCAGGCTGAGGGAAGGGAGAGGCCGCTGGGGAGGAGAAGCCGTAACAAGCTGCAGGCCTTTCAGGAGCAGCGGGGCTTGATGCACAAGTCCAAGCAAGGGACAGACATGGGCCCCCGGAGCCCAGCGGCCTGGGCATCTTCTGGGTAGTTCGGGTTTCCTCACACAGCAGGACACCCCTTTAGGTGGGGAGTCACCAAACTCTAGTTCTTGATTCCCAAAGATGAGCTGACAGTTCTCAAGACGCAGCAAACGGGCAGCCAGACCCATGGGTTCTCCCACAGGACCCAGGCTCCTCGGTGGAGGGCTCCCGCCCCGCCCCGGCCTGCCCAGCCGAGGCTGGGGTCTCTGGGGGCAGAATCAACACTTTCCCTCCCCCAGGCCCAGGCCCCGAGACTGGAGGCGGGAGGGCGCAGGAGCGTGCTCGGGCATCGCATCAGACGCCAATGGCGGGTCTGCCCAAGTGCGCGCTGGGTGAAAGCGTCTCCTCTTGACAGAGCCGCGCAGGCTGCCCACAGCCGGCCAGACACCCTCGCGCTGTTGTTGTTTATTAAGTTATGTGATCACTGCACAGTGATCCCTGAATTTTCAAGTTTCCTCCATCACCCATGAATCAATCTGAACGGACCCAAGTGCAGCTGTTATTAGCCGCTGGGTAATGAAAATAAGACGGCGGAGATAAGTGAGTGTCTGTCAGCGGGGGAGGAACAAGAATTCAAAGATAATAAAGCACGTAATAAAGTGCTTTTTATGGGAACGTATAAAACGCAACAGCGATACTCTCACAGCGCCGCTGCCTCGCTGAGCAGGAAGAGCACAGCGCGGCGCCCCGGAAGCCAGGCCGCGGCTCGGGCCCGCTCTGCCCGGCGCCTGCCCCGCACCAGCCGCGGCACGTGGGGCTGCACTTTCGAGGATGGGAAAAGAACAAAAAAGTTCATCTCATTCACTCACTCAGGTGTGCGTTGGGGGGGGTGTGAGTGTGGCGTGTGTATATTTGAGTGTGTTATGTGTATATGTATATCTGAGTGTGTTGCATGTGTATCTGAGTGTTGTGCAAGTGTATTTGAATATGTTGAATGTGTCTGAGTGTGTTGTGTGTGTATTTGAGTGTGTTGTGTGTCTGAGTGTGTGTTATTAGAGTGTGGTGTGTGAGTGCACTTTTGAATGTGGTGCATGTGTGCTTTACTGTGTTGTATGTGTTGTGCGTGTATTTGAGTGTGTTGTATTTGTGTGTGTATTTGAGTGTGTTGTGTGTGAGTGTATTTAAGTGTGTTGTGTGTGTGAGTGTGTGTGTGTGTGTGTGAGATGAATAATTCGCCGACTTCCCAGACCATGAGGATCGGCACCAGCTGATTCAATCATTGGCTTTCACAACAAGTAAATATTGAAGACCTACTACGTGCTGGCACCGGTTTATGCCCCTTGGAGGGGGGGGTGGTGACTTGAGCCCCTGGTGTGGTACTCAGGGGCCCGGCGGTGAGCCAGGGAGGGACAATGAACGACCAGGAGACCAGGTGCCCACAGAGGGATCACACCTGGAGAAAGGAAGGTGAGGCCTAGACCACGAGCCTGGTGGTGGCAAGTGGCCAGCTGGGCGGCCAGGTCTGCAGGGCACCTGAAGCCACCCCAGAGGAAGTCACAGCTGCAGTTTGAGGACGGGGTCACGACCCCCAAGGGGCGGCCTCCAGGCACAGGTGGGGATCGGGGGGACAGGAAGGAGCTCGCCCAGAAGCAGAGCCAGCGTCAGGCCAGGGCCCCCGCAGCGAGCTCCTAGGGACAAGGGGACAGCGGCTTCCAGGCAGCCCCTGGGGATGAGCCAAGCATCCTCACGATGTTATTTGTAAACGTGGATTCTCTGACAGACTTCCCCACGCTCCCTTGGGGAGTTAACTTACTTTTCCACAAGGCGTGTTTTTAACACGTCAGAACCGCTGCTGGTTGTATCTCGGGGACAGCCCCTCTGCCACTGTCACACTGGGAGCACAGGCTGGGGCGTCCCTCCACCACACCAAAGGGGGAGACGGGACGGCGTCCCCAGCGCTGGGACCCAGCCCGAGACCCCAGAGTACCTCCCGGAGGTGGTCGCTGGCGAGGAGTCCCAGCAGCTCCTCCTCAAACTTCTCCAGGGAGGGGTAGAGCGTGAAGGATAAGGCGTCCACGTGCCCCGTGACGGGCTTCTGCAGGCGAGGCTTGCGGAGGGCGTCCCCTGGAATGAGAGGACGGGTCGTGGGAGGCGGCAGTGGGGCCACCGCAGGACAAAGCAGGGCAGTCAGAGGCACAACAGTGACTGTCCCCTGCAGCCCAGACGCCCCCTCCCCCGGGACACACTTTAGAACTTGGTGGTTCAGTGAGGGCGGATCCCAGGATGCTGACGGCCATGCCTGGTGGGCCTCCCCTGGCCACCTGCCGCCCCCTGACCAGAGCACTCAGCACGGCGCCCCCAACACACTGGTTTCCATCGAACCACTGGGGACATGGCAGCGGCTCGCCCGTCCGGAGAGGGGGCCGTTCCTGCACACGCCCACACAGGGGTGCCACAGACCGGGCTGAGGGAAGCCGCCCAGGGCTGCCCCCACTCACACCAGACGGCAAGAACCATCACGTTCACGGGACAGAAGCAGAGGGGCCAGGGCCAAGACGGCTGAGTTTTGGTTTGGGTGATGATGAGAACGTTCTGGAATGCACGTGGAGCTCCAGAGGCGGGCGTGCCTGTTGCTACCAAAGCCCACGGGGCAGGCGTTTAGAGCCATCTCTGTTCTGCTCAACCACATTGGGGAGCAGCGCCAAGCATGGCCCTGGCGGGAAGCACAGTGACGGGGGCCTGCTGGCAGCGGTCATCAGGTCCAAGCTGCTCCCCAGAAGGCCGGCGGCGGCCCTGCTCCAGGTTGGACTGGACAAGACACTCATGTGTCCTCACCTCCCGCCCCCAGGCTGATCTGGGGCACAGCAAGGCCCTGCCCCACTGTCCCGGGGGGCCCGTGCCTGGAGGTCGGCGGCATGAGCATGCAGGTGAGAGGCCCACCTGTGTCCCCGGAAGCGGGCAGGAAGCCGGGGGTGAGCTGCAGGCCAGACACCAGCAGGTTCTCGGGCAGCAGGTGGAGGGCGGGCTCCAGCGCCGGGTGTGGCTTCAGGCTGTACTGCAGGCGGCAGCCCTCCACGAGCTGCATGTGCTTGCTCTCTGCGAAGGAGACCCGGGGGCAATGGACCAGAGGCGCCTGTGCCAAAGCACCGACCCGCCAAGGATGTAGGAAGGAACCCACTAGCAGGACGCGCGCTTTTCTGGGGAGAAGGGAACGGCTCTGCCAGCTCAGCCACGAAGTGGAAAGTCCATCTTGATGACTCCCCGGAAAAGCCGCAGCAAGAAGCACTGGTTTTCGGGGGGCTAGAGGACACCCCACACACACCTGCCTCCTGCATCTCAGTGTTCACACCCCTCCAGCCCGGGGAGCAGGCAGTCCCTGGGCAGCAGCCTCAAGACAGCCCCGTGGTGGGGGGAGGGTGCGTTCTGCGGTGACAGCCGGCACTCAGGTTCCCTGTGGGGGCCAGTGGCCAGCAAGGAGGCCCCACGTCCCCCAGCAGCGGAACTGGGATCCAGGGAAGGAGGCCGCCAGCCTCGCCCCACCCATCTGAGCCTCTCAGGCCGTGGCTCCAAGCCTTGGAACTACATCATCATGAACCACGTCAACAGCCCAGGGCAGGTTTTGCCCAAATCTATGAAATAAAAGCACTAAAGCTGGGAAAGGTTTTCTCTGAGATGCCAAGACCAGGCTAAAAGCGGCTGATGAGGACAGGGGCGGGGTGGAGGGGGGGTGGAAACGTGGACCCGAGATGCTTACGTTCCACGGGGTCCTGGAGAAGCGGGTGCAGCAAGGCCCTGGGGGTGCCATGGTACAGCCTCAGCCTGCAAGACAAGGCCCACAATGCCACGTCAGCCACGGCTCTGGCGTGGGGCACCGGATGCCAGGACACTACTACAAGGAGGGGGAAGGTCACACCCCCTGCCCGAGCCCCCTGCACTCATGGCCCCGGCCTCTAGCAGCCCACCCCATGGGACCTGGTCCCAACGCCAGGGCCCCAACACCCCGAGGGGCCAAGGCCAAGTCAGAAAGGCCCCGGGTGTGTATCCAGAGCCACTGTGGGGGGGCTGCCCCCCAGGGGATGTTGGGCAAGCTCCAAAGGCATGTGGGGCTATCACACTGAGAGGGACAGAGCCCAGGGCACTGCCAGCCCCATGGAAGGTGCCCCAGGGACCGCTGACCCCAAGGAACGTGAGCCCCCACAGGCCGAGGGCCCCCCCGCGCTCAGCCATTGGTCTGTCCGGCTCATGGACACACGCCCATGCCCCGCACGGGCCCCCACCCTGCCGCGTCATAACACCCCAGCCTGGCACATGCTCCATCCTCCTGCGCCCCAGTGTAAGCCCCAGGCCCGCCCACCCAGCTATAGCCCAGCACCGCAGCCGAGGCGCAGACTCCGTCCACCCAGACACCTCAAGCTGCTGATGCCGAGCCAGGCCCCGCAGGCGCTGGCGTGAGCGGGGACAGCAAGGGGACAGACCACGGGCCGGCCTGTCTCAGGAGAACGCGCGGGAGAGGCGCCAACCCACAGGGGCAGCCAGTACCATTTGTCCTGGGAAGCTGAGGTGGGAGACGCGGGCTCAGCGCTGAAGAGCCGGAGAATGCCGAACCCACACGACAAGGGCTGCAGGGTCCCGTCCCGCTTCTTGCCTCGGGCGACCACTTCCACCACAGCCACGATGTTCGGGTGGTTCAGGGACGTGTGAAAATACAGGGGCTGCGGGCAGAGAGAGAGGGGGCGGCTCAGGCCCGCGAGGGGACGGTGGGACGCGCCAATCTGCAGGAGGACGCCGCGGGGGCCGCCCCGTCCAGCCCCACCCATGTCTTCCCGTCACATGCCCCTCGGAGACCCTCCGGGGAGGGGAGAGGGCAGGGCGCCCTCGGGTTGGCAGCCGGGGTCCTGCTTTCACCCCAGTGCCCAACACCCAGGCACAGCCGCTGCTTCTGCTCCAGACTCCCCCCGCACCCGAGATGCCGGAGGGCTCCAGGGCCCTCCGGAGGAGGAGAGGCAGAGGTGCTGAGCCCGCCCAGCCAGCGGGACCCCCCTGAGCCCGCTGGAGGCCCAAGTCCCTGGAGCCACAGGTGTCACTGAGCCCCGTGACCTCCCACGCCAGCCCGGGAGGGGCCGCTGAGCTTGTCCAAGCTAACAGGCTCCCTTGAGTTCTCGGCGCCGTGAATCATCCCCAGCTCAGAACAAAACTAGCGCTGGTTATGGTGACCACCACCTGGAGGCCACTTTAGGACAAGCACTTGGGGAGTAAAGGCGCGCGGGACTGCTCCAATCGCTCTCCAAAGGGTTCCCCCATGTGCTGCCTCCGCCCCCACCCCGTGCCCCCATCTCACCGGGGCCACCCGGGAGGACAGGCCACCCAGCAGGGCGAGGGCGCCCGCTCCCCGGGGGGACAAGCCACCTCCCTCGCTGCTGTTGCTTTTTGATGTCACTAAATGGAAAGCGGCTGCTTCAACCTGAAAGCAGCAAACGCGGACGCGGAAGACCGGCTGGGGCACCGACCGCATCTGGTCCCCAGAGTCCGGCGTGATGCCAAGCTGTGGCTCGGGGCTCAGGCGGGCCTCTGACACCCGACATCCATGCGGGGGGGGGGGGACAAGGCCGGGTGTAGGGTGCCAGCCGAGCTCCAGGCCCCCCGCCAGGGCGGGGAGAGGTGAGGCAGGCCTGGCTGAGCCGCTGCTGCGAAGCTGCAGGTGGAGCAGCCCCCCAGGAACGAGCCCTTCCCATGGTGTCACCCAGAAAGCGTTTACTGTAATCACAGACTGTCAGCCCGGGATAACAGAGAGACACATTAAAACATCAGCCATGCGATATAAATCGTTATTCTATTATCCTTTATTGCAAAATGATGAAATAATGACCACTTACAGCTGACAGGTGGTTGGACCAGGAGAGAATTATGCTTCTGTTTCCGAGACTCAAGAAGCGTTTTCAAAAACCCCGCTGTAAAGCCGAGTTTGTCACCGACGCACCTTTTTTATTTATGCCTGCGCCCGGGGGCGCCCTCAGCGCGTTTCCTCCCGGCAGTAAAGCAGACATTTTAGTAGCAATCGCCCCCTGGCTGAGGGTCACCTTGAAACTGCTATGAAGGCGGAGGGACCGGCTGCCAGGGGCAGGCCCCAAGTGCCCACTGACCGGGTAGCCACTGTCTCACCCTTTCTTTTGCCACCAAAAAGGATCGCTCCAAAAGTGACGCCCACAGCCCAGAGCCATCCTTCTGGCCTCCGACCCCACTGCAACCGGGGTGGGGCGCTGGGGTGCAGTGGTTGTCCCGAGTCATGACCGTGCTCTTTCCCGAAGCCACACCAACCCCAGGGAGGGGACAGCACCACCCTTGGGACGGCTAAGGCATCCTTAGCAGAAGCAGGGGACGGGGTGGGGGCTGCAGGTGCAGAGGGAGGCCTGTGCCCCAGGCCACGGCCTGGCGCCCGGCTCCAGGGGCCCCGGCCGCTGCCGCCTTTTCCGCTGCACTCTGCTGAGCAGAGCCGCGAGCCAGCCCTTCAGACTAAAGGACATTTAATTAACGCCACAATCCACGACGAGAGGAGCCTCCTATACATCAGCCGAAACCGCATGATTAAAAGTTCGAGTCAAGCCCATCACATTACCGGCAGGAGAAGGCACTCGAGACGGAGCAGGGGGGCTCTCTTTCACCCCACATCACATCTCACGCCTCCACATTTGACGAGTTTCCTCCCCGACAGGATAAACAGATTAATAAATCATTGAAATGCTCCTGTCTTAATGCCTTCATCTTCAAAAACACAGACACCATTTTGCCTCAGGCCCTAGTCTCCATTTTTCACCAGCGATGACAGAATCGAAATTGGGCCTCTGGTGATGTGCCTGGACGGGGAGGCTACAGCCCACATTCCCCTCACCCACCGCTCCCCGCCTGCCCTGAGCGGCACCCATGGGCAGCGAGGAAATTAAGGCAGCACTTCCAGAAGTGCTGTTTGAGACAAACCTTTAAGAGAACATTTTAGGGAGTCAAAGGGCTCCCGAATAATCCGTGCAGCTTCCACCCGCCAGCTCACCCCAGGTGAGGTTCAGGCAGTCTCCTGGGGAGACCGAGCACCCCAAACCCAAGAATGCTGCTAAGCAAGCTCTCCTCCGGGAAAGCCAACATCTGGAACCCCAAAATCATCACCCCCCATCCAGGGCAGGGCCCCAATCACCCACAGTGGAACAGCACAAGGCTGGTGGGAAGTGCCGGGCCCAGGTGCGGCAATGAGGTGCCGGCAGAGGCCCTGTCGCTGAACGGCCCAGCCAGCACCCAAGGCCCAGCCAGCACCCAAGGCCCAGGACCCAGCGGCCCAGGCAGCTCCTCAACTTTCCGAGAAGGGCAAGCCCGGCCCCCTAACCGCCCCCCCACCCCAGGCTGAGGCCCCCACGAGCAGTGACAAACACTCACAATAGAGGGTTGGCCTCATGGTCCCCATCAGCAGGAGATGACCCTCAGGGCAGAGGTCACCTAGACACTACTCTCACTCCGCTTCTGCCCAGCACCCCCAGGAGTGGGCTGTGGAGCCCAAGAGGGAGGGACATGCCGAGGACGGTGGCGGGAGCAGCCCTGGGCCAGTGGGACACTGTGGCACAACTCCCCGGAGTGAAGGGGCTTCCCCAGGCCACGTGTGTCCCCCGGTAGGGCCGAGCGGCCAAGCGGCGGTGCACAGTCAAGAGCCAGGGACTGGGACGGGCTTCCGGAATGTCCCCGGGATGAGACGGGATCCAGACAGCCCCACCTGCCTGACAGGGGCGACTCTGCTGCAGAACGTCTGGTCAGGGGAGGGGCCCCGGGAGTCTCGACGGGGCAGCCGCTGTGCCGGGGCCCGTGAGCCAGGCGAGGGGGCCAGGGGTCGCGTGGCCGGCCAGCGCGTCTGTGTCCAGGTGCTCCACGGGGACTGCTGCCCGATCACCCTCGTCACATGCAGCAGCAGGACAGACGAGGCTGTCGCGGGGCGGCTGAGCGTGGTGAGTTAAGGAGAGGTCATCGGGGAGAACACGTCCACCTCAGAGAGAGAACGCGGCCTGCACGGTGCCTTGAGCTCCCCGATTACCTTATAAAGCTGCTTTCAAGAGGCTGAATGAATTGTTAACCACCTCAGCGGAAGGGGAGGACGCGTCCTCTCCACCCAGGGTCTGGGAGGGGAGCAGGGCTGGCTGTGCAAGGCGGCGGGGGGCGCTGCTGAGCCCAGTGGGGACGGGAGCCGGGAACTCGCCACCACACAGCTCACAATTCAGGTTCAAGGAGACTGCACTCTGCAGAGCCGCCTCCGGACACTGAGGGGGACAGCTGTCGCGGGCTGAGCACCCCTGGCAGCCCAGTGCGCCCTGGACAAGCATCTGGGTTTAAGCCCACACCCAGGCCCACAGCCCCGCAGACTTGAGCACTGCAGCCTCAAGCCGGTCACCCCAGTCCACTGCTGATGGGCAAACCAAGAGGACACTGGAATCGGGAAAGATCTCCGCCAATTTCCAGAATCACTCCCGAAGCATTCTTTCGCTCAGTGTCTGTGTCTGCTTCAGGCGCACATGGGGAAGGGAGCACTTTAGTGCACCAAACTTGCACAAAACCCATTTTCCTGTGGCCTGGGGGGGAGGAAACGTGAGGCCGTGCGGGTACAGGAAAAGCTGCTCTCTGCCCACCCGACAGGCTCATTCCTGGAGCAGCGCTGGCCTCTGCTGCCGGCTGCGGGCATAGCAGCCAGAGAGGAGCAGACACGGCGTGGGAGTCGCCACCCACCCCACTCTGCCGGTTGCACCCTCTGCTTCAGCAGCCCAGAAACTCAGGGGACTGTGCAGAACGTCTGGTCAGGGGAGGGGTGTCCTCAGCAGACACGCGAGGAGGGTAGCAGAGGCTCAGACTAGGTGACAGACTTCAGTCCCCGCCTTGATGTGAGCGTGGAACTGGGAGTGCCCTGCACCCACCCTCCCCAGGGCGCCCACGCCCGCCCCTGGCTGGCAAGCCAGGCACAGCTTCCCCCAGTGCATGGCAGCAAGGACAGGATTGTCAGACCCAGGCAGCCATCGACTTGGGGCACATGTGACCTCAGGGACTGCTCCCTCCACTACACCTCCTCTGTGCTGCAAGGGCCACAATAACCGCACCAGTCCTGATGGCCCAGGCCTCCCCACACGTGACCCGCAGCCAGAGCCCTGTGGGGTCCAGGCACCCCAGATGGAAAGCTCAACTTGGGGGAAGACACGACGGTGGGGCTTGTTCTGGGAGCCCCGTAACCACAGAGCACCCAGGGCTGGTTTCAGAGCACAATCCCCTCTGCCACAATCCGCAAACCTCCCAAAATGGGGAACACAGGCCCCCTGAACTAGGGGCTGCGAGGAGCCAGGGCCACTGTGGCCAACACACCGTCTGTGCGTCCACCCTCCGGCCGCGGCCTCAGGAGTCACTCTTGGAGGAGGGACATGACAGACGCCCTCCCAGAGGAGGGACACGGAGGTGGCTGTGTCCCGTCGCCTCATAGCTACTGTCTGAACGGTCACAGCTCCGGCTCCTGGGGCCTGCGGAAAAGAGCTAATGGCAGCCCTGGCTGGACACGCCCAAGGCAGCAGAGGCGGGACTGGGCCACCTCTCCCTAGCATGTCTCGTGGCGGGCATGCGGCTATCTGCTGAGGTGAGGCTGGATGGTACAGTCAGGAGCCCGCAGGGAACAATGCTGGTCCCAGCACGAGGCTGATCTGGGGACGCGGCTGGCCAAGAGGCCCCGGGGTCATGTGCAGCGGCCACCTAGCATCAGGCGCACTGCTGTGGCCGTCACGGGCTGCCCTGCCGGGGCAGCGCACTCTGGCTCAGGTGACAGCGACGTGACAGAGCTCCCCGGGCCCTGGCCCCAGGACGGCTCAGCAGAGGGGACCTTCAGGATGTGGCCACTCATGGAGCAGAGGCCAAGGACGGCAGAGCCACTGCCTCACTTCTCAGAACAGACACCACAGCACCAATGTCCTGGGGCCTGACCCTGCAGAGAGCAAACCCGCACCAGACGCCCCCTGAGCCCTGGACCCACGCACAGGGAGCCCACCCAGCCCTGCGCTCCACCAGCCCGGTGCTGTGTTCCCAGGCCAGTCTCACCCACTGAAACCACTGCAGGGAGCCCATCCATCCCCCACCTGCGCCCACTGTGCCCTCCCCCCACCTCCCCAGTCCTGGCCCCGCCCCCATGTTGCATCCCCTCTCTCCCCCCCACCCCACCTCCCTCAAGCAGGCCTCCCTGAGCTCAGGAACAGCAGCACTGATCTCCTGAGAACTTAGCACAACTTGGAATTCCTTGGTCTAAGACCGATGGAGGGCGTGGCCCCAGCGGCCCTGGCTGCAGGTGAGACCACACCACCTCGCTCACCATCACCGCCACACCCAGCTGGCATGAACATGTGCCTGTGGCCTTGGTGCTGCTGAACCAAGAGGGAAATGCCCCCTTTGGGGTGGCCACAACACTGATACGTGAGCACAGTCATGCCATTGACCAGGCTGGCAGCGGGGGTGGTGCAGCCGTCCAGGCTGGGGACAGAGGCCAGCCACCCTCTACCTGTGTAAGGTCCTGCCACCCTCTACCTGTGCAAGTCTCTCACCTGAAAATCTCAGACCAGCCTGGCGAGGCCTGGGTCTGCGGCTCAGCCGTGCTCCTGGGGTTGAGATGTACTGGTGTGTCCCCAGGCCAGCGCACCCCGTGGCCCGGCCCACACACCCACTGCCCCCAGAGCAGCCCGCATGGTCATCGCCCACCTCATTGAAGACAATCCTGGTCGGCTGCCGGGAGAGCTGCTCAGTGGGCCGCACTGCAGTCTGCCAGGTCCTCCCGAAGAAGTGTCGGTAGGTGACATCAAAGAGAGACACACGCAGCTGGCACCCCACCTCCGACAGCACCTCCAGCACTCCCTGGGGGACAGAAGAGACCAGTCCTGAAGGGTCAGGGGCCACCCCGCAGTGCAGGGTCCATTCTGGTAGATGTGGCCACTAGGCCTCCATCGCTTGTTCAGGTGTCAGCTTCCTTTCAGGGAACTACCTCTCCTATGGCCGTGTCTAAGTGGAGCTCTGGGGTCAAGTGCTCGGCCATCTCCTTGTCAACCAGAGCCCTGCAGGGCCCAGATCAGATTCGCCCGGAGCCAACAAGACACAAGAGGCCAGCGCCGCAGACACAGATGCACCAGACACCATGGAAGCCAAGAGAGAAAAGTGTGGGTGACATTACAGGAGATCCTGGATCAAGCCATACCTGAAGCTTAAGCTAACTATGGACTTGTCGGCTGTGCGAGTTAGTAAATCACCTGTAGCTTACACCCTTTGGAGTTTTCTTTTTTAATCATTTGCAACTGAATAAATCCTTCCCCATAATAACCACAAACTCTAAATCCTCAACTTACCAGAATTATTCTGGGGTGATATTAGCAAAGAAAAGCAGACTCTGAGGACTGAGAAGTGGACCGTGAGGACTGGCTGCAAAAACAGAGCAGCCAGAATCTGCACAGACGGGGCCTCCACCTGCAGCGAGCTGCTGCCTCGGCGCTCCCGTTGCCAGCCCTGTCGGTCCCCAGGACCAGGCCGCGGCTTTTCTTTCATCCATTCACTTAACAGACGTTAATGAGGCCTCTCTCCTGTCCCAGGCGCCAGAGACACACCAGGGAACAGGGGCTCCCGTGAGGAAAATCAAACACGAGGAGACGGGGGACCCCTGTATCAGGAGGCCAGGAAGGTGCTTTGGCAAAGACATGTGGGGGCTGAACCCCAGGGAGTGCGTGGCCAGAGGGAGCAGCAGAACCAGGCCTGCTGGGCGGCACCTGGTGCAGGGCAGGGGAGGCCCCACGTTGCCGGGTTTTGCGCTAATCTCCATGCGGAAGGCCAGTGCCTGCTTCCCTGTGAGGACCTGCCTGGCCGGGGTCAGGGCCACGAAGCGTCCCTGCCCCCTCTGCTCTCTGACTCGCTCTCACATTGGTATCATTGCTTCCCTCACTATTTTACACAACTCAACCGTGACATCAACTGCGTCTGGAGTTCTCTTTGGGGGAAGCTGTTCAGTGGTGAATTCCATTTCTTTGGTGAAGATAAGGCTATTTGGGGCTTTCCCATCTCCGGGCACTTGGGGTAAGCTGCGCTTTCCAGGAGAGGGTCCGTCTCTTACCCAGCTGCCAAGAAAGATGAAACGGGGGCCTCTGGGACAAAACGGACGGACCGTGAGGTCATTATGTTGAGTGACATGCATCAAAAAACTGAAAGACAGATTTCAGCCGGTGTTGCTCACCTGCAAACTATAAATACCCAAAAGACAATGACATGCAAACAACCAAAGAAATAACAATTTGAGCTCAGCAAAGAGAAGATGGAGGTTACCGGGAGGAGGGCAGGGTGGGGTGGAGGAGGGAGGCGGGTGGCAGAGGGCCCGGGTGGTCAGTGGAGAGGAAAACAGCTACGTAAGTAAATAAATGGGGAGGGGGAGGAATAAATCTGTCCATTTCGTGTTCATCACCAGCGATCCCCAGCACCCTGGTCCTCTCCAGCACCCAAGGGAGCCTGTCCCCTTCCCGCCCGGGAGCCTGTCCGCTCTCATGGCTCAGTCTTGACGGGGTGATCGAGCTCACGAACCCTGTGAGAGAACGAGTTTCTAGCTTTGCTGATTTTCTTTATTCACCCTTTGCTCAGTCCTGCGTGTGGTTACTACTCCCCCCACTCACTCTGGTTTCTCTGGTTCTTTCTATCTGGATTCTCGAGGACGCAGCAGAGGTGACTGACTTTGGCCTCGGTGAGGCCGTGCGAAGCCGTGCGTCCCCCCAACGGACAGCACCGGCTGCATCCCACAAGTACTGATGCTTTTGCTTTACTCGGCTCAAATTATTTTCTGATTTCCCTAGGAACGCGCACGGCCCCCGGGCTGGCAGGGGGTCTTTGAACTTCCAGCCGTTGGGGGCTCTAAGGGTCAGGCTGCTTTGGAGAAGGAATTCCACTTGCAGGGATTAAGCTGGACACGCGTGCACGTGAAAAAGCTACTGCAGGTGACGCTGCAGCGCCTGTAACAGCGACGACTAGACAAGTCTGAGTCCACAGCAGCTTGGGCAAGAAAACCGAGGCTCGTCACGGGCGAGACGGCGGCACGAGAGCTATGGGGACGACAGCGACCTCAGAAAAAAACTTTCAAGGGGCTCCCCAGTGGCGCAACGGTTGAGCACTGGGTTGCGGAGCTGCCCGCAGCCTCTGCAGCGCCGGTTTGATCCCCGGCCACCGGGCGAGGGTCCCACATGGCACGCAGACCTCTCCTGCCGCCCGCTGCTCCCCTCAGCAGTGTATTTCATCAGTCTGCCTGTTCTGCTCCCCGCTCTGGCTCTGGGGAATTCTCTCACCCTACCACCCTTCTGCGTACCCAGTGCTCGTATAAATAAATAAATAAATCTTTAAAAAAAAAAAAAGAAAAAGAAAAAAACTTTCAAAACAAAAAGCAAACGATGGTTCATCCGCACAGAGAAACACCCCCTCTGTCTCAGGAAAGAACAAGTTCTTCACACAGTGCCGGGAACACTCTCCTAAGACAGGTCGTCGGGAACATTTCTTTGACGGCAAGAATACAGCCCTGTGCCATTTATGCCAAAAAACAGGGAGGCAGGGGGAGAGGTGCACATGAGTGTATTTCTGGCATGTGTTTGGATTTCTGGAAAGCTGTACAGAACCAGTTGGGGTGGGGCGCAGGCCCCTTGGGGACACGGAGGCTGATACACTTTCCCAGGTGCCCTTGTGAGTTTTGCACTATAAGAACTACCTTTCCAGAAGTAAAACAAAATGGGAAAATGAATAAAATGTTCCCCACAAAAGCAGGAGAGGAGGGGAGGAGCCCACGTCCCTCTTGAGCGCTCCGGGGGTCAGGGTCCAAGCAAAAGCCAGGTGGCCTGGCCCCTGCTCCACGGCGCTCGGCTCGCTCTCTCTGCTGCACGGCAGGGTGGTGACACACACACTCACAGACCAGGGTGGGCAGGGGTCAGCACCCGCCAAGGGCTGAGAAGGGACGTGCAACGGCCGGGGCCCAGCAAGGGGCGGACAGACAGCAGGCACCCATGCAAGGGCTGGCACTGAGGGCTGGCGAGTGGGCATCACAACAGTGAGTTGCCCGCAAGCCCTCAGCCTTGCACGCACAGAGTCCACTCTACCAGCTGCCAGGGTGCGTGGTCCAGCCCAGCCAAGCACTGTCGGGGGCCCTGCGTCCACGCCGGCAGCCTGGGTCCTTTCCGTGCAGCCCCCGGGCCTCTGTGGACAAACCGGCCCCGCGGGCCTGCTGGGAGAAGGGCGCAGGAGCACCAGCCTCTGGCGAGGCTCCCTGCCCACCGGAGGGCACAGACGGCAGGGCCACAGAGCCTGGCCCAGCACACACAGGCCGCAGTGTGGCCGAGCCTGGCTCTGCCCTCATCCTCACCGCCAGGCTGAAGCAGGCCGCGCCGAGCTCTGCACAGGCCGCACTTGGCCCGGGAGCCAACAGCCTGGCCCGGGAGCACCCGGGAGAGCAGATGGCCTGGGCCTTCCACTGCTCCCCTGGGGCAGAGGGAAGCCCTCGTCCGGTCAGTGCCCAAGTGCTGACGGGGCTGCTGAGTCGTGTGTTCTCTCTGCTGACCGGCCACTCTCCCCTGAGCACTGCCAGGCCCGGGGTAATGGGCACAGTGTGGACCCAAACAAGCCAGTGAAATCAATATCGCCCCCGCGGGGAGCAGAAAGGACGCGCATCTGGCAGTAAGCAGCAGACTGTACCTGCTTGGCGAGCGGCCCCTCGAGCCCCTTCAGCACGCACTGAAACGCCGCAGACTCCCGTGGAGGCTGGCGCGCCCGCTGCGGGTGGGGGGGCACCAGCACACTCCGGTCAAAGACTCTGTGCCAGTCATTCATCCTGCGGGCCTCGGGGTCACGCGGCTCCTGGGTCACCTGCACCTTTCGTGTTCAAATACAGAGAAGGGGTAAGGGCCACAGAGCTCGAGAGATGCTGACAGCTTCTGGCTGCCCGCCCAACCCCGCAGGGACCACCCTCCAGAAACCCTCCTGCGGTCCCTCCCCGCAGACCTGCCGCAGTGGGCTGACGCAGCTGGCCCCACTCCTGGCCCCAGAGACCTCTGCCCTGGCCTGGCCAGTGGGGGGACCAGCACAGGGAGGGGCCGCATGTGCTGCAGGGGAGGCCGGACACCAGGCCTTGGGGCCAGGGTGTCCAAGAAGGGACCCTCGAGCCGAGCAGGGTGAGCTGCAGGCGAGGAAAGGAGGGGGTGCTGTGCTCTGCACCCATGGAGCAGAGGGGTCTGGGGCCTGAAGCTGGGGGACCACCGTGGGACAGCCCCTTTGAGACTCAGAATAAAAACAGGCAGAACAAGAGCAAGGGTCCCTGGGGGCAGCGGCCTTACAGCCCTGGCTCAAGGGGACCGAGTCCCCCCATGCTGAGCCCGGCTCCCGCGCCCAGGCCGGTCTGGACAGGCTGCGAGGTCCTGGCTGCATGCTGAGCTGGCGCCAGGGCTATGGGCTGCTTCCAGCCAGACTGGGCCCAGAGTCTTCTGCAGATTTCCACCTGATAGAGGCTCGAGACCGTGGCCTTGGTGAGAGGCAGAGTGGTGTGTGCTGAAGTGACCAGCGTGGACAAGGGTCCGGTCTGGGGTGGCAGGTCTCAAATGTGGTTCCCACACCCCCAAAGTTCCCCAGACTCCATCAAGGGCTCCACAAGGCCAAGGCCATGACCAGGCATCCAGATGCCCTTTGCCTTTCTCACTGCCCCGGCACTGCCCCGGTGGCACCAAAGCCACGGAGGGTGAAGCGCCAGCCATGGGGTCCCTCTGGGCTCCTGGCCGCTTACAGGAGAGCTCCCGCGGTCACCTAGGACGGCCTGCAGAGCCTCGATGTGTCAGCCTGGGCCCTGAACACATGCGCTGATAACACAGCGTGAGCGGGACAAGAAGCGCCACAGCACCTTCCTCGCCGAAAGGAACAGCGGAGGCTGGCCGCTCAGAATGCTCAGGACGCGCTGAGACGCGGACGCGACGCGCCCGTCACTGCGAGGGAAATGTGTATAAACCCACCCGCGGGGCGAAGGTGAGGCTCGGGGAAGTCTGGATCCTCCACCGACCGCCTCCCACCCTGCCCCAGGCTTCTGACAAGGCGGCGTGGTGACAAGGCCGGGCTTCTGGCACCGTCTGACTAACTGTGCCAGTACCTGGAAGCCCTGCCTGGAGGAGCCGGCATCTCCCAAACGCACCCACTGGCCAAAAGACAGAGAACGTGGTTAAGCCAAAGATGCGGCCGGGTGGGGGACAGACCCAAGGGCAGCTCTGAGAGCCAACCCCGCAGCCGGGTTTGGACTTCAGGGGAAAAAAGAGAGCGCTGGCAGTTGTGCAGACGCGCAGGTCAGGTTTAAACCTGGCTGGCTCCACTAAGCCCCCCGCACCGGGGGCCCAGCGTGAGGCGGCTGGGCGGCTGGACACTGGCGGGTTCTGTTCTGAATCCTGAGCTGGGTTTCAAATCAGATCAAACAGGCCCAAGCTCCCAGCCCCAGTGGGTCAGCGGCTCCGGCACCCGTGAGGCCTTGGGAACAGCTGGCTGGGAAATAGGTCAGTGAGGTCAGAAAGGCGGGCGCCCCGAAGGGGTGTGAGTGGAGGCTTCAGAGAGGCTTGAGGAGGCTTGGGAGAGGCTTCGGGAAACCCCTTCGGCGTCGAGAGACTCGGCTTGACGCCCTCCAGAGGTGACCTTTGACTCAGACCATCATAGACCCTTGCGACCTTCCTTCAGTTTCACGCACTGGGGATGCTACAGGCCTCTGCCTGGCATCTCTAGATGCTGTAAACACTGGTGTCATGGTCCTCTGGCACCGCCTCTGAGAGCTGTAACACGGCCCAGCGCCTGGCACTGCCCAGCCTGGCTTCGGATTGCTACCACGCTGCTGTTGTGAGGCTCAGCAGTGCCCGTGACCCCCAGCGGCCACAGGCTGTGGAGCCTGGTCCACCGCCCCCACCATGTGTTCCCAGCTCGGGCTCCCATGGGGGGACAGTGTCATCTCACACGTGCAGCTTCCAGTTTGGGCCACTGGACACAGTGGCTGTGCTCGGGACAGGCCAGGGGGACCTGTGTGGCCGCAGGGGCTCTTCCTTTCTCCCACCTCCCTTTGTGATTAACCCTGTTGTTGCCTCAGATTGAGCAGCGTTTTGCATTGTGGGCGCACAGGTAAGGACCCACAAAGCGTGAGATCTCCCCAAGCTCTGCTGCTTCACTTGGAGTCCCACCCCACAGGAATGACACCCCAATTCCCCACATCCACACGGCTGCTATGTGAAACCCAAGACACCCATACTGGGTTTTGTTCTCTTTAGGTATTTTTGCCTACTCAATACACCTTGTTTTATAAAAATGACACTCCTCAATTCCATGTGTGGGGGCAGCCCCCAATTCTGGCCAGAGGACTTCAGAAATGGGGTCATAGATGAACAGGTGACCCACATTCTGCCAATCAAAGTCTCCGTGCCCTCAGGACAGGCTGTCTCCCCAGAGGCTTGGCGCCTCAGAACCCCTGCCTCCCAGGGAAGGCCCAAGGTAGCGCTGGGAACCCCATGAGTGACTCAGGAGATGGGAGGGTGGGGAGCCGGCTCCAGGCAGACCAGTCTGATGGAGTGCCGCCCCAGCTCCAGGCGTCCAGACAGGCCCTGGACAGTGGACTAAGTGATGGACCCACAGATGTGCCCACCTAATCCCAGAGCCTCCCATGGCAAGGGGACTCTGCAGGTGTGGCTAAATTAAGGGTCTTGAGGTGGGAGAATATCCTGGATGATTCAGACGGACCCCAAGGGCTTCAGAAGAGGCAAGCAGGCGCATCAGGTGAGCAGGAAGACAGGAAGCAATAGGAGGGCAGAGCCATGAGCCAAGGACTGCAGGTGTCTCAAGGAGCTAGAACCCACCCCACCTCTGCCCCCGCCAGAGCCTCTAGAAGCAACGAGGCCCTGACCACACCCTGACTTTAGCTCAGGGAGACTGATTTTGGATTTCTGCTGCCCGCTGCCCAACAGAAAGAAGATGATTTTTGTTAAGTCACCAGGTTTGTGGCTAATCTGTGACTGAAACCACAGGAAACCCATGCAGATGCCCAAAGCCCACAGCAGAACAGGCTGGCAACTGCAGTGCCACATGCCCAGGACGGCTGCTGAGGCTCCCAGGGGCAGTCCCCAGCCCCAGGACCCCTGTGCCTCCCTTACTGCCAGTCTCGTACTGACCTGTGCTGCCTGCCCAATTGCTTCATGCCTGGCTCACACGAGAACTCAATAAATATTCACGAAATCGTATCAAAGTGCCATAAAGTTAACTCCCAAACTTTTTTTATTTTTTCAGGTCTCCCGTTGACTTTCATTATAAAATGGTGTCATTTGTACAACAAAGTGCCAAAGACCAAGTTTTCCCAGAGCAAGTCCTTCCCACCTGGTTGAGCCTTCACTCACGGAAAAGTACCTACCAGTGCCAGGCCCTGGAGACTGGGATACAGCAGACGTATGCCGCCCGCCTTCAGGGAGTGAATCTGGAAGGAGGCAGAAAGGAGGACAGGTCAGCACACAGAAGACACAGTGGCCATCAAGTGACCTATGAGAAGGTCGGCGGGGAGGAGAGGGTGCAGGGGGCAGGGAGGTGCGGGTTCAAACTGAGTGGAAGCCACACGTGTCTAAGGAGCTCCTTCTCCCACCACACAAGCCCGAGAGGCCAGACTCCCTCCCTGTACTGCACCAGACCCGCCATGGACACGCCAAGGCAGGAGCTGTTGGGGCGGACGGCACCTTCCAGAGACAGGCATTTGAGGGTGGGCCAAGGCAGGGCCTTTGAGGCAAAGGAGGGGCCGCAGGATAGCGAGCAGTGGAGCCACAGGAGGGGCCCAGTGAGTTCAGAATAGGTAGGGGGGCCTCCCTGGGGGCTCAAGGGGTTAAGACGCAGCACTGTGACGCTCTCACCAGCCTCTGCAGCACGAGTTCAATCCCCGGGCAGGGAGCTACCCGCACCGCACGGCAGACCTCCCCTGTCTCCTGCTGCTCCCCCAGCAGTGGATTTCAGGGGATCCGCCTGTTCTGCTCCCCGCTCTGTCTCTGGGGAGTCCTCTCACCCCCCGCGTCTCTGGCCTGCACCCCAGCTTTTGTGTGCATAAATAAATAAATCTTTAAAAAAGAAAGGTTAGGGCGGGGGTCGGGGGGGGGGGACGGCGGGGGGAGGGGGCGCAGCAGGGAGGGGACCCGCCGCCCCAGGCGGAGCCGGGCCGGGCCCGCGGACCCTCAAGACCGCCACTGGGTGGCGGCATCGGCTGAGCCAGCGTGGACAGCGGCCCGTGGGCCCCGGCGGACCGCGGCACCCGGGGGGGGGTGGGGGCCCGCTGGGGCGCCCACGGCGCGGGCTCCCTGGAGAGCCGGGCCCGGCAGTGGGGGGCACCCCGCGGGCCGCGCGCCTCAGCAGCCCCGCCGCCCCGCGGTCCGGCGAGAAGCGCGGCGGCCAAGCCCGCGGCGGCCCCAGGAGCCCCGCACCGCGCCCGCCTTCCGCCGGGGCTGCCGCGGGGGCGCGGGTCGAGGGCAGAGGGCGGGTGCTCACCCCGGGAGCTCGGCGGCCGGGCCCCGCCAAGTGTCCAAGCTGGGGGGCCGCCGAGGCGCACCCAGTCCCGCCCCGCCGCCCGCAGCACCGGCCCCGCAGCCACGCGCGGCGCCCCCCAGCCCCCCGCGACCTCCGGGCCGCGCCCCCCGCCCCCGCGACTCCGGCGCCGGGGCCCCGCCCGCCGCGGCCGTTACCTAGGAGACGGGCCCGCCGCGGCCGCGCCGCCCGGCTCCAGCGGGGCCCGCGCTCTCGGGGGCGCCCGCGCTCTCGGGGGCGCCGGCACGGCGGCTCGGAGCCGGCGCCCAGCGGAGCCGCGGGCCGGGCACGGGCCAGGGTCGCCGGCCGCAGCCGCCTCAGGAGGAGCCCCGGAAAGCGGCGGGCAGCGGGCTCCGGCCGAGAGCCCACCCGCGTCAGCACTGTCGTCAGAGCGGGGGCCAATCAGGAGCCTCAGGGGGCCCGGCTCCGCCGGCTCCAGCCAATCGGCGCCGCGGCGGGGCCACCCTGCTTTGCATAGCCGGCGAGCCCTCCGCCAATGGGGCCGTGACCGACAGGAAGAAGACCCAATGAGGAGCCGTCGGGGGCGGGGCCCCAGGCGTCCCACGAGGTGAAGATGCTGCGGGCGGAACCTGGCGGCGCGAGCGGGCTTCGGGGGCGCTGGAGCCGCTGGGCCGGCGGGAAGGAAGACCCGGCGCGGGAGCGCGATCCGGAGCCGGAGCCCGCAGGTGAGCGCCGCGGACGACCCCGCGGGCCGCGCTGGCCCGGCCGTGCGCCCGGGGAGCGGGGCGGGCGCCCCGAGGCCCGCGCTGAGCCCCGGCGCCTCCCCCGGCGCGGCCCCGCGCCCGCCGCCGCGCACCGCGGCGCCCGCGGCTCGCCTCCGCCGGCCCCCCCGGCCCCCCCGGCCCCCCGGCCCCCGGCTGCGGCCTCCCCTCCGGGGCCCCGCCGCCCCCGCCCCGCGCCCCCGCCCCGAGCTGCGGCCCGCGCCCCGGCGCCCGCCCGCACCGCCGCCCCCCGCCCCCGGCCCGGCCCCCGCCCGGCCCCCGCGGCCCTCTGCGCCCCGCCGAGCCCTGCGGGGGGCCCGCGCCCCTCCCCGCCTGCCCTGCGGCCGCCCCTCCGGCCGCCCCTGCATCCCCCGCCCGCTCAGCCCCGGCCCGGCCCCCACCTGCCCCGCCCGCTCCCGGGACCTTGACGCGCCGGACCCGACCCCAGGCCCGGCCCCTCTGCAGCCCCTCCTGCTCCCCACCCCCCGACCGGCTGCGCCCGCTGGATGCGGGGCTCCGGCCCGCGCACCCCCTCCTGTGCCGCCCCAGCCGGGGCGCCCACCCACCCTCCGCCGGTGCACCTGCTCCGCTGCTCCTGGCATTTGTCCTGGGGGCGCCTGCGGGGCTCCCCTCGGCCTGGAGCCTCCTGGGGGGGTTCCAGGTGAGAAGCCCCGTAACACCTTGTCCTGCCTTCCTCCTTGGCCACCGTCGCCCGCCCCACCCCACCCCCTCGTCCCTGCTCCGTCTCACTTTGTGATTCAGCATTTTTGGGGTTGGTAACTTTCTCTGCTTCCTGGCATGACAGGACCTGGCCGGGGGCCCCATGGCGGGGGATCTTGACCCAGCAATTAGCGGGGGTCACCTTAGGAAACGGACCTGAATTGCCAGATCATGGGGCCGGGGTGGGGAGCCGGGGACCCGCCTGCTGGGGCTCTTTTCCACCCCTTCTCTGCCTGCCCTGCGTTGAACCACATCCAAGGGGAGATGACATAAGTAATAGCTCTTGGGGAAATGGGCTATTAGCATTTATGGAAATTAATACATCTACATCCGAGGAGCGAGAACACCAAGTTCGGGCCACAGCTGTCCCACTGTCTGTCATTTCAGGATTTCTTCTTTCTCTGCAACTTCTCCTCCCCCTCAAAAACACCAGCCCCTGGCAATGTCAAGAGCAGCTCAAGCTCTGCTGAAGAGACCGAATTCAGCCCCTAGATGCCCATGCTGCAGGGCTTGGGGACCTGCGTGTAGCGTTGCCCCCACCTTCCTGGCTCTTGCCTGGGGAGCGTGTTCACCTGCAGAGTCCAGGCTGTGTGCAGCGCTGGGCTTCCCGGTGCAGGGCCGGGGCACACTGGCCCCCTGCCTGGCACAGGGAACGGCCCCGAGGTGCACACCGAGCCTCCATGGCTCAGGCTGTTTGGGCTGCAGCCTGCTGGGGCTTGCTGTGCTGTCCTTGCCGGCCCACGACTGCTCTAGTCAGGGCCGGCGGCAGGGAGGGTGTGAGACACGCGAAACCCGAATCTTGCGCTGCAAACCCTTTTGGATCTGGACGAGGAGCCCGAATGGGGAGAAGTGGGCATGGGAGTCATGGCCCAAGGAGCTGAGGCAAGACCGGCACCCTTGTAGCCTGGCGAGGGCCACAGGCTGGGGCACTGGGCCCGGAGGGGTAGGGCCGGACAGCTCGAGAGGCTTCAGCTGGTGCAGCTGCGTTCCTTTTTCATTGCTCTTCCGAAGCGCAGATGATTCAGGAGGAAGTGAGTGGCACAAAGTTTTGATTTGGCAGTTTCCGCCAGGGGCTGGGCAGGAGGCCTCTAGAACGTTCCTGCTTGAGGGTGCCAACCGTGGCAGCTGGGATCATGGAGGGTGGTGGATGGTGGGGAAGGCCCACCCCTTTGCAGCCTGGGGAGGGGTCTTCTTTCCAGGACTCCCACCCGAAGCAGCGTGTATCTGGCCCTCGACTAGACTTTCGTGACCTTCACGTCACCAGAGGCGCCAGCGTCCTGGAGTCCCACATGCGGGCAGGACAGGGCAGCTGTGGGCAGGACTAGCTCCGAAAGTGTCCAGGCCTGAGTCCCCACACCTCTCTCCAGCCCTCTCCCCGGGGCCAGAAGTTCCGGCCTCATAGCTGTGAAGCATCTACAAGGGGGAGGAGGGGCCACTGCCACCTTCCCCCTCAGACACTGAGACACCCAGAGCAGAGGCTTCTCCAAGGTCACGCAGAGGCAGGGCCCGAGCCAATGTGGCCACCCAACACAAAGGCTGCTTTGGAGGCATTGCTGACATGCATGGAGGGACCCGAGCTGGGGTGCCTGGGTCACTGGGGGGCAGTGGGAAGCAGGAGATGCCACCAGCCACAGAGAAGTCTCAGTGAGTCCACCCTACCTGTCCTGGCCAGCCCCAGGGTAGACATTGTGGTTCCAGAGACGGGGTCAGAGATGGCAGGGAGGGGGAGCTGAAAGGAGAGGGGTTTCTGACACATAGGGCTCACCACGCGTCCTTGTAAATAAATAACCTGCCAGGAGGGGAGACTGAGGCACAGAGGGGTGGCAAGAGTGCCCGTGAGGACGCCATCCAGGGCAGGAGGCAGGTGCCCTTCCCTGCCCCGCTCAGCAGGTGCCAGAATCCCAGGCTGCATGAGGATTCAATCCCAGTTCCCCAGGGACACGGGAGCCTTCTTTATGAAGGGAGATCCCTGACAGTCAGCCCCCTGTCACGCAGGCCTCTCCCCATTTCCTTGGAGCAGCTAGGAAGAGATGTGGTCTCTTGGCTCAATCAGAAGAACAGGCCTCCCCAGGGGAGAGCACACTCTAGGGTGGGGTAGAGAGGGGATGGTGAACAGCGCCCACCTGCTCCCCCTGCCCGCAGGGGCGAGGCTGTCTGCCCAGCTTGGCCAAGGGGAATCTCCAGGGGGACGGAGCAGGGCTAAGTCTTCTCCTTCACAACACCCTGAGGCTCAGATGAGGCTCACCCTCCCCTGTGTACCTGGGGATGAGCTCTGGGCCCAGCGTACCCCCAGCCTGAGGGTCCCCAGCTTTCTAACTCAGGGACCTCAGCCGGCCACTCCCTGCTCCACCAAATGGCCACTCACTTAACCAAGAGAGCTGCGGTGTGGCGGGTGTGATGGGGGTGTGTGTGTTTGGTGTGATGTGTGTGGCGTGGTGTATGTGTATGTGTATGTGGTGGAGTGTGTGGTGTGGAGTGTGTGTGGAGTGTATACATGTGTGTAGTATGTCGTGTGCCATGGTGTGTGTGGTGCGCGTCCCTCGTTGTAGAGCCAACCCCCCGTGCCGCATCCCGGCCCTTGTAGCACTGGCTGTCTTGACAGGGTGCAGGGGACAGGTGCTGGGGAAACAAAGGGTGGGTGGGGCTCCCTCCTTGGCCTCTCCCATGCTGCAGACCCTGTCCGGGCCCCTTCCCCACCCTGATCTCGAGCCCAGTTCGGGCACCTCCAGCCCGACTTGGTCTTGATCTTGTGCCCAGGCTGCCAAGCGGGTGAGAGCCGTCATCCCTGTGAAAGCCGGGCCGTGTCCCCAGATGCCTGCTGAGGTCCAAAGGCAGACCAGCAGCCAGCCCCTGCCGGGCCCGATTCCCAAAGCGGCCTCTTGGGCCCCTGGGCCTGGTCCGCAGGGCCCTCCGTGGCCAGCCATGGCCGACGCTGCATCCTCATGCCTCCTGTGTCTGGGCTGGTGCAATAAGAACGTGGCGTCAAGGCCTGGGGCACCCCAGCACGCGGCGGTTGTGGGCTCCCGGAGCCCCAGAGCCACCCACCTCCTTCACTGCCTCGTCTCCGTGGGCCGACCCTCTTCCTTCAGAGCAGACCTGACCCTGTGCTCCACAAGCGGCCAGATGCAGCCCAGGGCAGAAGGTGCTAGACTGTGCCTGGGAGCCTTGTCCTCCCAAGTGCTCTGCGGTGACAGCGTGCTCCCCGCGCCCTCTCGACGGGTTGGCGAGGGATGCCTGCAGCGTGGAGACCACCGGAGTACAGCTCCGTGCACCAAGGGCAAGTTAGAATTTAAACCCAGGTTAAAACCTGTCCACACTGATCCCACACGAGGCCTTTAAAGGACCAGTGACAAGAGTGGCCACCTCCTCCTCCAGGGGACAAGAGCCAGGACGGGGAAGCCACAGGCCAGGAGCAGAGCAGCCCTGCACGGGGGCGAGGTTGGGGGTGGCCTCTGACCCAGACCTCTGAGTGGTGCGAGCAAAGCCGAGAGGATTGTCTGGGGAGGCCCTGGGCGGACAGTGCCCCAGAGGGAGAGCGGGGGGCCTGGACAGTGACTCAGGCCCGGGGGGCATGTGGAGGTCACCGAGTAGGCAAATGCGGGCAGCAACTCACTGGGCCTGGCCCCAGGACCCGGCCTGCGCCCTGCGGGTGCTGTCCCTGAGAGGGCAGGGCTTGGGGTCCAAGCAGGGGCTCCCCGCCACCCCGGCAGCAGACAAGGCCAGCCCCGAACCAGGAGAGCAGGAGTGACGGCTGAGCAGGAGCCCAGGGGCAGCCGGGTGTGGGAGCTGAGAGGGGAGAGGGTGATCAGGACAGACAGACGGACGGATGGGAGGGGCCCCAGGGACGATGGGAGATTGTTGGTGCTTTGGGTGGGCGCAGAGTAACCCCTAAAACACAGCGTGCAGTCAGCCAATAAACAGTTGAAATAAACAAAAGCCAATGGGAAGGATGCAAAAAAATGAAACATGAGTCCGGGAGGAGGTTGGGGGGGCAGGTGGCTGCAGCTTCAGGTGCCCCCACCCGACCCCGCCTGCTGCTGGGCACCCTGGGTCTGCTGGGCCAAGTCTGAGGGTGGCGCTGACCACCCAGGAGGGGCCGGGCCGCAGAGCCACCGCCCAGTGGTGGGGCAGGTGCGGTGCCCGTGCCCTACTCCGGTCGGCCAGTGTCCACCAGCAGTAGCTGCCCTGTGCCCGGGAGCTGGCCAAAGGCGAGCGGCGTCCTGAGTCAGGGAGGGCGGAGGAGCCGCACCAGGATCTGAACTTGGTGCCAGAGCCGCTCCCACAACCTCAGCCCTGCTGTCCAGACGAGGCTGGAGGCCTGGCGCCTGCCCTGTCCCTGCTCCTGCAAGGACGCGTCATGCCTGGAGCGGAGCTCGCAGGCCCCGCGAGAAGCCACCCTGCCCCCGCTGAAGCACGTGCCCTTTGACCCCACCAGAGCGGCCAGCACCACTGCGGACACCGCCCCTGAGAGCAGCACGTGTCTGGCGACACCAGGACAGGACAGGGGGCCATGGGAGGGCCCCTCCTTCTTCATCCTGAAGGTCGGCTCGGGGGGCCGCAGGGCAGGGCAGCTCCCACGGACCTGAGCCCCGTCCCCACACACGGGCCTGTCCCGATGACCACTCGGCCCGGGCCCGCCGTTGCTCGTGGGGCTGCGGCTACACCTCAGGGACGCCCCTCCCCACCGGCTTGTGGGCCGCGGCCGGGATGTCGTTGGACCCTTGGCCGACCCAAGAAGGAGGGGCGCGGACCGGCCGATGGCCTCAGGGCCCAGAGCCGGCGGGGAGGAGACAAGGGGTCCCCAGGAGCCATGACAGTGTCTGCAGGCCCAGAGGCACCCCAGGTGGTGTCCACTGTGCACGGTCAGGAAAGGAGAAGGCAAAGCCGGGCCAGGCCTGGCCACGGGAGTGCTGGGCGGCAGGGGAGGAGGGGCAAGGCGGCCCCAGCAGGAGGAGCTGGGTGTGAGGCGCAGGGCACCTGCGGGTGGGGGGCTTCTTGGCAGCGGCTCGTGTTCAGAAGACGCCTCCCGCCCCTCTGCTCTGAGCTGCGTCGTCCGTCCAGCGCTGCGGGCACAGCCCTGTGAGGCCCGGTGCTGCCCGAGGCTGTGGCTCCCTCCACAGGCCCCGCTGCCATCCCCACTCCAACACACCAGCCGTGTGCCCGCCGCGCTCCCTGCCGCACCCGTGGCAGAAGGTTCTGGCAAAGCCCACTGGGGTGCCACGGGAAGGTATGTGGGGGAGAGGGTTCTCCCCCCTCCCGAGGCGGGTAACCATGGCAACGCGGGAGCTGCTGGAGGCGCCCAGCCACCTGCTGGGTTGTCTGGGTGCCGAGGGCCTGGCTGGGCCCACAGTACGCCATGCGGGTCCCCGGGACCAGCCTGTGCGAGCAGCAGGAGCGGGGGCGGCAGGGACAGCAGCTGCAGCCGGGCACCCCCACCCCGCACCCTGCGAGCGGAGGTCCCAGGCTGGGGTGGGGGGGGGCCTGGCCCAGGGACAGGGATCAGCGGCACCCGGGTCTCTAAAGCAGCCCCAAGCAGGCGGCACTGGGACTGACCTGGCGCTTCCTCCACTCGCCTGGGGTCCGGGGCCTCCTGCCCAAGGGGCCCCTTGCTCATGTCGCCCCATCCTCCAGCCTCCTCGTTTCAGGGAGAGGAAAACTGAGGCTCGGGGAGGAGTCGCTCTTGGCAGATTTGGGGTCACGGTGGGGCCATGTTGGCTCCCGAGCGCCCCCCCAGCATCCAGCGGGCCCCGCCAAGGTGGCGGCTGCTGCCCTTGCCCAGCCCCTCCAGGCCTCGTGCCCGTGAGGAAAGGCAGGTCGTCTCGCCACCTCTGAGCCCCCTCTCAGCCAGGGGCCCGCGCGTGAGCCCGGCCTCAGCTCGGAGCCCCCCTCCACATGTCTGGGAAGGGGTATAGGACCCGCCCCACGCACAGGGGGGCTGCCCTGGCTCCAGCCCATCCGAGAAGGGAACCCCCAACAGAAACCAAACACTACGGAACCCCCCCTGCCCCTTCGGACGGGCCCCAGGCCTCCTCCCTCCCAGGCCAGACAGCCGGTGCTCAGCCCTCTGGGGAGACCCTCGTTTCCCTGTGTGTCTTGGTGAATTTTGTCAGTGCAAGCGGCAGGCCCCCCAAGAAATGCAAAAGGCATCCCCCCTATTCAGGCTGCACTCGCCCGACCCTCTGACTGGCAGGCTTCCCTGGGCCCCGGGTGCTCGGAGGCCAGTCGTCTCCCCGCGCCAGGTGGCTGACCACCTCCCCGCCCCTCAGGGGTGCGTGGCCAGGACTCAGAGAGACGTAAATGTACCTTTCTGATGAGTCCACAGTTCTTCCTGAAGCTCGGCTCGGATGAAGTCATCCATCTGACCTCAGCCGCCCTGGTCCAGGCTGTTCTCCTGCTCCCTTGTCTACTGCTCCCCTGGGAACTCCAGAGGTCCTGCCTGGAGGAGGGGGGTTGTGATGTGCCCGCCGCCTCACGAGCTTTGAGTGTGAAGCTGAAGCTGAGCCTGGACTCCCTGAGGGTAGACCAGTGCCTCCCTAGAGTGGGTTCCCTCATCCCTCTCCTCTGGGCTGGCCACAGACGCTCCCCACCAGGGGCCCTCCCCGGGGTGCCCACGGCCTCCCCTGGGCACAGTCCCGCCACATCCTGAGCAACAGGCAGTGTCCCAGGGAGCGCGAGGCAGCCTCGGCCTCCAGGGCTGGGGCCCAGCCAGAGTGGCAGTGAGGCGGAGGCACCTGCCTCTGAGACCCAGCCCGGTGCACCAAGCCTGCTCGCTGAGGCTGTGGTCCGGGGGTGGCAACAGCCTGAGTGGCCACGAGCCCCCCGCCACCTGGCACCTGACCGAGAGGCTCCACCCTGCAGCCCCTCCACCCCAGGACGGACCACACTGTCAGCGCCTGGCCACAGGCGACACTCACACTTGCACAGCCCAGTGCTCCGTTACGCGAGATCATTCCTCTCACTGCAGAAACCATCCCAGGGCGTCCATTTGGAGTATCCCCAGGGGGCAGGCAGAGGCCAAGGTCCCATGAGCAGATTCCCAGGGGAGATGAGGGCTTCCCGGGGAAGGCTGGGCAGCTGAAAGCCTTCCCCTGCAGGAAGGAATCAGGCACTTCATTTGGTGGTGGCGATGGTGGTGGTGATGATGGTGATGGTGGTGGCGATGGTGGTGGTGGATGGTGACGAAGATGACAGTGGTGATGCCGGTGGTGGTGATGCCGGTGGTGGTGGTGGCGAGGAGGAGGGGACAGCGATCACTGTCACCCTCACTGTTCGTATCAGCGGCTGCCGTGTGTCGCAGATCTGCTCCCGCTCTCTGTCCTCGACCACCCGGGGGCACGTGCTGCGCTCACCCGTGCTCTCAGGTGAGAACAGGCGCTGGCTCTTGCCCAGGGACGCACAGCAGCAGAGGACAGAGCTACGCCCAAGACCACCTCGTCCGCCAGGCAGATGCTGGCCTCGGCCTCGCTCCTGGGCCAGGCTCACCTGGATGGGGAGACGCCCGGGGCTGGGCGCTGGCTCACCCCCCTCGCTCCGGATGGGTGCCGGCAGAGCTTCCTGCAGGGCCCCACCTGCCCCCAGAGTCTCCCTGCAGCCCGCACGTAGGCTCCTCGCCAGCAAGTGAGTCTGTGGCAGGAGGGACCCCCCTCACCCGCCTGTGTGCTCTCCCTCTGCCAGCAAATCGGGGCACTCCCGCTTCCCCAGTGGACGTGACGGCGCGAGCCCCTTCAAGCAGGGGCGGTCACCAGGGCTGACCGCTCACGTTGGGCTGTTTCTGTGACTCACGCACGTCCTCCTGGGGGACTTAGCGTCGCTCGCGCTTCCCGGTCCAGTGCGTGACCGAGCGGACGCGTCTCGGCTCATCCCCTCTCGCCACTGGCCACGGACCCGGGAGGGTCACGCCAGGTGCCCAGCACAGCAAGGTCAGGCCCGGGATCCCCATGGCGACCTCCCCATGGGGGCTTTCACGGAAAGATACTTTTTCTGGATGACGTGACCGCCGAGGGCAGAGCCCGGGCTCTTCCTCTTGCATCTTTTCATTCAGCCACGCCCTCAGCGTCCGCGGGCGGAGCCGGCTCTCGGGTTTTCCGGGTGCTGTAGCTGCACGGCGAGGCATTCATCTTTCATGCCCGGTGCGTGGTGCACGTGACGCCACCCCCCCGTGAAGCCATTTGTTACTGATCCTCACCGTCCCCTGGGGAGCAGGGAGGAGCCCAGGAGGATGCTGATGCGGGAGGAGCCACAGCAAGGCCCCCCAGGTAGGGGATTGAGTCAGGGCTGGACATGGGGGTCCAGGCCCCTGCAAAGAGTCTCTTCCCCCGAGAGCGCCTTTCTCTGCTTCCTGTGCACCTGCTGGGTTCGAGGGTTTTAAAAGCGAGGTGGCTGCATTCGTACTGGGGCTGCCCCAACCTGGGTTGCCCTACCCTTGTGCTCCGCCCAACCAAGGGGGGAGGCGTTCCCCTCCGCAGGATCTGACTGGAGAATTCACTCCGGGCCCTCTCCTGGCTTTGGGGCGCTGCGGGGGGGTCCCTGGCTCCGTCAAGACATGCCTTCTCTGTGTCTCTCTTCCTACGCGATGCCTGCCTGGGCTCTGGGGCCCGCCAGACCCGGAGTGCCCTCATCACAGGAGCCTTCACCTAATTACAGCCGCAGTTCCATGAGCGCCAGGGCCGTGGTCCCGGTACCGGGAATGCGGGCTCTGGTGTGTCTCTGGGGGGGAACAAATTTGACCCGTGATGATGGATCTCCACCACCGCCGCCCCTTCCGGAAGCGTCCGCACCTTTTATTCTGGTCTGATGAATCTTTTTCCCCTTGCCGTGGGCTGCACATTGTGTTACAGTTTCGGGGGGCTATGGGAGGCTGGAGTGCCAGACATGGGGTGCAGCTGGGCTTTGTCCACTCCTTCGATAGAAAACCAGCAGTCACACCTGCCAGCATATTCAGAGGCTCCGGTGGTGGGTTCACCTCCGGGGGCGGCTGTGGGGAGCCAAAGCTCGCCTGGCAGGGCACAGGTGAGCAGGGAGGGGCTGGTTTGTGCTCCAGACTTTAGGGGGCCCCAGGACGGGCATTTGAGGGTCGCGGTTCTGGGTGCCCTGGAAAGTGGGAGTCCTCGGGTCCAAGAGCAGCTGGGTCACTGCTGCCGGCCTGCATCCTCACGGGCTCCGGTTCCTCGCACATGGTGCCGGGTCTGTCCTCACCTCTTCTTCCAAGGTGGCCACCTAAAAGGGGGTCTCCTACAGGGTGGTCACCTATTGAAACCTGCCTAAAGTGCAAGGATCCAGCCCCGCACGCATGAAACCCACGTGGGCTCCTGGGGTCAGTGTCGACCCCAGCCCTATGCGGTCCAGGGTCCGGGGACTGTGCTGAGCACAGGAGGTCGGCCCGGTCCACCTGGACCCTATGACCACAGTGTCCCCGCACAGGTCTGGCCAGGAGTGGGCAGCCCCACCCCCACATGACCGCCCCCTTTTGTGTTGCTGCAGAAACTGGCGTCTCCCCTGCAGAATGGAAACCACCACTCCCCACGCAGGGTGCCCGCAGGGTCACGGGCCTCTCACCCCTTCCCCGGCTGCGGGTCCATCCAGGGCTCTGCAGAGGGAGAGCCCACCGCCACATCTGGGTGAGGGCCACGTCCAAGGACTGCCGGGTGGCACCAAGGACACCACGGTGGCCGCCCGGGGCGGAGACTGTCTCTGAAATCGCTCGTCCTGGAAACGCCAGGGAGCCCGCCTCTCCCTCCTCTCCCATCCTTGAACCCCGGCACATCTTCCCCCGGAGCCGGTGCCTCTGCCCCTCCGAGTCAGCTGCGCCGCTGCTGAGTCAGGCGTTCCGCAGCCGTCAGCCGCCGGCGCTGGGGCCGTCTCCCCCGCCCGCCCCGGTGCTCTCCCCTCCTTGGCTCCGGCTCGGCTGAAAAGATTGCAGCGTGCCTGCGGGGGGACTCCGGTTTCTTCACCCTCTCGCCTGGGTGCCCCAGCGGGGCGGGGTGCACCAGCCCCCCGCGGACACTGTCCCGGTGCCTCTACATGCAGGGGACGCCGGGAGTGTGTCCTCGCGCCGCCCCCCGCGTCCCCGCTCATTGATTGCTGCTGAAGGTGGACGCGACAGTCTCTGCTGCTCGGCTGGTCAGCTCGGCCGGTCGCTCGTCACTCACTGCGGCTGCCGCGCGGCCGGGAGGGGCTGTGGAGGCTGCGGGCGGCGGCTGCGGGGCCCTTGCTCGGCGTGGCCTGCGGTGCTGCCTGGAAGCCCCTGGGATTGCATGGCCGCCCCCAAGGGAGCTGGTGAGTGCAGGGGCCAGACAGCGCAACCTTGCCGGGACCCCTCCCTGGGAGTCCTGGGGGTGGCCACTGGCCTGAAGGGCGGAACTTGGGCTTCCCGAGATAGCGCCCCCCGGGCAGGCAGTGAGCCTCGTTCCCCCGGCTGCCCTGACCCAGACTGGCTCCCCAGGGTTGACCCAGGTGCCCCAGGGACTGAGCTCCCTGCAATGCCTAAGAACCCCTGAGAAGGACGGGGCCAGCCGGCCTGCCCTGGAGGGCTGGGAACTGCCCTGGTGTGGGAAGACCGGCAACAGACTAGGAAACAAAAGTTGGGGCGGGGGCGTCTGTGTGCCAGGCCCGAGAACTCTGTCCACTGCCACCCACTCAGTGATTGCAGGCTGTGTCACCCCGCCTCCGTGAGTGCTGCCAAGGGGCTGCCCCTGGGGGCTCCGGGTGGCCTGGGAGAGCTGCCCAGCAGGGAGCTACGGGAGAGGCCCGTGGAGCTGGAGGCAGGAGTCTGCAGGGCCAGGCCCTGAGGGCACTTCACCCCAGTGCCCTTGGGGCACCCATGGGTGTGTTTGAAACGTGCCCAGCAGGACACACGTTCTTGCTGCAGAGAGTCCCAGCCCGGGATGACTGAGCTGGCAGTTCTGGCCGCCACCCCCAGGCCCAGAGCCTGGTCCCTACCTGCGCCGCGAGCATCTGCTGTTGGGGCAGGAGGCGCTGCCCGGGTGGCCTGGGACGCCTCGGGGCTGTGAGGCCCTTGGTACCACCTACTGCTGGGGGAGCGTCTGGCCTGCGCTGGCTCAGTGCTGGGGGCGTGAGTGGGCCCTTGTGGGTGTGTGCATTGTGTGTACGTGTGTGATGTGTGCATTGTGGGTGTGTGCATGTGTTTGGGGGGTGTGTGTGTGTATGTATTGGCCTTACGCCTGTGTGCGCACATGTGCATTTTGGGTGTGTGCATGTGTGCATTGTGGGTGTTTGTGCTGTGCTGTGTGTGTGCACGTGTGTGTGCACTTAGGGGGTGCATCCGAGAATTGAGCTCCCCCCGAGCCATCACAGCTTCTCCCAGGCCTGGCCTGAGGTGCGTCTCCCAGGTTCTGTTCTCCCCTGATCCTCCTGCTAAGCCTCCTGTCACGGGGAGCCAGGGGATGCGAGGTGAGTCCCCAAGGCGAGCAGGAGCCACATGACAACCTCACAACCCCTTTTGCCTCAGGGGCTCAGCTGGGAGCCCCCAGTTTCCCTGGGATTTCTGGGTCAGTGGCCGAGTGGCCCTGAGGCTGTCAGGGTGGAACTCGGCTCTGTCTCTGTCTCTCTCTGTCTCTGTCTCACCTCCCCATCTCTGGCGAGTGTTTCCACATCCAGGCTCTCACTCTCACCCTGCGGCCCGGGTCACGTGCACACACACCAGTTCTATTTCTGAGTCGGTGTTTTTATTTTAGTCGGTTAAACTTTTCCATCAATAAGATTATTTTGAAATGAAACTCGCAGTCCCTGTACAGCAAAATCCAGCGTCACTTGTCATAACTCAAAAGCAACTGGAAAAAGTGGATGGAAATAGATCTAAGGCACCCATCCCGGGTAGCCCCACGCCCGAGGGACCCCAGGATAAGTCGCCGCCAGTTCTCTGGGGACTGGGGCGCTTGCCCCTGCCCCACTCCGGTCGCCGCCCCGGGGTGCAGGCGGGACACCAAGGAGGGTGGTTCCGTGTCCAGGGCACCTGCGGGCCCCTCCGCGCCCCTGCTCTGTGAATGTGAGAGATGGGGGAGGCCGGGAGACCCCCTGGCTGCGTCTGGTCTCGGTGGCCCCGGGGTGGAGTCATCCAGTGTCAGCGCTTTAAGCCAGAAGCCGCGGGGCGCGTCCGCCCCAGACCTGCCGTGGGAGCCCGGGCAAGGAGTGCTGAGCTGGCCGCCCACTCGGCAGGCCGGCCCCGCTCTGCGTCTCGGCTGCGTGACACTAGGCAGCCTGCTGGAAAGCGCGGGTGGCAGAGGAGGCAGGAGGGAAGGCGCCAGCCCTCCCCGCGGCCACCCACTGGGGTTTCGGCGGCGAGTGGTGTCAGGAAGCAGCCCCTGCCAGACTCCTGCGGCTGGCGGCGTCCCGGCAGAGGGGAAGAGGCAGCAGCACCTCGAGGGCAGCGGCAGCAGGCGGGGCTGGCAGGGGCACGGGTGTGGGGGGAGGAAGCGGCAGGCGTGCCCGAGGCCGGGTGTGTGGGAGGCCAGGCGGGAGACCCTGCGGAGGCCTCTGCTGGCCAAGCCCCGTGCCCGGCCCCGCCCCGAGGGCTCTAGGAACAGCATGGGGGACAGAGAAATGGGAACAGGACTCCAGTGGCAGGTGGACACCGCGGTGCAGGGAGGAGCATCCCGGCCCGGTGGGGGAGCTCATAGGCCGCCCTGAGTCGCACCCAGCTCCGGCGAGGGCGGCTGTGGGCAGCGCCATGGGAATGGCAGAGAGAACCGAAGCTCAGAGAGGGGCAGATTGCTCGGGAGGGCCCCGGGGTGGGGGGGCAACCACGCAATGCCAAAAGCAGGAGAGCTTGAAGGAGGAGGGTCAGCCGGGAGTGGAGGAGACGCGAGAGGCGGAGGTGACGGAGGAGAGTGGGGGGTGGGGGAGATGCAGATGGTGGAGGTGAAAATGGGATGGGATGGGGTGATGGGACGGGGGTGATGGGACGGGGGGTGATGGGACGGGGGGGGGGGGGTGATGGGACGGGGGGGTGATGGGACGGGGGGATGAGACAGGGGATGAGACGGGGTGATGGGACGAGGGTGATGGGACGGGGGGTGGTGCTGGTGGGGGGAGGGGACATGCAGGCGATAGGGAAGAGGAAGGGCAGGGCCTGTCGCATGTGCACACGTGTGCAGCTCCTGCGTGCGTCCCCGTGGGGTGCTCGGCTCTGAGCCGCCCGTGAATCGGGCATGGTCCTGGTGGGGACCCCAGGTGAAGACTGAAGCTCGGGCCATAGTCTGAGATCCTGAGCCTGGGGGGCCGCCCACCCCCAGTGCAACCCCCGGGGGCAGCGCGGAGGCGGCAGGACCACCCTCTCCTGGGGAGCACCGGCTCGGTGCCCTGCTCAGCCCCTTCCAAGGCTCCCGGCTCCTGAGAGGGCCACCTGTCGGGGCGCAGGCCACACCCCTCACACCCGACCAGGCCCATCCGGCCGCGGGGCTCGTGGGCAAACAGCCGCTACAGTTGGCGTGTGTGTCCCGCGGGAAGCAGGCGCTGAGGACATGGACAGGACACCCTGGAGAGGGCGGGAGGACAGCCTCTGCAGCGGCGACGGTTGAGTGTGGACATACAACGAGAGCACCCCAGGCCGAGGCTTCCCTGCACAGGCCCGGTGGCAGGACCCGAAGTCTCCAGCCAGCGCGCAGGGAGGGGACGCCCCCTGGAGGTCCGGCAGCACCTCAGACTGGATCTGGCCACTGTCCAGCTCCAGGGTCCCCCAACCTGCTACGCCACCGATCTTGGAACCGGTAACCTCTCCAGAGCACCCCCTTCTTCCTCAGACAGCACACATCCCCCTGCATCCTCACCTCCTGCTCCGCCAGCCCGGTCGCCCCCCCTCCCTGTGGGCACAGGCCGCCCCCTCACACCTGACTCCTGGCATCAGCTCCTGCCGAGACCCCTGCTCCTGCCTCTGCCTGCCCCCCAGTCTTGGAAAGCACAGAGGAGGCCTCTGGCTGTCCCAGCTCTGCTGGTGGCACAAAGGACTGGCTTGGAGAAGGCACCGCCCGGGCCACCGCTCACCAGACAGTTGTGGCCCAGCCCACGGAGCCACGCTGAGCCCGTCTCCTTGCTGTCATCTGTGGTTCGGGGTGAGGATTCAGTGCAGGGGTGCACGGGAGCCCCCCAGCCCAGCCCTCCACACACTGCCCTCAGTCACCACCAGCTCTGACCTGTCCCCGCCTGCGGGCACCTCGGGCCTCCTCCACCCACGGCACTGAGGCGGCCCCCGTGTCCCTGCCCCCAGCTCTCCAAAGGCCAGCCTGGTGCACACTCTGCGGACCCAGCCCTCCCCCGGGGCTGGCCGGGCCAGGGCGTCTGGCAGAGCGGCCACCCCGACGGCCGCCCGGGCACCGCAGCTCATGGCGCTAATCACGAGGCAGCAACACCACAGCGCTGACTTCATGTCAGCGCAGTTGCGAGAAGGAACAAACAATCTGTATGAGCAACTCAAATCAAAAATAAATGAGGCAAAAGAGCCGCCAAAAATAGTTCGCTTCAGAGGCGGCGGCAGTGTCCCGCGGCCAGCTGGGGCGCTGGCGTGTTTACCCCGGAGCAGGCTCAGGGCTGCCGTCAGAGACACGGCAGTTACTCGCGAGTAACAGCAGGCGCAGAGGCCCGCGGCCGCCTCCCCAGGCCCCGGCGGGCGGGCAGCGGGACCCAGCGGTGTCGTCTGGCACTTGAGGCGCCCTCCTGACACAGTGACCCCCCAGCGGGCCCAGCCCCCCAGCGCAGAGCCCAGCACCAAGGGCCGGCGTGTCGGCGGGTGACAAGTGCTTCTCGTGCCCAGATCAGAGGACACGGGCCACCCTGAGGCCATGCCAGCAAGACGTCGTCTGTGGACACCGAAATGTGAATGTTAGGAATTCCGCGTGCTGTGAAATCTTGTTTTTCTGCCAAAAACGGGGAGAGGGTGAAAAGTGCTGAACCATCACACGCAGGTGAGGGCCATGGCCGCGACTCGTCCCGAGCGACAAGGGAGGCCCCGGCCACCGGCCGCCCAGAGCCCCGCGCTTGGTCTGGAGCCTCCCGTCTCCAGAAGGGGTCCGGCGAACTGCAGGGCGGTGGAGGCGACCCGGGCTTGATGTCTGGAAGACGCCCCTGAGGGGCAGCCAAGCCGCACCCTCGAGCCCCAGCTGCTGCCCCGTCACACTGACTCAGCTTCCGTGTCCCCCGCCGCCTGTTCCCGGCCGGCCCGTGAGGCCTGCTGCCAGACAGCGGCCCAGACCATGTACCTGCGCGTCAGAAACCCCGTGCGGCTCGCGACAGAAGCAACCTCCACTGACGTCACAGCCGGCGGCGGTGCTGGGCGTCCCCCCGCGCCCGGGAGACCAGGAGGCCGGGTTGGTTCCCTCGCAGGAGCAGAGCGATCGAGGCCCGGGACGCGGGCTTCGATCATCACAGAGGACCTTTTTCGTCTTTTCACTCGCCGCCGGGCGTAGTCAGCAGAGAGCCCCCAGAGGGAGCAGTGCAGGGCCCCGCGGGGTCCCAGGCTGGTCGCTGCCCACCCAGCCCTCCTGCTCCTCTGGGCGCGCAGGTCCCAAGAGTCCCGGCCCCGAGGAATGCGGGTTACGGAGAGGCAGGCTCCCTGGCGCCTCTCCTTCAGACATGCCGCGCCGTCTGGGACTGCTCAGCCAGAGAACTTCTGGGGGTTCCCAGCAAGACCCCCGTGGCGGCGGCCTGGGCGCCCACGCCGGCCCCCTCCCCTGCCTGAGACGCAGCTGGGTCCCTCCTGAGGAAGGAGGCCGTGTGGGCAGCCAGCCCGTCCCCGAGGAAGAACGTGCCAAGGAGCCTGCCCCTTCCATCGGGAACGCCGTCCAGGACCCGCCGTGTCCGGCAGCCCAGCAGGAAAAGGACACAGCAAGGGGTCAGGCCGGACGGCCGTGGCTCTCGGCGCGTTCCCTGGCCCGGCTTGACCCCCACGGACGCCTCCAGCCCTGGGCATCTCCTGCCCTCCTGGGCCAAAGTAACTTTTTTTTAAAGAAGTGGCGCTCCCTGGAGAGACGCAGACCAGGCGGCCCCGGGAGCAGGCTCGGCCCTGGAATGGACCCCTCCCTGCTGCCCGAGACCCGTGGGAGCAGCGCGTGCAGCGCCCTCCAGGCCTGAGGCGGCTCCAGAGTGTGAAGGTGCCGGGGGAACCCCACTCTGGAGCCGAGTCTCTGGGGCAGGCTCCTGGTGCCGCGCAGTTTCCCAGGGCCTCGCCTGCCTGGGGGGGCGGGTGCTCTCCTGCCGGGAGGGTCCCCACTCTCCGAGTGGTCACTTTCGTCTGTGTGCGCTCTTCATCCTCTGCTCCCTCCTGGTCATCTCAGCCCTCGGTTTCCTCAGTCGGCTGTGAGGTACTCGACGCCCTGGAACTGCCCACTTCTCTCTTCTCTTCCCTTTCTCCCCCGCTGCCCTGTCTGTACCGTAACCCCGCCGAGGACCCACTGCAGCCCCCAGTCCCGTGCACTGGACAGACTGGCTGCCTCCCACCCCTGGGGAAGAGGGTGTCCACCCCACTCCCCGAGGCTGCAGACAGCACAGGCGAGAGGTGGGGAAGGAAGGTCCCCCGCATGGGCCCCGGGTGAGCAGGAAGTGGTTTTAAGGGAGGAAAAAACTTCTCCAAAGAGGGGGACCTCGCCTGCCCCCCAGCTCCCCACCCCCAGGTGTTCCACTTGCTGTTTGCACCTGCTACGCCCCGACCCGAGGCTGGGACAGGCACTGGGTACAGCAGAGCCCGTCCAGGTCGGGGCTTCTCCGCGGACTGGGCCTTGGAGTCAGCCGCACAACTCCCAGCCTCGCCAGCTCCCCACCCCTGACCCCATCAGAGCAGCAGTCAGGAGCCATCAAGGAGGCGGAGGCGAGGGCGGAGGCGTGGGGCCCCGCCCTGGACCGCACCTCTGTCCCCTCCCCTGCGGAAGGGCCCGGCCTGCCTGGGAGGGCATGAGCCTGCTGTGCTTTCAGGAAGTTTGGGGGATCTGGGCACACCGCTCCGTGCCACTCGGGGCCGCCAGCTTCACCTACCCCCAAAATGGCCTTGTCTCCGGCCGTCCTGACTCAGGAGCAGGTACGGGGGGGTTGGGGGTTTGGAGCTTGGGGGGCACCAGCTCCTGGCCAGTCAGGGCGATGGGGGCCAGCAGCACCCTGGGCCCTTGCCCTGCACCGTGGGTGCAGCCGATGGGAGCTGCCTCTCCTGGACCCGGCAGAGCCTCCATGCAGCCCCTGCCATGGCCGTGACCCGGGAGTGCTGGGGTGGCCGGCTCCGGGCATGCCTGACTCCACACGGCACCCCAGGCCTGCTGGCTGCTGCTTTCCTCCCCGTGGCAGCGAGGTGGGAGCCACGGGGGTCCCTTGGCACCTCCAGGGGTGTCACCAGGCCCCCACCTAGGATTTCCCGTCTCTGAGTGGAAAGTGGCTCACGGAACGAAGGAGCGAGGGTTCTGCTTCAGAACATGGCGAGTGGCCTCCCTCTCCCCGGCTGAGTGCCGGCGGGGACGCGGCAGGAGCCAACCTGCAGCCCTCGAGGGCCTCACCAGGGGAGAGGGGCCGGCTCCCGGGGCTTCCTCCAGCGGGGAACAGCCCAGCGCTGCTTGGTCGTGCCTCGCCCTGGTCTCCCGCCTGGGCCCGGGGAAGGATATCGGGGCAGGGTGTGGCCGTGACGAGGAGGGGGAGGGGGGAGTTTGAGATTCCCCGGGTGGGACGGGCGGTAGTGCCGCCCCGAAACACGGTTGCTGAGTGGATGGATTTGGCTCAGGACCCGTCTTGGAGGCCCTGGAGCAGGCAGGGGTTTGCGTCCCGAGCCCTGCCCTGCCCTGAGGCCTGCAGCTCACACTGTCTGCCAGGCACAGAGGCCCCTCAGCCCAGTCACCAGGTGAGGACCAAGAACCCGCCCTTCCAGCCAGGAGGACACAGGGGCTGGTGGAGCCGCCACCAAAGGCGCCCCCACCTCCTTGGTCTGAGCCTCCATCCCCGAGACCCTGGCTGCTGAGCCCCGCGACCCCGTCACCGCTGTGCTGAGCACAGCTGTGACCCTTCCGTGGGAAGGCGCTCGGCCCCCAGGCGCTCGGCCCCCAGGCCCCTGAGAAACGGGTATGGGTGGGGGAGGCCGCCTGCAGGGTGGGGGAAGGCACAGCTCCTTTGTTTGGGAAAGTTGAATGTTTTCTTACCACGATTTTTAAATGTGGCATAAATTAGCTGTGGCCGCCTGGACCTGGGCTCTGTGCTGGACCGACCTGCTCTTTGTAATGGCGGAGGTGGGGAGGCATTGGAACGCTGCTTTGAAACATGAAAACTTCATCTGTGATCTTTTTAAAAATAGACCCGCTGCGTGGACGCACGCGCTGTCCCGTGGCCTTGCTCATGGGCCTGTGGCTTGGTCTGGACGCCTCCGCTGTTGCCTGACCACGTGGCGTCCACACTGGTCAGCTCGCTCTCCACTGGCGGTCCCTTGGCCCAGACCTCAGGAGCTGGGAGGAGAGACCCATTCTCTAGGCAAAGAGCAGGGGGTCCTGGCCGCGACCCCAGCCTCTGGCTACATTTCTGCTGTTTTCCTTCTACCCCCTCTGGACTTGAGCAAGACCTGCTGTTGGGGATCGGGGTAGCTCTCCTCCCGGGGCATCCTGGGGCACCCCTCTGTTAGCCCCAAGGTGACCCCAGCAGCAGAACAGAGACCCCAAGTGCACTCAGGCGCGGCCCTCCCTCGGGCCAGGGCTCGCCTCAGGAGTGGGCTCCGGCTTAGGCGTGGGCTCCGGGAGGAAGCATGGGTTACGCAAGCGCCTTCCGGCTCTGTGTGGTTTCGAGCAGTTATACCTCTTCCTGTCACTTCAGGGATGTGCCATTACTGCCACAGCTGCAGTCATTGGCCCCATAATAGGTGGTGGTTTTGTGCCACATAATTGTCAGAGTGACACTTCAGGGCCTCGGCAGGAAGGATTTCCAGGGCGCGAAAAGCACAACGCCAAGTGCTACCTTTCAAGAGGCAGGAGCTCGAGGCCAAGCCTTGTGCTCCTGGGTTCCGGGAAGAGGCCTGGATGCCCACCACACCCGGGCAGCACGAGCCTGTCCTCTGTCTCCCCACCACCACCACCCTGAGACAGCGTTCACAAAGCGTCCACCACGTGCCTGGCACTGCCTCGGCCACCAGGCACACATCGGGGGACAAAAGAGACAACGTTCCCAGCGCTGGAGGCACCCCCATCCCAGTGATCACGGGACCAGAGTGTATTAATGTGGGGAATGGCCATCATCGGTGTCCCTGCCCCTGGCACGCCTACCTTCCCTCGCGGCATTAAGATTGGTCTCTGCGTTCAGGAGAGTAAAACATCTCCGCCTCGGTCACAACGGCACAGCAGCCCACTCCCGGGGAAGCAGCTGCCTTGGCACAAGGGTCCAGGAGCTCAGAGCCCCAGGCCCCTGCTCGTCCACACCCGCGCGGGGCAGCTAAGAGGAGGAGCCTTCAGATGAGGCTGCAGCCCCAGCCAACTCCCAGGACCACCATCAAGTTGGATTCCCAGCTCTCCAAAACGGTGTAAGGAGCGTCTGCCCCTCCAAGCTACTATCCCTGACCGGGGCAATGGCTGACGCCCCTGGGGTTGTCATTCTTAAGACCTCAGCCCCCTAAGGACAGGCCTCCTGGGCCCTCTGAGCTCCCAGCTGACCCAGAATGGGGAGGCAGGCACAGAGGCCTAAGCGCACACACCACCCAGCACGCTAGCCAGGTAAACACACGACTGGTCGAGTTCAAAGGACATCAGCCTTCCAGGAAGATGGGAAGAGGAGGAGCTTCCTGACAGCAAAGGAGAGGGTCACAAGGGGAGCGCAGATTTTCTATCAAGCCTGGGGGCCCTAGAAAGTGACCTAGAAGGCCCGTCCACTCTCGGAGCAGGCCGCCTCAGGGCCACATCCCGGTGACTTCATTGGCCTCCTGCACATGGCGCCACTGCTCGGGGTGGCGGCTCCGTTGGAAGCACAGCCAGGCCTGGGGGCCCCGTCCCAGCTGCCTGCATCCGGGAGCCCAGCGCACCCTGCGTGTGCCCACCCTCCCGGCCGCGTCAGCCCATCTCACGGACCAAGGACCTGAGGCGTGGGACGTGGGAGGCCCCAAGGTCAGGTGGCCCAGGGAAGAGCAGCACTGAAACCAGGGCCAGATCTGAACCCCAGCAGGCCCTCCGGTCTCTCTCTGACCCTGGTCCCCTTGCGTCACCCGGAGACGCCCGCCCTAGGAGCAGCTCGCGGCTCGTGTGGCCAGCTCAGGCGAGGTTTCCACTCCAGGACTCCGAGATAAAGGGGTTTTCCTGTGCTCCAGCCCTGCGTTAGGAGGCAGGCGTGGCCCGCTCTCCTGGTAGCCGAGGCTGGCCCCCAGCCACTCCCAAGCGATGATCTACTGCAGCAACCTCCCTGGGAGCAAAGCAGTGGGGGCTCCTGGGTGCTAGGTTCAGACTCCAGCCCTCCCGGGGGCGGAGCTGGTGGGGGACGCCCGCGCCCTGACCAATGGGTCCCTGGACGGCAGAGGCTCAGCACAGCTCTGCAGCTGGCACCACACTGCTCGCGCTCCACTGACGCGTGTGCACACGTGCGTGGGGCGGCCACAGGGTCACGTAGCTCAGGACGCGGATGTGGAGAGGTGAGCAGTGGGGCTGAGACTCCCGCACCTCTCCCCGCTCCCCCCCACCCCCGCCAACTCCAGCTTTGCCAGTCAGCGCCGGCCGCCAACCAGGACACCCGGGACGAGCATGGCCCCTGCCAGGCCCCATCGGGAGGCACCTCCCGGACATGATGCCTCTATCCGGGACGCACAGGCTCAGGTCGGACTTTCTTTGTGTCTTTGTGGCGTCCACCTTTAGTGCTGAGGCTAAAGGGCCCTGAGAGAGGGAGGGGTCGTGAGTGCCCCTCAAAGCGCCGACTCGGGCACCCCAGGAGAAGCACAGTCATTCTTAGCCCCCGCAGAGAAATGGAGGTGCTTGCAGGCCAGGCCCTAACACCAGGTCCCAGGCGGCTGCCCACAGAGAGTACCAGGCCCAGTGTCCAGAGGGCCCAAGGCGCCTCAGCCAGTCCCTGAAAGAGCCCTCAGTGGGGGCTGCGCCCAGCAACAGTGGGAGACCCCAGGACCAGCCACTGTGTCCTCTCCCATCTACGTCGGCTTCCGCCGGTCTGCTCTACCCAGACACCCGTCGGCCCTCCTGGGGTGATGGAGGACGGAGAAAACACCCACGGGGTGAGGTTGCCGGGGAACAGACCCCCACACAGCCTGCCAGCACCCTCCCGGATCCTTAGCTAAGGGAGGGCCCCGACTTCGCAGTGGACAAAGATGCCTCCTCGCTGGACGGACAGACACCTCCCCAGGAGGCTGCGGTCACACGACCCACGCGAATCTGGAGTGTGGGTCCAGCTGCAAGACTAACGGCCTGACCTTTAAGAGAGCAACGTCTCAGTGGCATGAGAAACAACAGAAGAAAAACGGGGCGAGCTGGTGGGGTGCTGGATGGGGTACAGTCTTGGCAGGGGCCGCCGGGGACTAGCCAGAGCCATTTGTGAGTCTTGGGTGGCTCTGGTATTCTCTCAGCTGTGAGAGCGATTTCAGGACATGGGACTACAGGCTGTGCATCGGGGCGCGGCGTGGACGCCTGGGGGGCTCACGGCCTGTGGGGACGCCCAGCGACGTCCTCAGCCCAGAGGAGCAGGCTTCGGCAGAGGGGGGAGGGGACTGAAAAGGCTTGGGGGGCCTGGCCTGCAAACGGGGTGTGCAGCTGACACCCCGTGAGTGGGAACAAGAGTGCACAGGTGCTTGTGACCAATCTGATTTTTGTACGTCTTTTCTGATGTTTGAAAGTTTTTCAAAATAGTCAGCGGGGACGGCAGGGCCCAGAGGTGGAGGTGGCCTGTCGGGCTCCCTGCCAGGGAGGGGCTTTCCTCGCCGCCCAGGCGCTTCCTGTCTCACCCCTTGTTGCCCTGGTGGGACTGTTGGCTACTCCTGCAAGTTTATATGGGGCGGCTTGCTCAAGGTCACACACGGGCCAGGTGGAACACCTGGGGGACACCGTGGGGGTGGGGAACCCAGACTGGGGACTCCTAGCCCGACCCCAGCAGCACCCTCTCAGCTGCCAGCGTCCCTGGAGCCTCAGCGTCCTGGAGCCCAGTATGGGGTGTCTCAAAAGACTCCGAAGCCTCTTCAGGGGGACCCCCCCCACTGCCTCCTCGCTCCGCTGCCCAGCGGCTCCCTGGAGACCGGGACGCAGGCTCCCTGGGATTGGCGGTGGGGCGACGCGGAGGCGCCTGATTGGACAGCAGCCGCTGCAGCTGCAGGAGGTGGCTCTGTGTCCTGCCTGCAAAGCAGGGACAGAACCCCAGGGGCCCCTCCTCCCTGCGAGGCGGCCAAGGTACCCCTGAAGTGTGAGTAGGCGCTGCTGTGGCCGCGGCTCCTTCCTCCCGAAGCGGCGGCGCCAGGGCCCATGGTGGCTCAGGAGCCCGGCCGTCAGAGGGCAGCTGGCAGGGAGGAGGGCACCGTGCCAGCCCAGGTACTTCCTCAGGTGTAGCTGGTGGCACCTACTGTCCTCGCACCCACAGCAGCCCTGAGCACCCCACCCCAACAGAGCCTGCACTGCACCCTCCAAAGAGGACTGCCCGTCCCACATGCTCGGGTGTCCCCGGCTCCCCCACCCCAGCACCGGGGCGCCCACTTGCAGTCAGTGCGCACGGCCCAGCCCTCTGCAGCAGGCTGAGTCAGGCCTCTGCGTGGCCTCCACGTGCCGGACACAGCAGGGGACACCACACCCGCTGCCCCCCGGGCTGGCGCGGTCGGTGGTGGGGGAGAAGGAGGGCGGTGAGAAGGCGCAGGGTGGGGAGAAAGGACACGCAGGGGCGGCGTGTGGGGAAGGCGGGGCTGCAGCTCGAGGAGACTCGGACAAGACCCCATGAGAGGGAGACCTGAGTGAGGGGCCCGGGCAGAGCTCGGGGCTCAGAGAGCTTCGGGCGGAAGGAAGTGCAGGTGCACGCGCCCTGAGGTTGGCGGCCTCTGGGTTCTGGAGGCCCTGGGGGACGAAGGCGATGGCGGGGTGAGGGGCCGCGGGGAGGAGGGGCTCTCCAGGAGGAGGCAGGGCCCTGAGGCCACGCTGGGACCTGGGCATTTACTCTGGCTAGAATGGGAAGCAAAGGCGCCAGCAAAGGGATGCCGTGCTCCGATTTATGTTCTAGAAGGTTCGCTCTGGCTCCGTACAGCAGACTATAAGGGCAACGATGGAAGGAGACCCGCCGGGGAAATGCACGAGGGCACCCGACCGGAGGAGATGGTGGAGCGCACCCTTGGGAGGGGTCTGGATGTTTCTGAAGATGCGTCGGGGTCCGCCTGGGAAGCAGGGCTGGGGCACCATCAGGAGCTCTGGGGGAGACAGACAGCGTCCCACATCCCTGCAGACACACCAACTGGCCGGTGGGGTTCGGGGAGCAAGCGGGCTGGTGATAAAACCGTGGGGCCTGCGGTGTAGCGAGGTGCCAGGGCCAGAGTGGAGAAAAGCACCCGGCAGCCAGCGGGGCGCGAGGCAGGGAGAGGAGCGGCCTTCTCAGGCAGACGGAGGCGCAGCCGCCAGAGGCGCAGGACCTCGGGGAGCGAGGTGGCGGGTGGCCCGCTGTCCCCCAATGTGAGGGGCACCGTCAGGCTTGGCAACAGGGAGGTCACAGTGACCTTGTCAAAGTGTGGCTTCGGAGCAGTGAGGACTGACGGGAGAGGGAAGAAAGGATGACGTTTTTAAGGATGTGTCCTGTGAGTGGAAAATAGAAATAGGACAGCAGAGGAATCATCAGTGGGGGCATGCAGATGGCTCCAGGGGACCCTGCTTGGGGTGGGGGTGCTCAGGCTGGCCCCTGCGGTGCGGGTGCACAGCCAGTCCCCCAGGGAGCCCCCAGAGCCACTCAGGGTAACGATGCTGCTCTGGCGGGTGGCCTGGGGCGCCGGCTTCTGTGCACCTGTGTAGTGAAACCAAGAGTGAGGGGGCGGGAGAGCAGGTGTGGGGGATCCGGGGGGCAGGGGGGAAGGTTGCCCTCTTGGAGATGGTACAGGGCAACCCCAGTGTGGAGTGGGCCGTCCTGTGTGGGTCCTCATCCGCGCTTAAAAGGGACTTATGATGAGACAACTGCAGGCTCACACAAGGGTCATAAAGGGTTTGCGCACAAAAAGGGGAAATGAAGAACAACTCAGGGAGAAAAAGAGAGATGAACTGGTGACTGCGTCCTACCAGTTCCGCTGAGCGGGAACCCCAATACCCCGCTGAAAGCCGGCGAAAAACCAAGGACCCTCAAGGCCCACAATTCTGGTTCAACCCCAAGCCTGGCTGCTTAACTCCACCCCCAGTTCCCAGCACCCTCCCTTGGGTGGGGATGACGTGATGGGGCTTGTCGTCCCTGGTGTCAGGATCTCTTTGGCCTGGGGCGGGGGTGGAGCCCGTGAAAGGACATCCTTTCCCCCTACAGAGAGCAGGAGACGGAGGCCGCCCACAAGGCCCGCGGGCTCATCCCGGGAAGGGCCAGGCAGTAAACGCTTAGCCTTGCAGGCCGTGCGGCCCCCGCTGCGGACCCCCAGCCTGCCCGTGCTCGGGGGCGACGGTCTGTTCGTTCTCTTCGCTGCAAAGAATCTTTGCACAAACGTAGAGACTTAGAACAACTTTCGTCACCGCTCAGTGTCCGGGATCAGGAGCCCAGGCACAGTTCCCCCAGGTCCTCCGTGCCTGCGGCCAGGTGTGGGCTGCGCCGGGGTCTTGCCTGAGGCCTCACCTCCAGGAGGGCCGCCCAGGCTCAGCTCCCTGCCCGGGGCCTCCAGCGCCGGCCCAGCAGACCCGGCAGGGAGCGTCTGCAGCCAGCCAGAAACTGTCCGCGCCCCTGGCCCAGAATGACGCCCTCACCTCACGCCACAGGCCGAGGGTCCAGAGCAAGGCGCCAAAAGGCACACACGGCCGGGGTCCGGGCGCAGGGGGCACCGAGGAGCGGGGTCGTGGGGACATCCGACGCGCTGCCTACCTTCGAGCCAAGGTCGGCCCAGCCGACCACGGTGGACTGGACTCGGGCGGGCGGCGGCAAGACTGACGCTGGGGACGGCGGGGCCACTTCCGGGTGGGGACGGCCCTCCAGAGTCCTGAGTCCAGGGTCCCTCTGGTCTGGGCAACCGGAAAACACCCCAAACCCTCAGGAACACAGCCAGGGGGGTGCGCAGACCCCATGAGGCAGGGCTGTTTGTCCCCCTCTGCCTGTCCCTGTCCGCCTCTGTCTCTGCCTTGGGCCTTCACAGAAGAGGAGTCTCCTGGCGAACCTGGGGCCTCTCTTTCCTTAACCACCACCCCCCACCTCTGCTTCTCCCCCAGAACCTTCCCTCGGCGAGAAAGAGAGGAGGCCGTGACCAGTGAGCCAGCTCCATGTATCCAGAGTCGACCACAGGCTCCCCAGCGCGGCTCTCCCTGCGGCAGACGGGCTCCCCCGGCATGATCTACAGGTGACCCCCGCCCCCACCCGCGGCGCCCCAGCCCTGAGGGGAGCACAGGGGAGGCCAGTGAGAGTTTTCTCCAGGGGGAGAGCAGCAAGTTTTAAACCAAAGCGGGAAAGAGAAACGTTTCCCGGGTGGGGCGGAGCCAGGAGCAGACTCGGGCCGCCCCCGACGCCGCCGCAGGGTCCCCGGGGCCCGGGAGTGGGTGGGCAGCCCTGCCCGGCCCCTCTGCGTGCGCACCTGGGTGCCCCTGTCCCCCAGCACCTGAGCAAGGCCAGAAGGTCTGCGGGGCCCACGTTCCCTCTTTCGGCCCCCCGGGGAGAGGAGGGCGCCCTCCACCCTCCTGTGGACGCCTCCTCCGGCCTGGCTCTGGGTCTTCCTGTTTGGAACCTCGCCGCTGTCGAAGCTCTGGGTGGACATGTGGGAGCTTCGGTGAGCTGCTGGCTCAGTGGGTGGGGCACCGGAAAGAGCACCCCCCAGGGGCACCCCCGGGTCCATCAGGCCTTGAGTGTCACTGTCAGGGCTGAGCCAGGGTGTCTGTGCACCTTCAGGGGACGGGGGCGTCCATCAAAACCCTGAGGGGCCCCCCGCTACCCCCAGTCACACACGGACCGCCCGGCGTGTGGGCTGACGGCCTTCTTGGTCCGAGGGTTCTCACACCTGCTCTGAAACGCATCGCATTAAAACCCAAACCCAGAGGTCTGCGTCTGACCCGCGCCCGCTCGGGTGGAAACATCCATACTGCAAGGACCCAGGGCCCCAGCACAGCCGCCCTCTGCCTCCCTGGGCCACTGGGTGGCGCTGGCACGCGCGCTGGGTGCCAGCACCCCCTCCGCGAGGCCCACCGCAGAGGGCGGGCCGGGCTCGGGGTGCAGCCGCGCCAGCCAGCACCTCCTGTGGTTAACGAGCATCCTGGGCTCTCTCTCCTTTTTCTCTTCCCTCCATTGCTGTCCGCAGTACCCGCTATGGGAGTCCCAAAAGGCAGCTGCAGTTTTACAGGTAACACCCTCGTTTCCCCAAACCCGCGAGCTGGAGGCACGGGGTGGCGGCGCCCACGGGGCTTGTGGTTTCTCTCTCCACGCCCACGCCGGCAGGTCACATTCCCATGAAACCGTCGCGGGGCGCTGTCTGCTCTTAGGGTGCAAGGCTCCGAGGCCATGTCCCCCTCGCTGGAGGGCTTTGTTGTCTGCAGGGCTCCTGGGTGCATTGAAAGCCAAACTCCCCCGGGCCGTGCGACCTTGACCGTCTGCGGGGACTCGGGGGCTCCTGAGTTTCCCTGTTGGCCACTCTACACACTGGCCCAAGGAACTGGCCAGGGTGCCACTTGCAGGGCCTTGCGGGAGGCACCCTCCTCTGGGTGCCTCTCCCCAACCTGTAAAGCGGGGCTGCCCGTGAGCACACATGCTCCTTGGAAGTCTGAGGCCCTAGGAGGACACTTTCATGGACATTTCATCCCAGTGGGGGGTGAGCACTGCCGGGGCGAAGGCAGGAGGGCAGACGTGTGGGGACTCACATGGCCTGAACACAGGCCCGGGTGGGCGGTGTGTCTTGGCGCTCAGGCCTGGGAGGGCTCACGTCCAGAGTCAGCTCCCACGTCCACGCCCCCCGGGGACCAAGCCGGGGCCGGTACTGCTGATGCCCCGCACTGTGGCGGGGACCCGTCGCAATGGGCTTCCCCGGGGCCCTCCCCCAGCGCCTCGTCCTGACCGTGGCCATCGCAGGCTAGCCCGCTTGCTGTGCGGTGTCCTCCTGACGGAGCGCTCCCGAGAGGTGGCCACACCTTTGGTTCTACTGCACCTGTTGGTGGGCAGACTCTACCTGAAATAGTCAGACCTGAACCTGGGCTTGCAAATGCTTTTGTCAGGTGAAGGGTTACCATGGCGTGTGTGTGTGTGTGTGTGTGTGTGTGTGCGTGTACGCATGTGCATGCGCGCGCAGGGCATCCTGTGTCAAAAGGAGGCCAAACATGCATTTGACCTGCATCCTCAGGGCCCTCGGTCCTCGAGAGAAGGCTCAAGGGAGCAGACCTCAAACCCTGGGCACAGAGGGGCCCTCCTGGAGAGGGCGTCGTGTAAGGCACAGGTGGCACCGAGTGGAGGTGGGAGAGCGCCGTGTGCCCTAGCCAGGCCCCCGGGGCCAGCCCTCCAGGGGAGCACCCCGGCCCGTGAGCCTTCCTGCAACAGGACAGGCCCCTCGGTGCCTGGACCCCCCGCCCAACACACCCCCACCCCGGCTGTGCCAAGGCTCCGGCCGCCTGCCCTTGGCGTCTCCATGCGGCTTCTCCACAGTCACTCAGGGTGTCTCATGAGCCTCTGACGAGGACCTGGCGGGGCAGCACCGAGCAAAACGCGCCGCGGGCAGGGACATTCATGGCCACGTGTGTCCCGGGCCGAGGAGTCAGCTCGTGGGGGGCTGGGCGGGCTTGGGCCTGGCTGCAGGCGGTCCTGGGTTCCAGCCTCTGGCCTTTCAGCCAGGGCTCTCCCAGACACGTCCTCTCCTGGCAGAAGTGCCAGAGGCGAGGCAGAGACGCGGGAGGTCTCCGGGGGCCCCCATTAGAACGGGCTCCCTCTCGCTTCACACGCTTTGGACTAAGCCAGTCTCGTGACCGAGCCCGATGTCAAAGAGCAGGAGAACGCGCCGCCCACCTGTGGGCACCAGCCGGCGATGCAGGGAGGGGAGGGGTCGGTGGGCAGCAGGCTGCAGCCGCCCAGAGCCCAGCAGCCTCTCGCCGATGGTCCCCGATGGTCTCCAGCAGGTGTGCGGGGCTGGAGAAGGCGGGGAGCCGCTGGGTGTGGTCACAGCTGAGCGTGGGGAAAGGCTTCCGGGGAAGGCAGTAGGCGGCGCTGAGCTGCACCTGAGGCTGGCAGGACCAGGAGGACCTGAAGGGCAGTTACCAGGCTGGGCTGTCACCAGGCTGGGCTGTCAGGGACAGGAAGAATGGCCAGAGGCCGGACTGTAGGGGTAGGTGGGGGTCAGAGCGGCGGGGGCGGGGCTTGAATGCCAGGTGCAAGCTCTCGGGCTGCATCCGTGGGCACCAAGGAGCCACCGATGGTGTTTGAGCAGAAAGAGGCCGGAGCCCCCCGTAGGAGCGCAGCGCGGAGCAGGGAGTAAGGCCCGGGACCGCGGATGCGGAGACCAGGCGGACGGGCTGAGCCGCCGGAAGAGGGAGAGCAGGCAGCTGCCGGGGAGCCACACCCACAGGCCAGAGAAGGGCCTGCTCAGAGCTGCAGGCTGGTGACGGTCACTCAGCAGTGAGGCCGGGGCCCCCTGCAGCCAGGAGGTGCCCCAGGACATGGGGGCTCAGGCACTGCCATGGGCTAGGGCTTTTGAGCCCAGGCACCCCCCTGCCATCCTCAAGGCCTCTCCAGATGGTCACCTCCAGGTCCACATCCTCCCCATTTCACTACTCTCTACCCTCAGCCTGGGGCCGCGACCCGCAGCCCCTTGGCAGCCACCCTCTTTGCTGGCCTGTCTGGAGGTGAGCAACCAGCCTCCACCCAAAATCTTGCAGGCACCGGCTCACCTTAGCTGGTGATGCCACCCTGAGGTACTCTGGGCGTCCTGAAACTACCCAGGGTGCCCCCCACCTCATCAGGACGTCAGGAATGGGGGTGCAGCCCAGAGTCAGCCCAGAGCTCGGCCTCAAACCCCAAGCCCCAGGTCAGGACGCGTGCTGGGGGAAGGGAAGGGTCTCCGCAGCCCTGCCTGGGAGAGTGGCAGCATGGGGTTCCTATAGAAGACTTGAGGGCCCCTCCTCCTGTGCACAGGTCCTGGGGGGCTTGGAGGTGCTGACCTGGGCACTTCCAGGTGGGAGGGAGGAGCCATCCATCTGGGAGGAAGGGAGGTCACACGTGTCCCCGACCCTGCTCCCCCACCACAGACCCCGAGGTGGCAGAGGCTGAGTCTCACCCTCCAGTGCAGAAAGCTCTGCCCCTCCCCCCAGCCCAGGGCCCACGCCGCAGGGGAGTGGGCGACAGAGGCGGGGGCTGTGCTCTGGGGTCCCAGGACCCCAGCCCCAGGACGGACACCAGGCCGGGCCTTCCAGCTGCAGCAGGATCTGCACTCCCCAGGCTTTTAGGGGAAGACGCGCTCGTGAATAATTCAGCCTCTTTTGCTGAGATGAAAACGCCCTAATAGGACTAATGGACTCGCTGCCTCAAAACTCGACCCTTGTGGGACTCTGCTCTCTCACCAATTGCTTCTGACGTTCGCATGACACTCCCTAATGAAGCCGCGCCAGGGCCTTGGGGCGGCTGGCGAGCCGCACGCCAGGCTGTGTCTTGTGTAGCGGCAGACGCGGGAAGGCAGGTGAGTGGGCACTGCGGCTCCAGCAGGCCAGGGGCAGCTGCCCTCTTCGGGGGGTGCTGCTTGGGGGCCAGCATCCTGGGAACTAGTAGCGGGGACGGTATCGGGCTTGCGTTTGGCTAATCTGCACTTAGACCCTCGGTGTCTTTCCAAAGCAGAAAACTGGCCCCCAAAGCCGCCCTCGGGCAGAGGCTGCGAGTCTGTCTTCCCGTCCGGGGGCCGGGAGGCCCAGCGCAGACCTCGGGCTCGCCAGGACGAGTCCGCGTTTCGACTCCCGCAGCCCCAGGACAGCGGGAGGGTGGTGGCTGTGGGACCCGGCCGGGCTGCTGGGGGGCCTGGCTTGCTGACCGTTCCTGGGCGGCCCCGCTGTTTGGCCCTGACAATGCCCCGGCCGTAGAGGCGAGCCCGAACCCCGAATGCTGCCGCTTCCCTGGCCCCCCGCTTGCAGGGGCTTTGGCTGCATCCTCTGGTGCCCCCCGAAGGTGCCGCCGCTCCAGGGAGGTGCGGGAGCCTCCCCAACCGCCCGCCGCCCTGGCGGCTTGCAGACAGCCCGCAACTCAGAACCTCCTGGTGGGAAGCGCGTGGGGGAGCTCTCCGTTCCCCCCGACTTAATGAGGTTAATGTCTTCCTTTGGTTTTCCATGTCACAGTGTTCACTGACGTGAATTCCCCCGAGCCCCGTCCACAAGAATAGACTGGCAAAGGCAGCCCATGCGGAAAGACCCGGAAGGCCCCGCACTGCCAGCCTCGGCTCTCACGAGGGGGCACCTAGACATGGGGGCGGGCTATGAGGAGGGATGAGCGTGGCCCCGAGAGTCTGGCTCTGGAAAGCCGGGGTGCTTGGGATCCCAGTTTGGGGGTGGCTTTTGAGAGCTCAAAGCAGGAGCCCCAACCAGGGGTTTTTCGTCCCCTCTGGCAGGGTCTTCCTGGGGCATTACCCACAGGCCTGCGCCCTGCTCGGTCACTGTCCAAGGATGCCGGAATGACCGTCCCTCTGTGCCCAGGTCCCTGCTCCACAGAGGAGGGCGCGTCCCTGGACTCCCTCTCGATGCGTGCAGCCCCCTACCGCAGGCCCCTCGTGGTGCCAGGTCCTCCCCTTGTGTACACCTAGTTCTGCCCCACGCCTGCCCTGGCACCAGGGGATGCACCCACCACAGACCCCCTCCCTGCTCCCTCCACGCTGCCGCAGCCTGCCCCTGGGGCTCTGTGAGGGGAGATCACAGGCAGGGAGGCCGCAGCCCTGGGAGGGGCAGGGCCGTCTCATCCTGGTGGCAGTTGCTGTCCGCCCGGCTCCCTGTGCCCTAGAGCCCAGGCTCACGTGTGCCCGCCCTGTTTGGTCTGTCCCCAGGCCGCTTGTGCTGACTGTGTCCTGACCCTGAGGCACGCTGGAGCTGGGACACCCCACAGGGCAGCCTGGGCCACGCCTCGGCTCCACCCGCGTCACCATGAGACACGCTGGAGCGGCCAGGTGCCCACCTGCGTTCCCCCTGGGTGCCAAGCCACCCTGTCACCCCAGCCTGGGGCCATGGCCAGATCGCCAGAGCCATGCCAGACTGGGGGTTCCTTGTGGGTCGTGTCTTGAAAGCTAATGGCCATCGATCTCTGCTGGCTGGGCTCTGCTTTTCGGGAAGAGTCCTTGCAGCCTGCCGGGCCCTCCAGGGAAGGGAGGCGTGACCTGTGTTTGCCTGTGAGGGGCTGGCGGAGGGCCGCAGCTGACAAGAGCTCGCGCCTGGAGAAATGGGCAGGCAGGCAGGCAGGGAGGGAGGGAGCTGGCGCTGCCTGTGGACTTTCAAGGCCCAATTTCTGAAGATGAACCCCCCAGCCCAGGACCCCTTCAGCCAGGAGTGCTGCTTCTGGAAGCTGTGGGTGTTCATGCCAGGGGCATGCTTAATGCTTTATCACCCACCAGAGACTTTAATCCACACCCTTGGGGGATGCCCCACGTCCTGCCCAGCAGGCCCCGCCCTGGGGATCTGAGTCACAGGGAATGCAGTGAATGTGGGTCCTGGCCCAGGGCACCCCCCAGCCCCAGGACAAGGTGCTCTGCAGAGAGCCTCAGGTCACTCGGGAGCCAGGCTGCCCCTGCAGGAATGCCCAGGTCCTACTGTGGAGCCCTTCCTGGGCTTGACCTTCAGGGGACAAATGCAACAGGCAGGATGATGAGGAAAGGCTCTGGCATGTTAATGGTGGGGGGCGGAGAGCACTGCAGCAGGAGGAGGGTGCCAGTGTCAGGGTGCAGAGCTCACCCTGAAGAGGCCAGTCCCAGGGGCTCCAAAGCCGCCTCCCCCCTTGGGGACCCGCTACAGCCTCTGAAGCCGCCTCCGCTGGGGCCAGTGGTCCCAGCCCTTCCCAGGGCTGATGGGACTTGTGCTCAGGGGCTGCGGCGCCTTCTGCTTCCTGCACCTCTCAGGCTGGGCTCCAGGACCCCGCCCTGCAGCTGAGCCAGCCAAAGAGCCAGGGCCTCCTCTGCTGCCCACACCGAGTCCTCATTGCCCCTGCAGGACCCATGGGGTGTAGGGATCGGAGATGAGGTGCCCTTCAAGTGTCTGTCCCTTAGCACGGGCATGACACAGCTGCGTTGACGGGCGCCGCCCTCCCCTTGCCTATTTGCACACCCGCAGGCCACATGCACACCGGCTCCAGGCTGCAGCTGCCCGAGCTGGGGCAGGACGGTCATTCGACAGTCTCCCACTGACGGCCGCTCATGCTGTTTTAGGTTCTTAACACTTAAGCTTTGAGTGTCCCTGTCCCTGCTGAACCTGAATCCCTGCCGCCCCTGACCCCGCCCCTCCTGACCCGCCTCGTCCTCGCGCATTTCAAAATCCCACGGATTGTGGCGTGACTCTGATGGAGCGTGGGCCCAAGCCCCGCTGGTGCTGTGGGGCTTCTGCAGCCGAGCACACGACTTGGCCAGACTCGAGAGAGAGGAGCGTCCCCACACCTCTGCCCACACCTCTGCTGCTTCCGGGCACCGCCTCCACCTGGCCTTGCCCGAGCCGCAGAGTACGCGCCGTCGGGTCCCGCCCCGAGCCCGGCTCTCTGCATGCTCCCCCGTTGGCCTTTGGAGCTCTGCTGAGCTCTGCCGCTTGAATGCAGCTTGGCCTGTGCTTGACACGCAAGCGGGTGGACAGAGGAGGGGGCTGGGCCAGTGTGTCCCGCCAGCGCAGCTTGGAGGACAGAGAATCTCAGGCCAAGAGCTGTTTACATCCAGGCCCGTCCGGGCGCCAAGACCCCTGGACGGTGCCTCCGCAACCCCCGCTGCCCCAGGCCGGGGCCAGCCAGGGCGCCCAGGCAGCGCACACCTCTAACCCGTCGTCCCTGGCGTTTCCCGTCCGGACAGTGGAGGCCCCCCAGGCCGGTGGCACCATGTTGTCCATGACATACAGCGAGAGCCTGCGGAGCGTGAGCAGCAGGTGCCACTCCGACTGGGGCCCGCAGCCCGCCCGCCAGACCGACACGCTGGAGCTGCAGCGGCTGCGGGAGGTGCGGGCGGCCGCCCAGGCCAGGAACATGGAGAGCTTCCTCCGCATGCACGGCCTCTCCCTGGACGGCTGCACCGCCCAGCGCACGGGCATGAAGTACCGGTAAGGGCTGCGCCGGGGCGGGGCGCGCGGACACGGCCAGAGCTGAGGGTGCCACGGAGGGACGCAGCCCAGCAGCCCTGGAGCTCGACCTGAAGGCCGCCTGGGTGAATATTTTTTGCTTAAACAGTCCAGTCTTCTAGAAAAATCCAAAGGAAGCAAACCAAAGTGGGCCTTGTCCCAAGCGCCGTAAGCCGGGTGTCCGCTCCAGGGGGAAATGTGCTTTCTTGGAGAGACTGCCGGCGGGAGGGGAGGTAGTTTTGTTCGTCATTTTGCAACCTCACTGGGACAAATTCGTTGTCCGGGACTCGCTCAACAGGAATTAGTGAAGGGACCTCATCAGAACCCGGCGGGGTCGGGGGCCTGGCGCGTGGCCCCCGTCTCTGTCCTCCAGAGTGCTGTCCTCGCGGGAGGGGGTTCTCAAGAGGTGGCCTCTGCGTTGGCTGCTGCAGTTTTGTCTGTGTCGGTAGCAAAGGTTGTGGATTCGGGGTGCCCGGTGCCCTCAGGCAACAGGCCTGTGGGGCTGGATTTCCTTGGGACCTCAGAACCTCTACATAGTTGGCTCGTCCTTGAAGCCGCCACTCGGGACAGCGCTCCGGCCGGCCCACCTCCCCCTTGGGAAACCTCAGTGGCCCAAGAGCCCCCAAACTGGCATTTTTGTTCATAAATTTCGCATCTGTGGTTTTACTCCCATACCTCCCCGGGACCAGGCTCTGCAGAGCCAGGGAGACACAGGGGGCCTCCCCACCCCGTCTGTGTGCGCTGCCTGGTCTAGCGAATAAAAACACGGGATGAAAAGTCAAATTTGAATTTCAAATAAGCAATGAATTTTTTTTTTGGCCTAAGTATATCCCACCCAACAATTGGGGCATACTTATACTAAAAAGGTACTCAAGGCTGGGCCTCCCCTGGTGGCGCAGCGGTTGAGCGCTGGGTTGCGAGGCTGCCCGCAGCCTCTGCAGCGCCAGTTCGATCCCCGGCCACCGGCGAGGGTCGCACACAAAAAAAAAAAAATTTTAAAAAAAAAAAAGGTACTCAAGGCTTATCTTAAGTTCAGGTATACCTGGGTATCAGTATTTCATCATTTGATACATTTTGTATCAAAGTATTTTATAGACACTTATATACATGTGTGTATGTGGGTTTTATATGCATTTGGTATGGAGACACGGGTGTGTATTACTCTGGCAACCCTAAATCTTGGGCTTCCGTCTAACACAGGGCTCTCTGGCTGCTCTCTGGGGCGCCCAGCGGGGACCAGCCTGTTGCTAGAGCCTTCTGCCGAGGGCCGGGTGCTGGTCCCCGCCTGGTGGAGCGGCTGGGCCGCTGTCCTCTACCGAAACAGCGATTCTGCTCCCGGGCGCTAGATGGCAGGCTTCTGAAGGCTTGCGTCCTCAATCCAGCTGCGAGGGAAGGACAAAGGGTCAGCCAGCTTGGCCCTAGTTCTGATGGCAACTCCTCAGGAGGGAGATGCATTTCTTTCTCTTTTTTGGTGAGTCAGTGATACTTGCCTTAAGTCTGCAAATGGCTGTTGAGGGTCTACCCAGCTCCAGACAAGGGGCCAGCTGTGGCATGTGTCCAAGGGAGGTCGATCCTGGTCAGGGAGGCCAAGGACAGCTGAGACCCTCTCTGAAGGGGGACGTTTGATGTAGGAAAGAACCTTCCAGGCCAGGGAGGAGCGGCATATTCGAGGAGCAGAGAGAAAGCCAGGGGCTGCCAGAGTGAGGGAGCCGGAGGAAGGGGAAGCAGGGGTGGTGGGCAGAGGCGGAGCTCATGCCCCCCGGAGCACCCCAGCTCCCTTGGTTGCAGATATGATTTGTGATAGAAGGTGCTCTGGGGTGAATCATGTCCCCCAAAATCTCACGTCCACCCAGGACCTGGGAATGTAGCTATATTATAAGGAAGTAGGGTGGCTGCCAACGTAAGACGAGGTCCTTTCGGCGGCGTGCTCGTCTAAGGAGCCCAAGTGAACACGCACGGGACCGGCCGTGTGGAAGTCGAGGCAGAGACGAGGGAGGTAGCCACACGCCAAAGGACTCCTGCAGCCCCGGGAGCTGGAAGAGGTGGGAAGGACCCTCCCCGGAGCTCTAGAGAGACCCAGAGAGCGCTGTCCCTGCAGACACCTCGATGGCAGACGTCTGACCTCCAGATTTATGAAAGAATCCATTTCTGTTGCTTTAAGCCCTCGCCCCAGTTTGTGGTATGTTATTATGGGGACCCCAGGAAAATAACAGGGCAGCAGACTGGAGATTTGCCAAACACCCCAGGAAAATCTGCACCACTTCTGAAACAAGCAGAACTAACCTTGGCGCCAAAAATATGCTGGGAGATCTTGCCTCCCGAGGAGTGGCGTTGACCAGGAAGCCTCGGGGGCCCTTAGCACTTGATGGACCAAGCGTTGTCCAGCCACGTGCCCTCTCTTCACCTGCTGGGTCTCATCTTGCTGCATCCAGGCGGCTGCAGTTATCTGGAACCAGGGGCCTGGTGGCTAATGCCCCAGTTATTAAAGATCCCAGATAAACGCTATTCCACGAGCAAGGCTCCCCATCAGCAGCTGGGCCAGGGCTCCATTCAACTGGGTCGAAATATTAATATAAAAAATATGAGGCTCTAGATAAGGGCTGCTCCATACAGCAAGGAGACGGCTGTGCCGCAGGCCTGGCCTTTTATCAGCTGAACCGAGCCTGCAGCTGAGGGGAAAAGCCTTTTTGATAACTTCACCCATTTTTTAAAAATTGTTGTCAACTCTCGCTGTTTGAGAAAATGCATGGCGTCTTCCATGGGCAACTCCTGCTTAAGCGCCCCCTACAGTGGCCCATTTCTAAATGAGTCATGTTGCCAGGTGCTGAGAGTTAGGACCCCAGCGTATCTCTTGGGGGGCACATTTCACCCCACAACTGGTCCCAAGTTGTGACGGCGCTCCTTGAGACGACAGGGGCCTGGGTGAGTGTGTGGGAGGTGGCCCAGCCGCCGCCGGCTGCCAGTGTGACTCGGGCAGTCGCTGGCCTCCCTGCCTGGCTTCCCCCTCTGGGAGTCTGAGGCCACGTCACGTGCTCAGAGAACGGTCCTGAGAACCAGAGCGGGGGCTTCGCTGGAAGCTCCAGTGGGGGGCTCGTCTTGGAGTCTCCTGGGCGGGCAGCTGCACTTGGACATGGGCCGCAGGTGGTGTGGACGACAGTGCGGAGGGGAGGCGGGCAGAAGGAGAGGCGACCCGGCCGGTCACCCCGGAGGAGCTGCGCAGGCCGACCGCAGCCAGCACCGGCTGTCCTGGGTCTCAGAGAGTTCTGAGCTCAGGTTTCTTCCTCCCCTTCCCGTTCACGTGACGGGGATGGGGCTCTGCTGCAGAATCGGGGTGTCCTGCGGGAGGGCGGGCTTGACTCAGGCAGGTGTCTGGGAGGAGCTTCTTGCTGCGGGCACAGCCGCAGCAGTTTGGGGCCCTGGGGCAGTTTGGGGCTGCTCTCCGGGGTGCTGGGGAGGCCAGGGCTGTGGGGTCTGGGGGAGCAGCTGTGGGCAGAGCTTCTTTCCTTTTCTGTGACCAGCAGCTTGGGGTGGGCGCCAGGCTGACATGGGGAGGTGTGTCATTTGAAGAGCGTTCTGGGCTGTGGCAGCTGCTGGTCGTGGGGAGTCCCCCCAGAGTCTCAAAAAAGAGCCACTGTCTGAACTGTGAACCCTGGTCCTCCAGTGAGTGGACATTTGTCCCGCATCGGGAGCCAGGAACACAATCCCATCTCCCTGCCCAGTCATTCCTGAAAGGCTGTAGGGGGTGGCCCCGCGCCCATGGTCCCCAGCCCCCTGTAATTGCTGGGGAGGGTGGTCGTGGCACAGAGAAGAGAGGCTTAGGGTGCTTCCTGTACGCTAGCTGATGTTGGGGGGCTCAGAGATCAAAGGGAAGAAACAAACAGGGAAGGCGCCTGCACCCCCAGGCAGAGGCCCAGGGGCCCCAGCCAGGACAGAGGGGCGGGCGAGAGCTTTCCTGAGATGACGAGCCCGTCCACCCAGCCGTCCGCTCAGCAGGTGCATTTCAGTGGTTTCCGCACATTCCCGCGCTGCACAAACATCGCTGCAGCTTTAAAGCATTTTCCTGCTGTGGACATTTCCTAGAAGTTGAGGGACGCTCCGGCTCTTGTCCTGTGTCCCTGCTGGACCACGTGGTGCTTGGACTTCTCCCGCGGTCGACAACTTCGTGTGGTCTGGATGGGCGTCTGGCGCCGCTGTGCTCCCTGGGCAGGCTTAGGGGTCGTTTCCACCTCTGGCTCCTGGGTCTACTGCTGCCGTGGGCACTTGTGTCCAGCTCTTGTGTGGCCAGTGTCAGTTCTCTGGGCATGTCCTTTGTGGGACCATGGGACATGAGGTCAGCTGGGCCGTGGACAGAGGATGCCTGGCTCGGGGGCCTCTCCTACTCGGCGCGGCGTAAAGCAGGCCATCTGGCCGAGAGCAGCCCCGAGATGCCAGTGCCGTGGGGTCCAGCCGTCTGCCAGGACACAGAGGAATGTGCAGGGAAGAAGGACATCGGGACTCTCCGGGTCCTGGGGCCGGGGGCCTAGCACCACTACCAGTGCTGGGCAAAAACGCAGCTGCCTGGACCCCACCCCAGAGCTGTCGACCCACCAGGTGGGCCAGGAAGCTGCATTTGTGCCCAGCTCCCCTAGCATCCCTGCCAGGTACCGCGCACCTTGCTCTAGACCCCACGAGCCATGGGGAGAGCCCGGGGCAGAGGCCGGAGCCCACTGGCTGAGTGCCAGGGTGCAGCTGGCAGAGGGGCTCAGCTGGCGCGGGGTCACCCTGCAGGCTGCTACACCCACCCACAGGGGCAGCTGGAGGCTCGCCTACCCATCTTTCATCCATCCACTCCAGAGCGGCACCTGCGTGCCGGGGCTGGCACTGTGCGGGGGCTACAGCTCTGGGCTCTGGGCTCTGGGTGCCAGGCTCCAGGTTCTGGGCTCCAGCCCTGGCTGCCTCCTGGGACTGCCCGTGTCACTGCCTTAAGCACAGGCCAGCACTTCTCCTCCACACTCGGGGGACTGGGCATCTCCTGAGTTCAGCCCGGGCAGAAGCCCTACTTTCCTGGGCAAGAGCCATGAGCAGGAGTCGCCCAGAGCCACCTCACTCTGAAGGCTGTCTGCAAGCTCGGCCGCCCGCCCGCCTGGCCACACCCCTGCCAGGCAGCTGTCCGTCTGGAGCAGCCAGAGCTGGCAGAGCCGCTCCTGGACGGGCCGGTGGGCAGCCTGCAGCTCCTGACTCATTAATAATAGATGGCTGCCCGTCCCCCCCACCACCACCACCGCTCGCCCCGCCCCTAATTGACTTAGTGGCATCTCAACAGCCCGGTGTGCACGCCAGGGGTCGCTCGGGGCAGCCTGGAGAGCGGTCGCGCCGGCCCCCCACGCCCCACGTGGGCCTCCCCTGCTCCTGTCAGAGCAGAGGCTGGAGCCGTCACGCACCGGTGAGAGTAACGCGGGGCCCGGCCCCGCCAGACCTGCCGCTCAGGCCAGCAGCAGAGCCAGGCCAGGGCGGGCAGAGAGGCACTGCAGCCGGGCCGGTGAGCGGGGATGAAACTGCCACCCATGTCTCTGAGTCCCCTCTGGGGTCTTTCCTAGTACGTTTTTGGGGACCTGACTCCCTCCCCTGGAGGCTGGGAGCCCCAGCTGCTCCCTCGCCCTCTTGGGAGGAGCTCATCACCGGTAGCAGGGCTCAGGGGCACAGATGAGTGACCGGCCAGCATGCAGGTGTCCTTCGTGTGCTCCGAGCACAGCCTCAAGGGCCAGGGCCCCGAGGAGCGGCTGGGCCAGCCAGCCACTGACAGCCCCCACCTGGGCAGCCGCAGCCGCTTCCGCGCGGTGGCCATGGTGGTGCAGGGCCTGGGGCAGCTGTCGGCGCAGAGCCCCCGAGCACTGGCAACGCCCGCGGGAAGCCGCCCGGGATGAAGTGCAGGTACGAGGTGTCCCCTCCCGCTGCCCCCTGGGGAGAGCTGGCGCATGCACGAGCCCCTGGGCAGTCGGTTGGGTGTGCCGGCGGCTGAGGGGGGCTCACTAGCCCTTGGTGGGTGGGGTGAGAAACGACGCCGGGCAGGGTCAGCCCTGAATCTGTCCTGGCAGTGAGGAGGGCAGGGCTGTGGCCACTGGGCTTCCTTCCCGTTTGTTTCCACGCCGGTGAGGGGCGGTTAGGGACAGCCGAGCCCCAGTCAGACTCCGTGGGATGCTCTCCTGGGAGCCCTGGGACACCAGCCACCCCCACCCCGGGGTGGGCCGTGGGCTTGACCAGAGGCCGCCAACAGGAACTTTGGGTGGGTGGTCGGGACGCTGAGAGAGGGTGCGCTGGAACCAGCCTTCCTCACTGGCCGGAGCAGAGTCCAGGCCCCGGCGCCTCTCCAGGCAGGACAGGGGCTCAGGAGCAGCCAGTGGCTCCTGGCACTTCCTGTGGTGGCTCAGCCCCGACTGGGGGGTCCCCTGCTCCGGCCGGTCCACACAGAGGCTGCAAAGCATGCAGGCAGGAGGCGGGCCTCTGCCCCTCCCAGGGCCTTGCTCAGATGCTGGTCAGCGCCCAGGGCAGTGCCGGCCCCGCAGCCCTGGGGCTTACTACAGACGGCGTCCCTGGGAGCGGGGCTCTGCCCCAGCTGGGCTGCCTGTGCCGGGAAAGCTAACCAGGCCACTGACTCCCAGGTCCCAGGAAGTGTCCCCAAAATAGGAGTGAGCACGACTCAGTGACCACAGCTGTCCCACAGGCCACCAGCCTCAGAACAGGCCAGGTGATCCCAGCTGCTGGGGGCACATCCGGGTCTCTAAGGGAGGGTGAGGCCAGCTCAGGCGGGACTGAGCGCTCCCAACTCCCCAGAGCCAGCGCCTGAGTTGGACTTCCCTGGGCAGGCCCCAGCCCCGAGGCCACGCCCCCGATGAGTCGCGCTCCCCACCCGTACCCCTTCCTTCCCTGCGCCCGTGGGGGTGACAAGGTTAATGAGCCTTTGGGGTAAAAAGCACTTGTTCCCACTTCTAAGCTTAGCGGGGACACCTCAGAACAGAATGCTCCACTCCGGAAGCTCTGGGGGTTGTATCTTAGTAAGTGGGGCTGGAAAGCCAGGAGTAAACAGAACACACGGGACATGTGTAGGGTGAGCACCCGCCGCCCCCACTCAGGACCCGCCTCAGGCGCATCAGGAGTCAGCGCAGCCGCGAATGCACAGCCTGCGGGTGGGAAGGAGGCGCCCTGGCTCCCTCCCAGCTCCACTGAGCTCGGCTCTCGGCTCTCTTATGAGCTCTGAGTGTGCGCGTGTGTGAGTGTGTGTGTCTGTGTGTACAGGCATGTACCTTGTGTGCGGTGCTGCACCGTGTCCTGTGCGCGTGTGCACGTGCATGTGAGTGGCACACTCGGGAGGCGGTGGGGAGACGCAGGGCAATAAAGAGAGGGGCTCTCTGGCTTTGCAGTCTGAGCCCAGCGCGTCCTCTCTGTGGGACTCCCCCACCGTCTGTCCCCCTCAAGCAGGGCTGTAAGCCCCCCGGCAGGGGCCAGGAGGGAGGTAGGTTCATGCCCAGTAGGACGGCTCAGAGCAGCTGCAGTGGAAGTCGGAACACAGGCCTCGGGTGCCCTTGCCGGGCAGGGCGAGCCTACCTTACGGGGTGCCTGCCTTGTGGGGTTCTTCCATTATGACTATGTCAGGGCCGCATCAGGGTACAGAGAGGGGTGTAGGGGGTCTAATCCCTGCCTACACCCCCGCCCCCCAGTGTGCTACAGACCCAGTGGAGGCTCCAGCCCCCTCTCCCCTGTTAAGAGAACTAAAGCATCAAGTAGCCACATTTTTGCCAGAAGACCCAAGGGGTGCTGGGGGGGTGGGTTGCGGGTTAGTGCAAGCCAAGCCCCATGGACCCCAGGGTCTGACCCCAAGTCCCAACCTTCTCACCCCCAAGTCACAGCAACAAGCACCCTTGGGACCTGCTACTGCCGCCAGCCTGTCCGAAGAAAAAGGCTGGAAGCCCAGGCTCAGCCATGGGGAGCTGCCGGGGGTGGGGGGACGGCGGGGCGGGGGGACAGCGGGGCAGGGGCACGGCGGGGCAGGGGTGCCGGAGAGCAAGGAGCCACCCAGAAGCCCTCCCGGCTCCTTCATCACCAAACTAGCTCCTCAAATCCAAGTGTTTCCCATGACCTGATCATATTTTTGCCCTCCACCCAGATCCCTGAATCAAAGACCCTAAACTATTTTTTTTTTTTTTGTGGGACCCTCGCCGGTGGCCGGGGATCGAACTGGCGCTGCAGAGGCTACGGGCAGTCTCGCAGCCCCGCGCTCAACCGCTGCGCCACCAGGGGAGGCCCCCTAAACTATTTTTAAGGGAATCTGTAATCCCCACAGTCGGGGGTGCAGAGTGTGGGGTGCAGGGCATTCAGCGGCACGGGTGAGCTTCCCTCTAGCAACGGTCAGGCCCGTGAGTCCTCATTGACTGTTTTCCAGGCCACAGGGGACGAGAGACGATTAACCGAGACTAACATCATTCTAGGAGAGATTCAGCCAACTACTGTACCCGACTGTCATCTTGGTTAGGGGAGAAAAATCTGAAGGAACCATCTGTGTAGAGTCACAGCCCTCAGCAGGGAGGCCCCTGGCTGGGAACCCCCACCGGGCGCCCGTACTTACGAAGCTTCGCCTGCAACGGCCGCCCCTTCTGCTCCGTCTCCCCAGGCCGGCCGCGGGGGCAGCACGAACCCCGTCCTTTGAGCCGGGCGGTGGTGGCGTCACTCAGCGTCGGGTTGTTGTCCAGTTATGCCTGCGGGCAGCGGGTGGAGGCAGCTGAAGGGCCCACGCCCGGGGGAGGGAGCTCGGAGCTGGCTCTGGGCGCAGGCGGCGCGCGTCCCCCTCGGGCCTGGCCTGCTCTGCGCCCGCGCCAGCCCGCTAGAGCCTGGTCTCCCCGCGCTCGCTGCCTCCCGGCCTGTGCTCCGAGGTGGTCGGAGAGAAGTCTCCGGAGGACGGGCCTAAAGCCTGGCCCTCACCGCTGGCTGGCCAGGAAATTGCTTCCCAGGTCACAGGGGGCGGGGGGCTTGCCCAATGTGGACACAGGCAGGGGCCGTGACCCTCCATCCTGCCCCCCGCAGGCGGGCCCGCCGGGCCCACCAGGCAGGTCCGGCCAGGGCTGAGCTCAGCTCCTACCCACTCCCGGTCCCCCAAGAGAAGCCAGCTGCCAGCCCTGCAGGAAGAAGGGGTCCCCAGCCAAACGGGTTTAAATGGGAAGTCTGAGAAGACAGTGGGGTGACCGAGAACTTCAAGTTCAGGGACACCTTCCTGTGTTTTCGAACTGCTTGCAAGATTGTTATATTCATCCCCTAGACCCCCTCCTGCGCCAGCGAGCTCCTGGGAACGGGGGTCCCCCGGGGTCTGGAAACCAGGCAGGGACCCCAGTGGAGAGGGTGCTGCAAAGGCCCCACAGCCCTCCCAGGGTGCCGGGTCAGGGGAGGGAAGATGAGGACACAGCAGCCATTCAAGTTAGAAGTGGGGTGTCCCAGGGAAATGCTAGGGTCCGCTGGCAAAGGAGGTCGGGGTTCACCCCTTGCACCTCTGACTTCCCGCCACCGGGGCTGGCCCCAGGGACCAGATGTGGCCCCAGAGCCCGCCGGGGTCAGGGCCCTGCTGCGGGACCCCTGCCCACCACTGGTCAGCTTCGCCGTCTGTGCAGCTTCTCCCGTGCCTGGAAAGGGGGCGTCGTGGAGGGGAGTGTGCTCCCAGGGCTGCGGCCTGAGGGGAGCCCCAGCAGCCCCCGCTCTGGGCAGTGCTCTCTGCTCTCGGGAAGGTGGGAGTCGTGGTGTCGGGATGGAGTGTGCTGAGCTCAGCTTGGGGGTGGGAGGGCCGGTGACAGGGGCTTGAGGTCCTCCCGGCCTGCGCCATCCCCCCAGCCTCCACCATCTGTCCAGGAGACGGGCAGCCTGGTCTTCAGCGGGGCCCTGTCCCATCACATCCTCCCAGAGACAGCAGTGATGCCGCGGCCCAGCCCGTGCCCTGAGACAGGCCCCGGGCAGCTGTGGCCGTGGCCTCTGTGGTCACCTGTGCACCGCCGGGCCCTGACCGGGGCGGTCGGGTATCAGGACCACCCCCTCCCGAGGCGAGGCCAGGCCTCCCTCAAGGGCCAGAGGGAACCCCACCACAGAGCTCTTGCCTCCTGTCCCTGCCCAGCAGGACAGATCAAGGGCCACGTGGCCCAGGCGACTCGGGACTGCACTTCACTCCCCAGAGGAGGAAGTCGAGACACAGCCCACGAAGGAGGCCAAAGAAATGGCCAGAGTAGCTTCTTGGGGAGGAAGCCGTGGCCACCACGGCAGAGGGAATCTGGTGTCAGCCCCTGAAACAAGGCGGAGCCGGCCGTCACCCCCTCCAGGTGGCCCTCCAGGCTCTGCCAGGTCACAGCAAAGGGCATGCCCTGGTGGGGGTGGCTCTGGCATTAGGAACGGTGGGGGGCAGGGGCCGCCCCACAGGCAGGTCCTGTCCTGGCCTCAGAGGACTCACTCAGCATTTCTTTTCCAGGAACCTGGGCAAGTCGGGCCTGCGGGTCTCCTGCCTGGGGCTCGGTGAGTGTGGGCACCCCAAGGAAGAGAACTGTACTCAGAGGAGGGTGGGGGCAGGTGGGGGGGAGCTTAGGGGAGGGAGGGGAGGAGATACAGCCTTAGTGCGGGAGGCAAGGCCAGAGCGGGGGCCCTTTGCCCACACAGCCCCTGCCGGGCACCAGAAAACCCAGCAAGACAGCAGAGAAGCCCTGCGGCCCACGAACGGGAGGACGCCTGTTCCTTTGTGTGGCCACGTCCCCCGTGCAGGGCAGCGACTTCTGCTCTTTATCCCTGTGTGTGCCAGACAAGAGCACCGCCCCCCCCCCCACCGCCTGCTCGCGCACACGCGCCACCAGCAGGGGCAGCACAGGGCAGCCTGGCCCTGCAGTTTCTCAGGAGTGTCCCTTGCTCTTGCCATTCTCGTGTCCCTCTACCAGCTGGCGCCCCCAAAAAACCCTCCCCAGCCTGCCGACAGCCACCTACCCCCCTTGGGGGTGGCCCCGGGAGGGACACATGTCCATGCTTGCCAAGGACACGCCCACTGCAGAGCAGAATGGTGTGAGCTGTGGCTGCCCCGCCCCCGCCCTGCAGCCTGAGGTCCCAGGACCAGGGATGACTCTGGACCCTGGGGAGGTCCTGACTCCAGCCTCTGTCTCCCTGCAGGAACATGGGTGACCTTCGGAGGCCAGATCACGGATGAGGTAAGACATGGTGGGGGCCGAACCCCCGCAGGGCCTGCCCTCGCCCGGGCACGCAGTGGCACCGCCCCACGCACGGGGAGCCTGTGCTCACAGCAGCGGCCTCCCTGCAAGTCCTTTAAGCCCCGGAAACCCAGGCGCCCCGTCTGCATAACCCCTGCGCGGGCAGCCCTGAGTTCAGGAAGGACATGTCTTCCAAATGATAAAGCCGGGCACAGGCCTAAGCTGCACCCCCAGAGTAGCCCGTGTGCATTTGAAGCTCCATAAATACGTGCCAAGGTCACCTACAATGCAGACTCCACACACTTGCCTGCGAGCGGGAGACGCGGCAGACGGACATTTTACCACGCTCCTCACCGCAGCTCACCATCGTGCAGCGCGTGAGCCGCCCGCTGGGCCCGGCTGGGAGGCAGCGCCCGTGCCGGGGTCTGTCTGGGGATGCGGGATCCCCGACTGGTGTGCCCTTGGGGTGCTGAGTGGCTCTCTTGGAAATGAGAGCCCTGGCATTTGCTCAGAGCGCTCTGGACGTCTGCAGGAGAAGCCGTCTGCACGTCTGCCCCACTCGCTGCCGGAAAGGTTGCGTTTAAAAATTAATAAGCCGGTTCATTGGAGACCTGGTTCGCTGTGATTGCTCGGTTAGTTTTCAAAGGAAAAGCTCTGCTTCCATCAAGATCTCAAAGCACGGCCTTTGCGCTTTTGCTCCTTTTTCTCTTCGTGACGGTGGCGAGTGGCCATGCTCCGGGCCCCTGCTTCGAGGTTCTGGCCTGGGTTTCTCGGGGTGAAGTAGGAAGTTCGAAGGCACAGGGAACAGTTTTACCTTCAGCCCGCAGACTGGCTGAGCGTAGCCGCTGGAGCCCGGCGCCCGGAGCCCAGAAGGGTTTGGCTCCAGATTAGCTCGGTCTGACCTGCCCGTGCCCCCGTCAGAGGTCGCTGAGGTAGCAGCTACTGTGTGGTGTCCACGTGGGGAACATGTGAAAAGTGGCCACTGGGGACTCTCCAGTTAGGTGACTCGTTACCGGCGGATCCACTGCACCCAGGGAGTACTAATGGGTGACCTGGTGGCCCCGAGGCTGCGGCCCCCCGTGCTGTGGTAGCGACATAGTGATGTGGGTGAAGAGACGGGAAGTCATTTCCAGGTGGCACAAAGCTGGGGCCACAGTGGACACCACAGTGACAGACCCAGGATTCCAGAGGTCCTGGCAGGTGAAAATGATTGTGCAGAGGAGCCAACAGAACCTTCGCATTAGAACCTAGTTAGTGTCCCCCAAATCTGTGCGCCGAGTGCCAGGGGACCACGTGGCCAGGGGTCGGATGCGAATGCCTGGGTCTTACCTCAATCTGCTGCCTGCTCGGCCTGAGCCAGCGGGTTTGGGGATACAAGCCAGCCCCGTCTGGGCTGCGGAGAAACACCTGGGCTGCTGCCCCTGGGAGGCCTCGGGCCACCGGGCACTCCAGGTGGGAGGCCCCGGAGCACTGTTCCCCTCAAGTCCACCTCCGAGGGAGTGCTGGGCAGGGTGGGGGACACAGAGCAGGGTCCTGCTGGCATCACTTCCTGTGTGGCGACCCGTGCCCAGGTGCCAGGAGGGGCAGAGGTATGAGCCAGGGCACGGCCAGTGGCAAAGGGCGTCTCCCTAAGGTGGCTCCCCAGCTGGCAGCCAAGGGCAGCCCCCAGGCCCGGCCCCCACCTGGTGTTTTTTCTTTCTTGTTTTCATTTCCGTATGTGAAACACAGGAGTTGCCTGGCAGCTGCTCCAGGTGTGCTTGGGATGTGCCTCATGGACGCTTGGGCCCATGACTCTCCCCAGAGCATGTTCAGTGGCCAAGGGCCATCCAGGCGGTGGTGCCACGTCAGCGCTGTCTCCAAATCGTTTCCTCAGTCCAACAAAAACGCACGACCCCACTGGGCAGGGACTCCCCCGGGGGGCCTCTTGTCTGCCGTGTCTCTGTGAGTTCTGAAGCCTGTTTTCATCCAGAAAGTGTCACCGTGGACGGTCAGGGGCATCTCCAAGTGACAAGGGCAGAGACTCCAGCAGCCTAGAGGACTTACTCCCTGGCCCTTCACAGCAAAGTCTGGCCTCTCTCTGCCCTACGGGGCGGCAGCGGCTCTGGCCCCAGGACGGGATGCCTTGGGGGCTGCAGAGGAAGCATCTCACCCTGAGGGCAGCGGTCAGATGCCAGGACTGCGGGGTCAGGTTTCCGGCCCCTTCTCGCCAGACGCCCTTCCCGTGACCACACGCGGCGGCTGGGGCAGAGTGCCCTCCAGCCCGGCCCCCAGCTCCTGCGCCGTGCCCGCAGGGCCAGCACAGCGGCCCAGGGTACCATGCTCAGCGGCGCTGTCCTCGCTCAGCTGGGGAAACAGGCACCATCCAAGAACGCGTGGCCCAGAGACCCAGCCGGGCCCAGGTCACATGTGGAGGCGTCTGTTTTTTGAATGAGCGAAGGAGCGCTCTCCACTGATGAGGACTGATTTCCAGGATGTGAAGGTGAAAACAGCAAAATGTAAAAATGCAGCGAGCTTCATGCTGGGAAGACGGTACGAGAACACACAGGAGTCCAAAGTATGAGAAAACAGCCCTTGCTCGGAGTGACCTCCACGCAGAAGCCCCCCTCAGGAGGCAGTCTGCACCCCCGAAGCAGTCAGCTCTCCTGCGCAGAGCTGGGACACATCTAGAAAAGTGAGGCTGAGCTCATCGGTGAGGCCTGTACCTGGAGCAGTGAAAGCAGAGAAAAAAGCCCCGAGGTGGAGGAAGCCAGGGGAGAAGAGGCCGCCGGGATCCACCTGCAGCGTCGTTACGCCTGAGCTACAGGGAGCGTCAGCCCTGCAGTGAGCCCAGAAACCTCTTCACAACCTGGGCTTCAAGATTCCATGTTAGCAGCTAACGGGAGTGACCTCTGGCCGGCTCAGCGCCACAGTTCCCTGGGTTTCCTCGCCAACACTTGAAAACCAAGAGATTCCCCCAAATATCCTGAATGGACAGCTTCTTTTGAAAAATCAGGGACCTCTAGAACATTGCCCAGCAGGGAACTCACTGCCCGTGGCGCATGGCAGCCAACACCGTGGCACCAGCAGAGAGAGCTTTGCTGTACGGTCACCGACTCGGAGACAGGCAGAAAAAAATCAGCTTTGCCCCCCTGGGGCTCCATAGGAATGGGAGGAGGAAGTGGGGAAAGTTTAGGAAAGAGGCATTTTGGGGACCTTGTCAGTCACCAGCCGGCCCCTTGCTCCCAGGAGGAACTCCACGCTCCTGCCCAGCACCAGCATCGGACCCCCCAGCTTCTGGACCTTGGTTCCGACTCCCTTACTCCCTCCCGCTCTCACGGCGCAGGCCAGGCCCTGCAGGGGCCGCAGAGGGAGAGGGGACAAGGCACAGGGCCGGAGCCCAGCTCAGGAGTCTCCGCACAAACAAGCCTGGGGAAGGTAGATCAGCTTGTCTCGGGGCCTGGTTGCCGATTCCCTTCCCTCCGCAGCAGGGGGCTCAGGCCTCCCTGTAGCTCAGGCTCGACACAGCCTCCCTCTTCCTAACTGGCTTCTGGGCTTAAGACCTTCCATGGAGTCACGCCTGGCTGGCATTCGGTCCTGCAGTTCTTGAGGGCCATTCAGTACTATTCACCCCGTCCAGGGACAGAGGCCTGATGCTCTGAGATGAACGTCAAGAAGTGGGGGAGTTTGCGTCCATGAACCCAGAGGGATAGCCACACTGTCCTGAGAGCCAGCAGAGTCCAGGAGGCCCCCTCACGACTCCATCTCGGAGCGGGGTTTAATTGCAGGGCACCCCTGGCTCCTTAACCCTCGCCCCCGCTGCCAGCCAGTCACTGCTCCCAGAGCTCACGCTCACCCTTGCAGCAGCCTAAGAGCAAATCGGGGAGGCGTGAGGGCATGGACGCAATTCATCATCCCTTCCCGCAGGCAGCCGCGGCCCCGGGCTGGGAGCACTTAGCACTGGAGACGCTGGCTGGAGCCAGCTGACTAGCTGAGGATGCCAGTTTCTCCATCTGCAAACAATAACGGTACTGGGCCTGGCATGCGCGGTCTCACAGGACGCGCTAGCCACAGCTTTCCAAGCTCTTCCTCCTGCCAACACCAACAGCAGACCTGTTGGGCTGTGCAGAAAACAACAGTTTGTTCTCTCACAGTCTGGAGGTCAGAAATCAAAATCAGGGTATCAGCAGGGCCGTGCTCGCCCTGAAGGCTCCGGGGAGAATCTGTGCACGCCGCCTCGGCTTCTGCCCATGGCTGGTGAGCCCTGGCGTCGTTGCAACAACACCCCAGCCTCTGTCTCCATCCTCACCGGCCCCCGGGTCTGTCTCCTCTTCTGAGGACACCCCTCTGATTGGATTAGAGCCCACCCGGCGCGGGAGGACCTCATCGTAGCTAATTCAATCTGCAAAGACCCCACTTCCAAATAAGGCCACAGCCTGAGGTTCTAAGCGGATGAGAATTGGGGACAACCTTCAGCCTAGCGCAGGAGCCAAACCCTGCGGATGGGGCCCCTGCTCCGAGAAATTCCCAGCATCCGCGGTTCCTTCCTCCCTTGGTCCTCTTTGCTCTCTGCACGGCCGTGACTGAGGCTGCCTCCGTGCCTGCCCCCAGCAGGAGAGGACTGAGGGGCCTAAGGAAGGGCCTGGCGCCCCCCAGGCCCCAGGGCTGTGTTCTGGACCTTCCAGGCACCCCGCGATGTTGGGGGGGGCAGGACATGCTGCTGGAGCAGCTCTGCTTTTCTTGTTTCAGATGGCAGAGCAGCTAATGACCTTGGCCTACGACAATGGCATCAACCTCTTCGATACGGCAGAAGTCTACGCAGCCGGCAAGTACGTGTCTTCTCAGGGACGCACGGGGCGGGCCAAGACACCCCCACAAGGGGCTCCTGGGGAAGGCCCGGAGCTCTCAGTGGTCCTGTCGCTCTTGTTCCCACGAGGGCCCCCCCATCTGCCTTCTCTTCCAGGCTCTAAATGATGTGTGTGTGTGTGTGTGTGTGTGCGCGCGCGTGTGGCCGGAAACATGGAACTCTTGGACACCGGCCACTGGCTAAGCCCCCTGCGTGTCCAGGCCCCGAGCTGGGCGAAAGTGCTCACCGGGGTCTCCCAGCGCGCCTGTGGGCTGTCTGCCCCGCACCAGGCATCTCCACATCCTAAGGGCGTAGTTAGGGCGCAGGGAATACAGGGCCCTGGAGCGGGGGCGGGGGCTGGCATCTGAGCACGGTGGGAAGCGCTGCCCATGTTGGCAGTGAACTTCCCTGCTCAATTATGTAAATGCTCTCTCCAGCCAAGGCTGCTGGCTTCAATTTAAAAAGCGGCTGTAATCAAATCATCCTCTCTCCTGCATCGGGTTTCCAGAACTCAGCTTTTGTTCGTGAAGTTATTTGTTGGCTCTCTCGCATCCTCCCTCTGCGCGCCCCCACAGCCGACACGGGCCAGAGCTCTGCGAACCCAGGGACCCACTGGTCCTCTGGACATGTCCTGACCTGGGTCTGAGGGATAGCCCTGGGGGCCTCCACTGGGACCTCCAAATCTCCAGCCCCCATAGCAGCCCTCTGCCCCCCCATGCCACAGCCCCCTGCAAACCCCTCCAAGCTGGCAGCAGCTTCTCATCAAAGTGAAATCTCAGACAGATGAGCTGAGCTGAGGGTCAGGGGTGGAGAGACCCCAGGCAGGTGCCGAGCCCAGCAGCACCCGCAGCTCCAGTGGCCGCCTCTGCGGTCACACCCCACTGCCCAGCAGCAGCTCTCTAGATCACAGCTGCCCCCCATCCACGACGCCCAGGACCCGCATGGCCAGCAGGGCTGGCACACTGGGCCCTGGGCAGCCTCGGGGCCTCTTGAAAGCCCCTTGCCAGAAGCTGAGAGACTCGGGGAGCAGCTCCTATTGGGTAGCTGTTGCCCCCCCCCCGTCCTCATCCTGCCCCCCTTCTCCCACCAGCCAGTGTGGCCCCTCCCCAGTCCAGCCCAGAGCTGAAGCTGCCAACTCGCCCCATCAGGGCGCTGGTGCCGACGGCCCCGCCCTGGGAAGCAGGCACGTGTGCCGCGGGGCCGCTCCCGCGGGTGATGCCCCGTGCCGTCCCCTCAGCCGCAGCACCGAGCTCGGTGTGTGCCAAGTGGCGGGGCTTCTCGTGCTGACCCTCACTGGGGCGTTTCCCGAGAGCTGCGGGATTTCTGTGCCCCACACACACACACAGGGCCAGTCTGGCCAAATTCACAGCGCCCCAGAATTCACACCCTGGTGTATTCACGGTCTACACTGCTGTGAGCCAGCGCACAGCTTGCTTTCTCTCTTCCCTCCTGGTCCTCTGCCCACAGGGACAGGCCGGGGAATAAAGGGGAGCGGCCAGGCCGAGGGAAGTTGCTCTGCGCGTGACCCTAAGGGGGAGCCTGAGAGGGAGCCAGCAGCTCCCAGGGGAGAGCCTCCCCGATGGCTCTGGCGCTCCCGAGCTGGCGTGGCGCGCTGGGCATGGGCCTTTCTCAATCTGTTTTTGCTCAGAAACATTTTGCTGCACGCAGGAAGTTCTTAAAAGTTAACCCCGCGCCGCAGGGCCCACCAAGGCCAGCAGCGCCCGCCCGCCCGCCCGCAACCCAGCCGGCCCGAGTCTCTCGAAGGGCGGGGGCGACGCCCAGCAGAGCAGGCGGGGCCGGCGCTGCGTGTCTCTCAGCTGCTGCTCAGAAGCAAGAAACGAGACAGACACACGCACCAGCGCAGGCCCACGGACACGCGTACGTGTCATGACACGTGTGAACACATGACACCGTTGCACACGTGAACACACGTGGACACGTGTAAACGAGTGGACACATGTGGGCACCCCCACGTGGACAGCCTCACGCTCCCGTTCTGCTGGAAACTCAGTCCCTGCACCGAGGGCACCTTGTTTCTGAGAACGGCGGCTGCGCTGATGAATAATTTACCTTTTGAAAAAACCCTGCTTGTCTGGAGACGGCCGTGGCGCCCGGCCGAGCGCTGTCCCTGGTGGACATCCCGGGAAGGGTGGTGCTGGCCCTGCCGAGCGGGACTCGGGCGCCTTCCTTCCCCGAGTGGGAGCCCCGCGCTGCCCCTGCCCGGACAGGCTCCCCGGGCCGCCCCGCGGGACACAGACAGCTCCCGGCTCCCAGCCCAGGCCGCCTCCCTCCGAGAGCCGCCAGAGTGAGGGCGGGGGCCTGGCGCTCGGCCCTGCGGTTTGTTCGGAGGGGCCAGTGGAGGGGTGAGGGCCGTGGAGGGGCGCGGAGGGAGCTGTTTCTGCTGTAACGGATCTCGTGTCTCGGGGCTTTTGCAGGGCCGAGGTGGTGTTAGGAAACATCATCAAGAAGAAGGGCTGGAGGTAATTACCGGCTGTCCGAGCCCCGCCCCAGCAGCAGGTCCCTGGGGCCCAGAGAGGCAGATGCCCCGGGTGTGGGGATGGGGGGGACGCCCCACCTTGCTGTTCCACCCCACCCCCAGCGGGCAGTCCAGGGGGCGCCGCCAGCCAGTCCTCTTAAGTCTGGGGAGGCCCAGGATTTTCCTGCTGGAAGGCGGGTGTCCTAGAATGTTTCCTCTGGGGAGCCGGGCTGGGGAGGTGGGGGAGCTTCAGCTGAGTCGCAGTGGGGTATGAATTCAGTCCCAAGAAGGAAAGACCTCACTGAACTCGGCCCCCCTGCCTGTGCACCAACTCATCCCCCCGCAGGGACTCGGGGTGTCAGGAGCAGTGCTGACTCGGGTTGGGTCAGGAAGCTCCTGGTGCGGGGGAACTCGCCAGACGGCAGAGGAGGGGCCCCGCCACCCCCCCTACCCCCGCCCCGTACCGTTCATGGACTCAGCCAGTCTCCCCCTCTGGAGCTGACTGTCCCCACCTACAAAGGGTCCACATCCCTGGCAGGGTTGTCTGGGGTCTCTAACCCCTTCTCGCCTGGGGCTAGGCGCTCACACTCTCCCCCCCAGGCTGCCCCCCAGAGGCCAGGAGACTGCGCTCCCTTGCCAGGCGGATCCCACCTGCCTTGTGATAGGCCAGGCTGAGCACCTGCCTGCCCGTTGGCCCCCCCACCCCCCTTACCCGAGACACATCCTGTGGTCCCCGTGACCCCGTGTCTCTACTTTCAGAAACGTCAGAAGCAATGACAAAGCAGGGCCCCCCCATGTGCCCCAGAACCCCCAGCCTCAGGCATGGATGACTGACACCCCTATTCTTACCTCATCCCCAGAGGCCTGTGTTGTTTCTTCATGGTGCTAATTGATCCCAGAATAAAGTGCTCCTCGCCCTGCAATTAAAGGAAATTGCATGCATTTGCCAAGTCCCCTGATTACCTGCCCTAGGTGGATGCACCAGGTCACCTCCCTGCCTGGAGGGGCCGTCCTCCCCGACACCACCCCCGACCTGGGGCTCGCAGTCCCACCCCCAGCCAGACTCCGCCAGCCTCGCCCCCTGCTGCTCCTGGCCCCCCACAGCCCAGCCTGCCCCCACCCAACCTTTCCCTCCTCGGTGGGCCCCCAGGCCCCCCATGGCATCCCACACACGGATTCCCTGAGTCCCCAGCCGTGGCCCGTGAGGTACAGCAGACTTAGGCCCCAGGGAGCGCCCCAGGACCGGGGGGTGGGGGGGGGGCCCTGGGCTCAGCACATGGCAAACATCAAAGGATAGAGAAGGGCCTCGCCCCTGAGCGGGAACTGAACTCATGGCTGGGGGGAGGAAGGACCCCCAAGGGGCTCAGTAACACCCGCCTTGTCTTCTGTCCACAGACGATCCAGCCTTGTGATCACCACCAAGATCTTCTGGGGAGGAAAGTAGGTGCAGCCCCCCATTCTATGGAGCCCCAAGTAGGAGGCTCTTGGGGGGGCGGGACTGTTACAGGGCAACCCCGACATGAAACAGGTTGCCTGACTGTGGGTCCTCACCTGCGCGCTTAAAGGGGCTCGTAATACTTAACTGCAGGCGCACAGAAGGTTAATGAAAGGTTTATTTCCAAAAGAAGGGGCCGTGAAGAGGTGAATGTCTCAGGGAGATGAATTCGTGAGTGCGTCCTACCTGGTCCACTGACCCAGACGCCCCAGGGCCGCTGAGAGCCAGGGAAAGCCGGCCGCGAGCCGAGAGAGCCCGCAGCCCCCGTGGCGGCTCCTGCACCCGAGCATGGCTGCTCGCTCCGCCCTCCGGCCCGGCAGCCCTCCCTCCGCGGGCCGTGGGGTTCGTGGGATTCGTAGTTCCCCGGGTCTTGCTGGCTGGGGGCTGGGGGGCGTGGAGTCCACGAAGCCCGCATGGACTTGGCTCAGGACATCGTCTCCCGCTAAGAGGACGGGCCGGTGCTGGCCAGTCCGCGCCCCCAGCCGGCCCCCTCCCTCCCCACCCAGCTCCTGCCGCCCGTCCTGGCGGGTCATCGCGTTCCAGGAAAGGGGCTTTGAGTTGGACTTTTCCTCCAACCTTGTTTCGTGTTTATTTCTACCTTCAGGGGGCTGCCCTTTTTCCCGATCCCAAAGATAATACCCTCAACATTCTGGAAAACACAAAAAGATGTGAATTGTCCAAACGCCTCCTGGGCCCCAGGCCCGGCTCTGCTGCCCTCCAGGGGCCGGGCCTCGCCCTCTCGGGGACTGGACAGCGTCCCAGGGGGCTGCGAGCACCATTTAGTCTTAACCTTACAAGCAAACCCCAGCCGGCCAGAAAGGCAAATTGGCACGCAGAAGCCTCCACCCCTGGCGGCCCCCAGCCCCCGGGACCCCGGGTAGAGCCAGACGCCGCGGGGGCCCTTTGCTGACCTGCTCTCCCCTAGCATCGCGTCATAAACATTCTCCCCAACACCGCTTGCGACATCGCACCCACTGTCGCCTGTTTTTCAGAGCAGAGACCGAGAGGGGCCTTTCGAGGAAGCACATAATAGAAGGTAAGAGGGCCTCTGAGTCCACAGACCCCTAAACCCCTGGCGTCCGCCCGTGGATGCAAAAGTGAGGGAAGCACAGACACTGCCTGCCAGCCAGACAGCCCAGGGCCCCAGCCGTGAGGACGCCTCTCCACCCGGGCACCCAGGCACCCCCCCCTTGGCCCCTCCATGGCATGAGGGCGGGGGGCAGGCAGGCCAGGCCCCGTATCCTCGAGGGCAGTGCTGTCTCCGGGGAGGACATGACAGGCCCAGGTTGACAGGCTGGGCTCTGTGCTGACCTGAGCGTGGTTGTCACTTCCCCACACCCCCGTGCAGTCAGAACACTCACCCCGGGTTATCGGGAAGCCAGAAGGGCCCAGGTGAGGGGCGTGTGGGACACAGCTGGGGCTCAGCACCGAGGGGCCCACGGAGGGCTCCCCTTCTGCTGCATTTTTACCGTCTGTGCCTTTTTTATTCCGTTTTCATCAAGGTAACATCCTCGCTCCATTAAAAAATCAAATGACTAGGAGGAAATGCATTCATCTTGCTTTCTGCAACTTTACTGAATTCGCTTGTTCTGAAGAGGTTTCGGTAGAGACAGAGTTTGCATCTGCAAATAGTGACAGTTTCGCATCTTCCTTTCTGGCTTAGATGCCACTCTCTCCTTTTCTTGCCTAATTGCTGTGGCCGAGACTTGGGATACTGCATTGCGTGGGAGTTGTGGGCAGTGGGCGTCCTTGTCTTGTTCCCGAACTCAGAGGAAAAGCGTTCAGCTTTTCACCGTGGAGTGTGACGTTAGCCTTGGACTTGTCACGCGTGGCCTTTATGATGCTGAGGTCCATGTATGATGCTGTTTTTGAGTTTTCATCGAAAACAGAGCCGGATCTTGCCAAGTGTCTTTCTGCATCTATGTGAGTGGATCAGATGACTTTTGTCCTCCATTTTGGCAATGGGCGGGAGCTTGTGGCTGGTTTTTCAAATGCTGAACCGTCCTTGCATTCCGGGAAGAGCCCCCCCTAACCGCGGTCTGTTGTGGTGTTGAATTCAGCGTCCTCAGGCTTTCTGGGGGACTTCCCGTCCGTGTTCCTCAGGCATTTTGGTCTGTAACTATCATTTCTTAGGGCATCCGTCTCAGGTTTCGGCATGAGGGTCATGCTGGCCTTGTGCAATGAGTTTGGACGCGTTCCCTCCTCGTCTATCTTTTGAGACAGTCTGAGAAGGGTTGGTATTGATTCTTCTTTGAATGTTTTAGACTCGGACTCACTCCTGCTGCTCAGACTCACTCCTCACCCCAGAGATGGAGCAGACAGGGGATTCAGGGATGCCTGGAATGTTCTTCTAGCGCAGCTCTCTACATATGCAGGGAAACACGGGTGCAAGGAAGGAGGGCGTCCTGCCTGCCATCTAAGTCTCAAATTGCCTTGAGAAAGGAGAGGGGGGGCCGGCGATGATGTGGCCTTGCTGCCTGCAATCCCACCCTCAGCGCCAGCGCTTTCTCCCTGCAGCTTCTTCTGAACGTGCTGAGTATGTTTCTGAGCAAAGGACTTGCTCCCCGATGCGCATAGGGGCCAATCCCATGACACTGGGGCTTGAGGAAAGAAAGTTCTATTGCAAATCGATTGGCAAAGAGGCAAGAGGTAAACTCAAATCTACCTCCTCAGTTAAGAAAGAGAAGGAGGTGATACAGGTTTCAGGGACTGGGTTTGAGAAGAAAGAAGATAAATTGGATTGGCTGGGGAGTAGGCTGCGGGCAAAGGCATGTGAGACCACAGCTGAAGTCATTGGTCAGTCCCAGGGAAGTTCATACTCCGAGGATAATAAAGAGGATTTTCCTCAGGCAACTGGAGTTTCGCTCCAGGTGTGGACCCCTTACCTCTGAGTACCCCCCTCTGTCCAGCCAGCCTTGGGGTTCAGCCCAGAGTGAGTTGCTTCTACTTGCTCAGGCTGGGTCATGTGAAGATAAGCCATGTGTGTGAATACAAGCTCCAAAGAGAAAGTCAGATAACTTGTGTTGTGTGTGTGTGTGCGCGCGCGTGCATGCGCACACACTTGGGCTTGTGTGTATGTGTGTGGTCCACGGTCTGAGAGCTGGCTCATGACTAGCGCACTTCAGACACCGCTGGCCTGGTGTCACAGACAGCTGTAGCTGTCCCCCTTGTTACCACACAGGCCACCAGGAAGCCGAAAAGGTACATTGGAGGGTCCCCACTTCACTCAGTCACAGAACACTTGGCCTGTGAACCCCCACTTCCTTCTGAAGGGGCAGGGCCCCAACCCTTTGGGATGCGCCCCCACTCTGTAGTGCCTTTTCAAGACCTTGGCTGGCACCAGCCCCCACATCTGCCCCCACAGCTCCTGGTGCTGGAGCCTCTCTTTTGACTCTTGTTCCCTGAACCCCAAAATGCTCAGGGACCAGCAATGTCTGTGCAGACATGACAGCGCCTCCCGGTTCCCCCACCCAGGTCTCAAAGCCTCCCTGGAGCGGCTGCAGTTGGAATATGTGGACGTGGTGTTTGCCAACCGTCCGGACCCCAACACGCCCATGGAAGGTAGGTTCCCTGCAGAGGCCCCAGCGGGTTGGGCCTGGTGCCGATGCCCAAAGACAGACGCTTCTGAACCTGAGGCTCTGATGCCACCAGCACAGGGCCCCCTGGGCACCCGGGCCAGAGGTCAGAGAACAGGCTGGGCGGGAGGAGAGGCCCAGGACTTCCTGGCGAGGGTGGGGGCGGGCAGGGCAGACCTAAGCTCAGTCTCAGACTGTCACCCCTACCCCCCAGGCGCACCCTGGCACCTCCAGGCGGAGCCCCTCCTTGCTCAGGATCTGAGCCTGGGCACACCAGTTCCCACCCCCCGCATTCAGAACCGTGTGCCATGTTCTCCGCCCGCTCAGCTGTTGGTATTTGGTGGCTAAGTGAAGCCGTGACAGGGTGACTGCCGCCGCCGGTTCTTTTCCATCGTTTTCTGCCGGGGGGGATAAAGTGTTTCTTTGGAAAGTGGTTTGGTTTTGGTTTTCGGGTTTTTTTTTAGTTTATCTGTTCTCTCTACCCCTTCTGGGGATCACAGCCCCTCCCGACCCCAACTTCTGCCCCAGATACCTTCTCATCTCTGCTTTACGGCTTCAGGGACCAGGAAAATTAAGTCGTGCTGAGGTTATATATCCCCTCTTGCGTGCGTGCGTGCGTGCGTGTGTGCGCCATGCGTGCACGCATGTCTGCGTGTGTATGATTTGGGGTTTTTTAACAACGAGGATCCTGCAGACGTGATGTGTGTCCCTGCCGCGTCCGTGCCACCCCTGCCTCCCGCGCTCCCGCAGCTGTAAACTCTGGTCTCTTTAAATCTTTCTTTTGCCACCAGGGGACTCACTTAGTTCCTCCAAGTCAAGGACATTCATCATAGAAGGTACACAGTGCCCTCGCCCGACTATTGACTTTGTGTCCAGGCTGCATTTTATGAGACAGTGTTTTTATTTACACGACTCTCTCCCCACCCCCCGGCAAACTTCTCCATAAAATGCATAAAGGGAATCAGTGTCCTGTGAGGACGTCTTGCAAGTGCAGGAAAAGCCCCTCAGCGTGGCGCCCCCTCGCAGCTGGGGCCGCCGCCCTCCCGCGCATGACCCCTCACCCGCCTGGCATTGCTGTGATGGGCGCGGCCTCCCCCCTTCGGGGCTGTGCTCAGGCCTGAACCCCCGGAGGTCTGGGAGAAGGCTGGGGGAGACCGGGTTCTCATAGGAGCCAGCACATGGGCCCCAGAGCAGCGGCCTCAGGGATCTTATCTTCCCAGCTCTTGCCTCCCCCAGAAGTGAAAACCAGGGGGTTGGGGGGCAAACTGCCCCCCCAGCACCTGGCTCCTCCGCACGCCTGGCTGCGTGCTGTGTTTGTGTGCACCAGCAACCCGACCCTGCATCCAAATAGAGTCGTGTTTCTCCAGGAGTCGGGGAAACTGAGACCTGGGGCGGCCTCCAGCCAGGCTTGCTCTCTGCCAGCCCCTCCGCCAGGCCCCCAGGGCCCCACGCCAAAGGCAGGCTTCGACCGCCCTGGAACTAGGCTGATGCCATGGGGAAGCTCCCGCCCGCCAGCTGGCACTGCCACCTGACCCCTCCCATGTATAATTTGTCACTCGGCAGGAGATACTGTCGGTCTCGGCAGCTGCTGGAAGGATTTGGTCCTCCGGCTTCTGCTCAGCCACATTAGATACTGACATGAAGGGCCGTTTTCCCTCATGCCCCTGGTTCCTGGGGTCACTGACGTCATGGGCAGAGCACAGACCAAGGGCCAAACCCTGCCTGTGGGCTCCGGGGCCCTGCCCCCTGGCACCAGCCGCAGGTCCTCACACGCTCCTGCCCCCTGGCCCAGCCCCCAGTGCCCTGTGAACCCCACTGCCCTCTCTGCCTGGAAGGGGGGCCGCAGGGCATTGCACGTGTCCCTGGACAGGACAGCCGGGCTCCGGGGAGCACAGGGTGTCCTGCGGCCTCCTCTCTCCGGCATGTGGCCTGAGCCTTGGCTGCACAGACCCGGGCAGCCCCTGCATGTCCAGGCGCCTCGAGAGTGTTTCTAAAGACCCTGACAGGGACAGTAGCCGGGACCCCACTCGGGACTGAGATGGGGGAGGCGCCTTCCTGGGACCCTGCAGCCCCGCCCCCCAGGGCTGCGCTCTTGGCCTATGGGTGTGGGCAGCGCAACCGGCGGGGTCCCGGGTCCAGGCGTCCCTGCCAGCCCTGGCCTAGGAAGGAAGGAGAGAGCAGGACTCGGCCTGCAGGTGTGGAGGCCCAGGGATGATCTTTCCGAGGTCCTGGGTGAACCCTAAGATTTCTACTAAAAGGGGGACCTCGGCTAAAGGGGCACTCAGGGGCCCGGAGTGGGTGGGAGTACGGCCCCCGCAGGGGTGCTGCTCTCGCAGGAGAAGGGGCCGCGCTGCCCTGGGGAAGCTTCCAGAACACGCCCAGCAGTCTCCTTCCTTCCTCCCCTGCAGCCCGCCCTCCGCGCCGTCCGCAGGGACCGCGGCTTCCCCGCCTCCTGGTGGCAAACCGGGAGCCACTGCCGGAGGGGGGAGCCTCCAGGGCCGCCGCTGCCGCTGTTTTTAGAAACACTTGTTCTCCAGCCTCTTCCCTCACTGCCTCCGGCGTCGCACTTGCAAGCACTGTACGGGCGGCCGCGGCCATGCCTTCCCGCGGGGCTGGCGACACCCCACATTCCCAAATCCAGGCCAAGTCCTGTTTTTAAAAATCACAACCAACTTTCATTTCCGACACTCTCCGGGGAACTGGGAGGACAGATCGTGGGGCGTGGGGGCTCTCTGACTTGCAAGGAGGCGCGGGGTTCAGGGCTTCAGTCCTGGGGCATCACAGTGCCCAGCGGCCCAGTACTCAGATTGTCTCCAGACCACGTGGCGACTAAGTGCCCCTTCCTGGCCTGTCACAGGAGGACACTCAGGTCCCCACTGTCCCAGAAGACCCCCCACCACCCTGCGGGAAGAGGACCCCTCAGCCTGGCACCAGGCAGGCTTGAGAAACAGGAGCGTGGTCCCTGCAGCCCCCACCCCGGGACACCCAGGGCCCCTGCCCCTTGTCCTGCCGCCGTGCCTCCCTGACCCCAGCGAGAACCTGGAGCAGCCGCGCGGGGACAGAAGCGGGCACGCTCGGTGTCGCTCCTCGCCCTGCCCAGGGCTGCGGCCTCGGCCCTGCAGCCGCTTCTCCCCCAGCCCCACCCCACCCTAGAGGCGAGGGCCACGGTCTGTGTAACCAGCCACGGAACTGCATAGTCCCTCCATAAACCACGCTCAGAGACGCCACGAGGCCGAGCCAGTCGGGGAAGGGTCCCCAGCCCTCTTCTCGGACCGCGGTTCCGCTGCCCCGAGCCGTCCCGAGCGCCGTCCCGAGCGCCCCAGCCACGCCGAGCGCGAGCCCGGAGTACACTGCTTGCAAGCCGTCTCTGCAGCACCCCAGCGCCCCTGCGCTTGCAGAACGTCCCCTGCTGGCCCCGGCCGCCCCCCACCTGCGTTTCCCCTTCTCTCGTGACAGAGACGGTGCGTGCCATGACCCACGTCATCAACCAGGGGATGGCCATGTACTGGGGCACGTCGCGCTGGAGCTCCATGGAGATCATGGTAGGGCCCCCTGCGGGGCGTGCTGGGTCGGGGCGTCCTGCCCCACTGGTCCTCCCCACACATCAGGCCTGGCCCTCGCCCCTGCAGCCCGTGGAGTCCTGGCCTCGAGGCCCAGTCGGGAGTGGGCCATACCCGCCCCGCGCCCCAGGGGGTGTTTGCCCCCCTGCCGTCAGCCCTAGTAACAGCCCTGTGCCACGCAAGTCACGAGGGCCGCAAGCACATTTCACTCTCATGACAGATGGGGAAACTGAGGCACGGAAGGGTGAGCCGCTTGCCCGAGGCCACCCAGCCAGTGAGTGCTGGAACCAAGTCTCGGTACTCGGCTGTGCGTCCCCCCAAGCCCCTTCATCCTCTGGGTCCCTCCTCCACCCCCTCATCACCCTGGCTTCTCAGTTCCCAGGAAATTTGGGGTGGGGCAGGGAAGGCAGGCCGGCTGTTTCCCGGATAGCCGGGAAAGAGTGTCTTGGTGGACCCGGACCCCGACCCGCTGACCAGCAGGGACACCCCTGCCCTCTGCCCCACCAGGAGGCCTACTCCGTGGCCCGGCAGTTCAACCTGATCCCGCCCATCTGCGAGCAGGCCGAGTACCACATGTTCCAGCGCGAGAAGGTGGAGGTGCAGCTGCCCGAGCTATTCCACAAGATCGGTGCGCCCCCCGGCATGAGCCCGCCTCCTCTCCCCTTGCTCCTCCTCTGCCCCCCATTTCTTTCCCGCTCCACCACTGCCCCTGGGCCCCGAGTTTGACTGCCTGGCTCCCCTCTCAGGAGTGGGCGCCATGACCTGGTCCCCGCTGGCCTGCGGCATCGTTTCTGGAAAGTACGACAGTGGCATCCCGCCCTACTCCAGAGCCTCCTTGAAGGTGCGGGTCTGGGGAGGGGCGGCGGGGCCATCGTGGGGAGGTGGGGATCTGGGCAGGCCGCTGGGTGCTGGTCGGGGCTCCCCGGGCCGCGGGCTGCGGGTGGGCAGGGGGCTGGGAACCTGGAGCCCAGCCGTTCTGGCCCGGTGCCTGGAAGGGCTGCCCAGCCGTGGGGTAGCCCAGCTGAAGATCCCCTTCACTCCTGCGCTGCCCTTCCGCCGCTGCTCGCTCTCCTTTCAGCATTCACACCCTGGGCGGGGTCCACAGCCCCCCCCCACCGCGTTGGTGACTCCGGGGGGGTCTCTAGACTGCAGGCCAAGGGAGAAGGAGCAGGCAGAGGAAGTCCTGCCCAGGCCAGGGCCAGGCAGCACTGGAGCCCCGGGTCCGAGGACAGAACAGCCTGCCTCACCTCTCCTCCCCCAGCCCCCCGCAAGGCCAGGGAGCCCCTGGGAGGCACGGGCTTCATGGGCACAGGGAGATGTGGCTCCCCCAGAGCTGGGGGTCCTGCAGCTCCCAGGCCGGCACACACCTCCCTGGGCAGCCAGGCCTCCGGGCAGAAGCCAGGGTGGAGGCCACCTCCCGGTCCGGGCGTGTGACTCCCCTCCTCCCAGCTGCCCGGGTCTGGCCTGGCGTGTGACTGGGCTGGGGATGCGGCCCAGGCTTTGAGTGGCACGGGCGCTGCCATATGGGGACAAGATGCGGAAGGATCAGCCATCTGCAGACAGACCCGGGGGCCCCTCACCTCTGGGCTCTGCTCCCCCATACAGGGCTACCAGTGGCTGAAGGACAAGATCCTGAGTGAGGAGGGCCGGCGCCAGCAGGCCAAGCTGAAGGAGCTGCAGGCCATCGCCGAGCGCCTGGGCTGCACGCTGCCCCAGCTCGCCATCGGTAACAGGGCTGGGGCGGGCGCAGGCGCGGGTCCCTGAGCCCCTGACTGGCCCTCTGCCCGCCAGCCATGGGCGACAGGCTCCCACGGGCATGGGGAGTGGAGGGGGATCCCTAAGCACCGGGCCCTTCTCCACCAGGGACGCTCAGGCTCCCCCACACCTCCGCAAGTCCCCCCTTGGGCCAAGTTACCACCCAGCACTACAGCCCTGGGCCGGCCAGGCCCCTCCAGGGCATCCTGGCCTCAGGCCGAAAGTCTGGGGTCTCTCTGGCCAGGCAGAAGAAGAAAAGGCCTTGCAGGGCGTACCCCTCTCTTACCCTGGTCTCACTGCCCCCAGCCTGGTGCCTGAGGAACGAGGGGGTCAGCTCAGTGCTCCTGGGGGCTTCCAGCGCAGACCAGCTCATGGAGAACATCGGAGCCATACAGGTGAGTGAGCCCGCGGGCACGGCCGCCCCGGCTGGAGCAGAGGTCAGTGCCCAGCTCAATGGGCTGTCACCTCGCCGAGCAGCAGACTCGCCACCTGGCGCTCAGAGAAGCGAGTTACCATGGCGCCAGCCTTTGAGAAAAGAAAAGGCTTTCCCGGAAGTCGACTGGCAAAGAAGCGGGAGGGGAAGACACTTCCGCCCCTGCCCCAGGAAAGGGAAGGGCTTTGTGTCGATTTGGGTGAGCAGGGTTGAGAACAATTTACGTTTTTTTTAAGATTGATTGATTTATTTATTTATACAAGAACTGGGGTACAGGCCAGAGGCGTGGGAGGGTGAGAGGATTCACCAGAGACAGAGTGGGGAGCAGAACAGGCAGACTGACAAAATACACTGCTGAGGGGAGCAGCTGGCGAGACAGGAGAGGTCTGCTGCGCCGTGTGGGTTGCTCCCTGGCCGGCCGGGAATCGAAGCCGCGCTGTGGAGGCTGCAGACAGCTTCGCAGCGCTGCGCTCAACCTGCTGCGCCACCGGGGAGGCCTGAGAACAAGTTACATTTTTACTGGCTAAGAGGTGGGCCAAGGGCATAGGAAGGTGGGCTCGGCTGAAGCTCAGTGGCTAGTTATAAAGGAGCCTGCAGAGAACTGTGGAGACTGCAGAGAACTGCACTTTGGGGCCTCTGTGGACGGGCACCTCACCTCCAGGCAGCCCCCTCCTGTTATTTGGGTTAAGGGAGGGAGTGCTGGCAAAGCAGTTTGGGAGGGTGTGGAAATCAGGCCTTCTGGCCCTGGAATCTGCATTTATGCCACCACCAACCTTCCAGAGGGTGCTGGAGCACGCTGGAGTTCCATGAGGAGAGTACAGAGCAGGCCAGAGAGGACAGGTGTCCCCTCTACCCCAAGCCTTCTGGAATACAAAAGCAGTGTGGTCCCCATCTCCTCCAGCTACCCGCCCGAGGCCAGGAGGGCAGGGTGGCCGGGGCCAGGGCTGGGGTGGGGGTTGGTGGGAGAGTCCCGCCCGCTGCTCTCGGCCAGGCCCGTCGGGGCGAGTGCTGATTCGCTCTTGTCCTGCGCGCACAGGTCCTTCCCAAACTGTCGTCTTCCATCATCCACGAGATCGATAGCATCTTGGGCAATAAACCCTACAGCAAAAAGGACTACCGGTCCTAAGAGGCCCCGCCGGCCGGCCAGGACACTCTCCGTTTCCCTCCTAGTCTCTGTTCGCTCGCTTCAGCTGTTTCAAGGCCAAGTCACGCGTGGTTTGCATCAAAAAGAACACGCGCCAAGACGTCATCTGGAAAGATCGCAAACGTCGCTGCAAGATCCCCTGGCTGCTTCGCAGGGCGGGGCGCCTGGTGCCGGAGGTGGCTCTGGTTAGGAAGGACGGTCACGCGGTCCCACCCGAGCCTGCGCCTCTGCTCGCCCTTCCGGAAGAAACGCCTCCGCCCTCCCCGCCCTTCTCGGTGGAGACTGGCGCCCTGAGCAGGGCGGACCCCGCAGGGCCTCGGCCAGGCAGGGCTGCCAGGCCAGGCGCTCCTCTGCCCGGAACCCCCACCTGGTGTTGGGGGAGGGGAAGAGGAACAGGAGCCCAGATCTGGGGAGCCTGGATGCTGGGGCAGGGGCTCCCCACTGGGGACTCCCTCCCGCTCCCTGTCGCAAGGGAGCCAGGGACGTCCCGCGTGGCCTGACCTCAGATTCTTCCCCACGCCTTGCTCCGTGCTCGCCTGTGCTGCTGGACCCGAGGGGCCTTCTGCGCTGCCCTTTGACCCTGCCCTCACCTGTGCTGGCAGGATCAGGGATCTGCAGTTTGGGATCCACAAAAAGGTTGGGGGTCTGAGTTCACGTTCACTGTCCCTCCTCCCTCCAGCCCTACCTGTACAGAAATGATGAGCCCAGAGCACTTGGGAGGGGACCTGGTGGAGCGGGCTCCAGTCCAGGGCCCCCTGCCCTCCCTGCCAGGTGCCCAGTCCTCTGTCCTGCCCCCACAGCCCGAGGTCACGCCTGCTTAGCGGCCACTGACCACACACGGGGTGGCTCAGTGCACACAGCGGCTGCGGCCAGGGCCGCGTCCTCTGGGTCCTGGGAGACCCTCCTCTAGTACCTCATCCCCACCCCTGCCTCTAGAACCTCGCCCCCTACCCCTGCCTCTATTACCTCGGCCCCCCCCCCTGCCTCTAGAACCTCCCCCCACCCCTGCCTCTAGAACCTCCCCCACCCCTGCCTCTAGAACCATGCCCCCACCCCTGCCTCTAGTGCCTCCCCCACCCTGCCTCTAGAACCTCCCCTGCCCTGCCTCTAGTACCTCGCCCCCATCCAACTCTAGAACCTTGCCCCCCCCACCCTGCCTCTAGTACCTCGCCCCACCCCCACCCCTATCTCTGTCAGCTCTGCCCCGGCGGTGGCCTTGGGATCTGCAGAGAGAATGAACTGAGGCTCTTCCAGCGAGGGAGAGGCCCGGGTGTCCATGCTGTGTGCCCAGGGGCTGAGGACTTGGGCAGCAGCCACAGACCCCATGGCACAGGCAGGGACCCCAGGGAGCCTCTCCCAGAGAGGTGCCCCCTCCCAGGCTTCAGAGAAGGGGGGTGAGGCCCTCTGCCTTGGGGTGCTAAGCAGGTGCTCAGAGCTGTGCCTCCCCTGGCCCCTGTCTGCACACTTCCCAGGGGAGGGAGGGTTGGGGTCCGTCACACCCTCCCCCACACCAGCCAGCACCCTAGAACAGACCAGACAGCGAGGGAGGACAGAGCAGGCAGAGCCGGCACCTCTGTAGGAACCAGGCTGTGCCAGCTCTTCCAGGGACCCCTCATGCCTCCTGCCACCCTCTCCTCGCCCCCCAGTGGCAGGCACAGAGGGTAGTGCCCTGCCCTCCAAGAAGCAGCTGTCCAAGGGCTCCCCACCACTCTCTGGGAGCCTACCAGTGAGCCCTGGGGGTCGAGGGTGGGTGGGCAGCTTTAAGGCAGGGGAGGGGGACAGCTGCCTTTTCTCCAGATCTCTGTGCTGACCCTGGAGTCCAGAAGCTTCCCTTCCTCACCCTCCAGGCCTAGGGGTCCTCTGCCACCAAGTCTCCTACCAGCTTCACCAGAAGCTGCACTGTGGGTGTGGGAGGGGCCTGTCCCAGTCCAGCCCCAGCCTGGCCCCCACCAGCGCGCAGGGTGCAGGCGTCCTGCTCCAGGGACAGGGCCCCGCGGTGGGCTGGCTTCTGTCCCGCCTCCCACCTGGGGACCCAACTCTGTGGGCCTGGGAGCCCCAGTGGCTGACCATGCTAAGGGGCCAGCCCGCCCAGCCCTCCCCAGGGAGAGTAGCTGGTCCCCCCACTCTGCCGCGCCCCCTAGCCCTGCCCAGTTGGACCAGGGCTTGCAGTGGGGCCCGAGGGGTCCACAGCTCCCGTGAGCCACGCCTGAAAAGACCACACGTTGGCCAAACGGAGACAAGGCCCCGGGGCAAGCTCGGCCAAAGGCAAGCGCCCCTGCCAGCACCAAGCGCGGCCGGCCCAGGCAGCCCGGCTCCGGTGTCCATTTCCATCCCCACTGGCAGGGAAGACAGGCGCCCCTCTGGGGGTGGGTCTCACCATTTGGTGGGGGGAGGCAGCTAGGCCCCCAAGGGAAACCAAGGACTACCAGAGCCTACAATCGGGAGAGCCGGGCAGGGCAGGCCGGAGGGTGGCCGGGCCCAGGCTCCTTCCCGGGGCGTCCGGGTATCACCGACCCCCTGGGGGAGAGGCAGCCCCGGTGTGCAGAGCCTGCCTTGCCCGCTGCTGGAAGCTTAGTTTGCCCCCCAGCTGCCCTCCGGGAGTGGAAGTGGGCACCAGAAGCCCCTTAGAGATGGGGCGGGGGTCTGTCTTCCCTGCTAATGACACCCAGAGCCCCCTGGTCCCACCCAAACCCACCACCAGTCAGCCCGAGGTCCCGAGGAATGACGGGGGGCTTGTCTGGCTTGTCCCCGCCCGGCCGTGTAAATAACGCTCTCTCGTCCAGTTCGTGCTGGCTGGACCCTCAGCTAACGCCGCCCCACCAGGCCTCATGCTTCCAGCGACCCCCCAGCCGAGACTCAGCCACCGTATTTATGGAATGATAAAATAAAGTTCAAATTCAGGGTCTGCTGCTCTCTGCACCCCTCATTTCTAGGGCCGGCGCCCCAGGTCAGGGCAGAGGTGGGGGCTGCAGGTCAGAGGCCTGCCCCGTCTGAGCGACTTGAGACAGAGCCCCCCTCCCGCCGCCCACAGCCGCTGTGCCCCCTGGGGCCGGAGCCCTAGGCCAGGGAGGCCCTCCGGCTATCTCGGGGGGAGGGGGGGGGTCAGGGTTTCTCTGATGTGATGAGGTGTGAGTTTAGGGGTGCAGGTAGGAGAGGCAGGCAGCACACCCCTTTTCGGGCCCCCCATAGGGCTGTGTCTGGTCAAGCGGGAGGTGACTTGAGGCGACGCCCCCACCTCCCCCGGGGCGCAGTGAGCAGCTCAGGAGAGCACTTGGATTCAGTCTTTCCCAAAGGATTTATTAAAACACAGAGAACCAAGACACACAGTACAAAGTAAAGGGGATTGTCGGCGACCGTCTCGCAGAGCCCCGCGTCCTCCCTCGACAACAGGCCACCCCTCACCTCGGAGCTCCTGCGGCTCCAGCCCCTGCCTGCGACCCTCCCGACGGGGCCCCCGCCCCAACGCAGCAGCGCCCGGCCTCCCCCGGCCAGGCCGGGCCAGGGGCGAGCGGGGGGTCCGCTCCCTCCGCTCCAGACCCTCCTCGTCTCCAGGGGTGAGCTGGAAGGAGCCGGGGGCTCGGCTCCCAGGACAGAGGCTCAGGACACACGCACCCCCAACGGGCCCCTTCTGGGTTATCGCACCTAAAAAAATACTTTGTTTAAAAAAAATCTGAAAACTAAGAAAAAATGCAAAAACACAACGCCAAGGACTTTGGGCTGATGCACCACAACCTGTAAACTTCCAGAAAGAGCAAATGGGCGGGGACGTCCTCCTGGACAGACCAGCGGACGCAGGCCAGCCTGGGGGCAAGGCAGAGGGGGCCCGAGGCCAGGCCTGGCCCGGCCTCTGCCTCCCACCCCCACCAGGCCCCTCCTCCCCGAGCGCCCCAGCCCTGCCCCGGGCCCACCCCCAGGTCCTCCAAAGCCCCAGGACCCCCCAACACTTGGAAGCAAAGGCTACAGGTGTCGCTGCAGAAGGACTCAGCCAGCCCAGCCCGGGCAGGGTCAGAGGACCCGGGAAGGAGGCCCCGGCGAGCAGGAGGGCAGGCGCCCACCCGCCTGGGCATCGGCAGGGCCCTGGCCGTACGTAACGAGCCGAAACCAGGAGCTTCCAGGGGCGGCTTGCAGGGCTGTGTCCTCCTGGGCCCCAGGCAGCGCTTCCTGCAGGGCCCCCCCAGACAGCCACGTCCTGCCCGGCCCAAACGCCCTGGTCCCGGGCGCCCAGTGACGGTTTCCCAGACTGCGGCCCAAAGGTGGTTCAACAGAAACCCTACTCGGCACTGGTTTAAATAATAAGGTGGCTGGAAACAAAAACGCGCTGGCGCTCTGGGGTTCCTCTCGCAGGGAGGACCCCAGTTCTGCCAGCAGCAAAACCAAACCCTGAAGATGCCGGAAACAGTGGAAGCCCCACCCCAGCGCCACTTCCAGCAGGAGATAAGAGAAACAAGAAGAAAGCATTTTCAAGATCCTTTTTCTCCTCCACGTCAGTCAACCGGGAGCCCACCCCCACCTGCACAGTCTCTCCCACCAAAGCCTCGGGGTGCTGGTCAGCAGTATCCCGGCCAGGCCATCTGCAGGTGTCCGGCTCTGTCCTGGTGGAGAAAGCCGGGGTGGGGGGCTGGGGAGGTGATGGTGGGGAGGGGGCTGGGAGGGGGCCGGGAGAGCCCCACAGGGAAGGGCAGCAGGGGCGGGACCGCAGCCCTCGGCTCCAGCCTACCAGCTCCTCTGGTCCCGCCTGGACAGCGGAGCCCCCACCCCCTGCCTCCTGGCACCCCAGAACAGCTTGTCCCTCACTCAGACAGGATTCCGGACCCAGGACCCTGTCCTGCCCGAGTGCCTCTCGCCCAACACGAGCGCCCGAAGGCCAGCCCCAGCACTGACCATCCACGTAGGGGGGCATCTCAGGCCCGGGCAGGGCTGCTTGTGGCAGTCACCTGTGGCCTATGCCGGGAGCCAGGAGGCACTGCCCGGAGGCCACAACCAGCACGTGCACCAGGCATGGCCCCGCCGCCTGGGGGTGCACGGGGTCCTGGAAACCTACACGCTGCTTGGACACTCCCCACTCACCCCCCTCTCCAAGGCCAGGGCACAGCCCTGGACATTCTGATCAAGACTGGAGTGTGGGGTCACCAGGATGGAAGGGGCCTTGGGGGTCCAGCCCTCCAGGGCTCAGATAGAGCCACGCACAGACGAGCATTCTGGGGCTCTGAGGGCCAGCCAATCACCCACATGTCCATCATGACTCTGGTCCTGCCTGGACAGCTGAGCCCACGTCCCTCCTGGCACCCCTGCCCCCAGAGCAGCTTGTCCCTCATTCAGACAGGGTTCCTGACCCAGGGAGGTCCCTGCTCAGGGTTCAGAAATGCCTCTGGGCTGAGCTCGGGCCAGAAGGGGCTTCAGACACTGGCCAAGCTTGGCCCACTCCCCTTCCCCAGGGGGCCATTACAGGGAACCACAGCCGGGGGGGCAGGGGCAGGATTCAGGTCATTCGTGGCAGAACCAAAGGCCGAAGCCTGGGAGCCCTGGCGGTGAGAGCGGGAGGCCATCAGGTCCAGTCCCCTGCCAAGTGCTCAGATCCGGGGCTCTCTGGGGGGCCGCCTCTGTGGCCCATGACACAGCCAGAGTGTGGACGTGTAGGGGCGTTCAAGGCAGGGCCAAGCGCCCCTGACCACCCTCCGTGCCACAGGCTGGGCCTCCGGGCTGGGAGTCCATGACCACAGCCCAGCAGAGGGCAGGCCCCTTCCAGCAGTGCCCGAGACAAAGCCACGGCAGCTGCTAGCCACCAGGCCCAGGTCCTCCCTTCCCTCCGGGAACACACGCTGAGACCCGAGACAGGAGGCCCATGGGCCTCCTCTGCTGACCATGGCGCCCAGGGACGGTGACAGACACCCTTGGACAGAACCCCTCCCCCAAGACAGCGCGTCCCTGGAGGCGCCTGCCCGGCTGGCGGGCACTGGGTAAGCGCCAGTCCCGCCCCACCCGCCTGGCCCCGGGGGAGCCGAGGAACAGTCCCGCGGCACGGGGCAGGGGCAGGCAGGGCAGGCTGAGGGCTCCCGGGCAGAAGCGGCTTCCTGCCCAGCTGGGCTGAGTCCTCGGGCAGCGACGGGCCTTCCAGGAGCTTCCCTTCTGGCCAGGGCCCACGGACAGAGACGTCAGAGCCGCCAGCGAGGCCCTCCGCAGTCACCCAACTTTATCAAGACAAACGCGTTCAAGTCTTCAATAGGAAAGTGCAAAAGGTGTACAAAGAAATGGAACCTCTTCTAGGAAGGCGTCTGGAGGAGGTGGCAAGGGACACGTCCTGGCGAGGTGTGGGGTGACGCGGCGCGGACGCCCGGGTTACGACGACGCGGCACTCTGGGCTCCGGGCCTCGCCTGCCCGCGGGCTCCTACAAGGGCGGCAGCATTTCCCTCCTGGGCCCGGCACACGTGCCTGCAAGAGACGCTCGCGCGTCACAGGGGCGCCGGGCCTCCGCCTGGGGAGGGGCGCCCACGCTGTGGCCCTTGACGCCTGTCACGGGACTCCCATGGAGACCCCCCGCCTCAGATCCCCAGCCGGGCTGAGGCCCTCTCAGAGTACCAGCGAGCACCCGGAAAGTGGCCTCCCCCTCCAGCCTCAGTGCAGTTCTCAGGACAGCCGGGCAGGGCGCTGGGTGCCCAGGCGGAGACCGGGGTGCCTGCCGGCTCCTCAGAACAAGTTCCGTTGTTCTCACCGTAACATCCCCCAAGCCCTCTGCCACCCTCCTGGCCCTAGGCAGGGCAGGAGGTGACATTCTGGGGCCCCAGCCCCCCCGGGCAGTGGAGGCCGGTCCCCACTGGGCTGGGGCGCACACAGAACCGCCTCGGGTCCTGTTTCCCAGCCTCCCGGGGAGAAGTCTGGAAGCTGGGCATGCACCGCCCCCGGCGCCCCAGGGCAGGCCCGTGAGCGAGGCCGGCCCGCGCAGGCGCGCCGCCAGGCGGGGGCCGGGCTTACCTCGGCGGAAAGGAGCGCTGCGGCAGGGGGAAGTCTCGGGGGCGGCTAGATATCTGCCGGAGAGAAGAGCCTCAGCCTGGGGCGGGCAGCGCGCGGAGGCCGGTGCATGCTGCCCGCAGCAGGGCACCTACCGGTCACATAGGGCCCCAGGGGCATCTGGTTGTAGTTGACAATCCCTCCCGGTCCAGGGCCCCGGAAGTGGGCCCAAAGCTGTTGTTGTACATCTGGGAGGAGCCGAAAGCGCCCTGGAGGCAAGGACTCAGGTTTAAAGGCGAGGGTCCCACGGCCCCCAGCCCCGAGGGGGCGCCCAGGAAGCGCGGGGGCGGGCGGGGCGGGGGCCGACCTGCTGGATGGTGGGGTCCCCAGCGCGGTTAGTCAGGCGGCTCAGGATGCTGCGCTCGGACATCTGAAGGCGGGCGGCCACCGGCGGGATGCGGGACAGCATGGAGGGCAGGCGCGTCACGTCCGCCTTCATGTCACTCAGCAGCTCCTCCAGCTGGTTCAGGACTGCAGGGGGCAGGAGTCGCTGGGGCCGGGTGGACGCGGAACCTGGGGGCCTCTGGCCCCTCCTCAGCAGACACCAGGGGGCGCACCTGGCCAGGCCCTCCCAGACCCCCAGACTAGGGGTGGGGTTTTCCAAAGAGCAACCCCGGGGGCACGGGGCTGCAGAGATGGGAGCCTGAACATGTGGGCCACATGGGGACAGGGCAGGGGTTCCCTAAGCAGCTGCCCCAGAAACAGCTCCTCCCTGCAGGGCAGACACAGGAAGGGCCAGCGAGTCCAGGGGCCACTTGCACTCCACCGTGGCCCAGCCCCTCCCTCCAGGGACCTTCCTGAGATTTGGGGTATACAGGTCAAAGATCAGGACCCCAGGAATCGTAAGCAATAACCACCTCCTAAGAAGGAAAAGCCTCCATCCCCAACAGGTAAGAGGGGGACTGGGCAGAATGTCCCATCCTGACCAGGGGCACCACCCTCAGGCTGCAGCCGTGTCCCCGGGGCCACCAGTGCCTCCCCCATGGCCAAGGACCCACTGGGCCTGGCAGGAAGGAGGAGGGGCAGGCCGGACAGCGGGCAGGCGGGCAGCGGGGCAGGCGGGGGCGGGCAGCAGGCTCACGGACCCTTGTGCAGGACGGCGTTGGCCGGCTTGTTCCCCGCCAGGGACTCCTTGGACAGGTGCTGGTGGCTCTCGGCCAGGCACTCCACCTCGGCCAGGCGGGCGTTGAGAGCCATGGCGGGGTGGTTGGGGTCCTGGGTCATGTTGAGGTACGCGGCCCTCCGGAGCTGCTCCTCAATGACCAGCGCCTGCTCCAGCAGCTGAGGGCGGAGGCGGGGAGGCCACGCGGCCACCAGTCATCCACCCTCTGCTCCTCCTGGCTGCCTTCCCAGCCCGCCCCAGCTGGGTTCCCTGCACCTGTCACCCCCAGGCAGGGACGCTGCCCGGCGGCCGGGCCCAGACAAGGACCCAGACTGCCAGCTGGCTGCCCGGCTCCCCCGTGGACAGCCTAGTATAGGTCCACATACGGGAAGGGGGCTGCCTCCCCTAGCCCCTCCAACCCTCTCAAGAGCCCCACCCGCGGCCTCTGGCCTGCCGAGGACTGACCTTGAACCTGCGAGCCAGGAACTTGTTCTTCATCTCCAGGTAGTTGCCCTTGTGGATCTCAGACTTGAAGGGCTCGTTGAGGATCATGTACCTGGGGTCGTTCTGGATGTCCTGCCAGCGGGCGTAGCCATGCCTGGGTGGGCGCTGTTAAGGGCAAACCTGGCTTGGGCAGAGACGGGGGCCCAGCTGGGGTTCCGGGAGCCCCCTCAGCTGCAGGAAAGCGTCATGCTGGTGCCCATGGCGATGATGACATGACCATCAGCAGAGGCTGACGCGTGCCCTCTGACACGAGACGTGACCCTGAGGCTCCGCGGGTTAACTCCCCTGTCCCAGCGAGCCAGGGGGAGGACAGAGACATCCCAGCCTCACCCCCGGCCCCTGCAACTGGGACCATTTCGGAAATAAGTTCTTTGTAGATGTAATCAGGTCACTGGTTAGGGCAGACATTAATCCAGTGACTGGTGCCTTTTTACAAGAAAATAAAATTTGGAGCCTCCCTGGTGGCATAAGGGGTTAAGATGCAACCTATGAAGCTGTCCACAGCCTCTGCAGCACGAGTTCGATCCCCGGCCATGGAGCTACCACATGGCGCAGGAGACCTCTCCTGTCTCCGCGCTGCTCCCCTCAGCAGTGTGTTTCGTCAGTCTGCCTGTTCTGTTCCCCGCTCTGTCTCTGGTGAATCCTCTCGCCCCCCACACTCTGGCCTGTACCCTGGTTATTGTATACATAAATAAATAAATTTTCAAGAAAAGAAAAAGAAAAGAAAATTTGGACACAGATATAACGCGGGGGAGGCGGAGATGTGGAAAAGAAGCAGAGTGGAGGGGTGGGGCTGCAAGCCAAGGGCACTAGGATTTACAGCCGTGCCAGAGCTGGAAGACAAGACAGCACCCTCCAGAGTCTCCAGGGGGAACAAGGAGACAGAGTTAATCCTGCCCAGTCAGCAACAGGCAGGGGCAGGATTTGAACCCAGGCAGGCAGGCCTCCAAACACTTTAAACTGTATGACAGGGATCAGGAAACTGGCCCCCTGGCCAAATCCAGCCCACAGTCTGATTTTGCAAATAAAGTTTTATTGGAACACAGCCAGCTCCCTGGCTTATATTGTCTGTGGCTGCTTCTGCTGCAAGGACAGAGTGAAGTCACTCTGCAAAGTCTGAAATAGTTGTTCTCTTGCCCTTACAGGAAGTTGCCAGTTCGTTCCACAACTTCACTGCTCATTGTAAAACCAGCTCTATTCAAGGATGTCAGGAAGGCAGGTTTGCTGGGGGGTTCTCCCTGGGTCGCTGTCATCATCATATCATCATCGCCACCACCCTTCATCACCGCCATCCCATCACCACATCATCACCACCATCATCACCAGTAAAGGCTCCTTGGCACCTGCTCACAGTGCTGGCTCCTAACCCTAACCCCACAGGCCACGTCCTGCCCCGAGGTCCACAGAGGCGCAGGCAAGAGTCCTGCCCAGCCTGGCCTGCCAAGGATACGTCACAATGCCTGCCAGTAGCCAATAGTCATGGCGTCGGTGCCAGATGTCATAGATTTTCCCGAGGACACAGCAGCACGTTCCTCATTCTGCCACAGGGTGTGCAGCTCTAGGAGGGGTGCAGAAGGAGAGAGGCCCGTCCACACCGCCTCAGAGAAGCTGGGCCAAAGGAAGCCTCCCCGCACGACTCCCACCGCCCCCCGCCTCGGGAGGGTCAGCGCTTCCGCGTCACTAGCAAAGGCCGCACCGCAGAAGGGACTTCCAGCCGCCACTGACACTTCAGAGTAGAAAACCACCTGCCCCGACTCCAGGGCAGTGTCGCAGCCCCAGCTCTCCGCCCACTCCCCATACCTGTGAAGCCCCCGTCGCGGATGTTGAACATGAACTTGAACTTCCGGTCCTGTCCTCCTTCCTCCCGTCCTCGTCGTCCTCCCTGTCACCGTTCTGCTGCGTCTCCACAGGCTCCTTCTCCTCAGCTTTGCTGTCATCTGCGGGAGGAAGACAGACCCACATTCACTGCCCCACCCAAAGGCCCTGCCCAGGGGCGTCTCTGCCAGGTGCGGGGACCCAAAGACCCCCCCCCCCCCCCCGGCTCCGCCGTCACGAGGCTCGCTCCCAAGACGGGCTTCCAGCACACCAGCAGCAACCCCCACCCCCACCCCGGACGAGGGCCGCTCTCCACCTGTGAAGGGCCCAGAGCGCCAACAGGGGCAGCCAGGCCCGAGAGGGCAGCGCTGCCTTGAGGCCCCGCAGGCGCAGACAGAGCACCCAAGAGGGAACCGAGGACGGCCCACAGAGAAGGCGCCAACCTGGCCTGAAGTCACCGCCGTCCCCCCTGCTGTGCAGCAAGCTGAGCTCCAGCTTGTCCAGCGCCTTCTCCTTCCCAGAAGCGCCTCTTCTGCAGACAGAGGGTGTTCGTGGGCAGGAGGGTCTGGTTTGAGCCGCGCCCAGAGCACTCTCCATCAGAGTGAGCAATGTCCCAGCAGGTGCCTCAGGGTGCTCCCGTGCGGAGGCAGGAGGCACGTGGAGACCCCCCTTGGCTTACTCCTCCCCTCTCACCCAATCAAGCACCCCAACCCCAAATTCTCAAGACACAGTCTGGAATCCTCCCTGCGCACAGTGCTGGCAACAGGACTGGCTTTCATGCCAGCACCCAGAAAAGCCAGGCAGCTCTGGCATGTGGTAGAGACACAGGGGTGAGGCCACAAGAAAAGGAAGAAAGTGTCAGGCACCCAAAGGAAGGGACACCAGCTGGACCCAGACAGGGTTAGCAGATGCCAGGAAGAGCCCCAAGGGGGTGGGAGGTGGAGAAAACTGGAGGGAAAAAAAAAAAAAAAGAAAAAAAAAGTCTAGAGCAAAATCCACAACACTAACATTTTACACACTTTCGCTGCAAATTTCTAAGATGTCCTAGCCCCAGAGCCTCGGGACTGAATGGGAGGGGTTCTACTCCCCGAGCAGGCGGTGTGAGGGGGACAGGTCACCTTCAAAGGGGGGAGCCACCCCTGGGTGGGCCTCATCCCGAGCCCTTTAAAACCAGGGTGTTGGGCCTCCCGGTGGCGCAGAGGTTGAGCGCTGGGTTGCGAAGCTGCCCGTAGCCTCTGCAGCGCCGGTTCGATCCCGGCTGCTCCCGGCCAGCAGAGGAGGGTCCCGCATGGCGCGCAGACCTCTCCTGCCGCCGCTGCTCCCCTCAGCAGTGTACTTCGGTCCTTCTGCCTGCTCTGCTCCCGCTCTGGCTCTGGTGAATTCTCTCACCCTCCCGCGCTTCTGACTGTACCCAGTGCTTGTATAAATCAATCAATCATCTTAAATAAATAAATAAATCTTTAAAAAAATAAAATTAAAAAATAAAAAAAATAAACCAGGGTGTTGGCAAAGCCGCGCAGAAAAGGGCGGCGGAGCTCGAAAGTGGATGGGGCTGGTCGCCCAGGGCTCCGCAGCAGGAACGGGGCGGCTGGTAGCTGCGGAGAACAGTGTCCAGCCACCCACAGGCTGGACCCGGGCGTGTCTCCAGCCCGAGGGGAGGGCGGGGCCCACGAGCACAGGCTGCCAGCAAAGCTCTTGCTTGCGACCTGCGAGCCCTCGGCGGCCGCCACGCCCACTCGTGGCCGCGAGCGCATCTGGAGCACGAGCTGACCAACGGCGTTGTTTTAAGCTGCCCGGTGGCTACGAATTGTTGCAATACAAATGGGCTAAAAGCGCTGAAGCCGGCTCTGGGGTTTGCTCGAAAAGCCTGGCAGGAGGCCGAAGAGCAACGGAGGACAGAGGACACGGCAGGCTCGCGGCAGACGGCACCATCTCGCTCCTCGCTGCAGATGGCGTCTGTGGTTGAGCAGGACATATGTCTGCGCACGGCTGGCTGCTGTCTCTGCACCGGGGTGCAAATCCACGCGAGGCTTTGCCGGTTGGGGTCAGTGCCTGCACCCTGGGGCCGGGCAGCCGCAGCGCACAGCCATTCAGCAGCCGCTCAGGACGAGCGAATTCATGAGGAGCGGCTGGAATGGCGGCGGGAAATCAGCATCATGGGGAGACGACAAGAGGGAGACTGAGAAAAGCATGCAGCTGTAAAAGAAAGTCGGGCCTCCCTGGGGCGCGGGGGTTAAGTCTCAGCACTAGAAGCCTCTGCAGCACCAGTTCCATCCCGGCCAGGGAGCTACCCACAGGGCGCAGCAGACCTCTCCCGTCTCCCCGCTGCTCCCCTCAGCAGTGCATTTCAGTAGGTCCGCCTGTTCTGCTCCCTCATGTCCCTGGTGCATCCTCGCACCTCTGGCCTGCACCCCGGGTCTTCTACGCTCTTTATACATAAATACATTAAATCTTTAAAAAAAAAAAAAAGAAGAAGAAGAAGACATAAACCAAGGGGCTGCTCCAGGAGGAAGGACACTGAGCAAGCAACGACGAAAGCAAACACAGACACTGCTGAGGCCGCAGGCCAGGAAGGCCAGAGATTCAGAAACACGTAAAAACCAATTAAATCTGGGGAATTTAGACAAATAGCAACTAAAACATTGGGCAAGAGCTCAGGGAGGGTGGAGAGGGGCGAAGGGGAGCCACGGTTGGCTCCGGCCCTTGCGTTAGTCGGGAGGGGCGCGTGTTAGAAACCTAAGGAACGAGCCTGGGCCCTCCAGACGAGCTGAGGACAAAAAGGGAAGAGTAAAGAAGGTGTGATGACTCCAAGAGAGGGCAGGAAAGGGAACAAAAAGCAGGCAGTGCAGAGCCCAAACAGGGCCTCCCCGGTGGCGCAGGCGGTTGAGCGCCGCACTGTGAAGCTGTCCGCAGCCTCTGCAGCGCCGGTTCCATCCCGGCCAGAGGGTCCCGCAGACCTCTCCTGCCGCGCCCGCTGCTCCCCTCAGCAGTGCATTTCATCAGTCTGCCTGTTCTGCTCCCGCTCTGTCTCTGGTGAATCCTCTCACCCTCCCGCACATCTGGCCTGCACCCCGGTTCTTGTATAAAATAAATCTTTAAAAAAAAAAAAGCCCAAAATAAAGTCATTGGTGTTCTCCAAATTTCCAGCTGTTACAATCACTGTAACGAGATTAAACTGCCGGCCAATAGACGGCTAGATTTGAATGAACAAGTCCCCTCTGCACCCTGCTTGCGAGAGACACTCCTACAACAATCACACAGGTAGGTGCAAAGAAATGGGAAAAAAATCTTGCAAGCCGTCCCGCTGACGAGGAGCACGTACCTACGAAGAAACCTTAACCACTGAGTGAGCAAAGCAGCCGCTGACACAGGGAGCTAAGATCTGAGGTGGCCGTTCCCCAGCAATACAAACGGCCAATGAACTCCAAAAGGATGCATCTTCCTGCCTCAGGGAAACACAGACCAAAGCCACGGGGAGCCGCCCTTCTCGCCGCCGGGAGGGCCATCACGGAAAAGACAGGTGGTAACTGGCGTCGGCGAGGCTGCGGCGAAACCGGAACCCTCCCTCCTGGCCGGTGGGGCTGGAACTCGGGGCAGCCCGTGGCAAAACACAAGCCGGTGATTCTTCCAAATATCAGGCGGTTACCAGACGAGCCCGCACCGCCGCGCGCCCCACGTGTGCAGGCGGTCAGTCCAGCAGCCAGACAGACGCAACCCCAGGCCCGCACCCCACCGTCCACGCAGCGGGACGTTCGGCACAAGAAGGAGCGAAGGTCTCCTAGATGCTCCGGCAGGGATGAAGCTTGAACACAGGCTGCTAAGTGAACGGGGCCACGTTTTGTGATGGAGGGTACTGGGGGGACCCGGGGCGGGGCCCGTGGGAAGCCCACCTTTCAGCAGTGGCTCTGGGGATGGCTGGGCCTTCTCCGTGTCCTCCCGGGCTCTCTCCTTGCCGTCTGAGCTCTCGTGCTTGTCCTCGCCCTCCACTCTGTCCAGGGCAGCCGGCAGGGCCTGGGAAGGACAGGGCAGGGCTGCTTCAGAGCCTGGGGCCTCGACAGCAACGGAGCTGGCACCCACCCTCCTGGCCCCCAGACCCAGAACCCAAACTCAGGGCCAGGAAGCGAGGCTTCCAGTTAGATGGGGAAGGCCTGGGAAGGCACCCAGGCCCACTCACCCCTGTACCCAGCAGGTGTCCAGGCACCACCACCTTCTGTACCTGGATTTCTGGTGGCTTCTTTGGCTTCTGCACCCCAGATCCTTCTCCTCCATGTAGCCCAGCTGGGCTTCCATTTTGTCTGAAAGACCAAGAGACGAGACGGTGGGCTCGGGGGTTGAGGGAGAGGGCAAGAAATGGAGAGCCGGAGAGGAGGGGGGGCCTGGCCTGCAGGAGGCTCCATCGGGGCCAGGCACCACACAGGAGGACAGGCGAGCAGAGACCCAGTACAGACCGCCGACACGGGGATGACCTTGGGCCCACAGGACAGGGCTGCACACAGTGGGGTCACCCCTCTGGAAGCAGGACGCGAGGAGGGTGGAGGCCCAGACAGGAAGCCAGGTCCTAGACATGGTCCTCCTGGCCGTGAGCCTCCTCGGTGTTGAGTCGGTCTAGACACGATGCAAGGTGCCAGCAGTCCATGTAGCCCAAGGGGGGCAACCAGCCCGCCCAGGTCGCCCCAGGTAGCAGAGAAAAAATGGCTCATAGGCTCAGGGACCGGCCCAGGGCCACACAGGTGTGTCCACCTCCAGAGGGTGCTCGGGAGCAGGTGTCATGGAGGCCCCAGGCCACTCGGGGTCCCCCCTGTCACCAGGGACAGGTGGGGCAGGTCTGAGAGACCCAACCACAGGAAGATGCTTCCCCCAAATAGGCACACGGTCACCAAGAGACGCAGGAAGAGCTCAGCCGACCCAGGGACGGAGCCAGCTCGCGGGCAGTGGGTCTGAAAAGGCCTTTGTCCACAGCGGACACACGGCGGCCCCTGCGTGGGTGGGAAGGCTCACAACCCCCAGCCGGAGGGCGAGTTGGAAGGACACGGGCAAGGAGGACCCCACGCACCGCCCGAGCGCGGGCACAGTGGCCGGGCCAGTCAGCCGGGGCCCCTCCCCAGCTCTGCACCCAAGAGAAGCGGAGTCGTGGTGTTCACGGACACAAACAGCCACGGCACCGTCACGCCCAGAATCATCCCGGCAGACCGACAGCGCGTCCATGCGGAAGGAGCCAAAAAGCAGAAACCACCCAAGATGTATCAGCTGGTGAACGGGTGGCAAACGCGGTCTGTCCGTGCTAACTGGTACGATTCTTTCTGGAAATGCTCTGAACTAGGGTGAGGGTGGCACCACCCTAGGAATATGCTAGAAAATGCCCAAAACGTGCACTTTAAAAGGCTACATTTTGTGGCATACAACTCATCTCTCAAAACTGTCTTCATGAAGACACCCAGGCGGGTAACATGGCTGCAGGCGCAGGCTTTGAGGGGGAAGGCTGTCCTCTGTGGGGCCCCCCGAGGGGGCCCGTGACCCAGGCGCCCGCCCACTCAGCCCCAGACCTGGCAGGCTCAGCGGGGCGGGCGGGAGGTGGGCGGGGCTGGCGGGCACCGGCGTGTTGGGGTCCGAGGAGATGACCTCGCCCGGCTTCTTGCCTTCCGGCCCCTCGGGGACCAAGTCGGGTGTGCTGTACTTCCCGTTGACGTGCTCAAACTCCTGAACCTGGGGCAGGCGGGAGGGCAGGTGGGGAGCCAGGGGGAGAGAGAGGGTCGCAGCTCAGCCTAAGAGCCCAGGGTGGCCGGGAACAGGACGACGCTGGGGTGGCTGTCACCTCGCCTGTGGCTGGCCAGTGCAGGGCAGGCGCACTTCTGACCACAGACCCCACCCAGTCTGCCTCTGGGTCCTCCACCCTGTAATCAGCCACCCTGGCTGCCAGCTGCCCCCAACATCCCCGCCAATGAGGCGTTCTGGACCAGTGCCTCCAGCGTGGCTCAGACCCTGGGCAGCTACATGATCCAGGCCAGACCCTTGTCCTCTGCCCACTGATCTCCCCGCTCCGGGGGCAATCAGGGCGAGGGCAGCCACCAGGAAGGGCCCAATAAAGGCTTACTCACCCACCTTCTTCCTAACCAGTGACATGACCCCAATGCGCGTGAGCACGTGCTGCCTCGAGAGGCCCTCGCGCGGCACGCCGTCCGCAAAGGTCTCCGCGCCGTCAGCCCCCGGCTCACACAGGTGCCGCATGAAGAGGGACACATAGGCTCTGGGGCAGGAGGACCAGGGCTCAGGGGGTGGGAGGCCAGCAAGGACCCTCTGATAGCTCCGGGATTGGAGCGTGACCCCCGGGCACCCCCTGGCTGGAATTCATCGTGTGCTTCCCACCCAGGCCTGCTGGGCCAGCCTGCGGGGAGGGACGGAGGAACCGTGCCTGGTAGGGGAACCTCCTGGTCAGCCTCAGCCTGGACAACCCAGATCCTCCTCCCTGTCGTTGACACCAGCTAGTCTGGCAGAGGTGGCTGTTCGGGGTTTTCTGCAACTTACCCCTGCCCAGCACCAGGACCCCAGCCACCTCCTTGGCAGGGAGGGCAGGGAGGTCTCCAGCGCCCTTGGCCTGGCGGGAGCGGGGCTGCTGTCCGTGGTGCTGATTCACGCAGCCAGAGCCAGCCGCCCCGCACCAGGGCCACCGTTTCGGCCCGTTACCTGAATTCCTTCTCGCTCTTCCCACGCAGGTCCCGCACCAGCCAGTGGGAGTTGAAGGCATCCTGGGGGGGCATGCCCCAGCGCATGATGGCATTCAGAAAAGCCTTCCGCTGTCGGGCATTGAAGCCCAGCACCTGGGCAGGACAAGAGCATAGCATTCGGGGTCGGGAAGAAAGGCGCGGGAGGAGGGACAGCAGGGAGGGGACATGCAGAAGGCAGGGCCTCCGACGAAGGCAAGAACCAGACCTGGCTCGTGCCCAGACAGACTTCCACTAGGTGGGTGACGGGGCAAATCCCAGCCTCACACCCCGCCCCTCCACCACACCCCAGGGGGGGCTGCAGGGATGAGCTCCTGTTCTGAGAGAGGATGAGATGGATTGGGAAAGAGGACGGGGGCAGGGGGGTGCAGGCAGGTCCCACCTCGATGTTGCCACCAACACGAGCAAGAAGAGGGGGCAGGGGCTTGTCCCTGTCACTTTTCAGCTGCCTCCGGGACTGCCGCCGTCCGCCTGGGGGCAACCACACCCCTCAGCAGAGCCCAGGGTAACCTGATCACCCACTGCATCTGCCAAGTCATCCCAGGACAGCAGGATCCAGCCCTCGAGCTTGTTCTGATGCCCTTGGGGGACCCCAGGCTGCCCAGCGGCTCCCCAACATGCAGCCTCAGCCCCAGCCTGGTTCACCAGCTCTGAGACTCACTCTGCCCTTCTGGCCTTTCCTCAAAGTCCTCGTCCTCATCCTCAGAGCCGATGGAATACTCGGACTGGTTATCTGACAGCTCGTCCTGCCACTCTGGGGTGGGAGAGGAGGCAGGGGGCACAGAGTGAGTGATGCCAGCGGAAGCCCATCCCCGGCCCACCCACCCCCAAGGCCAGGTCGGGCCCTGTCGCCCAGCAAGTAATAGCAGACCACGCAGGTCAGCATTAACATGCACAGGGCTGTCCCCTCTGACCTGCCGGAGCCGGCCCCAGGCCCTCTCCCCGGTGCCACGCCCCCAGCCGGGACACGCACCCTGGTCCTCCTGGGAGGCATCGTTGTAGTTGACCTGCTTGCGGACGCGCTTGCCCTTGCCCAGGTTCCGGGCCAGGTCCTCCTGCTGCTGCTCGTAGTGGTGCCGCAGCAGCTTCTCCCAGTAGTCGGGGTCCACGTTCTCCTCCTGCTTGATGATCTCCCCGCTCCACCTCCTCCTAGAGATGCAGGCGCACGGCTCAGTGGGGCAGGGCCGCAGGGAGCACCCCACGGGCACAGGTGCCAAGGCAGGCGAGTGGCTGGGCCTCTCGGGCCCCGTGCCGCCTCCAGGACACCCGCCACCGCTGCAGCGGCCAGGCATGGACCGCAAGGCCCGCCTGCTCAGGACCCTCCCTGACGGCCCCGTCCCGCTGACCTTCCTCCTCCCGCTGCCCGTCACACTCTCACTCACTCACTCGCTCCTTCAGGCAGGCACGTGCCTACATTCCCCGGCCTTGTGCCAGGCACTGGCACCGTTTCAAAAAGAAAAGTGGCGCCCACGGAAGGATCGCAACGCCCGGGGCCCACAGGGAGAGCGCTGGGCGTTTAAGTGGAAGTGGGGGCCACTGGGGAGAGGCCCAGGAACTGAGGGTCTGCCGGCAGGAGCAGAGCGGAGCGCGCTGGGCGGGACGCGGGCGTGTTCTGGGGTCGGGAGCCGTCCCGGGGCCTGAGCTCCGCGGGGCTGAGCAGGTGGCGGGAGGTCACTGGGCAGAGCGGGGCGGGGCCAAGGCGGGGCGGGGGCGGGGCGGGGGGCGCGGCCACGGCAGGGCAGGGGCGGGGGGCGGGGCGGGGGCGCGGCGGGCGGGGCCGGGGGCGGGGGGGGGGGCCGGGGGCGCGGCCGCAGCAGGGCGGGGGCGGGCCGGACCGCGGCGGGGCGGGGCCGCGGGGGGGCGGGGCCGGGGGAGCGCCGGGCCGCGGCGGGGGGGGCGGGGCCGGGGCGGGGCGCGGCGGGGGCGGGGCCGCGGCGGGGCGGGGCCGCGGCGGGGGCGGGGCCGCGGCGGGGGCGGGGCCGGCGGGGGCGCGGGGCCGCGGCGGGGGCGGGGCGGGGCGGGGCCGCGGCGGGGGCGGGGGGCGGGGGCCGCGGCGGGGGCGGGGCCTCACCACGCCGTCCTCTTCGCGCACCACGTACTGCGCGACCTTGAAGGAGCTCAGGTACTCGTTCATGTTCTGCAGCTCCGTGTCGTCCGTGGCGTCCTGGTTCCTGTCCAGCAGCTTGGAGATGGCCGCGTCGTCGTAGTGGATCACGCTGCTGTCCTCCACGTCCTTGTTGTCCCCTGCGCGCACGGCCGCGGGCTGGGTGTCTCGGGCCTGCGGCCGGGCCGGGCCCTGACCTCCGCCCTTTGCCCCCGCAGGGCTGCAGCCGAGGGGCACGGTGACCAGGGACGCCCGCAGCGGCCGTCCTGCCCCCTCGGCAGCGGGGCACCTCGGTGAGGGCACCGGTGGCGCGGGCAGCGGAGCCCAAAATTGCAGACAAGGGAGCAGCGGGCCGCGCGGGGCGGCCGGTCTTCCCCAGGGGCAGCCGCGGAACGCACAGAAGGGGCTGGGGACTGCTGCCCCTACCTGGGGGGGTGCTGCCATGCTTTTTCTTGGCGCTGGCGGCCAGGGCGCCCCCTTTGGAGGTCTGGATGTCGGGGATGGGCGTGACCGGCCTCTGGCCCTGAGACATCATGCCTGGGCAGAGACAGAGGGGCTGAGGGCAGGAAGGCAGCGCCCAGCGACACCCGGCCAGGAGACAGGGAGGGGGGCGCAGAGGAGAGGCCGTGGGCGAGGTGGCCGGGCCGCAGGACCGGGGTCTCAGGCAGGGCCACCCCACGCCCAGCCCCCGGAGGCCCACCCTCCACGTCGTCCTTGAAGAGCTCCTCCGTGCCGAACTTGAGGATGTCGTCCAGCTCCTGCTTGGTCATGGAGCCCGACTTGGAGCCCAGGCCGGGCCGCACCACCAGGTGGGTGAGCATCATCTTGCGTTTGGCCACCTGCGTGATGCGCTCCTCCACCGAGGCCCGCGTCACGAAGCGGTAGATCATCACCTTCTTGTTCTGGCCGATGCGGTGGGCGCGGCTGAAGGCCTGGGGGCAACCTGCAGCTCAGGCCCGAGGCTGCTCGAGGCTAGGGCCGTGCGTGCGTGCGTGCGTGCGTGCGTGCGTGCCCACGAGCGCATTCTGCACAACCAACAAGGAGCGGCGGGTGGAGGTGTGTGCCAGGTGACACTCACTCCCTGTGCCGGGTCTCATGTGGGCCTGGGGGCTGGCAGCAGGGGGCGTGGGGGTGCCAGCCTCCGGTAGTGAGCCCCTGGGGTCTGGAAACCCCCACCACTTTGCAGAGTGGCCAGCTCAGGGGCTGCTCGGGGTTCAGAAGACACGAGCTCCAGCCCTGTATGATGGGACGGGCGTGTCCGTGCATGAGACACGAGTTTGTGCGCGTCCCTAAAAAAAGAACTCAACATGCCCTGCCCCAAACGGGGTGCCCGGGGGGTCAGGTGTGTCTTCTCCCACAGCGTCTAGACCCTCACCCTCCCCTCCTTCCTCGCCGGCCTCAGTGGCCGCCTCTGTCTCTTCCACCCCGGCTCCGACAGACCTGCCCCACCCACTCTTCTCGTCCCTCCGGTGCAGCCCCCCCACGGCCTCGGCCAGAGGCGGGGCCCCAGGGGTTAGCAACAAGGCCGCATGTCCTTGCACACCTCCCCTGCCCTCTGCGGGCCTGTTTCCTCCTCTGCGCACGAGGAGCTGGAGGGGGGTACAAAGCCTCCACTCACCTCCCGGGGCCCCCTCTTGGGCCGAGACTCCACGGGGCTGGCCGGGGGTCGGGGGTGGAGCCCTGAGACACAATCTGGCGGAGGGAGGAAGAGGAGGAGAAACCCACAGAACCAGCGGAGGGCAGGGGCCACCCAGAGCGTCGGCGTCAGGGCCACAGACCTGTATGTCGTTGTGCGGGTTCCAGTCCGAGTCGTAGATGATGACCGTGTCCGCCGTGGCCAGGTTGATGCCCAGGCCGCCCGCCCGGGTCGACAGCAGGAAGCAGAACTGCTGGGCCCCAGGGGCTGAAGAGGAGACGGGGGCACCGCGGATGAGCGATGGGCACCCCCGGAGAGAGGGGTGAGCGCAGGCGGGCGGCAGCCAGGGTGGGAGGGGAGGCCAAGGGAGGGGCAGGAGCTGTGACCGCAGCTGTGACGGCAGCAGCCACCCCTGCGTCAGAGAAGCTACAGGAGCCCTGGGCCGGGGCCGGAGCAGCCCCCACCTGCGCCCCGCCCAGTCCCCAGCCCCGCAGCTGGGCGCCAGACCAGGCAGGACGTCCATGTGAAAGCACAGCCAGGTCGAGTCCATGCTCCCGAGGGTTAGCCTTGGCTCTCCCGCCCGTCCCCTGCTGCCCCCACCTGTGGTGCTGTCAGCACGACCGGGGACACTCGGGGTGACCTCAGCCACTCCAGCGGGGTCCCGACTATCACAGCACAGCTGGGCTCAGGCCTTGGGGGTGTCTTTGCTGAGCACCCTGGGACTGACCACGGTCCCCTCTAGAGCTCTGACCACACCTGCCCCATGGCAGCCAGGCCCATGGAAGACCAGGAAGCTCTGCGCCCACCTCAGCTTTGCCCCAGGTGGGCTTGAGGGTGCTTGGGCAGCAGAGCCCCACTGCAGAGCTCCCTCCTTTGCAGACCCTCCTGGCCCTCACCCTCCTCTCTCCCTCCAGGGCAGCAGGAGGGCAGACTGGGCAGTGTGGGCAGCTGGGACCCCACGCCTTCCTCTCGTGCCTCTGGGGAGTAGGCCGTGGGGAGCACGAGCCCCCATCCAGCAGTGCTTATAGCCGGGGGGCTGTCAGTGTCAGGAGCCCACAGGTGCCAGCCCGACCTCGGCCTCAGCTTCGCTCCTGTCCGCTCTGAACAGCTGTTATCAGCCGGGCCCCTCAGCACCCTGGGGGCCCCCAGGAGGTGCCGTGGCGGGACCTTCTAGCGTTTACAACTAAGGGGACACTCTGGGGCCTAAGGGCCGTCTGCTTTCTCCAGCCCCTTGGGTGGCGGCTAATCTGAACACCAGCTGGGTGGCCTGGCCAGGGCCTAGCCGAGGCGGGGGTCTCATCAGGAAGCCCTGGGCGAGGCGGGTACCGTTGAATCGGTCGATCGCCTCTTGCCGGAGGCCCCCGGTGATGCCGCCGTCGATGCGCTCATACTTGTAGCCCTCATACTCCAGGAAGTCCTCCAGGAGGTCCAGCATCTTGGTCATCTGCAGGGGACACAGCAGGCCGGTGGCTGCCACAGAGCAAGGACCCCCCCAAGGGGCCATCGGCAGGGACCCCCACAACAACCAAGGAGGACAGAGCAGCCTGCTGGGTGGGGCAGCTGGGAGCCAGGCAGACCTGACGCAGGGCTCCAGCCTCAAGCCCCCAGGGCCAAACCAGCCGCGGTGGCCGGCCTGAGTACCAGCTGCCCCCTCGCACCTCGCCCCTGCTCCTGCCCCGGCCCCTGACTCTTCCTGGAACGCCCACCTCAGAGCACCGCCTCTGTGACCCCGATTTCCCTCCCTCCCCTGCATGCATAAAGGTGGTCCCCGAGCCCGCAGACCCTGGTTCGCCCCCTCCGAGAGTGCGCGCTCAGCTGCAGGGAATGCTCCAGAAGGCAGCCCCTCCGCGCGGGAAGACGCTGCAGCGGTCCCTGCCGCGCGGTTGCCGATGAGAGTCCAAGGCCAGGGTTGCCGCTCCCGTGGGCGCCGCTCTGACCCGTGCCGCCCCCCACGGCGTGCGGGGTTGTTCTGGGAGGGGTGGTGCGTGCGTCCTCTTGCTGGATACTCAGCGTGGGCATCAGATCCGGGCCCTCTCGTCCTCCAGGTCTGCGGGGTCTCGCCACACCTGACTTCACCTCGTTCTCTTTCTTCTGCAGCCCCTGCTGGAGGCCGACGTCCGCAGGCCGCCTGCCCTTCTCACCGGGCTGTCCCCTGTGCTCTGTTCTGGGGGCCCTCAAGCCAGGGCCCCGGTCACCGGTGTCCTTGGCACCAGGTCCAGGGCTGTCCAGTCCACGCAGGTCCTTTCCCTGCCCGGTCCTTCTTGTCTCATTTCCTCCTGCTTGTGCTTCCTTGACAGCTCCCTGACCGACGGGGGCTACGCCATGATCTTGAAGCATCATAAACATGTTTATTTAGTCTTTTCTAGGCTCTTCGATCCTTCTGGTCAGGAGGCATCTGTTCAGCTGTTTTGCAGATGTCTTCACACTCAGTTCTGTCGTGAGTTTTGGGGTGTGGGGATGGAGGCTCGTTTTGGAGGGGCGGGCTCTGTCCCTCTCACTTTCCTCTGGCGCATTTCTAGAAGCCGCAGTTCTTGTCCTCCGACCCGCCCAGCTTGAGTGCAGAATCATGGCTCACGTGAGGAAACAAAAGGGCTGCAGACGCAGCCCCAGGCCCGCCCGCTGTCACAGGCGTGGTCAGTTTCCCCCAATTCCTTGGCCTGCCGGGGACCCCAGGCGGTGCTTCCAGAGCCTTCGAAACACAGGGGGCCAGATCCGGTGTCTGGCACGGAGCACCGGCTCAGTCCCGCCAACAGGACCTTGTTTAGCGCCAGCCCCTCAAGGCCATCCCTGTGCCCCCCACCCCACCTCTCTACCTCCGTCTCCCAAAGGACGACGAGTGTCTTGAGGGCGGGTCAAGACCACATGCCTGGCACAGCCTGACACAGGCGAGGTCACAGCAAAGGACGCGGAAGGGTGGACCCAGATGGACACGCCCCCGAGGCCGACGGCCCTGCCTCTGACCACCCGAAAAGCAGCGGTGCTGCGAGTGCAACCTCGGGGTTGAGCTGGGGGTTGAACCCCCACGGGGTTCCCCTCAAACTACTCCAGAGCGCCCCCTTCGTGAAAACCCAGACTTGTGTCAGGTCACCTGGCAGGGGCTGTCACCCCAGCCTGGACGCGAGGCCCCCCCCACTGCTCTGGCAGGGCAGCCGGCGGGGCCTGTGGAGGCGGCCAGGGGCCCGAGCACCCGCGCTGGCCCGGGCACAGACCAGCAGCCCCCTGGGAAGGGCGTCGGGCCCTGGGGGTGCTGCAGGTTGTGCCTTCAGCTCACAGGGCAGGCGCGGAGGCCGGGGCAGCAGGGAGGCCGCGCGGCCACTCACCTGGGAGAAGATGAGCACCCGGTGCCCCTCGTCCCGCAGCTTCTTGAGCATCTTCTGCAGCAGCATGAGCTTCCCCGAGGACTTGACCAGGGAGCTGCCGTCGTAGGAGCCGTTGGGCAGGACCGGCGCCTCCTGTGGGCACGGCCGAGGCGGGGCATGGGGGCTACCCTGTCCTCTCGGGCTGTGCGCCCGGAGACCCCCAGGACGGACAAGGGCCCGGGGACGGGCTGAGCGCAGAGCCCAAGGCCGCCCGGCCGGGCTCAGCAGGGGCAGCTCAGGCCTGCACCCCCGCCCCCGCCGGGCGCGTCTTAGCGCCCGCGTCTCAGCCCGCGTCTCAGCGCCCCCGCAGACCGGGCGCGTGGAGCTAAGCCGCCCTCCCAGCAGGAGCTCGGCCGGCCCCCCAGTCACCGTGGGCACAGGCAAGCCCCCCTGGGCCCCCGCCGGGCAGGACGTTGGTCAGGCCCGGCCGCCCTGAGTCGCGGAGCGATCGGGGGTGCCTGAGTCTAGCAGCTCCAAGCACACCTCGCTCTGCACTGGCTTCTGGGGGGGAGGAGGTGGGGGCGCAGGGCTGGGGTGGCGCTGCACTCTCGTCCGCCCGCCCAGCGGCACGCTGCTGCCCCACGCGGAGGGGACGCTGAGGCCCAGAGGGGCCAGGACAGCTCAGGAGCTCTCCTGAGACCACAGGGCAGGCGCGGGTGCTGACCGGTCCCTTCTCTCACCAGAGCAGCCCCCCAGCATCACTGCAAGCCCCCCAGGCCCCATGGTGACTGAAAGCAGTCAGGTCAGCCCTCACCCTGGCCCGGAGGCCGGACTTGGGGTGACCCAAGGCCCCCCATGACTCTGTGGGTCACAACAGGGACCAGGGGAAGGGAGGCGGCCTTTCAGGGATTTCCAGCATGACAGGCCCCACGTCACCTCCAGGTCCTCAGGCTCGGAGCACTGGCCGCGGGGCCAAGCCCCAGCCCCACGGGCCAGACGGGCCACGGCACCCACAGGCACCCGCCGTGGCGAGCGCGGACCTACCACGGCGGCCACGGGGAAGAGGTAGGGGTGGTTGCAGCACTTCTTCAGGTCCATCATGATGTTGAGCAGCGACACCTGGTTCCCGCCGCCCTTGGAGTTCAGCGCCTCGAAGTTCCGGGTGAGGATGAACTTGTAGTACTTCCTGCACGGGCAGCGGGAGAGGCGGCTGGCACCCAGGCCACCAGCCTCCAGGGGCGCTCTGCCCTGCCGCGGGTGCTGGGCCTGCAGAGCCCTCCATGCCACCCACGCGCCGGGAAGCTCCCTTGGTCAGGACGCTCGGGGAGGGCGTCAGGGGACGGCGTCGGGGCCGGGGCAGGCGGCCGGGGTGCGGGCCCACAGCTGCTGCTGGCTGAACTCACTTCTGCATCTGGCTCAGCTCCACGCGGACGATGAGCTCGGTCTTGGCCGGCATGTTCTTGAAGACGTCAGCCTTGAGGCGCCTCAGCATGTGCGGCCCCAGCAGGTCATGCAGCTTCTTGATCTGGTCTTCTTTGGAGATGTCAGCAAACTCCTCCAGGAAGCCCTCCAGATTGCTGCAAGTAGGAGCTGGGCTGAGTCGGGAGCAGGGGAGCAGAGGCGGCCAGGATATCAGGGGTGAGGGGCAGCAGGGCAGGTGGGGGCACCCCCTGGGATGTCCTTTGAGCCTCACCCTGTGCCACCCCACACAGGGCTCTCCCCGAGCCACACAGACCCCGCCCCACCCCCAAAGCTGCCCTGGACACGAGCTGTCGAGGTCTCCCCCTCATGTTACAGATAAGGAAACTGAGGCTGAGGGGCACCCAAGCTACATCCAATCTACATCCTCTGATTCTAAACCCTGCCCTCTTCACCCGAGTGGCCATTCTGAGCAGGAAAATGGCAGTCAGTGAAGACAAGGAGACTTGGGGGAGAGACCCCAAGATTTCCACTGGCTGGGGCTCCGTCCTCACCCCCACATCCACCACCACCCCCCCAGCCTTCTGCCTTCCATCACCGTCACCCACATGACGCTTCGGTCTTTGTGGACGGAAAGGAATGAGTCCGTTATGTGGGGGACCCAGCAGGGTCCCAAAGAGAAAAAACACGATATTGCAGCAGCCGGGATTCCCCCAGGGCCGCGCCCACCCATGCCCACTCACTTGAACCTCTCGGGGGTCAGGAAGTTGAGGAGATGGAACAGCTCCTCCAGGTTATTCTGCAGGGGCGTCCCCGTCAGCAGCAGCTTGTAGTCGATCTTGTAGCTGTTCAAGACCCTAAAGAACTTGGGGGCGAAGAGCGGCCCGTCAGGGGGCGCAGGCCAGCTGGCTCGGGGGCGCCGAGCCCACACCCCGCCACCTACCTTGGACTGGTTGTTCTTGAGCCGGTGGGCCTCGTCCACCACGAGGCAGGCCCACTCGATGGAGCCCAGGATGGCCTGGTCGATGGTGATGAGCTCGTAGGAGGTGAGCAGCACGTGGAACTTGATCTGCACTTCTTTCTGGTGGGGGGGGGGTGCGTGGATCCAAGTCTCAGGGGAAGAGGTGGGTGGAAACCCCAATGGTCCCCAGAATCCCCTGGGGCTGAGAGGAGGGGGTGGCCAGTACCCAAAGGAGGGGGTGTTGGGAGACCAACTAGCAGGATGACTGCTGCCCATCCCCACGGCCGCCGCTCACGGAACGGGCTGCGGGGCGGGCCCGTGCTGACTCCTCGCCAGGCTTCAGCTGCGTGGCCGTCACTGTCCCACCCACAGCCCCTGGGGTCTCGGGCTGACCAGCCCACAGCAGCAGTCGGGATTCAGAGCAGGGCCCTGCCCCCCTGCTTGCGTCACGGATGTGAAACCCCTCGTCACTACAGCACTGAATTTGTGTTTCCTTCCGTAGAAGGCCCATGGAACAGTGGGGGCGCGCCCGGGGGCTCCCTGCTCCCCAGCCCAGTGAACACTGCTGCTTTCTACCCCCCTGTGCGCCCCAGAGTATCCTCATGCGGTGGGAGCATGATATCAAACAGCAAATAAAACCACCACAGCTGGTGGCGCAAGGGGTTACGACGCAACCTATGAAGCTGTGCGCAGCCACTGCAGCACGAGTTCCATCCCCGGCCAGGGAGCTCCCCACAGGGCGCAGCAGACCTCTCCTGTGTCCCCGCTGCTCCCCTCAGCAGTGGATTTCAGTGGTTCTGTCTGTTCTCCCCACTCTGTCTCTGGTGACTCCTCTTACCCCCCCGCACCTCTGGCCTGTACCCCACTTCTTGTATGCATACATAAATAAATCTTTAAAAAAAAAAAAAACAGCCATTTGAGAGACACAGAAAGGGCAGAGATTGTTTCCTGCAGTTGAAGAGCGACCCTGCCTTTTCCACCTGCACTGGGACCCCACAAAAGATGTAGCCCATCCAGCCATACCCAGGGTCTCCTGGGGACCAGAGTCCCTGAGGGGAGGGACCCACAGGGGGCCCTCTCAGCACCTGGGTTTGCACCCATCCCTGCCCTGGTGAGCAGACCTCGGTCACCTCCCCGAGCCCATCTCCCCGCTGCAAAAGGGAGTGGTAGGTAAGGAAACCCCTGAGAACTAAAGAGCTAAGTCTGTGCCTCAAAGAATGAAGATGGAGAAACGAAACGGACTCGGCCTACACAAGGGAAGGCGAGTCTGACGCAGGCTACAAGCTCGAGGACCTGCCGAGTGGCTCGAGGACGCTGCGTGCTCTCACGTCACACTCTGGGGGAGTGAAATCCAGACGGCGGAGTTTGGTTTTGCAAGACACACGGGCTCTGGAGTTGGATGTGGGGATACTGCACCTGATACCCTGGGGGTGGACACTTAAGAATGGGCCTGTTGGGAAAGCTGACATTATGTGCGTGTAACCACAATTTTACAAAATAAAAGAGGTGCGTCTCGGGGCGCCCAGCCATCTCAGGACCTCAGCGTGCGCCTGGCCAGAGTCCTGCCCGGAGGAACTGGCCCCGGCGGTCCGTTTCTCTGGGAACCCGGCTCACTCGTCACAAACAGGTCGTTACTGGGCACCAGGCCGTTCCAGGGCGACGAAGAAAGCCAGGCACAGTCGGGGAGCCTGGGGGACAGGTGCCGCCCGCACCAAGTGTGAGGTATACAGGCCCAGCCCGCACCCAGGGGGCATGCCTGCTCCCAGCCCTTGCTTCTGCCACTGGGGACTAAGTCGCCTGCCACTTCGCTCGAAATGCAGAATCTCAGCACCCCCCACCCTAGCGCTGCTGGGTCAGAACCTCGGCCCTGGTGACCCAGGGCACTTCAGGAAGTCTGAACGGTCCTGCCAGGCACCGACCCACCCCCTGGACCCTCCCCAATTCTGCGATGTGGGCTGGAAAGAATCTGAAGCACAGAGAGGCTAAGTGACTTCCCAGAGGTCACACAGCTGGAGTAACAGCCAAGTCCATGTTCCTCTAGAACCTTCCTGGAAGCCGGGGTCTTTGCAGGTGCATTGAGTTAAGGTGACATCTACGGGACTAGGGAGGCCCCAATCCAGTGTCTTTATGAGATGCGGACACGGGGAAGGAGCCAGATGCCCGCAGACGCAGAGACTAAAGTGACGCAGCTGCAAGTCGGGGCACCAAGGGGGGCCGTGGTCCCAGAAGCCGGGAGAAGTACAGAAAGACCCCCAGGCCTTCAGAAGGAGCCTGGCCCGACACCTCGATTTTGGACTCCCGGCCCTGCCCCCCGATGGCGGACGGGCTCATGACAGGACACGGAGGCAGCGGGCACCAGCTGGAGAGCAGCTCTTTGCCGGCCTCCTCGGGACCCCAGTTGGAGGGAACCCCCTCCCGTGCCTGCAGACCCGGGCGCTCACCTTCATGCGAAACACCTTCTTCCCGCTCCGAATGGCGTTGTCCTCAAAGGAAAACTCGTTCTCCCGGATCACGGAGCGGCTCTCCTTGTCCCCCGTGTAGGTGACCACGTAGAAGTCGGGCGCCCACATCTCGAACTCGCGCTCCCAGTTGATGATGGTGGACAGGGGCGCGCTGACCAGATAGGGCCCCTTGGAGTGCCCCTGGAAAGAGAGGACGCGTGAGGCGGCCGCCCAGGGCTCCTGCCACACGCCCGCCGCCCACGCCGGCCGCGCACCTCCTTGTACAGCGAGTACAGGAAGACAATGGTCTGCACGGTCTTGCCCAAACCCATCTCGTCCGCCAGGATGGTGTCGGTGCCCTGTGCCCAGGAGAAGCGCAGCCAGTTGAGGCCCTCCAGCTGGTACGGGTGCAGGGTGCCGCCGGTGGAGTCGATGTACCACGGCTGCTTGTCAAACTTGACCGTGGGCTGCAGGGGAGGCAGAGGTGCAGAGGCCCTAAGTGCCGGGAATGCTGTTTCTACCCCCCTCCTCCCTGCTAACTTGATCATCGGTCAGGTCGCAGGTGGAATGCCTCTGCCTCCAGGAAGCCCTCCCTGCTGTCCAGCCTGGCGTAGGTGTTCCCACCATGCCCTGCCCCGGCGGCCCTGTGCTTCTATCAGGGAAGTGTCCCAGCTGTTGGAATCTCTGGTTCTGGTCCAGGCGGTGGCCGCCATGCTGGGCCTGTTCACTGTTGCCCGCTCTGAGCCCCATACAGTGCCTGGACGCAGTGGGCACTTAGTCCACACTTGGCAAGTGCCTCCCGGGGTGCTTCCTCCACGCCACCCCGACCATGGGGCTCCTTCCCTCTTTCATCCTGCAGTTCAAGGTCACCTCCCCCAAGAAGTCCTCCCTCTGTACCAGGCACATTAGCCTTGCGTGGCAGCCCACGATCCCAGGGCGAACCCCCCTATTTTGTATGTCTGTGCACCCCCATAGGGGTCTGAGAGATGGGCATTTCCTGAGAAGGGCTATTTAACCCTTCACCCTCCAGGGCAGGAACTGGCAGGCACCCCAGAGAGGCTGCAAAAGAAGGAAAGTCCACCTTGCACTCCCTGAGGGGCTCTCCACTGAACGGGGAAGAGCGGGGTGTAAGGGGCTCAGCAGCTGGCATGCTCCTCAAGTCAGAGATGCTTTTTTTTTCCTTTAAATGCTTGGAATTATCGCAGCTCTTTTCAAGTGATGTAAACTGCGTCCTGGGCAGAGCTGTTTCCCCTAATCTGCCTCCCTGGCTGTGGGCCCTCCCCTTAGGGCGGGGAGGGGCAGGGTCGGCCTCCTCCCGACAGGCTCCTGGCAAGCAGCCAGCAGTGTGCACAGCCCCGGGAAGTGACAGGCCCTGAGACGTGACCCCGGGGGACGCCCACCCGGCCCCAGCTCACGTCCACAATGGGTGTGTGCGGCGGCTTCTCTTGCTTCTCATCCTTCAGCTTCTTGCCCTTTTTGACCAGCCTCTTGGGCAGCCTGGCGTCCTCTCCCAGCATCAGCTCCCTGGCAGAGCACGTCAGGGCGCGTGAGAGCCCGGTGGAGGGTGTCCCGGCGGCGCCCCCCCCCCGCCCGCGGCCCGCCCGCCCACCTGTGCCCCCAGTAGGCCTGCTTCAGGTTGTCGTAGTAGGGGATGTCGATGTCGTCGATCTCCCAGGTGCACTGGTCGTAGGGCAGGTCTTTCCACTTGATCAGGTAGTGGACGTCCCCCTTTTTGTCGAAGCTGCAATAGTGGAAAGATGCGGGGGGGGCGGGTCACTGAGGAAATGGCCACAGCGGGTCTCCTCACTCCCACGTCCCCGGGTCCTGGCCCAGCAGCAACTCCAGAGGGTGAGGCAGCTGGCCTGGGTCATACCTGGGGAGAGGGAGGGACGAGGGTGCGGGCTGGAGGCCCCCCTAACAGGAACAAGCACCTCATCCCTTCCGTTCTCAGCTGCAGCCGCCCACCCGCAGCGGGTCTGGACACCAGAGCACTGGTCTGTGAGTTGCAAACTCTCCCCTGGCCACAGGCATCCGGTTTCTAACTTAGACCCCAAAAGACTAGGACACTGCCCCTCTGGGTCCACCTCTGCCAAGCAGACAGGATGTGACTCCTACAGGGGGCGGGCCTCTTCCAAGGCCCCCAGGGGTCCGGACACCCAATACTGGGGACTCCAGCTGCATCTTAAACTGCAGGTGGATTCTGGCACCTGGAAGGGTCCTTGGGACCTGCCACCCAACCTCAGCTGATAGGGCAACCAACTCAGGGCTACACTGCGGGGCCGGGGAGCCATGGCCCCCCCAAAATGGCAGCAGCTGTGTTTAGTCCAGGGAGCATGAAAAGACCAACCCAGTCACTGGAAACTGATGGATTTTTTTTTTTTCCAACAAATAGGTGACCGTTACTCAGGCTCTGGGTAATAAACGGGGTGGGGAGGGATTCACCTGCTCTGCTTGGGAGGAAGGAGAAAAATTCCCATTTTTTTTTTTAACATGCAATTTAATGAACACAAGAAACCGTGGGTCCACTCCGTGGGGGCTCGGGTGCCACAGGGCCTGACACTCTTTTTAATGGTCATTCCCCGTGAGGGTCGGGTGGAAAATGAGGGTGTGTCACAGTCAAGCAGGGAGGCTTTTTCAAACCCTCCAGCTCCCTGACTGGAGGCGCGGCGCGAGCACCCTGTTCCACGGGCAGAAAGCCAGGCCCAGAGACCAGAGCGCGCAGGGCCGTCCACAGTCTGGCCCAGGCCCCGATCTTGGCCTCAGCTCCCCCACCTCCCATCTCTCGGGACGCGCGTGTGTCCTGCCGGGCCCAGACCCCGTCGAGGCGGGTGGCTGAGCGGCTGCCCCAGCCTGCGCCCCCACCAAGCACCTGAGCTCGGGAACCAGCAAGAGCCCCACCGAGGACCAGCCCCCGGCCGTGGCCTCTGTGCAGCCTCGAAGCACCGTCACCCGGGCTTTCTGGTCACTCGCCAGACACCTGCCACAGCAGCCAAGAAAGCCAGGCCTGGGCTCAAACCCCAGGGCCTGCAGCAGCGCGACCTTGGGCAGTGCCTTGGGGGCCGCGCTCCCCTCTCAACCATCAAACCCGGGGGAAACAAAGCACCACCCCAGGGCAGTCAGCTGCTGCTCTGAACCAGCACTTGCAGCCGCCCCTCAGGCCACAGGTGTAAGCTCTTGTGCCCGGCGGGCCCCCTCCCACAGGCTGGTGGACATCAAGTTGCCTGTTTGTGGACGACTGTCCCCCGCCAGCTCGGGGTGTGCACCTGACACCCCTCCAGCTGGACCGTCCAGTTGATGGCAGTGGGCCCCGCCCCTTCCTCTGCCCCCCGCGACAGCGGGGGAGCCAGCATGACCCAGACCCGCGACGCCCCCTCGGGAGGCCCAGGGCGCCGCGGCCCGGCCCGACCTGTGGTTCAGGATGCGGTGGACCATCATCCACTCGGGCTTGATGCCGTAGCGGTAGAAACGCTCCTCCATCTTGGCGTACAGCGGGTCCTTGCTCTTCCTCTTCTCGCTCTTGCCGTCCTCGTCGCCGGAGCCGTAGTCAAAGGGCGGCGGCTCGTCCATGTCGTTCTTTCTTTGGTAGTTGCGGTACATCACCGTGTGGTAGAGCTCCAGCTGCCGGGCACAGCGACGGACACGGCCCCAGCTGGACCCCCGCGGGACCAGCCCCCCACAGCTGCCCTCCCCGCCCCCGCAGGCCGGCCTGGGCCTCTCGGGCCAGCGCCTCGCCTGCCCGGCGCTCACCTGGAGCTCCTTCACCCAGGAGCAGTGCCAGTAGGACAGCCCGGCCCACTTGACGAAGAACTCCCTCTCCGGGATGCCCTCCAGGGCCTTGGGCGGGGGCACCCCGGGCTCCACCTCGGGCCCCGGAAGCCCGACAATGAAGGGGGCCGGGGGCTCGGTCCACCTCCAGTGCAGGATCCGCTGGACTTTGCCCTTCAGGGGGGGACACTGTGGACAGAGGGTTCCCGCATTCAGGACTCGGCGGCAGGACCTGCCCAGCCTCCATGACCCTGCTGCCACAGGGCTCCCCGACAGGCTGCACTGCTCCCCAGGTCGAGGCACCCGTGACTCCACGACTGGGCCCTGCGGTCAGGAGCCCACACATGCTGTGCACGCATGAGGGGTACGGGCCTGCACACCCGCACGCACACACACAACAGAGGCCCAGATGCCCATGGGATAGCACTGGGCTGGCCGCAGCCCAGCCAGGACCCAGGGTCGGAGGCCCGGCACCGGGGTGGGCTGCGGACACTCAGGGCACGGCCCTCGAGTGCCTGTGGGGACCCGGGGGTGCAGGGTGAGGGCGCTCCCTGAGAACCGCAGCTCCAGCCCCTACTGCGCCTCGTGCTCTCTGCCCTGGCCCAGGAGCACGGTGGGGGAGCGGGCAGCTCTGCTGCTCTGCGGCCCCAAGCAAACCACTTTACCTCCCTGAGCCCCAGCGTTCTCAGCTAAAAAAGGGGATCACAAACTCTGGGTGCTTGACAACTCAGCAAGCTACACTGGCTCTGGTGGGCGGCCTTGGGGATCCCGCCACAGGATGCCCGGGACACATCTGCGCCTGGATGTTGGGAGCCAGAAGCGGAGCAGGCTTGGGGGAGGGGGCAGCCCCCGAGAGCGACTCAGAGCCAGGCAGGGGGCAGGGCGGGGTCTGGAGACCGGGCCTCAGCGGGAGGCACCTGGCGGGGGCGGGGCTTCTCTGTGGGCAGGGCAGGGGGGGACCTGCAGGCTTTTTTGGGGGCTGTGGCCTGGATACGCAGGGGCGGGGCCTTGGAGAGCTACCAGGCGCGGCGGGGGCGGGGCCTGGACGTGGGCGGGGCCTGGAGCGGCACAGGTGGGCTTTGTTGGCGGGGCGGCCTGGGGCACAGCTGCACAGTACCTGCGGGGACGTGGCCTACGTGGGCGTGGGGGTCGGGGCCTGTGGGTCGGGGCGCGGCGGAAGCGGGGCCTGGGGGGCCGTCGGGTGGGCGCGGCCCTATGTGGGTGGGGGCTGGGTGTGGGCGGGGCCTGGAGCGGCTCAGGTGGGCTTTGTTGGCGGGGCGGCCTGGGGCACAGGTGCGCAGTACCTGCGGGGGCGTGGCCTACGTGGGCGTGGGGGTCGGGGCCTGCAGGGCGGGGCGAGGGCGCGGCGGAGGCGGTGCTGGGGGGACCGTCGGGGTGCCTGGATGGGGCGGGGCCTGGAGCGGCACAGGTGGGCTTTGTTGGCCGGTGGCCTGGGCGCCCAGTACCTGCGGGGGCGGGGCCTGCGGGGGCGGGCGGGGCCTGGGCAGGCTGGTGGGCGGGGCTGGACGTGGGGGGGCCTGGAGCGGCACAGGTGGGCTTTGTTGGCGGTGGCCTGGGCGCCCAGCACCTGCGGGGGCGGGCCTGCGGGGCGGCGGCGGCGGGGCTCGGCGCGGGCGGGCGGGCGGAACACTCACAGTACAGCGCGGGCAGAGCCATTCACCGTTTGGGATCTCCGGCAGCGGCGGGTTGAGGCAGTGCAGGTGGTAGGAGGAGGGGCAGGCGTCGCAGCAGAGCAGCTCGCCGCCGTCCTTGCACACGCGGCAGAACTCCATGTGGTCGTCCTCCTCCTCCTCGCCGCCGCCCTCCTCCTCGTCCTCGTCCTCGTCCTTCGGCTCCCACTGGATCCCCTCCTTCTCCTGGAGAAGCGAGCGCAGGTGGAGGCACCCTGGCCCGCTGCAGGGTGCACTGCGTCCGCCCGCCGGGCTCCCAGACGACGGGCGCGGGCCCACCCCCGCCGGGCCAAGGGCTTACACAGTGCGGGCAGCTCCACTTGCCCTCGGGAGCCTTCTCCAGCTCGGGGTCCAGGCAGACCAGGTGGTAGGCCCTCGGGCAGGTGTCGCACAGGATGATCTCCCCTCCCTGCTGGCACACCTCGCAGTAGTCCTGGTGGTCCGTCTCGTAGCCATCGCCATCATCAACTGGGGAGGAGGCAGAGGGGCGCTGGAGGGCTGCTCCCCACACCCAACGCCCAGCCAATCTGCACCCAGGGCCAAGCGGGCACATCGCGCTTCACAGGTGCTGGAGGAAGGCGTGGAGGGCTGGACAGACGGTGGACAGAGGTTGGGAGAATTACTGAGGGCGTAAAGGGTGAAGAGATGGCAAGAAGATGGACCCCAGAAGGAAGGATGGGAGGCGCATGGATGGAAAGATGACTAGATGGGGGTGGAAGGAACAAAAGGGAGACTGGGCAGGGAGGGTGGTTTGAGTAATGGGGGTGGGGGCAGTGGGCTGAATGGGTAGATGGTGAATGCGTCTAAGCATGTCCTTCTCCAGCTGCCCCCCTACCAGTGCAAATGTCCTGGGGTGGCCCACACCACGGGCCCCTAATTCTGCCGCACCGGGACAGAAGTCCACCCCACAGGGAACCTCATGATTGAGACCAGAGAGGCTGAGCATGAGGATGCTCCTCCAGGGGTCTGCATCCCCACTCCCGCTGTGACAGCCGGTGGCGGGGGGGAGGAGGGGGAGCCTGCAGACAGGAAGTCCTACTCCTCTTCTTCTTGCGCCTCCTCTTGCTCTTCTTCCCCAGGGCCGCCGAGCACTCGGAACGCACGGAGGAGCTGTGGATGCTGGCACTGTCAAAGTCCGACTCCTCCCGCTCATCCTCCTCGCTCTGCAGTGGGGGGAAGGGCTCTATGGGCTGACCTTGCAGAAGGTGGGGTGTTGCGGGGCACTGCGGAGACTCTGGCAGCATAGCACCCCTTGTGGTTCATTACACCTCCCCACCTAGAGCCTGTCCTCCACCCTTCCAGACTCCCACACACCCCTCAGGGGCACAGCCCCATGGAGCCTTTCCAGGTCTCTCCTTAACTGAACCCATTGCACACCTGTGTGCCAGGCCCGGCTGCCCCATCTGCCATCGGCGTTTCCCTCTGGTGTACGCACAGCCCCAGACTATGGCCATGCCCAACGCAGGGCCCACCAAGATGGAGCAGAGGACTTAACACATGAGCATGTGCACAACCAGCATTTACTGAGCTGAGCTGGCCTGCCAGTTCCAGGACCGGCCACACCTGTGGCTCCACGATCCCCTCCAGAGCCACCAGCCTCGAGACCTGTGACTCCCCTCTACCCAGGCACAGAGAAAGGGCTTGCCTCTCTGCACCTCTGCAGGGTTGCTGTGAGGTAAGGGCACAGGCGACCTAGAGACTCAGACATGGACGCGGCATCGGTCTGAATCTGGTGCTGGAGCCGCCTCTGCAGGGCAAGGGGTCTGATCCTGCCTAAATGCCACCTTCCTTGTCCACCCTCCCAGCCAACCTGGGCATCCAGGGCCCTGCAGACCCTTAGGGCTTGGCTGACTCCCACCTACTGCCCAGACACAGGATGGCTATGGCAGCGTGGGCTGGAAACAGGCTCCTGGCTGTCCAGGGTGCACAGGAGAGCCCCAGCCCAGGGCCCAAGGACAGGGGTCCTTGGAAAATCCAATCTGCACGCTCACGAGTCAAGCGGGGAAACAGAGGCAGCCGGCCCGTGTGTGGAACGAGGAGAGGAGGAAGAGAGGGGTGCAGGGTCTGCCCCTAGTCCGTCACAGGAGACTGAGCCGAAGGCCCTGCTCTGCGCGGCCACCCCAACCTCACCTCAACACACACATGTGCGCGCAGGCAAAACGCACCACAAGGCTACTCCCCCGTTCACATTGCCACAAGGACGCCCAAGCATGCGCGGCCTCTTGTTACAACACACACTCCCTTTCCCGCACGTGCACGCACACACTCTCGCACACTCATGCACACACTCAGCACACACTCACCGAGGACCCCTTCTTCCTCTTGTTGCTGAGGCCTCCGAAGCGGAACTTGAGCCCGGCCACCTTCTTCCCCTTGCCCTTTCTCTTCGCATCCTTGGAGCCTTTGATCTTCTTTCTCACCCCCGGCCCTGAAAGGGGAGGGTGGGCTCACCAACACCTGCCCTGCTCCCGCACTCACCCCTGGGCCCCCACAGGGCCTCCAGAAGGAGGATTCAGTCCTATCCAGGCCCTTTCTGATAAGAGAGTCTCAACTCTTCACAGAGTGGCCTGAAAAGGCAGAGATTGCACTGGACTCGCCCACAACTGGCTCAGAGAGGTCAAGTCCTTGCTTAGAGGCACACGGCAAGTAAGGAGGGAAGCCTGACCAGTGGCCACTGCCCTGCCTCTCTCCCCAAGTAGGAACTGTCCCCACTGATACCTGGGATCCCCGGAGCCAGCTGGGACTCTGAAGGGGCGCCCACCCACCTGTGGTCCATGCCTGCGCCCTAGAGTGCCCTGCTGAGCCAGGAAGTTGCCAGCCTCTGGTCATCCCCAGGTCTGAGCCTCGCTGGCCCCACTCAAGGCCACCCCCACCTCTGCCAATCACCCAGGGGACGCATGGACTCTCAGGGGCCAGCAGGGTTGGGGCTGTTTTCATGGAGCTGGCCACAGGACAATTAGCCCCCTGGGGAGTGATGACGCCCCCCCAGCAGCCTCACCCACTGGGCTGAGCAGGGGAGATGGGAGCTGGGAGGCGGGTGGCCTCACCCAAGCCCACCTCCAGCTGCAGCATGCACAGGGAGACGGGGCTGGGAGCCCAGCTGGACTTTGGCGGCACCACAGAAAATCTATTCCAATTTTTCAGGCTCTGAATAGGCAGACCAGGGAATCGATAGCTCAGCAGCTGGAGCCGAGAGGAAATGAGAAAGCAGGGCGGGCTGGGCGCGGCCCAGGGTGGAAAGCAGGGCCCGGCTCAAACCCCCCCAACTCTGCCCACTGGACTCCGGCAGGGACCTGGCAAAGGGGTGCCCTGTTCCAGAAACCAAGCCCCCTGGGGAGGAAACAAAGGGCCCCCTTTCAATTCCTCATCAAAACCCCAATCAGGGCACCCAAATTCAAGGGGCTGCATGGGGCTCCACCTCACTGCGAGCCCGAGAGGCAGCGAGGGCGCCACCGGCCTCCGAGGGGCTGGAAAGCCGCCACCGGACGGAGTGTCCTCCCCGAAGCCTTCAAGTCACAGCCGCGGGGTCTGCTGTCCCTCTTCTCCCCGCCCAGACCCGCGCCCCGCGAGCCAGTCTTTGGGCCTGGACCTCGGACCTCGGCCCGGGCCAGGCGTCAGCTGACTCCCAGGAAGACCACGCCCCGCCCTGGCCACGCCCATGCCGCCAGGACACGCCCCGCCCACGCCACTCCCTGACCACGCCCATGCCGTCAGGACACGCCCGCCCACACCACTCCCTGACCAGGCCCACACCGCCAGGACACGCCCATGCCACCAGGAAACGCCCCGCCCACGCCACTCCCTGACCACGCCCACGCCGCCAGGACTCGCCCCGCCCACACCACTCCCTGACCACGCCCATGCCACCAGGACTCGCCCGCCCACACCACTCCCTGACCACGCCCATGCCACCAGGACACGCCCCGCCCACAACACTCCCTGGCCACGCCCACGCCGCCAGGACACGCCCTGCCACAGGACACGCCCCGCCCACGCCACTCCCTGACCACGCCCGTGCCACCAGGACACGCCCACACCACCCGGACACACCCTGCCCACGCCCACGCCACCCGGCACGCCTGCCCACGCCACACCCTGGCCACGCCCACGCTGACCGGCCACACCCATGCCACCCGGCCACGCCCACGCCGCCCGGCCACGCCCCCCGCCGGGATCCCGCTGTGGGGGAGGGGAGCAAGGATTTGCCTCTCCGGCCCCGTCCCTTCTCGAGAGGGTGCTGGCACACAGCGGGTGCTCAGACGAGGGATCCAGGCGCCAACCTCAGGACCCCTGATCCCTGGGAGGCGCGACCTCAAATTCAAGAGCCCCAACCCCAGCAGCAGCAGCGTGGACTTCCCCGGTATCCCCCTCCATGCCCAGGAAGCCCCCCAAAGCGCCGAGCACGCCATTCCCTCTGCAGAGCCACGAAAGGAAGCTGCACCCCAGGGCGCAGGGTCCCTGGTGAAGCCCGCCCAGCTGCCCCTGCAGCCGATGCCCGGGGGGAGGGGGCTCCGCAGGGCAGGACTGGGTGCCGTCCACCCACAGCCTTACCCTTGCCCTCCTTGGTCTTGGCCTTGCGGATGGGCACAGGCTGGGGTGCCTGCTGGGGGCTGACGGCCAGCGGGGGGGCGATGGTGACAGTCTCCACGGCGGCAGCCACCGCGGCGGCGGCAGCGGCAGCAGAGCTGCCTTTGAAGGGGTTGTTGGCGCTGAACTCCCGCCACTTGGCACCCAAGACAGTCATCATTTTGGACATGGGGATCTTCGGGTTCTTCTTGGCAATGAGCGGCCTGCATTGGGGGGTCAGAGCCAGAGAGAGGATGAGATCCCCCACACCACACCCCCGGCAGCGCTGACGCCTTCTCCCACACCCGTGAACCCCCCGGCCTGTGTCCCAGCTTAGAAAACTGGGCAGGGTGGGGGGCGGGGGGCAGGGGAGAGGACAAAGCCGGGGACAGTGGTCTGCCCCCCACATGCCTTCCTAGCCTATGGGGCGACCTTCTCATTGGGTTTCCAGACCCTGCGAGACCAGAGGGGCCAGCTGGAGCTGAGGCCCAGGGCTTGTCTGGGACCAGCCCAGGGCAGGGAGCCAGCGAAGGCAGGCCTGTCTGTCAAGTAAAAGGGGCCCTACCCTGGCCCCACACTGGAGCTGGGGCACCCCCACGTGGTGCCACCTGGGGAGTGCAAGCCTCCAGGGCAGCCCCCCAGGACCCCCGGTCAGGGCCCCGGCCCACAGCCCACCTGAGAAACTGGCTGAAGGCCTTGTAGTTGGTCAGCGTGTGGTAGTCGCCCTCAGAGAAGAGATAGTCCACGTCGTCCAGGCCCCACTCAGCCATGAGCTGCCCCGAGGACTTGGGCTCCTGTGGACACAGGGGGCACGTGGACTCAGAGGCCTGTCTGACCTGCACCCCCAGCAGGCTGCCCACCCAGGAGGCCTGGGAATAGGGGAGGGGAGGGCTTGTCTGCTGTCCCCCGCGGCCCCCAGAAACACCCTGAGCACCCCGGTTCATGAAGATGCAGGACAGAGTCCAGGGATGGTGTGGGGTGGGGAGCCCACAGTGTGCCCGGGGCAGGAATTACGACAGGACTCCCTCCCTGGAGGAACACGTCCTGGGCACTGGACCACAGAAGAGCAGCCTGAAGAGGGGTGGGAGTGGGGGCAGGGGAGGACGTCCTGGGGGGGCAGGCAGCTAGGAAATGCCCTGGCCAGGGCAGGGGACGGGGGCCCAGCTGGGCCCGAGAGGGGCCCTGGGCCACTGCTTCCCGCTCCTGATGGCGCTGAGGCCCGGGCGGGGGTGACTTCTCAGGGTCACAGGCGAGCCCTGGCGGCGGTGTCCAGGGGCCAGACCACTGCGCAGACTCGGCTGCTGGGCTTGCGTGGGGCGCGGGCTGTCAGCGTGGCCCTGGAGCCAGGAGGCCGGCCTCCCAGCCCTGGCTTTGCTCCACACAGCAGTGAGAGGCCGACACGACTTCCCTACTCTGTGCCTCAGTTTCCCCATTTATGTGACAAAACCACCTCGCAGGAGGGCCACGCGGGCACGGGTGTCTGGACAAGCCTCGGCCCCTGTCCCGCTTGTCCGCGCAGCCCTGCCCCACCCTGCACACTTCCTTTCAGCTGATCAAATCTGCTCTAGCACTCCCCCCACCCCGCGCTTCACTGAGGGGGCATGTGGCCCAAGCCAATTTTGCTGGGGAACACTAGCTCCCCGCCATGTGGACGAGCAGGAACCAGGCCCGCTTTCCATCCCGGACTGGGGCAGTGAGACCAAGGAGCCCAGAGCTGCTGGGGGGCAGCCCACCCTGCACCACACAGCTGACCCCGCCAAGGCAGGCCCGAGGGGCACAGCTCAAAGGGGCGTGCCCGCCTGCCCCAGCCTGGCCCCCAGCGCTGCCTGGGGACCCACCCTCGGGTGAGCCGTTTCCCAGGGCAGGGACGCCTTTCCTGCTCACCCTCTCACAACACCCCAGGTGGGATTTCAGGGCGCCAAGCTCCCCTCCAGCCCCAGGCCCGGGGGCCTCCTCCCCAAGCTCCTGTCACCCTTGCCAGTGTCTCCAAGGCCCCGCGGGCAACCTCCCTTGGGACAGGGACACAGCACGCTGCCCCCGCCCCCGCCCCTCCCCCCCTCCTGCTGGGGAGGGCAGCTGATTCCTGGCACGGGCGGACCGGGCCGCAGGCCGCGTCACCTTCAGGCAGCCCTCGTCATTCTCGTCCTCCTCCTCGTCCTTCTTCTTGCGCTTGGCTTTCCGCTCCTTCTTCTCCTTGAGCTTCTTCTTCTTCTTTTTGCTGGGCGAGTAGTCGCTGCCCTCGCTCTCCGACTTCTCCTCCACGTCGTCCTCGTTCTCTGACAGCTCGTCGTTGCTCCCCTGAGGCAAGCAGCGCAGTGAGGGCCAAGGGGTCCAGAGAGGCCCGGACAGCGGCCTCTGGCCAACCGGTGGACTCACTTTCTAGATCATTCCTCCCACAGCCCTCCCAGCTCAGCACCACAGTCCAGCCCGGGGCCGTCCTGAGCGGCACAGCTCGAGGGCCTCGCCCCATCTGTGCGGGGCAGGCCCCTGCCACGTGGACTCCCCCTGCAAGCCTGGACTGGCAGGGAGGGCGGGTTCTGCTGCAAAGGCGTGGGTCCCAGGGACTTTGGGGGTTGGATGAGTGTTCCCTGGGGGCGCTTGGACCCAGGAGCTCCTAACTGAGCAGTCAAAAAACAAAAGTGCCCAGGAAAAGCCCTGGGGCAGAGAGCTGGGGTTGGGGGGCAGAGGGTTGGGGGGCAGAAGACTGGGGGGGAAGAGTGGGGGGCAGGGGACTGGCTAGGGGAGGCCTGGGAGGGTGTGGGGTGGAAGGTTGAGGGGGGTCGGAGGGCTGGGGGATGGGGGAATAAAGGAGGCGGGGGCTGTAGGGCTCGGGGTGGGAACAGGGCCAGAGCAGGGCTCCGGGCACCACCACCACCACCGGCACCCAAGCGGCTCGTGTCTGCGTCCTACGGAACTAACTGCGTCTGTCCAGGGAAACCTGCAATAATGCAGCGCCCACGTCCTGCTCGTCCTGCTCCCGGCTCTAGAAGCTGTGGTGCAAGCCCACCCCCTGCTCCCCTCCACGGCTTCATCTCAACAGGAGACAAGGTAATTTAAGCAGCTCTTAAGCTTGGCTTCCTAGATTTAGTTTCCTGTCAGTACAGGCAGAAAATGGCCCATTTGTATGGAGATAAGGGCTCCGCAGCCAGAGCAGCCCCACCCGGAGGGGCTGCCCCTCGAGGAGGAAGCCGTTTGCTCCAGGCCTTTCCAGATGTGAGGCCCTTCCCAGCCTCTCCCGCCTGGGTCTGCGGGAGAGGCTGCGCCGGGCTCCAGGTCCGGGCAAGGGGACTGCCAGCTCCTCCAGGCTCATTTCTGTCTTCAAGGTGAGCAGGGAGAGGTGCAGGAAGGAAGAGGGAAGTGGGGAATGAAAGATGAGCCGGGAAGCAGCAGTGGGGGGAGCAGCCAGGGAGGGGGAGGAGGCAGGGGGGAGGCACAGGGGCAGAGGCAGGGTCTGTCTGGAGAATGCGGGGAGTGTCCAGCCCCATCTCTGCCCCTCAGGCCGCACTGTGAAGAGTCCAGAGGCTTTTCCCGGGGGGCTCCCCTCCACCTAAGCGGGAAGGATCTGCCCCAGGGGCTCCCTGCACTCCGGGCTCTCCTGGCTGCTCTGCTCGCCCTCTCCCTCCCCAGCTCGCGCTCCCTCCCCGCTGGCTGCCAGCTCCCGAGCCTTTTATGCCCATTAAGCCTCTGAGTCAGTAGCTGGCTGGAGGTTGGCAGCAGCAGGGCCCCTGTGCCTCTCTGGAAGCTGGTGTTTCCCGGAATACCGACTTGGCCAGGCGGCCCCAGAGGCAACGCCAGTGCTGGCTCCTCGCAGGGGCTCCTGCCCCCAGAAGTGGGGGCCACGACTCAATGGTGTAGAGTTCTGCCAAGCTCGGGACCACCCTTCCAAAGACCTGACGGCTCCACCACCAGGCAAAGGTAAGGACGGGAGGCCGCTGCCTCCGACTTCAGCACCGTGGACAGAGACCACAGGGCGGGCAGGGAGGGCACGGGGCTGGCCCTCAGCGGCCCTGAAGGACCCACAGACCAGACCAGGGAGGAGGCAGGAGGACCCCCAGCGGAAACCCGCATGGCCTGATAGGGGGTCATGAGGCTCCCTGGGGAGGCTGCAGACACAGCGCCTCAGAGCTCTGCCCCTTGCTCGTCTGAGAACTGGGCAGGACGCTGACCTCAGCGTCATCTGTGAAATGGGAACACCACAAAGGGTAGTGAGAGGACGAAGGAGACATGTAAGAGGACACCCTGAACACTTGGAAATCGGAGAGACCCAGCACAGAGAAGCGGTGCTCAGTGATGCATCAGAGGGGGGCGGGGCCGGCCCCGCTGACCAGGCCTCGCTGCCCAGGCCGGAGCAGTCTGCGTTCAGAAGCATCCACCTCTGCCCACACACCACTTCCTCCCCTGGCTCCCACATCAGCCCTGATTCTGGTAATGCCCAGAAAATGCCCCGATGACCCATGAGCACAGCCAGTGTGACACACTAGAGGACAACCCGCCTGGTCCCCACATTTCTGCAAGTCAGGACTGGGTCAAAGCCAACCACACATGGAGCCTGCACCTGGCACACCACAGCGCACGGAGGCAGGGCAGGGGGCTGCGAAGCAGTGTTAACTGGGGGGCGGGGGTGACCTGAGTATCTCTAATGGCCCTGGCACAGCCACATCCCAAGGGCGGGAGGCGAAATGTGGCAGCCATGGCACGGAATGGAGCCCAGCAGAAGCTGGGTCCCTTCCCCATCTGTAGTGCAAGGTGCAGGAGCAGGGCTGGCAGGTCTGGCCCAGCATCGCCCCTGCACCAAGTGGCCGGAGCAAGCTAGAGCTGCAGCAGGACACCGGCCAGCACCCCATCTCCAGAGGCTCAGGACAGCAGCCCCTCATTTCAGGGAAGGAGGCTTCTGTCTCCGTTGTCTACCAGGAAGGCCCAGCGAAGACTGACTCCCCAGTCCTCCCGACTCCTTGCCAGGCCCTGCCTTCTCCCTCCACACCACCCAGATTGCGCCCACCTGCACCCCGAGCTCCTCCAAACCTGCCTACCCACGCTGGGGGGCTGGCTGCGGGCAGGAGGACAGGGCGGTCTCAGAGGCGGGTTCCCACAGGCTAATCTGGATATGCAGCTATTTGGACATTCCTAGACTCGGGTCTGCTTTTCTATTTCCCCCCAGATCTTTCCTTGCAGAGCCGGGGCAAGGCAAAGGGCAGCCAATGGTTCTGAAAACAACTTGGCGGGGGACGGGCCCCCTTTGGGCCTGACGGGGCGAGTGTCAGCCAGGGGAAGGAGGGGAAGCAAGGGGGGAGTGACCAAGCCCGGGGGCGGGGGGGGGGGGGGGACCACAGTCAGTATCTGGAAACGCACACAAGAGCGCAGGCCACGCCACATTCGAGGGAGAAGGTGCAGCTCAGAGCCACGCCCCAACAAGGCCCCGAGCCCCCAAGCCACACGTGGCTGAGAACAAGGCAATGACATGGGGCTTTGACCTTGACACTGTCCTTTGGGCTGCAGCAGCTCCAGAGGTGACTGTGGAGGTAGAAGAATCTTAGTGCGCTCCCCAACAGACTCCATCCACAAAGCAGCCTTCAACTCCTTGACCAGGCCGTGCAGTCGAGCAGCCCTGGGCGGGAAGGGGCCACCGCGCGGTGCCCAAGCCCGCGGGCATAAGAGGCAACCAGGTGCCCAACAAGCAGCGCCCACCTGCTCCTCCCGCCCCCTCCCCCAGCCCTGCAGCCGGCGCCCCCCCCCCAAGCCCAGTGCTCGGATTCACACTCAAAAGGAGGCCCTCCAAGAGTTGGCCATTCTCGATTTGGGGTCGTCAAGACCGAGAGGGAAAGAGAAAGAATGAAATATGAGCCTTCCCGCTCACGAGTGTTATAAACAGTTATAATCTAGCACTGAATAATTGGTTGCTATGGCAACCGCTGCAGTACAGGTTGAAATCATTTCTCCCTCCTGCGCTGGGTCTGACAAGGAGCTTCATCTACATATGCTCAGGTTCCACTGCAGCCCAGTTATTTTATGTAAATCGGAATCCAAGACCTGCTGCTGCCCCCCCCAAAAAAATGCTGCACAGGTCCCCCCGCCCCCTCCCTCTGCTGCCTGCACCCCCAACGGATCAGGGGCCACCTTGCTGGAGACGGAGGGACAGCGAAGGAGGAGGCCACATGGAGCCTCAGCCTGGCCTCCCCTGCAAGGTCTGGCAGCTGGCAGAGGTGGGGTCAGCACCGGCCCCAAGGGGTCACCTGGGGTCCCGGCACTGCCCAGTCGCCTGCCGGCCTGCAGTCCACCCCCGCCCTCCACCCCTTTACAGAACCCTCAAGCACCTCGGTGGGGAGAGGACGGGAGGGAGAGCCGGGAGGAGGAGAGAGGAAGAGGGAGGGACGGACATGAGGAGGGAGAAAGGTCTGGAGACTCGAGCCGGCAGGCAAGGGACTGAGGGACAGCAGGGGACGGGTGAGGCCGGCAGAGCGCAGGACCCGGCAGTGAGAGACAGGCAGACGGGCGCAGACAGACAGACAGACAGGCCTGCTCAGGTAGGCCCAGAGGGAGGGCGGGAAGAGACCCTGTTAGGGTGGCTGGGGGAGGCGCCGCCCTCCCACTCTCACTGCCCAGCTCCCCCGGCCGCAGCCCTGCTCACCCCGTCCACACGCTGCCCTCCTTCCCGGCCAGGGGACCCAGGAGGAGAGAAAATCCAGCCCTGCTGGGGGGGGGGGGGCACCCCTGGTGGTTCTCATCTGCATTCAGGAACTGGGCAGACCCACCGATGCCTGAGCCCCAAGGACCCGGGGGCACAGCCGTCCTGACCTCACCTCCTGCCCAGTTCCAGCGAAGAAACTGCCAAAGGGAAACCATGGGGCGGGGGTGGGGGGAGGCGCGGGGGGTGGGTGCGGTGGGGGCGCTGCGTACATGACCCCAGAATCTGCCCTCCCCAAAGTCCACTGAGCTTCAGGTCTGGGGGTTAAGTCAGAATAAAAGTTTGCAGCCTGGCCGGGCAGAAGGGAGCCTGTGTCCACTGCCCTGGGGGAGCCAACCCAACCCCCACCCGTGGAGACAGACAGACGCCAGGGTGCCAGCAAGTTCCAGCCCCTCCCAGGTGGGGGCCTCCAGGCGCTGGTCCCTCCCTTCCCTCCTCCGCCTCCACCATTCCCATCTGGATAATGGGGACAGGGAGTTGCACCCCCTTTCCAACCCCTCTGAGCCTGGACACCTGTTCCACTCTGGGGCTCCCCCACTCAGTCCTTCCTTCTCCCCACAAACCTCACTTGCAACCCACATGCTGGCTGGTGTCCTGGGAGGGGACACCCTGGACCACACCAGGAGCCCCAAAAGTGGGGCAGGAAGGAGCTGAGGGCTGGCCAAGGGGCAGGGCAGGAGACGGAAGCAGACGGGAGGGTGGGGGGCTGGGCAGGGGCCCGGCTGCATCAGGACAAGGTGCCTGGATGGGGTGGCCAAGGGGCGTGGCCAGACAGGCCCTAAGGGAGCTCCTCCCGGGAGGTGGGGGACTGCCTGGCCCTGGCACCACAGACCCCAGAAGGCGCCCTGTGGGCCTACGTCTGATTCGCCCGTCAAGCAGGGGGACACGGGGTGCCCCGTCCTGCAGACACAGAAGCGAGGCAGCGTGGACAGTGCCTGGGGACAGGGTCTCACCTGCCCACCGCCACTGGCCGCCCTCCCAGGGGCACTTCCTGCTGGGCCCGCAGCTGCCCGGAGGCTGCCACACTCCCCAGGACACAGTCTCCCTGGGGGGACAAGCCAGAGGTCCACGGTGGCCTCCGAGGCCCTTCTTGACTGGGGTCTCCCTGTCAGCTGGGGGCACCTGTTCCCCAGCCTGGGAGGTGTGCCCGCGGTCAGGAGGCCTGGACCCAAGGGCAGCTTTGCCCAGGGCCAGTGGGGCACTGGTGCCCTCCCCACTGCCAGGCCGGCCAGCAGGACCCCTCTGAGGCAGGGCAGGTGACAGGCGGGCGGCCAGGCCTGGACCGTGCCAGCCTGTGACCATGTGACCCTGGGCGGGCCCATCTCTGAACCCTGACTTTCCGGTGTACAAACCAGGGTGCACACCCTGAGGGCCGCCTGCGGGGTCGGGGTGGACGGCTGGCACGAGGGGACGGGGCTGTCGGTGGTCGCCCCTCCAGCTTGGAACCCCAGTCCCCCATCTGCCGACGGGTGGGAACCACCCTGTGCCACTTCCCGAGGTTGAGCTGGAGGATGAAGTGGGTCCAGGAGGAAGATTCCCACGCCCCCCACAAGAGCCCCCCCAGGCCCCACCGCGGGGCCTGTTCCCGGCCCACGTTCTCCTCAGCAGGCCCCACAGGCCCGGAGCCGCCACCCGGCCCCGAGGGAAAGGGATGGAGGACCCGGCGTCCTGCTGGGGGGGGACAGTGGGGGGGACTGTGGGGAGGGGGGTGGGGGGGATGGTGGGGGAGGGGACGGTCGCTGGGGGGACGTGGGGGGGGACTGTGGGGAGGGGGGTGGGGGTGGGGGGATGGTGGGGGGAGGGGACGGTCGCTGGGGGGACGGTGGGGGTGGCAGGGACGGGGCCAGGCGCTGCCCCACCCCACTCGCGGGCGCCCCACCGGCCCTACCTCCTTCTTCCGCCTCTTCCCCTTGGATCTGTTCTCCTTGAGCTTCTTGGATTTCTTCTTCTTGGGGAGGCTCACGGGCTCCTCGGGGAAGAAGTCATCGAAGAGTTCCAGGCCCCCGTCTTCCTCTTCTGGGGGGGCCAAAGGGGAGGCGTTACCCAGTCACTTCCCTGGGGGACACAGGCCGCCTCGGGGACGGGCCTCTCCGTGCTCCCGGCCCGCCCTGCCCCCGCGAGCAGCGCCCAGGCCCCCCACCCCACAACAGCCGCCTGCCCACCGCCAGCGCGGGGTCGCGGCGCCTCCTCCGGGCCCAGGCAGCGGCTCTGGCCTCCACGGCCCGCGGGACACGGACGACGGCCACAGGGCCCAGCCCAGGTTCCCAGCAGAGGCCCAGCGAGGGGCCCGCGGAGGAGGAGGGCCGCTCGGCCTCCCCCCGCTGGCTCGAGACCCACAGGTGACCCGGCCTCAGCCTCCTTCGCCCTCGGGAAGCCAAGAGGGCAGCGGGCGGTCGGGGAGGTCGGGGTGTCGCTGCCGCAGTGGGCTCCCTACCATCCCCCGAAGGGAGAGGTTTTTTTGGGGAGTGGCCCTGCCGGGGCCTGGTCCCAGTAAATCCAGGGTGCGGAAGGGCAGTCACGGAGACCATGTCATGGCCACAGGGCGGGTAGCCCTTTGGGGGTGCCGAGGAGCAAAGCACGCAGAGCAGACACGTCCCGCCCAGGGCAGAGGAGGCTTCGGAAGGAGCCAGCGCAGCCTCCGACAGCCCCTACAGGGAGCCACGGGAGCCAGGCTGCGCCCCAGCGGGGACCCCAGGCCAGCGTGTCCCTCCTGGTCCCCCTCAGTGGCCCCCTGCACCCAGGGGGCCAAGAGAACAAACCGGGGCTCTGCCGTGCCAGGGCGTGGGCATCTCCTCCACCTGAGAACAGCCCTGCCAGGGGCCCGCGGTGCCCCCGGTGCCCCCGGTGCCCCGGTGCCGCAGAGACAGAAGGGAAGTCCCTGGACTCGGTCATCAGGCGCCCCGGCTAGACTGCTGAAACAGCTCGCTGCCCGCCCCCCGAAGCCTAGCAGGCGCTGGGCGCCACGGGTGCGGGGACACGCCCACAGCTGGCCTCCCACCCCCCTCACAGGCCTCCCCAGCCTGGACCCCCACCCCTCCCAGCCAGAGGCAAAGCGGGTGGTGAATGCGCCCACCCCGGGTCCTCCCATAACCGCCCTCTGGGGCAGCAAGGGGTGCTGGTGGCCCAGCGCCCGGTGGGGGCCCTCACTCCCGCACCCACAAAACCAGTCCCAGGTGTGCCACCCACCCTCTGCCAGGGGGGTGGAGGCTGCACCACTGCCAGCACCCTGGGCACTAGGCCCCTAGAGCGGCCGGCAGCTGGTAGCCTCCCTGCCCAGGGAGAAGGTGCCCAGTCCCGGCCCCCCCAGCCTGCTGGGAAACTCCAACAGGACAGAGGGGGCTCCAGCAGGGCAGAGGGGACGCCAGGCAGGCTCTGGAGCTCCGAGAGGGGGTGACTGGCAGGCGGGGCAGCACAGAGGTCAGCACGTGAGGAGGCACAGCCGCCGTGTCCCCTACTGGGCAGTGAGGGGACAGTCCAAGGCGGGGCCGGGGAGGTCAGGCCTGGAGGAGGCTGCGTGAGGCCCCCGGGACCGCGCAAAGAGCCAGCCTGGCCCTTGGCTCTGAGCCCCGACACAGAGGGAGGGACATTGGGGCTAGTTGTAAATACGTGTGGGGACCCCCAGGGTCATCCTGGAGTGGACAGGCCTGAGGGGCAGTGACAAGGATGGTGGGGAGCAGAATGGGGAGCAGGTGCCAGTCCCTCGCCCTGCCCCACTTCCCCACCCCCACCAGAGAGGCCTGGGCAGAGCCACCCCCACACCCCGGCGATGCCCAGCAGGGCTTATATAATGGACTCAGGCTGATGCAACCGAGGGGGCCCCTCCCTCCTGCCGCTGCCACCCCCCCACCACTGTCCGCCCCCCGGGTGGCCCAGCTGGGAATGCCCAGCACATGGTCACCGACGGGCTGACCAGCAGAACAGGGGGCAACCGGGTGCGGCAGGAGGTGCTGGCGCCTGTGCTCTGCATGGGCTGCGCCCCGCCCTGCCAAGAGCAGGAGGCTGGGAAGGGGAGCACCGTCCAACCCACACCCCGGATTATCCTGCACCCTGGGAGGATGAGGCGCCACCCCTGCTGGACAGACCCTCCTTCCTTCCAGAAGACTCACGGTCCTGTCAATCTGCTCCAAGAAGGTTCCAGAACCTCCAGGATGGAGACGCCCCCCCATATGACAGGTCCATCCTCCCAGCGCCCCCCGCACAGTTGCTGTTACCCTGAGGACACCCAAGACTGACTGCTGTGACAATAACCCCCAATGTCACCCCACCTTCGCCCCAGCCCCCTCCCTCCCCTCTCCTGCAACACGCTCTGGGCTTTCTGAGCGCCACCCGCAGCAACCCTCCCGGCGCCCCCAGCCGCTCCCCCGGGCACACAGTGTCCTGGGGAAGACGGGAGCTGGCCACCCTGGGGTGAGGGTCCCTGGAGGAGCGCCCTCAGGATGCCCGGCCGCCCCCGGGCCCTCCTGTGCCCCCGCAGTGCCTCCGCCGCAGCCCTGCCCTCCCGAGCCCAGGCCCGCCCAAGGCTCACGGGCCAAGTCACGCTCTAATGAGCACACATTAGCCTGGGCAGGCACCTGCCTCCTGAGCCCCTGGGTCAGAGCAGGCCTGGCGCAGTGGGTGGGTGGGGGGCTGCCTCCAGGTGGAGACAGGCCCGGACGGTCTGGGGGCCAGGAGAGGTGCCCTCTGCTGCTCTTCCCTGAGTTCAGCCCCGGCTCTGGCTGCCTCCCCACAGCCCTGCGGAGGGGCGTGGCAGGCTGCCCGGCCCTGGCAGCTCAGGGCATGCCTCACAGCAGCGGGAGCACCGCAGCGGGAGCACCGCAGCGGGAGCACCTGCACACACCTGAGCTGCCAAGCAGGTGGCGCGAGGTGCTCATCATGCTCTGCACGCGGCAGCAGGGAGGGGCGCTGCCACCGCCCATCCGCAGGATGCGAGGCTCGGCGGTCTCGTCACTGCCCACGTGTGGGTTACACAGTGGCAGAGGCTAGAGGCGGCGGGCCCCGGGCGGGCAGCGAGTGTGACCCTGCCCCTGCCCTTCCCGACAGGCGTCCAGCCCTCCCCGATCTCAGGCTCCCCTTGTGCGTACTTCCCAACAAGCACTGCGACAGCCTGGCATGTGTGCCAGCTCCCGCCACACTCTTGGTGACCCTGGGGTGACTCAGGGACCCCTGATCTGGACAGGAGTCCTACAGGGGGATCCGGGCCAGCCCACCCCCAAGTGCCCATGCACATCCCAAGGGAGTCTGCTGGCTCTGGCCTCCCTCTTCTGGGGCCGGGAAGAGCCCCTGGGGAGGGGCAGGGCAGAAGGGCTTGGCAAGCACAAGGTGATCAGAAAAAAGATAAGGCTTTGGGGGAGGGGGGCAAAGTTAGGCTCTCCGGGTGCTTTGGGTGGTCAAAGGACTCAGGGTGCCAAGCCAGGTGGCAGGGCTACCCTCCAAGGCCAAGGGGCAGGGAGCCGGCTGGTCTGCCTGGGACAGGGCCCAGCTCAGCACCCACCCCTGCCCCGCCTCCAGCTCCATCCCTGCCCAGCACCACTCCTGGAACAAGAGCACCCGGAGGCCAGGGGCAGGGAGGGCTTCACCACCCCTTCCTGACAGGTGACCCCAAGCCTCTTCCCAGCCTCAAAACGGGCTTCAGGTGGCCTTTGTCATGGGCTGGAGAGGCAGAAAGCGGAGTGGAAGGTGCCCAGGTGGCGGGCGGAGGCGGGGAGGCTCCGGAGGGTGAGGATGTGGGTGGGCAGGATGGGAGACAGGAGGTTTGCCCGCCGCTGGGCCCGGCGGCTCAGGCCACCCTAGGGCTGACCAAGCAGAGGCACCGAGGCCAAGGCTCCGGTCAGCCCTTGGAAGAACCCCTCGCCACGCCAACCCTCTGCTGAGACTAGGTGGGTGGGGTGATGTTTGTGCCCGAGAGGGGATTAATAATTTATTTATGACATTTAACACAACCCAGACATCACCTCATTGGCATCTCATCAAAGAAAGCCTCAGTGGTCCTGGGGAGGGAGTGTGAGGCTTTATCCTAGGGGGGAAGGCTTTGTGGGGGGAGGCTTTACCCTGGGGGGGAGGCTTTGCCCTGGGGAGGGCCCAAGGCCAGCAGGGAGTGGCCGCCACAAGGCCAGAACCCTGAGGGGCAGGGGAGGCGGGAGGGGAGATACACCCAGAGGGCCAGGAGGACAGAGACGAGGAGGGACGGGGACGGGCAGAGAGCAGAGGCGGGACTCCCAAGAACACCAGGACAGGCTCACGGGCAGACCGGGCAGACCGAGGGTGGAGAGGACAGGGTGCCAGAGAGAGGCGGGGCGAGGGAAACAAGGACAGAGCCAGAAAAGGGGGCGTCTCGAAAGCCTTATTCTCAAAGGAAAGAGAAAGTCAGACACCACGTACCGTGCTCAGCACCTGCTCAGACAAGACACCCGCGAGCTCCATGCTGGGTGGGCGGGTGGGCAGAGGGACAGATGGATGGAAACTAGATAGAAAGGATGGACGGATGGACAGAGGGACGATGGATGAGTGGATGCATGAATGGATAGACGAGAGCTCTTGGGTAGATGGATGGATACAGGGATGGCGGCTGGATGGCTGAGGACCAGGTAGGACGGATGATGGTAGAGGGAGGGGGGAGGGAGGGAGGAGACCAGGTAGAATGGATGGGGGAGGGGGGGAGGAGAGCTGGCTGGGAGAACGTGTGGGTGCACTGGGGGTAGGTGGTGAGTAGCAGGTGGGTGCAGGGGTAGAAGCCCGGGCGGGAGGATGAGCAGGCGGGCAGGTGATTCAGTGAACCGATAGGGCCTCCCTGGGGGCGCAGGGGTGAAACCTCCTGTCTCCCGTCCTGCCCACCCACATCCTCACCGTCGGAGCCTCCCCAGCTCCGCCCACTACCTGGGCACCTTCCACTCCGCTTTCTGCCTCTCCAGCCCATGACAGGGCGCAGCACTATGGAGCTGTCCGCAGCCGCTGCCAGGGAGCGGCCCACAGGGCGCAGCAGGCCTCTCCTGCCTCGCCCGCTGCTGCCCTCAGCCGTGGATTTCAGTGGATCCGCCTGTCCTGCCCCCCACTCTGTCTCTGGAGACTCCTCTCACCCCCCCGCACCTCTGGCCTGTACCCCACCTTTTTATGCATGAATAAATTAATTTTTTAAAAAATAAACTGATAAAACAATACCTGGATCTTAGCCCCGGTCAGCGTGGCGTGAGGCAAGTTTCTCACAGGCCAAGTCACCGGGTGAGGTGTGCTGGCCACACTGGCTGTGTTAAGTACAACCAGGCTCCATGGGGCACCCCAAGACCCCCACTTCCCCAAGGGGGAGATAAACTACAAGTCCCCACAGCCATCACTGGCCCCTGGGCCCAAGGAAGTCTAAGATGCCCACACGGCTGGGGCAGCCCCGGGGCTTGGGGGCCACGGGCTGGTCAGGGGTCTTCGGGACAGGAGAGCGGCTGGGCTCACAGCCTGGGCTGCCCACCCCCCCGGCCGTGTGCGGCTGAGGGAGCCCAGGTCTACCAGGAAGGGGACCTGGTGGCCTAGTGCCGGCCTTCAGCGGCTCAGCCCCCCCTCTTCTGAGAAGAAGCCGGGGTGTCCAGCCCCTCTCCCACCTCCCTCCAGCCCTACGTGGGTTTCACTCCTGGCCTCTCCAGGCCAGGTTCCACGGCCCCAGCTTACTGGACGAGGGTGCAAGTCTCGGAAGCATTTTCTCGGGGAGGCAGGTCAGCGCCCTCGGACGGCACTGATTACCACGGGCACGGTTTATGGGGCACTTGTTGCGTGCTGGGCACTGTGACCTAAATGTTCCACGGGCACCAGCTCAGCAGTCCTCATAATAACCCTCTATGAGGTAGCGAGTGCTACACCCCATTCCACTGGGGGGCACTGAGGCACAGGGGCTGGGTTGGCAGACCAAGGTCAGCCGACTAACAAGTGGCAGAGTAAGGACCCACCTGTCTCTCGGACCCTCCCAACCTCCTGCAGAGCTCGGCACCCGGGGCCAACCCCCTCCCAGCAAGCAGGCCCACCTGCCTGCCTCAACCCCAGAGGGTGCTGGGAAACCGGGATCCCACTGTTGAGAGCAGCCCTTGCGGGAGCCGAGCAAAGAGCAAAATGAAAAGATAGTAAATTTGACCAGTAACCCCTCAACCGCTGCTTCAGATGGGGGTGACAGCTCCTCCTGCAGACGGCGGGGCTTGGAACGCTCTAGTCCACCCGGTCCCTGGGGGGCTGCCATGCCAGTGCAGGGGGCACGGGCCAGCTCCGGGTGACAAACAATGGAGGCAGAGGCAGTTTCCCAGCCTCAGGCCTCGGGCCACAACCATCTCTTGGGCACCAGGTGCCTGCTGCCGGGCCAGAGGAATCACCCTGGGCCCCCTCGTGCTCACAGACACGTAACTGGCCTACCCGTCTGGAGGAGGCGGCTGCCCAGAAAATAAAGCATGAAGATGGGGTGGGGCCACCCTTGAGCCAGGAGGCCAGGAGGAGTCTCCTCCTGGTGACATTGGAGCCGAGACCTAAGGACAGGAAGCCGCCGCTGCTCAGGCAGAGGTCGCAGCCAGGGCTCAAGGGCAGGACAAGTCTGGGATGTCCCAGAAGCACCGAGGTGGCCAGTGCGGAGAGTGTGAGCAAGGGGGGGGCGGTCAGGGGGCAAAACAGGGCTTTGCCATCCATCCAAGCCACCAGGACCTGGATCTGATTTGCTGGGGAGTGAGGGCATCACAGGGGACTGGTCAGGAGGGGACCAGTCAGGGCTCGCACTTGGACAGGTGGGTGGGGGGACCGAGGGGTGGGGAGGCTGAGGACACAGCCTGCGGGCTGCGCGGCTGGTCTTGCTGCTGGATGGGGCTGACACCCTAGGCCAGAGGGGCCAAAGTGGGAATTTGAGGGGCTCCTAGAGGCCCTGGGGAGAACCCCCCACCCCGCCCCGCCCCGCCCCGCCCGGGAGCAGTTCGTGCAAGAGGGAAAGGAGGTGGGGGCAGGCCGCTGTGACGGAAGCCCACTCAGGGTGGTGACCACGAGCCTGCAGTGTGGACAGGGCTGGGGGCAGATGGGCGTGGATTCGAACTGGGGCTTTGCCCGCATGCAAATACACAGGCACACACACACACTGCCCCCTCCATGATTCACACCGACCAGCCGAGGAGAGTCGGGCACTTGGGAATGGGAGATGGGAGGCCCACGGGGTCAGCGAAGTCCCAGAAACATGTCTGCTGAAGCACCTTCCACAGTTCGCTGCCACCCCAGGGCCACGGAGGGGCCCCCCCAGCCCCGCGGGGAGCCACTCCCTCTGGCTTCGGGAGGAGCAGCCTCCTGGGTGGAAAACAGCCCTGGGCCTCCATGCCCGTGCTGGGCCTGAGTCCCACCCAAGCAGCAGGCCTGCGCCCCAGGAATTGGGTGGGACCAGGCAACTACTGTCCAAGCAACCTGGCCCTGGGGGGCCCTCACCCCAGCAGGCTCTTTGCACACTTGGCCAGACTGTCTGAGAGGCAGGTGGGCCGCGTGCTGCAGAGCCCCTGTCACAGGAGGGAAGCCAGCAAACAAGTGGGGAGAGGTGCCCCCCACCCCTCCAGGCCCCGCCATCTGGTAGGCATCCCCCAGACTGGAGAGCTGCTGCTGCCAGCTAGGACCACCCCCTTCTCCTCTCCTGAAAACAGGAGTTGGGGTGCCAATTTGTGGACTATTCTCCCCCCTGGGGAAGCATTCCTGGGGTCAGACAGCACATCCCTGGGCCAGGGAGGGCCCCCCGGGGGCCCCCCACAAGTCCCTAAGAAGCCCAGAAGTACCCTACCCTTGCTGCAGGGAAGCTGAGAATTGAGTCCCCCAGACGGAAGGGGGGTGCGCTGGGCAGGGTGAGGCCCAGCCGCGCCAGGAGGGGACCGTCCCAAGCAAAAGGAGAGCAATTAACTACGGGATGACGCGCGCGCGGCGCGGGGCACGAACCCCGCGCGCTGGGCTCGGAGCGCGCGGCAGGGCAGGGCAGGGCAGGGCAGGGCAGGGCAGGGCAGGGCAGGGGCGGCGGTCGTGTCCGGCGGGGCCGGGCGGGTCTGGGACGCGCTGCCGCCGCGATCCCGAACTGGACGCGCGCCAGGACCGCGCCGGCCGCCGGCAAAGTGCTGGAGAGCAGCGTGCGCAGCGCCGGGCGGCCGGGGGCGCAGCGCCGGGAAGGGGCGCGGAGTCCGGGTCCCAGCGCGCGCCCCGCCCGAGCCCGCCCGCCCGCCCGCCCGCGCCCCCGGGAAGCCGCCCCCGCCCGAGCGCCGGCCGGTCTCGGCTCGGCGGGGCTCGCGGCTCCGGCCACACCCAGCGCGCCCGGGGCCGCCAAGGGCCGGTCCCGCCCGCCCCCGGGGCCAGAGGCGCGGCGCGGGGCGGGAGCGCGGGGCGCCGGCAGCCCGCGGATTCCCGCCCCTTCAAGGACGCGCGGGCTGACCCCGGGGCGCCGCGCCCCCTCCCCGCCCGGGGCGCCCGCGCGCCCCCCGGACCTCCGCCCGCGCCGGGCCGGCCCCGGGCACACCCCACCCGGCCGCCCGCGCGCCGCGCCCCGAGCCCGCCCGGCCCCGCGGCCCCGGCCGCCCCCCGCCCCCCGCGCGCCGCCGGCGCGTCCGCCCCGGGCCCGGCGGGACCCGCAGCCCCGCAGCCGGCCGGGCCGAGCCGGGCCGCGCGCACCTGACATCTCGTCCTCGTTCTCCATCGCGTCGGCGAACAGCCGCGGCAGCTCCTCCTCGGTGCCCGGCGGGCCCCGCATGCCCGGCGCGGGGGGAGGGGAGGTGGGCGCCCCCCTCCCGCCGGGCGCGGTGCCAGCCTTAACCCGTGCGCTGCCGGCCGGGCGCGCACGGCGGGCGAGGCGGCCTCGGCGAGAAGATGGCGGCCGCCTGCCCCCCGCCCCCCCAAACCTCCGCCCCCCCGTCTCGACCCCCTTCCTCGCGGCCACCTGCGCCCCGAGCCCGCACCGCCCGGGCCGCTCCGCCCACCGCGCCCGCAGCCGAGCCCCGCAGCGGCCGAGGGTGGCGGCGCCAGCGCCCGCGGCACGGCGCGCGGCGGGGGGGCGGCACACATGCCCGGATTGTGACGTCCAGTCTGGTTGCTGTGGCAACCCCATCCCATCGTTCCGGCAGCACGACTAGTTAACAGCCGAGAACAAGTTGGGGCGACTAGTCCTGGGTCGCCGGGTGGAGGGCGGGGCGGGGCGCCCCAGCCGGGGGAGCCGTCCCGGCGCCCGTGCGCCCGGGGACCCGACGGCAGGGCGGGCAGCCGGGACTCGAGCCCCCGCCCCGGGGCGGGCGGGGAGACCGCGGCCGCCGCGCGCGCCCGAAAGGACGCTCGGTCCCGGGGGCCCCAAGGGCACGGAGGCCAGGGCCCCGGCGCCGGCGGCGAGCTCCACGTGCGGCGCCCGCGCCCCCCGGCCTTGTGCTCCCACCGCCTTTGGAGGAGACGGGCCCCTCGCCCGGGGAAGGGCCGCTCTGGAGACGTGGCTCTGCTTATTCCAGAAATGCGCGCGGGCTGCGTCCTCCCGCCCCTCCGCACCCACCCCAGGCCACCCGTCCTCTTCAAGGGGGCTCCCGGGAGTCCAGCCCGGCGCCGGACTCCTGGGGGCGATGCGGGCTGTGGCCTCCGTGCCCGGAGCCTGGCCTGGAAGGACACCCCGCCGGAGCAGGAGGGGCAGCTCCACCCGCCCTGTTAAAGGTGAAGATGGAGGCAGAAGCCTGGGAGCGAGAAGGGAATTTGGAATGAGCAAGCCTTAAAGCTGCTGCAGGAAAGCAAGTGTCCACGGAGGGCAGGGTGACCGGCTCTCCAAACTGGGGAGACCAGAAAGGGGGGCTTGCTCACCAGCTGCCTCGGGCCAGGTCAGGGAGCCTCCTGGAGGCCTAAGTGGTGGGACCTGCCTGGTGGGGGGGGGGGGGGGGGTCTCCTCTCCAGCACCAGCCCCTCCGGCCTCAGCTGAGCACCCGCCCATCCCCGGGCACTCCAGGAGGCTGTCCGCCTCCTGGGGCCTTTGGGGACCTGGCGCTGCTGGGACTGCTGTGTCCCCAAGCCCCCCTAGGGAGAACACAACAAGCCTCCGTGAGTCGGAGGCAGCGGGTGGCCTGGGAGGTCGTCATGGGCCAGCAAAGGTGAGTAGACACTGTGCCACCCTCCTCCCCAGGGGCCAGCACCCCCAAACAGAAGCTCCTCTTCATTCATCCCTGGCAGGAGCAGGCCTGCCGGGCCTCAGGATCAAAGTGCAGGCAGCTGGAATTGTTATAGGACAGGCTCCAAGATGATTTTAAACCTGCTGGAGAGCAGCTGGAGCAGCCGAGGGGCGCGGGGAAGGCAGAGCAGGGAAGGCGGCAGGGGGCAGGCCAAGAAAGGACAGGCCTCAGGGCCCTGAGGTCGTGCGTCACGGGGTTGAGTCCGCCGCCGAGGGGGACCCGAACTCCGGCCTCGGCAGACCTGCAGTTTCCCCGGCAAGGCTGCCTTGCTCTTTCCAGATCTCCCAGAATGCCAACCGCCCAAGTGCCATCGAACACATCCCCCCGGCCCCCCAGCCGCCTCCCCCGCCCCGCCCGGGGGTGGATGAGGTCAGGACACTTGCCAAGGTTCCCTGGCCCACGACAGAGCTTTCCCGGCACCAGACGCGCCTCCCCCCACCACACACACCATTAACCTTGGCTCGGGTTCCCAAGGCAAGGCTGAGAGAGTCAAGACATCATTCAAGACAGAGCGGTTCCAACTGCTTAATTTGGCAACAAATTAGAGTGGAGCCGCTCGTCGTGGCCCCATCCCGGTCTCGCCCATGGCGGCAGCGAGGTCATGCTCCTTAACGATCAAAGCAAAACAAAACAGAAACAAATGGACTGTTGACTAGAAATCCCCCATAAAACTCCAAGGACGGCTCTTCTTGTTAAAGTAGTACATGGGATTTTAATAACAGCCCAAACGCCTGAGGTTAAAAAGCCAGCCCTGGTGAAGGCCCAGGGATCTCCGCGGGCTGGGCACGAGCCCATCTTAGAGGCCGTCGGGGAGGCAAGACCAGGGCTCCCCATCACGGAGCTGGGAATCACCCCAGTGACGGTTCACAATCAAAAGGCTTTTTGATACATGGGTCGTGGAAACGCCCGGGAAAAACTGTTTTTCCAAGGACAGAGGTGCCTCGGCCAGCGGGTGCTGTCTTCCGTGGGTCCCCTGCGCCCTCTCCGAGCTCCTCCTGGAGGCTCCCCTCGGTCCTGCCTGAGCCCACATCCTGGCCCCGGAGCTTCTGGAGTGAAGTGGGTGACAGCAGGTCACTCAGGGCACAACCCCACCGGGGCTGCCTCTGAAGTGGGCGTGCTCCCAGGCTGCAGTCGTCTGCAGTGGGGGTCAGCATCCCCTTCTCCATGGTACTTGAAGCCCTTTCTCAAGGTCTGGCCCCACCTGAACCCAAACGGCTGCGGGTTGCTGTGGATGGGGTGGGGGCTCCCCTGAAAGGCAGACGCTGGGCCCGGCCCTCAGTGCTGGCTCATGAGCTGGTCAGCACCGCTCAGCAGACTTGTAGCTTGGCCCAAAATAGCCTTTAAAAAAAAAAAAAAAAACTGGATTCTCAAATCTTCGCAAAGAGAAAAAAAGAACTACTGAGTCTTGATTTTTCATTTCCAGAGAGAAGCACCATCGTGCATCAGTGAAAAGGCAGCCCCCCCACCTGGTGCTTCGGCACCACCTCCCTGCTGGGGTGACAGCCCGGCTCCCCCAGGTCAGACCCTTTCCCCACCTTCTGCTCCTCCCAGGAGAGGCGCCCCCCGGAGCTTCCCACCCCAAGGCCCTTTCCTGAGACTCAGCTGCGCCCAGGCTCTCAGGAAATGGCTGACCCAGCCAGCCCCCGCGTGGAGGTCACCCGAGGGGAGCCCCGTCCCCTGGATTCTGCCAAATCTCCCTTTGCCTTTTAGGGCCCCTTGTGCTAGGTGTGTGCCCCTCACAGGATCCAGCCTGGCTAGGGGGTATCCCCCCCAAAGGGCCCAGCAGGGGGAGGGAAGCCCAGCTTCCAGGCTCCGAGGCTGTCAGAGGGTCCTGCTCCCCTCCAGGAAGCCCAGCACCCCCTGAAAAGGCTGAGGTCTTAAATACCCCAGACCATTGGGATCTTGACCAACTGTCTCAAGAGATGGGCTGTTTATCAAATGTACCCCTACTCCGCCCGTCTCCCCTAAGCATGGCATGCCGGTGCTGGGCCCTCTTCCTCCAGAAGTAGGGGGAATGAGTCCTCAGAAAAGCACCGTCACCCGTGAGGTCACAGGAGGTGGGCAGCTTGAGACACGAGGTGCTGCCGGTCCAGGGAGGGGTGGTGCCGGTAGCCAGTCCAGAAATGCCCACATCACTTCCTCGGTGCACTTGCGTCTCAACCTCCGAGACCCAGTCTGTTAAGGAAACAGCTGGACGATGTGGCTGCGGCCCCGCTGGTACCACAGGGCAGGGGACCAGAATCCGGGTTCCCACAAGCCCCCCCGGGGAGAAGCCCCCAGTGCTGGAGCTGCAGGCTGTACCCGCAGAGCCCAGGGCCAGTCACGTCCAACATCCCAGACGCAAGGGCAGGATGGAGGGAGGACAGAGGTGACACGTTTTCTTCTCACGCTTCAAGACCAGGGTCATCGGTCCAGCAATTGACCCGCGAGGACGAAGACAAGTCACGTTGCCGAGCATATTAGCAGGCCAACCCTCAGAGCCCCGGCTGGCGCCAGCACGGCAGCCACCTGTCAGCCACTCTAACGTAAAATGTGGTCAAAAGCCAATTGCAAAGTTCAGAAAGGCACAGAAAAACCAGTGCGTTCCAGTTTATTACAAGCTGCATTTGGGAGTTTAAATTTAAAAAATTAACATCAACCTGGGGTTCATTTCTTACAGCCAAAGAATGACTACATGGGCGCATCTGCGAAGAAAAAAGTTACTCTCAGAGGAAGGGACAGCCCCAAGACGCAGCAGGCGAGTGCGACAGAAAGCCCTCCCCCCGGTGCCCCCCCAAGTTAGGGCAGAGGCAGCAGGCAAGTCAGCTCAGAGGAATTTGCATAGAAATAGAAAATGCTAGAGCTTATACCACAGATGAAATTGCAGAGCTGAGACACGTTTCAGTTCCATCCTAGGAGCACCCAGTGTTCAGCGGGAGCCCAGGCAGGACCCAAACATTCATTAATGGGCAGAACATCCGAACCTCAGGTGTGGGGTGAGCTGCAGGCAGGCGCTTTGAAAACATGGCTGCTGACACTCACACTAGGCGGCGCTGAATTTCAAAGGGAACAGGAGGCATCAGGGCCAGAGTCGCTCAAGTACTCTTGCACGGTGCAGCTGTCCGCAGCCACTCCAGTTCGATCCCTGGTCAGGGAGCTGACCCACGTGGCACAGACCCCTCCTATCTCCCCGCTGCTCCCCTCGGCTGTGTATTTCAGCCACTCTGCCTGTTCTACTCCCCACTTTCTCTGGGGAGTCCTCTCACCCCCACACCTCTGGCCTGTACCCCAGTTCTTGTATGCATACATAAATCTTGCTTTTTCTGCCAGCCACAATTACACCCTGACAACCTGCTAATCACCCTATGTGGCCTGCCAGCCCCTGCACAAAGCCACAAAACCCCAAGATGAACCAGCCTTCACCCCGACAGACACCATGCAGGAAAGCCATTGTGTTGGGTGCTCCCTGATGAACGCTTGTAGTGACTTTAGACATTAAGTTGGCAGGTCAGTGACTACCCCTGGGCATCTCAACTTTTCTGGAGGCTTCTGGAAACTGCCTCCAACCTCCCAAGCTTCGCGGTACCAGGAGGCAGCCACGCCCCACCACAACCCTGGGGAAGGCACCCATGTCCTCACCTCCAGCTCCCCCTGCTGGGCGACAAAGTGACAGGTTGTTGCGAAGACAGAAACGACCATTACTTACAAATTCATTTTTGTACGCTTTTACTTCACAGAAAACCTGGGGCCTTTACAATCACTCTCCAGACCCTCTTCTCAGGGAAGAGGAATACGCAGGAAGGACAAAGGGCCACCGTGCACTGTGCAGGAGGCGGGGATGTACATAGTGGCGTGCATCAAGGGGGCTCGAGGCCAAAAAACATGAAGACAGGTGCCCCCAGCCCACGCTGCCAGCTTCCTGAGAGAAGGGGGCCTGGAAGAAGTCAGGCTTGGCTCTCAGGGGGTCAGGAGGCCCCACAGTTGTCCCCCTTTAGAGTAAAATAGCGAGGATGTGAAGCGCAGGCCTCCACACCCCATCTACCTGCTTGCTGTCAAGGCCCCGGCGGTCCCGCCTCCAGGCCCGGCCCTTCTGTCTGGGTTTCAGGCAGAAAAAAAGCCCGATGGCCAGGGAGCGCGGCCCAGGCGGCTCCTGACATTTCCAAGCTCCTGGTCAAACCACACTGCAGAGATACAAGGAAAACCACCACTTTGGTTCCCAAGTTTTATTCAAGAACTCATACAAAATATCCCAGGTAAGTGAGTTTAATCCTCATCTTCCTCCTCCTCTTCGTCCTGGTTAATCTGGAAGTAACGTAATTCGTAACTCTCTTTGCTGTTAGCAACCACGCGCAACCAGTCACGTAGATTGTTCTTCTTCAAATATTTTTTGGTGAGATATTTCAAATACCTGCGGAGAAAGGACACTTGAGAACTCCGAACACGCCGCAGCCGCCACGCCCCAGGCGCCGCCCCTCCCTCCACCCGGGCGCCGGCAGGGCCCATCCACCCGCCGCTGCAGGGGACCTCCAGCTGCTTCAGCCAAGCTGCCACCGAACATGCCAACGGTAAGTGTCCCAAGAGCTGCGGAGCCGCAGCAAGCCCCTCCGTGGGTTCGAGCCCACCGGGGAAAGACAGGCCGTCGCTGTCACACACATCCTAGCGCCCTCCACCAGCCCCGAGACCCCAGCATCACCTCAGGGCTTCCAGCCCCCTGTGGCGGTTCAGGTGCCGGGACCACCTCTCCGGGTGTGACACTCACTCCGGGCGCGGGGGCCAAGGCCGCCCCCCACCAGCACCCGCTGTCCCCACCGTCTGCGCCTTGGTCAGGCGGGAGCCCAGCCTGTTCCTGCGCCCCTCGCTGAGGCGGAGATCCCGCCCGCTCACCTGAGGCTCACCGGGCCGAGGTGCAGCTACCCCAGCGTCGTTCCCAAGCCATGAAGCAGGAACAGGATGCCGGGCAAACCCAGGGGCGGGCAGGCCGACCTTTCAAGACGCAGCCCCCCTCTAGGGAGGGCCCGGGGCTTCCATCCCCTCAGACGGCCCCAGGACCAAAGACGGCGAGATGGGCACCAGACGGGCCCGCAGTCAGCACCGGACGCCCCGAGCCCACCTGCACAGGGCACCACACAGCCGACAGCCTCGCCAACTGCACCCACGCCTGCCCACGCACAGACCAACACCCTGGATGTCCCACGTAAAGAGTATCTTCTGCTCAATTACTCCATCTCCCGCGGCGCTCAGGGCGGGGACGCAAAGTGCAGGTGGCCTGAACATCCGTGTTCGACTCGGGCCCAGGCCGAAGCCGGGGCGCAGGGCAACGCGAGAGCGGGAACACCGGAAGGCCTCAAGGAAGTGAAACGACTATCCTCAAAAAAGGAGCATTTACTGCGCAGGGGCGCCTGCCCTCGCCACTGTGTGAGGAAGGCCTGGGAGGCCGAGGTGGGGCATCGGGGCGCTCTGCGTGAGCTCGCCCCGCTCCATCGCCCTCCTCACAGGAACCGCAGCTCAGTCAGACCGCGCGCGCAGGAGCCGCCACCCTGACGTCGGAAGTCATCTCGTGAGTGACAGAGTTAAAAATAAAAGCAAAGGCTTCATCGCAAGCGAGCGGTCCTAACCCACATTCAAACGTCCCCACTATCTGATTCAGTTGGATTAAACCCCCCTAAGACTGTGCCAGGGCTGGGCTAGGGCCGGGCATAAACCCATCTAATTCCAGAGTGACTTGGGGTTTTAATCTCACCCTCGACACAGCTCTGCAACGCGCCGAGGCGGCGAGAAGCGGCCTCAGTCCACTGAGACGAGGGGGCGGGCCACAGGGCAGGCCAGCCCCTCGCTGGGGTGGGAGACGGAGGCGGCAACGCCTTCATTTTTAAGAGCACGGCCCCAACTAGCCTGAGCGTCCTGACGGCTTAAAATACTACAGCCTGTGGAAAACCAACCTTTGCACACTACCCCAGGAACCGCCACAGTGACGCTGGCTCGCTCACGGAGTCCTTTCTGGGCACTGTTCCAGAAAGTACCAGAGGCGACCACGAAGCAAACTCCTCAAGGCAGCCACCTCCTGGCCGGGTGAGGGCAACAAAAGCACCTGGAGGCCGCAGGTAACTCCCTCTCCCTACCTTTTGGAGAAAGGCACCTCGGAAGTTACGGTGATCTTGCTCTTGCTCCGTTCTATGGTCACGGCCCCTCCACCGAGATTCCCGGCCTTCCCGTTCACTTTGATGCGCTCCTGAAGAAACTGCTCCTGTGAAGGCGTCATGTGGAGCAGTCAGTGGGGAGTGGGGTGGCGGGGTCCCGGCCCCCAGCCCCCCATAAGGCTTTTTCACACTCTAAACACTGAACAAACAAATGGTTTCTCCATTGTCTCTTTTTTAAAAAAAAAAAAAAAGATTTATTTATTTGGGCCTCTCCCCGGTGGCGCAGCGGTTGAGCGCTGGGCTACGAAGCTGCCCGCAGCCTCCGCAGTGCCGGTTCCATCCCGGGCGGCCGTCGAGGGTCCCACATGGCGCGCAGACCTCCCTGCCGCCCGCTGCTCCCCTCAGCAGTGTACTTCGGTCCTTCTGCCTGCTCTGCTCCCCGCTCTGGCTCTGGTGAATTCTCTCACCCTCCCGCGCTTCTGACTGTACCCAGTGCTTGTAGAAATAAATAAATCTTTTGGAAAAAAAAAAAAAACATTAAAAAAAAGAAGACATCTCCAAAATTATTTAAAAAAAAAAAAAATTATTTATTTACCCAAGAACCGGGGTACAGGCCAGATGAGCGGGAGGGTGAGAGGCTTCACCAGAGACAGAGCGGGGAACAGATACATGTTCAGTCTTTTTAACGTGACAACAGAACACACGGCCTGCCCCACACAAGGCAGCGTGCCTCTCCAGGGAGGCCTCCACTCAACCCCTCGGCCACAGGTTGAGGAGACAAGAAACCCATGACCAAACCTTCACAAGGCACGAGCACCTCCTGAGCCTGAGAACACCGTGCTGCCGCCGGTGAGGTCAGAAGAAACTGCCTCCAACTTGCAGGAGGACTGGTAAAACCAGAGTGACCCAAACACCCACGCGCCAGTCCAGGAACCCTGGGCCTGGGACGGAAGGAGCCCAGAGATGGGGCTCTCAGCAAACCCGTGGGGTCCTGGGCTAGTCACTCATCTCCGTGGGCCTCAGCGCTTTGTCCAAGAGGGAGGCCTCTGGTTCTCTTCTTGCTGCACAGCGATACGACGTCCCCTTCACCCCAACTCCCCACCCCTCTGTAAGCCCATCCACACTTCATCGACTGCTAATGGGGCAGGGAGCTCTGACTCAGCTCAGAAATCTTCGCTTCCGCATCTTAAAATTCATAAATGACTCAAGTTTTCTACCCTAAGGAGACTGCTAGAAGGAATGACTCTAAGGTAGAGATGAGCAGGGGAAACAATGCCAGGCAGGGCGACCACAGACAGACTGAAGACGCCACCACGGGTGGGGGGAGCAGGCCACAGAGAAGCGCAGCAGGCAGCAAGGGCCCCCCGCGGGGCAGGGCAACGGCTGGCAGGGGCCCGAGTTGTGCGTGCGGTACAGTAAGTGGCCACAGACCAGGTCACATAGTTTCAGTACTGCCCTGGTCAAGGAATCGCGTTGGAAATACTTGACCTCTAGAGATCGAAGAGCAAAGGTCAATTTAGGTTTCAGACTAGTCTGAATTCCCCAAGCACGGCCTAGAGGAGTAAATTGTCAAAACCAAGTGGCTGAGTCGAAAGGAGGCGATGAGTTCGAATTTCCTAGATTTCAGGTAAATAGCAAAATGTCGGGGATTAGGGCCAGAAAGAAAAACCATCACCTATCACGTTCCCACCGCGAGGCAGCACGCGGGCCGTCTTGCGAACACCGGCGGTCCCGCGCTGAGTAGGACGGGCAGCGAGGCCACGCTGCCCTCGGCCCCCCACACCAGCCGGCGCTGGGGCAGGCAGGCCGGGCCCGGGCTCGGCCCACACACACCAGGGCAGGGGGCCGCGGCGGCCAGTGACGCTGACCTGTGTCGCGGCAACAAGTGAGGCGCTTCTGACACTCTAGGAGGCGCTGGGAAGGGGGGGGGCGGGCGGGCGGAGGCGGCGGCACCCCAGCACGGCGGCGCCAGAGCGCCGCTCCTCTCCGCCAGGCAAGAGGCAAGACTTAAACGCAAACAACCCGGCCAAGCGCCTGCATCAGGAGTCAGGCTGCAGAGCTGCAAACCAGCCCAAGGCCACAAATAAGCTGCTGTGGGTTTTGTAAGAGCCTCAATCCGTGGCTGACCCGCGTGGCCTCGAGGGCGACTTACGAAGTTGGCAGCATCCATGATTCCATCTTCTACGGGGTGGGTGCAGTCAAGGGTGAACTTCAGAACTTGCTTCTTTTTTTTGCCCCCCTTCGCCACAAGTTTTTTCTAGAAAGTATACAAAGGGTAACAGATGAAGGCACCGCCAGTCCGAAACACATTTACCAGAACCAAAGCCCATCAAATGCAAACCCATCCGCTGCGCTCCCCTTCAAGCACTGCAAGAGCCAGCCTACTGTGCCCTGCGCTGTGCCCTGCCTGAGGGGGGTGGGGGGTGTAGCACCTAGCGCTTGGAGGGCTGGGGTCATGCTCTCCTGACTCACAGGCGCCCTCTAGTCGCCCCAATCTCTCTCAGCCGGAAGGCCTGTTAGCTTCTGAGGCATAATAAGCTGCACGTTTGCTTTTGTATGCCTGAGTTTCCAAACCAAAGTTCCAAGAAATACTCATTTTATCCCAGATTTACGGCATCCCAAATGCCTTGTACACCTGCAACAATTTTACTCTAAAAATCAAGACTTGTTTCTTAGCCCCCATATAGGGTCCTGATCCAGCTTTGCTCTCTCCCTCAATCCTGAGTCACCTACCTTCTAGATCAATGGCAAACCTGTATTTACTTATACCCTAACACCAAGTCCACTGAGGAAAAGAGGTGAAGCTAAACACTGGGTTGTGGGCCTCCCTGGTGGCGCAAGGGTTTAAGCACAGCACTGTGAAGCTATCCGCAGCCTCTGCAGCATGAACACAACCCCCAGCCGGCCAGGGAGCTGACCCACAACACAGCAGCCCTCTCCTGTCTCACCCGCTGCTCCTCTCAGCAGTGTATTTCAGTCCGTCTGCCTGTTCTGCTCCCCACTCTGTCTCAGAGTGAGGGAATCCTCTCACCCCCACACCTCTGGCCTGTCCCCCAGTCCTTGTAAGCATAAATAAATCTTTAAAAATAATAAAAATAAAAACTGGGTTTTAATTATACTATCACAGTTTCTGGCCTTGACTGATTTAATGTGTGGCTAAGCACTTTCAAACTGTTACAGGACAACCCCAATGTGAAATGGGCTGGCCGGACTGTGGGTCCTCTCCGGCCAGGGAGATTCCCACACGGCGTGGCAGACCTCTCCTGTCTCCCCGCTGCTCCCCTCAGCAGTGTACTTCGGTCCTTCTGCCTGTTCTGTTCCCTGTTCTGTCTCTGGTGAATTCTCTCCCTCCCACACCTCTGGCCTGTACTCCAGTGTTTGTATAATCTTAAAAAAAAGGGACTTAGGAGACTCAGTAAGCACCCACAAAAAGGGTAATAAAGGATTTATTTACCAGGAAAAAAGGGAAATGAAGAAATAACCCAGGGAGAGATGAACTGGTGACTGCGTCCTACCAGTTCCGCTGAGCGGGAACCTCAAAAGCCCGCTGAAAGCTGTCAAAAAACCAAGGACCTCCCCCCCCAAGGCCCACATGTCTGGTTATGCACCAAGCCTGGCTACTTAACTCCACCCCCAGTTCCCAGCATCCTCCCTTCGGTGGGGATGGACATGATGGGATTTGTTGTCCTTGGTGTCTGGGACCTCTTTGGTCTGGGGTGGGGGTGAGGTCCATAAAACCTATTTGTGGAGTTTGTTCAGGCCCTCCTTTTCCCTCGAACAAGCACACCATGTTTAAGCACACCATGCAAGGTACCAGTTCCTTGATGCTCACCAAACAGCTGATTCGTTTACCTCTACAGACGCCAACACCATTAAAAAGCACTTGTCCAGGGTCCTCCCTGATGGCGCAAGGGGATAAGACGCAACCTATAAAGCCAGCCGCGGCCACTGCAGCACAAGCTGGATCCCACCGGCCAGGGAGCTACCCACATGGCTCAACAGACCTCTCCTGTCTCCTCACTGCTCCCCTCAGCAGTGTATTTCAGTCAGTCTGCCTGTTCTGTTCCCCACTCGGTCTCTGGTGAATCCTCTCACCCCCCCACACCTCTGGCCTGTACCCCAGTTCTCGCATACATAAATAAATCTTAAAAAAAGGGGGGCCCCCCCTGGTGGAGCAGGGGGTTGAGCGCAGTGCTGTGAAGCTGTCCACAGCCTCTGCAGCACCAGTTCAATTCCCGGCCAGTCTGGGAGATTCCCACATGGAGCGGCAGACCTCTCCTGTCTCGCCCGCTGCTCCCCTCAGCAGCGCACTTTGGTCCTTCTGCCTGTTCTGCTCCCTGCTCTGTCTCCGGTGAATTCTCTCACCCTCCTGCGCCTCTGGCCTGTACCCCAGGCTTGTATAATCTTAAAAAAAAAAAATCTTAAAAAAGACACTTGTCCAACCTACTTACCTGAGTTTCCACTTTAAAATGTTTTGCAGAATCTAAAAAGACCTTTCAAGAACACGTCTTAAGTCCCTTCCCTTTATGTTTAAAAAAATTCATCTAAATTATTAATTGGGTCCATTTTCAAACATTTAGCTACCATCAAAATCACACGTATTTTTGTTCACCCTAAGATGTGTTTTTCCTAGTAACCACCAAAAGGGCTCCGAGAAGATCTGGCCCCGGAAATACACCATCAGCGAGTAAAAGACCTGCCCACAACGGCGCTGAAACCTCCTGCCAAGGTTTTCACCCAAAAGCATACAAATGCACAGACGCACTCAAAGACCCCCGGGCAGAACAGCGGGGGAAGCGAAATGCTAATAAAGGTGTCCCAACCCCTGAGAGGAGGCAACTCCTTCCTCCTGGGAACCCGGCGAGCAACCTGCCAGCGGAGCGGCGGGCGGGCGCAGGCGGCGCGGGCCCCCGGCTGAGAAGGCGCCGGCCCTTGGCCGGTGCCAAACGCGGCCCGCACCGAGGAGCCCGGGGGGCGAAGGCCCTCCGGGGACTCTCCAGGGTGCTCGAGCCCCGGCCCCCGCAGACCCGCAGGTCCGGCCGCCTCCGCCGGCCTCGCCCCCGCTCCCGGGCCCCGGCCCCAGGCTCCTCCGAGCGCGACACCCAAAGGGGACCGGACCCCTGTGCTTCCCCGCCCTCCGCCCGGGTGGCCCATCGGGGCGTCCGGGCCGGCCTCCCTCCGACGACGCGCCGGCCAGGCCCCCGGGCGCGGCCCCCGAGAGCGCGGCCCCCCCGCTTCCCCCGCCTCCCCGAGGGAGCCGGGCCCGGCCGCGGGCTGCCGCACACCGGCCGGGCTCCGGGGCGCGCCCCGGCCGCAGCCCGCGCGGCCCCCACCCGCGCCGGCCCCCGCGGGCCCCGCGTCTCCCTCCCCGGCCCAGGCCGCGGCCTCCTCCGCCGCAACGTGCCGAGCCCGGCAGCGCCCCGGCCCGCCCCGGCCGTCCCGCCAGCCCGGCCGGGCCGGACGCGGGGAGCGCGGGCCCCCGCGAGCGCGGGCGGGAGCCGGCCCGCGGCGCACGTGCTTCCCCGCGGCCGGGCCGCACGCGGAGCCGTACTGACCACAGGCGCCATGGCGGCAGCGGAGGCAGAAAGGGAGCGGGGCGCACTGCGCAGACGCGAAGAGCTCGCCGTGCGCGGGGCACGCACGGGTCAGGCCGGAGCAATCGCCCGGCCACGCCCCTCGGTCGCCGCCCCGGCCCCCGTTCTGTGCGCTCGGGGAGCGATTGGCTTTGCCTGGGCGCGGAGTGGTCCCCTCTCGGGCCCGCGGGCGGCGGGCGGGCTGTCCCTGCGCGCGTGGCCGCGGGGCCGCCGCCGGGCGCCCCAGGAGGAGGGGCGGGGGCGCCGTGCTCGGGAGGGTCTTGGGGAGGGGCGAGGAGCATCGCTGAGCCGCACGGCGCCCGCCGGCTGGGCCGGGCCGGAAGCGGGTCCCCGCGGCGCGGCCTCGGGCTGCACTTGGTGCCCGGCCGGCGCCTCCCGCACCCCAGGCCGCCCGCCCGCACCCCAGGCTCCCCCGCACCCCAGACTCCCCGCACGCACCCCAGGCTCCCCCGCACCCCAGACTCCCCGCACGCACCCCAGGCCCCCCGCCCGCACCCAGACCCCCCCGCACCCCAGGCCCTCCCCGCACGCACCCCAGGCCGCCCACACGCACTCCAGGCACGCCGCCCGCACCCCAGGTCCCCCCCGCACCCCAGGCCCACCACCCGCAACCCAGACCCCCCCCTCGCACCCCAGGCCCGCCCCCGGCCCCCAGTTCCAAAAACTCTTCTGTTAGAGCCTCCCCCACAAGTGGCAAGGAGTCCTCCCCTGCCCGAGGTTTTGCTCCTCTGGCACTCCCAGGCGCTGCTCTTGCTGCTGCCACTCAGTTGAGTTCTCGTCCCAGGGCCTTGGCCTCCCACCCTCACCGGTCACTCGCAGGTCCATCCCAGGCTGTGATCACTTGGCAGAAAACGCCTTCCTTCCCCGGTACTGGCTCCAGGGTCCTCACCTGGCCTCCGTGTCCTCATCTAGGGACCCGGTCCTAGCTTATAATCGAAGGCAACACCCCAGGCTGAGAGGCGTGGGTTTAAACTCAGGTGTCCTGCATCGGTTGGCCGAGCTCCAAACCCACGCCGCCTCTGGACTGCAAACCCCATTTCTGCTCCACCGGCTGCCGCTGCTTAGTGCTTTCAATTGGGGGCAAGACTGGAGAAGGAAAAAGAGTCTTCTTCCTACTTGTTCCCACTCAGTCATGTGGCTCACTCTTGCTTCTTCATCCTGTTCATGGTAGTTGGAACATTCCCGAAGCAGCAGCTGAATCCAGTGTGCAGTTATTACAACACTGAAGAACTGGACTCAGATTCATTTTGTTCCCCTACAGACTCTAGCCCCGGCCTCTCCTTGAGGGATTCCCTTCCTCAAACTTCAACATCTTAATACCACCCTAGAAATGTTACCAGCTTCCCTTAGGTGCCACTTTTCTTACTGCACCCCTTCCATTATTACCAAGTTTGCCAGTCTTGTACCTAGCTAACAATCCTTTACATTAAAGTCTATTTGAAGGGGCCTCCCTGGTGGTGCAATGGGTGAAGCGCTATGAAGCTATCCACAGCTACTGCAGCACAAGTTTGATTCCCCACCTGGCCAGGGAGCTACCCACATGGCACTGCAGACTCTCCTGTCTCCCTGCTGCTCCCCTCAGCAGTGCATTTCAGTCAATCCACCTGTTCTGCTTCCCATGCTGTCTCTGGTGAATCCTCTCACCCCCTGCACCTCTGGCCTACACCCCAGTTCTTCTACACAAATAAGTAAATAAAAGAACAGGTAGTGTCTGCCTAGAATTCATGTCCTATGGGCAAACTCTTACTCATCCTTCAAAACCCAGCTCAGGGGTCTCCCTGGTGGCACAAGGGGTTAAGACGCAGCACTATGGGGCCTCCCTTGTGGCACAAGAGGTTAAAACGCAATCTGTGAACATATCCACAGCCACTGCAGCACAAGTTCAATTTCCGGCCAGGGAGCTACCCACATCGCACAGTAGACCTCTCCTGACTAGCCTGCTGCTCCCCTCAGCAGTGTATTTCAGTCAATCTGCCTGGCCTGTTCCCTGCTCTGTCTATGGGGAGTCCTCTCACCCCCCACACCTCTGGCCTATACCCCAGTTCTTGTATGTATAAATAAACATTTTTATAAAAAACAGCTCAAATAACCTCCTAGTTTTTTTCTTTTTTAAAAAAAAATTATTTATTTATGTAAACAAGAGCTGGGGTACAGGCCAGAGGTGTGTGTGGGGGGGGGTGAGAGGATTCACCAGAGACAGAACAGGCAGAGTGACTGAAATACACTGCGGAGGGGAGCAGCAGGGAGACAGGAGAGGTCTGCTGAGCCATGTGGGTAGCTCCCTGGTGGGGGATGGAACTCAGGCTGCAGTGGCTGCTGATAGCTTCATAGTGCTGACACTTAACCCCTTGTGCCACCAGGGAGGGCTGCCTCCTAGTTTCTTTCGTAACCGGTTAGTCAGCCACTGCTGTGCATGTTCTACCCATCAGGCTCTGGACTTGGATCTGTGTTTTCTGAGGAGCCAAGACAGGGGCTGCTCTCCCTGAGCTCAGCTCAACAGGCGGAGAAAGAAGACAGGTTGGCATAAGGAAGGCGGGTACTCTGCGGAAATAACACGGGGCTGCTTCTCGGGGTCACCAACAAAGCAGGCCCCACTGGAGGGCCCGCAGGCTCTCCCCACCCTGCCCTTTTGGGGACCTGACCGAGGAGAGGAGAGGAGAGAGACCTCTGGAGAAGAGGAGCCGGACGTCTGGGTGCCAGGCCCCGATGCCCGCCCTGTCCTGTGTTACTCCCCTGCCGGCTCCCCTGGCCCGCAGTGGCCTGTCCCACCCAAGCTCTGAGGCTCCGAGAACCAGGCACTGAGCTTCAACCAGCCCAAGGCCCCCCGCCCAGGCGCGCTCAGTACCCCCAGCCCCCCAAGCACGCAGGGGCCTGCCCCGCCGCGTCTGGGGCTCCCCAGCCCGCGACCTGCGGTTCAGGAAATGGGGCCGCGGGACCCACCCGGACCCTGACCCAGGGCCGCGAGGGTGAGCCTGGGTCGGGACACTGGACACCCCGGACCTCGCAGCCCGGGTCCTCCGCTCCTGCCTCGCGGGCTCCTGCCACCCCCAGAGCTGCGCGGGGCCGTCACCCGGGCTGGTCCCGGCCGCGCTGACCCTCGCGCACCGTCCTCTCTGCGCGCGCTCCGGCGTCTCCTCCCGCGGTGGCCCGAGCCCCGGGGCAGCGCGTCTCGACCCCGGCGCAGGCAGCGGCCCCCCGCGCGCCCCCGGCCGGCCGGGGAAGGTGCCCCCGAGCAGCGCCCGAGCGGTGCGCCCGGCGCGGGGATGGGGGTGTCGCCCGCGGGGCGCCCAGAGGACGCCCGACGGGAACTCAGAGGAGGGGGGCGGGCACGGCGGGAGAGGCGGGGCGGGGCGCTGGGTGGAAGCCTGGGGCCTCCGCCCGCCGCGGGAGGCAGGAGGGGAGCGGCTGGAGCGGAGCGGCTGGTGGGTGGGCGCAGCCCCGGCCCCTCCCCTCGCCTCGCGGCGGGGCGACCCCGCTCCCAGGCCCCGACACCCCCAGCCACTTCCCAGCGCCGCTGTCCACCCCGCCGGGCGCCGCCGGAGTCCGCGCAGGAGCGGCAGGAGGGAGCCGGGCCTGGAAGGCGGGCGCTGGCGGGTACCGTGCGCGCCCCAGCGGCCTCCCGCCACCCCGCCCATGTCGGGGGCGATCTTCGCGCCCGCCGAGGGCCCCGGCGCCCTGGACGCCCTGAGCGGCCACCCGCTCGTGTGCCCGCTGTGCCACGCGCAGTACGAGCGCCCGTGCCTGCTCGACTGCTTCCACGACTTCTGCGCCGGCTGCCTGCGCGGCCGCGTCGCCGACGGCCGCCTGCTCTGCCCGCTGTGCCAGTGAGTGCCCGACCCGCCCCAAGACCGCCGCGCGCCCCCAGCCCCGCGGGCTCAGCCAGGGTGGGGCCTTGACGCGCACAAAGAGGGCAAAGCTGGGCCCCTTCTCAGTTGAGGGCTGGGAGGGGCGGCCCCCAGACTCCCCTCTCCCAATCAGAACCAGGACCTCTGCCCCTTGTGCAGATCACACTGGCTGAGGCCCGGGTTAGGGCCCAAGAGCCCCCACCCCAGACATCAGGGGGCCAGGGCAGGGCTGGGCCAGGATCTCAGGACAGTACCAGGACACTCCCCCAGCTCACCTGGGGACCCTTAGAGCAACATAAGCACATTATACCTACTCAAGATAGGGGGTGCAGTGGGGTGACCCTAATCGATATGTGAGGGGACTTGCAGGGAGTGGGGGTCCCCAGCCCCCCAGCCTTCCAGGATTTGCCCAGAACTGGGCTGGGGGAGGGGTGGTGGGAGCCATGGGCTGAGATATTTATAGCAGATGCCAGGCCACCCCTAACTATTTTTAGTTTCTGGAATGTGGGGGGTGGGAATGGGGCAGGAGCCACGGAGAAGGGGCATCTGGATTTGGCTGCAGCGTCTCCACAGGCACCAGACGGTGGTGAAGGGCCCGGGCGGGCTCCCCCCAGTGGACCGACTGCTGCAGTTCCTGGTGGACAGCTCCGGGGATGGCACGGAGGTGGTGCACTGTGCCAACTGTGACCTGGAGTGCACCAAGCAGGCAGGGACGCTGGGGGGGGGGCCCGGTGCGGTGCCAGACTTGCAGTGTGTGTCCAACACAGTCTTGGCCCTTAGCAGATTTTCCAGCATCTCCCTAAGCACCCTGGGCTCCCAGTGTGGGGCCCCTCAATTCCAGAGAGTGGAGATGTTACATTAAGGTCATTAGCTTTGGGGAGCGTTTGCTAGTTCCCAGCTCAGGACAGAGTTGTGACCTGCACAGTAAAGGTGGTCCAGGCACAGGGCTGGGCCAGCCCTGGAGGACTCGCTGTTCCCTGGGCAGCGATAAGCAGCTCCCCACAGCTCCAGGGGAAGCGAGGACAGCGAGCCATTGGGGAGGACAGTCCAGGGAAGGCCAAGGAGTGGCGAGGCCAGGCTTCGGGCTGGGCTGCAAGGAGCACACCGGCCTTGGGCCTGTGGGTATATGGAATCCCAGGAAGCTGATCCTGCAGGAGAAACTTGGGGGTGCTGGAGTATATGTGACCCAGAAATTCAGAGATCAGCAGCAGGAGGTGAGGAGCTGGGGGCAGGGGAGGAGGCGGACTGGAATGCCAAAGTAAGGACTTAGGGCTTGTGCTTGGCCTGCAAAGGGAACCCACAGCCCCTCACACCCTCTCCCCTCCCAGACGGCAAGGGGGGCACTACCATTTGGCCACGATGGAGGGTGCCAAGGAGGGCTGCGGGCCCTGAGCCCTTCAAGCACTTTTGTAGGAGGTGAAATGTTGTCCCAGTAACGTCTCTGTCCTCTCTCCCTCCCACGGGGCCCCCCCTCCCCCATTCCCAGTCTGCTCCTAGCTGGACCCGCCTCCTACTCTCCGGCCCCCGCTGTCGGCACCTGCCAGCTGGGTGGACGGGGCTGGCCGGGATTCTGCCAAGGGGCTGCCTTTGGCGCCACCTGCGCCGGGCAGGCCGGGGCTGCCACGCAGGGGACGACTGGGGGTGCAGCTCCCGCGGGCGGCCGGGCTGGCTGAGCCCCGCTCTGCCCGCAGGACGCGGAGCCCACCTACTTCTGCAACACGTGCGGGCAGCCGCTGTGCGCGCGCTGCCGCGACGAGACGCACCGGGCGCGCATGTTCGCGCGCCACGACATCGTGGCCCTGGGCCAGCGCAGCCGCGACGTGCTCCAGAAGTGCCGTGAGTGCGCCCGGGGTCCCGGCGCGGGGTGGGGGGGGGGGCCGCGGGAGCTGCCCGCGCCTCACCCGCCCGCCCGCCGCCCGCAGCGCTGCACGCCGAGCCCTACATCATGTTCTCCGCCGACAAGAGGTCGCTGCTGTGCATCCGCTGCTTCCGCGACATGCAGGGGTGAGGGAGCCCCGGGGGGCGCGCAGGGGCGGCGCGGGGCGCGCGAGGGCGAGGCTCACCGCGCGCCCCCGCAGGGAGAGCCGCGCGCACTGCGTGGACCTGGAGTCCGCCTACGTGCAGGGCTGCGAGCGGCTGGAGCAGGCGGTGCTGGTGAGCTCCGGGGCCGGCCCGGGGGTGAGGCGCGCGCCCCCACGGGGCTGAGCCGCCTGGTCCCCAGGACGTGAAGGCGCTGCAGACGGCCGCGCGCGAGGCCATGGCGCTGCTGCGCGCCCGCGTGGAGGAGGTGCGGCGCAGCGCCGCGGACGAGGAGGCCGCCATCCACGCGCTTTTCGGCAGCGTGCAGGTGAGGGGCGGGGAGAGGGCACCGGGCAGGGGAGCACCCTCAGCCGTCACCCCCAGGCGCGGGGCACGGAGAGGCAGAGGGGAGCCAGGGCCAGCCCTAGGCGGGTGCCGGTCTGGGGGGACTCAGGGAAGACGCCCCGCGGGAAGTGACCTTTAAGGGACTCGACAGGGACAGGCTGAGGGAGGCCCCTGCTCCTGGGCAGGGCTGGCTGGTCGGGGAAGACTGGCTGCGGGGGAGGGGGGATGAGGGGGGCCGGGAGGGGCAGGGCCGCGCCCCTGGGAGCTGACTCTGCCTCCAGGACAAGCTGGCTGAGAGGAAGGACCTGCTGCTGCAGGCTGTGCAGAGGTGAGTGCGGCGGGCCCGCTGGCTCGCTGGGCGGGGCAGTCCTCGCCCTTCCTGGGAGCACGCAGGTGTCCGCCTGCTGAGCAGGGGAGGGGCTCAGGAAACGGGAAGGGGTGACAGGGACAACCGCCAAAGGGGGGGAGACAGAATCACGCAATTCTGAGCTCCCTGGGGGGGGCAGCCCTCCCCTTGAGACAAGATGCCTGTCCCTCCCCAGCCAGTACGAAGAGAAGGACAAGGCCTTCAAGGAGCAGCTGTCCCACTTGGCCACTCTGCTGCCCACCCTGCAGGTGAGGGCAGTGGGTTTGGGGCCTGGCACCCGAGCCCAGAGGCCGCTCCCACGGGCCAGGCACTGAGCAGGGTCCCCCTCACAGGTCCACCTGGTCATCTGCTCTTCCTTCCTCAGCTTGGCCAACAAGGCCGAGTTCCTGGACCTGGGATACGTGAGTCTTGGCCTCCTGCTGGGCCTCCCCACCAGGCGGGCACCACAGCCTGCCACCTGGAGGCTGGCCTGGGGGGTGCTGGCCGTCTCCAACCCTCCACGCCAGCATCTAACTACACACCCTTTAGGGACAACTGAGTCTATGTTAAAAGGGCAGCAAGCTCTGGCTCCCCGCAAGTGCAGTGTCCCCTGGAGCCTGGCACCCCTACCCGTCCTTTAGATTTGGGTGTGCGGGGTGGGGTGGGGTGGGGGTTCTGGGCCGTGCCCCTTGGGCCTCCCCCCACATCCCCCCTCCCCCATGACCCGAGCTGAGTCCCCACAGCCTGCCTCCCATGCCCAGGAGCTCATCCAGAGGCTGCAGGGCGTCGTCACGCGGCCACATCGCCTCCGGCCCGCACAGAGCAGCAAGGTGAGCTGGGGGACCGGCGGGCGGGCGGGCTGGGCTGGGAGGCTGCCTCACCACCCTCCCCTGCCCAGATTTCCAGCGACCACCACGCCGAGTTCGCGCGCTGCTTGGAGCCACTGCTGCTGCTGGGGCGTCGGGCACCAGGGGCCAGTGGCGGCACCAACACGTGAGCAGCAAGGGGGGACTGGGGGGGCAGCGGATACCAGGTCCTGGTGGGGTGGGTGCCACTAAGCGGCCCCTGCCAGCTCCCCAAGCTCCCTAAGCTGCTGCTTCTGGCCGCCAGCGGTGGCCACGCAGGAGAGTGAGTGCCCCCTGGCCAGCACGGAAGTGAGCACAGGGGATCCCCGGGGTCGAAAGCTGTGGCTGAACCAGAGTGGAGGTCGGCCAGGAGAGGACACAAGGGCTGCACCCCCCAGACCTTGGGGCTGGAGCCCTCATGACCTGCTGGGACACGTCAGGCCTGAAGGGAAGGGGTAGATGGGGTGCCTAGTCTGGAGCGCTGGAGACTCCCCACCCGTTGGGAGAAATGCCTGACCTGATTCACCCAGGGCACCCCAGGGAGACTGGGCCGCGAGGGCACCCCCATGCACCTTTCGGCAGGGACATCGCCCTACTTGGGAAGACTCACAAGCTCCGTGCTGATGTCACTGGCTTTGGTGCCACTGGCCAGATGTGCGCACAATGTAGGGGAAGGGGCGGGGGCAGGCCCTCCCAACCCCCACATCTGGCCCTTCCCAGGTTAGCAGGGGGCCCAGGCCCCAAGGTGCTCATGGGGCCTGGCTGCCCTTCCCCGGTGGGAAAGATGTTGGGGTCACCCGTCCAGAAGCCCACGCCGCACCGGTCCATCAGCACCAAGGTGCTGCTGGCCGAGGGCGAGGACACACCCTTCGCGGAGCACTGCCGCCACTACGAGGGCTCCTACCAGGTGAGGGGCGGGCCCTGCGGGCCGGGAGGGGCCTCAGCCCCCTCGGAGGGACTGGCCGGCCTGGCTGCCCAGTTACCGGCCCGGGAGCGGCCCCTGCAGCCGCCCGGCTCTCGCCCCTCGCGCAGCGCCTGCAGGCTGAGATGCAGAACCTGAAGGACCAGGTGCAGGAGCTGCACCGCGACCTCACCAGGCACCACTCGCTCATCAAGGCCGAGATCATGGGGGACATTCTGCGCAAGGCCCTGCAGCTGGACGCGCAGATCGCCGCGGAGCACGCGTGCGTGGAGGGCATGCGCGCGCTCTTCCAGGAGGTGAGCGGCCCCGAACCCGGCTCCGGGCGCGCGGCCGGGGGAGGGAACCTGGCGCCCGCCGAGGCCCTCTGGTGGTAGGTTCTGGAAGCGTGCGAACGTCTGGGGGCGGGGGGAGGGCGTGCCTGAGTGGCCGCTCAGCGTCCAGGGCAATGACCACCTTCCTGTCTTTCAGATCTGGGAGGAGTCCTACCAGCGAGTGGCCAATGAGCAGGAGATTTACGAAGGTCCCGGGCCCTCTCTGGGGACCCCTGTCCTGGAGCTAACGCACGTGCTGGCGGAGGCAGGCGTCAGCTACCCACTAACCCGTGTGCGTCCCCCACGCTCCCCTCGCGCTTGGCTTGGCCTCACAGCGGCTAACTGGCTTCCAACCGACGCATCTGGGGCAGGATCCAGCAAGCAGGACGTCCTCACGACTCTCAGAGGTCGCTGCTGAAATAGCGCCTTGAGAGGGTGTGGGGTCAGTGTGGGAGTTTGAAGCCAAGACCTAACACTCTAGGCCTTGACCCCACAGCCCAGCTCCATGACCTTCTCCAGCTGAAACAGGAGAATGCCTACCTGACCACCATCACCAAGCAGATCACGCCCTATGTCCGCTCCATTGCCAAGGTGAAGGAGCGGCTGGAGCCCAGGTGAGATCCGGGAGTGTCCCCAGGGGAGCAGAACACCGGATGTTGTGGGGAAGGGCCCTCCAGGGCAGGCAGCGGGTCAGCAGGGGTTTCACCTGGGCATCTGGGTGTGCCAGGTGCCAGCCACAAGCAATAGCAGTGAGTGTGTGAGCTGCTCCGTGTTTCTTTTTTTTTTTTCTTTATGCATACAAGAGCTGGGGTGCAGGCCAGAGGTGCAGGGGTGAGTGGACTCACCAGAGACAGAGTGGGGAGCAGAACAGGCGGACTGACTGAAATACACTGCTGGGGGAGCAGCGGGGGGACAAGAGAGGCCTGCTGCGCCCTGTGGCCGGGTCTCAAACTCAGGCCTCAGTGGCTGGTGACAGCTTGATAGCACTGAGATTTAACCCTGAACCACCAGGGAGGCTCCCAAGTTTTTCTTGGCCTACCTGGTGGTGCAGGGTTAAGTCTCAGCGCTATCAAGCTGTCACCACCAGGGCCTGAGTTCGATCCCCTGCCAGGGAGCTGACCCCAGCCAGGGTGGACCTGCAGGTCTCCCTCCACAACCACCCTGGGGATTCCACTGGTCTCACTCCTGGGCTTTGCCCGGCCGTGACTATGGTGTGGACAAGAGATTGGAGATTTTTTAAGGTTTATTTTTTTTTAAGGTTTTTTTTTTAAAGGTTTATTTATTTATGCATACAAGAACTGGGGTGTAAGCCAGAGGTGCGGGAGGTGAGAGGATTCCCCAGAGACAGAGCAGGGAGCAGAACAGACAGATGGACCAAAATCCACTGCTGAGGGGAGCAGCAGGCGAGACAGGAGAGGTCTGCTGCGCCATGTGGGTAGCTCCCTGGCCGGACGCGGATCGAACTCGTGCTGCAGAGGCCGGCAGTAGCTTGATAGCTCCTTTAACCCCTGTGCCAACAGGGAGACCCTCAACAGGTTTCTTGGGGCTGCTCACAATTAGTTACCCTCACCACGTTCTCTCCAGCCCGCCAAATTCTGGTGTTACCCTCTCCTGTTGTGACCCTGGCAAGTTGTTCCCCTGATGTCCAGATCCCTTTACGGAAGTCTTAGTGAGCTTGGGGAGGGAATGTTAGAGAGGGCGTGTGCGGTCACCACGCTCAGCCAGAGCTCTGGGCCGCGTGGCTGTGTTGCCCCATCACACCGAGAGGCTCAGCTCGGCGTCGCTTGCGCAGTTTCGATGAAGCCCCGGCTACGCGGGTCTGGCTGCAGGGTTCCCTCCCGGGCTGGCATTCAGCGCACTAACTACAGACACGGTGTGGTTCTATTTATAAAACCTCAGCGCCACAGCGGTTGAACGCTGGGTTGTGAGGCTGCCCGCTGCCTCTGCAGCGCCGGTTCGATCCCCGGCTGCTCCCCGGCCACGGAGGAGGGTCCCCCATGGTGCGCAGACCTCTCCTGCCGCCCGCTGCTCCCCTCAGCAGTGTCCTTCGGTCCTTCTGCCTGCTCTGCTCCCCGCTCTGGCTCTGGTGAATTCTCTCACCCTCCCGCGCTTCTGACTGTACCCAGTGCTTGTATAAATAAATAAAACAAATCTTAAAAAAAAAAAAATAAAACCTCAGCGCCAGGCAGAACTACGCCCTGCTGTTTGCAGCAGGGGGAGTGACATCCGGAGGGGCCTCTGGGTGGAGGTGATGTTCTGGGTGCTGCCCACGCCATGTGCACACACCCACTGTGCTCCTCCCCCTGCACTTCCACTCTGTGCTCAGCTGCAGGGAGCTGGGTCAGGAAGCCCGACCCGCCCCGACACCCGTGCCGGCGGACCCGTCTCCGCCAGGAGGTGGCGCCTGTGCCTAGCTTCACGAATGCGGGGGCGCTCAGGCCCAGCCCACCTCCTGGGACCTGGGGCAGAGGGTCTTTAGAGCCCTTTCAAGTTTCCCGGGTGTCTGAGGCTGCCCCTTCTGCTTCCTCTCCACCCACCCACTCACCAACCACCCACAGGGCACACTCTAGTTTCCGCCGCCAGCGACCTCGCAGCTACGCCGGGGCCGCCGCCCTGGCCCTCTGCCACACTCCTGGGTCTGGGCTGTCCGGGGATCCCACAAAGCCGGTAGTGCCTGGCTTTGCCTCCTCCCTTGGGGGCCCTGTGCTGCGCCCCCTGCTGGCCCTCCACGCACTCATCCTGGCTTTAAAGGCCTATCGTGCAGAGCACCCCCAAGCCCTCTCCCCACCAGTCCTTCCCCGGCTCCAGTCATCCCACTGCCCCTCCCCGGTGCCCCGCACCTCCCCCCGCACAGCCCGCAGAGCTTGATTTTCTCCCCCAACATGTTTCTCAGGTGTCCCCAGAGGAAATGGCTTCACAGCCACACAGGTGTCCAAGTATGGGGGGATCTGGGTTCCTTCTCTCACCTCCATTTCCAACGCACCCCAGACCTGTTGACTTGATTCCTTAGTTCACAGGTTTTGTCTCCACTGCTGCCCCAGTGCGAGCCCTGCCCCACCGCTCCAGAGGTCAGCCGGCCAGCCCCTTCCCCTCCCACCCGCCACAGGGGCCTTTGGGTCCCCAGAGCAGCTACGCGGGCCCCACCTCCTGGCCTCTGTCTGGAATGTTCTTGCTTCAGATTGTCCCACGGCGCCTTCCCACTCCCGTCTCATGTGACTGTCAGCAGAGAGGCCCTCCCAAAGCGCCCTGTGGGAGCAGGCCCCGTGGGAACAGGCCCGCGCTGCCCACCCCAGCCTGCTCAGCCTCCAACCCCAGCGTCCCCGACCGGAAGTGCTCCCGCCCGAGCACTCTTGTCCACACCGTAGTCACGGCCGGGCCGGAGTCCCCGTGGGCGCCGAGTGCTTGGCTTTGCTGGGTGAGCTGGGCGGGTGGTGGCCACTCGCCGCCTGAGGGCCTGGGGCTTGCTGCCTTGCAGGCTCCAGGCCCCCGCAGAGGAGCAGCCAGAGCACCGGCCAAGCCTGCTGGAGGACGGCAGGAGCGGCGAGGCCCAGGCCAGGTAAGCAGGGCGAGGACCAGCTTCCCCCGCCCTTGTGCACAGGTGGGCCTTGCCCGGGGCCAGAGGCTGGGTGTGACTTACAAGTGGCTCAGAGAGGGCAGAAGCGGCCAGGGCCAGACAGGCCCTTCTTACACCATAGCCAGCCGCACGCGGCCCGCGGGAGCAGCCAGCATGGCAGACAGGCCTCCGTACACCCGGGGACCCACACCCACCTGTGAGCAAGGGCACAGGCCTGTTTGTGGGCGAGAATTACCAGGGCAGCGGCCACCGTGCTTGAGGCCGCACGTCCGTCCGAGGTGCGGCGGACCTTCCGCATCTCACCAGGGACACCCCTGAGTCACGGCGCTGGGGCCTGGAGGGCCGGGTCTGCACTGTAGAGTCCTGATGGGGACCTGAGGTCAGCCCGTCCCCCCAGCAGCTCTAGGGGACTGTCAGCGTGAAGCTGGTGGCCCGCCACAGCCAAACTGGGGACGTGGCAGTAACTAGGAATCATCACGTGCGCTCAGAGTCCTTCAGGAGAGGGTGTCGTTCTGCCCAGCACGGCACCTGCAGGGGCCCTTCCAGACTCCCGAATCCGAAAGCCCCGGCCCAGGGGTCTTGGTGCTGGGCCCCTGAGGCCTGGTGACATCAGGGTGGCCTCCCTCAGGAGCGAAGCCAGCGGGGTCGCAGACAGGAGGCGACATCAGAGCCTGGAGGAACCAGCCGGGCGCCGGGAGCTCACGGAGGAGCCATCGGCGAAAAGCAAAGGTCATCACAGACCCAAGCAGAAAAATGGGGGTGATGTCTCCACCTGGAGAGAGCCCCCGACCTAGCAAACGGGGCCCCTTATGCCAGCACCGGGGCATTTGAGAGGCGGTTCCCCTCTTGGTAATTTTTGAAGGGTAATCCTTTCTCAATAAAGGCAGGCTCTGGCGTGCACGTTTCCGGCTCTCTGGCTCGGGCTGCGCTCTGCTAACCCCGGCTGTAGCAGTGTCTGCCGGGAGGGATGTGGGGCAACTTCCTGGTGCGGCGGGAGGCCCTGAGTCAACACCCAGAGTCAGGCCCGGCTCAGCCCGGTGCAACTCAGAGAAGACTGTGCCTGCGAGGCCCTGCCCCTGCGGGAATCCTGTTCCCTACCCGGCCCCTGGAGCCCCACCCGGCTAGTGAGCACTGGCCCAGGCAAAGGGAGGGGCTCCCCCGTCCTAGTTCACCTCCCTCGGACAGAGCGGATGCCAGGGCGTCCTCTCGCGGCTTCCATGCCCGCACCGCACTTCTCAAGGGGGGCATAATAAACGGTAAAGAAAAAATGAACCCACACAACCCAGAGTTCCGCCCGCAGGCAGGAGCCCAGGCGTCCGTGCCAGCAGTCCCGGCGGCCGGAAGGGCAGGAGGGGGCGCTCCTCACAGCCTGGGCAAGGTAGGAATTCAGAACAGAGTAGTTTCACGCTGTGGGTTCTGGACACTTCTGGAGTTTGTACGGCCCGCACAATCACATTGTGGCTCATAGTGAAATCAAGTACATTTTATTTAAGAATTGGAAAGAATAATCAGTATCTGTGAAAGAAAATCCAATTTAAAATAGTTAAATAAACATTTTTTGCATGTATAAAGAAGAGTAGAATAATCACTCCATCTGAGTTACTCTCCTAGCTACGGGGCGCGGCTTTCTGGAAAGCAAGCGAGTGGGACCCGCTCCTGCGGGCGCCGCCCTCGGGGGGCACAGGGTGGGTCTCTCCCACCAGAGAGGGCTGCGAGGCTACTGAGCAGAGGAGGCCAACTACGAAGGCGCAGGGAGGGCGTCGGGGACAGCACGGCCTGCCTGCTCCCGAGGGGCTGCCACCCTGCAGGGCCCGGTCCGTGACGCGACAGGACGCCCTGGCTTAGGGCTGAGTCCCCAGGGTCGACCCCCCGAGTGTTAAATAAATGGAAGGGACTAGGACGGTGCACTTTGTGGGCTCAAAAAGCAGTTCACACCAGAAGAGGGATGCCGGGCCCACCCCGTCTGCTTCAGCCAGGGCCCTGGCCCCCTCTCTGAGGTGACCGCCGGCCTCAGCACCCGCAAACCCGCCCGACACGTTTGTTTCATGTTATGCCGCCTCAAAGGAGCTCCGGCCCGTGCCGCGCCCGTTCCCCAGGGAAGACCCTCCTCCACCTTACACCCTGCCGTGGAAAAAGAAATCTCTCGACAGTTTCTTAATTTGAGGGAACTGGCAACGTGGCCTTTACCCAAAAAGCTTCCCGGAATACCCAAAAAGCCTGTACCTCATTAACCTGATTCTCCGCTGCGTACCTGGTCACTGCTAAATTTATCGAGTTAAAAATAATCTGAAGATCTCAGTATGAGAAGGAAGTCCGGCTGGCTCGCAGCCCTGCCCTCAAGTAGCTCACGGCTGGCTGGCCCGAAGTAATTGCTGACTTCCACCGCCACGACCGCGAGTTCGGGTGGGAATGTTTTCCTTCTGCCCAGGCCTTAAAAGCAAGCACAGGGCAGCAAGCCCCAGGCGGGGGAGCAGCCTCGCCCCACCTCCCAAACCCTAAGGCTGCGATTCTGAGCCCCAGACCCAGCAGGACAGCCCTCCTGACGTCTGGCAGGTGGAGGGAGCACGGCAGTCGGTGTGGACACCTCCAGACGCTCTCCGTCCGAGCAGCTTCTCGTTGTCGGTTAGCGATGACTCCTGGCCCCGGGGAGCAGGGGGCAGTCCTGCCAGCGGCAAGAGACCCATCCTGGGAGCCAGAAGGGCCGCCATGCCCAGCTTCCCCTCCCGCTCTGCAATCCTAGGGGGTGTAGGGCTGACTTCACTGACGGAGGCCTGCAGGACCGGGGCAGCACTGGGTCAGCCCCAGCCCCAAGGCCAGGCAGGGGGTGCCACCAGTACTCACCCCCCACGTCCCGCCCGTCAACAAACCCGTAAACCTCTTTGGTATATATGAAAATGAAACAATGAATTAGGCCGTGACCTCTAGAAATAAGCGGCATCGATGCGTTGGCAAAGTGCTCTTTAAAGTGGACACGCATCCCGGCCTCTGGCACAGGGAGGCAGACGTCTGTCCACGTCATGAGACTCATACACTGTCCAGACCTCATTCGTGTCCTCTCTCAGGTAAGCAACAAAATGTCTGACATTGTCCTGCATCTTGGCGACACCCCTGTGAGGTAGGTGGCATTGACCCCATTCTACAGATGGGGAGGCGTAGGCACGGAAAGGTGGGCGGCTCCTCCGAGCCAGGCGGGGGCGAGGGGGGCCTGGCGCCGGGCTGGGCCGGACCAGGGTCACACCTCAGCGGTGCCACCGCAAAACCTCACGGGAGATTTTCACGCCGAGCCCGACTTCCTGTCTGGCCCGGAGTCAGACAAGGGCCTGGAAGCCCATGTGACGCGGGGTCAACCGCTCCCCCAAACCTGAACAAAAACATGGCCTGAGCCTCCGCTGGGACCACCTGCACTACGTAAGACTCGCGAGCCGGCTCGCTGGGGCTCTGCGGCTGCCTGGGGGCCGGCCTTCAGGCCAGCGGGCAGGCGTGGGGGGTGATGGGGCTTCGAGAACAGAACACAGCGGCCAACCGCCAATAGATGTGAACTGAACACAAAAATATAAGCTGTGGCAAAAGAAGCAAGCCCCAGTGACTGGAGAGCAGTCTGCGTCTACTGCTGTCTCCAAGAACTTCTTAGATCAAGGGAAATCGACCCCTTTGCGAGGCCTGTCCCTGCTACCAGCCCCTCCTGGGAGGCGGGCGGGAGCTGAGAGCCACTACGGCCTCCGCCTCTCTGGCCTGGGGCACTCTGGTGACCGCGGACAGATGGCCTTGAGGGGCCCAAGCGCCCTTTCTGCCAGACCCAAGCCCGGGCTGCGGTAACGGGGCTCCCCTCTCGATTCCTATGGCTGCTGATTAACAAAAGACATACAAACGCGCTTACACAGGCGAGGGCCGGGGCGTCTTCGAGGGAGGCGGCTGAGGATGTCCACAGATGTCATGCACTTAGGACAGAAATAAAGAGGTTAAAGCTGCTGTTTGCGTTTTTCTTTTAAATGAAAGGTTCTGGATGCGTCTCTCACGCTCGGGAGCATGGACGCCCACACCCCTGCCTGCATCCTCTCCATGTGAGCGCGGCCGCCTCTCCCGAGGGCTGGGGTCACATCCTCCCGCTTGGTGCTCGTGGGGGGCGGCACGAGGCCCAGCTCCCCCCAGGGCGCTCCGGCGGTTCGCTGCTGATCTCCTGTGACCTGCTCCCGGTTCGGCTTTCATCTCGGTCCTACCTTGATTCGGCCCCAGCACAGACTGCTCCGCGGGGGGCGTGGGGAGCAGCCCTTTAGTCCTAAGGCCTCCCGACCTTCGGGTCTTGAACAACGTCCCAGAAGCGTAATTGGTGACATACAAAATGATTAAGGAAATCCATTCTGCGGGTGGCGACTGGAGGCGGCTCCGTCCCGGCTGCGTGGTGTGGGGCCCTCGGCCCGGCCCGGCCGCCCCGGCCGTCACAGCTCCACCTTGACCCCCTTTATGAAAGGCAGGCCCGTGGGCACCCGCTTCTTGTACTCCAGGTACTCCTCTCCGAAAAAGTGGATGAGCGAGATCTCCTCCTCCTCCGTGCGATCCCGGAAGAATCGCCACACGGTCAGGGCGTAGCCCACGCCGCAGATGGGGTTACACAGCATCACCTGACAGGGAACACGAAGTTGACGAGGGTCAGTGACCCGGCCCTGAACTTTGGCGGCACCTGCTTCTCTCCAACCCCCACAGCGGCATCCAGCCAAGGCCCGGGGGCCTCGAAGGGCTGCGGGCTGGCTGGTCCTCAAGCTCCAGGACTAAACACTCGTCCCGGGGCCTCGGCCACACTTTCCTGTTGCTCCTCTCACGCGACAGCTAGAAATGTAAGGACACACACACACACCTCTCGGACACCGGCCCTCAGGGCAGGGTGACGGCACTCCAGGCCCTGCTGCCCGCCTCCTCCTGGGGCTCCGCACCACATCCACACTTGATCTGAGTACCCCACACACCGCTACCTGAGCTTCCAAACCCCAAATTGCTGTTGAAAGAATCGGGCTGAAGGCTCTGAGGCCTCAACCCTTAGCCCAGCTTCCGAGTCAGGCACGTCAGCACCGGCTACTTCTCGCCCGGGCCAGCCTGAAGCCACTGCTGCCTCTCACCTGCCACTCACAGCTCTGTCCCTCCGGAGAGCTGTCCCCACACCACATCGTCACCAAACAGTCCTCCAGGCCAGGAGCACCGCCAGCTCTGGGGAAACTGCCCACGGCCCCCGCTCACTCACCCTCTGCCCACCGACCCCTTGGACGCAAGTCTCCCACCGAGCACCTGACTTGGCATTCTCGACCAAGCGCAGGCGTCCCAGCACACGCCAGGCCCCGTCAGTGCGCCCTCTGCCCCCTACCACACACACAGCAAACGTGAAGTGGCCTGCGGGCCCCACTCCACAGGGGGAGGAAAGAGGAGGTGGCTGGTGGAGCTCAGATGCGGGCCTGGCTGGGCCAGCCCTGCCCAGGCTGGCACCCACATAGCCAGTGGTGTGCCTGGCAGCGGGTGCCCCCCAGCGCAGGCCATGACCCACCACTGTGGCAGGAGGTGGGAATGAAGGCAATGCGAGCAAGGACTGCTCCAGGAAAGACCGGTTCCATCTGACACACACTTGTGTACTGGGCCCATGTAAAAATGTCTCTGGTCGGAGAGGCAGGAAACCCCTTCAGTCTTAAAGCACTTGGGGTCACGCTCAGCGTTGACGGCGGACCACGTGACCCAACTACACTGAGCCCAGGAGACACGATCGCTGATCCGGAGTCTTCAGCTCAGAAATGCAAGCCCTAGAGCAGGCACTGTGCCCACCCCGACTACACCGCTGGGGTCCAGAGGGTCGCCAGGAGCGAGGCAGCCCCGAATGGGTCTCCTCAAAGAGGTGATGCGTTCTCTAAACTGTTCACATTCTCCAGCCAGGTCCTTCTAGGACCTCCAAGGACCCAAAGCACAGACTCAAGACACAAGAGACACGCGTCAGGTAACAAGGCCCGGCCCGCAGCCTGGGTTGGGACAAGCCCACCCAGCACACGCCATCAGCCCCAACCTCCACTTGAACGGCGGCGGGCTCTCCCCCCACAGCGCCCCATCCTCACCCCACCGGGGTCCTTCAGGTCAGAGTGAAACAGGCAGACGGGGACGGCGGAGTCAGCAAGAGTCCACAAGTCAGGAGGCCCCGGGGTGAGGTACACAGTAAAGAAGGTTAAGGACTAGATGAGTTCTTCTGGCTTTTATTTAGTTATCACTTGAAAGGTGACCGGAAACGCTACCTGTCTACAGGAGACCGCCGGCCTCATGAGGACGCTGGACGTCACTGCCCAGTATGCTCAGAACGGCCGAGCTTACGCTACGTTTAACAGAGGTCAACTGAGAAATGTGAAAAGAGCAAAAGCAAAAGGGACCAGCGGCACATCTGATACTATACCTGGGTCCCGATACTCCAGTAAAACCACCCGACGTAGGAAGGGTGCCGGAACCAAGCGTACACCCCGCTTGTCACCAGGGTGTGCGTTTCTGACTTTTCATTCTGTACCACGTGGTTGAAATTGGACCCCGCTGTAAACATGGCCGCTTTCCTCAGACACTCTCCGAAGACCACCATCAGTAGCCCGGTGGCACTGAGCCAGGTGATCTGCTTCAGCTCTGCAGGACACATGAGTGACAGGGGGAGTGAGACCCGGGGCGCTGGAGTTCCTACTCTGGATGCTTAAAACTGACCTATTTTCTCCAAAGATAGAAACGCCAAGAAACACGCTGGTGGACAATTAGCATTTGTCACATTAAAATTTCATCATAAGCAAAACACATTCCCCTAAGTTTGCTGTTCATCCATTTCCTGTAAAGTGCTGACGACCCAACTGGCAGGTCGTGGCAAAGAGCCTCCTAGAGCCTGGGCTCTGGGTCCCTCCCCGGGGGGACAAGGACAGCTAAGCGCGGCAGAGAAGCATCTGGGGCTTCGCACTCGGCCTTTCCTGAAGCCTGGGGTGCGACTGGATCTGCTGTGCAAACTTCGACCCGCAAGCAGGCTCAGGTGCAGAGGCTTCTGCTCATAAAATCTTCACATGAAACTTCCCAAGTCCCAGAAAATGAAGCGAGCCGAACCTCCTTGGACTGTAAATAAGCACCACCGCTATCAAGGCTGGGACTTCCTAGTGCCCTGTTACGCAAGGCCTAAGGCAAAAGGTCACCGTGTCCTCGATTCCAAATTCAGAGTAGAATTCCCAAGTGCAGCTGAGGGAGGCGAGGAGTCTGGGGATAATCACTGGGTAAGATTAGACCCGAGAGTTTAACCCGCGCCACTGTCCTCCTGGGACATGAGCAGGGGGGGGGCCTCCCTTCTCCCCTCCGGAGGAAAGCAGGGCACACTGACCTGGCCAGAAGATATTCTCAAGTGTGAACTCTATCCAAGAAGAAAGAGCAGCTACTGTATACTCCAGACTGTGATTCAGAAGAAAGGAATCCAGGGACAAACTTTTGGGGTTATTGACGGCTGTGACTAGGTACTCAGAGTAGTGGAACAATGACAGGGAGCACATATACCTATTTAAAAACAAAAAGAAAGGCAGGTCAATGGGGGCCAGGGAACCAAGTCAGCCACAAGTCCAAGTCCGGCTTGGGGTCTGCGGAATGGCCCCCAGTTCTAGGAAGAGGCCCTGGTGTCGCGTGTCTGAGGGTGGACAGCAGGCACCCCCGGGGAGCACTATTCCCCTTCAGGCTTGCAGAAAGGGGGGCCTCCGAGGGGTCACGTTTTCTCCCCCATCACAAGTAAATACAATAACCAGACACAGACTAGGAAGGCGTTATGGGCCCCTCAGTCTTTTCAGATGACACCACGCACAGGAACACACAAGGGGGAAACACCAAAAGAAAGCGGAGGTGTATGTCCACAAAAGATGCAGCAAAACGGAAACAATTCCAGCCAAGAGGGATTGGATGGCCCAGCATATTGACAGGAGGAGAAAAGCTTTTTACCTGGAAGCCGCTGGTTCCTATCCAGGTCAGGGGCTAGAAGGCTCAAGGGACTGAAATCATAGTGTAGGGAAAGTCCTACACTGGCCGTGGGGGAGGCACTAGCTGTGACCTAATGGAAATTAGAGATGGAAAAGGCCAGTGAAGACGAGCCGGGGCCTCGCCCCTCCCGTCACAGAGGACCTGTCCCTCTTCGGGGAAGGGGTCACCGCATCTCTGCCAGTGCCGCTGCAGGTGTGGGCGAGGCCACCTGTGGGGAGCGTGCCTGGGACCTGTTTGTGTCTGCAACAGCGGAACGGACACCAGTCCTCAAGGTCCGAGAGGAGGAAGCGAGGAGCCTCACCCACAGACCCCTCAACAGCCTCAGCCAGGAGGAGACACAGATGAGAAGACACCACCACCGGCCCCGCCCGCCCACCCGCGCCTCACCCCGCCACCCCAAAGAGCTTCTTACCAGCCAAAGTGATTCCAAGAAGACTGGCTAAAACTTAGCAGCACGCCACAGCCAAACACAAAGCCAAGGAAACAAGCCCGGACGGCTATCTGCAAGGGACCCAGGAGAGGCGTCACCTGGCCGTCGGGGAGCCGGTCTGCCCAGGGCTGGGGCGCCGGGCGACCCGGGCTCACACCCTCAGCCACTCTCCAGCCGCGTGACCCTGGACAACCTGCTCAGCCTCTCCGTCCTCGGTCTCCCCGTCTACACAGTGGGGGCGACGGGCCGGCACCCGCTCTGCGGACCGAGGGCCCGCGCGCGGGGCAGCCCTCGAGGGCCAGCGCCCCTGGCCGGGGCCGTCAGCTCCTCCGGCTCTCCCCGGCCAGGGCGGCGGGGACCCGCACACACTAGGTGGCTGGCCGGGTCCCCCGGGTGCACCCCCGGGCCCTCGCCGGGCCCCACGGCGACCCTGCGGGGCCTGCGCCCGGGACGCGGCCCGGGGGCTCCACACCCGGCAGCCCCGACCAGCGCGAGCGCCCGCGGGGCCCCGCCACCTGCCCCCGGGCCCGGCGCGCCCGGCCCGCCCGCCGCCCGCCCGCCGCCCGCCCGCCCGGCCGCCCCCACCTGGTAGCGCGGCGGCCGGTAGAGCAGCAGCAGCAGCGCGTTGAGCCCGGCCACGTAGAGCGCCAGCCCGGTGCGGCCCTGCAGGCCGGCGCGCGTGAGGAGCGGCAGCGCGAGCACCGAGGCGCCCAGCAGGAAGGTGGCGAGGCTGAGGCGCGCCTCGGAGCCCCGCGGAGCCCGCGCCCCGCAGCCCGCCATGGCGCCGGGCGGCGGACGACGGGCCGCGGCGGCGCCGGCTGTAGCCCCGGGAAACCCGCCCGCCGCGCCTGCGCACTGCGCCGCCGACGCCGGCCGGGCGGCCACTGCCGGGAGCCGCGCGCCGCCCGCCAGTTCTCGCGAGACCGCCGCGCCGCGGGGCGGGGGCCCGAATTTGGCGGTCGCGCCGCCGCCCGGCCCCGCCCCCGGCTCCCGGGCCCCGCCCCGGGTCCCTCCCCGGCCCCGCCCCCGGCCCGCGGCCCCGCCCCCAGCTCCCGGCCCCGCCCCCGGCTCCCGGGCCCGGCTGCCGCGGCGGGGCGCGCACGTGGCCGCCCGCGTCTCGCAGAAGTTGGCCCCAAACTCAAGAAAGTGCCTGCGGGGAGAAAGCGGGTGAAATCGAAGCGACCCCATCCTCGGCGGGTCCCCCCACCCCGAAACAGACGCCTGCCGCTCGCGGGGGGCCGGGGCAGCGCCGTGGACGGCCGTCGCCCCAGGGTGTCCCGGCGCGTTTGCTGTGGTTTTTCTAGTAGAAGTTTTAGGGCAGAATTAAAGGTTCCGCAGAGCCGCCCCGGCTGCGGGAAGCAGGAGCGTCTGCGCGAGCCCGCGCGGCGGGTGACACACGACAGGGTTGCGGACGCAGGTACCTTCAGGGGGCGCAACCTGGGGCCTTCATTGCCTTCTGTGCTTTTGTGCAAAGGCAGCGTCTACAGTCAAAGCCTGACTTACAGTCAGAAATTGTTCTCTGCTTTTTCCAAGGCTTACTGCGTCCCCCTCGGGGAGCTCACAGGCGCGATAAAGGGGAAAGACCAAGAAGCCAGGGAGAGGGACCAGCTGCAGGCGGGCAGAGGTGAGGCCGGAGCCAAGAAAGAACGGGGAGGGGAGTGGGGCCCCCAGGAGAGGCTGGGGCCGGAGGGCTGGAGGCCTAGGAGTCTGCATGGAAGAGACCTGGAGCTGGGCTTGGCACCCTCGGGGACCCGCAGGCCGCCTGCCCGTCTCTGGAAATGAGAGCAAGGGCGTCTGATGGAAGGAGGGCAACGAGTTGGCAAAGACACTGGCAGGAGGGAAGAAGTCTGAGGCAGGGTAGGGGACAGGCCCAGGGGAGGCTGGAGCCCAGAGCAGTGAGTGGCTGACAGAGAATGAGGTCAAGAGGACTGTGGGCTGCGGGCATCTGAGCGCTTGCAGCCCCCTTGGCAGGAGGCCAGGGGCCCGGTGGCTGGGCTCAGGGAAGGATGGAGAACTTGGGCTGGAATCCTGACCCAACATGCCATCATAGCCAGACTTCGTGACCCTGGACAAACTGAGTCTCAGTTTGTCCTGATTTCACATGCACCATCGATCAAATTCTTTAAATCTAAGGATGTTTAAATGGTGCCCAGAAGATATTCTCTAAATTTGGTTGATGGGAATTGCAAGATTTAATGTTTTCAAATCAAAGTCACCCAGTTGAAGTGTGGGATAGAGGCCTTGCTCTCTCTGCAGGTTTTTTTTTTTTAAAGATTTATTTATTTATGCATACAAGAGCTGGGGTACAGGCCACAGATGTAGGGGTGAGAGAATTCACCAGAGACAGAGTGGGGAACAGAACAGGCAGACTGACGAAATACACTGCTGAGGGGAGCAGCGGGCGAGACAGGAGAGGTCTGCCTCGCCATGTGGGTTGCTCCCTGGCCGCCTGGGGATTGAACTCATGCTGCAGAGGCTGCAGATTGCTTCATAGTGCAGTGCTTAACCCTTGCGCCACCAGGGAGGCCCTCTCTCTGGAGGTTGAGATGGGGTTCTCCTGCCACTGCTCCCAGTTTCTCAGGGTCTCCCCCAAACTCAGGACCTCTCTCTGTGCCCAACACCTTGGGGCCACTAGAGGGCACTCACTGCATCTTCACGCCGGGAGTGAGCCTGGTCCAGGGGCAGAGAGCTACTCCAAAGAAGCTCCTCTGGCCCTTGGCATCTGCTTGCCACCTGACTCACCCCCAGGGGCCATCTCTGTTCTGGGGAGGGGAGGGTTGCTTAGCGTAACATGTAATCCAGCCTGGAGAATCTGAACAATCCTCTCCTCTGCCCATTACTTCCTTTCAGGTCCTGCATCTTCATCAGCCCCATTTTGGAAAAGGAAGACAGAAACAGGTTGTTCCCTACCAGGGAGCGCCAGACCCCCTAGGAAGGGGAATTATTTTAGACATCACTGGAGTTATTGAATCTGCCAGGGCCCAGCAGTGCAGAGCAGTGATGGAGGAGAAAGACAAGTAAACAAATAGAAATGCAGGGCCTCCCTGGTGGCACAAGGGGTTAAGAAGCAACCTATGAAAAAAAAAAAAAAAAAAAAGAAGCAACCTATGAAGATGTCCGCAGTCTCTGCAGCACAAGTTCCATCCCTGGCCAGGGAGCTACCCACATGGCGCAGCAGACCTCTCCTGTCTCCCCACTGCTCCCCTTAGCAGTGTGTTTCAGTAGATCTGCCTGTTCTGCTCCCCTCTCTGTTTCTGGTGAATCCTCTCAGCCCACCTCTGGCCTGTACCCCAGTTCTAGTATGCATAAACAAATACATATTAAAAAAAAAACAAATAAAGATGCAGAGAAACAAAGTGGCACACAAAGAGATACGCACAGCAACACAGTAATTCACACAGAGACATAGACCTAAACACACTCCGGAGGCTTCCCCTCCAGAAAGGAAGTTCTCAGCGCACAGACCCATTCTGGCCGCCTCTCCAGCATCCCAGCACTTTGACCCCACCCCCCAAGCTAGGGGAACAGCACAAAAATATAAGAAAATAAAGGAAAACTACTCAGCCCTGGCATGGCTTGCTTGCCTTTTTGGATAAATAAGCATCTGAATGTGTCTTGTTCTAGGAGCTTGCAGGCAGGCACAAAGGGAGTCCTTTCTCATGCAGGAAGGTCCCTCTTTGGGGACTCCCCCTATGCTGCCATCCACCTATCAGCTCATGGCTTTCTATCCTGGGCCCAGTGGGGTTCCCTCCTGTGTTGTTTTTTTTTTTTTTTTAAAGATTGATTTATTTATTTATACAAGCACTGGGTACAGTCAGAAGCGCAGGAGGGTGAGAGAATTCACCAGAGCCAGAGCGGGGAGCAGAGCAGGCAGAAGGACTGAAATGCACTGCTAAGGGGAGCAGCGGGCGGCAGGAGAGGTCTGCGCGCCATGTGGGACCCTCGCCGGGGCCGGGGATCGAACCGGCGCTGCAGAGGCTGCAGGCAGCTTTACAGCCCAGCGCTCAACCGCTGCGCCACCAGGGGAGGTCGGGGTTCCCTCCTGTCTTAAGGCGCCCCAAAGACCACCTTGACATTTTCAAGTTTAACTCCAGACTGAGATGAAATCACACTCCCATTCCTTAGCCGGGACTGCTGTATTGAGCAAGAAAGACCATGAGAAGGGGGGTGGCCCACAGCACAGAGGAGGCATGTGCAAGGATGGGGTGCCCCCCTCTCTCCGGAGCTGACCAAACACTTTAACGCCGACTCCTAGGGCTCCCGTCCGTGTCTGACACCAAGTAGGGAAAAGTCCAGAATCCTGTCTCTCCTTCCTCCCTGGGATGGGTCCCTGCCAGTCATCAGAGTGGCCTCCTGGGGGTCCATGTCATTCACAGGCCCCTGCTCGTCCACTTCCCACAGGGAGGCCGGGAGGTGCCCGCCCGTGACTGCTGCTCTCCCAGGAGAGAGAGGTTTTCTTTTCCCTCCTCTGCCCATTCCCGGCTCCAGGCACGATCGCCCCCTCCTTCTAGTCTGGAAACGGGGAAGTGACGCGTAATTTATGAGCACATCAGCCTAAAGTGCATAAGTCATAGGTGCACAAAGGGGCCGGGTAAATATTTAAAGATTAGAGCCAGCTGGGGAGTAACACAAAGGGCTGGGACAATGCGGGTCTCTCTGAATTCACTCTCCCCAAGCTGGCCCAGCCCGGTTCAGTGTTGATGCACTCACCAGAGGCTCTGCCTTTGTCCCCTGGAGGGCCCGCGGCTGCTGGGCTATTGGGAGCCCCAACCCAGCTAAAGAGAGTTAAACAATCGCAGCCTCTCCAACCCCATCTGTACACAATTGGCTGAGTCATTTCAGGGCTTTTGCTGTGTCCCAATAGTTAATTACATGGCGCGATCACTTCATTCCACTTTGAAATGCATCTGTGGAGGGCACTGTGCATTCCTGCCTCCAGGCCCCGCACCCACAGCCACCTCCACAGCTCTCCCCAGTTAGCGCTGTTTTAGATGTCCAGGGACAGAGCAGGAAGGGGTTCCCCGGCTTCCCCCCAGGGATGTACCAGAGACGGTTGGTGTGACAAGGGTAGGGCTCCTGTTCTGGCCTCTACAGGCCCCTCCCCGTCTTGTTTCTAGACCTGACTTCCTATAAAGTTGTGTCTTTAAAACAACTTTTAAACAACTTTTTTCTTCAAAAAAAAAAAAAGGAAGCAGGGCCGACAGAGGCGCGGGTCACTCTGGCCCTAAGCCTGCAGCACGAGGAAGAAGCAGAGGGCTGGTCCTGAGTGGCCCTGGGGACCACCAGAGCCTCCTGGCTATGGAAAAATTGTCTCCTTGACAAAGAAGAGGGCGTCCTGGGTCTCCCCAGAGCTCGGCCAGGACTTGTGTTCCTTTCCAGGCCCCTGGGGGCCCCAGATGCTAAAGATGGAAAGGGAGCAGTGACCTACATCCTACATCCCGCTGAAGGCCCGGCTCTAAGTTGGTTCCTGCCCTTCCCGGCAGCCCGAGAGGGCATCATCCTGCTGACTCTCAGCGAGGACAGGGTGACCCCGATACTACTCCTCGTCTCCCCTGCTTCTTCGCAGCTCTCCCCGACCCAGCCCGGCGGGCCTGAGGACGCCCAGGTGCTGGACTAGCCGGCCAGGCGCGGGGAGGGAAAGCGACTCGGCTCTGCCTCTTTCCCAAAGTCTGCGGGATGCAGAGAACTGACCCCCCCCCGCCCCAGGGGACGGGAAGCGGAGGCCCAGAAGGAGCCCGAGCTGGGGATGAAGTGGGGACGGGAGCTGGAGGAGCTGTCTCTGCGCCCCGGGGGAAGGGAGGGTGGAATTTGCACGATCCGGTTCCGTCTTGCATCCGGTTTTGCATCCAGCCGGTTTGAGGCGCCAAGCTGGCGGAGGGGGCTGTTTGTGAGGAGGGCGCTGGGGAGAAAGGGGTGAAATTCCCAAAGTGTGGGGGACACGCCAGCCGCAGGATAGTCTCGAGGAGTGAAAGAGCGGCGGGGGCGCGGCAGGCGGCTCCGGGTGGGCAGGGCAGGCGAGGCCCGGCCGCCGAACTGGGCGGGGGCGGGACCGGCCCGCGGTGGGGTCCCGGCCCGGCGGCCTCGCCTCGCGCCGCCCGAGCAGAACATTGCGAATTAGCGCATTTTGCGGTCCATTTTCCACGGCTTCGGCAGCACTAAGCCACCCACGCGAGCAGCACCCCCACCCGCCCCCGAGCGCGGCCGGGGTTCTCGGACAGGGGTTGAAGGGGGGCCGCGTCCCCAGGAGGCGCAGGTGCCCGGGGGCGAGCGGGGGGCGAGCGGGGGGGGGCGGGCCCCTTTATGGGGGCCCTAACTCTGGAGAGGGGCGGGCCGGCGCCCCGCGGCGGCCGCGAGAGCCGCGCCGGGCCCATTGGCTTGCTAATGCGCGCGGGTTGAAAGGCGCGGGCGGCGCTTTCTGGGGAGGCTCGTAATTAGGGGACAAATTGCCCGGCTGCCCGCGCGCCTCGCCGGGGCGGGCGGGGAGAGGCGCGGCCTCCGGAGCGCGGCGCGCGCCCGGCCGCCCTGCAGATGTGCAGCAGCTGGAAGCCCGCGCGCTGCGGGGCGCCCGGAGCCCGGCGGCGAAGGGGCGGGCGCGGACGCGGCTTTGTGGGGCCCGCACAAAGCCCGTGACACTCGGCTGCTCCCTTTGTGCCCCGCCGCGCCGCCCCGCCGCGCCCCTGTCCCTCGCCACCGCCGCCCCGGCCGGCCGCAGCCTCCTCGCCGAGGCCCCGGCCGGCCCCGGCGCTTCAAAGCCGCGCGGCGCGTGCCGGAGCCCGCCGTGCCCCGGCCCTGCCGCTCCGCCCCGGCCCGGCGGCGGGACCTGGCGCGCGGGCCCCGCGACTCGGGCGGGCGGGGGATTCCGGGCGCCGTGGCCGCAGCCGCGCCCGGCACGGAGGGCGGAGCGCGATTCTCCACGCTGCCCGGGGCCTGGGAACGCCGCGCCGCGCCCCCGCCCCCCAGGACCCGGGGAGAGGGCGGGGTGGGGCAGGACGCCGCGATTCCAGAGCTGGGGCGCCCACCTAGGACCCAACAACTCCCCCGCCACGCTGAGGGCCAGCGAAGGGCAGCTTGTCCATCCCTCTGCCGCGGGCGCAACAGAAGACTTGGCGTCCACCTGCCCCCTCGCGTCCTCAAAGGCAGCCCTAGGGACCCGCCTTCTTGGGAACCCCGTTTTACAAACCTTGAAACTAAGCCCAGGAATCCAGTAAAGGAGTGTGGGCCCAGGGACCCCTCCGGACGTCACCCCGCCTTCAGTCAACAGCTGGCGGACTTCAGCCCAGGGACCAGCCAGAGGCCTGAGGCAGGGCCTGGCTCACCCGCCTGCCCGCCCAGCCCCCTGGGACTCCGGCCACCGCCTGAATTTTGGAAAGTGGTCCCGCCTGCCCTCCCAAAGCGCAGAGGGGTCTCCCCCATGATCCTTCCCCACCCCACCTCCCATTTGTTGGGACGGAGGGAAGATCTTTGGAAATAAGCTCCTAGGTCTCCTCTGAGAGAGAGGCCCCGCGGTTGCCCTGCCTGGAACCCAGGCCTGGCCCCAGGAGCGTGGGGCGGTCATTTCGGCTCACCGTGGCCAGAGCAGGGCCCCCCGCCAGCTGGACGTACCAGGCTGTGCCCCCCTCCCCCCTGCCTGGACATGCTCCCAGTGCCTGGACTCGCGAGGAGGAGGCTGGCTGTGGCCCTGCGGGCGGGCTGCACGCTTTAATGGGACACATGTTGCTGCGTGGCCCCCGCAGGCCCAGCCTGCGCCCGGCTTTGAGTGGCTACAGGCAGAAAATCGCTGCATTGTCCCAACATTAGGGCGACTAATGCGGCGTTGCCGGTGTGGCCCGAGCGTGAAGCCCGCAGAAAGGCCTCGCTGGAGGGCTCCATCTCCGCATCTTCATCAGCCCTGGGGGGCCAAGCACATGGTCACAGTCATTGGCAGAGCTCCCAGCCGGCTGGACCCAGGGACCTAGTCGGTGGGTGCCCCCAGGGAATGCTCAGAGACAAGGGGCATCAAAGACTGGGCAAGTGAGGCTGGTGTGGAGACTCAGAGCCTAGAGAGACTGGGGTGGGACAGAGCATGGAGGGGATGGGCCTGGGACAGGATCCCAGACTTGGGGAGGTGGGGGGCAGGGAAATAGAGTGAGGAAGGGTAAAAGGGGTCTCTCCAGAGGGAGGAGGGGTCCCGGAGGAGAAGCTGAAGTCCGGGAGGGGGTCGGGCAGAAAGAGGTGGGGAATGTCCTGGTGCACCCCCCCCTTTGTCCCCTCCCCCCCAGGGGTCCTCCAGTCTTGGAAAGCCTCATTGACATGTAAACGAGGGGCCCCTATAAAGGCGGTGCTGCCTCCCACGGGTCCAGATGCCACAACATGGGCACTGAGCCCTCCACCCAGGGCGGCTCCAGCAGCCCCGCGGGCAGCTTCCGCAAGGTTGGGGGTCTTGAGGGGCGCAGGGTGGGGGCCTGCCCAGGCCCTGCAGGGCCCGGAGGCGAGAGGGCCATAGTCCTGTGTTCTGATGGCTGTTCACCCACAGATCTCCAAACCGTTGATGGAGAAGAAGCGCCGGGCACGCATCAATGTGTCGCTGGAACAACTCAAGTCCCTGCTGGAGAAACACTACTCCCACCAGGCGAGACGGGGGGCCGTGGTGGTGGTGGGGGTGACGCGATCCGAGCTTCATCCCCTCCAACCGACCCAAGTCCCCGGCTAAGGGCCCTTTTCACGGGCTGCAGATCCGGAAACGCAAGCTGGAGAAGGCGGACATACTGGAACTGAGCGTCAAGTACATGAAAAGCCTTCAGCACGCAGTGCAAGGTAGAGAAGGTCCCAGGGGTGGGGGTGAGGGTGGGGGGCGAAGAGACGCGCAACCCGGAGCGCGGGAGTCCAGGCGGAGAGGGGAGGGACTGGGGGGAACTTCAGGGCGGGGGTGGCTGGGTGAGGAGGGGCGCCAGGTCGCTGGCTGTGGAGCTTTGATCCGGGCCGGTGAAGGTCTGGACCCTGCGGAGAGACCTTTAGGTCGCTTCTCCCCCGCCCTTCTCCACACTTCTCTGCCCCATCTCCCCCTTCACCCCCCTCTCTTACTCTCCCCACCCCACCCCCCCATTTCTGTCTGCCGCCCCTTCCCCAGGGCTCTGGCCGGTCCCCAGCGGAGCGGAACACCCGTCGGGCTTCCGCGGCTGCCTGCCCGGCCTGGGCCCGCTCCCGCGGCGCGGCGAGGACGGCGGCGGCGCGCGCTGGCCCCTGGCGCTCGGGCGCGCGGGCGGCAGCACCATGGACAGCGCCGGCCCCGGCCGGGAGGCGGCCGCGCCGCGCGCCCCCAGCGCCCCGGCCGTCTGGGGTCCCGGCCCCGCTGCGGGCGGCTCCCGGCCCTCGCCCCCGCGGCTCCCCGGCGCGTCCACCCGCGTCCCGGCGCCCCCGCCGGCGTCGCCCCGCTGCGCCGAGAGCCCGCGGCCCGGGCTGCACGTGTGGCGGCCCTGGTGAGGCCAGCGCCGTCGCGGGGGCCCCGGCTGCTCGGCGCGCCTGGAGGCTGTCCGGGCGCCCCGGGGGAAGGCCGGGCCCCTCGTCGTCCGTTCCTGCGGGCGCGCCCGCCCGGGCGGGGACACCGAGCCTCGGGCAGCCGGTGCCTGGCACCTCGGCGCGGCCCAGCCCTCGCTCCCGCAGCCCATGCTGCCGCCGGGACCCTCCCTCCCCCACCCTCCAGCGGGGCCGGCCGGGGACGTCCAGGGCGCGCCCTTTTCCCAGGGGCCCCGAGCGGGCCGCCCGCCCCGCCCCCAGGGCCCGCGCGCTGGGAAGGTCCCGCCCGCAGCGGCCAGAGCGGACCCCTGGCAGCGAGGAGAATCGCTGCCCCGCCCCGGCCCATTCAGCCGGCCGGGGACGCCCGGTTCCCACCGGCACAAAGCGCGCCGGCCCCGCCCCGCCAGCGACGGGCCCCCGCCCAGCCCCGCCGGGCGCCCCGGCCCCCGCCCCTCCGCGCGCCCGGCCCGGCCCCCTCGGAAGACCCGCCCCGCGCCGCGGGGTCCCCAGCCGGCCCCGGCTCCCGCCCCGCCGAGAGGGAGGCCCTGCCCGGCTCCCCCCGCGCCCCGCCCCGCTCGGGAGGGACCCCGCGCACGGCCCAGCCAGCCAAGGGCGGCGGCGGCGGGCCCGGCATCTCGCGCGGAGAGGGCCCCTCGCGCCCTCCACAGAGACCCCGCGCGGGGCCCCACCCGGCCGCAGCGCTCCGGCCTGCGAACTCCGGGCCGCCAGGAACCCGCGCCCCTCGGCGGCCGCCCCTTCTCCCCAGGAGGTGGCTGCTGCGCCCGGACTTCGTGGTGGGGCGCGCCGGGCAGGGTCTCCCCCAGGCCCCCTGCATGGGGCGCCGGCCCGCGGGGCCGCCTGGGGTGCCAGCTCCTCCTCCACCTGCTTGAAATTCTCAATAAAGACAGCGGGGCCTGTGAAGTGGGTAAAAGAGCGCGAAGGTTCTGGTTCCTCCCGCCGTGCCTACCCGGGCGCTCCTTTCTGCCCCTCTATGGCCACTCTCTATGGACACAGCCCCCCTTCGGCGTTGCCCTGCCTGGACCGCGCCCTAAACCCGTCCTGGCCAGTCCGTGGGGCGAGCGACCCGCCACGCCCCGGCCCCCCACCTCGGCCAGAGGACTGCCCCGCGCGGGCGCAGCTGGGGTGCGCGCAGTGCGGTCTCGGGGGCCGCCTCTCGAGTGCCGCTCCCCCCTGCGCGGTCGTGGGGGGGCTACCTCCTCTCTGGCCCACCAGGTGGCGATCTTGCTTTGCGGACCCGGGGTGCAGCCTCCTGACTCCAGGCGGGAGCGCGGAGAGGGGTGAACGTCTGCGCAAATGTCACAGGTGCCTCGCCCCCAGGTCCTGCCTTTCTCGGTCTTTTAAAACACCCGCAAGGGGGCTGGCAGCCCTGAAGACACCCCAGGGGCTGCCATTTGGACTCGGGGCTTCGCGCTGCTCCGTGCCCATCCCCCTCGTCGGGAGAGGGTCAGCACTTGTCAGACCCAGAGGAACCGGACACCAGCGGAGGGGTTCAGGGCCCAGAGGGAGAGAGGTGTGGGCGCAGCTGCCCCGCTCCAGGTAGGCTTCAGAAGGGTGTTGCCATGAAACCAGCCTAGCAATGCCGGGTGCAAATCGTGAGGACGTTTTTATTGGATTCTGTACAGTAGAGAAATGCTCAGTTGTCAAAAAAACTACAAACAGATCCCCAGCTCTGCATAGACGTGGCCTGAAGACAGCTCCATGCACAGCGAGCCCGGGGTCAAGCTGCTTTTCAACGCAGCCAACTGGTCTGGAGGCTGGACAAAGTGAGAGGGAGCACCAGGCCCCCAGCATCCTCCACTGAGGTCCTCCCTCCTCTTCAATTTTGTGAAAACCAGAACTGGAGGGGCTTTGGGGGACCAGGTTCTCCTGCAAATATTGCCAGTGGACATGAAGGTGAAAACCCAAGGGGACAGTGGGCCAGTCTGAAGGGGTGACAGTGGCGAGCTGGTGATCTCTGCCCCCGTATGACATGTCAGTCCTTGAAGGCTCAGCATCATTGGCCAGGGCTGGACACAGCACCCCCATCTGGCTCACCTGTGGGCCAGCTCACCCCCTAAGTTACCCCACGGCCAGGATCTGCAGGGGGCCTCCGAGGCCGAGGCTACCCTCCCTGGTCCCTTTGCCTCTCCTGGGCTGGGACCTGTCTGGATGGCGAGGAGGTGGGCTTGGCAGCCCAAAGGGCAGAGGCAGCTCTGTAACCCCAGCTGCAGAGCAAGAGGAACAGGGTGCAGGCCTGCTCGCGCCCCCCAAATCCTCTCCTGCGTGGGGCCACAGCATAGAGGCAGGACAGCGTTTGCCCTGTCCCTCCAGTTCAAGGTAACAGTTGCTCCCGAGTCACCCCCCCCCGCACCCTCCCCACACACGTGGTAAAGCTCGAGCCTGCAAGGGGTCCGCCCAGGACGGCAGCAAAGAGGAGCTCTGTCCTCAGGGGAGAGGACTCTCACCAAGACCCAGGAGGCCTGTAAGCCAGGACCCCTTTCTGGCCAGAAGAGAAGCAAGGGCTGGGCAGCGGGTACAGGAAGGCCCACCCCTGCTTCCTGCTTGCTTCAGCCCTTTCCACCCTGCACCCAGGTCCCTCAGGGTGGGAGCCACCCAGGGGGCTGGCCGTGGGAGTGGCAGTGGTGGCAGAGCAATGCAGGTGGGGAAGCTATGGCGGTCCAGGGAGGTCTGGTGCCAAAGGTGAGGGTGCTGATGGGTTGTGCTTCAGCTGGGGGCACTGAGTGCGCGGCTCAGGCCTAGAGCCACACCCTGCAGACTGACCCACAGAGGACCCCAGGCCATCTGAGGCGCTGCCCGGGGCAGGCGACTTCTCCAAGCAGTCCTGAGAGTTAACGTGGTCACCTGCTCATCACAGATGGGGAAACTGAGGCAGAACGGGCCAGAGCCCTGCTCAGAGGTTGTTTGGGGGCTGAAGACCCTGTGCTTAGAGACCCACGGCCACTGCCCCCGCGGTGCGAGTGAGGGGCAGCGAGGCGGCAGGACGCAGTGGGGGGGCCTCTCCCCCACCGCGGGGCCTTTCCCCGCGATAGCGGCCCCGGCTCGGTTTTCCCACCCCCCACTCTGCTCCTGCAAGCAAGGCCCGCTGGCCCGGCCACGGCCGGCAGAGACCCGCCGCCCTGTGGCCCCGGGAGGGCGGGCGCACGTCCGGGCCCCGCCGCCGGGCCCCGCGCGGGCCTGTCCCGGGCTCGGGGAGGGCCAGGGCGGCGTCTTTGGTGCTTTGGCCCCCGCCGGCCGAGCCCCCGACGGGCCCTAGGACGCCGAGCCCAGGGAGTCCGAGTGCAGCGTGACGTAGCCCGAGGACCCGGAGGGCGAGCTCAGGAAGCTGCTGGTGCTGCCGTCGCCGCCGGCCGCGCGCAGGCCCCCCGGGTCGCCCCACGACGCGCTCCGCGCGGTGCGCAGGGTCCCGGCGTGCGCGCGCGCGCTCAGGCGCGGCCCGGGGCTCCGCTGCGCGCCGCTGCCATGGGGCGCCGCCTCCCCGGGGGGCGCGCGCCGGCGGGGCCGGGGCCGGGGGCGCGGGCCGGGAAGGGCCGGGCGCGGCGGGCGCGCGGCGCGCGCCTGCGGCTCGCGCTCGAAGGCGGTCAGCGCGAAGGCGTCGGGCAGCAGCGAGGCCGAGGCCGAGCGCGCGCCGGGCCCGGCGCGGCGGCGCGGGCTGCCGGGGGGCGAGCCGGGGGCGCGGCGCGGGCCGCCGTCCAGGGCCGGGGGGCGCGCGGCCGGCAGGCTCTCCGCGGAGCAGCGGCGCGGGCGGAACGGGGGCGCGTCCTCCGCCGAGGCCAGCGGGCTCCCGCGGCGCCGGTCGGGCCCGGGGGCAGCACCAGCGCGGCCAGGTCCTCGCCCGAGCCCCAGCGCGGCAGGAGGGCGGGCAGCGGCCGGGCACGGCGGCCCACACGTCCGCGTCGTCGTGCGAGAAGCGCCGCGTGGCGGGACCTGCGGGGACCCGCGGTCAGCCGGGGGCCCTGGCCCGCGGGCACCCCGGGAAGGTTGGCCTGCCCTCAGGGCGGCCCCGGCCAAGGAGGGGGCTTGGGAACGCGGACCGTCTCTCCCGCCCTCGGCACCGCCCAGGACATAGGAGGACCCGGCGCTTCCCCCAGAGCACTGGGGACAAGGGAGGGGGGCGGGGTGCCCAGAGAGGAACGCCCGGGCCGCGCCTACCTGCAGGTACTGCATCTTGTCCTCCTGCAGGGGCCGCAGCGGGTAGAACTGGGGCAGGCCCCCCTCCAGCGCAGACAGCTCGTACCTGGCCATCCTCTCCAGGGCCACAAAGTCGCCCCCGTAGCTGTAGTCCAGGGAGCGCTCCAACACCAGGTTGGTGGGGATGCCACCCTCCAGGCTGGTGTCTGCAGGCGGGCAGAGTGTTGGAGCTGGGGAACCTGGGGGCCTCCTGGAGCAAGTCCTGGGCACCCCCCACCCCAGACACACACAGGGCAGAGGCTGGCTAGGGTCCTGGTTCAGACCCTGCCGTGCCACCTTGCAGCTGTGGGACCCGGCGGTCACACCCAGCCAGTGACCTTATCTGTAGGGGTGGGATCTGAGGTTACCCTGGGAGCTTGGGGGGCACATGGGGGCTGATGCTGGCTGGCAGGTAGCAAGAGCTCCCTTGGTGGCATTGTTACTGCTGAAGGAGACAGGACCTGGGCTAGGAGCCCCTGGGGCAGTCTGCTGGGGATCCCTGAAGTTGGTACTGCCCAGGGCAGCTAAGTGGGCATGAAAGTGCCCCAAGGGACACCAGGCTGGGGTCTTTTAGGGGTCCCAGTACATTTGGGGGTGAACACAAGGGGTATCTAGCAACTGAGAATGGGGCGTCCCTCTCTCCACGGGTTGGTTACCCGATAGCTGTCACCCCCCCCAACCCCTCTGACCTCACCCACAACTTACACTCTCGGGGGGCCACTCTCAGGCCATCCTCATCATCGTCCAAGTCCTCATCGTTGGCCATGAGGGCCACGCACTTCCCCCAGACGGCCTTGAGGTCGGCGCGGTAGCGCTCGCAGGCCCAGAGGAACACGGGCAGCAGCAGGGCCTGGGCCACCGAGCACCAGAGCACACACAGCGCCATCCAGGGTGCCGAGGCGTCCGCCCGCAGGCTGCTGAAGCTCACCACCTGTGGGCACAGGGCTCGGCCAGGGCCAGAGGATCCTGGCACCACCACCCCCCGCCCCCCAGCCTCTGCTCTGAGTGGTGGGGCTGATGTCCACCTGCCAGGGGCACCCGGCCCACAGCACCGTGCAGGAGAGTGGGAGCCCCTGCCCACGGAGAACCGCGGGACCCCAGCTGGTGACCACGAGTGTGTAGAGGCTGCAGTGTGCTGGGCACCCTCTCCCGTGACCCCGCGAATGCCTGGGGAGTAGGGCAGGGCCATGGGATACCCACCCTTTGGTTAGAGGCTTGGTGAACCAGGTCTCCATTTTAACAGTTCTCGAGCCTCAGCCATCGCCCTCCCCTGCCTAGGTCCTCCATGGCCTATGGCCTCCCCCACCTGCCCTGGCTAGGGGTCTAGGCCTCAGACTCCAGAGGAAGAAAATCAAAGCGTCCAAGGATCAGAGGGCTCGGCCAGGTGGCCTTTGGGTCACTGCCCAGGGCCCTGGCTCCCTGCCCAGTGACACGGAGCACTCTGCCATCAGAGCGGAGACCGCACCCCAGAACCGCCCTGGTCCTGTCAGCCGGCAGGACGGTGCTCAGCCTCTAGGGGGCGCACGTTCTCCTTCTGTGAAATGGCTGGGCGCACCTCCCAGGGTGAGGGGAAGGCCGACGTCTGTGCGGGCTCCCCCACAGCACCCTGGCCTGGAGAGGCAGGAGGGCCTCCCGCCTGTCTGGATCTGACACTGCTCAAATGTCCCCTCGCCCCCAGCGCAGGGACGGGGGCCCCGGCTCCCATCACACACAGGGTGGACCTGAGACCCTGTGGGCCTGGGCCACCGGGGTGGGCAGCAGGTGGCCGGGGCTGCATTCGAGCAGCTCCCCAGCCCACTAGGCCCCTGCTGGGGCTCATGTCTGGCGAGAGTCCAGGAACACAGCCTTGCCCAGCTGTCTGGAGGAAGCTCCTGGCCGGCCCTTGTCCTGGGCCCCTGCCTGTCCTGCTCCAGACCTTGGGGGCTGGACTGCAGCTCTGCGGGCAGAAGGGCTTGGGAGTGAGTCTAGACAGCAGTCACGGCCAGGCCAGGGTGCAGCCAGGCAGGCAGGGCCCAGGCAGCCCTGGTGATCCTGGACCCTTTTGGGCAGGACCTTCCTCGGCTGCTGGGATCAAGTCTGACCATGCAGCAGAATCCCAGGCCTGCCCTGCCTCCCAGTTCAGAACCAGAGCCAGTCCTGTCCCGCTGAGCCCTGCATCCATCCTGGGCTCTGGACCCTCCGGAAAGTTGGTGGGCACAGTACCCCCTTTTTGTGCCCCCCAGGCAGCATGGCACAAAGACCCAGGCTCGGCGGTCCCCTGACATGGGTTCCAGTCTCCCCACGGCTGCCCGACTTCAGGAGGGTCATTTTACTTCTCAGAACCTGGGTCCCCAAATCTGTAAAATGGGGATGGTGACAAGGGCCCCTCCCTTCTGCCCCGTGCAGCCTGGTGTGTGCCAGCCCCGGGCCCGCCCCAGAGCCGGGTCCCTGACGGTCACACCCACCAGCACGGGGAAGCCCATGAGGCAGTCGTAGATGACGACAATGGTGGCCACCAGGCCCGTGACCTGCAGCGAAGTTTTGGGGGGCTCAGAGCCGTCGATGGAGGAGCGCCGCTTGCCCTGTGCATCCTCCACCACGATGGTGGGCACGGTGAAGGCTCGGCGGTCAGCCCGGCGCCCCACCTGTCCCACCAGCGTCTGGAAGAGGGCGATGGCCGTGCACACCACGCCCATGGCCACGCTGCCGCCCACCAGCAGCAGGAAGCAGACGCCAAAGCCCAGGCCGATCTCAGCCACGATGAAGCGGCAGCCGTGGGCATAGAAGCGCTCGCTGGTGTCGTGCCAGCCCACGGCCGGCAACGCCGACAGGATGAAGGACACCATCCAGATACCCATGACAGTGTGGACCGCCTGCTTCTTGGCGTTGCTCAGCCTGCACGGGACAGGGCGGGACAGGGCGACCCGGGGTCACTCATGGGCCTCCTCCGCCCCCCATCCCCAACCACCCCCGCCCCCCAGTATGTCACAGTCACGGCCCAGTCAGCATTGTGGGGGCCTGGGCCCCGGCAACCTGCCGCCCCTCTGGGGCCTCCCCGCCGCCCCCAGCTCTCCACTGGGGCCACTGTCACCCCACAAAGGCACATGCAAGGGCACCAGGTGGCTCCGGGTTCCGCCACCCACCCCCACCCCACTGAGAGCCCAGTGACCACGCGGCCCGGAGCTCACCGGTAGTTGACGGGCCAGCGGACCATCCACATGCGGTGGTAGGACAGCGAGGTGACGGAGAAGCAGGTGGCCAGGGTGAGGGTGTAGAAGGTGGACACAAAGACCTTGCACAGGCCCTCGTTCCACTCGTAGCCGGGGCGCTGCCGCCGCAGCTGCACCACGGAGTACGTGGCGATGGGCACCGCCACGTTCAGCATGTGGGTGGCCGCCAGCGTGCACAGCAGGAACTCCAGGGGCTTCCACTTCTTCTGCTTGGCACCCACGCTGAGGATGCCCCAGGCGTTGGCCAACAGGGAGAGACCGCCACATGCCAGCCAGCCCACCGCACTGCCCGGCAGCCGCCGCTCCTCACTCATGGTGCAGACGGGAGCTGGCCGGCGGCCCGGGCATCCTCCTGGGAGCCAGGCCTCGGCGGGGGCAGCAGCCCTCACACGCAGCAGCTGGGGGACGCCAGGGAGCGCGAGCACCTGCAGTGGGGGAGCAGTGAACACCCAGTGACCCTCTGGGCACAGCGTGAAGCTCTTGGGGCTCCTGGGAGTGGGAGGGGCGGAGGTCCATGACCTGCCCGGTTCTGGCTGGGGATGGGCTGCTTTGCCCACCTCTGCACTCCGGGGCCTCCTGCCTTGACCCTGGCACCCAGGGGAGGGGAGGGGTGCGTGTCCCCTCACCCCCACCCTCTGCTGGCCAAGGCGTGGAATCTGGGCCTCCTTCCAGGCCACCTGCATCCTCAGGGACCGGGCAGGCTGGGCCCACGGGGCATGGTTGTCCCACATGTGCCCTGGCCTGGCCCCAGAACCAGCCCTGTTGCCACCCTTTGATCCGGGAGGATAAGCCATGAACCTCGCCCGAGAGGTGGGGGGGCTGGTGGCCTCTCTCAAGCCCCCCTGGGAAAGGGCAGCCTGCTTTGTGTGGGTCAACCCCCAGCTGGCCTCCGTGCCCAGACCTGCCTGGCATAACCACAGGGTCAAATGAAGCTCCAGCCCACCGGCCGTCCTGGCAACCACACCCTCCTCCTCCGTCATGGGCGGCGATGCTTCCGCCAGGGCCGGGGGTGGCCAAATGCCTCGTCTCCGAAAGCCCCAGGTGTCACCCAAGAAGGTGCTTTGGGGAAGTCGGCATTTTGCTCCAACGCCCTGGGCACTGGGCCTGGAGACAGCCAGGGAGTAGACCTGGGCCCGAGGAGCAAGCGCTGACCGCCCGTGGGCGTGAGCGCAGACACCGGGCAGGAGGCCCATGTCCGGGAGGTGCCCTGTCCTGGCAGACCAGCCACATGACCCCCAGGGACGGCTTCCAGCTTGGGATGGGGCAGTCACCGCCAGCCCCTGGTGCCGGCTGCAGGCTGCGCTCTCCCTGTGCGTGTGGCCTGGCCGCTCTGGACACCGAGGGACCTCTGAGGACAGTCTCGTTCATCGCTGTGCCCCCGAGTGGGCCTGCCCGGACCCCTGACAGGGGAGGAATCTATTCTGGACCAGCTAGTGCCCCTCAAGGGCCTCCTCAGAGCTGGGGGGATGCTTGGGGCCAGGGGAGGTGCTTCCTAAACAGTAGGTTTCCGCTTTGCAGGGCCGCCTCCCCTCCCACCTGCCCGGCGTGGCCCTGTCATCCCCCCGTGTCCAGCCAACCACCCACCTCAGCACACAGCACCCCGCGGCCACAGAGTGGGGTAAAGAACCGTTAGGTTCCACCCCGGCTCCCCACCAGCTACTGCTTGACTCAAGCGGGCCTCAGTTTCCTCAGTTGTGATCTGGCCTGGACCGCGCGGGCCTCACAGGCCTCCGGGCCGGGGAAGGCCTCCGGGGAGCCAGACGCAGCAGGCCCGAGACACGTGTCCTCCGCGCCGCCCTTCCCACTCGCAGGGCTGTGCTGGCTCTAAGGGCAGACACTGAGCTTGGAGGTGGGGGGACCCTCAGACACACGGGGACAGTTACCCCAACCAGAATGTGGGGCCGGGAAGGGGGATGCCTCGGAGACCCGCAGCAGGCAGTGTGGGTGCTGCTGGCGCTGGACGTGCAGATGCCGCATCACATGCCCAGCTCAGGACCCGGCCCGCTGGTGTGCCCACAGGCGGGGGGCCTTCCCGCAGATGCCCCACAGGTGCTGTCCACCCCGTGACCCCAGCTTCTGCCTGCATGTCAGTCACTGGGGGGCGGCGTCCCGGGCTCCAACGCACGAGGCCTTAGCTGCCAGTTCTTCCGGCGGCCTAGCCAAGGGTCTGACTGCAGGCGCCGCTCTGGGGACGGGGGCGTGCCAGGGTGCAGGGGGCCGCACCTCCTGTCAGCAGGCACCCTCCTCCCAGCGGGCGTCCCCCGGGGCTGCACGCGACGGGGGCTGCCAGCATCCCCAGGGCAGCGCTGCTCAGGCAGAGGCAGGGAGAGGTCCACCATTCCTCCAAGCTGTTTCCTTCCTGCCTGCGGCCGGACATGGAAGTCCTGGACACTCAAACCCTAGGGTGCTGGGGTCCCACCACTGTGCCCGCCCTGCAGCTGGGAACAGGGAGGCCCTGGAGCCCAGGCGGGTGGGGGCCGGGACTCCTGAGCCTGGGGGTGCTGGGATGGGGGAGGTGGGTCCCCGGGCTGGTGGGGAGTGGACCCGGGTGCCCGATGCCTGGAGACGGGCTGGCTATGCGGGAGCAGCGGCGCCCCCACCTGCGGGCGGAGCGGAGCGGGGATCACAGCGGCTGCGCGTTCACCCCAGGAGCGCCCCGCGGGCTCTGGCCGTCGGGGGCAGGTCCGCACCCCGGGGGGTTCCCGCCCCCTGCTGGGGAGAGTCTCCCGCGTCCTGTCCAAGGCGCGCCCGCGGCACTGCAGGTGGGGCGCCCCCCTCCCCAGACACCGCAGTCCCCCGCCCCCTCCCCAGCGCCCCGAGGCGAAGCCGCGGGCCTCACCCCGGCCCAGAAAACTCGCCCCGCGGGGTCCGCGGGCGGGGCCGGCGCGTGACGTCACGGGCGCGGGCCAATGAGGCCGCGGGGCCCCGGGGCTCGATTGCGCAACAAAGAGAACCCAGAACTTGAAAGGATTCCCCGGGCTCGACTGACGGCGCCCAGCGGGCTCGCGCGGGTCCGCGCCCCACCCCGCGCCGCCGCCGCGCAGGGCTCCAGGCCCGGCCCGGCCCGGCCGCCGCCCGGGGCGCAGCGCAGCCCCGCGCCCCCGGCGCCCCCCGCCCGCCGACCCCGCCCCCGGCGCCCCCCGCCCCAGCCCCGGCCCCGGCCCGGCCCCGGCGCCCCCCGCCCCGCCCCGGCCCCGGCCCCGGCCCCGCGCCCACCCCGCCGCCCGCCCGCCCGGCGCAGCCCTGCCCAGCCCCGAGGGCGCGTCGGGGCGACCCCGGGAGCCGCAGGCCGGCGGGACTGCGGACCCCGGCGCCCCCGCCCCCGCCCCCGGGACAGGGGGAGCCCGGGGCCCCCAGACCAGCCCACCCCGTTCCGCGGAAGCCAGCCGGGGCGGCGCTGGGCCCCGAGGCGGGGCGGGGAGGGGGCCGGACCCCAGGAAGTTGCCCCGAAGGTCCCCAAGTTGGGGGAGGCGCGCCGCCCGGCCGGACCCCGGCGCCAGCCCGCGGACACCCCGCGCCGAGCCCCCGGCGGCGCCGCCGGCCCCCGCCCCCCGCCCGGGCAGGGGCGCTCACGCTGCGTCCGGCGCCCGGGGCTCCTGCGCGCTGCTCCCGCCTCCGGCTCCGGCTGCGGCTCCGGCCGCGGCTCCCGCGCCCCCCGGCCGAGCGCGGGCCGCCGGGGGCCGCGGGGTGGCTGGCGGCGGCGCGGCCCGCGGGCCGGGGCATCCTGGCGGCGGCGCCCGAGCCCGGCGCTCCCTCGCCCGCCGCCCCGCCCGGCCGCCCTCCCGCCCGCCGCGGACTCGGCGCGCGCCGGTGCTGCGCCCGCGGCCGGGGCGGGGGCGGGCGGGGGCGGGGGGCGGAGCAGGGCGCATGCCTCTGCGGGTGCCGCGCGCCGCCCCTCGGCCCGCGCGCCCCGCCCCCGCCCCCCGCCCCCCGCCCCCCGCCCCCCGCGCCGCCGCGGGCGCGCCCCGGCCGGACCCCGCCGCCCGCGCTGCCGTCCGCGGTCCCGGCGCCCCGGAGCCTCCCGGGGGCGACCCAGGCCCGCGCTCGGGGCCCTCGGACCCCGGGGCCCGGGGCGGGGTGGAAGGAGCGGGGGCTGGGGCCTCCGAGGAAGCCGCACCCGAGGCGAGCAATGGGGGGCGCGTGGAGAGGACCCCAGGCCAGAGGAGCGGCGACTCCAGGGCGAGCGGCTGACGCGGGCCGAGGAGGGTTCAAGCTCACCCGGGCCCCGGGGTGTCCTGGGGAATTAAGTGAAGGGGCCACCTGTGGTTGCCCCTTCGCCGGGGCTCGGGACGTTCTCCCTGAAGCTTGGGGGCTCGCCAGGGGTCTGCCACCTTCACCCCGGACCCTGTCCCCTCCCTCCCTCAGCACTGCCCGCCCCCACCCCTGTCAGGGCTCAGGCTGCCACCCACCCGCTGAGGGGCATCTGGGGGGCAGATAACTACCTGGGATGGGGGCCTCGGCAGACCCCTAGGGGAGGGAGAGGGGCCTTGCAGGCAGGACAGTGGCCCTTCCTGCCTCTGGGAAGCCAGGGCCCCCACACACCCGGGCACAAGGCCTCAGAGCCACTCCGGCCCAGCACAGCACGGCCCTTCCCTGGGGGAAGCCGGTGAGGGCAGCCCTGTGTCCAGAGGAAGGGGGGCCCCACCCATCTCCACCAGGCCCCAGCCAAACGCAGCCCAATCTGCCCATGCGCTCCTGGACCTGGCTCCTGCATCCCCCGGCACCACCGCATCCCCCAGGAGCAGTGCTGGGGCCTGGGTGGACCTTCAGGTCATTCAGTCCTGTGAGACACAGGTGTTTGCCTAGAAAGGCTCCCCAATGAGACCGTGGGGCTGGGACTGGGGAGCCAGGGCAGGCCCCCCTGGTGTTGCTCTGGACACTCAGGGCCCTCCGTGCCGCTCGGTGCCCTGTGCGGACAGACCTGGTTATACACAGGCCACGGCAGCGGGAGACTAGCCAGGTGACTGGTGGTCAAGTGTGTTTCAAGGGAAACACAAGCAATTCAGCCGTGCAGAACCTTGGGCCACGCCGCTGGCGGCTGGCAGAGGGACCGCCCGGCCTGTGGAAGCCGCCTGCTCCGCACCGTGGCCTGCCCTGGTGCCTGCCCTGAGTCTAGCTGGCCACGGGGTCCTGTGTCGTGCTCGCCAGCCCTGGGCTCTTCCCATCTGCTCTGGGAGGGGGTCTTAGGTGCCTGGCTCACCAAACATGGATGAGGGTTAAGCCAGGACTAAACCAGAGGGTCCCCAGCCTCTCTTGCAGGGTATAGGAGGCTGGGGCCATTCCCCTGGCTCTCTCCGGCAAGCCTCCAAGCGTCCCAGGCTCCGGCAACTGCTGGGACCCGTGTCACCAGTCTGGCTTCACAGACCTACGTTAGGCTGCCCCACGGAGCAGGCCGCCTTGCTCCCAGCCCAGGGCGAGCTGGTTCCCCGCCCAGGCAGGAAATAGCCCTGACAGGCTGCCCAGGCGGATTCTGAAGCTCGGGCAGTGTCTGCACATCTGGAGCAGTTCTGGCTCTGGGCCTGGGGACCTATTCGAGGCCGCAGCTGTGGACCACCGTGTCCACATCCAGGCTTTGGGGGCAGCCTGGGCCGGAAACACTCTCGGGTACCAGTGGCACGCTGGGCGAGGGGTCTTTCTCAGCCAGGGGTGGGACCTGGACCCTGCAGTGGCCTCGGCAGCCGTTTCATTTGCAGCTGCTGGACCAGGGGCTCACACAGGTGTGCACACAGGGCACAGATGTGCACACACGCCCTCACGCCCCGCAAGCCATCCCACCCCTGCCCTGCTGCACTGCCTGGGGGAATGTCATGTCTAGCTCAGGATTGGGGACCAGAAGGGTCTTTCCAGCAGAATTCCTGCCTTGACTCCCCAAGGCCAAGGTGTGGGGGCTGCTTCTCTTGAGGACGGGGTTCCCACTTGCTGAATTTGCCTCTTTCCACACACCCTGAGTCCTCACCCAAGGCTCAGCACTGGCCTCCTGCATAAGCCACACACAGGGCAAGGGAGGTGCTGGGTAGGGCCAGGGGCCTGGACCCCTGGGCCATCAGGCCTAGGGCAGTGTGGCGTGGATCCGCAGCCAGGGAGGAAGGCAGCGGCCCAGCCCGCAAGCAGGGGGAGAAGCAGGGCCCCACCCCCCCACACCAGTCAAAGATAAAGGACCACGCAGAACCGAGGTCCAGCCAAACAGCAGCTTTATTAGTGGTGCTGGATGCCCCCCAGTGTGCAGCCCGCTCGAGTGTCCCGGGGCTCCGGGGCAGGCTCTGGCGGCGGCGGGGACAACGCTGTGGAGCAGACACTGGACGGATATAAATAAAGCTTTGGTGTGTAGGTTTCCAGGAGTGAAGGTTAACACCGTGAGACAAGTACTTCGCACGACACCAGCTCTCAACGTGAAGGGGGTTTTGGCCGAGGGGGGCCATCTGGGAGACGAGCTGGGGCCCCTGCGGGCGCTGGCCAGGCCCCGCGCGGGAGGGCCTCAGGGCTGCGGCTCGGCGTGGCCCTGGCGTTTCGCCTTCATCTGTAGGTACCGCCCTTTGCCCTCCTCAAAACGCTTCTTCTCGTCCTCGGTCTCGGGCTGCGGACCAGAGAGAAGTGGTTAGCTGCAGAAGTGGCCGTGGGGGGGCGGGGGCCGCCCTCAGGGCAGAGACTCCCCCTCCCGGGCCTGGGCAGTAACCTCGGCCAAAGTGCTGCAAGGGACGAGGGGGCCTTGAATGGCAGAGCCCCTGGGGTGCCCAGGAAGGAGGTCCTGCGTGGTGGGCATGGAGGCGCGGCCCCCCACCTTCCACGGCAGGTGGAGTGCCAAGCCTGGGATTGGCAGGGACTCAAGTGAAAACACAGCTGAGGGCCTGGAGGGGAGGCCTGAAGCCAAGTGGGGCGAGGAAGGACACGGTCCGGTGGGTGCTCTGGCCCGAACGCCAGCTGAATGGCCTGACCCCGGGGCCACACTGCGCTGTGCGACCTCAGGCGGCCGCTCCATCCCGGTGGCATGGTGGCAGTGGCCGTTTCGTGGGCAGCGCGCCCTGTCTGCACAGCTGCCCCCACCCCTGTTGCCACCTCCCTCTCTTCTCAGGGGGCAGTCACTGAGCAGCGGGGACTTGGCCGAAGCCTGGACGTGGGCCCGGCTCCAGGTTCTTGCCAGCCGCCCGGCCAGGGCAGGGCCAGCGTCCCTTTCGCTAAGCGGCGTGGCCCCGGCAGAGGTCACTGTGGCCACACCAGGAAGTGACTTTTCTGAGGCCCCATCTGTCCGGCCACAAAGTTCCCACCGGATTCGGGCTGAGTGAGCTGTGCTAATTCCTCTGGGGCGGCATTTCCTGGCGACACTTTGAGAATGCCCAAAAGCCAAAGAAATGGGCCGGTTGCCCTCCATCCTCAATGACACCGAGGCCGAGCGGCTATTTTTGGGCCCAAGTGCTTTATAGACGAGTGGTCTGCGGGCACAGAGAGAACATCAGCCGGCAGGTGTAACGTCGGGTCACACCAAAGGCTGCCCCCTCAGCCTTCTCAGAGATGGTTCCCTGAATGGCAGGTGTGAACGGTCCCTGAATATGACAGGTGTGAACGACAAACCCGCAGCGGAGGGCTCCTGTTTGGAGTCCGGGGCACGTGGAGACCTCCCCGGGGCCCTCTTGGCTTCGTGTCTGGCTGACTTAACGGTGAACTTGAGCCTATGCAGTCTGGCCTGAAGCAGCCCCAGAAAACAGTGTTCTAGCTCAGCTATCGCAGGCCAGCCCCCCGCTGCTGAGCACACGGCCACGTCCTGCCGCCTCCGCACACCCGGGCGGGATGCGCGAGGCCAGGCGGCTCAAATGCCGACGTGCACGAGTCACCGGGGGTGAAAGTGCAGATTCTGATCCAGTGGGGCTGGAGAACTGTTGCGAAGTGTCCAGTGTCCAGTGAACGTTGCGGCTCAGGGACCACTTTGAGTAGCAGGGCCCTGGCCCTGCTCCATCTGTCCCTGCCTCTGAAAAGGCCAAGAACGCAAGGTTAAGGGCACCAGGCTAGGACAGCAGGGGCCTTCTCCCCGTCGTGGAACCTCGTGGGCAGAGCATGTGGGGCCTGGAGTTGGGAATAGGGCGTCAGGGCCTGGGGAGGGCTGGCTGAGAGCAGGAGAGCTGGAGAAAGGAGGAGGCAGCAGCCTGCACCATATGTGAGGCCACTCCCGGCTCTGCAAGCCTGGCCTCTCTGCTCAGGGCTCCGGAGGCGTCCCTCTCTCTAGCAGGGAGGGTTTCTTGCTGTTCTTAGGCAGGGGCCTCACTGGTGGCACAGGGGTTAAGTCTCAGCACTATGAAGCTATCCTCAGCCACTGCAGCACGAGTTTGATCCCAGGCCCGGGAGGTGACCCACAGGGCGCAGCAGACCTCTCCTGTCTCCCCGCTGCTCCCCTCAGCAGTGTATTTCAGTGGATCTGCCTGTTCTGCTCCCCACTGTCTCTGGGGAATCCTCTCATTCCCACACCTCTGGCCTGTACCCCAGTGATACATAAATAAATCTTTAAAAAAATAAAAAAGAAAGGCCAGAGGCTTGAAAAGCAACCCAAAAGGCAAAAGGGTTTCCCCTTGCTTTATGTCCTATTACTGTGGTGTGTTCACACCACTGACTTGGGGCTCCCTGGCCTCCAACTCTGCAGGGCAATGAAGCATCCTGATGGGCGACAGCTAAATGGGCTGGGAGCTGCAGGGGCACTGGCTTCTCACCCTGACAACACACACTGGCCCAGGTTCTGGAGCCTTCGGGGAAGATACGCCGCTGTCCTTCGTGTCAGGTTTCCCAGCCTGGTTTGGCCAGGGATCTCTTTCCTAAGGGCCCACCCTGGGGTGGGCTGAGCGGGAAGCACCTCTTGCACTGCTGGCCTCACAGTGGCTGTGGCAGCCCTGGGAGTGGCCCAAGCTGCAACAGGACATGGCCGGCCACTTCGGGACCCTTCTGGAACAGCCTCTTCAGCTCCAAAACGGGCCTGGCCCCGCTCCCCTTGGAGGCCAGGGGGCCGGTCCGGTCTGAACCCCGGGGTCCCACCTACCAGTCCTGTGTCCAGGACTCCCCCTACCCCTTCCTGTCAATGGGGCCAGCACCCCCAGGGCTGCCGTGCCTGCCCCCACCAGCCACCCACACACAGGGGCGGGGGCCGCTGGAGCCCACTCAGCCTCAGAACAGTCGAGGCCATGGGGAAGGCAGATCAGCGCTGCGAAGGGTGGTGGGCGCCGTGGCGGCCCCCCGGGCACAAGCGAGCCGCGGGCTATGTGCTTCTACCACCCCGAGGGTACGGTCATGGCCGCAAGGCTGGGCTCGCAAGCCGCAGGGCAGAGGGCGTTCCCCACAGCCTGGTGGAGGGCAGGCTCCCAGGGGGCTCCCACCACCCCGGGGCCTGCACAGGAGAGGACACCTGCAGGGCCGAGCCTCACCTGCCCTCCTGGGGGCAACCAGCTCAGGCCGGGACCCGCGGGAAGGGCTGGGAGGCAGCTCCCCGGGAAGGTTCCAGGCGAGTGCGGGGTGGGCACGGGGTGCGTGGGGAGGGCTTGTGCGAAGGGTGGTCTGCCACCCGTCCTCCCCTGCTGGCCAGACCCACGGACGGCAGAGCGAGCTGCCCCGAGGAGCCCGCAAGGCCGAGGCGGTGTCTCCAGGTCTGTGCAGGACGGCCCTGGCGCTCCGGCCCCTGCGCCGGCCCTGAGCAGCGAGCGTGCACCCCCCCCCACCCCCAGGGCCTCGGCACTGGTAACCGCATGAGCGGGCGGGTGACCGGCCAGGGCGGGGTCCACCTGGATGGCTTTCCAGGCCCCTCTACTCCGGAGTAGCGTGACTTTGGCACCAGAGGCCCGCCAGCAAGGCCAGCGGCTACCCAGGTGGGGCCGGCCAGAGCCTGAGCACTAGTGAGAGCGAGCCTCCAGGCGCACCCTTGGCTCCCGGGGCGCAGGTGGGCGCTGAGGTTGGCTTCCAGGGAGCCTGTGGGGTGGGGAGGCGCGGTTGGGCCAGAGGGGGACACGCCTGGCCCAGAGCCACCCAGGAGCTCACGTCTCTATTTTAGCGCCTATTTGCACTTTTCTTTCTTCACTTAATTATAGCAAAGTGCAAACAGACACCCGGCGAGGCAGCCGCAGCTCTAGGAAGCTGGGGCCACCCCTCCCTCTCCGGCACACAGGACTTCGAGTCACCCGTGGGAGGGCCGGGCTGCTCCCCCCACCCCCTGCAGCACCCTGCCCCGGTTCTGGGCTCCCGAGGGCACCGGCGGAGATGGCCAGGCGCTTCCTAATGGCCTCCTAATGGCTCCAAGCCATCTGGGCTGGAGCCCGGGGCAGTAGGAGAGGCTCTCGGAGCGGTTCTAGGGAGCCGTGGGCACACTGGCGCCTGCGAGACGGCCCGCGAGGAGCACCTAAGCCTCGGCTGCAGCCCTCCTGCTGGTGAGGAGACTCCTGCCTGAGCGGCAGCTGGCCAGCCAGTCAGCCCAGACACTGCTGCTCCCTCCGCTCATCCCAAGCAGGGGGCTTTCTGGGGACGTGTCGCCCTGGACCTGCAGTCGTCATGGCTCTTCTCCACCTGGGAGGCGGCAGGCGGGACACCAGTCCCGGAGGAGCAGAGACGTGGGCGCCATCTGCCTGTCCCAGGTCCAGCGCTTGCCTGCTTCGTGGTCGGGACACTCGTGGCTGCCGCAGCCCAGGTGTCCTCCAGAGCCGCAGCGCCGGGGAGCACAAGGCTGACTCTGTCACTCTTAGCAAAGTCGGGGGCATCACCCACACGCTTCTCCTCGTCCAGGTCACGTGCTCCAGGACGGGGTGGGCACTCACACAAAGCAGCCGTGGCTGGACGCCCACGGGGCAGTAGTGCTGGAGCCTGGTCAGGGCCCGTGCTGGGGCCTGGGGCGGTGAGGCTGCTGGCGCCCATCCCCAGGCAGTACTCGGCCCAGCTGCCTACTGCCCCCCCACCGCACAGCTCCACAGCTCCATCTGGCAGGACCTTCTGGCGCCTGACCACACGTCACCCCCTGACCCCGCCGGGTCACCCCAAAAGGCTGAGCTCCTCACCCATTGGCAGCGCAGCCACCCCGAGTCTAGAACCTGAGTGTGAAGGCCCCAGGGCTCCTCTCTCTAGTTCTGTTCCTGGGTGACGAGGGAAGGAGGCCTCAGGCTGGCGGTTCCTAACGCCAAGCGCATCTGGTTCCAGCATCCGCGGGCGGAGGGGCCCAGTACGGGGCAAACTCGCCAGCCTCGGGAGGGGCCGCCCAGGCTTGTGTGGAACGTTCCAGTCTCTCGGAGCCCAGCCAGGCATGGCAGGGGGATTTGGTGGACATCAGGGCAGCGAGCGGTCCCCCAAGTGCTGCCAGCCCCAAGGCTGACCTTAACCTGGCTGCCCCGAGGCGTCCCGCCAGGGGGAAGCTGACAAAGGCAGTCAAGGGCCGGGCCCTCACGCCACCCCAGAGGAAGGACCACTGTGGCAGGGGCACCGCGTCTCATGCCTGGGGGCGGCAGCGCCTGCCCCCTGGCTGGGAAGCACCCCAGGCCACGTGTGCTGATCAACAGCCCCCCAGGCGAGGGACGAGGGACGCCAGGGCACCTCTGCGGGGCGGGCGGGTGTGGACTGACAGGAGACAGACGCCACACACGCCCCGGCCCAGCTGCCGCCCCCCTGCAGCGTCTCCCTCCATCCGACAGAGTAAATAGACACATAAGTTGTTGGCTGCTGCTGCTTTCATGGGGGACGGGAGGCGGCGGCGGAGGGAGAAGGAGAAAGCTCCCCCACGGGAAACCACTTTTTTCGGGCGCATGAAGCTGCTGGCAGGGAGCGGGGCTGTGGGTCTGGACCACCACCTCCACATTCCACCGCCTCGGGGAGAAGGGTGCAGGCGGCGCCTGTCTGGTGTGTGTGTGTGTGTGTGGGGGGGGTGGCCGCAAGGCGGACGGACTGGGTCACAGCGACCTGGCCGCAGGGATGCCACCCACCTTCCGGGCCCCAAGTTCTCCAGCCTATAAAAGGGGGCTCGGGAGGGGAAGTGCGGAAGTGCTGGGCCCTGGTGCACAGGCCGAGGCAGCAGGGCCTCTGGGGCGTCACACGCAGCCCTGCGGGGTGGGGGCTTGGGGGAGCTGGCTGGGCTCTCGTGGCTGCCAGGCCTGCTGTCCTCCAACCCCCCCCACCCCCAGCCCTTCCTGTCCACTGCTGCCTCCCGGGCTCCCGGCCATGGGAGGGCAGGCCTGTGGCTTTCGGAGCCGAACGGTGCAAACCAAATGTTTTCCATTTTGCATTTTCCGTGCTTCGAGAACACACATTTGGAACTTGGCACAGAGCGAGAGTGACTAAGTTCCACCCTCAGTAAAATCAATAGCTTGTCCTTTTTGTAATTAATGAATGTCTGCTGCGAGGAGTGCTGCCAGGGCCGACGCAGCAGCCTCCTGTGCGCTGGGGCCCGGCCTCCCCGGGGGCTGTGGGGCGCACCCTCCCCCGCACCCTGCGGGGCAGAGCGGGCCTGGGGCCACCCTGCGGGCGGGTGAGACATCTGCCACGCGCCACTCGGCAGGCCCGCCGGGGTCATGGAGAGGGTTGCTCGGGCCAGGCCCCAGCGAACGCAGCGCCCAGGACCCACTAGCCCCACCAGCAGCTGCGCCCCGAAGTGGGGCCCAGCCCACGGGCCCCAAGTGCAGTGGGGGACGCCTGGGACGCTGTGCTTGCGTGTGCAGGGCAGGCCCCTCCCCTGCTACCGGCGCCGCAGCCCGTGCTGTCTCTCTTGCCTGCATTCACCCCACGGCCCCCTGGGGTGCAGCCAAGTCTCCACCGACTTGACTGTTGCAGCGTCATAATCTTTCTATCCGAGGCAACCCTCACCCCACAGCACCAGCTCAGCGCCCCTCAATAACTGCCCCCAGTGCAGCCATGAAGTCTCCCCGCACCAGGCAAGCGGGAGGCACGGAAGGGGCAGGGGACTGGTGCTGGCACAGAAATGGCTGTGAGGGGTGACCAGGCCTTTAGAGAAAGGGTCGGGAAGGTCCCATCTGGCTTATCCCAAAGTGAAAGACCCCAGCCCCTGCCCCCCTCAGTGCGCTCCCGGGCTGCGGGCGTTGTCAGCATCGTCCCCTGCACACGGTGGTAAAGCTAGTGCCCGCCAGCCTCTGCCCCATGTGCTGTGTGCCCAGCCACCTTCCCTGCCCTGCCTGGGCCCAGCACCCAGGAGGTGCTTGCTGAGCGAGCAAGCAAGCAAGTGAACAGTGAAATAAAAGAAGATCAAAGCAACAAAGCCCAAGGGCGACTGGTGTGGTCTTCACGTGAAAGACAAAAGCAGGGGCTTTGCTCCAAGGTCGCGCACCCAGGCACTGTCTCGCTCCCAACCCCACAGGCTGAGGCCAGCCCTGGGGCCCACAGGGCTGAAAAGCTACAGAGGCATGACCCAGACCCCCGCACACTTAGGCAAGGAAAAGCCCCAAGAATCTCAGCCTCCCCGGGGGGGTCTCTCCTCTGGGGTGTGTGCGCACGCACGCATGTGTGTCCTCCATTGCGGACCCCCGGCGGGGAGGTCCTTCCACTGTGCTTCTTTGAACTCAGGGTCAGAAGTGCCAGGCCTCAGGGCTTTCGCCCAGCCCTACTCACAGAGAAGCCACAGGGCCACCCCGAGGAGGCCCTTCGCTCCACCCCATCACATACCAGGCGCCAGCTTGTCCTGCTGGAAAACTCTCTGGGCCTCTGCCCCACCCCCTAATCCACCTTCCAGGGCCACCCTGGTGGTGTCTGGGGTACCCATTTCAATGCACCCACTGCAAATCTGGCCCATGGTCCCCCTACCCCTGTGCAGCTGGAGCTCCCGAGTGCCCGCCTCTGTGCTGCAGAGATCACCCTCTCAAGAGCTGGCCTGGGTTTGAAGACACGACAGCGAAGCAACGAGGTGCTGACCTTCGGCACGTGGGAGCTGCCAGCATTTTAACAAGAAAACGTGTGTCCCTGGTGACTCAGGCCCTCTTTCGGAGAGTGGGCCAGTCGGGCCAGTCCAGGGCACTGGCTGTGTTAGGGGGAAAGGATGTCCCGAGCTAATCCCATACAGGCTTTGTGGACCCCACCCCCACTCCAGACTAAAGCCATCAGGACATTGGGAAAGACAAATCCCATCACCACCAAGGGGAGGGTGGCTGGGACCTGAGGGTGGAGTTGGGCAGCCAGGTTGGGTATAAAAACCAAACACGTGGGCCTTGCTCGCTCTCTGGCTCGCGATCGCTCGCCTCCTGGCTTCACCGCTCCTGGCTGGCGGCAGCTCTGAGAGCGCCATTTTGGGATTCCTGATGGGCGGATCGGGTAGGACGCATTTAAAACTTTGTCTCCCACTTTCCTCCCAGAGCTGTCCATTTCCTCCTTTCCCCTTCCCTTGTCAATAAACCTTTTATGAACCTTTCGCGTGTGCCAGCGGTGGAGCATGGATAAGTCCTTTTAAGCGCGCGGGTGAGGACCCACAGTCAGGCACCCCGTTTTGTACCGGGGTTGCTCTACAACAGCAGGTCCAGCAGAGGCCAGCACGGTGCTCTCAGGGAAGCCTCAAAGGGGCCTGCAGCCGGGACAGGTCAAGACAAACGCGGAGAGTCAGTTCCCGGCGGCGCAGGGTGGAGGGAAGGGAGGATGGTGTCCGCTGACGGGGGCCGCGCGCCGTCATCCGCCCTCCACAGGACCCACACCCAGGCTCCAGCAGACGTGTGTCTTACGGCCCCTGGATTCTGGCATTTTCCCATCACTAGGGAGACTTCCTGCTAAATACCCAAAGCCACGGGACAGAGCAGGACACCGTAAGGCAATTCAAGGGTGTGCTAGTCCCTGACTCAGCCGTGGGCTGGCACCGGGGCCTGGGGGCGGGGAGCAGCGTCTCTGGCTGGCGTTGCTCCCTAGACCTTCCAGAACAGGTGGGCCGGGGCTACTGCTCCCCAGGACAGCTGTTGCTCCTGAACTAGGGAGCAATCAAAAAATCATTCCAAAAGTTTAGGTGGGGGTACTGCAACTAACTAGTTGTGTGCTGCAGGAAGCAGACACAGATGAGGCCACGTCCCCGCAAGTCCAGTGCCACAGCCTCTTCTGTAGGAAGGGGGTGCTCCACGCTCACCCCCCGGCCTGGCAGAGGCACCGAGAGGCGTGGCGGCCCCGCGGTGCGGCCTCTGAGCTGGGTGCAGCTGCACACGGCAGGGCCCCGAGGAGATGCTGCGGGAGGAAGCACCACCCAGGGGACAGAGAAGCGAAGCAGGTGCTCGTAGCCATGAGTGAGCCTCGCCCTGGAAGGCAGGGACGGGGTAGCGAGCACAGCCCTGAGTTCCTCGATCTCCTGGTTTAGTCTATTCATAGAAAACATTTTGTCACCCTGGAGGCTGCAGACGAGGCCTCCGGGCCCAGGCCCTATCCAGGGTGTGTCAGCTGTAGGCCACCAGCCAGGAGGTGAGAGCTGGGTACCCAGCGCAAGCCCCTCAGGGCAGGGGTACACCCCATGGTGGGGTTTTCTGGGAGCAAAGCCGAGCAGCTTCACTGAGACCCTGGGGGTGGCCAGGGGACGTGGCTGTGTGTGGCTCGCGGGCCCATGGGCCCAGGCTGTCCTGGTCAAGGGCAGGTGCCACGCCCTGTGCCACCTGGCACCTCTCACCTCACGTGTCTCCAGCGCCTAGGGCTGGGCAGGTGCTGGGCACGGCCCTCATTCACCCAAGATGGGGGACAGCAGCTGCGCCCAGAAAGCAGCCTCGCAGGCCTGGTCCCCACACCGGGTCGGGAGCCCAGGCGACCAGGGCCTCAGCCCAGAGTCTAGACCAGGGGCCGGTCCAGCCTTCCGCGTGCCTCCTCTGACAATTAGCCTGGAAAGTGCTGGCAACGCACACCGGCCTGCCCAGCATCAAATATTCATCAAGAAACAACTCCAAGCAGCCACACTGCCTCGTGTCAGCCAGGCCCCGGGGACAGAGCTAAAAATAGAGCAGAGGCTGAAGAACTGCTGCCATGGGAGGGGGGCCTGGGGGAGGCTCAATGCCTGCCTTGCCCCGCCACGAGTCGCACACGTGTGCACCGGGGACAGATGATGAGCCGCTGGCCGGGGTCCCCAGGGGAGCGGCCAGGAGGGGCCGGAGCAGAGGCCCTCCCTGGGGAGTCGGCCCACTGCCCAGACTGGGGATATTTTTATCGACACCGGTGCACCCCAGGACACAGCGGACCCCAGGACACCAGTGAAGAATCAAAGACCATCTCTAATTAGCGAGGAATAACAGCCTGGGGTGACAGGAAGTCAGTCAGCGGGAGGCGAGGCCATCGCCAGGCGGGGCCTTTCAAGCCCAGGGGACCGAGCGTGACCATGACCAGCCTCTCCTCCAAGCAGGCCTTTCCCCACCAGCCTCCGCAGCCCCTCTTGTGCCTCCTCCTCCTCCTTGCTGTTTCTGCAAAAGGCACAGGTGGCCCCGGGGGCACAGATGGTCCAGCCCCGGGTTGTTACCCCACCCACGAAGGCGCCAGGCCTGCAGGGAGGCACTCTCCGCATGGGACTGGACTCCGGGACACTGAGCCCTCTTGGCGGAGGCCCTGGTCTCCTGACTGGTTGGGTTCTGCGGTGGGCATGGCTTGGGGGCAGCAGGGCAAGTCCCCCCGCTCCCCCGGCGGAAGTGGAGGAAGGGCCTGGAGGTTCAGGACATCCCTGGCGCCACCCTGTAACCACCAGCTGGCTTTGCTGTTCTGCTCCCTTCTCTCTGGCCTCCAGGCCCCATGCTCCCATATCCTGGGCAGTGCAGAGAGCTGTCCCCCCAGCCCGGGCCCCGCCCTCTGGGTGCAGGCCCCTCACCGAGGTGTCCCTGCTCAGAACTGAAGTTGCAGTTGCTCCCCATGTCCAGCTCCCCCTCCCAACCCTCACATGCACCCTTTAATAGCCTCTACTTGGCTCCTACTGTTTACTGTCTCCTGGAAGAAGGTTCTGGAACAACATTAGACAGCAGCAGGCGATGATCTGAGCTCCTGAGACAAATCGGCTGGCAGGGGCACTCACCCACCCTTTGTACACAGCTGGTAAGCTTGGGCCGAGCTGGGGCCCACATGGTGGGCACTGCCCTACCTAGGAGCCCAACAGCATGGCAGCTGTGGGAGCAGCTGGGGGTCCTCGGGGACCTGCAGAGCCTGTGCTGACTGTCCTGGCCCGCGGAGCAGAGGCCAGCAGCCCGTGGACCACTCAGACGGCTCCTGAGCCCTACTCTGGGCTGGATGAGGGGCCACACCCAGGGCCGGGAGTGAGACCAGTTGTGGGCGCACACAACAGAGATGGTGCTATGGACCTGAAGACGCGGGGGTAGTGGGGGTTGCTCGACAGCGGAGGGGGAGCCCCTCCACGGTCTGCCCGAATGGAATTCTCCACGCGCGCCAGCCGGACAGGGAGGGCCGGAGCCTGCTTAGGCTCCCCGGGGACGGGGGGAGTGACCTCCAACCAGCCAGCCTCACTGGTCTGAGGGCTCCTCCGCCCCCGGGGCCAGGCCGAGAGAAGCAGGTGGGGCTCAGAGCCTGCGGCCGCCAGGGACAGATTCCAGGCACACCGACCGGCTCTGCTAAGGAATTCGAGGGGCTTGTCACAATCCCGCCAGCCACGGGGGTCTGCAGGTGTCATTCATGCGCTCGTTTGTTCGTTTGCTCCACAATCACCGGGGCCTCCAGCCGAGCATCCTCACCACCCGCCGCCTTCCCGGTCCTGCCATGAAGCTCGGCTGCCCCTGGCTCCTTGGAGCTCAACTCCCCAGAGCCGGCAAGTGGCTGGGGTCCTGGCTTCCAGGGCCTCTCAGCACTGCCCCTGCCCCTAGCCCTCCCGGAGACCCTGCCTGCTCTCTAGGTGCCACTTCACACCCTGGCCCGGCCCAGCGGCCACCACCTACCCAGCGCACAGCCCTGCTCCTTCGAGCACCTGCAGGCCCACTTCGGCCCAGGCGCCCAGAGCGGTGGCCTGGCTCTCACTGCCGCAGCTGTGCCCAGGAGGCCCCCCTGCTGCCGGGGTGCGGCTTGGTCCACGTCACACAAAAGCCAGGACACCCCACACTCGCCTTGAGAGGGTGGGCCAGCGACACGAGAGGGGCTCAGCCCCGCCCCCCCACAGGCCATGGGGAAGGGCCCTGACATTTGATGGGGCCGGAAAGTGGCCAGGCCTGGGTGCCACTGCCCAGAATGGGCTCGGGAGACCAGCCAGGGAGGAGACGCTTGGCCACTCACCACGAGCTGGGGCACAGGCAGCGACCGGCCCTCCTGGCTCAGGGACACGTAGGTGAAGAAGGCGCTGGCGGCCCGGTAGCGCTTCTGCGAGTTGTCCACCACGGGGTCGGCATCTACCAGGACCTCGATCTCCATGGACTTATTGCTGGTGAAGGTCATGCGCCCGGAGATGGTGATGACGCAGCCTGTGAGAGGAGGGCGGTCAGGAGGACGGGCAGGACCCAGAGCCCCCGGGTCATGTCAATAACTGCTAGGACATCGGAGCACGCAGCGTCAGGAGGCGCCAGGGCAGCCCGTGATCCAGAGCAGACACGGGGCTGACCCACACCTCCTCCCAACCTCAGGCCCTCGGTGCCCATCGCCAGCAGCGGCCCCACCTGGCTAACCGAGCTCCGCCAGAGAAATGTCCTCACCTCCCTAGCCGCCTGCCTGCAAGGGGCCCGGGGCCGGCTGACGGTGGCCTGGCACCGGCGTCCACACAGAGCAGACTAGCCCGTGGCTGACTGCGGGCTCCCTTCTCCCCAGGCCTTGCCGATGGACCCGAGCACCCGCGGGGCAGACACTGGCCTTCCCTGGGCTCAGCGCCCCATCCCGGTCAGATGCTGCAGGGGCCCCTCCCTACCCCGCATGCTCCCTGCATGGGTCAGGACGAAGTACAGAGACCCCTGGGGCACCCCCACATCACTGTCCCTGGTGTCCCTCTCCCTCCTGACCTCAGGTCCCGCCTACGGTCTTGAACGTCCAACTGCAGGTGCACACTGCGCCGGCCACTCGCCTCAGCTCTCCCGGCCTGGACCTGACTCTTGACCTCATGAAGCCCAGCTTTCCTGCCATGGGTGGACCCAGCTGCTTCCCGGGGTGACTGTGGGGCCGGTGCCATGTGTTTTGCCCCGGCCAGGAGGCGGCAGGTGGGAGTCAGTATCATCATCACTGATTGTTGGGGGCTGCCCCCCCACATGTGGCCAGAAGGGTACCCACCGGCCTTATCCTGGGCCCTGCTCCCCAGGAACTGGGGCGGCTGCCAGGGTCCTTTCATGCACATCCCTCCCCGCCCGCCAGGAGACCCGTGTCCCAGCCCCGCGGAGACAGGCCCACAGACGAGTCAAGAGACCCCGAGGCAGACAGGCCCGAGCAGCGCGGGGACAGGCAGGGGAGAGCGTGCGGGCAGCCAGGCGCAGGAGGGTTAGTCTACGTTGTAAAGTACTGGGATGTTCTGTGCCACACCAACTTCGTACTTAATGGGGGGTGCTTCGTGTCAGACGGGGCCATTTCTGGGGGGAAGGAAGGCCACGGGGTCAGAAGTAAGTGACACGGTGAGCACCACACGCAGAGCACCCAGGGAGCCCTGGAAGGGGGGAGTCTGGGAGGCTGAGTCCAGCAAGGGAGTGCGGAGATCTGCAGATGGACAGGGTGCCCACGCCCCTCTGCCCCCACCATCAAGCTGCACCCGTGCCCAGTCAGCGCCGCTCCCATGAGAGGGACCCCGTAGGAACTCGGGGACCAGGGGCTTGGGTGCAGGGCCACCCTCGGGGCTTGAGCGCTGCTTGGGGAACGACTAGAAAGGAGGCCTTCCCGAGTCTCCCACGGAGGTCTCCCCAAATGCCCTGCAAACACTTGGCTTCTCACGTCTGATTTCTGGGTTGGAAATCCAAATTTCTAACCTTAGTAAAAACTTTCAGACACATTTGGGCCTCCCTGGGGGCGGCAGGGGTTAAGTATCAGCACTATCTAGCTGCCACCAGCCACTGCAGCCTGAGCTCGATCCCTGGCCAGGGAGCAACCCACATGGCACAGCAGACCTCTCCTGTCTCCTCTCAGCAGTGGATTTCAGTGGATCCGCCTGTTCTGCTCCCCACTCTGTCTCTGGTGCATCCTCTCACCCCCGCATCTCTGGCCTGTACCCCAGTTCTTGTATGCATACATAAATAAAAATAAATCTAAAAAAAAAAAAAACCCTCAGACACCAAGCAGGCTGACTATGAACCACGGACACCGTGACAAGGAGCGCGCCATCCCAACGCTCCAGGCCTCTAAGGAGTCAGGGTGCCCAGACAGCCAGGGCCCAGCCTGCTCCCTCCTGGGGACCCACCGCACGTCCTGAAGAGGCTGAGAAAGGGTGTCTGGCGGGCTCAGGGAGGGGCTTTGTCTCAAAGACAGTCAGGTCCTACCTTAGTCACCTCCAGGAGGCAGAAAAGCTGCTAAGGCCCTTCCTGGCATAGACTCCCCCACCCCACCCCACAATCCGGGGCCTGCGGTCAGGGGGCCGGGAAGCAGCCGTCCCAGTCAGCGGTCACGGTCAGGGGCAAACACAGACACGCTGTCTGCACGCGGGTCGAACGTGGCGAGTCAAGGGAAGGTCTCCGCATCATGGACAGAACCGGGGAGTCGGGCACCCCCACGACAGCGGTCATTTCTACAGGGCCCCCTTCGTCTCTGCTACCTCAAGACGCTGTGCTCCCCCTGGCCACCTCGGCTGCAGTTGTGATGGCTACGGGGTCCCGTGTGACCGTGTCCAGCGGCCCGGGGAGACTGCACAGACACCGGCAAGACACCACAACTGCCACAAAACAGAAACCGCCTCTCTGCCCCCCACCCCTAGCCCCAGTGGGCAGACGGGACAGGACGGGACAAGCCCGCCAGCTTCTGGGAGGGAAGACTCTTTCTGTGCTCTGGCTTACGAGTGGTGGTGCCGAAGCAGCTGCCCACTACGGCGAAGTGGATCTGGAAAGGCCTCCCGTGGACGAGAGCTCAAGGCCGGCCTACAGCCGCAGCACCAACCAGCTCCTCCCATGGCAGGGAATCCCCGGCCCACAGGCACGGGGGGGGGGGTGCGAGGGCCGCTGGCTGCTTCCTCGATCACTCTCGGGGTGCCCTCAGCCACCCGGCACACAGCACAGGAAACTGGCTGCCAGCTGGGAACACTGATTTCCTCTCTCAGTTGGCGAATCTCAAGGCTGAGGTGCACATGACCTGCTTCTCTGGGGCAGATTCTAAAGTGCCTCTGGGCCACGTCAGTCAACCAGCTCAGAGGGACCCTGCAAAGCAGAGGGGAGGGCCCACCGGCCTTTCCGCACCCTGGAAGCTCTCGATGTCCCAGGGAGGGGCAACCCCACCCCCACCCTGGCTTCCTGTGCTGCCACGTGTTCTGCAGGAGGGCCCTGGCCTGCTGGACCTAGGCCTCGTTCTCAGCACCCTCCAGGCAGTGTTGGGGGGGCCAGCACACCCCTCATGTACCGTCACTCCGAGATCAGGGATGGTCCGACCTGACAGCTAGTACTACAAACAGCTGCTCTCAGAGGCAGGCTTTTCCAGAACCAGGCTGGCTCTCACGGCCCCGACCCACAGCCCAGGGCTCCGAGTCGCACCCCGAGGCCAGGGCCGGCAAGCAGGGCGGTGGCTTTGAGCAAGCACTGGGGGCACACCCCGTCGCCCCCGTCCCAGCTCTGAGTCGCTGGAACTGGATTTCTGTGTCCGGGAAAGTGACCAGCACCAGCGCTGTCCCAACCCGCCCAGTGATGCTCCACCGGCCCCAGCTCTGAGCCCCGGGGGTTCATGACCGCGACAGGCCGCCTCTGGCCCTGCTCCAGGGGCGCTTCGGGGGATGGCGTACGCTGCTCTCCAGGGGGACAAATGCCCTGACCCCCTCTGAGGCAGGTTCTCCACACTGAAAGGCCGGATGGACAAACCCCACGGGGCGCCCAAGACCACCTGTGGCAGTGGACGGGCAGCAGGCCCCTGAGACCCGGGGCCACCCTCGCCTGCCGGCCGGGCCCATTACCTTTCCTGATCTTGTCGTGAAAGTTGATGGCGTCCACGGAGGCAGTGACGATGTTGGTCTTGCAGTGGCGAGCGGCCACAATCCCGGCCACCTCATCCATGAGCTTCATGGTGACCCCTGCGCAGAGAAGGGCACAAGGCAGGTCAGCTATGGGGAGGGTGTTTCCCATCCAGGACACAAGTCCTGGCCACCAGCAGGGCCGCAGCCAGCACTTGCAGGGCGGAGGGGTGTGTGCATGAGGTGGGGCCCCGGGAGCTTGTGCTTTCAACTTGGCCTCCTCAGAGCTTCTGAAAATAACCACGGCCGATGTTCTAGGCCACTCGCAAAATAACAACCCTTTTTCTACCCCGCATGGCCATCTTACTCTGCCAGGACCAGGCTTCATCACAGCACACACAGATTAGCCTCAGAGTCAGGTGTCGGGGAGGGCCTAGGGAATCAGGTGCCACACACCGTGGAGCGGCAGGCCTGGAAAATGGTGTAGCCACTTGGCACAAGTCTGACTAACAGAGAGAGACATCTTGTAGGGCCCAGCGATCCCACTCCTGGGGACAGACCCAAGAAATAAAAAACACCCACAGGAACTTCCCCATGAGGGCATCACAGCAGTACCCGTAAGAGCCCCTAAGTGGAGACGACCGAACCACCCAATGCAGAAACAAGAGGCAGCCCCCCGCGCAGCGGAGCACGACTCAGCCGTGATAAAGAAGGGCATCCTGACACCGGCAGGATGAACCTCGAAAATCGGCTGAATGAAAGAAGCCAGATGCAAAGGGCCGCGCGGTGCGGGATCCCGTCTCTGTGGAATGCCCAGAACAGACAAGTCCATCGGGGCAAAACACAGGTCGGCGGCTGTGTGGGGGAGGGGAGGGAGGGACAGGCGTGACCACAAATGGGCCCAGTGCAAACGGGAGGGACAGCCCCGCTCAGCCCCGAGCACGGGGAGCATCGGGTTCCACCGATATTTCTGAATCTAACATTTAACTCCTCACAGGTTTTGTTGTTTTTTTAGTATCAACAACATGTGGACTGGCCTAAAAATAGGGACTTCATTTTATTTCCCCGGCCCAGCGGCTGCGGGTCACGCCTGCCCACCAGCCCGGGGAGCAGTGCCCGGTGCCGCTGACGGGCCGTGGGTGGCCACGACGCTCCCGTTTCCATATTTGAGCGCAGCTGGCGGGGGCGGGTGCCAGCCTCCTATATTAAGAAAACGATAGTAAGTTCACCCTACTTTAACCGGCCACCCTGTGGTAATTACAAGGGGTTATTCTAAGAATCAGCTGGCGACGCCTCCCGAGACAGCCCTCCCACCCCGGCTCTACCTGCGAGCCCATCTCCCGAGCCGGCCGAGGACAGAGGACGCGCGGGAAGGTAATTAATAGGGATTATTTCTGGCAAACACCGCTCAGCAGGAAAAGCAACGGGTTTCTAAGTCAAAACGTTCAGGGGGGTCCGCTAGGGGCCTGGCCTGCTGGCCCTGCGCCCACGCCCTGCAGACCCGGGAGCCGGGCAGAGGCCACCTGGCCTGTGCCAGGAACGGTCATGACCAAACCCGCTCGCGGCGGCTCCATGGACACTGCTCCCCCTGTTTTGATTTTTTTTTCTTAAAGATTTATTTTATTTTTATACAAGAACCAGGGTACAGGCCAGATGCGCGGGAGGTTGAGAGGATTCACCAGAGACAGAGCGGGGAGCAGAACAGGCAGAAGGACCGAAGTACACTGCTGAGGGGAGCAGCGGGCGAGACAGGAGAGGTCTGCCGCGCCATGTGGGATTCTCGCCGGCCGGCTGGGATCCAACCCGCGCTGCAGAGGCTGTGGAGAGCTTCACAGTGTGGCGCTCAACTGCCTGCGCCACCAGGGAGGCCCTCCCCGTTTTGCACAGGTGGCCGGCAGAGCAGGACAGCAGGTCCTGTGGGGAGTGGCCAGGCCAGGCAGAGGTGGCATCATGCCAACCCTCTTGCTCCCCACTCTGGGGAGGGCAGGCAGGCAGGGGCCTCCAGGGACACGCAAGGCCAGGTCTAGGCGGCAGCTGGGGTGAGGGCTAGCAGCTGAGAGTCGCACATCCGTGCCTGAGGACACCGGCCACGGGGCCTCACCGCCACAGTAGCTAAAGGGGACGCAAACGCACACGGACATGGCACCAAAGACAAAAGACCCCGGCGATTTCGTGAGAAGGCCATTCTCATGCTGCATGGGGCCAGGTGTCCCCAGCAAAATACTTTGTAGTTCTGGAAGTGGGGGGAGTCACTGACGAGGAGGGCCCCGGAACTACATGTTCCCTGCTGGAGGGAGCTGCAGAGGGGACCCGGTGCAGCAGGAGAAACCAGCTCCTGGATAGGTGGCCACAGGGCCCATTGATTGGAAGGGGCAGGAGGGCCGGCAGGGCTGTGCATCGATCGATCGATCGATCGGGGGACTGGCTGCGGGGCTGAGCCAGAGCCCCACCTTCCCCACCCCCGCAAGCCATCTGGATGGACAGGAAGCTGCTCTTTGGAGCAGAAGCTTCAGGGAGTGACGTGTTCACAAACAAGGATTCTTAGAAAGTGAGAGCTGGGAGGACCGCGGAGGTTACCTAACTCGGCTCTCAGCTCTACCCTGGGACGCGGCCCGGGGGGGGGGCGCTCGCCAGCCCAGAAGCCCCGCGGAGAAGCCAGAGGCCGGCTGCCTCCTTCCCCTCCTCACCGCACCCCCTCCCCGCCGCAGGGGCTTGGCTCCCATCTGCACACAGGGGGGCGCCAGCCAAACAAGGTCACAAAACTGGGAAGGAGCATCTGTGCCTTATTCTGTACTTTTCAGTGAAATCAATTCCACCCACAGGCGCAATGACTGCTTTTCACAAGCGCCAGCGAAAGCCTAGCAAACACGAGCATCTGGGCAGGAGGCCTCCTCCCGCACCTCGCCCCCCCATGTCCACAGGCTTCCCGGTCCCCACCTGCCCACACACGCGCACACGCCTGCCCTGCCTTCTGGCCCCTGGCTGCGCCATGCAGGCCCCCGGGGTCCCTCCCAGGGAGGAGCTGGGATTAGGGTCGGGCAGCAGAGGCGGGAGGGCAGGATGCGTGTCCAGGGACCGAGAGCCTGCACGAGGGCAGGGAGCGGGAACCCCGAGGCCGGGCTGTGGTGGGAGGGGCTGGCTTGGGGGTGTAGGTGCTGCAGCAGAGCCTTGCTTTGCCAGGACTGACCCAACCGCACGGCTGGGGCGGGTCAGGGTAAGGGGACCCCAGAGGTGGGGGTGATCCCTGAAAATAAGTGGGGACCACCGCTCAACCAAGCTGAGGATGGTGAAAGCACAGGAGGTGGGGGGCGGTGGAAGGGCTCTGCAGGCTCAAAGCCCCCAGCCCGCCCCGTGAGGATGTGAGCGGGAGCCAGCAGGGGTGCAGTGCATGGCAGAGGGCCTGGGGTCTGCAGACGGAATGCAAAGCCAGGGCACTGCCAAGCCCTCCTTCCTCTTTTCTGTGGGTGGATTTTATTCTTCTTTTTCTAGCTCAACACTTCGGTATTTTTAACTTTTCTTTTTAAGTGTCACAGCTCCAAGTTACCCATTTTCTTTCTGAGAATGTCTTCAGCCCGCCCTTCCGCCACACTCCGAGGCTGAGAGGAAGCCTCTTCCCGCGCGCGCCTTTCTAGATAACTTAGAAGTCCAGGTGTCACCTCTTCTCCCACCAAGAGTCACGGGAAGAGGCTTTCGTAACCTCCGGGCAGACGAGGGCCTAATAGGAGGGCTGCTTGGGCGTAGTGAATGCCGCCGGGAGGGGCGGGGGTGGTTGAAATGCTCCTGCGGTCACCTTCATGCACCTTCATGCGTATGTTTTGCAAATGCCCCACTGGGAAAAAGCACGTGACCTCCGTGGAGCACAGCAGCCCCTCTGCTCTCTGTAATAAGGTGGAAAAAATTAAATCGAGACCAACTAACTCTCAGCAAGGACTTCCTCCCTTCCTCCGAGCTGGGTGCTTTGCTGTAACGGCTCATTTATCCCCCAGCCCCTCGCAGGAAAGGAGGGGCAGCCCGGGAGGCTCAGCAGGGGTGCCATTCGGGGCAACTGCACGCTGAGACACGGGGAGAATGGACGATCAGACCCGGTCAAAGCTTTGGCCCACAGGCTGCGGCTGCGGCTGCTGCAGGCAGGAGACGTCCGGGCTGGGCACAGGGATCCGTCAGTGGCCCCTTGGGGGAGCCCAGAGAGGCGTGGGGACCTGGCAATCCCACGGGAGGAAAGGTGGGACGCCCGCCCAGGGGCAGCGTGGCTGAGAGGCCGGTGGGCTCAAGCGCAGGCCTGTGAGGGGCGGGGGGTGGGGCAGCGGCTGGAGCCCGGGTCGTGCGTTTCTGGGGACCCTGAGTCCCGGGGCCGCCGGGGTACTCGCAGTCAGCCAGATCTCAGCCCAGGCCTGGGCACGGCACCCAGGGCGCGGCATTGGCCCAGCTCGCTGCCGAGCCCTGTCCTGGCACCGCCTTCAGCCTGGGCAGTCTGCACCGAGAACCCGACGTGACCCACGACGGGGAGGGGGGCTGCGTTTCCGGAACAGACCTCCGCTTCCATTCCCAGGCCCAGCAGGAAGCAGGGCACAGGCGGAGCACAGATGGCGCTGGAAGAGGGCCAGAGAGGTCCACTCCAGGCTGAGAAGACAGTGATGGAAGCTCCCAGCGGTGCACCGCAGGGGCAGGGCTGCAGAGCTGCTGGGACGGGAACCCTCTGAACCCCCCTCCAGCCTCTGCAGGGCCCCAGGGCGTGATGGAAAGAGGACAGTGATTCAGGGAGGAACAAGGTGCCTCTTTCCATAGAGCATGAGAAGGGCACCGCTGCTTACGTAAGGCAGCCTGGGAGGCGCACCCCGTGGCATGGATTCGAGTCGTTTGTCCTGTCCCAGGGCCCAACATTAAGTGGTTTTTCCCACCTGACTGCCCAGCAGAAGCACCGGACGCCTGCAGTTGTGTGTGCTCCAGGCCCTCCGGGCAGGCGGCAGGGGCAAGGCCATGATGAGCTGAGGGCTGAGACCAGCTGACCTTGACTTGTCAGAGGGACACCCCAGCTTGCTATGAGGGAGCTGACCAGACCAGGCAGTGGGCGAGGCTCAAGAGGCAGAGGAAGGCCCAGCCCAGGTATGGGGGCACCCTGCCCAGTGAGAAGCACAGGCCGCCCCTGGGGAGGGGCTTCGGAGGCGGGCAGAAAGCGGGGGTCTGGGGCACCGGCGTGAAAGCCCCTGGCAGGGGACGCCGGACTGAGACGCGTGTGTGGAGCTGCTGGCGGGAGGGGACCCCAGCCTCGGAGCGGAGCAGCGAGGCGCTGTTGGGGTGGGGCTGGCGGCTGCAGAGACGAGGCACGGGAGTCAAGCACGAGAAGCAGCAGCTGACTTCTGGGCAGAGCGAGGATGAGGGACAGCCCGGCCTCCGCCAGCACTTTCCACGAGCACTTTAAAACAATCTACTTAAAAATAAAAATAATGGGGCCTCCCTGGTGGCGCAGCGGTTGAGCACTGGGCTGCGAAGCTGCCTGCAGCCTCTGTAGCGCCAGTTCGATCCCCGGCCGCCAGTGAGGGAACCACATGGCACAACAGACCTCTCCTGCCATGCCCGCTGCTCCCCTCAGCAGTGTACTTCGGTCCTTCTGCCTGCTCTGCTCCCCGCTCTGACTCTGGTGAATCCTCTCACCCTCCTGCGCTTCTGACTGTACCCAGTGCTTGTATAAATAAATAAATCTTTTTTAAAAAAAAAAAATAAAAATAATGGGGCAAAGAAAAATCTGTTACCGCTGAAAGTCTGGAGTTGACCACTCTCTGGGGTATGCCAGAGGGGGTCCCCCAGTAGCCCTAGGAGTCCCCAGCTCCCTCACACAAAGTCTGGCCACAGAACCTGGACTGGGGTTTCCTTTCACCACTGAACGGGCCACGAGTAGCAACTCTCATCTCGGGCTGAGAGACCTACAGGGGCCAGCCGCGAGGACCAGGCCAGGAGCCCCTAAGCAAGGCGCAGCAGCAGAGGCACCGTGGGGACCGCAGAGGTGGAGAACTGCGCCCTGAGGAGCAGCCGATGGAGAGACACAAAACCAAAGCCCCAGCCTTTCCCAAGTGGCTGAGAGGTGGTGCTCCGTGATGCAGCTAAATGCAGCACCAGAGAAACACCTTTGAAAGCAAACATCCCTGCAAACAAAAACACTGGAAAACAGCTTTTCTATTTCAGGGCCTCCATTAAAGCTCTCTGCACACACTCTGCCCCCGGACCACGCCCGCACCGCCTGACCACAGCCATTGCTGTGTCTCCTGGGGGACCCACAGAGACAGCGGGTTCACCCCCACCAGCTCCCTGCCCTGACTTTGACTCTCTTCCTCTTGTGCACCCGCGCGGGTTGCAATCTCCTAAACAAGGCCCCGCTCTGAACCAGCGTGGGGAGCCTCGGGCTCCCGGGGAGGAAGATGCTCCCTTTTGGGCTCAGGTCCCACCCTCAATGCGCCCCAAAAGGGTCTTAATTGTGGCCTGAACCTAAGTGCCCCCCAGATATCCGGGGCTCACCCTTCAGGAGTGTATGTACAACCAACAATGGAAGGGGGGAGAAAAGGGGAGGAAAAGCACCTCTTTGGGGGCTGCGATCCCAGCGCTCGGAAGAGGTGGGAGGGGCCGTCCACTCAGGACTCAGAAAAGGCAGCGGCCAGGGCCAGGAGAGGCGCTCGTCCAGCACACGACCGGAGTCCGTTCGTTGCGCGCTCCTCTCCTCACCCCTGCGTGTGTGCGTGTGTCTCTCTCTCTCTCCCTGTCTCCTCCACTCCCCCACTCTCTCCAGAGGCTCTGTCCATGCACCCTGACCAGGCCAGCCTCCCATCTGCAACCCCCAACCTCGCTGTCCCCTCAGAGTGGCACAAACACTGCTCCTCAACTCAGAGCGTCCCTGGCACACAGACTGCAGGCCTGTCTCTCTCGCACACAGCCTGGAAATGCCGAATAAAAGCCAAGTGAGTGGCAATTCCAGTTCACATCTGCCCCCAAATTGGCATCGACGGAGACACAGTTCAGTGGAAACGCTGATGCCCAGGACACCAGGCCTGCGGGCGCTTGGGGCACAGCTCGGTTTCTTCCAGCAGCGTGGGGCCTGTTGACTGGCTCCTCCTGCATTACTGGCTCTGGAACAACGAATAGGTCTGGAAAGAGCACTAGGCATGAGTTTATAAATCAGGGGCACAAACCCCACTGAAATGGGCACTGAATACCATAAAGCCCTGCAAACACCCGGCAAGCAAGGGCCCATAGTCGACACAGCCCTTCACCCCAAGAACACGCACGCGTGCCATGGATTTCTGGGGATCCCTCCTGGTGTTTATTCAACTATGGAAGAAAGGCGGGACTTGATTTTAAGCGTGTGGGCTTTTCACCAAGGAGGTGGTGGTGGTGGAGCCACGTTAGTGAACTTCCAACGATACGAAATAAAAGCTTTGGCAGAGTTCGCTAACTCCTGGCAGAACAGCGCTCTCTGGCTAAAGACAGTGATCGGCAGAGCCTTGGTTCCGAGGGTCGGCCTTGGAATAGGGGGCTGCCCCCCACATGCAGGAGGCCTGCCACACGCTGACAGAGCAGACAGGCCGTGGGGAAGGGGAGTCAGAGAGCTGACAAGGCCAGCTGGCCTCAGGGGAGAAAGATGCCCTGGGTGGGACCTCAGCAACTGTGCACGCGCAGGCAGCCAGGCTTTAGGTGAGAGGAAAACCACCATCAAATTGAAAAAAGAACAACATGAAAGAGGATCAGCTAACAAAAAACAACAAAAAACAAATTTTAACACTATCTCAAATCAGGATCTACTTGCTCTTGGTCCAGACAGGTCTGGAGCCCATTCCAAGCTCCTCAGCTTTTCCATACTCCCCGCCCCTTGTCCGAGGGATAACACCAAAAAGCCTCTCTGATCCTCGGGAGGCCAAGGGGACCTGCTCCTGAGGCCCCATTCTGTAGAAATACCTACGTAACCTGCCTGCAGTGGTACCACAGGAGTTGGGTTTTGAAGGATGCACAGGGGTTTTCTGAGAGAGAAAGGAGAGCGTGGCAAGTGGAAACGAGAGCACAAGTACAGGTGCCCACTGTGCCTGGGAAGCGAGGAGGAGCTGGGGATGCCATCAGTGCCCAGCCCGCACCTCTGGCACCCTCACGACCTCGATCACCACCTGCCCCTCTCAGCGACTTTCCCCCTTAAGCTTGTTTTTAAGTTTACTTTTATTCAAAATAACAATATCTATTAAATGCTACTTAATAGTTCCCCAAGCACACACAAGCAGTCACTCACGATTACAGTAAACAGTGTCCCTCCGTGAACCTGGAGCCGAGTCCCCTTGCGCTTGACCCTGTTCCTCAAGTGAGGAATGTCAAGGCCTGCGAGAAGAGGAATCTGACCAAAGGAAGGAATAAATGCAAACGCCAGCGGCAGTGACACTGTCAACTCTTGGCTGAAGGTCCCACTGTTGCTCCCTGGGGACATTAGGGACCCCCACCCCAACCCCACCCCACAGCTCCCTCCCTCAGGACAGCATCCAGCTGAATCTCATTTCCCATTGCAAACACGGGTGCGGACAGCACTTTGGTCATTTTTTATGCAACCTCTTGCAAGTTTAAGTTTATTCTTCATTAAACATAAAAGCCTAAACTGGGGCAGACGCAGCACGCTTCCAGGAGAGGGACGGGGCATGAGGGTCATGCACTCACCTCCGTGCACGAAGCCGTGCAGGGTGCAGTCGGAAGGCCCCACCAAGTGGATCAGGCTGGACTGGCTGTAGCTGACCGTGTTGGGCTCTGGAATCACAAAGGGGAGATGTCAGGCCCCGCAGGTGGGCCCCAGGCCTGAGGTGCCGGCCCCACCCGCCATCCCAGCCGTCAGCCAGGCATCTGCTGCTGTCAACTCGGATTTCTCTAAAACTGTGGTCTGCACACAGCTCCCCGGGAGAAGGAGAAGGTTTTCGAGGACTAATCGGCCATCTTAGCGGGCCAGTATGCCACTCCCAGCGGACGCCAGCAACCCCCTCAAACACACCAGACCTGCTGGGACCCACAGCAGCCACTGCGCACATGGGCTAAGCCCCAGGTTTGAGGCGACCCCCTGCCAGGAACCTCCTACCTGACCTCCACTCCCAAGTTCACTCCTGACGCTAGTTGGGCAACTTATTACGGAAATTCTGGGAGGTTTAAACATGTGGACAGTGGCTCTGGGTGCCTGGCAAGGGCGCTGCAGAGCAGTGTCCCTGGGCACTGGCCCCACCGCCCCGGGACCGCCCTCCGTCCTCATCTCAGGAGACACAGCACCGGGTGCTCCGGGCACCAGTGGGCTCCCTGCCCAGTGCGCAAAGCCAATGGTGAGGTTTTGAGAGAAGAAAAACGCTTATTGCAAGAAGACAAGCAAGAGAGAAGAGGAAGGCCTCAAATCCACCCTCCCTCTAGCTAGGGGAAGGGGCCATCTTGGTTTTAGCGAGAAGGAGTGAGAACAAAGGAGCTAAATCTTGGCTAGAGAGCGGGCTAAGGGCAAAGGAAGGTGGCCTTGGCTGAAGCTCGTGGTGAGCCACAGGTCAGGAAGGGGCTTTCTTTTTTTTTTTTATAATAAATTTTATTTTTATATTCCCCATACAATTGCAACCCCCCCATTCTGACCCCAATCCCTCCCCTCCCGCCCCCCACCCCCAAAAAGTGTCTCTGGTTCATAGTTTTTTGTTGATTTTGATTTTCACTTTCTTATAGTTATTCATTTTCCTGGTCCCTTATTTAAGTTTTCTAGATTCCTGCTATGAGTGAGACCATCCGGGATTTTTCTTTTTCTTTCTGGCTTATTTCACTGAAGGGGCTTTCTAACAAGAGGAGGTCCACACCCCGGGGGAGCGGCGCTCGAGTGTCTGTGAAGCCGCACTGAGACCGAGCGACGATGTCCCGGCTCAGAAGGCACCGCTGGCCCCGCCACCGCCCCTTCTAACGGGTGCGGGTTTCACTTTAGTGGGGGTCTCTGAGCAGACCCCCGAGCGGCCCCAGCGCACTCGCACAGCCGCCTTCCCAAATCTTCCAGGCAGGGTGACACTCGCCGCTCCTGCCGGGGACAGCCGATGCTCAGACCCGGCTGCCGAGCCAGCAACCTGGGCGCCGGCACTGCAGACAGGAGGCCCCGGCGTACGGCCGGGACAGGAGGCAGCAGGACTGAGTCTGCTCAGTGCCAAGGGCTGGCGGACGAGGGGATCCTGGCCCAGAGGCCATATAGGGCTCTCTTAAGCATCAACGGTCGCCCTGCCACTTGGAGAATGGCCTGGTGCTCCCCACATGGGATTTCAAGCCGTGTGGCTGCCGGGAGGGGTCGTAAAGCCAGGGTGGGCTGAAGTGTTTACTTCTGACTCAATCGCTGTCTATTTGTTTGAGGCCGCGCGGCTCGGAGCGCTGTCGACTCGGCCTCGAGTGTGTGTGAAGTGCCGTCTGCAGAGGAGTGGGGAGCAGGGGGTGCAGCCGCCTGATACCTGGCGAGACCGGGTCCTGGCTGCACCAGAAGAGGTGATGTGGCCTTGGCTGGAAGGGAGCTTGCTCTTGTCCACAGCCGGTTCCTGTCTCCGGGGGTCTGGACACTGCCTGCCCCTCCGCCTGACTCACTGTGCAGACTGTAGTGGGTGGGCCCAGCTGTCAGGGGCCCTGATGCTGCCGTGGCTCTGCCTGCCTGGGGCTGTGCCAGGCGGGCCCTCGAGCCGGGAGTAGGACACAGGGCCCTGGTGCCCTGACATGGACCCAGCAGCCAGTGATTGGCAGCAGCGTCCACTCCCTCCTGAGACCACTGCCGGCAGCCTGCCATCTGCATATGGGCCAAGCAGCCTGGGGGCCTCTGGGGCTGAACAACCTATCGACAGTGCTGACGGGTCTGCGTGGCAGACGGGTAACACCACGGGCACCGGGCCTGTGCAGGGGACCCAGAGGCGGCACACCTGTGCCCAGCGCAGGGTGTCCAGATCAGCCCAGACTGCTGAACCACACTGGGCCTCGGAGTAACGGAGGCCTGAGAAGGCGTGCAGTGCCCGATGTCTCAGGAGAAAAAGCTGCCGCGGCCCTGTCCCCTTGGTACGTCCAGCCAGGGCCACGCCCACAGCGCCCCCCCCCCCCACACCAGGATCTCACCGGGGGACAGGATCTGACCTGGGGACCAGGAGGGCAGAGCCTGCGGGGCCACCGCAGCCCGTGCTGCCCAACCCTGGTCTCCGCCTGCAGAGCCAGGACAAAGGCCTGAAGGGAGCCCCACGCGGCTTTTGTTTGCTTTGTGTTTCTCTCACAAAAGACTGAAAGTCCCTATTTGATAGCATGAATGGAAATAAAAGCCCCGAATTTGGCCCAGCGTCAAAACCGCTTAGACCAGCTAAGAGGCTCGCCAGTGGACACTGAGAAGGATTTCTTTTCATTTCAAACAACGGAATATTGTAAAAGTCGCTGTCGTGTCAAATATCTCCTTATTCAGATGGTAAGCCTCTGAAATCCCCGGCACAGCCCAGTCCTGCCGCCCTGGCAGTGCCCGCTGTTCTGTAGTAAAGTTTAAAAACATCAATTGAGCCGGGTCTCCCGATGTGCTGGCGTTAGAACGTGCACTGACGAGCTTTCACACCCCGAGTCCTTGTCACACCCCAAGTCCTTGTCAGGGGCCTGTGGGGTCAGGCTGTGTGGACCCAAACCCTGGTTCCGACCTCCATCTTCCTCTCCCCTTCTAGATCACCCTGAAAGCTGCCTGCCACAGGCCGGGGGCCTGAGTCCCCACCCTCTGGAGGAGCCCCCCACCCCCGACTCCCGTTCGCAATAGTCAAGTGATTTAGCTCAACCGAGCCAGGCACCGGGACGCCAGGGCTTAGGGCCACCATTGGCTGACTTCTGATTTCTGGACCTGCCATCCAAGATGCGGGGAGAGCTGTCAGGCTCCAGGGCGGCCGCAACAAGTAGCCCTTTGCTGCTGTTTCCAGCTGAGGAAACAGGCGCTGAGCAGTTACGTTCCCATGGAGGAAGAACTAGGTCCAAAACCAGCAGCTGCCCCCACCACCGCGCAGGAGGCAGAGACCTGGGAGGAAGGTGCTCCCCTGGGGCGAGCCCCCCGCATCAGTGGCACCGTGGACATGGCCAGGCAACGCTCACCCGGGCTGCCGGGCTGCCCTGACTTGCCAAGCTGCCGACTGTAGTGGGATGGACAGACGTGGAGGCAACAGTTTTAAACCTGAGGGCAGGGGTGGGGGCAGGGGGGCAGGCCCCGGGTTCGGCTGAGGCAGGGCTGACTCTGCCATGAATCACAGACCCCACACGGACAGTCCCTCGCGTGGCCGAACTAGTCCTCCGCAGTCCAGGCCGGACCACTGGCAGCTGAGGATCACAGCCTCGAGGTAATTGTGTGTTCTCTTGTCAGATGGAGAAAAAAAGACCAAAACCTGGGTTTTAAAGAACTGCAACGACACCTGAAGGATGACGCTGGGCCCTGGAGGGGGTTGCTAGGCAACAGCAGAGGAGGCCAAGCAGGTTCCAGCTTTGAAAGTGCCCAGAGCTGCAGACAGGGCAGGGTGGGGCAGGGCCAGCCGCTCTCACCAGGCCCAGCACTCGGGACATGCTCGGCCCTTCCCTCCGCTGCTTGTCACCGGGACCAGCCTGGGCAGCTCAGGCCGGAGCCAGAGGCTGGTGCCCCAGGCGGTGGGCCCCGCCAGGTGTGCCAGGGATAAGGAGTGGGGGGTGAGGCTTCAGCCAGCCAGGGTCTCACCGTCCTCACTGCCAGGGCCCCTCGCGGAGTGGGGACGGGCAGAGCGAGGCCCAGCGTGTCGTCCAAGGGCACTCGGGGCCCATCGCTGGAGGAAGGTTGCTCAGGGCAGGTCCGCGGTTGCCAGGGGCCAAACCCCCATCTCAGACACCACCCGCCAGAGGACGGGAGGGCTCCCAGCACCCCAGTGGCCTGAGGGTCCCCAGGGAACAGTACCAGAGCCCCTGCCCTGACTGCAGCTGAGCCCCGGGGAGTCCTCCGTGGAGGAGCCCATGAGGAAAGGGCCCTCTGGAGGGAAAACACCCCTTACCCTCTTTGTTGGGATTTGGGTGGGTGTTTCGCTAACGCCGGGCTACCCTAGCCAAGAAGGCCGAGGATGGGAGCCGGGAAGAAGGGGGTTCGCCCTGCACCTCAGCCCAGTCCACCCCACCGCCAGCGCACACCTGCACTCACCTGGGTTCAGGACGGGCTGGACGATGTCCCCGTTCCGCCACTTGGTCTCCATGCGCTCCAGCTTCTGGGCCTCGTAGCGCTTGCGGCCCTCCTCCTCCTGCTCCTGCCGGGAGTACTGCGGGGGCACGGGGTCAGGCACTGCCCTCCTTGCCCCAGCCCGGCTCGGCCTCCCCGGCTCTGCAGGGTCATCGGGAACTACTGATCCTTTTTCTGATAATGTATGTTTAATGTGTCTAACAAAACCCAGAGGAGATGACATTTCACGGGGTCCACCAGAGGGACCCCAGGGCGGATGTTTGCCTCACAGCCTCCTGGAGTTATTTTTATGGCCGTGCGGGGTTACATAAAAAAGGTGGTTCCTCCTCCCACAGGCTCGGCAAACACTTCACGTGACCACCTGTTCTGCTCGGGCCTCACACTGGAGTTCAGTCCTCACGAGGAAGCAGCAACCACCCAGCCCGAGACACGCATCCGCACCTCGCACCTGCCGGCTCCTTCTTGCCCTCACCCCTGGGCAGAGAACTGCAGCATCAGGGAGCCTTGAAAGGCCCCACCAGGGGCTTCCCTGGTGGCTCAAGGGGTTAAGCCTCAGCACTATGAAGCTGTCCGCAGCCTCTGCAGCATGAGTTCGATCCCTGACCAGGGAGCTACCCACATGGCACAGCAGACCTTTTCTGTCTCCCTGCTGCTCCCCTCAGCGGTGTATTTCAGTCAGTCTGCCTGTTCTGTTCCCCGCTCTGTCTCTGGTGAATCCCTCACCCCCCCACCATACCTCTGGTCCACACCCTAGCTCTTGTATGCATAAATCTGGTCCACACCCTAGCTCTTGTATGCTCTTGTATGAATAAATTTTTTTTAAAAAAAGGCCCCACCAGCCTCATGCCACAGGCTCCCTAGGCCCCGACACCCTCGCTCCGCTGACCGGGGCAGTGGGCCAGCCATGTGTTGGCGAGGGGCACCCAGGGGCTTTGACCCAAGAAGTCAAAAATAAAAGTGAATGTGAAACTTGCTTCTTAGTCCTCCGGCCTGCAGAGAGGCTGGGCTCCCTAAGGTAACAGCAATGGCCCACTCACTGCCCTCCATGCCCACCGGCCTCTGTGCCTGGTCAGGGGATCCCCTTAGATCCCTGAGAGGTTGCAGGTGCTGGGGTGCCCTGCCCTGCAGCTCTGCTCCCAGGGCTCACCCCGGGCCAGGCTCCCTCTTCCAGCAGCAGCAACGTCCACCTCTCACTTGCAGCCGAGCCAGTGGAAAAGCCAGGGGGTCAGGGCCCGGGTGTTCTCTCCGCCCCCCGCTGACCCCGACTCGAGCAAGCCCCGCTCAGACTTGCTGCGCAGCCAGGCTGGAAGGCCTTGCTCTCCCTGAGCGCGCGGCTCCGAAATGGCACGGTGCGCGCAGCTCTCGGGCTCCGGGTCAGAGCCCACGCTGCAGCGGCAGGAGCCGCGGGGCCCCTTCGCTTGCCCTCCACAAACAAACCTCTTCCTTGCCCCGCCACCGGCGCACGGCCAGCAGGAGCGCGTGCGCTGGGCCTCTCGAGTAAAATTGATGGCTGAGCTTAAGAGCCCTCAAGAAGCGCCTTTTGAAGACATTTTGTGAAAAGAGCCAAACTCCCCAGACTATAAATGCTCGTGTGTCCCGCACCCTCGTCAGACTCGTGGCCAGACGGGACGGATGGAGGCTCCCGTCCAGACACAAGCCACCAGGACAGGAGAACCCAACCTCCTTGCAATCACTTCCCTGCTGGCTTCCCTCTGGGGATAAAAATCACTAGAACCTTCTAATGACAACAGGCTGGCACCTAACAATCACCCCCCAGGGCTCATCAAACCCAGCTGCCGGGCAGGAGCCCAGCAGCCCAGCCCGGACGACACAGCCTGTGCAACCACGCAACTCGAGCACAGGTTCAGACCCTGGGAACACCAGTGTCCACTCGCTGGTGTCGCCTGGCCGGGCGGGAACTGCCCTCAAGCATCGCAGGGCCACCAAGGTGCCTGTTCTGTGGGGTGCCTGGGTGTGAGGGGGCGAGGCGTGTCTGCCATGCGTGTGTGATACATGTGGGGTGCGCACATGTGCACTGGAGGTCGTGCGAGACACAAGCATAGAGGGGTCTGTGCAGGCTGTGGGCCAGAGACGGCTCTCTGTGAGGGGGCAGAAGGCTGGCAGGATGTGGGCAGCCACTCAGGCTCCCACAGCGCAGGAGGGGGAGGCCTAGGGGCGCGGGACGCCTCCCCAGGAGGCGAGGGCCTCTCTTTCCAGGCAAGCAGAGGCTTGAGGGGGCCTGCGGGCGGGGGAGGGGAGGCGGCACAGATGAGCATGAGGCGCTGCAGCTGGGAGCCCACGGCCTCTCCATCTGGCGCTGCTGCTCCCGCTTCAACGCCCCTCCACCAGGCAGGGTGGTATTTCCGTCTTATCAGACCAGCTCCACAAAGGGAAGGGGTGGCTGAGGACTCCTCCAGGACGTGGGCGGGTCCCTCCCGCTCTGGCTGGGCCTGGGAGCCGGAAGGCACAAGGGCTCTGGCGTTTAGTCCAGAATCTCCCTCTAGCACCAAGCTCTGGGCTGTGGGGCTGAAGCAGAGCCGGCCTTGCTAGGTGCCTCTGAAATTTTGTAGCCTCTGAAAATCCAGTCACGTAACGACTGTGATCAAGAATGTACCCGCGAGGAGGCTCAGGGCACAGGCAGGTGGGCAGGCCCCGTGTCACTGCGAGAACAGACTTGGCCTGAGACTCAGCCGGCACATAGAGCTGCTTGAAGCTGGTGTTTGGGGGGCAGGGGGAGGCAGATGAGGGCTGCGTGGGTTACAGGGGCTCCACTGGAATCGGAGCGTGTGTGACCTTATTTGGAAGAGGGTGTGTGCAGGTGCAGTGAGTGAAGACGAGGCACCTGCTTTCCCAGGTTAAGGTTGAAGGACCGACCCGCCCCGCCTACCCAGACGAGGGAGGGGGCTTTTCAGGTCTAGGGGGGAGGGACCCAGCAGGAGGCCAGCCTGGGGCAGCCACCTCGTAGCACGGGTGGAGCGCCCCCTGCAGGCTGACACCAGGAGGGCCAGGAAGCACGTCCCCAGGGCCCCTGGGGTCCAGGGCCACCCAGGTGGTCAGCAGAGGGGCAGAGAGGGTGCAGCTGGCCAGGGACATGGATGGCAGGAGGGACCCTGGGGTCTGTTCCGGTTATACTGTTTGTGACAACCGTGCTCTGTCCAAGGGCACGGAGCAGCTCCCGCAGAGCTGTGAGGGCCACGGGCTCTGCACCCCGGGGCTACTGGTGGTGCGCGAGTAGAGGTGTGGCCCCGGCCCAGCCCTGAGAGGAGAGGGTCTCCTTACCACCACCGGCGGCACCTCCAGGACCTTGTCCACATTCTTCAGCGAGAGAGGCACGTACCACAGGGTGGCCTTGTTGGTCAGCTTTTTGGTACCTTCAGAGACGAAAACCAAGTTGGGGCGGCCGGGAGGGATCTGGGGGGCAGGGCACAGTCTGGGCTCAGAGCTTTCAGACAGGGGCCCCTGGGGAGCTTCCAGGCCCACCAAGCTGCCCCTCTGTGGAGGCTGCTGGAAGGACTCCAGGGCACCCCTTTTAAGCGGGGGGTGGGGGTGGCCAGGCTGTTGCTTTCCAGCACTTTCTAACACCTGAGGACTCACACCCAGAGGGTGTCAACTGACTCCAGGCAGAGATGCCAATGCCTTCCACAGGTGTTTGGACAAAAGGAGAATTTGGTCATTCACCTGTATCAGAGCCTCTGAGGAGCTGCCCAGTGCGGGCAGACCCCTCACTCTGCCGCCTCCCAGAGAAGAGGGGAACAAAGTTGGGGGTGGGGGCTGAGCCTCCCTGCAGACCCCAGGTGATGCGGGACTTCAAGGTGGAGAAGGCACTGCTGCTCCCCGCGCTGGCTGCTTGGACCAGCAGTGCCCTCTTGGGCATCCACCTGTCTAAGTGCTGCCAAAGCTCCAGCCTGCAGGTGGGCCCACAGGCCAGTGGCACATGGATGCAGGCTGGGACCATATGAAGGCAACCCCAGGGAGGCCCAGGAAGAGCCCAGAGCAGGCTATGCAGGCAGCCCTCAGGGCCCAGAGGCTGCACAGGGCTCCTGCCTTCAAGGTGGAGGCCTCACAACCAGGCACTTGGATTTGCTGCTGGCCGACTCAGAGTGCCAGCCTTGAAGCTTCCAAGTGCTTCCGAGGTGGGCTGCAGGCTGCCGCTCTGGGCTTAGTGTCAGAGAACAGAACCTCCCTGGGCTCTGGGCCTGGCTGCAGGGCAGGAGGCCTGTCTGGGCTGAGAGCAGAGGCCAAAAGAGCCTGGCCATCTCTTGGTCCGCATCCCGCACCGTACAGGGGAGCCCAGAGGGGCCATCAAAGCCATTCTGAGCATAGAGCCAAGCTCCTATACTGCGCCTGGGAGTTTCTGGGAAGTCTCCTCAAGGACACCTTTAAAAAGCAGCTTCTGGGGCCTCCCCGGTGGTGCAGCGGTTGAGCGCTGGGTTGCGAAGCTGCCCGTAGCCTCTGCAGCGCCAGTTCGATCCCCGGGCACTGGGCGAGGGACCCACATGGCGCACAGACCTCTCCTGCCGCCCGCTGCTCCCCTCAGCAGCGTTTTTCATCAGTCTGCCTGTTCTGTTCCCCGCTCTGGCTCTGGTGAATCCTCTCACCCTCCCGCGCCTCTGACTGTACCCAGTGATTATATAAATAAATAAATAAATAAATAAATCTTTAAAAATAAAAATAAAAAGTAGCTTCTTCAGGGCCTCCCTGGTGGTGCAGGCTGTCGAGCGCAGCGCTGTGAAGCTGTCCGCAGCCTCTGCAGCGTGGGTTCGATCCCAACCGTGGAGCAACCCACATGGCGCAGCAGACCTCTCCTGTCTCCCTGATGCTCCCCTCAAGAGTGTATTTCAGTGGATCTGCCTGTTCTGTCCCCTGCTCCGTCTCTGGCGAATCCTCTCGCCCTCCTGCACATCTGGTCTGTACCCCAGTTCTTGTATGCATGAATAAATAAAAAAAAAATGTAGCTTCTTCAAGAGGATAATTCCACATACAGGGAGAGTCAGGTTGGGGGAAACAGAGGGAATGGGGGAGGGGGGCAGCAGTACCCTCTCCAATCCCTCTGACCTTCCTTCCCAGACCAGCACCAGGGGTCAGTTAAGAAGAGGGGTCGCCACGCGGCCAGGCCATACCCCTCAGGACAATGGCTTCCTGGGCTGGGCAACCACAGGCATACCGCGTGGAAATGTTTTCACAGCTCTTTAACTGAGAGTGAATTTGACAACCTGGTTTTGGGAATAAAGATTTCCGGTTCAGGGCCTCCCTGATGGCGCAAGGGGTTAAGACGCAATCTATGAAGCTGTCCACAGCCTCTGCAGCACGAGTTCCATCCCTGGCCAGCCAGGGAGCTACCCACATGGCGCAGCAGACCTCTCCTGCCTCGCCCGCTGCTCCCCTCAGCAGCGTATTTCAGTCAGTCTGCCTGTTCTGCTCCCCGCTCTGTCTTTGGTGATCCTCTCACCCCCACATCTCTGGCCTGTACCCCAGCTCTTTTATGCATAATAAATAAATCTTTAAAAAAAAAAAAGATTTCCGGTTTGCCTCGGCCCGAGCAGCCTGACAAGCTGGTTGCCAAGGCAACAAGCAGCCCTTCTCGGGCCCCAAATGGGCCCCGTGGAGAAAACCAGGCAAAACATGCTAATTGTACTTTCTCCATCACTTAATAAAACCATCAAAAGACAGCTGTGGCGTTAAAAACCTCAATTTTAAAATCCTAAGGCTCCCCGCTATTTTCTAGAGCAATTCTCAGCAATCACGGCCCAGTTAGCTTAATATTTTGACAGCTGCCAGAGGAGCGGCGCCTGGAAGACAAAGGTTTGCTGCTTGTCTGCCTGGTGGGTGCGCTCAGAGGGGGATGCACCCAACGGGGGACCCTGCCTCTGGGGTGCAGGAACACAGACGTCACACAGCCCGTTGGGGTCGGGACCCCATGTGTTGTCTGGCTCTGTCCCCCCTGGGCTGGGCACTGGAGGTGCCGCAGAAGACAAGGCGGCCACAGCCCCGCCGCAGGGGCTGCACGCGCGCGTGGACACATGGCAGAAAAGGACACATCAAGACCTCGGGTCTCAGGGTAGACCCGGGGGACAATGGGAAGCTTAGTGCCCAGCGTGGGGTGACAGGCCCTGCAGGCAAGAGTAAGAAAGGGGCACCAGCCCCACAGTGGGCCCTGGGCAAGATGACCGCAGCCCTCAGGTTCCAAGTCTCCTGTCCCCACCTGGGGAAGGGGGGAACACTGAGGTCGGGGCCTGCCCTCCGCCTCCTGCATCTGTGCACTGGGCAGCGGTGACTGCCGGCCCTCCGCGCGCCGGCCCTTATGCGCACAGCCCAGGGCGTGGCGCTCGCCTCCCTCGGAGAACGTCCTCCACCTCCCATGTGGCTCCAGACTCAGCCCTGCCTGGGGGTGTCCACCGCTGCCCAAGAGCGGGCAAGGTCAGAGGACGTGGTTCCAGACCAAATCCCATCAGCTTCCCACCTCGCGGCAGGTGCCAAGTCCCCCTGATGGCCTCGGTTCATCCATCCACTCATTCATTCATTCATTCACTTGCAATTCTCAAGAGCCCAGGGGAGCTGCCATCTGTCCCTGGCAGCTCTTTGACCAGGCGGGGCTCCCAGCCTCGGCACCACACGCCAGGGCGGGCCAGCTCCGTGGGGGCCTACCCAGCACCTGGGTGTGCAGAGCATCCCCAGTCAGCGCCCATCCCCAGTCAGCACCCACCAAGCCAGCCACCCCACCCCGACTGTGAAGCCAGCACGGGATGCAACTGAGGCCCCGGGTGCCCACGTGGCACAGTGCAGGGAGCGACACCAAGGGCCCGCGCCTCGCGCAGCCCCACTGCAAAGCGCCAGGCCCTCTGTTCAGGGTATCCCGCTCAGGCTGCAGCTTCTGCCACGCCAGAAAGGGGGCTTGAAGGAAGGTCTCTCCTCCCCATCTTTGCAGGCACTGACTCCCCAACACACGACCCTCAGATGAGAAGACACGGCCACTGGGGCCGCTGGGACCAGTGAGCAAGACGTGCGAGGCAGAGGGCACAGTGCACCCCCACACAGCCGGGAGGAAGGGGCCCAAACCCCGGGGTGGAGGGAGCCACGACGGGGCCCTGCCCTGGGCCTCTTCCCAGCCTGCAGAGGTCACCAGAAGCTTCCAGATGGGTAGCTGTGCTTCTGGTTCAGGGGGTGGGGGAGCCCCTACAGAGCCCTGGCCCCCCGCGAGTACCTCTGTGGAGGAAGGGGCAGCAGGAGTCCTCCCTTCAGCACCGGGCGGACTCCCCTGCGCGGCCTGGGATGGGCACAAGGCACCGGCCTCCTCGGCACAGCCTGGTTATAAAAAGCAGCAGTGGCCGCCAGCCACACTCCCTGCAGCGCCCAGTGGGAGGATGAAAGGGGTTTCCATGGTTACCACTTGGGGAAGGGAATATTCAGATCAACCAGAGTCAAAGGTTTGCCCACTGGCTTGGCCGGAGCCTGGTCCCAGCCAGGAGGCCCAGGAGAAGGCCTGGGGGCCGGGCGGGCAGCCCCACCTGGCTGGGAAGGACGGGGCGGGAGCCACAGCAGAGGGCCCCAGCCCGCCCCAGGGTCAGCAGGCGCTTACCTGTGAGGATGTTCTCCGACATCACGTTGACCTGGACCTCCACGGAGTGCTTGGAGGTGTAGGTGATCTCGGCACTGACGTGCGCCACCTCGCCGATGCACATGGGCGACAGGAAGTCGGTGCGCTCCACCCGGGCCAGGGCGGCCACGCAGCGCTCCTGCAGAGACCGGGCGCGGGCAGCGGTGGATTTGTCAGTCGGCCTGTTCCGCTCCCCACTCTGTCTCTGGTGAATCCTCTCACCCCCCACCCCTCTGGCCCGTACCCCAGTTCTTGTGTGCATAAATAAATAAATCTTAAAAAAAAACCCTTCATTTAAATAATAAAAAAAAAAAGGTGAAAAGAGACTTAAGGGCTCATTGTGGAAACCATGGGAAATGCAGAAAAGTAGCCAGAAGGGAACCCCCCCCCAAGGTGGTTTCTGCGTTGAAATCATCTAGGTGGCCCCGGAGCAGGACCCCCAGAGTAGCCCCCCCGGCCCCCCCCGCGCCCCCGCCAGAGCAAGGCCCCCAGGGCAGGACCCTGACTGCCTGTTTCCTGGCTTGGTGGGTTTAGTCTCAGGTGTGCAAAGGCCAAATACACGTGCTCGCCGGCCGTTTTCACGCAACGGGAGGGGAAATCACCTGCCGGGGTGACGCGCTTTTTACCATCACCGTTCTCTTTTATTTACATTTTATTTCTCCTCCCAATACACAAGCCATCTGATGCCTCAGGGTTCAAAGGAACAAAGGGGCGTGGGCACCAAGCCAGACTCTGCTCAGACCCGGGCCGCCCAGCCTGGGGGGGGGGTCCCCTCGGAATCTGGGGTCCTGAGCTTTTTCAAGATTCCATTTTGTGAGACTCCCTTGCAACATCACTTCTAAAGGCTGCACAGAATGGGGGATCCGCCTGCTGCTACAGATGTGGGCCCACCCCAGCATCTATAAGCACTCCTGTGATGGGCACTCTTCCACCGGCCAGGGGCCCCTTCCCAGGCTGGAGGGACAGATGCTCCGACCTCTGTCCCCACAGACCTCCTCGCTCGGGACCGGCCAGGACAACAGCCTCAGGGCACAGCCCGGGATGGCCCATCCTCTGCGCTAGTGCGGGGTTCCAGGGCTGGGGCTGCGGGTCTCCACCGCCAAATGGGGCCCTTTACAGGACCAGCCATTTTTCCTAGGATGCTGGTCAGCGGGGCTGCGGCTCTCCCTGGCAGCTGGTGGGAGGGGCCGGGGCAGGGGGACAGGATGCACCTCTGAGAGGTCACTCTGGGACCCACTGTCCTGGTGAGGCCTCCCTGCACCCCTGGTGCAAGGGTCGCCGGGCTCGCGAGCTTGGGGGGCGGCTCAGCTGGCGCCCTGGGGTAGCTGTGCCCCCCCCCCCCCCCCCCCCCCCCCGCCTGCGCGCAGCCCCCGGGGAGCCAGACGCGTGCGGACTCACCCTGCACGCAGGAAGCCCACGGCCCAGCCCCGCGCCACAGAACCCGCCCCTCTGGAAGGACATGAGAGGGACCACCCTTCCCGGGGGAACCCCAGGCACCCCAGGCGGAGGTTCTGTGACAGTCTCTGCCCCAGAGGCGAGTCTCAGCAAAGCAAGAGACGAGGGTTAGGCGCTTCAGGGACAAGCACGGCCGTGCTCTCCCGCCATGAGCTCGCCGAGACCCGTGCCCCCGCACACGCACGCATGCACACCCACCGTCCATGCACACCCCCCTCCACACACCCCGAAAGCTAGACACAGGCCCGCCCCAGCTGGATGCGCGCGGCTGCAGCGCCACCCCCTGGCAGGGAGCGGGAAGGCGCGAGGGAGCGGAGCCGGCCCCGGGCCGCCCCCCGCAGAGCCCGCGAGCCCCGAACAGACTCTCACCCGGCAGCCCTGAGAGTCCTGGAACCAGGAATGGATGGAGATGCCCACACACGGCACACGAACACTTGCGTGGTTTTTCTGCACGTTAAAAGGGCAGGTCTACTAGGAAAAGGAGGCGGCAAAGCGGCCCCTGAAGCCACGGCAGCCGGTCTGGGCCGGGGGCTGCTCCCTCTTTAACGGAGATCCGCTGGCTTCTCGCCTGTCTGCACTGCTGAGCTATGGATGGGCCTGAGCATCCCACACAAAGGGAAGGACCTTGAGGCACCGATGGAGCCGGGCACTGCGCTGGGTGCCGGGCAGCGGGGCATCTAGGTGTCGGGCGCGAGCAGCACAATGTAGGGGGGGGGCAGCTTTAGGTGAGGGGCAGGAGGGCCTGTGCGCTGAGAGCTGCATGGCGAGGCTGGGGTGAGGGAGGGAGTCAGGGCTACCCTGAGGGAATCGGACGCTGCAGCAGCTGCGGATGACGAGCAGCCCAGGCGACACAAATGCAGGCTCCCCATTCCGGGGATCTACACCCCTACCCCTGAAGTCTGACCCTAACCAGAACCAGGTCCTCGTCCTTCCCAGGGCTCTGCTGAGCTAAAAGGCCACTGGGCTCCCACAGTCCCTGCCCTCAAGAACTCATACCAAGGTGGGGGAGCCCCCAAAGACAGACAAGCAGAGCGCAGTGCCATGGAGGGCAAAAGTCGGGCACAAGGGAGCTGGTCACCAGGGGAGGGGGATTGGAGTGTGTATGCACAGGCTGGAGGGATGGGGGAGCCGCTGGATATCTGGAGGAAGGCAGCTCCTTCCCCGAGGGGCGAGCAGCGTGGCGGCACATCCAGGGGCCCTCGAGGGCTGATCAAAGCTGGACGTAGAGCAACCTGGCATTCAGGTGGTGCTAGACAGGAGACCCCACCGGCCTCGGGCCACACTGTGGTACTGAGAGCACAGACTGGCTAGACCACAAGGAGGGCGGCTGGGGGGGCCCCGGCCACACCCCTCCCGGGTCAGCATCCAGCCAGCTGGAGCTGTCTGGGCTCACAACACCCATCCAGAGCCTGCAAGTTCCAGCTCACTCTCCTGGGACCGCAGCCCGAGGCACCTCTGAGCCAGCACAGCCAAGCCACCGCCCTCGCCACTGTGGGCACCCAGGGGACAGGCTTGCGAAGCATCGGTCAGGGGCAGGGTTTACTCCCAGACCAACCACCTGCACCTGCCCCCCAGTGGGGCCTCAGACAAGTATGCAACCGTCTCTGTGCCTCAGTTTCCCCTGTGTGCGATGGGATCATAAAATAACCCCTACCTCTTGGGGGAGTCATGAGGATCACATGAGTCAAAGAATTTGAGATCTGCAGAGAGCTTCTAAGGGGGCGTCACACATGGCATCATCACCCCAGTGGCCTCCCCCGTCTCCTCCCCCACCCAGCCCTGGGCCATCCCCTCAGACGTCCAGCCTCACCTCCAGACCCACTTCACCAGGGGGGCCTCTCTCCAGGGACCCCAGCCCAGCCCTCAGGCTCAGGCCAGTCCACCCAGCACCACCAGAGGGCGCTCTCTGACCGGGGCTGGGTTACCCCAGCCTTCAGGGAACAAATCCAAACTCCTAGAGAGGCTGAGAGCCCCTGCTTTCTTCACAAGGTGCGCCCAGCCCAACAGCCTCCCTTGCTCCTCTGAGCCAAGCCCCCACAATGCCCCCGGGCTGGGCTCACCCTAAGCAGCCCCCACGTTGTCTCAGGAGGAAAGGGCACCGCTGGTGGCTGGCCCACTGCAACCGAGGCCGGGGCTTTCTGGGGGGCATGCCTGTGCTGGCGCAGGCGGCCGGACAGACCCTCCCTCCCCAGCACCTGGCCCGTCTCTCGTCTCTCGGTGGCAGGCAAGGAGCCCGCCCTCGGCCACCTGGGGGGTGCATGCAGGCAGCAGAGGGGCCCACCCCTCCTCACAGAGCCCACACCAAGCACTCCTCCACCCTGGGTTGCCCCTCAGGCCGGGAGGGCCCCCGACACTCACCCCGTTCTGACTGTTACAGTGCCGGGTGCTGATGATGGCACCCGCCTCCTCGATCATCTTCAGGATGGTGCCCCCATGGACGTTGCCGGCCACGTTGGCATCGTCGGGCCGCATGATCCTAGGTGGGGAGAGAAGCAGCAGGGTGAATCCCGGAGACAGTGTCACTCATGGGACAGCGGGAGAGAAGGGCTCCCTCCAAAGGGCTCGGGGCCCCAGAGTCAAAGAAAGACTTTCTGGATCAGTGGGGAGGGCAGGGCGCTTATATAACAGACCAGAGAAGGGGCTGCAGGATCCTGTTTCCACGGGAGAGAGGAGGGCTGAGAGGGGGAGCTGCAGGCACCCAGCCCGCCCCCAAGAGGCTCCCCCCACGTCCCTGTGCTGAGAAGGGGTGACTGCAGGGCCGCTCAGCAAAGGCCACACACATGGCAGCAAGGCAGCAGAATAGCTGTTGGGGCTCCGCACCCACCACTGACCAGCAGAGCGAGCTGACCCCAGTGAGGACAGACAAGCAGCCCCCAAGCGCTGGTGGTGAGCAGCCTGGCCATTCCAAGAACTGGAAACATGTCCCCCACTCTCCAGGGGGCCAGCTTCCAGACCTCCGTCCTGGTGAACACCTACTCCCAGGCCCCAGCGTGCTGAGGTCCTCAAGGCACCCCAGGGGCCTGTTTCCTGCAATAGACAATGGGCAGCTCTCCAAGGTCAAGGAGAACTAAAATGCCATGCTGTTTCCAAGAGGATACTCCCCATGGGCAGCCCCCCCAGAGCTGGGCACCTCCCTAGCCAACCATCTGGCTGATGAAATCTGCCTTCACTGGCCTCAGGCCCTGAGATAGGTGCCAGGCACCCACCGAGGCTCTGCCCCCTTCACCCGGACCACGGAGCCACACCATGTTCCTGTCGGCATCTCCCAACAGCCGGTCAGACCCAGAGATCAGTCCTGCCCCGGCCCTCCCAGCCGGAGACCTGGGCATGCAGCCCATGTACACAAGCCCTCTACCCTGGGTCCACTCAACGGCATCCCAACCCCCCGCGTTTGCTGGAGAAGGAAGATGACGCGCCTCGAATAAGGCACAGCTGCCTTCCCTCAACACTCCCCAGTCCCCAGCCATCTCGTCATCCCTCTTCCCAAAGTGTCTGGTCAACCTGGGGTGGGGGGAGCTCGCGAAAGTGTCAATTTCTCTGCAAGCAGGCACCAGCATTCCAGGGCGACTAACAGCAGCAGTCTGTACCGGTTTGCACATCCCCAACCATCACACCTTTATCCCAGGGGAGATTCAACCACAGTACCAGGGCCCACTGGGCCCCTCCCCCACTCTCAGCTCTCACCGCAGCATCACTGGCTCAGGGACAACAGTCACGGCACCCTGGGCAGAGGCCAGAACCCCAGAACCCCGGGGAGGAGTCCCCTTGGCTTCGCAAATGAGCATTTTTGTGGCACAGCAGTTGAGTGCTGGGCTGCAAAGCTGCCCGCAGCCTCTGCAGCGCCAGTTCGATCCCCGGCCGCCAGGCGAGGGTCCCACGTGGTGCTCAGACCTCTCCTGCCACACCTGCTGCTCCCCTCAGCAGTGTATTTCATCAGTCTGCCTGTTCTGTTCCGTACTCTGGCTCTGGTGAATTCTCTCACCCTCCCGCGCTTCTGACTATACCCAGTGCTTGTATAAACAAATAAATAAATCTTTAAATAAAAAAAATAAAACCAACTATCTGTGAATCAACTAGAAACAGATTCAAATGCATTCGAGCAAAAACCATCCAACTCCTAGGAGAAAACTTAGGCGATCAGCTCCTTGACACCAGGCTTGGCGATGAGTTTTTGGATTTGACATGAGAGGCAAAAGCAACAGAAGCAAATATAAACAGAACTACAGTTCTGCAAAGGAAACCATCAGCAAAACAAAAGGGGATGGTTCTCCCAACCTAGGGATGGGAGAAACTATTTGCCAGTCATAGATCTCGTGAGGGGCTAATATCCGAAATCTTGAAGAACTTACATAACTCAACAGCAGAAGAAGAAAAAGGGCAGAGAAAACACATTTTTTCCAAAGACGTGCAGATGGTCAGCAGGTGCGTGGAAAGAGGCTCAGCGTCACTGACCATCATAGGAATGCAAATCAAAACCAGAATGAGGTCACCTCATGCCTGTCAGGGCGGCCACTTCCAGAAAAGACGAGAAGCAACAAGCGCTGGCGAGGCCATGGTGGAAAGGGAAGCCTGGTGCACGTTGGTGGGGACGTGAGCCGGAGGTGCCATTCTGGGAAACAGTATGACTGTTCAAAAAATTAAAAATTGAGCTACTAGCTTGGCGCGGGCCATGCTACCCATGCTGTCTGACAAGGTCCGGGCATGGGGGAAATTTCTGAAAAGTCAGAAAACTCCATAGCTGTCTCCTGCTGCTTCCTTTCATCTGTTTGTGCCAGTTATTGAAACCATGGAAATTTTCTATAAGCTTTAGAATAACACAATGACTGTTGGCATCAATGCCAGTTTCGGGAATGCACACCTCAGGAGTTGGAGAAATGTCCCTTCCAGCATGACTGATCACGAAATGGTTTCCAGTAATTCTCCACGTCCTCCAATTTGTAATGCGGTTACCACGAGTAGCACTGAGTTCTCTAACAGACCACACTTGACCGAACGGACGGAACTGAGCCTGGCAAAAGTCCCCACTAGAGAAGGCCCTGAAGCACCCCGGGAGGCGAAATGGTCTGGGAGAAATAACATACATGTTTGTTCCCACGGGCCCGGGACACTTTGGTTCCATATAGAAAATAGGAAGCCGCCCTCGATTTGACAGTGCCTGCTCAGCTTTGTTTTAGTTACCGAGCTTGACTGCATAAATCGTGGTGTAGCACCTGCTTCTATTCTCTGAATAATGCACATCACCTAAAAAATATGTAACCGAGTTAATGTAACCAAGTGACCAGGTTAATCATAGACTAGGAAAAACAGAAAAAGGATGGTGCACTGTTAATGATCACTGATAATATCTGAAACAATGTAAAAGTAAAATCAATCATGATCGCATGATGTAATGATCTAACAACAATTTCTGATATTATAAATAAAGCTGAGGCGATCAGTGGGAGAGGTCTGCACCCCGATCAAGTGTCGGTGTCTCCTCACTACCTCCTCATCCCTCCACTTCGCCTGCGCATCTCATCTCATCCTTAGAGAAACCCAGCCCCGGTCGGAGCTAGGACCCCGGCACTAGCTGAGTCCACAATTCCACTTCTGGGTATTTGTCCAAAGGAAACAAAAACACTAATTTGAAAAGACATCTCCACCCCCATGTCCATTACAGCATTCTTTACAGCAGGGAAGACTTGAAAGCAACCTAAGTATCCATCAAAAGGTGAATGGGCGGGGCCTCCCCGGGGGTGCAGGGGTTAAGTCTCAGCACTATGAAGCTATGGGCAGCCACTGCAGCACGAGTTCAATCCGGCCAGGGAGTGCCCACAGGGCGCAGCAGACCTCTCCTGTCTCCCCGCTGCTCCCCTCAGCAGTGGATTTCAATAGATCTGCCTATTCGTCTCCCCACTCTGTCTCTGGGGAATCCTCTCACCCCCCACACCTTTGGCCTGCACCCCCAGTTCTTCTATGCATAAATAAATAAATCTTAAAAAAAAAGATGACTGGATAAAGAGGATGATGTGAAAACCATGTATAAACAGCTACACTGGAATATTATGCAGGCACAAAAAGGTCCTCAGGCAGCACTTGCAACTGCAACCACGTGGCTAGCCCTTGAGAGAATTATGCTGCGGGAATGAAGTCAGAGAGAGAAAGACAAATACTGTATGATTCCATTTTTATGAGGAATCTATACACAGGAATCATAGATGCGGAAAGCAGATTTGGAAGGTGTCAGGGGAGGGGCCAAGGAGTAGGTGAAATGTATGGTGGTGAACAAAAAGTACAAACCTGCAGTTATAAAATACGTGAGTGAGGGGGATGTAAAGCAGAGCGTGGTGGCCACAGCTCATGCTAGCATATTGTATACTTCAAACTTAAAAAAATCTTTAAAAGTCTCATCACAAGAAAAATAATTGTAACTATGTGAGGTGACAGATTTTTTTTTTTTTTAAAGATTTATTTATTTTTATACAAGAGCTGGGGTGTAGGCCTGAGGTGGGAGTTGAGAGGATTCACCAGAGACAGAGCGGGGAGCAGAACAGGCAGAAGGACTGAAGGCACTGCTGAGGGGAGCAGCAGGCGCGACAGGAGAGGTCTGCGCGCCATGTGGGAATCTCCCTGGCCGGCCGGGGATCAAACCCACGCTGTAGAGGCTGCGGACAGTTTCAGAGCGCTGCGCTCAACCCGCTGGGCCACCAGGGAGGCCCGAGGTGACAGATATTAACTGGACGTATTGGGATCATTTCCCAATGCATATACAAATCAAATCATGCTGCACACCTAAAACTCATACAATAAAACTAAATGTCAATTACATCTTGATTACACTGTTAAGTAAAATCATTTAATTTTTTTAAAGTATTTGAGTTTTTAAAATTCAAGCTTAGGGCTTCCCTGGTGGGGCAAGAGGTTAGACACAACCTATGAAGCTATCCGCAGCCACTGCAGCGCGAGTTCAATCCCCGGCCAGGGAGCTACCCACATGGCACAGCAGACCTCTCCTGTCTCCCCGCTGCTCCCCTCAGCAGCGTGTTTCAGTCAGTCTGCCTGTTCTGCTCCCCACTCTCTCTGGCGAATCCTCTCACCCCCTGAACCTCCAGCCTGTACCCCAGTTCTTGCATGCATAAATAAATAAATCTTTAAAAAAAAAAAAAAAAAGAGGAGCAAATGGTCCATCTCAGCAGTTGGCCGGTCCTCTTGGGCACAGCTGCTGTTCAAGGGCCCAGCTGGGACAGAGGCAGGACTGGGGAAGTGGAGGCCCTGGGTTCCAGGCTTTCTTAGGCGCCCCTAGACCTGCCCCTGGGTGAGCCTCTCCACCCAGCAGAGCTATGCAGGCCAGGGGCCCACAGGGTGTGCTGGGAGGGCAGGACGGGAGCAGCCAGGAGGGGTGGGGCAGGAGGAAGTGCGGCTTCCGGAGGGCCAGAGGCAGCCACCGATAAGGGATGGGATGAGGAAGCAGGAAGCCCTTGGAGATAAGAGAGCAGGCACCAAACAGCACTGAGCTGGAGGCAGAGCCAGAGCCTGAGGCAACCCTCAGCAAGTTTGTGGAAATGCAGGAAGCCAAGACCCCAGCCCACTAACCCCCAAGCGCCCCCCTTCAGGACCTCACCTTGAATTATTTCCTCGCCCTCATCCATCACCAGCTGCACTCAGTGTCTGTCCTCCTGCCCCACACCCCCTTCTTCCTTCATACTCCCCAGTTGCCCGCACACCCAGCCCAGGTCCCCAGGTCAGGCCCTTCCTCCTCAAGGCCCCGCCCCAGGGTAAGGGGGGGGGCGAGCACTCGGCCCCATTCCAGCTTCAGGCCCCCACCCCATCTCCACTGAAGGTGCTTCCCTGCCTCTTTACTACCTAAAAGGAAGAAAAGCAAGCCCGAAGGGCAAGCATCACCGTGACCACAGGGTGGCCGGGAATGGCCCCTCAAGGCTGACCTGGCCCAGTGGGAATTTGAGTCCAGGCTGTCAAGGCTTCTGCATTCCCACGGAGGAGGAGGGGGGAGTCTGGAGGGCCAGAGTTTAATGTGGAATCTCTGGATGTCTGAACAGGTAGCAGACCAGGCGGGCAGGCAGGTGGAGCCCTGGCCTGGGGGCGGGGCAGTTTGCAATCCATTCTCTCTCCCCAGATGGGTCCGACCCCCAAGCCCACTACACTCCTCCCTGCTCCAGAACCTTCAGGGAATGGTGGAAGGTCCTGGGGGTCCTTCTGACACCCCCAATCACCCAGCAGTGCTGCCGTCCCTTGCCAGGCCACACCCGGGGTCTCTGCCCTGGCCTCCACGGCCCTGACTCGAAGCAGGTCGCCCTCCCAACACAGCCCCTCATCCCAGACCACAGGCTGGGCAGGCCAGAGCCAGGCCCGGTGGAGGTGGCGAGAGTGCCCCACCCTGTCCTGTGGGGCCGGCACCCGACAAGGGCCCTGAAGAGGCCTAGCAAACACAGTCACACCCTCTTTCCCAGAAGGGCAGCCCCCGCTGGGAATGCCAGGAAAACCCCCAGAGGAAGTGGCACCTGGGCAGAGGCCAGACGGGGCAGGGCCAAGCCAGGCGACAGACAGGACTTGCAACTCAGGGCAAGTCCCCAGGACCAGAGCCTGGGAGCCCCGGGACAGAAAGCAACCCACTCAGGGGGCAGCGGAGGCAGGGACAAGCGGGCAAGGCCAGGGCCAGGCGCCCGTCTCACCCTGACCTCTCGCCCACGCAGCAGGTCCCACAGAGGTTTCTAGATGCGACTCAAGTGCATTCAAAGTCATTCGGTGCAGAGCTGTGGGTGATGCTAAATGTCACCAACAAAGGACCATTAGACCAGTCAGGCCCAGAGCGGGAAGGTTTGCTGAGATGCGGAGGAGGGGAAAGCCAAGCACAGAACTCGGGGACCAGGGGGGGCCGCCCTGCAGAGCCAGCGGAGACCAACCCGGCAGGGAGGCACAGGAAAGTGGAAGCTTCTGCAAGTGGAAGGGAACCTGGAGGAAAAGTGAGCGCTCTCCCTGCCTCCCTGAAAGGGAACTGCTAAGCAACTGAAATCCTTTCCTGCTAAGAGTCCCAGGTCTGGTGCAGTAAATAATGCAAAGTAAATGTAAACAAGTTTAGCCTCTCTAAAGCCTATCTAGATGAGATTACCTAAACGAGGTTACTTTTTTAAAAAATATATATATATTTATTTATTTATACAAGCACTGGGTACAGTCAGGGAGGGTGAGAGAATTCACTAGAGCCAGAGGGAAGAGCAGAACAGGCAGATTGACGAAGGACACTGCTGAGGGGAGCAGCGGGTGGCAGGAGAGGTCTGCGCGCCATGTGGGACCCTCGCAGGTGGCCGGGGATCGAACCGGTGCTGCAGAGGCTGCGGGCAGCTTCGCAGCCCAGCGCTCAACCGCTGCGCCACCGGGGAGGCCCACGAGGTTACATTTTAAGAAGGCCAGACAGCAGCCTGGCTGATTGATCTCCCAGGGAATCCTTGAATACCTGTCTTCTGTCACAAAGTTTTGTGCCTGCTGACCGATGTTATCAATGTAAGAGGGTTATGTATGTATAAAAGAAACCCTTTGTCCCTAGACTGGTGCTCAGACCTTACAGGGCTCTCCAGGCCTGAGACCTCATGCATGAGTAATAAAGCTTCTCCTGACCTCACCATTCCTGAAGTACTGCTTGTTCTTCCTGCCTGGGTAAAAGGCTAGAATTATTTCGGCAACACCTCCACTCTAAACCAGGTCACCTGTTCAAATAAATCGCTGGTCTTATTATTTCCTCAAAGCACAAGCCACACACACAGCCTCAGCCAGGCCTTCCTTGATCTGGGCCTCAGGGTCCCCAGCCCTGGCCTGGCCAGCGCTCAGCCCCAGGCTGGCCCTGCAGCATCAGCTCCCGGGGACGCAGCTCTCTGCCGCTCTTCTAGGTTGCGCTGTGTCCCTGCAAAGAGATGCACAAGCCTAACCCAGACAGGGACTGCACCCTATTTGGAAAGCAAGTCTTTGCAGAGGTCCTGGAGTTAAGATGCGGTCACAGGGATGCAAGAAGAGGGACATCAGGACGCACACAGAAGGTCCCAGGGCAAAGGAGCAGGTCTAAGTTGAGCAACACAGGGAGTGCCTGCAGCCATCAAAAATTGAGAAGGCAGGAAGGTCCCGCTGGAAAGCGCCTGAGGGTGCTCGGGCCTGCCCACGCCTACATTTTAGCCTTGGCCTCCAGACTATGAGCGTATACATCACGTTGTTCAAGCCAGCTGGTCTGTGGTCCTGCGGCGCTCCAGGCTGAGCCCTCCGGCCCCTGCCGAGGAGGACCTTGCTCCACCCGCAGAGGGTGGCAGTGCTTGGCGCAGGTCAACCCCCAAGGCCCTGGCTTGGCTTCTGCTCCCCAGCCCATGCTCGGCCTCGGGGGCAGCTCCACAGGGGCCTGACCCCTGCCCACCGCTCTAGCAGAGCCCCAGTTCAGGGCCAGCATCTCCGATCCAAACACAAAAATGTCAGTGCTAAAATTAAACTCCCCCCGAGTTCCATGGTAACGGGAGGGGCAGGAGCCGGTTTCCTGTCTCCAGGAGTGAAAGCTAAAGTAACTGGGACTGCCCAGACGGCCGAATCCGTGACAGACGGTCCTCTCGGGGTCTCCAGCTGCCGCAAACACAGGCAGGGCCGCTGGGTCAGCTGCTGGGGCACCTCACAGAATGTGCTGGAAGTTCCCTGGGCCTGCTGCTCCTGAACTAGGCCCAGACCAGAGAGCCAACCACAGGGTCACAGGTGGGACAGGGGCCATGGACAGACCACCCTCGGGCCCGGGACAAGCTGCCAACGGGCCCGGGATGCGGCCATATAGGAGCCGCGGCTGGGAGGAGAGCGGGATGGGGGTGGGGCGTGCGCCCCTGCAGTCAGGGAAGGAGCAGGCGCCAACCACGTGGGGGCCCACGTTGAAGGAACACTGTGGAGGGACTGGTACCTACGGAGCTGCCTCAACCCAGGAGACTCCAAGGCCGGGGCCAGTGCACAGGACCCCCTCCCAAGGGGAACTCGGCCCGTGGCACTGCTTACCCTCGCCAGGCGCTACAAAGGTTCCCCCCAAGTTCCTTCAATGCCGAGACTCCACCGCATCCTCCAGAGGAGGGGGACGTCTTGGCTGGGCTGGAACCAGGTCCAGGGCCCTCGGTGGGGGGGGGAGGAGCTGACTGCCCGCCCCCAGGCCACAGCCTCTTGCCCTCCAGCACCGACTAGCCTCCAGGGCCCGAGCGCTCGGCAGGAAGCTCAGCAGCAAGGGTCCGACCGCAGAACCAGCTGGCGTGACAAAGCGAAAAACGAAAGCGCAAGGAGAGGCTGCCCAGAGGAAAGCGGCTGCCATCTTGGGGCCCCCGCACAGAGCGGGAATCACAAGCCCAGCGGCCCGACCCTTCCTCACATCCACGACCTGACCCTGCCTGGAACCCCGGGGCCACCCGGAAGCTGGACTTCCTGTGCCGGCTTCAGCTCACCACCGGGCCGCAACAGGGCGGGTGGGGCCGGCCACGTCCCCTCTGACACCTGACCCTTCAAAGTGCGCCCTCAGACCACCTCCCGCAGTGGTCCCACAGGTGGCCACGGCCAGCGGTACCTGCTCAGCTGGGAAGTCAGGCCGGCCCGGGCATCCCTGGCCCCGGGAGAGGTGCGGGGGGCAGCTGCAGCCCGCGCGGCCGAGTCACCCATCCTCCCTACCGTCAGGCCCACGCCAGGTCTTCAGGGAGCGCCCCGCTTCCTGGGCTGCCCCGTGGAACCAGGAAGAGGCCGCCTCGCCACTCCGGGGAAGTCCACCAGCCGCTGGTTGTCATAGGAACCTCATTTTGTAAATAATTGCAGAGGAGAAGAAGTAAATCTGCAAGCCTCCCGCCTCCCGGCCAGGAGATCAAAAAGTCACAGGGCACGGGAGAGCTCTGAGATGGCATCAGAAAAGGCAAAGGCCCATCCGGTTCTCTCGGGGCCCCAGCCTGGACCCCCACCAGACTGCAGAGCCGCTGCATCGGGGGTAGGAGGTCACAGTGAGAGATCCTGCTGGAACAAGGCCCAGCGTCCCGCTCCAAGGAGCTGGCATCAGCAACTGCACCCCAAACCCCACCGCCCCTAAAGTTTTCTGGGGGGGGGGTGAGCCACTGGAGGGGGGGGTGAGGGGTAGCAGCTCCCCTAGCCTTATCTCTCCTCCAGCTGAGAGCCCATGGGTTGCCTCCCAGACACCTCTCTCCCAGGGAGGGCTTCTGCTCCCCCTGGGGTTAGAAAGAAAGTCAAGCATCGGAGTGACCAAGATCCAGCGTCACGGCCCCTTTGAGGACCCTGGTGAGGGAGCAGGGGTGTCGTTCCTGTGGCTGCACCCCAGGCCACCCCACACAGCCAGGAGTGCTCCCCACAGGCAAGGTGGTGGCCACAGGGATGATGAGCTGCCTGCTTGCGCCCGGGGCTCCTGGGCCAGCGTCCACCTCGTCTGCAGGCCGAGTCTCGAAGGCTCCCCTGTCAGGTCCCCCGACCCCGCGGCTCCAAAGACCCTGCCAAGGCCGAGGGCTCCCGCCTCCTCCCTGAAATGTCCGTTGTCCGTTATCACCAAAGTGCAAGGCCCACTGCCCACAGGTCCTCTACTTCTATGCAAAGGAGAGAAAATCCCAGACCGACCAACACCACAAACCCCAGGTTCCCCAGGGAGCCGGGAGCCGCCCCAGCCGGATCGGGGCTGCAGGGAGGAATGGCAAGGTTGCCCCCACCCCACCCCCCAACCTGGGGCACTGGGTGCCTGGAGCCCCAGGAAGGTCTAAAGGGGTCAGGACCGGCGGTCTGCACCCAAAGAAGCTGCTGGGGAACCAAGTCAGGGTTGGGCCTGGGCCCTGCTGCTCCCAGAGAGCCTTCTCCAACGGGCCCTGGTCAGGACAGGTGCTGTCCCTTGGGACCTTGGCTGCCCACCACCCCACCCCTTCATCTCAAGTGGAAAGGGCCCCCATCTGCAGTCGCCCCAGGACCACTCCCCCAGGGAGAGCAGGCCCCTCGCCCTATCCCACCCCTCCCCCACCTGGGACCCTCAGGTCCAGGGGCTCAGGACCGCGGAGCGTCTGGCCTGCCCCTTCCTCCTGCCCTCCTCGACCCCGTCCCTCTTCTTGCACCCAGAGAAATAGGCCAAGTCAGGCCAAAGTACGCACTCACCTTCAGGCCTAAGAACAAGCCATGGCTGCCCACTCCGGCCGGCGGCCAGTGGCTCAGTTCTCACCTCCCGGGTGCACAAGGCCAGGGGCCCCTGGCACCTCTGCCTCCCACTCCTCACAGCTCCCCACTCACCCCTTGACCGACTCTGCAGGACAGGCCCTGCCTGCACACCGGGTCAGGACGGGCAGGGCCAGGCCCCGCCGGAGCAGGAGCACGGTCGGGCCCCTCAGGCTCCCAGCCACTGTGGCAGGGCCTGGAGGGGTCGGGGCTGGCGCGGTGCCCTGTGGACTTGGCCTTCCCTGCCGGCCGGCGCTGCCACCTCCCTGGGCAACCCCGACTTCTCTGCCCACAGTGATGGGAAACCAGCCTGGAAACCAGACCCATCCCCACACAGGCGCCCAGCAGGCCTCCGCAGTGTCCTGGTGACAGGCACAGTCCTGGGTGGTGACGGGAGTGTCTTTTGTACTAATGAGGCGAGTCATGGAGGTTAGCAGGTGGGGGCTGGTCCCCGGAATGGCTTAACCCAGGCCAGAGACTTCCCAGCCCTACCCTCCACTTCCCAGAAGGAAAGAGAGGCAGAGGAAGAGTTAATGATCTATCAGGCCGACATGATGCGGCCTCCATAAAACCCCAAAGGACAGGGTCTGGGGAGCTTCCAGGCCAGGGACATGCGGCTGGAGTGGAGTGGACACCGGGGCGTGGCGCGCGGCACCCCGCCCACACCCCACCCTGGGCCTGTGTCCTCCGCACATCCTCTAGCGACGAGCTGGCAAACCCGCATCTCCTGAGCTCCGTGGGCCTGGAGCCCATCAGCCCAGGCCAGGAGGGTGGCCTCCGCCCCGCCGGGGTGTGCGCACAGGGCAGGCTGGACCGGCCTGCAGGGGAACTGGGCTCTGGCACCACCTGCAGGTGGGTGGTGTCAGAACTGGGGTAGGTGGGACACGAGCGACTGCTGCGGGGAGCAGCCCCCACCCCAGATCTGGGTTCCAGGACAGAAGTGGAGGGACTTGAGAGTCAGCACAGGAGACACCGGAGAGAAACAAAGTGGGGAGAACGAGGTTTTCCTACACCCCAGGAGGAAACTGAGCTTCCCCAACGTACGGCACATCACCCATCCCGGAGAAAGAGCACCCCCAGTGCGCCCCACGGCTCCACACACCACCTGTGCTCATGGCCCTTCAAATCCCTCGCGGCACTGGAGACGGCGGGCGTGACCTGGTCAGGTGCTAACTCCCACGGGTGAGGAGAGCAGGGAGGGGGGAGCTCGCCCCGGGCAGGAAGGGCGCACCCTGGGGGCACCCTGCCACACGCCGCCGCCCCTCCCAGCCAAGCCCGGGTGCGGGCAGTGGGCTAACGGGACTCACGCAAGTCACCCCACCGGGTCCCTTCAGGTCCCAGGCGGTGGGGAAGCAGCTCCCGCGGAGCCCACCCACCAGGGAAAATGTTCTAAGCGGAAAATTGGCCAACGCGGGCCCAGAGGTTACGTCACAAACGACGTCAAGACACAGGCCGAGAAAGGCGGGGCGCGCGGAGCCCCGCAATGAGAGTCCTGATCGCTGGAGGAGAGCTGTGACCCAGGCGCGAGGCGGGCCTGGAGGAGGGCGTCCCCGGGGCTGCTGCAGGGCCGCGTCCTCGGGGTCCAGGAGCACCCACCAAATGACACGTATGAGGACCCAGACACGCAGGCGCCGCCTGGACCAACAGAATCAAGATGGTTTTTTAAGTTAGAAGAAAAGCAACGAAACGGGGCGTGTGCAGAAAGGGCACAGCAAAGCGATGTCCGTCACACGGTCGTGTGCTGCGGGGCGGGCCGGGCGGGCCTCTGGTTATGCTGCTCCGGCCTCTCCAGCCCCCGGGAGAGAACAAGGGCCCGTCTGTCTAAACAGGAGAAAGGTACAAAGGACACTCCAGCACAGGGCCAGGCGGGGGCAGGCCCATGCCCGGAGGGTGCCTGGGCGAGCGCAACCGCGACGCCCAAGCGACTAAGCTGAAGGCACACAGGCAGCCAGAGGGCCTGGACCCCCCACCTACCGGGGCGCAGCCACGAGGGCACGGGCACCCTAACAGACAGGTGGCCACGTCTCAGCAGTCAAACCTCCATCTGCCATGTCACCCACCCAATGGGGAGCCGAGGGCTCACCCCTGGGTGCAGTCACCCCAAGAGCGCAGAGCGACGCACACAGTGGGGCTAGCAGCAGCTCGGTACAGGGGGTGGCAGCCACCCTGGGGGTCATGGAGGACACGCGGGTGGGGGGCCGAGGAGAGAATGGTGTGTGACCTCGTTTCCACACCAGTCTAGAAAACACAAACTAGTCTGCAGTGACAAAAATAGCGGGTGCCATGGGGCTCTGGGGGTCAGCCCCTGAAATCAGCAGGGCAGAGGGCACTCTCCCCACTCTCAGCAACGGCCATCACCCAAGAGCGAGGACACAGGACACAGGACGCAGCCGGCCTGGCCCTGGGAAGAGGCCGCATCCCCAAGCAAACTGCCAGCAAACTGCTGTCTCTGGCAGATCCCTCATTTCCAAGAAAGACAGACTTCCAGGCTTATGCGAAAACTCCCAGTTCCCAACAGATAAGGCCCCGATGGGTGAGTGCCAATGGCCCTCTCTGCCTGCCGTCCTCGAAGCACGGACCCCACCACGTAGCTCTGCCCCCACCCAAGTTCGCTGTCACAGAAATCCTGGCGATGGCCACGGGCCTCCGAGGCCCAGCAGGTGGCAGCTGTCCCAGAGCTGCCGGGGGCCACTCGGGGGCTGAGGCCTCATCTCAGTTCGTCATTAAACTCACTTCATTTTGTCTCCAATCAGTGTTAGCCGACCCCCCGGAGTCGTCAGGGAAGCGCAGGTTAGAAGGACATCGAGGACGCGCCACACCTGGCCCACGGGCCCAGACCAGGGGCCAAGGACGGGGAGGGGCCAAGGCCCGCTCTGGGGCCCACTCTGAAGACCGAAGGTAGTTCCTACAAAACGAAACGGCTTCCACAATGACTTCCACTCAAGCACATCAAAATAAATGTGAAAAATCAGTAGGTGCACGGGAGCCCGGAAGAGCAAAATCAAGTCAGAATATTATTGCTCTGTGACCGCCAGAGCCTGGGCGCTTGGCTCAGCACACCGGGTCCTCGGAGAGCCTCAGGGCCTTTACTAGGCAACAGGATGGGGCCACCTGCCCCTGAAGGAGGCACAGGCTCTCCGTGACACCCCACAGCTTCCGGGCCGCTCAGCGCATGGCTGCTCTCCCCACTCCAGACACACCCGTCCCAAGCCCAGGTCGTCACCTGAGCTTCTGGGCCGAAGACTGATGACAGAGGATGCTAAAGGATACAGACCAACAGCAGATGGACAGGACATACGGGCCGAGTGGGATGGGAAGGGAGCCAGGTGCTCCCCCAAGTCTCCACGGGCTCACCAACCTGGAAGCGCTCTAAACCCCACCTTTGGGAGTGTTTATGCGGCTTCAATACATGGTGTGGTTGGGTCAGTCGCTGGCCAGAGAAGATCCACTTACCGCCCACCCCCCCCAGCACCCTGCCCCTCCTGGCGGGGGAAGGGAGGGGGCTGAGAGCTCCAGCCTCTAATCACGGGCTGAGCTGGGCATCCCTGGCCACAAGGTCCCTCCTCAGGTGTGGCCCAAGTGTCAGCTCATTCACAGAAACGCAGGTGTGGCCCAAAGGGGTGTGTCACAAATACTAGCACACCTTTATCGCTCTCCTTGTTCCAGGGCAGGGAGAGGGGCATCCCAGAGCCTGCAAACCTGCCTGCTCTAAATAGGTTCTGCCACCCGCCGCATCAACACAAAACATGTGAGACTTTAATGAAAAGGAACTTTAATACAATTAGGAAACAACACGGGAAAGACAAAGGATATAGTCTTCAAATCAAACACCCAACTTACCCGTCCCCCTGTGAGTAAAATCCACCCAAACGAGGTTGGCCCAGAGCAAGGCCCGAAAGCTGCCACACGTCTAAAGCACCTTCCAGTGGGGACCCAGAGAAAAGGATCAGAAACAACCAGACAAGTCTGGGAGGAAAAGAGCAAAATCAAGATAAAAGCTGCCATGGTCACCTCCCCACGGGTCTCACCCACATCTGTGTCACCCCGTCCACGACCAAAAGGCAAACAGTTTCTTCACGTGCCTCTCGGTTCCATGCGCCTCCTCCAGGGCTCCTTCTGGCTCCATCCTGCTCCTTCCTTCCTCAGTCTCCTCTGCAGCTTCTTCTCTCCCTGCCCAGCTCCACCCTCCCTTGAGTGGGGCAGGGAACCTGGAACCTCCCCCTTTCCTGGGGACCCCCCTGTTACATCCTCACCAAGTAAATCTCAGGGGTGGGGACTCCGGCTCCTCCCGGAAGTGTGGATGAAGAACAAATACAGATTTTTTCTAAATCACTGTATCACAAAGCCACAGCAGAGAGAACAGCACAGAAACACTTACAGGGCCTCCCTGCTGGCCTAGGGGTTGCGTCGCAGCACTATTCCTGCGACCTGAGTTCAATCCCCGGTCAGGGAGGTGGCCCACACGAAGCAGCAGACCTCTCCTATCTCCCCACTGCTCCCCTCAGCAGTGTATTTCAGTCTGCCTGTTCTGCCCCCCACTGTCTCACAGAGTGAGGGAATCCTCTCACCCCCGTGCCTCTGGCCTGCACCCCAGCTCTTCTGCACACACAAAAAGTAGATAAGTAGAATGTTTAAAAGAGAAACCCAAACAAAACCTGGCTCCTCCTGATCAGCAGCGAGGTTCGCGTTTCCCCTGCTAAGTGCCCAGAGCTAGTGAGGGGATATTTAGCCTGCCCAGCAGAGACTAGAACTGAAAGCGCAGTGGCTTGGGGACTTGCAGCAGGTGGGGAGGGACGTGCCCTGCGGGACCAGAAACCACACCTTCCCAGGCCCCAGCATTTTCCAGCCCCTGTTTCTCGGGGGACAGCAAAGCACACATACCCTGCACTTCTCCAGGCCCACAGACCGCCCTTCGGCTCGGCACCACAGGGGCTCTTCCAGACCCGGGACTGGGCCCCTGGCCGCGTGCCCAGTGAGACCCACGCCTCTGCTGTCTGTGATACTGGGCAAGCTCGGAGAAGTAACTGGGGGTCCAGCGTCACCCCTTAGACTTTGAACCCACCCAATCATGAGCCAAAAGCAAGCAACAGGCCACTCTGGGCAGCAGGCAGCTGTCTCCACGGCCCGCCAGCCGCCGCAGCAGCATGAGTCCCGGGTCAGGGCAGGGAAGCTTGGTCAGGACGCTCAGCTTCCACACACACTACGAGGGAGGGGAAATGAGGTTTGCAAGAGCAGTTCTTTCTCCCGGATGGCTGAGCTCCCAGGATGCAGCTACTCTGAGTCTGGACTAAAATTCTGACTTGCCGGTTATCTCTGATGCGCTCACATCAGATGTGCTGCCAGGCCCCCGGCCAGCTCCGGGGCCCGACGGCTCTCAGCTCGCCTGGTTGTAAGCTCGCCAGATGGCCTGCTGCCAACCTGAGCCCTGGGCCCCCGGCCAGGAGGGTGTGGGCTGCCTGGCAGGGTCCTCGCCAGGCCTCCAACAGGAAAGGTGCACACAGGAGGCTGGAGGCCGAGACAGCCAGGACCAGCCACCTGCATGGGACAGGCCAAAGTCAGGGAATAATGGGGGCAGGGGGAAGGGGTCGGCAAAGCGGGCTGGCTCGGATTCAGGGAGAGCCAGTGGGAACCAGGAGGCTGAAGGAAATGACGGGTGGGAGGGGTGCTCCGGGCCGGCAAGGCGGGGCTTTCATTGTTTTCAGACTTTGTGTTTCCGGCCTAAAACCAGAGTTGAAAGAAGCCTTGGGTGAAGGTCAGGAGGTTTGTGGCTTCAGCCTGTGACTGTGACCAGCAGGCAGGCCTCTCAGAACCTCTTTCCCTGTCAACCGCAGGGGTGTGTCCACGCCTCAGAGCGGTGCAGGACCCTACCTCCCACGGAGTATGAGGGCGGCCTCAAAATACATCAAAGCTTCAAGTGTCAGGGCTGAAACTGGACAGCTCTTCAGAGAAAAGGGGTCAAGCTGTGTGACCTTGGGTTCGGCAGTGCTTTTTAAAGCACAAGCAGCCAAAAAAAAGGGTAAAACGGACTGCATTAAATTTACAGACTTGGGCCTCCCCGGTGGAGCAGGGGTTAAGCACAGCACTATGAAGCTGTCCGCAGCCTCTGCAGCAGAAGGTCCATCCCTGGCCAGGGAGCTGACCCACATGGCGCAGCAGACCTCTCCTGTCTCGCCCGCTGCTCCCCTCAGCAGTGTGTTTCAGTCAGTCTGCCTGTTCTGCTCCCCACTCCATCTCTGGTGAATCTTCTCACCCCCTGCACCTCTGGCCAGTAACCCAGCTCTTGTGTACATAAATAAATCTTTAAAAAACAAATGGAAGACAAGCCACTGAGTGGAATTAAGTCTTTGCAAGTCTCTATCTGAGAGGGACCTGTATCTAGACTCTAGCAGCAGCTCTTACAGCTCAGTAGTAAAAAGGTAAATGAGCTAATGAAATACAGAAGCATGGAGTAGTGAGGCTCCGAAGATGGACAGCGGGCTAGCGAGCGGCACCTCCCCTCCTGGGGGGCAATCAAAACCGGGAAGAGAAGCCCCTTCACACCGGCATCAAGAGAAAAGGAAAAAGCAGCTTTCTCACAGGCCCTCTCACAGGCCCGGCGAGCTGCTCCCAGCCCTGGGCTGCAGCCTGACCACAGACGCCAACAGCGTGGTGCCAGGCTTTGAGCAAAGAAAGCTTTATTGCAAGATCACCTGGCAAGGAGACAGACAGAAAACTTCAAACCTGCCTCCCTGGCCTGAGGCAGACAGGTGTGGTATCGGTGGAGGCCGACTGGAGGGAGGAGAACAGCAATGAGGGAGGCTTTGACTTGGCGAAGGTTGACCGCCCAGTCCCAGGCCAGCCCAGCAACCCCGCGAGCAGCGTGTAGCGCTGTTCCCTGCGCGTCCCCCGCCAGCCTTGAGGGGAGCAGGCAGCCAGGCCTCGGGCCGCCCCCACCAAAACAAGCCTCCAAGGAAGTCAGGTAAGTTTGGTGTAGTCTAGGAAACTGAGGTGAAACGGACCCTGATTTTGCAGCCACCTGTGAAAAATCTGCCGATTCCCCAAAAGGTGAAACAGAATTCTACACACGACCAGCAATTCCGCTTTCACTCACACTGTAACAGGGTGGTCCCCAGGAAAGGGGGAGGTTCCCTGCCCCACCCAAGGGGGGGTGGAGCTGAGCAGGAAGAGGAGAAGCAGCAGAAGAGACTGAGGAAGGAGCAGGATGGAGCCAGAAGGAGACCTGGAGGAGGCGCGTGGAGCCTAGAGACACGTGAAGAAACTGCGCTTGTCTTTTGGTCGTGGACGGGGTGACACAGATATGGGTGAGACCCGTGGGGAGGTGACCATGGCAGCTTTTATCTTGATGTTGATTTTGCTCTTTTCCTTCCGGGCTTGTCTGGTTGTTTCTGACCCTTTTCTGTGGGTCCCCACTGGAAGATGCTTTAGACTTGTGGCAGGCTTTGGGGCCTTGCTCTGGGCCAATCCCATATGGATGGAGTTTTACCCACGAGGGGACGGGTCACTTTGGGTGCTTCATTTAGAAACTAGACTCTTGGCCTTTCCTGTATTGTTTCCTAGTTTTATTAAAGTTCCTTCCCATTAAAGTCTCCTATGTTTTGTGTTGATGCGGCGGATGGCAGAACCCATGTAGAATAGGCAGGTTTGCGGGGTTTGGGCTGCCCCTCTCCCTGCCCTATAACAACACCACCTGATGCCCAATGTGTGCACTTTCCCTCCACACCTACCCACTCTGGGCGCCTGCGGCCCTGACAGCCGGGGGTCAGCGCCCACCACTGCGGGCTCGGTCCCACCTGAGACGCGGTCACCAGCCCTGGGCCACTGGCACCTTTGCTGGGCCAGCCGTCCGTCTGTGGGGTTCGCAGGGCCCCCGTTAGAGCAGATGGGCTAGGTGTGGGCACAGAGATCCCAGGGCCTCTCCAGGCTCGGGTGCCTGGCCTCACCACCACGAGGTCAGCCGCGGAGCTGAAGGAGGCAAGCCCCAGCCCACTCAGGCCCGAAGCCACCAGGCCCCATCCCTACTGGCCACCCCGTGAGCATACAAAAGACTCTCTATCACTGGGTTTCAGGAGCTCAGTGCCAGGAAACAAAAGGCCGTCTATCACAGAAGTTTCCACAGCTTCAGGAGCGGAGCTGAACCCAGAGACAAGCCTAAGGGGGTGTTTCTTAACTGTGCCCATGAAAAACGCGCCCACACACCACCTACCCGCATGAGCTCTGGCAGTGGCACTGGGGGGCCCACCCAGCGCCCCCGGGAGGAACAGAGGAAACATGCTGGGGACTCTGAGGACCCACCAAGCCCTGGAGCCCCCACTGAGCGAGGCGTCTCCTACCAGGAGCCCCTTTGTTTGAAAGGTGCAGAACAGGAAATTTATAAAGAAAACAGATAAGTGTTTGCCTTGGGGGTGGGGGGAGCAACAGCTCAAGAGTACAGGGCTCCCTGAGGGGCCTAGACGGTCTTGTTTGGCTGCCTATTCAACTGCCAAGTTGCACACTCAGTGGACGCATCACGCGGCTGTGAACAGTATTTCAATAAGCTAGAACAGGGGGCGTGGACAGAGGCACACGCAACTAAGTTCCCGCCACACAGCAGCACAGCACACAGCTGGGGTCTGCCAGCCTCGGGCGGGGGTCACCTGAGGACGGCTCCCTCTGGCAAAATGAAGCCAGGTGACCCCAGGGAGAGCGGATACACCCCCTGGCACCTGAGTGTAAGGAGGCAGCCATCAGCACGGCTGCAGGCTCAGAGAGGCCTTGATGGCAAGCCCTCAGAGGGACCCAGGGCTCCCTCGCCATGGAGGCCCCCTCGCCCTGGAGGCCCCCTCCTCCAACAAGGTAAAGGGGGGAGGCAGGCCAGGTCTCCACTGAGGATGCACACAGGTGGGCATGCCCAATCCAATGGACCCAGCACTCCAAAAGCCTCATCACACCTACCCCCAGTACCCACCCACGACCCACTCCAAGCGACTCCCAATAAGCCTGGGTCAGGGTCAGAGCTCCTGGACGGCCGCCATGGCTGCCAAACACACTGGACACCGAGGGTGCAGATGGTGTGGCCGAGGCAGAGAGTATCCCTGTCATCCTACCTTGTGCTGAGACAGGGACACGATGACAGCAAGTCAGGCCTGGCCCCCCCAGTCTGGCTGGATGCCCAGCCTCTCTTGCCAGGCCCCAGATACTCCAGGGCAGCGACAGGCCTCCTAGAAGCCGCTGGCTGGCCCGGCCGCAGGCGGAGTGCCCAGGCGAGCAGCTTCATGGCTCGGTGACCACAGTGACCTGCCAGGTGGTTTCCAGATTCAAGCTGCTGCTGGGCTGAGCCCTCCCTCCCCTCTCCAGGAATGCAGCAGCAGATCTCAGGCCCCCATGGCTCCACCTAGGTGGCTCTCCTCCCACCTGCCCCCAGCTGCCTGACAGTTGGGCTTCTAGAGGCGCTCCCAGGATGCTTCAGGGGAAAGCCTGTGAAGCAAGAATTCATGACTCAGGCCTGCCACGTAAGCAATTAAGAGGGAAGGCAGGAAGAGCCTTCCAGGCCCAGGAGCAAGTGGGCGGGGCCCCTGCGCAGCACTGCAGGATGCCAGCTCCCTCCTGGAAGCCTCCTAGGGACCACCCTAGGCCTGGCAGGCTGGAAGGGCCTGGGAGCAGCGGGTGGCGGGAGCACAGCCAACTAGCAAAGAGGTGCCGGGAAAGCAGACAGGGCAGGTGCAGGAAGAAGCCACCGCACAGGGCAAAGGTTCCTGGCCTGACTTCAGAGGGGAAGCTCAGGCACAGGGAGAGCTGAGCACAGGAAAATGCGGACCCGTGGGCCCTACCCGCAAGGACGCCACGCAGTGGGCCTGGGGCAAGGGTGCAGAAGTGGCTTCTCTTTTTACTCATTGCTGTGGGAAACACAAGAGTAGAAGGAAGCAGGCCTTGAATCTCCAAGTGCCCACCTATCAGCTCTGAACCCTCCCCTGGGGTTCCTCTGCTCCCCCCACCCCACCCCCCAGCTCCAAATGAATTTGAAACAAGTCCCAGTCATCCCAGCCTGGCATCCTTCGGAGCACAGCATCCCCTCTAAAAGAGAAAGATTCAGTTTAAAAACAGAACCAGGGCCTCCCCGGTGGCGCAGCGGTTGAGCGCTGGGTTGCGAAACTGCGCGCGGCCTCTGCAGCGCCGGTTCGATCCCCGGCTGCTCCCCGGCCACCGGAGGAGGGTCCCACATGGCGCGCAGACCTCTCCTGCCGCCCGCTGCTCCCCTCAGCAGTGTCCTTCGGTCCTTCTGCCTGCTCTGCTCCCCGCTCTGGCTCTGGTGAATTCTCTCACCCTCCCGCGCTTCTGACTGTACCCAGTGCTTGTATAAACAAAAACAAACAAACAAACAAACCAGCAAACAAATAAATAAAGCATGCCTCTATTAAAAAAAAAAAGAGTAATAATAAAAACAGAACCACAGGGCCTCCCTGTGGTGCAGGAGTTAAGTCTCAGCACTACGAAGCTCTCAGTAGCCACTGCAGCATGAGTTCAATCCCCGGCCAGGGAAACAACCCACATAGCACAGCAGACCTCTTCTGCCTCTCCCGCTGCTCCCTTTGTAACAGGGGGGTCCCCAGGAAAGGGGGAGTTTCCAGGTTTCCTGTCCCATCCAAGGGAGGGTGGCACTGAGCAAGGAGAGGAGAAGCTGCAGAGGAGACTGGCAAGGAAGGAAGCAGGATGGAGCCAGAAAGGGCCCTGGAGGAGGCACGTGGAGCAGGGACATGTGAAGAAGCTGTGTTTGCCTTTTGGTCATGGACTGGGTGGCACAGATGTGGGTGAGACCCGTGGGGAGGTGACAATGGCAGCTTTTATCTTGATTTTGCTCTTTTCCTCCCAGACTTGTCTGGTTGTTTCTGATCCTTTTCTCTGGGTCCCCACTGAAAGGTGCTTAAGACTTGTGGCAGCTTTCAGGCCTTGCTCTGGGCAATCCCGTTTGGGTGGGCTTTTACCCACGAGGGGACAGGTAACTTGGGGTGTGTGATTTACATCTCCCTTTTTTTTTTTTAACCGGGGTACAGGCCAGATGCACGGGGGGTGAGAGGATTCACCAGAGACAGAGCGGGGAGCAGAACAGGCAGACTGACCGAAATACACTGCTGAGGGGAGCAGCGGGGAGACAGGAGAGGTCTGCTCCGCCATGTGGGTTGCTCCGCGGCCAGTGGGGATCAAACCGGCACTGCAGAGGCTGCGGACAACTTCACAGTGTTGCGCTCAACTGCTTGCGCCACCAGGGAGGCCCGGGGTGCTTGATTTAGAAACTATATTCTTTGCCTTTCCTGTATTGTTGTTTCCTAATTGTATTAAAGTTCCTTTTCATTAAAGTCTCATATGTTTTGTGTTGATGTGGCGGATGGCAGAACCTATTTAGAGCAGGCAGGTTTGCAGGCTCTGGGGTGCCCCTCTCCCTGCCCTGGAACACCCTCAGCAGTGTATTTCAGTAGATCTGCCTGCTCTGCTCTCCACTGTCTCTAGTGAATCCTCTCATACCCCCCCTACACACCTCTGGCCTGTGCCCCAGTTCTTGTATGCATAAATAAATACATCTTTTGAAAAAACAACTAGAGATTCCATACCAACTATCAAGAAACTTGTCTACTTCCTTCAGGTATCTCACAAATGTTTTAAAATCTGTGTTTTGTTAATTTTCTACTGAAGTGTAATTTGCATGCAGAAAATCTACTTATTCGAGGCCTCCCCTGGTGGTGCAGTGGTTGAGCACTGGGCTGCGAAGCTGCCTGCAGCCTCTGCAGCACCAGTTCGATCCCCGGCCGCTGGCAAGGGTCCCACATGGCGCGCAGACCTCCCCTGCCGCCCGCTGCTCCCCTCAGCAGAGTCCTTCGGTCCTTCTGCCTGCTCTGCTCCCCGCTCTGGCTCTGGTGAATCCTCTCACCCTCCCGTGCTTCTGACTGTACCCAGTGCTTGTATAAATAAATAAATAAATAAATAAATCTTATAAAAAAAAAAAAAAAAGAAAGGAAATCTGCCTATTCAACAAGGTTCCTCAGTTGCCGGGATGTAGGTAGTCCACGCGTGGGGGGCTAGGTCACTCTGCTCCCAGCACACCTCTGGGCAGGGAAGGAAGGAAGCAGAGGCAGCCAGGTGGTCACCCCTTGCACCCCACCTGGAAAAGCCACACGCCCAGGAGAGCCACTTCTGGTGCCACTGTTAGGGGGAAAGGATGTCCTAAGCTAATTCCATGCAGGCTTTGTGGACCCCACCCCCACCCCAGACCAAAGCCATCAGGACACTGGAAATGACAAATCCCATCATCACCAAAGGGAGGGTTGCTGGGACCTGAGGGCGGAGTTAAGCTGCTCGGGTTGGTATAAAACCAGACACGTGGGCCTTGGGGCTCTCTCTTGGCCTCAAGGCGCTTGGCTCTCGGCCAGGTCTCAGCGTGCCATGGGGATTCCAGGTGGGTGGGTTGGGTAGGACACATTTAAGACTTTATCTCCCTCTTTTCTCCCTGAGTTGTACATTTCCTCATTTCCCCTTCTCTTGAAAATAAATCTTTTATGAACCTTTTATGTGCACCTGCAGTGGAATATTGATAAGTCCCTTTGAAGCGCGCGGGTGAGGACCCACAGTCCGGCAACCTGGTGAGGACCCACAGTCCGGCAACCTGTTTTATATCGGGGCTGCCCTGTAACACCACTGCAACGGGGAGCCGAGGCAGCCCGGCTCAGGTGCTCTGCATCCTCACCCAGCACCCACATCTTGGTGATTGTGCAGGATTTTATGCCCCCAGGGTGCCAGTCTGCCTGTACATCAGTCTACCTTTTCACTAAAAACCTGGGGCAAAGTCCCAAGGAGAAAAAATCCAACCTCGTGACATCCTCCACCTCACACCGGTCCCACACACCTGCACTGGCGGGGTGGAGGGGACCGCCCAACCTCTGTAAACTTCCTGGGAGCTTGGCCTCCCAAGACAGGCCAGCAGGGGCAGACCGGCCGCCGACCTGCCTATAGCCAAGGACTCCGAGGCTGTCTGCCAGCTGGGCCACATCCAGACAAGGCGCACCGCCACTCCCGGGTGCTGAGGAGGGCACAGTCGTCCCAAAAGCTGCCTGTGGGAAACCCTTCCCCACTCCCCACCCAGGCCTGCCTGGGATTCCGCCCTTAAACGCCCCCTACCCAGCACTGCTCCAGCGGGCGCCCAGCCCGCCAGCCCCGCCACATCACATTTCCATTTCAATACACCGGCATGAATACAATTAATGCAGAGCAGCAGGCGGCGAGCGGACCAGCACTGACCCCTCACCAGCGCCCACCCCACCCCTCGGCACCCAGTTCCAAGGCCAAGCTGCAGCGTCGGGCCCCCAGCAACCTGTTACCTCACCACTGAGCAGGAAGCTAAGCTTGGGGCGCAGTGGAAGGCCACAGCTGAGGCCCTTGGCACCCCGGGCAGGGAATCGCCACCAGCTGCCTTCAGCTCCCAGAGCCAGTCACGGTCCAAGGCTGACCTTGGCCCAGTCATCCCAGCGCCCCAGGGCAATGGGGCTTCAAAGTGCCTCCGACCCTGGCGTCCTGCACTAGTCCATTTGAGACTTTAAAAGCGGTCCCGGGGACCCATCCAGGAAGGAGGCGACAGCGCCCCACAGTGGCCTGCTGTGCTTAGGTAACCGGATGCCCGGGGAGCTCTCCTTTCTGCGTGCTGTGCCAGGGGTTTCCACTGGCAGCCTGGGGCCGGCACCATTTCACCTCCAGTTCACAGATGAGGAGGCGGTGGCCTGCGAGGGTAGGAGGTGCCAGGGCCACGCCTGCCAGGGGGAGGACGGTGATTCTAACCCAGCGCCTCGGCCACCCGAGCCCCACCTGGGGACATACACCGCCGTTTACTGACAACGTGCTAGCCCCTCCGCCAAGCACTAACTCACTTTCTTTTATTTCTTCTTTTTAATATTTATTTATTTATGCATACAAGAACAAGAAGTGGGGTATAGGCCAGAGGTGCGGGTGTGGTGAGAGGACTCACCAGAGACAGAGCGGGGAGCGGAACAAGCAGACTGACTGAAATCCACTGCTGAGGGGAGCAGCGGGCGGGCGAGACAGGAGAGGTCTGCTGTGCCATGTGGGTTGCTCCCTGGGGTTGAGGGATTGAACTCTGCACATAGCTTCACGGTGCTGTGCTTAACCCCTCGCACCACCACGGAGGCCCTCACTTTCTTTTCAACAGAGGGTAGCCCATGTGAAAATGGAGGGCCCGCAAGGAGAAGAGGCAGGCCTGGACTGCAGGGCGGGCTCCAGGCCCCGGCCTCCCCAGGGCGTGAAGTCCCAGCCCTGGAAGAGCTCCCTCCGCACCACGACCATGTGACCACTCTCACTGGTTTAGGCTTTGGTTGTGAACACCCTAAGGTGGAGACTGAATTTTCCAGGTTGGAGTCCCTCCCTCAAGGTGGTGCTTTTCCTCGGAGGCATCCAGTGAGACTCACGTTCACAGGCTTGGCGTCTAGGCCAGGAGGCTCCTCTTTCAACATGGGGGGTCAGTTCAGATGTCCTTAAAGGGCTCGCCAACCAGTGTCCGGAGCCATCACACAGCCCTTCCCCCATGCCCTTGGCAGACCTGCTAGACACCTGAGGCTCACCCTGGCCAGGCATCCTGCCCACGCATCCCACGCCAGGGTGGCCACTAAGACACAAAAAGCAACTGTGAATGCACAAGAGGCAGCCGAGGATGCTCACAGCAGAAAACAGAGCAAACACAGACACTTGTGTTTGCACATTAGTGTCCGGAGCGAGCCAAAAACCTGTGAGCTGTTAGAAGCTGGTTTTAAACAAAAGACAAGACGTAGCCATGGACTATTCATCTTCCTGATGGAGTAAATGAAGGCCCAGCCTTCCCAGCATAGGCCACAGCCAGCATTTGGGAGAGCCGTGGAAAGAAAGGGTCTAGGAGCGGCCCCTGGGCTCTCCTGGCTGATGACCTGACAGAAGCCCCGCGAGACCCTCTCCTCTGGCCGAGCTGGAGGGGGTGGCCGCCCCCCTCCCCAGAAAGCTGGGCAAAGCGTGAGATGAGATGCTCAAGCCCTCTGCACAGGACGAAGCCCAAGGTCACCCGGCCCTAAGGAAGGCTGGTCCAAGGTTCTGATTCCAGGCCCATCTGTCTCCAGAAGCAGGTACTTCTATTATTCCTGCTCGCGGAGCCTGGAGCCGCTGGGGCCAAGACAGCGGCAGAGGCAACACCAGAGGCTGGACCAAGGCCCCCCCAAAGATTTCCTCTCCCTAGAAACTGACCTTGAGGACCTCCACGGGGCCAGAAGACGGGGTGGGGCTCGGGCTGCCCAGCGCTGCAGCACTCGGTGCATGCCGAGCCCCCCACCTTCCGGGGGGAAGTCAGCACCCAGGTTGGGGGGTCCAGCCTGGCTTGGACCCGAGCTCAGAGGATGCCCAAGCTCCCAGCGGAGGAGCCCGCCCCCCAACAGGGCGGCGCGGGCTCGGGGTGCGCGTCTGCGCGCCGGCGGCCCCCGGGCCTGTGCGGCCTCCCGGCGGCTCCCCTCCCCAGAGCTGGGGCGCCAGGCGGGGGCTCCGCCGGGGCCAGGCGGGGTCACCTTGACGCGAGCCTCCCCGCGCGGCGAAGCCGGGGCCCGGCCGCCCCTCAGCGCCCCGCGGGCGGCGGCGGCGGGCGGGCGGCCTCCTCGGGCCGCGGGCGCGCGGCGGCGCCTCCTCAGCGGCGGCCGTTAGGGGAAGGGGCCCGAGCGCGCCCGGCCCGGGGCCCGGCAGGGGGCGGCGGCCGCGGGCGCGGGCGCGGGACCGCCGGGGGGGGGGGGCGGGCGGGCGCGGGGCGCGGGCCCCCCGTGCTGGCGCGGGCCCCCGAGGCCGCCTAGGCCGCCCCCCGCCGCCCCGCGCGCCCCGGGCCGGCCGAGCGCGGAGGCCGCGGCGCGTCTCACCGGCAGATCTGGATGGCCGACGGCGTCTCGGCGGCGGGGGCCGACATGCTGGCGCGGGCGGCGGGCGGGCGGCGCGCAGGTGTCTGGCAGGCCCGGCGCGGAATGAATGAGCCCGGGCGGCGCCATGGGGGGGCCGCGGGGCGGGGCCGCGGGGCGGGGCCTGCGCGCCCGCAGCGAATGGAACAGCGCCGCCCGGCCGGCCCCGCCCCCGCCCCCCCCGCGCCCGAGGCCCGCCCCGGCCCGAGGCCCCGCCCCGGCCCCGCCCGCCCCTCGGGCGTGGGGTCCGGGCCGCGGCCAGAGCCGCCGCGGGGCGCCGCTTCCAGAAGGTTCGGCGGCCGTTGGGCGGCGCCGGCGCTGGGGGGGCGGGGGCCGTGCCCCCGGCGCGCGCTGGGCGGCTGCGGGGGGAGGCGCGCGTTTGTGGGGGATGCGGAGGCCGCCGCCCGCCCCGCGCCCGGCCTCGCCGGCAGAGCCCGTCACGCGGCCCCGCGGCTCCTGCGCGCGCGTCCCCGGGCCCGCGCCCGTCTACACCGCGCCCGTCTACACCGCGGCCGTCCACGCCGCGCCCGTCCACGCCGCGCCCGTTGCGGGCCGCGGGGGCGGGGTGCAGCCCGGCTGGGACGTCAGGGGCCCCCGCACCCGCCCCGGCCCCAGCGCTCCAGGGAGAGCAAAGCGAGTTGCAGCGAGCTTTTGCCTCCACGTGAGATTTGGCTTTTTCCAGATTTTTTACAATAAGTGTAAATTGCTTTTATGATCCGATTTTTTAAAATAAAGCCGGGAGAGCGCGGGCTCTCTAAATGCAATTCCAGCAGCCAGTCCGTTTCCACCGCACTAAATAACCCGGACACCTGCTGCGGCAGGCCCTGGAGGCCCCCCTGGCGCCCCACTGGCGCCCCCCTCAAGTCCCGGAACGCTGAAATGTTCACCTTCCAGCATGAACTAAGGCAATGCACACACCACTGCTCCGAGCCTGTTTAAGCACCACCCCTTTCCAGTGCGGGGGGGGGGGGGGTCCCCAAGTGGAGGGATTTCTTAGGAGGGGACCCAGGAGGTAGAGCCAGCTTTCCAGGGCAGGGAAGTCCTTTACCTGTTAAAAGGTGGGTAATTAGGGCCTCCCTGGCGGCACAGGGGTTACAGACACAGCGCTCTCAAGCTATTGCCAGCCACTGCAACACCAGTTCGATCCCTGATCCCCAGATGGCCAGGGAGCTACCCACACGGCACAGCAGACCTCTCCTGTCTCCCCACTGCTCCCTTCAGCAGTGGATTTCAGTGGCTCCTCCTGTTCTGCTCCCCACTCTGTCTCTGCTGAATCCTCTCACTCCCCGGCACCTCTGGCCTGTACCCCGGCTCTTGCATGCATAAATAAATCTAAAAAAAAAAGAAAAAGAAAAAGTGGGTAAATACGGGAGGATTAAACGAGGCACAGAAAAAACGAGGGCCTTTCTTGCTGTCTGTTCTCATCTTGCCCACTCAAACATTCTGTCTGGCACAGCCAGGAGTAAGGATCGACGTGGCCCGGCCCTGTTTGTGTAGGGCATGAGCTTTGGAGACATTTCATTCTTCGAAAGCCTCAAAATCTGATTGGGAGACCCAAAAATTCTGCCGTGATAGCAGGGGGCGCTAGAGAAATGCCTGGGCTGGAGGATGCCTGAGCGGCTTAGGGTTAAGCAGTTTGCTCTCACCCAGTAGAGGACAAAAAAGTCTTCCCTGTCCCTTTGGGAACCTTTGACCTGAAACAGGATCTGTCCATCCCGATGGACACCTGCCCAAGTGGGAGAGGGAGGAACCCCAGGAGATAACAGAGCGGCTGGGGTAGGGGCGGGTGACCCGTGTCCTGGATTCTGTGGAGAAGGAGGCTGCTTCACATCAGCCATGGGAGGAGACTTGTTTATGACCACGTTGCCCTATTTTCAGGGACAGCCTGGGGAGCCCAGTCCACAGAAACTTTCTGAACTGTTTTGCTGCCTTGCAGCCAACTGCCACTGAAGTCTCCCCTGCTGGCCTCGACCTCCTCATCCGAGGTCTCGCCTGCTACCCACGGGAGCTCCTGGGCCATTTCTAGCTCTCTCTTTCAGCAAAGGGCTGAAAAGAGCCCGTCCTATCTAGATCCTCATCCACTTCCCTTCCGTTCTCTTCTGACCCGATCCATCCTGGCCTTTGTCTCTACTGCTCCGTTTATCAAGGTCACTAATTCCTTCCCAGTTGCTAAATCCAATAATCTGATATCAGAAGTCATCTTACTCCACCTTTCCCAGCACTGAGCAGTGAACTCTTCTTGCAAGGCTTGCTCCGCGCCTTCCAACTCCCTGGGCCTGCTCTGCAGGTTCGCACCTCTTCTTCCCCCCTGCTCAGAACTCACCCCCCGCACCTTTGGCCTACATCTCAGTTCTTCTATGCAAAAATACATTTATGCTTACAAGAACTGGCATACAGGCCAGAGGTGCGGGGGTGAGAGGACTCATTGGAGACAGAGTGGGGAGCAGAACAGGCAGATCCACTGAAACACACTGCTGAGGGGAGCAGTGGGGAGACAGGAGAGGTCTGCTGTGCCATGTGGGTAGCTCCCTGGCCAGGGATCTAGCTGGTGCTGTAGTGGCTGCTGATAGCTTCATAGTGCTGGGACTTAACCCCTGCGCCATCAGGGAGGCTCCCTTCATGTCTCTAATGCCTGAGAGGTGGATGGCGCAGGCAGGCCACCAACCCAGTCTGTGCTGAATTTCTTCACCACAACGGAATCGTGAAGTGGTGAGGACAGAACAGATAAGGGCTGAGCCACATCCCCCAGGCATTCTAAAATATTAACTATTCAGATATTCAACTCCATTAACCACACTGAATATCACTTTTCAAACAGATGTGGTTCTTGTGTACGCTTCAATTTGTAACCCAGCTGTAAAAGAGAAGGGCCTCCTGAACCTGGGGGGACAGAACCCCCGCTTACCTGACCCCCCCCACCAGGGGCCTTGGGGAGGTGGAGGCCAGCTAACTCTCCAGAGGTACATCCCCATCAAGGCGCTGGGAGGTGGATGCAGAGCAGAACTCTCACTGCCTGTGCCTTCAGGGCTGAGCCTCCAGTGAAGGGCCCTTCCCCAGCCCGGTGTGCCAGCTCCCCGGCTCTGTGGGTGGGGTGTGCCTGCTGTAGCTATTTTGGAAAATGATCTGAATTTACCTTAAAAATCTAAAAATGGCAGGTGTCCCTGGGGTCTAGGGGTGGAGTCTCAGGCTATTACCGCAAAGGCCTGGGTTCGATCCCTGGCCAGGGAGCTGACCCACAGGGTGCAGCAGACCTCTCCTGACTCGTCCACTGCTCCCCTCAGCAGAGGATTTCAGTGGATCCGCCTGTTCTGCTCCCCACTCTCACCCCCCACACCTCTGCTGTATACCCCAGCTCTTGTGTGCATAAATAAATAAATCTTTTTTTTTTTTTTTAATAGAGGCATGTTTATTTATTTATTTATTTGTTTGTTTGTTTTTGTTTACACATGCACTGGGCACAGTCAGAAGCACGGGAGGGTGAGAGAATTCACCAGAGCCAGAGCAGGGAGCAGAGCAGGCAGAAGGACCGAAGTACACTGCTGAGGGGAGCAGCGGGTGGCAGGAGAGGTCTGCACGCCATGTGGGACCCTCCTCCGGTGGCCGGGGAGCAGCCGGGGATCGAACCAGCGCCGTAGAGGCCGCGGGCAGGTTCGCAACCCAGCGCTCAACCGCTGCGCCACCGGGGAGGCCCCAATAAATAAATCTTTTAAAAACAATCTAAAAATGGAACTACCGTACAGCCCACCAGTCCCCCTCTGGGGCCTCTAGCCACTGACCATGAAACTATCAACTCAAAAACGTACACCCTCTCTAATGCTTACGCAGCACTATCATAGCTGGGTCATGGCTGCAAGCTAAGTGGGGGCGCCTGAGTGCCCACTTACGCAGCCCGCGAGGCCGCCTGCCCACCCACGTGACCCCAGCCAGCCAGAGGCGAGGGCGGAGGGCAGCCATTTTCTGCCAAGCCGAGAGTTCCAGAGCATGATGTGCTGTGAGCAAGTCAGCATGACAACGGCGAGCCCTGGGCATGAACCCGGCAGACGACTGCACAGAATAAAACACTGACGGGAACGGGCAGGCGTTTATAATGCCACGAGGGCTCAGAGGGGAAGAGGTTTAAGGAACGGTCCTGGGGGGGAATTAAATTAAACCAGAAAAAAGGAAAGCTAACCCGACGAAAGCACGAGGCTCCAAGACATCACACAATGTACAATGAGGAACAACAGCAGAGAAACCAACATCTCACGTTGGCCGGGGAGCAGGAGGCCTGGAGGCCGTAGACAGGAGGTGCGCTGGGGAGAGGCGGCGGGGCAGGGCTGGGGGCACCGGCCGCAGCCCCGCCTCGCCCTTGCCTCTGTGGCCTCACAGCAGCTCCCGCCCGCCCGGCCCCGGCCCTTCCAGTGGGCAGTCGGAGGGGAGGCGAGTGGACTCGGGGGCACAGGGGTGTACCCCACACAGGGACAGGGCAGCAGCAGCTTATGGACTCGCTCCTGAAGCCAAGTGGCGTCCTGGGGGCTCGGAGGGTTTGCCTGTTGGGATGCTGGCCATGGGGGGTGGCGGGGGACAGGGAGAGTCCAGCTAGATGGGGCTGAGATTCACGCCCTGGCCTCCTGGTGCCCGGCTCGGGTCAGCTGGGCACAGGGGACACAGCTTGTCTCTTTCCTTCGATGCCAAGTCTTTTTTTTTTTGCATACAAGATCGGGGTGTAGGCCAGAGGTGCGGGGTGGGGGGGGGTGAGAGGATTCCTCAGAGACAGAGTGGGGAGCAGGACACAACTCTGGCCTGTACCCCAGCTCTTGCGTGCATAAGTAAATCTTAAAAATAAAAACAAGTATTTAGGAATCACCCCTGGCTCTAAGTAGGTCAAATGTGCATCTAGAGGAACAGCCACGCCCGTGCTGAGCACTGCGGGGAGTGGGGGGTCCTCCTGGCGCCCTGCAAACGTAGGAAACAGGCCAGAGGGACGCGCCCAGGGCTGGGGCATGCGTGCCGGGCTGGAGGGTGCCGTGCGCTCGCCTCGTCTGCAGCGGGGTCTGCCTAGACCCCAAATCACGCACAGCGTGGACCCCGCGTCCGCGGTGAGCACCCTGAAACCAGGAGGACGCGGCCCGGGCAGCGCAAGGCGCCCTCCCTGGCCCGAGCCGCCTCAGGCACCCCCAGCACCCCCCCTCCCCAGCCCCCGCCCCGCCCCCGCGAGCCGGGGAAATGCTGTTGCCCACACACACCACGTCGGTGGGCGAAAGCCTCTGCGCGCCACGGGCCTCGCTGGCTGGAGCCGCCGGAGCAGTCGCTCGCCCCTGCTGGAAGAGCCCCAGAGGGCGGAGGCAGCCTGGGGGGCTGCCCCCGAGAGAGGGCCGCTGTCTCCCCGGCTCCTGCCCCCCGCGCAGAGGTGCTCACCCCAGAGAAGCAGGGCGGCTCCGGCGGGGCGTGCAGGCAGGCGTCCAGCAGCCTCAGGACGGCGTTCTGGGCCCGGCAGTGCTGGACGTGCACTGCACAGCCTCACACATGCCAGGCTGGACGGGAGGGTCTAGATGTCCACTGTCCGGTCACGGGCACATCCAGGTGAGGCAAGTCCCCACAACCCCCCGGCCCCAGGCACACGGGGGGGCCTACAGTGCTCCGGGGCGCAGGGACCCACACACACAACCATCCACACACACACAGTCCCTCCTGCAGAGGAGGGAGCGGCTCCAAAGCCAGACAGAGGGGGCAGCTGCACAGGAGAAAAGGACATCCCAGAAGAAACTGGAGAAACAAAAATTGTATGACCTTGGAATAAACTCAGCATAAAATAAATGCAAACTAAATTTATTTTATTTATTTGCATAGAAGAGCTGGGGTGTAGGCCAGAGATGGGGGGGGGTGAGAGGATCCACCAGCAACAGAGTGGGGAGCAGAACAGGCGGATCCACTGAAACCCACTGCTGAGGGGAGCAGCAGGGAGACAGGAGAGGTCTGCTGTGCCCTGTGGGCAGCTCCCTGGCCGGGGATCAAACTCAGGCCACAGCGGTGACAGCCTGAGACTCAACCCCTAAGCCACCAGGGAATTAAGTTCAAAAGAAAGTTTTGACCTGCCGGGTTAGAAAAGCCCGCGCCCAGGCTGCCTCCCTGGCCCTGACATGACAGCCCTGGCGAAACAACAGGAAGTCGAGGGAGAAAGGGGTAGGGGGGTGACTGGGGAGCTGGGACTCCTTTCAGGAAAGGAGCAAAGTAGGAGCACCCCATGACCAAAGGCCTCTCTTGGCTGGGATCTTTGCATCCTGAGGGGTTCCTGTTCCAGCTCTGGCACCTTATCATTTTGGAAATGAAATCTCTAACATAGGCAGACAGAGCATATTGGGTCGTCAAAGTGAGGATTCGAACCCCGAGAGCCGTCCAGCTGTCTGCCGTGGAGAGCTGTTCCACCACACTCAAGAGCTGGGATTTAGTTCATACAGATGGGAACAATGAGTCATGGGCCCTAAGAACAGCTTTGTCAGGACGATCTAAATTGTCCTGAACTGAAGATGCACTGATGCTGGAGGAAGGCCCTGCAGGGTTTGATTTTTACTCCTGTTAAAGACTGCCCTGTGGACAAGGAAAGGCGGGGTACCCTTGTTAAGTCCAGGTTATCTGGCTCATGGGTCAGCCATGGGTGTGAAAACACTGGTTTTCCCTCAGGCAACAGATTCCTGCACACAGGATGGAGCCTGTGAAGATGACTCTTCTACCTACTGGGGGACACTATTTTTTTTTTAAAAAAAGATTTATTTGTTTATGCATACAAGAGCTGGGGTGCAGGCCAGAGGTGCAGGGAGAGGATTCACCAGAGACCGAGTGGGGGGCAGAACAGGCAGATCCACTGAGATCCACTGCTGAGGGGAGCAGCGGGGAGACAGGAGAGGCCTGCTGCGCCGTGTGAGTAGCTCCCTGGCCAGGGATCAAACTCAGGCCACAGTGGTGACAGCACTGAGACTCAATCCCTGGGCCACCAGGGAGGCCCTTTTAAATTCTTTTGATCTTGCAAAACTGAAATTCTGTCACAATTACACACTGACGCCCACCCCTACCCCCCACCCATCCCTGGACCCACTCTTCTCGAGGTGGGGTCTTTGCCGGAGCGTGTCCACCCGTGTCCCAGTGTTATAGAGCAGCCCCGATATTGAGCGGGTTCCTGGCTGTGGGGCCTCACCCGCGCGCTTGAAAGGGACTTATGAATACCCCACTACAGACACACACAAAAGGTTCATAAAAGGTTTATTCACAAGGGAAAAGGAAAGAAGGAAAATGGACAACTCAGGGAGAAAATAGGGAAATAAAGTCTTTCATGCGTCCTACCCGATCCGCCGACCTGGAAACCCAAAGTCACTCTCCGAGCTGGCCGGACGCTGCGAGCTGGCGGAGAGCCAAAATGGGGGACCCCTCCAAAGCCCACGTGTCTGGCTTTATACCACCCTGGCTGCTGAACCCCACTCTCAGGTCCCAGCCACCTTCCCTTGGGTGGGGATGGGATGTGGAGTTCCCAGTGTCTTTGGCTTTGGCCTGGGGTCGGGGGGAGTCCACAGAGCCTGTGTGGAATTAGCTTTAGGCCAGCCTTTTCCCCCAACACCAGGAGTGCGGTATAAAGCGTTGACTGAGACCCGGGGAGTCAGAGCCCTTGGAGTCAGGACCTGGAAATGTGCATTTTATTAGCTTCCCAGACAGGTGTGAGGGGAAACACGCCCTAAGTGGTGCAAGAGTCTGTGAACGAGAGACCGAGGCACAGCCTGTACCGGCGCGACGTGAATGGAGAGCAGTTCGCTGTCACGCGGCCGAGCCCAGCCCTTTCTGGGCACAGGTGAATTTACCGTGAGTCCCACCAGGTTGGAGCCCGGCCCGGCTGGCCAGCAAGGACACAGCAGCGGGCGCCCGGGACCTGGGGAGAGCAGGGCCGCCCCAGGAGGCATTTCTGAGGAAGTGGGTCTGTGATGTTGTTGTCAATTACGTAAAGAGAAACCGAAAGTGTAAGCTGGCTCTGCCAGGACCTGCCTTTTCATTCCGCACAGGCGCTCATTTTCATACTTAATTAAAGACTCACGATCTCGAGGTCCCGTCCTCCAACGCCGTCCCCGCAAAACCCACAAACTCAGACTTGCCTCTGATCGGAGGTCCAGGTGGCTCTTTGTTCCTTAAGAACTTGGCCCTGTGCGCCCAGAGCTTGCACCCTCGGCAGCTGGGCGTGGGCCACCCTCCTGCATGCCACCAGCCGCCACCCTTGTCAGCCTGAGCCCCCACCCTGCCCAGGCAGGAAGCCCCCCGCACCCCCGCCCCAGCGCTGGGGCTCCCACCAGCGTCAGGGCGCTGCTCTCTGCTGCCCCCGCATGGATCTTGGGTGACAGGACACCGCGTCTGAGGGCGCCCAGGGCTTTTCTCATGCTCCTGAAACCTTGCAAAGTTTTATTACAGCTGCTTGAAGCACCTGGGGGCTTTACCAGGGCCTCTAACGCCGAGTGAAACTCGCTGCACACTGGGAACCCCCCCGGGGTGGCTGCCTTCTCCCCTGCATCGCACGCCCAGGCAGCTCTCTCTGCAGGCGTCGCTTGGCCCGGCCAGGACATGAGCACCCACAGCGCCTGGGAGGCCCAGAGGCAGCCAGGGGAGCGCTGCTGGCTGGGGGAGCCCCTGGGAAGGCATTAGCCACCTGGCGTGCATTAGCAGAAAGGTGGCGGGTTGATGTGGCCACACACGATGGAGCAAGCGCCCCTGTCCAGAGAGGTCACCCCAAAGCTTGGAGGGGACGGTAGCAAAGGGCTGCTGGTGTTTCCAGCTGTTCCAGGGAGGCTGTCCAGTCCCCCTTGTTCCATTCGTCAGTGGCTGGTTCCCGGCACCAGGCTTCACAGGGGTTTACCGCGGAGTCCGCCCCCGGCCCGTGGACACGGACTTGACTTCTCCGAAAGAACCACGCGGGGAGAAGTGGCCGGCCCGGGCCTCCGGGGAAGCCTGCATCTCTGCAGAGACCTGCTCGCAGGCAGCTCCACTCCAGCTGTCCGGTCACGCGAGCACTTCACCTACGGCTTTACGAGAGCCCGGGGGCCTGTTCTCCACCGAGTGTGCCAGACAGACGCATCTGGTCACGGGGACATCACAAGACCCGGCCGCTGGCCCGCTGTGGGCCTTGTTCAGGCTCAGCAAATGCCTCTGAGTAAGGCCACCTCCTTCCCATGCAGAAAAAGTGCACGCTGCCCAGTGCTCGCCCTGGGCCACCAGGCAGGGCTCGGGGGATCCCGGGAGCAGAGGAGGGTGCTGGCATCCCTGTGCCACACGTCCCATCCCACTAGGCAACCCTCACGCCAGCTCTCCCCAGGCAGCGGGCTGCAGGCCCAGATCCCACGGGGCTGCGCCCGTGAGTCGCTGCCTGTCCGGCTCCCTCCCTGATGGCCGCCTTAGAAAGTGGCTGGGGTCAGGTCAACCAGAGCCAGAGCTGGGGACCCAGGTGGGGTTCAGACTCAAGAAGGGGCAGGTGTGAGGAGAGGAGGGGGCCTCTGTGCCCAGTGCCGGTCAGCTGTGAGTTGAAATCTGTGTCAAAAGTTCTTAATCTCTGGGGGCCTCCCTGGTGGCACAAGGGGTTAAGACGCCTCTGCAGCATAAGTTCGATCCCCCACCAGGGAGCTACCCACACGGCGCAGCAGACCTCGCCTGTCTCCCTGCTGCTCCCCCAGCAGCGGATTTCAGTAGATCCGCCTGTTCTGCTCCCCACTCTGTCTCTGGGGAATCCTCTCACCCTCCGCACCTCTGGCCTGCACCCCAGCTCTTGGATGCATAAATAAATAAATCTTTTTAAAAAAAAAGTTCTTAATCTGTGTCGAAAGGCCAAGGGTCTGGCCCAGCGTGTGTCTGAGGAGTCCCCCACCCACGCCCTCCCTGCCCTCAGCTCCACTAGCCCACCTGCTCAGGCCAGGGTGTCTTCGGAGGAACAGTGAAGGCAGGCGAGTGGGCACTGCCCTGGCTGCTCTCCACACCCCCCCGTGGCCTTGGAGACACGTGCAGCGCTATTAGGGACCCCGTGGTGGCATTTGAGGCAAAGACAAAAAAGAGCTGGCTTGTCCATGGCACAGTGCAGCGCGGCCCAGTCACCTCGCCTGTTCATTGCCCGCCGTGCTCCTGAGCATCCACTGTGGTCCCAGCGCCGGGGACACAGAGGTGCGCAGCCCCAGCCTGCCCTCCAGGGGCTCACAGTCCAGCCAGCTGGGCCCAGGAGGTGACAGCACAGCAGTCTTGCTGGGGGGTCCCCCACCCCACCCTGCATCCTGCCCTCCCAAATCAGTGCCTAGGCCCTCAAGGGTTTATGGGGCGCAGAGGCCGGTTTTGTGCAACCCCCCCCCCCAGTTTTGTCTTCCTGCCCTGGAAGCTGCAGGGTTTTGGACCAAGGAACCGGGGGAGGACTCCGCAAACCCCCAAGACACGGCAGGAACGTGCCAAGAGTGGTGCCCCCGCCTCCTCTTGGGAACCACTGCTGGGGGCCACACCCCCCTCCCTCCGCCTGCGCCGGATCCTCTGGCTTTCATGGGAAAGAGTCTTGGGAACAAGTGGCTTCTGGCAACCTCTGCCGAAGAGCAACGACGAGCAGCCTGCGGGGGACAGCGAGGAAAGGGTTCCTGCTCCTTAATCTGCTGGCAGCCCCGCACTGCGGCTGTTCCATGCCAGGCCACAGCACCCCCGACGGTCCCTGCTGGGCTCAGGCCCTCCATGCCACCAGCTGGGGTGGGGGTTTCGTCCCCGCCCTGCAGCCCTGCCTTTGCTCTTCAGCCCAGACATCCCCAGAGGGGGGACAGACAGGGCTCCTTCCCTCACTTCCTCCAGAGGGCCCCGTGCCTGCCTCTGCTCACACCCGCAGACATGCTGGTTCCGGCCTGGTCCTGCTTCTGGGCAGCTCCTGGTAGTGGCAACAGGAGCCACCGCCACGAGCTTCCTCTCCTGCCCAGCGCCGTGCGGTCCTCGCGGTCAGCCCGCAGTCAGCCCGGGTTACCTCGGCCGCCAGAGGCCGGAGGCGCAGGGAGGCGCACGCTGCGAGGGTGCGGGCGCGGCGGTGGGGAGGGCAAGGGTAGAGGCGGGTGGTGGGTATTCCTGGGCCCCCTGTCGGGGCCGAGCCTCCAGGCCTCCCCCGAAGGCGCTCCAGCAGGCGGGAGCTCAGGGCGGGCTCCAGGACGCGGCGGGCAGGCAACACGCGGGCCAGGCGCTCCAGGCAGGCGCCGTGACCCTGGCGGTGGCTGTCGGAGGGCGCCGTGGGCAGAGACCGGTGCGCGTCAGCCGGGTAGGGTGTGGGGTACCAGCATGGGGCAAGGCTGAGGCGCAGCGGGGTCACGCACTGGGCGCTGTGTCCAGGCAGGAGGGCGCCGGCAGCTCTTGCAGGTCATTTCCGGGGTGCCGGCCTTCAGCTGGGAGCAGCGAAGCCCTGCGCCAGGCCATGCGGGAGGGCCCAGCGAGGCAGATCTCTGACAGGCTGCGGCGAGCACCGCCATCTTGCCAGGGGTAGGGTCCCCGGGCCGGCGCCCTTCGTGCCCCAAGACACCCCTGCCCCTGCCCGGCACGCACCTCCCTGCCCAGCAGCGGCAGATGAGCCCCTTGAGCTGGCTCCGACTCCAGCAGCGGCTTCAGGCTCCGTGGCGGTTACGCGGGTCACAGTCAGTGGCCCCCCCGACCCCGCCTCTACGCCCCCAGCCCCAGTCTCCCACCCCCACCTTGCACAGCTCCATCGGGTCCCCCAGTCTCCGAGGTAGCCCCATGATGATGGGCTGGAAAGAGGCAGCGGCTCCGGGGCCCGCGCTGTGGGAGACCTGAGCCCTCACCGCGCGGAGTCAGGATAGGAGGCCCCGCGCCAGGCTCCCCGGGTCGCTGGAGGAGCGTGCACGGCACCCTAAGGAGGCGGTGTCGCCCGCCCTGCCCCGGGCCACCTGCAGGTCCCCCCTCCTGGCCTTTGTTCCTGCGCTGGGCTGGGTTGGGGGATGGGGGAGAGCTGGGGGCGCGTCCCTCCATCCCAGGAGCACCCCAGCACCTGTAGGGGTGTATGTGAGCGTCACGGGTGGGGCCAGACCGTGCCTAGCGCTGGCTGTGGCCCCTGCTGCTCTAAGGCCCTGTGTTCATTCGGGCTCAGCGCCCCCTCTGGGGGCCCAGCCCTCACCCGCCCGGCCCAGCAGGTGGCAGGCACTAAGGGGCGGGGCTCAGCGAGCTCCCAAGTGGGTTTCCCCTCAGGCCGTCCCCCACCAGGAGCTCTGCCAACTGAAGGGCTGGGCCGGAGGGGAAGCAGGCCCGGAGAGGGGTCTCCACCAGTTGGGTCCCGGCGGCTGGGGACCTGGCCGAGGCAGGACGAGCGCCGGGGGCTGGACAGCCCGCCCGCAGCCCAAAGGGCTCCGTCGCATTCTCGTGGCTCTGGAAGTTAGTCTCATCCGGCTCCAGGTGCTGCCCGGGGAGCCTGAGGTCCAGGGAAGATGAGGCCTCCCAGGAGCCCTGCGCGCTTTCATCTCAACTGGCCCCGGCGGGTTCTCACCCCCGCGCGGGATGGGTGGGTGGGGAGGTGCAGGATGACAGTTCCACGCCCCAGAGGCCCTCCGGGCAGCCTCCCAGCGCAGCTGCTGCTGTCGCAAACTGGCAGGGCATCCCCTGCCCACCTGCTCGGGGGCAGCCCCCCCCCAGCCGACTGGCGGGGCAGCGGTAGCTCAGGGAAGCGCGCCACCGGCCCTGCCCACTCCCTAGTGGCCGCCAGCAGACCCCACCTGCCGGCCAGAGGAGGCCCCGGCCCGGAGTCGAGGGTGCTGTCCAGGGTGCTGGAAGGACCCTCCCTCCCCCACTCACCACCCAACCCCCCAGGCCTCGCCCCTGCTTGCTTGGCGGGAGAAGCCCAGCGTGCCCATCAGAGAGCGGCCGAGCGGGCTGGGAGACACGGCCCTCAGCCACACGGACCCCTCTGGCCCACCGAGGACCCCCGAGCCTGCATCCGTGGAGCATCTGGCGTGTATCGTTAACCCCAACAGACCAGGCCATGGGAATAAGTTGTCCCGTGCATCCCACAGCAGGGCCCGCGGGGCGCCGGAGCCCCTCGCCCCTTGCGACGCTGAGCCCAGGCCCCGGCCGGCCGGCCGTCTGCAGAGCAGTTAGGGACTCGTTAGGGCTCAGAAAAGCACCGCGCAGCTCCCGCAGCCATGCCCCAGATGCCTCTCCCCGGCCCTGGCCACACACCTGGCTCACTCGGCTGGGCGTGCTCCCCCCAGCCCCCTGCCCCACGGCTGCACCCTCCCCGAGCGGTCCCAGCTCTGGGGGAGAAGCCGGAGAGCAAGGTCCCCCCTCAGACACCCCCTTCCCCACCTGAGTCTTCAGAACAACAGGAGCGAACTCCCTTTTAAGTTACCCTAGATTTTAGAGGTCTTTCTCCCCATGCTCCCTGCAACTGAAGGATCCTGGGGGTCTTGTTGGTTATTTGGAACAAGAGTCATTTATAACCCAGAGAGCTGAGTGGGCCGGGTTTTAGGGTGCAGGCTTTAGGGAAGTTGGGGCCTTTCCACCCCCTGGGTGGAGGGACACTCTCCACCCCCTGGCCCCTGCCCTTGGGTGGGGGGGCGAGGATTGAACAGGTGCTTCCCCCAAAGCTAGGGTGGGTGGGTGTGAACCTAGCAGAGAAATGAGGGGATCCCAAAAGCTGACATCTAGAGACAGTGGGGGTGTCTGGGCAGAGGGAACTTCAGGGCAAAGGGAAGAAAGCACTCTTCTGTTTGTGAACCCACAGGCAGGATATGTAAAAAAAAGAAACCAAACCAGGGGACTCCCTGGTGGCACAAGGGGTTAAGCACAGCACTATGAAGCTGTCTGCACCCACTGCCGCACAAGTTCCATGCCGGGCCAGGGCACTACCCACATGGCACAGCAGACCTGTCCTGTCTCCCCGCTGCTCCCCTCAGCAGTGGATTTCAGTCAATCCACCTGTTCTGTTCCCCACTCTGTCTCTGGTGAGTCCTCTCACCCCCCGCACCTCTGGCCTGCACCCCAGTTCTGGGGCTACCCCCCCCCGTACCCCTCCATGCCTAGAAACACCTGCAGTTCACGTCCTGTGATGGCAGCGGGCTTGTATGCACAAATAAATAAATCTTAAAAAAGAAAAAACCAACAGGGCCTCCCTGGTGGCGCAAGGGGTTAAGACACAACCTATGAAGCTTACTGCAGCCTCTGCAGCACGAGTTCCATCCCCGGCCAGGGAGCTACCCACATGGCGCGGCAGACCTCTCCTGACTCCCCGCTGCTCCCCTCAGCAGTGGATTTCAGTAGATCTGCCTGTTCTGTTCCCCACTACGTCTCTGGTGAATCCTCTCACCACGCGCACCTCTGGCCTGCACCCCAGCTCTTGTCTGCATAAATAAATAAATCTTAAAAAAAAATGAAGCCAACCCAGAAAAACTTGAGAGTAGGGACCGTGGCTATACCTGCATGTGGTGTGGGGGTCAGACAAGCCGGTGATGCTGGCGTGGTGCCCAGCAGGCAGGAGGGCTTCCAGGAGTACGTTCTTACTGGCTCAGCTCTCCACACTGGGGACCACCGTGGGCCCCGTGGAGCCCAGGCTCTCACACCCGGCCACAGGGAGGTGTCCCTCGGCCACCGGAGAGGCTCAGGGCTCCCCGCGCCCGCTGCCATCACAGGACGTGAACTGCAGGTGTTTCTAGGCATGGAGGGGTACGGGGGGTAGCCCCAGACAGCGGAGGTGCTGTGGGTGCAGCACCCCTGGGCGAGGGGGGCAGCTCCAGCGGGCAGCAGGCGCCAACCAAAGCACAGGGGCTGCCGGACAAGATTCCTTCCTCTCCTGGCCTGAAAACCGCCGGGCAGGGCTTGAGACCCCATGACCCCGGTGCCATGAAGGGAGTGAGGCTGGGCTGCATGGCGGGAAGGCGCCCGGAGACCCACCTGCACCCACCACCGGCAGGTCTGGTTCAGGAGGCCCCTTGCCAGGGAGACCGCAGTGCGAGGCGCCACCAGGTGGCGGCCCCAGGGAATGGTGTCCCCGGCCGCTCCTGGGCCCCTGGGCCTCTGTCCGCTCCTGGAAGCAGCTTCATGGCACAGCGTTTCCAGAGCCGCCCCCGCTAACCCTCACCCTCGTGGGCCTGCATGGGAAGCAGGCGGTGGCAAGGAAGGCAGGGCCGTTTCAAGGTCGCCGGATATGCTGACGGTGCCCACCGCGCCGCAGCCCCGGCTCTGGCAGCTCGTCCTGTGCCTCCCTCGGCTCCCACACGGGCTTGTGCACCAGCAGGGAGGCTGGGGTGCGCGTTCCTGGCCCATCGCCCTCCTGGGCCTTCCTGAGCCTCTGGGGAGGGGGTTGGCCTCACTCCCAGGAGGCTGCTCTGGAACTTCCCACTGCGCCCAGACCCTTGCCTTCCCCGTCGGCCGCCCCCACCCCAGACAGTGGCTCTGCGTACCCGGAGCCTCGCCACTACGTCCAGGCTGCCGAGTGCGCTCTGCCTCCCTCTCCCTCCAGGGCCGCAGAGGGTATCTGGGGTCTGGAGGAGGCCCGAGGGGCCCGCGTGCCTGGCGCCCACCCCTAGTCCCTCTGGATCTTGTTAGACCTGTTCCTGCCACAGGACCTTGGTCTTGGGACACCCCTTCAGCCCCCTGAACCTCCTCGGATAGGCCTTTCCTGCCTAACCTCTGCAGCTCACTCCCCATCACCCCATGTTTCTGCCCTGAGAGTTGTCCCCCCAAGGAAGTGTGGTAATAGCTCCCTGGCCGGTGCCCCCAGCATCTGGAGCACCAATTCTTTGGGGGGCTTACCTTGCCAGTGCCTGGACGGCTTGGATTCGAACCCAGTTTGCGACTCTGGGGTCTCAGTTTTACATGAACTAAATGAGGGGAGTGGCCGCGGGGCACACTGGCGGCTGTCGCCCGAGTCCGCCCCTCGCGCGCCCTCGCGCGCCCACCCAGCCTGCGGGGCGCGGGCGCGGGGCGGGGACTCGGGCGGCGGGGAGGGCGGGGCGGGGCGGGCGGGGCGGGGGGCGGGCCCGAGCCTTAAGCCGGGCGCCCGCGGGGTCCGGCCGCCCCAGAGCGCGGCGGAGGTGGAGCGCCGCGGGCCGGGCTGCGCCGAGCGGACCGACCGACAGTGGCTCCGCCCGCGCGGCGCGCGGGGCCCCGACGGCCGAGCCGCGGCTCCTCCGGCGGGAGCAGGGGCGCATGACGCCCCGGGGCGCGCGCTGAGCCGGGCGGGGGCCGCGGCGCGCCATGGCCCTGGAGCAGGCGCTGCAGGCGGCGCGGCAGGGCGAGCTGGACGTGCTGAAGGCCCTGCACGCCGCCGGCCAGCTGCAGCCCTCGCTGCGCGACCCGCTGGACGCGCTGCCCGTGCACCACGCGGCGCGCGCCGGCCAGCTGCCCTGCCTGCGCTTCCTGGTGGAGGAGGCGGCCCTGCCCGCCGCGGCCCGCGCGCGCAATGGCGCCACGCCGGCCCACGACGCCGCCGCCACCGGCCACCTCGCCTGCCTGCAGTGGCTGCTCTCGCAGGGCGGCTGCGGAGTGCAGGTGGGTCCGCGCGCGCCGGGCACCCCGGGTTTCCTCCCCCGGAGAGAGCTCAGGCGGGAGCCCCCCAGGGCTCAAGGGTGGGCGAGGCTGGGCACCTCCCCGCCAGCCTGCCCGGGAGCGCCTCCCGGGGCCTTGGTTGGGTGGGGTGGCTCCCAGGGTCGCAATGCCCGGGCAGGTGGCGCTTGGAAGAGCGCTTGGGCCTTGCAGAGGCAGAGGGAAATTGGACTCAGCCGGGCTAGTATTTAATGGGGGGCGAGGGGCCACCGACCCAGGGAGTCCCGGAAAGGGCCTGGGCCGCAGAATCAGCAGCCTGGGTCCTCTGCCCCAGGCCCGGACAGGTGCAGGCCGAGCTCCCCCCACCCCAGGCTGAGATGCAGGTGAGGGCAGGGCATGGGGGGACGGGTAGACCTGGTAATGGGGGCCTCCCAGGACCTGAGTGCAGGCGCTCTGGTCTCCCAGATCCAGACTGCTTCTCCAGCCCCGCCGGCGTCTCAGCGAGACCCCACTTGGTCGCAGGCTGGTGTGAGCCCAGCCCCTGAGCTGGGGGAGGACACGGCTCAAGTCTGTTGTGTGCCTCCTGCTGTCAACAGGGCATCTGGCAGGTACCTGGAGCTCAGGTGCGCTCCTGCTCCGGGACCTGCCAGTCCACGGGGGTGACAGCGGCAAGCCCACGGGCTAGAAAGTGAAGCAAGGAACACCGGTGCCACTGGGCCACAGAGGGGGCGCGTTAGGGAGCTTGATAGCGTGGCCAGGGCAGGCCCCTCTGGGAAGCGCCCCTGGCTGAGGGGGCGGCCGGGTGGCGCTCAGAGTGTTCCGGACACAGGGAACAAGACGTGCAGAGCCTGGGGCGTGTGCATTCCTCTGCCCCTGCGGCAGAAACACCAAGACACGTGTTGGTGCAGGAAGGGGGTGCGGCGCCGTGAGGGCCAGGTCCTAGGGTCCCACAGGCTGTGGGGCGGGTTTGGCTGATACCGTGATTGTGGGGGAAACCAGTGCCAGGAGCAACAGAACTGATTTTCCACCTAGCACGACTTCTGGGGTGACTTGTAGGCGAGGAGGCAGGAGCAGCTGTGAGCTGGCTGTGCCCTAGGGGTGGGCAGGCCCCCCCTTGCCCCCCCACCTCTCTGTCGCACCCTTCTGGGCAATGGCCCAACCCCTTATCTCCTGGCTGGCTGGTTATCAGGAGTTCCTGGCATGTGGTCCGTGCCCACTCTTTCAGGAGATGCGGTGCCTCCCTGATCTGCTGTCCAGCCTTGGCCAGAGCCTCCCTGGCCCCTGCAGAGGGTATGGAGGAGCAGGTGGCCTTGTGCCCGGCTTATCAAGTCCCTTGCCCTTAAGTCCCCCCTTGGGTGCCGGGGGTGGAACTGTGGTGGAGGAAGATGACCTGGATCCCCAGGCCTGCTCGGCCTGGAGGGATAAGCAGCTTTAGGGTGTGGGCTACAGCAAGTGGGGCTCCTGGGGCCTCCATAGCTCTTGGACCTCAGAACCGGCCAGAACCCTCAGGCTGGTGGTCCTCTCCATCCTGCCACCCACCTAGAGGCCTAGAGCCACCCAGACTCCTGGCACCTCACACGTGCAGGCCCCAAGGTTACCAGGCAGCAGGGACCTCTCAGGAGCTGGGGCTCAGAGCTTCGTCACGGTCCTGGTGGGGTCACCTCTAGGTAGCCCTGACCCCTGGGCCCAGGGGGCAGCTGAACCGGTCTTTCCATCTGCCCTGGGCATCCCACCACAGAGTCTCAGCCTCGTGCTCAGCATCCAAGGGGCCGTTTGCTCTTTGCCTCACCGTTGTGCTTCCTTCCCGGGGGGAGAGCCAGCCCTCCCCCATGCCAGGCCACCTGGCTGCCGCTGACTTACAGTCCTGCCAGGCCCTCCCGCTTCATCCGGGGTTCCTTACAGGGGCCCGTTTCTCTCCGCACTGACGCACACCCCTCGGGCTGCCCTGGCCACACGTGTCCCCAGGTGGCCTCCTGGCCGAGGGGCACTTATGCCTGCATGCTGCGCCCACCGCTCACTGCTGCCCAGCCCTGTTCTGGGCTCCTGCAGCCACCCTCATCCCACGGCTCCGGGGTCTGTGCCCCTCCCGCGCAGTGCCCACTCTCCCGGAAGCGCAGCCTCTGAGTCCAAAGCGCCGCCTTCCGGGTGATCCTCCCCTGACATGTCACAGCAGCAGCACCCAACAGCCCCCTCCCCCGAGACAGACACACACCAGGGTGTTCGCCATGGACGCATGGGCCAGTTCTGGGCCCAGACCCTCGGCCTGGCCCCTGGGGGGCAGGGAGGCGGCCTTGCCCAAGCTGACACCTGCCACTACTTGTTGGCTGCCCAAGTCCTGCCCACCAGGGCCCAGAAGCTTCCTCCTCCTCCTCCGCGGGGCAGGAAGAACAACTTGTCCCCATGGTGGGGCGGGGGTGCAGGCAGTCTGCTGGGAGAGCAGTTCCAGCCCTGAGGTTGGGGTGCACCTGACACTCAGGGAGGGGTCGAAGGAGGGGGGCAGGGGTGGGCAGTCCTGAGGCCGGCCTGGCACAGCCTTGTCACCCACCTCCTGCTACAGGCTTCTCCCTCACTCCTGGGGGTCCCCAGAGGTCCTGAGGACAGGCTCCTGGTGGCATGACAAGGGTGTCATGTCCCAACGGCCTGCTGTGCCAGTCACGCCCCCTGGCCTCAGTGTGGGCAGCAGGTGCTGCCACAAATGGACCGAGGTTCCAGGAGGCCGGAGCAGGGGCCAGGACAGAGCTGCCCTGGGGCTGGTGAGCCCCAGGGCACGGTCCAAACCAGAGACTCTAACAGACTCTCCCCCGCAGGACACAGACAATTCTGGTGCCACAGCCCTGCATCTGGCCGCCCGCTTTGGCCACCCCGAGGTGGTGGACTGGCTGCTGCGTCACGGCGGAGGGGACCCCACTGCGGCCACAGACACGGGCGCCCTGCCTGTCCACTATGCCGCCGCCAAAGGAGACTTCCCCTCCCTGAGGCTCCTCATCGGGCACTACCCAGAGTAAGAACGCCCTCTCGGAGGCCTCGGGGTGGGCCGGGCCGGGCCTGGGGATGCCCTGTCCCACGAGCGTTCAGGAGGATTGTCACTCCTGGGCCTTCCTGGCGGCCAGCGGCCACCCAAGCCCGAATCTCTCCCCCGTGGGGGCTCCCTCAGCCACCTGTCCAGGGCCCAGAAAGCAGAGCTCCCCAGCACAGGCTGGAGTCGGGGTGCTGGCACACCAGCCACAGTCACGTGTTCTTTCCGGAGTGCGTACCAGCCTGCAGTGGGCCATGCGGGAGCTCCGGCCTGGGCACGCTGGCAAGACCCCCTCAATGCGGGTGGGAGGAAGAGAGGGGGCCTCCCCCAGACCTCTGGTCTGAAAGCAGAAGAGCCCCTTACTTATCAGCAGCGAAGGGAGAGGGCTGCCCCCCCAGCACCCCGCGCCATCCAGAGAGCAGCTTGTCCTTTCCTGTGGCCCCCGAGCACATCCCACTGCCAAGGGGAGACTCCAGAGTCTCCATGAACACGCAGAGCAGCTGGCTGAGACAGCAGTGAGTGGGGGGCTGGCACTGCCAGGCAGGGGCGGGGCAGGCAGAAGAATGGGCTCTAATGCAGAGTAGAGGAGGGAAGAAGCCAGGTATTAGGAGCGCCTGGGGGAGACAGGTGTCCTGACCCTCTCCTAAGAAGTGGTCCTGGCACCCAAAAGATGAGGCTGGGACCTTTGCCAGTGTGCCAGTCTAAACGGGTGCTCAGGGTGTACTGGAGACAGAGGACCCAGCCTCGTGCAGAGAGCAGCTACCTGCAGGGGGTCTGTGCTCCCTCCGGCTCCTCTCCCGAGTGCACCTGCAGGGTCACTGGCCACCAGGGAGCAGGCAGGAGGCCAGCCTGGAGGCCAGGGATGGTGGCTAGTGTCCATGTCCAGGCCCACCGGCATGGACAGAGGGTGCCTTGGGACAGCCAGGCTGGCAGCAGGCATCCCCTCGGCCCCAGATGGACAGGCTGAGCCGGGTTCATTCTCGTCAAATTGGTTTTCTCTGATCTGGTTTGCGGGAGACCAGGAGGTGCACCCCAGGGGCAGGGGTTCCCTTCAAGGCCATCCCTGCCAGAGACCCTTTGGTGCCCTTCAGTATGAATCCTCTGCATCCCAATCAGCTAGGGTTTGGGTTTCATCAAAATCTGTGAGGTTTCAAGGGGGAGGCCCCAGAGACCCTCAAATACAAGATCCCAACCGAGCACCCCTCAGCTCCCCTGGGGCTTGGCTCTAGAGCCCAGGGTTAGACTTCCTGGGGCAGGGCTAGCGAGCTCAGCTGTGACCTGCCCCCACCCCAGGGACAGGCACGCCCTCCCACCGCCTTGTTTAAGAGGACCACGAGGTCCTAGATGGGGGGCAGGCTGCGTTCCCCCTCCTACCCTGCCAGCCTCCCCTCATGCAGGACAGGAGCCAGACAGCCAGGCTGATGGCCCCTGGAGTGCAGGTGAGGGGTTCAGAAGCCCCAGCCTGGCTCCCAAGTCCCTGTGCCCCAAGAAGCCTGGGGCTCGGATGGGGGTCCCCCAGCTGGGGTCCCGCCTTAGCAAGACTCGCTGCACCGGGGTGCCCTCTCGGACTTGGGGCCCCGGGACGCTGACCTCCCCCGGCCTGCCCGGTGCTGGGCATGAGGGGACTCTGTGGCCAGGTGGCTGGGGCTGATGAGCTGCCAGCACCCCCGGAGCCCATGGATCTCAGGGAGGTGGTCACGTCCTGGACTGTTCCCGCGGGCTGTGTCCTGGCTGATAAGGAGCTGCTTTGTGTGGCTGCCAGGCTGACCTCAGCAGGGGGGGCGGCTGGCAATTGGGGTGCAGCCTGCCAGCCGCAGATTGAGAACTGATGTCCCCTTGGCCTACCTAGGAGGGCTGGAGACACCTGCTCCTCCAGACTGGGGGCCCCAGAGAACGAGGGAGGGCAGAAGCTCCAGCTGTACTGGGCTGAAGGGCCAGTGGGGGGACCGGGGCGCCTGGCCCCTGGCTGCTGCGGCTCCTGCTCGCGTGACCCTCCCCGGCTGCCGTGAGCCGCGTGAATTATTCACAAGGGCTCAGCTCTCCGCGGCAGCCTGTGCGGCAGGGAGGACTCCCAGCGCTGCCAGCGGGAAACTCGATCCCGCCCAGGGAGGCCGCGGCCAGTGTGGCCCGGGGCGACGAGAAACTGCACAGAGCAGGAGGCTGGACGGCCTCGGCCTCGGGGAGGGTCGGCTGGTGCTGGGAGCGGCAGGAGGGACCTCTGCCCTCTTCCCCTGGCCCCGCACGCCCAGCACCTGATTGGCTGAATGAAGGAGGAGTCTGGAACCCCAGTCTTGGCTGACCCTGCCTGTAGCACCTCATGAGTGAGCCCAGATGCCCCTGTCCACGGTCCCTCTGGCGCACAGCCTCCCACCCCCACAGCTGAGCCCATTTGGGGGTCTCCGCAGAGCAGGCCACCCTCTCAGACTCCCCCCGCAGCCGGCCACCCGGCACTCTGCCTGCTCGGCCCTGCCAGCGCTGGGATGTGGAGGCCTCGGGCTTGGGGGAGCTGATGTGGGGGAGCAGCAAAGGCCATTGACACCGGCATCCTAGAAGTCACAGCAGTGGAAGGGTGGGTGGGTGTGGCACCAGGGGAGGGTCAGCTCAGCTCCACCACGCTGCAGAGAGAGCAGTAGACAAGCGCAGGCTTCCAGAATATTCCAGGCTTGCAGGTGGACTGGGTGAAGCTGGCTGTTCTAGAGCCTTCCTCAAGGCTCAGGGTGCAGGAGGCGAGGCTGGGGACTGGGAGACTAGAGCCTTCCCCTAGGAAGAAGCCCCACCCTCAGGGGCCCAGGCCCCCCGACCTCCCTCCAGGTTGCCGGGGCTGAGGCACCTGGAAGCGCTGCTGTCTGGAGTCTGGTTCCATGGGCAACAACCACAATAAGTGGGTGCCAATCAGAGCCGAGATTTCCATCAGCCCCCCCAGCCCTGCACGTCCTCTCTGCCAGAGCGACCTGCTTTATCAGTACAGGGTGCCCACGTCGTCTTTTCTCCCAAGAGCAAGAAAAAAAGGCATGGTTTAGTGATGGTGGCCGGGAGCTCAGGCCTGCAGAGACGGGTCAAGGAGGAGCCGGCCAGGTGCCTTTGCTGAGTCTAGCGGCAAGGGTGGGGTGCTCCAGGCCCGTCAGGTTCTAGCCAGGCCAGAGTGCGGCGGACAGCGAGCTGAGGGGGTGTGGAGAAAGGGCAGTTTCGAGTACAAGTGGCTTTTCATCCCGAGAAGCAGAGGCCTCCGCGGGGAGAGAGTGAGGCCTGCAGCACTCTGACCCCTGAAGGCAGGGAAGGAGCTGAACCGGCCACTGCCCAAGGCCTTTCTCTCACGGGAGGCGTGGAAAGTCCACGCGCTGCTGCCCACTGGCCATACGTGGAAACCGAGGCTCGAGGTCAAGGACTCGCACTCCCCAGCCAGAGCCTGAGAGCCAGGTGGACGCCAGGCCAGGTCAGGGCTGGGGCAGGAAGCTTTTCCTTCGCTGTCACTGCGACTAGAAGTGGGGGTTTGGAGTGGGGTGGGGTCCGGCGACCAGCTGTCCCCCAAAGCCCACCCCCCCGTAGGCAGCAGCTCCCCAAGGCAGAAGAGAGCCTGAACCTATTCGTGCTTGGGCACCCCAGGCCAGCAGCGCCCCCGGAGGCTCGAGGAGCGGAGCTCCTTACATACAGCTGGGCCGCAGACGAGCGCTCGCCCGGTATACCTGGGCCCCAGGGCCCCTCAAGGCAGGCATGAGCCGCGTTGCTTCCCTTCGAGCATGGCTTTGGGGAAACAGAGGCAACAGCCTGGCAGCTGGGGCAGGCGCTCACCCAGGTCCTTCTAGCCTCGCCCGGCCCTCCCCACGCGGCTGCCTAGGCGGCCCCCGGCACCCCCACCCCAAGAGCTGAGCCTGGCAGAGCCACTGAGTGCTCAGCAGGCTCGTCCGGCAGCTCTTCGAAGAAATGGGCCTTGGCGGAGGGACGGACAGAAGGCAGCGCACACAGCTGGGGGTGGGGACCACACGTAGACAGACCGCGCCCCAAATCTTGACTCTCCAGCTCTCACGGAGTGACCTTAGCCCTCTGTGCCCCCATTTCCTCATCTGTGGGAGGCCATCAGCGCTGGCCCCCCACACAAGGTGCTCACAGGGCCGGATGGGAGCATGTTGCTCGCAGAGCCTGGAACGGAACGCTCGCTCGGTCAGCCCGGCTGGCGCTCGGGCCGGTTAGTGTTGAGTTACTGCTGCGCCTTCCCCTCTCGCCGCCAGGTGCGTTCATTCATCTCGTGCGCACCCCTATTTTATCATTGCCCCGGTGAGCACAAGCGCACCCATCCTCCTGCCTCCAGGCCACGGCAGAAGAGGGCAGCAGGGCGGGGACCCCTTCCCACCTGGCGCCTCAGCAGCTCGGCCCCTTGTCCTGGGGTCTCCTGGGCATGCAGGGCAGAGCTGCCCCTCAGTGCCGACCAGTTGGAATCCTGACCCTGACCCTGGACCAGGGACTCAGAAGGCCCGCGCCAGTCCCTGGGACATGACTGTCCCTCCTGCTCCCGTCCTGCTCTGCGCCAGCTTCTCAGACGTGCTGGTCGCCCTGGGGTCATGGACACCTGCCAAGGGGGTGCTGGGAGGGCAGGACTCCAGGCGGAACTAGCGCCCCGACTTTCGTCCTTTGTCTTTGGCCTCCCAGAGAGAGCCCAGCGGGTCCTGGGAGGTGGTCCCCTCCGGCCCACCATCCCAGGACCCCAGTACTCGCTGTGCCTTGGTTACGGGGTGAATAATTCAGGCCACTGAGTGTCGGCCATAAAATATTAAACAGGCTGTTACTGACTCACGCATGAGGATGCGCGTGGGGGGCGCTGGGGCGTGGAGGCCAGTGGCCAGGAGCCAGGAGCTCCTGCAGAGAGGCATGTGGGCGGATCCCTGTCTGCCTTTGTGTGCGTGTCCTCAGTGTGACTCCGGCACCCTCTGACCCTGACATGGGGGCGCGGATAGGAGAGCCAGGTGTGGTCCCTGGTCCCTAAATGCATGAAGTGCCAGCAGATGGCAGCTCTGTATCGGGGAGGGGCGCCCACACCAAGGACAGGGCAGTACTGAAGTGACCTGGGATCCCAGGTAAGACCCAGGGACAGGGAGAGGTCAGCTGGGAGGTCCTAGTGGGGTGTGTGAGAGGGAGGGGCCAAGTCCTGCCAGGTTGACGGGAGGGTGGGTGAGTGGGCAGATGCAGAAGTGGGTGACCTGGTGACCAGGTTGATGGACAGACCAGAGGGCAACTGGATGGGAGAGCAAGGGAGGGCGTGTCTTTAGGGGGTGGGGCGTGTGATGGAGGACCCGGAATGCACGGATGGGGTCAGAGGAGCTGCAGAGGGCTGGTGAGCTGGTGGGACAGTCTCAGCCAGAAACTTCTTAGGCTGAGGTGGTGCTGGCAGGCCCCTGGGCCTGGGTCATGGCTCCCCCTGGTGCCCGGCTCTGGTAACTGCACTCTGGGCTGTGGCACCCATGGTAGTCAGAAAAAATGAGGTTAGCTCCCTGTGCCCCAGCAAAGCCCCACCTCAGGGGGGCTAGGTCCCCGTTCCTAGTTGGGACCCCCTTGGGGAGTGGAGAGCCATGACAGCTGCAAAGTGGGCTCCAGGGAGTGTCCAGGAGTGAAGAGATGGAGTGACCCTTCCTCCATGCTGTCTTCAGATAATGTTCTAGTGTAAGTATCTCTCATGAGGGTTTGGATATACTGTGAATTCAGACATTACCTGAGCATCCTGTGTTTGATCTGGCAGCCAGTCCTACCATGCTGCCATCTAGGAGCTCAGTCTTTTTGTAAAATTTTTTAATGCATACAAGAGCTGGGGTGCAGGCCAGAGGTCTAGGGGGTGAGAGGATCCAGAGACAGCGGGGAACAGAACAGGTGGATCTACTGAAATCCACTGCTGAGGGGAGCAGCGGGCGAGTCAGGAGAGGTCTGCTGCGCCATGTGGGTCATTTCCCTGGCCGGGGATTGAACTCAGGCCGCAGTGGCTATAGATAGCTTCACAGTGCTGCGTCTTAACCCCTTGTGCCAGGGAGGCCTCCTGGGAGCTCAGTCTTCTGGGAGCAGCAGAGCCCAAATCAGTCATGGTGGACCAAGCCTGAGGCAGTCTGGAGCAGGCCCAGGGAGTACGGGGCAAAGAGGCAGGAAAGGCCTGGGCAAATCAGAACCGAGTCTTAGGGAGGGAGGGGCAGGCCAGAGGGAGAGGGGAGGACATGAGCAAAGTCACAGAAGTCAGACAAGTTGGGGGGTGCACAGTGACAGTGACCATGTGGCTGAAAATGTCAGGCGAGGGCAGGCCATTCTCCGCTGCAGACCGTGGAAAGGCCGGCTAGTTATTCCGTCAGACCTGCACTGTAGGCAGGAGACTGGGCTGGGGTAACTGGGTGTGTGGGGGGGGACAGCCCCGGGAGGCTGGCTGCTGACTGAGAGTCAGAGGGAGTCAGGTTGGGGGCCGTGACTAGCCCCCTTCTCAGCCCTCCAGAGCTCCCTAGAGGGGGCGCGAGAGACGGAGAGGACTTGGAGGGGGCAGTGGCCGAAAGCCGCGATGTGCTCTGTCTCTGCAGGGGGGTAAATGCCCAAACCAAGAATGGTGCCACGCCCCTGTACCTGGCTTGCCAGGAGGGCCACCTGGAGGTGACGCAGCACCTGGTGCAGGAGTGCGGCGCCGACCCGCACGCGCGCGCCCACGACGGCATGACCCCGCTGCACGCGGCGGCGCAGATGGGCCACAGCCCGGTCATCGTGTGGCTGGTGAGTTGGGGACAGGTGGGGGGGGCCGGCGGGGGCAGGAGCGGCCTGCGCCCAGCCCCCGCCCCTTCCCACCCCTTCCGCCAGGTGAGCTGCACCGACGTGAGCCTGTCGGAGCAGGACAAGGACGGCGCCACGGCCATGCATTTCGCGGCGAGCCGCGGCCACGCCAAGGTGCTCAGCTGGCTGCTGCTGCACGGCGGCGAGATCGCGGCCGACCTGTGGGGCGGCACCCCGCTGCACGACGCCGCGGAGAACGGGGAGCTGGAGGTGAGGCGGGGGAGGGGGGGCGGGCACCCCCAGGCTGGGCGCTGCGGGCCCAGGTCCGCCCCATGGGGACCACGGCGGCCCGGGGTCCTCACGGCGCGCCCCGCAGTGCTGCCAGATCCTGGTCGTGAACGGCGCGGAGCTGGACCTGCGCGACCGCGACGGCTACACGGCGGCCGACCTCGCCGACTACAACGGCCACAGCCACTGCACCCGCTACCTGCGCACCGTGGAGAGCCTGGTATGACCCCGCGCACCCCCCACCCCCGGGCTGGACGCGGTCACCCCGCGGGCCACCCGAGGGCCTCAGGAGCTCCCAGCGGGGGCCACCGCCCACTAGGGGCCCGGGTGGAGAAGGCGGCGGGAGGGAGCAGCCCAGCCCAGAGTAGCAAGGTTGGGAGAAATCACAGGACACCTACAGACCTCGGAACCCCACCCCCACACACTAGTCCACTGAGGTAGGTGGGTCCGACCTCACAGGTGGGTGAACTGAGTCTTGGGGAGACCCGAGGCCCCCCGGCTGTTAGGGGGAGCGGAGCAGCTGTGCCATGGCTCAGTTGCAGCTCCTCTTAAACTGGCTCTGTTGTGTGACACAGCCGTGCCCTGGGGACGTGGGCTCAGGTGTGGGTGGCTCTCAGCCGGGCAGCGTGGCAGGTGCAAGGCCTGCTCCGGGGCAGGAGGGAGGGGCAGGGTGGGCCTCATGGGTGGCTTCGGAAGGGCCCTGGCTGGCTCCAGGGCAGCCTGGCTGTGGGAGGGGCTGCAGAAAGGCCTGGAGCAGAGGAGGCTGCACATGCCCCTGCCCAGAGCCCTTCCTGCCAGCAATGGGGGCACCCTGGTTCTGGGCCTCCAGAGTCAGCAAGGCCCGGGTCAGAGACTGCAGCTGGACCCGAGGAAGAATCCCCCCCGAGAAAGGGCCACACAGAGAGCGCAGGGAGCACCCTGTTCCCAGTGTCTACAATGAAGGGGTCCTCCATGGACGAGCGGGTTCCTCCAGCTGACACTGTAACTCCCTTGCACGGTGGGGAGGGGGTGGCACACTGCTTGCACCCCCTCACGCCCCCCGACTGTGGCTGCGGCTGACAATAAGCAATCATTTCTTGCCTTTTGAAGCTGGCAGGTCCCGTGCCCAGGGCCTTATGGTATCATCTCACTTAATCTTCACAGTAAATTACCGTCGCTAGTTGACACGGATGTCATTTATTGTGTACCACGCTGACACTTCGCTCACTTGTGAAATCCTTTTCACAACCTAGTGGGGGGAGCAGGGCTGTCACCCCAACTGACAGACGAGGAAACCCAGGTACATTGGAAGGATCAGTGGCTTAGCCAAGGTCATGCAGCTAATGAGCCGGGGAGGTGAAATTTGGAGCCAGCAACCCAAGCTCCAGAGCCGTGCCCCTAACCTGTCGTCCCTGGGGTCAAGACTGGGTCCCCCAGCACCCGCGATTGCCTGCCGAGAAAGGAGCCTCTTCGTTGCACCCCCAAAGCCCAGCTCCTATGGGCGAGGGGGTAGGTAGCAGGGCCTGGCCCGCCTGCACGGGGTGGTGAGTGAGCACCCTGGCCCCTCACCCGGCGGGCCCAGCTGTGGCTGACAGATCCCAGCCACAGAGGACGCTGGCCCAGAAACGGCAAACACTCCCGCAGGCCCCTAATTACAGGGCCAATGAGCGAGGCGGCTGAGCCGTTACTTGGTGCCAGACCGGCCTCCTGCTCCCGGGGGGCCTGTGACACTTCTCAGGCAGGGAGGGGGCCCGGGGCAGAGGAGCAGGCCTGGGCAGGAGGCAGCGCGGAGCGGGCTTGCGGCAGCAGGGCCGGCATGGGCAACGTAAGCGGGGCCCCCACCCCGGCACTCTCCATGCCGGGAGGGCCGGGCCCACGGGCTCGGGGCCGGCGGCGCGGGGGCGGTCGGCTGGGCGGCCTGACCTCGGAGGTCCTCCTCCGGCCGAGCCGGGCCACCCCCGGCCCCGCCCTTTCCCGAGGGTCCCGTCAGATCGGGCTGGGCTGGTGCCGGGATATGCCCCGGGCAGGCAGGGAGGCTGGGGTGCTGGCCAGGTAATGGGGGCACCTGTCTTTCCTGCAGGTGGTCGGGCCCTGCGCCCCTCCCCCATCCCAGCCACAGCACCCAGGCCCCCTCCCCAGGCACACGGAGCCCAGGCCCTCTGCCCTCATGAGGAAGCGGGTGCCGGTGCCGCGGGCCAGGCCCCCTCCCTCTCCGTGGGTCTCTCAACCCTCTGAGCCAGGAGGGCCGCGGCTGGGGCTGTCCCCGGAGCCCGAGGTCCTGCGGCTGAGGGGCCCGGCTGGAGTCTAAGCCCCGGGGAGCCTGAGAAAGGGCAGCGGCTTGGCTGGGGTCCCGCAGCCACGGGGGGCGGGCTGTGCTCACGGCGCCCCCTCCCTGCCCAGAGCGTGGAGCACCGCGTGCTGTCCCGGGACCCATCCGCGGAGCTGGAGGCCAAGCAGCCGGACTCGGGCATGTCCTCGCCCAACACCACTGTGTCGGCGCAGCCGCCCCACTTCGACCTCAGCTCACCCGCCAGCACCCTCTCCAACTACGACTCGTGCTCTTCCGGCCACTCCAGCATCAAGGGCCGGCGCCCCCCGCGTGGTGAGTGGGCCGGGGAGGGGTGGGGGAGGGCAGAGCGGAGGCAGGGCCCCGGCCCCCGGCCCCGGCCACTCTGCCCACAGCGGACACCGGAGCTGCCCGGGTCACAGAAGGGGATGCTGGCTCTCGTCCCTGACGGGTGACACGCTGTGTGCCCGTCACGCACATCCCCGCATCCCACGTGCTCCACAGGCACCCACACGCTCACACATGCCTCCCCAAACACGCAAGTGCCAACCTGTCTGTGTGTACACATGACACGTGGACCGGACGGCTGGAGCCACGCAGGTGCGCGCGCCACGCACGGCACACAGCTCCACTAACACACGCCGGGACGCCCGCCCCATGTCCCCAGACCTGTGCAAACATGCACACAGAAGCATGTGCACACACCCATGACACACACGAATGCACACTCAGGCAGAAAGCGGGCGCACACGTGCATACACACTGGCCCGGCCCGGAACTGGGGTGCCCGTCCTCCTGTGATGCCTCCGTCGTGCCAGCAGGTGGTGGCCTGCAGAGCTGGCCGGGCAAAGATCGGGCGTGGCCGCCCATCTTCCTGCCACCCAGCCTTGCCCGACCTGCCCTGCGGAGCTGCCCCTCCGCCCTCCAGGTAGCCTCTTCCGTGGGCACACCCTGGAGCCCAGGGCCCCTGCCCCTCCCTCCAAGCCTGCGTGTGTTCTCCCCCATGCCCTAGCAGTGCAGGGCTGGGGGAGGGGACCCAGCGTGGCCGGCCCACTGACTGGCCAAGGCAAGCGCACCCCTGAGCGCCCCTCGGCCAGGTGTTCCGGGTAGCAGAGGCTCGTCCCAGCCCTAGGGGACAGCCTGGGCGAGCTCCCCCCAGCCTTCCCTCCCTGCCTGCCCAGGGTTGGCCAGTGCCAGAGCCACAGACATGGAGAGCTACATGGACATGCTGAGCCCCGAGCTGGGCCTGCCCCAGGACAAGACGGAGAGAACCCCACTCCCACCACCGCCCAGCTTCCCTCCACCGCCCCTCCCCCTGGCACCCAAGTGCCCCCACCCCCGCCAGGTTATCCAGCTCCCAAGCCCCCCCGGGGGCTGCCCGCCGCTGACATCTACATGCAGACCAAGAACAAGCTCCGCCATGTGGAGATCGAGACCTTCAGGAAGGAGGTAGCGTGCCCGCGCCTGCTCACCTCCCTCCAGCGCTGGTCCTGGGTGCTGGGGGCACCTGGTTGGGGGCACAGGCCTGCAGCATTCCCTAGCCAGTGGAGGTTCGAGAGCCACCCCCCAGGCCCACTCCATGGGGCTCAGGGCTGGGCCTTGGGGTCACGGACATGAGTAGACAAAGTCACCATCCTCTGGGGACTTGGGCGCAAAAGGGGTAGAGGAACAGCTACCCAGAGCCATGCCCTCATGAGCTCTGTGGCCATGGCCGCATCTTGCACAGCATGTCAGGGAGGCCGTGGGTCGGCAGGGAATCTGTGCAAGAGGCCTCCTCCCTGTGGGAGGCGCGGGTGTGTGATTGTGACAGTGGGGACCAGGAGAGAAAGCTCCAGCGGGCCTTGGCACCGTTGGCAGTGGGTGCTGGGGTGGGGACACAGAGGTCGCCTCGCCAGTTGAACTGGGCTGTAGGGTGGGGGTGCTGGGAGGGCAGTCCTGAGCTGGGGACACAGGGGCGCTGGGCAGCCCGGCAGGACAAGGCTGGGCTGAGAGGTAGGGGCGGCCCAAGACCTAAGGTGGCTGCGGGTGGAGGCCCTTGGGTCCTGTGGGCAGGGGAGGCTGAGGTCAGCCCCAAGGAAGTGGCTCCAGGGCCCGCAGAACGAGCATCCAGTGGCCAGGTCACAAGGCCACTGGGCAGGGAGGGCACCGACAGACTCCACAGCGATTCACCCTCCCTCCTTCACGCCACCTCGGACCAAGCTTGGACCAAGCTTTCAGTGGGTTCCCCTTTCGTCTCTAGGGGGCCCAAGGGAGGCCTGCTGGGGGCCTAAGACGCAGCTCTCCTTGCCAGATGGGGGGGGTCCTGCCCAAAGCCGGCCCCCTCCCCCTGCAGAGCCCGGGCCTCGGCCCAGGCCCCTCCGCCCAGCCTTCCCGGGGTGGTGAGCCCACAGGGCCCCGCGCAGCCAAGGGCTCTTTGTGCAGGACGCGCAGTTGCTGGACTGCCTCGGGAGCAGGGTCGCCGCACCCACGCCTGGGGGCTGCAGGGGACGCTGAGGGGGCGAGTTGGCCAGAAAACAAATCCCGGGGTGTCGTGTTTCCTGCAACAGGAGCCTGGCCCGGTGGGGCATGGAGGGTCCGGGGCCACCGCCCGGACGCCCGCTCTGGGGGTGGGCAGGAGACAGCCCCCGCGGGGTGACCCGGCCTTTGCCCCTGTGCCCCAAGTGCTTCTCAGGAGCTGCGAGGGGAGGTGGGCGTGGGGGGAGCTCAGCGTCACGACAGGGCGGGCTGCTGCTGTCACCTGAGCCCGCGCGGCCCCTGAAACCCGAGGCTCGGGCGCGGGTGGCGGTGTCGCTTACCCGGAGACCGATGGTTTCCAGATGCAGGGGAAGGGCGGGGGCGTGACCCGGAGCCAGGGGGGCCAAATGGGGGGGTTCCACTGCTCGCCATCAGACCTGAAATCTGCCTTCCGCGGCTGGGGGGCATGAGTGGAGGGACAGCAGTGGGGGCGCCGAGCACCTGGGAAGGGACAGAGGCGCAGGGGCGGGCCACATCTGGCCCGAGGGCCAGGGCCGTGCAGCGGGCAGGTGTGGCAGCCCAGGCACCCGGTGGCATCCCCGACGGGCGGGGGCGGGCGGGGCGGGGGCTGAGCGCGGGATTGGCAGGCCCTGGGTGATGTCAGGCCGAGGAGCTCATAGGCGCGGGCCGGCTCGGGCTGGGCGGTAACCGGAGAGGGAGGATCGGGTGGCGCAGGTGTCGGGTCCCTGCCGCCCCCGCCGCCAGGTGCACAGCGGGGGCCTCCGGCACAGTCGCAGGTAGGAGCAGCCCCGGCCCGGGCAGGCCGGCGGAGGGCCCTGGGCAAGGACACGGGCGCAGAGAGGGCTCCCTCGGGACCGGAACCCCCGCAAGAGAGGGGTCGGCGGAGCCTTGGGGATGGTCTGGCTGTCGGGAGTGGGGTGTGGCTGAGGCCTGAGATCTGGCTAAACTGGGCGCTGCCCCTTCTCCGGCTCCCCTGGCGTCTGGACCGGCCACCCCGCCCCTGGGCCCGCCCCTTCGAGCCTCAGCGAGGGCCCCTGTGCCCCCTGGCGCGCACCCAGAAACCCTCTCCGTGGGGTGACCCAACCTGCCCTTACATCGAGGCCCCCAGGCCCTCCTCCCATCCCCGCTGAGAGCAGGAGGGTCTGGGAGTGCAGCTGAGCGCGAGACCCGGGAAGGTGGCGGGCGTGGGGCCCATGGGGACCGCTGTCTGAACCCACTCTTCTCCCCAGCCAAGGTCCCGCGACGGCCACAACGGGCTGCGGAGGCAGGACTCTGGCCGCAAGCCCCGCGCCTTCAACAAGCAGCCCAGCACGGGGGACTACTACCGCCAGCTGGGCCGCTGTCCGGGGGACCCGCCGGCCCGCCGCCCGGGCATGGCGCACAGCGAGGAGGTGCGTGCCCGCCAGCCCGCGCCCGCCTGCCGCCCCGGCCCCGGCCGAGCCACCCGCCCCTCACTTGCCGGCCCCTCCGCTCCCCCGCAGGCGGCGCTGCTCCCTGGAAGCCACGTGCACAACGGCTGCGCGGGGACCCCAAGGCGTCCAGGGAGCTGCCCCCGCCGCCACCGCCACGCCCCTGCCCGAGGCCCTGAGCTCGCCGCCACCTGCTCCGCCTCTGCCCTTCGAGGGCGCGGGCCCTGGCTGCGGGCAGCGTCGCTCCTCCTCGTCCACTGGCAGTGAGTCGTGGGTTGAGGGGTGGGGGGCGGCGCTAGCCCCGGAAAGGGGGGGAAATGGAAACACGCCCCCCCAGCTGTGACTGCCCCAGCGCTTCCTCTTCTACTTGTTCTTTCTGCCGGCCCCCACCCCAGCGGCCAGAGGGAGGGTGTGGGATTCTACAGTTCTGCCAGAACAGGGTGGGGCTGTGTGACCTTAGGGGAGTCCCCCGGCCTGGCTGGACTCCCAGCGGCTGGAGTTTCTGACGAGCTGGTGCCTGAGGGGGCGCTGGGATGACCTCGGGGCTGCTGGTCAACCTTATGTGCCCCGTATCTACGCTGAGTTCTTCTCCCCTGCCTCACCTCTTTCTTGTATGGCCAAGGCAGCTGTAGCCGTGAGGCCCCCTCAGGTGCACTAGGGACACAAACTAGCCAGATCTCCCCAGGGGCCAGGACCTGGCTGTGGGAGCAAGGCCAGTGACCCTTCATGCCCTCCACATCCCTTGCTGGTGACTCCTGGGCATCTCTTTAAAGGAGCTAGACTGGGGACCAGGGTCTCTGGGCTTCCTTTTGTAAGCAGGAGCTGAGATCCAGGCAGATTTCCTGCAGGAGGGGTGCTGGTTGCTGAGGCTCTCGCCCCAGCCAGGACATGGGGTGCGCTGCCGTCCCCCCTCGGCCACCGCACTCAGTGCAGGGACAGGCTGCGCGGCACCATTCAAAGCTTCATCTAGGAGAGCAGGGTGCAGTAGAGCCAGCCTGGGCTCCCTGGGGCCCCTGTGGGGTCCCACCCACTGCCAACCAGAGCCCAAGGTAGCCTAGCCCCCCACTGAGCCTCCCAGAAAGCCTCCCCTCCCCCCGCCCCCGGCTCTGGGGTCAGCTGCTCCTCTCAGCAACCTGCAGCCAGGCTGAAGCAAGGGCAGAAAGGCTTCTCCAGGCCCACTGTCCGCAGGCCTGGGCCGGCTGCCCGATCCCGACCCAATGCCAAGACTGAGGCCCTTGCTTAGGGGCCAGGGTCAGCAGCAGCCCTGTTGGGCTCTCGGGGGCACTGACCAGGCTGGGAACTGGGCAGACCACCCCTGTGGAGCCCCAGGGCAGCCAGAGCCAGGGTCAAGTGGGCCGGGAAGTTCCTCCTGTCTCTCGCCTGCGCGCTTCTCCCTCCCCTCCTCCTGCCCTCCCCGACGGACGGACAGACAGACAGCCCCTCTTCCACTGCCCCTGCTGCCCTAGTCTCGCCCTGTCCCCCTCCTCCTCCTAACTTCGCTGTCACTTCTCTTCTCGGTCCTAGAAGTGAGAGTCCTGAGGCACAGGAAGAGTGAGTAGCTGTGCGTGCGTGCGTGGCTCTTGGCTGAGGCGTGGGGCGGAGAACAAGATGCGCTGAGGAAAGGGAGACGGGGTGGGGTCCCGAACTGAAGGAAGGGCACGGCCGGGGCGGGCAGGCAAGGGGTCCCAGATGTCTCGGCACTGGCTCCTGCCCCCCCCACCCTCGCATCCCGCACGCCTCCACGCAAGCGCCGCAGTCTGTGCGCAGCGGATGGTTTCGCCCAAATAAATGCCCCATCACCAGGGCCTGCCAGCCCCTTGCCCCTCCGCCTCTCTTGCTGCTCTGCTCTAGGAGCCCCCCTGGGAATCCGAGCCGCTGGCCGGTTTCGCTCCCCTGGCCCATCCCGGAACACTTCCCGGGCTCTCCAGAGAACCCTCCAGACCTCAGTCGCCGCCACCTCCAGTGGCACATGCAAACAGCGCTCCGGGCATTTGCATGATATCCGCCTGGCGCTTCCTGGGTACCCTCACCCCATGTTCTGAGCAAGGGTTCCGCTTCCCCGCGCCCCGCCCCCCGGCACGGAGCAGGCTTTGCCATAAGTGTGCTGGGGCTCGAGGCCAGTGTGACTGCTCGCGCCCCTACCGCCTGTCGCCTGTCTCTGGGTGTGGGGGCGGGGCCCGCGGGGCTCTGGCGTCCGGGGCCGAGTCCTGTAGACCAGAGGCCGGAAGACCGCAGGTGACTCAGTCCAAGGTTCACTGGCCTTTGCTGATGCGGCGAGAGGGCCCGGGGAGACTCCACCCCGCAGGGCAGAGCCAGGGAGGCCAGGACAAAGGTCGCGTGCCCGCCCCGGCTAGCGCTCTGGAGCTGGCTGGTCCGTGCGCAGGGCGGAGACACTCGCTAGAGTCCCCAGGGTCGGCCCAGCAGCCGCCATGAACTCTCAGGGGCCCCCAGGTGGGGGCCCCACTCCCCGTGAGTAGGACGGGGAGAATGTGGGGCCGCAGCCGGCTGGAGCAGAAGACAGCCTCGGGTAGCTGAGACCCGGCCCGGGGCCCTGAGGACGCCCTCGCCGCCTAAGGGAAGGCCCCCTCGTCGCCAGAGCTGACTTGGGAGGGGGTGGCAGCGGGGCTGGCGGTGGGGGCGGCGGGGATGAGGTCCCCACCGCCGGCCAGCGCCTCCTCTCCTGCTTCCCGGCAGGCACCAAGTCTTTCAACATGATGTCCCCGACGGGTGACAACTCCGAGCTCCTGGCTGAGATCAAGGCGGGCAAGAGCCTCAAGCCGACGCCGCAGAGCAAGGGGCTGACCACGGTGTTCTCGGGCAGCGGGCATCCGGCCTCCCAGGTAACCGGCCCTGCGGGCGCCCCTCTCCCGGCTCCCCTGAGCCCCGCCCGCCCCACGCTCAGCCCTGCCGTGTCTCCCCACAGCCTGACTCGCCGGTGCCGCCAGCATCGCCTGCCCCATCGCGGGCCCGGAGCCCCACCCCGCCACCCACAGGGCCCCAGCCCCTGCTCAACGGCAGCCTGGCCCCCGCGCCACCCGCCAGCCCCGCTCCGGGCGTGCAGCTGGACGTGGACGCGCTCATCCCCAAGCACGACGAGCAGGGCCGGCCGATCCCCGAGTGGAAGCGGCAGGTGATGGTGCGCAAGATGCAGATGAAGATGCAGGAGGAGGAGGAGCAGAGGCAGAAGGTGGGCGGCGTGGAGCATCTCAGAGGGCCCCAGGGACTGCATCTGGGCCCCCAGCCCACCCCCCACAGCACCCCAAACCTGCCCCGGTCCTTCAGCCTCGGGCGGCTCCCGCCTCCTCTGGGGGGAAAGCAGGGTTGGCTGCGCTCCCCTCGCCGGGGGCTGCCCCCGCTGTCCACTCCCACCCCAGGCAGCAGGTCCCGCGGTGAGATGACCAAGTTGTCAAGCGCAAATGTACGCTCAGGTCGCTCAGATCGCCTGGGACCGAGTAAACAAACACACCGAACCACAACACGAAAGTCTGCTGATTCGGGAGCTGTGGCGGGGCTGACTCTGCACATGCACCCGCTGCTGGGTGAGGCTGGCAGGCTGGCCGGGGACCACAGGCTGAGCGGCCTGCAGGACCTGGATTCCTGTCCCGCACGGCCACTTGCCAGACTCTGACACCAAGCCCGCCTGCCCCCACCCCACCCCCTCAGACGGGCTCATCATCACAGGCTGGCAGAGGGGTTTGCCCTGGGCTCATTCGCCCGCCCTGCTCTGAGTACGGTCTGTGCCCAACACTGTGGCCCCGGGGGTTGGTGGCGACGATATCGGGGGCTGCTCTCAAGGTGCAGGGGGGCAGAGAATGACCAAACACAGCACCTTAGGAGAGGAGGGGCCCCCAAAGAATTGGGCTGTTCCAATTCGGGCAGCATGCTTATGATGGGGGGACAGCGGCCCGGGGCTGAGCGGCGGCGTCAGGGAAGGACTGGCAGGATGCGCCGCGGGAGCACACGGGGCAGAGCCAGCGCGGGACGGGAGGTCGCCTGAGTGGGGCTCTGGGCGGTTCTTACTATGGGCGGGTGGAGCCGGGGCGGTCAGTGAGGGTCGGGTCACCAAGGCCTGGCCAGTTGTCTGGAGGAAAACGGACATGGGCTTCTGCTGGAGCAGTGGGGGGCCTGGCGGGCAGTGGGGACATTGCATCGTCACCCCTGTATGGGGGGAACCGGTGGTAGAGGGTCAGGATGAACTGAGAGGCTGTGAGGAGGTGAGGGCAGCCCCAGCCAGGGGGGAAGCCTGGCACGAAAGCAGACCAGGGGTGGAGAAAGCGAGGGGTAAGCGGGAGCACAAGCGCCCCCGACAAGTCTGGTTCTTTAAACTGTATTACTGTTTTTCCAGGGGTGCTAGGGGTGGGCACTGACCTGTCACAGGGCCCCTCGGCACACACTAAGCTGACACATGGAAGCGGGTGGGGCGGGGAGCTGGAGGCAGGGTCTGCCTCTGCTGCTGCTCTGGCCCCTAGTGGGCAGGCGCTGGCCGGGGCGGGAGAGGGCCCAGGGGCGCGGCAGCTGCAGTGCCTTCTGCACGATCCTTGGGTGGTGTAATGAGCGACCAAGCCCCGTGTGGAGACAGTCTGCCCGCCCTGCCTCTCCAGCAGCTCCCAACCGCTGCGGTGTCCCTGCCAGCGACCCAAGTGGACACTGCCCAGCGCCCGGAACCGGGCCGAAGTCTAGTTTCATCGAAAGCGCCCGCCAGCCAGGCGCGGCTCCTCCCTGCAAAGCCGCCTCCCGGAGCCATTACACCACCCAGGATATGCAAAGGGCGCCCAGGCGGAGCCGGGCCAGAGGGAGACGCACCGCCCCCCCTCTCTTGTCTCCCCGCCTTAGCTGACGGCCGCCGGCGCCTGCTGCTACCCGCGCGAGGGCTGGAGGTACTCCCGCGAGCACAACGCCGTCCTCGGGCCCTTCGGCGAGCTCATGACCGAGGCCGACGTCCTCCGCATCGAGCAGCAAATCGACAACCTGCAGGTGCTGCACAAGGCGCAGAGGCTGGAGGCGCGCCTGGAGCAGCTGGAGCTGGAGCTGGAGCAGCTGCTGCCCCTCTCGGCCGCCCTGTCGGCCCCGCGCTTCACCGTCGACCCGCGCCGCATGCACGGCCGCGCCCCCAGCCTGCCCGCCTGGTGCAGCAAGATCTCCACGCTGCTCAAGAGCATGGCCACGCTGCTGGCCGCCCTGGGCGGCCGGCCCGCGCACCTGGCCGAGCTGCTGGCGGCCGACACGGGCCAGCCGCTGGCGCCGCTGTCCGACGCGCCCTCGCGGCCCGGGCCGCTCTGCCTGGGCCGCTCGCACTCGCTCAGCTGGTGCCGCGAGGCCGTGGCGCGCGAGATCCTGGACTGCGGCGTCTCCGTGCGGCACCTGCGCGCCGCCTACGAGCAGCGCGCCGGGGCTCGGCGCCCGCGCGCCGCCCGCGCCGCCGGCCCTCCCTGTCCGCCGGCGCCCGGGCCGCGAGCCCATCCTCGAGGAGGATTACCTGGAGGATTCCCTGGAGGATTCCCCGGCGGCCGGCGTCGCCAACGGCCCGCCCGAGGCCTCGGACAGCCCGGCGGCGCGGCCCCAGCCGGCGCCCGGGTCTGCGCTCCCCGGCGAGCCGCGCCTCGGCGGCGCGCAGGACTACGCGGACCTGCGCAAGGAGCGCATCGTCTACCTGTTCCTGCAGCACTGGCGCAGGTGGACCTTCCCCGGCCCGGGGCCCCGCGCCCAGGCGCGCCTGCGCAGGCTGCTGCCCCGCCTGGCGGCCGCGGGCGCGGTCCCCGACCCCGAGGCGGCCCGGGCCCCCCAGCCTCCCGCGGGCCAGGGCCCGGACCAGCGGCTGCGGCGCCTGCTGGAGCAGCGCCAGGCGGTGGGCCGGCTGCTGGGCCGCTGGCGGGGCCTGCTGCGGCGGGTGCCCGCGCGCCAGCCTCGCGGCCCGGGCCTGGCGCACGGCCTGTACTGGCCGCAGCACTTCCTGCCGCCCCTCGACGGCGGCGCGCCCCGGAGCTACGACAGCCTCTCGCTGGACCTCTTCATGCTCGGCTACTTCCAGCTGCTCGAGATGGGCCTGAGCCGCGAGGAGCGCAGGTTCCGCCACCTGCTGTGCTATGAGATGTTCGACCGGCTGGGCAGCCACCCCTGGGCGCGCATCCGCCGCTTCCACCGCGCGGTGCTGGAGGAGGTGGAGGCCGGCCGGCGCCGCTGGAGCCACGGCTTCGAGGACCTCAGGCGGCAGTTCTTCGGAGACGGCGCGGAAGCTGAGCCCGCCGGGGAAGACGAGGCGGGGAAGGCGCCAGAAGGGGCGCGGGAGCCGGCCCGAGAGGCGGCACCAGCTCTGCAGGAGGCCCCAGTCCCCGCGCCGCAGCCCCCGCCCGCCCCCGCGCCCCCGCCGGCCGCCCCGCCCCCGCCCGCGGATCCCCCAGGGTCCGAAGACCCCTTGGCCGACGCTGAAGACCCCCTGGAGCTGGTCTCCGACATGGGCGAGTTCAGCAACGAGCTGGTCTGCCGCTTCATCGACCGCAGCTTCTCCTTCTGGAAGGAGAAGGAGGCAGAACTCTTTGACACCTGAGCAGCGGGACTGGGAGATTACCTTGGAGCTTCGTAACCTGCTCGGGATGCCTGTCTGATGCCCACCAGCGGCCAGAAACTGGCAGGAAGGAGCCAGGATGGTGGCCCTGGAAAACCAGAGCGCCCAGGACCGGGCTGCCTCGACCTTTGAGGTCCCATCCAGGCTGGATGTGGGGTGTTGCCCCCCTAGGCAGGCCACGCACAGGGCAAAGCAGGGCCCTCTGCCTGACCCTCCAGGCTTCCCGGGCTCCGTGTGCAGCCAGGTGGAAGAGCCGGCCCCCTTGAGAGAGGGACTGTGGGTCCCCCTTGGGGCAGCGTGGCTTTCCGTTTTCACTAGAGCTCGCAGCTGCCTCTTTGGCTGAGGTGCCGGGCGGCGCGCGGGCATGTGGTGTCCGTGTGACGGCGTGTGCAGACCCTTTCTCCTCTGTAACAAGCAATAAAACACTTTGCCCTCATCTGTGTTGGGTGCACCCTCCAAAAGTCATTGCTGCCGAGAGCTGGGGTCTGCTCCATTTGGGAACAGGGCAGGCATGGGCCAGCGGGGCCTTCACAGTAGAACTGGAGCTGGGGCTGGGGGGCACTGGCAGGGCCTGCAGAAGCCAACTTGAGGCTACCCGGTCATTCTGGGTCACAGGCCTGGGGCCACCTGTGCAGCCGCCCCTGTGGGGAATCTCATTCTCTGCCCCTTCTCACGCTTATTCAGCTCTTTGGCCTGGCCCCTAGGACACGGGGCCCTGAGTTGTTGGGGTTGCAGATTGGACAGGAGGTTGGATGCAGGCATCTTCGTCCATTTGCCCTATAGCAGGGCACCCAACATCTCTTCCTGTGACCCCACCATGTCCCATTGTTCCTGACTCCAGCAAGTCCCCGGGTTGAGGTGCATCCCTTCTGGCCCTGCCAGCCCTGAAGCTTTGTGCCTGTGTTTCAGGAGGAGGAGGAGGAAGCCCGGCTGGCCAGCATGCCTGCCTGGAGGCGGGACATCCTGCGGAAGAAGCTGGAGGAGGAGAGGTGAGCTGAGGGCCCAGGAGAGGTGGGACCAGGCAGCGGGACTTGATGGTGACCCAGAGGCGGGGGCACCTGCTAATGCTGTCTCTTTTCCCTTCCAGGGAGCAGAAGCGGTGAGTGTGGGGCTGGCCTGACTTGCCTTCCTCTCCCCCCAGCCAGTCACAAACCAGTCACCCCACTTGCCTCTTTATTCAGCCTCCTTTTGAGTGCCGCCCCTCATCACTCAACCCTGTAGCACAACCTCCCCGCTCCTAGTAATGCCACCGGACCCCTCTCCCCCAGTAACTTTGCCCTGTCCCCGAAAGCCTTGCTCTGTGCCCTGCTAACCTTGTCCCCAATTACCCAGCTCTCCTCTCCCACTAGCCTAGCCGTGCTGCCCTGCAGTTCAACCCAACCTCAGTATCAGTAACTCAGATCATCTATCCCTCAAAACTTAGTCTCTGCCCCCCAGTAATCTGTCCTATAGAAATGTAATTCGAGCTACACGAGTAATGTTAAATTTTCTAGTAATCCCATTGGAAAAAAGATATAGGTGAACTTAATTATAATAGTGTAACATGATACAGCCGTAGAAATAATGTTTCAATACGTAATCAATATGTCATGAATACATAACCAATTTAATTATTGAAGATGTCCTGATACTGCAAATGCTCAACAGCCACGTGTGCTCTGTGGCTGCGTGGCCAGCATGTCTGACCCCTGTCTTCTCATAACCTGTCCCTAACTAGCAGCCGCCAGCTCCCCAAAACATGGTCTCCCTGCTCCCCAGCAGCCTAATCCCAGTCCCCAGGAACTCAGGTCCTACTCATCCCTCCGTCCCTGCCCCATAACACCCTCTGCCCCTCCATGACCCGCCCGCTGCTTCCAAGAACAACCCCGCCACCAGCCGCGGCCTCTCCCCGGGCCTGTGTGCGCTCCGGGAGCCCCAACCCCATCAAGCTGTGCCCGCAGTCCTGTCCGTGCGCCCCCTCGTCCCCAGAAACCCACCGACCCTAGAACCCGCTGCCTGAGCCGATTAACCCCCCGCCCTCAGCAGACGGCCCCTGCCCGTAGCAACCCCCTCCTTGCCGCGGGTGACCCCTCCTGCCAGGGCCGCCCACTCACCCTGCCCCGCCCATGCCCACCCCACGCCCATGCCCTTGCCCACGCCCTTGCCCACGCCCAGGAAAGAGGAGGAGCGGCAGAAGCAGGAGGAGATGCAGCGGGAGAAGGAGCAGTCGGAGAAGCTGCGGACGCTGGGCTACGACGAGACCAAGCTGGCGCCCTGGCAGCGGCAGATCATCCTGAAGAAGGGGGACATCGCTAAGTACTAGCCGCGCCCCCGCGCCAGCGCGAGCTCGGGGCGGCCCGGGAGCCGCCCCCGCCCGCCCCGGCCTGCGCGCCCCGGCGGGGGCTGGAGCCGCCGCCCTCCCCTCCCGCGCGGCCCCCCCCGCGCCCCGCCCCCCCGCCCGGGCCCCGCGGGAGCACCCCGAAGACGCGCCCGAGCTGCCGCCGCCCGCTGCTCATTTGCATGCTCATTTACATGCTCGTTTGCATACATTTGCGTGCCCGGGAAGGTCCGCGCGCGCAGCGCCCCCGCGCCCCGCCCCCCGCGCCCCGGCCGTGGGCGGCGGCTCTGTGTTCGCCGCGGGCGCGCGCCCCGCCGCGGCCCCCTCCCCCGCACCCCGGAACCCGCTTCGCATCCTGGGCGGGGACGGGCCCGCGCTCGCGTCCGGGGCTTTCCTCCCTGCCTGACCCAGATCCGCGCCCGCGGCGCCCCCACCCGCCCCACACCCCCCCCCCCGCGCGGCTCCCCGCAGTCACTTGTTTACCAGAAGCCGCGGGAACTGCACCCCGCGGTCGGGACGCGGGCGCCGGGCCGGCCCCTCCGCGCCCCCCACTGGCGGCCCGCCCCCCACGGCCCCGGTGGGTGAGCGGCGGCCGAGGGACGAGGGCCCCGAACCCGGGTCTCCAGCGGCCGCCGCCCCTCCCGGCTCTGCGCACCCCGCCCCCCGCAGTCGCACCCCAATAAAGCTCTTTTAGCCGCCTGGGGCTACGCCGACCCTCACTCTCGGCCCGTCCCAGCGCCCTGACGTCGCCCCTCGGGTAAGGGCCGCGGAGAGCGAGGGGCGCCCGGGCGCTGAGCCCCACGCCGGCCCCCACCTTGGGGCCCAGATCCCGGGGTGGCCGGACGCCTGGCGCTTCCCACGCCCTCCCCCAAGAGCCAAGCTCGGGCCCCTTCAGGTCCCCAGCCCTGCGGGAAAAAACGAGCAGCATGTTTTGGTGCTTTTGAGATTTAATACCAAGGACTCAGCCAAACCCAGGTTGAGAAAGGCCGAGCACCCCCTCATATCCGTCCTGCGCTTTGCGCTGAACTGGAGCCCCGGGGGCGCACAGGGGTGACCGGCCGGCGCTGCTATGCAGGGCCAAGCCAGGGGCCTAGTAAGTGACATAACATGTCTACACGCGTAAGTAACTCTACTTAGGGCTTCTGCTCGGGCCACCCAGCCCTGGGGGCGGGCGGGCGGGGAGGGCCCTCAGGGGCCCCTCAGGGGCCGCGCTGCTGCAGGCGGCTCCGCAGGTCCTCGGCGCAGCCGCCCAGCCCCATGCGCTCCAGCGCCGCGTAGACGGCGCCCAGGCCCGCGGGCTGCTGCTGGCGCCAGCGCTTGAGCATCTCGTACTGCTGGTCTCGGAAGCGGCCCACCTCCACCTCCACGGCCTCGATCTCGGCCTCGCGCAGCCCCAGCGTGCGCACGAACTCCTTCCAGCGCCGCGCGGGCACCGCGTCCACCACGTCGTAGAGCTGCGGGCCGGGCTGCAGCATGGCAGCCCCCGAGCCTGCGGGCGGCGCTGGCGAGGGCGCGGGCAGCGGCGCTGGGCCTGGGCCAGGAGAGAGCCAAGGGAAAATGCAGCTGTGGCCGCGGCTGGGGCCCGGCGAGGGGGGCTGGGGGGCAGACCGGTGGGAAGTCCGTCTGGTCAGTTAGGCCACTGAGGCCCCTTACCAAGAACTCTGCTGGGCTGGTCCCAGGGAACCTCCTGGGGGGAGCAGCGGGCCCAGCCGTTCCCCACCAAGTGGGCCGTGCAGACCTTCTCACTGGGTGGCACCAGAAGGGCATGGATGCTCTCGGGGGGTGAGAGATGGGTAGCCTGGAAGCCGAGAGGCCCAGGTCAGCATCCTTGCCTAGTGAGGCCCCTTGGCTGGGGTCTGGCCAGGAGTAGCCATCCCTGCGAATGCCCCCCAGCTCTGCCTGCAGGTCAGCCATGCTCTCCCGCTGTGGCCTGGTGGCAGGAGAGCTATCTCCTCTGCTCGGCACACCCTGCCCCTGCTGTCCTCCTCCTGTCCCCCTGACCCTGATGGCGACCTCGCCAGGTGGCACCCATCCCACTCAACTGTGGACCGAGAGGCCCTTGGGGGCAGGCTCTGTGCTGGCCACATTCACCGCATCCATGGTGCATTTGGTCTACTCCGCAGCCTCCGTGCCCACGCTGGGCCGGAGCCTGTCCTAAGGCTCAACCTCTCAGCTCAGAAGCCTGAAGCCGGTGCAAGTCTTACCTGCAGGGGGGTCCGAGCCTCCATCCCAGCTTCCTGGGCTGAGAGACACAGAGAGGGCCTGGTCAGCAACAGGCAAGGCTCCTGGACCGGGTTCTGGTCCAGTTGCTCTCCAGTTCCTCTGCACTCCCCCGGCACTTCCTGCCTCAGTTTCCCCTTCCACATGGCGGGTGAGTGGGCCCTGGGCTATCCATCCTAACCCGAGGCCCTTATAAATGCGATAAATGTGCGTGTGCGCTTACCAGGCACCCTGGGCTTGGAAGGCTGGCGGCGGCGGTATGCATAGATCAGGATGGCACCAAGCAGGAGCGGGACTACCAGGCCTGCCAGCAGCACCTGCACCCAGAACACTGGGAGAGCCGAGGGTGGGTGGGAGGCAGCAGCCACTCCCGCCCCCCCGCCCCGCCCCAGCTCTCCCGCTGGAACTCCCAGCAGGCCACCTACTCTGCCTCCAGCCACAGACGGGCACGCAGGGCTCCGGACAGCTCCTCAGGGTCATCCTGCGAGGGGAGGGGTTGGGGTGGGTGTGAGGAGTCACAGCCAGGGCTGCTTGGCATCTCCATCCTGGAGGCCTTGCCGCTGGCAGCCTCACTCTACCCTAGAATGTTCCCAAAGTAACGCAGAAGTGGCTCTGCTCTTGTGTCCCTAAAACCAGCAGCCACCGGTTATCGCCCTCCTTCTAGATTAAAGTGACGCGGATGCCAACTCCACAAGGGCCGGGACAAGCCTGTCGGTCAGGTTGTCTCCCCAGCACCTAATCAGCGCCTGGGAGATGGCACCTGCTTAATAAACCCCTGTGGAGTGAATGAGTGAATGGATGAAGCGCGGTACCCCTTATCCTGGCCCTGGGGAGCCGCCCTCTGTGGGCATCCCCGTGTTCGGTCATTGAGGAAGTAACTTGCCCAGGGTCCCCGGGGAACAAATGGCAGCCCCTGAATGGCACCCGAGTTCTGACACTCTAGCAGCCGGCTGGCTCTGGAGGGACGACGCGTCCAATCACGCGCAGCTGGAAGGGCTGCTAAGGGGCCGTCGGGGAAGGCGAAGACCCGGCCTTATTCATCCGCGGGAGGCGAGTCCAGATTTCCCTTTACCAGGCCCGCAGAGGGGCCGCCCACCGCAGGGCCAAGCTCCCTCCCTCCTGTCCCCGGCCCCCGCTCTGCTCCCAGCCGCCTCTCCCCTTCCGGGCAGCCAGGACATTACGTGGGGCAGGACACGCAGCTGTTGGCATGTTCGTAGAAGCCAGGCAGGCACGTCCCACATTCGGCCTCCGTGCGGGAACCTGCAGTCCGAGACGCGGTTCAGATGCGGGAGGGAGACAGGGCCGGGGGCACAGCGGCCGGGTGGGGCACTCACAGGACGCGCGAGGGAGGCGGTGCAGGGCCTCGCAGTCCACACAGGGGTGGCACTTGAAGTTTGACTTGTCCGCGCAGCCCCAGTCCCAGCAGTCTGGGAACCAGCCGGGCTTGCAGCCGCAGCGCGTGTCCGCCACGGCCGAGCAGTTCTCCAGGGCCACCTGGAAGAACACTGGGGGTGGGGGGTGCGGGAGATGGGGAGCACAGAGGGCGGCAGGGCCAGGCCCCCCAGAGGCTGGAGGCAGGATAGAACAGAGACGGGACCACCCCCCCAAAGGGCGGGGCCGGGGAGCCCGCTGTAGACCCGGCCAGGGCATGCCCTGCGGTGGGTGCCGGAAAAGAGGGTGAAGGCAGCCCCAGCGCTCAGGGTGGCGGCTCCAGCCAGCCACTTCCTTCAGAAAGCCCCCGGCGCAGCCCGGGCCCGGGGCACCCGCCCCCCACCCCGGCCCCAGCAGCCCTCACTCTCATCACAGGTGCGGCAGCGGGCACAGCTGCTCAAGTGGTGGTTCTCCTGGGCCAGGAAGGAGCCCGGCCGGCATGGGGTGCAACTGCGGGAGCCGTCTTTGAAGTGCCCTGTGGAACCCAGGCTGGGTCAGAGGAGGGGCCTCCCGCCCTTCCCCTCTCCTACCCCTGGCACCCCCCACCCCGTTTCCCTCCAGGCCTCCCTCACCCGGCCCTTGCCGTCCCCTCCTCCTCCACAGTCCTCCCTCCCAGCCACACACCTGCTGGGCAGCCCCCGCAGCACCGCGGATCGTCCCTCTTCTGGCGGAGGTGGGCGCAGTCGCACCCGGGGCCCGGAGGGCGGCCCTGGCACTGGGCACCCAGCAGCACGAGGAGGACCGCCTGGGGGACAGGTGCTGCTGGCTGCCCGTGGGGACGCCCTGCAGGGCTCCTCCCCTGCCCCACATCCCCCACCACAGAGGCCCAGCCCTTACCCTCAGAGCAGCATCTTCCCAGGTTCTTGAGCAGAAGGGGCACCCGTGGGTGAGGGTGGGACTAACTTCCTTCCCCCTGGGCACAGATTAGGCTGGGGAGGCTGTCAGTGGTCCTGCCAATGCCCCACAGGCTTCCCCTCCGCCGGGACCACCATCAGACAGTGCCCCCCCATGTGTTTGATAAGGTGGGGGACCCTGGTTTTTCCCTGCTTGCGGACCCCCAACGCATCTGGCCCTGGGAAGGTGCTTCCTCTCAGCGGAAGGGCCCTGCCCTGGCTGGGCCTCTAACTAGGTCAGAGGGGGGGGGCACCCAGCAGCCTGGGAGCAGACACCAACTCACAGAGGGCCCCTTCCTTTGCCGAGGGACCCAGGCTGGAGGTCTGGTCCTCCCCGCCCCGCACGCCCGACTCACTCACCACAGCCACCACTGCCACGCAGCCCCCTGGCCGGGGCTCCATGGCCTGGGCACCGTGCCGGGCCCTCCTATGGGCGTGCATAGGCCTGGCTGGGGGCTTCCTGGCTCTTCTCTACCCTGCCTGCTGGGGTTCCACGCCCAGCCCGGCACCCAGGCCCCGCCCCTAGCCACCCAGAGGCACTGCCTCAGGGTGGGGGCCAGGATGGGACCCAGGAAGCAGCACCCTCAGCCCCCAGGTCTGTTCCTGGTACACCTGCGCTCACCTGGCACTGGTAGCCTGCGGGCTTCATCCCGTCCCCACGCCTGGCTCTCCCCCTGTGGAGACCACCACTTCGAGGTGAGACCAGAGTGAATGACTTCCTCTCTCAGGCCTCAGAGCCCGCCCCGGGCCATCGAGGGCTGGGACCAAATACCCGGATGAGAGACCCACCCGCCTTCCCCAGACACACGTGGGTGGGGGACAGAAGCCAAGACTTAGGGGCCCTCTAAGGCAAGCCTGAGGCACCCGGCCCAAGCCCACAGGGCAGCCGCGGGCAGGGGTCTCCAACAGCGGGCCTTCAGGCTGGGGAGGGGCTGAAAGTCGACGGTGGGGGATTGGTGTGGTGCCCCCCCCATTAGTTCACTTCTGCTTCCCAGTCTCTCCCAGCGGTGCCCCACTGCAGATGAAGGGGGTCAGGCGTGCAGACGGCATCCCAGCCGGAGCCCCGAGCTGGGAAAGGTGGTTCCAAAGACAAAGGACTCTGTCCAGCGAGTATATACAAGTCTTTATAAAAGAATCCAAAGCTCAATAAATATGCAACTTTATATAAAGCCCAACCCCAACCGGAGGGAGAGAGGGAGAAGGGCGGGCAGGGGACAGGCCCTTTGGGGCCAGACGGGGGGGAAGGAAGGGCGGCCTGGGACCCCAGTCCTGTGGACTGGAGCTGGGGACCTCCAGGAGGGGAAGGGCTCCTGCCCAGGCGGGTGGCAGGTGGGGAGGTGCAGCTCAGCGGCAGCAGCGGCCCCGGGGCACTCCTGAGGGGTGCTGCGGCCTGGGCTCGGGGCTCCGAGGAGCCCTCCTCCGCGTCCACCCGTCCAGTCCAGCAAAGTGCAAATCGGGCCCCAGGGTGGGGGCAGGGTCCTGCCCGGTGCTCCAGCTGGCGCAGACACGAGGCAGCTGTCGGAGCAGGGACTGGCTCACCCCGGGAGACATGCTGTCTGCGGCCCCTGGTCAGTGGCACCCTTGGAGGCCTCCCTCGGCTCAGACCTCCCTGCAGCAGGTGGGGGGAGAGAGGGGGACAGAGGGGGTGACCGTCCCTCCTTGGCTGATGCCACTCAGAGGGGCTCTGGTCTCCTCTCCCCCACCGGGTCCTCTGGCCCTTTCCACTGTCCATGGAGGACGCACTCACCTGGTTCCGGGGAGGCCTCAAGCTCCCTCTTGCACCCCCAAATACTGTCTGCTCCTTCTGACAGTGCCCCTCCCCACCCCAAGGTCCTGCACCCCCTGGGGCAGCATGCTCAGCCGCCTGCCCCTCCCCAGCCCGGCCACTCACGAGGCGGTGAGCGTGGAGTTGAGCAGCAGGCTGGTCCTGATTCGGTAGAGCTGCGCCAACGTCAGCTTCCGGTGCTGGGCGGAGATCCCTGGGGGGGGCTCGGGCTGGACTCTGGGTGAAGTTCCTGAGGGCAGCTCTCTGCTCCTCCTGGCAGGTGCTTCTGGCCCCCCAGCCGGGCAGCTGGCTCCACCCTCCAATTCTGACAGCCGCGGGCCGCTGCCAGGGCTTGGTAGCCCCCGGCCATCCCAGCTGGGCCCAGCTTCCCGAGGGGAGGCCTGAGTCCCAGGGCCAGGGGCTGGAGTAGCCAAACACAGTTCTGACAGGCTGCGGCTGGGGACCGGGGGCGCACCACGAGCGGCGGCCCCCGACAGCAGCTGGAGGAGGCTGGCCTCAGATTTGGACTTGAGCAAGCGGGGCAGGTGGGGCAGCAGCTGCACTGGGGTGCGGCGGCGGAGGCGGGGCGAGGGTGAGGGAGTCGGCGGTGACTCCGGGACCTGGGGCACTGGCTCCGCCGCGGGGGCTGGGGCCACAAAGTCTTGCAGGGAGGTGGGGGAGAGGGTGCCATAGGCAGAGTCCATGGAGCACGAGCGCCCGTCCACGGGGCCCAGGGGCAGCAGCTCGCTGGTGGGCGTGATGGACGAAGCGGCGGTGCTAAGAGAGGTCTCGTCAGACTGGGAGCTAAAGGGGCCGCCCTCGAACTCCGGAGAGGACAGCATCTCCCCAGGCTCCACCACCACCACGGCCAGGGTCTCTGTGGAGCCTTCCGAGGCACTGTGGGGCGGGACGGAGAGTCAGCGCAATGGCCAGCGTGGCCCGGCCGGGCAGCGCGGAGCCCAGCCTCTGCCCTCCAGGAGCTTGCGGGCTGAGACAGCGAGCCTGTGGCACGAAGGTCAAATCTCCCAATTTCTGGGCCCGCAGCACAGCTCAATGGGAGACCGCCGTTTCCTGCTGAGACCGGAGGGGGCTCAGGACCCTCGGCTCAGCCCAGGCAGCTGCCACTGATGGGTGGGAGCAGGTGCACAGGTCGACAGCCATTTGCCATGCCTGCCTGCACTCTGGGGGATACAGCGCCCGTCCCCACTCCAGGCTCACATCCTGGAGTCTGTCAGGGCAAGGGAGCTGGCTGGGCCCTCCCCAGAGTGGCAGCCTCAGAGTCAGGGCTCCCAGGCCGGGGTACGGCCTGCTCCAGCCTGCAGGGGCCCCGGGCGAGCATACCTGTGCTGGGAGTCCAGGCTGTTGCTGCTTTTGCGCAGGATGGTAGGGGAGCTGGCAGCCGAAGCGCTGCTCTCTCCCGCTTCCTCCTCGTCCTCCTCGCCCTCCTCCTCCTCCTCCAGGCTCTGCAGGTGCTGCTGGCTGCTGGGGTGCTCCTGCGCACGCAGCTGCTGCAGCTGGTTCTGTGGGTGGGGGCGGGAGGGCACGGGGGCAGCGGGGCTGTGAGCGGCCACACCCCCACCTTGGCACCGCGCCCACCTGGTCTGACTGCACTCCATCCACCCCGCTCTCACCTGGGCGTTGTAAATGGCATCCACCCAGCTACGGCACAAAGCCTGGCCGCTGGCCTGGAAAGTGTAGGCCCCCACGGCACTGTGGAACTCATTCAGGTAGATGAGGAGGAAGGAGCCTGGTTAGGGAGGGTCGGAGTCAGCCAGGACCACAGCCCCTGCCACCAACACGCCTGCCCACCAGCAGGGGGTGGGCCCCTCACCAGGGTCCCGAAGTTCCCGGCACACGAGCTTGTCCACCAGCATCGGCGGTCTGATGACCTTGGTCCTCTCGGCTTTCTTCACAGCCTTGGTCACCAAGAGCAGGTCCGTGAAAAGGAAGCAGTACACGTCCATCTGGGGGCCGAGGAGGAGAGGCCGCGGGTGAGGGACCCTCAGCCCTAGCGGCAGCAATGCCTTCCCCTGGGGGTACTCAGGCTTGGTCAAACTCCTCCACTGCGCACCCCGACCCCCAACCCGGCCCAAGCCAGCCCAAGAGTGAAATTAAAATGAAGAGTAAGATGATTCCAGGCAGGTGATCGAATTCAATGAAGTATCTGTGTTAAAAAAAGAAGAAAAGGAAGATGATTTTCTCTATTTTCTTCCCATCGCCCAGATATTTTGCACTGAAGCATCCGGTTCAGCGAGGCATTAGGGAAATTTGTTAGCTTGGTTTCCCGATAGCTTAAAGCAATTTAAACCTTGGAGTTGACGTCACGTGATGAAATGTACATTCGAGAAACACTGTCAGGAGAGCGAAGGGGTTTGTGGCGACGTGTAGAGATGCAGGTAACCAGAAAATGCTTTGGAAGACACTGCACAGGGGCCTCCCTGGTGGCCTAGGAGTTGAGTCTCAGGCTATCACCGTGACTGCTTGAGTTCGATCCCTGCCAGGGAGCTGACACACACGGCGCAGCAGACCCTTCCTGTCTCCCCGCCGCTCCCCTCAGCAATGCCTTTCAGTCAGTCTGCCTGTTCTGCTCCCCACTCCGTCTCTGGTGAGTCCTCTCAACCCCCGCACCTCTAGCCTGCGCCCCAGTTGTACACAAAGAAAAAAGGAACTGCACGACCTACTCAGCCTCAGCATCTTAAACAAACAGGCCTGGGTGCACGGGAACGCCTCCCTCTGTGGGTCGTTACCAAGAACACAGTCCTGGTGACCCTCCCGGGCATTTCCGGAGTCAACACCTAGTAATTACCACTCCGCCTTAGATAGGTGTCTGCCTCCCGTTCTGACAAAAATACTTCTTATGACTAATCTTTTCTTTTTCAGCCTTCAGGGGTTTTTTCCTTGTACTTACCAGAGAAAGAAAAAACTGAACCATAAGGAAAACGAAGTTGAAAATCATTCCCCGGGCTCTTATTTCTTTCCCCGCCTCCACCCTCCGACCCCTGACTGGCCAGGCCAGAGGTCCCAGAACGGGGGGTGCAAACGCACAGGGTGGGGGCCCCTGGAGTCACCTTGCTGTCCTTCCCCTCCTTCATCCGCAGGCCCCCCTCCAGCAGCAGCTGCCGGGTCTCCTCGGGGGAGGCGCCAGGAATGGGCGTCGTCAGGTCCAGATTCAGAAATTCCTTCAGGATCTGGGGTGGGGAGTGGGCACAGCTGGTCGGGGTGGGGAGCAGGCACAGGTGGTCGGGGTGGGGAGCGGGCACAGCTGGTCGGGGTGGGGAGCGGGCACAGCTGGTCGGGGTGGGGAGCGGGCACAGCTGGTCGGGGTGGACACCCCACCCCAGCCAGGAGCCGGCCAGAGAGACCCCGCAGGCTCCCCGCTCCGGGGCAGAGGCCGGTGCCCACCTTGTCCACCTCGTCGTTGCTGCCCTCCACGACCTCGTAGGCGTCGATGCGGCTCAGCACGGCCGCCAGCCGCCGGCGCTCCTGGCGCTGCCGCATGCAGGCGTTCACGTGGTGGATGAAGCGCTCCACCGAGTCGATCTGGGCAAGCGAGGAAGGGCTCAGGCCCGGGGCCCACAGGACCCCCCAGCCTCGGCGGCAGCCCCGGCAACCCTCCGATTACCATGGTGACGACAGCCTCCCTGGCGCGCGGCTCGTCTGTCTTCCTCAGCAGCGACTTGAGCAGCAGCGGGTACTTGGTGAGCCGCTGGTGGGGCTTGGCCAGCATGTCGCTCAGCTTCAGCCGCTGGCACTGCTGGTGCTTCTCGGCCCACTGCGGGAAGGCGCGGCTCAGGGCGGCCCCGCGGGCCCCGCCCCGCACCTGCCCAGGTGGGCGCCCGGCCTCACCGTGACGTAGGCGCGGAAGAGGTCGTTGTCGCGCAGGAGGCCGCGCATGTACTCCATGCAGCCCTCCTCCTCCACGCAGTAGCGCACGTAGGGCTTGAAGAGGGAGCCGAACTTGGGGGGCGGGGGGGACAAGCCAGCAGGTCACCGCGCGCCCTCCCCGCCCGGCCGCGCCCAGCCCATCCCGGGCCCCAGGCGGGGGAGGGCAGGGGGCGGACGACCCACCCGGGCCTGCCACGGACGAGGCCTCTGCCCAGGGCCAGGAGGTCGACATGCTGGGCGGACGCGACCGGCGCCCCCATCCTGCTCGGGGACCCGCCCGCGACCCGCTGGCCCTACCAGCTTGAAGCCCTTGAGGAGGTCCCCGGGCTGCAGCAGCGCCCGCGTGCGCCGCGCCTTCTCCAGCACCGGGGCCATCACGCTGCCCCACAGCCCGCGGTGCAGCCGCGCGATCTCGGGGATGTTGCTGAACAGGCGCTCGGCCTCCACCTGGGGGCGGGAGGTGCGCTCGGGCCTGCCCCGCTGGCCCTGGCCCGGGCCCCAACCCGCACCCCGCCCGGCCCAGCCCGCGCTCTCCGAGCCCAGACCCCCGACCTCACCGGCCCCGCACCTCACACAGCAGGCCCGACTCTTGCAGGTTCAGGAGACAGCACAGGAACAGCTGTGGGGCAGGGAACACGGCCATGGGGGTTTCCAGCTCCCAACGCCCACCCAGACTCAGGCGCCCCTCTACGGGCTGCCCGGGGCCAACAGCCGCCTGAGCCGGCGAGGGCTCACCTCTGAAAAAAGGCCCAGCCCCCACGGCCCACCTGGGGGTGCCGGCCTGGACCCCACCTGGAAGGATGTTCCAGGGGAGCGGCCTGGAGGCCAAGCCTGGTCTCTCCTCCACCCCGGCCCTGGCTTGGCCTCGGAGTTTCGGCTCAGAGGGTGCCGTCCTCAAGCCCCCAAGCCCAGGAGAGCGTGCCCCAGCTCAGAGCCCCCACACACGCTCAGGGCCTACATCTGCGGTGGGGGCTGCTGGGCACCCGGCATAGAGCAGGTGTCCAGAAACAGCCACTGAAGGGAGGCATGAGCCCCTGTTGGCTCAGGGCTGCCCACTTGCCACCTGCCCCCAGGTGCCCGGCCGTGGGGCTCCCCCTGGGGTGGTCCTCCTCTACCTCCCTCCCCACGCAGTGCCCAGCACCAGCTCCTAAAGCCAAGGCCGGCACAAGGTCACAGGGCCCGGAGGGGGTGCTCTCCCGCCGCTGGGCGCCACACTCACGTGGGTGATCACCCGCAGCTTCCTGATATAGGAGGCCTCGGTGTGCAGGAGCTCCCACACCGCCTCCTGCTGGTGGCACTGCCGCCGGGTCAGCTTCTGCCGGAAGGGTGGGGGTCAGGGCTCCGCCAGGAGCCCTTGGAGGTCCCCCGAGATCCAGGCCCTCCCCTGCCACCAAAACAGCGGGGCAGCATGTGGCCTTTTCAGGGAGCTGCTCTCCCAAAGTGGGGGAGCGAGGACAGCAGCCTGGATATCACAGGGTCCTCGGGAGAGACCCAGAAAGTGGGGGGGGGGCACCTCCCTCCCCACACCTCGTGCCCGTCGATGAGCTCCCTCCAGCTGTCCTCCAGCCGCAGGCAGGTGTCCTCCTCGTCGTCGTCGTCCTCGTCCTCCTCCCACGAGTCGTGGTCGAAGCGCAGCCGCCGGGGCAGCCTGGGCAGGCCGAACAGGCCGTAGGCGTGCAGCTTGCCCTCCAGCTGCTCCATCTTGTCCACCTCCTAGGAGAAGGCTGGTGGTCAGGTCAGGCCCGCCGGCAGCCCAGCCCCGGGCCCACGGCCCACATACCCGGCCCAGGGCGCTGGTGCTGGGGCCTGAGCTGAAGAAGCCGCTGAAGCGACTGGCCGCCCGGTTCTTCCAGCTGTCGCCGCTTCCACTCCCAGCGCTGGGCAGAGAGCAGCTGGACGGCACGGGGGGCTCCTGCCCGGGGATGCTCGCCTCACCCAGGAACTCCGACATGTTTTTGCGCCGGCGGCCAGGGGCCTGGGCAGGCAGGAGAGGGTCAGGTCGGGCCCGCCCGGCCCCGCGTCCCCAGCCAACGCCTGGGTTCCCAGCACCTAGGCCAGGAGGACCAGCAACGGTCTCTGCACCCCCAGCCCGATGCCACCTCTCCTGAGACCCTCACCTGCTTCGGGGCTGGAGGCCCACGTAGTCCCCAGCCCTCAGCAGCAGGTGGGGAGCGACAGAGTGACAACACCCCCACACACACCACCAGTGTCACCCCCAAGTCAGGTGCGCTTAGCGCTGCCCTCAGGACTCGCACGCGCACGACCTCTTGGGCATTACAAGTCGCTGAGCGACGACCTATCTCCTTGGGGTTCGGTTAGATCCAGAGAGGGGCCCTATTCTCAGAGCCTGCCCCACTTTCCGGAAGGAGAAATGTAAGCTCCAGGTGGGGGCAGGGAGGACCCGGCCCACCCACCCTCTGCGGCCCAGCCCCTCCTCACCAGGATGTCCAGGCTCTCCCGGCGGCTCTGGGAGTCCATGCGCTCCACGGCGGGGGGCCCGGCCCCGGCCGGCCGCAGAATTGGCAGACTCAAGGACTTGGGGTCCTTCACCCCCTGCTCCACCTTCCCCTCGTCCCCTGGCTTGGCTGGGGTGGCATGAGGGGCAAGGAAAGGTTCAGCGCCCAGAGCCAATGGAGACATGGGCCGAGTCTTCTCCCCAGGCGCCAAACCCAGGCTCGAGGCCCTCCCCGCATCCCGCCCCAGCCCTGTGTGGTGATGAGCGTGCTGGGGCCCCAGGGAAGAAGCGCCCCCTGCTCTGCCCAGCTCTGGGAGGCCCAACCAGGTCCTGCCACCCGACCTGGGTGGCAGCTCACCTTTGACCCGCAGGTAGTGTCCCCCGAACCTATAGGCCTCGAAGGTGAGGGACAGGGGCGTGTTGGACTGGTCCAGGTAGATGTCCACCTTGCTCAGCGTGATGCCCTTTCTTTCGAACACGGGCAGCAGCACCTCCCTGCCCGGGATGGTGGGCGGTGTCGGCAGTCCACACGCCCCACCCTACCCTCGTCCCAGATGCACCCGCCTTCCGAATGGCAAAGGGAGGCACCCCTGCATCACACCCAGGCGCACACCTGCCCACTCGTCCATCAATGTCCACGCGCTGCTGGACGCAGCCACACACAGGGCGCCCCCTGCACACACACGGTCACACCTGCAAAGACCCAGGGCCCCCAGCGTGGGGCCCACCCCTGCCCCAGCCCCGCCCCAGGCCTACCCCAGCGACTTCTTCTTCATGGCCGGTACAATCTCTGTCTCGACGTCCATGTTCAGGTCAAATTTCAGGGTGAAGCACTCCTTGCTGGGGTCCTGAGAGGACACAGGTCTCAGCTTCTGTACCCCGTGCCCCACACCCTCTCCCCAGGTTCAGGACAAAAGCCCCACGGGGCTCCCTAACCCTCCTCTGTCCCAGGCTCCTGGCCAAGGTGGGCAGTGCTGGGCTGCAGGGCATGGGGGTGGGACACACAGGTGCCAGGCCCCATCCCTGGTCCTCGAAGAATGGGACGGGCCCAGGAGGAGGGGGCTGTCGGGGACTCCCGTCCGCCAGTCTGGGGCGCCTTACATCAGTGTGTCTCCTCCGTGCCTTCTTCTTGGACAGCTTCAGGCCTGAGCTCGCCCGGTCTCTGCAGAAGAGGGCAGAGGGCGGCGGGCCGCACCAGGGCGGGTGTGAGCCCCAGCAGGCCCCACCCCCCCATCTCCCCAGGTAGCCAGGCGGCTCAGGTGGGCCCCAGGCCGTCGGGTCTTGCGCCCTCTGCTGGCCACACCAGGTCATGCCCAGTGGCACCAAGTCAGAGGGCATCTGGGCCCAGCCTGGGGGCCCCGTGGGGGTCAGGACCGTTGCGGGGGGAGGGGCTCCAGTCAGCTTTTCGGAAGCCTTGGCCCCGAGACCCGAGACCTGGCCCTGGGGGCCCTCCGGACTGCCCCACCCGCCTACCCTTTGCTGTCCATGGAGTTTTCTTCCTCCTCCTCCAAGTCCACGGCGGGGCTGGTGCGCGGGGGGCATGACCGGGTGGACACGTTCCGGGCCAGGACAGAGCCTTCAGGTAAAGAGGGCAGGGCTCGATTCCCCCCCCCCCGCCACAGACTCCGGGACCACCCCCAAGCTAGCTGGGGCCCGTGGGTTCTGTGAGCAGAGCTGCTCAGTCGTTGCTTCTCATCTTCCACCCCCCACTCAAAATGGCACCCTGGGGTGACACAGGTGATGCCCCCCCAGAGAGCCACCTGTGGCCTCAGTTTTCCCTTCCATACAGACTGCCTCTGGGGCGGTGGCCGCAGGCGCCACAGCTGCAGCTCTTCTTCCAGGCTCCCTCCCTCCCGCAGACACCATGCCCAAAGCCCCAGGGGCCCGGGCGGACGGTGGGGGGACAGTCCTTTGTCCCTCTGACCAGAGGAGAAAGGAGACAAAAGGCTGGCATTTCTTGCCAGACCTGGGTGCCACAGTGGTCCGAGCACAGGGGAGGCCTGGCCCAGGGCCCGGGGGCAGGAGGGGAGTCTGATTTCCTGCTGCAAGTTCCCTCCCACCGCCCCAGCCGCCCCACCCCCGCGCGGGGCAGCGAGGATCTGTCCTGTCCGGAAGCCCCTGCCCGGGGACAGGAAGAAAGGGGCCTCCCCCATGCTGGCCGGGGGCCAGGACAGACCCAGCACCTGGTGCTCCAGGCACTTTCTCTCCTTAAAAAGCTCGGGCAACAAAGGGGCCAGGCGTCCTTCTGCGGGCCCTGCCAGTTCTCATCGCCCAGAGGCCTGGGGGTCCTCCCCAGCTCACCTTGCGGGGGCAGGTCGAAGCGGACGTGGCCGTCATAATGCATGGCGCTGTGGAAGCTGCTGTCGCAGGCCTCGCAGAGGCTGAGGGGGCCCCGGCGGTGCAGCTGCTGGCAGTCGGAATGGTGGCATACCTGGGCGGGGAGGGAGTGGGTGGGCTGGGCCCTCGCTGGCAGACACGTGCCCAGGCCACTGCACCCGTGGGATGCCTGGTCCCTCCAGGGCTGCTCCCCACTTTTCAGCCACTGGTTCCCACAGGTGCCAAGTTCCACAGGTTCCCCCACGCGCCTATTCTGCGTCCACGTGATCCGGGGTGCAGAGAAAAGCCAAGCCCTGGCCACAGGGGACGCAGCGCAGAGAGAAGTCCCGAGTGGGCACAGAAGACAGGTGCTGCCAGCGCCTCCTCCTGGGCACAGTGGGAAAGCACCAGAAAATGAAGCTGGGGTCGGGCCTGGGGCTGGGGCTGGGGCTGGGCCTGCTGCGGTATTTGGACCAGAACACCCTTAGCCCTAAGCTCCAGCAAGCTCCCCTCCCCACCCAGGTCTCTGCCCTTGGGGGTGACCTACCTGCCCCCGAAACAGCCACCCCGACTCCCTCCCTAAGTCACGGCTGGAAGGGGTCATGCAGGAACCAGGGGAAGGGACCCAAGGGCCACTGCTGGTGACTTGATAGGGATTGACCCAATGGATGACACCCCTATCTTCACCCACAGCTCACCCAAAATCACCCCTGCCAACTTGGCTTCTATTTTCTAAGGGAAATGGAAGCCACCCGAGGTGGTCCCTGGGTAACCACCACCACATCCCCTCCCCACCCCCGCCCCCGGCCAGCACTATGGGGGTTCACCGGCTCCCACCCCAGAGCAGCCTTCCACCAAGACCACCGCCTCAACAGGTGGGCACCCCTCAGCGTGTCCTCCACCAGCGGGCTCCTCTCCATGGGCTCACCCGAACCTGCTCCCTCCCCAGCTGCAGCTGTGCCCCCCTACTCTCGCCCCTCCACTCGGCACCCCTGTCCGCCCTCAGCCCTCCCGGTGCCCTGCTGCCTGGCGCTTTCTCTTCCCAGCATTCCCTTCCGAATACCTGACACCTGTGGCATAAAGAGGAAGGACCCCTGGGGACATCGCTATGCCCTTCTCCTTCCCACGGGGCACACTGGCCCTGCTGGCTCTCTGGGTCCTTTCTCGTCCCCCCCTCACTGCGCCCATGCAGAAGTCATAACAGCACCCGAGAGCAGGGCTGGGCGACACCCCCCAATAAGCTGTCACAGTCGGGAAACTGAGGCTGACAGGGGCCACCTTCCACCTCCCTTTGCCTCCCCAGCTGTCTAAACGGCACCCCTGTAGGTCCTGCACACCCCCCCCCCCCGAGTTCTCACAGGCCTCAGGCTGTGTCTGTCTGGCCCTGAGAGGGCGGATCTGGGGTATTTTGTTTTCTCTTTTGTCTTTTCTTGACACTGACACTTTCCAAGCGCCCGAGCCAGCGCCAGCGGTCGCAGAAAGGCCCTCGGTGTGGCTGGCCTGGGGGTCTCGGTGGTTTCAGCTTTGCCAGGAGCACAGGAGAGGGGCTGCGTGTCCCCTGCGTGCCCAGGACACCAGGGCACTGGGGCTCGCACTGTCCAGTCACCCCCTTCTTCCTCGTAAGGCCTAAGTCATCGGGGAGACTGGACGAGGCCCAGCCCGCGGCCAGCTCACACCCCGGGCTCTGTCTCCCTCGGGGCTTCCGCCCGATCCATTCTCTGGAGGACACCGCAGCCAGAGTACCTCCACCGTCCCCCTGGCCTCGCCATCACGCCAGGCCCCTCCCCTCCGCCCCCAGCGACCTCCACGCCGCCGCGCTCGCTTGTCTGTTCCACGGGCCCCTCGTTGACACAGGAGGGCACCTCAAAACCACAAGGCGCACAGACCAGCTCCTGACCTTCCCCACGCGGCTCTGCCCAGCCAGCACGCGGCCTGGCCTTCCAGATGCGCCAAGTTAGGGGTTCATTGTGTCCCGAGCAAAGATGGGTCCATCCCAACCCCAAGACCCCAGAATGGGACCTCGCTTGGAAAGAGGGTCACCACGGATGTAAGCGGTGAAGACACCAGCGTGTGTGGTCAGACAGAGGCCAGGGGTCCCTCACGGGACCAGCGTCCTTCCGAGAAGAGACACAGAAACAAGGATACACAGGGGACCCCTGAGGCCGACTGGGATGGTGCAGCCACAGGCCAAGGAGCACGTGGGCCCCAGAAGCTGGGCGAGGCAGGAAGGCCCCTACCCTGGAGCCCTCATTCCAGACTTCTGGCCTCCAGGTTGCCACAGAATAAACTGCTGTTGCGAAGCGCCCAGTGGTGCTACTGTCATGGCAGCCAAAGCAACAGAAAGTTCTAGCAGGGTCACCTGATGCCCGGCCGCACCCCCAGCCAGCCAGCCCGAAATGCTGCTGACCCACCCACAGTACCTGCAGCTTCTAGGAGAGCCGCGGGGCACGGGCGGCCAGTGCGCAAAGCCCCAGCCTGTCCCCCAGCAGCTGCAGGACAGCAACGCCTCCCAGGGGGCCCAGGGGTTGGGGGACCTCCCCGCTCACTCTGCTCCACTCCGCCCGGTCTCCTGCTTTCCCCACGTGCTCCTAAGGAGCACCCCGTCTCTGAGGCTGGCGACACTGTCCCTCAGCCCAAAGCACCCAGCACCCGCCCTCCCACAGCTCTGGACTCCAAGTCGCCTCTGGCCCTTGGGGTTTCAGTGCCACCCACACCCCCTTCCCTCGGAGATCCTTGGCAGCGGCCGCCACACCCTGTCAGTCCTGAGGACAGCGGTTCGGTTTGTCCAATAACTGGCCGGCCCAGCCCATCCAGGCCACTCAGCTCGTTCAGTGGAGGTGGCAGCAGCAGACTTGTGGGCTGGGGAGAGGTGGAGCAAAGACTTTCAAGGTGACAGAGGGACGAGGGCAGCCTGGTCAGCTGCTAAAGGAAGGAGGAGCAAGGAGGGGCCCGAAAAGGCCTGACCTTTTCCTTTTTTTTTTTTTTTTTTAAGATTTATTCATGCATACAAGAGCTGGGGTGCAGGCCAGAGGTGTGTGGGGGTGGTGGTGAGAGGATTCCCCAGAGACAGAGTGGGGAGCAGAACAGGCAGATCTACTGAAATCCACTGCTGAGGGGAGCAGCGGGGAGCCAGGAGAGGTCTGCTGTGCCCTGTGGGTCACCTCCCTGGCTGGGGATTGAACTCGTGCTGCAGTGGCTGGTGACAGCTCCACAGCGCTGTCTTTAACCCCCGTGCCCCCAGGGAGGGCCCGAGGCCTGACCTCTTACAAGGTGGTGGCGAGTGCCTGGACCCTCCTCACCCCAGCAGGCAGGGCCTAGGACCGCCCCGGTTTTACAGGAGATGAAAGGGCGGTTCAGAGACGTTAAGTAACTTGTCTAAAGCCACACAGCCCGCGGAACCAGGGACTGAACCCAGATTCCAGATTTTCACCAGGTCCACCCTCTCTTGGGATGCCGAGGAGTGAGGGCAGGGGAGGCCGCGGGTCAGCCGGGAGACAAAATCCACGACAGTCCGGTGCTCACCACCTGGCACCTCTCTCTCCCGCCCAGTCCCCCCACCAGACCGAGGGGAACGTGAGCACAGATGGAAGGGGGCAGGCCGAGGGCGCTGGCTCTGAGGCCTGACTTCCGGAAGGCAGAGTCCTGGGCAGGCAGCTGGCCACATTAGGGTCCAGATCTCCTAGGGCAGCCCAGTAAGGCACCCCCAGCTTCCACACCCTTCTCAGTTGGTCTTCAGGTGCATGTCAGGACCTGGGGTGCGGCGGGGCACGGTTAACAGAGCAGCCGTTTCTAATTGTTTCATCATCTGCCAAAGTGAGAAAAGCCCCGTGCCCGGGGGCTCTGCCACCCTCTCAGCCAACAGAGGCTCTGGCATGGCAGATCCTGGCACCCCGGCTGCCAGCATCTCCTCTTAACTATGACTCTGGGAGGCACCGGCCCACTTGAGCCCCTTCCTCCCAGGAGCCCGTCTGCCCGTTCGGCAGCAGGGACTGGCGCAGGGTGGTGGGGCTGCGCACCTGCGGCCTCAGGCGAGTGGGACAGCGGGAGCCCTGCCAGCCGGCAGCTCTGCAGGGTGCAGGGTCTCTGGGCCTCCAGTCCAAGTTCCTGGTTCTGCGCCACGGTCTCCGACGTAAACCCACCCAGACTTTATGCCACGGTCCCCACCCTGGGGCACACCCGATATGCTGAGCCGCCTCTGGGCACCCCCTGGGCCACGCCCTGTGAGGACAAAGCTCCCGGGAAGACTCTTTTCAAGACGGGGCGGGGCTTGGGTGACGCCCTCGCCCTCCCCACCCACCGCAGCTCCACCTCCTCCTCCCGCCAGACCTCTGGGGCTGAGCAGGGTGAAGGTGGCCGTGGGGCCGCAGGAGCTGGTGCGGGCTGCAGCTGACCTCATCTGCTCCGTCCACCCACCGCTCCCAGCCCAGGGCCAAGGGGGGCGCACAGGGTTCAGGGTCTGAGCAGGGAGTTTCCTCACTTACCCGCTACTTGAGGAGGAAGGTCCAGCCACCCCCAGGGCACAAGCCCAGCTGGGAGGCTGGAGGGACCCCACACTCCTCACAGCGCCGGCCCCAAACCGCAGGGTCTCACCGCTCCCTCCCGAGAGGTCCCTTCCCAAAGCCAGCCTCTTGGGCGCCCTCCCCTTGGGCCCAAGTTCCTACTAGCACCCTGGTTCTGCCACTGTGCCCACGCGGGCAGAGCCTGCTGGTGGGGGAGGGGCAGAGGGTGCTGGGACGGCTTCAGGACTCAACCCAAGAGGGGATGAGCGCCAGGTGCCAGCGCGGGCCCCCTGGCAGAGGACACACCCGGACTGTACGGTCCTGGAGGGTGCGGGGCTCTGGAGGGCGCCGTCAAGGCTTCCCCCCTTGGGATGGGACTCCAGCCGTCAAGTCTACACACGGGGCAGGAGACGGAGACGCGCAGGAGGGGCAGGGGACGCGGGCAGGAGACGGAGATGGGCAGGAGGGGCAGGGACGTGGGCAGGGTCTGGGTGAGGAAGGAAGGGGCGGGCGCCGGGCGGCCGGGTCGCAGGTGTGTCCCAGGCGGCCCCTGACACGAAAGGCCGAGGGTGGCGGGTCAGGGCCAGCAGCTGGCCCAGGGTGGCGGGGCAGGGGCGCATTTCAGGGTCCCAGGCCCAGCCCCCACCCCCCCCACCCCGGTGCGCACTCCGCCCGCGCACCCCCTCCCATCCCGCCGAGCCGCAGCCGCTCCCCGCCCACACAGGCCCCCGCGCCCCGTACCTGGCCTTCGCCGTCGTGGGGCGCGACCCCCCGCGCGGGGGCCTCGGAGCCCCGGAGGGGGCGGCCCGGGGCCCGGCCTGGAGGCCGCGCGGCGCCCGGAGACGCCGGGTCCCGTCCCCATGGCGGCCGGAGGAAGCTGCGCTCTCGGCACCACCGCCCGCCGGACAAAGCCGGAGCCCCGCTTCCTGCCATTGTGCGCCGCGCCCGCCCCCCAGGCCGGGACCCCGCGGGCGGGGACGCCGGAGCTGCTCCCCGCCCGGCCCACGCCGCCCCCGGGGCGCAGGTCCTGGCCCCGAAGGCCCCTCTCGAACTTACGCTCCCCCCAGGGGGCCGTGATCTCTGCAGGGCCCGTTGGTGGCCCCCGCCGGCCCCCCACCCTCCCGCGACCCCCATTCCACCCCAACGCCAATGTCTGGGTCTCCAGAGGCTCCCCCTTCGGCCTGGAGACCCTGCCCCGGAGCATCAGCACAGGAGACCCTGCCCCAGAGTGGCCCCCCCAGAGTGCTGCGGGCCCAAGAGGGGGGCCCGGGACTCACCCCCCTCCGGCTCGGGACACCCCTCCTCCCTGCCCGGGGACACCCCTCCCCACTAGGCCCTTCCGGCCTCTCTGCCCGCCACGCTGGTGACCAGGGAGCCCCCCCCCCCCAGAGTCCTAGCGCCGCCCACAGTCCGAGACCCCAGGACTCAGTTCCGGGGACTCCCCCTCCCCCAGCCCCGCTGCCCAGGCCGAGCCGGGGGCGTCGGGAGGAGCCGGGGCACCGGCGCGGGGGAGGCGGGCAGTCCGGGCGCCAGAGGGCAGCTCTTCTGGAGCCCCAGGAGCAGGACGGGCGGGAGCTGGGGGAACCCCAGCCCGGCTCGGCTCCCCCAGGTCCGACCGCCCCGTCCGGCCGGGCCCCCCGCGCCGCAGCCCGCACCCGCCGCCAGGGGGCGCGCGCCGGACCCGCGGGGAGGTGGCCCGGACTGGGCGCGGGGCCGCAGCCCCTGCCCTCCGGAGGCGGTCCAGGCGCTCGAAGCGCCTCCCCGGAGGTGGGGGTGAGCACTGGTATCCCCACTTTTCAGTGGGGGCAACGTGACAACGACAGAGAAGCCCACCCGCAGGACTGAAACTTGGCCTGGGTTCTGGAACGTGGCCATCAGCCCACCCAGCCCTGGACACCCCTCCTCAGTCTGCTCCTGGGGGCGCCGGGAAACAGCCCCGGGAGGGGGGGAGGCAAAGGGCTCTGAAGCTGTTTTGAGGGGGCAGCTGTTTATTAGGGTCCCGGGGTTCCAGAGCCACCTCAGCTCCCAAAGTCCAAGTCATCCGCCGTGCACACCTTTGGACACAGAACTATCTTGGGAAACAAAAACCTGATCCCATCACCCCCTGAAGACCTCCAGGGGCGTCCCATCTTGCCCAGAAGAAAACGTCCACAAGGCCAAGCCTCTGCCGCCCTCCTGGTGGGTCGTTGCACCCCATCTGCCTGCACCCACAGGTGCCTCGCGGGTGCAGGCGCCACCCCTGCCTGTGCCTGAACACCACAGGCCCCGCGTGCCAACCGCTGGCTCTGCACCCCAACCTAAATGCTGCCTCCCCAAGGGGCCTGCCTCTCCCCTCCCCAGGCGAACTTGGAGCCCCACCTCCCACTCTCAATCCCCTTACATTGAATTCTTTCCACCTCAGCATTTATTGCGACCTGGAACGGCTACTCTGTCCCTGTCCAACCGCATCCGCCCGCCCCTGTGGACACTGCTCCCTGGCCCAGGTCCTCAGCACCCGAACAGGCCCGGTCACAGCAGGAGCTCAGCGCGGACCAGGTGGGGGCCGCCTGAATGACGGAGGCAGAGGAAGGGCCTTCGCGCCAGAGGCGCTGGGGAGATGTCCCTGCTGCAGTCAACGGTCACTACAAGCCTGCAGTCCCCCTACCGTTCCTGGCCTCGGGCCTACGCGCCCTGGACAGGTCACTTCCCACCTCCAGCCCTGGTAGTCTGGGGGTCTCACAGGGGCCCTGTGCCCCTCCTGCTGCCCCGGGCCCAGAGCCGAGCCCTCCCAAGGACCAGACCAGCCCCAGGAGTCTGAGCAGCAAATCCCATCCTATTCCTTTGAGCCCTAAGGAGATAGGGCCACTGTCCCCATGAAGAACGGGGCTTGGACTGGTTCAGTGACTTGCCCCCAAGTCACGGCTCGTGGGCCTGAGGCAAGGGGCCAGCGGGGGGCCGTGAAGACCAGCTAAGCGGTGTCTGGGCAGCAGAGCCTGAGACACAGGGCGGATCCCAAGCCAGCTTAAGGGGCATCCCATGGGCCTGGGGTAGCCAGTCACATTAACAGGAGACTGGAGCTGAGTCAGGCGGGTCACTGGGGACCCCCTGAGGGACCAGAGCCCTGGCCAACCTAACCTAACCTAACCTGGGCCACGCTGCTGCTTCGGTCCCAGAGCTAGGGCAGGGGCTGCTGCTGAGCGGGTCAGGCACTGCTGCTAGGCCAGAAGGGGCAGGGCCCAGGCACCAGCCGATGGGAGGAGAAAAGGAGCGCCTGGCGCTGCCTGGGAGGGGGGTCCCCGCAGGCCCCCGGGGCCATCTCCTCTCTCGGGCAGGGAGCTGCAATGGCGGTCCATGCCCCTCCCCAGCGCAACCCCGCCTCCAGGCCCCTGAGTCAGGGCGGCCTGCTGAAACTGCCACTGCCACCCAGCAGCCGGCCCTGCGGCTGATGAATAATGGAGTCTGGAAGGCGGAAGGCCGCCTCCCACTCCCCACGGCACCCGCTCGCCAGGCCCCCAAAGGCAAAGGTCTGTGGGCATCACCGCACCCAAGTGGCGGGGAGCCCCAGCCTGGTCTGCGGTGGAGCGGGAGCACCCTGTCCAGGAGAGACCTGGGGGCTGGGGCAAGGTCGGGCCCACTGGCGCTCTACCCACAGCAGGCTCGCCTGGGACCAGAGGCGGGGGGCCCCTGGCTGGAGGGCCACCCTCGCCCAGAGGCTCCCCACCGGAGCTGAGCGCCCCTGGGAGTCTCCCCGCCCCGAGGCCCCATCTGGCACCAGAGACGGAGGCTGCATGTGTGGGCAGGTTGGCCAGGGCAGGGCAGCTCTGCCAGGCAGCTCTCCTCACTCCCACCCGGCTCCGCCCTGCCCGGGGGCCTGGGCCTCACCCCTGTCCTCTGGGTTCTGGGGCCCACCTGGGGCGGAACCTACCCTAAGGCCCTGCCCTTGCTGGGCAGCTGGCGGGCCGGAGAAGCTCCTGGATCCAGGGGGCCAGGTACAGCCCCCAGAAGCCAGGGAGGCCCCAGCGGCTTCCTCCCCGGGGAGCCGTCGGGCTGGGCCCGGGGGGCGGGGCGCGCTCTGCCCGGCTCCCCGCCTGCCCCCCGCACAAAACGTGGGCGCCGGCGCCAGGGGCAGCGCAGCAGCTGCGCGTCCTGGGCCTGCGGCGCCTGCAGAGGCTCCGGGAGGGAACCGGGTCGGGGTTCCTGCCCGGGCAGCAGCGGGCTGCGCGGCCCTCCCCCCAACCCCCCTCCGCCGCAGTGTCCCCACCTTTGCTGCGGGCTCCGCCCAGGGATGGTCCTGGCGGGACCTGCACCCCGCTAAGGGCAGAGAAACGGCGAATCTTCCCAGAGCCCCCGGGGCCGGGGACCTGCAGGCCCGGCCTCGCCTCACTCCCTCGTCCGCGGTCCAGGCAGGTTCGGGCTCCCGGCCTCGCAGCGGCCTGGGTCCTCTCCCCGCCCGGCCGGCCCGGCCCGGCCCGGCCCGGCCCGGCCGCGCCGCGCGCCTCTCGCGCCCCCTGCCGGCGGGGCGCGGACTCCGCGCTGGGACCGACGGGCGGGCGCGGGGGGGGGGGGGGCCGGGCTGCGGGGTCGCACCCCCATCCCGGCCGAGACCCCCCAGGATCCTCGCTCCCCAGCAGTCCTCGCGGAGGGCCGGGCCCCCAGACTCTCTCGCCGCCGCACCCCAGACCCGCGGGCAGCGCGCGGGGTCTGCCCGCCCGCGGGGGGCTCTTCCAGGCCCGGACCCCGCCCGGGCGCGCCCCGGGAGCCTCACCGGCCGGCCCTCCGCGGGGCCGGGGCGCGCCGGGCGTCGGGGCATCGCGGTGGGCCGCGCGGCCCCGGCTGGGCGGGTCGGGCCGGGCCAAGGCCGCCCCGCCGGGACGGGGCGCGGGATCCCGGGGCGCGCCCGGCGCCGCGCCGGCGGCCGTGGGGGGCGGGGGGGGGGCAGGAAGCCCGGCCGGGCCGCGGGCGCGGGGCGCGGAGAAGTGGCGCGGGGAGGGGGGGGCGCGCGGGCCTCGCTGCCCGGGGGCGCTTCCCCTCTCCGCCGAGGCCAGAGCCCCTCCCTAGCCCCTAGCCTCTGCCGCGGCTCTGGGGACCCGGGCTCGCCCGCGGGAAGCCGCACAGGCAGGAAGGGGAGCCCCCGCGCCGCGGAGCACCCACAGGCGCAGTCCACCCGGAGTCGCCCCGAGCAAGAGCGCTTGGCCCCAGATCCACGCTGGACTCGGAACCGCCGCCCCCACGATGCCACCTGTGCCCCCACCCCCTTTCAACCGGGCAGAAAAGGGGTCCTAACCGCCCAGTGGAGGGTCCCAGCTCCTCCCAGAGGTTCCTGCTTAGAATTAACCGGGATCTAAAGACTGGGGCTTGGGGGGATGTGTGAGGAAAGAAGGTGCCCCCTGCAAATGCCCCTCACCTTTTCCCAGAGGGATGGTCTTGACCCTGGTATCTTGGCTGGAGGTCCCCAAGCCCCAGGGGTGTGGCTCTTAGGCCAACAAGAATTTTCCCAATTCTAGAACACACCCCCCAACCCCCCAGCTTCTCACCAGGCCAGAGCCTCCGGGCTGCTGGTGCCCCCACTAAGCTGGCTCCTGGGCAGTGCTGATCTCCCCGAGGTTAGGCCCAGGCCAGGGCAGCTCATCTTGGCCAGGTCCCATGGGTGGGTCCTCTATCCCTGCCTCCTGGGCCAGGCACCCCAAAATTACCTAGCCTGCTCACCCCAAAATTACCTAGCCAAAGCCCAGGAGTTCCACTTGCTCTCCTTCCCTCGAGCCAGACGGCACCGCTGCCTTCCACAGCAGACCAGCATCCAGAAGGCCAGTCACCCCCAGGGAGCCGGGGACCAGCCGTCCTCCAGGGCACCCTGGTGTCCGCCTCCTGCCCCCAAAGCCCAGAGGAGAGGTGACTCCCTCACCCATTATTCACAACATCCTGCCCGCGCTTTTGCTGCTGCTGGGATCTTAGATCCACCCCTTCCTCTGCTCCTTGTCTGTGTCCACTGGTAGTCATCTGGCCACCCCTCCCCTAGACACACACCCCTGACTCATCCCTGCCACCCCACAACCCATTGTTAAGCTGGAAGGGAAGGCTGAAGTCATCCAGTCCCCCTCCACTCTGCTTGAATACTTCCAGGGATGGGCTGCTCCCTACCTGTACGTCGGGGAACCACTTCGGCTGTGGATCCTCTCCTGACCCAGACTCACTCCCCTCCCTGCCAGAGCTCTTCGTTTGAGATGATGCTCTAAGGGCCCATCTCCGGAATGAACACCCCCAAGGCTTCTGCTTCCTCAAATAGGGTGGCCCAGTGTGCTCTCAGCTGGTATCAGCCCTCCCCCACGCCCCATCATGATCTGGGGTGCCCTGCCCAGCAAGGGACCAGGGAATCAGATGCCAGGGCCCTGTGGTTGCCTTGCAGGAGACACAGGCCATCACAGTGACACCTGGCCCTCCGTGGGGGGGAGGGGAACCCCTCTTCCATCGCCCCCTCCCCATCTCCACCTGCCCTGGGGAGGGGACAGATATGGAGTAACATTTGTTGGGCGGGGAGGGGGTGGCTGGGGTCAGGAAGGGAACCCTGCGGAGGTCTCAGCTCTCAGGGAGGGGAGGGAGGGAATGCCCAGAGTCTGGGGGCTTCTCGCCCCCTGCTAGAGAAACGCACGATCAGACTAGCGTCCCCTTGAACTTGAGCGTGCCCTGCTTAGCGCCAAGAAGGTCACGAATGAGGCCTCTCCCAACTCTTGCCACAAATCCAGAAGCCTCGCTTTCCAGATGAGAACCTGAAGCTCAGAGAGACAGAGGGACTGGCTCAGGGTCACACAGCAGGAAAGGAGTGGGCCTGGGCCCTGGGAGGCACAAGGCTGAGCTACTCTACACACCTTCAACCCCGGGAGGGCGGGGGCACCGCTTCTCTGCGGTGGACTCGGGGGCACAGGACATCAGGGTGCCCCCCATCAGCTGTGCCTCCCTCCCGATCCCCCAGGCCAGCTCACGCTCACAGTCCCAACATCTCTCCTCGCTGTCCATCTCTTCTTACTCATTCCTCAGGATGCCAGTGGCCCCCTCCAGAAAGTCCACCCTGGTTATCCCTTCCCCAGGGCGAACCCCAGGGGAGCAGGGCGGGGGTGGAGACTGATTCAGAAACTGCAGCACCCGGAAGAAGCCCCCAAGGGGAAGAAAATGGCCCCTCCCCAAGGCAGCCCCAGGGGTCAGTTAGGCCAACCCAAGTCCCCAGTCCCTCCCCTTCCAGTGGGGCCAGGATGGCAGCTCCGGGAGGGCGGGGACTTTGTTTCCTGGCAATCCCCAGGGCCTAGAACCAGGCCTGGCACAGCAGATGCTCAAGGCTGATCTGGTGAACGAGCGAATGACGTCATCCCCTTCCGAAAGCTGCCAGCCCGCTGGAGACGAGGCCAGATGGAGCCCCAGACCTCATCCCAGGCCGTGCTGTGCCATGTGGGCAAGCTCCCTCACCTCTCCGGGCCTCGTTTCCTTACATGCCACGTGGGAATAGTCGGAAACTCTCCCGCGGGCCTCCTTCTTCCCGAAGGCTCGCAGCGCCACGGCGCAGGAGGCTAACACCCACCAGCCAGAGACGCCCTCCGGCCGCGGCGGTTACCATCACCGAGGCCGCAAGGATGTTCCTTTTATCTCTGTCACCCTTCCTCGCCCTCTGCTCCTGTAGCCCCTACCTGTGGCCCGGTCTTTTGTCTCTGCACATCTCTGGCTGTGGCAGCCCCCCCTTCCTGGCTGGCCTCTACCTATTCTCAGCCACCTTCCCCAGGATGTCCTCCTGCCTAGCTCGCCGGGCTCTGACTACCCAAGCATCCCTGTCCCCACAGCCTGGGACATCTGAACCAAAGGGGGCCGCCACAGTGACCCTCTGACAATGGTTGAAGCCAGTGGTAGGCAAGTGCCAGGCTGAGTTCTGGGCAGGCCAGGGCTGGAGCGGGCACCTGGGGGCTGTGGGGGCCTGCGCTCTCTGAGACCAGCAGTGTCTCCCAGGCCTCTGTCCTGCAGTCTGGGCCCACCCACCCCTGCCCCTGCCCCTGCCCCAGCCAGAGCAGCTCAGCAGTCTGCCTGAGAGCCAGCAGCCCACAGGAGGAGCTGGGCCAGTGCGGCCTGGTTCCCTGTGTCCCCCCTCTGGACAGGCAGAAGCCCCAGACCTGCGCAGGCCCCGGGCAGGATATATGTTGGGGGGAGCTGAGCCAGTTCATTGCCAGGAGCCCCCATCTGGGGGCGAGGCAACCGGCCAACACCAGAGCCCCAGTGCCAGCCCTCTCTGTGCCAGCAGATTGTGGCTGACAGCACCCGACACCCCCTTGCCAGGTGACCACCAGCAACTGAAGGCCGCTCCTCCGCCGCCGCCCCCCCAACAGTCCTCCCAGCCTGGGCTTCCCGCCGATGCAGGGCGCGTGTCTGGGGCGAGGGCTCCGCAGCCCTGGGGCCATTTGCAACTGCCTGCAGCTGGCAGGGCTGGTGGACACTGTGGTGAGGGACAGGAGCTCTGGCAAGACATCCCACTGGGTTCTGGGCTCCAGTCCCAGCTCGACCACCCCTCGGGATGTGTCCTTGGGCAGCCGTGACCCCCCAGTGTGTGCCCCCGTCCGCACATGGGCAGTGACACGACGGGTCCAGGGGGCCGGAGGGAGGCGGGACCTGACAGCAAGCGGCGCAGTTGCTGCTGTTGCCGCTCAGGTGCCTGCTGGCTGCTGGGAGGGGCCAGGCCCGAGTTCACACCCTGGCTGGGTCTCTCCCGAGCTGTGGGACCTCAGCCAAGTCACACGACCTCTCTGACCCTTGGTATCTTCATCTGGAAGACCGGGCAGCCGTGCTTTGCTGCAGACTCGCGCTGGGCCCCGCAGGCATGGGCAGAAGCACCCAGGCACTATTTCTCACTGCCCCTGGCTTTGCCCTGCTCCCACTTCTGAGCTGGCACTCAGGGCCCACTGCCCCTGCTTCCCTTCGCCATCCCCGGGGCAACGTCACTCTCACCACCTCCCAGAGTGTCCCTGACCCCGTCCAAGGCTGCAGGGGCTGATACCACAGGAAGGGCACCAGCGGGCACCGGCATAGAAACCCCTTCGCGGGGTCTCGGCTCCCCCATCCGTGACACAGGCGGCGGCTCCTGTCACCTCGGGGCTGCCGCAAGGCCACACTGCAGGAAGGGCTCTGCGCCCCCTGGCCCGGCCTCCTGCCCGGCAGAGGTGCCCCGCCCGCTGTCCCCAAGGAGGGGCAGCTCCTCTGCCTCCTGAGCCACCCCCTTTCGGCGATGCCCACCCTGCGCCGTGGCCAGGGTCCTCTGGCTGTCCGCGCCTGGGCACAGGGGTCAGCGCCCGCCTGCGCCCGCCCCGCCCCGGCCCCGGGCCTCCTACCTTGGCCGCCCGCCCTTTGTCCATGCAGTCTGGGTTCTGACAGCGCAGCCCCTTCTCCCCGGCCAGGCCCCGGTCGTCTGCAGAGAGGAGAGGGGAGGGTTATCTGCGGGCGGGGCCCACGAGGCTGCGCCCCAGGCTGGGGCACCCGGGCGGGCTCCCCGGGCCCCAGTGGCCTCCCGGAGGTGGACGGGTGGGGCGGGCTCCTCAAGCTTCCCTTCAAAGGAGGTCAGTGTCCCTTTCTCTTTCAAATGCCAACTTATCAGCTGGGGGATCTGTTTGTGGAGTCTTTTCTTGCGGCGGTTCCCCAGGGAAATAATCCAGATTCCACCGGGAGGAACCATCTCTGGGTGTCAGCTGCTCCCTCCTCGCCCCACTCACCGCGGGGGACAGCGCAGTGACCTTCAGGGGCCCCCAACTTCCAGGAGGACTCCAAGGGGCTCTGGGGGAGAACCCCAGGGGTCGGGTCCCTGTCCCCCCTCCTGCACATCACGGCCTCTCCGCTGGACACCCCTCAGAGGCTCCCCTCCCCCACCCCCCCGCGGGCCACCGCCGCCCCAGAATCTGCCCCGCTGGGCGGTCTCCCCCTGCGGGCGGCGGGGGGCGAGCGGCGGCGGGGGGGGCGGGGGCGGGGGCGAAGGGCCACCCCCCGCCAGCCAGCGCGGCCGCGGCGGGGGAGGGGCGCGGCCGAAGCAGCCCCAGCACGGGGCAGAGTTCGGGCCCCGGCTCCGGTGCCGCGGCCGGCGTCCACCCCGCCCCGCCCCCACCCCGAGCGGCCTCTCCCGGGGAGGGGCGGCCCGAGCCCCCGGCGCGGGGGGACGGCGCGGCCCCGCCCCCCGCGCCCCCCTCGGCGCGCGCCCCGGCGCCCCCGCCGCCCGCGCCCCCCGCGCCCCCCGCGCGCCGGCGCCGGCCGGGCCCCGGGCCTGCATGGCGGGCGCCGCCGCACTCACCCATGGAGGAGGCGCCGGGCGCCGGGAGCGGCCGGGACGCGGGGGGCGGGGCGCCGCGGCCGCGGGGGGCCGGGCGGGGCGGGGGCGCGCCGGCGGGGCGGGGAGGCCCGAGCGCGCGGCCGGGACCCTCGGCGGCGGAGGCGGGGCGGGGCAGGTGGGCGGCGGGAGGAGCCCAGGGGCGGGCCCGCCCCGCGCCCCGCACCCCGCCCCGGCCCCCGCCCCGGCCCCCGCCCCGCGCCCCCGCCCCGCCCCGCCCCCGCCCCGGCACCCCGTCCCGGCCCCCCCCCCCCGCCCCGGCACCCCGCCGCGCCGGGAGGGCGCACGCCCGGGGCCCCGACCTGCTCCGTCGCGGGTGTGACCCGGCGTCGCGTCCTTCCGCACCCCCGCACCCCGCCTCCCAGCCCCTCAGATGAAGGGCGACACCCCGGCGGGCGGCGTGGGGAGACCTGTTCTCGGGGTCGGGGAGCGGGGCTGACCCGGCTGCGCAGCTTCGCTCCCCGGGGTCCCCCGGCCCCACCGGCGTGGCCCGGTGCCTGGGGTGGGGGGGCGTGCGGGGTGGGGGGCAGCGCCCCGCGCCCACTCTCCGCCCCCTGCGGGCCCTCCCGGTCTAGGCCCGCTGTGCCGAGGTTATGGGGTGTGGGTGTCGGCGGGAGGGGCGCGAGGCGGGAGTGGGCTCAGCGGCTCCCGAGTTGACTGTGGGTGTGCGCGGTTTCCAGACTTCGCAGAAATGCAGCTGAGCGTGCAACGCGCCGAGTGTGCAACGCGCCGAGTGTGCAACGCGCCGCGCTCAGCCAGCGTCCAGGGCGTGTCTTCCGAGACCAGGACCCAGAAGGAGATGCGGGGCCTCGCCCGCACCCCCGTGCATCTGCGGCGCGCCCCAAGGGGACCCCAGCCCTGACCTCACACTGCCCGTGGCCGCGCGGTCTTGCGCCGGGTGGACATGGCTGACCAGATCCGCACATCCTCGTGGGGCGAAGTGCTGGGCACTGCAGTAATGGAGAGGGGGGCCGAGGCCCCCGACACAGGGTCCCAGAGCTCTGGGCCTGCCTAGTCCCGTCCCAACCGCCCAGCCGCCCAAGAAGCAGGTTCCGGCAGGGACGGGGGCCCCAAAGGCGTCCGGCCCCTTCCCAGGGAGACGCCTCTGCTGGGCCAGGGTGCCAGCCTCCCCGCGCCCCTCCCTGTGCGGCCAGCCCAGGAGACTCCTGTGACCAGAACCCATCTCGGACCCCACTGGGGGGCGCGGTCTCAGGGCTTCCGGCCTCTCTGGATTTACCCAGCAAATGCATATGGAGGGTCCCCTACAGGCCCCGGGCTGCCCCCATCGCTGACCCTGGCAAGGGTGGGGCTCCCACCACTGGGCCCGGTGGGCAGGGCTGTCCTTTGGCGGCATCACACCTGCGAGCTGTGGGGAGGGGTGCTCAGGGCAGAGCTGCGGGGCGCATGTGCACAGAGGGTGCCCTTGGCGCCCCCCCTCCGCTTCCCGGCAGAGAGGGAAGCAGCTGCCTGGTGGCCCTGGGTCTCCTCTGCCCCCTGTGGACATGGGGCTTCTGAGAAGTGACCCAGCGCCCCGCCCTGGCGCCTCGGGCCCACCTGCCCCGCTCCATCCACTGGCCGCCGCTTTCCCTGGTGGAGGAGGAAGCCTGCCCCACGAGGACGCTGCTGGGCCCCTGGGTGCCAGTTGCCTGCATGAGGCGGCTGACTCCAAGGTGAGGCGGGAGGCCCGGCTCTTCTCCCACAACTCAGGACCCACCCCTGCCATCTGGGTTGCCACGGACACCCCGAGGCCTCACTCAGCTTTGGGGAGTTTCCTGCGCACCCTGCTGGGGGCTCCTCAAACTGAGCCAGACTAGCTCTGCTGTTGGCTCAGGAGCCTGGATTCCCCCAGCTGTGGGCCCTGCGGTTGGGTGATGCTTTTGGCCTAGGACTGCTGGTCCTGTCTCTACGTCCTGCCTGCGCAGGCTGCTTCCTCCACCTGCCCGGGCCACGCTGCTGTAGCGGCAGACTCCCCACAGCCGCCACAGGCTTGCTGACATGTAAGTTCTGGAACTGTCTGTCCTGGTTCTTTCAGGCACTGGGGTCCTGCCCGGCAGAGCTCCCTGGTCTCTGACCCCTGACTTCTGCACCCACAGGTGTCCAGTGTAGATGCCCTCCCTGGCCGCTGGCAGCCCTGCGAGCAGTTCTCTCCCTGCTCTGCTCCAAGATACAACCCGCCCCGCAACCCCCCAGGGGCTCTTTCCTTCTCCAGTGAATCCAAACACAGGAAAATGGAGCCATGGTGAGGAAACAAGGGGCCTCTGGGTGCTGGGGTGTTCAGGTGTGGGAATGGTTGCCCCAGCCCCAGCCCCCACCCTGTGCAGTCTATGCCATTTTCATCCCAAGTGATGTCACACAACCCCCGCCCCCCTCCCACCCCTCGCCCCATTGAGAGCCTCAGGCATAGCCCAGACAATTTGATTCTCCTTTTTTTTTTAAGGTTTATTTACTTATACACACAAGAACTGGGGAGCAGGCCAGAGGTGCGTGGGGGGGGTGAGAGGATTCACCAGAGACAGAGTGGGGAGCAGAACAGGCAGAAGGACTGAAATCCACTGCTGAGGGGAGCGGCGGGGAGACAGGAGAGGTCTGCTGCGCCCTGTGGGTAGCTCCCTGGCCGGGGATTGAACTTGTGCTGCAGAGGCTGCAGATAGCGGCATAGGTTGCGTCTTAACCTCTTGCGCCACCAGAGGACCTTGATTCTCTCTCTTGAGCCTTTTGTGCCATGGAGCCCTGACTTCATGGGTTAGTCTGAGTAGGTAGTGGACCCCGTGATTGTTGGGGAGCAAGAACAAGGGGACCCACAGAAATGCTCTGTCAGCGGAGAGGGCCCTGAGCAGAGAGGAAGGGGAGAGCAGGGCTCTGCAGCGGGGCTGCCCCGGATCTGTCCCGGATCTGCGTGCTGTGGTGCCTGCAAGGCTGGAGTCAGCACTGCCCAGACCCAGGCAAACCTAGAGCCCTGAAAGTGCCCCTCACCCCCGCCAGGGTGCCCGAGGCTGTCTCCCTGGGTCTAAACAGCCCAGCTGCCTCTGGCCCTCTGGCTCCCATGGTCCCGGGGAAAGCCAGGGCCCTCGGCAAGGCAGACAAGCTGCTTGCCAGCTCTCCCCCTACCCAACCTTAGTCACAGGATGCCGAGTCCATTCTCCCCCAATACCATTTCTCACACAACTGGCTGAGAGGGCGCCCGGGCAGAAGCCGGCCGGCAGACTTGTTTGGTTTGGCCGAGCACAGTGCCTCAAAAGAATTTGAGTTAGTTGCCAATTTTGAAAAGTCAAATTTCACATAAAAAAATCCAGATTTCTAACTTCTCTGGACAGACCGGAGGAGCCTGACAGTTCTGGCCTGATGGCTCCAGTTCCTGTGCCTTGTCTGCCTTAGATTTGCTCCAGTCCCCACTACTCCCTATCGCCGCACACCAGGCCCCTTGCTTAGTTACTCACCACCTCCTGACCCCCACTGGTCTTCTGGTTCTGCTCCTCTACCCTCCTCTTGCCACATCCTTCCTATTGCTGTCTATTGACATCCTGCCACATCCTTCCCATCTCTGTCTGCTGACACCCTGCCCGCTCTTCTTCCAGACTTCCCTATCTCGACCTATCAGTGCAGATGAGTCTCTCTCTCCTTGACCCCACTGACTTGGGCTGGGCCTTTGGGGTGACCTATCACTTCTGACCTGTCTTGCCTACCAGATGGCTTCTGCCAGTAGCCACGGCTCTGACTTCCTCCCCACCTGCCGGGCCCCGTGTCGGCCATGCGTGCTCTCAGTTCCCCGTCGAACCCTCTGCAGCATCCCCGGGCCCCTGAGGGCAGCACTGGCTGCTGTACAGACCGAGCATGCTCAGGGAGGCCAGTCCACACCAAGATTACAGTATTTTATACATGAAATTCTCAATGTTGAAGACAGTGCCAAAAAGTAAATAAGCAGAATCTCAATGATTACTTTTGATATTCCCTGTTGAAACTGTAATATTTGGAATATGCTGGGGTTAAATAAAACACAGTTAAAATTATTTTCGCGGGCCTCCCTGGTAGCACAAGGAGTTAAGGACAGCACTGTGAAGCTATATCCGCAGCCTCTGCAGCACAAGTTCGACCCCCGGCGAGGGAGCTACCCACATGGTGCAGCAGACCTCTCCTGTCCCGCTGCTCCCCTCAGCAGTGGATTTCAGTCAATCTGCCTGTTCTGTTCCCCACTCTGTCTCTGGTGAGTCCTCTCACCCCCACACCTCTTGTATGTCCCCCAGTTCTTGTATGCATAAATAAATCTTTAAAATTTTTTAAAAATTATTTTCCCAAAAATAAAATTATTTCCCCTCACTTGTTCAGGGTTTTCGTTCTGTTCTTTAACGTGGCTACTGAAAAGCGTAAGTGACAAAAGCTCCATTGATCTCACTGTTCCAAACAACTGTTGTGCCCATTTGATGAATGAAGCAACTGAGGCTGTGGGGTTGGGCGATTTGCCTGGGGAGTGACAAGGCAAGGAGTCTGTGTTCCTAACCATTTGGCTCCACTGCCCCATGGTGCCCTGTGGCGCCTGGCACCAGTAGGTGCTTGGCAACCATGAGTTGGTCTCCCCATCAGCACAACTGGCCCTTGGCTGACCCAAATGTGGAAGAAACCACCCAGCTCTCATTCCTTCGAGAAGCCCCTTACCAGGGAGCCCCTGCCCTGGTGAACTCTTCTGCCCAGAGAAGACAGAGCCTCCCTGCCCACCACCTCCCAGCCCCCGGCCTGGCCATGCCAAGGTTGCCCCTCCCAGGAAGCAGCTGTGGCCTTGAATGCCCCTTCCCACGCAAGCCCAGCCCTCCAGGAGGCTGTTCAGGCTTGGGCAGCTGCGGCAGCCTGTGCTCAGGCTGGACCCCCTCGCCAGGACTGCCCAGGGCGGAGGGGGGGGCAAGATTTGGTCAAAAGACGGATGGGCACATCCTGGAAATGGCTACTGACCAGAGGCTGGTCAGACCCTGGACTGGGAAAGAAATGTGGGTCCTTCCAAAGCCCATGGGCATCTTGGGAAGAACGAGCACCTCGGACAATGGCTTCTGCGGGCTACCCTGCCTGCAGCCACGAGCCATCGCCAGCACGGTCCTCTGGGGCCTGGTGGCCCCAGTCATCCTGCCCACCCACGCCCTTCGGGATCAGGAGAGGGGGAAGTCACATTCCGAAATCCTTCCTGGGGCTTTAAAAACTGTCCACACAGTTCCTGCTCGCAGGCCTGGAGCCAGCCGGCCACTTCCTCCGGCTGAGGCGGCTGTGGGCACCTGCCCATTTGGCCACCACGGGCTTCCGCCCCAGGCTCCCCAGGGGAACTGACAGTGGCCGAGGGAGGAAGAGGAGCAGGGCTGCAGAAACGGGCTTGAAATTATGAGCCTGGACAATCTCGCTCCGTGCAAGAGCCCCACCCCCACGATGAGGCTGGCTGGCGCCGGGGCTCCCCACCTACCCTCATGGGCTCAAGCCAGGGCTGCTGGGTGCAGAGGACAGAGCCCACACAGCTGTGTGCCTACTCACCCCTGCGGGCTGCCCAGCTCACCCCTGAGACCTGCGCCTGTGCCATCGCCCAAGCCCCAGGTGCAGGACCTTCCGGCCTGAGGGGGTAGTGCGGGCACGGGGACATGTGGGTGAGCAGGGCCATCTCCTATAACTGTGAGGCTGAGGGGGGCTCGTGTATCTGGACGCCCCACTCAGCCTCCGTAAGGCTTGCCTTCCCTTCCAGAGCAAAGGGCAACGCAGGAATCAGCCCTGGTTCAAAGGGGCATCAAGGTACCAGGCCTCACCAGGGCCTGGTGAGGGTCAGTCCCCTGTAAAGTTCCGCTGTAGGCCTGAGCTGGAAGCCGACGCCACAGTGCAGTGGGCTGGGGGCTCCCCCGGCTTCTGACTGGGACTGCAGTGGCCTCAGCAAGGCTCTGGCACTGCCTGGAACTCGGCCACCCAACCTGCCTCAGGCAGACAGGAGCCTGCCAGGTGGCGGGTCAGTACAGCAGACAGGGCCCCGCAGCCCCCTGACACCAGTCCCCAACCCACCTCTGGTTCCAAAAAGATGCCCATGGCTGTGGCGGGGCAGAGGCGGTGGGGCTCCCCCCCCACCCCAGCCCTCCTCTGAGGTGCTCCTGGGCCTGCGTCTGCCCCTCCCCACCGAGAGCTGCATCACCCCACCCTCCATCAGCATGTCCACGGCGGAGGGGGGGCAGGAAGCGGGAGAGGCCGTCACACACAGGACACCTGTCACTGCGCCAGCATCCCCCCCCTCGGAGTGGCTTCTGGGCACCCAGGCCCCTGGGGACCCCAGGCTGCCCGGTGCTGTCTGTCCCTCTGGCGGCAGGAATGGGCTCAGGGAAGGGCCTCTGTCCACCCGGCCAGGGCAGCAGGGAGAGGCCTGGGGGGCCAGAGCCTGGGACCTGAGGTGAGACTGAGGGGGAGAGGGCTGCCCTAGGCCCAGGCCTGTGCTCCTGGCCCCTGCAGGCCAGGATTCTGTCGTGGCCCTGGAGCCTCCGAAAGAACCAGCGGCACCAGCCCGACCGTGACACTCGAGCTGACAAACCACGGCCGTGACAAGTCAGCTCGGAAACCCCTCTCGGAGCCTCACTGCTTGATTGCCTGTGCCCCTCCATCACCCCCACACTGCTGCCGCCAGACCCACTATACGGCCACTTTCCGGACAGCTCGTGTCTGGAAATGGCCAGGTGGGCATCCAAACGCAGGCCTCGGGCCTCAGGGGCCCCCACATCCCACCTGCTGCTCTAGGGACTCCAGGCCTCTGCTCCCGCCCGCTCATCTCCACGGAGGTCCAGAAAGGACATGCATCCCGGGGCCCGGAACACCCGAAGGCCTCAGAGTGCCGAGGTCGGGGCTGGGCTAGGCGGCCGGAGCAGTCTGGCCCGAAGCCCCTGCGGGCCCCAGCTCGTGCTGCCATGCGCCAAGCCCAGCCGCAACCCCCACCGCTTGGTCAGGCTCCTCACCAGCCCTGCTGTCCCCAGGGCCCGGGGCCCTCAAGCTCAGGCTCCTCTCCTCCCCAGCAGAGGCTTCTGGGAAGCGCTCTGGCCCCCAGTGACCAGGGGGCATGTTCATGGCCGGAGGGAGGCGGCCAGGTAGACCAGGTGTCGTGGAGGCTTCTGGCAAAGTGGACGGCACCTACCCCCCAGGTCCTCGGTGATGTCCAGGGAGGAGCTCCAGGAAAAACGCTCCACAGTCCCGAGCTCCAGCTGGGCCAGGGCCCTGGGCAGGGCCTCCAGTTCGTAGGCACCCCGCTTCTTCCAGTAGAGAAACATGCTGAGGCCTGGGGCGCCTCCCTGCCGGCCGGTGCCCTTAGATGCTGGGTGGCCCCGGGGACCTGGGCCCCCGAGGCCAAGTCACGGTGGGCGCAGGGGCTGCGGAGGGCCAGAGGGGACCCTGGGGCCGGCAAGCATGGCCCTCCCCAGGGAGGGGAGCATTCTGGGAGAGGCTGGGGGCCTAGGAGCGGGCCAATGGCCGGGCCCCGGCCCCACACAAAGCGCCTTTCTTCCCCTCCTACAGACATTTTACAAATTTCGACTTCCCGGCCCCCTCGGAGCCCCCACCAAGAGGATGGGCCGGCCGTCTGGGGACGGCAGAGGCCTGCAAAAGAGTGCGATTGTTCCGTGGTCTCTTTGCTAAGATAAGTTTTCAGAGGAGAAAAATGTCCTCCCCCCAGCCATTCCAGCCCCCACCCCTGACCTCTGACTCCAGCCCCAGTCCCAGCAGGACTTCTCAATGAGGGGTGGACGCGCTCATGGGGGTGCCATGGGGTGGCCCCAGAACTGTTTTCCGCTGCCTGGTGGGGTCCCCTCTCCTGGAAACTCGAGGCACTTCTCCAGCCTCCGCTGAGTACAGGCCCCCGAGGGGCCTCGCCCTGGGTCAGAGGGTGGGAGTAGCCAGTGAGGCCAAAGCTACCCTCTGGTCTCCCAGGTCTCTGCCCCCCGGCTTGGCCACCCAGCACCCGGCTGCCACCCAGCCCTGCCTCCCTCGTCAGACCAGCGCCTGCCTCCTCCCGCATCGCCCGGGGCCTCGCTGCCTCTGCCCACACAGTGGACACAGGGTGTGATGGGGGCAGAGGGACCGGAAGGGCCAGGAGGGCTGGAGAAGCCGGGGTGAGCAGAGCCATCCCAAAATAACCCTGAGAAAATCAAAACCTGCTACACAGAAAACGAAAGTGGCAGGTCAATCGCGGTGTTTCATCAGGTTGGAAAATGAGAGCTGCTCGCCGTGACCAGGACCGCCTCTGCGGGGAGCCGCCTGCTCTCCAGGAAAGCTGGCCCGCAGCCTCCGAGGTCCTCCCCGGGAGCCAGGATGGGGCCGCAGCCCAGACGAGGCAAGAGCAGAACTTGTATTTGAACCCAGGACTGTCTGGCTTTAAAGCCCGTGCGGGGGCCTGGCAGTGAGGGCAGCGGGGGGGCTCGGCGAGATCCAGGCTAAACGGGGGAGGGTGACCGCTGGGCCTGCCCGGGGCCTCGCCAGTGACTGAGCCTGCGAGCCAGGCGGGGCTGGGGCAGAGCCGGCCACCCCGGGACCAGATGTCTGGCAGCAGGCAGGGAGGCTGGCAGCAGAAGGCTCTGCTCTGGGGAGGGTCACCCCAAGGTTGCGGCGGGCGGCAGGGCGAGCAGCCTGCCCACCCCCAGCTGAGGGTAAAGGTGCCAAGAGGCATCTTGAGTAATTCACACCACATGCCGCCTCCCGCCAGCCCGCCCCACGAGGGCAGGGCCCGCACACAGCCCCTCCACGCTTGATGGCTGCCACCATGTGGCCTGGGCCTGAGCCCACAGGAGACTAGGGGCGCCCCAACTTGTGTTCACGGGCAAGTGGCCAGTGCGGGGGTGTGAGATGGTCCACCCCGGCAGCCAAAGCCAGACTTGGTGCCCGCTCGGCAGAGCTGCAAGCGCGGGCGGGCCTAGGGCAGCTGCCCAGCTGAGCCCCCCGCATCCTGGCTGGGGGGCCACACATGGGGATGGTTTCAGAACAGACAGCCCCGAAGCAGGCCTGCTAGGGGTGGGGTAGGGGTAAAGATTTCATCCTACTCCCGGCTTTGGGGTGAACATGCAGCCCCCACCCCCTGTGGAGGCCCCTCTTGCGCTGGGCTGATTATGTGACTGTGAAGAGGAAGCAGACTCCCTGCTCTGCCACCCAGGCACATGCAACCTCACCCCCAAGGTTCTCCGTGTTCCCAAACGTGCCTCCGGCTTCCCACCGCCTCCAAGACTCGGCTGGGCCCACGGTCTGGATGTACCTCCGGCCCTATACCGTCGCCCACGCGCCTTCTGTCCAGGCTGTGCCCCTCCCCCGGCCCCAGCCCTGCCTCCTCCCCACACGGAGGAGGCCTGAGGCAGCCCGGGGCCAGGGTGGGCACACCCAGGAGGCCAGAGGGTCCCCTTGGTGCTCCTGGCGCCAGGCCGGCCTGTGACAGAGGCCCCCGGGTGGCGCAGGTGGCACACCCGGGCCCTGTGCTGGGTGTGGGGAAGCCCGGACATGATGGTCGGTGATGCTGCCTTGGAGGCCTGCACTGCTGAGTGCTGCTCGTGCTCGTCTGCGGGAACCCTTGGGCAGCTCCCGGAGCCGGGACCTTTGTCCCCACGAGGAGGATGGACGAGCTGAGGTGGAAGGCAGGCAACTGCCCGGGCCAGCGGGACTGGGAAGGGGCAGGCCGGACAGACCACAGCCGTGTTCTCGCTCTGGGCTACACTGCTCGGCCCTCAATGATGCACCTTGCCTGGCAAGCCGGGCACGGAGGGGCAGGGCACCTTCCCTCTGCCCCAACCCGGAGCTCCGAGGCAAACGCGGGGACCACAGGCTCATGCCCTCCTCTTAGACCTCTTCTTGGGGGCCGGGAGGCTCTGCCCAGGTCAGGAAGACACCAGAGGTTTGCCTCTGGTCCCACACACACCCCTGGACCCTCAAGCCTGGGCTGGGACAGAAGCTGGAGACTTCACGCAGTGCCTGGCAATGACCTTGGACCCGGTGGGGGTCGAGCCTTCTGTGACTGCAGCTGTTTCTCCAGAGCGGAAGTGTCATGTGAGGCCCGCTGGGTGAGGGGCCCAAAGAGGAAGGGGAGCAGGTGGCCTGAGAGGCCCCCACCCCATGCCCGTCAGCACCTCCCACAGCAGACAGAAACTGGGCTCTGGGGGACTCCCCAGCTTGAACTCACAGACTGGGGGCGCTGGGGCCCCCTGCACCTTCCACAATCTGGGCCCTGCAGCTCCGGGGGTGGGGGGCAGCTCTCTAAGTGGCAGGACTTGCTCAGGGTCCACATCTGTGAGATCAGCGGGATCTGGGGCAAAGTGGGGAGCCTGGCAATGAAGACTTGGGGGCCCCTGCAATCTGCCAAGGGGCGCCCCCTTCTCCCCAGGCCAGGCCCACTCTCTCTGTGAGCCCTCATCCCTTCCTTCTGAAGTTTGGGGAGCCCTATGTGGACCCCCAGGGCAGCCAGGGAGAGCTAGCTGGGTGTGGGTGGGCGGCGGGGAGTGGCACTGCCAGGCTCAGCCCAGTGCCAGCTGCCCGGCTTGCGTGAGAAGCAACGACTCTGGCGTCTGCTCTGTGCGCCCGCTCGGGCTGCGGGGCCAGGCGGCCAGCGGCCTTATGTAACCAGCTCAGGGCAGGGTCAGAGCCACCAGCCTCCAGCTCTCTCGTCTCTACCCCTGGCCAAGCCTGGGAGGAGCTGACTCACCCCTGCACTGAATCTGCCCCCACCTGCCAGAAGCATGGGCCAAGGAACCCCCAGGACCAGCACCTGGTGGTGACTGCGGGTGGGGGGCCCAGGGTCAGGTGGGAGCCAGCTCCCTCCCGCCGGCAGGGTGCCTGTCCGTGGCTGCCGGAGCGGTGGACAGTGGGCCCTGGGGTGGGCAGCACAGACCCTGCAGAGCAAGCCATTCCAAAGGCTCGGCACACGGGCCCGGCGCCTGGGCCATCTGCAGATCCTCTTGGAAGGTGCTGGGGGGAGGCTGGGGCGCAGCCACCTGGCCTAGAGCCAGGCTGAACCGGCCGGCCCTGGCTCTCCCAGAAACCTCTCCGAGCCCACAGCCTGCACTCACCGTGCAGGAGGGGACCCCGCACTCCCGTGCTCCCCACATATCTTTGTCGCCCTGGGGGCCCCCTGGAGCTGGGACTGAGACAGTAGAGATATTGGGCAGGGAGAGAGAGGTTCCCCAAGCCAGGGACGGGTGTGGGGCTCTGCTCTGCCCTGGCAGGCTGCTAGCGCTGTGCCCCCACTGCCAGGCCACCCCGTGCGGAAGGTGAGGGGCCAGTCCCCGCAGCCAGGGAGCCAGCCGTGCACAGGGGAGGCTGGGCCCGGCGGGCTGGGCCGGGGCAGCCGTGCTGCTCGCCTTCAAGTTTCCCTCTAGGATCCCACAGCAGCAGAAGTGCCTCCTCAGCCGGAGCCCTGCCCGGTCCTCTTTGTCCACGTCCTGGCTGGGGACACAGCAGGGATCTCCTGCATGCCAGGCCCAGGCCCAAAAGCCCTCGAGATGAGGCCCCTTCAGTTTGTCCAATGGTGCCCCCTCATTGCTATCACCCTATTTTGCAGAGCAGGAAGCTGAGGCTCAAACAGCCTAGAGGCCTACCCAGGTCAGCCAGGAGGTGGGAAAGGGAGCTGGCTCCAGACCTCCCCACATGCTCCGTGCCCCCCCTTACTGCCAAGATAGTCAAGTTCTGTGCCCCCGAGGCTCAGCCAGCAGCCCTCCCTGCCCATCTGTGTTCAATGCTCCACTCACAGGCTCTCAGGGGGCCGCCCCGGGTGACTGACCCTGGCTTCTCCCATCCCAGCACACCTGCCTCAGGCCTCTGGCCGCCTGTCCGTCTCGGACACACCTCCTGACCTTTGAGCCCGCTGGTCACGGGCCTCTCAGAAAGCGGGTCCCTCTCCGGGCTCCAAGAGTGGGCGGGGCAGCCAGACAACAGGCCCCTCAGACCCGGCGGCTTCCCAGAGGCAGCGGGGTGGGAGGACCAGCCACTGTCCAGCATCTGGCCTGACCAGTCGCCCACCCGCCTGCCCACTGCAGCCAGACACAAGCACAGCCTGGGGCCTGCTGGCCACGGACCAGCCGCCCACACCGATCCAAGCGCTGCCTGTAAATGCCCAGCCTGGCTCAGGCCCCTAGTGTCCCGTCTGGGGCTCCTGCCTGCCCTCGTCCACCCAAGTCCGCCCCTAGGATGCAGCCTGGCGGCCGGAGCACAGGGCCCACAGGGCTGTCGTGGCTTCACACGCACGGCCCGCTCCTGGCGGGGCTCCCAGGACAGCGCGCCCCGTCACGAGGCTGCAGAGCTGGTCTGAACACTGGCACTGGTGTGGTTAAAAACCTGCTCCCCGCCACGGTGGGCCAGGCCACTGCCCTGGCACAGCCTCCAGACCCCTGGGGGCCCCGCCCTCCTCAGCCCCCTGGCTGCCCGGGGTCCCGCCTTTTGCCTTTGAGTGTGCACAGGTCAAAGGATGGGGCCGGCTTCACCCTGATGGGGAGCCCCTGGGCAGCGTCTGGCTGCACTGTCTCCCAAAGGCTAGGCCTGGCCCGGGGCGGGTAGCAGGACGGTGCTTGTTACTTGAACTTGGATCTGCTCACAATCAACCTTCAAACACCTCAAGGCTTGGTCCAGCTGGGTCCACCTCATCCTTGAAGGTGAAGGGGCCTGGGTCCCTGGACTCCACGACCCCAGCTGAGAGGGCATCTCATAGGCCTGGGCACTCAGCCTGGGGTCAGGTCCAGCACGGGGAGGAGCTCCCAGCTCAAGCCCGTGCTCTGGGAGCTAGGGGGCCAGGGATCCCCCAGCCTGCGGGCGGGGGAAGAGGAGGGGAGGGAGGGAGGGCTGGATCCCCAGGGCTGTCTGTGGCTGGGCAGGACAGTCACATTCCAGTCTCAGTGCTGGCCGCTGGCCACTGCAGGCCTCTAAACCTGGCCAGACAGACTGCGAGGCCCTCAAGGGCCAAGTCTGTCCAAGGAACAAAGGCTTCTGGGCCCGGTTCCTGGCCGCAGAAAAGACAGGACAGACTTTCAGGACAGCTGGGACTTCAAAGGATCCAGCCGTTGTTGGCACAGCAATGCCAGAGGTTGGGAATGATCATCACTGTCCCTTGAACATCCCCAGGAGAGACCCCGGTTGCCTTGGACACAGGCCCTTCCTCTCTGCCCCTGCCCCGTCCCCGCCGCGGCCTCAGCCTGCAGAGGCAGCTGCTCTGGAGTAGCCTGCGTTGGCTTTGTAGCCCACAATGACCCCAGAGGACCTGCCATATGGGCCTGGAGAGTCTCTGCTAGGTCCTGTTCATTTGAATCTCAAGAAAAAGAAAGCAAGGACCTCCCTGGTGGCACAAGTGGTTAAGACACAACCTATGAAGCAATCCGCTGCCTCTGCAGCACGAGTTCAATTCCCGGCCAGCTAGCGAGCAACCCACATGGCACAGCAGGCCTCTCCTGTCTCCCCGCTGCTCCCCTCAGCAGTGTACTTCGGTCAATCTGCCTGTTCTGCCCCACTCTGTCTCTGGTGAATCCTCTCACCCCCTGCATCTCTGGCCTGTACCCCAGTTCTTGTATGCATAAATAAATGAATCTTTAAAAAAAAAAAGATTGGGCCTCCCTGGTAGCGCAGCGGGTTGAGCACCAGGTTGTGAAGCTGTTCGTAGCTTTCACAGTGCAGGTTCGATTCCCGGCCGGCCAGGGAGCAACCCACATGGCATGGCAGACCTCTCCTGCCTCACCCGCTGCTCCCCTCAGCAGTGTCTTCGGTCCGTCTGCCTGTTCTGCTCCCCGCTGTCTCTGGTGAATTCTCTCACCCTCCTGTGCCTCTGACTGTACCCCAATTCTTGTATAAATAAATAAATCTTTTTTAAAAAGATTAAAAAAACAGGGCCTCCCCGGTGGCGCAGCAGACGTGGGAGGGGTGGTCTCGAAGGTGAAGGCACATGATTCTGCCCTGGGCTATGTGCGTATCCTAATGTGCTGGGAAGTTGAACTGAGCTCTAAGGGGCCTCACTGGGAAGCTCAAAGTCCAGGAGACCTCAGATGTGAACCTGGACTAAGGTCAACCCAGACTGGGGAGTATCTCCAGAACATGGCAGAAGCATGTGTAAAAAAAATTCTTTTTAATGATGGCCACATGTGGAGGAATTTCTTTGCTGGTCTTAAAGGTCAACTTAAGGTCTTAAAAAAACATGAAGGGATTCTAAACTGTCTCCCATCAGCTCCATTCCCAAGCCTGGAGGAGCTAACGTCAATTCATCACATGATAATATATAGGATAAAATGCCAACCTGGAAAAAAAATAAAATCTATGCTATTAGGGGCCTCCCCAGTGGCGTAGCAGTTGAGCGCTGGGTTGCGAAGCTGCCCGCAGCCTCTAAACCGTCGGTTCGATCCCCGGCTGCTCCCCGGCCACCAGAGGAGGGTCCCGCATGGCGCGCAGACCTCTCCTGCCACCCGCCGCTCCCCTCAGCAGTGTCCTTCGGTCCTTCTGCCTGCTCTGCTCCCCGCTCTGGCTCTGGTGAATTCTCTCACCCTCCCGCGCTTCTGACTGTACCCAGTGCTTGTATAAATAAATAAATAAAAATAAATCTTTAAAAAAAGAAAAAAAAATCTATGCTATTAAAAACTTACCAGAAGGTCCTCCCTGGTGGCACAGGGGTTAAGTCTCAGCACTATGAAGCTATCCTTAGCCACTACATCACAAGTTCGATTCCCGGCCAGGGAGGTGACCCACAGGGCGCAGCAGACCTCGCCTGCTGCTCCCCTCAGCAGTATATTTCAGTCAGTCTGCCTGTTCTGCTCCCCGCTCTGTCTCTGGTGAATCCTCTCACCCCCTGCACCTCTGGCCTGCACCCCAGTTCTTATATGCATAAATAAATAAATCTTTAAAAAAAAAACCTTACCAGAGCCTTCAAGTCTTTCTGATAAACAGATATGCAAAAATCCCCCATAAGATATTAACAAACCAAGTAAATAATACACTAAAAGGATCATATCCTGTGACCAAGTGGGACTGACTCCAGGGATGCAAGGATGGTTCCACACCCACAAATCCATCCATGTGATACACCACATCAACAAAGTGAAAGACAAAAATTACATGATCAGCTCAATAGAGGAAGGGAAAACACTTGACAAAATCCAACACCCATTTGTATAAAAACCTCCGTCAGTTGGGTAAAGAGGGAAGGGTCATACCTCAACATAAAACACACGGATGAAAGACCACAGCGACCGCTTTAAGCTCCCCAAATCCACTCTCCAACTGTCATCAGATTCTCCTAAAAGGCAAGTCAGACACTGCTCCCCACCCTGCTAAAAATGCTTAATGAACAATTTGCTCCATGAATGCAATCTGAATTATTATTATTTTGCATTTGAAAGGGCAGGTTTATTAGGAAAAGGAGACAGGAAAAGAGGCACCTGCACAGACACAGGTGGGCAGAGCGCTGCTGCCGTGCCGCTTTGCCAACATCTGAATTCAGAGGCTTCCCCTGCCTCTCCAGGGACTGACCTGCGGGGCCTGCCACAGCTCCCCCACCCGAAGTGCTGCCCAGCCCTCCCCTGGTTCCTTACATCCCTGTCGGGCCCCACCAACGGCCAGTTCTACCTCTGCTGACTCTGCCTTCCCCCACCTCCCACCCCTGCTTTTGACCTAACTGCCAATTCACCCTTCAGGTGACATCACTTCTTCAGGAAGGGCTAACTAAGACGGTGATCTGGGAGGAGTCTCTCCCAGGGACCAGCTCACCAGCCCGTAATCACTCTCTTTAAGGGCCACGGAGCTGCTTTTCAAGTCCTGTTCATGTCTTATCGCCCATGAGTCAGACAGAGTCTAGAAGGAAGGGCATCTTCCTGGGCCACCACCATCTCCCTGGTCCTAGGGAGATGATCAGTAAGAGCTTGATAAATATTTGTGATTTGTGATTAAATGAGTTAACTGTGACACAGCCTTTTTAATGTCAAAAAAGGAAAGAAATCAATATAAAAGGCTGGAAGACACCACCAGGTGTGGGCACAACCAGTGGCCTGTTGCTGTCATTCCTGCAACTGGTATAATTTGGGGGACACGCCAAGTGCCTGGAAGCCACCTTTCACCCAGGTCTGGAAACTCTCCCCTCCCAGGAATGGGCAGGACGTTCCTGAATCAGGGCAGCCAGTGGCTGGGATGACCAGCCAGGCCCTGCCAGCGTGGGCGATGCACTCAGTTGAACCTCTAACCTCGCCCAGCAGGGAGCCCAGCTGTGACAATTGCTTTGCTTGTTGGGGGAGTAAAGGGGAGCCAGAGGAAGAGGTCAGCAGCCCAGACCTTCCCCACAGGCAGGTCTTCCCCACACCTCACTGTCTGCTTCATCATTCTGGGCAGGGCCAACCACAGTGTTGGGCCAGATAAGGTTGAAACGGGGTGCCCTTTGGTGGCAGCACTCCTGCACGCCATTCCTCTTTAGCCAGGAATGGGGTGTCTCCCGGGTCAGGCGCTGACTCTGGGCTGCTGGAATGCCGCAGCTCCGCGCACACTATTCCTCACCCCCACGCTGGAAGGAGGCACGGCCCATCACAAAGGCAACTTAAAAGTAGCGATGGTTTGGGAGGAAGGCCCTGGCCCCTCCAGAAAGCCACAAAGGCCAGTCCAGGGACCCTCCGAGCGACAGGGACACGGATGCCCTAAGCTGACAGCCTGAAAGGCGTGAGGTACCTGATAAACTTTAAACAACTCCCAGCCCCCCGCCCCAGCTCCTCCAGCTGCTGCCAGGTCTGCCAGGAGAGCAATTCTTCAGCACAGAGCCTCTTTCTTCTTCCAGGAGCGGGCTTGGACGGAAGTGAAGGGCTCCCTGCTCCACCTTCTCAGGAGACAGGGCCCTTAAAGCACCCGCCCAGCGGAGCTGATGGAGACCCCTGCCTTCCACGCTCAATCCCCTAACTGGTGTGCTAACAAGGAACAGCGGCCTGGCCTGCAGGAGGGCGCTTAAGGGGTCTCGTTAGGCAAGCATGGGCACGTGGTGGCCCCTCCAAATCCCTCCAAGGCTCCTGCACTCTGTAACACTGACCCTCCTTTCTGGACAAAAGCAGGCGTACTCACCAGTCCGCAGGCGAAGGCTAGGCCAGCTGCAAGTGGGGGGCCCCGGTTTCCTTAGGACTCAGTGCGAGCTTGACCTCTGGGGGTGCACCAGGCCTGCTGCTAGAGTCGCGGGCGATCAGAGCCACGGGTCCGCGGCCCTCCCCGCCAGCTGCAGTCCGGGCGCTGGAGGGCTTGTCCCAGCGCAGCCCCAGCCCTAGTTCCTCCGGCTGAATCGTCTGCACAGAAAGCGCCGCGCTCAGCCCCTGCCAAAGAGCTTCCTCTCGCCGCGGCCGCAGGTCCCGGGGGGCTGTGTTTCAATGCGTGGACTCCGGAGCCACTGTTCGCACTGCGTTTCCTTCCTGCTGGTTTTCTCCCCCTTGGACTTTCCATTCCCGGGGACCCATTCGCTCCAGGAACAGACTGCTGCCACGGCGGGCCGTCTGGGATGGGCGCCTCCTTTTCCTGGAAAGCGCGCCACAAAGACCCTCCTCTCTACAACGCAATGGCAGGCAGCAGACCCTGGCGGGACTGCCAGGGAAACTTCTAGGAAGGTCTAGAAGTTTGATGACTTCTCGCTGCCCTGCAGACTCGCTCGCAGCTGGGAGACCAAGATCCAGCCAGACTGTGAGCCCACAGCAGCATCGGGGCCCGCTGCCATGGCAACCCACAGCTTCCCAGCCCAACACTGTGTCTGCCCAGCTCAGCTGGCTTTGCCTATTCCCAAAACTGCTTACTCAGCACCTGGCATTTCCAGATGGAACCTGCTGCCCCCAACCCCAGGGCCTCCTTCCAGATGGCCCCCAGCCCAGCCGCTACCCCACTCTCCCTGGCAAATCCTGGGAGGTCACTAACTTAGCGAAGTCTTCCTGAAGGGGCCCGAGCATCACGTGGCTCCCCCACTCACTGCACAGAGGGCCCCCATTTTTGTCTTAGCCACTGTTGGGGCTGGCCTGTGGGTGCAGCCTGGGAGCCACGGCCGAGGCTGACAGGCCCCAGGCGCTCCCCACTTTTAAAGCTTTTTGGGAGCAGAATTCTTTCTCCTTCTATTCTAATCCCAAATCGTACCTGCACTTCTATACTTGAGCCCAAACTGAAAATGAAACTCCCACACTCAGCACTGAAATGGGACGAGGCTGGCACGTGCTGGAGCTTCCCTTCTCCCCACCGTGGCACCCCGACTTCCCTTCTCATCTTTGACTTTCCCCAATGCTCGCACCTTAATTCCTTTGAAGCCTTTAATTTTTTTCGAGGAATACAATGGCCTACCTATGCAAACCATATGACCAACAAATTCATGTTCTCAAAAATATTTAATGACACAGAAGTTCACATGTTGAGCTGCAGAAACACACACAGAGGACACCAAGTGTAAGACACACAAGCACACGTATAACCTAGCACACACACACACACACCCGGCCACCACAAGAGACCGCAGGCGGTGGGTGGGTATAGGGGGTCCTCGCCACACACCAGCTGCTCCAGCACCCTTAAAAGTCTTAAGTGGAGGGTTAGGAGAAAGTCCCCGGATGGGTGTCTTTGGGCACCCTGGGAGCCCTCTCCCTGGAGCGTTTTTTTTTTTTTTTTTTAAAGATTTATTTATTTATGCATACAAGAGCTGGGGTCCAGGCCAGAGATGCGGGGGGGTGGGGGGGTGGTGAGAGGATCCACCAGAGACAAGAGTGGGGAGCAGAACAGGCAGACTGACTGCAATACACTGCTGAGGGGAGCAGCGGGGAGACAGGAGAGGTCTGCTGTGCCATGTGGGTTGCTCCCTGACTGGCAGGGGATCGAACTCGTGCTGCAGATGCTTCAGATAGCGTCACAGTGCGCCACCAGGGAGGCCCTCCCTGGAGCACTTTAACAGACACCTGGAGGCAAGACAGTGGGGGGACGTGGACTGGAATGATTGTCTCGTCCCGACCTGGGTTAATCTACTCAGACACCAGGCGTGCCATTTGGGGCCTCGGTACTCCTCACACAGGGACCCCGAGAGGGGAGGACTGTCCCACTGAAAGGAAGAGCCTCGGGTTAAATGCGCCCCACCCAGGACACAGCTGGCCAGTGGCGAAGGTGGGGTCTGAGCGGGGAGGTCTGACATCAGAGCCCGTCTTAACCCCCGCAGGGCCGGCCCAAATCTGAATTCTAGTAAAAGCCCATCATTTAGATAGACAAGTTTTAAAAGGCCACCATCTGGAGCAACAGAAGTAGCTCCTCATCCACACTCGTCCTCATACCACCTGCTGGGCAGACCTGCCCGGTCCACAGGTTAACCAGGCGCAGGGCCCAGGTGGAGGTGGTGGGCCTCGGGCCTCAGGCTGGGGCCGCAACACCCACAGGGCCCCCCACAGGCCACTGCCAGATCTCAGTCTCTCAAAAATCACTATCAAGGGCTCAGGAGTACCAGCTCACCTTGCTCCCCACGCCCCCCCGTCCCACGGTGTCAGGGCACGAACTCCCGCCTGCAAGCCCAGGGGAAACCACTGGGGACAGAGACACGAGCTGGCCTCACTCACTACATCCAGGAGCCCTGGAGTCGGGGCTCTTGCCGTCCGTCTGCCTTACCTATACACGGCGCTCTCCAGAAGCTGCGGGTCTTTGAAGAGCCACAAAACTGGCCAACTAAGGAGGGTTCTCACATTTGAAGCCACGTTTCTTTAAAATAAGCATGCCCGGCTTTGGGAGTCACATGTAACAGCCACAGCCTCGGAAGATGGACCGGCCCGTGGCGCCCCCTCTGTCCACTACGGGAACGACGAGCAGCCCGAACTGCTGACTCTGATCACGTGGACACGAGGTGGCGGGCGCCTGGCCAGTCGACCTGCACCCCAGGGCTGGCCACAGATCCAGACCAAGGAGGCCAGAGACCCCTAGAGAAAGTGCACCTCAGCCCCCCCCACCCCCCATCACCCAGAGCCAACTGACCCACACAGACAGCGCCCTCTGGTGGTGACCTGTCTTCCCCACCAGGGCTGAGTGGAGACCAGGAGGAAGGGGGTGGGGGGAGAAGCCAAGCCAGGATTCAGAGGAAAGGTGCTGCGGGCCTGCTGCTGTGGGAAGGAGGGCTGTCCACCGAAATTCTTTGCAGGGTCAAGACAGAAAACCATGTACAGGCAACTAAGAGGTTGGACCTCAGCTGGTGTGAAGGGTGTCAAAACTCACCCTGGAGGGCTCGTGCATGCATCCGTTAAGTCCTCCGCTGTGGGTGGGTGAGATGTGGGGGGCCAGGAGAGAGCCCCCACAATGCCAGTCACCGGCCTAAGCGTCAGAACCCACACACCCCGATAAAGCTGACCTGCCGGGATCCAATCTGCCAGTTTGAAATGCTGCCTCCTGTGCATCTCAGTCTCACACGCAGGAAGGGCTTCACCCAGCGTGGGCACCTGTGCCCACCGCGACCACCTCCAACCCCGAGGGTAAAGCAGCATGGCTACTACGGGGCGAAGTACAGGTTTTCATTGTTTTTCCAACACCCCCCCGCCCCCAACCAGGGCAGAAGTCACCCTCACCACCTCCTGTTCCCCAGGGGCCAGCTCTAACATGTGTGCAAGTTCAGGTCCAGCAATCAGAGGCAAAACTACGAGGCTTTACACATGAGGCTCTGCCAGTGCCAGCCCTGCTACCAGCGCCAGCCCTGCCCACGCCGGCCTTCTGTCCCAGATGAGAAGTCAACCAGGATGAAGAGTGCGGAGCCCCCAGGAGAGGCTTCTGGATTTGAGATGTTTCAAAAAATATGAACCAGGGCCTCTGTGTGGCGCAGGGGTTAAGTCTCAGCGCTATCAAGCTATCAGCAGCCACTGCAGTGAGAGTTCGATCCCCGGCCAGGGAGGTGACCCACATGGCGCAGCAGACCTCGCCTGTCTCCCTGCTGCTCCCCTCAGCAGTGGATTTCAGTGGATCCGCCTGCTCTGCTCCCCACTCTGTCTCTGGTGAGTCCTCTCACCCCCTGCACCTCTGGCCTGTACCCCAGCTCTTCTGTATAAAAATAAATAAAATCTCAAAAGAAACCATTAGAATAAAAAAATAAATAAAAAGGGCCCTGGGTCCAAACTGTGAAACCCTTACAATGAAGAGACCAAACACAGCCTTGTAACCCTCCGGGCGAGGAGCGGCACTAAGCCCCCAGAAGGCCCGCCCCCCTCCCCATGGGACACCTGTCCTGTCTGTGCCCCGGCAGGCGGGTGGGAGCAAGGTAGCCTCACAGGCGGGGTGCCCATGACCAACCCCGGCCAGCCTGCCTTCCTCCTAGGCACATCTCAGCGGCCCCAGTTTCTCTGTTCTTATTTGGATTCCAACAATTAGATCCTTCAGGAACTTTCTGCAGAACCACGTTCTTTCTGTTTTAATGGTATACAAACCTCTCCTTGCTGTTTTATCCCTTTAGAAAATAAAATAGGTAGCAAATGGTTATCTACACAGATGACGAGGGCAAAACTCCAGGTCATGCAGCTGGGGCAGACGCCGGCATGCCCACGAGTCCCGCACGAGGCACTGTCTGCAGCGCAAGCATCCGCACAGAGAAGCCCACGACTACGCGGGCCAGGCTGGAGACAAAGGCAGGCTTTTTGGTCAAAAATTCCTTTCCCTTACTGAAAAGAGCAACATCAGTTCGTTTTCCGATAGAGTTTAGGCTTCGGGTGCACTTTCTCTTTATGTGTTTCCTCGAATTCTCTTGCTCCAATTTTCTCTGACGCACCAGGAAGTTTAAAGTTATAGTCCGTGGTGATGTAAGGGATTGTGCCCTCGGGCCCGCGCTGAAACGAAGCAAAGAGCGCACATGGGCCCCGCCAGCCCTGTGAGGCGCGTGCGCGGCACCCCCTCCTCCGCAGAGCGCAGGGCCCTGCGGATCCTCCCGCTCCTGCCAGGACATCAGGGCCTGGAAAGGGCTGCTCGGAGCAACAGCCGGGTCTGTGTCCCCCCAGCCACAGCCGCACCACACAGCACAAGTGCAGGTGGTACAGGGGAGTGCCCAAGTCCCCAACAAAAGAAACTGTTACAGGGCAACAAGCAGGCAAGAGGGCAGGAAGACCTGCTGCCTGCCCGGCCCTCTGGACGCCCTGGCCAATGTGACCCCCATGACCTTCCTGTGGTGCAGCAGGAAGGTGATCCTGGGGTGGCCGCCTCTGCTCCTTCTCCCACATCCTGCTCCCAGGAGATCGGCTGCACCACAGGCTCCTGACCACGAGCGTTGGCGGTTCCTGGCCTTGGGCCGCTGCGGCCATTCTGGCTTCCTGCCCCACCTCCCTAAGCCTCTCCCACAGACTGAGTGTCCCAAACAAGGCCCTGCTCCCCTGGGGCTCAGCCCCACCCCAGGCCCTCACTCCCTCTGCCCTGGTCTTGGGCTGCAGCCCGTGGGGCTGCCCGGTGCCACACCCACCTGGCACTTGAGGACGCACTGTGGGATGGACACGGCCCCAACCAGCAGACAGTTCACATGTCTTAGCTGTTCCGGGGGCACAGGGGTGAGGATGTGGTAAAGCCTCTTCTCCATGTCGATCCCCCTGCAGATTCCTAGAACACATGAGAGTCACACACTCAGGAAGGAACCCAACCGCGCCCCCCAGACGAACTCAAGGGCCTTTACAGAGTTAGCTTCCATTTCAACTATTTTGCTGCAAAAGTGCAGAGCATGATGGGAGGACTTGGGAAGCTGCTGTCGTGCGGCTCCTCGTGCGGCTGTGAGGCATAGGTGGGCTCCAGGTGAGTGTCCTTGCTGACCAAGGACACAGGCAGGGAGGCACTGGGAAACAAGGACATTCCTAACCTTCCCCACCATCAAGCCCTTCTTCGTGGTCTATGTTAAACAATGTGATTTCTGTGGGATGCTTTTGAGGCGCACAGGGCACAAAACCAATGATAGGGGCCATCCCTGGTGGCACAGCGGTTGAGCGCTGGGCTGCAGAGCTGCCCGCAGCCTCTGCTGCGCCAGTTTGATCCCTGGCTGCAGGCAAGGGTCCCACATGGCGTGCAGACCTCTCCTGCCGCCCACTGTTCCCCTCAGCAGTGTATTTCGTCAGTCTGCCTGTTCTGTTCCCCGCTCTGGCTCTGGTGAATTCTCTCACCCTCCCGCATTTCTGACTGTGCCCAGCGCTTGTATAAATAAATAAATAAATCTTTAAAAAAAAGGTGGGGGGGCCTCCCCTGGTGGTGCAGTGGTTGAACGCTGGGCTGCAGAACTGCCCACAGCCTCTGCTGCGCCAGTTTGATCCCCAGCCACTGGCGAGGGTCCCACATGGCGCACAGACCTCTCCTGCTGCCCGCTACTCCCCTCAGCAGTGTGCTTCAGTCCTTCTGCCTGCTCTGCTCCCCGCTCTGGCTCTGGTGAATTCTCTCACCCTCCCGCGCTTCTGACTGTACCCAGTGCTTGTATACATAAATAAATAAACCTTAAAAAAAAAAAAAAAAAAAGCCAAACCAGAGATGGGCAGTCAACTATTCAAGGATTTAGCTCATTTAGCGATACCTCAGTCCAACGCCCAATGGGGAGCACGGGCATGAAGCAGGTGCAGAGCTGGCCGGGGAGACAATCTGGGAGTAAGCCACAGGAGGGGCTGGCCCTCACAGTGGGTCACATGTTAGGGAAACATCCAGTGACCAGACCCGAGGACCCTGCATCTTAGGGGCTCTGGGAGAGGAAGCAGAACAGAAGCAGATCCTGCCCACCTGAGGCCTGTGTGCAGAAGACAGAGACGCTTCTGACTAGCAGGCTCCATGCGGGGCTCCTCGGTCAGGACCAGCCAGTCCAGCTCAAGGGGTCAGTGTCGGTGGCTTACAGACTCGTTTCACTCCTACTCACCAAACCCCAAACAATCACAGATGGGCGTCTGGGCGAGCAGGATAGGACCATGCGTGTATCCGCGGACATCATCCATGATCTTGCAGAGGCCCACCCAGCTGGCGTTCACGGCGTACAGTATGTGGGCAGGGGCCACATCGGAGTGGACGATCCGGAGCGCGACAGCATTGAAAGGGACCTGGAAGGAAATTTGCATCTCCCTCTATTAATCCCACTTTTTCGCGAGACTGTTTCTAATTTCTACAAATTAACTAATCAGTTATCTAAAGTATGCCTGCCAGGCCTCCCTGGTGGCGCAAGGGGTTAAGACGCAACCTATGAATCTATCCACAGCCTCTGCAGCCCGAGTTCGATCCCTGGCCAGCTATCACAATCTGACCACCTTAGAAATGATTCCTCTGAAGATGATCTGGAGTTTGCTGACACAGCAACAGTTCTTAAAAGTAGTAACTTTAACTAAGGTCTATTTCTTAAGTGAGAGAGCCATGGTTCTAGGAGTTTAAGATGAGAAGGATAAGGTAGAAAGAAACTACAGAGATAAACATCACACAAAAGAGGTTGCACCAGCTCAAGTGCTTACACTCCAGTCGCCCTCCTGCCCTCACTGGCGTTGCAAGACCACCGGCCAGGGAGTTACCCACATGGCACAGCAGACCTCTCCTGTCTCGCCTGCTGCTCCCCTCAGCAGTGTTTTTATTCCCCTAGGATTTATTTATTTATACAAGAACTGGGGTACAGGTCAGATATGTGGGAAGGTGACAGGATTCATCAGAGACAGAGTGGGGAACAGAACAGGCAGTCTGACTGAAATACACTGCTGAGGGGAGCAGTGGGGAGACAGGAGAGGTCTGCTCGCCACATGGGACCCTCACCTGGCTGGCGGGGATCGAACCGGCACTCCAGAGGCTGCAGACAGCTTCACAGCGCTGCACTCAACCACATGCGCCACCAGGGGAGGCCCTCAGCAGTGTATTTCAGCCAGTCGGCCTGTTCTGTTCCCCACTCAGTCTCTGGTGAGTCCTCTCATCCCCTCACCTCTGGCCTGTACCCCAGTTCTTGTATGCATAAATAAAATCTTTAAAAAAAAAAATTTGCCTGCCAAACCACCTACCAAAAAGTATCTAAAAGGAATGAAAACATGAGCCAGTGAGTCCCCGGGCGGGCAGTCGCCACTTTCACGTGAAGAGCCTACGGCACTGACCCGGGCCCTGCCTACAGCAACGATCCCAGCAATCCAACCCAAGTGCCTGGGACTCTTCTCCAAAGACACAAACAGGGTACAGGTTTGGAGATGTCCTAATTGAGAAGTCAAGGGAGACTGAACACCCCATCCACAGAGCAGTCCCCTAATATAAGAAAGTAAAAATCTGTTCATTGACAGAAAGCCCCGATTACTCCCTGACAAAATGTACTGAATTAGAAAATAGATTGGAACATTCGATGAATGACTCCCTTTATTTAATGTGTACCTTCCCGGGCAACAAGTCATGTAGATTTCAAAAACAAATCTGAAATAACAAAAGGTGGCACCTAAGTTTCAAGTCTGGCTCCAGAGTGTCACCCACGAGGCAACGGCACATCAGCCCCAACCCCCTGAACACCTCCCGGCTCCTCCAGGGAGGTGCCTCGGGGGCCTGGGGCTGCAGGTCAGGCGACACCTCCACATCCAGTCGCCACACAGTGTCATGAGTGTCCCTCTTAGGCGGTGAAGAGCTCCAAAGAGCGCCCGGCCCAACACGCAGAGGATGAAGGCGCTGGCCCTGGAGTACCTTGGCCGGGACTGGGCACCCAGCCCAAGCTAACAATGCCACTTTTTATCATCTGTGAAATGGGAGCAATGACAGGGCCCGGTGAGGAGTCAGCACAGGCCTAGAACAAAGTCTAGCACAGAGTAAGCACGAAGAGATTGTCCTCAAAAAGTTTTAAAAATAAAAAAAGCAAGAGGTGGGCCTCCCCTGGTGGTGCAGCAGTTGAGCACTGGACTGCGAAGCTGCCCGCAGCCTCTGCTGCACCGGTTCTATCCCCGGCCGCCAGCGAAGGTTCCACATGGCTGCCCCCTTCAGCAGTGTACTTCGGTCCTTCTGCCTGCTCTGCTCCCTGATCTGGCTCTGGTGAATTCTCTCACTCTCCCACGCTTCTGACTGTACCCAGTGCTTGTAGAAATAAATAAATAAATCCTTAAAAAAAAAAAAAAAAAAAAAAGGCAAGAGGGCCTCCCTGGTGGCACAGGCGGTTGAGCGCCACACTGTAAGCTGTCCTCTGCAGCGCGGGTTTGATCCTGGCCGGCCGGTGAGGATCCCACATGGCGAAGCAGACCTCTCTTGTCTCGCCCACGCCTCCCCTCAGCAGTGTGTTTCGCCAGTCTTCCTGTTCTGTTCCCGGCTCTCTCTCTGGTGAGTCCTCTCACCCTCCCGTGCCTCTGGCCTATACCCTGGTTCTTGTATAAAAATAAATGAATCTTTAAAAAAAAAAAAAAGCAAGAGCCACCTGTTGCTATTTTATCATCACCCAGAATCCTAACACTCCAGTACTCATGTCTCAGCTCACCTGATAGGGCTTCAGACCCTGCAAGGGGCAGAGTGGTTTTGGCACCGGGGGCTGCAGCTGGCCCAGGTAACCCAACACCGCCAAATCACGGAAAATCCTGTTGTGCCACTCCCTGCAAAAAGCGAACACAGCACCAGAGGCCGTCTGTCACCACGTGGGTTCTAGATTCAGAGTCAGCCCCACCCTAACACCATGGAGCCCACCTCCCGCGAACTCCCTGGAGAGACAGAACACTCTCCTTCCAACTGGAGGCCACTCCAGGCATTTCCCTGGGGTAATGAGAGCTCCCAGAGTAACGGAGTCCCCTTCTGGAGCATGAGCTGTGGCAGAGGCCTGAGGCCCCGGGGAGTACTCAAGAACCCGAGGGGAGAGGCGGCATCACGCCAGAGGAAGCGAGCCTCCCAGGCAAGACATGATGTACCTATTTCTTGAAGTTTTCCTGAATGCAAACTCCGACTGCACGCTCATCAGTTTGTGTCCAGTGAACACCACCGGACTCTCCTTCTCGTCATCAGCAAAGTCCAAAGTCTCCGCGAATTCTGCCAGGTGGAAACCCCTGTTTCTGACCTTGATCTTGCTCTTCGTGTACAAGCCGTCCATGTCGTCGACGTAGTCGGGGGTGAGACGCGGCATGTACGGGCTGCGGCTGGAGCTGAACTGAACCACATGGCTGGGAGACAGCAGGCGGATCAGGTCGATGAGCAACAGGAGCCCGTCATCTGTGAGTGGGAGAGAGTCAGACTTCTGCACAGGCTGGGGGAATGGCCTCTTCCCCGTGGCCACCCAGCCTCCCGACACGCATGCGGCTTACCCGACACCCAGCCCATGGTGTTGACGATGAGCGGGGACTCCCGCTTGTAGGCGCTGAACACGTACTTGACTATTTCAATGTAACTCTCACAGTTATTCTTACAGGAAGGCTTCCCATAATACACCATTTTCTGTGGTGTCCTCTGGTGGGTGAAAGGTGGTCCTGGAAGACAAGGGTCAGGGCTGTCAGCCCTCTACCCCTTGGAGGGTGGGAGGGCTTTCCTTCCACTGTCATCACAGAAGAAGGAGGGGAGAGACGCTGAGAACACAGCACCCACAGAGCAGCTGTACTCCCATTTTCAGAAATCTAAGCTTTCCACTGAATGCAAAGGCACGCCTGCTTTGAAATACACTATTGGGCCTCCCTGGTGGTGCAAGGGGTTAAGATGCAGCTTATGAAGCTATCCGCAGCCTCTGTAGCAGTTCGATCCCCGGCCAGTCAGGGAGCAACCCACATGGCGCAGCAGACCTCTCCTGACTCGCCCGCTGCTCCCCTCAGCAGTGTATTTCAGTCAGCCTGCCTGTTCTGTTCCCCACCCTGTCTCTGGTAAATCCTCTTACCCCCCACACCTCTGGCCTGCACCCCAGCTCTTGCATGCATAAGTATTAAAAAAAAAAAGTTTTGGAACCACCAGTGACATGGTTGGGCAACACTGTGAGTGTGTTTAACGCCACGCAACAGTACATGCACGACTGGTTAACACGACAAGTGCCAGGTCATGTGTGTTTTACCACAACATAAAAGCAACTGGGGACCCCAGGTTGGATTCAAAACCAGAAAAACGACAGTAGCGGGAGAATCGATATGTGCTTAATAAAACCTATAGATTGTTAATATTATAGCAGCGTTAACAACTTGGTTTACTCATAGACCATTTTACACAGTTACAGAAAATGTCACTATAAAGAAAAGGTGTTTCTCACTTACATGAAACAAAATGGGCATTAGTTCCATTCACTGAAATGTTTTTACAGGCTGGGGAAGAGTTATGATAAGACTGTAAGCTTGATAGGGTAACGTTCTCTTTTTATAATTACACGTTCTTTGAGTTTTAAATAAGCATCATTACTTTTGAGTTTCATCAAACCACAACATTAAGAAGCATACAATACGTACCCAGAACTGGTTCCGTGACACTGACTAAGGAAATGCAGCCAGGAGGAGTAAATTCTGTCTGTCCCAGATCACACTCCAAATAGTCAACACAAGGAAGACTGGAAATTGAAAAGAAGAAAACCTTAGGCAGCTTACGCCCTGGAAGGATAAGCCAGACCTTAGAGGCTTCCCCGACGCGGGTAGACCCACCACCACGCCAGCTTCCGGGGAGGTGAGGATGCCGCCGCCAGGGAGAGGGCACAGGTGGTTGGTGTCCACGCATGGGAGGCACCACTTTGTCTCCCCTAAAACCTCAGATCTTATCCCTATTGTCTCTCTCTGGACCTGGACGAACACAGACTCAGACCCAAAGGCCCCTTTGCCAGCTGACAGGAAAGGCCACATGCCCCGAGACACCTGAGTCCAAGCATGGGCACAGACGCCAGGCCAGCAGTTTAGGGGTGCAGACGCATGCCATTAAGTTTCTCAAATCTCACCTCACACCAAAAATGTAGCAACACGTCGCACAGAATAGAAACACTTACCTATTCAAGAGCTGGTTAATCAGGTATCGATTAAACGTGGACTTCCCGATGTCCTGGGGCCCGCACGCCAGAATGACAGGGCAGCCATCGACTTCCTCTGCGGGGAAACAGAGATGAGCCCAGAACGAGCGCTCTCTTTTAGGGCTCCACTCACAGCGGTCCCAAGGGCGCGCCTGGACTTCGCCCACATCCTACTCACCACAGGCGACGCTGACCAGCTCTTCCAGGGCGGAGAGGGCACTCTCAGTTAAACGAAGGCCATTTTTTCTCTTTTTCTCTTTTCTAATGCCGACAGATCTCAAGGCTAGAGATTCAGCATTAATCTGGGAAGTTGGACTCTGAAACGAACAATTTAAACTCTAAGAAAAAGCGAAAACTAATGCCCCTTTCTTCAGTTCTAAAGGAATAAAGCCTCTCTCTCACCCCCCAAATCCTTCGATGAGTCCTTCAGAATCTATCCCAAAGTACTAATGTCTCTGTGTTCCAGCACTTAAGCTCCACTTCCAGTTGCCATGGCCTCTCCAGGAGCCGCCACGGGAAAAGAAAACACGGAAATTTAAAAGTGATCGCCACGAGAACACTGAAAGGAGGCCCACAGCTGTGGAACAGGCTGGTGGTTTGGAACAAAGTCAAGATGGTCTCCAGAAACAGCAGAACAAGGAGCACACTTGGAGCCCAAGGAAGTGGGAGGCGAGTCCAGAGGCCCAAGGACTGTCCAATAGGCACAGAAGAGGGGAGCAAGGAGAGACCTGCCTCGACCACACCCTTGTAATTTGTCACTGCTGAGGATGGAGACGCCCCGATGGCATGAGGTCCTTAAGGCTTTAGGGCAAAATCCTTTTGAATACACAAGCCCCAGAAAAATAGAGATGAAAACATAAGGTCGCATCTTGCCATTCAGAACTTTCACTTTCAAGTGGCAAAGGCTTTTCCACAGGCTTTCTGGTCCTTTCTCCACTGCCCTGATCAAGCCACTCGGCTCTGCACAATGAAACTGATGCAGCCCCAACAGTCTGTCTGCTGTCCCACCTTCCTGTCTTCTCTCACCTCCAACTTGGAAAGGCGACCAACTGACTCCCAGCACCCCACTCGGCTGTGACATCCAACCTTGTTCAAAAGCAACAGAAATCCCAACAGAGCAACCTGTGCCTGCCCTGCCCTGCCATTCGCTGGGCTCCCCTGACACACCGCGTCCGGTGCTTCCAAGGCCAAGCTCGCAGCCGACAATCCAGCACCCTCCCTCCTCTCTGCAGCGCCAGCAGCTCTCTCACCCCTCCATCAATCCCACCTAGTGACTTCATACAAACATTTTTTCCACCCACCTTAACAAAAAGCACTCTTGGGCCTCCCAAGTGGCACAGCAGTTGAGCGCTGGGTTGCGAAGCTGCCCGCAGCCTCTGCAGCGCCGGTTCCATCCCCGGCTGCTCCCCGGCCACCAGAGGAGGGTCCCACATGGCACGCAGACCTCTCCTGCCGCCCAGACCTCTCCTGCCGCCCGCTGCTCCCCAGTGTATTTCGTCAGTCTGCCTGCTCTGCTCCCCGCTCTGGCTCTGGTGAATTCTCTCACCCTCCCGCACTTCTGACTGTACCCAGTGCTTGTATAAATAAATACATAAATACTTTAAAAAAAAACCAAAAAAACAAAAAGCAACTCTTCTTGGGGGCCTCCCAGGTGGCGCAGCAGTTGAATGCTGGGCCGCTAAGCTACCCGCAGCCTCTGCAGCACTGCTTTAATCCCCGGCCACCGGCGACAGTCCCACATGGCCCGCAGACCTCTCTTGCCGCCCGCTGCTCCCCTCAGCAGTGTCCTTCGGTCCTTCTGCCTGTTCTGCTCCCCGCTCTGGCTCTGGTGAATTCTCTCACCCTCCCGCACCTCTGGCCTGCACCCCAGTGCTTGTATAAATAAGTAAATCTTTGGTGGGGGCGGGGAAGCAACTCTTCTTGATCACACTAATATCGCTACCACTCTGTCATCTGCTTTCCCTTCCTTTACAAAACCAAATGCCTTGCTGCTGCACCCTTGGGGTCCTCTCCCCCGTAGCCCCAAACTCTAAGCTCCATTTAGCCAGGTTATCCTCCTTGGGGATCTACCGACCCTCTCTGATCCAGACATAAGCTGCCTCCGCAGGCCTCATCTTCCGGTCGCAGCATCTGTCTGACACAGCCGTGCACTTGTTGTCCGGGAAGGACTCCCCCTGGTCACGCTCAGTGCCAACCCCTCCCTCACTCGTCTCCGCCTCTCAGCTGCTCCCTCCTTTCCGCCCAGCTCTCCCTTGGGGGTTCTTGGGCACCTCCCCAGGGGCCGCTGCCCGTTGCATGGCTTCTGGAGTCCTCCTCAGCTGAAATTTACACTTTCAGTCTTTTCTCTGAAGTTCGGAGTCACCCCTCAGGCTGCCCACCTGACATCTCCAACTGGATGTTCGCACGCTCGCACGCCTCACCTGCGCCTCCTGCTCCACACACCCAGATAATGAGGCCAAAAAGCCCAATCCCTTGATTCCTGCTCACACCTACATCTAGTCTGTCCACAACGCCATTAATAGTAAAGATAATCATTTTTAAAAATGCCAAGAGGTGCTAAACCAACCACAACATGAAATGATGTCTTTTTCTGGGGGATGAAGCTGAGGGGGGTGGGGCGGAGACAACACATCTTCTATATCATCTTTCCCGTGCCCACATCTTACATTCCACGTGACCTACAGACAACCCAGCAGACAGACTGAGCTCCTAAGGGCGCGCCCAACACACTCAGTGGACAAGACTTTTGGGGAAAACAGTAACTACCTAAATTCTAAATGAAAACTGGTTTTACCTCTTGTACGAAAATATACGACAAGCCCGGATGGCTGTTGATGAAGTTCACGGTGGGGGTTTTCAGTTGTTCCAGCAGTACAATGGAGCACAGAGGAGAAAAATTCTTCATCAGCCAACACCTGTCCTCTATAAGGAGAAAGATAAACTACCTTAGAAAGGGAGACTCCATTCAATTCTCTACCTGCCTTTTGGACTATGATCTCCTCAGCTAAAAGGTAAATTTTAATTTTTCTCATATAAAAAAATGAAAACAATAGTTCCATTCACAGCACTATGGTGAGGGTTTAAACACAGACAGTGTGAGGCCTCCCTGGTGGCCTAGGGGTTGAATCTCAGGGCCAACACCGCTTTGGTTCAATCCCCAGCCAGGGAGCTGACCCACACATGGCGCGGCAGACCTCTCCTGTCTCCCCGCTGCTCCCCTCAACAGTGTGTTTCAGTAATTTGGCTGTTTTGCTCCGGGACTCTGTCTCTGGTGAATCCTCTCAGCCCCGCACCTCTGGCCTACACCCCAGTTCTATGCAAAAATAAAAAATAAACGGGGACAGCGAAGTCTGCATTATCTAAACACAGTAAGCACCTACAATTGAGAGGCCTTATAGGCCTGCAGCAAAGCAGCAGGAAAGCAGCAGGTTCCTCCCGTTACCTCGGTTAAGGTGCGGTCGGAGCAAAGCCCGGGCTTCCCTTTTTATCTCCTTCCTGCTTCTCTCAGGCATTAAGTAGTGAACTGAGCTGATGGTCAGGCGAGAGTGGGTATAGGTAGAGAAGACATCCTGGGGGGGCTGGCCTTGGCTGATGGCAAAACCAAACACCTGCACCTGGCCATAGAGGCAGGTCACCCGACAGATCCCGCTGAATGTGAAATCCTAGCAGGGAAAGAAAGGAGGGGAAGAAAGAACATTACATATTCTGTTGCTACCAACTGAACGTAAAGAAAAAAAACCCTTGGGCCTCCCCAGGTGGCTCAGCGGTTGTGCGCTGGGCTATGAAGCTGCCCGCAGCCTCTGCAGCGCCAGTTCGATCCCTGACCACCAGGCGCGGGTCCCACATGGGGCGCAGACCTCTCCTGCCGCCCGCTGCTCCCCTCAGCAGTGTCCTTCGGTCCTTCTGCCTGCTCTGCTCCCCGCTCTGGCTCTGGGGAATCCTCTCACCCTCCCGCGCTTCTGACTGTACCCAGGGCTTGTATGAATAAATAAATAAATCTTAAAAAAAAAAAACCTTAATTGCTATTCACATGTCCAAGGCAGCTGCCTTCTGAGCAAGAGGACCCCGCTTCACGTGACCGTCAAGTACACGAGAACCACCAGGGGGTCCCATAAATTGGGCTCTGCTGCTCTCTGGCTTCCGGTCCTGCCTGAGGCCCCTCCGCGGGGTCCCAGCGAGGGGGGCTGCAGTCGGGCTGCCTGCGGCGAACCCCAGTGCTGCCTCTGCCGCACACCTCTCGGCGGGCGGCCCGGCAGTGTCCTCTCCGGGCACATCGGGGCGTCGCGGGGACGCCGCCAGCGAGGGCCGGGGCGCGGGGGTCGCGCGCCCCACCAGGCCCGGCCCCGCCCCGCGCCACCCACCTTCTCGAGCGGCAGCAGCAGCAGCGCGCGGCCCGGGCCCAGCGGCCGCGCCGGCGGGAGGCGGGCGCTCGGGGCGGCGGCCGGGGCGGCGGCCGGGGCGCGGCGGGCGGCGGGCGCGGGGGGCGCGGGGGGCGCGGCGGGGCGCGGGGCGGCGGGCGCGGGCCGGGGGGCCGCGCGCGCCGAGGGGCAGCCGGCCGCCCGCCAGTCCGCGCCGGCCGCCTGGGCCTGCAGGAGCCGCCGCCGCAGGCGCTTCCGGCCGAGCCCGCGCAGCGAGGCGAGCTGGCGGCGGCGCCGGCGGCCGAGCGCGAGCTGGGGCCGCGCCTTGCGGGCCCGCACCCACGTGGCGCGGGGGGCAGCGCGCCGGGGCGGCGGCGCCGAGTCCGCCATGGCGGCCGTGGCTCCCGCGCGCGGGGTCTCGCGAGATCGCGCCGCCCGCCCCGGGCCCGGCCCCGCCCCGCCCCGCCCCGCCCGCGCGCCGCGCCCCCGCCCCGGAGCCCCGCCCACAGGACGCTCCGCCCCAGCCCCGAGCGCGAGCCCGGCCGCGGCGCGCGCCCCCCTGGCGGCCGCTCGGGAGCGCCCCGGGCCGGCGCCCGCCCCTCGGGGCCCCGGAGCGCCAGCGCGGGGCACCCACCCTCCGCCTGGACTCTATGCAAACGCGCCCCCGCGGCCGCCTCGAGAGGGAGGCCGGACACCCCGCGCCCCGCCGCGGGGCCTCTCCTCCGGAAACGCGTCTGGGAATCTTTTCCCTACAGAAAAGCTCCTGGATTCGGGCTTAAGCAAAACCGCCCATTTGCATGGCTTTGTTTGCATGCGTCCGTCTTTGTTCTGTGGGAGCAGCCTTGCATTACCGGGCAAAACCTGCATGCATTCACTCAGAATTTCACTGTCAGAAAACTGAGGACGTGGGGGGTGAGGTCAGATCAGAGTCCCCTCTCATCTGGTAAACTGAGGCCCAGATGACAGCTCCCTGATCGCAGCCCTCCACGCTGCCCCCTGCCCCCCAGAGGAGCTGTGCCCAGCCTTCCTCTGCACAAAATGCCAGGGCTCCATTCCCCACCCAGGTGGAGCCGCAGGCACTGAGGGAGGACAGGAGCCCCCGGGGGCAGGGCTGGTGGGGCCTCTGGTTTGCATCTGTGTGCCCTGCCCAGGAGGCCCGCAGGCCCGGAAGGCCAAAGCAAACCGTGGCTTCCTACAACAGGGTTCCAGTCCCCCCCCTTCTATAGGCAAGAAGCTGGGGAGCCATTGGCCAATGCCGGCCCTTTCTATTTAAACAGCCCCAGCCAGCCCGACAGGGCTACTCGGCTGTGCTGGGCGCAGGGCTGTCTGGCCAGCATGTCACCCCACTTGGCTCACCAGGTCAGCCTGCTGCTGTCCCTCTCCTGCTGCTGGGCTTGCAGCTGCCACGACGCCGAGTGCTCGCCTGGGTTCAGCCTCCCTGGGGATTACCTCCTTGCAGGCCTGTTCTCAATCCACGCCGAGAGTCTGGGGGTGAGACACAAGCCCACTGTGACCCTCTGTGACAGGTGAGTAGGGGTCAGCAGACCTGTCCCTGAGGGCCATGTCCATGGGGTCTCCGCCTGCAGGCACTGGCTGGCCTTTCCCCAGCTCTGCTCCCAAGTCCGGCTGTCCTGGCTATTATCAGGCTTTGCACTGTAATTGCATCGTTATGTCCTGGCCGGCTGACCTAACTAGACATCAAGGACAAGGTCAGCGCGGCCCTTTTCCTATTCAAGCTCATACTCTTTAGCTGCCTGGAGGACCCACAGGGCTCTCCGTGGGGGACGGAGACGCGGCCTGCGGCAGGAGCGGCAGGAGCATAAGCAGGCTGGTGCCTTCACATCGACAGCAGCATCCTCAGAGAAAACATCGCTGCTGCTTTTTTTTTTAAAGATTTATTTATTTTTATACAAGAACCGGGGTACAAGCCAGATGTACAGGAGGGTGAGAGGAGTCACCAGAGAGAGAGCGGGGAACAGAACAGGCTGACCGACAGAAACACATTGCTGAGAGGAGCAGTGGACAAGACAGGAGAGGTCTGCCCCTCCATGTGGGTATCTCTGCGGCCGGCGGGGATCAAATTGGCACTGCAGAGGCTGCGGACAGCTTCACAGCGCTACGCTCACCCGCCTGGGCCACCAGGGAGGCCCAACATTGCTGCTTTTCTTTCTTTCTTTCTTTCTTTCTTTCTTTCTTTCTTTCTTTCTTTCTTTCTTTCTTTCTTTCTTTCTTTCAAAGATTGATTTATTTATTATTTATTTATGCAAGCACTGGGTACAGTCAGAAGCGCGGGAGGGTGAGAGAATTCACCAGAGATAGAGCGGGGAGCAGAGCAGGCAGAAGGACCGAAGGACACTGCTGAGGGGAGCAGCGGGCGGCAGGAGAGGTCTGCGCGCCATGCGGGACCCTCCTCTGGTGGCCGGGGAGCAGCCGGGGATCGAACCAGCACTGCAGAGGCTGCGGGCAGCTTTTCGCAACCCAGTGCTCAACCGCTGCGCCACTGGGAGACCCCCTTTTTTTTTTTTTTTTTTTTTTTTGGTGGGACCCTCGCCTGTGGCCGGGGATTGAACTGGCGCTGCAGAGGCTGCGGGCAGCCTCGCAATCTAGCTCTCAACTGCTGCACCACCTGGGAAGGCCCCATTGCTGCTTTTCTTGTAAAGGAGACAGTGGCTCAGTGGTTGAGCGCTGGGCTGCGAGGCTGCCTGCAGCCTCTGCAGCGCTGGTTCGCTCCCTGGCCGCTGAGGGTCCCGCAAAAAAAAAAAAAGACACAACTTCACAGCCACTGCAGCACGAGTTTGATCCCTGGCCAGGGAGCAACCCACATGGCACGGCAGACCTCTCCTGACTCCCCCCTGATCCCCTCAGCAGGGTATTTCAGTCAATCCACCCATTCTGGTCCCCACTCTGTCTCTGGTGAATCCTCTCACCCCCCACACCTCTGTCCTGTACCCCAGTTCTTGTATGCATAAATAAATCTTTTTTAAAAATTAAAAAAAATAAATAAATCGAGACTGAGTAAGGCACACTGCTTTCCATGATGTGGGTGGGCTGTATCCGATGAGCTGAAGACCTGAAGAGAAAAGATGGGGGTCCCCAGGAAAAGAATTCTGCCTTCAGACTCAAGCCTGCCGCTCCGACTCCCGCAGGAATCTCGGCCTGCCCTCCGTGTCTCAGACTGGCCAGCCCCAGAGTCGCGTGAGCCAGTTCCTTAAAATAAACCCGTCTGCCTGCCTCTATCCCGAGGGCTCTGCGTCTCTGGAGAATCCAGAACAACAGCAGGTTTCTCCGCTACAGGACCCGGGCACCTTCCTGGCTAAACTGCTGATGTGGATACGCGCGTTTCTCCCTGCTGCTCCCCACAGAGGCACCGCAGTGCTCCAGGGCCCTTGTGGAGATCTCGGTGGCAGAGGACCGGGCAGGGACCCCACAGGCTCCTTCCTACCCCCAAGCCTGGGTTCCAGGTGGCCGAGGGTCTCAACGGGGACCTTGTGCCTCCCTCTAGGCCCAACAGCCTCAACGGCCATGGTTACCACCACTTCCAGGCCATGCGGTTCGCCGTCCAGGAGATCAACAACTCCACGGCCCTGCTGCCCAACGTCACGCTGGGATATGAAATCTACGACGTGTGCTCCGAGTCGGCCAACGTGTACGCCGCGCTGAGCGTGCTCTCGCTGCTGGGGACGCACCTCGAGGAGGTCCCGGGAAACCTCAGCCACTCCCCCATGGCCGTGGCCGTGATCGGGCCCGACACCACCAAGCGGGCGGCCACCACCGCGGCCCTGCTCAGCCCTTTCCTGGTGCCCCTGGTGAGCGGGGCCCCGGCGGTTCCCCAGGTTGGGCTGGGGCGGGTGGGCAGGAGCTCAGGGCCAGGCTGCCCTCCTGGGTGCCCTGGTGGACACAGCTCCTTAGCCACATGGAGGTCCCTGCCCCCTGGCACTGTCCCTGTCCCCAGGTCCTTCCCACCAAGTGCAGCTTTCAGATTCGCCCGCTGGGCACTCACGGGAAACCATGTTCCTGTGAAGATTCTGTCCTTGGCTTCTTCCCCCCAGCTCTGTCACCCCTGACGCTCTGCACACTCTTGTTTCAACCCCACAACGCACCACATCCCCCGGGCCCTCTTGGTGAGAGGTGCGGAGTCCCTCAGTGCCAGGCCCACCTGCCCCTCTGGGCCTCGCCCCTTGCACGCCCCGCTGCCTCCTCCTGCCAGCGGCCACCTCTTGGGCCCTCTGCTCCCGTGCCCGGCCCTCCCCGCCCCTTCCACGGAGACTTCTCTGTGGGCCTCTGTCTTTTCTCCTGGATTCTGTGCCGACACCGCTCCTGTTCTGGCTGTGAGCTGCGGCTCTTGGCTCCCCAAGTCCTTTACATGATGACCTTATGACCCCCTTTCCTGGGCATTTATGACCCCTGTTTCACACGTGGCACCTCTGTCTGCACCTGCTGTAGAGAATTCTCTTCCCCATGTTCCCCCGAGAAGGCGGCGCTCTCCTCTGCTCACCTCTCTGGCTCCCAGGCGGGGGGCAGCTCCGAGGCCCACCTTCCCGGCTCTCACGTCCCCCCTAACTTCTGAGCGCTGGGCCTCATTTCCGGTGCTCACCCAGTGCCCCCATTTGATGGATGCACAGGCCCCAGCTGGAACTCCCCTCCCTAGGCAGCTGAGGTCTTTCTGATTCCTGCGTCCTCTGTGCAGCCCAGCCAGCAGCGCAAGGTCTGTGCACCCCAGAACTAACCTGCACTCCTGCCCCTCTGCCCCCCGCCCCAGTAGCTGGAGCCACAACTCCTGCTTTCACCTTCTCAAGGCCACACCCCATCACCATTGCCACAGCTCACTGCCGGCATCTCTCTTCTAGATACTTCCACCAGCCAGCTCAGCTCTCCCCGACTCTGGTTTTGAGCCTTTTCTAACACACCCTGCACTGAAATCTCTCCTAAAACAAGCGTGAACCCAGAGTGACTCTCCTAAAACAAGGCTGAACCCACCTGAACCCACCATGTCTCTGTGTGAGCCCATGGGGGCTCCCCCTGGCCTTCGGGTCAAGACCGAGCCCCTGGGCATGAGAGCAGAGAACTCCCGCCCTGCCATGCACACCTCTAGCTCTCCCTCCTGGCATGGCCCTCCAGTGGGGCCCAGGCCCCTCACATCACACCGTCCCATTGCCTCCTGTCGCTCCCCCTCTGAGAATGCATGGCGCCTCCCTTGCCCACGGGTGTCCCCTCCTCCCTGGAACCTGCCCCTTCTGTGCAAGCAGCTTCTCAGTCATGTCAGATCGAACTCTCCCTGAGAACCGGGGCCGAGGCCTTGTCTCCACAGCCCTGGCGCCCCCACGCCCGGCACAGGGCCGGCATTGGGGCTCAGGCGAGGCTGAGGCCCCTGAACTTGCCGACCTGAACCCCCACAGATCAGCTACGAGGCCAGCAGCGAGATCCTGACTGCGAGCCGGCAGTACCCCTCCTTCCTGCGCACCCTCCCCAGCGATGAGCACCAGGTGGAGGTCATGGTGCTGCTGCTGTGGAGGTTCCGGTGGGTCTGGATCTCGCTGGTGGGCAGCGACGGTGACTATGGGCAGATGGGGGTGCAGGCGCTGGAGTACCGGGCCACACAGCAGGGCATCTGCGTTGCCTTCAGGGGCATCGTGCCCGCCTCTGCCCAGCCTGGGGACGAGAGCATGCGGAGCCTGGTGCGCCACCTGGCCCGCGTGAGGACCACCGTTGTGGTCGTCTTTGCCAGCAGGCACCTGGCCAGGGTGTTCTTTGAGTCCGTGGTGCTGGCCAACCTGACGGCCAAGGTCTGGATCGCCTCGGAAGACTGGGCCATCTCTAGACACATCAGCAAGGTGCCGGGGATCTGGCGCATCGGCACGGTGCTGGGCGTGGCCATCCGGCAGAGGTCGGTCCCGGGCCTCCAGGCGTTTGAGGAGGCCTCTGTCCGGGCAGACCAGGGGGCCCGCCCACCTTGCCCGCAGGGCCCCCGGTGCAGCTGCAACCAGCTCTGCAGAGAGTGCCAGGCCTTCACGGAGCATACGGTGCCCACGCTGGGAGCCTTCTCCATGAGCTCTGCCTACAACGTGTACCGGGCTGTCTACGCCGCGGCCCACGGCCTCCACCAGCTCCTGGGCTGTGCCTCTGGAGCCTGTTCCAGGGGCCGAGTCGACCCTGGGGAGGTACAGTAGCACTGGCCCCCACCTCAGAGTGCTCTCCCGGGGGGCAGTGTGGCCCCTGCTTGGCCACCCAATGCTGGCGTCGGGGGGCAAGGCCCACCTTTGAGGTTTCTTCCCCTGAACTTGCCCCCATCACCCACTGATGGGGCCAACATCTCTCTTAAGGGGTCCTTTGTTGGAGGAGGCTGGTTGTGAGGGTTGAGGGGAGGTGGCTCTGAGGAAGGGACTAGAACTTCCAGACTGCCCAGGAGAAGCCCGAGAAGGCCCCACATACTTGCTTCCTGGGCCTCCCAGGCCTGGGTCCAGAGGGTGGAGGAGGCACTGCCGACGGCGCCACCATCCACCCCTCATTGTTCCAGCTCCTGGAGCAGATCCGCAAGGTGAATTTCCCGCTATACGGGGACTCTTTGGCATTTAATGACAAGGGGGACCCGCTCAGTGGCTATGACATAATTGCCTGGAACTGGATTGGCCTCCAGTGGAACTTCAGTGTCATTGGCTCCTCCACGTGGTCTCCAGTTCAGCTGGACATTGATGAGACCAAGATCCAGTGGCACGGAAAGGACAACCAGGTAATGCCTCGTGGGTGGCCCAGAGCTGGGGGCGGTGCTGACACAGCTGGCATGGAGCGGGAGGCCCCAGGGACCACTCTACCCCACCCTGCCAGGGAAACTCCGTGGGCTGGTGGACAGCTGCTGTCGGCTCACAAACCCGGGGCAGCGCTCAGGGAGCAGCTGGTGGGGCAGAGGCACAGAGGCCGCTTTCTGCTCCATGTGCGGGCACCTCCAGATGGATGCAGAGCACCCATGGCTTCTTGCAGGTGCCCACGTCTGTGTGCTCCAGTGACTGTCCGGAAGGGCATCAGCGAGTGATTATGGGGTTTTTCCACTGTTGTTTTGAGTGTGTGCCCTGTGAGGCTGGCACATTCCTCAACAAGAGTGGTGAGTGGCCCAGCCAGCGGGCAAATGACCCTGCACTCCTCCGGCCTGGATGGCCGGGGCCCCAGAACCCAGGCCCTGGTCCCTTTGCTGCCAGTTCGGTTCAGATTGGAGGCTACCTGCCGCCACCAGAGAGAATTCAGATCAGAGAGTGCCAGTGAAAGCCTCAGACCTCACTGGATCCTTAATCAGTGACCCCCCCCCCGCCCTCCAACTCCTACAGATGCAATCGTATCCGAGTTCAAACTCGTCATCCAACTGGATGCAGCTCTTGTTCCCAGAGTACCTCCCCATGATTTCTATATCCAGTCTCTTCTCTTGCCCATACCAAACACAGCCAGCGCCTGAATAGCTTGGCCCGGACATAGTAGGGTGTCTGCAAAGGAAAAAAAACCCACACCTTACCCAGTAGTACAAGGTCAAGATCAGACAGCTGGAAGAAGTTCAGCCCAGGACTGGCCTCCAGAGGCTACATTTGTTCCTTTTACTATTTCTGTGGGCATAGGAATGTATCTTTTCTGTCCTGGGAGAGCTGGCTCAAAGAATCCACAGAGCAACAGCTTAAGAACATTATTGGTGGAAAGGCTGGGGAAAGAGCTGAAAACACCTTTCCTTTGGGGGTGGCTGTTCCCATTGGATCATAAACTCACTGGCCTGTGGGCAGAGTTAGCAGGAGGGAGCCCTAAGGATCTCTTGGTTTGTAACCCTGGCTGGGATCATGAGCCAGAGAGAACCTACCCACGTGTCTCTGGGGTCGTAATAACACACCTTGAAGAAACACTTGGCCCCGGGCCTCACTCTGGGGCGCCTCCATCTCACTGTGCCCAGCAGAGCTCAGCTCCTGCAGGTCCTGCCCTCCTAGCACCTTGTGGGTCTCATGGCCTCCCATCCTGCTCTGTTGACCTGGTTCTCCTTCCCTTCCAGACCCCCACAGCTGCCAGCCTTGTGGGAAAGAAGAGTGGGCACCAAAGGAAAGCCAGACCTGCTTCCCACGCACCGTGGTTTTTCTGACTTGGCATGAGCCCATCTCTTGGGTGCTGCTGGCAGCTAATACGCTGTTGCTACTGCTGCTGGCTGGCACTGTGGGCCTGTTTGCCCGGCACCTAGACACCCCAGTGGTGAGATCAGCTGGGGGCCGGCTGTGCTTTCTCATGCTGGGTTCCCTGGCGGGGGGCAGCTGCAGCCTCTATGGCTTCTTTGGGGAGCCCACGCTGCCCATGTGCTTAATGCGCCAAGCCCTCTTTTCTCTCAGTTTTGCCATTTTCCTTTCCTGCCTGACAATCCGCTCCTTCCAGCTGGTCTTCATCTTCAAGTTTTCCACCAAACTGCCCATGTTTTACCAAGCCTGGGTCCAAAACCACGGTGCGGGGCTGTTTGTGGTGATCAGCTCAACGGCCCAGCTGCTCATCTGTCTGACTTGGCTGGCAGTGTGGACACCGCTGCCCACCAGGGACTACCAGCGCTTTCCTCAGCTGGTGGTGCTTGACTGCACCGAGGCCAACTCAGTGGGCTTCATGCTGGCTTTCGCCTACAACGCCTGCCTCTTGGTGAGCGCCTTCGCCTGCAGCTACCTGGGCAAGGACCTTCCCGAGAACTACAATGAGGCCAAGTGTGTCACCTTCAGCCTGCTCCTCAACTTCGTGACCTGGATCGCCTTCTTCACCATGACCAGCGTCTACCAGGGCCAGTACCTGACCGCGGTCAACGTGCTGGCCGCCCTGAGCAGCCTGAGCAGCGGCTTCAGCGGGTACTTCCTCCCCAAGTGCTATGTCATCCTCCGCCGCCCAGACCTCAACAGCACGGAGCACTTCCAAGCCTCCATCCAGGATTACACCAGGCGCTGCGGCTCCTCCTGACCACCGCCCGGGGGCCTCGCGGGCAGGCTGGGCGGGAGAGGCTGAGAGGAGCCTGGGGCGATGGAGGCCTCCGGGCTCCTGAACTTGGCTCCGGGAGTGTAAACCCGCGGGAGAGCCCAGTCCGCGCTCCAGGGCGCCAATAAAGAGATGACGTGCTCAGCTGAGTGTCGGTGGCGCTTTCCGTCCGGGGAGAAGGGAACCGCGCGCCCCAGACCGGCAGCGGGGCGCCGGGACCGGAACTTCAGGACGCGGCCCAGGCCCCGCTTGGCGTTGCTAGGCAACCGCGGAGGCGGTCCCAGGGCCGCGTGAACGGGACTAGCCCCGCCTCCCGCCGCATGCGATTGGCTGCTCTCCGCGTGGCCCCGCCCCGGGGGCCGGCGCGAGGCCCTCCGCCTCCCGGGCGCCCGCCCCGGCCGGCGCGCCCTGACGTCACGTCCGGCGGTGGCGACGGCGGCGTCTCCCGCGGTCTGCCGGCACGTACGGCCGGGCGGTGGGCCGGGCGGCGGCGGGGCCGGCCGGCGGGCGGCGGGGGCGGACCGGCCGGTGAGGAGGCGGGGGCCGGGGCGGGGGGCCGCCGGGCCGCCGGGGCCGCTGGCGCGCGTGGGGCCGCGGCCGCCTTCCGCCCGGAGGCCGGGGTGTGTGGGCGCGGCGTGGGCTCCGCTCGCTGCCGCCGCCGCCCGCCGCGCGGGTCCCTGGCCGTGCCGGCCGCGCGGGCCGCGTGACCCCGCGCCTCTTCCCAGACTGACCCTCCACCAGCCCCCCACGACCCGGCCCTGTGCCCCGCCCGGCCCCTCCTCGCGGGGGTCCGCCTGACCCCCGCCCGCTGCTCTCACTGCCCGGGCCCCTGCCGGGGAGGCGCCCAGTAGCCCCTCTGGCCTCGACCCAGACCCTCTGATGAGCAGAGTCCATGACCCCCTCCCCTCTTGCCACCCCGGGGCGGGCTGGCCACGGTGTCACTTCTGCCTTCCCCCCGCAGACGGACCATGGACGGCTCCTTCGTGCAGCACAGCGTGAGGGTTCTGCAGGAGCTCAACAAGCAGCGGGAGAAGGGCCAGTACTGCGACGCCACCCTGGACGTCGGGGGCCTGGTGTTCAAGGCACACTGGAGCGTCCTTGCCTGCTGCAGCCACTTCTTCCAGAGCCTTAATGGGGATGGCTCTGGGGGCAGTGTTGTCCTCCCTGCCGTCTTTGCTGAGATCTTTGGCCTCCTGTTGGACTTTTTCTACACTGGTCACCTGGCCCTCACCTCGGGAAACCGGGATCAGGTGCTCCTGGCTGCCAGGGAGTTACGAGTGCCTGAGGCCGTGGAGCTGTGCCAGAGTTTCAAGCCCAAAACCTCAATGGGACAGGCACCGAATGGCCACAGTGGGCCGGGGAAACCTGCCCCCCGGGATGTGATTAGCCATCTGAAGGAGCCTGCAAGCTTGGGGGAAGAGGAAGTTTCAAGGACTCTCGGTCAAGTCCCCAAGGATCAGGAACCCAGTGGCAGTTACAGCCCCCAGGGACCTCAGCTTGGTCTCCCTGCTCATAGTGAGAGCCCTTCCTTTCTCCGTGGGAAGCTCAAGCAGGCCTTGAAGCTTTGTCCCCCAGAGGACAAGGAGCCTGAGGATTGCAAAGTACCCCCGAGGCCCTTTGAGGCTGATGGTGCCCAGCTGCAAGGCGGGACTAGTGAGGTACTGTGCTCAGGGTGCTGGAAATGGGAAGGCAGGAGGTGGGGAGAGAAGTGGATTCGCTCCCGAGATAATCCGGACCCCAAGGTAGAAGCTCAGTTACGTGGGTTTGGAGCAGCCTTTCCTCAAACATAGGAAGCGGGTCTGTCCTGCAGTGTCGGGCTGACCCTCTTCGAGTCACAGCTGTCCCTACTTGCCAGTTCTTAGGTCGGAGGGGGCGGCTTTAGGGCTACAGGTGTTTCCCCCGGGTGGTGAAATCCAGCCACACTTCTAGTTCCCCGCAAGTAGAGCCACTATCCTCCAAATCCGAGATTCAGATCCTGCCTGCCCTGGGGCCCTGCAGGGAGCTCATGGGGGGGCTGGAACTGCGGGGCGGCCAGCTACTCCCCAGAGTTCCTGCCGATCTCGCCCCCTCCTTCTGCCTCTTCTGCCCTAGTGGGAAGTGGTGGTTCAAGTTGAGGACGACGGCGACGGAGACTATGTTTCTGAGACTGAGACTGTCCCAAGCAGGAGGAAATCAAACGTAATCCGGCAGCCGTGTGCTGCTGAGCCAGCCCCGAGCGCGGCGTCCCTCACCGCCGAGCCCGCTGAGAACAGAAAAGGTACAGCGGTGCCTGTTGAATGCCCCACGTGTCATAAAAAGTTCCTCAGCAAATATTACCTGAAAGTCCACAACAGGTAAACCTTCTGTTTTTTATTTTCTTTTCTGCCTGCATTTGCACATTGGGGGAGTGGGGGCAAGTCAGCCCGGGCTCTGCGGGGGGGGGGTGGGCCTGAGGCACCAGGTTGGGGTCAGATTCCCCCTTTCTCCCCTTCCCCCATGAGCCTGCGGCTGGAGGGGTTTGTGGACAGCTTGTCCATAGGCCCCGCCCTCTGTGGACCTTGACCTCCAGCTGCCTATGCCCAGGGCACTCGAAGCCCGGGGCCTGCACGGAGCTGAGCCTCGACCCCAGCTGGTTCCTTAGCCTGGCAGTGGGGCCTTCGGCCGAGAGGTCAATCGTCAGGGTCGGCGCTGTCTTTTCTGGGGAAACGCCAGCTCCGGGTGTCCCTGCAGTGCCCGCTGAGGTAACCAGACGCCTGGCGAAGCTGTTGTAACTTAAAAGCAACCGAGGTGAAAGCAGCCCGGACGCGTCAGCCACATGTCGCGTGCTCCGTGGCCGCGCGGCTCTGGGCTGCCGAGTTTGACAGCGTGTCCCGGTCGCCGAGCGGCTCTGGGCTGCGCTGCTCCTGGGGGGACACCCCTGGACACCGCAAGTCAGTGGTGCAGTTCCTGGCCGAGCCAGGTGGGGCCTTTTCACAGCAGGTGCTCTGGGAGGCCATGGCCGCTGCTGCGCTCCCCGCTTTGGGGCAGTGGAGTCTGGGGAGGCCCCAGGAGGGGAGGAAAGGGGGGTGGGGGCTTGCATGGCCTGGATGCTCCCGCAGTGTAAGGCTCAGGAGCTGGGGCCACCCCCATGCCTACCTGGGCTGCGGGCTGCCCTGCTGGCCCTGACAGCTGGGAGGGGCCCGGCCTCACGGGGTCAGCGGGTGGGGGAGGACGGTCGTTACCCGCCGAGCAGACGGTGGAGCAAGCGGCAGGGGTTGAGGGAAGAGCCAGAGCAGAGGCGCTGGGGGGGCGCGAGTGTGGTCAGCGAGCAGCAGGGGCCTGGGAGGGAGGTCCCACGGCCCCCAGGTCTTTGCTCAGGGCGAAGTGGGCAGCGTGAAGGGCCGTGAACAAAGCAGTGACGAGAGCTGACTCGCAGTTCATGCCCGTCTGGCTCCCGAGGTCCAGCCACGTCAGGGAGGCAGGCCCGGAGAGCAGGGGGCAGGCTCAGGCAGCAGCCCGGGGCGGGGGTGCTGTGGGCAGGCCCGGCCACCCTTGGGGTGGCGGTAGCTGTGGCGCTGTCAGATTCTGGCCTCAGTTCTGAAGGGAGACCCCGTGCAGGTTTCGGGAGTCCGGACTCGGGGGTCGTTTCCGCCTTCAGAGCCGTGTTGGTCAGCCAGCCCCCGCCAGCCTGTGTGGATCTGGCAGAGGTGGGGGTCTCTGAGCGGCCCCTCTCTCCTCGCAGAGGAGGGGGTCTGGGCTGACGTGCAGGTTTACCCGCTCGTCCCCCACGGGCGGCCCCAGGAGTCCTCGGGCTGCACTGCTGGGCGGCGGGCTGTCCGCTCAGCCGACGGCCTGTGACTCCTGGCAGGAAACACACAGGGGAGAAGCCCTTCGAGTGTCCCAAGTGTGGAAAGTGTTACTTTCGGAAGGAGAATCTCCTGGAGCACGAAGCCCGGAACTGTGTGAACCGCTCAGAACAGGTACCCATGGGCGGCCCAGATCCTGCTGGCAGGGCCCGCGGGCCTCTGTCCTCCTGCCTTCGGGAGGGGCCCCTGGGGAAGGGACAGGACTAAACTCGAGCGCAGAGGGTCTACAGCTACTTTGGATGCTGTCGGGTCCCCCCTCGGTGTTACAGGTGGGGACACAGGTCCTAGGCGCGGAAGGGACAAGCCCCCGAAGGGCCTTTGTCTGCCCAGGCCCCTGCGCTAGGGAACAGGGGTGCCACCGTGGGGGATGGCTGCTGAGAGGCCACCTGGCTGCACCCCCTGCCCTGCTGGCCAGCTGAGCTCCACCCTTCTCTCGCCAGAGGCCTGTTTCCTGGGGCAGGGGCTGTAGGTAAAGCCGCCCCTTCCCTGCCCCAGCCAGCTTGGTGGGTGTGCAGCACTCGGCCAGGGGCAGCGGCAGGGCAGCAGTTACTGTTGCCCTCTCCCAGCCTAGTGCCCCTGCTTCGGGCAGACCCAGGCAGTGGCTGCTGTCGCAGGCAGAGGGCCCCCTGACACCAGCCCTGCTTGCCCCCACACTACCAGGTCTTCACGTGCTCCGTGTGCCAGGAGACCTTCCGCCGGAGGATGGAGCTGCGGGTGCACATGGTGTCCCACACCGGGGAGATGCCCTACAAGGTCAGGCTTGCCGGTCCCCAGCGCCGTGGTCCAGCCCGGGATTCCCCTGGCCGAGCCCTTTATGTGGGTTGGTGGCAGGCACCTCCCCCTTGCCAGCCTTCCCTGCCCATCCAGTGCCCCCAAACCAATGGGCAGCACCACGAGCTCTTTCTGGCACCTCATCTCTTTCCCTGGAGGGCAAGCTCAGCACCCCTGTGGGCCTGGCCTCACAGTAGCCACAGAGCCCCCTGGGATCTCTGGCTTGGGCCTGCCCTCAGATTGCTGCCCTAAAGCCTGGGTGCCCAGGGTCCCGTTGGCGCGGGCTGCCTCTGAAGTGACTGCGCCCGCTTTCCAGTGCTCCTCCTGCTCCCAGCAGTTCATGCAGAAGAAGGACTTGCAAAGCCACATGATCAAGCTGCACGGCGCCCCCAAGCCCCACGCGGTACGTGCCGGCTGTGCTTAGGGCGTTCTCGGGTCCAGTGTAGGCAGCCCCGCCCTGTGGTCATCTTGACCCTGCTCCCTCCGCCCGCAGTGCCCCACCTGTGCCAAGTGCTTCCTGTCCCGGACGGAGCTGCAGCTGCACGAGGCCTTCAAGCACCGCGGGGAGAAGCTGTTTGTGTGCGAGGAGTGCGGGCACCGGGCCTCCAGCCGGAATGGCTTGCAGATGCACATCAAGGCCAAGCACAGGTGGGGCCAGGGAGGCAGCTTCCCCCTGCCCTTCCTGGCAGGAGCGAGTTTGCCAAGCCAAGAGTCTGGGGGAGGGGATTTCAGGCTAAGAGGAGGCTCTGCGCCTCCCTGAGTGTGACCTTAGGATGGAGTCGGTGCCCCCTTCCTGGCACTGCCCAAGCCCTCCTGCCAGGCTCCTTGTCGTAGCCCAGGCCAGTGTCCATGGCTCAAGGAGGCCAACTTTGGCCTCGCCTGTTCCCTTAATCCGAGGCCAGGCCTGCTCGCCACTGTAGAGCGCGAAGGGGCCGGTTCCCTGATCGCTGCCTCTGCTGTGCCCCCCGCCCGGACAGGAACGAGCGGCCGTATGTCTGTGAGTTCTGCAGCCACGCTTTCACCCAGAAGGCCAACCTCAACATGCACCTGCGCACGCACACGGGCGAGAAGCCCTTCCAGTGCCACCTCTGTGGCAAGACCTTCCGCACCCAAGGTGAGGCAGGCCCGTCCCTTTCCCGTCCCGTGGGCCTACGGCCCTGTGGCTCAGCCCTCACCCTGTCCCCACAGCCAGCCTGGACAAGCACAACCGCACTCACACTGGTGAGAGGCCCTTCAGCTGTGAGTTCTGCCAGCAGCGCTTCACCGAGAAGGGGCCGCTGCTGCGGCACGTGGCCAGCCGCCACCAGGAGGGCCGGCCCCACTTCTGCCAGATCTGCGGGAAGACCTTCAAGGGTACCTGGGTTGGCGGGGTCAGAGTTGGGGGGGTCTCAAAGTCAGGAGCAGCGGCGGCTGTGTGTGCTCTTCTCGACGCCAGAGCTTCCCCTTTCCACCTCCCCCATGTCACCACGCAGCTGCTTATGCTTTCGCTGGTGGGGGAGCCCCTCAGGGCCTGTGCGGTGGCGGCCTTGGGGCGGAGCCTTGGAGCCCTCGGCCTGGGTCACAGGGGCATCCCCTGGATGCTGGACCGCCCCCCCATCCCTTCCTGCCAGGGCTCCTTGCTTGCCCTGGGCTTGCCGCCTCTCCTCAGGGCAGGCCCTGCCACCGCCCATCTCCCTGAGCCCCGCCCTCCCTCCCGCAGCCGTGGAGCAGCTACGCGTGCACGTGCGGAGGCACAAGGGGGTGAGGAAGTTCGAGTGCACCGAGTGTGGCTACAAGTTCACCCGCCAGGTAGGTCCCCGGCTCACTGCTCTGCCGCTCGCCCCCCCCCACTTCCGTCCAGCCTGGCCCTGAGTGCCCGCTCGCCCCCAGGCCCACCTCCGGAGGCACATGGAGATCCACGACCGGGTGGAGAACTACAACCCCCGGCAGCGCAAGCTCCGGAACCTGGTCATCGAGGACGAGAAGGTGGTGGTTGTGGCGCTGCAGCCGCCCGCTGAGCTGGAGGTGGGCTCGGCCGAGGTCATCGTGGAGTCCCTGGCCCAGGGCGGCCTGGCCTCCCAGCTCCCTGGCCAGAGACTGTGCGCGGAGGAGAGCTTTGCGAGCCCAGGGGTCATGGAGCCCCCCCTCATCATCACAGCCTCCATCCCCGAGGACTGTGACACGTAGCCCCCCACAGCCCACCGACTCCCTCCCCCAATAAACCACACGGCTTTGGACTCCAGCACGTCAGCCCATCCGGTGGTCTGTTCCCGGTAACCGGCCCCAGGGCTGTGCTGCTCACGTGTCCTGAGAAGGGAGGGCGCCTGCGCCTGTTAAGCCAGCAGCTTCTTGTCGGAGACCCGGGCGCAGCACTTGGCCCAGAGCTGTGGGGCCCGACATGTAGCCAGGCACGCGCCCGGCGTGCATCTCCCCGTTGTCCTTCCGGAGTCTCAGCTGAGCAGTGGCCTGGAATGGCACGGGGCCCCTGCTCAGGCTGGGGTGCTGCCAGCCAGGGGTGTGGAGGCGGTCCCCGCAGTCCTTGCTGGCCCCAGACAAGGGCGCATGAGGGTGTGCGTGAGCACAGGGGCCTGGGGAGGGGCGTGGCTAGGGCCTCTGGACCCAAATGTGGCTGCCCAGCGGGGCCTTTCCCTGGGGAGCCCTACTTGCTTTGGGGCGCAAGCCACATGGGGCCCAGTGTGGCAAGAGGCCCTGATGGTCCCCAGGCTCCCTAGCTCCTGAAGTGGGGTACCGCCGTGCCTTGGAAGAGGGCATAGTTGTCACGGTCACTTGCCCTGACATCCAGCTCCCTTAGTGACGGCTCTAGGCGGGGGCAGAGCTACTAACAGAACCAGCCTCTAGATAGTCCCCTCAATGGGTAACTCACTGTCCGGCTGCCCTGGAGTCTGCCCTCGAGGCCCTATTGGCACTGGTCCGGGTTCTTGGTGGCTGGTGCCAAGGGGAACCATCCCAAGGAAGGTTGAGGTTGCGGGGTCTTTTTAACACCTTGGACCTTGGAAGTCCATCACTTCCGCCATGTTGTTGGCCCAGGCAGTGACCAAAGAAGTCCCTCCACTGCTTGATGGGATGGGGGTCTAACCCTGCAGCCACACTGCTGCCCGGAGTGGCCCCCGAGGCACCACGTGACCGGTGCACGCGACCCTGAGATGGAGTCCCATCGCTGGGGGACGCTGCAGCACCCACCCCGCCGGGCCACTTACGTGCACAGCTCGGGGCCAGACTGGTTAACCCACCTTCTCTGTCAGCCCCTGGCCAACTTCTGGGGCCAGACGCCTCCCCGGCCCAGACAGCCTCTCCCTGCTCACTCAGGCTCGATGGGCATCATTCAGATGCTCACGGGGCTCTGCGCGCTGGAGGGGGGTGGGGGCAGAGACCGCACAGTCCTCTCTCAGGTGCGGCCCCTGCTGCTGCATAGGCGTGACTGCTGGCACGAATCTGCCCTCCAGACTCCACCCCTGTACCCACCGCTGCTAATTTCCTGGCCCCGGTCGACCTCAGCCCAGAGAGGTCCCAGAAATGCAGCAGCAGCGGAATAAAGGCCAGGGACACCAACGTATAGGAAATGGTTTTATTTCAAAAAGTGTAATAAGGCACCCTAAAACCTTACACAGGATCCTGGCCACGTACGCCTACAGAACAAATAAATACGCAGGTCGGCCCCTTGCGCGGGGCTGGAACTGGGTGTTGGACACTGGAAGGAGGGTGTCCTAGAGTCCACAGGAGTCTCTGAATCACATAAATAAAGAACCTCATTAAATACTCGTCACTGAATTCTCATAACTTAACGTGTCCTGCAGCCGGACGCAGCCCCTGGCACTGGCCAGCCAGGCAACGAATCCAGCACGTGGAGCCCCAGCCCTGGCCGGCCTGTCCCAGCCAGTGTACAGACAGCAGGAAGGGGTGGGGGCTCCCCAGCTCAGGACCCACACCCAGGGAGCGGGCAAGGTAGGGGAGCAGGTTTCTCAAGGGCGGTCACTGGCCCTGGCCCACCCACTGGAGGGACCTGCTGTTGCCTAGGCGACTGCCTCCGCTACACCTCTGGGACAGGATCTGGGGGTTCTAGCGAGTGAACGCGTAGATGAAAACCCAGATGCTGGCTGGGCTCACTGGCCCACATCTGCCAGCTGCCCAGAGGGGGCTTCCTCAGGGGAGCCCCACAAAGGCTTGAGCCCCAAATTGGCGCCTGGGCCCCAGACCGGCTCTGGCCCCCAGACCTGACCACGACGGCCGAGGCGGCTCCGAAAGCTGGCCGCACAAGAAGAAAACGCTTGCAGCCCCCTTCCCAGCAAAGCTTTATGTGAGCAGGTCAGCCCTGCTCACCCCAGAACACTTGGGCAGAGGGGAGGCATGTCCCTAGGGCCCAGGCTGAGACCTGCAGAAGCAGGTAGACTGCTGAGTCCCTCCTAGGGCTGAGGCAGGAAGCAACAGTGCCCGGGCGACCATGTGAGCGAGGCCCCTGGTGGGCTGGGAGCCGCGGGTATCCCTGCAAGAGGCCTAGCCAGACGGCGAAAGAGGGGCCCCAGGGGCAGCTGTGAGCAGGAGGACCGCCCCATAGCCCCAGGGTCCCGGCGTGGCAGGCACCAGGGAGCCTTCCCAGAACCACCCGCGCCGTCAGGCCAGTGCGAGGGCCTCAGCGCCACGGTTCAGGGTCCTGCCAAGAACACACCCCCAAGTTAGCTCACCAGGAGGCGGCGGTGCTGGGAACATTTGCTTTCAATTCATCTAATGAGGAAAACGCCCTCCTCCTGGAAGGGAAGGACGAACTGACGCAAGGCCGCCTGGGCCCTGGAGGAACGAGACCACCGGGTCTACAGAAATACCATCACCCCAGAGAACAGCGGGGGCTCGCCCAGGCTTCCCAGGAGTGTCGCCTCCAGAGCGACACCATCATGGACACGGAGCTCTGACCACCCCAACCTTGCTTCCTCGACCCCCTGCCTCCCGAGGGCCCGACCGCGCTGCCCAGCCTGCCTGAGGACGGCTCTCTCACAGGCCCGCTCTGGCCTGGGGCCTGGCTGGCGCCCGGTGACGCCCGTGAGTCTGCACTTGCAGGCTCCCATCCAACCCTTATGGCCTGGGACAAAGGTCCAGGTGAGGACACAAGGCTGGTGGATGGAGAGCCAGAGGCCCAGCACCTGCCTCACCCGGGTCCCCTGGAGGCAAAAAACACTGAGCAGCTCCCTCTGGGCCCCCTCGAGGACCACACTCCTGCTACATCCCACTGCCAGCGCCCTGGGCTCAGCTTACCTCCTGATGGGGTGTTCTGATGAGACCCTGGCAGGGGCAGGGGCTGGGGAGCAGACTGCTGGGAGAGCCAAGTGCAGGCCTGGAGTCCGGAACCCTGCTGCAGCCACCTTGTGCCTGATACCCGATCTCCAGGGCAGACAGCGTGGGGGGCAGGCCCGTCACCCCCAGGCTCCAAGGCAGGACTTCAAAGCAGCCCTCCCTGTGGGAGGGAGCAGCAGGGAAGGCAGGCTCTGCGCTGGTGAGCTGGGGCGACATGCTGGAGCTGGAGCCCAGTGCCGGCCAGGAGGCAGGTCTTTCTGGACGAAGGGCGGGGCCTGCGTCCCAGGTCTGGGCACCCTAAGCAGCTGAGCCCACGCTCTAAATGCAGAAACTCTCCGGGCGCCAGATCCCCGGGCTCATGTAGCCCAGGAGCTGGTGCTCCACCTGTCCATGTGCACAAGGAGGGGTCACGACCCCCAGAGGTGCCAGTTACTTGCACCAAGGCCCGCCCTGGGCCAGGCCAGCGCTAGTGCGGCTCGCTGGGGTTCTGCGGCGGCCGGGGCCGGCCAGGGTCCATGTAGCTGCTGCTGTTGTCCAGCTCAAAGCCGCGCCCGCCCGAGGGCGTCTGGGGCATGAACTGGCGGAAAATGCTAACGCTGCCATGCCAGAAGGTGGGCTCTGGGAGCCGGCCCACCACACTCCACGCCCGAGTCTCTGGATCATAGGCCTCCACCACGTCTGAGAGTTCAAAGGTGTTGTCGTAACCTCCCGACACGTAGAGCTTTCCTCCGAGGACGGCCAGGCTGCCCCCAACATGCACCTGTGGGTCAAAGGGGTGGGTGGGTGAATGGAGGCTGGCAGCAAGGGCAACACAGCGCGCCAGACCCCGCTCCAAGGAGAAGGTGCTTGGGGACTCAGCGGTGGGTCTGTCCCAACAGTCCCGGTCTATGTCGTGCTGAGAGCACAGCAGTCGCCTCCTAGTGTACCCCAGGGTCAGTCCCCAAGCCCTGTCTGAGCTCATCCTGTGTCGCACCCTCCTCCGGGCCTTTGCACGGACTGTCCCTCTGTGACACTGCCCCAGCATGAAGCCGGCTCGCAGCAGGCGACCAATCGGTACTGGCCGCAGCGGACGACCAAGCCGCGTGACCCGGGGGTCTAACCGAAGGTCTCCGTGTCTGCGGCCAAGTGCAAAGAGATGAGACGCCAGGTCTCGTCAGAGAGCCCCAGGAGGGCCAGCACGGCCCTGCCCGCCAGGACGGTCCCCGTGACGGACCCTGCCCGGCGCCCCTGCAGACTCACCTGGTTCATCGCGGGGATCTTGTCCCACTCGTTCTTCGTAGGGTTGTACACGTCCACCTCGGCGGAGTCGTCCCTGTGGGGGAGGCGGGGAGTTTGAGGGGGGCACTCTGGGCGGGGAGGGTTGGAGGAGAGTCCTCCAGGGCCCTCTCCATGGGGGACGTCTCTGATGGCCGCTGGCAGCCCAACTGGTCATGAAGCCCACCTGGGCGGCACAGCTGACTTCCGGTCTAGACTCTGGCCAGAATCAGCCTCAATCCCGACTCTGAAAGATCACGCCCTTGGCAGCTTCGACCCTTCCATGCTACCCAGCACCAACGAGGCGGCCCCTGCCCCTCACTGCGGCCACAGGGGTCTCCTTCAGATCCCGAACTTACCCCAACCCCCTGAATGGGCTCCTACTCACCCTTCCCATCCCCCTGGGGCCGCCCTGCCAGGCCTCCAGAATTCCCGTTCCAGCACACCCGCCTGCCCCATGGCCGCGGCCTCCAGTCCTGCCCCATCACTGCTGTGTCCTCGGAGCCCAGCAGGCACCGTCACAGGATGAGGGCACCAGCGACGCCCCTCCCTTTGGGGCCCCCTCCAGCCTTGTCTGATGCTCCGAGGCACGGCCCCCCAAGTAGCAACAGTGACAAGGAGCACAGGTAGGGGGTGGCAGGGGCGCCCATGGGGAGCAGCCCGGGCCTGGCAGTGGCTCGGAGCCCAGGCACAGGAAACTGGGGCCGCTGGGTGCCCACACACCTCACTATGGACAGAGACCTGGGTTCGGTAGAACCTCTCACACAACACGTTACTCTTGCTTTGATTCCCCCATCATTTCAAACTGTGAAAACCATCCTGTTTGTGGTCGAGGTGATGACGAGGAAGGCCGGGACCCACTGGGCTGCCACCCCCAGCGGACAAACGGGTAGACGGACCGCAGCCTGGGGGCGGGACAGGGCCCACCCCTTCCTGTGTGGGGCCGGGGAGGCCCAGCCAAGGGCCACTTTTCATTCGCCGGGACCAAGACGGGTACCTGCTCAGCCCAGGACAGCAGCGCGAGCAGCGAGGCGTCCACACAGCACCCGACTTCCAGACAGGTGTCGGGTGGGGGTTATGGGGCTCTGGAGCGCATGAACAGGGACCAGTGAAGGCGTCAGACTTGTCCCCCACTTCAGGTGGAGGCCGGCCTCCCAACTCCGGGGCAAGCTCTGGCCCTTCCCGACTGCTTACTTTTTTTTGGCCCTGGGGCTGGTCTGGGAGGCCCGGCCAGGCCCCCAGCTCCACTCAGGCACCTGGAGCAAGGCCGACAGCACACCAGGGGCGGAGGGCCCGGGGCTTCCACGTGGGCTGAAGCACATCACCGGCTGCCCCCCCGAGCCTGTGCGACCTCACTGGGACACCCACCTTTTCCCAGTGCGGGGTAGGGAAAGTCTCAGGTTGCCTAGTGACAAACAAGTGACAGACCAGGAAGGGAGACCCGGGCCCCGCCCAGACAGGAAGCCTTTGGGTGTGACCGGGGGCCACAGGGTGGGAGGCTGTTCACAAGGGTGTTGGGCTGGAACGGCCAGCGAGGCCCAGGCCAGGCACTGGTGCTCTGCGGGTGGTATTTATAGCAGCTGCCACCCCCTCTTTGAAGACAACCACCCGGACTTGGGGGAGGGAGAGCAAGCCGAAGGTCAGAGGTGTTTTGTAAGAAGCCCAGGCGCTGGCTGGGGTTCCAGGGTGTTCTCAGGGCCGACGGCAGGCTGCTGCCGGGTGAGGACAAGCAACGCTGCCGGTTCTTGATGTGCTCACCCAGGAAGCCGGGGGCGGGGGCGGGGGTGGGGGAGGCTGAGAAGCAAAGCGCACTCGTCTGCTGAATCCCAACTCAAAACCCCAGGCGGACCGGACAGAGGGCAGCGCTGTTCACAGCGACCCCCTTCTCCCGCCCTGCTCCCTCAGGCAGACCATGGGCCAGAGGGAGCAGCAGACCGTCACGCCCACACCAGCTCCTGGCCCCTCGTGTCCACCAGCCAGCAGGAGGGGGCCGTGTCCACTCCGCGCTGCCCAGGCCACCGCCCAGACCAGGGATGCCTCCTGGGGACCGGGGTGGATGCCCTTTTCCCAAGCCTGAGCCCCCACATAAAGCTGGGGGCCATGGGCAAGCGTCCCAACCCTCCTGCCATCGCTGAGGTACAGGCAGCACCGGACACCAGGGCCCTGACACCCGCTCACTGTCCTCATCACACACGGGCAGCTTCGGGGCTCCCCAGAAGTCGTCATTTGACAAGACTCTGAGGCCTGCTATGCCGGGGGAGACACTGAGCCCTGGGCGGGAGTGGGGGCAGCTCCTCCACCGCGTGGCCCCGCCGCCAGCCACGGCCACAAAGACTCGAGGGGTCAAAAGCTGCCCCTGATCCGATGCCAGGCCCTGCCGGGGTCCTTTTGAACAGAGAAAATACAAGAACCACTTGGGTATTTTAGGAGGCCCCTCTGGAAGCAAGTCCAGCCGAAGGGACACCACGAGGTCTCCGCAAGATGGAGGCACCTGCTTAGGGGCGCCCGTGGAAACCTTCCTAGGAGGCAGAGCCCAGCCTCAGGGGTCAGCGAGCCCGGCCTCAGCACCCAGCGCCTCGGTCTCCTTGTCAGTCCAGTTCCACGGGGACTCACCTGATGAAATACATGAGTCCGTTCAGCGTCACCGTCTTGGGGGCGAAGGACCAGGGCGGGAGCTGGCCGCAGTCCACCAGGGACCACAGGTCGACGTCGGGGTCGTAGCACTGCATCACCATGGTCTCCTTGCCGGCCAGGGAGCCGATGGCGTAGAGCCGGCCGCGGCAGGCCGTGGTGGAACAGTTGTCCATGGGGTAGGTCATGGGCTGCAGGGCCTCCCAAGAGTCGGTGTTGAGGTCGTAGCGCTCCGTGCTGTCCGCGGCCACCACGTACAGCAGCCCGTCCAGCACGGAGGAGCTGTGGTACTCGCGGGCCTTCAGCATGGGCGCCACCTCCGTCCACTCGTTCACGCTCGAGTTGTACCGCCACACGCAGTTGTAGAGCCGGGAGCCGTCAGACCCGCCTGCAGGGGCACAGGGGGTGGGTGGTCAGCCCAGGGTGCCCACTGGATCTCCCTGCACTGCCCAGTGGGTGGTGTCTCCCGGCGGAAGGAACCTCACAGGCCTTTTGGATATGAATGTGGGGGGGCTCTGCCGTGGATATGATATGATATGATATGAATGTGTAGGGGCTCTGCCGGGGGAATGCAGGAAGGAACCCCAGGCCCAGAAGACAGTCAGCCGAGCTTCAGGTTTAAACCACCACCAGGGGGCCTGCCTGGGCCTAGGCACTATCAAGCTATTTATTGCCAGGCAGTAAGTTCCATCCCCAGCCAAGGAGCTACCCACACGGCGCAGCAGACCTCTCCTGCCTTCCCACTGCTCCCCTCGGCAGTGTATTTCAGTAGATCCACCTGTTCTGCTCCCCACTCTGTCTCTGGTGAATCCTCTCGACCCCTGCACCTCTGGCCTAAACCCCGGGTCTTCTGTGCATAAATAAATAAAAATACCTTTACAGAAAAACACTACCAGGGTGAAGCCAAGGCCCTGGGGCCACATGCTGGCCCCCACTCACACTGCCTAACAGCACATCTACACCAGAAGGGGAGCCACAAAGCAGGCACGCTGGGGTGCACAGGGACTTGTGCACCAGAGCCTGGGCTCCCTGGTACCCCTTCCTAACCAAGGCTGCTCCAGGTCGAGCCGAGAGAAACTCTACTTTGTGCTGGAGCAAGAGCTCTCAGGCCACGCGTGGGGCTTCGGGTGCTAGTTCTTCCTGTAGGTGCAGGTTTGAGGCGTGTTGTTTGGAAAAACCTGCCAGGCTGACCACGTGCGATGGTGACCCCCCTGTCTGGAGCGGTGATCTCCACAGCCCAAAACATTCCATCAAGAGACCAGGTCACAGCACGCTGTTAAAACTGCTCCCTCTTATCACCAGTCACGCCACTCTCTCACTCTGCCTAACCGGTGAGTCAAACTTCGGGTATGAGAGTGGAGAAGACAACAGGTCCCTATGGGCTCAGCACTGCTTGAGACTTCGGACCGGGGTGGGGGGTGTCATGGAACAGAGCCCCATGGTTAAGGAGGGGGCTACGCCTGCTTCTGTTTTTTTTATTTCAAAAAGAGCTAACGGGAGACACGAAGGAAGCCCACGAAGGCGGTGATGGTGACGGAGTTAGTCCAGGCCTACCAGGACACTGGATCCCCCGTGAGGGCACCCCAGCACCCAGCGATGCCCCCAGGCCGGGGCCCCCGGAGCAGAGCAGGCACCACATCCTGTCTGCCTCCAGCGGCTAAAGGGAGAGAGCCCAGTCCCTGTGAAGTGGGGCCAGCTGTGTGCTAGGCCAGGCAGGCCCTGTGAAATCCCCCGCAGGCGGCTGGGTGGAGTGACCCAGCCGCCAGCCCGAAGCGGAGACATTTATGGAAGTGAGCAAAGTGGGGCCAGTCTGACCAGTTCTGGGAGGGACTTCACCGGCCAGACGGGTGTTTCCGCGCCCGCCCAGGCCACCCCGGGATCAGAAAAGGCCCGATTCTGATTCCGCAGAGGCCCGGGAAGGGGTGGCCGCAGCCCAGCGCGTCCCCGGGGGGAAGCGCCGGGTCTCTAGCCAGCGCCCCACGGGACGGACTGCCCGCAGGCCCCCTGGCTGATAAGAGCCTCCGAGGGGCCCCGGGTGGCGCTGGTTCTTTCCTTATATAGCCAGCACGGCCACCGCCCTCCTCACGCCACCGCAGAGGGGCCGCCAGCTTGAAGGGGGATTTCTCTGTAACGAAGTGTGGGAGAGCCCAGGGCTGGGGCTGGCGGGACCCGCCCAGCGTGACTCGGCAGTGTTTTGGGGTTTGGGCCAAGTAACTGGAGGAAAACCTCTTAGCATGTGACTGTGTTTACAGTGCGGGCCGGAGCAGCCCGACACGTGACCCACACGAAGGTGCAGGCCCGGGAGCTTGTCACCGGTGACAAAGAGGTGACTGAGCGCGTCAGCAGGCCGGGGTGCCTCGGTGGTGAGGAAGCCAGCCCCGGGGGGAGACGGATGTCTCACGGGGCGCGTCAGCCTCCAGCCGGCGCCTGCATTCCTCAGGCGGGAAAAGAAAGCACCCATTGTTCGGGGTCCAGCACTCTGCAAGCAAAAGGGGGGGGCACATCCTGGACAGGAGCGGGCGCTGCCAGGTACGGGGCTGCTCAAGCAGCTCCCTGACCCCAGTCACACCCGGGGGTCTCTGGACCCAAGAGAGGAACCTGCCGGGGAAGCCCAAGGCCAGCTCCGAGAGGAAGCTGGACAGTGGCCTCCAGGGCGGTCCAGTCCCGCCGAGGGACGCTCCCGGGGCCGCCCGGCCACTCACCCGTCACGTAGATGTCGTTGCCAAGCGCCACGATGCTGTAGCCCCCGCCCAGGTGGTCGGGGAACTCGGCCAGGTAGCGCCACTGGCCGGTCTGCGGGTTGTAGCAGTCGACGGTGACCAGCTCGTCGCAGTCCTGGTCGCAGCCGCCCACGAGCACCAGGATCTCGGCGAGGCCGGTGGAGGGGCGCGGGCGCATGCGGGGGCAGGGCCCGCGGTCGTGGCGGTCGTAGCGCGCCGCCTGGAAGTCGCGGGCCTCGCGCAGCAGGCGCAGGCAGGGCGGGCAGCGCGCCACCAGGGGCTCGGCCTCGACGTGCGCCAGCAGGTAGAAGCGGCGCACGAAGGGCAGGCGCACGGCCTCGAGCAGCTGCGGCCAGTGCGCGGCGCGGCGCGGCGGGTCGGCGCGCACCCAGCGCAGCGCCAGCTGGTAGGCGGCCTCCTCCTTGGGCACGCAGAGCCCGTCGTCGCGCAGGTAGCGCAGCAGGCGCGCCAGGGGCAGGCGCTCCAGCTGCTCGGCGCCCAGCTCGCCCACGTGGCGCAGGATGAAGCGCTGCGCCGCGCTCGCCAGCCCCGCGCAGCTGAAGGCCTCGGCGAAGTCCTGCATGTCCAGGCAGTTGGCCAGGTCGAGCTGCTGCTGCAGGAAGGCGCCGCACGCCTCCTTGACGGCCGGGAACTGCAGCAGGTCGGCGGCGCGCAGCAGCGGCTCGGCGTTGTCGCCGCTCACCGCCACGCGGCCGGTGTAGCTGAAGTCCAGCAGCAGCTGCAGCGTGTCGGGCGGCACCCCGTGCAGGCGCACCCGCTCGGCGCGGCTCTCGCGCAGCTGCCCCGCGAACATGGCGCGGAAGTAGGGGCTGGCGGCGGCCAGCACGGCGCGGTGCGCGGGGAAGTCGCGGCCGCCCGCCGCCTCCAGGGTCACGTCCAGGAACTTGCGCTCGGCGCGCAGCTGGCTCAGGCCGCGCAGCAGGCTCAGCGCGTGCGCCGGGTCGGAGAAGGGCAGCACGGCCTGGGGCGCCGGCCGCTCCATGGCGCGGGCGCGGGGCGCGCAGCGGGGACGCCCGGCCGGGGCCGCGGGAGAGACGCGGCGCGCCCGGCGCCGCCGCTATAAGTAGGGCCGGGCGGGCGGGCGGCCTCGCGGGGGCGGCCGGGCGCGGGGCGGGGCGCGCGGCGCCGCCCACTTAACCCCCGCGCGCCCGGCCCGCGCCCGGCTGAGTCACCGCGCGCCCCGCCCGCGCCCCGCCCGCCCCCCGCGCCCCGGGCCTCGCCGACCCCCCCGGCCCGGCCGCCGCGGCGGAGCGGGGAGGCGAGCCCGGCCCCGAAGCCCGGCCGCCCGGTCGCGCCGCCTGCCCGCCGCCCCGCCCCGGCGCTGGGCCGGCACAATGGCCGCCGCCGCTCGGGCTCCCCCGCCCCGAGCCCGGGCCCCGCCGGGCGGCAGCCGCGGGGACGTCAGGCCTCCAGCCAGGCCCCCCCCCCCCCCCCCGCCCCCGCCCCGCGCGCGGACTGGACGGGGCGCAGCGCCCGCCCCGCCGGTGCCCGGGCGCGCGGGCCGCGCCGCCGCCGCTCCTGGAGGGGGAAGGCGCCGGGCCGAAAACCGGGGGCCGGGAGAGCCCTGAGCTTTCGCGAGGCGCCCCGAGTGCGCCCCGCAGAACGCGCGGGCGCCCGAAGGCAGCCCCGGGCTGCCAGCCCCGTCCCCAGCCCCGGGCCAAGGTCAGCCGGGCACGGCCGGCCCGGGCGGGGGGTGAGGCTGTCCGGGTGGCCGCGAGGGAGGCCCCGGCCTCGCCTTAGCTCACTCTCCACAGAACCTCCTGAAAACACTCGCTGGAAGCCATTGTTTTCTTTGGTTCCGTGAGTCCTGCCGTGCTCAGGTTTGGGAAAGCCCCTCCTGTTGCCTCCAGTGCCCGGGTTTCCTAGTTGAAACCCGAGTTTCTGTCATTTCACAGCCCCCCCCCGCGCGGGCAGCGCGTCCCCCCACACCCACGGGGGTGGAGCCGTCCGGGGCCCGGGGCCCGGCCGAGCGAGCGCAGCCCCCGAGGAGGCCCAGCCGCGGCCCCCGCAGAGGAGGGAGCTGCCGGCGCCCCTGCCCGCCCTGCCGCGGGGACACGTCTGGCCCGCATTTCAGCAGGGGAGGCCGGGCTCAGGGAGGAAACAGCAGGTACCCGCCGGCCGCCGATGCCCATAGATGGGCCGGGAAGGGCAGCGCCGCATTCCTGGGCCCAGGAGCCGGGCCAATCGCTCCCTCGCGCACGGACCGTGACAGAGGCTGAGCGGCCAGGAAGCGGGATGTGGATGGGGAAGCCCCGGCCCCCGCCCACCTTGCACCAACCACAGCCTTGGAGCCGGCCTTCCACAGCGCAGATCCGCGGCCAGCCTGGTGTGTTTCTAAGGGGGCTTCGACAGACCCCCCTGCAGCCTCCTGGGCTGCCCTGAGGAGCACAGAGTTAAGTATTGGAAGGGACGACCTTCCTGCTCCAGCGCATCTTTTTTTTTTTTTTTTAAAGATTGATTCACTCATGCATACAAGAACTGGGGTACAGGCCAGATGTGCGGGAGGGTGGGTGGATTCACCAGAGACAGCGGGGAACACAGCAGGCAGACTGACAAATACACTGCCGAGGTCTGCCGCTCCATGTGGGTATCTCCCCCGCCCGCCAGGACTGAACCCGCAGCGCTGCAGAGGCTGCGGACAGCTTCACCGCGCTGTGCTCAACCGCCTGTGCCACCAGGGGAAGCCCTCCAGCGCATCTTGTGAGAATCAGATTGCCCCGTGATAGGGCCTGATCGATGTTTTCATAGGCGTAACAAAAGTGTGAGGTTCACACTTTCTCTGTGTGGTTAGGTTTGTTTTTGTTTTTGCTTGCTTGCCTTTCCTGCTTTCTGTGCCAGACCTATACAATCTGTGCATTAAAGAAAGAAAACAAGTCAAAGTGGAATGAAAGATTCAGTTGTTGAGTAAAAAAGGAGATTATTATTAACATCCCAGACTTAACAGGCCAGCTTTTGAAGCAAGTCCTGAAAGGAATGTGGTTAGAAAAGGCAGGCCCAGATTTAGACCTGTCAGCTGTGTTTGGAATTTTGAGTAACACATCAACCCATCAGTCTCCTGAGTTCAAAATGGGAGAGTGGCCACCCATTCCCATGTCATCCATACAGCCCATACAGCCGGCAAACTGTTGTTAATGAAGGGGATTCAAACCCAAATTTTATCACCCAACCCCATGTGCGGGAAGCGCTATGGTTGGTTAAGGAAGAGGATAAACTTGTCAATTCAGCAACAGTTTGTGGGAAAATGTATTTATAGGTTAAGCTTCAGCCAGGACAATTTTAGGAGTTTATCTTTTCCATAATCATGACAGTGGTGTTTACCTAAATAATTTCTTTGAAAAAAATTTTTTTGTATATAGAAGAACTGGGGTGCAGGCCAGAGGTGCAGGGGATGAGAGGATTCCCCAGAGACACAGTGGGGAGGACAGGCCAGATCTACTGAAATACACTGTTAAGGGGAGCAGCAGGCGAGACAGGAGAGGTCTGCCACACCATGTGGGTCAGCTCCCTGGCCGGGGATGGAACTCAGGCCATAGCAGTGATAGCGCTGAGACTTCACCCCTAGGCCAGCAGGAGGGCACCTTAAATAATTTCTTTATGCCAATGTAATTTAACACAAAATGGGACTAGACAAATTCAAACTACCTCCTTTTGATATTTGAGTTAGGATTTTGGGCAGACGGGGTAAAAGGTGGCTGAGATAATGTTAAAAGTTGTTATCCTTTTGAGAACATAAAAAAAGACATAACTTAGCCTGGTTAGAGTCACCCTTTTTCCCTACTATATGCCCTGATTTTTTCTGGTTCTGGGTTGCATGGGTGTGGATAGTAACACATTTACAATATAATAACTTTTTTTAAAAGATTTATTTTTGTGTAGAACTGGGGCGTAGGCCAGAGGTGTGGTATGGGGGGGATAACAGGGTTCACTAGAGACAGTGGGGCGCAGAACAGGCAGATCCACTGAAATACACTGATAAGGGGAGTAGCAGGAGAGGCAGGAGAGGTCTGTTGTGCCATGTGGGTCAGCAACCTGGCCGGGGATCAAACTCAGGCCATCATAGGGATAGGGCTGGACTTAACCCCTAGGCCTTTGGGTAGGCCTATATTAACTTCATTCAAACAACAAAAAAAAAAGATTTATTTTTATACAAGAGCTGGGGTACAGGCCAGAGGCGCCGGGGGATTCACCAGAGACAGAGCAGAGAGCAGAACAGGCAGACGACAGAAATACACTGCCAAGGGGAGCAGCGGGTGTGACAGGAGAGGTCTGCTGTACCATGTGGGATTCTCGCTGGCCAGACGGGATAGAACCCGCACAGCGGAGGCTGTGGACAGCTTCATAGTGCGGCGATGAACCCGCTGTGCCACCGGGGAGGCCCTATTAACTTCTTTTTTAAAGATGATTTATTTATTTATGCCTGTAAGAACTGGGGTATAGGCCAGAGGTGTGGGGGGTGAGAAGATCCACCAGAGACAGAGTGGGGAGCAGAACAGGCAGACTGACTGAAACACACTGCTGAGGGGAGTAGTGGGCGAGTCAGGAGAGGTCTGCTGTGCCATGTGGGAGCTCCCTGGCCGGGGATCGAACTTGTGCTGCAGTGGCTGCAGACAGCTTCGTAGGTTGCGTCTTAACCGCTTGTGCCACCAGGGAGACCCCCAACTTTTTTTTTAAAGAATGTTGTAGCTGTCTCTCGTTATGTAGCTCATTATTATATGTGAGCTATTGAAAGTAAAACTATTTAGTGTTTGGCACGTAGTGTTAGCAGTTAATCTTTATATTTTACTTACACAAACCATAAGAAAATTTGTTCATCAGTACGCATTCTCCTCACTAGATGAAAGGCTGACTACATCATTCAGAAATTTTTTTTTAACAATTTACAATCATTCATATATTCATATAAAGTCTGAAAAGTTTAAAACTATGCAATTTTGAGAAATTTTCACTTTCCCCCCCTTCCATGGAAATGGAAGTGAGAAAAGCAGGAGAGCAAAAATTCCTGAAAATTCCTAAAAGAATATACTATTAATTAAGCTAAATAACAAGCTGAAATACCAGAAAAATAATTCTGGGGAACATAAATCCTTATGTGTATAACACACTAACTAGGAGGCAGAAAGCTTTCCTGAATGTTCCCCTATGAATGCAGTGGAGCCAGTGAGCTTTAGGAAGGTGAAGCTATATTTGGTAACTCAATTAAAATAACTCCATTCTCAAGTTACTTACTGGGAAACCATGGTATTCTTAGTATTTTTAAACTTGTCACAACTTGTGCTAACATTGGCTTTTTTCTTCCTCTTTCCTAAGTAACTATAATCATCTGAGAATTAGTATGCAGCAGCAGGTATAATTTTTCTTTTTTTTAATTTTAATTTTTTTATAATAAGTCTTTTTATTTTTTTATAGCTTACGTGAAATTTTATTTTTAATTTTGTATCTATTTTTTTTAAATTTTATTTTTATATTCCCCATACAATTGCAACGCCCTTATTTTGACCCCAATCCCTCCCCTCCCCGCCCCCCAGGTATAACAGAAAACAAAGAGTCATAGACTCCAAGGACCTTGCTTCGGTGGCTAATGCATTCATGGAGGAATTCTAGATCTGCTCCCGCAGCCCGGGAGGAGTACAGTCCACTCGAGAAATTGGCGTAACACAGAAACCTAACCCTGTCCTGCAGAAAAAGGCAACCTTATTCACAGGCACATATGTTATTGAACTTGGGTCAGCTGCTGGGGTTACAGTCCTCTGTTTTTTAAAGATTTATTTATGCATATAAGATTGGGGTGTAGGCCAGAGGGGTGTGTGTGTGGGGGGGTGAGAAGATTCACCAGAGATAGTGGGGAGCAGAGCAGGCAGATGGACTGAAATACACTGCTGAGGGGAGCAGGGGGCCAGACAGGAGAGGTCTGCTGCGCCATGTGGGTAGCTCCCTGGCCTGGGATCCAACTCAGGACTCAGTGGCTGGCAACAGCTTGATAGTGCTGAGACTTAAACCTCTGTGCCACTAGGGGCTCTGGGTTACAGTCCTTTGAATCTAGTTAAGGGATGGCAAATATTAATGTTCACACTTCCTTCAAAGTGCCAGTTTCCAAGGGAAATCGAAGAAAGGCGGGAGAAAGTTGGCCTGCAGTTTTCTTTCCCCGGAGAGCAGGCAGCGCAAGGGGCAGGGACAGCACAGCAGTTAAGTGCTGGTCAGGCTTGCGCACTGAGAATCACCCTTTAGGAACAACTTACTCGAAAAATTGCTGTCGGGCACCTGTTGGAGCAAGTTATCACTGTCTCATGACACAATTCAAGTTGGGGGTGTTCCTCCCTAGTGTGACTGAGTGGCCTAGTGTAGGTTCCCCAATTCTAGGCTGCTGTACATCCATCAAATTCACAATGATTAGGAGCGAGTTCTTGATTTCACGCAAAATTTGAGAAATAGTACCTGAATATGTGAAAAATTATTCCCTAGGGAATAATGACTAGATATAAACTTTCAAAAATTAAATAAATTTCCCTCCTCTTTCCTAACAGCCAATGACATAATATCCTTCTTGGCCATTTCCTATTCAGGCAAAACCAGTTGTGCCTGGAGAATCTGACGCTGGGCAACACTGGTCAACCCCAGGACAATTGCTCTGACCACGGAGATCAGATGACATTCCAATTCTGGCTAAAAGTGGCGTCTGAAAATGACAACTCTGGAAGAAGTTAGTAATGATGTTTTCATAGGCCAAGTCCAATGCCTGATTAAAGAAAAAAAAATCTTACAGCTTTGCTAAAGCACCTCAATGTGTTATCACTTCGGGGCAGGCCCATCAGGAAAGATATTGCTGAGGTTTAAAAACAGCAGTGAGGGCCTCCCCGGTGGTGCAGAGATTGAGCGCTGGGTTGCAAAGCTGCCCGCACCTCTGCAGCGCTGGTTCGATCCCCGGCTGCTCCCCGGCCACCGGAGGGTCTCACATGGCGCGCAGACCTCTCCTGCCGCCCGCTGCTCCCCTCAGCAGTGTCCTTCGGTCCTTCTGCCTGCTCTGCTCCCCGCTCTGGCTCTGGTGAATTCTCTCGCCCTCCCGCGCTTCTGACTGTCCCCAGTGCTTGTATGTATAAATACATAAATCTTAAAAACAAAACAAAACAAAACAAAACACCAACAGTGAGTGTAAACCACCATTTGAAGCCAGTGCTACACTATAAAAATGCCCCAGCGTAAGCATAACCTCGCAGCTGAGGCTGGAGAAGTATTCCTAAGATCCAGTCTCTCAATTACGAAATGTTTCAGTCAATGAACTTCTCCACCTCAACAGCCAACCAGCCTGGCAGTCACGGCCTGGGAAATCAGCTGGTGTTTTGGGGCGCTTCCGACCACCGACTTGACCTGGCATGTCGGTCGGTTTTCTGATTTGAACCTAAAATTCATGTCCCCCTCCGGCCGGCCTCCCTGCCCCCCTTCCTTTGCCTTCCAAGCCCCCGGACAGGTCGCTGAGGCCTCGGCTGTGTGCGCAGGGGGCTCGCGCTGTCACGGGGCTGCGGACCGTCCAGGGGGCCTCCCGCGGCCATCGGGCGCGGGCTCTTACCACCGGGTGTGCGGCCCATTCCCAGCAGGGGAAGTTGTAAGACACCGTGAAACAGGGAGGGCCCGTCTCGGCCCGGCCCGCGCACACCGCGAACCGCACGAGACACCGACGGCCCGAGCCGGCCTCCGCCCGCCCCGACGGCGACCCCGGGGAACCGGCTCTGGGGAGGAACCCAACCAAAGCGCGGGTGCGCGGGCGCCGCGAGGTCGGGGAGAAAATGGAAAAGAAGCTAAGCAAGCCGCTCCACCCTACCGAGCGAGGCCGGGTTTTTTAAAAACGCGGCGCCCCGACACCCCGAGTGGGTCCCCCGACACCGGGGCCAGCCCCGCGGCGCGAGCCCCGCTCGGCGGGAGCCGCCGCCCGAGCCCCAGCCGCGAAACACGCCCGCTGCGCCCGGCCGAGGCGCGGGGAGCCGAGCGGGGGGCGCCGCGACGTCAGCGCTCGCCGCCCCGCTCCCGCCCGGCCGCCTGGCGACGAACCCCACAAAGGGCGACGAACCCCAAGTCCCGAAGGAGAAAGAGGAGGCGCGAGCCGCCGCGCCCTCCCCGCCCAAGGCCGCCCAAGGCCGCCCAGGCCGCCAGCCCCGCCTCCACCCGCGGGGGCGACCCCCGCTCCCGCCCCCGCCCCCGCCCCCGGACACAGCGCGGGGGCGCCCCTCAGGCCGCCCCTCCCCCACGGCCGAGCCAGCGCGACCCCCGCACCTCCCCCGCCCCGGCGGCCTCAAGTCGCGGAGACACCACCTCCACGGGCCCGGCGGCCGCCGCGGTGCGCTATGGGGGCTGGAGTCCTCGGGGCGGCCTTCGTGCGCCTCCGCGGCGAGGCCGCGGACTACTGCTCGCTCCCACAATGCCCCTCGCCCGGCCAGTGGCCACGCCCCCTCGCCGACGGCCGCCGTCGCCCCCAGACTACATTTCCCGACAGCCCTCGCGGCTCTCCCCGCCCTCCCTCCCGAGACACGAGCCGAACTGGGCGTCAGGTCGGGGAGCCGGTCGGGTTCCCGCTCGCCGCCGCCGCCGCCCCCCGCAGCGCCCTCGCCCGCCGCGCCGGCCGCGGAGCTGCACCGCCCGCGCTGCTCGGCCCCGGCCGCCGGCCCGCGCGCACAGAGCCCGGGGCGCGACACGCGCCGCGCCGCCCGTCACCTCCGGCCGGGGGGACCCCTCGGGCCCGCCTCGCCCCGCGCGGCCGCCGGCGCCCCCCGCCCGCGCCCCGCGCCCGCGCCGCCCCCCGGGCCTGCACCCGCGGCGCCGCCCCCCGCCCCCCGCCCGAACATGGACTCCGGCTCCTGCGCCGCCGCCTTCCACCCGGAGGTGAGTGCGGGCTGCGCCCGATCGCCCCCGCCCACCCCGCCCGGCCCGGCCCGGCCCGGCCCGGCCCCGGCCCCGGCCCCGCCGCCGCCCGCGCCCCTCCCCCACCCGCGCCCCCCGCCGGCCCCGCCCCCCGCGCGGCCCGCGCCCCGCTGGCCTCGCCGCGGCGGCCTCCCGCGCCCCCGCGCCCGCCCCGGCGCCCCCGCCCCGCCGGCCGCAGCCCCGGCCGCCCGCCCGCCCCGCCGGCCCCCGCGCCCGGGCCCTCGGCCGGGGACTCCGCTCGCGAGCCCCGCCCGCCCGCCCCCCGCGCCCCCCCGCGCCACGGGCTGCGGGGGCTGGTCCCGGGGGTCCCACCCCCCGCGGGCCCCGAGGTGGGTCCGCCGCCCCACCGGGCGCCTCCCTCGGCCCCCGCCCCCCCCCCCCCGCCCCCCGCCCCCCGCCCGCGCCCGCTCGCCCCGCCCCCCGCCCTCCGGGGCTCGGCCGCGGCTCCGGCCGCCCCCCGCGCCCCCCGCCCGGCGCGGCCCGGGGCCGGTGTGGGGGGGCCGCGCCCGATCGCCGCCGCCGCCCCCCCGGGGTCGCAGGCCCGGCCCGGCCCGCCGGCCTCCCGCGCCCCCCGCGGCGGGCCCCGCGCCTTCCGGGGTCGAGGGTCGGGGGCGGCTTCCGCGGGGGGCCGCGCCGCCATCTGCTGCCGCGGGGCGCGGGTCCCCCCGCCCGAGAGCCGGGCCCCGCGGGGGAAGTTCTTCCCGGGAGTTGCGGCCGGGCCGTGTCCCCGTCCCTCCCCCGGCGGGCGGGCGGGCGGGCGGGCGGGGCGGGGGCCGGCGGGAGCCGCGGGCCGCGCGCTGGACCGGGCGGGAGCCCCCAGCGCGCCGCCGCGCCGGAGGGCCGGGCCGGGCCCACCCGCGCCCCCTCGCGCCCCCCTCGCGTGCCCCGCGGGGCGGCCCGGGCCGCAGGTGGGGGGGGCGGGCGGGGCTTGGACGCGGGCGGGGCGCGTTGCTGTCGCCCCCGGGGCCATCGGGGCGCCGCCCCCCGCCGCCTCGGAGGGCGCCCCGGAAAGACCCCCCCGCCCGCCCCCGGCCTCCCCGGCCGAGCGGGGCCGGGCCGGCGCTGGCTCAGCGCGGGAGGCGGCCGCGGGGCACCCTTGGGTGCGGGGCGGGTGGGGGGCAGGGGCGGCTGGCGGCCGGGGAAGGGCCGCCCTGGGGGCGAGCCGCGGGGCGGGGCGCGGGTCCGGCCTCAGAGCCGCGGCGGCAGCGGTTGGCCTGGGGATCGCGTAAAGAGCTGCGGCTCAGCCGCGGCGCCCGTCCCCAAAGTGGGGAGCCCGCAGACCCGGCTCCTGGAGCCCCGGCGCGGGCTGAGGAAACGCGGGCCGTGGCGCTCCTGCCCCGCGGGCCTGGACGGGGGTGACCCGGCCCTGGGCGCCCTTCCGGCGCTGGCGCGTTGGGCTGGTGGAGTTTGCCCCCCTCGAGCGCCCCTCACCCCCGCACCCCGTCTCCCGGCAGGAGTACTCCCCCAGCTGCAAGAGGCGCCGCACGGTGGAGGATTTCAACAAGTTCTGCACCTTCGTCTTGGCTTACGCGGGCTACATCCCCTACCCGAAGGAGGTAACCCCCCTCCCCGGGCGGGCGGGACTCTCTGGGAGGCTGGGAGGCCTGGGGTGGTTTCTGCGGCTCCTGGGGGGTGCTTAGGGGGGGCTTCAGGAGCACCTGGGCTTTACTCTGCCGGCTTTAAATCCTGCCCCGCAGCTCTCCTTGGCCTCTGAGGAGGGAGGTGCTGTTCCTTGTCCCCATTTTGAGGATAGAGAGGGGGCACTGGGGCGCACCCCCTGCCCTGGGCCGCCCAGCAGTGGCAGTGCCTGGGGTGCCCCTCCCGGCCCGGTGCCTCCGCACTGCCCTGCCCCAGGAGCCTGCCTGCTGGGACGCCGCGAGCTGGCCCAAGTCTCATGTAGCTCGTGGGGTTCCACCTTCCCTGCTCCAGGCGGGCGGGGACAGCGGCAGGTGCTCCGTCTCCACCTCGGGTGAGGCTGAAGGAAGGGGACCTGGTGTTTCTCCCGCCCCCGGCGGGCGGAGGGCGCTGCCTGTGCCGGGCAGCTGGCGTTCTGCAAGCGGGACGCCCGGGTGGTTTCGGGCCGGAGTCCGCTCCTGGCTGCGGGTCGCTGCCTCCCCGCGGGGGTTCAGCAGTATTTTGGGAAGTTTCCAGTTTTTTTTTTTTTGAAGTGTCAGGAAACGCTCAGAGTTGATTTATATTCATTTAATTAAAAATATTGCATGTCTTTCGGGAGTACCAGTGAAGTGGGGGGGACTTGGCAGTGGGGAGATTGGAGGCCCTTCTCGCAGGTGCTTCCTGAGCCTTGACTTAGTTCTGGGCTGTGGGGCAGGGTCCCCCCGACTCCTGAGGACACCAAGAGGGAAGGGCGCAGGCCCGTGGCTGGGGGTCTGCCTGAGTGGGGGCTCAGCGTCTCGCCTCTGTCCTTCCAGGAGCTCCCCTTGAGGAGCAGCCCCAGCCCCGCCAACAGCACCGCCGGGACGGTCGACAGCGATGGCTGGGAGGCCGGCTTCCCGGACATCCCCTCCGCGGTGCCCCTGCCCGTCTCCGACCGCTGCTTCGGCCACCTGCAGCCCGGCCTGCTGCCGCGGCCCAAGCCCAGCAACTTCCTGCTGGACAGAAAGACCGACAAGCTGAAGAAGAAGAAGAAGAGGAAGCGGAGGGACAGCGAGGGGAAGGAGGGGTACATGGGGAGTCTGCTCAAGCTGGAAGCTGCCGATCCTTACGTGCAGACCCCCACGAGTCCCCCGCTGCAGGGTCTCCCCCAGGCCCCGGGCGACCCCTGCTCCGGCTGGGACTCCGACACTCCTTCCAGCGGCTCTTGCGCCACCGTGTCACCCGATCAGGTCACAGAGATAAAGACTGAAGGCAAACGGACTATCGTCCGGCAGGGGAAGCAGGTGGTGTTCCGGGACGAGGACAGCACCGGCAACGACGAGGACATCATGGTGGACTCAGGTGGGCGCTCCCCGGGCCGGCCCGGTGTGGCTGGAGCGACAGCAGAGGCTCCCGCCCTTGCTGGAGAAAGGTCGGGGCAGGCGGGCGTGGTGTTTCGGAAGGGCGCGCGCAGCCAGGCTGCGCCGAGACCCGGAGAAGGGAGCCGGGGAGCTCAGCGGCAGCGGGTCCCCCGGTGGCGTCGCTGGTTTTCGGGAGGGCGGGCTCCGCGCGCTGGGGTCAGGTGTCACCTCAGTGCAGCTGTCTGTCCCCTGGGACGGGGGCTTTCCCGAGGGGAAGGGGATCCTGATGGGGGGGCGGGTCCTGGGAAGCTTTGCCCTGGTCTTGATGTTTCTCTCCTCGCAGATGACGACTCTTGGGACCTCGTGACCTGCTTCTGCATGAAGCCGTTCGCCGGCCGCCCCATGATCGAGTGCAACGAGTGCCACACCTGGATTCACCTGTCCTGCGCCAAGATCCGGAAGTCCAACGTGCCGGAAGTGTTCGTCTGCCAGAAGTGCCGGGACTCCAAGTTCGACATCCGCCGCTCTAACCGGTCCCGGATGGGCTCCCGGAAGCTGTTTCTGGACTGACAGCTGGCGCTCGAGGTGTCGGGAGGGACCCGGTGTTCCTCGGCCCCTCCGAGTCGAGCACAGAACCCCCCGCCGCGGTGCAGGCAGACCCCGCCATTCAGGTGCCTAAGCCAAGGACCGGCCGTCCGCGTCGGAACTGTACATAGCAGTGACTGAATAAAGTCTCCGTTGGCCACAGCCGCTGCCGGCGCCGTTCTCTGCAGCGGAGGCGCCCCGCCGCGGTGGGTCAGTTCCCCCGGAAGCGGGGTAGGTGGCACCGTGAATTCTTGCTCCACTGGCCGGGGGGGGGAGGCCGGGCCGCTGTGACACCGGCCTCCGCGGTGTAGGGGGGAGAGGGTCCGTGTCCCCGGCGCGTCGGAACAGCCCCCGCGCGCGCGTCCCCGAGTGTAAGTCTCCTGCAGTAAGTGTCTGCACAGCCGGTTCCAGCTGCCCCCTCTGGGCCGCCCGCTTCCCGCCTCCTGGGGGCGCCCTGCTGGGGTCCTCACGTCTCCCCCTGAGCGGGGCGCCCCGGGGCGGCGGCTTGGCCAGTTCGCCCTGGGTTTCCCTCCGTTTGTTCAAAGGGACAGGATGTGGCCGCTCCTCTTGGAACGGGGGTCGCGGAGCCCTGTGCTCATAACTGTTTCCTGTTTTGCACGATGTAAAAACCTGTCTTTTTGCACGATAATAGCCAAAAGTGTGGGCAGGTCTCTGCCTGGGTGCCCTTCCTCTCCGGCTGGTGTAAGAGCCCTGCTGGGCCCGGGCAAGCAAGGTGGCAGCTGCGGTCTCTTCCTCTCGTGCCGCTGCCCAGGAGCAGGCGAGGCCGCGCGGGCTCGGGCGTGAGTTCCTCTCCGTCGGGCTGAACATCGAAGGTCTCTCTGCGGATTCTTGCTCCCCCAGTCCCCATTCAGGCTGGCCTGCTGGTTCCACGGGGCACGGGTACGACTGGCAGGAAGGCTGTGTCTGGTTTGAGCCGGCGAGGGGGCGGTCAGGTAACATTGGCCCGGAACTGTGCAGAGTTCTTCAGAGCCCGAGTCTGACCCTGACCCGGGTGGCCCCCGGCAGCCCCGCCCGGAGAAGCCCCCGCAGGGCTCTGCCAGGCCGGTATGCCCTGGACACGGGTGGTTCTGGGGTTGGCGGGAGACCAGGGCTTTGTGCTGCTTCAAGGTCGCCATCGCTCTTCCCCAGTTCAGATACTTGTTCTCAAAATTGTTTTCTGTCGGGTGAGTGGCGGCGTGTGTTTTCCGGGAGCGTTGTTCTTACAGAGCATGGCGAGGGAAGAATGCCAGGCTGGACCCCCGCTCTCCCTGGGGGGCTGCACCCGCCATGTCCCGGCCGGGCCCTGGGGGTTTTGAGGGGTTTGAGGGGCCAGAGGCCAAGTTTGTCTAGTGTCTTTCATGCTTGACCAGCCAACTACCTTTTTTTCCCCTCCAATTTTATTTTTGATTCTGTTGCTAATATTAACACAAAAATAGAAATAGTTTCTGAAACCTCGTTTATGATGAAGATCCCCAAGGGAGAAACTGCCGTGGAGGAGAACGGGGAGAAGCTGGCTGAGGAACCACCTTCCCCCCGGACCACAGCCGGCTCTGACCAGGGCGAACAGCCAGGAAGAGTAGGGAGGAATTTGCCAAAGATTTGCCCCTTGCCATGGCCTGTCCAGTGTCTTCAACATGAGAATAGCCAAAGTTCCAAAGGGTTTTTACTTTTTTTTTTTTCTTCTAAACGCTCAAGGTTTTAAAAGTGTGTTCAAGGTGCGTGATTTTAGTGCGGAGCCGCCAGCCCGGCGATGGCTGTGTCTTGGGGGGCCCGCCGCCTGGCGATGCCTCTGGAAGGCTTCCATGTTCATCTCGGTTTCTGTTCTTCCCTTTCCTTTTTGTTCTTCTAACACATCTACCCTGTGGGTGGTGTCCTGAAGTCAGGACACCTTGGTTTTGTTAAGATTGAGCTGGGCGGCTGCGATCAGCTCCCTTCCCCATAGTAGGCTGACCCTTGGCCCATTCAGGGGCTCCCGGTGGGTGACTAATGAAGTGAGGGGAGGGAGAGCTGTTGTGTCACCCCCTTTGCAAGCCCCTCCCATTGGCTTTGGCCAGGCCAGACACTTAACACCGTTTACATGGTTCTGTGTAATTACAAAGTTTATGTGTATAAAGCGAAGCTGTTTCTGTGAAACTGTATATTTTGTAAATAAATATATTGCTACTTTGAGGTTCTTGTCTAGCTTGGGTGCTTGTACTCTGTGCTGAAGGACAGTTGGACGGTTCTCCTGTCACCTCCCCAGACCGTGATCAGATGAGCAAGTGACGTGAGAGCTTGAAGTTTAGCAGGGTGAAAAATGCCCGCAGCCCTTAATCAAGTTTTCTAGTAAGTTCTCCAGAAACCACAGTCTGAATAGGCGTGAATGGCTTTCACAGTCCTTCAGCGGTGGTGGATCAGCTTAAACCCCATGTTTAACCTGTTTTGGAACAGCTGCAGCCTGAGGTTCTGCAAACCCAGAACTGAATTTCTCTGGGGTGCTCTTGCTGCCCCCTTACACTGCCAGGGTCCCCCGAGTCTGAGCCTGGTGTCTGCCTAGCTCTGATTAGTGACCAAATAGTGGTCACCCAGGGCCGCCTCCCGCCAGAACCTGTGTAGCCTCTGGAGTCTGAAGCCACTGGCTGAATGGGGCCTTGAGCCTCCTCGGGTTTCCAGTTGTCCAAAGCCAAGCCCTCCGGTGTGAATCTTGGGGTCTCCCGAGCAAGGGAGTAGGGTGAGCAGCTTTCAGCGAACTGGGGTGAAACTGGCACTGGAGGCCCGGATTAGAGCTTGGGGTCCGAGTCGGGGCCCAGAGCACCCCTTGACGTGGCACCCTGGAACCCGTCCCACTCTGAGCGACGCGGGTCGCCGTGACCGCCAGAGGAGCTGGCAGTGGAGCAGAGCCGGGCTCGCGTCCAGCTCCGGGGCCCGAGGCCCCGCCCCGCCCCGCCCCGCCCCGCCCCCGCCAGGCCCGCCCCAGCGCCCGCGCAGTCCGGCCCGCCCCGCTCTCGCCCCGCCCCCGGCGCGGCCAGGCCCCGCCCCCGCCCCAGCGCCCGCGCAGGTCCGGCCCGCCCCGCCCTCGCCCCGCCCCCGGCGCGGCCAGGCCCCGCCCCCGCCCCAGCGCCCGCGCAGGCCCGGCCGGGCCCGGCCCGCCCCGCCGCCGCCATCTTTGTTGGGGGCAGCCGGCCCGCGGCGAGATGCCGAAGTCGTGCGCGGCGCGCCAGTGCTGCAACCGCTACAGCAGCCGCCGGAAGCAGCTCACCTTCCACCGGTGAGCGCGGGGCCCGCGGGGCGCCTCCCCGGGCCGGCCGGCCGCCCCCGCCGGAGCCCGAGGCCGGAGCGGAGGGCGGGCGGGCGGCCCCGCCGCGCTCTCGGGCCTCGCCGGGCCCCGCCGCGGGGCGTGCGCGTCCAGCCCCGCGCCCCGCCTCGCCCCGCGCCCCGGCCCGGTCGCCGCGCCCCTGCGCGCCGAGGCCCCGCGGCTGCCGCGGAGCGCGGTGGGGCGTGTCGGGGGCCGGGCCCGGCGCCGGCGCACCCCCGCGTCGCGAGGGAAGGGGAGAACCAGCCGGGGCCGGGCACGGGCGGCCCGGCTGTCGCGGCGAGATTCGGGGCTGCCCGGGGGGGTTGGCCTGCCCCCCAGTCCCAAGACCCCTTCCCAGCGCCCAGGGCGCCGGGTCTGGGCGGAGGGGACGGCCCCTGCCCGGGAGCTTGTCCTCAGGCCCGGCCGGATGGCGCCCGCTTGTTGTCTGTGCCCTGCGGCGGGACCCCAGGGCTTCTCGGGCGGGACCCCAGGGCTTCTCGGGCGGGACCCCAGGGCTTCTCGGGCGGGACCCCAGGGCTTCTCGGGCGGGACCCCAGGGCTTCTCGGGCGGGACCCCAGGGCTTCTCGGGCGGGACCCCAGGGCTTCTCGGGCGGGACCCCAGGGCTTCTCGGGAGGGACCCCAGGGCTTCTCGGGAGGGACCCCAGGGCTTCTCGGGAGGGACCCCAGGGCATCTCAGGCCGGACCCCAGGGCATCTCAGGCGGGACCCCAGGGCTTCTCGGGCGGGACCCCAGGGCTTCTCGGGAGGGACCCCAGGGCTTCTCGGGAGGGACCCCAGGGCTTCTCAGGCGGGACCCCAGGGCATCTCGGGCGGGACCCCAGGGCATCTCGGTCGGGACCCCAGGGCATCTCGGGAGGGACCCCAGGGCTTCTCGGGAGGGACCCCAGGGCTTCTCGGGAGGGACCCAGGGCTTCTCGGGAGGGACCCCAGGGCATCTCAGGCCGGACCCCAGGGCATCTCAGGCGGGACCCCAGGGCTTCTCAGGAGGGACCCCAGGGCTTCTCAGGCGGGACCCCAGGGCTTCTCAGGCGGGACCCCAGGGCTTCTCAGGAGGGACCCCAGGGCTTCTCAGGAGGGACCCCAGGGCATCTCAGGCCGGACCCCAGGGCTTCTCTGGCGGGACCCCAGGGCATCTCAGGCGGGACCCCAGGGCTTCTCGGGCGGGACCCCAGGGCTTCTCTGGCGGGACCCCAGGGCTTCTCGGGCGGGACCCCAGGGCATGCTCACGGCCTCACCCCCGTACCCCCACTGGCACTTTCTTGGAAGTGTGCGGAGTTGTAAGCCCCCAGCCAGTGTAGCAGAGAACACCCTGTGTGAGACCGCGAATGTCCCCAACCCCGGGGGACCCCCCACAGCCCCTCCCTGCGGTCTCTGCTCCCACACCCCGAGGGCTACTTCCCAGAACGCTTTCCCGGGGGGCAGTCTCACGCTGTCCTGCTCCTGTCTCAGGCACCCTTGTGCCCCGTGCCCGCAGCAGCCCGGCCCTCCCCGGGGCTGTGTGGTGCTCCACGGAACCGGGTGGTTTGTGCTCCAGTTGAGGGGCACGTGGGTGCTGCTGGTGGCGTTACAAGCACGTGGCTCTGCGTGGTTTTGCTGGGAAGAGACTTGCGGTGCATTGACACGCCTGGGAGTGGGTTTGTCTCGGGTTCTTTCTGGAACCCCCTTCAGTCAGCCACCAGAGAACTCCTGTGTCTCCAGTGGCCACGCGTGACGCCACATGCTGCGTCCTGTGCTCTGAATCGACCTCTGCAGCTTTGACGCGACTGCCACTGACCTCGGGACACTTCGTCCTGGCTCCTTGGCCTCCTGCCAGCCTTTGTCCCGCGCCCCTTCTCCGTCCGTCTCCTTTGCTGGATCCTTCTCATTTCCGAGGGTAGACGTGGAGCACTTGAGGGCGTGGGCCCCGGCGTTGCCACCTTACGCGGGGTCCCACTTTGGCATCTCCAGGCAGGGGTGTCTCCCTGCCCGTCCATTCCAGCACTTCTAGAAGGGCATCTACGAAGCACCTCAAATTTAACACCTAACATAAAACCAAGCTTCAGAACCCCAACCTGCCCTTCCTGCAGCCTGCCCGCCCCCCTCAGTATCTGGGACTCCTTTATTTCACCGTCTGCTGGTGAACTTCCAAAGTCATCACCAGGTCTGCCCCCGCGCGACCACTCCTGTCCACCCCCCGGGGCTGAGGCCGGGCGGGAGGCTGGGGACAGTGCAGGAGCAGCTGGGGTGCACTTGATGTGTCTCCTCTGCCCAGAGCCTCCAGGGACTTCCCAGTGGCCCACGGCCCGCCAGCCTGGCCCAGCCTGGCCCGTCCGCTCCGGCTGCTGTCACGGTGCCTTTGCTTGGGCCCTTCCTCCTGTTCTCCTTCCTGCAGCCTCCGCTCAAATGTCACCTTTGGGGGACCGTCCCTGACCACGTCCTGCTCTTTGTGCTGACAGTGCACCTGTGGTTCACCGCCGTCTCCTGTGCTGGAATGCGGGCTCCAGGAGGCGGGACTTACTCACCCCCACACCCTTAGCACAGGGGCCCCCAGTAGAAGACTCCGGGAGGAGCAGGTGAAGGCGCCCCTGGCAAGGCTGCTCCTGTCACGCTCCCGGTCTTGGGTTTCCTTGGAGGTGCCCTTGACAGCCCCAACAGGGCGCCTGGAAGTGGGGTGTGGCTGGCGGGGGTGACTGAATCCTCCCAGCTGTCCGGCCCGGCACTGCGAGGAGGAAGTCCCTGCAGACCCTGAAGTGCGGGGTCCGGCTCTGCTGACCCCCTCGCGCGCTTCCTTGGGCCCCCAGGTTCCCGCTGAGCCGCCCGGAGCTGCTGAAGGAGTGGGTGCTGAACATCGGCCGGGGCAACTTCCAGCCCAAGCAGCACACGGTCATCTGCTCCGAGCACTTCCGCCCCGAGTGCTTCAGCGCCTTCGGGAACCGCAAGAACCTGAAGCTCAACGCCGTGCCCACCGTGTTCGCCTTCCAGGAGCCCGGGCAGGTGGGCGCCGCCCGCACCTTCCCCACCCGGCACAGGGGGCGGGGCCCGAGCGGGGATGGCCGAGGCGGAGATCCGGGACAGCGAGGGCGGCCCTGCCAAGCCTCCGGTGCCCGGCCCCCGGCTGCCCGTGCGCGCCACTTTAGGGAAGCTGAGACTTAGAGACACGTTAAAAACTAACCAGGCCTCACAGCTGGACGCTGCCCAACAGCTGGCGGCGTGTGCGGGGCCTGGGCCTCCCACGTCTCTCCGGCGGGAGTCTCGCCCCCGGGCCACGCGGTGAGGACTTGGAGCCGGGGGCTCCGCTGAGTGGCACTCAGGCCGCCTTCCCCTAGCCAGCCAGGGCTCTGGAGCGGGTGGCGGGTGGCCAAGCGTGCCACCGCCGTGCACCCGACGGGCCTGCTGAGGTCCGTCCAGGCGTAGGACGACGTGGGTGGAGCCCTGGAGGGAGCCCGCGCCCCGTGGGCATCGGCCGGGGGCGGGGGGACCCAGTGGACAGCTGCCTGTGCGGTTTGGGTTTTACTGGCGAGCGGGGCTGCCGCAGCGGCGTGCACAGGGCCTCAGAGCGGCCGCCCGCCTCGGGCCTCCGCTCTGGCCCTTCCCACCTGCTCACGTTGTCCGGCCCGGGCTCCCCACCGTCCTGCTCGGTGGGCTCCCCGCCCAGCATAGGCTCGAGAGGGCAGCGATGCCGTCACGCGTGAGCCCCCACACCCGGCACCGATGATGCTTTGTTTCCATCGTGGAAGGCACTGGCGCCTTCCTGAGCGTCTAGCTTACGTGCTTGTGAAGTTCCGACTTTGTGTGTAAGAGGCTGACCGTGAGCGCGACTCCCCAGACGCGCTCCACGGAGGGGAGGGTGTCGCTGACTGGGTGCGTGTCGGGGTGGGTGAGCAGGCTCGACAGCCGATCCGACTCTAAGCCAGAACCTGCTGCCTCAGGGTAGCGCCAGGGAGAGTTGTTTGCTCGCGGCCACTTGTTAATGGCCAAACGTTTGTCCCTCAGTTCAGAGATGGGTTTGACGACTGGGGGGCATTTGTGGCCCCTCCTTTGTGTCCGGACTCCGAGTCTGATGTGTGTGGCTGCCGCCCCTTGGGCACCTCCCGTGCGCCCTGGGGGTGCCTCGTGTGACTTAGGTCCTTGGCCTCGTGGGGCCTGATCACCCCCTTGGGCCCCTCTCCGCCACGGCGGAGACCAGGGCCGGCTGGGCACCCCCAGCAGGCTGGCCTGACAGCAGGCCCTGCGCTTCTCAGCCAGGCCACAGCAGTGCCATGTCTCTTGCAGCTGGTGAGGGAGAACACAGACCCTGCTGGCCGGGCCGGAAATGCCAGCTCCGAGGAAGGAAAGGTGAGTGCTCGCCGTCACTTGCCGCGGCGGCCGCAGCTGCTGAGCCAGGTGGCCGGCGGGGGTTTGCTGCTGTGCTCAGAATCCAGGCTTCCGGGAGGAGGAAAAGCAGAAGTCTCCCCTGCCCGCTTCCTCCTGTCTTAGCAAACAAGGGCGGTTGTCGCAAGCCTGGCCGCGGTCCTGCCCCCGGCCTGGGCTGGTCCTGGCTGTAGCTGCCCCCGGACGGCGGCTCGCCAGGGATGCGCAAGGACTGCAGGGCTCCGGGGCCTGCGCTCAGCTTCCCGCTTCTGCCCCGGTTCTCAGGTCCTCCTGGCAACGGAGGCCGGGGAGTTGGGCCCAGGGAGGACGATGGACGCCGCGCTCGGAGCACTTCAGCTGCCACCAAACACCAGCGAGCCCGGGAGGCAGGTAGGCGCCGGCCAGGGCCGAAGGTGGCCGAGCTCGGGCGGTCTCAGCACCGCAGGGTTCGCTCGAGATGGAGTTGCTGCCCACGCCCAGAGCACCATGGGACGTGGCCAGAGTCCAGGGCTTCCCAATGATGCCTGCCTGCAGCCGTGCCTCAGGCCCCCTGGGGTCTCAGGCGAGCTGTGATGTGGGCCCTGCTGCCTGCCCGGGCCAGGTTGCTGACATGAGCTCCCGGCTGAGCAGCCCCTTGCGGGCCCCGGCCTTTGGCGCCTTACCCGTTCCCACCTCTGTCCTCAGGTCCTGCCACACGGGCCGGAAGCAGCCAAGGCCCCCGGTCAGCCAGCCAGCCCCCCAGGACTGAGGCCACCCCTCCCCACGCAGCCGCCTGATCACAGCTACGCCCTTTTGGACTTGGATGCCCTAAAAAAAAAGCTCTTCCTGACGCTGAAGGAAAACGAGAAGCTTCGAAAGCGCTTGAAAGCCCAGAGGCTGGTGATGCAGAGGATGTGCAGCCGCCTCCGCGCCCACAGGGCTGGGCAGCCGGGACTCCAGGCCAGGCCGCGGCCTGAGCAGCGGAGCTGAGCCCGTCAGCTGGGATTTCTGGGAGCCCCTGGAGGGCGGGCAGCGGTGTTGGCTGGGCCACGGCTGGACACCTCAGTCCTGTCCCCTGGCGAGAAGCCTGCTGTCGCCTCCGTGGAGGTCAGCGGGAGGGGAGGCCATGGGCGTGGCAGTCCTGTCTCTGGGGGGAGGGCTGGCCCTGGTGTCCTGTCACCACTGTGGGGGGCGAGCGCCCCCGTCCCGAGTGTCCTGAGTGAAGCTGGCCACGGCTCCCCCAGAGGGGAGGAAGCACGTTTCCTGAGGGGCAGCGGGGTCCAGGGGCTGACTCGGAGGGTGGGGTCACCCCCACGCCCACCACACCTGAGGGGGAGCACAGCGGCACTCGGTGTGAGGAGCCTCCTTACAGGGCCTGTGCGAGCGAACAACTTTTAAATAAAGCGTCTCCTAGGCGCAGGCCGCCTCCTCACTGACCGCGGGTGGGGGCGGAGCCCAGGGCCTCTGCAGCGAAGGCCAGACCGGGCCTGGGCCGACACCTCCGACTACGGAAGTATCTGGCTTCAGTGCTTCCAAGAGCAAGTGAAAACCCAGCCCTGCCGCCTCCACCGCACCGAGTGGAGGGGCCGGCCCGGCGAGGCTGTTCCTCCCAGGCCAGGCCTGGCCGCGACAGCGCCAATGAGGGGCGCTTTCCTCATCCTTGCGGCGAACACAGATGCATTACAAATGCCGTCCGGTGTCCAGGAAAGGTTTATTGTGGGGCGAGGCGCCTTCCGTACCGTCTTCCAAACAGGAGCAGCCTGGGGGCCCAGAAGAGGCCGGCGTGGTGGGCATGCACTGCAGCCCTGTCAGGCTTGCGCGCACAACCCCCTTCAGAGTGGGCTCGGAGCGGGTCCTAAGTATCACAGAACTGGGCAACTGGGCCTTTCCCGAGACCAGAGGAGCTGACTCCGACAGCAGGACCAGTGAGGAGGCTGCGGGGCTGGCAGGACAGCGGCCCACCAGGGCCCTCTGCTCACCAGGAAAGTGAGGCCACACCAGGCGGCTCTGAGGGGGTGGGCTCCTGACATCCCCACCTCCGTGGAAGAGGCTTGTGAAGGTGGAGGGTTGAGAGCAGGGCCTGGGGCCACAGGCTGTGGGGGTGGCAACGCCACCTGCTGGCCACACCGAGCGAGGCACAGGCCAGTCTGGGAGCTGGGACCCCTGGCCCCTTCACCTCTCATCGCGCGCGCTTCCCCTGCACCGGGGGGACCGCTCCTGCAGCCCTGCGTTCTTGGGGGTGGCCCAGGCGGTGCTGTGTGGCCCGGGAGAGGAAAGGGAGGGACACCACTCTGCCCAGGCCCGGTGCTGTGGAATGATTTGAGAAGTTCTGGGAGGGGAAAAAAGAGACTTACTTCCAGAACCATTCATTCTCAGATAAAAAGATTTATAAACCCACACAATCCTCTCCAGATTCACTTAGTAACATTTCGGCAGGAGGAGGAGGCTTCAGGAAGCTCACCGGGCCGGAGACCCCTGCTCGGGAGAAGCCTGCCTCCCTGCTCCGGTTCCAGGTTCGGCGTGGGCTTCAGGGGTGGTTCACAGTCCTGTGCGCGAGGGTGGGGTTTCCATAAATACCTCAGGACAGACCGGGAGCGGCCGGTGGCTGCAGTCGGCTTGTGCGAGCGCCTGGAGGGCCGAGGCGTCCTTCCCTCCAGGGACACCATCCTGGGGAGGGCAGACCCGGCGTGTAGTCTGGTCCAGGAGGGGCGGCCTTGGCCCTCCCACAGCACCCACACGTGGGGCTGTGTGTCCCTTCATGTAATGACACGGCGCCACCTTCTAGAGGGATAATAGAAACACATCTGATATCTGGGTTTTTCCCCTGCTTCCAAATTTGTAGAATCCCAGGAAGATTTTTCGCAGCCTCTTTTTAATCTGGTTTCTGAAGCAGTTTATCCGTCTGTGTCAATCCTGTGAGCTGTGGAAGGAAAGAATCTATGGGTCAAAGCACCACTGTTTCCCCGCCGCTTTCTACTTCAGAGGCTCAGCTTCGGCCTGGCCTGTGGAGGGAGCCCAACCCACCCAGAACCACCGGTTCTGGAACAAAACAGCCGCTGAGTCGGCTCGGCATGCATCACCCCAGGGGCGGCTTCCCTCACCTGGCTCGCTAAAGTTCCCCTTGGGGAGGGCCGATCCCTCCAGACCTCCCAGCAGGCCCGAGGGCAGCTGGGGCCCTAACCCCAGGCGGACAGGAGGGCACGTGGTGGCTGTCACCCCCACCCTTGATGTCCCTGGTCCCAAGGGGCCAGAGCAGTTTATCCGTCTGTGTCAATCCTGTGAGCTGTGGACGGGAAGAATCTGGGGGTCGAAGCACCGCTGTTTCTCACAAAGGGGCCGCGACTCACACTGCTTGGGTATCCGGAGGGCCTCGCCGTCCTGCGCCATCACCTGGTGCAGGACGCCCCGGAACTGGTACAGCACTTTCAGGTTCTTCTCCTCCCCCACACATGGGTCGTAAAAGCCGGGCAGCCCCGCCTGTCAGAACAGACCATTAATTGGAAGGTGATTTGTGGGGTTTCACCACCTGCACTGTCAGGAAGGGCCTGGACTTCCCCTCAGGAGCTGCTCACAACAGGGGCAAACTTGGGAGCTCAGAGACGCAGGTGTGAGAATGTCAAAAAGCTGCTCAGGTAAGGGCCTCCCCTGGTGGCGCAGCGGTTGAGCGCTGGGCTGCGAAGCTGCCCGCAGCCTCTGCAGCGCCGGTTTGATCCCCGGCCACCGGGCGAGGGTCCCACATGGCGCGCAGACCTCTCCTGCCGCCCGCTGCTCCCCTCAGCAGTGTGTTTCGTCAGTCTGCCTGTTCTGTTTCCCGCTCTGGCTCTGGTGAATCCTCTCACCCTCCCGCGCTTCTGACTGTACCCAGTGCTTGTATAAATAAATAAAAAAAAAATCTTAAAAAAAAAAAGCCGCTCAGGTAGCCCTAGATGTCCCTCTAGCTACACAGAGTCACCTCTGTCCTCACCAAAGCCCCCGCCAGGAAGCAGAGACCCCCAGAGACTTCTGCAGGGAGCCAGGAGGCCTCGAACCCGAGCTACTCTGCACTTGAACAGCCTTGACTGCCCATACCCAGTGTGGGTCTTGAAAGTGCACAGGTGTGGTGACCAGGCCAGTGTGGGTCTTGAAAGTGCACAGGTCAGGTGACCTCCCGCTGGCTCGCTCGCAACAAGGCGAGGGGAAGCAGACTGAGCAGCACAAGGCCGGTGTGCTTTGCGCCAGCACCAGGCAGACACCACCGGCCCCTGAGGAGTGGAGGCCGGATGTGTCGGAGGGACTGGCTCCAGTGTGGCCGGCCTGGGGCTGGGCAGCCAGGGTGGCACTGAGGGCCACTCTGAGGGGCTGGGTTGACCCTACCCCAGAAGCCTTTGCTGTGGGCCTGGCAGCACTGTACCTTGGAGGCTTCTGTGAGGATGAGCTTCGAGTCCTTCACCAGGCACTGCAGGGGCACCGTGACGTCAATCACCTTCACCTTCTCGCTCTTCCTGCTCTTGTCGTTGACAAATTTCCCATACCAGGCATTCACGATGATGAGCCCTGAGGGAGGGCTGGGTCAGCAGGGACAGGCCCTCCCTGTCCCCCAAAAGCTGGGCCGCAGGACGGGCGGGCAGCTGAGACCACATGCCCACCCCCACAGGGGGAGCCACGCCTTCTCACCCATTCTGGACTCCTCTGCCTCGATTATTCTTCGGACAGATTCTTGCATCAACCGCACCTGCCAAGGAGGAGACATGGCGCCGGGCCCCACCTGTTCCACCTCTCGGTTCAGAGGCCACAGCCACATGGGGGGTATTTCAGGCCTCCCTGTCCCCCAAGGGGCCCACAGCACCCCCCTTACTCATCCTCGAGATCTGTCCTCTTACATCGCTTGAAGGGAGGGAGGACAGTACCCACCGCCTCCCAAAGCACTTTGTTTACGCCTTTTGAGGGGAATTACTGCGCGACTCCAGCCAAATGCCGTGCCCAAGCACTGCCGCCGTAGGCAATGCGCAGACCGAAGGGACATGGGGCAAGAGGAGGCCGGACCCAAGGCCCTGGAGCCGCTCCGCGATGTGTGGCCTTTCCCCACCCGCCGGGGGGAGCATGGACTGGACGGGCGGGCGCTGTGGGTGTGGAGGGGCAGGCCACGGGGATGGGGTCCAGGCGGCAGAGGCGGCACTTACGGCGGCTTCTGCTTCCTGTTTCTTCTGTAGAATGTCGGTGGCTGTGCTTTCCCTCTGCTTTTCCAACTCCCTGAGGCAAGGATACAAGCCTTGTGTGAGCCGAGTGCCCGGCCCGCGCTGGACAGCGCCCAGCCCGCAGTCTGTGAGCCGATGGCTTTCCAGTTCTGGAACTTGAAATGTATTTCCAAGCAAATCTGCTTAACACAGGCCTGAGCGGCTGGTGCCGAGATGGCTCTCCCTCGCCAGCCCCCGTAAAGACTGTAGCTGGGGCCTCCCCGGTGGCGCAGCGGTTGAGCGCTGGGTTGCGAAGCTTCCCGCAGTCTCTGCGGCGCCGGTTCGATCCCCGGCTGCTCCCCGGCCACCGGAGGAGGGTCCCGCATGGCGCGCAGACCTCTCTTGCCGCCCACTGCTCCCCTCAGCAATGTCCTCCGTCCGTCCATCCATCCGTCTGCCTGCCTGTTCTGCTCCCCGCTCTGACTCTGGTGAATTCTCTCACCTTCCCGTGCTTCTGACTGTACCCAGTGCTTGCATAAATAAATAAATAAATCAATAAATCTTAAAAAAAAAAAAAAAAAAAAAAGACTGTGGCTGACAGGAATCTTGGGGGGCAGGAGGGCAGGCTTGCAGGGAGGAGGACTGCTACAGGACACTTTTGTGGGGACAGAGCAACTGCCTGGGGAGACGGGCCGCACACACCCGCCTGTTCCAAGCCTAAGCCTCCGGGAGAACCGGGATGGAGCCCAGTGACTGCAAGGCCGGAGGGGGTTCCGGCGCCTACAGCTGCTCAGCTCAGTGGTTTGTTAATGAGATCATTAGGCTGCAGCACGCCTCAGCCACTGCCCAGGGTTAATGCTGGGCCCTGATGGACTGTCTACAAAACACCCCAAGAGGTCACATCTCTGAGACTTCTGCAGTTAACACAGGCCCCCACGAAGAACTCCAAATCCATTCCCCAACGCAGTGCCAGGACAAGAAACGGTCGGAACGGTAAAAGGGAAAGCATTTTGCTTCTCGTGGTCGCAGTCTGCATTTAGCGGCGCTGCCAGCGGCCATCACCTGGAGCAGCTCACAGGTGAGCCCACGCCAAGCCGGCCCCGTGCATCCGATACTCCTAGTGACCCACGGTCAGGGGCGACCACCATTGCCCCCACTTCAAAACGAGAAACTGAGACACTGAGTGTCCAGTGAACTCACTTTTCTTTCTGAGCCCTCAGGTACGGCTTGATGATGAGGCGGTGCATAGCAAAGTAGACCACGAGGGGCCCCACGGTGGCGTAGAACACGGCGCTGGGCAGGAGCTGGTCCGTCAGGTGGATGGGGAAGAAGTAAGTCTGACTGGCCCTGTTTAACCTGGAAGCAAAAGCGAGTACCATGCCCAGTGTGAGCCAGGCTTCCTGGAGGAGGCGACGGCCCCAAGGAGGCCTCTGCACACAGCATCTGCCGTGGGGCCCAGAGGCCAGCCGGGGTCACCAGCCACGCTCCTTGCTGGGTCCCTCTTCCCGAGTGTGCCCACTGCCTTGGTGTCTGTTATGAGGAAGGCCCCGCTGCCTGCTGCCCTCCTGGGCAAAGCAGGCCTGCCAAGCAGGAGGAGTGCGAACTAATGAGCCAGAGCGGACACGCCCCCAGGGACCCTGCAGATAGGCACACTGCGGATCTGTCGGGAAGAGGTTTGCAAAGATTCCAAAGTCAGCATGCCGAGGAGCTTCTGCAGAGCGTCTCCTGCTGGCCAGTCTGTCCCACGGCTACACTGTGCACGCGGCCCAGGTGTGGGAACAGCCTCTCAGGCACTGGCCAGCAGGAGGACTGGAGCCAGAATGGAGAGGCGCTGGGAGAACCACGCAGATAAGACGGTATATTAATACAGTATGGAAGCAGAAGGAAGGGAGAATAAACACCACACTGCAAGAAAAGCTAAAGCAAGTTCTATAGGGTAAAGAACTTATCCCACAAGGACACTTGGATTTTTAGAAAGGAATAAGGAACACTGGAAATGGTTCTTTAAAAAGTGGGTAAAACACAGGCTTCCCTGCTGGTGCAAGGGGTTAAGTCTCAGCACTATGAAGCTATCTGCAGCCACTGCAGTCTGAGTTCGATCCCCGGCCAGGGAGCTACCCACAGGGCACAGCAGACCTCTCCTGTCTCCCCACCGCTCCCCTTAGCAGTGCATTTCAGTGGATCTGCCCGTTCTACTCCCCACTCTGTCTCTGGTGCATCCTCTTACCCCCCACATCTCTGGCCTGTACCCCAGCTCTTGTATGCATAAATAAATCTTTTTAATAAAAAAAGTCGGTAAAACATAATACTTCCCCCTTTAAATTTTTTACAACACATATGACTATTAACTTTTAACTTTTAACACCACGGGGGGATTATAATATATGCCGATGGGGTAACACACAATTGCAACATAAGGGACCTGGGTGGGGATAGGGGGCAGGCGAGGCCCCTCCGTTTTACATGAATTAATAAAACATTAGCAATGAAAGGTTAGCACTGTATTCTCTAGAGCAACCACTAAAACAAAGCATTGCAAAGAAGCACAGCTAAGAAGTCAGCAGAAAATTAAAACAGAAAATTAAAAAAAATAAAACAGAAGGTTAAAAACAATATAAAAGGCTGCAGAAGGTGAGTGTCAGAGGAACGAAACGCTAGAAGGGAACAGAAAACAAGCCACAAAGCAGCGGGCCCAATCCAACTGTCCCACTGTCACCTTGGGTGTCACCGCACCCCACACCCCCGCTAATGAAAGGAACGGCACACGAGGGTCATGAGGCCGTAAACGCCACGTCCACCGCCTGCTGTCAGTGAAGCCACACCCGGCGACAGGCCGAGCACGCAAGGCGGAGAGAGGTGAGCTGGAATCGCAAAGCGAATGGCGGGGGCGCCACAGTCCCATCAGATAAGAGACGCCAGGGAAAGAGGCTTATTGAGGGGAAGCACAGGAAGCAGATGTGGCAAAGGAAGAATCGGTTCCGCAGCCAGCGGAGACCTGGGCACGCCTTTCTCAGCAGCTGGCAGAGCGCCCTCCGCGCTTGCGGTCAGAGCAGCTGTCATTTCCGACACAGGCTGTCCGTCATCCTGACCTGGCTGGCGCTGCAGGGGACTTCCTGTCCAGGAGCTTATGCTATACTCCCCAAGAGACTGGCGGCCAGAGTGCAGCCGAGAGGCCTCAGGGACACCTTAAACGGGCGGTGCGGGAAACGGAGCTGTCAAGGGGAACACGAAGCTTCTGCACAGGACGGGAAGGACCGCGTCCCCGTCTGCAGGGAGCACGCGTGGAAGGGCTGCGAGTCCGGGGGGGGGGGGGGGGGGGCGGGGACGGGGCGGGGCGCGTGAGATGCTGTTGGAGACCCAGGAAAAGATTCGGGAGGGGAGCTGGACACAGAAGCCGGAGGTCGGCGGCCAGGGCAGAGCTATAAACATGAGGTCACCAAGGCACAAGGGTCCCAGAAACCTCGGGCTCGATGAGCCCACCGGGGGAGCGAGCTGGACAGAGAGGACCCGGCCTTCCGGTGACACCACCACGTAGAAGCCACCTGCCAGCCAGGTGACTGCAGAACAAGCCCGGGACCCTTGCGCCGAGGGGCTGAGGGCGGGAAGGAAGGCCTGGCCAGAGAAAAGGCTGTGCCCTGCGGGCAGGCCTGTGGATGCAAACAAGATGGCGCTTGGCGTGCGGCCGGAGTGGGGCAGAGGGGTGCGTGGGGCACCTGTGGTGCGTCAGGCCCTGAGGGAGGGCGGAGGGCATGCGGAAGCTCCTCAACAGAGACTCCGACCTTGCTGCCTCGGGGACCGCGGACAGCCTGCCCTTTGCACATGCCCAGGAGATCCCGGGTGGACTCAGCTTACTTGACTTTGAGAGAAACGCCCTGCGGGACGCCAACGCTGACGGCCGCGCCCAAGACGCTGTGCCTGGAGATCTTCCTCTCTGCTCCGTACTCCACCACCGTCCCGAAGAAGCCCGCCCTGCAGGGGAGGGAGCGGGGGGGCAGTGAGCAGCATGCCGGCAGCACCCCCACCCCTTAGTGGTGCACAGGCCGGGTCCTCTTCTGGGCCTCCCCTCCCCGGGACGCCAAGATTCAGTTCTGCCACGGGACCCGGCTTTCCCGGGCTGGGGCGTGAGCAGGGCGGCTCCGCGCAGGTGCGCTCCGGGCGGGCGGGCCAGCACTTACTTGAGAGAGCCTTTCACGCGCGTCTGCTCGTCGTCTTGGAATTTGTGCTGATAGCTGATCAGTGCGAAGGAGTGAGGGATCCCAAGCTGAGAAGACAGGGCAGGGGAGGCGGGCTAGTCCCGAGCCCGGGGAGGAGGCAGGGCCTCTCCGGCAGGGCTCACGGACAGGCGCAGCAAGCGCGGGGAGACCAGGCTGCCACCAGTACTTCACCAGGGGAGAGTTCACCTAAAAGCCCCGCTTTCCAACTCACGACACACAGGACTTGTGCAGAGCGGCTCCTGCACCCATGGGACAGCTGTGGGCAAGCAGAGGAGGGTGCCCTGTGCCCGGCCACGTGGGTCTCAGCCTCTCCCACCCCAGGACAGGAAGGCACTGTGCCTAGCACTTTGGGCCCCAGCGCCGGGAGCCCGGGACAGCAGCACGTCACTTCCCCGGGGGCGCTCGGCCTGCTCCTCTGGGCCACGGGCACCTGGGCTTGGGCAGGGCCGCGCGGGGGGCCCACCTGCAGGGCCACGGTGAAGTGGCTGGTCTTGGTGTCCCGGACGATGCTCGTGTGCATGGCCGACTGGGTGCCCCACCGCCACTGCAGGTAGCCCACGGTGTTCTTGTCCAGGTTGCGGGCGAGCACGGTGGTGAGGCCGGGCCGAATGCCGCGGGACGAAAACTGCAGGGCACAGTTTGTCGTCACAAAGCTGGGGGCACAGACGGAGAGGGTCCTGGGTGACACCCGGCTCAGCACCCCCTCGTCCTCCCTTCCGGCCAGGCCTGGCCAGCTCCCGGCAGGGAGACCAGGTTCCCACCTGCAGGGGGGCCTGTGGGATCTTTCCAGGCCCCACACCCCCACCAGAGCAGCAGGCCCCGTGTCAAGCCTGCGTTCCCAAGCTGGGAGAGCCAATCCTGAAGCAGGTCAGAACCTCCTGGGGCTCCTGGGGGCTGCACAGAGCTGATCACAGCTGGACCTGATGCTGACGGGCCCGCCCCGAAGGCCCAGGTGTGGTGCCATGGGCCTGTTAAGAGGCGACTCTGACGCCACATTTTCAGAGCCACACACGCAGGCCCACCCAGACTGTGGGTGGATTTCTGGGTGGGGGTCTGGGCGTCAGCACATCTCTGAGGCTGCCCACACCTGTGAGCTGAAGCTTAGAGAAGCTGGTCCAGGAAACTGTTCCCAGCCGGGCCTGAGGCTTGTTCCCAGGGAGTCAGCCCCATCTTCTGGTTGAAAGGGGTATTTCACTTCAGCGGCAGGCATCCACACCACTGCAGGCCAGGTGGTGCAGGTGAGCGAACAGGTGCCTCTAGTCAACACCCCGATTCAGTCCATTGCCTGGATTAGGTTCTTTCCTTTCTAAGCTCTGCTTTTGCTATTAAAAGCAGCTATAAATATTATAACTCTGGTCACACTGCTTTTACCCAACACACTTCCAGCAAGCACTTTCCAAATGAATTCTGCGTTAACGCCTTCCTCCCGTATCTTCTCTTACCTCCTACTCAAGTGGCACTGGTTAATAGCTACATTTTTGTGCTTTAGCACACTGGGGTCAGGGGAGGCAAGCAGGAAGAGCTAAATGTCACCCCAGAATTTCCAGTTACAGGCTGATATTTACAACAATTCAAATATGAAGAATGAGATTCCTTCTTTGCCAGAGAGCAGAAAGACTTGGACAGACAGACTAGGAGACTGGCAAGGCAGGTACCACATGGAGAACCACCCGTGGGGTGAGTTCATCCACTCAGCAGCTGACCTTCTGGTCACTAGCTTGGACTTGCAGACACCAGGCCTCGGATGTGGGTGTGTGAAGAGCAGATGGCCTGCAGCAACGAGCTGGCACCCTTGCTTAGAGGGCTGCGTTCTCAGATCTGATCTACTCTGGGCACTGACAAAATTCAACTTCTAGACCTGCAAAGGACAGATGCAGCCAGAATGTAAGGGCCACTTGGCTTCCCTGTGGAAGGGTCTCCTACGTGTGTGCAGTCTTCACCACGACCTGGGTGCCCAGGGCCCTCTTGAGGACCCAGGCCAGTCAGTATGGGGTGGGGGCAGGAACCAGCACTATAGGGGCCAATCCCAAGCTGTGATGCTCCAGGCAGATCCAGGATCAACACTGACATGTCTAGGGAGGGGTGACTAGGGCACCGCACAGTTTAGGAATCTGCACGTGCACAGTTTGACCTATGACCTGTGAGCTCTGAGCGAGCTTCCCAGTCCTGGAAGTGCCTGGGAGAGTAATGGACGTCATTTTTGCCAGAGACTCAGCTACCCCAGGAGTGAAGTGCTCTAAATCCAGATGCCAGTATGCGGGGGAGCTGCCGGGGAGACGGGGCATCCAGAAGTTGTCAAGCATGGAGAGAAAGCCCGCTCGCTGATAGCAGACTGTCTCTGTCTAACTCCCTGCCAGCAGCGGTGAGAGAGGAGGTGCAGGATGCTTAGCCCTTCTCAAGCCTGCCAGCAAATCTCGTAATGACAGTGCATATACAGGTTCAATTCCTGTCCTTTGCACTTTGGCTTCGGCAGTTGGGGCCGGCAGCAAAGCATTTGGTCTTTCCCAGAACCACAACCCGTCCACCCCGCAGACGGGGAGGGCTCTGGGCCGCAGCACGTGGACCCTGTCTGATGGCCGGGCTGTCTCCCGACCAGCCTCCTCTGCTGATCCCAGTACTTTAACGAGCATGGACATGTACTTTTGCTGGGACGAGGACCCACCCAGAGGTCACAGGTATTTCACAGATATGGCTCCCCCCACCTGGAGGGCACTGCTGACCACACAGGCCAGAGCTGGCCGGGCAGGACAGAGGCAGAGCCGACCCAGCACCCCTGCAACGCGGCAGGGCCAGGCCCCACGCCAGGGCTGCAGACCTGTGCTCAGCGGCCTGGGGGGCAGACCCGGCCACTCAGACGACCTGGACAGACAGAACACACAGGTTCTGTTCTCCCAACCCACAGAGACCATCGGAGAGGACTTATCTCTTTGTATTTACCATCTTGGTGTGAGATTACGGAACAGCTTGAGGCCAAATAAAGGGCCCTGCAGATCCCCAGCTCCAAATTCAAGCTGCTCAAAAGAGAACAAGAAAAGTATTAATGGTGGGGTATCACAGAGCAGCCTCCCAGGTCTTGGTATGTCCCTGAGGTTACGATTCTTGCACTGAGTCCAATGCTCCGGCCTGCACCAGGCTCTGAAAGTACGGGGTGAGGATTCTCGTATCTCAGGCGAGCCTTTGCCGAGGGCAGAAGGCGACTTCCAGGTGCAAAGGCGGCACGGAGCAGGAAGGATCTCTCAAAGACAACGCGGCCTGCCCCTGGCTTGGGTCAGAGCTGGCCTCTGCCTGCCCCAGCCTGTGCAGAGGCCAGTGCCTGTGGGGGAGCCGGGGGGCCCGGCCCTGTCCCCCGGCATTTGGCTTCTCTGTCGGGCGGCCTCATGGGCGACTGGAGATGGTTCTCAGGGATCTAATGGGAAACCCATCAGTGGTTCTGCACTCAGCCTTGGAAGTCAGCCGCCCTAGCTGCCTCATTTACCAGTCTGAGTGACTTTCAAGGCAACTCTTCAATATTAATTGGATGCAGCTCCATTTGCGCAGCAGAACAGGCTGCTAAATGACCTCCAGTGAGTGGGCCAGTGCATCCCACAGGCACCGCCTTCTGAGTCGTGCAGGAAAAAGGGAAAAGCCGACAGGTTTTTGCTTAAAGGGAATAAACTGCTGAGTTTCTGGAGGCTCGATTTCCAGAAGTTGGCATCTCTAGGAAATCTTGTTCTACCCTAACCCTGAGCTTGGCTGACTCAGAGGACTCCTTAGACATGAGAATGGCTTTCTCATGGGGACAGCCCCTCACGGAGGGTTTAGCTTCTAGAGTACGAGTGTTCAGAGAAGAGGCCCCAGGCAGCCGGGTGACACTCACCTCTCCCCACCCCTTCGCAGAAGTGACCCGCCTGAGTGCGAAGTTGATGGAGCCCCCTCCGTTCCCGTTCTGGGTTGACAGGCTTCCAGAAAGGATGGCTGTGTCTGTAGCTGTCAGAGGTGCCTGGAAATGACATTTGTTGGTAACAAAGGCACTGAGGCACAGGAAAGCACAGGAGAGCAGCGTGACATGCGCCAGAAGCACAAGGCCTGAGTGCAGCTACCCCAGCACCCTCAACACCGCCATTGCAAATGCACTGGCACCTCGGGCACTGCGGCGCCGGCCTGCAGGCACATCAGCAGGTGCTTTCCTTGCGGACACCTGGCCTATCTGCCCTTTCTCGCCACAGGTGTTAGGAAAGGGACCCGACAGCCTTCCTACAGCTATACAGACTCCCCAAGCACCCAGAGGGGCGAGTTTCCCCAGGGCAGGATGTCAGGTTCTAGACTGATGCATCTGAGGACACACAGCACAGACTTGCTATAAAGTCACCCTCCGGGAAGGCCAGACCCTGCCCCTCCAAACAGCGTGCACCCAGGGGGGTGTCATGGCGTCACCCCCGAGGTCTGCTTTCTCTCCTAAAGTCACCCTGACCTTGGGCTTCTGCGTCTCCCAGACATGACCACTAGCACGAGTGTGAGCCCCGAGACCTGGCGGGCTGAGGGCTCTGGAACTCCTGCCAGGCGTGTCGGCCGAGCAGTCACCACCAAGGCCGTGACCGCAGTGCTTCCACCTTTTCTCTAGTGGCTAATTGCAGCGCTTTCATAAATAGAGATGAGGTGAGCCTGAGTGGACGTGGCCAGCTGCCCGTCATGCCTCGTTCCCTGACCTGCCCCCAGGAGGGTGCCCCTTTACCTCGATGGACTGGGATATGTGCATCTTGTTGATTTCAATCTGCGGAAGGCCACTTCCGGACACATCTTCGTACTCCTCCTCATAGCGATCAAAAAGGTCAGTGGCATCGATGCCCACACTGATGGTCCCCTGGGGCAGAGAAACAGGCCATCAGCACAGAGTGGGGGCCAGCTGTGGGATGGAAGGCAACACCACATGTGGTCCCAGCGTGGCTTGGTGGGCGTTGGCAGACGTCATAGGAGGCCCTCGGGCGCGAATGTCACAGCTCACAAGACCAACGGCAGAGCCCCCGACCTGCAAGGCCAGAAGTGGGCCCTGTCGCAGGCCAATGACGCACCCAAAACAAGTACTGGGGAGAAGGTCAAGTTACACAATCTGGTTTTTAGAGACCAAACAGAAGCATCTCACAGCTCTACAGATCATCCCCAATTTAAAGCACAAGTGCACAGAACCTAGAAACTAGTACACGGAGCCAACATTCTCCTCCATAGTCTTCCGCTGCACAACCACCTTCTGACTCAAAGACATAAAAACACCTCAGCAGAGAAGTGCAAACAAAATGAATAATGAGTCAATGGAGGTTTAAAAAACTGCCCCACATGCTTGAGAATTACGTCATGAGAAACAGACCATGCTCTCACAAAATACTAAGCTGGAATCTTGCTGAGTGATAAAACTCCTTACTCAGAAAGATCACCATTTATTACTTCACTGTCCTAACTTTGCAAATGGGATATATCTTAATCCCACCTACAGAAACACGACCACAGACACTTGTACTAAATTCTCTGCAGCCCATTTTTTAAAACAAAACAAACTTTACTGCGGCATATAATATAAACTACACCCGTGAGAAGCATACAGTGAGTTTTGAAAGATGTATACACCTGGAAACCGCCCCCCCCCCACCCCAATCAATACACAGGTCACTTTCATTTTGGGAGGAGCTTCTCTTTGGCCCTGAAGAGAGGACTCCTGAAGAAAGACCGGGAGCAGGAGAGGGCTGAGCCTGTGGGCACCTGGTAGCGAGAGCGGGCAGGCAGAGAAGCTTGGAGGGTGTGGGTACATCCATGATAGTATCAGTTAACCCTGTTTTGGTGGCTTTAGCGACTAACCCAGATTGTCCTTTTTAATTTAAGTTGTCACCATCATCAATAGTCACCATCAACAGCTGATGAGAGGGCGTGGTGGCTACGCTTGCACCTTGCACTTCTAGCCTCTGGCCTCCTGGGAGCTAATGGTGTGTGGGCCACGTGGCGGCTTAGGAGATGACAATGACAACCCTCTTCTCCCATTTCTTTCCAGGTGCGAGGTGAGTAACACCCCTGTTCTAGTGCCTGCATGTCTGGTAGCTGTGCGCAGCTAATGCCTAGTCTCAGCTGGTGGGGAGGCTTCAGGTGCTGCTGCCCACTGGCGCAACAGGCAGGTGGCTGAGGCCATGGCCTGTGACTTGCTAGGCTGGGGGCCACTGGTCAGCCACGCTCCAGGAAGCTCTCGGTGTCGGAGATGGTGTCCGCCTGTCCCGAAGCAGGTGGCGCCGGAGAGCAGCCCGGACGCTCTTGCCAGGGTTCTCCTTGTCTCCTGTGCAAGGTAGTCAGGACACGGCACTTTGCCTGTGAAGGGTGACAGCACCGAGGCGTCGGGGCCTCCGTCTCTGCCTGCTGTGGGAAAGCAGCCTGTGGTCCAGCCAAGGACTAGACCCAACTGCTCTAGTAAGGCCTTCCTCACTGACTTTGAAGCCTGAATTTCACATAGTTGTCATGTCTCAAAATATTCTTCCTGAGTTTTTTTTGCCATTTAAAAATAGAAAAGCGGGCCTCCCCGGTGGCGCAGTGGTTGAGCGCTGGGTTACAAAGCTGACAGCAGTCTCTGCAGTCTCTGCTGGCCGCAGTCTCCGCTTAGATCCCCGGCTGCTCCCCGGCCACCGGGCGAGGGTCCCACATGGAGCGCAGACCTCTCCTGCCACCCGCTGCTCCCCTCAGCAGTGTACTTTGGTCCTTCTGCCTGCTCTGCTCCCCGCTCTGGCTCTGGTGAATTCTCTCACCCTCCCGTGCTCTGACTGTACCCAGTGCTTGTATAAATAAATAAATAAATCTTAAAAAAAAAAAAAAAAATAGAAAAGCCATTCTTAGCTCACAGGTCCCACAAAAACAGGCAGAAGGCACATCTGGCAACTACTGATAGAAACCTACAGGGGTTGTTTTTGCTATTTTTTTGAGGGAAATGTTTGTTTCCTTTCTTGATAAACTTTTTGGGTAGCAACGATTAAACATCGTGTATGGGTCATAGAAGAACAAAGTACAGTTAGTGGGCACAGCAGGGGGCCCCAAGACCCCCAAACCTGCCTGCTCTAATTAGGTCCTGCCATGCGCCCCATCAAGGTAAAACTCACTCTAGAGCATAAACCTCTCTTAAATAAATAAGAGAATTTTATTTTTTAAAGGTTTTATTTTTACTTATTTATGCATACAAGAACTGGGGCACAGGCCAGAGGTGCAGGGGGTGAGAGGATGCACCAGACACAGAGTGGGGAGCAGAACAGGCAGATACTCTGAAATACACTGCTGAGGGGAGCAGTGGGTGAGACAGGAGAGGGCTGCTGTGCCCTGTGGGTCAGCTCCCTGGCTGGGGATTGAACTCAAGCCATCGCAGGGATAGCACTGAGACTCAACCCCTAGGCCATCAGCAAGAGAACTTCAATACAGGCAGGCCTGGGGGTCCTGGGGTGGCTCGCCTTCTGCCCACTAATGGCACTAAGTCTCCATTTTCTCAAAAAGCTGATGAATTACACAAAATATTAACACTGACCACCCATAGTGCTAAGTGCAACCAAATGAAAACCAGGCCTCAAGATGTGCTGAGAAGAGCCAGCCTCTTCTCCACATGCTTTTCTCTTAAGAAGACCGTGCCAGGTATATGACAGTACATGGCAGGCTTCTGTGTTGATGCCACTCATCTGTCCACTCTGGGGTGTCACGTGCTGGTGAATGGCACAGTGGTGGGCGGGTGTGCGGTGCTCGTGGCAGAGGCGCTAACACTGCTGGTCTGAGCCCTGTAGCAGCCAGGGCTTCAGACAGAAAATAATTAAAAATGGAGTTTCTTGAAGCTGAAATACCTGACATCATTATTAATGTTTTGTAAACTCAGATCAAAAGTTCTAGGTTGTCTGTGATCTGATCCTCAAATGCCGACTTCAGAGAAGGACAGGGTGGCCGAGGCTACGTGCTCTCAATAAGTCACATCTGCGGAGCAGAAGCAGCCTCAGCATGAAGCCCAGTGCCCAAGTCATGTGTAACTGTCAAACAAGTGGTGAGCGGCTACCGTGGAACACGATGCTGGGCTGTTAAATGTACAGACATGTTCGCGTGGCCAGAGTAACGGAGTAACTTGCCGAGCAGCTGCTCCAGAGGAAGGAATGTGTGCGGCAGGGCACGGAGGTGTGTGAGCAGCTGGTGCCTCGGGAGAAGTCCTTTAGAGCAAGACAGTCAACCCTGCAGCTTTAAAATATTTAATGAATTGCAATCACTGAAACAAAGTATGTAACCAGGAATATCCTGAAATTGATCTCTTGAGGAGGGAAAAACTGAACACAGAAAATGAAGAGAGCTCAGTTTACTTCATTTTGAAATTCCATAATGGCATTTTGGAATATTTCAATTATTGGTAAGAATCTAGGTGTACCTGTCCTTTTTAATTATATAAAAGTTATACTGTGCTGGAATGGAATGAAATTGAAAAGGCTTGCCTACAGTCTTGTAGCATCTAAATTTGATTGAATTTATGATCAAGAGATCATAAATAAAGACTATTTAAAAAGGACAATTTATAAAAGATTTGTCAAAGAAAAATACTCCGGAGGCAAAAAAAAAAAAAAAAAAAAAAGAGAGAATACTTGTGAAAATACCTGGGCAAAAATACGTATTTCAAAATGAAAAAATTTAGAATTGAGAGTATTGTTCTCAATTAAGAATACTACGACAGGGCCTCCTGGTGGCCTAGGGGTGGAGTCTCACTGCCGTCACTACAGCCTGAGTTCCATCCCGGCCAGGGAGCTACCCACATGGCTCAGCAGACCTTTCCTGTCTCCCTGCTGCTCCCCTCAGCAGTGGATTTCAGAGTATCCGCCTGTTCTTCTCCTCATTCTGTCTCTGGTGCATCCTCTCACTCCTCGCATCTCTGGCCTGCACCCCAGTTCTTCTATGCCAGGAAAAAAAAAAAAAAGAATATTATGACATAGAAGGAAGAGTCAATTAAATCTGTCAAAAATTTCAGATTTACTAAATATAAATGCACCCGTTGTGACGATGGCAGGCACTGTTATGACAGGGGGAATAAAGACATTCCGTGCACGTCCGTTGGAAGAACAGTGTGACACTGAAGGGGAGTGGCCAGAAGGCCTTGCAGTGAGGCACGGCTGCTGGAGGGCACACCCTTGCTCAGTGCTCGGGCTCCTGCGCTGGCCTGGGTGCTTACTTTCGTCCAATATAATGCAGAGGCGGTGACAGTGATAAGAAGCCCTGCGGCTTCATCGAGGCCCCTGGGATGTGCCTGTGGGGGAAGCCCGCTGACGCAGTCTGACGACCCTGAGGCGGTACTGTTGTAAGTGGTACGGACTCTGGCAGGAAGGCCACACGAGAGATGCCAGGCGCTCCCAGTGACTAGACACCACGGCTGAGGCACTAAGAGTGCAGACACCAAAGTTACTGCCTGCTCCCCCAGCCCCTCCACTCTCGCCTCCCTCTGCCAGCAGCAGCTTTCAAACCAGACCCCCAGGGTAGTAGCCTGGACCCCCTGCTGGGAAGTCCCAGAAGGGAAGCTGCCAGCAGCGTTCAGGACGCTGAGATCTCCAGGGATCCCAGGGATCGCCGCTCCCTGACAAGCCTCATCCAGGTGCTGATTCTGTCAGGTTCTCTCCACCTGATCCAAAAGTAACCCTCCCTTAAGCCACCAGCTGTTGCCAGGGAGGGCGGGTAGAAAGGCCTGTGTGGCACTCATAGTGCCACTTGGAAGCGTAGGATGATTACGGATGGGCGTGTTCTGAATATAAAAGGTCCGTTCAGTGCGGGGGAAGGGATGTGTTGTAAAAAAATCCATTTTCCAGAACTGATTCAATCAGAAGTGTGTATCGTCATGCTCCCGGTTATAAGCTAGCACTGCTTTTTCCCTTCCCTGGCAGTTTTTAGCTGCCAGGTTATCCCGAATGGCTGGCGCCTGCTCACCAGAGCCCCGGGTTAAACATGGTCAGACAGGACCGCCCTTCGGTTAGCTACTCAGCGCGACAGGCATCCCCGCTGGAGGGAGGGCCTGTTTGCCACAGGGCTGGGGCACTTCTGCCACAATTTGCTCCCCTAGCCAACCAAAGGAAGAAGAACAGACACAGGCCAAAGTAACACAGACGCAGGTGGTCGCTGAATCACAAGACTCCGGCTCCATGGGGAGCTCATGCCCGTCGGAGGGGGTCGGTGGCCTAAACCTGTCGAAGCAGCCCGGTGACAGGGGTCACAGTCCTATGTGGGGTGACGGATGCGAGGTACAATCATTGCGGTCGGTCCCAAACCTTTTGCAGGCACTCCAAATCCTCCTCGACCCCATTCCCACCCGCCCAGGACTGCGCGGGGTGCCTACGGAAAAGGGCGTGAGGCGCGCACCTTTCTGTAACGTCTACTTGGCTTCCTGGCAAACCATGGCTTGGTTTTGTCTCTTTCCTTCCAGGCTCAGCAGCAGCTTTGCTGGTAGCGCTCAGGGAGCTGCTTTCCAGAAAGAGACCATTCTGAGACAGGGAAAATTCTGTTCCCTCTGATTTTGTAACTCATTGCTGTAAAAAACCCACTGGCACCCAATTCATTCAGACCTGCCCCCGGGAAACAAGCCTGCGACAGGCCTCCTTGAACGGCCGGCCTACCTTGGGGTTGGTTCGTTGCTGCAGTCTCCTTTCTTCCCGCTCTCTCTGCAGGCGCTCGAACTCTTCCCTGATTTCAGCAGGTGTTCTACGCCTTTCCACAACCTGCGGGCAGAGTCGAGAGGACACAGTAAGAACCAGGAAAGGGAGGCAGCCCCTAGGGGCTGCTGTCCACTGGTGGCCTGCCCAGAGCCCACCCTTCCTCTGGTCAGGACTCAGGGGACTAGAGGACGCACTGACTATCCCACCAGACAGCTGGCCCCTGAGAGGCCAGGCTCTCGTCCCACCTCCCTGGCTCTGCCGCCGGCACCAAACCAAGGTCCTGCTTTCCCCAGCCTCCAGAAACTTGAGCATTGTTTTCTTCATTTTAACATCTCTGAGGCTGCAGGAATCTCACAAAGTCCCACAGTTTAAATTCCTAACGAGTGAAGTATCAAGATGAAGGCAGAGCTGTCCCCGCGTAGGCGTGGGTGATGGCATCACCACCCTCCCTGGGGGCCAGGGGCCACCACCACCACAGACCCCTTGCAGCTCCCTGGGCCTCGGGGGTGAGGCCAGCAGGCCTGGGTGTTTGAGGGTCACAGGCTTTTCCTCCTAAGTGTGACGCAATGTCAGTTACACTTCAGTATAAGTGAGACTTGGTACCAAGTGGCAGACCCCATTAGTGCTGAGGGATGCTTGATGAGGTCAAATCTGTGAGGAAACCAGGCATGCACCTTTCTAGCAACTCATGAAGGGAGGACGTATGGGTGTGATTTCAGAGAGGCAGGAACGGCAGCCACCATGGGCCTCTGTCACCACGTGGCTGCCAAGGGTCCACGACTGGGTGGCCTGTGAGGAACAGAGTGGGTGGGGCGCCTCCGAGGCTGCTCAGAGAACATCTGAAAAGCGAGGTGACATGAGAAAAAGCCACTGGGGGAATGTTTAAAACATTATGCAAAAAACGCACATGTACAGCAGAACATCAGAGCAGTACAGACGGGCAATAAAAAGTTCAGTTCTCCCCACTCCCTCTCACAGGCTGACATTTGATTTTTTTTTTAAAGATTTATTTATTTATACAAGAACTGGGGTACAGGCCAGATGCGCGGGAGGGTGAGAGGATTCACCAGAGACAGAGTGGGGAGCAGAACAGGCAGACTGACGAAATACACTGCTGAGGAGAGCAGCGGGCGAGACAGGAGATGTCCGCTGTGCCATGTGGGACCCTCACTGGCCGGCTGGGATTGAACTGGCGCTGCAGAGGCTGTGCACAGCTTCACAGTGTTGCACTCAACCGCTGCGCCACCAGGGCAGGCCCTGACATTTGATTTCTGATGTGCCTTCCATGCCTGTCTATATATGTGGACACATATTTTAAGAAAACTGGGGACGTATTATAGGCTTTTTGCAAACTGATTTTATTATTCAGCCATATATTAATTTAAAAAAAATATAAAAACTGGCCTATCCAAAAGAAGTTGAGAAATTTGTTCACTACTGCTTTCAAGAAGTAAATAGAAAAAAGGAAACACGGTCTCAAAAATAAGTTCCCCCAAAATAACTAACCACATCCACACAAAACCATTTTCTCTTCTAATAACTCAATATGAAACAATGACAATTCCAAGGCAGAGATGGTTCTCTTAAGGGAAGTTACACCCTCCCAAGTTACACCCTCTTGGACTGAGCAAAACTGAGGTGCAGAAATGACTCCTGAGGTGACTGGTTTGAAAGGTCTAATATTCTAGTTACCTTTTTATTTTAAAACACTTTTAGAAGTATTTTGAACTTTTTAAGTTGCCAAGACAGCACAGAGAGTCCTTGGATGCCCTCACCAGGCTCCCGCTAGAGCTAACATCGCACACAGCCAACGGTCAGCACCTGTGCAGGACCGACTAAGCCCAGCCCCCGGGGGCCCCCTCGCTTCCTCAGACACTGTGAGGCTGAAGGCAGAGCCGGGAAGTGAAGTGCGGATAATGTCAGGGGACCCTGGCAAAACCTGAATGGTGAAGGGGTCCAAGCCAGAGGCAGCAGCTCTGCCAGAGGTCGCACTAGCAACCCCACCAGAGTGGTCACTGCTCAAAGCGGGGTGCTCGCTGTTCTGAAGCAGAGGCCAGTTCCATTTTCAACGTGGGTTTCTGCTAACGAGCTGACATGGCTGCTTTTATAAAGTTGGAAGGGGCTGCATCTTGTTCTTTTCGAATCCTGCCAGAAAGTAACAAAGCCTCCTGAAAGCTGAAAAGAAAAAGACTGAAAACTTGGCCCAATATTTTCTGTAACCCCAAGGGGCTTGTGTTGGGCTCCAGCCCACTGACTGCCTGAGGGAGAGGCTGCAGCGGAGACCACCGGCTCCTCGTGGTCAGGGGCACCCCTGGCATTAGGGTGCAAACTAAGTCCTCTATCCCCTATTCTCTGTGCCCGGGATCACAGGCTCGTGTACAGACACAGCCAGCAGTCTAGGGATGGAGGCAGTGGCCACCCTGAAGCGATACCGAGGTGGGGCCCACACGTTAACGAGCTGTCCCGCTGCAGGGATTTCTGGAAGCAGTGCAGATGCCAGCTGTAGTCCTGAGTTCAGTGACCTTCCTTTTAAGTCTGAGTAACAGGCTCAATCGTCCTCTAGTGCTTGGCAGTGGGGCACCCCCAAATATCTGGGGAGGTATCTTCCTTGTGGGCATGTTTATCTGCAGTGAAGTCTTAGTATCAATACAAGAAAAAAAAAGCCAATTCTGACCCGTGGGAACTTGATCTCCTTCAGGTTGGCTCCTGCAAGCCGAGAGCCCACAGCTTCTCGCATCCTCTGCGACCGCCCTGGGTCGTGCTCACGACTGTGGTGCAGTTTTGCTGTTTCTAATGGGGAGATGATCCGGTTTGGTGATAGGAAGCTAAACAATGTCGGCCAGGAGGACGTGACCTTGCAGCCCCTTGGCGCTGGGGTGCTGTACCCGGGCCGGAAGGGGGTCCAGGGGAGCAGAGCTGTGGCAGGGAGTCACCCAGAAAGCCTGTGCCCAGCCCTTGACTGGAAACCCGAGAGCGCTGAATTCTGGATAAAACTTCCCAACATGTCACACCGTGAGAAGATTTTTTTTCCCCTTTAGGTTCTGCTGACTGAAATTCTGGTAATCTCTGCGTATTCGATGGCACCTTCTTCCGATACTGGTTGGGTAAGTATTTGTAGAGTTCTGACACTAATTCAACATTTAGGTTGCCCTTTCTAAAAAAAAAAAAAAAAAAAAAACCAAAAAAACAAACAGGGCAATTGTCCCCTGAGTGATGATCATGCTGAAATGAAGCATGGTCAGAAACTAACCAAAGCTGTCTAAAATAGACCAAAATCTATCTTCTCATCCACACAATATTTTTCTTTTCTTTTCTTTTTTTTTAAAAGGTTTATTTATTTATGCATACAAGAACTGGGGTACAGGCCAGATGTGGGGTGTGTGTGTGACAGGATTCACCAGAGAGAGTGGGGAGCAGAAAAGACAGATCTGCTGAAACACACTGCTGAGGGGAGCAGCGGGGAGCCAGGAGAGGTCTGCTGCGCCCTGCGGGCAGCTCCCTGGCTGGGATCGAACTCGTGTCGAAATGGCTGTGGAGAGTTCACAGGCTGAGACTTACTTAACCCCTTGTGCCAACAGGGAGGCCTTATTTTTCTAAGAGTAACTTCACCTCATGTGTTAGACTAGACCTTGTTGGAACGCCTCAATTAAAGTGACAGAATAACATTTTCCGTGAATATCCACGATCATGACAGGGGGAGGAGTGTGATACATTTAGGATTCATTTAAGTAACTATTTGTCTGAAGAGGTCTCCCCGACTGAAGCTTTAAGCTGGATTTTAGTTTCTCTCTGACTTCCTGGCAGTCTTGCTACGCAGGCCTTCTTGCTGGCAACTGATCAATGTTCAGTGTCGGTCACCGGCCCGTATTGCTCCTTTTTCCTGGGGTTTTTGTGGAAGGGACATGAGAGTGCTTATCGCTGCTAAGAAATCGCTGACAATGTGAAAATTAAAATATTAGAGGAAAAAAAAGGAACCAAGGGAGCTTTAATGGCAGAGAGCCGGGGAGCCGTGACGACACGATCCTGTCTTCCTTTCAGGGTGAAATAAGGCTCAGCCACAGGACCTGCCGCTATGCTGCCACGAACTAACGTGCCGTGAGGCTATTTCCATCAAGCAAAGGCCGGGAAACAAGTGCCCACCAAAGTCGGGGCCAGGAGGGGGCAGACTGGCAGTAGGTGGGCAGGGTGGGGGGGGTGGTAGGGAGTGGAGGGGCTGGGTGTTGCACGTGGGACCCTGAGGCTTTGCCGACAACTGCCTCCTGAGGGAACTCAGCCACCGGGCCACCGGGTTTCCTGAGTTTTCAAGAGAAGACAGAAGGCTCGATTTTTCTGCACAATCTCCCATGTTTTATGTGTCAACAGCCACAACTCAGTGTGGGCACCAAACAGGGCTCTGGGGGAACGCGGCCTGAGACTAACACTACCAAGCAGGGGGACAGACCCACTGCTTCTCTACTCTGCATAGAAAAGTCTTTCTTTAGAAGATTTTCCTACTAGAATTAGCAGAGGCAGGCTTGCGATTAAATGCTGAAAGGGCGTCGAGGGAAGTCTGAGGACCGGAAAACAGTCAATTTACCACCAGGCACCCACGTTTCCCGGGCATGAAAACGACACTTCTTTACTGACACATGGTCTCACAGCAAATTTACAACTAATTTTCACGTTCACTTTTCAACCGGAGCTTTGCCATTTTTCAGATAATATGGACATAGAAGGTGCTGGGTGACCTGCCCGCGGCGCGAAGCCTGGCCGGTGGCAGAGTTCGAGAGAGACACTCCGCGTCCAGCGACTGCACAGCGCATGCGCTGGGGAGGCGGTTTCCTGTCTACTTACTACCCGTCTGTCATACTCACCACACCTGGGGCCATTCTTACACGCTGGCACGCCAGAGGTCCTGGCAGCCACCTCGGCCCAGGCGTTCTCAGCTTTTCTCTGCTTCCATTTTGTTCACACGCACAACACATCACAAAGTCACTTCCTAATGTAGTCACTCATCAACTCCGGTAGAGAGGGCTCAGCGCATGTGCAGACAGAATACCCCCTTGCAGAAGCAGTCCCCCCATCCCCCTGGCAGGAAACCACTGGTAGTCTCTCCTGCTTCCCTCCCACTGGGCGACTGAGCACACCAAGGGCAGATTGGCCGGTGGTCTCGCCCAAGTCCACAGAGTTAGAGGCAGGTCTGGAGCTCAATCTCAACCAGAAAGCACGGCCAGGAAGAGATGGAACATCTGCACACACCCCCAAAGCCATCGCACAGCTTGTGGGGTGCAAGGTGGGGTGTCCTGCAGCTGTTTAGTGACTTGGGACACCAGACACAGAGTTTCTCTTACCTCCCAGCCTTCCATTTCCAGGCCTCTCTTCCCATAGATATCATAGATGGCCCTGGTTTGGGGGTCACTAAGCACTGCAAATTAAAAACCAGACATATTTACAACCGTTCAGTCCTGACAACATCATCACAGGTCAGCCCCCCTCTGTTCTGCTCCCCAGAGGGCCCCTTCATTGCCTGCTCTTCACTGCTTTTCTGCTTCAATCTAAGACATGTCTAGAGGCGACTGGCTAGTCTCTCTCCTTTTTTCTGCCTCTGAGAGTCTGACTACTCTCGGCACCCTATCTTAGTGGAATTATACAGTGTCTGTCATCTTGGGCTGGCTTATTTCCCTTAACATAAGGACTCCAAGGTTCATGCTCCAGGAAGTGTCAGATTTTCCTCCCTTTTTTAAGGCTAAATAATATGCCACCGCATGCACAGACCACATTTTTCTTACGTCGATGGACACTGAGGCTTCTTCCCTATCTTGGCTGCTGTGAATGTGGGTGTGCAAGTATCTCTTCTATTTTAATTTTGTGAGAAACCACCGCCCTGTCCTCCGCAGGGCTGTGCCCTTCATATCCCACCAGCAGGTACAGGGTCTCGGTCCAGCCCTGCTAACGCCATTCCTTCCTGGGCCTCGCGCTGGGCAGCTGTGGGGGTGCCTCAGTGTAGGTCTGATTAGTATTTCTCTATTGGGGAGCAACGATGAGCATCTTGTCATGTGCGTCTTGGCTGTGAGGGTGTCACTGAGCCCCCTCGGGCGTGCGGCACACCACAGGATGCCCACCGTCCCGCACCCCCACAGGCCACTGTTCCCGGAGAGCGGAGAGAGTGCCCGCCTCGGCTAGAGCACCCTGCAGTGAAGAGTCAATTTCAGTTCCCTGAAGGTAAAGCTCAATATTAGGAAAATCTGATTTGTAATTTACTCTCTTGAGTTACAAACAGCCAAGACAATCTGCACTTTGGGGGCGTCTCTATTTGCACCCCATTCTAAAAGACACAAACACCTGTCACTACGGTGTCGGTCACGTCACATCAGAAAATGATTTTTCGATGAAGGCAGAGCTGTAAATTCCATCGATGGAATTTACTCTTGGGTAGGGCTGACCGCTGCCAGCCCCCCGCCCCCGTACCACCAAATTCTATTTGAGAACTTTGAATCTTTTCTCCCTGGAGACTTCTCGTGTATTTTTAGGATTAATGAAAAGACCATGTAAACGATTCTATCTACACTCCAGTGAAACGTGGAGAGAGAAGTGCTGACACTGGGAGCCCAGGAGCCACGTCCAAGCTCACCACGGGACAACAAGGGATTATTTAGATTATTTACTCCTCATCTCCCTCTGTCTCCCTCGCAGCCCGCAGGGGGCAGTCTGCTGCCGCAGCACTTTCGTGGACACTGGCAGGAGTTTTCTCTCAACTCCCCCAAGTCTCCAGAGCACCGCCTGTCCGGTAACGCAGGCAACAGTGACACCAGCGCAGCTGCCGAGAGAGCGACTGCGAGCAAGCAACAGGTTCCGGTCAAGGTCGCCAGGGAAGTGGCCTGGGGTGGCAGGTGAGCTGGGACAATGCTGCCTACGTGCACGCCATGACTGTGGCCTGCAGCTACGGGTCACGGAAAGCTAACATTTGGGCAAAATTACAATGTGAAATACAGCAAATGCTTTTAGGCTCCACCGAGAAGTCTTTCCTCCGTAAAGGAGCGTATTACCCAACCCGCAGCCTGTCACTAAGGGGCAAATCACCAACGGCACGGGGATGGATGCCTCATCTGACTTGGGATATGTCCTAAGAGTGGTGTAATATCAAAAAAATTATTTTAAAAACAGGGTAAACTATACATAAGATAAAATGTCTTGCTTGAAGAATTTTAAGCGTATGAGCCAGTGCTTTAAGTCCATTCACAAAATCACTGCTTCTAAAACTTTTCTACCATCTCAAAAGGAAACTGTGAACCTATCAGTGATTTTAGTTTCTGATCAGCAAGTACATCACAACTTTCCCTTCTGAAAGGGTAAGATGTAGGCACAGAAACCTGAATTGCTGACTCTATGGTCCACTAGCTTTCCCGACATCATTTTCTCTCTTTTGTTAGAAATTTTCCTTAATTGAACGCTACAGAACCCATAAAATCACTTTCCCATGAAAGGATGTTCTTGTCTCTTCTCACAAAAAAGAGAACACAGAAAGCTAGTCTGTATTCACCTCAAAGGGCTCACTGCAGAAGGAAACCCACCAGCGGCTGACACGCGCGTGTCCCCTGCAGCCCAGGCCTCGCTCGCCCACTTCACCCGGACTCTTGCTTTCTGCTCACTGGACACATATTGATTCCCAAAGCAAAATACTACTCTTTCCAAGGCCCCTGCCAGAGATAAGCACTAAGCTGAAGCGCCTCTTTTATACACCTCTGAGGACTCTCTCTCTCGACCCTCTACAAATCAAGTCTCTTACAAATCGAACACCTGCTACCAGGATTTCCCGCCGAGCCTGGCCCCCACTGACCTTCATAAGCCTGGTGGACGAGGTTAAACAGTCGTTCCGCCTGTGACTTGAGCTCGGGGTCTCTGTGCTTGTCAGGGTGGTAAAGCATACACAGCCTGCGGTAGGCAGCTTTCAGCTCCTCAGAGGAGGCCTAGAGGAAGAGAAATCCAATTAGACAACCATCAACCATCAACCATTCTACATGATCACGATCAGACCAACCCTTGAAATGGGGACCAGCCCGCCACGTGCCATTAAGTCGCTCTCACACGCAGGACGTGAGGGAGTGACGCGTTGTCACTTTAACGAGGCTGTTTCCACAGCCAATCAAGCAATGAGTCCTGCCCACCAGCAGCAACTGTTCTGCTGGACAATGCGACTGTCCCACTGTCCTTGGGACAGAAGCTCGTGCCCATGCAGGCCCTGTGTGCTCTGGGCTGACACTGAACAGTCCCAGAGGCCGTCGACCTGCCTCTGAGCTGCATGAGGAAGCCAGGCTGGGGCGCCCTCCGAGGGGGTGTGCTCAGCAAGCAAAGGGCTACGTGGCTCAGACAGGAAAGCCACATCAGTTTTCTGACAAAGGAATTACAATCAATATTCATCCTTCAAATCAAAGACACGTGAAACTGTTAAACCAACCCCCCCCACCCCATGATTCAATGAGGGAGCACAGAAAACTCCAGAGCAAAACAACCCCCCAAAGGCCCCACCCGACAGATACGACTCCCCAACTCCAGTAAGCAGTCACTCTGGGGGACGCAGAGCGAAATGGCCCTGGGTGTGTCGCCACCACACGGGGGGGGAAGAAGAGGGAGGATAAAGATCACACCCGAAGCCACTTGCCTGGCAGCCACCGTGAAACTCGCGGTCAGACTCTGCAGAGTCCCAGGGACCGCACGTCTATCTCGCCAGCCCAGCCCTGGGCGCTGCTGCCGGGAGGCCCAGGTCTGACTTGGTGCCAGCTGGACCGTGCTGTTATCGACGCTGCTCACGGGCAGCTCCACCCAGGTGGCTTGTCAAATAAGACAAGACCCCCCCCCCCCAAATCTGGTCACAGAAGCACCGTCTGTGGCAGTGACAGCACAGCACAGGGGCCCCAAAACCTGTATGTGGGCAGAGGGACACCACGAGGCTCCAAACACTGACCCACCGGGGAGTGAGGCGGAGACATCATCATTCACGGGACCCCGGTCCCCGGGGGAACATGACGCTGTTTCGCTATGATGTCTACCACGTTTTAGCATCTCCCAATTCCAGGACTCATGAGCTTTTTAAATGATGAGGAGAGACAAACTTGACAGTACTTTAGAAATATTGGCATGAAATTTAAATATTTTATATGAGATTAAATTATTCAGAAGCTATAAAGCCAGGATGTCTGAGCTTGTTTCCCAGAGGCTCTCCACAGGAGTTCTGGAGAACTCCACAGGAAGACACAGGGCGGCAAGGCCACGCTGGGGGCACAGGGTCCAGGGAGGCCTCCTGGGGCCAGGACTTCCTCAGGGCAGCAGGTGGGGGCCGGTGGCCTCTAAGAGACTTCCCAGCTCTGACTTCGCATGATTCTGTTACCAGAAAAGGAAAAACGGAGCTGGACTTGGGCCACTTGGCAGGAGACAGTCATTGCTGCAGATAGAGGCACCATTGCTCGCCTTGGCACTTGAGGTCAGGAGCTTCTCGAACGTTCCATGAATTATGTCACTGGAAAAAGGGTCAAGATTGGGTGGGGCAGCACCCTTCACTTTCAGGAACTCGTGACTGTCTGCCCGCTCAGCACCGATCTCCTTCTCCCACCTTCTCCTCGGTACAGCCCTGGGAATTACAGCACCCAACAACTTTCAGTCAGCTGCCTCCCTCCTTGCTCTCCCTCCTTCTGGTCACCTTTGTGATTCACTCTGTGAAATACGCCCACTTTCAAGTTCAGAGGCTAAGAATGCAGGCTAAGAATGAGCCTTCAGAGCTGTGAAAGGGGGAATAATTCTCCCGGACACAAGAGAAAGTGACGGCACAGGCCACGCCCCGCCCAGCTAAACCTCACGCATGGCAGCTCCTCTAAAACCTTGTGTTTGTTTTCTCACTGGAGACTGCGGACAACAGTGTTGCTCTCAGAGTTACAGCGAGGGGCAGATGGAACAGCGCGCGGACAGGGCCTCCAATGCCTGCACACAGTAGGGGCTTAATCACTTAATCAGCAGCCACAGGACTCTGCACCCTCCTCTGGCTGCGTGGCCACAACACCTGACAAGAGAGGCGCGAGGCGCAGTCTGCGTGGTTCCTGCTCCCTCCCCACCTAGTTCCTTCCCTGCGAAGGGCAGGAGTGCAGGGCAGGAGTGCTTCGTGTTTCTTGCCACACTCATAAGGTCACCAGTTCTAAACGCCATTGTTTTAAGTTAAAAAAGGAAAAAAAAGCCAACTAATGGCAAATCCTTAATCTTCGCCGGGTAGGCTTACTGACGTGAGGACATAAACGGGGTGTGCTCTTTCCTAAACAGCCATTACAAGTTATTTTCTTCCTGCAAGTTTTAATTGTTTTTTTCCCCCAGCATCTCATTAAAGTCCCAAGTGCAGGCTCAGGTTTGGCTGACTTTAGGTGAGAGCCCTAGATGAGAACAGACTATCTCAGTAATAGATGCTTAATGTGCTATTGATTAAGAAATAGAGATGAGAAGTTTCATTTTTAATAAATATCACATTCAATAAAAGGTTAGACTGGTTTTTCATCATGAGTGAATAGCTAAGGTCACTGGCTTGATAGCTCATAAAGGACAAACGCTTTCACTGTCATAAAAATACTGACATTTTGAAATACACACTATCACTAAAATGATAGAGAAGTTAAACACTTATCTCAAAAATTCTATGATAAAACTAAGAGATATGTTGTGCTTTAAGTGATGTCATCTCACGCATCTGGTTATTATTTTCCTTTCAAGATTTATTTATTTATTCATGCATGTAAGAACCGGGGTACAAGCCAGAGGTATGGGAGGGTGAGAGGATTCACCAGAGACAGAGTGGGGAGCAGAACAGGCAGACTGACTAAAATACACTGCTGAGGGGAGCAGTGGGAAGACAGGAGAGGTCTGCTGTGCCATGTGGGTAGCTCGTCAGCTGGCCAGGATCGAATCCGCGCTAAAGAGGCTGCGGACAGCTTCACGGCGCAGCACTCAACCGCCTGCGCCACCAGGTTTAGGGTATTTTCAATGGAAAGTATATCTATTATAAATTCCACCTCTGTATGTCATAAAATTCAGAGGAAGGCCCTTTGTGACCTGACTGTACAGTTTAGTGATTAAACCTGCTGGGCTAGAGGCTGTATAGTACAAAATTCCTGAATAAGCCACAAAAGAGGGCCTCCCTGGTGGTGCAGGGTGTTGAGCACCACACCATGGGGCAGTCGGCAGCCTCTGCAGCATGAGTTAGATCCCTGGCTGGCCAGAGAGAAACCCACATGGTGCAGCAGACCTCTCCTGTCTTGCCCGCTGCTCCCTCAGCAGTGTATATCAGTCAGTCTGCCTGTTCTGTTCCCCACTCTGTCTCTGGTGAATCCTCTCACACACCCCCCATCTCTGGCCTGTACCCCAGCTCTTGTTTGCATAAATAAATAAATCTTAAAAAAAAAAAAAGCCACAAAAGAGAAATAAAAGGTGCACGAAGTTGAAAGGAGAAAGTAAAGCTATATCAGTGGATGCCATCTATGTAGATTATAAAGAATCTACATAAAAGCTACTAGAACTAAGGACTTTAGCAAGGTGGGGGGTAAAGGGTCAACATGCAAACTTCAATTCATTTCTACAAACTAAGAATTGAAATAAATAAAAAAAAAAGACTACCATTAGGGTATCATCAGCAAACTGATGATACTTAAGAGACAAACTGATAAGTTTGTACGCGCTCCGTACATGGAAACGTACAAGACGCTGCTGACATATTAAAGATGACCAAGATAATGGAGTGATCCTCTTTACGCATCAGGAGAGTCACTATTCTTCAGATGTCGGTTCTTTCCAAAGTGATCTAGAGATTTAATGCAGTCCAATCAAAATCCAGCAGTGGGATTTTTGGGGTAGAAACTGACAAGTCCGTTATAAAATGCGTATGGCTAAAACAAGGATAAGGAGCAAAAGATTTTTTACTCTCCTATTTCTCTGGCCAAAGTAACTATGAAAAAGAATTGGGGGCTCACACAACTGGACCTGGAGGTTTAGTATGTGGCCATGCGGCCAGGCCAGCGTGGTGCTGGTGGAACAGCGGATACAAACCCCCAGGACAGTAGCGAGTGCACAGGCAGACCCCAGGAGCTGAGGCAGTGGCGGGGGGGGGGTGGGGGTGGGGGTGGGGCGGACTTCTCAGCGAAGGGTGCTAGAAGTGAGCATCCAAGTGCTCCCCTGCCCCCAAAGACCCTGCCCCAGACCTCGAAGATAAACAGAAGCTGGAGCAGCTTGGTGCCACGAGGTCTGGCCTGCACAGCTGCCAGAGGGAGGCTCGCCGGGTGGAAGGGACATGGAAGGAAGGGACACCGGGCCCTATGCTGACAGATCCCCATAAAGGCAATTATAAAAGCTGGCATTATAGTAAAATAGTCTGTACTTCCACATTTTCTTTTCTGCGTGATCGAAGACATACAATTATGAGTCTGAAAGTAAAAATAAAAGCCTGTCTGTGACTCTGGCTTGTGACTTCACATTTGCTGTCCAGGTAACTTAGAGACTAGTCAAACTTACAGCAGGTCCCTAAATTCGCTGTTTTGTTCCTTTTGGTCAAAGTCGTTTTGTTCTCACATCGGTGAGGAAAACGACAACCCAGCACTGAAACAAAAAGGACGGTGTTTGAGGCCCGGCTTGCACACGGTTTAGCTTCAAGTTGCAATTTCCGTCCAAAACCCCACTGACAGTGCTGAAGGGAGACGTTCTGTATGGGCTTATTTTTTGAAACACAAAGTGGAGAGCTGTAATTCTGTGGCACCAACAACTGCAAGGTGGACAGGGTCCCGCTCTCAGCAGCGGAGAGAACCGCAGACAGAGGGCGGGGAGCAAGGCGGCACCGGCCTGGGTCTGACAGGACTGCCGGGGCGTCCTCCCGGAGGGCACCCTCACCTGCCGTTCCCGACAATCCGCTCCCTACAAGACTTTCACTCTCTCCCAACCCTGCTTGTTTCCTCCTCCCCATAGGGACATTATCACAACTTGGGCTGAAATCAAAACACAACGTGTTTTAACAAATTAAATTCATTTTCATTGTAACTACACAAATACAGTTCAAAGCCAAATCAAACAGTATAAACTGTAATTACGTTTCCCCCCCCCCCCGAGTTACCTTTTTACTGGCCCTGGAATTAGCCATCGGTTAACCTTTTTCTCGTTGGCTTTTCACCTTCCAGGGCCCGTGCAGACGCCTCTCGGGCTCCTCAGGGGAAACTCCCGCGGGAAGGCTCCCCGTCCTGGAGCTGCTCGGCCCGCCCACGGGGTTGTTTGCCAGGGTCTCCCCGCGCCGCCTGGGCCAGAGGTCAGGCCTGATGAGCTTCCCCCAGGAAGTTCCTGCCCCTTCTGGGCTGGTCCCCTTTTCTGTGTCCCATGACTTTCTCTGTTGTTGGTTTCTTCTTCCTTCTGGTGGAGGCCCATCTCCAGCACTTTCCTTTCCAAGGCTGGTTGGAAAGAAACAATTTTTAGACGCTGCATCTCTGAAAATGTTCTTACGTCGTCGCTACTCGCCACATCACACGTCCAGGCAGAGTGGGGAGGAGACCTCGGAGGGGCTGTCTCGGCTCCGCCTCCGTGAGGTGCGTGGTGACCAGGCCGCCTGACGCCGCTTGTCCCTTAGCACATACCCCTGCCCCCAAGCCAGGCATGACTGAGTTCTGCCTTTGCGCTTGATCACATGTTGGCTGAGTAGAGAATCTAGCTGGGAAGGAATTTTCCCTTAGGAAAATGCCTGGCCACACTGCCCTCCAGCCCAGGGCCGCTGGTGGGAGCCAGGACTGGTTCGGGAACTTTCAGCCCCACAACCCCCAGCCTCCCTCAGGGCTCCTGGCTGGGCCAGGCAGCGGCTCTCTCCCGGCCTCGCATCCTTTTAATTCTGAGAAATTTTCTCACGGGAGCTGCTGAATGCCTTCCGCTTCCCTCTGTGTGGCTTATGTCTAAGAGGTGATGTCCTGATTTTTAAAATTTAAGTTTGTGGAGTTTTCCTGTGCCGTCCTCCCTGGACGCCGCCGAGGCCAGCCCTTCCCGGTCCAGTGTCTTTGCAGAAGCAACCTGAGGGTGCCGACAGCGCAGGGGAACACTCCCACCCGTGGGTCCCGCGCGGGCCCAGCAGGGGGCACGGAGTCTCGGTGGCTCTGGTGGAGCCCCGAGGAGCGTGGTCTGTGAGTGGTCTGTGAGAAGGAGCGTTGGTTTACCGGGAGGGGGGCCGTTTTCTCCAGACGCGTATTTGCATCTCAGATGCCTCCTTTTATGAAACAGCCGATGCATTTTTCAGTTCGGTTCTCCTAGTGGGTATTCATCTGTTTCTTTTCTGGTTTCCAAGAGTTCCTTACAGTATTAGTGTCAAAAAAAGAGTCAACAGGCCCAAAAGGGAGTGTCAGTACCTCATTTACTGCAGCTTCAGCCCCTCGGAGGAATGTGATCACAACCAGTCAGTCTGGGTTCTGCCCGGACGGTGGGGGTGGTCCACGGCGGTCCACAGGCGGAAGGGGAGGGGAGGCGACCTGGTGAAGCTCATCAGGCAGATCCCTCCCCTCCCCATAAACTAATAAAGCCAATCAGATCTTGACACTTACACTGTTCAAGCTTGTCTGTTAACATTAGAAATAGGGATTTCTGATCAAATAAATCCATTGCAGAGTCCTCCTGAGCCTTTTAAGCCACTAAGTAACATTTATTATTTTCTTTTTAGGTTTCAGCTTTTTCCTTTAATAAAGGTGAGCTTCTTGTTTGTTTGTTTGTTTTGCTTTTCACAGAAGCTGCTTATTCTAATTATTTAACTGGAAGTTAACTGGAAAGTTAATAGTCCAGAAATACAAATTTATCATGAAACTGAATGAGAATAAAAAAATTACAGAATTTATCAAAGTAACGATGGCAAAACGGAGCTTCTTGTTTTTACGAAACCAAACCTCCCAGGTCTCTGCGACTGCTGTGGCGGCTCGCGGGGGCTGCTGACGTGACGTCACAGCGTTTGCCTCCCTCACTGTCGCAGTCCCGGAGCCGGCCAGTGACAGCAGTGGATGGCGGGGGCAGCGGCGCCGGCGGATCCCGTCCCAGCCATGGGTGGGCGTCGGACAGGGCGAGCCAGGTCAGTGGTTCTCAAGGCGCGCCGTGGAGCACCCCGGAGGCCCCCTCTCCGTAAGAGCTCCGTGCTGTTCTTTGCCCCCCCTTCTCTTTTTCTCGAGGCCTGTGTGATAACGTCTCTGTTCTGAAGGTCAGTGGGATGTGTCCTCGTGTGTTCTCATGTTTTCTAGAAATTTTCAAAGTGTAGTTTTAGGGCATAAATACAGGAGTTTCTAGAAGTTACCTCAACTGGCTCCCGGTTCTTTCACCTCTACAGCGACCATGTCACATCTGCGATGACACCTGCTCTCCTGTAACCTCCTTATTACCTAACACACACTCATTTTGACCCTTGAGTCTTCCTGTGCCTCTGCTCACAGATGTGCGGACACCATGCACTGTTTTACAACAATTTTTCATCAATGATTTGGTTTTAATTTTGAACTGAACACTGGCAGCTACAGCCCCCACAGACTAATTCTTTGGATCCCTCAAAAACTTAAGAATACAGGGTCTCCCTGGTGGTGCAAGGGTTAAGACGCAGCCTATGAAGCTATCTGCAGCCTCTGCAGCACAAGTTTGATTCCCGGCCAGCCAGGGAGCTGCCCACATGTCGCTGCAGACCTCTCCTGACTCGCCCGCTGCTCCCCTCAGCAGTGTGCTTCAGTCAGTCTGCCTGTTCTGCTCCCCACGCTGCCTCTGGTGAATCCTCTCACGCCCCACACCTCTGGCCTGTACCCCAGTGCTGGTATGCATAAATAAATCTTAAAAAAAAAAAACAAAAAAAAACCAAACTCTTAAGAATACAAAGGGGTCTTGCCACCAGAGAGGTTCAGAACTGCCGCGCAGATGATACTGTGCAACAAGCAACCCACATCTCCCCCTCATGTCACATGTCTCTCCCGGGCCAGCTGGCACTGTGACTGGCATGTCCCCAGGCGCTGATATGACAGCGCAGCCTCCCTCCGGAGCCTCTGCCAGTCGCTGCGGCAGAGGGAAGAGCGAGGGACCTTCTGGCTCACACAGGCATTGCGATCTGGCGGGACACACGTCCCCTCCACCCACATCACCGGCGAGAACCCGTCACGGCCCCACTCGCCCACTGGCGGGCCAGGACGTGCGGTCCTACCAGGTGCAGGGCAAGTGCAGAGTCCCCGGAGCTGCCAAGTGTGATGCACCGAGAGGCCCCAGGAGCTCGCAGGTAACGGCCCGTCCTCACGCCCACGGTGGGTGGCGGAGCCAGGCTCTTTGCTGCTGAAGCCTGTGCTCAAGTGCTGGCTTCTGGGCGACACCGAAGTTGCTGCACTTCAGCAATGACGTCTCTGCAAACGGTATCGGGCTGGCTCTTGGGAAGTTTGTCTAATTACCACAATCGAAGATTCATGACTGTCCATATGTTCCAGGAGAATCCGAGGGAAATAAACTGCATCAGCTAATAAAACCTGTGCTTTTTTTTTTCTTCTAACGATACTTGGTGCTCACACGACGGGAAGGGGAAAGCAGATGCCAGGGTAATTAACACCAAGGTGCCCGGCGCTTTGTGCTGAGAAGGCTGTTTCGTGGTGAGAGGGGTAGAGAGGGGTGTTATCTGGCGTCTCCTGCCACTGGGCAGACTGGCTAGACCACCCACTGGCTCACTAGGGCAGGGCCCAGCTGGGAACCCCCCACAGCTCCCCTCGCCCAGCCGGGTGCCCCACAAAGAAGCACTGGGGGCGTCACAGCCAGGCCACTGCCCGAGGCCACTGTCCTGCCCGCTTCTGCCCGTTTCACGGGATCGTGGAAGGTCCTGGAGGGTCTGAAGAGGAGTTCCCCTCCGTGGGCTTCATCCACAAGCAGGAAGAGACCCCAACAGTGTCTGTGGAGTCACCCCCACTAGTGCTCAGAGGTGCTCCCGGGCAAAGGGCGGCACTACATCACCCCATCCGTCCAGCCTTAAACCCCAAGCCCCACCTCGGCAGAGCCCGGGCTCAGGCACACACACCGCACCTCGCCTGATGCTGGAGGTTGGAGCCTCCAGGGATCTTCACTTCAGAAGGGTAGACCCAAGGGACTCAAGTCATGACTGAGCTGAGAAAGCTTGACAGGAGCCCGACCTACACCCAGGACGGCCCTGAGGCATTGGGGGGGCCTTCTCCAAGCGCCAGGACCTGGCACCCACCACAGCAATGCGAGCCCAAAAAGGATCAGGCCATCAGCGACGCCAGGACCCTAAATACTCAGACAGAACAAAGGCGGGGCCATACGACCTTTGTGGTTTAAGGGGCGGGGGCTGTGCTCCCCACACCCTCACCCCACCACAAGTGGCAAGAACAAATGGTCCAGCGGAGAAAAACCTGGACTTCCTCATCAGTGGCAGGCCAAGGGCTTAAGCTGCCCCCCCTCTACCCCCACTCCCTGCCATTTTCTCCATTTCTCTTCCTGGTCACGTCCATGTGCTTCCTTGGCGCCCTTGAGACACAGCGGCCAGGGTAAGCAAGGCCAGAGGCTGGGCGAGGGCCGGGTTCCTTCCTGGGTCAGGCTGAAGCTCGGGTCCTGTCTCCACGTCAAAGGTCTGGCTTGTTCCCCCCTAAAAGCTGACCCTGCACTTTCACTGGGCACGCTCACCTGTTAGTTACAGCTGCCCACTCGCACGGGCTTCTGCTGGCTGCTGTCTGGTGGCATTTTGCTGTCAAGAATGTTCTGGGTCCTGCCAATGTGGGCGGAACACCGTGCACACGCTGCAGGCAGAAGTGGTTCCTGTCCAGGACCAAACCAAAGCCGCTGCCAGGCAATGCAGGGAGGTGGCCCTGTGGCCGGGGCTGCTGGGGGTGGACACCCCGGGCAGTAGGGACCAGGCAGATGTCCTTTTAATCTAAATGTGAGCCCCGGGGGCCTCCTTAAAGGGATAAGTCTCAGCATGATGAAGCTATGGGCGGCCTCTGTGGTCTAGGTTTGATCCCCGGCCAGGGAGCTGACCCACAGGGCGCAGCAGACCTCTCCTGTCTCCTGCTGCTCCCCTCAGCAGTGCTTGTCAGTAGATCCGCCTGTTCTGTTCCCCCCTCTGTCTCTGGGGAATCCTCTCACCCCCCACACCTCTGGCCTACACCCCGGCTCTTATATGCATAATGTTTGCATTATTTTGTTTATTCATCTGTCAATTGTCTTAAATCCTTTCTTGAGCAGGTAGGGGATAAATAAAATGAAAGTGAAAGTTCAACACAAGTAAACACCAAACTGCCCCAGCCAAGCAGAACACACCCCTCTGCGTGCCTCACAGCTTCACTGTTCCTGAACTTCCAGGCAACAGGAAAGCTTTGAACTGAATTCTCTGTAAGAGAGCAAGCAAGGAGGTGTTGTGGTGGACAACACGGAACTAGAGCCTTGCATTTTCAGGATGTAATTAACGGCTTGACATGTCCAGAGCAGAAAGATAACAAGCACCTCATGGTTCATTAAAAAAACACATTTTAAAGTTTAACCTCATGGTGTTTGCTAATCACTTTATGAGATGACACCGGAGGCAGCTGGGTACTCTAAGAGCCCCCCCCCTCCATGGGCAAGACTCAGAAAGCCCCCCAACTCCACCAGGGCACCCTCCTGATCCCCAGTGCCTCTGATCAGGTGCTCTCCTCCCCGCCATGCTGACAGTGGAGGGCAACTTTCTGGACCCCACTCTCACTTTGGGTGATCCCTGGTCTCTGCACCAGTCTCCCATTTTTAGCCTGAGCCTGTGGAGCCCCCCCCAAGTAAAATTCAAGACCTTGTGGGAAGGGGTGTTGTGAGAGCCTTTCAAAGACTGAACTCAGAATTCTGACCCAAAAGAGCAAAGAGAGCTTCAGCTGCCCTTAACCTAATGCTCAGCATAAATTCTGGAACTGCGATTTTTACTGACAGATGGGCGGTACATTTAGTCGGGATGAAGCACTCCAAGGCTCTCTACGCACATGTCTGTCTTTTTTCAATAAGCAAAACCACATGTTTATCAAAACCCAGGAAATAACAATAATTGCCTGAACACCTACGCGCCACATATCTCACACACAAGCCGACACTCCGCAGACAGCTCGTGCACCTGGCTCACAGCAGTTGCCCACTACAGGATCACCTGTCATCTACAGGTCAACAGCAAAGGAAACGGAGCAGAGGGTTCAATGCCTAGTGAGGGGCACAAACCCTGGCCTGGGCACCTGACCCGCCGTCAGCCACAAAGTCCCCCAGAGCTGCCCCTTCTGCTCTCCACGACTCCAGGAAGCACCTTGGCAGCAAGGGGCGGAGACTGAGAGGCTGAAACGTGCTCAGAGCAATGCACTCCCCAGCCTCTTGGCTCACAGGACACCTGAGGATGTGATCCTCGGTGCAGTTAGGTTTTTGGACAAGCAAGACTGCACACGACTTGTCCCAAGCACCTACTTCAAGCAGGGTGATTGTTATGAAGATCAGACTTGAACAGCACTTAGGGGGTGGGAAACTCATTCAAGGAATGACATTGCTCCCCTTCTAGACCTGAAGTTAGGGCAGAGTGAAACCAACATACAGTGCCTGAGGGTTTAGGCGTGGCGGAGCCATCCTGGTGGGGAGGTTGGTGACTTGGTTCCCAGATCTATGCTGCAAGGGGCCAGCAGACCCCATCTGGCCCTGTGCTCCTTTCTGCAACCCCCACTCCACGATGTAACCTGCCACCAGAGAAACCGGGACAACCACAAATTGTGTTAAAGAGCACGGTGCCCTACACCAGGGGAGGACGCAAGGTGGGAACTCTGGGGACCTTTCTAAGGGAAGGCTGTGACCTCCAGCTTCCTGTCTCATGGCTGCTTTGGAAAGAAGACCCCAGCACCAAGCTCCACGTGTAGATCACAAGAAAAAAGCTCTGCTAGTTAGGCTTACATTTTACTTAATACCTTTTTTCTTTTCATTTTTTTTTTTATAAATTTTTTTTTTAAAGATTGATTTTTATTTATTTATTTGTTTGTTTGTTTATACGTACAAGCACTGGGTACAGTCAGAAGCGCGGGAGGGTGAGAGAATTCACCAGAGCCCGAGCGGGGAGCAGAGCAGGCAGAATGACGACATACACTGCTGAGGGGAGCAGCGGGCGGCAGGAGAGGTCTGCGCGCCATGTGGGACCCTCCTCCGGTGGCCGGGGAGCAGCTGGGGATCGAACTGGTGCTGCAGAGGCTGCGGGCAGCTTCACAACCCAGCGCTCAACCACTGCGCCACTGGGGAGGCCCTTAATACCTTTTTTCAAAAAGTGCTTAAAACCTGAGGAGATTGGTTCCTTTAAGGTTAAATGGATTGGGACCACAGATCTTAAAATGGGTTCTATGCACTGCTGAATGCTGTGAATAAAAAGAAAACAAAGGTACTACAATGCTGATAATGGGAACCAGTCAATTAATTAGGAATAAATTAGGTTTAAAGTGTGTCCATTAAAATGTTTAGAAAAAACACAAAGATAAGAACATTTCAGTCTAACTAAATGCTCCCTCCAAATACATTTTGGAAAATCTCAGCTTAGTGATTTCAGGTCAGTGATGCTGCCTCTGGCAGAGATGCCAAGCTGACTTGAGAGCCCCATTAATGATAAATGACTCTCTCCCCTCAACATGGAGCAGGTGGACCAGGAAATCCAGAACAGTGGAGAAGGGTAAGGATCGAGAGGATGCAAGCCTGGCTGCCTGCTTCACTCTCTGGGAAGGGAGATTCTTTGTTGATTTTTGACATTACTGTTATTCCAATCGTTTTAATTATGTATTATGTTTATAATTTTTAAACAAGACTCCCCCCCCGCCCCGCCCAGGTTTTGGGTCAGGTTGCTTCCATCTGAGATTCCTAAGGAAAAGTTTTGATGGCACTTTTTTGCAGGGATTTTGAAGTGCCCCTGGGAGGGGAGCTGGCCTCTGACAGCATACTTAAATGGCTGGAAGTGGCAGAATTGATAGCAAGCTTGAAAACAGGTGTTATTATCTTCTTCTGACCTCACAAGAAAGAATGAAGGTTACTTCTAGCTTATCTCCAACTAAGTCATGTGATTGCAACTTCAGGTCAATTTCCGATTTCACAAAAAAATCCTAGTAAATATCAAGCCCATACATCACCTTCAGACCTTCGCTTCTAACAGAATCCTGAAAGGAACCTGTAAGTCACACCTGATGGCATCTCACAGAGTCTGTCCACAAAGGCAACAGAGTAGCTTCACTGCCTATGGAATTTGCCTATAGTTAAAAACATGGGAAGTGCCTTCACTCATTAGGAAAATGAAGTGTTTTCTTAAAGAAATATTTCCCTGGCTCCCTCTCAACAGTCCAATCCATGACAGATCCTAAAATCCTTTGACAAATGTTACCGATGACCCTTGCCAACCCTTCTATTCTAGATTTCTTTGTGAATTTGCAGCTACCAGCGGTTCAGTAAGCCTGGTAAATGGTTGCTCAGTGCTGATAAACCAGGCTAATTATAAATGAGTGGTAAGAAACACTGATTTCAGAAAAGCTGTTTTCATTGCTGTTTCTAGAATAAGAGAAAACTTAAAGAACAACTAGCCAGCTAACCTCATTCAAGGGAAGGAAACTGAAGGCCAGTTTCCCTAGGCCTCGCTGCTGATGGTTACAAATGGGAACAAGACTCTCCAGGGGCACTGTGGCAGCTTACCAAGGTCTGTGGCTAACAAAAAAATGGTTCATGGGATATTTTTACCGTAAATAGGTGGCTAACACATCTGAGGGTTTATGTGGGGTGCCCAAGACACAGGCCCACACCAGCAGCTCTGTGGTCTGAGGACTGGCTGGTAAACCAAGGTGGCAGCACAGCCTAGAGGTCACGAGCTGGGGCTCCAGAGTCAGACAGCCGAGGGTCAAATTCAGGCCCTGGTGCAAGTTACTTCATAGCCCTAACCCTGTTCCTCAACTGTGACTCAAGGGTTACCATAATACCTGACATGAGAGCTGACCTGAGAACGCAATGAGATAAAATAAGGCAAAGTGTTCTTTTGGCAAAGGTGGTCCTGGACGAAGGAAGCACTTTTAATAACAGCTGTTATTGACACCATACAGGCTGACGTCTACTGACAACACACTCCTAACCTGGCTTTACCTAGACGAGCCAAACGTGGCTAGTTCTGTTCACTGGAAAACCTAAGGGTTTAAATTAAGGATTCTCACGCAGAGCTGGAAGGCTGAACACAGCAGTTTAGAGAGAAATGATCCACCTTATGGCCTGACCTTGGAAGCCTTTTTTGCCCTTCACTCTGATCCCTGCTGGACTAGTCAACAAAAACCTCAACTGACCGGGCCACGGTGTGAAAATCTCTTCTCGTCTTTCATTCGGCAAGTAAACAAGCACGTGGCGCGTGGGACCCGGCCGGCTGCGGCGGCTCCCGGGGGCACCGCTTCTTTCCAGGCCTCGGCGCCGCCGCGCATCCGAGGCCTCCGAACCGAGACAGCAAGCGCGGGGAGCGCCTCCCGGGGTTTGGGGACAGCGGCTCAGGGGACAGCACGGCTCCAGACACGTGTCCGTGGGCCTGGACGGACTCACTGCAGAGCTGGAACGTCCCCATAGAAGCCTCGGGGCCCGGACAGAACCCGGGGGAGCTTCCCCGGCGGCCTTGACCTTGGCGTCTGGGTCTCAGAGGCGCATCCTGCCGGTGCGGGGAGAGGACACAGGCCCTCCGCCAGGGCGGCCAGGGGAGCCGGACGCGGTACCGGGTCCTGCAGAACCGGGAGCCCCGCGCCAAACCCCCCTCCGTGGGCGCGGGGCCTCCGGCCCGGTCCGGCCCCGGCGCGGCGGCCTCGGGGCGCAGGGCCAGCGGCGGCCGGGGCAGCCCCGCGCCCGGGTGGGTCGGCGGCGGGGACCGCTCCGTCTGCCGGCGGCCGCGCGCGTCGGGCGGGGTCACGCGGCCTCCCCGCCGGCCCGGCCGCCCGCAGCGGAGCGGGGCCGCCCGCCCGGCCCTCCCGAGCGGCCCGGCCCGGCCTCGGCCCCGACGGCGTCCCGCCGCAGGTCTCACCTCCCGGCGCACGTTCAGCAGCGAGTAATAGTCTTCATTGTCCAGCTCCTCCTCGCTCAAGGCCGTCGCCATCTTCGCAACCTTTCACCCCGCCAAACCGGCCGGGCCGTGCTCAAGAGGGACCGGCGGCCCACGGCGCCACCGCGCGGCCCGGCGCCGCGGCGCCACAGCGACCCCTGGCGGCCCGGAGCCGCGCCGCCCCCGCGCCCGCGAGAGCGCGCCTGCGCCCTGCGCCCCCGTGCGGCCGAGGGCGGGCCTGGCGCCCGCCGCCGGCCACGTGCTCGTGCGCCCCAACGCCCAGCCCGGCGGCCCGAGGGCTGCGCCTGCGCCGGGAGCCGGGCGCTGCGGCCGCGCCTGGGGGTCGCCACCCTCCGGCGCTGCGCACCTCCCCGGTCCCCCCCTGGCCGCGAGGGCGGGCCCCTCTGCAGCCTGCACAGCCCCACCTGGGCCGCACCTGGGCCGCACCTGGGTCGCACCTGGGCCGCACCTGCCCGGCGCCTCCGCCTTGGGACCCGCTCCAGCCGGCTGCCTCGCCTTCTCCCTTGGCCGCCTTGAGCCCAGCCCCGAGGACGGGCCGGCCCTTCCTGTCTCGTCACGCCTGGGAACACGGCCCAGGTTTCTGCTGCTTAAATGACAAGGCCGGGCAGGTGCTACCGCCAGCCCCGCCGCACTGCCCTTCTGCTGGGAACGTCTACCCTGTCACTTAGCGGCGGGGTCCGATTGATTCCCACCCAGTGCCTGGCGTTTGGTGCGTTATTAAAGACGTCCTGGTTACAATCATCTAAATAATTTATTTTTTTAAGATTTATTTTATTTATGCATAGAAGAACTGGGGTGCAGGCCAGAGGTGCAGGGGGTGAGAGGATTCACCAGAGACAAAGAGGGGAGCAGAACAGGGACATTGACTGAAATGCACTGCTGAGGGGAGCAGCAGGGAGGCAGGAGAGGTCTGCTGCGCCATGTGGGGAGCTCCCTGGCTGGGGATTGAACTCAGGCTGCAGTGGCTGCGGACAGCTTCACAGTGCTGAGACTTAAACCCTTGCACCACCAGGGAGGCCCACATCTAAATAATATAAATGTCTTGGGAACAATGCAGGGGTCGTCAGCAGAACCCCCCATACTCCCGCCACCTGCCTGCCTCCTGCTGACCTCGGCCTCTCGTCATAATTTCTCAGGAACGCTGTTGAGTCCCCGCTCACCCTGCCTTTAGGGCCATCCGGTGTCCCCTGCGGCAGCTGGCCTCCGGGGAGCCCCAAACACCTGTCTGTGGATTTGACAAGTGGATTTCTTTCTCTTCCTAATTTCTGGCCAGATGTGCGTCATGTGGGCCCGTGTGTCCCTTCGGCGGCATCTGGCTCTCGCTGGGTCTTCTGGCACAGACACGGAGGTGTGCTGAGCCGGTTCCTCGGGAGCGCTGAGCCCGTCTGCAGCCACTGTCGGCCAGCTTGTAAACGGAAGGCTCTTTCCGGAACTGCGTGCAGCTCCCTGCAACAGTCTCTCACGCGCCGGTGCTGTCAGCTAATCCAGCCATTTTTTATGGTTTCCTTTCTTCTCCTCTGCAGAGCTGTGATTAAGGCTAAACTGCGTGCTGACATTTGCAGGTCATGAGGAAATCCTCACAGAGAGACTGAGGGGACGTGACATCTCAAGCCACCCCTCCTTCCGTGGTCATGACACAGGCCATAGCGCCCAGCTAGGAAGAGAGGCTCCTTGCGGTGCTTTCTCTGCTTTGGAAAACGCTGCCTCTAGAAATGACATAAACGGGACAGCACGTGGGTTTCAGAAGGCCCGGGTCTGGGTTTCTGTGATGGAAAATGACCCGGCTTTTATCACCACTCAAACCAAATAAACAGTGACCCGGGGATGCTCAGCGCGCCCCTGTGGACTCGCGATATTTTCTGTTATGGTTACTTGGAAAGTGGTTGTGACAAATGGAAAATAAACTTAAATACACCACCGGCCTGGGGATACCGTTACTTCGGAGATCGGCCGTCTTCTTTCCTCCCAAACCCCTAATCTGTGATGGGCCAAACAACAGAACCAGGAGCAGAACAGACGGTCCCGTTAAGCACCCACAGGCGGCTGCTGCTCACGCTCGTCACCGTCACTCTTGCACCTTTGTTTTCTTATTGGCGAGAGCCTGTCACTTAGCTGTCAAGCAAAGCTCATCTGCAATGTCACATTTATGCAGCGGTAGACACGCGTGTGCATGTTACACATGTGTGTCTAGGCCAAGGACGTCGCTCACCTGTATTTTTTTCCACTGTGATTGTTTTATTGCATCACGCAATTCTCTCATCTTTAACTAGTGACTGGGGACATGTGCCTCCACCACCTCCCCTTTGCGGGGTGACTTGGGCATGTTTGGTCCCCAGCACAGCACTCAGGGGTTTCCTGTTTTCGGGGTCCCTCCAGGGCAAAGGCCTGGGCCTCTCTTCTAGCGTGCGTGGTCAGGGCTGCAAGGTTGAATATGGGGTGTCCCGTTAGCTGGAACTTCAGATAACAAGGAATTTCAGGGCCTCCCCGGTGGCGCAGCGGTTGAGCGCCAGGTTGCGAAGCTGCCCGCAGCCTCCTCAGCACCGGTTCGATCCCCGGCTGCTCCCCGGCCACCGGAGGAGGGTCCCGCATGGCGCGCAGACCTCTCCTGTCTCGCCCGCTGCTCCCCTCAGCAGTGTATGTCGTTATTCTGCCTGCTCTGCTCCCCGCTCTGGCTCTGGTGAATCCTCTCACCCTCCCGCGCTTCTGACTGTACCCAGTGCTTGTATAAATTAATAAATAAATATTTTAAAAAAAAAAATCTTAAAAATAAATAAATAAAGTCTTCTGAATCTTTAAAAAAAAAAAACAAGGAATTTCGTTAGTGTGTTAGCAGGCAGAATGAGGGGCACCCCGACCTATCTGCATAAAGGCAAAACATACCTTGAGTGCATACAACCTTCAGTAGAAAAGAACTTTCATACAGTTAGTGTGCGGTGGAGAGAGGCAGAGAAAGGGCAGAGTTGAAATGGTTTCCCAGGGAAGCACCCAAAAAGCCTGCCCCAGTCTGAGGCCACCCCCTTCCCCTGCTGGGCCACAGGAACGGGCAGAAGGCGCCAGGCGGGGCTGGGAGGAAAGGAGCAAAATCAAAGTGCAAGTCAGGACAAAGGCTGCCCCTGCCAGGCTCCCCGCGGGCTCCCCCGCGCCTCCCCCAAGTGTCGCCACCATGTCCCCAAGTCCTGGTGCCAGCCCCAGGCCGGGAGGCTGGCACAGCGCCTCCGCGTGGCTCTCTGCCTCGGTGTCTCCAGGCCCCCCTCCCTCCGTCCCTTCCTGGGTCCTCAGCGCCCCTCCCGTCCTCTCCAGCGTCTCCTCCCTGCTCGGCTCCACGCTTCCTTGGGTGGGGCAGGGACCCTGAAGCTCCCCCTGTCTATGGGGCTCACCCTGTTACATAAGTACAGTTGGCCCTTAAAGGGTGCGGGGTTGAGGTATACCTGCCCCCATGCCCTTGATAGTCCACATACAACTTTTGACTCCCCCAGAAATACCCAGAGCCTGCTGTTGACCCAAGACCGACCGACCACATGACAGCTGATCAGCGCCTATTTTGTCTATTAGTTGTTATATATGGTATTCTTTTTTAAGAAGATTATTATTTATTTATTTATGCATACAAGAGCTGGGGTACAGGCCAGAGGGGCGGGAGGTGAGAGGATTCATGAGAGACAGAGCGGGGAGCAGAACAGCAGACTGACTGAAACACACTGCTGAGGGGAGCAGGGGGAGACAGGAGAGGTCTGCTGCGCCATGTGGGCAGCTCCCTGGCTGGGGATGGAACTCGTGCTGCAGTGGCTGGCGACAGCTTCATAGTGCTGAGACTTAACCCCTTGCACCTCCAGGGAGGCCTTGTATTCTTATAATAAAGGAAGCTAGAGGAAGGAAACACATTCAGAGACTCAGAAGGGAAATAGGTCTGTGATACTGAGTTTTTGGATACCATGAGTCCTTGCCGTCCATTTACAAGAAAATCTGGGTGTAAGTGGGCCTGCGCTTGGAAGGGTCCAACCAGAGTCTGAACACACTCATGTGCAGGTACGCACCCTTAAAAAAATTCCATGCTAATCTGAAATGCAGATGTGAATCAGGTTCTGTATTATTATTTGCAACATCTGGTCACCCCAGCTGAGTCCTGCTAAGGTGACCTGAACCCACCCACTGCCCTTTATTTATTTATTTATTTTTAAAGATTTATTTATTTATTTATACAAGCACTGGGTACAGTCAGAAGTGCAGGAGGGTGAGAGAATTCACCAGAGCCAGAGCAGGGAACAGAACAGGCAGACGGACGCAGTACCCTGCTGAGGGGAGCAGCGGGCGGCAGGAGAGGTCTGCGCGCCATGTGGGACCCTCGCCGGCGGCTGGGGATTGAACTGGCACTGCAGAGGCTATGGGCAGCTTCCCAGCCCAGCGCCCAACCGCTGCGCCACCAGGGGAGGACCTGCCCTTTAATTCAGGAGGAAATTCAGCAGATTATTCTCTCTGTTCTCTCGGTCATGGAGTCCAAATGGGATCCGAACCCATGAGCTGTTCCTAGCCTGCCCGCCACACCCCAGTGAGGGCTGCGGGTGGCTGTATGGGTATAGACAATAAACTAATCAGTTAATAAGGAAGAGAATTGCAGGTCTAAGTGCTTTAATAAACCACAGCGATGGGGGAGTCCACGTTATGCTGGTTGCTTATGGAAGGTCGACCCGAGGAGGTAATTTTGAGCTGAATGATGGGAAGGGTCCAGCTTTAGAGCAGGAGACTTCCTGTGCAAGGACTCAGAGACAGGAAGAAGCTGATGCAGGTGGGGGAGGCAGTAGGAAGAGACAGGCTCAGCCAGGGCAGGATGTGGTCAGGAAGTTTAATCTTATTCTGCCCACAGTGGTGAACCACTGACAGGTGCTAAGCTGGGAAATGACATGGTCTGATTTTTTTCCCCTTCAAAGGATCACTCCAGACTGGTTGGGGGCAGCAGGAGAATGGAATGTTTGGACTTGGGCTAAGCAATGAGGGTGGGCAGACAAAATCCACTCTGGGCTGGAAAATCCACTCTGGGCTGGAGTCAACAGAAACTACTGATAGACTGACTTTGCGGGGACTGGGAAGAGGAATCAGTGATTACTTTTGCATTTTCGCTTCACTACGAGTGGTCAAGCCCCTTATGGAACTGAGGAAAATTCAAGAAGAGGCAGGCTCAGTGGGGAGGGAGCTTTCTACTTTGGAGAAGTAGAGCTAGGTGTCTGTTAGACCTCCAGTTCGAGGGACCTGCCACTTCTGCTACCTCTACCACGCTCACCCTCATTTCTTGCAATCAGTGCTCATTGCCATCATTTCATTAACATTCCCATTGCTACCTTCCCTTGGACTTCTTGGAACCCCAAGTCCAATGGCATTTGTCTGCCCTCTGCCTGAACTCCAGGTATATTGCACGATGTTGTTCCATTAATCCCTCATCCTTGACTGCTTTACTCCCTCCTGCCTTCCATCTCTCTCTGTATTGGTTCATCCTTCTGCTCCTGCATGGCACTGAGGTCCCTTTGTGGTCTTGGTTCACGTATCTTTCGGTCTACACCCCTTCCCTTTCCTGCATGGATCTTTGGTTCTAGCCAGAAAGAAAAATCTATGATTCTCTGAACACTCCTTGAACTTTGTTTTTCCTCCTTTGTGCTTGTCTGAGCTTCCATCTAGGGTCATTGACCTTCAGCCTAAAGACACCCCATGGAATTTCTTTGAGTGCATGCTGGAGAACTCTCAATTTTTATTTACTTGAAAATGTCTTTGTCTACCTTCATTAATATTAAAGGGCATTTTCTCAGGGCAGAGAACTTGAGTCTGGCAAGTTGTTTTGTGTTCCAGCACTTTTCTAATATTTCATTTCCTTTCGAATTCTGGTATTGCTGTGCGAAGGGGCTCTCTCTCTCTTCTCTTTGGGGGTCCCCGTTAAACATGCATCTAAAGGAAGCACTCCTCAGTGTAGCCTGTATGGTTTTAAATCTCTGTCTTCTTTCTTTTTATTTCTATGGGTTTTTTTTGTGGTTAGTTCATCTGACCAATCTTCAGCTTCACTAATTTTCTCATTTTCCTAAAATTTTTTATAGCTTTATCAAGGTCTAGTTTATGTGTAAAAATGCACATATTTCAAGTAAACAATTTTATGAGTTTTGTCACATTTTGACCCATGAATTTATTACTATAATTGAAATGATGAACATTTCCATCACCACAAATTTTTCTTATTTCCATATAACCTGCCCCTTTCTTGGGGTCTATCTCCAGGAAATTACTGATCCATTATCATCATAGATTAGTTCATGTTTTCTAGAATTTTATATAGGGAATCACACAGGCTGCTCCAAAGTTGTCATCCTGCCTCTTCCTTGCATCTTCATTGTAGGGAAAACTTTTCTGCTCTCCACTGTTGGTGTCAGAATGTTAACACTGTTACCTGAATGTCCTGTTTCCTGTTTTATTTTTTGGACCAAATCTTTCCAGTTTTCTTTTAAGAAACTTGGATGCCTATATCCTACCTTTCCATGTGACACCTAGGTTAATGGGTAGATACTCTGACTGGGTATAAAAGTCTAGGTTGTAAAATTTTCCCCTCAGAATTTTGAAGGCATTGTTTTGTTAATTCTAGTTTTCCCCACATTGCTAGCAATAAGGCAGATCTAGCCTGAACTTTGTGTTTTTTCATTTTCTTTGGAAATATTTTTATTCCTGGAGTTATGAAATTCTACCATGATGTACCCAGGATGGGACTTTAAAATTTATTGGGCTGGGTGCTCAGCAGGCTCTTTTAACCAGGAACCTTCTGTCCATCACTTCTTGCAGACTATGGTTTCTTGATAACTTGGTTCCTTTAGTTTTGTTGGCTTGTTCTTACTGGAACTTTGTTTATTGTGATGTCAGATTTCCTGTACTATTCTTTTTTTATTTCCATTATTTTGTCTTTTTAGTCTTTTTGGAGATCTCAATTATATCTACTCACCCTTTATTGATGTTTTAAATGAACTAATACTTTTTCATTTTCTAGAGCTCTTTCTTATTCTCTGATTTTTTTCCTTTCCTTTCATGGATGTGATATGTTCTCTCAAATCTCTGAGGATGTATTTAAGTTTTGTTCTTCTTTCTCACTGTTTCTATTTCCTCCTTGTTATTTTTTATTGTTTGTTTTGACCTGGTTTGTTGTAGGGGACTTTCCCCAATGCTTTTGTGATCCTTGGCTGTCTGTTCACAGGAATAAGTATATGTTCAAGGCTGTTCTTCTGGGGTGCCTCTTGGAGAGTTGTCAGGTCAGTTCTCCCAGATATCAGATCTCCAGGTCTTTCCTCTTGGATTAGTTTTCCCAGTGAGGGGCCCTCCTTTCTCCTGCCTGGGGTAGGTAAAAAAACCCTGCAGGGGAAGAACTGTGAATAACATTTCAGTGCCTAGACATTCACAAAATCCCCATTTTTATTAGAACATCTGACATCTTGCTATGCTCTGATACCTAAGCCTTTCCTGCTGAGTTTCACCAGACAATAAACCTCCTACAGGGTAGAGGTTATGTCATTGCTTTACTGGGTAGATTGGGGGGGGGGATCTGAGGTTCCTAACTATTCCTTATATAGATTATTAACACCCCTGCCCAGCAGTCAATTCCTAAACCCTTCCTGGATCCTTCAGCACAGACAAGTGTGCTTTCCAGTTGCTTTTGCACATCCCCTAGGCATTTAGTGGAGTGGTGAGACCTAAGTTTGTAACCAAGGGACCTATTTTACATCTTCCAGTGTTTTGTTGACATCATAGGTCTGATGTTATCTCCTCTCCATTTATTTTGTCCAGTTGCATCTAGATTTGTGTTTGTCATTGTTTTGGGATTTCTGGAGGAAGCAAAGACAAACTCCTGCCTGTGTCTCAACAGCTTTAATGTAAAACCCTTTGTCAAATATGATTTATGGCACTATCCTATTTGCTCCACTGATATTCCACTGACAAATTTCTATCATTTACACATTTATTCCTCTATCAGACTGTAAGCTCCCTTGAGGCAAGTGCTTGACATATTTTGTGTTTATATTTCCAATAGCATTGTGTGCCTGGCATATAATAAATGCTTAAGGCACATCTATGTATGCAATGTGTGCTGACATCAGAAAGAGACACAGAACTGGAAACAAAAGAAGATGGAAGTGGAGAAGCAGAGATATTTTTATACAACGACAGGCAGAGGCTTAGAGTTCAGATTGGGGTACCAAGGACCATTGGGTCAGAGGACTGACCCAGAATGAACCTGAATTGGGGTGCATCAACCTTCTACCCAACACCCATTGCCCTAGGAAGGGGCTCTGCAACTTGGTCAGCTTTCTGTTTTTCTGCCCCATACAATAGGTGTCCCAAGAAGGGACAGGTGCAGGTGACTTTGTCACAGGCAGCTGCCTGGGCCACAGAGTTGGACTGGCTTTGAAGAAAAGCTCCTTTTAAATTAGGTGGCAACATCAAAGAAAAGCCTCTGGAGCTTTTGTTGGTTGTTTTTTGTTTGTTGGTTTGTTTTGCTTTAATTTGTCTTTACATGGGTTTTTGTGCTTTTTTTTCCTTCCACAAACAAGAATAAGTTTATTTCTTAACAAAAAAGAGGCCCAAAGCCAAGAAGTTTCCGGAAGTGGATCTCTCAGCAGATCAGTGACATCATCCAGGAGGGAGCTTCTCTCCTGCTGCCTCCAGCCATTCATGGGTGTCTCCCAGGGGGGCCCAGATGGCTGTCAGGTCATTTGAAAAATGCATGAATATTTTACCTTATAAAGGATAGTGGGAGTCCTTGGGCAGGGGGATGAGGTGTTGTTTATGTGGAGGTCAGTTTTGCAAGATGGAAATGTTCTAGAGATGGATGCTCAACAATGTGAATATACTTAACACACCTGGACTGGACTTTTAAAAATGGTCAAGATGGTCAGTTTCATGTTGAGTGTATTTTATTACAACATAAAATTAAAAAAAAAATCAAAGTCTCAATCTCTTGATTTTGGTTGACTTTTAATCCCAGAGGTCTTAGTCCCTATCTCGTTGTCATCTAGTGAGCCAAAGGAGAAGCAGGAGTGCTGTCAGTCAGGGATGGAAAGTTCCAGAACTCAGTAGTCACCCAGGCTTAAGGTCACACCTGGCACAGAGCGTACTAGTCTCTTCCATTTCTGATTGTTTTCCACTTGAGGGAAGCACAGCTTCAGTTGCAGACTGGGGCTGGCTGAGGCCTGAGCATTGGTGTTAGAGATGAAGACCCTTCTAGAACTGCCGGAGCAGGGCTTCCAGACTCAGCCCTCTGATATTTGCATGGTAAGCCTCTGCAGGGGGATGAGCTGGAGGGCGTCCTGGACTTGTTGGCACCACTGTCTCCAAACCACAAGCAGCTCTGCACCCACTTTCTTGCCAGCACTGGTTTCTCCCACTGTGGGTGCCTCAACATTCTGTACCTTCTAGAACACAACGAATTGCAAATCACCCAAGTAACCATGCATAGGTATGGAGTGAGTGCCGACACTGCTGATTCACTATCTCATTCAATCTTCTTGGCAATGCTCTGGTGCAATAATTAACAGGCTCCTTTAATTGTAAGGAAGCTGGAATTCAGAGAGACCGTGCTCTCATCCCAGCCCCCGGAGCTGGTCGATATTGAAACCAGGTTCTGATCGCTCCTGAAATGACTGCTTTACCTTTCTTTTAATTCATAGACTGCTGTCTCAGAGGACTTTCAGCTATCTGTATGATAATGCCAGCTTTATTTTATAATTTCCCTGGATATTGATATGTAAGGATGTTACCAGTGCCCACAAAGGCAGCTTCGACTCAACAGCTCTGACTCAGAGATGGATCCTCAGAGTCAGGAGATAAGCCCATGTCTGCATTCAGGCGAGGCTGCCGCCCAGGGCTCCCAGCTGTCCCCTTCCCAGCTGAGGTCATGCCAGAATGTCCAGCAGAGGGCAGACCTGTGCCCTCCTCCCCCCTGCCCCACCATGGACACAAGTGGGGCCATTCCTGAAGATTTGGAATGGAGATGAAGAAAGGTTTTGGGAAAATAGCACCTTAGAGGTCACTTGCTTGTCCAGCAGCGGGGCCGTTTCTAATATTCTTTAAAGCATTTTTTTTAAAGATTTATTTATTTATCCATCCAAGAACTGGGGTACAGGCCAGAGGTGTGAGGGTGAGAGGATTCACCAGAGACAATGGGGAACAGAACAGGCAGACTGACTGAAGTACACTGCTGAGGGGAGCAGTGGGGAGACAGGAGAGGTCTGCAACGCCATGTGGGATTCTCGCCAGCCGGCTAGGGATTGAACCCACGCCACAGAAGCTGTGGCCAACTTCATAGCGCTGCACTCAACCACCTGCGCCACCAGGGAGGCCCTCTAATATATTTTTTAAAGCATTATTTTTTTTTAAAGATTTATTTTTATTTATTTATTTTACATGCACTGGGTACAGTCAGAAGCGCGGGAGGGTGAGAGAATTCACCAGAGCCAGAGCGGGGAGCAGAACAGGCAGAAGGACCGAAGTACACTGCTGAGGGGAGCAGCGGGCGGCAGGAGAGGTCTGCGCGCCATGTGGGACCCTCCTCCGGTGGCCGGGGAGCAGCCGGGGATCGAACCGGGGCTGCAGAGGCTGCGGGCAGCTTCGGAATCCAGCGCTCAACCACTGCGCCACCGGGGAGGCCCATAAAGCATTTTTTTAAGAGTTATTTATTTATGTTTCCAAGAACTGGAGCACAGTCCAGAGATGTGGGGTGGGGGGGTGAGCTGATTCACCAGAGACAATGTGGAACAGAGAACAGGCAGACTAACTGAAATCCACTGCTGAGGGGAGCAGCAGGGAGACAGGAGAGGTCTGCGCGCCCTGTGGGTCTTAACCCCTTGCACCACCAGGGAGGCCCCTGTTTCTAATATTTTTGTGGGCAGTGTATTTAAGTTGTCTTGTTCTTTCAAAAATGCATAATGCCCATCAAAGCCTTTAATGAAAGGGGCTGTTGGGTGAAACAACCACTAAGACCTCTGGAGAGAAAAAGAAAGTGTTGTCTTTAAGGCAAAAAGCACATCACCTAGTTAAAATAGGACCTTGGCTTTGCCATCCTATTCCTGACTTTTCATCATGAGGCTGATCATAGTCTGCAAGTATGCTGGGAGCGAAGCAGTTTCTACTGTGCAACACCATGAGGAAAGAGGGGTTTCCTCTATTACCACCCCCACCGCCCCGCCCCATCTCGCAGGGGCTCAGGGCCAGGACTTCAAGTCAGGGCCATGTGTTCTAGCCTCAGCAGGCTCCAAAGGCAGGACGAAGAATACAGATGGCAATATCTGTGTTGAGACAGGAGAGCCCTATTGGTCTTTAATTTCTGAAGAAAGAGAAACCCACAGAATGTTTGAGCAAAATTCTGCCCAAAAAAACAAAGGCGGGGCCTCTCTGGTGCTGCAAGGGATTAAACACTACACTGTGAAGCTGTCCACAGCCACTGTAGCACGAGTTCGATCCCCGGCCAGGGAGCTACCCACAGGGCGCAGCAGACCTCTCCTGTCCCCCTGCTGCTCCCCTCAGCAGTGTATCTCAGTAGATCCGCCTGTTCTGCTCCCCACTCTGTCTCTGGGAAATCCTCTCACCCCTCACATCTTTGGCCTGCAATCCAGCTCTTCTGTGCATAAATAAACAAATCTTTGCAAAAACAGACATACAAATCAACATAATGTCCAGGATGATGCTCTGATGAGTTTCCCCCAGTTTTCATTTTGATGTGTTTACCTGCCTGCAAGCTCCAGGAAAACCACTTCTTCAGGTTTGTTTAGTCTCCCGGAGGAGCGGGTGTATCCTGCGGCGTGGCCCCTCTGCTAGCTCCTCACCACTAGCCATGTGCCTGGCCGGGCCTGCTCATCGAGTCTTCAGTGTCCTCTTCCTGCCTGTGTTACCACCAGCGTTTCTGTAGCATCCATTGTTTTGCAAAATCTCCTCTGCATTGGCGGGTGGAAGAAAGTAAGGAGTAGAACACCCCTACCACCTTGACTCTTCCTCATGACTCCCAAATGTCAGTGTTGCGAAGGCTAGTGCAATGGTCATTCAGCAAAAAAATCTAAAGACTGCCCAGTTTCTGTTTCTCGGATGGGGGAAGAGAGAGGAAAGTTCTCTCCGAGCAGTGAGTTTCCTCCAGAAACAGCCCACCTATTGGGTTCATGTGTTTCATGTCATGTTAGAGCAATTAGTTCCTTGCAAACCATACAAAAGGACAGAAGTTTCAAGGCTTGGAATCACTATGGCAACGTCTCAGCTCCCCTGCCATGTCCAGGTCTTGGAATGGGAGGCACTGGTCATGCCATGGCCCTGAACTTGGCCACAAGACCTCAGGGGTCAGCCACTCGGTGCTCAGGAAGTAGACTTTTGCAGCATCCCGAGCAAAGTCCCCTGTTATGGGGGTGTACTGGGCCCCCAAAGATAGATGCAAGTCCTAATGTCTGAAACCTGGGAACGTGACCTTACTTGAAGGGTTCTTTGCAGGTGAGATTAAGGATCTAACCCCTGGGAGTTCCAACTGCAGGTGTCCTTGTGGGAGAGTGGACATACGGACCCGGGGAAGGCATCACATCATGCGAAGTGGGACTCAGGTGTCAGAGGGTTGTGGCCACAAGCCAAGGAACACCTGGAGATATTAGAACCGGAAGAGGCAGGACCGATCCCGCCCTGGAGCCCTCCCCACAGAGGGAGTGCGGCTGAGGTCACAGACTCTGGCCTCCAGGCTGTGAGACAATGCATCTCTGCTCGTTAAGCCTGTCCCCCCATCCATGGCAGCTCAGGAAGGAGACCCTGTGGGTGACCACTGCCCCCACCTCCCACACCTGTCTGTGTTTGAGGTGGAGAAAAGAGCTCTTTAATGTTGACTGAAGAACACATTTTTTTTCCTTTGAAAAAAGGTGAAACTTTTTCATGGACTCACGGTGGGGGGGGGGTCCCCCAAAAGTCATATGTTCAGAGTCAGCTCTGCATTGGCTGCATGGGGTCCCTGGACACTTTCTCGACCTGGCGGTAGCCCTGCTCCTATTTCCTCTGGTCCTCCTCTGGGCCAGAAGCTCACTCGAAAGCCCGCTTCCATCGCTACTACTCCTTCACTCTCTGGAAGAATTCTCTTTTTGTGGCATCATAAATGGTTTCCATGGAAATGAAAGGTTGAGTGAGAATGGTGCCCGTGTGCATGTAAACTTCAGAGTTTAACAAGGGCTATTGTTTTCGCCTGCCGCTGAGAGTCGTTCACTCTGAAGACGTTGTGGGCCACTTGGGATGTAGAGCCCCGGCTTCCTCATGTTCTAGCACATTCCAACCCTCATGGCTTACAGCACTGAGTAATGCAGGAACACCCCAGACCTTCCTGTCCCTGGCTCTTAGGCTCTCTCTTCTCTTGGCACTGGGGTGTCAATGTCAACAGGTGAGCTGTGGGTCAGCACGTGGGATCCACAGGGTAGGCTGTAGGCGAGATGGAAATCTGGGCGGGGCTGTCACAGCCTGAGACGTCGCCAATCGAATTCACCCTTTGTTTTGTGCCAAAGCTGGACACGCAGTTGGAAGGCAGACCCACGGCCATGTGCCCTCGCCCACAACCCTGAGGCCATGGGCTGTGAGATTGCACCTGCTTCTGCTGGCATAGAAGGTGAGGCCTCTGTGGAGCTCAGCCTTCTCTGAGATGGTCGTGGCAGGAGAAGAGACTGCAGCCGAGCCTCTGATGGACCCGGTGCACCAGACAGTCACCTGCATGAGGGCCCCAGCTGGGCTTGTCAGCCACTGATGCTCTGCACCCTGGTCATCCCCTGGTAACCCTTACTTCAGAGCAGGTGGGGTGATCATTGTACCCAAACAGGAGAGCTTTTGAGAGTGAACGGCAAAACCCACTGTTAGCAAGTAATACGCGCCAGCATTAGCCGTGTGTGCCATCTGAATGGTCCCTGGGAAAGATGGGTCTCTGGTAGTCCTGGCTTTAGGACAACCTGTGCCCAGAGCCACCTTAGGACTCAGCCTCTTCTCTCCTCAATCACGCATCAGCCCCGGCTGTCTGCTCTGGATGCACGTCCTGCCATGGCGCGGCTGTCCTGGGTCCAAGACCATTGCCACCAGTCAGATGTGACTGGTGACACTTGAGATGTGGCTGGCGTAACTGAGGAATAAAATCAAAATTTGATTGATTAGAATATGTTCATTTCAGTGGCCATCCGTGTCCAGGGGCTGCTTCCCTGGCCAATGCACACCTGGATGGTTTGGGTTGATCTCATGGCCCTGATATCACATTTGCCTAGACACCTCCACCGCGTCCCTAAGACACCAACCCCAACGTGCAAGTCCCTAGTTGACATCTTTACTTGAATGTCTAGTAAGCGCTTTAGATTTGACATACTCAAAACTAACCTTCTGTTCACAAGAAGATGCCACTTCACGCCTCTTAAGACGGCTTTTGAAAAGCAGACAAACAGAAAATAACAAGTGCTGGGAGGACATGGAGTCTCCGACCCTTGTGTGTTGCTGTTAAGAGTGTCAAATGGCGCATGCTGTAGACAATGATAGGACAGTTCTTCAAAAACGTAAACAGAATTACCACGTGATCTAGTAATCCTAGGTAGAGACCCAAAAGATCCCAAAGCAGGGAATCAAACCATTTGTTCCTACGTTCCTAACTTCACCGTTCACAATGGCCAACATGGGGAAGCAAACCAAGTACCCATGATGATGGAGGCGATGAACCAAATGTTGAAGACACATAAAATGGAATATTAGCCAGCCTTCAAAAAGGAAGGATGTTTTGATCTATGACATTGTGCATGAACCTTGAAGACATTATGGTGGTTGAAATAAGTCAGGTGCTGAGGGCGAATACTGTGTGATTCTTCTTATATGAGGTGCTAGGGTCATCCAGTTCAGGGAGACAGAAAGTGGACAGGTGGGTGCCAGTGCCGGGGCGGGGGTAGAGCCTAGTGGGGACAGAGCGGGGAAGGTGAAGAGTTCTGATGGAGGGGATGGTGGCACAAAAATGTGAACGTACTTGACGCCATAGACTGGACGCCAAAAAAGGACAAAAATGGTAGATTTTGTCATCTCTTTCACCGCAACAACAGAACCGAGTCTTCTGATTTTCCCTCCGAGCCTGCGCCTTCTGCAGACTTCCTATTTCAGTTTATACCAGCCCCATTTCTCTCCTGCACACGTCAAAGAACTCTGCTTTCCCTGGCGCCATGGCCAGCCGACCTCGGCTGCCCCACGTCCACGGGCCTTCTGAACTCACCACGTCCCAGACCGCCCACCGAGCCGGGCCCCGGACCAGATTCCTGGGTTTTCGCCCTTGCCTGTCGGTGGCCCCTTCAGTGGTCTTGCTGGGGTCAGAGAGCCTCTCCTCCCCCTCGGAGTGACGGTGTCTTTAGCACCAGGGCAAGCCCTGAGGTGTCTGTCCGCCTCGGCCCTCGCCGACTTTGCCCCCTCCCCTTCTGGTTGTCCACTCTGCTCCAGGCTCACAGGCCACCCCCTGTTCTTCAGAAACCCGGGGTGTCCTGCCCTAGGGCCTTGGCCTTTGCTTTGTCTCCTCCGTCTTGGAAGCGCTTCCCCCCAATCTTTGTGGCTGGTCCTCGCTTCTTGGTGGGCCCCTCCAGGCCCGTGTGGAAGCTTCAGCACCCCCAAACACACCCTTTCATCCTTGCTCACTTTTTTTTTTTGGCTGTGTACATGGGGTGCTTTATTCTCCACAGAGTGATACATGCTATGGTGGCTTGGGCTTGGGCCAATGTCCCCATATGTACAGAAATGAATCAAGTGGGTCTCTGAGGAGAAGCCTGATTTGCCTTGATGTGGAACGGGAGATGAGGAGGGTGGAGATACACATGACAACCAGGGGTGTGTTCAGTCCTGTGCTGGTTCCGGCCTGGAATGCAGGGAGATAAGGCAGCTCTCAGGGTGGTCACTGCCAGGCAGAGGTTGCCTGCCGGGCTTGGAGGGCCTTCTGCACCACGTCTTCCCTCTGGGCATCTGATATCTCCCGAGCCCAGGCAGGCACCCCTGGCGCAGGCAGGCTTCCTCCAGCCATCGTGCTCTTCACCAGCTCTACATGTTCTGGGTCCGTGGGACTAGAGCTGTGGCTGCTCAATGCTGTCGCTCCCTCTGCATCTTCATCCTCACTCTCTGATGATGGGTCTGGCAAATGAAGCCCCAGAGCCTGCTGGATCCTATCCTGGATAACAGCAGCTACATCTTCTCCATCCCCCACTGGTGCCAGCCCCACCTCTTCTTGTTCAGGATCTTGGTTCAAGGGCTGGTAGGAGTAGCCAGCTGGGCCTGCCCCGTTTTCCTCCTGCTCTTCTTCAGGCTCCTCACTGCTCCAATCCCCAGTGCCTTCTGGAGGGCCTTGTCACGGCCCTAGTTCCTCCGTGTGATTGGGGAAGACACGCTCAGGGCCCATGGTGTCTCCCCCTAGAACTACTGCTGCCATCCGGGCAGGGCCGCTCGGAGCCCGCCGTGGAACCCGCACCTCCACCTGCTCACTTTTATTCACCCACAAGAGGCCCTAGCTGACGAGCTACACTTGATCCTGTTTCTTTCCAGTCTCCCTATCAGCGTGGATGATGTTTACGGCAAAGGGTTTTAAATCCCTTTTATTCTTTGCCCAGGTCAGCACCGACAGGTGGTTGGCCCTCAGTAAATACTTGTGGCATTAGCGAGAGAACCCAGATGGAGGGGCCTGCTCAGGGTCCTGGCTTTTCGGAAACTCTGTGGTCAGAGGACGCCCAGACTCCTGCAGACACTCGAAGCCCCGTCTGGGGTCTGGCCTGGGGTTCTCGGTCAGGGCTGCCACGGCCCCTCGGGGAGCCTTGGTGACGTCTGCAGACATTTCTGGTTGTCCTGGGAGAGCAGGGGCGGCGGGCCCCTCGTGCCGGGATCTCCACTTGGTAGAGGCCAGAGAGCTCACCTTGCTAAACAGCCTCCAAGGCAGGGCACAGTTCCCCACAGCCAGGAATTACGGAGTAAAATGTTTATAGTGTGAAGGCTGAGAGACCCTGATTTAAGTGACCACATTAGGACTTACATCTGCATTTATTAAGGGGTGAGTTCCTGGGGGGCTGCTGTGCATCAAATCGTGTCGTCCAAAAGAGGTGCCATCAAGTTCTGACCCCAGCTTGAGCCCGTCTTTGGAATTCAGACCTTCACAGAAGTAAGCTAGTGAAATGAGGTTATTAGGGTGGCCCTAAGCCAGCACGGCTGGTGTTCTTACAAAAAGGGGAAATTGGGACATGTGCTCCCCAAAGGGAGAACACGGAGTGGAGGCACAGGCAGGAGACCACTGGCGGGAGGAAAGCAGGCACAGCTGGGCCCTCAGATGGCCTTGGGCCCTGGGATGGCTGGCGCACCTGACAGGGATGAGGCGGGTTTGCGCCAGCTCTTCCTCCCCTGGAGCCATCCGGGACATCCCACCGACACCTTGATTTCAGAGTAGTGGCCCCCAGACTGTGAGAGAATAGATCCCTGTTGTTTGAACCCCCTGGGGGGTATTGGTACCTTGATGGGGCTGCCCTGGGCCATGCATACACGGCTGGGAGGGGATCCAGCGTTACCTCCAAACTTCACACTCACCGGTCTTTGCCCTGAGACAACCAATGAGTCTCTCTGGGAAATGAGAGACTTTAGAGGGTGGTAGCGTGAGCCCCACCCAGGAGACACAAGGGTGTTCAGTCTTTCCGGCGAGCCTCAAACTTGGCACCTGGCGCTGGCCTGGGGCTGCGTGTAGAGCGCCGAGGCTGGAGTGTGTGTTGGAAGCCCCGCCTCCCGTGGGAGAATGGCCCCCAAGTGTGCTGCCATTAACTTTGACTCTATTTCAGCTCCACGGAGGCACAGCCCGCTGAGCCCGTCCAAACGGCCCAATCGCACCCCAGAAAGCTGCAGGTGGCCGACGCTGGGGGCTTCCTGGAGCGTCTGGCCCACCCTCGAGACCCCCCCCTGCAGCAGCGAAACCTCAAGGTCCTTTGGTCCCAAGGAAGGACGAAGCTTTGAACGTGGTCGTGTCTAACAACAAGTAAATAAATAATAAGGATAATTTAAAACTAAGCAAAGATGCGGATGTAAAGGCCACTCCCGGTCCCAGGAGCAAGACCGATGGTGAGTGGCCAGTTTTCATGAAGGGCTCCTGTAGCCCTATTAGCCGTGCTGGGATTCCAGAGAGATAATGTCTTTTCACATATAAGAGATCCTATTGATTTCCTGTTAGTATTATCCTGAAAATGTGCAGCGTGCAGCTACGGAGCAGAGACAATTTTCTAAAACCAGCTTTATGGGAAGAGAATGGTTATTGTAGCTCTTCCCATAAAATATAATCTCTTGTTCTCTTCCAAAATCTACCCGTCCCTCTGGGAATTTCCAGTTGTAATCTGTGGAAGTGAATTGATTTTTTTTTTTTTTTTGCATGTCTCAGTATTTTTGTATCTGGCTTCTCTACGTTTCTCATTGTTTTCTGAAGTCTGGCTTTTCTAGATGGTTATTTGAGCTTGTCTGAAAACTCGTTTTGGATGGGCGCTGTTGAGACACATGTGGTGGTGATGGGTGGTCCCTTGTATGTATGTATTCATGTGTGCATACGTGCATGCATGTAAGTGCACGTATGTGTATGTATCAGGCATGTTTCCATGTGGTACCATTGGTTTATAATACTATTTAGGTCTCAGGGCTACAGCTTCACACCTTAATAAGTATCTACAAGCACATACCATGCCGCTGCCCCCAGAAAGGCCCGGTTTCCAGCCACCACCATCCAATCTACCTCTACCCCTGCCTCCCACCCCTACTCCCTCCCCTCTGATAACCATCTTATTATCAGAGTCTCAGGGTTTGTTTTTATTTATTTATTTTTTTATTTTTTAATTTAAAAATTTTTTTTTTTTATAGAGGCATGTTATTTATTTATTTGTTTGTTTGTTTGTTTATACATGCACTGGGTACAGTCAGAAGCACGGGAGGGTGAGAGGATTCACCAGAGCCAGAGCGGGGAGCAGAGCAGGCAGAAGGACCGAAGGACACTGCTGAGGGGAGCAGCGGGCGGCAGGAGAGGTCTGCGCGCCATGCAGGACCCTCCTCCGGTGGCCGGGGAGCAGCCGGGGATCGAACCGGCACCGCAGAGATCGCGGGCAGCTTCGCAACCCAGCGCTCAACCGCTGCGCCACCGGGGAGGCCCGGTTTGTTTTTATTTTATTTTGTTTGTCCTTTGTTTCATTATCTTCCACGAGTGAGATCACACAGTATTTGTTTTGCTCGTTCTGACTTATTTTGCTTACCATAGTCCCCCCAGTTTCATCCAGTTGTTGAAAAGGACAAGATTTCACCTTTTATGTAGCTGAGCAGTATTCCTTTGTGTATATGGACCACATCTTAATCCACTCATCTGTTGATGGGCACTTAGGTTGCCTCCAAGTCTTGGCTATTGTAAATATGGCCTCCATGAACATTGGGGTGCAGATACCTTTTTGAATTAACATTTCCCTAAAGTCCTTCGTATTTAAATATCGTGCTACCAGCAATGGTTTCCTGACCTCATGAGTCTGATTGAGACGGCCCCGGTCATGGGGTCTTGTCCAGTCATGACATGACCTGCAGGCCAGCTGCGAGCCTGTCCTGTGGTTCTGTCTTCGGCCCCTCCTTCAATCTTTCTGTCCCAAACCCACCCATCCTTGGAGGTGCAGCCCCTCCTCTTGTATTTCATTACAGCCGCCTGCCCTTCTTTCAACTGCCCACACTGCTCCCTAACTCTGTGGCGGTGGCCCTGAGTTTTCATGTTTCTCTCTGTCCCCACTCCCGCCGCTCCTGCTCCACGCCTGCAGCCACCCCCTTGTCTCTGCACTGTCGCCTGATAACTTTTTAAAGAGCTACTTTTATTTGTACACACACATGTAAATATGTCATCTGATTGTGTATCTAATCAAATCTACTCAGCTATCACCTCGCTAGGTCACAGCATCGTAGACTGACAGGTGCCCCCGATGTGTTGAATTCCTAGCTCCCTGGACCTCAGAACGTGCTAGATTTGGAGCTGGGGTCTTAGATGAGGTAATTAAGTAAAACGAGGCCATCAGGGTAGGTTCTCGTCCAACCTGAGTGGGTCCTTGTTAGAAGAGGCAACGCACTAAAGGAGAGCACCCTGTAGGGACACCGGGAGCACCGACATCTAAAGCCCTGGAGAAGGGCCTCCCTGGTGGCACAAGGGGTTGAGCATCAGCAGAAGCTATTGGCAGCCACTGCAGCACGAGTTCGATCCCTGGCCAGGTTGCTGACCCACATGGCATAGCAGATCTCTCCTGTCTTCCCGCTGTTCCCCTCAGCAGTGGATTTCAGTAGATCTGCCTGTTCTGCTCTCCACTCTGTTTCTGGTGAGTCCTCTCACCCCCACACCTCTGGCCTACACCCCAGCTCTTGTATGCATAAATAAACAAATCTTAAAAAAATGTAAAGCCCAGGAGAGAGGCCTCTGAAAAAATCCACCTGCCAACACCCAGATCTCGGACTCCAGACACCTGAACTGGAGATTGGGGGTTGGGTGCTTCTGGGGTCCGGGCGCCATCTGTGGTGCTTGGTTGCAGCGGCTCCAGGAGATGAGTCCAGTGAACTGGTCACGAGTCCGGGGTGCTGGACAAAGGCCAAATTTCTCAGCTTGATATTCAAGACCCCTACGGCCCAGTGTCCACCTCCCCGCCCTTTGCCCTCAGGGTGTTCTCTTCCTGGGCAGCTTCCACCTGCCCGTCTGGCACGCAGACCCAAGCCAAGGTCACACCAAGGCCAGCCCGACCGTGATGCTCTGTCAACCAGCCAGGAGACCTGCAGGTCTGCTCACTGCAGACGGGACAGTGATTTCCAAACTGTATTCCCCGGGGCACCCCACCCGGGCTCCCGTGTGTACTGGGGGGTGACATCAAGTGAGAAGCAGCTTCTCCCAGGCCCTCGAGCAAGCAGAGCAAGCGGTTTGTTTGCTTTTCCACATATTATTTTAAAAAGGGTTCTGTGGGGCCGAAACGATGCTGGCGAGCACCGCTGGAAGTCCCTCCCAGAGTGTAATGACAGCAAAATGTCCAAAACAGTCATGTGAAGCTAATGGACCTTGCTCAGGAAACACTGAACCGAACAAAGCCCATGACGCTTCTGTCTAGGCTCCTGTGCTCCTCGCGAGGGGTAAATTCAATTATCAAAACTCATTGATTCTGAAAATGTCACTCCCATAGCAGACTGGCTGCTCTTACCCCATTAACGTGACCGCCACCGGCCGCCTCGTTAAGCCACTCTCTGGGTAGGAAAGGGTGGCGGATTGGATCCTCCGATACAGATGTGGACACAGTCAGGTCACAACTGGCCGGGCGGTGGTTGAACAACGGCTTCGTGAAGAAATCCATCCCTGCTGCTTTTTTTTTTTTTTAAAGATTTATTTATTTATCATACAAGAGCTGGGGTACAGGCCAGAGGTATGGGGGGGTGAGAGGATTCACCAGAGACAGAGTGGGGAGCAGAACAGGCGGATCTACTGAAACACACTGCTGAGGGGAGCAGCGGGAGACAGGAGAGGTCTGCCCCATGTGGGTCACCTCCCTGGCCGGGGATCGAACTTGTGCTGCAGAGGCTACAGGTAGCTTCATGGTGCTGAGACTTAATTCCTTGCGCCAACAGGGAGCCTCCCATCCCCATTTCTTGGAGCTGAACTTAGGACCAGGCTGCGTCTCTTCATTGCAATCTAAAAAGCACACTGAGGTCTTTGTGATTTCTGCAGCGATGATATTTCCTGCAGGAGTTAACTGCACATCTTGTATGATTGTGAGGCCACGACGAGACACCGAGAGGAGAGCTGCCTCACATCCACTCTCCAAGGGCTGCATAGACAGGGGCGGAGGGAGGAGACGTCTGGGCATCAAGCCCACTCCACCCAGGTCCTGTGGTGCAGCTCCCCTTTCAGGGTGTATCGCCGAGACGGGGATGTCACCAGGTCAGGGGCTGAAGGCTGAGCCATCACACCCCAGGTTTTTAGGCTTTGTGCTTAGACACGGTCCCCCCCTAAGTTTCTGGGAACTAAGCTAAGGTCCTTCTCCAGGTTTGGACCTTGTGCTTTGGAGACCTGCAGGAAGAAGATCCCGGCCCAGGGGTTTCTTAGCCCAGATGGTTTCTTAGCTTCTCAGTATCAGCAGCATATGAATCTGCAGCGGGGCCATGGGGCGCCCACCGCTCAGTAAGCCGGGAAAGACTGCTCAGACCTTCCCTGTAGAAATATGCAAGTTTGGGCCTCCCTGGTGGCGCAGGCGGTTCGCCGCACTGTGAAGCTGTCAGCAGCCTGTGAAGCTGTCAGCAGCCTCTGCAGCGCGGGCTCGATCCCGGCCGGCGAGAATCTCACATGGCATGGCAGACCTCTCCTGTCTCGCCCGCTGCTCCCCTCAGCAGTGTATTTCGTCAGTCTGCCTGTTCTGTTCCCCACTCTGTCTCTGGTGAATCCTCTCACCCTCCTGCGCGTCTGGCCTGTACCCCGGTTCTTGTATAAATAAATAAATCTTTAAAAAAAAAAGAAATACGCAAGTTTTCCTCCCACCTCCTCCCCCAGCACGCACAGGTATTAGATCTCAGCTCCCTGCATTTTTTTTCCCGAGAAAAGGACCATTCCCTTGGAGTCAAGGTAAGATTATGCTGCCACAGATGGATCTTGTGTGAGACGTGAGCCCTCCCTCCTCTGGAGGAGTATCATTCGTTTTCTCATAAAATTCCATAACTGGATTCATAAGGCAGCGCCATCCACCTGATTACCCCGGCCCGTCAGAGCCCCGCCATAGATTTCCTATGTTTCTGATCAGTTGCCATGGATATGGCTTTGGGTATCGCGGTTCTCAGCGTCCGCGAGCTGCACTTTTGTGGACTTCACCCACTGGAAGCACTAATTTGGGGAAGGCGCTCAGGATAAACCTTTTTTGTTTGTTTTTAATTCTTTTTCACACGAGTGGAAGGATTACAGAGCCAGGGGAAGCAGTGGGGAGGGGAGCTGGAACAAATTTGCCATATGCTTGCTTATTACCAAGCATTTGCATCTCATGCGCACTCAGCTCCCATGGCCGGCCTGCTCTGGAGAGATTTCCCTCCGAGGTGGCTGTGTTTGGGGGACCCTTTCAATCACCGCCTCCCTCTCCCTGTCGTGCTCATCACATCCCAGCGTAATTACTTGTTTACCTGTCTGAGTCCTTCTCCCCTCCCCCCACGCGCTGTGCAGCCCTGGAGAGGAACCCCAGCTTGCGGCTGCGTCCCCACAGCCTCTGGGGCTCCGCAGGGAGGGGAGCGTTCCAGGCGTCATCCGTGGGTGAGGGATTCTCCCCTCTCAGCCAGCTGAGAGTGGCGCTAAATCTGAGATCCTTTGTTTGAGACAAGGTTTTCTGGTTGTGAGAAGATAATGCTCAAGGACTGGGGGTACAGAGAGGAGGGAGGGGACCAGCGCAGGGGGAGCTGGGGCAGAGCTGGGTGCACACTCTGGCCTCCTGCAGCAGGAGGCTGCCCAGGGGCTGCGGGAGCAGAAGTTTGACTCTGCTGTGCCATCACTAGCAGGTGACTTGGGGCTCCCTCCCCCCCGCCTTTACCTCTCAGCCAACATCTTTTCTCCATCGCTCTTGCCCCTCCATGGTTTCTTCTCCTTCCCAAATTCCCCGGCCTCTGTGGCCTCTCTGATTTCTTTCCACGGTGTCATTCTCTCTATGAACACTAGCTGCCCCTTCCGTCAGTCCTGTGGCTTCTTCCTTCAAGTGCCTACACCGACAATCTGGTCCAAGTCATCTTTCCAGACAGAGCAAAGTCTGGCCAGCGATTGGTGACCCTGTGTTACCCGCGGTCCACTCAAATATGGCCGGACGTCAGTGTCCAAGGCTAGAGAGCCTGGCTGCCCATGACCAATGTCCCCCAGAGATGTGGGCGGGGCCCTGGGCCGCTCGGAGTGGGATCTGCAGTCCCCCCGTGTAGCAGCAATGTGGGTGGGGCCTGGACTGCAACTGTCCGGGGAAGAGCCCTGAAGTCGAGCAAGGCAGCTCTGCCTCCCCCGGTTCTTTTTTTTTTTTTTTTTAATATATATATATTTTTTTATAGAGGCATGTTTTATTTATTTATTTATTTGTTTGTTTGTTTTGTTTATACAAGCACTGGGTACAGTCAGAAGCGTGGGAGGGTGAGAGAATTCACCAGAGCCAGAGCGGGGAGCAGAGCAGGCAGAAGGACCGAAGGACACTGCTGAGGGGAGCAGCGGGCGGCAGGAGAGGTCTGCACGCCATGTGGGACCCTCCCCCGGAGGCCGGGGAGCGGACGGGGATCGAACCGGCGCCGCAGAGGCTGCGGGCAGCTTTGCAACCCAGCGCTCAACCACTGCGCCACCGGGGAGACCCTCCCCCTGGTTCTTGGTGGAAGGACCCAGCTTGGGTGGCACCCAGCGCTGCGCTCTGTGGGAATAGGCCCGTGTGGCTTTATGAGTCAGCTCCATGTTTCCCAAGGGGGGAGTATGGAGCACTGCCGGGAGCGAACATCCCTGCTTGTTTGAGGGAGTCATGGCAGAAGGTGGCCTCTGTTCCTGGGGACACTGCTGTGTCGTCGGTGCCGCCTTCCGGCCACCTCGAACATTCTTTCTTCCATCCCAGGGATGGCGTCACCCCCAAGCGGACTGAATCCAGAGCAAGCCAGTGAGCACCAGAGCTGTGGATCAGGGAGGTCCGAAAGCCCTGCTTTCTCTTGACCTCTAATGATATGACCCACTATATCTCCCTATTATTTAAACCAGTTTACTTGGGTGTTTGTAATTTACAGCTGAAAGCAGGGTGGATGGCTGAGGGGGTAGAGGTGGAGGGGGAGCCTGTGGGCGTGGGGTCACCGGGCAGTACCAGTGCAGCCAGGGTCATTCTGAATATTGAGAGGGGCAGGGCCAGTTTCACAGACTACCCCCTCGGCATCACAAGAGGCCTGGGCTCTACTTAAATACTCTGCTGTTGCCATCTTGAAATGCCTAACAATTTTTGAGCGAGGGTCTGCATTTCCACCCTGCGCACCTTCCATAGCCGGTCAGGGCAGGTGCACCACGTCTTGGGGGGGGGGCGGGCAGAGCACCGGTATTGTTGAGGAGCCTCCGTCCCCCCCAGGGACAGAAGGGCATGTGCACTCCTGGTCTAGTGTCATGGGGCCTCCTGCCAGGAAGCCTCTGCTCATACTACCCCACTGCAGGCCTGAGACATCGGGGTCGGCTCAGGCCCCCTGGGCGCCCCTAGGGGTGTGGACAGAGGGAGAGAGTCATGGCTCATAGGAAGTTTCTTCCCCATTTGCAGGAATTTGGGGACATTTATAGCCAAAGTTAAAGTTTAATGGTTTGATTGTTTAAGAGCTGAATAAACAAGCAATACACACACACACACACACACTCACGCATGCACACACACTACAATGTTTGCTGGACCTGAATTAAATTGACTGTTGTGAGCTTCCTCTGCCCTCCAGAGACCTAGCTTTGATTCACAGAGGAACTGGCCTGCCCTTACCGTGTGTGTGTGTGTGTGTGTGTGTGCGCGCGCGTGTGTGTCTCCACACATCCAGGTGGCAATGACGCTGCCTCCGCCGGCCTGGCCCAGGCGGTCTGGCCCCTTGTGTCCTTTCATCCCACTAATGTTGTCACTGAGTGATTGTTACTTTGGAGATAATTAATGTGTCCCATTTTAGTGCAAAAATATACCTTGTCCCAGGTCACATGACAAATGTAACCATAAAAAGTTTAAAATGCTATTATTTAAAATTTATTTTCTCATAAAAAATGGTTCCTGAAATGATCATAATTTGAATAACTTGCTCTATAGTTATAACACATTATGCCCTGGCCAGGGGCCAGCTCTGGGAACCCTGGAGCCTCAGGAGATCTTCCCCAGGACTCTGTCCCCCTGCCCCCCACAGCACCTGCTCCTCCAGATGCTCAGGCCTGTCCGTTTCACAGAAACCCCAACCCGGGCTGCAGGTCATCTGTTTCCGCTCCTTCTCCCCGCCCCTAAAATGGCATTTTGTTATTTTTCGGTGAAGTTATTGGGAAGGTATAAGGATTTTTCTTAGAATGGCTTTAATTTTTTTTTAAGATTTATTTTTATTTATGCACACAAGAGCTGGGGTGCAGGCCAGAGGTATGGGGGGGGGTGAGAGGATTCCCCAGAGACAGAGTGGGGAACAGAACAGGCGGATCCACTGAAACACACTGCTGAGGGGAGCAGCGGGGAGACAGGAGAGGTCTGCTGCGCCATGTGTAGCTCCCTGGCCGGGGATGACACTCGTGCTGCAGAGGCTGCGGACAGCTTCACAGTGCTGAGCCTTAACCCCTGCACCCCCAGGGAGGCCCGCACGACTTTAATTTTTAAAGGAAAGTGCATGACACAGAATAGAACTCCCGGGAGTAATAACCTTTTGTTCTTCATAGGTGTTTCCTGACCTTCACTTTGGGGATCCCTCTCCTCCCCCCAAACATGCCTGGCCTCAGAGTCACCCCCAGCGCTTGGAGGCAGGAAGTCCTTGGTCATCATTGTGTGATGAGAACTTCTGGGTTTCTGGCCCAGGGTGGGGTGGCGTCACCTGAAACCCATTGCTATGCCGACAGCGTCCCTGCTGTGCCATCTGCGGCCTGCCCAGGGCACTCCTGTGCTGGGGGCCACCCCTGCTTCATTCCTGTCCATTCGTTCCCTTAAATTCTGAGGGGATGGGTCGCAAGGGGTTAAAATCAAAGGGTGGGCAGACTTGGTTCCCTCCTGAGGTTGAAGGAGAATCCATTCCCCTGCCTGTCCCAGCTGCTGGAGGCTGCCCATGTTCCTGGGCTTGTGGTCCATCCATCCTCCAGGCGGGCCAAGGCTTCTACAAATCGCCCTCTCCTGCTTCCGCCTTCACCATCGTGTCTGGCTCATCCTCCTGTCTCCTCTTTAAAAAGTTTGATTACACTGACACCCCCCCCCCATCATCTAGGGCACTCCCCCGACTCAAGATCTTTAATATAATCACAGCTGCCAAGGACTTCTTGCTGCCTGAGGGCACACAGCATCAGGTCACAGGGATTAGGATATGTATCTCTTTGGGGGATTATTCTGGACCCTGTAGACAGGGGCCATGGTTACTCCCACTTTACAGATGAGGACACTGAGGCTCAGAGGACATGCCCAAGGTCACACAGCAGATGTGGAGCAGCTGGGACTTGATCTCTTACCTCCGTCATTGAGAGCAGCATGCTGCTTTATGCTTCCTCCTGGTGATGGTGGGTGCACGCAGCCCCACACCTGCAAGGGGTCCTGGGCATTCTCCCTCATGGCCGAATCACCAGCACGGGCTGCTGGTCTGCTGAGCGAGGCCAGGATGCAGGCAAGTTCCCACCAGCACCTGCCATTTCCAGCCCAGCAGCCCTGGCCTGTGTGCCCGGGGCTGCCTGTCTGTCTGTGCCCGGGGTTTGTCCCGTCCCTCTGGGCCTGGCCCGTGTGGGAGCAATGTTGGTCCAGCTGGGCGCTTGTTGGATACACAGCAGCTCGGCCATGCCACGGCCCACTGAGTCAGAACCAGCTGCCCCGCCATCCTCACTGAGAAGGGCTGGCCCACCCTCCAGCCCTGCCTCCGCCTCTCCCAGGCCCTCTGCAGGTGTCTGGGCCAGGATGCCCGCAGCCAGGTGGGGGTGGGGGAGTGTCAGGAAGTGTCTGTGTGGCTCTTTCTGTCTTGGCTTCTGGGAGCTGGCAGTGGAAGAGGTCCCGGCTAGCAGTCCTAGGAGCCCTACAGCTGGTGGGGGAGATGGCCCGGCAGCTGCGGGGACTCCAGGGCCTCCTGCGGCTGCCTCTCTCCAGGGCACAGCTGGGCAGCTGTCTGTGCAGCGCAGGGCACCAGGTCCTGCCTCCCCTGCATTAGCCACGGTGCGTGGCGATGGGCAAGCGTGACATGACTTTGACCTTGGGGTGTAGTCTGCTCCCCCTCACTCTGAGAGTGCCTCAACATGTTGGCCTGGTACGTTCTGAGCACTGTGGAGTTTTGGCAGAGTGGCTGATAAGTATTTTTAGTGCTTTCCTCCTTAATGTTGGCCAGAAACCCATAGTCATTACTCATGAACAGGGCACGCTTCCTCCCTGTTTCCAGAAGAGTCCGGGATGTCCTCCCATGCCCACTGAGGGGCCCTGCCCTGGGCTTCTAAGACATCTCTGAAGTCAGCATAATGCCAACACCTATGACAAAGCACCACCCCTGCTCTTTTTCATAGGATAAGCTCTCATTTAAAAAAAGTAATTAATTGTCAAAATAGTGGCACAATATAGATCATACAAAATTTACCATTTTACCACTTTTAAGCATGTAGTTCAGGGCATTAAGCACATTCATATGGGGCCGTCATGCCCGCCTCCTCTGCAAGTCTCTGCATCGTGCCCGGCTGAAACCCTGTGCCCTCCCACCCTCTGCCACCCCGGCACCCCACTTGTGTCTGTGACTGTCCCTGCTCTGGGGGTCTCCTATGAGTGGGCTCACGTGGGAGCTGTCCTTTCATGTCAGCAACACAGTGTTTGTCTTTTGTGAATGCCTTCAAGTTTCACCCACGATGTAGGTCCCAACCTCCTTAACAGTCACTCGTCTAACTGACAAAAGCCACGCTAAATTAAAACACAAGTGCATTTTTGGTTTTGGACAAGTCGTTTTTGGGTAGACTGGAGCTTGCCCGTGAAGGCAGGGCAGCGTCTGCTTTCCAAAGAGGAGGCGCAAGGAGCAAGACCCCACCATCGGGGCTCCAGGGGTGCTGGCTGGGCACCCGCAGGCTTGGGGCACAGAACTCCTTCCCCAAATGCCAGGACACCAATCACCTCTGCCAAGGGGACCACGCCAGCCTCCTCAGCATCTTCCCTCCCGCTTCCCCTTGTGGATCTTATTTTTTAATGGCTGTACCTTCCAGACCGCAAGGGACAAGACTCCCTCAGAAAAATCTCACCGTCGGTGGAGGGATAATAGCCCCAAGGATCCAGTCCAGTAAACACAGATTCTTTTGTGATGTGCTTTCCAAGTGAAGCACACGCTTTGGGATTAATTAAACTCTTTTCTAGCTGCCTGCCAGTGTAACCTTTCTTTTATGCTTCTTAGGGGGGCACACGGTGTAAAAAGTCAAATCTATTATGTTCATGACTTGGAGGGGAAGATCTGGGACAAAATTACCCAACACACTGTGTTTTTTAATTTTTTTTCCCCGAGTATTGGGTCAAACGGGAAGTTCTTTGAGCCATGTGTGAGCTGAGCAGTGGGTTCAACGCAGAAGAGAAGTGATTTAGAGTTAAAGCCACAGAGACCCCTGTTGACAGAGTGAACCCCAATGATCAGCACACTTGGGGGCATGTGCAGAGGTTTGTGAAAGTCGAGTGCTGACTAAGTAAGCCTTAGCCCGGGTTCTCGTTCCAATCTTGCTGGGATTTCGAGTGCACGACATAGAATTAATTTTACAGTGACTTCTTTTCACTGTTTCTTTCTTGACAGTGTCACTTATCTGATCTCTCAACTGGTCAGGAAAAAATCTGTATCAGCCATCGCTGGAGCCCAGATGGGGTCATCTGGCCGCAGCAGGAGGCAGCAGGGAGCCTCGGCAGGCGTGGAGCCGAGACGAGATGCTTTCCTGGAAGAAGTTGTTCCAGCGGCTCCATCTCCACGTCCCATGAGTATCTTTCAAGTCTTCCCTCTTCCTGGCCTCCATCTCTAGGAGCTTTGGGAAAAAAACAACACACTTCCATTTTTAAGAATTTGGCTTTTCACTTTATATCAAAGCACATACCAGGTAACAAAAAACAGAAAAGAGATAAAGTTGAAAAGCAGCTTACTTACCCCCTCTCTCCCCAGAGCGACCTTCCTGTCTCAGGCCTGCATTCCCGAGGGCGACACCACTTTTGTTCACTTTATCAGTTTTAGACACTTTTTTTTTTTTTTTTTTTAAAGATTCATTTATTTATTTATGCAAGCACTGGGTACAGTCAGAAGCGCAGGAGGGTGAGAGGATTCACCAGAGCCAGAGTGGGGAGCAGAACAGGCAGAAGGACCGAAGTACACTGCTGAGGGGAGCAGCGGGCGGCAGGAGAGGTCTGCGCGCCATGTGGGACCCTCGCTGGCGGCCAGGGATTGAACCGGTGCTGCAGAAGCTGCGGGCAGCTTTGCAGCCCAGCGCTCAACCACTGCACCACTGGGGAGACCCCAGTTTTGGACACTTTCTTTTGACCCCCTAACTGAGAAGAGAAGGATCCAGTTCACCCACCCCACCCCTTCTTCCTTGCCCTCCTTTTTTTTCTTTTGCTAACTGCATGATTGAACTGGCATTCACATACCATAAAATTCACCCCATTAAAACATACAATTCAGTTTTTTCTAAAGATTTATTTATTTACTTATTTATTTATACAAGCACTGGGCACAGTCAGAAGCGCGGGAGGGTGAGAGAATTCACCAGAGCCAGAGCGGGGAGCACAGCAGGCAGAAGGACCGAAGGACACTGCTGAGGGGAGCAGCGGGCGGCAGGAGAGGTCTGCGCGCCATGCAGGACCCTCCTCCGGTGGCCGGGGAGCAGCCGGGGATCGAACCTGCGCCACAGAGGCCGTGGGCAGGTTCGCAACCCAGCGCTCAACCGCTGCACCACCAGGGAGGCCCCAATTCAGTTTTTTCTTTACAGCACATTCCCAAAGCTGAGTAAACGTGTCTAAATCTGGAGTGAGCTCCAGTCTCCAAATCCAGAACATCTTTGTCCTCTCCAAAGAGACCCCGAGTCCCCGAGCGGTGGGTCCTCACTCACTCCTCTGGCCAATCCCAGCAATGGCGGACTTCCTGCATCCTCACCAACACTTGTTATTTTTCTGTCTTTTTCCACCTAGTTGTCCTAGTGGGTGTGAAGTGGTTTCTGCTTGTGGATTTGATTTGTGTCTCCCAAGTTGCTGCTGATTTTGAGTTTTCTCTTCACGAGTTTCTTGGTCACTTACAGATCTTCTTTGGCGCAACGGCTGTCCAATCTCTCGTTGATTCTTAAATTGGGTTGCTTGTTTGTTGAGGTATAAGACTCCTTTATGTTTTCCGGATACTGGGTCTTTATCAGATACAGGATTTGCAATTATTTCCGCCCATTCTGTGGGGGTCGCCTGTTTACCTGCTCGATGGTACCCTTTGCATCTCAAAATTTTAAATTTTGACAAAGTCCAATTTACTTATTTTGTCTTCGATCGCTTATCCCTTTGCTGTTAATATCTAAGAAATCATTGCCTCATCCAAGGTCACAAAAATTTACTTCTGTTTTCTTCTAAATTTTTTATCCTTTATCTTCTTCTTTTCCAGTTTGCAGAATCATCACACGGCTGCTGGAATGTTCATACCTGTTACTGCAAATTCAAAGCCCAGGTAAACTCCTGGGGACTTTCTTTGGATCAGGACGGGGCTGCCTATACAGGTTTGTCTGAGATTTTCACAGGCTTGGTTTTTTCGTGTAGGTCTCTGATAGGAATTATGTGGCGTGTGGAGACCATTTTGGGGAGTTGTCATCTTAACAATATTGTCTTTCAGGCCATAAATACGGGATCCATTTATTTAGGTCTTCTTTAATTTCTTTCAATACTATCTTGTAGTTTTCACTTTTTGATGCTGTTGCAAATGGAATTATTTTCTTAATTTCATTTTCAGTTTGTTCATTGCTAGTGTATAGAAATGCAATTGATTTTTGTTATTGATCTTGTATCCTGCCGTTGGACTTGTTCACTAGTTCTGATGGTTTTGTCTCTGTGTGTTCCTTAGGATTTGCTGTGTACACCATCATGTCATCTGTGCATACAGATAGTTTTATTTTCTCTTTTCTACTGTAGATGCTTTTTGTTTTTCTTGCCCTGCCTGGAACTTCCAGTACGATGTTGAACATCCTTGTTTGTTCCCTGTCTTAGGGGGAAAGTACTCTGTCTTTATCCATTAAGCCTGTGAACTTTTCCTGGACGACTTTTGTTTTTTGTTTTTTATTTTTTATTTTTTATAGAGGCATGTTTTATTTATTTATTTGTTTGTTTGTTTGTTGTTTATACATGCACTGGGTACAGTCAGAAGCGCGGGAGGGTGAGAGAATTCACCAGAGCCAGAGTGGGGAACAGAGCAGGCAGAAGGACCGAAGTACACTGCTGAGGGGAGCAGCGGGCGGCAGGAGAGGTCTGTGCGCCATGTGGGACCCTCCTCCGGTGGTCCTGGACGACTTTTATCACGTAAAGGATGTTTCTGTCTGTTCCCAGTTTGCTGAATGTTAATGATGTGAGGGAATGTTGGGTTTTGTCAAATACCTTTCATGTGTTTAATTGAGTTAATTTATGCTATTTTTGTCCTAGTATGTCATGTAGCTAATAAGCTATGTTACACTGGTTAATTTTCATGTTAAACCAGCATTGTGTTCCTGGGATAAATCCCATTTGGCCATCGAATCCTTTTTATATGTTGTTGCATTTGACTTTCTAGCATTTTGTCAAGGGTTTGGGCATCTATTTCCAAAAGCCATATTGGTGTGTGATTGTTTGCATGCGTGCGCGTTTGAGTGTGTGTGTGTGTGTGTGTGCATGTGTGAAGTATTTTGGCTACTAATTCAATCTCTGCTCTAGTCGGTGGCGCCAGTTTTCTATCCTCGAGTCCTTGTTGCATTTTTCCTGTCCTCTTAATGTTTGATATTGACATAATTCTTCTAAATTCTTCCATCAGTGGCTTTACTCATTTTATAGACTTCTCTTGATGTTTTTGTATGTTAACGGTCCACAATTTCACTTGAACCCGTATCAGATAAGGATAGTTAAACCTCATGCTTTCCTCCCTCCTTCCTTGCCTATACATCTATTAGCTACACTTTCACTACTTCAAGATTGGTACCATTTACATCCCATTCTGACAACACACCAAGGCTTGGTTCCTCTGCCTGTGATTTGAATTGAAAAGACACAAGCAGATGAGTAACTTTATGTTACAATGACATCCTCAGGTGTATTTAATGCCTGGCCTTGGAGTGAACTCTGTGCCGTATCTCTAAATTAAAAAAAAAAAGTTTTTATTATAGCTCATTGGTTGCTTAAAATTAGGGTACATTTTATTTGCTGCATTTTGAGACCCTTATTTCTTGCATATTTTTTGTTGTTTTCCTAGAGGGGTCTATTTGCTTCTCCGCCTCCTTTTCTTTTTCTTGCATGATCTGCCTTAGTTCTAGTCTCAATTCTTTTTTTTTTCTTTCTTTTTTTTTTTTCCCCCAAAGATTTATTTATTTATTTATACCAGCACTGGGCACAGTCAGAAGCGCGGGAGGGTGAGAGAATTCACCAGAGCCAGAGCGGGGAGCACAGCAGGCAGAAGGACCGAAGTACACTGCTGAGGGGAGCAGCGGGCGGCAGGAGAGGTCTGCGCGCCATGTGGGACCCTCCCCCAGAGGCCTGGGAGCAGCCGGGGATCAAACCGGCACTGCAGAGGCTGCGGGCAGCCTTGCAACCCAGCGCTCAACTGCTGCGCCACCGGGGAGGCCCTCTCAATTCTTTTTTGATCTCTCCGTCATCCCATCTATTTCCACCAGAGACTGTCCTCTGCAGCTCTCTGCTTCCTGCTCATCCCCAGCTGCCGACCAGCTCCCTCAGTTCCTCTGAGTCCTGGCTCTTCCCTAGTCTGTCTCTTTCAGGATCCTTTCTCCCTTTAAGTTTCCTTTTGGTCATTTTGGAAATTGACCCGAGTTTTCCCATCTTTAAAAGAAAAGTCTAGATCTCTCTGGGATGTGACTTCAGCAGAATTTAGAAGGCAGCGATGAGCTCATATTGCAAATCTGCCTCAAATGCCCAGCAGCAAGAGGTGTGACACAAAATCAAGGAATTGATTTCATTGTTAATTTCTCGTGACTTTCCCCTGGTTTTGACTAATTATCCACCCTGCAGGCTAGATTAATTTTTGAGTTTAATATCATTATATATTGTTCAATCAGATAAAGGGACCATCAAGGTTAAAACTGTTCTGCGGTCACCACTTTGCTTTTCTCCGAAAATGGAAAGGGTAAGAATTTACTTCTTTAACATTCAAGTTAAGTCCAAATATTGAAATTTTAGAGGAAGATAATTTAATGCATAATCCCTGCTGAGTGCTTATTAAACATAATAAGACCGCCTACTATGGGGGCAGAATTGATGTTTGAATCAGGGCTCTCCTTGGACAATTTTTGCCTCAATTCAAGACATTTTTTACAAGGGGCAAGCAAATTGGATGTGCTGACGTTCTTTGTAAGAAAAGACTTATAATATGAGCAGGAAAGCAAGAAATTAAGATGTTATACCTACAAGCTTCTTAGGGGGCTGAGTGGACACTCAGATTCCAGCAGATCTCATGGCAGCTCTGTTCACATGATGAAGCAGATGGGGAGACACATTTTTTTTAAATTACGGGAAAAAGTCATCCCAGAAATAAATTTAGGTATGTTGGAGGATATTAAAATCATGTAAAAGTTAAGATGGGGCCTCCCTGGTGGCTCAGGGGTTAGTCTCAGTGCTAAAAAGCTATCACCAGCCACTGCGGCACAAGTTCAATCCCCCACCAGGGAGCTGGCCCACATGGCGGAGCAGACCTCTCCTGTCTTGCCTGCTGCTCCCCTCAGCAGTGGATTTCAGTAGATCAGCCTGTTCTGCTCCCCACTCTGTCTCTAGTGAATCCTCTCACCCCTGCACCTCTGGCCTATATCCTAGTTCTCGCATGCATAAAAAAAAGTTGAGATGTTTGGCATCAAAGATGACCTTAATGATTTTTAAGGAGTATCTTTGCCTTCATCAACACAAACCTTTGGACAAATGTTAGATCAGACATTCAAGTAATGATAAGAAAAATGACGGGTTTGTGAAATGTTTGACCTGTCTACCATCTTCCTTCACCTACCATGGGGTGAAGAAGGAAGAAAACCTTATGTTTTGTTACCTTCCCAGCCAACAGAGCTAACAGTCCTTGGCAAGTGGGTAGTGGAAGCATCTAGACAGATGTGGATCCAAAGATAATGCGTATCACTTAGAACTTGAAATTGACACATCATCGGTTTTCCCCCCTAATTTATAGCGCAGTAAAAGCGGTCGTAAATGCGGGTGCATGCCACTCTTGCACAGTTACCGTTTTTACGATTTTGACAAGTTCACACTCCTGGCTTTCCCCTCACACTGTCCCGGGCTCAAGTATTTAATATTTAACAATCTGTATTCTATAAATAATAGATGTGCCTGTCTTCACCGCTGAAGATCAGCAGCAGGTTTTATTGTTGACAAGAGTGATCATGTTCCTTCACCTTCTTAACTTTTTATGTTACTGTTAATTTTCCCTCTGTGGCTGAGCGTCGAGGGAGGGGTTCGGGTCATTCTGGAGAGAAGTGGGTTGTAATAATCCAATTGGAACTGAGCACCGGGAGAGGTTTGGAGAACAACGACTGTTTCAGAGGTTTGAGGTCGCAGGCTCTCAGGGGCGCTGAGGCTGGAAGGCACCCGGCAACCCTCTGCCCCCTCCCCGTTTTAGCGAGGCAGCTGCCAGTCCTCATCTAGCTGGTGTGGGGTTCCTGCTCACTGGGGGCAGCAAGGTCCCTGCAGGAGAGATGTTGGTGAAAGGTCTGGCCAAGGTCATAGGATGGAGATGGACGGAGCGGATGAAATTCTATGCAGTCGGTGGAAACCCCTGGGAAAAGTGTAGATCACATGACCTCCCCCCACTGAGACATCTGAGGTGGACTTGAGCTACATTGACAATAAGATCAAAATCCTCCAAGGCCAGCAGGTCCCTTTGAGTTTGGCCCCCATACCATTCCTCTGTCTGTTGGCTTCAGGGCGGTTATGCACGGGACACCATCCTGTTAACTTGCTATCTTTTTCGGTGTTTGTCTCCTCTGTACAGGCAGAACCTTGTCTCTGTCCCCCCCCACCCCAGCCTGAGCGCAGAGCCTGAGCTGGCACAGAGACATGCGTATTAGCGGGGCCAGTGAATGAATAAAGAGGAAGATCAGAGAGCAGTCGGGGCTGTGCCCGCTGACCTTCAATGTCTCCCGTTCGTCCTCTCGGGAGCTGCCTCGCTGGCCTCCTAGGTCACCCTCTTTGTTGTCCCCTGCACACGGGGGATGGCATCTCTCAGACTCTTCTTCACGCTGGACATGCTGATGGTTCATGGTAAGCGTCTACCTGACTGACCAGGGGACGCCCCGGCTGGACGTGGCTTCCACGTGTGTCTGGAGGGTGTTTCTGACAAAGAGGACCGTGCACACTGGTGGGCTCAGGAGAGGGCCTGCCCCGTGTGGCATCAGTCGGTTCAGGGGAGCCTGGCGAGGAGCCAGGAGCCTGGCAGGAGGCCAAGGAAGGAAGGATTCGGCCTTTTTGCCTCCTGTGTGGCTGCTTTTGCTGGGACATCTCGTGTCGCCTTCTCCAGCCCTCAGGCTGGGGCTTAAACCACCAGCCCCCTGATTCTCAGGCCTTTGAACGTAGACTGGGTCACACCAGCTGCTTTCCTGGGTCTCTAGCTTGAAGATGGCAGATGTGGGACTTTTCAGCCTCCTTAATCACGTGAGTATTGACAGACATCTCCACTCGACCGACTCCCTCATCTCTGCAGTGTCTTTCTTTTTTTTTTTTTTTTTTTTAACATTTATTTATTTATTTATACAAGATCCGGGGTACAGACCAGATGCGCGGGAGTTGTGAGAGGATTCACCAGAGACAGAGCGGGGAGCAGAACAGGGGGATCCACTGAAATACACTGCTGAGGGGAGCAGCGGGGAGACAGGAGAGGTCTGATGTGCCCTGTGGGCAGTTCCCTGGCCAGGGATTGAACTCAGGCCACAGTGGTGATAGGGCTGAGACTTAATCCTTGCGCCACCAGGGAGTTCCTCTCACCTTTATTTCTACCTCTGTCTCATTTCTATCCTTATCTATAGCTCACCTCTGTCTCCCCCTTTATCTCATCTCTCTCTATCACCTACTCACTCGGTTGCTTTGAGAACCCCGACTATTCCATGCCCCTTTCTCGGGAGGGCACTCTGGGTCCCTTCTCTAAGCCTAATGCCCAGCAAAACCCTTGGAGCTTCGGGGCGGTCAGTGCGTGAACAGGTGTCTCAACGAACAGAACCAATAGGTTTGTGGAAATCGTTTCTCCTAACCGGTCACGAGTGTCGCGCGGGTGGCTGTAGTTTCGTCTCCCCTGACTCAAAAGTTGCTCTGTATGAAGCCTGTGCGCCTTGCGAAGCCACACGAAGCAGTCTAGTCCTATTAGTCTAGCGTGGTGGGTTAAACAGGCTTTGTAAACACAAACAGGAAATAGCACCGTCAAAAGATCAACAAAGAAATGTGTCTCGAAAGTCCCCACTGACGTCCCCGGGATTTGCTTGCTTAATTCCGACGTGCTCAAACAAGGGCTGTGCAGTTTAAAGTGAAGAAGGCTGGCGAGACAAACAGAGGCCTGTGCGCCTCTCCAGAGCAAGTGCGGCACCCCGAGTCAGCGCTCCCTCAGCTCGCACTGCCCTGTGGAGTCCCGGCCGTGGCCACCCTCCTTCAAGCCCCGGGCACCGCCACCGACGGCCTGCCGGCTACCCTCCATGGCTGGGGCTCAGACTGTGGGCTGAGCGGAGGGAGCACCCCCATGGCTCTGAGCCCCCCTCGCTCAGCACAGCAGGGTCTCATCCAGCTCACTGCAGGGTGGATGACAGGACTCGACTTCTGTGTCCCGTGAGACAGAGGCTTGAGTCCTGGGGCATTTCTGCTGTGAGGCAGGCCGCTGCGAGGGCTCCCCTGTACCCTGTTTCGAACGCCATCCCTGAGGAGCTGCCATGCCAAAAGAACAGTTGGTTTTATCTCAAACACACAAATATTGAAAAAGTGAGCCTCATGTTTGACTGGTATTTAAAAAACAACAACACTTGGCATTGGCACCACTGTTTTCCTCTGCAGGGAAAACTTGGAAGCTGGCACGAGAGGAAAAGGGCTTCGAAATGACTGCTCGTACCATCGGCGTGGCGGGCCTCCTCTGGGGTGCTGTGCTTGGGGTGGGGATGGGACACCGGCAAGGGCCCTGTCCTCGGTGAGTGGAAGCCTGTGGCCGGGGCTGAGCTGGGGTCCTGCCCCCCACGTGGTGCCGCTAAACAGAGCCAGCCTGTGAGTGAGGGCCGTGCAGGGCAGGTGCCGGGAGGTGAAGGTGTAAAGTGGGGTTCTTTCTCGCTCCCCTGTCCAGGGGTGCAAAGGAGTAAAGGAGGGGGCTTCCATCGCAAACCTCAGGTGCCTCAGAACCAGCAGGAGGATGTGCTGGGCCCCTCGTCCCCAGACATTGCTGAGGGGGCCTCTCCAGAGCGCGACCCGGGATCTCCCTGCCTCACGCTTTCCCAGATGCAGCTAATCCGCGGGCCTCGCTGAGAATGGCCGATGCAGGGGTGCGGCCCGCAGGAACAGGGTGTGCAGCCTCAAGTCCTGCAGGCAGATGGGTTTGCAGAACTGTTTGCTTTGAAGGAGGAGAAGCTGAAATCATCCAGTCCCTCTCCCGGCGCCCGGTCCTGTGACACTGAGGCTGGTCCTGAGAAACAGGGGGGCTGATGGCCGCATTCTGGGTCTCCGGGAAGAGGCCCCGGCCCCAGCATCACTAGCATTCGCCAGGTTTATTCCCCGTGCGCCAGCGGCGGGGCAGATGGAAAGTAACCTGTCAGTGTGGAGCTTTGTGACAGGGTGGGGAAATGCACGTTCAGGTCTCCTCCCGGCGGGGACGAAGTCAGCGCCCCCACTTTCGGCCGGTGTAGCCGGAGTGAGCGGGACCTTCCCCCAGACATGTGGCCCCTTCTTGGAATCATTCTTGACTCTGCCCTTTCTCTTAGGCTCCAGGTACGGTCGGCCAGCGGGGCGACGGCTGTCTGCGGAATCAGTCCGGCGCCCCCTCCTCCTGTCCGCCCCCCCACGCTCAGGCTGATGAAGCCACCGTCAGCTCCTGCCCCGCGGCTCCCCTGCCTTTCCCCTGGTCCCCCCCCCACCAACACACACACCGTGGCCTGAGCTCCGCGCTGCGCCCAGGCTGCAGGTCCAGCCCGTGTGTCACACCATGCCCCTCGGGGCCTTTCTGCCGCCGCCCTTCGCGCTCAGATCTGGAGGCCTCCCCTTGCTGGCCCAGCCCCACCTTGTTGGACCTGCCGGCTCACCCCACAGAGCCGAGCAAACCCCCACTGCTCTGGCCCCTGCAGCGCAGGGGCTCAGCCACCTCGCCCTTCCTTTGGTCCCCAAGGGCAGTGCTTGCCCCGGGCCTTTGCCCTGGCTTTTCCTGCTGCTTGGGCTGCCCACCTCCCAGAGACCCACGCGAGGCTCCCTCCCCGGCTTCTGCCTCCCTCAAATATCACTCATTCCACGGCTCCTGCTCTTCCGGCCTCGCTGGTCTCCACAGCACGCACCACTCTCTGACAGGTGCGCTCAACTTTTTTTTTTTAAGATTTATTTTTCTTTATGCACACGAGAACTGGGGTATAGGCCAGAGGTGGGGGAGTGAGAGGACTCACCAGAGACAGAGTGGGGAGCAGAACAGGTGGATCTACTGAAATCTACAGCTGGGGGAGCAGCGGGGAGACAGGAGAGGTCTGCTGCGCCGTGTGGGCAGCTCCTTGGCCAGCCAGGGGCACTGAGACTTTAACCCCTGCGCCACCAGGGAGCCCCGACAGAGCTCAGATTCTATGATAAATGTTATTTGTAGGGCGACCACGCGGGATGTGAGATTGGAAGCATTTTCTTTTTCCCTGGGCAAGGGAAGAAAGGGTAGTGAGAGAATTTGCAGATGTTAAGGAGAGGGAATCCGAACTTTTAATATCACTATGAAATACCTCATATTTAATATTTCTGTCTGGTATTTTGTGTTTTTCTCCTGAAGATGACTACCATTTGAATAATGATAACAAATTGATTTTAAAGCGGGACTGAAGCTTTTTGGAATAGCACGTTAAAAATAGGTGGCACGTCTATGCTTGTAAAAAAAACAGGCAGTAGGAAGGGCTAATGGTGGGAGGGCCCCACCCCCACTTCCTCTGGTCTCCCAGGCCTTTGTCTCAGAGGTAACCCCTTTACCAGGTTCCTGTGCATCAAGAAAGAACGCTGGGCATTTATAAAAAACTGCCCCCCCACACCATAAAAAAGCAGTTGCCCCTTGTTTTGTGCCTGGGTTTCCTCTTTGTGACACATCTTGGCAACCGTTCCATCTCTACATCCAGAGCAGTCTCCTACATCTTTCTGGGCAGAAAGCAGGCATAGCTGAGACTCTTCTACCAAAGTACCAGTGACGGTTCTCCCTGGCGGCACAAGGGGTTAAGATGCAGCACTATGAAGCTATCACCAGCCACTGCAGCATGAGTTCAATCCCCAGCAGGGGATTGATCCATGTGGCACAGCGGACCTCTCCTGTCTCACCCGCTGCTCCCCTCAGCAGTGGATTTCTCTCAGTCTGCCTGTTCTGCTCCCCATTCTGTCTCTGGTGAATCCTCTCACCCCTGCATCTCTGGCCTGCACCCCAGCTCTTGTGTGCATAAATAAATAAATCTTAAAAAAAAACAAAAACACAACAACAAAGTACCAGCAGTTATTTTGGCAGGTACTTTTAACATGCTATTCCAAAAATGGCCTGCAGGAAGGACTCAATTTGTTTGGCATCTTAGTTTTTTTTTTGCATTTCATGCTGTCTTTCCATTCTGCTTCCTAACGTACCTGTTCTTATTGTAACACAAAGATTATCTTTTTTTTTTAAAGATTTATTTATTTATTTATTTTATTGTTATTATTTTTTTTTAAGGCATGTTTTATTTATTTATTTATTTGTTTTGTTTGTTTGTTCATTTTGTTTTATACATGCACTGGGTACAGTCAGAAGCGCGGGAGGGTGAGAGAGTTCACCAGAGCCAGAGCGGGGAGCAGAGCAGGCAGAAGGACCGAAGTACACTGCTGAGGGGAGCAGCGAGCAGCAGGAGAGGTCTGAGCGCCATGTGGGACCCTCCTCTGGTGGCCGGGGAGCAGCCGGGGATCGAACCGGCGCCGCAGAGGTCGCCGGCAGCCTCGCAACCCAGCGCTCAACCGCTGCGCCACCGGGGAGGCCAAGATTTATTTATTTTTACACAAGAACTAGGGTACAGGCCAGAGGCGTGGGAGGGTGAGAGGCTTCACCAGAGACAGAGTGGGGAGCAGAAGAGACAGATGGACTGAAATATACTGCTGAGGGGAGCAGTGGGCGAGACAGGAGAGGTCTGCCACACCATGTGGGTAGCTCCCTGGCCGGCTGGGAATTGAACCCGCGCTGCAGAGACGGTGGACAGCTTCCCAGAGCTGCGCTCAAGGGAGGTCCACAAAGATCATCTTTAAAAACAGATGTGCTACCAGCATTGTGGGACAATCCGAGCCTCTTTAGCATGAGTTCGATCCCTGGCCAGTCAGGGAGCAACCCACATGGTGCAGCAGACCTCTCCTGACTTACCTGCTGCTCCCCTCAGCAATGAATTTCAGTCAGTCTGCCTGTTCTGCTTCCCGCTTTGTCTCTGGTGAGTCCTCTCACCGCCCCCACCTCACCGCCAGCCTGTACCCCAGCTCTTGTATGCGTAAATAAATCTTGAAAAAAAATAAAACATGTGCTAGGAAGATGGACTTGGTTTATTCTGAGGCATATACACCTCTGCACCCCAGGCCCCTGCACCCCAGTTTAATGTGAGTTCATCCCAGTAAGAGAGTGGCAGGCAGGCAATGATGTCAAGCCCCTTCTGCAGGCGAGGGGCTGGCACTACGGGATGTCCAGTGACCCAGGAGGGCAGCGCACCTGAGAACAAGCATCTCTCGATGTCACACTTACACGGAGGTGGCCGCCTGGGCGCTCAAGACAGGGCGGCAGCTTCCCGTGGGAAGGGCAGGTCTTTGCAAAAGTGCTTTGCGGCGTGTGGAAGGAAAGACCTGGGGATGTAGGCTTGCTAAAGGCAGGAAGGGGGTCAGTGTTCTTTGCTTTTAGAAGCCCCCAGTTCTGAGTTTGAACTGAGAAGGGTCTGTATCAGTTCAGGGTGGAATTGTGTCCCCTCCAAATTCACATGCTGAGGCCCAAAGCTGGGCACCTAGACCTTGATTATGTTTGGCGATTGGGCCTGGCTGGATGTGGTGGTGCTGAAATGAGGCTCTGAGGGCGGGCTGTACACTGACATGGCAGTGTCCTTGTCAGAAGAGGAGATTTGGACATGCAGAGACACACAGAGACACTCTGGTGTGGCACTTAGAGGAGTGCCTCGCGGACGCAGCAAGAAGACAGCTGCTCACGGGCCCGGGAGGGAGGCCCCCGGAGAATCCAGACCTGCTGACCTCTTGAGCTTGGACTCCACCACCTCCAGAGCTAACAGCCCCTAACACCCCAACTCCCCACCCAGCCATTCTCCAATGTCCTCTCCGGAGAGAGCCCACAAGCATCCACCTGGGAGGGGGCAAGAGGAGACCCTAAAAGTAAGTTGAATGACCCAAATCACGGGGCATAGATGATTCCAGAGATGTGTTCACTGGTGTGGCGGTAGCTTGCTTTTACGTCTATGCTTCTCTTGTAGATTGCCTTGCTGGACACGCGCAGGCAAGAGAGAGTGACCGAGGTGGAGCATAATTGTGCAGCTCCTCATTATGAAAGTGCTTCAAAGCACCTGGCACCGCCAGTGTGGAGGCTGGCAGCTCAGAGCAATTGATCTCATGTGGGGGTTTTCGTGTTCTCAGAGGCCACCCCGGTTTGGAGAGGAGCTGGGGCCCCCCGGCATGGTTGAGGATGGCTTCCCATCTGGCAGCGAGAGGGTAGAGAGTTTGACCAGCTGGCCAGCATGAGGGCGGCTGCCCCAGAGCTTCCCAGGCCCTTGATGCTGCCGGGCCAGACTGGGGAATTCTGCCGTTGACCCATCGGCCTCTCCGACTTCTCTCTCAAAATGTGCTCGCTCTGCTGTTTCAGGCCAGCCGAGTGGCTCCTGGCGGACACCCATCACGAACCCGCCTTTCACGCTTCTTAATTCCCCCCAGAACTTTAATAAGCCTGGCAAACCCTGGCAGGGGATTCTTGCAGAGAAAGACATCCATCGTGACTGTCCCCGACGTCCATCGCCTTGCAGGAGTGACGTGTCAGTGGTCCGGGGGAAGAGGCAGCCAACAGGTATTTTTTTTTAAAGAGGCTCTCGCCGTTGGAGGATCGAAAAGAAAATACCCCTTTGAGCATTTAATCACACACATCAAAGGAAACAACAGTTTCAATCTTCATTTGCATGGTACAGGCATTAGATGTGGTCCAGTTCCACCGAGCTCCGCTTGAAGAGGCAGAAGTGCCAGTACTTTTCAAGGCTTGACGGAGACAGAGAGAAAACGCAGCCAGGCAAATAATATATCACCCTGCCAAGGCATTTTCCATTTTTAAAAGGACAGAACAATTTTACATTATTTCTGGAGCCACTTTGCAGCAAATATCCCTTGACGTTTGTTCTAGAACTCTGGCTGGCTGGCTTAGCCGCGCTGGCTGGTCCTGGCCTGGCGCTCCCGGGTGCTGGGACCTCATCCAGCCTTTGGGGCTTGAGGCTCCAGATGTGAGAAAGAAGGGTGAGTGGCCTATATATGTATATATATGTATATATATGTGTGTGTGTGTATATACATATATATATATATATATATATATTTTTTTTTTTTTTTCCTTGAGCAGAGTGAGACCAAAGCTGGCAGTAGGGGCCCATTAGTGGAAAGAACATGGCATTTTAGGTCACTTGGTGCTGGATGGAGAGTGGGCACTTGGGGTGCCAAGCTGGCCAAATGAAATTGCAAGGGGTCTGAGGGGGCTCTCAGGGAACCCCTGGAAGGCCAAGAAGGTTGGGAGATAAAACCAGCAAGTGCTGCTGTCGCTGATGGCCAGGGCCTGGGGAAGGTAGAAAACCACCACCAGTTCCAGAAAAATTAGCACAAATGACTTCCCGTTAGGATGCCGATGAACAGGTGAGGAATCAAGCGTGGGCTGTTTGGTGAAACGTCCCGAAGTGTTCTCATAAGGGGTCGGTGGCCCACTTTTGGCCAAGTGTGAGGTCTTTTGTTAGAGGGTGAACTGTAAATTTTTTTTTTTGTTTTTGTTTCTAATCCTCAGCCCTGGCTGACCTGAAAAATCTCAGGGTGCTGAATGATTAATTCTAACCTGCCCTAGAAAACGTTAGTCGGCTGGCAAAAGGAAATAGTCCAAAACGAAGGCAAAAGAGCAAATTGGCTTTATCTGTGAGTGATTATGTTTGACAAGATGAAAAAGCCAGAATTTTTTTGTCACTGAAGAAAATTGGACTTTGTGCATTCTTCGCACAAGTCTTAGGGTGCTGCTTTCCACCAGCTGAATTAAAATGGAAATAATCCCAGGCCTCCCCCTGCCCCCCCTTCTCTGCCTAATAAAGAGGAGAGAAACAAAACTTCATTTTCTCCAGCAGAGTTTAAAAAATCAGATCAGGACTTCCTGGTCTACTGGGGAGCGGTAGTTTCAGGGACTAGCAAATTCTCTTTCAAGAAACCTATTTTTGAATTGCTATTTGCTACTCAAATTTTAATTTTCCCTTTAGGTAGTGTCACATGGGCAGTCAGATTCTTTGTTCCCGGGAGGGCAAGGATGGGATAATGCTGAGTGACGGGACTCCCCTCCAGTACAGAAAGAGCCCGTTTTCACTGTGAAAGGGAGAAGACATCAGGATTGTTAAATATTCTTTTGCTTTAACATTTATACTCACAGCATCGCAGTCTGCATAGAACTTGAAAAGACATATAGCAGGCAGGAAAATGAACTATTTTGATTTAATTCATGATTCAAATTTCACTGCTTACATTTTTTTTTTTGGTCTTTACTAATGAAAAAAAATGAAACTTTTAAAATTTATGAACTCATTTTATATTTTAAACAGTCTTCTCAGATCCCCTTCTCAGATCGCCAAAGGGGGGGACTCCCTCCCCTCCTTTGAATCTTGGCTCACATGTCAATTTCTTAATGACTTCTGCACCCACCATTTCTATTTATTTATTTATTTATTTTTTTATACACTTGTTTCTTCTTTTTTAAGATTTATTTATTTATTTTATACAAGCATTGGATACAGTCAGAACTGCGGGAGGGTGAGAGAATTCACCAGAGCCAGAGCGGGGAGCAGAGCAAGCAGAAGGACCGAAGCACACTGCTGAGGGGAGCAGCGGGCGGCAGGAGAGGTCTGCCGCCATGTGGGACCTTCCTCCGGTGGCCGGGGAGCAGCCGGGGATCGAACCGGCGCTGGAGGCCGCGGGCAGCTTCGCAACCCAGCGCTCAACCACTGCGCCACCGGGGAGGTCCCCACCATTTCTATCTAAAGTTGCATCTCCCCAACACTGGAGTTCTGACGCCCCACTTCACTTTTCATACCATGGATGGCCTCTCATACTGTAGACTGTCTTTATAATTCTCCTGTCCTTATAATTATGATTGCCCCCCCTCCATTAGGAGGCAAACAATGAGAAACCCAGGGATCTGGGTTTTGTTCAGTGTGGCACTTTAATCACACAGAGTGCTTGTCACTTAGTAGGTGCTCAATAAATGCTGAATGACAGTGACAGGAAAAATTCCCGGACATGGCCTTGAGGATCTTTCAGGGGGGATCTGCAGCTGTAGCAGTTAACACCTTGGGCTATTCCATGGACTTGGGGCAGTAAAATTCCGATAGCAATGCAAATGATTACTGCCCAGAGAGGCAACTGGTTTTTGCCCAGTAGAAAAAATAACCTCCAATGTGACACTATTTTTCTACAGGAGATGAGCCAATTTTGCAACTTTCAGCACACATTCATTTGTGTGGGTGTGATTTCTTATCTTGCTGCCAATGTCTACCATATTTTCAAGTGTCAATATTTTATGATACAGCACTCGCTTAAAGACATAAAGAAAATAACAAGCTCATTGTAATGACTCCAATACCAAGACATTTCTCCTATGGTTTCAGATCCTTGTCCAAGATCACCAAGTCCGCAGACTTCCTTTTATACGAGGCACTTCAAGCTGAGTATAACTTCAGCATCAGCACGGATTCGTGCCTGCCCAGACCTATACTTCTTTCTGCAAATCCTCTTTTGAACCTTTGACTAGTAACTAGTAGCCATCTTACTAGTTCCCTCATTAAAGGGCTAAAGAAAATTCTTGACACATACTTATCTTCGGGTGTGTCATGATTTTTAAACATCTTTTTGAAAATTACCATTGAGTAGAATAGTGAGTTATATTTCCTCACCTAGGAAACCCTTAGACCCATGGGTTTATTTTATTTTATTTTTAAAGATTTATTTATTTATGCATACAGGAACTGGGGTATAGGCCTGAGTGCAGTGGTGGGTGGGTGAGAGGGTTCATCAGAGACAGAGTGGGGAGCAGAACGGGCAGACTGTCCGAAATACAATGCTGAGGGGAGCAGTGGGTGAGTCAGGAGAGGCCCGCTGTGCCATGTGGGTCAGCTCCCTGGCTGGGGATCGAACTTGTGCTGCAGTGGCTGTGGATAGCTTCATAGTGCTGCATCTTAACCCCTTGCGCCACCACGGAGGCCCCAGACCCATGATTTTAGATACAATCAAATACTGATGACTCCCCAATTTGCATCACTGAGCTGTACCCTCTGTGCATACATCCAGTTACTTCCTTGATGAGTCCACTAGGGTACCCACTTGGCATTTCAGAACTAATATGTCCTCAACGGAATCCTGGATGTCTGTCCTACCTGGCTCCTCCCTGTTCTTTAAGTGACAACACCAGTAATGCTATTGTTCAGGCCAAAGAAGTCAAACATTGGCCCAAAGCTTTCCTTTCTTATATATTTCACACCCCATCTTTTGGCAAAATCTGAGCAGTTATCTCTACTCTCAACCCAACTTCCAAGTCCAGCTGCCTCTTACGAGTTCCATGTCGAACTATGTCTTGGCCCCAGTTTGTGTGGCTAGAGTTGCACAGAGGCACGCCTATTTCTGACATATTGTCCATAATTGCTTTGCAGTGGCAGTTGTGACCGCTTATGTGTTTTCTGTTTCTTTACTGAAAAGAATTGCAGACCTCTGGTGTGGTAGGATGAATCATGGTCCCCAAAGATACCACCTCAGGATCCCTGGAACCCATACTTGTGACCTTATTTGGTGAGTCATATCTTTGCAGATGTGATTGAGGATTTTGAGATGGGGAGATTATCTGGGTGGTCTGTACTTAAATACCATTAAAAGTCTCCTTACAAGAGGGACAGAAAGAATTCACACACACACACACACACACACACACACACACACACACACACGGCAAATGTGAAGATGGAATAGAGAGATGAAAATGCTGAAAATGCTGACCTTGGAGATGAGAGTGATGTGGCCACAAGCCAAGGAACATAAGCAGCCATGAGAGGCTGGGGGCGGCTGGGGGAGGATTTTCCTTGGAGCCTCTGGAGGGTGCACAGCCCTGCCAACACCTTGATTTTGGCCCAGTGAAACTGATTTCTGGCCTCCGCAACTGTAAGAGAATTTCCTTCTGTTGTAATTTGTTATAGCAGCCACCAGAAACAACAACTACACCTTATTTAAGCCACCATCAAGACCAATGCCAGCTACACACTCCTAAGGAATCTCTCTGCCTCCTTTTGCTCCCTTGCAGTTTATTTTCCACATCATGGCCAAGCGATCCTTTCAAAACCCCCCTGAGATAATAACATCATCCCAGCTCAATATCCTCTAGCTTCCAAGGACCCCAGAGTCAACGCAAAGATTTCATCATGGATTTCAGAGTCTGACGTGGTCTGGCCTCTGTTCTTCTTGGATTCCTGTCCTAGCGTTACAGGGCAGGGAGAGGGGCACCCCAGACCCTGCAAACCTGCCTGCTCTAAATGGGTTCTGCCATCCGCCGCATCAACACAAAACATATGAGACTTTAATGAAGAGGAGCTTTAATACGATTAGTAAACAATACAGGAAAGGCAAAGAATATAGTTTCTAAATCAAGAACCCAAAGTTACCCCTCCCCTTGTAGGTAAAAGTCCACCCAAACAGGATTGGCCCAGAGCAAGGCCCCAAAGCCTGCCACACATCTAAAGCACCTTCCAGTGAAGACCCATAGAAAAGGATCAGAAACAACCAGACAAGTCTGGGAGGGAAAGAGCAAAATCACAATCAAGACAAAAACCGCCATTGTCACCTTCCCACGGGTCTCACCCACATCTGTGTCACCCCGTCCATGACCAAAAGGCAAGTGTAGTTTCTTCACATGTCTCTCGGCTGCCTGTGCCTCCTCTAGGTCTCCTGGCTCTCCATCCTGCTTCCTTCCTTCCTCAGACACCTCTGCAGCTTCTTCTCCCTGCTCAGCTCCACCCTTCTTTTGGATGGGGCTGGAAATCTGGAACGTCTCCCTTTCCTGGGGACCCCCCTGTTACATTAGCACCTCTCCCCATAGCCTCATTGCAGGTCTTATACTCACCAAGTGTATTTGCCTCATGGCCTTTTCACTTGCCATTTCTCTGTCTAGAATGTTTTGTACCTCACCCCAAACTCATGGCTTGCTCCCACTTCCTTCAGGTCTCAGGGAGGATGCCCCTGAACCGACCCTACCTAAAACAGTGCCCTCACACCCCACCTTCTCTTTCAAATTCATTTTTCTGTAAGTGTTTGTCATTTTCTGACATCTGATCAAATGCCTGCTTGCTCGTCACCTGTCTTTCCCACCTCCATGTCGGCTCTACAAGGGCAGGGATTTTTATCTATTTTGTTACGGCTATAGCTCAGCACCTCATGCCACATGGGCTATTGTAGCCACACAATCAATGTTTGTTGGATGAGTGCCCATGGCAAAAAATGTAAACCACATCAAATCAAGAGTAAACCTCATTTGTATTCTGTTCCACCCTCAAAGGTAATTACAGGTAATAGTTAAATTTCTAGCTATTTTTCCTGAAATGTTTTCTATATATACAGAAGAATATCTTTTCTATGTAATAAACACTATGTCTGTTTAAGTATGAGAAGAGCTTATGTCATGCTTTGTGCTTTACTGGTTTCCTCTTAAAACATTTAAGTCCGAGAAACTTCCATAGGGGCGCTATGGCTTTACTTTACTTCTATCTTTTTGACGGCTACATAATATCCCACAGTTTATTGCTTAAAGAAAAACAAATTGTTCCTCTCTTTGATAGTTAGATGGCTCTGAGCCTGCACCCTTTTTATTTACCGCAGTGGAGTGCAGTGGTTCTGAGTTTTCTTGGGTGTTCCTTTGGGGTTTGGACAAAGGTTATTTTACTTTCAACAAGGATTAAACCAAGTTTCCTTGAAGCCTGGGAGTCAAAATGGGTTACATTGGGAAGGCAAATAAGTAAGACAATACACAAATCAAAGCAAGGCAGATGAGCCCTCCAATCCACCTCCCCAGTCTTCAGAGGTGGCTGGGGCGATCTGAACAACCTTGTTACATCCATCCCAAACGAACAGACAACGGACCTCACTGCGCAAACGCTGAAGTCGTCTTGCCCCTCCCTCCAGCTAGACTGCTGTCCCCAACTCTTTGCTCTACCGAGACTTGGGGGACTCTACTGACATCTCTCTGGGTCAGGTCACAGAGGTGGCATCCTGGACCCCTAAAGCTGTTACCTTTGGAAATCATGAACTTCTATATGTATCTTTGCCTACTGGAATCAGAAGTCATTTCTTTGGTCCTGGATTCAGATTCAGTAAGGAACTTTCAACTGTAATATCGGCAGGCTCAAGAGGAGGGGAAATGCTTCGGTTTAAAGGACAAGTCCAAAAACACTGGGATGTCTCTTTAAGCAGAGTAAGAAACCAGCCATATCCGAGCAAGGGCACTTCGCTGTAACTCCAAGGAGGGTCTCTGGAGAGCAGGTGCATGGGGAGGGGGTGTTTTTTCAAGAGCTGGACAATGTAGAAAGGTTTTATGATCCTAAGTATCATTTAAGCAACATCTCTTAAAACTTGCAAGGCAAAGGATAATATGCTGTTCTAGGTTTTACTGCTAAAAAGAAAACAAAACCATTAGAAGTGATGTGGTTGGTCCTGGGACCTGCTGTCCATTCTGATTTTGGAGCCACATCAGCAAATACTGAAGGAATGAAATTACGATCTCATTTCAAAATTTCATAGACTCCGAACCTTACTCCAGGCCTCGAATGTTCAAATTCTATTTTGAATGTTCAAATTCAAACTCAAGCCTTCAAGGGTCAACTAGCTCAGTATATCTGGGGTCTCTGCAAACTAATGGCAAACATGTCAAGCTGAAGATGGTGACCTCATTGCTCAACAGAGGCGGCGGGTGCAGAGACGAGCAAGAGAAAGCAGGGGCCGCACAGAACCCCTGGTGAAGGGTTTGTTTTAACAAAGCTCACACATTCTCATTGTTTTATCTTGAAGGGCGTGGGGACACAGGGTCTCTGCATTCTTTCTTATAACTGCACGCAAATCTATCAAGACGTGAAATTAAAAAAAAAATAGAGAAAAGGTAAGGGTTTTTGGAAGTAGACATTGTTGCTTTTCACACTGCAGTCCTTTCAAAGCCAAAGAAGGCATGGCTGGAAACATTAGTTTCTTTCTTATTCAGTTTGGGTGAAATAAGTGGTCTGGTGAGTTTTCCTTTTAGAGTCTCTTTTAGGCATCTCTGAGTGTCTGAAATGGGTTCAGTTCACGCTTTTCTTTTTAAATCCAGTAAAAGGGAGCTTCAGTAGCATCCATTTTAAGGAAGCTAGCCCAAGCTTTTAGTATCATCAGCACCAGCAATAAGACGTGGTCCCTTCCACTTTCCAGAATACATATAAAATGTAGCCATCTAGGGCTTCCCTGGTGGCATAAGGGGTTGGGTCTCAGTACTATAAAGCTATCAGCAGCCACTGCAGCAAGGGGTTCGGTCCCCAGCCAGGGAGCTACCCACATGGCGCAGCAGACCTCTCCTGTCTCCCTGCTGCTCCCCTCAGCAGTGTATTTCAGTGGATCCGGCTGTTCTGCTCCCCACTCTGCCTCTGGTGAATCCTCTCAGCCCCCCACGCCTCTGGCCTGTACCCCAGCTCTTGTATCCAAAATATATAAAACAAATCTTAAAAAAACATAACTGTCTAATATCCCCATTATTTACTTATCTGCATCTGTTCCTGGACAGTAGACTTCTCTCCTTGAAGAATGCTAAGACCAAAACGGACAAGCGTTCAGCAGAGGGGTGACCAGCATTTCTCTGGCTCCTTCCTTGTTAACTCAGTTAACACCCTGGACTGCCTTTGATCCAAAAGGTCAAAACTATTTTCCTAATAACAATGTTCACATTTCCATGATGACTCTCTCCTCTTCAAAAGCAATCTAAGACAGGCACCGGCTGCTGAGACTGGATGTGTCCGCCCTTCCCAAACTCAGAGGTTGAAGCCGTTTTCCACAGGATACTTGGAGGAGGGGGGTTTAGAGGACGTCTCTGGGGTGGGGCTCCATGACGGGATTAGTGCCCTAGTAAGAGTCAGAGACCGCTTCCTTCTCTCTGCATTGGCAATGGAAATTCCAGAGCAGTGAGAAATATTTTCTGCAATTTGGTACCTTGTTAGAGCAGCCTAAGACACCAATCCGCTGGGGCCCCCAAACACACCTCATCCTCTAACTCAGCAGTTCTCAGACTCCATGGTCTTTACTCTTACAAAGGACATTGAGGACCTCTAAGAGCTTTTGTTGATATGATTTGTTTATCTACCACATAGAAGTTATGGGTCATCTAGAATGTACATGCAATACAGAAACAAAAAATATTAGATTACTTAAAAACCATAAACCTTTACATGTTAATGGAACCCTTACAATGCTATTACATTAACATATATATTTCAAATGATAAATAACAAATTTCCAAAACAAAAAATTCCCAGTGAGGGTGGCATTAAGTTTTGCATTAACGACTCCTATGCTGCTCCCGGTAGCGGGCTGCTTGTGCTCTCAGCGTGTTCTGCTATCAATACCATGTAGTCTCTGGAAAGTTCTACTGTACACACGTGAAAGACTGACATAGTATTATTAGGAAAACAGTTTTGACCTTGTGGATCTACAGAGTCTCGTGACTCCCCGCACTCCTGCACCTGGGGGCGTCTAGGCTGACCTTGAGGCCCCGGTGACATCTGTTACCTTTTCCTCCTTTCACCCTGTGCCTTGACCTTGCTGATGCTGGTTAACCCACCTGGGCTGTGAGCCCTACAAGGGAGACACTCGGCTGTCTTCGATAATCTCAGGAGCTAAGAGTGCCTCAGTAGTAGAAATAACTTCTACCGAAATAACTTCATTTAAGTAGAAGTTAATTTTTAATTTAAATATTTTAATTAGAAGAGCCACATAGTTATGTTAGGACTGTATCACAGAAAAGAGAGACAATAAGAAAAATCGCTCCCAACCCCCCAATGTCACTTCTTGGGTGTATTTTATATCAGTCTGTTTACAAAATGCAGTGTTTATGCCTATAATCCTATTATTTATATTAAATGAATACCATCATTTTGAACGCCTTTTCGTCTCCGGTGTAGCAACGGGTAAACCTTTCTTTTTTCTGACATGTGCGCGTATCATATTGTTCCTTTGTGTGGCCATAACACGATTGACTTACTAAAGATCCCACATTATTGCATTTAGAAAGCTTCCAATTTTTTGTTGTCATAAATACCGCGATCCTGTGAAGAATACCTTCACACATACAGCTTTTTTGGCATTTAGTGTTATTTCCTTAGAATAGATTCCCACAAGTAAGACGCCTGGGTCAGGAGATGCGGGCATTTTTACGGCTTTTAATACACGCCGGAACAAGGCTTTTCACCAGGCCCGCGCGCCCTCCGACCCGCCCGCTCTCCCCCGGCCGCGCTCCCCGCCCGGGTCGCCAGCGGGTCTCTGCAGGACGCGGGTCTCGAACCCGCCGCCCCTCCAGGAGGCTTCTGCGGGTTTCGAGGCTCGGGGGCCGCGGACGGGCCGGGGCGGGCGGGCTTCGGGCGTCCTCACTTCGGAAGGCCTCGGGCTCCTGCTCCCCGGCGAAGGCCGGGACGGGCCGCCCAGGCCGGGCGCCGCGGGGGGGGGACCCCCAGGCCCCGCCGAGGCCAGGGCCGCCTCCCGCCGGGCTTCCCCGGGGTCTGGAGGGGCGGGGAGCCCGCCTGGCCCCGCCCGGCCCGGGCACGTGCGCGCGGCGGCGGCCGGAGTCCAGCCGGGGGCGGGGAGGCCCGTCCGCCCGGGGTCCGGGTCCGGCGCGGGGCGACCGGGGCGCGCGGCCTCGCCCTCCAGGCGGCGCCCGGCTCGGACGTCCCTCGGCGACGCCGCGCGGCCGCGTCCCGGGACGGCGTCGGTGAGTCACCGGCCGCGGGTCACGTGGCCGACGTGACCGAAATAAAGTTCCGTATTTTCAGCCGCCAGAAAGGGGACAGCGGAGCGCCCCGGGGCGGCCGGCGGGGCGGGGCCTGCGCGGCGGGGCGGGGCCTGCGCGGGCGCGCCCCTCCCCACGGCCGGCCGCGACGCCGGGCCCGGCCGCCCGCGCCCGCTCCCGCGCGGCCCGCCTCCGCCCGCCGCCCCGGGCCCGCCGCCCCTCGGCCGCGGCCGGCGGCCGGGACGCGGAGGTGCCGTCGCGCCCGGCGCCGCCCCCGGGACCCCACGCGCCGGCAGCGGCTTCCCCGGGAACGTCCTTCAGCCCCGGGAGCACGCGGGAAAAGCCCCAGCGCGCCAATGAGCGAGCGCCTTCCTCATGACGGTCACGCTCGGGGGCGGGGCTTCCCGTCGCCGCTCCCGAGTTCCGGGAACCCCCTTTGATTGGTCTGGCCGGCCTGGGAAACACTGCAGTAACGCCCAATCAAAACGCCACGTCTCGGCCTCGAGGAAATATTCCGTGTCGGCCCCGTGCGGATTGGGCAGTTCTTCCGGGCCCTGGCCACTGGGAAGCTTTGTTTAGGTCCGGGAGGCGGGCTTTCCTGGGAGTGGGCGGGGAGGGGGCGTCGATTCCCGGCCAATCCCTTCCTCCCGTGGGGTGGTGACCGGCCAATGGGCCGGGCGGACGGGACGCTCCTCCCGGAGAGTAGTGAGACCCCTGGTGCGGCGCGATTGGCGGCGGGCGCGAGGAGTGGCAGGCGCGCGGCCCAACGGGCGCAGTGCGTGGGCCGCGGGGCGGGGCCAGGGCGGGTGCGCGGCGGCGGCGGGTGGCTGGGCCGGCGGCGGCGGCGGTACGAGGCGCGCGCGCGGGGTCCCGGTCGCGAGGAGGAGGAGGATGTGGCGCGCGGAGGGGAAATGGCTGCCGAAAACAAGCCGGAAGGTGAGGGCCGGCGCGGGGCCGGGCGCGGCGGGCGGCGGGCCGGCCCGGACATCCCGGGCATCGCGCGCGGGGCGGGGGGGGGCGCGGCGGCCGCGGGAGGGGGCGGCGGGGGGCGGAGCGCGGCGGCCGGGCCGGGCGGGCCGGGCGGGCCGGGCCGGGCGGGGGCGGCGGCCGGGCGGGCGGCGGCGGCGGCGGGGGGCGCGGGGCGGCGGGGGCGCGGGCGGGGGCCGGGCCCAGCGAGGAGGAGGAGCCGCGGCGCGGGAGGAGGGGCGGCGCGGGAGGGCCGGCGCCTCCCCCACCCGCCGGGCTTCCCCGCGCCCGGCCCGGCCCGGCCCGGCCCGGCCCCCGCCCCCCGCGCCGGCCGCCGGGGGGGCCGCGGGCCGAAAGTTTCCCCGCCTCGGGCCCGCGCCCGCGCCCGGCCGGCCCCTCGGGCGCTCGGCGGCGCGCGCGGCCGCCCCTGCCCCGGGCGCAGGCCGGCGCCCCCCGCTCCCCGGCCGGGCGCCCCGGGGCCGGCGGGGCCCCCCGCGGCGCCCGCGGCCGGGGCCCGCGCGACCCCCGGCCTGCGCGCCCCCGCGCCCTGGCCCGGCGCCCGCCGCCGCCCGGCGCCCGAGGGTGGGGTCGCGCGGCCGAGCCCCGCCGCCCTCCGGCTCCCGCGCCCCGCCCGGCCCCGGCCCCGGCCCCCCGCCGCCGCCGCGCCGGTGACCCCGGGCGCCCGGACAAGGGGACTCGGCCCGCGTGCGCCGCCCGCGCCGGCCACGGCGGGGCCTGTGCGGCCCGAAGTCGCTCCCGGGCGGGGGCCGGTGCTCCGGGCCGGCCGCTCCCCTCGGCGCCCGCGGGGGCCCCGTCCCGCGGGGAAGCCGGGCCCGCCCCGCGGCCGGCCGGCCCTGCCCCGCCCCCGGCCCCCGGCCCGGGGCTGCCGGCGAGAGGCCGGGCCCGGGCCCCGCGGAAGGGGCGCGAGGCCGCCGGGTGGGAGGGGACCCCGCGCTGGGCCGCCGCGGGGGCGCGGGCTCGGGGGACGCTCCCGGAGCCCCGCTCGGCCGCCCGCACGCGGGAGTCTGTGAACCCTCCTGGAAATAAACTTTCCATTTCTTTTTTAAGAGAACTCGCGTCCTCCTCCCGGCTGCTGCCTCCCCGTCAGCCATATTTAGGGAGCCGGGTACCTTGACTTTCTCTAATTTCCTTAAATTGTGCTCCTGCCGGCTGGGGAGAAGCAGCCCATATGCCTTTCCACCCAGAAAGGGAGAGTGGCCGCCCTGGGCGCCCACGTGCCATGCGGGGAGAGGTGGCTCGTGTGCTCCTTGGCGTACTAGAACCTTCCCTTGGCCCTGGCGGTGTCTCGCGTGGGAGCCAGACCTTTCCCCGGGCCCGTAGCTCTCAGGCGAGGGGACACTCGGGCGCGCTCTGGTTTTCCCTGCCCCGGCGCCCTTTGGGCGGAAAGGGATGACACGCTGCTCTCGTTTGTTGACATTGCACACGCAGAGGATGTCCTCGCGGGTGACATCACCCCCTTCCTGCCTCCGGCCGGCCGCAGGGGTCAGGGGACGGCACCCCCTGAGTGCGTGGGGCCCCGACGTGTGAGCGTGCAGGTGCCTGTCACCGTCATCGAGTGCCAGGAGTAGCCTGAGGAGGGTCGCTGACCAGTGGCCATTGCCCCGGCCTGTCCTCGCCCCGGTCCCGTCCTGAATGAGCAGAGGGACGCCCAGCGTGGCCCAGGTCCCCGAGGCCCCCAGGGCGCCGGCCCACACGCCCAGCACTCAGGCCCCCTGTTGAGGGGCGGTTTTCTGCTGGACCCTGGTCAGGTGAAAAGTTGGAGCCCAGCTTCCTGCACTGCGGTGTGGAGGAGCGCGCAGGTATTTTGGGCAGACGGTAGGTGTGGGTGAGAGGAGTGTTTCTGTGACGAGACTAAGAATGGATGGTCATAAACATGTCGCTGTTTTATTTTGGCCATTTAAGTCATTGAGAGGCTGTGAGCCTTAGCCGAGGGCCCTGGGAAAGGCCGGGACTCGTCGCGAGGGGGGGGTGCACCCCAGGCCTTTCCCCAGGGTCATGGTGTGAGGGTTGACATTTCCCCAGGGCCCTGGGGGGGCGGGGATGACATGAGCCCCCGGTGGCCCTCTACTCCCCCGCACAGCACCGGGGATGGTGGTCAAGCAGCAGCAGAGTCATCCTTGTGGACAGCCGAGTTTGGCGACTCAGCCGCCTCGGGGACCCTCAGCATTTGGATCTTCCCCGCAGGGTGCTCCCTCTCCCTGGTGGCTGGGGTGGCTCTGGGCCGTGGCCCTGCCCTGGACGCTGAGTGACCTGGTGGGCGCAGGCCCCGGCCCGAAAGTGGCGCTTTGGACCTTTTGGTGGCTGTAAAAAAATTTATGCTGTTTTTCTTATAATCAGTTGGTGGACTTGTATATTTTAGGGTGTCATGTTCATGACCCCTGGAAAACAAGGGTCGGGACCCGCCGGATGTGCTGGAGGGGCCTGGGCCCACTCGCTTCCCGGCCTCTCCTGTCCTTCCCTGCCCGCTGCCTCGGGAGATTCCCGCTCGGGGGTGGAAGGAGAAGGGCAGAGGCTGGCGTGGAGTGGCCCGTCTCCCTTTGAGCTTCCGCCGTGAGCACCTGCCCGTAGGTGAGCCCTCTGCCTCGCGCGGCTTCTCTGTCCTGCGTCCAGCTCCAAGGGATGCCCAGCTTCTCTTTTTCACATCTTGCTGTCGGAGCATTGCTCTCGCTCCCCGCCCCCCCTTAGTTTGAACAGGGTTAGGTGACCCCACGGCCATCTCTCCCCTTGTCTTCGCGAAGCCCTGGCTTGTCCTGTTCCTGGGACTCCTGGGCTCCTTCATCTGGCCGGTGAGTGGCCTCGGAATGTCGACGGAGACGCGACAGCCTCTGCTGAAGGTCGGCTTGGGTCAGGGTTTCCCTTTCAAAAGACCTGGGCTGCTCTTGCTCGCTCTGAGACACCCTTCCGTCCCCTGCTAGTCTGTTTCCCTGAGTTTGTAGCTTTCTCTCTGAAGCAGCCTCTTCTCGAGCCGGGTAGCGTGGCTTTAATTCTAGGTGCAGCCGGGGTCCTTGGGGCAGCGGTCCTGCTGAGCGCTCTTCGAGGCCGCCGGCCTGGTAGCTGGCCCTGGGGACACTGCTCCGGAGCTTGGTCCTTCTCCTCTTGGCCAGGGAAAGCTCCCCTCGCGCTTGAGCTTGCGGACACGGGTCTTCGGGCGCAGTAGTTCTTTCCAGCTCCCCGATGGGCAGAGCAGCGGCCCGGGTCTTGCCTTCGCTGCCAGTCCCCACGGTGTTGGGCCTGTAGCCCCGCGGGCACCGTAGATCGGGCCTTGTGGAGAGAAGTTTGTGTCCCGGGCCCTCCGAGTGCACCCAGGTTGCCCCGGAGGGCAGGGGGTCGGGGGTGGGGCCGGCGGGGCATTGGCAGGGCTGGTGCCTGGACTTGAGACGCCACCCGGGAGCCTTTCTGCGCCAGCGTGTCCAGCGCACGGCGCGGCGTGGTTTCTCTGTTGCACGTTGTCAGGAACTCTTCCGAATTCTAATTTTTTGGGTTGCGATCTTAAGAACGGCAACTCCGTGTATTTGATCCCATTGCGTGGGCCCCTTCCATGTAGGAATGGGGCGGCCGCGGGCTCGACTGGGGGCGCTTAGCAGCACTCCCTGACTTCCCATGTGCGGACAAAAGGGAAGCAGCCTTTGGTTGCCTGGGGTCGCGCTTAGGCGACGGAGGTGGGACGTGCCGGCTCGCGTGGTCTGGAGCAGGCCGGGTAGACTCTCCGGAGGACTGGTGGAAAATTCCTTTTCTCCTGTGAGTGACCGGCGCGTCTCCCGGCGTCGCATGGTAAGAACCACGCGAGCTGCTTGCTGTCGCCTGTTGACTGCCGGGGCGCAGACCGTCTCCCTCCGGCGCCTCCCCGTGGCGCCGTCTTGCCTGGGTGTCCCGGCGCGCCTCTGCTTCTGCCTGTCCGTGACTGAGCCCTTGGCGCGCTCAGCCCTTGTCGTGTCTCCTTTTCCTTGGTGAGTAGCCTCTCCCCTGCGCTCGTGGGTTAGGCCTCCTTGATGACCGCGGTGAGAAAGGACCAGCCCGAAGGACGCTTGCTCCGTCCGGCCTGTCGAGTCGGGTCTCCCCTCGCCGTGGCTGCGGGGCCGGTTCTCCAGCCCCGCGTGCCCAGGAGCCCCTCCGGGCTGTGCGCACGCGCGGTCGCAGTGACCTCTCTCCCTGCGGGTATGTGACTGAATATTTTTTGTGGTGACAGGTGACCTGTGCTGCTTTTGTCTGTCCACTGTAACAGGTCATCTTCTAACGTGTTCTGTGTCTTCTGGAATCACCAGGCCCCTTCTTAACGTTCTGGATGACTTCAGTCAGGGTCCCCTCTCTCTCTTTCTCTCAAGTAAAGAGGTTTCTTTGCTGCCCTTGTCATGTCGTAGGAGAGTGTCCGTGGGCTGCCGTCGTCCTCTCCTGCCTGGCCTTCAGCAGGGGCCGCTGCTCCTTGAGCCCCGCGGTAAGATCCCGCTTGTTTTCTCACGGTAGGTGGTTCCAAGGGGTTCCGGCCCCAGGCGAGGGGTGGCAGTATTTGTACTGGGAAGCGTCCCTGGGGGACGCACTATGTCCCCACTGTGGCTGGGCTCCCCGTGGAGGGCCTCAGACGTTTGTTCTTGCTGTGCTTCGCCAGCTCCTTCCGCGTCTGGGCTGGATGGAGGTGGGTTTCTTTGGGTGTGCTGCTTCATTGGGGCCGTCACTCTTGGGAGCTGGGGGGTCTCCTGGTGCGCCCTCGTCCACTCCAGCGCCGTCCTCACTCCTGGCAGCGTCCCTGCCCTCTGCTCCGCGGGCTGCGTGCGGGCGGGGAGCACGTGGTCATGCGTTCGCGTGCATCCTGGCCCGTGAGCATCTTCCTTCCGGGTGTATTTTGATACCTCACCCAGTTCAGGGTAGAGGTCGGGCAGACGCTGAGCCTCGTGTCTGGATCGGTACCGGCCTGTGAGTCGGCGCTTGTGGCCAGGCCTTCTGCTCAGGATGCCTGTGCGTCGCGGGGTGGGGCGTGTTTCCGTGTGGGTGACCGTGGGCTGCGTCCCTGGTTTCCACATGGCAGGACGCCCGCTCCGTGTGTTTCTGGGGCTGTGTGGCTTCTTTGCTTTGGACGCCGTGGCTTGTCGAAGGTCACGGGCCGCGTCGTGTAGGTTGGTAACGCTTCCTGAGCATTTTTTTTTAGCTCATTACTCTGGACTAAAAAAGAAATATCCTGTACCCCGCTGTAAAGAGAGGCCAAGTGTCAGCCACAGCAGTTCCCTGGCGCTCTTTAGCGGAGGAGCCTCCAGGCGCTGTCCCTGGTTGGCCTGTCGGGAGCCAGAGGGCCCAGACACTTGCTGCTGCTGCTTCCGCGCAGTGCTCGTCCGCTCTGGGGGGAGCCGCTGGTTTTCTTGTGCGCGAGTTCTTTGCTCACTTGGAAGAGAGCGTTCTCCTTGGACTTCTGTTCAGGTTCAGCCAGGCCTTGCAGACCAGGTAGCTTCCCTTCCCGAGACTGCTAGCCGCATGGGGCTAGCACACTGTGTACCCCACGCCCCATGTGCCATGGGCCTGGGCCTGCAGTTACAGGTGCCCCTGGAAGCCCACGTTGGAAGAAAGATTTGGGACCCGGTTCTCAGCAGGTTAAACGTGTTGCAACCCAGGGACTAATCAAGTGGCATCACTTGCCGCTAATCTCACTCCCAGTGTTACCCAAAGTATCTCCCCCACCTTCTCTCCTCAAAAACCCTAAAAATAACGTACCCAAATCCCCAAAAGTGAGCCGGGAGGCCTGGGCTTATCGCCCCCAGCGCAGGCATGCTGCATGAGTGCCAGTTTGTGCAGTTCCCAGGGGGCTGACCTGCGTAGAGCCTTCCCGAACACAGCATGTCCAGGCCTGAACTTCGCCTCCTTGCTCCCCTTCTCCTAGTCAGCACCATGGGGGGGGGGGTGGTCCCGAAAAGACTGATGGTTCCTCCTTCAGCCCCATCTCACCTCTGGGAGGGATGCTGGAACGTGTCTTCTATTAGTGGTAACGTTCTGTGTCCCCACTTTTTGGCTTAGCATCTGTGAGATTGGGGAGCTACCCCTTTGACGGAGGGCCAGTCAGGGCTCCACTTTCTCCGGGGAGCCTGTATGTCATCGCAGGAGTGACTTACCCTTCCAGCTACATCTGCTTCTGAAGCGAGGGATCAGCCAGATATTTAAGTTTATGGAGTAGTTTTTATAGTACGTGTGCCACGCGGTGTGTCTGTGTGTTGTATCGGGGTGCCATGCAGGCATTATCAGAGGTGCGCCTGAAACTAAAACAAAAAAGGAAAAAAAAGCCTTTCTAGTTGTGAAAAACTGTACCCTCTTCTCTTCTCTTCATCAGAGGGAATTTGGACGGCCAGGAAGCATTTCAGCAGTTTAATACAGTCGAAAATTAATCTTGAAAACTTTGATTTGGTTTTTAATTCTTGTCTGAAAAGTCATTGCTGAGAATGTGTGTGCCCCGTTGATTTTCTGGGGCGCTTGCTTATCAAACCATTTGGAAGTGATAACAAGAAATCGGTACAAAGTGTGAAATGATCAACTAGGAAGAGATGCTGTAGTGAAGATTTACTCATTCATCGTTAAAAATAAGCTCAACGTGATGGCTGAAAGTGTAAGTTCAGAAATTCTGAGGACAGGTGGAATGTCGATGTGGTTACCACGTTGAAATCTGCATTGTGTAGAAAACATTCCCCCCGAGGTAAAGGCGCTCGTGGGGTTGGTTATTTCAAAAGGTTCACTGTTTCCTCTTTATAAAAAGTGATTGAAATAAAACGATCCTATTTAGTGAAGAAAATGTAAACTTTAATGGAAGTTCAGCAGAATGAAACATATCAAAAGTGAAGATTGAAGATAAGGATTTTTTATTGCAAATCCACAAGGGGGTGGTGATGTTCTATCAAAGATAGTTGTGCTGGAAATGTGGGGTGATCTAACGTTTTAGATTTACAGATAAAATCAGTATGTTTGCATTTTAACTTAATAAGATCTGCTTTTTAAAATGTTTATTGGCAAAATTGCTTTTTGCTTAAATTAAAAAAAAAAAACACCAAAACCCATTTGGGGCAAATGGCTGTTTAAAGCCCCGGGAATGGCCAGGAAGCGTCTGTCCCGTCGCTCCAGGCCTGCGAGGGAACCGCCTATTTCCCCAGAAAGTATTAATCCTAAATTTCCTGGGAAAGATTAGGAGCCTGAGAATCAGCTACTTAAGCATCCTGAACAAAAAGGTTATAGTAACTTGTGTCTAGAATGCATAGAAGTTTATATGAATAGTTGTATTTTTGGTTCTGCCAGGAGAGGAAAACGTGAGTGGTCCACACCACTGGTGACTTCTGACAGTTCCGAGTAAACCATTTCTCATGCTCTCTCTTTTTATTCGTTTATAGCACGTCATTAGGTGGAAGCGTTTCCCCCCTCCCATCAGGACTCCAGTGGCTTGCCTGAGGCCACGGAATCCCACCCCATTATGTCCAGAATGGCTAAAAATTAGCCTTGGTCTGGCAGTGCAGCCAGCTTTCAGTGAAGAACTAAAAGCTAGGGCATTTGTGCTCTTTCTTGAATGACATGAACGTGGTGGGGGGCGGGGGTGGGACTAGTTCTGCTCTTTGAAAGACACGACTGCCCTTGTCCCTGGCAGACACAGCACGATGGTTTGGAAGTCAGGCTTGCCTGTGGCCTGCCCGAGGTCTGCGGCCCGGAGGAGGTTGTTGATGCCCCCTCTCTTGCCCCGGCTCTTCCCTCTCTCTGAGCTAGGGCCTTGTCTGTTCTCCGTCACGGGGTGCCTGGCGCTTTTACATCCCAAAGACGCCCTGTTTCTTCAGATGCCCTCCTGGAGCTCTGCTGGGAGCTGAGCTCTGACGTCAGCGCTCTCATTCATGGATTGGATTCTTCTACATTTCTTTTCCCGTTCTGCATTCCTGCACTGACTTCTGGCACTTGCTCAGATCGGTTTTCCACCAGTCACCCCGAGAAGCAGTGGTAACAGGTGAGGCAGCAGATAAGAGGCGCGTCCTGCCCGAGCCGGGGCTCACGCCCACTGGTGGCGTCGCTTGGACCAGGTTCCTGGCGGAGCAGATTGAAGCCTAAAAACAGTCAGTTTAATTATCTCATGATTTGGTGGATTGAGTTGTGTTGTGAACATATTGACACTACGTTTTGTTCTCCCGTGAAGTTCGGCGCGCCGCGCTGCACTGCCTTGGCTGCCCGTTAGCGCTTCTCGTGTCCTTGCACGCACCGGGTGGCGCTTACCTTGTTTCGGAGAGGACAGGCCCGCAGCTGAGCTCCCCTGCCACGCGTCTTACCATAGGTCCGCGCTTGGATTTGGGGGGGCGGCATTCTGTTGCTGTCCATACACCTTAAGTCGCTGCCATCGTGCGGGGGTGCCCTTCCAGTGGCTGGTGGCGGCCCCGTTATCACACGATGACTGAGGCTGCTCCCTCGGGTCGCGCACCCGTGCCGTGGGCCCTCCCCCCGCGTCCCCGGGAGGTCATGCTGGCAGCCAGTGCGGCGCGAGAGCAGCTCGTGGAGAAATCTCACCCGGAGTTTTCCTCTGCAGGGCCGAGTCTGAGGCCCAGCCTCCCTCGCGCCGCGTCTTCCCTGCCCCCCGAGCTGACGGAGGGTGAGCTTTAACTCCCGTTCCTGTGCTCTGCCTTCTTGGGGCCTGTTGCCTTTCTAGTTATTTAATTGCCCAGAAGCTTTTGGAAATAAAATGAGTTATATTTAGATTCATTTTAGCTCCGTTACAGTTTATGGCTGCAGCAGATGATTCAAACTGCGACCTTTTTGACCGATTCCCAGGGTCACCCTGAGCTGATGCGCAGCCTTCTGACAGCTCAGGTGCACGTCCTCTGTCCAGAAAGGGGCCGAGGGCTTGGCGTTCCTGCAGGGGGACCCGATGGTCTGACGGTAGCAGAGACGTGCGGGCTGCGATCAGATTTCTGCTCTGTGGAGCTGCTCTGAGAGAACAACGAGAGCCAGGCAACGTGAACAGGCGTTTGAGGGACTTAAGTGACGTTATTTCTCGTTTAAAATGAAATATAATTTCTAGGAAGGAGTCTCGTTGTAAATAATACTCAGAGACGGGAGCACCGGCTGGCAGAGTGTCTCCGCGCCCCGCCTGTCAGGGCGTGTCCCCGGGGGTCGATGCCGTCGTGGCTTCCAGTGGCTCGTTTCGTGGCATCTCACTGGCACCGAACAGGGTCAGCGGAGCTGCCGGGCCCCGAAAGCTGCTGCTTTCTAGGCTGTGTAACAGGCCCGCTGCGATGCCTCCCTCCTGGGACACCGTCCGGCGGGACCTGTCCCCGCGCGCCAGGGGTGGCTCCTGCTGGCCTCGAGGCCGCTCCCTCCCAGCCCTGTGCCATCGCCCGCCTGCCCGCTGCTCAGCCGCCCTTCCCAGGCCTCGTCGCCTGCGTGGTGAGTTGGTCTGATTTTGAGGAGTCTGGTGGTGGGGGTGGTGAGGACCTTGAAAGTTCCTTCCTGTCTGACGATGGCAACGGCCTGAAGTGTGGGACTTTGGAGCTGGGCTTGGGGCTTGTGATGTGGGCGAGGGCTGCGCGCTCTGTGTGGTGTCTCGGGGTCTTGCTCCCGGTCAGGAATTCAGGTGTGGGCTCAAGCTTTGTGGGAGGACTTTGGGCTTAGCGAGGTGCCTCCTTTCCCCCGAGGGCAGAGGGCTGCACTGTTGGTGGTGTTGGGGGGCTGTGTCTCTTGTGCTTGCTTTAAAGCAGCAGATGTGTGCGTGCAGCTCACTGTTCCCCGCGGTGCGGAGGGAGTGTGATTTCACACACGGAGCTTTGGCGGTGTATGATTACAGGTGGAGACGCGTCTGCCAACCTCGAAGGTTTTATTGTTTGTATTCACTGAGCTGTATTTTCTGGAGTTGATTAATATAACTCGCTGAGGTGTTTGGGTTGCTGGTCTCCAGTAGACTGGAGTCTGCCGCCTGTGTGGAGCGGGGAGGGCCCACCGGAGTGACCACATGGGCGTGAGCCCTGACCCTCCACAGGCCCGGCGTCTGGTCAGGCTGGAACGTCATGTGCTTTTTGTAAGTTTCTTCCCTATTTGAAGGTATGGAGGGCCAAGTTCAAGTTGCTGGTGCTCTTGTCAACATTCTCTGCTTTTCTTTTCTTTTTTTTTAAAGATTTATTTATTTATTTTATGCAAGCACTGGGTCAACAGTCAGAAGCTCGGGAGGGTGAGAGAATCCACCAGAGCCAGAGCGGGGAGCAGAGCAGGCAGACTGATAAAACACACTGCTGAGGGAGGAAGCGGGAGAGGCAGGAGAGGTCCGCGTGCCATGTGGGATCGAACCGGCGCTGCAGAAGATGCGGGCAGCTTCGCAGCCCAGCTCTCAACTGCTGCACCACCGGCGAGGCCCTCTCTGCTCTTCTGAATAGGCCAGCTGACCCCTTTGTTCTGACGGAGTTTCTGACGGAGGCCCCCCTTGCTAACTGCTTCGTTGGCACTTTGTGCCGAAGGCATGGAGGCCCGGCCTTCCCCAGCTACCTGTCTGCCTGGGGGTCCTCCAGAAATTGGTCATTGGTGACTTGACCAAACTCAGGGTCCAGAGATTTATTCCCTGCACCGCAGGAGGGGAGGGCATCCATCTTCCTCTCCTGACTCGCTACTCTGCATGTGACCCATGGCCACCTGTAGGGACATCTTCTGATGCAAATCTGGTGACAGTGGTGACCTTCCTGGCGGGGCTGAATGTCCTTGACAGCTGTTATCTGCCCCTCCAGGTATTTTTAGTCTCCAGCTTCTGTGGCCACGTCTGGAGGAACTGAGGATGGATTTAGCTGGTCTGGGGCGGCTCCAAGTCGGTGCTGGTGCTTCCTGCTGTCTTCGCTGTCCCACCGATGCCCCCTCTCAGGACGTTCTTTGCCCTTGTCCTTTGATGAGAGAGGGGAGACAGAAATCGTTGACTTAGTAAGGATGAAAAAGGCACAACTTTCGCGGCCACCGGTGTGAATGGCCTTAATGCCGCTGAATGTGGCACAGAAAGGGTTAAGGTGGTAAGCTTTATCTTATGGCTGTTCTGCTACAGTTAAAACTCCAGATGGATTTAAAACCTAATGGGAAGGGTAGCCGGAAGGTCCTCACCGTTAATACATGGCAGGGTTTTCATCACCCCAGCGGGGGAGGTTGTGCCCTAGAGAAAGCATCCATATCGCTCACTCCCTCTTTCTCATACACACAAACATACCCACACACCTGTGCACACCACACCCCCCCCACACCCACGCACACCCACACACACCCACCCATAGTACTCAGGTGTGGGGTTCATTTTTGCAGAAAGTGGGAGCTGTTGAGGTTGTGGCAGGCAGGCCCTGCTTTCCTTGGAGCACGGTGCCGGACACGAGCCTTCCAGGTTCGGCTGATGAGAAGAGCAGACGCGATCTTGACTTCCTGGCGAGAAGTCAGGGAAGGGCACTGGGCGTCTGGGCACTGGACCTAGCGAATCTGGCCTTGACTTTTTCTTGGATCGAGCGGGGGTTTCTGCCAGGACCCCAGGACTCCGCTCTGTTGTCCCTTCACCGCTGTTCCTGGGTGGCTCCTTGCAGGTGCGATTTCTCCACTCACGTGCAGCTTCCTTGTCTCCGGCATCTGTCGCGGCCCGCGCCTGCCCACCGCCGGCCCAGCGCTTACGGTGTCCGACTCTGCCCCGGGGCTGCGTTTTGAAATATTTGGGGCGGAGACTGTGCTGCTTTGCTCTCGTAGGCCAGGCACTCCTGGGCCAGGGGACTTTGGAGGAGGGTCCCTTAGGTCCCTTGGCCTACTGGTCTGTGGGGGGGCTGGGAGTGAAAGGCGGTGGTGGGAAGGATGCCCTCGGGGTGGGGGGCTCCTGGCAGCCGTGTAAAGGGGAGAACATTCACTTCAGAGTGGCTTCTTAGGTTCGGTTGCTGTCGTGACTGTGCTTGCTGTAGCTGGAGAGCTGTGGCCGGGCCGCCAGCCTGACTGCCTGTGGAGCAAGCACGGGGGTGCTGTGGCCTTCCCGGGTGTGGGCCCCGGGCCCTGGAGGAGGCAGGACACCCGGCCACGCGGTGTGTCTGTTGAATCAGGCTGCCTGGGGGAGGTCTGTGTCGTCTGAGGTTCTCCACGGTTTAGATATTTGGGGAGTTTCCGGGGTTGTCCCCCTGTTGTGGGCCACTCAGCTGGAAAAGCTGGAGGCTGAGTCTTCTTGGCAGGAGGGAGCCAGTGAGGAGTGGCCGGGGGAGGCGGAGGGCAGCTCTCGCGCCTGCGGACCGGGTGCGCATTCTTCCGCTCACCCGCGCCTCCTTGCTGTCTTAGTCCCAGCGTGTCGTGGGCGTGTCGTGGTTTTTCATGGCCTGAGGAGGAGCCGAGTCCCAGCAGACAGGTGCAAGTGGTGAGCACGTGCCCGAGGCCCTCGTGGAGGGCTGCGCCCCTGTGCGCACACCCCGTGGCCTCCCGCATGGCTGCGCGGCGACGGAAGCGTCATGGCGGTGACCTTGAGTCTGTGCAGAGGAGCAGCACTCAGAATGTTCTGCTTAAAGACAAAAGAGGCAAGTGTTTGATGTTTGAAGGAAACATAACCAGCAAAGTCGTTTAGGTAGTTAAGGGATTTCGAGCCTTTTTTGAAAGCAGCGCCTGTGTTGGGGCGCATGTGCGCGGGCCCGGCTCAGCTTGTCTGTGTTGCTGCGGCCCACTCCAGCCCCGAGGAGTCAGGGACCTCTGCTCGTTCGTGGCCTGCCCGGTCCCCCCAGTCGGTGACCCCCTCTGTCTTCCGGGTTTGCCTGTCCTGGGCCTTCCATCTCGGTGGGCCTCCACGGCGTGTGATCGTCCGTGACAGGCTTCTCGTTGGCCTGGTGTTCTCAGGCTTCATCCGTGCCCAGGCCGATCTTTTGTGACTTAACCACACCGTGTGTGTCTGCCACGCTGGAGCTGCCTCTTCGTGGCTGAGGGACAGTGAGCAGCTGCTCCACGCATTGACTATGACTCACGATGCTGCTGGGGACATCTGTGCACAGCTTCCGCGTGGACACGTTCTGTGGTTCTCTTGGGCACGTAGCTTGGAGTGGAATTGCAGGGTCCTCTGGTGACCCTGTATTGTAGCTCTTTGAGGAACTGCCAAGCTGGTTTCCAAACTGGCTGCATCATTCTCCATCTCTGCCAGCGTGTCTGAGGGTTCCAGTTTTTCCGCATCTTGCTGACACTGGCTGTTGTCTGTCCTTGGGTCACGGCCGTTCTCGCGCACGTGAAGCAGCGTCTCGTGGTGGTTTGGATTGTGTTCCCCTAACGACTCATGACATGGAGCAGCTATTCACGGGCTTGTTGGCCACGTGCGATGTCTCTTCAGGGGGCCTGCCCGGCCTGCGTGCTCTGTGCTGTAAGCGGTGGGCAGAGTAGACCTGCGTTGGCTGTCGGCCCTTGTCAGATGCATGGTCTGCAGACTTTCCCTCCCTCCCCTCAGCCTTTCAGTTTGTTGATGGTGTTTTTGGAGGCACAGAAGTTTGAAATTTTGGGTAAGTTTATCTTTTTCCCGTTTGTTGCTTAGGCTTTTGGTGTCATGAGATGCCATTACCTGATTCAAGGTCGTGTTTTACCCTTTGATTTTTTGGAAAAGTTTTCTAGTTTTACCTCTGACATTTAAGTCTTTGCTTCACTTTGAGTTAAATTTGTATGTTGTTTGGCCTCCCTGGTGGCGCAGGCGGTTGAGCGCAGCACTGTGAAGCTGTCCGCAGCCTCTGCAGCGCTGGTTCAATCCCGGCCAGCCAGGGAGATTCCCACATGTCGTGGCAGACCTCTCCTGTCGCACCCACTGCTCCCCTCAGCAGTGTGTTTCATCAGTCTGCCAGTTCTGTTCCCCGCTCTGTTACTGGTGAATCCTCTCACCCTCCTGCGCATCTGCCTGTACCCCGGTTCTTGTATGCATGAACAAATAAATCTTAAAAAATAAGTTATAAAAGAAATAAATTTGTATGTTGTTGAAACCCTTTCCACCGAGATGACACTGAGAGTAAAGCAGCAGCCCCTGCCCCTCCCAAGGTCAAAGCCAAAGCTTTAAAGACTAAGAGAGCAGCGCTGAAGCGTCCTTAGCCCCAAGAAAAAGATCACAGGTCATCCCCCCCTTCCAGAGGCCCAAGACACGGTGACTGCAAAGGTACCCCAAATATCCGGGGAATAGCGCCCCCAGGAGGCGCAAGCTGGTGCCCTGCACCATCAACAGTCCCTTGTGACCGCCGCGTCCGCTGCGAGGACAGACGACTCCCACCCCTGTGCTTACGCTGGGCGTCGGGCCGACAGCACCAGCCCCAACAGGCCGCGGAGACGCTCCGTGACAGCGGCAGGCCAAGGTCAGCTCCCCGGTCAGACGGCGGAGAGGGGAGGCGTGTCCTCCGGCTCCGGACTCGAGGCTTCGGGTGCGGCCCACAAAGTCGGGATCTCTAGGCTGAGTCCAGCTGGCTAAATCTGAATGTGTTTTTTTTTGGCAATTTTGTTGCAAGCCAGGACCCCCAGCTCCTTAGTGTGCTTCAGTTGTTGTAGCAGCAGGTGTCGAAGGGGCGGCTGGGGCGTGCGTCGGCCGGGCTCTGCTTGGCCGCATGTGGCCTTTTTTTGGTTCTAGTCTGCCTGTCCTCTGCCGCCGCCACACCATCTTGACTCCTGCAGCTTTGTCGGAAATTTTGGAGTTGGGAATTGTCAGTCCTCAGCTCTTCTTCTTTTTCAAGGTGTTTTGGCTCTTCTGGTCCCTTGAATTGTACAAGCATTAGGTCAGGTTGTCAATTTCTACAGAAAAAGCAATTGGGATATTGACAGGGATTACGCCAGATCTGTGCATCAGTTTGGGGAGTTGAAATCGTTTTCATGGATCTGCTGTTTGCTTGGGAACTACTGACTCACTCAAGTACCAAAGCATCTCCCTTAGACAAATACTGTTGTTTTAATTTCCTGGTCCAGCGGCCGCCGTGGTGAAGCACTGTCATTCCCTCTGGGCTGGCATTGGACTTCTCGGCTCCCGGAGAGCAAGTGGCTGCCCCTGGAGGTTGGCTTCTCCTGGTGTGTGTTCTTTTGATGCCTCTGAGTGTTTCCGATGACTTGCCTGTTTAGAAAAAATACGGTATTCTGAGTAGCATTCGCGCTGATTAATAGAGAATGAACAGATTCCACCTTTGAATGCTTAGTCATTAATGATTGGAGCATGTTACGGTACAATTGGCAGTGAAGTGCACATCAGCATATGCTTTTATTAAAGACTGTTATTTACACCACGAGTGCTGTCGTCGTCAGAGGTGTCAGCTGGCATCCAGGGTCTTGTGGTCCTGTGGGGGCCACGTGCATGTCTGCCCATGTGCTGAAGTGACAGCACAGAGCCAGGCGCAGACAGGACAGGAGCCCCGTGCTCATGGTCCCCATGGAGTGCCAGCCCGGAGCAAGGTGCCACGTGAACTGACAGCCGCCCCAGTGCTGCCAAGTGAGATGCTGTGAGGAGGGCCGCGGCCACTCAGGAGTGGGGCTCCTGGGGTGGGGGTAGGAAGTAAGAGGGGAAGTTCCAGGTAATGGGTGAGTTCTCAGGGCCGTGGGGGGCCCCGGGTTATGTTCTGACGGTTTACAGCTCTTGAGAAAGGGCGTCTGAGGACCCGGCTCCGGGCTTCACGCTGCCCCTCCAGGGCCTTGTGTCTCTGCGCGAGGAACTGAACTTTTCTGAGCTGCCTTGCTGACTGTGTTTAGTCTTATGAGTTGCTTTGTAGCCACTTGTATTTGGAGATACTTACATGAAAGCACCCAGACATCTAGGTCTTGATTGATTGTATTTATATAATTCAAGAATAATTATTTTTTCATGACCTTCCATGGTTGGTTACTTAGGAAGGCAATACTGGTAAATTGAATATTGTTCTGAACATTTTTCCCGGTCTTTGAAATTAGGATTCACTTCAGTTCATACACACGGCGGCAGCCTGCAGGCTGCAGGGGTGCAGATGTGGCCCCAGTCACCACGAGCGCCTTGACTAGGCCCACTGGAGACCCGGGAACACTCCTTGAAGGAGCAAGAATTTGCCCTGGCATCACAGACAGGCAGACGTGGTGGTTGGAGGACACGTTCCAAGGAGAGAAAATGGAGCCGAAGCGCACCGGGAGAGGAGGGCAGGTGGCTGGAGCCGGGTGCTGTGGGTGGGTGGCCTGAAAGCAGCTGGGGGTCAGGTTGAGGGGCTTGGAAAGTCAGATGGAAGCGTCTGGAGTTTATCCTCTGCTTTGGGAGAAGCCCTTAGAGGTTTTGTTAGTGTAGGAGAGGAATTGATAGTGTAGAGTTGGTTCCCGTTTAAGGTGCTAATAAGGGGCCACCCGTGTCCTCCGGCTTTCCCTCCCCCTGCCAGCCAGGCTCAGTCCTTCTAGAGCCTGATGGCGTCAGGACACCCTGCTTTCTCGTGCGTGTAGGAAGCGCCCTGGCCTTGCTCTTGACTCTGACACACTCGCGCCCGCACGTGCGCTCTGCTCGGCCGGCCCTGCCCCTGGGCCTCGTGTCCCACTTGACTTGCCAGGAAGCCTCTTGACCTTGCCGCCCCCCAGGTTGCCTTGGGGCCCTGCATGTGCCCCCTGGTTTTCCTGGTTCCAGCACATTTTGATTTGCGCCAGATCTGCTTGCTTACGTCTCTTCCTCCCGCATTGTGACGTGTATCTTGTTGCTCCCGTGAATGAAGGTGCAAGGAGGAAGGGCTGGAGCTGGGGGAGTAGCGCCAGAGGCTTTGGAGAAAGGCACCCCGTGATGGAGGGCTGTGCGTGGGGGACACACGGCAGTGGCCGGTTGACTGTGGCCCTTGCGGGGTGAGAGTTGTAGGTGACTGCGAGCTTTTGGCCATCAACAGCTGGAGTGAGGTGAGCCCAGGAGCTGAGTGGGGAGCACGGGACGATAGTTTGGAGAGACGGGATGCAAATGTATTGAGGTGCGTTGTTCTCGTTCAGGCACGGTTGGGTGGCCTGAGCACGCGCATGTAGCGTGACATGGAAATGCGACGTGGAAACGCGACGTGGAAACACGGTCAGAGATGAGGGGTCCTTCCTGACACCCTGTTTTCTCTGCATTGGACTTTCAAAGAGCAAGGGGGTCCTGACAGGGAGTCCCCAGGGGTCAGCCTCCTGGGCACCGGGCAGGACGGGGAGGGGTCCCCCGGAGGGGCAAAGAGCAATATGCCAGTGCCGCCCCGGCACAGAGCGCGAGCCTGCCGTCGCTGCGTCTCCCCCCCAGAGCTGTGCCCGCCGCTCGGCTGCCTGATGACTGAATTCTGTAGGGTTGGGGTGGCAGTCAGGGCCGGGAGCGAGACTGTCATGGCGCAGGGAAGGAGGCAGGGCAGACAGGTAGCGAGTGCTTCCATTTTAGAGCCGGCAGAGGGGAGAGGGCGGCGATAACAGAGCAAGAGGACTAGCGCAGCGGGCCGTGGGCGGAGGCTGGGAGGGTGTGGGAGTTTGAGTAGCGTGAGGACGAAGGGAAAGGTACAGATGTTCTCCATTTTGTGGCGAGTTGGGAGAGTGAGACAGGGACCGAGGAGGAAGATGCTCCTTGCAGGGACTTGGGCGGTGAATGTAGAGTGTGGGTAAGAGGATGGTGGAGTGGCTGCTCAAGGGCGGGCTGAGAAAAGGAATCTGAGCTATAGGGGAAGGCGCCTCGCGAGGCCCTCAATTCTCAGAGGGCTCTCCGGGGCCGAGGGCTCAGCATCCTGCCCGGGCCTCCAGCGCCGGCCCAGCAGGCCCGGCAGGGAGCGTCTGCGGCCAGCCAGAAGCCCCTCTGCGCCCCTGGCCCAGAACGACGTCCTCACCCGCCACAGACTGAGGGTCCAGAGTGAGGCGCTGAGCAGCGCACACTGGGGGGCCGGGGTGTGTGTTCCCATCGGGTGTGGGCTGTGGTTGGCCCACCAGGAAGCGTGTCCTCCGCGGTGGGAGGGGGATGGCGCCCGAGGCACCAGTTCTTCAGAGAGAGGGTGGGGGTGGGGGAGCGCTCCGTTTGGGAGGTCAAGCCCCAGGTGCAGGTTTGGGAGCAGTGGGCTGTGCCCTCTCAGGAGGCCGTCCCTGCCGTCTCTTCCCCTCACCTGGGCAGGGTCTGGACGGAGCTGCCTGTGCTCTGGCTGCACGACATCGGTGAGGCTCAGACGGGGCGGTCGTCGGAGCCGACTGCAGGTGCTCCCCGCTCTGCTTCCCGGTCGTTCGGACACGCTGACTGGGACATGCGTTTTCCTTGTTCACTTGGCCTCCTCACCCTGCACCCAAGATAGTGAATTGGGCTTTGGGGCAGAGTGTTTGCTTCACTGATAAATGACCCCAAACTGCTCAACTCACACGCTTTTGTGTCGCGTTTTTATTACATTAAAAATGTGTCCTTGCTGTCCCCGTCACTCTTGTGCCTCCTCCTACCTGTCAGCTTCCAGCCCTGCCTTCCCCGGTCTTGATGCTCTGATCTCTGCACTTGGCAACCTGATAATTAAGCTTATTAGAGCTGAGAGTGGCCTTCTAGAAAAGCTTAGGATGCTGGTCGGCGTGCCCTGTCACCGCCAAGTGTGCGGGCGAGGGCATGGGGCTTCCTCACCTTCCCTCCTGGCCTCCTCACATGTCTTGGCTTCCTCCCGTCTGCAGGTGGGGGTGTGGTGGCCGAGTCTGGGCGGAGTGTGCCCCCCATCTCCTCGGCCTCAGTGCCCTGTCCCAGGCCCAGCAGCTCTGCTTTTGTCCTGTTGAGGTTCTTGCTCTTTGGACAGAAGCGCGCCCCGTGAGGTGATGGGGTGCTCTGTGGTTCCTGGCCCAAAGCTGTGTCAGAAACCGGTGCTCTGTTTTGCACGGGTCAGCATCTGGGTGTGTGGCAGAGCCTGCTCCGTCTTGTCCCGGGATGCCTGGCCCCGCAGTCCTGCTGACGATCCTTAGCATCGGCATTGGCTGTCGCTCTTCTGTTCCAGCCACAGCCTCACTTTCTCTGCCCCAGCGTCTGCCTCGTTTCTTCGGGGATACGCTTTATTGCACCGTGGGTGAGTGCAGGGATCGTGGAGATGCCCTGCCCAGCTCTTGCCTGGCCTGTGGCCCATGGTGGCCGCCTAGCCCTGCCTCGAGTCTCCTGTTCCCCTAGGCGTCGGGTCTGCTCTGGGGCTTGCTAGGATCAGAGTCACATCTTTTGTCCGGAGGTGCTTGTGACAGGCCATGGCGTCAGACACAGAGCCTACTGGGTAGATGTTGCTGGTGCTTTCCAGTGCTTGCCGCGGAGTTACAATTTATTATCGTTACTACTAATAATGATAAGTGCTAAGAAAACAATGTCAGTTAAAATTTCAGATAGTTTTTCTGCATGTGTTCTACTGGAATCTATTTGTACAAATGTGGACACTTAATAAGAGCTCTTTGATTATTTTCAGAATATTGAGTATACTGACTTCCTGGCCAAATTAAATTTATGAAAATTCTAATGACACTGTGATTCATATCTAGAAAGAACAATTTTTTTTTCATTCTGAAATCACTTTAAGTACGCTTTACATGAGTCTCTGGTAATAGTGAATCAATTAATGTGATTTCTCAGGCCATAAATCAGACTTGATGTATTGTAGTATTAGTTCCCATGTAAGCGTCTTAGACTTGGGCTGTTTCGTGGTCTGTTCTGCAACTTGTTTGCTTTTGAACTCAATTCTAGGTGCTGAACTCAATCTGAGAGCCTCGAATGGCTTGTGCCTGCTACCTGAGTGGTCAGTGCCTTTGTGTGGGGCGTCAGCTCCCCGGAAGACTCTGCTTGTAACTGGAGTCCGTGCTTTAATTTGGTCTCCATCCCTTGGGACCGTCACGGGGGTTATAGTGGGCGTAGTTTCAACTCCTTGGGAAGAGGTGATCTGTGCCTGTGCTGTGGCGCTGTCGCACGCCGTTCCTGCACTGACCTTTTATGGTGTAGAGAAACGAGAAGACTTCCTGAGCTGAGGACACACATGGGTTCTCCAGGCCCAGAGTGTCTGAGCCTGTCCCTCCCGCAGGCCGCGTCCTGGTGGGCTGTGTTGGTGCCACCCGCGCTTCAGCCCCTGGTTCTGCTGAGTGGGTGTAAAGCCGCTTTATCTTATGGCTTGATTGCTCGGGGGCCCAAAGGGCAGGTAGCAACTTGGTGCATTAGGTGAGGGGAAGAGGCTCTTGAAACGACTGAGGAATTGCGGGGATGAGCTGCCACCACCCTCTTCCCTTTGCCTGGACTGGCAGTGTCATTCACCCATGACTCCAACAAATATTTGTGCTTCTGCTCTGTGCCAGATGCTAAGTATGAAGTACCAGAGATACAAGCATGCACAGCCGGGCAGCCCTTCAAGGATGCCCTTGGTAAGTCTTGTTTTGAGTATGTTAGAAAAATGTTTATTGGAAAAGCAAACTACTCGATTGGTTTTAGATACTGGAGGGCCTTAGGGATGATCGGTGAAGTTGCAGGTTAGCAGAAGACGTTTCTGAAAGGAATGACTCTTCTGTAATTAAAAAACGCAATTATAAATGGCATCGTGACAGAGAGGCGAGCTGATCACGAACTCCATCTCCTCTTCCCGGGCACTTAGCCAGACCTCATTTCCCAGACTTCCTTGCAGTGAGGTGTGGCGTTGTGGCCCGGAGCTTGCCAGCGGGGTGAGAGCAGGGCGGTCTGGCTCGTCGTAGGCCCCCCGTGCCCGTTCCCTCTCTGAGGGTGGGTGCAGAAGAGCCCGGGAACTGGGGCCCCGCCCCGGGAGGAAGGAGCTCGGTGCCAGGCCGCCGCTTGGAGGAGAGCCGTCTGCCTGTCGGGACACCTGTTTTGGACTTGACACCAGCGGGAAGTAAATCTTGCTGTATTTGGGCCATGATACAGTGTGTTCTCGGAGTCAGCCTCTCGAACTGACCCAGACTTGGAGCCAGAGCAAGGCACGCCGGAGCGCTAGCAATTTCGGATTCTGCTTTAAATCATTTGTAGGGCGTGTTGTGCGTAACCGTCATTGGACTTCAGGAATCGTGTCAAGTCATGATAAAACATGTGACAGGTTTTTTTTTTTTTAATCTATCATTTCTAATTGAGACAAGCGGGTTGTTTCATTCAACATGGCTTCTCTCCATCTTTATTTAATAGGCTGTGTGGATCCTCAGTCAGTTTTAAAGGGACTCTATGGAGACTTAAACATTCACAGTCCTTATTTCAAAGACTCGTAAATACAGTTTTCATCATGCTGCTTCTCTTTTCAAAAGCCTGTGATCACTTCTTGTGAGACAGCCTCTCCTTCCGTTCCCCCGTCGTCCGGGGGCTGTCTGCGCAGGCAGCGCGGTGGGCACCAGCCTAGGCCCTGGAGCAGCTGGTGCAGGGAACAGCCACTGCCGCCCGCAGTGGAGCCAAGGCCCCGAGCTGGCCGGCCTCTCCCGCCATGTGTCCTTCCGCATCGCCCGGCTCTGCTGCTGTCTGCGGCCAGATGTGGGCCGCTGAAGGCAGGGAGCAGGTTCACCTGTCGCCCCTCCTGGGCACTCCAGCTGGCCCGGGACACCACACCGAGTCCCTGGCCCTGGACCGCTTCTGCTCATCTTGCTGGGGTGTTCCGGGTAGACTTTTGCACCAGAGTTTGTATTGACAGACAGAGGCGGCTTTTTGGTATCCTGAGACTCCATGGGATTGTCCAGTTGAGGGGCGTTGGGCCTGGCAGGGTCTTTGAGCTCTAACTCCTGATTTTTTCCACCATCTCATTCCTGACACTCGGGGTGGCCGTGAACCGGGCGGGCATCACCCGGGGTTCCTCAGTTGCACAGATGTACCCCACGCCACCCTGGGAGCCAGGGCCTGCCCTTAACCAGCCCCTCAGCGACCTGCACGCACATTGGAGCTGGAGACGGCATTGCTCAGGGCCATCCTCCCCTTTCATGCTTGAGCTGCCCGCCACACAGCCGTGTACCCCAGTGGTTTCCCTCCCTTGGGCACCTGGGCGTCACTTGGAGATGCCTGGGCCCTGCCCCACAAGTACGTTCTTAGCTGGTCAGGTTGCAGCCCGAGCATCAGAACTGTGCACATCTCCCTGGGTGACTGGGGCGACCCGAGTCTCCTCCCGTTCCGACCAGGTCCTGGACCCTGCTCCTGGACAGACACTAGAGCAGCGCCACCCCCTGTCCGGAGTCCCTGTCGCCACTCGTCCCTGCCCACTGCACTGCACCTGACCCACCCCTGGGCCCTCTGTCGTGTTCACCGCTGGGCCACAGCTCCTAGTGCCTGGCACGCCTCGGGGCTGCTCCTTTCAGTGTTAGTAGAACACCCGGAAGAGTTAGAATAAAGGGGGGAGTGTCCTGTGAGTGGCGCCTGCCGGGTGCTACCTCTAGAAGCAACAGGCTTCTAGAACTGGAGCGCAGCAGCAGGTCCCTGGAAGGACCCAGCTGGGACTGACGTGCGGACCGGATCGCGGGAGCCCCTCTTGACCTGCGCGCTTGTCTGGGGGCAGATCTGCCGTGAGAACCTGGTGTTAGAGACTGGGATGACATCCCACGCCGGTCCTGACTCAGGCGAGCTGCTTCGCTGGCGCAGGCGTCGCTCACCAAGCCCGTGCCGTAGAGAAGACGTGATTGGCCGTTCAGATGTTTCTGTTATGTATTCTGGCTTTAGTGTTTCATTCTTCTGATTTCAGGTGGCATATTTTGCCACTAACTTATCTTCAGACTTTGAAGTCAGGTGTGAAAGCCTTTTCTAGGAAGCCGTTTGTTGGCTTGTCCCACTGCACGCAAATGCTTTGTCCGACTTTGATGTTAGGATCATTGTTAAGATGTCTTGGTAAGTGTTAAAGTCACACGGTCTTTTTTTTTTTTTTTGATAATGGGAAACCAGAAAATGTTACACCTGGAATGTAAGACTTATCTTTTCAGTATCATAAAATTTCCAGTTTCAATTCACGAAACCGCACAAAACTGCGAAGTTGTATTAAGGGGGGTGGCGGGGATTTCTGCCAATGCCCCGCCAGCTTCTGCCCTTCACAGTTCTGGACGCCCACCCTCCTCGTGTCACGGGAAGAAGCAGCTCACCGTGAATTGTCCGAAGGACACCCCAGTCCTGAGCTTGGCCCAGAGTTACCGCCTGGGGCCTGGACATCCCCACAGATGCCCCCGACAGGTTTCTCCCCCTCTCCCCTGATACCAGAGCAGGCACGGGGGCGCCGTGGAACTAGGGTTTTCTAGAGACAGAAGTAGGTGGCTGCTTGCTGCTCCTGGTGGCAGAGCCACAGCGTGGCGGAGGCTGGTGTGTGGCAGCGCCCTCAGTCCTGGGGCCCAGGGGGAGGAAGACCTGAAAACGCGTGGAAGTCAAGTTCGGTCAGATTCCAAGACTCTGGCGTGAAGTTCTGACCATCCTGTTTGTTCTTAAAAATGTTAATTTGTCAAACATTGTCCTTACCAACCCATAGTATCGTCGACCTTGTGTATTTGGGTAGTACTTTGAGTTTATAGTACTTTTCTCTGCATCATCCTGTTTAATTTCTCCCACCAGCCCTGCGAGGTGGGGAAGAGAGGGCCCAGTGTACTGTTTTTAATGAGGGAATAGAGGGAGTTAAGTTCCTTTCCCAAGGACAGCTGGTGAGAGAACTGAGCTTTTTATAGCTTGATATAAAATGTTGAGGGTAGCTGGTGAACTTGTAAACTCTCTTGGTTTTCTAAGTGTATGCATGTGTGGTCTGTAATGTAGGATGAATAAGCTGAAAATTTACTTAAAATTGAAACCAAACAAAGGATATTATTAGGATTGAAAATACTTGGCTGGCTAGACTCAGATTTTTCCTCTATTTAAAGTTACCACTGTATAAGGTGTAGATGGAAAAATTTATCTACTCGAGCTGCCTGAGTGCAGACCTGGCCTCCTGGCCGGTCTGACTGACGGCACCCGCTGCCCTGTTGCTTGACACTTCGGCGGCCTCCTTTGAATGAGTTGGGCACTGGGCCTACTGAGGGGAAATGGTTATGTCCTTGATTATAGTCTCAATTGCAAAATGCCATCGGCATTGGTTCTTCTTAGTAGATCTTTGCGGCGTCACAGATGTGCACACAACCGTCGCGTCTTCCTTCACGCATGTCCTTGAAATTTGGAAACCTCTGAAGTCTACAGAAAAATTGCAAGCGTAGTGCAGGGAATCCCTTCCCCCACCCACCTCCCCTCCCCCTCCCCCTGTGAAATTAGGTTGTCGATACCTTCTGCCACCCTCAGACACTTCATTGTGTGTTTCTTACAAACCGGAACATCCTTCTCCAGAACCACAGTGCAGTAACCCAAAACTGGGACACCAGTGTGAGGCGTGTCCACTGTCTAGTCCCAGGTGCTAGTCCCAAGGACTCTGGTTGGCCCTTCTCTCGGAAAGTCCCCTGGGGCTGATCAGAAGCTTCTCAGTCTATTTTGACTTTCACAATGACCTTGACACTCTTGACGGTTACAGGCCGGCCATTTTGCAGAATGTCCCTCCATTCGGATCTGTCTGATGTTTCCTCGTGACTAGATTTAGGTTTTGCACCTTTGGCAGGAATAGCACTGAAGAGCCAGTATTTATCTTTTTCAAAGATTAGTTTTACATTTTATTTTCTGTTTCCTTAGAGCGTTTCCCAAAGTGTATTCTGCGGAACTAGCACCTACTGTGTTCTCAACACCGTGCCACCTATAGAAGGTAGGATTCGACAAGCTTTTGCCTTACAGAAGGGGTGGGCTTGGCAGTGAGTGGCTTCAGCGTCATAGCGCAGGGGAGTGGCCTGTGGAGGGACGTGTGGGGTCTGGGTTCTGCCTTTAACTTGCTGTGTGATCTTAGATGAGTTACTTAATCCTTCTGGGATAGCAAAATAATACTCCCTGTGTGAAGTTTTTGTGGGGATTAAAAAAGGCAAAAGGCTTAATCAAATGGAAAATTCAAAGCATTTTGCAGCATTGATGCTCAGACAACAGTTCCACAATTCTTGTGCCAGGTTCCCCGGGTACAATAGGAGCTCTCAGTGCTGTGGGCAACCCACAGGGCGCTCTCTGTCCCATCTGAGCCACTCGCTGGCTGTGGATCTAATTAATCTGATCCTCAGGCTCTGCATCTGTAAAATGGGGGTAACTGTGCCTAAGTGACTTCGGTGAGGACCAGTGAGGAAGCTCAGTGTCACCTTCTTTTCTGGATGCCTGCTACAGAGCTCCCTGAGAAATAGCAGATGAAGTAAATTTACTTGATCACATACAGCTGAAATTGCAATCGACTGGGGAGGGTACCCCCAAATCCAAATTGAAACCATGGACTCAGACCTTCCGTGCTCCTGCCTTACCTGCCCTGCCTGTATTCTTAGATTGAAAATGTAAATGCAGATAAATAGAGAGAAGTTTATTGAATTTGAGCCATGACTTGACCAAAAACCTGGGCCAGAGAGTCTGTAATCTGATTAGCAGGCAGAGGGGGAATTTCGGCCGCCTGGAAATAGAAAGGACGAGCTCTGCCATCCCACAGGCTCAGGGGGCAGAGGAGCTGTTCATGGCAAGACTAGTTACATTTTCCTATTAGAAGATTATTTTCTTAGCCTTTAAAAAAATCTTTGGGTAATTACAGCTGAGTTTAGTTTATTTTGGAAGATTTCTTTGGAAAAGAACGCAGAGAAATCAAACCAGCGCTTGGCCTGCAGTTGGCGCTCAGTGCCTGCTACCTTGGGTGAGGGTGAGAAGGGCCGGCAGAGGCGGGTTCCTGCGGGGGGCCCTGTGCTGACTGGAGCATGACAATACGTGCCTGTGTTTTCCTGCAGCAGGGCCTGTCCTACTAATTAAATCGAAGCACATAATAATTAGAGCTAAACAGAAAATTGCAGAGCTGCTTTTAATTTTACCACTCCATGTTGTTGATCAAATATATTCCCAATAAGATTTAGCAACTTGATACACTGTTATACCAACTTACCCTGATCAGTGCGGTCTAGAGGTTGAGAGATTAATCATAATCAACTTGATTGAATAAGACTTCACAGAATAAAAATTATTTAGTTTTTATTAATTATGAATCAAAATAAGGTGGAGGTTAGAATTAATAATAGTTATCATTTACCTTGCTGAAGTCAACAGCGTGTTCCCAGGAAAAGGTCAACTATATTTCTCTGGCTTTAAATAAAGATTTTGGCAATGTGAATCTCAGTTTTTAGAAATAAAGCATGAAGACAAGATTCCTACTTTTTGCCTAATTAAGTGAGTGAGCATTCTTTGTGCATTTCAGAAGGTCCCAGTTAAATCATACTGTGCCTCTGAAATCATTATTTGGAAAATATTTGAAGGGTGACTGGACAAGAATGGTCCATTCTCTAGAATTATAGCTGTCAGCCGTGCACGTCACCTGTCAGTTCAGAGAGTGTCACCAGTTATTTTTATTGTAAAGTAGCTTAGAAAATTATTTTGTAGAGTCAGCTATCACACACGTATTTTGCCAGGTAATGATAATGATATGTTTTACTGTATGTGGCTGACACTCCCATTTTGCAGAGTCAGAGTTTGGCTCTTGGATGCAGCGCCGAGGCGCAGTGGAAACGGCTCTGTCCCCCACTTGTTCTGTGACCTCCAGAAATGGGCACGACTCTCGTGCTGAGACAGGAATCTTAAAACTGGCACTTGGCTGTATCTCGTTATTATATCATCCGTAGTTATTCCCAGCATACAAAAGCAGTTTTTAATGGAACAGCACCTTTCCTACACGTTAGTCACAGGAGCAGCTTTTTCCAGCGTAAAAGCAGCGTGATTCTTTCTCACACTTCAGCTGGAAAACGTGAAATTTAAAAAGAAGGGAAGGGATTCAACATTTTGAGTCCCTCATTTTCTTTTCCCAGCACGGAAACTCCTGTCTTCAGAAGGGGCCGTGGGGAAGCTGTCACGTGACCCACCGCCACATTTCTTAAAATCATCCAGCGTGAACCCAACATTCAGGAAGTAGCACAGCTAAGAACTGATGAAGGGGGACCCGGTGGCCTGGCCTACTCCTTTCCTTTTGAACCCATGGCCGCGCCTCCCCACCAAGTGCTATATTTAGAAATCCGATGGAGACAGTGCTTACGCAGCCCTTGTCCTCCCTGCCAGCCTGGGGGCCGGCTCCGCACGCCTGCTTCACTGCCGGGATGGAAGGCGGAAGCCTGCTCTGTAGCGGTTACTTGTGCTGTCGAGAAGAGTACTCTCTCTCTCTGCACACACACAGGAGTGTGAACACACGCGCATACACACATACACGCTTAGTACGCCACAGGACAGCTGGATTCCTCCAGGAGGCTGAAGGAGCAGAACTGACCTCCGGTTGTGATCACAGGCACAGCAGCGGGGGGTGCTGGCCATGGTTCCCAGGGATGCCTTGGAAAGTTTGCCCCAAGTGGGTCACCTTAGCTCAGAGCAAGCCCCGGGGGTGGAGCCACAGGGAACTGATGTTCATGAAACGACCCTGCAAAAAAAGTCTAGATTCTGGATTTTCACCACTGCTTTCAGAATGCTGCACGTCTGGGAGGTTTTTAAAAAGGAGAATGAAATCTCTCTAGGGAAAGCGAGAAGGGAGGCGCAGGCTTGCGTGATGCGGTGTACTGCGCTCTCAAGTTTTATGACCCACGGCCTCCCTTGGGAGGGTGGGGTGCAGGGAGCTTGCATGAGCACATAAAATTAGAAAGGTTTTACAGTGTGTAATGAATACAGAACTTTCTATGAACTTTTTAGTTGAACAGTTTTTTTCCTTTCTTTTTTTTGGTTTCATACCAAGTTTTAAAAAATTTAATTTTACTCTAAATATAAATCTTGAATTCTTAAAAGCAGTCAGTTTTTAAGTTTTTATGCTGTTTATAGACTAGAAGATGGGCATTATAATTCATTTGGTTGTATAGTTCATGGACCAAAAAAGATTTAGTAGGTTAACACTCTTTAAAGTTCCTCCCTACAAAACATTTCCATCTGATGCAGTATATATTTTTTTGCCTTTCTTTTTATGCTCATATTTCTTGTCCAGATCTTTTCTGTGAGAATAAATGTGTGAATCAGATGAAAAATGTTTGGAGAGGATTTTATTGTGACTGTAGAAAATAGTTTTTATTCTTTTATGTTTTTCACATGTTCAGAAATAGACTGTGCCGAGCAAAATTGTAGTAAGTGACTGGAAGAAATGTATTGTTCTGTTTCGCTTTTAACAATATTAACTAGTATGTGTATCTACTTACCTAAGGCTGTTTAATTGTAGGGCATTTTAAGTTAGTGGATGATAGTAATTGAAATATGAATGATAGTAAATCCTGTAATGCTAGAGGAGAATTACAGCCTGCCGATCTAATTCTCCTTGATTTGGGAAAACAAAAAATATTAAGTAACTTACCCAAGGTCACACCAGGAGAAAGTAGCAGAACTGGGCCAAAATTCTGGACTCTGGAGTTCTGAGTTCAGCATTTTTATGATACCTAATTAATACCAGATTAAATGATTTCAACTGTGCTTTCCTGGAGCAAATTCAGCCTCCGTGTTTTAGCTTGATGCTCCTGAGTAGCTGGTTGAGCGTTTCCCTCATCCTATGGGTATCGGAACCTCTTCCAGTCAGCATTATAAAAACTCGGAGTGGGTAATTTGAAACTGACCTAAGAGTGCAAAACTGGGAAGAAATTTTGAACTGGGCGTAAGGACTGTGTTCCAGGAATGTAATAAGAAATGATACATAAATAAATAAATGAATGAAATGCTACAGAAAGGAAATAATTTCTTCTAAAAAGCAGCAGATAGGCTGATTACCATTAGCCATTAGTCATTTTGTATGAAAGTAACGAACTTTTCTCTCATTTAAAAGAGTTACATTGATTATGTAGATATGTATATGTAAATCAGGTTAATTAAAATGATATGTTTTTGGATTTAGGCTAGAAAGACCAGCTTCTGTATCACCTAGTAGCTAACTGCAGGTTTAAATTCTTTATGTGTATAAGATTTGTGATTTGCTTTTGAAAGGATAAGTCTCATTTGTATTCTAGGGGATGAAGTAGTATTAGTTTATGAATAAAATGGTCATATTTTATTATGATTATCCTTCCCTAAAAATCTTAAAACTTTTCAACTGTTTAATAGAAAATTTTTGGGTTTTATGAGGGTAAGTCATCTGGCACTTCTGATGCGCTTCATGAAAAGTTGGTAAAGAACCTTTAAAAGTAACATTCTGGTCTGGGGCAGCCACTGGGATGTTACCTGTTTCCTGGCTTGTCCTGGAGCAGAAGCTCCGTCTTATTCTAGAACTCTTGACCAGACCCTGCCGCCACTCTCTGGCCAGAGTGCGCCTGAGTGTTAGCTCAGAGCGCGAGCAGCGGGGCCTGCTGGGCGCCCAGCTCACAGACTGAACTGCTGTTGCGGAAGGAGCTTTTCTCTATTATTTTCTCTGAATTTATTGTTTTCTTCTTTATAGATGATCATGGGAACAGCAATAGTAGTCATGTAAAAATCTTTTTACCGAAAAAGCTGCTTGAATGTCTGCCGAAATGTTCAAGTTTACCCAAAGAGAGGCACCGGTGGAACACTAATGAGGTAGATACATTTCTGTTTTTAGGGGTATAATTTTTTAAGGGCAAACTGTTAGGTCATTTTTGCATAGCAATACTTGATGTTAGCTTTAAATTCAAAATATTTAACTAGGAAGTTATAAATGATGAGAATCATCTGCCTTTGACAGAAACTCAGGTTTCACAAACTGCGATCTGCTTGGCTTGCATTGAAAAATCTAAGAATGTGCACGCTGACTTACGGGTGTGTGGGTGTGGCTGGGTGCCTTGGCCCTGGTGTCTTGCATTTGGTGGTTAACTCTGCCTGCATCCCCACTGGGCCTTAGCTCTTACGGTGTCGCGGCTGACGCAGCTGCAGCCTCAGTGCCCCCATCTCGCTGTGTCCCCACAGCCTGGGGTTTCTGTGGTGTAGGAAGGCTCTGCTTCTTAGCCAAACAGTTCTTAATCCTCCCTGATGAAGAAAGTTTGCTTGGAGAGTTTCCTGGTTTACCTTAACGATAGGCGTTTTTATGAGGAATGAAGGGTGCATGGTAGATTCTGCTTTTGGCATTCAGTTAGAAAAAAAGGCTGGTGAAGCAGAATGAATGAAAGTTGACCTTCTTGGGTGACATTTCATTTTTTGGTAAATCTTAATCTGGGAGCCTTAGCATTAGGGGTGGCTTGCTTGGTCCTCTTTTGCTTTTGAAATCTGCATATTTCCATGTGGGGTGATAGCAGAGTGGTCCTGGAATGCCATGTGTCCCTCAACTGGAGGATTCCCCCTTGCTTCAGGTCGGGGTACTGGCTTTGCAGAGTTGGTCTGAATCCATGACTGGCTGGTTCAACCGTTACTTCCCAGTTCAGTGAGAGCTCACACCCTGCCCGGTGTTGGGCGTTGGTTATGTTACGACACGTAAGGAGAAAAGAGTGTTCCCTCTTGACCCTCAGGTCTTAGAGATTGTTTTGCTCTAACTTCTTGACTCACCTGCTTTTCTTGTGCATTATAAGGGCGGAAGCCTCTTTATTCACCCAGTTTACAGATTCAGACACTAAGACTCAGCTCTGTCGCCTTGTCTCAACTGAATTTAACTTTCTTTTAAGGTAAATCATACACTTGGATGATTTGCACAAGTTATATTTCCCCCTTAGAATACTTTCGCTTTGCAATACGTTAGCTAGTTTAGAAGCCTCCTGTTTTAATTAGTCATATGTTAACTATCACAAGCATTTTAGATGTGAAAAAAAGAAATTTGTCTTAAAACGAGATTGTTACTTTGTCGACAAAATTGAATAATTTGGGGTTCCACTAGAGGATGGATTCTCTAAAAACTCGCTGTGTTTCTTCATCATCCCTCAACCATGAATTGGATGCCATGTTATTTTGCATTAGCCCCAGTTTATTTGCAGATTAACACAACACATCCTAGTTAAGTATTTTTTTAGTATTGTTTCCTATGAAATTGGCAGCTTTAGTTGCATTTGAAATGACGTTTGAAACCAGAGATTGCCTGATGAACTGGGATTGCTTAAATTCAGGGTGCCCAGGGGCCTGCGAGAGCGGGCGGGTCAGAAATTTAGTTGGTAGATCTTTGCATCGGTGGTTTCAAAACGTTTTTGGGGACTTTTGAGTCCCGCCCTTCACCTTCACACGCTCGCCTGCCTCCTAGTACTTATGTGGCCCGCTTGACTGACACCTTAGTGTGCTACAGATACCCAGTAGGGACTTCAGGGAGGACGAGGATCAAGGCCCCCCTGGCTCGCCCCCTCTGCTCTGCTGCGTCGGGTCATGGTGTCACTGGAGTCCAGGTTCCCAGGCAGGAAGCTGGGGTTTTGCTCAGGCTGGCACGATGGCTGGAGACGCCACAGGGGGACATATCTGAGGGTGGCCGGGGCGGCCCACTCTTCTCTGTGACCAGGGGCTTCTCAGTGCCCTGTCCGCTTCCCACGCAGCGACTGCTGTGAGCGCGCTGGCACCAGGCTGGCTCGTGGCTCTGTGTAGAGGACACGGGTATGTTTTCCTTGTTTCTTTTTTGGCTTTGGGAAAAGTCAGGGCACCTCAGAGTGGCTTGGACAGGAGCTGTGGATGCTGCAGTGTCATGGGATGCAGGTGGCTCGGATAGTGGGAGGGACACAGCAGCCCGTGCTCCCGTGTCGGCACTTGGCTCCTTGACCTTGCCGGGTGCGTGCCTATCCCCTAGTCCTCACCTGCCCTCACGTGCTGATGTAGCTGGGAGGGCCGCGCTTCAGTATGCAGGTGACTGCCTGGGCGCGTGGCCTGCATGAGCCCCTCGAGCTGAGCCAGGGCTGCCCCTAGATGTCTTCGGCTCCCAGAGATGAGCGCGATGGAACCGCCGCCAAGGGCCGCTTGCCTGGAGCCCTGGCTGAGGGCCCCGGGAAGCCCTGGCTGTTTTCAGGGGCCGTGTTGTGCATTCCTCAAGGGCCCCTCGTTGGGACCGGCCCCCATGGGAGCGGCGTGTGGCGTGAGGGCCTTCGGGGCACGGCCCGGGTGTTTCTGGCTCACACTGCGTCTGTGCTGGTGGGTGGCCAGGGAAGCTGCCCGCGCACTGTCTCCATGTCCATGTGCTCCCTGGGCGTGAGGTGACTCCCGTGCTTTGGAGAGTGTGGTGTTGGGCGCTTGTCTTTCTGGCGGCTGGGTGCCACGTGCTGTTCCTGAGCCCTGCACTCCTGTCGCGTGGTGATGGCTCAGTGCACAGAGGAGGGTGTGCAGGCGGAAGGTGGCTCAGTCACCGGGCCGGGAGTGCCCGCTCGCTGGGGCCCGTCGCAGCTGAGCTTGATTTCTTCTCGTTACGTACTCATTCTTAGAGACTTGTATCATGCGTCGTCTGGCCCTAATCAAAGATCCATAACTCGTAAGTACTTTAGTGTCCTCTGCAAATCCATTTTGTAATTTAGTTTGGATTAAAAAAAGTTAACATGGTAGAGTATTTGTGAGTTCATGTGCAGATGTTTGGTGAAGCTGAAAGTCATTTGAAGGAAGATTGTTAATTAGAAGGTAAGAGAGAGCTTAGGGCCGAGTTAAACTACTTTTCACTTTCTTACCCTCTGGAATGGGGAAGGTCTCCTGTCCCTTTTGAATGCTACTTGCAGTTACAAACTAAATGGTGTAGCCAAAACCAGAGCAGTTGTACGTGATGCTTTCTGGCCACACACAGCCCCCCGGCCCTGAAGGGGCCCAGGAGAGGGCGACCTGAACGTCCGTTTTACGCTGGGCCCGTTGGGTCCCTGGAGGGAGCTGCCACGTCTCCTCCCGGCCATCCTTGGTCCGGGTGTGGTTGTGCTCGCTTTAAACTGAGGCAACCTGAGCTTCTGAATAGACTTTCCCAAGGCCTTGCCGTTGCTCGGGGGCTTTTCGTGTTGTATGGGGTGCTTTGGCTTCTGTCCATTTGCATTTTCAAGTGTTGAACATAAACTTGATGTATTTTTCCATGACTTTTTAAAAAGAAGTAGCAAACACTTCTTAGGAAAGTAGTTTTGATTCTTAATGATGACTATTAGCATGTGGCCCCTGTGTAATGAAGAAAGTACCTTAAAAGCAGAAAGTTTGTGCCGGTGTATAACGTGCAGCTCAGGGGCCAGGTTTTATATTCCGGGCCGGAGAGGGAGGCCGCGCTAGGCCGGGTCTCCCGTCCCCACTAGGTGCGCGGGTAGACGGCGTCTGCATTTTCAGTTAATATTTTTAAGGCCCAGAGCCAGAAGTAATTATGCTAATGCAACTTTCTGATTGCACAAATGACTACTTCATAATTACACATATTAGTGCTCCTATATGTTGTCTGGACTAGAAATTCCTTTGGTTTAGGCGTTAATTAGCTGTTTGACTTAAACTCTAGCTGCCGCACTCCCCGCTCCCCAGGCCTGGGTGGCGTTCTCCCAGAGCTGGGCCCCGAGCACCCGAGTCTTCACAGCGCACATGTTCTCCTTAATGTGTTCAGGTCGGTTTTGTGTGATGTGATTTTTGAGCTACGAATACTCTTTTTTTTTTGTTTATTTTTCCTCTAAGACAGAGTGTCTCTGGAGTAAGCAAACAGGATGGGATTCTAGTTTGAATCGAGCTTAAAGTTGCGCACCAAAGGTTTTCAGTTGGTGGTAGCTTTTGAGATTTTCATATTAAAGGCATTTTTTTAATGATGAACATGTCTGTCTAGATAGTAGAGGTAGGCATGCACATGCTAAGCCGCACTAGTGTGATCCTGTGTTGCCTTTTGGAAAGAGCCCACATTTTGGGGGGTCATTTAGGTCTCATCAGGCTTCCAGAACCTAGAAGCATCTGCTGTGGTTGCTCCGGTGGAGTGTGGCTTTGGTGGCCTGGCAGGTCTGCACCCTGCGGTCGGCTTGGCGGTCCCGATGGTTTGAACGGCCCCAGACTCATCTCTGAGTTCAGCGGGGCTTTTCTGGCTAAAGTACAAAAAGGAAAATGTGGCAACAGAAAGTGCCAGCTTGAAGAGCGATGGCACTTAGTTTCTGAACACAACCTGTGGCCTGAGTTTCAGGTCCAATGCGATTGTACCCTGGGGGCTGAATCCAGAGACTATTACAGGTGGCTCCCCCTGGAAGGGGGAGCAGGTGAGGATGGAGAGCCCCAGGGAAAATGCTAACAAGTTATCGCATTTTGGGGTGAGCAACTGATAAGAAACATAAGGGACTGCAGAAGCAGCCCCCAGCATTTGGTGTTGGGAATTAAGAGTTTTGGGATCTTTAGTGCTTTTGGGGTCAGCGATTTCTGTCCCCACTACACAGAGCTTCCAGAGGCTTCTGTGGGGCTCTGGGGGCTGTGGAAAAGCTTTCTTTTCCAGCCAACCTCAGAGAGGAAAAGTTTTGGGCTTTGCAAGTAGCTGAGAGACTGAAACTGCTCCTGGCTTTGCTGCGGTCACAGCCTGGCAGGGAGGCGAGGACCCAGAGCAGGAGCTTGCTGAGCTCTGAGTGTGGCCGTTTGTCTGGCTGTTGGGCTGTTGCAGCTGCTCTTTTGAGTGTCACTTGTCTGGTCCTGTGCTGGGGTGTCTTGGTAGATCTGGGGAGCATCTCCTGCTGTGTCCTCTGTTGTCTTTGTGAGTTGGAACCTGGCGTATGGTCTGGCTGCTGTGTGCTTCAGGCCTTAGTGACGGGAAGACTCCATCTTGGGAGTGTGGCCTGTTGTTCGGGAGCGGCGTTCCGTGTCCTCGCTGGCGGGAAGATGCCATCTTGGATGCTTTTTGTTTAGGTATTGAGAACACTGGACACTGCTTTGGGTGAGGTAAACGGTCATTTTTGGCCTTAGTAACTCTATTTTGCCCTGGTTTGTTGAATAAATCCTATTATCGTTGTTCTCTGAACCTGTGTATTCTTGCAGTTGTGCGCAGGTGAGGAACTCAGTGACTGATAAGCTATTTGGGCAGCAAGTGTCCTTGGCCAGTTTCAGTGCCCCGTGCTGCCCTGTGTCGTGATGACGTTGTTGCATTTGGGTTGGCCAGGCCTCTGATTAACGTCGAACAGGAAGTGAGATGAGTGGATGCCAAAATCCACGCAGGCCTATTTGTCAGGCGTCCTATATATCTGGCTTCAGCTTGGGGGTGAGGGGAAGGGGTAGGCTGGGGTATTGGGAAGCGGGGGGAAAACGTCCTCTATATCAATGAGGGGAGACGGGTGATGAGAGGTCAGCGCAGGCAGGTTTGGCTCTGAGGAAAGCAGGAGAACAGGCTTACCTGCAGAGCAGAACAGGTTAGAGGGGCTTTGCTTTAAAATAAGAAAATTCCTGTGAACTTAGTTTTGACCTGAACTGTTACTATCATAAATTATATCAAAATGCAGGGCGTGAACACTACTTGGCCAGTCAGTGTTCCCTGAAAATTTGTGGAATGAATGAAATACATAAAAACACAAAAACCTCAGTACAGATTTCTTAATTCTTAGAGTTCCTATGCAAATATAAAGCTCAAGCAGATATATACTTTACATAAAGAGAAAGCACAGAACTAATAAAATTTATGTTAACAGCATTAGTTAAACATGATGGGAGATGTTTCCCCATCATCATATTGTCTCCTGGAACAAGAATCTAATAACAAAGGGTGTTTGCCAGCAGTTTCTTTTGATTTCTGCCTGTGGCACCATCTCGCCCTGTGGGGTCCCGCCCCAGCCCCTCGGGGAATATTCAGAGGCCTTCTTTTGCTCAGCAAGCTCTTTTCTAAGTATGTCATTAGGCCTCGCACACATCTATCATTTGTCCTAAGTTCCCCTCCAGTTTTTTCTTGTTAGACCAAAAACCAAAAACCACGTAAACGATGCCTGTGCGCCTGGGCGGTTGCGACCACGGCTTTTTGACTTGGGCTGTGAGTGTGTCTGTGAGAACCTGTCTGTTACAGGCCATACTTCTTCAGGTTATAGAGCGATGGGCAGGTCAGACCTCCTCAGTGACCTTGAGGGCCCCGGTGTCTTGGGAAGGCTCCAGTGGCGCTTGGCAACCACAGCCTCGCTGGCCTGGCGACCACGGGTGCTATGCGGAATGACTGTTAAACTGAGTTGGGGGCCAAGAACATGTGTGCTGGCAAGTGCCAGCTGAGCCCCTGGCGAAGCACCCAGCCTCCTGGAGCACCTTTTGGCGGCCCCCCACCCCCCCAACCGCTCTTGTGTGCCCCGCTATTCCTCACAGCGTGGGATTATAGTTGAGCTTCTCAGAGTTTTTTCCTCCCCTCATGTACTTTGAAGTCAGCAAATGCAGAATTATTACCATGTTCTTGGGTCTTTATCTGAAGTTTCTGTTCATGCCCTTGGTGTGATGGCGGCAGTGGTAGAGGTATGTGGCACATACTCTGATTTTCTTTAGCATTTTGGAAAGCAGGAGCATGAAAGATAGTCTCCCCCTCCCCCTTCATTTCCATCTCCATTTGGCCTAAATAATTGAAAACAGCCTAGCCCTAAAGCTGACAGTCATATAACCTACCTAGTTACCTACTCACTGGTCTGTCCACCTTTGAGGCTTTTTAATTCTGCCTACCAGCCATTCTAATGATGCATTCAGTTGTCGTTATGAAGTTCTGTTGATGATTTTAAGTTAAAAAAATTATTTATGCATAACAGAACTGGGGTACAGGCCAGAGGTGGGCTGAGAGGATTCACCAGAGTGGGGAGTAGAACAGGCAGATCTACTGAAACACACTGCTGAGGGGAGCAGTGGGGAGACAGGAGAGGTCTGCTGTGCCATGTGGGTCAGCTCCCTGGGAGGGGATCAAACTCAGACTGCAGTGGCTTATGATAGCTTCATTGCACTGAGACTTAACCCTTGTGACACCAGGGAGGCCCCTGTTGGAGATTTTAAAAGAAATTCCTGAAAAATAGCCTTTTTTTTTTTTTTAAGATTTTATTTATTTATACAAGAGCTGGGGTACAGGCCAGAGGTGCGGAGGGTGAGAGGACTCACCAGAGACAGAGTGGGGAACAGAACAACAGGCAGACTGAGTGAAGTAAGTAAATGAGTAAGTAAGTGAAGACTGAGGAGAGGTCTGTGCCATGTGGGTTGCTCTCTGGCTGGCCGGGAATTGAACCCACGCTGCAGAGGCTGCGGACAGCTTCACAGGGCACTGTGCCACCGGGGAGGTCCCTAAAAAATAGTCTTAAGTTCAGTTTTAATGTTTTTAGAAAGCTGGAAAAAAAAACAGAGAAGAAATCCTTTCTAGGTGGATGAGAATCCCAAGGTGGGCTTGGGGGGGTATGGTGCAGGTGGTATGAACTGGCACATGCTTGCTGTGGCGGGCGGGATGGGCAGGAGGCGTGGCTATGTTGAGGGCTTCTCATCGGTGTCCGTGGTGTGTGTGTTCTGATCTGGTGAAAGGTGTTGAGTTGAAGTAGATGTCAGCCTTGACTGCTGCAGTTGCGTGGTAACTCTTGATTGGGGCCCTGTCAGGCCGATGGTGTTCTTTTACCTTAGTAACTCGTTGGCTATTTTGGGTGCTTTGCCTCTCCATATGAATTTGAGAATCATCTTGTTGACAGCCACACAGTAACTTGCTGAGATTTTGATTGGGATTGGGTTGACTCTGTTAATTGAGTAGAAAAGAACAAACATCTTGATAACATCTAGTCTTCCTATCCATGAACATGGAATATCTCCATCTATTTAGTTCTTTGAGTTCATTCATCAGTTTCATAGTGTTCCTCAAATAGCTCATATGCATATTTTGTCAGATTTATACCTAAGTGTTTCATTTTTGGGTGTGCTGATGTGAATAGTTTTGTGTTTTTAATTTCAAATGCCACCTGTTCATTACTGATACATAGGAAAGTGCTTGGCTTTTGTGTCTTAACCCTGCATCCTGCAGTCTTGCTGTGATGACTGATTAAGTCAAGGAGTTTTTCAAAATGCCAAGCCTTTAGGAAAAAAGCAAGGCCAACCTTCTGTGTGCAGTTCTTGCCTGAGTACTTCCTTGCAAAGAGGTCACTGTCGTGGCCCTGCGGGGAAGGGGGTAAGTTCCTACACAAAGGTTAAGGCAACTTGTTGAGAGTCACCCCCTGCCTTGTGTGGGGACAGGCACCACCCAGAGAAGCAGGCCACGAGGGGGCCCTCCCAGGGAAGCGAGGGTTCTCATTCAGAAGAGGGTTCTCATTCAGAAAAGGCTGCAGTTTCAGGAAGAAAGGAGAAAGAGCACTTACATGTGCTTACCTTTTTACAAGTCAAGAGTGGAAGGAAAGGAGATGCCACCTGTGTCCCACTTCTGAGGGACACGTGTGGGGCTTGGATCAGGCAGCTCTTAGGGCAGGGGTCACAGTGGGGTCGCCCCCAGTGTCCTGGCCATGTCTAAATGTGTGGCGACAGCCCCCCCTTTCCTGGTATCAATACAGTTCATGTGCCTGTTAAAATTTTTTTGTACTGTTTAAACAAAACTTAGATTTCCTAACTCTTAATTGTTTTATTTAAGAATCATTTTTATTAAGTGTTTTAATTATTATTACTCAAAATTTTTATATTTAAGCATTTTCTAGTCATTTTTAACAATCCATTCCTTAAGCAATTGGGAGAACCTGCTGTGTGGTGATTATGTATTTTTTATTTCATAAATGAGACATAAGTGTTTTGGAATTAGCGTTTATCTTCATCTGATACACTGTATAATTGGCTGCTCTCACCGCTTTGGTCTGGCTGCCCCGCTGGACTGTAGGGCCGGGTGGGCGGGAATCTTGCCCTGCCTCGTTCGCGGCAGATCCCGGGAGGTTTGAACAGTGCCTGGCACTCAGGGGCTGCAGTGTGCAGTGAAGGGACGGATGAATGAACGCGGGAGGAACTGGCAGCAGAGACCCTGCAGGTGTGCTCGGGCGTGCTGCCGCGGGCTCTGTCCTGGACCGGGCAGCCTGGCTTCCCACGGCCATTGGTGGCACCGAGCAGCCTGTGCTGAGAGCGGGGAGCAGAGCGTGTGCCCCAGGCGGGGTGCGACCATGGCTGCGGCAGGGAAATTGGGGCCTCGCACGCGGAGTGCTGTATCTTACGTTCAGCAGGCTGTTGTCCTCTAGGCGTGGGCCTGGGTTAAGAGGGGCTGTCCTCTGTGGGGACCTCGTGCCTCGAGGAAACATGAAGTCTGGGGCAGGAGCCTCTTTCCCACCCACCAGTTCAGAGAGGGCCAGACCCAGAGCCACCCTCCGAAACAGTTGACTTTTTGGTGGACGTGTCTTCAGACTTTGTTCTGCCTGACGTGGGCACAGACATGGTCCCCTCAGGAACAGGCACTGCAACGTGGTGGTCGGTGCGGCTCTGCTCGTGTGGTGGCTCCCCCGACAGTGCGCACGGCGTGGAGTGTTCACCGCTGCATGCCCCGCTGTGCGTTTTGTGCTGGCGTTTATGATTCGGCCACTTCCCGAGGGCCAGGCAGTGGTTGATGCCGAGGATGCCAGGTAGATAAGCGTCCTCTTTTCAGGGAGCTCACGCTTTAGAAGGGAAGTAGTGCATAGGGGGCAAAGATGAGCCCTGCTGGGGCTGCCAGGTCTGTGCACCGTCTGTGGCTGGCGGGGGAGTCCTTTCTCAGGCGGGGATGTTTGGCTTGGGGTCAGATGATGGAAGAGGGCTAGCCGCTTGAGGATCTGGGGGAAGCGCATCGTTGGCAGAGGAATGGCAGATGCAAGGGTCCCGAGGCAGGAACGCATTTAGTCTGAGGAAAAAATAAATTAGACATTGTGGCTGGAGCAGAGCGAGCACCTGGAAGGTGAGATGCACAGAGTGGGCAGGTAGATGTTGTGGGAATAAAGACTTGCAATTTAAGGTAACAGGAGGTCATTGGTGTTGACTGTCAGAAAGTGAGTGACGCGGGGACTTGACTTTCAAAGCCCGTTTCTGGCTGCTCTGCGGCTGAGAGGGGACGCAGGGCGGGCAGCGCGGAGGCTGTGGCAGCAGTCGGTGACCTTGGTGAGAGCTGGGAGTAGTCGTGAAGAAGGGTGAAAAGTGGGGTGCGTTTTGAAGCTGGAGTGTGAGGGCTGGTGGTTTGGATGTCGGGGCAGGGGAAGGGAGAAACAGGAGTGGTTGCTGGTGCAGCCTGCACTGCCTCACTGGTGCAGGTGCTTGTGACTGAGACCCAGCAGCCTGAGGGGGAGAGAGCCGGGGCGGGGGTCAGGAGTCTAATTTTGACATCACTTGGTGATGTCCGGCAGGCAACTGTGAGCGTCCCAGAGCTCCCGCGGGAACAGATGGGTTGACGCTGAGGAAGAGGAGGTGGAGCAGCGGAGCCAGCCCTGAGCGGGGCGGGGAAGGCAGCAGCAGCAGAGGCTGCCCGGGCCTGGGGTGGTGAAGAGGCAGATGTGCGGGTGAGGCCGAGAGAAGGTGTTTCGAGGAGGGCATATCCACTCTCTACTTGTTGCTGCTAGAAATCACCACAGGTTTAGTGGCTTAAAAACAGCATAGAATCAGGGCCTCCCTGGTGGCCTAGGAGTTAAGGCGCAGCACTGCGAAGCTGTCCACAGCCTCTGCGGTTTGAGTTCGTTCCCCGGCCAGGGAGCTACCCACATGGCGCAGCAGACCTCTCCTGTCTCCCGCTGCTCCTCTCAGCAGTGGATTTCAGTGGATCCACCTTTTCCGCTCCCCACTCTGTCTCTGGTGAGTCCTCTTACCCCGCCACACCTCTGGCCTGTGCCCCAGTTCTTGTGTGCATAAATAAATCTTAAAAAAAAAAAAAAAAAAACCAACAGTATAGAGTCATGGAGGTGAGATTTCTGACTGGGCCTCACAGGCCACAGCCAAGTCGGGCCACATTCCTTTTCCAGGGCCCTCGGGGAGCACCTTACCTGGCCTTGTCTTCTTATAGCAGCCCATACTCCTCACCTGGCAGGGCTAGGGGCCCTGCGGGGTAAGTGAAAAATCATCAGGCTTTTCCGCCCTCCCACCATTTGCATTAATGATGGATCCCTGTGGTCCTATGTGCATGCCTGATGGCGGGCACCTGGAGTGGGTGTGGGCATGCATAGGTGGGCACACCTAGGCTGAGACCGGGCTTATAAGGGCAGCGTCCTGGGGACACCAGCGGAACGGAACCAGGAGAAGAGAGCAGAGCTGGCAGGGCAGCGAAGGAGAAGCAGAGCCCACAAGAGAACACAGAGAGCTCAGGAGGAGTGAAGACTCGCCGGGGGCTGGGAGGGCTGCCAGCCCCCTGCCCCCCACCTGCCGTGCACCTGGTGAAAGCTCAATCAAAGCCTGAAAAGCCACCGCAGGCTCCAGGACTCTCCTTTTCCCGTCTGCCCAGATCATACAGGCCCTGCTCTGGGCCTTCCTGCCGCCACAGGCCCCTTCCCCGCCTTCAGAGCCGTCATTGTAGCGTCTCGGCCCTGCCCGCACCCCCTCCTCCTGACGCTCCTGCTGCCCTGCAGGGCTGTGGGTTCCCTCAGTTCCCCCTGGTCAGTCTCGGTAGCTTAACCTCCCTGCTGAAGACCAGCTGGCCAGCAGCCTCACCGCCACCCCCAGCTTGCCGTTCTCCTCCTTCGCTCTGTTGCTGCGTCCACAGGGCCGGACGTCATGGTGTGGGTGTCTCGGGGCCGCTGTCCTCCCCCGACAGGGGGCGCAGGCAGGTCCTGGAGTCTGGAGAAATCACCGTTGGGGTAGGCCCCCGGGGCTCTTGGTGATGAAGGGTTTCCAGTGAGTGTTGGGTGCAGAGGCCTCATCAGAGTGGGCTGAAGAGCGAACGAGGTGGGGACCGGGCTCTGCACGCCGCGGGTCTCCCCCAGCGTTCCTGCGAAGGCTCGCGGGTGGCGGCAGGAGTTGCGAAGGGAACGTGCGGGTGCGGGGCTTGGTGGTGTGGAGCAGGCCCAGGCTGGAAGAGATGATCGACCGAAGTGCCCCGTGGGAGCCGGAAGCCTGGAGACGTCGGAGGGGGAGCTGGGCACCTGCTGGAAAGCAGGCCCCCGCCCTCCGGACCCTGCGTCGGGGACAGCCCTGCCAGCAGCTGCAGCTCCCGTGCCTGCTCTGATGCCAGGTGGTGGTCAGCGCAGAGCTTGTGCCCATGTTCCAGGGATCCACTGCGGACTGGCCCCGTGGTGTGTGCACCCCGTGTCTGCTGCTGAGCGACAGCCCTTTCCCACCCTCGTCTCCCAGATACACTCGCACTCAGCCGCCTTCACCAGACTCTCACCAGACTCGAGGCTCCGGGGAGGCAGGTTGGCCCAGTGGAGAGCCTGCTGTGGGCTCCCCTCTTCCAGGGGACCCAGCTCAGCGCTACGAGGGGCGTCCAAGCCGTCCTTGCCCGGAGGCGCAGCATTGAGGCTGCAACCCTCTCCCCAGCTCTGGGACCCTCCGCTCACCCAGGCCAGGCCGTCTGCAGCCTTTCGTGCGGCTGGAGAGCTCCGCCCACACTCCCCCATGCCCCCCACCTTCTTGCCGCTCACCTTGTTCCCACTCGGCCACCCTCAGCGGCTTCCATCTACAGGAGCCCCTGTGTTCAGTTCTTCTTCCTACGCAGCTTTAATTCCAGGCCCCACGGGACGTGACACTCTCGTACCCTCCGTCTCCCCTCCTGTCACACCGGCTGCACAATTCCCAAACCTTCCTGCACCCAGCCCCAGGCTGCCCTGTGCCCACCCCGGCAGCTCGGCTGCTGCAGAACAGCCTCGACCAGCCTGGCGTCTCTGAGTCTCCGTCGCCAGCCTCCCTGGTACCTGCCACCGTGGTTTCCTCCACTCTCCACGGCCCCTTGGCCCCGTGGCCTTCTTCACGCTAGACTGGCCCTTGCCAGCACCACCTGCTCCTCTCTCCTGCTGAGCTTAGCGCTCCTTTAGGAAGCAGAGGCCAGCGGGTGCTCCTGGTGTCCCTGTCTGCCGAAGGCTGGTCTCTCACAGGCGCTCGGGCCTCTCCCCTCCCCAGTCTCCAGGACGAAGCCCAGTGGCCACCTTGCTTTGTGGTCCCCCCCCCCCGGTTCTCCCAGGTCATTCAGATGAGCCACCCTCGGGACTTGGCACCTTGCAACTAAAGCAAGCAGCCGCCCTCTCCTCAGAGCCCTATTTTTAAGTCCTTCACTCAAAACTTCTCAAGGAAGTAACCGGCCCTCCCTCTCCATTCACGGCCCTGCTGTGAACCTCCTCCTCAGTGCCATGCAAACTGCCAAACCCTGCACTTCCTTGGACGGTGTCTCTTCTGGGTGTCCTTCCTACCTCGGGCCTCTCCCCTCTGCCTCGAGTCACTCGTCCTCCTCAGTCCAGCCTTCCAAGGGCGAGGGGCCTGGGGCTTCTGCCTGCAGGTCTCTTTCCACACAGTGCTCTGGGTGACGTCGCTCCAGGGCAGTTGGCACCATGGCGTGTCCCACATTAAGCCCCACTGGGCCTCAGCCCCACGGTGCTTCGCCGGCTTCTTAGACACAATCGTCACTCATCGAACCCTGGCGCTCTCCCGGGATCAGAGGCAGCCCTGTGCCTTCTGGAGTCTCCCTCCTGCCCCTCCCGCAGGCAGGTGAAGAGGGCTGGGCCCCTCCCAGAGTCACGTCACAAGCCACCGCCAGAACGCGGGGAAAGCGGTGTTGAGGCACCGACACACCGACAGACATGATAACCTGTGTGAACGTCCTCAGTGTTCTCAAGACGATCTGCGGTGGGGCTGTGACTGCCACGTATTTGAAGTAATGACCATGGCGAACTTGGGGTAAGAGAAGTGGCTAGAAGCCCCTGGGCCCCTGCCTTGCTGAGATGTGCCCCCACATTCACCACTAAGCAAGACGCCGCCTTTCACGTGGAGGTCAGGGCAAGAGGCCATGCTGTCTTCACCCACGCTCAGGCACCACCTCTGCTGTCACTGCTGTCAGATATGCCCCCACATTCACCACTAAGCAGGAGGTGGGCCTTGGTGGAGGCCCACGGAGAGCCAGCCCGCTCCAACCCTCCGAGCTCGTGTCTGTCTCCATCAAGCAGCAGCACGGGTTACACGTGGCTTTCCAGAGAAGCATCTGGACAGACTGCCCCTGGCTATCCCCCCAGCTGCTGGGACAGGCAGGAGCGGAGGCTACCTCGGAACAAGAGGCTTCTTGATGCTGTCGCTGAGTTTTCCAAGTGGTTGATCGAAACAAGAGGGGAGTGACTTGAGATTCTCCTCATTTCTCCACTTCTTTTGCAAACCCTGAGACTCCCCACGCGGGCCAGGTACCCGGGGCTGGACACAGGAGATAGGACAGGGGCTTGCAGTTAGGGCTGTTTCTCTGTTGAATGCTTGTATATTTGCACTGAAAGGTCTGCTGATTTTCAGACTTAAAAAAATTCTTTTAAATAGCAGTTGAACCACCTTTTTTCAGTCAAACTTAAGGGAGCACCGAAATTCACAAAGCAGAGGCGGAGCGGCGCTGGTGGAGCCGGGGGCACTTGGCCTCCATGAGGCAGCTGCTTCTCTGGATTGGAGGCTCTCACCTGGGGCTGGCACTGGCCCTGACGGCTATTTAGAAACAAGTGGGAGCTCTTGGACGTCAGCAAACTTAGAAAAAGGTAGAAAGGGCCTCACCAGGAGTCAGAGCAATGAGGAGGGGGAGCTGGAGACCCCACTCTGCCCGCAGGCGAGACTCGTCTGGGTGTTTTAAACGCACTGGGAGGCCCCACCACAGGCCCCTTGGATTGAGGGCTCTGCAGTGGGGCCCAGGCTGGGATTTTATAAAGCTCCCTGGGAGATTGTAAAGTGCAGCCAAGGTTGAGAAGCCCCACCTCCAGGCCACTGTGGGCTGCTTTAGGCTTGCATTGCAGTTCTCTTGTGGTTGACAGTGAGCTGAGAGAGACCTGGGGGGAGTGCTTGTCCTAGACAAGTGACGTCATAAAATGTGCAATTACTCATTAGAACACAGACCACTGGGGCCGACCGGCAAGTGTGAATCTGGATTAAAAGTCTGTGGGGCAAAGGCTTCCACTCGGCCTTTCCTGTGGCCTCTCCCGTCCCCTTACCTTTATCTTTCAGCCTAATACAAGGAAGCCCCTATTTGTAACATTTTTTTCCTCTTTCTCCCCCCAGTCCACCTCCATCAAGTACTCTGACCTCTGTCCATACCCCCATACCCTCAGTTTCTTCAGTGTCTGCTGCACTTCCCACCCAGTCCGACACTAACAGTGGGCACGTCTGTTCAGTGCCACCCAGTTTGCAAAGACACTGTTTTTTGCAAGATGATCAGTTTTTGAGAAACTTCAGCGGTTAGAAAACTTGTTGCTTTAGTCGGGGAAAGATCCTGGACAAGGATGGAGAGGTTAGCTCCTCCCCATGTAGAGTTCGCAGAGTGGGATTGAAACAGCTATGGGGGGGGGGGGCTGTCGTGGGGCCACAGCCGTCAAGAGGACAGTGCCAGCAGAGGACAGGTCACCGTCTGTGCACAAAGGCAGGCCCACTCGGGCTCAGGGAACAAAAAGAGGAAACAGAGGAAACCGTTTCTAAGGCCGCAGGTGGCTGCTACCTCACCCCAGACAGTGTCCACAGCGCCAAACGCCCAAAACAAAAAACTGCTCACCTGAGATGGCGCTGTACCGCCAGCGAGGGCTGGAGTGTGTGGAAGCCGGCTACAGCGGGCCAGGAGCCCGATCACTGCAGCTGGAGGTGCCCACGGGGCCCTGAGACGAGCCGCAGCAGCCCCAGCCCCAGTCCGAAGGTCGCGATCGGCAGCCCCGGAAGCTGGACCAGACAGCAACGGGGCAGCAGCACCCGATGTGGCGCGGACGGCTGGCAGCTCTCGGGGGTGACCCGGGCTCAGTGCTGGTCGCCTGTACAAGTGCCGGTTGGCCCCGGTCACTAGGAGGCCGAGTTGTCAAAGCCACCAGCGTTAACAGCTCTTCCTGAGTTGTGGGCCCACACCAGCGACTGACAGCTTCCTGAGATGCCAGGCCCCAGCCCTTGGTGCTCCTCCCAAGGCGGCCCGTCTAATGCCCACCTGGCTCCTGCCCGCCTTACAGCTGCTCTCAGGGCCTCCCCCACGGATGCTCCGGCAAGTTAGGGATAATTAGCAATTCTGGTCTCACCACTGCAAGCCTGATTGGACCAGAGCTCGCACCTGGTGGTCCCTTCCGCGCTCCAGGCACCGAGCCCACGGCCTCTCTACTGCCCGAGCTGGAGGAGCCACGCGCTGGAGCCGGCCCAGTGGGCCCCTGCCGCCTCCCTGCGGCCCCGGGGTGTGTGGCGGGGAACCACTGCTGTCCACTGTCGTTGTTGGCCTTTGCCTCAGGCTGAGCCCCATGGGGCCCCTGTCGGCAGGTGGTAAAGTGCCCACCACCTGCTGCCTCTTGCGCTGCCCTTAGCAGTGCTCTGGGGCCAGAGGCCGGAGCCTGCAGCGGGTTGTGTGGTGGGTGGGGGTCATCTCTGGTTCCAGGATTGGCTGCTGCTGGTCTCTCAGAATTTTCTCACTGGATAGTCTTACTAGTGTGAGGGTAATTATTACTGTTCACTGTGCATTTCCAAACTTTATGGCCTCCTACACGATGGCTTTGGAGTCAGCACCTAACTGATAAACAAGCCATCAAGCTTGAGTTCACTTGCCCATGTGTTTGCAAGTAAATATTAAATAAGACACTAACCTTAGAATGAATGACATTAAAAGGTCTGTTTATCCAAAGACAACATTAAGTAAATGAAAAGTCAAATTGGGGGGCCTCCCTCGTGATGCAGGGGTTAAGCCTCAGCACTCTCCAAGCTATCACCAGCCACTGTGGCCTGAGTATGATCCCCGGCCAGGGAGCTACCCACAGGGCGCAGCAGACCTCTCCTGTCTCCCCGCTGCTTCCCTCAGGCGCCCATAATTAGAAGTCCTGCAAGTCAGAAAAAGGCAGACAGACGTGAGGCAGCAGTGGGTGAGGCACCGGGACAGGCACTCGGGGTGGCCAGCAGGTGGGGAGGGTGCTCACAGTCCCCCTCCATCTGGAAGGCAAAGCAAAACCCAGGCAAGGCCGCGCTACACAAATGACCAAAGGGAACGCGTTGGTGCCGCCAGGGGCAGGGCGGGTAGGGCGCTGGCGCTGCGCTGGCACTCAGTCTGGGGGTGCCGCCCCCACGCGGCTGCGGGCGCTGCTCTGCACATGCGCTCTTGTGAGCGGCGGCGCGGCCAGTGCTGGCCATGTGGTGTGAGACTCGGCTCAGCCTCCAGAGAGGGACTGTCAGCAGCCTCCTGAGTGGGCCTGCCAGCAGGTTGGGGAAATAGGTTAATGGGATACCGCTCCCACTTTCTTCTGTATATACTTGACTTTAACATTTGAAGTAAGATTTCTCTTAGACTTGAAAGTAGATTTTACAGATTCATTAAAACTTCCGTAGCAAATCTGTTTTGATAACCTGAGAAACCAGAACGAGCTCATCCTCGAAACTACTGGAAAATGCCTGTTTTTGCTCTGCATCTGTGGAGCCACTTTTCATTTGAATGTTCCTTGTAGCTTTTTTATTCTCTTTGTAATGAGGAAGCAATTCCCAAATAAAGACTCTGCTTGCCCGGGGCGGTGGTTGTGCCGGCACAGGAAGTGGGTGTGAAGGTGTTTACACAAGTTTGCAGACAGAGTGTCTTGTTCTGATTGTTCACAAAGATGGGCAGATTCTCCGCGCGGTTCCAGACTCAGCCTCTCCTGGTGTGGGACGCGGCTTGATTTTCGGATGAGGCAGTTTATCGCCTTAACTGAATAGCACCAGTTTCTTCTCCTGCGCTGTGGTTATGACAGAGGGCCTCGTGGCCTCGTTGGCGTCACTGACAGCGCTCAGCAAGGTGTTTGTCCGTGAGATCCTGAGGGTTTCGTGATTTCAGTCAAATGTTGCTGCTTATAGTTTCCCATTAAGGACTACATTTTGGTAACTTTTATAAGTGAGTTTGCTGGTTAAGCGTTGGGTCTGCTCATCTCTTTGCTCAGCAGCCATTTCGAGTGCCAGCAGTGTGCCCCAAGCTGTGCTCAGCCTGGCCGTTCAGAATGAAGTAAAGGTGCCCACGACTGGCATGTCGGGCAGCACGGTGCTTCCAGGGGACCATGGCGCTGTGATGTGCATGTGAGTTCTAGGTGGATGTGTGATGAGAAGCTGTACTTTGAAGATGGTTCGTTGTTTGCTGAACAAAGAGAAGCAGCAAGAACACCTTCTGGGCGGGAGGGACCCCACGTGCACAGAAACGGAAGGAGGCAGCAGTTTGGCTCACGTGGGGAACTTGGTCCGGGTCGACGTGGGGTCTGAGGAGAGATGGCCGAGTCAAGGTTTGGGCCAGTGCCCAGCAAGCCGGGCATGCTGTGGTGGGCTCCTCAGGGGTCACTGGAAAGACTTCAGTCAGGGAGTAAAGTGATCGCCAGAGCTTCCCTCCATGGGGTCACTCTGGGGGGGCAGTTTAGAGGGTTTGGAGGGAAGCTGGGAGTCTGGGGAGGAATCCAAACCAGAGATTATTGAGACCTGTTCTTAGGCCATGCCAGTAGAGAAGCAGCTGGCTAGAGAGCTGGGATCGGACCTCTGAGACGTGAAGGTGAAGGGAGGAGCCCCGAGGCTCTGGGGGACGGTAGAGAGTGGGCCTTCGAGAGAAGAGCTGGTTTCCGGAGACTGGGCCTGTGTTGGCGACCTCGGGACACCTGTGGTGCACAGCTAGAGACCTGGGAGGTTGTCGGCCCTGGAGCTGGAGAGAGAGCTGGAAGGAATGGACAGTGCAGGTGAAATTTCCTGAGGAGAGGAGGAGGACGAGAAGGGAGAGCGCTGTCTCCCCATCCCCCCTGGAAAGTGAGGGTGCAGCACGTGGGACGGACGCTGCGCTTACTAAGGAGCCGTTGCTGTGGGAAGAGAACTGGGCGGGCCCAGAAAGCGAGGAGGACCGGGCAGGGAGGACAGGCGCGTGGCACCAGCAGGGTTAGGTTGCAAAGTAAAATTGATTGTATGTGTGATTCAAGTACTGTTCCGAGGGGAAGTGGACGGTAACTTACTAACTTCATTACTTATTTAGCTGTGTTGGGGCAGTTGGTTTACCAATTATAAAAAATAAGATTCAGGCGCTGTCTCATACCAAAATAAATCTAAAAATGAAAAATAAATAGTGGAGGGGCCTCCTTGGTGGCGGGAGGGGTTGAGTCATAGCACTAGGAAGCTGTCTGCAGCCACTGCAGCACAAGTTTGATTCCCGGCCAGGGAGCTACCCACATGGCGCGGCAGACCTCTCCTGTCTCCCCGCTGCTCCCCTCAGCAGTGGATTTCAGTGTATCTGTCTGTTCTGCTCCCCACTCTGGTGAATCCTCTCACCCTCCAATGCTTCTGGCCTATACATCGGCTCTTGTATGCACAAATAAATAAAATAAATCTTTAAAAAAGGGTAAACAGTGGAAATAATAAAAATACTAGAAGAAAATTAGTCCATATTTGCATATAATCATGTTCTTAACATGATACCAAAGTTAGAAAGGAAATGGCTGACAAATAGGATTGCATATAAACCCATACTTCTATTTCCAAAAAACAAGATAAATTAAAATGTAAATGGCAAACTGGGAGAACTGTTTGACACACTTGACAGAACTGGAGACTGCCGGCTAAGCAGATGAGTAACTGGTTAAGCAGTTACTGGGATGTATTTACTACCATTTCCTTCTAAAATTTTGACAAAATTAACAGTATCACAAAATCTTTATGGGCATAATCCCACAAGGATGGGGAGTGTGGGGGCAGTTTTGTTAATGGTGGACTGAGCTGCTGGGCCCTCCCCCTGCCAGCAGAGAAGCCGGCAGAGCTTAGCACAGAATCTCTGAGAAAGTAATGAAAACGGACAGGGCCTTGGGGACTGGTGGGGCTGGATCTGAGGGCGTAGGAGTCACATAGATGTTATAGGTTTGCATCCTTTCCTGCCCTCATAGATCTGCTGAGGCAGGATGAGGCAGGCAGAGGAGAGCCTGGGGGCTGAACAGAGGCAGGGGACTGGCGTGCGAGAATGGGCTTGGGTACAGGACGGGGGAGGCCCCTCAGGCCTGTGTCCCGGGTCTGGGGGTCGCTCACAAGTCCCGAAGTCCAGCTTCATTTCTACCCAGTCCTTGCTTGGATCACGGTGGTCTTGGCAGAAGCAAATGCAGATCCTTTCCGGAGCAAGACAGTGGCCCCACACCGCAAGGATCTCTGCTGTTGGCGCCAGCGTCTGGCGCGGCCCAGCAGGCGAGGATTTAAGACAGTTAAGTGGGAAACCAAGAGAAGCAACAGACTATGAAGTGGATCCTCAGGGACTCGGGATGAGGTTATTGGAAAAGGGTAATGTACAGAGCACATTTAGAGAGAGCGAGGGTACAACTGAGAATCAGGGAACTAGAGCGCAAACAAATCCAACTGTAAATTCTAGAATTGAAGGACTGTATCTGAGCTGAGATTAAGATCTCGACTGATAGGTTTAATGGGAGGTTAGTAGTAGTAGTCGGTCGGAAGTACCCGCGTGGTAAGCTGTGGAGAGGAGAGTGGTGCAAACACGTAAAAGAAAGCCGGCAGCGCCGAGGCCGCCTCAGCGTGTGTCCTGTGACAGCGTATGAGGACAAGGGCAGGCGCGGTCATCGGAAGGCGCTCGGCCAGCGGAGTGTAAGTTCCATAAATTCGTGTTCTCTGAGGAGCCACTGTCGGCAGTTTTGTGTGGGTGGTTCTCTGCACGCTGACGATGCAGCCGCGCGTGTCCTGTGTGTGCGCGTGTGTGTGTGGGGGGTGCGGTGTACCTGCTTGTGCAGTGTGCACAGCTGTACATGTATGCACCGCATTTGTCTGTCTGCACACCTGTGTTCACACACACACATGTCCGTGCGTGTGGGAGCCGCACGTGCCTCTCGCTAGCCCTTCCTCCCAGCCTGTCTGTGCCAGGGCAGAGGCCGGTGGCCTAGAATCGTCTTTGTATTTTCCTCATGCAGCCAGTGAGGCACGTGGTAGTCACACTGCCCACACGCTTCCCAGGTTTCTCCAGGCTGCTCGTGTCCAGTGTGGATGTTTCCTTGTGCCCTGCAGAGGACAGAAAAATCTCATACTCAAAATAAATGCACAGATGAACACTGTATTTAAATTTCAATATAATTTGAAATTATATTGCAGCGTGCCTCTGCTCGCTCAGTGGCAAGCAGGCGAGTGTCTGGCCCTCCCCCCGCCCCCAACTCCGCACCGGCACCAGTGTTAGCTGTTTTGGGGGGCCTTCTTAATGCCAACAGGCGAGAGAGGTCGGCTTTAATGTCATGTTTCTTGGTGTGTCCTGAGGTCTAGCGTGTGGGGGCCGCTTACAATTCCTTTCTGGAGTCGTCTGCTCAGGCTTCTGCTCTTCCCAGCAGGGTCCTCAGCCCTTCCCTCTCTGACTGCCGTGTTCCTCCTTAAAGGCCGTGGGGTGTGACTTTCCTGGCTCCTCACCTGTATTCCGGGCGGAGCGCCTGGCCTGTGGGCACACCGTGCAGCCCACCCCAGTCGTGGTGTCCTCCCTTGTCTTCTTTGCTTGGAATTCTTATCCCTAGATAGCTGCTGTGGAGAAACCCTTCCTGGGTGCGCAGGGTGAGGCAGCGCTCCCCCTGATGCTTATGATCGAATCTTGGGGCCTTTTCTGCCGACTTGAAACATTGCCTCTGCTTTGCGGGCCCCTCCCAGCTCTTCCCCAGCTGCGGGCTGCGCCCTCTGTTCTCTGTGCCCGGCGGCCCCTGCTTCCTCCTCGCCTCCCTGCACACACCCGCTGAGAGCAGTCAGCCGACCGACCGTGTCGTGAAGGTCCAGCCTTGGACATCAGAAATCGAGAGGGGCTGTGGTGGACACGTGGCTGTTGGTCTAGATGACATGTTGGGGTTTCTGGAAGTCGAGGTCACCATCTTTTCCCTGTTGGCAGCAGCCATCGTGAGCTCTAGTTGACGTCGTCGCTGGCCTTCTCCGAGGGGCCTGGCCCCAGTAGGGGCTTCTCATCTGTAGCTTGGGGCTGGTGACGGGAGGAGATGGGGCCGCAGACCAGAAGCAGCCGCGGCGCGGCCCTGTCCATGCGCTGGGTCCTCCTCCCTCCTGCTTTCTTATGGATTTGTGTTTTTGGGGTGCTGACCTGCATTGTATTATTTTTCCCTAGTGGGAGAGAACCGGAAATGGGCGGGCCGGACCTGTGACAGTTAATGGCGGGTAAACCCGAGTCTGAGGGGACTGTCAGGAATCCCGGGACAACTCCATGCGCTCCGGGCTGGGGCGTGTCTGAAGCGGGTTGGAGTCACGTCTTCTTAGGGAAGCAGTGCCAGGCTGTGCCCTGATTTTGATTTAGAAAAATGGTGATTTTAGGTTTGTGCTTAACAAGAAAGTGAGTAATCAGATTGAAATTTAAATACAGTATTTATCTGTGCATTTGAGTATGAGGAGATTTTTCTGTCACCTAACAGGGTGACCTGGGACAAGTGTGTCCATACTGGCTCCTCCCGCCTTTCTGCCAGGCAGTGGACTCAAGCTGCAGAGGGGCCTGTCCTGTGCCCCCTCACCGGTCCTCAGCAGATTCTTGGAGGTGTGATGGGCCCATCGTACCGCAGAGCTCGGGCTAGGGAGGCAGCGGTCAGGGTGCTTGTAGCGGCAGGAATGGGCACAGAGCAGGATCTCCATGACCCGAGCAGACGGGGTGAAAGAGGAGGGAGTCCTGGAGCCCTCGGTGGCTTCTCAGGCTTTTATTGGGATTGACCAGGTACACGGCAAGCAGGGGTGCCGGGGGGCCGGGAGGCTGGCAGGCCTCCCAGCCCCAGCAAGTCTTCACTCTTTCTGGGCTCTCTGGCATTCTCTGGTGGTCTCTGCTGCTCTTTTGATCTCTCTGCTTCTCTGCTCTATTCTACTGGCGTCCCTGTGACGCCGCCCTTATAAGCCCAGTCTCTTAGCCCAGGTGCACCCACTTACGCATGTCCACACCCCACTCCAGGCGCCCGCCATCAGGCAGGCACTCAGGACTGCAGGGATCCGTCATCTATCCTAATGGCGGGAGGGCAGAAGAGCCTGATGCCATTTACTTACCAAATGCTTCTGTGGGAAAATGTGCATCTTCCCAACACCTCCCTCAGCAGAGGGGTGTGGGAGGTCAGGTCCTTGTTGAAGTTGAGTCGGGGGCTCCCCAGCTTTGCCCCTTGTTGTCCCTGGCTCTCTTTCGATGATACTCCTTGAACATTAGGGACAGAATGAACTCCTAGTTGCCTTTACTTTGCTCTATCCCAAGTGAAATAACTCAGCTGAAAAAGGGGAGCTAAAATACTTTGTGGAATCTCTTAAATCACCTGAAATGTTATCTTGTTGGCACAGATTTATTCAGAACCACTGGTGTGCGAGGACTTGGTTGTGAGGCCCTGTGTGTGCCTGGCTGGGCCTGAGCCCTGGGGCCCTCTGGGGCCTGGCTGGCCGCGGGGCCGCGTGTCGGGCTGGCGTCTGTGACTCTCTCTCGGCGCTCGGCTGCTGCAGAATCTGGGCTAGTGTTGTTGGGGGCTGGTGAAGTGTAGGGCTGATGTCAAAGACTGAAAAGATGCAAAGGTACTTACCCTCTCATCAGGAAGAGATTAGAACTAGACGCACGTACTCTGGGAGTGCAGGGGAGCGCACAGGTGCTGCTTCTCTCCTGTTTAATAGGAAATATTTTTTAAAACAAAGCCTGACTAACTAGACCCGCTGGCTTCCCGCGCTGCCTTGCAGACCCGCCGAGCGGTCTGAACACTAACGCCACTAACACGGCGCGGCTGTGCAGTGTCGACGCCGTCTGTGGGTGCAGGCCCTGCACGCCTCCAGCCGCAGACGCGCACGGCACGTCAGAGAGACAGCATTCTAGGGAAGAGAACGCTCCTTTCCTGTCCAGTAGCAGAGGCACTTCAGGAAAAAAAAATCCGGTCTGAGGCGGGAACACACTTGTGTGTGGCGCACGAAGCCTGCAAGTTATTTTTAACAAAACCTAATCGGAGAAACAGAAACCTGATGTTCATGGAGTTTTTTTATTTGTTGATTGCTCTGAGCCACCAGGAAGAGTAGTGTTTTTGGAATTTGATATTAACAAGGTAAACGCAGACTTAGCCATCGCAGGGACACTGAGCCAGGGGCCTGGGGGGGCGCCTGCCGGGCGGCCCCGCACGCACCTGCCTGTCAGCCTGGATGCCAGGCCGGGTCCTGGAGCTGGGACCGGCCTGGTCCGGCACAGCCGGGCCTGGCGGTGGGGGTGCGGTGGGCGAGGGCCAGTTTGCTGGCTGTTCCCTGCGGCTGGCGGTCGTGACACGGTCAGCTCTTCACCAAAGAAAACCTCAGCTCTTTCTGCTCTTGTAAAAGCCAAGCTTGTTAATGAGGAGGATGAGTAAATAAGAGTCAGAAACTGAAGCCTAGCCTCAGACACTTTTGCTCTTGTAAGATATGCCTTGTGTCAAGCTTCTATTAATTCTGGGTAATTCCAGTAGAACCAGCCAGTTATTTTGCTTAAAATGTCTCCCCCCGCCTGGGCAGTAAGAGTTGAATGTGAGAACAGATCTTAATAGATATAGTTACACAGCTTATTTTATCATGTATCACTTTATTGCTGTCTTCTAGAACATTGTTATACTAAATGTTCCAATAATGGAAATTTTATGCAACTACTTCAAATGAAACAAATTTGCAAAAACTCAATTTTGGAACTGTTCCTTGGGGAGAGGGAAAAAACTCACCACGCTGTGACCAAATTAGATTTCTGATATGTTGGCAACTTATCAAACACTGTCATTTCCAGAAAAGAGGGTGTGGGGGCCGGTGGAAGTGCCCGTCCTTCTCAGCCACTTCTCACCGGGGGTGTTTTGGGTGTTAACATGATTGAATGGTGAATGTTTATAAAAATGCTGCTGGTAACAGGTAATTGAAATTTTGGTTTTGTGCCTAAGTAAAATGCCCTGCACGGCATCGGGGATGACCGTGCGTGGCCACAGCGGAGTCGACTTTTCAAGAACTTGACTTTGAATTCTCAGAGATGTTGGTTTACTTACTGGAGCTCCTTTGTTTTGCAGAGATCATGACGCAGCCGTCCTTTTGGATTTCTTTTTAATAATGTGTGACCCTTCACCTTTGATCCCCTGACCTGCATTACCTTGGTAACCATTTCATTTTTTAATTTAATTTCATTTTTTACTTTTGGTGTACAAGCTGTAACATTTCATCTCTCAAAAGTGTAACACGCTGATTTCCTCAAGTAGAGCTACCCCTTTGGGCGATAAATTTGCAAAATGCTGTCTTCGTTTTCTGTATTAAAATTCATTTCAGTTTTAAAATAAAGTGTAATCTGTGTTTTCATCCTCTTAAGATTTAAGTTGAATGAATGCATTTCTCATGCAGTGCAGCTCCCTTTCTGTTATGTTTTGCAACAACTGAATGAACTTGGTATTCACATTGGCTCACCCACCGGCCTCCCAGCCCCTCCCGGCCCTTGTCACTGCCCCCGGCCACCCCCACGCCCTTCCTCCACACACTAACTGGCCTCTCTCTCGGAAACAGTGGCAATGTGAATTTAGTAGTCTGCGCTGCCACGTTGTACAATCTCAGTCACATTTTACACTGCCAGGTGTTCTTGACAGAAAGCTTAGCCCTTTAAATTTCATTGGGGGGGCTAGGAGATAAGAGAATTGTCTAATCTGCAAAATAACCCCTTTCCTCTCCTTTAATATCTTGTTTCTTTGAGGCGTAAATTATGATCAGCCACACTTCCCTCGGGCCCTTCTCCCTGCACCCCCGGGCCCCTGTCTCCCTGCACCCCCAGGCCCCTCCCTGTCTCCCTGCACCCTTGGGCCCGCCTCCCTACATCCCCAGGCCTCTGTCTCCCTGTACCCCTGGGCCCCTCCCTGTCTCCCTGCACCCCTGGGCCCCTCCTGGTCTCCCTGCACCCTTGGGCCCCTGTCTTCCTGCACCCCAGGACCCTGTCTCCCTGCACCCCGGGCCCGTCTCCCTACATCCCCAGGCCCCTCCCTGTCTCCCTGCACCCTGGGCCCTGTCTCCCTACATCCTCAGGCCTTTGTCTCCCTGGACCCCCAGGCCCCTGTCTCCCTCCACCCACGGGCCCTCCCTGTCTCCCTGCACCCTTGGGCCCTGTCTCCCTACATTCCCAGGCCTCTGTCTCCCTGCACCCCAGGCCCCTGTCTCCTGCACTTGGGCCCTGTCTCCCTGCACCCTTGGGCCCCCTGTCTCCCTGCACCTTGGGCCCTTGGCTTCCTGCACCCTGGCCCTGACTCCCTGCACCCTGGGCCCTCCCTGTCTCCCTACACCCCCAGGCCCTGTCTATCTGCATCCCCGGGCCTCCCTACATCCCCATGCCCCTCCCTGTCTCCTGCACCCTGGCCCCGTCTCCTAGCACCCCCCTGCCCCCCCCCTGTCCCCTCCCTACCCCTGCCCCTGCCTGTCTCCCCTACCCTCCCCTCTGTCACCTGCCCCCCCCTCTCTCTCTCCTGCCCCCGGGCCCTGTCTCCCTCACCCCCGGCCTTCTCTCCCTCCCCCCGGCCCTCCTTCCCCTCCCTCACCCCCAGCCTGTCTCCCTGCACGCCCCCCGGGCTCTCTCTCTCTCCCTGCCTAGCTGGTTGACTGCATAGACACACACATGTGCTGTTTCATGACTGGTGTTCAGGCCGCATGTTTTATTACATCCTACTCTTCAGAAAACTCTTATTTGAAAGCAACACAAACCAAATCTAAGAATAAAAGTCAAACTTGAGTTAACTTTGAACTGTCAGGATATCCCTAAGAAATCATGTTCTTAAAAAATCACGGGAATCTGAGCATGGCCTACTGAAGAACAGATTATTTTTTAAGTATCTCATTATTTTATTCTCTAACATTTAATGCTGGGGCTTTAATTGCACACAGCTGAAGCTGCTAAATGAGTGCTGAAATGGATTTAAGTCCTCTCTGAGCTTTGTTGATACCTATAAAAGTTTATGTCATTCATTAGAGCCACAGATTAAAATTAGTTGTAGTGAGCTCTTCATTGGAGATCGGAGCCCACAAAACACTTCGGGCCTACTCGCCCGTTTCTGTCCGTTGCATGCAGACCTGGAGCCCTGCCTTTGGCCTGTTGGGGATCTTCACAGACTCGCGAAAATGCGGCGCGAGAAATACCAGCAGGTTTAACTTCTGTGGTCACAAAGCCGGGGGTGCATGGCCGGGTCCTGCCAGCAGCTGGGAACAGCTGCCTTGTCAAACCTGTGTCCTCAGGTGATTGCGCCCACGTTTGGGAACGTTGTCCGGTCCCACTCTCATTTGTTCCTTTGACGCCATGTCCTCCAGCCCCAAGGGGGTGGTGTGTGGCTTGGGATTTACTGAATGGAGAAGCATGGCCTCAAAGGAGCTGAGCACCCCTGCCTCCCTGAGGGCGTGCTGGCCGGTGGTCCCGAGAGAGTCCCCAGCTCCCGTTGACAGAATCTGGCCCTCAGCTTCGCTCCCGAGGGCCCCGTGTCCTCTGGACAGAGCCAGCGCTTTAGTCCAATGTCTGTAGGTGCTGAAGAGGCCTTAATAGGTGCTGAAGGAAACTGTTTTCATTATTATGTTTTATTTTGCACTTTGGTCAACTCGATTTTCTTTAAAGTTTTCTGCTTGATACGTTTTAAGACGCCACGTTTCTCTAAGAGCTGTTTATGCCGTGATTATTGCTTGTGTTAAGTGAGCCCTGCTCGTTCAGCCGGGACTGGGGAACACGGGCGTGTCACTGTGCGCCGCGGTTTTTACAGGCACGACTCTGTGAGAAACCCTAGTCCAAAGGCTGAGAACCTGCTTTCGATTATCGGTGTCTAGAGACACAAACATGTGCACACACACGCCTGCTTTCGATTAACAGTGTCTAGACACACACGCACGCACGCACACACGCTCCTGCACATGACTTTCACATTGATGTTAAAAAGAATGAAATGGGTTGTCAGCCTAACTGAAAAGTTTGTAAACCATTTCATTGGTTCTGCTCGGCTCTGTCCTCTGTGGAGTGTGGATCCTGTGGGTCCCCCTCACATTTTGGCCATGCGATGGGCCCCAGGAGCCAGGAGGATGCTCTGGAGATGGACCCCCATATGCTGAGAGGCGGGTCGGGGTTCCGGGGCAGTGCCAGGAGCATGACCCTGGGGCCAGGCTGGGTGGGGTCGGACCCCTTCTCCACCTGGTCACCGGTCTCCCCCAGGCACAACTCACCTCTCTGTGCCCTCAGATTCCTTCTCTTGAAAATGGGGGTGATACAGTCGTACTTCTGGGGGTTGTGGTGAGCCTCACTACGTGAGGTGTACAGGGCAGCACCTGCATGCAGGGCAGCTTTGGGCTGGGGCTGCCCCCAGGAGGCACCAGCAGAATGGGGGTGTCAGTGAAATGGAGTTCTGAGGGGAAGATGCACTGCCAGAAAGTTAAGCTTTAAAGAATGGCCCTGGTGGTCTCCTGGCAGCAGGAGGGCGATGTGGTCAGCGCCTCTCGATGCGCAGCAGGCACTTCTGGTGAAATGGGTCCCGGACCTTCCAGGAAGAGGTGTTGAGGTAACCAGGAGCTGCTTCGCCCTTGGTGGGTGGATCCCCTGGCTTTAGCTATTCTGGACTCGGAGACAAGAGGAGGGGCCCGTGGGAGAGACCCTGTCTTTCCCGGCGTTGCCGCCCTCATCCTGTCCCAGCCTCAGTCAGCGCCCACGCGCCGCGCTGCCTGCCCGATCGGGGTTACCAGCTGTGAGCGGCGTCCGTGCTTGTCCGCGTGGCGGGAGGCTCCCGTGGAGGCAGGGTGCTCTCCGTCTGCTGACCACCTGCGTGTGTCCGAGGTGGGCAGGGTGGGCTTCCTTGGCGCCCGTGTCCCAGAGGCTCAGGCCGGTTCACGAAACCCCGAGGGTCGCACGGGTGCAGCGCAGGACCGGGTCTTAACCAGACGCCCTATTCCCGGCACTGCCGCCTGCCTGCACCCGACCAGCCTTGCCCCTGACACGCCTGGTCCTGTCATGGGGGGCTTGGCTGGAGCGGGAGCACCCCTGACGCGTGAGGCCTCCGGGACGGCCACCACCAGGGTCACGTGGGCAGTCCGAAACACCGGGCGGTGGCCCCGGCCCAGATTAGGGCCTGTCGTTCTAGCTGAGACCTGGATCCAGAGTTCAGAAATACAGGGCGTAGGCGGATCCCAGGACATCACTGCCGTGAGGCCGGGGCCCGTGAGGGCCAGGCGCCTGGTGACTCAGCGCCCGCCCTCGGCAGGTGCCCTTTTTGTGGACACCGGGTGAGGGCAGTGGCCACCTCAGACACCAGGGCGGCCTGGCCACAGAGCTGATGTGGGGGACGCTCCTCTCTCCTTGTCTCCTCCTGTCCGCCTTCGCCCTCTGTGTTTTTCCACCCTCTGCTCTGCTCTCCCTGCCCCCTCCTCCTTCCCACCATCCCCCTAGAAAGCGCGGGAGCCCCCTGGCCTGCTCACCGCGGTGTCCAGAGTAGGTGCCCTTCCTCGGTGTCGGGTGTCTGGAAATTGTTGACCTGTGTCTGTAACTGTTTGTCCTGACGCGGCGGTTTATCTGGACGCCTCAGTTGGGCACGGCGGGGGCGGGGGTTAGATAGTTTGAGAAACGCCAGCGTCCATCTCTGAGTAGGGCGGGCCCCAGCCCAGCAGGACGGACTTGCTCTTCGAGGGCCCTGTGGTTTCAGTGTTGGCTGCGTCGTTCTCAGAGCTGCAGGGCTGAGGTGGGGGTCGGACCCCCGGGTTTGGTGATGAGGAGCCCCTTCCTGAGCAGGAAAGCCCTTCCTCGAGGCCCTCGGCCAATCCTGACTCTGCTCAGGGCGCCGCCTCCCTCCCCGTGTCCGAGGGGAGCCGAATGCTTGGCACGCCTCGGTGGACACGTGTGCTCAGCCGTGCGCCCCAGGAGGTGATGGAGAACAGAGTAACCTTGGTCTGCTGCTCCCCCACCCCCGATGAACATGTTCTTGAGTTAGAGCCGTTTGAGGGTGAGAGGGCTTGGTGAAGGAGGTTGTGGGGGTCCTCCCCCCTGCCCTGGCCCAGGCGCCGAGTGGGCCGCTCCAGCCAGCTCAGGCTGGGGGTCCAGGCCCCGGAGGCGAGGAGAGTCCTGTTGGGACACGGAGGTTTAGGTTTTTCTTCCGTGAAACCTGCCCCAGCCAGACTGGGGTCAGCAAGGGGAGGAGCCCGACGGCTGCCAGGTGCGAGGAAACGGGGATCTGTGTGTCCCCATTTGTGGCTGCCACGCCCCGGTAGGCCGTGGCTGTGGTCCCGGCATGTGACTCACCTCTGACTGTCCACTAGTCTCTGCACGCGCATCTCCAGCAGATGCAAAGGCAGCACGGGGGCAGGCATCAGGGTGCCCATGGCCTGGCCTTCTGGCCCTTGCTCCTCGGGTCCGCTCCCCTGAGCATGTGCTCCCCCTCCACCCTTCCTTCTTCCAAGGGGAAGCGGGAGGCTCAGTGCTCCGGGCGCGGGTCTGGCACCTGGGGGTGCGGCCGGAGCAAATGCCCAGCCGGCGCGGCTCCTTGCAGTCTCATCAGCACAGGTAATTAAGAGCAGGGGCTGATAGACGGCGCGGATCTGTGCGGAGATGGGTCTGTAATTAAAGTTTTAATTAAAGCAACACCAGACCAGGCAGATGGCTCTGATCCCCGCGTCCTGTAACCAGACAGCCGCGGCTTCTCCATCCTGCAGACGAGTGGGCAGGTAGCGCCCTGGCGAGGCCGGGCGGGCCGGCCTGCTCTCCCTGCCTGCACCCCGCGGCCAGTCCCGGTGGTGGCAGCGCTGCAGCTTGGCCAGGAGCTCCCCGCGCAGCCCCGCTCTGTCTGCCAGGTCTTGGGTTCTGTCAAGGCATTGCCCAGCCTGCTGTCCTCGCGAGGCCTGGGGCGTGGGGCCTTAGGCCGGATCGGAGAAGCTGCGGAGTCTTCTTTAGAACCATCAGCCAGATACCTTACTAAAGGGGAGCTTGTTGCCTTGGGGGTGCGGGCGTGGCCCCCACAGCAGTGTGGCCCTGAGAGGGACTGTCCCCGACTGAGGCACGTGGCTGTCCTGTCTACGCAGTGACCCTCCGAGCCTCGGGCAGAGCAGACAGGCTTGTCTGGGGTCCCCACCCGAGCCGGCCGCCGTTCTGGTCTGTCAGCGGGAGGCGGCGCAGACTAGTGGACCATAATGAGGGCCCCAGTCGCCTTGGCCGAGGGAGGCAGTCCCCATCCCCAGTCCCCAGTCCCCCCCGACCCCCGCCTCTTCTGGTGCCCCCTGCGGGAGGCCCTTGAGGTGCGTTTCCACACCCCCCCTCGCTTATTCCTGGACGTTCCTCTTCTGCAGGGGGGACACATCCCAGCTTGGGGCTGGGGAGATGGTTTCTGCCTGCTCTGCAGTGGGCAGCTTTCTCCCCTATTTCTTTGAAAGAGCAGTCACGCCAGGTCGCAGACGGCCTGGCCATTCCAGCTGCGAACCCAGGCCCAGCAGTCCCGGCAGAGGTGCTGGTGCGTGGTGCGCGGGACCACGCGTGTGGCGGGGCGGGGTGCGTGCCCCTTTTGCTTTTATTCGTCGAGATGCTCTTGGTTTTCAGACAGGTGGGTGAAACATAAGCCACTGGGGGTAACAGCCTTTGTGCTCATGCCAGGAAGTGCTGGCCGCGCTGCCTATGCAGAATTCCAGCTTTTTCTTCTCCGGTTTGGTCGGAGGCCTGTACGTGTAGCCTTGGAGTAGACACACAGGCTTGGATAGCAGGAGCCTGCGTATGAAGTGACCCCAGCGCCCAGTGAGGGCTCTGCGTGGTCTCTCCCCAGGGAGACCCAGCTGCCCCGCCCCAGCGGTGGCTGTTCACCTCTCTCTGGTAGGTGTGCAGCCCACTTAGCCCTGCCTGTTGCCTGTGCGTGTGCGGGTATGATGGGGTATGTGGGATGGTGGCGTGTGAGCGTGATTGTGTGTGGGATGGGGGTGTGATGTGTGTGTGTGGGGGCGCTGTGCCCACGCTCACAGTGACTTTCATGGAAACACACGTCAGCTCAGTGCCCAGCCGCAGGCGGTGCCCTGGGCAGAGTAAAGCAGCAAGTGACATGAAGGCAGATCTCAGAACTCACTTCTGGTTGGGGGAGGGGCGGTAAGCAATAAATAAAATGACAAACACGTGATCGCCTGTGCTGACCAGAGTTCCTGCCACCCGCCTCTCAGGGGCGCTGAGGAGTCCCTGCTGCGGTCACCCTCACTTTGCAGACCAGGTGGGAGAGGTCAGGCCAGCAGCTCAGGGGTGCGCCCTGACAAGGGGCGGGTGGGGTCTCCCGGGGAGTCTGCCTCCAGAGCGCACGTTCTCACACCACGCTGTTTGGTCTCTGTTAAAAAACTGCCCAATGTCTTTATTCCTAAATAAATCAGCCAGCAGAGACATGTGGGTGGCAATGAAAGTGGTGAGGAGCAGCGAGGCAGGGCATGCCCTCCACGGGCTCCTGAATCTGTGCGTTCACACGCCTGTGCCCAGCCGATGGTGTGTGACTGATGAGCAGGTGCCTCTGGAAGGGGATTTGAGGGAGGCGCCTGCGAGGCGTGGCCACAGCTGGAGTAAGTTCCCTAGGCAGCAGTGCAGCAGTCGCCCCGGTCAGCGTGGGTTTGGAGAGAGGTGGGAGGCCCGGGTGGCTGCACAGAGGCGGTGGGAGGCCGAGCGGGAGGTCACCAGGAGCTGTACTGGTGCTGCCCCGTAGGCGGTGGGAGGTCCTCTGATCCCCTGAAGGGGAAAGGAGGCCATCCCAGAGCTTTTGAGCAGGAGAGGAGGAGACAGAGGCTCACTGAGGGGGCTGCGTGGAGGTGAGCCTTGGGCAGGTTGGCTCCTGCAGCCGCAGACCCCACCCAGCCCTGATGCCTGCCAGCCACATTAGTACAGTGCAGTAGCCACATGAGTACATTTTTAAATGATTGAAAAAACAAAGATGACTGGTACTATCTTGCGGCACACGGAGTGACGTGAAGGTCAAATCTCAGTGTCCACTTAAGTTGTGTTTGATTGGGGTCGGTCCACGCGCCCCCATTGGTCTGTTGTCTGAGGCTGCAGAGGTGGCAGCCGCCAGCTGAGTAGCTGTGACAGTGATCATCTGGCCCCACATCCTGAAATACTTCTCTGACCCTTTAAGGAAAGTTTGCTGATCCTAGGGGGTTGGGGTGGGTCAGGGAGACCAGTGAGGAGACTGGTGGGGGTGCTGGCATGGACCAGGGCAGTGGGAAGCAGCCAGCTTCGGGCTGTGTTTCAGAGCAGGAGCTGCCGGGCTGTATGCAAACTGAGCACCTGGAAGAAGGCGGGACCCTTTCCCTGAGCTTGGGCAGACACAGGAGTAGCAGGCCGGGCGGAAGGATGAGGGGCAGCCAGAGCTCTGTCCTGGCCTCCTGACTTGAAGGTGCAGGTGGAGGTGTGGCTTCGGCAGTCACACATAGGGGTGTCGTTTAGAGGTGAGCTAGCTTGGGAAGTGCTTCCAGCACATAGAAGGTTCTTGAAGCTCTGCTCCAGATGAAACCTGCAGGGGTGTGGGCAGATACAGAGGGCCACAGGGAGCCCTGGGGTCCCCACTGTTGAGAGGACGGACGAGGAGGAGCAGGGGAGAGGGCCTCAGGGCAGAGAGCGGATCGTCTGTGTCAGGTGCCGCTAGAGGTCAGATCCGGCAGTGTTGGCAGTGGACCTGGTGGCGAAGAGGTTGAAAGCTGTGTGTGTGGCCCCTGAGGGCCACAGTCTGGTTCTAGCGAGTTCGAGTGACTGGGAGGCGGGGGCTGGGGCTTTCCGGGAGGTGTCTTTCTGCTGCATTTAGCTGGAGTGGGATTCGCCGGGAGAGGGGGCAGGGGGCGAGCAGGACCCCGGTGTGATGGGGACCCAGAGCCAGGCTGTGGGCGCAAGTGGAGGCTGAGGGAGGTGAGGGGCAGGGAGGTGAGGGCAGCCGGGCAGTGGGACGCCTGGGTTGGCTGTTGGGCGGGTGCTGTTCCAGTTGATGGCGAGGCCGGCGGTGCCTTGGACGGAAGCATGTCTGCCTTGTGTTCTGGTGGCTGTGGTTTTCAAAAGTGTAAAGGACTGAGATTAATTCTAATAATAGATTTTATTTCGCCCAGTGTGTCGAAAATGTCAACACATAATCAATATGAGAATTACTGCGGTATTGGACATGGTTTTGGTTCTAAATCTCTGACGTCTGGTTTGGATTTACACTTCCAGCAGGTCTGAATTCAGACCAGATGCGTTTCAAGGGCTGGGCCTGGCTTGGCGTGGGTCCGGGCTGGCCGCGGCACTGCCGGCCAGGGTTCTGGGCGGGAAGGGCTCACAGCAGAGGCCAGGGCTCGCGAGGGGGCGTCTGGGTGGCTCTGAAACCACCGAGGCTGTGTGAGCAGAGCAGGCGGGGGGAGGCTTCGTGACCTAGTGGCTCAGTGGCCGCCCTCGGATCTTCTCAGGCCCCCCCACCCCCGCTTTTTTCTCAAAACATCTGTGGGGCTCTGAGGGGTCGCTTTTGCCTCGTGTCAAACCCAAGTGGTACCTCCTCGGGATCACGGGCATGGGGTGAGCTTTCTGAGGCAGAGTCAGACACCAGAACACAAGGGCATACTCAGATAAGATCTTCCCCCAAACGGCAACTTTTCATTTCTGCTTCTGTCATCCCGGAGGCCTGTCTCTGAGTGGTGATGAAAATGCTAACTCAGTGTAACTCGCGGTAGTCTTTGTCCCCCGGGAAAAAAATTTCTCCTTGAAATTCTTATCTTCATTTTGTCATCTTTCGATTCCTATCATTGTTTTGCCACAATCTTCAAATTCTCTTAGTAACACTTCACTCAGCAATCCTCAATGTGCCTGAAGCCCTGCGGAAGCATTTCGTGGCTTCCAGGCAGCTCCATGTGACACAGGCAGCAGCATCCGGAACTGACTGCCCTTGCTCAGGGCGCCTCGTAGGGCAGGCGTGGTCAGCGTCTGCTGCGCGGAGGAACAATTCAGCTGTCCACCTCCCTGCCTGCCTCCTGCGCCTCTCCCTGTCTCTCCATCTTTCTCTGTCTGTCTGTCTGTCTGTCCCTCCCTCTGCCCACCCACCTGCCCACCCACCTACATTTTGGCTTTAATCCACAACATGTCCTTAAAGATTTAATAAAAATTGGTGAGGACGAGGTCAGAAAGCAAAGTCTTTGCTTCGTAGGCCAGGAGAAAGCGAACTATTCTGAACAGGTGAACGGCACACCTCAGCCACACAGGTGCTCCCGCTGCCTCCCACAGCTGCCGGGACAGGTGAAAGGGTGCGGGTTCTGTGCCCTTACCAAGCAGTAAAGATTTAGTTCCCTTTCGTCTCATTTCTTGCTGTGTTGGGATTAACCAGAACCGCACCCCCCCCCCCCCCCCCCGATGCCACCCACCCTGATTCTGGGAGGAGCGCACGCTGAGCTCTGGGCTTCTGCTGCGAGGTCACGGCCCGTCCGTGCGCTGATGTCACACACCCTGGGGTGGCGCAGTGGGGGTGCCCCGGCCTCAGTCTTCCCCCGAGAGCACTGCTGAGAGTCCACATGGGCACTGAGCCCTCTCTTATATAACGTTCTCCTTTGCACCATCGGATTCACACGAAGGAAAACCCTGTGAACACAATTTAGTGTAATAACGAGCGCTGCTCATTATGAAAGTTTTCTTAAACTCTCTGTTCTAATTAAAATGTTTCCATCTGATGGGGAAGTGTTGGAATCCCAAGAACTGGAAATTAAGCAAGAAATTAAAAGAACATTAATGGCTTTATTGCAATTTATTTTGAGGTTTTCCTCCCCACTTAATGGTGTCTTGCTTATAAAGTCACTCCTGCGCGCACAGATGTTGATGACGAATGGGCTGGGCTGGGGTGCATCCCTGCAGAGCTGAGCGCATAGTGACGTCACTCGTATAAATCGTGACATGTTATGATAAGAGAACCCGAGTATCAGCTTCATAAAAGCCCCTTAGCAGCGTCACCCCCTTTGGTGCACACGCAGTTCCAGTGTCTCTGGAGGTGAAGCCGGCGGGGAGGCAGGGGGTGGGGGCTTTGACATCTGTTCTCTGTGGTTTGTCTTAGGCCTGGGTCACTAGCATGCCTGGTTGTCACTCTTGCCTCCACGAGGCCGAGGTGGCGCACTTAAACTTGTAATTTGCCCCTTCAGAAGTGTCCTGCTGAGACCTAGACCCCCAGATGTGGCACCACATATGCTGCCCCAGCCCCCTCCCTCCCCGCTTCGGCGCTGTCTCCACACTGGTTCTGGAGACCAGCCCAGATGGCTGCCCCCTGCACAGCCTGCCCGAGACCTGCCGCCTCCCTGGGCCCTGCTTCCCTGAGCCCTGGGCGGGCCTGGCCGAGGGGCTGTGGGGTGGGTGGGAGGGGTGTTCCTACAAGCCAAAAAGGTTCATGCTGTTTTTGTTTACACAGGTCTTAACATTGTTGTAGCAGGAAGCACATGTGCAGAGAACAATGGAAACAAGTCAGAAGCAGCTGACTCCACAGAGACGATCCCATTTTATGTATAAAAAAAAGTTTATATCTGATCACCTTGAAATCTTCAGCTCGTTGTTCTGGTGTCTTGAGCGACTGTTGAACTGAGTAACTCCTAGGGAGACCGAGCCTCGGCGTCGGAGGCTCCCGTCAGGCCCCTCGGCTCCCCTTGCGTGTCCTGAGAGGGACCGACTCCTGCTGCTGCACGGCCGCCGAGCTGTCCAGCCCTGGAGAGGGGGGTGCTTGCCCTTGAGCCTCTGGTGCATCGGTTGCTTCAGATCTGAGTGGAAGTCAGTTCCAAGTAGGGAAGGTTAGATAGCACCCCGCTTCCCCGCCTGGGTGCCCCAGCTGGTCCAGTGAGGCTCAGGAGCACAGGGTTTACCCCAGATCTCTCACCTCACAGCTCTGCCCCCGAGTAGTGCCCAGGCCGGAGGGAGGAGGGAGCTGAGCCTGTGGGGTGAGGCTTTTCCTTCTGCTCCGCTGTGCATTGTGGGGAGTTCATGGATCCTGGAGGGGTGACTAGGACCCTTGGTCCTCGCCACATGACTCAGTGCTGGAACCGGGCCTGAGAAGCTCTGCCTGTGGCCCTGTGCTTCAGCTGACAGCACCTCGCAGGGGCCCTGGACAGTCGCGCTTGTCCTGGCAGATGGCCCTAGACGGGGATATTAGTAGAGGGTGATGGTTCCTAATGGCTCCCCCGGGCCCTGTGTGAGAACAAAACAAAACTACAAGTAGTTTGCTGAATATGCGTGTCAGGGAAACAGTCTTCTGAATTAGTGTTGATTGAATCTGAACCTTGATCACCTTTGAACCTTTATTTTATAATTTGATCCTTAAAAGAAAAGGTTTTGTGGCTTTGCGAAGGTGCAGCCTTCAGCCCCCTAGAGGTTGTGCTGTCAAGTCTCGAGATCGGTTGTAAAGGCCCCGGTTTTGAGTTACGCGGGGCAGTGTCAGGAGGCGGCCAGGCCTGTGTGTGGTGTGAGCAGCGGGGCGCTCGTGCGCGTGCGGGCATGTACCTGTGCGGGCTCAGTGCCCGCTCCCCTGCCCCTCCCCGGCGTCTCCTCCCCCCTGTGCCTCTGGAAATGGGGCGAATTTTCTTCAGTTAAAAACAGAAATAGAAGCGATGGTCTTGACCCACTTTACACTTACTTATTCCAGGCTCTCACACACACTTGTTCATGGGGCCGCGAGAAGAGGGTCCTTGGAGCAGGGTCGCGCCGGCGCCTTCTCAGCGGCACTTTGCCGTCCCGCCAGCCCCGCATCCGGCCTCAGGACGGCTCTGCCAGGGCGTTCATTGTCCTCAGGACCCAGAATGAGTCTGAGCCGAGCATGCCTGAAAACGAAATAGATTTAAGTGACCCGCTCTGTCCTGCCCGCGCTGTCCGGAGGGGATCGTGGGCTGGCCGCGGGCACAGGTCACCTGCGTGCGCCTCACCCCACGCGCCGGGGCTGCTCAGTGGCCACGCTTCTCCTAAGCACCCCCCCCCGCCCCCTGCGATGGATGATGTGGTTACATATTGTCCCGCAGGAATGGATGCTCCCAGCATGCAGCCTCTGTGTGCCCGCGGGCGTCCAGGGTTTGGGGTGGGCAGGTGCAGCGCGTAAGCGCCCCCACGGGCAAACGCGGCCAGGGCAGCCCTCCCGCTCCTGCTCTCTTCGCGTCTTAATTTGCCTCTCCTGTGACTGCAGAGTGGGAAAGCGTTGAGATTTGGGGGTAAATGTAAACATTTCTGTGATTGAAATGACTGGCGGGCTTTGGAATTGGGAGTCACAGGCCTGGGTTCCTGCACCTCCCGATGAGGAGAAGCTGGAGCGTCGATGGCGTCGCAGTAGCGAGACTCCCAGCGAGAGTCTGGGGAGACGCCTGAGAAGTGGAACTGGGGAGGCAGAAAGCAGACACTGAGCATTTCCCTTGCTCTTGAGTAATTGAAAAGCTAACTTTGGCATCCAGCAAGGTGAAGCAAGATGCAGCAAGATGCTTCCTAGATCAAGTGACATCACAGAGCTGCAGGGGGCGCTTGGGGGGCATCACCTGGGCAATGCGGACGCGCGTGTGGCCCAGCTCACCTCTGCGCATGTCCCCCGCCCTCTGTCCCCTGTGGGCCGAAGCCAGAGCACCAGGTTGTTCTTGGAGCCTTTGGGGACGTTGTCTTTCTCTCTCTTTTTTTTTAACACAAAGAGCAAAAAGCACAGTCAGGGAGGCGGCATCCTGCGAGGGCCGCCTGGCTCCAGGTGAGTGTATTCGTGGCACTAACGTGTGACAAATTGTTCCACGATCTGAAACTCCTCTTCAGGCCTCGTCTTTTTCGTTTGTCAGGTTTTGCTCATTTCATTGTGAGCGCCTGTTCTTTCCTGCCCGCCGAAGGAGCCCGCCGAGACCACAGAGAGAGAAGGCCCAGTTGAACTTGGATGTTACTTCCCGTTGAGAAGTAACTAGCATTTCTGATCCAATCAGTAAATATGTTTCAGTTCCTTTTGAATAAAGCGTGAAAAGCAAAGAGCGGATTTTTATGTACCACGAAGCAAAACAAAAACAAGAAAGCCTCTCAGGGCATAATGCATTTTTCATTAAACTTACTGCTGAACTATTTTGATTATGTAATCTTATCCTCCCGTGAAAGTATAAAAAGTGTGAATTCTGGGGTGAAGAAATAATTGCAGAAGGTGGTTAATGAGGCAGAACTCACAAATCTGCATTTCTAGTTTTGTGGACAAATAAATCATCAGTGGAAGGAGAAATGTAAAGGAATTCTTGATTGCATTCAAGAGAGGCGAGGTTGAACTTTTTTTTTTTTTTTTTTTTAACTAAAATAGACTTTTACAGCCTCTCAGAGGGATGTCGTGGGTATTAAATAAGTGTCATGTGCCCGGAATAGCAGCCTGGGCGCAGGGAGCCGAGTGCCGGCTGTTTATTCTTATAAGGATTTTAGTGTGAAGATTAAATCATGTTTTGATCGTGCATAATACGCCGTGCTATAACTTTATTACGGTGACTGTCCACTTGTAATGCCATGAAGAGTGGCTCTTAAAGCCAGGAAGAAACGGGCGTGTTTCTTGGTGCTTCGGCAGATGCTGGGGAGGCCTCCCAAGTGCGGCCCCAGCGGCCTGGCGCAGGGCAGGCTCGTAACCGGGAGCTCTGTTGACATTACGAGGCTTTGAGAACTCTGAAGGTCTGATGGGCTCACTGCTTTCAGTGCTCCCCACCATTGCTGGGGGGTGTCCCGAGTGTCCGGGGCTGCGTGCAGGGCCAGCCAGTGCCCCCTAAGCTGCCGCAGAACCCCACATCTTGCGCTCGCTGACTCGGGATCCAGTTCTCACTCAGCTCCTGCAGTGCAGAGCGTGTCGTGTGCCTGAGATCTTCCCGAGCGGGGGCCTGAGGGTGCCCCTGGTGGCCCACAGAGGGCTTCAGCAGGGAGGGCCTTGCTCCTGGGCCCACCACAGCCTTCAGAAGGGGAGTTGCCTTGGGTTTGGTTCTTTCTGAGAACTTCTTAGCCATTCAGTGGATTTTGGAAAGCCCCAGGTGGTGAGTGTTACCCCCCACCCCGACCCCATGATCTCACACACTTTCATGTTTTGTGGCGCCAGAGGCACAGCCTCACTTGGCCCTTCTGTGACCGCACAGGTTGGGGTGCTTCTGGTGGGAGGGTTTGCAGGGGAACTGGCCATAGGAAGGTGCATGGATACTCCACAGGGGCCAGGCACCCATTCGTAGATGCCCCCCTGAACCTGCCCTGTCCAGCATGTGGGGGCCACGGCACTCGGTGGTGGTCCCTGGGGACGGCTGGAATCGGGGGCATTCTGCCTTCCTGCTTAGTCACTGGCCAGACTGTGACTCTTGGCCTTTGGGTGAGACCAGGAACCGAACCCCACCTCCACCCCTGAAAGTGGGGGGCCCTGGTAAAGTCGCTCTGTCTTTGATGGGTGTCCTCAGCTGGGGGAGAGGGTGGCGCCGCTGAGTCTAACCCCCAGGTCAGGAGCCATGTGAGGCTGAAGGGGCCAGTGGTTGGAAACTGGACCTCGCGGCAGGCGCCTAAGTACAGGTCCCTTGTCTTCCCCAAAGGCCACCCCCGCTCTTTAATTTAAAAGTTATTTGAAGAATCCAGGCTTCTTGTTTCAGAATGGCTTCATATTCACAGCCAAGTTGCGGAGGAGGTGCGGCGCTCCCCCGCCCCCGGCCGTCCCCACCCTTGGTTGCCCCCTCGGCTCACTTGCACGTGCGTGTTTTCCCAGTGGCCCCATACGTGGCCCACGGCCTTTGAGGCCAGTGCTGACCAGCCCTGGGCTCGGGCCGCAGCCTTTGTCTCGATGCCCCACTCTGCTTCTGGACCTGTCCTATTTCTGCCTCAGACCGTGTCTGTGGTCACTGGACACTAGGAGGCCTGTCTTTGATTTTCCTGGATCTCAGCCCCCGTGTAGCTGCCCCGTCTGTGCCCTGCGTGGCCTGTGGACACGAGGCAGGCGGGCACGGGGTTCCACGGCGTCGCTTCCCATGGCTGCATCCCAATTCCAGCCAAGGCAGAAGCACTGCATATACCCCCCCCATGAGCCCCCCAGATAATTACCTTCAGAAATACAGAAGGAAACTCGGGGGGACTTACAGTTAAAAATCCAGTGGCGAGTTCCAGCACAGTCTATTACTTGCATTATTATAGAAACGGAGAAAATAGCAACTCACGCTTTATGTACCGTCACTGTTTAAGGAGATGATTCTGCAGACCATGCCTAATGGGATTTTTTGGACAACCTTGAGGGCTCCCTCCTCAGATGGAGGTGTGCAGTCAGGGAGGCGGAGAGGCCTGGTTGGTCACCGGCCTGCAGCGGGGCCGAGTCCTGGGCACCAGCTGCCCACACCCTGAGGCGCTGCAGCCCACCCTTGTTCCTACCCAGTGTGTGTCCTGGACTAAATCAGGCTCTGGGAGTGGGTTTTGCATTTTGAGTTCATTTTGGAGGACCCAGCTTCACTGAAAATGACGTTTGTTTTAAAGATGCCGCCACCCTGTGTTTCTGTGAACCCAATAAAAATAGCTTGGAATAAAATTTAATTATGCTTTACTGAATATTTCATGTGAAATTAAGGGGCAAAATTTGCCTTTAAAAAGCACTATAGGTTTGGAAAGAATTAGGCCTTTGTAGGTTCTTTGGACGATACGATAATTAAAAGATTTGTTCAGCTGTTTTTTTTTCCCTTTTTGAGGAATTTAAGGAAATTCCCCGCCCTCCACCGACCACCTCAGACATCAGGCCGCTGGCTCCGGTGAGCCAGCATCTTCCTGTCAAGTGTAAAATAGGTTTTTAATCTTCTGATGGAGATGTTTAATAGAAAGTAAGTGTGAGACTTGCTTTGGTTTCTGCTGAACCTGTATTTAAATCCACACAAACAGTTTGAATCAAGTGAAAACATCACTGGACCAGCTATTTTCAACATTGCAGGATGTAAGAACGCTAAATGGGGCTCCCTTTTAAAAATAGAAATGGCTGCTTGCATTTACATAATTACTGCTAACTAGCACAACATTTTAAATGGTGACAAACTCTGGGTAGAAAAAGTATCTGTTTTTAAAAGCCTGGTAAGAGAAATTCGAACGCCAGAAGCTACCTGGCGCTGAGGGCTTTTGCAGAAGCAGGGACTGGAGGCTTTGCTTCCTGCTGTCCTGGAGGAGGGGGCTTGGGCAGCTCCTCAGAGACCCCTAAGCTGCCCGCCCTCTCCCCCCGACCCCGGCCCCAGCCCCCGTCATTTTGAAGTGGGAGCCCAAGGAGTCATTCCCTCCCCTGTTGGGGAGGGCGTTGAAAGGTGTCTGGGGGTAAAGTTCAGAGTCGGTGGAAAGGGCGTGGGGGCAGATCTGTGACAGTGAAGAGGGCGTTGGCTGTACAGACTCAGCAGTGCTTCCAGCCAGTCACTCGGGAGTGCCCTTGAGCCTGCCCTTCCCATCCCAGTACGATCCACCCGTAAGGTGCTTTGCTCTTCCGCTCTGCACATCCCCACTGCCACCACCTCGCCCAGGCTGCCCTCATTCTCTCTGCCTGGACATCCTGCTCCTGTCTGGACTTGTCTCCTGCAGCCTTGCAGGAACCAGGCTGGTCGGTGCCTTTGCATCCACTCGGAGTGGTCAACCTGCGTGACCCGGTTCCTGCCCTGCGCCAGGCCCCGCCACAGGCTCTGTCCTCTGCACGCTGGCCCTGGCCACACCGGGGATGCACCACGCAGGACTGTCCTTTGCACGAGCTGTTTGCTCTGTGTGGCTGGCCCTTGGCATGTGCTGGCATCTTCCTGCCGCCAGGGCACCCTCCCACGACAGCCCCATCTGCCAGACCCCTCCACGCTGTCATGCGGCCTATCTGATCTTGTCACACGTTTGTTGTTTACTATTGCACAGACCATCTTTGCATATCTTTTTAGTTTTCACCTCTCCTCCCTACCCCCCGGAATGTCTGCTCTTTCGGGGCGGGGGTCTTGTCTGTGTTCCTAGCCGCTGGGCGTGTGCGCAGGTGCAGTCACTGGTGGGGTGCAGGCGGGAGTGGAGCGGCAAGGGCATGCCTGTGCAGGCCAGCCCGGCCTGGCGCTGACCAGGGTCCTGAAGTGCTAGAGGTCCCCATGTGGCTTTGGGACAGTTGGGACAACGTGGCCCTAGACCTTGCTTGGCGTTGCCAGCTGACATTGGGAATTTGCAGAACGAACGGCCGAACTTGCCCGGGAGCTGTCTGTGTCCCAAGTGCTGGTTGCCAAGCGCCCGGGGAGGCGAGAAGCCAGAGCTCTAGGCCATGGCGGGCACTCGGCCTCCGTGCTCGGGCTGTGGGGCAGTGGCTTCCTTTGCCAAGGCTGAATTGAACTTCTCTCCCACCCAGCCTGACGAGCCGCATTTTTTATGATTTGTGCCAACTTGGCGGGGCTGGTCTGGGCGAGGGGCGCCTCTGCTGTCTTTGGGTGCCCAGCTGTCCAGCTTCTGAGAGCAGCTTCTCACTGCCTCGGTTTTCCTCCTGGCAACATCTCAGGTTTTTAGGAGGAGAATTAAGGCTGCTGATACCTCAAAGACTGGCGAGGGGGCTTGGAAGTTAGTTAGCAGAGCCCTTCATGTTCAGCGTCCCAGGGAAGTGAAGAAGCACGTTCCAGCTCGCTGTGCCTCGGGGAGCGTGCCTCATGTGCGGCTGTGGCCCATGCGGCCTGTCTGCTAAGCCCACGCTCCCCTTCATGCTGCTGTCTTTGTGGGACATCCTCACAGTGGCTGGTGGCTTAAGTGGAATTGGTGACTTCCCAGTTACAGTGGGCGGGGCCTTTTTAGGCCTGGGGGCAGCCCCGGAGCTGGGGGACGTCAGCTGCTTTTGACTGAGTGGCTGCTCACTAGACCTGATGGCAGCATCTCTCCCTTCCTGTGTGTGACCAGAGCCCAGGGCTGCCTCTTCCCGACTAGAAAACCCCTGAGGGGCAAGGGCAGGTAAGAGCAGAGAGGGCCTGGGCTGCTGGGCCGGGAGGTGTGAGACAACGTAGGGCAGGCAGGGCTGCAGGTCGGGGTTTAGCCAGTGGTGAAGGCTCTCATGTGTGCCGAGGGGGCGCCCGCAGTGGGTGGTTGTCCCTGGCCTGTGAGCTGGTGACGGGCTGGGAGGACGTGGCAGTCACTGGATCCTACTTGTAACCTCAGCCAGTCTTCACGGAGGTCATTTCTCTCTGCTGCCAGCCACGCCAGCTGCCGCCCCTCCCCTGTGTCCCTTTGCGGGGCTGCTTTTGAAGTTACTGTGCTGGCTTAGTCGACTGGGTCTTCTAAGCATTTTGCACATAAACTGGGCACCAGGGGTTGATAATGTGATAGGATTAGGTGGCCAGGGACTTGCCCTCGGGGATCAGTGGGCATCGGTGTGTCCAATGCCAGGACGTTGGTTTGACACATGTGCAGTGTCTATGGCAATTCCTATTTACTTGTTTGGATGCAACATGAAGACGACTGCCTGTGATGCAGTGGGAGGATGCGGCGCTGACCCTGTCTCCGGCCTCGACTTTGGGAGCAAGGGCAGAGCCCTCACTTACTGTTCTTGGCTCTATCCTTAGACTTAGAGGGGCCCGGATGACCGCCTGCCCACAGGCTGGCCCGTCTCGTGCCGGTGCTTGTGCTGGCCGAGCATTGCCAGCCTTCCTGGCCAGCCCCCCACGCCCGCCCTTGCCTTTGCACCCACCAGTTCTGGAACCTGATGAGCCCTGTTGCCTGGGGCTGGTGCCGGCCCAGCTGCTCCTGCCCTAAGCTGCGTGTCCTTGCTGAGGGCAAGGGTGGCGCCTTCAGCATTTCTGAAGCCGGTTGAGAAGCGTAGGTGTTTGTTCAGGTGTAGCGTGCCCCACGGGGGAGAGCCTAGCTTCGTGTCTGCTAACGGTGCATCCAGCGCTCGTCCGCAGGTGTGTGTGTTGGGGGGTGCTCAGCCCGCCTGTCAGGCAGGCCCGTCGCAGCTCCTGGGGGAGAGGGCTCGTGACTGGGGACGCTAATCCTGGGGAACTGGGCATGTGAGTTTTCCCCTCAGGTTTTACGGGCAGTTTTGGGGGGCAGTTGAGGAAAGACACAGGACGGGGTCTTCCCGAGTCTCATGTCCGGTGGGATCCCCTTCGCTGTAGCTGGCCCCTGGCCTGATTACTGGAATGGGCTCTGCCCTCTGGCCACGCTTGGTCTCCACGTAGGTGTCTGGCTCTCTCGGGGCCCCTGGCTTTCTGTTGGAACTGTTACTGCCATTTGTCCCCGCACCCCAGCTCCTGGCCCGCGCTGGCCTCTGTCCACGAGGTTTCCTGTCCCTCGGCTGCCGGGGAGCTGCTGCTCAGGGAAGGGTGCCCGTGTGCTCGGCCCACAGAGGCCCCGTGGGGGACGCCCGGGCTCCGCAGGGATGGCAAGGGACAGCCCCAGCCGGGCCCGGGCCGTGTAGCTGATGGATGGCGCCTGTTCTGGGAAGCCGCTTACAGTCTCATGTGCGCGGACTTCTAGAATAAATGACTGCTTTCTTAATATTTTGAATCATTTTCTTCAGCACATGTTTTGTAGTCGTGGTTTGAAAGCTTGCCAGATATGTGCCTTCGCACAGCTCCCCGTGGGGCTGGATATACAACCGGGCCAAACAGTGTGATTTAAGGTTGAACATAATTGGGAACTGAGCAGTCACTTGCTTGCGTTTGATGGAATGGCAGCGGCGCGCGCTGGAGTTATTTCTCCGTTAAAAAATTATATAACACACACACACACACACACACACACACACACACACTCTCAGAGTCTCACGGCCTCATCATAAAGAAGTCGTGTCTGGAGCCACTGGGCAGAAACACTAGCACGATAAATAATTGCTTGACTTTTGTGGTGCGGCAGTAATTAACTTCAAACAGATGCTGGCGGCTGATGGCCTCGCTGTGGCTGAGGACCTCAGTCACGTCACAGAGGGTCGCAGGCTGGGAAGGCCCGCGTGGCGGGGATGCAGCTGAAGCTGGGCCCTTCCGTGACGGGTGTTCCCGTGCGCTGCAGCAATTGAGCCGTAAACGTGGCGATCTTGGCGTGGCCTCCCGTTCAACAGGGGTCTTTGGGTTTTGCATTTCAAACACTGCCGTGTGTTTGTCACTGTGGGGCTGGCGGCCGCCTGCCACCCAGTCCTTTTCATGTGCCTCAAAAGAGGAAATCCAGATCTTGAGAAGTCACTCGTTGAGACCCCAAGTTTGTTTGCCAGACGAGGGAGCGCCTATGCCCAGAAGCTTATGGCCGTCGTCTGCGTCCCGGAGGGAGCAGATAACGGAGGACCTGCTGGTTCCTCAGCTCCCCTCCTCGTGGCGAGGAAGCTGTGGCGTCTGAGTCATCACAGCGCCAGGACGCCCGACGCCGTGCCGCGAACAGCCTTCCATCACCCTTCGTCCCTCTAGCAGGGAGAGGACGTCGGATTCTGCAGTAAAAAATTTGCCACCTCAACGTGGGCAATTCAGGGGAATTTGCCCCGAGTTTATTTTGGGGAAGGGGAGGCTGTCTAATCTGGAGAAGAATGCATCGTTTGGTGGAATTTCAGAGAGTCACATTATTCCAATTCTAGAGCTTGATTCTATTTGCAAACATGATTGTGAGAAATCTCCGGGGGAGAAATACACTCATGTGGCCCCTGCCGGGGTTGGCGAAGTCTCCCAGACATGAGGAGGGCAAGGGCCTTCCTGTGTGTTAGCAAAGAGAGGAAGACGGAGTCAAAAAATCAGCGCCGTTTATAGTAGCCTTGGTGATGTCCAGGTGTGTTAGGGCAAGACTAGGCAGGCGGGCGTGAGACGGCGCCGTGAGGGCCCGCGGAGGGGCAGCTGTGCCGCAGCTGGAAGGGCCTGTCGTGTTTTCAGGCCGCGTCTCCTCCCAGCTCATTTGGGCCTGGCGCGCCATGCTCGTCAGCGTGCAGGCGAGCCGAGTATGAAGTCGGCGTGGAAATACAAGGGACCGAGAAAAGCCAAATCAGATTTGAACAAGAACAGAGCTAGAGATGGCGCTGCCTGACCTTGGAGACGTGCTTTGAAGCGACAGCCACGGGGCCGGGAGGCGTAGACGCGGGTCAGCGGGAAGCGCGGAGACCCGGCATGGACCGCGGCGCGCTCAGCTGATGTTGACCGAAGTGTGGAGGCAGCGTGCCGGGAGGGGGTCTTTTGATGAGCTGTGACGAGATGATTGGGTGTCACGCGGAAGGCACAGGCCTCGCGCCCACCCTCCCGCCACCTGCACCATGTAGGGCGTTGAATCAGGATGGACCTTAGACTTCAATTTAGTCTAAAACTATAAAACCTCTAGAAGCAAACACAGGAGAAAATTGTTGTGACCTTGGCATGAGTAAAGATCTCCTAGATACCCAAAGTACAATCCACGTGAGAAAAATGATGCCACCGGCTGGAAGGGAACCTTTGCAAAACCCTTGTCTCATCAAAGACTTGGATCCAGAACACATGGAGAACCCTGACAGCTCGGCGTGAAGACAGCCCTATTAGAAAACGGGCGAGTGATTTGAATCGACGGTGGAACGTGCAGATGGCAGCCAAGCCAGCATGTTCGTGTCCTTAGTTATCAGGGAAACGAAACGGAAAACCTCAGTGCGGGGTGGACACGCCGTTTAGAACGTGTTCAAAACAAAGCAGACATCTTCATAAGCAGCCCTCATACCTGGCTGGCGGGGCTGCACGCCGGGGTTGCAGCGTGGACAGATGGGGGACGGCTTCCTGCAGATAGACTCTGACGAAGGCGCTTGTCTGTGTTCCCAGTGCGACCCGGCAGCCCCCTGCAGGCGGTTACCTAAGAGAAGGAGCAGTTAGGGGTCTGCAGAGACCGGCGGTGACTCTCCACCCCACTTTGGCCGTGACCTCCACGAGGCACCCTTCTGCACGAGCGGCCCGCGGCTCCCCGGCTGCTCCTCGGCAGCGAAGAGGGCCAGTCGAGTCCGGGGCGGGGCTCCCACGCGCACTCTGTGCAGAGGACGAGCTGGGCTCAGAGGTGCATCCTGCCCGGACCCTCTGGAAGAGGCCAGCTGCCTGGGATGCCCGCGCGGGGGCTGCGGGGCCTCGCGGTGCGGGGCACAGGCTCAGGGAGCGTGAGGTGGACATGGGCTGTGGTCTTGTGCTGACGCTTGGGCTGCGGCGTGCAGGCCACTCGCGGACAGGCGCTTCGCGAGACACCTGTGGTGTGTGCTGAACACGGGGAGGGGCTCCGTGTGGTTGTGCGTTAGGGGACCCACTGCACAGTAGAGCCTCAGGGAGCCGCCCCCGGAGCGGCCGAGAATCCACCCGCCTGAGGTGGGGTGAGCGTTGGGGGGAGGCAGCGTCCTCGAGTGGGCGGCGGCGGGGGGCAGCGTCTTCAGGCACCTGCTCGGCAGCTCTTGTGACACACCTGTGCTCTGGCCCAGCGGGTCCGCTCTGATGTTTTTACCCAGAGAAGTGACAATGACCCACAGCACACTTGTGCAAGAACGTGGTGTAAGCCTTAAACGGGGCCGCCCTCGGCATCTGGAAGACGGGCCAGCAAGTGGCCACACGTACAGCTGCGGGGGCCGAGGACCGGCCTGTGGTGCGTGGGCGCGGCAGGGGCCTGCGGCATCGGGAGCTGCTCGGAGAGCAGAGAAGGGAAATGACTGGGCAGCCGGGCACCCATGGGCGTGGGGGGTGAGGCGTGGGCGTGCGTGTGCGTGGGGCCCTCAGCGCGTGCCGTCCACAGTATGTCAGTCAGAAATGACGGTTTCTCCAGGACGTACTTTCACGGACTCTCTTGAGAGTCCTTGTTTTCTCTCGTTCTATTCTGACCCCTGGGGTTCTCCTTGCCCCGCGCCGCCACCGCCCCCCACCTGTGAGCTTTTCTGTGCTGCCGCCTGTCTCCACCCGCCCCAGTTGGTCCTGGTGACCTGTGACCCCTGAACTGTGCTGGGTCTCCCTGCCGCGGCCCCCACCCTGGGGCTCAGTGGCCCGTTGGGTCACCTCCTGCTCCCTGGGGCCGGCCCGCGCGCCCCTTCCCTGTGTCATCCCTGGCCCCAGGGACGAGCTGTTGGGGCGCTGTGTCTGCAGGCGCCTCGGGTGTTTCTGTCACAGTCTGCGAGTGTCAGCCCATGCGGGGGCAGGCCAGGCAGCCGGAGCGCGGGAGGACACAGCGCTGCAGGCGCAGGGAAGGTGCCCCCACCCGCCCACACTGTCCCCTGCACCTGCAGCCGCCCTGAGGGATGCGGAGGGTGCGGCCTCCCTGCAATGTCTGCGTCCTCTGACCCCTGAGCCTGCGGAGTGCCCCGATGCGGGGATTCGCAGGACTGACGCCAGGAGCGATGTCCCCGTCCTGCGACCTGACCCTGGAGTCCTCTGCCTGCGACCTGACCCTGGAGAACCCCCCCATCCCCGCCGCCCTACTCTGTGCAGCGCCGGAAGGGCCCCACCCCTAACAGGAGCGTGACTTCCTGCCCAGTGGCTGGCTGCGGAGGGCATCTCGGGAGACGCCGGAAGGCTCGTCCCGCCCTGGCGGGGCTGCAGGTGGGCAGTGGCCCCTGCCTGGGCTGCCGGCTCGCGGGGGCGGCCAGCGGCTCTGTCTGGACCGCCACTGACACGCCGGGGGGGCATGGGGTGGTGGAGCTGGGCATCTTTAATTGATGCCTTTAATAATTACTGTTTAAGCAACAGAAGGCGAAGCGAGATGGTTTCAAAGGCAAATCTGAGAGGCCCACATGTGGAAGCTGGCGCAGAAACCTGTGCCTCCGCCCCCGCGCGCTGCCTGTTATCTAAATGTATTTTTTATTTAATTTTCCCTCCCCCTCAATTTGGAGCGCGGCAGTCTTTTCCCTGAAGGGAATGAAAGAGGAAGGTGCCGTATGGAATATTCTTCTGCAGTTATTATTTGCCTGGGGCCCGTTCAAGTTTCTCCGGTGAATGAAAATGTCTGCGTTTCAGGGGAGCTGGGCCTGCCCGGCCGCGCACTCCCGGGGACCGCCGTGGCCCTGTGCCCGGCAGCTTCCTTGCTGGACCGAGGAGGAAGCGGAGATCGTTTTAAACATAGACATCAGTTTCGGGTCGCAGTAGTTCAGTGTTTGTGACTTGTCTGTTCTAGTTGCTTTCCAGTTTGCTTTCCAAAAATCCGGTGTGCGGTTTCCTCCCTGTTCTTGAGTTGCGGAGACAGTAAGAGGCTGAGCACATCCTGCCGCGGGCAGACCGGCAGCGTCCCCTTTGCTGAGTCGCCAGGCCGCTGGGCTCTGGACGGATAGAGGGACACAGCCCCAGACCTCCAGGAGCTCTTGCGATCGGCCTCTGCTGCCGCCCTCCCGCCTTCCCACCATCCGGCCTGTGTGCCCAGGAGGGTGCAGAGATGGTACAGGATGCACGAGCCCCTGCAGCTCCTGTCAGGCCTGCCCCTCCCCCCTTCCTGGTGTGCTGCGGGCTGAGCTGCAAAGGGAGGCAACCGAGGAGCCCTGGCCTTGGTCCAGATGCCACTCTGACCTTCACGAGCCATGGCGCTGCTCGGCCTCAGGTGGCTCCTGCCAGACAGCGGGGTGCACTCTTCCCTGGGGACAGTCCTTTCCCGGGAGATACTGAAGTCGCTGTGAGTCCAGCATCAAGTACCAGGCCAGTCCCTCGGGGAGTAGGGGTTCACTCCAGGGGCCAGAGCCAGCCCTCACCTGGCAGAGTGCCCTCGGATCTCACCCCTGATCAGAGAGCGAGCCCCTGGGGACTGGCTGGCCAGCCAGGCCTCTGTCCCCTCCCTGGCCCCCAGAAGCCACGCGCCTCTTGTCAAGCCCACTCACTCCGCTTCTGGTGAAATCCAGAGGCTTCCTGTGGCCTCTGGGCCTCAGGGGTATGCTCCCAGCAACCCTGTCTGCACTGTGCACTTGTTCTTCTGCTTTGAGCCCAGACGGCGTGCACATGCCCCCTGCAAGGTGCCCTGCGCCCACCCCTCTCTGCCTGCTGGCCTCATCCCCTCGGTGTGGCCTTTGCCCCCCTGGAGCTCAGCACAGGAGGAAGGTCCTCCCTGACCAGCCCACTCACAGCCTGGGCCTCCTGAGCCTGTGGGTGCTGGTGTCCAGCCAGGACGCAGCCTCTCCTGGAGCGGGCAGGCCACTGCCAGGCTTCTGTGGCGATTTCATGTCTGGCCCTTCTGCCCTCAGCTTCTGTGGTTCCTGGCACTGCAGATGCTCAGCTCCAATATTCAGGAAGCGCCTTGAAGGTAGAACTTGAGCGGCTCTTCCCAGGAGGTGTGTCAGCAGCGGCGCACTCACCCCCTGCGTCTCCCCTCAGCCCACCCCCGGGCCCGCGGCCTGGACACGGCCTCGTCGCACAGCTAGAATTCACAGCCGCCAAGCACAGGCCAGCATTTTGTTGGCTGGAGAGCTGGGAAGGTGGAGGGGAAATAAAAGACACTTTGGTTCACCTTTAATAAAATTCTCTCTTGGAGGCCCCGGGCGTGGCGTGCGGGTCGGGGTCTCGCTAACGCCCGGGCTCACTGGCCCTGCTCGCGGGACGGTCTCCTCTGGGGCCTCGGTGGCGCAGCTTCTCACCAGGAGCGGTTATTGACAGGTGCGTGTGCAATATTAATTTAGCCAGATCCGGCATCTTCAGAATCGCACACGAGTATTGAGAAATCATTGCTGAAACTGCTTGATCGATTTAAATTTAATTAAAAGGCATCGGATCAAAGAATAACATGGTAAAGGACAATCATAACCACAAGCATCCTGGCCCTCCTGTATCGTGACCCCGTGTCCGTTTCTCCAGGGGAGGGCAGGCCGCCTGCCGCACCCTCCTCTCAGGAGCACGGGCTCTCCGCGCCCACCGCAAAGCCCGCTCGACTGGCGGCTTCGGGCCCAGAGGGGGCAGGCCTGGGCCGCCTGCCAGTTCCGATGGCGGCACGTGGGGCAGTCACCTGGCGGCCGATATTTGCATGGACTGAGAATTAATTCAGGACACACGTGGAAAGGCAGCGTCACAGCTGTGCTTGGAGAGAAAAAGCCATGGATGCTCTTTCTAAGCAGCTCCCTGGATGACACATGAAGGAAGAGGCGCCCGGGCCCCGTGAGTGAGGGCGGGAGGGTGGGCGAGGCCGTCTCAGGGCCCTGCCCGGAGTCTCCAGCAGGGGGCGCCGCTCTCAGGTGGGCGGGTCCCCACCCGGGTGTGCCCCAGAGCACCTGTGGGGGCTGAGGGGCCTGTGCCTGGCCGAGGTCAGGGGTGTGGGAGGGCCTGGCAGCTCGGCACGGGGGTCTGTGGGACGGCTGCCATGTTGTCTGAGGCAGGTGACCGTCCCCCTGGGCACCAGGAGGCGTGAGGGCCGCCCTCGGTCACGGTTTGGGGCTCTGCCTCTCAGGCTCGCTGCGGGACGGCCTGGCGGCTCTGGGCTTCCTCCTGACCCGGAAGCTTCCTGCACCCGCCTCGCTGCTGTCCCAGGGCAGCGGGCTGTGGAGGCCGCCGACCTCGGCCCTGCCGGTCCCCAGCTCCGTGGGCCTCCTCCCGCGCCACCCGGGTCCCGCAGCCGCCCCTCCTGGGCTCCGCGTCCTCTGGCTAGCGACCGGGCGAGGTGGCGAGGTCCTCCGAGCTCCGCTCCTGCTGGAGAGGCCGGTGAGGCTGCGTTGCCTGTGGGGGCCCCGGTGGAGCCCAGGGTCGAAGGGGCGCTGGCCTGTCTTCCTTCTGCGGGGTTGTAATTAAAGTTCACCTTCCGGCCGATTCTGAAGCCGCTGGGAGCTTTGTTCGGGTGACCTGCTTGGGGGGAGGCGCTGTCATCCTGGACGCCGGGGTGACAGCGCCGCCCTCCCCCGCTGCGCCACCCTCTCCCCCCGGGCCCTTCCAGTGTCTGCAGGGCCCAGCCCGTGGCTGCTCCCTTTGTTTTTAAAGGCGGTTGCTGGCCTGGCTCCTCGAAGGGACAGCTGAAGGCGGGGGGTGTGCGGGGCTGCCGGGAGGCCGCCGCCCACCCTCGCGTCCCTGATGTCACGACTCGGGAAGGTCGCCGGGAGCCGCCGTCCTCTCGCGCCCACTGTATTTGCAGAGCAGAGCAAACAGGGCCGGGCACCTGCGCTGAATCTCGGATCAGGGGACGTTGATGTCGCAGCCGGGCACCTAACACTGCGGTCTCCGGGGACTCGCAGAGGGGGAATCCGAGGTGCGGGGGGCCAGGGCCCTGGCGCCAGCCTCTCCAGAGCCAGAAGCCCACTGCCGGGTGTGAGGGGACGGGAGTGGCTGGCGGGTGTGGGCCCGGAGGGTGTCGGTCCCTGCGGTTGTCCTCCAGGCTGCCCCCGAGTCACTGCGCATCTGCGAAGGGGGGGTACCTTCCTTCGGGAGCCGCTGCGTTGATTACACCCTCCGACTCCCCTGTGCCCCCCACTCCTGGACGCCACTTTGCCGTGACTCAATAGACCGAAGAGAGGGCCTGGGGCGGGTGTCCCTGGAGGCCCCTGTCCTGCGCTCCTTGGACATGGGGGTGACTTCTCAGGCCAGAAGAGCCGGCCGCTCCACCAGGAGGTCCTGGGGGGAGCCTGGTGGCCCAGGGAGCCCACTGGTATGTGGGTGCCAGGGAGCAGGCACTGCCTGTTGCCAAGGACGCCCATTGTGCTCGGGGCCAGGAGGAGGAGGAGGACCAGGACCGAAGGAGCAAGAGCTGAGCCACCCTCAGCCTAGTGGGAACAGTGACGGTGGAAAAGCAGGAGCAAAGCCTCTGTGCACCGCGCCCTTGTGCTTTGTCGCCGTCTTTGAGTACCCATGGGGTAAGTGGCAGGATCAGGTTTCTCTGGCCTCCCGCCATTAGCATCAATAATTGACACCTGTGGGCTTATACGCGGGCCTGATGGTGGACACCTGAGGTATGGTGTGGGCGTGCGTGGGTGGGCACACTGAGCCCCGAGGCTGCACATGCCAGAGCGGCAGCAGAGGGCGGGGCGGCAGCGGGTGCGGGCGGAGTGCAGCAGAGACCACTGAGAGCCCAGAAAGAGTAAAGATGCACCGGGCGCAGGGGAGGCCTCCCAGGGCTCCCTGCCCGCCCCCGCCCGGTACCTGACTGTCTCACTACAAATGGTGCAGAAAGATCCTTCAAAGCCGGAAAAAGCCATTGAGGGCTCCAGGGCTCCTCCTTTGCCCGTCTGCCTAAATCAGTAGAAAACCTGCCTTCCTGGCACTGCGGTACCCCTGCCCGAGGGCGGGCTGGGAGCCCCTCCCCACACCTGTGTCCTTCCCTGCAGCAGCATGGGGCAGTGAGTCCAGGAGTCCTGTGGCTGAGCCTGAGGACGGTCTGTTGTCTGGAGAATGGGCACGCTGGGACGGCCTCTCAGCCGCTGCCTGGCCTCTGCCCCACGCCCGCGCCGCGTGCCCCCAGGCCTGTGCCCAGCATGCCGCCACGTGCGCCTGCACCCAGGAGCCTGCTGTGTGTCCACTCAGCACAGGCCTGTGACGGTGCCTGGCACCAGGACGGCTGAAGTCACCCCCAATCATCCTGAGTAGGGGGGCACCTGGCTTCGGGGTCCCCTGATGGGTGGAGCCCACTGGGCTCAGGCCTGGGGTGGCCATTTGAGTCGGGGTGTCTGGCTCGCCGCCGGTCGGCATGCCGCCTGGGCCCTTGAGTTCACTGGCTTGGAGGCCACAGGCCACAGAGCTCACTAAGCCCAAGCTCCCCGGCTGCAGCCTGGGAGCAGAAACGCCTTCGGAGCTGCCCACCATGGGTCGGTCCCAGAGGCAGGATTTGAACCCAGCTGAGGCCTGTGGACACCAGAGCTTGCTCAGAAAGCTCTCTGGCACTGCTCGCTCCTGCCGCAGACGTGACCTGCCAGGCTGCCACCAGCGCGTTGTGAAGGCGCCTGAGTCACATTATCTGTGAAGGGACCTAAGTGTGTCCTTTCTCATCACCTGTGTGAACACTGTTGGGGACAAAAGGCCGTGGAAGTGGGGGGTGGAACCACCCTCTCCCTCTGGGCTCCAGGCTTGTGCCGCCTCTGTGCTCTGGCTGCCATGGCTTGGCCCCATGCGCCCCAGCCTGGAAGTCAGGGAGGTTGAGTTAACCTCCCCACCTGTGACTTCCACTCACCAGACACTGGCTCCATCTGGTCGCTCAGGGCTCTGGGGTTCCCTGCTCCCCCAGCGTTGTGGGGGTGCTCTCCCCAGCACAGCACCTTCATGGCAATGAGGGATTCTGTACCACGTGGCCAGCAGCCTGCTTGACCTCCAGGAGCTTTGGCCGTGGCCCTGCCTGGGGTATCTTATGGCCTCCCAGGGCTTAAATCGTCTTCTTCCTAGACACTTCCCCCTGCAGATTCTTTGTACCCTGAGTTTTGCTCTTCTTTTCCTGAATGTTTGCAAGGTGCTTTATGGTTGAGTATTTCTGGGGTTGCAGGCTCTGTGCTCACTACTACAGGCTGCTGAGGGGAGGTTGGCAGGGGAGAGGGTCAGGCAGCTCACGGAAGGGGGCACCTGGACTGGGTTCCGAAGGCAGAGTAGGAATTTGAGAGGCCACGATGGGGGGCTTCTGGTGAAAGGAAGACCCATGGGCATGGGAGCAGGCCAGGATGCATTTGGAGGCAAATGAATAGCCTGTCTCACAGGCCTTTGCCTGCGGCCTGATGGGGGGCAGGGTGGCAGCACTAGGGTGAGGGGCTCCGTTCACATCAACCTCTACTGCCTTTGGGGCACTGAGCGTGATCACCACGAGTCAGAGTCACACACGTCGCGGCGTTTCCGTTGGCGGCAGGACACACTTGTGGCGTGGTCCCGACAGGCTGGCTCACCTGGCCAGGTGTGCGGGAGGCTAGACCAGCTCGCCTGGGCGCGCCCATTCTGCTGAGGCCTGGCTGGGGAGAGCGGGGCCGGTCGGCGCAGCAGGCCTGAGGATGTGGGGAGCTCACGCCAGCAAGGGAGGTGTCGGGGCCCGGCCCCCCGGTGCTGCTTTCTCTCCCCTCCCCAGGAGCACGGTCTTGTCCCCGTTTCACCAACTTTTTAATTTCCAAGCCGGCGGTAGCACCACTGAAGACACTGTGCGTCCTGGAAACGGCTGAATTCTAACCCCGTGCCCGCCTTTGGCCGAGCTGCTGCCGGAGTAAGAGGAGCAGGGGCGAGGGGCGAGGGTCGGTGCTGGCCCTCCCGGCCTCCTCGGGGCCGGGCTGCCTGTCTCCTGGTGGCCTGGGACTTAATTAAAACTCCTGATTTATTTTTCAATTCATTATTTTGTGAAAAAAGAAAAGCTGCTTTAATGGAAGCTTTTAAAATCCAGGAGCTTTGGATTCCTCTACTTTGTCAGGCAAAAGTGGATTTGTTTAAGTAGTTTTATTAAAAAAAATGCCTGTATTTGTGAAGGTTTCAAAGATTAGATGTTTCACTCCTTTCACCCAAGGTACCCAAACGCCAAACTTGGGAATAATTTTTGGAGTGGGGTGTGTGCATTCGCTCAGCCGAGAAATACAGCAATTCCAGAAGGTCTCTGCATTTCTGCGTTTCATAATTGCCTGCTCGGGGACCGGGACTTGAATTCTCCCTCCCCCACCCCCGCAGCCTCCTGGTTTTGGGGTGTTTGGGTGGGCTGGAGTTGAGCGGGGTGCGGGCAGAGCTGAGTAAAGATTGACTGTAAGTTGGAAAGACCAGCGTGGCCTGCAGGGAGAGGGGAGGTCCCGGAGTTGGAGGGTGCAGGCTGTCGGGGCGCCCTGGGGGCGTGAGGAGCAGCCTCACATCGGGTGCTCTAGGGCAGGGAGGAAGGTGAGGCCTGATGTTCAAGGTCAGCCCTGCTGCCCACCTGGAGGTGGGCGTGGCCCAACTCTCCAAACCCTTCACCCGACAACCTGCAGCCCATGCCACGCCCCTCTTAGACCACTCCCAGACTGGCGTAGGGATCCCCTCCCCACCCCCCCCCCCCCCCCGTCTGAGTTCACATCTTCCCATGCACCTGTGCGCTCTCTGAGGGGTCCCTCACCCTTGGTGTGAAAGGTGCACCCCATGAATACCTCTCCCGCCACCCCATGTCAGGCTCCTGGGCCAGCAGAGATCTCTCCGGGTGTCACCCGACGAGGCCGGGCCTGGCTCCCCCACCTGTCACCACAGGGCCGGGGCCGGTCCCAGGCGTCGCCGAGTAGAAAGCTCATCCGTTTTCCAAGAAGGGCGGCTGGGAGGGCTGGCCAAATTGAGTTAGGGCTGCCAGGAATCCGGGCCGCGAGTTCCTGTAAGGCCCGGCACTGCAGCTGTTGTCGCGCGTCTGCAGCGCCCGGCTCCGCCCGCAGCTCCAGCAGCGTGATTTACAGGCGGGCGCCCGGGCTGCTCGCGGCACGTCCATTCTCCCTCCTTCTTTAAACTTTTAAGCCTTTGCCTTATGAATGAGGCCACTGATTTTCCGCTTCCTGTGCTTTTGTGGCAGCCTTCCTCCTCCCTCCCCGTCTCTCCACAGCCGCGCTCCGAGCACCTGCAGTGTGCGGGCCTGGCGGGCTCCCCGTCCCCAGAGATGGGCTCTGCCTGGGCCTGGGCCTCAAGAAGGTTGCATTCTGGGGGTGCAGCTCAGTCCTCTGCTGTCTGCACCCCAGCAGCTGTGCCCGGGACGTGCTCTGTGTGTGGTGCTGGGGCCATTGTGGTGGCCGAGACCCACACTCACCCTGAGCTGGGGCTGTGGCGGGGGAGGGGGGCGCGGGGAGGTGTGTGGAGCAGGAGCAGGGCAGAGCCAGGACACACTCTGGGCTCACGGCAAAGCTTGGGGCGCGGGGGGCAGGGAAGATGTCTGAGCAAGTGGCCTTTCGGTTGAGACCTGGACAATGAGTGGGCACTAGCCTGGCCCCGGGGGCGCGAGCATGGTGGTTCCAGGCCTCGTGGAGATGTGGCCAAGGACCTGCAGGAAGTCCGGGAAGCGAGGGCCTGGGGGGTGAGGGTGCGGTTGTCAGGAGGGGCTGGCGCTGTCTGGCCTGTGGGGGTCGGGGGGCAGAGCCTGTGGCATTCGTGTGAGCGGCCCAGGAAGGCAGCTGGGGCCCGGAGAGGGGCGGCTGCGGGTTTCTGTGGCTCTGCAGAGAAGGCCTGGCCAGACCAGCTGGACTTTCGAGGCCGTGGACTGGCTGTTGTTCATCCAGGTGACGTGGCCGAGGGAGGCAGCGGGGCTGTGAGCAGCAACAGATTCACGGGATTATGAAGAAAAGGAACCTGTGAGACTGGATCATCACTGGAGGGTGGAGGCTGAGGGGTCACGGACAGCGCCCGGGCGGGAGACCCTGCTGGGCTGGAGCAGCACCAGGCCAGGCCGGAGGGGCCCAGGAGACCCGAATGCAGGAGCTGTGAGTGCTGGTCAGGCCTGGGCATGCAGCCTGTGTCTCCAGCAGGAGGCCTGGAGTAGGCACCGGAGGGTGGGCGCGAGGCTCCAGGCGGCGCCCCCTGTGAGGGAAGGACGACCCTCCACCCTCAGGACTCGCACCTGGGGGCATCCCAGACCCCTGGCCCCGCCGGCGCCTCCCCACGCCCGTGGGCAGGACTGAGAGAGACGGGGGCGTTGGTGGCCGCAGCGTGAGCGCTGCCTGGTGCCTGCTCCCCAGGGGGACGCCCTCACCCTGATGCCTTCAGGGAGGAAAACCTTTCACCCCGTCCTGAACCAGTGGCTTCTGGAGAGGCCCGAGGAAGAATAATATTTTTTTAAACTCAAAGAACTTTACATTCATGCTTGACTGAAGCACAGACCCACGTTTGTCCCGGGAGCCAATGGGAGGCCGGGGCTTGGGTAATCTATGCGGAGGCCCCTCAGCTGCCCTGCATCCATCATCCCAGTGACAGAATTTACATCATTAATCATGGGCGGTAATAGAAAAGTCATTGGAATAGAATGTTGTCACAGGATAAATGTCTCCCAATTGCATATAAATGTCTTGGCGTTACCGTGCTGTTTGCGCTCGAGAAATACTGGGGCTTCACAGCCGTGTTTATCTGCCATGGGGAGACCATCAACCCCAGCCCGCCCGCTCAGGCCCCCCGGCTGGGACTCGGCCCCCGGCCCTGTGCACCCCACAGCTGCCCACAGGCGGGCAGAGGGAGGGGGGCCGGGCCGGGCCACCCGGCGGGACCGGGCTCGGGAGCTGGAGGACGCACAGGGCAGCCCCAGCTCTGGTCCTGTGGCTGGAGGACGTGACCTCCCTCTCCAGGGCTGAGAGACGCTCGCCGGGCACTTCTGGGGCCTCACCCCGAGGGACGCCGTCAGAGGCCACCGCAGGCTGCAGAGACCGGGGAGGCGCCGCCCGGCAGCCGGAGCCGAACTTCAGGGCCTCTCTGCCCCCTCCAGGCGGAGCCCATGGGCTTGGGGATGCCTTCCGTGCTGTGACCTGGAAACACTGGGAAGTCGGGTCTGCTGACACTCCTTCCCGGAGCCGCGTGTCGCCCCGCGGCCACCCCACGGGCAGGCGCTGCCGGGGAGGCGGGTTCGGAGGTCACTGCGGCTCCGGGCCTTGAAGGAATTCTCTGGCGGGCCTCCACCCCCAGGAGCCTGGCGCGGGGGCCAAGCGCGAGAGGGGGGCGCCTGAGCATCGGGGGAGACAGCCCCGCTGCCCCCGCCAGCCCCACAGGGAGTTTCATAAATCGCAGCTCTCAGGTGTGCGAGGGCGGGGGACCGACCGGCCGGTTCCCGACGCTGATGCCACGCACAGGTCACATTTTAAAATATTTAATTCGACCAAGTGAGGCCTTTAAAGCCAGCGGCCAGCTCCTCGGCAGCCATTTCCTGGCCAGAGGACGTTCTCGCCAGGGCCTCTAAGAGGGCCAGAACGTCAAGACAAAGCTGATTACGCCAGACTGAACACGTTCAGCGTGTAGAGAATTTGGTCTGCGATACCATTTTTGCTTTCTTCTTGTTTCATTTCGCCAGATCTGTCAAAGTCAGTTCTGGGTCCCCTGCAGCTTCATTTCAGACAAGCTTGCGAGTTGGTCTGGTCATTCCCGGCTTCCTGAGAAACCGCCCCCGACTTCGCCGTGTGAACCAGAACTGTTTATCTTCACAACCTTCCAGTCCAGGGCTGACTGGGCCTGGGGTCCCAGCCGCTGTGCCCCGAGGGGGGCTGGGCCTGTCATCTCTGGGCTCCCAGCTGTGTTGGGGAGACTGCGGTGCTCCGGGGCATCCCCCCGGCCGCGGCCTCCAGGGGCCTCAGGGCTGCCACGTGGGGTCCTGCAAGACCCCGAGGTGCGGCCGCACTTTCCCTTCTGAAGTCACACCGTGTCACTTCTGGCAGTCCTCTACCGGGGGGGGGGGGGGGGGAGGGTTAGACCCCACTTCATTTTTTTTTAAAAGATTTATTTATATAAGAACCGGGGTGCAGTCCAGATGTTCGGGAGGGTGAGAGGATTCACCAGAGACAGAGTGGGGAGCAGAACAAGCAGACTGACGAAATTCACTGCTGAGGGAGCAGCGGGGAGAAGGGAGAGGTCTGCTGCGCCATGTGGGGAGCTCCCTGGTCAGCCGGGACTGAACCCGCGCTGCAGAGGCTGCGGACAGCATCACAGCGCGGCGCCCAACCGCCTGCACCACCGGGAGGCCCTAGACCCCACTTCTTGAAGAGGGCTGCCAAGGACACCCACATGGCTCCCGGACCCCCCCACCCCAGCCCGGGGTCCCCCGACACACATTCCCAGTGGAGGGTGAAGCGGGCGGGCGTCCGGTGACGGGCGACAAGCTGGCTCTTCTGTGAAGCAGTAAATTTCATGGATGAGGTAGATTCCATCAAATAAGTATCAATTAAGCTCTTTTATGATCATAACTGAGATGATGAATTAAAGTCAATCTGGAGAAATAACCAATAAAAGAGGAGAGACTTGGGATGGTGGCGTGGGCTCCGTGTCCCGAGCAGGCCCGCTCCTCCTGAGCAGGGGGTGTCTGCCGGGTGGAGGCCTGCTGGTGCCGGCCTGGCCGTCCCCTGGGCCCGGGGTGTGTGGGGCCGAGGGGTGCAGGCCTATTCTCTGGGCGCTGGGTTTGGTGGATGATCGTTCACCAAGGAAGGAAGGAGAGAACAGTTCCTAAGGCAGAGACCGCGTGGGAAACAAGGACCCCTCCGGGGCACCCAGGCATGCGGCCTGCAGCTCCCCCCCCCCCCCCCGCAGCTCCCCCCCCCCACCACAGGCGTTCCTGGGGGCGTTCCCTGGGGAAGTGGGACCCTACCCCCGCCCCGAGTCAGCAGCCGAGCCTCTGCACAGTCTTCAGCCGCTCCTTTGACAGACATCAACTCTCACGTGCCGGGCACCGTTGCGGCCACTGCGTGTGGACACTGAGCCCACAGGGGACAGTCCTGCCCTCCCGGGGCTCCCTTCTGGTCGGTGGAGAAAAGCCAGCAGGGGCTCGGGGCCAGGTCAGGGAAGCCCCGGGCTGGTGGCACCGGCCTGCCCCTCCCTGAGCCGGCCAGGGCTCCACAGCGGCCAGTGCCCGCACCCCGGTGCGGGAGGTCGCCCCTGGCCTGCTCCAGGCTGAGCGCAGCTCTGCTTCTGGTCTGGCTGCCTGTGAGGAGGAAACATATATTTAGACTCTGCACTTCCCGTGGTAACAGTGGCTTTATTCCTGGTGAAGAATGAGGAAAATGGGTCAGCTGTATTTACTAAGAAGCGGGCTCCAGCTCCTTTTCCGTGGCTATTTATAAACTTTAAAAATGGGCACTGAGTTTCACATCTCACTGGAGCCGGAGTGCCTATGGGTGCCCTTTCTATTACTAGACCGGGAATCTGCGCTTCCGCTCCGGAGCCGGTCTGGCCGGGCAGAGAGAAATTTTGCAAATAGTGACTTTGATGAGCCCTGGCAGCTGCTCCTCCCGCGCTGGCTCCGTGGCCTGCTCCTCCGTGAGTCTAGCTTTCGTGGGTGGGGCAGGTACGCACCGGTGCCCCAGACAGCAGGCCCTGGCAGTGTGGGGCCCTGGCGGTGGCAGGTCCCAGGGGTGGGGGCACACTGGGGGGGGGCACAGGCCAGAGCTGGGGGCTGGGGGAAGCTGTCAGCAGCTGCTCCTGGTCCTCCAAGGCGGGTCCTGCGGTCCTGCCCATGGTCACCTCTCTCTGAGTCCTCTGCCTGACGCCTGGTCCTGTGTGTCCTGGCCGGCAGGACCCTCGTCCTCTCGCGGCAGCCTGGGGAGGGGCCTGGGTCTGCTGGAGTATTTAACTGTGCAGGCCGCACCAGATCCCGCCTCTGCCTGGCTGTCAGGGGTCCAGGCCCCTAGGTTTACAGGACAGTCTTCTGGAAAGCTTTCTAGAATGTTCTGCCCAGGACGCCAGTATCGGAGAGGAAGTAGGGGTGCTCCTTCTACATCCTTCTGTGCACAGGGGCCTGTCTGAGGTCCAGGTGATTGTAAACCCAGGCGGGCAGGACCGGCTCTGGTTGCTGGGGACCTCGGCCCCTCCTGTGCCAGCCCTCACAGCCCCCTGCTTGCCCTCCACCCCCATCTGCCTTCCCCACCTGACCCTCCTCAGGGAAGAGTTGATGCCTCTCCCGGGGAGGCTCTGCTGCCCCTTCCAGGCAGGCCTTCCCTGTGGTTCCCACCGCTGCATGCTCCTCTCTCCCCTCCTGGATCTTCCCGGCACCTTCTGACCCCAGGACCTTTGCACTGGACCCCTACCCGGAGCCCTCCACCTCAGCTGCTCCCAGGGCCCCAGCTCACTTTCCAGGCCTCCCTCAGTGTCCCACCCAGGGCACCGTGCGTCAGGTCGCTGGCTTTTGGCTTGGTCAAGTGAGACTCAGAACAACCCCAGCGAGGCGCCGTCATCATTTCCTGGGCGAGCAGGAGGCCTCCTTCCCGGATAGGGCGGTTCTGGAATGGAGCAAATTGCACCTTGCTGGACACACACCGCGTGGGCCCTTTCTCCCTGGATGGATGAAAACCCTTGCGGACGACAGGCCCACGGGTGGTGTCGCCCGCCTGCACACCTGTCCCCTGCGGGTCGCGCTCCCGTCGGGCCAGGCCCCTGGTCTCCCTGGGGACCGCCGTGAGCGCGCAGGGCTCTGTCCGCTGAAGGACGCACGCCTGCTGGTGGCCGGTGACCCCGCAGGGACCAGCCTCCAGCCAGCTGAGTGCAGGGCCAGGGAGCCTGCTCTTGCTCTCATCTCTCTCTAGCAGAATGTAATTTCTATTTCAATCCTTCCTCCCACCAGGATGCAGAAACAATCTCATTTAATTCTGGGGGTTCTCAGTCAACTTATAGCTTCCCCGAGTCGGTCTCTGGGTGGTGGTGTATGAGTGGCAGGTGGAGGTGAGGGCTCTGATCTCTGTCACTCCGTTTCCCTGGCCCCTGGTGGTGCTCCCCATGCACAGGCGGTGCTCCCCACGTACTGGTTTTGCTCCCCATGCACAGGTGATGCTCCCCACGCACAGGCGGTGCTCCCCACGTGCTGATGCTGCTCCCCATGCACAGGTGGTGCTCCCCACGCAGACGGTGCTCCCCACGTGCCGGTGCTGTGCCTCTTGACCCACACAAGGTCCCTCCAGGGCCATGTCCTCAGTTGCTTCTGTGCCCTCCTGTGGGGGATTACCCTGGGGCTGCTCTCTCCCCCTGCAGTGTCTTCCCTGCGGGCATTGGCTTCATGGGGACCACAGCCCAGTCCCTGCCTGGGGCTGTGGCCTCTCTGGAGTTGCTGACACTCATCTCTGGGTGGACGCACGCCCCTGTGTCCCAGCTCCTCCCCTCTGAATCTCAGCTCTGGCCCTGCTGCGCTGGCATCCCCCACACCCCTGCATCTGCACACATCTGGGGCCTGAAACTCGGAAGTGAACGCTGGCGAGCGGTGCTGTGTGGACGGCGCTCCTGCAGCCCACCGCCCTGCACGCGCTGCAGCTCCCCGCCAGCAGGGGCAGCCCTCCGGCCTCACCGTCCCAGCCCGTCATCTTCAGGCCTTTTGCTCTAATCTGCCTGTTCTAAAGAGAACTGTCAGACCATGGTTTAATTTGCATTTTTCCGACCCCCCATGGGGTTCCTGCTCTTTCACTTGCCACGCACTGCCTTCTTGGTGAAATGGCTGTGCAAGTCTCTTGTCCATTTCAAAAACCGGAGTCGTGTGTTCTTATTACTGAGTTATGCGAGCTCTTTTCATAGACATTCTAGGTAAAGTCCTCTGGCAGATGTAGACCTTACGCCGCTACTTCTTTCCGTCTGTGGCTTCTCTTTTCTTTCCCTTAACAGCGTCTTGAAGGACGGAAGCTAAATTTGATGACGTGCAGTCACCGATATTTGGTTTGTGTGGTGATGCTCTTGGTGTCGCATCGAGGCGATCCCTGCCTCACCCGTCATCCTGGAACTTCCCCCGTGGATTCCTCTCAAAAGTTGTGAAGATTTTAAACTCAGGACTAGAGTCCTTTCCGCGTTCATTTTTGTGACTGGTGTGAGGTACGGGACGAGAGTCACTTTACCTTTTTCGCGCATGGGTGTCCACTGAGCCGCGAAAGGCCTCTCCTTTCCCCACCAAACGCCCTTTTGGACAAAATCTCTGGTGCGCGCCTGTCAGTGGGCTGGCGGCTCTGTTTCGCGGGCCTGGCCGTGTGACACGGTCGCACCCCGTCTCGGCTGCCAGAGCTTCGTAACGAGTCTGGACGTCCTTCGAGTCCAAGAAAACCCAACTTCATTAGTTAAACTAATTCTTCTTCATTCTTAAACTAATTCCAACTTCATTCTTCTCTTTCACATCGTTCCGGCTACCCCAGGCCCTTGGCATCTCCGTGCGGATTTCAGGATCAGCTCCTTGTTTTCTGAAACAAAACCCGCTGGGATCTGGATTGGGGTGGGGCCTCCTGTTGTGTTCTCGGGGGTCCTCTCCTCTGCGGCTGTCCCCTGATGTCCCTCCGCGCTAGGGCTGGGGCCACGTGAGCGCTTGGGACGGGCCTGGAAAGGAGAAGCATTTTCTGAGACACTCGCCTTGACCGTAGGGCATCGGGTTGTGATTGTTCTGACTGACTGGGGCCCCTGCTGAGGAATGCAGTTTCCGTTGCTCGTGGTCAGGGGTCGGGACTCGTCACAGACACTGCCCCGCCTTCCGGGAAGCAACAACAGCCGAGACGGTGTGTGACCGGGGTCAAGGCCACGTGGGGCCCTTCTTTAACCTGCCCGTGCCACCTGCTGCAGGCTCCGCAGGTGTGAACACGTGCTGCCCTCCTGCACTTGTGTGGAGCCACAAGTCACCCTGCCAGTGGGCGCTGAGCTGGGGTGTCCTTTCCGGAACATTCCTTTGAGGAGAGAAAAGACTGGGTAACTGTGGCTCTGCCCAGGTTGGCTGCGTGTGTCTGTGTGTTCCCGGCTCTGATGTGTGCTGCGGAATCTTGTGGCTGTGGGAGCCACAGCTGGTGCCCTTACTGCCCTTGCCAGCACCACCTCCCTTGCCAGATCCACCTCTGCTTCCCCCAGACCTGCATCTCAGGGAAGATATCTGGCAGGGACTGTGCTGTTGGAGAGGAAGCAAGGGCTGCGAGGAGCGCCAGCGTTTCAGTGGGCACTTCTGGGGCTGTTCACTGAGGCCGCCCCTGGGGAGAAGAAACTGTTAAACTGTCAAAATAAAAAGTCAACCCAACTCCTTGGGCCAATCGAAAGCACTTAGCTCAGACGACAGGCAGCAAGGCAACACATTTCCCTGCGACGTGTTACAGGGGCAAATGGCTGGTGGGGAATTCAGAGACTAGAGGAAAAGCTTAAACATATTGGAGTAGGCCTAGTCAATAATATATGAAATTTGGGATTCATAAAAAGAAATAGTGGTGAAAATCTCCCCAAATAAGTTTTTATTCTAGAATTTGATGACACGTCGCCGGGAGCACGGGACCCCCCGTAGGTGTGGTGTGATGAGATACAACCGAGGCATCGATAGTGTCAAATAATAAAGTATTATGAAACCAATCAGCTGTGAGCGCCCCACTTGGCAGTTTCGAAGTAAAACCCTTTCTCCTTTACAAGGCCAAGTGACTCTTAATTCCTCCCAGGAGATTTCACGTTAAAATGTGTTCACTGCCAGCTGACAAAAGAGGCGAGTCCAGATTTATTACCGTGGCACCTGCAGCAAAAAAATGACGGATGATGAAAATATATTTAATTATCATTCCGTGCCACATCTCTGTCTGTTCCGTGGCAGGCCTGCAGCTGCTGGCACACACTTTATTTTAAAGTCAATGTGCTTATCTGGAGCGAAGGCTGCTCTCCCCAGTAAATTGACTTGGGGGAGGGAGGGACCGGCCATCTCCTCGCGCCCCAGCTGAACAAATGCAGATTTGTATTCCGTGTGCCCGCTTTAATTGTCTCACACGCCCCACATCATATCAACTCTGGGATTTGGCTTTTGTAAAGAAAACATTTGCAAGAAGTAAACTTTTCCCTGGCCCTCTGGAGCTGGAAGGAGTGATTTGCCTCCCTGGATTGTAAAGTGCCAGCTGCCGGGAAATCTCGAATTTCTGCCTTAGTGTGGAAATGGCGGTTGTCGCCTCAGAGGGGAGGCGCCCTGGAGAGCCCTAGCGGGCCCTCCTCCTTCCTTTAGAGGGACCCACATTGTCCAGAGGGTGGGCCCAGGGCCCTCAGGTGAGGGTGGGAGGTGGGAATGGGAGCCCAGGTCTTCTGATTCCCAAGAACCCTGTACTCTTGTAGGGGGTCCAGACGTGTGGGGTGATATGCCCAGAGGATGGCCCCGTCTTACTTGTCTTCTGTTAAAACCTTCTGGAAGAGGAAGGCCTGCAGAGCAGCCCATCCTGTTGTGGGTGGCGTGATGCATCAGACCTCGCCGAGTGACGTCTGCGGGGACTCCGGCCTGGCTGTTGGGAGTCTTTGCCCTTAAGCCAGGCCTCGGGTGATACAGCTTCAACAGAAATAGCGCAGGCACTAGGCAGTGTCTAGAGTGGCGGTTTCCTGCCTGTCAGGAGCAGCCACTAGATGTTTGTATATGGGGAGACTGAGTACACAGCGAAAGTGCTACTGAAAGGCCACCCCTGGCCCAGCAGCCGGGCGGGGAGATGAGGCCGAGTGTTCCTGGTGCGCCCGTGGCCGTGGCCGGTGCCTGTGTGGGGGAGTAGAGGGATGAGGCTTCTGTGAATCTGAGCTGGCCAGGGAGGGCCTCACTCCTCTGACCTTCTCTTGATGCATAAGGCTGTGAGGACGCCTCTGCTGAGCCTGCGGGCCTGAGACTGGCGGAGGAAGGAGCTCAGGCGTATGGATTTGGGCTGCGAGCAGAGCTCTTAGTCGCAAGCCTTCCAAGTATCGATCAGGTTTTGCCTATAAAGCAGAGAGAGGATCCCGCATCCCCGCCATCACCAGCACATCATGCCCAGTTCCCACCAACACCGTCACCGTCGTCACCATCGTCATCACTGCCAGCGTCCCCACCATCATCCCCATCATCATCCTCATCATCCCCACCATCATCCCCACCATCCCCACCATCATCCCCACCATCATCCCCATCATCCCACCATCATCCCCACCATCATCCCCATCATCCCCATCATCCCCACCATCATCCCCACCATCATCCCCATCATCATCCCCATCATCCCCACCATCATCCCCACCATCATCCCCACCATCATCCCCACCATCATCCCCATCCTCCCCACCATCATCCCCATCACCCCCACCATCATCCCCACCATCATCCCCACCATCATCCCCACCATCATCCCCATCATCATCCCCATCATCCCCACCATCATCCCCACCATCATCCCCACCATCATCCCCATCATCCCCATCATCCCCACCATCATCCCCATCATCCCCACCATCATCCCCACCATTGTCTTGGGACATCCGGACAGGCTGATGTGCTTAGCTTGGGCTCCCATGGGAGGTCCACGCAGCCTCTTTGAGGTGTGGGGCTCCCAGCAGCCCCTTGCAAGTCAGCTTCAGCTGGTGTCTGTGGGCACGACCTCAGGGCCCTTGAAGCCTCAGGGCGCCACCAGGGCCGTAGTGTCCCCAAGAGGAAGTCACCTGGCCCCAGGCCACTGGGCGCACACCCTCCTGGCGGCGGGGAGCTCGCCCCCTGGTCAGATGCTGCCGTGTCCACCTGCAGGGGGCGCTGTGACTGGCAAGGGCAGGGACATGATGCCTTCATTTGACGCCCCCAGGAGGTGATTTGGGTGCGAGTGGCTTGTTGGGAGGTGACCTAGCAGGGGCAGGCAGGAGCGCTGTGGGCTGAGGGGTCAGGGGTCAGCCAGTGGAGGTTGGCGCTTGGATCCTCCAGCTCCGGTCCCACTTGGGCTGAGGGTCACTCCTGGGGTCTTGGTGGCCCAGCATCTCTGAGCTGTGCTGCCGCTAATGGAGCCTCGCCTGAGAGCCGGGGTCAGACGTGCAGACTGTCACGCGCCCGGCCAGGCTGGCGGGAAGGGCCAGGCATTGGGGTGAGGCCCTGGGGCGGGGATCCGGGTGCTGCCGAGCCCCACCCCGTGAACCCAGAGCCCAAGAGGGAGATGTGCCACGAGGGAGGGCAGCAGCGACCTTGCCCAGCGTGGGGGCGGGTGGGCCCTGCCGCTGCCATGGGGCTGCCGCCGGGCCTTCGCGGGCCACACCCAGGCTGCGTTGCGCCCTGACTCTCTGGAAAAGGAAATCTCATCTTCCAAATGGGCTCCTGCCATCGCCACCCGCTCGCAGCGCTCTGTCCCGCTTCCTAATTGGCCCATACAACACGCCCTGCTCAGAATTTTTAATCAGCTGTGGCAAGTCGCCCCAGCAATTTAAATAAAAAGTATATAAATGAATTTAGTATTTTAATATTGCGGTGACATTAGCCTTATATATGCACTTAGCAGTTTCATGCGGTCTTGCAATTTTATAAAATACTCCTCTTCATTTGGCTGGTGGACACATGCTGGGGGGCCCTGGACTGCGTGCAGGGGGCAGGAGGGAGCTGGCACAGGGCGAGGGCCACTGCGGCCAGGCCGTCCCCAGGGCTCCGAGTGCCCGGCCGCCTTGGCTGCGCTGGCAGGGTCTGTGTGTGCTGGTAGGGGGGCTTCAGCCCCGAGGGCTCCTGCTGACACAGAGTCGTGCCTCCTGGCCTGGCCCTGCTGGGCACTGTCCGCGCATACCCTGCTGCCCACTGGGCCGGCCTGGGGCTGCAGCTGGGCTAGGATGAGGACATCAGGGCGGGGACCTGCTGCCCTGTTCCCAGTCATTCCTGCTGGGAGCCTCCCGCTGGTGTTCTGGGGGTGCTGCCCCCTGCAGGCGTCACTCCTGTCGAGGCCCACACGTGGCCAGTCCTCCTGTTGCTGGGCCCAGCCGGCCCATCTCTCCTCCCCAGGGCATTCCCCAGCCACCGTGGCTTCCCGGTGGCTGTTCCTGTCTCCTCGGGGGGGCTGGGGGCTCAGCGTGGTCGCCTCCTCCCTCGGGCTCCCCTGGGAGACACCCTGCCCCAGGCGGAAGGGACACCTACCTCGGCGGGGCCCGGTCTAGTGCGGACATGGCTGGTGGGCACCTCTGAGCTCACCCCGCCCTGGCCCCGGCAGTGTCCTGTGTCCAGCAGCCCGTGTGATTCTTCTTTAGTTGCTGTTAGTCGCGTCAGCTACCCGGAGGACAGTGCCGCTGCCAGGGCACCCGGCGCTGAGTGAGGTGCAGTCCCGTACGTGGCTGTGCAGCCGCGTCACCTTCGTCTCCAGAACTTTCCACCTTGTAAAACTGAGTCTCTGTCCCCATTAAATGTGGGCTCCCCACCCCACCCCACCCCATCCAGGCCCCTCACCCTCTTCCGCGCCATCTCTGAATTTGACTTCTCAAGGTCAGTCGCCAGGATTTGTCCTTTTGGCCTCGTGGCTCAAGGTCCCCCGAGCTGCGCTGAGGCGCGGTCACTCCCCCCCCCCCCCCCCCCGCGCAGGAGAGCATCCTACTGTGGGCGCCGTGCCCACCTCTCAGCTGTCGGGTGACGCCACTGCGGGCGCCTCAGTGAGCGCAGACACAACGTGACTCTGCAGGAGCCCGCTGCTCCCACGCCCGCTGTGGCCCCGCCGCTCCCGGGAAGCCCACGTCCCGCCGTGTCCGCCCTCCCTGCCCTGCCCTGTGGGGGCTCCTGGCCCGCCACACTCCAGGGCGCAGGCACAGGGCGCCCTCTCTGAGCTTCTCGACTTCCTCCTGCACCCCTGGCCAGGGCCCTGGTCACCCCTGATCACCCTGTGGGGTGCGCTCCCCCGCCCCGTGCCAGCACCCCCTTTGCCAGCAGCCTCGGTCCCGGCCGTGTCCAGCGTGATTCAGCTCCTGGCCACTCGCGCGTCTTCTCCGTGCCGGGCGACTGGCCCCTCTGCACCTCGCCTGACGCTTCCCACGCGCCTGTGGTGAGGCCCGGGGGTGCAGGGGCGCCGGGTGCTCCTGTCCTGGTGCGCGGGCGTCCTCGAGCGCTGTTGCCCAACTATGCGGGCAGCGGGTGGCGTGTCCGCTGGCCCTGGCTCTGTCCCCACAACGTCCATCACCAGCGAGACGTTTGGCAGGCGCGGCCCTAACAGCTGCTCAGTAAATCCTTGCTGAGCGAATAGGCGGCTCTTGTGGGGTAGCAGCTTTTTCGAGAGAGAATCCCTGTGCCACCCGCGCCAGCAGCCCGTCCCAATGTGGGGCAGCTTCACCAGCCTGAGCCCCGCAGCACACCCGACTCGGACACCCTCATAACCGCCCCGCCCCACCTGTCCTCCCCGGGCCCGGCGAGTCTGTTTCCCGTTCCCATGCGTGGCCTGGCTCCGGAGATCTCCTGTGAGTGGCAGCATCTGTGTGCCGCCCTCCCTGGCTGGCTTCTCCCCTTAGTGTACTTTCGAGGTGCATCCGTGTTGGAGGCTTCTAGAACTTCACCCCGGGCTCCCTGGTGGCGCAAGGGGTTAAGCACTGCACTATGAAGCTATCCGCAGCCTCTGCAGCACGAGTTCCATCCCTGGCCGGCCAGGGAGCTACCCACAGGGCACAGCAGACCTCTCTGTCTCACCCGCTGCTCCCCTCAGCGGTGTATTTCAGTCAGTCTGCCTGTTCTGCTCCCCGCTCTGTCTCTCATGAATCCTCTCACCTCCCACCCCTCTGGCCTGTACCCCAGCTCTTGTATGCATAAATAAATAAATCTTAAAAAAAATAGAACTTCACCCCCTCCCGTTGCCAGTTAACATACCGTTGTGTGGGCTTATCCTATTTGTTATCTCGTGATAGTTGATGGACCTCTGGGGCGCTGCCCGGCCCTCTGTGCCCAAGCCCTGTGGTGTGGATGTGTTTTCGCTTCTTTTGTGGTGTTAGTTTTCATTTCCTGGGACCAGAGTTGACGGCTCCCTGTACAATAACACTTGGAGGAAACACCAGACCATTTTCCAAAGTGGCTGCAGTATTTTGCTCACCCACCAGCCATACCGGGGAGTTCCAGCTTCCTCGCCCCGTCAGCACCCGCCGTCGGGGCTCGAGGCGCTGTCTCACTGCGGCCTCAAGCTGTGATTCTCTGACGACTGATGATGTTGACCATCTGCCACTTGTATATTTGTATCTCTCCCACTTGCTTATCTTCTTTGGAGAAATAGCTGTTCATATTCTTTGCCCATATAAAAAATATTTCTTTTTATTCTGGAGTCATAAGTTTCTTTATATATCTATAGCCAAGTTCCCTATCAGATACATGATTTGCCGGCTTTTTCCTCCTATTCAGTGGGCAGTCTCTGCATTTTCCTTGGTGGTGTCCTTTGAAGTTCAAAAGTTTTAAATTTTGATGAAATCCAGTTGATGTATATTTTTCTTTGGTTTCATGTGCTTTTGATGTTATAGATGAGAATATAATATTGCCAAATGCAAATTCATGGAGATTCATTCCTGTGTTTTCTTCTAAGAGTTTCATCATTTTAGCCCTTAAATTGAAGTCTTTGATCCATTCTGACTTGATTTTTGTATATGGTGTGAGGTAGGGGTCCACCTTTTTTTTTTTTTTTTTTTTGCATACAGATGTGCACTCATCCTGCACCTATTTGTTGAAAGAATAATCTTTCCCCACTGACTGGCCTTGTACCTTGTAGAGAATCAACTGACCATAAATGCAAGGACTTGCTTCTGAACTACGCTCTATCTTTGATTTATCTTTGGCTAGTATCACACTGATCTGCTTACTATAGCTTTGTAGTAAATTTTGAAATTGGGACATGTGAGGTCTCCCACTCTATTCTTTTTCCAGACTGTTTTGGCTGCTCTGGGTCCCTGGTATTTCTGTATGGATTTTAGAATCAGCTGGCCAGTTTCTGCAAAGAAAAAAAGGATTCTGATACAGATTGTCCTCAATTTGCTTTGTGGAGTATTGTCATCTTAACAGTTTTAAGTCTTCTGATCCATGAGCACAAGATGTCTGTGAATTTTTTCAACAATATGTAGTTTTCAGAGTTTGAGTTTTGCACTTCTTTCATTATATTTATTTCTCAGTATTTTATCCTTTTTGGTGATATTAAAAATGGAATTGTTTTCTTAATTTCATTTTTGGACTTGTTCATTGCAAGTGTATAGAAATGTAGTTGATTTTCATATATTGATCTTGGATCCTGCAGCCCTGATAAACTTGTTTATTAGGTCTAATGGTTTTGTTTTTTGTGGATTCCTTAGGTTTTTCCACATAAAAGATGACCTCATCTAAGACTAGAGATAGTCTTACTTCTTCCTTTCCAATCTAGGTGCATTTCATTTCGTTTTCTTGCCTAATTGCCCTGGCTAGAACCTCAGGTACAATGTTGAAGTTAAGGAATAAATGAATCTTAATTAATCCTCACCTCACCCATGTAAACTCACTGTAATTTTTATTCCCTTTTGACCGATAGGGAAACTGAGGTGAAGAGAGGCCGAGTAAGCTGGTATTGCTGCCAACAGTTACTTGTTAGGTGCCTTCTCCCTGAACTGTGTCATCACTACATATGGTGGGGACTTGGGTGTGGATTCTGCAGCCCCCTGGTTCTCGGGATATTGTCTTGGTGCCCAGAGTTCCTGCTGGTCAAGCTAAAATGTAGAGTCAGGCAGGGGGCCTCTCTCCAGGACAAAAGTCTTGGTATGAGGAATATACTGGAAAACCAGTGTCTGCTGAAAACAGCAGGCAGATGTTATGGCCAGATTAGCACAACCAGCTAGACCACCTTTTGGGGAAGTTAAGTGTAAACAGGGACCAGAGATAGGGTGCTTTGATCAGCAGCAACAATGGAACCCCCAGGCAACAGCCCCTATTCACTCCCCCTAGCTTGTGCCAGACTCTGTGCACCCCCAGTCCACATCCCCACCACGCACACCTTCACATCTTCCTCCACGGACTCGCCCACCTTCCCTGAATCAGATCCCCAATAAATGTGAGCCTGCCTGGAAATAAGGCTGCATCTCCCCCAGGTGCAAGCCCCTGGGGGCCTCTCTCTCCCCTGCGACTTAAGAGTTTCCTCTATCACGCGCTGTTCCTAATGCTGCTGCTCTGAGGCAACACTGGGACCCCAAGGCCAACCTATTTGGTGAGATTCGGAGCTTTAATGGCCAGCTCTGAAAGTCTCACTAGTACCACTAACCCTGCTCTGAGTGGCTGGAGACGCTGGGGGTGGGGGTGTGTGTGTGCAAGAGGCTCCGTGGAAACTCCACACCGCCCTCCGCTGAGGCTCCTCTCCCTTGGCCACTGTTGCTCCAGCAGCCCTGTCATCCCGGAGGCACACGTGCTCTGTCCTCGCTCTCTGGCGGGGCAGCGACGCTCGTCGCAGGAGCTGAGGAGGGGGTAGGGATGGGCTGTGTGGCGCGATGACGAAGGAAGTTCATTAGGGGGAAACAGAAATGGAACAGGGACAGCCCCCCAAGGCCGGCCAGCCGGGCTCTGCCGCTCCCCGAGCTGTGTCCCCTCACTGTGTCATCTCCCTGTGGGCTTAGCTTCTGCCGAGAGAGGCTGAGTCATCTTCCAGGAAACGCAGAGCCCCGTTCCTGCGACTCCTGCCTTCTCCAAGGCTGACTAATCCCGTCCCTGTGACTAATCCACTCCCCGGCTTTATCTTTAGCACTGATGATTAATTGAAATTGGTTAAATCACTCCCATTTCAGCCCCCGTGCCTGGATGTCCCCTGGGGAAGTGGGTTCGAGGAGGGGGACGGGCCGGGCATGGTGCCTGGGAGCCGTGGAAGTCTTTGCACGGCTGGGACCTCCAAGTCTCCAGCAGACGGGCCGGGACCAGATCCACGCGGGCACCCCGGCCTCTTGCTGGGGTCGCGGGGGTTGTTGGGATGCCCATGGCCAGGTGCCCTGGGGTTGGACCCGTGCAGGTGGTCCCTGGTCCATAGATCTGGAGGGTGATGCTGTGGGTGAGAAACCGGGGAGACAATGCTGGCCTCTACCATCTTCCTTTCCTGCTCTACCCAAAGAGCTGGAATATTATGCTCCAAGATGACAAACTCCCTGAGGCTGACCAAGCCCTGCTGTAGCCAGGCTGCCGGCCAGGCACCCACCCACCCAGTTCCCACCCACCCAGGCCATCTGGAGACCCAGCTTGGAGTCGGGAGATCTTGGATGTTGAAGTCAGCCTTGCTCTCTGCTCGACCTTCAGCCATGATCTCCTGTCTTGAGCCTCAGTTTTCTCGAGTTAGAACTCAGTGCAGCGAGTTCATTTTTCCAAAGAGGGCCCTGAATTCTGGTACTGCCCGAAAGCCACACGGGTGGGGGCAGAAGGGAAGGGGCGTGACACTGGCTGCCCACTGTCGGGGGGCGTCCATCATCTCCCCTGATCCCCACAGCCTGACTCAGAGGTGTGGGCGCCTCCCTTTGACCAGAGAGGAGGCCAGCCACGCAGCAGACCTGTAGGGGGCGCCTCCAGGCCTGAGGGGGGTCACCGCGCCAGGGACAGTCCCTCCTTTGACCTTTCTTGCTGCTCTCTGCTCAGCCACATCTGTTGCCTCTTGTCCCGGGGCCAGGGCGTCGGAGGCAGCTGGGTGAGCCTGGAGGGGGTAGTGAGGGAGGGGGTGGGGTCCTCCTGCCCCCAAGCCATGGCCACGCTCCCCCTCTGCACGCAGGCCTGGTGGCCGGAGGCGCCTGGGCCCAGGGGGCTGTCAGCTCCTGCAGTGTCTTGGCAGCCTCCTGTCTCGATGGGCATGTGGGTTGTGTGTTTGGATGGCAGACAGCGGGGTGTTCCCCTGGCATCCAGGGCTGAGTGCTTCTGGGCTTGGATTGGTGACAGGAACCCAAGGGTCTGTGCACCAGGCTACCTCCAAATCGCACAGCAGAAAAGACGGAGGGTCAGGGACTTGAAAGAGCCATGTGCGATTTCTCACCTCCAGGGCCTGCCCCAGGTGCCCTGCGTGGGCTGGGGCAAGGCTCAGCCACTCCAGGACCAGGCTGATGGGCAGTCCCTGGTGGCATGGCAGTCACTGCGCCAGAAGGAAAGCGAGCGCCTGGGGGTCTGGGTGTGCTTGTTCAATGTTCCTGCCAGAAGTGAGGCCGCCTCCTTGGCCAGACCCAGGCCAGTGCCCTCCCTCCCCCAGCCAAGGAGGGCCAGGGGGGCAATCCTGCCACGGGCTTCAAGGGGGAGATGGGTCACAGCAGTAAAGAGGGCACAGTGGGAGAGGGGAAGCAGGAGAAGGTTGGAGGGGTGCTCCCTGTTGTGGGCTGTCCACCAAGCAGGTCGGGGCCCAGGGGTGTCCCTGAAGCCTGTGCTGGGCTCCTCTGTGGGCTCCACTCAGGGAGAGGCTGCCAACAGGGACCTGGTCTTTGCCCTGGAGCAGAAGAGGGAGCAATCAACTCCATTTTGCTTCTTGTGGTTTTGGACTGTAGCTGACCCGGGGTCAGGAACAAGGTCTCTGAGCAGGGGGAGGCTCCCCAAGACAGGAATGGGATGGCTTCCCGCTGGAGAGGCTGTGGGGCCAGGATCTAGATCAGATGGGCCCCGCCCCCATGCCCGCCCCCCCTCCACCGCTCCTCCTCCCCTCCACCCACCGTCCATCACTATCCATCCTCCATCCACCATCCTCCATCCACCATCCTCCATCCATCCATCCTCCATCCACCAACCATCCGTCCATCCATCCATCCATCCAACTCACCACCATCCATCCATCCATCCACCATCCATCCACCCATCCATCCACCATCCATCCACCATCCATCATCCATCCATCCATCCATCCACCATCCATCCTCCATCCATCCACCCATGCATACTTATATAGGTCACCATCCCACCCCCCGCCCCACCCCCCCAACCATCCTTCTATCTGTCCGTTAACCATGCTCCTTCCCTCCTTCCTCCCACCCAGGCAGCCACCCTCCACTCCCCCCCATCCACCCTCCACCAGCAGTCACCGATTGCGAGCTTGTCACCGCACTGGCTGTGTGCCTCTAGTTGTGTCACCACACCCCTTGGGGCCTTAGCTCTCTCGTCTCCTGTGTCTGGGTCTCTCCCCTATCTCGCAGGGCCCGAGGAGCAGGCGGCTGTGTGGGGGAGTCTCTGGAGTGGCCCTGGATGCAGTAGATTCCCACGGAAAGAAAAAATGTCGCAATTTCCTTGTCTGTCAAGTGGATGTGATAAAAAGCATGTTCACCTCGCGGACTGTTGTGAGACCGCAGGAGACAGTCCCTCAAAGCCCGGCCTGAGGCAGCTCTCAGGAGCCCTCAGCCTCCCCTGGTGGGAACTCTGGGGGGGCCGTCCCCGCTCCTCTCCAGTTGAGCTGTGGATCCCGAGCCTCCCTGGCCCCGTCCTCAGCCAGGAAACCTTGTCCTTGGAGGGCGTGGCGCCTGGGAGCCTGGTCCCGGCCTGCGAGTTTCCCTCTTTCTGCTGTCAGCCGGGGAGGCCCAGGGAGGGCGCTGTGCAAACTGTGGGGTGTGGTTCAACGGCAGGTGTGCTGTGCAAACTGTGGGGCGCCGATGTGGTGGGGGTTGCTCTTCTGTGTCCCGCTGGCTTCTCCCACCCACCTTGCTGCTCCCCTGACCAGAGCCGCTCCGTGTCCCACCGCCCAGCCCTGACCCGCGTCCCCTCTTGCCAGCTGCAGCCTGGACTCAGGCCTCCGTCTGGGCCAGCACGCCGGCGGTTTAGGTGTTTCTGGAATCAAACAGGATAAAATAGGTTTTTTTTTTTTTTTAAAGAAATATTTAAATAATTTATTTGACCACATTCAATCCCAATCCTAGAAACAATTATTCACTGCAGAGATTTGGAAAATACTAACAAATATTAAGAGGCAAGCGGGGATCCCCAGACTCCCTCCCCGTGGATGAGGTGGCTGCTCTCCCCCCGGCCCTTTCCTGCCCGTGTGGGCGGGTGTCCGCCTTGTTCCCTGAGTCGGCATGCTTCCGGACGCTTCTTTTTGTCATCTCACAACATGCTGTGAGTAGCTGCCCGGTCATTCAATATTTTTTGCAAACTTGTGACTTGTGACATTTGCCTAGTAACCCGTCCTGCACGTGCCCGCCTTTGAGGAGATCTGTATGGATCCCCCTGCGGCCCCCAGCCCAGTCTCAGAGGGAGGAAGCTTCTAGAAACGGTAGGGAGCATCCTCTCCTTGCCACGCCGACCCCAGGAGCTGTCAGAGATGGAGGGACCAGGGTCCAACCTGGGGACCAGTGTCCAGTCAGGGTCCAAACTCAGTCCAACTGAGACGCTCCTGTGTCCACCCCCCTTGGCTGGGCTCTGCATCCCCAGGGGCTTCCCCGGGCCTAGCACACCCAAGCCATGTGCCCACGCGCAGGCCCAGGCTCCACCCAGCCACCTGCGCCTGGGGCTCAGGGCTTAACAGGGCCGGGCGTGCAGACCTGGGCCGGAGCCTGGCAGGAGCCGCCTGCTCCGAAGTTCCGTCTCTTGGCCTTGGCCCCGACGCTGCTTATCCCCCGTCACCCCCGTGTCCGGAGTCCGCGTTGATCGAGGAAACTCTCTAATGCGAGATGGAAAAACCCAAGGGTATGAAAGTCACTGCACTTTATAGCCTTTTAAGGGCCTTTTAAAAACAACGTTCGCTCCATTTTTTTCTTTCTCTCTTTTTTTTCTAATGAGCTTTTTGGTACACGCGGCACATAATCCCACGGAAAATGGCTGAACACCACGCTGGCGTCAACCGGTGCTGCTGTGAAGGTCCCTGAAGTTAGGGGCCGGCTCCTGTCATGGGGGGGGCGGTGCTGCCGTCTTGGGGGCCCTGGGCCACCCTGCTGTGGATGGCTGGGGCGAGGGGTCCAGGCCCCCTTCCCGGGGAGGACGCTGGCTCAGTCGGAACCCCGACCTCAGAGTCGGTCCCGTATGCGCTTCTGTCCACTTCGCGAGGGGGTGGCTTGGAAGCCCATCTGGGAAGGCCAGTCCCACACCCCTGCTTTCTGAGTGTCCTCCCTGGATGGGGTCCGAGGACTGACCTCAGCACAGGAAGGGCTGGCGACTGTGTGCGGAGGTGGGGAGGGTGGAATGGGCCTGGTCAGGACCGTGGGGCTCTGGGGCTTGGGGTGTCACCGCTGGGGAGGTACCCACGGGGCAGGGCCTCATGCAGGTTAGAACCACCTGCAGCTCAAGCCCCGGGCCTGGGGTGGGGGTGCTGCAGTGCTGTGCACCTCCCCACGCATCCCCATAAGCCATACATGGCCACAAAGACCCAACATTTCACCCCCCCAGAGCGCATGGGCCACAGGTCACCTCAGGAACCCCCAAACAGCACACGCCTATCTCCTCAGGTCTCGGGGGCTGAGTCTTGCTTTGCGAATGGACGGAGTCCTGTTTCTGGAGGAGTCGGTCCCCTGCACCAGACAGGTCTCACCCAGGAAGCTTCAGTGGTGGGGACCCTGCCAGTGAGGCCCTGGAGCTCAGAGAGGGTGAGGCCCTGGCGGAGGCCACGCAGGAGATGGCCGTGAGTCGGGAGCAGCCGGCTCCAAGCCCAGTCCTTAAGGACCTCAAGCCCTTTAAATGCCCGCCCGGCAGGGGCCCAGGCACTTGGCCGTAAGCACAGAGGGATCGGTCAGGAGGGCTCCCCGGGGCACCCCGACCTCCCCAGGGCACTTGTGTTCAGCCAGCGGTTTGGACCCTGCTCCCGGCGCGGCCTTCACTGTGCTGCTGGGGGCTTCCCGTGTACAGATCCTGGTCTCTGGACCTTCAGCCTTCCTCTGCCGTGCCCGCGACCCGGGGGTGAGCTGTCCGGCCCGCCAGCCCCAGCGTTCAGAAGAGCCCCGCGTCCTCCTTAGCTCCAGCTCCTCACGCCGCATGGGCCCGTGGGCCCGCAGGCCGTCCCACTGTGGGAGACAGTAGGACGGTGACGTGACCTGCCACCGCTCTGTCTGCCCTGTGGCCCCTGTGCCGGGTCCGAGGTGGCGGCACGGCTGTTCACCTGCAGCCCGAGGGTCCCGAGATGGCTGGGATGGAGCGGGGCTGCGGGGCCCATTAGATCTGGGTGGAGTCCTGGCCTGTGCCCCTCTCAGTGACGGAGCTTCTGTCTACACTGGGGAGGGAGGGAGCACCATGGCCTGCCAGGCCTAGGCCCTCGGCGTGACCCGTGTCCTTCCGAGGACCCTGCCGGGACCATCATTGTGTCCATCCCCCCCACCCCGACTCTGCGTCTGGTGGGGTTCATTCAGTCACTCTCAGACGGGGCCTGGGGCCCTGGGCTTTGCTGCTTGTGGAAGAGAAGCTGTTTGACCGATGGGGCTTGGTAGCCAGGACCGTGGGGTGTGACCCTGTCCTGCCGGCGGCTGGGGAGAGGACACAGGTCCCGGACAGATCTTCCCGCTGCGTCTTTCTGTGCAAATAAATAACACTTCAGGCGACAGCGGGATGGAGGCCACGCCAGGGAAGCCGGCTCAGGGCCGCTCCTGTGGCTTCCTCCGCGCCTTTGCAGCAGTGTTTTCCAGTATTTTCCGCTTGAGGAGGCGCTGCAGCTGGGTCTGCAGCGGGAGCCCCAGCTCACCTTCTCCTCTGACAGCGGCGCTGACCGTCCACGCTGTCCAGCAACTTGGGGGGCCCTGCTCCGTCAGGGCCCCGGGGCCTGCTAGGTTCAGCCTGGTGGGAATCTGGGGGGCAGCCCGTGCCCCCCCCCGCCAGGCTCTGACTGGGGCCCACGTGGGGGCGCGTCCTGCGCCCTGGTGCCGAGCTGGCCCTCTCCCCTGTCTGCCGTCCGCCGTGAGCGCGGTAATGACGGTACAGTTGTGAGATGAAGACATGGCCGCGTTATGACACGGCTTGTGTAACAGTCTCTTAAAACTGGCTCCAAAGGCAACAGCTGCACAATTAGGCCATAAATTCCTGTAAATGAACTTGCTGGTGGCGGCGGTACCTGGGTGGCCGAGGGTGCGGGACGGCGCGGCTTGACGGGCTTGGGCGGGAGCCCAGCCGCCGCGTGGAGGAACTTTCCTCTGTGTGGTGAGCCGCTTGTCCTCCCGTGACAACAAGGGCCCAGGGGAGCCCTAGCCACCCTCTGGCCAAGGGTGGCAGAGCATCCGACTGAAGAGCTGACCGGGGTCCTCTCCTGCCCGAGGGATAGCCTCCTCCGAGCCCGGGCCTGAGGCCTGGGCGGGTCGCTGACCACTGAGCGGCCCCGCGAGCTGTGGTTTCCCCCACGGGCTGGCAGGGCTCAAGCTGAACCCTGAGGGTGGTGGCCCCGGAATCCCTGGGCACCCTGGCGGTGGGCGGGGAGCTGTAAGGCCTCTGGAGTGTCGGGGATGCGGATGGAGCTGCACCTGCAGTCCTGGAAGAGCCCCGGCGAGGCCCCGCGTCGAAGGAGCGGGGTGAAGGCTCGAGTGTTGGAAACGTGGCCGCCACAGCCGCTCTGGCTCGGGCGGCGTCATGACCGGGGGCCGCTGTGGGTCCAGCCCGGCTCTCGGCAGCTCCCGTCGTCTCGAGGCCGTGACAGAGGGCAGCTCAGGAAGACACGCGTGTGTCACCCCCAGCTCTGACGCCGGCGCTCTGGCCTGCGCTCCTGTGTGGGCCGATCGTCTTCCCTTCTGAGGGGCCATCTCCTTGCTTTCCTGCCTTCTAGAGCCTCCTGCATTCCTCGGCCCGGCGGCCTCCCTCTTCAGGCCCAGCTGGCGGGGTGGGGCTCCCTGACCCTGCCCGCTGCCTTCTGTCTCGTCCATTCTTCAGGACGGGTGCTGGCCCGGGCACACTTGGTGAGTGCCCAGCTCAGGGTTAGCGGATCAGAGGCCCTAATCGCCCCTGCGTCTTTATTCCCATTCGCCATGGGACATAGCATATACCCAGGTGCTGGGGTAGGTCGTGGGCGTCTTAGGAGGGCTGGCAGTGGGGAGCAGGGTCCTGCACCGGCTTGACCTTTGAGCCCCCTGAGGGAGGCCAGGCAGCCTGGGCCTGGAGGGAGGAAATCAGAGAGCAGAGGCGCGCTGGTCCTCGGCTGGCTTGGCTGTGTGTGGGCTGGGCGGGGGTGGGCGGGTGGGGCGCCGTGACTTGCGTTTCTGGGAGCTCCAGGTCAGGGACGGGCCGTGGGCTCTGTGAACAAAGCCCGGTCGCAGCTGTGCCGCCGTGTCACACTGGGCCGGGTCTTTCTGGGTGAAAACCCCAGGTGGGGGCGTCAGCAGCGACCTCCCTCCTGGACCACCTCCCTGGATGCGGTGCAGCTCAGGAAGCTGGTCTCATACGAATAAGCTCCGCGTGAACAGTTCTCAAAGCCACGACGCACAGGCCCCGGCCGTGCACACGCACGTGGCTGGAGCCCAGGCTTGGGTTTGGCGCGCTCTCCCAGCCGGTCTCAGCGCATCCCCCGCACCTGCTGCTGCCCCCACCGATCCCGTCCCCGCCTGGCCTCAGGCCCCGAGGCCCCTCGAGGACAGCGCGGGGATGATTCGCAGGCATCGCCCCGAACCTGTCCTCACGCGGGTTGCTGGAGTGTGTCCTCGGGGACCTCAGCTGCAGGCCCATTACTGAAGTCCGTCACCCAGAAAATCTGTTGACGGAACCATTCTCTCTGAACTGCAAGCAAATTGGGAAATTTGAATGTGATGCAATAAGCAGAGCCCCCGAGATGCACATGGAGCGGCCCCCCGCAACCCAACCGCGCCCACTGGGCCTCTGCGGCTCCTCGAGCTGTCACCCCTCGGGGTGGCCACACAGAATATTTATTTTTTTTAATTAAGCCGCGTCACTGTGTGGTTCACCCTCCACAGATGCTTTATAAAGCCCAGCCTTATAAGTTGCTGAAAGTTTTTATTTTTTTTAAGCGGATAGTAAAATTAAGCAGTTATTAGTATTCACGAAAAATGCTCGTGGCAGGCTTTGCACACGTAATGAGAAGCCACCTGCAGTTCAAAGCAGTACTTGATAATGCTGTAATTAGATTTGAGATGCAAAAAAGCTCATTAAAATTAAATAACATATTTGTCACTGTTTTAAGAGGTACAGACTGCCTAGAACCATGCTGGTCTCTTGACCTTGAGTATTTTGGCGGAGTCCTTGCCGCCAACAATTGGAAAATAACATCAGCAGTTCTGCAGAGAATCCTGAAAACATGCTCATCCCCGGCTCAGTATGTGTTGGAAAAAATGATACAGATATCCAGGGGCAATCACGGATCTGTACACAGCGCCTTCCGGGAGGAATGGAGAGCAGAATCCTCAGCAAACAGGCATTTCCAGTAACACTCAGGGGAGACAAGAGTGCGGGGGGTGGGGGGGGGGCCTGCCCAGGACAGGGGACGCGGTCATGGGGCCCAGGAAGGAGGTGGCAGCGGCCCCACTGCCTGCCCCTCTCTCTCCGCCTGGATGAAGCCGCTTGCCCAGCGCAGGCCCCGGGTCCTGAGCTTCAGCCAGTGGGCAGCGTTCCGGAAGGTCAGCGGGCAGCGTTCCGGAAGGTCGCCCCTGTGGGGGCACAGGGCACAAAGAACCGGGGGCCAGGAGGACACGGGTTGTTAGTCAAAGGGCCTGAGGCTCACTGAGGGCTCCCTGCATCCCCTTCGCCATCCCTCCACCGCCCGAGAGCCCCTCGATGTCCCATCTTCTTGAGGACTGAGGGGCGTCCTGAGGACGCCTTGTCTGCATGAAAGACCCCCGGCCCTGGATGGCTGTGCAGCTGGGTACCACTGAGCACAGACCCCGGGGCAGCAAACACACAGGAACCCTGGATCTCACTGGGTGCCCACTCATGGTGGGATTTTGTTCTAGAAACTTCCCGTCTACAGATCCACGTCATCTCCATAGCAGCCTGGTTACTCCGTTTCACAGATGCGGAAATTGAGGCCTGAGAAATTAAACAACCAGCCCAAGGTCACAGGTAATTAGTGGCAGAGCTGGGCTGGAGCTCTGCCCTTCGCCGAGAGTCTATATTTCTTTTCTGCAGAAATCCGTAAATCATTCTACAAAGAGGTTGATTATTTTTATTCTTGGGGGAAGAAAGTGCAAGTTGCATTGATGGCTGGAGACGGGGGGAGTTTGCTTGGAGCAGAGTGGTCCGGGGCCTGCAGGGCCCGGGGCTGCGTCCTCGCCCTGGGCAGCAAGCTGGGAAGCCAGCCTGCCCCTCCCCTGGGCAGCCGGATTGATTTTCGAGGCTGATTCTCTTGGCACTGGGTCCAGATTTAGTTCTGTGGAGAGCTCGTCTTTCAAAGTCCAGCTCAAATGTCACCTCCTCTGCAAAGACTCTTCCAACCTCGATGCAAAATTAATCACCCTCCCGAGTGCCCCCAGGGTGCTCTGTGGATACCTTAGAACAGTCTTATCGCTTTGGACTCGGATTTATGTGTTTACAAGGCTCTCCCTCCCGCTGCACAGGGGCCCCTGGAGGGCAGGCCCCTGCCCCGCTGCCTTTGAGCCCTCCTGCGGGGCGTGTGCGTGCAGCGGTGCTCCACAAGTGCCGAGCGGGTACATGAAGGGCCCGTGGGGACTCTGATCTAGTTCACCTGCCTCGCGGCGCTCACAGAGCACCTTCTCCTGTGGTCCTGTCCTGAGCTCAGGACACAGGTGACCAGGTCAGTCTCCAGCACAGACGTGAGGTCAGTTCTGTACTTGTCTCCATTGCACAGATGAGGAAGTGGAGGCCCGGAAGGTCGTGTGACGTCTCCTGGTAGTCCAGTGGGCGTGTGGGGGCGCAGGACTCACACCCGCATCTGGGTGGACAAAGCTGCTTGCAGCCATCCGCGGCCGAGCCCGTCGCTGCAAGCGGCGGCTCCTACAGGGCTCTGAGCTTCTTGTCTCCTTTCCACCAGGGCCTGAATTTCGGAAGCTTTGGAGAAAGGGTTCGGGCTGCAGCACAGTTAAGGCCCCTTTGTTGTGAGCCACAGACACCAGCTGTGGCCAAATGAGGCAAAGGGGATTCTGTGGGAAGTGGACACGAGGGAAGGAAGAGGCCGGGAAGGCAGGTGGACCTCCTGGCAGGAGCTGCGGCAGGCCAGCCCCTCCTGCTCATCTCCCACCTCGTCCTGCCATCACCACCAGGACCGGCCCGTGGCGTGGAGCCATGGCTGGGCGCCGGGCGCCTGTGCCTGGCTGCGAGGCCCCCGATCCTCGGGTGCTTTGGCAGTGTGGGCCCCCAGTGGCCGCCCCCTGTGGTCACGGGGCCGCTGGGTCCTGGGTCCAGCGCCTCCGTCGAAGGCTCAGTCATGTTCCTTGGAGACACCGCCCTGGAGTTGGGGGTGGGGTTGCGAGAGTCTTCCTGAAAGGAATATTCACTGGCAGTGACCTTTCTTAGGTTTTTAACATTTTGAGGGGATTGATTGAATTGATCCAAGTCCATTCATTCTCCACCTCAGAAGGCCGTGAATCCCACAGGGCCAGCCCAGCGTGGGGCTGGGCACCGGGGTGCAAATAGGGTTAGATGCAGTCTCTCCCTGGCATGGCACTGGCCTCTAACGTCGGGGAGCGGCGGGTCCGGCTGGTGTCTCAGGAGGGTGGGCACACCTGGGCCTTCTGGGCGGCTGCCCTGGCTGGGGTGGGAGCACTCCTCTTGCAGGGATGGGAGCGGGGCAGCCGCTTGGGGCTTCCAGGGTGGGAGTCATCTTGCTGCTCCATCCGGTCCCAGCCCACGCCCCGCTGGCCCGCCCTGTCCCTCCACGCGCGGCCCCCAGCAGGCCGCGGGCAGCGTCCCGGGCACCCTGGGCCAGGGGCAGTGCCTGCGCTTGGGGCCTTGGTGCCGCCCAGGGGCATTCCCGCGCCATGGTGCAGACAGGTCGGGAGAGGCCGCCTCGCCGGGCACAGAGCACGGGGGTGCACGGGGGCGCTCTGGGGGTGCTGCTGCGTCTCCCTCTGCCTGGCCGAGGCGTCTGTCCCCCAGGCCCGCCTCTGCGCCCCTTCACCTCGCCCAGGCCTGGCCTGCTCGCCCCTGCCGGGAGGTGTGAGTGCCCCTGGCCCAGACCAGAGGTGGGCGGAGGGGCACCTGCCAGCCCCACACCTGCGCCTCCCCTCCGGGTTTGGGCCCCTCCCGCCAGGCCCTCCCGGCCAGGCCTACCGTCCTACCGGGCTGCCCTTTCCCTCTGCTTGCCCACCCCTGCCGGCAGGCCGTCTCCCCTCCCCGAGGCCACCTCCCTCCCCTGCCCTCCCTGTCCACGCTCTGGCTGCACCTCTGCAGTGACTGCTCCCCTCCCCTCCTCCCCTCCCCTCCCCTCCCTCCCCTCCCTCCCCTCCCCTCCCCTCCCTCCCCTCCTCTCCTCCCCTCCCCTCCCTCTCATCCCGCCCACCCCGCCCCGCCCCGCCCACAAGCCGTCCCCGGCCCCCGCCACCCACCGCCCCGCCCACCCACAAGCCCCTCCCTGGGCCCGCCCACCCACTAGCCCCTGGCCCGCCCACACACACACAAGCGCCCTGGCCCCGCCCACCCAGCCAGCCCTCCCAGGATCCGCCCATCTATAAGCCCTCCCTGGCCCCGCCCACCCATCCAGCCCCTCCATGGCCCGCCCACCCACAAGCCCCTCCCCGCCCCGCCCCCACACAAGCCCCTCCCCTTGCCCCGCCCACCACACCGCTCCCTCCCGGGCCCCGCCCCCCCTTGCTGAGCCCCGGCCCCCCAGAGTGATGTGTGAGGCCTCGGGAGCGGTGACGCACGAACCCCTTTATAGAGGGGCCGCCCTTGGCTTAGCGCCCCTGGGGCGTCTCTGCCTCGCGTCACGTCTCGGGGCTTCTGCGCGGACAGAACCTGCCCCGGCCGCGCGGGGACCCCCCGCCGGGCTGGGCCGCCTCCGGGCCCCTGTGGCCCCCCTGGGGAGGCTGGGTGTGGGGCCCCCGGGGGTGGGCCGCCCCTTCCCGCCCGCGGTCACCCGCGCTGGCGTCCTGGGCCTCCGGGGGGGCGCGGGTTCTGTGGGGCTCAGCCTCCTGGGGTGCGGCCGTGCCCCGCGGCTCCGGGGCTGTCGTGGCGCCTCCACGCTCCTGTGCCCGTCCCGGGGCCCGGACTGTGGGGACAGACCGTGGCCCCGCTTCTTGCCTGTTGGCGCCTGGGCCGCTCAGCCGTGGCGCCGTGAGCCACATGGGGCTCTGCCAGGGAGCCCCCACGGCCCGCCCGCCCGCCCCAGAGGCCGCTGGTGGCCCGTCGAGAGGTGACACCCCGCTCGTTCTTTTTTTTTTTTTTTTAAAGATTTATTTTTTTATTATACATGCACTGGGCACAGTCAGCAGCGCGGGAGGGTGAGAGAATTCACCAGAGCCAGAGCGGGGAGCAGAGCAGGCAGACTGACGAAGTACACAGCTCAGGGGAGCAGCGGGCGCGGCAGGAGAGGTCTGCGCGCCATGTGGGACCCTCCTCCGGTGGCCGGGGAGCAGCCGGGGATCGAACCGGCGCTGCAGAGGCTGCAGGCAGCTTCGCAACCCAGCGCCCCACCGCTGCGCCGCCGGGGAGGCCCTCCCCGCTCGTTCTTTTCTACAACTTTGTGAGCCGCTTGCTGTCCTTTGCCTCGTGCCTTTGCTGGGGCGGAGGGGTGGCCGGAGTCTCCTCCCCAGGGGCGCTTGTGGGGCAGCTGCTGTGTCCGGCTCTGTGAGGTGCCGCGCCCGGGGAATTCTCTGGCAGGTGAAGCAGCAGGGGAGCACGTTGCGGGCCTGTGGGCCTCTGGCTGAAAGCAGGGTCGGTCTCCGTCCTGCCACCTCTGGTAGAGGCTGGTGGGGGGAAGCCGAGATGGGGGCCTTCGAGGGTGTGTTAGTGTCCAGACAGGAGGGACCAGGGTCCCAGAGACCTGTCCAGGCCGCTCTTGCCTGGGGGTCTAGTGCCGGCCTGGACGAGAGGTGGCGCGGAGGGCCGGGCAGAGAGGGCCAGGCCTGGAAGGGCCTGCTGGGCCCTGACTTAGGGTGTGTGTGTTTATGTTGCCTTGTGAGCGTGTGTGCGCTGGCACATGTATGTTCCTGGGCCTGTGTGTGCATGTGCGCCTGGCTTGCAGGAGTGTGCGTGTGCACACATGTGTGTGTGTGTGTGCAGGGCACGGAGCCAGAGGCAGCCGAGGCGCCGTGGCACCACCGTTGTTATAAATAAGGCTGGATTTTATACTCCCACCTGCCCGGGGAGCGCAACCAGCACCAACAGCGATGCCCTCCCGCCACCCTCGGGCAGGCCACTGTGGTTTGTAAGCCCCTCTGGCTCGGGGCGGGCGGCAGGGGTGTGGCTAGAGCTCGGCCACCCCAGATGGAGGGGGGCAGTGGGTGGGCCCGCCCTGGTTTCTCTAAAGCAGGAAAAAAAATGACGTGCCGCCTGTTAGCTAATCAACAGTGAGGAGAAAGTCCTGACAACAAGCAAAGAAAACTTAGCTGGCGATAAAATAAGGGACTTTTTATGGTGGTTTTTATGGGAACATTTTCACTTTGGGAGTTATTAGAGTTAGTGCCGGTTGTGACAAAAGCCACATTTGCATATCGCCCGTGATGGAGGCTGGATGGAGCCTGAACGCAGCAGTAACTGCATATCAGAGGCCCTTTCAGAAGCCAGACAGGATGACATTTATTGCAAGCCCGATGCCGCGCGGCTGGCATTACTTACTGCTGGCGGTGTCCTGCGGGATGAAGATTTTCAGTCGCGGGGTCTTTCTGGGCCCCGAGCAGCAGTTTCCCGAGTCCAGAGCCAGCTCCAGCTTTGGGGTGCGGCAGGGGTACGGGCAGTGGCTTTTCTGAGCTACCCTTCGCCCAGGTGCCCTGGAGGCTGATCTAGGGAGAATGAGTTCAGATGCAGGTCCCAGGCCAGGAGACGCAGGAATTTCTCCCCAGTGCTTTTTTTTTTTTTTTTTTTTTTTTTTTTTTGGTGAAATTGAGATCTGATAGTCACACACCAAACAAGTCGCCCATTTCAAGTCGGTGGCTTAGTGACTCCCAGTATGTTCACAGGACTGTGCAGCGGTCCCCACGGTCAACTGCAGAACACGCTCATCGTCCCCAGAGGAACGCTTGCCCTGTAGCCACCACCATCCCCCCAGCTCCTGCCAGCCCTAAAATCTCTGACCCACCTTCCATGTCTGGATCTGCCTCCGCCGCACATTTCCCACGTGTGGGCGACACGCCGTGTGGCCTCCGCGTGTGACTTCCTCCCGTCAGCACTGATCCAGGGTCCGTCCACTGTAACGGGTGTCAGTGCTTTGTTCCTTTTTATGGCTGAATAATATTCCATTGTCTGGTGGGGTCACTTTTATGCTTTTTTCAGTTGGTTCTCCTACTTTTAACGCCTTTTTTTTTTATCTTAAAAGATCCTCGTGAAAAAATCATGGTTGGGCCCATTGAAACAAATCGGCGTTTTCCTGATGCAGAGCAGAATTCTGACAGAGGATGAGGGGAGAGGAGGGGCTTCCGGAATGACTTTTTCTCTGGAAAAGACAGAGCTGATTCTCTGCCATCTGCTCTGGCCGAACTGCTGTTCAGTGGGGGCTTGGCTGCCCCAACCCCAGGACTGATGTCAGGGTCCTTTGGGGGGCTTTGCTGCTTGGAGAGCTTTCTGTATCACAGGGGGCCCTCGGCCTCTCTTAGAGAATTCTCTGGGGGTGTCAATGTGCGGAGAGCTGTGGAGCAGCTGGGTTGGGGACCCCTCTTGCAAAAGCGCTGGCTGTGCCACTCTGGGCGGCCCCTCTATGAGGGTCTGGGGGTGTCAACTGAGGCTGGGTCTGTTTTCTGCTGCTGGCGGGGGTGGGGAGGTACAGGGGCACAGAGGACCCTGCCTGGCCCTGACTTGGGTGGGTGTGAAGTCAGAAACCCCTATTTTGCTTCTCCCTGAAAATCGGTTGGATCCCTCGGTGACTCAGCTCTTAGTCTTAATTATGCTGCTATGTAAATATTTCTGAGGTCTCTTGGTTTTCTCGGCTGGCGTTATATCACCGCTAATAACTAGAGGGCACATTATAAATATGCAAACTAATAACAATGCATTAACTCGGAGCGCATCGATAAATTGCCAAACTGAGCCTGAAGCACTCAGAGGCGTGTTCCCTTTGCTGCCCAGACACCCCCTCCCCCGAGTTGCAGAATTGCCTGCGCTCACCTGCCCCAGATGGCAGCCTCAGGACAGCGGCGGCGTCTGTCCTGGCCTGCCCCCTGCTTCTGTCTGCTCTGGGACGAGATCAGAAATAAAGGCTGGAAAGATGAGCCCTTGCCCTGCTGTCAGCTCTTGGCTTCCCCGGGAAGGTCACAGCCGCCAGGCCGGACGCTGCTGAGTTCCTGCCCCGCTCCCATCTGAGAACGTGGCCTGGGAAGTCATGTCAGCGTCATCGTTTGAAATTCATGAATTTGACGAGTGTTTGCTGTGGACCTACTGTGTGCCAGCTTTGTGTGGGCCGTTGTTCGGTCCTGGCCATCTTGGAGCGGACAGTGTGCTGGCGGGACAGACAAGCAGGCAGAGTGACCACGAGTGTGATCAGTGTGTGCATGAGAAGCCAGGGGCCCACGGGAGCACCCGTGGGGGGACAGAATCCGGACCTAGTGGGTTAGGGGAGTCCCTGATGAGCTCAGTTTGCGCCTGATGATGGACTGGACACCCCCTGACAAAGCAGATGGCTGACAGAGTGGAGGTGGGGGCCAGGGAGGAGCGTGCTGGGCGGAGGGACGGAGTATGCCGTGACCTCAGGAAAGGGGAGGCACGGGCTGTGGAGTAAGTCTCCCCACGGGCTATGTCCATCCTGCCAAAGTGGACACATTGAAAGAATTTGAATATTATCCTGAAGGAGAGAGGAGCCCCTGAGGAAGGGCCCCTGTCTGGCCTCGGAGAGCTCACGACGGCATTTTGGCGAGTGGACCAGAGGTGTGAGGGTGGCAGCTGAGACCCCTGGGTGCAGGGTGAGGGGGCCGCACCCACTGCCACGCTGCCAAATCAGGCAGCTTGTGAACAGGGTGCAGGGGGGCAGACAGGGTGCAGGGGGGTGGACAGGGTGCAGGGGGGCGATCAGGGTGCAGGGGGGCCTGCACTTGGAGGCGGGGCTGGGAGGGCTGGGAGCTCTGGTCTGGGAGGCGGCAGGGGAGGCCTGTGACCCCACTGGAGCTACAGAAGAGGGCACACGGGCAGGAGGGGGACTCGCCAGCTGGACGGGCAGAGCCCTGGGCGCCGGTGTCTGCACTGCGGCCCCGCAAGCTGGTCAGGCCCCTCGTCTGCAAACAGGACGGTCACACCTGCCTGGACCGTGCTGAGGGTCACACCTGTGGGCGCCAGAGGCCGCGAGGGTCTGGGGTGCAGCGCGGGGTCTTGCTCCGGTGCTGCTGTGTCCTCGTCCGTGAAACCGGGACCTGCCTGTGGGATTCTCTGAGGGCTGAGTCTGGGGTCGAGGCCTCGCGCTCTGCGTATTTACGGTTGCGACGGGTGTTTGCCGCCCTGAAGAGCCCCGAGACCCGCGTCTGGGCCTGGCCTGTGCTCCTCCGCGCGAGGTGTCGGCCGGACCCAGGGCTGCTTGACACTTTTGGTTTTGGTCACGAACATCAGATCACAGGAGTTTCCGGGAGGGTCCAGAGAGGCCTGTGTCTCCCCCACACCCCGTGCCGGGAGCTGGCCACGAGACCTGCGCCCCGCGCCCGTGCCCCCGGTGTTGCCGTGCAGGCTGGGGTCCCCCGCCCCAGGCAGACCCGGCCCTGAGCCCCCATCGGGGACCCCAGCCAACCCGCGCTCGCGCTCCGCCTCCGTGGGGTTGTTCAGATGAGGAATCTGTTACAAAAGCGTCAGGGAGCTCAGGACCCCGGAGAAAGGCCTTCCCGTGTCCTGCCACCTCCGCAGCCACCAGCGGCCCTTCTGGGCACGCGCCCGGCCTCCTCGGCACAAGCGTGGATTTCGTCTGTCTGTGCCCTGCCCTCGTGCCCCACTCTCCCTAAGCCACCCCAGGCGCGTCGGTGGGCAGGGAGGGGTGAGACGCAGATGGCCCTGGAGGAAACGGGGTCAGTGGTGGGGGCCGCAGAGCACCCCCTCCCCAGGGCCCGAGCTGTCAGGGGGCCGCCGTCGCCCCGCTGCGGCTCGCCCGTCCAGGGACCTCCCCCAGCGCGGCGGAGGTGGAGGGAACCTTGAAAGGACCTGAGGGAGGGGCACAAGCTGTGCCCACAGAAGCCTGGCTCGCCGGCTGCCGGACTGACTCCGGCGGGAGGGGTTCGTAGCGACGCCTCTTTTGCTGGAGTGTCAGACCCTCCTCTCTGCGGCACCAGGTCCACGAAAAGGCGATCAGCCAGCAGGACGTGCGACTGTACCCGTGTCACTCGGTGGCAACTTTAATTGGGATTAAAAATAAAAATAAAATAGAAAATCTGAAGCTGTGATACCCCAAAGCGCCCGAAAGCACAGCCGCGAGCTCTGTTCTCTCCAGCCTCGCTGCGAGGCTCGCCGCGTCCCCGGCTGCTCGGGGGCGAGAGAACCTTCTGGGTGGATGTGCGGCTGGAGACAGAGCCACAGGCAGGCCCTTTGCTAAAAGGCGTTAATAACTTTTGAGTGTCCCTTGCGCGAGCGCCGAGCTGGTACAGGGCGATGGCGTGTGTGGCCGAGAGGGACCCCCACGACCGCTGTCCATCGGCAGCGGGTCAGTGACGGGGGTGGGTTTCCGGCTCCTGAGGATGAGGGGGAGAGCGGAGCGGACTGGGCTGTGCTGGAGAAGCAGGAGGCTGGTCTGTGCTGGCCCCGGTCATGGTGCTGCCCAGGCGTGACTGGGCACCCGCGTCCTTGGCCACAGCCCTCAGCCCCCGGGGTGAACGGGGCTTCTTTCCAGGTGAGCGTGCAGGAGGCGGGGGCTGGTGGGATGTGCCAGGGCAGGCCTTGGCAGCTGGGACCCCGCTTTGTACCTGTGGTTATCGGGGGGAGAGGCTGGAGGTGCAGGCGGGAGCTGGGGTGGGCACGTGGCCCGAGTCCCTCGCCCCTTCCACCCTCCTCCCCAGGAAGGCGGGTCCCGAGAAGGAGGCTCGCAAGGAGTTGCTCCCGAGGGGAGGAGCTCGGTGGCCGGGGTGTGTGATGACTCCAGAATTGCCACCTTCTCTAACTGGCGGGGAAGAGGAATAAGCGACTTCAGGAAAGTCCCGTGTGCACGCTCCGCGACACACCTGGCCATTCGTGTCAGCTCAAGACACAAAGGCCTCGCTCCGCACGTTCCCTCGTGTGCCGAGTGAATTAATATTGATTTGACGTTCGACAAGTGTTTGAATTTTGACTTTTCCTGCGCTGGGAGCGGGTCCTGGTTTAGTGAGCACTTTCCGTGGCCGCGTCTGCAGGGAGCTTTTCTGCAGCCAGGCCGGCTCTGCCCGCTGTGTGCCCGGCGGCCCCTCTGGGCACGAGGCCGGGAGCCAGCCAGGCGGGGTGTGTTCCAGGCGCTGCTGGGGAGCAGGGGCGCGGCCCAGCTGTGCCGGCGGCTGGACTCGGGCTGGGGCATCTGACCCGGGGGCCGCCGGGGTCTGTCCCGCTGCTGTCACCGACTCCCGCATGCCGATGCTCACAGACCCCGTCACACTAGGGGGGGGGGTTGCCCCCTGGGGACTCTATAAGGGCCCCGTACTCAAGACCTAATCAACAGCCAAGGACCCCACCTGTGAATACCATCACATGGGGCGGGGGGAGTTTTCAACCTGTCAGTTTGGGGGACACATAAGCTGCATCCACAGCTGGGGCTGGAGGGTAGGGAGGGCGGGGCGCAGGGCGGGGCTGAGTGTGTTCCGTGGCGGCACAGCTGACCTGCCCTGGGCCTCGGGCGGGTTTATTAGCCCGTGGGCTCCTCCCCTCGTGGCCTGCGTGCCGGCGTCCCGTGGCGCCGAGTGAGGAAGGACCCGCTCCTCTTCCCCGGGGCGGGCGGGAGGCCTGGCAGGAGCTGCTGCCTCCATCACACGTCCCGCCTGGAGGGGCCTTTCGCTCCCCGATCTCGGAGGCAAAGCGAACTCCTCCCTCTAGCCGTTTTGCTCGGGAGGCCGGTGATCCTCTGTGGCCCCCAGATGCCGCTGGAAGCCGTGGCGACTTTTCGTGGGTTCTCATTCTTTAAAACCGGCCTGGAATGGCGTTCCGGACGGAAGGAAGGTGGACGTGGAGCTCGTGGGGCCTGGCACAGCGCCGGGGCGGCCCGGAACCCCACAGCTCAGTCTAGGCGGCTGGGGGGAGCTCGCTCGTCATTTATCTCCTTCTTGGAGGAGCCGGAGAGTCTCAGGTGAGGAGCCGGGAGAGGGAGGGGCGCAGGAGGGGAGCCGAGGATCCCATTCTTCATGCAGCAACCAAACAGAGCAGTTGTGTATTCCCATAATGTCCCTTCAGCTTCTCGGGGTCTGGAGTTGCATCTATTTTTAAAAACACTTGGACCAATAACTCTGCTTTATGCAGACCAACTGGAGGGTCCCTGGCTTGGAGATTTAATGTAAAATAAACTCTAAATGGGGTGGCACACAGCATGGCGGCCGCGTCTCTGGCAAGCCGCTTCTCTCGTGCAAGCCGGGGGATGATGGAAATGGCCGCTGTGCTAGAGCGTCCCAGAGCCAGGGCGCCCTGTGCTTTGGGGTGCCGGGGAGGTGGGAAGGGGGAGGTCCTTCATCCTCCTCCTGTCTGTCCTTCCTCCATGCCAGCGGGGTCCTGTTGGCCAGGAAGGCAGGGAGGCTCCCCCGAGGGCGGCTGCAGACGCCGGACTCCTCTTGGGGCTGGGGATTGTCCAGGTCGGACCGTGGATGCAACATCACCGAACCGGGCGCAGAAGCCTTGCATTTGGCAAAGGAGCGTTATTCGTAGAATTGTCCAGGGTGCGGTGCTTGGGGGCAGGGTGCCGGGCACGGTGGGGGGCTGTGGGGGGCTGGGCAGGGGCGGGCGCGCTCTGAGCCACACCGCCTTGGAGGTTTTTTTTTTTTCTCCCCCAATCAATCTCTCAAGGGTTTGCAGCTTTACATTTGCTGTTTAAAAAGTTCTGGTTTTTGCCTTTCTCCACCTGCCCTCTTTCACTGAGCACAACCCCCTCCCGCGTGGCCGCACAGCGCGAGATTCCGCTGTCCTTAGAGCTGAGCAGCAGCTGTGACATAGGACCCCCCCTTTGGATCCCGCACCCTTCGACGGGCCCTTAAGCTGTTCCCTGTCTCGGCCGTGGTGCTCCGCGCGGCAGTGAGCACAGAGCCTTCGCAGAGCATTGCTTTCTGCTCGGCAGGTAAATACGCAGACGTGGAATAGCCGGATCGTGCGGTAGCTCCTGTCTTAGTTTCTCTGCGGCTGTCCACGCTGCACCGACTTACGTTCCCACCGACTGAGGGTGAGCCCCACCCTCGTCCTCCCCAGCACTCGCTGCTTCTGGCCTGTGCGGCCACAGCCATGCTAGTGGGTGCAGGCCATGTCCTGCCGCGGATCTGACTCGCGCTTCCTTCATAGTGACAGCCCTGAGCGTCTCTTCACGTGCTCGTGGCCGTCTGGCTTCCTTGTGACACTGTCTATTCGTTTTCTTAAATTGGGTTATTTATTTTGTTGTTGTTGGGTTGCCTGCGTTCTTTACATATTATGGGTATTAACCTCTGGGATGTATGTTTCCCAAATATCTTCTCCTGCCCAGTAGGTTGCTTTTTGATGATCATTTCTTTCCCTGTACAAAAGCTTTTTAGTCCCACCTGCTTATTTTTGCTTTTGTTTCCTTTGCTATTGGAGTCGAATCCACCAAGACGCAGAAGAGGCTGATGTCAAGGGGCCGACTGCTGATGCGTTCTTCTATGTATTTATGGTTTTGGGTCTCATGGTACGGTCTTACATCCAATTTAAATTAATGTCTGTGTATGGCATAAGGTAATGGTCGTGTGTGTGTGTGTGTGTGTGTGTGTGTGTAAGGAAACAAAGCAAATGAACCAATCAATCAAACCCAAAGCTGAGTCTTAGAAACGGAGAAGACTGGTCCTGTGACGGCACCGTCCTCACCACACCGGGAGGGGCTGGGAAGGGACAGGGCGGATGAAGGCCAAGGCCGGTGTGTGTCGGTGGATGGAAACCAGACTTTGCTAGTGACCACGGTGTGGCGTGGGTCTGTCTACAGTGCTGTGCATGTGACTTGTCTAAGGTTAGATTCCCGTGCTAGTTACTGCAATGCTATTTTATTAAAATAATTGATTTAGTTTTGGAGAAGAGTCTCCCTCTGTAATTCACAGTCACCCGGAACTGAAGGGGACAAGTCCCTGGGGCCTGGCTCCCCACCCTTGGGCTGTCCTCGGGGTGGGTTCAGCCTCTTGAGTGCCCTTAGTAAGCCAGTGGGCACTGGGCGACCCGCCCTTTGCTCGACGGCTCTTGAGCGTCCAGGCCCTATGCCATGGGCTCTGAGCGGGCCTCGCTGTCCTCGGTTCCCTGCCTTTCTTCCTGCGCGCCCACTGCTGCTCCGCCTGCGGGCCCTCGTGGGATGCAGTCTCCTGGATGCTTTTGAACTTATTCTCTTCTGACTTCTCTGGGATCCCCCCAAACAGCAGGGACCTTTGAGAGACCACACCTTTCTCTCTGCCCGGCTCTCTGGTCATTGTCTCACAAGGTCAAGCATCAGTTGCCTCCCAGTCTGGGAACTGTGCTTGGCTGGTCATGTGGCTGTGAATTCGTCATCCCCGAGAAGCCCCTAGAGGTCGGACTGGAATGATGCGAAGACCCTGGAGTGCGGGAAGGTGACATTTGTCTACGTGAAATAGAATCCAGTTCTGGGCCCCGTCGGCCTGGACAAGAGGCCGGCCCCAAACCCTGGAGTTCTTGGGGCTCCCCCTCTGGGATTGCATGAGTCTGAAGAGCCCCTCCTGACGTGGCCTGCGGGGTCTTGGGGGCAGGGTGCCTCTCTGGTAGCTCCTTGCCAATCAGGGCCCCCCTTTACCCGCCCTCCCCAGGCCTGGCCTTCACAGCCCCACCCCCACCGCTCCCAGCCCTGGCTTCTAGGGTCCCGCAGCCTCTATCCAGCTCAGGTCCCTGCACCCAGGGTCACTGTCATGGGGTGGGAAGCCCTCTTGGGCCTTCTGATCCCAGATGTTGTCCCCAGCTCTTGTGGGGGCCTCATGGTCTTCTCAAGGGGAGCGAGAGTGAAACCCGGTAAAATCCAGGCCAGGCCGGGCAGCTCCCCGCTCCATCCTTGCGTCTCACCAGGCTGTGGCGCGGGGGCGCCGCGACCGGGTCTCCTGGGGGCTGGAAGCTGCTCTGTTACGAGTGAACGAGCAAATGTGTGAATAAGCGAATCAACGAATGACTGGATGGATGAATGTGGCCGGAACCTGAGGAGGTGGGGCTGGGAGGGAGGGAATTCCTAGACTCAAGGAGACTGCTGCTCGGGCTGGCGGGGAGTGGGGGCGCCAGCAGCCTTAGTGAGGTGTGGTCCCCCTGGGCTCAGCTCCCCTGTCCCCACAGCGCCGCAGTCAACCCTAGGACATCTTCCTCACGCCAAGGGGACCCCGCAGCCTTCGCCGTCACCCCACACCATCTCATCAGCCCCGGGCAGCCGGGCATCGACTTTCTGCCTTGGCGGGTTTTCTGCCGACGGCCCAAGTGAGTGGACTTTACGCCGCGTGACCTTTCGTGTCTGGCTGCCTACCTGCGCGTGACGTGCTCCAGGCTCCCGGCTCTCTCTGCCCAGCGCTGACCTGGGGTATGACGTGCACGGAGTGTCTGGGGCGTGGCCTGGCCGGGCCCGGTGGCCGGCCCGAACTGCGGGCGTTTTGGCCGGAGCGTGACCTAATCAGAGTGGGGTCGGGGGCCGCTCAACCCAACAGCAGGCATGAAACAGCAGTGGGGGCAGAGACCCACGCTCTCTTGGGGTTCTTGGTGGAGGTGACAAGGGGCAGAACCAGGAACAGAAAGAGAAGTACGAAGGGGCGGGGCTCGAGGAGGGGACGGGTGCGGGCCTCGGGGCGGCTGGCCTGGCCGTGCGGGGACGCTGAGGAAGAGAGCTGCTTCCTGGTGCGTCCTGCCTCTGGGAGTGGACAGTGTCCAGTCGGCTGCGGGCTCTGGAGGAGGACCCTGGGATGAGGGCCCCTCCCTGAAGGTCAGAGAGGTCAAGTCTACCAGAGAGTCAGGCCCCTGGGACAGGGACACGCTGCGGTTGATGCGGAGTGAGTAGGTGGCCCCGTAGGAGGAGGACACAGGCTGGGGGGCCCAGGAGCCCAGCTTTCCTGAAGGATGGAGGCGCCTGAACAGGCAGAGAGGAGGGAAGGAACCTTCCAGATCCTAGCCAGGCAAATGGCAGGGATGGGCGCGGGAAGGGTCTGGCCCTAGACTGGCCCCCACAACCTGCAGAGCACACTAGGGATGAGCTGGGCAGGCGGGCACCCCAGGTCACCCCACTCCACAGGCCAGGCCCTGGCTCCAGCTTTTTATGTCACTCTCCACAGCACCCCCTGGTCGATTTTAGCATCTACAGCTGCTTTACAGATGTGGAAACCAAAATTTAGAGAAATGAAGTGCTTAGCCTAAGCCACACATCTAAAAATTGCTGAGCCCAGGTTCTTAAAAAACCTTCATTTGGGTATAAACAAAAGGCAGTAATAACCACAGCGTGTTTTAGCCTGGTAGACTTTACCAGCGAATCTGGGAAGCTTCTGGAAATGAGCATTCAATTTAACAAGCACTAATTGCAGGCTGGGCATTTGGGAGACAAATGGACCTTGGGCCATCCTGGCCTGCAACGGCCTCCTCCTGAGTCAGACCCACCCCTGCCCCCGGTGTTCTGGCCTCGCCGAGAAAAGGATGCGTCTCAAGTCTCTGCGCCCTGCAGGGAATAAAGCTGGTGGTTAGATGCATCACCACACACGCCGTGAGCAGGGGTTGGGCTGTGGGGCTCGGCCCCTCTCCTGCCTGGTGAAGTGGGTGTCTGAGCAAAGCGGGGGTGGGGGCATGCTCAGTGAGGCTCATGCCCCGTGAGCAGCTTGGTGTGGCTGGGAGGCCGAGCAGGGAGATGAGCTGGGAACAAACGAGGCCCTGCAGGGAGGGTCAGAGCCCCACGGTCTCCCAGGGCCTCCTGACCTCCCCTGCACAGCCCGTTCCTTCAGGTCCGCACCTGCTGCGCCTGCCCAGCGCGGGCCTGCTCCGCGGTCAGGGTCAGTCAGAGCCGTGTCCAGGTGCTAAATGGGTCTCCAGCGGCTTCCGAGGGAGAGATCCATTCACACTGTGGCCCAGGACCGGGGAGAGGAGCCTCAGCGAGATCCTGCATTTTGCAGCCTTCTGGAACCAAGCAGCTTTCAGAATTTCAAGCCACAATTTGTATTCAAATGAAGGTCATTTGAAAGGTGTAACGTGGTAAACAGCCATTATTTCATTTTGATGGTGGCACTAAAATTATAGTGTTGGTTGAATTATTTTAGTGTAGGACCATTACCATCTCCCTAAAACACTTAGAGGGGTTCTCAGAACGCGCCACCATCCTCAAATTAGAGGAAAATTAAAAATCACAGAGCGGTGGTGGTGGTGGTGCTGGCACTTGGGGAGAGGGCCCCTGGGGCGCGGGTGCTCGCTCTGTCCTCTCACGCGTGTCTTCCCCACCACATGGCTGTCGGCAGGGGCCCCGCTGGGTGCACGTGGAGAAGGGTCTCAGGCTTGGGGTGGCGGGAGCCGGTCCCCCTCTTGTTCCCATCCTTAAACTCCACCCTGGGACTTGGCCCCCTCAGACTCTCCTTCCTGAGAGGCGCGTCCTTGGAGGGAGCCCTGGAGAGCGCTGGAGAGGAGACTTGCAGCCCCTCTTCTGCCCCTCCCAATGCCCTGGAGCGCCACAGGCGGGGGCCATCGGTGCCTTCAGTGGTGCCAGGGCGAGCCCGGGGGCCTGCAGGTTCAGTGAGATCAAGGGCAGGCGCTGACGTCCCTGGTGGGCAGTGGCCATCCTGCTCCCTGCCCACAGCCAGGAGCTTGGGGCTGCTCTCCCCGAGGCTGGCTGTGCAGCTGTGGATTCCAGAGAGAACCCCAGAATGCCAGGAAACCTGTGTTCCTGGAGACACTCGCTACTCTGATGTTCTTAGAAAGGGCATCTGTTCTCAGAAAGACCTAGAGTTTAAGTGCTCGGCCTCGTGCATCCTTCTCTGCGCCCCACCCGAGCTGAACTGGCCGCCTTTCGGTTCCCATCTCAGATCTGTGGGCCTCACTCGCCCTCTGGCCCCCCACATGCTAACCCCTGCTGTGTCTCCACTGAGAGCGCAACCCCGAACAGACAAGGTAGCTCTGTCATAACCTGCCAATCACACCGTGTACTTTTCCTCATCGTACTTATCACGACTTGTCTGTATGTATTTATTTTAGTGTTTTGTTTTATTTTGTACTTATCTTCCCTCCAGAGCTTCATGGAGGCAGCTTCCATAAATAACTTGTTCACTGCTATAGCCCAGTGCCTGGCAGCCAAAGGCACTCGATACATAGATTTATTGGGTGGATGGATGAATGTGTTGGAGGATGGGCGGAGGGCTGGAGGGCGGGGTGGGTGGTTGGATTGGATGGGTGGATGGGTGCTTGGGTGGATGGAAGGTGGCTGGCTGGTTGCATGGGGAGGTGGATGGGTGGGTGGGTGGATGGCTGGATGGATAGATGGATGGATAGATGGATGGATGGATGGATGGATGGATGGATGGATGTTTGGGTAGATAGGTATTTGGGTGGATGAAGGGTGGATGGAGGGATGGTGGGGCATCCATGGAAGGAAGAGCGGGCAGATGGTGACTGGGGGGTGGATGTATACAGGCCTACAGGTCTACAGTGTATATAGGTGGATGGATGGGTAGGTGGGTGGGCAGGTGAGTGCTGTGTGGTGTCCCGTGACAATTCAGTCAAGCATATTGAAACGTGCCTTGCCAACCTCATGAGTCAACTGCATCTTTTGGTGGCAAGTTACAGAAAAAAAAACACCTCAAGTCACCTTGAGAAAAATGACCTTATTGTGACGATGTGGGACTGTCTCACAGGGAAAAGTGGGCCCAGCTAGAAGGTGGGCAGGGAAGAACCTGGAAGGCGCCCAGCCAGACCTGCTCCTCATCGCCTGCCTCTTGCACATGGCGCCGTTTTCTCCCGGGGACTGGCTGGCCCTGCCTGCACCCCCCATGGTGTGGCACCAACACCTCCAGTCACGAGTGTTCTGTGTCAGGTCAGCTGATGAGGAGCAGACTGGCGGGGGTTGACCCACCCCCGACGGAGTCACCTGCTGCTGGGGACTGGAGGCACGCCTCTGGAGTTCTGGGGTGCCCCTGTGAGGCTTCATGGGGGCCACTTCCCAGCAAAGCGGCTGTTTTGTTGGCCACGGTAGTGTTCCACGGTTGCCCCGACGCCCGGGTTTCCAGTTTGGGTAAAGTTCTTGTCACCCACCTGATGCCCCGCTGGTCCCAGGCCCGGCCTGCACTGGTTGCCCGGCTCCCTCTCAACTCAAGCCCGGACCCACGTGCACCAGGGCCAGCTGCCCTGCGGTGCTGGAGAGAGGGGCCAGTGGCAGCCGGGGGTGTGGGAGGGGCCCTAATTTTGGGGAGCACCACTGTCAGGCGGTAGCGCCTCTCATGCCGTGCTCCCGGGGCACATCAGACACCCCTGCGAACCAGGACGGAGCCGGGGTCCGGGTCCCCAGAGGGCCTGCTCTTCTCCCCGCCTTTTGCGACAGACAACGTGCTGCCATTTGGGGATAGACATTTTCTCCGCGAGAAGCAAGCTCTTTCTGCACTTCCACAACGCAGAATCTAATTTAGGTTTCAATAAGGGAAGGAACCATTATATCATCCTCCTTCAGTGCTGCTTGTCATTATGTTATATTTTTAAAAATACTTTCATTGGGGGCCCGATATACACTTACAATCTCTCTGCATTTATTTTCTTTTAAGAACACATATAATAAAACTCAAAGTTAATAGCATGAAAATAATTTCTACAATAACAGTTGTAGCAAATCTCAGAATTGCCGGGGTGAAGGTGGCTAGACAGAGCGAGGCAATTACGTCTATTATTAGCAGCGCCTGGGAAGGATTGATGTACAGTGGGCTGCGTGTAAGCAGAAGCCTTCAGACGTGAACTACATTTTAATAGTGAAATTCTCATAGATTATAACTCCCTTCATTAACATTTTCACACATCGCTGACTAACAAACGAGGAGCGAGGACTTCTGCACTCCAGATTTATCATGCTCGGGGTGCTCCCTGCCCCCTGCATGGGCTGGAGCTCCCTCTTCTAACCTCTGCTATGGGCGGGTTAACTCTTGCCGGGTTGACCTGCTTCCTTAGGGATGGGAGAACCTTCTAGAATCGTGGGCTCTGCACTTTGAGGCTTCCAAGGGCTGCTGGGTGCGGCCCTCCTGGGGCTTGCATTTCCCTGTTGGCACCTGCAGGTGGCTATGGGAGGGTGGGGGCCGAGAACGAACGTCACATCATGTCACGTCACCCCACAGGGCTTCCCCTGCCCGCGGGGCTCCCTGCTCCCTGAGTCACCAGCCGGGTGGGGCGTGTGCTCAGCATGGGGAATGATCTTTGATGGACAGTCTAGAGCTCCTCTTAGCAAGAAGTGGGGCGCGGGCCTCTATTCCACAAGCCCAGCTAAGGCCCGGGCACAGCATGAGGCGTGACCGAGGGAACCTGGGGAGGGCTCGCCAGGCAGAGGGGATCCCGGTCAGGGAGGCGGGCTCTGGCCAGGGTTGGTGGACCCCAGTCTCGACCTGGTAGACGCTGAGCATTTTACCAGGAGTCAGACCCCACGGCTGGGTCTGGAGGGACGTGTGGTCAGAGGAGAGAGAATGTGGCGGAGGGCCGGTGTTCTTGGTCACTTACCCAGGGGTCACTGTGGCTTGGGTGCACACAAGCTATTAGAATGGGTGCTGGGGTGTACGGAGAGGCCACCTAGGGTCACCCTGCTCATCGGGGGAGGCTTCCTGGGAGAGTCTGGGGGCCCTGCAGCTCATCCTCTCCTGCCAGGCACCCTTGCTGCTCTCTTTCAGGACACAGCCCTCGGTGACTGGGGCCATGTCTTGCAAACTGGCTCTTGGGCGGACTTTGTGCTTTGATTGGGCCTGAGTGGCCTGAGCCCCTGGGGTCTGACCCCTCCAATGCGCGTGTCTCTGACTTTGTGAACGTTTTTGTAAACTCAAAGCTGATCTGGCCAGGCGTCCTGCACCCCACCTGCTCATTCTCATCAGCTCAGGGAGCAGGGCTGCCAGGGCCGCCTCAGAGCCTTCCAACCCAGGCCGAGGCCCCCAAGACCATTCAGACAGGTGATCTGGCCTTCAGGGATTTGCCAGAGGAAGAAGGGTCTGGCCGGAACGAATGAGTCACCTGGGCAAGGGGCCACTCCTTGGTCCTTCCTGCAGGGCAACCTGCAGACGCCCCTGTGCTCCTGCTGTGTGCACGCACCGGGTCAGTCCTGCAGGTCGCTCGGAGAAAGGGCTGCCTTTGCCCTGGCCCCAGGGATCCAGGCCCCCCTCCTTCCCGTGGCGCCTCCCTTCCCTCTCCCTTTGCCAGCCTGTGCCACGTGGTACCCACCCAGCTCAGGGTCCCCAGGCAAGCATCATCTGCAGCAAAGCTGGCTCCTGTAATCTTTGATCTCCTCCTGTAACTCCGTGGGGCTCAGCGCTCAGCTTGACTCCAGCGCTGAGCCATCAGTGGGGCTGCTCTGCTCCCATCCCTCCTCCCCCGGAACATTATCCCTTAACTAAAATCAATAGACCCAGGACATGCTTGGAATCTAGAACCAGTCTCGCACAAGTCAGTTTCCTGCCAGCGTTCTCCTAGAGGCTGTGCTGGCAAGGGCTGGGGGGCCCCCAGGGCGCAGGGGGGCTGCGGGGACTGGGTCGAGGGCCCCGCTAGGGTGAGGGCCGAGCGTCTCCGGGAGCTGGTGCCAGGCTGCCTTCCCGGCGCAGAGCTCCCGTGTCCTGGCTCCCCATCAAGTGGTGAGGAGAACAGGAGCCAAACCTAATGAAAACCCAGGCTCATTTTGCATAATCAGGCGCTATTGAAATGATCCTTCCAGTGCTGCGTGCTGCAAATTAACAATCTGACTTATATACAATAAAAACCCGCGTATTGTACCAAGCGACGCTTCGTAGGTGGTGGATACACAGATGGAAATTCATTTAATGAACTCCAAGTCCCCGACTGGATCCGAAACTTCTTGTAATTACCCTGGAAAAAACCCGAGTAGAAACTGAAAAAAAAGTCTTCTGTCTTCCCCACCCCGGCTTCACGCGGCGGCTTCTCCCTCCTGAGGCTGCGAGGTCGGAAGTGAGTGTCTCCCACGTGATGAGCTCTTGCTGCCTGCCAGTTCCAACCCCCACCCCAGATTCTGAAATGAGCCCGATTGGCAGATTTGGGCGCGGAACAAACGTGACTTAGACGGTCACCCCAGTGCCCGCCGTGCAGACCCTGGCCGGCTGCCGCGGGAGCAGGAGACTTGTCTGAGCTCCGGGCTGAGGGTCTAGACGAGCCTCCCAGGCGGGCCGACCATGCCTCCTCGGCCTCCTCCGGGAAGCTTCTCTGGAATAGGTGCCCATGGTGGTGGGGGGCAGCAGAGCCCCCGAGGCCAGGGGTCTCCTTCCCCTCTGGGGAGGCAGGAGGTGCAGAGCCGGAGATGAGGGTGGTGGGGCTGGGGCGGCCAGAGCCAGGGTCCCCTCAGGTCAGTCATCATCCCTGGGGGGGCCTGCTGCTTGGGCGGGGCCACCCCCAGGGCACCGCTCCCAGGAGGGCCGAGGAAGGGATGCGGCATCCACCAGGACCCGAGGATCACAACCTGCTCCATATTTATTATGGGCAACAATTTGACTAACGGAGAATTTAGATTAATAACATTCAGGCCGGAGAAGTAATTTCCTTTGAGAAAGCGATTTACATGCACTCTGCCAGAAAGAGCCGTCACCGCGCTCTTGTCGTGTCAGCTCAAATAATGAAGTTGAAAATAACATGGAAGGTTAATAGGTCCAACTTATCTCCTTAGAACTGAATAGGAAGATTTACAATGTGGAGGCTGTTTTGCATATTTCCGCTGGGAATAGCAAGGTTTTTTCCCCAAACAAGATTTATGGGAATCGGCGGTTCAAGGTATCTGCTCTGTTATTGCTCCTAAGTGAGGCAGTGAAAACCTCTTCATTTGGGGGGGCCCAGCCTTTGGGAGGGGCCGTCCCCAGGCCGGCCAGCGCGGGCTGTTGCGGGAGGGGCCGACTTAGACTCCGGAAGGTCAGAGCTGCTCCGAGAGGTTCGGACATCTCCTCCCCCTGCATGGAGATAGAGCTTTTAATTAAAAAGGTTTATTTCCTCATCATTTACTGCCCCTCGAGCTTGGCCTTGGATATTTTTCAGGGCCCTGCTGTCCGTGCATACATCTTCCTTCCCGAAACGTCTGTTCTCATCCTTTACCCAGGAAAACAGTTTTTCTTTTTAAAACTGGTTTGTAGAAGATTTGGATCTTGGGTTCCAGGACTGGCCCTGGGCTGGAGGAATATACCTGAGCCTTGAACAACACGGGGGTTAAGGACACTGACCCCCGAACAGCAGAAAACCCACATGGAGCTTTTGACTCCCCCCCAAGCTTCACGACGACAAGCTGGCCGTTGACTGGGAGCCTGACCGGAAGCCTGGGCCTAACAAACCTCTGGCGTGTTGGAGAGACTCTGCTCCCACATAAATAGGCTAGAGAAGAGAATGTCACTCAATCATCAGCGGATCATCGTAAAGGTCTTTATCCTTGTGGTCTTCATGTTGAGTAGGTGGGGGAGGGGGAAGGTTGGAAAAAATCCCCCCGAAAGGGAACCCCACAAGTTCAACCCCTTGTTCTTCAAGGTCAAGCGTACAGGGAACAGCTGCATGGGAGCAGCAGGACACGCTGCCTGTCGGAGTGAAAGCCTTCTGCACAGAAGCCATGGAGGAGGCCTTCTGAGCTCTCTGTCAGCCTCTTCCAGAGCTTTCCTGGAGCCCCACCTGCCAGTTTCTGCTGACGTCTCATTCACCGGCTCTGTCGGCCAAGGGCCTGGGCTTGTGTCCTTTTTGCCTCAGTAATTTCCTCCCTGTGATAAAAATCGCGTGTGTTTAGGACGCAGGAGAGAGGGTGCTGGAAGGCCACTAATAGTTTTCATCAGAAACGCTTAGTCATTTATTTTTAATTGTTAAATGCATTCCCACTCTAAAGTTCCCTTTAACTATTGCTTAAGCTTTAGCCTGCCCACCGCCCCCAGCCCCCAGATAATATTATGAAAAATCTCAAACATAACGAAAAGCTGCTGATCATGTGTCCATCTGTGTATCTGGTCATCAAGCCAGCCTTGTTCTTGATGCATTTCATCATAAACTGCAGTAAAGCTATATGTCATCTCCAGGCATTTCATGTACACGTTATGAGCTGCTTATTTACGTTTTTTTTTTTAAAGAGTTATTTATTTATGCAAGAAGCGGGGTACAGGCCAGATGTGCGGGAGGGTGAGAGGATTCACCAGAGACAGAGTGGGGAACAGAACAGGCAGACTGACGAAGTACACTGCTGAGGGGAGCAGCGGGCAAGACAGGAGAGGTCTGCTGTGCCTTGTGGGTATCTCCATGGCTGGCAGGGATCAAACCGGCACTGCAGAGGCTGCTGACAGCTTCACAGCGCTGCGCTCAACCCACTGCACCACCAGGGAGGCCCCCTGCTTATTTACGTTTTAAGGTAAAAGTTATATAGAGTGAAATGCACAATCTTAAGGGTGCCATTTGATGAATTTTGACTCATACACCAGATACCCCAAATGCCTTTAAGATACAGAGCGTGTCTGTTACCTAAAAGGTTTACTCCTGCCTCTTTCTAGTCCCCTCCAATAGACAAGCCCTGGTATGCTTTTCTCCATCAGAGAATATTTTTGCCTGTTCTAGGGTTTTGGGTAAGGATTCCTTCCCTGACATGTTTTTGAGATTCATCTCTGTTGCTGCAAGTCTCAGCAGTTTTTTCCCCCTTTTTGTTGATGAGTAGTATTCTATTGTATGAATGTCCCAGTTTGTTTATGCACTCGTTAATGGACATCTGGTGTGTTTCCAGTTTGGGGTTATTATGAACAAAACTGCTGTGAATATTTTGTACAAGCCTTTTGTTTTGGGGATGTATATTTTTATATCTCTGGAGTAGATGCCTAAGAGAGAATGTTGGTGGTGGTGTTTTTTTTTTTCCTTCTTTTAAAAGGACCTGCCAAAGTTGATCATATCATCTCAAATTTCTCCCAATAATGTGTGAAGGTTCCAGTTGCTCTACATAGCACCAACATTTAATGCTGTCAATCTTTTAAATTTAGCCATTCTGGTGGATGTATGGTGGATCTCATTGTAGTTTTAATGTCTATTTCCCTGATGCCTAATGATTATTTTCATGTGGTTTTTGACCATCTGTCTGTCTTCCTTTATGAAATGTCTGTTCCAGACGTTTGCCCATGAAAAAAATTGGGTTTTGTTTTTGTTACTGGGTTGCAGAAGTACGTTACGTAGTCTGGATATGAGTGCTTTGTATCCGGTGTTTCTTGTAAATAATTTTTTCTAGAGCATGGCCTGCTGCTTCATTTTTATAATGGGTCTATTCATGGCGCTTTTTAATTTTGTCAAAGTTTAATTTATCACCTTTTTTCTTTATGGTTATTGCTTTCATGTTCTCTGTAAGAAATCTTTGTGAAGATATTCTCCTGGAAACTTCATAGGTTTAGCTTTTACACGAGTGAATTTTTGTTTGTGGTATCAGATAGGAGACAATGTTTGTTATTTTCCATATTGATGTCAGATTGTGTTTTGCTGTCAGCACCGTTTATTGAAATACTTTCCTTCCTCTATTGCACTGCCTTGGCACTTTTGTCTAAAATCCATCAACCATGTAAGAGTGGCTCTATCCTGGCCTCTGTTCTGTTTCACTAAGCCATTTGTCTCTTTTTGTGTCAGCCCTTCACCATCTTGATTGCTGGAGTTTTACAGTGAAATTTGAAGTCAGTCTTCAAACTTTATTCTTTTTCAAAATAGCTTTGGTATTCTGCTTTCCTTGAATTTTCTTTAAAATTTTAGAATCAGTTTGTCAATTTCTCCAACCTTCCCCTCCCAACTCCTGCAGGTATCTTCAATGGAGTAGTGTTAGAAGTATAGACCAATTTGGGGCCAATTTCCATCTTTAAAATACTGTGTTTTCTAATCCACAAATATGTTATAATCTCTCCTTTTATTTAGGCCTTTAATTTTCCTCAGCTATTTTTTTTTAAAATAGTTTCCAGTGTAGAGGTTTTGTACTGTATTTATTAAATTTATCCCTAGACATTTAATGTCTTTTTTTGGGACACAGATTGAAATCTCCAATTAAGAAAATGGATCATGTGGTTCTTTCCTAATTTCTGTCCATTTTTGCTTCTTATCTTTTAAGTCCTGTTATTGAGCACATTCACATTTATAATGACAGTGGCCCCCTGATAAATTACCTGATTTATTCTCTTTCTGGTAACACTTTATCTTGACATCCACTTTATATAGCCACTCCAGTATTCTTATGCTTTTGGTTTGTGTGGTATATCTTTTTTTATCTATTACATTTTTGGTCTTTATAGTTAAACTGTTTCTTAAAATTGGGTCTTTTTTTTTTTTCCCAATCCATAATGATGATCTGTGCTTTTTTTTTTTAAATTTAAATCTAGAGCCCTTTATTTACTTGATACTCAACACTTTAAAGATTATTTATTTATTTATACAAGCACTGGCAGTCAGAAGCGTGGGAGGGTGAGAGAATTCACCGGAGCCAGAGCAGAGAGCAGAACAGGCAGACTGATGAAATACACTGCTGAAGGGAGCAGCAGGGGCGGCAGGAGAGGTCTGTTGCACCATGTGGGACCCTTGGTGGCTGGGAATCGAACCGGAGCTGCAGAGGCTGCGGGCAGCTTCGCAACCCAGCGCTCAACCCCTGCGCCATCAGGGGAAGCCCTGATCTGTGCTTTTTAATTGAAATGTTTAGTCTATTTACATTTAATATAATTATTGATATGGCTGCATTTAAGTTTACCATTTGATACTTGTTTTATGTTTATCTCATCTTTTTTTAAATTGTTCTTTGGGTTACTTGAATATTTAAAAAAGAATTTTATTTTAATTCCTCAATTGACTTTTTAGCTGTGCATGTTTTACATATTTTGGCAGTTGCTCTAGGGAATAAAATATATATTTTTAACTTTTCACACTCTACTTGCAGTTAGTATTTGTACCACTTCATGTAAATTGTTAGAATCTTGGCAATGATAATATAGATAGTTTAGTGTCTCTCCACTCCTTTATGCTACACTTGTTATATATATATATTACATTTATATATATTCAAAGACTCATAATGCATTTTCTTTTCTTTGTGCTTTGAATGATCACAAGTATTTTAGGAAAAAAAATAATAACTTTTTTAATCATTCACATTTCTGAGGATTTTTGTTCCTTCCTGAAATCACATTTGTATTACTCCTCATCATCCTGAAGAATTAATTATTTTTGCTATAGGGACGATTTTCTGGTGGTGGAGTTTCTTAGGTTTTATTTTTCTGAATATATCTCAATCTGCCCTCATTATTGGTAGATATTTTTGTGGAGTATAGAATCCTTGGTTGACAGTTTTTCCCTTAAGCATGTGAACATGATGGGCTCCTCTCTTCTGGCTTTTTGTTTTTCCTTCTTTCTTTGCTTTATCAAGGTAACATTGGTTTACAACGCTGTATGTGATTTGGGAGGAAGGGCTCTTGTTTTTGATAAGAACTTATTCAGCACTTATTTATTTGTTCTCCTGTCTGTAAAGTGTTGTCTCTGGTTGCCTTCAGAATTTTCTCTCTCTCATTGCTTCTCGGCCTTTTGGCTAAGATCAAGTGCAGAATTTTCTCTCACTTTGACCATGTTGTGCCTAGATACCTTGGATTTGTTTTACTTTGTTTGCAGCTTGTTGAACTTCTTGGATCTGAAAACTTGTTCTTTTTACTTGGGAACATTTTTCCGTTATCTCTTCACTTTCATTCTTCATTTTCATTCTCTTCTTTTGGGACTCTGATTATACATATATTTGACCCTGCGTTATTTCATATCACAAATTACTGAGACTACTTATTTTGTGTCATTCTCAGCCTACAGTTGATAATATTATCAGTTAGAAAGGCTTGGGATGCCTCCCTGAGCCTTGGTGAATCTCTCATAGACATTTCCCATCGTAAGCCTATATGATGACTGGATTGACCTTTGGGGTTTTTATTATGATCGCAGGAGATGACTTTCACCAATAACCATCAAGAAACTGAAAGAACAGAGGATTTATTACATACAAGAGCTGGAAATTACACAGAATACCTGGGCGACATTGATGTTGTAGGGGCTGAGGGAGAGAGGAAGAGGGAGAGGGACAGAGGAAGGAGGGAGGCATTCTGGATCTTATCTAGTCTCGTGGCTGGTAATCGGTTTATCGGGGCTCGTCATCTTTGAGGTGTATGCCTTGGCATCAAAGCTTAAGTCAGACACTTGCATGCCCAAGAAGAAAACCAACTGTCAGGGTTTGCATTACACTTGTTTACCTTTTAAAAACATTTTTGTTTTTCATACAGATCAGGATTTATTGATCCCAGCTTGATTAACATTTTGGGTCAGATTATTATTTGTGTGTGTGTGTGTGTGTGTGTGTGTGTGTGTGTGTGTCCTCCTGTGCATTGTAGGATGTTTAGCAGCTTCCCTGGCCTCTATCACTATATTCCAGTAGCATAACCACCCCCCTCCCCACACCCCATTTATAACAACTAAAAATGTCTCCAGATATTTCTAAAGTGTTCCTTGGGTGACGTAATCACCTTCATTTGAGAATAAGCTCCATTTGATTACTAAGCTAAATCAACAGAAATAGTCCACTCTTCAGGTTTACTAACTCTTCTGTTTTATCTAATTCAGTGAATGTATTTCACATATTTTATTTTTTAAGGAGTATTCATTTATTTACTTATTTTTGGTAGTTTCTCTCTCTCGCCCTCTCTTTTTGGTAGTAATGGCCGCTGAGATGACCTGTCTGTTCAAACATTGCAAACATTTTCCTTTACTCATTTGAGCAGAGTTATAACAGTACCTTTAAAAATCTTTTTCTTCAATTTCAACGTTGTTTTAAAATGTAGATTTTATTATTATTCAAATGTGGTAAGACCAGCAGATCAGGGGATTATTGTCACTGGGAATGTAGTTTGTCACCCCCAGTTGCCAGTGGAAGGGGCACAACACCTGGGGGAGCCTCAGGCCTGGGAAGGAGGCAGAGGGACACAGGGGCATGTGCAGGCACGAGACTTCATGGTGGCGTCTGTGGGAAGGACAAGGCAAGGCATGGTAAGAAGGGGCAGGAAGTGGCCAGTTTCGATAATTTCGGTGAACTCTGGGGTGTAGTGACTGCCGCTGGTTATCTGGTAACTGACACTGGGGTGGTTAGAGCAAAAGAAGAGTGGTCTGCTGTGAGAGTCCCTGGAGACCCCAGCAAAGGAGATGATTGGGATCTGGCTTCCATCACTGGTTTGCATGTGAAAGGTACACTCCCAGGTGACTTACTATCTTGAGGCATGAACCATCCCCAGGCCCTTCCAGGGTCAGCTTAGACACAGATGTCAAACATCAGAACAAAGACATGCTCCACATAAACATTTGTGTCATCTCAGAGTCAGCTGCCATTGATTGCTTTTTCTCCTGGGTCACATTTTCCTGCTTGTATATTTTGTAATTTGGGATTACGTTCTTGTGAGTGATATGTTGCCGGGACGTGAGGTTCCGCGATGCTATTATTAAATATGACAGAGCATAAATTTTAGTTTTAGTAGATACTTAACTTTACTGAACTCAAACTCTCAACTGTCTCTGTGGAGTTGAGCAGCAATAGAAATCTGTCCAGGTCCTAGAGTCCTCGCTCCAGGCATGCACAGTTTAGGGAGCAGCCGCAGGTTCGGCAGAGTGTACACACACACCCGGGGCCTCCTTCCCTGTGCGCTCCCCTCCTTGGACTTTCCTCCTTCATTTTCTAGCTGCTGTAGTTACCCCGACTCTGTCCTTTGATTCTCCAGCCAGGAAGGCTGTTTGTTTCCATCTGAGAATTAGCTGCTCGATCACAGTGACTGAGATGGAAAAAATGCTCAGAAACTCCCCCAGTGCCGTGACTTCCTTTGTGTCCAGATCGCTCCAGTTTCTGCCTGCTTTGGGCTTCTTGCCAGTGTCTTCAGATTTTAAAAAAAAGTTAAAAGTTAGTCCAATACGAGCTCCTCTTCTGTTACATACATTTTGATCTAGAGTGGCTTGCTAGGTGTTTAAGTATTTAAAATTTTCTATTTTCCCTTATGAATTTTCCATTGACAAGGGTCAATAGAATGTTTTTGAGTTCCCAGATAGATTGAATTTGGAAGCAATCCTTTTGTTAGTATTTTTAAAATTTTATTATGTCATGGTCTCAAATGTGGTTTGTGTGATGTTGACGGTCATTTATTGGCTCTTCTCTTCTGATCAAGGGCATGTTTGGTTTCGGGAATGATGTCTGTGTGTTCCAAAAAGATGTGAGTTCCCACTTGGGTGAATTCTCTGTATATTTATTAGTCCAGCCTTCATAAATCTCTTTATCTTTGTTCTTTGCTTTTTGTGTGCTGGAGACATCAATTTCTGAGAGGGGTGTGTTCAAGTCTCCAACCAAATCTCTTGATTTATCCATTCCTTTTGGTGCCTCTGTCCATCATTCCTCTGCATTTTTTTAAGGCCACAGTCTTAGGTGCCCATCTTTCCGAGATCATTACATCTTCCTGAGTTATTGCTCCTTTCGGGAGCATCTAACCCCCCCTCCCACCTTCCCCCGGCGTCCAGAGCACCCGGTCAGTGTGGGTTTCATACCCTCCCTCATTCTGGGGATCCCTCGGTGGTTCTTCCTCCCCCGGCTCACCCTCTGCTTGCGACTCTGTCTCTCGAGTCCTAGTGGATGCATGTCCTCCATATTTGTCCTCTATACTTCCTCTTATTTATTTAAAAAGTATTTTCTATAGCCTCATGCTTTCCTGATGCTTTCTGGGAAAGTTCCTTGACATGCTCTTCTGGCTCACTAGCTTACTCCTTAGCACCCGCTGAGTGCTTTGTTTCAGGAAGAGGAGTGAGCCTGCTTCCTTCCCCGGTAGCCTTCGTCCCTCACATGAGTCCGGGGTAGGCCTGAGTGGGGCTTTGGCAGGTGCCCCTCGCCTCCCCCGCACCACGGGTCCCTTCCCACCTATTGTCTGCCCCTTGTCATCAGGAGCCCGGGCTCCGGGACCCTTCCCAGGGAGACCTTCCCTCCCCGTCCATCGGGAACCTTCCCACCCTCAGACCGTCCCTGCCCCCTCTGGCGCGGCTGCATTTTACGTCTTTGTCTCATTTCTCTCGAGTCTCTCCTGCCTGACGTGTGAGGGCCACGAAGACAGCGCTTTGGCTGTTTTGTGCTTTGATAGTTCCCAGCCTCGAACAGCCGTGCCTGGCATGTCGTGGCTGCTTCATAAATATTTGCTAGATTAATTGATGGTTGAACTATGCTCTAGATTTATTTCACCTGTTAACCTGGTGTTATTTAAGGGCTGTCTTTATTAGACGTCTTTTTTTTTTTTTTTGGTGCCAGACAGAGCACCGGGGTCTTTACATTCATAATATCAATATTACCTAAGGACTCACTTCTATGGCTTCCTTTGTGGTGGTAAAATATACATCACGTAAAATTTACCATCTTGGCTGTTTTTGAAGTGGGCAGCCCAGTGCACGTCGTGCCAGCACCGCCCTCCCGCCTGGAAGGACGTCACCTTCCCACCTGCGCCTGCCCCGGGAAGCAAAGCGGGGTGTGCGGCTGGTTCCTCTCACAGCTGGCTGCTCCCCCGTTGCCTCCCGCCTCCCCGCCTCTGCTCGCTTGACTCCTTGCCAGGCTTGTCTGTGAATCTCCCCGGGCGGGTGTGGGCACCCCCAGCCTCTCCCGGGTGGCCCTGCCTAGGAGTCCTGTTCTTGCCCCCACATCCGCGCCTGGGTGGTGACAGGCACCTGGGCGACAGGCAGTTCCCCCCACTTGGACTTTTTCTGGTGAGTTTCAGAGAACGGGTTGGGGGGGGTCGGGGTGCCCTTCAGCGGGGAACGTGGGTTGACCACGCCCTGGGGTGGGAGTCCCCCAGCGCCCCGGCCCTCCTGACCCCGAGGGCCCGTGCAGGTTGCTGCTGGCCCGTCCCCTCGCCTGTGGGCAGAGTGCGCTGGGGCCTGTGCCTGCTCTGGGGCCGCCTCTGCCCCGTTAGCCGGGCCCTGTGGCCACCGCGGCTGCGGGAAGAGGCCGGGCCTCTGCTCTCGCTGCCCTTACTCGAGCGACAGGCGGGCTAATGGCTGCTGTGGGCAAGATGGAGAAGGCCGCTGGGAAGTGTCCTGGACCCGCTGGCCCGGAGCCGGTGCGGCTCCTCCTTCCCAGGCCTGGCACCCGGGGGCTCATCCCCCTGTTCTCTGGCCCCTGCAGACGCATTCCTAGGGCTTGTCATTGCTCTGGTTTTGTCTGAGGTTTTGATTTGTGTCTCTATTCGCACATCAGTGCCGCCGCGTGCTTCTCTCTCCCGACCTCTCTCAACGCCACCCCCTCCGCTTCCGTCCACACTGTCACCATCGGCAAGAGCTCGTCTCTCCTTATTGCCGGGCGGCGTCCCATCGCGGCCCTGCGTCTTCTCAGGCCTCTCTCCTGCCCTTGGGCTCCGGGGGTGTCGCAGCGTGGCCGCGGTGGCGGGCGGGTGAGCAGGGGCCACGCCCCTCGGGGAGAGATGGGCATGTTGGGGCAGGTGCCAGGCCCGACGTGCTGCATCCTCGCAGCTTCTGTCCTGTGCCCAGGGGGCCGGCGTCTCCACTCCCACAGCCGCGGTCGAGGGTCCTGCTCCCCCACATCCCGCCGGCTCTTGCTTCTGGTCTTTGCTGTGGCCGTTCTCGTGGCGGTTGGGACCTGCCTCTCCCCGGGGGTGAGTGGGGTGGCTGTTTCCCCACGTGCCTGTTGGGCACCTGTATGTCTCTCTGGGGAGTGTCTATTTAGTTCTTCCCATTTTTTGATTGGGTCTTTGCTTCTTTAGTTGAGTCCATGCGTTCATAGACCTCGGCTCTCCGCGCCGTCAGAGTATGCCGTGCGGATCCTGTCCCGTCCCGTCCACTGGGGTGTCTTTTTGTTTGGCTGATAGTTTTCTTCCTCCGCGCAGAAGCTCTTCGGCGGATTGTAAATTCCTGGTGGCATGACAGCCCGTGTCTTCCAGCACGTCCCGCCACCTCGCTGCCGCCGGCCTCCAGGCCCCACGGGAACGGGGCTGTGTCCCGGCCCCTTGGACAGTGCCCAGCGCAAGGCCGCCGAGTGAGCCGTGCCGCGGTGGGCTCACCGCCTCGGCCACCAGGGTGGGCGACACTACCTCTAAGCCCCTGCTCTTGCGCCAGCCAGCTTGGGCGTCCCCAGAACTGGACAGCTCAGCGCGTGGCCTCCTGCTGGTTGGAGGGGGTGAAATGGCGGGGACCGCCTGTGGCCCTGAGTCACCTTAGTCCGCTTCTGTCTCTGAGGCCACCGGCAACACGGTTCCCCCGATCTCCGGAAGTAGAGTGTTCCCGTTTGGTATGATTGGTTCTAATTGTTATGTTTTGGGGTCTGGTTGCCTTTTTCCCCATATAAATGGATGGCAATAGTATCCCCAGACACGGCCCCCCAGTTAATCTACCAGATCACCCAACCGGAGATGCTCTGTTCTGAGGGGACCCTCTCACCCTTGTCTGCAGTGCTGTGGCCTGGAGGCAGCCGGTGGGTCGGGGCGCCCCTCATGCGAGACCCCGCTGCTCTCATGTCTCGCGGGCTTGGTGGGGATCGTCCGCCGTGTCCCCCTTCTCCTCTCTGGGTGGACTCCTGTTCCAGTGCTGCTTTGGGTGGGTCAGCCCTGGCTCTGCTCAGGGCAGGAAACGCCCTGCTCTGCTTGCCTTGAGCCCCCCCCCCGGTCAGTGTGGCCAGGTCAGTGCCTTTCGCGTTTGCCCGCGACTAAAACCCTCTTCCGGCCACGCTCTCCCCAGGCTCCAGCTGACACGGTGCTGGGGCCCCTCGGTGAGGTGGGCCGTGGGAGGCTGCTGGGCTGGGGTCGGGAGACCTGCCGTGGGGGGCTGCAGCTGGAGCGCAGGGCCAGCCGGACAGTGTCTGGGCAGCCGCTGCCGTGGGGCGCCCCACTGAGCCGGGTGTCAGGGGTCTCAGCCCACCAGGCCTGGCGTTGTGCTCATGGTTGCCGTTCACAGGATTTTGTGAGAAAACTTTCCACCATCGTAGTCAAGTCGTTGCCTAGCCTGTGGCACTGCTGGGGCCTCCATCTGGGGGATGGCTCTGTCACGGCCTACTCTCAGTGCAGGCGCTGTACCAGCGAGCCGTCCAGTGCCCAGACAACACCAGGCTGCTGCTGGCCCCCTGGCCCGGATGCGGGGGCCCGGGAGACACAGGTTTGAGCTGGGGAGTGAAGCACTTGGCCGGGACTTGTGCCTGTCTGCTCCCAGGGCTCAACTTCCCTTTTGGGGCTCCCCAAACTCTCAGTCCTGGCACAGCCTCACAGGGAGGCATGTACAAGTCACATTAACTCCTCGGAGGCGCACAGTAAAGAGCGGCCAACTACTGGGGGTCTGCCCAGCTTGGGGCCTGCAGCCTCCCTGGAGGATGCTGTCAGCTGGACCACTCTTTGCTGGGGCGTCCCGTGCGTTGGGGTGTCGCAGCCTCTCTCACCCTCCCCAATAGCAGCCCCAGTCATGATAAAAAACGTCCTCAGATGGCACCAAACGCCCCTGGGGGGGGATTGCCCCCTCTCTCCCCACTTCCTGAGAACCACGGGTCTAACCAAACGAGAGTGGAACAGAAGTATTTAAAACAACGGTGCCCACGACCGTCACTTTCCCCACTGGCTTCAGAACGACGTGCTCGCATGCTGTGAAGATCGGCGTTCGGGCGATCTGCACGCTTTGGTTAAGCCCCAGCACGTAGGGACTGGGGTCTGTTTGGTGACGGCTGGGAGGGGTGGGGGTGAGCTGACCAGGGGGAATCCTGGACATAGACACCGGCTGAGTGACTGGGACAGAGCAGCCGGAGCGAGGTTTGACTCTCGGGGGACACACTGAGCACCCAGGCCCTACACAAGTGAGCGTCTGGGCCTGTCTCTGTGGTCTGGGGCCGCGGCCCCCAGTGAGAGCAGCTCCAGGTGTCTCTGGCTGCAGCCATCACCCGGCAGGTGAGCTGGTGGTTAGGGCACCGTGTTTAGAAGTTATTGTTTCCATTAGAAAGAGTAATGATTTTCATATTCCAGCAAGAATAAACCCATGTCACCCCAGGACGAGGATGGGAATAATGGGCAATCTCCAGCTTTGTATAAGCACCTGGTTTGTGTCCTGGGAGGTAATCCAGGCTGGGAGAGGTGCGCGGGGCCTGTCGCTGATGTCAACCTAGAGATTCTTCATCATTATTACTTGTATTTTGAACATGAACTCTCCAGAGGGCCAGGCTGTGCGATGCCTCTCCAAGGCACATTCCTCCTGAAAATGTAGGCTCTTTCCCGATGATCCGAGGGCCAGGACGCATCCGGTTACAGAAAATGATTTCCCTAGCTTTCCTTGAAATAAAAAATAGCCCAACATGCTTAGAAAATGGGAACGATGGTGGCTGCATTATTTTCTAGATGGATCACCTTACAGACCAAAGTCCCATCATCCAGTTAATGGTGAAAAATTGTCTATTTGAAGAGAGAGTGATTGCCAGGGAGCAGAGAGGCCAGCCAGGACGGGGTTTTTTTTCCCCTTAAAATGGGGGTTTGGCTTTGACTGCATTTGGACCCCCAGGCGAGGTGGCTGGACCTCAGCTGGGGGCCGGGCGGGGGCTGGGCTGGAGGGGGAGGTGCGGATCCACTCGGGGTCCTGGACGCTGACCCGGGGCCGGCCAGCCCCGTCACGGTGTGTCCATGACCCCACCACGGAGGCTTCAGTTTGTGTGTTTTGTTTGCCTTTTTAAAAAATTGTCTTTTTCTTGCGATATCAAGTATATACGCAAAAACCGTATCAGCCAAAACTGCAGGTGAGACAAAGTCGGAACCACCGTCTAGGTCCAGGGCAGAAGGGCCAGCAACTCGGGCCCCTCGGCCCTGGTCGCCCCGTCATCAAGGACACCCACCGCCCTTGTGATTTCTGCCCGACAATCTGGTCTTGCCTGTTTTTCTGTTTTGGGGACGTGAAAAGCTTTTCATCTACAGGGGCGGGGCCCGGGGAGGGCAACAGTTCCCGCCTGTCCCTCCCGGGATGGTCACCGCACCCTTTTGTTCCGTCTCCTTCATCTCACCTGGGTCTTCAGTGTCAGCCCGGGGGCTGGGCTTTTGGGCAGACTTGTGCTTGGGCCATGTTCCAGCGGGATCTCATTTGCCAAGACCCAGCCGAGGCTCAGTGCCCACTTGAAGGCGCCTGGTGAAAAGAGGGCTGGGCCTCCCGGAGCTTCCAGGGAGTCGGGGTTCACCTCCCTGGGTAAAGGAATCTGTCCTCCATCCCTGCACCATCCCTGCAACATCCATGCACCATCCACCCACCATTCATTCATCCACCCACCACCCACCCACCCAATAATCCATTAATTATTAGTTCATTAATTCATTGTTTTCCCTTCCCTCCCTTCCCTCCCTCTCCCTTCCCCTCTCCTGGCTCTCCCAGCAGTCGCACTGACCACACGCGGCCCCTGTGCCAGGTGCTGGGGGTGCCCTGCTGGGGGGTGGGTCTGGTCTTTGCCTTCACAGGCCCCTCTGCTGAGCGTGAGGGGGGCTGTGGACAGACGGACGGACGGGGAAGTGGGGGCTAGAGGGTGAGGTGCCCAACCTGGGCTGGGAGGGCGGCAGCGCGGCAGGGGCCTCGGAACAGAAGGACGAGACCCTGTTGTGGCTGGAGGGTGACCTCTGGGCTCCAGGTCGGGGAAGTCTGGGAAGTGGAGGCCCTGGCTTCCGGCGGTGAGCAGGGTCGGTGCGGCCCGGAGGGCACAGCCTCACGACGGGCTTAGGTCTGTTGCCAGCAGAGGCGCCGGGAGCTTCCTGTGCCCTCTGTGGTGAGGGGACAGCGAGGTGGCAGCCACCAGAGCCGGGAGGGAGTCACCACGGGCCTGGTCTGGGCTGCCAGCCTCCAGAACTGCGAGCACATGGATTTCTGTCACTGAAGCTCCCCAGTCTGTGCAGGTGTGTTACCCCAGCGGGGGTGTCACGCTGGAAGGGAGAGGGCGTCTGTGACCCCAGGGTCGAGTGTCAGTGCATCCGGCAGGTTGAGCTCTCGATCTCAGATCTCACACCGGGATTCCCGGAGCCCTGAAATCAGAGCTGCGGCCTGGAGGAGGCCGTGTGGCCAGGAGGCCGCGGGGGGAGTTGCCGGCTGAGCAGGAGGTGACACGGGCAGGGGTGTGCTGGGCCAGGGCAGCGTAGAGGATGTGGCTGAGGCCGGCCTGGAGCATTCGGAAGGGAGGGGACTAGGGTGAGGAGGACTTGGCAGCGGGGGGAGTCGGGGCCCAGCCGGATTCGGGTAAAAAGCAGGAGTCGGTCCTGAGAGCCACCCGTGGTGTTTGGGTTTGGAAACTTCCCAGACTGCAGCCTCTTCTTGCCTGGGGCGCTGGGCTGTCTGCTGATCCTCCCGAATCTGTCCTGAAAATCCTGGAGAGGAAGCGCTGGCGAGCCAAGAGATTCCTACGAGCCGTGTTTACTTTTTCCCATTATAAACTCATATGTGCTTATTGAAGACGATTCCAAAAGTGCAGGAAAATGGAAAGGAAAATAGAGAAGGAGGTATTTTATCTGAGAGCGGCAGGAGTTCTGGAAACCCCACTGAACGGGAGGCAGCAGGATTATTCCTTTTATTGTTTATTTGATGGAAAGACAAGAGAAAAGGAGACCCCGCCCTTCCTTTCCCAGTTCCTGGGCCCCGGGGTGACAACATGAGCTTAGTGATTATAGAGGAGAAACCACTGCCACCCAGTTGAGCTGGGAGCCGCCAGGAGCCGAGATGGGCCCTCCCCTCCAGAGCGCTGAGCGGGGTTGGGGAGTCACCCGCCCCATTTCCAGCTGTCCCTGGACCCTGCGCCCCAGCTCAGCCCCAGCCCAAGCGGTGGCCACGGGCCTCCTCTCTCGCCTTAGGCCACTCAGGGAATGAAACTCGGAAACCTGCTGTATGTAATTCATAGCATTTCCTGCCCCGGGGGAGGCGTTGCTTACCGGCTTTGCTTTACATCCGTTTGCATCCAGGAAGCATTTGTGGTCACGGGTGGGGAGCTGCGCTTTTTCCACAAGGCTGCAGGCCCGAGGCAGAACTGCAGGAACAAACCACAGCCATTGTGAGCAGCCTGTAGCTCGCCCGGGAGTGCGGGCCGGCTAGACAGGCCTGTGTATCCCTGGCCAGCCACCCTGTGCTGGGAACTGCTGGCCGAGCCGACGAAGCTTCCAGCCGGGTTGGGGAGACCTCCTAAGTCCTTCCCTTGCTTCCAGACCCCCAAGGTATTCCCATGCCCCGCAGGAAGGGGAGAGAGGAGCAGAGAGCTCAGGGCCATTGCTAAGCCCGGGGGTGGGACCCACCCGGCTGAGTGCGAGCGCAGGGACCCACAGGCCTCCCGCTCTAGCAGCACGGCAGGACGCCAGGGTAGAGTCCATCAGTCAGGGTGGGCTTGGCTCTCTGTGGGGCTGGGGGACCTGTATCTCGGAGGGTCCCGGGACAGAGGAGGAGCCAGGTGGGCACCCGGATGCCCTCCGTGAGGGCCCTTTCTGGGGACAGTGGCCCCACTCCAGCCCCAGGTCTGTCCCCGGGAGCAGCCCCCAGCTCAGGGCTCCATCCTGATTGTTTAAATTTCGCAAGACATGGGGACCCCTTCCGAGCGGCTCTGAAAGGGCTTGGATTGCTAATAAATGCAAACTGTAGAATATTCATTTAAGATGATTATTCCATATTATTGAGTAAGTGCAGAAAGAATTAACTTTCGGCTCACTTATAGTCGGACCCATAACTATCGGAGCTATTTAGTGAGTGAAATATTTAGCCTAATTTATATGCTCTAAGTGACCTGAGGATAAATGTTATGGTTTAGCACCGCAGGAGAATCCAGGGGACCCGGCAGAAGCTCAGCCCCGGCCGCTGCCGCGAAGACACCGCCGCTTGGGAGGGTCCCTCGGGGAAGAGTCCTGCGGCCTGGCTCCAGGGCGGTGTGGCTCTGGCTCCTCTGGCTGGGCCCTGGGCTGGCGTCCTCAGGCATGACATCGTGCGTGACCTTGGGCATGACCTCAGGCGTGACCGCCAGCTGCAGGGGGTGGCTCCTGAAGAGCTCCCTGACTTGCAGAGGCTGGAGTCCGGCCTAGGGCATGGTGACGGCCATCTCGTGTATTTGCCACAATAGGAGCCTTAAAAAAGGTAATTCACAGAAACCAGAAAGGTTAGGAAGTTGTAAAGAAGGAAACACAGCACCTCTTCAGAAGGCCCCTCTCTCCACCTGGCCTCCTGAGCTGCCCGGGTCTCGGTGGCCTTGAGGACCCTCTGGGTGATGTGCCGGGAGGGAGCTGGGCGTGCAGCCCGGAGGCCGGCGGGCACTGTGCGGTGCCGGCCACTCTCCAGAGCCCGCCTCCCTGGGGAGAAGGGGGGAGCTGGAGGGGAGGGCGACCCCGTGCTCCATGAGTCCTCCCCCCCCCCGGCAGCTCTTTGAACGCTGTCTCCTCCTTGTCCCCTGCGGCCCGCGGCCGGTGCCTGGACCCCTCGTCCGCTCCGCTCCCGGCTCCTCTCTTTCTGTCTCCTTTGCTGGCTCCTCCTCGCCGCCCACCCGCCAGGTTGTGTAAGCTCCGGCTCTGTCCTCGGATTCCCTCTCCTTAGCACTCGCGCCGTCTCACGCTCTTCAACACCCCAGCTCTGATACAGTTAACAAGTTTGTCTTTCCCCCATTTTTTGCAATTCCCCTTATCTAGCATTAACAGGATTGATGGCTTGTCTTTCCCATTTGTTGCAGCTTCCCCTCCCCTTGGGAAGAAAAAAAAAAAAAGCTGGCGCCCACCGGTTTCCCTGTAGACCCTTCCCCCTCGCCCTAAGGAAAACAAGTTGGCGATCACCCCTCTCTGTGCCTTGACACCTTCCCCTTCCCTTAAGATGAAGGAGCTGACACCCATCCATCTCCCTGTTGAGCTGGCGCCCACTTGTCTCTGTGCGGACCCCTTCCCCCTCCCCTTCGCGGATGCCTACCCATCTCCCCCTGTATAAATACCCCTGCCCACTGCCTAAGAGCAGGACGGTGGTTTTTCGGACATGAGTCTGCCGCCCTCCTCATTTGTCGACAAATAAAACCGCTTTCCTTTTCCTCAAACTCAGTTTCCTTTTATTGGCTGAGGGAAACTGAGGCCGGCGTTCGGTAACAGCTCTGGGCAGTGGTCGGACGCCTCCCCCAACCGCCAACGCGCCGTCCAGCTGCGCCGGGGCCTTCTTGGCCGAGTTCCCAGCCCAGCCCCTCCTACCTGTCCCTAAGTCTGACCTTCGGACGCCAATGTCCGCCTCCTCCCCCTTGTGCCCAAGGGCACAGCCGCAGGCTCATCTCTGACCCCCATCTCCACATCTCCAACCCCTCAGCGGGCGCTGTGGCTGCAGCATGGCCATCTCTCTCGTATCTCATCGCCTTCGGACACCCCACGTCACTGCGGCTCACCTGGGACCTCAGCTGCTGGCCCTCCCTTGCGCCACCCGCCCTTGTCCTCCACCGGCCCTCAGCCCGGTCAGGCCCTCAGCGCTCGGAGTGTCCGGCGGCTCCGCGTCACCCAGCGTGAGGGGCAAAGTCCTCCCACTGCCCGCGGCCGACGGGCTCCCTCTCGGCCCCTGGGGTCGGCCCTCGCCCCCATGCCAGCTCCTGCTTTCGTCCCCTACCCTGCTGGGAGGCAGAGCCGGCCGCAGCCACTGCATTTGCCACCCTTGCTTCGCTGGCTCCTGCTGCGTTAACTTCTTTCTTTTTTTTTCCCCAAAGATTTATTTATTTATGCAGACAAGAGCTGGGGTGCAGGCCAGAGGTGTGTGGGGTGTGAGGACTCACCAGAGACAGAGTGGGGAACAGAACAGGCAGATCCACTGAAACCCACTGCTGAGGGGAGCAGCGGGAGACAGGAGAGGTCTGCTGCGCCCTGTGGGTTGTTCCCCAGCCGGGGATGGAACTCGTGCTGCAGAGGCTGTGGACAGCTTCCCAGTGCTGTGCTCCACCCCTTGCGCCCCAAGGAGGCCCCGCATTAAATTCTTAACACAAGACCCTGTTTCATAACCTTCATTTCATTAGAGAAAATACTGCCCAGGCCGGCGGCCCACCCCGCAGGCCCCACCACGTCTGTCAGGTCAGCCGCGTGCTTGTCCGCCGACTCCCGCTCCTGGACGAGCCCCTGTCTCCGTTCGAGGGGGGTCCCACGTGCCGGGCTCACCTGGCCCCGCGCCCGCAGCAGCTGGGACGCGCCCACCGAGCAGGCGCTTGACGGATGCGCCTGGGCTCACCGCCCCAGAGGACACCCCCTGCCCTGGTGCAGAACCCAGAGGTGCTCGGTGCCTTTGGGGGTTCCTGGGAGCCCAGTTTTGAGGTGAGACCAGAAAGGCTGCTTTGGGTGAGGTTGCCTTTTAAAACATGGGAAATACATCCCACACAAAGTCCACGCTTCAGCATTTCAAGCGTGTGGTCCAGCATGAGGCACTTTGGGGGTCCCCGTCCCCCCTCATTTGCAGCCGAAACTCCGCCCCCGTCTCACGCTAACACCCTCTGCCCCCGCCCGCCGCCCGTCCTCGCCTTCCTGTCTTTGCGACTCGTCTATTCCCCGGGGGACTGAGGAGCGGCGCCCGCAGGGTCTTCCTGGCTGGGCCATTTCACTCAGTGTCTGCGAGCTACTCCAGGGGTGCCCCACTTATTCCTTCTGAGGCTGGGGAGCCCCTGTCGCTGCCCTCACTGTTCATCCACCAGCGGGCAGCCTGGGTTGTTTCTGCCCTCGGTGATGTGGGTGACGCTGCTCCCTGCAAGCCTCTGGTTGAGTCCCTGCGCCCCATTCTTTTGTGTGCACCCCAGAGGGGGTGCCGGGCCCCGTGTTGGAGGGGCCGCCGTGCTCTTCTCCCGGTGTCCACACCGTTTCAGCCAGGTCACCTGTTCCCCGCGAGGCGGACATGGGTGACGGGGGGCATCTTTCCAGGCCTTCTTGGGCCAGTTTCTGAATTGGGCTGTTTCTGCCAAGGTGCGTGAGGAGTGCAGGAGCCTGGTTTGCCCGCGGGGACTGGTCAGCCTCGCTGTCCGGGCTGTGGGGAGGGGTGGACGCCCCCCAGAGGGCCAGGTGCTTGAGCTGCGTGGGGAAACTGCTGGCTGGGGCGGTGCAGGGCAGACTGGCTGGGGGCGACTGAGGCAGGGACAGGGGTGGGGGGTGGAGGGGCCTGGCTGAGCTGGAGGACATGATGAAAGAGGCCCTCCTGGGGGCACATCCCAGCAGGCGGGGAGGGGACTCAGAGTAGGGCTTCCCAAGGCCCTGGGCGCCCCTCAGTGCAGTGGTCCTGGGCACTGCTGGCGGGACCCCTTCTGGTGGGTCCCGGGGCTGAGAAGCTGCTCTGCTTCCAGTGCCTTCTCTGCGCTGGCCCCATGGGTGGGCTGGCTGTCCTCACCGGCCTGCAGGGAGCTGCGTGTCTCAGAGGTGCCTGCTCCTGCCTGCAGGTGACACAGGCAGTCATGGCTGAGCTGCGGGGTGCCGGCTGGCCGCCTCCCGGCCTGGGCAGCAGTGGGCTCTTTGTATGCTGCTGGTGGCCAGGGCAAGGCTGCTTTGCAGGTCTCAGCTGCCAGGGGCTGAAGACTTTCTGTCCTGCCCTGCCTCTGCTCATCCAGGCCCAAGCCGCCCACAGCGCCCCGCAGGCCTCCTCTCCCTAAGCCTGGCCACTGGCCGGCGAGAGCGTCCTCCAAAGGACGCCTGGCAAGTCAGAGACAAGGAGGCCTGGCAGCTGCCGCCAGAGGCGAGGCCAGGATCCTCCATACAGAAACCCAGCACATTCGCTGCCCTAAAAATACAGCACTTAAAATAGACCAGCCCACGAGGGAGGGGAGCCTGCCAGGCGCGCAGGTTTGGAGGGCCCCACCTCAGGCTGGACTGCTGGGGGTGGCAGCCTGTGAGCTGGCCAGGTGCGCCCTCCAAAGGTCCTTGAGGGGGTCCCCACCCTGGCGGGGTAGGGCAGGCACGGCCGGGCTGGCTCCTGGGAGTGCACGTTCTTAGGCCAGGAGGGGTCCGGTCCTGCCCTTGTTCTTGAAACCCCACCGGGAGGCGGTCCTGGGCGCCTGCTCCAGTCTGCACAGACGGAAATCCGAACTGAAGCAAGCCTGGGGCCAGGCCTTGGAAAAGCTGCAAACAACAGTCTGTGTTTTGAGTGTGAGACTATAAATAGCCGGGAGGCCTGAGGGGGTTGGAGATTCGGTCAACTGTGAAGGAGCTGCAGGCAGGCTCCTCTGCCCGGGAATCCCCACACCCTCTAGAGCCGGGAGCTGTGTCTGCTCCCCCAGCAACTCCAACACGGAGGAGACCAGGGGGCCAGCGGCCCCGCCCACAGTGGTGGCCCCACCCACTGCAGGTGCGAGTGGCCTAGCAAGGGTGTGAAGGGCTGAGCTGCCCTTTGCAGGCCTTGAGGGGCGTCCCTGTCCCTGCCTCCAGCTGTGAATTATCCCAGCAACTCAACATCTGACTTGGCACCAGGGGACCCCCCTCCCCTTTGCTGCCATGGTGGGCTCCTGGCCACCGGCGGAGCTTGGCCGGGCGTGCTGGCGATTACGCCTTCTGGTGACGTCCGGGACCTGGGAAGCCAGGCCTTCGGAGACGTGTCCAGGCATCTGCACCTGGGGCCAGGGACAGGATGAGACCCCGGTGTAGCCAGGACTGAGCGTCGAGGCGTGCAGGGATACCCGAGTCTTTGGCATTGCCCAGCCTCTGTGCCTTTTCTGGAGAAAGCACGTGGAGCCTTTGATCCCAGATACTTAAAGTCTCCCTGACTCAGAAGCCACAGGTTATGTGTCCGTTTTCTTCCCGCTCTCATAGTCCCTGATCCTGTTGTTCCAAATCAGGACATTTGGAAGATTAGAGGATAGAATTCCCTCTCTGTCGGTGCCAGGGATTTGGAAGTTCCAATGCGGAGGACTGCACTGGTTTCTAGATCATTCTTTTTATTAAGGTGACATCAGTTTACATCACTGTGAGGTTTCTCACCTCAGCACTGGTATCTGTCACCCCACAGCCACCACCAACTGCTCAGATCCCCCTCCCCTACTCCCCCACCACTGGTCACCACCATTCTGTTGCCAGAGTCCAAGGGCTTGTTCTGTTGTGTTTTTTCCCCTGTGCATCCTGCAATTGAGTGAAATCATAGGGTTTTTGTCTTTCTCCTTCTGACTTCTTTCACTTAGCATAATTCTCCTTAAGGTCCTTCATGATGTCACTAATGGATAGAGATCGTCTTTTTCATGGCTGAGTAGTATTCCATTGTGTTCACACACATAATATCAGGCACTTGGGGTGTTTCCACATTTTGGCTCTCGCAAATAATGCAGCAATAACATAGGGGTGCATATATTTTTTCAAGTTAATATTTTCATATTTTTTTGGTAAGCCCTGTGAAGGGGGATTATGGGGTCATGTGGTAGTTCTAGCTTTAATTTTTCATGGCCTCCATCCAGTTTTCCATAGAGGCTGCACCAGTCGACGCCCTCCCAGCAGTGCCTCCACATCCTCACCAACACTTACTGCTTCTTGACTTTTTGATGACAGCCATTCTAACAGCACAAGGTGGAATCTTGTGCTTGTGATTTGCATTTCCCTGATCTTTCCTAGGACATCTTTCCTTGTGTCCGAGGGCCAGACGTCTGTGTGTCTTCAATGAAATGCCTCTTTAGAGCCTTTGTCCATTTTCAATCAGGTGGTATGTCTGGTTTATTTTCGTTGTGGTTGTTGAGGTGTGTGGCCTGTTTATGTAGTCTGGATATTAACCCTTTGTCTGATGCATGAATGACAAACATCTGCTCTCAGTTTGCCTTTTTGTTTTGGCGATGGTTTGTTACACTGTACAGAAGCCTTTGGGGTTGACGCAGCCCTATTTGTTTCCAGAAGGCACCTGGCCAGACTGGCTGCCTGTGAGCGCATCCTCCCCGGGGCTGGGGGCTCGTGCCTGCACCCCAACTCCCATGTGGCCTCGAGCGCTGAGTGGAGGGTTGCATGTCCCACCCTCAGTGGTTCCAGAGCCCATGCAGATCCACTGTCTGGTCCTTTTGGGCTCTGGGGGGGGGGGGCGGGGTCCAGGCCTGGCAAGTGGCAGCTGTACGGGGGTTTGGGCCCTCCTGTTGGCTTCTAGGTGAGAAAGTGGCTCCGTCAGGCAAACTTTCTGTTGTCTCCAAATGGTTTAACAAGAAGTCGTGAAGGTGAAGACCCAGCGGAAGGCAGCAAAGCTGGTGGGTGACAAGCTGGTGGCCCAGGACATGGATGTCCACCCCCCTTCAGGGTCCCGTCAACAGGGGCCCTGCCCCAGGGAGGCGCTTTGTGATTATCTCCCCCAGAAGGAACGTGGGATGCTATTCCCGTGGGACTCTCCTCTCCATCTGGAGAGCTCCGTGGTAGTTTTACAAACATTCTCTATCCTTCCACCCACCCCCCGCCCCAAATTTATTCCACCAATTATCCTAGACCAGCAAAAGGCAACTCTGAGAAAAAGCCTGCTTTTATAGATGTGTTCTCAATAGCTAACAATATGGTCTCAATAACGAAAAGTAGGCTCTACCCTCCTTCCGGCCACGTAGCCATGGTGACCGCTGCGCGGGGACAGGTGATTTGTTTCCTGCCGTTGGGGTCAAAACCATTTTTGGAGTCATTTCTTGGTTCTAATGCCCATTCTCTCCCTGCCGGGCCATTAGAGCTTCTAGCATCTTCCAGCATCACTTCACCTGGAGAGAAGCCGGCTCTCTGACTCGACCGGAGCCCTCTTGTCAGGGTTCAGCATCAGGGAGCAACCTGGGGGCCCAGGGGAGGGGTGTGGGGGGCAGGAGGAGATGGGCTGTCCTGGCATCAGGGTGTTTGCTCCAGGCCTGGCCCTGTGGACTGCCGTCCTGGCCAGAGGACCTCGGTGGTGCCCCCGTGGTGAGGTGGAGCGGGCCGGGGGGGTGGAGGGCAGCCCCGGTCCCACAAAGTCTTGGAGCCACTGGTGTTTCTTGCAGCTTCAGTGTGGCCTCCGCCTGAGCCTGCTGGCCCAGCTGGGTTCTCTGGCCCGGGCTCACGGGGAGGCGTCATGCTGAAGAGTGTCCTGCCTGAGCCTGGGCGGGCCTGGGCAGCCTTTGCTGTCAGCTTGAACAGTTTCTGTAAGATGAGCTGGGCGCGGGGCAGCGCTCCCTCTGACAGCAGGCTGCCTGCCCAGCAAGGCCTTGCCGTGGGGTGAGATGGCGCTGGGGTGGGGCTTTAGGCTGGCATGAATTCACCAGAGGAGGCGCACGGGAGGGGGCGGCTCGGGGAGGCCTGGGCAGCAGGGACGAAGCCCCGAGTGAGGAGTGAGGTTGTGGACGGGGCCCCGGATGTGTTTCCCTGGGGAACCTTCCAGGCTGGGAAGGCCCCACGCCGTGCCACCAGAGGGTGTCTTTGAGCGAACTGCTGTAGGGCAAAGCTGGGTATTTGCGTAACTCTGGTTGGGTCAATGCGCAGCTTGGCCCGGCTCTTCGGTTGTCGTGGTTGAACGGAAAGGCGTCGGGCGTCCGATGCGCGGCCTGACCACACGCCCGCGCCTGCTGCTCCGTGACTGTGAACACGGGACGCGTTTCCACCAAGACAGGAAACAAGAACGCGGAGCACGTGCCTGTGGCCTGACCCCACGCGGCTCCTGCACAGACGTGGGTCTGTGGCGGCCCGGCCCGACCCTGGCCTGGTTCCCCCACCCGGCCGGTGCCCGGACCCCGGCCAGCGCCTTGGGCACACTGCTCTGCACCGTGGTCGGGAGCCGCAGACCCTCGTCTTTCCCAAATGTGGGGTTTGTGGCTCCAGAAACAAGTCAGGCTCTGTTGGCTGCTTGTCCGGGGGCTCTCGGGGTGCCCCTGCCGCCGCGGCATGACTGGGCCTGCCGTCCTGGGAGCGGCGATGCCGCTGTCAGTGCCACTCGCTGGGAGAGGCCCATCTGTCCCCGGGCAGCCCTGTCCGAGTTCTGAAGCGATTCATGCCTCAGTCAGGTGTATGAGCCGGAGCTGCGGCTACGAGGACATTCCAGACGCTCGAGGCAGCACACAAAGAAACAATGTCCTGCTGCTCATGCGCAGGCTCAGAGGCGTGGACCCTCGGAGTCCTCCCCACTTATCTCACCGTCACGGGGTCGAGCACGGGGCTGCAGACCGCGGGTGTGGGCTGAGCCGTGACATTGGCTGTGTGATGCTAAGGGCCAGCAGGCTCGAGGGCTCGGGACGGACAGGGCTGACCAGGGCCTCAGCATGCCGCCAGGCGCCCTTCTCTGAGCTCGGCTGGGTGTGTGGGGGTGGAGGCCTGGAGCTAGGAGAGTGTCCTGCCCCCTCCTCTGGACTGGCCTCCTGGATTCCAGGCTTGGGCCACGGTGATCATGTGCTGCAGAGGCTTGGCCTGGGGCCCGCGCACCCCACTCCTCACCCGCAGGCTCTGGGCCCAGCAGGATGCCCAGGACCTGCCTGGACGCTGGGCTGTCATGGCCACACAATCCAGACAGCGGAGACGGAGCTGCCGTGAGCAAGCCCTCCGGGGCTCTCCGGCCCTTGCCAAGTGGCATCACTCCCACTTACGCGGGCAGTTTCCGAACATGGCCGTGATGAATTGTGCCCCAGCAGGGCCTCGACAGTGACAAATGGGGCTGTGCAATGGGGCTCGAAGGCGCGGGGTCCCTGCTGAGCTGGAGCCTCGCACCGGAGTGGGGCCTGAGTCCCCAGAAGCACTGGTGCCTCCTCTGGCCCCAGAGGGCGAGTGGACAGGCTGGGAGACTTTCTCCCCGCTCCCTGCCAGCACATCCTCTCTCTGTCGTTCGGTCTCTCGAGGCGCTAACGTGGCCATTGCCGTGGCCTCCTGTGGTCTTGCGTCCCCTGGTTGCTCTCGCCTGCCCCATCTTCCTCTCCCCTTCTTGTTAGATTTTTACAACCATGATCAAGCACTGTCTAGAGGACAGCGCGAGCTGGGCAGGAGAGAGGGGCAGCGGAGGGACGCCGGGGTAATCCAGCGATGACAGACACGATCGTTGCCGTCTTGACATGGTAATGGCGCCTCAGGGGTAGCGACGTGTCCAGATCTGTCACTTCTTCACCTGAAAGGGATGAAATCTCATGTGTGTCCACCCTGCTGCAGTTAAGACCGTGTTTGCGGAGGACCGAGAAGACACTGGCCTGCGCTCTGGGCAGGCCATGCTGTGTGGGCCAGGGGTGAGACTTGTGTGTGGCTCTGGCCTCCCTCACTGGTCTAGGGCCACGTCAGACAGCCTGTCTTAAAAAAAGTCAGATGAGACCAGCCCTTCCTTTCCAAGTTGTCAGACTATCCACAAGCACCTTGGCAGCTTCCGAAAGCTGAGAGGTGGAAGGGGACAGTGGGTGACATTTTTGCCCGTCTTTCTCTGGTTGGGTGGTGGTTACTGCCATGTGCCTGAGGTATATGCCGGAGGGCTTGCTGTGTCCATGGTTTGGGGTGCTCTTGGTGAACTTTAGGCAAGGGTATAATTCCTGGCAGGGTAGAGTGTCTACAGCAGGACTCCCAATCAAGACAGGCTGTGCACATGTGGGTGTTGGTTCCCTGAGTCCAGACTCACAGAGGTGCCGGTTTAGGCAGAACAGCAACAAAGCATGAGTGAACTCCAAGGTGCGATTGGGATATTTCTGGGTGCCAAAAGTGAAGATGGAATTGGGCCTCCCCTGGTGGCGCAGCGGTTGAGCGCTGGGCTGCGAGGCTGCCCGCAGCCTCTGCAGTGCCGGTTCGTTCCCCGGCCGCTGGCGAGGGTCCCACAAAAAAAAAAAAAAAAAAAAAAGATGGAATTGAGTTGAAGCTGAGTAGCTCCCCTGGGGTTTTCATAGTAAATCCCTGAAGAACTGGGGGTTTTACAGGCCCTGGGGAGGAGGGACTGCATCTCCTGCACAAAAATGGAGCAAGAAGGGACCATCTTTTCTGTCAGTAAAACCAGAAAAGTTCTGTTGATTTGGTGCATGGTATGTCCCACCCCGCAAGCTGAAGCTATAAAAGGAGCCTCCTATAAGAAAGAAGAATTCCAAGCCTAAAATGCACACCAGTCTGTGCACTGTCTGTGCAGGGCAGGACACCTGTGCTGAGAACCTGACATACCATGTGGTCCAGAGCTATTGGGACTCCGGGAGTAAGGTTCAAGCTGCCCTTTGTGGATGCCCCCTTGACCTGGGGCACCTGTAGCCCTCCCATGGAACAAAACTGGGGGGTGACCCATGTAGATAAGTGCTTAGACAAAACTTATAAAGCAAACAAGGGAATTTGTAACCATGAGAGATAATCTGCAGGTGCTGTGCAAGAAGGGTTCATGTCAGGAACTGTAGATGGGGTCGGGGGGGGGGTTAGGGTATCTGAGGAAGATACTGGGGCAAATAGGTAAACTATTGGAAGAGATGAAATAAGAAATGAAACCTCCAGGGCCTACAAAGGAGATAATGGGGCATTTTAAAGAAAAAAGAATCAATTACTTAGTTTAGAAATGAAAATATTTAGTAATTGAAACTTAAAGAAAAGAAAACCTTCAAAATAAAAACCAACTTCTAAGGGGGAGGGGGTTAAACCAAAGAACGGATGCACCATTAAAGGAATTAGTAGCCATAGGTACCTCGTCCAGCCCCTAGGAACAAGAAAACTAGGAACCCATGGAAACTAGGAACAAGAAAGTCCAACACATGCCTAATAGGAGTCTCAGAGGTGCTGGAAAGACAGCTGAAGTAGTAAAGGCAGACACGAGCCTTCCTATTGAAAATGAACTCGGGGCCCCAGGTGGAATAAATAGAAGCAAAGCTGCACGTTTGGGTACGTCCTGGTGAGACTGGTGACTCTCCGAGACAAGGAGAGGTCCTCAGAACGGCCTGGAAGCAACTGCAAACACACCTCACTGTTTGGGAAGAGTAGAGGAAAGCAGGTTAGGGCTGCTTTCTGCATTTCAGTGTCACGTAAGAGAACGAAGGAAGGGGGTGGGGGAATGTGCTGCGATGGGTCCTCAGTACCCCAGCGGGTGGCCTGCACCAGCAACCGAACACTGGCCTTGGAAACAAAAGCGTCCCTGTGTCTGTCCCGCTGCTGGGAGCTGTTGCCACCTGGCATGTTCTGGGGCTGTGTCTGTTCCTTGAATGCCTTTTGGGGATAAACCTTCCAATATGGGCTGTGAGCCTGGGCTGCCCTTGACAGGTGCTGCTGAGAATGAAAATGTGATCTTTCCAGGGTGCTTACCTCCTATTAATAAAAGGAAAAAAGCAAGTGAAATTAATCTTGGGAAGTAAAGTGCCGTATGAATCAGCTTGCCTCACTCTGAAAATAACTTGCTAAGAATTTATAGATCCCCTAAGTTCTGCTGATTTTTTATATTGTTTACTTTCCTCTCCAAAATATCAAATAATTCACAGGTGGTAGGTGCGGTGGCTATATGGATAATTTGAAATGAGAAATGGACGGCAAGAGAAATTTCCTTCGAGGGGGTCAGTGCTAGGGTGACTCCCTAAGACGAATGGCGCTGGATTAATAACCCGGGGCTGCTTCAGTATTCATAGCCGGTTCCCTCGGAAGCCTGGGATATTTCCCACTTTTATGTCCTGCACAAAACTGTAAAGCAGAGATGGTTTCATTGCAGCTGTGTGCGTAATGAGATGCGCACGGGCCGCTGCTGCCCATTAATCAGCGTTTGGGGGAGGCTTTTGGAAGTCTGACCTATTGCCGCGGCAGCTGATCTGAATGCAATGATTTCCCCCTGTGGAGTCGGTGCGGCAGCACCCCGGGCTGCTCTGGAGTCCCGGGGCCCCCTCGTGAAGCTGTACTGCGGGGGGCGGGGGGAATGTGCCAGCCTCCAGGGCGCACGGGGGGGTATCTGGGGTCTTCTAAATTAAAGGGCTGTGGGGCACTGAGAGAACCCCATGATGCGGGTTTGCAGTGTAGCCACCTGCTTCTAGGGTCCATTTCATCAGCCCTTCTGGTCTTGGTGGGTGGGGGAGGCCGCGGAGGTGGGGGCCTCCTGCTTTTGTCAGGGATTTGGGGGTGTCTCCGCAGGCGCTGGGCCAGGAGCCGGCGGTGGGGGGGTGCCTGAGTAATGCGGACCTTGCCTTGGAGGGGTTTGCAGGCGAGTGGGAAAGAGCCCCTCCTGGACGAAGTCAGTGGGGATGCGGGGTTGGGGGGCTGCATGTGGAGGCGGAGGGGGGTCGAGGGGCCCTGGTCTGGGAGCGCTTCTGGAGTAGTGCCCGAGACCGCCACGGGTGGGTGAGGGGGACCGCGCGGAGCAGGGCCCAGCAGGGCGCACGTCAGGGCTGCGGGCAGAGCCCTTGGCGGGTGTGCCTGTCCAGCCGCGTCTCGGCGGCATCCCCGCATGTCTGGTGTGCGACCCAGGAGTGGATTCCGAGGGCTGGGCGGCCGGATGGAGAAGGGAAAGGACTGAGGCCCGTTGTTCTGGTACTGGGCCCCTCTGGCCCCCAGAGGCTGCAGGGCAAGATGACTCTTGGGGGGCTGAGGAATGCTGGCGACAGCCTGATGCATGGCTGGGCCCTTCTCGGCCCCAGTGAAGCTGGCTCCCTGGAGCCCACAGGCCCGCCAGCCCGCCGTGACCTGAGTGCAGGCTGGGCTGGGCTCCCCCCCTTTCTATCTGGTTCTAGGATTCAAAAATGAAGCAGTCAGGTGCAGGGTGAATGGACCAGTCAGGTTCAAGCCCACTTTGTTGGTTAATTATTTGGATTGAAAAATAGAAAATGAGGGCCTCCCCGGTGGCGCGGCGGGTTGAGCGCGGCACTGTGAAGCTGTCCGCAGCCTCTGCAGCGCGGGTTCCATCCTGGCCGACCGGGGAGCTACCCACGTGGTGCGGCAGACCTCTCCTGTCTCCCCGCTGCTCCCCTCAGCAGTGTGTTTCGGAAGATCCGCCTGATGTGCTCCCCACTCTGGCTCTGGCAAACCCTCTCACCCTCCCACGCCTCTGGCTATTGTATAAGTAAAACCCAGCTCTTGTATAAGTAAAAAATAAATCTAAAAAAAAAAAATTAAAAAAAAAGAAAAATAGAAAATGAGCTGATTGATGCTAAACGGTCCAATCAGAAGCTTAGGGTTGAAAATAGCCCATTCAGGCTTGTGGGCGGGCACCCTGAGGGGGTGTAGGGGGGCAGGCGCCAGCTTGGCCAAGTCTGCCTCAGGCCTCCAGGGAGAGCACCCACCAGCCCACCGTGGGAGGAGTCAGTAGCTGGCCTCTGAAAAGGAAGCATCAGTCGGCCACCCTTGAAGCAGAAGGACTCTGCTCCGGCCTCTGTGGACTCCCCAGAGCTCCACAGGCCTCTGTAGAGACTTGGCCGCCGCACCGGCCCGGCCCCGCCTCTGACGTCGCCCGCAGGGAGCCCTGTCGGGCTCGGCCTGGTGCTGCGCGGCACTGACCACAGCCTCTGGCTCCCCGGGCCCCTCCTGGGGCTGTGGCATCCGTCGCTGTCCGGCCACATCCGGCCCAGCCTCAGGCTGCTGCTGTGTTGTCTCACCTCCGTGAAAGGCCCTTGTTTGGGGCTTCTGGGCTCCGCGGACACTGTCTGGGGAGAGACAGCCGGCCCCTGGTGGCCTCAAAAACTCCCTCCTTTCCCCACTCTCTTGTTTTAAAATAAACCCTGTTGTTGCTGAGCCCTGCGCCCGAGGGCTGTCCAGTGTGCGGGTGGGCGAGAACCCCCTGGCCGTGGCCTGGCCCCTCCCTGGTCTGTCCACTGCGCTGCCGGGCTCTGTGTGAGCTCCGTCTCCCTTCTAGGTCTTCTGCCGCGTGGTGGTGCCTCTGGCCAGAATGTGGATCAAACTAAGACTGTAAAATTAGTTTCAAAAAGTTTTGACTCCAGTGGTTTCCAACAACAGGGAGAGAGGGGCGGGGCGGGAGGGGCCGCTGCCCTCGCCTCTGGCCGGGAAGTGAGGGCAGGAGCGGCCCAGCGCCCACCTTCTCTGGCCGCTGCTGGTGCTTCCCCAGAGGGCCTGGGCTCGTGCTGGGGCCTCTCTGAGAGCGGGCAGAGCGGGGCTCCCGGCCTGGGGTCTGCTGGAGTTCCTGCCCTGGGGTTTCCCCACCGGAGCCCTGGGGAGGGGCCGTTCCCCGAGCATGTCCTTCCCACCTCTGGGTGGAGTTTGTGTTTGGACACACACACACACACACACTCAGCTCCTGATAACATCAGGGATCTCAGCATTAAAAGGCTGCGGTGGGGTCGATGGGGAGACCCGCGCTGCATTTAAATACAGCAATTAAGGTCAAGCCTGAAAGCAGGGCCCCCGGAGCCCACGGGCCTGGGGGAGGCCGGAGAGCCCTCGTCATATATTTTAATGACCTGGAGATCAATAGATGCCAGCCTGCATTTTCTTATCTCGTCAGTAAATCGTGGTCCTCGCCTGGACCCGCGTTCCTAGATCATGCGGCTGCTTTTGGTGGCGGCCGAGGTGATCCCCTGACTTTTCATTTGCGCCCTTTTGGGGTGACACCTGGACGTGCACTTACGTCAACCCGAATAGTCCTGAACGTTGTCCTTCCCGGGGCCAAGTTTAGGGTGGAGATGACGCCGAGGGGGAGAGGATGCGGGGGACCCATGCCCGAGAGGGCAGCGTGTCCAGGGGCGTCCTGGCTGGCGGAGCTGGCGGCAGTGTGGACTCCGGCCGGAAGTCGCAGCTGCGCCGAACACGCCAAGCGCTCCCCGCCTCGTGGCCCCTGCGACCGAGAGGCCGTCTTGGTGCATCTACCCCAGGCAGCACCTTGCTCGCACTCCGACTCCCCAACGCATCCCTGCGTTCCCTCCTTGCTCCTGCCCATGCCCGAGTCCTGCCTGCAAGGTCATCCTGTTAGGGGGGAAGGATGTCCTGAGCAAACTCCACACAGGCCTTGTGGACGCCACCCCACTCCATCCAGACACTGGGAACTACAAATCCCACGATCCCCGAAGGGAGGTTGCAAGGACCTAAGGGTGGAGTTAAGCAGCCATTTTCTCGGGCTTCTGTTTGTAACCAGCCGTGTTAGTGGGTTTTCTCTCTCTTGGCTTGTGCTCTCGGCCAGGCAGGTTGGGTCTCGGCGGGTCATTTGGGATTCCAGGTCGGCCGAACGGGTAGGACTCATTGAAGAATTTATCTCCCTCTTTTCTCCCTGGGTTGTCCATTTCCTCATTTCCCTTGTAAATAAACCTTTGTTAACCTTTAGTGTGTGCCTGCAGTTTAAGGCCCCTTTAAGCACGCGGGTGAGGACCCACAGTCAGGCAGCCCTTTCAGAGTAGGGCTGCCCTGTAACAATCCTTCCTTTTGACGTTTCTCCGGTCCTCTGGACCTGTGGTCATCACACCTGGCTCGGGACCTGGCCCACAGTCCACCACCTTGCCTGCTGGGTTTAGAGGGGGGCCTCCAGTATCGACACCTGTTATTTTGGGGCCCCCACTTTGAGCTCTGTCTTCTTGGTGGGAATAAATGCACACTGTTCTTCCTGCCTGCCTTCAGCGGATTCTGAAGTCAGGAGTTTTGATAAGTTTAACAGAGATTAAAGACTGGATGCCTGGCTTCCAAGGCCTCTCCTAACCCCCTCCGTCCAGCTGAGAATGTGCAGTGGCCCTATCTGCCCTCCCCCACCCCAGGTGGAATTTGTAAAGGTCTCCTTCTAAGGTCTGGGGGCTCAACCCTAGGCTTCAGCCAGGGCACCGCTCCCAAAGCCTGCAGGCCTCGGAGCTGCTTGGTTCTGCCTCCCACAGAAGGAGAAGAGTCATCTCTGCTCTTACATGTGGCGAAACCCTATAGAGCTTTTTTATTTAAAAAGTTGACTAGGACTGAAACAGCCATTTAGTTGGCGCTCTGAGAGTGCCAGGAGCTGTCTGGAGAGGAATCAGTCATTGCCCTGCTCAGCCAAGGTTTACCGACTGTCCCCTCTGGTGTCCTGGACACCGTCCTAGATGGTGGGCTGAGGGGCAGACTTAGCCTGCGCTGAAGTCAGGGTGTTGCTTCTGGTGGGGTGGAGAGAGACGCTACAGGGTGGTTTGGTGTCAGGCGGATCTGGATTCAAATCCTAATCTCATCTTCCAGGGCTACTAACGCAACCTCTCTGAACCTGTGTTTCCTTGTCCGTGATATGTGAATAATACTCGTTTTCCAGGTTTTTGGAGAACAAGCTTTCAGTTGAGTACTGTTGTCTTCCCTTATTCGAGTTTTTTTTCCCCTATAATTCTGGCTACCCATGGAGACTAGGATCCGAAAATATGCACAATAAGATATTTCAGACACAGTGAGACCACAGTTGCAGCACTTTTATTACAGTATATTTTATAATTGTTCCATTTTATTTTTATCCTTCTAAATCTCATTCTGTGTCTGATTTATAAATTGAACTTTATCGTAGGCGTGTATGTGTAGGAAACACCACTGTCTAGGCAGGATTTGGCACTATGTGCATTCCCGGGATAGTGAGGGTCTTGGAAAGTGCTCCCCACAGATAAGGGGGCTCTATTGCATGATGACTGGACCATGGTAATAGTTTAATGCATGGGAGCCTTGTCGCTGTTACAGTCTTCTCATTATTGTCACTATAAAATCGAGCACTGTTAGTCAACCACATTGAAGAGACTGCTGCTTAGCTTAGCTGAGAATGGCCCAGTGATTTTGCAAATAACAAGAAACACTTCTTTTTTTGCATAGCCTCTGGCTGAGAAACTCAGCTTCTCTAGAGCAAAGTTCTCCAAACTTCTGGTCTCAGGATCTCTATGTAAACCATTAAAAGTTATTGGCGATACTGAAGATCTTTTCTTTACGAGATAGAGCTACAATACTGTATTAGAAATGACTAAAATCTGTTTTAATTCCTTAAACATGTAGTAATAAACTCATCTCATATTTACATGAATGAGCATGTTACTTGATAAGTAAGTATATTTTTCAAAACAAAACAAAATTTAGTGAGAAGCATTACCTAGTTTTACATTTTCACAAACCTGTAATGTCTGGTTTAATGAAAGACAGTTCTCATACCTGCTTCTGCTTCAATCGTGGCAATATTTGGAATTGTGAATATTTTTCTTGATATTACACCAACACTTGACAAGTGGTACTATTTCGAGGTTAGTTGTGATTGGAATCTGAAAATATATCAGTTAATTTTTTTTTTTTTGTGAACTGTTCCATTAAAACCCATCAGCTTTTTTTTTTTGAAGGGGGGTCAGTCTTTTAATATGGTCTTGGAAGAGATCTCCTACTTCCTACAACGGCACGGTTTTGCAGTCACATTAGTCATTTTGAAAATGTTGATTCATTGACTTACACAAATCTTCCAAATGTTGACTTATCTAAGTGTACAACATCAAAAAAAATTACTTTTGTTAATAATCATCCCTGATGGGTGCCATCAGAAAAGTCTGAGTTTTCTAAGTTGTCAAGTTCATGGTGGTGAATGCAAGTTCACCTTATTTTTGCTAGAAAACTCCAATTTTGTTATTGTCAACAAGTAAGCTTAGCTAAAGTTATAGTCTTACAATGTTCATTAAAAAAGAACCTATCTGCTACTAATGTTTATTAATAATAAATTAATGTTTATTACATTGTAGCCAGAGAACATACTTTGTATGACTTGAAATCTCTTTTTTTTAAAGATTTATTTATACAAGAACTGGGGTACAGGCCAAAGGTGTAGAGGGTGAGAGGATTCACCAGAGACAGAGCAGGGAACAGAACAGGCAGACTGACTTGAAACACACTGCTGAGGGGAGCAGCGGGCGAGACACAAGACGTCTGTCGCGCTGTGTGGGTTTCTCGCTGGCCGGCTGGGAATCGAACCTGCGCTGCAGAGCCTGCAGACAGCTTCCCAGCACGACGCTCAACTCGCTGCGCCACCAGGGAGACCCTACTTGAAATTTTTAATTCTTTTAAATTCATCAAGATACCATATGGCTCAGAATGGGATCAATGTGTTATATATTCTGTGTGCAAAAAATGTGTATCCTGCTGTTAATGGGAATGTACACATAATTGGAATGTATAAGGTGTAGTGTGTTACCTAGGTCAAGTTGGTTGACAGTGTTCAAATGGTCTACATCCTTATTGTTTTTTTTTTTTTAATAGAGGCATGTTTTATTTGTTTGTTGTTTGTTTGTTTGCTTGTTTGTTTATACAAGCACTGGGTACAGTCAGAAGTGCGGGAGGGTGAGAGAATTCACCAGAGCCAGAGCGGGGGGGAGCAGAGCAGGAGAAGGACCGAAGTCCACTGCTGAGGGGAGCAGCGGGCGGCAGGAGAGGTCTGCGCGCCATGTGGGACCCTCCTCCGGTGGCCGGGGAGCAGCCGGGGATCGAACCGGCGCTGCAGAGGCTGCGGGCAGCTTCGCCACCCAGCGCTCAACCGCTGCACCACCGGGGAGGCCCATCCTTATTGTTTTTTATGCCTACTTGTTTTGTTATTTATTAGGGATTGAATATGGAAATCTCTATAAGAACATGGATTTGTCTATTTTTCCTTGTGTTTGTATCGGTTTTTGCTCGCATATGTAGAAATTCTCTTGTTTGGTGCCTAAACAATTATGACTGTTATGTCCTTGAGATTAAAGGACTTCTTTATTGTTAGGAAATAGGCCTTTAAAAAAATCCCTTGACTTGACAGCATTGTTTCCTGAATTATACTTTGTGCAATATAATATAGCCATTCTAGCTTTCTTTTGATTCATTGGTCTGGTGGTATAGCCTCTCCCATCCTTTTATTTTCAACTTATTTTTTTTCTTTATATTTAAAAAGAGTTATTTCTTTTTTCTTTGGTAGATAGTCTGCAGTTGAATCTTGCTTTTTAAATCATCTTGCAATCCTCTCTCTTTTCTTTAAAGTATTTAGACCTGGGCCTCCCTGGTGGCGCAGGTGGTTGAGCGCAGCCTCCGCAGCAGGGGTTTGATCCTGGCCGGCTGGGGAGCTACCCACATGGTGCAACAGACCTCCCCTGTCTTGCCCACTGCTCCCCTCAGCAGTGTATTTCATCAGTCTGCCTATTCACCCTTTACACCTCTGGCCTGTACTCCAGTTCTTGTATAAATAAATCTTTTTTTTTTTTTTAAGATTTATTTATTTATCCAAGCACTGGGTACAGTCAGAAGCGCGGGAGGGTGAGAGAATTCACCAGAGCCAGAGCGGGGAGCAGAGCAGGCAGAAGGACACAAGCACACTGCTGAGGGGAGCAGCGGGCGGCAGGAGAGGTCTGCGCGCCATGCGGGACCCTCCTCCAGTGGCTGGGGAGCAGCCGGGGATCGAGCCAGTGCTGCAGAGGCTGCGGGCAGCTTCGCAACCCAGCGCTCAACCGCCGCGCCACCGGGGAGGCCCTAAATAAATAAATCTTAAAAAAAAAAGTACATAGACCACTTTAATGAGGTAACCATTTAATATGATTAGCAATATGGTTTGGTTTCCATTTGGTTTATAATTTTTCCATCTGCTGTTTCCCCCTCCTTCTCTCTTCCTACTTTCCTATATATTAACTGAGAGTTTTTATGATTTCATTTTATCTCCTTTGTTGGTTTATTAGCTTTGACTTTTTTATTTTAGTGTTGTTTTATTACAGTTTTGCATCTTTAACTTATCAGTTATCTCATCTGCTTTCCAGTGATATTGCACCAGTTCACATATGATGTAAGGACCTTATGAAAGTACAGCCCCATTTCTCACTTACATCATTTCTCTACCCTGCTCGTGCATGTTATTTCTATCAGTAGATACCTTACAAATCCCAAAAATTCATCATCATTAATTTTACTTTAAATAGTTGATTATCTTTTAAAGACATTCAAATAATAAAAAAGTCTCTGTATTTACCCACACCTTTACCGTTCTGGTCCATGTAGTGTGTGTCTGCTTTCATATGTGGTATATGAATTCTTTCAGCTTTTGTATCTCTGAGAAGTCTTCATTTTTAAAGATATTGTCAATGGATATAGAATTCTCAGTTGACAGTGTTTTCTTTCAGAACTTTCAAGGAGTTGTTCTATCTTCTGGTTTGCTTGCATTGTTTCTGATGAGAAATTGGCAGTTATCCAGTCTTTGCTTTTTTGTGCACAGAGCATTTTTTTCCTGTGGCTGTTTTTAAGATTTTCCCTTCGTCTTTGGTTTTAAGCAAGTCAATCGCAATGTGCGTTGTTTTCCGATCTTTCTTTGCTTGGAGGTCATCGAAAATTTTTGGAGCTATTTTAATCCAATGTGGAAGTTTTTGACTGTTATATTTTCAATTTTTTTCCATCCTCTCTTTTCCTTTGGGAACCTTATGCATATATTAGACTGCTTGAAGTTGTCACAGATGCTTTGTTCTGTTCATATTTTTTCTTTTTTCTATCTGTGTTTCACCTTGGATAGTTTCTATAGCTTCTTTAAATTCTTTAAGTTCCCTTTGCAGTGTTTAATTTTCTGTTACTCTCATCTCAGATTGCATCTTGGTTTTCATCTCTAGAAGTTTCATTTGGTCTGTTTGAAACTTCCATGTCATTTCTTACCATGTTCAATTTTATTAACTAATTTTTATCATTGTGTGAATTTTGGTTTGATTGTGGTTGATTTTTCTTCTCATCATATTGTTTTTACATTTTTTCAGGCCTGGAGAATTTCTTTTTGATCCTAAACATCATGAATTTCTCCGTATTGGGCACTGTATACATTTCCATATAAATATTCTTGAGCCTTGCATTGGAGTGTGGTTATGTTGTTTGGAATCAGGTTGATCTGTTCAGGTCTTGCTTTTATGCTGTGTTAGGTGGACCCATAGCAGCATCACATCTAGGGCTAATTTTCACCCACAGAGGTAAAATTCTACTGAGTACTCTACTCTGGGCCCTATATACTATCATGTTTTCACTCTGCTTAGTGGGAACAGGCCTAGTGTGTATGATGGTGATTGTTCTTTCTGTTCTAATGGGTGATTAAATAGTCTCAGATAGTTTCTGCAAACACGAGGTATTTGAGCATTTTGAAGGGACTCTCTGCATAGCTCTAGATTTTTTTTTTAAGATTTATTTTTATTTATTTATACAAGCACTGGGTACAGTCAGAAGCATGGGATGGTGAGAATTCACCAGAGCCAGAGTGGGGAACAGAACAGGCAGACCGATGAAATACACTGCTGAGGGGAGCAGCAGCCATGACAGAAGTCTGCGCGCCATGTGGGACCCTCGCCGGGGCTGGGAATTGAACCGGTGCTGCAGAGGCTGTGGGCAGCTTCGCAGCCCAGTGCTTAACCGCTGCGCCATCAGGGGAGGCCCCAGCTCTGGGTTCATTATGTAGCTTTCTCTGGCGCTCTGCCTGTGACCTTCTGTATTCCTAATGCCTTTGTTTCAAATCAGGGAGGCTCGGGGCTCTGTCTGGGTCCTTATCCTGTGCCATACCTGGAAATGTTCTCTAGCAGGTAGTGGGCAGTCACAGGGCCCTGTGTGTATCTCTCTCATGGATCATTGTCCTTATGGCCTGGTGGCCCATGTCTAGAAAACTGCTGTTCCAAGCAGGGGGCACATCCAACCACTCTATCTTCTTCTTGGCCAGAAAAAGAAGGCCCACCAGAAACCTAGGCCTGAATAACAATGATTTGTCAGTCATTCTTTCAAATAATTGTGGTATTCCATGAAAAGGCACCCTGTTTGACTTACAACTGTAACAGTCACAAAGTGTTTTTCTTCAAGATGGCCCGCATATTTAATTTTACAGAAATGCTACATGTGCATTTCTATTTTGTCATGCAAATATTAAAAAGATATGAAATCAAAGACCAACTTAATAAAATCAATTAATTTTTATTGCTTCATTAAGAAATTCTTAAGTCAGACTCTCAAGCATGTATATATGCTTGCACATATGCTCAGGCACATGCACACATGCACACACGGACAAATGTGCACATGCATGTGTGCAGGAGCATGGGTGTGTGTGCATGTGCACACACATACAGCAACGCACATGTGTTTATATGGGTATGTGTGTAAGTGTGTGTGTCAATAAGCGTATGGTGATGAAGAATACATTCTTACAAGTATAGTTTATCATTACCAGCTTAATTTGTGCAATGTCCCTAACAATGGTAACCACATTGCTTTTATTCCAACAAGTGCAAATATCAACACAGAGTGAAAAAGGCAAAAACCATCTTAGACTTTTTTTTTAAAGGTTTATTTACTTTTGCATAGAAGAACTGGGGTGTAGGCTAGAGGTGCAGGGGGTGAGAAGATTCACAAGAGACAGAGTGGGGAGCAGAACACGCAGACTGACTGAAATACACTGCTGAGGGGAGCAGTGGGGAGACAGGAGAGGTCTGCTTTGCCATGGGGGTCAGCTCCCTGGCTGGGGATCAAACTCATGCTGCTGTGGCTGGGGATAGCGTCATAGTGCTGAGACTTTAACCCCTGTGCCACCAGGGAGGCCCCCTTAAAATTTTTTTAAAAATAGTTTTTACTTCATAGTCCTTTAAAAGGGACTTAAGGATGTCCCAAGGGTCCACCGACCACATTTCGAGAACTGCTGCTTTCAGATCTTCTTGTACCTTGCAGAGAGATATGTGCCAGAATGTTCCTTGTAGCGCTGTGCATGCTAATGCAAATCTGGAAACAATTAAATGGCCATCAGTAGTAGAATGGATAAAAGGAGTGTAGTATATCTATATAGTAAGTAGCTTAGGACATTAAAATGAATAAGGTAACACTACATGTATCTATATGTATGACTATCAAAGAGGAAAAAAAAGCTCTTTCTGGGCTGCAGAAAGAGACGTATTGTATGATCCCATTAATATGAGCTTAAAGTATGAGAGATACATGTTGCTTATAGATACCTGCATGTTCAGTAAATGACAACAAAATGGAAAATAGTGATCCCTCTGGAGGGAGGGAGGAACATGAGATGGGGTAGGTAACAGAACCTCTAGTTATATCTGTAATTCTTAATTTTATTTCTAAACTGTAGATCTTAGGAAATCCAGCAGAATGTTGAGATTTGAAAATATGGCTGGTTGGCTGGCAGGCTTTTACGATATTACTCCCTGGAGATTTTGGAAAGTTTAAAATCCTTCCATGTCCTCCTGCTCCTCAAGAAATGTATAGAAAGAGGAAGTGTGTCCACACGTGACAGCTCTGGTTGTGCGTGACGCGCTCCTGCGGGCTGGTGGGTGGCTCCAACCTGGTGCCAGCTGCCTTCACCACCAGACAGCCACCTGCGGGGACCTCACCTCGTGTCACGTGGAGCCTGGCCGCGAAGCAGGAATCACTATGCTAAAGCCTCGCGTCACTATGCTAAAGCCAAGGCTACTTGCATTCTGAAATAAATAAATAAATAAAGCCTCGCGTCACTATGCTAAAGCCGAGGCTACTTGCATTCTGAAATAGCTGTCTTGCATGGTCAGGCGGCGGGTCAGCTGGGATGTGGCGGTTGGAACCGTGTGTCCAGGTTGGGAGTCTGAGCCTCCTGTGCTTGCTTGTGTCCGCGACAATTGGTTTTTCATTGAAGGCGATGCTGTTTCTACTTCTCCTCTGGTGTTTCTTCCAGACCCACTTTTTCATAGTTTGTAATGTCTCTGCTAAGAGCTGGCTGGACCGATGACGCTAGGACTGTTGCTACAGCAACAACAATGCAGTGGCATTATTAGGCATTGTTACCGTTTGACTGTGTTATGAGGGTCAGCTCGGCGGATGCCCTGTGTTGGCAGAGGGCTCTTTGCAGTGACCGCCGCTTGCTTGTCTTTGAAGCTAATTGCATCGAGGCTGGGTTTCCATGAAGTCTGAGAAGTTTGGGGCTGGTTCTGTACCCAGCTGTGGGGAGACTTCTTAATCAGTTTTATAATGGGACTGTTGACAACATTTCAGGTGCTAAAACAAAGGATGCTTTCTAGGTTGTTGATAATAGCATCCCACAGACACACCAAGCATTGTCTTAAGATTTATTTTGGATTGACTGAGTGGATGATGCAAAGAGAGTTGATACCCAGACACCCATGGCCCTTTCACCTGCAGCTGTCTGCGGAGGAGACACCGAGGCAGCAGCCTGGACCTTACAGATGTGCCGGGGAATGGGCTGGGGTGAATGGAGTTTAAGGATAGAAGATTCTGGACTTCGTAGGTGTGTTTACCTGCTGGTGCGACTGCCGAACCCAGAAGCGTCTGGAGGGTGTGAGGCAGATGGATCTGCATGGAGGGTTGGGGTGCCCCACATGGGGTGGAATGCTACTTCCCCCCCGCTACCCCCCTCAAGTCTGCGCTGCTTTCTCCGCGTAGTCTTCCTCACGGCTGCCTTCATGGTGTCTATGTGTTTTCTTTAAGTTTTAAACTCATTTAAAAACAACCCAGCCCATGGAAACTGACTGAGCTGTTGGCAGGACGATGTATTGGCTTCACCTTTTTCACCTTAATTTTTAAATACGATGGTTAATGGGCCAGCTCCAGAGCCAGCTGCCGTTCTGGTCGAGACCTTGGGCAAGTTCTTTCATCTCTCTACACCTTAGTCTCCGCAGTTGCACATGAGGCCACAGCGCACCTAAGAGGCGGCCGTGAGGGTTCGAGATGCCACGGGACGAAGGCGGAGTGTCCGCGTGGAGTGAACACACAGCGTGTGCTCCTGTCATTGTATGGCCAGAGTGAACTTGTTTTTCTTTTTGAGTGAATTAACTCGCACGTGGGAAATTTACCCTCTAGAAAAATGAGCATAAGTGTTCAAAAATCACCTACAGACATTCACTGTGGCTTAGCTGGTGGCCGTGATCCGACAGTTAACCCACTGTGGTGGAGCTGTAAGATGGAATCTTAGGCAGCTGTCAAAAAGAATCAAGAAATGTGTATATGTGGACATGGAAGAGATCAGTGCCATATTAGTAAATGAAAGATCTTTTTTTTTTTGCCATTTCAGTTTGAAAAATTTAAACATATAGAAAAATTGAAAGAAGTTTAGGTGAATCCACAGACCCTTCTGAAAATCACATTTTGTTCTACTGGCCTTATCGCATAGCCACCCACCCACTCCCCCATCTACACACCCACCTTTATATCCATCTATTCATTCCCCCAGCCCCCCACCCACCATCCAACACACCTGCACTTCCTTCCCTGCCTCCCTCCCTCCCTCTCAATATTTTGATTTGTCTCAGGGAACGTTGCCATTAGTAGTAAACTTGTCAAATACTTGAGCACGCGTGCCTGTTAGTCAGTGCTGTTTATTATTTTATATTGATAGTTGTTCTGAATAGTTTCTTATAACCATAGGCTACCGTGTAAACCCGGGTGTGTAAACCACAACGATACACATGCAGGTGTACAAGGACCAGCGCAAACCGCGCTTGAACCCCACGGCCTTCAGTTGCACCGGCGCTGACACGCGGATGCTCTTCCAGATAGGCCGCTTACGTGTCCACGCAGATTGCAAATGTGTTTTCTCTTTTTAGTGATTTTCTTAATAACATTTCCTTTTCTCTAGCTTACTTTACTGACAGAACACCTGTAAGGGCAGGAATGGGCACAGGGCAGGCTTTCTATGACCCCAGCAGACCGGGTAAAGAAGGAGTCCTGGAGGGTCCTTGGTGGCTTTTGCAGGCTTTTATTGGGATTTACCGGGTACACTGCAGGCAGGGGGGCCGGGGTGCCAGGGGGGCCAGGAGGCTGGCAGGCCTTCCAGCCCCCAGCAAGTCTTCACTCTGTCTGGGCTCTCCGGTGATCTCTGCTTCTCTGCTTATCCTGCTTCTGCTGGCGTCCCCGGGACGCTGCCTTATGAGCCCAGTCTCAGCCCAGGTGAATCCCACCTACATAGGCCCACACCCCGCTCCAGGTGCCGCCATCAGGCGTGCGTTCAGGAGCGCAGGGATCCGTCATCTAACCTAATGGCGGGAGGGCAGGAAAGCCTGACATTTTCCCTTCCCCTGCAATACTGTATTAGTAAACAGAACACAGAAAACACTGGTTTATCCGCTCTGGATGTTGTTAGTCAGGCCTCCCATCTAAAGCAGGTGATTAGCAGTTTGGGGGGAGTCAAAAGTTTTGCGTGTGGATTTTTGACTGCGTGAGGGGGGGTCAGCTTTGTTCAAGGGTCCACTGTCCATCTGTCAAATTTGGATCAGCCTTTCCACTACATTATTGGAACATGGCAGCCCCCCTCCCCCTCCTCCCCTGGCCCTCCTCCTGCCTCCGCCCTCCCCCCTCCCTCCCCCCCCCCTCCTCCCTCCCCTGCTCCTCCTCTTCCACCATCATCAGCAAACACAGTTATGGACGCTTGTAGAGGGCAGGACTGGACACAGTGCAGGTTCTCTGATCCCATGCAGACCGGGTAAAGGAGGAGTCAGAGTCCTCAGTGGGTTTTTGCAGGTCTTTTATTGGGGTTCACCAGGCATATGGCAGGCAGGGGTGCCGGCTGGGGGGCTGGGAGGCTGGCAGGCCTCCCAGCCCCCAGCAAGTCTTTACTCTATCTGGGCTCTCTGGCCTTCTCTGCTTCTGCGTCGGCTTCTCCCTCAGGTTCTGCTGCTGCTGCTGCTGCTGGTGTCCCCGTGACGCCGCCCTTAAAAGCACAGTCTCGGCCCAGGTGAATCCCATCTACCTATGCCCACACCCTACTCCAGGTGCCCGCCATCAGGCATGCATTCAGGACAAGGATCCATCATCTATCCTGATGGCGGAAGGGCAGAAAAGCCTGACATTTTCTTTACCCTACAACGCTTTACTTCTGTTGTAAAGGCACAAAATGCTCAAGCAAGCCCTGCATTTCATGTGGTGAACGGGACACACACGGGGCACCTTCTGACTGGAGATACTCGTGTCGAGTCCTTTCAGAGCTCTCTGTGTGAAGACGGAATTAAAATAAACAACTGCTGTAACCATCCATGCCATCGTGCGAGAGCCCGTTTATTTTTTAAAGATTTGTTTATGCGCACAAGAGCTGGGGTGCAGGCCAGAGGTGCGGGGGTGAAAGGATTCCCCAGAAAAGTGTGGGGAGCAGAACAGGCGGATTACTGAGATACACTGCTGAGGGGAGCAGCGGGGAGACAGGAGAGGTCTGCTGTGCCCCGTGGGTCAGCTCCCTGGCGGGGATCGAACTTGTGCTGCAGCGGCTGGCGATGGCTTGATAGGCCTGTCTTTAACCCCTGTGCCACCAGGGAGGCCCTGAGAGCCTGATTTTAACGAAACTCCTGAAACGAACGGAGCTTCTGAGGAGATGTGTAGGGGTGTGGGCTGCTTTATGCTATGGGTTCTGTTCTGTGAAATGTACCAAGCTAATTGGCATGTGTCAACCTTGCTAATGGGACTCGCTTCAAGCCTGAAACCAAAGTTTAAGAGGCAGAAAGAGGAGGCTCTTAGATCTCTTGCAATTAGGTATCCAAGTGCTTAAACCCACTTGATAATTTTCTCTTCATCACTGTGGGCTGTGTGTGTGGGAGGAAAAATGGGTAACCTATAGGGGAGTGGGGGGTGCGAGTACAGACCTATATATAATTTACTTTCCTGGAAAGATGTATAGGCAAGTCATTTCATCTGCTGCTTTTCTGGGGGCGTGTACCCTACAGATCTTCCTGGAGTTGGGCTGAGTCCATTAGAAATGGCAAAAAACATTTTTTATGGAGGAATTCAGAAACTTTGAGAGCTTTTGCTGCATACTTTTTTAATATGTTAAGTGCTATCAGAGGCCTTCCGTACCTCCATCTTCTTTAAATAAATAGATGTTACAATTGCAAAGTGGGGACTGACTCTTTTATTCTGGGCTGCGGCTCACGACTGCTCCCCCCTACAAGTGAAATTTTAGACTCGGTGAGTTTCAAAATGCTAACTGTGAATTTTTTGGGGCTTTTTAGCATTTTGGAATAGAGTTTAAAGTTTCAGAAGCAGCCGGCGTATTTCAATTTAATCTATGGCTGCTGCCCTGTCTCTTGTTGATAGCGCGATGCCGGGGCCAGAGATGCTTTCCCGATGTAAATAATTTGTGTATTATAAGTTGTCTCAACACGGCGTGCGCGTGATCGGCTGCAATAAAATTGCCTGGATGCGGCTCTGCGTGATGGACTGTGATAGTCGCTTCAGTCTTTAGAGCCCAGTATGTAAATAATCTGCATTTGAAAATGGTCTTAAATGTGCTCAGGCAGTGGCTGAGGAAGTCTTTCCTCCAGACCCACAAATCCCACGGAGGGTTCGCGGTCCCGGCTCCTGTGCCCGGGCTGGGCTGGCTCTGCCTCGTCACCCTTCGGTTCTGGTGTGGGCTCCGTCTCCCAGACGGACCTGCGAATAGGTGCTGGGGCTTACTGTCTTCCTTTTCTGGCTGCACCCCAGTTCTTCTATGCATAAATAAATGAATCTTTAAAAAATAATAAATAAAAGCGTGGGGTTGGGAGCGACCGCAGGTCGAGTGCAGATGAGAATCTGGACCCGGGGCTTTGGGGCTCTGCCTCTGATCTCTCTGGGTTTTGTAAAGACAAGGACAAGTTGGAGAAGGGACACAGAGGGCCCTGGCGGGGTCCAAGGGGACACAGCCATTCGGGTGAGTGGCGAGATGACAGGGAGGCTGAAGAGGTGTTCCTGTGTCTCGCCTGAGTCAGCACGGGCGCCAGGAGCAGACTCTGCGCCTTCCCCGCACAGGCGCAGCTGGACCCGGAGCTGGCACGCACACGCCACGGCCTGGCTTGCCTGCTTGCTTTCGCGGGGGCAGACAGTTGGCACTGGGAAGTCTGGGGACTGGCGGCTGGGATTTCTGCACATGTCTTGTTTGGGTGGGCCGGCGAGCCTCTCTCTCAAACACACACACAACATAACATAAATCAGAGCCAAAATCTTTTAACATTTACAGTTTTAAATGAAATTCCTGTTGAGAGTCTCTTAAGCTAGATTTATATCTGATTTTGCATTGAACTGTGTCTTTATGTGGGGCTGAGAAACTCTTACGAAATTAAGCATAATGCGAAAACATGCTGAAAAGACAGTTCTGTAGAAATGTGAAACATTATTATGTTATAGAATATTGGAGTGAAGAAATATGCATAAAGGCACAATTACCATGGACATTTTCCTTTTAATGATCCTCGCACAATCCTTGGCGGGAGGGTCTGCTGACGTCTCCTCGCAGAGAAAGGAAAATTGAGACAATATTGATATTGTGCCTCCATCTTGAGCTTCAGATGTTGACATTCCGGACCAGGAGGTCCTGCCTGGCCACGCTGCTGCTCCTGGGCCTTGGCGGACTCTGGGGTGTTTGGGGTTGACTCAAGTCTGCACACCAAGGATGGACCAAGAGGTTGAGATAACATGGTGGAGGTTAACCTGGAGGTGCTCTGAACTGGAAGCGTCTAGAGGTTCCCAGAAGAGGGGATTCTTCTCTCTAGGGAGTTTTTAGGATTCAAACTGTCCGCCTTAATGGTTTGGGGTGGTTTGGGGGCTTAGCGCGGGCATTTGTGTAGTTTTCAGCTGGGGGCAGGCTGTCTGCCTCGTTGCATCTCCTCCTGCCCCACCCACAGAACTGCCCTTTGCTTCACACCGAGGACTCTCCCCTACCCAGATGTCCCAGGGCCAGTTTAGGCTCCGAGGATATTTCTCCGTGCTGACATGGCGTCCTCCGGCTACCCTGAAGCCAGGGGCTCCTGTCTCAGCCTCCAAAGCAAATGTGTCTTGTCTTGCCTCACCTGGCCCCTTCTCTGGGCTGCCCTGGCACCTGGCATGGGTGGGTGGGCACAGCCCTGTTTGCGCTCAGATTCCAGCTGGGCTTTCTTTTGCTGGAGGTTGTGATTCTGTGATTCTGGTTGTGAAGGGGAGCGCCGCTGCCCAGGACTCTCCGGCTGCCTGCAGGAGGTGCAGGCAGCAGGGCTGGCTGGCAGCCGAGACCCTGAGTCTTCTAGAAAGCCTTTCTCCCCTGGGCCCTTGGAGGTGCACGGGCAGGGTTGAAGCTGTTCTGAAAAGCCTCCCTCTAAGCCTGGTGCCGTGGGGGAGGGGAGCAGAGGCCGAGGCTCAGCGCTGTGAGCATCCTCTGGACGTCAGAGCTGCGCAGGGTCAGGTGACAGCCGGCTGAGCTGCATGGGGCTGGCGCGTCTCCATCTCTCACATGGACGCTCTTGTCTCTTGCTCTCTTTTTCTTCTGCCCTTCTTGGAAGCCTTAAAGCCCTCAAGGCATTTGCTACTTAGAGTTGCTTGAAATTAGCAATTTAATTCTAATTTGGGCCTGCAGTGTCAGGCTCTTGACCACCAGAGGTCACTGTAATAAGGTGGAAAGCAGGTGTTTCCGCGAATCTTAAGTTGGTACTTGGCTCAAAAAATAAAATGGAACCAAATAAAATGCCCCCAGATCTCCTAGCTGGCCCGGGCACGCTGTGCTCTGGGGGCCCCTGCAGCCCCTGCCTCTCCTCACTATGGAAGGTTGCCAGCCGCAGAGCTGGGCACTGGGGCAGCCCGTCCCGGGGGACACGGACCCCAAGGCCTCACAGGGACCCCCCGCGTGCAGATCCCACAGAGCAGCGGGCGCTGTGGGGGCAGAGCGCGGCTCCCAGGCCTCTGAGGGTGTGAGCATCTGAGGGGAGTGCATCTGGGGTCCTCGGGAGCCACAGTGGAAGAAGTTAGAGCCGAGGCTGTGGCCCACACTGCTACCAGGGATGGGCTCCCCTGGACCTGGTGTCACACACACACTTAGGTGGGTGTGCACAGCCCACACACATGCACACCATCCCCATCACACCCACCACACACACACACAGCCCACCACACATACACAAAGCACACAGCACATTACACACACACCACACAGCACACACCACACCACACACACAGCACACACACATACACACAGCACACACACCACACACACAGAACACACACTGCACACATACCACACACACTACATATACCACACACACCATACACAGACATACACCACACATACCCCACCACCACACACATACACACAGCACACACTGCACACACACCACACACAGACATACACCACACATACCCCACCACCACACACACACAGCACACATACAGCACACATACCACACACACAGCACACACACACCATACACACAGCACACACATCACTCACATCACACACACCACACACACGTACCACACACACCACACACCATACAGAAAATCAGCAAGCGGCAGAGCAGGTGCCTCTGCTGTGTCAACTGTGTGGCTCAGCTGTGGGCTTGGGACCCCGGCTTGCAGTGGCCACAAGCCCTGACCCTGCTGCCTCGGAGGGCGGGGAGACCCAGAGAGACAGCAGTGCCCCTTGGGGCCCTGGGTCTCCCGCTGCCTTCCCTGATGGTGCAAACTGGGCTGCTCCCGCAGGCTCGCAGGGCCCAGGGTTGGAAAGACATGGTGGTGGCCCTCGGAGCCGGGGGAGCAGCAGCAGGACTGTGTGGCCTGGCCCACCTGGGCGCCTGCTCTCCTTTGCCCGGGAGGGGCTGCTGTGTCTGGCTGGCCGGCATGCCAGTCCGCTCATTTCTCCTCTTGGGGTTGCGACGCCAGGAGGGCCCTGCAGAGTGGACCCCACGCGTGGGCGCCCTGCAGACAAGTCCGTCCCGCGCTGGCTGGGGTTGGCACCTTGTGCTTACCTTTAACCCTCCCGAGCCCCCACGAATCCTCCCGAGCCCCTGAGAAGGGGGTGCTGATATCAACTCCACTTTTTTAAAGCATGCAAAACAGAAGTTCTAGCATCTAAAAGGTAACTTGCCTGAGGTCACCCCGCTAGAAGGTGGCAGAGCCCCAAAGCCTGCTCTCCTCCCCCTCATGTCCTGTCCAGGGACAGAGCGCCCCCCCATCCCACCCCAGGGCCCCGCTGTTGTAGCCTCGCTACCGGGATGAGGCCCCAGTGCCGGCTCTGTGCTCAGCTGGTCCCCGCACACAACACCCTCACACGTGGCTGGCTGGTGGCAAACTTGCCTCAGGCCAACCTGCAGCTCTTTAAACTTTTAAATGTATCTACACTTGAAGGATTATTTTTATTCCGTTAGAACCGCTGCATCTTATTGCAGAGGCCCTTAAGGAGAAAAGGTTTCTGGAAGGGGGCCTGGAATGTGGCTGCGTCACTGCGCCCCGGTTCTCGCAGTGCAAGAGCGGAAACAGGCTTTCAGGGCGAGGCCGCGGAGCCGAGCAAAGCAACAGGAGGGGGTTCGGGTCTCCTCTCTGAAGGCTCCTCCTTTATCTGCCTCTCCGCTGCGTGGCTGATACGGGCCTGGCCTTCACACCTCCACCGGATCCTGGTTTCCCCTTTCCATTAAAAAATGTAAATTCAGAGGTCTTGAATGTGCTCGATTTTGATTTTTCTGACAGGACAGGCAGTGTTAATTGGGGCTCCTGGTGGGGAGGTGCTGCTTCAACCCGAGTAAGAGAAAAGAGAAGAGGAAGTGAATGCTTAGACGTGGCTGTTCCTTCCCAAGTTGCCTTTCCAGGCGCCCGGGCCCTCCCCCCAGGGCCTGGCTGCGGGGAGACCCTCCCGGGAATCTCTGCCTCTGGGCAGGCGCGCACAAGGCCAGTGTCAGATCCACTTCTGCATGTTAATAGCAATATTACTTTTTTAAATTGAAAATCCCATTTTTCCTGCCTGGTGTGCAAGCAAATAATCGAGACCTGTCTTCTTTATTGAATCAGCCAGCGCTGCTCTGACAAAAGCTAAGGGATCTATGTTTATAACCTCTCAGGTTTTTTCTGGCAGGCTTGTTTGGGGCTGAGCAAACAGGAGGCCGGGCAGCAGACCCTCCTGAGTCTCCTGAGAATCCCAAATGGCCCCCAGGCACTGGCTGTACCTGGGCCTATTGGGGGGAGCGGGGCGCTCCTGGGGCTTGTGGGCAGGGCAGCCCCCTGGACCCGCAAGGTGTCCCTAGGATGGGACCGATGGGCTTTCTCTGTGCTGCTGGCTGCATGAGGAGGCGCCATTTTCCCCTTGAAGAACTAATTCCAAGTGGAAAGAGGGTGGAGAGGGCAGGGCCGCCTTTGAACTCACAGAGGACCAGGTTTTGAACACTCCTTAGATATCTGGCCTCAGTGAAGATATTGAATTCTTGAAGTCTTGCTTTTTCCTATAAAATCTGCAGACAGAAGTGTTTTTCTTTTGGACTCGTTACCAGGATGAGCTATGGAAGGGATTACAACAGCGGCCGGGTAGGGTGGGGGCATGGGGTGTGCACAGCAGGCTGCTGGCTGGGGCAGTGGTGGGAGGGGCCTCGGGCTGATCCCCCTCACATCTGCCCTGCCTCTGCTGCTGGGGGGCCGTGGTGGGGGTGCTCTGCCCTCTCCCCTTCAAAGTTATGAGTGGCAGCACACCAGGCTTTGCCGGTGGGGTGCGAGCAGATGGGCTGTGTGTCTGTCTGTCCCTTCATGGAGGGTCTCGGTGGTGGTAGAAGCTTACAAGCCAGCATGTGGCTGCCATTCCCCCATCTGGTCAACAGTGGATGCTCGTGTTGTCCATCGGGCATGAGCCTGGATCCCGAGTGACCACATGGAGCCGAGTACTCTCCCCAACAAGGTGCATCAGACATGCGACATGAGCAAGAAACAAGGACGTTGGGGTTGGCTGTCATGGCAGCATAGCTGCGCACGTTCTGGCTGAGTATTCGCAAGGACACTTCTTGTCCCCTTGGTGAGAGGGCGCAAGTGCCACAGGAAAGGTGAAATTCGAGCATAGTCTTAAGTCAGGACTCAGCATTTTCCAGCGGCAAAACGGGAGAAGGGAATTCCAGATGGCGGAACAAGTGCCCTGAGGCCTGACGGGTGACGCCTCGGACTCTCTTGAGTAAATTTCCTTTAGTCTGCTCCTCCCCTGCCCTCTTCCGCTCTCCCTTCTCTGCGTCTCTCCTCTGCCTGACTCCCCCTCCGCATCCTCCCTCTGGTCTTGCCAGGTGGCCCCGGCCAGGCGTCCTGGCATTGTCGTTTAATTGGCCCATGTCCTCAGAGTCCTCTGCAGTGTCGCTTCTCCTGCCCCTGCACGTCTTTCTTCTTGTCCATTCCTCGGAGGTTACTAGGGTCAAGTGGTGAAGCCGGTAAGTGCAAGCTAAGCCCTGGCCGGCAGGGGCAGCAGGGGCGCTGGCCACGCAGGAGATGCGTTTGAGGGGCTTCCTCCTTTCTTTCCTGCCTCCCCAGGAGCAGAGCCTCAGCACTGGGTGCAATCTAGGGTTCTGGGGCAGTTTCGACGGCCAGGTGGCTCTCTGGTGTTAGGCCTCCGTCACTCTTGCCCTCAAATTAGTTTCCCGCTCAGCCATTTGTTCAATTCCCGGCTAAGTCATCCTGAGAGCGGGGCAGGCCGCTGGTCCGGGGGTCTCGGCACAGAGAAAATTGTGGGGGGAGCTGGAACCTTCTGCCCTTGAGGGGTCAAGACCTTGGCTGGCCGGCACCCAGGGCTGCGCTTTATTAAGATGAGCTGCGTGTAATTGCGGCCGGGACAGAACCTATTAATTATTCTGACAAGGAGAAATTTTTGAGAGTGGAAAAGAGAGAGACTCTGAGGTAAAAGAACCATCCAGTCGTCTCTGGAGTAAGATGCGACACCAGCTAGACAGTCGCCACAGCAGGAGTCCTTAGAGACACAAACGCATTAAAAGTTTAATTTCTGATGGAATTTGTGAGTCGAGAGCTGCAGGGATGAGTCTTCTTGGGAGAAGGGCCTGTTAGTTTGGGGGCACCAGGCGCCCAGGTGGGCTGTGCCCAGCCTGGAGGGACCATCTCCCCACTCCCAGTCCCCCACCCCCCCACCATCCCGCCGAGTCCCTAAGCAACCCGGTGCTCCCGGCAGGAGCACCCCTCACCCCGTCTGCCTGCCCTTCCCTCTCCTCTGCTGGAGCCAGCGGGGGATGGTGGGGGGTGTGGTGGGTGGTGGTGAGCTCAGGGACTCCATGACCTTTTGCTCTCTGACAGAATGACCTTTCTGAGGAAGCACCTGTTGGCCAGGATAGCCTCAGAACATTCCGGAAACAGAGGCCGCTCCCAGCGGGTCTGTGTAGGTGGCCCCCGCTGCTCAAGGTGGCCGTCCCAAACCATCCCGTACCCCCAGACTTTGATTCTCGCCCGGCTCCCACTCCCTCTGTTCTTACCCCACCTGCCCTTTCTGCCAGCTCCTGGACGTGTCTCCTGAGCCCTCTGGCCCTTGCTGCCCGCAGCCCGCAGACCCCCTGCACCCCGGCTGAGGGCCGCTGCCCCTTCCTCCAGGACTGTGCTCCCTCTGCCCTTTTGGGGGGCTGCCTCCCCCTCATCTGCTCCCTGTTGGGTCGGGGAACTACGTGCCACTTTTGGTTCCCTGTCCCTCGTGGCCCCCCAGTCTTGGTCCTCAGAGCCTCTGCTTGTTGGGGTCCCCGGTCCCTGGAGTTACTCTCCTTCATCCTTGAAGGTCACAGCCCGGCTGCCTCGCGCTGCCCTCTCCTGCTTCTGGGTGCCCACTCTCCGTGGATGACGCCTGGACCTCAGGCCTCGGCCTCCTTCCCCCCAAGTCTCCTCAGCCACTGTCTGGTGTCAGCATCACCCCTTTGTGACCTCAGGCTCCGGACACCTGCCCCCCTTTGCTTCAGCCCCCTGCCCTGCTTTGCTCACTCTGAGTGCTCTGAGCCCAGCATTCTCAACACCCCGAAGCTCCCAGAGACCCGTGAGCCTCGTCATCCTCTCGCTGCCCCCATCACGGCTCTGGCCCACGGCACTCCCAGCGTGCCCTCCCTTGGGGCCCGTGGGGCCCTCGCCCTTGCTCAGTCCCGGCCGGGCCTGGCTGAGCCCCAGCCTGCTGCCGCCTCAGCCCCTGCCTCAGCCTGCGGCTGCCTGACACCCCCACGTGCCTGCGGCCACTTCCCAGAGTCTTCCTCGCTCCCCCCTGCCTGCAGACCCCGCAGCTCCCCCACCCCACGCTCGCTCTCTGTGCAGGGCAGGGCGCCGCGGCGGGCCCGGGGGGCCGTGCACACTCTCTGCCACGACGGCTGTCCCCTCGTGAGCTTGGCACGCGCCCTCGGCCAGCCTCGTCCTCGCCCTTCTGCTCCCGCCGCGTGCTGGGGCCCCGCCGCGCCGCTGCCCTTCTCGCCTGGTTCCCTTCTCTCCTGGCTCCTCCCCCGCGGCTGCGGGTCCTCCCGTGGGAGGACGGTCCCTCTCCCGGCTCACCCCTCCCGTCCCCAGCCTCCAGGGCCCGTGTTTCCCGTGCGCGCCGCAGCCTCCCCTCTGCCCCCGCGGCCGGCAGGACTTCCACCAGCTCCTGACGCTGCTTTGCTGAGAGCGCGCCCGCGGTGGCCTTCCCACCGGAGAAGCCCGCGTCCTTCCCGTGACCTTCAGCGCTCACAGGTCCCTCTGAGCTCAGCCCCGTCCTTCCCTCTGCGCGCACCCTCGGCCGGCCCCACCCCAGGGCCTTTGCACGGCCGTTCTCACCCGCAGGTGCCTGGGGGCTCCCGCTCGCGCCTGCAGGCGGGCATTGGGCTGGTTGGCCGGGCCCCACCGACACCAGGGCCTGGCCGGGCCGGCGCTCAGCGCACTGCTGCGGCATGAACGAGTGAGTGAGCGGACACGGAGCTTCCTGCGAGAGCCACGCCGCGGGCTGGCCTGGGCCCTCCGCGCTCGGCCACCCCGGCCTGGCCTCGGCGTTTGCTCCTGCTGCTTCCTCTGTCCTGACAAACCTCCTCGCCTGCCTCGGGACCTCTTCCCGTCGGCTGCCATGTGCTCCTGCTGCCTCCGCTGCCGGGAGTCCCCGGGGGTCCCTGCACGCGCCGGTCTCGTCTCTGGGCACAAACCATCGTCCTCACTGCCTCTGCCTCCGGGTTCATCACTGCTGCCTGCGGCCCGTGGACAGGGGCCTCCTGAGGGGCCCTCCTCTCCCCCTGCTCTCCCCACCCCAAGTTTAGTGCAGGGATGGGGAGGGAGCGGCCCGGAGGCCATCTGGCTGGCTCCCAGACAGCGACCGCCCACCAGGAGGAAGCCCGGAGGAGAGGCGCTGCCGCAGCGGCTCCTGGTTTCTACGCCAAAGCCCACGCCCGCCCGGGGGTTTCTGGCTGGAGCGGGGCTGGCAAGACCGACGGACGCTTTAGGGCCTTTTCCTGCCGGAGCCTCACAGGCGCACATTCCTCCTACTGCTTCCATGGTGTGGCTTGTCGGTGGGGCTGGTGGGGCTGAGGGGCAACTCCTCTCCTCTTACGACGGGCCGAGCCGGACCTGGGGCCGGGGGGGTCTGCATTGCCCCATGTTCTGGCCCGGGACCTGGCCTGGTGCACACGCTGGCGGCCCCCTAGGCGGTGGCCGTGCTGGTGGGCCAGGGTGTCCCGGCCAGGACGCAGCGTGGCCTCGGGTCAAATGTGAGTGCCAGCTGCTGCGTCCTCTTCAGGGAGCGCACGGGCCTCCGTCCTCGAGGTTCTCACCCGCGCAACAGGACAGCAGCCCCGCAGGGCTGGCCCGGCTGTCTCGAGATTAAGTGAGACGCAGCCCTGGTGCCTGGTCATCACCAGCGGTGGCTCCTGTTGTTTAAGCAAAGTCCTCAATGCCCAGCCGGGCTCCCTTCTGCAGCAGGGCCACAGGTCATGCCTGGAAGCCCGGGGTGTTTGACTCACCTCCCTGGGACCCCAGTGGGAGTCCTGAGTCCCCTTCCTCTGGCATGAAATGGGGTGTGGGAGAGAGACCATGTAAGAAGGGACTTTCTGAGCACAGCGCCATTCCAGGAATCAGTGTTTCGCATCAATAGTCACTACTTCCCGTGAGTCTGCAGCCAACACCCGGAGCGCCCCCTGCTCCCGGAGCGCCCCCCTGCTCCCGGGCCGCGGGGCTGACGGGCCTGTTATGGACGCCTGCTGGGCAGAGTTGGCACCACAGGAGAGTCTGTTCTGCCCGGTGTGGGCTGTGTCCGCCTCCACCATGAGACCCCCCTGGAGGGGTTTCCGGGCCTGGCTTATCTGTGGACAACTTCCAGTCAGAGGACCTTCCTGGGGAGCACCCCAGATTTCATCACTCTGCATGGGGCGGGGGCACCCATTTTTTTCTCACCCGGAATTTCTGTGTGTCCTGGGACTCCAACACTGTCTCTGTAAGGGCGGGGTGAGTAGTAACCCGTGGGGAGGCAGAGCTAGGCCCGGGGCCCCGAGGGCACCCGGGAGTGTCAGCTCAGGGTCTCGGGTCACACGCTCTGGGTCATCCTCACCCAGAGCCAGCCAGGAAATGGCGCTTCACAGACACACGTGGCTCAAGGGGCTCTTCTGATGTCAGTGGTGCTTCTGAATATTTGAATTTATGGTTTCAATAATTTATTTTTAACCTGTTGAAGAACTGAGCCTGCAATTAAGGACCCAGCGCCAGCAGGTGGGCGAGGGGCTGAGGCCCCACCGGTTTGCGAGGCTGTGTGTGAGGATCTGGAAGGCCCTGGAGTCATCTCTTTTCCAGCCCTTTTGATTTTCTCAAAAATAAAAAAAAAAGTGCTCTGTTAAGCAGAGACCCAGGGAAGAGGCACCATGGGGAGCCCGTTGTTGGACCCCGCAAGGTTGGGCAGCTGGTGTTGACCGAGCTGCCTCGAATCCAGGCCTTGTCTTTGGCACTGAGGTACAGAGGAGGCTGCATCTTGGTCCCTGCCTCGAGGGGGGCGCCCAGGGCCTGGGAGGCGGCTTACCCAGGGACACAGAGGTTGGCCAGGGGGTGGGGGCGCTGCTCTGCTAGGGGTCCTGGGACAGAGCTCCAGAGGTGGCACAGGCATGTGTGTCCTTCCTCCCTATGCCCTGGGGACTGCGGGGCTAATGCTGCCCCCTCTGGAGCTTCCCCAGGGAGACCTGCCCGAAGCCTCTTTTGGGGGCTTAGTGTGGCCTCCAGGTACCCTGGAGGTACCTGTGGCTCTCAGTTTGTTCATGTCTTCCTGGGCCCCTCCCTTCCCCTTCCCTCTGCCTGTCCCCCTCCTCCTGGCCCTTGCTGGGGTGCGGGGAGAGCCTGGGTGGACGCAAGTGGCTAGAGGCCAAGCGTCTAGCTGTCCAGTTTCTCCCATGCAAAGCTGAGGCTGGGACTGGGCTCTGGGGCCGTCGGTCTGTCTCTTTGAAGCCCCAGGTCCTTCTGGAAGTTCTGCTGTTTGGAGATCAAGGTCACGCCCTCCCTTTGGGTTCCCCATTTAGCACAGAGGTGGTGGCAGAGTGTGCACAGGTCTCCCCGTGCCCTGCCGGTGCCATCTCATGCGCCCTCCACCCTTTCTCGGGAGCCGTCCTGGGGATCCATCTTTGAAAAGCTGGTGTCACTGCCGGAACAAAGGCTTTAAAAAGGCCAACTCTGCGGGAGGAGGGACCCTGCCCCACCCATCACAGCCCCCCTTTACACTAGAGGGGTCTCTTTGGGGGTCCCTTTACTTCCTGCGAACGTGTCCTCTGCACCCGACACTGACCACGGGGTGAGCAGCTGGCGCTGGCCGCCACCTTGGGCCCCTTGAATTCACGGCCCGTTCTCTCTCTCCAGACTATGGAAAGTTTTCTGGCCTCTTGTATAACCCAAGATAAGCCTCCTGCATTGAAATTGTTCAGGAATCGGGTTCCAATTTCCCAGGAGCACGGGAAGTATTGCCAGAGAAGCGGAGTGTTGGAGATTTATGTCATTTTTTTCTGACTTAACGAAGATTTCCTTTGTCTCTTGGAACCGACTGGAGTGTGCGCGCCAGAAGGATGGCCTCGGAAGAGCAGGTCATTTTCTCTTGTTCTTCCTTCTGCTTTTTTTATTCCCTCTCAATTTATTTTCAGGTCAGAGTTTCATGAGGTGGCTGGAGCTGTGAAATCTGACAGACTCGCCATCGGAGTGGGCAGGCTGTCCAGGAACCGGGCTGTGGTGGCTCACCAGGCGCTGTCACCGTCTGGGAAAATCCCCAGCCTTTCCATTTCGTCTTTGCCTCAAAGACTTTGGTTCAGTTCAGCCGATATTAAGCGGGTCCTTCCGCTGAGCAGGTGTGAGGTCAGGGGCCCGGGAGCTGGCTGAGTCCCAGCCCCGTCCTGAGTGGGGCTGACACCCGGGCGGGCGCCTCTTCCCCGGTGTGTCCCGGGCGGCCCCAGACACATGTCCAGCCGGTCCCCGGCCACCTGGGCTTTAGCCACGCCAGCTCCCGAGCGCCCCAGCTGCTCCGGCCCTGTCCATTCTGAATAGCTGTGTCTGTGCTAGACCCGTTGTTGAATATTTTCAGCGCCCCCCACCACGGAGTCTGAGTGTTGGAGGAGGTCAAGACTAGGGTCGTTTTTGAGTAGGAGTTCAGACAGACCAGGAGGAACATTCTAGGTTGCGGATCTAGGCTGTGCAGATCTACTGGGCAGGGCCGGTAAAGCGGTGACAGAGCCAGGACAGTGGGGGGCAATCTGCTGATGGGGGATGTGGGGGTGGGCGGGAAGCAGGCAGTGCTGAGCGGGCTGGCAGAGGAGGAGGCAGAAGAAGAGAGGGTCCAGGTAACGCGGGGCCTGAATGTCACACGCGAGGAGACTGGTGGAAAGGGTTTATTCTTGTGACTTCCATGATGCCATTGTTTAAAAAAACAGGGCATATTTATTAATGTTCGGTTTTGCTCCAGAATGGATTTTGGTTCCTGACCAATAGCAGATGCTCTATGAATAGTTGTGAAATCAATTATATTTTTAAGGTAGCATAAAGAAGCATAAGCCAGACAGTTGAGCATTTTGGTGCAAAGAGTGAGGGAGAGGAAGACAGGATGAGGCAAGACTGACCCAGAGCGTGCCCGTCGCCGGCTCTCAGAGGTGGCTGTGGGTTTGAGCATCGGGCACCGACGGCATTGCCATGGGGGCGGGCGGCCCGTGGAGGGTGGCTGCGAGGATGGCAGGTGCACAGTTCCCCAAAGTACCACATCTGGGCATCACCTTCCAGAGGCTCAAGTCCAGAATCTGGGTGCTGGGAAGGAGCTGAGACTCAGAGACCCTGGGGAGGCCCCTCCTCGCCTCTTCCAGCTCCTGGGGGCAGCCAGCAGTTCCTGGGGCCCCTGGTGGCAGCAGCACCCTCCCTCCATCTCCCCTGGCATCTGTCTTCACATGGCCAGAGATGCCTGGACTCCGGCTTGCACCTTAGGGTCCACCTACTCCAGGATGAGCCCCTCTTGAGTTGATCCCAGCAGGGACCCTGCTTCCGAGGTCACGTTCACAGGGACGCCTCATTGTGAGGAGCCTGGTATACCCACGTCGGCGGTCACGTCCGCCTGGCCGCGCTGGCGGCACGAGATGCACAGGGAACCTCTGCTGTGGCCCCAGGCGGGCCCACCGATGCCCCCGGAGGGAAGTGTCAGCCCTGTGGCAGGAGCACCTCCCTACCCCCTCACCCTCCATTTGGGAGAGAGAATATTCTGTGGAGGGAATGTTCTGGGAACGCATCTCAAGAGATGCTAATTCAGCTGCATTGCAGATCCAAGTTGGGGACAAAGCGAACCTTCCAACTCTCAAAACAGAAGCATTTTTCTTAAGAATTATTGCTGCGTGACCCCCTGTCTTTCTTGGTTTTACAGTTATTTTGGATTTGAAATACCTTCCCAGGTTCTCATTTGCACTTGCGTTTAGATTTAAGAGTGTTAGACATTTTCTTCTGATAAAAACCAGCAAGTTGTAGCTGCAAACTGGGAGCAAGTTTAACAGTCACACTTTGGGGGGCACCTGTCATCGGCTGGGCAGCTGCCGGCGTGGGGAGCACGGTGGCAAGTGATTTGCTGCCCTTGGCAGTTTGCGTTCTTGGAGGGAGAGAGATAAATCAGGGTCCCGGTCAGCGGGGGCTGTAGAACAGAGACCCCACGCCGGGCGGCTTCGGCTGCCGGCATTTCTCCAGGGTCCTGGAGGCGGGAGGTCCAAGGTCAAGGTGCCGGGCGATTTACTTCTTGGCGAGGCTCCCCTTCCCTGGGGCCCTTCCCCGCCCTGTGGTGTCTCAGGCGTGGACGTCCACGGGGCCCTGGGCACCACGGAGCCTGGGGGCGGGTGTGGCACTGTCTGCGCCTGCACCCGTGGGGGGCAGAGAGAGAGCCCCCCTCAGGAAGCCCCCGGGACACCTCCCCAGGACTCCGCCTCCACGACTGTCACTGTGGAGTTCGAGCTTCACCTCATGAGTCTGGAGTCAGTTGATTTAACGAGGCCAAGAGGATGGCGGTGGCAAGGGGCCTGGGGTGGGAAGGAGCACCATGTTCCAGCACCCGGGGAGCCCCATGGCTGCAGCCCCGAGGTCAGAGGGAGGAGGGAGCGCCGCCTGGGTTGTGGGGGACCCGTAGAGCATGAGGAGTGGCGGGGGGAGCCCTGGGGCCTCTGGACTGTGACGGCCGGAGGGCAGCTGGGGACTGGCTGAGGGGCTCTTGCCGTCGTCCAGGTAAGACAGGACGGCCGCGGAGCCACCTGTGGGGTGAGCGGGGAGCACAGCTCTGAGACGCCCTGAAGCTGCGTCCCACAGAAGGTGCAGCTTCCCCTCGTGTCACCTGTGCGCAGCACCCAGAGGGAGGCCTCACGGGGGCGGAGGCCAAAGCAAAGCAAAGGGAAGGATTCTGGACAAGTTAGATGTGCGAGGTTGCCACACGCCCCCCGTGTGCTCCTCACCTGCCGCTGGTGTCGCGCCGTGAGCCGGCGGGGAGGCTGGGCTGGGAGAGGGGGGGCTGGTGATGGAGACGAGGGAGGGGCTGGGGTGCGGGAGGCAGCCCCTGGGGCTTCAAGGGGGCTGGGAGGGACGAGGGGTCGGGGAGCAGCCAGTGGTGTGGGAGGCCCCTGGGGAGCGGGCGTGGAAGGGTCACTGGCCAGATGTCGAGGGGCCGCAGCGGTGCCACAGCGGCGCGGAGAGAAGGGGGCGGACAGGAGGACCCCGCAGAGGGTGCAGGGGGAGAGGGAGAAGCTGGCGTTGGCCCGATGACCCAGAGGAAAGACGATGCAGGCGCCTCTCCAGGAGGGCACGGAGGACGGAACAGCAGCGAAATCTGAGCACTTGACTTGGGCCGGGCTGGCTCAGGCCCGGGGGGAGCGGGCGGCGGGGGAGGGCGAGCTCGGTGGTCGGTCATCGCCCCAGACTGGGCGCCCAGAGAAGGGAGCTGAGGGGCGGGAGATGCCCAAACCCTGACGTAGAACACACCAACCAGGAGATGATTTTTCTCTTCCAACCCGAAGGGATTTTCTGTTTCAAAGAGCAGGGGCCTCGGGCGTGTTGTCGGTGCCGCCCGCCCGCCCGCTGTGTTTCAAAGCCCAGCGGCGTGGACCGAGGACCGAGGGCCGAGGACCCCCGCAGCGCAGCCGCCCCGCATCTCGCTGGGAGGGCTCGGCCTCCCGCGGCCCCAACAAAGGCATGAGACCCGCGCAGCTACTGGGTCTGCCGGCCTCTGGCTTTGGAGCGAGGGCCTGAGCCTGGGATCCGAGGCTGCCTGGCCTTGACCTTCTACCTGCTCACGTCCTCCGGGCTGGCTTCCTGCGCAGCCCTCTCTGAGGGTCATCCTGGGCTTGCGTGGCTGCAGCTGGGTGCCGACCCCTTCCCTGGGGCCCTTCCCCATCCCGTGGTGTCTCAGGCATGGACGTCCACGGGGCCCTGGGCACCATGGAGCCCGGGGGCGGGTGTGGCGCTGTCTGCGCCTGCCCTTATCACTCAGACACGCGGTGTCATTTTCACAGACCGATTTCTTGTCTCTGGACAAGGCTGACTTAGTTTCCCGAGGATAAGGGTGGCTTTCGGGAGAAACTCGCTTGCCTTGGGCCTGGCAGCGGTGACGTCTACAAGTGGGGTCACTCCCCTGCTTCCCTCTATTTGGGACCGCAGTGTGGGGGGGTGGCGGGAGCAGGAGTCTGGGCTAGAGACGGTCCACGTGTCTGCCTGAGCAGGCGGCCACATCCTCTCAGAAGGCTGAGGCCAGCACCTCTGTGAAGCCTGACCGTCAGCGTTGGAATGGCCGTGTGAGCCCTGGATTTCTCAGGGACATCAGCTGCACCCGAGTCACAGGTCCCTCACCTCAGTGATGGTGTTTGCCGAGGCCCTGCGATCTCCTGGAACTTGAGTGTTCTCTAATCTAGCCCCAGACAGTCTCTTGTCTTAATTCCAGTGTTCATTCATTCAGTCAACCAACACTTGAGCGCCTACTGTGTGCCAGCAGCTGTGCCACTTGCAATGCATCCAGCAAAGGGCAAAACAGACAGACTTCTTGCGTCTACTGGGTGTATTTTGCTAGTTTAACAAAAACAGCTTAGAGAGAACCGCTTTTGCCAGGCTGGGGCAACTTTTGCTTGCTTCCCCAGAGGCAACCCCTGCTCTTTTCTTGCTGACAGGTGTCAGTGGCCACATTCCTCAGGACAGGGCTCTCTCCAACTCTGAGGAGCAAATCTAGACCAATCCAAGCCGACGAAGCCTGTGCTTGATTTAAGGGCAGCCGAGACAATAGGAGCTCGTGGGGAAATTCCCTCACTCCGAGAGTGGGTGTACGAGTTCTCTTCGATTGGAGGGAGCTGAGGTGAGCGCCCCACGGCCCCCCACCCCCATGTGGCCAGAGACAGCTGTACTGGAAGCAAGGACCCAGGTTCCCCAAGACGTGGATGTCAGCCTGACCTCTGGACGCTTTGGGGTGTGAGAACACATTTTCTTCTTGCTTTGGGTTTGATTGGAGTTTCTGTAACTTTGCAGCCAGAAATGCCCTAAATGCTCCGGACTCTGCTCTCCGGTGTGTGTGCTGTCAGCATTAGCCGCTGCTCGCACCGCTGCCTGGTTCCTCGTGGGGTGCTCAGTGTGTTCTCTGGCGATTGAGAGAAGCTCGAGGCGACTTTGTTCTCTTCCATGACCTCTCTGCAGCGCGGCGCGGCTGGCCGAGGGCCTTGTGCGTGGGGGCATCGCAGTAGGTGCCCGTGGACTTAAAGTAGAGTTTTTAGGGCCAGGCTTTAATTTAGTGGCTACCCATGGGCTTCTGAGAAATGATTGAAAGTCACCCAGTGGCCCGGAGGGAGGCCGGGCTGACCAGGGTTTGTACGGCTGAGCCAGGCCGTCAGGCCCCGCGAGAGGCTCCAGGGAGAATTCATCATATGCCTGGAGCTTGTTTTATTGAAAAATCCATTTATAAATAATCTGGACAAATAAAGTAGAAGTCACTTTATTGAGACTCCGAAAAATTCATGACCACAGAACGGTGGTCCGATCTGGCACCCCAGCTCCTGACTGGCTGCCCGCGTCTCCCTCCGCCCCGGGGGGCCTCCGGCAGCTCTAGGGGTGCCCCGAGACCGAGTCTCTTCCCTGTTTCTTAGCATTCCGGGCACGACGTCTTCCTTTCCTTTCTGCTGGCACTTGTGGGGCGTTTTGGCTGAGTGATTTATTGACGTGTTTCGCATGGATAACTGACAGTGAAGGAGGAAGTCAGGCCCTCCACTTGTCCCCTCTTCATTTTCTTTCTGGAGATTTCTGGGCACTGGGAGGCGCGGCCAGAGCTGGCAGCCAGCCTGGTGTCGGCAGAGCTGTGGAGCGAGAGGCAGGCCCCGGCCCCTCCTCCCAGGCCCTCTCTGGTGCCCCTGACCCTGCCGGTCCCGGGCCCTCTTCACGTGGCATTTGTGTTTCATGCTTGTACCTGAGCCCAAAGGCAGCTGGGAGGGGCTGTCTTCAGCCACCAGATGCAGCCACCACTTATTGAGCGCCTGCTGTGGGCGGCAACTGAGCTGCTGACTTCCCCGCTCCATCTCATCCCAACCTCACAGAGGCCCCCTGAGGGCAAAAGGAGACTGAGGGGGCAGGGACTTGTCCAGGGTCACCCTGCTTGGGTGGTGGGACCAGGGTTAGACTCTGTGCTTTCTGTGTCGGAGCCTCCTCTCCCCTCCCCGGGGCGCAGGCCACCTGGCAGAGTAAGGGCCGTGAGCCGGCCGCGGGTCAGGGGCTGTGCTGGGCTGTCTGCTCACAGACACCGGCAGCTCTGCCTCCACTCTGGAGGGGGCTGAGGGCTGCAGCAGAGGGGAGCCTGGCCAGAGTGTGCTGTGGCTCGGGGAGGGGCTGGTGGTGGGTGGGCTGTGGGCTTGGCGTGACGGCCTGACCTTGGGAATTTGTAAGCTGGCCCGGATGTCACTGAGACGCGAGAGCTGCTCTAGGCCCTGCCGGGGAAAATATTGCAAGTACAAAATAAAATTAAACAGTATTAACCACAGGCCCAAATTGCACCTATATTTTAAAAAGCATTATGCAGCAGAGACTTATAAAGTCTGGTACCAGCAAGAGGCCTGCTCGGTTAATGACTCCGCCGCTTGCCTCTCACTTCCCGGCCCCCACCCTAGCCAGCTTCCTCGTCTTAGGGGTCGAAGTGTGGGAAGCCTGGCTTCTTGGAGAACGTGCCCTCGGCTTCTGGATGAGGTGGCGCTGCACAGAGGTGGGGCCCCTGAGGCATCCGGAGCCCCCAGCTTACTGGGTGCACAAGTGCAAAAGCTGTGGGCACGTCTCCTGCCCTCTGTCAACCCCAAGGAGAACAGCCCACGTGGAGGGCATCTCCAGAAGTCTCCATGGCCCCCCTAACATCGCAGCTGGGAAGGGGACGGAGAGGCCAAGCGCATGTTGAGCGAGACTCTAGACTTTCTGGAAAGGCCGTGAAACAGTCGCTTCTGGCTTTATTCTGCTTCATCGTTAACCTGGGTTCATGGCGTCGGGTCCTGAGTAAACAAGTTCTCATCCGTTTACTTGTTTTTCCTCACTTGAGGTGGGTGTGATTCTGGTGTCCAGGTGTTGCTAGTTGGGGGCCCGTTGCTGCAGAGTGAGGGGCTGGGGTCACTCCTTCCCCCTTCCAGATTCTAAAACTCCTTGGATTTTGCAAAACAAATGCCTTTTGAGATCCTGGCCTTACGTGCGATGTCCAGGTCGTGCCTCATGACCCCACTGGCGGCCATCAGAGAGCGGTTGGCGCCCCGGGAGCCTGAGCAGGGCCCATCCCCACGCCAGCTCCCAGCACCCCTGGGCACTGTTGGGCGCTGCTGGCATCAGAGGGCGGGGAGCAGCGTCCTCTCCAGCCACCTCCAGCCCCGTCCCTTCCTCTCCTCAGGCCGGCAGTAGCAGCCAGCCTCTTCTAAGCACAGAAAACATTTCTGAGTGTTTTAATTCTAGAAAAATCACTCAGGTGTGGCAAAGACTCGGGGAGGGACTTGCTCGGTATAAGGAGTGGGGAGCAGCTGTGCTTTCCTGGCCCGGATGCGCTGGCGAGGGAGGGCTGCGGGGGTCAGCCGAGGGTGGGGGGCAGTGGGTCAGCTGCCGCTGCCCTGGCCTTGTGTGGTGTCTCTTCCTTGAGTCGGGTCATGGGTGCCGGGTGGCAGGAGAGGGCGGAGGTGGCTGGGTAGGATCTGGACGTGTTTCCCTTGACCTTGAGGGGCTGTGTCCCTTCTGCTTGGAATCGCGAGCTGGAACCACTGACAATTGGTCTGATAGGAAACAAAAGCAAACAATAGACTCACTTGAAAGATACAGTGAATGGAATTTAATTGAATTCTTTTTTTTTTGGGTACAGACATTGATTTGACCCTGTAAGATGTATAGAGTAAATCATTAGGGGAATTAATATACATTAAAATGTAGTTTATTATCATGGAACTTTTATTGTGCTTGTAGTTGTGTTTTTAATTATTATTTTAATGACTTTCTGTGTTTCAAATCGTGATAAATCTATTTTATTTTTAAAAAATAAATGGCCTATCGTTTACAAGGTGATGTGGAGCGCGGCGCTGCTGCTGAGAGCGGCTTCCCCATTAATGAGGACGAACAGATTACACAGTGAAAATAGACCGATTTACACACTTAAAAAAAGCCAATTAATATCTAACCATTAAACACAAATGCTATAGATTAGTCTTACTATCTTGTCTATTCTCTGGGCTCCTATTGGATCATGCGGAGATTGACTTTTTAAACCAAATAAATGAAGACGCTCTAAAAGCAGAAATGCCCGGGACCCATTCAAACAAAGGATCTGGGCCATAATGGGGTGAAAATGCCCCCATGCCCCCCCACCTGGGGGTCATCGCTGTAAGAGCAGAGAGGATGGCCCTGACTGTGCCCCGTCTCTCTCGGGGGGCCGAGGCAGGGGTGCTGTTGGCAGGACCAGGGCCGCTTGCTCTGGGGAGAAAGAAGGATTTGTGCCGGCTGGTTTGCATGGAGTCCTCCGGGTCTTCTTAGGTCAAGGGCGAGTCCATCCCTCTGGACTTTGCACACGGGCCGGCCTGCAAGGAGGCCAGGTCCGGGCCACGCTGCCAGCCCAGTCTGGCCTAGCTGCGCTAGTGACATGTGACCTCGGTGTCATAGTCGTGGCCCTGGATTCCCCGTGCACGCCTCGTAGTTCAAACACTGGGGCCCCGCCCCAGGCAGGGGCCCCCCAACCTGGCTGGGCGTTCCTGACAGTGCAGAGTCGTCAGGCGTCTTGTCTTGGCAGCGAGAGGCAGGGAGGGGTGTGGGCTCCGGAGACACAAGGTCCAGGTCTGACACCTGCCACCAGAATTTATTAGCCAGATGGCTTTGAGCAGGCTTACTTGTGCTTGTTCATTCAATAAATATTTACGGAACGTGGGCCAAGCACTGTTCTAGGGGCTGGGAGGTAGCGATGATGAAGACGAAGAAAACCTCTGCGTTTCTCAGGGGATGGCCGTGGGGAGAGATGGACAACAAAATGGAGCGTGGCGTTGCGTGTGATGCAGTGCAGAGCGGGGGGGGGATGCGTGGAGAAGCGTCGCGTGGGTGAGGCGGGCAGGGAGCGCCAGTGGCCGGGGCAGGCTCACCGGGAAGGGGGCCGTGGGAGGAGACCCCAGGGCAGTAAGCCCAGTGGAAATCTGAGAGAAGAGCCTCTGGCAGGCACAGAGAACCACAGCTGGAGGCGCGGCCGGGCCTGCGGGCCTGCAGGGGTGTGGAGCAGCGCGTGGCGGGAATGGCTGGAGAGGACGTGTGGCCAGCGCAGGTCGTGCCCGCTGGCTGGCCCCTGTGAGGGCCCTGGCTTTGCCTCCGAGAGAGGTGGGATCCGCCTTAAAGGATGACCTGGCTGGCATGTAGGGAGCAACGCGCAAACAGGGCCGCTGGGCGGGGCGCCGCCGTCCTCCAGAGGGGCGTGCTGGCGGCCAGAGCCCAGGGCCGCGAGGAACGCGGGAGAGATGCCGGACTCGGGCACATCCTGAAGGCAGAGCGGGCAGGATCTGGGAGAAGTAGAGGGCACAGAGATGACTCGGGGGTCTGGCCTGAGCCACTTAGGGTGGAGCCGTCACCTGCTGGGAGGGGAACTATGGGAAAGCTGTGCGTGTGCGTGTGCGTGTGTGGAGGCGGGTGTGTTTGCGTGTGCATGTGTGGACGTGCGTGCGTGTGGACGTGGGTGTGTGTGTGTGCGTGTGTGTGGGTTCTTGTGAAGTCTGAGATGCCGGGCGGGTACTCAGGCGGTGTTATTTAGCAGGTGGTTGGATGTATGAACCTGGATTTCAGGGGGGAGTTCAGGCTGAAATGATAAATGTGGGGGGCAGTCAGCACAAGCATGTCCAGAGCTCAGAGTGTCGATGAGACGACGGAGGGTGACTGGGGTGGAGCGGGGACCAGTGACTGAGCCGGAGGGAGAGCAGTGCTTGAGGGCAGGAGGATGAGGGGCGCTAAGCAAGACACAGGAATAGCAGTCAGAGAAGGAGAGAGCGAGAGGAGAGAGAGAGCAAGGGAGGGAGCGTGAGAGCTCCACGATGGAGCGAGGGTGTCAGGATTGGCTGCTGGTGGGTGGAGTCAAATGAAGCGCAGGAGGTCACCCTCAGAGTGGAGCCGCCTTGGGGCCCTGGTAAGATCTGTCCTGATGCCATGGTTGGGGCAAAACCCGATAGGGCTGAGGTGGACTTAAGAAGAGGTGAGAGCAGAGGCAGCACGACAGGCTCTCTTGGAAGGACGCGTGCTCTGGAGGGAAGCGGGAGCTGGCCTGACACTCATTCACTTGTTAACAGCTCCCTGATGCGTAAAATGGGGCGTGAATGACACCCCCTCGCGTAGCCATTGGGGAGACTGGGTGAGCTGGTGTGGGAGGCACAGCGCTCGGACACGGTCAGGATCTGAAATGTCCTTTTAGGGGGGAGCGGGCCGGAGGGGCTGCGCTGGAGAGTCTGGGTCCTGAAATGTTCCAGAGCTTTCTGTGGCTCTGTCCTCCTGGGGGTGGAAATAAAGCCAGAGTTTGGGTCACGTCCCCCCGTTCACCAGGGAAGTGTCGTGGAAAGATGAGAAAGTCAGAAACACCTCGCTCTGCTCTCGTGAGTGGCTTCTCTGCACGGGAACCCAGCAGCGCCGCCCTCCTCCCTGCGCTCAGCTTTAGCGCCTGCTTTGCAAAACGGCGTGCGTCAAGATGAAAGACATTTTGACTTTGAGTTAGAGTCTTTGAAGTCTAGGTTTTTCTTTTCTGATGATTTAAAAAAAACACATATTAATTGTAGAAAAAATTGGAAAGTTGAAGAAAATGTAGGAAAGAGAAATTTATCGGAAGCCTCAGCCTCAAATCCAACTGCTGTTAACGCTTTAGTCATGCCAATATTTTTATGGACTCTTTCAAAACATATCCGAGATTGCTTCGCTGCTTGCAGGTTGAAAGCATGTCGGGGCTGTGCTGTGAGACAGCTTCCTTCCGCGAGTCTCCCCCTCCGAACGCTCCGCTCTCAGGAATGCCTTTCACGCCAGCAACAGCAGGCTGAGAGTTTGCCAACTACTCTGAATCAGTAAAACGATATTAAACCCAAGTTAACCCTGGACCAGCATTTTCTGGGCTCCAGGCTCTGATCTAACTATTTGACATAAATTAGCAACTTCTCCCCCTCTGGACACAGGTCCGGCCAGCACCTCCAGTTCATCAGGAAACCCTTTCTTTACACCCAGTTAAATCTCTTCGCGAGGGACCAGCTTGAGGGAACTGACCTCTCCTTTGTGGCCACTTGCCTGGGCTAAGTGGCTAAGCTAAGCCACAGATAAGCCACTTAGCTACCCTCTTCTCGAACCCCCTGTAGTGTCAGGAGTGAGAGTAGAGACAGCTCCTGCTTCCACTTTCAGGGAAAATCCTAGAGCTTCTGGTAACTGTGATGTTATAAAAAACAACAAACGTCTCTTCTCGCCCCTCCCCACGAACCTCTGAGGGCTTGTAGCCTCTCTCGTTTGTCTCTCTCAATTCCAACCCGCGTTCTCTCCTATCTCTGCCTCCCAGTTGACACTTGGGCCAGAATTCCTGGAGACCAGGCTCTTCAATAATTCGAGGGAGTGAGACAGCTCTGCTCAGGAGCAGCGACTGCTCGATACTTTGTCCCTGACATGCCACGACCCCGCTGTATGTTCGCCTGTGATAAATGTCTGCGCAGGACGGCCCGGAAGCAGCAGCACGCCTGTGATCCTCCGGCCCAAGCCCCACACTGTGCCATTCCACTCCTTCCTGTCCCGGTCCACCCCATTCCGTTCCCTTAAAAGTACCCATTTCCACTTTGGATTGACTTCAGGACTCACTAGTAGGGTAACGGGTTACGACATGCAGTGAAAAATGGTTGCCCAGAGACAAGGTCGGTTCAGGACCAAGAACAGCTCCCCCCTTGTTCCTTCCCTTCCTGTTGCTAGTTCTGATGCCTCCGGCCTACGTTGATCAGGGCTTTATGATGTCATGTCAACAATATTGTAAAAGCCCAGCTCTTGTACGCATAAATAAATAAATCTTTAAAAAAAAGCAGAGGATTTTATATGTAACAAAAAGATCCTGTGTTGGCTCTTTCTGGACGTCCCACCGCTCACTTTGGACTTTAGCGGTCCGGTAGAGTCTCCCTGCGCTCTCTAACTTAGGTGCCCCGTCTTCCATGCCATGATCTTGGAAGCTCATGAGCTTCTGAAAAGAAAGCCTGGGTCTTCTCCAAGGCTGGTCCCCTCATTGTGCTTGACCAAGATTCCCACAGAATTCGCGAGCCGGCCAGGTGAGGCTTCTCCTCGGGGAGTGTGCAGGCTGCGAGGCCACTGGGGTTGCTCTGCGGAGCACCACCACTCTGGATAGGGAGGCCTCCCTTTACTGGAATCCCTTTCTTTTCAACATAACCAGGAATCAAGACCTACTCACCCCTCCTCTTGTCGCTGTCGCCCTACTGTGCGCCTTTGAAAATCAAACTTGCTTTGATACATTTTTTTTTTTTGGACATTATGTGTATCATCACAACCCAGGGTTCTCAGGAAAATACATTTGATTGACTATATTTTACCCTCCACCCCCTGCTGTTCTTCAGATGAGATGCTAAGCTTTGGGGCTCCTTAGCGTTCATCTGACTGCTTAATATTATGTGTTTTCCCTTTTCGGTGGACACTGAGATTTTGAGGATAGGGCCCATCTGGTGAAAGGGAAGACTGATACAGATTTGTCAATGGTCGGTTTTCGATGCATCCACCATTCATAGTTTTAACCAAGGCCGCCTCCTATGGACCTCAGCTTGTGTCTTTGGGAACTGGACATACGATTGATCAATAATATCTGTGGGTTGGAGCCTAGTTCTGTTCTGCTTTCCCAAAGGAATTTCTGCTGAAGCAGCACAACAGGGGGCCTTTGGAGTTGTGTGTCAGCCAGGAAGGCTGTGTTCACGCATATGTTAAGGTCTTCTGAGACCAAACTCAACTGCTCTTCAAAGCAGGATGGAACAATTACCTCTAGAAAACTCATGAATTCTCCTCCTGTTTACTCGTCCATCCCCAAAGCTCGAAGCTGGGGTGCTTGCTCGCCGTGTGGGATTCATGATCACAGGTGTTATCAGATGGGGGTGGTGACTAAGCTTAACTTCTCTTGTGAAGGCGGGTTATGAAATCCAGCATTATTGAAATCCAAACACCCTTCATCTATTAATGGCCACCAGTGGCCCATAATCAAGTCACACTCTGTTAGCTCCACAATTAACTTGTTTGTTTGAAGTGTGAATTAAGGATTTGAGGCATTTGCTAATTAATCATACTTGCTCCCGACTTTCACTGAAATCCTTGCATTTCCCGAAGTCAAGCAGTGCTGGAATTTAAAGAAAGATATTTGTTGACTCTGTTTTCTTCCTACATGAAATCAGCTTCTGTTCTGCTTTTGCACAGATGGAGAGAAGCAGGCTCTCCAGCCTTCCTTCCCCGCTGGACTTGTCCTTAATTTTGTTCTCCGTTCTGTGACTTGTGGGCAGTTGCCTCCTCCTTGCTGCAGTCCTAATGGACCTCGCAGCTTGAGCGTTGTGCCCTTCTGTGGGGGCAGAGGCGGGTGGTGGCATCTCCCCCTTTGCCAGCCTCCTTTGATTCCCTTTGTTTGTGGCTCTCCTCCGGAACGAGTTTCTTTTGTAGATAATGGGATTCCATTATGGGGTGTTAGGGTTGCTCTGGGGCTGTCGGCTGTGAGGGAAGATAGGAGGGTTTGATCAATGGTTTCTGCTTGTATCTTGGATGTGTTAATTTCAAGATGGCTTGCTTCTGTTTTTATTAGATTTATTGGACTTCGGGTGGGGGAGGGGGCATGAGTGTTGGTGCTTGTTCTGTAAGGGAAGTTGGCGCACCAGCATCGGGAAGCCCGGTTTTGCTTAGAGATGGGAAGGGCCTTGGGAGAGGTAGAATGCTCTACTCTGTCCCTGCAGCAGTGGAGCTATTGTTTCTACCGTCAAAGCCTTTTCTGACCTCTGGATGATTTAATAGCAGGGATTTATTGGTATATGTTAGAGCTTTATAACACTGTAGGTGGGGTTCTCATGGAAGAGAACACACACACCACACACACACATACAAACACCACACACACACACACATACACACAGGAATTTTTGACTTTATTTAGCCAGGGATTCAGGGTTTGTCTTGAAGGGAGGTGACTATAGAAAGACCAGTGGATGCAGGATATTTTTATATAGCTTGTCCCTTGTCCTTACTTCTTAATGGGAGTTGGCAGTGTGTGGCTGTCAGTGACACTTCTGTGCAGCTAGTCCTTGCCAAGGTTGAAAAAGAAGCCAAAATCTTGCAACACTACTTCAATTTTATATTCAGTTTTTTTATCACTATTCTAGAAGGACTTATAACAACAATCTGTGCTCTTTTAGGCTCTCCTGATTCTTGAACTGAATCTGTCAGATCAGGATGTCTACATCTTCCTTCAAGGGGAGAGGTGAAGGGTGGACATTGTTGAAGTTGTTGTATTCAGTCATCCCTGGACACTATCTCACTCCCTTTTTTTTTTGTATTTGAGAAAGCCTGGATAAGCTTAATGCTAGTCTCTCTCTGAGGCACCAACATCATCCCCAAATTTTAACCCCATTTTATTAGGCTGGTTTTGTCCTTTATCCAAGGATTACCTTTCACCTCTCAAAGAATAAAATGGAAATCTGAAAAAATTATGCAAGATTTTGCTGATGTCCATAATGGAGCAACTGGAACCATATTTGTCTTCTTGCCATTAACAATTATAAAACTGGACAAAATGTGTAAATAAATGTTTTCAGTTGTTATGTAATAAACAAGGTAGGTCTGTGGTTCCTAAGAGGAGATTGTGAGTCCTACAATCACTCTGTATTTATGATATTTCAAGACTGGTTTCAGGGAGGTACCCACACAGAGTACAGTTGTCTTGCTGACTTGAGGGGACAGATGTCAGAGTTTGGGGAGGTTGAGATAGGCAGAACTCAGAAGGCAGAATTTCAGAGAGGAGAGGACCTTGCAGGGAAAGTGCTCCAGAAATCTGCATGGGTTCCCTGGAATGATCTGTTGGATACTTAATTGTTGAGGTAGAAGGTGAAACTTCCCAAGGTTGGGCTAAAGCATACATGGGGGCTGTATGATGAAAACTCCCCAGAGCTCATACAGAACTTGGCAGTGTTCAAATTGTGACCAGCCCTTAAACAAATGAGACATTCAATACAGAAGGAAAAAAAAAAAATAGCAGACCGAAACATTTCTAGAGATCGTCCTACCTTTATAAAGTTTAATAATAAGTCTTGAAAGGATCAACTTGATCCACAGTAACTTAAATGCCTGCCAGAGGAAAGCCTAGCAATATTTATTTAAATGTGTAATGACTGACAGTTTCCCAAATTTGATGAAACTGTGAACCTGACGATCCAGGAGGCTCAGCCACCCCAAGTAAGATAAACAGAAGATAAACAAAGAAGTCACAGCAAGGCATACCCTAATCAAATTGCCTCAAATCGGTGATAAAGATAAAATCTTAAAATCAGAATAAGGGGGAAAAAGAGATACATTACAAGGGACAAAGACAAGAATTTCTGCAGATTTCTCATCAGAAACCATGTAAGCCAGTAGACAATGGAATGAAATTTCTTAAGTGCTGAAAGGGGAAAAACCTACCTAGAGCTCCATATTCAATAGTGACATACCCTTAAAAAAGAAAAAGGTGTTTTCTAATACATATAGACACATCAGGAAATCCATTGCTTGGAGCCCTACAATGTAAGAAATGTTAAAGAAAGTGCTTCAGATGAAGAATAACACCGGACGAAAACTTGGAGCTACACAATACAATGGAGAGTGGTGAAATTTATAAATATCAACTGTTAATGCCATTAAACATTAGGGAAAAGCAGAGCGAAACTGCAATGAGATAACTATATACCCAATAAGTGACTAAAGTGGGAAAAACAAACAGTGACAAGCATTGGCAAAAATGTGGAGTAAATTTAATTCACAAGCATTCCTGATGGTAATATAAAAAACAGTTTGGCAGTGTCATAAAGTCAAACACAATCTTACCATTTGACTAAGCAATTCCGTGCCTAGGTTAAGCCAAGGAAAAATAAAAACATGTCCACACAAAGACTTGTATGTGAGTGCTAACAACAGGTTATTCATAACAGCTCCAAACTGGAAACAACACAATATCTATCCACACTTAAATGCATAAACACATGACAACATAGCTTTGTAATGGAATAATACTCTGTGATGAAAAAGGATGCTGCTGATACATGTGACAACATGGCTCAATCTCAAAAACACTATCTTGGTGAAAGTAGAGACAAAGAAGAGACACAATGTATGATGTCAGTTTTATAAAATTCCAGAATGGGCAAAATTATCTATAATGACAAAAGGCAGACAATGGTTGCTTGAGGTTAGGGGATGAGGGACATTGGTATGAGGGGTCTTTTCAAAGTGTGTGTAAACATCTTATCATCTGGCTGTGGGGAGGAATACATAAAGTTTCACATTTATTGGATTTTTAAAAAGATTTATTTATGCTTACAAGAACTGGGGTACAGGCCAGAGGTGCGGGGGTGAGAGGGACTCACCAGAGACAGAGTGGGGAGCAGAACAGGCAGCCTGACTAAAATACACTGCTGAGGGGAGAAGCAGGGAGACAAGAGAGGTCTGCTGCGCTATGTGGGTCAGTTCCCTGACCGTCCGGGGATTGAACTCATGCTGCAGAGGCTGGCCATAGTTTGATAGCCCTGTCTTTAACTCCTGCACCACCAGGGAGGCCCAACATTCATTGGATTGTATGTTAAAATGAGTTGCACTTTGTTGTGTGTAAATTACACCGCAGGAGGCTGATTTGCAAAGTTTGTAGCCTAGTGCTGTACTATGTGCTAAGAATCTACACGGGTGACTCATTTACTACAACCATGTTATCCCGTAACTCAGGTGAGGAGATATCAGGTCCCTACACCACAGTCGTGCAGCCAAAAGGAGACTGAGTGACTCTTTCCTATGAGAAACGCTTTCTGTCTCCCCTCGTAGGCAGACGCCGAACCGAACACGTGCTGTTCCCATGCCTTCAGACCTGACGTGGCAGGCACTGGGACTCCAGCTCTGGAGGCCTCAGTGGGTGCTGGGGTGTTTTCTCCTGGCTGTCTGCTCCTCAAGGTGTCCTTCCACACACACACACCCATTCTTTTCGGCCTGTTTTCCAGGAGGCCCCGCCAGTGAGTTGAGGTTCCTTGGGGCTGTGCATGATTTTTTCATGGGTCAGTGTCCACCCAGGGCACAGAGGCCATGCTGTGTTTCCACGGAGAAAAGTTGGTAGAAAGAATTGCCAATTAGTAAAAAGTTTTTGACTACTAACAGGGATACAAGAATTCGGAGGGTTCTAGAACTGTCAGCGCCTCTGCCTTCCTGCCTTTCTGTTTTCACACAGGCTGTTTCCTGCCTCTAAAGCCCCTGGCCACTGCCGACTCCCTTCTCAAGCCCCAGTTTCCACCTTGCCCTTGGTGAGCCGTCCTTTCTCTTCTCTGCACAAAGGCGCCATCTGTGCTACCAACCCAGCGCCTCTTGTCCGTCTCTGCGGCCCCAAACCCAGGACTATCCCCCACATGCCTGTATCACTGGGGACTTACCAGGTGCCCGGCACGTAGCTGGTGCTCAGTCACCCATCAAGCGATGGAATCATGGGAGGCTGATGACGTGAGCGATAGCCTGGATGAGTGTTCTCCCTGCAGTCTTTGGCTGCTTCCCTGACGGCACTTGCAGGTCACGAGATGCTGTCCCATCTGAGAAACCCTCGGGCAGTGGGCCAGGCTTTGTTTCAGCTTCGGGGCTGTTAGGAGTTTATCCTAAGTTGCTATTTACCATCTTGCGGGAAGTCCTCCAGGCACCCTTGGATCCCTGCGATCTTAACCACCGCATAAATTGTCAGCTGCACCGTCTACAAATAAAACACAGGCACAAACCAATATTCTGCATGTGAGAGGTTTATCACAAGAGCTGGTCATTTTTTTTTTTAAGATTTATTTATTTATGCGCACAAGAGCTGGGGTACAGGCCGGAGATACGGGGGAGGGGGAGATGAGAGGATTCATCAGAGACAGAGTGGGGAGCAGAACAGGCAGACTGACGAAACACACTGCTGAGGGGAGCAGCAGGAGAGACAGGAGAGGTCTGCTGTGCCATGTGGGTTGCTCCCTGGTTGGCCGGGGATCGAACTCATGCTGCAGAGGTTGCGGATTGCTTCATAGGTTGCATCTTAACCCCTTGTGCCACCAAGGAGGCCCAAGAGCTGGTTATTTTGAAAGCGTGGCTTGGGGGGTTGATTTTGACCTAGAACCTCTCGCAGAGGGGGCTGGCTTGGCCAGCTGGGCGCTGAGGACGGACAGGGATGGACAGACCAGGGATACTTGCAGAGGGCATTGCCCTGTTGGACCCAGGGATGGGGTGTTTGCCACAGAGGAGGAGACCACCAGCTTCAAGTGTGCGGTGCCGTGGCCCTCGAGAGCAGGGGTGAGATGCCATGAGGGATATGGAGCGGTTATTTATTTATTGAAATGAGGGCCAATTAGTTTTTGTCAAGTGCAGTGAGTGGGGGGTTCTGGGAAAATTTGCTTGCACTGTAAACATGCTGGTTCGAAGTCATTAATATGACACTCACACATCCCCAATAAAGCACATAACGGAGATCTGGCCCCATCCAGGCACCCCGAGGACATTAAGTATGAGTCTTAAAATCAAGAGTATTGGAAACAAGATATTTTTACTTCTCGTTTGGGAGTAATATAATTGCATTCTGTGGCTCTAGCAGATGCTGGGGCCAGCTGCTAGGAGCGCCCTGGGTTTTTTTCCCCCTCAGCTTTGGTCCCTTGTAGAGAAACTCCTTGTGCAGAAATCTCATAAAAAACAAACTTTAAAGAATTGTCCCTTCGTTGAAAGATCCATTTTTTGGTTTGCAAAGTAGCTGAGATTATGCAGAGCACAGAGACGTCTGTTCCTCGGACTCGGGAGGGTAAAACCCCAAATACACCAAGAAGCGCCTCGTGGTGGCTTTGGTTTGTGTCGCTCGTCCCGCCGAGCACTGGAGGCCCCAGGCGGCTCCTCTCTTCCGGACACGGTCCCACGTCCGGAGGACGGACAGGAGGGCGTGGCCGGAGCGGCCAGCTGAAGGCCAGGGAGGGACCCCCTCCTTTCTCTGGGGGCTGCTCCGGGGAACACTGTTGAGGGGATGTCAGTTTCTCAGGGGTCTGCTCCTGCTGGCTCCTTTTGGGGAGCGGATGGAAGCGTCAGCAAGTGTGGTTGAGAGAGGGAGGTGAATTCAGCTGCAGAGGGTCTCCCGCTTGACACGCGCCGGGACACAGTGCCCCCCCAGCTGGCCGGTGGACAGCGCCCCGAGCAAGGGCCGTGCCCCGTGTGTCGTCTCCCGTCCCCCCCAGGACTGCCAGGGGTGTGGGCTCGTGTGATCTTGAAGCCCGGTGAGCCACGGAGCTGAGCTGTTCCCAGAAAACTCGTCGAAATCGGCAAACTTGGTGCGAAAAAGACAAGACGGCTCGCGACAGCTTCTGAAAACTGAGGGGCGTCGTAATATTTTGAATATATTGGGTGACGCAATTGGAGGTGTATGAACACGTGTATTCTCAAGTACATTAAATATTATAATACTGCAATTTTTATATATTGAATCTTAAATCTATTAAGTAAATACATTCTTAAAATTAATTTCTCGTGTTTCGTTTTCGCTTTTTCTTCATGGAATGGAGGCCCGCTGTTTTGCATCCTTGTTAATACTTCGACAGGGAGGGGGCCCCCTCAGCTGGGGTCACGTGGCTCTCCCTCCGCCCGGGCACCCACAGTCCCCTTCCGCAGTCCACGGTGCTCTCCCCTGCTTCTCACCACGCCTCCTCCCCCCTACCCCCTACAGATACTTCAGATCTAAAACCAACTCTTTGTCGTTTCTTTAAAAATAGGTAGCTTCTAGAAACAAAAAAATCGCACCGTGGCCTGCCTTTGTGGCTAATGGTCAGGATGGCGGGACTCTGGTGCCGGGCACTGGGGGCACTGCCTCCCTGAGGAGTCCTGAGCAGACCCTCCCCGGAGCCCCCAGCTCGGTGCATGGAGCCTGCACCTTTGTCTCTCGCCCGCCCTTCAATTCGAAGCCAGAGTTTGCTCAGACACGGCCATTAGCATCCTTTAGGGGAGAAAACTGAAAAAAATTGTTTTTTTTGGTTTGGACTCTGCTGTGCCCACGGTCCTCTCCTCCTCCGAGAACCATTTGGGGCCCCGTGTGACGTGGGGACTGCCTCTCCCTGGATGCTGCGGACTCGGAAGGGAGAACCACTGTGCATGTGAACACCCGCCAGAGAAAGCACCGCACGCGCTAGGAATCCAGACGGTGCCTGCAGCCGTTGCTGAGAAGGTTCCAGAAGCTGGACTAACTGCAGAGTGAGACAGCACGCAGGCACCCTGGAGGAGTGGCTACCACCAGGAATGGGCAGTTTACTTGGGCAGAGTCCGTGCACGAGGACTGAGGTGGCCAGGTGGGTGCAATGGTGCATTCCCACTGGCCAGTCCTGGGGCAGCCTCTGAGGGGGACCCCACCCTGAGCCTCACTGCCCACGGCTGGCTTACCCTGAGAGGGGCATCCCCCACCCCCTGGCGAGGGACGGCAAGCCATGGGTGTGCATCAGGGCGAGGAGCTGCCAGCCACTCCCCATTCTTGAGGATGTCTGGTCAGTGCCTCGGGAGGGTCCACCCCCCTCCCTGTCCCCAGGCACTGGACCCCACACCAGCGATGCAAGGGGCCTGTGGAGCCCTCGCTTGCTCCCGAGCCCTGGCCACACACATCCCACGTTGGCGGCCGTTTTTCTATCTGGACATCCAAAGGACAAACGAAACATTTAAAATCTGCAAGCTGGACAGTCTTTGCTTTGGAGCCTGCGGCGAATTCCTTCATCTTGACAGGTCGGACATTCTTCTCTGCGTTGAGGCCGCGTCGGGAGGCAGCGAGGACAGGCGCCAGGGCAGCCAGGTGGCCGAGCCTGTGGCGCTCCGGGCTGGGGGGAGGGTTTCTTCACGCCTCGGCTGGCGGCTCTGCCTGTTACGGCAGACATGTGACGTTACCATCACGTACCTCATTCCCAAACCCCACACCCCTTCCCCTCTTCGTCCAGTCCCTGGCTGCCCCTGGTCTACCTGTGTCTCTAGGGCCTGTTCTGGAATTTTTTTTTTTAAAGATTTGTTTATTTATTATACAAGCACTGGGCACAGTCAGAAGCGTGGGAGGGCGAGAGGATTCACCAGAGCCAGAGCGGGGAGCAGAGCAGGCAGAGGCCCGAAGGACACTGCTGAGGGGGGTAGCGGGCGGCAGGAGAGGTCTGCGCGCCATGTGGGACCCTCGCCGGTGGCCGGGGAGCAGCCGGGGATCGAACCGGCGCTGCAGAGGCTGCGGGCAGCTTCACAGCCCAGCGCTCAACCGCTGCGCCACCGGGGAGGCCCTGTTCTGAAAATTTCTTATCAGTGGAACCACGCGGCATGTGCCCCTGCGTCCAGCGCTTTCACTTGGCAGATTTCCAGTACCCGCACTTCATTCCTTTGAAGGCTGAGTAACCGCCTCTTGGGTGGGTGGACCCCGTTTGTCTGTCTCTCCCTCTGTGGATTGGCGCTTGGGGGGCTCCGGCCGCTGGGAACACCTGTGGGCCTGTTCCTGCTGAGCTCCTGTTCTGCCTCTCGGAGGTGTTGGGGAACCTCAGCCTGAGGGGCGGAGAGGCACTGGATGCCCTGAGTTAGGTGTCCCAGGTCTGGGCTTCGCCAGCCCTAGACGCTGACCCCGGCCCTCTCCTCCTCTGGGCCTCCGTCTCCTGCCTGGGGAAAGGGCATGGACCGGGTCTGCATTCCCTTCGCCTTCCCGGGCCCAGGTTGGCGCAGCTTCGGGGAGGAGGGGCTGAGGTCCTTTCGCTCAGAACCGCTTCCCTCTGCGGCCAGACCAGCCCTCCCCCTGCGGGTTCTGTCCGCGCTGGGAGACCTTTTGTGCCAGGAGTGCCACGGACATAGGGAGTCTCCCCTTTCGCCCAGGTAGCCGACCCCGTGGCTCATACCAGGGCTTTGGGTGGAAATGAACTTGATCCTTCTGGAAGAAGAGATGCGCCTGCGTCCTCCGGTCCCCTGGGGCAGGTGGGCAGGGCAGGGACTCTGGGTTGGAAGGGAGTAGGCTGTTGGCCTGTGCTGGGGGCACACTCTGCCTGCCCTGGGGACACGGCCTGCCTGTGTGGGCGACGCACCTTCATGGCCCTTAGATAAGACGTTCAGAGCAGCAGCGGAGCCTCTGGGCTCGGGACCGGTGTGCCTGGGTTTAGGTTCTGGCTTTATAGAGAGGAGCTGTGTGAACTTGGGCCTCAGTTTCCCCACCTGTAAAGTGGGCACAGCTCCTACTTTCCAGCTGGTTGTGAAGATTAGTGGGATACTTACTCCCTCCCCACCCCAGGGTCCCGGGGCAGAGACACCCGCCACTCCTCATGTCAGCCTTATGATGGGGTGCCATGAGGGTGAACCCCTCTTCCCCCGAGATCGCTCTCCCTCCTAGCCCACCTGACTCTTCTTACTCTGAAGTTTGACAGTCCTTACTTTGCTCCATGCTGAGTATTTAATATTCCGTGTGGCCCACAGCGTGGACACGCCAGGCCCACCGCCTTGGGGAGGCGCATTGCCTGCTCTTCTGAAGACCTGGTGGGCCTGACCTGGACCAGGGAGATGAGCCGGGAAGACTGGCCGGTACCGGTGTGGGCGGGGACGAGGCAGGTAGTCAGGTGTGCCCGTGCCTCGGGGACCCGGCAGCAGCCTGGTGACGTCCCCTACAGTGGAGTCAGCCCGGGGCCCAACAGCTGGGGCTGGGCAAGAGCGGGTCTCAGCGCTCAGTCCCCTTGCTCAGTGGTCAGGCTCATTCAGGGGCTGCGTGTGGCAGTGGCCGTGTTGCCTTGTGGCTGGGGGGAGGGTTGGATGCGCAAAGGTAGGTCACTGATTTCCGGGGCCTCTGCCTGCTGGCACAGCAGCACGGTGGACCTGAGGTGACCCGAAGTCTGGCTGCAGCCAACCGGATGGTGGCCCTGTGATAGCCAGACCGTTGCGCTGACTCGTCCTGTGCTTAGCACGCTGCCCTGTCTCTGTCCCTATTGCATTGACACGTCTCTGTCCCTGTTGCATTGGCCTGTCCCTCTCCCTATTGCTCTGACTTGTCTCCGTCCCTGTTGCACGGACATGTCTCTGTCCCCGCTACGGTGATTTCTCTCTACCCCTCACTCAGGCTTCAGTGCTCTAGTTCATTGCCAGCACGTAGTAGGTGCTCGATAAATATTTGCGCAGTAGGTACTGATTGCAATCATGGTTCAGGCACTTTTTCTCTTTGAAGGACCATAGCAGTAGGGGCCCTTTGCCAGGTCGGGGTGAATGTTGGCTGAGGAATGTTCCAGAAGGCCTTCTTTGGATTGCACTGTGGTCGCACCCTCTGGACCACACTTAGCTTTCAGCTCTGTCTTGGGTGAGGACATGGGCTGAGGTCTCAGGGGTGCAGGTTCCCCTGGATACTCGATCTCCTGAAATTCAGGTCCGTGGGCTAGTGTGCGAGGAGGGCTCTGCCTGCCCGTGCAGGGTCCAGGTCAGGGGCTGCAGCCAGGCCTGAGGGGAGGCCGAGGGAGCACTACCGAGGAGGGAACGTGGCAGAGGGAGCAGGCGCGGGGCTGGCTTCATTTAGCGTTCTCTGTCGGTGCTGGAGTCCCGGTAGCCGCTGTGGTTGTCCAGGGTCTGCTTGCCGGGCTCTTGCTGCAGAGTCCAGGCTCCCAGGCCGAGGTGTCTGGCTCGGGGGTCCCGGCCCTGGCCCCTGCCCTCCTCTGCGCTGTGGTCTTGGTGAGTCCCATGACCGCGGGCCTCACAGCTGTGGCCCCAGCGCTGCTCCCTACTTGCGCGCTCTGCTGCCCGGTTTGGTGACAACCTCCTCTTCGTCCTCAAGGCCAAGTTTGGCATCTGGGCATGGTGTCTATTCCGTGAGGCCCGGGCTCAGACGAGGGTCACTCGGAGGAGGGCGGTGGCCCCCTGAGTCCGGAGGCTCCTCCCCGCGGCTCTGGCAGTCAAGGGGGCGCGCCTCGCAGCGTCGCCGAGATCCAGGGAGCCGCGTGCCGGTCCAACCTTCATTTAACTTACAATCCTGCCAATTCCATGTTAGCAGATCCGCTCGGAGCTGGAGGTAATGGGCCATATCATGCCTCCGAGCGGAGCGATGACTTATGTCGATGTCACCCACTGGCTTTTTATGGAAATTATTAATAAATCAGTAATTCTATCTGCAGCGATGTTGTTGTGTTTATAAATATTTAATTTACCTTCAGGTGCCCACATTTTCTCCATCTTTGCCTTAAACTCTGCTGACATGGCTCTTCCTTCTGAAGCGCCACTCGATAGATGACGTTCCCGTGGCTCCTCTCTCCCTCCCCCTGCCCCCTCCCCTCCCCTCCCCCCTCCCCTCCTCACCACCTGGCAGTGCCTTGGCTCCTGTGGGGCCCGGGCTGAGGGCTCCCGCGCCTCTAGTGGCCGCGATGGGAGATGAGCCCAGCCTGGGCGGACACAGCCCCAGTGAGCTTCCCCTGGCGACCTGGTGCGGGTGGAGGCCGCCGCTGGCGTGTGCAGCCCGCAGTGGAGTCTGATGTGCTCCTCCCGCAGGGAAGAGCCCCTGCCCTGCCCCCGCTCACCTGTGGCAGCCCAGTGTGTGACCCCCATGGCCGGGCAGGCCGGGAGGGCTTGTGAAGCTCCAAAGGGCCCGAGGCCAGGGTCTCCCCGCAGGGGTGTCTGCAGCGGGCGGGGAGGGTGGCAGCCGTGACAGCAGAAACTTTTGAAATCTGGGGACCCAACGTGAGCTAATGGTTGTTATTATTTCTTTATTCTTCTGTTTCAGGAAATCGCCGCTTATTTAATAACGTTTGAGAAACACGAAGAATGGCTGACCACATCCCCTAAGACCAGGTATGTCCTGCTCTTGCAGTTCTTCCAGTGTGCACAGCGAGCGGGTTGATTCCGTGGATGCCCTGACCGGGGGCGATTCCTGGCCGGTGGAGAACGTGGGGTGCGCCTGCCCCTGTCCCCGTTTGGTTGCATCTTGGGGGAACAGGGTGCCAGCCCCCCCTACAGTGGCCGCGGGCAGTTGGGGCTCCCCCAGCGTTGACGGGATCCTCCAGCCTGGAGGTGGCAGCAGGTGGGCAGGGGTGTGGGGATGCGGACTTTGGAGGGACCCACCTGCCACCCGGGAAACTGCCCTGAGTGTCTACTTTGGTCCCAAGCGCTTCCCTGGCCGCACTCGGCTGGTCCTCAGGGTGAGAAGGGCCAGGTGGAAGTGCTGCGGGGCTCGCCGCCTGCCCGTGGGGTGCCCGCTGCCGCCTGTGCTGGGCGCCCTGGACTGGCCTGTGGCCCGCGCCAACCCCCGCTGCCGGGAATGGGAGACCTGGGGAGGTCCAGATCCCGCCCCATGGTGGGAAGAGGCCATGCGCCCTGACGGCCTGTGTAAAAGGCGCCCCCTTCTCTCTCTGGCTGTTGTACTTGGGACAGAAGCACCACACCCCCCCAGGCTTGTGAACTGGGCCCAGGGAGGAGGGTGTGGGGGCACACCCCTCCTGTGCCTGTCACCCCTTCTGAGCCATGGAGGAAGCCAGTCTTAGCGCAGATTCTAGAACTTGCTTTCACGGGTGCCTTCCCTCGGCACGGCGTTCGTGTTTAGCATCCTTTGGGTGAACATGTCTATTTTGGGGGATTGGCCCCTGAGAGCGGCACCCCAGGGGGGCAGAGGTTGGCTCATTCTGTGCTTTCCTTGCTGAGCCTGGAGCACACCCACTCCCTGCCTCTGCGCGCGCGACTTCCTCTGCTGAGAAAGCCGGTGACTCATCTCCACCTGCGTCGCTGTGACCAGGCCGTGCGCTCGTGACTCCAGCAGGGGCTGTTAGCCCTGCTCACCGGTGGGCTGGGGCTGCGGGGCTGCTCCATGGGGCCTTTTGTTCGAGGGCCCAGCTGTGGACACCCCACCCATCTGGGGTGCCTGGCTGGTCTGGAGGACATGGGGGCAAAGCCCAAGGGGTCCACAGCCCTGCGGAGCCTCAGCCAAAGCCACGCGCAGGACAGGGCCTGGATGGGCTTCGGGGTGGGTGGGGGGAGGCAGCAACAGAGCCCCCTCTGAGCCCGCACAGCTGTGGGAAGCCCTGGACATTCTCCCGCTTTCCTTCTGGCATCTCTTCCCGTGAGCTTCTGGGTGCGGGGTGTGATGTGGCCCCTTCGGCCCCAGGGGAGGGGTGCTGCTGGGGTCCTACCTGGGGAACTGGCCCCGGTTTCTCTGATTCCTGTCGAGGGACTTCGGCCTCACCGGCACCCCCTGATCCTCGAGAACAAGCAGAAGGCAGGTGCTCTCTGCATCTGGGGGGACGGAAGCCCCGCAGCCCCGGCCTGACCCCTGGCTTCAGACCTGCACACACGCGGCACAGCCGTCACTCCTGGGTGGGTTTCCTCGTGCGTCAGCTCCGGAATTTGGGGTTTCATTGAGAAGCGGATGTCCCTGGCACCCTGCCCGCATCACTCGAGCATAGCACAGCCAAGAAACGTCCCGGCCGGCGTGAGGCGCGAGTGGGCAGGTGCGGGCTGTGGGTGCGGACGGGGAGCCAGCCCCGGCTCTGGGGCTTGGCGGCCACGCTGGTGCCCTGAGGGTCCTTCCGAGCCCCACTTCCTTTCTCTACGTGCACCACGGGCCGCGTGGGCTCTCCTGTCTGAGGTGAGGCATGTGGCCGTGGTCTGCAGGCGGTGACAGACGCCCTTACCCTCCTGCGAGGGGCCGTTTCTGGGCCTGCTGGTGGCTGTGGCTTTGGGAGTGTCTGGCGGAGCTCCCCAGGCTCGGGAAGGCCAAGCCCCTTTCCTGAGGCCGAGGGCGAAGACAGAGCGTCTGCTGTTAGTGTGGTAATAGCCGCTGCATGTCTGCCCTCGAGAGCTGCACGTCCCAGGAGGAGGAAAAGTTGCAGTGGGTGTTCAAGGACCTTCCTAGATTAGTGGTTGAGTCGAGTCTGGATCCCCCCTCCCGGCCCGGGGATTGAAATTAATTGGTGCCGTTAACTGCTGAGCTCACACAGAGCGGCCCCCTGGTATTAAGGAATTAATGACACCAATACTCGGCTGAAGGGGAAGGCGACGCGACTTCTGTTTGCCGCCGCTGCCGCCACTGCTAATTTCATTTGAGAAAATTAATAAAAATGAATTGCACCACTGACATTTATAGAGTTTCCTAATAAAATGATACATTGTTTGTGTGGAGGAATCCCTATTAAATTAATTGTTGTAATCAGCTCACATATAGATGTTGGTATAGGCGCCGCAGGGGACTGCCCTGTGCCCCGTGGCCTCGGTGGCTGGGGCTATAAATAGAGCCCCGGCCCGGCTGCTGCCCTAATTACGGGATGGTCCCTAGAGCCCCGATACCTGTTTAATAATGAGGTGTGCTGCTCGGGGCCGGGCGGGGCCGGGGGCGCGGAGAGCCAGGCAGGGCTGGTGCCGAGGACCCAGCGCCGCTGAGTTGTCAGCATCTGGGACCTTCTGGACACGGCGGCTTGAAATATCGCCCTTCAGAACGTCCGTATTTGGCGCTTGCTGTGTGCACAGCACTCGGTGGATCCAAGGGGGGGACCCCAGGGAATTGCACCCACCTGCCCACCCGCAGGGGACTGTGGGAGTCAGAGCTTCCACCCTCCGTCTAGAACGTTCTCCCAGCCCCTCCTTCTGGCCTCGATTTGGGCCGTTCTCTCTCGGGGAGGTCTGCCCCAAAGGCTCAGTCTGGAACCGTGCCCGCCCCAGCCAGGCTCCGTCCTCTCACGACTCTCTGGAGCTGCTGCCTCTGACACGCTGGGCGTTGTTTGCTCATTTATTTGCTTCATGTATTGATTCATCACGACCTCTCCCGTGGAGGGCAATGCCACTGCCGGAGGGAGCTTCGGGGCCTGTCTTGGGGTCTCCTCGGCGCAGTTCCTGTGGCGGACGCTCGGGCGGTGTCTGAGATGGGTGGGGGGGGCAGTGTGAGCCTGAGCATGGGGGATGAGGGGGCCTGGCTGTACCCTGTTTCCTACTTGGGTCTCTCCCCGCGGCACTGCTTAGGGCTCCCTCCAGCGCTCTTGCGGCCACTCGGCCCTTCGAAGCCCATCTGCTGGATGTGGGAGGGTGCAGGTGGGTTCACCATCTGGAATCTGAACCCACATTTCCTTCCAGCAAAGCCCATCATCTTAGTTTTTATGCCCTGTGTCCCAGGTGCTAGTGGGGTGGGTATTCGATGTGGCTCCTCTCCCTTTGCCCCCACCTCCATGGTGCAGAGCCACCCGGAGGCCCAGGCCCTCTGTTGGGGAGTGTGGCGGGAGGGCACATCCTCACTGCCCTCCTGATTGGGGCCAGAGCCCCGGTCTAGGCAGTGGCCTGGATAACCGCTCACTCCCTCACCCCCGGGCGGAGAGCAGAGCATGGCGGCAAGCAGGCTGCAAAATGCAGCAATCCCAGTAATTTATTTCTGCTCCCCGGGGAAAAGCACAACCTTCCCTGGAAGCCAGGTACACACAAAATTCAAGATGGAATTGCAAGCACTTCCTTCCCAGGACTCCTGTGTATACCCGTTAGGAGGCAGGGAAAATGCTATTAATTATCTAATTAATTAATTAGATTTATATAGATAGCACCTTAACACTGAAGCACTAAAGGTCTAGTAATAGAATTTTCCTATAATGAACGCTAAATGCTTCTTGGTCAATAAGCAGTAAAACAGCCAAGGAAAGGGTGGGGTGCGGGAGGAAGACGGAAGTGAGACTTGAGTTTAAAGCAGTCCCCAGTGGGGAGCCCCTCCCTCAGCACTCTCGGGGCCCTGCATCCGGCGTCCCCCAGTGGCGGCCGGTGGACACCACGTCATGGGTTTCCCCCAAGAACGCCAGGAGCCCTGGGGCCTGGCTGGTCACTCTGGGCAACCCCCAATGTCTGACTCTGTGTCTCGGCCCCTCGTGTCATTACAGGTGTTGTTGTCCCGACCTGTTACCTTCTCCCCCTTGACTTCCCAGTTCTTGGAGGAGCCAGGGCCTGGCACACAGCCCTGGTGCTGCGCCCACGCCTCTGTCCTGGATGGATGTGTGTGTCTCTGTGTGCACGTGTCGGTGCATTTTCACGTATACATGTGCGCGTGCACACGGATGTTGTGTCCCAGTGCTCCTATGTCCAAGCGTGTGCAGGCACTTGTGCATGTATGTGCATCAGTGCAGTGCATGCAGGTTCACACATGCGTTCCGTGTGACTGTTTCTGTGTGTTTGTGCGTGTGCACTGATCTGTGTGTGTGTGCATGTGGTGTGTCTGTGTGCACACGCTTGCCTGTACGTGTGTCTGTGTGCACGCACATCTCCGTATGGGGGACCACGTCTGGGAGGACAGAACCACATCATTTCAGGGACACACTGACTGGGAACAGCAGAAGAAAATGTAACTAGGGCAGCCGTGGTTCCCCGCGGCACCCCCCACGCGGCGCTGAGCTGGGCCCAGCGTGCAAATATACGCCACCGTGTGTCCTGCAGATTCCACCCAGCACCTGCCTTTGTGCTGAGCAGATCCTTGGCCAAAGGGCGTCGTCATTAACCAAAGGGCAAAAAGAGGGGAGTTGGCAGTGTGGAGTCGACTGCTCGGGACTGAGGGGCATCTAGCACCCGCACCCCCCTCCCGGTGTGTCTGTTGGGGGGGCTGTCCTTTGACACAGGCGGGGAGTGAGCTGCGCCCCGGATGGAGGAGGAGCCTGTGGCTGCCGGCGGCGGGGAAATCCCTAGCCTCCCACGGAAGTGGGTCTGCCCCAGATTCCAGAGCAGCATCTGGAATCACAGTGTGTGGGGGGGTCCAGTGGGAGACAGCACCCTGAACCCCCCTGGGCCGGCCACCCAAGTTGTGCGTCGGGGCCCCTGGGCAAGCCCCGGCTACGTGCAGGTTTCCGGGCGCACAGCCTGTCGCTGGAGGCCCTGGTGTGCAGGGTGGGGGGCTGGTCTCGCTCAGGGCTTGTGCTCAGGGCCCCCCACTCATCCCCTCGGGGCCTGGGCGGCCAGGCCCGCCTCCTTCCTGGAGGAAGCGGCTCCTGTCTCACCTCCCTGGCCTGGCCGCTGCAGCTGCGGCTTCTGCCTCCACTTGCTTTTATTATGATATTTTTTGTGGTCAGAAAACACACGCACAGTTTAACAAGTCCCACGGCCCTGGAGGGCTGGGAGGAAGACAGCATCCTCCGCCCTTCAGCTCGGCCCCGCGCCCCAAGAGCGGCCGCTGCAGTTGTGGGGTTCTGCTGCCCGCCTCCTGTGGCGTCCGTCCTCCCTCGCCCGACTCGCCAGTTTTAAGATGACGTCTTTCAGCTCCCGTCTGCTGAGTGGGGGTTCAGTTCTCAGGGCCTCCACCCCTTTCCCGCCCTCGGAGGGCTCGCTGTGGCGGCAGCTGTGCTCGGCTGGGGAGTTCTCGCTCTCTGGAGACCCCCATCAGGTTCTCCGGGGCGGGGTGGGATGGGGGATCCGCCTGGCATTTGGGACTTGGCTGCCAGGGCCTGGGCGAGCCTGGGTGGGGCTTGGGATCTCCATCCATTCGCTTTCCTGGTTCGCACCGGTGCCCTCTGCCTCTTCTCCTGCTGCCTCCAGCTGGGAGACTTTCGGGGTCCCTTTCTCCAGAGAATAAACGTGGCTCCAGTGGGGCCTGAGCTGGCCTGGCTGCACCGGGAGGTCATGGGGCCCTGGGAGGGTCTGACTGTCCCTTGTCACCTCCGCGGCCTCTCCCTGCCTCCCCCACCCCTTTCCTGACCTCGGCCTCACCGGGCTCCCCAGGCGTCCAGTTCTTGGGTCTTTCCGGGGCTCTGCCGGGAGAGGCGCCCCCTCTGGCGTGGATCGTTTCTTCTACTCTGCTTTGTCCGCCCCGCTGGGCCTCCCGTCCCCAGAATGTGCCGACGCCTCGGACAGCCTTGGCCCTGTCCTGTTTTTACTTGTTTCTGTCCCTCCACTCAGCTGACCCCGCTGGCTCCCGGGCCCCTCTGTCTTCCACCCTCTCTCCACTTCTCCCAAGTTCCCGCTCAGTCTTGCCTCTTCTTTCATTTTCTGAGGAAAAAGACCTCGAATGCAGTTTTGAGGTTTGTAAGAACTGTTCAGGTCTCAGGAAACCCTGTTGCTGAGACAGGCACCCTCTTTGTGTAAGGACGTGTGTGCAAGGATGTGTGTGCAAGGATGTGTGTGTGGGGCGGGTGTGCAGGGTGCAGCCCCAAAGGCCTCAGCCCCAGCCAGACCGTGCCGGCAGCATGTGCCCCTCCTGCCTCCTCCAAGCCCCCCACCCCCGGGGCTCTAGCCGCTCCTGGTGTTGACACAGGGCGGTGGTGTCTCTGCCAGGCAGAGTCTGGGGCCCTGGGGGCTACCGGTCATGCCCCCTGACCCTGTGCCTGAGCCTTTCATTTCCTCATGGTGCGAACATGCCTTTGCACCTGCACCGGGCTCAGGGCAGGGGCTGCTCGCAGGCCCCTGTGATGCAGGGTGGGTGCGGCGCTCGATAGCAAACTGCTCACAGGGTCGGGCCTGCCGGCCTCCCCGCCAGGACAGCCTGGCAGCGATGGCTGTTTCTAAGAGCAAAGTGGCCCCTGGCATGTGCTCACTCTCGAGGGGCATCTCCTTTCCCTGTGCGTGTCCGTGAGCTGGACTCTTGGGTCCTTGCAGCTGCCAACGAGGTTATTCCGCGCCCTTCGCGTCTCCCCTGGGCTTGAAAGGTTGCTGTCAGGCAGTCCTGCTGAGGGCCCGAGCAGCACCTGTGGCGCTTCCTTTGGGTTGGGTCTGAGCAGGTACGAGGTGGTTGGTGCGGGGAGGGAGCTGCCCGGTGCCCAGCACGTTGCAGGGGCTGCCGTGCCCAAGAGACGGCGTTTGCGGCCTGGCTTTCTGTGGGATGAGTGATCCGGCGTCAGCTCATGTTCAGCTGAGGTTCGCCCACTGCTCAGCCTGGCTGGAGCTATTGCTGTCTCTGCTATTCTGAGAGTTGCCACAGCCCTTTATTATGAGACTTAAAACATCCAAAATAAAACAAAACACAGGGAGGGAAAATCTTTCCTGGTTTCCCAGCTCCGCTTCATACTCCACTCCCACGCGAGCTTTTGGTTTGCGTGTCTACACACACACACCCCTGTAGACATTGTACAGACAGGCACACACACGCCCGTCTACACACACACACACGCACACATACACACACAAGCTATGCACAGTGATCACACACGGTCGGAGGGTGATCACACATGTGTGTGCCTGGCCCATGCAGACATAGGCATGGTGTAACATGACTGGACACAAGTGTCCACAGTGTACACGTGTGCACACGCAGAAGGCCACAGTGGACACAGTCACCCCAGGCACACAGGCACACACCGTGTGCAGACACACGAGGGTGTCCCTCACACCCCCACTCCCGCTTTAATCATTATTCTCTTTTGCTAGAAAAACATTTCCAGGAAAAACTGCCTTCCCTCCACGCAGTAATTTCATGTGGTGGGATCTGTGGAAGGAGGAACTTTCTCTTCAAGCAGCAAGCGGGTCTGTGCTGGCTGCTCGGACCTCACACCTGCTGCCGGTTGAGTTCCGGAGTGTGAGTGACTCTGGGGGCGCAGGAGACCCGAGTGCAGGGCAGGGACAACCGCCCACAGTGGAGAAGGGCCCCGGGTGTGCTGGGTGGGGGGGACCCACCGGAGGAGGTGCCTGGGCTGTCTGCTATGTGAGTCCCGTCTACCCCCAACTATGGTCTGGAGGAATCTGAGACCAGATTTTCGGGGGAACCCGCAGGTATTGTGGGGAGTCGGATTGTGTGTGCCAGGGCAGCTGGCCTCGACCACCGCCAGGTGTAGGGATGGCTGCAGACAGGCCGTGAGAGCAGGGAGGGAGCCGGGCTCAGTGCCATGGGGGGAGATGGGGTGCTCTCCCCAGTCTCTGCCCTGCGGCCCCCACTGCCCCGGGCCCCTGCATTGCGAGGCGCTGCTGCCCGCTCTGGGGCTGGCCGAGCTCGTTGCGGGGCGCGTCCTCGTCTCCAGAGGGCGGCCGTGGCCCTTCCCCTCCTGAGCCACTCGACACCCGGGTCACCTTGCCCGGCTGCTGGCCCGTCCGTCTGTCCATCTGTCCGTCTGTTTATTCCACTCTGGGAGCTCCGGGCTCCCTGCTGGGCCCTGGGCACGTGGGGGGCAGGACTTGGGATGGTGCCGGGGAAGCGGCTGGCGGTCAGGCTGCCTCCCTGAGGGCTGCGCCTCGGGAGACCCACAGACCCCGTGAGTGGATGTGTGCTAGGGTGTGTGTGCATGCACACCTGGGTGTGCAGGTTTGTGTGAGGGTGTGAGCAGGTGTGCACGTGAGTGTGGGGTTGTGTGAGTGAGTCTATGTGGATGTGCCTGTGAGTGTGCAGGTGTGTGCACATCAGCATGTGAACATGTGAGCACACATGAGTGTGAGCAGGTATAGGTGTGTGAGTGTGCAAGCGTGGTCAGAGCCCTGTGTGAGCATGCGCATATGAGCATGTGTATGTGTGAGCGGGTGTGCACGTGAGCATGTGAGTGTGCATGTGTGTATATGTGAACATGCACATGTGAGTGTGCGAGGGAGCGTGTGCGAGGGAGGGTGAGTGTGTTGGGCGGGGTGAGCTGGGCAGCAGGAAGCACAGGATTCTGGCTGCAGTGGGGAGGCCGGGTGACAGGGTGGACACGGGACGCCCGTGTCCTTGTGGCCGGCGCAGGGGGCGCTGTCCCCTGCTCTGATGTGCCCATGCCAGTGAGGGGAGACAGAGGCTCTGTGGGAAGATGTCCCAGGAGCTACTGTGCCCCGCGGAGGCCCGGCAGGACCTGCAGAGTCGGGAGGGCCCCGGGGGCCCTGGCTGCCGCGCGAGCTGGGTGCTCAGAGTCGGGGTCTCCCTTGAATGTCACTGTCAGCACTGACGGGTGCCGCCCCACCTCCCTGTCCTCTTGCTCCCACCTGCACGCTCAGCCCTTCCTCTTCCACGGGGTCCTGGGGGGCTTCCAGGCAGAGGCTGCCCCCAGGGCCGAGGGCTCGCGGCGGGACGGCGTCACGTGCTGGGAGAGGGCTGGCGGCGGCCACGCTGGTGGTGGAAGACTCGGGGCGCAGGAGACCCTCCCTGGCGACAGCCACGCGGCCGAGAGCTCTCTCCTGGCTGAGGCACAGAGCTCCAGGTGAGAAAAAGAGCCTCGCCCTCCACGTTCGGAGGCAGTGGCTGGGTTCTGCGTCCTGTGGGAAACTCCACCCTTCACCCCGACACCCGCCGCTGTGTGTCTGGGATCACCCTTTGCTACTCCATTTTCTCTGGTGCTTAATTTCCTCACCCGGTGCCAGAGGGTTTGCAAGGAGAGTAAGAGTTTTGCAGTTTATTAATTTTGCATTAAATAATTAATAGTAAAGTTAATTGATGAATTATTCAATTTTCAGGTAAAATGGGATGATAAATATTCATAACTTATTTTATTAAGGGAATTTCCATTTCCTATGTCATTAAATCTAGATTAACAAAGGCTGATTTTAAATGAAGATTGAAAACAATTGTGCTTTGGAATTAATTTACTAAGTTAAGGTCATTGCTTTGCGAGCTCACCCCCTGCCAGAAAGTTCGGGCTTGATCATCTGGATCAGTGTCTGAATTCACAGAAGTAACATCGCCATTAGTCTAGGAAAACTCCTCCGTCCGTTGAGGCTCTGGCCTGCGGTGTTCCCAGCTCGGGCGGGGGTGCGGGGGCCGCGGGGTGCAGGGGCGCAGGGGCCGGCTGCCCAGCGGCATGGGGCTGCTGCTTGGAGCTTTGGGAGGTGTTGTAGGGGCAGGAGGACACGGGGCAGGTTCTCTGTGACCCGAGCAGACGGGGCGAAGGAGGAGAGAGTCCTGGAGCCCTCGGTGGCTTTTCAGGCTTTTATTAGGATTTACCAGTGTAAAGGTCAGGAACAGGCCACAGTGCAGGTTCTCTGATCCCATGCAGACCGGGTAAAGGAGGAGTCAGAGTCCGCAGTGGTTTTGCAGGCTTTTATGGGGATTACCAGGTACATGGCGGGCTGGGGGGCCGGGAGGCTGGCAGTCCTCCCAGCCCCCAGCAAATCTTCACTCTCTCTGGGCTCTCTGGCGTTCTCTGCTTCTGCTTCGGGCTTCTTCTCTTTCGGCTTCTACTGGCGTCCCCGCGACGCCGCCCTTAAAAGCACAGTCTTAGCCCAGGTGCACCCACTCCAGGTGCCGCCATCGGGCATGCATTCAGGACCACAGGGTTCCCTCATCTATCCTGATGGCGGGAGGGCAGAAAAGCCTGATTTTTCACCTTACCCTACAACCAGGTACACGGCAGGCAGGGGTGCCGGGGGGCCAGGAGGCTGGCAGGCCTCCTAGCCCTCGGTGAATCTTCACTCTGTCTGGGCTCCCCGGCCTTCTCTGGTTCTCTCTGCTTCTCTGCTCTCGTGGTTCTGCTTCTGCTTCTCGTGGTTCTGCTTCTCCTGGTGTCCCCGTGACGCCGCCCTTATAAGCCCCATCTCAGCCCAGGTGAATCCCATCTACCTAGGCCCACGCCCCGCTCCAGGTGCCGCCATCAGGTGTGCGTTCAGGACGGCAGGATCCGTCATCCATCCTGATGGCGGGAGGGCAGAGAAGCCTGATGCTTTTTACTGACCCTACAGGTGTGTTCTGGGATTGCCTGTCGACGAGTGCTGTCCCTCCAGGCTGAGATCTCAGATTTTATTTGTATTTTCTGGTGATCTGGTGTCTTTTATGAGAATTTATAAAACTTAGGGCTCCCACTCACAGACCTGCAGGGAAGGCCTCGCCAAGCCTCCTGAAACCTGGGATCCCAGTCCTGGTTGTCACCCTCAAGAGTGGGAAGGGGGCTGCTAAGGCGGTGGGGCGGGGAGAGGAAGGCGCAGGGAGGCGGGGGGGGGGGGGGGGGAGAGGAGGGAAGCCAAGGGGAGGGAGGAGGGCGCAGGAGGCGGGGTGGGGGGGGAGAGGGGGAACTTAGCCCTTTGCCTGCCCAGCCCCTCCCCTGCGCCCAGGGCTGCGAGGCTGAGTGTCTCCAGGAGGCTCGTCCTAGGTCGCTCAGCCGATGAGCCGGAGCAGCTGGGACGGAGCCCGGGCCCTTCTTCCCGGGCGTCTGGCTGGCGTCTCCAGCTTCAGCCTCCGTGCTCCGAAACGCTCTCCTAACCGCGCTGAGGAGTGGGGCACTTGGGAGTATTTATCACCCGGTAGAAGAGTTTTCTCTGCATCACCAAGTGTTCATTATAATTTTCCAGCAGAACTTGTTGGCTCTGAAGAAGCCGCCCCTCCGGTGAGCCTCCGGTTCCGAGGAGAGCATTTGATGCCGCGTCTCACGAGCCTGCTCTCCCCCAACGAGCCCTAATTGGCTTGGAAAGTGGCTTCCCGCAGGCAGGCGCGGGGCTGGAGGCTCCACTCTGGCTGAGGCTCAGGGCCAGCCAGGGCTTGGCCCGGAGGGGGCAGGGGCCGGGGCCCGGGAGGGCCAGGTCTCCTCAGGGGCCTGCGGTGGAGCAGCGGCCAGGGGAGGCGTGGGGACCCGAGGCAGGTCGGGGGTGTGGGACGGCAGGTGCGAGGAGGGCCGGCGGCGAGCGATTCTGTGGTGTCCGGCCCTTGGTCCACAGCCATAGGCGCCTGGCGTGTGCTGGGCGCTGCGCTGACGAGGGCAGCAGAGGCCACGGCGGGTCCAGCTGGACAGGCCCAGGCACGTCTCTGAGATAAGAGGAGCGCGGGTCCCAGACGGCTCATGGCGGAGCTGGGGCGCTCGGCGCCTGCCTCCACAGAGCCGTGGGAGAAAGCTGAAGGGCCGCGTCACCTGGATTCGCTGGGCTTCGTTGGGAGGAGCAGCCGGCAACCTCTGGCGGGAGGCTTCCAACCAGAAAGCCTGGACTCATTGGGGGTGCTGCGCCCGGTGGGCTGGAGGGCAACACTCGGACTGCTCTCGCCCTGAAGTCACGGGGAGCAGAGGAACTGGCCCCTGCTGAGGTGGCGACAAGGCGCTGAGGCCACAGGCTGCCCAGCTTGGCACGAGAGCGGAGGCCCGCAGGGGCAGCCCCGCAGAGAGCAGGGCGCCTGGCGTCTCCACCCGCGTCCGGTCTGCCCGGAGCCTGGCGCAGGCCAAGACCAGGTGAGGCTGCAGCCGGAGAAGGACGCCCAAGGTCACACGCGGGAGGCCGGGAGCCTCTGCATCTGCACAGCTTGTGCGACCGTGAACTTCAAGGCCACCTTGCCACGCTGCTGGGATCTGCTGACCTGAGAGATAGGGGGCTGGGGGCACCCTGGGCAGGTGACAGAGCCGTGTGGGTGGCCATGCTTCTGGCGTCTAGAGGGCAGAGGCCGCAGTGCGGGTGCTCATGAGAGCTTCTCACATCAAGGGCTCCCCAGGCCCCACCAGTCAAGAGTGCTCGGGGCGAGGCCCAGCCTTCCGTTAGGAGAGTCTGGGCGCAAGGGCGGGGTGGTCGTGGGGCAGACTCTGGATTGGAACCTGTGTCTGCCTTTCCTGGCCTCTGAGCCTCAGTTTCCTCATCTGTGTAAGGGGGGTGTCGTGGTGCGGCTGTTGTGAGGAGTAAGTGGGCGAAGCGTGCTGGTTCTTAGGACGCAGCTGAGCTCGCCGGGACTCCACCCCAGCAGCTGGCCTCCTGCGTCCACACGTCCCAGCTGCACCCACCTCACCTCTGTGGCTGCTCATGGAGGCAGGTAGCCCCGGGCTCTCCTGCCTCCAGTCCCTGGGAAGGGAGCACAGACATCCTGGAGACTGGCTGGAGGCGTCCGGAGGCACCATAGGTCTATCCTTCAGGCGGTTCATCCTGTCCCTTCCCAGACCATGCTCCTGGCTGCACGTGCCGACTTCCTTCGTCCGGCGAGGCCACCGCTTGCGCACGTCCCGCCGCTGCCGGGGTTTCTGTTAACAAGAAGCCAAGCAATTTCCTGGGCCTGTGGCCCTTTATCCAGCCCATTAGCATGCTCAGCCGCCCCCCTCCCCAAAGTTTCCTTTCCTGAAGGGCTGGAATGTTCAGAGGCAGTTTAATAGACATCGATTTGCAATGATTTTTAGCCACTGTGCTCCAGGAAGAGTTGAGAAGCCAATAATTAATCCTTCCAATGGCTCATCCCTTTTGTTTTAAAATGACCTAATAGCTGAATTTCTCCAGCAGGCCGGGCCAGCCTGACCCAGTTCCGCTCCTTGCCTTCTGCTGCTGCACTCAAATAAGTCCACCATGAATTATTCAGCGAGCTGCAGGGGCGCATGCTCCTCTTGTTGTAATATTTAGTCAGCGATCTGGGAGGCCAGCGTCACTTTTACAGACAGCCTGGGCTCGCTTCGGTCGACGATTGTGAGTTCTCAGAAGAAAGCTGGGCTCTGCCTTGGCAAGGAGGCTGGTGTGTCTGCCCAGGGCCGTGCCGCTGGGGTGGTTTGTGCTCCTGCTGGTCGATCTCGCCCTGCACCAGCAGAAAGCAGCCCAGGAGTCGCCCTGCTCAGCCCGAGTCCTGTCCCCACACGCGTCCCACTGGTAGCGGTTTGCAGCGGCTCCTAACACGCCCGCCACAAATTGAGTGACATTTAGTATCTTACAGTCGGGCCGCCCCGTGGGTCCCACGGTCCCCCTGGGCTGAGACCCAGCTGTCGGCGGGACGGTGCGCCCTCTGCAGGCCCGGGGGAGAACCGCGTCTCCCACTGCCAGAGGCACCCACATTCCTTGGCTGGGGGGCCCTTCCTCCACCCGCAGAGGCAGTGATGCAGAAGCTCCCCGAGCCCCCACCCCGGTCTCTGCCTCTCCTGCCTCTTTCTTCCATCTAAAAAGACGCTTGTGACTCCATTGGGTCCCCCCGCACGATCCAGGATGCTCTCCCTACATTAAAAGCAGCAGATCCTGCCCCGATCCCATCGGCAACCTCCACTGCCCTCGGCCAGTCACCTGACGTGGACGTGAGGGGCGCACTAGGGTGTGCTCAGAGTGTGGGCTTTGGCGGTGACGGCCCTGGGTGTCCGTGAGCCGGGGGACGGCATGGACACCTGCCAGGGGGACCCCGGGTGCTGCTGCGAGTCTCTGAAGAGTCTCGTGAGCAGCCGCCCCTGGGGTTTCTCAGACAGTTCGTGGGAAAGTGTCCACAGAGAGCGGCGGTCACGGGACGGCCAGGCAGCTTGTGTGCGGCGGATCGGGTGGGCCTCGCCCTGTTGGGAGCTGGGCTGTCTCTTGTTCGCCCCTTTCTGGGCCTGCGGGGGGCTGTGCAGCCCTGCCCGGGGCACGCCCCCATTCAGACCCGCGCATTTGCTGCTCACTCTGGCTCGTTCAAACCATTCTCTTTGGCTTTTAGGATGTGGGGCTGCTGCCTTAGAGGCGCAGGCTGACCCTCTCCTTGGTCTCACTCGCAGTCCCTGTAGATAACCTTCCCGATTTCCACCCTCGAGTCAGCTCACCTGTGCTCCTCAGCGCGTGGCTGGCCTGTTTTCCCCCTGCCCACTGGCAGGGTTGAGCCCGGGCGCCCCTTCTCAGGCAGCAGATGCCCGAGTTCCGCCCCAGCCCAGTGAGCTCACCCCAGATCTGCTGCGCCCAGTGTTCTGGCCTCTGCTCCAGCTCCTCCCTTCGCAGAGGCCTGGCAGATGGTGGCTGCTCTGGACAACCCCTGCCCCTCCCCACACCTCTGATCCGTCCCCCTCTGTGGTGGCACATTTGGGGGCTGCTGCCAGCCAATGCCACCCACTCTTGTTCTGGATGTGTGGGGGGTGGGCGGGCACCCCAGAACTGATTGTTCCCTCGAGCTGCTGCATTCTTGGGGGGCTCCGTCCTCTGGTCTCTCCCTGCTCCTCTCATGGGAAGGTCGGGGGGTGGTGCTGAGCCATGGGTTCCCCCACTTCCCGGACTCAGCTCCTCCTCGGTGTGGGTCTCTGGCACGGCCCCTGGATTCTCATGGCCGCCCTGCTGGGCGCGTGGCTATGTGGGCCTCACCCCATCTGTGGAAGCCTCTGGGGCAGCCTCACGGCTCATTGGGCCCTCTGGCCCAGGCTCTCCTGGGGCTTCCACCGGGCTCCCCAGGAATGTGTAGCATCAGCACGAGGCAGCGACTTTCTGAAATGCAGTGTGTGCAGATAAATTATTCAGTGGGAGCCAGTGTTGCTTTATTAAGGCCGGAATCATCCTTTTCTGTCAGCAGCCACAGATGGTAGGTCACTGGGGGCCCCCGGACCTGGTGTCTCCAGGGGCCGGGACCTCGCTGGCGTGGGCGGGCGTGGCCTGCGACCTGGGGCGGCACACCCGTGGGCGCCCGGCCGCGTGCAAACGAGCCTCTGTGGTGGCTTTTCATTAGCTGGTGCGCGAAGGCAGGGTGGGGGGAGCAGCACCCCGGGACTCAGGGGGCTTGACGAGCTCCTTGGTCTGCAGTGAGGGTTTGGGGCGCTGGGGGCTTCAGGTCAGAGACCCAGGAGAACAGAGAGGAGGGAGGGCAGAGGCCAGACCCCCACAGGGGGCCCCGGGGCAGCGCGCTCATTCATGGTATTTAACATCATCATAAAGTTAGAATTTGTGGCATTTTAAATGCTTTACAGATTAATTTATATTCTAACATGGTAATGAGGAAGCGGCTTTTGTCCAAGAGGTGAGATATGCAAAAATAACCTTTAAGTTTCTCATAATTAACCTTTAATGATATTCTCTCACTTGAGCGATACATTTTGTGCTTCAAAAAATATAACAGACAGGAAGAAGTGGGTGCTTCCCGCACCTGGGTGCCCGGGAAAAGTGGAGTCGCCCAGAAGGTGGCCCCTGCCCCGGTGCTTTGGGTCAAAGGCCCTCTGGGTCTTCACAGTGACATGGGGCACTCGGCACAGGGACACCAGGCCAGCCCTTCGCCTTTGGCAGTATTTGACCCCACAGCCCTACTGGAGTCAGCTCTAGTTGATTCTGTGGAGCACTTGACACACGCCCAGCACTGGGAACAAGGCTCTCACCTGCCCTTGGGTCTCCCCTCTTCTGGGGGAGCTGCAGAAACCCAGACACAGTGTCAGAGGGACGGGAGGGGGCATCTCCTAAGAGCGGTCAGGGGGCTCTGCTCTGTTTCCTTCTCCCTCTGTTCTAAGCAGGACTCTCACCAGAGAAACAGAGGGACGGGGCTGGAGAGAAAGATTTTATAAGCAGCTGGGCCACGTGACTGTGGAGGCCCGTAGTTAGCAAGCTGGAGTCCAGGAGAGCTGACGGCAGTTCCAGCCATGGGCTGGAGGGCTCAGGACCCAGGAAGAGCCCATGTTTCAGTTCCAGTCTGAGACGGAAAGGGCCAATGTCCAGATCACGGCAATCACGGGGGAGACCCTCCTTACCTGAAGGAGACTCGGCCCCTTTGGTGTATTCAGCCCTTCACCTGATCGGGCGAGACCCACCGCGTCAGGGAGTGCAAGCTGCTCCACGCAGTCGACCCACTCAGATGACACGGAGTTAACCATTGCACCTCCCTGCCCTGCTGGCTAGTATGTCCCCATCTTTTGCCTCTTGCCGCCACTCCTTTGCCTTCAACCACTGTCTCTAGGCAGGTGACATCCGGTGCTTGACCTCCGACCCAGCTGGGTTGAGTGATTAATCAGTAAACTAAAAAATCACTTAGAGACAGGGATCAACTCAGCAATTTTTGACTTGAAGCCAAGATGTCTTAGGTTTTGCCTAGCAGGGGCGGCTGTGGGTGGGTGAGCGCCATCTTTCCTCACCGATTCCCGTGTATACATTGTATAGGATTTCTGATTTAGGTCTTTTCAAAGTGGAGGGAAACTTAAGGGTGTCTGAGAAGCCACGTGGATGCAGGATCCTTCTGGAGCTCTGTGAGCTCTGCAGTACTGCAGAGTTGTATCAACCCCCACTGGCCGGGCGGTGTTTTTCAAACAACCTACTTTTGGATCCAAGTGTTTGACTTAGTTTTCATAGAAACAATAACTCTTTTTATACTCAGGTGTAATTATTATATATATATATATATTGTTTACATAATTACAATAAAAATACAGTCAGCACAAACAGATCTGGGAATAAGTGTAACTGGCTCTTGGTGCATACACAGTCTCAGTTGATGGAGGAAGAGCCACACGCGGTCCTAGAGACTCACTATGTGGTGACTGTGGTGGCCAGTGCTCGCCAGTGGGAAGGGACTGGTCTGTACCAGTCCACGGTGTGGATACTCCCACCATGTCACCATCAGGGACCACGGTTGAACAGCCCAACCAGCTCAAAAGCCTCCTGAAAAAAGATCATTTGGCCTCTTGAGTGGCACGAATTGCCCCACCCGTGCCACGCTCCAGCCCAGGGCAGGGAGTGGGCTGAGGCTTGGGTGTCATGGGGGGACTGGAGAGGGGTGGCTTATTTGGCTCCTTGATGGAAGGGAGACCAGGTAAGAGCTTTCCCTGTACTTCAAAATCAGCCTTTCTCAGCTCTCCTTCTTCTTCACTCAGCAGCCAGCTCCTCCCTTGGTGCTCCTCCTCCCTTCCCCGCCTTCCTCCCTGCCCCTCCCCCTTTCTCTCTAGCCCTCCCCCTTCCTGGCCCTCCCTCTTCCTCCCTGATCCCCCTCGAGGCTCCTCCCGCTGCTGTGCTGCAGTCCTCAGATGTCCCTTTGAGCTTGTCTGACTCTTTGCTCTTCCTATAAAGCTCCCCCATCTACATCCTCACCCCTCAGGGCCCCTCTTGGTGTGGGATGAATACTTCAGTGACCACTGGCAGCTGAGGTGTGGGCTGAGAAAGGCTCCCACACTTCCCTGATGGACAGCACACTGACCCTGCAGGGTCCCGGGCCAGACCAGGCCGTGGCTCGGCCCTCCCTGATGGGCTGGGGTTCGCTGGTGGGCTCGCCCATCTCTGATGGCCCGGGGCTCATCTCTGCGCGTGTCCACTGTCATGGCCCCTGTGAGGGTGCTGGCTGGGCAGGAGCCAACTGCGAGCTCTTGGCGTCTCGCTTCTTCTGGCTTTGGTGCTCTTGAGCCTCGTCAGAAGGTGGTTTGGAGGCAGAAATGCCTGTGACTTGCTCTCACACTTTATTTGAAAATTTTCATTGTGGGAAAAAAACGAACCGGTGTCCCAGGCACCAGCTGGACGGCACCTTGCTCCCGTGCGTGCGCGAGGCAGGTGAGCGTGGCGTCGGCGCTGGGGCACCTGTCGGGACGGGCCAGGGGGCGGGGATGACCTGGGTCTGGAATGCGGGGCCGCGGCTCAGAGGGGCCGGGTCCGTGCGGGTTTGTAGAACACGCGCGTCGTTGGAAACGAGCTGACTTCAGAAGCTGATTCTTATGCCGAGGAGCAGAGTGTGGCATGTGTAATGAGCAGAGTTTATCTTTGTGCGGAAAGAGAAATAATTTGCTAAGCCAGTAATGTCTGTGTTTCGCACAGCCCCGCGCAGCTCGCCCGCAGCCTGGAGTCGGGAGCGCGGGGGGAGAGGGCCTGCCTTCACAGAGCTCTGTAAGGACCCCTGATGTCAGCTCAAATTTCAGAAATTAAAGGATTAGACGCTCTGTTTTCTCCGCACACTTGCGAGCCCTCGACCTGTTTCATTAAAATGACTCCTGGGAGCGGCGTCTCCCCCAAACCAGCCAACAGCCGCCGCGGCCGGCTCGGGCCCACCTCTAGGCCCAGCTGTTGGCTGAGCTCAGGCCAGGCGAACCCAGCCGGGAGGTGGCCGCGGAGCCTCAGCAGCAACGCGCCTGGACCGGAAACGCTCAGGCTATGGGCCGAGCCGCCAGGCCCGGAACCCCCAGGCTGGAAACCCCCTCCCATTCCCTGTCCAAACCAGTGTCCTTGGGAAGGCCTGGCGAGGACCAGCGCGACACGTCGTCTTCGTTCCTGTCCTGCACACGGACAGGAGAGCTGACGTGATGACCTCTGAGCCCAGAATGTGGGGCAAGATGCTTGGGACCTGCAAAGATGCTGCTGTCGCTCAGCGCCCTGGGGTTGCCCCCTGGCGACGGGGCGGGCTGAGTGGCAGCTGTTCCTAGGACATGGGGAGGGGGCTGGGGAGAGACCTTGACCCCACGGTGGATGCTCCTGAACGTGCACCTCTGCCGAATCAGGGTGTCTGGTGTAACAGGACGGACGTCGCAGCTGGAGCCGCCTGCCCTGAGACTTTGGTGGCCGCCTCTCCAACCCGGGTCCACGCAAGTGGAAGCCACACAGTGAAGGACAAGCATGGCCTCTCTCAGTCCTTCCAAGGGTGGTGCAGAGCCAAGTAGGGGGAGAAGTTGACTTCTCACCTTCCGTGAGCGCCTGTGGATGCCAGGGCTGCCCCCTCCAGGGTATCTGTGATAAGCTCCTGGGGTGCTTTGCTGCGATCAATCCTTCCAACCACCCTTTGAGATCAGTACCTCCTTTTTGCAGGTGGGGAAACTGAGGCTGAAGATGGGCACCACTTGCCCGAGGTCACAGACAGGAAGCGGAGCCACAGGCTGAGCGTGTCCCCTGCAGCCTGTCACTGCTCACCATGCACTGCGTGGCTTAGATGCACATGTTTCTCGGGCCCCGCAGGGTGGGAGCCCAGGCGCAAGGTCAGGGCCTCTCCCGGGGCTGCGGCTGGGGTGTCAGCAGGCTGGGCTCCCACCTCTGGGGACAGCGCCATGTGGCTGTGATCTGTTCCCACACACCGGGGCTGCTCAGGCTCAGTCCCCCATGGGAAGTTGGACGGGGCAGGGGAGTAGGGGTGTCCTCGCTGCTTTGACAACGTGCATTAGAGTGTGTCAGTCAAGAGGCAGCAGGAAGACCTGCATGACCAAGCGCAATGTCACGCAGATTCATCACCGGAGTGATGTCCCAGAAGCCGCCTTTGCTGGATCCTGTCGGCGGGAAGGCAAGCCCACACTTCTCCCCGCTGGAGGGGTGGAGATTCCCGAGGGCGTGAGCCCCACAAGGCGGGGTGGCTGGGCCATCTTAGCGTCTGTCCAGTGCAGAGTCCGAAGCCCCCGCCCTGCCCCAGTGCCGCCCCGTGGAGCCGACAGACCCCACGTGCCGAGCGTTGGCGCGTCCGCGAGGATCCCCTGGACCGTCTGCTCTGAGGTGCGAGTGCACGTTGTTCTCCGTGGCACTGACGTTTTCAGGGACAGAATTACAATCTTGGAGCCGCACTTTTGATGACTGTGAGGCTGTATGACACGTTTCATAACATCATCTTGCAAAGCAAGTGAAGCTGCTTCAGCAGGGATGTTGAGGACGCGGGTTGTTGTGCAGAAGCTAAGACAAGCCAGCGACTCTGTCAGTGGTGCTGAGCGTCCGGACAACCCACGACTGGAGGGAAAATCTTTGACGAGAAGCCACATGCAGCCCAGCGGCTGGAGAATGGAGTGCAGGTGAAGCAGAGATCTCCACGCACGTCGGTGCTCCCGCGTCATCTGGTTTCCTGCCAGCGCTAGCCCAGGACTGGGTTCAAATGGAAAAAGACACAGTGTGATGTGTGTGATGTCGAGAGACCAGGGGGCACCAAGCGGGACAGCCTCATGGGTGCTCGAGAGACAAACCCCCACCAGGATTACTGCCAGACAGTGAGTGACCAAGGTAGATTAAACAAAGCTCGAATTAAAGGTCAGCGATTAGGTGTCCTGTGAATGCAACGTTCTGGCTGCAGGCAACAAACCCCAAAGAAATGGGCAGTGTTAAAGGAATCAGAAAATTCTCGGGCTCATTGGTGTAGGTCAGGGGTGCAAATGTGCACGAGAGCCACATGGTGGACATAAACTCACTTTCCTCCAGTGACTCGCGGGTCCCAGCGGACATGGTTCCTGTCTCTGGGTTGCATTTCTGGATTTCTGCGGGTTCACGGTTGACGTGGTGGAAAGGTCCATCACCGGCGCTCCTTGTGCAGGGGTCACCAGGAAGAAGGCCAGGTCACCATCGCTCCTGGGCCTGCTCGCTGGGCGGCTGGCAGCCCTTCTCAGGGTGGGGTCTTGGAGCTTGTTAGTGGTGACCGAGCTCGGCGGTGGCCACAGGGAGGCAGGAGGGCTGAGTGGGTGGCAGCCTGCTCTCTGGCAGTCGCTCTGTGTCCGGAGTCTTAGGGGGTCCCATGGGGGAAGAGGTTTGACTCTAGAGGAGGCTCCACTTTGGTCCCCTCACTGATGTCTCTGTCTCTTTGTGGCTCCTGTGACTTGTCAGTCACTAGGGTTGCCCCAGAAGGACCCCTGTGGTACCCACCTGCAGGCCAGGGGCTCCTGGAAACACCGTGGGGAGTGGCTAGGGAAGAGGTGCTGCGGGGCCGCCCGGCCTCCCTGCCTTCAGGAGCTCAATTCTGTCTCTTCCTCCCTTGACTGCCTCTAGCTCACTTCTAATGGCCACATGAACGCTGCCCTGTCAGCCTGGCTTTCTGCCCTCAGAGTCATTGCATGTGCTGGTTATATGACCCTTCAGACCTGGCCCTTGGCCCCACGGAGCTCAGGTCTAAGGAAGGAAGCAAATAGCACTCTTGAGGTCGGATGTACCTGTGCATGTTTGTTAGGATATTCTGGATATTCTCCAGAGGATATTCTGCTTCTCTGCAGAATCCCTACAAGTTCACTCACAGGCAGTGGGGTGGGGAGGGCCCTGCGGCTGAGGCACAGCAGGTGTCTGTGTTTCTTCCTCCCCACCCAGCACTTCTTGTAGAGACCCTTTTGTCCTCACCCTAGGGGCACAGAAAACTCCCTTGCATTTCTGCCTAGGTCTGTTCTCAGGAAAATTCCTGAAGAGAGTGGCTGAGAGCAGCTTAGGTTTCTTGCCCAGAGGAAAATTCCTGAAGTGAAACTGGTCCAGAGGCTGGGGCAGGAAGTGAGGTGCCCGGATCGCTCTGTCCACAGCTCCACCACCTTCCTGCTGCTGAAGCTGAGACGGAATCAAATGTCCTTCCTCTCTGATGCCCTTTTCCACCCCACAAGTCCCTTTGGTTGTTCTTTCTTTGTTAGGAGTTGGTATGTGGCACGTCGATAGCATCTAAGCAACTGCAACGCATTCAACAGACTTTTCTTCTTCATCTGCCCCAACTGTAAACTTCTTGAAGCCGGGGACGGAGTGCTGGTCAATACCTTATGTTGCAGGCGTGGGCCACCCGACCGGTGCTTCGCATGTTCAGGCTTTTGCTGTCAGTCAGTGTCAAGCAGAGTCCTGAAATTTGGGGTCATGGCCTTGTCCTGCCAGTCAGCAGGACTTGGTGGGTGTGTATGGATGAATGAAGTTGCCACCTGAGAAGATTCAATGTCTGCCTTTCAAGGCTTGTGGCGACCTCTTAGAGACCAGAGACCCTAAGGCTCTAAAGAAATGATTTTTTATTGGTGGAAGCCTAGAGAGGTGGGGCAGGAAGGGAAGGGCATGAGGCTTTGCGTGGGAGGGTTCCCTGCTGCCCTTCAGTCTACTCTGGTGCCATCTGCTCCCACATCCTCATCCTCCAGCCCTCAGCCAGCTCCGAGTCTGGTTTTCTCATCACATCGAACATTCGAATTGTCACAGTGGAAAGTTTCCCGTTTTCTGTTCTCAACCCTAAGCCACACCTTCTCCCCTGAGTGGAGTCCCTGGGGACCAGCTCTCTGCCCACCCTTAGGATGGGGGAGTGCACCTGCTGAGAAGGTTGAGCCAGGTATGGGCATTAATGTCACCACCTGTGGGGAGCTTCCCCTTGCCCAGGTCACTCTCCTCCAAGTGAGCTGGGGGCATGAGGAGATGGGCAGGTTTAAGGGAGCTGACTGTCCTTCCGTCCATCCATCCATCCATCCATCCATCCATCCATCCATCCATCTATCCATCACCCACCCATCCGGTGCTGGTTGGGCCCCTCCTGTGCCCTGGGCGATGTGGATACAGGTGTGTGCATGGGGCCAGCACTGTGACAGGGATGTTCAGAGTGACGGAGGTTCAGCCATGTTCAAGGCCAACATGGGGTCTGTAGTGGCATATATGGCGACACTTCCCCACCCATAGACATGTCCCCGGAGTAGGTGATATGTAAACAGATCCGAGGAGGAGGAGGAATAAGCCAGACCAGTGGGGAGGGTTGAGGAGTCTGAAAGGCATTGAAAGATCTGGGGGTGAGAGAGCCAGGCTGGGAGCCATGCGGCTGTGGGCTAGGGGTAGGGTCACAGGGGGCTGGAGGTTGAGGGGACAGGTCCTGGAGGTCACTAGTGGAGGCTCCAGGTGGTCCTGCCACCCCTACTCCCCCGTGACCCCTGGACAGATGCCTTCCGTCCTCTGAGGCTGCTTCCCTGCAGGCCCAGCTGTGGACTTCCCTGCCCACTCCCGCCCCTGCCCAGGCGGCTCTGCCCTGGCCCCTGCTCGCTGGCTAATGACGCTGAATGGAATTTAAATTTGAACTCGGCAAACTCAAAAGATTAAATAATGGATTTTGTGTGATCTGCCGGCCCCTTTCCTGGCTAGAATGATAAGATGTCAATTGGAAAAATTTAAATATTGATGAATTTTAACTTGTGCATTGATTGGGCAGTGACATATTTTGAATAATGATTCACATTAAAAATACAAGGATTCATATTGATCATTCAATATCTGGCTGTATTAAAATAATTGAATAATCCTTAGAACTTGCTATGCTTTAAGAAATTTGTTTTTCCTAATAACTGAAGACCCAACTAATGCATAACTTGTAAAAAACACTGGAAATCCCTACATCTGCCTTTCTACATTCTTCTCTCCTGTTGTCCCGCTGGCCTGCCGCTCTTGGGGGGACAGTCTGGGGTCTTGGAAGATGGGTGATTTCCTATGTGTAGGAGCCAGCGGATGTGGGGTTACCCAGCAGCTGGAGGCTGTAGGAACCCCAGGGAACTCTCATCCTGGTTAGCTTTTCCTGGGTGTCTGTGACTCTGGGGTGTGAGAAAGGCCAGCGTGGGGTTGGAGTTGTTCTGATTTTCATTTTTGTTGAACTTGAGCCTATTCCCAGGGGATCTGAGCGGGCACGTCTTCAGTGGACGTCCGTGGACACCCCAGGAGCTGTGCTCACATTTCATGGACTCACTTCTTGCGGGGCTTTGTCCAAGTTCTCAGCCTGTGTCACGATTCTGACTTCCTTTGCTTGTGGCAGGGTGCTCACGCGGTCACGGATCAAGCCATTCATCAGGAAGGGACGCCCATGTGCCGCTGTCCCGTTTGCTAGATGGTTGCCCTCATTCTCCATGTGTCGTTCATTCATCCTGAGCATGTGTGCCAGGCATTAACTCCATCGGGGAGGCACCACGCCTGGCCTTGTGGCACGTACAGCCTCGCCAGGGAGACAGACATTAGTGCTTTACACAAGGAGTTAGGGCATGACCCATGTGACCCGTGATGGTGTGGTGGGAGCTATGCAGGGAACAGTCTGGAGCAGCATGCAGGGGGGAGTGAACTCGGCAGCCTATTGGCTACCCTCAGAGAGAACCCCCTTCAGAAAGGCCTTCTGGCAAAGTTGGTCCTTGGCTGGTGTTGGGAACTCGGTCGGTAATCAGTTCTCTATTTTGATAAAAAAAACTTTCCTTAACCAGTAAGACTGGCTCATTGTCCCTCCATTGCACAAAACATGTGGTCTATGCTGAGTACCTCCTTTCCTTCTGGGGGCCTGGAATTTTGGTACAAGTTACGCAGAGGATGCCCAGGTGCACCGGTAGAAACCCTGGGTGCTGAGACTGATGAGCTCCCCCCGTGGATGACACAGCCGGGGCTGGAGGAGTGAAGCCCGGCCATGGCTGCTCTGGGAGGGACCCTCGGGAGCTTGTACCTGGTTTCCCTCAGACTTGCTCTGTGGGCCTTTTCTCTTTGCTGATTTTGCTCTGGACCCATTTGGTGTAATAAATCTTAGTGACGAGTAGCACCATATGTTGGGCCCTGTGAGTCCTAGTAAATCATCAAACCTGGATGGAGTCTTGGAGTTTCTATTTGCCATGCGTGCTTCTTCTGTGATGTAGTCAGTGTGTGTTCAATTTCTTGGCTATTTAAAATTGGATTGTGTTATTATATTGAGTTGTATGTATATTCTAGATACAACTTCTTTATGGGATGTATGTTTTACAAGTATTTCCCTTTAGTTTGTGACTTACCCTTATCTGAACAAGATTGTTTGGAAATAAAAAGATTTTAATTTTGATGAGGTCCAGTTTATTGACTTCATAGTTTCTGCTGTGTCATATTTAAGAAATCTTTGATGGGAACCAGTTTTGTTCTTTCACATGTGGCTTTCTGGTTTCCCCAGCATCATCTTTTTTGTTGTTGTTGTTTTAAACATTTGTTTTATTTATACTAAAGCCGGGGTACAGGCTAGATGCATTGGAGGGTGAGAGGATTCACCAGAGACAGAGCAGGGAACAGAACAGGCAGACTGACTGAAATACACTGCTGAGGGGAGCAGCGGGTGAGACGGGAGAGGTCTGCTCGCCATGGGGGTTGCTCCAAGGCCATCAGGGATCGGACCGGCACTGCAGAGGCTGTGGACAGATTCACAGAGCTGCGCTCAACCACCTGTGCCACCAGGGAGGCCCTCCCCAGCATCATCTTTTTTTTTTTTTTTTTTTAAGATTTATTTATTTTTTATTTATTTATACAAGCACTGGGTACAGTCAGAAGCGCGGGAGGGTGAGAGAATTCACCAGAGCCAGAGCAGGGAGCAGAGCAGGCAGAAGGACTGAAGTACACTGCTGAGGGGAGCAGCGGGTGGCAGGAGAGGTCTGCACGCCATGTGGGACCCTTCTCCGGTGGCTGGGGAGCAGCCAGGGATCGAACCGGCGCTGCAGAGGCTGCAGGCAGCTTCGCAACCCAGCACTCAACTGGTGCGCCACCGGGGAGACCCTCCCCAGCATCATCTTTTGAAGTCATTTTCCTTTTTCCCTTGTATAGTTGTAGTTCATTTGTCATAAATTAGATGTTGGTGTATGTGTACATTGATTACTGGGCTTTCAATTCTGTCCCAGTGATCTATGTGGCTATTTTTGTTTGCATACCATACTGTTTTAATTATTGTTATTTTATAATACTGTTTTAAATGAGATAACGTGATGCCTCATTTTCCTTAAAATTAACTTAAATTTAATTATTTGGGATCTTTTGTAGCTCCATTTAAATTTTATTGTTTTCCCATTTATTTAGTTTTTCATTTTCATCTAATTTTCATTTTATTTATCGTGAATACTTTTTTATTGACGTGACATTGGTTTACAATACTGTATATAACTTAGCAGAATAGATTCACACCTCCTCAATGTGTGTTACCACAGCGTACCTGACACGTAGACCTCTGGGCTCTCTCTTCCCTTTCTTCTCAGTCCGCTCCTTCCCCCTCAGGTAACCTCAACTCTGTAGTTATATTTCTACGGGTTGTGTTGGTTTAGCTTTGTCAGTTCCTATATTTTTTTTCTCTATATTCCACAGATGAGTGAAAAAAAATACATGGAATTTGTGGAATCAAAAAAATAGTATTTTTCGTTCTATTACCTTAAAATACCGGAATTTCAATAGAGAATGCACTGAATCTGTGTATTACTTTTAGTAGGATTGTCATTTTGACTAGATTGATTCATCCCTCCATGGACATGAGATGGGCTATCTTTCCAACTCTTAGTGTCTTGTTCTATATCTTTTAACAATGTGTTTTCGTTTTCATTATACAGATCTTTTGTTGCCTTTGTTAAATTTATATCTGGGTGTTTAATTCTTTTTGATGTGATTATAAATGAGATTGTTTTCTTAGTTTCCTTTTCTTCTTGCTTGTTATTTGCAACAAATTTTTGTGTATTTTTTAACTTGCCACTTTATTGTGTTCATTTATTGTTTCTAATAGTTTTTCAGTGAAGTCTTTAGGGTTTTCTATATATATGTATATATTACTGTGTTATCTGCAAATAATGATAATTTGACTTCTCTTTTCCAATCTGGATTCCTTTAATTTCTTCTTCTTGTCTCATTGTTCTGGCTAAGACCTCTAATATTTAAGTGGTAAAGATAGACTTATTTGCCTTGATCTTGACCTCAAAGAAACACTTTCTATTTTAATCATAGTGATGACACTGACTGTGAGTTTATGGCCTTGATTATGTTGAGGTATGTTCCTTCTATGCCCATTTATTAAAGAATTTTGATTGTAAATGGGTGATGTATCTTATCAAATGCTTTCTCTGCATCTATTGATGATATGATCTTTGTCCTTCCTTTAGTTGAAGAAGCATATTACATTCATTTATTGTGAAAGCACATGTGCACCCCTGGAATAAATCATGCTTGGCCATGGTAGAAAATTCTCTTTGTGTATTGTTGAATTCAGATGCTACATTTTGTTGAGAATTTTCACATCTTTGTTAATCAAACCTATTGATCATTGTTTTGTGTTGTGCATGTCTGGTTATAGTATTAGGGTAATGTTGGCCTTACAGAATATATCAGGTAGTGTTCCCTCTTCTTCAAAGTGTTCTCTTTGAAAAAGTTTGAGTGAAATAAATAGAAATTCTTCTTTGAAGGTTTGGTAGAATTCACTTGTTTTGCTTTATGAGAGACTTTTGATTACTGTTTCCATGTCCATAATTGTATTGCTCTGTTTAAATTTTCTGTTTCTTCTTGGTTCACTCTTGGCAGACTGTATTGTTCTAAATTTTCCACACTTATTCAAGGTTATCAAATTTATTGGCGTACTGTTGTTCATGGTAGTTTCTTATGTTCCTTTTTATTTTTATAGTATCTGTTGTCATTTCTCCTTTCATTACTAATTCTATTTATTAAAAGTTTTCTCTCTATTTGTGAGCCGAGCTAAAGGTTTGCTGATTTGGTTTATCTTTTTGAAGAACCAACTCTTTGCTTTATTGATTTTTTTTTTTTTTTTTTAATAGAGGCATGTTTGTTTGTTTATTTATTTATTTGTTTGTTTGTTTTTGTTTATACATGCACTGGGTACAGTCAGAAGCGCGGGAGGGTGAGAGAATTCACCAGAGCCAGAGCGGGGAGCAGAGCAGGCAGAAGGACCGAAGTGCACTGCTGAGGGGAGCAGCGGGCGGCAGGAGAGGTCTGCACGCCATGTGGGACCCTCCTCCAGTGGCCGGGGAGCAGCCGGGGATCGAACCGGCGCCGCAGAGGCTGCGGGCAGCTTCGCAACCCAGCGCTCAACCGCTGCGCCACCGGGGAGGCCCTGCTTTATTGATTTTACATATTGTCTTTTTGGCTTCCCTTTCATTTATTTCTGCTCTAATTTTTATTAATTCTTTCCTTCGGTGTCTTGGTTCCTTATGTTGTTTTTCAAGTTGCTCTAAGTATGAGGTTATATTGAGGTTTTTCTTGTCTTTCAGTGTAGGCCTGTATTGCAATGAGCACCCCACTTAGTACTGATTTTGCTACATCTCATAGGTCCTGATAGCTTCTATTTTTGTTTTCCCTTGTAACCAGCCAGCTTTTAAATTCCACTTTAATTTCCTCATCGATCCAGTGATTATTGAGAAGCATGTTGTTTAATCTCCATGTATTTAAAGTTTCCCTGGTTTCCTTTCTGTGGATGATTTCTGGTCTTACGGCATTGTGATCAGAAAAAAATGTTTGTACGAGTTCAGTTTTCATAAAGTTACTAACTCTTGATTTGTGCTCCAAACATCACTTGTCCTTGGCAATTCTCCATGGGAACTTGAGAAAAATGTGAATTCTGCTGTTTGGGGGGAGAACATCCTATAAATGCAATCAGGGTTTTGTCTCCTTCACTCCCCCAGGAAAACTCCTATTAAGGCTTACCAAGTGTCCTATTAAGGACCCTAAGCCCAGTGGTTAAGTCTTAGTCCTCATCTTACTGACCTGGGAGTGGCATTTGACATAACTAGTCCACTCTTTCTGCTAAGCCGCTTTCCTGCTTGCTCCTTTTCAGTCCCCTGGCTTCCCAGCGTGCTGGCGCTGACCGCTGCAGTGCCAGGGCCCCGTGGCTCAGCCACCGTCTCTTCCACTTTCCCACCCCAAGCTCCCAAACTCTTAGTTTCACATATTATCTCTATGCTGATGACCCCAAATTCATAGTCCCAGCCTTGGCCTTCAGACCTTCTGCTTGGATGCCAAATAGGCATCTCCCTGGATTTATCACTTCCTGGACATAAAAGCCCTGATCTTGCCCGACGCAGGAAATGGCAGCTCCGCGAGCCCGCCGCCTGTGAGTCATCCTGGACGCCTTTCCTCTCCCTTCCCTCTCCTAACCCATCAGCAAATCCTGTGGTCTCACCTTCAGGAGTGACCCGGAAGCCCCGGGCCTCTTCAACACCGTCACGTTCACTGCTGTCCACGTGGCCCTCGGCTCTCCCCAGCACCAGTGCTGGCGCCCCTCCTCCAGGATTGCTTCCAAACACTCAAACTCAATCATGTCACCCATTGCTCAAAAGCTCGCAGAGGCTCGCATCCCACTCAAGGATGACAGAGTCCTGCTGCCACCGTGACCTCGTCTCCCGCGGGCCTGCTCTGCCCCCGCCCGGTCGCTAAGTCTCTTCAACACGTCGCACACCCTCCTGGATCGGGAGTCCCGCACGGCAGTTTCGTGTGCATCACTTCTCTAGAAAGGCACACGCACATGTTTTATTAAAACAGTGTTTTGTTCCGTGTTCAGTAGCTCACTTTCCGTCACTTCAAAATACACCAGGGGTATTTTCCTATGCAGGTGTCTCCACATGTTGAGAAAGCACCTTTGGTGGCTGACACTGGGGAGTCTGTCTTGCCTTCTCCTCCCTTCTTCTGACAGTGTGCCTTGCTGTTGAGAGGGCTGGGTCCTCTGAACCAAGCGTGGCATTCCCACTGCAGAACCTTCTTGGCACTGTGCTGCTTTCGTCTTTTGCTGCCTCTTCCCTCCCTGATCTAATTAATTAGATTACGAATTCCGTGGGGACCAGAGAGTGTGCATGTTTTGTAGTTTTGTATCTTTCATAGTTGTGGGCTCAGTACCTGCATGTTGAGCGGATGGACGGATGGATGGACGGACAGATGGATGGTGGTAGACGGCTGGTACGCGGTGAATAATGGTGCCTGCTCTGTATGGGCACAGCACTTAAGTGCTTTATATACATTGTCTTATTACATTTCCCAACAAGCTCTGTGAATTAGATACTGTATTATAATTTCCATTTTGTAGAAAAGGCTCAGTGGAGGGAGGGGCTGTCGCCTGTCTGGAATCACAGTTCCTTAGCGACAGAGCCAGATCCAGCCCAGGGCTGCCTGCTCCAGAACCCAGCTTCCCCCGGCGACCTTGCACGCCTCTGATAAAGAACCTGTTTTGCATGGAATTGTTTCCTCCCGCTGAGGCTGGTTACATGTTTAATTGCAGAAAGCTCCCAACCCGTGATTAATAGATTAAGAGGGCAACTTTTTCCCTCCTGGGAAAACAGTTCTTTCATTAGCACAAAGACTTTCTCCAGAATAAATAACTCAACCCCACCGTCCTCTCCCCTCAAACACTCTTCCGTGGCCTCTCAAGGGTCCATCCTTGAGGAGTGGCCTCCTGGCCACTTGGTCCCTGCTGTTTCTCTGCTTTGCAGCGAGGCGATGAGCTCCCGGCCTGCACCCAGAAGGGACACACTTCAGCCCCAGGTGTTCCCGGGCAAGGTGGGCGGGCCCATCCGCTGTCTGTCAAACTCTGGGTTCTAGAAAACTGAGCTTCGAAGAAAAAAATAAAACTATCTGCGGAGATTTTGTTCAAGTTCCACTTGGCTAGCGGGCGTGCAATGCACACTGTAACAAAGCTTTAATATAATTAAACTTTAAATTCCATGTAGAATCTAGTGGGTAGGCAGATGTACCGGTGTGTTAAACTTTATGTCGCTTGAAAATGGTTTTCAAGTACATCAGAGGGAGCCCATCCAGCTGTAAAATTATCTGCTTTATGACGCCGCATCGCAGCTCTGATCTTTTTCTTTTAATTAAAAATATACCTTAAAGTTGAACCGTCCCCATTCACTCCTACCTCTCTGCCTCCTTCTTAAAATTTACCGACGGGAGCTGAAGTGGCACGGCGGTTCTGTGAACCTTGGGGCCTGTGTATGCAGGAAATCACTTTTCAATTAAATATTAATTTTTGTGGTTCTTCAGCTGGGCTTGGCCTGTCTCCAGGCCGAAGGGCAACAGCCCCGGTATCCGTGTCCAGGCTGTGAGGCCTTTGGCTGGTCCAGCCCCCCTCCAGTGGCTCCCAAATCCAGGGGGGCGAGATCGTGGCAGAGGCGGGGGTGGGGTGATCCTCGCCCGGCCTGCCCACCCGGCCCAGGTGGGGGCGGCCTGAGAAGGGTCTGCCCCAGGGTGGGGTGTCAGGGTCCCTGCTTGGACCTGAGCTCAGAGTCCCCCCATAGCCTGTGTTACTGACATCGCGATACCTCACTTCCTCTCCTCCTGGGAAGGTCATCCCTTTAATCTGGGGTTTCATTCTCCGTTTGACTGCACTGGCCAACAGGTGGCTACGCAGCAGTCCCTGCCCCCCGGCCTGGCTCGAGTCCCCTGGTCCTACGTGGGTGTGGATGTCAGTGCCTGGGAAGGGGCCTTGGCAGAGGGAAGGACACAGAAGGGCGGCCTGGGCCGGAACCCCCGGGCCTGGCTCTGCCTGCGGCTAATGAGCAGCTGTCAACATGCTCAGTGTTACTTTTTAAATGAGATCAATCGAATAAGGCACCTACGGTAGAGCCTGGCATACAGCAAGCACTGAATAAACATTGGCTATTATTGAGAGTATGAATATTTTATTATTCTAATTATAATCAGATCCTGGAAGGCCTTCTTTAGGATCCTTTTGGAACCTGACGGGCAGAGAAATAAAGGAAGAGACAAGAAATAAACAATTCCTCGCTTGCCTGGAAGACCTGTGGGTCCTCCGCCAGGAATGGGAGCAGAGGCATCATCTTGTTAAATGCCCCTCTGCTTTCAGAATGGAAAGTGGGGGGCCCCAGCAGCACACAGTATGTGGGGATGGTTCCCTGACTGCCCTGCTCTTCTAAAAGCTTGGTCGCTTCAAGTTCCCCAGCTCCCCCGTCACGGCTGGTTCCTGGCCACGCTCAGTGACTTTGTTGGGGTGACCATGTGTCCCCTGTGGTCTTACTGGGCCCTGCTGGCCGCCACCACCCTCCTAGCAGCAGGCAGAGTGACTGGCCAGAGGGCCTCATTGGCTGTTAAAGAACCTCAGTTTCTAGCAGCCTCGCTGCCTTCTTGCGCCCCACCAGGCACCCCGTGGCGGCCGCACCTGATCCCAGGAAATGCCCCTTCCACCCCTGTGCTGGAAGGCGGACGACGTGCCTCTGCGGCAGTAGTGCCCAGCCCGTTGCCAGCGGGGTGCCAGGCCGCTTGGGGGAAGCTGGCTGGCAGGGGTTGGGACTTCAGAGACTGTCAAAAAATTTCGCTCTGCACTCAGCCTGGGGGGACTTGCCAGGCGGCGCAGGTGAACCCAAGCCTCCACCCTCCAGGGCTTTAGATTCCCCGGGAAACCAGCCGCAGGGCTGAACCTGGGGGTGATGCTGCTTGCAGCCGCGCCCCGAGTGTCTTGCCAGCTCAGGCTGTCACACCGAGCGCAGCAGAACACAGTAGACGAGCAAGCAGCAGAGGCTGGTCTTCGCACTGTCGGGGAGGCTGTGCGTGTGAGCTTGGCGCTGGCAGGGGGGCTTTGGCGAGGCCCCTGTGCCTGGCACACGGACAGCTGCTTTCTTGCCGCTGTTGCACCCCTCCCAAGAGAGCAGGTCCTTCGCCCTCTAGGGAGAGACTCCACGGAGAGCGCGGGTGTCGCTGAACCAGGCGAGACTTTCCTGGGGACTCAGTGCGAGGGAGCCAGTGCTGGGCAGGGGACAGCCGGGGAGGGCCTCGAGGGCGGCGTGCGATGGGGAGGCAGGACAGGGCTTGCTCCGGGCTGGGCTCGGCCTTCTCCCCCCGGGGGGCTGGGAGTTAACCTAACACTTAGTGTCTATCACGGCGCCTGCTGGTCAGCGTGGTGCCCAGATTGTCTGGACAGGGCTCTTCAATTCACGGTCCAGCGCACCTGTCCAGGTAGGGCCTCTTCCCCAGCTGCCCGTGTGTGCTGGGTGAGCTCGGAAGCGCCGTCTCTCTGCGCTCCAGACACAGCGTCAAGGTCGCTCACCTCTGCCAGCGCGTCCTGGTGATGGCGGCAGCTTCCCAGACGAGCCTGGCCCCGCTTGGGTTAGCGAACAGGTCCTCTCCAAATGGGACGCCGCTGTCCCAAGTAAAGCCGTCAGGAGGTTCCCGATCATTCAAACGCCTGGGGGTTCAGCTGCCGGGGGGCATCAGTGCCTGGCTGCGATGGCCAGGAGCCCCGTCCCCGCTGGTAAACGCAGGCACAGAGGCGGGAAGGTCACCCCCGGGCCAAGTCCCGCCGTCGGACTCAAGCTCCTTCTCCCAGGGCCTGTCTCTCCGCTGCTCTCGCTCTAGGGAGAAGCCCGGGAAGGGAAGAAGGATCCTCGGCGCAGCTGAGCTCCTGGGGCGAAAGGGCCGGACGGAGAGTCCTTGTCCAGGGCCCTTCTCGCCGCCTCCCGGAGAATCCCTGGGAACCCCGAGGAGGGGGGGTGTCCGGCAGGCTCCTCGGCCGGGCGGGAGGCTCCCCCTGCTCCCCCAGGCGCACGGCGGCCTCCAGGCCCCTCTTCATCTCGCCTTAAATCAGGGTGCAGTGGGCTGCCGGTTTCTTCCTGTGCTGTATTTATGGAAACCGCTAAAGACTTCAAAAAGGGTTTAATTCAATGTGAGGTTCTATCTTTGAAGAAATTTGTTTAATAGTGCAGGGAAAATTGGGCTTTTAATACAGGAGGAGCGGAGAGAGCGGCTCTGCAGCTGAAGAGAAAGTGGAGCCAGAGATGGCCGTGCCCGGAGGCCCCAGGCTGGGAGGAGGGGTGCAGCCTTGAGCAGGCCTCCCCCGTGGGGGCGCCGTCCAGCCCTGGTGCCCTCAGGGTGTCCAGGGCACGGGACAAGGGCAGCTCAGTGTCCAGGAGTGGGCGCCCGGATTGGGGAGGCGCTGGACGGGGCCTGCTAGGACGGGGCAGGATGAATTAATCCGTGAGGCTCTGAGCCCCCAGGGCTGCGGCTCTTGCTGGCCCCCTCCCCCACTTGCTTTTGGGCATCCTCAGCTCAGGCTGCACAGCCTCCCTGGATCATGGGGAAGGTTGGCTTTTAGAGAAGCACAGAAACGGGGGAGGGGAGAACTGTCATGCAAAGAGCTTGGGAGGAGCACGTTCCTAGGTTCAAACCCCCTTCTGCTGCTTGTGAGTTGGTGACCTGGAGCCTGCTTCCTAGTAACCTCGACCTTCAGCCTGCTCACCCCCACAGCACAGAGCACCCAGGCCTCCAGGCCTTGCCGTGGACAGGAGCCATCGCCCCACTTAGCAAGCACCTACTATGTGCCTGGCATGGCTGCTGCCAGGTGCTTTAATTGGCTCATTTTCTTGAAATGCAAAGGCGTTTCTAAAGGCCCCGGGAGCCTCCGGAAGGGCGGCTCCTCCTTCCCACCCTTAGGAGAGGTAAGCAGCCCGGACAGCAAGAGCAAGAGCCAGCTGCCCCTCGCCCTGCCCGCTCAGCCGGGTCTCCCTCCAGGCTGCGGCGGCTCCACCAGGGACGCATCAGATGTTCATTTTCACAGATCCTGGAGGCGGAGGAAGCACTTGCGGAAGGAGAAGGGAAGAGATAAGAACACGCAGAAGGTTATCTTTCAATTAGGGGAGCAGTGATTCTCCCGGCAGGAGTCTGGGCTGGGAATACCCACTTCCCGCTCTGAGGAGAAGGAAACCTGTGGGGCTTCTCTCCGGGGCGGGCGGGCTGCCACGGGGCTGCCCCTCCGGGCCTTTCTTCCTCCCACGTAGGGACCCCACCAAGCCCTGAGGGTTCCTCTCCCAGGAGGTCAGAGCAGGGCACCCCTACCAGCCAGGGTGGTGGGCAGACCTGTTCTACTGCTCAGGGCGGGGGCAGAGGGAGCTCATGGGGATATAGGGGGTCTCAGATGGGGAAGGGCAAGGCTGGGCGCAGAAACAGGCTTATTTTCTGCCTCTCTGTGGTGATCAAATATAGCAGGAGAAATGCTTTCTTCCGCGTTGTAGAAATACCGGCTCAGCCCAGGGAATGCTCTGGTCACTTAGTGGCTGTGTGACCTAGGGGCAGCTGCTCATCTCTCTGAGCCTGAGATAATAGCACCCACCTCTTAGGACTCTCAGGGCATCAAAGGAGTTAATATCCCTGCAGTCTTGTTTGGGTCTGAGCTCGGCTCGGTTTCCTGGCTGGTCCTGGCCGGACACAGCGTGTTCACAGGTCACAAGAGCGGGGCGGCGGCATTCTCCAGGGGTGACTGCCGTGAAGGCGGGGAGAGGGGGTGGTCCAGCCCATTTCCCAGCACAAGCTGTGCCTGGGCCAGCAGCCAGTGGTCAGAACCAGCCCGGAGATGCCCACGGTGTCAGGGGTGAGGGGAGGCAGGTGGACAAAGCACTCGTGGGGACAGGCTAGGGGAGGGGAGTGAGTGGGGACAGTGTCGGGGCCCTGATAGCGGGGAGGAAAGAGGTGTTTCCTCCAAGACCTGGCAACCTCTGCACCTGGCTTCTCACCCCCGTGCTGTGGACATCCTGGGCTGCGCCCCCCTTTGCCTTGGGGCTGTCTGAGGCTTTGCAGGTCTAGCCGCCTCCCTGGACTCACCAGGCAGGTGCCAATACTTCCCGGCCCCCCAAACTGTGACAACCCCAGATGTCTCTGCACATTGCCCCGTACCCCCAGAATCCCCTGCTCAGCACAATGCAGACCCCGATTCTTAGCATTTTGCAGGGGGGTGTTGGCCTGCACCGAAGGGCAGGGTGAGGAGCCCAGGGGCGTGGCGGTCAGGACTCAGGACGCTCAAGGACAGGCCCTGCGCCCGGTGGGACGGCCTTGGCCGATATTGATTGACTCATCAGATGATCTGCCTCGGCTGCCTGCGTTTGTTTACAGGGTGAAAATTAATGCCACAGATGTTTACTGTATAATAGGATTGGAAATCTGTTGGGGGAGCAACGGTTGGGAGTACTGGGCCAAGAATGAGAAAAACACGTTTGCATAAAGGAGGATTTGGTTCAGTAAGTCACACGCGGGGCTCGCTGGCAAACGCTAACAGGAAACCCACGTCCCCTCCCCCGGGCCACGCTGGCCTGCACGTGGGGCTCCCCATCTGTCCTCCGCACCCCTTCAGGCGTTTTCGTGATGGAGAGCACATCTCCTGAGAGGGAGCACCACGCCTAATTACCCGTCACCAGCGGCGTGGAGGGCCGGGGTCCACCCGCTCCCTCCTGGGCGTCTCCTGTGCTGGGCGCCCTCACCAGCCGGCCTTCCCGCTGACCTTGGGCATGTGGGGCGCCCCTGGTGACTCCCCTCTTGGCTCTGTTCTTGCTATGCCTTTGCCTGGAGCCAGGTCACTGTGCTCTAAGCTGCGACTCTCTTGCCAGAGCATCTAAGCCACTCGCCAGAGAACCAGCTAGCCGTGTCTGGGATCTCAGGAATCCGGCAGACGGGCACCCCAGGGATACCTCACCAGGGTTCCTGCTTCCTCTGGCATTGGGGGGTCCTCTGGGTGAGTCAGCTGCATTCCTTGGGTGGAATGCCTGGTGACCAGCAGGAAGCCCCAGAGGGAACCCCCTTTCTGGAGAGTTCTCCTCCCCTGGACCCGAGCGCACGCTCTTCATTTGTTTTCGCCGTCCTTATGTTTTTCTCTTCAACCGGCTCTGATTGGATTCAGCACAGATTAACATTTTCCATTATACATTATAATGTGTTTTTTTTTAAACCAAATCTCCCTTCACAGATTGCTGTCTTCATAATATAGGAATTATTTCTCAGTCACTTTAAAAGTCCTGCTTCATTAGCTTGGTGACTGTTTGGTAATTTGCAAAGTCACTTTCACAAGTTTTAATACTGCCCGGTTGAGAACCACAGTCATAAACGTGTTAGGTCCTAACAGCGTGAGGACTCGTCTGGGCTGGAAGGACAAGAGCCGCTCCTTAGCTCTGACCTTGACTCAGGCCTGCGCCAGGCGACATGGCGGGTGGGCCTCCCCCGGGGGCTCAGGCCTCTGTCTCGCTCCTTCCTCACAGCTCCCTGAACACCTTTATTTCCGCCTTTATCCTTCCTTCCGGAAGGCTCTTCCCCACGTGAAGCCTCACATCGAGACTCATCCTTTCTGTCCCACCCCGCAGGGCAGTCAGGGTTTCAGTCCCCAGGCCAATGTGCCCTTTGCAGCACCCAGATTCCAGCCTCCTTTCCAGCTTTGGGGTTTTTTTTTGTATATAAGAACTGGGGTGCAGGCCAGAGGTGCAGGGGTGAGAAGACTCACCAGAGACAGAGTGGGGAGCAGAACAGGCGGGCGGACTGAAATCCACTGCTGAGGGGAGCAGCCGGGAGGCAGGAGAGGTCTGCTGCACCGTGTGGGTAGCTCCCTGGCTGGGGATGGAGTGCAGGCCGCAGCGGTGATAGCCTGGGGCTCAACCCCTAGGCCTACCACTTTTTGACAGATGCCACTGCCTGCTGGCAACAGGGTCCAGAGACCTATGTTTGGAACTGGGGGGCCTTTTCCCCTCGCCCGGGTCGAGCTCCCCCGAGACAAGCCAGGGAAAGGGAAAGTGGACAAGTTCTCCAGGAGGATGGGGCCGCTCCTCTGCCCCAGGCCTGCGGCGCCTGCTGGCTGGAGGGCCTGGGACTGCACCCTCTCCGCAGAGGCTGGAGCCTCACGCTGCTGTCGTGTTTCATTTGCCCTGATTAATCTGGCGTCCGCGGGAGCGGGAGGGAGCGATGTGCTCCCCCAACCTTTCACAGATGTTTCAGGCCAAGTTTTTCTGGCAAAATCGATTTTGACATTTTGATAAGAACCCATTCGCCGTGTTCTGTATTTTGAATCTTTGACTCTAAGCTGTTCTGAAAGCCAGCTGTGGGCCTAAATCTTGTTTGTAAAATCTGCATACTGCACCAGCAGCAGAAACGGCGAGAAGCTCGGGTCATTTCCTAGACACTCGAAGCCAGTTCGGCGGACACGGCGACATTGAATCACGCCGGTTTATCAGGCTTCGGCGGGAGGCGGCTGAGAGGTGCATAATGAATGTCTTGAACCAGCTTCTGTCTCTCGCAGTGTTCGGAATGCAAAAAAAGCAGACTGTTAATGGAAATATTTTGTATTCATGAAAAAAACAAAGTCCCTGCTACTTAGGAAACATGGTCGCGGCATAAACCCGGACATCCCCTCACCGCCGGGGAGCCTCGCTGCTTGGGAGAGGGAGAAATGACAGACTGGACTGGAAGCGTTCTAGGCCGCTGTTTGAAAGGTGTCCCCCCACCTACCAGAGCCCCCGTCGACAACGACATTTCAGGGGGGCCAGAGAACTCTACCCCGCCTGCTCCATCCTCGGTGTCCTTCTGCAGAATGACGCGAGCCGGGGAGGCCAGCAGCGCACAGAGCGCGGTCCTGGACCAGGTCGCAAGGCGCGCGGGTGGCGAGGAGTGGGGGTCCCACCTGCCCTTTTTCTTCCTGTGTTTGGCGGGGGGAGGCCATCAAGACACCCCCCTCCCAGCCAGCCTTCTGCTGAGAGCACGGCAGGGTGTTGGAACTGGGCCTCCAACCCTCTCCTTTCCTCGCCTTGGGGTCCCTTGGTCAAGAGGGGGGCCTGCCAGCCAGGGAAACTGGGGTTCAACATGCCTTTAGGACAGGGATGTGGTGGCGTTGGCCAAGCAGGAGCCACTGGGCTGGGCTCTGGTCTCCGTCCTGCCGCTGCCTTTCTCCAGGCCCCTGGGCACAGCAGCCCCCTTGGCACTGGGTGTTCCCCACCCACTGCCCCGGCGTTGTTGGGCTAGAAGCTTAGCCAGGGCACGGGAGACCTCGCCTCTGAGCCCTGCTTCCTCTGTGTCCTCACTACACAGACTTAGCTCAGGGGATGGGAGGTGCTTTGAGACGTTCCTGTGGGAGACAGCAGTGAAACAGGCAGGGAGAAGCTGGGGCTCACTCACCTGGCTAGAGGTGCCCTTAACTGGAGTCAGAAGATGAGTAACAGCAGCCCCCAGTGGGTGCAGCAGCCTGGGCGCCGCCAGGGTAGCGGGTGGGTGGCCGAACCTGGGGAGTGTGATCGGGTTTTAGGGAAAACCCCGCAACCACTTTGGGGAAATGCAGGTCAGATTGAGCCGTGCTGTCCAGACACACAGAGCCCGGCTGCCTGGCCCTGCACCAGGCTCTGGCAGCTGGACACTGGCAGGTTCTGTTCTGAACCCTGAGCTGGGTTTCAAAATGGATCAAAAAGGCCCAAGTTCCCTGCCCCAGTCAGGGTCAGCAGCTCCAGCGCCCGTGAGGCCTTGGAAACAGCTGGCTGGAAATGGGCTGGTCAGGTCAGAAAGGCAGGCGCCCCGAGGTGGTGTGATGGGGGACTGCTGGGGCGGCCTCAGGGGCCTGGCTCGGCTTGGTGGGGCTCCAGATTTGACTTGGACTTCAGGAGGGACGCGTGTGGGGTGGCCTCAGTAGCACCCGTGACCCCCAGCGGCCACAGGCTGTGGAGTCTGGTCCACCCCCCCCCACCACCATGTGTCCCCAGCTCGGGCTCCCATGGGGGGACACTGTCATCTTGCATGCGCAGCTTCTGGTTTGGGCCGCTGGACATGGTGGCCGCTCTTGGAGTAGGCCAGGGGGACGCATGTGGCTGCAGGGGCTTTTCCCTTCTCCCACCTCCCTTTGTGATTAACCCTGTTGTTGCCTGAGATTGAGCCGCATCCTGCATTGTGGGTGCACAGGTGGGGACCCACAAACTGTGAGCAGATCCCCCACCTGTGGACACTTCCAAATATGAACCAGAATGAGCTCATAGCACATCCAGCCAACTGACAGATGGAAGATTCCACAAGTTCTGTGGGGCACAGACCATCCCCCGCATTATTGCATGTAAACTGGTGTGACTTGGGGATTCTAGGACTAGACTCGGGGTGCCTCACCCAGCGTTCAGCATTCCTCCTAGACATCAGCAAAAGACGTGAAAATCAACTTTGACAAAATCATTTGCAGTTTTGTTCCTGACTAAGAACAAGAAGCAAATCAGGTCTCCACTGACAGGTGAATACACAGGACACCGTCCTGGGGGGTGCCTGTAGGGTTGTTGTAAGAAAAGCACTGTCAGACAGTCTCGTTGTCGTGTGAGCACCACAGCGTGCGGTTGCACAGACCTTCGTGGTCTCACCCGCCACACACCCAGGTGACCAGCTGGGTCTCTGGGTCTTACCTGTCACCATCACTGACTCAGGAGATTTCTGGAACATGCCATCTGGATGGACCTCAAACACCGCGCTGATGAAAGCCAGACGCCAGGGGGGTCAGGGGATATGTGTCATTAAATCAACCTCTAGATGAGGCAAAACTGGTCAGTGCTGAAAAAAATAACAATGGTGATGTGGGTGATGGTGCCTGCAACTTCCAGGGAAAGGCTTTTTGTGTTACTAGCGTCCGATGTGCCTTTGTCAACATCTACACCTTCATGCCTTTGAGATCCGTGCATTTATTCATGCTGTAAATTTTGTCTAAAAAAACCCCCCTGCGAACAAATATTGAACTCCAGTTAATGATATGCCTGCAGAAGCATAGGAATGTCTGCAATTTATTTGGAAACACGTCAGAAAATGAAATGGATCGATGCGTGTGGGCCTAGAAAGATGGATAGTTATAAAATAGAGCAAAGACAGCAAAATGTTAATTGGAGGACATGGGTGTCGAAACAAGGGTTTTCTTTCTGGGATTCTTGCAGCCTTCCTGCATGTGGGAGTTTTCATCATAACACGTGGGCGGGAAGCTGAGCGCATGTCTTCCGTGGAGTCTCTCCTGCCTGGTGAAGCCACGTTAAGGCATGAAGGGAATGCCGGACGCTGGCGCAGGTCAGCGGCTCCCTTTGCTTGGGGTGGCTGAGTGGGGAGCGCAGGGAGAGGCCCGCAGTGGCTTCACATGGGTTGTTCCAGTGTCTAAGTTAGGGTGAGGGTGGGAGTGGGTAAATGGGTCTTCAGACTTTGCAGCTGACATATACAGAACACACCTACTATCTGTATTAAAAACTGCACACGGGCCTCCCTGGTGGCACAAGGGGTTGAGCGTCAGCACTATGAAGCAATCCACAGCTACTGCAGCACGAGTTCAATCCCCAGCCAGGGAGCTACCCACAGGGTGCAGCAGATCTCTCCTGTCTCCCCGCTGCTCCCCTCAGCAGTGTATTGCACCTGTTCTGCTCCCCACTCTGTCTCTGGTGCGTCCTCTCGCCCCCTGCACCTCTGACCTACACCCCAGCTTTTGTATGCATAAATAAATAAGAAAAAAACAAAAAGCTATGCAACATTTTTTACTTATTTAAAAGGTTCTGAAGAAATTTTATTACAATGGTCTTTTAACTGGTACTGTTGGTTTACACTGCGTATGATTTTTGGGAACAGGTCACGCCTCTTCATGTATATGTTTGAGAAATTTCTTAAGGGAGATGCTGGGGTCTAAGAGGCGGGCTGCTGTTTAAATGGGCTTTATAGTCTTGGTCCAAATGCTGTTTATTTCCATGGTGAGCTGGGATTCTGGGGGCGTCCAGCACGGGGTACGAGTGCCGTTCCCATGACCTGGGTATGTGGCTCTTCAAAGGTCGGCTTCCTTTGGTTGCAAACGTGGAAAGTGATTTGTATTCCGTGTTCCCTGTTTGCAAATGGAAGCAGAAAAGTGTAGAAACTGGTACAGCTGGAATTCAAGTGAGGCTGATAACTCAGGCCTCAAATCCAACAACCTTCCTGCCTCACTCTCAGCAAGTGGTTTCACCTCCGACTTCTCCCATCAAAACAGGAGACTGGAAACCAGAGCGCCTCAGCCCCGCCCACACTTCCAGTGTCCGGGAGCAGAGGAGCAGCTGTCTTCCCCCCTCCTTGCACCTCCCCAGTCTTCATGGCCTTGCCATCATCTCCCTGTATCGATTTGCAGGGTTTTTGGTTTTTTTTTTTTAGTAGTTTTTTTTTTTTAAAGATTTATTTATTCATGCATGCAAGAACCGGGTACAGGCCAGATGCGCGGGAGGGTGAGAGGATTCACCAGAGCAGGGAACAGAACAGGCAGACTGACTAAGTACACTGCTGAGGGGAGCAGCGGGCACGGCAGGAGAGGCTGCGCGCCATGTGGGACCCTCACTGGTCGGGATCGAACCCGCGCTGCAGAGGCTGCGGACAGCTTCACGGTGCGGTGCTCAACCGCCTGTGCCACCAGGGGAGGCTAATTCATAGGGGGTTTCTGGAGGTTAAAGGATCAGCTTTCTCAGCCTGACCCGGTGCCCTTGCAGCAAATCCAAGCTGACTCTTCATGACCCCTTCGCCCCTCTGACCTCCTTTCTACAGCTTTAGATAAAAGTTATATATACCCTCACCCTCCTGGCCTCACCCACATGTCTTGGCACCGTCTCATACTGTCTCTCCCTTGTCCCCTGGTCTCCACACCCCGAGGGGGTGCTCCTGCCGCCCCTTCTGGCTGCCAAGCCTGGGCACGTGTCTCCAGCCTTGTCCCTCTGGGTTTCTCAGCCGGGTCACAGGCTCCTCTGAGGCTCCCTCCGGCGCTCCCTCCTTCCCCAACTGGTCCTCAGTGTCTGTGGCCTCAAGATTTGCCCAAGGCTCTCTGTTCTCCTCACTCTAAAAAATGCCCATTGGAAAATTTCACCCACTGGATGGCTCTGGTTATGCTTCCACCCCAGGCCTTCCTGCGCTGCCCTGCTGGCGTCCCCGGGTTCTGGAATGGTCGTCCATTGACCACTGGACACCAGCTTGGACATCCCTGCCCACTCCCTCCCCGCCCTAGGTCCTGGAGTTCACCCTCTGCGGGGTCCCCTGTACGTCAACCCCTGTGGAGTCTCCTCGGCCGGTTCCCGCAGCCATCAGAGCGTCAGTGCTGCCTCCTGACCGCCTGGAGCTAGGCCCTCTCCGCCTTGCTGCATACCGTAGTCCAGGCTTCCGTCATCTTGGTCCTGGATCATTGTAAACGCTTCTTAATCTTCCCCCGGCTCCTCTCCTGCCCTCCTTCAATTCATTCTCAATACCGAAACCAGAGCAATTTTTCTAAAGCTCAATCTCGATGATGTCGTTCCCCACTTAAGGCCTGATCCGCCTCCTTTGCCTCTCGCCCTACCCTCTTGAACTGGGTTCACCAGCAGCCTCCGGCTGCTGCAGCCGCCCGCCCCAGCCCCTGCGGGCTCCTCTTTCCCTGCAGGCTTTTCCATCTGGTTCTCTCCCTGCCATGATTTACCCATTCACTTGGGCAGCTCCTGTGCATCCTCCCGTGCTCAGCTTCGCTGTCACCTCCCCTGGGAAGCCTTTCCTGATTGTTATCCTTCACGTCTGCCACAATCATTCCCCCAGTGCGTCCTCCACCCGGCGCTGGGGTGGGGAGAGGGGAGAGGCGGGTGCTTCATCACAGAGGGCTGACATCGATGCGGGAAAGACAGCAGGTGAATCGATGACGGACCTGCAGCTTCCGACATGAGAACAGTGAAGAGAAGAGGCAGAGCAAGGCCCTGCAGCGCAGGGTTTACACGTGTGCGGGAACCCCAGTCACCCTCCCTGCCCCTCCCCCCGGCCCCTGCAACACTTAAACTTACACCTGGAGAGGTTGAAGCAGGAGGAATAAGAAATAAGGCAAAGGGGGTTTCTTGATAGGCTTGAGGAATAGAGAGACGAGCCGGGGGTGGGGCACAGTGGCGCTGGGAGAGCAGGGTCACTGCCTGGTCCCATGGTTGACAAGGTCAAGGCCAGAGATCGCGGGCAGGAGTCCAGAGTTGTCTTTGGTGCAGCAGGAGTGGTTGCCAGGGAGCTCTGCATTTGGACACAGCAGTGGCATCGAGGGGGACTTCACAGCAGCACGATCCACCCCGGCGAGGGTGCGGTGAGTGATTCCAGCTCAGCCAGCCTGGAGCCCGTGTTTTCATCACCCTGAAAAGAACCCTGGTCACCCCGTCCGCCCCTCACCTTCTCCCGCAGCCCGGCCATGGGTCTGCTCTGTCTCTGTGGTGCGTATCCCGCATGCGCCGTACGCTGTGACAGCCGCCTCCCTGAGCCGGGTTTACCTGCCGGTCTCAGGTGTAGACAGGCCCATCCACTCGCAGCCGTCAGCTGATGGGCAAGGCGGGTCCTGACGGTGCGTGGGCGGGACCCGTCGGCGGGTGTGGCTCTCCTGGGAGACGTGCTCTGGCCTGGGCTTGCTGGCTCCACGGCGGTGCCACGTTGGCCTTTCCAAGAACCGCCAGGTGGTTTTCCAAAGTGGGAGCTTCGTTTGATTTTCACACTGGAGATTTGTTGGGAAGGGCTAAAGGATTTGGTGCCCTCCTGCTGTGGAGACTGGATTCTAAGGGGCAGGCGTAGAGCAGGAAGACAGGAGGCTGTGGCAGGGTCTGGGAGAAGAGAAGCTCTTTCCCCGGGGCGTCGAGGGGCGTTGAGGGTGGAGGGAAGTGGGCAGGTGGGGAGCACCAAAGATGGCAGCAACACTGCAGGAGTCCCTGGGGCCGAGTGGAGAGGAGGCCCGGAGGGGTGCCCTGTGGCTGTCGTCTAAGAAACCTGTGGACGGGGTGCCGCTTAGTGAGGCTGGGGGGCTTGGGGTGTGAGCCCTGTGTGCTCTCTTTTTGGAACAGCGACATCCCAGATGCCTGTCAGTCCTCCCAGGAGGAGATGGGACAAGCAGACTACACGCAGCTGCGGAGGCCGGGGCTGGGGGGACTGTCACACAGCTGGGCCATCTGAGGATGTTAATTCACCTGCAGGGGGCCCAGAGGCTAGGCCTGAGCAAGCATTTGGGGGTTAAGGGGAGAAGAATTCACCCAAGGAGACCAAACATCACTGCCAGCAAGAGCGGGGGAGACCCGCAGACCTTGGAGGTGCTGTGGAATTGGGGAAGGCACATCGAGCAGGAAGGCAGGTGCCTGGCAGGGCACCGATGGCTGAGACTCATTTGGCCACATTTGTGCCACGTTGGTGGTGTGAGTGAGGGAGAGAGCGACAGGGAGCGAGCAGAATAGCAAACTCCTTCGCCCACTGCCGAGAAGATGGACAGAGCAATGGGACGACCCCGGCAGGGGATGAGAGGCTGAGGAAGACTTTCTCCAACACGAGACACAAGAGCGTGTGGAGAGGTAGACCAGATGACTCCGCGGACAGAGCGAGGTGGTGGCGGGAGACACCCTGGGGGAGAGGGAAGAGGCGGGCCCAGGGCCCAGGGGGACAGTGGCGCTGGGCGGCATTTGCTGAGTGAGTGAGAGATGGGTCGGGATGCGCCACGGTGCTGGTAACGCTGAGAGAGAAGGGTGCCTCCACTTGTGGGGTCCTCCCCTCCCCCATCTCCGAGCCCCTAGCAGAGAAGTCAAGTCCGCCTGCACTTATCTCGGGACCTTTGGCACGTTGCAGGGCCTGAGGTATTGACTTAGCGCTTCGGGGACCCCGCGGGCCGGGCTGGCAGCATCGCCAGCTATTTGGAAGTCCAGGCAGACAGATTGGATCGGGCTGTTGAAGGAGTTTGCCAGTTTGTGATGGGAATTGAGTTGAATTTACTCTCATTTTTTTTGCCAGCTGTACTTGGCCAAATATTTATTTAATCTGAGGATTCTAGAGGAGAGCTGGGGTTTGACGGGCAGGCGGCTGGCTGCCAGCATGGCCGGTGTCTGCTCCGGCTCCCTCCCCTCGCTCTGCCCGGGCAGCGGCCACCCCACCGCGGCGGGGTCGAGACACAGAGCGGCCAGGGTCTGCGGCCGCCATGTGCTGAGCTGCGCTCCATCCGGTCAGACCCCAGGAAGGGCTAAGCTTGCACCTTTGGAGGCCAGGGGGCGATGGAAACGGACAGATTGAAACAAAACGACTCATTATTTGTTTCCGCAGAGTTTCGGCCAGCGAGCGTCACCTGATAAAGGGTGATTAATGGCACTCAGAGATGGGCACCGTCTAAGCGCGTGTGGGTGTGGAGGCCACAGGTCCACAGTGCCCGTGATGCCAGGGCCGCTGCGGGGTGGAACAGCAGGTGCTGGTGCCCCGGCCTGTCTCGGTGGCTACAGCGGCCGTGCCCACACCGTCTTTTTTGGGCACAGCTGACATGGAAAGGGTTGGCTCTTGGGAACTGTCACTTTTCTTCATAAAATAGCATCTGACAAAGCTGCTGGAATACACGTAGTTGAAAAACGTTGAAAGCACGAAAGAATAAGCAGCTCTCAGTGGCTTAAAAATGATCTACTTAAAAAAAAAAAACTCAGAGTCAACCAAATCACTTCAATTGTCTGAGATGGACGGAGGCCAATCTGTCTCCAGTGGCTGGAGACCTTTGCTGAGAACGGATTAGTCAGTACCTTGTTATTTGGAGGGCAATGTAACTGCACCTGCACACACACCACCTTTGTCCAGTCTTAATCTCAGCCTAATTTCATTTGATAATTTTGAAAAGAAATAAGCACAACACACCCGTCGTCACCCCATGCCCGCCCTCCCTTCTGCGCAGGGAGGGTGAGTTTTGTTCTCATGCGAACTTTTCACTCCATTGTGTTTTTATACTTTTATTGCATATCTACGCCTCCTTCACCATGCAAAGCATAGTTGTGTAGGTTTTAAAACTTTATATTAATGAGACCATCACATTCCACACTCACTCACACGTGATCTAGTTCATGTTCTTTAACTGCTGTATGGAATTTCAGTGCATGGACATTTCTCGAAGGGGCGTGTGAATATTTAGATATTTTCATATTCCTAAAAGTGGGAATCTTTGAAAGTAGAGCCCATATTTCTGTTTTACCAATGTTGTCAAATTTCTCTCCAGAGTGGATGTATGGATGTAGGCACCCACAGTCAATGTGTGGGTTCCCACTTGTCCACATTGCTATCTCAGAATTAAAGATGTTGGCCAGGGCCTCCCCGGTGGCGCAGCAGTTGAGCGCTGGGTTGCGAAGCTGCCCGCAGCCTCTGCAGCACCGGTTCGATCCCCGGCTGCTCCCCGGCCACCGGAGGAGGGTCCCACATGGCGCGCAGACCTCTCCTGCCGCCCGCTGCTCCCCTCCGCAGTGTACTTCGGTCCTTCTGCCTGCTCTGCTCCCCGCTCTGGCTCTGGTGAATTCTCTCACCCTCCCGCGCTTCTGACTATTCCCAGTGCTTGTAGAAATAAATAAATAAATAAATCTTTAAAAAAAAAAAAAAAGATGTTGGCCAGCCTGAAGATCATGAAATATTCCATTTGTCTCTATTTCTACGCTGCTAGCGGGGTTGAGCTGCTTTGCATACATTATTGGTGATTTGAGTTTCACTGTGAATTGCCCATCCACTTTTTATTTTTTGCCCATTTTTACCCCCATTGAGTTGTTTGTCTTTTAGTGATTGATTGACTTGTAGGGATTCTTTATATTTTCTAGGTCTTGATCCCTGTCTGCTATCTGCATTATAAATGTATTCTCCATTTGGAGACTTAAAAAAAAGAAACACTATATGACTTCACTCATAGGCAGATGGTAAACGAAACAAAGGAGCAAAGACAAACTTTCAGATTATAAGAGCAAAATGGTGGCAACCAGAGGGGAAGAGGGAGGGGCAGCACAGGGGTCACTTGTGGGGCGGCAGCAAATCCAGTGGGGCGTGGACGGATGCTGGATTAGGACATCAGTTCTGAGACACAAGTGGTGTCCTAAACCAGCATGACTTCAATGAACTTTTTAAAATGTTCTGAAAGATGTTTTGGTGGATAGAATTCTTCATTTTTATATAATCCAATTTTATCAATCTCACTTTTTTAAGAAATTTTTTTTGCATAGAAGAGCTAGCTGGGGTATAGGCCAGAGGAGCGGGAGGTGAGAAGATTCCCCAGAGACAGAGTGGGGAGCAGAGCAGGAGAATCTACTGAAATTCACTGCTGAGGGGAGCAGCGGGGAGGCAGGAGAGGTCTGCCATGCCGTGTGGGTAGCTCCCTGGCTGGGTTTGGAACTCAGGTCATAGCGGTGATGGTGCTGAGATTTACCCCCTAGGTCCCCAGGGAGGCCCCCTCAATCTCACTTTTTATAGTCAGGGCTTTTCTTAGTTAATAAATCTTTCCCTATCCCCAACCATAAACACACATTCTAAAAATTTTATGTTTTTGACTTGCACATTGGAGTTTTAATCCAGCTGGCATTCACTGTGCGTGGGAGAATTCGTATTTCTTTGCCATGCTCAAAGCCAGTGTGCCCTGCCATTTATGGACTGGCTCATCCTTCCCCAGGATGAAGTCTCCATCCGCGCTGTCTCTGGCACAGACCGCTGGCTCGCACTGGGGCACAGAGCTCCAGATCGCTGCGTCCATCCATGTCAGCGCGTATCTCCACGTGTATCCTGTACCTGTGGGCATTCTGTCTCTAGGCTTCTTATTCCTTGCAGTGGAGAGTGTCTCCTCCTGCCCGGCCCGCCACCGTCCTCACTGCTGTAGTGTACCACGGCTTTTAGCAAGTCTCGCTCTGTTAGATCGAGATCCCCCACTGCAGCCTCATTCATATTCCTCAGATCCATCTTGTCTGCTCTTGGGTTTTGCCGTATCATGGAAGATAATCTTGTCAACATTCTCAGGTTCCAGTGGAGGTTTTGACTGGAATTACACTCAATCTATTGATCAGTTTGGTGAGAATTGATCTCCCCGTGATACTGTCTTCTGTCTTTGCTCATGATCACCTCTCCACGTGTTGCTTGAGTTCCTGTAACGTGTTATGGTTGATGCATACATTTTTCTTAGGATCTTTATATTTTTAATTGCACTTGTAAATGGAATCTTTTAAATTGTATCCTCTGTTTGTTGATCTTGTATGGAAATGTCGTTAATTTTCCTATGTGGATCCTATAGCCAGCCACATTGGTAAAATCTTTCATTAACTCAATGCTTTGTAAATTCTTTTGGATTTGATATAATTAATCACATTGTCTGTGAAAATTGAGAATGTTCTTCCTACTTCTCCTTTCTTATAGCTTTGCTATTATGTTCTTGCCTACTGTGAAGATTAGGATTGCCAGTACAAGGCTGAGGGGAAGTGGTGATGCAGGAATTAGGAGAGTCTTCTAATGCTTCATGGTTAGTACCCAGTGTTTGCTGTAGGTTTTTTTTTTTTTTTTTAAAAGATTTATTTATTTATTTACACAAGCACTGGGTACAGGCAGAAGCACGGGAAGGTGAGAGGATTCACCAGAGCCAGAGCAGGGAGCAGAACAGGCAGACTGACGAAATACACTGCTGAGGGGAGCAGCGGGCATGGCAGTGGAGGTCTGCGCGCCATGTGGGACCCTCACCGGTGGCTGGGGATCGAACCGATGCTGCAGAGGCTGTGGGCAGCTTCGCAACCCAGCGCTCAACCGCTGCGCCACCAGGGGAGGCCCTTTTTTTTTGTATAATATAAAATCTTTATTAGCGCAAGAAAGTTTTCTTGTACAGCTAGTTTGCTTAGAGTTTTGATTTTAAATGGATGTCAAATGCATTCAATGCAGCTATTATGAAAGATCATGTAATTTTCTCCTGTAAACTGAATACAGTGAGTTTTATTTTTCTAACGTTAAGTTGACTCTAATTCTAGAATGAATCCAGCGTCTTCCTGATGTGTTATCAGCCTTACACATTGCTGGATTAGGTTTTCTAGGATTTTGTTTAGGCGTTTTGCCTTGCGTCAGGGGTGATGCGTCAGGGCCTGTGTTTTTCTGTCCTTAGGGTGTTCTTGTGAGACCTGCTGTCCAGACTGTGTTAGTTTGGGGCTATGAGATAATTATGTTTTGGTTAATGGAACTATTCAAATGGCACAACCATCTGGGCCTGGCATTTTTACGTATTGCTTTAATTTTTGTGCGTTTACAAGAATAGTCCTATTGCTATGGCTATTCGAGGCAGTTTTAGTACCATTCCCCCTCGGAATTTGTCCATTTCATTTATGTTTCAATTTATTGTCGTGAGACTCATCCGGCATCTCAATAACTTTTTAATCTCTGAGGTATCTCTGGTTGTGATGTCTGCACTCATAACGTGTCCTTCTTATGAGAATTTTGTCCATTGTATTGTCCTTTCCAAAGAACCAGCTCTTCAATATCTAAAAATTTTCTATTTCTTGAAATCTCTTTTATATTTATTTCCTACTTTTTATATCCTTTGAGTTCATTCTGTTTTCCTTTTTCTATGTGCTAAGTGGGAGTATGGTTCATGAATGTTTAGCCTTCCTCGCTTCCATGCGAACATTCACAGTCATCAGTTCCCCACCAGCACACGTCTGCCTCCCACACAGCCTGCCATGGAGTATTTTGTTCGCCGATGACTTCTAGTGGGTGTTCCTTCCAGTGTATAACATTCACTATGTTTTATTTTTTGAGTTGTTTAAAATCGGTTTCCTAATTTCCAGACATATAGGGATTTTTTCAAATTCTTTTTGTTATGATTTCATATTGACTTTTGCTTTCTAGTACAATTGATTGTTACTCAGAACATGAGCTATAAGAGGCCGGTGCTTTCTGAAATTTTTGATCCCCAGTACCAGTTGCAGTAAATATGGACATAGAATAGGGTCCCCATTTGTGAAATGTCCTAAAATGCCCTTGGGTCAAGGTGGCCCATTGTGTCCTTCATTTCCTTTATGCACACTGATTTTAGTTTTTATTTGGTTTACAAATGGCTGAGCAAGGTGTGCTAAACACCTCTCATCTGTAATGGTGGATTTGTTAGCTCCTCCTTGTCGTTCTGTCCTTTATCGACTACCTCACTTCGTGATAAATTTGTTTTCAACTCGTTCCTCCTGGAGCTAGAGGGAAATGCAGCTCACTCCTTGCTCCATTTGTCCAGGGGCCAGTGCAAGGAAGGCTGGAATCCCATCTGTCATTTTCAGCCGCAGTGAGCTGTTAAGAATATGTTCAATCGTGTTAATTTAGAAACAGCCCCACCCTGCCCCCCAACACATACACCCCTGTGCCTCTGCTCCCCAGCTCTGTCCACCCAGCATTCCCACTGTCCGGGTTTCAAGGTGAGCTTTCCATCTCCCAAGCTCCAGGCAGCACTCACCTCCTGCTACGATGATTTGTTTCCGCTCCCGTGACCTCTGCCATCACCTGCTGCAGAGTGGCTGACATTGAATAAGTGGTCAACAAGTATTGATTGGACTGAAATAGTTTCTGCCCTCCTGGAGCTCCTTCCTCCTGCTTATTCTCCACCCCCCACCCCCACTTCGAATCCTCCCCTGACAATATTTATTTATCGAGGTGAAATTCCCATAACAGAATTTCAACCATTTTAAAATGTAGCATTCAGGGGTCTTCGGCGCATTGGCACTGTCGCCTGACCATCCTATCTGTCCCTGTCACCTTCGCCCCCCCAGGCTGTGTGTGGGGTCCCCTGTGCTCCCCTCCCCAGCCCCTGGGAATTACCCCTCTGCTCTCTGTCTCCATGATGTTCCTCTTAAGGTCGTTCCAGGGACTCGGCTGTATGTGACCTTTCCTGTGTGGCCCCGTCCCAGCGCCTTTCCAGCCGCCACCAGCCTGCCCTTCCTTCCCATGGCCTGATGCCAGCATCCTGGCTCTGGATCTCCGGTTTGGCCTTTTCTGCCCCCCTTCTTCTGTGGGTGGATGCTGTTTCCCACCCCGGCTCTCCTTTACCCTCACGCTGCCCCCTCATTTTGTTTGCCACGGTGGGGAAGGGTTGGGGTGAACCCACGCAGATGGGGGTCTTCCCTGTTCTTAATGCGAGCACTCTGGAGAGGCCTGGGGTGGGCACGAGCGCGGGTGGGCCTGTGGGGTGGGCGCGGGGAGTGCGTGTGCAGGGCCCGCTGCGGCAGGAGGTGACAAGCGCCCCAGACGCGCCCTCCGGATCTGCTGCTCCACCTGAGGGGGCTCAAGAACGTCTCTGGCCAGGCCGGCCCCGGGGAGCGGGGGACACGGGGGCTGAGCATCAGAAGGGGCCTTGGCTTCCCGGGGCCACAGCCCTTGTCGGGACAGCGGGATGCACACCATGGCTCCTGCGGGCAGGTCCCCCCTGCAGCCCCCTGGCCTGCGACCCCGGAGGTGGGGAACAGCCCCTGCAAGGGTCTCAGGCCCCTGCCCGGGCGGCGCTGAAAGCTAAAATGAGCTCCTCTCCCCCGCACCGGGCCCTGCCGAGACTTGGCTGGGGACAGCCCGACTGGAGGGGAGCAGGGGCCAGGCGCACCCACAAGCAACCACCCAGGCCCCTTGGTCCCCCCGGCTTGTGGGGCAAGGGGTGGGCTCGTTGTCCTCAGGCCCTGGGGGCAGCGTCTGCTTTCCCGCGGTTCCAGCACTTGCGAGGCCCTGACCCAGGCGCGCCCCGACTGGGAACTGTACCCCCCGCCGCCCCCCCAGCAGGAGCACATAGCAGTATTCCTAAAACCAGATTCTCCTCGTGATCTTCGGTCGCGGGAGGGCGCAGGGAGGCCGCGGTAGCCGAGGGGCGACTGACCACGGGCTGCCCGCCCCCCAGGTGCCCCCCTTCCTGGCCGCACCTGCCCAGCGCTGACGGAATGACCGCATCTGTGTCTCGGATTCTAATTTTCTCAGTTCTCGCGGAGTTAGAGTCTTGGACAGTCTTTGTGATTTCTGAAAATCATTTAGAAAAGCAGGGCCTCCCTGGTGGCGCCAGGGGGTAAGCACCGCACTGTGAAGCTGTCGGCAGCCTCTGCAGCACCAGTTTGAGCCCTGGCCAGGGAGCTACCCACATGGCGCAGCAGACCTCTCCTGTCTCCCCTCAGCAGTGGATTTCAGTAGACCTGCCTGTTCTGCTCCCCACTCTGTCTCTGGTGAATCCTCTCACTCCCCACACCTCTGGCCTGCACCCCAGCTCTTGTATGCATAAATAAATAAAAAATCTGAAAAAAAAAAAATCTGAAAAAAAAAAAAAAAAAAAGAATTAAAAAGCACTATGTGCTAATCCTGGGGAGCAGCAAGCCTGATGCCAAAGTGTGATTTAGCAGAACCAGCAGGACCCAATGGAACCAAGTGGGACCTAGCGGGACCCAGAGGGATCTCCAGAACCCCTCAGAGGCCTTGGTTACTGAGGTCCCCCCACCCCACCAAGGGAGCTCTGGTGGGCCCCTCTGACCCTTTCTTTGTAACCACAGCGGCCAAGCTCTCTAGTCAGTGGACGGGACCCCTCTGGCTTCCCTCACCCCTGCACCCCCTGGGAGCTGCCCCGGGAAAGCTCCCTGACCTGGTCCCTGAACGAGAAGTCCCGCAGTAGGCACGCCATATTATTCTTCTGCAAAACTTATTAGCTTGGAAACTTAGTAAGAACAGTCTCAGCTGCAACCACTCTACCAAGTCACTAGCAAGAAGGAAAATTTATGCTTTAAAAATAAAAAAGAAACTCAAATGCATTAGTCAGTGTGAGGAAGTGTTCACGGAAAAGGTTTGTTCTCCCAGTAAACAGCCACGATGGGATTGTAATCAAATTTCTTAATTATTACCATAAATTTCGGGGACATAAAGTACACAAAGCCCTTTTTCAAAAAGTCTCTGCTCAGGAAGAAGGAACCCAGAGAACCTGGTTTGGCCGGAAGGTTCCAGAAGGGATGGAGCACATGCTCACTCCTCCGAGACCTGGGAGCCCACACACGAGCCTGCTGAGGACACTCAGTCAGGGGCTCAGGGCCGCCAGTTTTTTCAGGGGTTGGAGTGCACACTCACCCCCAGTTCTGATCACCCCAGCTGCTCCCAGGCAGTTCTCGGTGCCTCTGATCTTCACTAGTGGCTCCTGTTTGGGGGTGGGGGTGGGCTGGAGCCTGGGAGGAAGGAGGGGCTGGGGACCCTGGGGCAGAGCAGGATGGGGGCCCTTCAAGCAGGGGGCTGTGGTCTGGGTGGGCGGTCTCCATCTGAGGGGTCAGTGGGGATGGTCAACACCAAGTCGGGGAGCTTAACCCGCCGGTACGTGCTCCCCAAAGGCGTTGGCATCAGGCTTGCTGCTCCCCACCATCAGTACATGGTAATTTTCCAAATACTTTTTGAAAATCATTTAGACATTGGAAAGAATGTCAAAGATTCTAACTACACTAATTGAGAAAATTAGAAATTTGGAAACAAATACCATCAATTCTGTTGGCACCTCCTGGCTTGTGGGTGCCAGGAGGGAGAGAGACGGGGCTGGGGGCCAGCACACAGCTAGGCAGAAACCCTCTCGGGTGTCCAGGTGTTGTTGCCTCCTGTCCCCTAGGACACTCTGGCAATGACAGGAGACAGGTCGGTGACATCTGGCTGTGAGGCTGGTGGCAGTCTGGATGCCATGGGATTTGTCACGGGGACGTTAGAGGCGTGTCAATAAAATAATGGAATTCTCTGTACATGAGTGACCGATACCGGAGTTCCTGTCCTTGGACTTCTGTTCCCCAGCACCTGGAAGCCAGAGCGTCTGGGGTGGTGGGAGTGGGGGAGGGTGGGGGCGTTTGTGGGCCCCACATGCGCAAGGCAGCCCAATTCCACTGAAATGTTCGCGTTTTCAGCAGAAAGGCTCCACGCCAGACGACCGTCTGTGTGTCCTGTCAAGCAACCTTCAGAATTTAGCTGCAGCCCCCCAACCTTCCCCAAGTGTGCTTGCCTTTAGGAGGCCGAGGGGTTGGGGTACCCGAGGGCAGCCGGCAGGGCCAGGCCCCTGGGCCAGTCTGTGGGTGGGAGGCGGCTGCCCCTGGTCTCCAGGGACCCTGCCTGTGGGCACCGTCCTGGCCCAGCTCCCGCTGCCCTCAGCTCAGCCCCGCCTGGGCTCCAGGTGGGAGCGAGTCACACCAGGGGTCCCGCCCTGGCTGTGTGTGCCTGTCTGTGTGAGCATCTGTGTCCGCCTGTCCCGGCATGTACACGAGTGTGAGTGCCTGCCCCAGGCCCTGCCGCCCCTGGGATGCTGGTGACCAGCCCTGCTCTCCTAGACCTGGCGCCCTGCCTGCCCGGCTCCCGCTGGCCCTCGCTTCCGCCCCTGCGCCGTGCTCACACCTTACGCTTGCTGCCTGGAGTTGTGTTCATCCGGGATTGGGGGGCTCCCCACAGCAGGCACGTAATGAATGTCTGTTGCTAGAGGTGCTGTGTGTGCGGCCTCGTGTAGATGTGCCCATCTTAGGCCCAGGATGCAGAGGCCTGCCCAGGCCAAGTGGGTTCTTGAGCTGGGGCAAAGGCTGCCATGTGCGAAGGCGACCAGAGGTGCCCCTGCCACGAAGGCTGTGGATTTCAGTGCCGGGCGAGGAGGCTGGGGCTCTGTGTGGGCGCCCACATGCTGCTGGTGTCGTGCCCTGCGGGCAAAAGGTGGAGGGGGCCCCAGGAGGGACCCCTGTGTCAGCCAGAGAGCACCTCGTCTGCTGTTGAGAGCTCGCCGGCCAGAGTGACTCTACTGCTTGGAATCTGACCCCCCACCACTGTGTCACACAGCCCCCCAAAGCGGGGATGTTCCCTGGAGTGGAGCCCTGACGCGAACCCACACCGAGGTGCCACCCCCATGAGCGCCTTCTCCAGAAAAGCCCCGCCCCCACACGGAGACTCCTCCCCACAAAGCTCCTCCCCTGCAGCTGAGGCTCCTCCCCCGCAGAAGCCCCTCCCCAAGGAAGCCCCCCCCCGCTCCGCCCCCACAATCCTCCCCGCCTGACGCTCCTCCCCCGGGAGTCCTCCCCGGCCTGACGCTCCTCCCCCCGGGAGTCCTCCCCGGCCTGACGCTCCTCCCCCGGGAGTCCTCCCCGGCCTGACGCTCCTCCCCCCGGGAGTCCTCCCTCACCTGACGCTCCTCCCCCCGGGGTCCTCCCCGGCCTGACGCTCCTCCCCCGGGAGTCCTCCCCGGCCTGACGCTCCTCCCCCGGGAGTCCTCCCTCGCCTGACGCTCCTCCCCCGGGAGTCCTCCCCGGCCTGACGCTCCTCCCCCGGGAGTCCTCCCCGGCCTGACGCTCCTCCCCCGGGAGTCCTCCCGCGGCCTGACGCTCCTCCCCCGGAGTCCTCCCCGGCCTGACGCTCCTCCCCCGGAGTCCTCCCCGGCCTGACGCTCCTCCCCCGGAGTCCTCCCCGGCCTGATGCTCCTCCCCCGGGAGTCCTCCCCGGCCTGACGCTCCTCCCCCGGGAGTCCTCCCTCGCCTGACGCTCCTCCCCCGGAGTCCTCCCCGGCCTGACGCTCCTCCCCCGGGAGTCCTCCCCGGCCTGATGCTCCTCCCCCGGGAGTCCTCCCCGGCCTGACGCTCCTCCCCCGGGAGTCCTCCCCGGCCTGACGCTCCTCCCCGGGAGTCCTCCCTCGCCTGACGCTCCTCCCCCCGAGGCCGCGCTGCCCGCGGAGGCGGCTCGAGCCCTTCAGCGCGAGCGTCTGTTCTCGCCCCGCCGCGCCTGCCCCTCCCGCCCGGGGCTGCAGGGCGGTGCGGAGGGGGCTGGGGGAGGCGCCCCTGCACCCCGCGGCCCGCGGTCTCCCCGCCGGGGCTCTGGGAAGGGCCGCGGAGCTCGGCGGGCAGCCCCCCCCCCACCCCCCCCCCGTGTGTGCTGCTCTGATCGATGTTTCTGGAGACTCTTCGTTGCCCACCAGGGACAGCTCCGCGTTTGTGATTGGTCCGGCAAATTCTGCGCATTTCGGACCCTGTGCCGTGGCCAGGCGCGTCGTGTCGTGTCGCGTCGACCCCCCAGGCTGACCGGGCCCGGCCCCGCGCGGGCTCCGGCTCCTCCGCGAGGTCCCGCCCGCCCGCACTGACCGCCTCTCTCCTCGCGGGGCTCCGCTTTGCCCCGCGGGGCCGTCTCTGCGCAGCGGGAGCCCCGCGGCCGCGCGGACCCGGAGGGGCCCCTGCGGGCAGAGCCGGGGTGACCGCGCGGCGGGGCGCGCGGCGGGGGGCGGGGGCGGGTCGGGGCCCGCAGGGCGCGGGCCGGGGAGGCCCTCCCGTCCCCAGGCAGGTCCGCAGTGGCAGCAAAGCAGGGCCCGATGCCTGTCGAGGGTCTTGGCTTTGGGGTTTCCCGGGTTGGCTTGTGTCCACCCTGCAGAGACCCGACGGCCTGGACGCGCTCTCGCCGCGGTGGCCGCGCCCCGGGAGGCCGCCGCGGGCACAGGCAGGCCCAGCGCCTCTTGCCAGGACTGCTGATGCCCCAAGTGAGGAGCCCGCGCTCCGGTGCCGGGGGCTTCAGGGTCAGGCCAGGCACTCTGCGTCCCTGCGGGGCCACTTCTCCCAGACACGGGCAGGACGAGCTGTGACCCCGACGCTGCCCGCCGGTAGCAGGTGCTCAGTTCATGCAGCCGGTGAAAAGGGTTAATAACAATTCGAAATCACTCCCTAGCAGTGATGAATAGCTGCACTGCACAACCCAGCAACTACACAACCCAGGAACTACACAACCCAGCAACTACACAACCCAGCAACTACACAACCCAGGAACTACACAACCCAGCAACTACACAACCCAGGCACTACACAACCCAGCAACTACACAACCCAGGAACTACACAACCCAGCAACTACACAACCCAGCAACTACACAACCCAGGCACTACACAACCCAGCAACTACACAACCAGGAACTACACAACCCAGGCACTACACAACCCAGCAACTACACAACCCAGCAACTACACAACCCAGGAACTACACAACCCAGCAACTACACAACCCAGGAACTACACAACCCAGCAACTACACAACCCAGCAACTATACAACCCAGCAACTACACAACCCAGGCACTACCTGGTACAGCAGGAACTAGGAAGAAACGAGGAGACTTACACAGACCCCCACTAATCATGGGAAATGTTAATACATCACACTCAGCCCAAGGCAGAGAAGGTGGCAAAATCCTAGCAACATAATCAACAAGTTAGATAGTGTGGATGTATATTTAATGTAGGGATAAATTTACATCTCAGTAATATATAATGTACTTTCTTCTCAAGAAGAAATTTTTCATATACGAAAAATTGTCATATATGAAGTCACAGATAAACTTCAGTAGGTTCCATAGGGTACAAATGTTCCAAACAATACTCTCACCACAGTGTAGTGAAACCAGACATTATTAACAAAAACAAAAACAAAAACAAATGCAAATAAAAAGTTCCTTTCATCTGGAAAGTTTAAAAGCCTTCTGTTAAACAACTCTCATGAAGGGGGAAATAAAAAATGAAAAAGAAATAATGATAATGAAAGAAATAATGATAAGAAATAATCAATGATAATTTAATTTTAAATAATTAAAAATGAAAAAGAAATAATGAAACTACCTATCAGAACTTATGGGGAGCACTTAAAGCAGTGAGCAGAGGAAAATTCACATTCCGAAACATATTTACTAAACAAACAAAACAGAAAAAAGAAAATAAATGAACTGAATTCCAGCTTAAAAAGCTAGGGAAATAACCAAAAAGAAGTGTAAGAGCAAGCACAAGAAAGAAAGAAAAAAGCATAAAATATAAAGGCATAGAACAGAGGAACAATAGATCTAGTAACTCAGACACAGTTTCTAAAAACATTAACAAACGGACAAAACACTTGCTAACAGAAAATAAAGATAAAACATAAATGTATAAAATGTACGTAACATACATGTGTTTTATGTACCTTGTATACATTTATTTATGGGAGACATAGCCATTCAAAGAGGAGAAATTGAGTAAATCATAAGACTTATTTTACTGATCTCTATAAAAATGAAAGGAAAAGCCTAGATAATATACAACACCCAAACTGTGTTCCTTCTACACAGAAAGCTTAAATAAACCAATTTCCATAAAGGATTTAGAGAAAATCATTAAGGAACTACTTCACAAAAACCACCAGACATAGACGGTTTCACGGGGGAATTGTACCCCACTTTCAAAGATCAGTTATTCTCCGTTCTTTATAAATTTGTTCAAAGTGTTGAAAATAAAGGAATATATTCTAATTCTTTTCTTGAAGGAAAGTATGATATTAATATCTAAATCTGAGAAACCATGTATAAAAAAGTGCAATCACAGAACAGTATCACTTGTAAATACTGAAGCCAAAGTACTAAACAAATCATTCCTGATCAGAATCTAACATGACAATAGGAAATAATGCACAAGACACTTGTACTGGAGGAATTAGTAATTAGATGCGTCAATCAGAGGCTTGCATCCTAGAAGAATCAAAACTTTTTCAATTTCCACATATGATAGTATCCTGGGAAAACCTTATGGTGTCAGTAATAAAAGTTAATCAAATGATAAAGGAAATCATTAAGGTAGCAGCATAAAAATTTAACCCATAGAATTCAGCAGCTTTCTTACACAAAGCTTCTTATGAACCAGTTAAAGGTTACCATGGCAACAACAAAGCTAAAATGCTTAGTAATAAACTTCGCAAAGAAATGGATGAAGCTTATAGGAGGAAAACTTTTAAAAACTTCTGGAAGACATGAAAGTTGCCTTCAGTGAATACAGAGACAGCTTTGGTCCTGGAAAGATGACTTAGCATCATAAAAAAGCCAGTTTGTCCAAAGTTAATTTATGACTTTAATGCAATTCCGGTGAAAATAACAAGAAGCTTTTTTATGGAACTAGACAAGTGATACTACAGTTTATATAAAAAAGCAAACATGCAGTGACTATAAAAGTCCTGAAAAATAAAAACTACCAGGGAGACTAGCCCTAGCAGACATTAAAACAAAGTATGAAATCTCTATAATTTACTTGTGTGGTATTGGTGCATGAATGGAAATAGTAGCTGCAGACTTCGATACAAAGTCCAGAAGTATCCCAAGCACAAGAAAAACTCCAAATGGAGCCGAGCTATAAATATAAAAAATTAAATTATGAAACTACAAGAAGAATAGACAGGTAAAATCTCCTAAAACATGAGTGTAGGGAAAGCTTTCTATTTCTCAAAATCCAGAGGGAGTAAAATATTGATAAATTTAATTACATAAAACTAAACACTTTTGACATGGCACCCTGTCCCTCCCTGCAACAAACACACATTACCATAAACACAGTGAAAATGCAAAATGACAGAGTGAAATGTTGGCAACACACATCGATGTAAAGTGTCAAAATCCTTAATATATTAATATATAAAGAACTTAAAACTGAGGGAGGGAGAAACTGATAGAGAAATGGGCAGAAGACATGAAAAGATAATCCATATAAAACATACAAGTGGTCTTTAAACATATGAAAAGATATTCAACTTTACTCGTATTTAGAGAAATGCACATTAAAATAACTCTGAGATATCATTTTTCACCTGTCAGATTGGCAAAAATTAAAAAGCTCGACAGCACATCTGTTGGCAAAGCTGGGAGGAAGCCAGCACTCACACATTGCTGGTGGGAATGCAAATGTGTACAACCCTGTGGAAGGGAAATTCATTGCTATTTGTCACAACTACCTAAGTGTTTACATGTTGACCCAGAAATCCCACTTCACAAAGTTAACCCTGAAGATGTACTTCAAAAGTATTTAAATACTTATGCACAAAGTTATTTATTCTAGAATTGTTTATAGTTGAGAATTATTGGAAGCAACCCAATGCCCACATGTAGGGGAATGGTTGAATTGGTACATCTGTGGTGGAGTACTACGCAACTGTGTAAAAGAAAGATGCGCTCTAGGAACTGACATGGGGTGACTTCCAGATATGCAGGTAAGTGACAAAGCAAAGTGGAGAGGAGTATGTTTATGAGGAATAGGAGCTTTAATTGAATGCAGTGGACTTGTGCTTTTTCAGGGTGACACAGTGCTGTAAAAGTGAACAGTGATGATGTTTGCACATTATACATTGATTAAAATGCACCAGACTGTACACATTTATAGTGAGTGAATTTTATGGGGTATTAAACATACCTAAACAAAGTTCATAAAAGAATGTCTCTAACATGCTACCACTGCATAATAAAGCAGGCAAAATAATAAAGTAGACATGTACCTATATATTTCAGCCAAAAAGAAATAAAGGTAGGATAAACTAGAATCAAGTGAGACTTCCATGGGGGTGGTTGGGATCTGGGTTGCAAGGAGGAGGGTGGGCATGAGGCAGAAGGGATGACAGTGAAGTTTCTCTGAGTACCTTTTTGCCTACTCAGCATTTATCATCATGTCAATAATTCACAACTCAAAAAAATAGGAAGCATCGAGGGTGAGAGACAAAACCCACAGAGGAATAAAAACAAGCAGAATGCGTCAAGCTATATTTCATACCACACGCAGGTGAGGACACCTCCCAGGGAGCTTCTAGACTCAGCGTTTTCACCATGCACCACGCACCCTCAGGCTAATAGCAAAAGATAACTGCAAACAAATACACTGGTACTCCGGTTAGGTGTTTGTTTTTTCCAAGGGATGTGGATTAGCAATTCTGAAATTACTTTCTTCAAGACTGTGGAAATATGCAAATGCATCATGAGAAGGGAGGTGGTTTCTCCAAATCAATGAAGGAAGCCACACGTGTAGGAAGGATGAGGCTGGGGGTCCTGCGAGTTGCCGTCCTGCAGGGAGGAGGTGGGGGTGTCAGCATGGACACACCCCATGCACACCCCCCCACACACGCACCACACCCCCCCACACATGCCACACATCCCTCATGTGTGCCCACCTGCTGCGGGCAGGGAGGGCAGGGAGGCCTGGAGACAGAGAGACAAAGAGACAGGGAGCCCCTGAGCCTCCTGCCCCCAGCATCTCCCCCTGGAATCTGGCACGCGTCTCGTAGGCGTCTCATCATCTGCTCTCAGAGTGCCGCCGCCCTTTGATCCGGTCCTTCCAGGCCCAGGTGTGCACACCTGCACATGCCCACGCCTGTGCTCTCGGGCCCGGTGAGCGTGATCCTGGGAGGGGGGCAAGAGTGCAGGTGCCGGCCAGAGGCCAGCGGGGGAGGGGGGCGTGAAAAAGCCTGGTGTTTCCTTTACCCCCCACTACCACACCCCACACCACCACATACACACCCAGACACTCACCACACTCCACTCTACCACACACACGCCCCACACCCCACCCCCGACATGTACCCACCACAGACACACCTCACACCACCCCCACACACCACACAAACACTACACACAACACCTGCTACACGCGACGCACACACCACACCACACCTGCGCTGGTCTAGAATGTGAGTGTTCTCAGCTCTGAGAGGCCCTGAAGCCCCCGCACCCCTGTCCTCAACCAGCGCCAGAGGGCGTCCTTTGCAGCCGGCTAGTTCAGGCCGGCCGGAGAGGGCCCAGGGCGGCCGGGGCCCTGTGAACAGAGCAAGGCCGCCGAGGACCCCTCCTGCCGTCGGCTCTGCCGTGGTCGGAGCGGGGCTCCGGGTCCAATCCGGACAGCGGGCGGCCCGGGGAACTTGAGGGCACGCAAGAAAAGTGTGTAGAGGTAACAGGGCTGTGGCTTGACCTGCTCACAGTTCAGACGCAACGTGTGTGTGTGTGTGTGTGTGTGTGTGTGTGTGTGTGTGTGTGAAGGTGGGGGAGAGAAGGGCAGAAAGCAGCGCTGGAGTGAGGTGCAGGTGACCCTCTGGGGAGTCGGGGGAGGGGTCCCCAGGGACACACACTTCTCTGTGAGTCTCAGTGTTTCAAAGCAGGCGCCTCCCTAGGGGCTGGGATGTGGCCCGGTGCACGTGGTGGGGGGTCGGGGACGGCCAGAGAATGTGGACTCTTCTGGTCAGGCGCCCCCTGGTCCCCCCTGCAGGGGTGGCCGGCTGTGGCTGGGAATGGGGCTGTTCTCCTAACCTCGGACCCCACGCGGGTGCCACTGCGTCGGGCGCCCCCTCAGCCATCACATTTTAGGGCTCTCCCAGGTGGGCCTGCCCTAGAACGAGGTCTCGATGTTCGTCATTTAGTGTGTTCCCCCACGAGGGGCCCCCACTCCTGGCACACATGCCCAGCACCTGTGTAGACAAGCTCGTAGCCTGGCGAGGACTTCCTGGCGAGTGTCACAGGGGGGTGTCCTGGTGGCATCATGGGGGGGCGGTCTCCTGGTGGGCATCACAAGGGGAGGGGGTCTTCTGGTGGGTGTCCCCCGGGGAGGTCTCCTGCGGGGTGTCATTCAGGGTCTCCCTGGGGCTTAGCTCAGGGGTGGATGCTGGCGGGTCTGGGGGAGGGCAGAGGAGCTCTGGGGTGTGGAGAGAGGCGTGAGCAGCTGGGGTTGAAGCCACGGTGGGGCCAGTGTGGGCAGTGGCTGGAGCTACAGGCAGGACGAGGCGGGGAGGGGTCATTGGGCGGAGGAGGCGTGCTGGTGCCATCTGGGCTGAGATCGGTGGGCAGTGTGGGCTGGGGGGGGGCCCTAGCCCTGAAGCCCACCAGCAGGAATGGGATGCCGGAGGCAGTGGGGGGCTGGGGGCTGGAGGCTGGACGTCCCGAGCAGGGCCACGCTGTGCCCGGCGGCCACACCGTCTCACATTCCTGCCGGCGGCGCACGGGGTCCAGTCTCTCCACTTATGATTTCTCACGCCAGCCGTCCGGCTGCATGTGAGGAGTGTCAGGCTGTCCCCCGTTCAGCTCTAGAGCTTCATTAAGTCCCTGCAGACCCTCTGGCCCCACCCGCCGCCGCCTCATGCTTGGGACGTGTGTGAGATTGTCCCGGGGGAGCCTGGCCCCGCGCGTGGTTGCGGTCAGGGAAGTGCCGGCGGGGACCTGTGTGTCGCCAGCGCGGCAGCAGGTGAGGGCGTGCACGGGTCACACAGGATGGGGCAGCAATTAAGGGAGCGTCTTCCAGCACCGGTGCTGACCTAGAATGAGGTCCCTGACATACTGCAAATGAAAAAAAGTAGAGGTCAGCACGCGAGAAATGCAAGTGTGAGTGGATGTGAGTGGAAGTGTATCGATAGTGTATGGACCGGGTGTGAGGAGGTGCCACGTTGTGAAGCATTCTCACATATGTGCCACAACAGACATGACGTACAATAGAAACGTACATATACATTTTATGCACACGCAGAGAGTCAGCTCTGGAAAATTAGGCGTGAGGTCGCCTGTGATTATTTCTAAAAAAGACACTGAAGTTAGTAGCGAGGGGAGTGGCACCGTTTTTCACTTGTGCTTGCGATTGTCGGAGGCTTATTTGCAAGAATGTGTGACTTTTGGGGTTTAAAAAGTCAAACAGTAAGTAAGCCTGATGTGAAGCCACTCACAGCTGCGAGACACGCAATGACAGTAGTTGCTCCACAGCTGTCTGAGACATGCAATGGTAGTAGTTACCGTGAGCAGGTGCTGCTGAGGGCCAGGCTCTGTTCTAAGCATTTTTAATGCACCAGACCTCACGATGAGGGAGGGTACCCATGTTTTGCAGACTGGAATGGCCCAGAGAGGTGAAGACACTCACCCAGAGCTGCACAGCCAGCTCGGGGCGCCTGCTCAGTGCTTAGTGACACGTCCTGTTGTAGCATCTAGGTTCTTGCTTCTGCTCTCTGTTTAGAAAGCACGAGCGGCCGTAGACTGTCCTCCGGGTTGGGCGTTTGGCGGGTCTGGTTCGGCTTTGGGGGATCACGGCTTGGCCATCGCAGGCGGGCGACAGTGGGTTGGTGTTTCCTAAGAGCGTCCATGGTCGCAAAGAGTCTGCAGACAAGGTTATAAGGGGAACGCACCCCGTTACCAGGAACATGAGGCCCCAGGGCTTGCTTCCTCGAGCCTCAGGGCAGCCCCATCTTTGAAGGCAGATTTCGAGGTGCAGCACCTCCCACACATGACCAGCTTCCACGACAAAGATTTCCAAGTGCATCGTTTTGTTCAACTCTTAAAACAGTTAAATTAATAAAATCAGCTTAACAGAACCCTGATTAGTTCGAAATGGCTTTAAATTTGGTCATTAAGTTTTAGGGAACATGTAATTTTCTTCACATCTGGCACAGCTGCCAGGCGTGAGGGACAGAGGGGCCACCAGGCGAGGCCGCGTGGAGGCTGCCACTGCCGAGCTCTGCTCTGGGAAGCTCTAGGCCTGCCCTGGTCCTCCCAGAACATTCTCTTCCTGCAGCGAGAAGGGCTCCCCTGCGCCTGCAAGCCCTGGGGAGCTGGTGTCACCCGGATGCAGGCTGCTGCTCTGTGCCTCTGTTACAGGGCAGTGGGGGGGCACTCCAGAACCCCCAAACCTACGTGCTTTAAATAGGTTCTGCCATCCACCGCATCAAGGCAAAACATACTCTAGTGCATACGACCTTTAATGGAAAGGAACGTTTATACAATTAGTGTGCAACAAAGAAAAGAGGAGGAATATAGTTTCCAAATCAAGCACCTGAAGTCACCCATCCCTGTGTGGGTAAACACCCAGCCAAGCAGGGGTGGCCCAAAGCAGCTCCCGAGAGCTGCCACGAGTCTAAAGCACCTTCTGGCGGGGACCCATAAAAAGGGGTCAGAAACAGCCAGACAAGTCTGGGAGGAGAAGAGCAAAATCAAAGTCAAGATAAAAGCTGCCATGGTCCCCTCCCCACGGGGCTCTCCCCACATCTGTTCCAACCAGCCCAGGACCAAGAAGCCAGCCGCGCTTCTTCACGTGTCTCTGCCCACGCGCCTCCCCCAGGCCTCGTCCGGCTCTCCAGGCTCTTCTTCCTCCCCAGCCTCCTCTCCAGCTTCTCCTCCCTGCTCGGCTCCGCCCTCCCTTGGAAACCTCCCCTTTTTCTGTTGGGACCCCCCCTCCAACTCCCCAACTGTGAAAGGGGCTGACACCTGTGACATCCTGTTCCTTCAGCATATCTGGGGCTGGGGGGACGAGCTTGGGGGGTGAGGGTCATGTTTTTCTAGGAGCTGCCAGAAAACCCCAGGGGCCTGTATTTGGATAATTAATTCCTGGGCTGCCAATATGCATTTGCGGGTCCTCTTTGCTGCCCACTTCCTGCTTTGCTCGCCCACTTGGCTCTTTGCTCTTCCAGGTCCGTTAGACCCTCATGGCCGTGCTGGACAGACCCGAGCGGCAGCTCCTCCGCTCTGTGACTTCTCTGCTGTGCGCTGAGCTCTGACAAGCCCTGGAGGCCCCTTTGTGGTGTGTGGGGTCTCTGGCTTTTGGGCTGGGGCCCCTCCTTATCCCCCCAAGTGGCTGCACCTGCGGAGGCTTTCTGTTTGCTCGCTGAGGAACATGCCAGCGCTCTCTGGGCAAGTGCAGGGGAAGGGGCTGAACCAGAGGGGGCCGCAGGAAGGTGTGTCTCGATCTTGTATATTTGGGGTTCTTGAGCTGGAACCAGACCAGGGTCTGGCTCAGGTGGAGCCGTCTGTGCTCGTGGCCGGCGTGAGCGCTGAGAGGGGTGCTCGAGGTGGAGCAGCGCGGGCGTGAACGCGGGTCTGGTGCCCTGCCGGTGGGGTGCAGGTGCCCTCGGGGCCGTGGTGTCTCACCACCCTCCCAGACACGAGCGGCCAGCTCCTCCGCTCTGTGACTTCTCTGCTGTGCACTGGGCTCTGACAAGCCCCGGAGGCCCCTTTGTGGTGTGTGGGGTCACCATCCTTCCACGAGACCCATGGTTCTCACGCTACAGGGACGCAGGGGCAGCATCTGTGACGTGCCAAGAGCCACGCACTAGGGGTCGGCAGGGGTAGGGTGAGGCGGGGTGTGGGTGGTGGGTGCGGCTGTGACGGGCAAGCGCCCCCGTGAGGTTCTGTGTCCTACTTGGAGAGAAAATTCTGGTCACCCCTGATTCCATCACACAGAGAGTGAGGCTCCAGGGTCCAGGCAGCAGTGGGGGCTCCCTGTCAGGTGCCAGACCCCTCAGGGGCCCAAACTTTCTAAGGAGCCCGTGGTCTTCTGCTGGTCCTTTAAAAACAGCCTTGACTCTCTGGAGAGAGTGTCATTTTTCAAGTCACACATCTCCCAGGAAAGCCAAATGCCTTCCAGAATCCTGGCGCTTCAGTAGGTGACCGCGGTCCAGTGGCCCGTTTCTCACAAACTCTTGACACATCTGATAATTGTAGATAAGCGCTGGCAACGTCACCCTCTGCAGGCCGGGAGGGCATAGCAGGAGAAGGGACAGCGGCAGGGAGTGGGACACAGACCCTGGAGGCAGCACCCCCTGTGGGTGCCCACCGGAGGATGTGTGCCCGGAGCCTGGGCCCAGTGCAGAGCCCGGTGCTGGTGCTCCCCAAACACTCCCCGCTGGAGTCGGGGCAGGCCCATGGGGGCATCGCAGGTGTTCAGATGCTGGGCTGTGCAAGCAGGCAACAGAAAATGGGGTTCGGAAACGAATTTCTCTGGGTGCTCCTTCAGGTTTTCAGGTAGGTTTTCCAGAAGAGGCTCACGACTTGACGTTGTCACCAGCTGCTGCGTTTCCATTCGTGATCTCGTCTCCGACACTGAAATGACAGGGCTTTGCAGACAGCAGAGGACGGAGAGACCGCGTGCCCCTTCTCCTGTCCCAAGGTCACGGCTCAGGGACACGAGATGCTCAGGATGGAGCCCTGGCGTCCACACGTGCGTGCCTGCGCGTGGCCTAAATGCCCAGGACACATTGTAAAAGCAGGAACATACCTAAAAATAGGATGGGTTTTTAGCGCATGCAATGTGATCTTTGGAAGCAAGACATGAAAACGAATAAAACCCACTTTTAAATTCCCTCCCCGTGGCTGTCCCTCGGTGGCATCAACATCTGGTCTCAAAATACAACTACTTTTTTGGTACACGGGTTTCAAAAATAAACAGCTCTGGCTTTCAAAGCGTGGCCACAGTTTCTGTCGATGTTTGGAGACTTTCTGGTCTTAGAGGCCGCTGTTTCTGCATGGAGGGGACGGGGTCTGGACGGAGGGTAGATTTGGGCAGATGTTGGCTATAATAAGCTCTAGTTAAATATTTATATGTGGAATTATTTTTTTTATGGTGCTGTTCTCTAAATCATTGACTAAAGCCCGCTCATTTCTCTGGAAGATATACAGGCTGAGTCTGTCCATCTGCGGATCATTTCTGCCGTGGAATGATTTCGCAGCATAAAAGTGATTCCTGTAGATGATCTTTTGCATAGATTTGTTATTGCGGAGAAGCGTGTGTCCTGCTGTTTTACAGCGAGGCTTGGAGGATTTCTTCCGAAAATAGCACTCTATTTGTGGAGAGCGGAAAGCGGGGTGGGCAGGGAGCAGAGTTAGCGGCATTTCATCTGCCTGGCTCCGGTGGGCAGCGCCTGGCCCGGAGAAGGACTGGCCTCCTCTGCTAAGAGGCTTAGATTCTGTGGTTTTCAGTCTCCACTTATGCCTCCAAGGCCTCTTCCCTCCCGGCCTCCTTTGTCAATGTGAAGAGCTCTCTTTCTCTTCCTAGTAGTTATCTAGATAACAACCATTTGTTTTTAAGATTGATTCTGATAAAGAGCACATTAGACATTCCAAGGGCTAAATGTGGCAAATTGTCAGACTCCTGCGAGCAGGGAGAAGCTTGGCAGGCTGAGGAGGCTCCAGGTTACGGTGAAAACAAACCAACAAGCAAGCAAGCTCGCGGCCAGGGTTGTGTCTGCACCGCTGGCGGGGGAGTGGTTCGTGGGTATCTGGGGGCTCCTCCTCCTTCACCCTTTGATGGTCTCGACATTGGCTTTGAGGTGGAGTGGAGACCACTAAGGAGCTGGGTCAGTCACACGTTTGTTGGGGGTTGGCTTGGGCAGCACCTGTGGAGGTGAGGTTCCCTGCCCCCCTGCTGAGTGGGACCCCAAGGAAACTTTACTGTTATCGCAGCCAGGCCAGAGGAGGTGGGCAGGTGAGCACCGCACTGGGGAGGCCTCCTGTGCACCTGCGGCTCCTCCCGGAAGGCCCCTTCTGGAGAACTCTGCTGCCTGAGGGAGCCGCTTGCTGGGCTGCTCCCCAGAGCCAACCGTTGTCCACCACCAGGCGGAGTGTGTATGTGTGGGAGTGGTGTGTGTGATGTATAGTGTGATGTGTGTGGAGTATGTGTGATATGTGTGTGGTTTGCTTGAGTGTGTATGTGTGTGCAATTTGTGTATTGATGTGTGTGGTGTGTGTTTGATGTGTGTATTTGTGTGATGTGTGTGGTTTGTGTATCTATATGTGTGATGCTTATATTTATGTGTGTGAGGCGTGTATTTGTGGGGTTTGGTGTGTTTGTGTGGTGTGTGGTGTATGTGTATGAGGTACATGTGTGTGATGTGTGTGGCATGTGGTATGTGTGTGATATGTTATGTCTATGTGTGTGAGGTGTATGTGGTATATGAGATGTGTGTGGTATGTGAGGTGTATGTGTGACGCGTGTGTGGTATGTGAGGTGTGTGGTGTGTGAGGTGTATGTGTGAATCGTGTGTGGTGTGTGAGATGTGTGTGGTGTGTGAGGTGTATGTGTGAATCGTGTGTGGTGTGTGAGATGTGTGTGGTGTGTGAGGTGTATGTGTGAATCATGTGTGGTGTGTGAGGTATATGTGTGAAGCGTGTGTGTGTGTGTGATGTGTATGTGTGAGTTGTGCGTGTGTGAGAAGAAAGCGTAGGTTTCTGGGCGGCCTCTGGGCCTGCTCCGCGGCGCTCCCCGCGGTGGCGTCTGGCGGGGTTGGTGGGCGTGTGGGTGTCGGGAGCTTTGCTGGAGGAAACGGTTCTAGCCCGCACCAGCACACAGCAGATTTTGGAGTGATTTATATGAAAACAGTTTAAAGCATTTACTATCTGTAAGAACTAATTTCCAATAAATCAGACAGGATTCCCTTGGGAACCAGAAATAAATGAGGGCAAAAGAAATTGCTAAGGGTTGTTGAGCAATAAAGAGATGGGTTCTAGATATCTTAAAATGATATTTAAATGGACAAAGTTGATTTAACTGTCTTTTTTCATGTCTAGGAGTAAGATTTAAGTCTATAGCATGTCATTATAACCAGGAATTATTCACCAGGAGACTTTCAGCATTTCATGCACATTCCACTGAATGGCAATTTTAATATTCCAGTTTCAGTCCTAAATTGTAATGAAAAGGCATTAATTGCTTGGTTCCCTGCAAAGTCCATTAAAAAAAAAAGTGTTTCTAGAAAAAGTTCAAATTTGGTACAGGAGGCAGAACTTTCATTATCTAATTTTAGTCATTTTTTCTAATTAAAAAATTTAAATGAATATATATTTTATTACCTTTAAGTCCACAAGCACCTATTATATGCGTACAGCTAGCCTGGCATCGTGCCCGAGCCTTGGAGAATACAGGGAAAAAATAGAATATGTGTGTGTTCCGGACCCCAGAGGTGTAAATTTCATGGGAAGATTAAGCTGTGACGTCATCTGAGACTTGGGAGTGGGGTATGAAGGCGGAGAGGACCCCGGGGCTGGTGCGGGGCCCCCGGCTGGTCCGGCCTCAGGGCTGGTGCTGGATTCTGGGGCTGGAGCTGGACCCCCGGCTGGTGCTGGACCCCAGAGCTGCTGTGGGACCCCGAGACTGATGCTCCATTCTGGGGCTGATGCAAGACCCCGGGCTGGTGCGGGACCCCAGGGCTGGTGGACTCTGACACAGCTTAGGAAGGGTGTTTTAGACTAGAAAACCAGCACAATCGTGAGTGCTAAACTAATTTAACCCATTGCACTTACCCTGCTGACATCACAGGGACTCCTGCCTCCCTGGGGAGCAGTGGGAACCCCAGACTCCTTCCCAGAGGTGGTGTCCCCGCCAGGCCCCAGAGGAAGCACCGGGTTCCCCACGCCCCTCTCCGCTCAGCCTCACCACTGTGCCCCTCTGGGGGCTCCCCACCCCCCAATCCCAGTGCAGTGGGAACTCGTGGCACTGTTGGCGGCATCTGAGGACACGAGGCCTGGCTCTCCGTAACCCTGTACCCTCAGCGGAAGGGCAGGTGGTGGCTGGGAGAGGGGAGGGTGCCCTCTTTTAATTAAAGTCATTACATTTTAGATGGACAGAAATATAAATAATAGTAATAAAATGTGTTGCCCTGTGACCCTAACTTGAGAAATATTGTACTCTCTGCTCCCTGCTCCCGGACTAACCACCACGGCGGGCGTTTCTGTCCCACGTATCTGTGTTCTTAAACGAGGAATCAGCCCCTTTCCCATGTTTTAAAACTTTGTATAAATCACCACATGTGCTGCAAACACGCTTTGGAAAAAATTTTAATTTGAAACAATTTCAAAATGCTGAAATGTTACCAAAACAGTGCAAATATCACTTGTATATCATTCGCCAGATCCCACAGTTGTTAACTGACTGCATATGCTTCATCGTCCTCTCTGTACACACACACACACACACACACACACACACACACACACACACACACACACACGCGCACATTCACACACACATGCGCGCACATACACATGCACGGGAAATAATGTACATTTCCATTTTTGTCTGAAACATTCAGGAATGTTCTGGGCATCCTTCTAGCTTGATTTGGGGCTCAGGACCCGGGTCCAGTCCCCACCACGGTGGCATTTAGTTGCCAGATCTCTTCAATCTCCTCAGGCCAGATATGCGGGGGTACAGGCCAGATATGCGGGGGTGAAAGGATTCACCAGAGACAGAGTGGGGAGCAGAACAGGCAGATCTACTGAAATACACTGCTGAGGGAAGAAGTGGGCAGGACAGGAGGGGTCTGCTGCGCCATGTGGGTAGCTCCCTGGTCGGGGATCGAACTCGTGCTGCAGAGGCTTCAGATTGCTTCATAGTGCGGTGCTTAACCCCTTGCGCCACCAGGGAGGCCCTCCTCAGCCTCTTTTTATTGGAACAGTTCCTCGGTCTTTTTCCTTCGTTCTAGAGTCCAGCATGTTCAGAAAGGCGAGCCTGGCACTCGTGGGTGACCCCACCCCTGCCCCACCTGCTCGTCCCTCTGGGCGCACTAGGTCCCGCCCTTAAGTTCCATACGCCATGCGGTGATTTCCTGGTGCACTTCCAGGGGGTGCTTGGGGTCTGCTGGTCTCCTGGGAGGTGACGTTAGCTGAGCACTTGATAAGGCATCTCCCTGGTTTCTCCGCTGGTTTTCTTTAGGCTATTAAGAAGTATTTAATGATTAATAAGTATTAATAAAAATATGCATATTTTGTTTCTCATCAAACTTGCAAATAAACAAATGATTAAAAACAGCTTTATTGTGGCATAACTCACACTGCACAGCCCACCCGAGGGGTACAATTCAGTGGCTTTATGGTGTTCATAGACAGGCGTCACCATTCATTGGAACAGTCTTTACCTCAGAGAGCCCAGCCCCCACGCCCTACCCTGGGCCCCCCGGGTAACCACAAATCCACTTTCAGTCTCCACGGAGAGCTCTCGCCCCCGTTTATATGAATGAAATCACATGATACAAAGACCTTGGGGACTAACTTCTTTCATTAACATGTCTTCACCGCTCTGTGTGTCTGTACTGCGTTTTATGGGTTGCTGGAGTCAGTTGCTGGTGTTTTGTTGAGGATTTTGCGTCCATGTTTGTGTGTGATGTCTTTGGCCAATTTTGGTATCAGGGTGGTATCAGTTCATAAGGTGAGTTGGGAAGCGTTCACTTTCATTTTTTCCAAAGATTTATTTATTTATGCATGCAAGAACTGGGGTACAGGCCAGAGGTGCAGGGGTGAGAGGATTCACTAGACACAGAGTGGGGAACCGAACAGGCAGATTGACTGAAATCCACTGCTGAGGGGAGCAGCGGGTGAGTCAGGAGAGGTCTGCTGCGCCATGTGGGTCAGCTCCCTGGCCGGGAATCGAACTCATGCTGCAGTAGTTGCCGATAGCTTCATAGTGCTGATGCTTAACCCTTTGGGCCAACAGGGAGGCCCCCTGTTCTTTCACATTTTTGGAAGAGCTTGTGAAGAAATGCACATAATCATCCTTTAAAGTCTGTTAGAATCTAGTGGCAAAGACATCTGGAAATGGACTTCTCTGTGTGGGTAGATCTTTGGTAACTAATTCAATCTTTGTAGTTGCTGTAGGTATATTCCTATTGTGTATTTCTTCTTGAGTCCATTTTAGTACTTTATGTCTTTCTAGAAGCATGCCCAGTTTGTGTAAGGTTTCTGATTTCTTGGTGTACAGTTGCTCATAGCCTCCCTTTATAATCCTTTTTATTTCTGTAAGGTCTCAGCAAATGTCCCGCTTTCATTTCTGCCTCTAGCAATTTAAATCTTCTCTCTTTTTTTCTTGGTCAATATGGCTAAAGATTTGCCAGTTTTCTTGAGCTTTTCAAAGAATGAGCTTTTGGTTTCATTGATTTTTGCTGTTTTCTTGTCCTCTATTTCATTAATTTCTACTGTAATGTTTATTATTTCCTTTCTTCTGTTTCAGAGTTAGTTTTCTCTTTTTCTAGTCTTCAGGTGAAAGATTATGTTATTGCTTTGAGGTTTTTTCTTTTATATACTTTCCTCTGAGCAGTACTTTTGCTGCTCCCTGTATGTTTTGGCCATCTTATTTTTGTTCATCTCAGTGTATTTTCTGATTTCCTATTTAAATTATTCTATAACTTTTTGGTTATTTAGGGGCTTTCTGATATAATTTATACATAATTGTGAGTTTCCCTCATTTTTTTGCTATTGATTTTTAATTTCATTCCATGTGGATGGAGAAAATACTTTGTATTTTTTTCAGTCCTTTTATATATACTGAGGTTTGTTTAATAGCCTAGCATATGACCTATCTTGGAGAATGTTCCAGATGCTCTTGAGAAGAATATATATTCCACTGTTGGGTGGAATGTTTTAAAGATGTCTGTTACTCTTAGTTGGTTTGTAGTGTTGTTCAGGCCCCACATTTCCTTGTTGGATTTCTGTCTGATTGTTCTATCCATTATTGAAAGTAGGAGATTGAATTCTCCAAATGCTATTATTAAATTGTCAGTTTCTGGTTTCATTTCTTTCAGTTTCTTCTCATGTAGTTTGGTGCTTTGTTATTAAGTGCATATGTGTTTATAATTGTTATGTTTCTATGGATTGGCCTTTTATCATTATGAAATGTTCCTTTTTATCTTTGACAATCTTTGTTTTAAAGTCCATTTTATCAGATGTTAGCATAGTTACTCCAACTTTCTTGTGGTTTCTATTTGCATTACTTACTTTTTCTTTTTTTTTTATAGAGGCATGTTTTTATTTATTTGTTTGTTTGTTTGTTTGTTTGTTTGTTTATACATGCACTGGGTACAGTCAGAAGCGCAGGAGGGTGGGAGAATTCATCAGAGCCAGAGCAGGGAGCAGAGCAGGCAGAAGGACCGAAGTACACTGCTGAGGGGAGCAGCAGGCGGCAGGAGAGGTCTGCGCGCCTTGTGGGACCCTCCTCCGGTGGCCGGGGAGCATCCGGGGATCAAACCGGCACGGCAGAGGCCATGGGCAGCTTCGCAACCCAGCGCTCAACCACTGCGCCACCAGGGAGGCCCGCATTACTTACTTTTTCTATCCTTCACTTTCAACCTATTTGTATCTTTAAAGGGTGACTCATATGCAAAGTGTTTTATTTTATAAGGTCATAATTATCAACCTTTTCACTCCGGTATCCATACTTACAACTCAAAATAAGAAAACCCTTCCTTACACCCAGATTATAAGGGAATTCACCTAACTTTTACATTTGCATCTTTGATCCATTTGGAATTTGTTCTTGCATTTGGCATAAGGCATGGATATAATTTTATCTTTTTCCAAATTATTAAGCAGTCCTCCCAGCAACATTTATCAAAGTCCCTCTTCCCCTCAGGGATTTCAGAGGTCACCTTTATTTATCATATACAAATAGCTGAGTCTATAGCTGAACTTCCTCTTCTACTCTGCCTCTGTCCCTACATAAAGAGTGCCACACTGCTTTAGTTATGGGAGCTTTGCAATACTTTTCATGTGTGCTAGGACTTACTCCACCACTGAGACTTTTCTTCTTCAATGTTCCCACAGCTATTCTTGATGGTTTACTTGTCTATATGAACTTTAGCATCTGTTTGTCTTGCTTCATAAAATTGCGTTCAATTTGTAACTTAGCTTAGGGAGAAGTCATGTCCTTATAATGGTGAGTTGTCTCATCCAGGAACAAGTTAGGTCTTCCCATTTGTTCAGGAATACTTTTGTGTTGGTTAAAAAAATAATGCCCTGATAGAAGTTTTGTACCTCCCTTGTTTTTTCCTGCATATTTTATCTTTGCTGTTGCTATGATAAATGGCTTTTTTTCTCTTGTATTAATTTTTGAATGTTAATTTTATTTTCTACTACTTAATAAATCCTTTTCTGTTTGAATTTTGAACATGATTTAAGCATTTTTTAAAATGAGATTCACCCATATCATTGCCTGTGGCTCTGTTTATTCTCCATTATTCCATTATATTGATATACCACAACATATTTATGTATTCAAAGGTGGATGGATATTTAGATTGTCCTATTGGAGTTGAGAAGTAATGCTCCAAAATTGTCCTATCAATTCTCACTCCTGTCCATAGGGCTTAAGTTTTGGCTCATTGTTTTGCCAGCATTAAACTGTGGTCAATTTGATGGGTAGAAAAAGGCGGCATAACATGGTTTTAATTCCATTCAATTAATTAATCAGTTAATTTTTGTGACATAGTTTTCAATGACTGCTCTTAAATTCTTGGTTCTAAATCCCGACCCAAAGGATCTCCCCATGAGGACAAGGTCTCGGGGATGTTGACCTGCTTCCTGCTCCCGGACAGCTCTCCTCTGGCTTAAATGCCTTGGTGGCCGATAGGAATGGGAACAGCAGTCCCTCCTTCACAGCCCCCTGAGAGGAGGCACGTGCATGAAAATTAAATGTGCCCTCTTCAGTCAAGGAACACTCAGCCTCAGATCAGACCTCCACGTGGAATTTCTTTGCTGAGTTATTGGCATTTGTAGCTGTCACATGAATTCCAACAATCAACATTTACTGAGTAACAGCGTGACTTGGCACTTTGCTAGGCTCTGTGCAGGGACGAGTGATGAATTAGACCCAATTCCCACCTCAGGGGGCTTATAACCTAATTGGAAGAGGGGCATATTTGCATTAGGAGACACCACCAGACAGCTCCCAAGATGTCCTGCGAGGGTCTGCAGTGCCAGGCCTTGATGCAGAGGCCTACATCCAATAAGCTCCAAAAGGCCGTGTCTCCTCCTTCATGTTGTATCCCAGATGCAGGAGGAAAGGCTGTCATGGAATTTTTTCCTTTTTCTTTTAACCAGACTAAACTCATTTACTGAAAATGCATACACCATCTAAAATAACTCCTACGTCTTTCCGACCTGTACAGTCGCTCACAACTGAAGTTTCACTTTTGAGCGGAGGCCGGTCTCCAGAGGGCGGGTCTAGGACCAACCCTATTCCCAAGTGGGCACATTTCAGGATCCCGTGCCATGAGCTGGTGGCTGGTCCAGTTCTGACCCAGCACCAGATGCCTCGAGCTTCTTTCTCTGAGGACACATCCCTGGCTCAGTGGATCTTTCTACCCCATGGTGTACTTGGTTCTGAGCTCCTGGTACCCCCAAGACTGCAGCCCTGCTTGGATCTCTGCAGCCTTCCTGAGAGAAGAGCAATCCCCCTGCTCTCGGTCTCTGGGGTCCTGCTACCCCTCCTGACTTTTCAGTGCCCCTCCGGTGCCCCTAAACCCCAGGTCCGTCATTCCCTCAGCGCTGCCCTCTTGCTGCCAGTCTGAACCAGGGCTAGAACGAAGGTTTGGTCACAGCATACAGGTGGGGACTTCCTATGCTCAAGAAAGTTTCACCTCAGCCACTTACATAAAGGCTACACATCCCTGCAGAGTTGCGGGCCCACCCCCTGCTCCCTTTCTGTCCCTTGCTCCTGGTTCTCTGTGGCCGACAGCGCCCCCTCCAGGTTGCTGGGCAGCATGGCAGGTGCACAGGCAGTGCTCTGGGGCAGGTGCACAGGCAGTGCTCTGGGGGAAGCCAGCTCCTGGCTTGGGTGACAGCTTGTCCATAGCCTTGACCTGGCCAGGTCCGCACGCTGACCTTCCAAGCAGGCTGGCTCATGCTCATGCTAGTGGCTCGCTCTTTTCTTGTTCACTTGCTCATTTATTTATCACATGCCGTGGGCTTCAGGAAAAGTTCTACAATGGTCCCACCAGCCGAAGCACACGCGCAAAGACCCTGCTCTCCTTGTACCCCAGGGGCGCTGGGTGTCTGAGCATCAGGGGGCTGTGGACTGTTGCCTGATCTTGACCCGCTCACCAGCCTCTGCTCAGTGATGCGAGGGCTGCAGAAGGCAGGGTCTCGGCGAGTCTCCGCTCTTGCAAACCAGGCCCAGCCGCCCTGCATGAGCCATGAACAAACACGAGTCTGCACCTCCTGTTTTGGAGTTTGCTTTGGACCAGGGGCGCTTAAATATCTCCTAGCCCACGGAGGGCCAGCATGGTTTCAGGTTGCCTCCTACCATGTGAACTGAGCTTGGAAGGTGAGGGGAGACTTTAGTCTGCTTCTGGGAAAAGGCATCTACCTGGGGAGGCCACAGCTTGACCAAATGCACTTAAAATGAGCACTGGGGTTCCGAGAGTTACTGGGGGAGACCAGCTGGGTGGCAGGTGCCCAGGTGCCATGTCGCTTCCTGGGGACCTCCTGCTCGACTGCATTGTGGAGCGGCCAGTGCAGGAGTTTCCGGCGTGCGGCTGTGGCTGGCTTCTGCCGTGGGCACGGTCATGGTGGTGCCCAAGGCTGCCCTGGTGTCCTCATGCACCGACGTAGCCTCACCTGTGAGTCCAGCCTTGTGTCCTCCTGCTTGGAGACTGCCGTTTGAGCACTTTGGTTTTTTTTTTTTTTTTTTTTGGTTGAAGCTGTAGGGTAATTACCCTTGTCCTTAATAATTGCATTAGTTTCCTTGATGAGCAGAGAAGCTCTGGAGTCTGTGTTGTTAAGAAGAGGTTAGGATTAAGGTTTTCAACCTGCTGCTGGTGTGAGAAGGATATCTCCATGCCAATTACTGTCTCCTTGATCGGATTAGTCACTGTGTTAATTGCTCCTCAGAAAAACTGCCAAGTTTGTTGTTTTAGACTTTGGCTTTTAAAATATTGCAGATGTCATCTCAAATGCAAATTGTATTTGGTATTAGAGATAACTGTTGATCTATTAACACTTTGGGGTTGACTCGGATCCGAGGCTGTGTGAGATAGAGGAGTCTTACGTCTGGATTATTAATTGCCTCTTTGAAGGTGGTTCCAGAACTGGGGCGGGGGTAGCGGGGAGCTGTCAGACTCGTTCTTGGCATCTCTTTGAGAGAACTCAGGGCTCTGTCAGCAACAATCTGTTGGAATTGGCCAGAGCAGCGCCTGAAACCACCTCGCTCCTCAACCTACAAGCGCAGCCGGTCGGCTCAGCGGGTCAGCCTGTGGGTTCGCTCCAATTCTGACATTGGATGTGGGGTCTCTTCAGCGCCCCTCAGCTCCAGCTGCTCGAAATCTGTAGAGAGTTCCAAGTCCGTAGCACCTGGCCACTTTGGTCCCGGAGAAACTAGCCAGAATTTTTTAAATCACCTACAGTATAAAGAAAAAAAATTGTTTCTATGGCACACTTTAAAACTTCAAATTTTGAAATAATTTCAAAGCTGCAGAGAATTGTAGGTGCTGTTCAAAGACATCAGGCCCTCTTCCGCTCGGATCCCCAAATTGCTAACCGCGTATCATGTTTGCTTTATCGCCGAGTGTGGGCGTGCATATTTTTTCTGAACTATTTGAGAGTTTCAGACATGATGCTCCCATCACTTTGATGGGTATTTCCTCGGAAGGAGGGCCTCCTCTAGCCAAACCCAGCACGGTGATCGGCCTCAGGAAAAGAGCACCGAGACCACAGCATCATCCAACCGCGACTTCATTCCTGTGCTTCCTGGCAAAGCGGGGCCCCCCTCAGCTGGCCTGAGAGCCGTCTAAAGGCTCAAAGTGTGTTTATTTTCATGCTTTTTTCCTCTCCGTCAACCGGGACAGTTCCTCTGTCTTTCGCGAACTTGACGTTGCTTTGAAGAATGCAGGCCAATGATTTTGACGCATTAATTCCCATTTGGGTTTGCCCGTGTTTGGCTGGATCCAGGACATGCCTTTCTTCGGGGCGACCACAGAGGAGCGGAGGGTGCGTCACCCCGGGGCCAGCTGCCCCCTTGTCTGTGGTGACGGTTTCTCTGTGGCGTGGGCTGGTTCTTCAACAGAAAACTACGCTTTTCCACTTCGCAATTAATTAGTGCTCTGTGAGGAGGTAAGTTAGGTCTTTGTGAATATCTTGTCTTTCATTAAAATGTTCCCCACTTGTTTTAGCACTCATTGATAATTCCTGCCTGAATCAATTATTATGATAATGTTCTCCAGATGGTGTTTTTTTCTAAATTTATTTGTCCTTTAGTACTGTCTAATGTATTGAAGAGCTTGGGCTTTCTTACATTTATTTATTTACTCATTTATTTATTTATACCCATATGGACTCTTGCATTGCTATTTTAGTCCGTGGGTTACATTGAGGAAATTATTTTGACTAAGTTCCATTCAGCGGGTTAGAAAATCATCACCGATTTGGCTGTAGGAGCCCCTTCAACTCAGCTGCTGTGTCCTTTTGAAAAATCTCCAAATATTTTCACTTCATTTGATTATGAACATTTTCAAACATGTAGGACAGATTTATTTATTTATTAAAGATTTATTTATGCAGACAAGAGCTGGGGTATAGGCCAGGGGTGCGGGTGGTGAGAGGATTCACCAGAGACAGAGTGGGGAACAGAACAGGCAGACTGACTGAAATCCACTGCTGAGGGGAGCAGCGGGGAGATGGGAGAGGTCCGCTGCGCCATGTGGGGAGCTCCCTGGCGGGGGATTGAATTTGTGCTGCAGAGACTGCGGACAGCTTCATAGTGCTGTGCTTAACCCCCTGTGCCACCAGGGAGGCCCCTATAGGACAGATTGATTGGGGGTAGACACCCATATACCCACTATGTAGATTCTTTAACATCTCACCAGGCTTGTTTTTATTACACATCTACCCATCTCCCCCTCCAGCAGCCCATTATTTTATTTTATTTTTTAAAGATTTATTTATTTATGAATACAAGAGCTGGGATATAGGCCAGAGATTCGGGGGGTGAGAGGATTCACCAGAGACAGAGTGGGGAGCAGAACAGGCAGATACAGACTGAAGTACACTGCTGAGGGGAGCGGCGGGCGAATCAGGAGAGGCCTGCTGTGCCATGTGGGTTGCTCCCTGGCCGACTGGGGATCAAACTCATGCTGCAGAGGCTGCAAGCCGCTGTGAATTGCTTCATAGTGCAGTGCTTAACCCCTTGTGCCACCAGGGAGGACCAGCCCATTATTTTAAAACCGCATCTCAAAGTAAGTTTTGACCTCAGTACACTTCATCCGTATATGCTTTGGCGGACATGATGCTGTCTAGAGTTCACTATTAGTTTATGGTTCTTTTATTAAGTGACGTGTACTTACAGTCCGCTGTACAACTATTAAGGTGCTGCTGGATCGTTGGATGAGTTTTGATAAATACACTCACTGGTGTGACTCTGCTGATGACGTCAGCCGTTTGTGAGTCATCATCTCTGAGTACTTCTGCCTTTCCTGACACGACAGAATCTTCCAAGAATGCCTTGTATGTTCCTTGTACCCGGAGCCCCTGGAACCGGTGGCTGAAGCCAAAGACGGTTATAGGTGGTGCCTCCTGGAGGGGGGGAACCCCAGGGAAAATACAAAGAAAGTATGGACTTTGGGGTGGCGACTCTGATAAGAAATGTAAGGAACTGCAGGAGCAGCCCCCGGCATTTAGCATTCAAGCATTCAGGGTTCGGGGCTTCATTGTTTCGATCTTCAGCGATTCCAGGGTCAGCGATTCCAGCCCCTACCGCCCGGATCTTCCAGAGGCTGTTGTGGGCCTCTGGGCGTGTGGGGAGGCTCTAGCAGCCAAACTCGGAGAGGAGAAGCTCGGGGCTTTGCAAGTACCTGAGAGTCTGAAACTGCTCCCGGGTTTGCTGCTGTCACAGCCTGGCAGGGAAGGCGAGGACCCGGCGTGGGGCCTCGCTGAGCTGTGAGTGTGGCCATTTGTCGGGTCGCTCGGCCGCTGCAGCTGCTGTTTTGAGTGTCGCTTGTCCGGGGCGTCTCGGCAGCTCCAGGAGCGTCTCCTGTTGTGTCCTCTGTTGTCTCATGAGTTGGAGCCTTTCGCCACACCCACTTCTTCCACTCCCAACCCTCTCGAACCCTTGCAACCACCAATCTGCACCCCCTTTTTGTGACTATTACTGCAAGGATGTTAGGTGCTGGACTCGCACAGTGTGATTCTGTGGGTTTGGGGTGATTTTCTCTCAGCACCGCCCTCTGGAGGGTCATCGGGTTGTTCAGGGTGTTCAGCGCCCCTCCCTTTCTGTTGTCCATCGGTGTTTCCTGGCGTGGCTGGGCCACTTGTTTGACATCTGACCCAGGAAGAACATCTGGGTATTTCCAGTTCGAGGCTATTCCATATAAAGTTGTTATAAACATTTGTGTGCAGGTTCTTGGTGACCATAAATTTTCATATCTCTGGGATGAGTGCCTAGGAGTCCGGTCACTGGGTTGCATGCGGGCTTTTGAAAGACTGTCTGCCAAAGTAGTTTCCATTCCCACCAGCAATGCACACCCCCACCCGTCCCGCTCGGCTTCCGGCAGCCGGCCTCACACGGTGTGACGGTGTCTCATGCAATTTCTGTTTCTCTCGTGCTTACCCCTTCAGGAGGCACTGACTTCTGCGCTGGCCGGCCGTCTGGCTATTCCTGTTTGTGCCCCTTGTCCATTTCTTAATTGCATTATTTTGTTTTACTGTTGAGTTTTGAGAGTTCTTTATGTATTTTAGGCATTAGTCCTTTGTCTGATACGTGATTTGCAAATATTTTCTCCTAGGCTGAATCTTGTTTTTTCAAGCTTTTAAGAGTCTCTTTCACAAAACAAGAGTGTTTCAAGTTTTGGCCTCCCTGGTGGCACAAGAGGTTAAGACGCAAACTATGAAGCTATCTGCAGCCACTGCTGCACAAGTTCCATCCTCGGTCAGGGAGCTACCCACATGGCCCAGCAGACCTCTCCTGTCTCCCCGCTGCTCCCCTCAGCAGTGTGTTTCAGTAGATCTGCCTGTTCTGCTCCCTACCCTGTCTCTGGTGAGTCCTCTCACCCTCTACACCTCTGGCCTGCACCCCAATTCTTGTATGCATAAATTAATAAATCTTTTTAAAAAAGGTGTTTCAAGTTTTGGTGAAAGCCAGTTTATCAATTTTTCCTCTTATAAATTGTGCTTTTGCTGTTAATTGTAAGAACTCTTTCCCTAACCTTAGGTTGCATTTTTTCCCTCCGTGTTTTAAGTCCACCAACCATCCCAGTTAATTTCTGTAGGTATGGAATGGACTTGTTTTGTTTTGTTCTGCCTGTGGCTATCCAGTCTCTGTAGCACCAACGCTGACCATCTGGCTTCCTTCTTCCATTGAGTGAATCTTGCACCTTTGTACCAAGTCAGCTGGGAATTTTTTGTGGGGGTCTGTTTCTGGGTTCTCTGTTCTGTTCCATGTGCCTGTGGACCTGTTCCTTAGCTTATCATCACACAGTTTTTATGAACAGTTCTATGCCTTCTTCTGTTCTGATGCTGTTCGCCTTACTTGCTATGCTTAGCTTGTAGAGTTGTGCTTCTTCACTCTAAGTTTAGCTAGTAGTTATCCCATTTTATTGACAAAATTAAAAATGTTGGCTTGTGAGTTTCATCAGCTCATGAACTTCTACATCTAACCTTATCTTCCCTTCCTTGTGCTTGTGTTCTTGCGCTCCTAACTTTGTGAGCTTGGCATTTAAAAAAAAATTAATTCCTCCTTTTTCAGTTGAAATTAATTTTTTTTTTAAATCAGGATTTTGTTTCTTTTTTTTAAGATTTATTTATTTATTTATACAAGCGGTGGGTACAGTCAGAAGCGCGGGAGGGTGAGAGAATTCACCAGAGCCAGAGCAGGGAACAGAACAAGCGGATTGACGAAATATACTGCTGAGGGGAGCAGCGGGCGGCAGGAGAGGTCTGTGCGCCATGTGGGACCCTCCTCCGGTGGCCGGGGAGCAGCCGGGGATCGAACTGGCGCTGCAGAGGCTGCGGGCAGCTTCGCAACCCAGCGCTCAACCGCTGCGCCACCAGGGAGGCCCTGAAATTAATTTTTAAGGCTATACCATTTCATCTGATCACAGCTTTAAACATGTCCCCTCAGCTCTGGCATACAACGTTTTAATGATCAATTACACACTTTTGGGATTTCTGTTATTTTAGCTTTAGTCTTTCATTTCAAACTTATTTTCAGTCTTATTGAACTTTGATCAGAAAATGTTCATTGAAATATTTCTACTTTAGGAAACGTTGATTATATTTGTCATTTAATACATGATCGATGTCTTATGGCTCTTTTATGTGCACTTAGGAAGCCGTATTCTGTGTTACCGTATGGATGTAATGGGTATGTTGATGCATATATGATCTCCATAGGATCTACCTAATTGATTTTGTGCTTGTTTTGAACTCTCTTCCCTTCTTTGACTCCCCAGTCTCTTCTGTGGGGTGTGTTGAAGTGTGTGGTTATCACTGTGTTTCCCTTTATTATTTCCTTTCACAGCCCACAGTTTCTACTTATAAAGGCAGTTGTTTGGCTGGATGCATCAACACTTATTACTGCTATGTTTCTGTTATAAAATGTGATTTTTTTCCTTAGGATTAGAAAGCATCAGCCACATTTAATGCTTCCCCCTTGAGTTCTGACTTAACTTTGATATCAAGATTGAACCCTCATTCTGTTATTAGTTCCACTTGCCTGATATATATTTGTCACCTCTTTATTCTGAATCCCTTTCAGAAAGTTTGCCTTGTAGATGACATGTAATTAGATTTTGTTTTTTAAGCCAAATCGTAGGTGAGTTCACTCTGTTCATAATGACCTGTATATCCAATACTTAGAGGCTTGATATGCTTAGTCTTAACATCTTTACAGTATTTTATGTTACAAATACTATGGAGTAGCTCCACTTACTGCCCTTTCTCTGTGAGATATATTTTCTCTGCTCATTTATATATCACTTCTTTTGAATGTAAAAAGTTTTATTTTTGTTCTAATGATTATCTTTGCACTTACTTTTAAAAATTCCCCAGTCTCCTGTAAACTTTTACTGTCTGGTGGGTTCAGTTACCGATCTTGGCTACCTATAGCCACCACTGTACACACTATAAATACAGTCTCCAGTTCCCTGTTCAGCCACCATCATATACAGTATAAATTCTGTACACAATTTCCTGTGCAACCATCATTACATACAATATAAATACAGTCTCCAGCTTCCCTTGCAACCATCATTGTACACAATATAAACACAGTCTCCAGTTTCCTACACAGCCATCATTACATATAATATAAATACTGTGTAGCTTCTTGTATAACCATTATGGGGCTTATTCTTTTATCATTTACCACTTTGTAGTTGCATTCTTTTTGCTTTGACCAAGCATGTAACATCTATAATCTTCCGCCCTTATTCCCGCATTTAATTCAGATGTTTAGCAAAATATGTTAAATGTTCCCCATAAGTCCATTTTCTAGAGAGTCCCCGGTCCTCCCTCAGTTGGATGGTTGGTTCTCTGGCAAATCCCCTAAGTAGGGCTCGTGGTCCATTATTCCCTCCACTCTCATGTGCTTGACACTCTTTTTCTGTAGCTGATTGTCTGGAGAGCTGCTGTGCTGGGTAGAAAGCCTTTGCGTCACACCTTCCCTCTTCCGCTGAGCCCCACCCGTGCCACCACCATGGCCTGGCTTCTGCCGGGTCTGCCACGGTCTAGGGCTCCTGCCCGGGCACGTCATTTCGTCTTTCGGTTTGCGGGTGGTGAGGGTGTTTTTTAAAATGCTTCTTGGAGGGCTCTCATTCTGTTTGTGGCATCATGTGCCAGCTTCCCCTCCCGCGCGATGCCAGTGTCCTGGGGGTGATTTTCACCAGCTGAAGGTTTGGATTCCCATTTTCCCTTTCCCTCTTGCATGGCCTTTGCAGCAGGAGATGCCCCCTCCCCTGGCTGTGTGGCCCGTGTGATTTGTAGCTCAAGGGCCCCCTCTTCTGTCAGTGCAGCATAGTGCAGCTGCTTTGCTGGCTGGCCGCGTGGTGTGGTGGGTGCCGCGGCAGGGGCGGGGGCAGAAGTGGGTGTCCTGGGATTTATCTTATTATTATTCTGCAGGATCCTAAAGCTCTCCTCTTGTTTCATCTTTACTGCACTGTTCCCCGAAGGTGCCCTCCCCCCTTAATGTCACTGTGTCAAGCCCCTTCCCTCTGGGTCATGTTCTCTGTGTTCTTCTTCAGAATCTTTTCCCTCAAGGGTATTTTCTCTTTCTCTGCAGATGGCCCCGCTCCTCCATCCTCTAGTTTCCTCTCCAGAAGGCTCTGGGTACTGCTCAAGTCTCCTGCTCTTTTTTTTTTTTTAAAAGGATTTATTTATTTATGCATACAAGAGCTGGGGTGCAGGCCAGAGATGAAGGGAGTGAGAGGAGAGAGGATTCACCAGAGACAGAGCGGGGAACAGAACAGGCAGACTGATGAGATACACTGCTGAGGGGAGCAGTGGGGAGACAGGAGAGGTCTGCTGCGCCATGTGGGTAGCTCCCTGGCCGACCGGGGATTGAACTCGTGCTGCAGAGGCTGCGGACAGCTTCATAGTGCGGTGCCCAACCCCTTGCATCAGTCCTCTTGCTCTTTAAGAGAGCTTTTGTTTGGGGGGCAGGACTTGAGAATGTGTGGTGCAGTTGTACAAGCCTGAACAGTGTCTCTGTGTCTCCTAGGCACGGCCCAATGTGAGGTGTGGCTTTGTGCGTTTTTCTGTGTCACTTAGGGTGCCAGCGGGAGATTTGGGCTTCTAGGTGGGCCTGTGACCAGCAGTGTCCAAGTGAGCCGTGCAGGGGAGCCTGGAGGACCTGCTGGACGGGGCAGGCTCTCGGGGGCAGAGGTGCGACCGTCCGCTCACTTACCTTCTCGCCTGTTCAGCCAGCTTTTCTCCCGGATACTGGGGGGCTCATCATCGTCTCTGGGTGCAGCAGTTAGGGTTTGGACTAAGCGGCGCTGGTGCTGAGGCTGGCAGGAGGGCGGGAGGGTCGCTGCAGGCCCGAGGAGGGTGTGACCCGGGGAACCGGCTGTGGCCCCTGGGGCTCTGCAGAAGAGACGGCCCTCGCGCGGCCCTGTTGCCAAGTCTCTGCAAGGTCAAAGCCTGCGTGGGGTTTGGCTCTGCCTGGCCTGGGAGGCAGCGCCTGGCACAGCGCCCGTGCCGAGGGATGCCTGCGGATGCGTGGATTGCACGTGTTGGTTCTGGAGGGGAAGTGCCCGTGAGTCTGCATGGAGAAGAGCCCAGGCTCCTGGGGGGCTCGCAGGGCCTTGTTCTCTGACCCCGAGGAACAGGAGGAGGGAGCACAGGAGGCTCCCTTTAGCGCCTGCCTTGGGGGTGGGGGGGCCGCTCTGCCTGGGGAGCCGCCCGGCTCTGGGGCATTCAGGTCCCACCTGGCTGCTTCCCCTGGGCGGAGCACCTGCCTCTGGCTCCGCGAGGGCCCACCAGGCACCCTGGCCCCCCCCCCCCCAGCTTCTCCCTTGGGAGACCGCCGGCGCCTCTGGCCATCTGGTGTCCTCAGGGCGCCGCTCCTTCTCCACGTGCCGGTGGGTTCCAGAGAGGACCACGGCAGCGCCAGGCTGGGCCCCGCCGGAGGCCGGCAGGCGTGTCTGGTCTCCTTTGGGGAAGGTCACTGCCCAGGCCCGAGTGGGCTGTTCTGAATGGGAGTTAGCCCACGTGGGCTGGACAGGGAGGAAAGGAACCCCTGGGTGGGGACCGGGAACTTGTCCCCCTTATCACCCTGCACAGCGCCACCCTTGGGCCTCAGGTTTCAGCCTCCCGAAACCCTGGACAGTGGGGGGCGAGGGGCTTGACCAGCGAAGGTGAAAGAAGGTCCAGGCTCTCCCTCCCCCAGCAGAGCTCATCCCCCAGATGGCATTCGGAGGGGCCCTGGCCGGTTCCCCTGAGCCCCCTGGCAGGGGGCGGAGCAGGAGGCCCAGAGGCCCACACGGCTCCTGCGGGCAGTAGGGAAGGTGACCGCTGTGTGGGGAGCTGGGGGTGACTGGGGATCTCCAGGACCCGTTCTGTTTTCTCCTGCTGCTTCAGTCCCTTCATCTCCTGACAGAACTGCCCCTCCCTCCCTCCCTCCTCCTTCCTCTCCCTCCCCCACGGGGGCAGTCAGGGCTGTGTGGGTGCCCCTCTGTGCCCAGCTGCTTGACTGGCTATCAGAGACAGGCCGGGCCTCTTGCGCCAGGGCTTTGAAGAGCAGGCGGAGTCGGTGCTGTGGGGATCGCAGCGTGAGCCGGTCTTTGAAGGAGAAAGTTGTGCAGCTTCAGACCTGGGCATGTTGTTAAACTGAACAACCCGCAGCTCCTCTGGCTGTGGCTCTCCCTCCACGCGGCAGCAGACCAAACCGGGTCCTGCGGTGCCGACGGGCGCTCTGGAGCCGCAGGCGAGTGTGGGCTTGGATTCAGAGGGACCCGGCCAGGGAGAACCCCTGCCCTCACGCCAGCTGTGGGTGGGGCCCACACCTCTCCTGCCCCGCTGGGGGGCTTGAGTAAGTGGAAGGGGTTGGCGCATTTCACACCAGGGCCAGGGGGGATGGTGACTGCCTGTGCCACGCGGGCAGCCTGGTGCACACGCACACACATTCCCCGGGCACAGATGCACACAGCGCGGGCACAGGCACACGTGGGCACAGATGCACATGCAGGCACAGGTACCCGGGCCCTGCACCATCCCGGCCAGCGGCCGCCCCGGCCCTGCTCAGGCCGTCTTGGGCTGGTGAGGGGGGAGGACTCTGATGCGCTGCGGTGGGTTATTGAGCAGCTTCGCTGCCAAAGGTGTCGCGCTGCTTCTTACATCGTCGGAGGATCCCTAAGCGGGCCTGGCGTGACGTCCAGCGAAACGCAGCGCGCCGGGCAGTCCGCTAAATAGATGGTGCTTTGGAGAAAACCCGTCGCCTGTCATGTCGGGCAGGCCGTGGGCGCGGGAGGCTGTCTCTGTCCTTGCCGGGTGGTGCTGCGCCGTGGGCCGACTCCTTGGGTGCCTCTGGCTGTGAGCAGCGGGCTTCACATCTGGATGTGCTCTGGGGGACAGAGACCTGGTCTGGGTGGGCCTTTCTGTGTTCTGCTCTGTTCCTCGCCCTCCCCCTGTCTTCACTCCTTCCTGCTGGACTCTGGCGAGCACAGAGCATGGTTTTGGGAAGTCACGTTGCCTCCCTAGCCCGCTGCAGCGCCCCGTGGGCTGTGGCTGTGCGGGGGACACTGGGAACTCTGGTTTTGTGATGAGGGGTTGGTGTACCCTGGGCATCCTGGCTGGGTCCACCCCTGAGGGCCTTGGCTGCCCCAGCAAATTCATCTCTGTCCTCTCGGCAGGGATCGCTTACAGATGCTGCTGTCTTCGTGGCACCGTCCCACGCTGGGCCGGGAAATCCCTTTGGTCCTCTGCCATCTTGAGAGAGCCCGGGCCAGGCCGATTACGTGGTCTTGGGCTCCCCAAGGGCCACCTCTGAGCTATGCAGGTGCGGCCTGTGGAGCCCACTGTCTCTCTCTGCGTGGCCCAAGTCCGTGGCCCAGTGTCATCCTGAGGGTGCAAGGCCAGGCTGGAAACGTGCCCACTACACTGCCTGGCGCGGAAGTGACCACAAGTGTCAGCTCTTCCTCCCGCCAAGTCTTTTCTCTTTCTCCAGGATCTTGGAGCCATTTCCTTCTAGACCTTCTTCCCTTACTGTCCATCATCCGCACTCCTCCCTGCCGTGCTGGCCACCTCCTGACACATTCATCAGACAGATAATCTTGCCTTTTCACCCACTCAGACACCCATTTGCCTATTCGTCCATCTATCCATCATGCACCCGCCCGCCCATTCATCTGTTCCCTCATCCACCCCCTGACCCAGCACCCACCATCCACCATCCATGAGGCCGTCCAGCCAGATGTACATACTTATATCCACTCCTTGCTTCATTTATCCAGTGACTTATTGGACATTTCCTCCACTTACATGCCTGATTGTGATAAGTGAAGTAGATTGTCTCTGTCCTCATTAAGCAGAGGACTGTGAAATAGGTGTGTGCCTCTGTGTGTGTGTGTTGGGGGTGGGTACTAGGCAGACAGTAAGGACTACTTGGGTTCCTAAACATGGTCAAGGGAGATCAGGAAGACTTCATGGAGGAGGTGATATTTTCCTCCTTGACTACAGACAGCGAGGACAGGGATTGTGCTTTCTAGAGCTTTCGAACGGCAGCCTCCTCAATAGGCAGTTGATTGAGCGGCTGCTATTTAACGCAGTGCCAGGGTTGCAAAGGGGGATAAAGATGCAAAATAAATAGTAATGCAAAGTAATGATTAATAAATGCTGTTCAATGAATTCATGGATGGATGTGCCTTTTCCAGGCTATGTTTGCTAAGAAATGCACCCTGCACAAGTTAAATCTCTGGCACCCCATGAATAAGGAGCTTAGAAGAGCTCATCTGAGTTCTCACTTGGTTCATGAATATGCAAGCAAGCTTCCTTTTAATCTCAGATCTTATTTTATTAGATGTATTTTAATTTATTTATCAGAGCTTAGGTTTTCACTAGCATCTATGAGAAATTTAAGGAAAGCATCCTTTCATCTTGCATGTGGAGGGCAGGGTAGCTGAGGTGCCAGGATGAGGTCCCCAAGCCCTCGATCAGCCCAGAGGACCAGGAGCTGCTGCACTTGGGGTGACCTCAGAATTATCAGCATCACAACTGCCTGTATGTGGCCCCTTGAGTCCCTGGAGGGAAGCCAGAGAGCAGGCCACTCTTCTGTACTCCCCTGGGGCTGAGAGGCCGCCTCTCCACAGCTAGGCCTGCCATGGGGGTGACCCTGGGCTTAGCAGGAAGCAAGCAGCTCCTTGGGGTGGCCTGTGAGCCCCGGGCGGCTGTCCGCCTCACAGGGCACTGCTGGGGGCAGCCGGGCCTCTCAGGGACAGGGTGACCCAGGAGCTGCATGAATGCCAGCAAGGGGGTTCACACCCCCAACAAAAGGAAATCCCTTTTAAAGGAAATCCCTGGTTTTATCTTTAAACCTGGTCCATTTGGACAGCGGCACAAAATGCAGGTGCTCTTCGGCCCCCCACCTCTGCTGCTCGAGTGGGGTCCCCCTGCCTCCAGGGGCAGGTGTTGTGGGATTGGCCCCACACACTCCCCCCACCGCCTGCTCTCGGGAGCTGTCACCCCTCTTGCCTCACTGATTGTTGCCTCCTCACGTGGGGCTCCAGTGCACCCTGGGGGGCCTCTCCAGGCCCAGCCTCGACTCTAAAGAGCCCTCAGAGGTGGTGGATTCCACCTGCCACGGTCCCCGCACTCACCTCCTGTCCCTCGGGCACAGCAGGGTGCTCTTCGGGATGGCCAAGCCGTCCCGCGATGCCTGGCCTTTAATTTTGTTGAAATGAACATTTTCTCCATGACAAACGCGCTACGGACGACACGCAGAGTGTACTGGACACACCAAGGAAAGCCCCACCCGCAGGAAGGACAGAACCCCGCAATCCCTGAAGCCCCAGCCCAGAGCAGCCGCAGTCTGTGTTTCGGGGAGCCCCCCCACCAGGTGCCACTCTGCAGTGCGCTTGTTTTTTGTTTTTGTTTTATAAAAACGCGGAGTCCTTTGCTGGCCGCGAGTCGAGCCGGCCCCCGCCTCTTGCCGGGGCTGCCTTCTCCTTCCCTGTGTGAACAGGCGGGACGCAGTCGCCCCGCACCCCCGCTACTGCCCCTTCCCTGAGTAGTGATGGGACGGTGATGTGCTTTGGGGGCCCTTGGTCAGTGTCTTAGTCCAGGCCCCTGGGGGCTCGCCCGCCTGCAACAGGGGTCCTCGGTGCCTGCATGCGGCCTTGAGGGAGGGGCCGGGGAAGCGCACGGTTCTCTCCTCCTCCAAGGCTCTGAAGCCTGTTCCACACCCGCCCCCAGCCCAGCCAGGAAGGGTGCCCGGCGGCGGCGGGAGCCCCGGCTAGAGCATGTGCCCCCAGCCTGCCTTAAGGTCACGCTGGGCCTTCCCCCCTCTCAGCCCCTTGCTCCCCGGCAGTAAAACATCGTCTTCTATTAAATGATGTGTCTGACATTTACCAAATTTTTATGTGACAATTTAGAAGGAACTGGTTGCATTAAACAGCCTTATTAATATTGCAGTAACATGATTAGGGGAACATCGCGGCCAGGAGACCACAGGGCTCTGATTTACGAGCTCGGGGGAGAAGAGGTCTCTGTTGACCAAATGCCCGTGGCCCCCAGCGTCAGCACTAAGGAATATCGGGGTCCCTCTGATTACACGGCCACACGGGCGAGGTGGGGCTGGGGTCCTTGAAAAGTCAGGGCAATGTGCCTCCATTTGGCTGGCCTTGGGGGCATTTAACACTGAGGAGAAGCTGGCTGTAGGGGCCACGAGGGGGCTGGGCCCTCGCCAGCTCCCTGTTGGTTTGGGTGGCATACTGGGACCTGGGCACAAGCGATGCGGCCCCCAGCATGGGGACAGGGGCCTGGGGCCAGGCCCGAGAGACCACACACCCCGGGCCTGCGGTGCACTCAGGCTGTCTCCCTCTGTGACCTCGGGCCTCTGTCTGTGAGAAGAGCCGGCCCAGCGTCTAGCCGGCTCTCAGGGGAATCTGCCACGCAACACCTTTGCCCTGTGATAGGGGGTCATCCGGGTCATCTGGGCCAGGCCTGCGGAGCACGGACGACTGGCAGGAGATGGGGGCGGAAGCAGACATGCTGGCTGGGTGAGGAGTGTGGTGCGAGATGTCCAGTCGGTGTCACTCTGTGACTCCAAAGGCATGAGCTGGGGTGGGAGGCGGGGATGGCTGTGTGCGTCACACACACCAGGGCCAGCTCTGTGACCGCACCCTTTGTCACCTGGGAACCGGTTTCTTCCTCTGAGAAAGGGGGAATTAATAGCAGCGACCTAATGGGCTGGGCCGGTGGAAGGATTGATCCTTGTAACTGAGCTGAACCAGCGTGGCCGCTGCCCCAGAGACAGCAGGAACAGGCCCTCTCGGCTGCGGTGTCACGGTGGAGGATGTTAGCAGGGGTCCGGCGTGGTGGGGGACGCCTCCCCCGTGGTGGTGGCCTGCAGCGGGCGCGGGCCTGCTGAAGGCGCTTCCCTTTTCCAGGAGCCTGCTGGCCCCAGATGGCCTGCCCCAGCTCCTCTCCTGCGGGCCGCGCCCCGGTGTCCTGGACGCCACAGGCCCGGCTGTGACTGTAAGGATTGTGGGGGGGCTCAGCCTGGGCAGAGCTGGCCTGGACTCCCAGGTCCTCCCGGCTGCTTCCCACTGGCGTCCACTCCCAAGAGTCGCCATTCAGCACTACCGCCTGTTTGTCTTGGAGCCAGAAGCGTGATTTACTGCCGAGGGCATCTTGATCTTTGCACTAACGATTTGACAACTAGAGAAAACAATTCTATTTTAATGCAGGGAATTCTTTGCACGGGCTGTTCTCTTCCTTAGCACTTATCCATGAGTTTATTTGTTTGTGGACGGGTTTCCTCGCTGGACTGAAAGCTCCCTGAGGACCAGAGCGGCCCGCTGCCAGGCCCAGGAGGGAGCAGCCCCGGAAGGGGGTGTCGGTGGGCGGGGGGGGGCCGCGGGGCTCGCTGCGGTGCCCCTGCCTGGTGTTTACTCTGCTCCCCTGCGCGGTCTGTTCTCTCTGCCCATCTTCCTCTTAATAGTTATGGATTATGGAAAAAAAGAACAAAGCCCATTAAGAGGTTCCCCTACATTTGATTTGAGGAAGTTTTCATCAGAACGGCTCCATTTATTGGCCTTTAGCGTAAAGCCTTATTCCCTTCTCACAAAATGAATATTGCCTTGTCTCCTTGAGAAAAATTGATTTCAACCAGGAAGGAGAACAGCAGCCCCCAATCCCCCTTTCTTCTTTACTCCCTCCCACGGAGACAGAATTTATCTCTTAGGTAGGTGGGGGGAAGGGGTGCGAACAGGAATAATTGGACCAGAAGCTAATTCCCAGAGATTCATTGTCTCGGAAGCTCCCGCTAGAATGTGGGGCGCTCGCCTTGAAGCGCACGCTAATGATAAATGACAACTCTAACAGACCGTCACATCGAGACGTTCAGTCCTTCCTGCTAGGAGGTGACACATTAATTTTCTCCCAGATTTACATGGGATTATTAATAAAATATCGGCGTTGGAATACGACAAGGTGGGGTTCCGCAGCAGTCCCAGGCTCCACTTGGGGTCCCGGCCGTAGCCGAGGAGGCGTCGGTGGGCCTGATGCCGGCGGCTTTGGACGCAGGAGCCTCTGGCGCCGGCCGCAGGAGCAGCAGGAGGAAGCGGCCCTGTCCGGCCAACAGAACCGGGTTCAAGGAGGGGCGACGCCATCCATTCCCTGCCTCGTGACTGACCCCCCGGCCCCCCCGCTTGACATGAAGGCGGTTTCCTTTGCTCCAGCAGAGTCGCCCGTCGAGCTCACTTACTTGAATAGCGTTTATGGGGCGTCTGCTGTTTACCCCTGTTATCACAGGCCGGGGGTCACAGGGGTAAGCCACGCAAGCCAAGGCCACCCTGTTCTCTGCTGAAGCCCTGTCATCCTTCCCCACCCTGGGTGGGCCTTAGGGTCGGGGCGGGGGCAGTGACCCCTGCCGTGTCTCGGTGCAGCCTCGGGGTGACACCCTCTCCTGTACCCTCTTCCATCCACCCCCCACCCCAGTCGTATGTACAAGGTGACTGACGCTGCCTTAGGTGTGGGTCACATTCGCATTAACATCCAGATACCTCGCTCCCCCCTCAGCAAGGTGGCCTTACCCGCCGAGTCCTGCCCTTCGTCATACTTGGGCCAGCGTCCACCTTGTCCACGACCCCTCGCCCAGGCCTGGGCTGCTCTGCTGCCTCGTCCGCCCCACCCCTACCTTGTTCTTGGCGACGGGCACACCCCAGCCCCTTTGCTGCTCTCTCTACCAGAATGTTCTTTCCGGGCACGCGCTCCCTCCTTGGCTCCAGGCCTGTGTGGAGGCTGTAGTCCCCCGAGGGCCTAGATGCCTTCCAGCACTGGGGCGCTAATAGCTGCTCAGTAAGCATCCATTGGCGACATCACCAAGGATCACACTAGACTTTCCCAGCCGAGCACCCCGGGGGCTCTGAAAAGGAGTCGCTGACTCTCAGCCCCCAGCCGGGCTCTCCCTCGGGCCTGGTCTCACCCTCTTCCCCGTGCCCTGTCCCCTCCTGGACCTTCACAGACAACGTCACTGGACACAGCAGGCTGGCGGCCCGCATGGCCAGCACCGGGTGACCCTTGGCTTTTGCCTCTCCCTCTGGAGGCTGTTGTCGTCCTGCTTCCCCGTCCCCAGCCAGACGGCCTGGTCTGCAGAGACCAGTGTGGTGCTCGGGGGCCTGTGAGGTGGTGCGGGGCAGAAGGAGACTGACCATAGGCCGAGCGGGGCTGGAGGGACTCCCAGCCCCTGCCTGAGCTCAGAGGAAGGAAGACAGCCCAGGAGCCCGGCCAGGCTCCCCCGGAGATCCCCTCGGCTCTCGGCTCTTGGCGTGGCTGCCCCGCGGCCGCAGGCCCTCCCTGGCTCCCGCTTGCCGGGGCTTTCAGGCACATGAGTCCACCCAGCCGTTGTTCCCTGATAAGAAAGCCTCTTTTACGATTTTCAATTTGCCCTTATTTTAATGAAAAGAAGCCGGGGTTGGACCGCCCAAGAAGGAGCTAATCAAATAAAGCAAATTGGTGTTACCTTCTCCTCGTCCTTATTATTTCTATGGCTCCAGCTGGAATTTATTATGAAAAGCAATTGGTTTTCATATCTGGCAGATGGCAGCCTGGGCCGGGCCCTCGGCCCTTTCTTCCCCATCATCTCACAGACAGCTCGGGGTGCCCGCCTGGGGGACTCGAGGACACGGAGTGCTCCCCACCAGTTTTCTTGCTTGTTTTCTCCCAATCAGGAAGACCCTATAAGCAAGCCAGGAGAAATGCCAGGCTAAGCGCTAATGCCAGGCCCCTCCTGGCAGGTCGGGGCTTCCGGCAGCTTCTGGGGTTCCTTGGGGCGTCCCCTCAGCCTCTTGGCGCTGTTGCCATCAGTCACCCTCTCGCGGTTTGTGTGTGAGGGAGATAAGCTGGGAGATGCTCCCCCCAGCCTCGGCTCCTCTCCTCGCGCAACAGGAAGAGCGAGGGGGTCAGTCGCAGGCAGCTGCCTTCACAGCCCACAGGTCCAGCGGTGCCTGGGCAGGAGGGGGCCCTGCTACCAGGGTGTGGCCAGACGCCGGCGGGGGTGCAGGGGGGCAGTGTGTGGCTTCCACCTTACAGCAGCCTGACCCTGGGAACGTTAATTCCCTTCTTTGCACCCCAAGTCTTCTCGTGTGTGAAATGAAGGTCACACTCTCAGCTGCTAACATTGCCGAGGGATGCAGACGAGAATCTTGCACGCTGTGACATGGTGTCTGCTACGGGCAGCTCGTCACCCTGTCGGGGCGGGTCCGAGTCTCCGCCAGCGCAGCTAGGCCTGGGCACTCGGCAAGTTGAGGGTGGAAGGAGCGGGCCTCACTGCCCTTTGGGTCTTGGCTTGGGGGTCAGGGCTGCTTTATGCTGGGGGTCAGGGCTGGGAGGCCACTGAGCTGCAAGAACTGCATTGGCCTCCAGCCTGGCCCTGGCAGGGCCTTGTGGCAGGAGAGATGGGGCTGGAGGGGATTGGAAGGGAGGAGCTGCCCAGACTTGGGGTCCTAGCTGCAAGGAGGGCAGTTGTTTGGGGTGTTCTCTGTCTAGTGGCCATCCTGGGATTGCCCACAGAGCCCTACCGGGAACGAGGACACACTCTGTTCTATAGAGGCAGATCTATGACTTTGGGGAGCAGTAGCTGTTCAACCAGATCAGAGATTACTGCAGAAACCCACTGCTTCTAGGCCAGACCAGGGACACGGGTGACGAGAGCTTAGTGCCCAAGGAAATCAGAGGGTGACCGGAGCCTTGGGCTGGGTCTCAACCGTGTGCAAGGACTTCCTGGGCTGTCAAGGTCGTGTACGTGATTGGCTAGTGACAGAGAAAGTGGGGGTTCTAAGCTTTGAACCTGGGCCGTTTGGAGGCTCACTGACTTCTAAAGTAGGCTCAGCCCCTAGGAAGAATATTTGACTGTCCCCTTTGTGGGATGAACTTAGTCTTGGGTGCAAACCCTGGTTGTTCCATAAATTCCTCTTTCATGTCCACACGCAAAATCTCCCAAGGGCACACACCTCCTCTGACCTCCAGCGCCACAGATGCTTCTCTCCATCAAACGTGAACAGTGTTTGTTGCCAATGCATCGAGTTTGTTGCCAACGCATCTTCCCACCGACCCAAGCCAGCCAGGGAGGACGTTGCCCTGAAGGTGGAAACGGGGTCGGGGGGGGAGTTTCATTCGCTGGCCCAGTAGCGGGAGAGAGGACAGGCTCTGAAGACCTTCTCCCCAGCTGGGCAGCAGCAGGGACTTAGAAGGGAGCGCCGGAGAGCTAGAGGGTCTGCTTCCGCAGGTTCGGAGAAACAGGCCATGACCACTGTGTCTTCCTTCTCCCGCCATAATGGCCTCAGCCAATCTCACCTGGCTTCCTGCGGTTTTGTCTGCAAAAAGATAAACAGGGCAGAGGAAGAATTTCTGCAAGAAGAGATAAACAGGAACAGAGCAAGAACAACGGACTTATGTTTACTGCTGGTGACAAGATTGTGGTGGATGAATGTGACCTAGGGACAGCCTCTCCCACACATACCATGTCGTTGTTTTCTAAGTCCTTCCGTCTTTGTTCCTCGCAGGGAGCCCCCACACAGGGGCCAAGTGTGTTGTTATTAGTCATGAAGAACGTGGATTATGTGGCAGGAGCATGCTGGGCACTTTGCAGACATTATGTCTGCTGCAACAGAGAGGTCAAGTAATTTGTTCAAGGTCACACAGCTCCTAAGGAGCCGAGTCAAGATTTAAGATGTACCCTTGAGCTCACGCCCAAATCCCATGACTATCTTTTTAAAGATAGCATGTGACCCCTGAAGGAAGAAAATTGCAGACACCTACAAATGTAGATAGATTGGTGTGACGAACCCGACATACTTGTCACCCACCCCTCTCAACACACGCCCAGTCATATCGTGTCCACCTCCACCCAACACACACATTATTTTGAAGTGTGTCTTAAACACTGTATAATTTCATCGGTCAATGTTTCAGATTTTAGATTTAAACTCTAAGGTCTCTTTTAAAAAAATTCTTCTTAATCACTTAAAAATTACTGATTGTAAAAATCGCTAAATATGTAACACTCTTCAAAACCCCAGTTGCTTCACAAGTGCTGTGTGTGTGTGTGTGTGTGTGTGTGTGTGTGTGTGTGTTTGCAGTTTGTGTGTTTGGCTCAGGTATCGCTTTCAGGTGTCGCTTGGTCTCTTCCAATCTGTGCTCCCATCCCAGCAGCCTCTCACTGTCTTTCTGGAATTGACTGAAAAATCCAGGTCATTTGTCCTGCAGCCTGGATTCTGCTGGTTGCTGCTACCCCTGGTGTCCTTCACCATGTTCTTCTGCCCTCCGTGGAGCAGACAAGTGGACATTAGGTCAAGAGGTCTGAATCATTTCAAGCTCTATTTTTTTTCTTTTTTTCTGGGCAACGGCAAAATGCTCTCCCTTAGGGATCATGATTACCAGATTGTCTCTTTTTTGTGACGTCAGCCGTCATCGATCCATTCATTTACTAGAGGTGGAAAAATGAGGCTGTTTTAATTCTCTTAGGGCTTTTTCATTTCCTGGCTGCAATACTTTCCTGGAGAAAGTCCTTGCTTCTGCTGTTTGCTAACGCCAAGGAAGAATTTGTACAGGAAATGTAGGGTGAAAGGTAGGGGGAGAGCCTACTCCCTCTCCGGGTTTCTTTTTTAGCTCTTAAAATTATATAGTGGGTCAGTAGCATCCTCTCCTGATGATCGATTGAATTTTTTTTGTTTGTTTTAGCATGATTTTGAACTTAAGTATTTAAGCAGAATTAATGTTTTGATCCTCACCCATTGCTATTCTCATGGATGCTTAAATTGGTCCATCTTTGGCCAGTGGGATTCCTTCAAGGTGGTTCCTGACCCCTTAACACACCATTTTAAGTTTTTGATACAGCTCACATCATACTTACCAGTAGAACCAGCTGCTTTTAAGGTGAAGAATAAGACAAGTGTGTGAATTCTCACCACTTCTATTCAATATTGCATTGGAGGTTCTAGCTTATGCAATAAGGCAAGAAAATAAAATGCAAGCCATTCTGAAACAAAAGGAAGAAGCAGAACCATCCCTATTCCCAGATGACTTGGTTCTATATGTAGACTATTCCAAGGAATCTGCAAAAATGTATTTAGAACTAGTAAATTAGTTTAGCAAGGTCACAAGATACAAGATCAATATAAAAAAATCAATTGTATTTGTATTTGTTATATTAGAGGTGAATAATCCAAAAAATGCAATTACGAAAATAACTCTACTCAAAATAGTATTAAAAAGTATAATATACTCAGAATAAACTTCATTTATGAAGTGTAAAGCCTGTACTACAAAGTCTTACTGAGAGAAATTAAAGATTTACATAACTGAGGAGACCGTCTGTGTCCCGTGATAGGAATTGAGTGGGGAGTTCAGTATTGCTTAGATGGCAATTCTTTCCAAATTGATTTCTAGATTCAAAGCACTCCTATCAAAATCCCTGTAGGATTTATTATTGTTGTTGCCGCAGAAATTGTCATATGAACCCAACAACTTTATGGAAATACAAAGAACCTGATTTTGAAAAAGAACCAAGTTGGAGGACTTACAGTCCTGATTTCAAAACTCACCCTAAAGCTGCACCCATCAGGATGGTGCCGTCTTGACATAACAATGGAAATGGAATGGAGCATGCAACCCAGAAATAAAGCCCCACGTTTATGGTCAAGTTATTTTCAACAAAGGCATAAGAGCAATTCATTGACAGAAAGGATGGCCTTTGCTTAAAAAAAAAAAAACCAAAAAAACCCAGCTGGCTATCTGTGTGCCAAATTGACTTAGAGTCTTGTCTCAGCACCACAGAAATTAACTCACAGTGCATTGATGCCTCAGAGGTTTAATATAAAAGCTAAAGCTATAGAACTATTAGAAGAAAACACAAGAGAAGATTTATGTGACCTTGGCTTAGGACAAAGGAAATTTAGATGTGACATTAAAAGCACTATTCATAAGAGAAAAATTGATGCACTGGACCTTACCAAAAAAAACATTTGTTCGGGGTCTCCCTGGTGGTGCAGCTGGTTGAGCGCAGCGCTGTGAAGCTGTCTGCAGCCTCTGCAGTGCCGGTTCAATCCGCTGGCCGTGGAGATAACCACATGGTGGGACAGACCTCTCCTGTCTCGCCCGCTTCTGCCCTCAGCAGCGTATTTCAGTCAGTCTGCCTGTTCTTTCCCCGCTCTGTCTCTGGTGAATCCTCTCACCCTTGTGCGCATCTGACCTATACCCCGGTTCTTGTATAAATAAATAAATCTTAAAAAAAAAGTTTGTTCTTTAAATGAAACAATTAAGAAAGGACAAGTCATTCATGGGCTGTGGGAAAATATCATATATTTTTGTGTCTCTTTCATAGATCGTATACCTTTCAATCATCTATGTGATAAAGGACTTGTATCTAGGTTAGAGAAAAAAAAGTCCCAACTCAAAAAGGAGACAAATAACTCAATTAAAAATGGGTAAAAGATTCAAGTAGACATTTCACCTAAGAAATTATATGAATGGTTAATAAGGACTTGAAAAGATGCTCAACATCATTAGTCATTAGAGACATGCAAATGGAAGAAAACCCGACCACACACCACGAGGCTGGCTGGGAGCCAAGAGACAGACAGACAGCACCAAATGTTGCGGGGGATGTGGAGAAATGGGGCTCCCCTGCATTTCGGGGGTGGAGGGAGGCAGCCCCCTGGAAAACAGTCTGGCAGTTTTATTTTTATGTCAGCAGATCTACCTATCTCCCACGTATCGTTGCCGGGTTTTGATTCAGGCTCAGGGAAGCTTATTCTGCTTTTAGGTTAGGGAGAAATTCATCTCTATTCTCTCTTACGATACACACGACTTTATTAATTCATTTAAATCTCTGGTCCCTGCGGAATTCACGCTGCTCTGCGATGTGGAGGGTAGATCATATTTTATCTTTCTCCAGGAGCCCGCCCGTTTATCCCGATTGTTTCCCTTATTAAAAAGCCAATCGCCGTCCCTCCCTAACTGAATTGAGATCTCTCTTTTTTTGGTATAATAAATTTGCATTTGTAAGTGGAAATGCTTCTGGATGTTCTAGTCTGTTCCATTGCTTTATTTATTTGTATGTTGTAAAGCCGAGGCTTTATGGATGTGTTCATAGCTGGTAGGCCCAGCCCCTGCGCCTCGGTCTTCTTTATTGATTATGTATCTTAATTTTATATTAGCTTCTTTACTTTCATAATTTGCAGTAGCTTTTCCATTGATCCCATGATCTTTTTACCATATTGCACTGAGCATGATTGGTTTTGCGATCTATTCGTTTTTTCGATTAAAAGGTTACTTGCTGGGAAGCGTGCTTGGTTGGTGACGCCCCCGTCCCTTTCTGCGACTCCCTCTGGCTGTGGGGCGGAGGGTGGCCGCTTCCCCGAGCTCCTTGTGGCCCATCAGCCTTAGTTCAGCTTCTCCCAGAAGGCGGTCCTGACACAGGCTTGGCGTGTGAGCGGATGATTTGAGAGGGGGGTCCCACGAACCCCTGCAGAGAGTGCAGAGTGAGAAGGAACCGGGCAGACAGATAAAGGGCTCTTCTTCCCAGCAATCAGCACACGGTGGCGGGGTGTGCTCTGGAGGCCAGTGAGGGCCTCCAGAGGGGTCCTAACGGAGGGGGCCCCAGATGGCCTCAGTTATTCCAACCGGGGGACAAGAAGGCCAGAATTAACCCCCCAAATTCCTGCCAGTAGGGAAGGGGTGCTCTCGGGTGACCTGTGGTCCCCGGGCAGTAGGGAAGAGCTGGACCCGCACCTGGACCAGCCCTGCCCTCTGTGCCAGGCCAAGAGCCGGGGCACCGCTGAGTGACTGCAAGTGTCGCTGCTGGGCCATGTGTAGCTGTGCAGGTTTGAGTCTGCTCCTGCTCATCTGTGTGTGGCTTGATAATCACACACTGCCCTGATGGGGCAGTTGTGAGGATGCGAGAAATGCGGCTCATAGCTACAGATGTGGGTGTGAACGTGGAGGTAGAGAGAGATGCAGAGGCGGGTGTAGCTGTGCAAGAGGGTGTGAGGGCCATGGACAGGCCGGACACGGCCAGGGCGTGGGGGTGCAGTGCAGGCGAGGACATCCATGCTGACGTGTGCACGTGATGGGGATGCAGAGGCGGGCATGCAGCTGGGGCTCTGGAGGAGACAGATGGAGACATGGGCTCAGACTGCTGAAAGACAAAAGGCACCTGGGTGGATTTTAAAGGTCTTATTGGATTTTTTCAGTGATTCTTGAGCACCGACCCCTCTGCAGCCAACAGAAAGGAGCCCCAAAGGGGGGTGCAAAATGGAAGGTCTCTGCAGGGAAGGACAGCAGATGAGAAGGAGATTCTCTAGCAGGGTGGGTCGCACATGTCGAGGTCACCTCCTGCAGGGGAGGACAGTGCTGTAGGAGACAGGTGGCCCCGCCCGTGCTGACCAGGTAGCTTGAGACCGGCTGCGTGAGACCCCGTCCCCAGGGCAGGATGAAACTGTAATTAAGTTAGGGAGTAAGTCTCAGTTTGGCGGCATGGAGCTTAGCTTCAGTGACTCCATTTTAGCCCCGTTGTCTCTTTTCTTTTAAGAAGACAGAGATGTAGGGGCCTCCCTGATGGCACAGGGGTTAAAAGACACAGCGCTGTCAAGCTATCAGCAGGCACTGCTGATCCCCGGCCAGGGAGCTATCCATAGGGCACAGCAGACCTCTCCTGTCTCCCGCTGCTCCCCTCAGCAGTGTGTTTTAGAACAGGATCCACCTGTTCTGTTCCCCACTCTTTCTCTGGGGAATCCCCACACCTCTGGCCTACACCCCAATTCTTGTATGCACAAATAAATAAATCTTAAAAAAAAAAGACAGAGCTGTAGACACAGACAGGTGTGGCTACAGCCCCATGTGGCCCGCTCCGCCCAGCACTGGGCGCCAGCAGGAGTTGGTGTTACTCAGTGGCGGGACTTGTGCCCCCTCTCACAGCTGCTCCCACCTCTGTCCTCACCTCGGCCCGCATTCACCCCCTCCTCCCACCCTCTCCAGGTCGGCTGCCTCCTGTGCTCCTCTGGCTGGCCCACAGTGGGGGAGGGGCCCTGCCCCCACCCCATCCTGCTGGCGGTGTCCCGCCTTCCCATGGGCCCCGACCTGCTCCTGCTGGCATCCTGGGGTGGCAGCAACGCAGCCCTTCTGTCACAGGGGGCGGGGGGGGCACACGTGGCTCCGCTGCCTGCCTGTCCCGTCGCTGTCTCAGGACCTGTGCGGGTGTCTGGAGGGGCTGCCCCCGTCAGGCAGGGCAGAGACGAGCTCTAATAAAATCAGAGTGGTGGGTGAAGCACTATTAGGACACTCATTATTGCAAGTGAAAATGGTGATTCCATTTATGGGACCATTTAAGCCCGACGCGTCGGTCCCCTGTGGGAGTAACTGGTCTGCGAACGTGGCGAGTGACAGGGTCCTTCTCGAGTTCTCGGAGGGCAAAGGGCAAGACCCCAGGGAAGGCTTCCTTGGGCGGGTGTAGTGGACGTGACGGTGCCCGGGGCGTCCGCTCTCTCTGGCTCACGCAGCTGCTGCTGGGGGGAGCCGGTCTGAGCCGCTACTCGGGCTCGTCGACCAGGCTCTGCAGGGTGAGCGGAGGGAGGAGACCCTGCTCCTGTCTCCCGGGCCCTGCTCACGGGGTCTCCGTTGCTGTTTGCAGGGGGTGAGACAAAAGCGGGGCCCAGCGGGGGGCAGGCGTGTCCTGCCCTGGCTCCTGGGCCCTCCACCAGGTGGGTCCCCTGGGGCGCGGGGTGAGAGCGAGGCCATGGAGGCAGGGAGGAGGCTGGCGCAGGGGGCTCCACACGGGCCTGTGGGCCATTTTCCACAGACGTGCAGGTGCCGGGCGGGCGCTGCCAGGTGACAGCGTTGACAGGCGCGGGGCTGCTCCCCAATTGTTTGAGTGGGTGCTGACTCAGGGAGGACCCCAACACCGATGCCAACCAGCCGCGCGTGATGGGCAGACAATGGAGTGGAGTCGTCGTGGGGCCTGTCATCTCCCGCCGGGCGCCGTGTCTCCTGCCTGCTGCTGAGTGACACGGTGACACGGGGTGGGGGGGAGGGCACAGTTAGCTGCTGTCGCCCTGGCGTGACTGCCCCACCCCCCAGGCGGTGGAACAGTGAGACGGAATAGCCCGCGTGCTCTGCTGGTTGGTGACACGCAACCACATGCAGCTCTCCTCAGCTCTGGCGGGCAGAGGCGTCGCCGACCCACAGAAGCCACAGGCTCGGCGCTCACTGGCCAGGATTGAGGCGGGGCCCTGTGGGCTGTGCGGTCGTGGCCTTGGCCGCCTGAGCCCGCAACATGGCATGGGCCCGGGGAGGCCCGTGTGCGGTGCCAGGGGACTCCCTGGAAGGCTGGAGCCGCCCACACCCTCAGAGACGGGCTGTTCCCCGGCGCCTGCGCGCGGTTCCCTGGCGTTGCCGGCCTCTCAGTGGTGTTTCCAACCCAAGCGTGTGACACTGGCAGCCATGGCTGCGTGCGTGACGTCTGCTCTCTGTGGTCAAGACGTGACTTTGGGAAAATTCTAGCTTCTCTTTGTTCTTTTTAAATGGTTCGAGAACACTCGGAGCGTTTTGCAAGCGGGCGACTACTTTCCTAAGATAACGTGGTCACGGACCAGATAGACGCATTTACCTGGTGGTATCTGAGCCCCTGACAGCTGAGGCCAAATGGGGACGAATCAGGCACTTAGCTCGCTCGAGCGGCGGGGCCGGGGCCGCTCGGATCTGGCACCGTCTAAACGCGGGCCATGAATCAGGCCTCTGGCCGCGGAGAGCGGCTCCGCCATTGGTCTGTTCTTAACAGTCATCCAGCCTCTGCGTCTAACTTATTTATTTCCTAATGCCGGGTGATGGATTAAAAGATGTGCAGAAAATCTTTCGATAGGAGATAAGATATTGCAGGCCGCGCAGCACCCCCGGCTCTTCCTGTGTTCTCTGCCTGTTTTTCTTATTTTTCCATGCGGCGCTCACGCCCCACGCCGTGTGTCATGATTAGGGGGCTCCGCCGAGGGGCTGCTTCCAGGCCTGTCGCTGACACCTGTAATTCATTAGGTGCCGACCCCGCAAGCAAATTTTGGCTGCCGTAAAACACGGTTAATCCAGGGAGTCGTAATAAAAGGTGAAAAATGATGTTCCGGCGACCGTGGGCTCTCGCTTTTCGGTGGAGACGTTTCCCGGTCGACGAGATCTTTCTTCATCACTGTTCTTGTGCTGGGTTCTCGTGGTAACTTAACCGTTTGTCGTTCCCAGACCCCAGAATGGCTCCATGATACTCTACAACAGGAAGAAAGTGAAGTACCGCAAGGATGGGTATTGCTGGAAAAAGAGGAAAGACGGGAAGACCACCCGGGAAGACCACATGAAGCTGAAGGTCCAGGGAGTGGAGGTAAAGATGGGCAGCGACTGCCCCTGCGCCGGGGGGGCCGTGGGGGGCTGCGGGGTGCTGGCCGGCCGGGAGTGCGTGGCCATCGCCGCCGCCGAGAGCATCCGTTTGCCAGAGCCTGTTGCTTTGCTGTGGTTCCGCCTAATGACCCCAGCGTCTCCATTCTGGTTTCCCATGGGCCGAGGCGTGGTGGGAGCGCCCCGGGTCAGGAACAGAAGGACGATGCGGGCTCCGCAGAGCGTGGCTCTTCCTCGCCGGGAGGCGCCTGCGGGAGCACCGAGAGTGGGCAGAGAGAGCCGCGCTGGCAGTCGCCCTGCCCAGGGGCCGCCGGGAGCAGGGGACCCCCCAGGCCCGGCTCACTCACAGGACACGGCCTCCGTCTCCTGCGGCTGTTTCCACTCGAGGGGCTCCCTGGTGTTGAAGATAGTCACACAAGGTCACAAGGAGCGTGGGGCCCTTGCCCGGCAACCTCTTGGACCAGACTTCGGTTCTGGTTCCGTTCTGGTTCAGGGCGTGGTGAGGTGCAGTTATTCTGAGCTGCCTCTTCCCAGGGCCAGATCCTCTCCCTGATGTGCAGGCCTGGGTCACGGTGGCGAGGGAGGGGCTGGGAATCCTGCTGCAGCGCCGTCTCCTGAGCCCCAGTGCAGGTCGGCCCACAGCACGGCAGGTGCCGTCCTGGCCAGGACCCGAGAGGCTGGCGGAGCAGGTCTCCCAGTGCCCTGGCGTGGGGGGTGCTCTGGCTGCAGGGCGATCGATCCCCAGGCTCAGGGGCCACTTGAGCTCAAGGATACCCCTCCCCCGGCCAGCTCACGGTGGCCTGCTTGGTCTTTTCGACTTTCTATTAATCACACGATTTCATGACTTAAAAATAGCACCAGCGGCTTTCCCTGCACAGAGAGAGAACTTTGACTTTGTTTTCGCGGCGTTTTTAAAACACACTTTATACTGAACAAAGCAAAACCAGGGATGAGAAATTCCTCTTCCGCGGGACAGCGGGTGCGGATCCTCCCAGGCGTGCTCAGACCCGGCTCCCGACACGGCGGGGCAGTGCCGTGTGCCAAGCGACGGGCCAGGGCCATGGAGCCTTCCCTGCGGGGGGAACAGGCAGAAAGTGAGGCCTGCGGGTGGGCCCAGCAGAGGGGCTGCCGGCACCGGGCAGACAGGGGTCTGCAGGAGGCCACGCCCAAACACTGGCCAGCGGTGGTCTCTCTGCGTTTCGTCTTAGACTCACGGCAATGGGGAGCTCAGCTCTTGCCTAGAGCAGCTTGGAAGCCCAGCGTGAAAAAAAGCCTCCACGTTCATTTTCTTCCCTCGGGTTATAAATCAGAGCTGTCACAGGACAGGACTGGAGCCATTCACCGTGTCCTCAGGCCGTGTTTACATGTGGAGCTGTGCAGGGCTGGCATCACCGAGGCTGTGCAGATGCGTGCGGGGCCGCCCGGGCCCTGAGGACGCAGAGGGAGGGACAGTGCACAGGGCGAGGGTGTCCGGGACATCTCCACTCGAGCGGCCATGGGCAGGAGGACGGAGGCGGGAGGGGGCAGATCTGGACACCGCCCACGGGTGCCCTCAGGGCCTTGGACTGGAGGCCACCCGAGGGGAGTGCAGGGAGATGCCACGGCGCCTGGCGGCCTCCGGGGTCCTGTGTGTCTGCAGAGAAAATAGGACGCAAGTCTTCGCCCACAGTCTCCCGGAGCCGGCTGTTAACGGGGCTGAGCAGTGCGGGGAGGGCACTGCTGGGACGGGTGCCCTGGGGCCTGGCATGGGCTGGGGCGCCGGGAGCCTGAGCTCAACCTGGGGTGGGATTTGTGGGGCTCCTGTTGCTTCCCGGCTGCCCCTTTGCACTTGGTGCTGTGGCCTGAGCGGCATCCACGCCGCGTGTCCCGCCTCCCCTCCTGGCTCAGCGCTGTCCCACCCTGCAGACCCACGGCTGCTGCGCCCGGGCCGGCGAGAGCAGTTTCAGCTTTACCGATGCTGCCGGATTTTCCAAGATGCGGTGTTGGGTTCCCACTGCGGACTCCCCTTTTCCTGGGCCCCCTGTGGGCACGTTCTCTCTCGTGCTAGTGGGGTCCTTCGCGGTGGCAGTCTGTAGGGGGCATGAGGTATGTAAGTGGCCCCGAGTTCTCGGACAAGGGCAGCCCCACAGCTTCCTGGAGTTTCTCTCGTGTGTGCCGTGATCCGGACCAGGGCCTGGGAAGCCCGGGGGCCTGGGGGGACAGTGGGAGGCCATGCTTTCCACCCAGGAAATTGCAATAAGGATGCACAGCGTCTCTTGCCTCTCACCGGAGCTGGGGGGAGGGCCTCTGAGTTTGGACCCCACTTCTCCCAGTGGGTTCTATCAGGCCGTCCCCCGCGGCCCAGTCCCTGCATGAGCCCAGCTGGGAGGCAGCTGCCCTGCTGCGGGGAGGCGGTGGCCTGCATCGGGCCACGGGTCTGCAGCGGGCACAGAACTGTGATCCTCCAGCCTGAGTGGGTCTCTGCAGTTCAAGGGCATGATGAAGATATCTGGGCCTACCTGTTTAGCATATCGCCTGCCCTAAGCCTTCCCTCAGGCCAGGAAAACTCCCGCTCTGCTCATTGGAAAGCTTAGCAGTCAGTGCCTTTTGTTCTCAGAGCCGGCCCTGGGCACGTGCAGCAGCACAGAGGCACATTGATTTTCTCAGGCAGGCCCAGGACGGGGGCAGCCGCCTTTGAAGCTGACGAGCTGTTGGGGCCATGATGAGTTGTCTCCTCTGTGAGCCCCAGAGAAGCCGACTCGATGAGGCTTCAGAGATGACACAGGCTGGCAGGGAGGAACGAGGTGGTGTGATGGCAGCGTTTCCTGGGACGAGATCTCCGCCGGCCTGAGTTCCGGGGTCCCATGGCCCATTTGGACTTGTGGATGCTTCCTGGGGCCTGGCGGGCATAGGCAGTCTGGGGAGGGGGTGACACCCCCTGGAGCAGAGCCAGAGCGTCCCCATGGCCACATCACGGGTGGCCGAGCTAGGATGCAGCTCCCGGTCGCAGAGGCCTGGGCCACACTGGGCGGGCGCCTCTCTCTGGCCCCAGGACCTCGTGGGCCAGTCTTCTGCCTGCTCACTCCTCTCCCCGGGGCCGCCTGCCCTGGGAACCCACCGCTGCCGGTCCACACAGCCGGTGGGCACACGGGTAGGCTCCCGGGTCCCCTATGTGCCAGGTACACAGCCTCATGGAAGCGCTCACGCAGGCAGAACACACATCTGGGGTGTGTTCTCACGCCCCACATCACAGATCAATGCCGAGAGGGGCTGGCCTGGGGTTGGCTGGTCTGGGGCTGAGGCCTTGCCTGGCCCATGTGCAGTGATGCCCTGATGGGGGACAGGAAACCAAGCCCTATGGTCGAGGCACGAGGGTGTGGGGGGAGTTACCACGTGTGGAACAAGTAGGAGGGTCCCCAAGGCCCACTGAGTCTTCAGCAGGTGACTCAGAGGTGGGGTCCTGACTCTGGGGTAGCTGGACAGACACCCGGCAGGGTTGAGAAATCTCTGTGCTGCACTGGACAGAAAGACAGCCTACGTGCCCCAGAGCCGGCTGCGGCCAGAGCCTCTGTGGGTCTCTGTCTGTCCTGCCCACTCTGGCCCAGGTGTCAGGTGTCCAGGGAGGTTTCCCTGCTCGGACCATCCTGCTTGGAGACCGGGGTGTGACCTCCCCTGCCGAGCGCTCCACTGTGGGAAGCCTGGACTAGACGTCCTTCCCCAGCGGATCCAAGTCTCCAGCTGTGAGGACACAGTCCCGTTTGGACAAAGACACCTGCAGGTGTCGCCTCAAGGGTCGAGACTTGCCTCCCCCGATCCGTGACTGCCCGAGAGCTAGAGGCGCCGGGAGGGAGCGGCAGTGCCTTAACGAGGTTCTGTTTTTGGACTTGGCCTCATTAGAAGTGATGTTCTTTATTTGGACACTTAGACCACTTATTAAAAAGAGAGAGAGAAAATAAAAGCACCTCTTTTGAAAAGCAGGAGTGATATTGTAGTTACCGCATTAGGAATTAACAGGGCATGAAATAACTGGCTGCCTCGTGGCTCCGCTTGCAGCCGTAAGATAAATAGGCGTTTTGCTCGCAGATGATGGAAAATATTTAAAATAGCCGACCACAAACATGTGCAGGGCCCAAATCAAGCATGGAAGGCAGCAGGAAGAGATGAGGGCACGGAGCTGGCCAACGGAACAGCCACGGAGAAGCCCGCCGGGCAGGAGCTGAGCTGCGTCTGTGTCTTAAGTAGGTGCGGTTTTCCTTCCCGTGGGTGTCTGTGTGGCTTCTGCCGTGACACGTCTTGACACCCCACGCTTCTCACGCACCCACAGGGTTCCTGTGCCTAGAATGTTCCCCTGTCGTTTCTGCACCAAGGGGGTGGGCGCCTGGCGACTTCTGACCCTTCCCGGGCATCTTCCCTGATCTTCTCTAGCCGGGGCTTCCTCAGGGAGGCGTCCCTGGACCCTGTGAGCGCCGTCCAGTTCAGGAAGCATTCTCGAGCCTCTGGTATTTTCTAGGTGCTTGGAAAGGCCTCGTGTGGGTCTAGAGATCAGGTAACCCATTCAGCAGGGCGTGTGGGGAACAGTGAAACATGTGTCATGCTTGAAAGCCTCACCGAGGAGAGCAGTGTCTGGGTGGGTCACCCCACAACCTGCCTCAGAGCAGCGGGGTCTGCCTCCATGTCCCCCCACACCCGTATCAGAGCCTCTCCCGGACTCTCAACTCGCTGTGCAGGTATTTTATCCCCATTGGCGGCACATCTGGGACTTGAGCCCAGGTCATTGGTCTCGGATCCTGCAGCCTCTCGCTGGCGTGGGGCGGTGAAGGTTGGGGTGCTGCAGTCCCCGGAGGGGAGCCGGCACACACGCACGCTGAACTAATTGCCTGAGACCTGGATGAGTTTTTGTAGAATCCATTCAAGAACAGGAATCCATAGCCTCTCCTTAATTTTTAATGACTTAGCATCCCTGGTGACATGATTCATACAATTAAAATTTTAACTAATAAATAGCTGGGCGCTCGCTGCGTTTGTAGCAGAGGCCTGGTCGGTGGCAGGTTTGCTTTTCTGTTTTCAGGGTGTCCCCCACCCCCGAGCCCCGCCGGTGAACAGCCGCAGCTGGGGTGGACACTCCGGGGGCCCCGGTCCCGTGTGCCCACCTGCCACGCCCTGTGGAAGCCCCACTCCCGCTAGGTGCTCACCCCATTTTTGCAGGTGATGTAATCAGTTTCATCTAAGGTCAGGAAACGCACCCGCGGACACCGGCTGGTCGGTGACAGCCCAGGGACTGAGGCCGGCCTGGGCGGCTCCAATTCCTCGGGTCCTCCTCGTTGCACCACAAGGGACCCCAAAGCCCCTCGAGCCCTGGAAAGTGTGTTCTTAGTCCTCGCTGCTCTGGGGGGAAGGAGTTAAAATTCAGCACTGTGCACCCAGACTCATTGTGCACCCAGACAGCCCTGTGCACCCAGACAGGGGTCTACGTAAGGTTGGGGGAAGCGAGGCTCTCAGGGGAGGGGATACCCTCGTCCAGCCCCGGGCAGAGGGGACGAGCCTGCACCCATCTGCCTCCACCCAGGAACCGGCTCTCTTGGGTCAGGGGGAGAAGCACGGAGCCCTAGTCCACCCCTGCTTGAGAGTTTGTCCTCCAGCACGTCCTGGAGGCCGGCCAGCCGCGTCAGCCTTCACCCAGGGGCCTCAGGCTCCAGGGACGCGCTCGCGGGGGTGAGGAGGCTGCGTGTGTGCTCGCTCTCCCTGCTCGGTGGCCAGAATCAGTGCACACGTGTACACACACACACTCACGCACGCACACACACACTCATGCCCGAGAGACAGGATGCCCAGGTAGATCTGAGTTTTAGATAAATAACGAACGGACCAGCCCCGGCCGACTGCAGGCTCTGCCCTCTGTCCTGGCCCCACCCGCCGCCCCAGCCCAGGGCAGCTTCCCGGAGCCTTGGAGACTGCAGTCTGCCTCTGTCTGCTGGGGCCTGGGCTGCGTCGCAGTCTCCAGGAAGTGAGTTGGTTTAGCTCCAGACACGAGATCGACGCGGGAAACCTACAAGACACTCGGGCCACAGGCCACTGCGAAGCCGAGAAGCCGCATCGGGCAGTTTGCTGGGGCCCGGGGCTGCCAGGCCTGGGGAGCCTCTGCCGAGCGGCCGGCGCCTCTCCACCTGCGAAGCACTGCACTGGGGAGCCCAGGGCCCGTGTCTTTGGAGCCCCCCACCGGGACCGGCCTGCGTGGACGGCGGGCCAGGACGGGCTAGTCCGGAGGAAAGACCTTTCCGTCCTCGGCAGACACAACGTGCAAAGGCGCTGCCGTTTCCTTGTTTAAACTTGGTTCAAACCTGGCTGAGCTGGCAGCTCCCTGTTGGAGGGAGAGCGGCGGACGATCAGCTTGGTGTGCTGAGCTTGACTGTAATTATTATCTTAGCAGCCCCTTAACAGGACTGAGATTAGCCCACGAGGGCAGGAATGGAAATTTTAGCAGATCCAATTACGCGCGAAGCCCTTGAACACCACTGTCAAAATTCACAAGGGCCCCTCTGTCTGGGTCCCGCCACGCAGCAGGCTCAGCGAGAGGCCTCGGCTTTGCGAGGTGCAGTGTGCAGCCTCGTCAGGAGCTGGGGCGGCCTTTTGAAAACAGGGTGTATGTTCCCATGCACCCCGCCGCTTGGTACAGACCGCACGCTTGTTCGCGCTTGGTAAAGACCATTGCTGGCCTTCGCTTGATGGAAGTGTCAGGTACTGACCCTCTGCACATCTCCAACATGACTGGGGACATGGGCCCCCCCCCGGCAGGGCTGGGGCTTGGCTCTGCGGGCGGGTCTTGCTTGGAAAGCTCGGGCCTCCACACCCGCCCCCTGCAGCTGGTGGGGTGAGTCTCTCTGGCAAAGGGAAACTGGTCAGGCCCACACCCTCTGCCTGCCTCCCACAGTCCAGCAAGAGCAGGGAAAGCAGAGGCGCGCCCAGGGCTCTTGCTCTTGCCGCTGGGAGGTGAGAGGGGCCATGGGGTGGCGAGCCCGCTGCTCCTGGGTGAGGCCACTTTGGTGACGGCGGCGGGCTTGCTGCTCCCGAGCCGCTGCCCACTCCGTCCCTTGGCCCCAGGCTGGACCTGCAGGGGGAAAACGCGGGACTCCAGGCCAGACCATCTCCCCTTGTCTGTCTCGACCCAACACCTGGCAGTGCTTGGTGCCCGACAGGACGCCCCACTGAGCCCAGGGCCACCTGTAGGTGCCAGCGTAAGCACTCCCGGGCCGGCTGTTGGGCCCCCCTCTCCCGCCCTCCCCCCCAGCCCGCTGCAGGTGGGGGTTTACTTACTTAGCTTTTAAGCTTCTCTTTCTTAAGAAAAAGTGCAAAGGAAAAGTTCAAAGGCCGGCCTGGCAGTTCACGGCTCAGCCCCATGGACCCTTGAAAAACATCCACCTGCCGGCTGGGGACCTGTGGGCTGAGCCCGCCCTGCCCTGTTCCGCCTCTGCAGACCCAGAGGTTGGTGAAGCGTCCTCCCTCCAGGCAGGGCAGGACAAGCCCACAGCCCGTGGTGACGTCCCAAAGCCGCCCGCCGTGCTGATGGCTGGAGTGTCAGAGTCCCCCTGCTCTCTCTCTCCCGGACCCCAGGCAGATGGTCAGATCCGTAATCTTTCCCATATGAGTCTAAATCGTGAGACCCCAAGACTCCTACGTCCCCGATTCCACTTGGCCACGTGCAGCTGAAATGAGCCGGATCCTCTCCTGGGCGCGGCACCGCGACGCTGACGAGACCCCTCATTGCCCAGTGCTTTCTACCCGGAGCTGGGCCTGAGTGTCAGTGCGCTGCCCTGCTCGGCTCCGTCTCCCCAGAGGCTGCTCTCTGGTCTCCCCCCAACCCTGTTATTTTTCACAGGCAGGATCGGCTTGGCCTTCGGCAGGGCTGACCCCCAGCAGGGAGTGGGTTTTGCTGCTGACCTTTAATTCTTTCATTGCTGTGAAATGGCGGAGTGTGGAGCCACAACCCCCCACCTACCACTCCCTCGGTCTCTTGCACCGGTCGTGTTTGGGGGATTCACACCCCCCAACACTGAAGGCCCCCTAAAGAGGATGGAGTGGACAGTGCACCCTTGCACAGCCGGGGCTCCGTCTACGTGTCCGGGTGATGGACTGGACCTGAGGGGGGCCGGTCCATGGGGCAGCAGTGCCCGTGGGGGGGTCAACAGTGGCCTGTGCTGCTGGGGACCAACCCCGCTGTGCCTGCAGGGCGCTTCTCTCCCAGATCACGGGGTACGTCAGACACGAGCCGGAATGATCGAGAACTAGAGCAACGCGGGGTCTGGGCTGTTTCTCCCCCTTCACAACACCTGGCAATAAAACTCTCGGGCTAAATACCAGATGAGCGTGCGCCGCATTATGGGTAGTAACTTCGTCTATAACTTTTTTAAGCCCTCCAGATGGAAGCTTGGTGGAGAGGCGGCGAGCTCGGGAAAGGGAAATGAAAATAAATGCACTAAGAAATAAAGAATCTGTTTTTTATACTTTCTTCTGCAAATAGTGTTTGCAATGACATATTGTGAATGGACTGAGTTATAACAAAAACAGAAATGAAACAGAGCTCGGGGGTAGGGAGAGCAATTGTTACACTTACTTTAACTGATATAATGCAAAGCAACGCTTTTTACACTCAATTAGTTTGCACATTGTGTTGGACACAAACCAGAATGTAGAACACTTTTGGGTTTTGTTTTTACATGATTAAGAGAGATGAGATGAAATAAATTCAGTAAATTACCTTCGTTCCTAGTCAGTTGGAGATACTTTTGTTTCTTCGTCTCCCCCCCGTGGTGGAGTGAGTGAGACGTGCCACTTTTGCAGGGGAGGTGGGGTGAGCCGTGCCCCCCCCCCATGTTGATTCTGAAACAAGCTGGTCCTCCCAGAGATGGACTTCACTGAGTTCTCCCCTCTACCTGCAGGCCACGTTCTGCTGCAGAAACAGGGTGGGCTTCGAGCTCTTTGCACGTCGGTGTTTGCCCGTATCCTGCGCTTTGAATATTGGCAAAGGCTAGTAGTAGCTGTGACAGAGGCGAACGGATGTTGGCAAACATATAGGCAGCAAGCGTGTTTCTAAGGCTGTGTATTTCAAGATTCTTGTTTAATTTATTTTGCTTAATTATCCTTTCTTGCATTTTTAATGCCCCTAATATGATAATATTAAGGATTGCAGTGTGCGCTTATCTATTGCTCATTTTAATGTGTGTTAGATAGGAGAGCAAGTGTGGGTGGCTGCTGTGAGCCCAGAACAGATGGACTTGGGGGGGCCCTGCCTCGTGTCTCCCCGTGTGTGCAGGAGGATCCAGGAAGGGCTGGGTCTTCACGTCGAGTGATGTGGAAAAGTGTCTCTCCAACTTTAATGTGTGTGCAGGACCCCTGGGGTTCAGGCCCCAGGGTGGGGTCTGAGATTCTGCATTTGGGGCGAGTTCCAAGGGGATGCTGGCACTGTTGGCCAGCAACTGTTTGGAGGGGTGAGGAGGGGGAGACATGAGGGAGGGAAATGATGCTGTTTGAAGCCCACTGGCTGAGGGCCAGCTGCTCCCCGCACCTGCTGGCTGAGCCGACGCCCCAAACAGGCACCGCCACAGCCCCCCCCACCCCGTCGTGGAAGCTGGGGTTGTGGCCCCTGGTCTGATGTCTTTTAAGATTGCATTTTCACACATGCAGAAGAAAGCTGCACCTGTAATGTTCTCAACGATTCTGTATTTTATATTCAAAACCACGAATACTAATAAGAAAACAATGGTAGAAACCTGTTAGGTATAATATCCAATTATAATTATATTTTACTCCAAAAGGCATGTCAAATAAATAATGTAGTTTATGTTACTTCTAGAAAATGCAGCAGCATTAGTTAATTTACATAAATTATACAACTCATTATCTTTGTTTATAAAAAGCCTTAGCAATATTTTGGCTTATGGATCTAAAAGGGAAGGAAAAAAAAATCCCCAGATTTCAATTCGGTATAATTTCCCTTTTCTGCACAGTCACCTTTTTATTTATTTACAGAAAGCGCGTCTGTTTGACAGAGCCCCCCAGATGACTGGCCTTTCCTCGTGATGAATGGAATGCATTAAGTCTGACTTTTGTTTATAAAAAGCCACATAAATACAAGTGAATTAATCCAAGCATCCAGAGAGGGAGCTGGGCTCAGCCACGGCGTCCCGCGCTGCCCCTGCCTCCCACCCGACCGGGCACCCAGCGGGCAGGATGGGGGGTGCTGCAGGGACCCCGGAGCAAGAGCCTCCTCCGCCTCATCTCTTCTGCCCAATAACTTCTCCGGCAGCTCAGATCAGGTGCTGCTGTGCTCCCCCCACCGCAGCAGCCATCCAGAGCGGCACCCGGGCCGGGCCCGATTCCTGCTGAGGTGTCATCCTGGAGTCTTAGTACGAAAAATGCCCCTCGCAGTAGCCCGCTGAGACTCGTGCGGCTTGCTCGTTGACCTGGTCTTTTAGACAGAGCGCCTGAAAAACTTACACCATTCAAGCTAGTCTCACCTGTTTTGTTTCACGTCTCTGTTGCTACTACAGCATTTAAAATGTGGCTGGTTTTCTGCTGTGCTGGGCTGATCCCGCCAACCAAGAGCGGGAGGCTGGGGTCACTTCCACGCAGGCCCTCGTGGACACGCTGCTTCTCCTTCTGCCAACCCCCCCCCCCACCCCAGCCCCAGATCATGGCCCGCTCGGCAGGGGGGAGTGGGCGAGAGGGGAGGTCTGCCTCGATGGTGCGGCTGGAGATTTGATGGGTGCGAGAAGTGCAACGTGAAGGAAGGAAACCAGCCCTTGACCAGCTCTTGTCTCTTGATCGGGCCTGGTCGCTGCTTCAGCTAAAATGTTAAAGTCTTTGCCTGGCACCGAGGACGCCCGCCCCCAGGTTACTGCAGAGTGGGAGCTGTGGCTCCGGCTCCTCGGCATCGCGTTCGCAGGCTCATTAAAGCGGCGAGAGGGAGGGCCCCTGCGGCGAGAGAGGCAAACGTGATGTCATCTGTGGGCAAACCCCTGCCCTACGCGGTGGCAGGGTGGCTGGGCTGCTGGTGTCAGAGTGTTTGGAATGGAGCCCGGCTGTAAGGTGGGGTGATCCCCAAGGCACAGCCGGGGAGCCCAAGCAGACCCCGGGGGGCAGCAGGGCCTTTCTTGCTCTTACCCTTCTGCGGGGTCCAGGGAAGTGCTTTGTCCTCACAGCGCTTGGGATGGTGGAGACAAGCTGATCCCTCTCACTCATCAGCTGTTGATTAATTAATTAATTTTCCCACCCATCCCTTCATTCCAGAAGCATCATGATAAGCCCTCTGAGGGCCCGCCACCTGGCCAGGTGCGAGGGAGGCAGCCAGGGAGAAGCCCAATGCGTTCTCTGTCCCCTTGAATCCCTCAGCATGGTGGGGGGCGATAGTCAGGACAGAGGGGAGCCGTCTGTGCCCAGGACCCCTGGGAGAAGTGCTGAGGATGGCAGCCAGGCTGGGCATGGCCTTCAGTGCTGCAGGCCAGGGCGAGGCAGAGGGTCTAGTGACTCAAGGATGAAGGGTCTCTGGTGGGAGGGCCAGGGCAGAGCTGGCTCAGCAGACAGGACAGTGTGAGACACCGCCCGGGGCCTGCAGGAGTGGGCGGGAACAGAGACGGAATTGCAGGGGCGGCGCCAGGAGCCAGGTCTTGTGGGGGCTGAGCTGGGTAAGGGTTTGGACTCTGTTTGAAGGGTCACAAGAGTCTACTCGTGGAGTTTTAACAGGAGTCCAGGAGGTGGCCGGGAAAGTTCTGGATAGGAAATTCAGTCCTGGGCTGGATAATCTGGTCATGTCACCTGATCCATCTGGGCATGTGTTTCCCCATCAGTGAAGTGGAAAGGCTGAGGGAGAAGAAGTGAGGTGGGCCAGGATGGTCACCAATGCCGAATCCTGCTTAAAATGCAGTGATGTCAGGGGGAGCGCAGTCTTTTTCCTTCATGGAGTTGAGTCAGGATGAATTCTGGATTCTGTGAAGTCTCTAGCTTTCATGTTTATGCGTTTTCTGGCCTCATATTGTACAAGACAGCCCCATCCTGGACTCTGTCAGGACCACTGTGGCAGGCCAGGTTCTAATTTAGTAGGCATGAGGGCGGACCTGGGCATTGGTGATTTTGTGAGAGCTTCCCAGGTGATTGATCCTGAGTCTCAGCCAGTTTGCTGATCTCCTGGGGGTTGTGTCTCTATTAGGGGACAAAGAGGGTCCCTGGAGCCAGGTGCCTGAGACACGCGAGTCTCTTGGGACCCCTCCAAGTTCAAATATCTAGACCTCCCGTGAGACTGAGAGTCTGAGTTTGGAAATAACAAAACCTCCCTTTGGGCAATGGGAATCTGGTGCAACCCACAGAATAAACACATTGTGCACATGAAGGGATTTCTGGTAGGTTCCTGTCTCTCCAGCAAATTCTTTGCTGAGTAGGCCAAGGGAGTGCTTGTCATGGCTGCTGATGCTGGCTTGGGGCTTGGGGGTTATGATGCAGCAGGGGCATTAATGATGCATCTTCCTAACTGCAGCCCCCCCCCCCCACACACACACATACACACTGCCACGAGCAAGCCTGTCAAATACCTGCAAAAAAGCTTAAAAACTAAGGAGAGAGCAAAGTGCTAGTCTGACCTCCCATTGTCCTTCTCTAGAAGTGCCCAGACACTGTGGTGGCAATAGCAGAGTATCTGGTAGCAAATTCTCATCCCACCCCAGCCATTGAGATCTCTGCATAAATATGTGAAACACCTGTCTGAGAGGAGCAGACCATTAAGGTGAGCCCTGGTTTCTGGCTGAAGGTGTTTTCCAGGTAGCATCAGAGTGGAGGTAGAACATGGCCATCTGGCTGAGTGAAGGAGATGGGAGATCAGAGTTTGGAGAGACCAAGGCAACTGGAATTTAGAGGGGAGATTACTGGAGAGAAGAGAGGGCAACAGAGGGAGAGGGCCAGGGTTTCTGCATGGCAGGCCCCATGGAGTCTTTGGTTCACTGTGAGTTGAGGATGTAAAAGGTGAAAGTTCATGATGCCTGTCAAAGCTCAGAACTCAAACAGAACCGGGAGGTGTTCAAGTTCAGACTAGGCTGTGTGAAGAGATGTTATTGAACCCCTGGGGCATTCAGTAGAGACCCCAGAAAGGTCACACCTTAATAATAGAGCCAGGGCCTCCCCTGGTGGTGCAGCGGTTGAGCTGGGCTGTGAAGCTGTCCGCAGCCTCTGCAGCGCCGGTTCGATCCCTAGCCCCCGGGCGAGGGTCCCACATGGCGCGACAGACCTCTCCTGTCCCGCCCGCTGCTCCCCTCAGCAGTGTATTTCGTCAGTCTGCTTGTTCTGTTCCCCACTTTGGCTCTGGTGAATTCTCTCACCCTCCTGTGCTTCTGACTGTACTCAGTGCTTGTATAAATAAAGAGATAAATAAATCTTTAAAAAAAAGAAATAATAGAGCCAAACTCTCCCTGGAGTAAGGACACTCTAAACCCCCTTGCAAAGCATGAAAACAAACTTCAAAATGAGCAAGCTGATCTTCAAGTGCTGGCATAACCAAAACCCAACATTCTTTAAAGACAGCAAAGCACACACTCCGCAGTACACAATTCACAATGCCCCACATTCAGTAAAACAAATTACAAAATATATAACAAAACAGGAAATTATAACCCCATCCAGGATAAAAATCAGCCGATAGAAATGGCACCCACAACACAGATATGGAACTAGAAGAGAAGGACTTTGAAACTGCTATTATAAATATCCTCCATGATTTAAAGGAAAAGATAAGCAATGTGAAGAGAGAACCATAGACTAGAATAAAGAATCAGGTACAACTTTTCGAATTGGAAAATAAAACATCTACAGGGAAATTTCTGTAGATAAGTATATTAGTTATCCATTGATTTGTAATAAATCATCACAAACTTAGTAGCTTAAAACAATACACATTTATTCTCCAACAGAATCTGAGGCTCAGAAACCACATGTGGGTCAGCTGGTTCCTCTGTTTCAGGATCCTCACAGGCTGCAGTGGACATGGAGGTCAGGGCTGAGGTCTCATCAAGAGGCTCAACTGAGAATGTTGCTTCTAAGTATTCTTGGCTGTAAGAATTCAGTTCCTTAACAGATGTTGGACCAAGGGCTTTAGTTCCTCACTGTCTTTTAGCCAGAGGCCACTTTGCCACATGGACCTCTCCAATGCAGCAACGTGTGTCATCAGATTCTACAGCTGAAAAAATAATCCATACTGTTTATACCAAATGCCCCCAATAGATCAAACTCTAGAGACGGATTAGTAGTTTTCTAAGGCTGGAGGGGTGTGTGTTGGTGGAGATAGGGAGTGACAGTGAGTGGTCATATTTTGTGTGTGTGTGTGTAGTGATGAAAATGTGTGAAATTAGATTATGGTGTTGGTTGCATAAGCCTGTATATGTACTAAAAATGTGTGTACATTTTCAATGGGTAAACTTTTTGTGTAAATTATAATCAGTCTTAAAAATAAGATAATTGTCTGAAGCAAAAATCATAACAAGATACAGAATAAAATATTGGACAATAGCAATACAAAGTAAGCAGAGGAAGTGACAGTGTCTCCCTGAAAGGTGCTTACATTATTGGTAAAGTACTATTATTTGATGTTGGAACAACCACTAAAAATGAAGAGAAATAGCCAGCAAGGCAATAATGGAAATAAAATGGAATAGTCATAAAAATAAAGTAAAAAAAGGAGGAAAATCAAACAGGACAAATAGAAAACAAATAGCTAGATGGTAGCGAAAAATCCAAGTATATGCATAATTATATCAACTGTAAATGGCTTAAACATGTCAGTGAAAAGCTAGAGATTATCAGACTGCATGCAACCGCAAGCTTTCTACAAAGAAAGCACTTTAATAATAAAGGCAGAGATCGGCTAGACGTAAAGAGATGGAAGAAGATATAGTGTATAAATACGAATCACAAGAAAGCTAAGGTGACTGTTCTATAAAGCAAAGTAGACCTGAGGACAAATATCAATACTATTAATATAAAACAGTGGCATTTCATAATGATAAAAGGGTCACTCAATCAAGAAGACTTACCAGTCCTAAACGAGCACACACCTAATTACACAGCTTCAAAATACGGGCCAAGGTGGCAAAGCTGAAACAGGAAGAGATAAATTCACAAGCAGAGTGGGAGATGTCAACATTCCTCTCTCTGTGATGCATACAACAAGTAGACAGGAAATCAGTAAGGACATTGAAAACTTGAATAACGCTCTCAACCAACTTGATCTAATTAGCATTTTTGAAACAAAAATACCCAACAATAGAAAAATACACATTCTTTTCAATTGCACAGAGAACATTTACTAATCCAGAGCATATGCTGTGCTGTAAAACACGGCTCATTAAATTTAAAAGGATTACTATGTTTCTCTGACAGTAACTGAATTAATTTAGAATTTCTGACATAAAATATATGTATGAAAATTCCCAAATATTTGTAAATTAAGCAATCTACCTCTAAGGGCAAAAAAAATAAGAAAACCATGAAAAAATGCCTGGAAAATATTTTTAAATGAATGAAAATTAAAACATCACATATAAAATTTGTGGATTCAGCTAAAGCAAATCTTTGAAGGAAATTTCTAGTTTTCAGTGCTTATACTGAGTTCTTATGTGATATTTGTATTTAAAATAAATAATGTCATTCGTATGAACAAAGTTTTAAAAACGGATCTAAACTTTCACACTAAGAGACTGGTAAAAGAAGAGCCAATGAAAATATAAGCAAGTGGGAAAGAGAGAAGAGCGAAATACTGGGTTGTCAGAAAAGTTATGGCACAATTTTTCTATATTTTTCAAAGAAAAAAAGTAATGACTTTTTCTGACAACCCAATGAATTAAACAGCAGATAGGTAATTTGCACATAGACAGACACTTTGTAAATAGACAAAACAAAAAGCTGTCTCTGCAAAGATTAATAAAATGATAAGTCTATAGCTAGTCTCATCAAGAAAGAGAGAAAATCCAAATTATTCACATCACAAGTGAAAAGGGATGCATCATATATAGCTGCTATTCAAGTTAAAAGTAAAATAATGAGCTAGCACAATGACTTTACAGCAATAAATTTGGCAACCTGGATGAAATGGACTTCCTTGAAAGACAAAAATGATTAAAATTGACACAAAAAGAAATGGAAAATCTGAGTAGTTCTATATTTATTAAAGAAATTGAATTGCTAATTTCAAAACTTCCCATAAAATAACTGCTTCCCAGGAAATTCTAGCAATCATTTAAAGAAAAAGGAACGCCTATCTGACCAAACATTTTCAGAAAATGTGGAGAATGAAACACTTCTCAGTTCATTTTGAGACCAGAATTTCTCTGCTGGCAAAACTATTACAGAAACATAATAGAAGAGAGAACTATAGACCAACATCTCTCAAGAATATAGATATACAAATCCTTACCATAATATTAGCAAACTGAAGGTAGCGCTGTTATAGGACAGGGAGAGGGGCAGCCCAAACCCCGCAAACCTGCCTATTCTACATGGGTTCTGCCATCCGCCGCATCAACACAAAACATAGGACACTTTAATGGGAAGGATCTTTAATAAAAACTAGGAAACAATACAGGTAAGGCAAAGAGTCTAGTTTCTAAATGAAGCACCCAAAGTTACCCATCCCCTCGTGGGTAAAACTCCATCCATATGGGGTCGGCCCAGAGCAAGGCCCCAAAGCCTGCCACGAGTCTAAAACATCTTCCAGTGGGGACCCACAGAAAAGGGTCACAAACAACCAGACAAGCCCGGAAGGAAAAGAGCAAAATCAACATCCAGATAAAAGCTGCCATTGTCACCTCCCCACGGGTCTCACCCACATCTGTGTCACCCAGTCCACGACCAAAAGACAAGCGCAGTTTCTTCACGTGTCTCTAGGCTCCATGCGCGCTCAGCTCCACCCTCCCTTGGGTGGGGCAGGGAACCTCCCCCTTTCCTGGGGACCACCCTGTTACAGTGCTATACAAGAAGAGTAATGCACCATGATTGGGGGGTTAATTGCTGGTGTGCAAGGTTAGTACCACGTGAGCAGCAGTCAATGTCATTCGCCTTGTTAAAAGAACAAAGGGTATTGACCGTATAATCATACAGTCATCTCAAGAGGTGCAGAAAAAATATTAGACATAATTCAATAGTCACTCTCGATGAAAAGAATCAGGAAACTAGGGAGAGAAGGGATAGTCCTTAATCTGATAAAGGCATCTATAAAAAAAAACCTACCCCTAATGTCGTACTTAATAATGTATTATTTTACTTCCCCTTAAGATCTGGAAATGACCAACATTTCCATTCTTATCACTTCTATTCAATATTGCACTGGAGGTCTAGGCAGTTCAGTAAGCAAGGTGAGGCATAAAAGGCACACAGGTGGGAGAGAAAGGAGTAGAACTCATTGTAGGTAACGTGTGTGTATGTACATATATATGTGAAATCTATAGGCACCATACAGATATATATAAGTATATACATGTTATCTATAGATAGATGTTATCTGTGTTAGCGATATGTATAAATGTATATGTGTATGTGTATATAATGCTAAGGAATTTATGCAAAAGACTATGCAACTAGTAGATAAATTTAAGAGGCCTGCATAATCATTAATTTCAATTATTAGCAACCAACAACCAGAAAGAAACACTCAAGAAATGCACGATTTAGAATGTCATAAAACACTTGAAATATCTTAGGACAAAATTGGGAAATATGTGTGTGCGCCATTGCCAGGAGACATTAAGAGAGCGCGTGCTTCAGGTGACATTTGCCTGGTGTTGCTTCGTGGCCTCTGTCAGAAATTAACAAGCTGGTTCTAAAATTTATTTACCACCTTAGAGGGACCTAGCATGGCTGAAAGTATTTATAAAAATATAACACAAAGTTAAAGAGTGACTTTATTCTATCTTCTTTTCTGGGATGACCAGCCAGGCACAAAGGGGGTGCGAGAGAGGCTGGGGCAGTTTATGCTCACAGGTCCTAGGAATTGGGGCACCCCCCTGCATGGTGTGGAAGGAGCGCCCAAGCCACCCTTTATTACTATAAGCACTTTAGGGTTGGGGAGTTTGAATAAATTCAGGGCTCTGAGCTCCTGGGAAGTGCTGGTTGCCTGGTACCTGGCCCTGGGGTGATGGGGGGTCAGGGGTGGGGACAGGAGTCTATGCCTCAGGGCCCTGCAGAGCAGAGGTGGGAGGGTTGGGATGGTTAGTTCACATCAAAGGCACTATCCTTTGCTGCCTACAAGGGTTGGCTAGCCCCAGGGGGCAGTTTCTCCCTAGAAAGAAAGGTTTTAAGTTTCAGTTATGCAAGATAAGTGTGTTCTGGAAACTTGCCTTAGGGCTGAGCCTAGTATTGCTGCTGACCCCATATTGTGACTTCACATTCACTAAGGGAGTTGTATGTGGTGTTCTAACTGCATAGACACAGTCGTGATCTTACCGTGATAGTGGCAGTGGGTGGGGGGAAGCTTTGGGAGGTCACAGATATGTTTATGGCCTCCTGACGATTCCTTGGGGGTATTTTTATCTCCAGACTCACTGGGTTGAGCACATTAAACAGGAATTTTTTTTCACATCAATCACACCTTAATACAGTGGTTTTAAGATGTCAAAACATCATAATATGCAGAAAATCAAAAGCATAAATAGTACAGACTCATTCCTGAATTGCCTCGTGGTGGCTGGAGTTTCCTAAGAAGCCCCCTGGCCCCCCGATGACTTGGAGCAGGTCACCCCTCCATCTTCATCATCTCAAGATGAAACCACTTTTCATTTGTTTACAGTTTCAAAATGGATATTGACTTATTCCAAAGAAGATCAGGTCATATAGAAAAGTGGGGAAAGGATTAAATTCACCCTAAATCCCATTGATAAAACTGTGCAGGGCCACGCGCTGCAGAACGTCCCGCACAGAGACCCGAGCACACGGTCACCCCGGGGAGGGTTTGAACTGTTGGCACGTGGTTCTCTGTGATGTGAGTTACATCCGTGGGACACCGTCTGCTCAACCTTTGCTCTCTCTTCGGGCACTGGGGACATTCCTAGAAATGGAACCGTCATGCTGGGCTAAAGTGTGTCCACTTCAAAATGTGATCCAGTGGCCAGGTGATCTTGGGAGAAATCGTGTGGCTTGACCGATGCACCTGCTGTATTTGCAGCTTAAACACTCAGCCCCGCGGCCCCGGGCCAGGCACAGGGCTGCACACACGGGCCGGCCGCACACATGTGCTGGCTGGAGGAAAGAAGCTTCCCGGCCTGCCCTTCATTTAATAACAGCAACAACAATAATAGTAATAATAATAATAGAGCTGCCGTTGAAAGCTCGGTGCTTTCCATACACCCTAGTTTCACAACAGCTCCGAGGTTGCCCGTGGACGAGGGCCTAAGAAGGTCCTCGTCAGCAAGCTTCCCTCTAACGCCAATCTTGGGCTTGAACGTGGAGGTTTCTCCTGGTGGCCCTGGGTCTGGAGCTCATTATCTAGCAATTTACCCTAGAAATATTGAGGTAGCACTTTCCAGGGCCAGGAGAGGAAGGTGGGCCAGGTCCCTGCCCTCATGTTTTGCCCAGCCCAGTAGGGGGGCCACAGTTTCACCTCCTAATTGTGTCACAGGGCTGTGACAAGTGCCCTGAAGGGAGAGCAGAGGAGCCAGAAGATCTTACAGCAGGAGAATCTTGTGCAATCTGAGCGGCAGGGCCATGACGGTCAGGGGGTGGGTGGGGATTCCACAGCACATGCAAAGGCACTGAGGTTGAGAGTGGGGGGTGCTAGAGGCGGTCAGTGCAGGGGGCGCAGAGTGGGGGCTGTGCAGAGGGGAGGCTGATGGGGGTGGGAATTGGGCCTTGCCGCCTCGGAAGGCTGTGCCTAGGCCTTGGGGCCGGTGGGAGCCGCATAAGTCAGGGATGGCGGCACCTCACTCAGAATGTCACTTGAACTGTCTCGTGGAGGCCAGCTGGGGTGGGCTGCAGACCCAAAGGGACAGGGCAAGTCATCTTGGACACGCTGCTCTCTCTCTCTGCTTTCGGTTAGCTTTTTCTCTCCTGTTTTATTCCGGGCCTCAGGCTTCAGAAGTAAGAGGCTACAGATGGCTTGGGCCTTCGAGTGTGGAAGCCAGGGGATCAGCGGCCCCGAAAGCTGTCATATGTCACCCGAGCCATCGCTCCACAGCAGCAGCACTTCCCGGCAGAATGTCAAGCAGCCTGGCGCCAGGAGCAGCTGCTCCGAGCGGGCTGAGCGTTGTCAGAACACCATAAACAAAACGGTCAGGTTTCTGCAGTGCCCCTCCTGGCCTCCTCTGTGCCCCGCCCTCCCGCAGGCTGGGCTACTTCTGTCCACAGCTGGTTTCGGTGGTTCCAAAGCCCTGGGTGCGAGGCTCTGGGACACGGTGAACCTGAAACGCCCCACGGCAGGTGCGTGATCACGAGCCCTCCCGCTGGCTGTCCTTGGAGAGAGGAGGCCCCGGCACAGCCTGGGGTGCCGCTGGGACCCCTGCGATGCAGGGCACAGACTTGCCCAGCAGGACCCCCAGGTCCCCGGAGCCCCCAGGTAGGAAGGGCAAGCAGAGTGTATTCCATGCACGCAGGCTGGTGCAGGGGGCGTGCGCTGCCCGGGAAGGAGCCCGTTGCTGTAGAGACCCTGCAGGAGCTGTGCGGCTGCTCGGGCCACGCTGGCTGCTGTTATTCCTGTAAACGTCAGAAACGCCTGGCCTTCCGGGAATCCAGACCCAGACCCAGTGACCGTGACCTTCCTGGCCCGTGCCCAGCAGGGTCTTGCCACCTGGGTGCCCGGCCCCTCCCTCCTTGAGTACCCCCTGCCTGGCGGCCAGTCCCGGGACACCCCTGGTTCAATGAATTGTGCCCACCAGGGGGGTAGTCCTGAAATACTCTTAGAGATAGCCCCTCCCTCCTGCCCCCCCGCCACCCCCCACCCCCCCACCCCCTCCACCGCTCGCCAAGGGATGCGGACATGGTTCCGGAGCCCCCTACTCATGTGGTAAGACCCTCTGTCCCAAGAGGGCAAGTGCGGGGGTGGGGGCTAGCGAAAACCTGTGACTTTAGGAAGGGGTTTCTGCAGGAACAGCACAGGTCGGACGCTCAGTGCCCTAAGTGGGATGGGCCCCTGGCCCCCGTGGGTGTGGGGGCGAGCAAGCAAGGCAGGTTCTTCTTGGGGACGTCGCCTGCTAATTGCCATGTGGCCCAGGTTGGCAGTCACTGTTCAGGTAATTGCTTTGTAATTGACTGCATCACCTTCTTCCTGTTTAATAAATAGCAAGAATGAAACCAGCCTGCGTGTGTTGGGATTGTAATTCAAATCCCATTGACTAGGGCGGCGCATTTTTCATTTAGCATGTAAAGGCAGTTTCTATGTAAATTATTTCAAAAGGTTCTCCATGGACTAATGACATTAGTGTCTGGATGGATTGAAATTGTCTGAGTAATTGATACTACAACAGTGTGGTGCGTCTCAGAGAAAGAAATTGGCGTTGTAACTTGTATACTTTTTTTTATTATTATTATTAAAGCCAAATTAGGAGAGAACTGCTGAAAAGCAAAACCAAATATTTTGTAAACAAGAATCCAAAATGTGACACATTTGTTTTGACGGTTGGAGCCAAATTTTTTACAAACACAGAATTAATGAATCCATTGATGACTTTGCTACAGGAAAATCATGATGGCTGGGAAGGAGAGAGGCCTCTCTCCTCTCATCCAATCAGCCATTTCTCTTCCTGAACAGGGGGACCCCCCCCATGCCAGTCCCCCTAATGGCCGTAGAAATGACAGCACAGACATTCCTTCAGTTTTAACAACAGACGTGTAACTTTCTACTTATAACCAGGTAGACTATTAATCTTGCCAGCCAAGTCAAGAATCTCTTTAAAAAAATGGTCTTCTGGGCTTCAGGAGTGTAGACAGATATTTAATAAATTGAAGCGCTTTACAGTTCATGTGTCAAAGGCCCGATCAGCCACGTGGAGAGAATAATTGTTATGGAAACAGGAGCAAAACCTTATTCCCAGGAAGGGACCTGTCCTGGAAAATTGAGTCCAAATCCCACGTGAGTCAGAAGCTCCTGCAAAGAAAAGGCAGGGTAGCAAAGTAGAAAAACAATCAAAACCTGGAAAATGAGTGTTCTTCAATGAGAGAATTAATCACACCGAATTAGGAAAAGTATTAAAACAGTTTCAGATTAATGCAGACGGTGGATATCAATACAATCACAGCAGCTTAATTTGGTATGAGAAGGCATCTAATGAAATATTTTATTATCACTGTCCATTCCATTTACCAGCTTGAATTTCATGGGGGTATTAAGTGGTTTTTAAATTATCATTGCAAAATCTTCCAAATTTACATGGCTTGTTTTGGTTGTTTATGGAGAAACACTGTATGTGTGTGTGTGTGTGTGTGTGTGTGTGTGTTTAATGAGTCTAATTCAAATTCCTACTTCGTAGAGGAGGTAAGAGCCAGCTCCTCGACCTTGCCACCTGTGCCAGGGACAAGCCTCTCTCTGGTCTCTGCCCTGGGGGCCAGGCCTCTTATGCTTTCCTGAGAAGGGCTGCCTTGAACCAGAAGTGAAGCTGCTCCAGGGGCTCTCAGAGTGGAGATGGCCTCCAGGACATCCAGTTCAGCCCTGCGTTTTGCAATCAAGCAAGCCAATGGCCAGTTATTATAAGAAGGGATTTTTAAAGACGCTCATTTCTGTGAATTCTCTGACTCACCAGTGCAAAAAAAAAAACCACCCAGCACCCGGGAGAGGAGCTCCAGATGGCGAAGGGCTAAGCTTGCTTCCTAAGGAGCCTGTGCTCGCAGCCCCTCCCTGCTGGGTCATCGCCCGCTCCTGCTCCGAGCACTCTGCAGGCTCTGGAGCCAAGTCTGTCCTTCCCTCTCCTCCATGAAACCTCTTTCTCCTTCTCATGGTCCTTGGCTCTCTTAACTGGACCTGGACCTACATGCATGACCTCAGGTGGCCGGCAGGCACAACCTCAGGAGGCCTGCGCGCACAACCGCAGGCGGCCCTGCCTGGTGATTCCCACTGTAATGAGTTCAGTGGTGCTACCCACTCACTCCTCCTTGAGGCTGAATACTTGGTCGCATTTAATAACAGCTCATCCTACCCTCCCTGATACCCTTTTCTCTCGGTGTCCTCGACCCAGAAAGCTGGGTCTCAGCAACCTCTCTCGCCGCTCCTTCTCATGCAGGCTTGGTTGGAGATGGAGAGGGAGCCCACTTGAGGCCTAATGAAGGTGGAAAAGAGAGAGGGAAGATGGGCGACCCCTCCCTGGGGGGCCCACAGCTCAGTGTCTGCATTTAGGGAATCAGGGTAAAGCGTGTGTTTTATTGCCTTGGGCTGTGGGGAACAACTGAAGTTTTTGAGCAGGACAAAAATATGACAAAATGTCCCCAAGATTTATGTGCGACGGTGCTCATTACGGCCGTATTGATAACAGTGGGAATTTGGAGCAACCTGACTCTCCAACAATAAGGACGAGTTGAATAAATCATGGTGCCCTACAGATAGGGTTGAATAAATGATTATACAGAGGCGCCTAACGGAGAACAAGAGAGAAAATGAAGCGGCTCCAATCCCGGCCTCCGATGGTATCAGCTCTGCTGTGGAGTCCCCTCCCCCGCGGCGCACTGGCCCCTTCCTGCAAACTCACTGCACCCCGACCGTGAGCGCTGCCCCCCTGGGCCTTCGCGCAGCTTTTCTACCTAATACTGTGTTGTAAGTGGTTTCTCATGTCCTTGAATGTTCTTTGCTCTCCTGACTGCGAACAGCTGTCGGTTGTTCTGGGGTGCTGCAGTGCGCCCCAGAGTTGGAACAGAGTCCTCCCTCCCAGGCCTCTCCTCTTCCTGGTCTCCCCTCCTCTGTGTCCACTGCTCCATTAGCACCTGCCCAGACCTGCCTCCCCTGCCCCTCCTCCCTCCTCTGCGCGCCAGACAGGACAGCTGCCCTCCCTGCCTCTCCCGTTAGGCTCAGCAGGTCCAAGGTGAACGCGTGACCTTGGTCTTCAAAGCCTCCCTTTTGGCGAAAGACACCAGCATCCAGCTATGCAAGTCGGGTCCCCATGCGTTCTGCCACCAGCCTCTGATCCATGGGAGCCTGATTCCTTCGATCCCTTCACCTCCTGCAGCTCTCAGATCCCCTCCCCCCACCACCGTGCCCTCCCTCCCGGGGGGCTCTCTGGCTGTGCTCCTGTCCCCACCATTCTCTGCTGCTGAGAGGCTTTCCACGAGGTGCAAACTCCAACGGTCCCTCCGTCCCAACGCGGGCGCGGTGTCGGGTGGGGTCCCGGGAGCAGTCCCGGCCCAGCCCTGTGTCCTACAATTCAGCTGTGACACGAGCTCCCGGAGCGAAGGGCAGATCCCAAGGCCCAGCCCTGGAGGCTGCGGCCCCTGCAGGTGCTGGTTCTAGGTCCAGGTTGTCACCCCTGCTTCCCACAGGAGGGGTCTCCGAGACCCCCTAAAATGGGTTAATCCATCACAAGAGTGACTCACACAACTCAGAGAAACAGTTGAGTAGCAGGTCACCAGCTTAGGTGACGGAACCTGTGGGGCGAGGTGTGGGGAAGGGCCCGGAACTTCCACACCCCCTTGGGAGCACCCCTGGCCCCAGTCTCTGTGGTGCCCAGCCCTCCCTTTGGGTTTTGGGGGAGGCTTGCTGCATAGGCAGGATTGTTTAACCCACTGGTGATTGGTTCCACCTCAGGCCCTGTCCTCTCCCCAGAGGCCTGGGGGTGCCACTGAGAAGCCTGCTTGGTCTCCTGGCAACAGCCTCGTCCCGGGGTCTCCCCCATGAGAGACACCTTTGTTGCTCACCTCAGGAAATCCCAAGGGCTTTAGAAGCAAGGTGCCAGAAAAGCGTGAAGACCAAACAGACATTTCTCATGACGATGTCACACCCTCCTTCTATCTCAGGAAGAGATTTAGGATTATCTGGCTCGAAACTGGACCCCAGAGCCAGACTGCGGGTTGGGTCCCCAAGCTCCTCACTACCTGCGATGCCTCCTGCGCTTTACCTCGCTTGCTGTCTTCTGGCACAGCCGGTTCCCAGGTCCCGGGAAGAGGCCGTTCCGTGTTTGCAGTTGTCATTGTCACGTTGCTGTTGTTACCTGTGAAGTAGGGCGTGTAGTGAGAGACAGCGGAGCTGATGCGGGGAGGTGTTGCCAGGTGTGGCCATACCCCGGGCCCCTGCTTTTGTGAGCTGCTGCTGTTGTCCCGCTGGCCTCCCCGGCACCACGCACTCTCCCGACTCCGTGCTCCACGCTCAGCAACTCGTGCTCGCCACCGTCCACCTGCCGCCCACCACAGGGCCTTGGCACACACGATCCTTGCGCACAAAACACTTCCCTCGCCTTGCCGTCTAATTAACGCACTCTTCAGAGCTCGAAGCTACTTCCTGGCCTTACTGACCAGCTGGGGCCACTCCCTCCAGGAGAATTCAGAGCACGTGTCCAGGGAGGGAGAGCGTGGAGTGATGCCCACTCGGCTTTCCAGTCGTGCGTGGGGGAGACATAATTCTAGCAGACTCCTGGGAACCCCCTGCTCCCCACCTGTCCATGGTCGCCCCTGGCAATGCAGCCAAAGCTCCTTCTGGCCAGGTGGCCCCAATGGCCAGGAGCCTGGGGACAGGAGTCCCGCCTGTGTGTGCCCCAGATGGAGTCTTTGGGCAGCTTTCTCCCCGTCACCCCGGCCCCATCAGCACGGCTGCTGCGGGGATCCTGAGGATCAGCCAGAGACTGTCGGCTGTTGTGCTTTTCATTGGAGAGGAGGCGGGCACCTCCCCATCGGGTAATTACAGCCCAGGCGACGAGCTGGGGCAACCTCAGGCCAGTCCGAGAACACGCTGCAGAGGGGGGTATTCCGACTGGCTGCGAGACGGTGTGTGACGAGTGGGTCAAGGGCCCGCTGACAGCGACTCAAGGGCCAGCCGCGGCTCTCTCCAGGCCGTCAGGGGGAGTCGCCTCACCAGCCGATGGCCCGGCGGCTCTTTGAAACACTCAAGGGCTTTTCCTCTTTCGGAAATACAGACACGAGGGCTACGCTGCTGAGCCGCTGAGCTCTCTGAGAGGCTGGCGCAGGGAACGCTCCAGCCGAACAGCACACGAGGGAAGCCAGTGCTCCGGGGGGCCAGCCCCCCGATCTGTCCCATCTTATCATGAAGCCAGGCAGCCACACGCCCTCCTTTAGGGAACGCAGGGCCCCGGGAGGACCCATTAGGCAGCCCCATTAGGACCTGGCCCGGCAGCTGCCGTGATCACATATCACTTGCCCTGCATCCGCTGATTGCCGAGATCACGACAGCGGACCCGGCACCAGCAGAGGCTCGTGCTGCAGGTGACCACACATGTTTCCAAACCTGTCACAGATTCACAGGCCTCATGTGTTTCTTTGCACATGGACAGGCCAGGAGAGACCTGGCCTCTAGTGTGTTCTCCAAACAGCTCTCTCTGAAGCTGCCAGCACTGTGCTGCCAGCACTGTTCAGTGCCACTGAACACCAGCTCCATGCTGGGCTCTGGGCACCAATGCCACCTCACCTTGGCCTGCAGGGAACCGCACAGCGAGCAACCCATGGAGAGATGGGCACCTGAGTGTGGGTGCCCCCCACACCCCAGCCCAGGGAGCCTGTCTGCAGAGGTGCCCCCATACCCCAGCCTGGGGAGCCTGTCTGCAGAGTACCATAACCTAAGACTGGATGTGATCATCACTGCTGTCATCTGACATAACCCTCAAAATGGGTCTTGGCTCACTGTGAGGGTCAGGGGCATGGTGGTCACCCTGGAGCAAACAGCCCCCAGCAGGCCTGGTCTCCCGAGGGTTCTGCTGGTGTGTGCACAGCTGCTCTTGGGCTGCGTTGGGCTACCCTGGCCAAGGTCCTCCACCTCAAGCCCTTCCCTCCTCCTCCTTCGTCATCATCGTGGCTAACGGTGCTCCTTGTGGTCTTGGTCACTTGCCATGGAAGCACATAACCCTCCAACACCAGTGGCTTGATTGCTTGTCACTCACGTTACAACCTGGTAGTCAGGGCCCTCTATGGCGAGGCTCTTCTCCTGGAGTGACTCAGGGATCCTGGCTCCTTCACTGCCTGGCACCACCGCAGATGCCTTACTTCTCAGCCCCGGGCAGGGCAGAGAGAGGTGGGTTAGGAGTCAGGCATCCATCATGTTTACCCTCATGCTACTGGCTCCAACCCAGTCATGTGACCAGCCTAATGGCAAGGGATGCTGGGAAATGTAGTCTTTGCCCAGGAAATGACATTATGAACATCTGGCCGGGTTCCATCTTGGGTATATCATCTCCCTCAATTTTCTAGAGTAGCCCCTGGGCTCAGGGTCAAGATTCTCCTTATTTGTCCTGACGTCCAAAGAGGATACTTGACTTACTCCAGTTAAGTGGTGGAGCCAGGACTCAGGAAAGGGGGTGTGTGACCCTCCAGTCCACCTTCATACTGAGACACACCACAGTGCAAGACTGCAGTTCCCACCTAGAGCAGCTTCCTGACAGGAGCAGGTTGCTTTTTGTCCCAAACCTACCAGAATGTTCTCCTTTGCACTGGGATATTCTATTTATCTTGTTACTAGGCCTGAGGTTTCAGAGTCCACGTCGGATCTGCCCCCCAGCATTGTCCTTTGTGTAACGGACACTTACTTAGCAAGCCGGTTGAATAGAGCAACTACAGCATGAGTCATGAAGTCAATAAAGAGTTTTGGGTGACGGACATGAGCAGAGAAGGCCTGGAGGAAGGGCCATAAGCTTTGAGGCGTGAGGAGGAGCAGTTGCTTAATTGTGTTCATGCCACAGAATCACGAAGGGAAAGACGGGAAGAGAAAAGAAACCAAGAGGTTATTGATGCCTTGAAAAGCTCAATAAATGATGCCTGGAGGCGGCGTGGAGTAGTGGCTGGAGGTGGTTGGCACAGAACTCTCCTGTCAGACGTCAGGTGTTAACGGGAGAGGTGGAATGGTGGAGTCAAAATTGGGGGAAAGACTGAGTCTTCCACGTGTGTTGGGGGGAGCGAAAATAAGAGAAGGGACAAGAGTGACAGTCCAGGGAAAGTTGGTGTTGAGAGTAAGACCCAGAGGACCAAGGAAGGCAAAAGCTTAAGGTAACCGATGAAGGATTGACCTTGGGGAAAAAGGAGCACCCCGTTTCCTGACACCCGTGAAAACGAGCATACACATTGACAAAAGGAGGGTGCCTCTCTCTGTACCTCAAACCTTCATGGATTTTGTGGGCCTATCGAGTTAAAGAGTGTCTCCCCCACCCCAAGTCACATCTGCTCAGAACCCCCGAAAGTAACCTGTTTAGGAAATAGGAACTTGACGGAGTTTATCAAGTCAAGATGAGGTTGTACTTGATTAGGGCGACCCTAAATCCATTGGCTAGTTCCATCATCAGAAGAGGGAAATTTGGGACTGGACAGAGCTGGGAAGGACTTGGCCGCAAGCCGAGGATTGCAGGCAGTCTTGGAGGCGGACGAGCCAGGAAGGCGCCTCCCGAGCGAGGGCGGTTGGAGGGTCAGGAAGACCACAGGGCAGGTTTTCTTTGATCCTATGCAGACCGGGTAAAGGAGGAATCAGAGTCCTCAGTGGTTTTGCAGGTTTTTATTGGGGTTTACCAGGCATATGGCAGGCAGGGGTACTGGGGGGCTGGGAGGCTGGCAGGCAAATCCTCTGCTGGCCCCAGCAAATGCTCTCTCTATCTGGGCTCTCTGGCGTTCTCTCCGCTTCTCTGCTCTTTTCATTCTGCTGCTTCTCGGCTTCTTGGCTTCTGCTGGCGTCCCCATGACGCTGCCCTTAGAAGCCCAGTCTCAGCCCAGGTGAATCCCATCTACCTAGGCCCACACCCTGCTCCAGGTGCCTCCATCAGGCATGCATTCAGGACCGCAAGGATCATCATCTATCCTGATGGCGGGAGGGCAGAAAAGCCTGGTATTTTTCCTTACCCTACAGCGGTACTGCCCCACCTTGGTTTTGAATTTCTGGCCTCCAGAACTCTGGGAGAATCCATTTCTATTGCTTTAAGCCTCCGGTTTGTCCGCATTTGTATAGCAGCCCCGGGAAGTGACCCAGCTGAGGTCAGAGCTGCGTTGGAAGTAGCAGGATGCATAGTGGCCGTGAAGCGTGTGGCGTTTGCGGCACAGCCTCGGAAAGGGGAAAGGCAGGTGGCCTTCTGCTGACTGGCCTGGCACTTGTGAAGGGCTGGGAAACTCCAAGTTTCCCCCTCTGAAAGTGCTTTCACTCAGCTGGAGGTCTTCTCCCACCTGCCAGCCAGGCTTTCTGGAGGTAGGTGGTTAAAAACCCACCATCTCTCCCCTTCCTGGTTGCCTGTGGGCTGAGCGGAAGCAGCTCCGACTGGGAGAGCCATAGGTGGAGTGTGTTAGGGCCTTCACCTGCCTGCCCTTCCGGGTACCTGCCTTGCGTGTGGGAAACGTGTGTGATTTGCTGGGCAAGTGTCACACCCGGAGTCAAGGTAAGGACACTTCACATTTCCAAACAGATGGGCCAAAACTGCCGTCTTCAATGCACACATCACCTTAATCTTCCAGCCCCTATCAAGGTAAAACTTTAATATTTTCTCCACATTTAAACTGACTGCGCCCCTCAGCCCTGGTCTCCTGTGCTGGTGCAAATCCTTCCCGTCCATTTTATCATCTTCCCTTCACCATTCACCATCATCTTCATTTTCCTCCTCCTGCCTTTATCTTTTTTTAAAAAAGATTTATTTATTTATGCATACAAGAGCTGGGGTACAGGCCAGAGATGTGGGGGGTGAGAGGATTCACCAGAGACAGAGTGGGGAAAAGAACAGGCAGACTGACTGAAATCCACTGCTGAGGGGAGCAGTGGGGAGACAGGAGAGGTCCACCGTGCCATGTGGGTTGCTCCCTGGCCGGGGATTGAACTCGTGCTGCAGAGGCTGCAGATCGCTTCACAGTGCGGTGCTTAACCCCTTGCACCACCAGGGAAGCCTTCCTGCCTTTATGTTCATCATTATCTTCACCCCACGTTTATAGTGAGCTCTCACTTGTATTTTTTTTAAAAGATTTATTTATTTATTTCTACAAGCACTGGGTACAGTCAGAAGCGCGGGAGGGTGAGAGAATTCACCAGAGCCAGAGCGGGGAGCAGAGCAGGCAGAAGGACCGAAGGACACTGCTGAGGGGAGCAGCGGGCGGCAGGAGAGGTCTGCGCACCATGTGGGACCCTCGCTGGTGGCCGGGGAGCAGCCGGGGATTGAACCAGTGCTGCAGAGGCTGCGGGCAGCTTTGCAGCCCAGTGCTCAACCAATGCACCACCGAGGAGGCCCTCACTTGTTGTATTTTAAGTTTATCACCGCGCTCACTTTCCTCACAGGTAGAGGACCACAGAATAGAGCTCGCCATCATTGGAAAAATTTGTGCTGTCACCAGATTCCTTTTGACTTGGCCATTCTAGAATTCCCTGTGACTTGGGAGATGAGGAATCAGTCTCCAGGGCCCATTACCCTCCCAGGATGGCTCAGCGGTCAGTGACCGTCAGAAACTGACCCTGAACCCGGGCACGAGTGTGCTGTCTGTATCGTGGCTCCGTCTAGGCCCCCAAGTCCACAGTCACACCGTCCTGAGTCGGCCGTGACCGGATCCCCATGCTGGGCATGGAAGGAGGTGGGCAGTGCACTGTGGTGCTGTGGGTGGGGGATGCAGGATCTGGTTTCTCCTTGGGGTGCCCACTGAGTGCCCTGGGGGCTCCCACTGAGGGTGCAGGCACCCTGTCCCATGGCTCGGAGAGGTCAGGAGAGCAGGCTAGATGCAGGGGCGACTGTGTGTTGCGGGGTTCCCTTCAGGCCGGAGCTGGGAGGCTCAGTGGGGTTGTGCCGTGTGAGGGGCCAGCTGGCTGGGGAACCAGCACCACCCAGCTCTGCCCAGGAGCATGTGTGGTGCAGGAACACGGGTAGCTCTGAACTTCAGCCTCATCTGACATGGCATTAACCTGAGGGTTGCTGAGAAGAGGCCTATGTTAATCACCTGGCTTTGGGTGCAGTTTCCGGTAGCCTCCGTTTCTCTAATAAAACACCCCCCTCCTCACCCCTCAGTGGTCAGCATCGTCCAGGCCCCAGTATTTCCTCCCGATGAATTAGCTGCAGCTGGCGCGAGCTCACTGGGGCTGCTTGAGTTGCCTGGACGGCACCACCCCGTGCTGGGTCGTGCTTCTCCCCTCTGTGCTGGGAGGTGAGAAAGGGCAGAGGTCGCAGCTCAGGGACTGGCCACAGGCTGCCCGGGGCAGGAGGTCCCTGGCTCCAGCCACAGGCATCTTGCTTGCCGCCCCCGTTGGGCTTCTCAGCCTAACAGGCTCCAAATGCTCACTCCTCTTTCCAGCAACCCTGGAAACGGAAAGCGTGTAAGGACGGAACCCCAACGCCAGCCAGCATCCCCCGCTGTTGTGACAGCTCTGCAGACGCCGAGCACTGCGGCCCAAGCGCGGCCGGTGCAGAGCCGCAGACGCTCCGCAGGCGCCGGCCCAAACGCACCCTGACGTTTATATTGGATATTTTAGTTTGCAGAAATTCAAAATTAAATATACTCTCCACCTACACTAAGAAAAATCCATTTATAGAAAGCAAATCAAGTTGGCGATCTAAGGACGGGTGGCCAAAAATGAAATATTTTAGAGATGAAATGCATGGAGATTGAATTGTGGAAGCGGTGGCTCCCTGCGAGGCTCCCCGGGACGTGAGCTGGAGGGGAGGCTGCTCGAGCAGAGGCTTCTCTGGGGATCAATTCCAAGCTGCTCTTCTGTACTGGCAGTTTGAGAAGAAGAAAAAAGTTCTTTGAACCAACTTATTTAGCAGGCAGAGCCAATATTCCGTTTTCTGGGAGCCACCTTGTGCTTCAGCTCCGGTGAATGTGTGTGTCTCGTGGATCTTTATGGGAATGGCCCGAACCCCTCGAAAGCCTGGGGGCGGCGTGAAAACCCTCCTAACCTCTGCTGCCCGCATCCCCCTTCATCCCGAGGACTTAATTATCTTCTGAAAGATGATCCCCCCTGTTCTGGCTGCTTCCTTACGCTTCCCAGCCCAGACGCTGAACCCCTCTCGGCACTCGGGAGAGGGAGGCTCAGACTCAGTGCCGGCTCCAATTTCCAAATTGATCCCTGATTGGATTCCTTCTGAGGGAACCTCTTCTGGTCCTTTAAAAATCACTGCAGGCCACTGCTGCTCCCCATCCTATGAGGGGTTCCTGGGAACTGGCTTGCATCTGTGGCCTCGGGGCAACCCCCGGCAGCTCTGAGAAGCCGCTTGCCCAAGGGAGCAGGTGGCGGCGCCCACCATGTGCTGGATCCTCGGAGAGGGGTGCTGGACGGGCAGACTCCCCGTCAGGCTGCTCGCAGGGTCCCATGGGGGACCAGCCCATGAGAAAGGGCGGCTTTGAAACTGCCCACCTCATTCTCCTTAGCGTCCCCGGGAAAACGCTCTCCAGCAGGCCACCTCCTGGCCCTGCACGGTGAGTTCCTGGCGTGCGTTCATCCATCGTAGTTTCATTTTATCCTTGTGCCTCAGGAGCCTGGTTAGAGGAAGGCAGTCACTCTCGGACTCCGTGGGCCTCTGAGCCTGCGGGGACGGCCACCCCTGGGGGCAGGCCTGGGCAGTGACTCCCCTGGGGTCCGACCCGAGTGGCCTCTGAGGCAAGGTCCTTGGTCCCGGTTGGCCCCACAGTGCCCCTTTGCACACGGTCTGGTCTGCAGGATCATCCTGTTGTCCCCCCACACCGCTGAGTTGGAGGGGGAGCCTGCCCCCTCCTCTCTGCCCTCCAGGCTCTGCACGCCGCCTGTCCCTTTCCTTTCAGCCCGCAGCCCCTGGAGGGGAGGGTTTTTCTCTGCTTCTCTTCTGTCCTCATGAAGTCTGTTCCACATCCCTTCCAGGCACCCATCTCTCACCATCCCTTGGCCACATGGGCAAAGGCCCAGTAGGTGCTCCCTAGTCATCTGAGTGCTCGCCCGGGCGTCTTCTAGCTCCTGGGGGCTAGGACCCTACCTGGAGCGGCTCCCCACCAGCTGGGGTGACTGACAACAGACAGCTACTACCCAGGAGGAGGTCAGTGCCACAAAGAAAGTGAGGCCTATCAGTTACCTGTCTTTGTGAGAGAAATCACCCCAAATTTAATGTCTGAAATAGCACACTTTGTGATCGGACCGTCAGAGTGGGCTGGGTGCCCAGCACGGCTTAGCAGCAGATGCCAGCTCAGGCTCCCGCTGGCTGCAGGGGCACAGCTGCCAGGGATGTGGTCATCTCAAGGTCTTCTCCCAAGCTCATGCACATGGTGGCAGGAGGACTCAGTTCTCACGGGCGGCGGGAACACAGCCTGCAGCTCCTCATTAGCCATTTGCTGGACATCACCTTAGTTCATGCCACTGGTGTCTTTGCAGCCCCCTCTTGAGCAGTGGCCTCAGTAGAGGCCAGACTCCTGTGCCAGCCCTCCGAGGGAGGGTGCTCTCAGGAAGCCCACTCACAGAGAGATCACAGGGAGTGGCAGGGCCCGCACCTGGCCTCAGCTGTTTGTGCTCCCCCTACCACATTCTACCCGCCTCTGGCCTTCTGCTCAGAAAGGGTAACTGCAGAGATGGGAGAAGAGGCCAGCTCAGCTGCTTGGGTTGGGGCTTGGGAGTGAGACGTGGCCAACTTGGGATGCATTTTGAAGATAGAGCTGGTAGAGCTTGTGGATAGTTTGGCTGTGAGATAAAGGGAAAGACTGCAAAGAGGACTCCCAAGTGGGGGGCTAGGAAGCCCGGTGACGAGGTGCCGTTACCGGACAGAGGCAGCTACATGAGAGCAGAGGGACGAGGAGGAGACCCAGGGCTATGTTAAGTGTGACGTCCAGTTGTGATGTTGAGTGGGTCAGCGTCAGGATGGGGAGGAGGGAGAATGGCCAAGGATGAGGCCAAGGATGAGGCCCGGCACCACCTAAAACGTTAGGGAGTCTGGAAGAAAAGGGACAGCCCTGTAGGGAAACGAGGCAGAGGGACCCATGAGGCAGGAGGGGAACCAGGAAGACAGGGTGCCCTGGAAGCCAGGTGGGGTGATGAGGAACTTTCCAGAAAGAGAGAGCTCCGCTAAATGGCTGGGAGCGGAGTGGAGGATCGAACGGGAGAGAAAGCGGCAAAGCTGTATATTCAAAAGATCCTGCTTTTGCAAAAACAGTTTCTCCTCATTAAAAAACAGGCTCTTTTTGATTATGACGGTTGAAGCTATAGGCCAGTTTTGATCCATGAATGTGGTCTATCCTAGACTGCTCAGAAGAGGCATCAGAGGGAGTCTGGATTAGGTTGTTTTCTGGAAAGGGGCTGAGTTTTGTTCTGAAGGGTGGCTTGGTTTTAAGCCTCCTTAGAGGTGGTCCATTTTGGCTTTGCCCTTAGTTATAGGTTCTGGTCCTCATTCAAAGACATGGTATGTGGAAGACTTGGCTCTCATCCTAAATAAATGTGGCAGCGAGCTTCCCCTGCCTGCCTGGGCCAGAACTCAAAGGCCCGCCCAGTATGGGCTGCAGGTGCAAGATCCGGTTCCCCAGCATATTCTGTGTTCTTGGATCGGTCATGAGGAAGGTACCACTTCTTCATAGTGAAATGGTTTGTGAAGCAGCAACTTGATTTCTTTACACTTGAGGTGTTCGTAACTCCAGAAATATCACCCAAAGCATCTTTGCTTTTACACTTGTGACACCAAGAGCTGTGTCTGTCCTCCTGACAGTTGTGTTTGGGACTTGATCTGGACCAAGGCCGGGGAGAGGGGGCGGTCTGGCCCACCCCAATCTAGACTTCCTCTGGAATTCTCCCACTTGTTTATGGTCCGGGCAGTCTGCCTCCTGCTGCTGCCTGACTCAGAGGGAGAGCTTCCAACCTCGCCGGAGCCAGCAGCTCCCGAGTCAGGAGCTGGCTGTCATGTGCAGCCTCCTGGAGCCCTCAAGTAGAGCCCTCTGCCCCTTCTCCTCCCTTGTCATCTCCAGGCAGCACCTGCCCCCCAGACACACACACTGGGTCCAGAGCACCCTGTGTTGGGGACCCCGATGATGACCCCAACCCCACCAGGGACTGATTTCCAGCTCCTCTTCAGGCTCCGTTTCATTTTGCTTTGAAATGTAAGTTTACCTCTGATTGGAGGCAGAGCCCGGTTTTGGGGCTCTGAAGCCAATACCCTCGGGGGCCTCTGCCAGAATAAACAGTACAAAAGAATGAACCACAGACATGGCCTGGGGTCTTCAGGGGAGTCCCGAGCTCCAGTGCCGTGAGCTTCATGGTGAACCTAGCATGGTCCCGCCTCCCTTGGGATGCGGGTTAACTCCCTGCACCTTAAGTAAATGAGAACGCAGATGAGCCTAAGAACTTGTCTGCTGTGTGTTTATTTTAGAATCAAGCAGCCACTGCACAATTTAAATTTGAGAGCGCATCCTTTACGCTCAAAAATTCTCCTCCGCTTTCAAGGTGAGGCTGCCCTGTGAGTCGCCCTCCCGAGAACCTTCTTTCCTTCTTCTGAGGCTGCCTTCGGCCCTGCGGCCTCTCCCCCAGCCCCTGGCGCAGCATCAGGCTCCCACGCTTTTAACTAGAGCAGTCCACGGGAGAACGCCTCGAAATCGATTGAACTGGAAAATGGAACGGTTGCCAGCGTCGGCGGGCAAGAAGGGGGTGCGGCGTCAGGCCCCCTGCCCCATCGGCGACTGGCTCAAATCCCCTGGTTTATGGTGGTTCCAGAGCAAGTTTATTTGAATAGTCTGTGCTGCACTCAAAGTAAATATTAATTCCATTATGCCATAAACTTTTATTTATCATGACAGCAAGTCATAAAGTTCTCTTACTAGAATATAGCCTCTAAATTGCATCTCACAGATGAGCTACTGCGTGCGCCGGGCGCACCAGCAGCGACCACCGGCGTCCCCCGAGCCAGGCCGTGGTGAGCGCGCGCTCCAGATGCCAGCCTTGGTCTGAGCTTCTGCAGAAAATCTTCCGTGGCTTTTTTCCAGGAGCCCAGAAATACGAGGCGAGGGTGATGGGGCGTCGGGGCGGGCAGGGGCCAGGCGAGGGCCAAAGGGCGCCGCGCCGCCCGCAGTAACTCAGCCGCGGCTCCTTTGCAGACTGCGGGGCTGACTTTTTAAATTACATAAATTGCTCATTAGAAGTGTCTGGTAATTGCCTGACTCTGTGGTATTGCGAGACGTGTGGGTTTTAATTATTCTTTTTTGATTTGTGGTGCGGTTTGACTGGTTTGAGGGTGATGGTTGGAAAATATGGATCTACTTTAATTGTGGTACTAAGTGAAAATAAATGACTCTGTTTATCAAATTCCTTGACTTCGTGTTTGGGAGCACAAGGAGGCCCCTGGGTCTCAGCCCTGCTGATAACTGTGGGGGGCGGGGAGCGGTGCCAGATGGGGCTTGGGGAGAATCCCTTGAGCCTGGACAGGGAACCCTTGGCCTCTGCCAGGCCCTCGGGTCACCTGTGTGGGGCTGGTCATGCTTCGGCGATGTGGGCATCCCGCAGCAGGGCAGGGCCGGGTGCTGGGAGAAGGGGGGCAGGTCTCGTCACCCACAGCACGGAGGCCTCTGTCCTCCCAGCGCCCCGGAGCCAGGCGGCTGTTCTGAGCTCCACGAGGGGCTCCGGGCTGCCGGGCCGTGTCGCCCAGCCCCTGGAAGTGATGATTCATGAGGCCCGAGTCGGGCTTCCGGGTAAGCACGCAGGACGCTGGCTCATCTGCAGCCTCGGATGACTAAAAACTCAATTAGGACGCTGGTCCTTGAAAGGCAGTTATTTTAGGACTCCGTTTGGAAAGGCGGGGGGGGGGCGGGGGGATTTCTTCTCCCAAGGTGAAATGATGCACTTGTCAATACAGCAGCTTCAGCTTCGCAGCTTTTTCCAGGGGGTGGGGGGAAAGGCGGGGCCTGTCTCCCTCTTCATCGCTCTCCATCAGAAAGCTCTCCTCTCTGAAGCCTGCCTGGCGGTGGCTTCCGTGTCTTTCTCACTGAGAGGGGCTTCCCGGCCCCTGCAAACACAACCCCCACCTCAGGCCTCTGTTCTGCCGGCGCCTCCCCCAGCCGCCTCCCCCTCTTGCATCACCTGTTTTATGCATGTGGGTGGCATTCTGTTCAGGGCCAGATTCCTGTGACATGAAAAATACACTAAGTACAGGCTGCCACAGTGGCTGTCATTAACCAACCACTAGTTGTGCCTTTATAAATTTTTACACACCGCTAAATTATAAATATGCAACGCCGAGAGTAACGAAACCAGCACCTATAATACCTGCAGTGCTGAGGTTTGTAATTCCGCACGCACATACTTCAAACGGGGAGGAGCTGGACTTCATCTCTTTCCTAGTTACAGGCCAGGCTGGGGTCCCCCCTGAGAGTCTCCAATGAGGGGACCCTGGGGGCACCACCTCCAGGGACTGGGTTTCCCCGCCTGGCACCTTTCGCTGCACCGCTCATGTGGCTGCAGCAAACACGGGCTCAGCATGTCCGCCATGTCCCCGAGCTGGTGCTAGGATGGGAATCCACAACTGGCTTAGTCTTGTTTTTTCGGGGAAGATGGACAGGTTGCCAAGTGGCAGCGGAGCAGGGTGAGGAGGCCCAGAGGAAAGGGTACCAGGTGCCATGGGCGACCTAGAGACCAGCCTGTGTCTGTTCCCTCATCTGTAGCTCAGTGCTCCCTCCTCCCTCCTGGTGCTGCCGGGAACGTGACCCCAGTCACTGCCCGCGATGCTTTTATTTAGAGCCGTGTGTGGTGTAAGTTAAGCCCACAGCAAATGTTAACTGTAATAACCATCTTTATTGTGACTTAACTTCTCTCTGTCCACAATTAGTGGCTGAGATCACAGCCAGAGCACACCCTCCCCTGCCAAAGAGCCTGGTCTTCAGCACCAAAGGGTTGGGATGAAAAGACTTCATGTTTTCTCCAACATGAGAATGTTTTCATTGGTTTTGATCTCAGCAGAAATCTGTCGTAAAAATGCAATCAGAATAAAAACGGTTAGAGTGAACGTTCCCTCTAAATCCAATGTACAAATGCACACATTTTTGCTAACAGTATCATTTTGAACCAATTTATTGAAACCAACACAGATAAATACATCTTAACAGTTGAGGGCTAGGCTCGCCCGGAGGCCCTCCCTCTTCCTGAATAGTTTACATGTTTTCAGATGTTTTTTTCTGTCCAAGTTCCAGGAATATTCTTGGACGTGTTTTTGTGTCTGATTATTTGCTTAGGATGCATTTCTAGATGGGGTGTGGAGGTTAAAAGACTTTATATATATTTTAATTATGCATTTTTAAACTATGTGTTATGCAGACTGGCAGGGCACAAAGCATGATAAAGAATTAAAAAGCAGAAAAGACACAGAGTGAGGAGCGAGCCTCCCTCCCACGTCGCCCCGGCCTCCGCTGTCCTCCCGCTGGGTACCGCGTCAGGAGATCGCCCCAGTCCTTTCAGAAACGGACACTTTCTCTTTTGTTTTGCACCGGCGGCAGCACACTTCACACAGCACTGCACTTTGTTTTTTCACTATTAAAGCAACACAGTTATCTGATCTTGGGGTGCTGACTCATCCTTAGTAAGAGGTGTTGCTGAGCAGGTACTGTGTGCCTGGGGTTGTCTGGATGCTGTTTGACCACCTTCTAGAGGAGGAAATGGACAGTAAGTCAAGAAAGATCATCATAGTGCCATGTCACGTGGTAGTCACATTGTAGTCATACACGCACACAGATCATATTATAGTCACGTCACATTGTAGTCATGCAGACATACAGATCATATTGTCGTCACATCGCGTTGTAGTCACATTGTAGTCATACATGCGCACAGATCATATTATAGTCACGTCAAACTGTAGTCACATTGTAGTCATGCAGACATACAGATCATATTGTAGTCACATTGCGTTGTAGTCACATTGTAGTCATACATGCACACAGCTCATATTGTAGAAGTATCATGTTGTGGTCATACATACATATCACACTGTGGTGATGTCATGCTCTTTTTCAGAATGTTCTTGACAACTTTGCTTATTTGACTTTCTACTGAGCTTGAGAGTTAGCTGCCAGTCCTGAAAGCAAAGCCTGCCTGGTCTTTCATTGTGGTCACACCCTCACCCACCCTATCACCCTGGCAACCACTAACCTGTGCGCTATCATCCTAGCCTTGCCTTTCACATGTCTTATGAGTTAATCCATTGAGACTGGCTTGGTTCATTCAGCTCCATGCCTTTGTGACCCATCCAGGTTGTTATGTCCAGCGGCAGTTCTCTGCATGGACATCCTGTCACTGACCTTTTGGTGATTATGAATGGAGCTACAAATATTTGCATATAGGTTTTTTGTGTCAACATCAGCTTTTATTTCTCCAGGGTAAATACCAAGGAGGGGGGTGGGTGTTTCATGTGGAAATGTTTGATTTACTTCCTGAGAAACTACTATACTATTTTTATTGTTTTGAGTTTTTTTCAAGCTACTCTAATAGGTCCATACTGGCATTTCACTGTGGCTTTAATTTGTATTTTTCTAAAGGCTAATGATGTTGAAAAACTTCTTTTCTATTTCTATTTTCTCTTCAGTGAAGTATCTGTTCAATTTTGTGCCTATTTTTAATTGTTTTGGTTGTTTTTCTTACATACATGTAAGAAAATAAACCTGCCACTATTTTCCCCAGTCTGTAACTAGAATTTTCATGATCTTAAGAGTGACTTTTGACAAAATTTTGAAATTTTTGATGAAATACAAATTAACCATTCTTAAAATGAATCTTGCTTTCAGAGTTATTTCTAGGAAATGTTTTCTAGCCCAAGATCATGATTATTTTTCCTATTTTTTCTTAACAATTGTGTGATTTAGAGAGTGATCCATGTTGAGTTATAGTTTTGTGTACATTCTTAGGTTGAAATTCTTTTTGCAATTTTTTTTATAATACTTCCTGTTGAAAATGATCCTTTCCCCCATTGAATTGCCTTTGCAGTTCTGTCAAAAATCAATGAGAGTCTATTTCTGGTCTTTATGTTCTGTCTCATTGATCTATACGTCTATCACTTGACCGTTACCATAGTCTTAATCACCCTAGGTTTCTAGTAAGTCCCAATCACGTTGTGAAATTTCGCCAACTTAATTTTACTTTTTCAAAGTCATTGTGGCTGTTGCAGTTCCTGTACCTATTGATGCAAATTTATAAAGCAGCTAAATATAAATATATCATCTAAATATCTAAATATAGGAATCAGAGTACAGAAACAAAAGTTCCTGCTGGAGTTGCATTGGCATTGCATCAGATCTATATATTACCTTGGGGAGAAAGAAAATCTCTACTCTGTTGAGTCTTCTAATCCATGGCTATGACATAGATCTCCATTTACTTAGGTCTGTTCTGATTTATTTCATCAGTACTCTGCAGTCTGTAGTTTACAGCTTCTGTGCAAATGTTGTTAGCTTTAGAGGGAAATATTCTAAATTTTGGAGTTGTTATAAATGGTATTGCATTTTGGGGGACTTTGAATTGTTCGTTGCTAACATATAGGACACAGTTGATCGTGGTCTGTTGACCTGACACCTTCTAGTTTCTGCTTATTTTGTGAAACGATATGTTTCCCATTTGTTTTAAGAGTGTTTACTTATCTCTTGGAATATTTTTTATGACACCTATTTTTAAGTCTTTGTCAGATAGTTCCACCACCTGTGTATCTTTTCCCATGATGGTTGAGTTTTTTCTAGCTATTATACTAGCCAATTTGGGATGGTATCATTTATTTTGGATATTATGTGATAAGACTCTGGGCCTTGTTTATATCTTTAGGGAAATGTTATATCCTTTTGCTTTATCAGGAATGCAGCCGGTTGGGTTCAGGCTGCGAATTGTAAACACCTTCTGTGGTTGATTTTCAGTTCTGTTACCACTTTGTTTCCTGCCAGGCACTGTCCTGTGAGGGTGCCCCCCAGTGGTCAGTCTGGGACAGTCACCCTCAGGGCTCAGTTCTCCAAATCTTTGGCAAGATCTTTAGGATCAGATCCATGTTTGCAGCTCCTGGGCGAGCCCACAAATTTATTAACAACTTCATGGGATTGCCCCCCTCCATCATCATCATGGGTTTCTCCATGTCAGTTCCTGGCCAGAACTCTGCAGAGCCTATCGCCGCTCTTATCAGGGGCCACTGCAGTTAAGTCAGAGAAAGGGAAAAAAAGCAACTCCTCTTGAGTGCGCAGATATTCCTATTGGTGAAGAAGTTTCCCTTTCCTCATGGATTCAGGCATCTGTGGGTCCCTCCGTTGCTGCCATAATGGTCACAGGATTGCCTTTGAGGGTGGGGTAGAAGGGAACAGAAAAGAGAAAAAAGAAAAAGAAAAATGAGGGATTGCCTTGGCTCTCTGAGTATTTGGAGCCCCCTCAAGGAGCAATCTTGCTCCTTGAGATACAATTAGACAGTTTCTCCTGGACTCTCTCTGCCCGCACCCTGGCACCCCAATCCTTGAGTCCAGGCTCTGAGATGAAGGGAAAATGGGAAGCCTGTGACTACTCCCCCTAATCCTGGTCCTCTTTCCCAGCACGTCTGCTCCTGTGCCCTTTCCAGAGACCTCAGGCACTGCTCCGGGGTGTGTCGGGTGTTCGGCTGCATGCAGTGTGCTTGGCCCATCTTGCCCGGAACCAGAAACAGAACCGTCTCCACCTGCTCTCGCTGTTGTCCTGCCTCTGGCTTCTCTGTCCCCCACTGCCTTGCAGTGGGGTTTCTTCTGTGGGCTGCCTCCGGCGCTTCCCTCGCGTCTTCCTGCTCCCGAAGGCTTCATTTTGTTTTTTTGCTTCGTTCCTGAGCTCTGCCTGCTAATGTTCTTACTCCCCTTGGGTGCCAGGTGGTATCTTTCTTGATCTTTCGTATCTCTGCTTTAGGTTTTCTGTTTAAAGCAACATTTGTTTTAATATTTTCGAGTTCATGGTCATACTTGCCAACTTGTCACGCTCCATATTTTTTCTGGTAAATGTTCTACATCCATTTATGTATATGGTATTCTTCTATTTTTTCTGTATTTTATATAAATTAATTTAACTCCTTTTCTATTATGCCTTTCACTGAAGTAGAGTTTCCCTGCCAACCCTAGATCTGTTGTTTGAGAGACTTTCCTAAGGGTGATGGTCCAGAACGGTGTTTTTGGCTGGTAGAAATTGCCCCTGAATCACAGTCAAGGTCTTTATCACACAGAATTCTGACTGTGTCTGTGACCAAAAGGAACCAGCAGCCTCGGGGATGTGACCAATTCAGTTTCCTCTACTCTTTCCTCTGACCTTCCCCGCATCTGGTTCTTTGGATTAGCCTATGAGCTCTAGCCACTCTCTGCTGCCAGTCCCTGAATCCTGTTTCCATTGTTGCAAATACAAGTGTGTTGGTTTGTGCCTCGGGGCAAGTGGGCTCTGCTGTGATGAACTGCACTCTGTGGGCTTTGCCTGAGATCTGCGCTTGTTGTAGAAATCCCCTTTACATGTCTTCCCATAACCCTGTTAGTCCTCATTGCATCAGGCAGCCCTTGCTGAGACACTGTTCTAAAAGATTAGAGCTATTTTTCCTGAATATGAAATCTAGAGTGTGTGTTTCTCTTATTCTTGATGTTTGGGAGTGAATGTCTACGAAGACGGTAACATAATTACTCCATTGTATTACAGCCAGATTTGGGGTAGACTTATTTAAATTTTTTTGATACATTTATCAACTTGCCCTCAAGAACCAGATGCCCTTAAATGTTTCTTTATAAATTTAATTGATGTACTAGTGAAGAAGGATGTGGGGAGAAAGTCTGTGTGAAAAACCAGGAAGATGGGCTGGGAAGATGAGTCGTGGCCATTAGTCATCCTGGCTAGGAAGGAGGGTAGGGGGTCACATGAGGGCAGAGAGATTCGTAGGAGGTGCCACATAATTAAGGCATTTTTGAGTCAGAAATCTGAACTCCCACACAGGGCAGGCTGGCAATCAACCCCAGTGCTCCTGAAAGGTAGTTACTTGAGCTCATTCCCTTGGGATGGATCCATATCCAGGGCCAGATGACTCAGTTGAGGGCAGACAAGTTCTCACACAGGCCTGACACCTGCCTTCCAGTTGCCGTTCTCTGGTTGGGAGTACTGTGGATCTTCTTGTGCACACATCTGACAGATGCTAGCAGGCAGAGCGCTTCAGTCAAAGAATTTCTCAGCAAAAGCTCCTTAGGTGCCATCTCTGGAGAGGACAGTAGTCCCCGGTGCTGCATGGACATGACCCTGGCTGCAGTGCCCAGTGCCCAGTGCCCGATAGGGATGTTTCCTGAGAGCTTGGGTCTGTGCCCTGGGAAGAGGCGATCCTTGGCGCTGTCCATGGTCCTGATCGAACTGCTTTGCTGCTGTCCTCGGTGCTGAAACACAACCATGGCGCCGTCGGTGAGCCCCAACCCCAATTTCCAGTAAAAGCATTGTTGAGTGCTTAAATCATGGAAACCGGGTTCTTTTAAGCATTGGATCCAAATAACTCATAAGTGAAGACGTGAATAAGGCTCTGATGGTAAAGAAAAAAGGACAGCGAGAAAGAAAGAGAACTGTTCTTTTAAATCTCCATATAACAAATGGAATCGTGACATAGGTCTCACAATTTAGGTAGCTGATTCCATGAGCTACTGACAAATCTTTCACAAATCTGTAGGAGCGACAGAGCTCCCCCTCTGGGATATAATTCCTCCACCTCTAACTCTACATTTATGGAGCTGAGCTTCAGGCACACCCTCCCTCCCCCACGCTGAAGGCTTAAAGTACTTTACTGTACATCTGATATCTGATAATAACAGCCTCTGACCCCCCCAGGGAACCTAACCCTTCTTCCAAGTTCCAAAGAGAATCCCCAGGTTTTAATCATCCTGAGAGTCTCTCTGGCTGAAGGGCAGACACGACCTTGGGACATGCACAAGAGGAATGATTAGATTCGGAGAAAGAGAGGCCAGGGGTGAGGATGTTGAAGGAGTTTTGGACCTGCGGGTCAGTGGCGGTGTCAGCAAGCACAAAGAGTGGATGAGAACATGCTGCAAGGTTCAATTTCATCGCTCCTTCTCCTGGAAAGCAATTGGCAGCTGTCGACTTGCAGAGCAGCACAGGGCTGAGGCTCCTGCTGGAGACTCAGTGCTGCCCGAGGGAGGGATGCTCAGGACTCGGAGCCACAGAAACATTATCTCTGTCATCAGTTCAAGACACTTGTCTGGGTATGGAGGGAGGCAGAGTGTGGTTTGTTTTTTATTTTCTACACACAATATTTGATATGGAGAGACCAAGGAGGGGGGTGATTGCCATCTCTACTTCTTTCTTGTAGTGTGGAGTGGTTCAGCATTCAGAGTAGGGTTGGACCCTGGATTTTTGCTTATTAGCTGGATCAACATGGGCAGTTCTCTAAACCTTCCTGAGCCTTAAACGCCTTACCTGTCAGGTGTGGGTTACTTCATGCAATGCCCGGGTCTGCCATAAGAGATTCTTTTCTCACACTACTGGAGGTCAGAAAATCCAAATCAAGGCTCTGCAGGGTTGGTGATGCTCTCTGTACCTCGAAGAGTGAGGATCCTTCCTTGCATCTTCCAGCTCTGGTGGCTGCCAGCAGTCCTTGACTTGCAGAAGTATCACTCCTCTCCCTGCCTGTCACTATGTTGCATGCCCCTTGTATGTCATGCCCCTTGTGTGTTTCTGACTTCACATGGTCTTCTCCTGTATGTCTCCACACAGCCTTCTTATAATGACATCAATCACTGGATTTAAGGCCCACCCTGATCTGATAGGGCCTCATCGTAGCAATTTACATCTGCAAGGACTCTGTTTCCAAATAAAAGTTACATTTGAGGTTTCTGGGTGAGCATGAATCTTGGGGAGACACTATTCAACCCAGTACATATACTTTAAAGATTAGGTGAGATCACCTGTGGGACTCACTTAGCACAGAGTCCGACACATCGTGGGCACTCAGGAAGTGAGAGCTATTATTGCTTATACTATAGAGCGAGCACCTGCCAGGTGGCTTTGCCATCACTTTTAGGATCAATAACAATCCTGTTAATTCATTTAGTCACAGATCTCTATGTGCTGGCATTTTGCGAGTCTAGAAGGATGCAGAAACGAAAGACATGGCCTCTTGCGTTCAGGTTGCTCGCTGGCGGGACACATAGCCTGCAACAACCCTGCGATAAGTCAGGTGCGGTGAGGTGTGTGCCGGGACCTCAGCTGCCTGGGCCCGCTGGGAACACTGTCAGATCAGATGGCCCTTGAGATGAGACTCAGGGTGATAAGGGCTGCCCCCCACAAGGCAGGGAGCAGCAGCATGTGAAAGAACTGGGAGGAGGGAGAGAGCCTCGTTGGCGTATTTGGCCGCTGCACGGAGCCGCATCTCTCTGGCAGAATCTGTCCTGTCCCTGGGGTGAGAGCAGTGGCGGAGAAACAAATGGCCAAGGCGGGTTGCTGGAATGGAACGTGCATCCGTGGGGAGCGGCCCCTCCCTCGCCCTCCGCCACAGGGACCTGAGAAAGGAAAGGGCCCCGGGTCAGGGAGAGGGAAGCAAGGCCTCGGTCTCAGCAGGGGCAGCAGCAGCCTGCAGGACTGAGAGGGGGCCCAGGCGGTTCCCAGGAGGTGTTCGGCCCCGTGGACACAGACAGGTCAGCTGGCCACTCTGCTCTCCCCGCCTCTCGCCTGGGCCTTCAATAGGACCTCTGCTTGGTTTAGCTGTAGCCGTGGGAAGGACAAATAATCTCGGTGAGCTCAAGAGGCGCCGAGCTTCCCTGTGGCAGCCCGCCCTCATCTGCACGGTGGACCGGTGGACGGATGGTGGAGTCGCTGCAAGGGCTCAGCGAATGAATCCCGAAGAGCGCGGGGCAGTGCCTGTCACGCGGGTGTGCTCGTGTCACCGCCAAGTAGGCTGCCTCGTCAGAGGGCCTCAGTGAGCTGGGAACAGCTCCTCGTCGGTGCGCCTTCTTGTGAAGCGGAGGCTGTAGAGGAGACAGCCACGGCCTGGACTCGGTGGAGCCAAACGCAGCAGCATGACGTGGGGCCATGCCCTCGGCCAGTGGCCAGCCAGCAGGGAGCATGCCCTCTGTGGGCGGCAGCAGGCCAGAATGCTCAGCCCCGGGCACCTTTGTGGGGAGGCAGAGGGAGGGCGGCGAGCATCGTGGCTCTTCGGGGGTTGTCTATGAGACACTGACATCGGTCCAAAGGCGGCCGTGTGGCAGGACTCAGGAGTGCCCATTTTCTGTCCCTGCCCCGCCTTGGGCACAGTTCTTGAACTTTTAAAGCCCCAGAGAGGGACAAATGCTTTGCTTCGCGAGGCCCTTCCTTCCATGAGGCCCTCCTGGCCAAGGCGCCTCCGGCCTGTTGGGAGATTGGGAGGGAGCCCTGGGGAGCGGCAGGCGTGGGGCGCTGCACTCGCCAAAAGAAGATGTACTGCGACGCCGGTGTCGGAGCCCAGCGCGCCCAGCATTGCCCGGGGGGCCCTTCCTCACTCGGAACACCCTGTTGCTCAGAGAACAGGCCGCGTCGCTCCCCACTAAGGCACAGCTTCCACGGCACCGGCTTGGGGGTGCACGGACCGCGCGGGTCACCCACCGCTTCCCTGCCTGCGTGTGTTGCCTGGGTAAAGGCTTCGGGGGGTGTGAGCCCGTCAGCCACAGCCTGGCCGGGCCCCCTCCTGGGCGGTCATTGGTTTATCCCCAATGAAGCAAAACATGGGGCGGACTTCATGGAGAGGGGGAGGCAGTGATTTTCACAACCATTTTGGGGGGATATTTATGAGAGACGCTTACCTTGGTTAAAGAAAAATGTGATGCTAACCTAAGTATTATTGATTTTTCTCCTCCATTTTGGTATTAAATGAATCACGGCCAGTGCGGGCTCTGCCTGTATTAATGGGGCTCCCTCCGATGATTGCTCAGCCGAGGGAGCCACCCGACTGGAATTCCATGGAAGGGGATTATTGGATGTGACAAATGGCAGAGGAGGCCTGTTTGTCCTCGGCTATTTTGGGGGATTATATAAAATGCTGTGAGAAGGGAGAACCCTGCTCTCCCGTACCAGACACGGTGTTTGTCGTGTCGTTCGGTGGCCCGACCGGTTACCAGGGGGAATGAGACCTCGGGTGTAGCAGGGGTGACTTACCGCGTCTCCCTAGACCCCAGCACAGCGCCTGGCACATGCCGGGGGCTCTGAATAGATTTGTTGAATGGACGCATGGAGGTGCCTGGGAAGGCAGATTGGGGAGGGAAAGCCAGGACGGATTAGCACCTGCATAAAGTCATGTGCGTTGGGTGCGTGGAAATGGACAGTCGAGGAGCCTCGAAGCCCTTATTGGATTTCACGTGATGCTGATTCATTCAATTAGTCAAGGGCCATGCCTGGGAGGCACCTTCTTGTACCAAGTACCTTGTCCTACTCTTGTGGCCTCTACATTCTCCTGGGGAAGGTGGGCATGGACAGTTGCACAATTAATTACTTAAGTACAATTGTGGTGGGCACTTAAGAAGAAAAGCCATGAAAAGATGGGGTCTGATCGGGCGCAGGGGTGAGGGAAGGTGGCGCTCTGCCACCTCTACTGCTTTGACATTCTGCCATGCCCTTGCCAAGGGATATCCAAGTTCTGCTATCAGCCCTGCAGCTTGTTGCAAAGGAGCCATGGCCAGCAGTGACCTTGGGGTGAGGCTGGGCTGCTCTCGCTGGCACTGACCTTGGGGGCCCATGTGTCCTCTGGTTGTTCCCATGGAGCAGCCTCGGGCAGGCGTTCTGGCCGGAGATGGTAGGTCCCTCCCAGCGGGCCTGCTTCCGGGCCTGCTTTGGTGCCTCCCTTCACCACCGTCCAAGGCATTCGTGGCATTTAAATTTCTGTTTTTGCTTTATTTTTCGGAGCCGTCCCAATAGAGAGTTTCCACCCCCCACATCATGATTTTCAGCTCCTCCTTTAGTTTTTTCTTTTTGCTATCTGTGTTGATTCCATTTTTTTCTTTTTTCTTATTTTATTTTGTCCTATTACTTAACTCGTTTTTTACCCCTTTGTGGTTTAAAAAAAAAAAATCCTTCCAGTATATTTTCCCTCAAAGTGTGATTTTAGGTGCAACCACAAGTTTTAATCAGTGGCGTTTCCACTGTCACTTAGTTCAATGTATTTTCTAATTTTCACTTTTACTTTTCCTGTAAGACTCATGGATTTTTGGGAGTGTTTTTAAGTTTCCAAATATATGGGGAGGGTGAAAATTTCCATAATATATTTCTCTGGGAAAACTCTTCCTCCGGATATCCACATGGCTTCTCCCCACCCGCCTCAGATCTTTGTGCCAAATTCACCTTCTTGTCGCTTCCTATTGAATTGATTATTTCATCAATATGTAGCGAGCCTTTTTATCTCCAGGAATCTTTTGCCTGAAAGTCTATTTTACCTATTTTATTGATTAATATTTGGTGTATCTCTCCATCATTTTTACTTTAAACATTTCATTTCCTTATGTTGTAGTTATGCCAGGTTTAAATAGCATGTAGCTGGATTTTATTTTTAACCCAGGCTGTCAATCTCTTCTTTTAACTTGAGAATTTTCAAGAGAATCGAGTCTATTTATATTGGCTGTCATTATTGATCAGTTGAATTCATTTTTAGCATCTAGCACTTTCCATTGGTTCTGAGTTCTTTGTGTGTGATTTTTTTCTCCTCTCTTGCTATGTCTTTAATTACTAATGCTTTGTATTTCTCCCTTTCCCAAAAAGACATTCAGTCCCTTGCAGGGGGGACACTGATGTGCTAGTCCAGGCAAGAGATGGTGATGCCTGTTTCTGAGGCTTCTTGTCCTCAGCAACTCTTAGAAAAGAGTAGCCATCGACCAGATGGGAAGGCTGGGGACCTCAGGAGAAGCAGGCTTAGGATGAAGAATGGGGGTTCTGTTCTAGACATGTGAACTTGAGATGTCTCAAAAGTCAGACAGACAATTGGTTACCCAAGTCTGGGGTTCCAAAGGCAGATCTGGGCTCTATAGGACTGAAAGTTTAAAGGCCTTCTGTTAAGGAAGAACATATAAAATTACATAAAAATCAGATATGAGAGCCCCAGAAACTTTAGCTTCACCAGCCCCACAGAAATCTGCCTTTTGGGGAATGGGAGGAATGGAGTGCACACTAGAAATATGAATATGTATGCCACCAGCACGGAGTGGTATTTCCTGTCTTGAAATTGGATATATTCAAGCCCTAACCCCTAGTGCCTGTGAATATGACCTTATTTGGAAATTAGGTCTTTGCAGATGCAATTAAATTAAGGGGAAGTCATGCTGGATTAGGGTGGGGATTAAATCCAATATGATTGGTGTCCTCATAAGAAGTGGAAAGATTAAACACAGAGGCAGTGGAGATGGGCATCTGACGACAGGGCGGAGATTGGAGGGATGTGGTTCCAAGTCAAAGAACACCAAGTTTTGCCAGCAGACACCACGAATCTGGAAGAGACAGGAAGGATTCTTGTCTAGGTCCCTTAGAGAGCAAGACCCTGCTACCACTTTGATTTCAACTTCTGGATTCCAGAACTGTGAGAGGAGACTCTTTCTGCTGGTGTGAATTTTCTACATTTGCGGTGCTTTCTTCTTCTTTTTAAAAGATCTACTTATTTATACAAGCACTGGGGTACAGGCCAGAGGTGCAGGAGGGTGAGAGAATTCATCAGAGACAGAGCAGGGAGCAGAACAGGCAGAAGGACCAAAGTACACTGCTGAGGGGAGCAGCGGGCGAGACAGGAGAGGTCTGCCGCACCATGTGGGTATCTCCCTGGCCAGCCAGGAATCGAACCAGTGCTGCAGAGGCTGCGGACAGCTTCACAGCGCTGCACCCAACCCACTGCACCACTGGGGAGGCCTGTGGTGCTTTCTTATGGTAAGCCTGGGAAGCCAGTACAATGAGGGAGGTGAACAAAGAACCCCAGGATCAGCCCTGAGGCTGGTCAGGGAAGACAAGATCTGGGAACTCAGGTGAAGTCACAACCACACAGTGGGAAGGAGCCCTGTGTCCCCACAGTCAGGCCAACAATGTCTATCAAGGATGGGGGTTGAGATGCCACCTCCAGGTCCACCTTCCAGAGGATTGAGGAGTGAGCATTGGACTCAGTGATGAGGAACTCATTGACAAGATACCTTTGCCAGACTGCTGGGGGCAAAAATCTGTTTGGAGATGGTTTAAGCAGCCAGAGAAATGGGAGGTAGAAATGATGATGATTTTGGGGGGATAACTAGAGGGAAGCAAAGGAATAGGGTGGTAGTTGTTGGACACAGGGGATCAAGATTTTCCTTTAAGATGGAAAAATAGCAGCATGTTTGCATATAAGGGGAAAGACCTGGTAGAGACCGCTGTGTTGGTGATATTGCAAGATTGATAGTATCGAGGGTCTTGAAAGAACGTCCTTGATCAGGCAGAAAGGTGCAGAGCAAGCTAAGGAAGAGGGATTGCCCACATTCACCTTCCTCACTGTGTCTACTCACACTTCAGCCCTTCCTTCTGGGGTGATTTCCCCCTTCTTAAAGTATATTCCTGAGAAGCTTCTTTGATGGAGTCTCGTTTGGTGAATTCTCACAGGCTTTTGTTTTGCTTTTTTGTTTTGCTGCTGAAAATGTCTTCATTTCATCCTCCTCCTTGAAAGATTGCTTGGCTGGAGATACGATGTTAGGTTGACAGTTGTTTCCTCTCAGCACTTGGAAATATCCCTCCAATGTCTTCTGGGACTAATTGTTGCAGTTGAGAAATCAGCTGTCGGTCTAATTGCCATTTCTCTTTCTGACTGCTGTGGGGTTGTCTCTTTATTTTTGTGTTCTGCGTTTTACTACAATGTACCAGGTGAGGGTTTGTTTTTGCTTTTTCTGATTGGGATTCATCAGGTTACGCGAGACTGTCTGCCCTTCAGAATTTCTGAGTTTTAAAGAATTCCCAACCTCAGTTACTGCTCCTGGGTTATCCTCTCCTCTCCTTGAATACAGACCAGGAAAATGCACTCTACTTATCAAAAAGTTTACCTCTGGTTCTCCTTTTGGGCATGTCCCTTCTACGTTGGCTTTCTTAATAATATCTTTTGCCTGGTCTTTCAGTTTATCAATTGTCTCTTTGGCTATGTAATGTTTTCTTTATACTGAGTTTTAAATTTTTAGTTATTGCCTTGTTCTTTTAAGAAGCTCTAGTTACCTTTTCATACCTGCTTAGTCAGCTTTGAGCTTCTTTTTTTCTCCTCCTGCTGCTTTTATTTCCCCCCTTTTCTTTCTTTAACCAGAACAATTAACAATAATTCAAAAAACTAATTTTATATTCTATTTCTGATCATGCAGATTCTGAGTCTTTGCAGTTTGAGTTGTAATTTGTGTGTGTGGTTCTGACTATGGAGAATTGTTTCCTCTTGGACACTTGATTTTTTTTGTCTTATCATCTCAAGCTGCAAGAGCTGCACCAGAAGTAAAATCAGAATGCCTTTCCCTGTATCACTCTTCTCTATCCTTCCGGAATAGGCCGGTACAGTCCAAGGAGTATTATTATCTTCCTTACGCTCCGGGCTGCAGAAGTGTTAAATCAAAGAGGTTGAAATGATACCTTGAAAAATGAATCCTAAACTCTAAACTAATAACTTAAAGTAATTTCTAATTATGCTGCAGTTTTAAAGTCTCCTTCCCTAGATGAACATAAACTGTGACTAAATGTTTTCTAAATTATTAAATTTAATATTTTTAATAATTAGGACATTGCTATTGCATTCATAATTAATCATTTTCCCCTTCATTTGAGACCTTTTTCATTAGTGGAAATAAATCCCCAAATTTTAAACCAAACTTAGAACCAAGAGATGCTCAAATTGCTTTTTAAAAATGTTGTCACTTGATGAAGTCAAGTTGTTCCACCTTTGAGCAGTGTTTTGCTCTCAGACTTTAATTTTCCGGGCTAGAAAACTCCATGAAGCTTTCTCCCATGACTAGTTCATCTGCCCAGGATCCCAGCCCTGAGAGTGACGGGCTTGGAGGTCCATCCCTCCCTGACAACTGACAACCAAGCGTCCAGAAAAAGTGTTTTCTGACCACATGCCTTGCATGTATGTGATGCTGCTGGGTGAGAAGAGGGTCCTTTTGATCACAGAAGTGGTGTTCCCTCTTTGCTAGGCAGAATCCCAAATCCATGGTCACCAAGCTTCCATAATGCAAGGGCTTGCAAAAATGTCATCTAATAGACAATGCTGTGAAGCCCCAGTTACTGATGGTTATCCCGGTGCCAGGCAGTTTTCCTTTTTATTACTATGGGGAGATACACACATCTGGTAAACCTACATCCAGAACGAGATGATATGCACTAGAAACCGTCTCTCCTGCCTCCCCCAGACCCACACTCCGGGTGACAGCTGTCATGCTGGGGCTGCCACAACCCTCAACCCCTTTCTTCTCGACAGCCAGGACCAGTGCCATGAGACTCAGCTTGGGGCCATCATTTCTAGAAAGGGAGACAGAGGACTTTGCAAGGGACGGAGTGCCAGCTGTTTGCACAGGGGTTCCTGTACTCCTTGTAGTGGCTCATGGGGTGGACCGAGGGCCTCCCTGAGATCTGCTTAGCAGTGCAGTGGTCTAAACCCAGGACACCCCGTGCCAGCCCACAGCCATGTGGTGAGCAGCAAAGGACTGGAACTAGTGCTGTCCTGTCGTGGCCTCCTGGCAGGAGTGTCCTGGCGCAGAGAATTCCAGGGCTTTCCCCTAACCCCCAGCTCTCTGAGGCCCTGAGCCTGGGCTAGAGATAGGGCATGAGGCTCCTCTGGACCAGATACAAAGGCCCTTGTGCCTGGTGGGCCGCTGTGACCCAGCAGGATTTGTGGTTTTGTCTCATCAATTCAGATCCTTCAATGCAAATTTAAGAGGACACCAGCCTCGCACACTTGCATTCAACATGAAGACACTGCCCAGGACGAGTGAACACGCCCAAAGAAATAGAGGGCAATTAGTCAACTATATCTGGCTGTTAAGCTATAAAAGGTCAAGGTCAAGGTTGATTGTTCTTCCCTTTAACATGGGGCTGGCCAGGCTGCCCATGCAGGAGATGTGTTATCCCACCAGCCAGATGCTTGGAGGGGACGGGATGATGGAGGCGCCACGGTCTCTGAGCTGCCAACAGGCACTCACTGGGTGGCGTAGCCTTGCGGTTCAAGCACAACGAGGGCCCCACGCCAGAGCACAAGCACAGGGGGCCATGGGCTGCTCAGCCGGCTACCCTCAAAGAAGCGACAGTCCTCAGGCCAGCCCCGGGCTCCTTACACTTTAGCCTTCAGGGAGGAGCCAGGGAGCTGCACATGCTGGATTGTCACCGCACACGAGCTAACGCAGAAGAATTTTCAAAGGGCAGAATACCAGCAAGGGGGGCCCTCAGGCGATCGGTGACCATGTCCATGTGTCATGTGGCCCCAAGAAAACGCCACGGCCAGCCGGGACAGTGCGTCTCAGGTTATGATGGGGGCATGTGGATGCTGCCTCACTTTGAGGATCCCCCCGCCGGCCCCCCGGGCACAGCTGGGCGTGGCCAAGCCGAGAGAGCACTGACCAGACCAGACGTGACCTGGCAAGACCAGAGGCCCCTCACGCTGCAGGCCCCAGGCCGTGTCCCCTGCCTCCTTCCACCTCACCAGCCCCAGCCTGGGATGCGGAGGTCAGCCCTCGGCCGCTCACCTGGCCCTGGTCCTCCTTTCTTGGCATCTTTGGTCCCGGGAGCTCTTGGAGATTGCCACATACATGGCAGCACGGAGCACCTTGCCGGCGCTAGACTCATGACCAGCAGCCCCCGTCATTTGTGCAGAAAGGCTTGATCTCCCACCTCGCGGGTGTCCCTGCCCAAACCCCAACCCGGGTCTTCCTTCACGGTCCCAGATGCCCTCTGGGGTGGCGCCCACGCTGTGTTTGGGCCGCACGTGGGAAAGAGCAAGAAGGCAGCTGGGCCTGCAGTGAGAGCCGATGGTTTGGGGGTGTCACGCCCCCACGCCCCCCCCGCTCTGCCCCCACTCCCAGTCAGCTGTCAGGAGACTTTCATAAAGAAGCCTACAAGGACTCGGAGCACATGTTTATTTTATGAATGACTTCAGGGAAAGAGGAAGAAAAAACTCATCCAGAATGTCATCCAGGAGGCTGTGTTCTTTTTATTATGTTTTGTCGGTAAACAAAAAAAATTGCCACATTTAATACTTACACCAGTCCTGTGGGATTTCTCTGACTAATGTAAAATGACAGTTGTCGCAACATTCTATATAAATACAAGTCTGTTTGCGGGAGCCTGTTCTATTTTTAATGTAAACCACACCTAACTTGCTCTGAAGAATTGCACCCTTGGAGTTTCCAGTCCCGTCTGGAGTCTGCTCGTGGTGCTGTATTGTCACAGGCGCGGCCGGAAGAAAGCAAAGGCATCCCAAACTTTTTCATTTAATGTGAGAATTATTCACCTAATTTTCCCTGCAGCTATTGTGTTCCTTAATTCATTGTCGTGTGGAGCGGGGAGATGATGTAGCTAATGAGTGACACCGTGTACTCGGAGAGCCGATCTATAATTTAGGAGGCTGCTGATGATCCTGGGCTGTCTGCAGCCTGCGCGAAGCTGCAGTAAAAATAAAGAATATGCTCGCAGATTATAGAAACGCGCGCGGGCGGACGTGCACACACGGTTCCCCCAGTAGCTCCGTCGTCCCGTCGGCTGCACGAAGCGCGAGCCTCCCCTGCCATGACAAACGGGGAGACGGGGTTGTGTAAATCGGCAAGGGACCCGAGGGTGTCCTGCCTTCGAGGGCTGGAGGGGACAAGGCGCTTCCACCCCAGGCGCCGAGCCTGGGACCTGGTGCTCTTGCTGTCTTACCTCTCAGCCACTTTGTCCTGCTCCCTTTCCGGCAGGCACCACGACAGCGCCTGGCAGGACAGACACCCTGTGGGGGTTCTCACCTGTGCGCTCACCACTGCGAGACACTGAGCGTGGCCACGACGGGCCCTGTTACAGCCCCAGCAACAGGCCCCCTGTGTCCCGGCAGCGGCGCACCCAAGGGCCAGTTAGCATTTTGGAGCCAGGGAAAGGAGACGAGTGGTGACAGCCCCACAGTTGCCAGTGGGGATGGCAGCCCGCGTCAGAGGTGACACTCGTGGGCGAGGGCTGCCCGGTGGCGTCGAGGTGGGCAGTCACCGGTGTGGGGACAGGTACTGTTACATCGTCGTCATCCCTGCCCACGAGGGGGTGGCCCTCGGAGCAGGTGCTGGGCTCTGGTGGATGGGAGCGACCCCCAGGGGCGTTCCTCCAAGGTCACACAGGGGAAAATCATCCCACATGGGTGCAGCCAGGGCTGGCTTTTCTGCTCTAAATTCCCCAGCATCGGGAACATTCTGGGCAGAGGCCCCGTGTTTTGTCAGTGAGGGAGGTTGTGGGGCCACTGAGCTGTGGTGGGCACCAGGGCCTGGAGTCTCCTGCAGACAGCGGCTGGGAGGGGGCCAGGGATCCCTCAGCATCTGCGGCTCCTGCAGCCCCCACCAGGCCGCAGATTTCCCCATAAACTCCCAACTCCGCAGCTCGTCAGTGCAGGGAGCAGCGTGTTTACACACTCTCTGCTAGGTTTAAAAATCAACTTAGATTTGCCTTGCCTTTTGCGGAGTCTTGAATAAAGCATTTTTGCGGCCTGCTCAAAATCTTCCCTCTGTGTTTACATTTTAATGGGCAGTCCAATGAAATGGAGGGTTTTTTTTTTTTTTTTTTTTTTACTTACATTTCTCAGGGAAGGAGGTGGGGGTGGAAATAGCAGAAAAGTAACGTGGCCTCTCTTTAGAGGCCTGGCTGCGCTCTTCCTGGCGGTCTCCAGCCTGATGTCAGCAAAGCATCTTATTTAGCCGGGAAGCAGGAAGGAGGGGTGAAGCCATTTTTATTGGGGTTTTAAATATCTACCCCTGAGAGTTTGCAGAATTTTAAAATAGCATTTTAGATCCCAAACATTGATGACAGAAATGAACGTGTGTAAGGAGAATATTAAATCTCACTGGCCAATGTGGGGAGAGAAACCTATTTTAGAGAATGAGGCATCATTCAAGAATTCTCTTCTCTGTGAGGGAGAGCAGGCCAAGGGCAGGGGTGAGGGGCCTGTTGACCAGTCCTTTGGGGCAGCTGTTCCTGGCATGTGAGTCTTAAAAGTGACTCCAATTCCTTGGGGCATTTTAGGGACTGCTGTGGATGCTATGGCTACAGAAGGGGAAACCTCATTGGTATCTTTTTTTTTAAATATATTTTTTAAAGATTTATTTGTTTATCCAAGAGCTGGGGAACAGGCTAGAGGCGCAGGAGGGTGAGAAGATTCACCAGAGACAAAGCAGGAAACAGAACAAGCAGACAGACCAAAAGCACTACTGAGGGAGCTGTGGGAGAGACAGGAGAGGTCTGCTGTGCCATGTGGGTAGCTCCTTGGCTGGCTGGGAATCAAACCTGCACTGCAGAGGCTGCAGACAGCTTCACGGCACTGCGCTCAACCCACTGCGCCACCAGGGAAGCCCCCCATTGGTATCTCGGTGGTCAGAAAGTACTTTCTGGAAAAGATAGGTTCTTTCAGGCGTGGAATTTCTGCCTATCTCAGCATGTGGCTCCCATTAAAATCCTGTTGTGCAAAGGGCCCTTCCCCACGGTGGAGCACGGAGTAGAGGAACACCGGGTGAGGCGGCTTCGGTGGGGCTCTGTGTTGGAGGCTGTGCCAGAGTCTGGCTGTTCCCCAGGGGATGTCTCTCTTTTTCCTCCCCTGTCATTCCCGGGAGATCCCCAATTAAAGCTGCAGATGTGGTTTAAAAGCACACTCCCCAGATGTTAGCTTAAAATGACCTGGAACTGGCAGCAGAGCCTGGAGCGGCTAACCGGGCGTGAGGCCTGGTGGTCCCTTCGCCTGGGCTGGTCATTCCGTATGCAAATGAGCCCAGCAGCCTGTCGGAGCCAGCCCTGCCAACCCATAAAACCAACTGCTTTGAAAGCAATGCATCAGTAACTCTTATCACCTGGCATCTGGAGTGCGGGACGCTCACTTCCTAACTAGAACATGTCATAGCGTGACTTAGGAGGAAGCTCTGATTTTCCACTCCGCAGACAATTCAGACTGATGGATCTGCTTGCTGAGACTCAGACAGCTCCCTTTAGGACAAGCCATTTTTTACATCAAACCCAGGCTCTGAGAGGTGTCTGACGTGATGGGACTGGACCCAAGCACCACAGAGAAGGCTCCTCGCGTGCCTGCACCCAGGAGACTAACAGCCTGGTCCCCATTCTGGGGCTTGGGGTTGGTTTCTCTGGGAAGGATCCTTGTTAAGTTGTGAGTTGGATCTCAGGTGTGATGTGGTCCCGGTGTGCCCTGCAGAGTTGAGGGACGAGGACCATCATGCCTGGGAATCAATATCTTTGGGCATGAAGTACTCTGTTCTCCTGAGGTCTGAAATTTATAGGCAGCATGTTCCTATCAGCACATTTATCAAAGTAAACATAGAGGTTAAGTTACAGTTTACCCAGCAGCCACCTGTCAGTTCCCGGGGACTCCGACAGTCCCCGAGATGCTTGGCAGAGCAGCTGAGAGCTTGCAGCTCCGCCCTCGCCCACTTCACAGCCTGACATCCAGAGCCGGGGCTGCAGCTGGAGATTTCCTGGCGCTTTGTATAAAAAGATGACCCAGACCTGAGAATCATAGGCATCTCATTGCGGGGAGGAACTCACAGCTGAGCTTTCACACCGAGGCAGACCAAGGCCAGGATTTGGTTTCAGAAAGAATGGGCAGATGGCACTTGGTGTATGTCCTCCCAGGTGAGCCTAGCGGGGTGGTTTTCAGCCAGATTTGTGCCAGGTGCTAGAGGTAGATATGTTTATAGATAACACGGAAAACAAGGCCTCTGCAACCAGGGTACTTCAGATGCAGACACAGGTTCGTGCAATAAGTAAAATGTGTTTGAATTAGATTAATTTATTGGTGGTGGAGAACAGAGCCTCGAAGGCAGATTGGCTGTCTCAGAGGCATCATTATTTATCGAACTAATTAAATGTAACTGCTGGCACACAGACTCCAGTTACCTGGCTTTCCTGCCCAAGTAGCGGCTCTTTGGTGAGCACTTGTGATACTTTTCCATCCATTATCCCATGGGAACACAACAAAGACTGGATTGGTTGTTGGGAGTGGCCACTCCCACTGTCTGCCGAGCCATTGTCTACCTGGCTTGGATGTTGAGCAAGAATACTTGGGAAGGTATTGGTCAAAGGGGGAGTGGCCCTCAGTGAAGCCCATGTTGGCTTGATAACTCTGTTGGAACCGTGTTCCACTGGTGTGCAGGTGTGTTTGTCAATGGCCAGAGACTGGGACATTCAGAGGAGTCATCCACGAAGCTCAGAGTTGCTCACTGGGGCTCTGGTTTACATGCCTGGCTTGGGGGAGCCAGCCTTGTTAGCCTTGTTAACTGAGCAAGGGTGTGCTGCCCAATGTGCAGAGAAGCCGATACTATGACATTGCTTTTTGAGGGGAAAAAAAGAGCTTTATTGCAAGGTCAACCAGCAAGGACACCGTGGCAAGGTTCAAATCTGTCTCTTGATCTGGGGTCTAAAATTGATTTTACAGAGAGTAAAGGGAGGAGGAAAGGCTAGGAATGACTTGGCAAAATTTTTCGACAGACACAAATTCAATCCTTTTTATGGATGCCGCACCTTTGCAAAATGCACTTATTAGCACAGGGCTGTCTTGCGGTTTTTCTTAGTTGTGTATGTGGAGAACTTATGGTTTTGCTGCATCTGTGGAAAAAAGCCTTAAAAGGGAAGTTAGAGAAGTTGAATTAAAATGCTGTTTTTTGTCTAACTCTTGGAGGGCAGATTGTTTCAGAATGAGCCCAGGGACCCAGAAAAGGCTACCTGACTGGAGGGAGGAGAGGCACCGGCAGACCCTCCCTGGGAACAGAGAGGTTTCTGGACTCAGACCTTGCTTCCAGCCCCATCCTGGTCTCCCCAGAGTGTGCGTCTGTGGTTGTGTGGTGGAGGGAGGGGAATTAGCAGAGAGAAGAGGTAATTGATAAACTCCATGGGGGCACTGAAGAAGTTTCAAAGGTCTGTTGAGATATGAAAGGCAGGCAGGTCGGCAAGGCTGGGACGAGGAGCTCTCTGGAAGGCCTGGGCTTCTTGAAGTTCCATGTTCCACGTCCTGAGGAAGAACTGGATGCTGGCAACACCCCATCCAGTTCCTGGTGCTGGCTTCGTCCATGAAATTCACACAGACAGCTTTAGGTACAAGCCAGTCCTCTCCCTTCCTGCCTCCTGTCCTTCTGAGTCCCCACATGTCCCAAGGAACTGGGGTTCCTTTTACACCTTCCTTCAGGGGATAACCCCCAGGTTCCATCTGGAAGGAAGAACATGGCTGTGGGGTCCAGAGGCCATTTTCTGCTTGGCTGACATTCCTGAGGTCATGGACATACCAACCACAAATAGTTTGAATTCAATTCCTGAGGAGGACTCCCTGGGTCCTTGCTGGTGCAGATTATGATCATTGACCCAAAGTTGGTGAGTCATGGTCACCCAGTGGCCACAGGACAACGCGGGGGCCTATGTCCATCTTCACCTTTGCCCACCATCCACTCAAATGCCCATTGGAGACAGGACCTGTACAGTTGGGGTGGTGAAGGTGAGCTTTATGTGTCAGCTTGGTGACCTCTCATACCCAGTTTTGCCAAGCACCAGTCTAGATGGTGCTGTGGTGATTGTAGATTAACACTTAAAATAGTAGGGTTTTTTTGTTTAAAGATTTATTTATTTATGCATACAAGAGCTGGGGTACAGGCCAGAGATGCGAGGGGTGAGAGGATTCACCAGAGACAGAGTGGGGAGCAGAACAGGCAGACCGACTGAAATACACTGCTGAGGGGAGTAGCAGGGAGACAGGAGAGGTCTGCTGCACCATGTGGGTTGCTCCCTGGCTGGTCGGGGATCGAACCCGTGCCACAGAGGCTGAGGACTGCCCCACAGCATGGCGCCCAACCCCCTGCACCGCCAGGGAGGCCCAAAGTAGTAGGTTTTGACTGGAGCCAATTGCCCTCCAGAAAGTGGGTGGGCCTCATCCAACCAGTTGAAGGCCTTAAGAGAAAAAGACTCAGCTTTCCTGAAGAGGAAGGAATCCCTCCTCCAGGCTGCAATACACACCCCTGCCTGAGATCAGTGTGTTCAATACACACTGCAGCCTGCTGCCTGTGGAATTCAGACCCGAGGCCACAATACCAGCTCTTACCTGAAACTCTGGCCTGCCGGCTGGCCCTGCAACATTCACACTGTCAGCACTCACAACTGTGTGATCCGGTTCCTTAAAATAGATCTCTCTCCGCGCACACACACATGCACATATACATGTGTCTAGATAGATATGTAGATAGAGCTATAGATATACATGTGTGTATTTTTTTTTCCTGAAGAACTCTAACACAGTCCTCCTCCATAGTTTTGGGGATCTGCTCTTGACATTGCTCCCCTTCCTGCTTGGCTACGCAACAACCCCCAGCCCTCTGTGAGTTCTCATAAGGAAGGACTCGGAGGAGTCTGAGAGCACACCCCACTGCAGAGCGTTATGCAAAAGACGCTGCATAGGGACCCCTGTCTGGAAGAGAGAGTGCAGGGGCTCCCAGGGGCTCCCAGGGGCTCCCAGGGGCCAGCGGCGCTGCACACAGGCACCCGGTGCTTCTGGCAGGTTCAGGGCCAGCTGCCTTTACCCGAGTGCAGGCCAGTCCCAGGCACGTCCCTGGCCTTCCCCCCCGAGGACACCACGTGCACAGGGGGACTCCCCACTCTTCCCTCGTGCCAGTGCTGGTGGGCGCCTGCTGCCTACGTGCGTTCAAACGCCAGGGGTGAGCAGTGAGCACGGCGGCGTCCTGCCTCGGGGTCTGGCGGGCCCAGGCATTCAGCAAACAAGTGAAACAAACACGGTGATGTTTTCAGGGAGACGTCAGTGACACGAGAGCCCCAAGCGTGTGCTGGGGGTGAGGGCCGCCAGCGGCGGGGGCGCAGCTACTGCCCGAGCTGCACGCTCAGGAACAGTAAGACGGGGCCTTTTCTGAAAGGCATGTTTTACCACAATATAAAAATTAATTTGAAATTGTTCTGAAATTGGTTGTGCTGACTAGTGGCTGCACAACTCGTGACTTCACTGAAAACCATGGAATTACAAGCTCTCAAGGGGCGACTCGTCCGGTGGGCGAGCCACGTCTCGATAGCTCTGGTTTCCAAGAGAGACAGCCACGGGGGTGGGGCTGGGGGCTGCTTGACGGGGGTCAGCACAGACGTCTCAGGAAGGTGACTTGGGGCGGGATTTCGTGTCCTCGCTGTGGGAGGAGCCCCGAGAGGCTGAGCATCTTGCCCGAAGCTGCAGACCTCAGCTGCCAGCCCGGGGCCGCTCTGCGCCAGTTGCTCCTCCTGGTTTCTGCTTTATGTTGTCCCTTCTCTACGCGCCTCTGTCCGGGTCACCTCACGCTGTTCTGTTCCAGGCAACCTGGTTTTCTGGCCTTTTCCCTGCAGACATTGTGAGAAACAGGTGTTCGGGGCCTGACCCAGGGGCTCAGGGCAAGGAAAGGCCCCGAGCAACACCCCGCCCTGCACACCCCGCCCTGCCCCCATGCTCGGCAGGCCTGGTCCGGAAAGGGCCAGTGATTGAGTGTTTCAGGCTGGGTGGGGGGTTGGGCGGTTGGGGGGGGTGGTTGTGGTTGCCGCTCCTTGATGGCGCTGCTACAGCACAAGCACCCCACAGATCGGTTGGCTGTGTTCCAATAAAACTTTGCTCAAAAAAGCAAACAGCAGGCTGGGCTGAGCCAGCCCTTCCCCCGGCTTGTTCTGGTCCTCCTCTGGAAAGAGTCCTGAGGAAGATGAGGCTAGAGAGAGACTTGGTGTTCTGTCTCCTCCTCAAACCCATGTCCTGGGAAAGCTGTCGGATGTGCTTCATCCCGCTGGATTCCCCCAGAGCAACAGAAGCAGGAACCCCTGTCAGACACAGGCACCCCCGTCAGGCATGTTGCTGTGCAGAGGCCAGAGCTCTGGGAGGCCCAGGGAGGCCTTTTCTGGATGGTTGCTCCTTCCACGGGCAGCTAACGAGCTGTCGTTTCTCCATCCATCTGTGCACACAAGCCCACCTGCCTGCCTACCCGTCTTCCTACCTTGCTACACACACACACACGCACACGCACACGCACATGCACTTTTTCTATTCATCCATCCATCCCTCCACATACACATACATGCAAACATCCATCTATATCTACCCCCAGCAAACATACACATTCTTCCATCCCCCACACCCCCACCCATCCATCCACCCTCCACCCACATACATATACACATGCATACACTCTTCCTTCTGTTTCCCCGTCCACGCGTTCATCCATTTATATCCATGCCCTACATGCATACAGACATACACGCATGCATTCTTCCATCCATCCATCACCTACACACACACACACACACTTCTGTCCATCCATGCACCGCCTCATTCACAAACACGCCCTCAGAGCCTGCTCTGCACCAGGCCACAAACAAGGCCGTGGATCTCACAGGGAAACGGCGCAGTCCCTGCTCCCAAGGGCCTCGCGCCAGGAACAAACCCACACACGGTCTTTCAACCAAGAAAGCAGCTGTTGTAATAAAGCCGTGGCAGGGGGTGGCCCGGGCAGCTGGCCAGGGTGCTGGTCCCCCGGACATCGCTCCTTCTTAGGCCAGGTGAGACCCACTCTTGCCAGCAGCCCACCCTGTCCCAGGACACCAGCTCCCCACCCTGATGTCCCTGCGGTGGGATTTCCCTGCAGGGCCCTGCTCCGGGCACCCGGAGGCCCACGTTCCTGCGGTTCTAGAGGACAGAGATGGGGCTGAGCAGTGACGGCAGTGGGGGAAGAGGGTCTCATGCGGAAGAGAAGCAAAGTCACTCCCTCCTCCCGCCGTGGAAACAGGTGACCAGCCCCTGTCCACGGAGCCAGCGGGACCCCGGCAGGCGGGGGCAGCTGCCATCACAGCCCATGAGGTGAGCACGTTGCTTCCTCTCTGTCATCTTGGAGATCGTTCTTGGAGCCGGGAAGCAGGCTGTGCTCCAGGCGGGGCCCAGCTCCCCCTTCTGAATGGAGCTGCCTTCCAGGCTGGAGTGGGCTCCCCAGCAAACGAGGAGGAAAGCGCTATGCCTGGCATTGGCCAGCCTGGTTCCCCGCGGCTGCCCCCAGCCCGCGTCTGCGTGACTGCGCTGCCGTGAACATCATCTGTGATGTGCTGTCTGCAGCAGGCGGGCTCCGGGCTGGCCAGGGCCCAGCGCCGCTCCCTCCACAGAGCCTAGAATCTCGACACCTCGGCTCCACGGACACACAGATGCAGGGTCCACGCCCAGCAGGGCCTGAGTTGGGTTTGGGAAGTGGCTCCGGGGCTGGCCTCCAGGGAGCAGTCAGGGTGAGCCGGGACCGGTCTGTGTCTTCTTTGCTCCTTCAGACCCCCGGGCTGGCAGGCTGGGAGCAGCTTGCTCTGGGCGGGGCTGTGTACGCAGACCTAGTTCGTGGTCCCTGCCTGGGAGTGGCCACCTTCGTCCACTCTGTCTCATGAGCTAGAAGCTGAAGCAAGCTGTGGCGGCTTCTTCATCAGGAAAGTGGGCGAGGAGCCTCTGAGCCTGCCCGCGGGCGCTGTTGGGCAGCGAGCACCAGCTGTGGCCGTGGCTGGAGGGGCCAAGAGGATGTCCCCGCCAGCCCTCTGGCCCAGCTGTCAGAAGAGCATCAGACAGACAAGCAGGAGGAAAGGACACGTTCAAGTGCGTCTGTGGGGCGTCTCCATGGGTGTGGGCGCTAAAGCCACGGGGGCAAGAGGAGCATTTATACCCCATTGGCAGGGGCCTAGGACTTTAAGGCTCAGGAGGAGGCTCTGGGTCAGGGCTCTTTCCCTGCTGCCCCATCCCTGTGGGCCCGCCTCTGACCTGCTGAGGCTCTGGGCCCTGGGGCGAGGAGATGGCTCACGCAGCTCTTGGCAGCGATGACCCTCGGAGAATGTTCCTCTTTGCTCAAAAGCCGACACCACTTGGGAGCCTCAAACAAGCTCCTTTGTGTTCCCTGGGGCCTCTGAGGAGCCAAGAAGCTCTCCCCTGTGCTGGCCACAGGAGGGGGAAGGAAGACGCTTGTCCATTCTCCCTGCAGGTCCCAGTCAGCGGGTGGCAGAGACTCGGGGGCTGAAGCTGAGGCCCGCCTGGGCCCAGCCGGAGCTCGAGTGTTCCTGTGAGGGGGCCAGGTAGGGATGGGCGCACAGTTGTCTCACTGCCGGCACTTGCGGGGGCATCGCCGGCTCTCCCCAGGATCATCCGTCAGCCGCGGTCTCCGTGCTCCCCGGAGATGGCCTGCAGTGACCGCCCTCGCCCCTGGCCTGGCCGCGCTTCCCCCGGCTCGGGCCCGGTGCCTGCTCCCTGACCCGCGCACAGCTCAAGTGTGGGCCTGTGGCTAGGAGACGGAGGGGGCGCAACCTTATTTCTTCTAAGATCGCCCAATCTAGCCCAGAGGTATCATAAAAGCCCTAACTTGCCTTTCAGGAATCATCTTTTATAAGTAATATCTTTCTGTGTTAAACGGTGGGCACGCAATTGAGGAATAAAGCACCAGACTGGCAAGTCTGAATGACTAGGCGGGGGTTGAGGGGGGCGGCTGCCTTTTATGAGGACCAGTTACTTGTGCACCTGCCTCCCTGGATGTTGGGGAGCATGGTACCTTGGGGTGATCAATGACCCATCATGCTGTCATCATCCAAGGCTGGAGGCTAGTGGCCGGGTCATCATGGCCACCCCCTGCAGTCAAGTAGGGCTGCTGGATATCTGCCCAGTGAGTTTGTTTTGGAAACAGGAGGAATTAGAGTAATTGCATTAATTATAATCTTCAGTTGGTGATGTGCTGTTGCTGTTTCATTGAGAGGATTTCTTTAGCCAGTGAAAGAGTAAATGCAGCTCCTTTGTGTTCCCTGGGGATGCCTGCCCCGCCCCTACCTTCCCATCTCCCAGAGACAACTAGGATCCTGAATCTTGCTTCTATTACCTATTGTTTCAGTCTTCACTTACACACAAATCCCTAACCATACATTGTTTTGTTTGCCTGGTTTCAACTTTATAAAAACCAGCTTGGACTCTGTGGCCTTCTGGGGTTAGCTTTTGCCACTCGGCATCCTGTCGAGAGACCCATTTCTGTTGGAGTGTGTCCAGTCATTTTCATAGCTGAATAGTATTCCATTCCACCTCCATTCACCGTGCTCATCCCCTGCCCATGGGTGTTCAGTTGTTTCTAGTGTGCTGAATGAGCATTGCTGCCCAGCATCACAGTTTGTGGTCATGTGTCTCCTGGTGGACTTGGATAGTTTCCTTGGAGTGTACTGCCTGGTGTCCTGTCACCTGCACTGTGACACCACCCACTGTCCCCACCTCATCTCCGCTGCTCAGAAGGTTCAGAGGGAATGGCTTCAGTGCATGGAGCTACTTTCTGAGACCGACGGGGCGCCCTTTTATCCGGGACTCCAGGACCTCTCTGTATGGTCTTCCCCCTCGTCTCTACCAGTGGGGCAGCTCAGGCCCCCAGAGCTGGCTCTCCCAGATGCCAAGGGGCAGCCCCCAAGGTTTCTTTCCCATGGCCCACCCACAAGTGTCAGCACATGGTTCCCACCACATTCTGTTGGTGAAAAGTCACTAGGGCCAGCCCAGGTTCAAGGCAGGGGAACTGGACATTACCTCTCGGAGGAGCAGCCAACACATCTCCATTTAGTGGATCCTGTAAGACATGTGAATATTCATCTTCACGTGCTGGGCAGTGGTGCTGTGGATTGTTGCCCCCAGTGCGCGATCTCGTCCCATCTCTGGACCACGTCCAGGTCTCTCGGTGCCTTTTGCTGGGGGTGGGGGGTGTGGTATGGCTGGGATCTGGCCACTGTCTGACCGTCTGATGGCGAGTGAGGCAGGGCTCCCCTCACACAGGAACAATGATGCTTTTCTCCGCTTTCCTGTGCTCGTCTTTTGCCCATTTTCTTTTTGGTCATCTCTTTCTTGTTGGAAGAATTCTTTATATGTTCTTGATACTAATCCTTTGTCCTTGTAGGTTGCAAATATCTTTTATTTTCCAGACTTTAGCTTTCCAGTTTCTTTTACATGTTGTTCGGTAACCAGAAGTCCTTACTGTTCATATAGGCAAATTGATCAACGTTTTACTTTGCAATTCATGCTTTTAAATCTTCTTTGAGCTCAAAGTCAGAAGGAGATCCACCATGATTTTTCTTGGAGTTGTAGTTTTGGATTTGACCTGTGAACTCTGGGTCAGTTGGAGTTGATTTCATTTCTCTTGTTTTGCCCATTGGGGACAGCCAGGGCATCTAACGCCTTTCACATCATCTGCCATGCTGGTTCCGATACCCAGTGCTGGGGGCACAGCCCAACAGCCATTTCATTGTACTTCAGAGCTTTTCAGAGGGTTGGGTAAGGCAAGTCACACCCTCAGGGAGACTATTTTTAAATGTTGCGGCTCTCCTTCCATACCTCTTGTTCTGTGGTGTGCCAGCTGGGTGGGGCGTGCCCTGGGGTCTCCTGTTCGGACTGGTGGGACTCAAACTCATGAGCGGGCGGCTTGTATCCCCTGCCCAGCCTCTGTGAAGTTATGCTCTAGCTGGTGATTAGTGCTTAAGCCGGGAATGGCCATCTCCAGGCTGGCTTTTTAAGAATGGGCAATTGTCCCTCTGGCTGAAACACCGTAACTGACCAGCTGCTTTCTGCTTCCAACACATGCAAAGAATCCCACCATACCATGGAAGACACGGGGGCCTGGGACGGTGGGGGGAGGGGGAGAAGAAGCAGCAGGACTGCTGGCAGCTGTTGGGGTGCACAGGAGGTCCTCAGTTGGAGCCTCTGCCTTGCCTTCAACCCTGGCAGATCCCTAAATGTCTCTGGAAACCAACTCAGTGGATGATTGCATTTGGGAGTTAAGCTGAAGAAGGGCTGGTTGCAAAGGCATTGCAGGTGTTGGGGGGCTGGCTTTTAGTGGGGTACTGGTGCTAACCCAGGGGGAGAGTTAGTCCAACTCCTATCCAAGACTCAGAATAATTTCCCTGGAAGCTGCAAAGTGTGTAAAGGGCATCAAACCTCTGAATTCTGGTCCCAGTTCCACCTCTGCCTTGCTGTCGCTCTCCCTCTCTGAGCCTCAAGTTTCTTCCCATTAAAACAGAGGAGGGAATCCGTGGCCTCGACAGTCTCTTAGGACCCTCCTCCCACTGACGGTCTCCTGCCTCGTGCTGAGGACGCGGAATTGGGGCAAGAAGAGCCCCAGATTTAGCTTGAAATGTAAGTAGCTGAGAGCTGCGGCGTCACTAGGTAAATGCCAGGATGACTGTGCCCTCCGTGCTGCTGACGCCAGGCCGCAGGCAACAAGATGGACGCGGCCAATAAGATTTTCTCCCTTAGGAGTTGTAGCCATCATCAAATATTGTCTTGAAAACACGCAGTATTTTATTTTGTTTTCTATTTTTTACTCCCTCCCGGCGTCATGGAGATATGATTTACAAATAAAACATGCTAGCTATTTCAGGTGTACAATGTGATGATTTGGTATATATGTACATTGCGAAGTGATTACCACAATCGAGTTAATTAACACATCCGTCACTTCACATAGTTACCATTTTTTAAATGATGAGAACACTGAAGATTTACTCTCAGAGAATCTCAAGTACGCGGCACGGGATTGTTAATTATACGTAGGTGCCTCTAAGCACATCCGCTCCCCAGAACTTACTCATCTCGCAAGCGAGGGTCTGCGACCTTGGGACTGACAGCTCCCCATTTCTCCACCCTGAGATAATTTCACACAGAGTGGTCAGGGAGGCGAGTGGAGAGGGGAGCGGGAGCCACCTGCGGGGGTGCTGGGCTGCCTTTCCTTCCAGCTCCCGGGTGGGCGGGAGACACTGCTCAGAGCTCTGATGTCTGAAGGAGGCTGTCTGTCCGTCTGTCCATCTGTCCGTCTGTCTGTCTGTCTGTCTGAAGGCAGGTGGCCCTTCTGGTGGGTACCCACATCCAGGCATCCTAGGAGGCCACACTGTGGACCCCTGGGTTTTCCTGGGTGCCCGAGGGGAAAGCCACAGGGCTCGGGGCCCAGCACCCCAGGCACCCTCTCAGCTGTCTCTGATGGAAGCGCAGGGGGAGCCCACGGCCATGTGCTGAGCAGGGTGGCTTGTCCTGGACGGCATCTCCTTCAGGTACAGCCCTGAGGGATGCCGTGTGCGCCTCTCTAGGCCCCAAGCATGATGGCCAAGTGACCCCAGCTACCCAGGGCAGGGCTCCCCTCGGGGCTAGGGGACACCCGAATCCAGTATGGTGTCCTCTCCATCCCTTACATCTGCGAGGCCCCTATTCTCAAATAAGGACCCGAGGACTGGGAGGTGGGTGTGCCATTTGGGGGTCACCATTGAACCCACGGCAGCGTGTTGGGGGGTGAGGCCTGACAAACTGGGATGGAGGCCAAGAGCTCATGGGAGATGACGGTCAGGGCGGCTACTGGGGGCACTGGGGAGACTGCTCGCTTCTCCCTCACCCTGCCTGTTCCCAGCCTCCCCCTGACAGGCCCCCACCTGTCTGCTCCCTGCCCATGGCCTCTTTCTTCCCCAGTTACTTCTCCTCGCCCCCCCCAGGCCGCGCTCCTGCAGGCCTTGTGCTCACTCTGCTGCTTCCTTCTCGTGGTTCCGTCCTCGTCTGGTTCTGCCTCCTCCTCTCTGGTTCCTGCCGCCGACGGCTCCACTTAATGTATTTCCTGGGTTGAGCGTCGGCTTCCCCTCAGCCCTGGGGCCCTGGCTGTCCTGGGGTCCTGTGGCACCTCCCTGGCCCCTGGAGTGGTGGGAGGCGGCAGGCCCAGGGCAGGGGAGCTGCCCCCCCAACACACACACCAAGGGCCGCCTGCTCCGGGCAGCACCGGCAGGGTCCTGACCCAACCGAGTGGGGTGGTCAGTTGTCAGCTTTCGGGTTCTTTTTCTTTCCAAGTTGAGGAGAGAGAGAGAGAGAGATGGGGGTGCTGGGGGAAGCTACGGCAGGTGAATGTCCCGCATCATCCCCGGGTGCAGGGAGCCCCTCGCCGAGCTTCCAAGGAGGACCAGCCCCGCCGCCGTCCTGCGGCCTCCTCAGGCAGGCAGCGAGATCTGTGACGGAGGACACATCGCAGTGGCGCCCTCGGCCACCCGCCGCCCGCCCCCTGACTCCCTGGGGTGCCCGGGCCTCTCGGCCATCACGACGAGCGTCGTGGGTCCTGGCGTGGTCCGTCGAGAACCCTTCCCGGAACGGCCAGTCCCCGGGGCGCGGGCGGGAGGCGGCGAGTCTGCGCCTGATGGAGACGGAGTCATTACCATTCCCCTCCCGCGCGCCGACGACTCCATGGAATGGCGATAATTAGATGAAGCATCATTTCACACCGTCACCGCGTGCTTTACATTTATTTATCGCCGTTCCGTTCTCCAGAGTCAGCAAAATGGAGGCTGGCACGATGTCCCCGCATCGCACGGAGGGTCCCCGGCTGTTAATGACCGCCCAGCAGCGCCCAGCCCGCAGCCACCCCGCGCTCCGGGATCGAAGGGGCCCTCCCTGGCCACCCCTTTGCCCCCCACTCCCCGGCCGGGCCGTGGGGCGGGCAGGCGTGCTCTTTCCAGCCGCCAAGGTGGCTGCCGGAGCCGCAGCCCACAGGCCAGGCCCTGAGGCCGCAGAATGAAGCTCACTCTCTGTCTGCGAGCTGAGGTCCCACCGTGCAGGGACACCCCCTTTCCGCAGGACACGGGGCTCCCACGGGCGGGTGAGCTGGGCACGGAGGCTGGGCCAGGACTGCAGGCTCCGTCCAGGAACGCCCTCCGTGGGGAGGCGTCATTTGGGGCGCCTGTAACTCTGCATGCAGGTGGGGCGCGGGGACGTAGGCCCCGGTGGGGGTGAGATGCGACGGCGGGGTGTTATTTGGGCTTGACATTTACGGCAAGAGTAAACAGCCCGCGACACCCGGATCACGAGTCTGCATCCGAGGCGAAGGCCGCAGCTGCGCGCGCACAGGGAGGGGAGATTCTGGGCAGGGAACGAGGTGATGCGCTCCCGCTTTTAATACTCTCCTATAAAACAGGAGAGCGAAGAGCAGAAAATTGAAACCATCGGGGAAGTGTCAGGTCCGGGGCAGCCAAGACTAAAGTCAGGGCTGAAGGAGTAAGTGGCTCTCCCTGCGGTGGGGCTGGAGCGGAGCGGGGCGGGGGGCAGCGCCCAGGGGGAGGAGTGGGGGGTGGGGTGGGGAGAGGAAAGAGGCAGAGGGGGCCGTTTGGGAGGAGGGGGCGTTCCACGGGGTCACCTCCTCAGCCCTGTCTTGGTCTCCCGACCTCGGCCCGCTGCTCGTCCCTGCCAGGGGAGGGGCGTCCCGTGTCTTGGAGGAGGTCAGGTGTGCGTGCGTCTCGAGTTGTCCTGACAAGCATCATGAAGAAGATTCTGCACCTGTGGACCCCAAAAGAAAGGCGGCTCTGCCTGTGGTAGCGTGTTATTTGTGCTTGACATTTATGGCGAGTGTCCTGGCGTCTGCAGCAAAGCCCACAGGGCAGCCCCTTGTAGGGACATGAGGGGGCAGGTGGCCAAGGCGAGTACTGTCCCCAGCTCCCGGGGCCATGTGTTTGTTCCAGAAGGGCTCGTCCTGATGTCCCCTCTGGGGAGACTCCTTGGCCATCGGCCAGTCAGCCGCTGCCCAGGAAAGGAACCTCGAAGGTCACCAGGATGGCCTCCTGGCCTCAGCCCGGCAGGTGGACCTTCCGACTCTGGCTGGGATCTCAGCACGGGATGGCCTGGGGTCCAACTTGGGGTGGGGCCCCCTTCCGTGTGTCTCACTGAAGCTCCACCTCCTTCTGTCTGGACATATGACCCTTGGCAAGACCCCAATCTTGGGAGAAAAACCCAGAACTTGGTGTGGACATCATTTTGCCCTCTAGCAAGCCACCGCACCAAGGAATGGAGCAGGGGAACCAGCCTCGGGCCAGAGCAGCTGTCAAGGTGTTCAGGGGCATCTGTAGGCGTGCGAGGCACTCGGGGACCATCCCCTTGCTGACCTGGGATGCGGAGGCCTCAGTGGCAGGAACTGGGTGGCCAGCTGGCGACCATGTATGTGGCTTGGTCCAGTTCCCGTACCTCCGGAAGCCAGGGTTTCCTCATCTATTCTGCGTTGTTAGTACCACGCCCTGCTGGACCCTTCCGAGGCAGCTGATGCTGCCTCTATGCCCCAGCCCCCAGGTCACTCCTCCCCCTGGGCCCCTGCAGACTTTCAGCCAGTTCTGTTGACCCAGGTGCTCCCTGGAGCGTCTGTTCTGACTTCTTCTGGATGCAGGGAGATGTTGCTGTGCACACAGCTGGGCCACCCCCAGAGCCCTGGGGTGCTATGCAGGTGTACAGCACCCCGCCAGGAGGAGAGGTCTCTCTGGGTGCCCCACCCTCCCTGCCCTTCACCCCTAAGGCTGCAGGAGTCAGCAGCTGCAGGACCCAGGCTCTCTGCCTAAACCTGCTCCTTGGCTCTTAAGGGCTACAGGGACCCTGGGGGGCAGGCACCAGGGGCCGGGGGGAGGGGCAACGGGCAGTGAAGTGCCAGACCTGATGTCTCTGGTCCTCCATTGCCCCTCGCAGCCAGTCACTGCTTGGGCCAGTCACTGCGTCGTCTGGGCCTCCCCTCCCAGGTTTATGAAGTGGGGGTGACCATCCCAACCTCAGGCTGTTCAGTCCTCCTGCCATGTGACACAGGCGGGAGGAGGGCCGGGCGAAGGCAGTGTCCACCCGTGGTCCCAGGGACTCCGTGGAGCCACTGAAGGATTTGGGGTCGGCTGGCTGGTTTCTGTTCATTTTCAACAGCAAGTGCCACCTGCCTGTGTTTCTAAAACAGGACTCAGACCCGGGTGAAGAACAAGTTGGAGATGGTGAGGCTGAGTGAGGACCAGGTGGGGCTGGGGCGCAGGGCCTGGCCCATGTGGGGGGGCCCATTGTGGAGGAGCTGGGGGCACCAACTCAGGAAACCCCGAGTCCGAGAGGTGGCGTCACCTTCGGTGGGAGGTGCCCCCTGCGGGAGGCCCCGGGCCTGGGGTCTGTGTGTCTGGGTGCAAGGACAAGGGTCCGGGGCTGGAACGCCGCTGGATAGCAGGTCTCCCCGAGTTCAGGGGCCCCCCTCCGGGCTCAGGAGGCTCTTTGCACTCGCGCTGAATTTAGGTGCAGAGAGTTCAAGTATCGGTTTAACCTCATGGACCTCAAGGCACTTTGCATTCGGTGGAGGGGGTTTCGGCTTTATTTTCTTAGCTTACGGCTTCCGAACTTCTGCAAAAGTCGTCTTTCGTTCAAGGTCGTCATTCCTCTCCCCGTTCTCCCATCTCTCGTGGCCAGGCCTCTGCTCTGCCGCTTGTCCTTCTAGCTTTCTTTGGCAGGAAACTTGACTGGGAAACCTGCCCGTCCCTCCTGGCACAGGTGCCTCCTCACAGCCCACCCAAGCAGCCCAGCCTCTCTCTGCTTCTCCCTCCTCCTCGTCCCTCACTTCCTTTTTACTCCTCCTTTCTCCCGTCTGCCTCTCCTTCTCCTGACCTCGCTCCCTCCCTGAAAGCGCCGGGGTTAAGTACTGGTGAGAGCAGCTTAGCTCGGTGATCCTGGGCCAGTCCCTTCACATCTGCACCCTCAGTGCCCTCGCCTGACCCGCGGGGCCTTGTTCAGAAGGCCCCGGGCCTCCCGCCCTCCCCTCACAGGCGGCTCCTGTCTGAAAGGTCCGCACGGCTCCTGGGGGCTCCTGGGGCTTCTCTAGCACTAGGTGACTGGCTCCCTTTTGATTGGGGGAAATCCTCGGTGCCCTGTGCCCTGCCCCCAGGTCCCCTCCCCACCATGGAGGCGGGGGGACCACATTTCCCCGGAAGGGTGTTCGCACCCTACAAACAGCCGGTGAGTCCTGGGCTGTGCCGGGAGATGGAGGTTGGGGGGAGCTTATTCTCCCATGAAGGCCCAAACCCAGGTCTCCGAGGCTGGCGGACACAGGACCTCCCGGTTCCAGGCTCCTCGAGGCCCCTGTGCTGATGAGGGTGGCGGGAGGCCGCGGGCACGGGACAAGGCCGCTCCGGCCGGCGTGAGCTCTCCGCGGAGGAGGTGGGATTGCCACTTGCTTTTCTGACTGCAGCTAAAAACCTTGACTTGATAAATGAAATGTGACCTTGAAGTAAATTTGCCTATTATCTAGAAGTCACGGAAGCAGATATTAAAAAATGGACTTCATTTATTTTACGAGGAGTCAGACCATGTCAAGCTTCTCCTAATTAGTAATAAACCCATCTCTGCTTGATGGCTTTTTACACTGTTTGTATTTTTTATCAACGCAGCCATGCTCAGGTCGCCGGCCCGCAGGCGCGGTCGGGGGCTGTTTGGGGGCGGGGTTCGTTCTCCCTCCAGGGCCCAGGGCCCCACGCCTGAGGCGTCCACCCCCATCTCTTCTCTTTGCCTCTGCTGCTCCCCTGTTGCACCCCGACTGAGCTGCCTCTGTGTGCTGGTGAAAATAAATCTTAGGTGCTGAATCTAGAGCTATTTTCCAGGCTCCTCCTTCAAGAGGGAGCGATTTCAGCTCCTTCCTGCGCAGCTGGCCGGCCCGTGTGCTGCCGTGGGCTGTTTCCAGGCCCAACGAGGCCTGGGGGTCTTGTTAACAGGACTCCTGGCCGCGAAATGCCTTGTTTATAGGCAGCCGGTCGCCCCGGCCTGGTCTCCTCAGCTCCACAGCGAGAGAACCGTCTCTGGCCTGCATTCACACTTGAGAGACAGAGGCGCTCTTAGCCCCGGGCGCTGTGGCCAGCTGTCGGGGAAGGCTCACGCTCCCACAGCCAGGAAGACAAAGGGAAGTGGGGAGCTCTGTCTAGAAAGTTCTGAGAGGCCCGTCCTGCCGGCAGAGCCAGGGTGGAGCAGCCTCACAGGTGGGAGGGGCTGGGCCACCCTTGTCCAGGAGACTGGGGTGGCAGCATGGTCAGCAGAGATCAGGCCCGCCTCTGGCCAGGCCTGCTCCCAGGGCTACGGTCCCAGTGGCCTAGGGCTGCTTAAGCCGGCCCCGCGGTGCCCGCCAGGCTGATTCCGATGGAGGCCGTGAGAATCTGATGCAGCCTCTCCCAGCTTCTGGAGGCAGCTGGCATCTTGGGGGTTCCCTGGCTCTCAAAGCATCACCCTCACGCCCCTCCCTCTGCATGCAGGTGTCCCGAGGTCCTCTTTCACGGGGACGTGAGGCACGTGGGGTCAGGGCCCCCCGATGAGCTCTCTTGACTTGATTCCCTCGTCAAGACCTGTCTCCAAATAAGGTCAATACTGAGGGTTAGGACTTGAACACATGAATTGAGGAGGGGGGGAGAGCGGGGAGGGGTATGCTGACAGGAAAGCTGGAATCCAGCAGGGGCAGGTTCAGAGGCGGCGATTCCCACGGTGGGCACCACCAGCTGGGCGCATGCTGAGGCTGCGGAGATTGTGTCGGGAGGAGGGTCTTGTGTAGCCAGTCTCAGCTCTGCCTCTTACCTGAACTCCGTCTCCATCCGTGACTTCCCACCCCCAGAGCTCTTTTCCCTGTCTGTGGACCAGTAATCCCCACCTTGGAGAGTTGACCTGGTGTCCGCAAGCTCCTGGACAAAAGTCTGTGCACCCCCATTGTGCCAGGGATGCGGTGGGTGACTGTAGATTTGGGGGGATGCTCGAGGCTGTTTCTCTCCAGCCCAGATCCCGAGCCTTGTCCTCAGCGGGCCCAGTAGTGTGGTCAAGTGTTGCCGGGGCAGGTGCCAGTGAGGGCCGGACGCCCCCTCCCCATGCTGCCACCTTCTCTCCACCAGCTTGGTCCGCAGCCACTTGGCAGTCAGGGCACACTGCGGCTTGGTTGAAGGGAGTTTACTGCTGAACTTAATAGGGTCGTTTTCTGCAGCACATAAATCTGTCTGTGCCCGGCAGAGGCTCCCGGGAGGCTAGTGCACCAGCCATTGTTAATGGGACTTGCCCTGGAAGATGGGGCTGTAGGTGTGTGAGCATCCTTCTGGATGCTTCTTCCTCAGGAAGGGACACAGCTCACGGGAAGATTTAGTAATAACAGCTCAGGTTGGCTCCTCAGTCACTGCCTGCCACCTGGCCTGGGGTTGCCGCCGATGGAAAATAGCAGGGGCGCCGTGTTTGCTTGTCATTTGTGATCCCTCATGGTAACAAGCGGCCACCGTGGGGCTGAGTAAAAGGGGCGGGTCCTCCGGCTGTCACCGATCATGCATTCCTGCGTTTGTTCCGCTGTCCCCAGCTCCCGGCTGGGCCAGGCCTCCAGCATCCGGCTACACGAGTGAGCAGGACAGACGTGGCCTCTGCCTCCGGGGACGTAGCATCAAGCAGGGGAGGGGGTGGTGCCCCTGCCAGGGGAGGGCACACCCACGGGGATGGGACCTTCTGATGGACTCTTGATGGGTGAGTCGGAGCTGGCCCGGTCAAAAGAGGGGGCTGTAGAGCCTGACACCCCTGAGGTTCCTCTGGTCCTCTCAAGGGCTGCTGTGGTTCTTATTGCTTACTGTGTAGAAGGAATCAGAATACACAGGCCCTGGGTATCACCGAGGTGATTTTTCCACAGCCTCATGTTTTAAAAAGTCGAGGTGAATCTCATCCTGTGCAATAAGTGTCAGCCTGGAAGTTTGGAGTACATTAAACTTTCACACATCACAGCCAATGTCTTAGCAGGAGAGGGCCCCCTGGGGGTCCCCCACCCCACTCCTGCAGGCAGGATGCTTGTATCCCTCTCTGCCTTGGTTCCTCTTTGAAAGAGAGTCCCTGACAGCGACCCTATAGGAATTAGAACTGGGAATTAGAAAACCAGACATGAAATTTTCCTCTACAGCTGGGCAGGTCAGGTGACCCATTTGCAAATCGTCACTCCTGTCCCCAAATGGCCTCATGTCCTCCCAGACCACACCACCCGTCCCCTGCCGCTGCGCATGCCATCACGTGATTGGGGACGCACACTCATTCTGTCCTATCAGCCTTCCTCTGTGTTTTGTGGGGGGGCAGTAGGGGTGGGCAAAACAGAGGTGGGTGTGGGGGAGTTGGTCCCAGAGCTGGGGGGCCGGCAGCATGGGGGTACCTGGGGCAAAGACAGCTGGGACAGCGGGCCTGGAGGAACGGGCTGTCTGTGCCCACCTGCCCCGCTGAAGCGCTTGTCTGGAACTTGGAGGGTTTTAGGAGAGCCTGTAATGCAGCATGTGCCGAACCGGAAGCTCGCGGGGTGGGGTGTGCTGTGCCCCGGCGATGGGATGTGGACGGGCAGTTTTCCTTCCATCCATCTCACCGGGTGATTAATATCTTTTCTCATGTTCAGCTGCAGTGAATTCTTAATAAATTATTTTGTAACACGTTGAAATCACTTTGTAAGCTTTTTGTAAAACACCTTTAAGAGGCCTCCAGCTATAAAATATTACTTTATCATCTTCCCGATGCCGGACACTTGATGTAATGCCGTGTCTCGGAGGTTGTTAATAAATAATGAATGCAGGGATGATCTGGGGGGTGACCTTTTGTAAAACATCATCCGTCAGCCGAACTTCACTTAATCCTTCCTTCCACACTGTCTGCTGGCTCCCAGGGTGCGGCGGCTTGCGGATCAGGTGACCTGCTTCCTGCCAGTGGCCATATTACCCCAGGACAAGTGACGTGGGCACAGGCCTGTCTGAGACCCTCAGGGGGATTTCAGCCCTGTGACTGGCAGGTCTCTTCGGGGCTGGCCCAATGTGGGAGGGACAAGCTCTCCTGTCTGTGTCCTCCAGGCAGGGGTGTGGCCCCCCACTGGCCCCCTGTACACCCCCACCCACTAACCCAGCAGGGCTGTCCATGCATGGAGCTTGGTGGCCCTGAGACCCAGCAGCAGGTGGGAGTGTCTCTCGGTTGAGCTTTTGTAGACCTGCCCTGTGCTAACACTTCTCTTGTATTCCTTGCTAGCCTCCCCGCCCAGCGCAGCCAGCCAGAGCCACACCCGGGGGAGCACTCGGTGGGAAGGAGTCCCAGAGCCATAAAGTCACTAAAGCTTAAAGCCAGAAAATACCGAGACTGTGTGTCCCGGGCAGCCCTGCAGGCTCTCGGGGAGGAGCTCGGAGCCTGTCCCAAGGGCGCAGGGGGCAGATTTCCCACCTTGAGCCCTGGCTTCCTTCCTAGCGCTGGCCATCATGGGATGGCTCCTGATTCACTCCGTCCACTCACGAGCAAATATGCATCGAGGCAACCAAGCAGGTGCCCTGCGCATCGCGGGAGCACAGTGGAGGGCGGTGGCTGTGGGCTCTGCCCTTCTGGAACAGCCCGGGCCGCCTCGGGTGCCCGCACCCACTCCACTCCAACATGCGCTGTGAGGGCAGGGGGTGCTGGGCCGTCCGAGGCTGTGCAGGTGACATGAAGGATGAGTGGGAAGTTTCTGGGCGGCGGGAAAGGGGTCCCTCTGTGTTGAGTGCGCACGGTGGGCTACAAAGCTGGGGTCCCTCTGGGGCACTTGGGCAAATCCAGTAGTAACACCCTGTGTGCCCCTGGCATGAGGCAGAAGCTCGGTGCCCATGTGTGGAGTGAAGGAAGAGCGAAGGCATCACCTATCACGCTGATTCCTCCAAGGGCCAGGCAGGGGTGAGGTGGTGAGTTTCTGCAGGAGTCACTGACAGGGGGACCGCTCCCCGGGGGTTCAAGCAGGGAGCCTCTGTGGTGTCTAACCGGCTCGCACTGCCCTGAGGGTGCCCATGAGGCAGACCCAGCGTGGTCCCCAGGTCTCCGGGCAGGCTCCCCTTGCAGAGGGGGCCTTGGCCGCCCCTCCCCAGTGGGCTTAATGGCCCGGACCTGTAACACCAATTCAGGCATCTGAAAATCACCCTAAAATTATCTCTAGAGTTTTATTTCCCCGAATCCTGAATAGATCACACTTTATTGTTGAGCACTGAAACCTCATTACTTTGCGAAGTGCTATTACTGGGCTGTTACTTGAAAGGAATTCCTCTCTCCTGCTCTGATTAAAACCTCCTGTTCATATTAAAAAATAATTTCAGACCTTTCTAATTTCTGTGCTTCTCAAAGTCTACATGTCGGCAAAACCTCGGTCGCGGCCCCCGGCTGGCGTGGCTGCAGAGGAGCTCCTGCGGTGGCTCTTCTGGTCAGGGGCCCGGGGCCCCCGCGGCCTCATAGAAGTGTACTCTTGGGCCAAGCTTAGACAGCACTTCTCAGAGCAGTTCTGGTCCAAACGGGTAGCTCGACGGTCACAGCTTTGACCCGGTTCTGGGTGGTTCAGCACAAGATGATTCTGGGAAATTCTGGGAAAACAGCATGTGGCTTTTCCATGGACTGTGAGGAGGTGGCTCGGCCTCCCCAGCTCCCCGGAGGTCAGGCCCCAGGATGGGGGGCAGGGTGCTGGAACGTTCTCCTTAGAACTTGCTCCGTCTTGCACAAGGCTCCCTGGGTCTGAGTGTCCCACGGGGCAGGGGTGGGGTGTCCTCCAGCCCATGGGCCCACTTGCCATTGCCTGCTTAGCTCCTCTCCTGCCTCCCCAGGCTTCAGCCTGTGCCGGGGACCAGGTGGGCTCCCCAGTCCTGCCCCCAGTGCTCAGGACACTTGCCAGATGGACGACTGAGTTATCAGCACCCAGATGCAGGTTGGGTATGGGGAGGAGCTCCCCTCCAAGTGGCCCCAGGACTTCTTTAGGGCAGAAGGGGTGCTTTGGGTCCTCTGGCCCAGCGCCTCTGCCCAGGCAGTGCCAGCTGCACCTTCCTTCACAGCCTCCGTCTGTCCTGGCCAGCTCCCCGAGCTGTGCTTTCTGGCAGGACAGAACCCCTGGGCCAGGTCTGCTGGGGCTTCTGATGGCAGAAGGAGTTGCCTGTCTCAGGCTGGGGGGAGCCTGGACAGAAGCACCCCTCCCATGCAGGGGCCGCGCCTCTGAGGCTTGTCTCGAGGGCTGGGCTGGGTGCACACGTGGCCTGAATCCTCTCTGGACTCTCGGCAGATGGAATTATCTACAACCACTAAGGCCAGTATTTCCCTGCTCTGCAGAGGACGGTGGCAGAAGTGGGTGCTCTCCTCTCGCGGTCAGCGCTTCCCTGCCCACCGAAGTGTCTGTGATGGCGGGGCCAGGGGTATCATCACATCCCTGGGCGCGTCAGCTCAGAAGCACAGGCAGCTCCCACGGGGGTGCTGGGGCCCTGTGTGCCACGGGGGCGCCCCACAGGCTGGCATGGCCCCGAGACGATAGCGGCCAGCCCTCTGTGGTGTCTCTCTCTGACATGGACAAGGGGCAGCACCCTATTTCTGAAAGGACCCCCCTCTGTCTGGGTCACTGGCTGCAGAAGTTAATTTTGCAGGGAGCTCACGGCTGCTGGGCGTCTGGTGACCGAAGCCGCACCCCTGGCGGGACTCTGGGCCCTTTGCTCCTCGCCCCCCGGTGCCGGCTGCCTCGTTTCCCGGCCATTCTTTTCTCTTAAAAAAGAAATCCTGCTGACAGGAGCTTTCTGACTTGTCATTTTGGAGATCAACAACAAATTCTGCAGAGAGGTGACCTCCATTATGAGAGAGAAATGGGGAGTTGGCCAGGACCCAAGCGGAGGCACCGGGGCGCTGACGGCCAAGGTGACATTGCGTGTCCTATCAGCATTCACGGCCAGCGCGCGTCTCCTCGGAGAGTAATTATTTCTTTCAGAGTGAAAGGTCCAATTTGCTGTAAAGAACAGAGCCCCAGGTAAGACGGAAGCGCGCGCTGGAAGCTGCCCTGACACCAGGCAGACCCGCCGCCCCAGCGCCGCTCCGGCCACATCGCCACGGCCACTGCCCGGCTGCCAGCGCTTGTGCGCACGCCTTCCCTGCCGTCCTCCCTGCCGGGATGCCCCTGGGTGGTCGTGGCTCCAGGGCCCCCTGCACCGACGCCCACTCTACCCCCACCTGGCTGGGGCACGCCAAGACAGCGTCTCCAGAGAGAAGCTGGGGTCTCTGACTCAGCACCTCTGCTATTTTCCCAGCCACAGTGTTTACGGGGTCACCAGGTGGCCACCGGCTCTGTCTCACACCCTGCGCTGTCCACCGAGCGTTCACCCGACCCACACCCCGAGGATACTGGGTGCTCAGGGTCTTCCAGGCCCGGACGGCCCCAAAGCAGCCAGATTGGCCCATTTTCTGGGTGAGCCCAGTGAGCTTGGGAGGGGGGCTCCCCGGAGCCTTGCCTCACGGGCCAGGTCAGGGCTAGGCCGTGTGCCCAGCTGCTGTGTCCACATTCAGTGGCTCCCGGCTGTGGCCTTTCTCCTCTGGCCTCTGGGGTGACCTGGGCACCTGCTCCTGCCCCTGCAGGGCCCAGCTTTTGGGTGTGGGTGGAGGGTAGTGATGCGGTGGATTCCCGCCCAGGCTGCCCCACCGGTCACCCACCGCCTGGATCCAGCCTCCGGCCGTCCGCCGCCCAGCCCCAGCCGCCGTGTCCCCAAGCTTCCCCTCCCACCATGGCCATCACTCCGCATTGCACCCCCTGCCCTCCCCTGGCTCTGTCTTGGGGGTTCTCTCAGAGTTGACATGGTGCTTGGGTCTAGAAGGAGAGAGTTGGAGGCGCAGCTGCCCGAGGGGCCCGCGGGGAACCCAGGGCTCTACCTGTGCTCTCCGACCACACCCCACTCCCCTGTGTGTGTGTTGGGGGGGCATCCAGAGGCCACCCTCACCTCCCACCCCAACTGCAGTTGTCAGTGTCCTCAAGATGCTGCTCTCTTGTGGGGCCCCTGGGCCCCCTGAGGTCCGGGAACCCTCTGGGACTCAGAATTCCCTGAACGCTGTTATCTCTGGTTCTGGTTAATTGTCGCGAGAAGATGCAGATTTAAGTCACCCTGGAGGAGACGCCCGGGCAGGGTCCAGAACATTCCGGGGGAGCGCCCACTCCCACCCTGGGCGGCACTGCCTCCAGCGGCAATGTGATGTGGGACGTTAACTCACGGGGTTCTGCCTGCAGGGAGGCCCCCCGCCTCGACTCCGGGGCCTTTCCTGGGGCTCAGTCACGAGGACCTGCTCGTGGCCAGCCTCAGACTCAGCCCCTACAGAGGCCCACCTGACCCCATGGACCCCAGACCCCAAAACCACACCTCTGGGCCGTCCTGGCCGAGGCCCAGGTGAACAAAGACGCCATTTCCCAGGAGCCAAGGCCAAAGGCCATACCAGCTTGGGGTAAAGCTATTCAGGGGGCACCTGAGCCCTGAGAGGCCCTTCTCAAGGAGGTCTGCTCAAGCCCTCCTACTGGGGACCCTCTGAGAGTGGGCCCCAGCCGGCCCTGGGCCCTCCCTCCTGCATCCTGGCCCTTCTCTTCCCAGGTTCATCGCAGCCCCCGTCCCCCCAAACCTGCAGTCCTCAGCCCTCTTTGGGGGTCAGGGGCTGGCCTGCACACAATGGCGTCTGGGGCCACACCTCTGACTGCGGCAACAGCTTTATCTGATTTGATGTATACGAAGAAATAAAACTCAGAAGCCAATTGACTTAAACACGGAACAAATGCAGCCTGGTTATTATGGTGTACGCTAAATTTTAATGGCATTTAGAAAGCGTTTTGTGGGGTAGAAAATAGAAGCAGACCCATCAAACCTCAACTATGCTCTATGTTTTATAGCGCAGAACATTTTTCCGCTACAATCCAGAGACTTTAAAATGTAATAAGGTACATCTGAACCCAGGGGTTTTAAAACCTACGGAAGACGCCGGCATATCCAGAAATGGAGTAAAATAACCCATTAGGGCCCAGGCCGGATGCGAGGGAAGACACACATCACTGGAAACGCTTTTAAATTTCGCGTCCCACAGCCTGTTATTTATCGACACGTGTTATCGTGCGAGGATTAACATGTTGTCAAGGGAGAACCAGGACTGGGGCCGGGAGGGGCCCCGCGCACGGCATTGTCGGGGTCCCTCGGGGCGGTAATGCTGCTACTCCTAGGCACATCTGACCTGCCTTATTGATGCTTAAAATCATGGGACCTCCAGAGAGAGGAGACACCAACGGGCCATTCTCACATCGCCCCGGGGATTTATTCGGCTCACAAGCCTTCCCCTAGTCTCTGCACGCCCCTGGGCGCTCCCCGCACATCTGCTCCATTGTTTCTGTGGCTGAAAACGGCCATTACCTGTGCACATCTGCCCACACCTTCAAAGTGCCTTGAAGACACGAATGTGTCTCTAGGATCTTCAGTCCTGAGGGCTGGAGAAAGCCGACAGATTGACAGATTGCCCGGGAATCCACGGGGATGCGCTCGGGCCGCTATCAGGTGACCCCTGGCCGGGGACCCGGGGCCTAAATCCGGAGCAGCACCCAGAGCTGCTTCTCAGCACCCGCTGCTGCAGTTCTGTGGCTGCAGCCTCGGGCACTCAGGCCCCGGGCCCCACGGACATGGCCCTGGGCCACTGGAGGCTCTTGGTGGTCTCTGCCATGGCTCTCGAGCTTTGTAACCGGCTGAGCAGCTCTAGGGGCCCCCACCGACCTTGCTTGCTCCCGGCACCCCCACTCCACCAACAGGCGACGACGAAGCGGAGGCTCCAGCCTGGCGTTTCTCAGCCTCGACTCTGCCAGAGCATAGGGTCGGACCGCTCTGCCCTGGGGCCCGGCCATGCGTCGTGGGATGTTCAGCGACTCCCCTGGCCTCTCTCCATGGAGTATTTCTGCCGCCCGCTAAGTCCTGATAACCACGAATGTGTCCAGGCTCCCCCACACGTCCCTGAGAGGCAGTATCCCCGGGCGAGGGCCGCCGCCATTGGCTCAAATGCAGGATTTGCTTATCTGTGGATTTCAGCCCTCCTGCCCTCAGCCCTGAGTTTGGCTGCAGCTGAACAAGCAAGGCCCAGGCTTCGAGGCTGCACCGGGGGGCGCAGGCAGGGGCCGTGCTCGCCTCCACGCCCCTCCCCAGACTGCACCTCTCCCTTCCGCCCTGCGGCCCTAGACCCAGCCAGAGCCCAGTGGAGCAGAGGGGCCGGGAGATCCCCACAATGACCCCCTGCTTCCAGACAACTTTGCTTTTCTGCCTTGTGGGGAAACTTATAAATTATTTGGAGAGCAATATTAGTCTTTTTGCCTCTGAAAAGGGTTCTGCATCTTTAATAGAGCCTGGTTTTGAAACATAACTCACAGATGTACAAATACCCCATCAATAGTGCAGTGGCTCATTTCATTGTTCTCAGCGCATGGAATCTTCATTATTTGCACTGTTGATAAAAGGCAGCATTTTCAGCAGATCTGCCCTACTCCATTTAGCTGAGAACAATGATTTATTCCTCCCTCACTATTGGACATCCTCAATTTCCTTGGGTAATAAAGAACGCTCCCACGGATGGGATGAAGAGGGCGACCAGCGCTCTGAGCTTGGCAAAGTCAAGAGGAGCGGGAGAGGGTCCTGGTCGGGGGCCCCTGTCCAGGGAGGAGGCCCCGAGCCCGCCTCCCGGCCTGCGCGGGCAGCTGCAGCCTCTGGTGGAAGCCCAGAGTCAGCTCCTGTCATTGACAAATTGCCGGGGAAGCGGCGGGTCCCTGATGGAAACCGCCCGTCTCAGCACAGCCAGCCAGTGCGGGCCCATGCAGACGGGCCCGCTTAGGTGGCGCCGAAATCCTGGCAGCGCCTGGTTCCAGCACCACCGCGCGGGCTGCGCCAGGTCGTGAACATGTGCGCCGTGCCGGCTGGTGTGGCTCCGTGTTAGCGGAGCACAATGGCTGAGAGAGGGACACGGTAACAGCCTTCAACTGGAAAGGGAAGGACTTTCTCACGCCGCACAATAGGAGACTGTTGTAACCTCAGGGCAGACAGGAAAAGAGCCGCTGCTTAGCAGAGGGCCCAGGGAGGGGGAGGTGAGGGGACCCCACGGGTGATGGCAGAAGTGTCCTGAGCGGCTGCTTCCACCCCACATGGGAGCCTGGCTGAGGGGAGGGGAAGAAGGTTCCAGAAGCCTTTGGCCTTCCCGGGAGCCAAGTGAGGCTCCAGAGGTTCGTGTGTTGCTGGAAGGGCCCTTAGACTAACCTTGAGAGTAGCCAAAGCCGCAGGGAGGATGTGAGGAGGCCTGAGGGAGGGTCCACCTGTTTCCCGTGTGCTGGATGGTGGGGGTCCTGGCAGGGGAAGAAGACCCAGCCCCCCGGCCACTGTTCACGCTCAAGTAACTGGCAGGAAGCCCCAGCCCAGCCGACAGGCGGGGAGGAAATGCTGTTTCCTTTCCTCCCTACATCCTCGGGTGTGGGCAGTGTGATTGCAGGCAGGGGCTCCTTGGTAGAGCTGTGTGTTACTAGAAGGTGCTGGAAGGCTCTGGAAAGTTCTGGACATAGAGGACTTAATAATCTGTGGCCTGGGTCATTTCTCTTGGGGACACTGAGGGAGCGAGTTGATCTTCCTGGAAAGGACACTTTGGGGCACGTTTTAGAAAATGCATCAGTGCAAGGAGCGTCTCCCACGACTGGCAGGGTCACTCGGTCTGGTCCAGGCTGCCCCACCGTCCTCTGCCCACACCAGCCATGCCCTGCTGACCCGAGCTGGGCTGCTTGGGCCACTCACTTCCCCCTGAGGAAGCAGTGTTCTGTTCCAGAGGCAAGGTTTCCGTGGCGCTGTGGCTTGAGTGCCCGGCCAGGACACGAGGAGTGGACAGGGCGCCACCATCTTGCCCCAGCCTGAGGGTGGACTTGCTCACACCCGAGTCCTGGGCGGTGCCCAGTTACCCACCTGCAGGACAGTGATGAATACTGGGCCCCCGCTCCGGGTAAGAGGCCTGAGACTCAGGTTTCTTTGTGACCCAGACTTGTTGGTGAGCATAACGGACTTGCTGGTGATCTATGCAAATATGGAAGCTCCATGGAGGAGGCACCCCAACTCCCGTTTGTCAGCAGAGATGGGCGCCAGGAGCGTGTCGCAGGGGGAGGGGCCTGGAGGATAAAATGAGGCAGCTGAGGGCTGGGGCCCCTTTCTGCTACCCTACTGGCCCTTCCTTCAGAGACCAGCCCTGCCATGGGACCCCGGCCTCTTCCCCCACTGGCCTGCCCTGGACTAAGAACCCCTGAGGCCTCAGTTTTTGAAATACTGACGGGGAAGCCAGATAAATATTTCAAGGTCACCCAAGGGCCCCCTGGGGTCTTGCTTATTTCCAGCATCCTGGCCACTTCCGTCAGAAATGCCCCACATTTCAGAAGTGGGGCTGGAATAACACAGCTCTCTATTTATTTGCTTATGAATTTATTTATCTGTGCTGCCTCCACCAGCCAGCTGGGTCTGAGCATGAGCAGCTCTGCTCCGCCCTGGCTGTGTGCTGGGCCCTGGCATGGGCCGCTGCCCACCTGCACGGGAGCATCTAAGGGCAGCCCTGCCTGCACTCCGTCCCAGGGGTGAGGGAGAGGGTGGCCAGCTCTGGGAGGTGGGTATGTGCTGCCATCACCTCGAGCGTGAGTCAGGGTGCGCTGGGCCCAGTCCACGAAGACGGGCATGGGTGGTGCCTAACAGGGACTCGGGCCACCTGCCAGCCGAGCCGTCCTCCCAGACCCGTGAGCTCATGGGGCGGGGGGTTCAGGACGCAGCTCCAATTTCTTCCCTCCCTCCCTCTCTCTCTCCTTCCCTCTCTTTCTCCCTCCTTCCCTCTCTCTGTGATGATACTCCCGTCTGCAGAGGCAGGAATAGCATCCCCATGTTACCCTAGAGGCCAGGAGAGGAAAGAAATGCGGCCCCAGGTTGTGTATCTGGGAGATGGGGGTGCTCGAACTTGACCCTAGGTCCACCTGCTATAGCATCCTCCCCTGTCTGAACTCAAGTACCGCTTTCGCCCTGCAGATGGAAGCCAGTGCATGGTATGCGCAGCGTGGGCACCATTCCCCTCCCCCCATGGGGACAAATGGGCTTCTTGATCCCGAGTCCAAATCCAAAAGCTCTTGTGAATACGGCCGGGATTGCACCACAGATTCGGGTCATCGTGCAGGTGCTGGGCCCGGCAGCACGTCTGCTCTGAAGAGGGTTCCGTGGTTTGCAGGACACAATGTCCCCTCCTAAGCGTAGCCTGGCCGAGTTCAAAAAGAGGGTGAGCAGGCTCATTCGCCTCCCCCCCCACCTCAGGAGCAATCTGAAAAGCTCCAAGAGTTCATTGACTCAGCATATTCTTGCCCAGTGGAGTAACAGACAAGTCTCTAATGTGTAAGGGCGACACATGTTAGGTGGTGAAAGTCCAGCGAGGGTGGGGACTTCAGGCATGGCTGGATCAAGGTGCTGGTCCTGTTATCTTGTGATTCTCTCCATCCTCTGCAGCTTGGATTGTCCTTATCCTGAGACTGGCTTCCCTTGTGTTAGCAAAATGACAGTGGGGGAGAGAACCTCTCGTTTCCCCACCACTGAGGAAAAAGTCCTGGGTTTCACTCTAAATGGATCGATTAGGTCATCTGGCTACTGGGAACCAACCTCAGTTAGTTTAGACTAAGGGTCAACAAACCATGGCCCATGGGCCCATGGGTGGTTGTTGCCTCTGTTTTTGTCAAGTTTTATTGAAACAGCTACATCCGTTTGTTTACATGCACGTATTGCTGCAGAATTGAGAAGGCACCACAGAGGCCATGTGCCCTACAAAGTCAAAAATAGGGGCCATCTGACCTTATATAGACAGCAGACCTGCCTCTCTCCTGGAAATGGCCCCACCTTGCATGAGGTTTACGTGATGGGAGCCGGGGCCCCGTGAATAAATGCTGAGCAGACGTCCCGTCTTTGTACGTCCATGCTTTCCTGTTCCTTTATTCACCCGGCGAACGAAGCTCATTGACTTATAGGGAACGGACCGCCTTTGCTCCGCTGGAGCGCGCCTGCTGCAGAGAGGTGAGAACAAAAGCCACGTTCAATACCTGGAGTAACCAGAAGCAACCAATGTCCCGCGGTGGAAGGACGGACAAACCACGTGGTCTTTCCACTCCGTGGACTGTTACTCACTCATGAAAGGGGACGGAGCACGCCCCATCTACCTGTAGATGAGCCTCGAACACGCAATGTTGAATGAAAGAAGCTGGACTCAGAAGGTCACCAGCTGAGGCCATTGATGTGAGATGTGTACAGCAGGCCGAGGCGAAGAGATGGGGCGCAGGCTGATGGCTGCCAGGGCTGGGGAGGCGAGAGAATGGGGTGCTACCAGTTTCTAGACACAGGGTTTCCTTTGGGGCGATGAAAATGTTTGGAACTAGATAGTGGGGATGGTCTCGCGACATTATAAAAGTGCTTACTGCCACAGAATTGTACACTTGAAAATGGTAGATGTTATGCTTTGTGAATTTGATCGCAATTACAAAACAAAATCAAAGCCTGAGTGTGCTCCACCACGTCGGAAGGCTCGTGGCTCCGAGGGCACGGAGGAGGCGCTCCGGGCTCGGCCTGCTCCTGAGGGTCTGGATCCCTGCTTTCCCCGAGGGGGTGTCTCACACAGGCCCCCCGCCAGCACCTGGTGCCCGCCTCTCCACCGCAGAGAGGGGCTCACAGGGTCTGCGTGCCTGGGGAAGCCCACTGGTGCCCCCCTCCCTGCTCCTGTAGCACCTAGTGGTGAAATGCCACAATGCGTGATGGGGTCTATAAATTTGCCTGCAGGCTTGGCATTTATATTTGCCACCTTTGTAAAAATATTATTTCCCATTGCTCCCTCTTTTTTATAATGTCAATATACCAAGATCCACCTCTCAGTATTGCATTTTATACACAATGCCGCTTTCTTATACCCTAGAGCACATGTGTTTTTCTAACTTGGCTTTCAAAAATAGTTGGTTTTCAAAGGGATGTCGCAGGAGACTTGCTGTTGGCAGTGAAATAAGTTTTGTTGTGTTTTTTTATTTAAACCGTGGTCTGGAGCAAAATATGTGATGGAATCCTTAATTGAAATTCACCTTTAACATTCCAGTTATAGTTTTATTCTAATTTAAAATCCATTGTCAGGGGCCATTATCTGCAGAGATTCATCTTGTTCGAGAAGTTTCTTCTTGAGTGATGTCATTTAAATTCTGAGAGCCAGGGACAAACACCGGGGTCTTGTGTTTGAAGCCGGTGGCAGAAAAGGCTGCAGGTTCTGGTGGCCAGCAAAGAGAAGAACAAAGCAGAACATTTCTCAGTCTGTGGACCTTCTGCCTATTGGGTTTTGTCATCAGGTACGGCTGGGGGCGTGCGGAGGGGCACTTCTGAGCCTCTCACCCGGCAGAATTCCCGGGAGGCGAGGGCTGTGCTCTCAGAACCCCCGGCGGATGAAAGGGGGTCGAACTTCAATTCTCTGCATCTCGCTCCTCACTCTGATCCTCCCGTCTCTTGGAAGCCTCTTCTCTCCTTGCTGCCACCTCCTTCTCTCCTCCTGCTAAGGAGATGTTTCCTTGTGTTTTCATTTTTCAAACCCTGCCCAGTCGGGGAGCCGAGCAAGCCTCTCAGCCGCTGTCCACCTTGTGTTCCCAGCAGAGACAGGCTGCAGCCGGGCTGAGACAGGCGCGCGAGCAGTGGAGAAAGGGCAATTCTTAATCAGCACTCACCACTTCAGGAAACATAATGGCAACTTAATTAATTGCCCACTGCCAATGCTGAGGACAGAGTCTGCAGGAGCTTCTCGAGAGTTGGAGGAAATTATTACAAATTGTGCATTCAACTCTTAGGATGAAAACCCAAATCCAGACATCCTGTGTTTTGACATGCCTATTATTTATATGCAAATGTGGCTCCCCTGAAGGGTTTCCCGCGAGACCACTGCGTTCATTTTCCTGCAGGCTCAGAAAGTGACTGTCCACCTCATGGACAGTCCTCGGCAGCCCCTCTCCTTGGGTGTCCTGAAAAAGTGTGTCCAGTTAGGTCGGGTTTTATTATTCGTGGCCACACGTCCACTGGGGCTGCTGAGTTGAAAAAATTCTCCCTCTTTCTAGCCCATTTCCATCATGCCTAAGTAAGGCTCTGGCATAAGTACATGATAGCTACAAATGGCTTGAAGACTCTTGAGATGAAATGACAGTCCTCCCTTCTGATGCCAGGCAGGGATGGCACTCTGGCTCTGTGAGGCCCGCCTGGCCTGCCTAAGTGTTGCCAGGGTCACCCTGCATTGCTAAGCAAAGCTCCAAGCATGGCACATGCTTGCAAACAGCAGCAGCCGTCACCACAGAACCATGAGAACGGGCGGGGGGCGGGGGTTAGTATTGTGAGCATTCCCTGGGCCCGCCCCAGTGCTGAGAGCTTTACCAAGTCCTGAGGTCTTGGAGAAGGACGAAGATAAGCTGCTTTCTAAAGAAAATGGTTTAAAAAATGTACACAGAGTCAGACAGGCTGTATTAGGATAAGTTCAGCTGCAAGTGACTTGAACCCCAAGATAGCAGTAACATCAGGACAGTAGTTTAGTTTCTCATCTGGGAGGAAATTGGTGAGGGGAGCCGCAGTCTGCACAGCAGCTAGTGGCTGATCAGAGCCCCAGCTTCCCAAATTGCAGCGTCGCCAACTCCATGCTTTGCTCCCACCTCATGGCACGAGATGGCTGCCTGAGCGCAAGCCAGGGCACCTGCATTCCATAGCAAGAAAGGGGAGAGCAACGCTCTGCCTATGCCCCACTGGCCACAACTCAGATATGGGCACATCTGACTATAGGCTGGGAAATGTAGTCTTCCTTCTGGGTGACCATGTGCCCAGCTGCATTTGGGGATTCTAGTACTTGAGGAAAAGAGATAGGGTAACTGGCTATAGACGGTCGTCTTTGCCCAAGGAGCCTGGATACGAGCCAGTTGTTGCCTTGGGTGAATTAGGTTCTGCCCTCTGAATGTCACACCTTTGTCCACAAAGTCAGCTAAATGCTGGTGCTTGATAGGGCTGCCGGAGAGGACATGAGAGTCGCTCGTGGTGTGCGGTGCAGGCCAGGTGTGAACACGGACTGGGAAGATGCTGAGTCCTCATTGTTCTGGGGAGAGGCACCGTCTGTCCTCAGTCCGAGGCAGGCCCTGTTACTAGGGATGGGGAACTGGCAAACCACATCATTTATTTTGTGCTTTGTGGTTCTGCACAGCAGGGCTACTCACCTTGCTCGGTTTCAGTCCCCTAGTAACTCCATGTGGGGGTGTTCTCGTTCCCCCTGAGAAGAGTCTGGTCCAACTCACCCCCATTGCTCTGACGGCAAATCCAGTGCTCTTTTCATTTCTTTATTTATGCACCTTTTGCACATAGGAGAATAAAAGGGAAACATTTGACATAAAACATTAAGTACATGCCATGTTGTTGCGGTGATCTATTACCTACAGCACACACGCACTTACCTGTGGCTTCCAAAGAAGGGCACCAAAAAATCTGGTGGCCAGTGCTTCCCTTTCTGCTGTCAGTCTGGGTTTTTAATTTTTTTTATTTATGCATACAAGACCTGGGGTGCAGGCCAGAGGTGTGGGGGGGTGAGAGGATTCACCAGAGACAGTGGGGGACAGAACAGGTGGATCTACTGAAACACACTGCTGAGGGGAGCAGCGGGGAGATAGGAAAGGTCTGCTGCACTGTGTGGGTAACTCTGGGGCCGGGGATCGAACTCGTGCTGCAGGGGCTGCGGATAACTTCATAGTGCTGACGCTTAACTCCTTGCGCCACCAGGGAGGCCCATGTCTGTTTGCTTGCACGGCCACATTTGTTCACTAAGCATCACCTCTGCGTGAGGCTCCGGGCTGAGTGCTGGGATCTAGTGATGAACAGCCCGTTAGCGCCTCTGTGAAGCTTGGCATTCCTTGGGGAAGACGCAAGATCATCGTATCATCACAAAACAGGGGCAGGCCACTCATAAGTGGCATGACAGGAACAGCCTGGTGCCCGAAAGTGTGGGTTCCAAGCCCACATCACCAACAAACAGACCTTTGACCCAGGGAAAAGAGGCGGGCCAAGACAGACACGGTTGCCAAAAATAATGGTGGGAGAAGCATCCTTCCTTCCCTGAGGTTTGACACCACTGAACAGTCATTCACGCCTTGCTCAGCTGCGTGTTTCTGCCTTTACTCTTTCTCACTCACTCCGCACGGTGTGGCGTAGTGATCTCGAACACGGACTCTGGAGCCAGACAGGTTCAAATGGGTTAGGATCTGGTTCATCTCCTGCTAGTCCAGTGAATCGTATTGGACAATGAACTTCTATGTGGCCCAGACTTCTCATCTGTGACATGGGGGTAAATAATGGTACACCTGCATCGTAGGCTTGTTGAGAGCATTAAAGTGAGTTATTACCTATAAAGCTCTTAGAACAACATATGGCACAGGTTAAGCCCTATATAGGTGCTGGTCCAAGATGATAGGATGCTGGTGTTGCTGCTGCTGCTGACACTGGGGATGGACAGGAAGTTGGTGATGATGACATTGACGGAGATGATGATGATGATGATGTGGATGATGATGTGACATTGATGATGATATGGATGATGATTGTGACATTGATGATGATATGGATGATGATGATGACATTGAGGAGGAGGAGGAAGAAGATGGTGAGGATGCTTGAGTTCCCAGTGTGCCCATCACCCTTCTCAGAGCTGGGTGTGCAGAGAGGAGCAGAAAGAATCTCCCTCAGCCTCCCAGGTTAGCAGGTGTCAGCCTGTCTGAAGGTGCCCGCCAGCCAGTGTGCGCAGGGAGCAGCACAAGGGCTGGGCTGCAAGCGTTGGAGCTACCCCCAAGACACAGGAGGAGCCTGCTCCCCACTCCTTTGAGGCCCCTCTGGGAAGGGAGAGCAGCGTGGCTAAGTGGTGGCTTCCCTTTCAGGAAGCCCCCGGAGGAGGCGTCCGTGCAGGGAGGGTGGGCACAGGGACAACAGATTAAAGGCGGGTGTTGGCTCCATCCGACCTTCTAGAAGCACCACCTGCAGCACAGTTTGTACTGATCGCTTCCCATGGAAATTTGAAAGTGGCCAGGATGCTCTAGGGCTGTGAGGATGACCTGGACCCCCAGCCAGGGTGGGGTGATGGTGGCTGCAGCGAGAGTGTGGCCTGGGAGAGCCTTCGCGGAGCGCACTGCTGATGGCCGGCCTGCAGGCTGCCCACGCCTGCGTCTCCCTCTGTTTCATACACGGGGTAGAGCGTCGGGCCCACCTAAGCAGCGCAGGCACCCGTGAGACACATCAGTACGTCTTTGCCTTTTTGCCACCCTAATGTTTGGTTAATTTAATTAAGATCAAGATAGCCAAGTCTGGACATGCTCAATCACAGACTGTAAAACCCCATCCACCCCTTCGGGTGGCTAATCAGGCAGGGAAGGACTGGGTTTGGGGATCAGTTTCTCGCTGGGACCCCAAGTTAGCTTGTCCCCCCAGTGCTCAGCACCCACACACCTGCTCCCCTCCCAGGCCTTAGCCTCTCTCCTGCCGCAGCCTCAGGGACGACTGGTGCCTCTGACTGCCTTGGGGGAAGGTGCCCCCTTCTCAAAGCCACCCGAAGATAAGCAGCTCGGAGGCCAACCAGCCTTGGTGCGGAGCGGTCCTTCCTCCCAGGGTGAGGCGTCCCACTCTCCAGGGCCCCTGCCTGCCTCTCCTCCCTTGACAGCTCTGTCCTGATTTCCAGCCCAGGGCCTGACAGAAGCCCCCTGGGCCCTGAGCATGAGGAAGGGGGCTCAGGGCTGCCCACAGACTCAGGTCAGGGCTGGGGGTGCTTGGACATCTGCTGGTGTTGCCCCTGTGTTTATGGAGACTGTGGGTCCTGGGAGAGGAGGCTGGTACGGGGTCACCTTTGGGGACATCAGGGCTGCGGCACCAGCCTCCTGCACACTCGGGGTCCTGATGTTGCCTCCGGAACAATAGCTTGTTTTGACATGGAGGGTCTCTGGGCCACGGAGGGGCCCCGCCATGGGGGTACCCCACCTCCCCCACCCGTCAGCACCTCTGGATAGATGGACCAAGGGCCCACTTCCAGCTGCCCACGTGGTCGGGCAATGTGGGGGGCACGAGGACCCCCAGCTTCCACCTCCCTGGTGGCGGGGCCCTGCCTAACCGCCCCCCAAGGATGGCCCTGCTCCTCTTGTCTGTCTGCTCCTCACAGGACGCTTGGTTTCAGCTGGACAGTGCAGGCGGCACTCCCAGAACAAACAGCTGTGGAGGTATTTGCAGGGGCATTTTCCAGCTCGCCTTGAATATGTTAATTTTGGCCTTGCTGTTTGAACAGCCTCTCGGAGGAATGTCCCAGACAATTGAATTTCCTGCCCACATGCCAGAATCTTCAGTGGGGGGAACCAGGCCGCCCAGGCGGGCCCTGGGAGCCCACTCCAACGCTCTTGAGCAGACGGGCGAAGCCGAAAACCCCAGCGGGCAGTGAGACCAAGCTAGCCAGAGCCTCCCAGACGTCCCCCCAGGGGCTCACCCCACTGACTCCACCTTCCTGTGGGCGTGACTTGGAGGGGCTGTCTCCACCCCCCTTTTTCCCCCAAGCTCATCTCTGGCCCCACACTGCCAGACACCCCCATCTTCAGCCTCCCGGGCTTGGTGCTGCCACCGCCCCAGGCTTGGTGGTGACACTTCTGTCCCCGAGGGCTTGCACTTCTCTCTACCTGCAGGAGCCTCACTGACTCTGTGGTTCCGGGCACCCCTGCTTTGCACCGAGTTCACCCCAAAGGGCCCCTCTGAAGTCTGTCCTTGCTCCCCGGGGGACTCCAGGTGACCCCTGTGGGAAATCCAGTTTCACGGTGATTTGTCAAGACACTGGCATGTGCTCCGTGCTGGCCTGGGGGACGCTGCTCTCTGGAAGGGGCTCCTGTCGGCTGAAAAGGGGCCTGCCTTTCTGCCTGGCGTGAGGCTGCCCTGGCCGGTCCACACACATGCTAGCCTCACGAGCCCAGGACACGTCCCTTCTGGGGGCGAGTCCCCCATGATCCCATGGTCTCGTGAGCCTCGCCCACCTCGCCACCAAGCGGCCCGGCCTCCTCCTGCCCGCGTCCTCACGCTGGCCTCTGCTCGGCCGCAAGCCACAAGCAGCGTGCTCGGCTGACGCACGTAGAAAAAGCTGCGAAACAGATATTAAGTGTGCATGGGCCAAAGCAACAGCGGGAGGGGGGACCCGGATGGGTGGGAGGAGGTTGCGACGAAGAGAATTTTGCTTAATCTTGGGATGAAAAACAGCCCAGAGCTGGCAGAGCCCGGGCAGCGGGACGCGCCTGCCAGGACTGTCCTCCTGCCCGTTGTCTGCAACACGATTCATCTTCGCTCTTATTGCTTTTCTCCTCCCTCCCCGTCACTAGCTTTTCTTTGTAGAGTGTGCGCGCTCAGCCCTTTTTTGTAGTTGGAGCCATTTGCAGGCTGCCTCCTCCCCCGCACGCCTGCGGTGTGGGGCCGGGGACCGGCCGTGTCTGCGCCGTGGGGCCCTGGAGAGCGCCCGCCTATCTCCCGCCGGGGGAGACTGACCTTCTAGGGATGACATTTTCATTCTGGAGAGGGAGACCCAGCCCCTTCCCAGGGTCATGGGAGGCCTGCGGGAGACCTGGCTGCGAGCCCATGGGCTGTCCTGGTCCCTGTTCTGTCGTGGGCCCCGTGGCCGTGAGCAGCTTGGCTGGACTGTGGCCTCGGCTCGGGTGGAGCTGGCAGGGGCACAGGCCAAGAAGCCGTGTCCTTCTGAGCCGGACACCAGGGTCTCCTCGAATCTGTCTGAGCAGCCTCTGACCGCGAACCTCTGGTGCCCCGGACTAGGGCAGAGAGAAGGACATGTCCAGCTTGAAATCGCCACCAATTTAGGGCGTTCAGATAGTCAGAGGGTGGGTTCAACCCCCTGGGGCTTCCTGGGAGGGCTGGCATCAGAAGTTGGGCAGCAGGTAGCACAGGCGGAGGCTGGCTCCTGGGCCCCCCCCCAGGAACACCCCACTCCCGGGCTCCGAGATGGGGGCTGGCCTCGCCCACTGCCCCGTCCTGGATGAGGACTCCTGGGTCCCCCTGAGGTTGTGCCGCCTGGGAGCACTCTCCAGCCACCACTGGGAGTCGGGGGGACACGTTGGTGCTTCCTGTGGGCCACCCCCATTCCCTGCCTGGCGAGGCCTGTCACTGCTGCCCACTAGCCCCAGCCCCTGCCAGTGACATCACCTCTCTGGGCCTCAGTTTCCCCGGATCGATGTTCACAGTGCCCGCGGTAGCTGCTTTCTGTCCAGACATACACAAGCTTGTTCCCACAGATCCCTGGAATCCGGACCCCATGATTCCAGGCCAGCATGAGCGGGCAGCAGGACAGCCATGAGGCTCTGTGGGGAGGAGCAGGCAGGGCAGGGCGGCCGGTTTAGGATCGGCCAGCTGGTAGCTCCGGTGGGCTCCGGGGTGCAGGGCCTGTCCCCGGCTGCTGGCGCCCGCCCTGGGGTGGTGGGGCAGGGACTGTGGCTCCGGGGCACTTACCCAGCAGGGACGTTACCAGTTTAGGGCTGTTCAATGTGTTTTTATTTAATAAAATTAATTTCATTAAATAATTAAATAATTAATGAAATTGCGGGTCAGGTGGCACGTTTGTCTGACTTTTTAAGAGACCGTCCGCCTGTACCCCACGGAGGCCGCGGCAGGTCACGCTCCAGCCCCGGCGCGGGAGCTCGTCAGTCTCGGCGTCCCGGCCGCCCTTGGCCCTCTCGTTTTTCGTCTTGCTCTAACCGCGGGAGCAGCGTTTCTCTGCCGCTTTCATTTGCACTTCCCGTGACGGATGACTTTGTGTATCTTTTCTTTCCTTAGAGGCAAAGAAATGCGTCGACTTTGGGGCGTGCCCAAATTATTTCCCATTTCTTTCTGATCATTTCTTAATATCGGGTCTTGAGCTGGTCGTGCATATTCTAGAAGTAAGTCCTTTCCCGGACGTGGGGCTGGCAAATGCTGCCCCGTCAGCGGCCTGCTCTTTTATCCTCGGGTAAAGTCAAATCTGTCCATGGTTCTTCTGCGAGCCGTAGAAGCCTCTTCTCCCACCTCAGCGTTGCAGAGATTTTCTGTGCTATTTTCTAGCTGGAGGTTCTAATCTTACGGCCATGAGCTCTTTTGCATTAACGTGTGGATGTGAGGAAGGAGTGGGTGGAGCTCCCCTCTCCCCTCCTGTCTCTGGATACCCCATTTTCCAGGCTCTGTTTACCGAAATGGCTACCCCTTCCCGCTGCACTGCCCCTGTGCTTTGTTGCAAGTCAATGGACCATCTATGTGTAATTCTATTTCTGGACTCAATTTTATTGACGCCTGCCCCTTTGCAACTCTGTGCTGTCTTTTTTTTTTTTTTAAGATTAATTTATTTATGCATACAAGACTGGGGTACAGGCCAGAAGTGTGGGGTGGGGGGGTGAGAGGCTTCACCAGAGACAGAGGGGGAACAGAACAGGCAGATCTACTGAAATCCACTGCTGAGGGGGGCAGCGGGGAGCCAGGAGAGGTCTGCTGCGCCATGTGGGTAGCTCCCTGGCTGGGGATCGAACTTGTGCTGTAGTAGCTGGTGGTAGCTTGATAGCTTGATAGCGCTGTCTTTAACCCCTGCGCCACCAGGGTAGTCTGTGCTGTCTCCTCTGGAGCTTTGTGTCAGGCCTGGGGGCAGGAGAGCGGGTCTTCAGCGTGTTCTTCGGTTTTAAGTGGCTTGGGCCGTTGCTGCTGCCTCCGCCTCTGTGTACGTGTGGGATGACTTTGTGGATTTCTGCAGAAAAATCTGCTGCGGTTTTGGTGTGAACAGTTCTGCTTCCTCAGGGTGGGACCCGCGGCTCCTGGACACGAGGGGCTCCGTGGGCGGGAGCGCGGGTCCCATCTCCGGCCTCTGGGTCTTCGCTCCCAGCGGCCCCTCTCATGTGTGTTTGTGAGGTTCAGTCCTCGCTGCGCTTTCTTTCTGCTGTTCTTGAGAGCGATACAGGCTTTGGCTTTGTTTTCCATTTCCAGTGCTGTTTGCGGGGCCAGGCGGCCGATGCGGGGCCCCTGTGCGATGAGCCGAGTTCAGGTCTTTTGGCCCCAGCGGGCACCCCGCCCCGCCCCCACCCTGTCTGCTAGGGCAGGAGCAGGCCTGGAACTGGGTCACTGGGTCACCGTGCCCGGCGCTGAGTCACCCGTCTGGGGCTGTAGCTTCCTCTCCCAGAACAAGACTTGCTCCCCTCGCCCCAGGGTGCTGGAGCTCCGGCAGGGGGGCTGGCGATGAGGCGTGACCCCCGGACGTGGCTGAGACGCAGTTGCTCCGCGTTCTCCTAATCCAGCTGTCACGCTCGGCGTCTCGGGACAGCGGATGTAAGTGGGAGGCGGGTGAGTCAGGCACCTGATGGGCTCCAGCTGCCGCCCACTCCCTCCCGGGGGCTGCACAGGCCCTGGGGCTCTCCTGGTTTGTCCTCAAACCACCTGAGACACCTTCCCCTCACCTTTCTCTCCCCCAACCTGGGAGGCCCTCTGCTGCCGATGCCCCACCCCCACCTCTGCCTCCCGCGGGTCTGACATCCATCATCTCTTTTTACCCCCACAAACCACAGGTGGGGGTTCATCTGCATTTTATAGCTGAGAACACTGAAGCTCAAGGTCACACAAGTAGGATTTGACCGCCGGGCTGTGACCCTGAAGCTCTGGTACATGCATCATTCAGCCAGTTCCTCAGGCCACTAGACAAGGGCCTCTGGGTGGGGCTGAGTGTGGGGGTGGCCCAGGGCCTCGGGGTGGCAGTGGGGCCAGGGCTACCACTGTTGGCTGCTTATGCAGGTGCTGCCATGTGGGCTGGCATCAGCGCCCACTGGTTTTGGTGACAAGCTCTGCCTTCCCCACTGTAGTGGCGGGAAGGCCACCGAGCAGGTTTTCTGATCCAGCAGACCGGGTCAAGAGGAGTCCTGGAGACCTCGGTGGGTTTTCAGGTTTTTATTGGGATTTACCAGGTACGCGGCAGGCAGGGGTGCTGGCCTGCCAGCCTCCCAGCCCCCAGCAATCCTTCGCTCTCTGGCTCTCCAGCCTTCTCTCGCATTCTCTCTGCTTCTCTGCTCTTCTCGTGGTTCTGCTTCTGCTGGCGTCCCCGTGACGCCGCCCTTAGAAGCCCAGTCTCAGCCCAGGTGAATCCCATCTACCTATGCCCACACCCTGCTCCAGGTGCCGCCATCAGGCATGCGTTCGGGACCGCGAGGATCCATCATCCATCTTGATGGCGGGAGGGCAGAAACGCCTGATGCTTTTTCACTTACCCTACAGCCACTCAGGGGCCTGGCCGGCCGGGCCCCCCCCACCCCGACTGCTCCCCGCGAACCTCCACCTGGGCTTGTCTGCCCACGGGGACACCACCTACCAGCCTGCCCGACTCCAACCGCCACAGGGACCAGGTGCCCTGCAGCCTCTGGAGGCGCAGCCCAGGGGAGGGCAGCCAGGCTCTGCAGCTCTGGGTTCCTGGACTTCTCCAAACGGGGCCTGGTGAGGTCGGACCCCAGGGTCAGGCCGTGAGTGAGTCACGCCCGGCTGTGAGCGGGTCCTCCAGGCAAACTTTCCTAAGCTGTTTGGCTGAGTCAGCACCGGCCACGCTCTGCAGCCAGCAGGCTCAGCTCTCGATAAGCATCCAGCCCACTTGCCAACAGGCTGGGGTTTGGGGAGCGCGCAATAGACTCGGCCATTCCCCAGGACGTGCCCCGCCCAGGGCAGCACCTCGCTGCGGGATCTGGGCTGAGCTCTCCCCCTGGGCGCAGGTCCCGGGCGCTGTCCTTTCTGGACGGGAGCTGGGGACACGCCGGCCTCCTGCGCCCCTGCCGGCTTGACCCAGGGGTCTCCCCGACCTGGGACTCCCGGCCAGACCCACGGGACAGGCAGGAATGCCGTCTCATGTTTCCAGTGTAATTTGTTAAAATAACTTGTATTGCTGCTGTAACGAATCACCTGCGCCCGTGTCTGTCCCCACCCTCGGGAGCCCACGCCCCAGCTCGCCCGTCGACCTTGCCCTTGCGCTCGCCCTCGTCCATGAGCCCCGGGCCCCTGGCCTGCCCTGAGCTCCACATGGGCTTGGAGCCGCGCTCTCGTGAGCTCCCAGGCCGGCGAGGCCTTCTTGTGTGGTTTGCTTGGCAGAAGCCTCGGAGCCACGGAATTTCCAGAGACCCCGTCCTTAGCTGCAGCTGCGGGCTCCGTGTCTCCGGGGCCCTGGCTCCCCACCGGTGGCTCCGATTCTTGCTGAGGGTTCCCGGTAGGAGGCCAGGCTGGCAGACCCCGCGGGCCACCCTCAGCTGCCCGTCCTTCCAGCCGGAAGAGGCAGCCTCCCGGCCTTGCACAAGGCAGCTGGAAAACAATTGAAAATCCGTTTTGAAAAAGTCGGTCCCTGCAGAACGAGGAGATTGATATAAGCAATTTCGGGTCTGTCTGAGAACCACGCTGGAGTGTGAAGCCTCCCTAGTGATCAGCATAAGATAAAGGTCTTTTTAGTATAACAATGAGTCATTCGCTAATTTTACAGTTGAGCCCAGGTGAGGAAGCCACAACGGTGGGGGAGCATCGCCCCCCCCTTGTGCCTGGCACTCACAGCAGGTGGCAGCGCCAGTTGCTGCTGAGGACTGGTCGCAGGGAGAGTGGAGCCGGGTCCTCATGCGGCAGGGGCACGGGGTGCCCTCCAGGACACTCTGCCTATGCCACGTCCTGCTAGACCGTGGGATCAGGTGTCCTGGGAAAGAGCCACAAACTTGGGCTGCAAAGCATGGTGCCTCCCTGACCCCCAGCTTTGACCTTGGATGTGTGAGTCACTGCCGCTGAGCCTCCGGCTCTGTTCTGTGGGTGGGGCGTCAGCACACGCACGAGCAAGGCGTCCACCAGCAGGACAGTGCCAGCCGGTGCCTGGGCCTGACACAAGCAGGCACAAGTCCACGCCCAGCGGGGGAGTGGGGTACTGGCAGGGGGCACCTCCCCTCTGTTGTCTGCAGCTGCCCTGCTCTTGGGGCTCTCTTGCTGGTGGTGGTGACCTCTGCCACTCACACTCCTCGCCCGGGCCCCACAACTGCGGCGGGTGGTGTGGAGGACAGTCAGGGCCAAGGTTCCCCGGTAAGGGGCAAGAGTCCTGTCTAAAGTGAAGCTGGGGTTCAGCAGTGGCACAGGGCTCGGGGGTGCCTGTCACTCCCCTGAAGAGCAGGCTCTGTCCAGGGCCCTGATTCCTTTGGACCAGGAAGAGAGAAAGGGTGACCCAAGGACAGGGTCAAAGCAAAGCCCGAAGGCTTGGCTGGGGGGAGTTAAATGGTCCCTGGAGCATGAACCTGAATTCACTGCATCTGTGCGCCAGGCGTGCCTCAAACCCGGAGTCTGGTGAGGAAGGAGGCAGCTGTTTGGGAGGGTGGTTTGCACAGCAGCCAAGGAGCTGTGTGTTCCTAGAAGCCGCCGTGCAGGGCGGTTCTGGGTCACACCCACAGCCTGGCATGGGGAGAGCTGGAAAGACCCTTCCAGTGGGCATCTGGGAGACGACCTTGAGCTGTCAGCGGTGCCGCGGCTTTGCCTGTCCTGCCATCTCTGGTGCTCACATGTGCAAGCACACACACACCCGCTCACACTCACCTGTGCTCCCAGGCCCCCTGGCGGCCATTCTACCTGGGGGCAACCGTGTCCTCAGGCTCCAAGCAGCTCCCGCTGCCTGAGCCACGGACGGCGCGCTGGGCTCGCTTTCCAAGAAACCTCACGTGAGAATCTGTTTTATTTGAGTCATTTGTACAGAAACTGCCCCCTGCGCAGGAGTCGAGGGAGGGGAAGGCTGAGCTGGGTTTCATCGGAGGCGGCCCTTGTGGGCTCCAACCAGCCCTGTCCCGGGATTTGGTGCAGCTTTACCCTGAGCGCCCGGCCTGCAGGGCGTGCGAGCCTCTTGGAGGGACAGTCATTACATGGTCGCTGAACACGTGGGGTTCCCTGCACACGGACTGGCCGAGCAAACCTTCGGAATGGATTTTGGCGTTGTCGCAGCCCAGTCCCCGTACCACGTCCAGTGACGGGCACCGGCCTGATCACCTCCAGGCCTGTCAGCTGCAGAAGGCGCCACAGGGCTTTGGCTGCTGGGGCGGAGGCGAGGATAGGGGAGACAGACGCATCAGAGCTGGACTGGGGGGGCAGGTGCTGTCTTGCGCGGCTGCAGGCAGGCGCCCACAGGGCATGATTGGAGAGGCTGGGGAGGGCCCCTGCTCACCGGCCGCGCCATTGCCATGCCTCTCTGCGTCTGTAATGGGTGTGGAGTGGGCGCTGGGCAGGACTGAAATGTGGACCCCCCAGGTTTTTAAGAACGTAGATCGTTCTCTGATTGGTGCTGGGCCAGGGGCTGGGGGCCCTGCACCAGCCTTTATTACCTCCACCCAGACACCCCCACGGGTGCCCCTTGGTTCTCTAAGGGAGTCTGGTGTGTGGGCTGAGGCCCAGGTGTGCGTCTGGGTCACCAAGGCCATTGCAGGGCCCTGGGGACAAGGGGCAGTGACTAGATTATCACACAGCCTGCTGAGCCCGAGGAAACTTCTCACTGATCTGAGGCCTGAGGCCTCCACCACGAAGACTAGGACGGGTTTGCTCCTGAGCAGGAAGGAGCAGACAGCAGCTCCTGCCTGGGGACAGGGAGCTTTGAAGGGGACAGTGACAAGCTGTGCTTCCGCAAAGGGCAGAGGGGGTGACTTAAGCCTTGACCTCGCTGCTCCCTCCTCCTGGCGGGGAAGCCGTGCGGGCGCATCACAACTGGCTTCTCCTGGGGCAGCAAGTGGGGCAGCTCTCCAGAAGGCGAACTGGGTAAGGACAGGTCAGGGGTTCAGGGCTAGGGTCCTGACCAGGTAAACTCAGAGACAGTGTCGAGAGGACCCCACCACCTTGTGAGTGGCCCCGGGGCTGCAGCTAGGGGTCTCCAGCAGCCTCTGAGGCCCAGCTGCCACCTCTGGACAGCTGCAGAGGTTGTAAGAGAACAGGCTAGACCACAGCCCCTGACTCAGTGTCCTCAGGGCCTGCTAACCCGTCCGAGTCTCCACTGCACGTACTGTCCGCTCACCCGGCCTCTCTGCTGGGGCTGAGCTTCGCGGGGCTGGCTGTGCTGGCTGCTGTGCCCCAGAGCCTAGTCCAGTTCCTGGCTCTCGGGAGACATCGCCTGATGAGTGAGGGAGGACACGGCCTGGCGCCCCCCAACTTCAGATGCCCCCCAGTCCCTGATCCAGCCTGGTCTCCGCGGAGGCGACGTTTGCTCCGTCAACAAGTCTCTGCTAGTCTCCCAGAGACCCACACACATAACCTCCCAGTCCAAATATTAGCAGGGCCCCGAGCCAAAGCAGCATATTCTTTGAGCCTGCAAGCTGCTGGGGAAGCGGCTGGGATATTCCAGAACAAACCCTTCCGTGCCATGGGGCCTCTGCAAGGGGATTCAGCAGGTGGGCAGAAGCCTTGCCGCCCCAGGGGGTGTATCCCCGCCATGGGGCCGAGCCTCCTGCACTCCAGCCGGGAGCACCCCAAGGCCAGACCGCAAGTCCTGGGGACTCCAGCGGCGCTTCCCAGCAGCCGCCAGGACCCCTGCTCAGGTTGCCTTGCTTCCCAGCTGCCCACTGTTCTGTTCTCCGCTGCCTCTGGCTTGCCTGGGCCGGGTGGCGCCTCAGCACAGCGCCCGAGCACACCGGGCTGTGGGGCGGGTGCTCTCACTATGTTGGTGCCGCGTGGGGTGGAGGGTGGGGCGGCAGGGACGGCCTGTGGGAGGGCTCACCTCAGGGCTGGGCGCCCGTGGCGGCGGTTCAGTGACCCCACGGTGCAGGGAGTGTGGCTGGTGACCAGCCGGTCCCCCAGTGCTCATGGAGCCTCGCCTGTGACCGTGTCGCCTCAGTGCTTGGCATGTACACAGGAGAGCTGTGACCCCATGAAGGATACCCCACCATGCCCAGGGCGTCCCGACTCCCCTCCAGGGCCTCGAGACGCTGACCTTCAGCCTGGGGAGAAACGTGCCATGTGCCCGGCTCATCTGCGGCTCCTGCCCCGGCCGTGGGCCCGTTTGGAAGGGCGGCTGCAGATGTGTGGGCACAGCAGGACCAGGGGGCAGAGAAGGCGGGCTTCCAAGAGGGCGGGTTCACCCTGTGGGTCCCTGAGCACGCGGGGGGCTGTGCAAGCAGACCTGGGACTTGTGGCCGAAAACGACACTGACCTCACGGACTGGAGGCTGGAGGTCGGGACCAGGCCCCGGCAGATCGGGTTCTGGCGAGGGCTCTCGTTCTAGCTGAGGAGGGCTGTGTCCTCGCGTGGCCGGGAGGGGTGGTGGCCCAGGGAGGGGCGTGCCCTCTGCTGTCCCTCCTTAGAAGGCACAGGGGGCCCCACCCTCACAGCCTCATCTAAATGTTGCTCCCTCCCCTCCAAATGCAGTGAGCCCGTAACAGCCACTAAGGCCAGGTGTGGGGACATCCCAGGGGAAGGGAGCCCTGGGGCCGTGGGGGCTGGGGCGGCCAGCAGACCGTGGCCCCGCAGCCGTCATCCTTCAGGCTGTGGCCAAAGGCACTAGCCCCTTTTTACAGGTAAGGGAGTGGGGCTGGAGCAGGTCAAGCGAGGCCTTCCGCAGGCCAGGCCTCCAGCTGCCCTCGTCCCCTCGTCCCCTGAGCTCCACGCGGCCCCGGCTGGGCCGGGGAGGCGAGTCCACAGCGGCCCGCTGAGGACAGACGTCCCCTCCGGCTCTCGGAGGCTGGCCGGGGGCGTGAGAGGCCCTTGGCAAGCTTCTCGTGGCTTTGTGTCTGAAACTGCAATTAGCACTTTCCCTAGGTTGCCCACACGATTAATTTTCAGAACACAGATTAATGGAAGCGCGTGTTTAAGTGTTTTGAAAATATTTTCCCTATTTATCTCGATCGGAAGCCAATTACCACCAATGAGGCTAATGAAGACCGAGCATGGATCAGGCCCTTCGGAGAGAGCGCCTGGCGGGGCCTGGCCGGGAAGCGGGGCGTGCGTAGTTCAGAAGCCGGGCACAGGGACCCCAGCCCAGGGCGCCCCCTCCTGCGGGCGGCGGCGCTGAGTGTGGCCCAGAGCTGCGCCGTCGTGGCCGCCTCCCCCGCCAGCCTGCCGCCCAGCTTCGCGCTGTTTCTCCCCTCCTGGACCCTGGCGCTCCCTGTGAGCTGATGCCCCGGGGTCAATTTTCTGCACCGCTTTTGTGGGTTCTGTGGGGATCAAATTTGCATCTTGGCCTCAGTTTCCCTTGCGATGATGCGGGCTCCCTGCCCACTTCCCGGGGCTGTGGCTGAGCCCCCGTGGTCTCGGGGCGGGGCCTGCAGCTCCCGCGGATCTTTCACTCACACACTGGACCGGGCAGGCGAGGGAGGGTCGTGGGCATGAGGGAGGGGAGGGAGCAGGTGTGGGCCGTGGCCTTAGCTGCTGCCCTCAGCGTCCCGGGGAGACTGTCCTCTCTGAGAGCAAACTCCAGGGAGACCGGGACGTGCAGCTTCCTCTAGGGAAGGGGCGTCTGGGGGGTCCCGTCTCCAGCATCATCACCCCGGAGCCAGAGCCAAGGGTGGCGGAGAGGACCTGGGCTCGTGTCCAGCTGCCTCGCTAGACAGCAGACCTGCTGGGTCTCCGGGGTCCTTGAGGGAGGACAGGCTCCCCCGTGGCATGGTGGTCTGGCTGCACAGGCCTCCCTGCACCCCAAACCCCGTCAGGACGGGTCTGGGGGTTCTGGATTGGATACTGCAAGGCAAGATGCCTGTGAGCCACCCCGGTGACTGTCGCTGGGTGAAGAGGAACACAGGCAAGGGACACAGGCCTTGTCTCTTGCAGACGAAGGGAGACTGAGCGCTGGAGAGCCGCTGGCGGGGGCTGCAGGCGCGGGAGCCGGCAGGTGGGGCCGGGAGGCGCCGGGGGAAGACTGTTTATGATGACCCTGGGAATGAGCTCGGCCACCCTTGATCAAAAATTAATACCGGGGTGGGTGATGTTGACCTTCTGGCGGCTGCTGAGTGACCTGCAGATGCTGGGGGCAGGTGAGGGGTCGGGTGTCAAAAGTGCTGAGACTGGAACACAAAAGACGGGGGAGGCAGGGCATTGAGCGCATCAGGCACCCACTCCCACTGTGCCCCTGGGGCTGGAGGGCGCCCCCACCCCTTCCCTCTGCTGGGAGGACTGGGAGCCAGAGGCCTCCCCTCCAGCCTGCACGTCTCCAGCCGGGCGAGGGCACCGGGCCTCCCTCACCGGGCCCCAGCCTCACGCTACAACAGGAAGGACCAGAGTGTGGCTCCGGCTCCCCATCTTCCCTCTGCCCCACCCCGTGGCCCGCCGGGCCGAGGGGCTAGTGGGGAGTCAGCGATGGCCACGGCTGAGCCTTCGCTCATCCCGCTTACCAGGGGCGGGGACGGGCCGCGGCGAGTAGCGCGCGCGTCCCTCTCTGGAGAGCTGAGGCCGAGCTGTGGCCCCGGGTAAGCGTGGCAGAGCCAGCGGCTCTTGGTCTCTGGAGGGCACCTCGCTCCTGCCCCACCCCCAGCAGCACCCAGTGCGAGGCGCTCAAGCTGATTCCCCTTCTAGCCGGACAGTGGAGAGGTGACGAGAATGGCCCCGCCCTGCTCTTGACTGCAGGCACAGGTGCCCGGGGGACAGAGAGCGCAGCCCGGAGCTCAGGGTGTCCTCACCAGCCTTTCTCTGTGCCCCAGCGTGTCCCTGGGCGCCCACCTGGCAGGGCCAGCAAGGGCCAGGTGGGCCGGGGCAGCAGCGACCGCTGCCCGCCCCCTGACGGAGGACCGTGCGAGTGCTCCCCCCAGGAACCGCAGACCTGGGGTTTCCAGCTTGCAGCCCGTTATCTGCTAAATAACTGCATTGATTTGATGGCTACTATTTGCTAGATCAAGCAGAGGGCCCTGGATGGGGCTGAGTAAGGTCTGATCTGCATAAAGATCATTTAAAAGATTAACTTTCGTGAAAGCCTCAAGCTTTGGCAAATCCATAATTAATCAGGCTGGCCCAGAGCGGCTGGGATTGGGGGTCGGCGACAACTCAATAAAGAGCAAGGGTGGAAAAAACAGGTAGGGGGAGCTGCTTCGTGCACCACACTCTGGGGGAGTGTTCTGAGAGTCGGGGAAGCGGGAGCTCTGCACTGGGTCATCCTGGTGCTGGGCCCACCGGATTGGCTTGCCCGAGACCTGAACAGCTGTCCTCCTGGGCGGCGGGCGAGATGGAATTTGGTCCTTAAATCTGGCCTGTGTTGTTAGGAATTGCTGAGGGCAGCTCCAGGGCCTCGGCTCGGCAGGGGCATGTGGAGCCCTTGTTTTCCTCACTCAACGGCCTTAAGCGTCGGCCTCTCGTAAGCTGTCCGGGATGAATCTTCCAGAAGCAGAGCAGTGATTTAGAGGTTGGAAGCAGTGGCGTCCCCATCCCTAGGGCCTTGTGAGGGCGCCAGCAGGTGGGGACAGGAGGCGCCGAGTCCCGGAGAGCTGTTTGACCCTGAAAATGAGCTGCGCCACCCTTGATAAAAAAAGTTGGCGCTGGAACGCGGTCGGTCTCCGAGCAGCTTCCTGAGTGACCCACAAATGTCAGGAAAGCTCTGTTCCTATTCGTGCCTCGTGAGCTGCAGCCCATTTAGTCACTAATCTTAAGAGATTACTGCTCAGCTGTTTGGGTTTTGGGAACATGAATGTAATATTTATGAGCCGGTCGTGAGCAATCCAGGCTCGGTGTTCGTGCGGGAGCGGGCCGGGACCACCGAGCTTGCCAGCGTCTCCCGGCTCCAGGAAGGTCTGCGGGGTCTCCGTTGGAATGTGAAGATTTAATACGGGGCTACACAATAATTTGCTTTAAGCTGTATCAATAGTATTTTATTTGGGAGCTCGTCGAAGGGAAGTTTTGAAGGTCAAATCCTCCCCAACGCCGAGTGCGTGTGTATTTAACGTTCAGTCTCTGGTCTCTTTCATAATCCTGAGTGGCTTGGCTGCAGATATATTTTTAGCAATGGGAAATTGAATGTCAATTTGAGAAAGCCTCCCCCAGGGTGGCCCCTCCTGCCCTCTGCACACTTTCCTCAGCCCGGAGAAGAGTGATAATCCCAGCTGATCCTCTGGGACGGAGGGAGTCATGCAGCGGAGCCTGAGGATCAACCCCAAGGTGCAATTAGCCCTGGGGTCCAGGGTGTCCCCCAGGCTCCTGGCTCCCCCGCCCTCTCTTCTGATCCTGCCCTCCTGGACAGGACCCCTGGGCGGTGTGGGAGGGGCCTGTCTCGCTGTGCCCACCTCCCACCCACCGAGCAGCCTCCCCTTCCAACTTAGCACGGACCTGAAACAGTCAGTGCCAGCGGGAAATGTATCTTGTCTCTGGAAGTTCCAGGTGGCACACACCTGCAGTAGGGGGAGAGGGCTGGGGGCTCAAATGAAGCTGTTGCCTCCCATCAGACCCCAGGGGGTGGTGGGGACTGGGTGCTGCAGGGAAGGACAGACTGGAGCAGGCGCGGGTCAGGAGTCGGGTGGCCTGGCCCTGGAACGTTCCTGTGCGCCAGAAGGGGGTCCCTAGAGGCAGCACCTGGCCTGCTTCCTCAGCTGCACAGCCCAGCACCTCCCGCAGTGTCTGGGACGGGGTGGCTGGGGTGGGGGGGGGTCAAGCTCAGTGAGTACTTGTCGAATGGAGGAGCCCTTGATTCTGTGGGCGGGGGGACCCGAGTGTGTTCCAAGCGCCACTTGCTGCCTCCCCGACTTTGCAGAGGCGGTCACCAAACCTGGGGCTGTGGACTCCTACCCCTGCCCCGCTCAGCCACCCGGGGTGGTTCTGCCTCTAGGGACCCCCTTCTGGTGGAAGCCCCTCCCCATTCAGCACAGGACAACGCTTTGCGGTGGAGGCCCAGCCGGCCACCGTGGGCTCCTCCCCCATCCTCTGTGGCGCCTATTCCGAAGTCACTGAACACTCAGCTCTCCCTCTGCTTCCCCCACTGCCCTCTCCTCTGCCCCCCACATCTACCTGGGGAGAGTGGATCAGTTCTTCACAGCCGTGTTCAAGGGCCTCCTTCTCTCAGAGGCCCTGCACCCGCTACGGGCCAAGGCAGAACGGCCTGTGCAGAGGTGACCCAGAGCGGCCTGTCTCTGTGTGTCTGATGCCCCCGTGAGCCCAGTGCTGGCCCGCAAGGCCTCCATGGGCATCCAGCAAGTGGCCCTTCCCCCAACAGTGACGGCACAGATTCTTCGCCCTCCTGGGACAGGCTGGTGCTTCAGGTCCATGGAGAGGCTCTGCCTTTTGAGACAAGTGTTGTCAGGACCTTGGAGCCAGAATGATCTGGGTTCTGACATGAGCCCCGCCACCTCTAGCGTGCTTGTCCTCCAGTGAGTTCTGGACTGCCGTGCACATTGGGCTCCACGTCTGATGAGTGTGGAGTAGTCACATGGTGGTTGTGAGGGGAGATGTGGTAGTTTATGTCAAGCCCTTAGCATAGTGCCCGGTGTGTTGTGAGTGTCCAACACATGGAGACTCTTAGCACAGTGACAAGCATGGTGAGGGGGAGGGTGGTGGTGGTGATGGTGATTGTCACGACGATGCTCGGAGGGGTCATGATGATTACACTGATGGTGATGGTGGTGATGGGGAGGATGGTGATGGGGATGATGATGGTAGGGATGGGGGTGGTGATGATGATGATGGGGATGATGATGGGGATGATGATGGGGATGATGGTGGGGATGATGATGGGGATGATGGGGATTGATGGTGGGGATGATGGTGGGGATGATGATGGGGATGATGGTGGGGATGATGGTGGGGATGATGATGGGGATGATGGTGGGGATGATGATGGAGATGATGATGGGGATGATGATGGGGATGATGGTGGAGATGATGATGGGGATGATGGGGATTGATGATGGGGATGATGGTGGGGATTATGATGGGGATGATGGTGGGGATGATGGGGATGATGGTGGGGATGATGATGGGGATGATGGTGGGGATGATGGGGATGATGATGGGGATGATGGTGGGGATGATGGTGGGGATGATGGGGATGATGATGGGGATGATGATGGGGATGATGGGGTGATGATGGTAGGGATGAGGGTGGTGATGGGGATGATGGGGATGATGATGGGGATGATGGGGATGATGGTGGGGATGACGGGGATGATGATGATAGGGATGCGGGTGGTGATGGGGATGACGAGGAGGAGGATGGTGGTGGTGTGATGGTGGTGCTGGGGGGATGGTGGTGATAATGATGGACATGCTGCTGCTGGCGGGGATAGTGCTCTTGATAACGGGAGTGATGGATCTGATGGGGATAATGATGATGCTTGTGGGGGTCATGATGTTTTGGGGCCCAGTGAGGCTCCCTACCTTCAGGTCTTTTCGAGCCCATGTGCTCTCTGACCATTGCCAGGCCCTGCTCAAGCTCTCACGCCGCCCCGCCCCCTCCTCTTCTATCCACTGTGCATTTCCCCACAGGAAAATCCACTCTAGAAGGCTCCGTTTTGGCCTGGTGGGCCCGTAAAGGCTCCAAGTGAAATCGTTGCTAAATCCCTGCACTTCCCAGGCCATCAGCTGTTTCCTATTAGTGTTTCACGCATCCCTTTGACATATTTTTTGTCAGGTTAGAAGAAAATATTCCACTCGTTTGCAACATTCTCATTATATTCCCTTTATAACAATTTCTAAAAGAGAATAAATATAAAATATTTCTCTGTATTGTGGCGATATTTCAGCCTGACTTTAATATGCTGCGTGGTTTTCCAACTCGCAATTCTTCTAACTTTGTGATGACAGTTAAGAAATCTCCAGGCCTGGGAAAACATGTGGATCAATGAGTTAGTGGAAGCACAGGACACTTTATGGGGATTCGGGAGAGCAGCTTTCTGCCGACTCAGAGGTCCGGCTGCAGCCCGGGAGAGAAACCACCCCAGCCACCCGAGGGCCCTCCCCGGGCCATTCCTGAAAACTCGGGGAAGCCTCCCTGTGGGCTGATGAGCAGCTCCAGGCCCCGGAACCCAAGCAGGAGCTTGGCTGGAGGGGCACGTAGGGAGCCCTTGGCCACCGCCTTTGCCAAGTCTGGCTGCCTCCAGGTGGCCACCACAGCCTACCCTCTAAGACCTGGTCACTCAGGCACCTAGTTGTCCAGTTTCCCCTCACAGCTCCCACTGTGCCTTCCAGCCCGGAGACGTGGGGGCCCAGACCCCTGCCTGTCCCGGAAATGGCCTCAGCGCCATGCTCAGCAGCCCCACTGGGCACTGGGGGAAGCGGTGCCCGCCTCTGCACTCCTGGGCTGGCCACTTGGAGGAATACCAGGCAGTGAAGTCTGCGGGCAGGTCTCCTTCCCCCGCCACAGCATCTCCCATCTGCCCTCGACCTGTCCGTAGCTCAGCATGCCCAGGGATTTCTTGTCCCCGTGCCCTCCCTCAGGGGTGACCCCTGCCCACAGCACCCCTCCCGCTCTCTAGTCCCACCGGACCCTTGAGCCCCAACCTGTAACCTTTCCTGGTACCTGAATACCTCTGGTCCCCCAACCGCTGAACCCCCAGAGCCCTGGTGTAGGCTCAGGGACCCTCTGCCCGCGCCTCTGGGAGCTGTTCACCCACCAGAGCCAGACCCAGGGGCAGCGACCCCGCCCCAGCCGCCTGCCTCCCTCCACGGCGGCACTCAGGCGATTTACTGGTGCTGGTGCCAGGGGCACACGGAGCCCAGGTCCCACACGGCCTGCCGTCGGCTCTGAGAACCAGGCCCTCAATCTGGGCAACGCGGGGCCTGCAGGCAGACAGCAAGGCTGAGCCCGAGCGGAGGGGACGGGGGCAGGGACACCGCCACAACAGCTATTTGCCCAGCAGATGCAGAGCCTGGGTCCTCTCTCCTTTAACCCCTGCCCTACCCTGGAGCTAGGCACACCTGCTCTGCAAACCAGAAACAGCCCCAGGGAGGGTACATGACCTTCCCAAGGTCACACAGCCGAGAAGTGTGGAAGCCAGGATTTACTCCAGCACAGCAAAATGGAGTCCTGGGAGCTCAGTCAGGGTGTCTCCAGCACCCCCCAGAGGACCGTCTGGGTAGGAGGCGTGTCCTGGAGCCCCTGGGAAGACAGGCACATGCGTGGCCACCCCCTCGCTGGGAAGAAAGACCCAGCGGTGGGTGCCGCCGGGGGCGAGAGGGCCAGGCCAGGGGTGGTGGCAAGGGCCAGGCTCGCTGCTGCGCCCTGTCAGGGTCACGGCCGCCACCGGGAGCCCCTCCTGAGCGGGTCCTCAGAGAGCACCTGCTCCCTCCTTCCCATAAAGCGGCACCTTCTGCTGTCTGAGTTCCAGGCAGCCCAGCAGAATTTGCTGTCCCCTTGGCCCCGCGTCTCCTGTTATCTCTATCCAGGGCCTCTGCCATCCAGCCGCCCCGGGAGAGGATTATTTATGGCCTTGTTTATTTCACTCTGCAGGAGATGCCCAGGCTGAGTCCCATCGGGGAGACAGGTGGCTGTGGGCGGGCGCCCGGCCCCACCAGGGCCTGCCTTCTCGTGTTTACCTGGACCAGGACCAACCCCCCGGGGGTCTCTAGACCCAAGAGGCTCCCAGCCCTGGGGAAATGAGTCCCCGTTTTCCAAGGGGCGGGGGAGTGATCATTACCGGAGAAGCAGCCAGTAGGGAGATGCACCCCCACAGCACAGGGGTACCTAGAGGCCATGACAGTCCCTGCCCAGGGAAGGTGGGGCCCCGGGCTGCAGCGGGGCCTCCTGGATGATCTACCCAGGGGCCCTGAGCCCATGGCTTCTGGGGGGGGCCTGGAAGCCCCTGTGCTCACAGCATCGGCCTGGTCCTGGCTGAACTGGACTCTGCAGAGGGGCCCTCTCAACAGCGGGGGCCTCACAGGCACAGAGGAGGGAGCTGGGAGGCACCCACTTCCCGCGCCCGCAGCTGCCAGCCAATTTGCAAGCAGGAGAGGGAGGCTCGGGGCTTCTTAGCCCATTATTTATCGAGTAGATTCTCGGCTTCCAGCACAGCCTGGTATGAATACTGATTGGGGAGATGCCCTCCCCTCCTCCCCCAGGCCGACCAGCCGGGAGCTCTCTAAGTCATTAGGGAGGTGGGAGAGGGCCAGGCAGGGCCCGGAGAGGATGCCCCAGGAGGGGACGATGCTTGAAATTGAGAAGGACCCAGGCAGAGCTGCAGGGCCTTGTCCGCAGCTCCGACAGCAGCCGGCATCCGGCGCCCCTCCCGGGCCCGCCCCAGGGAGTTCTAGAATGCTACAGCAGCCCAGAGGATTTCTGACGTCCCCTCTCCTGGGCCCAGCGTGGGGCTGGGCTGCAGACCCTTCCTGTCCATCAAGCAGCCTAGCAGGCCGGGGCCTCGGGAGGCTGGGGCCTGCGGATGGTAGGGGCACAGGCCTGGGGCTCGAGGAGCCGGTGTGCGTGGGCGAGGGTCCTCCAGGCAGGTCTGACCCTTCAGCCAGCGCCCCCACCCGATGTCCAGATCCATGGGACAGTATAAGTCTGATTCCTGGAAGTTGCTCTCGGCCCACAGGCCTGCGGCATGTAAGGGTCACCTTAACCCCAGCGGTTGATCTGGTTCCCACACTGACTCTTACTGACACGCAAGTCCCCGCCTTCCGACCTGGGGAGGTGCTGGGCCGGAGGTCCCTGTGGGCAAACGGGACGGGCATGCGGAATGTGGCGGGGAGCCGAGGGCCCTGCTGACCTGGCGGGGGACAGGCAGGTGAGCCTGGGGCTTCCAGGCACTGTGCCCTGTCAGCCACCTGCCTCCTGGACCCAGGGCACTGCAGTGTCTCCCCAGGTCCCTGTCAGCCCCTCTGCCACCTGAATGGCTCTGACCAGCGGGGCCAAGAGCAGAGAGGGGAAGCGGGCAGTGTGGGCTTGGGGGCCCTCCAGCCTCCCAGGCTCTGGGCTGAGGCTGCTCTCCGCAGTCCCCCCGACCGACGTGGTCCCTCCCCAGGCCACAGCCCCTGAATATGGTCTCATCACGCTCAGGCTGTCTCCACCCTGCTCAGGCTGCCTCATAAACACCGGACGGGGGGCTGGGAGGAGAGGCGTCGCCTGGTTCTGGAGGCCAGAAGTCCAAGATCAAGGCGTGGGTCTTTCTGAGGTCTGTGAAAGGGTCTGTTGGGTGCCTCTTGCGGCTTCTGGCAGCGGCTGGCATCCTGGCATCTTGTGAAGCACCTCCCTGACCCCCTGCACCTCTGCTGGCTTCTGTGTGTGCACAAGGACCCGGGCGGCCCTGGCAACGTCACTTTAACTCAGCAATGACCTCTTAAGTGGCCCCTTTCTTAGGTCCTTTCTGGGGCCTGGGGCTTCAAACGATCACACTTGGAGGGACGCCTCTACCTTCTAGGCCAAGCAGCAGCCCCCGGCCTAGGAGACCCCTGGCCTGGGTCTGGGTTGAGGGCTCTGACTGGGGACTCTGCACCCCCAGAGGTCACTTATCATGGAAGTCCTGTGGCTGCAGCTTCATTCCTTTGCTCATTCACTGAGCACGTACTTACGGGGACAGCAGGAGCCGGGTTCTGCACTGGACCTTACTTTCTAGGTGGAGTTAGACCCCGAAAAAGGGGCAGGGGAAGATTGAAGTAACCTCAAGCGGCCTGAGAGCTATGAGTGGATTGGCACCTGCAGGGCCCTCGCGGGCGGGACTCAAGCTGAGTCTGAGGAAGGGTGTGAAGGACCACAGAGAGTGTCACGGGCCCTGGGGTGCCAGAGGCCTGGGTGGGGGTGTGCAGGGGTGAGGCAGGCGACAGAGGAGCCCACCGAGCTGGCAGAGGGCAGAGGGAGGTGTCCCTCTCCAAGCGGAATGCACCATCATGGGTGTGCCTCCCGGTCCGACGCGGACGCCAGCATCAGTTGGACGTCTGGCGGGCACCTCCATGCGGCCCCTGTCAGTGCCCCTTCCCTGTCAGCACCCCTGCTGGGCCACTCCCCACTCTGGCAAGATGTGGCCAGGCCAGCACTCCTGTGGCTCCCGAAATCAGACCCCCTTCAGATCTCTGATGAGGCCCTGGAGGTCCAGCTTTGAGCTTGAACTGCCCCCGGGGGTGGGGTGATTAGGGGCAGGAACACAAGTGGGGAGGCCTCCAGCGGCCTTGAGCCCTTGGGGTGGGTGAGAGGGCGAAGGAAGGGAATGAGCCCTAGACTTGGCCTTTGGGGCTAAGACTGGGTGTCTGGGACTTTCCTGGCCCAGCCACACTGGCTGCGTTGTGCACATGGGCACATCACTTGGCATCTTGTGCCTCGGTTTCCCCATTTGTAAACAGGGAGGCTCAAATGAATTCTGAGTTCCCATTGCAGAACATCTCTAGAATTCTGGGGGGTTTGTGGAAGCCCCGGAGGCCTGGCTCACGGGCAAGCGGGGGAAGCAGCCCTGCTCCGGCCACACATACTGGGTACCTCCGCCGCGGTGCAGGCTCTGTGCCCCCGGCGTCCCACCCGGTGTCTCCCGCTGCCTGCGCCACCACCTGGGACAGCCTTCCGGTTCAAGGCCGGGATGCGTGCGGCTGCCAGTGCTGTGAGCAGGCCGGGGCGGGGACCTGAACTGGCCGTGCCCTGAGTCCCTGGTCTGCTGCAGGCCGGGAGGCAAACAGGAGCCTGCCTCCTCCCCTCCGGCCTCCCTGGGGCCTGGGGGGGCAGCAGCAGGAGGGAGGCCTGGCCGGGCTGGACGGTGGCCCGGAGGGAGCGCGGCTTCCAGGGGCCCAGGGTGCCTGTGAGGGCTGCATCTCGAGCGCTTGCTTGATTACGCCGCGGAGAGTGGATGTATTTTTTAATAATCTGTTTCCAAAATTAGCCTTTCTCTGTATAGCAGGGATCACAAACAGCAGGAGACACTCTTTTTCACCTGTCAGTGGTCGACGTTTGCTTTCCTTCAAGAGCGTACGAGAGGAGGGTGTGAGACGCAGGGGCTGGAAGCTGGGGAGCTCAGGGCTGGGGGGCTCAGGGCCGCCCCTTGTCCCAGTCCCATGGCTAAGGAGGCGCAGGTGACATCACCCCTCTGCACCTCCAGGTCCTCAGCTGGAAAGCGGCGGTGGTGACAGTGATTCCGGGAACTAGTGTAGGAGTAAAACAGTTGACGGCCACGGGGTCACCTGCCCAGTAACGCTCCGTCTTCCATGGCACACCCCTCCCCGCCGCCGGCTTTGGAGGCTGAGCCCAGCTGTCTGGTCCCGTTGGTCTGAAGTCCTTGTCTTTACCACTTATCCCTTTGCTTTGTTTTTTTTTTTTAAGATTTATTTATTTATTTATACAAGCGCGGGAGGGTGAGAGAATTCACCAGAGCCAGAGCGGGGAGCAGAGCAGGCAGAAGGACCGAAGGACACTGCTGAGGGGAGCAGCGGGCGGCAGGAGAGGTCTGCGCGCCATGTGGGACCCTCCTCCGGTGGCCGGGGAGCAGCCGGGGATCGAACCGGCGCCGCAGAGGCTGCGGGCAGCTTTCCAACCCAGTGCTCAACCGCTGCGCCACCGGGGAGGCCCCACTTATCCCAGGGCTGCTGTGCAGGTGGAGTCAGCACCGAGGTGCCAGGTAGGGCCGAGCTTGGCGGCCAGGAGGAAAGCGGCTCACACCTTTGATTACCTTGTTCATCAACAGGACACGAAGCAGCCAGTCCCGCCTGGGCCGGGAGGTTCTAAGTTTTCCTGGCTGGTCCCACCCGCTCAGGCAGAGTAACTCTCCAACAAGCTGCCCCTCCTCCTCCCACAACAGCGTCCTCCTCCTCCTCTTAGAACAGGCCAGCGCCTCCTGCTCCCCACAGCAGGGTGGGTCCTGCCTGTGCTGCCCACCGCCTCCCACCGTCCAGCTGAAGGATAGACCCAGACAGCAGAATCAGGGTCCTGGGAGGCCTTGACTCCAGGAGCTTGGGAGGGTCACCCCATGGCCTCCCAGGCCTCTCTCAAGCCCCTGTCTTTGGAACCCCAGGACTTCACCGGCTCTGCCCTCACCCCTCGTGTTTCCTTGGTGAAGTGCTGACTGTCTGGTTTCTACTCCCCGTTTCTTTCTGGAATCGTCTACATCAAAGTGAGGTCCCTTATGTTCGGCGTTCAACAAGGCTGTGGTGATTAAGCACTTAAATTGATTAATCAAATTTCCTGTGATGAGAACTACTGTCATTCATTAATCTGAGCGGGATTATAAATAAGAGATGGCAGATACAGGAGACGGGCGTGTTGACAGATCGCTGCCGCGGCCTGAATCACAAGCAGGGCCTGCTTCCAGAGGGCTTTGGAGGCAGCAGCCCAGGGACGGAGCTTCCCTAAAGACAAAATTAGACTGAGATTAAAGCATCCCCATTTTAATAAAGAAATAGGCTGAGCTCAGCGGGGGCGGGGAGGTGTGGTTCTGCATACCAATGGCCGTGATTCCTGGAGGCATCGGTGGCAGATTTGGGGGAGCAGATCTGCCCCAAGCACACACCAAAGTGGTCTGAGGACAGACAGAGCGGCCCTGGGTTCAAATCCCGTCTCCACCGCTCGCCTACTGTGCGCTCTGCTGAAGTTCTCATCTCCCTGGTGAGTGCCGGCAGCTCCGCTGAGGTGTCGCTAAGATGAAGAAAAGTAATGCCTGGGGGTACTTTTTATCCACCTACTGTGAGCTGTGAGCACCTGCTGTGTGCCAGTGCCATGCTGGCATTTTGCAGGGAACAAGGTGGGCGAGGCCCGGCCCTCCCCGCCGGCTCCCCACCCTGGGCAGGTGTTCTTTGGGGAAGGGGAGGGAGCTCCTCCTGGACTCGGGGGCGTCCTACCAGCCGGGCCTCCCACGGCCCCAGCCTGCCCAGGCGCCATCTTCTCTACCTTGGGGGACTCCGTTAGTCCCTGGTCTTCCTCACTCCTCCCGGACCACGGGCTCCCCGATGTCTGGCTGTGTGGTGCTCCCAGCTCAGGTGCACTGCGTCCCCACCTGGCCAAAGCCACCCGACCCCTATCCCCCAAGGAGGCCCATGGCCTCCTGTCATCACCCAGGCACAGGGCGGCAGCCCCGTGTGCGCCATGGCCTGGTGCCCGCCTCCCCCGACCCGGGCCCTACCGCGTCCTCACCCCCGTGTGGCTGCTGGCTCGTGGCGACCCAGCAAATGCTGTTGAGCTCGTGGGCGCCGAGCCAAGAGCCTGGACGTGCCGTGGAGGTGGTATCTCCACACCAGGGAGAGCGGCGGTGGAGAAGTGCCCAGCCCCGGGCATCCACATGGGCCGAGTCTGGTGAGGAGACCAGACCCCTGGGCAGTGACAGTTACGGGGCTTGGTTTGGCTCTGGCCCTGCCTTCCAGCAGCCCCGGGGACAGGCAGATGACGAGTGGGGGAGCATCTGGACGGGGAGCCCTTGGCAGGGTGCAGGGGCTTTCTGGAAGGGCTGAGGCCAGCACTGGGTTTTGGCGATGTAGGAGCTGGGAACGAGGGGGGCAGGGCCCCCAGCGGAGCTGTGGGCATACACAGCCGCTCCTGCCCCTCAGGTCAGCACACCTGTGCCCCCCCACACCCTGCCCCTGTCTCAGGCAGCCTCTGCGGGCCGGTGCCCCCCAGGCACCAGCCTGGACACCAGCCAAGGGAGCCTCCCGGCTTCTTTCCCTGGGCCTGTGGCTCCCGCCTTGCGCTCCCTCAGCCAGTCCTCGGAGCCCAGGCCTCCGGAGCAGAGCCCTGGCCCTGGCGGCTGGGGTGGTACGGCAGGTCCCCCCTTGGAGGAAACCCACTGGTACTCAGTGAGATTAAAACTATCACTCCTTGCTGAATTGGCCTCTTCCACTGTTTTGCTAAATAATTAAAGACCCCTTATTAAAAGAGTTACCATCTTAAAAATGTCAGCGCTTCATCCGTCATGTCCTTCCTCGGGCAGGCGGCCTGGGGCCGTGTCCGGGCCGCCTGGCTGGGGAGAACCCTTGCTGGGGCACCCGGGGTGGCCTCGAGGGGGTTGGGACGACCCGCTCTGGGCCCAGAGTGGGGGCTGCTGGGCATCAGGTGGCTCGGCCTGGCCCTCTCTGGCACCGCTTCTCCTGCTACCTCTGAGCAGATTCAGAGACTCCAGAGGGAAGGGCTGGCAAGGCAGGGCTGCAGCCACTTTCCACCTCTGCCCAGCCTGTGTTCTGCCCGTGGCTTTCCTTCTTCCAGGCCCAGGCTGGGCTGGGGCGGATCAGCCAGGGAGGGTGTGGTTTCTGCGATGGAGGAGCTCCCCGCGCGGAGGGCGGACAGTGGACTGAGCCTGGAGAGGCTGGGAGGTCTCGAGCAGGTGTGCAGAGGGGTGAGGGAGGGCAAGGAAGCACCACATAACTTTGCCCGTGACAATCAGCCCGATCAGAGAAGGGGTGTGTGTGTGGCACCCTGAAGGTCCAACACAAGTGCACAGAGCTTAGAACAAGGTTCCCCCTCAACCTTTCAAACACAAAGCAGCTGATGTAAAGACTTCAGAGTGTGCATTACATTCAGGAATTCATTCAACAAACGGTTGGCATCTGCTGTATGCCAGCAACCACACCGGGCCCCGAGAAAGGAAATGAGGGCGCCTCGTAACGCGTGCGGTCTGGTGGGGGACAGACTCGAACTAGCCCGTGATGCTGAGCACAAGCAGTGACCGCTGTGGCCGCGGAGGGAGGTCACTTCTGCATGTGATGGAGAGGGAGAAAACAGCTAAGCAGGTTTTGAAGGATTCGCCTGGCTGCCCTGGAGACTCAGAGCAGCTTGCGTGACCCGACAGCGGGGCGTGGAGGGACAGCGCCGTGGTGGGAGCAAGGAAAGGACTGAGGAGTGGAGGGAAGGGCCTGGGTCTCCCAAGGGGAGGTCCAGAGTGCTGGGAAAGAGAGCACTAGAACCTTCTGGAATGATTCAAGCAGGAAAGGAGGCTGCTTGGAGGCGTGATCTCCGCAGGTCCCGTGGAAATGGAAGGCGGCAGAGCGGGTGAGGAGGGGAATTGTGTGGGCTGTGGGCTGTGCTTGAAGGGCTGGTCAGCAGCGTGACCCTACTTTCCCCGGCAGCCTGGGGGTGAGCCCCGCCAGAGCCTGACTCCCCAAGGAAACCATGGCCCTCTAGTGAGGGGGCTGTCCCAAGACACCTCTCAGGGCGGAAGGATTTAGTCACCCCTGGACCAGAAGGCACAGGCCCCTGCAGGGCCGCCAGGCAGGTCAAGGGCTTGACCTTCAGCTGGACCCGACCTTCCGCCACACCCACCCTCGTGTGGGAAGAGTGGCCCATGTGGTGGGAATTTTCAGGTCTTCCCAGAAGGTTGTAGCGGCAGGAAGGCCCAGAGCAGCTTCTCTGTGATCGGGCAGACGGACAAAGGAGAGTCCTGGAGCCCTGGGTGGCTGTTAGGCTTTTATTGAGCTTTACCAGGGACACGGCAGGCGGGCGGGGGGCGGGCGAGTCTTCACCCTTTCTGGGCTCTTCGGTGTTCTCTTGTCTCGTTCTCTCTCTTCTGCTCCTGTCCTACTCTTGGTTCCGCTCCCGCGCCGCCGCCCTTATAAGCTCCGTCTCAGCCCAGGTGCGCCCACCTATGCAGGCCCACACCCGCTCCAGGTGTCCCCCGGGGGGGCGTGCAGGCAGCACCGCAGGGATCCATCATTAATGCTAATGGCGGGAGGGCGGAAGAGCCTGATGCTTCCTCGCTTACCCTACGAAGGTGCGAGGTCCCCTTCCAGGAGGAACGTCTGCTTGCTCTGCTACCGATAGGCCGGTGAGGACCGGGGAGTAAGGCCAGGCGGTCACCCCACCTCCGTCCCGCCGGGGTGCCAGCTGGGCCTGGACTGACACGCGCCTTCGGCGTCCAGCCGGTGTCAGGAAGGGGACTCGTGGCGCCCTGAGCCCCTCCTGTTCCCGCCTCCGCCGGGCCAGGGCCACCGGGTCCCCCCGGGACGAGCTCTTGCTTCCCGGCCTGGAAGGCGGAGGAGCCGCTGGAGAACCAGGCACCCCACAGGCCCCGCAGCTCCAGACGATTCCCAGCTCGCTTCCGCCCACCCGCTCACCTTGCTGTCGGCAAGAGTTAAGTTTTAATGAGAAAAGAATTTCTCTCCGGAATATTGAGTATAATTAAAACTCTGCCGTGGGAAAAAAAAAAAATAAAAAAACCCAGCAAACACTGAAAGCACCGGAGGAAGTGAGAATGGTAAAGCACAACCCCCATTTTCCTCTCCCTACGACATGGATTATTAAGTCAGGTTTGAAAAAGTTCCTATTAAATATTTAAATATCTCATTAAATATTCATCATCTCAAAAATTGCTTCCTAACAGATCCTTAGGTAAATACAACAATATTTGATCACAAAAGCTGCGAGGCCTGACGGAGGCTCAGAGAGGCCGAGGCTGTCAGGGGCTGGGTTCCCACAGGTGCGGAGTCCCCACCCCGGGTAGCACCCCGGCAGGTGCCTCCCCAGCGGGGCCGCGGGTGGGGCCCAGGGTTTGCGGCTGGACGCTCCGGGCGCAGGGCTGCTGGCGCTGCTGTGCCCCTAGTCAGGCTCTGTTGCTGAGCGGCCCCCCTGCACCCACAGGGGCCGGCTTCCCGGGGGGCTGGCCCTGCCCCCGCCGCCGTGGGAGGGTCGGGAAGGGACTGTGAGACCCGTCGAGGCTGGCTAGAGACCCCTACGGTCCCTCCTGGGGCAGTGGGGGACTGTTCCCCAAGGCTCTCGCAAAGTGTGCCCTGGCCCTGCCTCCCCTGGCATGGCTCTCTGGTCCACCCAAGTGGAGTCTCCATGGGCAGCACCTGCTGGGGTCCCCCGCCCTTTCCTGCCTCCCAGGCGCTGAATCTGCGGGAACTTCAACTGGGCATTCCCACCCCAGTGCTGCTGGCGTTTGTGCTGGGTCATTCTTTCTCAAGGACGGGGGTGGGGGGTGGCTGTCTTATGCATTGTAGGGTGTGCAGTAGCACCCCTGGCCCCTACCCACTAGCTGCCAGCACTGGCACCCCACCAGTCAAGCCCCTCTAAAGGGAACCAAACATTACATGCTCCTGTGGGGCGAAATAAAACCCAGGGCGAGACTGCTGCTGTGCAAACGCTTGCCAAGCTGGGATGGCTGGCAGTGGCGGGGGGTGCACAGCGGAGGGGGGCTGCAGGCGGGAGGGAGGGGCCAGTCTTGGGGAAAACGTTGCCTGTGTGTGGAAGCTAGTGGGGAGGTGCTGAGCACGGGACAAGAGTTCCCAAGGGGCATCTTCCCTGAAGATATCGGGGTGCTGCCTCCACTCCTCTCCCTGTTCCCTCCTCCCTGCCTTGGCCCCCAACCTCACAGATCCCTACTGGGGGCCAGCAACACAAAAGCCCTGTCCCTCTCCACCCAGGCTCCTGACCACCCCGCAGCCCTTCCCTGACCCTGCCTCCCCCAAGCCCCTTAAAGCCCTTCCCAGACTCATGGGGCAGTGGGGTAGGCGCTGGACTGAGGGGTGCAGTCCTGGACTCTGCTTATCTCCACCGGACCCCAACATTCCCCTCAGTCCTCGGCTGAACAGCAGGCGCAGGCCTAGCCTAGAGGTTCACCAGGGGCTGCCCACCTCAGCATACTCTAGTAGTTGGGGGTGTCCCTGAAGCCTCCCCAATACGAATGCAGCACTCAGAGGGCAGGGTCTGCATCATCTTCTCCCTCATAGGGAGAAGGATGGAGCTGATGTGGGGGACCCAAGGCTGGGTTTAAGGAACCACCCTACATCCCGGGCCAGCATTCACCGCTGTGCTGGGGGAGTGGGTCTCACACAACAGACGCTTGGGCCAGGAAAGCTAAGCCATTCACCCAAGGCCACACGTACCATGAACTCAGGCTCCCCCGGCTTCCTCTGGGTAGGCCAGGATGCCACCTAGAGCGCCCGCTGCAGGACAGGCGTGGGCACAACCCAGCCCTGTGACCCTGGCACTTCACAACTGGGACCTCAGGGAACATGGCCCCTCTCTCGAAGCAGCTCCCTAGTGAGAGGGCCCTGGACACCATCGCTGGCACCAGCAGGGGGCGGTGGGGGGGCACCTGCTGGGTAGTTCTTGCCATCTGAAGGCCAGTGTCCTGCTTGGGGAGACGAGCCAAGGGTGAGGTCCCAGGGTCAGCCCGTTGGGGATGCAGCCTGCTCAGCGGCCTCCGGCACTGACTTCGAGGCCATCATCTGCAGGCCGTGGATCCGAGCCCCTAGGGGGTGTGGACGGTCCCAGCCCTCTGTAAGAGGAGAGCTAGTGTAATGGCAGGAGGACACGGAGCAGGTTCTCTATGACCGGAGCAGACGGGTGAAGGAGGAGTCTTGGAGTCCTCAGTGGCTTTTCAGGCTTTTATTGGGATTGACCAGGTACACGGCAGGCAGGGGTGCTGGGGGGCCGGGAGGCTGGGCTCTGCCCAGGCTCTCACTCTACCTGGGCTCTCCAGCGTTCTCTGGTGGCCTTGTTCTCTGCTGCTCTCGTGGTTCTTCTGGCGTCCCCGTGACGCCGCCCTTAGAAGCCCAGTCTCAGCCCAGGTGAATCCCATCTCCATATGCCCACACCCCACTCCAGGTGCCGCCATCAGGCATGCGTTCGGGACTGCAAGGATCCATCATCTATCCTGATGGCGGGAGGGCAGAAAGCCTGATGCTTTGTCACTTACCCTACAGCCATCCTCTGCGAATTCTGCCTCGTAGGGTCATTGAGGACCATGAGGGGTTGTGGGCCACGGGCCTGCGTGCAGGGATCTCTGTAGGCATCAGCAGCCGGGACACAGACAGAAGTCCAGGGCGATGACCCGGGTGGCTGAGCTGGACCAGAACGTTGACCCCTGCAGCCAAGGGGCCAGCAGGTGCCGAGGCTCCACCCACCACTGTGGCCTCAGCGCTCTTATTCTTGGCCTTGTGAGAGCCCAGATGCAGAAGTGGAGACAGGTGGGACTGCATTTCCCGCAGGTGCCCCGGGCAGCAGGCCCCGCCCCTTCCCGCTCTGCCTGGGAGATTCAACGCCGCCCCGTGCAGGTTAGCAGCATATTGGATTCCAACGAGTCATATTTTAACGCTCCGAACAGTTGCAGGCGACAGAAAACCTGTTTCTTTCCCATTTTATACATCCAGGAAATTTGTACCACATGCAGCCTGCATGTCATTACACACTTTAAAATATTGCATGCTCTCCTGCAGAACCCGCAGATCCATCACACTGCGGATAAAACACGGGGGTGGGGGGTGGGGAGAGAGTCCCTCCAACAGGGCCCCCGCGAGAACAGCTAAATCCAGGCTGCCTGCCTCTTACCAGTAAGAATGGTGCTGCCGCCCCCACCCCTGAGGCTCATCTCCCGGAGGCTGAGGGACAATCTGTTATTTCCCCAGGGAGGATGGGAAGGTGCTTGCTCTGGAGAAGCGGGTGTAATTGCAGAGGCGCGGGCTGGGCATCGTGTTAATGGATGTAGGAGCTGGGGCTGGGCGGCAGTGCGCCATGCTGAGCCTCAGGACCTCCCCCCGACTGTGCTTAGGCTGCAGGCCAGGGAGACCACCCCTCCTGCCTGCCAGCCAGCCCCTTCTCCCCTCCTGGCTCCAACTGCGAGCCGTTTGCATTCATTCTCTGCACACCGCACCTCTCAGAGCCGCGGGGACACTTTGGAAAGCAGATCTCCAAGCTCCAGATTGGCCGTGGCTGCCTGGCCGGCCAAGAACAGCCCTGCCCCTAGGCTCACCCTGCACCTGCGTGGGGGGCTCCTTCCCCGAGGCACCAGCTGGTCCCCTGGGCACTGCCCTGGGTGGTCTAGACTCTGCCCAAGGGGTGCAGAGGCCAGTAAGCTCCTCCCTGCTAGAACCTCAGACTTGGGTCTCCCCATGCCAGGACTGGGGAGACAGAGAGGCCTGTGAGGCCAGGCTCCTTGAGAAGTTTTACAGTGGGGAGGGAGGCAGCCATTCCTCCCTTCGAGAAGCCTTGTCAGTGCAGGCTCCTTGCAAGCCGGGGGCAGGGCTGGCAGACAGCGGAGTGGGGCGGAGGGGAGAGCATCTGTTCACCAGGCCCCAGGGGGGCCGAGTCCCCTGCCCACCCAGATGGCCCATCAGCCCCCAAGTACCTGGCCCAAGTACCTCCTCAGAGCCAGGCTTTGGACAGACATGGCCAGCAGGAGGGGGCGGGTGGAGAGGAGAGGACCGGCAGAGTGGAGGGTCCAGTCCCTGCCTGGGAGGGGTGGACAGCACTGTGGGGAAACTCAGAAACTGGACAGAGTGGACACCAAGGGAAGAGCAGCACCCACTCAGGGGCTGGGACTTGGGCAGCCAGCGCTGGACAGGAGCCATTTGCATGAGCCATTTGCATCTTGGGGACAAGGAGCCCCCCGGATGAGGGCCCCAGAGGGCAGGCCTGCTCTGCCTGGCCCCCATGGCATCCCAGCACCTGGAACAGGCAGGCCCCGGCAGGTGAGGGAGCTCAGGTGTCCCCTGGGCAGGGGTTCTCCCAGCCAGGCCCTTTCTCCTCCACCCTCCACGTTCTGGAAGCCGCAGCAGCTTCGCCAGGGCTTGGGCGCAGCGGGTCCCAGTCCCTGGCCTGTGCCGGGGCCACCGTACAGGTTTGCTTTGGTTTATTAATTGAGGTGACATTCACAAAACATGGAATTAACCATTTTCAAGTGAACAATTCCCAGGCGTCTGGTACATTCGCAAGCCTCCTTCTAGTTCCAGAATACCCATCACCTCAAAGGAGAGCTCCCGTGCGCCCCCAGACCCTGGCACACCTGCTCTCTCCACGGGCTTGCCTGTCCCGGCCTCTCCAGACCAACATGTGCTGGCCCTGGCCCCGCGCACCAGCCACCACCGCTGCCTCGCGCCCGGCTGAACCAACACTCCCTGGTGAGGCCCCGCGGGCTCAGGTGTCACCCGTCAGGGACAGGCCACGGGCCGCTTCTTCTGCCCTGACTCGGGGGTGCACGTACTGGAGAGGCTGTTTCTGGCCCCTTGGGGACCATCCTCCGAGGCATGACAACTGCTCGGACATAGGCGGATGATGTTGGGCTCTTTTGAGGAGCGGGCCACGGGGTCTTGGCGAGTTTCAAAGTAGATTTTGACTGGGCTTCCAGCTGGCGCTCTGCCAGCTGCGAGGACAGAGGGCACATGTCCTCCCCAGGGCAGGCCAGGGGTGGGTGGCATTGTTGAGAAACAAGGAGAGAGAGACAGTGGGTGCCACTGAAAGTCTGCACCTCCTCCTGGGGCCGGGGAATGAGGCCCAGGGCAAGGTTTGTGGCAGAGAAGTCTCAAAGGAAGGGCGGTGTCTTGTCCAAGGTGGCACAGCCTCTGAGTGCCAGCCTTTCCAGCTGCACCAGGCTGCTGGTTAGTCACTACCTAAGCCTCACTCGCATGGCATGGTCATTGCCATTCTGCAGACCAAAGCGGCTCGGGGCCCTGGTGACGCAGCCAAGGGGCCTGACGCTGCTAAACGCCTCCCGAGCCCCGGGGCCATCCCCGCTGCACTCACAGGGTCCGAGCGGCCCACGAGGCCGTCCCCGGATGCACAGGGGACCTCCACACATGCTCCCAGCACATTTGCTTTCAGGGGACAGGGCAGGGCTGGGCGGAGCACCCCGAGACCCCAAGTCGTGGCTCTCGGCCCATCCCAGCCTCTCCTTGGCCGGGATCTGCCCTGCCGGTGACGGTGGCAGGCGTTTCTGACCTGACCCCAGCTGGGTGGCCTGGCGTGGGGCGTCCTCTCCGCCCAGCGCTCTGCCCTGCTGCCCTCTCTCTTGTAGGGATGGTTTTGTGAACTTGCGAAAAAATCAGGAAAAGGCCGGTCCCCCCGTCCAGTCCATTAATTCTGCATGCTCAGGCCCAAATTAACCTTGGCAAGACTTGGAGAGGAGAGAGTAATTCTAACCTTAAAAATCTGCTGATTAAAGCTGGTTTCAGGAATTCGATTCCACTTAATGTCTTGGCGGGGAGCCCAGCCGCGCATTAACAGAGCCACAGACTCGTCCTGGCATTTCCCTTCACCTTCTTCATAAACAAAACCCCATCCCTGTTTTAAGCAAGTGTCCTTCCCCGGACTCCCTGGCCACGTCAGCTGCGCGTGGGGACCGGAGGGTGTCAGCCGCCTGGGTGGCCGTGCCGGGGGCGGGGGCCGAGGGATTCCAGCGGCTCGGCTCGGAGAGAGCTGAGCAATCACAGCCCAAGGCCCTGGACGCCCGGCCTGGGGGCTCCCAGCCCCTGAGTGCCAAGCAGGGCGGGCGCTAGAGAGAGGCCGGTTCCCGGGCAGCCCTGGCCTTCGTGCCGTCCAGAATGGCCTCTGGGGGCTCCGGGAGCTGCCCCTGCATCTTAAACAAGCCCCTGTGGGGGGTGACCCTGGAGAGGGCCGGCTCCCTGGGTAACCCCTGGCATCCCAGGACGCAGCTGGTCCATGGAGTCCCAGGTCCTGCCACTGGCCCCTCAGGCTGACACAGGCAAAGGCCGTTGAGAAGCAGTGGTCTGAGCAGGCCGCGAGGCAGAGGACGCCAGGCAAGAGGAACCTGCTGGGCCCATTTTCCTCATCAGGGTCCTGGGTGCAGGGGCACCTGGTGCACGGGGCGGGGGTGGGGGGCCTCAACAGCTCCTGGTAGGGGAGGGGAGGAGAGGCCAGAGGCAGATGGGGCCAGTATAAACTGTTTCCAGAAGATTCCACCCACTTGGCACAGCTCCTTTGAAGAAAGAAAGGAAATTTCGCGTCTGTATTTATTATTTATGCCCAGCACTTTAAGGAAGTATTTGAGATATAAACAGCCGAGGTGTCGAGAGAGTCCACAGGAACCCAAGAAGGCAGGACAGGGGAGCGGATGCCCGGCTCAGCCAGGGGAGAGGGGTGGCGTGGGGGACCAGGGACCGGGACCAGGAGCGATTCCTAAGACACGGAAATGACCCGGCGCTGGTTCCCCCAAGTGGAAGGCGATGCAGGGCACTGGGAGGGGTGGGGTGCAAGAGACCAGTTGGCCTTTGGGGCCCTGACAGGGTGGCCAAGGGCCTAGGCTGGACCCCAGCAGAGGCTCCTCTGGGTCATGAGCCCAGAGGCCAGGGAGAGTGGACCGCTGCCCCCCAGCACCCCCACCCTGGCCTCTGGACTGAGATTCATGCCTTGGGTCCGCTCCTCTAAATCTAAATTTACCTGATTATCAATTTTCAGCTATTATCCCATTTTATGCCCACTAATTTATGAATCCTGGCACCCCCTGAAACAATAAAGCTGAAGCTCCAGGGATTTGATTTATATCTTCAAACATGATTTTTATGCCTTTTTATCTAAAAATTCATTTAATTTTTATTGGGCTCCTCACTCATGTCGTGGTTAGGTGGTGGTGGCTTTATTTGGAGGTGCTGGGGAGGGGGCCTGTGAGCCAGGGGGGCTTGGGAGACAGAACCCAGGGGCCCAGCGGGGCTGATGCTGGCGGTGCCCCCGGCAGGGCCGTCATCTCTCCGGTCCCTGGAAGAGGCCAGCGGTGAGGGGCCTCTGCTGGCCATTTCCCCTCCAGGTCCCTTTCCAGCTGCTCAAGGGGCCTGTGCTATAACAATGGCCTGGAACTTTCTGTGGCGATGTTGGGGAGCCTCCAGCCTGCAAACTGAGGTCCCTCTCCCTGTGGTCCACCCACAGGGTTTCTCCCTCTGCTCACCGGCACCCAGAGGCCTCCTCCCTCCCCCACAACCTAGTGCCCACCTGCCCTCCCCCCCGGCAGAGCTCCCACCTGGAGGGTATCCTTGGCCCTCGCTGATCTCCCCACCCAAGTGCCCCCTCCCCTGAGTTCCTGACGATGCAGGGGCCCCGGAACTCACCTGTCCCTGGGGCAGCCACTCACAGGGTTTTCCACAGGACACCACCTGTCCCAGGCCTGCTGGCACCACCTTGATCTGGCTCTCCCCCATATTAGAGCAGAGGGGTTGCCAGTCTCACGAGTTCAGTGCCTTCCCATTGGTTCCTCTCTGCCCCTCCACCCCTGCAGCTCCGAGGCTCCTGCCTTCACAGCCAGCCTGGGCCGCCCGGTCCCGTGTCCCTCCAGGGTGCACCAGGCCTCTGCCCAGGGAAGGGGCTGGACTCCCGAGGCAGCACCCAGTTCCGATCCCAGCACTGGCATGTCTGTGACCTTGGGTGAGCTGTCGACAGCCTCAGCTGCAGAGAGATTGGTCACCCCTAGCTCCGAGCTTAGGGGAACACCCCATTCATTGGCCAGAAGCCCCATTTCATGTCCTGGAAGAGCAGCACATGGGTGCTGGGCTGAAGAGCAGCCCCCTCTCAGCAGGAGGGATCCTCAAGACCTCCTGGAATGAATCTTTAGGATCCTGTCCGCCTGCCTGGAGGAGGCCCCAAGAAAGTACAGGGCTCAGGCGTAGCTTCTGCGGGAGACCCTGGTCCCACTGGGCAGCCTGAAATTGACCATGGTTGGCATGTGCCTGTGTGACACCCCGGTGTCTGTGGGGGGTGCCCTGACCAGGCCCCTTGCCATCAGCTTGACTCCCTTGCTGTCTGGACTCAGGCCCCTGGGTGGCAGGGCCTGGGTCCCCTGGGTGGCAGGCAGGCCCTGGGCTGCTCTGGGGATGCGCTGCAGATTGTGGCAGGCAGGAGGCCGCTGGGGGCCCAGTCACTGATGATCTAATGTTCTGGTTCCCTCCTGTCACCCAGCCCCGGAGGCCGAATCAGGCTGCAATCCATTTAGCTCAAACTAATTTTAAAGCAATTCACTATTTAACAAGTTCTGAGCCCCAGTGCTTTTGCAGGCAGCATGTGAATTGAATCATTTGCTCTAATCTTGGATTAATACAAACCCAATCCTTCAGCGAGGCCTGCCCTGGGAGAAGCCCCGGACTTCACCCTTCACTTTGGAGGAAGGCGGGCTTTTCAGAAGCCCGGACTCCGGGCGTTGGTGGGCGCCTGCGTGAGGCTGCAGGGACGGGCCTGCTGGGGGGAAGCTTTGGGGCAGACAAGGATGGTTGGATCCTCGCCCTCCTGGCCGTGTGAGCTTGGCCAGAGTGCTGCCTGCTGCGCCTTGGCCTGCCCCGGATGCTCTGTGCAGGGCGAGGTGGGACTGGAGACAGAGGCCAGAGGAGCTCTGTCCGCACACGAGGTCCTTCTGTGCCTCTCGGGATGTTTCCGTTTCCTGGGTGCTTGGGGAGCAGCGGGGTTGCTGGGATCTTGCTGCCTTGTGCTGACTTGGGGGACTCTGGGAAGTGCTGGAGGGTTTTTGCTACTACTGGGGCTTCTCCCGATGGTCATGTCAAAGCTGGGGCCCTGCAGCAGTGAGGGTCCCAGGGTGGACCCACAGTGGTGAGAGCCCTCCCGGTGCTGTGACCCCAAATCCAGGAGAGATCAGAGTGACAGACCCCGCCGCCTGTCCTAGGAAAGCAGGAGGCCCAGGCTAGAGAGATGAGAGAGACAGAGCGAGGGAGGGAGGGGAGTTCCGGCCCCGAGCCTGCTCTTGGGCCTTGCGTTCTCGGAGCTTCCCGTGTCCTTGCAGGAAATCGCCTTCAAATGCTTGCTGGGCCTGCGCGGAGGCCAGAGCCGGACAGTCAGGCTCTGCTCCAAATGCAAAGCCGTCTGCCCGCCGGTCATTATGGCCCCGTGGTGGGGGGCGCGCCGGCGGGGGGGCCCGCGTGGAGGTGCAGACCTGCCAGCCACGTCCTGCGCCGGGAGCGTGGGGGGACCGTGGGTCGGGAGGGCTGGTGTCCGCCGCGCCCGCCCTCGCGTGTCCACCTCATCTGATGTCTTCCAGCCGCTGCCCAACGGGAGACCCTGACTCACCCTTTGGAGGCATCACAAAGGCCACTTCCTCTTCGGTGGCTTTGCTGTCTTCAGCCTCCCCGGGCCCCACCGCCCCCTCCTGGGCGCCCTGCCCTGACGGGGCTCTGGGCTTGCTGGCGTGCGCTCTCCCAGGAGCAGACGACGCCAGCACCTGTGCAGGGAAACCGGCTCACGCCTGCGTCTTACACGGGGGTCGCGGCCATCCAGGTGCCCTTGGCCGAGGGCGCGGCTGTCCCGCCTGCGCCTGCTCCGCCTCCCGCCTTCGCGGCCCACAAAGCTCTGAACAAATGGCCTCGGCCCCCTCGTCACTTCAGAGCAGGATTAAATCCTCTTCGGGGGATTTCCCTTCCCCTTCTCTTATCTCTTTGGCTCTGTCGCCTTTACCCCCTGAGACATTCATGTGGGCCTCAGAGGCAGGTGTGAGAGATAAACCACACCCTTGAAAGCCCCTTTCATGCCGAGACCGGTGGGGGAGAGGGGAGGCCCGAGGGAACCCCAGCCAGGCCAGCGCCAGCCCCTGCCCCCAGCTGCTGCCAGACGAGGGCAGGCTGTCTGCAAAGGAGCGAGCAGAGGGACCCCGTAAAGACAATGACGGGGTGCTGACAGCACCCTCACCTCAGGACACAGCAGGTGTTGTCTGTGTGTTATGGGGAGACTCACGGAGGAGGAGGGCTGGGGAGCAAGCTTTCCATCACCCCTGGGGTGCTGGGGGACACTCTAGTCTGGCCTGGGTGCAAAGACAGAGGTCGATCTTCAAACAGCCCTACTCCCCCAAGGCGCCACCCCAAAGGTCCGACCTCCCCAAAGTCCCACCTGCACCGCCTTCCCTGCAGCACTGCTGGCTTCCCCAGTCCCGGCTCCCGGGGTCTCGAGCTCCAAGAGTCCCCACCGAACACAGCGCACGGGTCCCCACTGCTGTTCTCTAGAGCCGCCGGGACCAGTGGGGCTTTCCGTGATGACAGAATGTTCCAGACCACCCTACAGGGTAGCCACTCACCACATGCACCTGTGGAGCCTTTGACGCCACCGAGGACCCGGCATTTCCATTTTATCTCATTTGTCTTGACTTGAACTTGAACAGCAGGTGACTGTCCTGCCTCATCTCACTGGATCCCGCCGAGTTCACAGCATGAGGTGCTGGTTCCATTCGCCCAGGGAGTCGGTGAGGGTGCTGTTGGTGATTTTGGGGCGCTGGCCTCTGCGGCGCCTTCCTTGCCTGCCCTTGCGTGCACCTCACGCACACTTGTGAACGAAGCGTGGCTTTTTCATTTTTCACTTTTTTTTTTAAAGATGTATTTATTTATGCATCAAGAACTGGGGTGCAGGCCAGAAGTGCAGGAGGTGAGAGGATTCACCAGAGACAGAGTGGGGAGCAGAACAGGTGGATCTACTGAAGTACACTGCGGAGGGGAGCAGCGGGGAGACAGGACAGGTCTGCTGCTGTAGACAGGAGCTACCACGTGGGTAGCTCCCTGGCCGGGGTCAAACTTGTGCTGCAGAGGCTGTAGAGAGCTTGACAGCGCTGTGTCTTTAACCCCTGCGCCACCAGGGAGGCCCCGGCTTCTTCACTGTCTAATGGTCGGGGCAGCCCAGAAGAACGTGCACGATGCGCAAAATGATGTAAACTGATGTGAAGTCCGCGTCTCGGGATCTGGGCGTGACAAGTTCCCAGCAGAGGGGGCAGGGACAGCAGAGGCTGCTGGCTCACTGGATAGCTGCTGCCTGACCCGTGATGGGGGCCAGACTACCGAGGTGAGACAGCATGTGTAAGACCCCTCACCCCCGGGGGTGCTTCGGGGCCTCCCCCACTGACCAGGTCAGGGAAGGCTTCCTGGAGGAGGTGCCCCTGGGATGTGCCTGCTGGGGGCGCTGAATGAATCAACCTTGAGATGGGACACCCCTGAGGGTGGGTCAGAAGGGAGTGCCCTGCTCATAGTCGCACCCCAAAACCCCAGCCCGCAGACTTCACTCAGCACGGGAAGGTTCCCGTCATTGACCCGCCGAGGCCATCGGTCTGGAGCCTGACCAGCCCTGGGCACCTGCGCCCGCAGGGAGAAGCCCCTGTGAGCCGCCGCAGCCGCCACCCCCCTCAGAAGCTCCCTCTCTGCATGGGAAGCACTTGCTTTGAACTGAAGGGGGCGCGTGTTTGCTCCCGGTTTCCCTGTAATTTTATCTTTCCTTTTCATTTAAGGGGAAAAAAGCCCCATCGTGTCATAAAAGCAATTTCGAGAACTTCAGAAAGAAGTCTCCCTCGCTCAGCGGTCACGCTGCAGGGAAGAGTCAGCCTCGCTCTCCAAATATAACTAATTCGAAAGTTGCTCTCGTCTGCGGCCGGCGTCTCCCCGGGTGTCCTGTGACGGCGCCTCTTTCCCGTCTCCTTTCTGGGTGTCCACACTTGAACGAGGGGCCCCGGCATCCCCCACACATGTGCGCACGCACACTCACAGTGCACCCGCCGGCCCCTGGTGGGACTGACCCCCAACCACATCTTGTCCTCAGAGGGATCCCCGAGGGGCCCCCCAAGCCTGGCCAGCAAGCAGCAGGGGTTTGCACAGCGCAGGTCGCCGCCGACAGACCCGTCTGCTCTTCTGCGCGGCGTGTGGCAGCTGGAGCTGGGCCGCAGCCTCGGGCCGCACCGCGCATTCAGCCTCCCGTTGGCTCGACGGCGCCATCACCCCGGCCAGAAGTGGGCAGGAGGGCGCTGAGCCAAGACCGTGGTGGCAAAGGGAGCCGCGGGTGGCCTGGGGGAGCACGGGGCCCCGGGCGGCTTGGAGGGAGAGATGACCGTGACCCCCAGGTCGCTGACCCGCTCGGCTGTGTCTGCGCTGCAGGCATCTGCCAGGGCAACGCCCTCCGGGGCCTCTCCGGCGGCCTCCCCCGAGCTGAGATGTCCAGACGCCGCCGCTCCCAGCCCAGACGAGCCCAGTCTGCACGTGCTGTGTGCTGCGTGTCTCCACCTGGAGGTCTCTCGAGCCCCTCAAGGTCGCCAAGTAGAATTTGAAGTCAGCCCTCCCCCAGCGGTCCACTGCACCCATGCTGCTGTCCAGATGACCAGGGCGGCCGTGTGCCCAGCTGCCCAGCCAGACAGCCGGGCATCGCTCTCGTTTCTCTGCACTCACCACCGCTGCGGCCATCGCGGCCCTCTGGCCGTCCTGCCGGTCAGCAGCAGGCACGTCTGGCCTCCCCAGTGGCCCCTCCTCTGGACTCCAGCTCTCATAGGGCAGTTGCCGGAAGCCTCCCCGCCACAGGGAGGGAGCAGCAGTCAGTGGGAAAGGAAGCTTCACGCTTTAAGATGGGACGTCGAGTCACTTTCAGGATGGCGTCAAGTCCATGACCAAGGCCCGAGCCTTCAGAGCAAATATTCAGTGTTCGCTGCTGGGGGCCTTTGCTAAACCAGAGCTGGCTTCCTGGGGCCCCTCTGGGACGGCTGTGGGCCACCTTCATTCAGACACCTGTGGCCCCTGGCCCCGGGAGCTCCCGGGGCGGGGAATACCCAGAGCCCGGAAGGGTTGGGGGTGGGGGTGGGGGTGCTGAACAAGGTGATGGGAGGGACCAGTCCCCTCAGGCTTTCTCAGTCCTTGGGGAGCTTGACCTCCCTCCTGTGATGCTATTTGAGCTGGCTCGCCCTTGTAGGGGGGCTGCCCCTCCCTCTCCCCCCCTCCCATGCCGAGACCACAGACATCACATCACCAGGGTGGTTTGAGCAATATCTAAAAATAAAATAAATAGGTTTGGAGTGAGGCCCCAGGGGCCCTCTGATTAAAGTGTACGAGGCTTGATGTGGAAATGGCCATTTTTCTTTTTAACATCTGTCTGCTTACTTGGACGGTTCTGGGACGTTCTGGGGAGGTGTGTTTGCCGGAGAACAAGAGACAGAGTGGTGCTGGGGTGACCCAGGGGACAGCGGGCTGTGCTTCCTTCTTCACGGGCCTGCACAGAATGGACTCACAGGCGGGTTCGCCCAAGTCTCGTGATTCCTGCCTGTGGTTCGTGGTGCTGCAGTGAACAGGCAGGATCGAGTGGGGGAAGGCCTTGTACATCAGCCGTGTTCTTTGCAAGTTTCTAAAAAACATGGTGGAAAGAGACAGGTGACGAGAAGTCGTGGCAAACTCTCCCAGGGCATGAATACCTGCAAAGAGCAGATGCGGAACCTTTTATTTCAAAGGGACAGGAGAGACTTCTCGCCACAATTTATGTCTCCCTGCATTTGGCTCATTGCATGAGTAAAAGTAATGAATCTGCCCACGAGAACATGCAAATTCGAAGGGAAAAGAGCAGATTAATGTTGCAGGTAGGTCGTTCATTCATTGCAACCAAATGCTCACAGTAAGTGTTCAAGTGTGAGTCTCCTTCAGCAGAAGGAGTGAGTTATCAAAAGTAAAAATAAGCCTCTGTATATTGAAAACCAAAAAGTCAGGAAAGAATATTGCCTTCTTAATAAGAAACACATTTTGTGGGCAAGAATTGCAAGGGAATCGTTTAAATTAATTTCCGCTTTGTTTGTTGGGTTTGTACAGGGCTCAAGTCCCGGCGGACAGAAATCTGTAAAAGTTCTAACATATTGGAAATCTGATTTCCTTGCAGCCAGAAGCCCGTAGTCCAGAATGATTTCTCTTTCCACTCTGCTAATCAGACAGGCAGGACTCACATGCACTCCTAGTCCAGGCAAATCACACACTTGGTCTTTTTGGAGGTGTAAAAAAATACACGTGATAAAAGCCTTGGGATCAGAGCTGCTGGCCTTTTCTCTCTGCGGAGCTGGTGTCGGGGGCGTGGGGAGTGTGGTGAGGGTGAAGGGAGACTGCCCATCCTTGTGCTAGGAGGCCCGGGGGCCCTGCTTTTCTCTCTGCCCCACCCTTCTGGAACTCGTGCTTTGGGAAGCCAGGGGAACGCTGAGGAGACCATTCCAATGTGTTTTGGAGGCTGTCAGGGCAAAGCAATTCCTCTTCCCACTCACACTCTTGGGGTTCGGTTGCAAGAGGGACCTGATGAATTGCTCTCCTCCTCAGAGCCCTTTCTCCACTTCTGCCTACAGTCAGCCCCGACACTGCCCCGTGCCCACAGGCACAGCCTGCAGGACCCCCTGCTCCACTCCCTGACCAGCTCCACCCACCGGGATCTGTGCCCTCCTCACTGTCCACCCACACACCCCTCCTGGACTCCAGCTGCCACCCCACCTTATTCTCCAACCTGGCTTATTCTCCAAAGCCAAAACCATCTGCACGGGGTGCATGTTTATACTTAGAACACACACGAATATATATATAAGTGAGCAGGCTACAAACCAGGAAGAAGGAAATGCACAAGGGACCTCTTGGGTTCTGGAGGTCAGTCCTAGGAAGTCCGTCCCTTCTCCACCCCACTGCCTCGGACCTCCCAGCGGTCAGAGCACCTCGCCAGATGGTGATGACCCTCTGGCTGGGAAAGATCTGGAGTGTGTGTGTGATTGAGTCGATTCTGGAGCTTTCTGTCATCCCTGCCCATATACCATGGGTCTGGGTCCTATGATGAACTCCAGGTTAACTCCCAGCCTCTGCAGCTATAGGCAAAAACCATGCCGATGGGCGTCCCCCTGGTCCTTGGGTCTGGGCTCTCCCATGCCCCCACGGCCCCAGGGGTGAGCACCCCAGCTGTCCATCCTATCGCCAGGCTGCAGCCTGGGTCCCGCAGCGGGAGGCTGCGCTCGTGCCCCGGGCCGGCGGCAGTCCTGGGGCCCTCTGCTCCCCTCTGTCGCGCCGTCTTCCTCCTTCCTTTCCTCTTTCCAACTGAACTCTCGTTTTCCTCTCTCCCTAGTGCTTGTACGGCTGCTATGTCCATTCCTCCATCATCCCCACCTTCCACCGGAGGTGCTACTGGCTCCTTCAGGTAGGTGGCTGGGCCTTATTCTTCCTCTGTCTCCGGTGCTGGGGAAGGGTCTGCGGGGCGTGCGTGGGCGCGGGGCTCCTGCGTGTGAGGGAGCCGCGGCCTGGGCTGAGGCCCCTGGTGAGCGTTCCTGGAGGGATTTTGGCATGTGGTGTCGGGGCCAGCTGCGGGGCTGACCTGGGGCAGGGTCGGTGCCCAAGAGGCAAGAAAGCCTGTGTGTGGTGCAGGCGGGGGGCTTGTCCTCGCCCCGCCCAGGAGAAGGAATGAACCAGGTGCTTTCCGCCCCTGACTGGGCAGAGCCTGTTGACTGAAAGTACATTTTCTCGGTGGGTTCGTCCTGCGCGCGTGTGGCAGTGCACCTCTGGAGACATGCCAGGTGCGGTTGGATTGATTGGGGCTGGCTTTGGGGGGGTCAGTGAAGAGTTTGGGGTCGATTTGTGATGTCTGCCGTGAAGCTGATGGAGAAATAGGAAGTGCCGGGTCACCAGACACCAAGGGGCGGTGGCGACTGATCTCTGTCCATGGTGCTGCTCTGTCGTCTGTGTCCGTGGTGCTGAGCACAGCTCAGGCTTCCCAGCTCTTGTAGGTCGGTGGCTGTGGTCGTCCTGCGTCATGGAGGGTACTGATATGGGAATGGGAAGGTCTGAGGGATCCACCCCGTCAGGCTGGACCTGAGTCCTTTTAGAGTTTGTCCTCGAATCTCAGCGGCCCTCTAGAACCCAGCCCCGCTGGGCTTGGCAGCATCCCCTCAAATTCTTCCCACTGCTTCTAGGATGTGCTGCCTCTGGCCTTTCCTACAACTTCCTGCATCCACTGTTGTTCAAATTAGCCAGGCCCTGGGCCACGGTGGTTTGGGGGTGTGGTGGGGAGAGGCTATGCAGGTAAGATCCAGCCCAAGACGATTGCATGTGTTCAGAGAGAAGATGATCGCGTGTGCCGTGGACAGTGGAGACTCCCAGGGAAGGTGGCCTGGAAGGTGCCTTTGGGGTCCAGAGCCACCTCAGTGTGGACGCCCAGGCCCACACTAGATTGGGGCCTCCCCCCAGCTGTAACCAGACCACCCCCACCTTTCCGTTCTCCCTCAGTTCCCAGAAATAATTGTCTATGGTTCAGCAAGTTCATTAGCAGATGACATGCGAGACTGTCCGAGGATGTGCTGATTTGCAAAGGCACCGCTTCCTGGATGCCTTGCCCTGTTGTCAGTTTCCCTGGGGCTGTGTCTCTTGGAGGCTGGCGTGGCTGCACCTGTTTCTCTAATTGCTCAGTCCTGTGCCCTTGTGAAAAGGGCCTTCAGCACGGTCATGGGATGGCACTGTCCGTGGCATGTTCACAGCAAGGGCCCAAGGCACGTCTCCCTGGGTAGCAGGTTTTCGGTTCTACCTGGCTGCAGGTGTGGAGCATGGCATTCCACCTGAGAGCTGAGATCTGGGGGAATCACAGTCTGTCACCATGTCCCCACGGTCACACTCAGGTTGCCAGGGAAGCATTTTTATCCTGAGCAGCCTGCAGCCCCTGAAACTCGCTCCTGAGCCTCCCAAGATCCTGGTCCCATTTGGGACTTTTCCCTTTTCAGTTTTCCTGCCCCCACAGGACACCTCTCGGGTCCACCCTGCTGTGGAAGCAGCACCCCAGCAGCTGGCTGCCTACCAGTCTGGCAGCCCAGCTGTCTGTCCTCAGGGCTGCTGCCTCTCCTCCAGGCCTGTGCTCCTGCACCCACACCTCTGCCCACCCCTCTCATCCCATCACGCTCCTGTGGCTTTTTAATTCCACTAAATTTCTCTTCCCGGGATCCCGCAGCATCATCGGGCAGCCATGGGTCTGAGCTCATTACTCCCCAAGCGGGATTCCACCCACGCAGGCCCCCGGGTCAGATGCCTCCTAGACTCAGCTGCTCCCGCCCACCCCCCCCTCCCACCCGCCCGGCATCTGGGGCCAGGTGCGAAGGAGGAGGGGTCCTGCTCCCCTGTCCCTGCCCTCCCCTCCCTCATGCTTCAGTCCCCACCACTGTGCTCTGGAGGTGCAGCTGGGGTGGCACCTTCCAGTTACCTTGTTACCTTCCAGTTGGCTGGCCCTGCGCCCTCCACCCCGAGGCCAGTGTCACTGGATGTGGCTACTTCTGGGCCAAGTCGGGCCTGTTGGCTCTGCCCATTTGGGGGTAGAGGGCATGGTCACCCCACCCCTCCCTTCCGGGTCCTCAACTATCACTGTTGTTTCTGGGAGTGGGTGACGCAGCGCGGACATCGCAGGTGTGAGGCCCCAGATCCCAGTGGACACTGGGCAGTAGGAGGCCAAAGCAATTAGAGCAGAGCACGTCGGCCCGGAGCTGGGGAGGCCGCGGCAGCCGGCGCTGCTCAGGGCAATTTGTTCTGGTGCTAATTACAACGCCAGCATAATGACGGCGTGGCCAGGTTTAATTTCTCTGATATTAAATGGAAAAGAAGCGGTGAGACGCTGGCCCAGATGGAAATTAGCCCACATTTGTCTCTGACACCGATGACCAGGAAGGATGGGCTGGAGGTGATGGCGTCACCACGAGAGACAAGGCGGGGCTGCCTCAGGGCTGACCCCGGACAGAGCACCGGCTTCCTCTGCAGCCAGACTGTGAGGGCCGGGGCCCTCTGTCTCCCAAAAGGCCAGCGCAGAGTCCCACGGGGGAGGGACCTGCACGTCCTGTGGCCCAGGACTGGGGATGAGCAAGCAGGTCAGACCCTGGGGGGACAGGCTCCCGCCCCTGCAGGGAGGACACAGCTGACCAGCGCTTCAGGTTTTCAAGTCACTGGCTTTCTGGGGAGGACGTGCTTGTTCGTTCTCTCTCTCTCTCATAAACATTTTATTAGAATGTGAACAAGTACCTGGGCAAGGAACCAAACCTCCTCCTAGAGTGAGAGCACCAAGGGCTGTTTAGCCTTCGAAGCACAAGGTTGTGGCCACGGCTGCCGGGCCCGTGAGGTGACCTGCCCGGGTTGCGTCTCAGGCTCAAAGCCACTCTCAGGCCAGGTGACCTGAGCTCACGCCACTTCTCCAACTGACTCAGGACCTTGCGGGGATTTGCTCCATGACCTTGGGAAGCCCCCTCTCCTGGCACACACACGTCCTCTGGTCACAGCAGCGGTATTGCGGGGCTCACGTCCCAGCTGGCGGGATCCTTAGGCTCCAGTGAGCTCTCCTCTGCACTTCTGAGAGGGGCTGCTGAGGCCCGAGGCAGGCAGGGCCAGGCCAGCTTACCCCACTGGTCAGCAAGGGAGCTGAGGTGGGGTCAGGCCCACCCCTCTCCTCTGCTGCTGCCCAGCAAGGCCACAGTCACAGCCGCCAGGCCCCGAGCCTCGCCGGGGCCAGAGGAGGCCGGCCGCCCGCCAGCTGTCTGAGCAAGTCCGGCAGAAAGGCCCCTGGGCCTCCATTCCTCCCAGGCCTCGCCCACTGGGATTTCTGACGGGAAGGCTCAGGGCACCCCTGCCCTCGTCCCGCGTCTCCCCCTCCAGCCCCACACTCCAGCCCACTCAGCCTTCTCCCCCTGCAGAGAGCAGGCCCCGTCTCAGGCCAGACCTCCCAGCAGATTCTGTATGGCTCATTTGGAAACTATTTCTGCTTCTAATGAGTGTTTTTCTCTTTGCCCTTGTCCTCTAAAATGCTTAATGAATGTTTTCCGTGCTGGAGTGAAGTGGGGGGTGTGCCCGGCATGTCTGGTACCTCCACTGGGCTGTTGGGCTGCTGAGACCAGCGGGGTGGGGTGGAGGCCACGAGACCCCTCCCCAGCCCTCCGGGTGGCACAGAGGTGCTGCAGGGGCATGAGCGCTGCCCCGCAGACACAGCGGCTGGGCTGGACCCCGGACTGGTGCCTCCTGGGTCGCTGGGCCATGACACACGTGTGGGCTCTGAGTTCTACAACGTTTGGGTTTCAGAAGAAACTGGGCCCTGGTTCTGCGCGGATAGCCCGAGCATCAGCAGCTGTGACCACACCCCCAGGTCGTGGGATGAGATGGAGAAGCAGGGACCCCCAAAGGCTGGGGCAGGCAGGGCTGAGTCAGGCCCTTTAAGCAGACTCAGCAGACTCATCCTGTCCTGGAGTCACCAGCCATGGGGGTCAGACCCAAGGGGCGCCGGTGTGGTGAAGATCGGGATCGGGGACAGCAGCTCCCAGGCCCTGGATATGCCACTCGGGGGGTCGGGTCCTAATGCCAAGGAGCCCAACCCCACCCCCCGCACCCCCCTCGCAAGGCTGGTGCTCTGTTACCACCAAAGCTGGGTGGCGCGGGAGCCCTAGGGAAGTGAGCAGGTTGTCGGCTAAGCAGGTTGTCGGCTAATGCTGGAGCTGGGCCAAGTCAGGGAAGAGGGTGCGTGCTGTGGGGTCACAGGACTGGGCTCCGGGAGAAGTGGGGGGGAGTGGGGGTGGGGGGGAGCAGGGTGTGAGCCCCTGGCTGGAGGAGCTGGTTGAAATGAGGGGCGGCTGCCAGGCTGGGCCATTTGCGGAAAGCGCTTCCTCGTAAGCCCCGGAAAGCTTTCGCTGTGGGGTGACTTGAGCAGAGGAGCAGCCAGGGGGTGCCTCTGCAGCAGGGGAGGGGCCGGGCGGAGAGCTGGAGGGGGAATTGCGGGAGCCCTCCAGGGCCGCCTTCCTGCTCGGTTTTATTCTAAGGAGCAGAGTCTACTTCTTTCTCTATTTAATGTGCCTTGAATAGCGTGATGAGAAGATAAGGTAGACGCCAGGAATTTACGGTGCTATGCAAAAAAATTGCTCAATTCCATTAAGATTTCAGGATCTCTGCCGAGGCTGCGCGGCAGAGCCGAGATGATTTCCTTCTTAGACGTCTTCGCTTGATTGCAATTTACGATGCCAAGGCCTCTGCGGCTCCCACCTAAAGCCTCCAGAAAAATATGGCTGTCCCCCAAAAGCAGCCATTATCCTCCCTAAGGAAAGTGGTCGTTTTCTAGAAGATTCCCTCCTCCCAGACCCCTCCTCTGGGGATGGGGGATGTCCAGGCAGGCGCAGCCATGGGCCCTTTCAACAGGCCGCCTGTGGGGGGGCACGGCCCAGAGTCTCTGGGCCTCGGCCCTTGACCTTCACTAGCGAGGGGCAGTGCCTGCGCTGCTGGGGCCTCCAGGATGGGGCTCCTGATCCCCCATCTTGTGGACAAGGCGGGGACTGGATGGGGGGAGCCCTGGAGGCAATGAAAGGGGTAGCTGCCCGGCCCTGGGGTCCTTCACTGTATGAATTCAGCTCCGCCTTTGACCAGTCGGTGACTCTGGCCAAGTGAATTCACTTCTTTGAATCTTATTTCCTTGTGAAAGAGGCGGGAGAGGCCTGCATCCTGCCCTGGGGCGTCAGGAGGATGAGAGTCACACCTAGGGCTTAGCTGCGGCTATGGTTACCACCTGCGAGGTCAGACACGTGGGTTCCAGGGGCGCTGGCCCTGGGGGACTGGGTGGGTGGCTGCAGTTGAGTGGAGGGGTCCCCCACCTTTCCAGTGGCAAAATGTTAGTGCATCAGGTGCGAGCACATGGCCTCAAGCCCATTTGCTGTTTTTTTTTTTTCTGTATTCTCAGGCAGGAACCTCATGTCTGTGAGCTGGACCCCTTTCTAGTCATATGTTTGTGGACCCCCTCCAGGGCCCCTTGGTGACTCGGCACCGTCTGTCCAGGCCCATCCTGCAGACCCGCCTCTGTCCTCCACCTCGGAGGACGGGGCTGTGGACCGGAAGGCAGAAGCGCATGAAGCTGTGGAGCTGCAGCTCCTTAGAGACGGGAATTATTAATTAGCCTTATTATCCTGGACTCGTCAGTCTCCTAATCCTTCTGTCTGCAGAGGGGTTTTATGCCCCATGGCGCGTGTTGTCAGCTTGGCTAAGCACCGGCTTCTAACGCGGAGGCAGAACAATGGCAGCGCCTTCAGTCACTGTCTATGATGGGGCCGGGGCAGAGCACCCTTCAAAGACGGGCAGAAGGCGCGAGCTGCTTAATTTCCCTTCTAGATGGCTCAGAATGTGCGCTTTTGTTTAATTATCCCTTTCGTGTAATCTTCAGCTGACATTCTGTCCTCAATATCCTAATCTTCTTTGGAGCAAAGAGAAAAGTGTGGTTTCCAAAGCAAAAGACCAAAGTTTGCCTCAAGGAAACACTTTCTATTTTGCCTCTGAACAAGCTCAAAGGACGAAGAGTGAAATTCAGATGCCGTTGGGTAGCGCGAGACGGAAAATGCGAGTCTTTGGCAACACCGACAAGCTGTGGGTGGGAATGCCAGGTGCTCACACCAGCCTTGAGTAGCCCCCCAGCTGGTCAGGCTGGCTTGTTTGGGGTGTTAGGGTCTCCCCGATCCCACATGTGGCATCTTAATTGCTTCATCCACCATCAATATTTCAGCAAGACACACCGTTCTCTCCAGACTCCTGGCAGATGTGGTTGACACAAGAGTTGTAGCAGGTGAACACAGGTGCACACAGGTGTATGCAGGTGAACATGGGCATACACAGGTGTAAACAGGCAAAGACAGACACAAGTGAGCACAGGGGGACACAGGTGAGCTCAGGGAACACAGGTGAGCCCCGGTGAACATAGGTGCTGCTGCTTCTTGCTCTTGCTCAAGTCACTGCCATCCTGGTCCTGCCCACCTCCCGGCAGCATTTGCCAAGCTTGGCCATTCCCTCCTTCTGGGATGTTCTCTTCAGCTGCTAAACCCTGGCTCTTCCCTCACAGCCTGATCTTCGAGACCCCTCCCCTCTTCTGCAACCCCCATTCTCCACCCTCCCACCCACCCCCAACCTTCAAACATAAGCTCCGTAGGAGCAGAGACACTCCCTTTGCTGCTGTCTGGGGGCCTTGCCTGGCACGTGGGGTGGGGTTTTCTGGGGGGTGCAAGTGGTATTTACCCCACCCAGAAGTCAGGCTTCCCGCGGGCCCCACTTCCCGGGCATGTTCCCAGACGCGCCCAGGGAGATGGCCCCGCGTGAGGACCTGGTGCAGACATCAGCTTCCCCGAGGGCTCTCCCCGCAGCAGCAGCCCCTCCGCTGGGCCTTCGTCTCCCTGCTCCCTCCCCAGCCCTCCACTCCCGTTCCAGCCCTTCCCTTCCTGGCGGCTCCCTCCTCCACTCAGCTCCCTCCCCTCCCTCCTCCTCCCCCTCCCCCCTCCTGGTGGAAAGGGGACCCCTTCATTCCTTAGGAACACACCGTTTTGGCTGCCTCTCTTGGGGAGCAGGCAGCAGTCTGCGTGCCCCGGAAGGGTTACCCCGGGGATGCCAGGCTTGAGAATTCCCAGGGAGCTTAGCTCAGGGGATTGAGAAGGAAATCCAGAGCAGAAAGGTTTGTTGAAAGATTTTTCTTAATCTGGAGACAAATGTCTCAGAAAAAAAGCTGCCAGTTCCAAGGGCAACCTCCCTCCTGTGGGGGCTCCTGGCCCTGAGGAGGCTCCGTTCTCTGCTGGAGGGAGGGTTCGGGAGACACCTGTGAAACGTCCCCGGTGCAGGCCCTCAACGGGGTTAGAGTCTGAGGGCAGGTGGCGGGACCCAGGCGCTGCAGAGCCTGCGCTCCTCTGTCGGTGGGTGATCCCCAGCCTGAGTGTGGCTCCGTCCTGGGACACTGTGGCCCGGCCCTGGCTGGCCTTCAGGCGCCTCCAACAGCCTGAGAGGGCGTCGCTGCCCCGAGCCAACTGCCTGGCCTGTACAAGGAGCCCCCTCAGGGGAGACAACAGGCTGGGACAGCGGGCAGGCAGTGGGCTGCGGGGTCTGAGGGCCGTCCGTGTGCCTCCAGCGCTGGAGGAGGCAGGAGGGGCCTGGCTGCGCAGAGCCAGACAGAGGGCCTGGGTGTGACGTGGCCTCAGGGAGGGCCGAGCAGAACATTGCCTTGGGGGCTGCCTCCCTTCGCTGCCTTCAGAGACAGGCTTCCCCTGCTCCAGGCCTCCGTTTCCTCACTTGAGGAAAAGGTTTAGGTCTGAAGCCCCTTCTCTCTCCTTCTCTCTTTCACACGGGCTCCATCAGGGCCCCCCACACCCCTGTGCCCCCACTCTGCCTGGTCCTCATGGCTCTCCAGCCTTGGTCCCCTGTCTGAGCATCCACCTGCAGGAAGAACTTGTGGGCACGCCTGCCTGTCCTATTCATCTCTGACAGCTGGCTCTATAGAACCTTCCAGAAGGGCTCAAGTAAACTCAGAGCCAAGGTTCTTTCTTGGGGTCCTTGTGGGGGAAGGAGGGTGCTGTCAGGGCCAAGGAGGCTGATGGTGCAGAGACGGTGCCGAAGCTCCCTCATATTATGGGAGTCGGCTCATGTTCTGAGGGGTCAGATACTGGGGACTAGGGCTGGGCCAGGCTGACAGTGTCAACCCTCGGGGAGCTTGCACATGTGGTGTTTCGTGTCCGAGACGCTCTGAAGCAGCACCCCCTTCCAAGGCAGGTGGTGCAAAGGTGACCCCAAGCCCTCACCGTCCAGTGCTGCCCACCCGCGGGACAAAGGGCTCTCAGACACGTGGCCTCCATGTCAGTGCACAGCTGTGGCTGGGAGAGGCGGCGTGTCCCGAGCCCCTCCACGCCCGGCCCCTCGGAGGGGCTGGTGGGATGGGTGTCACCAGCAGATTTCTGGCTGCTCAGTGGCTCTCAGCGGTTCCAGGCTGGCATCTGGACACGTGCCCAGATCTGGGCCAGCACCTGCATGTCTGCAGGTGATGCCCTCCTCTGGGTGACTTTCTCCTCTAGAAGACATCTGTGATTGGCACAGATGGTGGTGGCAGGAAGTAGCTCTTCCCCCAGGCCCATCATCACGCTGTCTTAGTGCCTGTCGGAGGCCAAGCGTCTCGCAGGGCCCTGGCTTCGTGTCCGCAGCTCAGGCGGTCTTTGAGAATGTGTTTGTGTAAGAACTGCCGTTAGAAATGGGCATCACCGCTTCAGGTGCAGATCCACCAGCATGCACAGCAGTGAGCCCTCGGGGAAGCCACGCCCCTGGCCGCTGAGTGGCCGGGGACCAGGCCCGTGTCCTGTGGGGTCTGTTGGAAGGTGCCACCACGAGGGGCTTCTGACCTGTTTGTGAGCACAAAATTCCCAGGTCCCGAGAGTCTGCCCTTGAGGACAGAGATGCCCCTGGGCACCTGGAGCTGGACACGTCCCTGGGAGACCGCGCACCTGCAGGCTGAGGATAGGCCCCAGAGCAGCTCAGGTCACAAAGGAGCTTTCCTCCAAGCCATGTCCCTCGCCCAGGCCAAGACGGCCCCCCCAGCTGCGGCTTCTTCCAGGCATCCCCCACAGCACATTTGCTTTTTGTTTGTGTGCAAATAACCGAATGGAAACTCTGTTTTTTCCTTTCCAAGACAAAAAGTCCACCGCAGTACGTGTCCTGCCTGCACACCTGCCAGGCTCCAGGCTAGTTTTGAGCATTTCCGCGTGCACATCTCCCTTAGAGGTTGTCCCATCCACCTTGCCTGGCCTGAGCTCTCCAGTCTTGATCACACCCTCCCCCCACAGAGGCCCGCTGGCCCGCAGCCACCCCTCCCACCAGCACGAGCACATCTCAAGGGGAGCCGTTCCTGACACTTGAGCATCCTGAGGACCAGGGGGCTCCCACGCTAACGAGGTGTTTTCACCAAACAAGCAGTAGCCGTGAGTGCTGTTTCCAGCACTTTCCAGGAAGGGCCAAAAATAGTCTTGAATCCCCCAGGCTTGTGTTTCCAGCCAACGTGGCGGGAAATGGTGACTGAGGAGTTCTGTGAGCTCCGGCGAGTACGGCTGTTTCAAAGAGGACTTGGGCAGCGGTTTGGGTGATCAGTTAACATATCTGGGTGGGAAAAAGGGCGAGAATTAAATAATTACCAGCACTTCGGTGATTTTTTTTCCTACTGACTAAGGTTAAAATGGATGGTGTTGATCCGTTGCCCAGGCAGTAGGCTTGTTAAAGGAAATGGTATTTAAAATGATTTTTGAGCCAAAGCAATCTGGCTGCTCCGAGGCGTCCTTTATCTTTTGCTTTCAAGAGGATAATAATGTTTAAAAACGAAGTCACTCATACCATTTCCTGTCGGGGAGCCAGAGCGGTGATGGGCAATGCTTCCTCTTGTTGTTTACGCGTTCCATGATGGAAAATGCAGGGGCTCCTTTCCACAGAGCTCCCAGTGCACCCCCAGATGAAGATTGACTTTGAGCTTGAAGCCCCGTCTTCAGCCTCAGCTCCAGGTTTGGTTCCACATTGTTGGTGTTGGGGCGACTGGCTGGTCCGGGCTTCCGAACGGAGGCTCCGGGCAATCAGCTGAGCTCAATGGTTGGGTAGAATGAGACCCGCTCCCATTTGACACAAGGTTGTCCTGCCCGCAGACGCTGTGAAGGGCTTCCCCAACTGGAAGGGTGCTCAGCAAGCCCCTTGGGTTGAGGTGCCCCTCCCATGTGCACGAACAGAGCAGGTGCAGTCAACTCGACGCTCATGAGGTGAAAGGCAGTGAGTCATGGGCAGGTGCACAGCAGGTGCACGGCAGGTGCATGGCAGGTGCATGGGCAGGGCAGGTGCCCAAACTGCTCTTCTCTGTTTGTGCTGAACAGCATGGGGGGTGGACATAGCTCAAGGAGCCCTCCTGCCCCGCCTGCCTCCCACCACAGAAACCCAGAACAACTCACCAGGGACCAAAGGTGGGACCAAAAGAACATTCCAGAACAGTCAAATGGAGATGACAATGTCTACTCCTCAATGTCACCGGGCCCTGGCACACAGCAGGCTTTAGATCCATCTAAAGCCTAGACGGATCAGTTAGACCCTTCTCGGACTGTTCTCTTATCCTCCAAGAGCAGAGCTTCCACCCCCAGGGCACCGGTGGGAGAGGGTGGTGGAGGGGGTTCATCCTCTGGCCCACTTCCTGATCTGCATCCAGCTAGGGAAGGTAACACAGAGATGTCGGCATGGGAAATGAGGGCTTGGGGGAATCTGGTCTCGCTGAGGGTGCTCTTTGCTCAGTTTGGCCACATGAAACCCAGAGAGGTGGGGTACTGTGGCCTTGGTGGTGACAGGCCAGTGGGAAAGTATGGCATTGCTCCCTGTGTCCATTGCCAGGGCTGAGCAGCACCTGCTGGGCACTGTCCGGTCTATTCCGGGGGCTGGGAGCCCACGTCCAAGCTGAGTGGGGGTGCTTGAGGATAGTGCTGCTCCCTTGATGCATTTTAAACACACTTCCAAACTCGGTTCATTTTGCCTTTGATGGGGAGGTAGCCTTCTGGGTTTTTCTTTCAAGAGATGCAGATTTAATGGACTGTGATTTTTCTCCAGATCTGCTGTTTGGGAGAAAAAAAAAAAAGGCAGCATTAAAAAAGCAACTCAGAATTTCTATTTGCTCAGGGAAAAAAAAAATCTGCTTGCTATTCAGGCCCTAGATTTTCCTGGGAGATTAGTGTACTTGCTGCCAAGATGTTAGCTAAAGGAAAACACATTTGCTATAGATCAGAAATATTTATCCTTTTCTGGGCAGGAGATCCGAAGAAGAACTTCATCTGAATGTATAGCACCCGGAAATATGAATGAATCCAAACTCCTACGATACAGGCCTCCTCCAGAAAGGCAGGCCCCTGGGTGGGGGGGGGCGGGGGACTTGGGGAGTCTCCATGGGAGGGGAGGGGGTCCAGTGAAGCTGCTGGGGTTGGGGGGACATACAGGTCAAAGGGTCAAGCCCCAAGCCCCAGACAGGACGCAGGGGTCAGCCAGAAACACAAGGACAAGAGCGAAATCCCGGGGCCTGGTGGCCTTGACTGCCAGCTCTGTCCAGAGACTGTGGACCCTACTGTATATACCTGCCAAGCAGGCTCGGGGACCAGGGACAGGGGGTGACTGGACAAGGGACAAGGAGCCCCAGCTTCAGTTGAGCTCCACACTGTGGCCCCAAAAGCGTGGCCCCATCTTTTAAACCCTCCTTGCAAATTTATCAGGCTCTCGTTGGGTGGCTGCGGAGGCGAGCGTGAGCGAGCTCATAAATAAGTCAAAATCTCATCACCGTTTCCACCCAGACGCGGCCTGAAGCCTGGCGGGAGGCGGAGGATCCGGGCGTGCGGCTGGCGGCAGCGGCCCTGGTTCTGCCTGGGCGCCGACAGCCACGTTGCCATCAGGGCTCGCCTGGTCTCTGCTGGCGGCGCCGGGCGCTGTGCGCGGGGCGGGGCCCCGAGTCCAGGCCGTGGGTGGGAGAGGGCAGCGAATGCCCCCTGTCAGAGACCCTTCGAGGCCATTTGTCTTGGGGACCCAGTTTCACATTCAAAGCAGTGACGGGTGCCGACCACCAGCCAGCGACGGCCCGCCTGGGCGGGGCGGGGCCGCGTCCAAGGCTGCCCGCCCTAGACATCTGGCCAGCAAGGCCTTCGGGTGGAGGCGATGCCAGGAACACCTGCTCTTCCAGGCAGAGAGGATCCAGGCCGACACCCGGGGAGCCCCTGGCTGGGCCTACGCGGGCACCTGTCGGCAGGCTCCCGCTAACAAGGATTCCGGGAACCCTCGCCCACTCCCGGCCGCCCCCAGGTCACATTCAAAGAGAATTATTCCCGGAGCTTCTCAAGGATAAACCAGCCCAGGAGAGACTGCAAATCCTGGGAATTTACGGCAGGGCTGCTGCTGCCCAGTTATCTATTTTGGTCTTGTTCAGACGAGCCTCCGGGCTATAATTTAACCTCAGGTGGATGAAAGCCCGTTCGCCCCCTCAGGACTTTGCAGCCACGTCCCCCGCCCTCCTGGGCCGGAGCCCGCTCAGAGCCTCCATGGGAGCCGGGGGTGGGAGCGGGTGGCTCAGCAGAGCTGCCGTCTGGGCCGGAGGAAGAACCCAAGCGCTGCCGGCGCCTGGCTCTGGCCTCAGGCTGCCTGCGCGGCCGGACCCTTGTGCTCGGATCGCAGCTGCGTGCGGAAGGGGCGCGGGAGAGGGAGGAAGGCGTGTGGGGGCAGATGTGGGTTTTCTGTGGGACCTGCTGTGCGTGGGCCACGCAAGTCCTTTGTGACTTCCCAAGCGTGGCTGTCTGTGGGTGGGGACCCCAAGAGTGGCTGTCTGTGGGTGGGGACCCCGAGTAGAGAGGAAAGACCCAGGTGTGTGGCTGTGTCAGCCCCCAAGGGATGGGGTCTGGGGTTCAGGGTGCGTCACCTGTGACAATGACCCCTCAGGGCCTGCGGGCGCTGGTGTTTGGTTACACACGTGCACACGCATGTCCCTGTTCCCGTGCAGCTCACTGGACAGCACCCACCCCTCACCCCGGGGACCAGCGCTCCCTGGGGACTGTCCAGCATAAAAGCTGGACGCGCGCCGGCCCAAGGGCTTCCTCGACGAAGGCAGCCCCTTTGAGGACAGCCTGCCGACTGGCCCGTGTCTGCTGGGGCATGTGGCTCTGCCTCCCTGTGGGTGAGCCGGCCGGGGCAGTCAGGAGTGGAGGCCCAGCCTGCTGGTTCTCGCAGGGTCAGGGCTGCTGCAGCCGGGGAGCCTCCAAGCCGAGGCACAAACCCCCTTCTGGGCACGGCCACCCCGGACCTGGGCAGGACAAGTAGCCGAGGCCACGGCCCTTTCCACCTCACTGCATGTCGAATCCATCCCCTGAGATGCACAGAAAGAAAATGGCTGCAGCTTCCCAGGCCGAGAGGGAGCCCAGTCTGGCTCTGCTCACCTCTGAGCAGCCACGATCTGGGTGCTGCCCTGAGCCTGGGGATGCCTGAAGCCAGGAACCAGCCACCCCCTGCCAGGGACACCCGGGGACCCCAGCCCAGCCCAGCCGACGTTCTGAGCCGCTGGCTTATGAGGCTTCCCTGGAAACCTTGGCCTGGCTGGAGATGGGAGTGCCTCCCCCACCGAACCCCCCACCTCCCCACATCCCCTGAACCCCCTCTTAAGGCAAGTGTGGGCAATGCCGCCACCCAGCAGCAGGGCCCTGCGGTGTCCGGGGGGCCCAGTGAGTATCGGGGTCACGCTTCCCCATGGAGACTCTGGCAGTCTGGAGCCCAGGCCTGGAGCCCCGGACCCAGCCCTGGGGGTCCCAGTGGGAGCGGCAGAGCTGCCGCGCCTGACCTCCAGGGGGTCTGTTCCCACCTGTGACAGGCGTTACGTCGTTGCCCGTGTGACCCGGGGCCAGGAGCTGCGGCTGAGAGTGGCTGAGTAAGCCCCTCAGAGAGCAGCCCCGGGAGCTGCCCGTGCCGGAGTCAGGCAGCGGGGCTAAGAGGCAACAGGGTGGGGGTGCCAGGATGAGTCCCAAGTGCACCCCGAGCGGCCCGGCCAGATGAAGAGGGAGCCTGTGGACGCTGACCTGTTACTGGGGGGATCCCAGCCAGATGTGTGTCCAGCTGCAGGCTTCCTCCCACCCCCATTCCAGGCCCTCGTCTCCGGGAGCCGCCCTGTTCAGGCCTCCCCGGCTCCCCTCTCTGGACTTGTGCTCCTTGGGGTGTGGGACGGTCTGGGGACTGGACTCTCGGAAAACGACAGATTTGAGGAGCAGCTGAGCTTCCCGTGTGCCCTGGCACACGCCGGAAACAGCCCCTCGCTCATGTGTGGCTCGGACGGAGCAGGCCGCCCCCATGGGCCCCATGGCCTCTGCTCTGGGCTTCTGTCTTTGCCTCTCCCTGTGCCACATCCCTTTAGGCGTGGAGGACGAATTTGGTGGTAGATGGACACCACTGGCCCAGAGCCCTCAGCCACCCCTAGCTCTGTGGGGCCTCTCTTCCTGCAGAGCCCTCTGGGAGCCCTGGGGCCTCTGTACTGCTTGGAGTCTGCGCGGGGCTGGGAGGCAGCCGGGGGCCCTTGTCTTAGCTGAGATCCCCGTCTCTTGGAGGATAACTTGGGAGGAGCTCGGCAAGGAGGCAGGAGGTCGGGCTCCCCTCTGGATTGGGACACGTGGTCAGCTCTGAGGGGCGGCAGGTGGACCGGACAGATCCAAGGTCAGCGCCAGGCACCTGTTGCCGGGCAAGGTGAGAACCCTGGTTCTGGCTTCCCCGGTCCCTGGCCCAGGGCAAGCCCCAGCCCTGCCTTTGTGCAAAGAAGTGGCCTCTGAGAGAGTGTCCTTTGCTCTGGGAAGCAGCATTGGCAGTCGAGCCTGTGCATGGAATTTTTATTCCTCTAATGCAGCCGAGGAGGATTTAGTACACAAGTTCTCCAGAGGAAATGCATTCAATAAAAATTTGATGGGCTTCGGCAGCTCAGCAGAATCTCCTCACGAATTCCAAGTGTTTGCTTGGTCCCCGGCCTGGGCAGGAGCCCGGCTGCAGTCTGCACATGGCCCCCTCAGTGAGGAGGGCCTGAACCCAGGGCCCACCTCCGGCCCCTGCTTCCCGGGGAGGGGTCAGCTGGCTTCTCCAGGCCGGGGAGTCCGGGCAGGGGCCCCTGGAGAAGGCGCTGGGCCCCAGGCCCCTGGGAGCTCAGGGAATCGGGTCCCACATAGCAAGATGAGGACAGCGGACCCCTGGGGGGAGCCGGTGCCAGGGAAGATCCAAAGTGAGTTACGGAATAGAAACGAATTGACTGTGCTGGCGGGGGAGTGTGAGACGTTTCCATTTATTATCTTCTGACACTTTTCTGTGCTCCGCTCTCAGGAGAAGACTTTCAGGCCTCAAGAGAGGGCTGTGGCCTGAGGGTACGGTGGGCGCAGGGGGACTCGGCAGGAACGGCTCGGCGGAGGCCAGGCTTCGGGGCCAAGGCTGTGCTCCGTTCTCCATTCTTAGCGCTTGGCCTGGCGGGCACGGAGGCGAAGCCAGTGTCGGATACGGGAGGAAGGGAGGGCCACGCACGGACCCCTGCAGTGGGGGAGACTGCAGGTCCCCCCATTCTGGGTCTTTAGGAAATCCCAGGACAGCCGGCATAGCCCGGCCGCCATCTTGTGTCTGCAGCTGTGCTGCTGGGGTGGGTGCGCCAAGCCACGGGGCCCTGCAAGCTCCCAGCACCCCTCCCCCACCTCTGTACGGCAGGAGGGATGGTGGGATGTGGCAAAGGGCAGTCCACATCTCTGCAACTGAGGATGAGCAAGGTCAAGAACATTCCAGAGCAGTGGGCCTCCCCCTTTTTCCTGCCCCAGACATAGAATGATGAGCTGGGTCCAGCAGGGTGGCAGCCCGGGCACTTCAGGAACAGATCAGGCTCTCTGGGGGAACAGGTGCACCTCTGAAGTGCCCCCACAGTGACACAGACCCTTTCTCTTAGAGCGGCCTGCCCACCCACCCCTTCCCTGGCTCGGAATCACTGGGGAGCAGCTCAGGGGAGCTCACACCTCTCCACAGCCATGTCACACACCTGCGGGTAAGATTCACCTGGTAACCAAGTGCATACAAGTGCAACACCCCCAGAAGCACCCCCAAACCGACATACATGTTACCCCAGTGCTCATGCGAGCCCCTAACCCCACACCTCCTCCAGACCCTGGTGGGGCGCTCTCTGGTCCCGAGGACGCAGGACACTGAGCCCCCTGGGAGTGTGAGGACAACAGTGCCGGGGAGCCCCGGGCAGGTCGCCGCCCTGGGAACCCAGGTTCTCCTGGGCCAGGACGGTGGGAGGCGAGCAGAGGGCACTGGGCCCCATGTGGCCCCAGAGCCAGACAAGGGAACTGGCCTGGGGTGGGGGGGAGTCACCACAGGCAGCAGAGCAGGCCCAGCTTGTCCTAGTCCTGGTCTGGGGCTGACTCTGTCCACAGGTCCCCACACCCATCCCTGTGGGGGGCAGAGAGAAGAGGCACAGCAGAACTCAGGCCCTTCCTGAACAGGCCCCGGGGGTGCTCAGGGCCCTGGGGTGGCAGGAGGGGGTCACTGTGCATCTGGCCCGTGGGCTCCCCCCAGCTCGCCTGCCCTCCCCCCGCACCCGAGGGGCTTCCCAGGGGGTCTCATGACTCGCAGGTTTACGAGGGTCTGTGGCCGGCTGGCCCCCCCCACCGCTCACCTTGTCACTCCTGTTGCCATGGTGAGGTCGCGGGGAGAAGTCAGCGCTGCCCATGGGAGGGGCCTCGCAGGACCTCGCAGGGAGATCTCGGGACGGAACTGGGGACCGAGCATCCCTGGAACCTCAGAATACACCCCCGGGCCTGGGGGGAGCGTGGGGGCGGGGCCAAGTTCAGCGGTGACTGTCCTGGACCCGCCCCCGCCCCGCACCAGGCCCATCTCCCGCCCCAGGGACGGAGGGCAGGGCTCCCCACACACACTCGCCTCCCCCTCCACACGCACGCTCACACACTCTTGTTCACACTCACCCACATACTGGTCCATTTATACTGGATGCCTTTAGCATCTAAAGCGTGCACGCTCACACACTCACACCCTGTCATGCTCACGCTATCACTCATTATCAGACACACTCATTCACACTCACACACGTTCACTCACTCACATATACTCGCACACATGCGCGCACACACCCTCTCGCGCACACACACACACCCACTCGCACTCTCATGCATGTGCACACACACGTGCACACTCATACTCTTGCACACTCCTGCGTCCCGAGCGCTCCGTGCTCCTGCTCTGCCTGTCTCCCCACCGCCCTGTCCTCCCTGGGCTCCTCTTTGGGGGGCCGGGCAACCCCAGCCCCGAGTCCATCCAGCCACTTGCTCCTCCAAGCGGCACTTAGCTCCACTTCCTTTTTCTCTCGCCTCTGGTGCCTGGAAAACCCCAAACATTCCCGGGGGAACAGGCGCTTTTATTATCTCGTGGGTGCAGAGCCCTGCGTCGCAGTAATTGAAAGTGGCTGGACTCAAATTGCATTTTCTGAGGAGCCGCGAGCGACGACGGGAGTGCGGGAGGCGGGGAGCCCCACGAGCTCCAGGCCCAGAGGCAGAGCCCAGGCCCTGACTCTCCACTTGGCTCTCAGGGCGCCACGCCAGGCCCGGCAGAGCCACGATGCACGCCCCGGAGAGCAGCCCCCGCCCGGCAGGTAGAGACAGCCGCCTCCCGACAGCTCCCCCTACAGAGGGCGCTCGTGGTCACTCCTGCTCCTCCGTGGCCCCTTGGCCTGGCACCTGTGTTTGTTGACTGACTGCTGGTCCGTTGGTGCCTCAGGGCCTTTGCTTGCCGGGTTCCCTCTCTTGCTGTTCCTTCAACGCCTCTACCCTGCCAGCAGGTCTGTCCAGCTCAGCTGTGTTCCAGGCAGGGCACTGAGCGCTTTAGTTATCTCCCCGCGAGGCAGGGGTCAGCGTCATGGCCTCACTACGGACCGGGGTGCTGCTGAATAGCCAAAGCCCCTGACCCACGTGGAAGGGAGTGCGCTCCGACACACCCTCCGGCTCTGGGAGGGACCCTTGGCTTCCCCAGCTCCCTGCCCCTGCAGACCCTGGCCCTGGGCCCTCACTAGCACCAGGGTGGGGAGGGGCTCTGCTGCTCCACCAGGAGAGCCTTTTAAGAACTCTCCAGAAGCCGCCTGTGGGGTTGGTGTGGCTTGAGAAAGCCTCCTCCAAACGTCCCTGTCTTTGATTTGCTGTTAGCGGTCCCGTCACAGGGGTGATTTGGGGATTCCTGCAGCACTGAAGGGGAGCGCAGAGGGGACCTGGGTTCTACCTGCTGGGAAACGCCCCTTCCCGGTCACTCCGCAGAGCCAGTGCATGTGCTGAATGAAGGAGGGGGGAGGCGGGGGGAAGGCGAGAAAGGACAGGGCGGGGGGAGTGGGGAGCCGTCACAGTCACAGCCGTCACAGAGCCGGGCAGCAAGTGGGGTGCTGCAGGACCCCCCGCCCGCCCTCCTCCAGGCCCTCGCGGCCACCCTGGTGTCTACAACACCCTCAGCTGATGAGTGAGGAGACCACGCCCCACGGGCTTGGTGAGAGGTGGCCATGACCCAGGCAGGGGCTGAGGGGCGCAGCGGGTGGGGACCCGGCCTAGTGCCCCCTCCGGGCCCATGGCAGCATCGTGCGGCCCCAGGGACGGCCCCTGGGGGGCGTGGTGTGCCCCCAAGGGGCAAGCTTGTATCTCCCTGGGTGGGCGTCTGTGAAGCAGCGCGCAGGGGACCCTCTCGCAAAGGCATCTGTTCCGTCAGACCCAGAGGTGGGTGCTCCGGCCCCTCTCCCCGTGCGCCCCCGCTGAGGACAGCACGGCTGGAAGATGAGCTGCACCCACAGGCGTCCCGGACGCTGCAGGCTGGGGGGGGGCAGGATTCAGGGGCGACACCGAGCACCGTGACAGCCCTTTGATTTCTGGACTGCCGGCCGCGGGAGACTTTATAATCCACGGACGCTTGTACCATTTTTCCCTCCTGGTTTACTCTATTTCTGGATTATTGTCTATAAGTTTCCAAATGGCCCAGGATCCCTGAGTGGTTTATAAATTAGGGCTGTATTCTGGGAGCACCCGGTGGCGCTGACATATTTTAGGTGGTGTCAGAGTTTCCATTATAAACCCCGTTTCTCAGAGGTTTATTACTCGGCCATAAAAACGCAGCGAGACCCGAGGCTTCGACGCGCGTGCACGGCTGCCCGGGCGCCTCCCAGGGACACCGGCAGGTCACGGACTATGGCCGGGCAGCGGGTTCTGCGTCTCCGTAGGGGGGAGGCGTGCCAGGGCCCTCCCTCACCCCGCGGAGACCCGAGTGTGCCCAGCAGCTGCCCATCAAGGACAGTCACGGGCGGGCACGGCCGGGTTATGGGGGGCGGGCAGGCCAGTGGTGGGGGCGAAGCTCCCCAGCCCACCCAGGAGTCTCCCAGCCTCCCCACCTCTGACGGTCCCTCCGTCCTTCCGCCCCAAACTACCTCCTCCTGCAAGGTTAGCAGGGCCCCTTCCCAGCACCTGGGCCCGGACTTCCAGCGGCACCACAGGGAAACAGCATCTGTGCCTGCAGCCCTGGCCCGGCACATTTTCCCTGGCCGTGTGAGCCTCTGGATGGGGGTCCGCATGGGACTAGGGGCTCCCAGTCCATAGCAGCTCCCAGGGCAGGAGGGCTCCTCACCAGCCCCACCTGCACCTCTGATCCCCACATCTGGGGCCCCTCCCCACCGCCCTAGCACCCTGCTCTTTCCAGCCAGCCCCCAGCCCGAGGAACCGAGAAGGCCAGAGCAGCTCCAGAGGGGCCTTTCAGGCCGGCACTCGTGTCCTTGAGCCCCTACTTGTGCCTCACCCTGGAGCTTGGGGACAGGTCAGAGAGAGCAGTAGGAGCAGGAGAGGCCGGAGGCTGGGGGAGCCTGGGGGAGACTTGGGGGAGGGGAGACTCATGCTGGGGGAAGAAGAAACCCTCTGGCTGGGGAGCGGGGGTGGGGTGTGCAGGGGAGCAGGCCCGGCCAGGCTCAGGCTGCAGCCCAAAGTGGACACAGCTCTCACCCAGCAGGTTCCACGGGGGCTGTGAGGAGGGGGCCATCCCCCTGATAGTGCAGGTCCACTGACCCGGGCCCCGGGCCTCTGAGGCTGTCTCGCTGCACCCCAGTCACCCTCTTCTCAGCCGCAGAGCCCCTGAGTTATTCAGTGAGGCTCAGCCCGGTCCTGGCCAAAGCCCCAGCACAGGATGGCGCTTGCTTTACGCTCGGCCGCAGTCCGGGGGGTCCAGGCTGGAGCCTCTGCCCGCTTGGCGTCCCCCCACCCACATTGCTCGTGGCGTGGCACCTGACTGGCGGTTCCTGCCCGGGTCAGGGAGTGGCCCTGGGCGCAGTGCCCAAAGCCCAGGCCGGGGCCCGGCTGCTGGGGTCTCCCCTGGGACTGATTTCCAGCTGTGTGACTCTCCGGGAGTCACTTGACCTCTCTGTGCCTCGTTTCCTCCCGGGGTTTCATTGTGAGCCCTGGGCGCAGATCTCATTGCCAGGCTCAGGCTCAGGCAGGCCGGCGGGCAGCCAGGGGCCGGCACGTCTGGGTTTAGTGCCAGCCAGGGCGCCCCCGGGCAAGGTGGCTTCTCCCGAGGCCCGTCCCACCCCCCCAGCAGGTGTGGCAGTGAGAGACACCCGAGGGTGAACGCAGGTCCTGGCTCCTGGTAACTCCTCTTCCCACCCAGCTGGCCCCTTGGTGAGCCTCGGACACTGACCCCATGTTCCCAGCTGCTGGGGTCCCGAACGCCCGAGAAACAGGAACGGGGAACTCTAACCCACAGGTGTCAAGTAAGGAACATTCAAGCTGTGAGTGCAGCACTAGGGGGTCAGGCTCGGGGGCGTGTGGGGCTCCCGAGAAACAGGCGGGGCTCCCTTTGGCAGCTTGCGCCCACCTCAGCAAGGCAGGCCCTTCCTTGCCCTGCTTCCCACGAGGCCATCCATCTCTGTGATCTCGTGCCTGTGACCTCTCCTTGGTGGCTCCGCACCACCAGCTAGGGGGCTGCTGGGGAGACCCCCGGCTCCCCCCGAAGTGTGTCCATTCCTTCTTGGAGACGGGACGGCCACTCGCAGCGTGGGGTGGTGCTGCTTTCTGCTTCACAATGACCCGGTCGCCTCAGCCCGAGTTCATGTCCAGGGTCGTGCAGTTTCTGGGACTCACCGGACCCTTCTCCTGCCCAACTCCATCGCGGTTGCCGGGATCCGAGGGTCCAAATTAATGTCCCCACCCCTGCCTCCCTCGAGACTTCACGGGCGCAGACGTCAGACCGTCCCCTAGTGCCCGTTGCCGAGTGGGGACGGGGGCACAGAGGGATGGGAGAACCCGAGGCTCAGGCCCGGGCTCGGGGCTGACGGCCAGCTCTCCCATCAGCCCCTGCCCGCCTCACCCTCCCTGGGGAGCCCCCCAGCCGGAGGCGCCAGCTCTGCAGCACCCGCCGGCAGCGCCCACCCCACGGCGACCCGCTCCGCTCCGCCTCCATGCCTGTGGGCCGGGAGACGCGTGTCTTGCTTTGTACGACTCTGCCACTTAACCCAGAGTCGCGCGCTCCTCCGCAGAGGGGTTTTGTTTGGAACTTAAAACACTTGCTCAAATTAATGACCAAAAATGTCAGATGTGTCCACAGCTAATTATTCATTAGACGCTTAATTAGTGTGGGATGATCATGACATTTTAATGTTATTAATTTTTATACTGTAATAGGAATTAAATTGTTCTGCTGTCCTGAAGCCTCCTGTTGGAGTCACACTGTGGAATTGGGGGGCTGGAGGAGTTGGGGGTAGGGGCAGGGGGGCGGCCAACTCGCTGACCAGCATCCAGAGGCGTCACAGCCCCCTCTGGCCTGAGAGAAGTTTCCTCCAGGTTTCCACACGGCCTCTGCAGAGCTGGGACCTTCAGACGGACGGGCTGACAGTAAGAGCAGCTGGGTGGGGGGAGCGGCAGACCAGATGGCTCCCCATGGCGCCCCACGGCTCCCTCCCGCTCAGATGTTCCGGGATGCCGTGTTCCTCATTCCCTCACCCCCAGCCCGCAGGAGATCCAGGTGTTCTGACACCGCACACAGGGAGGGAGAAGGCACCAAGGCCGACCCACCCCGGAGGGCTGCCGAGTAGCAGACCTGCGCCCCACACCCCCCGCCCAGAGAAGGGGACCCACGTGAAGGGGGGGCTGCATATTTTTTAGACAAAAGAAAGGAAGCCCCGTGTGCCGGCGGAGGTTCGGGGTGTCTTTGTGAAATGGACATGGCTCTATTATTAGCGCCTAATTATGAGAATCATCTGTGCTGGTGTTTAAACGCCAGCAAGACAGAAAAGGAAAAAGCTAATAGAAATCACATGAAATCCCATCATCCAGGTGAATTAACTCAGCATTTGTTGTGTCAGAACTTCCAAGCTATTTTTAGGGGCATAACTAGACGGACTTATAGAAACATCCCTGCGCTCGCGATCGCTCGCTCACTCGTAATCTGCCTCCCTCACCAGGAGCGGCCGTGCCCACCTCTCAGGCTGGCAGCCCACGAGCTGCAGCATCCTCTTTGGCCACCACATCAGCGTCCACCCGAGACTCACCAGCCTCTGGCAGGTGACGGTCAGATCATTCGTAGTTTCTTGTGATTGATGCGGGGGACCCGCCGGTGGAGCTCCCCATGCTGGTCGGGTGACACCCCCGAGTGGGCTCCTGGTGCAGGAAAGGTGCGTTCCCTTCCAGGTGTGTCCCCTTCCACCTGCGGCCCTGGCCAAGGGCGGGTCCCCCACCTGTGGGGTAGGGTCCCTTCTCCCGCGTCATCGTGAAGGAGGGCAGGATTCGGGCTTTGTACGGGTCACCTCCTCGGACCTGCCCTTCCAGAGGGACAGTCAGTAAAGAGGACATCAGGCTTCGGGGGGCTGGCTATCTCCTGGGTGGGGACTCTGGTTCGCAAGTGGGTAGAAGGGCTGGTCCTTAAATCTCAAGTTCACAGGCACCACCTGCAATCAATGCGAGCTTCCAAGCGGCCCCCTTCAGAGAGAGAAGTGAGGCGCCCGCTCAGTCTTGATGATGAACCGGTGATGAGACCCACCTTAGAAGAGAGAGGGGCATCGGGAAGCTGGTGACTCAGGTCTGATGCGGGGTGCGGGGGCCGAGGCTTGGGCAGCCCACACAGCCACCAGGCGCTCCATCTGCCTGGGTGAGTGAGCTCAGGGCCAGATGTGCTTCCCCCAGGGGACAGGGGCCTTCAGCAATGGTGGGGGCTGGCTCTTATTTGGGGAGACATGTCAGGGTGGGGACCTGCCGCAGTCTGCTGGCTATAGACTCAATCTCTTCTGCCATTTGGACCCCAGACTCCGAGAAGCCCCACCTAGCACAGGGCTCCCAGAGGCCAGGACACCCCCATCCTAACCTGTCTCTTCTCTCCATGGGTCTCTCCATCCTGGACCTGACCCACAACTTGAGGGGGAGCCCAGTGCCAGGGTCACAGTGCTGTGAGAGGGCCCGGGAGGGTCTGTTAGGGAGTCAGCCAACACCGGCCTCGTCTCCAGGCTCCAGCCACCCCGCAGCGGGGCCGTTTAATGGGAAGCCCCTGTGGTTGAGTAGCCTTCACCCCCACCACCATCACGCTGCCTGCCCGCCCCCCCCCCCCGCGCCACCGGAAGACACTGAGATGCCGGCCCTCCAGCCACACCTCCAGGCCCGCAAGGAACGTTCTGGCAAACGCCTGCACCCCGTTCCAAGAGTGTGAGGCTGGTTTTCGTCAGCACACCTGGAGCAGACGTGGCTGCAGCGGCCTCGCCGGGGACTTTGCTCTATAAAGTTCTGCGAACGTGGTGCTGGGGCTGGCTGGGCGGAATCTAATTCTGGGCCAAATGGAGTGAGTGGCTCTGAGAGTTATTCAGTTAGTGGCCAGGCACCGGGCGGGGCCCTTCCCAGAAGTGCTGAGTGCAGGCTTCTCAGCAGGGAGGGGCCGCGGGCGTCCACTTGGGCTCAGTCCCTGCGCCATCAGTCATGGTGTCAGGGGCAGGCTGGGCCGCCGCAGCAGGGCCTGGCTGGGAGGGATGTTCTCCCAGGGAGGGAGGCGCGCGGCACCCGGGATCTGCCTGCCGGCCTCCTGGGGCAGCCCCGGAGGAGAACGGGCATCTCCCCAGGCACGTGTCAGGGAGGACTGGCTGCTGAGGGTGGCCCTCACTCAGCTGTCCACAGCCTCCTGCGTCTGGCCGCGGAATGTCCAGGGAGCACCTTGGACCCCAGCCCTGCTAAGAGAGGCCCTGGAGGTTCCTTCTGCTCCTGATCCCCAGCACCCACGGGGCCACGCGAGCATCCTGGCCTGAGCCAGACCAGCCTTCCCGAGCACAGCCGAAGTGGCAAAGCCCTCCAGACAGGCCAGTGCACATGCGCATACACATACTCACGTGCACACACACACGCACACACATGCACACACACACTCACACATACACACACGGCGCTCGTCTTCGGGCCTTGCTAGCTGTGGTGCCGTTCTTCTTAGTTCACAGAGAAAAACGAAAAAGGAGATGTGCTTTTCACTGGCTAAATGTTTGCTTTAAAACGTCTTTTATTTTGAGACTGACCTTCCCAATTTTTTAGGCTTAAAACGTCCTTTCTCTTGGGAAGCCTGCTGACGTGGCTGTGAACGTGTGGGACTGGAAGCGGTGACTGCTTTTCAGTGACGTATTTACCAGGTGAAGGCGCTAGCCCTTCAGCCCCCATCTCCCAGAGTCTTCACGGGGCTCACTGTAGTTTCATGCGTGGTCACAGAAAATAACCCAGAGGGGTCCCGCATGCCCTGCCCTGCTTTGCACCCCTGGGACATTTCGCAGCACACCAATACAGCACCACAATGAGAATACTGGTAGGATCAATGTAGCACGCTCTCTGGGTTGCCCAGCTGTGCCGGCTCTTATCTGCACGGCACAGGTGTGCGTGTGTCCGGTTTGTGCAGTTTATCACATGTGAGCATCTGGGAACCCACCACCCTCAAGACCCTGACTGCACAGACGCCCGGCTTCTGCCTGCTGGTGGCCTTCACTCCGTGGCAGGAAAAACCACTCTTTGCTAAGGACCCACCTGCTGAGGGACATGGGGGTGTTTCCAGTCTGGAGCTCCGAGCAGTTACATGGCCAGCGCGTGCAGGTTGTGATGGAAATGTAGGTCTTTATGGGGGAAATGCCCAGGAGGGCAGTGACTGGCCACGGGGTAGCTGAGACGCGCCAGTTGTCCCCAGGGCCACCAACACTCCTGCCTCCCCACCTGCCGGGGGGCGCCGCCTCTCGTCGTCCTTACTGGCTGGGGGTTGTCACTGACTCGTCTGCGTCTCTGCCTGCTGTGGGGTGATGGCTCGCTGTGGCTGTGACTCACGTGTCCTGGAAGTTAACGATGGCAAACATCGTTTCACTTTCTCGCCGTCTGCAGATCATCTTCGTGAAATGTCTATTCATGTCTTTTGCCCTTTTTTGAATCGAATTACATGGTGCCTTTTACTGATGAATTTTGAGAGTGTTTTTAAAAATATTTTATTATTTATGCATATAAAAGCTGGGGTGCAGATCAGAGGTATGGGGGATGAGAGGATTCCCCAGAGACAGAATGGGGAGCAGAACAGGGAGATCCACTGAAATACACTGCTGAGGGGAGCAGTGGGGAGACAGGAGAGGTCTGCTGTGCCCTGTGGGCAGCTCCCTGGCCGGGGATCAAACTCATGCCTTGCTGCAGTGGCTGCTGATAGCTTCACAGTGCTGAGACATAACCCCTTGCGCCACCAGGGACACCCGAGAGTGTCTGTATATCGTCTCTGTATTAGTCTCTGTTGGGTGTGTGGCTTTATCTCCTGGATGTTATCTTCCAGTCTGTAGTGTGTATTTTCCTCCTCTTCCCAGGGGCTTTTGCAGAATTAAAGGTTTTAATTTGGATGAGGTTCAGTTTACCAGAGCTCTCCTTTTCTGCATCATGCTTTAAGAATTCAGTCTAACCTCTGCCTGGTTCTAGATTCCAAATATCTTCTCCCAGCTATTTCCTACAAGTTTTATGTTTTCCTTTTTACATTTAAATCTGTGACTGGGCCTCCCTGGCGGCACAGCAGGTTGAGCGCCACGCAGTGAAGCTGTCCACAGCCTCGGCAGTGCGGGTTCGATCCCGGCCGGCCTGCGAGATTCCCACATGGCGCAGCAGACCTCTCCTGTCTCGCCCGCTACCCCCTCAGCAGTGTATTTCAGTGTTCTGCCTGTTCTGCTCCCCAATCTGTCTCTGGTGAATCCTCTCACCCTCCCATGCCTCTGGCCTGTACCCCAGCTCTTATAAAAATAAATAAATCTTTAAAAATAAATAAATAAATCTATGATCCATTCTTGATTAATTTTTAAGATGTGAGGCTCATTCTTTCCCCCAGTGGCTCTGGCACCATTTGTCGAAAAGATTATTCTTTCTCCATTAAATTTCTTTTTTTTTTTAAAGATTTATTTATTTTTATTTATTTACATAAGAGCTGGGGTACAGGCCAGAGTTGCGGGACCGTGAAGGGTTCACCAGAGACAGAGCAGGGAACAGAACAGGCAGATGACTGAAATACACTGCTGAGGGGAGCAGCGGGGAGACAGGAGAGGTCTGCCTTGCCATGTGGAATTCTCCCTAGCTGGCCGGGAATCGAACCGGCGCTGCAGAGGCTGGGGAAAGCTTCACAGTGCTCTGCTCAACCCGCTGCGCCACCGGGGAGCCCTCTCCATTAAATTTCTTTGCACCTTTGTCAAACGTAAGTTGCGTGTATTTGTGTCTGGTTAGTTCTGGTTTCTGTATCGTGTCCCATTGATTTATGCCTCCATCTTCCCTCCAGAACGTGTGTACAGTGTGATTGCTACCCAGATAACTCCAATATAGTTCAATATAAAGTTTATATATAAATGTTATGTTATGCCTACGTGAATATAAATGTTTCTGTAATTACAGCTGTGCCGTGGTGTGTAAGCTGGTCCTCAATAATCAGGTGCAGTGAGGCCTCCCACTTTATTATTCTTTGTCAAGATGTTTAGTTACTCTAGGGCCTGCACCCTTCCCTATAATTACAGCACTCGGTCCTCTATGTCTGTATCAGAATGCCCGCTATTTGGATAGGAATCACAGCAGCCTGCAGAGAGATTGGAGAGAGCTGACATCTTCCCTGTGTTGAGTCTTGTGACCCATAAGCTAAGTGCGGCTCTTCATTCAGTTGGTTATTTTTTTATTTCGTTCATCAGCATTTTGTAACCTCAGACTATAGATCATGTACCTGTTTCGTGACGTGTCTGCTTAAGAATTTAATTTTCTTCAGAGCTCTCGTAAGTGGTGTTGGGGTTTTAGATTTGGTTTCCTCCTGTTCGTTATTAGTATGTGGAAATAGGATGGTTTGTTCTCTGTTCCTCTTGCATCCCGTGACTGATGCATCCCTTATGAATGCTAGCGCTTTTTTTATTTGCTAGATTCCTTGAGCCTTTCTAGGTAGAAACTCCTGTCTTCTGCAAGTAGGGGCGGTGGCATTTCTTCCCGTCCATGCTGTGTGCCTGGCCTTTCTCCTTCCTGCCTCGTGGCATAGACCTGCCTGTGCTGCCTGGATGAGAGGGAAGGGCGGAGGTTGGCCACGTGCCTGTTCTGGGGAAAAGCTGGTCTCATGGTTAAATGTTTTGCTGGCCGCAGGCTTTGTGTAGACGCCGCCGCTGATCACGCTGAGATAATCTCCCTCTATCCGCAACTTGCCGCGTTTCTTCTCTTGCTCAACTTTGCTGTCTGAGACCTAGAGACTCGCCCCGTCTGTACGGCTCCGGCGCTGAACTCCACCGCCCTGCTCTCCTCTCCCCTTCAAGGACCACAGCACCGGGGCGGGGTGTGGGGGGGAGTCCCGGACTCTAAATCCTAGTGTCTCCCTCTTTTCTCGGCTGCGCCTCTCCCGTGCCCTGATCCAGCCAGAGCCAGGGAAGGAAGTTCCAACAAACCAGCACCGGCCCTCGCTCCTGCATTTCCAGCCCCCAATCATCAGCACCGCCCCCGCCCCCCCGCCCCCGACCCTGGAAGACAGAAATGACAGCAGACGTCCTCTGCCCAGAGAGACTCCAGCTAATGCACAAACTCATGGGACCCTCCACATTAGCCCCATCACCCCAAATGTGTGTCCTCCTGCCTACTCCCCTCAGGGCTGCCGGGCCGTCGATGCAGAGGCTGTTCTATTCTCCCACCTCCTTTTTCCAGGAACCGTGTATCCCAGGCAGCCCTGGAGATCCCATCCCTCTCCCGACGGCCCTGCTGCCCTCAGCCCCATATCCCACCACCCCCACCTAACCTGTGCCTGCCGCCCACACAGCGGAGGACACACTGCCCGCTCCCCCATGCAGCCCGGACCCGGGCCCTGCACCTGCTGCCAGCCACAAGCTGCCCTGCGGCCACGGCCGTCCACTATGGTGCTCTTACTTTTTTTTAAATCAAGGGAACACTTTCTCCACATGCAAATCCCTTAGCAACAGCAATGTTATTATTTCCAGTGTGGCCTCGGGGAGTGTTGGGCTCCGTGGCCGAGCGGCTGACGCGGTGTTCAGCCTGCCCATCCCGAGCCTCATCCCGCACCCAGGAACAGAGGGAGGCTGTTCCCTCCAACAGCTCCAGCCAGGAGGTGACAGCAGGTATGGAGGGAGACCTGGCCATTATGTTCTCTTTTGAATATCTGGGAAATCACCCAGCCTCCCCTGCTGGGCACTGCCCCTCCTCCGCTGTGGCCGAGGCCGAGGCCAGGCTCTCCCGGCAGGTGCCTGGACTGAGCCGGCACTAGCTGTACCCATGGCTGCCCAAGCCAGGCACACGGTCTGAGGGGGAGGCTGACCGTGCAGGGCCCCCAGAGACATAATCTGAGGTTTGGGGACCCGGGTGGGACATAGCAGTAGGGCCCAGGGGCTTCCCCTGCAGTGGTAAGAAGCGGCCTCCTGTCACAGGTCAGGGCCGGGGGTCCTCGGACACGAAGACCTTTGTCCAGGTCCAGTGCCCGTGGCTGGAGGTGGCATATACCTGCCCTGCAGGCCCCACGCACCGGCCTGGCCACGCCTGACCTATCAGCTGTCCACGGAGGGAAGTGGTGACAGACACCTGGGCCCCCAGCGTCCCCTGGTCACCACAGGGTCTTGCCTACCCACCGAGACAGTGGGGTGGCTCTGATTGGAGCCCAGGCCCGGCAGGGAGGCCTAACGCCCAGCACTGGGCTTTACCTTCCTTCCTACCCACTCCTGGGCCTGGTAGACACTTGAAGGCTTGAAGAATGAGGCCCATTGTTTATTCCAGGGGTAGAGGGGAAGAAAAGCAAACTCAGTATTAATAAAAGCAGGAACACTGTGGCATGAGGGATCAGAAAAGGCCCGTTTGGGCCCAGCGGTGGGTGGGCGTCCTCTCTGGTGTGGTCCCGGCCAGCTCAGGTGTGGGTGGGGCCGCCTCCTCCGGGTTCAGGGGGCACCTGTGTCCTCGCCTCTCCCGGCTTCTCGAGGCCACTCGTACCCCTTGTCTCATGACCACGTCACCCCGATTTCTGCATCCATTGCCTCATCGCTTTCTCCAACTCCGACCTCCTACCTACGTCTTGGGGGGCCTTGTGACTGTGGGGTGCGTCCTGGCCATCCAGGCTGATCTCCCATCGCAGGGTCTCTGCATGGTCCCATCTGAGAGCCTCTGACCAGCGTCACGTCATCTCAGCTACTAGAGATAGGACAGGGAGGGGGTGGGGATAGTCGACCACCCCTCAACTATCTCCTGCCTGACACATCTCACTAAAGAGCTAGCACCCAGGTCAGTGTCCTGAGAACCCCAGACAGTGGGGCAGGTGGGGGGCGGCTCTCGAAGCTAGAGCCATAGCCTCGGCTCCCTGGCTGTGGGTCGAGACACTTTCATCTAGTGATGCCAAGAGGAAGCGGTGGCTCGAGGCAGAGATGGGCAGAGGTGGGACCCTGTCAGCACCTGACCTCTGGGGGTCCCACCTGCGAAGTCTCAAGGCAGTTCGCAGCCGTGAGGGCATGTGCCTCCAAGTACCGTGGGACGGGACCAGTCTGTCGCTCAGGAGGACACCGGTCTGGGCCTGGGAACAAGCCACTGGGGCCTCCCAGCCCCCAGCCCCCTGGGGCTGCACACAGGACCAGCCCGCCTGACTCCAGCCCCAGGGACCTCCCTGGCTGCCTCTCAGCTTGGTTTGAATAATTGACTCCATTTGCATCCCTGGGCAGCAAACCACTTTCCTCCTCGGCAGCTGCTGGGCCTGCCTTCCCAGAAACCAGCCTTTCAAACAGGGCTTTGAGTGCCAGCAAGGTCTGGGCCCCTGGCTGCAAACGGGCTCGGGCGGGCGGGCGGCCTCCCCGCCCCGCCAGCTGGCCCTTCCCTCTGAGTGCGGCACTGTCCCAGGCCTGCCCTGCCGACTCCACATGTCCAACCCGCCGGTGTGACCAGCTCGCCAGGCGACAGTCTGGCAGCTGTCACATCAAGGAGGTGCGATTGTCTCCAGAGAGGGAAACTGAGCCTCAGAAAGTTGACCTTGCTGGCCAGTCAGAGACAGGAGGGGATCTGAATGGAGTCCCGCTGTTGGCAGAGCCCCATCCCTGGGCAGGCCACTCCTAGAGTCTTCCTTTGTGGACATGCACCTCCAGGAGATGCGCCCCCAACAGCCTCGGGGCTAAAACAGAGAAGCCGCCCGGCTGGCCCGTGAGGACTGGAGACGCCCAAACTCACTCTGGGCAGGAGGGCCGCACTGAGCGCCAGGACCAGACCCCGGCCTTGGGGAGGTGCCCCGGACAGGAGAAGGCCCGGGGGGCAGCAGGGAGATGAGCACAGTTGACTTGGGCCCCACTTCTTGGGCACAGGAGACCAGCACTGACCTGCTACGACCTCGGTGCTTCCTCTTGGAAGTCTCTAGAAGTTGTCTCCACCAGAGAGCAGGGGCTGCATATTCATGTCTCCATCAGACCAGGAGAGAGGACTCTGCTTGAGAGCCCCCACAACGGGGGGTGGGGGCCCAGACCCCTACTTACCTCTGCTCATGCCAACCCATTTAGACACTCTCCATTGAGTCCACTCCACCCCTTCTAGGCAGGAGCCGTTATTGTCACCCCCATTTTACAGACAAGGAGCTTGGGGCCCCGAGCACGTCAGTCACTTACCCAGGTCACACATGGCGGGTCAGACAGAGCCGGGCTCCAAACAGGCAGAGGGGCCCAGAGTCCACATCCTCACTGCTCAGGGACACCCCTTCTGTGCGAAGGTTACTCCATTCTCATGGGGGGCCACTGGTCTGGACGTGAGCCCAGATCCACTTCTCGCAAGCTGCTGACCTTGCACAAGGAGCCTCGATTTCTGTATGAGGACAGCAGGGCCTTGGCCGTGAATACACGAGCGGTTTCGTGGGAAGGCCAGCACACAGTAGGCCCGCAGGGAACGGCACTGAGCAGCAGGGGCCAGTGAGGGGACACCGGGGCCTCGTCCGGGGCATGTCGGGAGCAGGCTGGGAAAGCCCTGCACACAGGGAATCTGCCCGCCGAGTCCATGCCCGCCCTGCCCGCCCCGAGCTGCCTCTCACCCGGGCCAGGGGCTTTCCCGGCCAGGGGCTCAGCTGCCTCTCCCGCCCCCGCCCCCGCCCCCGTGTGGCCACCTCGCCCCCTGCAGCGCCAGCTCCGCCTGCCCCTCCCAGGTACAAACTGAGCCCGAGCGTCATGAAAGGCAGCGAGGCTAATAACTTAAGAAGTAATTGTCATTAGCGTGGCGCTGGTGCGGCGCTGACCGGAGTGCCTTTCCGCGGATTGTTACTAAATACTAAGGCTATTGATTCCACGCAGAGTGTCGCCCGGCTCGGCCCCTCGCAGCTGGGACGCGCATTTGTTCCCGTGAGGCCAGGGAGCCAGGGGCTCGCGATGTGGCTGCTGTGTGTAACCCAGCAGTCCCTGGCCTTGCCTTATGGGCAGGAGGAGGGGGTCCCGGGGTTAAGGCAGCGGCCAAGGTCGCGGAGCTGCCTGGAGAGGCCTCCGCTGTGCAGGCCACGACCCAGGCGGGCGGCAGGGCCGTCCCTCCTCTAAGCCCAGTGTGAGCTCCGGGCCTGTGAGAACAAAGCAGGGGCATTTTTATCCACTCAGGTATCTGTGAACTATTAGTCACAAGGGAGTCTGAGCTCTTACTATACTCAAGAAATGTTGAGTGGGATGTGGATGAATAGAGGGAAAAGGGGAGGAAGGAGGAGGGAAGAACAGATGGAGGATGATGGATGGTGGAAGGATGGATGGAGGATGGATGCATGGATGGATGGATGGATGCATGGATGGATGGATGGATGGATGGTGGATGGATGAAGGATGGTGGATGGATGGATGGATGGATGGTGGATGGATGAAGGATGGTGGATGGATGGATGGATGGATGGTGGATGGATGAAGGATGGTGGATGGATGGAGGATGGATGGATGGATGGAGGATGGATGGATGGATGGAGGATGGATGGATGGATGGATGGATGGATGGATGGATGGATGGTGGATGGATGGAGGATGGATGGATGGATGGATGTAGGATGGATGGATGGATGGATGGATGGTGGATGGATGAAGGATGGTGGATGGATGGAGGATGGATGGATGGATGGAGGATGGATGGATGGATGGATGGATGGATGGATGGTGGATGGATGGAGGATGGATGGATGGATGGATGTAGGATGGATGGATGGATGGATGGATGGTGGGTGGATGGAGGATGGTGAATGGATGGAGGATGGATGGATGGATGGATGGAGGATGGATGGATGGATGGATGGAGGATGGATGGATGGATGGATGGTGGATGAATGGATGGATGGATGGTGGATGGATGGATGGATGGATGGATGGATGGAGGATGGATGGATGGATGGATGGATGGATGGAGGATGGATGGATGGATGGATGGATGGTGGATGGATGGATGGATGGATGGATGGAGGATGGTGGATGGATGGAGGATGGATGGATGGATGGATGAATGATGGATGGATGGAGGATGGATGGATGGATGGATGGATGGATGGATGGATGGAGGATGGATGGTGGATGGATGGTGGATGGATGGTGGATGGATGGATGGATGGATGGATGGATGGATGGATGGATGGATGGAGGATGGTGGATGGATGGAGGATGGATGCATGGATGGATGGTGGATGGATGGAGGATGGATGGATGGATGGATGGATGGTGGATGGATGGATGGATGGTGGATGGATGGTGGATGGATGGATGGAGGATGGTGGATGGATGGCGGATGGTGGATGGATGGATGGTGGATGGATGGTGGATGGAATGATGGAGGATGGATGGTGGATGGATGGATGGTGGATGGATGGATGGATGGAGGATGGTGGATGGATGGATGGAGGATGGTGGATGGATGGAGGATGGTGGATGGATGGATGGATGGTGGATGGATGGATGGATGGATGGATGGAGGACAGATGGATGGATGGTCGATGGATGGGTAGCTGGATGGGTGGGAGAAGGGTGGGAGGGAGCAGAAAGGAAGAAGAGGAAGGCCAAGCGGGAGGCAGCGAGGGGAGCATGGGGGAAGGGATGTGCTCTAAGATGGTCTTAGTTTCCTGCCTTGATGCTCAATGTGCGTCTTTCCAGATCCCCAAGTCCAGTCCGTCTGTCCTACAGTACTCCCTCACAACCCTCGCCTGTAAAATGGGGTGAATAATCAGAGCCTCACCTACTGCTGGGGTCACTGGCAGGACCCCAGGGGCTCCTGATGCCTGCAGACACATTTAGTGCAGTGCTGGGCAGAGGGAGCCCTCAGCCAAGTCAGCCAAGGTCACGATGCTGCAAGTCTGCATAGAGGCTCAAGATTCCCCCAAGGGAACCCCAAAGGGAGCCTCAGTTTCGGGCAAAGGGGAGCTCTGGCTCAGGGGTCCTGGGCCCAAGCCAGGGTGCTGTGAGCAGAGGGGCCTCTCTGGCCTGGGCCCCGACAGACGCTGCCCCAGACTTCCCTGGGCTCTGCTCCGAGAGGTTGGCAGCATCTGGGAACTCAGGGCCCCTCACAGCAGAGCAGGGAGTCGGCAAAGGCTCCACTCAGAGCCAGGCTCCTCAGCCCTGCCCTGGGGCCTTCAGAGGCCTGTGGCCATCCCTGTCCAGGGTGATTACGGGGGCAGCCACAGAATGTGGGGGGCCTGCGCTTCAGAGGGGATGAGGCTTCTTTGTCATCCACCAAACTGCAGCCCGCCTGTGGCCTCGAGGGACACGAGCCTGTAAGAGTCTGATGCCAGGAAGGAAACAAAAGGAAGGGGCAGGGAGGGAGGGGCCGGGGTGAGTGTTCCAGCATAGAGGCCATGGCTGGAGGGGCCACCAAGCCCTGGGCAGCCCCCGGGGGCAGCTGCCTCCTTCCCACCATCTCCCGTGGGGCCTTGTTGCCACTCATGCCCGCAGCCTCTCCCGCAATCCCGTGTGCGGTCAAAACCTGCAACCGAGCTCAGGGCTTGCGACGCCGTCTTCCACTGCAGTTCCCAGAGCAGCAACTTCCCGGCCTGGCAATCTGGCTGGACACACCGGGGAGTTAGTGAGTGAGCAGTGGGGAGCGAGGAGGGAGCTGTGGACAGGTGGCACCTGCTGGAGGAGGAGGCAGGAGCAGTGGGGCGTGCAGAGGGGCGGGAGGAGGGTGAGGCCGGCTCTCGGACCCAAAGGCCTCAGCGGCCCGGATGACAGCAACAAGGTCTGGAGGTCCCAGCTCAGCTGGGAGGTGGAGGACAGTGAGCACCTGTGTCCCCACTGAGCTCTGGGCCTTGGAGAGAAAGGCACACCGAGATGACAGGTGTGAAGCTGTGATGGGGCACGCCTAGGTGGGGGGCAATGGGAGGTGTCAGGTATTGGGCCCCTCCAGTCAGTCAGCGGCGTCACTGGGGCTGCAGGCCCCCCGGGGCTCCAGCAGGTGGCCCCATGCCCAGGGGTGCTTTCTCCTGAGTCAGGGCTCCCCCTGGATATGGGGGGCACATCAGACAGCACAAGTGCCACCCACATCCCCCATTGCTTCTGCCCAAGGAACACAGTACCAGGAGGGGAGCCAGGGTCCCCAAAAGCTGGGCAGAGTTGGCAGGAACAGCCTCAGCCAGGCCTCCTCCCTAATGGGCAGGGGTGGGGGTGGGGTGAGGGTGCCAGGTTCAGGTTTTCCCAGCTCGACCAGACCTTAGATCCACAACCGCCCGGCCCTGAAGCCGGGACTTCAGGGAACCGGGCCTCCCGCCTGTGCCCACCAAGCCCAATGCCACTGCCCTTGTTTAACTGGGAGCCCCAGGGAGCCCAGGGGGACCCCTCACCACACAGAGGGCCCCAAGGACCCTCCCCGGCCCCGCCCCTCTGCAGCCTTAGATCTGCCAATGCAAAGCCATACATCCTGGCGTGTGACAAATCACTTTTTAATTGCCTCAAGGAAGAAATCCATTAGTCTTTCCTCTACGTGAGCTTCATCATAATACTCCGCGAAGCCCTGGCTGGCTGGAGGCCGAGGCTGGGGGCCGAGGGCTATTTTTAGTTTGCACCAACATCCTGCTCCAAACATTCATTTCGAGAGGGAGGAATTAAATCTTCCCTGACACCCGGCGCCTCCCCTGCCCACATCAGGAGCGCCTGCTGCAGCCGGGAGGGGGCCGGGCAGGGAAGCGGCTGGAAGGGTGTGTTAATTGCCCAAAGAAACGTTCGTCACGTTTCACGCCAAATTCGTTTCCCCTTACACAAGGCCCAACCGCCGGGATCCTGAGCAGCTGAGCAGAATTGAGGGGTCCTGAGGGTCCTGCTCTGTCCCTCCTTGTCCTGAGGCCACCAGCAGCTCCTCCAGGCCTACCCGGGGGTCCGTCCTCGATGGCCCCAAGGCCCTCTGCTGCGTGAGGCTCCAGCTGTTACTGTTACTGGGCGGTCACTGGCGAGGGGAGAAGAGTCCCTGCCAGGACCTCCCCCGTCTCCTTCCCAGGCCCTGAAATGCCCAGTGGCAAGCTGGGGGGGAGGGGAGCTTCCCACTGGGGCCTCCCATGGGCCAGTCTGGAGAGGGGTGGGAGGAAGCATCGTTTGTGGCTGGTCCAGGGCTGGTTCTAGGGGGTTTGCCTTCGCCCACCACCAACTGCTCCGCTGCTGCTTCAAGACGCAGAACGTGGGAAAGAGAGAGTGAAAGGAAGGAAGGGAAGGAGAGGAAGTTCTACTCCAAAAGGGGAGTCGAGTAACAGAAAGAAGGCTGGGGCCTTCCCGGTGGTGCAGTGGTTGAGCGCTGGGTTGCGAAGCTGCCCGCAGCCTCTGCAGCGCCGGTTCGATCCCTGGGCAACGGGTGAGGGTCCTACATGGCGCGCAGACCTCTCCTGCCGCCTGCTGCTCCCCTCAGCAGTGTATTTCGTTGGTCAGCCTGTTCTGCTCCCCACTGTCTCTGGTGAATCCTCTCACCCTCCCGCGCTTCTGACTGTACCCAGTGCTTGTATAAGTAAATAAATAAATCTTTAAAAAAAAAAAAAAAGAGAGAAGGCTGAACCCCAGGCCAGGCCCCCACCCCCACCCCGGGGATGCCTGCCGAGAGCCCAGAGCTCTATAAGGGCTGGGGACACAGGAACCCCCCCACGCTCCCAGGCCAGGCTTTTCCTTACAGGGCCCTGCTGGTTTCCATCAACAGGCAGATTTTGGCACCAACCCCTGAGTGTACCATCAGATGAGAGTTTCCCCAGGGCACCCACAGGGCCAGCACCCCAGGGTGCCAGCCTGTGCGCAGGGCACAGCCGCTGGCACAGGAGCTGGCACAGCTGGCACAGCTCTTGGCACAGGAGCTGAAGGGGTCACTGTGCAGTGGGACAAATCCTTGGGACTTGGGGTGCACTTGGATGCTGGGGATGCTGGGGATGCCGGGGATGCCGGTTCCACCAGTCAGGCTGACCACAGCCCTGGCCTGAGCTGAACCCCACAGGCCTCATTCCAAGCAGCTGCTGATCCCAGGCCCTGCAGGGGGTGTGGAACCCCTTGTCTTGGCCGTGATGTGCTGTGGTCATTATTTTTTTAATGAGCGGGAAAGCATCCTGCCGACTTCTGCGCAGAAATGTGAGGTCACCAAGTTTAGGGTCCACCTGATGCTAACAACCTTCATTGTAAATCCTTGTTTATAGACTTGGCCCAGAACAGCCTCTACCTGGTATTAAAATAAACGCTGAGGAAGGCAGAGTGGGCTGAGCCCCCGAAGATCCCCAGCTTAAGTCCCGCCCCTGGAGGCCATAAAACCCCTGCAGCTCTCCACAGAGGCAAGCTCTGGGGTGGGGGGTGCAGGTGGCTGCAGATTCTCCCCAGAGTACATTGTGCTGCATTTTCAAAAAAAAGTAGCTGCTCTGACTCAGCGCTTTGGGGGCTGGTGAGGGAGGGCCTTTGTGTGACCTCAGAGGACATGGAGGAGGCTGCCCAGACCCCGAGTTCCCTCAGGGAGGCTGGTGCTGGCCTTGGCTTTGGCTCTGGCTCCCCTGCCTCCGCTCCCCTCTGTCAAAGGCCTTCGGTATCCTGGGAGAGGTGACCAGAGGCCCCAGAATTAGGCAGTAAGCTTTTCTAGCACTAGGTGGGTCTTGAGGGGGCCTAGCCCAAGGTTCCCAGGGGCTGGTGAAGCGGAGCCAGGGCAGAGTTCTGGAGGCCGGGAGGGGCTGCTCTCTCAGGGCTGTGGAGGGCCACACGTGGGCTTGTCTCAGGCACTTTTTAATATCAGGTTTCATCAAGACCTTGAACCCCAAGTACTGCCCTGCATTATGAAGCCCTAATTCCCTGCAGGACCCCCTAGGCCACAGGCAGGAGCAGGGCAGATCCTTAACACCCCAATACTCCCTCGCCCCTTCTCTGCCTGCTGAGTTCCTCCTGCTTTTGCTGTCATCTCAGGCGCCACCTCCTCCAGGGAGCATCCCCAGACTGCATTTGGCGGTGGCAGTCTGCCCTGACCACCCTCCTTGCAAGCTCACAACTTGGACACAGCCTCCTTTTTCCTGGTGGGCAGTGGCGGCTGAGCCACCCAGGAGCGGGCAGAGGGTGACATTCAGCACAGCTGCAGGCTGCAGCACCACCTCCTCCCCCACAGCTGACAAATGCAGCACTTGGAGAGAGGAGGCATATGGCCTAACCAGGAGGGACGCATTGCCCCATGGTTTATGGGGCGAAGCGTGATTAAGCGGACGGGGTGCAGGGGCTGTCTTGGAAGAGGACACTCTTTCTGTGACCCTTTGCCCGTGGGCAGCAGCTCCAAGCCAGCAGTTCCCCTCACCAGCCCCTGTGAAGGTTGCTTTGAGTCCTAATCCCCTCTGGCCGCCCACCCTCAGCCTCAAGAGTGGCCAGCGGGAACACAGAACCCCTCACTCCAGCCGGCTGCCCAGGGGGTCGCGCATGGTCAGAGCCCTCCCTGCAGCACACACGCAGCCCTGGCTGCAGAAATCCCAGCAGCGCTTTCCCTGAAAGCCCTGGTGCTTTGGGGGTGCCGCATTCCGCTCTCCAGCTCCAGCCACGTCCACCTGCTGCGGGGGAGGCTCAGGGACCTGGCCTCGGGCCACTGAACTGTGCTATGTCTCCTGGGAGCCAGGCGCAGGCGTGTGGGGTGCGCTGGCCTGAAGCCCAATGTCCCTGGAGGGACCCTCTCGCCACTGAAGGGCATCAGGACGCAGGAGCAGGAAAGGATTTTCCCCAGAATCTCCGCAGCCTGTCCTGGCTGACGAATCTCTTCCCTTGAAAAGAATTTAAATCCTTCAGCCCCAGACAAATAGACACCCTCTCCCGCTCCTTGAAAAAAATGAGATTTTAATTTAGGATGATTTTACTCCGCAAATGCCCCCAAACCATGCACTTTTCAAAGGGAAACTCCGGGTTCTGTCTAGCCTTTGGGGGACTGGAAGAAAAGAACGTTTTACTCTCTTCTTTTTTTTTCTTCCCAATTCAAACTGCGAAGGGAAAACCTCTTCCTCCCAGAAGGGTCTTTTCCTATTTTCTTCTATTTCAGAGAAACAAAATCCTCCCTTCTTTTTTGATATCGCTGCCATGACATTCCCCCTGCGTCCCTCAGTGAATTCCTGCCTAATAAAAGTAGCCTCATCAGAGTCAGATTGACCAAGAAGCTAATGAAGCTTAAGCTTCAGACCCCTCCCCCGGACCCAGTCTGGAGATGGAGGGTGTGCTGGGCAATCTTTAGCAATTGGCCCTGGAAGGGGGGCACAGGGGGAGCCTGACTTATCACTTGCCAATTGCCACGGTGTAAATACTGCCCCCTGCAGACCTTGGCCAGCTTGAGCTCCCTGCAGGGGAGGTGGGAGGAGCTGTGTACAAAGGGCTGTGGGCTGGGCAGTGGGTGGAGCCAGGCCAGCTGTGCCACTGCCCAGACCACCTCTCCAGGACCCCCTGGTTCTGCATTACAAAGCACGTGTTCTTTCTCTTAACAAAAGCCTCTCCCCGCTGAAAAAGCCAGCTCATGAGTCTGCCCCTGATTATGGTGCAGGCATATGGTGCAGGGTTCCTTACAGCGTCATCTATGACTCCCCTGCCCCCTCGGGGATGGCCCTGCACTAGGCTGCATTCAGACCAGGCTGCGTAGAGTATGGGTCTCGGTGAACCCCAATACTCCAACTTTCTACCCCCCTTGGGCAGGGTGGGGATCCCTGGCTCTAGTCTTTTGAATCTCCCCAGCATATAGCCAAGCTCTGAACTGCTACCACTTCCTTGCAAGACCTGGTTAGAGGGTTCTGAGGGGTCCCGGCCTGCCCTGACCCCTGCCTCCCCACTGGCGGGATCAAGGGCCTCCCGGAGATACCATCTCTTAATTCCTAATCCACAGAACCTGAGCCCAGCAGGGCCAGACCACAGGCCTTCCTGTATTTCACTGACATGGTCTTTCATAAAGATCCGAGTCAACAGATACATTTCCAGAAAATTTGCACAAAAACTCAGACTTCTGACCTTGTCTGAGCAGCCTACCCCCGCCCTGAGCAGCAGAGGCAGGAGTGGCTGAGTCGCCCTGCCCCACGAGTCAGGATGCAGACCCTCAGCTTCCCAGGCCTCGCCCTCAGGCTGGCCCCCGACACCCTGGCCAAGGAGCAGCGCAGTATCTCATGGGCCTGGACTGTGGCTTTGCTTGGAGAAGTGTTTCCTTCCCCCCGGGTTTCTTTCAGAGGTGGGACAGGAAAGAGAGCAGCAAGCGTGTGGGTTGAGAGAGATGTGCCCGCGTGGTTCGTGGGATGGGGGCTGTTCCTCAGGAGGCCAGTGCACCATTGCGGGGGCCAGTGCACTCGCCTCGCAGGTTGTGGGACTCGCGCTTCCTGGGGTTGCGCGCACACAGCCTGAGCCCTGTGTGCTTGCATACAGACTGGAGCTAGTCAAAAGAATCCCTGTTAAGGCCGTGGCTCTTGACCTTCCCTTCACTCCTCCGCGTGGTGAGCAGGCCCACAAGGTCTCACAGAAGTTCTGGCAAGATGTGGCGGGACAGGCTCCGCCCGGCAGGGCCCAGCAATCACCAGCCCTGCGGCGGGCGCTCCCAGCACAGACCCCAGAGGAGGGCCTGTAGGTGCGTCTTAGGGCAGAGGAGAGCCAGGTGGGCAGGGTGGCAGGCTGGCCTCGCAGCTGAGAGGGCAGGCAGGGGACCCAGCAACTCTGTGGGCACACCCTTACTATTGCCCCAGCTACCTGGCAACTCCTGTTCCTCCCACAGAGCCCAACCAGGGTGCTACCTCTTCCAGGCAGCTTTTCCTTCCAGAAAATTGTCACATGCCCACTCTGGGTTCCCACTGAACCCTGCACATGCCCAGCAAAGACTGCATACACCACGCTGGGGCCTGGGGTTCTGCTGATGTGATCTGGCCCAACGTGTGGTACAGGTGCCTGGTCCATGATTCTATCCCCAGTGCCTAAGACCGTGCCTGCCATGATGCTGGGACACAATGAATAAGTGTTAACTAGATACGTGGGTGGGTGGGTGGGTGGGTGGATGGATGGACAGATGGACAAACAATAGATGGATCGTTGGATAGGTGAAGGGATGATGGATGCATGGATGGGTGAATAGTGGATGGATGGACATTAGATGGATAGTTGGATGGATGGATGGATGGATGGATGGTGGATGGATGGATGGATGGATGGATGGATGGTGGATGGATGGTGGATGGATGAATGGATAATAAGAGGAGGATATATTAGAAGTCCAGGCCTGGAAGCCCAGGCTGGGGCTCAGCATCAGAGCTGGAGAACAGGGGAGGCTTAGTCAGGATGAATTCATTTTCAGAACCAGGTTTCCCCAGAGAGTAACCCAAAGTCTTGCCACTAAATCTCAAGAGTCCTGGCTAGGAGTCTCTTGCACCCTCTCACCCACCACCCAAAGCAATAGCCCCAGCCAGAGGGAGCAGCAGTGGGTGGGCAGCTGCCCTGTCCCCAGGCCTCCGCCTGCTGGCGCTGCCAGGAGCTCAGCAGATCCCCACCTGTCAGGGGCAGGTGGCCAGTCCCCTTCCTCTCTTCTCTGCTGTCTCACGGACACTAACCGGGATCCCAGTCTCACAGCTGCGCCTCCCCGGTGGCGGGGGCGGGAACCCACAGACCAGTTGAGGATGAAAAATGCAGGAAGTTAAAGGCTTCTTGGGGATAGTTATATAGTCCAAAAAAGGTCAAGAAAACTATTGCTGAGATCCAAACACCAAGCAAAACTCTGGTCCTTGATTAATTGACTGAATCACAGAGGCTTTGACCTACCTCTGAAGTTTAATGAATTCCTTGATTAGTTGCATAAAGTGGCCGGGCTGCAGGAGGAGGGAGCAGGTCACTGGTCTTTAGCTAACGGCACGGTCCAGTGAGTTGCCTCCCACTGCTCTGCCTATTGACCTGGAGAACGGGGGCATGGGGTGCCCTTGCAAACTGACTCGCACCTAAGAAGCATGGGGGGGGGGGGTGTGTGTGTGTGTGCGCTGTGCTGGATGGGACCAGGTGGCCGGCTGCTGCCCAGCTGCCCGGGGCAGAGCAAAGCCCTTCTTTCCCCTCCCAGCCTCAAGAACACCCACCTTTCTCTAGCTTTGCTCCCCCACTCCCTTTCTTGCTCCGTCCTCCCTGTCTTCACATCCTGGCGGTGTGCAGTTTGCTTCCCCACCCTCGGTGGGCGGCATCGGCAGGTGCCCCGCCCGCTGCTCCCCAGCTCAGGGAAGCCAGACCCAGGAAGAGATGATGGCGCCCCTGGATAAATTTCCTCGCTGCTGTCTGGGCTTTGAGGAAGAAATCACCACTCTTGTCATAATTATTGATGTGAACTGGATTCGCTGAGCCAGAGGATGGGAGGAAGGTTGGGATGATGGGCCCCGGACTTGATTTGGTCAATAAAGCAAATTGGTTTAAGTGAAAATAAAGCGGCGTCCGCACCTATATTCGACCAATCAGGTAATGGCTGGCTAAGGAGCACGGGATATAAATCTCTGTTTGCTTAAAATTATTACAATGCCATATTGATTACCCAGAACCTGCCATCGCTTTTTAAGTCACAGTTTATTAAAGGGTAGGATGGCGAACAGTTACCTTCCCTCTGCCCACTAGCGAAACACACGCAGGTTACCCGCGAGCGCGGCCCCCGGCGGCCTTGCTTGGTGGTGGCTGGCAGGTCCCCGGGGCTCAGCCTGCAGGCGGCGTGGCTCACCCACCGGGTCTCCACTCCCGGCTCATCCTGGGTCCAGGCCGAGGGCGTGGTGGGCCCCAGGATGCATCTTTGTTTGCTCCTCTGCTTCTCCAACAATAAGCGCGTGGACATGGACAGTGTCCGCTCAGCCTCCTCTGCTCCTCCGCATCCAGCCTCCTGCCAGGACAGGGAAGCTGTTCCATAAATACTGGCTAATGTGAATGGGTGGCTTTTTTTTTCCAACTTTTTTCTTTATTAAAATTTTTTAATTATAAAAGCAAGCAGGCTCATTATAACAAACGAATACATTACTTCTAAATATTTAAAAATATTTTTCTAATTATAGGAATTAGATAGGTTCATGGTAAAATGTTTAGAAGAAATGGAAAGGTATTAAAAAGATTATAAAAACCACCTAGAACCCCATCATGCAGCGAGAACCCCATTCACATGGAGGTACATTTCCTGCTAGTATTTTCACTGTTGGAATTAACGTGTATGTATTTGTTTTTCCAAAGCTGGTGACATGACAGTTTAATGTCTTGTAATTTTTCACTTGCCACCCGCATTTTCTCCTGCCCTTCAATATTCCTCAAAACACGGTTTTTAATGACTATATAATATTCCATCTCATGGTATACTGTAATTTATTTAGTCACTCCCTATTGCCCAGTTATGATTCTTCCAGTGCTCAGCATTCTAGATAATACTCTGATGAACTTCCTTCTCATAAATCTTCCATCTGTTTCTGTGGCACACAGGGGGGCAATTTCTACAGCAGCACTCAGCGGTGATTGTTACTCAACAAGCCAATGTGGCTTCAATTCGGGGTGTGGCCTGTGCAGTCACACAGGTCCCACACTTGCTGTAACACTCTGCTATACAATTCAGGGAGTTCTTAGTACTTTTTTAACAAGGGGGTTTACGTTTTCATTTGCACTTGGTCCCACAAATTTTGTAGTCATTTCTGGTGATGGAATATCCGCCGCCACCCCCCAGCTGACATGGAGAAGTCGGGGTCACCTCTACCCACCAGGGCCTTCATGCTGGCCCTCAACTTTCACTCCCATGAAAACCAAAGTTCAGGGGGTGAGCGCCTGTGTGCCTGACTTTACTGAGACCACACAGAAGCTGCCTGGCACTGCTGTTTACTGTTCAAACCAAAATGTCCACTTCATGTGGCTGCCAGCGTCTCACCTGACTTCACTGAACCCTAGGTTGGCGTGTATTTTGCTTCTGTGTTTTGGAATCTCAAATTGTTCTTTTCTTTTCTCAAATTTGAAATAAGCACAAACTCCAAAGTTGGAAGTATAGTGCAAAGCAATTTTTAATCACTTGAAGTCACTTTAGTTTGTATTTCCTACAAACATTCCTCTACATGATCAGAGGCGCCCCCTCTCCAGACCAGCCACTGACCTTGGGCTGTCACTACCACAGATGCCTCTAGGAGGTTTACCAGTTGTCCGATAATGTCAGCCCCATGTGTCATGCTCCTTGGTCCCATCCTTCATTCAGCAGTGCCTCTCTGTTCTATCCCTGACTTCCATGATCTTACCCCTTTGGGGTTGTTGTTTTTTACACATGACTAGAGACCCTTAAGCCAAGACATGATATTGTCGGTCAACTTGGCCACCGCCCCTCTCCCCTCTCCTGTGCAAGGAAACAATTTTAAGGAATTGGTGTTTGTACTGGCATCTAATCGGAAGACGACTTAAGCCTGGTTGGTTAACAATCTACTGTTGGGATAGAAACCGGCTGGTCCAGACAGGTATCCTGGGAAGTTAAGTCCACAAAGGTCTCTACTGCCCACATGTCCCTCCCAGAGCCATGCCCGTCCGATTCTTAAGCTGTCAGTGATGCCAATTCAATGAACACATGTGAATGTACATGCTCATTTAATATTGCTCTGTTAAAATGTTCACCTTTTTGTGGGGGTCACTGCTTTTGAAGACCAAATAATTTGTGGAAGTCCCTCTATTTGGGTTGTCTGATGTTTCCTCATGTTCGATTCTGGCTGTGTGTCTTTCTCAGGAATCCCATACGAGGGATGGTCGCACCTGGTGGTGGTGCAAGAATTCCCTTTTGTTCATTTCCAGTGATGGTCACTCGGGTCTCTTCATTCCGGTGCTCTCTGCAAGGCTTCTCTGTAAAGTTATTCTTCTCCCTTTGTAGTTAGTAAGTAGTTGGAGGAGGTTCATTAAGAACTTACAAATATACTATCTATATTCCCCACCAAATGTTCAGTCTATTATTTATTTATGACTTTGATTTCATCATTTCATTTTCCATGGGTTATGACCCTTTGCTGTCCTTGCTGCTTTTGATGCTCGGGCTGGCTCATGCCTGGCTGGTGCCTGAGTGCCTGAGTGCCCCATCAAGGTGGCATCCATGCTGTTGCATCCAGGTGCTTTCCCGGAATCAACCAGTTCCAGAGAATCCTGGCTCCTTTAGTGGAAGGTGGTATTTAGAAGCCATACCTGGCGTGAAAGTGCTCGTTGCCGTTGGGCTGTCTCTGCTCCCCAGTCTTCTCAGTGAACAGGGCTGGGGAATATTCGGACCCTATGTCCATGGCTGGAGGGTTCACAGGCTCACGTTTCCATCTATACATACCTCTGTAGAGAGTGGAAAATAAACCTAAGACCTTTCATTTGCTCCACTGTGGCCACTTCCAATGTACCACCAGATAATTCATTCTTCCGTTCTCCCTTTTCATTGTTGTATCTCCTACGGTCGTGTGACCCTTTCCCCGGTTATCCTTCAACATGCTTCATGTTTCGTCAGGCCCCCTGTTTACAAATGACCTCAATTCTCTGCCAACCATCCCCCCATGTCGGCACCCTCCTCGCCCATCAATATGTAATAAGGATTCTGAAGCTCTGGGCATGGGGAGGAGCGATAGAGGAACAGGGTGTGGAATCACCTGCCGCTTTAGCTACCCTGACTTAGGGTGATCAATAGGTGCATCCATGTTGACCAGGTTACCACACAGGGCACAGAAAATCAGCACCCACCTCGCTCCTAGACTCCCAGACCCTGTTCCCTCCCTCCAATTGCAGCTTGAAGTCATGTCAGGAAGGCAACTGTCATCTAACTGTCAGCTAACACTCAGCCCAGGCTCTCAGCAGCCCCTGTCCTCTGTGGAAGACTCTTGTGTGGGGCTTCCTGGCCTGCAGAGAGGACCTTAGTTCAGCCTGGCCCCCAAGACTGTGCCTGAGCCACCCCATGACAGAAGTCTGACTCCAGCTGGCTGGTCCCTTCTGGTGGCAGGAGGTGGGGGAGACAGAAACCATACCATTGTCTCCTGTGAGCCTGAGGGCCCCAGCACAAAGCTACAATAGGAAAAAAACAAGAAGAAAGAATTGCATGGGCCCGGAGCCCCCTGTAAACCAGGCCAGGTGCCAGGCTGTGCTCTTTACAAACACTCTCTCGTGCAATCCCCACCAAAATCCTAGGCATGGAGTGTAACCCTCTCCATACACAAGAGAGGCTCATAGACTGGCCAGAGGTCACACAGCCAGGAGACAGAGGCACAGGGTCCAATCCTGGCCCCTGTGCATGCCAGCCTCCAACAAAGCAGGGCTGGGGGCCGAGGCCCCCCAGACTGGCTCTAGGTGACAGATTCAGGGCCCCAAATCCCTGTAAGACACACTGTGTGGAGCTTCTAGAAGGAAAGAGGGAAGGGGATATTGAGGACATGCTGGCTGTGGTGGCCAACACTTATTTGCTATAGTGGGAGGGCCAGGGTTCCCTGGTCCTTCCATCATGGAGAAGGAGTAAGAATTGCTTCAAATAGCTTCTATTCCTTCTGCCCCTCATTCCAGGCACCACATAAAAGGAATGATCTGGAAGGTGCCATTGCTATTTCCCAGCTTAGTTCTAAACCATCCCTCAAATTTAGGGATGACCAACTGCCCTGCCAGCTGCCACTTCCCCATCCCATGCCCAGGGCAGACATGACAAATCCACCAGGGGCTACTTTCCCCTCCTGTGCCCAGGGCAGACATAAGTAATGGATCACAGCACTGTTTCCCACTACACCTGGCTCTGCAGCTGTCCATGGAAGCTGGAGAATAAGATGGAAGAGATTGGCCCTCATTGCTCTAACCTTTCCCATCACTGTCCCCTGCTTAGTTATCTCTGATCTTTGTGTTTTCTCCCATTTTCAGACTCACAGGAACACTGTGCATACCCCCACCCCCACTCAGTCTCTCTTTGGCAGCCCCCTTTGGCCACAAGTTGGGGTCTTCTCCCTCCCCTGGAGGTCAACTTCCATGACCTTCCAGAGTTGCCCCAGCTCCTGGGACCCCTTATCTTGATTCCCTCCATCCCCACCAAGTAGGAGCCTCTTTAGGGCAGAAAGAAAGCCCTGCTGACTTCCCGAGCCAGATGGTGGGAGCCCAAATCCGAGAGCTGAATTTTTCAGACTTTTTTTTCAAGCAATCTGCTAATGGAGGCGAGAGGGAGGCTTGCAGAGTATCAGCTGCCTCTGTCAACATTGGGTAATGATGTGGGAAAGCTGGCACCTCACAGTAAACTGTGAACCTCACGATCTTCCCAGCACCTGCAGCCGGGGTGCCCTCGGCAGAGGGGAGTGTGCCTTGGCAGCCCCGAGAGGCCAGCCTGGCAGGGGCAGCTCTGGGAGCTGCATTGGCCTGCAGCTTTGGGATCTATTTAGGGGACCCACAGAGTACTCCCTTATTTAGAACCAGAAGAAACTGACAGCTTTGACTGACAGGAAGCTTCACAAAAAGCAAGGGAGCGTTTGTTTCTATTTTTAAAGTGGTGACGCTTTTCTTGGGGTGCACGTGTGCAGACCCTAGGAGGACAGCTGGGGCCAGCACCCAGCCGAGGCAGAGCAGGCAGCTCTCCCCCTCCCCACGCTGGGCGGTGGCGGGCCTCACCTGGGCTCACCTGTGGCCATGGACAACCCTTCTCTGCCTCCTCCATCCCTCCTGAGACCCAGGGCTGTGCCCGCCTGGAGATGCAGTCTCTCTGCATTTCCCAGGGAGGATGGAGCTGGGCCAGGCACCATGTGTGTCCCCCCAAAGTAGGGCTAACCCCCAGAAGTGATCCCTGCCCCTCCTCTTTTCACTTCCTCTCCCCACTCACCACCAGCTCTGCCCGTCTCATCTCAACAACTCACCCACCTTCTCCAGGCACCGCCAGCCGCACATCGGCTGCCACGATCCTTTTGCCTTAAATCGCTGGCTCTGTGACTACGCAGGAGTGGAGGCCCGCAGGGCAGGGGAAGATGCCCCGGAGGGGTGGGCCGCACATGTCAGCCCACGCAGGGCCTCATAGGCAAGCCCCGGGGCCGGCCAGGGGGCCCAGGGGATGGGCGCAAACATGGACCTGAGATGAACAGGCAGAGTTTCGGGGCGGCTCAGTGGCTTCAAGGCCACAGTCAGAAAGGGACAGAACTAGGGTTCCGAGCTTTGGGGTCCTCCAAAGTCCCTCACCTTGCTGTGGCTCTCTCGCTGCCCCCACCCCTTAAAGTCATCTTTTGAGGGAACAACCATGTTCTAGCCCCCAAGCAGACCTGCCCCCTGGGGCCTGAACCCACCTCCAGGGTCCCCATATTCCATTTCGGGCCAGAGAACCAGCATTGTGGGTGGGGTTCTTTTTCCCTGCTGAATGCTGAGCAGGAGATATTAGCATATTGGGGTGTTTTTAAACCACCACAAACCAATGGCTTAAAAGGGCAGATGTTTAGATCCTCCCAGTTCTGGAGCTAGAAGTCTGAGACCAGGGTGCCAGCAAAGCCGAGTTCCCGCTGGAGGTTCTGGGGGCAGGTCTTGGGCCTCCTCCAGCTGCCGGTGCCGCCGGCTTCCCTTGGCTGTGGCTGCGTCACCCCAGCCTCTGCCCCCTCGTCTCCATGTTCGTGTCCAAATTTCCTTCTTTTTTTACACATCCTGTCACATTGGCTAAGGGCCCACGCTGCTTCAGTGGCCCCAGATCCTGAGTGGCCTTGACCTGGGCCCCATTAGACCCCAAAAATGGGAATGTGAGGGAGTGCATGCCTGGCCTGGGCGAGCAGGACCCACTCCCTGCCCTCCCCCCAAGTCCCAATTCCTGGGGGTACAGTGAGGATGGGCCTGAGACTTTCTTTCCCAGCTGTTACCCAACCGTGACGTGCTAGCAGGCAGAATGTTCCGTAACTTGTTTCTTCACAGGTATTTTAGTTTTTAGTAAAAAGGCAAGAGAATGATATAACTGTTGCTACTTTCAACAGTTACTGGTGAAATGGTTCACATTCACCTCGGGGTGCAGGGACTCGGCAGGACTCACCCCCCTTCTCCCCAGGGCTTCCTTCAGTCAATCCGGCAGTTGCCACCTGTTTCTTGAGCACCTACTATGTGCCAGACGCTGGCCTGGATGTTGGGGAGTGGGGTGAAGGAGCCGAACACCATCTCTCCCCTCCTCCACCGGGGCTTGCACAACTAGGTAGGAAGAGACATTTCTGGGTCTGGCACCAGTACCAGCTTCTCCCTCAGGGCGGAGAGAAGTAGAATCCAGGGGGCCATCTGTGCTGCATTGGGGCGGGGGGTGCAGGGGGAAGGTAGATGAGCCTGGTGAGCTGCAGCCACCTGGCCGGGAGCGTTTCTGTCCCCAGGAACCCTCAGGTTCTCTGTCTGCCTTTCAGGGAGCTCCAACGCGACAGCCCAGTTCCTCTGCTCTCAGCCCTGCCTGTCCCCCGCCCCCAACACCTTCCCGTGACTCAAATCCCCTCCAGGATTCTGGCTCCAGCAGCCTCTTATCTCCTGCTTCCCAGAGCCCCCCTCCAGCCTGGGCCTGTGCTCCCCCCACGCCACCCCCATCTCTATCCCTGTCCTGGGCATGCTCAGAGCTACCAGAGTGGCCTTTGCTTTGCACTTGGCAGAAGGAGGGGGACTAAGGCCCAGGGATTGAAGGGGGTAGGCAAGAGTCCCTCAGACTCCCCACTTGCCCAGGAGGGGGCACTCAACACCCCCCCCCAAATGTCTAGGCAGCTGCCCCCGCCCAGAGCAGAGGGCAATCCTTCCTTCCTCTGGGAAAATGCTTAAAACGAGGGACCCAGCATTGCATCTTCCAAAGTTGCCTGCTTGGTCTTAGGTCCACCGGGACTGACGGACGGTGAAGGGTCGCTGCGATGCAAGGGACCCCCCAGCCCCAGTCCATGCAGGGCGCAGAGGATAAGCCAGTTGGGGGTGCGCTGGGGCTTGCGAGCCCCGCCGCGTCCCCACCAGCCCCGCCGTGGCAGGAGCCACCGGAATCAGAGGACTCGGCAGCTGTAGTCATTAAGATAAAAGTCGCGCTGATGACTCGAGCGTTATTTAGTTCTGATATCTTAATTTAATTGGATTTTTTTAATTAAGAAAAAGACCCATAATCCTGCAAGCCTTGGGTTGGTGCTGCCTTTTCATCAGTTAAACTGGGCGGCAGAGCCCCGTCCCTCCTGCCTGAGGCCAGGGCGCCTCGCCAAGAGGGACCCCAGGCCCCTGGGTCTGAGCCGGGAAGGAAGCTGCAGCTCGGGAAGGAGGGGCAGCTGGCGTGGACGGCGCTCTCTGTGCCAGAGCGGGCTGGCACCACCGCCCAGCCGGGCCCTGAGAGGCAAGTAGGGGTCAGGGGCCTTTCTCCGCCCAGCCCCAGCCTTCTGTCTCCGAGCACCTGTGGCTCAGCAGCCCTGTCCTTCTCAAGGTCACCCCAGGCCTCCTGAGCCGGGGTCCGCCCAGCAATCCCGCGGGCAGCCCTCCTGCCTCCTGGTCCTCCTACCTATGGCCTCCCACTCTCCCTGCTGCCCTCCCCACGGGGTCGCCAGCCAGCGGCTGCTCGGTGACGGTGACTGATGGTTTGCCAATAGGGGCGGAATGAAGTTTTAATAGTCTCAGACTGAAGGATCAGGGAGCAGCAGTGCGCAGGCGTGTTAGCGCCCGGGGAGCCTGGGCTGTGCAGAGGGCCCGGTGACGCCACAGACCGTTTTGGGAGGTGGGGGGTCCACGTGCGCCCTGGGGGGTCCAGAGAGGAGCCCCTCTGTTGGCGCCCTCACTCAGACAATGATGCCACCAGCCTCAGTCCCGGCTGAGAGACCTAGGAGGTCAGGGCCCAAAGAGAGTTCCAGAAGGAAGCCCAAGTCAGACTCTCCACGAGTTTGAGAGCGTGACTGGGTTCTTGCACCAGAGCGCCATTCTCCGGTCTGCACACGAAAACGTGATTTTTCTGCCATGAGGTGGATTCTTCCCCTGTGTGTGTCCAGTTGCTGTTCTGCCTTTTCTGCTTTGGCCTGGAGTCGCTTTTAAAAGGAAGCCGGAGTCTTCCCGCGGCCTGTGCCCCTCCAGGCAGGCGCTCTGGGTGAGCCAGGCTGGGCCTGTGTGACCCGGAGGCCGCGCTGCTCCTCTCCGGGGCCCTCCCTCCGCTCATAAACCACAGAGGTAACCCTGTCTCGGAGGATGCTGGGAGGAAGAATTAGGTGATTTTTAAGTATGTAAAGTGGTCTTTGGAGACAGGCCCAGTGTAAACAAGGTTGGTTTTATTATTAATAGTAAACATTTACAAAGCACCCACCGAGTCCCAGGCACGGCACAGAATACGGAGGAGACCCCGCCCAGCTCCTGCCAAACTCCCCAGCGCCAGGTCTCCCCCCAGCCCCTCCCTCCCGCGGGGGCTTGACGCAGGGCCTGAGCCACACACGGCAGGCCTTGCCGCCTCACTCCTGGCCACGCTGTGCTCGCAAGCAAAATCTTAATTCTCAGCCACCTTCCTATTTCTAGCTTTAAGGGTCTCTCCCTGGCCAGGCCTCAAATCCTTGTCCCATCAAGCCTCATGGGATGCAGGCAGTGAAGGGTGAGCACCCAGCAGGTGGGGGGAGCTGTAAGATCTGCTGGGTGCCCCTCTCAGCCCTCAGGGTGCAGCCCTGGGCTCCTGAGACCCCACCCCCCAGGAGGCAGAGTGAAAGAAACCAGGGTCTGCCTTTGCTCTGAGCCTGGGGAGGGGGTGTCTGCCTTTGCTCTGCAACACAGGGCTGCAGCCTGCATCTGACCTGGGCTCCTAGGACAGGGCTGTGGCCCAGCTGCCAGCCAAAGAGACCGCCAGGCCTGGAGCCTCAAAGCAGCGGGCACTTGCTTTCTCCAGAAGCCGAGGTCTGACATCAAGGCGCCACCAGCGTTCCCTCTTTCCAGGCCTCCCCCAGCCTCTGGACACCACAGCCCTTGTCCTTCCTCAGCTGGTGGCCAAGTCTCTAATCTCTGCCTCTGTCTGCGTCTCCCCATGTGTCTCCTCTGAGGACACCGGGCATTGATCTAGGATGCACCCCAACCCCGTGCGGCCGCACCTTGACTCATCCCTTCCTCAAAGACTATTTTCCAATAAGCTCATGTTCAGAGGTTCCTGGTACACCCCGCCTGGTAGCATTCCCAGGGTGAATCTGGAGAAGCGCCTCAGGGGATGGGCCTGGGGAGGGGCCCGACTGTGAGGCAGGCGCCACCCCAGGACACAGGAAACCACCTGTCCCCAGAGCTTTCAGCGCACGAGCCCTAGGGTGGCCTCCACACCAGTGCACAGCTGGGTCCCCTCCAGGAGGCCTGAGAGCCCCCCTGGCAAGGACCAGGTCTGACCGCAGCCAGGGTGGGGGAGGTCCAGGAGCCCCAAGGCAGCAGTGGACAATCCGCAGTGACAGGCCCCGGCCAGGGGTCAGCCTGTGGGGCAGGCCTGCAAGGCCAGCAGCCCCTTTCATTGCCGAGAACCAGGACATGCGCTCCCCACCCCCCACCCTGGCTCTGGTGCCTGGTGGGTGCACCAGGGTGGGGGACACCTCTGCACAGCCCAGAGCATGCGGGGAATGCTCCCAGGCCAGCTGAGTGGACAAATAAACCACCCAAGGGGCCGTGGTGTTGGATGGTCTCACTGGGCTCTGCCCCAATCGATCCGTCTCTATTTTTAACTCCCGGAGCAGTGGGGTAACTCCCCAGAGAGGGAAGGCTGTTGACTCACTTCCTCTCCATGCCCACAAGTGTCCCCGGCTAGCACTGGACTCCATCCAGCTAGCCGCCCACCCGGCCCTCCACTTCCCTGGGAAGGGACAGTGGACTTTAGGGCTCAGCTGGGCTGAGTTGGAACACGAGTCCCCCACTGCAGCCGCCTGGATGTCCAGCTGCCAGGGCCGTTCCATAGACCCAAGCCCCAGTTCTTGGATCTTTCTGGGGCCTGTGCTTAGGGGCCCAGGCAGGGCGCAAGGGGCATCCCTCCCTTAATAGTAACCCGCACAGCAGCTGAGGCTGCTCTCTGACCTGCTGCTGCCTGGCTCTGCCGCTCCAGACACGAGGGCCACGCTCTCAGTCCCTCTGGGGTCTGGCCCGTCAAAGGGGCCAATAGCACCAGCTCGCACAGCAGGAGGAGCACGCGGAGGTTGCTCTGTGTGTGGCCAGTGCCAGCAGGTGTCAGCCGCCCCCTTTGGGTTCTTTGCCAAATGTGCGGCCCTGTGAGCTGGGATTCAAGCTCAAGGTGGCCGAGTCAGTGCTGGCTGCGCCTGGGGCTCCTCCAGCCCGTGGGCCTGTCGCCTCTCAGGAGGGATGCCCGCCTACTTCCAGCACATCAGAACAGCACCCACCAAACAGAAAGGTAGGGAGCTGTGTCGGGCCTCCCCCAGGACCACATGCTCCGCCTGGGACTCCGTCTGTCCCACACATTTGAGGCGAGATCCAATCGCAGCACCTAGAGTTTGCAATAGGCCAGCAGGAGGGAAGCAGGAGCTGGAAGCCTGGCTCTGCTGAGATGACCGTGATCCAAGGTCAGCCTCCTCCCCACCCACGGCCCCCATTTGTACCCCAAAAAAGTGACAGCTAATAGGGTTCTTCTAATAACACTTGTCAGGAGCACCTGAGTTCTGGCCTGGAGCACGTGCTGGGATTGATTAGCCATGTCTGGCCTGGTGTAGGGGGTGATGGGGGTGGACAGTGTGACCAGACATGGGAATGAGGAGAGGAGAGGGCTGGGGAAGGGGCAGGGGGAGAGGCCAGGCTGAGGGGTTCGGGCTGCCCTTGGTCCTGGCGCCTCTTTAGGCTCTGATGGGCCAGCTCGGGGGCAGCATGGGGGTAGAACAGCGTCATCCTTGAGCACGCTAAGGCTGCCCGGCCTCGGCCATGGTCAACGCTTCCCCAGCTGGGCCTGGGGCCCGACGCCATGCCAGCCCTCCCCCACCCCCACACTCGTCCTCCAGATTAGGTGCCTTGGGGGTCAGAGGCAAATTTGGGATTTGGTCCTTTGCCTTTGGAGGGACTGGGTGTCCCGTTCCTGATCCTGTGCCACCGCGCCTCGTAGACTCACTCAGTGAAACATGGCGAGAAACGCGAGTCTGGTCTTGTGACCTTGGGAAAGCCTTGTGGTGACCTTGCAGAGCCTGTAAAGTGAGAAGAGTAGCAGGAGCTTCATCAAAAGCCTGTTGAAAAAGGGGGTGATGTGCAGAGCTTTTGGGTGCTACCATGCAGAGTGCAGCCACGATGCCTGTGCTCAGACGCTGGGGAGCCACGGGAGGTGTGGGAGCCATACGCAGACTGAGGGCAGAGGCACCCTGCTCGGGGGCCGGGCTGGGCTGGGGTCTCTGGGTCCAGGGAAGGCAGGCACCCCCATTTCTCTCGAGGGCACCCTGGAGGGCCGGGAGCCCTTACCTGGAGTTGGCAAGGCGGGTTCTGCCCCACCTGACAGTCCGTGCGGCCCCATCCTCCGCCCAGCCGGGCTCTGGGAGGCTGGATTCATAGGGATTTCTCCCAGAAGCAGCCTCCCCCCTGGGCTCCGACTTGCTGCAGCCCCAAGAATATAAGTTTGGGTGTCTCTCTGATATGACTCAAACCCCGCTCTTCTGGAGCGTTTATGGCTGCCTCGAGCCGCAGTGATGTTCTTTGAATTGCTAAGCAACGGTGGCCCGTTCTCTCACATGGAGAAAATTGAAACATTGATTTATCTATTTGTTTTGCAACTAGCACTAGTGGCTTCATTACTCTGTTCCCCAGGGACACCCTCCCACACACTGAATTGAAAATTAACTCTTTTTACCTAGGACTGGGCAGCCATGGGTTTGTAATCTGGAGAAAGTACAGAAACAATGGCCCGGCCAGGTGCCGAAGGATAGGAGGCGCCGTCGGTCCACCCATGCCGGGGCCTGGAGAGCCCCAGGAAGGGTCACTCATCTGCCACTAGACCCTCAAGACCCAAGAGGCCGGGAGCTCCCCTCTGTCCCTCAGAGACTCTCCCCAGCACCCCGTGCCCTGGGCACGTCCCCCTCCCTGACCTCTGCCCCCTCGCAGGTCTGGCACCTGTGTCTATTAGCATCCTCTTGCTGCAAAATTTCTAGAATTTTCTAGAATGAACTCTAGCTAAGATAGAGTTGAAGCAGCCTGGTTCTGTTTCCAGCCCTGGGGACTTTGAGCAGCACCTTTAAGCCTCAACGCCCTTATCTGCCAAGGGGACAGGAATCCTCTCCGCCTCTCCACAAGATGGTTGCAGGGGGCAGGCTGCGTCGCGTGTGGTTTCTGAGGTCCTGTGTGCAGCTAGCTTCCTCCCACTTGGTTCCTTATCTCTTCCACTTCCAACTTCTCCAGGAACACCAAAGGCAGGTAGGTCCCTCTCTGAGGGTCACCCAGAAGCTCTGTCCTTCACAAGTGCCCGGGCCACAGGCCCTGCTGTGCACCCAGACCCACGCCGGGTGCATAAGATAAAGGGAAGTTCAACATCGGGCAAGTGTCCAGGAGTTCATAGCCCCGGCGCGGACAAGGGTCACTGCCCCCCTCTAGGAAATGATGGAGCGAGGTCGGTAACGTCCAGGTTGCTGGTGAAAGTGGACGCTCATGAAGGATCTGGGCCGCTCCCTCTTGGGCCCACCTGCATCCCTGGGGATGAGCCAGGATGGAGAGTGGGGATGAGGCCCAGGCCTGCTGGGGAGACCGTGGCGTCCTTTATTTCTTTATGGAACTATCTTATTAAGTGCCAGCTCAGATAGGCAGCCCTCTGTGTGCTGGGGTTATAGGCCGGGATAGGACAGAAACAATTTCTGCCGCATGGAATTTACGTTCTATGTAAGAAAGCAAATAAGGGCCTCCCTGGTGGCACAAGGGGTTAAGCACAGCACTGTGAAGCTGTCCGCAGCCTCTGCAGCACAAGTTCAATCCCCAGCCAGGGAGCTACCCACATGGCGCAGCAGACCTCTCCTGCCTCCCGCTGCTCCCCTCAGCAGTGTATTTCATTCAGTCTGCCTGTTCTGTTCCCCACTCTGTCTCTGGTGGATCCTCTCAACCCCCCGTACCTCTGGCCTGTACCCCAGTTCTTGTAGGCATTAATAAATAAATCTTTCAAAATAAAAAAAGCAAGCAAGCAAATAAACCGAGAAAGGGCCACAGTCCCTTACTGGAAGCCTCTAAAACCAGACGTACTCCAGCTGGTGGTGGGGGCAACTTGACAACATCTGGGGCCATTTTTGGTTGTCACAGCTCATGGGCGGGGTGCTCCTGGAGCTAGGCGTCAGGTCCCAGATGCTGCTCACCATCCCAGCATGGGGCATGGCCCCCTCCACGGCAGAGAACCATCCAGCTCTCCAGGCTGACAAGGTGTAGCCTTAGAAATCTGGCTTGGCCGTTCAGACTTTGTATTCGAGAAACCTCATACGGTGCACAGACCATATATTATGTAATATCCCCAGCGGGGTGCGGGGAGCGCCCTGTAATCAAGTGCATTAATATTTCTGCAGCAAAATGTATGAATATTCACACTAAGAGGGATGAACCAAGGCTATAAATAGCCTCACATCAGCTCACATCACGTTTTGCCACCAAATGAGTTATGAACAAGTTCTTGGTTTTCAGAGCTTTATGGATTTTGGAATTGGATTGTGGACCTGTAATATAATTTCAGATAGTGATAAATGCTATAATGAAAACAAAGGAGGGTGAGGGACGGAATAACGCATGTTGAGACAGACTGGCCGAGAGGACCACAGGGCGACCTCTCTGGAGGTGACATTTGAGCAGAGGCCTGAGAGCAGCAAGGAAAGGAGGCAGGAGCACATGTGGGACAAGCAGACTCAGAAGCCACAAGAGCATGTGCAAAGGCCCTGGGGTGAGAGTGAGCTTGGACAGCTGGGGGAGAGCCAGGAGGCCAAGGTACCTGCAATGGGCTTGTAGGGAAGGGACAGGTAGGCAGAAGTGACCAGAGGCTGGGGGGCCACCTGCAGCCATTATGATGACTTGGGGCTGCTCATGAGTAAGAAGGACATCAGGGGAGTGTGAGCATGGGGTCCAGGCAGGCGTCAGCCCCAGCCTGCTGCTGAGGAGAGGGGCTTGCTGGCCCAGTGGCCCTGACACTGCCCGGCGCACCCATGTCCAGCTCCCGGAAGGCAGACCCACCCCTGCAGGGTGGTGCGTGGTAGCAGGTGTGTGCAGATGGTAAATGGGTGAGCTGTAGTCGGAGGACAGTGCCAGGGACGCCACAGGGCCCCACCCTGAACATCCGGGCTGTCTTGGGTCAATAAGCCCCTCCTGAGTGACACAACCCTCTCCTCAGCCGCAGGCTGGGACATAAACGACAGGGATTGCCCCGGCCGAGACCAGGCGATCTGCCTGCAAGCCTTCCCCTTGCCTGCAGGACCAGGTGAGAGGGACATGGCCTCCCAGGCAGGGGCAGGGCAGGGCAGGGCAGGGGCAGAGCAGGGCCAGGGCCAGGGCCAGGGCAGGGGCAGAGCAGGACAGGGCAGGGCAGGAATGGGGGCAGGAACAGAGAAGGGCAGGACATAGCAGGACAAGGCAGGGGAAGGGCAGGGGCTGGGCCAGGGCAGGGACAAGGCAGGGGCAAGGAGTTGAAAGGTGATGGGCCTCGGCTCACATCAGAGCCTCAGTCTGCCCAGCACCCAGTCTGATGCCCGCGGCTCGGTCTGTGGGTAGGTGCGGGCCAAGGGGTACGGGCCAGGGGGAGGCACCAGCTCTCTCCTTCTAGAAGGGGCCAGTCTCTGCCCCTGAGAGCTCTGCTCGCGGATCCGCTACCTCCAATTACCAGGAGCGCGAGGTGCCCCCGGCCCAAGCTCCTGTCGGCAGGAGCACCTTTCAGAGTTATTTAAGAGCTTCTTCTTTTTTCTCGTTTTGATGATGTGTCTCTAAATTATACATTAAACTCATCAGAGTGAGTAATACCTCACGGCCTCCCCGTCAGCCCTGCCGCGCCCTGCTCCCTGCGCGTGTTTACACGGCCCCGAGCGGCGCCTCGCGGGGCCACGTACCCTCAGGCACTGCAGGGGAGAACCCAGACGGGGCCGCACCTGGGCTCCCCCGCGCCGCTGCCGCAGCCTCGTGTCTTCACCCCACACCGGCCGGGTTCAGCCCTGTCACCGCCAGGCTGCTGGGACCGGGAGGCGCCCCCTTCCCCAGGGGAGGGTAACGAGGTGGGGGGGGGGGCAGAGAAGCCCCACAGGAAGCAGAGCTGGGAGGTCAGGCTCAGAGATTTAAAATGATGTTTTCCCGGGGGGAAAATGCCACCAGAGACGAGGCCCATGACCGCCCTCCGTGGGCCCCCGAGCCACGCCGAGGGGCGAGCAGTCCTCGGTCCCCGCTCACGCCCGCGCTCGGGTCCGATCCTTCGTTCACGCCGCCCTGGGCCCTGCGGGAGAGCCCGGGACAGGGCTGCGGTCAGTGCGGCAGCCTCGGCCCATTTGGGGGCTCTGCTGGCCGGGGCCTCTCAGCCGGAGAAAGCCCGTCCCTGGGATGTGGCCGGGTCCATCCTGGGACCTGGTGGCCGAGGGGAGAGGCCCTGGGCCCGCCCCAGGCTGGCTCCCTGCAGCACCCACAGCCGGCTCTGCCAGGGCTCCGCAGCCTGGAGGGGGCAACGGCCTGGGCGTCCTGGAGCTGGAAGCTTCATCACCTTCACTGCTCGTAGCTGCGGCTGCTCAGGTGTGCCAGCCCCCCGGGGCTCCCTCACGCGGCTGTGACCTCCGCCCCCGCCGCCAGCCTTACAGCGGAGGGTACCAGGCCCGAGGCCACACAGCAGAGCAAGGGCGGGGCTGGGTCGGGGCACCGGGCCTGGACCCTCGGGCTCCACAAAGCACAGCCAGGAGGACCCGAGGCCCCGCCCCGTGACCCCACGACTCACCCGCCCCTCCCCACAGGGGCGCCCCAGAGCCAGGCCAACAGCCCGCAGGCAGGAGAGTCACCCAAAGGGAAGTGACGGCCAATTTATCCTATCAATAACCCGCCCGGAGGCGCACTCCGTCTCCCCGTAATGAAATGGGACGCGGCCCGCCGTGTCATCGGCACCACAGCATCTCCGTGTCAGGCGCTTATTATTTTCTGCCACTATCAGGGAAGACTGATGGTGCTTGGATAAGTGCAGCTTAAAATTGAAAACCAAGCAATTTACCTTCAATCGCTTCTCAGAATTTTGTGCAGCCAGAGACAGTTAAGGAGAAATAGACTCCCTTTCCATTTTAAGTGCTTGCCATTAACATTTGTTTCCTCCCTGAGATTGGGGCTGGGCTCGGGAGGGGTGCTGGCTGCCTGGCATCGGGCTCCCGCCTCCTTTGCCTTCAGGCGCCTCTTTCTCGAGGGCTGGCCCGGCAAGGGGACGGGGTCTCCTCCCTTCCTCCTGGCCAAGGTGCTCCTGAGTCGTTTCTGCCTGTCCCGGGCCACCGGGTGGGCCGCCAGCCGGGTGCTGGGCTGAGTGCTGCCCTTGCCGAGGTGGGTGAGACCCTTACGCCCATGGAGTGGCAGGGAGTGGGCACCCAAGTGGGCGGGTGGTGCCCTCTGCTGGGGACTCTGACCTCCCACTGCTGGGCAGCGCTCTGCACGCGTGTTCAGGCTCGGGTGCCCCAAGCGCCTCTCCTAGGATGGGCCGTCTGGTTTCTGGGTAAGGAGCAGGGATGGAGCCCCGGATACGTGGGGCCGCTGGCAAGAGTGCAGCTGAGGCTTGGGGCTTTGAGGGCCCTGCTGAGGGCCTGGCTCAGGCTGGTGATGGTTCTCTCCACCCAGCTCCCACCCCCACCCGCCCCGCATATTCTGCGGGGTTATCACATTCTCAGAAAAAAATCCTCCTTCCTGGCGGTGCTGGCCTCGGTGAGGCGGGCCAAGCCCAAGGCCTTGTCTCACTTCTTTCAGTCCAGGGAAAAGAGGGGTGTTGGCCTGGGTGGAAAGGGTTCTCTGCTTGACAATGTAACAGTTCCCCCCGGGGCCCCTCCGTCAAGGCCGCAAGATAAGCTGCTATGATCATCTGAAGCCTGGCTGCCCTCCTGGCTCTGAGGCTTCAGCCTCGCCTCATGCTCTGTGATCTGCCTCCCGCTGCTGGCTGCACAGCCGGGCTGGGTACAGATGGGACGTGCAGGTCTCGGGGTGACACGGGCCTGCTCTGGAAACAGGAACATGCAGGCCAAGCCCTGAGGCTGGACCCCGGTCCTGGGGAGGCTGGGCCCTGTCTTGGGGGGTCTCTACCTTGAACCTCACAATCTGACTGTGGGACCACCTGGGGCTCCCGCCCCTTCCTGAGGGTGGGGAGTGATGGGGGCTCTGGAACAGAAGCTACTGTCTCTACCTTGAACGCCGAAGCCCCTCTCTAGTTGGAGACAGTGGGGTGGGTCATGAGCCTTGTCGCTCATGGTGGTGCCTGGCCAAGGCCTGTCCTGAGCCTCTTACATGGGAGCCAAGAGTTCAGAAAAAAGGAAAGTTCCAGGCTGAAGGAGCAGCACAGACCACAGGGAGAGGGCTTGGCACAAGCAGGGGCAGCTTGGGCGGGTGCTTGTCCCCCCACACACACCCACACACACCAGCAGAACCAGGCCAGTGGGTGGTAGAGGACTAAGGTCGGGGGAGCCCAGGGACCCCACAGCAGCCGCCTCGGCAAGTGTCTCAGCACACAGGACAGTGGCTGAAGGGTCTAACCTCCATTTCACACCTCGGGGTGGGTCGGTGCTGGAGATGCCCCCGCCCAGGCTGACCTTTGCTTAACAAAGGAACTAGCGATGTCAAGTTCATTGCTAACACTTTAGGCAACGAGGGGAGGGTGGTTTCTAGCAAAGGTAGTCGATCGGTGAAGAGAAACCCCTGCTCGCCACTGCAAAGCCACCCCTTGATCTTACAGAGCTAATCCAGCCAGCGTCTGTGTGTGCCAAGGGGCGTGGGCCAATACCCCGAACCCCGTGCAGACGGGCGGGGGCAGCAAGCCCTCAGCTCCCGCTCCTTCCTGCCGCGCGGGAGACCAGTCCCAGACTCCGCTGGGTGTTCCCTGCTCACCCCGGGGCTCTTCCGAGTGAACGAGAGCCACTGTCCAGCTGACTCCGGCCTCTGCAGGGGGCCCTGGCAGGGCAGAGGGAGACAGTTTCCAACAGCAAAAAGTAGAACTTTCTTTCCTGGACCCCCACTGCACACACAGAAAAATGCATGAAGCGCAGCGGCTGGGCAGATAAGGTGTTCGCGGGGTCACCCCAGGGCGAGAAGCAGCACTCAGAGCCGGCGGCTTCTGGGGCCCGGCTGGGGCAGGACCCCTGCAAAACTGAAGGATGTGTGTGCATTTCTGGGGCCACCCCAAAACCCTGTTCTCCCTCCTGCTCTCCTAGAGAAGGGACGGCTCCGAAGATGACAGGACTCAAGAGAGATTCATTTGTTGTTTTAGACCTTGGGAAAGCGCAGCTCCACAGAAACAGAGTCCCTGGGTCGTAGCGAAGTTCAGATCAATTAAAACAATTTACTTTGCTGCTAATGATTTCAGACCATTGTAATTTATTGGTAAGTAAATGACTTCAAAAGCGCATTCCTTCTGCGGCTGCACAGAGGGGATTTTAACAAGTTCTTGGATAAATTAAGTCTGGAATTTGTTAACAGACTGTTAGTGAGAAACATTTAAAAAGTAGGCCTTTCACACCGCTCCGAGGCCTCAAAGTTTCCAGAAACAATTAAAACTTCTAATCAGTTCTTTGTTGTTGAAGCAGATCCAGCGGCAGGGAAGGGCTCCAGATGGGGTGGGGTTGGGGCGGGGTTGGGGTGGGGTTGGGGGAGCCCAGGCGGGCTCCGGGCCGGGTCACCCACCGCCTCGGCGGTGTCTGCCCTCGCGGAAAAACTAAAGCACGACCCCGGGCAAGAGCCGAAGCCCCCGCGCGGCCTGGCCGCAGGCCACGGCGCATCCCAGGGGTCAGGGCTGCGTGCACGGGTGGGGAACCCGCAAGGAGTGGGGTCCGGTCAGGACCGGAATGAGGATCAGTCAAGGGTCAGGCTGGGGATGGCCATCCAGGCACAAAAGAGGGGGGCCAAAAAACTGAACTCAGGGACACCCCAAAATGTAGAGGTCACGAGAGGAGCAGCAGCAGAGGACAGACCTCCTGGGGGCCCCTGAATCCTGGGCGGCTCTGGCGGGGCACGCCAAGGGCTGCGCCCCCTCCAACCCGGGACGGCACCGCGCCGGGCGCCAGAGGCCGGGTTTTGCCGTCAGTTTTAAGATTATTTGAAGCAAGTTGGCAAACCTTTTAGAAGTCAACAGAGACTGCATTTTAGTGATTTTCATAGTATTTTTGGCAGCGGCAGCGATGCCAAGCAAGGCAGAGGAACTTTTAATGGAGCGTTGAGAAGCAGTTTTTAAAAATACCTTTTAGGAAGCTATTTCAATGCTCCCGTCTGTGGCAAAATTAATGTGTAAACTGAGCACCTTAATTTGGCTCCGCTGCCAGGGGCGGGGGGCGGGGGGGGCTGCTCCTCCTGCGCACTGGCACCTGGGTTGCGGGGTGGGAGGGGCACGGCTCCACCCCTGGCGCTCATCACGTCACTTCACCTGCACCGCACCCCAAGAGGGAAACGAGGGGGCTGAGCTCCCCCCTCTAGAGATGGGGAGACTGGGGGCCCAGTCTGGTCCACGGGGAGCTCAGTCGGGGGAGCCTGATCTTTGCCTGCGGGAGCAGGTGGGGGTGTCCTCCGCTGCACCCTGAAGCTTCCCTTGCTCCCCGCTGGGCATCCCCAGGACCTGGCATTGCGGGGCTGGGTCACGGGGCTGGGGCTGGAGCAGCTGATGTGTGGGCGGCCGGCGCTGTGATTCTCAGAGGGCTTGGGCTCCTGGAATCAGCACCTATGGGTGCCTATAACAGTGCTGACTCCCCAAGTGCACTGGGGCTCAGGAAGGCAGATTCTTAGCGGTGATCCAAGGGTGATTCTGATGCCCAGTAAGATTTGGGACGCCCAGCCCGCCTGCTCGCCAAGATGTACAAGGTCTGTGTTTTCAGATCCAAAGAATCTAGGGGATATTGAGGGGATCACTGCTCCCCTCAGCAGCTGAGGAAATAGAGGACCCCAAGGGTTGACCCTGCTCAGAAGCAGCTGTCCAGACCCCCGGACTTCCGAGGCAGGGTCTTCTCACAGAGCCCAGCCCTGTCTCAGCCTCTGCTGTCCAGGGAGACAAGGTGGTTTTCAGGGACGAAGACAGGAGCTCTGGGTGAGCCGGGGCTGAAGGTCTGGCTGCCCTTGGGTGGTGGAATCTGGGGAAACTGGTGTCGGCTTTGCCCACCCCAGCTTCTGGGGATCCCCCTCCAGCAGCAGGGAAGCAGCCAGGGCAACCTCACAGCCCTCTCTCTCCTCCCTCTGTCCTTGGAGTGACTGGGAAGTCCATGAGCGGCCCCCGCAGTGAGTGACCACCGCAGATGGGGACGCGGGGGACAGAGCTGAGAGCGGAGTGGGTGGGGCTGACAGTACTAGGCGCCCCGAGTTGGCGGTGGGGGAGGGGCACTGAGTACAGGGAGCCTGAAGGCCCATCTGCCCACCCACCTCCACCCGAGACAGGACCCAGAGCCCGGTGCCACTGTCCCCCCAGCCTGGCCGGGCCACCTGTGAGTCCCAGCCGGGTGACAAGACCCCGCGTCGGTGGAGGCGGGGCGGGGGTGGTCTGCGCAGGCGCTGAGCTGGACCTGGGAATAAGGCATCTGCTCTCTGCAGAGTTTGTCTTGGAACAAGCCTCATCGGGACTTTTAGGGCCCGGGACCCAGAATTTACCCAGCGTCTCCCCAAACCCTGAGCCTCCATGTTCACACCACACATGTGCACGCTCTCACCCCGCTCCCACGCCAGGGCCCATGTCCTCTGACAGCTCAGCGCCGCCGGGCGGCTGTGGCCGGGTTTCCCAGCATCTCCGGCTCCCTGGACCTCTTGACTCTGACTTCCATTTGCCTCCATGGTCCAACCGGCCGCCCCCTGCCGCGGCGGGCAGACCCAGCAAGCCCCGCCACCCGTGGGGTCTCCGGCCTGATTGCCTTTCTTGGAGCAGCGAGGGGCAGCCAGCGCTGGGGAATCACGCAGGGTGACATCGTATTTCATCTCCCCCCATGCACCCCGGCCCATGACTTCATCTGTGGGAGAGAGTGACAAGGTGACCGAGCCCAGTACCGCCCAGCCTGAGCAGAGCTGATGCCCCTGGGGGCAGGCTGTGTCCCCCGGCCCCGGGAGCCTGAGGACATGGAGGCCCGGCGTGGTCCTGGGGAGCGGTCCTCCACCCTTCCTCTCCCTCCAGCCCCCTCCTTCCTTCCTCTTTGTTGCCCCAAAATGCTGGCCTGTTTGCTCCTGGCGCCTCCTCCAACCTGCTCGCCAGCCCCCCCAGGCAAGGGCCTCGGACCAAACCAGACTTGAGTCGGCAACGCCAGCTCCCAGCTGCCCTCGATCGCTCTGAGCTGCCCTCCCCAGTTCCCAGCTGGGAGCGGGCCCCATCCCGGGGTGAGGACAGAGACCCGTGGCAGGTCAGCTCGGGATCTGGCCCAGCACAAACGTAGCAGGAATGTTCTCGTTATTAACGAGATTTTTAATTGATTATTGACAGGCTGATTGATTATTAACTCTGGCCCCAAGACCTCCCCAGGAAGGGAGAGCCCGGCCTGAGCTCCCATAGACACAGACAGACAGACACATCTAAAAAGATAAACTCAGGTGATCGTGGGGAAGGGGGCAGGCTGGGGACCAGGAGGCGTAGGTGTGGCCGTCTTGGGCCTGAAGACCTTCTAGAGGCAGAAGTTCTCCTTCTTCCTTGGGGGAGCCCCAGGCTTTTTCTCTTAAGACAGTCAGCTGGGGGTGAGGCACCCACATCTAGGGTCCGGTCTGCTTACCGATGTCCCCTGCAAAGCTCTTGCAAAAAGGCGCCATCCCAGCAGCATGTAGGTGCCGGGCCAGAGACCTGGGTGCTGAGGCCCGGCTGAGTTGACACATGAAATTAACCATCCCAGGGAGGGGCAGCCACGTGCCCTGGGCCAGCCTCTGCCAGCACCGTGGTCTTGGGTGTGGTGCCCCGCCCCTGCCTGCTCTGCTCTCTCCCACCTGACCTCCTGCCCTTGGGGTTACCTTGTGGGGGGCTTCACAAAGGGCAGGCAGCACATTTGAAGCCCAGTGCCCTCTGTGACTCAGCAAGGCCTCCAGACAGAGGGCAGAAGGACATCTTGGTCCCTCTGGAGGGAGAGAGCCAGCATCGTCGGGGAGCAGGTCCGAGACCCATGCCCACACCCCCCGCTCCGGCCAGACTGAGGCTACCATGTGCCTTGGGGAGGCCCTCAAAGAAGTAGCAAAAGGCCACCACAGCCTCCCAGGGGGGAGTTTGGAGAAGAGCCTCAGGCCCAGGAGCCGCCACCAGCGACAGGAAAGGCCCCTTTAAGGTGGAACCTGGAGGCAGCAACACAGGACACGTCCACAGTGGAGACGCGGATCAATTCTCGTGCTTTTATCCGTTCTTGAGGCTCAGCAGGATGAAAAGTGGCCCCTATCTGTGGCTGATAAATAACCAGAAACTTGCTATATCTGCTTTCATTTGATTTCCGTGAACAATTGTGGCCAGCATGCCTTACATGCCGAGACTGAGATTCTAAGTGGCCAGAAGAACTTCCCAACTGAGCCCGCCAGGGACTCATTTGAAATGTTCTTTGGTGCATCGAAAAGCAACCAGACATGATGTATGAAGCAGCTCGGAAGAGTGTGTTTTGTGGTAATAGCATGAACACTTCCTCCTCTGGGGGGGGGGGTTGGAGCTTGGGGGGCAGGCCCCCCACACCTAGCCTCAGACCCCAGAAGGGACTGCCCTGCCAGACTCTTGGCGCTGAGGTAGCCCCCCCGGCCTAGACTCTCCTGCCCACAGCCGAGGGAGATGACCCGTCCAGACCCAACAATGCCCGCTGCAGCTCTGGGCACTGAGCTTGAGGAGGGCGGTGTCTAAGCGGGAGCCACCCAGAAGGGCTGGTCAGGAGGGACGTGGGGTCCGGGGGGTGACTGGGGGAGGGAATCAGGAGGGCTGAGTGCAGAAACCTTGGAATAGTTGTTTACAGAACTACTCGGTTCTGAAGAGCAGAGTCCTGGTCTCTGGATTCAGAAGACACAGTCGAGGTTAAGGAATGCCCTGGCGCCGTGTTGAGAAAGAGCTCTGTAGTAGCCGGTAGGACAGACGGGGCGAGCGGGAGCAAGTCCAGTCCTTGGGAGTGGCCAAGAAGAGGAACCTGTGGGGCGGAGCGGGCAGCGCTTGTGTGGGGAGCTGGGGCTGGACAACCTCACGGGGCCCCTCCAGCTCTGAGCCGCATGACCTCAGCTGTGTCCAGGATCCAATTCTCCCAGGTCAGGCCTGCACCTCTGCAGTAGCCCTGTCCTCTGCCCTTGCTGCTGCTGCCCCTGGCGGGGTGCTGTCCCCTCCCCTCCCCCTCATGCCCACACGGCCTCAGCAGGCCTGTCAAAGCTGATCTGCGCAGAGGACAGGTGGGGGAGGGGGGCAAGAGGTTGCTGCTGGAAAAAGCCAGAGCAGACCCCTGGACCTCACTCAGGGGGGTTTCCCAGAGAGATCCTCAATGCCAGGGTCCCCTTCTGGGTCAGGTGCATGACCGTAGTGCCACCATCCCCCACCCCCACCCGCCAAGGGCCAGGGCCGGGCAGGAGGAGGCCTGAGACCACAGCCAGGGCCCATGAGTGGGTGACACATGGGCCTCCCCTCTTGGAGGGGGCCTGTCCCACCGGCAGCAGGAACCCCCCGCCACCTGCGTCCGCCTCCTCAGTGTCTCTCTCTAGAAAATCTAACTGCTTGTAGCCTCCACGCCGCCATCAATTTGGTCTTCACTCAAGGGCGCCGTGGAGGTGCACCTTGTTCTGCTTAAATCATGCAGGTAGTGAGGCTATTGACAACCTGTCATCTGCTGGCAAGTGGCTTCGACACGGCCGGATGCCTGGGAGGATCCGGGGCCTGCGGACACAGGCAAGCCTGAGGGCGGCTCAGCAGAGCCAGAGCCTTGGCCGGGCGAGGGGCTGGCGGGGGCAGCGTCCTCTGTGGCCTGTGCCAGAGGACATCCCCTTGGGAAATTCTAAGAGGAAATAAGAACACAAGCGGTTTGACTACGACGCCGAGAGCTCCGTGTTGGTGAAGGAGGAGGCGCCAGCCACGTGGGGAAGGGTCCCCAGCCCAGGCCCTGCCCTCTCGCCCGGCACCCCCGGGGCCCCAACAGGGGCTTTGTGAGGTGTCTGCTGCTCCTCCCTGAGTCCAGCTGGATTTTTTTTTTAAATGTTTAAAAATTCCCAGCAGCGAGGCAGGTGCTGGGCGGCGGTCGCGCCATCGCTGTTCTGTCAGCGGACATCATGTTTACCCGTCAGACACTGTTTTCCTGACACTCAACGCTCAAAATCGTGATCTCGGGGGAGCAGCTCCATGCATGATTCATGAGGCTCCGCACGCCTTTGGGTGTTAACAGCAAATCACAGCCCCTCGGAACGGGGCCGCGCAGCAGCAGAAGGGCACCCGGCCCTGACCTCAACCCACCCCCCCGGGGGGGCACGGGGCCTGCAGGCCAGCCCGGCCCAGCCCAGAGCCACCGGCGCCCAGGAACCTTGCTGAGTGTCACTGCTCAGGCCCTGAGCCCCAGCGGGGTCTCCCCCACAGCAGGCTGTGACCTTGAGCGGGGCGCCTGGCTTCTCCAAGCCAGCTTTTCATGTCTGTGAAGCAGGTGGGGCAGGCTCTCCCACAGGGTGACCGTGAACTTGAGCGAGCTCCTTGGGGTGCAATCCTGGCAGGTGGGAGCAATCAAACGCAGTAGCTATTACGATGAGCTGCTCCCAACTCACCTCGCCCGGCCTCTCTCTGCTCATCTGGGAAGCAAGAGCTCGAGCTAAGTGGTTCCCAAGCCTCCTTCTTGCCAGGTGTGCGGGCTTGGTGGGACTGTGGGGGGCCTTCAGGAGAAGCAGGGGGCCCGGGTCTGGGAGCAGATTCCTGGAACGTTTCTTAAGAGACACAATGGCAGAGGACAGGAGGGCGGTACAGCCAAGGTTTGTGCCTGCACACACATATGTGCAGTGTACACACATTCCACGCAGCCAGGCGTGTGTGCAGGAGCACACGTGTGTGCACAAGCACCCATGTGCCTGTGAAAACACAGCTGCAGACAAGTGTGAGGACGCCTCGCAGGCCCCCCGAGCTGCTGCAGCGGCTCCCACAGGACTTGACGTCAGGAGCCCGGAGGCAGGAGGCGGCTCCCTGGGCTCTCTGTGCCTGTCCCATCTGCTTCCCGCTGGGTGCCGCGGGAGGGGGGGATCTGGGTGCCGCGGGAGGGGTGGGCTCTGCCTGATCACTCAGCCCCCAGCGTGCGTCACAGAGCCAAGCACCGAGGGTGTGCTTAGTAAATATTGCTCAGAGGAAGGGGGTGTGCAAGTATGTCCTGAGGACTGGGCTCAGCACCCCAATAAGGCCGGTTTGGTGCAGCTTGCCATGACCTTCCCCCCAGCCTGTTTCTGCTAAAGAATTAAGGCCATAGACTAGGGGGTGTGAACCCTAACACTCAACATTGTGTGTCTCCCATTCAAAGTGATGGGGAGTGACTGCTTGAGGATCCATCGGTGGTGGTTGCAGGGGTTAAGGGTCCAGGCATGACCCAAGAAGGAGAGGTGCTCATCCAGAACCAGCCTCTGGGCCTCTGCCCTCCCCCAAAAGTCGGATTCAGCCCCAACTGGGGAAGCCTGTGGTTTTTCATTCCCCCCCAGATGGTCTGGGTGCTGGATGTGGGGATGTACATGGTGCCTAGTCTCGAGGGGAAGGAGAAGGCCCCCAGCCTAGGGGCTCGAGTGTGACCAGTGTGGACATGAGAGAGCAGAGAGCCGACTAGTAGGGTGTTGTGGGTGTCCCATCTGGGGTGTCTAATCCCAGGCTGGACTCGAGACTCTGACCACGCAGTTGGAACGCAGAACAAAGCCACAGAGTCTCAGCCGATCCACTGCTGAGGCCCTGCCGTTCGTCTTTTATTCAAGACCCACTGAGTACCTGGCGCTGTGCTGGGACAGACAGGCAGGAGGAGGGCCGCGTGCTCTGGTGCAGACTAGAATGCCGGTCAGCCCAGGTGCAGGGAGGGGCCCGGATCCAGCCTGAGGTGGGCTCTGGAGGTGATAATCCAGAGCTGGGGTTTGGAGAACAGCAGCTGGCTTACCAGGTCACTGGGGAGAGGACCCCAGAGGTGCAGAAGCAGGAGTCAGCCCTTGGGGCCCACAGAAGCCTATATGATATGGTCTGTGCCCACGGGGGGTGGTGACAAACGGGGACAAGTTAAACATTACAAGATTTAAGCCCCATTGCCAAGCGGGGAATGGAGCCTTGGCACAGGAAAGTACATGATTAAGTGCCAGATGAATCACCCTCCGCACCAGGTCTCAGTTGTTGGAGAGCGACAGATAGGTGTGGGGGGGTGGGGGAGCAGGCTGGACCAAGAGGGCACTTCGGCAAGAGAAATGACCACGTGAGCAAGAACCCAAGGGCAGAAGGTTCAGGCTGCGTGCAGGGATCACTTTGGCTGGAGCAGATGAGTTGGGCCAAGGCTGTGGGGGGGCGGTGTGGACTCCTGAGCTGGCCCACCTGCTCCCCCAAGTGCCCCCAGGAGACCACAGGAGCTCTGACCTCCTCCCCTTTCACAGCTCTGGCATGGAGAGCCCCATTCCAGCCCGGGCCACCTGTTTATGTCCTCCCACTCACACAGAAGCAGACCAGAGACAAACAGGGAGACATAAAAAGGAAAAAAGAGGAAGATTCATTGACACCAGGCCGACTCTATTCTGGAAAATTGAAATATTTTGTTCGTAATGACAATCGAGTCACCGCGCGACCTTCCCGGAATAACTTCCCAGATATATGACAGCGACAACAGCCGCCCCATTGGCGCTGCCACGCTGAAGGCTCCCCATAGCCACCACTTAAAAAATGCCTCCCACGTTATTAACATCCCTGGCTGGGAGATGTTTATGGCTCGTCACTGTTATCAACAGTAACAAATTTCAAGAACCTATAAATGACACCTCCCCCAGAGACAGAGCCCAAGCAATCCCCCGGCAGCATGCCCAGAACCGGCTAGTCCACGAACATCCTCTCAGGCTGTCTGATAAGACTCACCCTCCTCATCACCTTGAACCCTGGGCCCATCTGCACCTGCTTCACCTTGGCTGTCAGGAGCTGAGCTGTGGCTACTGCTGGGGGAGCGGGGATGCTTCAGGGGGATTTTCCTTCAGGATCAGGCTACTGAGCTACTTCCTGCTGCTACTGTCTCTGTGCTTTGCAGCTCCCCACTGTGCACCCCTGCAAAGAATGAGACCCTCGTCCTCATCCATCCACCCCTCCATCCATCCATTCACCCCTCCTCCACTTATTCATCTCCCAACCTGCCCATCCACCACACACCCATCCACACTTTCATTCATTCATCCATCCATCATCCATCAGCTACTGGCCTACCCATCCATTTACCCATTCATCCAGCCGCCCATCCTCTCTTCCATCCATCCATCCATAGGTCCATCCATCCATCCATCCATCCATCCATCCATCCATCCATCCATCCAGTAGCATGCTTGCTGAAGTGAGCACTATGTGGCTTGAGTGACTGAGACTTGTCCAGGGACTTCCCAACCCCAGAGGTGTGAGCAGAACCAGACAGTGGGCTGGTCTCAGAACCTAGATGTCAGAGTCTGTAATGTTCTGGTCTCCACTCCAGGAAGAGGAGGCAGAGGACCTGGTCACTCACAGGGAGGACAGAGCAGGCCTCACACCCTCCCCAAGTGTTCCTCATGGCTCATACCAAAAACTGCCCTCAAGACAAGCAGGAGTGTATGACATAGTGATGGGGCCAGGCTGTGGAGCAGGCTGCCCGGGCTGGATTTGGCCCTGATGCTGACAAGCTATAATCTTTCGAACATTGGTTTTCTCAGCTGTGAAATGGATCTAGGGGCATACCGAACTGTCAAGAAGGTCAGGTGGAATGAGGAATATCAGGATACAGCATGTCCCTGGCACAAAGCCGATGCTCAGTAGGTGAAGCTCTTGCTCCTTTTTGTGGCTTCTTCCTTTTGCTTTGGGGTTTAATTCTCCTAAAAAAAAAAAAAAAAAAGCAGAAGCCCCTATGAGGGATTCACAGGGCTCCTCTGTTTAGAGAAATGGTGTTTGAAGGGAGCAGAGATGAGCGGTCACTTTGGGGGCATGGGAGGTTTCAGGGGAGCAGGCAACCTGTTATAAAACAAGTGGCTGGCAATGCTGCCGCCTGGCCTGGCCACCACAGAATGACCTTGAGCCAGCCACTCCCACGGCCCCAGCCTCAGTTTCTCCATCTGCCAACTGGGCCTTCTCCAGCTTGCCACTCCTATCCAAAACCTACAATAGCCATTTGTGGGATGTGCCGAACAGGGTAACTGCAAACATCTAATGAGATAATGAATGTGAGGGCTTTGAAAATACCCAATGTTTTGTAAATGTAAGAGATTATTATTCCCATTTACCACCCTTTTAAAAGGATGTTTTCCCTCCATTTAGCCAAATTTAACTTGGATGATGAAGAACCAAGCCCGGGCGTCCCCAGCTATAATTTTCCTGCTTCCTTGTGCCTGTGAATATTTAAGCACAAAGGCTCCCATTGCTGAAAGAAACCAAAACAGCAGCGCACTGGAGGCCGACTGCACAATCGGAATTCAAAGTGATGTTTCAAGCAGGGCGTTCTGTTTATATAAACCTTGAGAGCACGCGGGTGTCAGCAGAACTTTGAAATTAAAATCGCTCCTTTCTTCTTACAATTCTCGCCGTTATTGAGCCTGTGTCTTGGGACAGTGGAAGGTTAGAAACCCCTGGGGATTTGCTTTGTAGTGTTAGGAACGCTGAGAGGAGGCAGGGAAGCTCTGGAAGGGTCAGCCCAGGCAGCACCCAAATGGTCAGTGACAGCTCCCTGGGGCGCTGTCCGGGGTGCTGAAAAGGTAGGGCGGAGGTGGCGCTGTCCGTGGTGCTGAAAAAAGATGGCCACGTCTCCAGACTCCCTCCCCTGCAGGGTGTTTCCGTGAGGAGGGCCTGTGGCACATTCTTGCTGTACCTTAAAATCCTGGCGGAAGAGAGGGGGGTCCTGAGGGTGCCATGGCCCTCTGAAAACAGGGGTGGCAAACTAGCAGGCAGAGGGAGAAGTGGGAAAGAGAGGAGCTAGGCTGACAGAGTGACACCTGCAGTGGAAATGAGAAGAGAAGGGTGAGCTCAGGAGCTGGAGGAACTGGGAAATAAAGTAATAAAATAGTGAGATGTGCCTGGTGACAGCGGGGAGATAAATGGAGCAAGTTATATGAAGGGCTCATTTTTGTGCAAATATTTGAGACTCTATAAAATAAGTCTGTTTATTATAAATCTGTCTCCCAAATAAGTCTTGCCATCCCACAGGTGTCACCTGCAGTGACGTTTCCCCTCCAAGACATGGAGGGCTGAGCTCTCAGGGTAGAGTGTGGATGCAATTGCTGTTTCTGCTTTATAAATCGCCCTTCCCATGAGGAAGTGTGGCTGCTGGGAACCAAGAGAAGGAGCCAGGCATGAGGCCTGCCCTCTTCTGGGCTCAGCTGTGGCCTTGACCTTTATCTCCTGCTAAGACGCTATGGGGTTGTGAGGCAACCTGGAATCCAGGTGGCAGAAACCTGGGAAGTGGGAGCCCCACCATGGCTGAGAAGTCTCCGGCTCTGTCTTCATGTATGGGAGGTGTGTCTGCTGGACCCTGGCCCACTCCATTGAGGAAGGAGGTGACAGCAGACAAAAGTGTAATGGCAAAGAATCTGGTGGGACAGGAGGAAAGCCTCAGGGGCTTCTCAGCTCCTCTTTGCAAACTTTTGAAAGGGTAGACACCCTCTTGCCTGAAGTGGCTCAAGGTATCTTTCCTGGAACCAGGGGGAGGACAGGAGGCCCGAAGTCCTCCATCCTTGGGGTCTCAGCCAAGGCCTCAAGCTGACGGGCATGCAGTCTTGGAGCAGCAGCTCTCCCAGCCATTGTTCAGATGCCCGTGAGAACATGGGCAGGAGTGGTGAATATCCCTTTTGTAAGGTTCACCCTGGAGACATCAATCAGGACACACATACTCACACATACACACACACCACACCACACACACACGCGCACACACACATTACAGACTGAGGCACTATTTACAGAGGACAAGGATTCCTGCTCCTCAGAGAAATTTTCTCTCACGTCTCAAGTCTTGTCATTGTGAAAAAGTGCAATGAATGAAGAATTTGTGTCTGCAGCTCCAGTGTAGGCTCCAGGCCAGAGGGAGCAGGACGAGATTGCTCTGGGTTCAAGCGCTCCCACCCCAGACATGAAGCTGGGACAGAAGCAGGATCCCTGTCTCCTCTGAGCCCACTTGCTTGGCTCTCGGGGGCACAGACCACTGTCCTGGTGATAAGACTCCTGGGAAGAGTCGGTCAGCAGGCACTCTGCCTGTAGGTCCAGGCACAGATAAACCTCTGCTCTCACTGGCACTGCCAACTGGAGCTCCTCCCCCATCCTGAATGTTCAGATGCCAGAGTCCATTTGCAAGGCCTGGTGCCCCTGGCACCAGGGCTGGCTCCTCCATTGCCATCCCTTCTCGTCCTCGATGGCCACAGACGTGGGGCTGGCGCATCATCTGTCTCCCTCTCCTGGAGCCTGTGTGCCAGGACTCCTCCCCTCCTTGCGCCAGGCCTGGCACACAGCACTCCAGAGAGCGCTGGCCCAGCGGATTGGGGATCAATGGCTCTCCACGCTGGCTGCCCCAGGACTGGTACCACCAGAGGGGGTACCTCCTAGGAGGGGCAGCGCTCTCCAGTTCTAGGGGCCCCCTTTCATCTTCTTTGTGTGCTGGTCTGCACACTCAGGGGTGGTGCCCCCAGGCCCCAGAACCCGCTTTATGAGGCTTGTGACCGTCATTTTCAAAGCTTTGACGAAAAAGTCGACTTCTTGTGGTTGATCCCAGTTGGTTCCGATGGTATTTTCCAGAGCCTTCCTAATTGACGGCCTTTCATGACTACAGTAAAAGGCCACACGTCAGGGAACACCATCAAACGGGAAGGGCGTCCCCTCTCCTTGCCAGCTCACGTGGAGCCTTGTAATTTACAGGGAGACCGTGTGGCCTGGGTGTTGACCGCCCACGGGCCCTGTCTCTGCTCCCGTTATGAGAACGCGATGATTAAAATACTTCCCTGTTCCTCTGATACCGGACGAGGCTCCCTCAGCCCATTCCCAATGCCAGTTTGAACGCTCTTGTTCCTGGGACTTCGGCTCACAGCCGCGCGTGCCTTCCAGAGGGTTTTGCGTTTCCTCTTCCCCTGATGTGGAGTAGCCGTGGGGGTGTAGCCGTGGGGGAGAGGTGTGAGGGTTGAGACTTTTGTTGGGAAACTTGCACACCAAACTGGCGGAGAGTGGAGGCTGCTTTCGGGGAGACTGGAGCCCAGGGAGTGGTCGAGGTGACGTAGGCTGTAGACTTCCCACCTGGCCCAGCCTGAAGAGGGAGCGCACGCGGCTGGCCATGGGATCCATCCTGAGGGGGGGAGCTACAGTGCAGCTTCTCTCCTCTCAGAGCCTTCTCTTCTACCTTCTCTCCCGAAAGATGCCAGGCAAGTCATCCCCCCAGGGGGTCACCCGGGACTAGCTGGCTCAGGTCACCAGAGTCTCTGCTGTGACCCCCAGGAGCGTCCGAGGGAGGCAGGCTGAGGCGGGGGTTCGGCGGCTCAGCTCTGCCCCAAGGCGCCCCGTTCTTTCCAGATCCCCGCTCAGCCGTCTCGAACGGCAGCTCAGGCGCCCGCTGGGGGCAAGACGACCAAGCAGATGGAGGTTCGTGCTGTGCACAGCCGCGCTGCTGAGTGTGGATGAGGAGGGCGAGGCCGTCACCCCCCTGGGACTCCTCCTCCCGGAAGTGCTCCCGCTTCTCACATGTGAATTCCCACGAAGTCCCCCTTGAGGTGGACGGGAGGACACTTGACCCGCCCCCTCACTGAGGCTCGTGGCTTCGAGGGGCAGGAAGGGATCTGGGTGGGGAATGAACGCAGCCGACACAGCATCTGTGACCGTGGGCGCCGCCGACCAGCCATGCAGTGCCCTGATCAAACGTGGATGTGTAAGAAGCCAAATATAACAATCAGTTGAACCCCCAGCATAGTCCCTCATTTCACAGACCCCTGTTGGAGTCTATCCTGAAAGTTGGTTTCTGGGACCTGCGCTGTGTGCTGCCCAGTGGCTTGGCCGGGCCACGTCTGCTCCCCAGGGGACACGGCCGCCAGTCTGAGATGCGTTTAGCTCAGGGCTCAGAGACGCTCCTAAATATCCTCCAGGGCCCAGCCCGCCCTCCCTAGCAAACAGTTATCCAGCCCCAAATGCTTATAGGTGTGGGGATGAGAAATTGTTGAAGCATAGTTTGCATCCAGGATATCCCCTTGATGCTCGTCTTGCTGGGGGGTGGGGGTTAGGAGTATGGCCTCCCAACAAGGTGCAACTGGAGCCCCAGAACAGCGCCTTCCTTCCCAGCCCCCCTCAGCACTTTCCTGTGACTGGCAAAAAAAAAAAAAAAGGCATGTCTTTCACGGCAGCTTGTCCCACGTGAGTTCTTCCTGGGAGATCGTGAGCATTTAAAGAGCAGGGGGCCGTTTAACCGTCCCTGTATCTGCGCCAGCCCTCACCCAGGAGCTGCCCCCTCTGTGTGGGACCGAGGAGGGAGGAGAGAGGGTAGAGGGCAGAGCCTGGGGCGAGGGGAGAGGGATGATTCGGGAGCCAAGGGTCTCGGGGCACACCTTGGCTGGGGCTGCATCAGCTGACTGCGCGAGGGAACAAAGAGCATCCGAGAGTGTGGGTCAGAGAGGCGGCGGTTTTGCTGAAGAAACGGAACCTGCCTGTGCAGGCCAAGTCACAGGGCCCCTTGACAAGAGAAGGGGAAGGGGGCGGGGAGGAGGGGGGTCAGAGGAGGCCGCCCTGAGACAGGTGCAAGATGGATGAGGCTGGAGACTGGCAGGAGGGTGGATGAAGGCGGGTCTGGTGTGGGGGCGGCAGAGTCAGGACGGAGCCTGGTCCAGTCCTGTCTAAGGAAGGAAGAGCAGGGCCAGGAGCGGAGAGAGAGAAAAATCCATAAGAGGCACAGAGCCCGGAGCGGGGGCAGGAGAACGGAGGGAGGGGGAGCCACTGCTGGGGGAGCCCACGGAGAGGGGCGACTGGTCCACCAGCAGCCCAGGGTCCTGGGAGGGCCTCAGGGTGGGCCCCAGAGAGCCCCGGGCACCCGGAGCCTGTCGCAGAGGCGGATCACGGCCGGAATATCTTGTCACTGTCACCTGTCGGCCTCAGCAGAATTTTCACCGAGGGCCGTGGTCTCAAGTGCCAGGAATTTTCCGCTCGCTCCTGAGACGTTTGCTAAGCCAGGTGCCAGCCTGAGAAAGTGGCCAGAAAGCTGTGCATTGTGCTTTGGTGCCAATCTCCAATATTAAAATTGCCGGAGCCCCGGTCAGCCTTGTCCTGGCGAGGCGCTCCGCAGAGCTGCTCCCCTCAAAGTTAATAAGAAACTAAGAAATTAATTTCCTGTCAGTGCCTCCGCCCAGCAGTGAAGCAAGACTCTCCATCACCAGGAGTGTTTTAAATAACAAAGGCAGTGGGGTGGGTGCCCAGCACTGAGCTGGCCCTCCTGAAGTTGACCGGGGAGGGCTGGACACGTCTGTGTGATCCAGGGCAGAGCGGGGTGTCCAGCGACACGCCTGGCCCTGGTCTGTGGCTCCTGAGGTCGCTCTGATTTGCACTTGGCCATAGATGGCTGCAAAATTCCAGGCACCAGCTCAGCTCCGTGGTGTCCTGCTCCCCTGGGCCTCCAGAGAGCACATCCAGGACAAAGCACGGCATCTGGGTGACCTTGTTGTGGCTCTGGGGTCCCATCAAACCTTTGGTTTTGCAGAAGCAACTGCAAATGGGGAGTCATTTCCCCCAAAGGCACAGGGAAACCGACCTTGCTGGTGCATCACCCAGGAGGTGTGGGGATGGCGCGGGGATGGGCCAGTTAGTAAATTCATCCACCAGGGACTGGGGAACCGCCAGGAATGGTGTTGGGAGGCCCTTATTTGCTCGCCTGACCCTCACAGCGACCGCGCCAGGCGGGGCAGGGATCCCCGCTTCCAGGAGAGAGGCGTGAGGCGGACAGAGGCTGAGACCGGCCCGAGGTCACACAGGCAGTGTTTGAAGTGGTCCGGGAGGGGCTGGAGCCAAGGTGTGATGCCAAGTCCAAGTTCTGCCCATCATCTGGCTGCAGGCGCGCGAGCAGACTGGCGCGCTCTTCCTCTCCTGCTCTAATTCCAGAGCGAGCGCCCGCCACGGGAAACGCTGACTTCGTTAGAGCCCATCATTCATGCCTTCCCTCAACAAATAGCCAAAAAAACAGATTGTTTCCTCAGAACAAGCCTCAAACAAGTGAAACTTTGGTAACTTTCTCGCCGATGGGGACATCGTGTGTGTTACCTCGTGCTGCATCTCGGCTGCCAGGCTGAGGCTTTCCTGCCGATTCCGTCTCGAGACGGAGGGATTTTCTTCCCGCTGAGAGATTGAATCTCAAGTTCAAGGTGCAGATGTGTTGACATCGAAGTGTTCCTGGGCGGTTTTTGTTTGCTCAACGAACACTTCGTGAGCCCGGCTCTGAGCCCGGCGTTGACCGGCCACTGCCTGGACGGCGCCCCTGTCCGCCCCGGCGCCCCGCTCTCGCCTCCTGCCCAGCGCCGTTTCCTTGATAGGCCACCGAGGACGGAGGCCGAGGCCTTCCTCGCAGCTCCTGTGCCGGGTGCCTGTCCCCCCCACATCTTCCTGAGGCTGGAGTCTTCCCATGACCTTCCCGAGCAGCCTGGCCGAGCTGTGCGCCACCCCGGCCTCGGTCGCCCCATCCCCTGGGCCATGCGCAGGGCGTCGGGCACGGGCTAAAATCGCCTCCTGTTTGCATCAGGTGTTTCGAGTGTGTCTCCTCCATGCTCTGAGGGAGACAGAGAGACTTGCTTTGGTTTGCCGTCAACCCCAAGCCTAGGCCTGTGCTCTGAACAGATAGAGAGCGAGCGAGCAGTGAGTGAGAGGAGGAACACCTGCAGGCTGTGAGGGTTTTCCCTGCTGTCGAGAGAAAACTGTTACCCGAAGAGGCTGGGGTCCTCCCCAGGAGCTCCCAGCTATTGAGTGGGGGTCGGGGGCTGGGACTCCCTTCTCGCAAGAGAAGGGAAAGGAAAGCCTTACCTTTCACTCACCCCAAGCCCTGGGTCCTGCATCCTCGGGGAGCAGAAATAGCCCGGCGCTTGCTCCAGCGAGTCTAAGGCCCCCTCAGGAGCGCGTTCACCCCTCGGCTCCCCCTTTCCTGTCCGCTTTCTCCAAAAGGAGCTGCTGGTTCAATTTTCCTGCAAGTGCCAGACCCGACCGCCCCCCCGGGCAGTGACTTCACGGCGCCACCGCAGCAGAGCTCACACATGCCAGCAAGTGTTTTCCTAAAGAGACGCCGTCCCCTAAACAAAACAGAACATTCTGAGCGAGACTTAAACAGTTTTGGGGCGGCGCCGATCTGGGTTCTTCACACTTCGCACGCACTTTCTTTGCAAACATGGGCGTCCCAGTTATGCTGGGCGGGTGCCAAGGCCTCGACCCAGCGTCTGTCTGCTCGGCGGCGAGGCCTAAAAACAGACCGGGGGAGCGAGCTGCGGTCTCGCGACGGGGCAGGCGCGGCACGTGTGCGGCTGGCACGGGCATTGGCAGCAGGGCCTGCCCTCGCCGCGGGTGACGGCCCCATCTAGTCAATCAGCTGTGGCAACCCAGAGCTCACGCTCAGCTTCTGGGACCCCTTTGAGCTAGGAGGGGAAGGGTGTGGCTTGGCACGAATCCCCACGGCCGACGCAGGGGTGGGTTTTGTGTGAGAGGGGCCGGGACAGAGCATCCTGGTGGGCTCTGCTCTGCTGGCGAGGGCAGGGCAGGGGAGGGGAGGGAAGGGAGGGCAGGGGAGGGCAGGAGGACAGCAAGCAGCTCCAGTGCAGACACTCCCAGGAATCCCTGCAGCTTCACCCCGCTGCCTTCAAGATGGCAGGAGAGTGGAGGGCGAGGGTGATGGGTGGGTGGTGAGGGTGCGAGCTCCAGCTGGCAGGCATATTTCTTCCGTCAGAAGACACAGCCAGCCCTGCGTGTGGGGTTCTGCCCAGCGACCAGTCCCGACTGTGCCCCTATTCTCCACAGCCCCGTGGCTGAGGCCCCGTCCCCGCGGCCAGGCTGGTCTGTCTCCGCCACCCACCGGAAGAGGGGCAGCCGCATCAGGTGCCCCTGGGCCACAGACCCTGCCCCACCGGTGCCTCGGCACCTGCCAGGAGAGGGGACATTTCAAGGGGTCCAAGTCAACCAGCTCCCCTCCTTGCCATTTCGAGGGCCGGCCTTGGGCCCTCCAGCTGCTCGGCTCCAGCCAGCGGCTTCAGGCCCCAGTCAGAGTGATGAGGGTCGGGATTCAGGACGGGAGCCCCGCCGACGTGGGGGACGCCTCGGGGGGGTCGCCACGGGCACTGCTGGGCAGGGTGGGCCGGGGCAGGGCTCTGCAGAGGTGGCCTGGGCGCACCCTGTCGTCGGCACCACGGGTCCCGGTCACAGTTTCCGGCAAGCTGCAGGAGCCACTGGAGAAAGGAGGAAGATAAAGAGGGATTTAAAGAGAAAATAACAAAAAAAGAAAAACTAATTTCTAATCCCTCCTCGGCTGGCAGTGGCTGTGGGAACCCCCAGTCCCTCTGTCGCCACATAAACTGCTGCGTGCCACAATTACTTCAGTGATTACACTCTGTCTTGTCCTGGCGAGGCATTACACGGGAACTGGGGAGCACATTAAAAAAAAACGTACAGCCCCATCGACTCACGAGTCCCGCTAAAACTACTGCTGGAATCTCGCCGGGGCTGTCCCCAGAGCAGAAGGTCCTGCAGCTGCTGCTTGGGCCACCGCGGCTCATCTCCACCTCTGTGGCCACCCGGGCGCCCCGAGCAGGGTCCCGGCCTCCCAGACCTGCCTTCTCAGGGCACCTGCCCCCCAACAGGCAGCCAGAAAGGGGCCACCCAGAGAACGAGGCCCCGTCCGGGGCACAAGACGGTGGCCCGAGGCAGCCTCAGGGTGGGTGCCCAAGTGGGTGCCCCTTCCCACATCCTCTGCCAAGCAAGGGGTGAAGCCCAGGAAGGGGCAGAGCGAGGCAGCTCTGTCCTCCCTCTGTCCCTTGTTCTTGTCCAGCGGTGACAGGACCCAAGCTGCAGCCTCTCTGTGCTCGGCTGGACCCGAGTCCAGCTGAGGAGATCAAACATGGAGGCAGCGCCACCATCTCCAGCAGGAGGGGGCACCCCTGTCCCCAGGGGCTCCAGCCAAGTCCAGGGTCACGCTGGCCGGTGGAAGTTTGGACTCTGTTCAAGCATCACAGCCCAGAGAACGCAGGGTCCCCAGTGGCCAGCCTAAGTCACATGCTCCACCCCTGGGCTGGGCCAGGGAGGGGGTGTCTGTTCCCTAAAGAACATCCGGGTACTCATACCACAGGAACACCCAGTGCAGGGCTGTGCTCGCCAGCTCTGCCCCCCTTTGGCCGAGTGGCCGTGAGCTGGTCACGTGGCACCTTACAGGCAGGGCTGGGAGTGGGGGAGGAGGAGGGACCATGTGACCAGAGGGCACAGGAAGGGCTCCAGAGCACATCCGTCACCCTGGGGTGCCTCTGTCATCTGACAGGTCGACTCCCACCTAACGGGACATGGTTCTGAGCCAGCACACCCATCCCAGGAGTGAGGCTGAGGGGGCATCCTTGGGCAAGGGGCAGAGAGGGGCAGTGGGCTGGGCATCCAGGCTTCAGGGAACAGGCTGAGTGTCAGCCACAGGCAAGGCCTTCTGAGGCTGCTGAGGGGGCGTGTGGCCGGAATGCGCAAGGAGGCCATGTGTGCCGAGGCGCTGTCTCCTGGGCAGGGACGGGGCTGCAGATTGGGGACCACAGCTCTCTGAGGCCCATCACCGATGGGGCCACCAGCCCTGGTGCCTGCCCCGTGGTCCCTGCAGGATCCGCATCTGCATCCTCCAAGCAGGACCCTTCCCTGGAGCTCCGTGTCCGGCGAGGCCCAGGGCGTCTTACCCCAGGCTGGCTGGAGCTGCTTTTGCAGTGACTTAGAATAAATCAAGTTCAAGGTGAGAACAGGAGACAAACCAAGGTCTCCCCCGGCTCAGGTTCCCACAGGGCAGGACGAGCCGCTGTGTGCCCAGCCAGTGCCTGGCGGGAGGGAAGTGACGGGCAGGCTGGTACCCCAGCCGGATTCCGAGGGGCTCCCTCACACCTCAGGGCCTCCTGGACCTGGGTCTCGGGGAGAGACACCCCCACCATCCTGCCCTCCCTCCCTAACTCCACACGGATCAGCCGCCAGGAGCCAGGGCTGCCCATTGGCACGAGCTCGCTGCTCAGCCCGCGTCTCCCTCAGTCACGCGTCTCGCGCATTAGCTGCCCCCTGTGCTGAGTGTGTTTCTGCTACATGGCCTCCCTCCGCTCCAGGGGCGACCCTTATTCTTAGCATTTGGGGCTCTGGAGGGACAAGCAGGCGTTCACCTCTCCTCCCCTTTCTGGCCTAAAAGACTGGAACCACTTTTCCTCTCGGCTTTTCCAGAAAAATCCTTACTTATCTTAGCTGTCGGGAAGCACGCCCGCACCCTCGGTCCTGCCCCGTGTCTGCTCCTCCAGGTCAAGTTTGAAATGAAAAGCCTCTGCCAATGGGCCGGGGCCCAGTGCGCGTCCTCTCTCCCCGCTCGCTCCTCCGCTGGGTGGCTCCCATGAACCCCGGGGTCTTCTGGGTTTTCCGGCGGGAGGCGGAGGCCCGCCAGCTCCCCGGGCAATTTGCTTCACTCTTCCCAGGCGCATTCCTGGAGCTTCACCCGCCAGGAGCCCCTGTGGCTCGTCACCCTCTCACACCCCACCTGACCCTCCAGCCCCACTGCAGATGACTCAGCACCTGTGGCCCAGAAAAGCTGAGTCACCTGCACAGCGGGCCGTCTCCCTGGGCATCCCCAACCCCGGCTCATTTATGGCAACTCCAGCCCCTCGCTGAGACTCTCGTGGCTTCGTCGCCCAGATGCAGGTGCCACCCACCGCCGCGCCGCTGGCAGCCCGGGCTCGCTGTGCGTCCCCACGGTGACATCGTCCAGGAGGGCCTGACCTTCCAGGGGCCGCTGGGTAGAATTTCTCAGAAACTTCCAGAAAACCTGGACGGATGGCATCCTCGACTCCTCTTTCAGCACACGCCTTCCCGTCTGCTGGGGAGAGCCACAAATTACCCTTCATTTCCGTGTCCCTGGGGTGTCCGGGATGTGGCTGCGACTGCCCGCCCCAGTTTCCTGCACTTAGTGTGTTTCTCCTGTGTCACCTGTGGGCTAAAGGGGCCTGCGCTGACCAGCCCCTAAGCCGAGAGGCGCCCAGAACCCCACACCAGGTGGAAATTGTTTAACTATATTCCCATGACTGGAAAATTCTGGTAATTGTGTAATAACAACAGCGGTGCGGCAGCACTCAGTAATTACCCAGGGTTTTTCATCTCCAGACCACTTTACCCACATTAACTAATTAAGTCTCCCAGCCTCCCTCGGAAGGGGAAGGGCTGCCGGTCCCAGGCTCCCTCTAGTGCGTGCTGGCTTAATGGGGGCTGAGGGGAGCCCCAGGGCAGCGGCCTCTGCTCCCACTTGGAGCTGGAAAGGAGGCCCACATGGGGCCTCTGAGCCCCTTGCTGGGTCTCACCCCCTGCACCCCTATCCCCCCCCACAATGGGGGTGCTGGGCCAGGCTCCTGGGGCGAGTGCCACTAGCAGCAGGACCCACTTTCCTGACCTACTCTCCCCCATTTTGCTTCTTTAACTCCCCCCACTTGGGTATAACTTGGGCCTGTACCCAAGTTGCCAGGCACCCCAAAAGTCCCTCCACCCCACCCCAACCCCTGCCTGACCACAGAGAATGTCCTCACCACAGCGGGCACTGCACATGGTGATAGGAGTATCCGCCACCCTGGTCCTGCCCTGAGGGGTTTGTCCACCCCACCCCTGTTCAAACTAGGGCAACACCCCTCAAGACCCCGCCAGCCTGGACCTGTCTTTGCTCCAGCCAAATGCTAAGTGGACCTCAACTCCCTGTGACCCAGGGCCACTGGGCAGCCCTCGGTCCACCAGCCGCAGTTCACGTGAGCTGCAGGGCCCCTGGAGAGCAGGTGTGTGTCTGATGGCCATTAGCGTCTGCACCCCAGCCCCAAAACCACACCAGCAGCACCTGCCTCGGGGCTGTTGTGGAACCGAGAGTGTTCGGGTGGGGGATGGCGCACAGCTGACACTCAGAAGGCCATCTTTGCAAATAAAGACGCACCTTTACTCCTGCGCCAGCCAGTGACGGCGGGGAATTGCGGCAGTTCCGCGCACGCGCACCGAGGCCCCCGGCCATCTGTGGCCTGGGCCAGAGCAGCGGGAGGGAGGCCACCGTCTGGGGCAGCAGATCCCAGGCGGCCTGAGCAGCCAGGCCCACCCCGCTGGGTTCTGCTGGGCCCGCCCCTGCTGCCCGGCACCCCTCCTTGGGGGCAGACTCTGCCCGGGCTCCACCACCGGCCCCCCTTCGGACGGGACACCCCCACTGCCCACCTTTATCCAGTGCAGAGGGGAGGTGCCAGGCGTGCGGGGAGCTGGAGCCCCAGCAAGAGGCTTTTCCCTGCGCCCGCCGCTGCTGTCATCCCTTGCTCATCCCCTAAACCCTGCCCTTCCTTCGCCAGCCCCCACTCTGGCCTCATGCTCCCACCCTCACTGTTGATTAAGCACCCAGGTATGAGGCGGCTCCAGAATTAGACCAGCAGGCCCTTCAGAACCTGCATAAAGGGGGCTGATGTGGCAAATGCCCAGAGAGCGTCGGCTCGCGGGACCCACTCGTGTCTCCCTGCCCCGGCGCAGTGCGCCCCTCCCGGCCCCGCAGCAAGTGGGGAGGTGTGTGGCACTTATTACATGCTATTATGACTTTCTGGGTAATGTATACATTTTCACGATCACACAGCCTCTCTCCTTCATTTTTCATGAGAACCGGCCCGAGATTGATGACGGAGCCGGGGAGGAACGGAGCGCCACGCCACTCTGATTTATTGGCCACTTAGCGTTGATGAAGCTGCAAACAAGAGTCAAACAGATGTTGCAGCTGCATTTTTCTTTATCAAAACCAACAGCTTTTTGCATTTTTAACCACTTCTTTAGCTGCCATCCTGCTTACTCCACAAGAAAGGGTGCTGCTGGGACTGGGGGTGCACCTGGGGACAAGGGCGGCAGGGCCCCACACACCCTCGGGCATCCTCACTCCAAGAGGAGGATGTGAGGCCCCAGGACGCTGCTCTGGGCCACGTGGTCCCTGCAGGGATCCCTGGGAAGCACTTGCCACCGCACCCTCTGTGGCTTAGGGCCCGTAACTCACCCTGGGTGGGCTCAGGGTGCTCCTGAGCAAACCTGGTGGCCTCTCCTCCTCCATCTCCAACTGCTGCAGATCACAGGGTGCCATTCACCTGGGTGACACTGGGAGTCTTGCAGACCACCAGGGGCCATGGGTCAGGCCCCTCCTGAGCCCCTTACCCTCCGTGCCAACAAGGGTCAGGCCTCCATTCTCAACCCCTCTCCGAAAGACCAGCCCTAAGGCTCGGCCAGAGCAGGCCCCGCCAGAAGAGCTTCCTGGGGGCTGGGAAAACTTGGCACCCCCCCTTCCCATCTCTGAGCCACCCCACCCATTGTGGCTGCCACATGTATGGCCCTCACCTCTCCCTGTTGTGTCTCCAGGTCTGTTTCTCTCTCATTCCTCCGACTCTGCCTCCTGCCTTCAGCTCCACACACCCCACCCCACCCCCGCATTGCCCTGGGGGCTGAGTCTGTTCTGGGTGGCAGGGGGCTCTGCTAGGAAAGGCTGCAGCCCCACTGCACTGTCCCAGGCTCGCCCAGCCCAAAGTCCTAGAAGTCCCTGGCGCTTCCTCAGGAGCAGCCAGAGTAATCCCCAACACAGTTGCCCCGGTTGGTGCCCTTGGCTGCCCCGTTGCTGCCCACCAGCCACTGAACCCCCATATAATTTTTATTCAAAGCCGTCTCCCTCAAAAACCTGTTATTAAGAAGATTAAATGGAGCTGCACCCGCCGCTGCCTCCCACCATCCCAGTTACTCTTCTCTGCTGCCTCCCCCACCCCACAGGGAACTGGGAAGCCACCTGGCCCCTGGGGTCTCCCCCACCCCAGCGGCCCTGCACTCAACTCTGGAAGCTCACACCTCTGGGCAGGAAAGTGGGCAAACTGAGCAGCGGGGGGGGGGGGGTGGAGAGCCCCACCCTCAGGGCTGCTGGCCAACAAAGGGTGCCTTTGCAGTGGGGAAACAGCTGCTGGAAGCCCTTCTCAGGAAAATGCAGGAGCTCTGCTTGGTGTGGACTTCATGGGGAGAGCCCCAAGGGGACAGGGCACCTCCTCCTGCTGGCAAGAGGGAGAGCATGGTTTCCATTCACAGAGGAGGAGTGAGAGGTACCCACAGAGAGAATGGGGTCTCCTGAACTGTGGGTCTTTCTAGAAGGTTCTAGAACTTCTCTGAGACTTAATCTCAGTTGTGTCCACCAAAGCCACAGACCACATGGACCCAGCTCCCTCCTTTATACCAGACCAGGGCATTCTGGACATTTTGGGGTTCATCTCCAAGGATCCTGCTGTCTGGGGAGACACCTCTGCACTCCTGTGGAAATTTCATGGCACTGAGGGGGCCTTGGGCAAGGCCTCCCACTGTGCCCAGCCTGCAAGGCCTGAGCTGACAGAAAACCCAGAGAAACACCCACACAACAGGGGCCAAGGCCAGCTGGGCCCCCACCGTTCAGAACCAAGAATCTGGGGGCCTGGTGGGTGTGTCCTTAGGCCAGCACCCCAGAGCCAGGCAGACCCCAAGCATTTCCCAGTCAGCAGAGCCCCTCCACAAGGATCTGACACTGTCGTGAGAGCCCCGTGAAAGTGATACTTTGGGACTTCAGGGCTAATAAATTTTTCTGCCAGAAACACCCAATAAAATGTACAACTAATGAATAAAGTCACTATGTTGCCAAGAAGCAACATGTGCCCCAAATTTCCCAAAATGCCTCCATCACTCTGTCTGCAAACCAGCCCCACGCCAGGATGCTCTTACTTAAAATTCAACCTGGGAGCTTGGGCTGCGGGAGCTCCGGCCTGGATGGAATCTGGCCTGCTTGTGAGATTCCTGACCCCCAACCCAGTGTCCTTGGGCGGGGTGTTGGGGGGGGCCATCTCCTAATTGTATCAGGACACTCTCAGGCACAGAGATGAACAGAGCACCTCCCAGGGAGGGCACCCACATGTTGCTTGTGCTCCCCCTTTGGATGATCAGAAAGGGGTGTCGGTGGCTCTAGAATCCCTAAGTCAGATGTGGCATCCACAGATCTGTGAACTGAGGTGCAGTGCTGACTAGCCTGGGGGCCCTTGAGGGGTTGGGAGTAGAGGATCTACAACCTCCATCAAATTCTCAGACCAGAAAACGTTACATACCAGCCTTGCCTCTCAGCTGCCTAGAAATTTCTTACTTGGACAACTGAAGCCCGGTGTCAGTTGAACAAGAGTCTGGCCAGGGTAAGGATGGATGGTCCTGAATCAGCCTAATCCAATTCCACAAACATGACATGAGCATTAACAGACTCTGTGGTCTCTCCAGGGCATTGGCTCTCTGGTTGAGGAGATAGAGGATACAAACCGTTGCTGTGAGAGGTGCAGAGAGTGAGGCATCCGGGAAGGCTTCCTGGAGGAGGCAGAGAGTCTGCACCTGTCCTAGAAAACAGGTGGAGGATGGTTATGCCCAAATGGAGGCTGAATCCCGAAGGAAGGGGAGGAGTTTCCTGAAACAGGAGCTCTGGGTGTTTAGTGCCAAAGTTCCAGATTTGGGAATTTTATCGTGTGTTGAACATAGCCCTGTGCTCCCCAAGCCCCTGCCAGACCTCCTATTCCTGGAGCCCTGGCTTTGCTCTGTGGGGCCCTGAGACAGGAAGCTCTGCTCCTTTCATCTCCCGGGCGGCTGACATCCAGCTCCCTCCCTCCAGCCCAGCTCCTGCCAGGGCTGGGATCAGAGGAAGCCCCTGGGGGGCCTGCTGGCCCCTGCGACCCTTTTATCCTTACTTGATCTTGCTCAGTGGTTGGCACTGCCGCTGGCCAGGTGCAGAGTCTGCCGGGAACCTGCAGCGCAGATGCAGGAGGAACATGGGGCTGGGACTTGGTACCAGCCACCCACCGTCTCTCCTCCCCGCTGCCCCATCTGCAGGAAAAGACCTCCCCAACCACCCACCCCCGGGGCACCCAGCAAGGGAGAAGTAAAACTGGGGTGCCCAGCACTTAAGCCAAACAAAAAGAGGCCACCAGGTGTCTTGGCAGGACCTGAATCTGGAGTCAGAAGCCTGGCTCCCAGCCCAGCGCTGTCCCCCACCTGCAGCCGCACAGCCCCCAGCCCCCCAACCCCTGCGAGTCACGGCTTCCAGTGGCTCAGCCCCCTGCGGAGGGCGATCCCCACGGAGGTGCCTGCCCTGCCCCGGCCAGCCCGCCTCCCCGGCTGGCTCGGCACCAGATGAGATAATGGCTAGAAAGTGCTTTGAGAAGAATCAAGTGCCAAGTGATGGCGGGGATTATCGTGGTTATTAAGGAGCATGATCGCCGCAATCCGGAGAAGCGGCCATTAGCGAGGGGGTTCCTGGGCGTGTTGATTTAATTTCCTGGTTAACTGAGCGTTGGCAAAAAAAACCCTGTTTGAGCCCTTATTGAAAATCTTTTAAGATTCTGCCCGCCTCCTTCCTTGCGCTGGCCGGGGCGTCGTCCGGGTCTCGATGGACGGAGGCGTCGATGGCGTCGCAGGTTCAGTGCTTGTTCCTGCCACGCTCCCACCTGCGCCCGCCCCGCCTCCCTGCTCCCCAGGACTCCTGGTCAGGCGGGCGGGAAAGGCGAGGAGAGGGCTGGGGATGAGCCCACGGCCCGCCACCCGACCTTGCCGGCGTGGCCAGGGCTGGGCCTGCCTCCTGCCTGGGGTGGAGCGGGAAGCGGGGCGCCGGGGCACTCTCCTGATGCACCCCTCTGAAGGGACCCGGCAGGCCTGACGCGGCCAAGAAGCAGCCTCGCCTTCAGAGGGGGTCAGGGAAAGCCTGGACACATCTTCATGACAGGGAAGCTGTTGTTCCCACAAAAGCCCCCACTTTGGGGGGCGGGAAGGGCAGAGGGCATTTTGAATAGTGCCTGCTGGGAAGGGCTGCCCCGTGGCAGTAAAATCATGTGGGGCGAAACCGCGAGGTCTTCGCTGGGAGGCCCCGTCCTCCTTGGGCTCCGACGAGGCTCCCGAGGAGCGGCTCCAGCGGTTCTGCGCCAGGCGGCTCCGCCACGCAGCAGGAAGGCGCTGCTGGCCGCGGGGAGCCGGGCTGGCGGGCGGGGTGCGCAGCCCTGACGCTCCGGGAGGACGGGGCGACGGTGCTGGACGAGCACATGCTCTGGCCGGGGTTCCCGGGCGCTGTGGGCGCGAGGCCCAGGGTGTGGCTCAGACACGTCTGACCTTGTGAGCGGCTGGTAGTCAATGCGCAGCCAGCTCGGCCTGTGTGTGTGACCCGTCGTCCTCGGCCCGGGGTGTGTCGTCTCCCAGGGGATATTGGCAATGTGGGGGGGTATTTCTAGTTAGCACAACTCGGGGAGGGGCGGGGTTAGTGGCATCCAGGGGCAAAGGCAGCAGAGCTGTTAACCAGCCCATGGTGCACAGGACCCCCCCACCATGGAGAACTGCCCCGTGTCAGTAGTGCCAAATGTGGGGTGTTGCTGCCCTTGGTCTCCATGCTGCCTTCATGCTGCCCTCTCTGTGCTCTCCCCCAGAACCCCGACATCGTCCTGGTGCATTACCTGAACGTCCCCGCCATCGAGGACTGTGGCAAGCCATGCGGCCCCATCCTCTGCTCCATCAACACCGACAAGAAGGAGTGGGCGAAATGGACGAAAGAGGAGCTCATCGGGCAGCTGAAACCCATGTGTGAGTAGCCCGGCGCCTGCCTGGGCCCTGCAGGGATGCCCAGGGCAGCATCAGCCTGGCAGGGCTCCACGGTCCCCCATGGCCAAGGGCCCCGGCTGTGGGATCCCCTCTCCACGGGGAAGGCAGTGACCAGTGGACTTAGCTTTTGTCAGGGCCACTCCCACCTCCACTTCCACTTGATCCTCAGATGCCCCTGCCTGGCGGCCAGGGTGCCGACGTCATGCTCGTATCACAGACGGGAAAAATGAGGTTCAGAGGCACAGAGCCATGTCATCGAGGCGCGGGGCCAGAGGGCCCGGACTGCTGCCCGTGGGTGGCCACAGGAGAGCGAGGCCGGTGCAGAGAGAGGCCGGCGGCCCCGAGGGGTGCTGCGGGGCTGGCCTGCCTCCCTGGGCCACCTGCTCCCGGTTGCGGGGGCTGCTCGGTTCCCAGGCCGGTGGCTCGGGGATGATGGTAATTGAGCTGGATTTCATTTTGTCGGCAAAGTGATGCTTTCTGAAGCATCTGTCAGGTGCAAATCACTGGATGCAAAACACCCAGTGAATCCAGAAAGCCGGGCTCTGCCAGCTCCTCGTTTCCATGAGCCTCGGCTCCCCACAGCCACGGGGGCGCAGGGGGAGGGTCTCGGCGTCCTCGACTGCAGCCTGCACGGCCGGGGGCCAGAAGCACGAACAGGTCTACCAGACCTGAGGAGAGCCTGGGTGCCGTCCAGTGCTGGACATAGGGCCCAGGTTTCCGGAACATTCATCTCTGAGGCTCAGAGCAAAGACCTGTCACCACACAGCACCTCAGAGAGTGGGTCACGGTCACTTGGAACCTGTGCCACCTGGGAAGCTGGACTGGGGAGAAGAAGCTACTGGGTGTTCCTGGGGGGGCAGGGTGGGCAGCGAGTGTCCTGTCCCAGAGATGTCCAAGCTGAGGCCAGGTAGCACCCGCAGTGATCAGCGACTCCCGAGACCCCCTCTGTGTTTAGATTGGGGGATTTTCCTCCCCTCACCCCAGAAAGGAGAGGGGTCTGCATGGAAGCAATTCTAGCAGCCCCAACTGTCCAGCACCCCAGCCTGCCCAGGCTGCCTGCGCCAGTGGGATCCTCCTTAACTGCAGTTCTGACCAGTCTCCCCCTTGCCAGACCTCCTGGCACCGCCGAATGACTACAAGCTCCTGAGCATGCCTGTTGAGCGTCCCCTTGGCCTCTGCCCTCTGACCCCTGCCCTCCTAGACTGTGTCTCCGCAGTCTCCCTCCCTCTGCCTGGCCTGCTCCCCCTCTTCTTCTGCTCACCCCCTGCATCCTTCACTCTCAACCCAGTCACCTCTTCCAAGGCCCTGACTGGTCCCCAGCAGGGCTTCTCACCCCAACACCCCACCTCCTAGACACCCCCAGGGGACAGTCAGCCCCCTGCTTGACCCGAGGGGCCACGAGAGCCTCTTCAACCCCTGCCGTACCCGGAAACTGGGAGGGGCTGCAGCTGATCCCCACGGGTCAGCCCCCCCTGCCATCTGGGCTCGGCACATCGGGGCTCACCAGCCTCTGTGTGTTTGCAGGATGGCCGAGCGGAAAGTATCTGGACCAGCTTTTTCACCCTCCCCCCCCCCCCCCCCCCGGCCCACAGGCTGAGCAGTGACCGAGCCGCGACATCCGGGCGGGACTGCTGGTGGCCCCCGCTCTGAGGCCAGGCAGGGGCCGGGAGCAGGGCAGTGGTGTCGGGGGACCTGCTCCCCGAGGGCCGCCCCACCATTTTGTCCCACTTCCTGGGAGGATCCGGAGATCAGGCAACAGAAGCTCCTGAGGGAAGAGGTGCCTTTCAAGATGGCCGCCCCAGGGCCTCAGCTGGGCCCGCCCTGGCGCCCCCACACAGCCCTTTGCCTTCTCCCTGGGGCTCCCCCGTTCTTTCGTTTGACTGGCTTCCCTTTTCTCTCCTCATGCCTCTGCCTCCCATCACACCCCTGACCCCCAAAAGGGCGCTGTCCTGGACATCTCTCCCTCCCCCCCAGAAGGAGGGCCGCCTCCCGCCTGGCAGGGGTTCAGCCCGCCAACTCCGAGGGTGGGAACCAGACCCAAGAGGGCTCTGCTGCCTGACTCCCCACTGAGCCGGCAGCAAGGGTGTGAGTGAGGGACGAGGCGAGAGTTGTAGGCCGTGTCCACAGCCCTTCCCGAGAGGTATCTTGCCCCGCCGTGCTGACCTGGGGGCACGATGGGCGCATGATGGGGGCACAGTGGAAGAACAGGGACTGCCCCAGGCAGTCTGTGGTGTGGCCAGAACATGCTGTAAAACTGCAACCAATTCCCCGTCAATCCAGTCACACTTGGCTCTCTTGCATCTGACGGCGGGAGCAGCGTGGCTCCCGGGACTTGGCATGTAGTGTGTGTGCATGTGCAAATATGTGTGGAGTATGCATGTGTGGTGTGTGTGTATGAAGTATTGTGTGGTGTGTGTGCATACATGTGTGTGTGCATTATAAGGTGTGTGTATGTGTTTGCATGTGTGTGGTATTGTGTGGTGTGTGCATGCATGACGTGTGTGGTGTGTGCGTTGCATGCCTATATGTTTGCCTGCATGTGTGAGGTGTGTGAGTGCATGCATGTGGTGTGTGTGGTGTGTGAGCATGCCTTGTGTGTGCATGCATGTGTGAGCATGTATACGTACACGTGTGTGTGTGTGAGACACAGCTCTGGAACTCTGCTGCCCACAGAGCCGTCCGTGCCACCGAGGCTCAGAACACACGCAGGGCGTCAGCCAAGAGCGTTCGGGGGAGGCAGGGGTGTACTAGGAGCCAAGAAGACATCAGATGTGGTTCCAGAATCACGCGTGCCACCCAACTCTGGAGCCAAACACATTAGCTTCATCACATTTTCACATAAATCACATTCCTTCAAAGACTTCACAGTTTGATTTCCTGATGTTTCCAAATTCCTCTGCCCTGAAGCGGAGTTGTCAGTGGCTTCATCACAATGTTGTGCTTATTGGTGCTGGAGGGAGGCTCTGACGCAGCCTCTGCCTCACCTGTTGAAATGGGGGGCTCCTTGTTCTCAGCCCTTGGGAGTCTCACAGATCCCCACTCCTTAGCCAGGCCGATCCCAGGCACCCCACCCTGAGGGTCACAGCTATGCCCTTTGCCCCCCGCCCCAGGCTTTCCTTCACCCTGCAGCCACCTCCAGGTCAGTGTGAAAATTCAGACTCCAGATAGAAATTCCCAGTGTTTCCAAAGATGCCCTTGGCAGTCCCTTCTGTGGGATTCCCTGTGTCCTGGTGTTCCGACAAAGACCACAAGGATAGTGGCTTAAATAAAATAGAGGCTTATTTCCCTTTCCCATCGCAGTTTATTTCCCTGTCAGGGGTCAGCCCCCCAGGCTCCCTCCAGTTGGCTGCTCTGCCATTCCTAGGGTGTTGCCCTCTTTCACATGGTCCAAGATGGCTGCTATAGTTCCCGCCATCACAACTGCATTCCAACCAGTGGGGTGGAGACAGGTGAAAATGGAGGGCCAACTTCTTCCCTTTCAGGTCAGGGCCCAAAAGTTCCACTCGTGTCATTGGCCAAAAGTGGTCACACGGTTGCTCTTACTGCCAAGGACTCTGGGAGGAATAGTCTTCTCCTGAGCACTACCATCCTAACTTACATGCACAGGCTGGATGTGAGTGATTCAGGGCTGAGTGGAGCTGAGCTGAGCCTGGGATACCCCGACTGGGACGCAGCTCAAGGCCTGCAGGTGATTGTCTCAGGGCCCATCTGGGGGTTGGGATTTATGGGCCGCAAGTGAACATGATCTAAAGCACAGCATGTCTCATCCTGGAAATTCTGGAGTCTGTTCCAGTGCAGCTGGTCTGAGAGCACAGCTTTGGGCCCGGAAAACTACCACTGTGTGAGCAGGGGGCTGGGAGTGGAGTCTCCTCCTCCCGGGCCAGCCCTGATGGGGCAGAACGGCCTGCCAGCCACAGCCTGTGCCTCAGAGCTGCCAGCCTGATGGGAGCTGTGCTCCGTGATCTTTGGCCACCGGGCGGGGCCCTTCCACCTTCTGTTCTGTTGGAGCCCTCAGGGTGCCAGGTGGAGCCAGTTCCCTTGGTGCCATTCTCAGCTTGGAGCGTCCTGCTCCGCCCCAGGCCTTGGCCACTCCCCAGCTAGCGGTCAGTGAGGATGCGCCGTCTGAGGGAGCCATAAGGGCAGGAGTACTAAGCTGGGTTCACAGCCCTTCCCCCAGAGGGAAAGTCCCTCCCCCACCGACCCCCCCCAACAAGGACTTGGAGCGCCCCTAGCGGCCAGGTGGCCTGCAAGGCTGAGCCGGGCCTGCACTCAGGCCTCCCTGAGAGATGGTGGGCAGCTCTGCTGGCCCCTCTGGGCTGTGCTCTAGCCCCATCCCTCCCCCTGAGACCCGCTGTCGCTGCTCCAGTGCACCTGGAGACTTCGGGCTGACACCCTCAGCAGCACCAAACAGGCCAAGCCAGAGGCCGGCAGAGGAGCCCCGGGTCTGCGCGGGAATGCTCACACGGGTTCACACGTGCACACGCGGCTGCCCCTCCACCCACGTGAGCACTGGGTTTCCGCCGGATGTGCTGTCTCCAAGCCTGGGAACAAAGACCAGAGGCATCCAGGGGAGACTGGCGCCCCCAGCAGAGGCACACCCCTGAGCGTGCCTGGAAGCAGATAACTGGGCTTGGCGGCAGCGTGGGCAGGGGAGTTCCTGGGCCAGTGTTGCTGGGAATGTAAACGCGGAGGTGCAGACCTGGGGAGGGCCCTGCCGCCTCTGCCTGGCCTAGTGTGGTCCTTGCACAAGTTGCCTGGCCTCGGAGCCTCACTGTCCTACTGCAGGGGAGGGGTGATGAGGGACCTAGCTGGTGGCCCCGTGGGTTTCGAATGACTTCGTGGACATAAAGTCCATCAGTATTGGGGCTGCAGCCATAGGGAAACAAATCATCCAGAGCCAGAATGCCAGTCCTCTTCCTTGAGGCTGGGCATTCACCTGTGCCAAGCTCTGTGCCAAGAACAGGCAACAAAAGGCCTTTGGGTCTCTCCACCCAGCAACGCTGGGCGGAACAGCTTTTGATGCCCCACCTTCGAGCCCAGCCCCACGCTGCCCTGGGGAGGCTGCCCGGTAGAAGGCCCAGGACCCACCCTGGAGAGCCCAGACAAATCAGGAAGGCAAATCGGAGGCTGATAGGTCCAAACCAGCGCACACTGAGGGCAAAGATGGTTCTGCCTTCAAGTACTAAAGCTCCGAACATTAAGAATGGAACCGTCGGGAGACTTCCTGAGGGGGAGACTTGTCCCTGTCCTTGATGGATGCCTGGGTCTTGGAGACAAACAGGAGGCAGGGACGCCCCCAGGCCGGGTGTGGGGGCAACATGAATGAGGAAAAGCATGGTGTGGCGCTGAGGTGACAGAGCCATGTCACCTGGGAGTTTCAAAGGGCTATTGAGTATGAAGTAATGGAAGGTGGGATGAATGTGGGAGGGCAGTGCCGAGTGGAATATGAGGGTTGGAGGCCATGCTGGGTGTAAGGGAGAAAACTGTGTTAAGTATGAAGTGAAAAAGGCCATGTTGACAGCAGGGTCTGAGGCCATGTTGAGAGTAGAAATGGAGGTCATGTTGACAGGAGAGGAGTAGAGGCCATGATGAGAGTGAGGGCGGGCCATCCATAGTCAGTGTGGAGGTGGACATCATGTGGAGTATGAGGTATGAAGCACATGATGATGATGATGATGATGATGATGATGATGATGAGGGATCATTATGTTGAAAATGAGAGAATGGAGGCCATGTTGAGTGTGAGGGGGTGGTGGCCATGTTGAGTGTGAGGGGTGGAGGCCAGGTTGAGTTTGAGGGGATGGAGGCCATGTTGAGTGTGAGGGGGTGGAGGCCAGGTTGAGTGTGAGGGGGTGGAGGCCATATTGAGTGTGAGGGGATGGAGGCCATGTTGAGTGTGAGGGGGTGGAGGCCGGGTTGAGTGTGAGGGGGTGGAGGCCATGTTGAGTGTGAGGGGGTTGTGGCCATGTTGAGTGTGAGAGGGTGGAAGCCAGGTTGAGTGTGAGGGGTGGAGGCCATGTTGAGTGTGAGGGGGTGGAGGCCAGGTTGTGTGTGAGGGGGTGGAAGCTGGGTTGAGTGTGAGGGGGTGGTGGCCATGTTGAGTGTGAGGGGGTGGAGGCCATGTTGAGTGTGAGGGGGTTGTGGCCATGTTGAGTGTGAGAGGGTGGAAGCCAGGTTGAGTGTGAGGGGGTGGAGGCCATGTTGAGTGTGAGGGGGTGGAGGCCAGGTTGTGTGTGAGGGGGTGGAAGCTGGGTTGAGTGTGAGGGGGTGGTGGCCATGTTGAGTGTGAGGGGGTGGAGGCCATGTTGAGTGTGAGGGGATGGAGGCCATGTTGTGTGTGAGGGGGTGGAGGCCATGTTGTGTGTGAGGGGGTGGAGGCCGGGTTGAGTGTGAGGGGGTGGTGGCCATGTTGAGTGGGAGGGGGTGGAGGCCATGTTGAGTGTGAGGGGGTGGTGACCATGTTGAGTGTGAGGGGGTGGAGGCCGGGTTGAGTGTGAGGGATAAATCTATGTTTAGATAAAATAAAAAAGACCATGTTGATAGAAGGGCTGGAGGCCCTGTTAAGTGTGAGGGGGTGGCGGGTGTGGAGGCCATACTGATTGTGTGGGCAGGCCACCCATGCTCAGTGTGAGGGTGGAGTCCACGGTGAGTGTGAGGGGTGGAGGCCATGTCGACAGTGGGGTAGAGCTGGGAACTCCAGGTAGAGCTGGGAACTCCCGGTCACCTTTGGTCCCAGGGCGCCTGCAGCCAGTGGGCACCTTGAGGAACCAGAGCGTCAGCCGCCCCCTCGTGCTCTGAGGAAGAGCAGGCCCAAGCCTCCAGCGCGGGGAGCCAGCAAAGCGCGGGGTGGCGTGGGCGGCCGTGTGGGGTTCCTGGCCTACGGAACCCCACACTGCTGAGAAAAGACTGGCAGAGAGAGGGAAGGGAGGCAGCAGCCCCGCGAGGCCGCCTCCTCCAGGGCTCCTCCCGCCCACCCAACGGCCCTCGCTCCCGCCCCACCCCGCCCGCGGGCGCCCCCGGGGCGCGCACAGGCCTCCGGCGCTGTTGTCTCCGCGTCTGCTGTTTTCTCCTAATTTTCCAGACAAAGACCAAAGAGTACGAGGGGCTGGTGTTTATTTGTTTTGCTTTTTTGCTTAGATTGTGATCCTGGTGATTATAGAATATCAAGAAGTAAAATCAACAAAGGCTTTTCCTCTGGAGCCCGCGCCGGCCGTTCCCGGTCGCCCAGCGCCACCTGGTGGCCGGCGGCGCAGCGCGGCCGGGACGGGCGCCCCGGGACCCTGCGGGCAGCGCCCTCGTCCCCCCGCCCGAGGCCCGGGTCCCGAAGCGGTGGGCCGGTGACCCTGGAGCGTCGGGGCGCGGTCGGGCGGGAGCAGGCAGAGGGGAAAGCCGGGGACCGCCTCTCCGCCCCCCTCCCTGCCCACCGGACAGGAGCCCAGCAGCCGCTCCCGGGTCAGCCAGAGGCGGAGGGCGGTGGACGGCCCCGGGCAGGTGGACGGCCCCGGGCAGGTGCATGGGCAGTTAGCAAAACAAGCCACGAAGGTGCCGCAGGTGGGGGCACAGAGCGGTGGGAGATGAAGTGGGGGCGGGGGCAGCGACGCGTGGCTAGAAAGACCTGGAGGTTTCTTTCTAGCCATTTTCCTGTGCCCCTGCTGGGGTGAGGCCGTCAGCACAGGGCAGGTCCCCAGTCAGGAGGGAGCTGGGCCACCCCAGGCGGCCCACCCCCGGCCCGGGGAAGCCAGGGTAGCTGAGACTCACTGCCCAACCTCCTAACCCACGGGCCAGGGCCCTGGGGAGCCTCTCGGGGCTCCTTCCCCAGGGCAGGTCTGGGAACCTGAATATTTCTACAAGCAAGAGTCTCGGGCTGGGTCCCCAGAACTTACTTTTTGAGAGATCCCAGCCTAAAGCAGACTCCGCACAAGCCAGGGCGCCGCCTGGGGAGCAGCGGGCTCACGGGGGTGCCAGCTGGCCCTCAGGTCCAGGTGTGAGGGAGGCAGACACTGGAGGCCATGCTGGCTTGGAGCTGGGTGGGTAACGCTGGTGCTTTCTGCAAACTCTGGGTGAAGATGCGATAGATGCCCTCATGCGGGTCCTGGCAGACGCATGTCCTCGACCTCGTGAGCCAGCCTGGAGGGCCAAGAAAGGAAGCACGTCTGTGTTCCGTGGGGGCCCGGGGCCCAGCAGGGGCCAGGACGGCTGTCCCCAAGTGCAGAGGTCACCCAGGATGCAGCTCAGGGGCCAGGGAGGTTCTGCCCTGCCCCGGCCTGTGTCCAGGAATGCGTCCAGGACATGGAGTCATGGGGGCAGTGAGGACAGTGCAGAGGGGCCTGGAGAGGATTTCTCTCTCTCTCTTTTGCTAGTTCTAGGGACCGCTGGCACAGGGAGCAGGCAGGGTGGGTCCCCTTGAGCCCCTGAGCTCACCAGGACACCTCCCCTGCACCTCTGCAGCCAGGAGAGCCCTGAGCATCGGCTCCCGTCCCGGACCTCACAGGCTAATTTCTGTTGGGGTTTGCCTCCCGCCCTGCTCTGCTGGGAGGATCCAGGCTTGTATCCCCAGTGTGCCCTTCTCCCTGAGGCTAAATTGTGTTTTGGGGATTGGCCCCGCCTCTCCCCCTCCCTCCAGAAGAACTAAAAGGGACACATTCCTTGTGATCGCCTGCCTGTCCTCCCTGGCTACTCCCACTCAGGCAGCTAGCTTGGGTGCCATGCAGGCCCCTCCCCACCCCCCAGGCCCCCAGTCTCAGCCCTGATTCGTGAGCTTGGGCAGAGAGTGCCTGGATACAGCAGCCTCCAGGGTCACTCCTGAGCCTGGTTCAATTCGGGGGGGGGGGGGGGGGGGGAGGGGATTTGTTAGGCTTAGAATGTGCTGCCAGCAGTTTAATCTCCAGATTTTGAGCTTCTCTTTAAAAATTGAAGGTTCCTTGCCACACAGGAGACCAGAGGGAACTGCCCCTGCTGATGGCCCCGCCTCCCCGTCGGTCTCACCCCTGGGTGCAAACAGGAGCACATGAGTCCAGGGTCCCCAGACCATTCTGGCAAACCTGGGGAATCCCCTCGGCCCCAGACCCCAAGACAGGTGGTCACTCCTGCCCTCTCCACCTCTGAGCCGGGCCTGGGAGAATGGGCGGAGGAGGGGTGCCAGGCCCACACGGCCCCCCAGTGTAGACCGACTGGGCCCTCACAGTGCTAGACAGAGCTTCAAGGACCGGACTCCACCTGGGTAGCAACGCCACTTCGCAAATCCAGAGGAGATGCTGAAACTGCGTCCTTGACCCCAGAGAGCAGGCCCCCCGTAGACACACTCAGCCGAAGCCACTCTGTATGCTGCAGCCTGGGACTGCCCGTGAGGCCGTGTGCAGAGGCGGGGAGCAGAGCTGTGAGGACTCAGAAGCTGGCGCCCTTCCTGTGGGGGCACCTGCCCCCCTCACCTGCACAGCCCCACCTGGGAGAAGGCGCCATGCTGTTGTCAGGTCAGGGCCCGTGACCTCTGGACTGAGGCCTGTGCCCCCCATAAATACTGAGTGGAGGAGCCTTGATGCCCCATGCCGGAAACATTCAGGTGCAGGAGTGAGAGGACACCCCCTCCCCAGGTGCACCCGCCAGCCCGGCCCACCCCCGTCTCCCAGGCCCTGGAAATAAGATTTCTGGACATGTCGTCAAGGCCAACAGGAGGAGACCTGAGGGCGCGCTGGGGAGAGTGACTAGGACGTGGGCATCTGGCTAGGAGAAGTCAAATCTGATGAAAATTGTATCCGGTTGAACCAGGGAAGCAGAAGCCAGGCCTTTGTTCCTGTCAACAAGAACACAGTGAAAATTACAGCAAGGCGGCTGCCATTTCCCAGTGACCTTGTTGCCATGGAGACAGCCTTCCAGTGTCAACAACTCAGAGGACTCCAAAGGGGCCCATTCAGGCGTGAGAGGCACGTGGCAGCCCCTCTCCCTCCCGCCTGTCACGTGCTCCCGCGGGGTGACCACGGGCCAGCGTGGACCACGGTCCGGTGGCGTCTCCAGGAGCACTTGTGCAGACAGCGTGGCCGCCGGTCTCCCTCGGCCTGGGCTGGTCTTGCACGCTGAGGACCGATGGGAGAACAGGGTGAGCCAGGCTGATGGGGGAGGAGGGACCCCCACGGGCCTCCACCGGGGAGGGGCTGCGCCTCAGCACTGGAAAGCTCTCCCCGTGCGAGGAAGGTCAAACATGCACCCAAGCTCCAGTGCCAAGTGCCCTGTCATCCTTCCGGAAGTCACTGCCCCTCAGAGCGGGGTGGGGGGGTGTAGGTTCCAGCTCTCATGGGCTCCTTGGGCCTGAGGCCGGGGTGGGGGGCACCTGGTCCAGTTCCATTCCCCAGTGTTCTGGGCGGGCCGCGGGAGCAGGAAGGGCTTCTCTCTGGAGCCCTCCACGCTGGCCTGTCCGTCTCCCATGGACACCACCGATCAGGGCCCCGGGTGTGTCTTCAGAGTCCCCCAGGAATATGACACGTCTCAGGTAAAGGGAGAGGCAGCTGCTTTACACGGGAGGAAGCTGAGGCTGAGCGCAACCCAAGCTCGAGGCCACGTCTCGGGATTCCCGCCCCTCCCTCCCGTCCAGCGGGGCACCGTCGAGTGCCCCTGCCACCCAGTGAAGTCTTCACTGCCTGGGGGGTAGGGGGGCCGCAGCGGCAATGGGTGTCCACAGACAACCAGGGCCCCCACCCCACCCCACCCCGCCCCCGTGGCCAGAATCCCTGTGAGGCACCCTGCTTCAGGGCCAAGTGCTGCCTCCACAAAGCCCACGGGCTCAGGGGGTTCTTTCTTTGGGTTCCCTTGTGTTTACGGGAGCCCTCTAAGGACACACCTCTAAGCCTGCCACCCCGAAGGAGCCAGGTGCTCGGCAGCCCTGGGCACAGAGCCGAGGCGCCCCATCTCCAGGCCCACCTGCCCTCCCCCTCCTCCCTCTCTTGCGGGTCTCCGGAGGGGGCTCCTGCCTCTCCCTCCTGCCCAGAGCCCTGGGGGGCAAGGGCGAGCCCCTCTGCCCTGGTCCAGGGGCCTGGCCAGCTGAGGGCTGCTCCCTGGGACCTGGCTGCCCACCAGCCCTGTGAGGAAATCTAGGAGGAGTCAGGGCCTGGCGTGCCTGCACCCTCAGTCAGAGCGGGCAGGGGGCAGCGCCCAGCCTGGCCCTGGTGGTGTGGCTGTGGGCGAGCTGTGTGCCCTCCTGCTCTTGTTCTCAGGTTAATCAGATGGGACAGAAATTCTGCCTGGGAGGTTGGGTGGGGCTGAGCATGGCACCTCCGTGCCAGGAGGTGAGCTGGTGCTGAGTCTCCTGGAGGGCGCGTTTGGACACAGATCTGAGTCCCGCCTCAGCATTTCTGGGGGCCTGAAAATGGGCATTTCTAACAGGATCCCAGGCGACTGTGGGCCTGCTGGGGCCACACTTCGAGAGCCGTGGCCCAGGGCACTCTCCCCAGAGATGCTCTTCAGGCCGGGATGTTGTAGTGGATTTTTTTTTGTAACAGAGAAACATTTAAAGCCCTAGCCCAGCGCCTGGCAAGCAGTTTGTTGCTATTATTAAGGTGTGAGCTCTACTTACAGGCTTGGGAGGAAATAATGGACCCTTGGAACAGAAGGGCAATGCCGGAGCAGGTGTCATTGACCAAGGAATTGTCCCTTCATTAAGTCACCCAGGCAGCCCTCACTGAGCATCACAGTGAGCTTGGGCTACAGAGCAGCGAACCCCACACAGGGGACGCCAGCCTTCCAGCTACATAGCCAGGAAGGCTCCCAGGGGGAGGCGGCCTGAGCTGGGCTGTACTGGAAAGAAGGGTAAGATTTAAAGTGACAGAGGAGAGAGGCCCAGAGAAAGTCCCTGATTTCAGGGCCCCTTGAAGGTACACACGCATGTACCCCAAGAGGAGGGAGGGGAGTCTCCAGGGGGGCGTGTAGGCCTCCAACCAGGGGCCTGAGGAAGGGCAGGCTGAGCTGACCGGGTGGGGGGGGGTGGTTCTTGGTCTGCTGGCAGCCGCTGTAATAGGGGATCCCACCCAGGCAGCCTAAAGTGCAGACATTTCTCTGGGCCCTGGAGGCTGGATTGGTTTCTGGTGAGCACCGCCCCCCCCCCGCCCCCCCTACCCCTGCCCCCCCACTTCCTGGCTAACAGTCACCTCCTTGTGTCCTCACCCATCCTGCACACTCACCCCCACACCCTTCCCTTCTTATAAGGGCACGTGGTCCTGCGGGGTCTGGGCCCATCCAGTGGCCCAGGGACAGTGATCACCTCCTTCCGGCCTGTCTCCAAATACAGTCACACTGGGGGTGGGGCTGCAACCTAAGGATTTGAGGGGGACACAATTCTGTTCATAAAGGGGTGACAGGAGCTCTCTGCCTGGGCTCAGCCCCCCCAAGGGCATGGGCTGGAGCAGCCATGCCCCAAGAACCCCCTTGGCCAGGAGCAGCCCGTGGGGGGTCTCCCCACACATCCCCAGCGCCCCCCCCACCCCCGCAGACCTCAGCTACCCCCTTCCTGGCAGTTGGCTGCCTCTCAGGTAAATTGTCCATCAGAAGACGCTCTCCCAAGCCCGGCCCCCTGGTGCCGCTGATTTCCTTGTGATTATTCCTATCAGCGGGCACGAAGCTCCCGCCGGGGCCGATGAGGAGTGTGAACTCCTGTCCAGGCCACATCAGCGCCGCAGGGGGCCTGGCTCCTCGGCCAGCCCCCCGGGCCCCGGAAGTGCAGGCTGGTCCTCAGGGGCTCACACAGCCCCGCGCAGGCTGCAGGCCCGAGTCCAGCCAGGCCTGGGCCCCTTCCCCCACAGCAGACCCCTGCTGTCTGCGGCCTGGGGTGGCAGTCCCGGCCCCTCCAACTCTCTTCTCCCCCTCTGGGACCTGCCGCTGCCTCCCTGGGCACACAGGCCAGGGCCCGAGGCCTGAGGGCTGTGGAGAGGGTCCCCCTGTGGGGGATTCGAAGCAAGCTGGGGGGCACAGGGACAGCCACGCCTGGGGATGAGAAGCCCGCGTCCTCTACCAAGACTCCGCGAATAGAGGGGACAGAGGTGACCCGGCACCCCCAGAGCTCATCCTCCGGGGATCTCCCTTGTCTCTCGCGCCTGTCCCACAGTGCCCTCACGCTGTCACCTGCGCTGTGAGGCAGCTTGCCGGCTGCTCGCAGGGCCAGGGCTGGGCTCGGCGTGTTTGTTAACCCCCACCCCCCACGCTCCCTCCCTGCAGAGACCTCCCTTCCCGCTGATTCATTACGTGTGGGGAAGCGGAGCGTGACATGTTAAAAGCCGTCTTGATAGTATTTGATATTCAGTACTAACAACGCACCACCTCAGATGGGGGGCGGGGGGGCTTCTCCCCCAGGGGGAGGGAGGCAATCTGCATATTGGATGTGCCAAGACAGTAGGTAATTTGCATTAAGCATCCAGAAATCCTCTGCTTGCAATCTGTCACCCTTCACTGGGTTTTCATTTTATAACCTTCACAACATAAGGAGGCAGCAAGGATGCAGGCGCTGCACCCCCATGGGGCCTGGGGAGCGGGGAGGGGCGCGGCCTTGAAGCCTGGTCCGAGAGGGGCGGTGGTCAGAGTGGAAAGCCTCGGCCAGAGGCCACCGTCTAGGAAGGGTGAGTGAGGCCCACCCAACCCCAGGTGTGTGTGGCCCGGTAGCCAGCGCTGGGGCGGGGCGAGGGGCCCCCCTATCCCGAGGACCACCCTTCTCTCCAGGGAGCCAAGTTCAGCCCAGGTGGGGGTGCACCAGAGAACACCCATCTGGCTTTGCAGTGAACGCCAACTCAACGTCCCCCACAGATAGACGTGCGGGCGATCAGCCCTGAAGGTGCTCCTGGCCTGCGCACCTGCAGTTTAGGCTTCAGGCAGAGCTGCGTGACCCCCACCTGGGCAGCCCCGCCAGCGGCCTCGGCATCCCCAGGCTGGGGCAGGGCAGATGGACAATCTTCTCTGGTTCCTGCCCTGGTTCCTCCTCATCTGCAAACTGAGGAGCCTGGGAGGGCCCGGGCTTGGGGCAGGCCATTGAAACCCCACCCCTTGCTCCCGCCACAGCCCTTCTCTGGGGTCTCTTTTCCCTGTGGGGTGCCCAGGGAGACACCATTTCAGAAAAGGACTCCATGGCTCTGAGGAGGTTGGCAGACCCTGGCCTGGGCCTTCCCCTCCAACTGCTGGGCGCAAAGCGGGCCTGAGCCAGCGGGACCACAGGCCTCCTGCAACCCCCAGAGAATTCCCCAGGCGGGAGGTGCTGCCTGCCTGCTGGAGTACCTCCAAAATGCAGCACTCCCAGCAGGCACCCCCAAAGCCCAGCGCAGGCAGCCAGCCAGCCAGCTGGGATATGGGGCCATTCTACACCCCCACGCCCTCTCCATGGCCCGCCAGGATCTGGGACCTGGGGGAACAGGGCCCAGGGGCCCAGTGCTGGTGAAAGTGCAGAGCCGGGCCCTGCAGGCCTCCAGGCGAGCCTGGGAGCGGGCAGCCGAGGGTGAGGACCTGAGCCACACCCGGGGCAGGTGCCCAGCAGGAAAGCCCCTGCACATGCATTTTCTTCCCCTTGAAAAGCCCCTGAATTTCTGCTTAAGGGAGGGAATGGCCACTGCGGGGCTCCCCGCCTTCCCCGCTGAGCCTCTGGCTGTCCCCGCCGAAGCGTCCCTCCCCAGCCAGGCCGCAGGGCGAGGCCGGCCCGGCACCCCGTGGCACCTTCGCCAGCAGTTATGCCAACGGCTCCTCTGCGGGGCCTGTGGACCGTCTCCCCTCCGCCCCCGTGCCTCGGGAGGCAGATGCTATTTTATTCCCATTTTACAGATGAGGGGACAGAGGCTCAGGGAGGTTTAGCGTTTGGTGCAAATTCATCCAGCAAGTAAAGACCGAAACCTGGACTTCCAATCCAGGTCTGAAACTGACCCAGCTCCCACCTGCTGTGTAGACTGTCCCCCGATCGTCTGCGCTCTGGACCCTCTCGCCAGGCCAGGGTGCCGTGACGGTCCCTCTCCGGAGGCCACAGGAGAGAAACTTTGTGGGGAACGGAAATTGTTCCTGCCGTGGCAAAGCTTGGCATCTCTGGGCCTGGCCTGTGCTCTGCTCCTCGCCCAGACCACGGGCTCCGCTGACCCCTCCACAGGGGCCTGGGCCCCTCCTAGGCCACCCTGGAGCACGGTCACCGTGGAGAAGGCTGGGCTGTGCCCTGTGCCCCATGGACCAGCCCAGGGCCTCCCCTCCCCCCACCCTACTAGCCCTGGAGGCTGAGAGCAGGAAGCAGCAGTGATCCCCTCCAGGGCGGGGAGTCCTCCCGCAGCCACTGCTGGGAACCAGACCCACGACTTCCATCTCCTCCCAGTCCTGCTCCCTTCCTCCTCCACCCAGGACCCCCGAGGCCCACCCTCGTGCACTTGCACTTGGGGGGAATGAAAGCGAACCTCGAATGGGTCCAGCCCCCAGGCTGCTCCGTGGAGAGGGGCGCGGAGCTCTGGACAGAGCAGGTCTGGAGGGGCCGCCTGGCCCTCCCTTCTCTCTCCCCTGCTCCCCTGCTCACCAGTCTGCCCTGAGCCAGCCTCGCCGCAGAGAGGGGCTGCCTCCTGCACGGCCCAGGGACCCTCCTGGGACGACCTCCTGTGGCCTGTGGCCTGACCCTGCCTCTCCCCCACAGTCCACGGCATCAAGTGGACCTGCAGCAACGGGAACAGCAGCTCGGGCTTCTCAGTGGAGCAGCTGGTGCAGCAGATCCTCGACAGCCACCAGACCAAGCCGCAGCCACGGCCCCACAACTGCCTCTGCACTGGCAGCCTGGGTGAGCGGGGCCCGGACAGCGGGCTCCAGGGGCAGCCGTGATGTCCGGGGAGGGGACAGGGTCAGCCAGGAGCCGGGCGACACTCTTGCTCACCCTGCCCCCGCTAGGCCGGTGGGGCCAGCCCACTGCAGGCAGGAGAGAGAACTTTCCAGAGAGGCTGCTCCCTGTAGGAATGGTGGGCAACAGAGTTAGGGGTGCACAGGTTGGGGCTCCAGGCCTCTGTGCACCCATGCCAGTGCCCTCCCGGCCCCGGCATCTTGGGTGTCCTCAGCCGGAGGCCCAGGTCCTGGGGCACCAGGCCAACAGGGGCTTGTAGGGGAGCTGAGCCCTGAGTGAAGGTCGCCCAGCTGAACCTCTTTCTTTAACCTCGGTCTCCAAGAACACCAGAGCCCCCCACACTCAGGGGTGAGTCTTTCTGAGGATGGGGTTTGCTCTGTGAAATGCAAATCAGGCACAGCCCCTGCGGCCTCCATTAGGCATTTCCACTCGAGGGTCACCTCACTTTTCCGTGCCGTCTCCATGCGCCTGGGGATCCTGGAGAGGCCAGCGCAGGCGAGAACTCACCCTTTCATCAACAGCGAAGGGACCTTTGTCAGATGGGATGAAGTAATGACCATGCAGCTGCCCTGCCTGGGGGGAGCCCCGGGCCCAGCCATTGGAGAGGGACCCTCCACCCTGCTTCCTTCTCCTCTGCCACAGACCGGGGCTTCAGGGCTCTGTCCTGGCTCAAGCCATAGGATCTTGTCCCACAAAGAGCTGAGGATGGGCCCCAGGCAGACCAACAGGGTGGAAGGTGGCCCCAAATACCTTTCTGCCTCTGGAAGCCAAGTCTAGAACCTTCTCTGGGCCGGATTGCTTCCACCCTCTCAGGCTTCCAGTCCCGGGGTGAGGGGGGGGGTCCCTACTGGTTCACACGGAAGGGTGGGGCTCCCTAAACCATGAGAGTGGGGAAGGGGGAGGGGCCTGGTCACCCTCCTGGGCTGAGCCACTCCCGCCAGCAAGAGCCTTCTCAGCCAATGGCGGCCATCTCTGAGGACAGAGCAGGAGGCCCTGGGGAGGACGCTGTGTCTACTTTCTTCTTTCTGACTCCGGTGAACGGGAAGACGCTTTTACTATTTGCAAAGCGCGTGCAGGGTCAAGCCCCCGGGGTGGGGTGAGCGGCCGAGACCCAGGCGCCCGGGCCGGGTCAGCGGCGCCCTCTGACGCCCTCTCTGCGTGCGCGTGTGCTCTGGTCTCCGCAGGCGCGGGCAGCAGCGTGCACCACAAGTGCAACAGTGCCAAACACCGGGTCATCTCGCCGAAGGTGGAGCCGCGCGCGGGGGGCTCCGGGGGCTACTCGGAGGTGCAGCACAACGACGTGTCGGAGGGCAAGCACGAGCCGAGCCACAGCAAGGGCTCGGGCCGCGAGAAGAGGAACGGCAAGGTGGCCAAGCCCGTGCTGCTGCACCAGAACAGCACCGAGGTCTCCTCCACCAACCAGGTGGAGGTCCCCGACACCACCCAGAGCTCCCCCGTGTCCATCAGCAGCGGGCTCAACAGCGACCCCGACATGGTGGACAGCCCCGTGGTCACGGGCGTGTCCAGCATGGCGGTGGCCTCCGTGATGGGGAGCCTGTCCCAGAGCGCCACGGTGTTCATGTCTGAGGTCACCAACGAGGCCGTGTACACCATGTCCCCCAGCGCCGGCCCCAACCGCCACCTCCTCTCGCCCGACGCCTCTCAGGGCCTCGTCCTGGCCGTGAGCTCCGATGGCCACAAGTTCGCCTTCCCCACCACGGGCAGCTCGGAGAGCCTGTCGATGCTGCCCACCGACGTGTCCGAAGAGCTGGTCCTCTCCACCACCCTCGACGGTGGCCGGAAGATTCCAGAAACCACCATGAACTTTGACCCCGACTGTTTCCTCAATAACCCAAAGCAGGGCCAGACGTACGGGGGCGGAGGCCTGAAAGCCGAGATGGTCAGCGCCAACGTCCGGCACTCGCCCCCCGTGGAGAGGAGCTTCAGCTTCACCACCGTCCTCACCAAGGAGATCAAGACGGAAGACACGTCCTTCGAGCAGCAGATGGCCAAAGACGCCTACTCCTCCTCCGCGGCGGCCGCGGCCTCCAGCTCCCTCACCCTGACCGCCGGCTCCAGCCTCCTGCCGTCGGGCGGTGGCCTGAGCCCCAGCACCACCCTGGAGCAGATGGATTTCAGCGCCATAGACTCCAACAAAGACTACGCGTCCAGCTTCAGCCAGGCGGGCCACAGCCCCCACGTCCACCAGACCCCGTCCCCCAGCTTCTTCCTGCAGGACGCCAGCAAGCCCCTCCCCATCGAGCAGAGTGCCCACAGCAGCCTGAGTGACTCGGGGGGCACCTTTGTGATGCCGACAGTGAAGACGGAGGCTTCGTCCCAGACCAGCTCCTGCAGCGGCCATGTGGAGACACGGATAGAGTCCACCTCCTCCCTGCACCTCATGCAGTTCCAGGCCAACTTCCAGGCCATGGCGACAGAAGGGGAGGTGACCATGGAGACCTCGCAGGCCGCTGGAGGGGGAGAGGGCCTCCTCAAGTCCGGGGAGCTGCAGGCATGCAGCTCCGAGCACTACCTGCAGCCCGAGACCACCGGGGTGATCCGCAGCGCCGGCGGCGTCCCCCTCCTGCCCGGCAACGTGGTGCAGGGACTATACCCAGTGGCCCAGCCCGGCCTCGGCAACGCCTCCAACATGGAGCTCAGCCTGGACCACTTCGATATCTCCTTCAGCAACCAGTTCTCCGACCTGATCAACGACTTCATCTCTGTGGAGGGGGGCAGCGGCACCATCTACGGCCACCAGCTGGTGTCTGGGGATGGCGCTGCACTCCCACAGTCGGAAGACGGGGCCCGCACCTCCTTCACCCAGGCGGAGATGTGCATCCCCTGCTGCAGCCCCCAGCAGGGCAGCCTGCAGCTGAGCAGCGCCGAGGGCGGCGCCGGCACCATGGCCTACATGCACGTCGCCGAGGTGGTGTCGGCTGCCTCGGCCCAGGGCACCCTGGGGATGCTGCAGCAGAGCGGACGGGTGTTCATGGTGACCGACTACTCCCCCGAGTGGTCTTACCCGGAGGTAAGCCACCTCTGCCTGCCACGGCCCCCACCTGCCTCACCTGCGCACCGGCATGCACCTCGGGGAAGCTCCTTTGCATGTGGCTGCCCTTGCCTTGCCATGAAGCTGTGGCCCATACGAAGCTGTCCCCCACCTCTGCCCCCCTCCCCCCCCCGTCTCTCTCAGGCGCTGCTTTGCAGATGCCTGGGCGCAAGGAGCTTTAAGGCCAAGGGTGTCCGCAGAGGCCAGGGGGCCCTCTCAGAACAGGCTGCCGTCACCTGGCTTGTGTGTTAAGATTCCGCTGTGGTTTTGTGGCTTTTTTGTTGCCTGTTATTTGTTTGGACAAAGGGGTCCTGGGGCTGATTAAAGAGAAAAAACAAACATTCGAAACTCGCCACCACAGAGCTTCCGCTTCCCCGCTCTGGCTTTGCTTCACTGAACAAAACCAGTAAATTGCCACCGCGTGGAGAGGGAGGGGACAGCTTCTGAACAGACCCCGTGAGGGCTCCTCCAGGAAATAGGCCCCCACGAAGTCAAAGGCGGATTCCAAGGCCCAGGCTGGCTCCCTGGCCCCCACGCCTCCGGGCTATCTCGGTCCTGGGGCTGAAGTCCGACCTGGAGAGTCAGGGCCCCCAAGTCTGGGTCCCGGGAGCCCCATCTTGCCCAGTGTGAGGGAGGGAAGCTTGACCTCTGAAGTGCCGTGGCAGAGGCCCACCGGGCACTGCGCACACCCCTGGGCCCCCCGCAGTCCACTGGGGTGTTGAGGAATAGCACCATCTCCCTGACCCCAGGCCCCACTGCCATGTTCCCCGGAATCCAGGATGGCAGCTGCTGCAGGGATGCCATGGTGGGGAGCACGCCTAGAAGACCCTGAGCCTCCCAGGGCCTCTCGGGTGATGCGGCCCCCTGGAAGGGCTCAGCTATGGGCAGTGCAGAGACCCTGGCCCACACCCCTGCCATTCCAGACCCAGGTGCTGGCCGGGCCCAGGACCGGGTGCCCCTGGACGGGGCTCAGGGTGCTCTGAGAAGGGAGCTGGCGACGGCCTCAACGCCTCCTGGGCCCAGGGGGAGGGGACAGCATGGCCCAGTGGTGAGGGTGTGTCTAGAGGTCACTCACAGGTTTGGGTCCTGTCTCTGCCATCACATCGCTTCTCTGTGACTCAGTTTCCTCACCTGTGAAAGGGGAGGGGTGGTCCAGGGCCAGGTACAGGGCAAGCAGAGCCCACAGCAGGTAGTCCGGGGATGAACGAGTCGGCAGCCGCTGTTCTGAGGCTGCCAAGGCTCGTGGTCCTTTTCGTGGCAGAGGTCCCAGCCACAGGTGCCTCTCCCTTCTGCCCACTGGTGACTGTGAATGACCTTGGCAAGGTCACCCAATAGGTGGGCTCATGGCCCCTGCAGCATTTGCTTTTCTGGCAAAGCCGAGGTCAGAACACCTGTGGGCAGATGCCCAGGTCTCCCAAGATGCCCCAGCAGCCCAGGGGCAGGGCAGCCCTGCTGGGAGCACCCCGGGACCAGCCACATGTGAACGCAGCGGCTCCAGCTGGTGCCCACCGCGGGCCTGTGCCCCACACGCCAGATGCGTCGCCCTGCGTGCTGAGGGCGTGTGGGCAGCCCAAAGGCAAGCCCTGGCCCCACGCTTACCAGCCGTGACCTTGGCCCAGGGGTCACCTTTCCTGTTCCTAAAATCGGGGTGATGAGAATGCTGACGGGTGGGGTGTTTGTGAGGGCTGAGTAAAGGGCTCAGACAGTACCCCGTCTCCACCTGCCCCCACACACACACACATTCTCCACAAGATTCCATCAGCGCCTCCCGGTGTGGCTCCCCGTGACCCTGTCTCGGAGCCCCTGCTCCTATGAGCCACACTGAGCTCAGGGCCCCCACACAGGCCCGGGTGAGAGGTCACCCCAGCCCAGCAGGTTCCCCCATCATGAGAAGCCACTCAGGGAGGAGGGAGGCCCAGGACACATGTGGACAGAGGGTCTTGGCTGGAGGCGGGAGCACTGCCACGCCATGCCAGCGCTGAGCCCCGGCACCTGGGGCCTCCATTTCCTTAGCTCAAATGGGGGGGGGAGGCGGGGTGCACAGGTCCTCCCAGTCCTAGGACTTGGGAGATTTGGTCCCCAGAGATTTGGTCCCCAAGGCTCCCCTGAGCCCTGGGGGCGACGTCGAGGAGGGCAGAGCCTCCCTTCTCCCACATTGCAGCTTCCCAGCCCGGCGCAGGACCCCGGTCTGCGGGGCGTCTCCCCGTGGGGGCCCGAACCTCGCCGCCCCGCCTCGCTGCACCCGAGGCTCGGCTCCCTCGCGCCGGCTCCGAGAGCCAGTTCCGCGTCCGGCCACGCGAGGGCGCCGTGGGCACAGGAAAGGGCGAGGCTGGCCGCCTCCCGAGGACTTCAGCCCTGGTTTTCCAGAAGCCCTCGGCGCTTCCAGGTGCTTCCAGTGACGGGGCACAAAAGCAGCTCATGTTCCATTTGATTTGGAAAATGCACAGATGCCGCCCGGCTGGGCCCTTGGGCCGCACAGCGAGCCCCCCAGAGGCCCCAGGAGCCCCCAGCGCCCACTCCCCCCTTGCTGTCCTCTGCGGTCAAGCCTTAGGGTCACCCCCGGGGTCCTGCAGGAGACGGCCCCTCCCCTCCTGGCCCTGCAGTCCCAGCACAGCCCCGTGGTGGGCACGTTAGGCCCCTGCCCTCTCCCCGGCTCTGGCCACCAGAGGCCTGTGTGACCGTCAGAAGCTGCCGGTTCCAGCCAGGCCCCGCGGGGGCCACCTCCTAGGCTGGGACACAGGGCCCGGCTAAAGAGCCAGTGGCTGGGCACCGGCTGACAAAGGCCCGGCATCCTCTTAGCAGGAACGCTAAGGCCACAGCCTCCTGCCGCCCCTTGTGGGCCTCCCTCCCCTCTCGCCTCCTCCTTCAGCTGGTCACCAACACACTCACACATGCTCGTGCACACGCAGATAGACACACAATACACATGCACACACATGTGTACAGACACACGAACACGCGTGTGAGCACACGCGCACATGCACACACACGCACGTGCACACACACATACGCACACACTGGCGGTGCCCCCTTTGGTGCCTCAGAAACCGGGGTCCTTTGTCAGGACTCTGGGCACAGAGACCTCAGATGGCACCTGCGGGCCCGCCCCTCCCCCGGCCCTTCTGCGTCACCTCTGGCCGCTGACACTCGGTGGCAGCAGGCTGAGGAGGCTGCAATTAGAACCTTCAGGTGCCCACGTCACCGCCCATCAGCACAGCCTGGCAGCGTCGCCATGGGAACGGCCCCCTGAACTGACAGAGGCGGAGCCGGCCTGCGGTGGTTTCCATGGAGAAGGGCCGGCGTTCTGGCAATTTCTGTGTCCCTTTGTTCCCAGGCAGCCCTGGCCCCGCCAGCTGCTGCTGCGCGGGTAATTGTTTTTCCCTTTTCCTCGCATGGAAACCATCTGGGGCCTTCTGGAGCCCTGCTCCTGTACCTCCAGGGTCCAGGGGGAGTGCCCCTGAGCTGCCTGTACCCCAGGCACCCCAAAGTGTCCTCCTCCCTGTCCCAGCCCCAGCCCCACATCCCAACAGAGCTCCAGGTCTCCTGGTGAAGGTCCGGAGGGTCCCTGGAGGCCAAATGCCACCAGAGAGGTGGGGCCGTTTGCCTGAGGACAGGGGCTTTTGGCTTCTAGTCCTGACTTCTGTCCCCTGCCCCCAAAACTTTAGCTGCCAAACGGAGAAGTGACTGCTCCAAAGTCACTCCAAAGCCAGGTTGCCCAGAGAAGGCCCAGCCTGGAGCGCAGGTGGGAGCCTGGGGGTCCAGGCTGGGCTATGGGGGGGGCCACCCTTCCTCATCCTTGGAAAGACCCCATCCAGCTGCTGATGCCCAAGGCCCTGAGGGACAGGCCTGGTTTCAAAAACATGGGGGGTCTGGAGGAAGCCCGGTGTTGCACCTGGGGGCTGTCCCTCCAGGCCAGGGATGGGTCGGGCCTAGGCGAGGCCACCCAAGAGCAAGTGATGGAGCAGGAGAGGGAGTCACACCGCCAAGGAAGGGGCGCCGGGGTCCGGCCTCTGGCTGCAGAGCTGCGGGGGGCGGGGGGGGGGCGCAGGCCACCCCATTCACCACCTCCACTCAAGCAGGCGTCCCTGCCTGCCTTCTGCAGCCTGGACACTAGGTGGCGCGCTCTACGCCGTCCTGCGCAGGCCTGGAAGGGCTGGAAAGCTGCTTGGCGCCTGGGGTGGAGAGCCAGGGACCACCAGGGCAAGAGGACTCCTCGCTCTGTGGTGCTCCCCAGCTGGTCCCAGCAGGCAGCCTCCCCAAGTGCTCTTCTGCTCCTGGGCGCCTCGGGGGTCCTTGGGGGCCGGGCCCTATCTCCTGGAGCTCAGCAAGCTCACCTGTGGTCCCCTCCCTCGGTACCCAGGCCCCGCTAGTGCAGCTGCAGCCCCCCAGGATGCAAGGGCCCCTGTGTCTGCGCCGTGTGTGTGCACTCGCGCGGGGCCCCCAGCTGCGTGGAGGGTGGTGCAGGCAGGAGTGGGGAGGCCGGCCCCAGCCCACCCCAGCCCTCGGCCCTCCGGCAGCAAGCGCACCCTCCGAGCCCCTGCGGCTCCAGTCCTGCCCGCTTTTGTCATTCTGTCTTCACAGCCCTGCCCATGCCTTCTTCCTCCACCTCCCAGCCCCTCCCCCAGCCCCAGGGCTCTAGGGACCCTGGGTCTCTCCCCATTTCCCCACCAGAGCTCCCAGACCTTGGGGTGACACGAAGGCTTGGTGCTGTTTTCAAAATCTCACTCTGCCCATAGGCAGGGGGCAGAGAAAGTCCCCTCCCTCTGCTCCGCTTCCTTCCAGGGGTCCCACCGGCCCATGGCCAGGCACACCACGGCCTGGAGCGCTTTGAAGAACCCTGCTCCCTTCTGCCCGGAATCGCAAGTTACCTGGGAGCGGGTCAGGGTCAGTGGATGCCCCACAGGAAGGGCATCCGGGCAGCCCCAGGGGACCAGGAGCAGGAAGCAGGGCCCCCTCTTCCTGCTGCAACCCTGAAATGGTGGTTCTCAAAGTCAGGGCTACTGGCGCCCAAGCTGGAGGACACACACTGCACAAGCAGGCGGGTGGGGTGCGCACCCCATCTGGGCAGGGCAGCTCCGGGACTGCGCCCAGCTCTCAGGGGGGTCGGGGGCTGAAGCCCGTCCTTGTCTCTCTTCCTCCAGGGAGGCGTGAAGGTTCTCATCACAGGCCCGTGGCAAGAAGCCAGCAATAACTACAGCTGCCTGTTCGACCAAGTCTCAGTGCCTGCGTCCTTGATTCAGCCCGGGGTGCTGCGCTGCTACTGCCCAGGTGAGGGGCTTGGCCCGGAGCTGGGGTGGGGGGAGGGGGCTGTGGCGCCCTTCAGCAGACGGGGCAGGTCCCGTGGGCTAATACAATGTCTCCTGTCCTGACAGGTGACCCCATCCGAGCAGGGACCCCAGGCAAGCGTGGGTGGGATTTTCAAGAGAACAGGACAAGTTAGAACAAATAAGCCAGGCTGACGCCCCCAGGGCTGGCCCTGGCACTGCCCTTGAATACTGGGCTGCAGGAGCTGGGGGCACCAGGTGGGCCAGGGGCTGCTCAGGAAGGACAGCTGGGGTCAGAGGTCACCCCGGGTGTAAGGCAGACCGGACCCCTCTCCTCCTATCCCTGATACCAGGACCCAAGTGGAGCAGAGGCTGGAAGGCAAGAATCTGGCCTGGCTGCCCCACAGTCGGTGCCCTGGGCCCGGAGCAGGATGGAGCAGGCGTCCAGGTGGTGGGGACGAGGGTCAAACTAAGAATGGCCTGTGAGAATTTGGGGAAGCCAGGCCCCCCGCCCCGTGCCCAGAAGAAAGCACACCTGCAAAATCCACTCCTGGCCTCAGAGGCTGGAGCTGCGCCATGTCACCCCTTGTGGCTCTGCCCTTCCCCCCCACCCCCCCAAGGCCCATTGTCTCCTAGCTGGGTCCAGGTAGCCCATCCTGACCTCGGGCCATCACTGCCTCCCCACCAGGCTCAGGGTCTGAGACTTTCTTGGTCTCCACGTGCCCCCAGGGCTTGCAGAGAGCCTGCAGGCCACAAGAAGGGATGGACTTGTGCATGAATCTCTTTCTAGAATTTGTGTGTCCTGCTCCCTGACTGCTGGGGGGAGCCCTTGCTGACCCCTGTGGCCATCGTCCACCTGCCTGGCTAGCCTGGCCCATGGACCACAGGGTGGTGAAGTGGGGACCCCACCCCATGTTTTCTGAGGTTGGGGGACCTATAACAGGAGAGAGAGGATGCTCCGTGGGGATCTAGGGATGGGCGGAGACGGGGCAGGGCAGAGCTGACTGGTGCCAGGTGCCTGGTTCCACCTGGGACGGTCCCACCTGAGCCTGGGTCTGCCCCAGCGTCCGCCTGCCCTGCACCCTGCTCCCGAGCTCACACAAAACATTCCTCCCTCTCTTTCTCCGCTGCCCTGGGGCCCACAAGAGCACCCTCAGGGCCGCAGCTCTCAGTCTCTTCTTGCCCCCAGCACCCCCTTCACCACCAACGTCCCAGGGAGCCAGACTAGTGCCCCTGGTGGCCTCCTCTGTCCCCTCCCCACTGGCACTGCCCCCACCAGCTGCCTGGCAGGCTCCCAATGCCCCCCACCCCGCCCCCTCCTCTCAGCCCTGGGGGGCTGGGGCAGAGCCATCCAGATGCCAGGGCTGGCCAGCCTGTCACAGTGGGGGGCGCTGATGCAGCTCCTGGTGGGGGAGGGGAGAGAGCAGCCTGTTATTAAACTGCCCACTTATCACCTGCAGCTGGCGGGCTGGCTGGCCTATAAATAGATGCCACTTCCTGTACCTGGTTGTTGTCTGGCAGGGGACCCAGACCCTGTCTGTCCTGAGTTATCTGACCTCTCACACAGAAAGACTGGCCTTGGTGTGCCTCTCGGGTGATGCCCCTGCCAGGACCTGGCGAATCCTGGAGCTGGCGGCCCCCAGAGCAGCGGGCGCCCTCCGGTACATGGGCCCTAGCGTCAGCCTCCCTGGGCCTCCCTGGCTGCCTCTAGAGCCTCAGGCAGCTGGGCGAGGGAGAGAAAGGAAGGCAAGGGTCAGGGAGCGCCAGACTATGCTCCCTGAGTGAGGGCAGCCTTGGCCCTTCCCTCCCTAGGGAGTGGGAGGCGTGAGGCATGGGCAGCAGGCGTCCAGGCCCTAGGCCTGCCCAGACACCGAGCCCCCATGTGCAGCCTCCTCTAACCTCCTGCATCTGGGCCCTGGGAACCAGAAACGGCAGCCCCACCCGCTGCTGGAACCGCTCTGTCCTCCAACTAACCACAAGGAGGGTCGCACATTGACACGGCACCCATTGCTCATTCGTCACATAGTCTGAGAGGCCTGGTAAGTGCCGCCGTGGAGCAGGGGACAAGCCCTCCGCTGCTGGACCTGGGGCCAGGGAGCCAACGCGTGGAGGCCTGGGCCGCGGGTCTCCTCAGGGCCCAGGGACGCTTGTGCTGGACTTGAAGGAGGGACCCCCAGCCTCTTTGGAAAGAAGGACTCAGAGGCCACCTTTGGGGCTGCGCATGACATGGGGGAGGGGCAAAGCAAAATGGCCGCTGCCCACTGGCCTGGCCCACCTACCTGCTGGCAAACCCATGAGGGGGGTCAACCCCAGCAACAGCACAGCTCTGGGCAGCCGCTGCAGAGCCCTCAGCCCCAGGGCCCGCGGGGGTGCCCAGCCTGTGCTCTGAGCCCCAGGTGATAGAGGACACGGGGCAAAGAATGGCCACCACGGATCAAAGGATGGAGGCGCCCAGCCAGCACCCGGAGGACTTTGCTGGGGGAGAGCCCCACCCTGGATTCCTGGGAAGGCCCCCAAAGGCAAAAGATGAAATTCAAACCAAAGCAAGCAAGTGCCCAGCCTGGTGAAGTGATTCATTCAAAACCCAGCCACTGAGTGGACGTCACGGGCTGGCAGGGCCTCGGCACCAGGCGTGAGCAGCGGTCGGAACAGACCTGGCCCAGCTCTAGCAGAGCTTATGTCCTGCTGCAGGAGACAGAGAAGCAACAAGGAAACAAAGAAATAACCAAGATAACTGGAGAAAACTGTAGCAGGGACACTCGAATGTGGTAACGTGACACAGAAACCCAGGAGGAGGGAGGTCCCATGGATGGATGGGGAGGGAGGCTTCTCCAGACCAGGACATTAGGCTGGGACCTGCCAGTTATGGGAGGCTGTGGGGGGAGAAGACCTGGGCAGAGGGCAAAGGAAGTGCAAAGGCCCTGAGGCAGGAAGCGGCTTAGCAAGTTGGAGGACTATGAAGCTGGAGGGAGTTGAACATGGCAAGGCTGGGGAAGATGACAGCGGCCAGCCATGTCCATCCTCCCAAGTCATGGGGAAGAGTTTGATTTGGCTTTCCTTGCAATGAGAAGCCATTAGTTTGGTTTTTTTTTTTCTTTTAAGATTTATTTATTTAGGGCCTCTCTGGTGGCACAGGCAGTTGAGCGCCGCATTGTGAAGCTGTCCGCAGCCTCTGCAGTGCAGGTTCGATCCCGGCCAGCCGGGAAGAATCCCACATAGCGAGGCAGACCTCTCCTGTCGCGCCCGCTGCTCCCCTCAGCAGTGCATTTCTTGAGTCTGCCTGTTCTGTTCCCCTCTCTGTCTCTGGTGAATCCTCTCACCCTCCCGCGCATCTGACCTATACCCCAGTTCTTGTATAAAAATAAATCTTTAAAAAAAAAGAGATTTATTTAAGCACACAAGAGCTGGGGTGTAGACCAGAGGTGTGGGGGGTGAGAAGATTCCCCAGAGACAGAGTGGGGAGCAGAACAGGTGGATCTACTGAAATACCCTGCTGAGGGGAGCAGCGGGGAGATAGGAGAGGTCTGCTGCGCCCTGTGGATCACCTCCCTGGCCTGGGATCGAACTTGTGCTGCAGTGGCTGGTGATAGCTTCATAGTGCTTAGACTTAACCCCTTGCACCACTAGGGAGGCCCAGAAGCCATTAGTTTTAAGTGGGGAGTGACTTGAGTTAAACTGTCTTTAAAAGGTTTCTGGGTATGTGGGGGAAGAACAGAGGCAGGAGTCATTGGAAGCAGCAGGGGTCATCTTTCCTGACTTGGGGAGGAGGTTCCCATGGGCAGTGTACCCATTGCTTTCACACAGGGACCCTGGAATGTGGTCCCCCAACACCACCTCGGGTGTGCCAAGGTTGCCCTCAGCAGGAAGCTAAGGAGGAGCATAGACAGGAAGTGCTACGTGGCCTGGACCGGGTGGGGCAGAGGGGATGGAAAGAGGTGGGTGGACCCAGGACTGACCGATGGGCTGAGTGGGGAGACCCAGGAAGCCATCAGGGTGAGGTCCTTTCTGCTCTGTCTCTCTGGGGAAGGATCGCGTGCCTCTGCCCCTCAGTTCTGGGGCCTCCTAGATAGTATGGCTGCCAGGATGTGGTGTGGGGAGAGCCACAGAAGACCCTCCACTCCCCGGGGCCGGCCGAAGGGCAGAAGCTTGCTGAGGGGAGCCGAGCTAAGCAGGCTCAGGTGACAAGAGGCCGATGGCCCTTCATTCTGCTGGTAAAGGAATCTCCGGGGCAAGTCTCCAGAGAAAGCAAGTGACCATGAGCTTGGAGGGCTGCCCAGGGACGCTGTACAGCCCCAGGAGATTCTGCACTTAGCTGGGGCCCCTGCCCAGAAGAGCCCCAGGGAGGGCCTGCAGGACCCCACCCACCATGGAGCCTATTGGTTCAGCTTATGGCCTGGACTAGGTCACACCGGGGTGAAGGCACAGGGGGAGCTCCGCGGAGGCCCCTGAACCTGATTGCTGAACGCTGCTCCAGGGACTTCATGCACCTGGCGCGGACAGAGGCCACAATCATGCACCTGGCGTGGACAGAGGCCGCAGGCGGGTGAGCTGGTTCCCCCAGGAGGCGAGGGCGGCCGGGCTTCTCTGCGCACCGGAGTGGCCAATGGACTTGGAACACCTCTGATCTGTGCGTGCCCAGAGCCAAGAGCCCGAACAGTAACTCGATCCCTGCGTGTGTCCTCCCTGGAAGTCCGTCCTGGGGCAGCTCAGGCGCTGGTGTCTGGTGTTCCAGAAAAGCAAGGCAGAGAGCAGCAGGTAACCCTGACAACCCCTGGAGACAAGGCCCAGCAAGACAGAGCACCCTGGACCCCCGGTCATGCCCTGAGATCTCAGCAGGAGCCACAGAGTAGCGCCCTCACACCAGGGGCGCAACAGGTCTTCACCCGGCAGCTCTGCTCTAGCCACAAGAAAGCAGCCCGTTCCTTCTGCCCCCTGGCTGTCTTCACTGGGCCCCGCGGCAGGCCAGAGCAGTGAGTGAGCCCCACAAGGGCCCTTTCTGCCCAAAGTTCACCAGCCAGCGCCCCAGTTCCGCACCCCAGGACCAGCATGCCAGGCGCAACCCCGGCACTTGCTCCATCGGGAGCCAGAGGACTTCTAAAAATACACGGCCCAGGCCTCAGGGAGCCAGGACAGCCTGTGGGAAGGGGTGAGAGGAGTTTGAGCAAAGGCTGCGTGGGTGGCGCTGATGGAGGGACAAGGGGAAAGGTGGCGCGGCCGTGGGCAGGATGGGGCCACTCACCTAGTCATTCATTCATGCATCCCGTCATTCCTGCGTCCGTCCAGTCATTCCTGCGCTCATTCATTCATTCCTGGTTCATTCGGCAAATCTGCTCTGGGCCCCAGCCCCCCGCCAGGGAGGAGGGGCAGACCAGCAATTGTTACACAGGCCATGGGGTGGAGGCAGGACGACCGGCTGAGGCTGGGGTCAGAGAAGCTTCCTGGAGGAGACGTGAGGCCTGGAGGAGTGAGCAGGCGCAGGCGCAGGCGTGGGCTCCCCAGGAAGGACATGGGGCCGGGCTCCCCGGGTCCCTCTGGTGCACCAGGCCTCCCGCACCCTCCCAGGCCCTGACTTCTCTTCCTTTTGCTTTCAGCCCATGACACTGGTCTTGTGACCCTACAAGTTGCCTTCAACAACCAGATCATCTCCAACTCGGTGGTGTTTGAGTACAAAGCTCGGGCCCTGCCCACGCTCCCTTCCTCCCAGCATGACTGGCTGTCACTGGACGGTAAGACCGACACCCGCGTCACCCGCCAGGCACTTGGGGACCTCAGGCCTAACGTATGGGGGCCCAGGTCCCCACCAGGCTGGACTGGGTCTCCACCGTCAGACAGGGTGTCTCTCCCTTGTACAGAATGAAGGGTGTCAACTTGTGCCTGTCACCCCTGCCAGGGTATCCGAGGGGCCAGACCAGCCCCCCAGTTACTTGAGGCCCCTCTCGAATAGGCCCTGAGCTGACTTCAAGCAGCCTCTGCCCCCCACCTCAGGCTATTTCCTTGAAGCAGCTCCTGAGATCATCTCCAAACATCCCAGCCTCTTAGAGACAACAGCAAGGCATGAAGCTGGGGCGCTGCTCAGCTCCTACAGCCCAGACAGGGAGCCCCATTACAGCTTCCACCTCATGGGGAGAAGGATCCAGGTGTTCTCTTGAAGGCCTGGGAAGGCAGTCATGCCCCCCTCCGTCCCCCACCACTAGGCTGCTTTTACTTAAGCCTCTGCCTTGTGGTGTATCTGAAACCAGCCCAGCATCACCATCTGGAGGGAGGGTCGGCGAACCCCACTAAGCTCCAAAGGGGGTACCCAAGAGGGCAGAGTCTTCCAGAATATGGGTCCAGCCCAGGGTGTGGGTGCCTTTGTGGCAGAGGCTCTGCAGAGAGAAGCTGCCAAAGACAGGCTGGGCACACTGAGGTCGGAAGGGTTGGCCCGAGGTGGCCGGGGGCTGAGCTGCCAGTCTGCAGTCAGCAGGAACAGAGTGGGAGGGACAGCAACCGCAGTCAGTCTTTGGGGTACCTGGCTGGAGCCTCGACACCTGAGGTGTGGGGTCTTGGATGAGCTGCTCTGTTGGTTCCCTACGCACCCCACCCCACCCACAGGAGCCATTCTCTCTTCTCGCCTCCCAGACTTACCCTGGCCGCTGGCTGCTGGCGGGATCGGGGGTTGCTGAGCCTGAGACCCCGTGTGCAAACCTCAGCCTCATCCCAGCTCCAGCGGGACATGGTGCCTGGCTGCTGCCGGGCCACCAAGCCCTCTGAGCTGTCCCCAGAGGCGGCTTTGGGTCAGCAGGCACCTGCGCCCTGGCAATGGCTGCCTGGGCACACCAGGCTGGCCTTGCAGCCTCCGGCCCAAGGTCGGAGCCAGCCGAGCTGTGGCGATGACCCACAGGATGTAACAGAGAAGGGCAGGGTGATCAGGGCTCCAGTTCAGGAAATCCGGTTTCAGTTTTGTGGAACGAGTGGGGAAAGGAGCTGGGAATCTGCAGAGCCCTGAGGGGCCAGCCACTTCCCCGCAGGGGTGCTGGAACCAGGGAGCTGGAGACAGGTGCAGCCTCAGGGCAGAGATATCCGCCAGCCCCCCTCCCAGCCCCCCCAGAAGCTCAGAAAGCAGCAGGACCCGGCAGGAGGCTGTGGGCACAGGATGCTGCCATGGAGACCAGGAAGGGGGAGCCCCCTTAACTGCTTCATGACAAATACACCCCAGATCTCGGCCAGGCCAGACTCCTTGGGGAATGGGGCCCGCGCGCCAGCAGCCCCCTCCCTGGGAACCTGGAGCTCCGACCTCCTGGGTCATCCAGCCCGGGGCGCGCACACAGGAGAGTGGGGGGCAGCCGGCAGGGCCACCACCAAAGAGAGCAGCTGGCGCCCTGGAGGACCCAGCGCCCCTGCCCGCTGGCCTTTGCCAGCTGCCCTTGCACATAGGGGGAGGGAAACGCGTCCTGGGCAGGGGAGCTGAGGCCCCCCCTTCACCCTTCCCGGGCAGGAGGGGCTGCGCTCCCTCCCTCCTTATGCTTCCCTAAAGGCATCCCGAGCTGATCACCAAAGGGTCGTTTCCCAGCCTTGCACCCCCAGATCAGTAACCGCAGCGGGAGGGGCGCAGGGCAGAAGGGCAGCGCAGGGGTGTCTTCCGCCAGAGCAGGGGGGTGGGGGGATGGGGTTTCGGGGTGGGGACTCTGCAGCGGGCTAACCCCTCGGCTTGGCAGTGAGCTCTAGTCCGGGAGAAGATGATGCGAAGGCCTGGGCGGCCGCCCCGCTCGCCTTCCGCCCCGCGGCTACCCGGCGACCTCCGGGCGGGCGGCGCAGGGAGGTGGAGACGCGCGCGGCGGCGAGGCTGGGGGGCGGGGGGGGGCCGGGGGGGGGCACTGCGGAGCCCCGCACACTGGGGCGGCGCGCGTGCACACACACACACACACACACACACACACACACGCATGGCGGGCACAGCCTCACACGCTTGCACGCACGCGGCTCGGCGCAGCTGCAATGCAGGGGCCTCTCGCCCGCGCCCGCCGCGCTGCGCCGCTTGCCGCCCCCGCCCGACTGCGGCAGGCTCGGCTCGGCGCGGGGGCGCGGGGCGCGGGCGCGCGGGGGGCGCGGGGCGCGGGGGCGCGGGGGCGCGGGGGCGCGGGGGGCGCGGCGCGCACGGCCCAGCGGGCGGCCCCGGTGGTGCGCGCGGGTCTCCCTCCGTGCGGCGCCCGGCAAGCACTCTCGGGGGTCCTGTTCGCCCCCGCCCCGATCCCCAGCGGGTGGGGGAGGGTTCGGAGGCGAGAATGTCTGCCGTGGTTTGGTTTTGGAGACGGATCCGCCGGCCAGACCGCGGCGCACGAGCGGGCGCGCAGGGGCGCGGCTCTGGCTCCGGCCGCGTCGCCTTTGTCCGAGCAGCCGCAGGGAGGGGGGCGATCCCGTATCTGGGGGGCTGGCGATTGTCCCCGCGAAGGAGCCCTGGCATCGGGGCACCAGATCCCCCAATTCTCTGCTGAGCGCGGGGATGGGGACAGGCTGGGCAAGGAAAAGGAGCCGCCGCCATCTCTCCAGCCCTGAGCAGCGAAGCTCTTCGGGTCCCGGGAGCCGCTGCACCGTGCACAGACCCTGCCCCACACCCTCCTGTGAGCTCTGGGGGGCCCTGCGCCCCCAGCATGCCCAGAGCGGAGACGGCGTGGTGCGGGCCACAGGACACATGTGTCCCCCGCGCGTGGGTGTTCACTGGTGTCCCCGGACACGGCAGAAGCGCTTCCTTGCAGCCAGGTGCGCAGGAAGCTTCGCGGAGGACGTGACCTTCTGCTGGGGCCTCAAGCTCGAGCAGGCATCAGGCAGAACGAGAGGGATGCGGAGGAGTGTTCCCAGCAGTGGCCGCCTTTGGCCAGGGACCCCGGGAACTCCCTTTTCACCATTTCTTTCCCCAAAGTTCCAGACTTAGAACACATTTCCTCAGACCTGATCCCAGGTCACGTTTCTGGGATCTGGGGCCCACTAGTCATGCATTTGGGGCACCACAGGACCTCTTCCCCGCTCAAGGGGATCAAGCTCTAGCAATTAGCCTGGAGGCAGCTGGGAAGGGAATTCACTTTGCTGTGGGGGTCCCGGTGCTGACCCAGGGTTGTGCTGTGGGTCCTGCAGGCCTCTCCAGGGTTTGCAGTCAGGCCCCGGGGCTGCGTCTCTGGGCCCAGGGCCAGGCCAACCTCCGGCCAAGGGTACGGGGCACCTTTAAATGACTCCGGTCCTGGAAGAAAGAGGGGCTGGAGCTTCTGCACGCCCAGGTCTTCCTCTTGGCAGCCATCTGGTTTCTCCCAAGACCAGGATGAGAAGACCCAGGGCTCCCCTGCCCTGCCATCGCCCTCAGGCCCCCTTCTGGCAACCCCCGCTAAGCCACTTAAGACTAGACTCTATTTTCAAATGCTTCCCTGGGCAGCCGAGGCTTCTGCTGGATGAGAGGATTGGAGGGAGGCTTGGAGGCAGCTTTCTGGGGCTCAGCTCCCCCGCTGACCCTCAGGGGCAGGGAGGGGCCTGGTCATCTCTGACAGAGGGGCCCACAGAGACCAGAGCTCAGGCCTCACCTCCAGGTGCCTGTTTCCTGCATAAGCCTCAGGGCAGGGTGGGCATTGGGTGGGCCCCTCCAGCTCCCTGCCCCTCCAGGGCCAGAGGACCTCAGCTGATGCTGGGCCTTAGGAGCAGCCTGGCTCCGGGGTTGATGTCAGGACAGACAGAGGCTCCCGCTCCTGTCTAAGGAAGTAAGAAAGTACAGGAGGATTTTCCTCCCCATTTGGCCTTCATGTCCGACCAGCCGCTGGAGGCCATGCAGCTGGGGTGGCCCAGCTTGGCGCCTCCCCCTCCAAGCTGCCTGGTCCTGTGGCCCTGCCAGCGCTGTCCCCCCCCCCCCCAGGGCTGTGTCTAGCAGCAGCCTCCACCCAAGAGGAGTGGGAGACCACAGGCCCACCCAGAGTCCAGGGACGCCCGTTGGCAGCTGGAGAGCATCCCAGCGTGCACTGGCCCTCAGGCCTTGGGCTCTCTTCCTCTCCTGGTGACACCCCAGGCTCTGGTGAGTGTCCCCATGCTCCCCCAGGCCCAGCCCCTCGCTCCCCAGAGCTCCCAACCTGCCTCCCAGTCTGCCTCCCAGGCCGTTTGGCGATGATCCTAACTGTCCACATCAGAAAGTGAGGGCGGAGGGAGGGCGGGTGTCAAAGGGTCAGGACTTTAGTTGTAAATGATTTAAAATGTCAGTTTTACTAAAACAAATACAGTTTTACGGACTAGAGTACAAGATTCAGAAGCATTTTTACATTAAGAAATACAGTGTCAGGGAACCATCTGGACTTGGAGTATTGCCTTGGAAATTACATCTGTAGTCACAGCCCCAGGGTCTGCCTGCTCTGGTTTGTGGGCATGAAAACGTTGGGGAGACAGGACACAGGGGTCTTCCCTGTCCCTGCCACTCACCTGGCGTGGGCTCTGGGTGCTCTTTGCTCCAGAGCATGAGCCCCGTCCTCCCAGTCAGCCCCTCGGGGTCTGTCCTCAGCATTCCTTCCCAGGGGACCCAGGGCCTGGTCCTCAGCTGCTCCCTGGGGCAGTGATCTCTGCCCTCTGCAGCTGGAGCCACTCCTTGTGGGGGTGTGCGGCAGGGAGTGAGTCCCCTGGGAGCTGGGGCTCAGTCACCTTCTTGCAGAAGCGACCAGGGCACCCTGCGGAGAGAGGCCTGGCTGTGAGGGGCCAGCCCAGCGGCTCTGCTGTCTATGTAGAGGTGGAGGAGGTGGAGGACATGGCCTCTGCTGCCCTCCTGGATGGTCAGGCTGGAAGCCACCCCCAGGGGCCAGCTGCTCATGCGAGCTGGATATCCCCGCCCCCTGGGGGTCAGGTGGGTCACTGGAGGCTAAAGGGGGCTCAGACCATCCATCCGAAGTTGGCTGGTAAGCGCCGGCTTTCCCTGGACTTGCGTCTGCTTCTTGGGGGCATGGAACAAATGACCTCAAAGGTGGGGGCTTAACCCAGAAACGTGTTCTCTGGCAGTTCCGCGGCCTGAAGGTCACATCAAGGCGCCGGTGGGGTGGGCATGCTCCCGCAGAGGCTGCAGGGAGGGTCCTCCCTACCTCGTCCAGCTGCCGGAGACCGCGTGCTCCTGGCCGGTGGCTGCGTAACTCCAGCGTCCCCGCCAGGTGATACGTCTGTCCCCTGTGCCTGTCTCTACTTTCTCACAAGGACACCAGTCACTCAGTTGGCTTCCCCTGCCCCATCCAGTGGGAACGCGTTTGCACACAGGGACGCCTGTAATGAATCATTTCAAAGAAGGCCACGTTCTGAGGTTCCGGTAGACGTGGGTATTTCGGGGACACCATTTGACCCACACTGCCAGCCATAGTGGAAGAATCCCCCCTCATTGCTCCCCGGGGACAGGGCCCAAGTGAGCCCCAGAGCAGCAACGGGGCCTTGAGCGGAGGGGCCTTGAGCACTGACCACTGGCGGTTGCTGTGCTGCGGGGACCCTGCCCTTGGGCGGGGCTGTGGGGCAGGCAGCTGGGCTGCTGCGTCTTAGCTTCTGAATCGTCCGGGACTCCTACATCTTTTGGAGCCAGGTCAGCTCAGCTCCCCACAGCATAACCTTAAAGAAAGGCCTCTTGGCAAAGCGAGGGCCTGAGAGACCAGAAGGTCTGCAGATATGGCCAGGCCAGGGTTTTTCTGAGCCTCTGCTAGGATGCTGCCCCCAACCCACCTCTCTGGTGGAGAATGGAGAGGCCCATGCGCTGACCTGGGGGGGAGGGGTGATGACGAAGAGGCTTAGTCTTGGAGACTCCACCCATAAGCAGTGAGGAAGAGGCCGGGCAGGGGGCTGGGTGGCCCCCAGGAGGGGTCAGCTTCCTGGGGGTGCCCAGCCAGGCTGAGGCGGCACCCATGGCCCAGTCCAGATCCACGCGGGACCGAGAATACCGAACATGCTCTGCCTGAGGCCCAGAGCAAGGCCTCTTCTTTTTAAAGCTCCTAAAAATACACTGGTTTCCGATCCCTGGAGCAGACAGGCGACCTTGTCCCCCGCCTCGAGGACAACAGGACATTCAAAATAGTCTGAGAGGCTGGAGAGCCGCTTTCTCCACGGCAGCGACCTGCCAACGTGTCCCACTGTGAGCTCCAGGCCTTGGACGAAGACAAGTGGCAGGCAGGTATGTGGCAGCTGTTCCGGCCTTGTTAAGAATAACGGGAGGCGTGTTTTCAAAAGAAGTGGCAGAGAGGAACAGGTGGACACACCAGAATCAAATTTAGAAACTTCCAGAGGCAAAACCTGAAGGAAACTCAGCAGTCACTCGCCTCGTCACTCTTCTGGAAGGAACTTGGGCCCCGAGAAAAGCAGTGACTGCCCCGAACTGCTGCTGACGGGGGATGGAAGCCACCTCCAGACTTCCTCCTGCCTCCCTTCTCCTCCCCCCGCAGCCTGACCCACACGGCTCCGGACATCAGGCCTCAAGGGCGAGGAGGGGACAGGAGCTCCCAGGCCCCTGGGCCATGTGGTGGCTGCACTTTTTCTTCCTGGGTCCGGGCTGAATGAGCTGGCGCTCCTTCCCAGCGTCACATTGACCAGAGAGAGGGACGGCCGCCGGGTGCCTTCCTGCAGAGGCTGGCACTGACGCCTGCAGATGCGGGGTCCCCCACGGTGCCCTTCCTCCCCCAGCAAGTCCAAGCTGTGCTGGGTAGGAGCAGGACCTTCTGCCCCTCCCCTCCCCCACTGGGTGGCAGCCACATTCAGAGGAGCCGGTGACATCTTGTGTCTCTCCTGTGGCACCAAACTGCTCTGCTGGTCTATACGGGCACTGGCTCCGAAACCCTGTAATTGCTCCTTTCTGCAGTTCCTGCTCTCGGCACCGAGCTGCCCACCCAGTGGTAACAGCAGCTGACGGCAGAGTGCCACCACCTAGCAGGCCACACCCATGAAGGCTTGACATGAGTTTGACTCACTCCACCTTCCCCACAGCCACCGAGGTCCCCTGTTGTACAGATGCAGATGAGGACACTGAGGCACAACAGCAGGGTGGTGATGCAGAGACAGTCATCCAGGGCGATCCCCCCGCGGCCGCACCTGATGAGCATCTTCCTGGCGCCTCTTCTCCCTGCCACTGTCAGGCCGCTGCTGCCCTGGCCTCTGGCACTGTGGCATCCCTCGCCCCTGCTTCTTCTTTCCCGGACCCCCGCCCCTCGCCACACAGTTTGTAAACTAGGACCTTCAAATCCCATGGGCCTTCTCCTGGGTGGCTCTGACACTTTCCTACTCTGCCTGTACCATCTTGCACCTGGGCTGGGCTTCCCCTGGGCCTTCCTGCTGGGCTTCCCTTCATGGCCTGGCCCTGTGTCACGACGTGATGCATTCAGAAAAGACCAGAGCACCCACAACGCCAGGCACTGGGGGAGGCGCCGTCCACAGGGAGAGACAGGGAAATTGCCAATTATAACCCCGCAGCGTGAGGTTTGCTCTTGGGGACCCACAGCCCCAGAGGCCGCGCAGAGGAGCGTGGTCAGCTGTTCCTCTGGAAGGTCCGGATAATGAACCCCACAGGATGGGATTCAGGGCCCTTTAGCAGCTGACCACAGCCCACCTTCCAGATCACAGCCGCCCGGGTTCGCCCTGCAAAGTGTTCCACCCTACACGCTGCTAAAATGCTCCCTCCCCTCTGGTCCTGCTGGTCTTTCCCCTGCAGTGGGTTTGGGGTGTGGCTCTCCTGGAAATGTGTACTCTAGCTCTGCTGTAGCTGCTTCCGCCGCCTCCCAGCTCCCAGCACGCGGGACACCTCCTTGGCGTTTGGCTTCCGCGTCTCACTTTGTAAATCCTTTCCTCGGCACTTCTTGCCTTGTGATCATTCATTCACTGTCTGATGCTGGAGTCCCGCTAGGGCCGGGCACTAGGCCAAGGGCTCGAATCAAAACAAGCGGACAAAAACAGATAGGCTCCGTGCGCTCACCCAGCTGACCCTCTAGAGGGGAATCAGACGGATCCCCCTGGGCCAGGCTGACCCTCCGATGGGAACGGGGCCACTCCTTGAGGCACCTGGGGGGATTTCTGGAAGAAATGACGCTGGAGCTGAGACCTGCAGGTGCCTAAGTTCCCTCCAGGAAGGGGGAGCAAGCTTACCCCAGGCTGAGCAAACAGCAGGTGCAGGCCGTGCATGGAGGGAAGGGCATGTGGAGGGCGGAGAGGTAGAGGCCAGGCTGGGCGCGGGGCAGACCCGGTGGGCCGAGGGGCGGTGGCTGTCTCCGCAGAGAAGCCGCTGAGGGTTGGAGAGGTGGAGACTTGAGACTTGAGCAGGCCTGCCCTCTGGCCACTCCGCGGGAGCACGGCTGGAGGGAGGCCAGCGGGTGGGGTGGGGCGGTCCACCCTTCAGCTGAGCGCCAGTGCGGGGCTCCGAGCGCCTGGGAGAAGGGACAGAGTGAGGAGGCAGCTGGAGGGTGACGTCAAAGGGACGTGTCAATTAGATGCGGGGGCTCGATGTCATCGTGCTGCAGGCTTGGGCTGAGTGTGAAGGGGCTTTGGGACATCATGTTGCAAGACAATAGAGAGCAAATGGACATAGTTCCTAGAGGGCAAGGAAGAGCGTGGGCAGGAGAGCCAAGTCCGTGGCATGTCTGCGTGGAGGTGGCATTGGATAAAATGGGTCAGGGAGCGGATGAAACTGACAAAGGTGACACTATAGCTGAGTCCGGAGGCCGAGGACTGTTATCTTAAATCATCATCCTGCCCCCAAAGCCGGGGAACACAGAAGGTGCTCAGTAAACGTTTCTTCAAGGGAGTGAAAGGAGGATGATGGTGGATGGGAGGAGGGATGGACGGAGGATGGATGAGAAGATGGATGGGAGGAGGGATAGTAGGATGGCTGCATGTCCACACACCCAGCTTCAGCGGTCGTCTCCCCACAGTGTCCCTTTTCCAGCACCCACATGTGACAGTGCTCACGGAGCCTCACACCCAGCAACGGTGGCCCGAGCCTCAGCGTCCAGAGTTTGACTGTGGCTCCATCATCGGGGCACGAGTGATTCCTCCCCGCAGATCCCCGTCTCCATTCTCCTGGAGTTGCTGATGCTTCGAGACGCAAAGCTCCGACCCCAAATCACACTGTTGGTCTTTCCGACATGGCCAGCCATCACCCCACAACTATCCTATTTGTTCAGTTGCATGGATGGCAGGCCCCCGGGCAAAGATACCTCCACCATGTGGGTATTAGTGATCCAAGGGCTTAGTGATCACCCCCCAGAAGGTGAGAACAAAGGCCAGACCCCTCTTTGGACAAGGTTCAACTCTTTACTGCACAGAACTGCCCTCCTCGCCCTCATCTGCCTCCCCTACTCCTCACCCCAGCAGACCAGTTTCTCCTGCCGTGTTCGTGGGGAGAGGAAACAGATGGTGTGGAGTGTCTGGTGTGTTTTGTGTTGCTGCTGTTGTGTTTAAGGCACCGCCCTGCGCAGGCCCCGGGCAGCGCTCGGCAACTCTTTTGGGTCAAAGAACACATTTTAATATGAAAAATGGTCTGGGTGAATGCTTCGACTTCTGCAGAGAACACTGTGCGAAGCTCAAGATTTGTGTGGGGACGTAAAAGTAAGTGGCTTACAGATCAGAGTGATGTGAACTAAAACGAGAAATCCTAGGCGCCTGTGACAGCTAAGGGTATTATCCTAACTTAGTATTTCAATTACCTCTTTAAATGACTCACCTGTGCCAGGTCCCGTGTTCTGCAGACGAACCTGCATCCCGCTCCGGCCTGCAGAAGGCACCCCTGGCTCCAGCAATGTTCTTTTCTCAGTAAAGTGTCTCCCGACGGCTCCATTTGCTGCAGCAGGGTTATAAGTAGCTCCATTTGGAGTTGCTGGGCCTCTTCCCTCTCATCCTCTCTCCCCCTCCCCCTGTCCCTCTCCAGTGCTGGGGGCTGGAAGCCTCAACAAAACCCCAGAACCTATGGGCCTCCACCACAGCACACCCCAATCCTGATGGGAAAGGATCTGGCCTTGTAAGTGACCAGCTGGGGGCAGACAGGGACCTCGGGGCAGGGTGGGGGGCTTGAGCAGAAAAACATTCCTGTTCAATAATTCTCCTTTAAGAGAAAGGGAAGACGGAAATGCAACTTTCAGCCACCTTCTAAGATGTTAACAATTCAGTGTGATTCTTAAGGCACAAAAAAATGCATCAATGCTCTAATTTTATAGCTCAGTGATGCTAATGACAACATCCAAAGGCCTGGCCTGGTCGCCAGGAACAGTGGAAGTGCCAGCATGGAGCTCCCCACTGGCCTGCCTGGAGGGGCTGCAGACAGCCACGAGGCTGGGCGTGCTGCGTCCAGAGCCCCCAGTGCGCTGGAGCTTGGAACTGGCTGGTGCCTCTATCACCTGTCGTGATGCCCACCCGTCCCCGGAAAAGCAACAGGAAAAAGCCAGCTCCAAGCAGAGGGCGTCCGAGCAGCAGGAAGTCTGAACCTCCCGGCCCATTCTGCACCCGAGGACAACATTCCCCACCCACCCTGAGGATGCTCTGATTTGATCCCCAGTAAGGGAGTGAGTGGGGGCTCTTCTTGTATTGAGTGAGAGGCTGAATTAAAGTTGGGAAGGTGGGCGGGGCTGCACTGCCAGCGCCCACACCCCAGGGTGCCAACTGCTCTGTGGGTCCTGCAGCCCAGGAGCCAAGCTCCCAGCTCCTGTGGGGACCCGGCTGCAATGAGAGGGGCCACAGCAGAAATGGGGCCCAGGGTGCCAAAGGCAGACCAGCAGGGATGGGGGACCTGTGTGTGTGTGGCCTCCCACTGCCTGCCTTGCTTCCCTAGTCTTGGCTGCGGGCTTCTTGTCCTTGGTAACAGGAAACCGGATTTGCCCTGGCAGCATAACCAGGGGTTTATTGACTTCGGGGTTTATTGTTCCGATAGTCTTAGGGAACAGCAGATGCTTCCCTAAAATTAGGGAACTTTCCAGGCCTCTTTTCGATGGCACGGAGCTTCAGATTTCCGTCGGCAGCAACTGTCAGGGAGGTGATTTCAAAGTGGTTTTGCGGTAAATATCCGGAGCCACACAGCACACCGGCTTCCCTGCGGTCAGAGTCCCTCCTTTAAAGGAACAAGCCTGCTTGGCGAGGAGGCCCACAGGGCTTAGTGGGCTGCGAGCAGCCTCTGGGGCAGACTGGCTCTCTCTTGTCCCGGCTCCATGGGTTTGGTGCCTCCCCGCGCCCCGCCTGGGTTTCCCGCCAGGAGAGGCCAGCAGCACCTGGGCACCCGCATGTTCTCTGGCCCCAAGATGGTGCTTTCTCTCCAGAATGATGGAGGGCCTTGGGCCCTGGCTGGGCTGAGCGGCCTTGAAGAGGCCACCGTAGGCTCCTTCTGCATGGGTGGGTCACAGCTGGCCCAGAGCAGTACAGCACAAGCCAGCTGTGCCCAGAAGAGGGGCTCTGACAGGGCACTGGAATGACAGACACAGGTTCTCAGGGTGCCGGGGCTGCACGTCCGAGGTCAGGTTCTGCGGGGGTGTTGTCTCCTGAGGCCTCTCCCCAAGTCTGTCCTCTCGCAGGCCTCCTCTGTGTGCCAGAGAGGCCATGCCTCCTCTGGTGAAGGCCCCGGCCCGGTTGGCCAGGACCCACCCTCACAGGATGTTTAACTCAAGCACCCCTTTAAAGGTTCTTTCCAAACACAGTCTCTTTCTGCTTGAGGGGACATCACAGCTTCAACATATGCATTGGGGGGGAAATGACCCAGTTCATAACTGAGCTATTCTCCAAAAATGGGGTGTCCTGCATGAAGGGATTTCATCGCTGTCACAGGGCCTCAAGATGTGTCCGCAAGCCCCGGAGTGGGGCTGTGACTCCGAAGCCCAGAGCCAGGCTCTCAGGTGGAGTTTGCCACGAGGGACTGGGTTTTCTGACTCTCGCCAAGGCGTGGCCTTGTCACCTTGCCTGGCTACCCTGTGACGTCACATTCCCACCTTACCATGAGCCACGATCTCAGAGTGGGAGACAGCAGTGCCGGGCCCTCTGACTCCTGAGCAGAGCGTTCACCTCTTGGCTCCCCTGCCTTGGGGGGTGCGGCCCACACGCCAGCTGGCCTGGCTTGGGCAGCTCAGAGGGCCCACACCTGGCCCTGCCTCTTGAGTGTATTTGAGGTGCATCGCCCAGAGCCGGATCCCAAGGTGGTGCTGAGTTGACAGGCTTGGGAAGGTGCTGGGACCCAGTCTGTGGAGAAGGGGCCCTGGCACTCTTGCCTCCGGTTCCCCTTGGTTGTAGCTGCGAGGCCCAACAGAGAAGCTGCTCGGTACTGCAGCTCCGCAATGTGGAGGGGAGGCTGTCGCCACTCACTCATGCACAGCCGGGCAAGCTGCTTACCCCTGCCGTGCTGCGGTTTCCTCCTCCGTAAAATGGCCCAACTGCACAGGCTTGGTGTGAAGCTGGAAGGAGCTAATGTGCATAAAGAACTTAGCGGGTTCTCAGTGAATACTGATGTTGCTGGTGGTGATGGTGGTGGTGATGGTCATGATAGTGATGGTGGTGGTGCTGATGGTGGTGCTGATGATGGTGGTGATGATGGTGATAGTGGTGATGCTGATGATGGTGATGATTGCCCCAGAATCTCTTGACTGACTCCATCCAGTGGGCTTCCTGGTGGTGCCTTCTTTTGCAAAGCTAATCATTGATCCTTTCTTACATCCCGTTCCTTTTCTCTTCCTACCACACTTGAGATGTGATTAACACACCCTGTGATTCACCCCTTTGACACTTAAGATCGCAGCTTATGTCTTCACCGTCACACTTTCATTTTTGAAAATTTTCATTTCCCCCCAAAGAAATCCTGGAGCCATTACCATTCATTTTCCCTGCCCCCGGCCTCCCCGCCCCAAGCCCAAGGCAACTATTAATCTACTTTTAATCGCTATGAATCTGTCTCCTCTGGACACCTCATGGAATGGAATCGTATAACGCGTGGTCTTTCGTGGCTGACTTCTGACTTCTTTCACTAGCATAACGTCTTCGCTCTTCATCCCTGTTGTAGTTTGTGTGTATCAGTTCTTTCCTTCTATTGCTGTGTCATTGTTCTTATATATGTTTACATTTCTCTTGGGTGTGTATAGCTAGGAGTGGAATTGCTGGGTACTATGGGAACCTATAATTAGCCTTTGAGGACTAGCCAGACTGTTTTCTACACTATTGTACATCCCCAGCGGCAAGGGATGAGGGTTTCCATTTCTCCATATTCTTGTCAACACTTGTTATTGTCCTTTTTTATTTTATGCCAGCATTCCTAGTGGTGTGAAGTGGTCTCACTGTGGTTTGGATTTCATTTCCCCAATGACCAATGATGTCAAGCATCTTTTCAAAGGCTTATTGGCTCTCTGTGTATCTTCCCTAGAGAAATGTCTATTCCTTTTCACACTTTTTTTTTTTTTTTAAGATTTTTGTTTATTTTTGCATAGAAGAACTGGGGTGTAGGTGGGGGTGGTGGTGAGAGGACTTACCAGAGAAAAAAATGGGTTGCAGAACAGGCAGACCTACTGAAATACACTGCTGAGGGGAGCAGCGGGGAGACAGGAGAGGTCTGCTATGCCATGTGGGTCAGCTCCCTGGCTGGGGATTGAATTCAGGCCATAGGGGTGACAGCGCTGAGACTTAACCCCTAGGCCAGGAAGGAGGACCGCCTTTGCATACTTTTTAGAAACTGAGTTGTCTTTTTTTTTTTTAAGCTGTAAAAATTCTAGATACAAATCCTTTATCAGATATATGATTTGAAATATTTTCTCCTTGCTCCATCTTGAGTGAATATTTACATTGACATAGGGCATCCAGCAGATGCTAGGTCCCTCTTCCCTCTGCACCCAGGTGCACCCTTGAGTTACAGAGGCGAGGGCTGGATGTGGACTCACTGTGTCTGCTTCGAAGGGGAAAAACTGCACTTGGCCTGGGCGCTGCTACTGGACTCATCACTGAGTAAAGTTTTCTTGTTCTCTATTTTGAAGAGCAACCCAGGTACACTCAGAGCCTACCTCATAGACATGCTTGCCCTGCTGCTCCCTAGCCTGGAAGAAAGGACGGGGAATGACATCTCGTGGGCCCTGGTTCACAACATGTCAGGGGCCCTGGCTGGCTTCAGGGGCATCTGCCACCCTGCCCGGCAGCTCCTGGCTATCTGGACATGGGCCCAACGCCTGGGTACCCCTCCCAAGACAGAGAAGCAGTGGGGAAGCGGAATGGCAGCTTTTCCATGAAGCCCAGCCGGGGAACAGTAAGGGCCTTTCCTGCTGCAGAATCATCCCCTCAGCCTGCCTGAAACAGTCATTCCAGTTGGGGCCTGGGGCCCCAACAGGACACAGCCCATGTGTTGAGGCACCTGCGACCCTGCCTTTCTCATGTACCAGGTAGACACGGGGCTGCTGCAGGAATGTGAAGGGTCACAGGGTCCTCCGATCTCCTTCTCAGGCACCTGAACCTCTGGCCTTTTAAAATCCAACCCCCAAAAAGATAAGAACCTGCCTGAAAAGACAGCAAAGTCTGGAAGTGCGGCCTGAGTCAGGAGGCTCATCACCCAGGGCACCCTGGCTCGGCAGGGTACAGAAGCAGTGCCTTGTGTTGCCTCCCAACCCCACCTCCCAGTTGGTGTCTGTTGCTTACAGTCCACTCCAGGCACTTCAACAACTACTAGCCAGGTGCCTAAAGCCTCCTTGGCACGGTGCCAGTGGCCAGGAGACGTACAACTTCCTGCCTGCTCTCAGGGAGATCAGAGCTGTCTGGATCTTGGCTATTAGCAACTAAACTTTAAAACACTTTTTATGAATGGACATGTACATCTGGAAAAGTGTGTATATTGTAAGCATGTAAAACACAGCTTAGGGAGTTTTCACAAACGAAACCCAGTGCCCAGGTCAGGAACTGGGCTTTGTCATCCTCCCAGAAATGCTCCCAGCCCCAGTGCAGACCCAAGTGTCTTGACTTCTAGTAGCGACAAGTGCAAACTTGTACTAAGTGCTCCTGAGGTGCAGGCACTGGTGTGCCTCTCCGGGCTCATTTAACTCCCACCCCACAGATAAGGTACAGCAAATGGGGCACACAGGTGGGAGGTGGGAGACTCTGACTTTGACCCTGGGTGGTCGGTCTCCAGTTTTCCTGGTGACCACCCTTCCAGGGCCCCCAAGAAGCGCACAGACCCTCTGCATGCTCACCAGGTGCTGCCACACCAATGCATGGCAGTGCTCCCAGGCCCGTTCGTCTCAGAGTGTCAGGAAAAGCCACAGCGGGTGAGGAGGTCTGAGCCACCCTAGTGAACAAGGAGTGGCCCTTGCACGTGAAAGGGGAGGTCTTAAGCAGAATGTGGGCAGTATGGTTCCCGTGTAGTAAGGGTGGGGCAGAGGCAGAGCGGGGCTCATGAGGCCATTATGTTCCGTGTTCTAGCTTTATCCGGACAGGCTTGGAGCAGGTGGGGGCCTGCTCAGGTTTAGTGTGTGTGTGTGTGTGGGGGGGCAGCCCAGAAGTGACCTGCCTGGCTCCTGGCTCAGAGGTGTGGCTGAGAGTGAGGGACCCACCCTAACCACCGTCCTGTGCTTGGTCCTACAGCTTCCAGGTTCTGCGGTTGTTTTCCCGGGTTTGGGTAGGAGACTCCGCCCCTTTTGAGCCTCTTTAACTCAGATGGCAGAACAGAGACATAATCAATTGTAGAGATAACGGACCGTGAAGGGGAAGAGGGGGGCGCATCGCGGGTCTACCTGGCTCGAGCACTGTGCGCAAGGCCCCGGGGCGGGGGTCGGGAGGGAGGGGGGCCGGACGACGCGGAACAGCAGCAGGACGACAGACTTTACAAGGGAAGGCGGAGGCGGCTCCCGGGGAGGCCCGGGGAGGCCCGGGAAGTGTGGCCTGGGTCCGGGCAGGAGGGCGCGGGATGCTGTGACGCACCCGCATCCCGAACTTTGGAACTCCACGCCGGCCGGAGCGGGCGGGGGCCCGGCGCTCGAGCGGGCGGGCCCTGAGGGGAGACGGGGCCACGGGGCGCGCCCGAGCTCCCAGGGGGGCGCCAGCACCGCCCCCGCCCACACGCCCCGGCCCCCCGGCCCGGGCCGGGCCCCGCGCCCGGCGTCCCCGCGCCCCCGCGCGCAGCGCCGGCCCCTCCGCGGCTGCAGTGCAGACGCCGCCGCCGCAGGGCGCGGAGACGGCGCCGGGAGCCGAGTCCGAGTCCGACGGCACCGGGCCCGGGGGCGGCGGGGGCGCGCGGCGCGGGCGCCCGAGGCGGCTCCTGGGCCCCGGGGAGCGGGCGCGGCCGTCGGGCTCGGAGCCGGCCCTGCCCTCGAGGGGCCGCGCGCGCCCCCGGCGGCCCGGGCGGGAGAGCGGCGGGGGGGCCGGCGGGGGGCCGCAGGGCCGCGCCGCCGCCCGCGCCCGCGCCCCCGGCCGAGCCCGCCGTCCAGCGCGGCGCCGCGCGCCCCGGGCGCAGTTCCGGCGCAGTCCCGGCGCGAGCGGCCCGCGCCCCACACCTGCCTCTGCCCGGCTCCGCGTGACGTCGCGCGCCCCGATTGGCCCGCGGGGCCCGGGGGCGGGGCCGGGCGCGGTGAGCTCACCGCCGCGCCCCGCCATTGGCCCGGGCGGCGCTCGCGGGCTGTGGCGGGGAGACAGCGGTACCCGGAGCCGAGTCGTTCCAGCTGCGGCGTGTGGAGCTGAGCGGGTCGGGGCCGGGCCGGTCGGGGTCGGGCCGGGCCGGGCGGGGCCGCGCGGGGAGGAGGAGGCAGCCCGGGGCGGCTCGCGCCAGCTGACGGAGCGGCGGCCTCGCCCGCGGAGCCGAGTGAGTGCGTGAGGCGCGGGGCGGCCGGGGCGCGTGCGGGGCGAGGGCGGCGGCCGGCGGGGGCGCGCGGGCGGCGGGGGCGCGCGGGGGCGGGGCCGGCCGGGCGCGCGCCGGGGCCTGGGCGTGGGGCGCGCGCGTGCTCGCGGCGGGGGGCGCGCGTGTTTACGCGACGGGCGGGCTGCGGGGGCGCGAGGGACGCGCGTCTGGGCGGGGGCAGGCGGGGGCGCGCGCGGGGGGGCGGCGGGGGCGCGCGGGCGAGGGTCCGGGCGGGCGCGTGGGAAGCGGGCGCGGGCGCGGCCTGTGGGGCGCGCCGGGAGCGAGGTGTGAAGGCGGGCGTGGGTGTGAGCACGCGCGCGTGTGCGGGCGGGGGCGTGTGCGGCGCGGGACGCCGGGCGCGTGCGGGGGCGGCCGCGGCTGCTTTTTGTCTGAGCGCGCGGTGGGCGCGAGCTTGCGGGGCGCGGGCGGGGACAGGTGCGCGCTGGGCGGGCAGCGAGGGGGCAGGTGCTCCCCAGGCGGGGAGGGCAAGGGGACAGGTGCCCCCTGGGCGGGAACAGGTGCCCCCGGGCGTGGGGGTGGGAGGAGGGGACAGGTGCCCCCTGGGCGGGGACAGGTGCCCCCGGGCGTGGGGGGTGGGAGGAGGGGACAGGTGCCCCCTGGGTGGGGACAGGTGCCCCTGGGCGTCGGGGGTGAAGGCGGGGACAGGTGCCCTGGCCGTCGGGGATGGAGAAGGCCCGGACAGGTGCCCCCTGCGCGGGGGCAGGGAAGAGGGTCCAAGACAGCCCTGGCCGGGCCCTGCCGGGCGCGGGGGGCTGTGTTCAGCGGCCTGTGGGGTGCGTGATCGTGTTCTTGCGCTGTGCGCGGGCAAGTGGTGGTTCAGGGACAGACGCTTGGAAGAACTTTCTGAGCGTCTGCTTACCTGCAGACCAGGGACCTGGAGAGGCTGGCTCCGCCCGACTCGCACCTGCCACCCGAGCCCAGCCGGCTGCCGTGGAGGCTCAGCCAGGCTCGCCTGCTTTTATGGCCTCTGACTTCAGTTCCTGCACGTTAGGGGGGGCCTGGGGTCTTCAGGTGTTTGAGGTTCTTTTCAGTCTGAGTAGATGACTGCAGGCATCAAAACAAATTTCTCTACAAAGCCGGCATCAAAGCACATTTCTGAAATTACAGTTCACTTGCAAATTGTCTTAATCATTTGCCTCATCAGGGAGGGCGTGTCATGTTAAGGTCCCTTTTGTATTTTGTCCGTTATTTCTTGGGGTGTTTTTCTGTGGGCAGAGCTGAAGTGGGAGCGGAGCACATTAGCAAAACGGGGGACTTGCTGCCCGTGCTTGCAGAAGTGCCCGTGTAGCTGCTTGTTTTGGTCGAGTGCGTCATGTTTCTGTTCTCGGTGAGCCCCAAGCCTGACATGTTGAGGTGGGGCCCCCGGTCTCGGTTGTGGCGCGATGTCTGGCTCTGGAAGAAGGAGTCCTTTTCTCTCTGTGCAGAGTTCCCGCACGGAGGCTGTGTCCTTTACAGAAGTGATTGCTGGGAACCTGATAAAGACATTAAGCAGCAGAACTGTTCTCCGTGTGTGTTTATAGAAAAATACCGTATTTTTTTGAGGGCCGGAATTAAATGATCGGAAAGAAGCTGATGTTTCTCTTTGTGTTAGATTTAGGGAGTAATAATGTTTAATGTTCCAGAAAACAGTAATTACGTGCAGGATATGTGTTTCCTAAGTCAATTTAGGAGTGAAAAGAGGCACGGGACCACTGCAGAGTCCTACGGGGCCTGCTTTAGCCTCATTATCTTCCTCGAGAGACCAGCGCTCTGCGGAAACAAAGTACTACAGTAGTGAACATCAAATTGTATTGTGTGCAGGTTTTTATCAGTCCTTGTCAGCACACAGGCACCATCACCGTGTCCCACCCTCCTCCTGCTCCGACTGCTGGGCCTTCCTGCCGTTGTGCCTGCTGCCTTCCTGGGCTCTTCCAGAACACACGATGACAGGTGCACAGGTGGAGCTGAGGGTTTTTGCCAGCATGTGAGAAACTAGTGTAGTTAAAGATTAGTCGACACTGGAAGTTTCCCAAGGGGGAATTGGGGTGCGTGCGCCCATGCTTGGATTCTGAGCCCCGCTCCAGACGCCTTCCCAGGCTAGAAACAGCACTGGTAGGGGGTGGGGGGTGGGGCAGATCTGGAGCTCCCTTGGGAACCGCCATCATTTCTCTGATGTTTTGGTTGTTGCTACTGCGCACGCCTAAGATTGCAGAATTGTGCTTGTGCTTTTAATTACAGTTCAGGGAAAAGTCGTTAATAACATTTATTTGAGATCCAACTTTAAGGGTCACCCAGGAAGGTCGAGAAAGGCCGTTGTGTTCCACATGACCTGTTCTTTAGCCGGCGCAGTGGCTTTTCTGCAAGTCTTCTTTTTTTCACACGGTCCCCTCTCCAGCCCTTCCCCACCGGTTCACCGTGTGCCTGCCCTGTCTTTCACGCTCACGGGGCTCTGCTTTCTCTGACTTTAAAGTGGTTTTATGTTCAGACTCCATCGATCTTCTCTGAAGGAGACTGGGGGTGCCCGGGGTGGTTCACCATCAGCTTGTCACAGCGCAGCGGCTGAGTGCTCAGGCGCCCGTCTCAGGCCCGCGTCGCTTTGCCAAGAGGCGCTTGGCATCCACACGTGACCCTGTTTGTTCACGTCCTCCTCATCTTTTTCAAAACACGGTGACGTCAGGGGCTCACAGATACTTAGGACACAATGAAGCGAGATAAAAATAGAGGAAATAAAGAGGAATTAGGCAAAAGGAAGGCGAGGGAAGAAGAAAGTGAAACAAGGGACCGATGACGCACGTAAACAGGGTGCATCCTGTAAAACCTCACCCACTTTCAAGAGCAGGAGCTGTGCGCAGGCTTGCGGGAGCAGGGTGAGTAGTGCGGGGTGCAGGCTGTCTCCTCACGCTGACCCCCCGCCAGATCTCGTGGTATCCCAGTAAACTCTGCAGTGATGGGAGAAGTCAGAGGAGGCGCGTGGAAACACTCCCACGCTGCGTGTTGATATGAGTCCACGCTGATCGTTCAGGACATCTCCGGGGCCTGCTGGGTGGCACAGCTGGGTGCTGGTGGCGTCACCGTCACCTGATGGGAAGAGGCCATTGGGGCTCATGAGCGTGAAGACCTTGGGCAGCCGTCCTGCCCCGTCCTGAGCTGTGTCCCCAAGCCCAGGACCATCTTTTCTTGGCTGTTGTCTGTCTTAACACAGCAGGCAGGCCTGGGGATGCTTTTACAGCCAGGAAGCCACTACTCTCCACACTATGGCTCATTAAAACCGTGTTGTGATTCCTTGTAAATGGTGCCTTGTAGGGGGCGGGTGGGGGCACAGTGCCGGTGTGATCTTGCTTCATTTCAGTGAAGTTCTTTCATCTGCTAATTGCGGTTTAGTTTTGATAGTGTCCTGGCACCGATAGTTTAATTTTCTGTTGTCTTGTAAGCCTTGGAAATAGTGTAGCTTCAGACGTGACATGTCACATTTCTATTTAGACACATGACGTATCAGTCACATCTACGCACCTGCTAGATGTCAGTTGTTAAGCAAATTATAACTCATAATTAAGTATTCATTTGGGGGAGGTGAAATGGACAGGAATTTGACCAGGGTGAATGTTTACAGGCGTTAGGCAGCCCATGCCGGGCTTACGTCCTGGCCCGGTCACGTGCAGGTGGTGACAAATGGCCTCCGAGCCTCTGAAAATGCTAGTGTTTATCAGCTCCCAGAATCAGCCCGCTGGTCTCTATTTGCTTCTCACCTCCCTCCTCCTGGCTGACTCTGACCACCCACCCAATCTGATCCTCTCTCTTTGCCAGTCTCCTCTTCCCCCCAGTTACTCAGCAGGAATCCTCTGTTGCCCTCAGGCCCCCACTCTGTGCTCCTCCCACCTCCCTGCTTTCTGGGCCTCCCTGAAGGAAGCCTTCTCCCTCCTTGCCCAGAGGAGAAGTTCCGCTCTAAGGGCGAGGAGGCACCTTAGCTCCGATTCCCCTACAACACCCAGCGATTCCCCTCCAACACCCAGCGCGCCGGAGTCCGGGAACAGAAGTGTCATCCACACCGTTGTGGTTGCTGGAAAGATGGTGCTGCTCCCTGGGCAGAGCGAGAAGAGCGCAGCGAGGACATGTCCTTCCCGCCTGCAGCAACCTGGGCAGCAACCCTGCCCCGACACCTCGCATCACGTGCCACCTGCTCGTGGCGATGTGGCCACAGACCCCACAGGCTGGCCTGTCACGGCCAGGTCACGGGCTCAGGCCACGGTCCCTGGTGACTGGCTTTTCACTGAAGTGGTCTTGAAGTGGCCCTAGGAATCCGGGCTCGCCCGAGTCCCCCGCCCACAGTTAAGACCAGCCAGTAGCTCTCTGGCTCAGAGTGGTGTGGGGGGCAGCATTGGCGTGGGGGTGCTTTTGGCTGAACTGGAGAATCTCAGGTGGGTTCCAGAGACTCCACCGTAGGTTGTCCGGGTTTCATAGGCGATTCTCGTGACACTTGTATCCTACCACTGAGTTGCTTGGGATACAGAATCATTTCTTTGAGTGTGTAAGTGGAAGCAGAACTTCCCCAAGGTTTGTGTGGGGAGAGGATCCACCTTGCAGTAAGGAGACTCCCCTTGGGCCACAGAGCACCAACTCAGATGGGGTCTGTGAAAAGGGGAGCAGCTGGCTCTTGTGAAGTCCAGTTTGGGCAGTACCTGCAGGGACCCCTGGTTCTGAGGCCCAAAGTAATGTCACAGGACCCTCCCTGTCGGGCTTGCCTCGCCACAGCGTCAGCTTTCCTTTCAGGCCAGGGTTCCGAGCCAGTGGCAGGAGGGCCCTCCCGTGGCTCCGGGCTGACTGCAGGTTTGCTGAGTGTCTCTGGGAGGACACGCATGCTTGACTCTGCGGCCGCAGCTTGAATAAGGGAATTGTGTGAATAAGGGAATTGTGTGCTCCCTGGCCAGCCCTGGCTCGCCACCCTGGGGGCAAGCGTTGGGGTCAGCACCGGGGAACTGAGAACCACCGGAAAGAGACAAAGGTGCTGAGGCAGGGAGGGGAGGAGGGTGCGGGGCTGGCACCCACTCTTCCTGACCCCGCCCTGACGGTGGCTTCCCTGAAGAGCACTTTAACTGACACCGCCAAGGAAGGCTTCACCCTAGTCGCCTTTGAAATGAGAGGGAGACAGCAGAACCCATCACCTTTGAGCAGTGGGTGCTAACAATTCCTAGGACCATTTTCAGAAAGTACAATTCAGTTCCTTAATAATACACACCGAGGCTTGGGTTAATCCACCAAGGCTTGATTGACGTGTCCTTTGTGTCTTTTCTGGTGAAAGAAACCATTTTCTCCCCTCTTCCCGGAATCGGTCCCCCTGGCATTATTCTTTCATGTGTGCAAAGGCTGTTTTATCTAGTACAGAAAATGGAAGTGACCAGCCTACAACACTTACGTGTCAGTTGCCGATTTCCCAGAAAAAAGGTGCAATAAACGGTAGCTCGGTTCCCAGGCTAGTCTGCGAACAAAAACCTTTTGAACCCATAATGGATGCTCTGCATTTGCGGGAGAAGAATGAGCGTCCCTGCATGGAGACTGTAGAACACGGAGCGGCTTAGCCTATGTAGCATCTGAACGCGTGACCTGCACTTACAAAATAAATGTAATAGTTTCAAAGCAAATGAAGTAGTGAGCTTCATGTTTGCATAGTAAATGATGTCGCTAGAATAGCAGTAACATAACACCCGTCAGTGGACGCTTTCTGATGAAGCTTCTTAGGTCTCACAGTGGTTCTCGACATCTGTCAGGTTTAGCTCTCTTGCTCTTTAGAAGAATAAACCCAGAGTAAGTTGTTTCTTGATAAAGTAACCCTAACCTTGTTATTATCCATATAATAAAGATCCTGTTGTTAAGTCTCAAGTGGAACAAAGGAAATAGAGAAGCCCTTCGGGTGTGTCTGGGAGAGGAGGAACAGTGAGGAGGGAAGGCGCCTGGGGGGTCAGTGTTGTCTGGCCCTCGGGCAGTAAGAGGAGGGAGGGGGTGGCAGGAAGAGGCCCGGCCCTTTCACATGGGTCCCTGGTGACAGTCTCCATCACCTGACTGCACCCGCTCCGTGCTCGCGGGGCCCCTGGCGGGTGAAGAAGGAAAACGAAGAGAAGGGCCAGGAATTTCCGCACTCAGAGCCCTTTGGGACGGCTTTTCTGTGAGAACATCACCTACGGGACGTGCTTATAAGACGCTTCCACCCCATGTGCCCACGCAGAGGTGCAGCTACGTCTGGGAACATGCCGGCTCCATCCGCTGCTTCGCGGGGACATTCACATCCAAACAGGAAGGCTCAGAAAAGCTGCGGAGGAATGAAATGTGAATGTGTTCAGCTGTGTCCACCCTGGCCTTTCCACCGCGTCCTGGTGGGTGCATGACCTGCTGAGCCACATCTGTGGCCATGACAACAGGACACAGTTGGACAGAGCGCCCTCGGGGCGCTTCTGGGCTGTAGTTTTTAATGCTGACACTGCCCACAAAGGTCAGGATCCTTTAGATTGTGTTAAATTCTCACCTGGGGATTTCACACCAGCACAGAGACCTTTCTCGGGGTCCTGGGCCCTCAGAGTGCTCAGGGCTGCAAGGCTGTCAGCGGGGGCCCACCAGTCACTGGATTGGCATGTTTACCTTCAAGTGGGTTAGAAACTCATAGCCACACTCTGTCCATCAAGAATCCTGGAGGGAATGGCCCATTCTTTTCCTGCTTTATTGCTAGACTCTGCACACATTTATTCCCAAAGAGAAGACGCATGCTCTCGTTGCAGTAAAGCTGCTGGTGGCGGACAGGACATTCGTTGAAAACTAATAACAACTGAAAATCAACTAAGGAAAGAAAACTTTCAAGAAACTGAAAACATTCAACACCCCGATTAAATGGTCGGTCTTGCCAAGTCCTGCTCCAGAAAGGGCGAGCAGTAACGGACATGCACCCCTCCGCCTGGCCTGACTCCCCCTGGACTCGAACCACACCGTCAGAGGGCTGTGGGGTCTACGCTGTGGGGCGCGTTCAGGGGTGGCACTTGGGGTTCCAGGTGCTAAGTTGTGCTGAGCCACCCTTTGAGCCAGTGTCCGCCGGGGGTGCCTCTTGTTAGGATTGTCTGAAGAGTTCTTCTCCAGTCTTAGTGACCCAGAAGGGGCGAGCTGTCTGGGGCAACCAACGGCCATCTGGAAACCGATTCCCTCCCGTCCTGCTTTGTTTGCCTGGTTCAGCTGAATTCAGGACTCATCTTTAGCCATTTGGGAGGATTTCTAGTGTTTTCGACAGAAATGGCCTTCCCCGGGCCATGCTGTGCTTTTCACGAATCTCCATCTTCCTTGTCTGCTGTCGGTCATGCCTGCGTTATCAGCCACCTCAGATATCTCGGAATCCAGGGCCTTTGGTGCCAGTGAGGGCAGGGAGATAAATAAAGGGGTTGGGGGTGATCAGGGCAGCAAAAGGGAGTTGATCAGAGGAAAGGGAGGGCCCCGAGGTGGGAGGGTGCCCTCCTGGGGCAGTGCCGTGGCTGTTTGAGTTGGTTCCTAACCCTCCGTTCTGTTCAGCTGCTCCCCAAACCTTCAGCCTGGCCTCCCTCCTGAGGGGTCGTGACAGCAGCCCACTTTGGGATCTGTGGGGTTAGCCGGACAGGATGGGCCGCAGCTGTGGGGGTCACAGCCACATCTAGTGAAAAGCCCCCCTCCCCCAGTACATTTTTCGCCTTTCCAGGCCTCGGTCAGACGTTCATTCAGGCCTCCCTGATTGGGGTCTGCCACAACTTGAAGGTGGCTTTTGTCGGCCGTAGGGTCCCCAGGGGTACTTGTAGACACGGGGGTTGTCACGGGGCACGTGGAGCCCGGAGTCAAACGGGCCCCCCAGGGGTCACGAGGCTACGGAAAAGGAGCTCAGGGCGAACCATTTGCTGAAACGCTGGTGGTTCCCTTGGAGAACTGTTTTATTTCTGTATAAACCATTTCAAGTGGTAGAGTTTGAATTTTTTAAATGTTTATTCCACTATGTGTCACACCTATGACGAAGCTTAAAATAGTATTTTAAAATCAATCTATTGGAACCTGTTTTATCTGTGCTCAAGTAACAGCGATTTCCTTTTTAAACATGTGCCTTTCAGTCTGAAATTGGAAAGTCCTTCTTCCCCGTATTTATTGCCACTTTTCACAAAATTTTCAAGCGTGAAAAATTGTTATTGTAGTTAGAACTTTTGAGTTCTGGGAACAGAAAGCTCCCTGTGTAGAATCTAGTGGGGTTTGGCTTGTTTTTTTTTTTTTTTAATACATATTTTTAGATCATCCTGGACTTGAACTCTCTCAGAAGCTGATAAACAGCGGGGTCTCCTGTGAGGTGGCAGCCCAGGGTGACCTCTGCGAGAGAGGCCTGGCTGGCAGCTGCCCCTGAGGGTGTGGACAGTGAGCGGGAAACTGGCTCTCCATTCGGGTTCTGAAAACAGCCGGGGGCGCCGGGAGACACCTGCCAGGGTCAGGGGTGTGCGTGGGGAGCCGGGGGTGCTTTTCAGCATCTCCTCCAGGTATGTGAGCTGTCACGGGTCTCGCTAGCAGAGTTTGTGGCGTTCTCGACGCCTGCATTGACCCTGTCCTCACCTTGACCCCCGGTTCTGAGGCAGACTCCCCCAGATGAGAGACTTGCCCTGTGGGCAAGTCCATCAAGTGTCAAACTGTTGTCCCCAAAGTCCTTGACCCCGAAACACTTGCCAGGCTCGAGTGAGAGTGTGAAGAGGGGGCCGGCCTCGAACGTCGTGACTGGGAAGAGCACGTCAGAAGTGAGAGTGGAGTCGGGTGTCCGTTCTGCGGGGTGTCCTGACCGTCACCTGCTGGAAATTCGCTTTGTCTTTGCTTTCAACATGGGGGTCCTAAGGGGCTGTGGGTTTCCTCCACCTCTCCCTGGGACGTGGCCAGTGGGGGCGCCTGTGGCCGTGGGGGAGTGGCAGCTTGGGGAGAGGACGCCAGCTACACAGTAGGGCTGGCTGCGTGGTGTGCGCAGGAGACTCCCCGGGAAAGGAGGCTACGTGCGGGCACCGGTGAGCCGTCCCTGTCCGAGAACACGACCGTCGTTTTCGGTTAAACTGCTCAGTTCCATCCTCTGAAAGGCAATGCTGCCTCCCTCTCCACGTTTCTTCAAATGTTTCGGTTTTTTATGGAAATTCACATTTTATGTTTCAAACCTGTCTAAGGAAGTCTGAGTAAACAGTTGTTTCCTGAGGTCCCACTGCGTGCTGGCTTCTGCGAGCCTGGAGGTGCCGTTCCTCCCCGCGCGGCTGACAGGCCGTCTCTCGAGCGGTGCTTCTGCTAGACGAGGAGCTGCGGTAACAGCCCGGTTCTCTGAGGTCTGTGTCCCCGCCGGCCTCCACGGTCTGCCCTCGCGCCCATGGAATGGGGGGCGGGGGGGTTTGGCCACGCACAGCAGGGCTCAGAGCTGTGACCTGGCGGGTGCTCATTGCAGGGTGGGTCTGTGCCGTCCCGATTCTCCATAGTTCTGCCCCCGGGCCCCAGGGCCTTCTGCGCAGGGCCGACTGCCACGGGTAAATCACTGTGCGCTCGCTCATCCCCAGGGCTCCGTATCTGCTCCTCTGTCTTCCTCCATCAGGCCGTTCAGATCCCAACCCACCTTCCCGTCCCGTGTCTGCCTCCTCCCCACCCAGCTTATCTCCAGGCCGCTCTCCCCAGGCCATTTCCCTGCCGCAGTGCCTGTGTTTGGCTTCCACCGGCCTCCTGGGTGCTGACTGCCCGGGCATCATCCTCCAAGTGTGTTGCTTTCTGAAAAGTTTTCAGACTTGAAATGCGCTGCTGCTCCTGTGGTCCCCGCACCAGGCAGGTCGGGCATCTGCTCCGAGCCCCTTTCTGGTGCCCTTGGTAGTTAGCTGTGCCCTCAGCCTTCCAGCTGCAGCCCGGAGCGGCTGCTTTATTGACAGTGAAGTCAGCTCCCGCATAATTTGGGGTGCTCTTTAGACGCTTTGTGCTGTGTCATGGTGATGAACTCCCAGGGTGTCCCACTAAAGCCTTGGAGAAAGGACACTCGGCTCCTTGGCCCCCAGGGCCCGCGGGCTCCAGGCCGAGGTGTCGGAGGCGAGGTTGCAGCAGGTTGGCAGGTGGCTGTGTCCTCGGGACATGTCTGGTCGGCTGTCTGCTGGGGGCTGGCCGTGTGGCCTCCTCAGGGTGTTTCTTGCTGCGTCTGAGCCTCTGAGTGGCGAACAGTGCGGCGCCAGGGCCTGGAGAAGAAGCAGGAGCCCCAGGTCACTGCGGATGAAGCGGTTCCGTGAAGAGGCTCGTTTCCACTTCCAGTGTTTGGGTGGGGGAGTTGGGGAGTTTTTGAAAAGTGGAGGATGGCGGCCTTTTTCTAAGGCTAAATTTAGCCATTGCTTTGGAAAATCCGAGCGTACAGCCTGTGCCTTATCTGCGCCCGGCCCGGCCCCTTGCCTCTGCACCGGGACAGCCTAAGGGGCTTGCCGGGGCCAGCAGCTCAGATGCTCCGTTTATTCCGGGAAGGAATTAAGTGACTTCATCTCCCCCCCTTTCTGAGCTTCCTAAAAAATTTAGGGACTTCCTTAGCAGCGATTCAGTTCTCTACAGAAATAGCTTGAGTCATGCCTCCTTTTGCCTCATCAGCCCTTCCTGCCACAGCCGCAAATGGAATGAGAAATGGCCCCTCGTCCCCAATCCAAATAGCAACAGGCGCGCACATGTGCGCCTGAGCTACAAATAACGCGTTTTAAAATAGCAGGTGGTATTTGACCATCGCTCCTTCATTCATTTACCTGCCAAGGCAAAGCCTTTCCTTCTACTCTGGCCACAGACCCGAGGTGGCACAGGCACACAATTGTCCTCCGAGCGCTCGGGGTCAGCCTTCCCCCGCCCACTCCGGGCAGGCGTGTCCGGACACACTTTCTGGAGCTGCTGTGAAAACCTGCTGCTTTTGTATGTTGACACTATGAAAGCGTCTCGTTTACACGACAGCCTGACTGGCTCATCCAGCGGTTTGTGTAAGGATGGGCCTTTGGTGAGGGGCCTGCCAGCCACCTGTGCCCCACAGACCCCCTGTCACCAAGGAGAGGCCAGAAGATCTAAAGGCAAGGGGTCCAAATTTTTAATGGGAAATTCAGTGGTTAAAGAAGAGCAGCGTGGCTGTGAAGAAGTCAGACAGCCTGCGACCCCTGGCAGTTACCCAGTGTCCTCCTCTGAGCCCCGGGCAGCCAGCCCAGTGGCCTGGCACTTCCCCGCTTCCTCTCAAGTCAGCTCTGTTGGGTTCTGATCGTCTGGACCACTGTCTCCACCAGGAGAAGTGATGCAACTGCTGGCTGGTGCGTGGCCACCGGCGTCCGCTGTGAAGGGTGTGGCTTGCTCGGGCCTGACCCCACAGCCCGGATGGCCTCATCAGCACACTGACCTCCAAGAGAGGCTTAGATTAGAAAATGGCCATTGCCCGAGTACCCGACCCGGGTCTGAGCCCCTGCCTCCAAACGCTCGCTCCGGCGGGGTGACACAGAGGAAGGAAGCCCGCGTTCGCTTGTGATGCACACTCAGGACACGGGCCAGGCATGAGGCCTCCTGGCTGCACGGAGCCCATGGGAACTGGCCGGTGTCTGCCCATGCCCGATGCGGTCAGCGGCCTGGCCTGGGGCTCTGAGCCTCTGCTCCCTCGTCTGAGAAATGAAGAGGAAAATCTCTTAGACTTAAACAGCGCATGCAAGACATCGATGATAGCAGCACAGCAGCCACTGTTAGTGACACTGAGGTGATGCTTAGGCCTCAGCCTGGAGAACAAGAACCCACTGGGAGCAGCTATGGACAGGCTGGCATTGCCTGAGGCCACAGGCCTGCAGATTCCGGGTTCCAAGAGCAGGCCGAGGAGAAGACCTCTGACTGGCTGCTTGAGGCAGCTGGTAACGCATCTGGCAGCTGGTCTGCCACCTCACTGAAGAGTTTAAATTTTATTTTGGGGCTTCCCCTGGTGGCGCAGCAGTTGAGCGCTGGGTTGTGAAGCTGCCCACAGCCTCTGCAGCGCTGGTTCGATCCCCGGCCGGCTGGCGAGAGTCCCACATGGAGCGACACCTTTCCTGCTTCCCGCTGCTCCCCTCAGCAGTGTATTCCGTCAGTCTGCCTGTTCTACTCCCCACTCTGGCTCTGATGAATTCTCTCACCCTCCCACGCTTCTGACTGTACCCAGTGCTTGTATAAATAAATAAATAAATCTTAAAAAAATTTTATTTTGTAGGCCAAAATAAAAAAGGGGAGGGAGCTAGGGTTTTTCTAATACAAGATCCTGTGCTGCCTCATGCTGTGCTGCTCGAGTGGCCACGGGAAAGACTGTAGTTTCCAGGTCCAACCCCGAGGTCGAACACGACCCCGAGCGGGCAGCGGGGGCAGCCGAGACCCAGCTCCTGCCTCAGACACTTGGGGCTCCCCTTGCTGGCACGCGTGGCTCTGGCCACTGAAGAGTTGGGAATGTCCTTTCAGCTTCTCTTGATCTTTGTGGGTCTCAGGGCTGTCCTGGGTTGTGAGTGTGTGTGTTCTCCTGTTTCCTCCTCTTGTTGGGGAACCCCGGAGAGCTGGGATACAAGGGAGCCGGGTAGACTGTCTTGCTAGGACCCGCTCCTGTACCGAGAGGTACAGAAATTAGGGGCGTCAGTTCCCTTTTGTTCTGTAATACACCAGGAAGGCAGCTCCCCAGAGCTTGACGTACAGGTTGTGACAGCCAGGTAGCACACAGCCACGTTCACCAATGTCCCGCCTGCCCCGGAGATGCTCTCTGCAGGGCCAGGCTCGCCCTGCTGGCTGGGCTGGGGTCGGAGACGGCCCCGGGGGCTCACGGGTGCTGTCGCGCGCATACCGCCATAGCCGCGTGCCATGATGCCGCTCTCACCGCCAGCGCTACCGCCTGGGGCCCAGGAGCAGCGGCACCGCAGCAGTGCCCCACACCGGTCTGGCTTCTGAGCCGGCCCTCCAGGAAGAGGGACCAGGGCTCCTCAGGGTGCTGACTGAAGGCCAGGGACACGTGGGACAGTAGATGAGCCTGGAACAGCTTGTGGACAAGGTCTGGGGGTGCTGAGGGGACACGTGTCTGAAAGAGCCCCAGGGCAGAGCTAGGCCCTTGGCCTCACTTGGCACAGACCTGGACCGAGGCCCAGGTGAGGGTGCGCCGCCGAATTCCTGCTGAAGTAAGCAAAGGAGCAGAAAGGTACAGAGGGAGACAGCTTCCCCACGGGCCCACCAAGTAATCCTCGCAGGCCTGCCCCGCCCAGGAGGCCCCTTCCCCCGTGCGTGGGCTGGACACGGTGACGCGCGTCCACACGTCCTGGGCGTGACGGGACAGCGGGCGCTGATGGTTGTCAGCAGAAGCTCTTCTGTGAAGCCGCCGTCAGCACACGACTCTGCCACCAGCAGGAAACCCAGGCCGGCTCACACGGAGGGACACGCAGCACCTGAGCAGGCGCCCCGGAGCTGCCGCAGTCGGGGAAGGCGAGGGAACAGGAGAAGCCGTCGGGGCTGGTGCAGCCCGGTGTCCCGGTCGGCTCCTGGGACAGAACACGCGCGGAAACCCGAATTGGGTTCTAGCAGTGCGGCTGCTCAGGTCTCCGGCGTGGTCGTAGCGGTGACGACGCAGCGCCGGCTCAGTGTGGACGGACGCGCGTGGCTGTGTAAGACGCTAACGTTAGGGTCACTGGGGGCGAGGTACGTGGGGACCCTGCGACTCTGCTATCTTTGCAACCCGTTCATAAATCTAAAATTACTTGAAATTAAGATATGTGTCCCCAGTGGCAGGGCTGGGTAGAAGGGTCCAGGCAGGCTAATGGTGCACGTGAGAGGGTGTTGCCTCTGCAAAAGCTGTGCCCCCCCGACAGACGACAGGGACAGACCATGGCAGCCCCAGGTGGGAGAGCTGAGGACCGCGGCGGCCCTGTTCCCAAGGTCACTGGGTGACAGCACTGCGCGTGGTGGGTCCCACCCCGCCCTCCCCATCACAGCCGCTCAGGCTGGAAATGGCAGCTCTGCTGAAAGGGGGGCTGTAGGACAGGCTCAGGTAGAGACTCCGGGGGTGCTCAGGAGCCAGTCTGTTAGGGTGTAGGTTGTCAGAATCGGCCCCGCCTGGGGTGCAGGTGCGGGTGCCTTGGATGTGGCAGGAGGGACGGCTGCGTGACAGTTGGGGGTCCTTGCCCCAGAAGCCCTGCTTGTCAGGCTGCCTTGGAGAGAAGGGCTCCACCCCAGGAGGGGCTCCGGACCCATGCCCGGAGGTTCAACCCCAGAGGAGGCGGAATGCAGACCTCCCCTCACCCAGTCTTTCAGGAGAGGGGGTCATGCCTCGCTATCTTGGGGGTTGGAAGAATCGGAGGGCCTTGGCCCCAGACAAGAATCTGGTACTTTCTGACCAATCAAATCTCTTACTTTTGACCTCGCCTGTGCCGCTGGCTGGTCCCGGCCTGGAGGAAGCCTGCCCCCTGCGGGGCGGGAGTGTGGGGCCCAGCTCTCCCCACGTCTAGCCTCCCCAGGATGTGAACTGTCCATAGATTTCCAGCCGGTTCTTGCAGCCACCACAGTTCTTCCCACTAGAAGCCCGGCTGTCGGCACCGCAGGGTTTGAACTGGCCCTGGCCTGGAGGCAGCTCCTCCTGCTGCCTGTCACCCATGTGTCTGAGGGAACGTGGTGTTTCTGTCCTCTCGGGCCGTGTGTCTGTTGTCCGTGCTATCGCAGAAAAGGCTCCTGGACCTCCTCTCCTGAGCCCTGTCCAGAGCCCCCCCGCCGAAGCCAGTAGAGTGTCCAGGTGTGAGGATGCGTGGATTATCCTTTTGGTAGGTGGACGGTGGCCTCATCCCCGATAAGCACCGGGAGCTGGACGGGGCAGCTGACTCGGGGCTGAGGCCTGTGGAGGGGTGCGTGCCTGGCCGCTGCCCGCACTGACGTCCTCACTGTGCTCCCTGGCCACCCTGGGGCTCTGAGGTCATGGTGCGGAACCTCAAGGCCAAGCCACTGTCGGCTTTGCGTGAAATGTCACGGAGACAAGCGGAGCCAGGCCCATCGGCCCAAGCGCGGTGCCTGTGCGCCCACCTGCACACTGCTGAGAGTGCCTGGTGCTCTCAGGCCGCAGAGTGATTTGTTGGCAACCAGTGAGGGCAGAGGTGCCCTCCCTCATGACCAGGGGCACCCCCCATGCCTGGCACATAGCAGATACTCAGTATTTTTGTGTGTGAATAAGCAGAATCTTTAAACTGTACTTTTTTAAAAAAAATATTTTTATTTTTTTATGCATAGAAGAATTAGAGGTATGGAGGGGGGTGAGGATTCCCGAGAGACAGAGTGGGGCACAGAACAGGTGGATCCACTGAAATCCCCTGCTGAGGGGAGCAGCGGGGAGACCGGAGAGGTCTGCTGCGCCGTGTGGGTAGCTCCCTGGCTGGGGATCGAACTCAGGCTGTGGTGGTGATAGCGCCGAGCCTGACCCCTGAGCCACCAGGGAGGTTCCTAAACTGTACTTTTTTACTCTAACCATAAAATACTTTCATATTTCACAATAACTTTGTTTTACTTGTAACTCATAATCACAATATATGAAGCAATATCAGCAGCTCTGAATTTGCCAGGAACCTTACAGTGACATCCTCATCATCATAAAGCTGTGAGGCGAGAGCCTAATGCGGGCTTGGGGTGGCCCGTGAGGGAGACGCTAGGCTGTTGTCCTGGCCCCACCCCGAGCGAACCTCCAGACAGGCTCTGGTGTGGGCGCTGTTCACAAGGAGGGGCCCGGCCGCAGGCTCTGCTGCTTGTCACAGTGGCAGCTGCGCCCTTGGGTGCCAGCACAGCCCTTGCCACTCAGTCCTTGCCCCCTGAGTGGTTTCTTATCTTAACTCTCACTACCTTGGCCTTTCGGAGTGGAGTGGACTGGCTCGGAAATGCTGCCCAGCATGATAAGATCTTGCTGAGTGGCAGGTGGTACTGGGGAGGGTGCCAGGTGCAGCCCAAGCAGCCCCCTCAGGGCAGGACAGAGCACTGGTGGGGTGGGAGGGGCGCTGGATGTGCCACCCGGAACAAAGGCCGGTGACCTCTGTGCAGACTCCAGGCCTGGTGACATGGAGTGACTTGGCCTGGAAGAGCCGTGGGCAGAGCCTGGCCCTGCTGTCTGGAGGCGCTGTCTCTGCAGTGGCCACACTTGGCAGCCAATGGGCTGGACGGGCTCGGCTGCACCTCGGCTGAGCCTCTGGGCCGGCCGCAGCACCCCCTCGGGGCCACACAGCTGGATGGGTGTGCCCTCTCCTCGGCCCCCGGATCCACCCAGGGGTCAGCCACGTGCAGACCGAGCTCTGAGACGCGCGGGTCTGCACACGCCGCCACCGACGTGAGAGCAGTGACGGCTGTCGAGGCTGGAAATGAAGCCGGACTTTTCGGTGGGGGGCTCAGTGTCCAGGAGCAGCTTCGCGGTGTGGCGGCGTGGCCAGCGCCGGCCGCAGTCAGCAGGGCGTCTGTGACAGAGAACAACGGCCCTGCCCCTTGGAAACGACCTCTGTGCCTTCTGCAAAATTTCCACTTTCTCGTGCGGGGGCGTGCAGTCTGCTGCGGTGCCAGCGCCACCTCCACGGCGCTGCGGGCACCAGCGCCCCCTCTGCAGCCGTTTGTTTTCCCTGAGTGGCTGTGGGCAGCTGTTCCCCACGTGCCTGCCTGTGCTGGGTCCCCCCGCCGTGGCGGCCCTGCGCTGGGGTGCCCCGCAGCCAGTCCTCCGAGCTCATCACCTTCCGTTGGTGTGAAACTGGAGCAGGGGCGGTGCCTTTCACTTTCTAAGAGGAAAGTTGCTGCTCCCGGTGCTGTTCCTGGAAACTGCTCATCCGGAGCCCGGGAGTCTCGCCTGCAGCGTCCCTCCTCCTGCCCCTGCGCTTCCGTGACGTGAAGTCAGCTCTCGTCCGTAGTGGAACTTTGCCTGCCAAGCGGTCATTTGCTCTCTTTTTGCCATAGAAGAAGGGGGTTCTCCCTGCGGGGTGGCCTGGTCCTGTGTCTTCTCCCCTGCAGCTTTTCCTTCCTCCCGCTGCCAAGGTGCTGCTGAGCTCAGGCCCTAGAGCCCGAGATGAGTTCCCTTCTCCTGCCTCAGCTTCCTGTCTGTAAATGGGGCTCCCAGCCCTGCCTCACGTGACCGCTGTGACGGGATGGGAGCAGCGCCCCGTGGGGGCTGCATCCTCAGCGCCTGTTACTTGTCTCGCCTGGGGGGGCCCGGCTCCTGGGCCCCTCCGTGTGGGATTTACAGCCCGCGCGGCGGGGAGACTGGGAAAGGACCTCTCCGCGCTGTCTCGTGATTCAAGTGACTATTTTGAAAGTAGTTGCACCCGTCGCAACTCGAGGGGGAGGTGTGTGGTCACAGCTGATCAGCTTCAAGACAGTTAATTCTTCTGTCCGCAGGTGGTGATGCCCGGCATCTCCCTGCGCGGAGCACTGATGGAGATTTTTAATTCATTCAATTCTCACAGCCTGTGAGGTCAGCGCAGCCACACTCCCCATTTAAGAGTCGAGGGAACAGAGGTGCCCAAAGGTGGTGCTCAGGGTCAGAGCCAGGGGTCTTGCCAGCTGTGTGCCCCCAGGGCCCCACCCAGCCCTCCAGCTCCACTCCCTTCCCCTGGTCCATCTCGCCGTCCTGCCTCAGGGCCTTTGCAGCTGCCAGTCCCTGCCCAGCCCTGGACAGATCCAGCTCCCTCGCCTCCTCCTGGTCCAAGTGTAACCTCCCTTGTCTCTGCTACCCCCCTTCACCCCCGGCTCACCATGCCACCCGCTGGAGCAGGGCCACTCTGTCCCGTCCCTATATTACTGGCTCAACTCTTTTTTTTCCCCAAAGATTTATTTATTTATGCATACAAGAACCGGAGTACAGGCCAGAAATGCAGGGGGTGAGAGGATCCACCAGAGACGGAGTGGGGAACAGAACAGGCAGATCTCCTGATACACCACTGAGGGGAGCAGCGGGCAAGTCAGGAGGGGTCTGCTGCATCATGTGGGCTGCTCCCTGGCAGGCCCGGGATGGAACTCGTGCTGCAGAGGCTGCGGATTGCTTCACAGTGCGGTGCTTAACCCCTTGCGCCACCAGGGAGGCTTCAGCTCTGTTTTAAACTTGTCGACTGGCGATAGAAGCTCGCGATTACAGCGATGGCCGTAGCTGTGTTTTCATTTATGCAAGCCTGTGCGGGCGTGCTCCCGCGTGGGCACACGTCCTGACCCTGGGGCGGGCTCCAGGCCGTCGGGGCTGCGGGAGCAAAGCCCGGTTGTGTGTGTCTCTGAAGAGACTGTGTTCAAAGCAACGTGACAGGGCCAGACAGTGAGTGGGACACGTCTAGAAAAAGCTGGAGGTAGGTTAGCAAATAAAATCAGGAGTGTTCTTCGTTTGTTTTGTGAAGACTCAGTGTGTGAGTGGCAGAGACGCTGCTGTTCCCCAGGACGAGAATCCTCCTTCCCCGTCTCGGCCGCCGTCTCCCCTGGGCTTGTTACGTCGTCCGTCTCATGGGCTCCCTCTGGGGATTTGACGAAGAGATGGGGTGTCAGGAGCCTGAAGCCAGGATCTTTGGCAAAAGGGGGTGTTTCGCTCCCCCAGCAGAGAACGGGGCTCTTGGGGAGGCCGTGTCCTGTGCGGGGTGGAGGGTCCGGGCAGACCCCGAGTGGGGACGAGTGCCCTTGGGGTGCAGGCGCTCCCCTTGCTCCCCGTAACCTGCTCTTCCTTCGTCTGCCTAGACAACCAGTTCAGGATGTCCATCCTGGAGCGCCTGGAGCAGATGGAGAGGAGGATGGCTGAGATGACGGGGTCGCAGCCGCACAAGCAGGGCGCCGGAGGAGGCAGCAGCGCAGGGGGCACCGGCAGTGGGAACGGAGGCGGCCAGGCCCAGGTAGCGTCGGCGCGGACGCCCCACCCCTGCCGTTCCGCGTCGTGTCCCGGCCCGGGCGCCGTCGCCCGTCCCTCCCCTGCTGCTGGCTTTGCTCCCGGACACGGACGGTGTCCAGAGGGCTCGAGGACAGATGCCTGGGGAGGGGGGCTCCCCAGTTGTTGGCTGCTGGAGTCCGAGGGCCCTGCCGTGGCCTGGGGCTGCGGGGCTGGGGTCCAGCCAACCCGTCCCGTCTTGGCTTCTGTCCTGTAAGCTTCTGGCACGTAAGCGTGAAGCCCAGTCACGCGTGAGCCACGTGCAAGGCCGCGAAGATCAGTAAGGAGAGGGCCAGAGGACCTGTTTCCGGGAGGACTCCTGTCGCCACGGTTATCGTTCTGCCATCTTCCCTGTGTGTCCTTTTGTAAATCCCATGAAGAACGGGTTATGGCCCAGGCACCAGGAACCGAGCGAATACGGTTCAGGCTCCTTTAGTCTCCAGGGTTTGCATGTAAATCACGTAAGGGGATTTACAGTTCGGCAGGAACTGTTCTTCAAGGGGATCTGGAATAAATGTAAAGGACCCGCACTATAGAGCCGCTGCCCCCAAACCGCAGTTCCCCTCTTTGTCTCCATGACAAATGATAATTTCTTTTGAAAAATTACTTTTTTTAAGCAAACATTTTGCGTTTTGTGATTTTTACAGTATTCAGCTGTTAATAGTGTCATCAGTAATAACAGGTGAGAACACAGGTTAGCGTTCCCAAAACCTAAGCCCTGTTTTTCGTAAATGCTCCTCTTATTTCTCACCTGTCGTCAGAAATCAATGAGAAAGGAAAGGCGTGGCCCACAGGCGGGTCTGTGAGGGCTGAGACGCCTTCTGCCCCCCCATTGCTGCCCCGCTGTAGACAGGGTCTCGTGGCCAGAACAGAGGAGCCTGACAGACGGGTGCTGCAGAGACCGGCCGCTCAGCAGCTGTCCTGTGAGCGTCTGACCCACCTTAACTGCTCCCGAGGACTCTGCTCCGTCTAAGTTGACTTGGGTAAACGGTTGTGCCTGCTTTAAGCCGTGGAGACGTGGCTGTTTGTTTATTGCAAGAAAAATCCCCTCCTGGCTCACTGGCCGGCGGTTTCCACGTGCACATGAGTGTGTCAGCCTGGTGTGCGTAGGCTGGCTCTGCCGAGGCCTCTGGGGTCAAGGCCGTTCTGCTCAGGTTGGGGTCACCCAGCGGTTCTCCTGTAAGATGTGTTTACAGCTCAAGTGAGGATGACGTCCTAACCGTCGTCTGCCTTTTCATTTTTGCGGGCATTTTTTTCCAGACTTAAAAATAAAGAATAGTGAGGAGCAGCAGTTTTTCTGTAGGGCTCGTAGGGGGTTTGTTACTGGAAAAGATACGTTAAATAATGCCAGAGACGAGGAGGAGAGTGCCGTGTGTCTGGGGGAGGGTGTTAAACACAAAACTGCTGTCATAGAGCCTCAAATACACTTTGAGGCTACTGGCTTGGGTTTTATTTTTCTTCCTTCACAACTGACTGAAGGTGGTGGAGCCAAGGGGTTAAACGAGAGGACCGCTCTTCCCTGGGGACCACCATTGTGTAAATCTCACAGTCTCCAGTGCTCCCCCCAGGCACCTCTTACTGTTTATGAGGGAGCCTGTTGAAACCCATTAACTTCACTCTCCTTCCAAAGGAGCACGGGAGCCCCGGAGCCCCGGTGAAGCCCTTGGGCAGCTCCCAGCTCTGCTCTCCCAACACTTCACCTGCACATTCACCTCAGCTGGGGGACCAGGGCCCTTTTATTTTTAAGCATTTTCACGAGATGGAGCTGCATGAAGTTTGTGGTCAGCTGTGACAGGCGGACACTGCTGTCCTCAGAGCCCAGGCGCCCTGCCAGGCCGGCTGGCCAGGGCTCACTCCCTGTCTGGGTGTCGTCGTCTTCAGCCCTGCGTCTCCCGGCTCGCGTAGCTCCTCGCGACGCCTTTGCCTCCCGCCATCACGCGCTGACGTGGCGGAGGGCCTCCGGGGGTGGCGGGCCTGACCTGTGCTCTCCCGCCCAGTGTGCTTCGGCCCCCGGGACGCTGGGGGGCTGCTTCGAGAGCCGCGTAGTGGTGGTCTGCGAGAAGATGATGAGCCGCGCCTGCTGGGCCAAGTCCAAGCACTTGATCCACTCCAAGACCTTCCGTGGGATGACCCTCCTGCACCTGGCGGCGGCCCAGGGCTACGCCACCCTCATCCAGACCCTCATCAAGTGGCGGTAAGGCTAGGGTGCAGGCCGTGGTGGTCCTCCTGCCCTGGTGTGCAACTTCCTCTTGAGGCTTCTGGCCGAGGGGGAAAGCTGCCACGGGAGCGCCGGCTCATGAGCCCAGGGCTTCCTCTAAGGACCATGGCCTGGGTCTTAGGAAGTTGTGCCCGAGGGATGCCAAGCACGATGCTGGTGGGCACTGGGGTTTGGTTGGTCTATTAGCAGAAAGTGCCCCTGGGGACTTGCGCCCTATTTCTTCATGTCAGGGATGCTAGGGTCCCAGGTTGGCTTCACCTTTGTGGGGTTCCTTCCCTCCTGAGGTTTCCTTTCAAGGTGGGTTAATCAGGTGGCCATGTCATTCTGTCCTTCCAGCACAAAGCACGCAGATAGCATTGACCTGGAGCTGGAAGTCGACCCCTTGAACGTGGACCACTTCTCCTGCACTCCCCTGGTAAGGGCGGCCCCGGCCCCCCACTGCTTCTCTGGCCTGGCATGGGGGATGCCCTGCCCCTGTGCCTGCCCTTCACCTGTGCTCCTGATCAGAGCCACTGTGGCTTGAGAGGGCCAGCGAGGGGCGCCTTGGCGGCGGTGGTTAAAGTAAAGCTTGTCCCCCACGGTGTTGTCCCCGCCTTAGATGTGGGCCTGCGCCCTCGGCCACCTGGAAGCTGCTGTCGTTCTGTACAAGTGGGACCGCCGGGCCATCTCCATCCCCGACTCGCTGGGGCGGCTGCCTCTGGGCATCGCCCGGTCGCGGGGCCACGTGAAGTTAGCGGAGTGCCTGGAGCACCTACAGAGGGACGAGCAGGTGCAGCTGGGCCAGACCCCCCGTGTGCACTGTCCTCCCAGCGAGGATCCCAGCCCAGACAGCTGGATGACCCAGTGGCACAGTGAAGCCACCCACTCCCCGGAGATACCCAAAGGCGTCACCGTCATTGCAAGTACCAATCCAGGTAGCCATCCGCATGGTCACCCCTCAGACCGACGGCCTGTCCGCCACTTCCCCTCCGCTGCCCCCAGGAGAGGCCGTAGCATAGCCACCCACTTTTAAGGGCTTTATTTATTTGGGTTTTTTCTGTTTCTGGTTTTCCTTATGGCTATAAGATGCCCAGTGCCTCCCCACCCCTGCCATCTGCATAACGCAGCAAAAACACCATGTCCGTGCCTGAAAGAGGTACACATTTTGGAGGAGGAAGAGGAAGTGAATGCGGTGTTTGCTGCTGGGGGTACTGACAAGTGAGGGGTGCGCCCCGAGTTCCCACTTTGCCCCTTGTGTCTCTCAGGCATAGAGAAAGTGTTAATTCTTTAGGTTTCCTGACTTTGCCACCTATCCTGACTGTCCTTTCTACTGTACTTTTCAGAGCTGAGAAGACCTCGGTCTGAACCCTCTAATTACTACAGCAGTGAGAGCCACAAAGATTATCCAGCTCCCAAAAAGCATAAATTGAACCCTGAGCACTTCCAGGCAAGGCAGGAGAAGCTGCTGTCCACTGCACTGAGTCTGGAACAGCCCAATCTCAGGAAGCAGAGCCCTAGTTCTAAGCAGTGTGTCCCCGAGACAATCAGCCCCAGTGAAGGAGTGAGGGACTACAGCCGGGAACTCTCCCCTCCCTCTCCCGAGCCTGCAGGATTCCAAGCCTCTGGATCTCAGCCTGTAGTAAAGTGGAATTCCAAAGATCTTTACATTGGTGTGTCTACAGTGCAGGTGACTGGAAATCCGAAGGGGACCAGTGTAGGAAAGGAGGCAGCACCTTCCCAGGTGCGTCCCCGGGAACCAATGAGTGTGCTGATGATGGCTAACAGAGAGGTGGTGGACACAGACATGGGGCCCTGCCGGGCCAGTGCAGAGAGTGAGGAGTGCTCGCAGCCCATGGACGACATCCAGGTAAGGCCCGGGCAGGTGAGCCGCCGAGGCTGCTGCCCCGAGCTCCCGGAGCTTTGCGGTCAGTGTCCCAAGGCATCGTGGTCTCGCCAGTGAAGGGTTAGCAGGCCCATCGCGCGTGCGCGTGAGGCCGAGGGAGGGTCTCTACCTGGCCACATGTGCCTTTGGTGACTCCAGCATGGCGAATTGAGGGCCCGCCGCCCACCACCGGCTCTCAGCTGAGCCTTCCTGCTGCATCCCTGCCTCTCAGCAGGCTCGTGTGACCCGCTGATCCGGCCAGCGGGACAGATCCCGCTGTGCTAAGTGCCAGCTATAACCGGGTGACAGCCCAGGAGCAGTGAGAGCGGAGACTTGGGGCAGCGTGGGAGAGATGGGTGGCTGTGGTCAGCTCGGCCATCGTCTCACCATGGTGCAGTCACAGTGAACTCACCTCAAAGCTGACTGCCCTTAAGGACAGTGCTAGGAAACCCAGAATCCCTTTAGCCATTGGATTTGTTATGGATTAGGAGACTATATTCCAAGGTCACCTTGGGCTAGGCTACTGAGCAAGCAAGTTCCATAAGTTACAAGACACAGGGCCAGAGGTGCAACCTAGGACCTTGCATTTGACTTGCTTTCATTGCAGAGTCCAGTGTCCAGTAATAGACCCCAGTACAAATGTGAGAGGATGAACACTCCCACAGGAAGCTCAGCTGGGCTTCCGAAGACGTGATGCAGCAGGAGGGCGGGGCTCGGAGGGCTTGGGCGCAGGCTTGTGTTCCCCGGGGGATTCTAACTGCCAACCTGCTGCCTGTCTCTGCACCCCAGGAGCCTCCACCAGCCCCCCCACTGTTTGGTGCAGAGTGAAAAGTACCAGCGTTTTTCCACCAGTTGTGCCCGTGGGGGCCCCACTGCTAATCTACCAGCGCCAGCCGTCAGAGAGATCAAGTGAAATTTTAAACAAGGAGTTGGCACATTTTTTCTCTAAAGGGCCAAATAATGACCAGGCTCTGGGCCACGCAGACTTGTCACGACTACCCACTGTGTCCTCGCAGCACAGACGCAGCTCACACTGTCCGGCAACCGTGCAGCCCACGTGCCAGTAGAGCTCTTGATACAGCAGGCAGCCCCTGTTTGAGCAATTCCTGGTGGAATCCAGACCAGGAAGCTCTACTAAGCCATCTAGAACAATATTTATAAATATAAGCACTTGATACGAAATGGCAGGCTACAGAAATTGTCAGTGTGGAAGAGGGGAAACCCTGCTGAGCATGGTGATGACACCTCACGGGCCTTGAACCGTAGCTAGTGTGACTCAGGAATTAGATCTCCTGAGTTTGTTGAAGTTGAATTAATTTAGGTTTAAGTAGTTGTTGGCTAGCTCAGCTTTATGGTGGGTGCCTTTCCCGAAACAGACCAAGAGAAAATAAAAAAATCTCCTTTTGTTTTCGCTGAACATCGAGAGAATGCTATTTTGTCAAATTAAGAGTACACATCTGTGCAAAAAGCAACAGCCTAAAGAAATGTGTCAGCCAAATGGAAAAATAACAATTAAAAATAATGAGGCGATTCTAGACACACCAAGCCCATGCCCGTGGAGGAGCAAGGCCAGAGCCAGGACAGCTGCCCGTGTGTGGTTATTAGGGTGTGGCTGCGGGGGAAGGCGGGGTGGGGGTTGGGGCTCTTTAAACAGGAGAGGAGCGATGTTTAGAAACACCTAGAATTAAGATTTTAAGTTATTTTAACAAATGAGGGAGATAAGAGGGCCTCCCCAGTGGCGCAGCAGTTGAGTGCTGGGTTGCGAAGCTGTCCACAGCATCTGCAGCACCGGTTTGATCCCCGGCCACCGGAGGAGGGTCTCACATGGTACACGGACCTCTCCTGCCGCCCGCTGCTCCCCTCAGCAGTGTACTTCGGTCCTTCTGCCTGCTCTGCTCCCCGCTCTGGCTCTGGTGAATTCTCTCACCCTCCCGCGCTTCTGACTGTGCCCAGTGCATGTATAAATAAATAAATCTTTAAAAAAAAAAATGAGGGAGATAAGTAAAAGAAGATCAAAGTGTGATAAAGTCACTGTCCTACTTGGGGAAGGTCACAGATTTTGTTCCACTTGTGATATTGGTAGGCAAATACAGGCTAAGGTAAGCTTATCAGAAATGTTGGGTTAATAGGGAGTGTAAAAGCAGCCTCCAGAGTGTCTAAGTTGTTGATAGAGGAACAGTGAAAATGTAACTCCTCTGGAAAAAGCTGGGAAATGGTAACAGAAAGAAGCCACCATAGAAATAATAAACAGAAGGCCTGCTATTGTAGGAATATTTTCAAATGTGATTCATTCACACTTTGGTAACTGATAATTCTATTAAAGAGTCTCAGACTGAGTAAAAAGAAAAGCAAAGTATGCTGTGTGCGGCTTGTAAAAGACACTGCTGAAGTGAAATGATACAGAAAACGTCAGCGTGAAGTGGTTGGTGGCGATAGAGGGTAAAAGAATATAGAAAGAAAAGAGAGAACGTATATATCAAGCCCAATAGTGTACCTATAAATAGCGAGACAAATAGCCAATATAGACACGAAGACAGATAGTCTATATGTCTAGCAAGATAGTCTATGTGTCTATATGCTAGCAAGGCAGAGAGAGAGAGAGAGAGTATATACAGCCTCAGCACATATGTGTGTAGAGAGCTATACACATGCCTTGATTCTTCTTCCCCCTCAGTGAGTTAGAAATTCTATAGCCTCTTATGTCAAGAATACAGAACAGGGCCTCCCTGGTGGCGCAGCGGTTGAGTGCTGGGTGGCGAAGCTGCCCACAGCCTCTGCAGCACTGGTTCGATCCCTGGCCACCGGGTGAGGGTCCCACATGGTGTGGCAGACCTCTCCTGCCACCCGCTGCTCCCCTCAGCAGTCTATCATCAGTCTGCCTGTTCTGCTCCCCACTCTGGCTCTGGTGAATCCTCTCACCCTCCTGCGCTTCTGACTGTACCCAGTGCTTGTATAAATAAATAAATAAATCTTAAAAAAAAATAAAAAGAATATAGAACAGTCACCACTGTGTCCCTGACAACATGGCTGCTGAATACTAAAGCAGAGACTAGAGAGAACATGGGAGCATGGGCCATCGGCCTCTCCGTAGTGTCAGGCCAGCCGGCTCAGGGCCTCCAGCTTGCCTGGACAGGAGGAGCCTAGGGAACACCAGGCCCTGCAGTTAGAAGCCTTAGTGCACAGACTTAATGTGCGTGGTGCCTTTAGTAACTGGTATATGAAGTTATGTATCTAAACCAAAGCAGACCCGAGAAATCTGGCTGCAGAATTGAGGCTGCTAGAGGGGGAGCAGGAAGAGGATCAAAGAAGGAAGCAGCCCAGGTGGTCTGAGGGGAAGGACCTGGTGGTGGGTGAGTGTGGCTGAGCAGGTGGGAACCTGTTCCCCTGTATCATACCCAGCACTATAAACCCATGTTTCCTGAATTCAAAACAAAATAAAACTTAAACTGATAAACTCCAATTTCCACTTTCAAAAGACACGCAGAGGAATTTTTTTAGAACCAAGGCCCCTTTGCTGATTCAGATAAAACATACCTCGTTCTGGACGACTTTTGTAGATTCCTAAGGGCATCTGTTAGGACTGTATTTTGGGCAAGTGCAAGTCTCAGCAGCCTACTTGCAGTGGTTTAATTTAAAAATGATTCTTTACCTTCACATGGCCAGAAGCCCAGAAACTCAGTTTCTGGTGATACCCCTTTGGGGCCCAGCCACCTTCTTCTTGGGTTCTCTGTCCTCTGTGCCTGCTGCCTGGTAACAGACAGCTCAAGCTCAAGCTTGTCTGTTGTCAGGGTGGGAAGGAGTGGGCCGGGGCCCCGTGCATCAATACCTCTTATCCGGAAAGCAAAAGCTTCGCCCTAGTCCTCCCCAGATGGCTGGGTGATCAAGAGAATAAGCATCATCAGCTGTGTCCACCTGAGCTGTCCACTGGGGTTGGCACATTGCTGCTCTCTGGAAAACTGGGGTTCTCCTGGGGAGGCAGAATGGGGGTGGAACCAGTAATGTCAACACGTTAACGTGGCAGCCTCCTTTATTACTGCCTATCACACTCTTCCTCTGGCCTTCCTTGAGGGCCGGAGAGTGGGCACGGGCTAGATGTTCAGGGGCTTGACAGAAGGCTGGTGGCCAGACTGTGATTGAGAGATGATCCAGTCTCAGTGCCCCTGGCGGTGGCTCAGCCTGTGTGGGCTGGGTGGGGCCCACCTTCTCTGCTCCTGCCTGTCCAGACGGGGTGTTGGGGAAACCTGGGGAAACTTTCTGACCTGCGTGTCCCATGCGCCCCGGGCTCCAGGTGAACATGATGACGCTGGCAGAACACATCATCGAAGCCACGCCCGACCGGATCAAGCAGGAGAACTTCGTGCCCATGGAGCCTGCGGCACTGGAGAGACCGGACACCGCCACCATCAGCAGTGCCATGAGCTGGCTGGCCAGTTACCTTGCAGACGTTGACCACCTGCCCAGCGCTGCCCAAATCAGGTCCGCCTGGGTCTCCTCCCCCACACTGATTTCCCGGATGCAACGGGGGGCCTGGGAGGCTGGTTGGATACGAGGACTGCCGTGTGATGTAAGACCTTGTCGAGGGAGGAAGGCGGCACTCGGATGAGTTCAGTTCCACTTCCAGGCCCTCTTCCTACCCCAGCCTGGGACGTCTCCCCATTTCAGAGGCTGTGAGATCATGGATTGGGAGGCCTTCTCCCAAGAGGAGGGGCAGTTGCACGGGGGCAGGCTGGTGGGTGTGGTGGACCCAGTGTCCAGCATGGGGCTGATCTCATGCTCCCAGGTGGTAATCACAGCCCTAAGTCTGAGGGCAGCCTGCCTGCCAAAGTGGCAGGTCCTCAGCGGTCCTCGGCGGCCCCTACAGAGACCCCCGCTGTCCGTCCCTCAGTGTGGTTGGTCGGGTACAGCCATCACCGGCCCCTCTCCGCCCCCCTCTTGTTGCAGAAGCGCATATAACGAGCCTCTCACCCCGACTTCCAACACCAGCTTGAGCCCCGTTGGCTCTCCAGTCAGTGAAATCGCTTTTGAGAAGCCCAGCCTCCCCTCGGCAGCGGACTGGTCAGAGTTCCTGAGCGCGTCCACCAGCGAGAAGGTGGAGAATGACTTTGCGCAGCTGACCCTGTCTGACCATGAGCAGCGGGAGCTCTACGAGGCTGCCAGGCTTGTCCAGACAGCGTTCCGGAAGTACAAGGTGAAACAGGCCGCGCCCTGCCTCCCAAGGAGCCCCAAATTGGGAAAGTCAGAATCGTTCAAACAAAAGCATGGTTTTTTTGGGGATATTTTTGCCTTCAGTTTATAGAAATTTTACTGAAAATGATTATGTCCCGTGAAGTGAGGGAGAATTTTCAGAAGCTTTAGGGAAACAGAACTGACCAGCAACGGGGGCTTATCACCGGCTCGCCCTCCATGGTCGGGAACACCGAGGGGTGCTGCTTACTCAGCGTACAGTTGACGCCCCCCACGGGAGTTTGTGACATAAGCTGGGATTTCTAACTGGAGGCCCAGGGGCTGACTTTAGGCAGCCCATAGCCCCCCAGAAATGTTGTGGTAAAGCGACCACACGTGCATTGGTGATGAGCGAGGTTAATGGTCTCACTCGGGTTTCTCTGAGGCATCTTTGCTCGCAGAGGCCTTCCCAAGCCAGGAATCATCCAGTCCAAACTTAGAGATCCCTGGCTCTCTCAGTAAAGATGATGGGGGACTGGCCATTTAGGGGGGCAGACAGTACCTATCCAACTCATCATCCTTTGAAAGTGAGTATTGTTAGACCTCCCACTAGCCAGACACCAGGCCTCTGTTTAGAAGCAAAGTAGCTAGAGATTTAGTCTGATCATTTTATTATTTCCTAATTTATATTTAAAATGAGTTTTGCGGTCTTTTGGCAGACCTGGGGACTCCATTCCGAGCTAGGTAATTAAGTGTGGGGTGATTCTACCTAAGCCTTAGGAAGGCTGACACTGCCCTCAGAATCATTACTGATTGTCCCCTCCCATTACCCCTCAGGGCCGACCCTTGCGGGAACAGCAAGAAGTGGCTGCTGCTGTCATCCAGCGTTGTTACAGAAAATACAAACAGGTAAACACTGGTTGGGGTCGCAGTAGGAAATGTGCCTCGCCCACCACATCTGGCGCCTGATTCCCAGACTGCCCTCGAATAGCTCTGATTAAGACCCGGGGGGGAAATGTCCCGGAGTAGAACGAAAAAAACCAAAAAGCCATCTGCAACCAAAGTCACAAATCATTTTTGTTCAAACCCTGGGCCTTTTGGCACTGTGGCCTACCTGAGATACTGGCCTAAAACCAAGCAGTCTGTGTGTGGAGCGAGACTCCGTGCCGGGGGTTACCCGTGTGGCTGGCTTCAGGGAGGCTGGGACTGTGACTACAGGAGGGACGTGCTGGCCATTCCCTTTGATCTTGAATCACATATGTTACATAATCCTTAGCCTTTTTTCCTTTGTAACTTCTTACCCATTTTTAAAAGGGAGAACTGTAAAAAATTTTGGAAATATCTGGAAGCCCGGAACATCCTAAACTACTCTTGAATCCATTCATAAAGCGCGGCAGGAAGCCTGTCTGGGTGCTCTTAATGTGGTGTTGCCCTGTGGAATGCTGCGGGGTGACCTCTCCCCACTGAGGGCAAAGGGACCTGTGTCCAGGCCTCTCCCGGCTTAGCTCCTCCAGGCACAGCCTCGCATGTGCTCCTCACGACGATGTAACACCATGGCATTCCCATTTCGCAGATAAAGGCACTGAGGCTCAAAGGCATCCTAACATCAGACCTTTCTCTCTCGGTGACTAGGAAATAGTAAGACTGCCTAGTTGAGTCTGGACTGGTTCGTGTGATACAGTCTGGCCTGTCAGCAGGTTCCAGAACTTTGATTCGGTTGTGCTTGGGTAGGCGTCTAGTTTTCATGTGAGGACTCGCGAAGGCTGAGATGTGTGACAGTCACACAGGGCTCTGTGCCTTTGTTAAGATCCGGGGCTTCTGGGAGGGGTTGTCATTTGCCCAGGCTCTTCTAAGATGAAGCCCTCTTAGTGGGAAGTGGGGGTCTCCAGCCCTTGGAGTTCATGATCCCAGAACATGAAGGTCTATTGTGTAAACGCTGACACCACCGGGCCTGTAGCCCTGCCACAGGAACACCCGCCTCTGCGGGGGGCCAGCCTCCCCAGCACGGGCAGCACCCAGAGCTAAAGTCCCAACTCTGTGGCGGCGACAGGTACTCATCCCAGAAACCAGCCTGGTTTCCCAAGAAACCCCCTCCCAAGAGAGTGTCGTCCACAGCCAGCAAGGCGGAAGGCACGTTGTTTCAAAAAGCTGACGTGAAATACAAGACGAGCCTCCCTCCCGCAGGATGGCGGTGTGGCCAGCGTTGCCTGGTTCTTTCTATTTTTTTTTTTGGTTGGGAGTTTGACTGGTTCTGGTTTTCAGTTCATTATCTTCGGCGATCTAACATTAATCTTGTATTTTCTGTTTCTCCCCCAAGCTGACATGGATAGCCTTGAAGGTAATGACCCACCCAAGCCCGCTCACAAACCATTCCACCAGAATCACAAACTCCACACCCATCACCAGCCGCAGGCGGGCCAGTAGCCGGCCCGGCCACCTGGCACGCACATCTGTCCTCTGGGGCCATGTGGTTTCAGCTGCAGAGGGTTTGGCAGTAACAACCACATTTTCTTGGCCAGTGTCAATCTCGAGCGCCCACCCCAGCCAGTCACCGCGAGCCCGCGAGCCCTCGGCTGATCGGCCCTTCCCCGGCACCCAGCAGGCCCTGCACGCAGGCCTGGGTGACGGGAGCCATGGAGGCCCCGCAGGGCAGAGCGCTCTTGTCTTAGAAGACTGCTGGACAAACGAAATGTCCTGTGGGGCAGATAGGACCAAGGTGGATCCCGCAGGGGCCCTGTGTCGAGAAGGCCGTTTCCTTCCCTCATCCCACCTCATCCACGCAGACATCCGCCTTTTCTCAGCCAGGCTTCACGGTGGCCTCCCGTCCCTGGAGGACCTCCCGGCTCGGTGGCCGTCTGGACGCGGCTGCAGAGCGCGCTGTAGTTTGGCGCCTCCAGGCTGGAAAGATGAGCACGCGGCCAGGCGCGCACAAGGCCGACGGGCGGGCCTGGGACCCCGGTTCTGTGACGGCTTCCTGGGTCCCCTGGAGCCCCCCCGCCGCCATGTTGGTCTTACGAGTCTTCATCTTTTGCAGGTTAAATGGCTTAAAGGTGTCAGCGTTTCATGATAAGCCTTGTATTTGGGACCTTGTAACTCAGGACTTTGTCTCCAGGAGATAGCTAGGCTCCGGGCGCGGACGTGGCGCGCGGGTGCGTGGGGCCGGGTGGCCCCGAAGCGCCCGTCCAGATGCTCCTGGCTCGGACAGGGAATATCAGCCTTACACATTTAAAGTCACACTTTCTCAATGTGTCTTTAAGATTCCCGAATGTCTAGATGTACGGCCATTAACATTTTTCAAGAGGGGCAAGGGTTTGCTGTTGGGGGAAAAGCACATTGAAAGCAATGCATTGTCCACAGCGACCCTTGGCTGTAATGCTTTGCATTTTGGGAAAGGTAGGTGAGCCGGTGTCTGTGGGCCTCTCCGGTGACTGACTCAACCCCAAGCGGAGACTGGTCACGAAGGAGCGGCCATCTCTCGCCCTCCTCCCGCGAGCTGGCAGCGCTCCCCTGAGTGGCGCGGTTGTTACTGGAGTGCCTGTTCTTCTCTCCTCTGCAGTATGCACTTTATAAAAAGATGACACAGGCTGCTATACTCATCCAGAGCAAATTCCGAAGTTACTACGAACAAAAAAAGTTCCAGCAGAGCCGGCGCGCTGCTGTGCTGATCCAGAAGTACTACCGGAGCTACAAGAGATTCGGCAAAAGACGGCAGGCTCGCCGCACAGCTGTGATTGTCCAGCAGAGACTCAGGTGGGGGGAGAGTCGTGCAGGGGAAGCTCTGGCCCAGAGGGCCGCACCCTGGGCCGGCCCCCAGGTCTGTGCAGGGCTGGGCTCCTGCCGGCCCATTGCAGGCTTCGTCTTGGGCCATGCGGCTGTCCCTGTGCTGCTTCTGTTTACTCCTCTCTCCACCTTCCACACCTAATTATTTTCATGGAGGACATCACCAACGTTTTTTTTCTGTACCAGCTGTTTTTTATTTCTTCCCTCCCCCATAACAAGCAAGCTTTTTCTTCCACCACCATTGCTCACACCCCTTTAGCCTTTTTCCCTGTCTCTTAACCACAGACATCTCACTTCGTTTATGCGTGTCCACTATTTATAATTATTTTGCCTTTTTAATTTGTCCGAGTTGACTCTTTACTCATATCTGTGAAAGTGTCCACGGTGTATCTCTGACATCCTGACTCACTCACTGCCCACAGTTCCCCGAACGCCCTCCGTTTTGCTGTGAATGGTAACATTTCCTCCTCCTTCCACGGCGTGGATACCCCACCCAGTCCTCCACCAGTGGGCACTTGGGTTCCATTGTAAATGACGCTGCACTGAACGTGGTGGCCACACGTCCGCCTGCATCAGAACGCAGCCTGGCCTCCCCTCCCCTCAGAAAGCCACCTCTTTCCCTGGTGGCTGATGCTCATCAGCACCTGTAAGGCCTTGGCAGTGCAGGCCACGCTGTTCCACCCTGGAGGGAGGTGACTCTTGGTGCAGCCAGGTACCCTGGGGAAGAAATTTAGAAAACAATAGCCCAGAGAATGAGGAATAGGGGAATCAGCTTCGAAACTAAGAGAACTTGGCTAGTGGCAGGAGCCTCTGGACAAGCGGGGCGCACCGTGCAAGGACAGCCAAGCAGCATCTCCCTTCCCACCTTCAGTGTCGCTCCGTCACCGGGTGCACAGACTCACCTGCCACAGTCTCTCCCCTGACGCCCAGCCCTGCTCAGGAAAAGCAGTTTGCTGTGCTGTCGGGTTTGCGGCATGAGCTGATGGACTAAAACCCCCTCATTGCTGACCAGTTTTAATTTTTGCACATTCAGTAGTACAGTGTGCTTCCCGTGACAACAAAATTCTGATTTTTCAGGAGCAGTTTGCTCACCAAGAAGCAGGACCAAGCTGCTCGAAAAATAATGAGGTTTCTACGCCGTTGCCGCCACAGGTAAGCCGGTCCTCATCCACCTCTCCATTTTACCCACAAAGAGCAAAGAGCCCCAGTCGTCTCACCCCTCATCACCTCCCGTGGGAAGCGAGTCCCCTTGCGAACCATCAGGACCCACGCCCAGTCACGATGGACAGCTGAGCCCGGTGACCTGGCGGCGAGGCCCTCGGGCAGGTCCATACCGGGCTCCCTCGGGGGCAGCAGGGAGGCAGCCGGTGCTGCTCTGCTTGGCTCTGGGTGTTAGGACAGCTTAGCCGGATGGGGATTTAATTCCCAGGTGCTCTCTGACCTGGTGTGGAGGGGCCCGGGGCTCCATACTCTTCACTCCGAGCCCCTCTGCCCGCGTGTGTCCGGGCAGAGGTAGAGTTGTGCCCGGGAGGGGTACAAAGTACCCTCCTCCCAGCCAGCTTGCTGCTGTCGGATCCCAGGGGCGGGGCGCCCTCTGCTGGTGAGGTGCTGGCTCACACGCGCATCAGCGGGCTGTGGTCAGGGCTGGTGGGGCTGCAGGAAAGGAAACCCGGGAGAGCCAGCCCCGGAGCTGCGGGGCCCCGCCCGTGCTCCTGCAGACAGGCCTCCTCCCAGCTCAGCCGGACAGTGTCATTGTCTCCTCAGACTGGAGCTTGCTTTGTGAGGACTAGGTTCTTCAGGGAGATACTGGGGAGCTGGTGAAGTTTCCTCTGTGAATCCAGGTTCCTGTTCCCTCTTCCACCATCTCGGGGGCATTCCCTGGCCCGGGGTGTCCGTGCCGCTGTCTGGTCTCTGCCAGGCTCTGTCGGACAGGTGGAAGCAGGCCACGGAGCGGCTCTCAAGGGTCGTGTTTCCTCTTCTGCCTTAATTGCACCCGGGGCCCTGGCGTTCGGGTCTAGTTGACTCCTCGAGCTTTCACTTTGCTGTAGCTCTTGCTCCTACAGCCGTCTGGCTGCTCGCTTTGAGGGTATTTTGATGTTGAGCCCAAGTAGGGGTTTAACCGTCTGCTTGTACTTTTGCTTAAACTAACCAACACACTCGCTGACGTGAGGGAAGGACCCACACGGTGCCGCTCATGGCCAGCGTGAAGGCTCTTACAGGACAGCCTCAGCGCTTCGTTTCCCCAGCCGAACGGCTGCAGGGGAGCTACTGTCCACTCAGCCTTGGCTCAGCAAGCCCGTCTGCTCTGCCATGAGAAGCTGGGGCGCCTCGCCCCCCACCAGTTGACCAGTGAGACACACATCAACACCCGAAATAGGAAGTGCTCAGGGACACAGACACACCGTGGGGGGTGGCAGTGACATAGTGACATCCGTGCTTCAAGCCTCACCCCCAAGTCAGTCTCCTATTATCCGACCACGGCCTTGACTCAGCGTTAGGATTTTTACAGCCAGATGCAGCAGCTGGTTTGCTCTATCTGGGGAGAAGGCCCACCGAGGCCCCTTTCCATAACTTCCCGCGTTCCCCGCCCCTGCTTCCCCCGCCTCCCGCCTGCAGGTGTGAGCGCTGCGTCTCCAGGACGGATGAGCCTGCCGGCAGCATCCCCCGTAGGGTGGGTTTTCAGGAAAAGCACCTTCACCTTGCTCTCCTCTAGGCCGATTCCAATCAGTCAGAAGCTTCACAAATTAAATACTCCTGGTTTCTTCCATTTCACTCCTCAAACTACGGGCACACGTAGAGTATTGCCGCCTTGGTCATTACGAGCGGCTTTTCCTCAGTCTACCGCTCGCCCCCTTAATTTTGGCCAGCGCCCTGCCCTGTCTATTGGCGAGCTGACGGTGCGAGCTGGTGAGACGGAGGTAATGCTTGAGAGATTGCTGAAGAAAGGAATCCCCCCCCTCAGGCTTGCAGGGTTCTCTTGGTGTGAAGCGGTGGTGAAGAACCGCGTGAGGACTGCCCAGGTCCGCATCCTAACAAGCCGCACGTGCTAACGCCCAGCAGGAGGCTGGTTACAGGCGGACTCGGTCAGGGCTTCCTTCCGCTGTTCGCGATGAAGTCCAGGCCCCGTTGGCGTCTTTGTCGCTCACCCCTTTGCCACACGGTGCACAGGCAGACTTCAGTGACCTTGGTCCTCTGGCCGCTCAAGGTCACCCTACCCTTCCTCCTCCTCTCCGTCCTGTCAGTGAGGAAACCCTGAAGTCCAGCCTGGGGGTTTGAACTCCTGTTTCCCCTGGGGTGCATGTAGGCCACCCCGTTTCCATTCTGGGTGATTGAATAGGATTTGAAGGGTAACTGTCAAGTCCCTTGTCCCTGAGAAGCATGAAAATCTAGGGAGGAGAGCCTCACGCGAGACCCCCTGCAGAGGGCGCTTGGGCATGGCCTCGGGAATCGAGCCGGTGCCCCATTTCTCGAGGGTTTTGCTAAGTCATAGAACCCCAACATTTTCATACTAAAGTCGGTGAACTCTCTTCCTTCTCATTTCACATAACCCCCCCACCGCCAGTCTCCTTGTCTTTCTCCCCCCAAAAAGGAACACTTTAATCTGTTGTTGTTGTTGAAATAAAGCTATTTATGAGCCTCTGTTGTGACCCTCACGTGCTAATAGCTCTCTGGTGTTGTTTTACTGTCTAAAGCCCCCTGGTGGACCATAGGCTGTACAAAAGGGTGAGTTTAGCTGCCTGCTAGCCAGTTTCTCTTTCTCCTCCATTTTCAATATTTTGCTTTTTGCTTGCTTGCATGGGGCTGCAGCCTAGGTATGCCAGTAAGTTTCACATCCATTTTGAATGAAATGAGATAAAATAAGAACTAACCCTAACTACTAACACGGCTACTCCACCCCGCAGGACAGCAGTCTCAACCGTAGCTGTGCCGGTGCATGAGTGAGCGCGAGGGAGGGCCTTCTCCCCGCAGGGCATGCTCAGAACTTGGGGGAGAAACCTTCACTGTTACCAGAAAACACTGGTGGGGCACGTCTCAGCAAGGCTGCTCTGCAGGGAAACGGTGCGCGAGCGGTTATGTGGGGTGAATCACCTGCCACCTGAAGCGCCCTCGGCTCCCGTGGCCCCTCCCGCAGACGCACTGGGCCCGACACGCTTTGGCCTCGCTTTGTCTTTATCAAACTAATCTGTTTCTTGTTCAGAATCACTGTTTCCCCAAGAGCCCCACGGTAGTTCCCCTTCCTAACACTCCCTTCCCCTGGTGCTCTGAGGTAAGTCAGCCCACAGAGTTCCCGTCAGACCCTCCAGAACATTCTCCACAGGGGAGAGAGCGGGCCAGGGCGGCCCCAAGTAAAGAAAAGGCGATGTCAGGGGCCTAAAATGTGTATGTCCTGTGCCGTGCTGGAGACGGGATGTCCCGTGGGGTTTGTGTTTCAAAGACGTGACAGCAGATGGGTGTCCACACCAGGACGAGTGTCCCCGCTGCGGGCAGCACGTGACGCCGGCTTGTGAGGAGCCACGGGGGGCGGATCTCTGGACACGGGCACGAGGCGTCCTACGTCAGGGGCTGGGGCAGGCAGCTGGTGTTTTAAATCTGGAGTGGAATTCACCAAAATCAGATGAGTTGGATCAATAGGGCATTTCCCTGTAGTCGTAAGGGCAGCTGCGTCTAAAATAGGACAGGGGCGCCCCTCTCAGCTCCACTCAGCGCCTCCTTCACCCCACGCCAACCGCAGTCACCCGCGTCCAGAGCAAAGGCCACAACTCAGAAGCTGCTGGAGATACTGTCTCCCATCTAACTAGACCAGTGCTCGTAGGTCTCCATTCTCTTTAAAGTCAAAGGTTGACAAACTTTGTCTTAAAATGCCAGACCGTGTGTATCCCAGGCTCTCCCACAGCCACGAGCAGTGGGCGCAGCCGGTAGAGCCGCTTCCCATGCGCGCTGGCCAGGCGCGGCCCACAGCTAGAGCCCGCCAGCCCGAGGTGACAGGGTGAGTGTGTGTACGGAGACCCGTTGCTGTGAGAGACTTCATCTCGCCACTGTAAAACCATGGATAGTAGCTAAAAAGGAGGCTTATTTAAAATATTAAGGAGCTGAACTCATTCGTAAATTTAACTAGTTCCTCTTTAGAATTAGACGGTTCACTGTTGAATCACTTCATGTTCCCTGGGGTGGAGCTGGCTCAGAGATGTCTGTATTTGGAAGAGGAGAAAGGACATGTCTCCATTTCTCTCTTCCAGTCCCTTTCACTCCGTGTAGACAGAAGGTATTTCCTTCCACTTGAGGCCCCCCCATGAGAACAGATGTGGCCCGGACAGTCTTTTTTCCCTGAAAGTTGTCATGTCCGTTGTGCTCTGTGCAACAGAGTCGGTCTGCTGCAAGGGACCGATGTTCTGGTAAAAGTAGTTGCTGACGCACTTGTGATGACAGGAGTGTGTTTATCCGGAGACCTGGTGCTATAAGAGACTTAACATCTCACCAATTTAAAACCATGGATAGTAGCTAAAAAGGAGGTTTATTTAAAATATTAAGCAGCGGAACTTAATTAGTTTCTGGTACATTGATGATCATTTTTAAAAGTGCATTTTCTAAAGGTGCTTTTCAGTCCAGCCAGAGCCCTGACCTTAAGTTCACAGGATCCCGCTGCCTTCCGCCCTCAGCTTCTGTGGCCCCTGTGGAAATTCCCAACATCCTCGCGCTTGCCAGTCTGCGGGGAGTTTAATAGTTCGGGGCCGAGAGGCTGAGCTTCCTCCTGGCCTGGTGATGTCTGTGTGCCCGCAGGGGAGTAGCGTGTGAGTGGCTCCGTCCAACCACCCACAAGCCTTCTCCCATCAGATAGCTCAGCGTGACTGATGGTCTCCAAGCTGAACTCTCGGGACACAGCACATTCTCAGAGCAGCATTTCTGTCAGAGAAGACAGTTTACTTACTGATGTAGAAACTAGACCACAGTTCAGATGTTTTAGCATTAAACCTCAAAAGATAGTATTTGAGGGTCCTCCCTGGTGGTGCAAGGTGTTAAGTCTCAGCACTATGAAGCTATCGGCAGCCACTGCAGCACGAGTTCGATCCCTGGCCAGGGAGCTGACCCACAGGGCGCAGCAGACCGCTCCTGTCTCCCCGCTGCTCCCCTCAGCAGTGGATTTCAGTAGATCTGCCTGTTTTGCTCCCCACTCTGTCTCTGGTAAATCCTCTCACCTCGGGCCTGTACCCCAGCTATTGTATGCTTAAATTTATAAATAAAATATTTTTTTTTAAAAAAAGGTAATATTCGAACACTTACAGAATTAGATTTTATGTAAAACACTCTTTGAACCCAGTCCCGTGTTAACGAAGCAGAGAGCGATGGAAACAGGCCCGAGAGGTGAATCCCAGCTGCACAGCAGTCAGAAAATGGCATTCCTGTCTTCAGATTATTTGTTTTCCCTTGGCAAGGCCAAGCACAAGCACCAGGTTCCTCTGCACTGCCCAGCTTGGGTTGACGCAGCCCTTCCTCAGGCGGACATGCCTAGTCACTCACTGTCCCTGACTCACTCAGTGCATAGTGTGGCCCTCTGGAGTTCCAGACGCTGCTGGGGACATTTGTCCATTTGTCCTGGACACTGAAGCTATTTTAGACTACACTCTGGTTATACACAGGCCGTTGAATCGACAGTTTCCATTATTTTTCTCAGCTAATTGAGGTGTTGCGCAACTTTGAGCAAGTGATGGGAGAGATTTTAAGGTTGAGGAAACGTGAAATGAGCGTGTGGAAAATGCCACTTCCCAGGAGACGCTGTTTGGTTCTGCAGCAGAGACCTCATGCAAAGAAACAGGGGAGCAGCTGAGGCACCCCACAGCTTCGGCCCCAGAGAAGTGAGGCCATGGGACGATGCCTCTTTCTCTAGTTAGAAAGCGGCTTCCCACTTCTCCAAGACAAAACCTGCTTGTGGGTAACAGAAAATGTGCTTACAGATCAGCGCGGCCCCTCTCTGAAAAGCACTCCTAGACAGATTCCTTCTCTCCCTGAATGTGATGGTCACTCCCTGGCAGGCCTCACGGCGGGTGACACTCCCTACAGGCAGCAGGCTAAGCAGAGGGAATTCTGGTGTTTAAATAACGTATTTCCTGTAAATTGCCAGCCTAGTCACTCATAGTCAGTGACTATCTTACTGTAGTGAAAGAACCCTGATTGGAGGAAGAAGAGAGAGCACATTTTGTTCACAAAAATGTAGCAAGAGACTTCCTCTGTACTCGACCGCAGGATTTCCAGATGCTTAACCTTGCCAGGTGTGGCCAGTGACCTTGGTAAGTGGTGCTGCCGGTGCAGATGGTTGAGAGCAAGCAGCGGCCCGCGCCGAGTCGGGGTGGGTGGGTAGCAAGGTGGGTTACGCTTGCACCTTGCTTTGCTGCGGGCACCTTGCTCCAGGGTCAGTTCTCTGACCACGTTTGAGTGTAGATTGTTCACTGAGAGAAGCGAGACAGAGCCGTAGCGTTCGGCTGCCACGGTGCCCTTCCGTAGTTGAAACTGACACTGAGGCGCATTTGCCAGGTGGCCCATTGTATTCAGCGAGGAGTAAGGAACGAACGTGGGATGTGTCACCGTGGATGCAGTTTCAGTACCCAAAGTAATTTTGTCTTACTTGCCTCTTTTAGGAAATGAATATTTTTGGAACACAGTGGTGTGTGTTAAATGGCAGACAACATGCTCTGTGCCATTCTTATCAGGCCTCTCTGTCTTTTTTGTTTTGCAATCCAAATGAGATTTCTGGAAAATGGCAAGATCTCTGTTTTCCTAAATTCCCCACGAGCTATTGCAGCTCTCAGAGCAACAGGTAACTAAGCAGAAAGCCGCCCCCGCTGCCCTTGTCTTCTTGACGTCCAGCATTGCGAGGCCGTCCCTGCTGAAATCACTGACTCATGAAGCATTCCTCTGGCCGAGCACTACCAAGCTTGCCTTGTGCTTTACCCATGGGGCCATTCTTTGCACAAGTTTCTGGAGCAGGCCTCCTTCATGGACCCATAGTGGCCGTTGGACGTCCGATGGAACTGGACCTGTGGGCTGCTGGCTTTCGTGCTGTTGCTTACCACATCACTTCAGTACATGACGGTGCCACTTTTGTGGGGGGAGGGGGGTGGGGGGAGGGGGATTTAGGCTGCAACAATATCCCAGAGTAGTGATTCTTTTCAGCCTAGAATGCTTGGGAACTTCCTGGGATTGTGTTTCATTTTGCTGGTTGAATGGTCACAGGCCCAAATCGCACTATCCTCGGGGCCTGAGCTCCAGCCCAGGGTTACAGGTCCGAGGTCCAGTTTCCTGGGGTTTGGCCTCCCGACAGCCACCTCGCCTGTGCCTGCGGAGGCCATCGTGTCTACTGCAGTCACTGCCTTCATGACCTCCACACTGCTGTGCCTGTCTTCTGCGTAAAGCTGTTCAGAAGTCAGTAAGATCACGACGGGGTCTGTTTTTGTAGAACCTTCGTTCCAGTTCTTTCTTAGGCCTGGACAGGTCTAACAGACAGTTCCACTTCCTTAAGAGAAGCCCAAGCTCACCAAGCCCAGGGACACTCCCTGGGGTTTGTGTAGCACAGGCAGCGTGTGGCTGGCAATGCCTGTATCTGATGGCATAGGCAGGGGCGCCACAGCGACTAGATTTTCAAGTATAATTTCATTTCAAAAGTTCAGTCCGTAGTCACCAAGTTTGCTTACTGGACAGCCTGCTTAGAACACATGTGCTGTCAGTGAAACGAGTTCCACCGATGATTTGGGGTTGGGTCTATAAAATTTCCCTCTTTTTCCTTCCCTGATTTTTTCAGTTGTTCCCTCTGTCATGTGAACACGACATAGTGACAGGTGTCAGGGCATAGATGGTTAGTACAGGTAACCGGTGGCTGGGAAAAATCTTAAGAACGTATCTGTTCCAGAGGGTGACAAGCAGGGGCAGTTATTATTTGAAAAGAAGCTCATACTCATTGAAGCACATTCTGGAAACACAAATAAGCAAACAATCACGCGAAGATAAGACTGTTAGCCGTTAGTGTGGCTAGAGGGATTTTTAGTTAACATGTGCTTTTTAGTGACTATCCCTGCTGATCTACTGTTCCTGTAATTACTTCAAACACTCTGATGTGGATTATCTATTTCTGGCTTGTCAACAAACATTCTAGTGTGAGATATTCTAAATCACTTCTGTGATAGAATTACTTGTTTTCTGTTTCTTTGGAAGCAATATAACATTCAGACAGTGTCTTGTCTAATTGGCATTTGATTCAAAACAAAAGAAAAAAAGCACCTCTATCTTATCCTAATACTCTACCCTCAAGGAACATAAAACTCCACTTGCGACACCAGTGGGGCAGGTCACTTCCATCTAAACTTTCAGAGGCAAGATGCTATGACACATCTGCAGATGAGAGAAGGAAGCTAAACATGTGCTGCCTCCGTCCTTAGACTCAGTCTTTTCACACGTGTCGCATGTCTAGACCTGAGTTCTGAGAGCAGTAAGTACATTTTATGTGCAGGTTTGTTTTTTTCTCCGAAACATGTTAATAAAATCAGCCTCAGGTCTCGTAAAGGATGACATCCCAGAGTTGAGAAAACTTAATTGTCGTCATCAGAACCTCTTCATCTCATGCTTTGGAAATTTTCCAAAAGCCTGTTTTCTATGAAGTTTTTTTGAAAAACCAATAAAAGAATTTTTTCAATGTTTCATCCTGAGATATTAGAGGCAGCAGAGTGGGGTGAAGTTAGGCTCGCAGCCCGCTCCCCTGCACTGTGTTTCAGGTTGGGGTGTCCCGGGCAGGGCTCCCCTGGCCTCAGGTTCTGCCCATACATGTTGGAGATAATGGCCTGAATAAGCTGGCAAGTGCCATGTGACTTGGGGAGCTGTTGGCACGTAAGCATTCTCTTCCCTTTTCAAAATTCCTCCTTTAAAAAACTAAAAACTATGCCTGCTAAGTCATTTAAGTCATTTCCTGTCACTTACAATGCTTGCATACTGTGGAAGCTTCATCACGAAACTGAAGAAGCAATCTCCACGTTAGCTCAGTTAGGACAGACTGGGAGGTATTCCTGAAAGCTGGGTGCTCCCATTCTCCCTGTGCGCCCCTCGGGGTCACTTCTGAGTGGACGAGTGTCTCTTTATCTCAGTGGCCCATGAGGTCGCCACTGGTTTTACAGCAGGGGATTTTCACGGGGGCTTCGAAACACGATGAAGTCCTCGATTGACTTTTTAATCAGTTTCAAAAGAAACTGAAAACATATGTGACCATTTTAACTAGAAGAAAAGTCACACCCACTGGTACCAGCTGATTACAGATTCTTTGGTCTGAAACGTGCAAAACATTTCCAGTTGACAATCCTTTTTATTTCCTCTCGATGGTGAATGTAATATTCTGGAAGCATCCCTGCTCACTGTAGGGAAGCCGTGAATGGACATCTCTGTGTGTATGCTACCAGATTCTGAGTTCAGGAGTCTTCGGATTCTAGAAGTCTCTTCAGTGATGGAGTCACTTGCATATTTGTGGCCGAGTTCTGTACCGGCGCACCGGGCACACTCAGCCCCAGGCAGCATGCACATTTTGCATAAGTCAGCACAGAGGTCTGTACACGTGCGGACGTTGCATGCCCAGGAGTCACGTTGGCATCAGTGCACGCCTTGCATTTTTCCAGCCAAAAGGGCTGATAGTCTAGATATTGCATGTTTAAAAATTGAACACAGACGATAGCATGTTTCAATTTTTAAAAAGCCATTTATCAAGTATGCATGTCCAAAACCAGGGACCTATAATGACGCACAATTCTGTACTGTAGTGGAATCCAAATTAGCCTGAAATTTTTAAGAATCCGTGGCATATTTATTTATAAAATTCAGAAGTAAATACTACCTGGGTCCAGCTATGAACATGGCCCCAGATGCCGAATACAGCTGTTGAGAAAAGAGGCTTTGCCAGTTTTGCAGATGTACTGTTTGGTCAAGCTGGGTGCATTTAGTAACTAAACCAAACAGGTCTTCCAACATTATCATTCTTTCTAGTAGTAATGATGGTGAAATGATAAAGCTTTTTTTCTGAAAGAGAGCACCTTCTCTTTGAAGAGGTTGTATCAGCTTTGCGGTACACTCAGAAACGAATCTGCTCGGAGGTGGTAAATATAATTACTTTCTTAACTTGCTCTTATAGCTGCTAAGCCTTCCGTTGAGTCGGCCAGCCTGTGGAGGGCAGCAGGCAGCCGTTACGCTGTCTCAGAATGTCTTCTTCCCACCCAAGTGTCACCAAGAATCTAGTTAGCAAGTAAACGAGCATTTGTTTGAAAATGAAAGTTAAGTTCATTGGTACAACTCAAAATACCAGGGAGCCCTTCCTCTCAGGGCGTGTGGGGAGTGAGGTTTAGAACGACCAGCTGTTGAGAAACACCATGTGAGGTCTGAGAAACTGCCGCTTCTGTCCGGTGAAAGTCATCCTCTCACACCCATTTCTGGGAAACAAACGTCACTGTGGTTCGCAGAGCTACAAACTCAGTGTGGCTTATCCGGCACGGCCGACCTCAGAAAGCAGGCCCTGGGGTCACCCTGGCTTCTGATCTTCCTGCCATCCAGCTCTTAACTCATCAGTAAAGATGAACATTATTGCAGTTCACCCACTCATCCGGGGTCCCATCTCCATTGGCAGCCAGGTCAAAAAACCAAGGCACATTTTTATGTGGAAAAATAGAGACTGGAGGTGATCATTAACGAATAATCGGCTGTTGGGAGCTTCCCAGGATGCTGTAACAATTCTATTTAAATTTGACGACGACCCTTGACAGCTCTATAGGACAGAGCATCTCGTGCTGTGCCCTGCCGCTGCCCACCTCGGAGCACCGGGGAAGCGAGCGAGCGTGATGTCTCTGAAGTGTGCAGTGGGAGGAGAGTAAGGCACTGTGACAATCAGAAAGACACCACAGTATGTGAGTGAGGCTTTAGGGTTGCTCGGATGGGAGACAGGGTTCACAGTAGCTCGGCCTGGCAGGCCTCAGCCCAGCTCCCCCATAGCAAGGGCTAAATAACCGCGCGTGGAGCCTCCCTCCTTGCTGCAGACGGAATTACAGGGCATGAACTTGGCGGTCCACCAGGCCAAAAAGGAAGATATTTGAAGTTAGCTTTCTCTAAGGTGAGCGTGCTCTTCCCTTGGAGTTGGCGCGTAGGCCACAGGCCAGCGTGCTTTCTGATCAGAGGCTTGATGTAGCGCAGAATCTTAGGAGGGGTCATGGCTCTGAACGTCCCCCAGCAGCTCAGTAGAGGTTCCTCTGGCCGTCAATCCTGAGAATGATCTCGGTGGGTTTCCCACTCAGGGAACGGTAGACGCCCCCTCCGCGCCCTGGTGCTGTTTCACTATGTAGTTATCACCTGGTGTTTGTTCTGTTTCTCTTCCAGAGTGAAAGAATTGAAAAAGGCCAAGGGACTTGAAGACACACAGCAGCATCCCTTAGCAATGTGACATTGCTTTTCAAACTGTTTTCATTTCCGTTTTTAGCAGAGACACGCAACACACACGCACGCACACGCACACACACACACTCCCTCTGCAGTTTGGGGGCGATCAGCTGCAGGATTTTAACAGGAATGTTTTGGTCATTGCATTTGCACTTTCATGGACAACTTTTCATTTGATCAGCAAGACATCTTGGAACTCAATCTTCTGTTGGATCATGGGCAAACAAGGAACTGAAAGAGGCCTCCTTCCCTAAGGAGGGAGCCGGCTTCCTTCTCATATAGGGCTGTATTCAAACATCGTGTGGAACTGTACAAATATTTATACCAAAAATATTGATAAGAAAAGGTGGGGATGCACTAGCGACAAGGGAGAAGACTGTTTCCTGCACCTGTCAGTCATTTCCAAGAAGCTGAATCTTTGGGGTTGATTCTCAGTGGAGGACCTGGAGCGTACAAATCTGTGCCGGGTCCGCGTGTTCTCATTTCCTTCACTGTTTCGATCTGATTTTGTTCGTGTGTTCGTTTCTGTTTTAATCTCTACAGCACACTTAATGCAACTTTTGAAATCTGCAGGTTTTTAATGTCTTGTGGGAATTTGCAGAGGGGCGGGTGTGTGGTGGACGGGGAATGCGCGGGGAATCATGGGAAACAGCTTACAGAGTTTAAATTTAGTTTCTGGTCCCCAACCCCCCCCCCCCCAAGAACCTGCGAGTATAGATAGTCATCATCTTGTCCCCTTTCTCACGGTCGGCACTTTAATTTCTTTGCCTTACTTTCACGTGCAATGAGAATTAACTTAGAGAAATTGGTAAAGCATGTAGCTTTTTTAAGTAACCTTGGAAACTGTAGTCATTCTAAGGAATCATAAACCTTGCCTGGACATTTGCCACCTAAAAGATCAGAGTGGTGCTGCGTTCTGGCCAGTAAATCCCATTATTTTTGGCGATATCTCATCCAAACGGAGCAGTTTCTGTGTATATATAGAAGGTAGAAATGGAAAGTGAGAAAATATTTGAAAGGGATTATATTAATTGCTAAATATTTTATTCACAAAGGTCAATAACATGGCAAGATAAAATTATTTGTATAGTTTTGTCTGAATGAGCGAGAAAAATGTGGATGTATTGTTTGTACATATTGTATATATTAAAGAGATATGTGCATGAAACCAAGAAAAAAGAAATGAACAAAAGCAAAGCATTAGTGGCTATGGTCTGTAAAATGAAACAAAAAAAAAAAAACACTTTATTTCACTATAAGAGTACTTTATTTTAAATGTTCTTTAGAAGAACATTTTGCTAAAGCATGACTAAACTGCAAAAAAAAAAAAAGAGCTACTGTATTTAGACTTAGGAAAAAAGGCAGAGTAACATTACTTAAAAAAAAGGATATGTTTACATTTAATTTTGGCTACCAGGAGTTTATTTTATTTTATTTAAAAAAATTTTTTTTTGCCAATGGTGCCAAGTAATGTGAATGCTAATATTGCTTAAGAAAATTAAGTTACTTTTGCTAAACAGATAATCATAAGATGAATCAGTATATAGCTTAACACCATCCACTCACTCCGACAAAGAACACTTAGAACGATCAAAACCTGACAAAAGAAATAGTATGAAAAGTAGAAAAATGTCTCACGTTTTCATATCTCCTGTTGGAAATCAGAAAATGTAAAAAAAAAAAATACTGCACACAAAGATCCTAAAAATCAAAAAGATGCAAACTGGTCTCGTAGGGATGTCGTGATCTATTACTGTGTCCACATCATGAGGAGCCAAAGAAATCGGATGCTTTTAAAAATTAAACTATTAAAGCTAAATTGAGAGAATAATGTGCGCATTTGCCGATGCCAGTTTAAGATTCCCAGGTTACATTTCAGGATCAGTTGGTGTGAGAAGCTGAGATCACCGGTTTTTCTTGGTTCTGGCTGCCAACTGTCATTTCAAACTCAAGACTTCTTGTGAAGCCTGAAAATACTCACAAATAAGCTTTTAAACTGGTGTCTTTGGAAGGAAAGTAGATACAAAAACGATTGTGGTAAAAACTGGGGTCAGTGCTCTTGGTGCCTTTTCTATAATTGTACTTGTTTTTTAATTACTTCCTTTCACTGCCAACCTCGAATTACTGTACAGTATACGTCTTACTGCTTGTGATCAGCTTCGACAACAGTGGCAGCCCCACACCCAGAGCCACCTGTACATTTGTAAACTGACCTGACTCGATTTTGTTTTTAAATGTGTGGGTTATGTTGCAGCGGTTGCAGTCCCCCAAGCCCCTCTTATTTTACACAATTTGACGTATAGGAGGACACTGAGTAATTTACAGACACAATAAATGGGAATCGAATGTGCAAGCCAGCTCTTTCAGAATATCCTATATGAACACCGAATTTAGGGACGTTTATTCCATTGATTACGGTACAAATAACCGATCTTTTGACAAGAGTAATGACCTCAGTGGATTTGCTTTAACCCTCACATTTTTTTTTTTTAAATGTTTCACATGCTACATTATTAGCTGAGTAAGTTAGAAAATTCCGGAAGATAAAGACTGACACAGAATGAGGAGGGTTCTTATGGAGGGGATAGGAAGTAGGTTCCAAACCTTCCTGTGTAACTTACCAGTACAACTGTGAATCCCAGGTGAGGTTCAGATGCACTTCCACCGGAACGAAGCATCTCTGACGCTCTTTCTTGGTTGCGAATCTTCATTTTGAATATAAGACGATAGGTAAGCGCAGCTCTCTTGGATAATCTGAATTCCCAAGTGCCAGGAGTAGGATTTCATTATAAAATTAATAGCTAATCTTATTCTGTCTCCTGAAGATTTAATTGCTATTCTTGTTACCCATTTGAAATCAGCTGTACTGTGTGAACGAAATAAAGACAATAACTTGAACCCCTCTCTGGCTGCACGGTCGCTTATGGCAGTTCCACACAGTAGGTGGCGCCCAATGGGGGGTCCCTGAGACTTGCATGTAAAACTAGTCTAGATGTCTTCTTTTTTGTAAGTTTTATTTTTGTAATTGTGCATGTAAAGCATCATTGAATCAATGGATCTGTTGAAGAACTCAGCTGCTGGAAACCATGCAAAATGTTTTGAATTGCCCTTAAAATATGGAAAATGTTTTCTGAATGCTTTATATTCTTTCTGCTGTAAATTAAAAATGAAGAAAATTTCCCCATACTATGTGTGTGTTTTGCTTCAACTTCACCTGATGCCTTTCAAACCAGACAAAATCATTTCAGGTATATCCTTCTATCTAAATAGTGTTTGACACTGAGCGTTGCACCGTTTCAGATGTCCATGAAAGGGACGGTTTCTCCATAAAGCCAGTTCCAGAAACACTTGCTTTTCAGATCTCTTCCCTCCAACCAATCAGTCATTTGTGTAAACCAGAGCAGGCATTTGAAAGTTAAAGACACCAAAAAGTTCACCTTTTCTGTTAAATCCTGGGAAGCTTTTAAAAAGGCATTTCTGGTTGAGACCTGCTGCTAGTCTGGCATCACCGTTTCATTCCCAGTCACCTAAGCTTCCCACTCTCTGCCCTCCTGCTGGAAAATACTGCCTGACAGGGCTGCAACCCTGAGAAGCATGGGGTGGTCCAGGGTCCCCCACCGAAGTGGCCTTCCCCTTGCTCGCTTAGCTTCCCTGGCTGTCCAGTCTCGACTTCCCCTGGGCCCAACCTGCCTGCGGCTTGTGCGCCCCCATCATGTCCACCTGCTCTTCGTAGGCGTCTGTGCCTCCGCTGCCTGGAAAGTTCTCCTAGCTGCTCCCCCACACCCCCACCTCCTCCCCAGGGCCTCAGGTTTATTCTGACAGACACCTGCGTTCCCCTTTTCAACGCTCCCTGCAGAGTTAAAGAGGTCGCTTCCCCTTTCACTTCTCTTCGGCCCCCAGGCGACCCGCCTCTGCGCCCCGGGTGGGCCTGGTGTGGCCCCTGCGGCGCACGCCTCGTGACCCGCGGGCGCACGGAGAGGGCGCCCCCCGCGATGCCTGCGACAGCTCCCAGACGGGCGTCCCGTCGCATTTTAACTGGACGCGGGCGGCGCGTGTCCCGCACCCAGGGGACAGCGCCGAGTTACGCAGAAGCACACGGGCCGTCTCCGGTGCGGTCGCGGCCAGAGAAACGGCCCACGGGCCCGGGGAACGTGCCGGGCTCACACAAGTGACGCGCCCTTTCCCGGGCCGGGCGCCCGTCGGAGGTTGGTCGCCGCCGGCGCCCGGGCACCCCGCCCCTCGCGCCGCGCCGAGCCCCGCCCCCAGGCCCCTCAGGCCCCGCCCCTCCAGGCGCACCCCACCCCTCCGGTCCCCCCGGCAACCACCCTCGCGCCGCGCCCTGCCTCGCCGACCCCTCAGGCCCCGCCCCTCGCGGCGCTCCCAGTGTTACCCCCCCCGCCCTGCCCCTCGCAACGCTCCCTGCCGTTCAGACCCCGCCCCTTGAGGCACGCCCCGCCCCTCCGGGTCCTCCCCCACCACTCCTCGCGGCGCGCTCCACTACGTCGACCCTCAGGCCCCGCCCCCTCACGACGCGCCCCTCCCCTCCCGTCCCTCTGGCACCGGCCCTGGCCGCGCGCCCCGCCCCTCCGGCCCCGCCTAGTGACGTTATGCCCCCGCGCCGCCGCCCCGCCCAGCTCCTCAGCTTCTGGTCCGGCCGCGCCGCTCCGCCGACCCTCGCCCGCCGCCGCCACCGCCAAAATGTGAGTGACGCCCCGCGACGCGGGCGGCCTCGGGCTCCCCAGGCGGCGCCCCGCGGCGCCGCCGACCGCCCCGGGGGGCCCCGCGACTGTCGGGTGGCTGCGGAAGGGCGAGGGCGGGGCGGCCGGGGCTTTCCGGAGGTCGGGAGCGGCCCCGGCTCGCCCTCGCCCCTTCCCGCCTGTCTCCCCCGGTCCCAGGGTCCCCGGAGGCGGGGCCCACAGCCCGGCCTGGGCCGTCTGCTCGCTGCCGGGCCCTGGGCGGGCTCCGGAAGTGGCGGAGAAAGGACCTCGGCCCTGCCTCGAGGCACCAGCGGTCGGCGTGCTCTCGGCGAGGGGGCCGGGCCCGGGTCTCCCTCTCAGCGAGGTCCCCCTGTAGTGGCCCCTGAAAACGTGGGGGTTCCGGGGCAGCGTTCAGAGAATGCTATAAAGCATCGCGAGGGCCGTCTGTGCCCGTTCCAGTCTGCTGGTTGCTCACTTGCAGCGGAGAAAGGAATGGGTGTTCGCCTGGTTCCCTCCAGGAGCCAGGACGCCGTCCTGGGGTGTTCCTGCCGAGGCTGCTGTGCCAGGTCACAGTGGCTGAGATCCAGATCCGTGGAACACACGGGACCCAGTCTGGCCACGGGCTCTACGACACCCGGCTGTGTTGACTTTCTAAACCTTTCTTTGCCCGTCTCTAAAGTAGGGTTAAAAGCATAGTAAACCCACTTCAAAGAGTTCTGAGGATTAAGTGAGAAAATGCACCAGCACATGGTTCTTTACTGTTACCTGTCAGAAGCGAACCGTGAGGGCAGGGGTGGGGAGCTGCTGCTTCCTTGGTTTTTGATGCATGGTGGATGTAAAATAACCGTTGAATCAATAAATCAGTGACTGTTGTAGCAAGACCCATGCTAGGTGTTGGCTTGGCTACAGAAAAGAATTCTAAGACACAGGAGCCTGTGATTAGGGAAGGGAAGACATCTCGTGTGTGTGTGTGTGTGTGTGTGTGTGTGTGTATCTGAAAAATCAAACCATTGTCAACCAAGTAATGCAAGCAATAGGGACATCAATGCTAGAGTGGGTCAAGAAAGATCTGCCTGGGGAGAAATAAAGTGTTTGGCGAGGAATTTCAAAGATGAGTACCTGTTACAAGAGGGAGCATTGCTTCAAGTCACCTTTTGCACTCAACACACCTCTCTGCATAGAGTGTTCCTGACCCTTCTTCTGTAAATGATCAATTTCTCTTGGAAAAAAATACATTCTGTGATAGTTCATGACTATAAAAACAAATGGAAAGATCAGAGTAACGGTGCGTTGAAGTAGATGTGTGCCTTGAAATAAGTCATAAAAAGTTGGAAAGTACAATTTATCTACTTTAGGATCAGGTACTTCAGTGATGCAAAGTAGATCCCATTAAAAATCTTCACTTTAGACCCTCATCACTTTTAACATGTGAATGAGTCTTGGAAATTACAGAGGAATTAGAAGAAATGGCATTAGAACCTCTGTTCGTTCCACAGGAAGGAGTTCTTTTCCTGCTGTAGTTCTGATTCCTAACACTGAGATGCCTGGAATAACAATTTCATACTTTTTTGTGTAAAGACTTATTTTATTTTCATTTTTTTTTAAGATTTATTTATTTTATACAAGAACTGGGGTACAGGTCAGAAGCATGGGAGGGTGAAAGAGTTCACCAGAGACAGCAGGGAACAGAACAGGCAGACTGACGAAATACACTGCTGAGAGGAGCAGTGGAAGAGGCGGGAGAGGTCTGCCGTGCCATGTGGGGTTCTTCCTGGCCAGCGGAGAATCAAACCAGCGCTGCAGAGGCTGTGGACAGCTTCGCAGCGCGGAGCTCAACCGCTGTGCCACCAGGGAGGCCCTCATTCTTTTTTCTTAAGATTTATTTATTTTGGGACCTCCCTCGTGGCAAGGGCGGTTGAGCACAGCACTGTGAAGCTGTCCACAGCCTCTGCGGTCGGGTTCGATTCCGGCAGGCCACTGAGATACCCACATGGCATGGCATTTTGTATACAAAAATAGTAAATTTTTAAAAGATTTATTTATTCATGCATATAAGAACCGGGGTACAGGCCAGAGGTGTGGGAGGGTGAGAGAGTTCACCAAAGACATGTACAGGCGGGGAACAGAACAGGCGGATTGATTGAAACACACTGCTGAGGGGAGCAGTGGGCGAGACAGAAGAGGTCTGCCATGCCATGTGGGTAGCTCGCTGGCCAGCTGGGGATCGAACTCATGCTGAAGTGGCTGCGGACAGCTTCATTGCGTCTTAACCCCTTAACAAAAGCAGGGACGTGTAGGCCAGAGGTGTAGGGTAAGAGGATTCACCAGAGACAGAGTGGGGAGCAGAACAGGCAGATCTACTGAAATTCGCTGCTGAGGGGAGCAGCAGGGAGACAGGAAGGTCTGGGCCATGTGGGTAGCTCCCTGGCGGGGTATGGAACTCAGGCTGCAGTGACAAGTGATACTTGATAGCACCGAGACATAACCCCTTGCGCCACCAGGGAGGCCCTGGCATCCTCATGCTTACACAGATGTGGCTGCAGTAAGAATGTGCTCAGCATGTGCCTTTACATGTTTCAGGTCTGCAGCGGGGCCTGGAGGTTCAAGCGCTGCCCCAGGCAGTAATCGAAGACTTCAGCAGACGCAAAATCAAGTAGATGAGGTATTGTTCTTAAATGTCAGAAACATGAATTTTATATATTTTTTTAAAAAGATTTATTTACTTATTTATTTATTTATACAAGCACTGGGTACAGTCAGAAGAATGGGAGGGTGAGAGAATTCACCAAAGTCAGAGCGGGGAGCAGAGCAGGCAGAAGGACTGAAGTACACTGCTGAGGGGAGCAGCGGGCGGCAGGAGGGGTCTGCGCGCCATGTGGGACCCCCTTCCGGTGTCCGGAAAGCAGCCGGGGATTGAACTGGCACTGCAGAGGCTGCGGGCAGCTTCACAACCCAGCGCTCAACCGCTGCGCCACCGCCACCGGGGAGGCCCAGAAACATGAATTTTAAACCAACATGGATACTCTGCAGATCTGTTTAGAAAAAAGTATCAGGGAAGTGTGAGTGTAAATTCTGACTGTATCACAAATGTATCAAAAATTTGATCCCTATCATTCTGCAAGCCCTGGTGCAAATAGAAGTGAGTCTCCTAGCTCTGTGCTTGCTTTCCTGTGACAGGATTACATACCCGAAAGACAAACACCCCTCCCCAAAATTCCAAGAACCCCTTTATAATGTGTATTTTGCCCCAATAAAAAAGAATTGGAAAAGGAAAATGATCCACTTTATAAAATAGAGTAATAGGGTAACCAATAAGGGTTCGGGCTATAGATTGTGCAAGCCAGAACCAATTCTGCTGGCCAGATTTTTCCATTAAAATGCTTTCGCCGGCAGCCCGACTTACTGGTTACCCCACCTGAGCAAGCCCCTGCAGACCTTTACCTGATTGTTACCCACTGACATCCAGAGGCAGACGCTGGCAAGCTGCTCTTGCCCAGCAGATGTGTATTTGTGGGATTCTTGAGTTAAGGTACTTTCATGGCATCTTTCGTTCTGCCCTGTCTGTTCAGAACTACAACTGAAGATTGTTTGAGAAATTGAGACTGGTATTTCCTTTCTCCTAAAAGCCGTCTCTGTCCAACAGAGATGCCTTGGTCTTTCTGCCTTTAACTGCCTTAAAATGCAGAGTTAAACTGATGTTAGGTTCTACTGTTAAATCATATGTAATATTTTGATCTGATCATTTGGTTTGTGAACTTAATTCTGAAACACTTATATTTTCCTGCTAAGAAAACTTAACTCTAATTCCATTCTGCATGAAACTTAGTAACAAAACCAAATTCTTAACAAAAAGAATTTTAAGGAGAGCTTTTTTTTTTTTTTAAATTGAGGTGAAATGACACCTGATGAGCCATTTTAAAGGGTACAGTTCATTGGTCCTTGCTGTATTTGAAGTGCTACTGCCATGTAGTTTTGCCAGTTTTTCACCATGCCAGAGAAATATCCTATATACACTTTTAGTAATCACTCCCCATGCCCCCTTTTCTCCCATTCCCTGGTAACTGTTCAGCACTTTCCTGTTCTGGGTGTATCATATAAAAGGGGTCATTATAATATGTGGCCTTTTGTGTCTGGCTGCTTTCTCTTAGCGTAATGTTTTCCATGTTCATCCAGTTGTAGCGTCTGTCAGAACTTTGTTCCTTTGTACGGCTGAGTAATATTCCCTTGAATGTGCACATCGTCATGTGTTCACCCTTTCATCTACTGAAGGATTTTTGAGATGTTTCCTCTTCTTGACGGGTTTGGATAATGCTGCTGTAAACATTTGCATTAAAGTTTCTGTGTGGATATATGTTTTCATTCTCTTAGGTAGCTTACTAGGAGTAGAATCGCTGGGTCACATCGTAATTGTATGCTTAACTTTTTGAGGAACAGCTAGATTTCCACAGTGGTACTATCATTTCACGTCACCACCATCAGTGTCCAGGAGTTCCTGTTTCTCCACTCCTCCTTACTCTGCCTCTTCTTTCTCTTTTTTCTTTTTTTTTTTTTTTTTTTTAGAGGCATGTTTATTTCTTTATTTATTTGTTTGTTTGTTCTGTTTACACATGCACTGGGTACAGTCAGAAGCGCGGGAGGGTGAGTGAGAGAGTTCACCAGAGCCAGAGCGGGGAGCAGAGCAGGCAGAAGGACCGAAGTACACTGCTGAGGGGAGCAGTGGGCGGCAGGAGAGGTCTGCGCGCCATGTGGGACCCTCCTCCGGTGGCCGGGGAGCAGCCGGGGATCGAACCGGCGCCGCAGAGGACGCGGGCAGCTTCGTAACCCAGCGCTCAACCGCTGCACCACCGGGGAGGCCCTCTCTTTTTTCTTTTTTGCATGTAGTCATCCTAGTGATGTGGAGTATCTTTTTCATGTGCCTGTTGGCCATTTGTGTATGTTTTTGTAGAAATGGGTCTGCAGGTCCATTTCCCCGTTTTTAATTGGGTAATTTCTCTTTTCAGTGTTGTGTGGCAAGAGTCCTTTGTATGGTCTAAACATGAAGCCCCTTTCAGATGTGATTTGGAAATATTTTCTTCCATGCTCTGGATTATTTTTTCATATCCTTGATAATATCTTTCGATGCACCAAAGATTTTAATTTTTTAAGTTCAATTTATCTCTGTCATTTTTCCCGGCTATAGTATCAAATCCATGACCAACTCCAAAGTTGCTAAAATGTACGTTTTCTTCTAAGAGTTTTATAGTTTTAGCTCTTATACTTGGGCCATGATCTGTTTTCAGTTAATATTAGTAGATGGGGTAACAGAGGGGTCCGTCTTCATTCTTTTGCATGTGCCTATCCAGTTCCAGCATCTCCTGCTGTAGACGTTTAAGTTGATTTCTGGACTCCTGGTTCTACTCCATTGGTATCTTTGTCTATATGATGCCAAAATCACACATTTTGGTAAATAGTAACATTTTTTGAAATTGGAGAGTGTGTGTTCTGCATCTTTTTCAGTGTTGTTTTGACTGTTTGAGACCCCTGGCAGTCCCATGTGAACTTGAGGACAACAGAAAAGATTGTCAGAATTTCTGTAGAGAGTATATTGAGGCCTTACGTCTTTCCATCACTGGGGAACATGCCGTTACCACAACACTGAGTCTAGTCTGTGATCACGGCGGCGATGTCCTCCAGCGATGCTCTGCCGCTGTCAGCCTGCACGTCTCTCGCGTCCCTGCTTGTGTTTGTCCCTTTGGATGCTGTTACATCTGGATTTGTTTCTTAACTTCTTCCTTGTTACTAGTTTATAGACACACTGATTTATGGGGTTGATCTTATATCCTGAAACTTATACTGAATTTTTTGACTCTGGTAAAGTGGTGTGTGTGTCTTTGTGCACGTATGCATGCCGCCCAGGATTTTCCATATATGGAATCACCTGCAAAGAGAGAGAATTTTACTTCTCTTCCTATTTGGATTCCTTTTATTTCTTTTTCTTGCCTTGTTGCGCTGGCCAGAACGAATGGCCAGTACAGTGCTGAGTGACAGCAGTGAAAGTGGGCGTGCCCATCGCATTCCTGATAGTACGAAATGATCTTAGGATGGATTTTAGTTGTGGGGTTTTTTAATAAATGCTCTCTTATAATATTAGAGAAGTTTCCTTTTATTTTTCATTTGCTGAGTGTTTTATCATGAAAGAGTGAGCCCCTCCTGCCCACCCCCCTTTCTTAATGATAGTCTGGCTCAAAGTAATAAAGCAATGAAGGGGGGCGCAGGGAGCATGCTGTGAATTCTGTTGAGGACTTTTGTCTTCCATTCCTGTGTGCGTGGCGTGCATGGTGGCCTCTGTCCAGGTGGTGGACATCATGAGAGTCAACGTGGACAAGGTGCTGGAGAGGGACCAGAAGCTCTCCGAGCTGGATGACCGTGCAGACGCGCTGCAGGCGGGGGCATCCCAGTTTGAAACAAGTGCGGCCAAGTTGAAGAGAAAATATTGGTGGAAGAACTGCAAGGTGATTCTCTTCTAACTGTCCTCACATAAGTCGCCCTGTGTGTTCTCAGAGAACCGACAGAGGCTACCAATACCCAGAGCCCTGAACACACACTGGCAGGGAAGCTGGATTTGGAGGGAAAAGCTCAGAGGTCACAGCAGGCTCCACGGGAGAGTGGGGTGTGGCCCGCAGATGTCTCTTGTGGCTTCCAAATAGGTGTGCTGCAGCCCCAGCCCAAACACTCCTGGCGTTGAAGGGGCAGCGGGACAGGTGCAGCACCCCACCCCGTCCCGCATGGAAGATGTGTCCATGCGACAGGCCTCTCAAGGGACCCTCTCATGGGAACAGACCGGGAAGCTTCAGCCCCCACCTGCAGACATTCAGTTTCTAGTCTGAAGGGTCGGGCAGCATCGCGGGTCGGACCTCCAGGTCTCCTTGGTGACTAGTCAGATGAGACGGGGCTCTTGCTGAACCCGTTACTCTGGTCTGAGGCGTGACTGCCGGTGCGTATCGTTGCAGATGTGGGCCATCGGGATCGCCGTGATCGTCATCATCATCATCATCATCGTCGGTGAGTCCCAGGCCCAGCGGGCAGTTCCCCGTGTGTCCGCGGGCGCGCACCTGAGGGCCAGGAGGAAAGCCCTTCTGAGATGGGGGCTGGCTCCAAGGCGTGGCTTGGAGCATTCAGTAAATGCGATGTTCTTACATAGACAGGAGCCTTTGCTGTCAGAGAAAACGATTCACTTACACTGAGCGCTCAGTGTTCTCTCTGGCTGTATTTTCATCAGATGTTTACTTTTATGGGAAACAGTCTAGTCTGATGACTGAAAGCCGGACTCTGTGATCTGCAGCCCACCCTCCAGCGGTGTTAACCTCTCTGACACGCACTTTCCTCAGTTGTGAAATGGGGGTAATCACAGCACCTACCTTTTACGAAGGCAAAGCTGGATACTATGTAGAAAGCGCCCCATGGTGGGTGGTGTGTACTAGTACCAGTGTACACGTGCGCGTGGACGCGTGTGCACATCCAGCTCCTGCTGTTCTACGCATCTCATTGGAGCGACCGCTGCCATGTTCCCAGCATATGAGACCCTCCAAGGAATCACGTCTTCCTTTCTGAGAGCTCCTTGACAGGGACATGCCTTGTAACAGCGGGGTCCTGTTGAATCGTTTCTTTCGAAAGTGTCCCCCAGCCCCCCACGAAATGCAGGGAGAAAGCCTCTAGTTAGGAGCCAGCCAAGTGGAACTTCTGTTCACAGTTAGACTGCAGCATTTGATGCCCATTCCGGATTTGCACTGAGAGACTAAACTGCTATTTTCCCTGCCTTTTCTTTTTTATTTTTGCCTCTCCCCTGCTTGTTAGTGTGGAGTGTTTCTTCATGAAGAACCAGTGAAACTCCAGCCTGCTGTTTCAAGAACCCTCTTCAAGACTTCGGACTCAGAACCTGCTCTGTTATCCAGCTCACCTACTGTTATATCTCAAACAATTCTTTTCTGTTAGTTAATGTAAAATTTGATTTCTAGGAAATGTGCCTTTGTTCTTACTATGCACTCCAAACCAGTGTGGTCAGCCAGCCCACGTGTGGGGGCGCCTCTGTTCCAGTGCACTGTGATCTAGAAGGGATGTTGTCTGGTTCATTGCCATTGATTCCAGTTAAGGGGATTGGTTCCAAGTTAGTTATTCTCATCCGAGGATGTTACCTTCAGAACTGCATTTTAAACCTTGGGGTAATCAGATTTCCAACTTGTGCCTTCCAGAAAGAACACTACTGCCAACACAAACCTCTGACAATAACAGGCTGTGCCTTCTTTGGTATTTTTCTGATCCTGTGTGCGAGAACCGCCTGCTGTTGTAATAAGCACTACTGACTCCTCTGAGTTTAGAAGATGCTGGTCAAGAGGTTTTGCTCTGACGTTAGATATGAAATGTTTACTTTCTTGTTGTGTATCACTACATGTTGCTAAAAATATTATTTGAATCAGAAATAATAATCCCTTTAAAACATTTTTATAAATCTGTGGCTATGACCAAAGTTACTCTTTTGCCAAAAACTTAAATGCCATTAAAATGCCCCAAAGTATGTTCCTCACAGATAAATTCAGAAAAGTGACAGATGCCACTCAAGGTGCCCTTTGGAATTAAAATTGTGGCATTGTGTGTGAGCCTTGTACGTGCCAATAGGCTGCCATGGCTCTGACATGCTGGGGTGGTGCAGGGCTGTCCCGACGCAGCCTCTCTCCCGGGAGTGAGAGAAGGTTCCACTGGACTCTTGACAGTCCCACACCTAAGCACAGTGTTTACCCAGCAGTTCTCAGCGCCTCAGCTCTGGATGCCGGTGTGTTCCTAGTAACTGAGCAACAGTTTTGTACCTTCTAGGGAGACTGTCTGTGAACTGGCCTGCGTCTGGCCCAGTCCTCAGAGACTACAACTTTTTGGAGTTTATTTCCTATTCTCATCCATATTCCACTTTCTAAACCTGTCTTCAAAATTATGCTTGCGGTTAGGCGTTGGCCCGGGCGGGACGACATCAGGTCAGCCGTAGAGGCGTGTTCTACAGTGTCAGCTGCTGCACAGGACACTGCAGTGGGGAGAAATGCTGCCCCCCCCCCCCAAGACTCGTCTTGGGCGCCTGAGGCTCCCAGCACCAGTGTGTGTAGCCTGAAGATGGAAATTCAGGAGGGAATGAAAACAGGCAAAGAGGCACTGAGGCAATGACAGGTTTTACTAGTCTGGCCCGCTGTCACTGGGCTATCCTAACTTGTTCTCACGCTGGCCTGCGACTCACAGGCAGCAACAGATGAGGTGCACCAGGACAGACTCCAGTTCTTTACTCCGTTCCCCAACATCCCTGAGCGGTGTAGCTGGCCCCTCTGCTGTGTGTGGGAGTAGAAGGTAGCTGTGGGCGGCGTACCCCTCGGCTGGGTCTTCATCGGGGCTCGCCTCCGGGCTCGCCTCACCTCGTGCTCAGTGCCACGTCCCCGCCAGCTCCTGCATTAACCCAGGAGTACCTCGCTTGTGTCTGTGCGTTTAGCTGGGAACTTGCCCGCTGCAATGAACTGAATAAAGTGTTGAGAAACAATTCTTGTCCCTGTGTGGCTTGTGGAGGGTTAGCCGTGCGGGCCGAGCCTAAAGATGGCGTTCCCTGCTGCCCCGTGTAAGCCCCAGACACCACTTTCTCATTTCCCTTCTCAGCGTCCCAAGTGCTCTGCTCCCCTAGTCTCCAGTTGCCCCATGCCCCACCCCCCGGGAAAAGTGCTTTCCAGTGTAGGATGTGAGTGGGGAACTGGCTTTCTGTCAATGGTCAGGACGTCCAGGATTTGGCTTTAGTGTGTCTGGGCTGTGCGGCCTGCAGAGTGGTGCGGAGCTGCCTGTCCTTGGCTTGGAGCGCTGCCTGCAGGGCTGGGGAGGGTGGTTTCCTGGGGGAGGGGCGCCTGTGCACACACGGCGCTTGTTCTGATCCTGCATCTTCCCCTAGATAGACGCCACCCTCACCCTACATCTGCAGTGTGACACCGTTCTGGAAGGAGTGGACTTAGTTTGCCATGAAATGCCCGTTTCCTATAAAGCCCTGCTGGGGGCGAGGAGGTGGCGCACCTTGTCTGCGGGATACTGTCCCGGGAAAGCCGGAGCGCTGTGCCTGTCTGTGCTCAGGGGCCAGGCCTCTGCGGAGTGCGATCTGTGGACTTTGGGGCCACGATCAAGCTTTTAATGGTGTATTCCCTGCCCCTCCCTTCACTGTCAGGACTCCGGGCTGTGTCCTGCGCCATCCTCTCCATGCTCTCCCTGGGCAATTATATTCGTTCCCATAATGCCATTCGTTCGTCTATGCAGGATTCCTGGCCTGCTGGACTGAGGCCTCTCAAACTCAACATGCACCAAACAGAAAAAGCAGTCCCTTGCCTCATGTCCCTCACGTCTGCCCAGACAACGGCACCGTCATCCACCCTGTCCACTCGGGCCACTGCGCTTGCGGGTCTCACGGCCCTGCTTTTACAGCTTCCACCCGGAGGCAGAGCTGCGGCTGTGCCCACATGTCACTGCCCAAAGCAAGTCACATGACCCCGTCTAGCCTCGGGTGGGGAACACCCCACCTATCACCTGAAGGAGAAATGGAGGGTTTGCCATCACTTGCCTTCCTGCCTGCAATTTCAGTCACAGGATGGAGCAACCCCCCTTCTCATGGTATTTTCCAGGGAGCTGTGACTGCTGCATGAGAACTCTACATGTGCGTCGCTAAGGAAATGTTTCCAAAGCGTGATCACTGTCAGTGGTTTTGAGTGGGGAGTCTTTGCTTTAAAATTGACGAGGTTGCTCCGTGCATCAGAGTGAGCATCCTTACAACTGGGCGGCTTTTCAGCCAGTTCGAAAAGCAACTCCCCCTCCTGCCTCATTCATGTCTCAGTGGATTGGCCCATCAAGCCTTCACAGTGACCCCTTGCTCCTCCTTCAGCAAACAAATCCTTATCTCCCTTCACAGCAAAATTCCTCCAGCTTCCTCTAGTCACCGCCTCGCCTTGCACTTCCTCTCGTCCATACCGCCCAGATACCATCTTGGTGAAGCCCAGTAGAAAGTTCTCTGCCCTCACTAGGCTCGCCAGCATTTGATGCAGGTGCCAACTAGCTCCCTCCTCCTAAGACGGGATCCTCCGGGCTTCTGGGACGCACCCCCTTCCATTCCCCCTTAGCCCGCCTTCTCTTTATTCTTTGCTTGGCTCTCTGCTTGACCTCTTGAGTCTCTGCGTGCCCCAGATTTTGGCCTTTGATACTTTTCTATTTGCCCTGTTGACTGAAAGTCTCAACAACAGACAGTTTATTAGATAATCAAAGTGAGGATTCAGTCCTGGGAAGTCGGGCAGATTTTACTCTGAGAACCGCACCCACAATCAAGTTTCGATGCAGCTCACAGACCTTGCTACCAAGAAGCACAGAGCAAGTAGTTGACATCAAAGCTGTAAGGCTGGCGTTTAATCATTTTCTGGACTTTAAAGAGTGCAAAGCCCAGGCCCTCTGTTCACACCATGTTATCTGCTCCTGGTCATCAGTGGAGGCTGCGGGGCTGGCTTCCCCACACGAGCCAGCCTCCTGCATGGACAGAGCCTGTTCAGACTGCGTCCCGGCAGCTGGCTTTGCTGTCCTGCCCGCTGGCCACAGAGGGGGCCCCCAGACTGTTCACAGCGCTCAGTGGCAGCATTTCACCCGCCTGTCAGCCCCACCTGACTCTGACTCCCGAATGTCAGCCTCCACCCCTGTTGTCCCGTTTCCCAGGAGCTTGATTTCCTCACAGCACATCTGCATGCTGTACTTTATGGAGCTCTTCATGTGTGTTTTAGTAAAGAACAGACACCCTGAGAAGCGGGGACTTTTAGCCAGTGTTCTAGCCCCGAGACCCCATGGTCCCCGCTTAGGCGTGCACCTGGTAGAGATCCGTGGCATGAAGGACAGGGCAGAGCAGCTTCGGGGAGCCTGGGGTTCAACCTAGAGTATCCCTTGGAGAAACAGCTGGTTTATCCACCACACACTTGAACAATGGCCACGCTTCACCCCCCTTTATGTACAATTCCTTTCATTCATTCAGCAAATATTGGCGATTTCTGAGGTACCAGGCACTGGAACGCCCAAGAGATGGAGCCTTGTCATTGCTGGATGGGTGTGGCCACACTCTAAACTCCTCCGACAGGCATTTAGAAGGGCTCCTGCGCCTTCCTTCTCTGAAACGGTCTTTTACATAAACTTGCCTCCCTCCAGCTGCCAAAGGGATCATAACTTCAGGGAGACCAGGAAAATGTTTAATTTCACGGTCAAAATTGTTTCTAAAAATTATTTTTCCAGGGCTGTTATGCCGCCCCTCACCTAGAATGGGGGGTGTGGGTAGGGGGTGAACAAGGGTAAGAACATGGAAACAATGGACCCTCCTCTTCCGGCTGCACTGGGGGTCCTGATCCGGTAGCAGCCGCTCCCCAAGGCTCCCCAACTCAGGCACCGGTAGCTGAGGCCCCCGCTCGCCACCCCACACCCCACCCCCACCCCCCCCCCCCCGCCAGGCCTGCGCCCCTCGCCCTCCTCACGGGCCTCCCGGGTCAGCCTGTCGGCCCGCGCCCTCGCGACGGGCAGTCCCGACGCCCTATCTCTGTCCCGCGGGCTCCGGGGGTCCGGGCACCCCACCCCCGTGCCAGCCGCCCGGAGGGCCAAGCCCGTTCTTCGCCCGAACCCGGGGTTACCTAGGTGCTCTGGGGGCCTCAGCGCCCCCACCCTCGGCCCCGTGAAGTAAGCCGGGCAACCGCGGTCGGGCCCCGCCCCGGGCCAGGGGCGCCCGCAAACACCGAGGCGGGGCGACCGCGCGGGGGTGGGTCTTGACGCCGGGGCGGAGCCGGATCCCCCAAGGGCCGCGGGCCGGGGGCGGGGCCTCACCGCGCGGGGCGGGGCCGCCTCACCCGGAGGGTCGTCGCGCGCCGGGCCGCGGTGAGGGCTCGGCGGGGCTGGAAGGCCGCGGAGCCCGCCCCCCCTCGCCGTTCTCCCCTCGCGCCCGCAGCCAGACCCCGGAGCGTGGTGCTCGGGTCGCCCCTGGCCCGGGGCGCGCTTCGGGGGCGCGCGCCGACCTCGGAGAGCGGCGCTGGGCGTCGGTGAACCCCGACGGGCCGGGGCCTCCCCCTGGCGGCGTCGGGCTATCCAGCTCGGCGCGGGTCACCTTCGTCCCGCCCGGCCGCCCCGGGGGACGCGCCGGGCCGGGGCGGGGCCGGGGCGCGGCTGCCCCAGAGGAAGGCATCCCGCGGCCGCTCGCGGGGAGCGCCCCCAAAACCGGGGCAGCCGAGCGCAGGGCGGGCGCGGGGCGCGGCGGGACCCGCCCTCCCGGCAGGCCCAGGGGCCGGGCGCGCGCCTGCGGCAGCCGGGGCCCCCCCCCGCGTCCGGGCCGGCCCGGAGGGTCCGGTTCGGTGGCTCGTTCGCGAGCTCGGGGCGTGTCGGGGCTCGGGGTTCCGAGGGACGTGGGGGCTGGCGGGGCCGCGAGGAAGTGCGGCCTGCGCCGGCCTCGCCGAGCCCTTGCTGACAGAAAGACAGAGACGCCGAGCCCGGCCCGGACGCCCCGCAGCCCGCGAGCGCCCTGCGGCCCCCGAAGAGCCGCCGCGGTCGCCCGAGCAGTGGCGACGCGCGCTCCCCTCAGGAGCCCGGGCAGAGCAGGCCCCGCGGCCACGGCCCAGCCGGGGCCGCGCCTGACGGGCGGGTCTGCGCCCCCGCGGCGGCCTCGCGGCCCGGGCCGGTGTCGGGAGGAGAGTTTGCCGGGTTGTTGCAGGAGAGGAGAGTTCACGATAAGCGCGTTCTAAAGACTCACCTTTTACAAAAAGGCATCTATTGATCTAGGCACACGAGAGCTGGGGTGCAGGCCGGAGGTGCGGGGGTGAGGACTCCCCAGAGAGAGTGGGGGGCGGAACGGGCGGATCCACGGAACACACTGCTGAGGGAGCAGCGGGAGCCAGGCGAGGCCTGCCGCGCCGTGTGGGTAGCTCCCTGGCCGTAGCCTGACAGCGCTGTCGTTAACCCCTGCGCCGCCGGGGAGGCCCTCAAGACTCACTTCTTAAAAGTGTGTGGCTTTCTCTGGAAATTGGGGGGAAATGCAGCCGTGAAACCCGGCGGCCTCGGCCGGGCCGTTCACCACAGGCGGCCGCGGAACGGCTGTGACGCGTGACCCGTTCACCAGGACGCAGGGCGGTGTCCGCCTCTCCCAGCCCGCCTCCAGCTCCCGGCCTTCCGACGCCTGGCCCTGAGCTTTGCGCTCTCCGCCTGCATCCTCAGAATCCCTGGGACCCGTTACAGAGTCGTCTGCCCCAGAGGCCCTGAGGGGCGGGTGGTTCAGGCCCTGACCCCGGCGGTGCCGGCCCCGGCGTCTGCGGCGGCTCGGGGCGCCCTCTGCTGGCCGCCCCGCAGCAGGCCGGAGCCGACGGGCCTGTGCCGGGGAAATAAGCCAAAAGGAAAAAGAGAAATACCGGATAGTTTCACTTAGAGGAGGAATATAGGGGAACCAAGTAAGGGATCGGGGGAAATAACAACAATAATAAATAAATTAGCAGGCAGCTATAAGTCAGAGACGTTCTGCAAGGAGGGGAGAGGACTCAAAAGGGGGGAGAAGAGCGCAGGGGACTAGAGCGATGGTGCAGGGGTGGATGGTGCTGGCAGTTTCTCGGGGAACACACCTGAGAGGAGAAAGCACTCAAGTAAATACCGTACAAAAGTGAACAATGGGGCCTCCCTGGTGGCTCAGGGTATTGGGTCTCAGCACTGTGAGGCTGTTGGCAGCCACTTTAGCACAGGTTCGATCCCGGGCCAGGGAGCTACCCACACGGTCTCTGGGGAATCCCCTCACCTCGGCCCCTCCCCCCACCTCTGGCCTACACCCCTGCTCTTGTATGCATAAATAAATGGAATCTTTTTAAAAAGTGGACAATGGTGTGATATATATATATATATAAATATAAATAATCTCCACTCTTATTGGCGTTTCTCATAAGCCCTGCTCATTGGACTATCTGGGCGAGCTGTACTGTAACTGCTAAAAAGCCTGTTCCTATTTTGAAGTTCAAAAACATTTACAGATAAACGTCTGTTCAGACATTTGTTCAAAGACATTTATAGCCGTATCTGTTTAACGAGTGCCGTCCTGTCTCTGTGTCTTGAAGCTCATGGCTGCCCTCCCTTGACAAGCCAGGCAGTACGGCTCTCAGCCGAGGTCCCCCAGGTTGGCTGGCCACTCTGCAAACCCCAGCTCTGTGACCCCCAGCTCTGCAAACCCTGGGGCCAGAAGGCTTCTTCCGTCATCATAAAGCGCAAACGTAAGTCATTTTTCATGTTTTCTAGGAAATATTGTTTTTACCAAATGACATTCCTTTGTCTGGTGAACTCCCCTCCCCCCCAGTCAGATGAGACCAGCTTTGAGAAAGCTCTTTTTTTTGCAGTGCTTTTGGAAAACAGTTGGGGCTATGCGTCGAGAACCTTAAAAGATTTCTGCCTCTTTGACTTAATGTGAGGATATCCTAAAAAAAAAGCCTAGATAGATTTTTTAAAAAAGATTTTTCAAGAAAAGCCATATTTACAATATTATTTAATCGTAATTGCAGTCTTTGAGTAGCTTCAATGTCCATCATTAAATAACTGAAATATTGGTTTGACATATTACATTGTTCAGTAAAAATGCCTTATCATGGGAAATTGATCTGTCCGTTGTGAAAAGCAGCCTCCAGATTTATTCCATATGATTATAATTGTGTTGTAAAATACATATCAAACAAAACACTATGAAATTGGAAGAGTAAGAGATAAAATATAAATTTTGGTTATATTTGGGATTATGGACAAGGTCAGGTATTTTCATTTTTATTTCTTTTTATCTTTTCTGAATTTTAAAGTTCCCTTTAAGTAGAATGTAAAAGTTTTTAAATGATTCTTGTGCCATCAAATACCACGTATCGGGGTCTATTTTGTTAAATCTTAGTTTTGGCAATATTGCCTTTGATGTGCCTAGGCTGCGGCGTGCCTCCTCACACGTGTGATTTCCTCCAACCTTGTAGCAGAATCTGGTGAAGTGGACCCAGAACAGCCTGCCCCCTTCTCCCGCAGAGCCCAAGCCCCCAACCCCTGGGCTTCTTAGCCATGTAAGGTTGACTCGTAGATTTCTGAAAAGCTAGGCTGGAGTTTCTCCTTGATACCTTTTTTTTTTTTAATTTAAACATATATGAACTGGGGTACAGGCCAGAGGTGAGGGGGTGAGAGGACTCACCAGTGACACATTAGGGAGCAGAACAGGCAGATCTACTGAAGTACACTGTTGAGGGGAGCAGCAGGGAGACAGGAGAGGTCTGCTGTGCCATGTGGGCAGCTCCCTGGCTGGGGATCGAACTCAGGCCACAGTGGGTGGCTCTAGTTTGATAGCGCTGAGACTCCAGGGAGGCTCTCTTTTGATACCTTCTTATACATCACCCCTCTGCTTCTGTGTGCTGAAAAGGAGAGATTGTCTTTGTTCCTTTGTCATCCAAGCTCTGTCCAGGTGAGACAGGGAGGAGCAGCTGTGCTGGATAGACTCCCCAGGTCAGATGTTGTCATCAAGGGACGTTGTTTTATCATGTGCTTATGTGTAGCGGTGGGTGCCCCGCTGGGCGGAGGGTGGGTCCCGGGTCGCCCTCACCTCCATGCTCAGGCCTTGGCCTCTCAGCAGAGCTGGTCCTGGGCCTCCTAGAAGAAATGGGCTCCTTGCCGCCTCACTCATGGGGCTAATTGTGTGAGAAAACCAATCTCATAACTAAGACGACGCACGACAACGCTGCTCACGCTGGCTGGAGAGGACTCTGTCTGTGCTCACGGGGACCTGCCTGGAAAAGGAACACCCATGTGGGCGGTTGTTTAGTGTGAACCCGGGAATCCTAGAGCATGTGTGACTCCTCTCTTGAGACACCATGGGGTGCCTGTGCAGGGGGTGCCCTCCCTGTTGTGCCAGACACATGTCCTGGGGCCCCAAGTTTTTCTTGCAGTTCTTTGATTAAATAAACAGTTGGACAATCAGGGTTAGCAGTGCTGACCCCTGAATGCACAATGCCCAGGGCGCCTGTGGAGGCCCCCATCATGTCTGGGTTCTGCTCCCTCAGGCTGAACCAGCACTTGAGGAGGCAGGACCCATGAGAGCAGGGCCCTTGTGCCGCCTGAGGTTCTCTGGTTCAGCCTGAGTTGCTCTGGGGTCAGCTGGGGGGACATTACCTGGCGTGTCAGTCCTTGCAGTGTTTTCAGAATTGTTTTAATCGAGGTGACACTGGTTCAAAACATGGTGTTTTTGGAAGAATTCTTTTTAATTCCAGGATTATGAGAGGGAAGAGTTTATAATCTAGTTAGGTATACCTCTCTCGTGGAGCAGGAATTATCTATTATATTTATATATTTTTTATATTATTTCTAAAGATTTATTTATTTATTCATACAAGAGCTGGGGTACAGGCCAGAGATGCGGGGGGTGAGAGGACTCACAAGAGACAGAGTGGGGAGCAGAACTGGCAGATCCACTGAAATACACTGCTGAGGGGAGCAGCGGGGAGACAGGAGAGGTCTGCTTCGCCCTGTGGGTCAGCTCCCTGGCCAGGGATCGAACTCAGGCTATAGCAGTGACAGCGCTGAGACTTCACCCCCAGGCCACCAGAGAGGCCCCATTTGTTTATTTTAGATGGCACCCCTGTATATTCCACAGCCGAGTTTACCTCAGCGAGCACATGGAGAGTGAATCTGGGAGCTTTGGCATCAGACAACCTATAACACAAGCACCATGTGGGGCCAGGACTGTGGTTTTTCACTAGGGATATTTTAGCAGCATTGCTGTGTCCCCACTTGCAAGCAGGCAGCATGGGACACCATGGCTGGAGCGAGCACTGGGTGTGGCTGCCCGCAGGGTCTTGCCAGGCGCCAACAGCCTGCAATGGATGGGGCCCGGGGGGGTGGGGGGGGGGTGCTGAGCCACAGCATCCATTAGAAACTGGTTTTTGTTTTGCTCCAAAAAGTCTGATTCTTCCTCATCTCTGCATTCCCTGCTGCCTCTGGCCTTTTGCTTTTAGATATTTGGGTGGCAAAAGTAGGGTGAGAGGAAAATTAAGGGGTGGGTTTCTGACCAGTCCAGGTATATGGAAAGTACATGGAGGTGTGTGGGGAATGTGTGAGGTGTGTGGACAGTGTGTGGAAAGTGTGTGTGTGGGAGTGTGAGGTGTGTGGACAGTGTATGGAAAATGTGTGTGTGGGAGTGTGAGGTGTGTGAAGAGGGTTTGACGTGTGTGGGGGTGTATGTGAGGTATGAGGAGAGGGTGTGTGAGGTGTATGCAGCCCATGTGAGGTGTGTGAAGAGGGTTTGACGTGTGTGGGTGTGTGTGTGAGGTATGAGGAGAGGGTGTGTGAGGTGTATGCAGCCCGTGTGAGGCGTGTGGAGAAGATATGAGGCATGTGGAGTGTGTGTGTGAGGTATGTGGAGAGGGTATGACATGTGGGGGGTTTGTGTGTGAGGTGTGTAGAGAGGTGTGTGTGACTGGACTTGCAGGGCTGCTCTCAGTGCTGCCTTGTTGAGGTTGAAGGCTGGGGTGGGGTGGGGTGTCCTACAATACTCTCCGGCCGGGGGGACACAAATACTTGACTACGACCTTGATATGAAGACAATGATCAAGCCATGGTCAAGTCAGCTGACCCCATTCACAGCTTTCCAGAAGTATAATTAATGAAAATTGATAAAATGTGGCCACGTGTGTTTCTGTCATGCGGGATCATTTACAGATAAACAAATATGAGGGGAAAGTTCAGGCAAAAACCCCGAGGCCCTGCCTGACTAGAATTGGAGAGTGATGCTACCCTCGTCTCATCTAAGCTTTAAAAATCGCAGTGATGTGTAAATGTTGAAGATGACAGTCATGTCTGAGTGCTTTTTGTGATTTCTTCTTGTGCTTTTCGATATTCCTTGTTAAATAGCACAAATTCAATCACAACAATGCCTGGTTTTGACTGTTAAGAGGACACCAGTTCCGTGATTCCAGAAGGCCGTTGATTACGCAGATGGCAGCCTTGACAGTTAGCAGAACGCTGCGCAGCAGAAACTCTAGACACTGGAAATTATAAAACCAATGCCTGAAAGGGGTTTTTCTTCATTATCTAAAAAGATGTCTAAAAGTGCTGACGCAGGAAGGGCTCAGGCGGGAGATGGAACAGAGTCAAGGACAGCATGTGGCTGTTCCCATTGTTTTATTGAGCTGGTAAATAAGAGGTTAATCAGATCTGGTGACTCTGCTGCCAAAAGTTTCTTTGGCCCATAGTGGATTTTTACTAATTTCCCCCCAGCCTGTACATTCCTAAGCTCGTCACATTGGCTACTGCGGGGGATGCAGCACTCAGGCTGAGCGTTCATGTGGCCTCGTGTAAACAAGGCTTCAGGGAAAGACCATGCCTTAAAGTTGGATATTGTTTATCAAGGTGGGGAGCAGCACCAGCCTGAAAACCTCGCCTATAAAGATTTCCAGAATCTCACTGCCCTCCGGCTTCCCCCCTGGCCCAGTGGCCTCCTTGCACGTGTCCTCAAGTCCGCTGTGACCCCTGTCTCATCTCAACAAGGTAGAGCCACGCTTTTAACACAGCGGATCCTGGCAGTTCTTTTCTCAAAACCCCACATTGACCTGAACAGAAAAATCAAAGCTACAGAATTTCTAGAAGAAAACAAAACAAACTCCTTCACCATAGAGTGTGCGAATATTTCTTAGGACACCAACCATATATTTAAAAAAAAAAAAAAAAAAAACATGAATCAAATGAATCAAGTCTACCTGGCCAAAGAAAGATAGTGTTAAGAAAATGAGAAGACCAAGGTGACCAGGAGCAAATGGCCACAAGAAATCTGTCTGAGGGGAGACTTCCTGGGAGGCACCCACAAGCCATCAGCCAACAACACTCCTGCTATACACACCTCCCAGACTAAGCCCCCTGCTAGACGCCCCCCCCTCAGATGCCCCTGACAGATCGCCCCTGCTACATACACCCCCGTCTCAAACACCCCCTGGACATATCTCCCACCTCTGAAGATACACCCCCTCCTTGGTTCTCATACACCCTGGAGAGCCACGGTGAGGGGTTCCGCTAGCTGGGTCTCTAGGGAGGGGGTCATTCTTTGGGGCTCGGGGTATGTGAGGGGGCTCTATGGGAGGCTGATGACTTCACCATTTTGGTTATAGACCCTGAAAATACTTTCCATTAATGCCACATCATACAGAAGGCCTGGTGGTCAGCGTTGCTGCTTCCGGTACTAACCTCCTGCCCTGTCCACAGGCATGTTCTCTGTCTTCTGTGAGCGGGAGATGTAATCCTCAGGCTGCTAGTGGCTGGGGAAGGGATGTCCCTCCCTCCTATTTCATTGTCTTCAATTTGGGGGTATGTTGACCTTTGGGGAGAGCAGACTGACCGCTGACTCCATGACCTTGGAGAAGTCCCCCAACCTCTGTCATCCGTTTCCTGTCCGTGAGGGCAGGTCCCTTTCCGGGCCTCCAGCTCTCTCCCCTGACCCCAAGCCGGGGCCTGTGCACACTGGTACCTCGCGCCCTCTCATGGTAGAGATTTTCTGTGATTTCCGCTTTGATCTAAAAGGCCCCAAGTGTTGTAGGAGTGAGTCCCTGTGCCGCGTGGGGGGTGCTGTGCACGTTCAAGTCTCATGCTTCGTGACGCGGGAGCGGGAAGAGAGGGAGAAGGGGAGGAAAGGGAAGGAAGGAGGGCGAGAGAAAGGGAGGGAGGGGTCGCTAGGGGCAGAATGCTTCCAGCCTAAATGTTGGGGGTGTAGTTGAAACAGGCAGGGTTCCCAGGTCAGAGCAGGGGACAGACCGAAGGACAGGACCTTGCATTTCCCACCGTTTTTATTGGGCTAGTGAGCAAGAGGTTCCTGGCAGCCGCCCAGATGCCGCTGAGCCCTGGCCTGTGCCCCTGCGCCGGCTGCAGCTCATCACAGCGGCTACTGTGCGGGAAGCAGCTGCAGCCCTGGAGGCCAGACCAGGTCAGACGAGCTTGGGCACATGGTCTCCCTGAGCTGCTCACCCAGCGTGACCCCAGCACCAACCCAGTGAACGCGGCAGCAGGTGGAAGGTCCAGGGCGAATTTTCAAAACACTTCTGATCCCCTTACCTTGGGTGGAGCCGCTGATGAGCCCTGGGGGAGGCGCGGGCGCCGTTCCTTTCCCAGACATTTACCCGAAGGATGTGAAAATGCTCATTGGAAAGATGCCGGCGCCCCGAGTCCAGGGCTGCGGTGGTCACAGCTGCCAAGGCGGGCAGCGACCTGAAGGGCCGTGGACAGACGCCGGATGAAGAAGGAGGCCCCTCCGCTGGCGGGAATACGACTCAGCTGCTACAGAAGATGACTTGTCTTTGGGGACCTCATGGATGAAACCTGGGGTGACCGTGCGGAGGGAAGTGAGTGCAAGAGTGAGCTGCAGGATGGAGGATTTCACTCTGTCGAGTATAATCAAAGCAAACGAACTGACACAACAACAAATAATTCTTCGACTCTGCAGAGCAGTGGTTACCAAGGGGGTGCGGGCCTGGGAGCAGGGTAGAAAGGTGTGTTCCAGGGAAGCCCCTGGAACTTTGGGTGCATGGGGTGCACGTCCATATTGAGGTGGGAGGCTGAGCTCCAGAAACCAATGCAGTGTTGCCATTCAATGGTCAGTCATGCATTTGATTTAAAAAGAACCAGCCCAGTGTCCTCACACGGTGCAAGTTGACTTCAGGGGAAGGACGTCTTTGCTAACATGACATGAGACTTGCAGGAATGTGTCTTTTAAATCAAGGGGACAAAGTCCCACTGTCCACCGCACGCACAGAAATCATTTGTAAAGTTTACTGTCTGACGTGAGAGGGACGCCCGTGCTGATTTCAGCTTGGCTGCTTTTGCAGGAGCGAGGAGGAATCGGAACACACCTACGGCTGTCAGAGGGCCGAGGCGCTAGGGGCTGGGATGCGGGGGTGGGGGGAGCCAGCACCCCCAGGGGGGCAGCTGGGCTGGAACTGATTTCTTGGGGCCCCTTGGGACAGGATCAGCCAACATCAATTTTTGGGAACGCCTCAATGTGGGAGGGGTGCTTGTGTTTACACTGAATTACAAGCATTTGCATCATCAGAAATGTTGAATCACGTAAGAGAAGTGAGTGCTGGTGCCCTGGGCATGGCTAAGCGTGTTATTCTGCTAGTTTGGTCAGATTGTTATAAGATTCTGTCACTTCTGGGGCACTTGGTGTGTGGGGGGCACCAGGCCAGATGCCGTGTTTCTATCATCTTCCCAACAGCTCTGTGCCATCTTACAGGAGAGGAAACCCAGGCTTTGAAGTTTACGTGAACTTGGCCACAAAGAGGTGGGGGCAGGAATCAAACCTCAGAGGAGCCCCAGTGCCCTTGAACTTAACCCAAACACTGCATGGCCTTAAACTGTCTGATTGACGTGTATCAGGTCATGTTGTGTACCCTTAATGGCTTTTTAAAGGCCTTTTTAAAATAACACCGAGAACAACAACTGAAACCCCAGCCGGGACTGGGTCCTGTGAACGGACTCCAGGAGAAATGAGAAGGTAACAGTTCATTTCCCAAATGGAAGAAAACATCTTAACTCTGCCCCCAGTTGCCCCAGAGTGGGAAAGGATGCTTACACGGGGTGCTTCAGAGTCCCTCGCCCTGGCTGACCTTGATCAGTGACCTTGATCAGAGAAAGAACTGCTGTCAGTGTCAAGGCTTCAAGGAACGGGGTAACCAGCGCACCCTGCCTGTCTTCCCCAGGCAGCTGGCACAAGAGAACTTCGTTGGAATCTTAGCATAAGAGAAGAGCCGTGTTGGGGAATGGTTTTTTTTTTTTGCTCCATAGGCCTTTAGTGGATGGCCGCCTGTGGGCCTTCTTTTTTTTAAGATTTATTTATGTATGCATACAAGAACCGGGGTACAGGCCAGAGATGCAGGGTGGTGAGAGGATTCACAAGTGGGGAGCAGAACAGGCAGACGGACTGAAGTACACTGCTGAGGGGAGCAGCGGGTGAGACAGGAGAGGTCTGCTGCGCCATGTGGGTTGCTCCCTGGCCGGCCTGGGATGGAACTCGTGCTGCAGAGGCCGCGAATTGCTTCATAGTGCGGTGCTTAACCCCTTGCGCCGCCAGGGAGGCCCGTGGGCCTTCTTGAATTCATTCGTTCCAGGGGTTAGAGCAGAGTGTGTGGGCAGACAGCAGAGAAGGGATAATCATGACACATGTCAGGTCAAGTGGAGATGAGGGCATCTGGCTAGAGGAACTCTCCCAGGCGCAGAGCACGCAGCAGCCTGGCTTGCCCCTTCTTTGGCACCGGCAAGGCCATTTTCTGTAACAGACTCCCTCGTCTTCCCGTCCCGTAGTGCTGGGGCAGGGAGGGATGTGGGGGGCACATTTCAGCTGATGTCTTCCCTGGGAAATATCTGTTTCCTCCTTGAAATTCCTGTCTACTGAGAGGCTGTTTTGTGGTGCCCGACATTGCTGTGTCTGTTGAGTGTCCTCTAAGCCTGTCTGCAGAGAGTGAAAGCAGCTCTCGAGTGTGTGTGTAGTTCCTGTGTAAACTCTGAACTTGGGCTCCTTTGATTACTCACTTGTCACTGTCTCCTACTTCCTTGTCCCCTGACCTTCTGTCACTCCCTCCTGGAAAACCCCAACTCCGGGGGTCAGCTCTCTGGCCTCTTGGCCCTGGCAGGAACCCCAGCCCATCCTGAGTGAGGACACAGGCGCCTGCGAGGCGTGGGGCTTGTCTGGAGTGAGCAAACTTGCAGTTGCGCCCGCTCTCCAATAAAGCCCGTCCTTCCCCTCCAGCCTCCATCTTTTCTTCCACCGCCCCTCTGAGGCCACGGTCCTACCAACATCTGCATCATCCGGCCCGTCCTCCTGGTAAAATGAGAGCCTCCCTCCTCCTGCCCTGCGCTCTAGACCCCCCCATCCCCGTCCAGCACCCCACCTGGCTCAGATCTCCCCAGTTACATGAGAGCCTAAATCTCTCTGCCCTGTGAACTAGGCTTGCCAGATCTAGCCAATAAAATCTCGGCATGCCCATGGTCAAATCAGAATTTCAGGTGAACAATGACTATTCCCCGGTATAGACATGCCCGGGGCAGTATTTGGGACGCCCTTTTACTAACAATGCTCTGACTCCAGTTTCCCTGCTTCCATCATTCCCTTTCCATAGCCAGCCCCCACCCTCCTTCCCACTTGCCTGGGGCCTTTGCTCCTTCTGGAACAGACACAACCTGACTAAGTATTTTTTACTCAGCCCTTTTGTCCTCATCATCCCCGGAAGCCTTTTCCACCCCTTCCAGCATGAGCCTGCCCCCAGGCTCTGGGCTCCCGAATGCCCCCACCGGCCCAGGAGCTGCAGGAGGGCAGGGCTCACCGGACTACTTTAAGATCTATTCCTGGCACACAGTAGGTCCTCAGTAACAGCATGTCTCTTACCACGTAGTACCTGTCAGTCCCTTGACTCAAAGTCACAGGTGGAGGGGCCTCCTTCATCTTTGGGTCCTGGTGGGCAGGACCCCTGGAAAGAGCTCATTCACTGTGGGTTGTCAGAATCAGCCTCTTCAAATTGTAAACATGTTTGGACAACCTCACTGATTTAGTGTAAATTGCAGCTCTCCAAATCAATCTTGAAATAAAAGCAGCATTCATTTTTAGGTGACTTACAAGAACCCCAAACTCTAACTACTTCACTCTCCTTGGCGCCGAAGTTCAACTGTCTAGCTCACCACAGAGGGCACGTTACTTTGTCGTTAGCCTTGATGGCTCGGTGTGGCACTGGTAATGTGAGGTTCAAAAAAAACAGCTGTTAGTGATTCCTTTTTTCCTGTGAAGATTATCAAGTCCTTTTGTAAAAACATGGCCAAGATCACTCTCTGACCCCACCACACAGACCACACATCACTCACTTGGGCTGTGGCCTCCATGCACCCACAAATGGAAAGACTGCTCTGCAGAGGAGGAGACGCCTTGAGGGGCCACATGCCCCTCATATCAGAAGTTTCCATCAGAGTGGTATCTTCCACTAGAGAAGAAAATCAAAATTTGATTCAGAAGTAACCTAAGCCTGTTTTTAAGCATCTAGAAAACTGTTTCCAACTTGCACATCCCCAAAACATACTCATTTATTTTGACCATAGAAATTGGCATTAATTTTTATTAAACTTAATTATTGGGGCCTCCCCGGTGGCGCAGCGGGTTGAACGCAGTACTGTGAGGCTGTCCGCAGCCTCTGCAGTGTGGATTCGATTCTCAGCCGGCCTGGGAGCTACCCACATGGCGCAGCAGACCTCTCCTGTCGCCCCGCTGCTCCCCTCAGCAGTGCTTTTGGTCAGTCTGCCTGTTCTGCTGCCTGCTCTGTCTCTGGTGAGTCCTCTCACCCTCCTGCGCCTCTGGCTGTACCCCAGTTCTTGTACAAATAAATAACTCTTTAAAAAACTTAATTATTAGGTTTCCTAAATTAACCCCTAAGGGGGATCCTTTTTTTCTGTTTTAATTTCCTTTCTCTGTTAACCATCACATAGAGGAAACGTGATTGTTCAGATTCCAAGTTCCGGTGTTTCTTATCAGTGACTGTTATGATAATAAAAGTGCTGTAGAGGGTAACAGACCCGGCTTCTGTCAGATAAACAGAATAAATGGTGGACTTCCTGTGTTTATAATCTGGGACAAATGAGAATCCAGTTGAGAGGCCAAGCCTGTGAAAGGTGACCAGCCCTTTTCTGTATGTGGATGGACAACAGATGATGTGCCAGGATGCTGTGAGAATTTAACAATGCTGTGGCTTCAAAGGCAAAAGAGAGGCTCCTCCTGGCCCTGTTTCCAAACGGCACACCCCAAAATGTTGTTTTGCCTCCTACTTAAAAAGACCACACCACAAATGGCCGTTCTTTTGTCCTCGTGGATTCTAGTCTGCAGATGTTTGTGGGAAGCTTCCTGCTCAGACTCCCCAAAACTTTGGGAGCACCGTGGTAGCCACTGAAGGCAGGCCATGTGCCTAAGTTTAGTCTCGATGGTTCTTCTTTTCTATGTGTCTCTGGGCCAGTCTTATGCCAAGAGGAGAATTTACAGGCCAGGCAAGATTTCTTACAAAGTTAAAAAAAAACCCTCCGTAAACGTTAGCTTCATCTTTTACTATAATATCAAAACCACAATAAAATAGTAAAGAAAAAAGATCAAATGAAGTCACTGCATTTATTTAAATTAAAACGATAAGGCCTTCTGAACCCATGTAATTGCATCAGATCCCAATGCATAAGAAAATGCTTTAAAGAGGAGGGGGAGAATATCTACTATTCCAAGAAGTTTCTTGCGGGCAGTAATTTTCTTGGAACACTGTTGAACTTTAGATTAAATCAAAGATGACAGAACCGCAGGCTCAGTCATCTGCTGTCAAGTATTTTTGTTTTTCAGAAAAAAATCATTTGACAAAAATGCAACACACATGATTTTCAAATAAAAACTACACAAACCAGAAATGAGTGGAACTTCTTTAACCTGATCAAGTCTATTTACCAAAAAATGGAAGGTATCCACCTTAAATAAGATAAAAAATTTATTCCATAAGGTATGACACTGTTGCATTGACTGTTATATTGTATCTGAGGTCCTAACAAGTCAAGAAGTATATCAAGAAATAAAAGACAAAGAACCAGAAAAGGAATAAATTATTGTTGTTGAAAATAACATGACTGGGGCCTCCCTGGTGGCGCAGTGGTTGAGCGCTGGGTTGCGAAGCTGCCCGCAGCCTCTGCAGCGCTGGTTCGATCCCCGGCCGCGGGGCGAGGGTCCCACATGGCGCGCAGACCTCTTCTGCCACCCGCTGCTCCCCTCAGCAGTGTACTTCGTCACTCTGCCTGTTCTCTCTGCTCTGGCTCTGGTGAATTCTCTCACCCTCCTGCGCTTCTGACTGTACCCCGTGCTTGTATAAATAAATAAATAAATCTTTAAAAAAAAAAAAAAAAAGAAAAGAACATGACTGGCCATATAGAAAATCCCAGAGAATCAGCATACATATTATTAGAAGTAATAGGAAAGGTGAGCAAAGAAGCTGGCTATAAACTAATATAGGTCAATCAGCTACACATGTAGACTCCAACAGCAAACACAACCATTTAAAAAGCAAAAATAAAGCAAAGTGCCTTGAAACAAATCTCAAAAGATACACAATTTCTGGAGAACTTTTAAAAAACCCTATTGAAGGACATTAAAATCTTACCCTACCAGGTATCAAAGACTATTCTATTCTAAAGCTATAGTAACAAAAACAGCATGCCACTGGCACAAGGACAAATTGACCACAGACTAGGTAGCCCAGAAACAGACCAGGGAATATACTGAGGTGATGAATGATGAGATCTTTGGGGCAAGAACGGGCCATTGAAAAATGACACTCGTGATTATCCAGGTACAAAACTCAAATTTGGATCTCTATATAAACAAAGTCACACCCAATAGATTAATACGAAAGACCAAACTTAAAACTTTGAGAATAAAATGTGAAGAAAGATCTTTATGGTACTGGAGTAGGGAAGGACTTACTTAACTTGGGAACAGCAACAACAAACATTAGCCATAGATGAAAAGGGTTATAAACTTAATCAAATTAAATTAATAAATTTCTTGATTATTACTAGAAAGTCAAACAAAAAAGAGAACAAATGACAAGCAAAGCAGATATTTATAACACATGTCAGTGACCAGAGCTCAGTACCTAGAATATATAAAGAAGTTCTGTGAATCAATTAGACAATTAGTTTATAGTTTAAAACTATATCAATAGTTTTATAGTTTAAATAGTTATCAATAGTTTATCAATAGTTTATAGTTTAAACCTATATCAATTAGTTTGTAGTTTAAAACAGCAAATATTTCATGAAAAAGAAGCACACACGGTATAAAAATGTGACAAGATGCTCAGGGTAACTGAGCAAGTGCAAAATAAGACGACCGTGAGAGGCCACATTAACCCATAGCCTGGTGAGACTGAGAGTCTGATCGTGGCAGGAACACAAGGGCAGGGGCCCGTGGGACTCACACATGCTGCCCGGAGCACATTAGGACAACCAACTGGAAAGCACTTGGGCTTCACAATAGACCTTTATTGTCAGAAATATTTCCTGCCCCCCTCTGGGCAGAAACTACACTTTCTGCCTAAAGGATGCCCAGCTTGGCTGCGCAGCTTGCCATCAGCTAAATATGAGCGAAGTGATGTGCAGCCCTTTAAGGAGACAGCAGTTCTCCAAGAAGCAGTTACTGCTCCTGCCGCCTAAGTCCCAGGGGGAAATAACACAGGGCAACAGGGGGTCAGCTTGCAACAGTGAGTAGTGCACCTCTCCTGTTTCATTGTAACCCACTCAGATGGGGGGGTCACTAGTTATACCTGCCCAACTTCGCATATCCTTACTGCTACAGCTTCCAGCTCGCACAGGTGAGCTTTGTTGTGCCCCAAGACCCAGAAGTCCCACTCTGCAGTTTCCCTAGTGATGGCCTCTCTTGGGAGACATAAAAGCACATTCCTGGCAACATTATTCATAATGCAAAAAACCTGGAAACAGGGGCCTCCCCGGTGGCGCAGTGGTTGAGCGCTGGGTTGCGAAGCTGCCGGCGACCTCTGCGGCGCCGGTTCGATCCCCAGCTGCTCCCCGGCCACCTGAGGAGGGTCCCACATGGTGCGCAGACCTCTCCTGCCGCCCGCTGCTCCCCTCAGCAGTGTACCTCGGTCCCTCTGCCTGCTCTGCTCCCCGCTCTGGCTCTGGTGAATTCTCTCACCCTCCCGTGCTTCTGACTGTACCCAGTGCTTGTATAAACAAAACAAACAAACAAATAAATAAAAACATGCCTCTATTAAAAAAAAAAAAAAAAAAAAAACCTGGAAACAACCCAAATCTCCTTTGATACAAAATGGATAAATTATGCTACAGCTACAAAATTCGACAGTGTTCCCATGAATGCATTCCAGCTACATACAGGGATAAAAGTAAGTCTCATAAATATAATTTTAGTGGTGAAAGCGAGTCACAGGCGTCCTCCCATAGTACGACACCATTTTTATAAATCTGGAAAACAAACTAAACTAAACACAGTCTTAGGTTATATAATCAGTAGTTAAATGTTTTTTCTTCCCAAGCAATGAAGGACAAATTCACTATTCCCAAGTGGGGTAGCCTGGGTTGGGTGGGGAGGAAAGCAGAAGACAAGGCAGGGAAGGGGCCCGCAGATGGACGCGCCGGCCTTCACTTTGGCCCTCTAAAGGGTGGAGTAGTAATTGATTTCTGCTTCTCCGACCCAGTCTCTGTCACATCTACGCAGCTCAGCGGCGAAGGCCGCCTATGCGGGCTGTGTGGCCCAACAGAACTTAGTTAGTGGACTCCGCTCAGAACCTTGATTTTCAAGTGCTTTTGCATGTCATGAGATAGTATTCTTAATTTTGACTCAATTTCAGCAGTTTAAACACATACACGCCCTTCTTAGCTCAGAAGCTAGATGGAGGCGCTCAGCGTCTGCAGCTTTGCAGGGGGCCTGGGGTGTCTGGGAACGCTTGAGTGCTCCGGTTGGGCTGCGACCCAGGTGGCCATCCTCTGACTGTGTTTTATACTTTACATGTACATTTCATTCATGCATTGGTGTGTAGCAAACTTTTTTTTTTTTTTTTTATGTTTTTAAGAGTTTTTTTAAAAAGTAAGCTCTGGCTCAGAGAGAGCAAGGCAGAAGCAGAAGACATGAGGATGGGGCGGACCACAGGACAGCAAAGACATCTGACCTCTCTCCACAATGCTTCCTCAAGGCCTGCCGTTTCTTGCCCTTGTCCCTGACCTCAGGCACCATCATCTTCCACTGCCAGTGGAGCCGAGTGACTGAATCAGTGGGGATTTGGTGGGGGGGGGGGATGTACCTTGCCTTTTACAGCTTGTCATGTTAGCACCAAAAAAGGGGGACTGATTTTGACTACCATTTTAGCTGCACCATTGGCCTATGTGGTTAAATTTAAAATATAATTCTCTTTGGATTTCAAAAAATTAATATAAATAACCCAAACCTGTTCAATCATATCTAGAAAATGCCCCCTGACCATCAGCTTTGTCCCCGTTCTGTTCAAAGTGGTGCATTTTTCAAAGCCAATTCGATAGCATTTAGAAAGCAAATCTTTTCAGGATGATACTGGGTCTTATCCAGGCTGGCGTTTTCAGTTTAGAAGGATGAAAGTGGAGTCACTTGGATTTCTCTGTTAATTCTTCCTGGAGGCAGTCCCAGTAGATCTTGGGATTTCCACTTCATATTTCATATTCTTCTTCCTCGGGACATCGGCAACTGCAGCCATCTTCCTCTTGGGCAACTTGTACTGGTTTCATAAATGCTAAAAAGTAATTTAAAAGGCATTTATCTTTTGTCTGTTTTGAGTATTTCACACTCACTGTCCATAAATCACAACCCTAGAACATCGCTTACTAGCAAAGATTTTTATCTTAACTCATCAAAAAGACCTAAAGGCAACTATGAACTTTTTCTTGGGACTATTTAAGATTTCTTTTTCCTTTTGCCAAATATTTTGTTGGTCCTGAAAAACTATTTTCTCCAATGGTTAAAACAGTCTTGAGTGCAAATCATTCTACCTTAATATTAATTATCTCCCAAATATGACTGTAGTCTCAATGCAGCACATACTTTGGCCTGGAAGATTACTTGGATTACACACTAGACAGTTTCTTTTGAATGAAAAGCTATAACATCACAACTTTAAAGATACTCCCACTATTTCCACCTCTTATTAAGGACTGATTTATGCATTAACTTCCAGTTTGGGGTGTTTTTTTTTTTTTTTTGTTGTTTGTTTATTTTTTGCATTTGGTGTAAAGTATTTGTGTTACTGCTGAGAAAATTTCAATCCTAAGCTAATATTTTTCTTTAAAAAAGAAGATTTTTTTATTTATACATACAAGAACTGGGGTGTAAGCCAGAGATGTGGGGGGTTAGAGGATTCACCAGAGACAGAGTGGGGAGCAGAACAGGCGGATCAACTGAAATACACTGCTGAGGGGAGCAGCGGGTGAGACAGGAAAGGTCTGCTGTGCCATGTGGGTAGCTCCCTGGCGGGGCTCGAACTCATGCTGCAGTGGCTGCTGATAGCTTCATAGTGCTGAGACTTAACCCGTTGTGTCACCAGGGAGGCCCCCTAGCAGATATTTCCGATTCAGATAAAGCCATTTTTTGTGCTTATTAGTATAAGAAATAGCCAAAACCCAACTACTGTGCTATCTCCAAAAACATATGAGAAGCTGGAAACATATTCAGAACTACCGATGGGAAATCTTTCATTTGAAATAGCATCAGAGATTAGTTTTTAGGAGAGAATATGCTTCAGGGAAGGTGAAGTAGTCATACATTCGCCTTTTTGTTAATTGCTACCAAAAACTATGGACATTGTACATGTAACAATCAACAGAAACACCTGAAAGGTGAACAGAAGGTGGGATCTTGGGGCCCAAGGGGACAACATGGCCACAAGTTCCCTGAGTTTTCTTTCTGCCTCATATGCCCAGGCTGGGAACTGGAGAAGTCAACAGCCTAGAAATGCCAGTGGGTGTGAACTAAAAAAAAAAAAAAAAAAAAAAAGCCCCAGAAAAAGGCTGCTCTCTCTTGCTGCATAATCAGGAAAGGAGGTACAGAGAAAGCTGAAACTTTTAGATAAGAATCACTCTACCCTAGCAGAAAACAGAAAAAAAAAAAAAAAAAAACTGTGATTCCACACCCAAGCCCACCAGCCAAGGCCAGGCAGAGAGCCTGGGCTTCCCTTCTTGCCAAACCGCATCAAGGCTCGTCTCCCTGTCCCCAGGGGGGCCGGTGTCAAGGAGGACTAGTGGGGAGCCAGGACTTCATCACTGCCCAGCAGTCATGAGGCCACCCCCCATCCCCACCCCTTCAATGTCAGTGAGGATCATGGGAAAGAGTAATACAGTGCCTTTCCTCATCTCAAGGTAGTGTCAGCAGAAGCTCAGTGGGGAGCCTGAACCCCCCACACATGTCTAGCAATAGCAGGGAGCCCCTCAGCCCCAGGGTCAGCTATCAACCTGGACTTCCACCCCTGCCTGGCAGTAACAAGGCAGTACCCACCCCCCAACTCCCACCCCCGCCATGGAGCCCCATCAGGGAAAACTTGAGGAAATAACAGCTTTCAGTTAGATCCAGAGTCATAACATCATACCCCACATGTCTAGGTTTCAATCAAAAGTCACTTGTTATTCTAAGAATGTCGTCAAAGAGAAACAAAGAAATGGAAGCAAGAGAGAGCAACAGAACAGGAAGCAAAAACTAAAATGGTTTCTTAAGCTCTAACATATAAAAGGTTTATATTAAATATACGCAGATTAGATATACCAATTAAAGGACAGAGATTAGCAGAGTGACCCCTATATGTTGTCTCCAAAAAATTCACTTCAAATATAAATGTAGGGAGCTTGAAAGTGAAATGATGCAAAAAGATCTACCATGAATATGTTCATATTTTTTAAATAGCAGGAGTGACTCCATTAACATCAGCTAGAGTCAACTTCAGCATGAAGGAAATTACCAGACACAGGGAGGGATATTGGATAATTATAAAAGAGTCAGTTTACCAAGAAGACTTAACAATTCTAAGTGCGTATGTTCCAGACAACAGAACTGAAGACCAGGTGAAGCAAAACTTGATAAAACTGAGAAGAGAAACAACCATATTTGGAGTTAAATGACCTTCTCCCACAGTTGGTAGAAAAAAACTAGACAGGAAATTAGCAAATACATAGAAGAATTCAACAACCTCATCCATCAAGAGGCTCTAATCAATATTTATAGAAACACTTCACCCAACAGAAGAGGCACTTTTATTTTCAGGTGTCCATAGAACATATTCTGGACCACAGAACAAATTTTGACAAATTTACAAGAACTGAAATCATACAGCGTATAATTGAACTCGATGTCAGTAGGAGAAAGAAAACAGGAACATCACCAAATACTTGGAAACTAAAAAAGCATCTTTTTAAATCATCAGTGGGTTCAAGAGGAAATCTTCAAGGAAAAACAAAAATGCATTGAACTGAATGAAAAATGAAAGAACAGCAACATATCAAAATTTGTAGGATCCACCTAATTCAGTCCTGAGAAGTAAATTTATAATGTAAAATGCTTACACTAAAAAGATAATAAGTCTCAAACCAATAATATAAGCTGATATAATAGTATAATATAGGATATCAGTATGTAACATATATATGCAATAATATTCTGAAAAAGGAGAACAAAATAAATCCAGAAAAAGCAGAAGGAAGGAAATTTTAGGTAAAAGCAGCAAGTCTTTAAACTAAAAACAGAAAACCGGTAGAGAAGATCAATGAAACAAAGAGCTGGGTCTTTGAAGAGATCAATAAAATTGGCAGAGTCATACCAATTCCAAGACAATAAAAAAGAGTGAATGCACACGTGACCAGTATCAGTAGGTGACACTGAGACAGGAAGAGCCCCAGGATAGGAAATGGGACAGGACAGGAACCAAGGTCAAAAAATCTGCTGTCCCCATGGGCTGGCAAACAAGGGGTTAAAAACCTGATGACCCCAGGCCCAGGCATCTGTTGCCCTACATTTCCTTCGCTGGTTGCTGTTGTTTTACTGTTTCTGAGCTGTCTTTGTACAACTCACCATGTAGGCTACTATGGGGGAAGGGAGTGACAGACCAGAAGACCACAGACCTCAAGCCCAGCCTGGCTCGGTGCGGAGTGTAGACACACAGCCTCCCGAGACGGTCACCTCAAGGATGAACATGAACGCTGCCTCCCCCAAAGCTGCAGCTGTTGGTGTCACAATCAGCAATCCTAAAACTAACACTGACCCTGAGCCCCGGCTCCTCCAGGAGTCTCGCTCTCATGCCCAGGGAGGTGTCCCCTGGGTGCTCTCTCTGTGGCCTGTTGCTAATCAACAAAGCCCGACTCCCTGCCTGCCCTCACAGGTGTCTGTGGGGGCCCCTTTTCAATCCCGACCAGAGGGTCTCAAGAGCCCTTGCCTGTTGGGGGCGGGACCCCTAGTCCCTCCCTCTGACTCCTGGCAGCTGGGGTGCTGCTAGTTTATCTGCCTGTTTGTGGGGGAGGCTGAGATCAGGCTGAGGGGCCCCAGGCCCCCTCCCCTGCCTGTGACATTATGACTGCAGACCCCACAGACCAAAGTAATAAGGAAATACGATGAAGAACTAAAATACTTAAATTTGACAACTTAGATGAAGTGGACACGTTCAGCCAAAAACACAAATTACCCCAAATCACTCAACATTAATTAAATAACTTGAAAAGTCCTGCGATTATTAAGGAAATTGAATTTGTAAATGTAAAGCTCCAAAAAGAACATCTCTGGTCCAGGGCCTCCCTGGTGGCACAAAGTGTTAAGATGCAACCTACAAAGCTGTCCCCGGCCACTGAAGCTGTGGGTTCAATTCCCAGCCAGGGAGCTACCCACATGGTGCAGCAGACCTCTTCTGTCTCCCCTCTGCTCCCCTCAGCAGTGTATTTCTCTCCATTTTGCCTGTTCTGCTCCCCGCTCTGTCTCTGGCCTGTACCCCAGTTCTTGTATGTATAAACAAATAAATCTTAAAAAAAAAAAAAATCAATGGTCCAGGTAGTTTCATAAGAGAATTCTACCAACCAAAATAAGAAGAATTAATTCTTTCCCAGAAAATAGAAGAAGGGACATCCCCCAATGTATGTTAGTAATCAGCATCACTGATATCAAAACCAAACCAAAACTGCTTTAAAAAATGTATTTTTAATGCCTCAAGAGTCTAGTTCCAAAAAGTCTTAAAATAGGGGCCTCCCCTGGTGGCACAGTGGTTGAGTGCTGGGCTGCAAAGCTTCCCCCAGCCTCTGCAGCACCGGTTCGATCCCCGGCCACCGGCGAGGGTCCCACATGGCGCGCAGACCCCTACTGCCGCACCCGCTGCTCCCCTCAGCAGTGTCCTTCGGTCCTTCTGCCTGCTCTGCTCCCCGCTCTGGCTCTGGTGAATTCTCTCACCCTCCCGCGCTTCTGACTGTACCCAGTGCTTGTATAAATCAATAAATAAAATCTTAAAAAAAAACTATATTAAAAAAAATAGGGGCCTCCCTGGTGGTGCAGGGATTAAAGTCTCAGCACTGTGAAGCTATCAGCAGCCACTGCAGCCTGAGTTTGATCCCCAGCCAGGGAACTACTCACATGGCGCAGCAGACCTCTCCTGTCTCCCCACTGCTCCCCTCAGCAGTGTATTTCAGTAGATCCACCTGTTCTGCTCCCTACTCTGTCTCTGGTGAATCCTCTTACTCCCTGCACTTCTGCCTACACCCCAGTTCTTGTATGCATAAATAAATAAAATAAATCTTTAATTTAAATTCTTTTAGTGGATTATAGTTCCATTGCCAGACACTAATTACTCATAAATACTTTTGAAAAGCGTTTGATAAAACCTATACTAATACAGCTGGGGTGAAGATGAGGAGGGATAGTTCTTTAAATCAGAGATGTAGGTTCAAGCGTAGAGGTTTAAACCAGAGGTTCAGATCGCAAAAGAGAATCAAAAAGAAACCCACAGAGTGGGAGAAGATTTGCATGAATATGAATGGCAGACTAAAGCTCTCCTGTCGGCTTGTAATAATAAAAAGAAAAAAGACAGACAGCCCCGGGGAAAGGTCTCAAAAAATCAGGCATTTAGCAAAAGAGGAAAGAAATCCAAGTGGTCAAGGTAATGAGAAAAGGTGCCCGATCTCCCCAGCCCTGGGGCACATGCAGGTTTTATATTGTTTTCAAAAGAACCTTATGCAAATCAGCATGGTGCCTCCAAGGGCGGGACTTTACCGACACTTTCCTTCATAAGTTTTTCAACAACCTCCTAGTGGACCCTGCAGTCTTAGCGTTTCCAGGTCCCCTCCCAGGGCTCGGAGCATCCCTCCAAGCACAGCCCCCCTTAGCAGGGCCCCCTGGTTTTCGACGGCTCTATCGACAAACTTTCGGAATAACTGGTAACAGCTTCCATTCAGTGAGTGCCAGACACTCGCTGAATTCCTTATAGAAATAGTGTCTTGTTTAATGACTGAATCCATTCCTGCAGTCTCCTTTTCATCCAGATTCGTGTTATAATGATCCATTTTATTTAACCCGCTTGAAACTCCTTTTTGATTCATGATGCCTTCTCAAGCTGTGGGGCTACCCCAGGCTAAGGCTATTTCTTTGTCAGCTGGGGGAGCGGCACTAGATGGAACAAATGTCATTTTCTGGTTCCGTATTGCGAACGTCCTTTGTGCACAACTGAGTGGACACACACAGCTGTCCAGGACTTACACTGTCCTCTTTATAGAAACATTGGACCAAGTTCTGGATCCCATACTTTATCTCGGCACTATTGCTACTTGGGGCTGGATGGCTGTTGGGGGGTTTTACTGTGCATTATGGGATGTTTAGCTGCGTCTCTGACCTCCCCCATGAGTAGAGTGTCCCCTTGGGGGCAACACTGCCCCTGCTTGATAACCACTGTGCTAGTCTACCCTAATTTCTCTGACTTAAAGAAAAACCATCCTTTCTTTTGCTCTGTGAAAGCCTGGCCCCCAAAGAGTTCACCTCCAAAGCGCTTATATTAATCTTACGTTGCTTGACCATATTCAGGATTTTCTTTCTGCTGTGCTTAACAGCAGAGAAGCGGAGTGCAAAGAGGACCAGCAGGACCAGCACCATGGTTGACGTCAGTGCAAGAAAGACGATCACGATCCGGGGGATGTGACCTTTGAAGAAAAGCAAAAGAAGAAATGCAGAAACAGCACTTTGCAGCTGCATTTATATGTCACCTGTCACCCCAAGCCCGAGGAGAAGCAGGTCCTTGGGCCTCGCCAGCCAGCTGGCTTCGTAAATTAGCCTGTAGGTCAAGGAAACATAGTACTATTCCTAGAGGCCCATAAGACGTTTGGCTTTCTACCAATAGGAAATAAGGGCTCTTGACTCCCCTTTGTAGTATATGTTTGGGTTAAGTCTCACATTGCTCCGCTTATCAGTGGCAAGTGCCTGAGAAAAACTGATGGGTCCCTTGAAGTCAGGATACGGCCAGAGCACGCCGGGGGTGCCTGCTGCAAGCAGAGGTGCCATTGGGCTGAATCGGAGACCACCAGGAGGAGCCGTGGTGTATTCACTTTGCCTGAAGAGCAATGAACCAGCCACCTGGCTTGTCCCCCAGGCAGGCACGACAAGGAAGGTGTGTGTACCTGGAGAGAGGCCGGCCAAGGGTGGGCCACATATCACATCCCTGTCCTTGGTCCCGTTCACGAGCACAGACTTTCCAGCCAAAGAACAGCTTAAGACAGCCACCAAAAAAAAAAAAAAAAAAATAGTTCAGATGATTAATTTTGGTACAGATCATTCTGATTAAAGACATTAATTTGGGTACAGATCATTCAGATTAAAAACATTAACATTTTCCGCTCAGTAACACACCCTGGTGACAAAGACGTGTGGGTCTCGCTTCACAGGCAATGCCAAGGTACTCTGAAAATTTTGCACTGACCACCTGGCTTCCTCCAGCTTTTCCTAACTGCACTGCCCACCTAGCCACATTCCTCTGTCTTCCCAGCATGGGAGCCTGACCCTACCCCAGCTCAGTCCAGGCTGCTTTGCCTGGTTAGTCTCTCATATCTGAGCATCTCCAGCACATGTGGAGGGCAGAGAAGTTGGTAGAAGGTTAGGACTCCAGCCCTGTGATGTGCTGGCATCAGGCAGACCTGGGCTTGAGCAGAGTGTTTCTTTGCAGAGTGACCGAGGACAACTTAGGAAATCTCTCTAAGTCTTAGTTTTCTCATCTGGAAAATGAACTATTCATGCCCCAGGACCGTTTCAAAGACCAAACAACAACCCAGTGCCACACTGTCACATGCCTGACTCACTCCCAGTAAATGGTGGCCATCATCAGCATCACCCCCCACCCCACCCCCACCATCATCCTCATGTTGTCTTCATCACCTTTATCCTCATGTCTTTTCCTTCTATTCTCCAAAACCTGGTTCAATTCCACTTTCCATGAAGCCTCACTTGACTGCTCACAACTATTTGTGCTAAAAATCCTTTTTTAAAAAACTTTCCAATTTTCTACAAACCAATATGTTCATAAAACAATAAAAAAGCAAATGGAAAAATAACAATAAAAGTTATTTTCTGGTAAAACCAAATGAGAAAGCACAAAGATGGACAGAATACAAGACCTCAATGTTATTATTAGAGCTGGTGGACACACATGACTTTGCCAACTTGCCTTAAAACTTGCTGAACACTCTCAGGCCTGCAGGACCCTCACCATGAACAGCAAGGACACCACACAGGGGCTGTGGGTGACCTGTCCAGGTCACACGTGTCAACAGGAATGTCCCTGTGTAGCTGGTGCCTTACTTGCGATGGTCTCGTTTGTCTGAGCACAAGTTATGTTTTTGAAATTAGGAAACATACTTTACTCTTCTTCTATATAACTCTTAGCATTGACATGGAACACTTGAAGATGGGCTGATCAAGGAGGGAAGTGAAAGCTGCGGGGATTGGAAGAAAAAGAACCCGAGGGGAGCAGGTGGTAGAAAAATTCCACTGGCAGGCCCGACCTGGACACTCTGGTGAGAATACGACTTTGCAGACTAGGCCCCGGCGCCTCGTATGTCCCCACTCTCCCTACAGCATGTCATCCTCGTCTACACTGAGAGGTGGTGAAAAGCATCCATGATCACGCTCCTTGTCTTTAAAAAAGTTCAACCCAGAATCTTAATTGTATTCAGCAGAAGGAAATGATACATACTCTGTCCAGGGCCTGCAGGTGCCATGTCTCGAATCCCTGAATGTCCCGAAACCGCAGTCTTGGCTGGGCTTCAGCTGGGTGCCCTGGGCACAGGCTCCTGCAGGGTGAAGACTTAAAGCTCAGATCATGGCAAGACATCTGGAGTTCATGGCAGGGCTGTGAGGCACAGGAAGGGAACGTGGATGGTGCACACAGGACCCTAAGCAGAATCCTCACCAGGGATAAGGCTCATTGAGGGCATTGAGTGCCAGCGGTACCTGTGACAGGTGGCATCTACCAGGTGGAAATGGTTCGCTAGGTCACCATCTAGATGTGAGAGAATCGGGCAGACCCCTGGCAGGACTGCTGAGGCAGGCGGATGGAGGCCCTGTAGGGAAACCCTTCCAGTGCCTCTGCCTCTTGACCTTATCCAACTCCACTTTCTCTTAGCTCACTTGCAAGAAACTTGGTCACGTTTATGCAGGAGGGTTTGCACAGGGAGAAGCAATTCCTAGTCAGCAGTGAGCTCTCCCTTTGGGAAGTGAAGAGAAACTCAACCAGAAAGCTATCTAGGAGTAGATGGAGGCTGTCGAGGACAGGGTGGGGGAAGGGGTGGTTATAGAGCATCAGGTGAGAAGATAAAGACTCTCTTTGTCTTTAGTCTGGATGTGGGGGGAGGCGGTGGCAGGTGGCGGCACAACCGTGTCCCTGTGCTGGAGGCCGCTGAGCTGTCGCCTACATGGTTACAATGGCAGATTGTGTGTTGTATCTATTTTAGCACAATAAAATAGCACAATGTTCACATAATCTAGGACAGGTGAGGAAACTTACTGAGATGTAGTGGAATCTACCTGCCATTTCCTACCCAATTTTTAACGAAACCCAAAACCAGATTTTATTATTGGAAAGGCATCTGTTACTCTCTGTGGAACTTTTAAGCCCCCCACTTCCCCCGACTGTCAGGTAAAAAGGAAAGGAAGCCTGTGAGGATTTGAGTAAATTCTTCTGAAACACTAGTCTGAAAGCAAAGCCAAAAAGCCACGCCACCATCTTTACAATCTGGCATAAAAAATAAAGCCTTGATTTAGAAGGAAGCGTCATCATTTCATAACTTTCTGGTCATGAAAACATCAGTTGGAAAATAATTATTATTTCCATCAGTTGGAAAATAATTGTGGAAATAACCATCGACTTGATTCAGGGGCTCCTGAGCTGTTAATTAAGTCTCTCAAGTCTACTTTTACTTTATTATGGAAAGCCCAAGGCCGACGCGAAGGACACCCCAGGCTGCGGACCCGCGGACTCACCAGCTCCGGCTGCTCCTCCACCTGGCTGGCAGCTGGGCGCACACATGTTGCACTCAGCCCCCAGGCAGCGGTACCCCTCGGTGCACTCGCACTCTGTGTCGCTGGTTGCAGAGCAAGCCTTCTTGACCTTGAAAACCCCTGCAAAGCCCTTGCGTTAGACGGCCCTTGCTCTCCGGATCCAAAGTGCCAACCTCTGCCCTGCAATGAAAACCCCGCTCCGCCCACTCACAGCGGCCCCGTGGCCATGAGGAAAAGTCCCTGTCCATGGAGGAGACTTTCCCATTCGCCCAGTTAAACATCTCTCTGGTCAGATGATAGCGTCTCCTGGCATTTGGAAAGCTCCAGCCACATATGGTGGCCATTCCAGAACATCGTTTTACTGGATCTGCCATTGGCAGGGGAAGTGGCGCCCATGAGCCTTCGGGGTTCACTAGCAATCAGGAAACCAGGGAACAAGAGCTGGTCGCCCAGCATGTATTTGGATCCAAAATACATCTTTCAAATCACGAAAAATACATCTTTTAAAACATACCTACACACGACCTGCATGGTTTACAGGACCTCTGTCCCGCGGTGCTGGAGAAACTATCTTCAGGACAGTACCCGCAAGTCTGGTTGGTTTCCATACAGAAAGTACCTAAAAGGGTAGACAGTGGCTGCAGGCTTGACAGTGGACATGACCACCCAGAGCAGCATGATGTCCCCGGCCAAACTGATGTCCCTGACCAAACTGGACTGTGAAATGATGGCTCCTTTTCTAGATGCCACAGTGATAGACTTTATTTTGTTTGTTGACTTTTTTAAATGATGCACTTCCAGGATTATCCTTAGCATAACTGCAGAATCAGAAACAACACAGCACAGATATCGCAACAATACCTCAACAGAAAGAAAAGAGTGTCCCTTACATATCGAATAAAGCAGAAAGGATTTCTGATGGACCCCGGGGATGACAACACTAGTGCCGGGGGCCGGTGACCGTCTTTCCCAGATGGACCAAAGGTGACATGTAGCTGCCTCCCATCCCCTCTGCCTCCCGCCACCTGCCTCTTGCTGTCATGCCAAGTCTAAGCACAGTGCTTACACAGAGCTACCCCTGAAGACTCCTGGCAGGCCACACTCTGTTCTAAGCCCATCAGGCAACCCCCTGAGAAGGATCATCTTCTTATCCTGAGACGAGGACAGTGAGGTATGACGTGGCATGGTGACGTTCACACAGCTGGGAGGAAGCACCCAAGAAATACTTGTAAATGTGTGAATGAAAAATAACATGGACTCATGAGCCCTGACCGTAGACTAGTTGGGCCATGTGTCCAACACACACGTGAATTGGGGTCTTACCAGGTTTACATTTGCTGCAGTAGTCCAGCACTGCCCTTGTCTTCTCGAAATTCATCAGCAACAGCACAGCAGCCATCATGTTATAACAGCCATTCCCCATGGCGAAGTCTTGCATAGAAATGATACCAAGGCAGAGTCCAGAAGAATTTTAATTAAATGAGCTGGCTTCACAAGTACTCTGCGGAAGGCAAACATTTCCCAGAATGAGGTGTTTTCTCCTCTCAGAATTACTGCATTTCAACCATTATCTACGCAATTCCACAAGACCTTAACGCAAGGTTTTTCAGGAAGAATCAATAAGAGGGCCTCCCCGGTGGTGCAGCGGTTGAGCGCTGGGTTGCGAAGCTGCCCACGGCCTCTGTGGCGCCGGTTCGATCCCCGGCTGCTCCCCGGCCACCGGAGGAGGGTCCCACATGGCGCGCAGACCTCTCCTGCCACCCGCTGCTCCCCTCAGCAGTGTACTTCAGTCCTTCTGCCTGCTCTGCTCCCCGCTCTGGCTCTGGTGAATTCTCTCACCCTCCCGCGGTTCTGACTGTACCCAGTGCTTGTATAAATAAATAAATACAATAAATCTTTAAAAAAAAAAAAAAGAATAAGAGAATTGTATGTTCCAGGTAGCAAATTCATAGAAACTTCTATGATAAGACAAGTCTAACTAAATGCATAGCCTTGTGCAGGTTTGCCAAAACCTGAGTGTCCTCTCCAGCTTTGTACCAAAAAGCAGAAAGAGCAACAATTTGGGGGACTTTCATGGATACTTGGCTTTGGCATCGAAGTTTCAGCAGAGCCCACTGCTTTCTGGCCTGGAAACAGTCTTTAAAGAATCTGCCCAGGGCATCTAACTGTTGAGCTGGGTGGGAAGACTAGGACTCTCCCCCTTGCTCCGAACAGCACGCAGGCATTGCAGCACACAGCTGCTAGCAAGCTGAAGCATGCTCCTGCTCAATTTATTAGCACATCTTCTTGCTAGACAGCTACCAGCCTGGTTTGAGATTTATGGCTCACACCATAATAAAACTAAAGAGTAAAAGCAACTCTTCAGGCCAGGTTCTGGATCTTTATAAAATGGGCTGCCAACAGAAGTTACTAGAAATCAGAAAGAGAAAAAGCCCCGAAATGTGCAAAGGCAACAGAACTCTATCCTCACCCCAGCGTAGTCCCCCGCCCGCCCCATGCGAACTAACCTTGAGCACTCACTGCAGAACTTTCCACTCCTTGGTTTAAGCTGCGAACTTCTGCAGCAGAGAGTGAGAGAGAGACCACAGTCAAAGAGGGGGTGTGACTTACGGGGCTTGGAGGCGGGCTTTGGGGGCGGGCCTTGGGGAAATCCCCACACCTTCTGGCCCCAAATTCCCCTAGAGCCCTATGTCCCCTCTTCATTTCTTGGAAGCTTCCCAGATGCCTTTGGGAAGAGGATTGTGTCCCTTCAAGCAGTTCTCCATGTCAACACTTCTAACATGTCCTTAAATTATTTGAGCGTGAAGGATGAATCCCACTAGTGATTAGAAATGACACTTTGCCATACGCTGGCCCCCTCGCTCCCTAATATCGATGATGCAGTAGCTGTAACTTCCAGCACCAGACATCGGATATGCTGGGTGGACACTTCCCTCTGGAGACCCCGGGAGTCGACGCCGCTGTTCCCGCTGGTGCTGGAACATTATGCCAGTGAGGACAGAGGCCGTGGGTCTCCCAGATAATCCGCACCGGGAGGTCTGGTTCAACCCCTGCTGGGTGTGTGGTGAGATCCAGAAGAAGGAAGGCGAAACGGAGGGAGACAGGGCAGGCCAGCGTCAGATTTCTAAGGTGGGGTACCCTTGGATACGGTTGAGGGCTCTGAGGGCTTTTTAGAAAATCATTATTTTAAAAAAAAAAGAAAAGAAAAGGAGAAAATAAAGAAGGGAGAAGAGGAGGGAGAGGGCGGGTGCAGAGGAGGGAGGAGCAGGGAGGGGGAGAAAGATGCTCTGGAGGTGCTGAGGAGCAGCTGCCAGCACTGAGCGCCTCGCAAGGGGAGTTCTGGAAGCAGGTGGGTTTTCCATTAGGAGCCGAGCAGAAAAGAGTTATTTTTCCCCACGGGAGACATGAGATCTGGTCTCGCATTGGGGGGCTGAAGGGAGAGGAGAGGGGAGCTCATGGATATGTCCCGCGCACTGGGCAAGATTCTGTGGCTCCTAACAAGGCACATTCCTCCTTGGAAACATTCAGTGCTTGTCCGCGAAGAGAACCCAGACCCTTGAGTTCAGTATTAAGGTCCTCCTCGATCTGACCAAAAGTTGCCTTTTTTTTTTTTTTAAGATTTCTTTATTTATTCATACAAGAGCTGGGGTACAGGCCAGAGACGCGGGGGGTGAGAGGATTCCCCAGCGACAGAGTGGGGAGCAGAACAGGCAGATCGACTGAGATACACTGCTGAGGGGAGCAGCGGGGAGGCAGGAGAGGTCTGCTGCACCCTGTGGGTCAGCTCCTTGGTGGGGGATTGAACTCGTGCTGCAGTAGCTGCAGGTAGCTTCAGAGTGCTGCATTTTAACCCCTTGCACCACCAGGGAGACCCCTGAAGTTGCCTTTTTTAAAAAAATGAAGTCATGGTTCACATCACTTTTCATTGATTTAAAGGGTGTATTTCAGTGGATTTAGTAATTCACTATGTTGTGCAACCGTTGCTCCTTGTGCTAGACCGCGGAGATTAGACCGCGCAGAAACCGCAGACCCTTAACAGTCACTTGCCAGCCCTGCTCCCAGCCCTGTAACCACTAACCTACTTTTGTCTGTGAATCTGCCCCTTCTGGATGTTTCAGATACCTGGATCGCACACTGCCTGGCGCTTCTCTCTGGGGTTCTCTCCCTCCCACATGTGCAGGTTCATCCATGGTGTGATGTCAGTCCTTTTTTCTTTTTTATAGCTGAATAATATTCCATCGCCTGTTGCTACCACATTTTGTTTATCTGTTCTCAAGTCGATAGATACTTGAGTAGTTTGCCACCTTTGGACAATCACCAACAGTTTGCTATGAACACCCGTGTACAAGTGTGCGTATGGCTATGTTTTCAGCTCCCAGGGGTACACACCTCAGGAGAAATGTTTGCATCATGTGGCCATTCTATTCCACAGCTGCTGCACCAATTTACATTCCCATGGGCTGTGTATAAGGGTCCCAGGTGTCTCCCTGGTGGCCCAGGGGTTGAGTCTCAGGCTATCACTGCTGTGGCCTGAGTTTGATCCCTGGCCAGGGAGTTGACCCTCATGGCACAGCAGACCTCTCCTGGCTCGCCCGCTGCTCCCCTCAACAGTGTATTTCAGTAGCTCCACCTGTTCTGCTCCCCTCTCTGTCTCTGGGGAATCCTCTCACCCCTGCACCTCTGGCCTGGGCATGTAGACCATGGCTAAGTGGCATGTAGACCATGGCCAAGACCCCAGGCTTTGGTGCCAGGTGGAATGTGGCTCTGCTGCTGGTGGTCAGGTGACCTTGGTCAAATTTAATCTCCCTGGGTCTCAGATTTCCCACCCATGCCCTGCAGACGCAGTCACCCTGCTCGTCTCCCTCACTTAACGAGGATTCAATGAAATATGACTTGCACTAAGTGCCTGGCACACAGCTCTCAAGAAATAGCCGATACCACGAGCCTTAGTGTTTTCAGTTTCCTTCCTTCGCCGCCCACCCTGATCACCATCACCAAGAACAGAGAAGGAAAGAAACTCAGGGTTGTCTACAGAATTTATCTGAGAGTCATTCTATCTGTGATGAGGGGGGTGTGGGATCCCCTCACCGTGTTCGGCAGAGCTGCCCCATGTAGGAATTTCAGAGCATAAAAATTACATTCTGAGCCCCCCCCTCCGCGACATTCTCAAAGTCACCCTCAGGTCAAGGCCCCGCCCCCTCACTTGCATGGAGTGCTCTGTGCACACGACATTTAACTGGTTTGTGTGATCAATGAGCTAAGTGCTACTCACAAATGTACATTGTGAATAGTCTGTGGGCAGAGCCGCTGCCTCCCCAACGTGAAATAGGTTGTTTCCCAGCATCGTGATTAGCTTTCTTGTTCAAGACGGGCCAGCTACACGGCCCTCGCTGAGGTGCAAGATGATCTCAAGATTAGTCTTAACAGCCTACAGTTGGGGGGGTGGGGGGAAACAATCACTGCAGAATTATTCTCCTGAAGGCCAAGCACAGGTTTATTCAGTATTTAAAGGGTTTTTCAATGGTTCGTGATACTGCATTCATCTTTAATAAAATCATCATAGCAAGCTAAGGAAAAGTCTGTTAGCCAGATGCACATACCAGCTAAGCTAGCCAAAGGTCTATTAATACTCTTAGCATGACTTTTATTTGCTTCATACTATGTGTCACAGGGGGCCTCCCTGGTGGCACAGGGGGTAAGTTTCAGAACTATTAAGCTATCGGCAGTACAAGTCTGAGCCCTGGCCAGGGAGCTGACCCACAGGGTGCAGCTGACCTCTCCTGTCTCCCCCGCTACTCCCCTCAGCAGTGTATTTCAGTCAGTCCGCCTGTCCTGCTCCCCACTCTGGTGAGTCCTCTCACCCCCTGCACCTCTGACATACACCCCAGCTCTTGTGTGCATAAATAAAAAAATCTTTTAAAAATAAATGTACAGCTAAGTATACTGCTAAGTGAAATACACTCTATTTGGGGCAGGACCCCGCAAATTAATCTCTCTCTCTCTCTCTTTCTCTCTTTCTCTCACACACACACACACATACACACACACACTCTTAATTGCCTAACATTGCAGTGTTATTCAGATTTCATGTGCAACTGTAGGGAGCAGGAATGGCCACTGTGCAGGTTTTCTTTGATCCCATGCAGACCGGGTAAAGGAGGAGTCAGAGTCCTCAGTAGTTTTTTGCAGGTTTTTATTGGGATTTACCCAGTACACAGCAGGCAGGGGTGCTGGGGTGCCGGGAGGCTAGCAGACCTCCCAGCCCCCAGCAGGTCTTCATTCTGGGCTCTCCGGCCTTCTCTCTCTTCTCTGCTCTTGCTTCTCTCTCGGCTTCTGCTGGCGTCCCCATGACGCCGCCCCCAAAAAGTCCAGTCTCTCAGCCCAGGGGCACCCACCTCAGGCACCCGCCATCAGGCATGCATTCAGGACCACAGGGCTCCCTCATCCATCCTGATGGCGGGAGGGCAGAAAAGCCTAATATTTTTCCTTACCCTACAGCAACTATCCCAAATTCCATGGTCATTCATAAGGGCTTCCAGAACCTTAAATTAGAATGCAATTGGGATCAAGAAAATAGACACTTGGGACTTCTGGGAAACTATGCTACCCAAAAAATTCCTGCAAAATAATAGATCATGCAAGAATCTACTAGAGAGTTAAATGCCCGGTGTGCCAGTATGAAGTGCCAGGCCTCATTTTAGGGCATCCCATAGTCTTTGTTGAAGTAGAATAGGACATACTCAACACTTCTCTGGCTTGATTTGCCACTTTCAAATATTTAGACATATGGTTCATGACCTCCATTTATACCCTTGCTCAAGGCCTCACTAGTGCTGAGACACGTGTAGAAGACATTCAGGAAAACTTTATTGGGCGGATGGATATATGGATGGCTGGATGGCTGGTGGGTAGGAGGATGGATGGTGGATGGATGGTGGATGGATGAACTCGTCACTCCAGGCTCATAGTCCACCTACCACTTCATGAGCTTCCTTGGGAGATCATTCTAGAGTGTATACCCCCGAACACTGTACAGTTACCCTTTGTTGGATCTCACAGAAACACTTTTCGGCTAATAGCTGACATTTCCTGAGGCTTATTCTGCGCACGGCACTGTTCTATGTGTTTATATCGTTTCCTCAATCATGTGAGGTCCAACTGCCTCTGTCCCTACTTTACAGATAAGAAGTTGGAGGGCTGCGAGGGCTGCCTGGCTGGGAGAGCAGGGAAAGGCCCCGACTTGGCTGTCTGGCCCAGGACTCTTTTGCTGTGTGGAAACCCCCGCCTACCCCCCCCCCCCCCGCAGAATAATCTTAACTTTGTAATATAGTATAAAGGATTACAAAGGAAACCAATGGTATTGAAATGCACTTAACTATTAAGTAAATCAATACAAATTTATTAAAATACAAATTACAATGTAGTCATCTCTAGCTATCATAATTTCAAATTAATTATGAGAGTAAATGGTTTTTAGGGCTATCTGCAAGAACTGCAGCATGATGGGAAATAGCTGATTTCTCCTGGTACAACCTGAGTGACCGTTCCTGCAACAATGCTCTGGGGATTTTAAAATTCAAAATGGAAGGAAAAGTTCGCATCCATTAGAGATTAGTGAAAATAAGAGATGAAATGTTCCTCACTCCAGTTCACAGACCCCTGAATTTTACGTGTCCTTGGGCATCTGTGAGCCAGGATCGCAGCCCCAGGCCAAGCCTCTGCTGCCTTTTGTCTTGTTTTGCAAGAGAGACTCCATACTTAACTCATTGTAGCTCTGGGAATTTGCTCTTACTCCAGGAGTATTTTTCACTTTATTTCTTCTGTTCAATGTTTACATTAGAGCCTTTTGCTGTATTTTAAGGCAAAATATGTATATTATCTCTATTCCACTTCGTCTTCACCAAGATGGTGTCTATAGTCCGCCCATTTCCCTCAACTTCAACAGGTGGTAACATTTGAGAAATAAATATTTTCTTATACACAATCACAACTAATACTAACAGACTACTTGTGTTGCAGATCCTACGCTCAGCACTTTATTTCACTTACCCTCTTATCAATGCTTCGAGATAAGAATTATTGTTTCTCTTCTAACCTTTAAGAAGCAGAAGTTCAGGAGTTCAAGTACCAGAAGCAGGTACTCATGGCAGCAGCTGAGTGTTCACTATGTACAGGCCAACGTGCTAGTCTGATCTCTAGTAACAGCTTTAACCCTCACCCTTTACAGCTCTCCCTGCTGTAGAGATGGGGGCCCTGAGGTGTGACAGGTTAAGTCCTTTCTTCTGGATGACTTACCTGGCAGGGCAGAGCTGGCTTAAAACCTAGACTGAAATCAGAACACGCCCCCCTTCCCTCCACGCCATCCTGCCAGGCTTAGGGCATGGAGGAGGGGGGGGGGGGGGGGGGGGGAACCCAAGTCTTCTCATCCCAAAGCTACCCTAACATTTGGCTAAGAGGGGGGCCTCCCTGGTGGACTGAGGGTTAGGAACAGCACTGCGAAGCTCTCCGCAGTCCATGAGTTCGATCCCTGCCAGGGCCAGGGAGCTACCCACGCGGCACAGTAGACCTCTCCAGTCTCCCCGCGGCTCCCCTCAGCAGTGGATTTCAGTGGATCCGCCTGTTCTGCTCTCCACTCTGTCTCTGGTGAGTCCCCTCAAACACCCCCCACCTCTGGCCTGTACCCCAGCTCTTGTATGCATAAATAAAATCTTTAAACCACGTTATTAAAAATAAATAAAAGTAAAGGGGAAGGGAGAAGGGACGCGGCGTCTCCGTTCCTCGGAGCCTGGTGCTTCAAGCACGATCTCAGGCCCTCGAACCCCGGGAGGGCATTACTAGTCTCAACCCACAAATCAAGTCCTTTTAGGGCTCCGGGGACCCGTCACTGGCAGGGGGCTCAGATCCCGCTCTCGCCCGAGACACAAGGTGCCGGGAGCCGCGCGGGACCGCAGCGCTTCCAGAGAAACGAGAAGCCCACGACGGTGCCCGGGACGGAGCCTCGGGGCTCCCCGAGGGGCATCCATGGAGACCGACGCCCCGACGCGGCAGGGCCCGCCGGGCCCCCACAACCCGCAGGGCGCCGCGCCCAGGCCGCCGGGGCGTCTCGGCCGCGGGGTGGCTGGGGGGCGGCGGCCCGGCGCCCGGTCAGGTCGTTCGCACACCCACGCCGCCCACCAGGCAGCGGCCACGCGGGGGACCTCGCGCCGGGAGCCGAGCGGGGCGACTCGGGGGCGCTGCCGCCGCAGGGTCACGGGCTACGCGCCGCCCCCTCGCACGCGCCCCGCGCCCCGCCCCCTCGCGCCGCCCCGCCCACTGCGGGCCGCCTCGGCAATCCCGGCGCCGCTGCCGGCCGCGCGCCCCAGCCGGCGGAAGCGAGCCTGACGTCACTGCGGCTTCGCCCGCCCATTTCCGGCGCCCCCGGCCGTAGGAGTGGGGCCTGCTGGCCCCCGCCCGGGGGGCTTTTCACACCGGGGGGCGCTGGGGCAAATCCGCCCGTGGCCTTTCGCAGACCTGGGTGTCAGAATTTCCCCCCGGCGCTGCCACAAATGTCAGGGCTCGCCCACTCTTCTCCCGAGTCGCCGGCCTAACCTTTTGGGGGCACCGGAGGGGAAATTCGCCATTTCTGCCGGACCTTTACGCGGCCCACCCCGGCCGCTGGTGGCTGCCGAAGCGCAGGTATTTCATGCCCCCACCCCGCCCAGGCTCCGTGTGCGCAGTAACTGCAACATAACCCTCCCCCCGCCCCCGCCAAGTGAGTAGGAAACAGGTGAAAATAATACACATACAATTTGCCATTCAACGTCTGATGAGATCAGTTATAATAAGATTAAAATAGGGATAAAAGATTGGTTGATAATCGCATTGTAAGTTGTAGTGTTGAGAAGTGAAAAGTGCCAATCTGTAGTGGTTGTCAGGAAAGGAACATGTTATGGGATGAAATAGGATATACTTAGCATTTATTGAGCACCTGCTATATGCCAGGGACTGTCAGAGATGCTGGGGGTTCAGCAGCCAGTGGCCAGTACAGGAAGCCTCTGTGGAAATTACAGAATCAGGGGGAGCCTTACGGTAAATAAGTAAACAAAAGACAAAGTGCTAGAAGGGTAGTGTTATCAATGAAATAAAAGGGTACAGTCACAGAAAATTAGTTTAGTGAGATAGAAGCAAGATGTGCGTGGGGAAAAAAATAAATATATATCACCTGGCAGCAGTTTCTTTGCTATATATTTGAGGAGCCTAATTCTAGTGAGAGTTTTTTTTGTTTTTGTTTTTAAGATTTGTTTATTTATACAAGCATTGGGGTACGGGCCAGAGGCATGGGAGACTGAGAGAATTCATCAGAGACAGAGCAGGGAGCAGAACAGGCAGAAGGACCGAAAACACTGCTGAGGGGAGCAGCAGGTGAGACAGGAGAGGTCTGCAGTGCCATGTGGGTATCTCCCTGGCTGGCCGGGGATCAAACGCGCGCTGCAGAGGCTGCGGACAGCTTCACAGCACTGCGCTCAACCCGCTGCCCCACCAGGGAGGCGGGAGAGTTGAGCTTTTGGAACCAGAATCAGATCCTCCATCAGTGGCTGTTGTTAATGAAGGGGAGTCAGAAAATTCACCTCTCCCTTCTTAGGTCTCTGAAGTGATAATTAATTTGACATAAAAAGATTAACGGGAGGAAAACTTACACATTTGTTGAATGTAAATAAGTTTTACTTGAATTGGAAGCCTTCATAAGGAAATGACCCAGAGAAGTAGCAGAACCTAAACATTTATGTACTGGGTTGGACAGAGAGAGGCAATCGTGTAATGGTGTGTACAATAAAATGGGACAGACTGAAGGAAGACACGTTCTCTTTGTACAAATTCTTTCAGCCTCAACTACCTCTCTGGCGATAAGAATATTCTTTCCTCCTGGCATAAAAAGAACATTTTCTACATGATAGTTTCACTTTCTGCTTCCAGGAAGAAAAAATTGGGAGAGTGCCTTCCAAATGCTTTTTTTTTTTTTTTTTGGTGGGACCCTCGCTGGTGGCTGGGGATCGAGCTGGCGCTGCAGAGGATGCGGGCAGCCTCACAACCCAGCGCTCAACCTCTGCGCCACCAGGCGAGGCCCGCTTTCCAAATGCTTTTAAATCAAAATAATCAATGTGCTGAAATGCATATTTGGAGGTGATATGTCCTGAACCCCTTCACTGACATTATCAACACCTCCACTGTGGGGATGTGAGCCTGAGTGGGGGCAGCTTCTCACTAAATGTTGCGAATGCTGCAAGAAGCTGACAAGTTTAAGCTTCCTAAAAACAGGGAGACAGGGAGAGTCTCTCAGTTTGTACTTCCCACAGTGCATTAAGACTTGTCAGATGTTGATTTAAAATGTAGTGGTGGATGGTCTTGCTCCTAGGTGTCCGCACTGCCCACAGAGCGATGTTTTTTTTGGGGGGGGAAATGGTTACCTGATGAGATACAGGTCTTGTTACAGGGCAACCCAATATAAAACGGGTTGCCTGACTGTGGGTCCTCACCTGTGCGCTTCAAAGGAACTTAGTAATACTCCACTACAGGCACACACAAAAGGTTAATAAAAGGTTTATTTACAACGGAAGGGGAAATAAGGAAATGTAGAACTCAGGATGAAAAGAGGGAGATAAAGTCTTAATGCGTCCTACCTGATCCGCAGACCTGGAAACCCAATGGAAACCCAATGGCACGCTGAGAGTTGGCCCGGAGCCAAGAGCCCTGAAGCCAAGAGAGCATCCCAAGGCCCACGCGTCTGGTTTTTATACCAACCCTGGCTGCTTAACTCCACCCTCGGGTCCCAGCAACCTTCCCTTTGGTGATGATGGGATTTGTCTTTCCCAGTGTCCTGATGGCTTTGGTCTGGGGTGGGGGTGGAGTCCACAAAGCCTGCATGGAATTAGCTCGGGACATCCTTTCCCCCTAACAGTCTGAGCTTTAAAGTAAAGGAGTGTAATTCGTATTGGTGACTTATTAAGTAACACTGGTGGTGGAGTCTTTGCAGGGTAGAGTATGAGATTTGGCACCAGAATATCTGAACGTGACCAAGACCCTTAGGGCCTTATAGTCATTTTACCCTTCTGGATCTCAACCCCTGCATCTGTGAAATGAAAATTGGATTAGTATCTGCCAGGGAAGCAATATATAAGATCAAAAACCAGTAAATGAGGAATAATAGTACTAGTGTAGTGTTTTAAATGACTGCAATAATTACCAGAAGAAATTATTTAAAGAATTGAAAATAGTTGCTCATGGAGAGTAGGGCTGAGGGGTAGGAAGGACTGAGTCAGTTCTGTTTTCATGAGTCTTATAATGATGTATTGCTGAGCTATTGCCAGGTGAGGAAACTACAGTGACCTGCTTCAGTTTCAGGCACAAGTTGGCTGGGGCAGCTTATTCCGAATTTGTCCCTTCTGAAATTCAGGTTGTGGGGGGTGGGTAGCAGCAACTCCCCTGGGGGAAAGCTCTTCCCTGGGATTGCAAAAGCACCAGAGGGCAAGTGCAATCCTCAGGTCAGTGCTTTTCAAGGCTTTGATTGGTTCAAGATCTTGTCTTTAATATCCCACTAGCCCAAGCCCTGACAAAACCCAAGTCAGGGCTGGGAGTGCCCTCCACTCCTGCTGGAGGATGGGGAAAGAGTCATTCTGAAAAACAATCTAATCTACCATAATAATTGAGTTTTTAAAACTGCATGCAATGTACTCCTTTGATAAAACTAATGCTGACCCGGGCCTCCCCTGGTGGCACAGCGGTTGAGCGCTGGGCTGCGAGGCTGCCCGCAGCCTCTGCAGCAGCGGTTCGTTCCCCGGCTGCTGGCCAGGGTCCCACAAAAAAAAAATAAATAAACAAGCAAATAAATAAATAAATAAAATCTGCCAATCCTGCTAGTCTTTAAAAAAACAAAACAAACAAACAAAAAAAACCTAATGCTGACCCAGATCCATTTCAGATGGCTATGGTGATACAGATGTCTCGGGTATGTCAATTCAGGTTCTCTCTCCCCCCTCTCCCCCCCCACCTCTCTCTCTCTTTCTCTTCCTCTCTTTCTCTCACACACCCACCCACACACTCACACAGCTGAACCATATGACTTGGCATTTTTAGTCTGTCCAGCATGGCTATCTCCTCACAAGTTTACTGTGGGGACAGGCACAAAACAGCCTGTCTCCTTGTGGTTTTCCTTCCATCTTCCTAAGTCCTTCTGTTATAGGACAGGGAGAGGGTCAGCCCAAACCCCGCAAACCTGCCTATTCTACATGGGTTCTGCCATCCGCCGCATCAACACAAAACATAGGAGACTTTAATGGGAAGGAACTTTAATTAAACTAAGAAACAATATAGGTAAGGCAAAGAGTCTAGTTTCTAAATGAAGCATCCAGAGTTACCCGTCCCCTCGGGGGTAAAAGTCCATCCATATGGGATCGGCCCAGAACAAGGCCCCAAGGCCTGCTACAAGTCTAAAGCATCTTCCAGTGGGGACCCACAGAAAAGGGTCAGGAACAACCAGACAAGCCCGGAAGGAAAAGAGCAAAATCAACATCAAGATAAAAGCTGCCATGGTCACCTCCCCACGGGTCTCACCCACATCTGTGTCACCCCGTCCACGACCAAAAGACAAGCACAGTTTCTTCACGTGTCTCTAGGCTCCACGCGCCTCCTCCAGGTCTCCTGGCTCCATCCTGCTTCCTTCCTTCCTCAGTCTCTTCTGCAGCTTCTCCTCTTCCTGCTCAGCTCCACCCTCCCTTGGGTGGGGCAGGGAACCTCCCCCTTTCCTGGGACCACCCTGTTACACTTCCTTGGTTCTTGAAGCACAGGTCTGCCCACTTGCCTCCTCACCCTGCCTTTATCTCCTATTTCCCATTCTCCTTTAAAGCTGAAAAGAGGTGGCTTTTGCCTGCTTCCTTCACAAATAGCCAAAGTTGAAGTCGTTCCAGAACTCCCAAATGCTTTTTTCTTTTTTTTTTTTTTTAAGATTTATTTATTTATACAAGCATTGGGTACAGCCAGAAGCACGGGAGGGTGAGAGAATTCACCAGAGCCAGAGCGGGGAGCAGAGCAGGCAGAAGGACCGAAGTACACTGCTGAGGGGAGCAGTGGGCGCCATGTGGGACCCTCCTCCGGTGGCTGGGGAGCAGCCAGGGATCGAACCGGCGCTACGGAGGCTGCGGGCAGCTTCGCAACCTAGCGCTCAACCGCTGCGCCACTGGAGAGGCCCAAATGCTTTTTTCTTAAAATGCAAAATGATTAAAAGACTTAAAACGCTTGCTTTTGGGGTGCTGCACAAATGAATTTAGTTATAATATAAAGAATTAAATAAAGACCACTATCACCACCATAAGAATCACCTGAGATAGATGGAAGCATCTGTAAACCCACAAAGTAACATGGTATTTCTGGAAAATAAACACGTTTTCAGTATTTAAATGGAAACTTTAATAAAACACTGATGTATTTAAATACTGTCTGGGGCCTCCCTGGTGGCACAAGGGGTTAAGCACCGTACTATGAAGCAAAAACGCAGCCTCTGCAGCATGAGTTCAATTCTCAGCCAGCCAGAGAGAAACCCACATTGCGAAGCAGACCTCTCCTGTTTCACACACTGCTCCCCTCAGCAGTATATTTCAATCAGTCTGCCTGTTCTGTTCCCCACTCTGTCTCTGGTGAATCCTCTCACCACGCCCTCCCCCCCCCCACCCCGCTTCTCTGGCCTGTACCCCAGCTCTTGTATGCATAAATAAATAAATCTTAAAAAAAAAATACTGTCTGATCTTATGTATTACTTGTGAGTCTGTTAAGTGATCCAACTTGTACGGAGTTGCTCTATTTCTCACTTCTGGGAATTGAGGTCTGGCAAGGTAAGTTATTCAGCGCAGTGCTATTCATACAAAACAGGATTGGAAAGAACCTAAGTGTTATCAGTAGGACACCAGTAAGGAAACCAAAGAAACGACGAAACACCCACAAAAGTATACTATCTGGGGAAAAAGGAGGAAGTTCTTCCTAATAGGGAAGAACTTCAAAATATTCCCGTAGGTGGTGGCAGCAGAAGGCGATGTGTAGAGCAGCTTTCTTTCATGAGAAAGAAAATAATACACCCTTGTGTTTGCTTGTTCTTGCATAAGTGCAGGGAGGAGACCCAAGAAACTCAGATCCTTGCCACCTGGAGGGAGTGGGGACGGCAATGGACGGGACAGGATGGGCGCCCCCTGTTCAATGCAACCCTTGCCGTCTTCGTTTTTGAAGCTGGTAGAAATAGTGGCATTTAAAAACTTTACAAAATCAAACTTGAGATTATATGTCAAGAATTAGTTCTTACATCTGGGTGCTCTGCACCGCTCTAATCTTGTGCGTGCAGCAGCGACGTTGGGATCTTTAGAGAAACTACTTCGCACAGGGTCGGGTGGCCGAGCGTGGGGAGGAGAGGCCGGGAAGACCTCGAGGTGCTCCTAGCAAACCGACGGGGGCGCGGGAAGGCGCCCCAGGAAAGAGAACCCCGCAGACAGCGCGGGTGTGAAGGACTCGAGTTCGCGGTCACGCGTGCATCACACGCAGCGCGCCCATGGGCCGTGCACTGGGGCGGGAAGCCTCGCAAGAATAATGCGTGGTCACCGGATTCTCGCGGAGCCGGGCGTCCCAGCCCGCACACCGTCGACACGGAAACACGGGCCGTCCTGCGCCGCTTGTCTGACGTGAGCTCAGCCGGAAGTGACGCAAAGAGATGACGCAAGCATTGTGCGTCTGCGCCGTACAGGAGACGAGAAACCGGCGGCGCGCGTCTGCGCAGTACGAGATTGAAGAGCCGGGCAAGACGGCGCGCATGTGCGCAGAGCGAGACTGAGGACGCGCTTAGGCGGCCGCGTCTGCGCAGTGCGGGCCGCAGGGACCGGCCGGCAGTGCGCGTGCGTGCTCGGGAGCGTCCCCGTTAGTCGTACCGCGCGACTGCTGCTGAGCCGCGCGCGCTCGGCCGCGCGCCGCGTCCGGGGACGAGAGGCTCAGGTCGGGCTCGGGGGAGCACGGCGCCTGCGCGAGCGGGGCTGGGAGAGGGGCGCGGGCTGGCCCCGCCCCCGCCGCGTGGGGGGCGCGCGTGTGCGGCCGCGGAGTCGCGAGCGGGCGCCCTCCCTCTGGGGGGTCGGGGCCCGCGCTCGGCGGCGGCGTTCGGTAACCCCGCCGCGCGGCGCGAGCGCCGGCCCGAGAGCAGGCCCGGCCGGCCCCGCCTCCAGCCGCCGGCGAGGGCCCGGTGCCCGCGGGGCGCGGTGGCCTCGGCGGGGATTCCCGCCCGTCGGCACCCGTCACTCCAGCGTTTAACACCGGTGACCCCCGGGTTTTTAGCGCAGTTATTGGAACTTGAAAAAAATCCCCACTAAAACTCTCACGGGCTCATAGCTGGAGAGTGTGGATTTCATGTTTAGTCCGTAAAGGTCAGTCATTCCTCTTCAGAAGAGGGTTTTTCTTTCTCTAGCCCGGGGTGCGGCGGGCGCGGCCCGGGGCTGGCGTCTCAGTCATCAGACGCCGTTTTCCCCTGTTACGGGAAAGGGCTTTTCAGACCCACACTGGTTAGCAACTTCGGGTGCTTTCCGCTCAGCTGCAGCCGTGAAATTCTCCGTAAAACCAGAGTTGAGAGGCTGCTTTCCCGTCGGGCGTGTTGGCAGCGCGTCCGCGGACACCCTTAGTTGCTCAGCTTGAAAATGTTTCTAAAAATGGACTATTCCTCGAGGGCAGTGAAAGTCTTTTGAATGTCATTTTTTTTTCTTTCCTTTTTTAAGTCTTTAAAAAAGACGACATAATGGCTTCCAAAAGAGCGCTGGTTATCCTGGCGAAAGGCGCGGAGGAGATGGAGACGGTCATCCCGGTGGATGTCATGAGAAGGGCTGGAGTAAGTCCCCGCCGCTTTCCAGCCCGACCCCCGTGAAACGTTTTCTTGGCGCTTTGAAAGCCATTTTGCATAATGTTCAGCGTACTTTGTGCACAGAATACTCCCTAAGAGACTCTGAAACGCCAGTCAGCCGTTTCCCGCCCATATTTAATCTTCGTTACTATTTTGCCGTATTTCTTAGAGACCCGTTTCTTGAACAGATGCTTTTAAGAAGTAATGCAGCAAAGCATTATCAAGCCCCCTTTGTAGGTCTCCCCCACACTGTTCCCGGTGCTGCCTGCTCAGCGATAAGGGCTCTCCTCACGCCGGTGTGTATCTGTGATCCCAGGGGTTCTTGTAGGCAGCGTCAGGCTACAACTCGTTTTGCTTATATGTGTTACAGATCTTCATTTTTTCCATTAATTTTTGCATAGAAGAATTGGGTGTCGGCCAGAGGTGTGGGAGTGAGGAGTCCCCAGAGACACAGTGGGGAAAAGAACAGGCGGATCTACTGAAATACCCTGCTGAGGGGAGCAGCAGGTGAGACAGGAGAGGTCTGCTGTGCCCTGTGGGTCAGCTCCCTGGCCGGGGATCGAACTCAGGCCATAGTAGTGATAGCACTGAGACTCAACCCGTAGGCCACCAGGAAGGCCCTGGTACAGCTTTTTACAAGTTGGCCTGCAGCACGTGTAATATATTGAACACTGAATAGCACTTACTGGGAGCTGTTTAAAGGTGATAGTTCAATTACTGATACAAACTTGTTTAAAACTTAAAACTACCCTGGGCCTCCCTGGTTAAGACACAACCTATGAAGCTGTCTGCAGCTTCTGCAGCACGAGTTCAATCCCCGGCCAGCCAGGGAGCAGCCCACATGGCACGGCAGACCTCTCCTGTCTTGCCTGCTGCTCCCCTCAGCAATGTGTTTCAGCAGTCAGTCTGTTCTGTTCCCCAATCTGTCTCTGGTGAATCCTCTCACCCCTCCCACACCTCTGGCCTGTACCCCAGTTCTTGTATGCATGAATAAATGAATCTTTAAACAAAAAACTTACAACAACCCTATGAGTTAGCCACTGGCACCCTCATTTTGTACAGACACCAAATAATGTGCCCACCCTGTAGAGTTAGTGAGTGGCAGGGCACTCAGACCTGCGCGTCTGGCTCTCATCTGTTAACCCTGCACTTCTCTGGTCCTCTGCACACGTGTTGTGTGCTTAAAATTGCCACCTGGTATCACACTGTGCAAATATACCACCACTCCCTCTTGTGGTGCGTGACCTGCAGTATCGTGCCAGTTGCCTTGTGCCAATATGGGGGAGTTTTTCCAGGATCTCTACCTAAAAGTGGACTTGTTCGGCCAAAGTACAGACCTGGTAGTTGGTGCTACCAGGCGTCATCAAACAGCTCTCCAGAGTTCCAGTGGGTTTCCCGCCAGTGGGGTAGGAAAGGAACATTATTTCCTGTACTAACTGTTGATATTGTTCACTTTGTAAATTTTTGCAAGGTAAAGTAGTATTTCGCTGCTTTAACTTAAGAAAACACCATGAGTTTAAATGTCAATAGGAACTTTGCGAGATGGTTTATTAATAGGATGATCATATAATTTACCACCCAAACCTCAACACTTGGGAAAAGGACACCAGCCAGATAAGAGTGCCAGGACAGCGTCTGCCCCGGACAAACCAGGACAGACCTAGTTGTTAGATATATTTAGCCAGGTTCTCAAGTCAGTATGGTTTTGCAGTGTTTCCTGTCAAGTTATTTCAAAACACAGGGCAGCTGTGAAAATGTTTCTCTAAATTTATGTTTCGGTGTTCTTAAATACCGTGATGGCCTTCTCCTCTTAGATTAAGGTTACCGTTGCGGGACTGTCTGGAAAGGACCCGGTGCAGTGTAGCCGCGATGTGGTCATTTGTCCTGATGCCAGCCTGGAAGATGCCAGAAAACAGGTTCGTTGTCCATGCTTGGAGTTGTTCCTGCCCATGGTTTCTGTATCAGTTTCTCCACACATCTTCCGGCTGCATCTAAGCTGTGTCAGCACAGACTGACTGACTTTAAGAAAGTGCCTTTGTTAGGATCTCTTCCCACTGAAGTAGCCCCAGGGAAGCAGAGGCTTTGCCGCTCCACCCTGTGTGACGTGGAGCTTGGCGGCTGATACCATGTGTGCTCAGTAAGTGGCTGCCTGGAGGGGGCACTGGCCTTCGGGCCTGCCCAGGCAGCCTGGTCTCCCACCACGTATGGGCGGTATGTATGCACCTGCACCTGCACACTTAGACACGCGTGTTCTTTTTATAAGGGTGAGCTCGGCTGAGCCTGCAGTTCATGTCACCACAGGTGCATTTCCCGCACTTTTTGCTACTTAGGACAAGATACACCCTCATTGTTAGTGACTCTTTACGAACAGTTACTGACTCCTCACGAATAGTTTCTTGTGGAGTTGCTTGTGTACATCCAGTACTGGGCTGTCACTGCAAAGCACATTTCGGATGAAATGTTTTCACTTTACTGTTATATTTTTTTAACTGTTACAGGGACCTTATGATGTGGTGGTTCTGCCTGGAGGTAACTTGGGCGCACAGAATTTATGTGAGGTAAAGACTCCACAGAGAAGGGATTTCACCTTTGTGTTTTATTTTGTTACTCATATACTTCAGGGAGGAGGCTGTGAATGAAATAAGAACAAGAAATAAGAGCAGGTGAAGTTGGGCCTCCCTGGTGGCTCAGGCAGTTGAGCACAGCGCTGTGAAGCTGTCCGCAGCCTCTGCAGTGCCAGTTCGATCCCTGCCGGCCTTGGAGCAACCCACATGGCAAGCAGACCTCTCCTGTCTCGCCTGCTGCTCCCCTCAGCAGTGTATTTCGTCAGTCTGCCTGTTCTGTTCCCCGCTCTGTCTCTGGTGAATCCTCTTACCCTCCCATGCATCTGGCCTGTACCCCGGCTCTTGTATAAATAAAATAAATTTTTAAATAAAAAAAGAGCAGGTGAAGTTAATGAGGTGCTCAGCATGTGGTTTATAAACGTAGTTTACATCTCGTGCTAGAAAGTGTTTATTGTTTGTGGGGGCTTTTTTTAACATAGAAGAACTGGGGTGCAGGCCAGAGGTGCAGGGGGGTGAGAGGATTCCCCAGAGACAGTGGGGAGCAGAACAGGTGGATTCACTAAAATACACCGCTGAGGGGAGCAGCAGCGAGACAAGAGAGGTCTGCTGTGCCCTTTGGATCAGCTCCCTGGCTGGGGATCGAATGCAGGCCGCAGCCGTGATAGCACTGAGACTTGAAACCCTAGGCCACCAGGGAGGCCCTAGAAAGTAATTCCAGAATCATAAGTATATTTTAAGCAAGGACCTCTTGCTTTTCTCATTAAAAAAAACCTTTTAACTATGGGTGTAAGCTGAGTTGGTGAGACAATTACTAATGAACAGATTGGGTGAATCTAGTCTGAATGTAAGATGAGTTATATTCCCTCTTGGCAGCAACAGTATAATCTAATTTTGTTTTGTGAAGTGTTAATGTAGGAAAATAAGAGATTGTCTCTTCAACAGTCAGGGTGGGTTGCAGGCAACTTGGGCTGCCACCTCGAATGGAAAATGGCTCCAGAAGCAACCACTGCTTTTCATTGGAAGTGTTAGGTGAGGAGCCAGTGCAGGAGGAGGGAGGCAGGAGAGGGCGGGCAAACAGAAGCTGGACAGCCGGTCGAATCAGATTTTGGACAGTTTCCCTCTGGACTCTGTTCCCCAGCTGCCGGGTGCAAACACCACAGTCCGTGCCCCTCTGTTTCTCCCTGGGGTTCAGGTGGCAAGGGTCGGTGCCCCCAAGGGAGACGGCGTCTCTCGCCTCATCTTTCACCCGCCCTAGGGAAAGGAGGCCTTTGCCTTAGAACAGAAGCCTTGCCTGGGTTTAAGGACGTCGAATCATTCTGAATTCCCCGGTCTTCATACTGATAATGTATAAGTCCTGTTGAAAGGTGGGGTGGGAGCCTGGGTGCAGTGAAAATCACATCCTGCCCAGGTTCCTTGCCTGAGGCTGGCCTGCGGCTTGGCGAGAGCTTGACATGTGTTGTTTTCCTCGCTAGTCGGCCGTGGTGAAGGAGATCCTGAAGGAGCAGGAGAGCAGGAAGGGCCTCATCGCTGCCATCTGCGCAGGTAACTCCCTCACCGTGTCCAGCGTGCGCTGGGGTTTTCTTCAGAAGGCTTGTGATGGAGGCTCTCTGGCTTCCACGTTTTCTTCCAGAGACACTTCCCTGCTTACGGTGTGGAGGGCGTCTGTGTCGCGTATTTAGTTGCGTGGCATGAAGTTGGCGTCATTTCAGAAAAGAGGACATGGTGCTGTTTCCCGCCCTCTCTGCCTTTGCGTTCTGCGGACAGCGTGTGTCCCACGTGTGGTTGGCCTCGGAGGGAACAGGGCCCTCTGGGAGTCAGCACACAGCGCGTTACAGTGGGTCTTGGTGCCGGAAAGTGCTCCTGCCTGCGCGCCACCCGCAGGCCTCAGCAGATGGACGTGATGCTCTCGCCAGTGACCGCCTGCAGCTGCGAGGCCCAGGGAGCCCACTGAGCCTGGCGGGGGGCACTCGGTCGTGGGGACTGTGGCTCCTCTGCGGAATTCAGAACAGGGCGCTCTCCTGAGGCCCTGTGTCTTTGAAGCCTAGAGGGTGTCGCTCCTGATACCATTTTTAAGCCGTTCCTGCTCTGCTGGCAGGTGCTGCTCTGCCCGCTTGCGTTTTTTCCAGTTTGACGTGGGCCAGCGTGGGCCTTGCTGTAGTCTTTAGTGAATGTCGACAGAGTGACGGGTGGATGGAGGGCTTGGTGAGATGCCACGTTGCTGTTTTGTTCGGGACAGTAGGCTTTTTAAGGAGCAGCAGCTGGAGCCCTGGGGACCCTGCTTAGGACAGTGCTTATCAGGGCTCTCTGGAGGGGTCGCTGGGTCAGACTGTGTTTGCCTTTTTCATTCTCGTCCTTACAGGAGCAGCCTCGGTGGTGAGGCGGTCGCCTGAGCCTGGCATGCTCCTATAGTCTCATGCTCTGCGTGTTTCCCAGTTTGAACCACATAACCCGTGTGACCCACATAAAAACTGAAGGGGGCCTGCGGATGGGGGAGGACGCAGAGGCCACCACAGGGGCAGGCCCGACCTTGGGTGGCAGTTAGCACCGGCCCCTCAACCTGCCCTAGGCAGGGGCCTGTCCCTGCCTGGGGCATTGTGGCCTGAGCAACAGCCCTGTGGGGAAGCCCTGGGACCTGTTGGGGTGTCTTAAGGATGTGGGCTGCGTTCCCTTCTGGTGCTGAAAGCAACACCCTGTTGTCACCCTGTGTCTCTGAGGTTGTGTGTTGCTGGCCTCTTCTGTTCTGTGCTCGGGCCACTTGTCGAGGGCTTCAGCCTTCTCATCCAGGCAGCGTAGGCCGAGCACGCTGCCAAGGGTCCTGCCCCGATCGGGGCTCTGCAGGAGCAGCATGGCCTGACCGACGTGGCTTGTAACGGATGTGAGATGAGAGTCACGGCAACAGAACGGGCAGAGGCCTGAGAGGCCCGGTGTTCCAGATCAGATGGAACACGGATGATCCCTGACTGCTGCAGTTAGGAGCTGGGAGCTGTCTGCTGTCCTGAGAGAACGTTGTCTGGCTCCCGTGTGGGGTGACGGAGATGAGAGACAGAAGCTGAAGGGAAACCCCCTTGAGAAGAAAATGAAATGAGATTCACTTCGATGGTGGGGGAGCCCGGAGGCTGAATGGTGGGGTGCTCTGGCCTAGGGATGAAGTAGCCCGGGCCCTGGAGGTGGGGGCTGGCCTGCTGTGCTCTCTGTAAGTGGCCACACGGTGGCACTGTTGACTCTGTCCTTAGGCTGCCCGGGAGCCTGCCCATGGCGCCCTCTGCTCCCTGCTGCCGACTCAGCAGCATTTCCTCCATCAGGATTTCAAGTAATAGGGGTCGTTCCATAGCGCCTCTAATTTTCCAGATAGGATCCCGAAGCCGCCGAGAGCATTTATGAGTTTCCCATGCTAAGTCAGATGCCGGTGAATTCCTGCTGCCCACTGTCTCTTCGGCTTATCAAGGCCGCCGTAGGCAGCAGTTTCATCGCTGAAGGGCACAGGCTAAGAATTCCTGTGTCGTCATTCACTGCATGATCGTCTCTTAAGGTTTGCTTTCAAATGCAACGGAGATTGTTACTTCTTACTTTTTACAGTTTTACAAAATGAGGATTAAAGATAATTGATCAGGGCCTCCCTGGTGAGGCAGGGGGTTAAGACACAACCTGTGAAGCTGTCCGCAGCCACTGCAGCACGAGTTCCATCCCCGGCCAGGGAGCAGCCCACATGGCGCAGCAGACCTCTCCTGTCTCCCCACTGCTCCCCTCAGCCGTGGATTTCAGTAGATCCGCCTGTTCTGCCCCCACTCTGTCTCTGGTGAATCCTCTCACATCCCACACCTCTGACCTAGTACTCCAGTTCTTGTATGCATAAATAAATAAATAAAAATTATTAATCTCTTCAAATAAAACTTAAATGATAGCTGTTCAGTTTTAGAGATGTAAAACATAAGGTGGAGAGAGACAGTAAGTGTGCTCGAGACTTTTGATTTCAGGAGATCATTGAGGGCCTGGTGTGAAGCTGACCCTGGCAGAGGTGGGAGCTGCTGTCCTTGTGTATTACTGTTTGACCTTCCAGATGGTCGTAGCTGAGAAACCTGCTGAGGTTTTATAAAGCTGCTTTCTCTTTGGGCTTATGTTGATCAGTGAAAGCTCAGGGAGAGAAGTGCTCGGACTGAAGCGCGAGAGAGCAGGCCTGCTGTGGGGTGTTGGGCCACGTCCCTTAAAATCTAGGGCAAGGTAGTGTTGCGATGCTCGTCTCTCTGGGTGTGACAGGAGGCCTTCGTGTTTTTCTGGGGCTTATGGAGAAAAGGTAGAATAGCTGCTTTAAGAAGTGTTTTAAAGACTTGTTTTTGTGTAGAAGAACTGGGGTGTAAGCCAGAGGTATGGGGGTGAGAGGATTCACCAGAAACAGTGGAGAGAAGAACAGGCAGCTCCATTGAGATCCACTGCTGAGGGGAGCAGCGGGGAGACAGGAGACTCTGCTGCGCCCTGTGGGTAGCTCCCTGGCCGGACATCGAAACCAGGCTGCAGCAGTGATAGTGCTAATAAGACTTAACCCCTAGGCCACCAGGGAGGCCCTAAGAAGTGTTTTAAGATAACAAGGTAACAAAGGTATAGAACTGGCTCGGTTTTAACCCTTCAAGACCCTTGCGGATAAACAGTCGTGATCCTTAAATGTCTGTAGTGGACTGGGGTGCTGTCTCCCTTGTGCAGACGCCCTGGGCGCCCTCAGGGCGGGGTGGGGTCCTCTTCATTTGACAGTCCCACCCTGGCGTGTCTACATGGACAGTGGGGTGGCCTGTGCTCATTTTTCCTTTGCAATGAGAGAAATTTAGGTCTTGAAGTAACAAGTCCAGACATCTGGAGGGTGCCAGAGTGAGATGAGGAGCATGCCCTGTGGTGCCGTCCTTGGGCCCCCGGCACCTGCTGCCTGTGTTGCAAAGGCCGAGGTTGGTGCTCGTCGGGCGTCAGGTAGATCTCTGTGGTTGCGAAGCAGCAAGCTTGGGCACCTTTGCCAGGTGTGCTCAGCAGAGGGGCTGTTATGGACACACTTTACCTCTTGCACTAGGAAGTGCTTCGTTTCAGAATCCTCAGTGCATTTTAGAGACGGCCTTGTGCTTTTGAAGAATCCCTCTGCCGTTGCAGTTTTTAAAATGGGCTTTTCTGTCTACTCTAATTTTTTAATCTTGCTTTTCAGGTCCTACGGCCCTGTTGGCTCATGAAATAGGTTTTGGAAGCAAAGTGACAACACACCCCCTTGCTAAGGACAGAATGCTGAATGGAAGTAAGTCTCGGCTCGGGTCTCAGTGTGCAGGCAGACCTTGTCCCCAGGCTGTGCCTTCTCAGCGTTGGCCGCCGGCGCGATCCGGCGCAGAGGTTGCCTGTGGCGGGCCCTGCTGGCTGTGCAGGCGCTTTCGGGGGCGATGGAGCTGAGCGTGGGACGGCCGGTGTCTGAGTGCATGGCCCGGCCAAGGCCACCGGCTGTCACAGATCCAAAGTGGTTACAAAATGTGGTTTAACTCTATAGTATTTCTAGTAAATACTCGGCCAGCAGCCTGGGGCAGGGTATCTTTTAAACCTTTTCAAGGGTAAATTTTAAACCTTGACAGCAGTTTCAGAAAGTGCCCTTTGCCCACAGTCCAGTGTAAAATGGGCGCAGCTCTTGTCCAGGGAGCGGCTGAGTGGCAGCCCTGTCTGCGCTGGTGACACGTTGCTTTTGTATATGTCAGCTCGACATTTAATTCTTGTTTATATTTCTGTTCCGAGGGAGTGAAGTAAAAAAATAAATGTTTCTCTTCTTTTTATCTCTCCCATCCCTTTTCTGTTTTCAGAGGTAACTTCTGTTAAAGTTATCTCTAGAATTTTCTCTGCACGTGCTCATTATCCTTTGTAGTTTAATATTTTTATTCAGGTGAGAGCTACTAAATACATTGTTCTGCGCCTTTTTTAAAATCGAACATTGTATGTGTGTGTATATATATATATATATATTTTGTGATTTAGCAAATACTTCTTTATTCTATTGTTTGTTGTTTGGAGGCGATAAAGGCAGCGTGACCTTGCCTCTGTCCTTCAGGAGTTAGTGGCCTGCAGACACACAGACATCAGATGTAGAGATACGAGGCTGTCTAATCAGCAGCAAAGCAATATGGCCAAGAGCCTGCCTGCACTGCCACGTAATGCTCTGTGCTCTTCAGCAGCAGCTACTGCTTCTCGGCCTGGTGGTGAGAGCCCTGGTGAGGGGGCGCGTTTGTCAGCTGAGGGAGGGTGCGGGAGGACCCCACCTCTCCCCCTGAGCACGTGCAGCAGGGAGAGACCCGGGACTTTCCAGGAGGAAAACTCACTCATATCCTATCAGGGAAAATCACATCAGGTCACTGAAGAGAACTAGGAATTGCCAGTTAGAGGCCAGAGAGGAGTTGCAGCCGGTGCTCAGTCGGTGAGGAAGCAGCAGCCATCTCAGTGTAAACCCTCAACCCCCCGGGTACCGGTAAATAGACAAAACCAGAAAACAAGAGATCCAAAAGCGATTGACAGACACTTGGTGTTTTCTCTCATCTTTGTCCTGCTCTGGCTCATTCTGAACCTGAACACCAAGCAGGGCAGCAAGTGTCCACTGTGTCCTTTCTGCCCTTGGGTCTGCCCCTCTGTGCAGCGCTGCCCAGCCAGCCTGGGGCGGCCCGGGGAGGGCGCCGGGCGGGGTGTGCAGGTGGCTTTCCTTGTTAAAATGGTGTTTTCCTCTTACAAACCGTTGCACGCGCGCATATCTGGATTCCTTTTTTAGTATTTTTTAAAATAAATACAATTTTTCATGACATTGTATTTTAAAAAATCAACAGACTTAATTCTTAGAGCAGTTTCAGTTTACAACTAAATTAGTCACTGGAAGATACGAAGTTGTCAACAAAACTGTCTGGGTGGAAATGTTTTTTTTTTCCTTTGAGCGGAGTCCAGCTTGCTCCCGGGCACGTTGAAAGGCAGGGAACTTAATTTACTTTGAGCACATGGTGAGATTTTAGAGGTTTTGAAGGAACTGGAAAGAACAGAATCGGCTTTCCCCTCTGCAGCTACCTGGCGCAGTTCTGCTCGAGATCCTTCAGCGTCTGAAGTGCCTGTGTCGTTGCTGTCTTCTTGCAATGCCTCGGCCAGGTTGAGGTTGCTCAGGAAACGTGAAAGAGCAGATGCCCTCAGGAACCAGCTCACAGTGTGTTCACAAGCCTCGTAGGGCCGAGACAGGCTCAGGAGGCCAGGCCATTGCTAGGCCCAGGCAGCCGGGTCCTCTGCCTGCGGGGCTCGGCCAGGCTCGCGCACGTGTTTGTCACTAGGTGTCATGCGTCGCCAGCCAGTCCTATCTAGAAGAAAACAAGTTTGAAAGTTCTGTTCCACCAGGATCCTGAGAAGGGGCCGTGATGGCTTCCTGGGGTCTCCCCGCCCAGGCGCTCCTGCGTGTGTACCAGAGATAGCATGAGGGTTACTCAGGGGGTGCAGTCTGGGGTGCAGGTTTTCATTTCTCAGGGTTTTTTTTCTCAGTGCTCATTTGCGGGTTGCTTCCGTGACCCTGGAATGCCTGCAGGTCACACAGGTGAGCCGTAGGGGAGTGGACTGCGTGGTGCGGCTGTCCTCAGGCACCCCCACTCACTGCTGCTAGCCAGGTTCCCCACAGCTCAGTTCCCTCCCCTGTCCCCCAAGGATCTCAGTAGCACCCCTGGCAGGCTGGTGGACAGGCTCGGTGAGTTCGTCCACGTCCCACACCATGAATGCAGCCTGGCCCCGAGCCCAGGCCGGAGGAAGGTGAGCTGCTGAGCGTCCCGCACTCGCGGGGGCCAGCCAGGCCCAGGCTGCCCTAACCACAGCCGTGAGGCGGTGCCTTGGTCTAGTTGGATCTCTCCAGTGGGCTGGCGGGTGGGTGCCGCCCCTCTCTGCATGAAAGTGAGGCTCAGATTGAGAGGCTGCTGAGTAGCAGACCTGGGGTTCGAACTTGAGCAGTGGGCTCTCTGCCAGGAAAACGGCCTCAGGGTGCTGGCCCCTTGGGCACATCTCCCCCCTTGCTTTTCCTTCCCGGCTTCCAGGATTTTGCTTCAAGTTAAAAAGCCCTCCCGCCCGCGCGGCCCTGGTCCCGTGCGTCAGCAGGGGGAGCCTGCGTGCCCCCCAGGCCGGCTTGTGTCTGCTCGCCGGTGCCACCAGGCGGCGGTGGCCCATCGCGCAGCGCCTCTGCTCTTGGCCTTGGCAGGGGAAAGAACCAGGGAACCTGGAAACATCCCTAACCTGTTTCAGCTGTTTGCGGTATTTTACCCACAAAGATGGCGAAGTGGGCCGCTTGGCACCGCCTCCGCGCCGGCAGCTGCTGCTCGCGGCCAGCCAGCCGGGTCTCTCGCTGAGCAGGAACATGACCTTGGCTGTGCAGGCCTCCCCCACGGCCCAGACACCCCCTGCCCCTGGACAGCAGTGCCGCTTGGAAGTGCTCGGTGCTTCATTCAGTCACCCCGCCGGGGACCTGAGCTCTGCTGGAGACGGAGACCCGAGTCACCGCTGTCATGAGTCGCGTTGGGAGCACGCGAGGGGCCTGTGCCGCTGGTCCGCGCGGCGGTGGTCGTGGAGGGGCTTCTGTTCTGTCCCGAGCAGCCGTTTCCCCAGGCTCCGGGAGCAGAGAACAGGGAGGTCTGTTGGGTGGGGGGGTGCTTCTCTGAAGGCGAATAGAGGGAAGACGCTGCTGCTTACATTTGCAAAAGCCTCGCTGGGTGGAGCTGTCCCTGACAGGAAAGTGACTCCTTCCTGCCCGGAGGCCTCTGCCTCCTCCCCTCGGGCTGTGCTGCCTGGCCTGGGGCGCTTAGTGGCCCCACTCTGCCACAGTGGGTGGGCTCTCCTTCAGTGCCCTTCACGCCCCGCCCTTCCCCCTGCGCTGGGAGCACAGGGAAGAGAAGTTCCCGCACCCTTCTGAGTTCCTGGCTGAGGTCCCTGCGGCATCATTTTGACAGAATGAGAGAGAAAGCAAAAGAAGTTTATTAACGTGTCCACGTCACGTACACACGGAGAGCCCCAGGGTCAGCGAGTGTCGAGGCGCAGGCTCTGAGCCCCATTTAACCCGGCCAGGGGTGAAGACTCGGGGGAGAGGGATGTCCTCGGGAAGGACGGGAGGAGCGATGGGGGGTGACGCGGTGTCTGGGTGCGGCGGCCGCTTCTGGGCTGCCCTCCCGTGACCCCAGGCCGCCCTCGGTTGGCGAAGCGAGTCCCTGTCGAAGACCCGTCCCCGGGCAGGTCAGGGGAGTCCAGGAGGACCCCCGTGTGCTGGCCGCTTCTCCCACCCGAGCTCAGTCATGTGTGTCTGGGGTGCCTGTTCTGACACTGGAGCAGGAACCTGCTGTCGTGGAAACGCCAGCGGCCATCACCCGACACTCAGGTAGTTTCTTCCATAGCAACCGTTTCTTCCTCCTGCGCCCAGCAGCGTCTAGTATTGTCGCTTCCGAGCTGTCCCCGAGGAGCTTGGCCTGGTGCGTGGTTGCGAAGCGCTGGCTGCGGTGTTGTGCGGTGACGCGGCGACAGCTGTGGAGCCACTGTGCAGCCGCCTGGCGTGGCCCAGCAGGGTGTCACCCTTTGTATTTTTCTTTGAAGGTCATTACAGCTACTCGGAGAATCGCGTGGAGAAGGACGGCCTGATCCTCACCAGCCGTGGGCCCGGGACCAGCTTCGAGTTCGCGCTGGCCATCGTCGAGGCGCTGAGCGGCAAGGAGGTGGCCGCGCAGGTCAAGGCGCCGCTTGTCCTGAGGGATTAGCGCCGATGGTCCTGTCAGGAGAGGCTGCCAGGCCCTCGCGTGGCCGTGCCCCCGGCGTGGCGGAGGGTGTGCCTCGGGGAGGTGTCTGCCCAGCCACGCCGCATCCTCCCACACGCGTGTCCCCACATTTCTGAGCCTGACTGCAGAATAAACAGGCCACTTAGCAAACTGCCGCCCGTTCTTGCGTGAAAGCAGGTCCCTCGTCAGCTTCCCTGGCGCCTGAGCGGCCGAAGTAGTTGCCGAAGCCCAGCGCAGCGGACGCGTCCTACGCGCAAGGGCGAGATCAGGAGCCGAGGCGGGGGCTGTGGTTGCTCGGCGCGCGTTACCTGTGTCTTTCACGTGCTATTAAACACTAGTGAAGCGGCTGCCGTGGTGAATTCTGTCAACCAGCTCCTCGCTGCACACAGGGCTCAGGGAATCAAACTTTCCAAGGCTGGCGAAGCCTCTGCTCCCCCCAGGCGACCAGCCAGCTGTCCCCCCACTGCTGTGGGGGGTTGGGGGTGTGTGGTGGGGGTAGCCATTGGCCTCATACCTGTGACCGTGGGACCCAGGGGGGACCCTCGGCCAGTGAGACTCACTCTGGGCCCCGTCACGCCTCCTGCTGTCCTGTGCTGGGCACCCGGGAGTTGAGGGGGAGACCTGGCGCTGCCGGCAGCCACGTCGGCACCAAGAGAGGCGCCCACACAGAGGTCGCTGAGAACGTACCTGACCGTAACCCGCCGCACCTGAGCGCCTCTGGCTTGTTCGTGGCCAGCGGCTGCCCTCGGCTGTGGGCTCACGAAGCCACCGTAGGGAACCGGGCAGAGTGGGGCGCTCACCTGGGGCTGCAGTTGGCGGACCCCTGGACAGTGGGGGGGGTGACGTGGTGTCTGGGTGCGGCAGCCACTTCTGGGCTGCCCTCCCGTGGCCACAGGCCGCCCCTGGTCGCTAAGGAAGGCGGAAGCTAATTCAAAACGTGGAAACAAGTCGCACGTTGCAGCACGTTGCGGCCCTGGCGGGCACGGAGTGCTGAGAGACCGGCCGGGGGCGTGGGGCATGGCGGGGCGGGGGAGCTGGAGGCTGCTCTGGACGCGACAGTGAGGCTGAGTCCTGAGGTAAGACCAGGGGGCTTTGCGTAGGGGCGGGGTTTGGGTCCGCTGTCTCCCTGCGGGGTGCCGGGCTGCGCCCCGAGGACACGGGAACTGCACCGGCTGTGTTCTCCGAAGGACATGTGGTGAGGCCGCGTGGGGGACGGGCGGCTAGGGGGTTAAAGTCTGAAAAGGGAGCTCAGGGAAATCCCGATTTGGGGGGCCATGTTAGCCGCAGCCTGCACTTGTCAATAAGCTCCCCGAGGCTGCGGGGTTGCGGCAGGAGGGCGCTCCTGAAGGAGACGGGCTCTGCTTTGTGCCCTCGGGATGTCCAAAAGTGATTCAACAAAATGAAAGCTTTTCTGAGGTGTTGACGAGAGCCCCGGGGTGCTGGCCAGGAGGTGGGGGCTGGAGCACCCACTTCATGTAAAGCGAGTCTTTTCTGGCTGGAGACGTGCCCATCACATTGAGCAGCTGCCCCCCCCACTCCCCGCGCCTTTCTAAGCTCAGCAAACCTTTCTTTGGGGCTGGAAGGGGGGCGAGCAGGGCCTGGGAGCTGGAAGGGGCGTCTCTGTGTGGCGAGACCTGGAGTGGGGGATCCAGTGCACGCCCACCCAGCTTGGCTGGGTCCCCCCAAGCCTCGCATCCTCGGGAGTCAGTCGCAGGGACTCCTGCAAACCCCTCCCTCTCTCCTCCCAGCGGCTGGCTTCGCCCAGGGCCGCGCAGGGAGCTGGGGGAAGTGGGGTCTGGGGGAAGTGGGGTCTGGAATTGAGTCTCCTGCCGAGCTCAGCCCCCTGAGCCAGAAGCGGAGCTCTCCTCAGCCTGCAGAGGCTCGGCGGCCCTTGGCCCTCCCCCGGACGGGAGGTGGCCCGGCTGCCCTTCCTGGGGACACCTGGTCCGAGCGGGGGGGGGGGGGGCGGGGGGGGGCGGACGTTCAGTAACCCGAGGGGAGGCTCCGCAGCTGGCTGGGATGCTGTCGTGAAAGCCGAAGGCAAAGGCCGCCAGCAGTTGCTTCGGGTGCGGGTTCCTGCCGCAGGAAGGGGCTGGGCCCGGGGGCGCCCGCGGGGGCCCGGCACTGAGGGGTAAGGGCCTTCACACTCCACCTGGGGGTTGCTGTGTCCCTCACCGGCCCCTTGTCCCGCGTCCCTCTGGGAGCTGTTCCCCCACCGGCACCTGGGGATTTCCGGCGTCACTCAACACCCCGACCACCCTCCGACGTGGCCGGTGACGTCTGGAAGCCTGAAACTGGTCGCTTTAGCGGTCCGGAAGGGTCAGGCTGCAGTGGAGGGGAGGGCACCCTTGCACCGCCGCTCGGAACACCAGGTACGGTTGCAGAGTAGCCAGCCGTGCCCTCGCAGACGCTGGCTGTTTTCGGAATTTTCCAGGGCGACTGTCCGCTAAGGAATGAGGAGGACATTACGTTTTCCTGCAGAATCTTCTGGTTGTTTTGACCTTTGCCCTTAGTGAGGGGACATGGGCAGCCCGCATGGGGTGGGGGCAGGACGGCTCCCACACCTGCCTGGTCTCAGCTGCAGCGTCTGCTCCCACGCGTGGCCTCCGTCAGGAGGGGTCCAGCGAGGGCCCCGGGAAGTCTTGTTTGCATCGGGCCGCAAACACCCTGCTCGCTCCCGGCCCGGGTGTCTCCTGGAGCTGCCCTTTGCCCCAGGCCCCAGCTCCTGCCTGGAGGCTCCGTGACCAGGGCTCCTGTGAGAGGAAGCGCTGAGGAAAGAGTCACCATCATCACGGTCAGCATCGCCGTCACCACCTCACCACCGTCACCCTCGTTGCCATCGGCAGCAGCTCCACCTGCATCGCCGCCATCACTGCACGTGTGCAGCCCGCGGGGGCCGCCCGAGGTTGCCCGCCAAGCCTGGCCCCGCTGCTGCCCGTTGTCAGATCAGAGAGACGAGCAACTCCCCGCGGCCCAGCCACTCGAGTCGGCGGCCTCTTTGGCCTTCCCGGCCCTGATCGTTCTCGCTTCCTCTTAAACACAGCATGGGGCAAGTGACAAAATGTCAGGCTTCTCTGCCCTCCCGCCATCAGGATGGATGACGGATCCTGCCGTCCCGAACGCCCGCCTGAGGGCGGCACCTGGAGCGGGGCGTGGGCCTAGGTGGATGGGATTCACCTGGGCTGAGACGGGGCCTGTAAGGCGGCGTCACGGGGCCCCAGAAGAAGCCGAGAACGCGAGAGAACGCGAGAGAAGGCCGGAGAGCCCAGAGTGAAGCCTTGCTGGGGGCTGGGGGGCCTGCCAGCCTCCCAGCCTGCTGCACCCCTGCCTGCCGCTTGCCTGGTCAACCCCAATAAAAGCCTGAGAAGCCTGGAGGGCGCCAGGACTCGCTCCTCCTTCACCCGCCTGCTCAGGTCACCGAGAAACCTGCCCGGGGTCATTCCTGCCGCTACACACTGTATTTTCTTGTTAGAAGTCAACCTACTTTTGGAGATTTTTACTTGGTTTCAGAATCACGTTCAAATGGAAAGTTCGCGGCCTTAAAAAGCAGCAGAAAAGAGAGAACTCGAGGCTGATGGAGGCGCCACGGCAGGGAGAGGAGCTGGCGGCGCCGCCTGCAAGAGGAGATACCCCGGACAGCGGCCTCCTGGGGTCCACCTCCGCCTGAGGGGTTTTTCAAAGCCAGGCCACGGTAAGAACGCCCTGGAGGTGTGCTGGGTCGGGTTTCTGCTTTCAGAGGGGGAGTAATATTTCAGAGGGTGCAAGAAAGTCGGGGCTTTGTTTTTAAACCCAAATGGAATGCGGCTGGTGTGGGTCCCGGGGTTTGTCCGCTCTGCTGGGCCCAACCAAATCAGGGTGGCGGCTGGGCCCTGCACCTTGAGCCCCAGGGGCCGGGGAGCGTGGTTTTGAGCCCCAGGGGCCGGGGAGCGTGGTTTGTTCCACGAAAAGCCAAATTCCCTTCATGTTGCTGAGTGACCTGCCCTGGGACAGGGCAGCCCTAGTCCAGGTGACTTGCCAGGTGAGAAGCAGGTAAAAGATGGTGACCCCTAAGCCAACAGTCACCCCCTTGCGCCTGGGATCATCCCCTCAGATTCAGCCTAAAACAGCCAGTTGGTGCAAGAGCAAGAGCCCCTCAGCAAGCGTGATTAATTCCGCTTCCGCTGCCGTCCATACCTGGCACGGCGCGCGTTACCTCCTTAGCACTTTTTTAAAAAACTTAATTCAGGCCTCTCTGGTGGCGAAGGGTTAAAACGCAACCTATGTAGCAATCCGCAGCCTCTGCAGCACGAGTTCGATTCCTGGCCAGCCAGGGAGCAACCCACATGGTGCAGCAGACCTCTCCTGACTCGCCCGCTGCTCCCCTCAGCAGTGTACTTAGTTCAATCTGCCTGTTTTATTCCCCACTCTGTCTCTGGTGAATCCTCTCACCCCCCCCCACACACCTCTGGCTTGTACCCCAGCTCTTGTATGCACAAATAAATATATAAATAAATCTTTTTAAAAAATTTAATTCGCAAAGACTGTGCTGGTGCCTGCTTGTTGGAGAAGACCCAGTAATACACGAGGACATGGGCAAGACTAGAAGCTTCTCATTCTTGCCTCCCTCTCCCATGCCCTCCCTGCTGTCCCCCAAAGCCCCATGTTGGGGTCCCTTGGCCAGCTGTCTCCTGGGAGCATACAGTCACCCACATGCGCACATGCTACATTGTGCGGTGCATACACACGTGGGTACATTCTGTATTTATTGTTTTAAAGATTTTATCTATGCATACAAGAACAGGCACAGGCCAGAGATGCAGGGGTGAGAGGATTCACCAGAGACAGAGTGGGGAGCAGAACAGGCAGACTGACTGAAATACACTGCTGAGGGGAGCAGTGGGTGAGACACGAGAGGTCTGCTGGGCCGTGTAAGTAGCTCCCTGGCCGGGGATCAAACTGAGGCCACAGTGGTGACAGCGCTGAGACTCAACTCCTAGGCCATCAGAGAGGCCACTAGTTACTCAATATTTTAAAAAATGTTTTAGGGGACAGGTTGCACCCGTGCACCTCTTTGTGCAAGTGTGGATATTTTGAGAGAACTTCTTGAATCAAAGCTCACACTCCAGTTTTGATGGCCATGGCCAGTTGCTCTCCCACTGGCCTGTCCACTCTCCAACCCCCTCCTTGCGTATCAATATTGATCATTATCCATCTTTTTTTTTAAATTAATTTATACAAGCACTGGGTACAGTCAGAAGTGCGGGAGGGTGAGAGAATTCACCAGAGCCAGAGCGGGGAGCAGAGCAGGCAGAAGGACCGAAGTCCACTGCTGAGGGGAGCAGCGGGCGGCAGGAGAGGTCTGCGCGCCATGGGGACCCTCGTGGCCGGGGAGCAGCCGGGGATTGAACCGGCACTGCAGAGGCTGCAGGCAGCTTTGCAGCCCAGCGCTCAACCGCTGTACCACCAGGGGAGGCCCCATCCATCTTTTTATTTAAAAATTGATATTGTGAGGCAGCTTACACATAAAGGTGGCAGGACATGCAGATGGACGGTGGTCAGTGACTGCTGGCTGTTCCCTGCAGGTGAAAGAAGAGGAGCCCCACCCAGCCCCACTGGATGTCCCCCTAGTTGCCAGCTGCAGAGACTCAGAGGTAAGTGCTCTCCCGAGCTCGTACCCTTGTGACCCCACAACTGTGCTCCCAGTGGTGCTGGGTGTTTCTGGGTGGCTCCGGATGCCCAGCGCGAGTTCTTGCTATCTGGCCGCTCCTGTGCTGCGTGACCAGTTCTCAGAACACCCCAACCCCCGTTCGCGGTCAGTGGGGCGGTCCCGTGCCTGCACATGGGGTGCTGACCCGCAGGCGCCTGTGGGCTGCTGGGAGGGCGCTGGTGGGCGAGCATTGCTTTGGAGCCTCCCAGAAGGAAAGACTGAGGTTCAGGGAGAGAGAAGTGAAATGGAGATTTTTTTCCCCCACTTTTGTGCACACAGACCCTGACTTCTGTCTGTGTACCCCAGGTTAAGAACCCCACGCTGGGAAGGATAATCCTGTGTTCACATTTCCTCATCTCTCCTGAAGCATCTCAGCATGAGGTCCCTTCCAGCGCTGGCGAGATGTTGCTCATTTTCCTGTTGTTGTTTTTGTTTTGTTTTGTTCTGTTTTGATTTGCGGGCAAAGTCCCGCCGTCTGCGTGTGGACCTCCACCGTTGACATGCAAGGCGGGGTCTTCCGGCCTGTGGCCTGCCCTCTCTCTTTATGGTGTCCGCAATGGACAGAGTCTTCATCCTGCTAGAGCAGGGCCGGGCTTTGTCTTTGGTCTGGGGTCAGTTCTGCGCTGGCGAGAGGTGACACGATGCCCACGAGATTGTTCGCTGACTTCGTCACGTCTCTGCTGTCCTCGGCCCGTCTTTCTCCTGTCTGGAGTTAATTCCGTGTGTGTGTGAGGTCGGGGTGTGAGTTCCGTCTCCCCGTGTGGCTAGTTTGTGGTGCCAGCGCTACCTGGGTCATCTGCAGGTCTCGTTCTGTCCTGAATCAAATTTCCACAAATGCTTCTCTTTGCTGCTGGGCTCTGTTTTTATTGGTGTTGCCTTGTAAGTCCAGAGCAAGTTGCGGAAAATTGACGTCTTTCTCATAGTGAGTGTTCTAGAACATCGTCTTCTTTCCATCCAGGTAGGTTTTCTTTAATATCTACTGTCTTTCATGAAGTTTTGTGATTTCTCCCTCCCTGTCTTATCTTCATCCTCCTCCTTTCTCTCTCTCTCTCTCTCTCTCTCCCTCCTGATATTGCACATACCTTTTTAAATTTGTCTTCTGTTCAGGTATATAAAAATGCAGATATTTATATCTAGTGATCATATTTCCAGTCTTTTAAAACTGATTCTAATATTATATAGCTGTGAATTTATTTTTTATGTTGACATACTCATGAGCAAAGAATGAAAATTTATTTCTCTCTTTACAATGATTGTTTAATTTCTTCTCATTTCATCCTGAGTCTGACCTCCAGTAAGTGCTAACTTCAAGTGAGCATAGAGAGTATCTATTGAATGTTGGACTTTAAAGGACATGAAATATTTGCTGTAGAGTTTTTTTTTTTTTTAAAGATTTATTTATTTATTTATACAAGCACTGGGTACAGTCAGAAGCGTGGGAAGGTGAGAGGATTCACCAGAGCCAGAGCGGGGAGCAGAGCAGGCAGACTGACGAAATACACTGCTGAGGGGAGCAGTGGGCATGGCAGGAGAGGTCTGTCGTGCCATGTGGGACCCTCGCCGGCGGCTGGGGATCAAACCGGCACTGCAGAGGCTGCAGGCAGCCTCGCAGCCCACCGCTCAACAGCTGCGCCACCAGGGAGGCCCTTTGCTGTAGAGTTTTAATACATTTTTTTGGTTCAGTTCTCTTATTTGTATTGATTGCAATTTGTAATTGTAACAAATTAACACAATTTTATTGGCTTCACAACACAAATATATTATCTCACCATTCTGGAGGTCAGACACCTGACCCATCCCACTAGCAAATTGGGGTGTGGGCAGGGATGCCACTCTGCACAGCCAGAGCTATGACCACCTCCCCCTCCTCCAAGCTGGCGATTCTGGTTACCTCTGATTGATGGCAGCCAGAAACCCCCCCCCCTTTTTAAAGGTTTATTTATTTATGCATACAAGAGCTGGGGTACAGGCCAGAGGTGTGGGGAGGTGAGGACTCACCAGAGACAGAGTGGGGAGCAGAACAGGCAGATCTACTGAAATACACTACTGAGGGGAGCAGCGGAGAGGTCTCCTGCGCCCTGTGGGTCAGCTCCTTGGCCAGGGATCGAACTCGTGCTGCAGTGGCTGCTAATAGCTTCACAATGCTAACATTTAACCCCTTGTGCCACAAGGGAGGCCCAAAATCTTCCCCTTTAAAGGAGCCACATAATTAGAGTAAGGTCACCTGCATAGCCCAAACTGGCCTCTCGTGTCAGGGTTCTTTCTGAACCTTATCCACATCTTCAGAATCCCTTTTGCCATGAACAGCAACATCCAAATTCTGGGTGTTAGAACACAGTCCTCATTCTGGGTCATTATCCTGCCTGCTGTGTTATCAGGTTAAAGACCCATCCTTCCCTGCTTTGTTTGCTGAGTTTGAGTGGGTGTTGAGATTTCTTGAGTGTGTTACCCACATCAGCTCCGGCTCCGGCTCCGAGCCTATGGTTTTTCTCCTTTAATCTGTTAATGAGGTGAATTATACTAGTAGATTTTCAGACAAACAGCTCTTGCATGCCTGAGTAACCCCAACTCGGTCATTATGGTTTTATCTCTTTTTATACACAACTGGGTTCTGTTTAGTAAGTATTTAACTTTGGAATTTTGCATGTCATGTGCAGGGTTGAACTGGAATTTTCCTTTCTTGTACAATTTTGGCATCGAGGTTATGCTAAAGAAAATTCATTTATGCTAAAAAAATTCTTTTTTTCTGTAGAAACATTTGTGAAGGGGTAAAATGATCTACTCTTGGAATATTTGATGCAATTTACCTCTCAATTCACCTGGGTCTGCTCAGCGGTGAGGTTTTTATTTTAATTAAGATGAAATTCATATAACATAAAATTAATCAGTTCGGTGGCATTTAGTACATTTAGTGTCACTGTCGCTTCTATCTGATTTCAAAACATTTCATAACCTCCAAAGGAGACCCATTAACAGCCGATTGCCATGCTCCCCTCCCCAAGTCCTGGTAGCTTCTATTCCACATTCTGTGTCTCTGTATTTATCTATTCTGGATATTTTATATAAATAGTCATGGCTTCTTTCTAGGTGTGTGTGTCGCCATGCCACCCCTTTAAATGCATATTCCATTGAATGGTTATTAGTGTCCATCCCCTTGAACTATAAAGGACAGGTGGGTCATCGCGCGCCCCCTGGTGGAGCTGCTGTGGCCCTTCAGGGCACATTTCCGTTTCCTGAGTTCGAGCACCTGCATGGCGCTCTCAGGTGAGCAGGCTTGGGATGGGATTGCCCGGTCATAGGGTGAGTCTGTTTATCCTTTAAGAAATCACCCGTGCACATGTTTTATCATTAAAAAAGGCTCTTTATTTTCTCCTGAGATGGTTTGGGTTTCGTATTTTTTCCCTAGGAATTTATCTATTGAATATCTAGATTTTCCTCTACTGGCACATCTTGCGTGTAATCTCACAGGATGTTTTGGTCTCGACAACATCTGAATTTCGTGCCCATTTTGATTCTTGTTATTCTTTCCTTGTGCTTTCTCCTCTTATTTTTCTTTTGTTAGTCTTTTCAAAGAACCAACTTTGATAACACCTTCTATTTTAGGTTTCCCCTACTTTTCAGATCTTTTTTCTCTTATTCTTTCCTTCTGGGCCTTCAATGCTTGGCTCATTCATTTTGAGATTTTCTTCTTTTCTCATGTAAACATTCAGGCCTACATAGTCTTTCCTCTGTACTGGTGTCAGTTTGTGGGAATGTTCCTGTTTGACTATTTCTAAGTGTATACATTTTTTATTTCCATTTGTCTCCCTGTAACCTTACATTTCTGACTTAATTGCAGTGTGGTGCATCGGGTACTAATCCTGTGAAGTGTGTCCACACTTAGCAGTAGGTCAATTCTTGGAAATATTTCATGCACATTTGAAAAGAGTTGGTTCAGCCATTGGAACAGCTAAGATGAAGAAGCAGGGGTAACACCAAGCGTGAGGGCAGTAGGTACTGGCATACATCTGTGCTGCTGGTTGACCCAGGCTGTTGTGACCATTTCCAAAAGCTTTTCAGCAACACCTAAAAAAAATGAAGCATCAGCTAAACATATCCAGCGGAAACACGGTTTATTCATAGAATGGAATGAGATGGGAAAAGAAAGTTCTACATGCATGGATCTCACAAACGTAAGAGAAACCAGACACAAAACAGTGTGATTTCACTCGTGTAAAGTAAAACCAGGCAAAATGAATCTGCAGCGGGAATCTGGTTGGGGGTTGTGACTGCAGGAAAGGGCAGAAAGAAAGGGGGTTTTGGGGTGCACTGAGGTTTCGCGTCCTGATCCAATCCAAGTGTTCACCCTGGGAGAATTCAGTGAGTCCTACATTTTTGCCTTGTGCACTCTTTCTGTGTATGTTATGGTTTAATAAGTCGTTTTGTTTAAAAAAGAATGTGTAGTATTCTTTAATTGCTGGGTGTAGCGTTTATATATTCGTTTGATCAAATTTGTTAATTGCTCTGGTCGAATCTTCTCTATTCTTATATGCTTATACCCTTTACCTGTCAATTACTAAGAAATGTGCTGAACTTTCCCATTGTCGCTGGATGTGTCAGTTTCTCCTCTTAGATCTGTAAATCTCTGCTTGATATATTCGATGCATGTACATTTAGGCTTGTCCCTTCCTGGTAAGTTGGAATTTTCTAATTGTTGTGTCAACCTCTCTATCTCTTAGGATTGTTTTTGCTTTAATATCTATTTTGTCTGCTATTTTGGCTACTACTTTTTTAAGTGTCTTTGTTTCAGAAGCACCTCTTGTGAACAGCATGTAGTAGGTAATTTTGAAATCCGTCCCACTAATGTTCTCTTTTACCCGGCTATTTTCTTCCAACTCTTCTCGTGGCAGTTGAGGAATTAGTCATCTGATTCTTGGTTTCTGACTGTGATTCCTTCTTTGCAGTGTCCAATCAGCTGCCCAACCCTAAAACAAAAATTTGTTCAGATATAGCACTTTTCAGGTCTAAGATTTTCTTTTTTTTTAAAGAGTTATTTATGCATACAAGAACTAGGGTGTAGACAAGAGTTGGGGGGATAAGAGGATTCACCAGAGAGAGTGGGGAGCAGAACAGGTGGATCTACTGAAATCCACTGCTGAGGGGAGCAGCGGGCGAGTCAGGAGAGGTCAGCTGTGCCCTGTGGGTAGCTCCCTGGCCAGCCAGGAACTTGGGCTGCAGTGGCTGCCGAGAGCTTGATAGCGCTGTCTTTAACCCCTGCGCCACCAGGGAGGCCCTTCATTTGTTTCTTTTTTTAGAGTTTCAATACCACTCCTGAAAATGTCCCTAGCCTCCATCCGTTATACTTGTTGTCCTATAAAATCTTGACCATATTAGTAAATATATCTGCTTCTGTTGCCTACCTGTTCCTCCTGATCATGAGATATAGTTTCCTGTGTCTTTGCAGGAGAAGACCTTATGCTGGACATCATGGGCCAACGTCGGTGGTTTCTGTCATTTTCCTCTGGAAATTGGTGAATTTTGTTCTGGAAGGCAGTGAACTTGCTGGCAGATGACCCTGATCCTGTGGTAGCTTGATTCTAGCCTTCCCTAGGCTGGTTTATTTCCGTTTGCTCTCCCTCGGGGCTGTGACCCTCCCTTCTAAACAGGGTCCTTTGGTGTTTGGCGGAAAGCCCAGGGCGTTTACCAACCACCTCAAGCTTGGCCGGACTTGAATTCCAAAATGTGTCCCTAGCTGGGCAGCTACTGAAATCTCTGCCCAGTTCTTTGGTCTCCAGTTGCCGCTTCCTGCCAGGCCCCTCGGAGACGTGGCCTGCGCGTGCCCAGTTTGGGTCCAGCCGGCGATGAAGGGGTGTCTGTTTGCATCTGGATTTCGGGGCTTCCTCCTTTCTAAAACACGCTCGCCCTCAGCTCCCAGCTACTTTGGCAGCCTTGAAATCCAGTTTGTCTTTTCCATCCAGTCAGACTGCCACTGTCTGTTTGCGCCCGATCTCTTGTGAGTGGGGAGAATGCAGGATGGTCTCTGGGTACACCTGGGTCTCCCCTTGTTTGTGTTTCTCCTCTCCAGGCCACTCGTATCTCCCTATCCGCCTTCAGACAGGGTGGCTAGCCGGGTGCGAGTTTCTCTGCTGTAGCTGAAGGGTAACTCAGCTTCGAAATTTCGAGCCTACACTTACTAGTGTCCATAATACGCTGAATCCATCCATTCTGTCCTCACGTGCCCAGAGACAAAAACCTTAGTCTGTTTTCACGTCCGTCCTCAGTCTCCTCCTCCTTGAATTCATGTCGGATCTGAGGTCTCTCCTGTTACTAATTTTGTAGGTTATGCATAAAAGTTATTTAAACTTGATTCTCAGTGCAATGGCTGCTCAGCTGGCCACTGCTCTTTGGCTCCCTCCCCCTCCTGCGCCTCCCCTCCCCGCCCCAGAATGGCCTGGTGGGTCTTTGTGCCCAGAACGGCTTATTTGGACCTTTCACTTCGATGCTAAGTGGCTGAGGACTGGACTCTGAGTCCAAAGCAATTTTTTCTCAGAACCTTGGTATCCCGCTCCACTTCTAGCAGCCTGTGTTGCTGGGGCTCTTATAATTCTTAACCACTTTGTAGGTAACTTTTTACTTGTTTTTGCTTTTGGAAGATGGTCTTTATCTGTGGCTTTGGGAAGTGCGTCTGGGTCTGGGTCTGGCCTCACTTTCAAGTAAATCATTTGGTATCAAAGGTGCTTTTCAGTGGAGATCTGCATCTCCAGATCTGGGAGATTTTCTTGTATTTTTAATTATTTCTTCTATGGCACCCTCTCGTCCTTTCTCACCAGATTCTAAATGCCCCTTATCTTCGTATTTTCTAATCCTTCCCCCTTTTTCAATAGCCTGTTCTTGTTTCATGGAATTTATAGCCTAATCTCTGGTAATTATTTTAATATTGGTTTGCTTTGTGAAATATTTGCAGGGTGCCTGTCTCTGTGTGTGTTGAGTTTCATGCTTTTCTTGATATAAATTTCCCTCAAGTATTTGGTGAGTTTTATTTTATTCTCATATGTGTGGATCCAGGTTCTGCCCAGGTGGGTTTGGAAGAGGAAGAGCCGCACTGGACAAAGTGTGCGGTCACCCCGGGAGCTCTCCACCAGCAGGGGTTTCCACCCCACCCGGACATTTCTTGCTCCCTGGGGTCTTGCTGAGTCTCTGGCAGCAATGCCTGGCCCGTGGCATGGACAGGGGAAGCACAAGCTGCTGGTGGGGTAGTGGGCTGGCTGAAACTCTGTGAGAGGTTCCCAGATAATCACGCTGACTCCTGCCCTGGGGCTCCTAGCTGTCTCCATAAATGCAGAGCTTTCTCGGAACTCTTGCAGCTGCTTTCTCAGAAGTCACGTCCTGTAAAAGAGTTTAGCCTTTCTTTTCTTCTGGTGTTATTTCTCCATCAAACCACGCTTACCCTCCAGCTACCATGAATTCCTGGCACAGACTGGCATACCCATAGAAATATTTGTTTTTCTCATATTGATTTGTTCTTATTAGCAGGGGATTTCAGGAGGGCTTAGCAGGGAGCAGGAGGCCCACACGCCCGGGCTGCCGACGGGCTCTCCCTGACTCAATGGCAGGATGCGCCTGGTGATGAACCATAAAATGGGAGACTTGCTGTGTGGAATAACATGGATATCAGTCCTTGTCTTGTGTGAGGCTGAAACTTGGTTGAGAATGTACAAACAGAACAGGGCATGGAACTGTATCCTGAAAATTAAGTTATCACACGTTAGAAGAAACCTTTTGGTGGAACTCCCACCTAGCCCCGGGATGCAGGAGGTGAGAAACAATTCCAGGAAAATGGAAATGGATTTCTTCTAAGTCAACCACAAGTCGTTTCGGTACACACTGATGTATAAATAACACAGCGAAGTTTTATGTGCAACTCAGGGTGTGGCGTTTATGTATGATTCAGAAAGAATAATATGAGTTTGTATAGATGGAAATGGGCATTTGGGTGGGGATTAAGCAAGGGCAAAATTATAATGCGTGCTGGGTGGATGGCAACACCTCCTTTTGCCTATATCAAGGCTGTTCAGAGAAAACTCTGTGATTACTGAGTATGGTGAATCCTTAATCTGGTTTAAGAAAAAGTTATGGAAGTAAAAGTTGTTGACAGACTGACACTCCAGGTTTTAGAGGAGAATATTTTAAATGAACATTTCAGCTCAGCAAAGGAATTTCCTTATGACATCCTAGTCCCTGACCCGATGCCAAGTGGCCACGTATTTTCTATGGTTAAGGTTTATGAATTCTGGCAAAAAGAACAATTGAATCGATTCAGTGTCCACTCAGCTTGGATGGAAAAAAAAAAGCTGCAAAAACAAAAACAAAAACAGATTTCTGGCCGCTGTCCTCAAAATCCTCCTACACAGCTGATTACCGACAGGATCAGCCACTGGGAGCCACATTCCCCCGCACAGCAGCTCTCACTGCGCCACCGCGGGTGGGTGTCCAGGACCCAAGGGCGCGCAGCTGTGCGCGGGGTTCAGGGAGCCCAGCGAGCGCCTGGCAAATGGCAATGTCTGATAACTGGGGACTGCCCGTGGCTTCTGCAGGCAGGGCCAGTGCGCTCGAGCTCATCAGCCAGGCGTGTGGCAGGCCAGCGCGGCCTCCCAGGGAGAGCACAGCAGGCGCCTCCTCGGGTGTTTATTTTGCACCCCAGCTGCCCGAGCCGCGTCCTGGGGCGCCGAGGTAGAGGGGCAGGTGAGAGCTGATGTCAAAGCCAAAAGGTAGGGCTTGGAACGTTGATGGGAAGATAAATTGTGGCAGAGCTTTGCGAAGAAGACCCGCCTGGCTCCCGGACTCGTGTTGTCTTTGGAGCGCGGCTGCTACAATCTGCAGGGACGTGACGCGCCGGCCTCCTGCCGCCTCCCCACCCGGCGCAGGAGAACCGGGCCGGCCCGCGGGTCACGTGAGCGGGGCCACCTGGGCGCCTGCAGCCCCAGACGTGTAATTAGAGGCTCCCGGCCGGCGATGCGCGGGCGGGCAGGTCCCGGCACGCGTCGGGGCCGTGGGCGCGCGCTCGGCCTCCCCGGCTGGTGAGCCCCGGGTCCCCGCCGCCCGGAGCCGCCACCCGTGACCACAGCGGCCTGTGTCCGGGGACGGGGCTCAGGCCGGGGCTCCCGGCCTGCGGGACCCGCACCGCCGGGGCAGCTTCCCTCCCGCGGGCTGCGCCCGGCCCGGCGGGAGACTCGCGGGTTTCCACGGAGGGTGCGTGGCGGGAGGCGCGGCCCGGCCCTCGTGCTGTGAGCGCAGACGCCGGCGGGAGGCGTGCGGTGAAGATGCGACTTTGAGGGGCATCGAGAGACGTTTATTGTCCAGGAGCCCCCCTTCTGCATCGGGGTGCAGTCAGGTTGGCCGAGACGGTCCACTTCCCAGGCCTGCTTCGGCCACACCCCGTTTGCTCCTCTCCTCCGCCTTTTCAGTAGTGGGAGACTCAGGGGCAGGTGTATGTGGGGTCACCCATGCTGCTTTGGTGGGTGGCTCCCGGCTTGGGTGTCCAGGCGTTTCTGGAACCCCAGGGTGAGGGCAGGGGAGAGGCGCCAAGCCTAGGCCTGAGAGCAGTTCCAGCCCCACAGATGAAAACCAGCCCCCCCTCCCCACCAAGCCGCTCCCTCCTCAAACCCCTGACTGCCCAGGGGTGGGGGACTCTGAGGGACGAATGGCCGCCGGACCTGCCGGGAGGAGGAGGTTCCAGGTGCAGAGACAGCAGCGCCCAGTGTGTCTGCCGCCCTGAATTCTGGGCAGAGAACATGAAAGCGGGGAGAGCTTGTTTAAACACGCTCTGGAAACAGCCTCAGCGGCTTAGGCAGAAGGATCTGGAAGTTCAATACATTCAAGTGAAAAGAAAGCATGAAAATTCACACCCACACACCATCAAGTAGCATTAGATCTGCCCGAATCACATTATTTCCCCTAGTTGCAGGGACTCAAGACGAGGCAAGCCAAGTCCAGACACACTCGAATTTTCCTCCCTATTCTGTCCTTTCCACTTTCCCCAAATAAAGCCCCAAAGCTTCACTTAAAATCTGTGTGCTTTGCACGCGGGCAGAAGGCCCGGGCGTGTGCTGGAAGGTCTGAGACGGAAACACACCTCCCAGTGCATTTTCCTCTGAACCAAACTGACTCTCTTAAGGGCTATTCAAGAGGTCCTGGCTGAGCGTCAGCCTCTCTGGTTAGTTGCACGTCTCAGATGGGAGCTGAGGACCCCCCAGGGCGTGTCCGTCTGGAGCAGCCGGGGAGCCCCTGGCCGCCACCCGGCGCAGGGTTTGCGGTCCCCTCTGCTGCAGCCGGTGCAGCTTCACCTTGCAGGACGCCTCGGCAGAGCCAAGTGCACAGGCGTCTGTTTCATCTCCGACTGCCCTTTCCAGAATGTCTCCACGTTTACATGGCAACAGATTTTAAAAACTTGACTAGCTTTCCACAAGACGCTTAGCAGAAAGGTGACGTGAATTTCGAAAGGAAGTTTTAAGAGGACCTGCCTGGGTCCACTTTGATAGAAACTATTTCTAAAAGACTCTCTGAGGGCTGTGATGTCAATTTCCTGGTCTTGATAATAGACTGTAATTACCTAAGATGTTATCATGGGTGGAATCTGGGTAATGGATGCAGGAACTGCTCTGTACTATTTCTGAAACTTCTTGGGAGTCTATAATTATTTCAAATTTATAAAAAGTGGGAAAAAAAAATGACGTATGAAATAATGCAGGGAGCTCAAGGAAAAAGCTCCCTGAAACTATAGGTGCCGAGACGGGGAACAAAAATAGACCGTCGCTTACTATGTGCCGATACCCTCCATCTTTGAAAGTTCATTTTTCACCACTTTGCTTTTAGGAAAGGCCGACATGCGTACCTGTTTCTGCTAAAAGAAATCCAGAGAGGATTTTCGCTTTTACAAGAGGTGAAACACGGGAATGATATTCAAACCTTGTTTTGCAGTGGGCCTCACAGAGGCAGGGGCCACCCCGAGCAGCAAGCCCGGCCCCACAGCCGCCTGCCCAGGCAAGCACCTGCTGAGGCTGTGTAGTTATCACGTGCTTCTTGCGGTGACCGCGCGTGTTATTTTAGGTGATGGGCTATTTTATGCGGCGTAATAGGTTGGTTCTCGGGTCTGGCAATGCTTAAAACAGCTCAGTATAAATGAATGGTAATTGTTTCCTCACTGTCCACAGTGTCCACAGAAAGGTGTTAAAGAAACGGTCCTTTCGGACAGCAGGGGAAACCTGTAACTTGGTTTTTGACCTACTGATGGGGTTCCCTCGTCTTCAGTCGGCTGTGATTGCTTAGAAGCGTCTGCCAGCCTCTTTTTTAAGGAACGGGGCCTTTGGCAGTGAAGAGACGTCTCTTGCAGGTGGTGAAGGCAGCCTTGAGCCCTAGAGACAAGTAGCAACCTATGGACAAGGTTAAATTTTCCGTAGTGTGTGGAGTTTACCAAAGACACGCAAGATGTGCTTCTAGGGAGACTTAATATTTAACATGATCCACATTTTGAGTTGAGTTACCCACGAGCCCTTTGACCTTGGCTTCTGCTTTCTCCCTGAAGTGGTCCCTCGGAAACTCTTCAGCGGGAGCTGGTCTCTGTGGGCGGGAACGCCAGGGAAGCTCAGGGGCTTCTCACGTAGCACATGGGAGGTGAGGCTGGGCCGCTGTGGCCGGACGGCTGGCCCCTCTTTACGAGAACTTGACAAGGCCCGAAGAGGCTGCTGATTCCCCACCCGCACTGGTCTCGGCAGCAGCCAGAGGCCTGGGCCTGGGCCTGACCCGGCCACGGGCACGCTGGGCTTCACTTTGCTTCATGTGTGAGCCATGAGCTGGCAGCGGCGCTCGAGGCCGGAGTTCTCGCTGGTGGCGTTCGCACAGCAGCAGGGCACATTGGCTTGGCTGGGGGGAAAAATACCATTCTGGAAATGTCAGGGAGAAACAGGAGGGTTGGAAGGAAGCGAATAGGGAACTAGTGAAGAACGGGCTTGACCACAACACAAAGACAAGGCAGTGGAGGCAAAGGCAACAACTGAGGTGCAGAGAGCGAGCCCCCCCGGCCCCCGGGCTCTCCAGCCTGCTCTTGCTACCTCCTCGGCGCCTTTCACAGCTGTTCTCTCTCCAGGGCCTGACGTGTGCGTCCGTCCGTCCTCAGCGCCTCCTCTGGCTTCTCGTCGACCTGTCCTCCCGCTCGGCGCTGACGGCCTTTCCAACGGCCCTTGCTCACACCTCAGGGGCACCCCCCCCATCTGTCACCCCTTCTGCCCTAGTAACTGTGGGCTTCTGTGCAGCGCCCCGTTTTTCCTTCCCTGCCTTGGGGTCACACCTGATTCACCCCAACTCTTGCGGAATGGCCTGTCCTTCTGTCACCCACCGCTCATCACCTCCCAGCGCTTATCAGCTATAGCCGAGCCCGCGGTCGCCCTTCAGGGCCGGGTGGGTCTGTGTTCCCGGTAAAAAGCCGGCCTTTTACCACACGGTTGGGCCGCAACTGGCGTCGGGAACAGGCTCTTTGTTGTAGCATGCCCGAAGTGACACCCAACTTTCGGATGACTGGGGTAACAGATCAGACACCCACGTACCCTGTGGTAAGCTCCCCCAGACCCCCCATCTTACAGTGAGAAAACTGAAGGACCAATTCTCCAGACCGCCCAGCACGCAACGGGGCAGGGTGGAGCTGGACTTCGGGCTGGTTGCTGATACCGAAGGTCTGGGAGGTCCTGCCCTGGGGAACCTGGGGGGTGCCAAGAGTGCAGTGACTTTCGCTGGGCGGGGGGGGTGGGGGGGAACGGGGGAGTGGAGGACACCCTGTCCTGATGATCACCCCCACACGGCACTCCTGCACCCACCCCGGGCCTGTCCCAGAGCCTGGAGGAGCCACCCCTGCACCCAGAGCTGGCTTCCTGGGGGGGTGGGGAAGGGCAGAGACGCGTTTCCATGGTAACACACATTCACGCTCACTTTCCTAATTGCTCAAGGTGGAGGCTCACGGCATTTGTCGCCCGAGGGAACCACCCGGATGTCAGGCACAGCTTGACTGTGAGGAAGTCTCCCCTTCACCTTAGAGTGGTGGCGCTGGCCGCGACGCGAGACGGGCCCTTTCAGAAGAGTCGAGGCAAGACACGATGTTAACGGTGTCATAAATAAGTACTGTAACTTTATTAAAATGAAAAGACAATATTCAAAATAATGCGACAAAAATGAACAAAACCCTTTGTCCGACGACGTACACACGACGCAGAATCAGTGCATGGTTCTAAAGCGTGTTTTAACCTTCATTTAGTTCAGACTAAAATACAAGCTTTAAATAGCTCGAACAAGATCATTCAGCAGTTGAAACTGTAAACGGCGCGTCCCACCGCGGAGGGCGAGGCGCGAGGCACCCCCTGCCCCCCGAGGACGGGCGCCTGGGCCTCGCTGCGCCCGACCCGCGGCCGGCTGAGAGCTTCACAGGCGAAAGGCGCCGCCGTGACCTCTGGCATTAAGACATACTGCGCTCTTGGTCAGAAGTGTTTTACTGGAAAAGCAAACAATCCCAGGAAATACTGAACAGGAACCAGCAACACAAGGCCGGCTTGTGTCGTACCTGCTTATCAACGGTCCAAGAAACACACACACACAACGTAACACGCGCCCCCCGCGGCCACGCGCCATCGCGGGCTGCTCCCGGCGGGGCTGGCGGCGACGGCCCCTCGCAGGGGGCCGGAGCCGGGGTTGCAAGGCCAAGTTCTTCACTGATTCTATCTTTGCAGCTCTGCGGAGGGACGTCCAGGCGGAACTCTGGATGCCACATCGACGGCGCCCCCCTCCACGCCACAGACGCCTGAGCCGGGGCGCCGTCCCTGGGCAGGTCTGGGTCTTGCGGGGGGCACCCCCGCCCTTGGAGGGAGACGGCTGCACTAACGCGAGGAACGGGACGGGCCTCGGAGCCAGACATCTCCCAACTCGCTAAGCACAAATAATTTCTTTTGGGGATTCGGATCTCAACGCTACTTTTCGCTTCCACTTGCTCCATGTCCAGTCTCTCGGGAGTCATCTCCAGCTGGAGTTTCTAGAACCCGGAGCAGATGTTCTCTGAGAGCGGCTGCGGGCTGACCTGCAGCTCTGTCTGCGTGAGCCACCTGCACACCCGGGCCCCCACGCCCGCTGAGGAGCCCCGTCCTCGCGCCAGCACAGCCCCCGCCAGCGCCGCCAGCCTCGGGACCCCGCGCCCACCCCTCTCTCTACACAGAGTTCGGCTTCCTGCTCCTGCCACCCCACACGCTCTGCGAGCCTCGCCAGGCTGGGACGCTGCCCGAGAACCGCCCGTGCCCCCGTGCCCGCGGCCGACCCGACCTGGGTCTACGGTGAGACCACATAGGACAGGTGCTTGCGCTTGGCGTGGCCGCCGGGGTCCGCCCGCGGCTTCAAGTCCAGCTTCTCGGTGGCCGAGAGGACGCCGCAGACAGCGGGTAACGGCGGGACCGGGGCGCTGGCGTGGGCTGCTTCTACCTTCTGGAAAAACTGCTCGAATTTGTCCAGGTAGGCCGGCCGCTCGGGCAGCAGGTAGTAGTGCGTGGAGCTGGCCTTCCTCCCGTCCTCGATGATGGGCAGGATGCAGGGGGCCCTGCCGGCCGCGCCCTCGCTGTTCTGTCTCTGCAGGGCTTTGCTGCTCACGTACTTGGGGTCCGGCGCGAAGCTCTGCGTCGGGGGCATGACCCCGTTGAGGTAAGACGGAAGGCTTTTGGGACTCGGGGTGCGGGAGCTGCCCCGAGACAGGGGTTCTCTCGGGGGCACCTTGGGGGGCCGGTCCTCGTCGCTGTAGGTGCTGGAGGCGACTTCTGCCGACCACCTGCGGTAGTCGGGCTTCACCGGCCGCGGGGGGATGGGGACCCGGGGGGGCACCTCCGGCTTGTCCTCGTCCGAGTGGGGGGAGGCGCGCGGCGCGCCGCTGGCCCGCGGGCGGCCGGCTTGCTGAAGGAGCCGGCGGGCCCCGAGTGCGAGCGCCGCAGCCGGCGATGGCCTGCGCGGCGGGGCCGGGGCCGGGGCCGGGGCCGGGGCGGGCTCGCGGCTGAGGTCGGCCTCGGAGGCCGCGGGCGTGTCGAAGTAGGCGTAGTTGACCTGGCCGCAGCCGCGGAAGCTGCGCCGGCCCGGGCCGTCCGCCCTGAGCCCGCGGCCGCGAGCAGCAGCGCCGTGTCCGCGCCGGTGAGGAACTCGACCTCGCTGTCCGCCTCGCTGTCCGCCGCGCCGTCCGCCGCGTCCAGGCCCGCGGCCTCGGCGCCGGGCAGGGGCGGCAGCGGCCGCGCGCGCCGCTCGCTCGCGGGCGCGCCCAGGCCGGGCCCCGGGCCCAGCGGGCTCTTGCCGGGCGCGGGCGGGGGCGAGGGCGCGCGGGCCGCGGCCACCGCGAGCCGCCGGAAGCCGCCGGCCAGCGGGTCCTCGTCGCGCTGGCCCGGTCTTCGCCCGGGCGAGGGTCAGGGCGGGCGAGCTGGGCTGCTGCGGGGCGCCGCTTTCGGCCAAGCGGCGGCCACTCGTCCGCGCGGGCCTGGGGGCGTCCCCTGCAGGGAGAGAGAGGTCAGCCGGCCCCCCGAGAGCAGCCGGCCCCCGCCCCGCGGGAGGCGGACCCCACCACGGCCGGCAGTTCACGGGGACACCCCGGCTCCAGCCTCGGCGAGCGGCGGCCCCACCAGGTCGGGCCCGGGGAGGCGGGACCCTGCGGGCTGGAGATTCCTGCCGGGGGGGGGGGAGGGCTCGGCCCCCCAGGACTCGAGCCCCGGCCCGGCGGGGAACGGGTCGTCGGCCGCCACCAGGGGTCAGGCTGCGGCCGGCAACGGCTCCCGCCCGGGGCCAGAGACCGGCGAACCCGACCAGACCCTCCCGCCCGGGGCAGCCCCTCCGCCACCCGCAGGACACGCACCGAGAGCTGCCAGGCGCTCCTGCGCCGCGGGGTTCAGACTGTAGGCCATGGCGATGGGGTCCATGTTCAGAAAGTGTCTGCGAGGAGGGAAGGGCACAGTGGTCACGCCAGGCCAGCAGGCCCCTCCCGCCGCGCTGCGACAGCCCGAGCCGGCAGCCCCCCGGCCCCCCGCCCGTCCTTACTTTTCAAACCCACTGCGCCCGCCCCAGCAGGCCTTCATGCCCCCCAGGGCCTGGCTGTCGGGGAGAAACCCCGTCTTCAGCGGGGTGCGCAGCTCCTGAGCGGCCACGCCTGCCGTTGACATCGTGCTCCTGAGCAGCCACGCCTGGCGTCTCCAAGCCGGGGAACAGGCGCTCAACCTGTGGCTTTCATGCCCTGGAGGGGAAGCGGGAGAAAAGGAAGGGTGAGCGGGACCCTTGGGACAAGCAGGTGACCCCGGCAGCTGGTGGCAGAGGATGTGGCAGGATGCGGAAGAGCAGATGGCGTCACATGTTCCTGCTCCTCCTGAAGGTTGTCACGGGCAGGCGCCACACACGCCGCCTTGGTAAGTACAAATCCCAAGAGCTGAGATGCTTCAGCAACATGAGGATTAGCCCATGTCCAGCGGGAGGCCTCCTGCCTGCACAGCCTGACTGCGCAACAAATCACTCACTCGCCAAGACACACCGACATGTCCCTCACCGTCTACAGAACTGGCCCTCACGTGAGGTTGCACAGGCCTCCCATTGAGGTTGCGCTAGGCATGAAGCTAACTTTCCCCAAGCTCAAAGCTTTTGTTAGACGTGACGTTCCAGAGCCGCTCAGCCCACAGCCAGGCATGCGCCTGGCCCCTCTCTGGCCCGGCCACAGGAAGACACAGCTGCAGTTATTACTTGATCAAGAATAAAGAAATATTTACATATGAAGATACTAATTGCATTACCCTGTAAAAATCAAGTTCTGCAAGATCGCCGGCTTCAGCCTAAGACCGAGGCCAGCTTCCCCTCCCTTTAAAGACAAACTCAAAGGTACATTCTTCACATTCTCCTCTCCAAGCGTCTGGTAATTCAGGCCTTGCCTAGCTGCGAGGCACAGGTTACAAAGGCCGAGGGAGTCCATTTTTTCCACCAGTTGTTCTTCAACTTTTGGAGCCCCTCTCCCCGGTCAGATGTCAGTCTGTAGCCCCCGAACCCCCCAGCCTCTTTTAAATTGTCCTTTTCCTATACGTCACAGCACGGACCCAAGGTCAGCGTGTTGGTCAGCTCGCGCCCCCTCCACTCTCTCCTCCGCATACATTCAGGTTTGCTTAGAGCAAGTCCAGGACTTTCTTCCTTTCAGCCACCAGGTCACACCTGCCAGCGAGCGCTGTGTGACACTGGCCCCTCCGGGGTGTCGCCCACCCCGGAGGTGCTCTTGGCCTCTTACTAAGCATCTGCACATCTGCCCAGAGCTAGGGACTGAGGACGACACCGAGATGAGGAAGCTGGGTGCTGGGGGGCACCCGTGTTCTCCTTGTTGGAGGTACGAACCTGCTACCCCCATCACACCGTGAGCCCAGGAGAGCGGCTCTGCCCCAACCAGCGACCCCCGGCAGTGGGTACTCCGCACGAGGATCCAACGGCTGCCCAGAGCGTCTGGTCCTCATCAGCAGCAATACCCACTGATGGCTGCTATATGCGGGCGGTGTCTTCAAAGAGCTGAAAAAACACTCCGCAAGGAGTATTTTTTTTTTCCCCCACATCAAAGGAACACAGAGCTGGTGGCCTCTTCGGTCTCAGCGACAGCAGGAAGACAGTGCCGAAGGCTGGTTCTCGGCCTTTTAGCTTCCTAAAGGCATTTGTCTTAACCTAGTCAGAGACTTAAATGGGCTTCAAATAGGACCCCAAATAGTCGAGCGTCATTTACTTTTCCTCATCCGGTCTCAGAGATGTGACGAAGAGAAAAAACCGCCATTTAGGACTTGAGGTCCCTGGGAGGTCTTTATTTTGGAGGGTTGCTCTTGAGATTATTGAAAGGAAGCAAATGTGTCTTGACTTTACCCAAATCAAGTAAGACTATTCCAGAACTGCAAAACCCTGACTTTTAAAGAAGCTGCTAGGCCCTCCCCAGGACCCGAGCGGGGTCTGGTGCTGTCTGCAGGCAGCGGCAAGACGGGGTTGTCTGTGGGGCCAGAGAGGACGAGGCGCGCGGTGTCGGCAGCCTGAGCACACGCCTGCAGACGCTGTCCAGGTCACGGCCGCGCTGCGGGCCTCGGCCCAGCCCCCGCCTGCCTCCCGTGTGTCGGCCTCCTCGGCCTCCTCTGCCGGCTGCATCTGCGCTTTCAGCAGAGGGATTGTGTGGCCAGCCCGACGCTGCCTCTGAACGTTTCAATGGTCCCTTAAAATTATTTACATGTTCTAGAAAAAGTTATTTTTTTATGCATTGTTTCCATCACCTACTTGTTAGCTTTCTTAAGAAAAAAATTTTTTTAGCATAGAAAGAATGGTGCCGGGGAGCGGGCGGCCGCGGCCACAATGAGGCCTTTGTGTGCCCACGGGAGGTGACCGGCCTCGGTTCCAGCGCGGCGCTGTGAGTGGCCGGTTATGAAACCTCGGGACCCGCGGCCGGGAGGGAGACGGGCATCGCCCGCGCTCCCCGTGCAAAGGAACTTCAAACCAGGGTCCCGGCAGGCCAGGAAGGCAGCGTCCCCAGGGCAGCACCCAGCCTTCGTGCTCGGCTGCCCAGAAAGCCCCATGTGCTGCTGCTCACACCCCGACCCGGCCTCGCGCCTGGAGGAAGTGCTGCCCTGTGGGGGCCCTCCGATGCCAGCCAGCTCCCCACGCACTGTGGACAGCGAGGGGCACGGGCGTGCGCACGCGAGGGGTCCTGTCAGGCGCACAGTGGTGGAGGGGAGGCCCGTCGGGGATCGCCAGGCCTCGGGCACGCAGCTCTTAGCCTAGAAGTCCCACCTCGTCGCGAGCCCTCCGGTGTGTCCAGCACGCAGCTGGTGCCCACCCCAGGCGCAGCCACATTCTCCTGCTGACATGACTTGTTTTTTTTTAACCCAGGAACAATAAAGCCATTCTGAAGAGCTGTGTCTCTTGAGGTGCTCCTTTTATGTCCACCCCAGAGTCCTGATCCTGCCCCCGGCCCCGCAGACGGCCCTGGTGCAGACGCCAGGCGGGCTTCCGCTCTGGCCCCTGTTGTCTGGCGATTATCTTTCCACCTGGACGGTCCCCTGGCATGTGGACTTTACAAACCGACCCCTCCCCCTCGCTCACCCAGCCCCCCTCCCAAGCCCGTTCCGGCTGTGAGCGCATCCTGTCTCCCAGGGGGCCGGGTCTGTCCCGGCCGCCTCCCTCCACACACAATGGCCAGGCCCCACAGCCACTGCCCACACACCGGCCCCGAGATTCCCGCCTTCCTTCTGAGGGGAACAGGTCACTCTTCTGACGGAAGCGCCTCAGGCCTGCCCCGAAAGGCCCTCCTCAGCCTCCTTCAGGCTCTAGCTTCTTCTTCTTCCTCTCTCCCCAGTCCCAGCCAGGACCCACCTGGCCCGCAGGCCGCCTCCCACTCTCCTCTCCCAGGAGCCGGTGCAGCCCCTGGGGTCCGGGGTTGTTCTTACAGATCCCCTACCCCAGACTTCTAGGCCAGGGCTCCATTTTGCCCTGCAGATCCTGGGGTCACTCATGGCTCCTCGGTGCTGGTTAAATGCATACTGAGAAGACACCCAGCTCGTTACAGAAAGCCACAGAGAGGCTCGTGGGGAAGCGGGGGACCTACTGTGCTCGGACCGCCCCTGTCCTGAGCCCGCGCGGGGCAGGTCAGGGAGCTCACTAAGTTCATTTCCAAAATCTGAAAGGAACAGTCAGGCTGGGCTGAAAATGATGAACTTCAGTGGTTAACAAAGTAACTTTCTAGGTGGGTTTGTTACTGTTACTCCAAGCAAGTAAGGGGGCTGCTTTCTGCCAACAACCAACTTCACACTATTCCTTCTGGATTCCAGCGCCTCGGGGGTTTCTGCTGCTACCTTCAAGATCACTCTCCTTGGAAAGAAAGAGAGGGCCGCGCCACAGCACATGGCGCTCTCCTGCTCCAGGTGGAGCTGCTGCAGGCTTTCAGCTTGAGGCCGGCTTCTCCCACCCTGTTCTCCATGTGTGTGTGCGTGTGTGTGCGCGCGTGTGCACGCACGTTTAATCCAAAGCCAGGCTACCTTCAGACAGTAACCCAGATAGGCTCACCTTGCCACCAGATCTCATTAATGAAGCCCAGACCAGCCCCAGCAGGAGGGGCACATTTTTGTCACACAGCTCACGCGGTCCTGCCCAGCGCTTCCTGATTTAAAAGTGTGATGTAATTTCCTCCTTTCAATCTGGTTTTTAGAACCTGATTTCTGTTTATTCAGAGTGATAAATGGTCTTTTCAGCTGCATTTAACAATTACCTACAGAACCACTTCCAGGCTGAGACACAGCAGGTAACCGGATCTGTGGGTCAGAATGTGTGGAGAGTGGCTGGTCTGGGGCCACGACCAGCCCCGTGACATTAGATCCGCCCCCAAATGCAACTGCATGTGTAACTTCACTTTGAAAATGTCTAAAATAATCACCTTTGGGGACATGAAAACACAGTAACGCCCCCCGCGACTCGCGTGCGAGCCCAGGGGCCAGCTCCTGGCCACACGGGACGGCGCGTCAGCCGTGTCACCGTCTTCGCTGTTTTCACTGGGAGGAAACTTACTGGTTTGCTACTCATCACACACCCTCAGTGTCTACGGCACAGTGTTGCGGGACCCGAGTCTATCTAATGAAAGCAGAAGATTCTACAAAATCAAAGCCCCTAAAATTCAGGGTTTTCCTGACATTTCCCTTCAGTCTCCAGGCCGGGGGAGAGGAAGGCAGGAGGAACAAGTGAGCAAAGTCCCCGCAGCGCGCCCCGCCACGGAGGCGGGCGAGGGCCTTCGGAAAAGATGACTGACGTTCTTTCAACCCCGAGTTTGAAAATGTAATTAAAATACTCCTACGTGGACTCAGAGCACGCCGGGCGGCTTCAATAAAGATGAAAACGCAGCTCAGCGTGGTGGAGACGGCCCCTCTGTCTCCCGCCGCTCGCTCCTCGCGACAGGGAGTGTCAAAACCCAAGTCACGAGACGTCATCGGCCGCCCTGGGAATGCCGTCCGGCTGAATGTTTTAAGAATGGCCGGTCTGTCAAGAAACCCCATTCCACCGACCACCATAATCGTCGCCGAAGGCCTCTGGCCCACTCAGTTTCCTACCCAGCTGTGGGGCAAGGGCAGGAACGAGCCTTCTGTCCTGCTGTCCCTCCGCGGGCACTCTCCGCACCGCAGGACAGGCCGTGAGGACGGGCCCGCCCTCTCGCTTCAGACAGGCGCGCCGGATGCCGCCGCGCGCAGGGCCTGTGAAGGCGAGGGGTCTTTAAAGCTGCACATTCACCGGACTGTTGGGGCAGCCGGCGGGGTGGGTACAATAACATAAACACCCCCAAGGAGGGCCGGGAGCCTGAGGGTCAGTAACTCGGTTGTGAGGGGTGGGGAGGGGCCCAGAGTCCAACCAGGGCGCCCAGGATGAAGCCCAGGCTCTCTCACCCCTCACACTGCCCTCTGCACCCCTCAGGCTCTGCCCGAGGCCCAGCAGATGCTCCACTCTTAAGGGTGGCTCAGACAGACTTTTCTGGAGACTGACTGCTTGCTTAATAGCTTTTCTTGGAAAACCTTAACACCCCTGAGAGTGCCTGTCCACTTCAACTCCCTCAATTCTCTAAGTTATTAGATGCAAATTCGGCCCGCGGGTCCCTAAGAGCAGGCTAGGGCATCAATTTTACATTCTACGGGCCTCCCTCGGAGGGCGTCGCTCCTGAATGATCCGCCACCACGTCGACCCATTTCAACATGGCCCTTGGTCACAGCAGGTCTCCCATCAAAAGTGTCGCTACATACACCCACCTGACGGCCCCCTGTGAATACAACAGCACCCAGCTCTTGGCCCCGGTGCCCGCGAGGGCTTCCTAACTGGAATTCAGATGGAATTTCAGCTTCCATCCGTAAAGTGCTCAACAAACCACAAAGCACCTCCTAACGCGCCATCTCACTCGATCCCCACGCCACCCCTGTAAGGACAGGCAGGACTGTGACCCCCATTTTGCAGGTGAGGAAATGAAGAGAGGCCGGACAGCCCCCAGGGTAGGACACTCCAGTGCTTCCCCTCCGAACCCAGCACCTCCCCAGGACACATCGCCCCCCGCCTCTCGGTCTGGTGCTTCTTCATTGCAGGCATTCTCCCTGGCTTTCTCATGGACAACGGGGAGACAGGGCCAGGGAGGGACGCGTGGGGTGCTCAGTTGACCTAGTCAACTGCAGAGAGAACAAACAGGCACTCAACTCCTGTTCAGCTTCGAGACCAGGGCTCGTTAGTTCCAGAAATGGTGACCACACGCTTATTTGCCGGGGACTGGACCCCACGCCAGAGGAAAAGAGCCATGGCAGCCGCCGCCGAGCCTCAGTCTGTGGAGGGAGCCTCACCAGCAAGGCCGACTGTGGTGACTTCCAAGGAAACGAGCCGGGTTGGGGAACAGGATGAGGAGGCAGGAGGACATGCATACACAGGTGGGCAGGGAAGGCCTCTGGCAGGTGACTTTCTACAATGGAGTCTAAGGGATGAGGAGGTGGGAGCCAGGAGTATGGAGAGCAGCAATTCAAGCACAGGGAATGGCATGTTCTTAAAACCGCCTGTCACTAGGTGAGTTTCACACACGGGTCTTGACAGAGAGCTTCTGAACAATGTATTTTAACCCTTCCCTTCCCACTTCTTCCTTGGTGAACCTGCAGCATCTTGCTGAATCATGGCGCTCTGCAACGGAAAGACACAGAGCCAGCCAGAGCCTGCGCCTGAAGGATAAACTCACCAAGATCCACAGACTGGTCTTTCAGTGATACTGACCAAGTTCATGGTAAAAGGAGTTGGACTGACGTAGCAAGAATGACTCCCAATGGAAGAATCATTTTCCCCTTCTGAATCTGAATCCCAGGCCCCTTTCCAACCTTAAAAGTAATCTATCTACTGGGCCAGCGACTTACTGCAACTCCCCTGTCTTAGCTGCCTTTACAAAGCAGGTGTTTCTTGTGAACAATGCCAGAATGCCACAGCTGGATTTGGTTCATCTAGTGAGTTACCCATTAGCTTTCACAAAGCAAGGCCCGAGGATGCTAGGGGAATCCTGCCCAAGAGGTACCACTGAAACATATTTAGATTAAGAGCAGAGTTGTTTCTCTGGTTGAGGGAGCCTCTGACATTCAAATTCCTGGAATTACCCTTGGCACCACCTTCTCCTCTGCTCACCTTTCTAAGGCAACCTGATGGTATGTAGACTTTCAGGTCAGTTTCAAGCATGTCAGAGTGTACCTGTAATTTCGGCAATTTGCTTTGCAAAGCTACCATTAGTATTAGCAGAAAGGGAGTATTATCTGGTTCAACTTCTGAGAAGCTACAGCTGAGAGTTATTTTCACACAAAAATGCAAATCTACAGTGTAATTATACTGTGCAGAAAGAGTGACCAGTGTCTGCCCTGAACTGAAGGTTGGCAAAACAATTCAGACCGAAAAGCCATTTTTTCAATCTGATCTGTCAAAAAAATATGAAATCCAGACATTTCATAACAGCCATCTAAAGCCAGATTTGCTTTCTGACCCTTATCAGTGACTGGTCTGAGTCTGCTGAGCTTTAAATGCAAAATATGCTTTCTTGCAATTATTTATCAACCATCAACAATGTGCTGGGCTGCTGAAGACAGAAGCTGCAGGAGGCAGAGTTCCTGCCCTTAAGGAGTTGACAATCTAACATCCCTGTCCGGTCCTAAGCTGTTCAGCCAAGATCTCCACCGTCCATCAGCCCAGTCAGTCCACCGGCACCTACAACTGACAAACGGTCTGAGGAGGGGGCCGGGGCCACAAATTGGGTCTGAAGTCCTTGCTAAAACCCACAGGTATTTCTCTTCAAAGTTGCTAACATCTGTCAGCGAGCCAGGGTGATTAACATACTGCTCACCAGTCACGGTCTGGCAGCATGTTAACCAGAAACCAACCTCTTTTATTTTGGTCTTAGCAAAATTTGGTCATTTCCTGAAATGGGGACCTCATCTCTCTGGTTTGCTGAAGCAAAACTTCACTTTAAAACTGTAATCCCAGAAACGTAAAGAAACAAGCAAAAAACAAATACAGTTCAAAACACCGAGACTGGGCCTGGCGAACCCGAATGTCTCAGCCTTTTCCAGACAGACAGACAGACAGACAGCCGCGGCACGCACCGACTTACAGAAGCCCGAGACCGCAGGACACTTGCTCTCCAGGAGGGAGAGAGAAAAAGCATTTCCACCTCACCTTTCTTCACCCCTGACAGTTGCCTGGAAACCAGTCCTGCCCTACCTGTGTTGCAGGTGCACCTGAAGTCACCGACACATCTCTTTTAAAGCCACAGTCTCTCTTCTGGCCGCACTTAGATTCATGACTAACGAGCGATTCATATATTTTATCGGGCAGGAGGCCGGTTTCCTCGCGGTGACGAAATCCTCGCAAAGACTCGGCGGCCCCGAAGCAGCCGGCCGGCCGCGGGAGCATCGGCTCTGCCCGGACTGGAGGCCGCGGGGGACGGGCCGGGAGCGTGCAGGGCCGGCCCGGCGGGCAGGGCGCGCGGGGGCCCGGGGCCCGGGGAAGGGGGGCCCGCGAGGAGGGGCGCCCTCGGGTGCGCTCAGCACGGCCGAGCAGGTCGCGCCGTCAGGACCGGCCCCGACGCGGCCGGCGCCTCCCCCGCGGCTTTCGGGGCGCATCTGGGGGCGCCGGGGCGGCACCCCGCGACGCAGCCCCGCCGCCCGGAGGGGCCCAGGGCGGAGGCGCGCCCGGCCGCCCCCGCCGCGAGCGCGGGACCCCGGCCCCGGCCGCCCCGTCCGCGCGCAGCCGCCGGGGGTGGAGCCGCGTCCGGCGCGGGTCCCGCCCGCCCCCCGCGCGCCCGCCCCGCGCGCCCCCCGCGCCCCCCGCGCGCCCGGCCCCGCGCCCCCGAGCCCCCGGCCGCCCGCGCCCCGCGCCCCGCGCCCTTACCCCGCCGGGCCGCGGCCGTGCCCCGCCGCCCTCCCGCGCATGCCCGTCCCGGCTGGCTCCGCGCCGCGGGCTCAGGGCCCCGGCGTCGCGCAGGCGCCTCGCCGCTGCCGCCGCCGCCGCCCGCCGCTCCCGCTCGCCTCGGCCGCCGTCGTCGCGGCCGCCGGCGCCCGGCTTTATAGCGCGGGGGGCGGGGCCGCGCGTCACGGCCCCGCCCCCCGCCGCGCGGCCAATCCGCGCCGGGGGCGCTTAAAGGGGCGATGCGCGGCGGGGGCGGCGCGTGGGGCCGGCGCGGCGTCGCGGGCCGCGGGCCGGGCCTCCGGGGCTCCCGCCTCCGCGGCGGCCGGGCCTCCCGCCGGGCAGGTCGCGCGGCGGCCGCGGAGCCCCGGGACCCCCAAGCCCCGCGCCACGCGGAGCGCCCCTTTGTTCCCACCCTTGGGGGTGGGGGCCGCGGCCCGGCCGGGCGGCGGCCGTGGGCGCGGGGACCCCGCGAGGGCGACCCTCTGCGCCGGAGCCCCGGGCCCGCGGGGCCCCGCACCCGCGCTCACGAGGGCCACGGGCTGTGGTGGGGGGCGCAGGGGTCAGCGAGCGGCCAGGGCGAGGGGCGGTCGGGGAGATGGGGGGCAGTGAAGGGTCGTGGGGGCGGTGGGGGACAGTGGGGGGCAGTGACGGGCAGTGTGGCCGTGGGGGGCAGCGTGGGAAGGGGGGGCCAGCGCGAGGCCGGGAGGGACAGCGGGGTCAGTTCCTCAGGGTGAGGCTCGCGTGGGCTCTCAAGGGGCAGGTAGGACAGCGGGCGAAGTGGGGCGGTGAGCAGTGGGGGACAGTCCGGGCGTGGGGACACCTGTGTGCGGGTGAGACCCCACTGGGGAGGGCCTTTCCCCGGGGAGCTGAGCGCCGCGGCCTGGCCACCTCCACTCTGACAGCTTGTTAGGAAATCAAGGCCAGGCCCTGGTGGCAGCTGACCCGAAGGGCTGCCGCCCCCACGCGGGCCCCCCCTTGAGCTCACAGTCTCGTGTTTACTCTTCAGTCCATGCCCACCTCTGCGCCTCTGGGCCTCGGGGCAGCGCTGATGCCCAGAACACCAGCCAGCCTGCAGGAGGAGGTTCTCGGGCCACTGGGTGATGCAACTTAGGCTTATAGTTTAACCGTAAAATAAATAATACAAATGATAACAAACCAAGAGTAACTAAAGTAAGAAAAAAAGCAAACAGGCAGAAACCCTCCAGCCTTAACTAGAACAAATCTCCCAAACGGTGCCCTGAATTGAGGTGAGGCCAGAGCCCTCCTGCTGACCTCCTGGGGCTCCCAGAGCCCCTTCTTGCTTCTCAGCAATAATGCCTGGTAGTTGGACATTTAGCACCACCTAATTGGGGTAGTTTAACATATGGAATGAGATTCTGACCTCATTATCAGGTTAACTATTAACTCTGCTCTCCATGAAATGATTTACTTTTTCTTCCCTATTATTTGCTTACATTCTTTTACATTTAATTCAAAGGCCTAATTTTGAATTCATGGCCTCACGTGCAAAAAGGAAAAAAAGAAGAAAGAAACCTGATGTCTCCCTTTGTCCCCTCTCAGAGGCGAGATAAACAAGCGTTTGAGGCGCCTCATCTGCCCTTCGCTGGGCTCCTCCTGCCCCTCAGGGCCCCTGGGGCCATTTCCTACCTGGGCAACTTCACAGCAGTCCAGGTCTTCCACCTTCCTGTTGCCATCGCTGCTTCCTGCCGGTCACTTAGAATTGTTTAAGGGTGATGGAAATTCATCACAACGGAGTACTGGTTTTCTTACCCAAATAGGTTTTGTGGTCACAAAACGGGTATCGAGACGCCCCCCTCGTTTTGGTTTGGTTTGTGTTTTGGGCGTTAAAAAGGATCAGCAGGTGAGCTTGCTGGAGAGCAGCTGGTCAGACTCACTGGGGAGCGGTTGCTGAATGGGGACCTGGACAGCTCAGGTTCCATCCAAAAGGAAGCCTGGTAGCATTCGTTCAAGGCACTACAATGCAGCTGTAATTTGTGCTTTGGCCTGATTGGCATGCTTTTACATTCCCCTATTCATTAAACAGTGATAATCACCAGAGCAACCATCAAACACACCCCTTCTTTAGAGAAAGAAGATCAACAGGATACTCACTATATGGTGGTGAGCTGTTTTGGTAAATTATCAAAAAATCGTAAAATCACATGAGTAATATGTGATTAATTTGATTTTTTTTTCTTCCAGTCTATTTTAAACTTGCAAGATAGACATCTCAATTTATTCTTTTTATTTTTTTTTTTTTGAAATCCCAATTATAACTGGTAGCTTACTGAAATATGCTTCCAGCCATAGACATACACTATGGCATTCTCAGTTGTGGTTGGATTACAGGAGAAGACATACCCACAAATCTTTCAGCTAATGGTTATTAATGGTGCTTTGTAAAGACATTGATATGTCAACAATATTGTAGGGTGTTTGGGAAGAGTATAAAAGAAAAATGCTAAGCAACTTGAAATAATATTAGCATCTTGTGTTTATCAAGGGATCATTCCTTGACTTAACAGATCGGAACATGAGTTTAGTGGCTTAGGGAGAAAATATTCTCTTTAGACTAAACCTAACTTGTTTTCAGTGGACTGCAGTAAAAAAGAAGTTTACAGTCAGACTTTTTAAAAAAAAAAACACCCATCTTTTTATAGTCCATTTAATGTTGAGGTCACTTCCCACAGCTTTTATATTAGCTGATTGTTTTTTAATATTAAAAAACATGGGAAACAGTATACTTCCACCTCATTGACCCAAATAGTGCCTTTACTACGCTTCTTTCAGTGTAGGAAGAAGCTGTCCTTGGAGTGAGAACAGGGGAGATTCTGGCGCTGAACCCTTAGAACCCAGCATTGCTTTCCAAAGGACTTGCTCCCTCCTTCTCCCCCAGTAACCTGACCCCTTAAACCCTTGCTCACTTTAAAGTAGATCTTATTTGAAGCCTGTAGGAGACTAGACCCACTTTTATGTTTATTGCTCGGGCTTATAATTTTTTTTGTATTTCCATTGTGTTATAAAGACATATTTTCAAGGGAGACACTTTCTGTATCCCCCTCAAGCCCCAGAGCCTTTCTTTATGTCTAGCCACGCTGTTAATAACAATGCACCTATTACTATTTTTACTAATGTATATAAGTGTGTGCAATAAAAAATACATGATGGGAAGAACTGCATTTCTTGCAGACCATTGGTTTAGAGTAACACTTTGTGTTTGGAAACATCCGGGCACAGATATATATCTTTATATATCCAATAAACCGTGTGAATTACCCTAAGACACATGGGCTGATAAGAGCAGAGATGTTTCCATGTGGAGTGTCAGGTCACAGCAGAAGTCTGCACTGAGTTTTCAACTTTTCACCTGAAAAGTAGCACAGGGAAAGATGTAGCATCCATCTTTAAGTCGTTGTAGCTTCCATCTATAAACGTACATAAATGCAGCATAAATAAATAAACACTGTATTCCCCGGCTGGTTTCAATGGCTCCTTCTATTGCTCTAAGGGTTTAATGACCTTTGGCTTAATATAAATTTTAGAGAGACTATTGATATAGTTGTTTATTTTTTGTTGAACCACTTTTTGTCTACCTAGTGCTCTCTAAAACACGTGATGCTACCAGTGGCTATTGTTTTTCTAGTTTTATCCCATTTCTAGCATGTATAATCAGTTTAGAGAAATTTTTGTCCTATCAATATATTAATTTGTAGAAGTTTCACAAGACGCCCCACCTCCCCGATTTCTTTTAAATATTAATCCGATTTTATCTTCTGAGTTTTACATTTTCTCCCTAGTAAATACTGTATTTCCAATTGGCTGGCCAGTAGGGTGTGCTGTAATCCCTTCCCAAATAAATAAATTAATTAAAAATATTAATGTAAACTCTTCATTAAGAGATCCCCAAAATGTGGTTCACTCCTTCATTGCCCCCAACATAGATGAGCTGTGTTTCCAAACACAAAAGCAACTAGTTCGCACACGTGTGCACTGAAAGCACAATGGTTCTATGAAAGCACGAAAACTTTGAAGATGATGACTTCTGTGGGTTTAGGGCTAAAATAATTTTGTATTATCTTACCAACTTCATATGTTGGTAATGGATATTCTCTTTTATGCCGAATAATCGAACAAGAAAGGAGGCTTGGAGATGACGAGCTTAGGGCCTGAACTTGGAGTCCAGGTTCTCATCCCAACTCACACTCAGTAGTGTGACTCAAGCAGGTGGCCTAAGCCTCTCTGTGCCTTGTGAGAGGGGGCAGCAGTGGCCCCTGCTCCCTAGGGGTATCGCGCGGATGGATGAGATCATTCTTGTGAAAGTGTCAACACAGCCCGGCCCGGGTCAGGGCTCAGCCAGTCTGCTGGTTTTTCAAATCGTGGTTGTCATTCTCAGTGTTATTGTGATATCTTCTTTGAGAGATTTTTGAACACTTCTCATTGCAAGACCCTACGATTCCCTGTTGTTTATTAGTATATAAAACGTTATTTGTCCAGCAAGCCGTTTCCTTAAATGCCAGGAGCATAAATGATTGACCAAGTGAAAGGTCTTGCTTTTCTTTGCAGTTTTTCCACTTAGCAGGCTCAACAACTTTCAGCCAAAGAGAGGGTTCTGTCCTTCGTAGTGAAATTTCAGGCACCGGTAACATGTGGAGAGATATGCTAGGAACGGGAGAATTTTCTTAGAGATTCTGAAGGGAAGCTAACAGTGGCCATAAGTTGGTGTGCATTTACTTGGCAGGCCCATACTTATAAACGCCCACTGACATGTTTCCTTCTAAAAAATACATTTAGTTTGTACTTTAAAAAATGTCTCCTACAGAACTTTTTAATAGGAACAGCTTTCCCATCTTCTCTAGGACAGCGGAATCTGCCCAGTGTGTAGACAGTAGCGTTGTAAGGACTGAATGAATGACGCCACTTCCTGGGATTTCTGGCTTGTTTATTCATTCATCTATCAATGAATATTTATTGAACGCCTATGTGGCAGTCCATGCTAGGCGCCCAGCAGTGAGCAAGACAGACACAATCACTCCTCAGAGAACTTTCTGTTGTGGGGTTACAAGCAAGCATAGGAGATGCCGTAACGGACAAGTGCACAGGAAGTTGTAATGCAGCCATAGCGGCCAGGAGGATGCTGTGGGAATACAAAGGAGAGGCACCAGCCCAGACCTGAGTGAGGCGGGAGAGCCTTCCCAGCCCAAGGGAGGGCCATGCTGAGAACTGAAGGATGCTTTAGCGATGGGAAGATGAAAGGGAAAAGATGCTCTTGGCAGGGCAAACAGGAGATGTTCAGAATATGATGACTGTGAAGGTCAAGTTTACTATCAAAGACAAGAAGGTAAGAGATGAGATTGGAAACATGGAGTAGAGACCAGAGTTTACTTGAATGCCTTAGCTCTGCTAAGAAATTCAGACTGTGCTGAGAGTAGGGGACCTATCAAAAATGTGCACATTAGAGGGGTCACCCTTATTGCCCAAGGCATTGTCTGGCTAAAAGAGTTGTATTTGGGCCTGGGGGTAAGAAGTTATTGTCTGAGTTCTGAGTGATCTCTGTTGGCTGGGGCATTGGTTCTTCTAACTCAGGACACAGAGACATACACCAATCCTCAGCAGTGATTATGAAACAAACAGAAAACAAGGGAGGTGGCCGGGAGGCACAGAGGTTTTTGGTCAGTTCTTTGGTCTTTACCCACTTAGGGTAATGGGAATGGTGACTGTGGCTCATTTGGGAAAATACAAGTTGATGTTCTTGGTCTTCCATAATAAATCCCCTGGGGTCTCCAACAATGTGAAAATTACAACTGTCTAACAGAAACAGCCCTAGACTCAGGGCTTTAGGCTTAACACTCCTTTTATAGGAGAGGATGTGAACTGCAAATCTATTACAAAGGTTAGATGAATGTTGGTTGACATTTTAGTTAAATTTGCCAAAACATTTGTCATCATAATTTGTTTTGAGTTGTTTCTGATCTCTTCCTTAGTCATTCTAAGACTGTGCCATTAAAGTTCCAAATTACATTTTTCCTAAAAGAATGACTGAATAACTGATATTTTGAAGATGGTAACTTTCTTCCTAAGAAGAGTTGTATTTGTGTGATTAAGACAAGCAGCTAACCTTGAGTATTGTGATTAATGGGAGTTGTTTGGGGGGAAATGTGACAAAAATGTAGTTTTGACTGATTTTGAAATATAATTTACACACCTATTAATGCTCTTACTATCATGATGTGTCAGAAGGCTCTTGAGGATATCTAGGATAATCGTTACATTCACTCAACAAATATTTACTGAGTATTTTATAAGCTTTTCCCCTCTTTTTATATTTGTATCTATGTATATGCTTCTGATGGTTTCTACTTTTTCAAAGCAAAAATCAGAAAGATTTCTGCTTATTTGAGCTTTCTGGGTACTTCTGCTTAAAATTTGCGTAGCTATGTTATCAGCATTTGCTCTGTCTCAGAGTATATGATCCTAGTAAAAGCTCACTTATTTTATATTGTCTTAGTACATAGCACCGTTGTTGACTTCCTTAGTCATAGATTTAAGCTTCAGTCGTAAGAAGGAAGATTTGTGTGAGTGCAGACAATTTAATTGCTATACAAATGCAAAAGAGTAGTCTTCAAAGCAAGTCTGTAGATTCTATCTCCTTCAGAAACTTTGAATATCAAATAGACTCATTGAACAAATATTTTTCACAAGCACTCTAAGGAAATAATCATAGAGAAAGATGTTTTTGTTCAAAGATGTTCAATACAGTATTATTCAAAATGAAAAAAATTGTTAGTAGGACAGCTGGCCCACCCAAATGTGGACCACCTATTCAACTAGTAAAATGATACTTCTGAAGATTGTGTAATTGGGCATAATAATAATGCTAGCTAGTACTTTCATAACACTAAGAACTAAGCACTGTTCTAGGACTGTTACAGGGCAACCCCAATGTGAAATGGGTTGCTTGACTGTGGGTCCTCATCCGTGTGCTTAAAGGGAACTTATAAAATGAGACTCAACAGCAGGTACACAAAAAAAGGGTAATAAAGGGTAAGGGTGTAGTTACAAAAAAGGGTAAATGAAGAAATGAATAACTCAGGGAGAAAGAGAGAGAGCTGAGCAGGGTTCCGCTGAGCAGGAACCCCAATAGCCAGCTGAAAGTCACGATAAACCAAGAACCCCCAAGGTGCACGTGTCTGGTTCTACATCAAACCTGGCTGCTTAACTCCACCCTCAGTTGCCAGCAGGCCTCCCTTCGGTGGTGATGACATTATGGGATTTGTAGTCCTTGGCTTTTTGGCTCTCTTTGGTCTGGGGTGGAGGTGGGATCCGTAAAGCCTATTTGTGGAGTTTGTTCAGGACATCCTCTCCCTCCAACAGGACTTTATATTAATTTAGCTTTCACAACAATCCTATGAGAAAGTCGCAATTACTTGATTGCCCATTTTATGACTGAACTTCAATAATAGGCACAAAGTTACAAAGTAATGGTGGGTCCAAACCTAGGCAGTTAATTCACTTTTAACCACGACAAATTCAACAAATTCTTCCATTATCATGCTTAGTGAAAAAAAGTAGAATATAAAGTTGAATATGTAATATCTATCCTCATGTTATCAGTTAGACTTGTTATTTGCTAGTGACAACCCAACTCAAATAGATACAGAAAAAAAAGAAATTCAATGATTCAATTATAGAAAAGTCTAAGAATGTATTACTGCATGTGCTTTGTTTAGGTGCTCAAATAATATCACTCAAGTCAGGACTTTCTCTAACTGGTTCTTTGCCTTCTTGTATTGACGTCTTCATTTTGGGGGTTCCTTAGTGGTGTGATGGCTGTCAGGAGCTCTGAAAGGCAAGATGGCTGCCACCTGTTCTAAGAGGCAAGATGGCTGCCAGCAAATCCTAGGGTCATCCAATCAAAAAACAAAACAAAACAAAACAGAGCTTATTTTATGGTTGGTTAAAACCCTGGGTCTGATTCTCACTAGTCCACACTGAAAGCCTGGGAATGCAATGCTGTCATTGGCCAAGCCTGAATACGAGCCCACCTGTGGAATATTCAGTTCCATCTGAAGGTCATCAACCAAAAATAGAGAAATTGGTAGTTTCCTAGAGTAAAATTGGAGACTGGACTAAGAGAAAAGGGAAGTGGATGTTTTTAGTATATGTTAAGTAGCAACAGCAACACTTTTCTTATCTATACATTTAACCCTGTTAACTTACACATTTCTTGAAATTTTCTGTTCTTTGCCCTGCCCCATGACACTGTCCTAGCTTTCTGATGCCTGTCCCTAATCTTCCTCAGCCTTCCTTTCTTCTCTTCCATGGATGCTTAGCTGGAAGCATCCTCTGAAGCCATCCTCCTAAGTTAACCACCTCAATCAATTCTTGAACGTTTCTTATCATCTTTATATGAGATGCACCAAAATCTAATTATAGCTCCATCTTCGTTCCTGACCTTAAATTTTATGTTTTCAATTTTTTTCCCCCAGCGATTTTCCCTTGGATATTTGCTGCAGATTGGCTTCCTTGGGAAGCTTTGAGATGGAGGATGTTTATTAGACTGTGCTCTGGAGATCTGTTGAAGAGAAGAGGAGACAGCAGATTTGGGAAAAAGAAGTTGAGCTGTGATACAAGTCCAATACAGGCCTCAGCTGACCCTATGGAAAGCTCTGAAAACAAACAGGTTATTCAGAGTCCTTCTGATGTGGCAAGGGAATGGGACTTTTTTTCCTTCCTCCTCCATTGGATGCAGTTTGCTCTTGGAAGGAGGTGTAACCTTGGACAAGCTCCTTTTCTTCAGCTGAGGTAATCACCAAAGAGAATGAACAGCTAAAGGCAAATTTCTGGCAGCATTCCTAGAAGTATGAGGGAAAAGGCTCTTAGTCCTGAAGGGGGACTGGAGAGCTCATTATAATACTTCCTTTCTCCCTGCTGTTAGCTTCTCCTCCCTTACGCCACTCTTTGGTAATTATCTTGATATTTTTACTTAGATATTTTGAGGCTCTGTTGTTAGGTGCATACAAGTTTATAATTGTTAAACCTGTTTGGTAAATTGAACATTTTAATATATAATGAGCCTCTACCTCTAGTAATAACTTTTGCTTTAAAGTTTGTTTTGCTTGATATTACTGCAGTGACACTTGCTTTCTTTCAGTTAGTTCTTTGGTGAATCTTTCTCTAAGATTTTCTTTTTAATCTTTGAGTTTTCTCAACTTTTAGTCGTATCTTATTAAAAGCACAAGAGCTAGGTTTTAAAAAAGTCTGTGTTCTAACTTGAGAGATTGGTTGGTTCACTTATAATTACTGTAATTACTGGTCTATTTAGTGATAACTGGAATTCATTTTTATTCTACACTATGTATCTTGATTCCTTCTTACCACTCAGGTATTTCAGGATTAGTTTTCTAGCTTCTTACAAAATGTTTGCTTTAAAAATTCCTTTAGGGATGTGATGATACGTTGTTGAACATTCTATCAGCTTTTGTTTGCTTGAAAATGTGTCTTTTCACCCTCATTCTCAAAAGATAAGTTCATTTATATACAACTCTAAATTGACGCTCCTTCCCCCAACTTCAAAAGCATTATTCTATTATCCTTTAATTTGATGATTATTGATGAAAATTCATGTTAGTCTTTCTTGTAGGCATTATCTTTTTTCTCTGTTTTCAAAGCCTTTCTCTTAGTAGTTTATTTACAATTGGTCTATGGAATTTCTTTTTTATATCTGAGGAATGTTGTATTTCATCAGTTCTGGGAAATTGTTAGATATTATATGTGTTGCCTCTTCCCCATTATTTTCTCTCATTTTATGACTTTGACAAGATGAGTAATAGACCTTCTTAGTCTGTTCTTTGAGTCTCTTAACTCTTGTATTTTCTGTTTCTGTCCTCCCTATTGGATTTGATGTAATTTCTTTAACTCCATCTTCCAATTTGTTATTAATCTCTTTAACTGTATCTGGTGCTTAACATTAATTGATTTTATATCATTTATTATATTTGTCATTTTAAAGGCTGTATTTAGTTCTATTTAAAATGTGGTTGGTCATTTTTGATAATATAATTTCCCTCCTTTGATGTTTTCTTTTACTTCTTTAATGAAAATAAACAATATTTTTATATTTGATAGCTAATGATTCCATTATCTGTAATATTTCTGGGTATATTTCTATTTTTTTTCTGCTTAGTTTTCCTTTTAGTAACTTGTTTTCTCATGATTATGTGCTTTTTGATTTTAAGGGTTACTCTTTGGGACTTTACCTGTGGATTGTCAAGGATAGTTATTTATGCAATAGGCATTTATGAGTGATAATCACTTGAAAAAGCTGAATTTTTGGCTAAAAAGTTATTTTTGCTATCACACAGATAAAGTGAGAATGGGGCTTATAGTAAGGAATTCTTAGGGGAACCTTTTTTTCTTTCTACCATAACCAACCTATGAACAAAAAATACCCCTTCCAACTTCCTCTTCAGGATATCTTCCTAATTCATGTACTGGACATGTTACATTTTAGGGTCCCAATGTTATGCATTCTATGGCACCCTATTCTATATTAGTACATGATTTTGTGTCCCAGATCCCACACACTCAAACCATTGAAACTCCAGGCTAGGTGTCTGCAATTTTTTTTTTTTCTGTGAAGGGCCAGGTAGTAAACATTTTAGGCTTTGCAAGCCTGTAGTCTCTGTTGCAACTACTCATCTCTGCCCATAAGGGAGGAGAGGAGCTAAGAATTGGAAACACAAGACTACAGGCAGAGAATAAAAGGTTTTCTATGCCCATTTGAGAAGTTTGTACTTAAAAGTATTAGACAAGTATGGTTATTCAATGCTTCTGGGCAGTTTGAAAGTCTGAGAAACTATGTTGATAAGATGGAAAACAGTCATGAAAATAGTCACAGGCATGACATAACTGAAAGGGTGTCACTGTGTTTCAATAAAACTTTATTCATAACAGCACGTAGCTTGCTAGATATGGCCCATGGGACATAGTTTGCCAACCCCCACTCTGGGCCATCAGGAATTGTCAGATGCCTCGGAACAGATGCCAACGTCATCATTTTCTTACCTATTCAGAGTCATGCTTTCTCTCTATGTCAGGACTGAGGATTTTACTTACTATTTTGTCAGTCCAGCCATGCATTTGTAAAGACGATTTAAAATGTTTTGTTTGCAGATGGGCTGTTTCATACCAGAAGGGTTCTAGGTATCTAGTTCACCTCATAGCCAACAGTGGGAGTCACATCCATCTTATCAACACAGAGTTTCTCAGCCTTTTAAAACTGCCCAGAGGCCTTGAGTAAGCACACTTGTCCAATACTTTAAGTCCAAACTTCTTCGATAGGTATAGAAAGCCTTTTATTCTCTGCCTTTAGTCTGTTTCCAATTCTTAGCTCCCCTACTCCCTTAAAATTACCATGTTTTCAGTCAAATTAGAATCCCACACTTTCCTGAATAAGCCTTCTGTTTTGCAGCTCCCTCCCACACGCATGTGGGTCCCTGCACTGTCCCTACATAGGTCATTCCTGCCCTTTCCATGGCAACAGCCGCCACTGAAGAGATGACTCTGAAGGTCTCATCTCAGATACCATCACATCCTCATTTTCATCTCAGCTGGATGTGGCCCCACTGTTCTGCCTTACAGTAAATTTACTTGTAAAACTGTTCCGGTCACCCCTACTAAATTATACGCTCACCAAGCACAGAGAACCTCCCTCGCCCAACTTGAGACGCCTCTCCTTCCCTCGCAGAGCACCCGTGTAACATTTTGAATACAGCTGGTACTTAAATATTTGCAAAATGAATGAAGAGGTGGCTTTTTTTTTAAGTTGGAAAAATCAGTGCCTTATTATAAAGCTGATGTCATTTTTCAAAGGTGGATTTTCAGCTTTCCCTTTGGTGTGTCGACAGCTCCTTCCAGCCACTGCAGAGTTTCAAATAGACCCAGAACTGCACTTCTGTCCCACAGCCATGTGGGCTCTTTTCATGGTGTCTGAAGATTATCGCCAAAAAAAAAAAATAATAATGACACCACCCAAAGATAACTCCTGTTAGCGTGTACATATGGTTAATATTCCCCTCAGTCAACAACTAGCCATCCATGACGGCTTTTCTCAGAGCCACTCAGTCATCCACCATACGGATGTGGTGTGATTCATGCCTGACCAGGCCCACTCATTAGACTTTTAATGTAATCATCGTAGAAATGATGTTAGAACGAACTGCATTTACACCATTTTCCACTTCTCTGCTAATTTCCTCATAAACATTCTAAGTAAAGGAAATGCTGAGTCAAAGGGTTGGAACAGCTTTAAAAGCGTTTCCTATCACCAGTTTGCAACCAGATTATTGGCCCAGCAGGGACACACTCTCACCCCCCAGTGCAGGCCCCGTTCAGTGGCATTCTCCCTGCTTGGGTGTTGGGGTTTGCCACAGACTTGTTTTCTCAGCTTATTTGTGTTTGAGAGTCAATTTACCGAGCAACATTTTATCACAGTGTTCAGAAAATGTCTATTTCTCTTATTGTTGCTGAGGCTGGACATAGATTGTACAGATGTGTACAGATGTGTGCAGGTGCACACACACACACGCTGGTTGGCCCTTATACTTCTTTGGTGACTTACTTGTTCGTTTGTCTTTTCTGTATGGCCTCGTCTCTTTCCTAGGATTGTCTGTTAAGGAACAAATTCAGTGTCTATCACATATGTTACAAATGTTTTCCTCCTTTTGTACATGCCTCTTCTTTTGGTTTGTGGCAGTTTTGTAACTTAATTTTTTTGTTTTATTGTCATTTCAGAATTACAGAAAAGGTACGAGATGAATACAAAGAATTCTTAAATCCTTTCATTTGTGTGTCCTCCAATGTCGACATTTTATTCCATTTGTCATTTTTTTCCTTCCCTGTTTTTATCTATGTAATTTTTACTTAAGCCATTTATGAATACGATGTGAACATGATGGTATAGCAGTCTTAAAATTAAGCTGTAAAGATTTTTTAAAAGACTATTTCTAGAACAGCGATATATATATATATACATATACACACATATAACTTGTTTTTTGTGTTTTTTATATATAGTTTATGTATAAACTATAGTTTATGTAGTTATAGTTTGTGTGTGTGTGTGTGATAGTACAGAATTCCCCTACGCCCCACACCCAGTTTCCCTTGTGACAAGCATAGTGCTTCAGTGTGCTACATTTGCAATACTGATCCATCGTCATCAGCTAGTGTGGGTGGTTTATTTGGATTTCTTTAGTTTTTTTCCCTCTCATCCTTGTCTGTCCTGGGCCGCCATCCGGGACACCAGTGCTATTTAATCTTCATGTATCCCTAGGTCCTCTGCAATTTGCTTGTGAGGACCTTGATGGCTTTGGGGAGAGCTGGTCAGGGATTTTGTTGAAGGCACCCCTGTTGGAATTTAGCTCTTGTTTTTTCCTCAAGATGTTCCTGTTTGGGGGAGGAAGATCATAGAGGTGACATGCTGTTTTCATCACATCATATTAAGGCATATGCTAATAGCATGTTTTGTCACTCTGGATGTTGACAAAACAAAAGCTTTCAAGGATTCAATAAACAAAATCAGTGGCACTCAGTCAGGTCAACTATTCTGAACAAAGTGTGGGTTTCATGTCATCTTTGTATCATCACGAAAACTGTACAACGGCCAGAAAACTGTTGCAGTCAGTGTAACTCATAGATGATGAATATGTTGTTGGGAATCCCCCAACTGAAGGTTAATTTCACACAGTGCGTGTTTGGTGATGCTGTGAGCTGGGCGTTAATGTTAGAACAGAAAATTTTAAGATCTGTTCGTTAAAACATTTAGCATATTATTTGAACAGCAGACATTTTTGCCTGCATCCATCTGGAGGTAAGAACATCTGTTCTGTCTGTATTCCAGATGTAGCCTTTGATTTTTCTAAAATTGTTTTGCAAAGGAACTCCTCTTATCTAGACATGATTTAGCTGTTTTGTTTTCATTAATCTTGTTGCCAGTCAATGAATAAACCTCTCAAATGTTTGAGCCGTTCAGTTTCCCACATCCTACATTTGATCATTTCCAGGAGCCAATAAGAAAGTTCAGCAAAGAGAATCCAAATGATTTATTTGTACAGAAAGAATGAATTTCCTCTTAGTCGTACATCCGACACCCACACGATACCTCATCTGTGATGCTGGGAAGAAACATTTTCAGGGGAAATTTGATGCCCAATTAGTGTGTTTTAATTTAGTCAGTGGAATTTCCACCTGGCTTTAACATGTATGTTGGAGGCTAGAACGAAGTTAAAACAGTTTATTAGTTGGTGAGATGGGCTCAGAATACGTGCAAAGAATATTTTACACAAGTGGAATTTGATGGATCCTGGGTTCTCCTCTTCTTTTTGGGTTAGTTTCAGGGTGAATGAGGACAGACCATGCAACTTACTTTGCAAGTAAACATTTAATATAGTTTAAAACTTGAAAGGTTTTCACAAGAATAGATGGTAGATAGATGACTTAATTTCCGGAGAAATTGGAAATGTACAGTCACATAGATATCGTGCAGATAAGTAAACGTTTCCTTGTTCTAGCCTATAAGGCACAGAACATTAGATCAGTGCATTTTACATCAATAACAGGTCTGCTTTAAAAAGTTTTATTTTGCTTATATATGCATGCATTTTGCATGTGTGCACACACGTGCGTGTACACCCACACACAGAACTTACTCAACTTTTGAAACTCCCCTAGGTTGGGTGCATTCACACACTAATATTGAAATTAGCAACTAAGCTCAACCACTACTGAAAAGTCTAAGGGAAAACAAGCCTGTTAGAAAAGTGAAGTTTTTACTGGAGGTTTGGATTCCTGTTGTAGTTAAACTTAGAGGGGAATCTGAGGAAGAGATCCTGGCCAGAAAATTCCTGTTTTCCGTTTGTTGCATCTTAGTGGGTGCTTGTTGTGTTTTCCGGCTCCGCTGTTCTGTTCTCATGTACTTGACCACGATCTTACCAATACTTTCTTTTTTTTTAAAGATTTATTTTATTTATACAAGAACTGGGCTACAGGCCAGATGCACAGGAGGGTGAGAGGACTCACCAGAGACAGAGTGGGGAACAGAACAGACAGACTGACTGAAATCCACTGCTGAGGGGAGCAGCGGGCGAGACAGGAGAGGTCTGCTGTGCCATGTGCATTGCTCTGAGGCTGGCGGGGATTGAACCGGCGCTGCAGAGGCCGTGGACAGCTTCACAGCACTGCGCTGAACTGCCTGCGCTACCAGGGAGGCCCACCAGTATGGTTCTTGTTCTCTTCCCCAACATGACTCCCTTCCCTGCACTCTCTTCTCTCGCTTTTGTCACGCTGTTGAGTAATGTTCAGACTTGATTATCTCTTCACTTTCTCCTCGGTCATATTTAGACTACAGATTTGCACGTGTTGCCTAGCTTTTCTGTTTTGCGTGCGGGCCTGATGATGTTGAGTCTGGACGGCGGCTCTGCTGGCCACCAGGACAATGTTGTTCCAAGAGGAAGGTCTAAGTGGATTTCTGTTTGACAGTTCTGGATTTCAGATAATTATGACTCCATTTATTTTTCAGAGGGGAAGCTTTGTGACGGTATATCCAGAAAACTTTTAAATGTTGATCTTTGCAAACATGCCAGGCCGATTGAGTTAACACTGCTAAGATAGAATTGAATGAGCTCCAGGTGGAGAAATTTATGACGAACCCATTCAGTCCTTCCAGGAACAAGATCAGAAGTGTCTCCGTATGCTTCTGGAGACTCTGACCCTCAGGATGTGTGTGAACGTTTTACTGTGTTCTACTGTACCCTTAAGTTTGTTTCCCAACCAGGGAAAATGCCTATGAGGAGTTGTGCAACTGCTCACTTAGTCACTTTATGGTTCCTGAACATTCCCTAATTAATTTCCCTAGTAGCTGGCAATAACATCTAGGATTTAAGTTGCTGAAGGGAATTCAGGAAAACCCACATAAATGTCTAAGACGAGGTCTGGCAGGCTATGTGTCTGGGTGACACAACAGTGTCATTGCAAGAGATTTCATCAAACAGAGGAGGCAGGAAATCCCTGCCACTGCCAGACACCCACTGAAATCCACTGGAGCCTGATGCTTTAACAAACATCGTTTGTTAAAAATGGATTCTGCACAGTTTTTCATTTGATTATCAGGCTATTGAAATAAAAAGGTGGATCTGGAATTCAGATGCCGTGAGATTTCCTTAAAAATGGGTAGCTCAAGGAACGTTTTAGAAGGTTAAGAGAAAACATAGTGAAGTTTCTGAGTGGGGAGCAACCAATTCAAAAGGGGAGCAACTCCAGGAAAGGCTGATCCTGCTCCCTTGGGTGGGCCTGAGCTCTGGAAGGGACGACCTCAGCCTGAGCAACCTCGGCCATCAGAGGAATGACAAGTTCCTGGTGGAGCTTTGACCATCCTTGAGGACCCAGTGCATGTGGTTTTCAGTTTGAGACAGTGTTTGTTCATCGTGGCGCTACAGTCTCCTCTCACTGTAAACATGATCTAGTGAGGTCTGAATGTCACCCTGTCCTCAGCGTTTAAACATTGCTAAGTTTTGATGACTTCAAGGTATTTCCTTTGTTCCTTTTTATGATTTGTTTTTACCGTGGCTTTGAGGTAAAAACAAGACCAAATTCTTTTCTAGAACTTGATAACTCTTGGTTAGTGAGACCTGTGTACTCAAGGAAGACGTTTCTTGTTCAACTCTTCTCTTTTCTCCGTTTACCCTCACCTGCTTTCTTCGTTTAAGTCTTTGACATATAATTCTGTCACTGGTCAGTATCGCAAGGGTTACCATTATCTGTGTCCATTTGCTGCATCTCCAACATGAAGACACTTTTATTTGATGACTTGGATCACGAATCGCGTGCTTGTTTTCGTGTGGCGATTTTATCTACTGTTGCTTCTTGCAGCTGTATCAATCTAAGGCATACTGTGGCCATCAGTTCTGCTCTTTTTAAACTTGAGGAGCTGTTTTAGGATGCAGACCACCTTGCAATTCAAAGGCCGGCATCTGTTCGCATTTACAGAACTCCCGGGGAGAGCAGATGGCTAAACTTAGCATAAGGTGAAGTCTAGTCTGTTTGCTCACAGTGTGACGATTCCTCCTCCAAGTTTACAAGTCCAGCCCCTAACTCCCCCACAGCCCCAGACCTTGCATGTGTACTAGGCATCTGGATGGGCTTTCTCAGATGCTATAACAATGTACCACAAGCTGGGGGCTTAAACGATGATTATTGTCTCCACGTTTTGTCTCGACGTTTTGAGACCAGAAGCCCAACATCAAGCTGTTGGCTGGGCTATGGCCCTCTGAGACTCCAGGTCACTCCTTCCAGCTTCCGGTGATTGGTGGCCATCAGCCTTGGCCTGTAGCTGCATGGGGCTCCTCTCTCTTCTGACCTTGTGAGGACACCTTCATGGCAGATGAAGGGCCCACCCTGCTTCGGGGTGACCTCATCTTAACTACCGCAGAAAGACCCTTTTTCCAAAAAACATCACATTCTAAGGAAGTGGGGTTGAGGGCATAGGACTATCTTTGGGTGGCTGTAGTGGCAGGAAGACAGAGCATGTTCTCTATGATCTGGGCAGATGGGTAAAGGAGAGCCCTGGAGCCCTCAGTGGCTTTTCCAGGCTTTTATTGAGCTTTTTGCAAGGCAGGGGGGCTAGGAGGCCTCAGGGGGGCTGGGAGGCTGGCAGGCCATCCAGCCCCCGGCAAATTTCACTCTTCCTGGGCTCTCTGGCGTTCTCTCTTGGTCTCTGCTTCTGAGCTGGTGCTGCTCTCGTTCTGTTGTTCCGTTCTGCTGCTCTTCTGGTGGCGTCCCCGTGACACCACCCTTAGAAGCCTAGTCTCAGCCCAGGTGTACCCACTTACACAGGCCCACACCCTACTCCAGGTGCCGCCATCAGGCATGCGTGCAGGACCGGCCACAGGGATCCATCATCAATCCTAATGGCGGGAGGGCAGAAAATCCTGATAATTTTCACTTACCCTGCAGGGGCGCAATTCAATGCCTAACAGAATCTCACACTTACCTTTCACTTGCTGCTCTGTCAACTTCCCCCTTCCTGTGCTCCCACGTCAGTGAACAGCGACACCGTTCGCACCCCACCGAGGAGTCAACTTTGACTTCCCTCCTCGCTCACACCCCACAGTCGGCCATCAGCTAGAAGCGCGGGCCCAGCTTTAACACGTCCTCCCTGCCTGCCGTCCTCCCTGCCTGGCGCTCTCCCGGCGCTCTCACCACCCCCGTGGCTCTGACCCTCTTTCAAGCCACGTCTCATCCTAGAAATGCTGAGTAACCCCCCCCCCCATGGTCTCCGCCTTCTACCCTGCTGGGAATTTCTTACCATTGGCCATGGCTGTCTGAGAGACCCTTGGGTGCCATGTCACCCCCGTAGAGCCCTCCCGGAGCACCAGCAGCGTGAACTCAGCCCAAACTGCTCACATGGCCTCAGCCATTGACTGGCCTCAGCCCTCACCCGCTGCGCTCTTCACTGTGCACAGCTGCCCCGACTCTGAATGTGAGAGTGTGTGTGTGTGTGTGTGTGTGTGTGTGTGTGTGCGCGTGCACGCGCGCACACGCATGCTTCAAGTTGTTTTAAACAGCTCAGTGGAGGTTTCATTTAGATACCATAAAATCCACCAGTTTTCAATGCACAATTCAGTGCTTTTTAGTAAATTTGCAGTGCACACAATCGCCTCGACCCTTTTGTAGAACATGCCCCTCACCCCAAAAGATCCCTCACTCCCACAAATAGATATGTGTCCACATAATATTGATTTATTGGCACCCAATAAATGTGAATTAAATTCATCAAGAATCCTCTCCCTATCATTTAATGCTGGTCAATGCCTTTGATTTCTTTTAATACAACGCAGAAATATTGCATATGTATGTAGAGCGTGTTCACAGCTTTGTCGGGAGAGCGTGTGATTTTTTTGAAGATGGTTTCTGCCTTGGGCCCTTTACACGTGCGCTGCCTCCATCATTTTCCTTCCCAGTCTTCTCATGACTTGCTCCCATCACTCAGCTCTCCACTCAGCTCTCAGCTCTCCGCTCTGACCACCCTGCCTAGAATGCTCTCATCCACTTACACGACTCACTGTCTGACATTTTATGTTTGTCTCTTTACTGCCCATATCTCCAGCTAGAATGTAAGTCCCACAAGAGCAGGAAATCCCTCTTGCATGTGACCAGTCACTCCCCAGAACCTGGGCGGGGGGCGGGTGCTGGCTCCCGGCAGACACTCCATCAAGACGTGCTGAACAAACACGAGATGAGTGCAAGTGTGGTAACAGCCGCTTCTCTGCCGCTCTGTGGAGCAGACACCTGAACCAGAAGGGACAATGAGAGGATGGATGGAGAGGAGGCTGAGGAGGGTGTGGGAGGACAGCATGTGCAAAGGGCCTGAGGCAAGAGCAAGCTCGGCACGTTTGGGGTTGGGCGAGGCCAGTCCTGTGTCCCCTCACGCCTTCTGGGAAATGCATCATCGGGTGATTTTGTCGTTGTGTGAACGTCCTAGAGCTCAATCACCCAGCGCCACTTGGCAGAGCCCACGCGGATGCGGTCCGTGACCGGCTGAATCGTTGTCCAGCACGCGTGCACGACGGTAGCAGGAGGTGCCATCAGAGAAACACACCAAACGCACCCCTGAGGCACAGTCCCCGGCTCGCGGCGTTCTGGCCACCTGGCGTTCTCTCCCTGACGCATGTAACAGTTGCCCTCTGAGTGCCAAGGGGTGGTTTAAGCGGCCCCTCCTTCTTGCCGTTCTGTGTCCCAGCACCTCGCCAAGCCGATCGCCAGTAGTGAATGTGCTTAGTCTTTACTGCCCTGCCCTCCTACCTGGGCGGGCACCTGTGTGCTGCGTGGGTCAACACCAAGTGTGCCCAAACTGTTGCTCCCCTCCTGCGGGTGAGTGTTGCTTAGGTGAGTGAAAGAATCTTCCACTGGTTCATGAGGCCCCGAGTCGCTTAGATCAGTTTATAAAAACACATCTTTCTTTTACTGGGAGGAGAAGAAAGGCCGAAGGCACAATCTAAATGTGCGTCTTCCTCCCATGTTTATTAGCAGATAATGTGGTTATATTCCTGGCATTCCCCTTTGTGACATCCCCCTATTCCCAGGACCTTGAAGCATATCCCTTATGAATTCCAAGGCTCTGTTTTTCCTCCTACTGCAGCGTCAGTCTTTACCCAACATATTTTCCCAGTGTTTCTTGATGTTCTTTTTGCATATTCTTCATAGCGTGAACCTTATAAGGCAAATAAATATTTCTAGTCTGAGTTTAAGTAGGCAACAAATGAAGCGAATAGTCTACGGTTGATAAATCCATGAGTAAGCGTTGATTAAGTTGTTTGTTTACCAAGTCCTCATATATTTATCTGGTGTGGGGGGTCCTGGGGCTTGCTGCGCCAGAGAGACACTGTTCCCGCCTTCCCAAAGCTTATGTTCCGTCGTAAGACAGATAAGTGTTATTTACCTAAGAAACTACTGAGTTACAGTTGACATGTACGTGACACACAGGGAGTCCTCGAGAACGCTAGGGAAGTGTCCGGCCCAGGGCCTGAGCAGCTTAGGCTCCACAGGGCGCCTCTCTGCTGGTTGCCTGCCCCCAACATAATTGTCCCTTTTGGGGTATGTGCAGAATCCCAATTTTGTTTGGATGAGCAGAGTACCCAGCCTTAAAATCTCCATATTTGTCCCTCCCTTGCAGCTGGGAGTATCTGCCCATCATGGCCTTGGCTGCTGGCGCGAGCTGTGAACACAGCCTGTGTGGCACCGGCCAGCCCTGCCTTCATCCTCTCTCTCCCTCCACCTCCAGCCAGGGGTGTCCATGGAGTGACCCAGAAGTGGAAGTCTCAGGCCAAAGACAGGAAGAGCCCGGGGGGCCTCCTTGCGCCTGCAGTCCCACCCAGGCTCTTTGTCCCCTGGTGTCTGTCCAGGTGCTGGCCTTGAGCGCCTGTGAGGCCACAGGAGAGGGGTGGCCGCACCCGCAGCTGGATGCCATTCTTCACGATGGCAGCCTGCTTGAGGTTGTGACCTTTGAACTGGGCTTTGAAGGATGTTCACAGCGACTAGCTGGGGGGAAGGGTCACATCAGTAGCAGTTCAGACCCAGGGCTTTTGATGATCGGGCCTTCATTCTGAGTTCAGGCATATTGGACTGAGATGTTGTTTATTTATCTACTTATTTGTTGAGGAAACATCGGTTTACAGCACTCTATGCTTTAGAGGTGTAGGTTCAGATCTCCCCAAATGTATGCTACCACACCAGGCCCACCACCAAAGACCAATACCTCAGCACCACAGTCCACTGGGCCTTCTCCCCGCTCTGCGTCCACCTGCCCGTCCCCAGTCATCTCAGTTCTGCAGTCACATCCTAAGGGTTTCTTCTGGTTTGGCTCTGCGGACTGACTTCTTAAATACCACTAGAAATGGCTGGGGAGGTGGGCCTGTGGGAGGAGAAGAGTCTAGTGCTAAGAGTAGCGTGACGATGTGATGGTAGGGAGCATGATGGCTGACACTTGCCGTGTGCCAGGCCCTGCTCGCAGGGATTCGTGTGTGTGTCACCTTATCCATCCTCACGAGGACCCTCTGAGGCTGGTGCTGTGACTGTGCCCTCTTCATGCTGAAGAAACCGAATCAAAGAAAGATCAAGCCACCTGCAAGTTTGCGTCACCAGTAAGTACAGGGGGCAGGATTTGAATCCAGACAACCTGGCTTGAAAGCCTGAACCCACTAGTTCCTCACAGGCCGGGCTTGACCCCAACCTTGAACTCAGTCCTGTCTCCTTCCCTTGACGACTAAGAGGATGCCTGAGATGTGTGCACAAACATGAAATGTTGACTGTTCTTACTGAGAAGTGTACTTGTGGATTTGACTCCTCAATAGCTGATAAGCCAATCAGGCGGTGGCTTTTGGAACGCCTCCATGTCTTTCCTCTCCTTTTTATTAGTTTTGGGCACCCTCCTGAGTGATTGACTCCCTCGCATTACAAAATAGAGATTCTGGCCGTACCTTCTGATCCTCTGCCCCAGATACTACTGCTTTGTTCCAAGTGGAGACAAAAATAATGATCCCAAGCACACGCTGGGCTCACTCCGCCTTCACACGCTTGTTTGGTCTCTCTGCTGCTGCTCTGCAGGCACACCCCTCCACAACGGAGACCCTGCCCCTTTAAGTCCAGCTCAGGACAATCTGGACAGCGAGGCCTCCCTGGTTTCGCAAAGGGGTTAAGTCTCAGTACTGCAAAGCTATTGGCAGCCATTGCAGCACAAGTTTGATGCCCTGCCAGGGAGCTGACCCACACGGAGCAGCAGACCTCTCCTGTCTCCCCGCTGCTCCCCTCAGCAGTGGATTTCAGTTAATCCGCCTGTTCTGTTCCCCACTCTGTCTCTGGTGGATCCTCTCACCCCCCACAGCTCTGGCCTGTACCCCAGTTCTTGTATGCATAAATGAATAAATCTTTTTTAAAAAAGACATTTCAGACAGTCTGCAGACTGCACTTCAGTCACGGTTGGCTACTGGTCTATGGCGAGTAGAGAAACTGAGAGTGAGGGTTTGGAGACTTTTCGGCAATTTAGCATTTCCCCAAGATCCACATGTGTGATGGCGTCGCTCCTGGCGACAGGGCAGGGCGTCCCCTACGAGCTGTGCAATGCTCAGATGAGTCCGATGTAGTAGGATGTGACTGTGCTGCAGTCATGGGCCATGGGATCCCTTGTCGATTCCCGAGGGACTGACAATGAAAACAGAGCTCAAGGGGTCTTTCACCAGGGGGCATTTCAGAAGCTGTGCTCATAATTTCCCACTGTGACTCACTGTGGCAATTCAGCCTGTGTCATGTCCTCTAGTTCTGGGCTGTCCATATTTTTATCTTTCTTGTAGCCATTTCCTCTCTGCAGGTCTCTCTTCCTCCCTTGTGTGGGAGCCTGGACGGAGCCTCCACTTCTCTCATGCCTGCACAGCACAGAACATGGCTGTGGTGCAGACAGCAGGCGCACAAGCTTCATTCTGTTTTGGTTTTGCCATGGTTCAAATCCGGAGATGAGGGAGGCTTGGCCAGGCAGGAGGACAAGAGCGAGCTTCGCCTCCCTGGGTGCCAAAAGAGAAAAACTCTTGATAACTTCTCTTTGGAAACAGAGTCAGGGTTGAATTTTCAGGATATTGCACTGTTGTAATCACCATTTGTGGGAGCCAGGCATGGTGCCAGGGGCTGTATTTATTTCACATTATTTCCCTTATACTTCATACCACCTTTTAAATAGTCTGTATCGTTACAGTTCACCGATGAAGAAAATGAGGTATCACAGAGTTTGAGAAACTTGCATGGGGTCACACAGCTTCTGAGCAGCGGTGGTCCGTCTGCAATGCCTCAGTGTTTCTCCTTCCCCTAACTACAGAGGAATGGTTGATTGATAAAAGGGAATGTTACTAGATTTAGAAAACACTTTAAATATTCTCTGTCATTTTTTCCTAAAATGACTTTTCTTGGTCACTGTGCTGCTGTCTGACATTTCCATGAGAGCTTTTCCTTGATGGACTTAGCTTGTATTTCAGAGAGTGGTGTAAGAGCTATGCTCAGTCTAGGTCAGCCACAAATTGCAATTCCAGCTTTACCTTTTTCGCCTCTTGGGAGAAGCGAGAGACAAAAGCCCCCTTCTCTGGGTCTAAGTGGACTGTAATTCAGCCCCCGAGCCACGGAGGCGGGACGGGCAGCTTTAGCCGGGGTCTGTGACGGGTGTCGGAGAAAGTAGATTTGCTACAGGCCTCTCCAGCGGGTCATTGCTGTTTCTAGTATGCGGTTTTCAGACGCCACGGTCTGGTTTGAAGGGGATCATTAAAAAATTGTTTTAGTAGTTTCCAAAGGCTTTTGTTATTTAAACACATAATTATTAGTCCAAATTTCATCAGTCTTTGAAAATTATTTCAACAGCTTGCTCTCCTGAGTTAGAGTAAAATGGCAGTTTAGATAAGACAAAGGCATATTTCCTATCGATGAAATACTCGCTCTGGTCATTTAATCAACTCCCAGAACATGAATTTATAATCCCCGTCTGCCCTTAGGTATGTTCTAGAGAACTGAACCGACTGCCTTAGGGTAAAGTATGAGAGAGGTAGCATGTTGATGTGTGTGGTATTTGAATTTCTAAATCAGAATTAGGTCTGTCCTTCAAAAAAAGCTTTTCTGTTTTAAAAAACAAGATTACTAAGAATTATCTGTATTCAATGTGAGCTTTAGATCCTTACCAAATTCAAAGGAAGCTTGATTATGGGAAGGGGGTTGAGAAACTGATTCTGCCTTTCCTATTTGGTTTACTTTGAGGTGATCTCATAATTAAAAGGAAAACAGAAGAAAGAGAAATAAGGGGGAAGGAAATATGGAAGTCCCCCGCTTGGGGAACTCAGTGCTCAGCTGACAAGTACTTTACTTAGCCTGGAACCCTTCAGATATGTGTGTGTGTATTTGGGTAGTTCTGTCATCAGTTAACGATGTCTACTTCCTCCCGTTTAATCGGGGATCAGAGCCTGGACCCCTCTGTGCTGCATGAAGCTCTTCCTCTGGCCGCCCGTGGCCGCCCGCTGCCCGCAGCCTCCGTCCTCTGGCCTCCTGACCTGGGACTTCCTCCCTGGCCTCCAAGCCACCTTTCCCAAGCAGCGGTGGCTCCGGGGAAACCACAGCTCACCACGCTCCTCTGGCCCTTAAAATCTTTCCGTTTTCATCTCTCACAGGAAAAGACAAGTTGGAACACAGACGTAGAATACAGATAGAGACAAGATAAAAAGCAGAGCTTCCTTGCCTTCTCCTCCTGGCTGAACCTCCCTTCTTCACCTTCCTCCCTGTTTTCTAGCCTCAGGGACAAGCCGGTGGCTCCGGGTTCTGTCCTAGTCATCAAGCTGTGCTCTTGGCCTAGGATGTTGCTGCCCAGCCTGCCTCCCCTCCCGGAGGCGCCATGAAAGTTCTGGCCTCCTCACCTCCTTGATAACCCTTTCTTGAAAATCTCCTTCTGCTCCTGCTTCTGTTGAACTGACATTCCGATGCAGTTTCCTCGCTGACCCGGGTTACATAAGTTATTCTTGGGCTTGTGGCTAAAGGCTGCATGTTCTGGCAGCGTGGCTTGGTGCGGGGCCCTGCTTGCTCACGCCTGATCCCAGCCCCCACTCGGCCTTTTCCTCCTGGGCTAGGTGGGCGAGTTCCTTAAGTTCTTCATATGCAGGTCACTCATCAGGCAGCGGTGATCGTGAGCAAGTGTGTGTCCTCTCTCAGACTGATCCTGAGCACTTCATGCCCTCCCTGAAGAAGCCACTGTTTGAATGACATTGATCTCATTAGAGAAAATGCTTCAAGAATACTTTATTTTCATTAGCGCTGAACTCATTTGCAAGATATTTGGTTGCCACTGATTGCTATTTGCTGGCAGAGTTCTTAGGAAAATGGCAAACTTTTAAATAAAGTAATTTTATTTTCCTGCGCAGAGAAGTTGAATGAAGCTCTTGAATTTCAGTAATTGTAGCCTGAGCCTTGGTGGACTGGTCGATGGTCTAGAATGCATGAAACTCATTTGCTCGGCTCCTGGAGAATCCAGCACAGACCAAGTGAGTGCCTCTTGCGAAGTTGTGCTGATGTGCACAGCAGAACCGGAAGTGAGAAATGACGGCTCCGGGCCTGGCTTCTGGTGCTCGTGATCAGGGTTGTGGTTTCGTTTCTTGGTTTTCCCATGAATGAGTCTAATTTTTTGCCATTACAAATGATGCTGAAATGAACATCCTTTCCCCAAAACGTTGGTGCGTCTGTAATTATTTCCTCAGAATAAACTGATCAAAGCAGAATTATCAGATGAAAGGAAATGAGTAAGTCTCTGGATACTAATTGCCAGCTTACCTTCCAGAGGGCTGTGCTCCTTTGTACTCACCCACTGTGTTCATCTCTTTGCTCTCCGTGTCTTGTGTGTCTTTCCTGACTTCATAGGCACAGAGAGAGAGAGAGAAGGAGGAGGAGAGAGAAAAGCAGAAATGGAGAAGTTTAGGGTAAATTTTGCTTTTGCAGGAGAGGAAACCTATGTTTCCATGCTGTTGTTTATTAGTGTTTAATAAAAGATTGATGCTTCAGATTCCGCTATTTTTCTGATGATAGGATGTCAACACCGCCAACTCTTCCTATCTAATAAGTTTATCACTTATCCTACTTCCTAAGCGAGATTCCAACACCAGAAAAAATGAGAAAGAAAAAATGGATTATAAATTAGAATGGGGGGTGGGGAAATAGAAAAAAATTGGAACAAAAACACATCTGTGTACATCTTTACTCTGCATGAGGTTTGTCACTGTGGAGGGCAGAGCTCTGGAAAAGGCAATTTCCTTGCTAAAGATATATGAATTAGAAAGATGGATCCCTAACTTTGTAGTGACCAGTGTTGTGATTTATTAACCTGTCCAGCTTTCTTGTTAGTTACTCTTTGGAATGAGTATGTATCTATAAAGAAATGTGATGTACAACAATATCTAAAAAGTAGCTAGATGTGAAAATTTTATAGAGTGGAAATTACATACATAAATTAATTCAAAGAGCCATAATGGTTATTGCATTTATATATATATATATATATACACACACACACACACACACATACACACAAACACACACAGACAAACATGTATCTTTTAATTCCAGTAACATTTGAGGTATTTGAAGGTAGAGTTCCGAGGCCGGTGGCAGGGAAGGGGTTAACCTCCTGGGAGCTGGCCCGGCCTCTGGGCTGACTTCTCCTTAGGAAACCTGGAATTTCAGGTTTGACTGGATTTGGGGAATGGCTTCTCCTTTGTTCAAGAGAAAACGTGCTTTAGCGCTCATTCTCCAGTATGACTTGGAGAAAATGAATTCTAGACCTTTCCAGCACCGTAAAGTGTGGTAGCCCACCCCCCACACCCACCCCCAGTCCAAACTGGTAGCCCGGCCCTGCCCCCCAGCTCCGGCCCCAGGTGGTGACACCATCCACATCTTTCTGGCACTTTCTTGACACAGAGGCTGGGATTCCTTTCATATCTATGGTGAGATGAGCTTTTAAGGAAAAGTGAAGTGGCAGGTTTTACTTTCACATGATTTTATTTGCCTTCTTTTCATAACTGGGATTCCTCTATTTATATTTCTCTCCCGACCGACCAGCATCTCCGTGTAGATTCTCATTCCCCACTTTTTTTTTTTTTAGTTGCTTCACTTAACCTGTGACTAATTGGTTAAATAAAAACAACATGTCCTCCCAGAATTGGGGAGTACATTTTGTTCCAGGTCAGATAAAAGGAGTAATTGCACTGGTCATTCCTGTCATCATTTTTCCCTTCCCTTCAAAATTATCACTCCAAGTCATGTTGGAACATTCCTAATGAGTCTACAGTGAGCCCCGCGAGCTTTATTTTGAATTAAATGGCTGGTTCCTTCGGAATTTGCCTGTGAAGCACTCGCTCAGCTCTTGCGCATCTGTGGCTGTTGCTCTGTGATTGTGCCCAAATTCCACATCTGGATGCGTCCTCCCCAGCCGGCTCGGGTCTGTACAGTGTACAGTGTGGAAAGGGAGTGAGACAGGGGAGAGAGCACCCCGCGGAGGAAGGAGAGCCTGTGATGGGGTCCTCCCTCCCCCCCAAGCTCAGGCCCAGCTTCCCTGGTTTCCCTTCTTGGGTAGAAATGGGTCTTGTGCTCCCGGGCAGCCCCTTTCCCAAGGGCTGCTGTGAGAATCCAAGGAGATACTTCATGCAAAGCCCCTTTGTTGACTCTCAAGTTCTGTGGCTGTGCTGTGGAGTGAGGGTTTGTGGAAGGAAATGACAGGCAGGTGGAAAAAGGTGGCTACACTGGGGAGTCACTAGGAGCAGGTTCCAGGGGCCACTGGGTCTCTTGGGGTTGTTTAGCTTCCCCTCTGCCCCCGCCCCCAAGTCCAGGCCCCCCCTTCACACAGGGCCTGACCCGCCGTCTGCTTTGTCCCTTCGCGGTTCCCGCCCCGTTGCCCTCTGTTTCCAAGACTGTAGGCCCCTTGCGGTCACGGCCTCACGGACGGTCAGTCCACGGAGCCTGCGCTGTGCGCAGCGGCTCTTATGGGCAGGTAGAAGCACTTTCCAGTGGTTACATCCTGAAGGAGGCCTGGAATCAGACAAGGCCCCGGTGGAAGGGCTGCCCCCCCCCCCCAGGGCCCCAGGACGGTCCCTCTGGAGCCAGGCTGAAGTCCGAAGACCAGGGTTTAGTCACTTCTGAGCTGTGCTGTTGTGGGGAAGTGACTTGACCTCTTTGAGCTTCGATTTCCTCAATCACCCTCCTGGGTTTTACCTTTGGCAACATTCAGAAGCCAATTTTGTTATTTGCTGATGGCACATTTCCTTTAACAAATGCTCTAACGTGTCTTTTTGGAATACTCCTGTAAAATAAATAATGTTAACATAATAGGTGATAGATTTATAAGATACAGTTCACAAGATTCCAGTAAGATTGTTTTTATCTTCGCTCATCGGCCGCTCTGCCCTGGCTGCAGGATGATTTGAGCACAAAGGCTTGAGGAGGGGAGAGTACGTGAGCGAGGGAGTGATTTGTCACAATCCCACAGACACACTGCTAGGACCCCCTCCTCCGACCACCGGCCCCTGCAGGCCGCTCCCCGCACCGGCCTCCTCCCTCACGCCCCTGCCTCCAGTCGTCTGTCTGCCGCAGTCCCTTTTCAGTCCTCCCGTGAGCTGGATTCCGTTCTCTCAAGCCCAGACCTTGTCCGGCTCTGTCTTCTTTCTGGAATATTCTCGTTTCTCTGTCCCTGACCACCCACACCGTCACTTGGGCCTCAGAGTGATTATCACCTCCTCATGGTGGGCCTTGCCTGGCCCCTGGACTACACTAAGTGTCCTTGTGACATGCCCCTGACTGCTCCTGATGCAGTATCCCAGTCCCTTCTGTGGCTCAAACTGGCAGCCACACCCCATTCCGTTCACCTCAGCACCCCAGCGGCTGCGGGGCCTAGCGCAGCGCGCCAAGTCCAGGAGGGACAGAAGTGACGTTGTCATTGAGCCTAAGACACAGCCTTGCCTGTGGCACCGCACTCAGCCCTGTGGCCCGGCTCCGAGCCGCGCTGGGGGCTGCGAGGCTGGGGCCTGGAGACAGTGTGAACAGCTCAGCCAGGGCCTCGCCCTCATGTGCTCACACTGTGCACATCCGTGAGGCTGTGTGATGTGTTAGGTGATGGCTGGCCTGGGGCGTACGGAGCATAGGGGAGGTGGGAAGGCCGGTGAATTGTAGGTTTCCTTTTCCAATAGGCTCGAAGGAAAGACTTCTCAGAGCCGGCATTTGAGCCAAACCTCGCAGGAGGTGAGGGAGCGAGCTAGAGGGGTCTTCGGGGGAGAATATTCCAGGCCCAGGAGCTGCAGTGCCGAGCACACGCACAAGGAGCAGGAGCAGGAGGGTCTGCGGGCAGGCTGCAGTGGGGCGAGCTGCAGAGAGAAGGGTGCAGGGAGGACTTGGAATCACCTTGTGTCGAGAGGGGGTCTGAGCAGAGGGGCCTGGAAATTTCAGTGACGCCTTGAAAGCATCCCTCTGACCTAGGTGTGGGGCACTGGCTCCGGGAGGGACGGGGAGCAGGCATCTGGGTCAGCAGCTCTGCGGGGGTCGATGGCTGTGGCCTGGCCCAGCCTTAGGGCTGGGGGCGCTGAGGCGCGGTTGGATGCCAGGGTTATTTTGAGGGAAGGGCCAACAGACTTGCTGATAAACTGGACTTGCTGATAAACTGGCCGCGGCACAGAGGGGCAGGGAGTCCAGAAGGCTCCCAGGGTTCTGGCTGGGGAGGTACATCTTGAGTTTGGCGCAGCACCGAAGGCGGTTCTGTTGAGCTGCAAAGAGAGAAAGCCCTGTTCCCTTGGGGTAGCTCCTGGCCCTGGGCTTGGCCTGAGCAGCCCCCCACCCCTCAGTGTTCCCAAACTCCAGAGCCCTAAGCCAGAGCTTGCAGCCTGCCCTCCCACCCCCTTCCACAGCCGCATTTGCTGCTCCGCCAAGGATTCTTCTGGAACCCAAGAGCTGTTCACGTTCTCTGGAAATGGAGGGGGAGCCGGGGTGCGCGCCCTCGAGGCCCAGGCACCATCTCAGCCTGTGGGCGAAGCGGGGTGAAGGTAGGAGCGGGTCCTGGGGCCCAGGGAAAGGGCCGCTGCGGCCGCACTCGCGCACCTGCCATCATCCAGCCTCTCAAAACGGCTGGCCAGGGAGGACCCAAAGAGAAAACCATTTTGACGCGATTTTTTCCTAGTTGCTCTCCCTACGATCCATTTCTGCTGTCTTCGTCTTACAGAGCAGAACAGAGGCCGCGTCCTGGCATCGGTCGTGCCGGGTGGTGGGTGAGGTTAGGGGAAGGAAGAGGCCTGGGCCTCAAGGCCAGAGAAGCTGGGGTGCTCGCAGGCCCCCCTCCCCACACACACACCGACCCCACCCACCCCCGTCCCAGTGCAGAAGATGGCTTGGCAGGAGCCGAGCTGGTGGGGCCAGAGGGAGTTTGTTTCCCAGCTGTTCTTGTGTCTTTTCCTTATTAGTCTTCGCTCCCACGGTCTCCGAGCAGACACCGGATCTCGGCGCCTGCGGTGGGGGTCAGGAGCAGCCGTGCCCCCCTCCCCGCGTGACTCATGGCGACAGCACAGCCCTTACTGTAACAGCTGACCGCAGGCCACGTGCCCCGCCGTGCAGCCGGCTCCCTCCCCCCGCCTGCCCGAGACAGCCCAGGCCGTCAGCAGGAGCCTCGGTCCCTCCCCCACCCCGAATTGCTCAACTGCTACTAAAAGGTCACAGAAGACTCGTTTAATTGTGGCCTCAAATGTGGGGTTCTGGAGGCCCCCCGGCGGACAGTGTCATCGGTTCAAATCCGGCTGCATGGGCCTGGGCCAAAGCGATCAGGGCCTCAGAGGGCAAAGGTCGCGCGAGCAGGAGGCTTGCTGATAACTTGCTGTTGTTGGGTGATAAGAAGTGGTGAGTCTTCATGGGAACCTGCTCAGTGAACGGGGCGCCCTGTCGCCTGTTTCCTCCTCCCCTCGGGATGGCTCCAGACCAGGGCCGTGGCTTCCTGGCGACAGGTGCGGCTCTGCCCTCAGGAGGCTTCCCTCCAGCCGCGGGTGTGGGCGAGCACGCGGGAGCCCGGCCGAGGACGACACACGAGGTGCGGCTGCAGGGAAGTGGAAATGACGTTTTGCTCATTTTTTGCCTCAGTGCCTGTATCTCTCAGCCTGGCTCTTTATTTGGTTTTAGGATTGTTGTTTTAAAAGATTGTTCTGCGGGACATACCCACAGTGAGTCAGGGCGAGCCTCCTCTCTGGCCTCCTCCCTGTTCTGGGACATTCGGGCCCCGGGGACAGGCTCCTTACGCACCATGCGTGCTGGCGAGCGTCTGGCAGCGCAACCCGGGGGAGGCCGTGTCTAAAAGGTGCGACTGGGGCCTGCTTTTAGGAGGGGGCGGCGGGACGGTGACCCTGTGCCCGCAGATGACTCATGTGTTCTGGGCCTTGAGGAAAAATGTGCAAAGTCAAAACAGTGGGGTCGGCTGCCAGGGCAGCACGGAGCGCGAGTCTGACCGCACACCGGCCAGGCCGACGGCCAGCGAGGACACGGCCGGGGAGGGGGGCGGGTGCGGGCGGCCGGCTCCTGCGGGAAGGCGACAGGGCAGCTGCTGGGCCGCACCCCGCGAGAGCCAGGCTCTCCTCCCCATTTCACGTGGACGGCCCGTCCTCTTGATTTGTCTCTTGGTCCCCGTATGGTGTCCTCGGTGGCTGAGGGCCGGGTGTTCTTGAGAGCCGGGTGCGGTCTGTTGTCGTGAGCTCATAGTTCCTGTCTTTGAATGTAAGTCTTTTGTATTTATTTGTGAGTTTGTTCTGCCGTTGGTTTGTTTTCAGGAAAGTCGTTGGGTGCTTTTTAAAAAAACTCTGAAAATTGGATTGAGAAAATTAGTTTCATTTGCTCTTCTTTGTTTGTTTTGCTGGAAGGATTCTGGATGACTTTACAGAGATGCCACCGATGAGTAACAGGAATTCTTTAAAGTCAGAAGGATAATGTAGCTGGGGGCGTCTGCCTGAGCTAGGGAGAACAGGAAAATAACAGGTCTGGAGAAAGAAATGTTCCCTTGCTGAGAGAGCTGCAGGACATCCGGGAAGAGACAGACCTCTCTTCAAACCGGGCCTTGAGCTCAAGAAAAGGCAGAACAGGAAAGAGATTTAGCAGACAATGGTGGGAGTGAGGGACGGTGCCCAGAGACAGTGCGTGGGGTCCTCGGCTGCACAAGGGCTGGGGTGATGGACAGTCGGGGCCCTGTCACCCCCAGAAACCCTAGGCCATGTGTTCTGTGAGTTTCCATCTGGCCTTGTCTCATGGAATGTGTCCAGGCTTTGGTAAGATTCCTAGAGGTATCCAAAGGTTAAGAAATCAGTGATGCAGAATGGGAAGATAAGAGCAAAAGGTCAGAACTATGCAAGAAATCAGCATTTCAGGAGTTAGCAGAGAGAGCATTGGAAAGCAGCCAAAAGATAAGGAGGGCAGGAATCTGACCCGGATGTCAGGAGCATGGGACTGTGTGGGGAGGACAGCCAGGTGGTGTGTGGTGTCTTGAAGTCAGGAAGGATGGACGGACACATTGGAATGACCCTCGGGAAGGGGCAGGCGACTCTCGCGAGAGCAGTGTGTGCAGAAGGCACACTGGGATAAGTAGCCAGTGGGGGTCGGGAGGCAGGGGCAGTGGTCCAGCCTCCTCTTTCTAGAAGGTTAGCATCTGGCACAAGTGAGTGTTTACTGCGTGCTTAGGGAGGGCCACAACTTGTGCCTCGTTGTAGATGTCAGCCTGGGTGGCATGACACGAGTTTTGTTGCTGGGACCTTAGGACCTTGTGGGATCCCATCGTACAAGGCAAGGGCTCCCATAGGAAGAACGAGGTACCCAGCACTGGCACTTGACTCCCCTGGGGATCAGAGAAGGCCCCCTAAGGACGTAAAATTTGAACTCAGACCTGGAGGATGAAGAGGAGTGGAGTGTTTGGGGGTGAGGCCAAGAGCAGAATAGCCCAGGTGATGAGGAAGGCAGGCACAGGGCCTCGTTGGAGGTCGGGAGAGCGAGGGGACAGCAACAAAGCTGAGCTGGGTCTCTGAAGTGATGACAAGGCTTTGTCCTTTGAAGTGAGTCTAAGGACATTCAGGCAACTGCCAGCGTGTGGATGGTATGCCACCATTGCTTTTGCATTTTGAAATAAAGTAGAAAGTGAGAAATGGTGATCACTGGGCCCAGCATCCTGGGTGAGATGGTGAAGAGTCGAGAGCAAGGTAGGAGCTGAAATTAGCCTGGGAAGACAGAGGTGTGAGCACAGCAGTTTAGGGGGGTTCTCCAGGCAGACCTGGTGTTTTTTCTTCGGGTGTTGAATCCTCAAGCTTATCTGTGGACCAAGGGCAAGTGCAGGGGAGAGAGACCTTGAAGAAGTAAGATACATGGGAAACCCAAGGGCACTAGCATCGAAATACTGGTCACTTTGGATGAGGAGGAAGGCCTCATGCACAAGTACACTGGCCTCCAGAGAGAAAGGAGACAAGTTGATCCACAAAGAGGGGCTTGGATGTGGTTGGGGTTGAATCTGCGGCCTCCAAATTAACAGGGGTGCATTCGGCTCTGGAGGAAGAGCAGCAGGAAGCTTGGTGATAGAGAAGGAACAGGTTGGCGTTTGAGGGCAGGCACAAGCACTTGATCCTCCAGTGCCTGCAAAGTCCGTATTCCAGTTTTTAATTAGAACCAGGGTCAGTTCATGTCCCCAGGCCAGAGCAGACATCTTGAACCAGATGAAGAAATCTCTTCTTTTTTCAGAATTCATGAAGGGTCTACTCCCTGATCTGGGGTCAGGGTTGGTTGGGATGAGAGGGAAAGTGAAGATACTTGTTCAGAGATGTTTTGGTGTTTAGGAGAATTGGATCATTTTCTTGCTGAGTCATTTTCTTGCAGACACAGCTAGATTTCATATGTGCATTGCAAGTTAATTTGCATCTCGCCCTAACAACTTGTCCAGTGGCGGGACTATCACGGACACCCCTCACCCTTTACAGAGAGACACATGATAAAATGTTCAATAAGAAAGATTGAGAAATTGTGTAGAATCTGTCAAACCAAATGTGCTTATTTAATGTCCTAATTCAGAAAAAGAAGCAGAGTTCATGGGCCTTTAAGCAGTTTTTCCAAGTTCTAGACATTCTGTTAGAGCCAAGTCTGCTCTGGAACTCAGACTGTTTTTGACACGCTGGATTCTCTCTGAGGATCCCTGAAGGCTTTGCAACGCTGTGACATCCTGTGCCTTTCCAGGCACGAGGACAGCTTTGTCACAAGGCTTTCAAGATGGTCATTCTCGGGGGGCCAAGGAACCCATGGAGCAGGTGCCATGATGAAGGGCTGTGATTGGCAACTTGGGGAGAGACACAGCTGGAATCCTTACCAGATCCCCAGTGTGTACACACAAAGCAAAACTAAAAACCAAAGCAAAACAAAGAAGCCGCAGAGGAGGCACACGCTCTGTCAGCAGTTATCACTGAAAATTGTCCATCAGGGCCTCTCCGGTGGCACTGCGGGTTGAATGCAGTGCTGTGAAGCTGTCTGCAGCCTCTGCAGCTCCGGTTTGATTCCAGACCGGCCAGGGAGATTCCCACATGGCGCAGCAGACCTCTCCTGTCTAGCCTGCTGCTCCCCTCAGCAGTGGATTTCAGTCGTCTGCCTGTTCTGCTCCCAGCTCTGTCTGGTGAATCCCCTCATCCTCCCGTGCCTCTGGCCTATACCCCAGCTCTTGAATGCATAAATAAATAAAAATAAATCTAAAAAAAAAGTTGTCCATCAACAAACAGGGCAACCCGTGCAGGGTGGAGGCTCAGCCAGCCGGGGAGAGACTCTGGAGCCGGTCAGTGTGTCTGACGACGGACACACGTCCAGGCATCGTGTCCACTTCGCTGGTCCTCCATGTATAGCTGATGCCTCCCGTTACTCCGCAGGGGCCTGACACATCGTGTTTAAGGAGTAGCTTTTACTGCTTTTAAAAGCTATTAAGTAAAATGACGAGCTTCCTAGCATCTGCCACCCAAAGGGCTGTTATCATGGACCTGGGTTCCTTCCCCAGACGTAAGGACCCTCGGTTCTAGACGGAGCTCTCCAGGCTTTGTCCTGCGTGTCTTCAAAACAAGACCGTCCTCCCTGGGGGGTGCTCCGTCCTGCTCTGGCTTGGAGCCGCTCCTGCTGTACCGAGTTTTCAGGCACACTCAGATCTCACTCAGGGAAGCGGATGCGTTTAGCAGCCGACGAGGTGTCCACCTTCTGGGTCTGGTCTCTGCTGAGCTCCCCAGAGGACTGGGTTTTGGAATTTCCCCCAAATGTATATCCTCCTGGCTGCGCCGGCCCTCGCGTTTCCGGCCCTGCTGGGAACCGGGGTTCTCCGGGTGCTCCCACAGGAGCTGCCTGGCCTGGGCGCCTCCAGAGCGTGAGATCGTGTTTGTCCCGTACCGTGCGCGAGGCGAGGCGAGGCTCCCGGGGCCACGTGTGTATTTCATTACAGCCCCGGCGTTTCCCGAGGTCGCTGATAAATAAGTGGGTGAGAGAACACATTCGTTCAGGACGGCAAAGGTTACTGCTGGGGTTTATTGCTCATGACATCATTTTACTGTGGGGCTGATTCACTCCATCAGTTTATTTAGCAATTAAAGAATATTAAGTGAGGCAACTGCACCAACTTACAGCGGCCTCCTGCCTGCACGGCTTTTCCGCTTCTTATCAGCAGCTCCAAGAGGTTGGTCGTCACTCACGAGGACAGAGCCGGCCCTGGCAATCGGGCAGGGGCTGCTGCGGGGCTTCCTCTCCCCACAGTGGGCTCCGGGGAGCAAGGGCCTTCTCCGGCCTACAGGCAGAGCTGCCCCTCCTGTTCATTAATCCACTTTTACTTTTAAGGTTTTAGGTGCTCTTCTCTGGCTGTTGTTCACATGATCCTTTGTCACGTGGGTCTGATTGTCCTCGGTCCTAACCCCTGCCCTAGCTCTCCCGCCCCGTGTCACCGTGTTCCACAAAGGTCACTTTATGTCACCGTGCTTGTCTCCAATGACGGATGACAACAGGTCTTTATGGCTCACGAGGGAGAAGTAAGCTCCACCAGCCTCAAAGTTAAACTTAGTCAATTCATTGGCTCCTCCTAGCATTTTTTTTTTTGAAAGTTTCAAATACCCAGAGAAGTTGAAAGTTCTGTGGAGTGAACAGCCCACACCGTCCCCTGGAGTCTGCCATCAGCGTTTCAGAGCATTTGTCACAGAACCTTTCCCGGCATCCATCTGCCCAACCTGTTCTTTTGACTTTTTGTTTTGATAAAGCTGTGGGCTTCCAGGAAAGTCACAACATTATGCAGAGATTCCAGATATGCTTCCCCTGCCTGCCCTGACGCCAGCAGCTCACAGACCATGACGCAAGAGTCAAAACCAGATACGTGACATGTACAGGACCGTCCTCGTGAGTCTACAGACTCAGTGGAATTGCCTGCAAATGTCCTTTCTGGGGCGTAGGGCCGGGTCGGAACCTCATGCTGTTGGTGGGGGGGTGGCTCCTCTGTCTCTCCACCCTATGGTGCTTGCTCAGTCTTTGACCTTGTGACCTTGATCCTCTTGATATATATGGACCAGTTATTTTGTTAAATGTCCCTTGATTTAGGCTTGTCTGAAGTTTTCTCAAGATTAGATTGAGATTATGCCTTTTTTTTTTTTTACAATAGCACAAAAGTGAGGTTCTGTCCTTCTCAGTCCAGCGGATGGAGCTTCATGTACCCTGTAAAATAACCTTTTTAACACTCGTCTTATTTTTTATTGAGCTGCGTTGCTACACAACACAGCGCGTGATTGCTTTGGACGCTCGCTGTTATCACTCGGCTGAGGGCTGCTCGGCCAGCTTTCTCCGCCGCAAACTCACTGTTTTTTTTGTTTTTTAAAGATTTATTTATTTATACAAGAACTGGGGTACAGGTCAGAGGCATGGGAGGGTGAGAGAATTCACCAGAGAGAGTGGGAAGAACAGGCAGATGGACAGAGGACACTGCTGAGGGGAGCAGTGGGCAAGGCAGGAGAGGTCTGCCGCGCCATGTGGGTTTCTCCCTGGCCAGCCGGGAATCGAACCCGCGCTGCAGAGGCCGTGGACAGCTTCAGAGCGCAGCACCTCAACCCGCTGCGGCACCGGGGAGGCCCTGCAAACTCACTGTTTTTCACTCGGTAAATAACAAGTGTTTTGGAGGAGATAATTTTGAGGCTCTGCAAACACGCGGCCTCTCCTTAAACTTTCACCTACTCACATCTGCTCGTATCGGAGGGTTTTCCGGCGCCATGAGGGTCTCAGAAGCACCTCCCTACTGCTCCCACTCTTTCTGCATGTGTGATCTGGGATCCTCCTGGAAGTAAGAGGTGCCCCTTCTCCCCATCCATCCATCCATCCATCCATCCAGTCAGTCTGGATGGGCCAGGGTATGTATTTCATCCTTCGCATTATCTGGTATTAGTCTTTGTCTGGCTCGGCCGTCGGGAGCTCCTGGGCCCTTTGCTGTGCTCAATCATTTTGGGTCACGTTCTTCCTTTCTGGCACCGGGCTTCCGATGTCCTGGGCTCGTATTGTGTCTGATGTCCTGGGCTCATTTTGTGTCTTCCCAAGGATCCCTGGCTGCTATTGGAAAATCGTGCTTGGAAACCACGTCTTGTTGTGGGAGCATTTGGCAGTAAGTCGCAGCTAACAGTTGCTTTCCTCCTAAATACATGAACGTGCGGGTCGACAACTAGAGTTTCACTTTCTCATATGGTTATTTTTTTGTTTACTTTTTTTTCTTAATTTAAGGTAAGATTCATGCGTTGTGAGATGCATGCATCTCAAAGGCACCATCGGATACATTTGGACTGATGGGTGCCTCTGCCAAGCAAGGCCCTGCCGTGGGGCACACCCTCCTGGCGCCCACACACCCTGGGGCTTCAGCTCCAGCCCCTCCTAGAGCCACCGTCTCGCTGTTTCCTGCAGTCGACTGGCTTGGCCTGCTGCAGACCTCCCTGTGCACAGGGTCCCACAGCGGTGCTCCTCTGTGCAAAGCCTCTTTCCCCAGCTTAGTGGTTTTGAAATACCCCATGTGGCTCAGCTCCCCGGCCCGTCCCTGGCACTGCTGGGTGGCATCACTGCCGGGCGGTGTCCATCTGGCTGCTCGCCAGAGCTTGCAGCCCCCATTGTTGAAACGCAGCGAGGAGAGGCAGAGCCTTTCCGCTTCCAAGCAGTCTTTTTTACCTGATGCTCCTTGCTAGGTGTACTTGGGTGCGTTGGGGCAGTCACCTTCCTGCATGTGGCCTTTCACGAATCTGCATGGTGCGTGTCTTTCAAAAAGCAACCGGTAACACACATCAGGCTCTTTCTGTATAAACAGATAAAGGTCCTTTAAGATATTTCCTGTTGAAAAATCCGTGCAACCAAAGCATAATCCGTAACTGTTTCTCGAGCATTTACTGTATGCAAGTTCCTTGGGAAGGAGCAGGAAGAAGCTCCTTCTGGTGGGTGTCTTAGGCGTTCATGACACTTGGGCGCCATCAGAGAGGGCATTTTCTCACTCGCTGTTTCGTTCATTTACTTGAAATCCTGTAGAAATGCAGTGAGCTCCAGTGGTTCTAATGGTAAAACTGTGCCCTGGCAGCTGCCCTGTGGGCTCAGGGTGGTGGGAAGGGGCCAGCAGAAACAGAGAGGAAGTGAGGGGACAAAGTGGAGCTGGCAGGGCCCAGAGCACCCCATGCAGACTGTCCAGGGAGGTCAGGAGCATGGGGGCGGGCTCTCTCCTCTGCAGGCAGCTGCTGAGATGCTGGGGAGCAGGGTGGGTACTGATCTTGCAGTGAGCCCCACACCCCTCAACTTCATGGGGGCAAGTGGGGCCACACACACCCTGTGTACAAAGCAACAGGCCCCTCCACCTCTTCCGAACACACAACACAAGAGTAGCTGGATAATTTGTCCCTTCCAGGGACGCACCATGGAAGGGACTCGAATGCTTGATTTAGTTGAATGGAGGCGCCCATTTCAAGTCTCCCGCTTGCTCTTTTTATCATCTTGTTGCAGCGCCCGTAAAGAACTTTTTGGCATAACGCAGTCACTTCTAAGCCTGGAAAAGAGCAATGCTTTTTTCTTTTAAATAAAAAACACGACCTGCAATGGAAATGCCTTTCTTCTAAAACACTTTAAAGAAACATAGTATCACATGGAATCTCATCTTGAATGAATCAGGATACAGTAAATCTCAAAATACCCATTGAGCTGCCCGCTGTGGTTTCCTCCACAGGAAAATGACTTCAGCAGGACGGCCTGGGCTGGAGACCCACAGCAGACAGCTTTTTGTGCTGTTCTGAAAACATCTTAATTCTTCCCCAAGTACCATGTTTCTTGGAATTATTCACCGGAAATTAATAGTATTCCAAGTTGGAAAGTAATTCAAACCACAAGTGACTTTGTAAGAGTGCTTAGCAGTAGCGTCCAAAGCGAGGAAGCACGGTTTATAGCCTTCATCACCGCTGCACAGCGGAACCCCTCCTCCGCCTCCCCACCCCCAAACAAATGTGTTTCTCTCCCCCTGTGTTCCTGGCGCTGTTGTACTGGGGAGTGACAACAGAGAAGAGAGATAAAATGGGCTGGACGATGTCACAGTGGGAGGGCAGGATACTAGACAGCAGTTGGATGAGTCACATGGATATATCTGGGAAAGAATATTCCACGCGATGGGGAGGTCATGTGTAAAGGCCCTGAGGCAAGATTGCCCCAGGTGAGCAGAGCAGGGCTGGAATGTGTGTGGGGGGGACTAGAGTTGGGGGGTTGAGTTGGGGACTAGAGTTGGGGGGACTAGAGTTGGGGTGTCGGCTCATCAGGAATGTCCATGAAGACTGGGGCTTTGGTGTTCACTCTGAATGTAGAGGCATGCCGTCGGGGACTTTGAGCTGAAAAGTGACATGGTCTGTAGCCTGTCCTCGCGGAGAGAGTTGCTGACAGGCTCCATCCACCCGAGACTCAGCTCCGATGCTCCGGAGGCGGGAAAGCCCCTTCCAGGTGTCCAGAGACAGGCCAGCTCTCCCAGACAAGGGGAACGAGGAGGCACGGTCACTTTTCAGATAGCTGAGCAGTTGGGGATTAAATGTGAGATGTTATTTTTAGAAGACAGCTTTTTTTTTTCCCCCCAATGCCTGGTTACTGGTTTCTCCTATCTTTTAGAACACACCAGAAGGAAAGATAAGGCTTCCAAGCAGAGCCTGAATTAGTCCATGTTTCCAGTATGGGGCCTGGCTTTGACCTTGTCATATCCTGAGGCTGGTGACTGAATCTCTGAGCTTTCTTTCCCTCCGTGGAGAGCATAATTGTTAATTACTTTATGGAATTATTATGTCAATTAATAACATGTTAATAATCTGATGGTCATAAAGTAAATCTGGATGTCTTTGAACTGGGCATGACATGGAGCTGTCGAGGGGACCAATTATAAGCAACGCAGGGCAGGCGAGCCCCAAAGAGGCTCACGGACAGGAAAACCCGTGGGTGATGGCGTGGGAGGAAGCTGGTGTGAAGTTGGAAAGAGATGAGTGGTCAGGAGGATGACGCTTAATTTCAGGACATTTTGATGTGTGTGAAGAGGGACTTTGTAATCCTGCTCGTAAAGGGACGGACACTTCAGCCGGGCCATGGAAAAAGCACGCGCGTGTGCCTGAGTCACCCCCAGGACCCGCTGGGTCCCCGCGGCGTCTGTCTGCCTCACGGACACTCAGGGGTTACATCACACTTGAACACCTCGTATTTTTGGAACAGCAGGTTCAAAAGGCTTTCCAGGTTGACCTCTAGCACACACGTCATAGCTAACCATAGAGGTATTGAAATGTGTGATACGATTTAACTTCTTACATAGTAATTTACCAAACAAAACCAGGGAACCTCATCTAATTGGGTGCCACTTTGGATGATAACGAAGTGAACCATGTGGCTCTTTCTTAAAGACACAGGATGACTGGCACGAGGTTGACTAAGGGGTGAAGGTGTCTATTGCTCCGATGGGGCCCCTGGGCAGCTTTGTTTATTCACTCGGTAGATTTTTTTTTTTTTTTTTGATGATATACCTTGTCGGGCGCTACAGGGTATAAAAGATGAGTAAGAGCAGTTCCTACCACCAATGAGTTTATAATCTAACTATAAAGCCAGGCAGTGTGTGACATGTGTCGTGAGTAGGAATGATGGTGCCTTGGAGGTTGGCGTTGGGGACAGTCCTGGGGTCACAGGACCAGGGCGGCTTTTATGGAGGCTCTGATGCCTGAGTGGGGTCAACAGTGCATGGGGCAGAGGGAATTCAAAAACCAGGTGATGGTGGCTTCTCAGAGCAGCACACCCTGGGCAGCGCAGGCCATGAGGGCCTGGTTTGGCACAGAGAAGACAGGAGGATGGCTTGAGGGGCCAAGAGCCAGGCCTGAAACCCGAGGGGTGCATTATAGGGGAGTAAGATGAGTTTTTTCAAGAGAGAAAACTGGCTTGGAGGCCGTGAGTGCGCGTGGATGGCACTCCAAATGTCACTGGAGGGAAGACATCCGGGTGGGGCATGAGGCTGGAAACGGTGACACAACTGAGGAAGGCCAGCGCCATATGGAGCGCCTCCGGGGACGTGGCGGCCCGTCTGCTGCCCTGGGCCTCGACCCTGCAGGCCACGGCTCACGTAAGCCGAGTGTTTCTCAACACCCCGACGGCATAGCGCCGCCTAATCTCCATAAACGTGACCAGATGTCTGCCTCCTGCTGTTTGGATTTACTTCCACCGGTTGGAAGTGAGCGTTTGTGCAGCTTTAGGGAAGAATAAAGGTCATGTACATACGTGCTTATTTCTAAATGAGCTGTAATTATATTCACAACTCAGGACTCCATGACTCACCTCTGCCCTCATTAACTCCACCCAATCAACTGCCTCTTTCATTCAAATATGAAGTCACTCCATCCACTTCACATTTGAAGTCTTGGCAGAGACTTCACCATGACTTTTTTCTGGAAAGCAATCCAAAAGTCTGAATACCAGCCTCTGCTGAGAGCCGCCATAAACTCACAAGGGACCGCCGGGCCCCGGCGTCAGCTGTGGCCCCCTCAGACGGGCCTGTCTCCACATCATCACTGGAAGTGTGAAAGGCAAAGGCCGCGGGCAGAGAGCTCCTTGACACCTCAAACTTCAACCGGAGATCAAAAAAGCCTAGTGGAGATTTTGGCTTCCTAACCTAAGTTGAGTTAAATGCCAGGCGAGGGGGGAGAAGTAAAACAAATATGACCATAACATCCTGCTTTTAGCTCTGAGAACCAGTCACAGGAAAAGGCTATAAATCATGAGAGACTGAAGTCTCATCCGGTGGCGGGGGCTAATGATGTTTTCCACAGGGGAATGTGTTCAAGCGAAGAAGGCAGGAAAACACTGGACTCCCTTAAAATCCCTTCTCGTAAATGTTCATCTCAACGAGTATTTGTGGAGTATTTACTGCGCTTAGAAGATTGCTCTCAGCACAAAGCAGACGCGGTTGCTGCACTCTACACAGATCAAATTTGTGGATTTGCGTGTAGCAGCTTCCAAGGCAATTGGAAGGATTTTCCAGGCCAGTCTGTAGAGTTAATGGTGTGTGATGCAGCCTTCACAAACACGACCAGATCCTTGTGATGACTCTGAAGCTATTTATTCTCTGAATAATCGTGGTTTTTTTAAAATATGTTTAACTGAGAAATAATACACACCCAAGATAACTATACACCCACTAGCTTTAAGGCTCACGATTGGCTGGGCTTCGAGGGGTGCTCACATCATGCTTTCTCACCTATTTGACCTCGTTGTGACCACAACTTTGGGAGGTAGTTCCATCACCCCATTTTACAGAAGAGGAAACTGAGGTTCAGAGAGGTTGAGTAAGTTGCCCAACCTCATGCTGGTAAGTGGCAAAATAGTGGTCTGAATGCTCTGCTCTTTGACCCTACCCAAGTTACCCTAGAAGGTGAACCCCGAGGACAGACTCACCTCTAGGTCTGTGGGGAAAAGCTCACCCCTCCGCTAAAGTCTAAGGAATTGAAAGTCTTCTTGACTGTTAAACTCAGAACCAAGGGCCGTTTGGTTTCCAAATTCCTCCCCATCTGCCGTTCCATTGGAGGTTTAATGTTCAACGAGGCTGTCAACTAGAAACCCGGCAAGCAAATCGTGGGAGATTTTCAGGCCAAATTGTACACCCATAAAGTTTACATGGTCTAGATAAATTTTTATTGTTTATTTATATTTCAATTTCCCAAGTACTGATAGCAAAGCTGTCCTTATATAAACATGAAAAAAATTCCCAACCCTCAAATATTATTTTTATTTACCTTCACTATCTCCAGGTTTTCTAGTGACTTAAGAAAATATGTCATCGTTGCTGCTACTGTCCTTTTTCACTTCTCCTGAAACTGGGCCTAAATCTAAGGTTGCTCAGAAGTTAATGATTAAAAACGGCTCTGAGTGGATGTGATCCATCATTTCTTGAGAGCATTTTTGGGTCATCCATTAGTTTCCAGTTCTGAAGAAGCACAGGACAGATCCTTCAACAGATAATAAAGATTCTGACCTTTTGAGAATTCCACCTCTTACTAATGGTTTTCATACCAGGAGCCACCTTGCAGGTGTCTCCACAGAAACATTCCCTCTCTCAATCGGTCATGACGGTCAAAGCCACTACCTTCTTTTCAGCCGGGGTCTTCTTTCAAGGGAACGACCTTCTGAAGAAGGATCCAGAAATACACAGACGTCCACGAGAAGAAATGCTTCTACTTTTTCCCAATGTCTGTTTCTGACACACCTTTTAAAACACATTTCTTTCTATCATCCAGACTGTCATGACTCATTGAAAAGAAATCTAGAGCCAAATCAGGTTTTTACACAAATATTTCTGAGTAGTGTTTTGTACAAGTTGACCTAATTTAGTATCAGCAAGAGGTTATTTCAGGTCAGTGAATAAGAATATATTCATCCAGCGGAGGCTACATTTGTTGATTCCTGAAAGGGAACTGATTTTGTGAGGTTTTAAGTTTTGCTTCAGTGATTCATAATGAGCTTTGCAATTGGAAGGCAGCGTATGAGTCACTCAGTTTATGGAACCTGTTGTCACTTCCTTAGAAAAGGGCTCCCTTCCTTATGGCTTTTTAAAGTCTAATTCAGTTATCTGAAATTTGCCATTTTCGCCTCATATTTCCTACTCTTGACAAAGAGATGACACACCAGAGTCACGTTTATCCTCAGGTGAGAGGGCCTGGGGGCTGGTGATGAAACCTGCAGGAGCCAGCGGCTGATAATTCCAGGGAAAGGCAAAATTGCTTTGAAAAACCCCATACAAATACCAGTTTTCCAAGGTTCTTAATAGGATTTCTGTTTTCACTTATCTTCTTTCCTCCCCCAACAATCAGCCGTTGCCAGGAGCCAGACTGCCAGGCCTCAGGGCTTTTCTCTAGCATGGAGGAGCAACTTGAACTGGAATTCCTCAAAACAAAACAAAACAGCCCAAGCGGGTCCAGGAACACGCTGAGCAGAGTCGTGTTGACAAGTGTTCAGACCCAGACAGATCACTCACAGCGCTTTTGGATTCCCCTTTGGGTCAGGAAATCAGATCAACAGTCTCATAGGGAAGGTTCCCTGGGGTCACAAGTGGGGCCCTTCACTTAGAGTGGCTGCTTCTTAGTCCATATTAGGCAACAGGAACTACCTGAAAGGCATTTATTTTTCATTCTGTGTCATTCAACCATAAATGACTCAGTTCTGATATTATTTACCAGGCTCTGTCGAACGCCTAGGAGAGGCAGCCGCGGGACACACGTAAGACTAATCTCAATCCCTCTCAGCAGGGCTGGCTCTCAGCAGGGCAGGCCGGGAGTGAGTCGGAAAGGGGTACTTTTCCCTAAGATCATATTAACCTAATAGCTGACTCACATCCCAGGGACGTGATTGAGTCTTCCAAGAGCTTCATTTCTAAAATAACGTAGGCTTAATCTAAGTAATTTTACTGTCATCTGGTAAAGCTTATTAAAGTTTAAGGCGGATTTGAGAAAGTCACACTTGAAACCATATGGAATTAGAGAAGCTGCAGTAATTTAGTAGCAGCAACAAATGTGGAAATAGCAGTTAACATCAGTCTAGCATTTGCAATGTTATGAGAGCTTCTTAGGACTTTTTAGAAATTGACTTTTGTAGAGCAGTTTTAGGGACATAGCAAAATTAAGCAGAAAGGACAGAGGGCCCATTGACCACTTGCCCCCACAGTCCCCCACCATCGACATCCCCACGGAGTGGTTGGTGCCTTTGTGACAATCGGTGAATCTAACTGGACACATGATTATCCCCCAGTCCATGGCTGACATTAGGGTTCACTCTTGGCATTGTACATTCTGTGTACAAAGACACATGTCCACTATTGCAGGAGCACACAGGCTGGCTTCACGGACCCAAAAACCTCTGTGCTCTGTTTACTCAGGGATCTCAACTTTTCAGTTTCAAACTTAATGATCTAAATATAAGTTACAATCCAAAAGTTCAAAAAAGCATGAGAACCCAAGTGTTCATCTTAAAATAATAGTTGTTAAAATCATTGTAAAAGTATAAAATATTAACTATTAAATGTCAACATTAATAGCAAGATTTCATTAATTTAGAACATGTACCTGGAATTTTCCTTTGGTATGGCCATGAAAAACAAATTGTTGGCTAAGTAAATTAAACAGTTTAAGCATCTAAGAAGCTTTCAGCTGAGGGGTAGCACCAGTTATTACCAGCACCCCGCCACTTGAAACTTAGTTAAAATTAAGCAAATAAATGACACCAGCAAAGAACTCTACAAAAAAATCTCTGAATATTAAGAAAATAAAAAACACATTTCTAGATAATCAATGAGTCAAAGAAGAAATCACAGTGAAAATTAGATAATATTTTAATTTACTGAAAATGGAAACACAGTATATAAAAGTGTGTGATATGCAGCTAAAGCAGTGCTTAGGAGGAAGTTGATAACATTAGATATATATATATTAGGAAAAATAGATGTGTCTAAAATGAGTAAACTAAACATACCTCTCAAGAGACTAGAAAAAAATGAGCAAATGAAGCTAAACAAAAGTGTACATAAAGAAAGAAAACTAGGAATTAGAGAAGGGTAAAGTAATTGAGAAAAAGCAATGGATCCAATAGCTGATGCTTTGAAAAGATTAATCAAATGGATAAACATCTAACCAGAATGATCATGGGAAAACACAAATTACCAATATCCAAAAACAAAGCACATTACCATAGTCATTGCAGATATTGAACAGACTCCCAGGGAATCTTTTGAATGGTTGATGCCAATAAATTGAACAACTTAAAGGGACAAATTCTTTGAGAGATGTGAATTACAGAGCCTGACATAAGAAGAAATTAGCAAATCTCAATAGCTTTGTATCTATTTAATAGATAAATTTATAACCTTAAAACTTCTGAAAAGAAGACAAGAGGTCCAATGACTTCATTGGATGACTCAATCAAGCATTTAAGAAACCCGACACAACTTTCAGAAAAGTGGGAGAGGTTATAATTTCCAACTCATTTTTTGAATTTCAGTATTAATTTGATATCCAAATTGGAGAAAATTATTATAAAAAAAACTATAGACCAATACTCCTTATTAACAAAGAAGATTCTTCACAACATGTTAGAAAATCAAATCCATCTGTATGTATATAATGAATAATGTACACAGAGGATATATACAAAGTGGGGTTAATTCCAAGAAATGGTGTAATTTTCAAAATCAATAAAACTTACCCAATAGAGGAGAAAAGTTATTTGATATCTGTGTTGGCAATCCCCACGCCACCTCCATATTCGATGATTCTCCAGAACTCACAAGATTCAGCCCAGACTTGAACTCTGGAGTGTTCTCCCAGTGCTCAGTTCCCCCAGCAGTACTTTGTGGCAACCTCTGTAAAATGCTGTGTATCGGAGAGAAGTTCATTGGAGATACAGTGCCCAGGGTTTTTATTGGGACCGGTCACATAGGTAACCTCTGCTTGGCACATACCGAAACTCCAGACTCCCCAAAAGAAAACAGGTGTTCAGCATGAACCACACTGTACAAACAGTTGGGCACAATGAGCCACTCTTCAGCTCTAGAGATGGTGGGAACCCTCCCGAAATCTTTATTTAGACATGGCCGCCAAAAGCCAACCTTGCAAACAAGGCCTTTCAAAGGATTGCAGTCTCAGACCTGATGTGTTAACTCTTCTTCACAATAGTTCCACAGATGCATTCTACTCCGCCCCCCACCAGCCCGGCAGAAAAAAAAAATTGGACAAACTTAATGCCTATTTGTAAACTATAGGCAAACAGAAAGGAACTGTCTCAACCTAATGAAGGATATCTCAAAAAATCTAGAGCTAACAGTATCCTGATGGAGAAATACCCGAAGTTTTCCCCTGAGATTGGGAGAGATGAGGACGTGCTGTTTCAATTTTCCTGTTCATTATTCTGCAGGAGGACCTAGTCTGTGCAATAAAACAAGAGAAAGAAATAAAAGGTATCCATACTGGAAAGAAGTAAAACTATTTTTAGTCATAGACAATATAATTTTGTACATAGAAAATTCTAAGGAATCGACAAAAATTGGTATTAGATATAATTGATTTTAGTAAGGTTACAGAATACAAGGTCAAGATACAGTATCTAGAAATCAATTAGATTTCTACATACAAGCAATGAACAATTGAAAAGTGGAATAAAAATACCATTTAGCTGCATAATCATGAAGAGTCAAGGATAATTTTAACAAAATATGTATAAAATCTGTACATAGAACATGTCAAACCATTCCAGAGAGACATTTCAAATGATATAACTAGATAGGTAGACAGACCATGTTCATGGAAGCAAAGGTTCAATTTTTGGAAATGTCAATTATTTCCAAATTGGTTTGTAGATTCAATGTGATCCCAATTAAATTCCTCTCAGGGTTTTGTAGAAATTGACAAATGACCCTGAAATATATATGGAAATGCAAAATCCCTCCAAAAGTCAAAATGATTTTGAAAATGAAGAACAAAGTTAGAAGAACAAAATTGAAATCATCCAATTTCAGAATTGACTATTCAGCTGCAGTCGCCAAGACAGGGTGGGGTTGGTATAAAGGTGGACATAGGTCAGTGGAGGAGTGTAGATAGTACTGGAAAGAGAGCCACTTTATAGCTAGCCCACCGATCTTTGACAGAGTGGTCAGGATAAATCAGATAGGGGAAAAGAGTTTTTTCAGCCAATTGTTCAGGAAAAACTGTATCCACTTAGAATATGGGAACTTTGATATTTACATTACATCCTACACGAAATTAACTTGAACTGGAACATCTCCCTTCACACAAAACTGTAGATGAATATATAGGAGAAAGATCTTTAAAACCTTGGCATGAGCAAAGATTTCTTAATCTTTAAGACACAAAAATTATGAACAAAAACACAACTGAAAAATGGGCTTCATCAATGGACCTTACTCTTGACAACACAGTTTTTAAAGGCAAGTGGCAGACTTAAAGATGGTATTTGCAATAAAATACACATAAAACAATGTAAGCACATAAAACGATGTAAGCACATAAAACGATGCTCAACATCATTAGGTATCAGGAAAACACCAACAAAACCCCAGCAAATCCACTAGAGTGAGTGAAAGTTAAGACCATGGTAACACCAAGTGCTGGTGAGAATGTGGAACGCTCACACGTGGCTGGTGGCCATGTAACTTGGGGCGACCTGGCAGTTTCTTGTACAGGGATTCACTCCACTCCTGTGTATTCATCCAAGGTAAATGGTGACATAGATCTTCGTAAAGACTAGTTCACGAATGTTCACAGCAACTTCATTTTCATGATTATTGCCGAAGAACCAGAAAAAGCCAACACATCCATCCACTGGGGATGGATAAATGGATGATGATGTGTTTATGCAACGAAATATTCTTTGACAACGTAAACGAACAAATGAAGGTTTAAAAACGAGCGGCATGAAGGTAACCAGATACCAAGAGGAGTTACCGTAGCAGTTTAAATCTCCCCAACCCTTTCGTCTTGCAAAACGGACACTCTGTACCCACCAAGCATCGTCCATTCTCCCCTTCCCACAGCTCCCAGCAACGCTGTTCTGTCTCTGAGTTTGACTAACCCAGGGACCTCAGCCGAGGGCACTCATACAGTATTTGTCTTTTTGTGACTGGCTTATTTCACTTGGCACAACAGCCTCGGACTTCGCCCATTCAAAGAAAAATTTTAAGGGACCATTGTAGCGACGTGCCAGAGAGCACAAGAGCCGCTCGTGCAGCACTGCCCTGTCTCCTGGGCACCCTTCCCAGCTCCCGCTCGACCCTGGTCCTCCTGGCACCTGCTGTCACTCCTGACGTGTCTTCTAGAACCCTCACAGCTTGACCATGCTCACCATTGCTGTCTGCATCGGGGGTGCTTTCTCTCTGCCTCCCGCCACCCCCACCCCACCCAGTCTGAAAAACTGGCCGCAGAAAAATGACAAGCACAGGCTGGGAAGAAAGGGCACGTTAGGAGAATTCTGACAACACAGACAGGAAGCAGAAGTCCTGCCACTCGGACCAGGGAGAAAATCAAAAGGAACGAGGCAGGGGCTGGGACGCTGGCCCAGGTGCCCAGGGACGCGCGGGCCCTGCTTCCTGTGTCCAGCTGATCTACCTTTCCAGACGTGGCTGGACAGGCAGCAGAGACACGTGTTCCAAATTACCCAGCTCCATATTGTCATTGGCACGGGGATTTCATGGCGGCAAGTAATTATAGTCTATATTGGCCGTATTGAGGCACGAAGGCAATTCCTTCATTAGCGTTTTGAAGTCAGTGGTTATCAAGGACGGAATCTGCTATTATTTCGGTGTTTATGGCGGACCCTCGTGTGCCAAGCCCTTATTATGATTGCCAAATAAAAGCACGGCGTGGACCAGTAATGGGGCACACGGCTGCTTGGGACCTCAGCGTGAGGAGGACCAGCAGCAGAGGCGGCATCAGTGATTGGACGCACCACGGATGAGCATCGTGGGGCTAAGTATATGCTGCAGATATTTAAGAAAATACAATCTAAACTACATTTAGGAGGAAGATGCAGTCTAAAATGTTGGTTGCACCTCGGGAAGGAGATCTATAAATCGTAGTTGCCACGTCTAATTGCGTGCTGGGGGTCACCTGGAGGGATGGCGCAGACGAGCAAATTATATCATCCTGCCCTTGTGTAAACTGACGTGGTGGAGGAGCACGTGAACAAAGTAGCCCAGGCCAAGACAATAAGGGCCTTTCCATTTATAAGGTGAGCCTTATATTGTTCTCCTGGACCAAGACTCTCAAGTCTGTTTCTTGATCTTAGGGTACAGTGTGACACCCCTGGATTGGAAGGCTATCATGACGAGTGATGAGTTCTCTAGTCCAGGGGTGATGACCAAGTTCGCATGAGGTCAAGTCAGAAAAAGGAAAGTGGGGCCATTTTTTTTTCTGTTTAAAATAAAAATATCTTTGAGATGCATGGACTGTCATCTTGCCTCGGTAATACACGTCGTTGAGAAAAATGAAACTTGTGAAGATCTGGGCAAGTTTGGCAGGTAGAAAATGCAAAATTTTTCTAATCTTTTACCCAGGAATTAGTTCTTGGCCTGGGAGGTGACAACAATTGATCTGCTGGCTCCACATCAGCGATAGGTCCCTTGGGACTCTGAATGTCGGCCCCGGCCATCCCCAGTGAGGTGCCAGTCCTGTGCCCACACCTGCTGCCCAGCCGCAGCATGGCTTAAAACAAGTCATTGAATGACTGGGACGAGCTATAATCACCCTCAGCCACAGGGGGTGACCGTAGCTGTCTGTAGTGAGATAACCGTAGCAGACGCTCGAGAACCACAAGCACTGCAGGGGAGGGTCACTTGTCTGTCCGATAGGTGTCCGAGAGCAGGCCAAGTGCCAGGCAGATGTGAACAAACAGCAGCAGCAAAATTAAAAAGACAGATGACCAGGCAGGTGACCACCGAGGCCCGGGAGGAAGTGGAGGCCCCACTCGCTGCTGGTGGGAACGTGAAACACTGCAGCCGCTTTGCAAAAGCAGTCTGGCCGTTCCTGCAGAGGCAACCATGAAGTTGCCAGGCGACCCGGCGCCCCACAGGCAGGGATCTAACCAGAGGAAGGGAAGCCCATGTCCACATGAACCCAAGGACACCGCTTCATGGCAGTGTTTTTCAGAACACCCCCACATGCGTGGCACTGGCCCGCATGGTCCGGCAGCTGAGGATGGCTCAAGTGTGATCTGTCCATGGGGTGGAGGTTACCTGGCAAGAGAAGGGGACAGAGTCCTGACACGGCAGCACGGGGAGCCTTGAAAAGGTGCCGAGCGGAAGGAATCAGTAGGGGACCACCTGCTGCTAGTCCGTCCACGACAAATGCCTGGACCAGCAGCTCTGTAGCGTGGTCGGGGACTTGTGGGTCCTCAGAGTGGGGAGGGTGGGGGAAGCAGGGAGTCACTGTGTATGGCCGTGGGTTTCTTGTTAAGACCATAAAATGGTCTGAAATGGATGGCGAGGAGAGGCACATGGCTCTGAATTAACTGAAAGCTATTGAACTGCACACTTTACATAAGGGAATTATTTGGTATGTGAATTATATATTAATAAAGCTGTTATTTTTTTTTAAAGGGAGTACATTAAAACTGCCAAGATCCTTGCCCTGTTGGAGCTAGTTGGGACTTGTAACAATAAAGCTAGCGGGTATGAAATCACGGCTTTGGTTTGCTGAGATAGACTAACTTTCCATGTAGAATTGCATCTCTAGTGAACTGTCCTTCAAGAATGAGCACAAAATAAAGGTAATGACCCACGTAGTGGATCTCAGCAAATCTCAAAGAAGTAGTATCATGCAGTCCACTTTTCTGTATGATGCGCTTCTGTATTAAATTATGGATCAATAATAAAATTATGTCTAAAATCCCCCATACTTCCAGAAAAAACTTTTATACAAGTAGATGTAAATTAATATAATGAGAATTAGAGGGTACTCAAGAGCAAATGCTAATAGAAATATTGATAATAGAACTGAGGAATGTTGCTAGAGTGATGATTAGAGTGAAAATGTTGGTCCTGAGCTGTTCATTGTGAACCAAGTATTCAGTGCAGGAAATTAAATGAAGGACTGAAGGTAAACACAAACAAAGTAGAAAGGAGGGAAATGCTTTAAAAAGTAATGGATGGATGGGCCTCCCTGGTGGCGCAGGCAGTTGAGTGCCCCACTGTGAAGCTGTCTGCAGCCTCTGCAGTACGGGTTCGATCCTGGCCAACTGGCGAGGGTCCCACGTGGCACGGCAGACCTCTCCTGTCTCACCCGCTGCTCCACTCAGCAGTGTATTTCATCAGTCTGCCTGTTCTGCTCCCCACTCTGTCTCTCATGAATCCTCTCACCCTCCCACACATCTGGCCTGTACTCCAGTTCTTGTGTAAATAAATAAATCTTAAAAAAAAATAATGGATGGATGAAATAGAAAGTGATGCTGTAATAGCAGGGATTAATAAAGGCAAAGATTGGTTCTTTGAAATAACCATTGAACAAAAAGCACACACCCCATAAAACTGACCGAGGCGAGAAGAGAGAGGGGATAATGCGTGGTTCTGAGGCTGAACTGGAGCACATCGACACAGACGTGGCAGAGCTTAAAACGATTAGGGATTTTATAAACATCTTTAGTACTATCTGTTGACAGAATCCTAGAAAAAAACATAATTTACAAACAGTGACTCAGAAAGAACTAGAAAACCTGCCTGGTTCTAAATCCATTAAAGTAATGGAAACAAGTTAAAATCTCCCTTCAGGGAAATTCAAGCCTAGATGACAGGTAAGTTTTACCAAACATTCAAGTGAGAAATTCCACCGTTGCACCAACTCTCCCAAGTAAGACAGGTGAAGGGATCACACCTTCACTTATTTATTGAAATTCAAATTAACGTGTGATGTGATACCCAAAACAGAGAAGAATGTTACAAGAAAGAAAGATTCCTGACCGTGTTGCTCATTCTGAGGGTTCAGCCCACCAATGTGGACAAAAGCAAAGGAGTCAAACTTTTGTGTACCCAGAGATTTTAATTGCTGAGAGGTTCCTAAGGAATAGAGGGAGGGACAAGAGGAGTAGGGAAGAGAAGGATTTAAAAATATGGACTCCCAAGGAATTCCAAAATCAACCATTGCCAGTTGGGTAAATGTTTAGCCAAATAGGCAGTGCCCAAAGCAAAGTGGCCCAGGCCCAACAGCAGACTGTTAGGAGAACCAACCCAAGGCAACTTCCAACAGGAAACACAAGCAAGAGGTTGTGCGGGGGCCAAAGGACTGGGAAAGAGAGAACTGGAGTTCAAAATGTGCCATCCAAGCTGAGGCCACCAGGAGGTCAAGATGGCAGCCGCCATGTTCTCGCAGGAGAGACTCGTCATGTCAGAGTGTCTCCAAAGTGCTGAAGCCAAGTAAATTGCACATTATACCTCAGGTGCCCTCCTGGTGCCCCTATGTGCCCCATGGCCAGCCCCTTGTGGGATGATGCAGATGATGTGCATGAGACACCCAGGCCCTCCTCGAAGAAACTGTGTATCTAGATTTCAGAAAAGTCATTTACAAGTTTTGGGAAGATCATTGTTTTGCTGGTTATCTCTCTTCCCTTTTAGGGTGGGCACAAAGCCTTTTAAATTTTCAATATTCAAAAACGTGGCTATTGTTAGGGAAAAATGAGGAGCAGACTCTGAGATCATGACTGACATGCCGAGTGGACTCCATCCCCTGATGTCTTCATGGACACCGTCTTGTGTGTGTGTGGCCCCCGTCTCCATGCCAGCGAGCTCTCGGGAGTGGACCACAAATCCCAGCAGGCCATGAATCTGGCTTCCTCAGCAGGAGGCTGCTGTGAACTAGGGGTGGCATTTGCAGCTATGCCTGGCACCTGAACACTTGCATACTGACTCTCACTTTTTTCAGCTCGGACTTGCACCGTGGTGCTGTTAGAAGGAGACACATATAGGAGACACTTGGAGGAGAGACATGTAGAGAGACACTTGGAGGACAGACACATGGGGAGGCTACTCCTGGCGCTCGGCAGAGATAGTAACAGCCGTTATCTTGATGATACAAGACATTGTCTTGGATTATGGGGTAGATTTTGGATTTTATGTCTTTCTTTTTGTTCCTGGGACCTGCCTAACCTCTCTGACAGAAGGTACCATAGACTTGTGCAAATTTTTGGGGCTCAGTGTCTCTGCTTTGGGCTCAAGTCTGTTTGGCTGAGCATTTGCCCACCAGGGGTTGGGTAGTATTTGGTGTTTTATTTGGAACCTATTATTTGAAATCCTTTCTCCTCTCTCTCTCCCTCCCCCCGGCCCCCCCTCCACACACACTTATTCTATTAAAACTTTATCACACTAAGGGTTTGCTACCTTTACCTGTGTGCACACATGGCCAGGTCTCTTAGAGCACACACTCCTTAACGGTTTGGGGTCCCTGGGGGCCCCTTGTTCATGGATCAACATTATTTCTGGTTTTCCTTTTGAAAATGAGAAGGGAGTGCAATTGTGGTGCATGAGCACAAGGTGTCTAGGTGAGCAGGGCTGCCCGTGGGGACAGCTGTGACCTCTCCAGCTCACCACAGTCCCCTCCATGCCCCTGACACCAGGACACTATGCCCCCACCAGAGAGTCTATTTGCGCAACTCAAGCATCATCGAGTGTTCCCCAAACTGAGGCGTGTCGTAAGCAAGGTGGCTGCTAGCTCCACCTCGTGTAGCACAGAGATGAACTGCTAGTCTCGAAGTAACTTGGGCTTCCCTTTCTTGTACATGGGAGCAAAATTTCGCCGCTGCAAAATAAATCTTTTTGGCAAGAGGTTTGTTTCCTGGCGGGGCCTCTGAAGGCTGGGGAGAAGTTGTTTCTGACATTTGTTTGTGAGAGTCTCTCTGTGAGGGGTCCTTGCAGGAGGACCTGATCCCCTTTTCTATTTTATTTTTAAAGATTTATTTATGCACACAAAAGCTGGGGTACAGATCAGAGGTGCGGGGGGTGAGAGGATTCACCAGGACAGAGCAGGGAACAGAACAGGTAGATTGACTGAAACACACTGATGAGGGGAGCAGCGGGCGAGGCAGGAGAGGTCTGCTGCGCCATGTGGGTTGCTCTCTGGCTGGCCGGGGGATTGAACTCATGCTGCAGAGGCTGCGGACAGCTTCATAGGTTGCGTCTCAACCCCTTGCGCCACCAGGGAGGCCCCTCTTTTCTACTTTAAGTCTCCTGATTGATTCCCTAACTGGCCTTGCCCTGTCTTTCCCCAACCTGTTCCCTGTCTCAGCCAAGCTATTTAAGATGGCGCCCAGGCACACCAGTGTGGGCACCTGGCCCTGCCGGTCTCTGCACAGGAGGCGCTCGTCATTGTAAGGCTTCTCCAAGGCCTTCTCTCGTCAGTCTGTCTGACGTTTGCCTGTCTATCAGCCGAGAAGAGCTCAGAGGGTGAGGGGTGCTTCCCTTTGCTTCCCACACCCCCAGTAGACAACGGAAGGAGTCCTCCTCCAAGCTTGTGGCTAGAGAGGGGACCCGCGGAAGACCCAGGGATCTCTTTTTGGGCACAAGCCACGGCCTCTCCCCAGGTACACCCGCCAGTGACAAACTGGGTAGTTTGAATACTTTTCATTGTGATGTCCTCGCCTCACACCATCCCTGCGCGCTCAAAGGTTCTATTTTCAGGCATTGGGTGTTTCCAATTTCGCGGGTCCTTCTAGTGGCCAGAAACGTTTCCCAAGCTCGTAGAGCACGCTGGCTCTTCTCCTGCCTGTGTCCAGGTGACAGCCCCCTGACCCACAGTCTAACTCTTCCGTATCTTCTTGGGGGCCTCGGTTACCCAAGAGTGTTGGAATGTGAGAGTCCGTGTTACTAGCCGTGGAAAGAGAGCATCGAAAACTTTACGTGTCCGTGAATCGTGTGGCCATTTTCTGGGGGTGATTCAGAGTGGACTGAAAACGCGGATTCTAATTCCTTAGAGAATTGCTTGTGTTGAAATGTTTACAGAAAGTCAAGGAGTTTTTCTCCTCCTGCCCAGAGGAGTGAAGCTGTGGGCAGCGGCTAAGGAGGCCGAGGCTGGCCTTTCAAGCCTTGTTTATTCTGGAAATAGCTCTGGAAAATGCCACAGATGGTTCCCCAGAGGCTGGAGGTGGGCCGGTGTCAGCGCATGACGGATGCAAGTGAACTGTTTCTTTGCAACATGGAACAAAATTTATAAAATAGGCCTTTCTTAGAACTTCCAGACAGTCCCGAGGGGCTAGAAGTCAAAGTATGGAGCTGGGCCAAGAAAAAAAAAAATGGTACCCAACTTTATAGCTGATCTTGTAAAGTCTGCTGAGATCCTGGGGTCCACGCTGGATCGGAAACACTTGTGGTTTGTTTGTTTTTTAATATTTATTTATTTTGTAGAAGAACGGGGGTGTAGGCCAGAAGTGGGGGGGTGAGGGGCTTCCCCAGAGACAGAGTGGGGAGCAGAACAGGCAGATCTACTGAAATACACTGCTGAGGGGAGCAGCGGGGAGGCAGGAGAGGTCTGCTGCGCCATGTGGGTAGCGACCTGGCCGGGGACCGAACTCAGGCCCTGACGGTGATAGCTTGAGAGTCACCCCTAGGCCACCAGGGAGGCCCTGGAAACACTTGTTTTTATCATCCACTCCCAGGCCAGTCGTGAAGTCGCCCCTGAGGGCTGGGCTAGATGCCCCCTTTCTGGGCTGTCCCTGTCTCTTGAAACTCACTCCCGGGGGGCGTGACACACTGGGCTGGGGGGCTGCTGTCTCCCCCAGGCATTTGTTGCCTCCTGGGGCTTCATCAGCCCTGGCGAGTGTATCCTAGGGCCCTGTTAATTTTTCTTTAGGCCCTGCCCTCCCTGCCCTAAACTTTCTAATAGTTATGGACCGTGACCTTGGTTTCTGCTGTGAAGTCCTTTCATCCTCAGGCTCTCTGATGCACAGGGCTCTCCAGAAGGGCCCTGGTTTCCTCGGGAATCGTGGGTACCGAGGGGGAGTCGTGGGTGCCGCGGGGGACAGCCACATCTGTTGTGCTCATTTGCTGTCCCCCCCAGGATCTCCTCTGCCCCCTCCTCTCCCCAGGTCCACTTGACCCCAAGCCCACAGTCATAGTCCTTCCTCGTGACTTCACCCAGCGGGCACGTCTCTCTCCGTCTCGCCCTTGGAGGAGGAAGCGTGCAGCAGTGGGGGCGCTGGAGGCCCAGCTGGTCTGACCCAGATCTCTGTCTCCACAGAGACCCGAGCTGTGGCCATCTGCACCCTGCCGCGAGCCGTCCCTGCTTTCCTGGTTTGGTTTCCCTGGCCCCGCATTGCTCTGCCTAGACCCGGATGATTCCATCAGTGTCAGGTGCAACTTAGGGTCTTAAAAGTGCAATACACACGGCTCTGGGGAAGCAACAGCCGACTTGTTAGGGGACCCCCGTGGACCCCTTGCTTGCCTAGACCGTCCAGCTGGTGAGCCCAGCTCAGGGGGATCTGGCCTGTCTCCATGGGAGACAGGCTCCTGACCTCAGCCGGCGCCAGAGCCAGCGAGAAGCTGGTGGACGAGCAGTTGCAGAGGGCGGAAGGCTAGGTCTCCTCAGCGTGCTGAAGGCACACCCCTGGGTGGTGACTTGAGAGGCCCGGAGCTGGGCCATGTCCCAGGGAGCACGCAGTCCTCGGTGCCCGCCCAGGGTGTCCCCGCCCAGAACACGAGACCCTGCCACCGAGCCCATGAAGAGCGTGGCTCAGGGCACCCGCCGCCCCTGCGGCTGTGACCCACAATAAACATTCTTCACTTGAAGCCCATTGGCATTTTCAAAATTTGTGGGGGACCCACTGGTCAAAGCCAGACAGAGCCCTTCTGGGTCTGTGCTAAACTCCCTGTGATCCCAAAGTGCAGGTCGATCTTGAGGTTCGCAAGAAATTCTTTGAACGTGCACATCTTTGGTCTGTGTGCAGATTTGTCCATTTTCATTTTTAAAAGTCACGCGTGTCTTCTTAACCAAATGCAAAAGTCTTTCTTAAGGGGGAGAATGTGGTGGCAGCTCACTCGGTGAGGCCTGCTGGGTACAGCTGCTAGATTATTAGCGCTTTGCATCCTCCCAAGAACCTATGAAACGTAGATCATCACACACACCCTCTCCCCTCCCCCCCCACGCCTTTCGTTGGGAGGAAAAGGAGCCCCAGAAAGGCTGAGCCACCCCCTCCACACACACACAGCTAGTGAGGGCAGAGAGGGGGTCTGAACTCACGCGTTCCAGGGTCAGGGACCGGGTGTTTGCTACAGAGACAGCGGTTAAGTATTGAAAACCACTGATTTTAATTAAAACCACCTTGTTTTTTTGTTTGTTTTTTTTCCCCACCTTGTTTTTTGAAATAAGTTTTGCTGCTTTCCAAGGCAACTGAAAATGTTTAAAAGTCCTAAAACACAGTCTTCCCTGTGAGCTGGACTTACTATCGGGGGACTTTAGCCCGAGGAGATTTCGCTCTGTTATTCAGTGCAAGAGCCAGTGCTAAGTTAGTGTTCCCAGGCGTGGTCCGTCCCAGTCGGAACGCCTTATGCTTGGGTCTTCCAGCAAGTGCTTCTAGAAGCACAGCTGAGCAGTCTGGTCGTGAAGAACAAGAGTGAAATGGGAGAAGACAGCTTTGTGAAGCTCTTCATGGCCTTGCACTTAGTATAACCCCCCACATACACACACACCTGCCTTTGGCTAGCAAGGAACCAAATCTTCCTGTTCAGCTTTTATCTGGGTCATCCTTCAAGAGAGCAAGTAGAAAGATGGTTAAAATTCTTAGCGCCGCTTGCTAACCTTCCCCGGGGCATCTGGAAAGCAGAAGGTTGACCAGAACTTGTCCCTTGAAGCATTCCTGGGATGACTGGAGAATTTGATGGAAGCCCAAAGTTGTGATTTGGAACCTTTGGCTAATTTCCTACACATTGCCACTTCCTTTTTGAGCAACTGGAAAAACAACCGGCCTCCTTGAGTCTTGACCAAATCAAAAATCCTTGACCCTTCATTTCCTGGGAGATTGTGAAACGAAAAGGTAAACATTTAAGAGCACCCAGAACAATGGTCCTATTGTGGAGCAAAAGCTGGTTTCTGTTCCTTTTCACACAGTCTTTCCAGTGGAGAAACCAAACAGAAGAAGGCAGTGGCGTGGGGGGTCGTGGGGGCTGCCGGGAAGGCCCGGGCGCCCCGTGGGCATTCCTGAGGCCAAGGCCGGCATGTCCTGGGGCTGCTCGGAACAGTCGTCTTGAGAGGAAATCATTCCGAAAGGCTGGGAAAGACCCGGATCATCCCACAGCGAGAGGAGAGCGAGAGGAATGACATCACTTGATAACTGTATTCAGTCTGAACTTGGTGTCCCAGATCCTTTCCCAGAGGCCTCGCCAGCCCTGGAGTTTCTTCCTTCTTGGGTTTCCCCACAGCGGGCTCCTGGGCACGAGGTCGTGTTGAAGGGGCAGGGACTGAATCTGGCCTTTCCACCCCTCTGTGGGATCAGCCACAGAACCTCAAGATGGTTCCGTGAAGAAGGAACCGGGCACCACCAGAGTCACGGAATTTGCAACCACTCAGATTGATTTTCCAACAAGTTGGTCTAAAAGCACCCACAACTTTGGAGAAAGTCTGTTCAAGAATGACCCCGTTCCCGCATGAGAGAACGACCTTGACTCCAGTTCCAATATTTGAGTCTTTACCTTGGCACCTGCCACGGGGCCCCCAAAGCCCTGGGCATTACCTGGGCCATGGGGACATCCTCCAATCTAAGCAGGCGGCCCTGGGTGGGTCCCGGTGGGCCTGGTCCTCAGGAAGACCAAGTGGTGATGAGACCCTCGGAAGGCCCAGAGGTGCTCCCGTTCCCCAGGGAGAGGAGGGGGCTGTCGAGGGAGTCCACAATCACTCGCGCCACAAAGTGCCTCATGTACAGGGTTCAGAAAGCTTCTGGGTTGGTCATTGTGCCTTCGTTCTGGACACAGAGGCCCCCGGGCTCGGGACCCTTGGGGGCTCCCCGTGCCTCTTCACCCCAGGGGTCTTCCGCACTCTTCGCTGTATGGTAAACCCACAGCACAAGCAGATGTTTCCTCAGCTGTGCGAGCCACCTTGGAACTCGGTTGTCAGAACCCCACGAGGGGGTGGGGGGACCTTGATTCATGCCAGTTGGTTGGAAGCACAGGCAGCCTCAAGGCCCTGAGCCCTTCATGTGGCCTCCAAGGACATCTCTGGGGGCACCTGGGGGCACCGAGCGGGGTTTGCTGGAGAGCAGGGCCGGTGTGGGTCAGGAGCCAAGTGCTGAGAGAGGGGGACTGTGTGGTTTCCTGCTTCCTGGGGGCGAGCCCCTCGCCGTGGACTGCACCCCTCATCTCAGAGGGCACCGTGGATGTTGAGCGCTGTGCCGGGCAAAGCAAGGGGCAGGGAGGGAGGGACCCATCCAGCCCCAGGGCGTCTCCCCCTTGTCTGTCTCCTATGCACTGACTGCTTGGAGGTGGTGAATAAACCCCTTTAAAAACGTACATTTCAAAGAAAATACTCTGGGGGGTTGAGGTCTGATGTCTTTAATTTCCGATTATGTTTTTACTGATAAGCCCAGAAAATGCTCAGAGACCGTTTTCCCCTGAGCCTGTTTAAACCTACATGCCAGTCCCAGGCCGTGAGGCCCTGCCCTGGGCCTCCCTGAGCGCCTCGCTCCTGCGCCGGGGGACGAGCAGTGCCCTGCGGACAGCCCAGCCCTCGCACCCACTCAGGTGCCGCGCGTTGCCCCAGAAATGACCCTGATGGGGGAAGGACCCGGTCCATGGACGCCCTGATGAGGCTGTTTTATCCCAGAGCCCCCCGACCTGCACGGCCTCGCCACTTTTGGAGAGGCTGCACGGGCAGCTGTGTGGAGGGGCCCTCACTTTTATTTGCCTGTTTCCCGGCGACTGGCTTCCGCCGTGCCTCATGTGAGGAGTAACTCAGAGAGCGCCACGTCCTCATGTGTCATGACACGCAGGGCCGGGGCCTGCTCGGCCTCCTGTGGTCATCTGACAACGTGGCTTCCGCACTCTGAAGTCACTCTCTCCCCCTCTGTAATTATGATGTATTTTGAAGGAGGCTCCGAGAAACAGCTCATTCCTCCTCAAAGTCTCAATTTAGACGGATTCGTGACTTCCTTTCTTACTCAGTGGGCTGGAACCGGCATGTCTGCGTCCGGGGTCCCGGCTGGCCTGTTGTTGGTGGTTTTTTTCTTAAGATTTATTTATTTATGCATACAAGAACTGGGGTACAGGTCAGAGGTGTGGGGAGTGAGATGATTTCCCCAGAGACAGAGCTGGGAACAGAACAGGCAGATTGACCGAAGTACACTGCTGAGGGGAGCAGCGGGGAGACAGGAGAGGTCTGCTGTGCCATGTGGCAGCTCCCTGGCCAGGGATCCAACTCATGCTGCAGTGGCTGCGGATTGCTTCATAGGTTGTGTCTTAACCCCTTGCGCCACCAGGGAGGCCCCCCAGAGGTACTATTTTATGCTCCGGCTATGGCAGCCCCTTCAAGCTGACTTCTACATCCTTTGACACATCATCCTTTGAACATCTCCTTTCTTTTCCCCTGACCTAGACCAGAGTTCTAGGCTCAGCTTGCACGTCCTTGTTCCTCCTCGCCCTGGAGCCAGCCCTGGTAGTGGAGAACAGGATTAGGAAGTCAGGGTGGCCCGTGGGGCTCTGGGGCCACCCCATGGGCCTCCAGGTAGGCAGAGCTGCAGATACACACTGCTTATTCCCACAACTATTTTATGGAAATCCTCACGTTCACGTCCATGCCTTCATTTCTTAATCCAACACCGCAAGGCTCGTTCCTCTGCATTTTCCCCCTGTCCATGTCAGTAACCCCTTCCTCCGATGGTGAGGCGCCCGACCACCATTTCTCTAAGGACACTTACCTATGGTCAAGGCCCTGGACAGAATCCGCCTCTGCCAGGGCGCTCCCAGGGGCTCCCTCCAGCCCTGCCCAGGTCCCCTGGGGCCCCGAGGCCCACCTGGGTTCTGACTCCCCAGGCCGGCAGCCTCTCCACAGTCTGTCCACCTGCTACCTGGCTCTACCCTCCTCCTGACTGGGACTGATGGGCGAGGAAGGGACGGGAAGGGAAGGGCTGAGAGAGGTAAGGAGGAAAGGAAGGAGCAGAGGCGGGTGCAGAGGCTGGGGGGGGGGGACACGGTCCAGCTCTGGTTTTCCCATCTTCCCCTCTGAAACACTGTGTTGTAGCCTCGTGTCAGAACTTACATCTCTTTCGCTCAGGTGCCCCGATTTAGCCCCTCACCCCGCCCCCCCAGCCCTCTCCTTTGTGCACCTGTCCGCGCCTCTCCACCTCCCGCCCTGCGCCCGACAATCGTCCGACCAGGTCTCAGCCATCCAGGAGTGGACTCGGAGCACGCATTTCCGGACCATCCAGTTTGTCCAGAACCGGTTGTCTGAAGAGCGCAGAATCCTCCTTCTCTCCCGAGCAGCCGCAGAAGGCAGGCACAGGGCATCTGATAAGTCAGGTGCAATTCCAGGCAATTATGAGATCCTATCTCTGAAAGGGAAAATGCAGATAAATAAGTCCTTTTAAGGTTCGGCCCATTTTTTAAAAAATGAGAATTGGCACCATTATTTAATCTTTTATTCCGATTGTTTTGTCATTCCAATAAATACAGGTGTTCATTCATTCAGTATAAAACTCAACTTTAGTTTATTTTTATATATATGTTTTACATCATTGTTCATTTTTAAACAGTTTGCTTCCCACCCCCGTACCCCCCACCCCCCGAGGTGTAGTCCCCATAGAAAAAAACTCAACATTATTAAGGCTAATTCAGAATCTCAGAAATACGCAGCTTCCGACCCACTAAAAATTATTAGTGTTTAAAAATGTAAGTTCTCCCTAAATTTGTCTAACAATTCAAAAGGAAACCTGAGCCACTGTGATCTGGTTGCATTAGAACGAATCAATAACCCTCAAACAAAACCAAAAACCCCCAGAATAATCGGGGCTAGAATTTTAACCTTTTCTTAGTCTACTTCCCAAATTTGGGATTTGCAAGGTGGTACATTTCAGAGCTTTTGAAACTAGGACCAAGGCCTGGGTAGCCACAGCAGGTTCTGCAGGCAGCATCCCCACACCTGTGTGGGTTAAAAGGCCTCCACCCCTAGTTTTATGTTCCTGGGCAACCTCAGAGATCAAATACCTCAGAGATAGAAGCTGCCATCTTTAGGGTAACCTGCGGCCGCTCCTGGCAGGAAGGCAGTGCTGGTGTTGGTGTCCCTGTCCCGACAGGTGTCCCACCCTACCTGTGGTGTTTTGCCTAAAACTTTTCAAATTCATCAAATTTGAAGGGCAAGCCAGACCCCGTAAACAGAGCTCCCTTCACCCTAGGGTGCCTCCAGGGCCTGCTGGGTGGAGCCACCCGTTGAGTGCACAGGATACCTGCACCCAGGGAGGGGGTTTTGTTTTGGGCTGGAGCAAGAGCATTTGGGGGGAGTTGCAGGAGATAAGGGGACACAGGGCTGAGGGGGCTTGGGTGAGGGTGTTGGGTGGGTGGGGGTGGGGAGGCCCAGGAGAGCCATGAATGTCAACTGCCCACGAATGTCTAAAACAATCTGCCCACGCAGACTCCTATTTTGATGCTAAAAAACACTACGAAATCAGAAGGGCCCGAGGAGACTCAGGCTGGTGGGGGTGATGTCTCCCCTGGAAGGCAGCTTCACAGCGCTGTGCTGTCGGGGGGTATCTGCTCGCCGGCTTCTGGACGCGCGCCATGGTTTATGTCTGCTTTGTTTTATGCCTCAGTAAAGCTGTGGTTTTTATTTTAAATAATAGGGTGTACAAGTACGCTAAAGGTGGTCCTAGCTCGCTGCGTGAAAATCCAAACAGATCCTCCTGGTATCAGCTTTGCAAGGGCCGGGGCCTGTGGTTTATTCCTGCCTGCCCGCGGGGGCCACCGGCGGCCTCGGGGTCCTCACTGCCTCTTGTGAAGTGATACCTGGAGTGGCCTCCATTCTGGGTGTTTCACTGGGTGTCTGGGAGGAGAGACTTTCCTTCTGCCTCTTAGGTCCTGTCCCCGAGGGTCTGTGAATTAAACTGAGAAGGGCAAGTTCACAGGAGAAAAGGCACAGACTTTTTATTCACATTTACCGACGTGGGTGCTCAAAAGGCAGGTGACTTGGGGGTTTAGATGCCGTTTTCACAAAGGAAAGAGGGTGGGGACTTTAAGAGACTCTCAGTGGTGGGGAAATAACTAGGAAGCGTGTGGAGGAACTGAAGAAAGAGAAGGGTCCCCTCAGTCAGTGCTGTTTGTGCAGGCCTGTTTCGGTGTTGGGCTCCGTCTCCCGGTGTGGAGATGGAGGGGCCCAGGGACCCAGCCGGAGCCGCCGACAGAGCCGCCTCCACAAAGCGAGATTGATGCTGCTCTCAGGCGGTCAAGGGGAAGGCAGAGAACCCTTTCCGCATTTGTTGATTCTCAATTACTTTCTTTTTTTTTTAAATAAATTTTATTTTTATATTCCCCATACAATTGCAACCCCCTTATTTTGACTCCAATTCCTCCCTTCCCCAACCCCCATAGTTGTTCATAGTTGTTTGTTGATTTTGATATTTTCTTTCTTATAGTTATTCTTTTTCCTGGTCCCTTATTTAAGTTTTCTAGATTCCTGCTATGAGTGAGACCATCCGGTATTTTTCTTTTTCTTTCTGGCTTTTTTCGCTGAGCATGATCCCTTCAATTACTTTCAACTTAAAAAAATCTTTATGCAAAAGAAGCACATGTGGGGGTGACGTTTCCTGATCCCCTTACGAGGGAAAAACCACCAGCAACTGAATGTTTTCGAAGACTCTGTGCCTCCACGCCCCACAGGACGCCCCAGCATTTCACGCTCACTTACTGTGGGACAAGGAAGTGCAGGGACCTCACCCCAGTCCACGCTGGGACCGAGCTGCAGTCTCCTCTGGGCAGGCATCTTTATGCCGAAGGTCTCCTGTGTGTCAGTGGCTCTGTGACCCCCTCCTTCCCCAGCCTGGCACCCCTCTTGTGAGTTGACCTTCTGTGCTCCTTCCTTACCCGCCGTCCCCCAGTAGGGCACAAGGCAGAGCTTTCATCTCTTTTAAAACATCTTGCAGTCTTTTTCCTCTTGACTTTTCTTTTTACCAGTTCCCATTTTGTCTGAATTTATGGACCTGACACATTTTACAAACACCAATCATTTATTTTTCCAATACAAAATATTTTCTCCTGTTGACTGTTATCCACATAACCATCTCCACTTAAAAAAAAAAAAAAAAAACTTGAAAAATAGTCCATATATATTTTTTAAGAGGTTTGACTTAAGACTCAAAAGCTGTAGACACCCACCCACTGACATCCTCAAATGACTCAAAAGTGGAGCCGCAGGAGGAGGAAATAAAATAAACCTTTTTCTAAGAAGCTTAGCCCTAAAGAACGTTCCTGAACAGAACTACAGTCCCCTGTGCCCGCTGTCCTGCCTGTCATCCTCTGTCTTGACCCAAACATGCCAGGGATCATGATGGTTTTTACTTTTCTCTAAAAAAGTTCTCGGTCTCAATCCAATCTGTTCAGTTCCAGTTTCAAAGGTGCCCTTTTTAGGCAACGTCTGAAGCCCCGTCCCCCAACCATCAAGTGTTCAGGAGCTCGCACGCTCCAAATGCCAAGGTCACAGATTGTTTTTCAGCCATGTTGGTAAGAATAACAAGACCGGCTCGCACATGTCAAACGGCATTACTCACAGGTAAAAGCAAGAGTAAAACTTAATTGGTTTTCTTTCTCCTTCTGGGGTGTGAGTGTGCTCACCGGCCTCCTGCCTTCTTGGGTTTCCGCGGCCTCTGCGTGCCCACCAGCCGGTTCTAACAGTCATCACCAGGCTCCACTGTTGTCTTATTCATTCCCACACCCAATTTTTTTTTTTTTTTTCAGAATTATTTTAAAGCAAAACCAGACAGGACATAATTTTACCCATAAACACTTCAGCGTGTTCCAGTCGCAAAGGAAGGCTTTGTCTTTTTTCTAACTCAAGGTTAACCCCATTATCAACTGGCACAATTTATAAAAGTCCTTTCATGGCTGCTGCTTGGGTCGGGGTGGCCACCGCTTGGCATCTGAGCTTTGGCTTCTGGCTGCTGATGGTCAGCAGGGTTGGGGGCCTGGGTGGAGGGCGGGGGGCTGACGAGCTGGGAGGCACCACCTCTCTGTGTCTGCCTTCACGGCCTTGGAGGGTGAGGGTGGCTTCACAGGCTACATTTGAGGATTCCTCTTCGGTCACTTCTAAGTCAGAACCATTCTGGGAAAGAGTCCTAGGGACTCGCCCTCTGATTTAGGAGACAATACACGGGGAGACCCACACTCAGAGGCCCTGTCCATGTTCACGCCCCGGGGGGCAGCCAATGTGGGTTTACAGCTGGGTGTTTCAAATTGGGGTCCAAGCAAAGTTCCACACGTGGTGTTTATTACTTCCTTTTAAACTCTCCTCGACCCCGAAGAACCTGGGTGATTATTCCTGCAGACCCCACCCCCACCCCCATTCTGAATCTGACCGGTTCTATCCTCCTGGACCAAGGTAGTGAGTTCTAGAAGCTTGCAAAGATTCAGGCTTTTGTCATGTTGTCTGGAATGGCTGTGGCTCCTTGGCTTTTTTAAGTCCTCTGGGCCCCTGGACTGTCCCTGCATCTCAAGCTGAAGTGTCCAGGAGGAGCCAGGAAGCCGGCCGCGCTGCCCGCACCCAGGGACACAGCAGATGGGTACCCCGCTGAGGTCCTGCAACCGCGTGGACTAGTGTGTCTCCATCTTGGGGCAGTCTCCGTCTCGGGTCACTGTTTCTTCTCTCGGCTGGCCGAATTTTTTAAGCCCGGTGGTGCCAACATCCTCTGTGACACCAGCCATGGTGTATCTGTGGGGTTGTGTCTGTGGGAAGGGGCCACGCACTCCCTTCGCTGTGAGATTAGATTAAGTTCCTGAGCTACCGAATCAAGGCTACCAGTTCACAGGAAGCAGGGTGACGCAGGACTCCCCTGGGGCCAGTGCTGGCTTTCCCCAGGGATTCTCTAATGGAGCCAGTCAACCCTGTGGGTGATTTTTCACCCACTGTGCCCTGGGACTGATTATCACAAGCCAAGCCCTTCCTCTCGCCACCCAAGGCACCTGTTCCAGAGGCTAGTTTCCAACTTTGAGCTCCTTTCTTGAGTCAAACTCAACATTAGCAAGGACACACCCAGCTGGGAACGAGACATCAGACTTGGTGCCGGATTCCCTGAACGCCACCTCTGCCTCCTGATCCTGCCGTCCTGGGAGCCCAGCTCCCTGGGCATTAGCCCTCCAACTCCGCATTAACACTCTCACAGGAAGGCTCCATACAGAGTTTGCTGTGAGGACCACAGTCCCACATAAGGTGACTGGATTCATCCTTTGAAATTTTTCATTGAAAAGAAAACAAATATTTTTGCAGAGAAGTGTGGATTTGTGGGAATGTGTGCATGGGGCAGATTTCCATGACTTGGGAGACGCTCCCGCCCATATCCAGCAGACCCACGTGCGTTTTGACAGAAGCCTCTGCAGCAGGGCTCAGGAGAGGTTCTTCCAGGCACCCGGGCCACCATAGGGGGAGCACTCCCATGGTGCTCTCCACCATGGTCAGCCAGAGTCTCACCACAGGTACAGAAGAGACTGGGGCTCTCACAGGGCAGCCCTGAAGTGGACACTGGGTCCAGGAAGCTGCCTGCGCCCCCTGGATGCCCTGTTCTCTCCAGGTGTGCCTGGGTTTCAGTTCCCTCGGCTTGTCCAGAGAGGAAAAGCAATTCCATAAAAGGAAATTCAGGTGCATGGAGATGGGAGACTAGCTGCCGGGCAGGTGAAACCTGACCCCATCCTGTTCCCTTTATGTAAAGCAAGGAGACCCAACCAGCTTCCTCTTATTGGGATAAAATATACAGTTTCTGGGCTTAAACAAATAGGTCTAAAACCTCGAACGTCGGGGGATTCGTTTTCTAAAAATCCAGCTCCAAAACAATCCCAGGCCTGGGCAGGGAAAGGTTATCAGCCGGGCCGTTGGGGTTTCATTTCTCAACTTACCACATTCCAAGACCTATAGTCTCAGGCAGGGTGTAGGGTAATTGAGAAAACATCAGGCTTTTCTGCCCTCCTGCCGTTAGAATTGATGATGGATCCTTGTGGTCCTGAATGCATGCCTGATGGCGGGCACCTGGGCATACGTAGATGGGATTCACGTGGGCTGAGAGACGGGGCTTAAAAAGGCGGCATCATGGGGATGCCAGAAGAGAACCACGAGAAGAACCACAGAAGAACCACGAGAAGAACCACGAGAGCAGCAGAGAACAAGGCCACCAGAGAAGGCCGGAAAGCCTAGAAAGAATGAAGACTTGCTGGGCCTCCCGTGGTGGCGTAGCGGTTAAGAGCTGGGCTGCGAGGCTGCCCGCAGCCTCTGCAGCGCCGGTTCAATCCCTGGCTGCCAGCGAGGGTCCCACAAAGAAAAGGAAAAAAAAAAAAAAGAGTGAAGACTTGCTGGGGGCTGGGAGGTCTGCCAGCCTCCTGGCCCCCCAGCACCCCTGCCTACCGTGTACCTGGTAAATCCCAATAAAAGCCGCCTGAAAAGCCACCGAGGGCTCCAGGACTCTCTCCTCCTTCACCCCGTCTGCTCGGGTCATAGAGAACCTGCCCTGTGCCCATTCCTGCCATTACACAGGTGTAAGGGCAGGACAGGATACAGTGCAGGTTCTCTGATCCCATGCAAACCGGGTAAAGGAGGAGTCAGAGTCCTCAATTGTTTTTGCAGGTCTTTTATTGGGGTTCACCAGGCATATGGCAGGCAGGGGTACTGGGGGGCCGGGAGGCCGGCAGGCCTCCCAGCCCCCAGCAAATCTTCACTCTATCTGGGCTCTCTGGCGATCTCGGCTTCTCTTCGGCCTCTGCTGCTGCTTTCTCGGCTTCTCTTTCGGCTTCTGCTTTGGCTTCGGCTGCTGCCTCTGGCGTCCCCGTGATGCCGCCCTTAAAAGCACAGTCTTAGCTCAGCTGAATGCTATTTACCTATGCCCACACCCCACTCCAGGTGCCCGCCATCAGGCATGCACTCAGGGCAAGGATCCATCATCTATCCCGATGGCGGAAGGGCAGAAAAGCCTGACATTCTCTTTACCCTACAGCAGGGCTATCTCAAAAGACGCCCGGGTCAGGCAAGTGTGGTCCTCTGCTCTGAGACGCCAGGCTGGAGGCTGCTCCGGGTGCATCAGCTCTCTGCGGACGGCAGGCTGAGCTCCTCCTAGCCTGGCCTCCATGTCTCTGGTCGTGGCATCTCCCTTCTCGGGACACTGACCAGAGCCAGAGCAGGGAGGGGCCGCCGCAGGCGTGAGGACCTGAGGTCTGGGGGAGCGGCGGGGGAGAGCCGTTTGTGAGGAGACCAAATGTGTTGCAGGAAAAGGGCCTTGGAGCACAGGCAGGAACGGCGGTCTCCATTTCTGCTTTCCAAAAATAAAACTGTTTTTTACCTCTGAGGTAGACGGGTGATTACCTCTGAGGGATTGGGGTGCTGGACCCCAAGTCCCGTCTGGATGTCAGCTGGCTGCGTGGTTGGCTCGCATCGGCTGTGAAAGCCTTTCCATTTAAGAGGCAGGCTCACAGCGCGAGCAGGTGAAAGGCATTCGGGGAGCACATGATGAGTGAAAAAGCAGGGAGGAGAACAGAATGATCACATGCAGCCAACTGGCTGTAATGCGAGTTTCCCCAGATCTCTTAGTCACTCTCGAGGGCCCAAAATTAAATTTGTTCAATATTAAAAGCAAAAAACAGAGCAGTGATGTCCAGCTTTGTCATCTGTCAGGTCACCCCCACGCCCTTCGTGGCCCTGCTCCTTCAGCTGCCCCCTCGAGCCTTTTCTCTGCAAAATTGTGATTTTCCACATCAAAACCTCAGCTGCTGAAACAGTTGGGAAAAAAACAACATGCAAAATTTCCAAACAGTTCACGCTTTGTCTTTTTTGGATGCCAAAAGGCATCTTTAACTTTGCATCTGCATTTGTCACAAGAAGTATCATTAAATGTTTGTTGATAAAGCACACTTTTCTTAATGGGATTAATGAAAAGCAAAGGTCTTCTTGGACTTAGGATGAAGTTAGGGCCCAATAAACCTCATTATAAACTGAAAGTGTCCTGAGCCGAAAATGAATTTAATATATGTAAAAAAGAGACTGGCAACATCATGCGGGTAGAATCCTGGCTGTCCCCCCAGAGTGAGCTCAGGTTGCTGCCACCACCCAGCATCCAGGGAGAGCAGGGGTGGCCCGGGAGAAATCAAAACTCAAAGTTTGGCTTCTACACTGCTATAAGGTCGAAAAAATCATCAATCGAATCACTGTAAATCAGGGACTATCTGTAGACTAAAGACTATTTATGTGTCTCCTTAAATGTGATGAAGTTGAAATAAGGGTTTTTTATGTAAGTTGGGTTTGTGGGTTTTGGGATTGCAGTGGAAATCCACCAAGTGCAGCAATAAGGGCTGTGTGGGGCAGGGATTTAGTCCCTGACGGGCTCGCCCCACCCCTGGAATTGCCATCAGTCCTGCCCCCGCCCCCACCCCACCCACTGCCAACAACCCAGATATCCTGCCTTCTGGAAACACCAGCATCTCGCTCTGCGATTCCTGCACACACCACCCACTTTGTCCCTGCCTCCCCCTCTGCCAGAATGCTGCCCTCCAGCCCCATGCACTGGGCATCTGGGGCTAATAAGACCGACCGTGGCTGCTGAGGTGACGCTGGCCCAGCCAAGCTGTCACCAGGCCTCAGAGCAGCTTGGCACAGAGGGAGCCTCTTCAGAAGCCCACATTCCCATTGTCTCAGCATTTTTGATATGAGGTGCCACATTGCCTTCTAGAACAATCTTGAAAGGCTTGTGCCTCTGCCTCCTATAGCTCCTCCAAGTGGGGCTCCCTGCTCCGTGGGCTCGACCCTGCCCTCGAGTCCATACACAGGTAGGTCAGAACCTCAACATTTAACAGTTGTCCACGTGGACATCAGGCTGTCCAGTGGCCTTCACCGCTGTCTGTTTTGTGACCTGTTAGTCCTGAGACTGGGTGTCCTGGGAGTCACTGCTGTGGACCCTTGTGCGTGGCAGGCGCTGCCTCTTGCCTCCTTGATAACTATGCTCCCTTTTGCCCCGACTCTCAGAAGCCCATTCTGTCCAAAATACCAAATACACCTGCCAAAATACCCACCTCTTCTGTGGCCCCTGCGGCTGGGTGGCCATGTGACCTGGCTCTGAGTGACGTGGGAAATCTGCCAGGGACTTTTGCGCACACACCACCTTCTCCTCCTCCTCGTCTGCATCTTTCTGCTTGGAATAGGGACTTGAGGCTGGAACTGGAACAGCTACGTGGGGACCATGAGGTTAAAAAAACAAGAAACCAGAAGTGGCATGCTCAGGGTGGCAGGGCTGGCAGACAAGGCCCAGGACGGCGCATGGCGGCAGGACGCCTGCCTCACCCCACGGGGCCTGGGCTGACGGTCACACCAGTGCGAACACTCATCAGTCAAGTAACAAACAAGTATCTTCCCACGACCCGCCGCCTTGACAACATACTTGACAAGTCCAAGACTTGAAAGCGTGCTCAGAGCGCTGGTGGCTGGAGGCTGCACGACAGCGAAGCCTGGCAAACACGGCACACAACTGCTCCGCCCCGGCCGCTCGGTGGGGAGCTCGCAGTCGGGATTTTACAGTGCCTGAGATTTTGAGTGGGAGTGATCCCGCAGAGGGAGGGGTGCTAGGGAAGGATGTGGGTGAGGGCTGCTGAATGAATGGCCGGCGAACACCAGGCCATGATCTAGAAGCTGGAGTTTTCTTCTTTTTTATTTTTTTCAATTAAAAAAAAAAAGCAAATCTTGAATTCAGGCTTATTTCATGATGATTTATGACCTTTTCAAGGAAGAAACAGCAAACTCCTTTTAGGCTTGTTGGTTGGAGGGGTCGGCTGGCCTGATCCTAGGTGATTTCACTGTTTGTGCATCTGTGCAGGGCTGGAACCCAGCTAAGCTCAGTGATTACGAAAACAGCTTCGTAAGATAAAGTTTAAAGAAGGCCTTTATAAAGACACGATGGACGGCAGCTTTCCCTTTTCGAAATGGCAGCTGTGTGGGTCACGCAGGAGGCAAACTTAATAGGCAGCTATTATGTCAAACCACAAAGAACCCTGAATTCCGTGGCGGCTGCTCCTCTGACCTCACCGCCAACACACGGAGACTTAAATCCTCTTGTGGTTTCACATCCAGAAATGTGTCTTCCCGTAGCCCTCGTCCCGTGAGCGTCAGAGGAAAATCTTCCAGATCCATCGGCGCGAGGGCGACTGTGCTTCGCAGTAGTGGTCAAAGGCGGACAAGGGCTCCCTCGACCGCCAAGGGGCTCACGAGCAGGGGCAGGGGCCGGGGCTCCGGCGAGACCGGGGGAGACTGGGAAGCTCCGCTGAACCTTCGAGACCAGACTGGCATCGGCCCAGAGCCTCAATTCTGTGAATTCCAGTTTATTTCTACATCTGGTCTAGACTGGACTCTTGCTAAGAGCCCCAAGAACATTCGCCTCTTCCACCTCCACCTGTTCAGGGAGACAGAGCCCCCGTGGGATAGGAGGGTGCTATGGACAGAGGCTGCCCCTCCCCCGATTCAGATGGGGAAGCCCCAGCCCCTGATGTTACTGTGTTTGGAGATGGGGCCCTTAAGGGGGTGGTTAAGGTTAAATGAGGTCCTAATAGTGGGGTTCCGATCCAGAGAGACGGGTGTCCTGAGAGGAAGACACCGGAGCACGCTCCCTCGGGTGGGCGCCCAGCAGAAGCTGCTTCTCCATCAGCCAGGACGAGCCTCCCCGGACCCCAGCAGGTTCCAGAATTTTGAGAAGATCAGTCTCTGGTGGTGGTGGTGGTATTTTGCCACAGTAACCAGAGCAGGCTGCTCCCAGGGGGGTGACCCCCGGCCACTGCTCATTTAAACCTACCGTGTGTGTCCCTCAAGGCCCTTCCCCTGGACGTTCTAAGAATTTATTTCAACTGTGCCACTGGTTAGGAAATGTAGAGTATTTTGTGTTTGGCCTTAGGCTTGTTTCTTCCCTCCCCTGATATTTGTATTTGAACATAAGCGCAGAATAAACTGATCTATTTGCTTGCCCACCTGCCTGCCCCCTCATCCATCCATCCGTCTGTCCATCCGACTGTCCGTCTGTCCATCTGCCTGCCCACCCATTCACCCATCCATCCGTCCGCCCGCCCGCCCACCCACCGTGCAGCTCTGTCTGGGGGCTCAGGAGGACATGCTCGGGGGAAACTGGCGAACTGGCCTATGTGACTTGAAGGAAGAAGGGAGGCTGGAGAGACAGTGGTCACACCTTCCCGCTCACGAACACCCACCCCGACGCGGTCACGTTGGCGCCTCCTCTGAACTCTCTGGGGTGTGCAGCGCCCATAATAGTGTGTCTGCTTTAGAGACGGTGAGACGGAGGCCCGGGGACGTTGACTGCCTCGGCCCGGGCCGCGTGGCTGTTTGTACTGCAGCCCCGGGACTCCCTGCTGGCCCGAGAGACCAGGACGGCGACGCTGTGCAAAGGGGTGTTTTGGGAAATTGCTATAATGAACTGAATCCCATCCTATAATTTATAGAGGAGGAGGCGGCCCCTGTGGGTACTCCCCCTCCCTCGCCAACGTGCACGCCCCAGTCCCGCTTGTCTGGGAGCCAGAGGCCACCGACTCCGGCTCGGGACTCTCACGACACTTTATCTGAAATCCCTTCTCAAAACAATAACTATTTGCACAGGAATCGGCCCATTTGTTATCTCCCAGCTCATCTCTGAAAGGAAAGCCCGTGGCGAGGGAGGCCGGGCCGCAGCTTTGCTGTCGCTGGTTTGGAGCCAGGAGAGACCTTCCATTTCGCTTCCCAACAACTTCTGGAAATCCCTCTCCAAACAGGAACAAGGGCCTCCCTGGGGGCGCAGGGGTTAAAGACAGCGCTATCAAGCTGTCCGCAGCCACTGCAGTGCGAGTTCGATCCCCGGCCAGGGAGCTACCCACATGGCGCAGCAGACCTCTCCTGTCTCCCCACTGCTCCCCTCAGCAGTGGATTTCAGTCAGTCTGCCTGTTCTGCTCCCCGCCCTGTCTCTGGGGAATCCTCTCAGCCCCGCCTCCCACATCTCTGGCCTACACCCCAGTTCTTGTATGTATAAATAAGTAAATCCTTAAAAAAAAAAAAAAAAAAAAAAAAAAAACCAGAAACAACAATGTGAGACACAAACTCAGTCCTAGAAGAAACTAGGGGAGAGTCATGCACCGGGGTCAAGGTGGAGAGGAGCAGATGCAGGGCGCTGGGAGGAGGGGGTGCTGAAGACAGTGGGGGCTACCGGCCGTGCCCCGTCCTGCTTAGGCGAGGCTGGAGCAGGTGTCTGCTCCTGACTCACCCAAGGAGCTTCGAAAGTGCTGCTGCCCACCCCCTCCACGCGGGTCTCTTCGGGTGACTCATGTGATAAGGGACCTGAGGAGGAGGTGGAGGCCCCACCCGCCAGCTCCGTCCTCCCTGCTCTGGGCCCCTCGGCTTGGGGAGTGCCGGTGTCCTGCCAGCTCTCGCCCATCTGGGGAGGCTGCCACGTTCCGGGACAGCTGAGTGGGTGCACTTAATTCTAGGGTGCCGTGGGAGGATGCTCCTTGGCCAGCAGATGAGAAACTGCCTCCTCCTGGCAGCCTCCGCGGTGAGAAAGCCGGACCCGCGGCTCTGACACCAGCACCCGCTTCGCTCGCTTCGGCTGGCTTTCTCAGGACGCTGCAGGGAGACGGGGTTCATCGGGGTCAAGGAGGAACAAAGAATACTTTCCTTTCCAAGGACAGGAGACAGGAAATCCCAGGAAGGAGGGCTTCAAGGGCCATGGGGAATTTCCAGGGTGACGGTGACGGGAAGTTCAAGGACACATTCCGCACAGGCACAGAGTTCAGCTGGGCTGAGGGAGCCCGGCCCGGCCCGGAGGAGGCCCTGGAAGCAAAAGTGGAACCAAGGACTGACTATCAGATGGATTTAGCCACGTGAGGTGAGAGGCTGTCAAGGGGCGTGGGCAGACTTGGCACACGTCGAATTAAAACTAAGGAAATCTGGGCCTCCCTGGTGGTGCAGGGGTTAAGATGCAACCTATGGAGTAATCCACAGCCATTGCAGCAGAGTTTGATCCCCGGCCAGGGAGCTCCCCACAGGGCGCAGCAGACCTCTCCTGTCTCCCCGCTGCTCCCCTCAGCAGTGGGTTTCAGGAGATCTGCTTGTTCTGCTCCCCACTCTGTCTCTGGTGATCCTCTCACCTCCCACCCCTCTGGCCTGTACCCCAGCTCTTGTATGCATAAATAAATAAATCTTAAAAAAAAAATAACTAAGGCCATCCACCATAAGGCAACTGCTCAGGCTGGAACAAAGGCAGCGCTGCGGGAGAGAGAGGGAGCTCTGCGTCATTGCCACTTGCCTCAGCAGCAGACAGTGTTGATTATGCACGGGGCCAATAGAATACATATCGGATCCGGACCTCCCTGAAAGCAATCCCACTCAATCAGGATGCGGGAGCAGGAGCCCCAGCTCCCACCAGAGGAGGCCGGCGGGGGGGCCCGGGGCGGGTGGGGAGCAGGCGCGCGGGGTGCTCACGACGGGCGAGGGAGACTCCACGGAGCTGAAAGCCTCCCCGAGATTGAGCTGGCGAGAGTTGGCCCTCTTGTTCGGGCTCTGCCGCCAGCCCCTTAAACTACTTGACAAATCAAGCGAACACCCCCCACCCCAAGAACCAGGCCCTCCTGGATAAAAATGAAAACGCAGCCACCCCTTGGGCTGTATTCCGTTCCCGACTCCCACCCAGGTCGCTCGGAAGCCGGGCTCGACCCAGCACATGGCCGTGGAGCCGGGCCTCTCCCTGGGGCTGCCACCCCCGCACGGGTTCACGGTGCAAGGCTGGGGTGGGGGGCGTTAGCGCCAAGGCCAGGGGCGTGCACTGACACCCCCACATGTCCTGAGCACCCGAAAGTACAACTTGAATTTGGAAGCGGTTTGCGTCGGCGTCCAGCTGGGAAGCAGGCGAGTGTCAGCATCTGCGATTTTCATACACTCGAGGGGAACCCCTCCGTTCTTCCCCTGACACAGCAAGCCTGTCCACAGCAGACTAGAAAGAAGGTGGGGTTCCCGGGATCCCCAGAACTGCGGCAACATTGTGCACATTTCGTTCTCTTTGATCCATCATGAACTTGATTCTAAGGGACGGGTTTGAACGGCGTGATCTCTACCATGAACTCTTCCAGGCGTATTTATTTACACGCCCACCTACTTCCAGAAGGGTTTTGAGCTTGCTGTAGAGAAGTCAGTGGAGATCGTGGCTTGGTTCATAATCGCCAACACTGAGAAGTGATCCTGGCGCTCTGTGCCCTGGCAGGCGAGGGGCAGGCAAGCTGCTGGCTCGCCCGCATGATGGAAGAGCGTTCACCCACCAGAAGGGAGCTCCTAAGTACAGGAAGGCTCCAGGAACCTCAGCCACGGCTGCCAAGGGAAGAAGCCGGTTGGAAAGGGCCACACTTACCGGATGACTGCAGCTGCCCGTCTGGGAAGGGCTCGGGCACAGCTGGAACACCAGGCGTGCCAGTCATGGTGGGGGAGGAAGGTGGCGAGGTGGGGCCAGGGGATTTCTAGGGCTGGGAAACTGCCCTGATACTGCCGTGGCAGACACATGAGGTTATGCTTTGTCAAAGCCCTGAGAACACAGAGGTAGGATGCATGCCAGCCACGGGCTTTCTGTGACGAGGGCACCGCACTGATGCCAGACGCTAATGGTGGCCGGGAGGGGGGCGGATTGTCCACGGGCAGGACGGGGGCGTGGGGACTCCACTTTCTCTCTAATTCCTCTGTAAACCTAAAACTGCTTGAATGAATGAACCAAAGAATGAACGAATGAATGAATGAAAACAATCGGTGTCTCAGTAAAACCAAAAACCACTAAGATGAGAGCGTCAGGCACAATCACACCACGGAACTCAGGGTAAGCCGAATATGCGCCTCAACACAGACCTTTGTTCTGGACTCCCAGGAAGGCTGGGCGCTCAGAGCGCGTTCCCCACGGAAAGGAGATGGATCGGTTGTCGGGAGAGACGGGCCAAGTGGCAGATGAATTTGTCCCACAGTTTTTGTCCCTAAGGGGTCAGTGGCAGATCGGGGTCATGACCTTGGCTGGTCTCGCACCAAAGCTGTGCCTATGAACCCCCTGATTTAAACAACGCGGCGGGCCTGGTGGAGGGTGTAGGGAGCAGAGAGTGAGCCCATGGCGTGGGGGATGGAGACGCGGTCTCACCACCATCTGTGAGCACAGATCTGCCCCTGGGCGTCCGGGTGGAATCCAGGCTGTGCCAGATGTGTGTGGAGGCTTCCGCTTTTCCTTATCTGCTCCATTTTTTTTTCAAAGGGCTGCTTTAAACATCAGCGCACATGTGGTGATCTTATTAGGACCCGCGTAGGATCTCAGGACGTGTCCTCGGCTTCCTGTCCTGGCCAGGCGCCAAGGAAGCCTCCAGCCCCTCCGTGGAGGTTACCGTGGGAATGACTGTGATGATCAGGGGGTCCCCGTCCTTAACACGCGACGGGACCCAGACAAAGGCAATGTCTTGCTCACGGCGCACAGCAGGGAGCCCCAGCCCGCGTGCCAGGGCACAGGTTGACATCAGTTATGTGATAGGATGTGATAGCAGATCTCACGGAGATCTGCTCCTCTGGGTCAGGCCAAATTCTAGGGCACCCATGAGCATGTTGGGCGGGGACACTGCCCGGACCCAGGAGGAGACACCACGTGGCTTTCCTGCAGGCTACCAAAGGGCGACCCATCCACACCTGCTGCTCACCCACCTGCCCGGGGTGCCTCAGGGCCAGCTGCAGAGGACTCCCATCTCTCTAGCGCCAGCTGACCTTGGGGTGTGGGGGTGCCTGCAGGGTTGCAGATCTGGAGTTAACAGGACGAGAACGTTTGGACCCCAGATCTTCTCAACACCCTCCGTGCCCCAAAACAGCCACAACTTCCTCTCATTTACTCCAAAGGAGTGTCTTGGAGTCTTGCCAGACTAACTGCTAAGAGGCCTGTGTGTTTCGGGGCCCAGCCACCCCTGTCAGCAGCGTCCAGCTGCTGGCCCTGTGTCTTCGCTCTCCTGGGCTGTGCTAGTATTTCTGGTGGGTGTGTTGCTTTGCCTGGTGCAGGGGAACCCCATGGGGAGCACATCTGGGGTTTGTTTGTTTTGTTTTGTTTTGTTTTGTTTTGTTTTTGGTAACTTACAGAGGAACAGTGGAGTTATTTAAGAGAATCTCAAGGCTTATGAATCCAGCCTCAGAAAGTGTTAGTTCTCTGTCGATGACTTTTCTATTAGTTTACACGAAGACTGCAGACTCTGAGGGTGAAACCTCTTTCCAGGGGTACCCCACCGAGTCAACAAATGCCTGCATTTTCTCAGCTCTCCAGGACAAAGAACTTGTTCGCAGCAGCAGCTCCTGGTGCTCTGGGCTGCCAGGGATGGCCGAGGGGGGGCCGCTCCTGCAGCCAACATAGCACTCGACTTTTCATCCCGGGAATTGTTGCTGGAGCCGCTTGCTGTGTCTTAGGATGCACAGTCACAAAATGGCGTCTTGTGAAAACCACATTCAGTAGTTCTGTTGTCAGGAGTGAGGACTATGAATTGCATCTTTAGCTAAAATGGAGATGGATGTGATTATACGTTCGGTCTGTGAGCTCTTCTCTTTCAGTGAGGAAGGGAGACGGTTCTTGGCGCTACACCTTAGGAAAAGATGTTTCCTTAAAAGGAAAGAGAGAGGCTGTGTGCATGGTCACGTATTTTTTTTTTTTTTTTTTAGATTTATTTATACAAGCACTGGGTACAGTCAGAAGCACAGGAGGGCGAGAGAATTCACCAGAGCCAGAGCGGGGAGCAGAGCAGGCAGAAGGACCGAAGTACACTGCTGAGGGGGCAGCGGGCGGCTGGAGGGGTCTGCGCGCCATGTGGGACCCTCCTCCGGGGGCCGGGGAGCAGCCGGGGATCGAACTGGCGCTGCAGAGGCTGCGGCAGCTTCGCAGCCCAGCGCTCAACCGCTGCGCCACCAGGGGAGGCCCCATGGTCACATATTTTTTTAAATTACAGATACATTGAAAAATAGAAATATTTTTGAAATAATAATATGCAAAAAAAAAAAAAAAAAAAGGAAAACAGAGAGAAAAGGGGACCAGCGATAAAGAGGCAGAAACCTTGACTGTTAGAAAGGTGGGAGCCGCCTCTGGGCCCAGACTTGGCCTGAGGACAGGGGGTGGAGGAGGCGTGTCCCAGGCTCCGCTGAGGACCAATGGCCTCGTCCCACTCAGCGTTTCCCGGTGGGATTTCCTATGTTCAGGTGCTTTTACAACTTAAGGCGATGCGGGTTTTGTAACGAGACTTAGATAACTCAGCCGTGAGTCGCTTCCTTGTGTTCTACCCCTGCATCTGCTCCGCCAGCCCAGCCAGGCCTTTGTGGGCCCTGGAAGTCCTTGAAGGACCGGAGGCTGAAGGCAAAAGCCCACATAGGTCCAGTCCCAGAGGAACAATCGGTTTCGGTCTCCACCTCCCTGGGAATGTGGTGGAGAGGAGGGGGAGGAGGGCCAGGAGGCCCCTGGAGCTCAGCACAGCTTTGCAATCCTGCTTCTGAAGGGCCAGAGAGCCGCAGCTCACTCTTGTTCTGGTCACTCTACCCCCGCCCCAGGACCTCCCGGAGTCCCCTCCCTGGCCTTCCTGGCCACTGGCCTGACAGCCACCGGGCTGCCTTGGCTTCCCGGCCACTAATGTTCGTGCCCTCGTCTTCCCCCAGCCAGTGGCGGTAGGTTTATTTTGTGTTAAACACAATAGATTGTGTCGTTGAGAGCTCGGGGGTCTACGAGCCAAGGAGTCCTGAGGCATATCTGGAGACCCCCAAGGGGCCCCCTACTGCTCTAGCCTCGTGATGTGATCCCATGAGCTCTTCGCAATCCTCTATCAGCCAAGCCTGGCCTGGTGGGACGGCCTAGCTGGTGGGTGACCGTCCGGCTGGATGGGCTGGGTTGGCAAGAAGGTGTAACAGGGGGGTCCCCAGGAAAGGGGAGTTTCCAGGTTTCCTGCCCTACCCAAGGGAGGGTGGAGCTGGGCAGGGAGAGAAGCTGCAGAGGAGACTGAGGAAGGAAGGAGCAGGATGGAGCCAGAAGGAGCCCTGGAAGAGGCACGTGGAGCAGGGACACGTGAAGAAACTGTTTGCCTTTCGGTCGTGGACGGGGTGACACAGATGTGGGTGAGACCCGTGGGGAGGTGACAATTACAGTTTTTGTCTTGATTTTGATTTTGCTCTTTTCCTTCCAGACTTGTCTGGTTGTTTCTGACCCTTTTCTGTGGGTCCCCACTGGAAGGGGCTTTGGACTGTGGCAGGCTTTGGGGCCTTGCTCTGAGCCGATCCCACTTGGGTGGACTTTTACCCACGGGGGGACAGGTTAGAAACTATATTCCTGTCCTTTCCTGTATTGTTTCCTGATTGTACTAAAGTTCCTTCCCATTAAAGTCTCAAAGTGTCATATGTTTTGTGTTGATGCAGCGGGTGGCAGAACCTATTTAGAACAGGCAGGTTTGCAGGGTCTGGGCTGCCCCTCTCCCTGCCCTGGAACAGATGTACTGATATGGGCAAACCTTGCGATGCACAAAGAGCTACAGACAGCCGGTCTTTGTGGTTCCTGGCAAGTAGTCCCTGAAAGAGTTTCTGGAGCGACAGAGCGTCTTTTGTATGCTAATGAGGTGCTGCTGGCTGGGGGCCCCTAGCCAACTGCAGGAGCGCAGGTGTCTCCAGAGAGACCAAAGTGTAAGGGGAGGGCTGGGCTCTGAGCCCTGCCCCTGCCCTCCACGGAAGGAAGAGGGTCCAGACACAGCTTATCACCAAAGGCCAAGGCCTAACCAGTCATGCCTGTACAATGAGACCCCCCTAAACAATGGGGGGGGAAGGGTGGCTGGCTTGGGGAGCACCTGGAGGTGCTGGAGAGTGGAGCCCCTGGGAAGCCATGGACACGCCCCAAGCTTGTCCTGGGCATCTCTTCCACGTGGCTGTCCTGGTTGCATCCTTTATATCATCAGTGACAAGTAAAATTCTTTCCAACATTCTAGAAACTTTTCCAACAAATTAGCGCACCCGAGGAGGGAGTTCCTGGGAACCCCTGATTGATAGCCAGTCAGTCAGAAGAACAGAGGCCCCAGGGACTTGTGATTGGCGACCAACGTGTCCCCTGGGGCCAGGCCTGTGAGACTTGACAATAATGCTGGTGGAGTCAGAATGGGATTCAATTCTTGGACATCCACTTGCTGGCACGTGGGCTGTGCAGGGCGGTTGCTGTGAAAACAGGGCATCGGGCAATTGCTCTGGTTGATTTCTTCTGGCTTATCAGTTTGTCATTTGTTTTCTGTGAGCTGCATTGATATGAATCAACCTGGGAGACGTTTGGGAACATACCGAGCTGGACCTCAGCTCCGCGTTCTCACTGGGAGACTCCAGACAAGACCCCCCACCCCCAGGCACCCACCAGCCACCTGGTTTCATCTCTTTGGTTTGGAGACAAGACACAGAACAATCAAGGAAGGCGCCTTGAAGCTGCAGGGAGACCAGAGCCAAGAGGAACACCAAGTCCCTGGTGGCCGGTTCTCTGCCCCGTGGCTGGTTCTCTGCCCCGTGGCAGGATGGCTTCCTGGCAGAAGGCAGGACGTCTGGGAGGTCTGGGCTCTTAGGCAGAGTCGCAATTTCTTGTTGCCACCCACCTCTCCATCCCTCCCCATCCTGCCTTCTCCTCCTCCACTGCTCGGCCTCTGCAAGCAGCTGGCTCTGCTGCCCCCTGGCATCCTCTCAGCCTGCGGCTGCCTCGTCCCCTCCCACTGGGAAATGCCCACGCGGCCAGGCGGGAGGTGGTAGTGGACGCACGGTGCCCACCACCCCGACCTTAGCTTGCACTCGGCAGCCCCTGTCTCCTCCTCCTCATTCCCGTGCACCCACGGACTAATCCATTTGTCCCACCGACTCTTCCAGGAAAGGGCTTCCGGACCTTCCCTGCCCCCCCACCAACCCCCTTTGGTGCTTAGCCCCCTTCCGGGGTTGTCCTGCCTCCAGCCTTTCTTGGAAGCAGCTCGGGTGGTTTCTCTGGCTTCGGTCTCGGAGGGCGCCTCCCCACGGCCTGGGGACTGAGTGGGAGTCTCCCCGCACAGCCTCCAAGACTAGAAACCTCCACCAGCACTGCTCCTGCTGCTGCCTCCCACCATGGACCCGAGGCATGCAAAGGACAGCCCTTGGCCTCCTCAGCAAAAGGGGGGAAAGCAGTTTTTAAAATACTGAGATAGAATTCACACTTTAAAAGTATGTGATTCTGGGGTGGGGGGAGGTTGTGTGTATTCAGGGGTTTAGCAACCAACATCATGATCTACTTTGAGAACAACTTTATCAGCCCCCCAAAGCAGCCCTGTACCCATCTGCCATCGCTCCCTACTTCCCCCCAACCCCTCGGCCCAGGTGGCCAGGGCCCTCCCCTACCCGTGTGGATGCGCCTGCTCTGGGCAGCTCCCTGAAACGGAGTCAGGGAACACGTGGTTTCCGGCCTGCCTTCTCTCGCCCGTGGGAGTTTCCGAGTCGACCCACACTGCAGCCCTTATCAATATCTATTTCCTTTCCAAGCAATTCTCCACTGCACGGATGCGTCACATTTTACTTCGTCCAGCAGTTGCTGCACATTTGAGTTGCTCTCCCTTCTTGGCTCTCGTGAATAGTGCTGCTGAGTCCCGAGATGGAGGGCAGATGATGGGGTTTGGTGCGTGGGGTTCTTGGGTCCCCCGAGAAAGCATTCAGCAGAGGTTCCCATTCATCAGCACACGGCAAGTTTCTTGAGGAAAGAGCAAGGAAGGAGGTGTCTGCACAGACATAGCGGACAGTCTTACAGGCAAGAGCTATGTTTTGCCGGGGTAAGGGGAGTTCTTTTATACTGTTCTTTGATGGAATTCTTGTGGAAATTGTCCCTTTGGGGTCAGATTGGGTTGGTCTTCTAAGATTGCTAATCCTCTCTGCACCCACCTCTGGCTGATAATCTTTTCTGACCACACCTTAGATTCCTGGAAACTTCCAGAGCCAGGTTTAGTCAAAGATTCATTGCTCATCTCCACCCCTGGTGTCTCTCCTCATGAGACCTTCTGCCCTAAACTTTTCTACTCTAAGATCCCATCATTTGTGTGGACACAGCATCCATCCTCTTAGGTGTGTCCCTAGGAGCGGAATTGCTGGGTCATGTAGGAGCTGCATGGTGAGGCTTTGAGGCCCCCCAGACTTGGCCTTTGAGGTCCCCCCCAGACTTGGCCACAGCAACTGCACCATCACACCCACCTCATCTTCCTGGACCTCACCACCACTTGTCACTGTCCATCTTCCGGTCCCGGCAGCCGAGGGGTATGCCTCAGCCTGTTGTCGTTTTTGTATAGCCTGAGAACTAAGAAGAGTTTTATACTTTTAAAGGCTTATAAAACACACACATGAGAAGACAAGGTGACAGAGGGGGTTGGGTTTGTAACAGGGTGGTCCCCAGGAAAGGGGGAGGTTCCCTGCCCCACCCAAGGAAGGGTGGAGCTGAGCAGGAAGAGGAGAAGCTGCAGAAGAGACTGAGGAAGGAAGGAAGCAGGATGGAGCCAGGAGCCCTAGAGGAGGAGCCTAGAGACACGTGAAGAAACTGCGCTTGTCTTTGGGTTGTGGACTGGGTGACACAGATGTGGGTGAGACCCGTGGGGAGGTGACCATGGCAGCTTTTATCTTGATGTTGATTTTGCTCTTTTGCTTCCGGGCTTGTCTGGTTGTTTCTGACCCTTTGCTGTGGGTCCCCACTGGAAGATGCTTTAGACTTGTGGCAGGCTTTGGGGCCTTGTTCTGGGCCAATCCCATATGGATGGAGTTTTACCCACGAGGGGACGGGTAACTTTGGGTGCTTCATTTAGAAACTAGACTCTTTGCCTTACCTGTATTGTTTCCTAGTTTTATTAAAGTTCCTTCCCATTAAAGTCTCCTATGTTTTGTGTTGATGCGGCAGATGGCAGAACCCATTTAAAATAGGCAGGTTTGCGGGGCTTGGGCTACCCCTCTCCCTGTCCTATAACAGGTTCCCAGGGCCAAGGCCAGCACTACTGGCCTTCAGGCATGGCCTCCACCCCTGCACCTTTAATCATTGACCTACCTGCCAGCGTCTGCGGGGCTCCCGGCTGTGAGCACTGGGCTTTCTCTGCTCTGCCTCTTTGCAACTCCTAAGGCCTGGAGGAAACCTCTGTGTGCATTTCCAGGTCTTGTCACGACTCCTGCACCCAGGATGTGGCTCTGGACACGTGTTCACGGTTTTACCCCTAGTCTGTCTGTGACCCTGGAGGACAGAAGTTGGGGTTTGTGGCATCTTCCTGGTCTCCCGTTGAGCCCCACACAAGCTTACTGAGCTCATGGGGCACAGAGGGGCCCGCACAGGGGTGAATAAGGGTGTTCTCTGGAAATGCAGCCAGGACCATGTGACTCACAGCCTGCAGAGCGTCACCAGGCAGGCTCCTTCCTGGGGGTGGGGGAGGGGGGGTGAGGGGGGGCTGGTCCCAGCAGGCGCAGCCACACAGACCAGAGAGACTCCTTCCTGCTAGAAGTTACCGTCTCAGCCGCAACCCAGGGCCTCCTCTCCCTCTGCCTGGGGCCTCCAGGCTGGGTCCCCTTTAGGAAGTCAGCATGTGATGCTGTGGCCGGTGGAAGTCACTAGAATCCCTCAGCAGGTCTCTGTGGCCCCCTCCCCCTTGTTCTGGCTCTTGTAGAATGGCCCCTCCCACCCCCTTAGCACTGGGGTGGCTGTTCAGTGGGGACATGTGTCGCAGGGAGTCTCCCAGGCCCCCGTGGGTTTTGTTTCCTTCTTCCTGTTGCTGCAGGGACCACGGGATTATGTGACCGATGAAGCCTCCCTGTTGGGGCAACCCTCTCATCAGAAGCTTCCAGACCCCTATGGAGGTCGGAAGATGGCCTGACCCAGCCAATGCTAACTGATGAGCCCATACCCCTGGGGGGCACCCAAGGGAGGGCCCTGAGCAGCAGCCGTAGGTGGCAGGGTGGACCAGGTCCTGGAGGGCGGGTGGGGCCAGGGTGGGGAAGCCCAGGGAATGTCCGGGGGCAGCGCCACATCCCGTCTATTTTTCTTCCTGGGGTATAGCGCATTGAGGGTGACGGCTCACTTTCCAGGGAAGAGGCTACCCTGGAGCATTTTCACCTGGGCCTGGCGCTCAGGTGTTACCTGTCCCGTGTTACCTGGCAGCCAATGCAGCAGAATCGCAAACGGATCTGTTTCTAGCATGCAAAGCCGAGGTGTTTCCAGCCCAGCTCTGGGGTGACAGTGGCCAAGGCCACTAGCGGGAGCCACGTGCAGGAGCCACCCGAGGTGGGAGGGGCAGAGCCCGGCCCAGGGCCAGGGGCTGCAAAGCGCACCCTGGGACCGTCTTGCCACAGGTCACATGTCCCTTTCTCCCATGACTTCCATGAGCCTCGCTTAGAAATAATGACACGAGTTATTCTAGAAGCAGCATGAGTGCTTGCAGCGAGACCCGCCAGCTCCGAGGTGCAGCCTGGAATTCAGAAAACCACGATGAGCTCCATCCCCGCCCACCCGGAGGACACCGGCTGTGTGACTTTCAGGGAGCCCTGCCAGGGTGTCCCGAAGCCCCTCCAGTCAGGGGAGCCCTTCCCCAGAGGCCGAGGGCGCAGGAACGGGAACAATGCCGTCATTTTATTCACCAAGTGACTAAATCACAATCCCCGGCCAAGAAGCCCAGGTGCAGGTGTTTCTCGCAGGGAGCCGGGCTTTATGGGCGCAGCCTATCAGGAGGCGATAAGAGGTTCTGGGCGCCCGTTCCCTGCGGACCGGAGGCGTTTCAGGAGCCCGGAGTGTGAAACACCTCAGGATGACTCATCGCCACGGCCGTGATCTCACGGAGGAGTCTGTCGGTGTAAACACGCGCACTCCTGAGACCTGCACCGGGGCCCCCAAAGGACACAGTGTGGGGACACCCCCGCCTGGTTACAGCGGGACGTGGGGTCAGGTGGAAAAGGCAGCCGGAGGGGAGGCGGGACTGGGCCCTCCTGGGGTCCTCCCATAGCTCCCCGGCGCTCCCACCATGGGCCCCTCAGAAGGGTCTCCCGGGCCAGCTTCCTTGGGGAGGTGGCTTGTCACGGCCACTCGGCCACTCGGTGTCACAGCGACCGAGCCCTGGAGGCAGCCGCGAGCTCTCTGAGGGACGTTTCACAGCCTCACAGCCCCGTCCTGGAGCGAACGCCGGGCCCGCCAGCCTCACTCTCCCGCCTTCCCCAGCGCACCTGCCAGCGGGTGAGACAGGCAGGGAGGGCTCCCCCTCACCCCCACCAGTGAGGGAATTTTCCATGAGGTCAGAATCTGTGCCTCGGCCACCTTCCCTTTTCCGGGCCCACTCTTCGTTGTAATGAATTAAACTAAAGCTCTTCAAAAATACCCAAAATACCCAAGCTGCAGCTCTCCTCGGAGAGCTCCTTTCATAATCCGGAGAGACGAATCCATTATGATTTTCATGCGAGGCAGCAACACTCAGTGGTGGCCCGGAGGGGCTCTTGGCTTCAGCAGCTGCTACTTGGGGGGTCTGGGGGGATTTCTCTGCAGCCTCTGAGCCTGGCGGTGGGGGCTGCTGCCTTGCAGGACCCCTGTGGCTCTCCCCCTCCCTGAGCTGGTCCACCTCCGTGGTCTCTGCAGCTCCTACCAGAAGTCAGACTAAATGCAGCAGTGGAAATGGGGTGATGGGTGCCACACATGCTGCCAACAAGTTTGGGGTCAACAGCCAACCTTTAAGTGGGTAGGGGGCTCAGGGGGAAAGGAGGCGGGGGGGAAAGGAGGAGGGAGGGAGGGAAGCAAGGAGATAGAAGGTTCTCTGGCACTGGTCCCAAGCATTTTACTCACAAACTGGTTGAGGCCAGTGAGACAGGATGTTCCGCAGAGCAAAGATCATGTGATCGCGCAGCGTGAACAAACAGATGGTGTATCATTAACAAAATGCAAGGCTGCGTTTCACCGTCTCTGCAGGGTGTCAGTGACCCAGGCAATTTAATTAAAAACATAAAAAAATAAAATGTGACAAAGGCCAAAGTTTCATCCTGTGCAGTCACCCTCACCCACAATGTGGAGGGGCTGCCCTGAAACCAGGGTCCAACGTCTGCCCCCTCCCTCCCCCCTGGGGAAGGACTATCCTGCAGCCATCGCCCACATGACTGCCCTGGGGTAGCACCACCCTGGGCTGCAGGGGCACCCTCCCGTCCTGCCCCCAGTCATGCCCGCAGATGCTCCCGAGCAGGCACGAGCAGGTGCCGAGGTCACACCGGTTCTGAGAAGCAGGGGCTACGCGGCGAGGTCAGGGCCTGGGCCAGCATGGACAAGCTGTGATGGGTGTCCGGAGGCTGTCGTGAGCTGGCGCCTGGGGGGCTGCTGCGGGGCGCCTGGGGGGCTGCTGCGGAGCCCCAACTCGCAGGGTCCCAGGGAGGGCCTGGTGAGCGGCAGGTTGCAGCAGGGAGGAAATGAGAGGGACAGGCAGGGGCAGGAAGGGAGAAAGGCTCAGTGGGTCCCTAGGGTGAGCTGGGAGCTGTGAGAAGTGCCAGGAGTTGAGAGCACTTGGCGGGAGGAGAGCCAGCTTGCCACGGCCCAGCCTGCAAAGAACAGTGGGACGCTGGGGGACTTCCCCTGCAAAGAGGAGCTGCAGGAGCTCTTCGGCAGGGAGCTGGTTTGATGAGCTCTGCATGTCCCGCACTCCTTGGGCAGACCTGGGGCCAGCAGCTTTGCAGGTGAAGAGGGCTGAGAATTTACACCAAGGCGAGAAAACCCCGGGAGAGACTGGAAACGCCAGAGGGAGTTGGCAAGATGGCAGGAGTCTGGGTGTGCAGGCGTATACAGGTTTGCAGAATCAAGGGGTTTTTAGAAATATAGATCATCAGGGGCTTCTGAGGATGTGAATGCAGATCCTGAGAATGTGGAGGACTCGCTTATACTTCAGCATCGGTGGAGAACAGTAGCTTTACAGAAATGCCTAAAACTTCATTTGGGCGCAGTGCGATATCTCAACAAGGCACAAATCTCACTTCAAAGACTTTCAGGAGAATGTGCACGTGTTGCATCTGAAGGCCCCTGTTTTTTATTTTATTTTGTTTTGTTTTGAGCAGCTGGCCAACAGGGGATCGCACAGGGCAGCACACACAAGGGCCCATCTCAAACTGCTTTCCCATCTCTGCACTCACCACCCGCTCGGCATTTCCTGACACTGTGCACCCAGCAAAAGTCTGCTCTCGAGACTGGGGTGGGGAACAGGACCCTGAGGTTCTAGTGGGGGAAGGCAGACAGAGCAACAAAAGCTCAGTCATTTTTGCGCAGACAGGAACTTTCCTGTGTTGTCTGTGTTCTGAATGACAAGAAGAACCCGGTCACACAGTCAAAGAAGATCCTCTAAGCAGAGGGAACAGCTGGTGCAAAGCTGGAGAGAGCTTTGAGCTGGAGAGAGGCTGGTATGTTTCAGGAAACAAGGTCAATGGAGCTGGGGCGGGTGGAGCGAGAGTAGGACTGGAACAGCATAAGAGGAGTGGAACAGTAGAAGGAGTGTGGAGAGGCTGGCAGGGCCAGGTCACACCGGGCAGTTAAAAGGACTGGCGTTTATTGGGGTAAGGTGCACGGAACAGCCATCGTAAGGGGGTCTGAGCAGGGGCGTCATGGAAGCGGCCCACGCTGTGAGAGCAGCCTGAGTGCTTGCGAGGAAAGCCCTCTGGGTGTCGGTGACGGCCAGGGAGGGGTCACTGCGGGATCCGGGCATGACAGGACCGTGGTCACACCGGGCAGTAGCGAGCCAGATGGGCAGGAGCAGTGGCGCGGGACGGGCTCTGGGCCGACCGGGCCCAAAATGGGAACGAAGGACGAAGCCGGCCGGGCCTGGGCCCCTCGCCGAGAGGGCGGCTGGAGGGGCAGCCGGGGCCCTGCGCAAGGGTTCGGTCCCTTTCCCCACGCACTGAAGACATTCTTGGCTGGGAAGGGCGGGGTCGGGAACGGAGGCCCCAGCGCGCGTCAGAACCGGGGAGAGCGAGCTCAGACGCCCCGAGGAGCCCCACCCCCGAGTCCTGAGTCACGGGGCGGGGCGGGGCGCGGCCGCGCGTGTCCAGGGACCGCCCGGGCGCAGGAGGGGCGGCGAGTCCGCGGGCGGCTGGGGGTGGGCGCCGAGACCGGGGCTTGAACTCGGGCCGCAGACAGACAGACAAGAGGAAAGTGAGCTTGGAGCACGCCCAGGCTGGTCCGGTCCGGCCAGAGCTGGACCCTGACGCAGGCCCCGGCCTCCCCGGCACCGGGCATCCGTGTCTGGGCATGCACGGCCTCAACCACGGGGGGAAAGAAAATGAAACCACCTGGCAACCACACCTGGGACGGAAATCAGCCAATCACCGCTTGGCAAACTTTCCACCAATCACAGCTGCACTGACTGAATATTTCATTTGCATAAAGCTGGCCTAGCCCCGCCCCCTCTCCCTATATAAAGCAGCCCCCGGCCAGGCTCCAGGGCAGGCGCCCCGCAGGTGTGCTGTCCCCCCCCCCACCCCTGCTCCTGGAGTCTGTTGTTTCCCCAAGGCTGTCCTGTTGGGCTTGTAACTTGGTGACTGTCACTAGACCAGACTGACTGCAAGGAGGAAGCTTTGTTTGCTCACATTTTAAGTTAGAGTAGAATGTTTAGGGGGGTGCAAATTTCAGTTTTCATGACAGCTTGCTTTAACCCAAATTCTCAATCCTTCGATCAACTTCAAGTCCTAATCGCACCAGGCTTGCGGATTTCTACTGTTCTGAAATGTTTTGTTGCAAAACACAGTAACATTCAATAATTCCACCTGCTCATCATAATTGGCAGTATTTTTAGTGCCGGTACTATGTAAATATACATACGTGCATGCACGCACACATACACGAACATAACTGCCAATTTTTTCTCATCAACTTGGCATGTACACATAATTCAGTAATAACCTGAGTAAGAAAATGCACCAACTTTTATTGTTCCGTTTAATCAATGGTAGACTCAGGTTGGATACAATACACATTAACCAACTACTGTATAAATGTTTGGCTCTTCGAGAAATACTAAAAAGCAGTGTTTTGCCAGGACAAGTCCAGATGCTGAGAGGGAGGCTGGAGGGGCGGGCAGGTCCCTCAGTGAGAGTTTGGTTCCTTTCCCCCATGCACTGAAGAGATTCTTGGCCGGAAAGGGCAGGGTAGGAAACAGGCTCCAGCATGAGGTCCAACAAATCTTGTTGGTGCTATAAGATCCTCACACTATAAACCCTAACGGAGTAAGAGAGGCTATTACAAATGCTTCTTTGGTCAAAACGGCCTTGTCCGCTCACCCTCTGTGAGTTTGTCAATGCCCAAATTAGCACTCTATCCAGAATCTCTATTGCCAACCCACTTTGTCTATAAAAACTCTCTCTCCTTCAAATGATTCTTCCATAAATCATCTTTAAATTTTCCCATCCCAACGTGATCTTTTGCTTTCAGCATCCTTGCAACAACTGTAGTGGCTGATATTTACACAATTTTGAATGTAACATGTTAAATAAAGTGTAATAATATAATGAATCTAGTGTAGTGAATCCTTGGACTTAGCCCCAAGAACTTGATCACCAATCACTTGTGTCCACCCATGTCATCCTTCCCTCTTCTCAGCCCTCCAAAGTAACTGTGAGCTTGAATTTTGTGTTTCTCGTGGCTTTGCTAGATTTACCAATGATTGAAAGAGAAATGACTGTGCATTTTCAGTGTCTCCCTGGATATCTATCAATTTCTATGGTGTGAGATGGTTTTCTTAGGTACATATGCATTTAGAATTCTTAAGTCTTGCTGATAAATCGAAAATTTTATTATTATATAGTGACCTTATCTGTCTATTTGATTTTGTGAGATTGATGTAGTTAAGCCAATTTTCCTTTGGATACTATTTTCCTGATATATCTTTTTCCATTCTTTTGCTCTCAACCTGCCCAAGTCTCTTTGCTTTATAGGACACACCAAAATTTAATCCCAAAGAGGATCTTGTCAGACTGATACTGTCAGCCTCCTAACTCATGGTTAGTCCATTCATGTTTGGGAGGATTATGGATATTGTGACTCATACGTTGCCATCATCTTTAGGAGGAAGCCTTGGAGAATAGGAATCCCAAGGTCATATGTCTTACTTGTAATCAAAGTAAGTGGGCTGACAATGCAGGCAGGTGGATTCACCTTGCTTCTACTAAGTTTTACATCTTGAGAAAATGTTATTTTTCTGATTATGTTTAGGGATGAAGCCAAAGCTTTGAGATATTGATGAATCCACATGATTTCTCAAAACTTTTCTCGGGCCTCCCCCCGTGGTGCAGCGGTTGAGCGCTGGGCTACAAAGCTGCCCGCAGCCTCTGCAGCGCTGGTTCCATCCCCTGCCACCAGCGACGGTCCCACATGGAGCACAGACCTCTCCTGCCGCCTGCTGCTCCCCTCAGCAGTGTATTTTGTCAGTCTGCCTGTTCTGTTCCCCGCTCTGTCTCTGGTGAATCTTCTCACCCTCCTGTGCATCTGGCCTGTACCCCAGTTCTTGTATAAATAAACACATCTTTTTAAAAAATGGGAAAAGTTTATTTTAAAAAAAAAAAAAGGATAATCACACCTGCCTCCCTGGGATTTTTGCTGTGTGAGTGGCATTACCTGGCCTGTAGCAGGTGCCCGTGGGCCTCCATGTCTTTTCTCTCCCTCCATCCCCTTTCCAGGCTCTCGGTGATGTCAAGAGCACTTAGTAAATACAACCAATGTGCTATGTCATTGTGATGATTACTTATTAAAATCGCTTTGTTTCCCGACTGGGGTGATTCAGCTCAATGAAAAGAAAGATTTGTGTGGCTCTGGCTGAGAAAAACTTCGCTAAACAATGACTGCTTCATCTCAGCAGCCCGTTTCCCTGTGGGTCATGATGTCAGTCTACACTGGCATCAATTTCAGGTAATTACCAAACTTTCTGAAACTTTATGTTTGCTTATTTGTCTTAGGGAAGTTAGAGTGTGACTGGGTAACATGATTGCATTGTCCGGAATTTGCAAAGATCAAAACAAGATCTGAAATGGTACCAGAAAGAATGAGAAGTTCCCTATGTGTGAGAGAGCAGAAATGCCACAGGCTGCACCCTGAACAGAGTAGGAACTGAGAAGTATCCTCCCTTCTGGGTTGTCTGTGTCAGCATGTGAGCCCCTGGACCTTCCAACTTGCATGTCCTAAAGGGGTCTGGCCGCCTGTGCGCACAAAGGCAAAGCAAGCTCTTAGCATGAAAGAACTTTCATAGAATTAGTGTGCATAAAGAGAGAGGAGACAGGAGACTTTCACTAATAATAGTTTCCCAACAGAACACCCCAAATCACCCATCCCTTTGTGTCTGAGGTCATTCAGCAAGTGGCAAAATCAGGATTTGAACTCAGGTTCTCTGCCCCCGTAGTCTGTGTTTATCGGCTTAAATGTTGCTCCCAAAAGTGACTTTTCCTGTTACTTGGCCAGAGTCTGCTTTTTGACTTTGGGTTTGGAGCCCAAAATCCACTTCAACTCCATCTATGGCACTTTTGACCATAGATGGCGTGTGATTTCAAAGTCTATAATTACAACTCATCCACTTAACATCAGGATTATAAATAAGGATGGAGCCAGGGTATTGTGCTACTATTGGCACACATTCCCTTTCAAAATATAAGAATTTTAAATACTCTTTGGTGAAAATATCTCCTGTGAGCTCTTTATCATAAAACACTGCCAGTCAGCTGAAGAAGAGATGTGTAATTTTTATTGCTGGAGAAAAAGGTGGCAGTATTTGTGAAAGATGTCAATTTTATGCACAAAAACAACTATTAAGAACATTCAAGATGGGCCTTCCTGGTGGCACAAGGGGTTAAGTCTCAGCACCATGAAGCAATCCGCAGCCACCACAGCATGAGTTCGAGCCCTGGCCAGGGAGCTGACCCACATGGCGCAGCAGATTTCTCCTATCTCGCCCGCTGCTCTCCTCAGCAGTATATTTCAGTCAATCTGCCAGCTCTTCTCCCCACCCTGTCTCTGGTGAATCCTCTCGCCCCCCACACCTCTGGCCTACACCCCAGCTCTTGTACACATAAATAAATAAATTTTAAAAGAAAAAGAACGTTCAAGAGGTCAAGCAATAGGGAAATACATAGACATGATATGAATAGTAAGAGTGTGTTAGATAACTTTCAGGACATTTTGCAAATAAAGACTTATAAGAACGTCAATAATTTTATAAGGTAAAATAAGAGAGATTAGATTAGATCATCATTCTAATTGTCCAATTCCCTGGTGACTTGAATTTCAAACACCAGGCCAAGTCTTTAAAGGCTATATTTAATTTCTAATTAGATCCATTTAGGTTATGAGTGGTTTGGGAAAAGCTCCTCTTGTAAGATTCCCAAGCTGGCGTGATTCCTGAGAAAGTCAGGGCCAATCACAGATCAGCTATTTGCAGCCTAATAATTTCAAGGGCAAAATTATGAAAGGTGTTTTGAAGATTTCGTGGGCGGGAAGTGCAGTTAACTCAGGGATCAGGTACATTTTCATGTGATGATGGGGGGTAGGGCCCTCACCTGCAAGGTTTTCAAAGCAGTCCTGAAACAGATAAGAGATTTGTTTATTTTCCTAATTGTATAAATGCACAATCTTTGCATACCTCAAACCGGGCGAGAAGGCACACGCATGGAAATGTAAGATAATTCAAGTGTATAGCATTTTTTTTTTTTTTTTTTTGCGTCGAAGAATTGGGGTGTAGGCTAGAGGAGCTGGGGGTGGTCAGAGGGGAGCAGCGGGCAAGACAGGAGAGGTCTGCTGCGCCACGCATGGGTCAGCTCCCTGGCTGGGGATTGAACTCAGGCCCTCAGGTTGCAGTGGTGATATCACTGAGACTTAGCCCCTAAGTCCCCCCCAAATCATGTGCAGTGAACCAGTGGACCACCCTAAAAATGGATGCAATTTTTAAAAATTAATTTGATGCCCATCAGAAAAAGAAAAGAAACCCAATTTGACAAGGTGTGGTCTTTCATATTTCACTTCTTTCACTTATCATACATTTCGCTTATCATACATTTGTCCCAAACAAATTTATAGCCTCTAAGTCAGTTTTCAAAATAAGACAAAGGATCCTAGTGGGATTTGAGTTGACTTCGCTGCTTTTATTGGATACCCTGGGGAAGGACTGGTCACTGTAGCAGTCCAGTTCTCTCAGGAAATCAGTGGCTGGGTCCAACAGGGTCATTTCAGCAGATGAGGGCTGTGGGGCATTTCTGGGCCAGGCACCGGGCATGGCGGGGAGAGGGGATGGGGTGGCAAGGGAGGAGCGGAAGGGGTTGAGGGGGGAGAGGCTGGTGAGGAGGGGTTGGCAGGCGCTCTAAGGGTCTAGGGAAGCCCACCTAGCCAAGGTGAACATTCTTCTGACCTTTGTCTCCTGCTGGCACCCCTCTTTGGCCCTCTGGCCAAACCCTACTGACAGCAGATGGTGACAGCTCCGGGGCAGGACGGGAAGGATGGAAAGTGAGCAAGAGAACCAACCACAGGCCATTTGCCCTGCCCACGTTTTATTAAATCCCCTCTAGCTTTGGACGGGGCACCCCTCCTGTGGGCCGTGAGTGCCCTTCTCCCCATCAGTGTCTGTCTTCCCTACTGACAGCCGCCAGATTTAGCAAAGCAAAGTACTGGACACCTGGTTCCACGCAAGCCTTAGATGAGCTATGCGTAGTTTTGCAGTGGGAGGCCCTGGCAGTATTTTATCCGGCAGCCCTGACCCTCCTGGGGGCTCCCCCAGCAGGCACTGCGCCCCTCCCCCTAGAACAGACAGCACTTTCAAAGCCGGTCTGTGGGGGCCTGCTCACGTGCTCAGATCTGGAGGAGGGGTCCCTGCAGCTCATGTCACGTCCCATTGCATTTTCCTCTGGTGGTCCAGGGAGACCATGGAGAGGGAGGGGGTGTGAGGACCACGGCCATCCCTGCAGGAGGCCCCTCAGACCTCACATGCTTTGCAGTCATGGTGGAAGCCCCCTGCTGCCCCCTGCACGGCCTGTCCCTGGGGCTGTCCTGACTGGCGGGGGGTTAGAACTGCCTGGAATTGCCCCAGTTACATCTGTGTGGCTAACTCTGTCTGCCTCTCCTGCCCGTGTCCTTGAGGACCGGGAGTGTGGATGATTTGGCTTCCATGGAATCCACAGGGGACAAGGCCAGACCAGAGAATTCCTGAGATTTCTCCTCCTGACTGCCGGGCCTGTGAGGAGACAGCTGGAGGCCCACTGGGGCAGGTGCCCTTCTTGCAGCGCACGTCACGGTTGGGACCATGCTCCTCTCCCTGGGTCCAGCACAGCCCGGATGTGTCCCGTGGGAGCAGAGATGCCCTTGGGAATTAAGCAGAAAAGCGCCGTCACCTGGACAAACAACTCCACGCAGATGGCCTCGGCCGAGGGTCAGCCTGTGGGCCGCGTGTTTGGCTGAAGCGCGGCCCAGACAATGAAAATGAGAGAACGACTAGAGGAAGCGGGTTAAAGGTGCAGCAAGAACTTTACATTACAGCAAGAACAAGCAAAGCAAACAACCCCACACGGTGTAGGTGGTCCTTGATAACGTTTGGGGGGACCAGGAGGGACACGTGTCACCCCGACCACCTAGAGACGTGCCTGGGGGCGTCCAGTGCTTTGAAGTGCAGGCCGAGCTGAACCTCTATGAAACCTGTTTACGCACCGGCTCCGGGAGGAAAACTTGGACACGACAAACATCTGAATATTTGCCTGAGCAAACTTGGCTTAGGCAGCCTGCCCAAGTTTGCTGTCGCTTCTCGAAAAGGCTCCTTTGGCATTTATTAGGCATTACATCATTCTCTCTTTTATGAGCTGAAATTATGAAATATCCAGAGAAGGAATTAAATATACAGGACGGGGCGGGGGCTGGGGTGGCGACAGTGGCCTCACTCACGGCGGTGACATAGGGGCTTATTCACCGCCGTGGCCTTGTTTGGGCAGTGACTGGGCCTTTCACGCTGTTTTTGAAGCCACTCGAAATAGAATCCGTGGCTGTTTGCTGTGATGTCAAAAACATAGACTGAGGAGAGAGGAAACCAAGGCAGCGGATAATGAGGGCGCATGTTTCAAATCAGGTTAAGCTTTGGAACACTTGCAGAAATAAACACCTATTCTAAAAGCCACGCCTTACTTTTTAAAATCCTTTCTCTGGGCAACACGAAAAATAGAGTTGCCCGGGATGGGCCTTCTTATCCTGCAGTGGAGGTCTTGGCAGAGCTTGACCTTGAGAGCGTCTGACCTTGGGGCACCCGAAGGCGGGACCCTCGGCAGACTTAGGGTCCTGACTCTCCTCCTTTTTATTTGCACAAATGCTCTGAATATGGAAGGTGAGCAAGCTCATTTATTTTTATATCATTGAATTACTCAGAAATAAGGAAAAACCATCTGATGGGTTAGCTAACTGCTAATACTCCCGCCGCTGGGTAGCCAGTCACCTGCGCGGTAGAGATAGGATTAGCGCTGCTTCCAGGGAGTGGAGATAAGGCTGCGGCCGAAAGAAATCAGAGGCAAGAGAGCAGTGGATAAAATACGCTTGGGGGATATTCTTGAGTCACAGGAGAATGGCAGGAAAATAGGACTGACCGCAATTGTGGTTGAAGTGAAGGCACGCAAGCAAAGCAGGGAAATGAGCCCGGGCAGGAGGAGGCTGTGGCTGTTACCCCAGGGCAGGGCTGGGAGGGCAGCCCAGAGCAGAGAAGAAGAGGAACAGTCAAAGGACAAAGAGTAAGAGGGAGGAAGGAGGGAGAGGGAAGCCCTGGGCCCTGGAGGTGATGGCCCGGGGCAGAATGGGCTTGGCAGGGAAGGAAGAGGAAGGTAAATTTGAGTCATGGATCAGCGTTAATGGTGGGGCACCAGGGAGGCGTCCTGCGCCGGTTCCAAGCAGTTGTAAGTACAGGATGGAGAGCGTGACCCGGCTGCAGGTGAGGATCTGGGAGCGAGTGTGTGCTTGAACCACCCAGGCTGGCTGCTCCCTCCACCTCCTCCTCCCTTCCTCTCTTTTGTCCTGCAATATATGTTTTTATTCTTACCCCCTCCACTTGCACTTCACTCCCCTCTGTGATGTGTGACTTATAAGAAATACATATATATTTAGTCACTCAGATGACCCAGGCATGTTTGTCGTAAATATTTAGTCTTCCTCCGCAGCTCTGACTCACTGCTCCCAAGTCTTGGAATTTCCTCAGAGCTGCGCGTGATAAAGGGGTCCTTTATTATGTTAATGAGGTGACTTTTTGGGCAGGCCTAAGGAGGGAACTTGTGGGCCAGGAGAACCAACCAAATGATTAGGGTGGTGGAACTTCCGGATAGCCTAGAACTCCAGGGAGAGCAGGAGAGGGGAGGGTGAGTCAATCACCAGTGACCAATAAGCTTATCAATCACTCCTCCGTGGCTACTGGCGGGAAGTGGGCAGAACAAGGTGGGGCGGGGACCAATGGTCTAGGGCAAAGGATGTGCGTGCCTTGGTGGTGGGTGTGGTGTGGGGACATACATCTGAGGAGCTGTGGCCCTGTTCCCCTAAATCATGTACCGTGTTATAAACCAATGATACCACAATAATAGAGAAATAGAAAGCATCCATGCCGCTGTAGCGAAGCCTCCATAGAAGTCCAAAAGGAGGAGCTCCGGAGATCTTCTGGGATGGGGAGCCAGTACACTACACGAGCCACCTCACCTTTCCCCGAGTTCCACAAGGGCAGAAGCTCCTTTGTTGGGTACCTGCCCTGTGTCTCCTCACATGGTGTCACTGAGTACCCTTTGTGATAAGTGAGTGAACTACAGCCAGGGCAGCAAGAGTGACAGCTGTCAACACCACTGTTATGTCAGAACAGGGAGATTCAGGACCACGTCTGGTTAGCCAAGCTCAACTGCTAGAAAGCCATTTTATGGACTCTACAAGAAAAGGTCATCTGGTGAGTTCTGGGAGTCAGCCTAGCTGGTCAGTGGAACAGGAGGACGGGTCCTGGGAACATTTGAGTTACCGCCGATGGTCAGAAGCACAGGCAGTGACCTGGGCGGGCAGCAGGCACTGCGTGGAGGACTGTATTGGGAGGCTGAGGCCCTCCCCACGGAATCCAAAGTCATCAAGGGCCGGTGGTGTCAGAAGTGAGCTGGGTTGGGTTAAGTGCTTGAATGCCCAGCTGGTGCCAGAGGCTGGCTCGGTGTGGGGTGACCCCCCCACACTCACTGGAATTGGGTCCAGGGGCCCTGTGACACTCCCTCATGCTCAGTCACTCTCATGGGTTTGATGGGTATGGTCTCGTTTTTGTAAGATCTTGTTATTTGTGAACTGCCTTTTAAGTGAACCTATTTCGGTAACTTTTTTTTGGCATCTTTATTTTTAACCACCCACAACCCTTGCTCCCTCCTTCTCCTCCTCCTGTTGTTGATGGGCATTCATTTATGTTTGTTTTGTTTTGCCTGTTCATCCACTATTTGTCTTTATCTTTCCAATTGTGCCTTGCATAATCCCCCAAGTCCTTCTGTTTCGCTGCAAATGACAAAATCGCATCTTTCCTTATTGCTGAATCATCAAGCAAGGGGTGGAGAGACCACATCTCTTTGATGAAATCCCTAATTGGTGGGCACTTATGTTGTGTCCATGTCTCCACTGTAGTAAATAATGTTCAAATGAACACTGTGATGGCTCAAAACGATGATTTTATATACTTCCACCCGGAAGTGGGATTGCAGGATCATATGGTTGTTCTATTTTTAGGGTTTTGAGAAGCCTCTATCCTGTCTTTCAAAATGGCTGCACCAATTCACATTCCCTAAAAGCAGTGTATGAGGGGTCCTTTTCCTCCACGCCCTCACCAACACTTGTTACCAACCTTTTTGATGAAATTCATGCCCACAGGTGTGAAGTGATAGCCTGCTGTGGTTTTGATGTGCATTTCCCTAATAAGAAATGATGCTGAACACTTTTTCATGTGCCCCTTGGCATTGAAAACATGTCTATTCAGATCTTCTGCCAATTTTAAATTTGGGTTTTAGGGGGTTTTGTGATTGAGTTACACAAGTTCTTTATATACCTTGGACATAAACCCCTTATCAGGTGCATATTGTGTAAATATCTTTACCCATCCAGTGGGCTCTCTATTTTTTCTGCTGACTTTTTTGCCCCCAGCCTGCTGGAAATATGATATCTCTCTACTTGTTTATTTTGCTTTCATCTCCCTTGCCATTGGGATTGATTCCCAAAGACGTCAGTAATGCTAATATCATGGTATGTATCTCTGATGCTTTCTTCTATGCATTTTATGGTTTGGTGCCTTACATTCAGGTCTTTAATCCATTTTGAATTTATTTTTATGTATGGAGTTAGAGAGATCCAGTTTCATGCTTTTGCATATGAGTAATTTGCATGTGAATAATTTGCAACACCACTTGTTGAAGAGATTTCCTTTCTTCCTTATATGGTCAAGACTCCTTAGTCATTGATTGTGTTTATATATGTCTGGGTTTATTTCTGGGCTATTGATTCTATTCTATTGAGTCATATGTCTATTTTTATGCCAATACCATGCTGTTTTAATTACTGCTGCTTTGTAATATATTTTGAAATCAGGTAACATGATTCTACCATTTTTCTCAAGATTATTTTAGCACTTCCAATTTTGGTAACTTTTAATTCTGGACTAATTTCAACTAATTTAAATAATTGCAACTAAAAATTCATAAGAATAGTTTAGGAGTTCCCATATGGCCCTTTCTCAGACTCATTCATTCACATTTTGCCCCAGTTGCTGGATCACTCTCACTCTCTTTCTAGTTCTCTCTCTTACACACAACTGTACATTTTGCTGCATATTTTTCCTGAACCATTTGAGAGTAAGTAGGAGACTTAGTGCCCTTATGTACTTCAGCGTACACTTCCTAACAACTAAGACATTTGCCAACACAACAGAACACTATAATAAAAATCAGGCAATTTAACATCAACAGAAAGCAGTTGCTCAATCCACAATCCATATTAGATTTTTCCATCAAAGTGTTACAGGCAACCCTTGGGAAAATAGGGAGTGTCCCAGTTTATGAGTAAAAGTGTAGTCCCAGTATGTGAGTGGGGTGTGTCCCCCACTATGTCCCTCACTGTGACTGGGATGGAGCACTGGAGCTGGGGCTTGGGCCTGGGGGCAGGGACCTAGGGGGGAAGCCCAGAAGGGTCCCAGTGCTGGACTGGCAGTGAGGTGGTAGAGAGAGGGTCCAGGTGCCCAGGGCAGCCCCACACCTAAGTCAGAGCCCCTTGTTGACTCAGGAGGGAGTTCAAGCCTTGGGTAAACAGGAGGCAGGGATGACCTAGGAAGGGAGGGAGGAGGGCAGCCCAGGCCAGAACCTTTAGCCATGTCCACATGCAGGGAAGCAGCGGAGGGCGGGGGGGTGGTGGGGGAAGCCACGCCAGCACAGGAAAGAAGTAGCCAGAGAAGCAGGCGGTTGACCTGAGGCCACTGTGCCCAGGGAGGTCAGTTCGAGGTGGCAGTGTTAGCGTCAGGCAGTGTTAGCGTCAAGGGCCCGGAACCAAGGCCACAGTGGCCCATCAGGAGGCCTCTGGGTTCTCCAAGTGTTTCATGATGAAATTTCAAACATGCTGGGCTGGCCCGGTGAGGAGATGGTGTTGGCACTTGTTAAGGTGACAAGGCAGGGGTGTAAACTGTCTGGATTGAACACATTTTCCTTTCTGAGTCTTCAGAACCCAGGGGGCAACCTTCACCTCTAGCTGATTAAGGGGCATGGTGGGGGGGGGGGCCTCCTGGGCCTGACCTCATGAGATGTCACTGGACACTGGGCCTGGGAAAGCTGCCTCCGGGGCTCAGCTGTGATGGTCACTGGGCCCCTGGAGAGGGACCTCCGTGGTCTTGGCACTGACCTGGTTTACACTTGAAACGCTCCAATCACCTTTTTTTTTAAATTTTTTTAATTTATTTATGCATACAAGAGCTGGGGTGTAAGTCAGTGGCGGGTGAGAGGACTCCCCAGAGACAGAGTGGGGAGCAGAGCAGGCAGATCCACTGAAATACACTGCTGAGGGGAGCAGTGGGAAGACAGGAGAGGTCTGCTCGCCATGTGGGTATCTCCCTGACCGGGTATCGAACTCATGCTGCCGATAGCTTCATGGTGCTGAGGCTTAACCCCTGTGCCACCAGCAAGGCCCCTCCAGTTGTCTTTTCTAACTTTGGAAATGTTAGAAAGCTCATTTCCATTTTTCACTATGACAATTTGCAAACACAAGAACAGACGGGGGCGATTTCTGTGGTTCTCAGCACGTGTGTGATCTTGTTTCAGCGGGTCAGGGACTTCCTCCTTCCGTTAGTGTTTGTTACTTTTTAATGAAGTCTAATGGAGCTGTGCGCCCCTTTAAAGAGAGGGCTTTGGGGGCCGAAAGGGGGTCTGAGACACCTTGGTTGTGCTGACCCCAAACAAAAGCCTCGCTTATTCCAACACAAGATGGGGTGCAGATGCTTCTGCAGCTTCTCGGCCTCTCACTCCACCAGCACACCCACCTGCTGTGCGTGGCTTTTGCTGCGCCCCCACTTTTTTGCCAGCCTGCCTGCTCCCAGCGCCGAGTTGTCCCCGATGAGTAGATCCACATGGGCGTGTGACACCTCCAGAGCGTCTGCCTCTTGCACCACTGAACTCCTGTTTCAAATTGCTTTGCACAAGGCTTGCTGGAGAGCAAAGATCAAATCTACCTGTAAAAAGGTGTGCGCGTTCACCTGATGTCATAGCACTTGGCAGGAGGGCAGGGAAGGGACATGCGGGTGGTGATTGCACCGCTGACGCCAGGGAGGCTCTGTCAACAGGAGATCCGCCGAGCGCCTCTGCCTCTCCCGCTGCGGGTGATTACGGGGTGGAAGGCACGTATTAAGGGAGCTGAGGTCATGGCTCTGCCGCCTGTGACCAGCACCTTCACACACGGTGGAGTGACCTCGCCGGGTCACGGGCAGCCAGGCGGCACACATGGCCTGAGAATGGAGAAGGAAGCTGGTTTGTGGCTTTCTAAAGGGAGCAGAGAAGAGCCGAGAACTTCTGCTGGCTCTCCAGCTGAAGCAGATGGTCTGACACCCCCAACTGCTGGCGGAAAGCTGTGGGAATAGCTGTGATTCCTCGCCCCAATCCCAACATTATTATTTACATTCTAAGTCTTCTCTTTCAAGAATATTTTTTTGACATTTGCCTCCTGGCAGAGCTGGGACCGATGAGTGGGAGTTGTGGGGAGGTGGATTTGGCTGAGCACAAGGACAAATTCTGAGTCAGAGCATCCCAGAATGGAAGGGCTTGACTCAGAAGACAGCGTGTCCCCAGTCCAGAGGGTCCTCGTGAGGTCCCTTTCGGGGCATGCTATGGCAGATACCTGCAGACACCCTGAAAAGCACCCATCTGAGCACCTACTAAGTGCTGGATGTTGTCCTAAGCTCCTACTAAGTGCTGGATAATGTCCTAAACGCCCGCAGGTGGATTCATTCATCTAATGTTCCAACAGCCCTATGAGACAGACACTGTGATCACCGATCAGGTCCTCCAGTTTGCAGATGGGGAAACGGAGGCACCCAGAGGCTCAGCAAGCTGCCCAGGCTGACTGGGCTGTAAGGAGGAAGGCAGAGCTGAAGCCAGTTTCTGCTGTAACCTGCGCACACTGGCTGTGCACTGACCTGCAAGCACAGGTGTCTAGGGCTACCTGCCCGGCTCGGTGACCGCCTGGCAAGTACTAAAAGGCACTTAAAAGGCAGCTGACTCAGCCCACGGTGTTGGCGCGGACGTCAGGAAGGCTGGTAGATCCCTGAGTCAAGGCACACCAGTCACAGGTAAAAGGAGTCGGGTTTGTGCTCCTGAAAAGGCAGCCCCAGGGCGACGGGCAGGCTTGCATCCTAAAATCAGGACGGGGGACATGCAAAAGGTGGGTGCCAGGGCCCCCAGTTCCTGGCCTGCCAGCTGGCAGCTCTGCCCTGTGCCCCTGGCCTGTACCTTCAGCTCACCCTCCAGTGTCAGGAGCCCACCTGGCTGTCTACTGAGGCTGAGTCCTTGTTGCCAGCCCTGGACCAGTTTCTCTGATAAGGCCTTGGGATGGGGGTGGTGGCAAGGAGCCCATCTGTCCAGCCCGGTGGAATCTGGACCTGGAAGAAGTTGCTTACACTTGGAACCCACATTTTCCAGGCCACGAGTGGGGACAACATGCCTGGTTCACAGAGAGCGGGCAGCTTGCGGGGTGCTGACTCAGGAAAATGGCAAGCCCAGGCAGGGCGCTGGGACCAATCACTGGTCCACCCTCTCCCTCATCACCCAGCATCCCCTCCTGAGCTCAGCCCCTCGGCCCCACAGCTGGGCTGGCCCCAGGGGTGCCTTCTGGAAGAGGACAGTTTCGGCTGTGGCCAGGATGTGACCTCCTGTGGTGGGTTGAGCTCGGGATTCCTTTGCACGACATCCTGAGTCAGAAAACTCGTTGCCACTTGGCTACAGGGCCTGCTGTTTGTAAAATGAGAAACCACTAGAATATCCCGAAAACTCCTTCTAGCTGTAAAATGCTCTGATTCACAACCAAAGGGGAAAAGAAAATGTGGTTGCAATAAAATAAAAATCCTTTCTGGAGTGGGTTCAGGAAGAGGACAGAGGAACACTCAGCCTCCCCATTCAGCCCCGCGTGTTGGAAAGTTGAGGCCCCGGCATAAGGCACGTTCTAGATTCTCGTGCTTTTGTCCCAGAGGCCCACACGTGGCTCCCAGAGCCCCATAGTTTCATCGATCCAGGGGGCTTCAGGCTGTGACATCACACCCTGACCGCGCCAGCCCCGCGGCCTGGCACCAGGGGAATGTCCAGCCATCAACCGCCAGCAAGGTCCCCAGCATCGCCCTGGCTGTGTGTACCTCCAACTAGTCCTAAGACGTCGGTTGGAATCACTTTCCTGATTTTGCACTTGGGGAAATGAAGCCTGGGAAGGCTTCATGGCTCCCTCACGATGTGACCCAGAAGCCTCCGTCCAGGAGGGCCTAGCACCTTTCCAGCCCAGTGAGCCCCGGGCCTCCCACAGCCGCGCTCTGCAGCAAAGAGACTGGCGTCCTGCTCGCCCACGCCCCGCCCCCACAGCGGCACCTGCCGTGAGGTCAGAGCAAGTTCCCAGGGCTGGAAGGGACAGCGCTGCGGCCTCTTCCTTCAGGCAGCGTGGACCTGCGCCGCACCTTTGTCAGCGTTAAGGAGGAGATCGTCCATGCTACTCCCAGCGACGCAGGATCTAGTCTGGGCCAGAGGGACGCCGTGTGTTTTTAACGACTCGCCGCGTCTGTAGGACGCAACCTTGAACGCTGTCCTGGTGACTTCGCCTTCCTTCCTCTCCCCGCCGCTGTCTGGCCCCTTCCCTGGGCCAGCCTGGCCCTCAGAAGTAGCGGGGTTTCTAGAGCGCTCCTACGCTCTCTCCCGCAGGACAGTCTTGCTCCTGGGGGCCCTTGAGCTGCCTCCAGGCAGGTGCCAGGCGCGGGCACTCACACCAAAGGGCCGTCTCCAGGCGGGGAGAACAGCACCGGGTAGGACCGGCCCCAGTTTCATGAAAACCCCCTTCCAATGATGCCAACGAAAACAGCCATGAGCAGAGGCCATCTCTGTCCTGAGTGGAAATGTCACGAGCAGGCACCCCAGGCCCCAGGCGGCTACTAAGTTTCCGTCCCAGATTTTAAAACACCTCGACGCACTGGAAGGTGCTACGACTGTTTCTGGGAAGCCACGTCCTGCTTTGGGGGCTCGTAAAGGTAATTTTAGGGAATTTTGAATATGAGTCTCCCTCTGATGGGCAGAAAATAGGCAGCCAGAGATTCAGGGAGAGAAAACAGTCCTGGGGTGCTGGGTGTGGGCCACGCCCCCCATGTGGCTGAGTAGGGCCCCCACCCCAGCGCTCACTTCCAGCCCAGGAAGGAGGCCCTGGACGCAGCAGGATGGGGTGCTGGGCGCGTCCCTCTGGGGGTTGCCCCCTTCCAGGACAGGGCGGCGGGTACCCCTCTTCCGACTTTGATCTCAGGCGATGCGCTGGAAGGCGAGTGACAGCCCCCGGAGGGTGCTTTCTCGTCCCTTTCTCAACCTACTGTTGTGATCTCCTGGCAAATAACGCGAGGAGACCCAGTGCCCACCGGCCCCAGTTCTCTCCGGCAGGGCCAGGGTCAGTGCTGGGTGCTGGGGCGTCCGACCCCGTCTCTCCTGGGCTCTGATGACTACCGGAGCCTGGTGCCTTCGGTGTGCTCCAATATACGGTCACCTAAAGTGAACAGGGAGGGGCCCTGGCGCCTCTCGGCACCAGGGTTGGGCGGGGGCTTGACCATCATTCACTTACAGGCATCGAGGTGGCCGGCTCTTTATGGAGAGGGGTTTGCAGCCACACCTTCCCGAGCCACACTTCGGTTGGCGACCGACCTCATACACGGTGGGGCCCAACAGGTGGGCCCACAGGACACGCAGTGGTGTTGCGGGTGGTGCCTGGGCCCACACACCACAACTAGCTCCTGCCGCTCCTCACACATCCAGCACCGGCCACGCGGGGCAGGGTTTTGTTTTGGTTGCAACCCCACACGGCGCTGGTGGGACTCGCGCTTCAGATGCGAAGCGAGAAGCCCAGGAGGTTAAAGGGTGGATGCTCCCTCAGCCAGTCCAGCTGCGGCCTGGACAGAGAGCAGAGCCGCTGGGCGGCAGCAGTGGCAGCGAGTTCAGGACACAGGAGCCGCACTGGCTGCAGTGGAGGCTGCTTCCTTCCCGGTTCGTCATCACAAACTAGTTTTTGTTGGCTGACAACCTCAGGGATTCTATTTTTTTTTTTTTTAAGATTTATTTATTTACGCACACAAGAGCTGGGGTGCAGGCCAGAGGTGCCGGGGAGGGAGAGGATTCACCAGAGACAGAGTGGGGAGCAGAACACGTGGATCCACTGAAATCCACCTCTGAGGGGAGCAGCGGGGAGACAGGAGAGGTCTGCTGCGCCATGTGGGTAGCTCCCTGGCTGGCCAGGGATCGAACTCGTGCTGCAGTGGCTGTGGATAGCGTCACAGTGCTGAGACTTAACACCTTGCACCACCAGGGAGGCCCCCCTTCAGGGAGTCCTTAGAGCCGCAGCTCACTGCCTTGCCCATGGTGGGTACGAGGTTCTTCTAGCAACCTGGGCAAATCTGACTTTTACCTCCTGCAGGTGAGGCTGGAGAAGTTGGGAAATAGAGCTGGAGGTGGGGATGAGGAGGTCCCCAGCTCAGTGTGGCTTTGGGTCATTGGTCTCAGACGTGGCTGGAGTGGCTGGCTGGGGGGGTCCTCTGCTGGAGGAGGGGATGGGGTAGTGGGCTCCAGGGGGCCCTGAGAAGCCTGCCCTCTGCAGGGCAGGCAGGTGACAGGCCCTGTCTCCCGCTGGTCAGCCCTGCGGCAGCGGCCAGAGGTGGGCGGGAAGCAACAGGTGCCGCCCTCAGAAACATCCTAAAATCCCTGCAACGCGCGGGCTTCCTTTTTAGCAAAAGTTGCCAAATTCTTGCCCTTGAAATAATTGTCCACGTCTTTGTATTAGAGGAGGAAACGTGCAGCCGGAAGAGTCAGGCCAGAGCGCAGCCGCACGGCGTCCGATGGGGCGGGGGGCCACACGCAGCCTCCTGGTCCTGGGCAGCGCCCTGCCCGCCTCTGCAGAGCTGGATGGCAGCAACACAGCGGGCTTCTCGGAGCTGGGTCTGGCACGTGGCAGCGAAGCGCCCCCGGCCCTTCTTCCAGCTCCGGGAGGACTGAGCTGTGCGCTCCTGTCTGTCCGCAGGCAGCCCCCACCGCGGCCGCGCGCTCGCTGGCCGTCCCCGGCTTGTCCTGGCTAGCAGGCCCGGCTCGGAGCCCATCTCCCAAGCGCCAGGAGCGCTGAGTCATCGCCTCCTTTTCAGCCAGGACACATTTCTGGGAAGGCACCGACGCGGCGAGCGACGTGACGGCCTGGCCGTGTGAGGCAGCGCCACTTCCTCTGCATCACCTTGCGTCATCCCCCAACAGGACCAAACAGATTGACCCGAAACTTACATGCCTGCAGCGGGGAAAGTGAGGACGCGTGGCCCCACCTCGCCCTGCTGGCCAAGATCACCCTGCCTGGGGCTGGCGGCCGGGGGCAGCGCCTCTGCTGACGGGGAGGACACGCGCGGGGTGTGCTCACGTCGCTGCTGCGGGGGACAGCGAGAAGACACGACGGGTGTCACAGCATCAGCGGGCACAGGCCCGCCAGGCACGGCGTATTCTTGACCTTCTTATGCTGTCGTCGCAGAATAAGCGCAGGGAGAGGGCGAGGGTCTGGGTGAAACCTTGGGTCCGTGGGCCCACGCGTCCTTTATTAACAGCGCAGTTAACCAACACTGCGGGCTGACGGGGTGGGGCGACGCAGAGGGGAGCCAGTGAGTGTCTGCTGTCCAGAAAGACCCAAGGTCGGGGGACAATCGAGGCCCCTGGGGAGGGGCCGTTGAACACGCCCCGGGGAGGAAGAGGGGAGAGCAGCTCCCTCTGGCTGGGAGGCTGCTGGGCACCGGGTTCAGGGCCCGGGGTCCGGCTGGTGGTGGGACAATGCAGGGAGAGGCGGGGAAGAGCGGAGGGGACAGGCAGATGGAAGGGGCTGGAGTCACCAGGCGGGAAGCCGGCAGGACCACAGGGCTTTGGCCAGTCGGTGGTGATGTGTAGTTGGGAGCCAGCGAGGAGGCAAACCGTCCTAAGGTTGTCCTGGGACACCCCAAACTCGCCACCGCTGAGAAAGGCTGAAGGCGGGGGCTGGTTAGGAGGCAGCGTCAATGACATGAGCGGTCTGGGAGGGCAGCTGACCGGGGCGGAGGTCAAAGTGCGCGGGATGGCCGTAATCATGCCACGCCGTCACCCTCCTCTTCCCAGAGCTGCCCTGTGACCCCGGCTGGGCCCTGGCGTGGCTATCTCCTTGCCCGTCAGCACTGGGCCCTAAGTGGCACTCTGCTATCGCCCCATCTCTGGGAGGGAGACACTGAGGCTCTGAGGAGGGAGGAAACCGCTGTGATCACACAGGGTGTGTGCGGCAGGGCCAGCCTTTCAGCTGACCTCTGTCTGGCTGCAGACGCGCCCTAAGAGAGAAATAACAGAACCGCAGTGATCCCGTGACTGCAGAAGCGGGGCCTTGTGGGGACAGAGCAGAGTGACCACACAGGGCAGGCAGGTGGGGAGGAGCTTGTCGCCAGGTTGCCTGGGACAAATGAAAGGTTGACGCCAGCGAAACCTAGTGGAATTCACAGTCGGTGGCATGTAAACACGGGGAGGGAAGTGTCACCTGGTTAAAGAGAAGAAGGTTGTCCTATCTGTGGGGGAAGACACCAGGTGCAGATAATCTCCTGGAGCCTGGCCCGAGAGTCTGTAACGTGCTGGCGCTGGGCTAGGAGGGCCGGGCGTCCCCATGGCCACATGTGGCACGCTGCTCTTGCCATCTTCAGTCTGCAGGTGAGAAAACAGGAGTGTGGGCATGCGAGCTTGCCCAGGCCCTCCAGCTAGTAAGGGCACCCCTGGGAGGCAAGCCTGAGGCAAAGGTGGGAAGAAGGCACCTTGCAGGCGTTCCGAAGCTGCACACTGGGGCTGAAGGCTTCCTGCCTCCCCCGCTTGCTGGTCCGTATTCTGCCAGGTTAATACGCACTGATTTTGTACTGGGAAAAACACTTTTACTAAAACAATACAATCAAAGTGTCAATTAACTGGCTTTTTAGAAGACAATTTGCTGACCTCCGTCAAAAGCTGAAAATGCGTCACATTCTTTGGCCCAATGATTCCAATTATCAAAACCACCCAAAGCCGGCAGAGTCCTGCGTGATGACGTGGAAAGCAGTGGGTTAGAGAAAACTCGGAAAAATCTTAAATGTCCAATAGTGACAGATTAAGGGAACCTCATCGCAGCCTTAGAGATGAGTCCAACACGAGGTGGCATCAAAACGGACTGGACAGATCAATCAACCTGGGTCCAGAAATACGGTTCCACGTGCTTCAATACCGGCGGAAAACACACTCTAAATCATAGTCCACCAGCTGGTCTCATTTGGGGGCGGGGGGGGAAGGCTTTCTATGGAGGCTTTCATGCAACTATTCAGCTTTTTAGAAATAACCATGCAAATAAATTGTTCAATTTCCACGGTAGCTGTGCTCAGTGTGTGGAGGGGGTGGGGTGTCGGGGCGAGGTTAGCAGGTGCCATTCATTGAAGGGTGGGAGTTGGAAGAACAGACACCGAAATGCTTTATGACTTTAATTCTTCTTAATTATCTGTAGTTTCTGTTTTTATTTCTACTGTGAAAACAGATTTGGGGGGGGGTGGATATGGGAATATTAACCTTAAAATGATGTTTTAATGGCATGAAACAAATGGGGAAGAAAAGGGATGGACGGGTGAGTTCAAGGGCTGGTGGAGGAGAAACGTTCCAGAAGGGAGTCGGCAGGATTAGTTCACTCTGCAGGCCCCAGCAGGATGAAGACTGAGCCGGGGGAAGGATGGAGCCAGGGGCGGCCTCATGCCTCTGGTGGAAACGTGCATGTTGCTGTTTCTCTCCAGGCGTCTCCCCCTCCCAGCTCAGACCACGTTTCCCAGGCCCTCCTCCTGGGGGCCCTGACGCGTCGCCAATGGGTGGTTCAAACTTAGCACATTAGCACACCCTGACGGGAACATCCCACAACCCCCACGACCCTCACCCCTTCCCTCCAGACCCCGGAGGATCAGATGCCCTTCACCTGACTCCCGCCCTCTACAGTTGCGTCACAGCTGCCCAAACTCAGGGTCGTTCTCATTCTCCTTCTCCTGACACACATTTAACGAGGCTTTGAACCCTGGCAGCCAGCCCCCCTCGCTGACCATAGTCAGACCGTCTTATCTCGACCAGCTCACTGCCAGCCCCCCACCCCAGTGCGCCCCTCCTTAACCTACCTCCACACCTTCACCCACCTCAATGCCAAGGGTGGCTGCACTCACACAGGACACCCATCATAGCCACACTAAGGTCTAACTTCTTTCAAATCTTGCAAATAACAACGCAATAAGCATCTGCGTGAATACAGCTGGTGTGTGTGTTGTATTCAAATCATTGCCTTGGGGTAAATTCCCAGGGCTGAGGGTGTGGGATATGACCCTGTGGACCCACTGCCCCCAGGTCTCTTCCCCGACCTATATGCTTTTAGGGTATGTATAAAAAAGACATCGGAATTTTTAGACTTTTCCTCTGCTTCTATTTTTCCCTCTTTTAAATCAGGTCCAAATTATGTTTTTATCAAGAAGAATTAATTTTAAAACGCTAAATGTTTAAGCGCCTCCCTCCAGTTTCTGGTCTGTTGTTTGATTTTGCTTTTACACACTGACTGCTCCAGGTTACAGACACTTTTTTCCTAACGGGTGGGGCTTTTCGCAAGTCTTGCAATGTGGCAATTTCTCCCCTGTGAACTCTTTAAAGAAGCAGGGCGAGGGCAGGTGGGAGGAAGGACTTACTTTCTCCGAAGTATTCCATGTTAATAGCAAAGAGTAAAAATTAGGGGGTGCCATCTGTACCCTGTACCCCCAACAGGTGATTCATCCTCTTTAGCCTACTGAGCCATTTTCTCTTTTTAATAAAGAAGCATTTAGTCAGGGAGGTCCCTGGAGCAGGAGAAATGGAAGCTAGCCTTTGAACTGACTTTCAGTAGTTTCTGGCAAATTTGGGACTGCGCTGGAATTTCCCCCAGGATAAAATGACAACCAAGCAAGTGGTTGGGATATCCTTCCTCCACCTCTGTGGGATTAACCAGGGGTCCTACCCTAGAATGCCAGCTCTAGGGGTGCCTATAAATGCTAGTCTGATTTTATGGAATCTCTTCTGGAAAGTGGAGAGGTTTCAGAACTGGGTCATCAGCATAAGCCAGCGGCTTCGAGTAAACTTGAGCCCCCTGGGGCAAAGACACATCCTCAGCGACACAGCTTTCCACCAAACCAGGAACCACCTAAGAAATACTGTTTGAAAATGTCTTTATCAAACCCTCTGCTCTTCAAGCCTTTGACCTGCTTTCTCATCCTCACAGATGACTGGGAGATTACAAAGGAATGCTTCCAGCTTCCGCTGCAAACAAACAAACTCCCACACTGGTCTCATCCTTCCTTCCTTGGTATCTGCTCAGTAAACATTCCTGGAAGGAACTTTGCCCCTCCTGCCCCAGGGCCTTTGCACAGGTTGACTTTGCCCCCATGCTTGTTGCCCCCCACCCTGACCCCGCCCTGCCCCACCCCCTCCTCCAGGTGTCCGCTCCTGCAGGGAGTCCTCGAAGTCTTCCTTGGCTGCTGCCAGTGGGCGGAAGCCCCTCCAGCTGTCCTCCTGGCCTTGGTGTCTTTCCTCACAGGTGTCTTTGTAGGTTCGGTTGTCTGTTCATTGACTCTGTGGTGGGACTGAGCTTGGTGGAGACTGGGCTAGCGTCCTGATCCCCTCCGGCGATTCCTCCCCAAGCCGTGATTAAGGTCACCTGATGACCCACCGGAAGTCACGAGTGGCAGCCTCAGAGCACCTGGGGGCTGGAAGGCCATGCCGCCCACCAAAGCTTCCGAGCCACTGGGGGTGATGACAGGGAGTGAGCACCACAGCAGATGAGAGACGGGAGCTCTCTGGAGAGAAGTGTCTGCACCAAGTCCCGCGGGGCACCAGCATACACTGGTCAGCTCTTCCCACTGCGCCATCACCCTCGTCCGAGCCTCCACCAGGCCTCCTGGGGACCGTGAACAATCTCCCCCTACCCCAGCCCTGCTTCCCGCCCACCTCCACAAATGCCCCTTCTCCGCAGCAGCCAGCATCACCGCCTGACGCCTGAATATAGCCCCGGCGCAGCGGGGCACCGTCGCTGTCCCCTGGTCTCTGCAGCCCGGGCCACAGGCCCTGACCTGGCCCGGCTGCTCTGCCCCTCCCCTGGCCGCTCGGGGAAGCTCAGAGCTGGGTGTGTCTCCCGGAGAGCGTCCACGCTGCACCCCCCTCCTCCACCCTACCCGGGCCTCCCGGCCCTCCGTGGTGCTCTCAGCTCAGCCTGTTTTATCTCTGCCTCACTCTCCTGAGTCCATGCTCCGTTTCTCCTTGCTGGGTTTACTGCTGGTCTCCGCCCCCCCCCCACCGCCCCCTGAAAGGTCCTGAGAGCAGGGAACAGAACAGGCAGACTGACTGAAATCCACTGCTGAGGGGAGCAGCGGGCGAGACAGGAGAGGTCTGCTGCGCCATGTGGGACCCTCGCCGGCCGGCCAGGATCGAACTGGCGCTGCAGAGGCTGCAGACAGCTTCACTGCGCGGCACTCAACCGCCCGCGCCACTAGGGGAGGCCCCCAAATCAACACATTTCATTGGCAAAATAATTGATCCCTTTGGGCCTGGGGTCAACGCATCCCTGGGGGACAGCTGTGGCTGGGTGGAGAATATGGCGTGTCAGGTGGTGGGGCGCTAGATCCCTCAGAGACAGAGCATCCCAGAGCAGGTGTGCGGACGCCGCCTGTCCCTCCCCAATGGCGAGAGCGTGGGGACGAACAGAACAGCCCCGCGTGGCCAGGAGGAACACAGGACGCCATCTGCATGAGCTGAGTGATCACCTGCTCTGACTCACCCCACAGCTCAACACTGACCAAGCACAAACTCCACGCGGGAGGCAGGCGGGCAAAAAAGAAAAAAGAAAACCTAAATCAGTGCCCAGAGAGGACCTCAGCACGAGAGGCCCGGGCCTTCCCCAGCCTCTCAGCGTGGGGGACGCGGGGTGAAGAATGAACGGCAGAGGAAGGTGGCCGTGATGATGCCTGGCCCCTAGCAAGTCCCCAGAAAGGCTGCTCAGTTTTCTGGCACAGGCTGGAGGATCTAGGGGTGGGCGCAGGGCCACCCCGCTGGCAGCCACACCCCGGGCAGTCAGTGGGGCTCCTTCACCAAGTTCTGCCCCCCCCCCCCCAGCTCCAGCCAGCCAGGCAGCAGCTTCCCCGTGGCGCCTTCAAGAGGAGCCCTCACTCTCCCTCCCTGGCCCCGGCTCTCGGCTTGTGGGAGCCCAGCTTGACGGAAAGCCTGAGGAGGAGGGAGGCCAGCCTGGTGACCTGGTGAGCCGCCTCACCGGCCCACCCACCTGCGCTGCCAGGAGGAACGGCAGGCACCTCTCAGCTAAGTACCTGCATCTGGGGCCTCTTTGCTGCAGCAGCTTGGCCTTGACCTCGGGAAGGCAAGAGCACACAAGGTCCGTCAGGGAGGACCTCACCAGTGTGTAACTGGTCGTAGAAGGATAAATGGGAGCTTCCAGATGTGGGGTGCAGCAGGCGCAAATTCCAGAAAGAGGGAGCCAAGTTGTATGAAACCCCGCAGACAATGCCCTTGGCCGGTTCTACCCCAAGGGGCCTCCTGGTTCGATCACCCGCTTGTTAAACACACAGATTCCTGGGGCTCCCTGTACCCCACCCCAACACCACCACCCCAACTTCCTGAAGCAGGACGCACAGGGGAGGGGACCAGGACCCTGGATTCTCAGCCAGGCCTCAGGCCATTCTTGGAGCAGTTGCTGGGGAAGCACTGGGCTGCCGTCGAGGCTGGAGGGAGCGGGAAGCAACGGGCCCGGCTCCTCGGGGGTTTGAACCTGCACACTCAGGCTGCTTTTCTTTTGGAGGAGAGGACATAATTCTTTTAAAAAATTGATTGACGGTATAAGCCTTACCCCAACATTTGAGTTCCCTTTCAGGGACCCAAGCATGCACTCTGTGGTACCCGGAGGAGGAAGCCGGGGGCGGAGATTTCAGTCAAGAGAGGGGCCAAGCACATCAGTGCTCTCGCCGCAGTGCATAGGGGTGGCCAGGGCTGGGGAGGTGGGGGGGGCGCGGCTGCAAGGACGAGGGGCAGTGAGGATAGAGGTCTGCGCCCTGCAACTTCACAGGGCTGGAGGAGGCAGACAAGAGAGTCAGGGAGGGTGTAGGTGTAGGGTAAGCAAAGCATCAGGCTTTTCCGCCCTCCCCATTAGGATGGATGACGGATCCCTGCCGTCCTGCATGCCTGATGGCGGCACCTGGAGCGGGGTGTGGGCAGGTGTAGGTGGGTGCACCTGGGCTGAGACTGGGCTTATAAGGGCGGCGTCACGGGGACGCCAGCAGAGCGAAAGACCAGACCAGAGGATGGGAGAGAGTGAGAGGAGCAGAGAAGTAAAGGCACAAGAGAAGGCCGGAGAGCCCAGAAAAAGAGTGAAGATTCACTGGCGCTAGGAGGCCTGCCAGCCCCCCGCCCCCCGCCCCACCCCCTGCCTGCTGTGTACCTGGTGAACCCCAATACAAGGGTATAAAAGCGCCGAGGGTTGCAGGACTGTCCTCCGTTACCCAGGCGCTCGGTCACAGAGAACCTGCCCTGTGCCTCACCGCCATAGCGAGGGGACGGGGAGGGGGTAGAATTGAAAGGTGAAGATTTTCTTTCGGGGAGCCCTATGGGGAGAGGCGTGAGGGCAGGGGTCCTGCACGTTTGCAGTGGGGGGAAGGACTCAGGCCGTGGCCCCTGGAAGCTGTGGACGTTCGCACAGAAGCTGGAAGGAGTCGTGCTGAGAGGCCGCGCTCCTTGAGCATGAGCAAGCGGGCGCAGGGTCTCCTCCGGGACAGACGCCCTCAAAGGACACAGAAAGCACCACCCTGGCGAACCCACCCCGGGAGGCAGGAAAGGAGACCCCCAAAGGGGAGAATCAGAGGAGACAGAGACAGACAGACACAGAGACCGAGGGGCAGAAAGGTTGGGTCTAATGAGGCCAGCGAGGCCACTGGACTGGAAAGTTCGGGGGTCACTGGGGATCCTTAAAAGTATCTTTCTCTCTCCCCGGCCGCCCTGAATGTCCTGAGTAAAAGCACCACCGATATTTAGCCATAAAAGCCAGGACGTCGCAGTTTGCTTGCAAATGGGTCAGGAAAAATGCATCCCACATGCATGGAGAGAGCGTGAGCTGCAGGAGCAGAGGGAGGGGCTCAGCCAGGGCTCAGCCAGGGCACAGCAGGGCACAGCAGGGCACAGCAGGGCACAGGCAGAGGAAGCCCAAAGGGGGTGGAGTGTCCAGAACTTAGGGGGGGTGCAGTTCTTTGCAGTAATCTTTCCGTTTCTTTAAGTGGGAACTGCCTAAACACACCCAGCCCCCCCCATTTCCAAGACTCCCCTGAGAGGGCGGGGTGCCAGGGGCGGGGTGCCGGGGCGGGGGACCCGCATAAATCACACTCTGCAGAAGTTTGAGGGCGTCCAGTGTGTTCATCTGGGGGTGGGGTTTTTCCACTAGTTGAGGGTTGGGGAGGGGGAGGGGTGGTTGCGTTTATTTTAGGGGTTGAACCCGGCCCGCCCCAAGAGGACAGGCAAGTGGGGGGCGAGAAGGGGCGAGTGGACAAGGGTGGGGGGCCCGCAGGAGACCCCATAGGCGCGGTCTCGGGGCGGAACGGGCCCGCTCCCCAGTGAAGGCAAAGGAGGCGGCGATTGGGGTCACCTGCCCCCCCAGCGAGGGCCGGGGCCCCCCGAAGCATTTGCCCTTTTAGGGCACGGGCGGGCGCTGAGTCAGGGCGCCCCGCCCCTGCCTCAGGCGCGCAGAAGGGGCCCCCCACGGGGCAGCGGGCACGGGGGGGGGGGGCGCCCAGGGGGGTGCGCCCAGTCTTTCCCCCAATGGGGCTGCGGCAGCCTCCGTTGCTCGGACCGTCCAGCATTTTCCGCGGGCGCCTGCGGGCGGCACTTCCCGGGGGCGCGGGGCCTGCGGGGTTCCCTGGGGGGCTCCGACCCTCGCGCCATGCGCCCGGCTCCGGCCTCTGGAAGCGCTTCTGGGGCGCGGCCCGCCTCCCACCCCTCGTTGCGTGGCGGGGTTTCGGGGGCTTCGGGGGCCGCTGCGGTGCGGGGTGCTGGGGAGCCCCCTCCTCGGCGGGCACATGCGCCCTTGTGGCCGCACGGCTACCCACGCCTTGGCTTCCACTGCAGGTGCAAAATGCAGAGGCCTCGGCCTGGGGGCCGGGGTTGGGGGCCGGGGCGGCAAGCACTCAGGGAGGGCCACCAAAAAACTCAGCAATGTAGCGGCAATGTTTAAAAAAATAAATATTAATGCAAATATGTAGTGAACAAAATACCAAATGTCCCCAATCCCTGGGCGCAGGCCAAGGCTGTGTGTGACTTTCCACCTCCCGTGACTTTGCTCCACAAAATGACTAGGGGGTGACTCGCATCTCTGCCTGATCGGGAGGCCCCTGGGGCAGTGGCTAGCGGTGCACCCGCAGTCCTGGTCTTTGGGGAGGAGGACTTGGGGGTACAGGGCCTGGAGATGCAAAGGGAAGCCAGCCCACGGGAATCTGCACACACAGGCACATCCAGCTCAGGGTGCTGGTCCCTCTCCCCTGCGCTGCCCCCTCCCCTGGAGGCCCCTGCGGCGCCTGTTCCCCGACAACCACTTTCAAGGAAGACACTTGGATGCATGAAAATGGGACTTTGGGGTCCTGCTCTCAGAGCACCCTCATCTGCCCTCAGGGCGTGTTCCCCTCTGAGGTCACAGCAGTAACAGCAGACTTTTGAGGAAGATGGTTTCTGGCTTTTGATTCACCCCTGAGCTCAGACACGCACATCCTCTTCATCGGGTCTCTTTGGGGCTCAATAGGGTGACAGGAAGTCCCTCTTCCCAGGAAAGCGACTTTCCGGGCAGGCAGTGGGTGGGGGCCCGGGAGGGGCTGCTCCCTTCCTTCCACCCTGACGTGGATGGGGGGTGCTCTCCACAGGAAGGAACCACTTAGGAAGGTGAAACAGACCAGGTGTGACACTGAGGAAAGACTCCAGACCCCATGACGCCCCCTCCCGTGTGTCAATCACAGGGACTTACAGAAATTTCCAGGGCTTGCCCAGAAAGGGTGCAGACTTGCAGGCCGGGAAGAGAATTCTGACAAGAGCTCTGGGTTTGGACTTGAATGTTGGGGTGGCTTCGCGCTGCCACTGACTCGGGCCTGGGGGAGCCTTCGGGTGATCTCTGGGGCTGCTGGCTTTGAGGAAGAACTCACCGGGGATCAACCCATCTGGGTTCTTTTGCATTTGCCTGGAGCAGCTGACAGCCCCGCGTCTTTCATTGAGTAGGGCCTTTTCCATCTATTCTACATTTTTCTGAAACAGCCCAGATTTGGCTGACAGCCATTCCTCATTCAGGGTTAGACAGTAAGGCCACATTTGCCCCGTATAAAAGTTGAGTTTAAAAAAAAGGGTCAGAGGACAGCGCTCTTCTGTCTCCATTTTGCTTTTATTCATTGCAGAAAGTGGGTCTGTGGTGGCAGAGGAGGGACAGTGGAGATTCTGCAGCTTCTGGTGACCGGGTGGCAGGTGTCCCTCCATCTCCTGGAGGAGCAGTCCCAGGGTGTGTGTGTGTGTGTGTGTGTTTGCAACGAGCCTGCATGGGCTTCCAAAGAGCCGGAGAGGTGGGGAGGAAGGTGCTGGGGGGAGACTTCTACCTGGCCCAGCCCCTGAGCGCCGCCCACCGCCCCGGAACTTCACAGACTGCGGGGGAGAACACTCACATTTAATTTTCCTCCACTTTGGGTTTCTGTCGTTTTAAGGGTAGTAGAACTACATGTCTTTGGAACTGTGGAGGGACTCAGAACAGGCCATCCCCAAACACGTCACTTGGCCGTAAGGGCTGTTTTAAACCAAAGGCAACTGAAAAGAGGCAGCCCCAGGAAGAGCCCCGCCTGGAAGCGGGGTACAAATTTCCCTGGTGAGGACACCCCACCTCCAAGACACAGACGACAGCTCGACCCCCGGAGTGGAGCTAATGTGCATACAGGAAACCTTTCCGAGGGACCCTTTTGCTCCCTTAGTTTCTCCAATACATTTGCCTCCCCCGCTGGTCATCCCCTCTGGAAACTCAAGCCCATTTTCTGTTGTCTTGTCATGTCTTCAAAATGCATCAAACACTTTAATCCATTTGTTAAAACAGTGCAGAGTTTCACTGATCCTTTGCATCTTCATTTTTTGTGTGAAGTCCTCCATGCCGTAAAAATGAAAATATTAGCATCAGATGTGTCTGTCTCTTCTGCTGCTAATCTGACAATTGTCAGTCTAATTTGCTGCAGAACCTCAGAGGGAAAAGTTTTTCCTTCCCTACAGTATTTGCTGATTAGACCATTAAGACGTGACTAGACCGTTAACCAGGGTGGTTCTGCAACTTAATCTGGTCTAAAAGATTTTTTTGTATGTTGCACGCAGCAACATCCGATGAATCACCACAGGGTGGACCCATTTGAAACATTCTTTCTGGACCTATTAGTATCCTCCCCAGCACCCCCAAGAGTGTCCATTTCCTGTGCCTGAAGACTAACAGATAAGAGACCCTGACTGGAGAAGTCCAAGTTTAAAACTCAGTAAATGTATCTCCTACCCGACTGGCAGGTGACTCAACGCCTGGCCGCGCTGACCGCCTGGCTGGTCATCCTTGGCTGAGAGCAGCCAGGCCTTTGCTTCCCATCCGGGTGGGAGAAGATGTGAAAGTGTGTGAGGGTGTGGCTTGACCTCGCTCGGGACCGGGTGAGCCAAAGCAGAGCTGGGAAATGCACGCAGCTCAGCCCATCATCACCTTCATCACCCCCGCCCCCCATCATGCCATCCTCTCCCTCCTCCGGTCCCGGTGCCCTCCGCCTGTGCACCAAAGCAGGCACAGGGGATCAGCTCCCTCTGGGGAGTCCATTCCCATGTGGACACCGGCAAGGATGGGTCCCGTGCAGGGGCCTGCCCGATGCGCAGTGGATACGCGCTGGTCACTGGTCCGGGGGAGGCCCAGCCAGCGCCGAGGCAGTTCTGGTGCCTCCGAGGGGAGGCAGAGTTCCTGGGGGCATGTGCCCATCCATTCAACCGGGGTCCGGAGCACCTGTCAGGGTCAGGAACCTGCTGGGTGCTGGGGCCACGGGGTGAACAAGGCAGAGACGGGCCTGACCCCTGATTTCATTTCTCAGTGGAACCAGCCCTACGGCCCACTGAGGACGGAGAGAGTCAGCGTTCAAAGACTCGGGTCCCTCCAAACCCGGGGCGAGGTGCCAGCAAGCTGCGGACCAGGACAGGGATGGAAGAAAGAACGAGCAGCCCCCGGAACTCAGCGAGGGGTGGGCTGACAGTCCAGGGGTGAAGCTGGGCCCGGCCTCATGATCATGGAACACGGAGTCCAAACCTGCGCCTGGGCAGGAAGGTCCCGCAGAGCAGGGGAGGAGGAGACACGGAGGCCCAGGGAGAAACCGTGTCCTCCAGGGAGCAGGGCGGGGAGGCTCATCGGGAGGGGGTGAGTCACAGGGTGGGGTGCTCCCAGCCCAGGGGCGCGGCTGGCCCACTAGGCCCAGCATGGGCCCAGAGCTGCGCTGGCTGCACGGAGCGCTACCTGGACACTGGCCAGCGGTCTCGGGCTGGAGCACCATCAGGAGACGGGGCAGTCCCAGCCGACACTGAATGTGGGGACCCCCAGTTCTTCCTACTGACCCCGGAGCACTTGGACAGGAATGAGGTGACGATGCACATGGGCATGGGATGTGATTTCTCGGATCTTGGACACATGAGATGCCGGAGATAGAGTCTCTCCGCCCGCAGGAGGCCTGAGGAAGGCCCTCAAAGACCAGCTGCTTACCCAGCCAGCTTTGCGCTGACTCATGCAAAGAGGGAGGGAGACCCCCAGGAAGCAGTGGGTGCTGCTGAGGGGGCGGTGGTGTCTTGTAGAAAGATCTGGAGGCCCTGGATCCCCCAGGGAATGGTTGGGATGCGTGACGCTGAAGTAGGATGCCAGCGAAGAGCAGGCACGAGGGGCCCTCCAAAGAGCAGAGGCCTGGCCCTGAGTCCCAGGGCTGGGGGTGAGGAGGGACTCGTGGGGACCATTAAAAGACAGAAGTCAGCTGCGGGCATAGCACCCGCAACCCCTGGCCCTGGGGCTCGAGCCTCCCTGTTGCAGACAGACCCCCCCCCACACACACCGCACCAGCCTTTCTCAGACTTCCCAACATCTGCCCAGTGCGGCGCCTTGATGGGGGCATCTGCAGGCACAGACGTGGGGGAGGGGTCAGCTCCTCCAGGTGGCAGGACTGGCCGACACCTGAGCTGGCCAGATGGGATGTGCTCACCTGCACGTTGGAAGCAGGACTGTGCAGAATCGCGTCAGCAGAGGTGGTACAGGCAGCGGCATCTCACCACACTCTCTACGAGCGAGGTAGCCCCCGCTGGCTCCCTGCAGCCAGCGCCCCTGCCCGTCCCTGCCTGGGTTGTTCGTCTTTCTTCAAACTCATGTGGAGACAGCTGGTGTCCACGGCTGTCTCACGGTCCCAGCGCTCCCGGGGCGGACCCCTGCGCTAGCCCCCAGCCGATGGCCCTCCTGAGGTGGGCAGACAGTGGGGAGGGCTGCTGGCGGCTTCCAGGCCTTGCTCCGAGCCCTCCCGCTGGCCGCTGCGTCGTCCAACCCTTCCAATAAATCGTCTTTCTGGCTGCAGCTACCAGGGTCAGTTTTGCCGTTTGAACTGAGAGCCCTGACCGGACCCTCCCTTCCAAGGCGAACTCGACAGCAGGCGTCCGGAGCGCTCACTGTTGAAGGCTGGAAAGGGTGTCCGGGCCCGGAGGCTTCTGGGGGGTGGGGGTGAGTGGGGGGGGCCCGAGACCAGCGCTAGGCAGAGCCACTCTGGACGCCGGCCGTGAGTGGTGGTTCCCCAGATGGGGCTCACCGGGTCACAGGGGCCTTTGGCTGCAGAACCAGGGAGGCAAGGGGTGGAGGCCCGAGCTGGGAAGGGGTGATAAATCTTCCTGAGAGGTAAACAAGGCAGAGGCAGTGGGGGGAGGAGGCGGTAGGAGCCATTCAGAGAGAGACCTGGCAGGTCTGGGGCTTGGGCAGAGGAGGGGGGAGGAGGGGGGAGGCAGTGGGGGGGAGAGGGAGGGGTGCAGGGTGAGGAGGCGGAAGGAGGAGGGTGGAGGGCAGGTGGGGAGGAGGGAGGGCTATTTGGAGGAAGATGACAGGGCTTTGAGTCACGCCGCAGCTTCTGCCTTCTCTGCAGATCGCCAGGATTGCACATCTTCAAGGGAAGGACAGCCCCCCGCCCCCCAAGACTGTGGGCTCGGGTTTCCTCAGCTTCACATTCTGGTTTGAGGGGTCAGGGGCCAGTTGGTGGCCAGACATGGCAGCTTCAGGGCGGGTGAGGAAAGGTGGTTCTCTCCCTCCCTTCCAGGCCCCTCCCGGCAAGGACAGTCCCCCCTGGACGGTCCTCGCAGCTTCTGTGCTGGCCCCGGGCTGAGACTTACCAGGACCGGCGCTGGTCTCCCGCGTGCTGCTCCCCGTTCACCCACAGTCTCCCCTTTCTGAAATGCCTGGTGAACGCGGGCGCCTCACCAGGATTTTTAAATGGACTTGAAGGCCACTGTCCCAGGGGTTCAGGAAGGCCGGTCCCCTCCACAGTGTGGCTGAGAGGGAAGTGGAGGAGTCGGGCAGATGGAGACTGAGGTGGCATTTTTATCACCAAACGAACAGGGCATCGTAGGCCACAGCCGGGCCTCGCTGGGTTTCCAAGCCTAGAGTGCCTGCCTGTCGCCCCGCCCGCTGCTGAAACGCCCCGGCGTCCCTTTGTCACACCCCGGGGAGGCCAGGGGCGCCGTCCCTGACACCCCTCTGACCCTCTAGTCTCCCTGAACCTCAGAAAGCTCCCTTTGATCCTCAGTGTCCACTAGTTTATCATTCATCTGCTATGCTTCCCTGTCTCGCTTAGATCTACACAAACGTCCAGTACTTGTGCCTGTCACCCTGGCTTCCTGGACTGCAGTGACATCTCAGCCTCCCGCGTGGCTGAACAGCCTCGCATGCTGCGGCAGCCACGTCTTCTCGGTCCAACCCCCTAGCAGTGGACACTGAGGTTGTCTCCAGGCCCTAAGTATTGTCAGTAGAGCCGCAATGGACGTTCTGTAGGGTGTCAGTTTTTAAGCCGGTGGTTCCATGGCCTCAGCTGGCTGCCCTCGGGTCCTGCTCTCTTTTAGTTTGTTGTGGTGCGTTCAGGTCACTTCCCAAGATGGCCACGCTTTATTTGAAGGTCGCCCTTTGAAGTACCTCCGTCCAAGCATTCCCTGCATATTCACCAAGATCCACCAGCGGGCACTGGGGTACATGCACATGGCCGCGGGCTGTCCACCCTGCAGCTCAGGGACGGCGCCTTCGGCTTCCCAGTGCAACTCAGGACCGCGTCTGCCTTTTGCTGCTGGTCCTGGGGCATCGTGAGACTCCTTTGGAAAGAGGAGTGAATCAGCCTCACAACACATCACAGTCTCCCGCCTTGGGAAAGTTATTAGAAAGCTGAGTAAAGGCATAACGGGCGCACTCCCCCGCCAAGGAACCCGCCCCCTTTCTTGAAGAAGACAAGGCATTTCTGTGTTCGCCACAGACACAGCGTGGAGGTGGCTGGACGGGGCGGCGTGCTGGGAATTTGCGCCACAGCTGTGCCGTCCGTCCCTCCCACACGCCGGCCAGGCCGCGAGTCTCGCCAAGGGAAGCAGCTGAAGCAGATCCCAGAGGTCACCAAGCAGCGGTGCCGTTCGCCAGACGCCTGGCCCCTTCCCTTGGACCCGTGTGCCTTTGCCCCCTTCGGAGGGGTCCCCAGGCTGGCCATCAGATATGGAGAGGACACCTGGGGAGCGGGGTGGGGCAGAAGGGAGGGCTGGGGGTGGGGGGCATTGGAGAAGCAGGGGGGCTCCCTCAGTGCTCAGAGGAGGGAATCCCGCTAAACGGAAGAGAGAGTGAGTCTGCGGGAGGGACAGGGAAGGTGGGGAAGCAGGGGGATGGGGGCGTGGGCAAGGCGGATGGTCACAAAGCAGCAGCAGCAGCAGCGAAAGGGCCTTCTCATCAGGGCAGCCACCTTTGAACTAAATGTGCCCAACTGTTTTGTTGTTGTTGTAAATGCTAATGCCACCAGGGTCAAGGGTCAAATTCCAGGCCTGTTTGGAAAATGGGCAGGTGTGGCAAATGGGCAGGCATTTGCCACACCTGCTGGGAAGGTGGGCGGCATGTTCTGGGGCAGGTAATCTGTCCACAGAAAAGTCTGGAGGGGGCACGTGAAGCAGGTGCTGGGGTACAGAGGGGCCAGGGTGGGGGATGAGGCTGAGCCTTGCTGGAGGAGAGGGAGGCCACGTCCAGCCCGGGCCGGGGACTTCCAGAGCGGCGCTTCCGGAGTCACAGATGGACAGCGTGAAGGCGGGAGGCTGGAGAGGGCTGGGGAGCAGAGCGAGGCGGGCACTGCCCGGGGGTGCTGGGATTTCATCGAAGGATCGTTCAAAAGAAAGTGACAAGATCAAATTCTCCCTTGAAAAGACGGGCCTGGTTGCGAAGCTGCCAGCGGCCTCCGCAGCGCCGGTTCGATCCCCGGCTGCTCCCCGGCCACCGGAGGAGGGTCCCACATGGCGCGCAGACCTCTCCTGCCGCCCGCTGCTCCCCTCAGCAGTGTTTTCGTCAGTCTGCCTGCTCTGCTCCCCGCTCTGGCTCTGGTGAATTCTCTCACCCTCCCGCGCTTCTGACTGTACCCCGTGCTTGTATGTATAAATAAATAAATAAATCTTTAAATAAATAAATAAATAAATAAAAATTAAAAAAAAAAAAGGAAAAGACGGGCCTGACGGCGGGGGTCGAGGGTCCCCCAGACGCACCTAAGGGGCTCGGGACCCCGGCACTGGGCACCGGCTCGTGCTGGGGGCGGCTGGCCGGCGATGGCGGGGGACTTCCCTCCCCTCTCAGCCCTGTCGCTGGTGTGTGCAGGTTAAACTGACAACAGGCAGGACAAGAGGCCTTCGGCTTTTCGTTTTGGTTTTACACACACGGTGTCTTTACACACGAGAGGGGAGACCCACAGCAGCAGTCTGCCTCGGGGCCTACATCCCCTTTCCCAAAGGGCCACGTAGCGTGGGAAGTGCCAAGACCGAGGAAGGGGGTTCTCGGGCGGGGCCTGGGGGGTAGGAAAGTGTAGTGGGGGACTAGAGGTGGAAAGGGCTCTTGACTGGGGCCCGTTTCTGCAGACTCCCCTGGTGGCAGGACTGCTGTCCCCCCAGGCCGAGGAGGAGGGCGGGCACCTTCCCGGGGGTTCCGTCCTGCTCTGGGGAAGAGAGTGAGGAGCTGCTGCTGTGTCCGCTTTCTCTCGGGCGTCCTCAGTCTCAAATAATCGAGCGCAGGGAGGCGGATTCTGATCCCCTTGAAAGGCGCGGACCAGGGCAGTGCGGGGGGGGGGGGGGGGGGGGGGGAGGGGGGGGGGCGGGGGGGGGGGGCCGAGGGGTCGGGAGGTCACAGGAAGGGAAGACAGACTCCAGAGATGCAGAGCGGAGTCCGAGGGTCCCGGGGAGGGCAGGCCGGCAGGTGGCGCCGAGCCAAGTCCACGAGGCGGGGCTCCTGCACGTGGGGCCAGCAGGTACCAGGCACCCAGCAGGCAGCCACGGGGGAGACAGGACAGGAGAGACGGTGCGTCTGGGTGAATGATTAAGTCCAAAGTCTGCAGAGGGTAAGACAGGTCAAGAGGAGCCGCTGGGGCTGCAGGGAAAGTGCCAGAAGGCGGGCTGTCTGCTCTCAGTGCCCCTTGCCTTGTCTTCCCACCAGGGAGGGAAGACCCATGTGTGCTGGGGGGTCTTGGCAGAAGCAAATACAGTCTTCCTGGGTCTCCCAGATGATTCGGGGGCTTGGGGTTAGACAGCAGTGGTCATAAGTAGGAACTGTTCTCATTTGTCCTGCAAAGACACTTGCACCAGTGCACGGAGAGCGTGTCCAGGGCTGACCACTGAGGCGTTATAAGCAGAACCCAACAGACAGATGCGGACACAACGCAGGTGTGCGTGACTAGGGAACAAATCCGGGCCCGTGTGGGACTGAGCGTGGCAGCCCTGAGCACTGATATCCAAGCTGCTTCATTTGAAAAAAGCGAATTCTGGAAGCGCATTTACAGTGTGATCCATTCACTGTGGGAAAACAGGTGTGAACCTACGTGCTGCGTGTGCATCAAGAATGTCAGGGGCAGGGGCGGTGGGGGAGAAGCCAGAATGTTGATAGTTTTGTCCTAAGAGGAAGCCTCGGCCTGAGCGGGGACATTTCTACTTTTCAAGTCTTTCTATTTCATTCTACACCACCAGGTGGGAGAAAGTGAAAAGGCCTGGCAGTGGCAGGGCTGTGAGGTCATCACCAGCCCAGACCTCGTGAGTGTGAGGTCCCTGCACAACCTCTAACACAGTCAAGTGACAGACTTCCTGTAACAGCGCGAGTCTCTCGCGCTGGTGGGAGACAGACACCGCACACTTGACAGTAACCTACATCCGGGATCAGAAAACCAGACCGGGGCCCAGGCTGGCCACCACCTGTTTTTATAAATAACGTTTCGTTGGAACACGGCCAGGCCCGTTGATTCACATCGTCCAAGGCTGCTTTCCGGCGACGCCACCCCATCTGAGAAGTCGCAGCAGGGAATGTTTGGTCCATGAAGCCAAAAATATTTATAATTTGACTCTGGACAGAAAAAGTTTGCTGACCAGTGACCTAAATCCCGTGGAAGGTTATACGTTCGTAGAAGCTGGTGTGCTTTTAACAGAGCTGCTGCAGACAGAAGACTGGACCTCAGGCCCACGCGCCAACGGCTGACTCTCTCGAAATATCACATTGTGAAAACCAAGTTACAAATGACACCTGCAGGCATATGCTTTTTATGTAAAGTTTCATTCATGTGCAAAATATTATGCGTGTTTATGGATAGGGGTGTTTGCAGATATAGAACTGGCAGGTGTGTGGAAACACCAGTTTCTGTACAGTCCTTGCGGGACAGAGGGGCAGGGAGCAGGCGGAGGCAGGCCCTGCGGAGTCGGCATCTGTAATATTTCATCTTTTCAGTGACATGACGCACAGAGACCTTCTAGGCTGCAGGTGGGTACATGCGGCACATCATATATTTTTTCTATCTTTTTCTTCTAGTCCAGTATTCCTTTCCAGTAAGCTGGAAATATTTATGTGGTGAGCGAAGCATGTGCATGTGTGAAGGTGTGAAGCTGTAATCTCAGAATTATTCAGTTGTGTAAGCAATTGGCAAATCAATAAAATTGGAGGGAAATTTTTAAAATGGCAGCTCTCCCGAGTCTCCATTCACCAAAAAGAAAACTACTCCAGCTAAACCGCAAGAGGGAACATAGACTAGGTGACGGTGTACCCCCAGGCACCCCCAGGCTCCCCAGGCACCCCCAGGCGATGACCAGGCGCCCCCAGCGTCAGCAGAGACGTGTGTTCCTGTGACCCCGACGCACCTGGCGTCTGGGAAAAGCGAGAAAAACTGGGCGCCGGGCTTGGCCCTCGGCTGCACCCAAGACCACCTTTTGTGGTCACAGATTTGGATGGGGGAGGAGGGGTTCCCGGCCCAGGGAGCGAGCGGCTGGGGTCCCCCAGTGAAGCGCCCCCAGTTGTCCGAGTTGCCCCCCACAACCAGAGGGACTGTCACGGCCCCCGGGAGAACAGAGAGAAAGCCAGCAGCGCGGCAAGCTACCCGTCGGGCTTCCCAGGAACCCAGTAGCTCTGCATGTTGCAGAGCAAGCGCGTCCCTCTCCAACTGTAAAAGTGATCTGGCGCCGGATATCAACTTTATGACCTTTCCTGAGTGTAATAACGGGAAGGGCCCGCGGAAAATCTCTGTCTGAAACCTGCGAGCGCTCGCTGTCCACCCTCCGGAGCGGGAGCCGGCCAAGAGCGAGCAAATAATTCATCGCTGCTACGGTCGAGCCTGATACCTCATAATAAAAGTTAATGATTATTCGCTGCTGTCAGACATTTCCAGAGTCTAGACTGGAAGCACTGAACGGAATCCTTGTGCCTTCACCCTCCAGCAGTCCAGCCAGCAGGATTCAAGACTCATTCACCACCAGCCTCAGGTCGCTGGTGACTGTCTTCCTGTGTCATCCAGACAGCCCTGCTGGGGCGAGCTCTGTCAGGCTCTCAGGAAGGGTCCTGGCCTGCATGACGTCCCCGAGCGTGGAAAGGCGGTGGGATTAGAACGCAGCGGCCAGAGGCAGAATACTGTGAAGGGAGAAAATACCGTTTTCTCTTTGTAAGATCAATTTTCCTGACTGGCTCTACACACTATCAATCTATCTTATTTTATTGCTTCCCGATGGGAAGTGAACAAAGTAAAAATAGAAAGTGGTGGTGTTTCGTCGATCTGAGCCCTCTAGTTCGGCCTTCTAGCTCATGGAAGATGAAACAAAGCTCAGAGTCGGCCGTGGCCCATGCGCAGTCAACCCTGGTACGGTCAGCCCCGGGACGGTCAGCACAGGACGGACTGGTGGCTTTGTCATGTGTCTCAGAGTTAGCTCCTCCCAGCATCTCCCTCCTCCATCCCAAAGTATTCATTGAGCACCTACTACGTGCCAGGCCCAGGCCAGGCTCCACAATCCCAGCTGAACACAGATACCCCGAAGCTGACATGTGTGGGGATGATCAGGGCCAGCTTCACACAGGGACCATGAGCGTCTAATGCTCTGCGGCCCTTGCTTGGAAATCCCGACCACTTTGCAAACAGGTACTTTATCTTTCTGTTGCGTTGAGCCCTGCAAACTGGGGAGCCATCCTGAGTGGGGGGCAAATATTTTAGATTCTGCCAACGATGTGTTCTCTGTGGCAACTACTTGAGTCTGCTGGAGGTAGTGCAAGGCACGGCTGTGTGTTCATAGACCTGTAGCTACAAATCCCAGTGGGCGGCCCTTGATTCACATTTCCCTGGTGCTTGGTAATGTTAGGCATAGTTTCATTCTTTGGAGAAACGTCCATTGAAGTTCTTTCCCCATTTTTCAATCAGGCCGAAGTCTTCATTCCATTTTGAGTTGATTTTCGAATATGGTGTGAAGCAAGAGCCTAATTTCATTCTTTCACCCTTACTTCTCCCATGGGAGGCCATTTTAGTGGTCCCGGTGGGAGCTGAGAGTCTCTAACCAAAATGGAGATGGTGAACACAGGAGATGCAGATGGATGGCTCCGGGGTGTTCGGAGAGAAGCTTCCAGAAGATGTGGTGAAGATGCGCCTGGGGAGAGGGAAGAAGCTGGAGCCCAGGATGGCGTCCCAGGTCCTGGCAGAGATGGCGCCACCCATAAGAAGCACACCCTGCGAGGTCCCTTGCAAAGAGCAAGCTGGGGAAAGGTGGGAGTTGGCGCAGGCGACGGGACAGTGGGGGGACCTGTGCTGTTTCAGCAGTGAGGCCGACAGGTCTTCATGTATGTGAGACGCGGGCTGAGAGGAGGGAGGGAGGAGGGCCGGGGGACCAAGCTCCGCGACTCTTACCACCTGCAAAGATGGTGCTAGCATTTGCCATTTTTCTTTTATTTTTGTGTGGGGCGGGGTAATTTTGCTCGCCCTAAGAGAACAACTTGCTGGCACACCTTGTTAATACTGAAGTGAAACACACCCCGGGCACAGAAAACTTGGGCCACGTTAAACCAATATCCTAAAATGATGTCCTTGGGGGCCTCTGAGTACCTTAGGAACCCCGCGTGGAGAACATCACTCCAACCGCAGAACCCGAGTCTGCTCCACACCGCTGCCCTGCCGGCGCTGCGTCCCCAGGGAGATGAGCGACACCCCAGGATGCCAGTGGAAACGGTTACCTGTAAGCCAAGCACACCTGTTGAATCGCTTTCTAAGTAATCACAAAAACAACAGTTTCTCTTGTTCCCAGCACAGCGTTGAGCCACAAAAATTAATTACATCACCTGCAAATTAGCCCAGTGTTTTGCATCCAAAGGTCATGTTCAGACGGAGGCATGGCTCTGTGCTTTCAAACGCAGGCTCCGCGTATAAATATTTATCACAGGAGGACAGGAACGCATTGTACATGGCTTGTTTACCTTACCAGGTAGTCGCCTGGGGCAAGAAGTCCACTGTCTGCTTCCTGTCCCAGTTTCTCTGCCCAAGACCTTGGGTGATTGTTTATTTGACAGACTGTTCTGTCCTGCTCCCGTGCTTCTGGGAATAAAGGCGCACAGGATGCTAAGTAAACACATTGCCCGCGCCACGAAAACCTGATTTCCAGCGAGGGGAGGGTGCTAGGTGTTTGTTTGCTAGAAAGGTCCAGCACCCATCTGGGTAGGGAACCTGCCACTGCACCTGTGGGGCCAGCAACGCTGAGATCTTCCCCACCTCTGTTTCTGCTGGTTTTGGTTAGGGCGGTGAATGCTCCCCCGATGGACTTTCCGGAATATTCCGTGTTCTGATAGTGAAGATGATGTAACAGAGATACCGGCAAAGCACCATTGCAAACATGACTTGGGCAAAAACACGGCCTTGTATTTTCTGTGTTTATGAGACGCGAATGTTAGAGAAACCTTGGCCAAATTGGCTTCCATCTGGCCACATGTTTGTTTTGGCCACTCTCAGCTATGATTTTGCAAGCTCTCGTGCTCCCTAGCTCAGGCGATTGTTACATAAGAAAGCCCAGCTGGGCTGTGCACCAGAAATTCAACTCAGCGTTTTTCTGCCTCCTCCCGGTTGGCCCGAGGATGGATCTGTGAGCCTTTGGAACAGAAATCCCGGGTTAGACTAAACGAGCTGACTTGCATGGAATCTGTGACAAGAAACTGTTTTCCTAGCGCTGGTCTACCCATCGCCTCGACCCTGGGCCTCCCTGATAAGTGAATACATAGCCGGTGAGGATTTATCTGATTCTATTTTGAATCTTGGCCCCTCTGCCGGTGGAGACACCGGCGCACACGTCACTAGCATGCCTGCCTTGTTTTCATTTACATTGAATTTTGCATAGATTTCCGTGTGTGTCTCTCCCTTCTGAATCGCCTCCTGCCTTTTCCTGTTTCACTGTCACCTCTAGAAAGGACATTCAGAACAGCCACCTGCCTGTCACCTTCTAGGAAATCGCTGGCTCCTGGGCAGCTGCAGTCCCTCCACGACACCGCTCTCTGTGCTGAATGTCCCCCTTCCCAGCTGCACAAGATAATCCTGCCAAGTAACGTTCCAAATTTGTTAAATAAACTCATGTGGGAATTCAGCAGCCGAGGCGGGGGCGGTGGGGGGGGGGCGGGTGGTGGCGGTGGCTGTCGAGGGCGGAGCTGGGCTGAGGTCTCGTGCACCGTTGGGGGCCAGCCCCAAGCTGTGCTGGACTCAGTGGGCACCTGCTTTTGAACACCTGGATTTTGAACACAAAATCCAGGCAGGAATTATTCTGATTTTTTTTCTTTGTGCCACACTCTTTCTTTTTTTTTTTAAAGAAAGATTTATTTTTGCTTATTTATGCATACAAGAGCTAAGAGCTGGGGTGTAGGCCAGAGGTGGCAGGGGGGGTGAGAGGATTCATCAGAGACAGAGTGGGGAGCAGAACAGGCAGATCTACTGAAATCCACAGCTGAGGGGAGCAGCAGGTAAGACACGAGAGTCTGCTGCGCCATGTGGGTAGCTCCCTCCTGGCCAGGGATCGAACTTGGGCCGCAGTTGCTGGTGATATAGCTTGATAGCACTGAGACTTTAACCCCTTGCACCAACAGGGAGGCCCTGTGCCATAGTTTTTCTAAGTTAAAAAAATATAAAACCTTGTTACTGTAACTCCAATATCAGTTTCTCTTGTGATTATTTTAGTGGCTCTTCTCCGAGATAGTTCCTTTTTTTTTTTTTAAAGCAATGCTTTGGTTGAGCCTCCCCGGTGGCGCAGCGGTTGAGCGCTGGGCTGCGAAGCTGTCCGCAGCCTCTGCAGCACCGGTTTGATCCCCTGCCGCCGGCAAGGGTCCCACATGGCGCACAGACCTCTCCTGCCACGCCCGCTGCTCCCCTCAGCAGCGTATTTCGTTATTCTGCCTGTTCTGCTCCCCGCTCTGGCTCTGCTGAATTCTCTCACCCTCCCGCACTTCTGACTGTACCCAGTGCTTGTATAAATAAATGAATAAATCTTTAAAAAAAAAAAAAGGTACTTTCTAAAAAAATAAAGTAATGCTTTGGTAGTGACCTTTTATTTATTTATTCCCCACACACACCTGCCACTCACCTTTTGGCCTGTTTGACCCTTTCCTTCCCCCTCCCTTGTAACCTCAGGACCACTGATGTTTGTTGATGTCCACTACTTTTTGAAAGTGTTTCATGTTATCAAACTGTCTATTAAATGAACATCCAGCATGGGTATCATTCTGACTGGCTTTGCTGCACATGATTCTTTTCAGTTCCCTCCATTTTGTTGAAAATGGCTGCATTTCCTCCTTCGTTGTGGCTGCGTAATATTCCATGATGCATCTATGCCACGTCTTTTTGACACATTTATCCATTGAAGGAGACTTAGGGCTGCCTGCCAAGATATTTCTCTGATGTGTAACAATTAAAAGTACACAAGGCCTCCTAGGTCGCATACAAAAGTGGGGCCCTATTTTCAGCTTTGATGCCAAAATCCTCCTTGTATTTTATGGGCTTTTGGCAATAACAATCTATGACCCAGTGTCTCCATTGGAATGACCAACTCCAACTCCTTGAAAACTGATATAATGGAACTTATTATCCTATAATTATAATTCACATTACAATGCCAAGTTTCCCTACTTCATTAGCTTGTACTTGTCCACCCCGAAAGGTGTTTTCAGGACTACCCACGCCCAGCACACCGGGGAACAGGTGATGCTTCCAGTCTGTAGTAGGATGAACTGAGGGATCAGGGAGAGTCCCTCCTGCTCCCTGCCACCCCCACACTCCATGCCAGGGTATCTGAGTTCCCCTCGCTCGCTTTCTCGGCCGCTGCATCAAGTGCTGACTCCGTGACCTAATACTCAGGCATTAGGTGAGCGCTGGCCATGGGACTCGTGCCCGGGATGCACACTTGCCAGGCCTTCTCTTTTAAAAAGTGGGGTCTCGAGCCTCCCCTAGTGGCGCAGGCGGTTGAACATCGCTCTGTGAAGCTGCCCGCAGCCTCTGCAGCGCCGGTTCGATCTCGGCTGGCCGGCGAGGGTCCCACAGGGCGCGCAGACCTCTCCTGTCTCGCCCGCTGCTCCCCTCAGCAGTGTACTTCATCAGTCTGCCTGTTCTGTTCCCCACTCTGTCTCTTGTGAATCCTCTCACCCCCACCCCCCACACCTCTGGCCTGTACCCCAGTTCTTGTATAAATAAATCAATCTTTTAAAAAAAAAGTGGGGTCAGCTGAGCTCAAAATCACATTAATCACAGATCCCTCGTGTGACACCATCTGTGAGGGCCCTGAAGTTTCCCAGCCCGGAGGGTGTGGCGTCAGGGTTCCCCAAAATCTGGGGCCACAGAGCCCCAGTGGTGTTGCTTACCATGTCACCGCTCTGGGAGGGTCCAGTTTGGCTGCGGCTGTCCTGCCAGGCCCAGCCGGTTTGCATTACCCTCTTGGATTTTATGACAAATGGAAGACTTGGAATCTGCTTACTTGTAAGCAATTAAGACGAGCTATCGTTTCCCTTCCCCGCCTGTTTCACTTGTCAGATGAGACCATCGCCCTCAGAGGTCCCTTCCAGGCCAAGGACCGGGGCCTGCTGGCCCCCGCTGGGACCGCGCCACCCTCTGTGAGGAGTTTCGTGCTCTTTTCTGTCAATGGGGGCATTCAGGCTGGCCCCGCCGGCTTTGCTGGCTGTTGTGTGCGTTGCACGAAGTAGGACTTTGAAAGCAGCACTAGATGAAATGGCGAGGGTCCTGTTCCTCTCCGCCACCTCCTCCCGCTTGCCACTCATTTTGAAGTTCCTTGAATACAATTTTCTGGACTATCAACTCTGCCCCAGGCCTTGCCAGGCTCTGGATGCAGCACTGGGGAGAGACAGAGAAAAGGCAGGTCAATTGAATGCAGGTTTGACAAATGAGCAAAGCACCACACAGAGGCCACTGAAGGCTGAGGGGGTAACCAGGCTCCCGGACACCTTGGTCACCCCAAAAGATGGTCATTTAGCCTCAGCATCTGCTGTCCGGGTTGAGTCTTCCTGAAAGGTCTGTCCAATTCCTAACTCCCCAGTGGGTGTGAATTCATGTGGAAATAATTAGAAGGGGGGTCCTGCTGGGGTGGGGTCTTCCATCCAAGGTGACTGGTGTCCTTAGAAGAAGAGAGATGTGCAGAAAGGGACATACCAGGGGACGCAGAGGTAGAGGCGGGAGTGAGGCGCCCCTGAGCCTGTGAACAGCATGGAGTGCAGCACCGCCAGCAGCTGGGAGAAGCAGGGGGCCTCCCCTCCCCAGAGGAGCACGGCCCCACCAACACCTCCATCTTGGGGCTTCCCGGCCTTCAGATCTGTGAGCCCTCGTCCTGTGGTCAGCCACCTGGTTTTTGCTTGCCCAGCTTTGCAGCAGCTGCGGAGAAGGACCTCAGTGTGCAGAATTGGGCACTGGAAGGGCGATGGACCAGGCCTTGGAGCAGAGCCCGCAGCAGTCTGGGGATAGTCCAGGCACCATCCAGCCCCAGGGGAAACTGCTGGGGTGCTATAATGGCGACAGGAGCTGGTGGGGTGCTGAGCTGGAGAGGGCAGGGCCGGCCGGGTAAGAAGCAGCTCCGCTCCAGCGCATGGAGGGGTACAGGGAGGTGCTGGCCCGGTGCTGGGGCAGTGCCGTGAGGAGGAGGTGATGGAAGGTTCTGGAATATATGCTAGAGAAAGAACTGACCGCATTTGGGAGTAGCCGGTGTGGGCGTGCAGGAGGGAGAGGAAACACAAATCTGCTTCGTTATAAGTGAGCCGCAGGAAGCACATTTTCAGGCTGGGCCTTGGCGGCTCGCGGGAGAGGTAGAAGAGAAGCGGGTTCAGTGGGGTGGGGACACCCCACGCGTGCTGATTTGATATCACTCAGCTCAGTCTTTCCTCTGATTCATCAAACTTGGCTCCAAGCGCCTTGGCTGAATCCAAAATTCCAAAATCCAAGCCCCCTCCTCCACCACCTCCTCCTCCAAGGAGACACGTGAGTCCCGGCGGCGGATCCAGGAAAGCGTCTCGCCCCCAAAAGGAGTTTCGATCATGTCCTTTCAAAGGGCATGACTCATCATCCTGCTTTGAAGAGGAAAACCCTCCTTTAAATAGGTAAGTTCTGGTGTTTGTGAAGAGTCAATCCCACCCCTTTATGGCCTCCCCAGCGAGCGCCCAGATCTGAAAGGATCATGTCAGTGCCTGTCACCGGCACCTCATTATCAAAGCCTGTTTGCTTATAAATACGTAACAAACACACCTTCTCAGCCCCACCGAGCTGGGGGCTTTGTAAGCTAAGCTCCGATTGAACCACGTGGAGCCGGAAACGCGCGGGGTGGGGGGGGGGGGAGGGGGGGTGGTGTGCAGCACCCAGCAGCCTGGGACTCAGGTTTTCTGGGACTGGGTGATGTTGGCAATAACAGACCAGGCCTCCTGCTGTGCAGGGCGCGCGGCTGAGGGTGCCTGTAAATGAAGTGTTTGGAAAGGCCTTAACGAGACAGAGGCAGCCGGTTCAAACACAAGTTTGCGAGAGTTTAAACCACCTCAACACTCAGGTCTGTCCTCAGTCCTTCCTCATCTCGTTCTCCCCGAGGGTGTCCCTGCTCCCAGGGCCTGGCTGAGTATCCACAGAGACGGTGAACCCCCAACCCTGCAGCGTCTCTGCTGCCAGAGGCTCCTGGGTGACAGTCTCCAACAGCGCAGCCGCCCCCCACCCCAACTCTTCCTGAGTTTCTCCAGGGTGTGAAGGGCTCTGCCTCCCCAGCAGAGCAGGCCCAGGGCCACCATCGGGCCCAAATTCTCACAAGTGCACGCCTCACGCTCACCTGCATCATACCGGAGCCGTGGGGCTCCTGGCTCCCCAGTCCTGCCACCCATGGCCACCTGCAGCCCGTTCCTCTCTCCAGAGCGCAGATTCCCGCCCTCCCGACTGGTCCTCAGAGGGAGAAGCTGCTGGGAGCTCCCTGGGTGTTACTCCAAAGGGGCGCCCCTTTCCCTAGCTCAGCACTTGCAGAGGCAGGAAGGACACAGGGCAGGTTTTCTATGATCCAGCAGACGGGGTGAAGGAGGAGCGAGTTCTGGAGCCCTCAGTGGCTTTTGCAGGCTTCTGTTGGGATTTACTGGGTACACGGCAGATAGGGGGCCAGGGGGCTGGCAGGCCTCCCCGCAGCAAGTCTTCACTCTTCCTGGGCTCTCTGGCACTCTCTGGTTGCCTTGTTCTCTGCTGCTCTCGTGGTTCTGCTCTCTGGCAGTTCTGTTCTGCTGGCGTCCCCGTGACACCGCCCTTATAAGCCTAGAATGAGCCCAGGTGAATCCCATCTACCTAGGCCCACACCCTACTCCAGGTGCCGCCATCAGGCATGCATTCAGGACCGCAGGGATCTGTCATCTATCCTGATGGCGGGAGGGCAGAAAAGCCTGACATTTTTACCTTATCCTACACCCAGCTCAGCTGCGGCGGCCACACTGATGTCCCCTCATCCATGCAGCGCCTGGTCATCAGCGTGAAATTCCAGCCCATACTCCCGGGTGTGCAAAAATTGAGAGAGGGAGTGTAGGCTAAGGTAAAAGGTATCAGGCTTTTCTGCCCTCCTGCCATCAGGATAGATGAGGGAACCCTGTGGTCCTGAATGCATGCCTGATGGCGGCACCTGGAGTGGGCGCACCTGCGCTAAGACTGGGCTTTTAAGGGCGGCGTCACGGGGACGCCAGAAGCCGAGAAAGCAGTAGCAGAAGCCGAAGAGAAGCCGAGATCACCAGAGAGCCAGATAGAGTGAGGATTTGCTGGGGGCCGGGAGGCCTGCCAGCCTCCTGGCCCCCCAGCACCCCTGCCTGCCATATGCCTGGTGAACCCCAATAAAAGACCTGCAAAAAGCCACTGAGGGCTCTGACTCCTCCTTTACCCGGTCTGCATGGGATCAGAGAACCTGCACTGTGTCCAGTCCAGCCTTTACAGGGAGGGACGAGCATCAAAGAGAATGGGGAGCACAGAGACTCGGTGGTGGGGGTGTCACCCAAAATCCCCGTTCCGTGGGCTGGATAGACACCCGATCTCCAGCTGTGGACACATGGATGTGGGCCCAGCACGGCTCAGGGTAACCGGAGAGGGACACCACGGCCTGGCAGCAGGTGCAAAGCTGGATTATAAACGATGCTTACCTGGCGGCTGCAGCCTCAGCTCCCTGGAATTCACCGGGATCCCCTCTGTGGGACTGTGTCAAACACTGTTTCCCTCACACATTTTTCACCTGACACAATATCTCATCTTGAGTATAAGAAGCGGAAGAGGTCGTTTCTTGGGGTGACAAGACCACACACAGAAACGCCTCTGAGATCACCCTCCCAACAAGATCGGGGGCTCTAGAAGGATCCACCTGACAGTCTTGACCATGTGCTGTTTTAAATATGAAGATGCTCTTTTAAACAGACTTTTTTGATTATTTTGGTCAATACAATGACAAATGTGGCTGTATATATCGGGGTGAGGCCAGAGGCACCGGGCGAAAGAACCCACAAGAGACAGGGTGGAGAACAGAAAAGGTGGATTTACTGAAATTCCCTGCCCAGGAGCAAGGGAGCAAGAGGGGAAATACATGTCCTCAGGGAAGACGACTTGAGGCTGTTATACTGTGTTCCCAGCGTTCTTACTGGGCTGCCATTTTGCACCAGTTACTTGCTGGGATGCTGTAAAGGCAGGACTGGACACTGAGCAGGTTTTCTGTGATCCCATGCAGACGGGGTAAAGGAGGAGAGAGTCCTGGAGACCTCGGCGGGTTTTCAGGTTTTTATTGGGGTTCACCAGGCACATGGCAGGCAGGGGTGCTGGGGGGCCGGGAGGCTGGCAGGCCTCCCAGCCCCCAGCAAATCCTCACTCTATCTGGGCTCTCTGGCATTCCCTCTGCTTCTCTGCTCTTCCGTTCGTTCTGCTGCTTCTTGGCTTCTTCTGGCGTCCCCATGACGCCGCCCTTAAAAGCCCAGTCTTAGCCCAGGTGAATCCCATCTACCTGTGCCCACACCCTGCTCCAGGTGCCGCCATCAGGCATGCATTCAGGACCGCAAGGATCCGTCATCTATCCGGATGGTGGGAGGGCAGAAAAGCCTGACATTTTTCCTTACCCTACAGATGCCCCACCTGGAGCAGCGGATATTTGACCTTTGACACAGAATGTGTCCTGACCTTGCTTCTGCAGGGGGGAGCTGGACTGGGTGGGGGGGCCAATTCCATGGCAACCTTATCACTTCCCTTATCTATTCAAGCCTCCCAAACTTGCCTGCTGGGTGGGGAGAGGGAACTTAGCTTCTCATCTTTTTAAAGATGCCCTGACAATTAGCCACGCCAAGTGCATCGCGTTAAGTAGGTGGAGTGACTACGGAAGAGAATGAAATGGTACATCTGAAAAGGTAGGAATAGAAATAATGAAAACTGGAAAAATATGTGCATCTGCTCGATCTGCAAGCGTAGTTTGGGAATTGTAGCAAGGCTTGAAAGTTAACCTGAAGGAAATGAGACATGGAAAGTAAAACAATCTGGAAAGTGAAATGTCATTTAGGGGCTTATTAATAAGTGATATCAGGGCCAGGAGCGAGGGCGCAGCTCAAAAATAACAAATAAAATATGTGATATCCTAAAAAGACCTCAATCTTTCCTTTTTTAGCTTTATGAGGAGGAAAGACTTCAGCTTTTAAAGCCAACATTAAGGCAGTGATGGATACAGTGCTTGAATTTAGAGAACTAACACAAACATGTAAAAAAAAATACCCTAGCATCAAGAAAATGCTATGGCTCAATTTGAAAGATGTTCAGCAACTGAAGATTAGAAATAACAGGCTGTTTAAGACACTGTGGAAATGTATGTGTTACTTGAGGGCAAAACATGAACAAACTTAAACTTTCAAGTTTTTCCAAATAACTGAAACCTGAGACCTGGCCAGGTGAGCTTTGCAGGGTTTGTATATTGAAGATTAAAGAAAAAAACGAATAAGCTAAGCCGGTCAATAAAATGGGAATTTTGACAAACAATCCGTGTGATGTACTTGGTAATAAAGATGTTGGATTTTTTTGAATCTCAAGCATTTTATTTGTAAATATATATGAATTCTAAATACATACATGAAACTTTTAATGCAATTGCTATTGGTTCAGTAGAAGCTGAGAAAGGATCCAACAGCTTGATAGATCATCGAAGCTAAAAGAACAGCTCTATTTAGAGACTACAGGTAACGCAGTCACGGCCCACTCACTGGAGCGGTCCTTGGAAGAGTTGCATGTCAAAAAAAAAAATTTTTTTTTTAAAGATTTTTTATTTGTTTGTTTGTTTATACATGCACTGGGTACAGTCAGAAGCGCGGGAGGGTGAGAGAATTCACCAGAGCCAGAGCGGGGAGCAGAGCAGGCAGAAGGACCGAAGTCCACTGCTGAGGGGAGCGGCGGGCGGCAGGAGAGGTCTGCGCGCCATGCGGGACCCTCCATGAGGGATCGAACCGGCGCTGCCGAGGCCGCAGGCAGCCTCACAACCCAGCGCTCAACTGCTGCACCACCGGGGAGACCCTCAAAAAAATTTTTATTGGTAGAATCATCTTATACAAATATTAGATGAACATGTTAAAGATTTTATTTAACTTGTTCATCATCAAGGGGGCAGGAAAATGATCCAGTCAGCTCCAAGGAGGAGACACACGCGTGCAGGGACTCGGGAATGCTGAAGTAAACCAATGTGCAAATTGATGCAAAGCAGGTCAGTGTCCCCCGGGGCTCCTGTGGACACGCGGATGTAGGGAAGGAAATGATGTCAGGCTTTTCTGCCCTCCCGCCATTAGGGTTGATGATAGATCTGTGGTCCCGAATGCATGCCTGATGTCGGCACCTGGAGAGGGGTGTGGGCCTAGGTAGATGGGATTCACCTGGGCTGAGAGAGTGGGCTTGTAAGGGCGGCGTCACGGGGACGCCAGCAGAAGCCAAGAGAATGAACGAACAGGAGAGCAGAGAGCAGAAGAGAACGAAAGAGCGAAAGGGGCAAAGAAACAGCCACGCGAGAAGGCCGAGAGCCCAGGCAGAGTGAAGACTTGCTGGCAGCCTCCCGGCCCCCTGCCTGCTGTGTGCCTGGTAAATGCTAATAAAGACTGCAAAAGCCACTGAGGGCTCCGGACTCCTCCTTCACCCCGTCTGCTCGGGTCATAGGGAACCTGCTCCGTGCCCCTTCCTGCCCTTACACTGGACAATGGTCCTTGGCATTTCTATGGACAATGATCTCTTGGACTGTGTAAGGGACAGGAATGGCCACGGAGCAGGTTTTCTGATCCAGCAGACCGGGTAAAGGAGGAGTCTGAGTCCTCAGTGGCTTTTGCAGGTCTTTTATCGGGGTTACCAGGTACACAGCAGGCAGGGGTGCTGGGGTCCGGGAAGCTGGCAGGCCTCCCAGCCCCCACCAGGTCTTCACTCTGGGCTCTCCGGCCTTCTCTCGGCTTCTGCTGCTTCTTTCTCAGCTTCTCTCTTGGCTTCTGCTGACGTCCCGGTGACGCCGCCCTTAAAAGCCCCATCTCAGTCTCAGCCCAGGTGAATCCCATCTACCTAGGCCCACGCCCCGCTCCAGGTGCCGCCATCAGGCGTGCGTTTGGGACCGCGAGGATCCATCATCCATCCTGATGGCGGGAGGGCAGAAAAGCCTCATACCTTTTACCTCACCCTACAGACTGTCAGTCTCCCCAGCCTGCAGAGCAAAGGCGCCAGCAGCCTGAGTGGGAGCCCCTTCTCTTTGTCCAGTTTCTCATCTTTTCTGGACAATGTCATTCCCTCTGTCCAGTCTCAGCCCTGAGCAGCGGGTGGCGTCACAGCTCCGGATGGCCACGCCCCAAAAAGTCAGCTAAAATTGTACCCGTAATTTCTGAAGATCAAGTTATTTATTTTTTTAAAAAAGATTTTTTTTTAATAGAGGCATGTTTTTATTTATTTATTTGTTTGTTTGTTTATACAAGCACTGGGTACAGTCAGAAGCGCGGGAGGGCGAGAGAATTCACCAGAGCCAGAGCGGGGAGCAGAGCAGGCAGAAGGACCGAAGGACACTGCTGAGGGGAGCAGCGGGCGGCAGGAGAGGTCTGCGCGCCATGTGGGACCCTCCTCTGGTGGCCGGGGAGCAGCCGGGGATTGAACTGGCGCCGCAGAGGCCATGGGCAGCTTCGCAACCCAGCGCTCAACCGCTGCGCCACCTGGGAGGCCCAAGATCAAGTTATTTAGACCTTACTAGACCAGATTAAGGAATGGTTTATGGTCTGACTTATCGCTTTGCAACCAATTTTATAAAAATATGTGATTCCGGGCCTCCCTAGTGGCCCAGGGATTAAAGTCTCAGCGTTATAAACCTGTCGCCAGACTCTGCGGCCAGAGTTCGCTCCCAGGCCAGGGAGCTGACCCACAGGGCACAGCAGACCTCGCCTGTCTCCCCGCTGCTCCCCTCAGCAGGGTATTTCAGTGGATCTGCCTGTTCTGCTTCCCACTCTCTCTGGTGAATCCTCTCACCATCCCCTGCACCTCTGGCCTGCACCCCACTTCTTGTATGTGTAAACAAATATCTAAAAAAAGTGATTTCACGTATTGAAAGAATGAAAACACTTATCTTAAATTTTTGTGTTCTATAAATAAAAATATTTAAAAATATCTTACATTTAAATTATTTTGACTAAAATGTATCCAATATTTTAAAATTAAAATATTTTACATACTTTATAAAATGTCTATAGTACAAGTCTCATATTTCTAGTATTATGACAGCAAATATTTGGTATTTGAAGAAGTATACGTCATAATATAAGACTTATCTGCCGATTGATAAAATATGTAACTATTATGAGTACATATTTATTACTATATTTTGAATATTTGAGCATGAGATACTGTGCAGATAAATGCCCATGAAACTCATCAGAAGAATATGGGATCCCCCACTTGAGGGGCTCCTGCTGAAATCAGGCGCTCATTTGTAGTTCTGGGGTATTTAATGCATAGTTTGCAGTCTGCAACCACAAGCCCCAGGGTCAGGCTGATCAGGGTTTGCTCCATGTCCGAGGAGCTCCCGGCCAAAGTCCAGGTCTTATCCCTGCTCTTTCCCTCCTCAGCTCCACAGCCTATTCATCAGAGTCTGTTGGGCCTCCCTGGGGGCGCAAGGGTTAAAGTGTCTGGGCTCTCAAGCTGTCCGCAGCCACTGCAGTGCAAGTTCGATCCCCGGCCGGGGGCTACCCACACGGCGCGGCAGCCCTCTCCTGTCTCCCGCTGCTCCCCTCAGCAGTGGTTTCAGTGGGGCCGCCTGTTCTGCTCCCCACGCTGTCTCTGGGGAGTCCTCTCACCCCCGCACCTCTGGCCTGCACCCCAGCTCCTGTGTGCATAATAAATAAATCTTAACACCACCACCTGGAAAGCTGCCCCCATCTCAGCTGTCCCGGGGCCCCTCCCGCCTGACTCTCCAGCCCCCGCGGCCTCTGTCCTGCGCCCCGACGCTGAGCCTGGCGGACCGGCCGCCGCACTGCGGGGGCAGCAGCTCGTTCCTGTTCGCAGCGAAGCACACGCGGCGGAGACGGGGGTCCTCGCGGGCCACTCCCCGCGGCTATGGGGGTCACATCTGTACCCGGGAATGGCTGGACGGACCCCGCGCCCGGCCGGCGGGGAGGGCCCGAGGTTGTCCCCCCAGGTCACGCGGAGCCGCGGGAGGCGCGAGGCGCCCCCCCTTACTCTCGGCGGCCCCCCCTTACTCTCGGCGGCCACCCCTGCGGCCCGCGCGTCCAGGGGCGCGTCCAGGGGCGCCCGGGCAGGGCCGGGGTCGGCGGGGCGCGGTCGGGCACCCGCGGGCCCGCCTCGCTGGGGCGGGTCTCCCTCCTCCCGGGCCGGGGACGCGCGACCCCTTGAGGAGAGAATCTGGGGTCCCAGGACGCGCAGAAATGCAGGGCTCGGGCCTGCCCCCCAGAGCCCCGCCACCGGTGCGGGCCCTGGCTCCGGCCGCTTCCATCCTCGCGCCGCTGAGCCGCTGAGCGCGCTGGACCGTCCAGGCCGGGCGCTGCGGGGGGCCAGCCCGGCCCCCCGGGCCCCCGATCCCCCGCCCCCCCAGCCCCAGGCCCGCGGGGGGGGGGCGCTTGCGCACACAGCGGTCACGCACAGAAGACAAAAGAGCAAGAGCAAGACCTTTGCAGATGGAGCGACAGCCTCGATGACGCAGGACGACGGGCGGTGCTGCAGGAGGCGCGCCCGGGGAGGGAGACGCGGGGCGCGGGGGTCAGAACTGGGGGTGTGCGGGACAGGAAGGGGAGGCCCTCCAGGCCCGGGGAGGCGCCGGCCCTGCCCTGTCTTACCTGGCTCTGCAGGTGACCCCTGAGGGGCCGCAGCGTCCAGCGCCGGGTCCAGCCGCGCGCCCAGGCCCCGCGCCGGCCCGGGGCTGCGCGGCCCGAGCGGCTCCTCCGGGCCGGGGCTCGGGTCCGCCGTGTTGTCCGGCCCGGGGCTCGGGTCCGCCAGCGTGCGCCACAGCAGGCACCGGGAACTCCGAGTCCAAATCCTAACTGGACAGAACTCTGAAGCCTGTTCAGATTCTGTTCCCAAAAAATCCCGAGTAGAAGAGGCCCGGGCTGAGCAGGAGCAGGCCCGGGGCGGCGGGCGCGGAGCCAAGTCAGCAGGCCGGTCGCTGGGCCCGGCACGGCCTCTCCTGCCCACTCGCGAGCCGGCGGCCCCGGCGTTCTGGGGCCATCGCGCACGCACGGCCCCGAGCACGGAGCCTGGGAAGCAGCCGGGTGGCGGGTGCCACAGGGGAGGGCACTTGGGGTCTTGGGGGCGAGGCCACCATGATGCAGGGTGCAGAGCTCGCTGGAACGAGCCCTGCCAGGCCTGGTGCCATGGTCCCAGGCAGTTCCCCACCGCCCGGGCGCAGGGCACCAGGTCCTGCTGGTGTGGCTGAGCCCTGTCCCTGCAAGGACGGGCCTGGCCTTTGCTGCTGTCCAAGAAGTGGTGCCAGCTCCCCCATCGATGGCTTTGGCCGGGAGAGACCCAGCGCCGAGCCTGTGCGGGGTCGCCGCTTGGGCCCCCAAGCGGGATCCGCTCACCCCAGAATCCAAGGGCCAGCAGGCGTTAGCCAGCAGCCCCTCCCGCTCCCCAAACCTGCTCGCTTTGGAGACCCAGGGTAGGGGTCAGATTTGAAACTCCTGCTTCAGACAGACCAACGTGGACGTGCGCGCTGACAGAATACGGGCCTGCTTTTTTTTTAGCAGGATGATGCCGTTACCTTTTAAGCAGCTTCATGTTTTGCAGGCGCCTCCTGGAAAAGGGGCTGGGGGAATCATAGCTGGGGGTTGCTGCGCCATTGTGGTGGGGGCTGGGGGTGTTGCTGCATCATCCCCGCGGGGTGTGACCCTCTTTTCTCATTCTCACATGTCTTTGAAATCTTTCATCATGAAAATGTTTAACGATCTCGAAGGATTTTAAAGCCAATGCGTCATGTGGTTTCCCCACGTTCACCCTCAATTTTTGGCCGTTTTCCTCACCCGGAGTCTTCGTCAGAGACTTTCTGGCCAGTGACCTCTCTCTGGGGAGGTTTTGGGGATTCGGTTGCTCCGCGCAGCCTTTCCAGGCCGCCTCCTTCGTCTGCCAGTAACTTTTCTTCCTTAGTGAGACTATTCTTCTCACATCGCCCCCAGCTAGTCAGAGAAAAGACAGCGCATTCCTTTCTCTCCTTGCCGACCTTCCTTAACTCTTTTTCCAACAGGAGAAAGACGCCAGAAATGAGAAGAATTATAGCAGAGCACTGCGAAATGGAGGGGGCCGGCGTGCCAGTTTTTCTCATCAGAAAAGAGGGATTTTCCACTTCATCCTTCAGAGAGTGGCAACGAGGCTCTCTCCCAACACACAGGACACGGCGCGAGGGGCTGCCTCGCCGGGCAGCCCCCGGTTCCTTTGGACCTGTGAGCCGTTGTCTGCAACATCACCCCCTTCAGAAACCCCAGGTCCAGGAGCTGCAGCCTTCCTGGAGAAAGGTGGAGGCAGAAAACTTAACAGATGGTGCTGGTGGTCACTGCAATCTCTAAAGACAGTCATGGCGCAAAGCAGCGTCTGAAATCTCCTCCCAAGGCAGCTTTCGTCAAACCCCCACACCTGTCTGGCGTGCAGGCTGCGGCTCGGGACCTTGGTGCCTCGGGGCCGGGGGCACGGCCGGTGGGATTCGTGCCAAGGCCTCCCCTCCAGCCTGTATTCAGACTTCTGTGCCCAGTTGTCCCTTGAGAACATTTGTTTGTTTGTTTTGCAGGACGTGAATGGCTTCATTGTGGAGAGCGAAAAAATGTCGAACGTAGGCTCATTTATAAAAGCCCGCGTTCTCTCAGAAGGGGGAAATGTCCATCGATTCATAGATCAAATATTAGAAATGGACCGATGGCAGGTGTTTCCGCTGCCAGAGGGGCAGAGCAGGAGCTAGTGTTCCCGGGCGCCTAACCTCAAAGCCCGGGACAAACCTCCAAGGCCGTGGAAACGCTTCCTCCTGGGCTATTACTCTTCTGTTCCTGATGGTCCAAGTGTTCTGTGGGACAAGGGACGGACATAAATCTGCGGCCTTCCCTTCCCCCGACGGGAATATGGCTTCTGCTGGAGTCTGCGCCGGGCCCTGGCGGGGTGGGGGGTGCGGAGCGCCCCAGGCGAGGCTCCGGGCTCCATGGAGACGACCTGCCATAAAAGTGTCTTCTCGCATTTTCAAGGTGAACAAATGTTACTGCCAGCAGGAAACAGCCCTGAAAAGGACCGTCGGGAACCTCCGAGAGCTGCCGACAGCGACTCTTTCCAGCGTCCAGCTCACTGGCCCCGTTAGCTCCAGCCAGAGCCGCCAGACAAAGGGCTTCTCCAAACCTCCGGACCCCGAGGCTGTTAAACCTGCGGCTGTAAACTGTGAAGCTGACTTTTCTCCCGCTCACAAAGCTCTTCCAGTTTTCCTCTTCTATCCCTGAGGCTCGTGATGTAGTTGTGCATGGGGGGCGATGGGGTGCATCGCCCGGAGATCCTGTCGTTGCATCGCCCTCACCTGGCCGGTCTCCCCTCACCTGCACCTGGGCCGTCGGGCGTGCCTCCGTGGGGGTGCTGCCAGCCGGGCTTGTCTGGACCGTGGGCAGCTTGGGGGTGGAGGAGGAGGCACTATCATAGCACCCCCCCAAGTTTGGACAGTGACTCTGGAGGAAGCAGCTGTCACAGGTCCCCTGGGGAGAAGTGTGGGTGTCTGATTAAGTCCTGGGAAGGTGCAGGGGCTCCACCTCTGTGACCTTCCTGGGCATCTGGTGGGCTGGCGGACACCAGGACTCCCCTGCAAGATGGGGGACGCTGCTGCTCTTAGGGTTGCCTGCCGTCAGGTAAGAAAGAGGCACACCTGGGGTCTCCCTGGTGGCCTAGGGGTTCAGTCTCAGCACTATCACAGCTGCGGCCTGAGTTCAGTCCCGGCCAGGGAGCTACCCACATGCTGCAGCAGACCCCTCCTGTCTCCGCTGCTCCCCTCAGCAGTGGATTTCAGTGGATCCTCCTGTTGTGCTCCCCACTCTGTCTCTGGGGAATCCTCTCACCCTCCCACACCTCTGGCCTGCACCCCAGCTCCTGTATGCCAAAATAAATAAAAATTAAAAAAAAGAGTTTCCTGTTTGGAAGACCCTGGGCTTGGGAGTCCTCATTGGCTCCTTTGGATATCCTGTTCTTGCCAATTTCCTGGGTGACCCAAAAGCCACCAATTTGGAGAGGACCAAAGAGTGAGAGAAGGCACTTCCGCCGGGCCAGGGGACAGTGGTGGCTGTGACCCCCAGTGGCTGTGGCTCAGCTTCATCCCATCGGGAGTGACTGGCCCTGGCGAGCCCACAGGCCCCTGGATAGGAGGCTGGATGGCTGGTGTTGAATTCTGGGGGTGTCTGTGGGGGGTTCTGGATGAGGCGAGCATTGGAGTCAGTGGGCGAGGGAAGCCTCACCCAACTCGGCGAAGTCCCCTGGAGAACAAAAAGTCTGACCCTCCTTTTAGGAAGGAGGAGCGTCTCCTGCCCGACCTCCTCGATCTGGGACGTGGGCCCTTTTTCTGCATTTGGACTCAAACTGAGACAGCGGCTCTTCTGGGTCTGCCGCCTGCGAGCTACAGACCAGAACTCACGCCACCAGCCCTGGGGGAGCCAGAACCTTAGAACTCAGCTTCCTGCTCACACGCGTTCTCTGGCTGCTCTGGGGGGTGCCGCCGATGCCGAGCGGCTTCTGGAAGCTCGGTGACTGCGTCGGCTGGGAGTCAGGGGCCCGCGAAGGTGGGGTCCTCCTGCAGGAGGTAGAAGTCCAAGCTCCCCCACAGGGCTGGGTGGTGCTCTTCTCCCTACAACGAAAATATGTACACCTGGGACCTGGGAGTAGACGTGTTGCCTCTTGTGATGTCACCCAATCTCTCTCTTTCAAAACTTCCTCTTCCTGCGCCCCTCCTGTGAACTCTGCTAGTTTAAGGGTTTTCGTCCTAGAGGACACACTAATGGTTTTATCCCAGACTTCCCCAGGCCGGCTCTAACTTCGGATTAAAGGTTCTCCCCACCCCCAGCGGAGGGAGGGATTTATAGGGTTGGCGGAAATGATAGAGCCTGCTGAGGAAGGTCATGCTTCCTGGGGGTTCCGAGGTCCTGAGTCTGGAACCTGAGGCTCCCCCCACACTGGCTGCGGGAGGCAGAGCTCAGGGGGACCCCGCAGCCTGCACAGCCTGCCCCACGGCTGCCAACACCACTCACCCCCATGGCACGCTCTTGCTGCTACATTTCTGAAGCTTCTCGGGTTTGCTGATGCTGCATTAACATCGGCTTTCAGTCTTCTCGCTCTTCTTACAGGGAATGTTCTTTCAAATCTCAGTTATGTCTAAAAAGCCTCGAGGCGCCTGGAGGGCCTGGTGAGTGAACTGGCTTCGACCATCACCTACTGGTAGGACCGTGATTCAGGGTCAGAGCTCCCTGGATGGAGGCCTGCAGCCCCTCGACCAGGAAGGGGGGCGGAGGGCAGGACCCGAAGGTGTGCGCGCACCTGCTCCTAAGTCAGATACACCCCACCCCCCGTCCTGTTTGACTTCACTGCTGCTGGTAGTTGATAGTGACCACATTTACCTTCTTTTGTTTTTTTAACTTGAAAACATGTTATTAAACATTTGGATGTTGCTTCCAACCTTTTAAGTTTAAAAATAAAAAAAGGCGAGCCTCCCTGGTGGTGCAAGGGGTTAAGCACCACACTATGAAGCAACCCGCAGCCTCTGCAGCACGAGTTCGATCCCAGGCCGGCCAGGCGCAGCAGACCTCTCCTGACTCTCCCGCTGCTCCCCTCAGCAGTGTCTTTGGTTCGTCTGCCTGTTCTGGTCCCCAATCTGTCTCTGGTGAATCTTCTCACCTCCCGCGTCTCTGGCCTGCACCCCAGCTCTTGTATGCATAAATAAATAAATCTTTTAAAAAAAAAGGCATTTTGATAGCAAATCTATGCTGAAGTCATTGTTCCCTGTTTAAGGAAATATGAAGCATCTGATGGCCCTTCCTGTGGGCCTGGTGAGACCCTGTTCTGCCCAATGGTGGGAAGCAGAGGTGAGGGGGGTGGGCACCCACATTTCTTAGGAAGATGCAGGCTGGCTGCTGAAGTGACAGCAGCCCAGGTGGGGCGGGAGTCCTCTCCTTCCCATGGGCCCTGCACATGCAGGTGAGGGCCTGTGCTAGGTGTCGGGGCCACCTGCTCCTCCACAACTCTCCCCACCCCCGGGCTGCCGCCCACACCCCTCTGTCCTCGGGAAGGAGGCCAGGGAAGCCAGGGTGAGCGGCTCCCTGGACGGCAGGTCTGGAGCTGCCCACACTGCCCACAGGCCAGAACTCAGGGGCCTGGGCACACTGCTGGGGAGGGCGGCTGCTGCACCCCCAGTGACCACAGCCAGCCGAGCCCAGACGGGCAAGTCTGCACACGGACAGAGGGGGACTATGGAGAGCCACGCGTGAGCAGTCTGTGCCTCGGACACCGGGGCCAGCAGCTGAGCTGAGGGAAGGCCCCTGAAGACATGCTAACGAGATGCTAACAAGGAGGCCACTGCTTGCACGTCAGGGCGGGTAGAGAACCAGCCTTGGACGGGACCAAGGACAGGAGGGGCGGGGGAGCACCTCAGGGCTCTGCGGGCGCAGGGGCCGGCAGTGATGGCGTCTGCTGGCTGCCGTTCTGTATAGAACAGCGAGGGGGTCTCCTGCTCCGGTCAGCGGGGAGGGCAGTGCGTCAGCGCAAGCGGCTGTGTGGGAAGAGCCGTCAGCGGCCTGGCCGAGGGCTCGGCAGGACGGAGGGTGACGCTGGCGAGCGTGACCTTGATGTGGAGGCCAGGAGGTCTCAGCTGAGGGCACAAAGGCCTCCGGCTTGGGGTCAAGAAAGAGGCCCCAGTGTCTCCTGGGCCAGGGACAGACGCGTGCCAGCAGGCCCTCCCAGCAGGCCCTCCCGCGGCCTCCACGCGTGGGACCCGCCCAGATGATTCCTCAGGCTCAGCCCGCCACGGGCGGCAGGGACAGCAGCTGGGTTTCTCCGTCCAAGTCCCTCCCGCATGTCCCTAGAACACAGCACAGAGAAGGCCCCTGTGGCCATCACTGTGCGGAGAAAACCGGCCCTCCCCGGCTTCAAGGCCCAACAAGGCCCACCGGGCGACGCGTGACGAGGAGACGGTCCCCGAGGAGCAGTGACAAGACCTCCTGGCCCGTCCCTGGGGCTGAGAGGGACAGGCCGTGGCCTGCGCATGGGGCCGCCCTGGAAAGGGGCACCCGCCGGCCCGGGTCACCAGTAATTGGCCCGCGTCACCGGGGCCGAGTTTATGGCCCGTGATAGTTTTCTGTAAGTGAGAACTGCTTCTCCGCGCCAGGCCATTTGGCTCCATGAGTTAATGCAGGAAAGTCTTATTCACGCGAACTCTGACACCGAGGCCCGGTGAGTCAGTGTTGCCCAGTGTAGGGTAAAGAAAATGTCAGGCTTTTCTGCCCTTCCGCCATCAGGATAGATGATGGATCCTTGTCCTGAATGCATGCCTGATGGTGGGCACCTGGAATAGGGTGTGGGCATAGGTAGATGGGATTCAGCTGAGCTAAGACTGTGCTTTTTAAGGGGGGACGCCAGCAGCACCAGTAGCAGCAGCCGCAGTAGCAGCAGTAGAAGCCAAAGCAGAAGCCGAGAAGCAGCAGAACAAACACCAGAGAGCCCAGATAGAGTGAAGACTTGCTGGGGGCTGGGAGGCCTGCCAACCTCCCAGCCCCCCAGCCAGCACCCCTGCCTGCCATATGCCTGGTGAACCCCAAATAAAAAACCTGCAAAAAACTACTGAGGACTCTGACTCCTCCTTTACCCGGTCTGCATGGGATCAGAGAACCTGCACTGTGCCCAGTCCGGCCCCCTACACCCAGACGCTGTCAGCGCGGGCACTGTCGCCTCCAGGGGTGTCTGCGGCTGTTTGTGCTGTTTTGACCGTGCAGGGAGGAAGCTGGCTGGCAGTAGGAGGGGGCAGGGCAGGGGTCCCCCAAAGGCTGTCCTCCCGCCACACGGACCACCTGAATGTCCGGTATGGCCGACGGACCTTCATCTCCCCTGCTGCATCTCGGGTACCGGTTCGGTTGCCAAGAGAAACCATGTTCTTGAAGAGAGGATGACGATAAGAGTAGCACAGCAACATCTTCCCTCAAAGTGATGGCCCAGTTAGGTCTTCTGAAATTTTCCACAGGGAGGCCAGGAAGGGAGAAAAAGACTTTCTCCTGCTTTTCAACACATTCCGCAATTTTAACAGGTTCGGGGATTCAAGCCCACCCTCAGCAGCACGTGAGATTCTTATCATGAACCACACAAAGTGGTAACAAATGTGACCTTTGGAAAGAGCTTAACAGGAATCTCTGGGCTTTAAGCTGCATCGGGGGAGTCTCTGTGTCCTCGGGAAGGCTGACACCGGGGGACCCCTCGAGGCTGGCCCAGTCGGTGCCTGCTCTGCTTCTGTCCTTTCTCGGTTTTGCTGAGACTGTCACCTCGAATTCCTCTGGTATTTCAGCACCGGCCGTGGTGCCCTAGGAGACATCGTGAGGGGAAAATTACGTTTGCCATTTTATTACAGATGAAGTGACTCCCAGGAGTTTATTTCCTGGGGAGGATTAGGCAAATTGCATCAAGTCTCTGAGCAGAGAATGGAAAATATGTGTCAGCAGAGGGTGGATGAAGCTACTTGCGGGGCACAAATGAGTCTTGCCCATCACACAGAGAACGTGTCGTTTTTTAACATTAACCTAGAATTTAGAAGTTGGAATAGTCATCGACTTAGGATACACTTAGAGAAGCAGCGATTCCATTTTAAATGTATGTAAATGTCACGCGTGGCCCCGTCTGGAGCTCTGTTGGAGGGGAGCCTCCTTCCGAAGATCAGGCGTGCAGAGCAACGGTGATAACGGCACGCATTAGTTTCAAGGTCACTGTCAAGACAGATTTCAATCCTTTTGTTTTACTCTTCCCTCCCTTATAATCCTAGCCTTGCGGGTGGCCTGAACTCCTCACCCCGGGGAAGCGAGTGTCTAGGAGAACAAAGCACTTACAGAGGACCAGGCCCTGGTCATAATGACATCCCAAGCGCCGGTTTTCATTATGATAATAGGTGAGTCATTTAAAAAATAAGAATCCACACTTCCTAGCAGATCCACAAGTTGGAAGTGAGCATCAAAATGCTGTTTGAAGTATCTTCTTGGAGACTCGGGCCCCCTCTCCAGCTCCTCTCTCACTCCTGTTCGTTCTGGGGGGAGCTGGCGCCCGTCCTGTGCTTGGCCAGTGCTGGGCAGGAGCCACTGTCCACCATTCCTCCCTCATCTCCCCCAGGAGCCCAGATCTGGGAGGGGTTTCCTACGGCTCCACAGACAGGCCCCCCCAGTGGAACCACCTGGCCAAGTCAAGGAGGCGTCCTGTAGGGTAAGGTGAAAGGTATCAGGCTTTCTGCCCTCCCGCCATCAGGATAGATGAGGGAAGCCTGTGGTCCTGAATGCATGCCCGATGGCGGCACCTGGAGTGCGTACACCTGGGCTGAGAGACTGAGTTTATAAGGGCGGCGTCACGGGGACACCAGCAGAAGCCAAGAACGAATGGAAGCAGGGAGAAGAAGAAGAGAAGCAGAGAGAAGGCCGGAGAGCCCAGATAGAGTGAGGATTGCTGGGGGCTGGGCGGCCTGCCAGCCTCCCGGCCACCCCGCACCCCTGCCTGCCGTGTGCCTGGTAAATCTAAATAGAAAACCTGCAAAAGCCACTGAGGGTTCCAGGACTCCTCCTTTACCCGGTCTGCTGGGTCATCAGAAAACCTTGCATGCCCCCTCCCCCATCCACACTTCTCCTGGATTTTCCCCAGGTAAGCTGCCTCCACACACACACCTTTCTGGGGTCTGTTTTCAAGGGAACCTAGATTGAGAGTGACTTCATTTCAAAAAAATCCACATGTAGGGGCCTCCCTGGTGGCACAGGGGTTAAGTCTCAGCACTGTGAAGCTATCATTAGCCACTGCGGCACAAGTTGGATCCCTGGCCAGGGAGCTACCCACATGGCACGGCAGACCTCTCCTTTCTCCCCGCTGCTTCCCTCAGCAGTGGATTTCAGTCAGTCTGCCTGTTCTGTTCCCTGCTCTGGATCTGGTGAATCCTTTCACCCTCCACACCTCTGGCCTACACCCCAGCTCTTGTATGCCTAAATAAATCTTTAAAAAAAAATCCCCATGTAATTATTACTTCTAACAACATTTTAATTTCTTAGCCACAGAAATTAAATGTTAATATTCCATTTCAGTTTTGTCAAGGAAGCTTTGCTCTCTCATACTGACACCTGAGGGGCTTGTGCTGCTGCTGATTAAGTATCTACTGGGCTGTAAATACCTATGAGCTATGAGGGCAGGAGAGGGCAGTGGAAGGGAAGTGGACTTTGAGTTTCCTGTCCAGTCCCACGTGTGTGACCCTGGGCCAGTCACTTACCTCCCTGAACCTCGGTCTCAGCCTCATGACTGAATTGACCCCAACACAACTAGAAATTAATGGCAATTTTTTAAAAAAGACTTTTCACCTGGAAGTTTTAAAACTTCTAATAACCCACTGAAGAAACATAAAATGAAACTGCAGAATGTCTTGAAAAGAACAGTGATGTAAGCATATCAGTTAAAATGTCAGTGCTAGAGCTGAAACTCTAAGGAAAATTGTAACATTTAGCACCTAGATTGGGAAGCAGGCAAAGGTGAGCACAGATGAATTAGATCCACAATAGAAAAGGGAGGTAAATGAGAGGACAGAAGTTTATCTTTTGAAAATTCAAGCAAAATCAACATCCTCTAGAAACACTGCGGAAGAAAGAGAAGGAAAAAATTAATACTTAGGTTAAAAAAAGGACAGAACTACCCAAAAAAGTAAAAAATAGGAAGACAGGTTATAAAAAGTTTTTCATGCCAAGATGAAAACCTAGATTTAATGCACAATTTCCTAGAAAAAAAAAATATAACTTGTGAAAACTGACTAGGGAAGAAATAGAAAACCCAAACTCCCATATCAACATGATTTCTTCTGGAACTGGCACACTGATTATGAAGGTCCTTTGGAAGAATAAACAAGCAAAGCATATCCAGGAAACCACCGCTGAAATAAGAATGGCGGGGTGGGGCGGGGGTGACTTGTCTACCCGGATATTGAATCCCTTTTCAAAGCACCAAAACTGTGTGCGGTCCTATGTGCTCATAGAAGCAGGTAAATCAAAGAGATCCTACAGAGTATAGACATTTCATAGAGATGAAGGTGACATCTTGAATCGGTGGGGAAATTTTACTCAGTATTGAGATACTTTTACCATACACCAGAATAATTCCCAGTGAATCACAAATTTAGATAGCAAATGAAGATTTGCTATCTATGAGTGAAGATTTCCCAACTATGGCTCAAATCCCGAAGCAATAAGGAAAAGAATGGATTAACGCGTTTCCATAAAGATATAAAATTTGCATGGCCAAAAGCACCATAAGCTAAATAAAAAGACAGCAAACTGGGGAAGTTTTTACTGGTTTACTATATTAGGGTAAGTCATCTGAAATTGCTAGCATTTGACCAGCATTTTTGACTTAACAAAATAGCAATTTCATATGGTTCATCTTAATACCTAATATGTAAGAAACTTATGAAAATAAAAAGGCAATATTGCCAAAGAAGAATGGACTAGAAATGTGAACACAGAATTTACTAAATAAAAATACAAATGGCTGAATGTTCAAGGACATGCATAAAAACAGATCCCAAATTTAAGTCTTAAAAATGCTCCAAACCTAAACACAGAGGCGATTTTAGTGTAGAACTACATGCAATTACACAAGGTAGAAACCACCACGTACAGGATGTCCTCCAACTTTCTTTTCTAGGCATATCTTCAATATTCTTGGAGCTTTGCATTCCTGTATCCACTTTTTTTTTTTTTTTAAGATTTATGTATTTATACAAGAACCAGGGTACAAGCCAGATGCGCCGGAGGGTGAGAGGATTCACCAGACACAGAGCAGGGAACAGAACAGGCAGACTGACGAAGTACACTGCTGAGGGGAGCAGCGGGTGAGGCAGGAGAGGTCTGCGTGCCATGTGGGACCCTCTCCAGTCGGCCGGGATCGAACCGGCCCTGCAGAGGCTGTGGAAGGCTTCACAGCACGGCGCTCAACCACCTGCGCCACCAGGGAAGCCCTTCTGTATCCACTTTTAATCTGCTTTTCGGTTTCCATACACAGAGTCCTACGAAGAAGTCCTACACCGCATCTGTGGATCAAATTGGACAAAACTGACATCTTTACAGAATTAAGCATTTTAATCCACTAATGTTTATTGAGATCTACATGAATTAATCTCAACAATATTTTGCAGGTTTTTTAACCTTTTTTAAGATATCTTGGACAACTTTTGTTAGATTTATCCTGTTAATGATAGCCTTTTGAAACTATTATTAATGGTATCCATTTTAAAACTTTATTTCCTAATTGTTGCTAGAATATAAAAGTATGATGTCTTACATCAACCTTGTTTTCAGTGGTCTAATTCTAATCGCTTATGATTATCTTTAAAATTTTTTTTCTGGGCCTCCCCTGGTGGCGCAGGCAGTTGAGCGCCGTACAGCCTCTGCAGTGCTGCTTCGATCCCGGCCGGCTGGCGAGGTTCCCACACGGCGCGCGGCAGACCTCTCCTGCCTCGCCCACTGCTCCCCTCAGCAGTGTATTTTGTCAGTCTGCCTGTTCAGCTCCCTGCTCTGTCTCTGGTGAATCCTCTCACCCTCCCACGCATCTGGCCTGTACCCCAGTTCTTGGATAAATAAATAAATAAATCTTTAAAAATAAATAAATAATTTTTTGTCTGTTCAACCCATCATAAGGTCTGTGATAATGACAGACCAGTTTCCTGCTTTTGAATCTTTGTATCTTTTTTATTTTTCAATCTGGGGAACTGGCTGGGACCTACAATATATGTTATAGGACTTTTGTATATAATCTTTATAACATTAAGAAACTTGTTTTATTTTTAATTTGCTGAAAATGTTCATCAAGAATGGTTTTTAAGGGCCTCCCTGGTGGCGCAAGGGGTTAAGATGCAACCTATGAAGCTGTCCACAGCCTCTGCAGCACGAGTTCGATCCCCGGCCAGGGAATAACCCACATGGTGCAGCAGACCTCTCCTGTCTCCCTCTGCTCCCCTCAGCAGTGTGTTTCAGTCAGTCTGCCTGTTCTGCTCCCCACTCTGTCTCTGGGGAATCCTCTCACCCTCACCCCACTGCCCCACATCTCTGGCCTGCACCCCGGCTCTTGTGTGTATAAATAAAAAAAATTTTAAAAAAGAATTGTTTTTAAATTTTATCAAATTTTTTTTTCCTGATACTAACCCTGCCTTTCTGAAATAAGTCCAGTTGGGTCACGGTATAATAGCCTTTATGTATACCCACTGAAACTGGATTTAGTTTAGGATTGTTCAAGATTTTATAAATAAAAATCACATGAGAGCGTTTTCTTTCTCTTAACTTCCTTGTCAGGTTTTGGCCCTGAGCTGATGTTGACCTCACTAAGTGAGTTGAGAAAGTTCTTTCTTGTTCTATTGGCGTTTTACCTTCCCCTAAAAGTTCTAAAGAGTTTGTTGTTGACTTTCCCTCGGTCTGGAGTTTCTTGTGGGAAGATTTTAAATTATGGATTCAACTTCTTTAATAGCCATAACAGTGCCCATGTTTTTGGTAGATTTTTCTAGGAATTCTTATCTTAATTTTGAAAAATCTGTTTCCTCCCTGGTGTTGGTTAGCTGGGCAGTCTCTCTTTTTGCTTGATAATTCTTCCTAGATTAATCTTCTAAGAATTACCTTGAACTTTGTTGTTTTTCTTTTTCACTTTTAATGTCCACCTTTTTTTTTTTTTAACATTGTCCTTTTGTTTTCTTTGAGTTTCATCTTCTATTTTTTTAAAGATTAATTTTATTTATCTATGCATACAAGAACTGGGGTACAGACCAGAGGTGTGGCTGCTAAGAGGACTCACCAGAGACAGAGTGGGGAACAGAACAAGCAGACTGACTGTAATACACTGCTGAGCAGAGCAGCGGGTAGACAGGTCTGCTGCGCCCTGTGGGTAGCTCCCTGGTGGGGAATCAAACTCGTGCTGCAGTGGCTGGCAATGGCTTGATAGCGCTGAGACTTAAGTTCTCTGCCACCAGGAAGGCCCATAATTTTCTGTTCTTTTTGTAACTTTTGAAGTTGAATATTTAGATCACTGACTTTTCTGCCTTTCTTCTTTAGGCTACATGTGCACTGAAAGATAAGAATCTTGCCTTGTAGCCAGTAACTACATAACATGGAACTGCCTCCCATACATTTTAATATGTGGTTTGTTCATTTTCTTTCAGTTCCAAATGTTTTCTAATTTGTTTCTAACACATTTTCTTCTTTGACTCAAGTTTTTTAGAAACATCTTATTTAGTTTCCAAATTTGGGGGGTGGGATTTCGATTTATGTCTTGCTATCATTTTCTAGCTTGTTCCCACTATTTTTTTAGAGAACATTCTCTGCATAATTGGATCCTTTGAATCTGTTAAAACTTACAGGACTTGGTCAATTTTTCTCAACATTCCATGTGCGCTTAAGATATATTCTGCAGGGCCTCCCTGGTGGCGCAGCGGTTGAGCGCTGGGTTGCGAAGCTGCCCGCAGCCTCTGCAGCACCGGTTCGATCCCCGGCTGCCGGGCGAGGGTCCCACATGGTGCGCAGACCTCCTGCCTCCCGCTGCTCCCCTCAGCAGTGTATTTCGTCAGTCTGCCTGCTCTGCTCTCCCCTCTGGCTCTGGTGAATCCTCTCACCCTCCCGCGCTTCTGACTGTACCCAGTGCTTATATAAATAAAAATAAAATAAAATCTTGGAAAAAAAAAAAAGATATATTCTGCAGTTAGAGACAGCTCTGTAACTAGCAATTAACCAAATTTGTTAATTACGCTACAAAATTTCTATCCTTAATATTGTTTTACCCCTTGTTCTTCTAGTTATTGAGAGTGATTAAAATCTGCCACTATAAATATGGGTTTACTTCTTATAATTTACTTATAATTTTTGCCCAATATAAGAGTGTTATATTAAGTACATTGAAATTTTGCATTCTTTTATCTTTCTGATAGAATGACCCTTTTAAAATCCATTATGAGGGCCTCTCCGGTGGCACATGGGGTTGAGACGCAACCTATGAAGCTATCCACAGCCTCTGCAGCACAAGTTTGATCCCCTGCCAAGGAGCTGACCCACATGGCCCAGCAGACCTCTCCTGACTCGCCCACTGCTCCCCTCGGCAGTGTATCTCTGTCGATCTACCTGTTCTGTTCCCCACTCTGTCTCTGGTGAATCTTCTCATCCTCCACAACTCTGACCTGTACCCCAGTTCTTGTATGCATAAAAAAAAAAATTTAAATAATAAAATAGGGCCTCCCTGGTGGCGCAAGGGGTTAAGACACAACCCATGAAGCTATCTGCAGCCACTGCAGCAAGCATTCGATCCCTGGCCAGGGAGCTACCCACAGGGCGCAGCAGACCTCTCCTGTCTTGCCCGCTGCTCCCCTCAGCAGTGGATTTCAGTCAGTCTGCCTGTTCTGCTCCCCACTCTGTCTCTGGTGAATCTTCTCACCGCCCCCACCTCTGGCCTGTACCCCAATTCTTTCATGCATAAATAATCTTTGAAAAAAAATTCTTAAAAAAAGTAAAAAATAAAATAAAATCCATTATGAAATAGTCCTCTGTATCTGTAATGGTTTTTTTGTCATAAAGTCTACCCTGCCTAGTATTATAATAGCAATATCTGCTTTCTTTAGTTTTTGCATGCTTTACCTTTCTCCATCAACTTTTCTAAATTGATATTTAAGGTGTGTCTCTTATTAGTAGCATAGAGCTTTTACCCAGTTTGACACCCTTTTCATTAATTTTAGTCTTTCAACAGTATATTTAGTGTTCTTCCATATGATAGGATTACTAATATAGTCAGACTCAAATCTACCATTTTATATTTATTTGTTTTCTTTCATTTTTCCTCTGTTGGATTAGCTATTTTTTTCATACCCCCCACCCCCGCCCATTCACTTGTTAGTTTTACATTCTCTTGTTGGTTGTCCTAGAGATTCCTTCCTGCAGCATCCCTTGACTGGTCTAATGTGACTTGTGTCTTTCCTGCTTCTCAGATAATACAGGAGCCTCTCCACACCGTCACTGTATTTACCCTTGTCTATCTTTTGTGCCACTGTGGCCACGTGTTTTAACTCTGCAGATATTTTTATATATTTTAACCCCAATAACTTGCCACCATTTATTTTATATAACCAATCACCAGGAGGGGGTGTTTTGTGCTGCTGAGAGCTGCCCTCTCCCAGTGCCCGCGTGTCCGGGGGCCTCCTGCTCCGGCCGAGCTCCCCCTGTGTGACTCTGTCATGCCAGCCCACACAGGCCCGTGTCGTCGCCAGGTTGAGTCTGCCTAATTTCATCTGAGGTGCTGCTTATCGGAATTTGTACAGACTTGTTTTGTTCATAGCTTCCGACTCACCACATTTCCAGCCTCCTCCACAGGTCGGGTGGAAAGGAAGTCTTTTATGAAGTTTCCCTCTTGAAACTGGAAAGTTGGCAGCATGTGGCTTAGAAGTGAGTCAGAAAGACTGTGCCAGGCTGGCAGCATGACCCTGCTGAGGATGAGGGATGCTGGTGAGTCTGTGCGCAAGAAGAATGACCCAGCAGGGCTGAGATCCCAGGGCCCGGCACTGGGATTCGACCACCATCTCCACACGCCCGGGCGCGAGGGGAAGGGCTGAAGTTCAGTGAGAAAAGTCCGCATTCCAGGAGAGAGAGGGGACTTCAATCCTATCGTGATCTGGTACTTTGCCTTCCTCCGAACACGTTACCTCCACGGCCAATGTCCCCACATTGTTCCTTTGCAGAAAGACCTGGGGTGAGACCGTCTCAGTGCTCATAAGGAGCAGAGCGAGAGCTGCCTGAGTAGGTAGGATGGATTTGACCATCCAGGTCACAAAACAGCGAGGCGGGAGAGAGGGTGGCGGTGGTCTGTGGGTTCCCATGAGCTGGCTACTGGCTGCCACTCACGGCAACTGTGACCTACCTGCTATCTACACATCCCAGCAGAGCATTCCCTGACCACCCGCGGAGCGGAGCCCGTGGAGCAGGCAGGCCCGGGGCGCCTGATAACGTCACGTCTCCACGGTGGTCTCAGGATAACTCCGCCTGTGACAGCATCAAATACTTTGCTGACACAAATGGCTCCTGACACAGGGTCATGCTGTCCCCTACCCTGTCCCTCGTAACATGCCGTCCCCTATTCCTGTCCACACTCCAGACTTTACTCCTCATACCACTGCCGCATGATCGGCTTTACTAGCCCGTGAGCTTTCAGTCGATGGCGTAAGAACTTCTGCTCAAGAAGCAGCGTCTGGCCTTGCCAACCTGCTCCATAACTGCCGTGTCCCTCGTCGGTTCTGCTGGAAAATGGCCACGAAGTTCCTGTCACAACAGTGGTCCAGCAAGGATGGAGGGAAAAGCTTCTCCTGACTTAGAATTAGTTTCCCGGAGCAAGGACATCCAGGCCACAGCAGGGAGGGCGCAGACTCAGCCCGTGGCTCACTAGTGTCAAGGGCCATTCCGGGGCCCCGGGCCAAGGAGAGGCCTGCGACCTGCGACCTGCGTCTGGAGTTCAAGGAGCTCTGGGCCTGCAGGCACGGGGAAGGGGGGTGGTTGCAGGGCTGAGGGGCCCAGCGGGGCAGGGTCCAGGCAGCTCAAGCGGGGGCTGAGCTGATCCTGGACTGGGCTGGAGAGGAGGCACCTGCAGCGGAGGTGTCCGGGCGCGTTAGCTTGGGGGAGTGGGGGCTCGGACCCCATATTGTGGTTTTACCACGACAAATGTCTGCACTTCACAGAGCAGCGGGACTGCCCGTGACGGCCCCTCCTGGGCGGGGGTGGAGGTCAGGGCCCCGCGTGGTCAGGCTTCCTGCTGCCAACTCACCAGGGCACGAACTTCGTTTTCCAATCGTCTGGCTCCTTTGGCCTTTAGCACGCAAGGGAATTTAATCTTTGTACCCCAGAGACACCCCAGGAATGTGACCGTGGGGAGGGGTGGTTATTCCAACATGGAGCCTCTTCTCCCGCCCGCTGGCGCCTCTGGTCATTCAAGCTCGCACGGTGACGGCTGAGCCGAAAAAGTGGCCGGACACAATCAGGGCGCGACGTGGAGAGGACGTGTGTCCCCAGCCGAGGCTTCAAGCGCTCCTGGAACTATCCTCATGAACGGTCTTTTCACCTGTGTCAGAGCCTGTGCGAGGCCAAATCTACCCAGCAGGAGCTCAGAGCACTGCGGTATTCGCCCAGGAGAACAGCACCGGCATTTCTGGGGGACCTTTCGATGCCCCCACAGGTCAAGGTGGAGGGCCCGTGGGTGCAGGAGCAGGACGCTCAGCGGGGCCCTCATCTCTGGGGGCGGGGGACTGTGAGCACCCAACACGGAGGGGAGGGGCCCACCTGACAGACCCCCAGGGTCTACCCACCTCTGGCCAAGGTCGGCCTCAAGGTTCTTGAGTTGGCCGCTTCCAAAATGTAGGCCCTCGAGTGAAGAATCTAATTTTATTTGAAAGAGACAACGGCTGTGGACCAGGTGCCTCCGGAATGGCTAAGTCAGATCCATTGAGCTTAGCTGAAAAACAAGTTAAATGGAGTAAAAAAAAATCTCTTGAGGAAGGAGAACAACGTGGGCTGTGTTGGGCCCATAGGCGGGATTTCTCTCAGCAGGAGCAACTGTTTTCATCAGAGAAAGGATTATGGAGCTCTTGAGGGAGGTTTCCAAGAAACAGGAAAATGGTCCTAGTTCAAGTCTGGTAAAGAATGAGGTGTCTGTCTGCTGGCAACTGAAATACCGGGCCCAAGCGAGGCGGAGATGAATGCCCTCAAGAGCCATTCGCGGCAGGAGAGAACAAAGCCGGTTAATTAACACCACATGGCTGGCCCCACAGGAGGGTCAGCTCGGTGGGAGGGCAGCGTGGAGCTCTGCGGAGGTGGGAGGGCCCGTGCCCTCCCAGGTCAAGTTTAAACAAAGACAAAGACCCCGAGGGTGGGGGCGCAGCCAGGGACGCAGAGCCGAGCCCATTCAGGTCCAGAAAGCACCTCCCTGACTTTGGGAACGAAAATCAGAAGTCAGGAGACAAGGCTTTAAATCGTGCAAAAAATAGAGGAGCCAGAACCACCCAGAAAACTCGCAATTCCTCCGCCCTATAAATTACCGAGGAGCCCCTTCCTGGGCAAGACTTATTTACTAGACTCCTACCCAGCGGAGGAGGTCCTCCCTCCGTCAGGAGAAGACTCGGGCCGGCCCTAAAGCCGGACCCTGTATTTTAAAGCTTCCCAGGAGCTCAAGAAGGCCGTCGTGACCCACGAGCAAGAATTTGACCCAACTTGACAGTTTTTATTACTCGACACAGTACTTGTGTTGACTATTTTCTTTGAAAATAAGATGCTGGTGTTTTTCACTCTTTACCTTACTGTTGTCACAGAAGTAGCGCCTGCTGTACGGAAGGTAATTAGGTTTACTTTAAAAAAATGAAAATGGAAATACCATACAACCAAGAAACAGAAAGATGGTCCTAGTTCAAGTCTGGTAAAGAATGAGGTGTCTGTCTGCTGGCAACTGAAATACTGGGCCCAAGCGAGGCGGAGATCGAATGCCCTCAAGAGCAATTCCCGATTCCCGGCAGGAGAGAACAAAGCCGGTTAATTAACACCACATGGCTGGCCCCACAGGAGGGTCAGCTCCGTGGGAGCCAATCTCACCCTTGGGCATCCAGCTATAAAACATGAAACTGGGCCTCCCTGGTGGCTCAGGGGTTAAAGTCTCAGTGCTATCAAGTTAGCACCAGCCTCTGCAGCACCGAGTTCGATCCCCGGCCGGCCAGGGAGCAACCCACATGGCGCAGCAGACCTCTCCTGTCTCACCCGCTGCTCCCCTCAGCAGTGTACTTCGGTCAATCTGCCTGTTCTGCTCCCCACTCTGTCTCTGGTGAGTCCTCTCACCCCCCACACCTCTGGCCTTCACCCCCCTCTTGTATGCATAAATAAATCTTTAAAAAAAAAAAAAAGATAAAGGCAGAAATTAGTGAAACAGAAAGTAAGCATTGAAAAGGCTGATAATTTTTTAAGACTAAATAGTTTTTTTAAGACTAAATAACCAATTAACAGGAATGGAGCGTGGGGTATATTGGTTTGCTAGGGCTGAGTAACAAAGTCCACAGACTAGATTGCTCACGCAACAGAACCTTCCTTCCTCACAGACACGGAGGCCAGAAGTTCAAGATCGAGGTGTGGGTAGGGCTGGCTCCCGCCAATGGGTGTGAGGGAGGATCTGTCCCGGGGCCCTCCACGGGGTTTGCTTGGCGCTCTGTGGGTGTCTGTGCCCTAATCTTTCTTTGAAGGACACTAGTCAGATTAGCCCCGCCCTGATGACCTCATGATACATTAATTACCTCTTCAGAGACCCTGTCTCCAAACGGTCTGAGGTCCTGGGATGGGGCCTTCAACATGTGGATCTGGAGTCAGAGGCAGACACGACTCAGCCCACGATGGAACTCGTGATAGAGCTTGTGGCCACCAGAAGATAGTGAGAGGGCACCATAGACAAACTGGTGCCAAAAAGAATTTTAAAATTAAGATGATGCAATTTTTTTGAAAAACACATGTAACCAAATCATCATAAAAAAAGAAAATCTAAATAACATGTGGAAATTTAATTCACAGTGTTAAACTTTCCCACAGAGAAAGGTCTAGGCCCAGCTGACTCACTGGTGAATTCTTTTAAACATCTAACAAAAATATAGTGTCAATCTTACCCAGCTTCTTCCTGGAAAAAGGGGGGGGGGGGTGAGGCACATTCTGTAATTTATTTGTGGCTAGCGTGATCTTGAAACCAAAATCTGACAGGATATTTTTAAAAGGAAAGCTTAGAGGCTAATCTCTCTTGAGCAAAACACAGCAAGGCAAGTCAATCAACACATAAATAGAATAATAAATGACTATTAAATCCTGTTTTCCCTATAAAGCAATGTTGATTTGCATTTGAAAATCAGTCAAGGCAATTTATTATGCTAACACACACAAAAAAATCACAAGCATAGCAACACTTTTTAAAGCCTTGATTAAATTCAATATTCATGAGAAAATTATTAACATCCAGCAATAGAAAAGTACTTCCTTAATCTTATAAGAATGTCTACCAAAGACCTATAGCATCCATCATGTTTAAGATGAAATGTCATGTAAGATGAGGAACGATGAAGGGTGTCTGCTAACTCCACCTCCTTTCAACACTGTTTTGGAGATCTGTGCAACGTGACAAGAAAAAGAAAGAAAACATAAAAATGGAAAAGGGAGGGTTTGTCATTATTTACAGGCAACATGTCTAGTAAAGAGAAAAGCAAAAAGGATCTAAAGAAATTCTTAAAATTAATAAGTGAGTTTATTTTTTTAAGATTTATTTATTGATGCATAAAAAGCTGGGGTACAGGCCAGAGGTGTGGGGGTGAGGGGTGAAAGGATTCACCAGAGACAGAGCGGGGAGCAGAACAGGCGGATCCACTGAAATCCACTGCTGAGGGGAGCAGTGGATGAAGCAGGAGAGGGCTGCCGCGTCATGTGGGTAGCTCCCTGGTCGGGGATTGAACTTGTGCTGCAGTGGCTGCAGATAGCTTTACAGAGCTGTGACTTAACCCCTTGTGCCACCAGGGAGGCCCCAGTAAGTGAGTTTATTAAGATTACTAGATATAAGATAAAAACACAAAACTTTCATTTCTAGATACCATTAACAAACTAAAATCTTAGTTTTAGTTTATATTTTGAAAATGATACCACTTACAATAGCGTAAAAAAATCAATTACCCAAGAATAGATAAAACATATGTAAGTCCTATAAGCCATAAAACATTCCTGAGAGAAATTTTTAAAAACCTAAATCAATGAATATATATAGAGTATATACCTAAATCAATGAATGTATATAGAGTTCATAGAGTAAGAACATTTCAAACGTTTCAATTCTCCCCAGATCAATCTATTGTTTTTAAACCTCAATTTTTTATTTTTATTTTTATTATTATTATTTTTGTGTGTGTGTGTGTGTGGGACCCTCGCCAGAAGCCGGGGATCGAACCGGCGCTGCAGAGGCTGCGGGCAGCCTCGCAACACTGTGCTCAACCGCTGCGCCATCAGGGGAGGCCCTAAAATCTCAAATTTTTTAAATGTGCATCACAAATATTAAAACACTGACAAAGGCCAAGCACAGTCAGAAAAATTTTAAAGATGCACACAGCTGGAGAATTCACTCCACCAAACATAGAGACTCCCGATAAGGCCGCATCATCGGCTGCATCATCGGCTGCATCCTCAAGACAAAGGGTCCAATAGCACAGAACGGGGTGCAGAGACTGGCCCTGACCCCACACAGAGGGACCTGACCCATGATAAAGAGGGAGTGTCGGGCAGCGAGGGCCATTCTTTCCCACCAAAAACATCCAGTCACCATTTAGATACGTAGATGTTCACATAGAAACAAATAAAACTTGACACCAAAGTCATACTAAAAATAAAGGCCAATTCTTGACGAATTCTAGGCCTAAAAATGCATCATTTCCAAAAGATAACATGGAGAATTTTAACCCTGAAATAAGGACATCTCCTTTGGACACCCCCCACCCCCCAAAAAAAAGCCATCAAAACAATCGGGTTGCATCCAAATCAAAACTTGCTAAAGATTTGTATCCAAATAGGTAACAAATCAACAAGAGCGAAACACACCGCGGTCAGGGCTGTAAACGTGCACCGCCTTTTGGAAAACTGCTTGAAATGAATTGTTCGGGGTGCGCATGTATTTATCCTGTGGCGCCACTTCTGGGCATGAACACCCAACAGAAGCGCGCGCCGAGGCCACCATCAACACAGACGACCGTCCAAGCAGCCTGATTCCAAATACCCTAAAACGGAAAGAGCCCAGATGTCGCCAGGAGACAGGCACCGTCTCCGGAGAGGGTGTGCGGCGGGGCGTAGCACACAGCCCTGGAAACGCACAGGAGCCCGCGCGACCACACGGCCGCTCCAAAGTCAACACAACACAACAGACACGAGAGAGCACGTCCCTCGGACGCCACCCGTCAGGTCAAAGACAAAAAGGGGCTGCACTGCACCCCGGAGCCGGGGGTGTGCTGCGGGGGGAAGGGCAGCTGGGCGACGCCGAGGGACGGCTCCCCAGGCCCCAGCGGGCCTCACCGCACAGCCGGCCACCCTGCGTCCAGCAGCGCTTTGCTTCCACAGGGCGTGTCTGCAAATCGGGATTCCTTCTGCCGTGGAGACAGTCGCTGCAGGCTGCAGTCCCCGCGCCGGCCGGGGGTTATCCGGGCCGCCCCGGAGCCCCCCGTGTGGACGCAGGCCCGGGCTCACCGACGGCTCCGGGCAGACCCGCTCCCAGGAAGACCCTGCCCCGCTGGCGGCCGCGGGGGCACCACCTCTGCGGCTGCCCAGGCTCCCGCATCTGCAAAGCAGCCTGAGCAGAGGCCCCTTCTCGGGGAGCCCCTGCAGGGACACGCCTGCCGGTTCTGAAGCTGGTGGCTCGGGGTGGCGGCCGCCTTAGCACAAGGAGCGGGGGCGCCCACCCGGGATGTGCGCGTGTGTGTGCGCGTGTGTGCGCGCGCGCGCGCCGTCGGCACCTGTAACGCCACTTCTGGGTGTAGACACCCAACAGACGTGCACACGCGTGTCTGTGCTGATGGTGGAGCTCTGTGCGCACCTCCCCGGGACGTGCGTGCGCGCCGGCGGCACCGGGGAATACGTGTGGCACCGTGTGTGAGCAGCGTCCTTGTGCGCCCACACGCGCACGTGCAAGCCGGTGTGCCGGTCACAGAGGCTTCCCGGGAGCGTGAAAAGCAAACGGACCCGAGAAGGCCCGTACCCGAGCATCAACCCCCCGAGGGGAGAGACGGACCTTGTCCTCCGCGTTCGTGAAAACACGCGCCGCACGCGCGCCGCACCCCCCAGCAGCGCGGCTCTTCGGAACCGGGAGCCGCCCGCGCTCTCCGGACAGGCTGTTAACGGGGAAGCGGGTGCACTTTGGGGGAGACGGGAAGGGGGGCTGAGCCAGGCTGTGGGGCGCAGGAGCCGCGAGGCTCCCGTGGGGACGCCGGTGCCTCGGGTCCGACGGCCGGGGCGCCGCAGCGCAGCCGGGGGACACCCTCGACCTCCCCGGCCGGACGCTCCCTGGGGCGACGGCGTCGCGGCCGCGCGGCCGGAAAGGGCAGGAGCCGAAGGCGGGGCTCGGGCGCCCCCTGGCGGCGCGCGGGGAAGGCGGGTGGGCGCAAGGCCGACAACCCCCACCCCCGCCGCCCCCCGCCCCCGCCCCCCGCCGCCGGGCAAAGGCCTCTCCCGTCCATCTGAGGCCGCAGCGGCGTCTCCCCGCGCGCATCGCCCGCCCCGTCGGGGGCGCCCCCAGGGTCATCCAGCTGCCGGGGGGGGGCAGCAGCCGCCCTTCGGGAGTCCTGGCGCCCCCATTCCACGCTGGGCTCACGTGACCCCCGGAATTGGGGTCCAGGGCCTCTGGGGACGGGTCCCGTCGTTGCGGCCCCTCCGGGCGCCCACCTCCCCGGGCCGCTCTCCCCAGCCCCAAGGCGCCGCAGCGCCAGGCTCGCGGGGACCCCGGACCCCCCATCCCACGCCGGAGCGGGCGAGACCCCCGGAGGAAACGCCTGCCGGGCGGGGTCGGGCGGCTGCACCCAGGGGGCCGCGGCAGCTGCCCGCCAAGCCCCGAGCGCCGCGCCCCGGCCCCCAGGCCGTTCTGCCCCCGCCTGGCCCCAGACCCTCGCCAGCGCCCCAGCCCCGCGCCGGCTCGGCCCCCCACCCCCCCCGCCCCGCCCCGCCGAGCCCCGAACCCGCACGCGACGGCGGCTCCGAGGCTGCTGCCAACCGACACCCGCGCCCGGCCCCGCCAGAGCTGCGCCCCGACCCTCTCCTGGCGCGAGACCCCCCTCACCGGCCGGGCTGCGGGCCCCGTCTGGGGGCACCGGCCTTCCCCGGGGTCACCCCCACCCCCCGCGCCGGGCCGCCCGGGTCCGGCCGAGGCCGACGTGGCTCCGGCGCCCGCCCGGGCCGCAGCTCCCCTGCCCCGGCCCGCCGCGTCGCGAAGGGGCCCGCCCGGCGCGCCCCCGCCCCCGGGAGCCCGCCGTCCAGGCCACGACCCCCGCCCCAGCCCCGCGTCCCCCGCGCCCTCCTCGGGACGCCGCCCCCCGCGCGGCCTCTGCCCGGCCGGGGTCACTGCGGGGCTGCGCCCCGGGGCCCGGAGCGGGGCTCGTCCTTTCAGGACCACAGGGGACCGGGGCGCCCCGCGGCGGGGTCACCGCGGCTCTCTCCGGGGGCCGCGCCCCTGCGCCCCGGGGAGGCCGCGCCCCCGACCCCCCCGCCCCCCGCGCCCCGGGCAGGCCGCGCCCCCCCCGTCCCCCCAGCGCCCCAGGGAGGCCGCGCCCCCCATTCTCCCGCGCCCCGGGCAGGCCGCGCCCCCATTCCCCGCGCCCCGGGAAGGGCGCGCCCCCCATTCCCCCCAGGCCCCGGGGAGGCCGCCCCCCCATTCCCCCAGGCCCCGGGGAGGGCCGCGCCCCCCAGTCCCCCGCGCCCCGGGAGGCCGCGCCCCCCCGCGCCCCGGGAGGCGGCGCCCCCATTCCCCGCGCCCCGCAGGCCGCGCCCCCCGTTCCCCCCGCCGCCCCGGGAGGCCGCGCCCCCCGTTCCCCCCGCGCCCCAGGGAGGCCGCGCGGGCGCCCGGCCGGGCGGGGCGGGGCGCGCGGGGCGCGCGGGCGCGGGGCTGCGGGGCGTGACGTCACGCCCGCCCCGGGTGATGCTGCAGCGGCCGCGGCGGGCCGGGGGCGGCCGGGCGGGGACGCGGGCGCGCGGGGCTGGCCGGACCCGGCCCGGGAGGGGGCGCCTCCCGGCTGCACCCGCAGGTACCCCGTCTCTGCGCCGCGGGGCCGGCGGGCGCGGCCTGGGCCCGGGCGGCGGTCGGGGCGCCGGCGGGTCGGGCGCGGCGCGGCGGGACCTTTGTTCGCCGCGAACGTCCCTCCCGGGGCGGGGGGGGACCCGCCGGGGGGGCGGGGGCGCGGGCGCGGGGGACCCCCGGCCCGGCCCCGGGGGGCGCCGGCGCCTCACCTGGGCAGGTGCATCCGCTTCCGGGTCAGCCCGCGGGGCGCGCCCTCCGCGGGTCAGAGGTCAGGGTCTCGCCGCGCCCGCCCGCCGGGAGGAGCCGGGTGAGCCCCTCGCCGCCGGGGTGCGGCCCGGGAGGCCGCGGGGGTCGCAGCCGGAGGCCTCGGGCGCCCCGTCCCTGCCCCGGGCCCGCGGGAACTTCTGGGGCGCCCCCGGGGCGCCGAGGGGATGCGTCTCCCTTCGGCGGAAGGAGCGTGGGGGCCCGGACGCCACGTCGTGGGCCCGGACCAAGTTTTGGGGCTCGGCTGCCCACGATGCTTCGCCAGCTCGTTCAGTGCACCCCAGGGCACTGCGGCTGTCGGTGCGCGCGGAGACTCCCTTGAAGCTGCACCTGCGGGGCGGGCCGGGGGCGCGAGGGGCTGCGGGGGCGGGGGGCTCGGGGGGCAGGGGGGTGCAGTGGGCTCGTGCGGGGTCCTCGGGCCTTCAGGCCCCGACCTTGCTCGTCTGTAGGAATCACTCGCCGCGTCGTCCGCCACGGCCCAGTTCCAGGGACTGGATCCTGCACCCCAGAGCCGGCCCGCGGCGGCCTCGGGTCCGGGGTCCCGGGGAGGGGTGACAGCCAAGGCCGCGTGCTGCTCGGTGTTTCCCTCCCAGCCGTTTGGGCAGGAGCGAATTTGACACATTTCTCTTGAAGTAACAGGTCACGGTTTCGAATACATATTTTTAAAATAAGCATGGAAACACCCCCCCAAATTTGAAGGGGGTCCCCTAGCAATGACTTTTTCCCAGCCCAGATTTAATTCCGCCGGAGATGCTGGGGCCCCAAGGGGGTCAGGCTGCAAAGGAGGCTTGAGCCTGGGGTGGGGGGCAGGTGCTGATGAAATCGTCTTACCGGTAGGCAGGGGTCCCCGGGGTCCATTCTAGGCAGGGTCCAAAAGGTCCCCCTTTCAAAAGCGTCCTTGCCGCGGGAGGCGAGATTCTTCCCCAGGGGACCTGCGGGTCTTCAGGCCGGGGAAAGGCCAACTTGCGCCGGCCCTGCAGTCGGCTCCCTCCCGGGGCCAGCGGAGGGCCTGGCGCAGGGCAGGAGAGGGCAGGGTGGCCGGGTGCGCGGGGCTGGGAGCGGGCGCCGGCCCCCACACCTGGGCTCCAGGGCTTCCTTCTGATTTGGAAGGAGAGGCAGCTTCCAGGGGCGCCCCAGCTCCGTGACTTTGAGCGAGGCCCCGGGGTGCCCACCTGGGTGCCCCGGGCGAGCGAGGCCAGCCGGCGGGTGTTGTGCGGCGCGTGCTGCGGCCAGGCCCGAGCGGAGGCGGGAGGAGCACGCGCGGGGAGCTCAGCGTTGTGAAAGTGTTCTGGCCGCACGCCTCGTGCGTGAACGCTTGTCTTAGACAGTCCCTCGCCTGCCCCACGCTTGGGTCCGCCTGTCCTTGCAGAGGAGCCCGCGGGATCTTCTCAGGACCCCGGGGAAGCCATTCATAGACGTGAGAGTAGACAGAGGCTCGGGGTGCGCCAGTCCCCTCGTCTTAGTATAAACCCACCCGTGGCAAGGCTTCAAGGCCCTGCGTGATCAGCTGAGCCCCCCAGCGGCGGCGTCCCTCACCACACAGCCGCTGTGCACGACGGGCGCTCACACCTCTTCGCACAGGTGACGCCCCCTCTCACGGCGCCTTCCTCCGCTTTGCACCTTGTGGGGCTAGACCTGGGTCTTTCTTTTATCTCTAAGAATTGGTGTCCAGTACTCAGTCAGGTGGGAGGATGGGTAGCAGGTGGGTGGATGGATGGGTGGATGGATGGATGGATGATGGATGGATGATGGATGGATGGACGGATGGTGGATGGATGGAGGATGGTGGATGGATGGTGGATGGAGGATGGTGGATGGATGGTGGATGATGGATGGTGGATGGAGATGGATGATGGATGGTGGATGGATGGATGGATATGGATGGATGATGGATGGGATGGATGGATGATGATGGATGGTGGATGATGGATGGATGGATGGTGGATGGAGGATGGTGATGGTGGATGGATGGATGATGGATGGATGGTGGATGATGGATGGATGGTGGATGGATGGTGGATGGAGGATGGTGGATGGATGGTGGATGGATGGTGACTGGATGGATGGTGGATGGATGGAGGATGGGATGGATGGTGGATGGATGGTGGATGGATGGATGGTGGATGGATGGTGGATGATGGATGGATGGTGGATGGATGGACGGATGGAGGATGGTGGATGGATGGACGGATGGATGGATGGATGATGATGGATGGGGATGGATGGTGGATGGACGGTGGATGGTGGATGGATGGGTGGATGGTGGATGGATGGATGGATGGATGATGGTGGAAGGATGGACAGATGGAGGATGGATGGATGGATGGATGGATGGTAGACACGTGGGTGTGAGGACAGGGCATAGGAGGGTAGATGGGCGGGTCGCTGGGCTAACACGACGTCCTGGTTCCTGCCGGGACATCTCTGAGGCAAACCATTGCCACCATTTTCTTCTGAAGGGAAGAAAGACGACGTGTCCGCGGGTGGGGGGGGTAGGTTGGGGGACGCAGGCCTGGAGTGCCGAGGCGTTTCAGAGTGATTCATGAGGAGCTCACCCGTCGGCGGTCAGCGAAGGAGGGGGTGGTCAGCTAGTGTCAGAAGTAGGGCTTCGTTTCTGAAGCCTGGAACTAGCGGCGAACTTGGTAAATCACAAGCGCCCTTGGGAGAAGGTGCTGGAATGTCGCCTCTGGCTCGGGACCCACGTGAGGCTCAGGAAGGACTTCAAAAAAACGGAGTCAGTGTTGGTGAGGCAGGTGGGAGGCCGGGGCCAGCGCCCTAGACACCCCTGACAGAGTCGTTCCGCCTCTTTCCCTCGGGGGTGAAGCCCCAGGGGCTGCTGGACGCTGACCCGGGCCCACAAAGCGACGCGAGGACGGGGGGGGGGTCTACTTCTCAGCCCCGCGGCTCCGGGGAGCCTGCTGCTGTCCCGCGCGGCGCCAGGCGGCGGGGCCTGCTGACTCCAAGGGGCCCTTCCAGACCAAGTCTCGGCTCCCGGGCCCGGGTGCGGATTCCCGGGCCGGTGGGCGCGCATTCAGCCCATCAGCTGCTGCTGGCGGGGCTCCTGGCCTGGCCTGCGGGGCAGCCTGCTTCCCGGGGGTGGCCCCTGTGGCTCACCGCCCCTGGAGGGAGGGTGTCCCCGAAGCTGGCAGCAGGGCTCTTGGGAGGCCTGTCCCGGGCTGGCCCCCCTCGTCTCTGCTCCCTTGGGACCTGCAGGCAGGGGCATCGTCAGCCTGAAAATGAACTGGCCTGCTCGGGGCCCCCCAGGTCTGGCCTGACCCTCCCCATGTTTGGGGAGCAGGCCCTTTGAGTGTTAATGCGGGGCCCGCAGACAGCACCCAGCTTCGGGCTCCTTGGGGGAGGGGCTGCACTGGCATCCCCTGCAGGCACCGGGCGCCACCTCGGGGTGCTCGGCGTGGGCCTCCACGGGCTTTCCGCTGCGACCTCCTTGTTCCCACGGGAAAGGGGACCGGGGGCCGGGGGGCGTGCTCTCTGAGGGGGAGGCCCCCTGTTGACGGTGGCCCCATGGGCTTTCCCCACAGGAACACCCGCCAGCCCCCTGTACGATGATCCCGCCGGCGAGCAGCACCCCTCCGGGAGAGGCCCTCTTCCCCGCGCTGGCCCCCAGGACTTCTGGAGGACGCAGGTGTCGGGCTACGCGGGGTCCGTGACGCGGCACATCAGCCACCGGGCCAACAACTTTAAGCGCCACCCCAAGAGGAGGAAGTGCATCCGCCCCTCCCCGCCCCCGCCCCCCAACACCCCGTGCCCCATCGAGCTGGTGGACTTCGGGGATCTGCACCCCCAGAGGTCCTTCCGGGAGCTGCTCTTCAACGGCTGCATCCTCTTCGGCATCGAGTTCAGCTACGCCATGGAGACGGCCTACGTGACGCCGGTGCTGCTGCAGATGGGCCTGCCCGACCAGCTCTACAGCCTCGTGTGGTTCATCAGCCCCATCCTCGGTGAGCCCGGCCCGCGGGCGCCGCGAAGCTTCCAAAAGCCTCCGAGGAAGCCGCTCGGGGCTCCCAGGGGACGGGGCAGAGCCAGCGTGACGCCCGCTCACCTGGGACGGCCCCGCTCACCTGGGACGTCGGGAGGGGGAGCCCCGGCCATGCCCCGCCGTCCAGGGGCTCCTCCAAACCAGACCGCAGAACGGGGAGCTATGCCCGTCAGCTGCCGAGCTGTCCCGGGGCGCCCAGCCGCCTCCCTGCCGGGGTCCCGGGGTCCCGGGGAAGGCAGCGGCTGTGCCTTGCGGGGCGCTGCTGGCCCCAGGGGCCCACCGCCTTGTTTTCTAGCTCAGGGCTTAGAGGCAGCCTCTGCGCGGCAGCCTCTGGTCCCCTGACGCCGGGGCGCGAGGAGGCCCCTGCCCGCGGGGAGCCCTGACCCGCCGCTCTGTTTCAGGGTTCCTGCTGCAGCCGCTGCTGGGCGCGTGGAGTGACCGATGTACCTCAAGGTTTGGAAGGAGACGCCCTTTCATTCTTGTCCTGGCCATAGGTCTGTCGCCCGGCATGGAGGTCACGTGCACAAAGCAAAGGAAAGCAGAGCCCCCGCTGCTCCCCGCAGGACACGCTGCCAGTGTTGGCGAGCGCAGGCGCCCGGACGCTTTTTCTTTCTCTCTCTTTTTTTTTTTTTTTTTTTTGTGGGGCCCTCGCCGGCGGCCGGGGATCGAACCGGCGCTGCAGACGGTGCGGGCAGCCTCGCCACCCAGCGCTCAACCGCTGCGCCCCCGGGGAGGCCCCGGAGACCTTTTTCTTTTTAGAAATGTTTTTGTTGACGCAGCGTCGCTTCCCGACATGGCTCAGCTTCAGGGGTCCACGGTTTCGCTGCCGACCGTTCCGCCGGGTGGGGACGGGGCACCCCGCGCCTGGCCCCGGACGCCGTCGGAATCCGTCACTCTGACCGTTTTTTCAAATGAGCCCCTGCAGTCCCGTCTCCCCCGGCGAAATAAGACCCGGCCCGGCCCGAGCAGGGGTGGCGAGGGCGGTGGCCGGGTGGGAGAGGCTCCCGGGCCCCGAGGGCGCAGGACCGCGCGGGGCAGGCGGGGCGCGGCCCCTGCGTCTCGGGGTGAGCTTGTCTCTCGTCCCCAGGGGCGCTGCTGGGGCTCTCGCTGCTGCTCAACGGCAGGGACATCGGCGCGGCGCTGGCGGACAGCAGCGCCAGCCACAAGTGGGGCATCCTGCTCACCGTGTGCGGCGTGGTGCTCATGGACTTCAGCGCCGACTCGGCCGACAACCCCAGCCACGCCTACATGATGGACGTGTGCGGCCCGGCCGACCAGGACCGCGGCCTCAACATCCACGCCCTGCTGGCAGGTAAGGCCCGCGCTGGCCGCGGCCCCCTGGGGCGTCTCCTCCCACCCCGGCGCCCATCGAGGCGGTGAGGCTCAAATTCCCGCGCGAGCGCTGACCGGCCCGGCTCGGCCGCGGGTCTGCCCGTGGGGCGCCGGGGCTGTGCGCACGTGCACGTCACGCTCCTCGTCCCCCCAGTTACATCCTGAGACCTCACCGTGACCCCTGCCTTAGCACACGCTGCGCGCGGCCCCGGGGCAATGCTGGCGTCGGGCCTGTGGCCTCTGCTTAAGGCAGCCCGTTCCCCCATGTTCATGGGGCTCTGCTTGGGGACGCCTCCCTTTACACGCGCCGGTGGAACCCCACCTGGTGAGCCTCGCTAGCGCGGCTCCTGCTGCCTCACACCTTCCTGGGAAGGCTGGGCGCGGAGCGTGTCCCCGGGGCACCCATCGAGTCAGCAGGTGGGGAGAGCCCCACGTACGGAACCGGGAGCAAGGAGTCAACTGCGTGTGTGTCTGTGTGCGTGTGTACACAGCTGTGTGTATGCACACACGCACATGTGTGTATGCACACATGCACACCGTGCATGCACACGCGCACGAGCACACACATGCTCCCACACGCGCACACACGCCGCATTGCACTTAATTTGAAACCCAGGGAACAGCCTGTCAGAGCCAGGAGCTCGGCCGGGCAGGGCTGACCACTCGGAGCCTCGTTCTGGCCCCAGACAGTGGGAGCAAACAGGGGGGGGGCGGGGGTCACCATCCGTGGCCTCTCCAAGCCCAAGTCACTTGTAGAAAATGCCACTGCCCCCCCCTTCGCCTCCCCCCCTCCCTTGGCCACATTTAGGGGCACACGACAGCACTTGTGTCTTCCGAAGGGGCAGGGGGAGCTAATTGGAGCCAACATGGGAAATCAAGAATAAGGGGGTGCCTGGAAGCACCCTCTGGGGGACGTGAAGGTTGTTAAGGACATCCAGGCCCTGCCGCACCTGAGGGGCGTCGGAAGGTTGACAAGGGCATGTGTGAGCCCAGACCTTCCCCACAGACGTCACTATGTAAACGGCAGCCCCCCAAGTGACCCCTCCCGGTTCTCCCTACAAAGTGCAGGGGGTGCAGCTTCTTCCCCGTCAGGGATGGCCAAGAGAGGGGGTCTCCCCACCCGACTCGTCAAAATAAACCCCCCGCGATCTCGCCGGAGCCGGAAGGCGCAGGAGGGCCCGGGCGGGGCCTGGCAGCGGCGCCCCTTGCTTTCGAGGCTGGGCTGGCGCACGTGGTCTGCGGCTGCCGGCGCCCGGCGGCGCCTGCCCCGGTTCCGACTGCGGCGTGGCCCGGCTCGCCATAGCCTGCGCCCGAGGCCGGGCCGCGCAGGGAGCGGGACAGAGGAGAGGGCCGGCTCCCGGCAGCCCCGTGGCGCCCCCGGCCCGCTGACCCCGGGGCGCACCCACCCCTGGTGAGCATTGGGGCGTCCCCCGAGGTGGAGGTGAGAGTCGTGGGGGACGACGCCATGAGGCCCGAGGCTGGGGGCGCGGCCCGGGGTTGGAGAGACGACACCCCCTGTGCGCCGGGGGCCCGGGAGACGGCGGTCTGCACATCCACTTGCGCGGCTCCACAAAGGGCTCGTCTGCAGGGGTCACCCCGGGGCTCGCCGTGGGCCCTGGCAGGCAGCCCCCGAGCCCTGCTCTCGCTCTCATTTTGGGGTTCGTGGCCCCGGGCTCGCGCTCCGCTCTCTCCCCAGGTCTGGGAGGGGGCTTCGGATACGTGGTCGGGGGATCCACTGGGACAAGACCGGCTTCGGGAGAGCCCTGGGCGGGCAGCTGCGGGTCATCTACGTCTTCACGGCCGTCACGCTGAGCGTCACCACCGTGCTCACCCTGGTCAGCATCCCCGAGAGGCCCTGCGGCCGCCGAGCGCGAAGAGGACCGCGCTGAAGAGCCCCAGCCTGCCGCTGCCCCCCTCCCCGCCCCTGCTGCTGGACGCGGGCGCCGGCGACGCCCCGGCCGGCCACGCGGCCCCCGGCCTGTACGCCAGCTTCTCGGGCCCCGTCTCCCCGCTCAGCCCGCTCACGCCCAAGTACGGCAGCTTCATCAGCAGGGACAGCTCGCTGACCGGGCTCAACGAGTTCGCCTCGTCCTTCGGCACCGCCAACATCGACAGCGTCCTCATCGACTGCTTCACGGGGCGGCCCCGACGGCTACCTGGCCGTCTCGGGCAGCCTCCCGCGCCAGGCGCTCAGCGTCAGCTTCCCCCGGCCCCCGACGGCTTCCACCGGCCGGGCTGCGGCCTCGGGGACCGGCGGGAGGGGGCCTGGGCGGCCCCGACGGCGACGTGCTGAGGGTGGGCTCCCTGGACACCTCCAAGCCGAGGTCGTCGGGGATCCTGAAGCGCCCCCAGACCCTGCCATCCCCGACGCGCGGGGGCGGCGGCCCCGACACCAGCAGGAGAAGGAACGTGACCTTCAGCCAGCAGGTACGCCAGGGCGGAGAGGGACGTGCCCAGCCCCGTCCGGGCCGGCCAAGCCTTGGCGGGGAGGGAGGCGCGGCCGCAGCGCCGTCACCCGCGTGGCCCCCGAGAGGCTACACGGGCTCGGGGGCCGCACGTCTCCCGTGTGCCCCAGCCAGGACGCCGGGGGCTCCCCGAGCCCTGCCCCGTTGGCCCGGCGGGGCTGCGGGCCGCGTCCGTGGTGCAGGCCTTCCCGGGACCGCCCGCCGCGTCCGAGGGCCTGCGGGTCGGAGTCCCCGGAGAGTGGCCCAGAAGCCCGAGCCCGGCGGGTGTCCCCCCCCAGGGGCTGCCCTGAGCTCAGCCTCCCGGGAGCCGCGACGTTTCTCCCGGCGCCGAGGGCCGCGGCTGCCAGGGCGGGACGCTGGGAAGCTGCGCTGACTGGGCCCGCGTGCCGGGCCGAGGGGCCGCACCCCCGCGAGGGGGTTGTCCACAGCTTTGGGGGCTTTCTGGAAGAAAGGCTTCTCCGAGCAGACCCGGGGCTGCCCGCACGCCCTCGGGCACGTGCCAGGGCGACCTCGTTTCAGAGGGGCCGAGCGGGGAGAGGGGAAGGCGAGGCTCGGGCGACACAGGCCGGGGGCGGGAGCCGCGGCGGGCCGTGTCTCCCCCCCTAGCACCCCATCCCGCCCGGCAGTCCTGCCCCACACGGGGTGGGGGCCCAGTCAGGTGTCCCGGCCAGGCTGGGAGACCCCCGGGCTCAGTGGGAGGCTCCTAGAGCATTTTTGAGGTGGCTGCTCACTCACTCGTTGGGTTCTTGGGGTCCCCCTCCCCTCCGCGGCATCACGCCTGAAGCCTTAACACCCTTCGGGTCACTTCTGAAGGGGGATGGTGGCCTCGCCCGAGTGGGGTGCTGTGTCCCTGAGAGCCAGGACACCCCGTCACTGGCAAAGGGGTGTCTCCAGGGGCGCGAGTCCAGGAGCCCCTCGCTCTCGATGACCCCGACAGCCATGAGGCCTTTTGTCAACACTGGGCCCCGTTGTTCCCCCAAATGCAGACTGGCTTCCCGATACAGATCTCCAGGGGCCGCTGCGAAGTCTTTTGATCTTTTTGTCCCATTTCCCCGGGGCGCAGCGGCCGGTCCGCTCCTTGAGGCGAATACCCTGGGCTCAGGCGGGGGGTGGCTCCACCCGGCTCCCTCTGGCCTGCGTGGGGGCGGCCCCCCAAGAACGGGGCCCCTCCCGGCCCGGACCAGCGGGCGTTTGCCTCTGCAGCCCCGGGGACCAGAGCCTCTGCTGCGCCTTCTCCTGAGCGCGCCCGCGGGCACCCCGGCACCCCCAGAGCGAGGCCTCGCCAAGTCGGTGGCTCCGGGACCGTCCATCCCGAGCCCCAGAAAGATACCGAGACCCCCCGCTGCGGTTTCTAGGCCGCGACGGGGCTGTCCGCCGTGTGGGCAGCCAACCCCGCGGTCCTTCCTGCACCCGGGCACCCGGCCGCTGTGGGGGGGGGACGCCCCTCCCCAGCCCCCCGGAAGCAAGTCCTTCCCACCCCTCTCCCGGAACGGGGGGCCGCGGAGGGCCTGCACTGCCGCCCCCCACCCTCTCGCTCCCGTCGCTGCCACGCGGCTGGCGTTGGGGACCCGCGGCCCAGGTCCGGCCCTCCTGCCGGCCGCAGGCAGCGGAGCCCGTCCCGGGGCGCCGCTCGCCCCCAGGCCACAGCCCGTCGGTCTCCGGGGGTCCCGCGCCCCTCACCGCGGCCGCGGCGCTCCCGCCCTGACCCGGCCGGCCTTGCAGGTGGCCAACATCCTGCTGAACGGCGTCAAGTACGAGAGCGAGCTGCCGGGCTGCGGGAGCCCGCGGGCCAGGCCCTGTCGCTGCGCCAGCTGTGCGCCAGCATCTGCAGCATGCCCCGCGCGCTGCGCAGCCTGTGCGTCAACCACTTCCTGGGTGAGCGCCCCGGGCCCCGGCCGGCGCCCGCATCCCGGGCCCCTCGGGCGGCGGGGGGAGGCTCCTCGCCGGGCGGGGCAGAGACAGCCGCTCTGGCGCCCCCCCCCCCCCCCAGGGACACCTCACCCCGCCAGAGCCAAACCCTCTTTACCCTCTTGGCCCCTAGTGGCAGCCGCCCCTTCTGGCGCGGGGCCTGTGCCCTGAAGCGGGTGGGGGGCCCTGCCATCCGGCTCCCAGAGACAGAGGCCCCGCGTGTCCCCGACGGCCAGCGCCGGGTCCAGGTCTGGCGCTCCCTGGGGGCCGGCTGTGCTCCCCCCCCCCCCCCCGGTCCCGGAGGAAGCCGAGCCCAGGGTCTCGCCTGCGGGACAGAGCGGAGCGGCCCGGCCGGCCTCGGAGCCCGTCGGAGCAGCGCGGTTAGGGGCCCCTAAGCCTCAAAGAAAGCGGGGTGCCCGCGCGGGGGCCCCTGGTGGAGGCCCAATGGGGCGTCTCCTCACCGAGAGGTCCTGCTGCGCCTCCTCACGCGTCCTGAAACTTAGGGCAGCACCCCGCCCCCTGCGCCTTCCCCAGCCCGCGCCCCGCGCCCCGCACTCTTGTCTTCCCGTGGGGGCAGGTGCTGGGCAGCGGGGCCGGGCCTCGGGGAGCAGGGCTGGGCGCAGCTTTCCAGAGCAAACCAACCCTCCCTGCTACAGAGGCCAGTGCTGGGGGGGGGGCGGGCGGGGGTGTTGGGGTGGACCGCGGGCCGCTGAACCCCGAGAGCCTGCGGCCTCACCATGCCTCTGCCTCCCAGGCTGGCTCTCCTTTGAGGGGATGCTGCTCTTCTACACCGACTTCATGGGCGAGGTGGTGTTCCAGGGGACCCCAAGGCGCCCCACTCGTCGGAGGAGTACCAGAAGTACAACAGCGGGGTCACCATGGGCTGCTGGGGCATGTGCATCTACGCCTTCAGCGCCGCCTTCTACTCAGGTACCCGCCGCACCCCCCCCCGCCCCCGGCTCTGGGGCCCCTGGGCCCCGCCTGGGGGGCTGCAGATCTGTTCTGGACAACGCAGGTTCCCCAAATCCCAATTTGGAGTGAGACTGGGGCTTTTCTCAGTCATTTCTACAACCTGCGGGGCGCCCCCGCCCGGGCTGGGGCTGCGTCCAGACCTGCGGGAGCTGCTGGCCGAGGGTCAGCCCACGGGGTCGCTGCCCACGCCCCCACCCTCCCCACGGCCACGTCCCCCTCCACACAGCGGTGCGGGGTGAGGCGTGGGGGGCCCTCGCCGGTGGGGTCACGCTCCGGGGCCAGGTGCGCGCGGGTGCTGCGCCCCAGCCGCCCAGGGCCCCCCGGTCAGCCTTCGGCCTCCTTCGCGGGAACTTGGCTCCTGGGGTTTCCCCGCGCCAGGGACAGTCTTGTGGTTTATGAGAAAAACTGAAAAATACGAAAACCATCCCCGGCCCGGCGCCGGCTCACGCGGGCTCTCCCGGGCCCGTGGCTTGTGGGTCCGTTTCGCTCCCCTCGTTTCTCCAGCCCAGCCCCGGGAGTGACGTCCGCGGTGGGGACAGGCCCGCGCCGGCGCCCCGCCCCCTGGGTCTCTCGCCCGAGGCGGCCGCGGGGCGGGGGGCGCGTTCTCGGGGTCCACGTTGCCGCGCCCTCCTGGGCCACCCCGCGAGGCCCCTGGGTGCCTCTAGGAGCGGGGACCGGGCTGGCGGCGCCCTCGTTCTAGAAGCCGGACCCGCACAAGAACCCAAGGCTTAGCGCCAACGCCCCGTCCCCGCCCCGTCCCCCGCCGTGTGGCCGGCCCTGCCGTCCGCGGGTCCGCCCTGTCCTGGGCCCCGCCAGAGCCCCGGGCCCCCAGCACCCGGGCCGCCCGAGGCTCTCTGGCCTGGGGCCCCCTGCTGCCAAGCCGGCCCCCCGCCCCATTCCCCCTGGCCGGGGCGGTGATGGGGCAACTGAGCCCCGCGCCGTGGGCAGCTGACCGCCTCCCCGCAGCGATCCTGGAGAAGCTGGAGGGCCTCCTGAGCGTCCGCACCCCTCTACTTCATCGCCTACCTGGCCTTCGGCCTGGGCACCGGGCTGGCCACGCTCTCCAGGAACCTCTACGTGGTCCTGGCGCTCTGCACCACCTACGGGGTCCTGTTCTCCACGCTGTGCACCCTGCCCTACTCGCTGCTGTGCGAGTACTACCAGAGCAAGAAGGTACGGCCCCGTCCCTGCTGCCCCCGCGCTCTCGGGGGGACCCTGCTGGGCGCCCCCGGCGGCCGGGGCTCGGGGCTGGTGCAGTGCAGACCCTGAACGCATGGCAAGAGCCCTCCCCCCAGCAGACGGCTGCCCCATCCATGCGGGAAGTTGGGGAGCGGGAAGGAGAGGCCCACCCACCCCGGGGCGCCCCCAACCCCGTCAGGCTTCCGGGGCGCCTGCTGCGAGCCTGGGCGTGGGCGAGGTGGCGGAGCGGTCGCCTTGGTACTAAACGGGGCGCTGAGACGAGCCCAGATGCAGGCTGCGCCTTCCGGGCCGGCTGCGGGGGGCCCCGCGTGGTGTCTGACTGCAGAACATCGGGGGCGCCGTCCTGTCTCTATGCAGAATTTGGGGTTTTGTTCAGCCTGGGTTGCTCTTTAACTGCTTGACTGAGATCTGGCTCACCAGCTGGGCCAGGCCGTTGCCACCATCGTCAGTTAGAACATTTTTGTCACCCCCAAAAGAAACCGTCGCCCCAGCCCCGCTGGTCTGTCTGTGGCGCCCTCTTGGCGGACCCCGCGGCCCTGCCCCCTGGCTTCTCTCCCCGGCCGCCGTCCTCAGGGCTCGGCCACGTGTCCGTGCGGCCGGGCCGGTCGCGGGCCTGGCGCGGTCTGCAGTGAGGGGCCACCTGAGCTCGGGGCCTCTCGTCTTGGGCCTTGGTCACGCGTGGTCTTGCGGGAGCTCGGCTGGGCCGCCCCCCGCCCCGGCCCCAGCCACCACCGCCTCCCGGCCACGCAGACGGGCCCCTCGCCACCCCCAAAGACAAAGGGCAGCCCCCAAGAGACCAGGGGGCTTGGGCGTCTCTGCTCGGCTCCCAGCCCCCGGCCCCCGTCAGTCCCCTGGGCCCAGCCGCCTGCCCCTTCCGCGGCCGCCCGGCCGCTGCTGGCTTGTGGGTTTGGGGCTGACCCGCGACCTCCACCACGGAGCGCCCCTCGGGCCCCCCGGCTTTCCACCGCGAGGACGCGGCCCTGAGCCTGCTGCTCTGCTCGGGGCCCTGGCCGCCCCTGAACAGATCCGGGCATCCCTGGCCGAGCCCCGGGCGCATGGCCCGGCCCGTGAGCCAGCGCTGGCCGGGTCTCGGGGGCTGCCGGGCCCGGAGGCGGCCGCGGGCCCCGCTGACGCGGCTCTTCTCCTGGCCAGTTCGCAGGGTCCAGCGCGGACGGCACCCGGCGGGGCATGGGCGTGGACATCTCCCTGCTGAGCTGCCAGTACTTCCTGGCCCAGATCCTGGTGTCGCTGGTGCTGGGGCCCCTGACCGCGGCCGTGGGCAGCGCCAACGGGGTGATGTACTTCTCCAGCCTGGTGTCCTTCCTCGGCTGCCTGTACTCCTCCCTGTGTGTGGTCTACGAGGTCCCCCCCGGCGACGCCGACGAGGAGCACCAGCCCCTCCTCCTCAACGTGTGACGCGCCAGGCCCGGCTGGAGTGTAAATACGCGACGGCACAATAAAGGGCGGCAGCGAGCGCGCCAGCTTCTGGTGTGGCTCCCGGAGCCGAGGGGTCTCCTGGGGCCTTGGCAGGGGCCCCAAGAATCTCTCATTGACTGTGAAGGCGACGAGAGCCAGCGCGATGGTTCTCTGGGGGGGGAGCACCCCCAAGACATCTGCCGACGTCGGGATGGGCACTGCTGTCCGGGGACGCAGGAAACACCCTGCAAGGCCGGGGGGCACCCCCGACACCTGTCCGCCCGCCCGTCCGTCCATCCCCCATGTCTGCCCACCCAAACCACCTGTCCGTCCTGGGGGTGGCAGGCAGTGGTAGGTCCTGGGCCTCCACCATGAGCAACTCGTCCTGCCCTCGGGGCTCTGGTGAGAGCAGCCGGGGCCTCCCTGAGGTTTTGCCTGAGGCGCGGTCGGTGCTTGAAGGGAGCAGGTCGGGAACCGGGGTGGGTTGTCCTAGGGACAATGTCTGGGCCGCCTCTCTGGCAAGACCCTTTGAGCAACGCAGGGTGACGCCTCCTGGTGACACGAGAAGATGCCTGCGATCCGAGCCGGGGCGCCCCTGGTGCAGTTGAGGGGTCCCAAGCCCCAAATGCCTGCATCGCAAGACTCCCTGTGAGGCAGGACCCCCAAGGGGGACAGCCAGGGTGAGCCCCGGCTTCCCGTGCGGGCCGAGGCACCGCACCGCCTGGACTGTCCGCGTCCGTGGGCGCTGAGCTGGCCGCGGACCCCGTCCCTGGGGCGTGGCTGTCGCCCTGGCACCCGCTGCACGGAGCTGGGCCTGGCCCCAGGACGCTGCCCGCACTGCCCGTCTCGGGCACACACGGGACACGCTGACCACGTGTTTTACACGAGCAACAGGGCCCTGGACCTGTCACCCACCTGAGGAGCTGGGGCCATGGCAGCGAGCGTGAGGCACAGCTGGGCACGAAACAGCTTTCCGCAGGGCACGCTGGCCACCGCCCCACCTGGGTGCAGCCTCCCTGCAGGCCTCACGGCTGCCCTCCCGGGGCTGGGGTGGCTCCTGAGAGGCCCCGGGGCCCAGGCCCTTCCTCCCTGGGTCTTGGCCCTGGGCCAGGATCTCTGCCCAGCTCCTTGCCGCCAGTCTCCCCTCTCCTCTTTACACCCTAATCCGGGCTCTGCCCTTCCCGGGCCTCCTGCTCTCTGCAGCTCCAGCTGCTGCATCGCAGCAGAGCCCTGGCCAGCGGCTGGCAGACCTGCCCTGTGCTCACGCTCCCCCTGCCGTGGTCCCTCCACTTCTTTTCTAAGTCATCCTAGGAGCTACAATGCCACCTCCTCCATGCAGCCTGCCCAGGTTGGCATCACCCATTCCCTGTGTCTTTGTGTCACGCCGCTTTACCCTTCACGGCGACCGGCAGAGTGAGGACGGTCTCCTGTCCCAGAGCCATGTGTGGGTGGAGCACAGACCAGGCCCCCCGCCTTCCAAATCACCGCTCCTTTGGGTTTCCTGTGATGTTATTCCTAGGACCCGGCCCTTGTCCACCCTACTTTCATGATGCTTGGAAGTGCTTTAGGTTTTCTAGAAAACGTGGTGTTGGATGGCTGTGCTCTGGAATGTCTGCTCAGAACGGCCGAATCCTCAGGAGAGACGAGGACCAAGGAGGCTCCCCTCACTCCTGGCTCCTCACATGCAGAAGGGCTGCTGTGGGCCTCCCTCCTGTGACTCTGCTCCCAGGCAGGGCTGCTGGGGAGAGTAGGCTGGACAGTGTGAGAAACCGCCCGCGGCCGAGGACGCAGGACCTCTGCCACTCGGCCAGTGTTTACGGAGCCCCTACTATGTGCCGGCGCGGGACAGGAGGTGCAGTCTGTCTAGGGGACACCCCTGGCCTCTCTGCAACACCCACGCCTGCCTCGCTCACCTGCAGCCCCGGGGCCCCGGCCGCCACCTCCTGTGCTGCTCCTCCAGTCAGACGGTCCAGTTGCCTTTGGGCCAGGACGCCCACCCCACTCCTGCATCCCGGATGGTGCCCAAGCCACCTACCTCCAGGGAGCAGGATTCTTGGACCCAAGCTCCTCCCTGGGTCACCCTGGGGTGTCCGGGGCTCTCTGCGGCGGCCCCTGGGCTTTACTGCCACCTGGTGGCCGGGATTGGGGTAGCAGCCAAATTCCAAAGCTGAAGGTGGCGGAGCACCCGGAGGCTCGAGGGGCGAGGGCCTCGCGCAGGCTCCTGCAGCCATCTGCGGAGAGGTCAAGGCATGAGGCCTGTTGTTCACTGAATTCACCGCTGTGGGTGCTCACGCCCCAAGTTCACTGGACACTGACCCTCAGCACACCCCAAACCTGAGAACGGTGTGACCCAGGGCTGGAGCCAGAGGGGCGGTGAGACTCCCCAGCAGGCACAGCCAGGTCTGGGGGGGGCAAGATTAAGGGGACCCTGAGGGAGGGCGGACCGCTGAGGGGCCACAGCAGGGGCCCTTCTACCTGCTTGTTTACAACTCAGCTCTCCTGGTACCTGAGGGCCTTCGAGGGAGGCCACGCGCACCTTCACCCTGAGGACAGGGGCCCTGGCTGACCTAGGGGCTGCCCAGGTGAGGTCCCTGTTCACCTGAACTTAGCAGGGACGCTGACCATCACGGCGGCCGAGCGCCCAGTGGGTGGAGGACGGGCCTCGCGCCGCCGGGGCAGTGGCGGGACAGAAGCCAGTGGCTGTCACGCGGCAGGCAGGCCGTCTCAGAATGGGGAGGCAGGGTGGGCACAAGGGCCACAGCTACCCACACCCTTCAGGGCCCGCTGCGCCCTTCTCTGCCACACAGGTGCAGCCACCGTGCCCCCGCCTGTTCTTTACCCTCCTCGGAATGTTCATCTCTAGCCCTGCGCCAGCGGACGAGCGCAGCTCCCCACAGCACGGCCCAGACGAGGCACAAGGCCAGCGCAGAGGGCCCCGCACCCCGGCTGCCCGGCCGAGTCCCCGCCGCCTCCCGCGGCTCTCGCCCGCAGACCCTCACGTCGTCCCAACCGCCCACCCCGACGCCCGCTGTCTGAGGACACGGAAGTGTCCCTGGGACCAAGGGCGTGCAGGCCACGCGAGCCAGCCCGGGCCGAGCCCTCGTGCCTCTGGCGCACGGGCAGCTCGCGCCCCTCTCCCCGGGCATCTGGAGGCGCGGGCATTTCCCAAACAGGCGAGCACGGGCATTTCCAGGGACCACGGTGAAGCGTCGGGAAGATGCCCGCCAGTGCTGGAAACCACAGCCTGAGTCCAGCCTGGTGACCGCCGTCCTCGTGACCACCAAGAGGGCCCCCCCACCCCCCAAACCCCGGCCGGGGCTAGGGAACCATCAAGGACGGCAGAGGGGACAGGGCAGGCGTGGTGTCCCAATACTGGGGTGCCCAGGACCGCTCTTAAGCCGCTCTCCATGCCCACACCAGGGAGGGGGGCGTGCCACAGGCAGGGGTATGTGGGGAAAACGGGATCTGGGCAGGTGCTCTTAGGCATCAGGGGGCCCAATTCAGGGCCCCACTATTGCCCATCAGTGGGGTGGTGCATCCCCCGGAGCAAGTTCTTCCGCCAGAAAAGCTGCATCCCCCACACAGCGCAGTCAGGGGTCTTTCTGGAAGTTGCTTTGGGAGGTTGGTTAAGCAGGGGGGGGCAGCACAGCAGGGAAGAACACCAGGCTCCCCTCTGCCCTGCCCCACAGTGGGGGACCTGCCGGGCCGGGGAGCCACGCCAACGCCCCCCCCCCCCAAGAAGGAGACACAGCCCGCGGCCAGCGCGCAGGTGCTGTAGTGTAGCTTGGTTTTATTTATGTTCACAAATATTTCAAAAAAATTACAAAATACTCAAATGGAGAGAACACAGAAGTCACGATTTCTGGGTGTCTACTCTGTTCACACTGTGTCATCTCATGGCAACTACTCATATATACATTTAGCTCAAGATATATAGAAACGTAGCAAATCAGAATGTACACTCGCTCTGCTGCGGCGCAGTGAACTGAAGCTCCACCTCGACGACATGGAACAAGATACGACAAACACAGGAAGCAAACCCAAGCTGCAGACGAGGGAGGAAACCCACGGGGAACCAAGGGGTCCGGCTTCAAAGACACGGCAAGAGCCTGGCGCCCCCGAAGCAGAGCGACGTGACCAGCGAGGGTTTCGGGTGGTGGGTCTCTAAGTGGAAGAATCTCAGTGCTTCGCGCGGGGGCGGGGGGCAGACAGCGCATACCTCAGACGGCCCTGCGCGCACACGTCCAGGCCTTCCCTCGAGGCCTTCCCTCTCTTCTCTGGGGTCGCGGATGACAGAGAGGAGATAAAGAAGGGCGTGACCGGGTGGGAGGCATCGTGTGGAGCCAAAAGCAACCTCGGGGGAGGAAGTTGGGGGGCGGGAGGAGCGGCCAAGGTCCAGAGTCGGGCGAGAAGCAGCCTGATGAAGACCACAGGCGCGCAGGAGAGCGCCCCGCCGGCACACTGGCACCCCAGAAACAGGCCTCCTGCCCATGTGGCCTCAAGTTTAAAAACCAAAGGTTTGTTCAAACTTGCCTCCTCTCTAAGGAGCTGAAGTTAAGGCAGAAATGGAATGAGATAACAAAAGAAAAAAAACTACAAACATGTTCAACAGACAAACCATCCTCTATCTGTCCCAACTGAAACCAGCCGCGGCTCGAACAGAAGCCGGGAACGGCCCGATACGGGTGGACCGGAACCTGAAGCTGCGCCGACACCTGCTGGCGTCTGGGTCGAAGCGCCAGCCTCGCCCCCCGGGCCACAGCTCTCGCGCACACGCCGAACCGCAGGTCCCCTGCCGGGGTCTGACAATTCCTGACGTGACCACCGCATGCGACGGCAGGGAGAGCCCCCAGGTGTCTGGGAGAGGACAGTCCCAGGCTGCCAGAAGCTTCTGCTCACGGTGCAGCCGTCCCCGGGACACCCGCCCCTCGCCTGACAAAGCGCGCTGGTCAGCCCCTGGGGGAGGCGGTGGCTCGGAGCAGGGCCGTCCTCCCGACCCCGCCCCGCTGGAAGCCGGCGCCTCCCGCCACCTCTGCGGGGCAGCTGCCACTCCTGGCTCCTCCTTCCAGGGTGGAGAGGGGGACCCCGATGGCCACTGTTTGACAAGGGTCCCCAGCCAGTCCTGCTCCTGGGCAGACACACCCACGGCAGGGTGGGCCCTGAGCCCCCCTCACTCAAACACAGCCTCCGTCTGCGCCGAGGATGGCCTGGTCTCACCACAGGAAGAGCCACGTGAGGACACACACGAAAGACAGGCTTCTAACAGATTCCTTTGGCAAGCGTATGTGTTGAGTTATTCGTAGGGAACCATTTTCTTGAATTTTCTAGAACGTTCATGAAATTGTCAGAATAATAAAAAAGGCAGTTTACCCAGAACAATCAGATGTGTGTGCATAGAAATCGCTAAGGAAATCTACAATCAGACACACAGAAACATGTGCTTTCTACCCAGACAGGAGGACATTGAGCTCCTGCACTCCTGGTGCAAAACGAAAGAGTTTTCTAAGGAGTCCGCACCCGCGGCAAAGCACAGCTGGGAACAGACAGAAGGGAAACCAAAGCGGACACAAAGAAACAGTCTGTAACATCGTCCCTGCAAACCCCTGGGTGCTCGCTGCTGCCACCAAACCCAGCCCCAAGCTTCTGCCCATTGCAACTAGTAACGCCCATCTGCTCCCTTTAATTAAAGGGATAATTATATATAACTTTTTATTAAAAAATCAACTCTGTATTCTGTCAATAGCTGGTAGGAATTCACAATTAGTGACATGGCTGGAAAAAATAGATCAGACTAGTAGTTTGTGGAAAGGAAAAAAAAAAAAGGCTGTTCTAAAATTACTTATTTACAGACGTAAAAAGCCATGCGCAGAACTTCCTCAAATCATGAAGATCTCCTACAATGTATTAAAATAAAAGATTTTTTAAAAATTATAGCTCTTGGATTCCAAACTCATATGCCGCCGAGCTGCAAACCTCGAGGGTTCTGGAACACACGTACCCGAGTGTGTCTGCACGCACAGTGGAGAGTGTGACCTGGATTCTAGCACCTACTGAGAAATCAAGGGAGGAAAGAAAACAAAAGCCAAACCCCAAGATGGCAGGGAAGTTTTCCAAGTGTTCAGTCCAGTCCAGGACTCACTAAGTTTCTGGGGGACGGTCATGCAGGGAGACCCAAACCAGCCTCAAGGAATCCTCTCTACAAACGAACACTAGAATGCCGATACAATTTTAGTTGTGGGCTTTTTAAATATATAAAGAAATCTTTAGAAGATATTCTTTTTGCTTTTGCAGCTCCTATTGTATGTAAAAAGTCCTGTTTCACCCCCCTAGAATTGGGGTTTCCACAGCCAGCGTTAACAAATAAATAACTTATAACTGCTTGTCACCTTCTTTCTTCAGTCGACTGGAAAGGAAAAAAAAAAAAGCATATTCAGCATCAGGCCTGGGGGTGGGAGCGGGCACAGCTGCGGGGATGAGATGCCACGAGGGACCCCATAATGGAGCCCCCAATCAGAATGGGACCCCTAGAGCCAGAGGGGAGGCGCGCCAAGGGCACAGTCACACGGGACATCGAGAAGCTGGTCGGGGGGCAGGCGGGCGCCCTCACCTGTAATAGTCTTCCTGACTGGGCAGGTGGCCCCCGTGCATGTGGGGGTGTCCATGCAGCCACTGCTGCTCCATGGCCAGTCTCTGCAGCTCCGCTGACTGGGCGTGCATGGCCTGCAGCTGATGGGCCGCAGACATGGGGGGCGGGATGGCGCCCGGCAGGTCTCGGGGGTAGGGGGTGCCTGCCAACACAAACAGTCTCTGCTGTGGAGAAGCCGAGAGCGGGCCATGGCTGGCAGGGAAAGGAGAGCCCCCCACCTGGGGGTGGGCGCCCCTGCTCCACAGATGGGGGATGGCTTGGGGCCCCTCCCCCTGGGGCTTCGGGCAGGGCCCAGCGGTTCCGGGTCACAGAGAGCCCGCAACGGAACCGGGTGCCGCCACCTCTCCTCCCCGCCCGTAACCGCTCGCTGGACACACGCACTCCTCGCGCCCAGCTCTGGGGGCAGGGGGGCCCGGCAGATGCCCAGCACGCGGGCATGTCCGCGAACGCATGAAGGGACGACGACCTCCGCCCGACCAACCTCCTCTTCCGCCGGCCCCTCCTCCCCAGGCGGGTTCTTACCGAAAACCGGGTGGCGAAGCATCTCGTGCTCGTGGGGCGGCTGTCCAAGCAGAGGGTTGGGGAGGGTGCCGGGAGGGTAGGGAAAGCGAGCCAGGTGAGGGCCAGCGGTCAGAGGGTCAACCAGCGGGTGAACCGGGCCTGCTGAACCTACACGAAGGGCACAAGAGTCTGGATGCAGACGGCGCGGGCTCTGGCTTGCGACGCCCGTCCGTCCCCCTTGGCTGAAGTGACCGACTTCCCGGCCACCAGGGCACCCACGCTCCTGACCCAAGTGGCCACCACCACCCACAGTGCCCAACCCCGCGGAGGCTGCGGAAGACAACCAGCCAGGATGCTGGCCCTGCGTGGGTTCCTCCCGTTCCCAAGCATCCCCAACAGGCAGTCTCCCCACCCCAGTTTATTGGGGACCCAGGTCAGCAGAGTCTGCCTGCCCGGGTGGATTCTGAGCCCTCTGCCCGCGGCCGTTCAACTAGCACCCCTCCACAGGGCTGCCTCTGGCCGTCCCCCAGAACATACGGCGGTCAGCAGAGTGCCCTGACAGGAGCCGAAACCTCCAGGCTCTGCCTCCAGCCTGTCCCCGGCCCTCTGCGGCCCTCAGCCCAGCTATGCTCTGGCCTCAGGTCCTTTGCAGCGGAGATGCCCTTTCCTCTGCTTCCCTCCTCTAAGTCTGCTCAAGCAACCCAGCGAGGCTTTCCCAAAGCCTTTCTTTCTTTCTTTCCCGGCATACAAGAACTGGGGGGTAGGCCAGTGGTGCGTGTGTGCAGGGGGTTGGGGGGGGGGAGGAGGATTCACCAGAGACTGAGTGGTCAGCAGAACACGTGCATCCACTGAAATCCACTGCGGAGGGGCGCAACGGGCGAGACAGGAGAGATCTGCTCGCCATGTGGGTAGCTCCCTGGCCGGGGATCGAACTCAGGCCATCGCAGAGACAGCGCTGAGATGCAACCCCTAGGCCACCGGGGAGGCCTTCCAAAGCCTTATTTAAGGCTACCTTAGGCTGTTTAGTTTTCCTAGAGGCACTTATCCCTCTTCACGACGTGAGACACACAGACTGCCACCCCCAGACGGAACGGAAGTAGGCACGGGGTGTCACCAGCCCCAGAGACTGCTGGACATGGCAGGTGCTCAGCTAACGTGCAGAAGGAAGGAAGGAAGGAGTGATGCGTGAGGCCCGTCCTCACAGGGTGTGGAGGCACGTTTGCTGGGTCTGCATGGCCTACAGCAAGTAGCAACCAAGTTGCATGGGGTGAGTGCAATGGGTCCTTGGTTTCCAGCCTGCCCGGAAGCCGGTCTCAGGGCAGTGCACTAGGCCAGGAAGCATGGGCTGCCTCCCTCTCGGGCACTGCTCACTGCCGTCTGCCCCCATTCAGGAGGGCTGCCCCAGGGGGTCAGCAAGGCAAGTGGGTGGAGCCACAGCACCGGCACGGCACAGCATCCCTGCCTCGGGCAGCCTTAACCCCAACCACCATCAGCACATCTGCAGGAGCCGGTCCCCAGACCGGACAGGACAGGGCCAGGGGGACCATCTTGAAACACTCAAAGTCAGCAGATGCCCAAGCCCAGCCCCCCAAGGGGGGCACAGGACTCTTAAGTTCTTACCCAGCGACCCTGGCTGTCCCAGCTGCCTCCAACTGGCCACAGCCCCACCTGCTGCCCTCGACACGCCCAGTGAGCACAGGGGGCCTCCCTTCTCCCGGGCCTGCAGGCAGGGCTGAGAACGCAGGTCACCAGGGCCCCCCCCAGGGACACCACCGGGACGCTGGGGGTCCTGACTCTTCCACGCGGGCCAAGCCAATGCCGCCCTCACACGAGAGCTGGGCCCATGGGCCCCCCGGGGCACCCACCTTGGTGGAGAGGGTCCTGCTGGTGCAGGTGGAGGTGCGAGTGGATGTGGGAGTGCTGGTGGTGGTGTGGGGTCACGTTGAACATCTGCAGGCGGGCCAGGGGGTCGCTGGTCAGCGAGGCCATGCGCTCCGCGTGGATCCGCTCGGCGGCGAGTCTATCGGGGTAGCTCATTTCTGGCCGCAGCTGGGGGCCCGCCAGGGCCAGTCTCTCTCTCTCCAAGGGGTTCAGGCCCGGGTGGAAAGAAGCGAACGGGTGGGGGCCCGCAGTGGGGGGGATGGTGAGGGCACTGTGCCTGGCGAAATGCTCCATGGGGTTGGTGGCGGGGTGCAGAGGGTCCAGCTCCGGGGGCTTCACCTCGAAGCCAGGCTTCATCCTCTCCCGCAGCTCCCGCTCGCGGATCTCCCGCTCACGGATCTCGCGCTCCCGCAACTCGCGCTCGCGGACGGCGGGGTCCACGCTGTAGAGGCCGGGCATGTGGTAGGCCAGCAGGGGGTCGGTGGGGTTGAGGGGCATGTAGAAGGGGTGGTTGCGGTTGGTGGGCGACATGACGTGCGGCCGCGCGTACTCGCTCAGAGTCCGAAGGGCCGGCGTGTCGGGCCCGATGTAGGGGGGCACGGCTGCGATGGTGGTCGGCGGGGGCTCGAAGGACGGCCGCATGTGGCCGGGGCCGCCAAGCTGGGGGTCGCTGAGACGGCCTTCGTGGGATGAGCTAGATGCTTTCTGCCGAAGGAAAGGGGGTGGGAGGGGTCAGCGCCAGGCTGCTCAGGACTCCGAGCCCCGTCCTGCTGCCACCCGCACCGGCCGCTGGCTCGGTCCCTCGAGGGTCCTGGGTTCTGGCCCCAGCCCAGTCTAGCCCCACCGTGGCAGCCTCGCCTGTGCCCAGCTTCCCCGGCCCCCGCTGGGCTCGCGTGCCTGCCCCCTCCGTGCCTCTGGGGTCCCCGGGACGGGGTGGCCACTGTCGCTCTGGACCTGCCAGGGCGCAGGGCAGAGCAGGGAGGAGGGCCCAGGGCTGCCAGGCGCTCACACCCTGACAGTACCGGAGGCAGCGCGGCCCAGACCCCCGCGGGACTCACGGCCGCCCGCTCCGCCTCGCGCTCCCGCTCCCGCTCCCGCTCGCGCTCCTTCTCCTTCTCCTTCTCGCGCTCGCGCTCCTCCCGGGCTTTCTGCTCGGCCTCCCGCTTGGCCTTCTCAATGGCCTCCTCCCTCTTCTTGGCCAGCTTGGACCCCGCCAGAGGCATGAAGTACAGGTCTGTCCGAGCGCACGAGTTGTAGCCCCGGTCCAGGTGCTTGTAGAACCTGAAAAAGGCCCATCTCTCAGGGGCTCGAGGTCCAGCCACCCGCAGCCGCGGGGCTGGCCCTGGCCCTGGCCCAGTCTGGGGGCAGTACCTGGCCGACTGGCTGGCATGGCTGGGAGTGTCCACCACAGTGGGCTCGGGGGATGGGCTCCGAGGCGGGGGAGGGGGACTCTCGGGTTCCTCAGCATCATCCAGCGCCTCTTCCTTGATCTGGACGGGGGGCAGCGGGCAGGCTGCCCCCCCAGGCACGCTGCCTCCAGAAGAAACAGCAGCAGAGCAGGGTGGCTGAGCTGAGGAGCCGGGGCCCGCGGGTGGGGTGGAGGTGGAGGGGCAGGTCGGGGGTGTGATGGGAGGAGGGCCCCCGGGGACAAAGGGGTGCTGAGCAAATGAGGGTTGGGGGGGCACCTGATGGAGACCTGTGGGGGGGTGGGAGGCAGCAGCAGGGGGCAGGCTCTGGCTCTGGGTCAGCACAGGGGGCTGGGCGGGGGAGGAGGGCAGAGGCTGGCTCTGAGGCATGAGCTGCAAGGGTGGGGGTGGGCTGACGGGGGGTGGTGTGTGGACAGAGAGCTCAAGGGCTTCAGTGCTGGTGGAGGCGGGAGGTTGGCGTTCATAGAGAAGGGTGAGGGCCCCGATAGGTGAGGGGGGTGCTTGTGGGCCTGGGGCGCTGGCAGCTGGGGGATGGGTGTGGTAGGCGGGGGCTTGATGTGTGGCATGGCCAAGGGTGCAGGCGGCAGGGGCTGCTCCCGTGGGGGCTGCTGAGACTGCAGCGCCGACTGAGAGGCCGGGGGCGGCAGGGAACTATGAGGGTGAGCTGCAGCCTGAGAGGCCTGGGGAGGGAGGCCAAAGGGCTGTGGCGGGCCTGGGTGCTGCATCAGGGGCCCAGCCTGCAGGCTGTGAGGACCGGGCGGGCCTTGACTGTGCAGCGGGGGCTGGGAGTGAGACGGGGCGGAGGGCTGGCCAGCTGGCCCTGTCAGAGGCTGCAGCGGGGGATGTGGGGAGGGCAGGCGCTGTGGGTGCAGGGCAGGTGCCTGCTGGATATGGGTGTGGGGAGCTGGAGCCTGCGGCTGGTTGGGGGGCTGGGAGGCTGAAGGGGAGCCCTGTGGAGGGACCACAGAGGCAGAGGGCGTGGGTCCTGGTGTGGGAAGCTGGGTGGCAGCTGGGGGAGCTGTGGGAGGAGCTGGGGTAGCCCCATTGGGAGCCTGCAAAGCCGGGGGCTGGGCCTGTAGCATCTGCTGCTGGGCTGAGGAGTCCGAATCACTCTCGTTGTCCTGGGGGCTGGGGATGCTGGGGGAGGTGCTGCGATTGTCCTGGTCGATGTCTTTGGGGTCACTGCTGCCCTCATCATTGACGCTGCGGCTGTCGGAACTCTCTCCCTCGCCTTCAGATGGTGAGTTGGGCCGGCTGATCTCCTAGGGCCAGACAAGGAGGGAAGGAAGCTCAGGGGAGCAGGGGCACGCAGCTCCGCTGCCAGTGGCGGGCAACGCCACCGGGTGTGAGGACAGCCAGCCCACCTCCTGGGGAAAGGTCCCTGCCACCCTCCAGAGGGGATCTGGTGTGGGGGCTCCTCAAGGGCCATTAGGCGCAGGCTCTAGTCACCTGGGTTTTCGTCTTCTTGGAGCTGGTCCTGTCGGCCTCCTCGGTGTCAGAGGCCACCTTCTCTCGCTGGCGCTTGGTGCTCTTCAGAGGGGACGAGGCCTCCTCTTTCACCTTCTGCAGTGGGGAAGCCCCAGGAGCATCACGCGGGGGAAGGCCCGCGGTTGCAGGGACACGACCGTTTCCTGGGCTGTGAGGCTGCATGTGAGACTCTACCTCCGGAAGTGAGTGGCAGCGAGGGCCAGTAGGTGCGATGGGGATGCTATGACTTTGGCCGACCCTGGCCTCAGGCCTTGAGGACCCTGAGGGCCAATGCTGGGAGCTGCGCTGCATCCCCAGGTCCTGGTTTGCAGCCCTGGGCTGGGCAGGCCCACGAAGGACCTGCAGCACCCTGTCCCAGGGAGCAACACCAAGTCCATCCCCCAGACCCCCAGCACCTCACCTTGGCGGACTTCTTCACTGTCTCAGCTTTGCTGTCATTGCTGGAGGTGCTGGCGGCGCTGGGGGAGTTCCGGCCGCTGGAGCGGATGTCTTCGGTGATGGGCGAGGCACGACCATCAGGGCTGGCTGGCTGCTTCTTTCGACCACTACGCAGTGTAGACATCTGCGACCCAAACCAGGGGCTGGTGAGACTGCACCCCAAGTTTAGCACACACGGAAGCCTCAAGAGCCGACCATCAGCCTCTTGGCAAACCCCAGCCCAGGCAAGCAACCGGCGGTCCCTCGCCTGACGGGGGCCCCCGGGGAGAGAGGAGGAAGGGGGGTTCACACGGAAGAGCGAGCAGAGCACTCATCTCACGGACAGCTCCAGTGGCACGTGTGTGGCACATGAATGGAGCAGGTGAGCAGCAGCAGGCAGAGGGCGCCCACCACCCAGCTCTCCAGGCCGAGGCGGCTGTAAAGCACCCACCTTTCCTAATGGAACTGCCCACTCTCCCAACCCTACCCCCCAAAGCAACAACGTGAGCTGATTTCATCTGACAGGAAGGCAAGGGAGCCGGAGAAGCGTGTCAAAGGACGCCAGCCGCCTCCAGGACCAAGCTCCTCCCATGTTCTGCAGGGCGTGGGGCTCAGGAGACAGTGGTTCACTCATATGCGGGCACATCTGCCACCCTCCAGTGGGCACTAGCCTGCTGACCGGGATGCCAGAGCCTTACAGGACGCCAGCGTCAGAGGAAGGTGCCTGCCCCACACCCACCTGCCTAACTGGGTCACCAGGAGGCCGAGCTGGAGGCCAAGCCCCGGCAGTATCCTCAGCCCCAACCTGGAAAATGCTGGTTCCAAAGGGTCAGCCCCCTGCCCCCCTGGGAGTCAGTCCTCTGGGGAGAGGGCTACGCAGTGGTGAGTGGAAAAGTGACCCTGAAGTTTGTAAAGCCCATTAAACATTTTAAGGGGGAAAAAGCCTGCGAGTGTCCAACAAGCAGAGCTGGGACCAGGGGACGGTCTGAGGGGCAGGGCGCGCCTGCGCCGAGCCGGGCGGGAAGGGAAGGCTCTTCCTGGCCCCTCGGGCCGAGTGGACGCCTTCAGGCAAACCCCAGGACGAGGACGAAGAGGAACCCCGGTGGCCTCCCAGTGCGCCCCCCACCCCCCCCCACAGGGACTCACCGAGCCCCGACTCCGCCGCGTCCTCATGCTATGTTTCCCGCTGAGCCCGTCATCCTCCTCTTTGACAGGCTTGAACATAAATGGCGGGGGGTCCACAGGCTTCTCGATGGGGGGCAGCTCGCCGTACTTCTTGAAGTGGATGCGGCAGTCTGTGCAGAGCAGGATGTTCTCCCGGCCCCCGTGGTGCCAGTCTTTGGAGGCTGGGAGGGAGGGGAGGCCGACCTTACAAACCCATGTCCTCGGGGCCCAACGGGTGGAAAAGCCCCTCCGTGGGCTCAGTGGCGCCGTGCCGGAACCGCCTGCCAGCATGGTGCGCGTGGGGCTGCGGGCTCCCAGAGTCCACAGGCCCTGTCCTGATCCGGAGCAGGTCTGCCCTACCAATGCCGCATCCCCGCTGACGGGGAGAGCAGCAAGTACAGGTTTCTGGCTTCCTTGTGCAGCCCTGAAGCACGGGGGCATCACTCCTTAGTGGCCAGCAGGTCCCCAATCCCACTTAGGCCCCTAAAGTGGTCGAACCTGGTCAGTTCCAGGGAATCTCTCTGGCCCCACCCCCATGCCCACCAAGCCCCTGGCTACCCACCCCTGTGCTCAGGGGCCACTTACTGGTGGTGAAGCAGTGGCGGCAGGCGTACCCCTTCAGTTCCTGCTCGCTGTCCTCACTGTCAAAGTCATCCTCGCTGGCTGAACTGAGGTCCACTGGGCACAGCAGGGACACAATGGGGGTGGGGGAGATACCATTATGCTGGGCCCAGAGGGACCCCCTTTTCAGGCCTGCACCTGGCTCTGAGCCACCAGTCAGGCGGGGGGAGGGGGGAGGAAGGAAGAGGGGGGCAGTGTTCACAAAGGACCCCTCTGAGCCCTTTAGGGTTACCAGGATGACGGGATCATGTGTAAAGGGCAGTGCAAGGGCCTGCCCTGCTAGATTTGCAGGGGCTGATGTTGCACCTGAATCGTGCCTGTGATGGCCAACAATGATGCACACGACAGGTGAATGTGAACATGGAAGAGCAGCTGTGATGCCTCCCGGCATGTCCACACCCCCAAGGAGCTGTGGGGAGAGGGTGTCTGCAGATACGCCATAAGGGGCCCCAGGTCGAGTGTCTGGGCCAAGACAGAGCCAGAGCCAGACAGAGCTGTCAGACCGCACAGCACCCTGAGCCCGAGAGGCAGGTCTTGGGAAAGCAGGAGCAGGAAGAACACACCACGTGATCTTCTCAGTCCAAGAGCACGCCAGCCACGAAGCGGGCGCCCGAGACACTCAGGCCGTGGCCGCGACTTGTATTTACAAACAACTAAGATGATGTTAAATTTAGCAGAAAAACTTAACGTAGCACTAACGTGTAAAACTGTCCCCAAGCCCGCCCAAGTCTGGCTAAGACTACACAGGAGCCCGGGTCACAAGAGCATGCGGCTGCAGGTGAAAGGCCCCCACTTACAGAATTCACTGGAGGGGGGTCTGGAGGGCGTGTTGACAGGTGTGGACGCAGTTCGGGTCTTAATCCTCCGGAACACGGCTTGCCTGCGGTGCCTGCGATGGGCCCGCGAGCTGGCTGCTTCCGGGGTTTTCTTCCAGTAGTAATAGAAGGTGATTAGCTCCCCCTGCAAGGAAAGAAGGGCTGGCTGAGGCCCGAGTCCAGAGGGGAGAGGCTTGCGCATGTTCCCGGGGGGAGCAGAGACCAGGCATGTGCTGCTGCCCTGGGGAGAAGGCAGAGAACAGCAGCCCCAGGAGATGAAGGAGAATTGGGCTCCCCAGCAGGACACACCTGTCCACCTGGCCCTGGCTGACCAACGGACCCTGTGCCCCCTCAACCCAGGGAAGCCTCGCATCGAGGGCATCGCTCATCTAGCCAGGACGTGCTGGGTGCCAACCCACGGCAGGGCAGCCCAACCCGGCTACATGCGGCCCCCTGCACGAGGGTGTCTTCACAGCAGTCCAGGGAAATCCCACCAGTGTGACTCGGGGGGAAAAAAAAAAAAAAAGCCCCAGAAACAGCCAAGCAGAACAAGGGAGGCAGTGGGGAAGCAGGACCGGCAGGTCAGGGGAAATAGGAAATCTGACCCGGGGGCACTGCCGTGCAGCCACCACCCAATCTCAGCGTGCAGACGGGACAGCTGGCACGAAGCCCGAGGGCTGGACAAGCAAAAGCTCAGAGGGACAGACACGGGGCTGCTGAAGTAGAGAGGAGTGCCACATGTCACAGGCCCAACCTTAAGGCAAAGGGGCTCCTCTTTTCATGGCCAGAGGACAGAGACTGAGACATCTCGTCAAGCCTGCAGCAAGGACACAAACCCCAGTGCAACAGTCCCCGCCTCGCGGGGTACAGCGGGCGAGCCGCAGCCGGCCCGGCCCGGCAGATGCAAACACTGAAGTCTGAAAACACCAAGATAAAGCACCTTGACCTGGGATTTAAAGACTGCTTGGAGCAGCGAGGGCCCAGACATGCGGTCGTGTGGCAGAGGGCCGCACCGGGGAAGGCACCTGGGAGAACCCCAGCCCATGACGGGAGCTGCTTGGTCAGATGCCCACCTGCCTCCCCAAAGGCTCACAAGGCTTTGCCTAGTGAATAGGGAGCAAGAGAGAGAAGCAAAGATTTCCTTCTCCAGTGACCTGGATTCAGCCAGGAAGGTGGGTGCTGGGGACAAGTGCCCCCAACAGCGCCTGACAGCTTACCCTCAGGGGAGGCCCATTAACACACCTCCACAGTGACCGCCCTTGAGCATCGATCAGCAAGCTGGCAGGAGCGAGAGAGGTGAGTGGGCAAACAGCTTCCGCCAGGCAGGCAGCACACGTGCGCGGAGCACTCAGGGCCCAGGCCTGACCCTAGCTGGCGCCTTTTCCAGGCCACAAAACCACAGCCACAGCGACCTGAGGGAGGGCCATGACGCAGGACGCGCTGGGCTTGGCCTCCACAGGCTGGAGCCTCGGGGGCTCTCTCAGTGCGGGCGTGACCCGTTCCTCCCACGTGCCACCTGACGACATCAGGGACCCGCAGTATCTACCAGAGGACGCAGGAACCAGGCCAGGGAGACCAGGAGGCAGCCACACGCCCCCAGGGCCTTCAGCCCAGGAGCGGTGAGTGGCCAGGAAGGGGGACCTCTGGAACTGCTCTGCGGTCTGACTGGGCTGCCGTACCCCGTGACACACAGGCTGCAACTGTCCCTGGGGGCGCCTGGAGCATTCTCCCAGGCCCCTAAGGTCACGGCCCCAGAACCTCCCGGGTCCTGCCTCTTCACTTGCCACCGCCCTGACTGGAAAGCACTTTGCCACACTGGTCCTGTGGGGTTGGCCAGGTGGAGGGAACAAACTCATCACTCCATGAGGGCAGTAAGAGTCCTGCGCAGACGCAATCCTGGCCTGGCTCTGGTTTCCTATGGGAAAATGCAGAACGGGGCCAAGGCAGGGCAGGGCGTCTTCAAGTATTCAAGTACATGTCAGGTTGCCGCAGAAAATCCCCTGACCCCAAGGCGGCTGCTCCCACCTCCTCCTCTGGTTGGACTCTTCAGGGGCCTGGGGTGAAAGGAAATGCAAACTATGGAAACCAAAATGGGGAGAAAGTCGGGTGAGAAGACACAAAGCCCAGCCACCCTCAGGGCCTGGGGACTGGGCCCACCTTCCACAGACCCGCACGACACGCCTGGCGGTCACAGGAGGCTCCCTGTTTCCCAAACATGCATGTGTGGAAAGGCCTCAAGGGGTTGTATGAGCTGGCACAGGAGTCCAGGCTCACGCACTCGGCACAGCTCTGCAGGACAGGCAGACACCAGGACAGTTTCCCAAGAAACCTACTACTGAGATAAATGTCAGCACTTAAGGAACGGCTTTGAAGCAAAAATAAGGACCAGAGCAGGGGGTCGGGGGTGGGGGTGAGGGTTGGAGGGTATCACGCAGCCACGCCAGAGTTCTGGCCACCTGCACAGGTCTGAAATCAGCTGGTGAGAAAATGAAAGGAGATAAAAACTGAAAGCCAGAGAGGGGGTAGATCTCACAGGTATGGCTGGTGAGGGTATAAAACAGCCAAGTCACGTTGTTTAGCATAATAAAAACTGCCAGTTTTACAAACATTTACCATCTGATCCAGCAATGAATTCCACTCCTAGGTATTTACCCAAAAGAAATAAAAACGGGCTCACACAAAGAAGTTTACAGAAATGTTCACAGAAGTTTCCTCTTAATAGGCAGAAACTGGAAACCACTCCAAGGCCCCGCCACCCACCCCTTCTCCGGGACACTACTCAGCAGTAAAAAGAAACACAGAAACACAGACGGAGCAGCATCACCGGCTAATTTCAAAACCATGGGACTGAAAGCAGCAGCCAGACACAAGCAGCAAATCGGGTGGGGGGCTCTGAGGGGAGAGGACTTTGTGGTGCTACTTCTATGGTGGTACATAACTGTGCCCTTCAAATGGGCACACTCTGACACATATGGCATGCACCAATTATACAGCAATCAAGTTAATTAAAAAGAAAATCCAGGCCAGGTTTTACGAGCTGCCTTTCGCCACAGTCAAGTCGTGCAGGGCTGCTGGCAGGGCTGGCGGCTGCTCCGGGCTGGAATAGAGTGGCTGGGATTACAACAGCATCCAGGGCCTGCATGGGTGGCTAGGTCTTGAGCACAAACAAAAGAACATGCCGGGATAGCCGTGGTTCTGCAAACAGGGACTGAAGCAGCTCGAGGCCTTGCTGGGCATGAAGTCAATTGAACTTTAATCAAACATGCATAGTGTGTGCTGCAGAGACCGGCTGCACATAAATTCAGGGAACAAAAGCTGCTGCAGAAATCAATAGCTTACTGAAACATTAACACAGGCAATCATTGATCAAAAGGCAGCCCCACAAAGGCAGCCTTGCAAATTAGCTCCTGCTTTTGCTTGCAAGCAAACACAGAGGTATAAATGTTGTCGACATGAATGGCCTGTAATGATCATTTTGTTCCCAGTGCTCTCACCTCGTCTCACAACAAAGCCTCACAGTCAACACACCTCACATGTCAGTTGCTGTAAGTGCCACAGTACAAGGACCTGGTTTAGGGCCTGGGCAAAAAAAAAAGGAGAAGAAAGGGGCGAAGTCATCTCCGCTCGCTGAGGCTCCTGCCAAGAAGTGCTCGAATCCACTGCTCTATATTTAGCCGCTCTCTCCAGCTCCTCTGCCTTTTCTGTGTGGTTTTTTTTTTTTTTTGGGGGGGGGGGGTCTGACGGGAGGAAGTGCTGCATTTCCCAGACACACCTTATGCAAAAAGCCTTGGGCCCAGAGCTGCTCCTAGACTCAGGTACCCCCCCTCCAGGGGCAACCCCCCCCGCCCCCCAAGCAAGGCTGGCAAGCAGCAGTAGCTGCCTCTCATTTTTCAAAGAAAAGCAAGGGCGGGGGTGGGGTCCAAGGAAGAGAAGGGAAGGAGAGGAGAGCAGCGGGGGCAGCTCTACTGGGGGGGGGGGGCGCACAGGGGGTAAGGAGGGCAAGGAGACGGGCAGCCCTGGCAACAGAGGGCAGCACAGTGCAGCGCGTTCACCCTGAGCCCCCACTAGGCTCAGCCACTTGGGGTGGTAGGGGAAGGGCCCCTCCGCCTCAGCTCCTCTTTACTTGGGTGCCTCCCCTCATCAGGCTTCCAGTCCATCAAGTCCACGCAGCATGAATGCCAAGACTGGCCCTCCAGGGCCCTCACTGCCGGGCAACCTGGGCTGAACCAACAGACCTGGGCAGCCCAGTCCTGCCAGCGCCCCCCTCACAGGCAGCTTTTCCGCTGTCAATGCCTTTCAGGGGAGTTCTGTTGCTTAGGCCTCGGCCTCATCCAGCTCCAGGTGTGGTGCGTGTGTGCGTTGGGAGGGGGGTGTTGGAGGTGGGAGTTGGCAGCCCCGCTTCAGGAGGCATCCTGACCAGGTCACTTTGCCTCCAAGCATCTGGTAGCTAAACCACCGCCACTGAATTCCCCTCAGGCACCACGATGCAAAGGGAGGAGAACCTGTAACCTCTCTCTTCACTGCCCAATGGAAAAATATTCTTTTCTTTTTAGTAAGATCTGCTACCAACAGTGTTCTCTATAGATGAGCTACTGTGCTCCCTGCAAGGGGCTCCCGGGGACTGAAAGTACAGGTGGGGAGGGATTCCAAAAGAAGGGCTCCCGCTGAGCAAGCCCCACTCCCCAGCTTCTCTCTCTGGCGCTGGCACAGCACTAACTCCTCAAGTGGAGGCTGAAGCAGAGAAAGGTAGGAAACCGTTCTGCCTACAGCAGAAGCTTCCAGGCACACCCGAGATGCACTCCAAGCTTCTGCGGCTGTAACAGATTCCCATCACCCACTCACAGTCATCCAGACACCCAGGGGAAGGGGAGAAGGTGGGGGATGAGGTCTGCACCCCAGCGGCAGGTCAGGGTGCCTGTAGCCTGCCGTCTCCTAGCAGGGTCTCTTCACAAACTAAGGGAGTCCTGTCTTTCAGGAACAACCCTCCACACCCCTCCCAGCTGAAGGTGTGACTGTGGTTCAGCTCAGAACAGGGCAGGGCGCAGCCCCTCCCACGATGGCTCTCTGATGGCATGGCAACCATCTGTCTTAGTTTTGTTAAGGAAGGTTCTGGAAAACTGGTGTCCTGCCTCCAAGTATGCCAGGAATGGCAAGGGGAGGGAGGGGAAAGGAGAAGGAATCTACCCCGAAGCCCTCACGGTAGCAGAAGCCCAGGTACCAGCCTCAGAGGGGACCCAGCAGAGGTCGCCCACAAGGCATGCTCCACCGGCAAGTGAAAGCTGCAACCAGTGTCCAGCTTACCACCACGCTTTCAAAAGGCAACCCTTCTAGACCAAGCAGAGGAGACAGGGCTGGGAAGGCAGGCCTGGAAGCTGCTCAGGGATCACGGATGCACTATATATAAACAGTCTCTTCCTGGAGCTCCCTCACAGGCCCTTCGCACCTACACCCACTGGCGGCGTCTGTGCCACGGCACAGCCCACTGCGGGCAGGGCACGCCAGGGCACCGCTCTGCAGAGAAGCGTGTCCCCTCACAGCAAGAAAGCCAGCTTTTAGAGTAAATGACCTTAATTTTTTAAGCGGCTACATTTCCATGCAAAATAAACACTCTAACATGAATATGTGGAGACAGCAGAGGTAAACGCCCTAAGTACCCGAGCTGACGTACAGTTAGAATTAAGACTTTGCTCAGACTTGTGTGAAGAGTCCTTCAGTTACTCTCCAGCTCCTCCATCCACTCGCTCACTGGATGGAACAGAAAGATCTAAACTTTTCCTGAAGGTAGGTTTTTTTTTTTGAGGGTGGAGTCGAGTCCCAGCAAGTGGTGACTGGCCACGAGCAAGGCCGGGGCAGAGAGGAGGGGCCAGGGAGGAGAGCCCCTTCTCAGACTTCATTCCCTGAGGGCAGAAGAGTGGCCCGGGGCTTCCCTCCCCCAGGGAGGACAGCCGCACTGTTTCTGGGCAGGAGCTACTAATCCAAGGGGCGGGCAGCAGGTACGCCAGATTTCCTGGCACACGCTCCAAGCAAGTCATCCTTTCCCTTCACTCCCAGAGGACTCCCGGGCTGGGTCTGACCGCCACCCTGAACGCTGAGGCGAGGCGCTGGGCCAGAGTGGAGCCATCGGCCATGTTCAGGGCCAGCACCTTCGAGCTCTTTCCCTGCAGGCTACTGGCTGTCTTCCAGCAACGACTCTAGTAATTAAAGCATGCTCTCCTGGGCATCTTCTTTTGTTAACCAAGCGAATCCCCTAATCCCTGAAGGAGCAGACACTAACAGCGGCTAATCATTAACCACCACCTCTGCCGTCTCAGAGTGCACTGGGCGGCATGCAGATGTGCTGGAAGGCACACGGCAGACCCCGGCCCCGCGCAGAGGCTGGAGGGCAGCGGGCGGAATGTGCCAGGCAAGAGGAAGCCCCACGGGGTGGGGGGGTGGGGGGAGAGCAGCCACCTCCTTGAAGGACTCCCCCTCCCCCACCTTCAGCTCCCCTCCAGGGCAGAGGCAGGCAGCTGCACTCCGGACAGACACGCGCCCCCCCCCCAGCGTGACTGGCCCCGCGGCGGGGCCACACTGCATGCTCAGAGAGGACAGACGTTCCTGACCCACCCCCTCCATGAGAAAGAAAATCCCATCTGGGCAGGTTAAAGAAAAGGTTTGTTATAATTATCACCACCACACCTGCCTATTGTGACACAAGTGAAACAGACTTGAGTTTTTGCCCAAAACTGTCATGAGAGTCTCTAAGCCTGTCCCTGCCCACAAGACGACCAGGTCAGTCTTCCCAAAGCTGGGCCTGACCTTGCCCTTCACCCCCACCACGCAGGCTCCCCCGGGCCACAGAACGAAAGCCCAGCTGCTTCGTGGCGTCTTCCAGGCCCTTTCCTCTGTCCCCGGAAGACGCTTCCACTACATCCTCCATCCCTCACAGCCTTGGGCTCGGCCAAACCCCAAGGTCAGTGTGGGGTTCCCTGGTGTTCCCCTTCACCGGGGACACAGCTGTCTCCTCAGCGCAGGGCCCCCGGGGTTCCGGGCCCTTGTAATCACAGCTGTCGCCTTCCTTCCCTCCTCTGCCCGGACACCAGAGGGCAGCAAAGCGCAGCTTTCACTCTCGGGCCTCTTTGTTGCCTCTGTCCGCGCTGGCAGGGCTCTTCCCGGGACCCGAACCCACCAACCCCACGTCTGCATGTGCCTCAGCTGCGCAGGCACCAGCCAAGGCAACACCCCAAAGATAAGCAGCATCAGTAAAAATTTGATGGAGTGAGAAATTCCTGAAAAAACTAAAAAAAGCTAAAATTAACTACAAAAGGATGAAACTTCTCTTAAATGGATAGAAGATTGCCAGCTTTTTATTTTGCCAAGTAAGGTCATTAAAAATAACTGTCTACTAAATTATTTCATAAAAGAAACAGTATTTTATCACTAAAAAAAAAAAGCAGAAATGACAAATCTCCAAATAAGAGCCCTTAAATTTGAAATTTACTATCACGAAATTGAGCACATGTTTTGAGTCTTGTCGCATTTCACATGGTCCAGTGTCTGGAAGCAGCGGAGCTGAAGGCGAGGAGCCCAGTGCGGGCACTCCCTCCCCGGTGGGGTCACTGCACTGTGCAGTTGACAGAGCTGACAACGGCGCTCCTGTGACGTCACCATCTTCCCCCCGGAACCCTAACAAGCAACTTACAACAAGGCACTGGAAGGCCCAGTCACATGGTCAGGGGACACAGCTTCAGGGGTATCTGGGGGTCTTAAGCCCCTAACTGTGCTATTAACTGAGGGGAAATCACCATCTACTTTTTTTTTTAAGCCTGAGGCTGGAATTTGGGTTATCTTTGATCTCCGATGTTTGCTGTGACACTACCTTGAATCCCGGACTAGTGGCGGCTCAAGAGCACAGAAGAGCCCTGGGCATGCATGCTGAGGACGGGCCACTAGCCCTCCTGCCTCAGAGGGGACCCCCATCACAGAACTGCACCTGTCTGCGGCAACTTGAGGGGGACCGAGGTCAGAAACACGCTTGGTAGCACAAGTGCACACCCTGAGCCGTGCACAGGCCTGGAGAAACGCTTGTACCCACAGAGACTCGCGCTCTGACCGCACCCATAGACACAGGCCCGGGAGCCCACGGCTGCGAGCACCTTGTCGAGCAGCAGCCAGGCCCCAACCATGCAGCCGCCCATGGCTGGGGAAAGCCTGTGGCCCACACCTGCTCTAGCCGCGTCAGCAAGACGAGCCAAGTGTGCGGCCTTCACAGGCTCCGACCCACCCAACAGCAGAGACTCCCTCCCTGAGAGAGTTTGGAGCAAGCAAAGTTCCTCCCTAAAAGACCTCCCTGCCCTTGCTGCAACGCACTTAAGGAAGTGCTTGCAAATTGTGCTTTTCAAAGCCAGGGGCTGATTTGGCAGCCACCAGGGTGCACGTCCTGAACCTCCTCTGACCCCTGCCTCCCAAGCAGCATCACCCAACAAACGACCACTGGAGCAACAGGCAGAGCCTCTTCCACTCAACCCAAACCACCAGCACGTCTAAGAAATACCAGATTTGGAAACGCTCACTTGCAGGTGGGTCTAAAGCCGCACCTGACCCCAAAGCCCCTGCCACGCGGGGCTGGCCCGGCCTCACGCAGAAGCCCGGAATGCCGCACGTCACCAACATGGAACCTCACACAAGGGTCCGCTGGGGTGCACAGGGCTCGTTCTGGTTTTACAGAGCTGCTTGTTGAAGGGAAGACTGTCAGCGTTTTAAATAAGGCCAACACCGGGAAGCTCGAGCGCTCCCTCACGGAAACCAGCGCTCTCGCCCACAGGCGGCTACTTGGGTGTTTCCTGAACCCACCCCCACCCCCCCAGCTCCGCCACAGGGCACGTGGGACTTCACCGCCGTTGGTTCTGTCTCCACGCCACCTTCCTTAACGTGTTTTAGTTCCTGCCACGAAACCACGATTCTACCAGCACAGGAGAGAGAAGGGGAAAGCCATAAAGCCGTCCGAAGCGCCATTCTCCGTCTCGTAAACATTTTTCTATTTATCGGCCTTTCATTATATGCGCAATCTTATTATCCCTGCACAGTATCAAAATGACATCCGTCAGGGTCACCCTATAAAATACACACTGGCGAGGTAACATTTAATGACGGCAACAGGACAAAAGATGAAGGATGGGGGGCGGGAGCGTGCGCCTCGGCCTCCGGGATCATCCGTTATATCTCTGCATTTCCCGAGGTGATAATTGAGTGACAGAGGCTGGAGGGAAATCCATTTCTGAGCTCGGGAAAGGATAGTTAGGAGAGAGATGTTTTTGTGCTGGAGGCAGGTAACGACTGCGGGAAATTAGAGCAGCGACTCCAACAGCACTGCCACTGCGCCAGGTATTTTATGGGTTTACAGATGTGCCGCCAATGACCGAGTACAGCCCATTTCTGCAGCTTGAATTTTACAGTAAAGGACAGACATCCTCACGACAGAGGGGAGGGAAAGGGGTGTTTCATTTTGACGCTGTGTCACTCTGGTTTAACAAAGGAGCACCAAGACTACTCTTGAAAGCACCCAACCATTCAGGACCCTATGAAAAGTCTCATGGTCTTTTGCTCGAATTTAACCTACAGCAAGAGCTTAGAAAATTCGACACCAACTTGCAAACCCGTGCCTGTTTATCTGAGCTCTTGACTTTCCCACGTGGCGGGCGGTTGTCTCATGGTGCATTTTAGCACGAAAGAACCCCAAGAAAGGTGGGGACATCAGCTACCTTCACACCAGCTGTCACAGGCTGAGCTGTGCCCCCTCATTGTTGAAGTCCGAAGCCCTCGTACCTCAGAATGAGACCGAACCTGGAGGTAATTAGTTGAGCTGAGGTCACGGTGGTGGGCCCGTGATCCAGTGTGACTGGTGTTCTGGTAAGAGGAGGAATCTGGACACGGAGGGACACGTGCAGGCAGGGAGGACACAGCGTCCGCACAGTAAGGCCCAAGGCCTGAGGAAGACCAGCCGGCTGACGCCTGCATCTCGGCCTTCCAGCCTCAGAGCTGGGGGAAGCCAGCATGCCTCAGTGGGCGCGCTGGCTGCGGGGCTTTGCTAAGGGCAGCCCAGGAGGGCCGAGACAGGGCCGGAGGGTACGGTTCCCAGGTAGAGGCATGGGGAGGGATGGCGGCAGCCTGCCAGCGCCATTTGCCACTGGGGTGTGAGGAGACAGAGCTGGTACCAGCAAGGGAGGCCCAGAGTTTGCCTGGTGGGGAACAGACGGCAGAGAAGAGCAGCAGTGTGGGAAAATGGCAAAATAACTACCACTTGTGGCAAGGGTCACCAAGTGGGCACTCAGGCCCCTATCAGTGGGGGCCAAGCTCCCAGCTTCCCCTGGCAGCTCTGGACGGCGGGTTTCCATAACCACACTAGTGGGACCAGGAGCACCGGCCCGCGCTCTACACCTTCCAGATGTCTTGAGGGACATGGTGGGGAGAAGAGGACCGTCAGATGGACAGAGCTGCAAGCAGAACACCAAGGGAGAACCCCAGTTGCAGCAGGCTTGTTTGGAATCCATTCAATTCTTCTGATCGGTTCCAAAGTGAAAGAGCCAAGTTCCAAGTTCCATCAGGCCTGTGCAAGCCCTGCACGGCATTCCTCCAGAGGCGCCAGTGGTTGGGGGGGGGGGGAGGGGGAAAGGTCACAGGTCACAGGGTGGCAGTTTCAAAGGAAACTCTGGAAGCTCACTCTGGCACGGTGGGGGCTATTGCAAGTGTTCTTCAAGAAGCCGTCTGGGCGGGCCCGCCGGCAGGGGCCAGGGTTGCAGCTGAGGAGAGCAATGTGTGGATTCCTTGAGGGCAGTTTGTGGGAGGGCTCCAAAGTCCACTCCTGGGCCCTGGGTCAAAGTCTGCTGGCTCAGCCTGGGAGGCAGGAAGACCAACTGGGGCAAACATGAGCATGGACTCACTGGTGGCTGCTCCCTGGGGCTCCTTCAATAGCTCCACTGTTGAGAAAGTGGCGCCCTTGGCAGTGCCCTCACCTGGAAGGAAACTCTGGAGGCTTATACTGGCACAGCGGGGGCTGATTACCCAGAGAAGTCGGCGCTTCCATGGGCCACTTTATATACATCCTGCAAAAACAGGGTGGCTGGAGGTGTCTGGAACACCATGTGATGGGGAAGAAGCTGAGATCCAAGTTTGCGTCAAAATCCCGCCAACTCTTGTCCTGGAGACGAATCACCTGTGTTACCATTAAGGTGTCTCAGTCGCCCACCCTATCTGCCAACTCCAGCCTGAGCGGGGTGTGTCCAGAAGCAGTACGGCCAGGTGCTCTGGGGCATACCTTCCCCATTTCAGCCGAGAGGGGTCTGAGAACTGAACGTGTCCCACACCTGCTCCTGGGAAGCTCCTGCCCTGCATATGGCTAAAAGGCTGCTTGGGCACTAGCACCTCCAGCAAAAAGTCACAGGCGGTGGGACAGTGACAGGTGAGCTCTGCACGCCCATTACTCAATTGCAGACCCAGAAGCAACTCCAAAAAGTCAGCTGTTCCTTAATTCAAGTTTTAAATCTCAGGGCAGAAAGCCTCAAAAACTGGCCATTAACCAGTTCATCACTTCCAAAAGAAGTCAAGACCTTTGGTAGCGAAATAGGACAGAAAGATAAAGTTTCTCCGAGTCCATGGCCCATGAGTCCCCTGCTCAGCTGTCACATCAGAACAGGGGGCAGGCAGGCTGTGCAGAGATGTCCCCAAGGTCCTGGCCGAGGAAGTTTCCCTGGCTCCTGCCTGCAGCAGCCGCATCCACAGACTTGACCTTGCCCCCTACCCCAACCCTCCCAAAAGGAGGGTGGCTGCCTCCCTGGGTGCTAACTTTCTCCTGTACTGGCAGTCCACACCCCATTCTATCCAGTGGGGTCAAGACATCATCACAGCATGAGCCAGACACCCAGACACTGTCCCTTCTGAGGCGCTTCTTTCCAGGGCATCAGCTCTCTCCTTTAGCTGTGGCTCCCCCAGCTCGAACCCCCTGCATCTCCATTCTCCAGTGAGCTGGGTGCCCCTCCTCTCCTTCGAAGTGGACTCTAACCTGCGTGTGAGCAGGGCTGCGACCACTCTGAAATCGAGTCCTCAGCAGCAATCAGCAGTGACTGCCTGTCACGGGCGCTCAACTGCCATGCATCCTAGACGCAAAGGAGGGCGCTGCTTGTACCAGGCAGCATGCAATCAAGAAAGCCATCCATGTTCGTAAAAATGATGCATCCCAGTTGTAAAGATAGGAGATTTGGAAATCTGTCAGGGAAGCTTTTCAAAATGGAGCTAAGCAAGAGCAGACAGAAATTAACTATAAGGATGCAACTCTTCAAAATTATTAAGTAATTCCACAGGACTTGTATTTGTTCATTAAAGTAAAAACAAACAGGGCCCATGCTGGCGCAGGGGTTTTAAGTGTCGGCACAATCAAGCAATCCCCAGCCACTGCAGCAGGAGTTCAATCCCGGCCTGGGAGTTGACCCAAATGGCCCAGCAGACCGCTCCTGTCTCACAAGCTGCTCCCCTCAGCATGTGTTTCAGTAGATCCGCCTGTTCTGCTCCCCACTCTGTCTCTGGTGAATCCTCTCACCTCGCACCTTTAGACTGCACCCCTGTTCTTATATGCATAACTATTTTTTTAAAAAAGTAAAAATAAGTAATAATAACCAAGCTCTTCTACTGAGGGAGGGTCATTCCTACTAGCGACAGTATCTCCCGGGCTGGCCAGACTATTATATCTAGTAATCAGCAGCATGGATGCCAAAAAAAAAAAAAAAAAACAAAACCAACCACCTTTAGTCAACCCCCCTGTTGGGATGCTTTGCATGTTCCATAGAACAGAAACCTAAATACAACGAGTCACAAGCACAGCCCTCGAGTCTGCCCACACGAGCAGGCCTAGAGCATGTCTTCCCTGCAGCGCCGAGGCCCTGCCACCACCTGGCTCCTCCCTGGCTCTCCTCGCCTGCCGAGCTTTGTTCCCTGGCAGGTAATCAACCCTCCCGCCACTGTCACGGCTACGGCCGCTGCCCGAGCCACCATAGCCACCTTGGTTCCGAGGTTCGGCAAAGCACTGGCCTCAACCCCTAGGGCCAGAGCTTCTGCCTCTTAAGTTTCCTCCTTTCAAGGGTCCAAAATTTGATATTTATTCTTGTAATTGCCCAAACGGCTTCCATCATTACCAATCCATGCCAGCCACCGCACTGCCCCACCTCCACCACCGTGCTGCCACCAAAGCCGCCTCGACCAGTGTAGTTTCCGCCATGACAAAGCTGTCATTCCCCCCAAAACCACCAAACTCTCCAGACCCACGCCGCCCCCTCCAGCTGGACAGAGGCCCGGCCGTCTCTTGCTCAGAGGGGGCGGCCTGACCCCCCTGTGGTGCTCCTCAGTGTGACATTTCCGGGGGCACTCATTCTACAGTCACGGTCATCCAAGGTTCCAAAAGCAGAGCCTCTCTCCTTGCTACGCTGCGATCTGCACGATTTCAATCACCTCACTTTCCCCTGCTGCTCCAAGTCGCCTCAGGTGTTGTTCTTCAGTGACTTCTTAAAGGCCGCCAGCAAAACTTCTCCCAGTGAAGCGGCCACGGGCCTTGGAGAACCTTCTCCTAAAACGCCCTCTTGGTTCTACAACTTCAGCATCCACCTCCCACAGCCTTGTGTTCCCGGCTGCTGCCGCCTCCTCCAAGGTGGCCTAAGGACGGCCCCAAAGCCTCCAGGGCGCAGCGTGAGGCTCTCTCCCCACCACACAGTCTGGGAGCCTTCCTGCTGCTTCTGAGTGGCTTCCCAGATGCCGAAACCTGCATGAAGAGCTTCGCAGCAGTGCCGGCTCCTTGGAGACTCGGGGACCTGGACACGACGGCAGGGGAGGTGTTTACGGAGCTCACTCAGCAGCGCCCACAGCAGAAAGGTTACTTTCATTTTTGTTTCCCCGTTTTATATGCTGCAAGAATGCTCTGGACCTACATTAAGTGCACTCAAGAAGCCAGAGCTGAGACCTTCCTCTGAGGCCTAGTGGGAACTCAGGCCCGAGCTCAGGCCAGGATGCAGGGAGCGCCCCTTGCTCTCAGGATCTGCAGGCCTCTGGCCCTCTGATGTCCAGCTGGCCGTCCTGCAGCACCTGTGGGGTCAGATCACTGTCTGTGGCAGCATTCAAGGCTCCACCAGCCAGGCTGCAGGGACCCGTGCCCACCTCCGTGCCCAGTCTAGCACTATCCTATCAGGGGACGCATGAGAAATGTGCTTTCTGTACAGTGGATGTTATAGTCGGCTTAACGCTCTAAGCGTGCAGGAGAAGAAAGTTACTGGCCACTGGCTGTGCGACCCTGCAGGTTACCTGTACCTTGAGTCTGTGTGTGCATTTTAAAGATGGGAGAAAAGTAACAGCACCCCCCTCACCAGACCGCAATACTAAGAAGAGATGATAAGGCCCAAGAGTACAGCGGCTTGGCATACTGTGAAGACACATCAATGTTGGCTTTGAATTATTTCATCTGTGGTGCTGGAACAAACCAAAAGACCACAGTGGCGGGGGCTGCCTGCAACGGCATGCTTTTGCCTGACTGGAAAATACCTGTGTAACATCACTAATAATACACTACCTCTTAATTAAGCAAGGAAAGCAAGAACACTAAGTATATTTACAAACAGCAAACGCATAAATAAGTTTTAAAATTCTAACTTAAAAGAAGTGAGCTGAACAGGGTGAAAAGATGACGCGTACATTTAAGGAGAACTAAAGCTCTGGCCTGCGGAAGCAGGGGCTTGGACTCTGGGCTGCCCACACCCACGTCTGGGGCCACAGCACACGGGGCAGCTCTGGTCAATGCCAGGAGTCTCACCAGGCTGCCAAGTGAGACCCACCCCCAGAGACTGCTGCAAATGACCAGTCTCCTCTGCACGCAGTGACCTACCTCCACGCCAGCATGACGAGACCCTCTGAGCACACACCAGCTGCCTCCAGCAGCTCCTCAACAGGGCTCAACCCGTCCTTGCCCCCATTCCGGAGACGTCGTGACTGGGCTTGGTTAGGACCCACGTGCCCAAGAGAAGCCTGGTGTGTGCGCTCAAAAAAGAGAACTTTATTTTTATTGTTTCCATTTGGAAAAAGGACTAGAACTAAGTTCAACTTAAAGGACCATTTAAGTGAATTAAAACAAAAAATCTGTCCAAGAATGGGCTCTGAAACTGTCTCCCTCCATCAAGTCTCCATTAAAAAACAACAGAACAAGGATACTCGCTTGGCATGGCGAGCAAGCATGGAGCGGGCTTCAGCGGCGGAAAGGTAGCCCGGGTCAAAGGCAGCAGAGTCTCCCGGGAAAGCCCCGCAGAACCTAAACAGTCTCCTGGATGCAACTTTAAAAAAGGGCTTCGTCTCTGGCCTGCCTGGCTTCCATCCTCAATCACCAGCAAGTGAGACGACACCCGGCCGCCTCACGCTTTCCAGCAGGAGAAAGCGAAAAACCAAAAGAATGCACCTGCCAGTCTGCCGCAGGCCACCCTGGGCTTACCCGCCGCCCCATACTCGCCACAGCGCTAGTCCTGGCAGACAGACGGCGAAGGATCACCTTATAGACGGTGCAAACATCCATCACTTAACTTCATGACACCATTAACTCCACTCTTCAAAAAAAAAAAAAAAAATCAAAGAATATAGTACTTACTTTAAAAATTATGCTTCATTACAATGAACTCCATCATGGAACTCCAAAATCACCCTCCTAGGGTAACACGGGGCTACACTAATGTGTCAGAAACCCCGTATTGCAAACCACTGGCTTACATCACAAACCCCAAGTGCCAAGTCTAAACAATTGCCCAGGAGTTGAAGCTGGAAAGACTGTTTCTGATGCTGAGCTGCGGATGGAAAACATGTGCAGCTCATTGTGTCACCCCAAAGCATCCTGGGGCCCACTAATTCGGGGCGCAGGCTCAACAATCTGCCCCACACCATGGTGTCTCTCTGCCTCCCTGGGCTCTGCCATCAGGGTATGTGTGAGCTGGGACACCTGTGAAGTTCAGTCTCCCTGTGAGCCCCCTCCTGCTGTCCCACTGTCCCCCAGGATGTGATGTCAATTCTGAGACGTCTTCCCAATACAGGGGTTGCACTGATGTACCCAGAAAAGCAAAGTGCTGCTCTGGGTACCCTGGGGCATTAAAGCATCTACATCCAACACAGTGTTAACAAGAAAAGTAGCATCCTCTTCTGGAAACGCAAGCTATCATTCCAATAGTGATTCACATGTGGCAGCAAATAAAATGTTCGCCACTGAAGGCAACAGCAGAGGTAAGAGGCTGTGTACTGGCCCCAGATAAGAGGAAAAGTTGGCCTGATGAGTATCCCTTAAAAATTCTTGTCACATACGGACTGGATCAGACAGACTCCAAGGCTACCAGCACATGCTCTGCAGGCGTGCTCAGGGCCCCCTCTGCTGGGAAGCTGCCGCCTTCGCCCCCCTGCTCCGAAGGCTGCTGATAAAGAAGTCGGGTCACGTGTCCTCTAGCCCAGGACTTGAATTCTAAGACATCCAGGTCAGCTGAACGTCTCGTTCTTGTGGGCAGGAATGAGAATGGAGCACGAGAGCTCCCGGAAACAGAGGTTAGCAAGCGGCCACCAATATGCCAACCATGGGCTTCCCCCTTGGGGGTGGATGGCCTACAGTCACTCCAGGACAAGCTAACATGACCAGTCTCCAACAGGCCCCTCTTGCCCACCTCCTCCTCCAGGCTCCTCTGCCAACAGCAGTTCGACAGGGCTGTCTTCCACCTGCCACTGGGGCCACAGGGCCTTTGCCTTTCGTTCCCAGAATGCATAGCAAGACTGGAGGACGCACAGTTCTTGCTGTTTTCTAACCATATTTAGAATTTAAGACAATCACTGTCTAAGATCAACCAAAATGGATCCTGCACATGAAGAACTGGGGGTAGTTCCGTCACCACCACGTTGTAATGCCGGACCACTCTGTCTAGTGAGTGCCAGGGCCCCTCCTTTCACAGTCTCAGGCTGCCTGCTGGCTTCTGTCCAGCTACAGGGGCAGGTCTCCCCTAGGCAGCCCTGGGTAAAGCGCAATCTCTAATGAGTCAAGATTCAAGGAAGACCTGGGTCAAGTCCTAGAAATTGAATGGTAGTGGGCAGGCTACCCGGAGTCCTGAATCCTATTTCATTCTAATTCACAAAGGAAATGCAGGAATTCCCTTGTGTGCCAAGAGAACTCTCAAAATTGCTGCCATTTAAAAAGGGAATAATAGGGCCTCCCTGGTGATGCAAGGGGTTAGGTCTCAGCACTATGAAGCTATTGCCAGCCACTGCAGCACGAGTTCGATCCCCAGCCAGGGAGGTGATCCACATGGTGCAGCAGAGCTCTCCTGTCTCCCTGCTGCTCCCCTCAGCAGTGGATTTCAGTAGCTCCACCTGTTCTACCCCCCGCTCCATCTCTGGTGAGTCCACTCATGCCCCATCCCTCTGGCCTGTGCCCCAGGTGGGAGGGCAGGACAGAGGCTCAGACAGCTACCCCCCAGAGTAACTCCTGAACTCCTGCTGAGCTGGGGACAGGAGGAGCGAGGAAGAAGTCACACTCAGGGAGGCGGGCTCCTGGGCAGGGTGACCCTCTGTTGCTAAGCCACGGCCCCCATCTGAACTGGATCAAAACTACAGGTGTTATTCTGACCCTTTTATGCTACTTCTCAAAACTTGGGGAAGGCAGGAGGGCTGAGATTTTAGAGTCCCTGGAGAGACAACACTGAACACAGAGGCCTAGCAACCAAAGTCCAAAATCCTCCCCAACTAACCCCTTTCTACCTAGTAAAAATACCTTTAAAAAAATTATTTTACAGAGTTAAGATTACCTAATTTAAGCTTGCTTTCCTAGAACTTCTCTATGGCTGCAAAAAACAAGTATCAGTGCCCGGAGAGAACACTCAAATCTTTGCTGTCTCCCAAACTCATCCCCGTTAAGGCCCATTCATGGAGTCTCCCTGGCCCCTGCAGAGTGTGGCCACAGCACACTGAAGACGTGACTTCAGACAGTAAATACACTAATCCTGAGGCACGAGGGGCATGCGGTGTGCCTGCCTATTTGTAAGGAACAGGAAGCAGCTCAGCCACCCGGGAGGAGACTGCCCAGCGGACAGGTCCTGCCGCCTGCGTTACTGTCTCACACACGCAGACACGTCTGAGAATGACTTGGTCTTAAGCTTAAGACACGAGCACAGAAATTCCCACTCTCAGCTGTCGGCATCTGGTAGCTCCAGGAGGGTCGTGAAGGTGCAGTGGAAACGCGTGGCGTCCCACGAGCTGTGGGGCCCACACCACAGATCTGCTCTATCCCCACACAGCAGGGCGCCCCATGGAACCCCACTTCCTTTCACTGGTTCTTCTCGGTAGATCATGAACACATCAAGGGTAGAAGAAAATATTTTGCTCATTTTTATAATCTCAGCATCTACCTAAAGTGTCTTCAACATAGGAATTCAAATGCCTGTTGACTCAGTGAATAAATATAAAGAAGAAAATATATCTTAGCCGCCAGTCAAGAGCATTTAAGGTGGGAATTTGTTAACGCTGACCCTTCAGGGAAGGCACTTCCTGACCCTTCAGGGAAGGTATCTCCCTTCATACGCTACTGCCGTTTACCCCGCTGCCGTCCAAAATAAATCAAGTAATAGGAAACTAAAAATAAACTTAATAATACCAAAGAACGAGCCATTTCCTCTTTGGCCCTGCTCGCGCGGCTCCTGTGGGGGGGGGGGGGGGGGAAGGAGCCACGTTTCCTGCTCAGCTGTGCAGGCACCGGAGGCCGCTGGAGGACAAGAAGGGGCGCGCTGACTTGAAGCGCAGCATCTTCGCTAGTGACCGAGCAGGTGCTTTGAGTGAACGACGTCAGACTTGTCTGGAGTTTTGTAAATACGTAAACTTCCAAATTTCCTTTGTGGGGACAGAAGACACCTGCGTTTCTGAACAGGGCGAGCAACAACCCAAACACCCTTCAAAGCACTGCTGCGACGAGCGGGGCGGGAAGGCGGGGCCCGCCCAGCGTGGATAGGATAAGACAGTGAGCGCCCCCAGAATGGGCACAGATCGGAGGAGGAAGGCTCGAGGGATCATCTGAGTACTTATTTCTGTCCTAACGAGGCAGGGGGGCAATGCTTAGGGATGGCCATTCCGTCAACTACGCTCCAGAGTGGATTCCAGAGAGAAGACACCCCCACCCCCCATTTCCAGAAACCGTGGCGAAAGCCTCCACACTCGTGCTACAGTCTTCCACGTTCCCAAGACAGCACACTGGGCAAGCGGACCTCCAGGTGCCACCTGCCCACAGCCTCTTCCTGTCCTCGGGGCACACCCATGCCCATCAGAGTGCCTGGGGAGTTACTGACGGGCCCGGGCTGCTGGGGATCACTGGAGCCCTTTCTGTGATGATGCCGTGCAACGCAACCCTGACCCCAGCTTCTAGGCCTGAAGACAGGGTCAGGCTGGCGGCCAGTGCTGCGATTCAAAGCCAATCAAGTGAAGAATGGGAGAAATGTGGCTTGAGGTTCATGACAACTCTGAGAAAGCGCCCTCTTGGACTCTGCCCCTGCTCCCAACACCGGAGGAGCATGACAGTGATGGCGGGGGCGGCATGCAAGCCCCTCTGGGAGGCGACCGCCAGGGGTGCTCCCTCTCCTTTGTGCAGAGGACAGCAGCCAGCAGTCTCGCAGAGCTAGTCGATTTTAAAAGTATGAAGTGCTGTTGTTACTCCTCTTTGTAATCACGTTTCCAAAGGTCAATTCAAATCCCATGGAAGTTTTTTATCGAGGTGAAGTTCACACAACACAAAATGGACCCCTTTCAAGGTCCCAGCTCAGTGTGCACCAACACGTCCATCTTCACCCAAAACACACGACTCGCAAAGGGGACCTGTCTCGGTGACAGCCCAAATCAAGTGTAAGGAAAAACAATGCCATTCGCGGGACACAGCCCTGCTTTCCCCAAAATGTCAGTGTATTCATTTTCAGTCGCATTCTCTCGACCTTCAAAAAACTTCTTTTTTAAGTAATTTGGTAGGGACTAACCAGAATTGTTTCCCAAGCTGTTGTATGATTTTACTTTACTCCCCACACCGCTGTGTGGGATGACAGCAGACCGTGGGGGCTCTCTGGAGAGCAGCGGCAGCACTGCCGCCAACTCCCAGCTCACCGAGTGGCAGATGCTCCATCAGAAACAGTGGCTGAGATGGGCACTGGGTGCCCACGCTGCCCAAGTTCAAGCCCTGATGGAGTGTGAATCGTGCATTGAGCATAACTCTCCTTCAGGCAAGCTCAGATAACCTCTCTGCCTCAGTTTCCACATGAGTAATATGAGAAGAGCATTTACTTCAACAGAACTTCAACCTCGGGCACTTTCTACGAGAATCCAATGAGTTTAAGTGCTTAGAATGAATAGCGCTTGGCACAGAGCAGAACTCAACTTAGGTTCTCATTAATCACTGCTACCTGATTCAATTTCTGTTACAACACTTGAGGGAGGGGCCAATCAATCCCTGTTTTATAGTAACATTCTACATTTCACAGTATCTGAGACTTATCAAAACCCCCCAGGGGTGAGAGGCAGACTTGGGTTGTTTTTGTTTTTTGTTTTTTTTAAGTCCCCTGGCTATTTCTTCTTCTTCTTCTTTTTAATTAATTTATTTATTTATACAAGCACTGGGTACAGTCAAAAGCACGGGAGGGTGAGAGAATTCACCAGAGCCAGAGCGGGGAGCAGAGCAGGCAGAAGGACCGAAGCACACTGCTGAGGGGAGCAGCGGGCGGCAGGAGAGGTCTGCGCGCCATGTGGGACCCTCCTCCGGTGGCCGGGGAGCAGCCGGGAATCGGACCGGCGCTGCAGAGGATGCGGGCAGCTTCGCAACCCAGCGCTCAACCGCTGTGCCACCGGGGAGGCCCGGACCTGGGTTTTTAGTCCAACTTGAGTTTGTTTGCTTACGTAACTATGTAGCTCTAACCACAGAGCAAAACCTTCCTGTCACATTGATCAAAATTAAGTTAAATGACTCATGAAAGTGAACATGTAAGAAAACTCAACATACTTGAAACCCTCCTTGGCTGCTAGCAGCTACAAGGGCACCGCTCCCTGGTGCCCGTCCCGTGGCCTGTTGGCAGTGGCCGCTTTCTCTCCGCGTTCCCCGAGCCCTCTCCCTAGCTCAGGGGCTGGAGTTCTGACATCTGTCCCACCTGTGTACCACTGAGGACAAAACCCTATTTCCACTAACTCAAAAAGATGCACGCAGCCCCGCGTTCAAAGCAGCTGTTCATGAGCTAAGACCTGAAAGCAGCCACCCAAGGGCGCAGGGAGAGGGTGTGGGCCATGGGCCCTGTGGATACACTCGGTGTCTAAGAGATGAGACAACACGGATGGAACGTGACGTGACCATGCTCTGAAATAAGCCAGAAAGGGAAAGATAATTATCAAATGGTTTTCTCATATGTGGACTATAAAAAAAAGCAAGCAGGGCCTCCCCGGTGGGGCAGCGCTTGAGCACTGGGCTGTGAAGCTGCACGCAGCCTCTGCAGCGCCGGTTCGATCCCCGGCTGCTTCCAGGCCACCGGAGGAGGGTCCCACATGGCACGCAGACCTCTCCTGCCGCCCGCTGCTCCCCTCAGCAGTGTACTTCGTCAGTCTGCCTGTTCTGCTCCCTGCTCTGGCTCTGGTGAATTCTCTCACCCTCCCGCGCTTGACTATACCCAGTGCTGGTATAAATAAATAAATAAATCTAAAAAAAAAAGCAAGCAAAGAAATCACAGTAACTAGGCTCTGAAAATGCAGTGGCCACCAGAGAGGTGTGGGAAGAAGAGTGGACGGAAGGGCATCAGAACTTTGGAGGTGCGATGAGACTCAGACTTAGAGGGGTGACGATGTATCACTTGTCTGGTCAATCAATATAAAAAAGTCTGATCTCAACTTTAATTCCCCATTACAAATACTTCTGAAGCATCTATATGCAAGGCACCGAGGCAGAGACAAATGAGTATGAGCAAGACAGTCCTTGCTTCAGGCCAGAACGATGTAAATCTGTAAGATGTAATCTGTGAAACAAAAACAGAGCTGAGAGGCAAACCATTCTGAGGAGGGTCAAAGGAGGAGCCATCACAGGATCTAGAAGGACTGACGAAGGAAATTTAGTTCAAAGTATATAGGGCTCGCTGCAGGAAGAGTAAGATGAGGGGAAATCTGGGTGTTGGCAAGGGATTTGAGGTACACCGATAAAATCAGGAGAGGTGGCCCAGAGCTGACTGCCACCCAGACACGGATTGGTCCCTTGAACACCCAGCCAAGGGCTAGCAGTGAATTCTGCAAATTTGGATCTATGGAAAGCTATGATCTGACCTCCATCACCACCACCCCTACGTCCTGCAGGGCTCAGCCAGTCACCCCCAAGACAGAGCCTCCGCTCCCATGTGCTCAGGGCTAGGCTGACGCCTCTCTCCTGTAGCTCTACCTTCCCCATCACATAAAATCACCCACATCACTCAAGCTCTAGTTCAAGTCTCACCTCTCCCTGAAGTATCTCAACTGTCCCAGTTCAAAATGAGACCCCTTCTCTGCAACAAGTACAGACACTGCCATCTCTACAACCATTCTGAAATCTGTCATTTAGAAGCTCTAACACCCATGCTCTCGGTAATGCCCTCTGCCTCATCACTCAATGTGGGTACTCATGTCTTCACTCCCCAGTGAGGGGCTCTTTATAGTCCTAGAGTGGGGGTGGCAATGGGTGGTGTCTCCAAATGTGGGCGATCACCAAAGAATACAGTAGCATCTACGACAGACTCACCTGGAGATTCTGAGGACCAGCTGACACGTGGTCCACTGGCCCTGGAGGCTCCTCCTGTGCTGTAACAACTAGCCGTACCTACGACATTTGTGGTTTTACTTCATGAATTAACAACCCATCGGTATGTGAACGCCAGCCCCCGTGAGAACCAGGAGTTCGTGCTCCGCTCTCCCCCTGCACGCAGCACCGGTAGCCCTCACCGTTACACTAAGGGTGTGGAAGAGCAGTTTTGTTTTCATTTCCCAGTTTGCTTATGAGGCTGAACAACTGTTCACCCATCACTCAGATTTCCTCAGAGAAGACGGCCCGTCCTTATCTTTCACCTGTTTCTCTATTAAGCTAATGTGTCCACTTTGGGCTTAGAGAAGCGCTTCGTATATTTTAAACACTAATCCAATTGTAACATGTTGTAAGTATTTTCTCTTGGTCCCTTGGTCTTCATTTTGCTGCTCATGAATTCCAATAAAGCCGAGCTTTTAGTCCAAATGCACATATACTACACCCTTTTCATTCTGCCCCTGGACACTCTGTGTTACTGTAGAGAACTCCTTTCCATGTCAGAGAACATTAAAATGTATCTCAGAGTTTTTTCTTCAGAGCTTTAATTCATTTGGGAGTTATGATGTAATTTTATTCTTTTCCCACACACTAAGCCAATCGTTCTACAATATTTCTGAACAATTCATTAGTTCCCCGCTGACCCCTCAAGAGTTCTACGGTCACTGTGCTACTGTTCCGTTCTGCCTCAATTATCACCACATTGCCTTAGCTTCTGTATCTTTTCATTTTTTTTTTTCATTTTATTTTTATATTCCCCATACAATTGCAACCCCCTGTTTTGACCTCAATCCCTCTACCTTTTCAATTCTTACAGGGCAAAACCTACCTCATTCTTTCATGACTTTCTTACCATTCTTAAACCTTTGCTGTTCCACATAAGTCAGTTTGCTAGTTCCATAAAAGCCTCTGCTGAAATTTGGATTGAAATCACACAAAATTTATATGGTAATGAGTGGGGAAATCATTATATCGAGTATTTTTATCAGTCAGCAACACTACATCACCTCTCCATTTATTAGCTCTCATTTTCTATCATTTTATTCATGTTTTAATGTATGCTTGTTCTTTTAAAAGCCATACACATTGCCTCCTTATTACTAGGAAACTTACAGTTGTTTCACGGGGAGCAGCATTTTTAACCTGTGACGGTGTCCACTTGGCTACTTTGGGCCACAGGAACACCAATGATTTTTAATGTTTCTATACAGTAATTCTCTCATGCCATCTGTTTTAATTAAGCCTCTAGATATTCTATGTAGTTACCCATACCAAGTGCAAATCACAATTTAATCTCTTCCTACTCCCTGTGTCTTGCACATGTATTTGTCCGATTATGCAGAAATTTGAATAGTCTGCTGTGATGACCATGGGTATCTTTATTTTGTTCATTTTAAATAACATACTTCTAAAAGTTTCACCTTTAAATATGATGTTTTCTCCTTTTCAGAGTCAGCTTTCCCACTATTTCTCGTTTGCTGAAAGTCATTGTGAACCAGAACATCACATTTTATTGGATGGCTTTTTTTTTTTGGGGGGGGGGCATAGAAGAACCGGGGTGTAGGCAAGAAGTGCGGGGAGGGTTTGAGAGGATTCCCGAGGAAGAGTGGGGAGCAGAACAGGCAGATCCCTTGAAATACACTGCTGAGGGGCGCAGCGGGGCGACAGGAGAGGACTCCTGCGCCATGGTCAAACTCAGGCTACAGAGACTGGCGCTGAGACTTTTTAACCCCAGCACCACCAGGGAGGCCGCTACTGGATGTTCCTCACAAGACCACTGGCTTCCCAGCACATACGTGGCAAACTACTTCTGCAGAAGGCTGCAATACCACCCCTATTCCACTTTCTCTTCTTTAAATGTAACTCCATCACCCCATCAAAAGATGGGGTCCTAATTTCACTGCCCTTGAGTTGAGTTGGCCTCAGTGACTTGTCTAACCAGTATGGTGTGGGAGAAATGAGGCTGCGTGGCACTGAGGTGAGGCCCGAAGTGGCCCTGCAGACTCTGCCCGCTGCTACATGCCGTGAGGACACCAGCCTCGCAGGAACCTGGGTGCATCGTGCGCACGTGAAAGACCCCAGTCGCTTGTGTCTGCCCACTGAGGGGCCAGAAAGCATCATCGCTGTGCCCCATTCAGATACACGGACCCACGGGATCGCACGTGAAGTGGCTGTCTGACCTCGCTAAGTTTGTGGCAGTGTGTCCGGCAACGGTCCTTGGAACCTGCCTGGGCACCCCGCAGGATGTGCTCAATGCTGCCGAGTGCAGGTCAGCAGCACTTCACTTAGAACAGTCTACATTTCTGTTTGTGAAGTGACAAGACTCTTTTCCCTTCATACACTGTCCTTACATGGTTTCAGGATCAAGGACAAATGGACCCTTTTAAAACAAAGTGGAGTGTTTCACTTTGCCTGAAAGAGTTTAAATAAGACCTATTTGTTAATTAAATATTTGGCACAGGTCTGTAAAGCTGGGCTGGTGTGGGAGAGGCGCACGTCAGCTGCTGAGTCCGTTTCTGCACTGATCATTAGTGTGTCGGGTTCCAATCCCAAGTTGGTTATGATCTGATTGATCCTAAGCCTTGTGTCTGTGGGGTCCTCGCAGCAGCTCTTCACTGCCGCCGCTGTCGTGAGAGTTTCAGTCAGTCTGTCCGTCCGGTCCCGCGTGTGTTTGTAACACTGCAGACTCGCGCAGTCTCTTCCCAATACGCCTTGCTTTTCTTACTTGGTTGGTGGTTTCAAAGGCCACCTCGGATGTGAGGGCGATCTGGCTGCGACATCTGTCACCCCATTGATCGCCAGGGTTGATTCGGCTGATCTGGCTGGCTAGGCGGGTGTCCCCTTCCTCCCTCACCGCTCCACGTGCGTCCCTCCCGAAGCTGCGCGCTCGGTCGAAGAGGACGGCCTTCCCCGAATAGAGACGGACCGGTCTTCGGTCGAGGGTATACGAGTAGCTGCGCTCCCCTGCTAGAACCTCCAAACAAGCTCTCAAAGGCCACCTCATTCTACAGAGTGAACCATCTCATCTCCCCACTTGTTTTGTTAGTATCTACTTCTGCCTCCATTGTTTCCATTTTCATTACTTCCTTTGGTGGGGGGTTCTTTTTCTTCTTTACTAAGACTCAGTCTTTTTATTTCCAGTCTTTCTAATTTTTAACTAGAACATTCTAATAAAATAATTTAAATATATGTATTTAAAACTTTAAATACATTTACTATGTGTTACTTCTATGCACCAGGGAGGTCTCTAAAATGCGAAGCCTGACTCTGGCCAGGAGCCCCAGACTCGGGACTGGGTTAGCAGTGTTTTGTTTCACCGTCCCCCGCCCCCACCCCAGTAACTGCTGACTAGGTTCTACCACTTCACTGCTCATGAAAATAACCAGCCCCTGATTAACAGGAGTGGGCGCAAGAGGAGAGCCGTCCACGTATAACCCAAAACTCAGCTCAACAAGCCGAGGTTAACTCCACTCCCTACTCCTAGTCCCCGTGGCCAACTGGTGCTCCTGCCTCCAGCGAGGCCTGCTGGGCTGCCGGGAAAGCAGTCAACTCTATTAGGCCTGCAGCACTGCCAGCGCGGGAGCCAAAGTGCCAGGGCCCTGTGCTGTCCCTCTGCCTCTGGAGAAATCTAGCACAGACCGTCAGGTTTTGGTTTATGTTTTGGTTTTGTCTGTGGGAGTGTTGTCCAGGTAGAAGGAAATTTTCCCAGAAGACAGTGAATTTTGTAACACTCCCAGAAAGACCTGGCCGGAGTTTGCAAGGAACCTGGCCCTGCTGGCACTAACCTAACCTAAGCGCCTAGAGGATAATGTGGCACTATGTATCAAAGGTCCAAAAAACATACATACTCTTTGAAACAAACAGCCATCACGCTTCTAGACATTGTATCTTAAGGACATAAATGGACAAGACCCAAAAATAAGGCAAAACTATTAATGAGGAAGATTAACAGTGAAAACAAAAACCCGGAAACTGGAAATAAGTTACATGCTCAAAAAGCTGGTTAATGAAATTACAGTGTCTTTCTAGAACACAACCACCACCACTAACAGCTGAGATGCACGTTTACCGTGAAAGACCACAGTTAAGCTTACATGCCCACAAGGACTTACTGACTACAGACCGAACATTACCCAGTGGTGATCTCTCAGTGCTGGAGCTGCTAGTCATTTATTTTTTCTGTATATTTTCCCATGTCTTCAAGGAGAAAAATTAGTAACAATGCACCTATCAAGCATCGATTTCAGTGTGCTAAGGCTTCAAAAGCAGTCAATAGGGATCTGAGTGAGCCGATCAGATAAGTATTTTTTAATGTATTTCTCCCCTCAATCCTAAGTAATTTTAAAGAGGCAGTAATCCAGCTTTTAAAAAATATTAAGTGCATAATATGGCATTTTTAGGAGTAAAGGGGCAACAGATCTGTAACTCACCCTCAAATAATTCCGGCAAAAAAAAACAAACAACAAAAACAAAACAAAACCCCACAGCTTTCGAAGGAAGAATTACAAAATCAGTTAAAAGTAACATGTTAATATGTTAATATTTAGGAAATATGGGTGAGGATATATAGGAATTCTTTATTGTTATTCTTGCAACTTTTAAGTTTTAAATTAATTCAAACTAAAGAGTCTTAAAAGGAATCCACATATAACCCAAAACTCAGGAGTTTTAAAATTTAGTTATTTTATGCAAACTTTAAAATTTATAGTATTGTATGCAAATTTGTTTGTATGAGAAAGAGAACAGCTGAGAATAATTAGAACATTCTGCGATTTCTAGTCCACTGGGTCCAAACAGATTCTTCACAAGTGTAAGAGGGCACGTGCTCATATATAATTTTAGACCAAAATTCTCAGCTCAGGCAAGAACCAGGGTTCACCTGAGTTTGTGGGAGAACCAATGAGAAGAACTGCGCCACCAGCGTGCCGCCCCCCCCCCCGGCCCCCAGCACACAGAGCGAGCCCAGGCCTCGCAGACCCCTCATCAAAAGGGAGCAAATTCTCCAGGGCGAGCACAACTGAACGCCAAGGGAGAAGGTCCAGAGAGCTCCCTGCAGACTGTGGGAGGCCAGAGGCAGCAGGAGGAACCCAGCTCGGCACAGGCCCCTTCAGCAGCCCACTCTAGCCGTGACTGAGGGAAGAGGTGACACAGAGCCACACTGCAATCCCCATCACAGACGCATCTGTGGGCAGAGGTCTAGCAGGCACCCAGGACCTAACCCAGAATGAAACAGGCCACGTTCTTCCCGGCAGAGACTGAGCAGATTCTAGGACGCTGATCAAACAGAATTTCAACCCCAGCGCCATCTGCTAGCTTGCCAGGGTCTGCCCTGACAGCTCTGGGCCTTGGAGGGCGGCTTGCACGTGCACTTCACCACCCTAGTCACCAAGGAATCCTACTGTGAAGCAGGGATGCCCATCAGAAAGCCTCTTTCCTCCTCTTAGGAAAGCACACATGGTGCTGCAACAGGGTGGTTTGGGCTGCCCCTCTCCCTGTCCTATAACAGTGCCACACCCAAGTCTCCTACCAGAGGCCCCACTCGTGGCTCACCCCTACTCCCAGCCTGGCCTGAGTCTAGGAGGCCCCTTTGAGGGTCACTGTGGCTCCGTGTCCTCCTGTGCTGAGCAATCACCCTGGCAGCCTGGGGGTGGCTGGTGAAATGCTGTCTGTAAAGTGTTCTCATTTGCAAGGATGAAAAGAGTTATAAATACAAAGTCAAAGCAGTATTAAAAACTTTTAAAGCCGTAACCACTTCTTTCTTTTGAAAGAGAACCGCAAGGAGGATCAAAGGCGTCTCAGCATGGACTGCTGCTCTGAGGCCTCCTCCCTCCACCTGGCAGACACCCGAAGACAGAGGTCTGCCATGACTTCTAGCAGAACAAAGGCTCAAGACAAACTGTACAGTGGTTTCCGGGAACACCTTAAGGAGAAGAAATGGGAGAAAGTAATGAAGCCGGCCTCGTTCTGCTATGAAGCAGGCGCTCGGAGCAGAAGGCAGTGGTGGAGGGAAAACGCAGACTTGCAGGCAAAAAGCTCTTTCCCCTCGTTTCTTTTTGCCACAAAAGCCTAGCATGGTGGCTCCACTAAGTTTGCAGGAGTCAGTGTAATAAAATGCTTAACCTTGGCTAAGTTAACCTCCTTAGCCATAAAGGGGGGAGGGGGGCGCAAAATTAAGCTTGCGGGAAATAAACCTAATCAAAGCCGACCAATAACAAAGGGCACCAGAAACATTCCTACTGACTGTATCTCATCCCACAGCTGGCGGAGAGCCCGGAATTTTCATTACAACTTTTCAAAGAGAGGGAGAGAAGGAGAAAAAAATATTTCACAAAAGCATTTTCAAGGCCCCAACCCAGGATGCCCTGCTGTACAACCAAAATTTGTGAGAGGTCAGCCTTTCAGGGAGTCAAAAACTCAGCATGTAGAAACCGGCAGGCCTTTTATATAGTAGGAGGGGTTCTTAAAAAGACTACTGTTTTGCACTGAAGTCTCAGAGCTTCACAGATCATTAAAGGTTTCTGAACCACAGAGAAAGGAGGGCAGAGTTAAGGAAATAAATCAAAAGTTCCTCTGGGACGCACACATGCCTACTTGGAACAGGCTTTCGGCACCAATATCCTCCACATTAAACAACAGGGAGGACTTTTCAAAATAAAAGCAGAAAAGAAATTCATTTTGTTATAAGCAATGCACTTTCTTTTCGGTTTAAAAAGGTTATGTGTGCTATAAAAAATGCCTTCTGCCGTGCGTGCGAGGGGGAGGAGAAGGCCAGGCAGGGATAGGGGTGGTGGTGAAAGAAAACAAGTGTGAGTGAACAAAAAGTCAAACCGAAAAATGCTCAGTTTGGGGAGCACCCCAAGTAAGTCAAAATGCCTTGCAATATTTTAGGGAATGGATGTGAGGCAGGGGAAATGGTGTTAGACAGGAATTTCTGTCATATTTACTGCTTGCATTCATTCTTATTTAAGAATTGAAGTAATTTTCCCACAGTCACAAAGAATCCAGCTTTTCTTGTGCAACACACACAGCCAAAGACCTGGGAAACAGACCGTGGCATCCCAGACAGGGCGCTGTGTATTTCCCAGGATGCATCCGGCGCTGCAAAACCAGCAGAGGGAGTAGCGCCTCTGGAACTGCAACCAGCAGACCTGATGCCTCAGAATTCATGCCTGTCCAAGATAATGCCGTGGCGCTGTCACAGACCTTCTGACCTTGCCCTCCTGTCACCAGCGAGGGTCAACAGACTGAAATGCTGTGCAAGCTCCTAGGCCTGGCTCCACCACCTGGAGAGGCTGCAGGGAGAAGAGCCCAGGCTGACACTTGTGTTGAGACAGACACACTCCCGCCACTCGCTACACAGCACACTGCTTGGGTCCTCTCTTGTGGGGGGAGACAGAAGGGCTCTAGGGAGGGGGCATTCCAGGAAAGGCAGATAATCCAATCTGGAAGGCCAGCAGCAAGTACAAAGCACTGATTTTACCTTAAAATCCAGGGCTCCAGGCAGCCTGTTTCTAGAGTTTGGGTTGGGTGGGGTAGAGGCAGCAGAGCTCTCATTCCAGGTCGATCTCAACAGCCTAACCGGCAGTTTACGAAGAAGGCAGGAAGGAAAAGGGACTGACACGGAGCCCGGGTCACCCGCACAGACAAGGTCTGCGAAGGGTCTAGGCACTAGGGAGGTGGGTAGAAGGAAAGGTCTACTGCGAGGAGAGGGCCCGAGTGTCACGGGGAAGACGCTGCAGCTGGCCCTGGACATCTTTGCTCAGGTTCATTCCAGGTACAGAAAGGCAGGTGGACGACTGGTCTGCGGCCGCACTGCTCGACCGTCTTGTCGTAAATCCCAACATTACACCTCATTACTGTGAGCGGTGGGTTTAGATGTGAAACAAGTGCTATAAACTCAGCCTAGAACAATCAAGCCCATGTGACCTGCTGTGCTACCAAGTACCGATCAGCACACGTGGCTGCCTGCGGGTGAGGGAAAGGGCCAGGGCCAGGTCGGAAGGAGTCCCCCAAGAATGAGGGTGCGGGACGTGGTTGGAGAGCTGGGAGCCAGCAGGAGACACGTGACCTGCCCTTTAGTGTCTAAGCACCTCCGAGCCAGGGTTGCAGCAGAGGGTCCCTGCCGGTGCCAGGGGACGCGACCAGGGCCACACGTGGAGGGTGAAGCAATTCGGGGGCCAGCATAGCGAGGAGAAGGTTTCAAAACACCATGTCCCAACACACCACAGTAGCCCTGAAAGAGCTGAGGTCGCAGGTGCCGCAGAAACTGCGGAGGAACTAGGCCGCGGGGACACGCCTTGAGGACCCTTTGGTGAGGCTCTTCAAACATTCTTAAACACCTATGTTTCATGAAGCTTCCAACCCTAACTCCACATTTCCCAGGATGCTCACAGTTCCCTCAGCCTTCATCTGCACTCCTTAGACTCCCATCCCCACTGGCTGCCTCGCCACACACTCAGCCAGCCCCAGGAGGCGAGTCCCAGCTCTTCTCTCCCATCAAATGAGCCTCCGGAGCATGTACAAGTGCTTGCTGAGTTATCTGAAATAACTGATAACGTTTTTACATGCACAGTATCTAAACATCCTCAACAACTGATTTCTAGAAAAAAATCTTACAACAATTCTAAGTAATTATATACATGCTTCGTTAGGTACTTAGCAATTGGAAAATTAGTAATCCGAACAGAATACAGTACAAAGGAAAACCGAGAGCTTCAGTCTGAGACAAGACACATGCCGGACCCAGCACACTCCTGGCTCACATGTGCTCGTCCTCGGGTGAGTGAGTGTCCACGACACTGGGACGCTCGTGCTTTACCTCTCCAGTTCTGCCTGGTCACCTGGTGTGCACACTACAGTGCACGCACACGCACACTCACTCTCCCCTCCCCACTATGCTCCTGAGTCACCGGTATTACATGATCAAAGGAGATACTTTTTTATAATTATTTTTTTAAAGATTTATTTATTTATGCATACAAGAACTGGGGTACAGGCCAGAGGTACGGGGGAGGGGGGGTGAGAGGATTCACCAGAGACAGAGTGGGGAGCAAAACAGGCAGATCCACTGAAAACAACTGCTGAGGGGAGCAGCGGGGAGACAGAAGATGTCTATTGTGCCATGTGGGTAGCTCCCTGGCCGGGGACTGAACTCGTGCTGCAGTGGCTGGTGAGAGCTTCACAGGTTGCATCTGAACCACTTGTGCCACCAGGGAGGCCGGAGAAATGAGTTTTGATGAGTAAGTTCGGTCCAGGACAGAGCAACTGAGATTTAATTTTACGAGTTTTGCTTTGTTTCCCATCCTGCTCTCTGGCCAGTGGGAGTCTCCAGGGCTGGCCTAGCTCACGCGCCGCCTGCTTTAAGTGGCTGCAGCTGGCCATGTGTGCAGATCTGTGAGGCCTATTTCCTTTAGAATTTAATCTTTCCTCCGCAAATTTCAGACTCGCCTTCAAAAATGCAATCACTTCCTTCGACAACTTAAGGACAGTGACTAATCTGAAATAGCATCCCTTGTTAGCACATTCCCAAAGGAGAGCCTTTGTGGGATGGAGAACTAAGTTCTGATCCTAGGAGGCCTGGGCCTAACTCAAGAATCACCAAATCGCAAAGGCAGTGGCTGCATCTGAGCTGCTCCAGTCCTCTGAAGGAAACACAAAGTGTCATCCTTACTTGCCAAACTCAAGAAAAACCCAACTTTTGCAGAAGGGAACAAAGATACAATTGTTGCAGTCAAAAATACAGAACCAGTGTAGGAAAACCTCTAGCTTCTGTTGTTCAGAACATCCTCTGTGGTGTTTCACTCAGATGGCAGAGACACAGGATAAAAATTCCAGAGACTTTTCAAGATAATAAAACGGCATATGATGGTGACTCATAACAAACTGAAAGGGGGAAAATTCCATAAACAGTCACAGGAACATTGTAAAGTTGCAGAGACCTGGCAACACTGAGCTCTCTGCACCTCCCTTGGCTCTCACCTCTAGCACACACTCACATTCACACGGGCGTGTGTGTGCGTGAGCATCTTGTAGCAAGCTGCAACTGGCTAATGGGTTACTCCACGTCTTAAGATATTTTATCCTTAACTTGCTCAATAAACCCGCTAAGAAAAATAAACATGGGTTTCAATCTTGTAACTAATCTAGAAAACAGAACCACTGTGTAAATAGTTAATTTACTATTCATGATAAACAGAACAGGAAGTGAACCCCAACAAAGAGTTCAAGGACTTTTATCCACAACAACCTAAGGCCTAGAAAGTTCAGGCTTCAACTGGTCTTTAAAATTGTATCAGGCCTCCCTGGTGGCACAAGGAGTTAAGCATACCACTATGAGGCTATCCGCAGCCTCTGTAGCATGAGTTTGACCCCGGCGGCTGGCCTGGGAGCTACCCACACGGTGTGGCAGACCTCTCCTGTCTCGCCCACTGCTCCCCTCAGCAGTGTATTTCAGTCAGTCTGCCTGTTCTGTTTCCTATTCAGTTGCTGGTGAATCCTCTCCCCCCCCCACCCCGCATCTCTGGCCTATACCCCAATTCTTGCATGCATAAATAAATGTTTAAAATAAATAAAACAAAATTGCATCAAAGCGGACCACCAAAAACAATACAAATAGCAAATGAGGAGGAAAACTGTCCCTGAAAAGCACTCAAGTTTTAATCTTCTAGGACCAATAATTACGTCTACGGTTATGATGCATTTCTATCCCATCACTCACACACATGTGAACTCACACTTCACTTTCAACAAATACTGAGAGAGCCTATTTAGCACTAACGATGCCAAAGAGGCATGAGAACGAGGGGCCAGCATTCCCCTCACAAAAGCACGTGCGGAGACAGCAAAGGCCCGGGAGAGGAAGGGCAGTCTACACAAGGCCCACGTGGCTGTCCCACGTGCAGCCCACACACTCAGTGGCGGGCTCGGCACCTTCCAGGCTTCTCAGCTGACCTGGGGGCCATGAGGGTCAGCACCCTCTCATGTGCCTTGGAAACCCCATCCAGAGAACACGTTCTTGGGGACCGAAGTCCCCCCAAAACAGTTCCCAACTTTGCCAAGTGTGATGGTTTAGCCACCTCCAAGGCCAAATCCTGGAAACGCTGATGCCACAGTTTAGCTCAGAATAAGGATTTAAGACTCTTGGACAGAACAAAGAATCGTATCTCCAATGTGGAAAACTGACAAAGACCATTAATGTTGAAACTTTATGTAAAAATTAAACACCTCAAAAGTAAATTTTAGCTTAATGGAGTTCTGGTGTCCAAAGAAAGGTTATTCCCTGCTTGTTTTCCCTTATTTTATGAAAACAATTAATGGGTTTTAATTATATGTGCAAATAAAATGTTTGGGGGGCAGCAGGGATGTCTTCCCTGGGGGCAGGAGGTGTGAGTGATGTCCAGGTGAATACTCTGCTTCCTTTTCAAAACAATACAATGAACTTTTATTCTAACTTCCCAAGCATTATTCAAGGGTATAACTTCAAATAAGATAAAAATGAACCAATTATTCAAGGACTGTGATTTCAGAAACATTTTAAAACTTCTATTTTAATGTGTTTTTTCCTTAACAGAGTAGATGTGCTTCTTAAAACGAAAGACTGGATTTTCAATGTTAAGGTGGGTTCGCAGATAGGTCTAGCTACAGATGCCATCAAGTGTGAGCTCCAACCAGATAAACACAATGAATACAACCTCAGAGGTCCCAGCGTACAAGTCTTGTTAAAGACCACTGCAAGCCTTCCATTTGTTTTACTAGCTAATAAAATGGGTGAGTTTATTTGGGCCTAAGTCATAAATGTCCCCATTTTAAAAGTCAGCAGGTAACCAAAACCCGGCCAAATCCCATGAAAACAACCAATAAATAACTGATCCCTGTAAACTGCTCTGGGTCCAGTAACATTATACCCATGTTTCCTACTGTGTGTAGCCGAGTTACTCTCCTATGATCCCCACCACCTCTAAGACCAGGGGAGGCCAAGGAAAGGCCTAAGGCGTCTGCCCTGAGAACAAAGGAACATCCAAGGCCCTTTGTTTTACTCTCAACACCAGCACCAAGTCCCTTACTTGCACACCAAGTCCCTTACAGGCCAATCTACTGCTGCATCTGCACCAGGGAATGAGCCACCTCCCTTAGGTTACCCGAGTCCAACAGAACCACTGCCCAGTCCAATACCCAGAGTTCAGGTGATCAGAACGAACAGATTCAACACCCTGTTCCATTTTTTAATGGAAACAAATCCCAAATCCATTGTGTGGAAATAACTGCAGGATCACAGTACTTGCTGCTAAAATGCTGTGCCTGTTTCCACCAGCAAAACCTTACATGAAGGGAAAAATCCCACCTCTGTCAGTATCTACATCTCGAAGAGGACACGGCACGTAAATGTCTCTTCTTGTACCCAACTCGCCAACTTCTCAAAGTACTTGTATCTGCTATTCACAGTAAGGGTCACCAGTAAAAACCACCTGGAAACAACTGTACTGAATATATGTAATATATGAGCTTGACATTAGTAAGAGGTCACCCTTTCAAATAGAAAGTTTTATTATACCAGAAACCTATGCAGGTCTAGCGAACACACTCTGGGACTCCATCCTACAAGGCCACGGGAAGGACAACAGTTCTTACTTGAAACGGGGCAGGGGAGTGGGAATGGGAAGACACTCCGTTCCTGGTCATGACAACAGGCCCAGATACTCTGCTGCATGTTTGAGGTGCTTCATAATAACTTGAAAAACAAAATCAAGCCCAACAGTGAACAAATTTACAGACTAAATAGAATAGAAACATTGTTATTTTAAGAATGAATGTGACGGAGAGCTTTAGCTTTTAAAAAAAATTTTTTTAAACATTTAATGATTTTGATTTTTTTTTTTTAAAGATTTATTTATTAGGCCTCCCCAGTGGCGCGGTGGTTCGTTCCCCGGCCGCCGGCTAGGGTCCCACATGGCGCAAAGACCTCTCCTGCCGCCCACTGCTCCCCTCAGCGGTGTTCTTTGGTCCTTCTGCCTGCTCTGCTCCCCGCTCTGGCTCTGGTGAATTCTCTCACCCTCCCGCGCTTCTGACTGTACCCCATTGCTTGTATAAATAAATAATCTTTTTTTTTTAAGATTTATTTTTTTTATTTATTTATACAAGCTCTGGGTACAGTCAGAAGCGCGGGAGGGCGAGAGAATTCACCAGAGCCAGAGCGGGGAGCAGAGCAGGCAGAAGGACCAAAGCACACCGCTGAGGGGAGCAGTGGGCGGCAGGAGAGGTCTGCGCGCCATGTGGGACCCTCCTCCGGTGGCCGGGGAGCAGCCGGGGATCAAACTGGCACTGCAGAGGCTGCGAGCAGCTTCACAACCCAGCGCTCAACCGCTGCGCCACCGGGGAGGCCCAATAAATACATCTTAAAAAAAAAAAAGATTTATTTATACAGGCACTGGAGATACAGACCAGAGGCATGGGAGGGTGAGAGAACTCACCAGAGCCAGAGTGGGGAGCAGAACAGGCAGACTAACAGAAGACGCTGCAGAGGGGAGCAGCGGGCAAGGCAGGAGAGGTCTACCGCGCCATGTGGGTTTTTCTCCCTGCCCGGCTGGGAATTGAACCGGCACTGCAGAGGTGCAGACATCTTCACAGCACGGCGCTCAACCCGCTGTGCCACCGGGGAGGTCCTTAAAACTTTTTAAACTTCACCCTGTATTCCAACGATCCAGGTAGATTCTGGTTCAGAAGGAACGGACTGGAGCCCAGAGTCTGTGGTATCCACAGGTCCAGGCCGGGAGCAGCAAGCTCACACAGCCCCTAGAGAGGGCTCTGAACACCAGGCTCAGGAAGTATCCTTATGTGGTAGAACTGGATCTGTGTCCTCCATAATATCAAACTACTTCGGAAGGCCACACTTTGTTATGTAACATTACATTTAGCATTAATGAGGCTAGAAAACCGCTTATCTAAGGTTATATCTAAAGTTAAATAAACTCCTGCTGGAAGCCCATACTGAATGCTAGTCATTTTTAACCTCTTAATATTAACAGACTTTTGATTACTCAGTCTTAAAGCTTTTTCTCAACAATAGTAGTTATTTGCTGGGGAAATACACTCCATGCAAGAGATACTTTGCCTGGAGGAACAAATAATTACTATTCAGTTGTTAAGTACATATTTAATAGAATTCATTCCCAGAAATGTAACTAAGGTGACTGATTTTTGTATTTTGTTTCAAATTAAAATTTTAAATCTCACCCCATCACCCCAAAGCTAAAGAAAACCCAAAACATCTAAACCTTTCCCTGAGCTCCTGAACCCATTCAAAAAAGGAACCTATTTTCAACAGCGTAAAATCAAGATAAAAGGCTGATCTCCATTTCCATAAATCACTCTCAACGCCCTATTTTCTGTCTTATGTCAAGACTGAATTATTACAAGAACCTTCTCTCTGGTTTCCATCTTGCTCACGTAGCTCAGCTCAAAGGCTCACTTCTCTTCTTAAAAGCTTACAATGGCCTCCCACAAGCACTCCTGGAGCAAATGCCAGTCTCCCAAGGTCCATCTCTCACCAAGCCATAATTCTGGCCCAAGTCTGAGGGCCTCAGCTCATGGAACCTTCTCTCCAACCACACTCACATACTTGCTGGGCACGTTCTGCAATTTCCTGTGTCCATGTGTTTCCTACAGCTGAAAAGTCACTTGCTCCATTCTCCCAAGCATGGGCTATCAAAATCTGTCTCTTTCCTTCAAAGCTCAGTTCAAACACCACAGGCTCCATCAGCCTTCCAGAAGCTCCTGTCAGGCTTGAACACCACCAGGGTCCTATTTTGGCAGCACACACTGCCAAACACGCAGGCATGCAAAAGGGACACCTTCCCCCGTGGAAGAGCCCTCCCTGCCGGGCTTAGAGAGCACCTCATTGTACTTTGCACACCTCCCACGCCTTTACAGTGCTCAATGAACACACAAAATTTGAAAACTCAAACCACACAGAATGTTCAGTTCTGAAAATGACAGTGGGTGAAAGTGAGTTTCTAGTATAGTAAATGTTAACATGTCGACAACTGGGTTTACAAGCAACGCGAGCTCAACCTCTACTGGGTCAGGTGCCAAAATCACCGCTGAAGAGATGAGACAGACCGTGAAGCGTGTGCGCCTTTCCCCCTCCCTGCTGAGGCCAACCGCTCTGGAGGACCTCTGCTCTCTACCCAGTCAGGGCAGATCAAACTGCCTGTCCCCCAATGTCAGCTGCACTGGACAGGTCGCTGTGGGAGCACTGCATGTGGTCGACGCCAGCAGAATGTGGCTGGGTAACAACAGTGGGCAGAGTGACACAAAGGCCTGCCCGGACCCAAGGGACAAATACCCCATGCCAGACAAGGCAAGTCTTCGGTTCAGACAACACAGACATGTTCTCAGCATGAAAGACATGCCACTGCCACCGAAGGAATTGTCTCAGGATGTTGACGAAAACCACAATGTGTATAAAAATAAAGTGAAAAATCACTTTTGAAACAGCCATGCCATGACTTTATATTATTCACAACATGGGTTCCCTTCTTGGTAATTAAGTTCAACTTTTCAATCATCTACCCTGGGGGGCATTATCTTAACATCTAGTCCATCGACCCGCGGCTGTGTGGCAGTGCACAAAGCAGAACCCAAGAGGCCCAGTTCCCCATCTTCTCAGCAGCTCAGCTACGGGGCACTGACTCTAATTTACACAAACATGCCCCACCACAGACTCCGCTGTGGTTTAGGCCCAACAGCGCCGTGAGGGAGACGAACAGCACAAGGAGATGCTCATCAAAGACTCTTCACCATATTTTACTGCTGATTATATATCTTATAAGCAACTTGAAGGAGGCAAATAGTTACTGAGAAAGGCGAATGGGGAGAGAGATAATGAGCTACAGGACTGCACAAATACAGGTGGTTGCACGATCATGTTACGTAAAACACCTGAACTGCAGTTAATTCTCAGAGTAGCATGAGGTTAACACACAGTACCCACTCAATTAAACCTCTATAAACAGCTGGTTTTTCACGGTCACAGCCACCACCCCCACTTCAGCAGGCAGCAGTGTTCAGAGTAAAGCCAAGCTCCTGTGTAATAAATCCCATAAACCAAGAGCTAGGAAGCCTGTCAGTACCCACGTCACCAGGAACTGTGGCCTGCATGGGCACACTGAACCAACTGGTAGGAATGAGCCACTTCACCAAAGCACTGAGGTAGGAAACACATCTTTTAATCAAGGTCTTCAGTCGCCCCTAGTTTTTGAATTAAAGGGGTTTTTGGAAATATGGATTAAGGACAACAGGTAATTCTTTTTAAACAGGTTCAATACATTTACAAATGAAAAATCATGCTGCATTTTGTCATATCATTTCATGTTAATTCCGAAAGAATTTAAGGGATAGGAAGGACTGCCCCATTTATAAATGGCCTGAGGCCCAAAACCTGTGAACTGGCATGAGGCAAGAACCACCACTTTGCCCTCAGGCAGTGAAAGCCCAATGTGCAAACATTTTATAAAGACTGGAGCATGCAGAAGATGCTAGTGCAAAGTAAACACGTTTTAGAGACGAAGATTTCGAGTCTTTGTCAGGATTAGACCTGAACTTCCCAAAGGGAAACTGGAGTAGATGGCAGGGTGAAGAGCTCACCCAGCAGAGAGCTACTGGTGAGGCCAGGAATAGAACACAGACCGCTGCCCTCACGCCCACGCAACCAGGCGTGTTCTTTTGGATGCTGACGCCCTTCTGAAGTTTCAAAGTCAGTGGAGACCAGCAAAGAAATGAGTTAATAGGTCTGGTAAACAGAAGAGAATGTGGAAAATACCTAGATTAGAGAGATTTGCTATAAAAAAGAGGGGCATGACCCCATGATGATTTCTGCCAAGGATGATTTGACCCAAAAACATACGCACCTCCCAATTTGCTCATCTTCTGCAGCAAAGATGAAAAGTAACCTTTGGTCTCCCTTCCCCGTGTGGTGTAAATGATTAGCTTGGCTATGTTGATAACCAAGGAAAATATAAGATGAATGCTTCTCCCAGGTGATGAAAATACTTAGAAATTTACCCTAGCGCCCGACTCCCCCATTCCCGTGCCAAAGACAGCAGGGCACCGGAAAGGTTTGGCCAATGTCCACCAGGATAATCCTCCGGTGCTGCAAACAACTTTCCTACTCACTGCAATGACCAGAAGTATGTTGGAGACAAGACGGCTGCTGCGTGCCAGAGCAGCAGAGGTGTGGGGGGCTCAAGAAAGAGGTGCTGGGAAAAGCCCAAAGAATCAGACCAAAGGGTAGGTTTACTGAGACCCCCTCTATGGAAGACATCATGAGTAGGACAGGTGACAAGCAGGAGCTGGCAGGAAGGTGAGCAGACCCTCACCCAGGTCAAAAGTGATTCACGGCAGTTTCTGCTAGGGAGATAAAAAGCTGGATAAATTGGCATTTCCAAATGCATGACAGTGGATTTTAAATTCAAGCCTTAATCGTGTTATTAAACGTTTACTTTTTAAAACAAAGACAAAACAAGTGTTGAGCAATTTCTTGTATCAAATTGCTCATGGTTTGCATCTGTTAGAGAACAATACAACCTGAGCCGCGAGATGCTGACCTGCCCATCACAGTCACATCTGCTCACGGCTCTTTTACTTTCACCCCAGTTTGGCCAAACCAAAATTCCACGTTAGCCTTCAAAGTACACATCAGACTACAAACAACCGAAATCCTCAGAAAACTTGAAGCATTTCTTTTTACTGTGCCACATTCGATACCTCGTTCCCATCTGTTCTTGAAAGAGCAATAAAGATTATTATAGACTACGCGAGATTTTAGTTTAATCTCTATCAACAGTTCTCTTTTTTGAACGCTTCCCAAAATGACTCATCTTACCCTATTTAGATGTATGATAAATATTAAAAGTTCACTTATGCCTGATACCAGCCATCAATTTATGAAACCTCAGCATGCTTCTTCCCCACTACAGAGAGAAAGTATTCAGAAACAGCTCATTACAAAAAACAAAAGAACTAAAATTAGAGGAAATCAATGAACACAATCAGAAAAACAAAAACCAAGTGAAACCAAAACAATTCGCCGCTTTTATAATGGATATTCTTCATCAAGGCCTCTTCCCCAGGGAAAATAAGGGCCGTTCAAAGTCCAGGGAGACCAAGGCCTCAAAAGCACTTCCTGTTACTGGGCTGGCCTTGGTCCCGCCCGCCCCAGTTAAGAAGCAAGATCCCCCCCCCCACCTGTAGGAAATTATAGGTCAATGAAACGGAGTCAGTTGCTGGTGATTCTCTTCACCTAACTTCACTCTGAAGTTTTCTCAGCGAACTCTCACAGCGGGCTGCCAGCCTAGCCATCTCGTCTGACTCTCTGTCTTGTGAAGCATCGAAGCAGCTGCCAAAAGCTTCCTTTGCGCAATGTATGAAAATCCTGGTGTGACTGCCCAGTGAAACCTGCAAACTTCCAGCCTTTCAGATCCCGACAGTAGGGGAAGGCGACGACCGGGCGAGCCCAACACAGCGAGCTGCGGTCCCCGCGCCCCGGCTCCAGGGCAGCTCGCCGGTAACTTACACCAGCGACAATGACGTCCGCGTCAGTCACTGTCACTAGATGACAACACTCCAAAGGGCTCTCCCGCACCCCAAAACCCAAACCCGGGCTATTCTGTCCTTATGACGAAAGCCCATTTTCTTCCCTGGGCGAAGAAGCATCATCTGCCCGCGACAGAAACCACGAGCGGGCGGGAAGGGGTGGGGAGGGGAGGGCAGGACAGGACAGGGGAGAGGGAAGAGGAGGGGAGGGGAGGGCAGGACAGGGAGGGGAGGGGAGGGCAGGACAGGGGAGGGGAGGGGAGGGAAGAGGAGGGGAGGGAGGGCAGGACAGGGAGGGGAGGGGAGGGCAGGACAGGGGAGGAGGGAGGGGAGGACAGGACAGGGGACAGGGGAGGGCAGGGGAGGAGAGGCAGGGCAGGGCAGGCAGGGCAGGGGGCCGGGAGCCTTTCGGGGAGTTGCGCGCAGCCGGGCGCTCACCGTCTCCTTGCCGGGCAGCAGCTCCTTCCTGATCCTGAAGAAGTTCTTCCCGTACTGCCGCAGCCCCTTCACGAAGCGCTTCTGTGGGAAGAGACGGGCGGGTGTTGAAACAAACAGCAAACAGGATGTCGCCGCCGGGCGCCCTGCTCTGCTCTGCCCCAGCGGGGCCGCCCGCGCGCGCCTGACGGGTCCTGCCGGGCCGGGACCGGGACCGGGACCGGACCGGCGCCGCCCCGCGCCCCTCAGGCCTCCCGCGGGCGGGGGGCGCCGGGGAAGGACCCGCCGTCCGGCCCGTCCGAGCCCGCCGGACCCGCAGGCCGCCGCCCGCCCCCGCCGCCCGCGCCCGGCGCCCCCTCTCCCCGGCGCCCCCTCTCCCCGCGCCCCCTCTCCCGGCGCCCCTCTCCGCAGGGCGGTCGCGAGCGCAGCCCCCGCCCCTCCGCGGGCTCCGCGCCGCCCCCGCGGGAGAAGCCGCCCGCGCCCCGCCCGGCCGGCCCGGCCCGCCCGCCCGGCGGAGCCCCCCCCCGCCGCCCCCCGCCCTCGGCCCGGCGGGTCCCACCTCGGGGCCCGGCCCGGCCCGGCCCGGCCCGGCGCGGGCGGCAGCCGCAGGCCGCGAGCACCGCCGCGGAGGCCGCGCTGCCCTCGGCGGCGGCGCCACAAAGCGCGGGGCGGGGCGGGCGCTCGGCGTGTGACCGCGGCGCGGGGCGCGGGGCGCGGGGCTGGGGCCGCCGCGGGGGGCGGGAGGCGGCGGGCCCGGCGCGGCCGCGGGCGGCTGCAAAAGGCGGCCTGGATCGCCGCGCGCCCGCCGGGCCGCGACCCCCCGCCCGGCACCTCCCGGCCCCGCGCGCCTCCCCCGGCGCCCGGCCCGGCCCCCCGCCCCCCGCCCCGCGCCCCCGCGCCCCACCGTCTCGGCCGCCACGCGGGGGCCGGGCCCGGCGGCCGCCGTCCCTTCCGGCCGGGGTGGTGGCGGCCGCGCCCGCCCGGCCCGGGCAGGAGCTGCACCTCGCGGGGCGCCGCTTCCCAGCGAAAGCGCCGCGGCAGCTGCCCAGCCAATAAATCAGCTGCCCCGGAGGGAGGCCCGCCCCTGCCCGCGCCCCGCCAGCCCCGCGAATTCGGCGAGAGCCGGACTCGGCCCGCAGGGCGAGCCGCAGCCGCCGCCTCCATTCCTGGAGGCTCTGCATTTTCAGATCTCGCCCCTTTCTGAGATATGACTCATCACTGTCAGTTTTCAAAATAATTCATAGTTCAAGGGAAAACTCTGTCAAGGCGCAAGAAAGCAGCAAGCTCTCCTAGTCAGGAAGAGTGACCTTTGCCACTCAGCCAGCGCGCCGCTCCGAGGAGCGACCCGCACCCTGGGCTGCTGCCTGGCACCTCCGCGGGTCGCGCAGACAGGAGCAAGGCTGCCCTGCCCTCAAGAAGCTCAGGCCTGACCCGCCACGGCCAGGAAAGGGGCACTGTGCGGGCCTGTAAGAAAAGCTGCAAAGAAACAAAGGGCGGTGGGTGGGGCTAGGAGAGGGAAGCCACTTACTCTGCCCAAGTCTTGGAGGAAGTTAAGGAGGAAGAGCAGGAGCCTGCCAGGTGGGCTCCAGCAAGGCTTCAAGGCCAGGAGTCAGCCAGGAAGGGCATGGAGGGCATTCTGGGAACTGCAAAGAAGACAGAGTGTGCAGAATGGATTGCCAGCAGATAAGACTGAAAAGGCAGGAGAGATCAAGTTGCAGAGAGCCTCGGAAGCCAGGCTGCAGAGCTCAGGTCCTAACTGTAGGCCAGCAAAGAAGTTTATGCTTGAGTGGCCCATGAAAAGACTAGAAAAGGACTGGCCCCATGGCATAGGGACTTAGAACATGGGTCAGGGGCAGACAGGCAGCAATGGAGAGACCAGTTGACGAGGCTGTTGAGCGAGCGCAGGTGTGGCGGGAGGAGGTGCCGCACTTCGGGGCCACTCAAGCCTGCCATCAGCATGCATGCTCCTTAACCACTCCCGAAGAACTTAGGGATTTATGGAGACTTAGCACTGGAGTAATTAAAAAAATAAAAAACCACATCATCATGGACCTTTTTATTGATTCATTTTTAGTAGGTAAGTTAATGTGTGTGAAGTCATTACAAAACACACCAGGCCATGGCTTAGCTAAGCGCCATCAGGGTAAAGCGTAGCAACAGGGTGAAGCGTAGCGCAGGAGCCAGACATCTGAGCAGTGCAGAAGCCCCCACCAGTCAGGGAGACCCGCCAGACCAGGAAGGGCGGCTGGGCAGGCATCTGTGGGGGCGGAGGGTTGGAAAGGCTTCCACCAAAGGCACAGGGAGAATGGGAAGTAGGTTACAGGAGAGGTGGGTGATCTGGCGTGAGTCAGATGGTGGAAGGCCAGGACCGTGCAACCTGAACTTGGGCCTGATGCCAACGGACACACAGGCTCACTAGGAGGGGCGATACAACCAGGCAGCATGAGAGGAAGGCTGAGCGGGGGACATCAGAGACGGTGGCGGAGCTGGGAGACAGAAGTTCAGGTCCTTGTTCAGCGACCTATGATGCAATCCTCTGAACACCATCCAGTCAGTGAATGGTTGTAACTGCCTCTCCATGCCAGCAGCCTGGCAGATGTAACCAAGAAACCTCCATAGCCTCGAAGGAAGTACTATTACTGTCTACGTTTCTCAGACAAGGAGGCTGAGGTACAGGCGGTTAAGTAAACAGGCCAAGTCACCCAACTCCCTGCACAGGTCAAATTCAAACCCAAACTCCAAATTCCACACCCTGCACTGCCACACTGGGCAAACAGAGCAAAGAGTCCTCGGAAGTGACTGCTTTCAGTCATGGAATCTTCTGTGACTCTGCCCCTTCTACTGGCCACCACCTAACCACCAAGCCCTCAGTATTCCCTCTTTGGATCTTCCAAAGCCATCCTTTTCCGCCCATTCTAGCGCCAGTCCTGGGCAAAGCCCTGCCCCACCCTCCCACTAGGCACCCTATTAATCCATCTCCACACCAGTCATTTACCAGCTTCTGCCAAGGAATCCCTCGGAACCACAGGTTCCACCGAGTCCCCTGCCCCTGAGCCCACACCTAGTAACAGCTCTGAATTCAAGGCCCTCCAAGAATCCCGCCCCTGCCTACCTTTCCAGCCTGTTGCCCATAAATGCCAACTGGCCCACACTGCGCCCCTGTCTGGACTCTGGGATATCTTTTCTTCTCCTCTCCGCAGCTTACCTCACATCCTTCAGGTTACCTTAAACCCAAGCTCAAGTCCCTCCCACCCCGAAATGAAACTTCCCTGACCATCCCCGCCCATCGGTCTGGCCTTTATTTATTTGTGTAAGGCCTCAGTTCCCCGGAGTCCACACTGTTGACGAGAGGAACCCAACTTTATAGCACCACGCCTCCCTACAGCACTCGGCAGGCAGTGCACCCTCGTTTTTGATCTGTATGTGAAACAGGTCACGAGGTGACACGGGCCTGGACGGGTGGTCAGGGCGGGAAGCCTGAAAAGCTAACGTTAAGGGCTGTGCTGGGCTCCAGCACACCTCACGGCCTCCAAACCACTGCAGTCTGATCTCCATGCTGCGTTGGCTCTAAACAGCCTCCGAGGTTCTCACTACTACTTCTAAGCCCGCTGGGCACACTGGCCTGACTGCCTCATGGACATGGCTGTGACATGCAGAAAGGTGTCTGATGTCTGCTGGTAAGCACAGGCCATAGCAGCCCACGAGCACCAGTGATGACGCTGCAAGTGCAGAGCCCTGCTGGCCTCACAAGGGGGCTGGGGGGGGAGAGGAAGTAAAAGCTTCATGTGGCCTGTACTGTTACTTCTCCATGGAAAGCCACAAGGCCTCAAAACTGGCAAAACATCTGCTTCTCAGAGGCCACCCTTTACCTTGTGGTTTACCAGAAATGCAGAGTAGCCTTTAAAATGAAACAAAGCCAAGCCCAACGCTCGCGGCCCACAAGTGGAAGAGGTCGGTGTGCGGACTGCACCATTCTTTTCTCTTTTGATTCATCTCCCTTCAAATGAAGACCTTCACATTTTAAAGACTTCGATAATTAACACTATCAACTTACAGACAGTACTGCTGATATCGAAGCTTCCAAATAGAAGTTCACAGACAGACGGTCTCTTTCTCTACAGCCTTGTAGTCGTTGAGCTAAAATCCAGCATTTGCAGTGCTGAAATAATGAGCTGTTTCTGTGCGCCTTAGCTTTTCTGTTCCTGCCGCCAGAAAGACACTTTCTAGGCATGCCGGGATGCCATGGGATAGAGGAGAAAGATGGTGCCCACTTAAAAGCCAATCTTGTGGACACTGCTCCTGGGGCTCACCCTCGTCTCCTCCAGGGTCTTTATGCTGCTGGGACTTGCAGGCCAGTCACTCTGGGGGCCCTGAGCTGAGGGTCTGGAAGCACTGGCCCTTGCTTCTCCGGTGCTGCTTCTGGATAGTCTAAGGGCCCAGACAAGTCCTGTTCTGTTGCCGAATCTCCACGACCAAGTGAGATCCAAATACGCGAAGAACAAATTCATGACAGAGATTGTGTCCGGTTTCACAGCTGAGCTTGGGACTCTGCTACAGCTCTTATATTGTTTACTGAAGTTCCTTTTGCCAAAAATGGTGCAAATCTAGGATGTACAACAGGCTAACTTGCTCATTGCTATACTAGAACACAGTTGCCGTTGTGGAGATAATTAGCATCTCTATCACATCACATAAATATGCCCCAGTGTGGGACAACTTGCTACGGTTTTCCCTGGTTGAGCTGACCCTCATGGCCATCCCGAGTGCCCACCTGCGAATTCCTGGTAGAGAACACTCATCTGCGGGCTCGGAAACCGCGAGCCGATGGCTCTATGGTAAGCCTGGGTGTTACTCTGCAGGACTCTATTTCTCATTTTTCGTAGAAGGTTAAGAATATGTGATTTAAACCCAGAAGTTCTAGATCAAGCCTACTCCTCTGTGCCATAAAGGCAATTCTGACTGGTGTTTAGACAAAGACACTTTCAAAATGGGAGATACTTACAGGAATAAACACAATTGGATCAAAATATAGTAACATTCTCTCTTATGATAAAGTAAGGAGGGCCAGAGCTCCTCACGCTGCTTCTGTCTCAGCAGAGCGGAGAAGCAGGCAGAGAGGGGCCCTGGGACACAAATGGCTAAAAGACAACTCCCCGTTGGCCCCTGACTGAGAGCTTTCAAAATTAACTCCCTCTGGTGAATTCTAACTAGTGAATCCCAGTCAGAAGCTCACCAGGACTTCTGAAAAGTGACTTCTACTCAGACCTCTTACATAACTGTTTGGAAAACACTGTAGGTATTAAAATGATTCCCACTGTGAAAATGGCTCCTTCTGTTCTACCCTGTTTTCTGCACAAAATTTTATGTAAATAACTTACTGGTTCTCAGGGGACTAAAGAGCAGGCAGATCTGCAAGTAAGCAAAGCACAGCTCCCACAACTGAGATACAAAGTTAAGCACATACACCAGGCAGGGAACAGGAGGCCTCCACCCTCTGCAGTCCCGGAGGTCTAGCGGGTTAGAAGAGGGAGGTAGGTCCTGAATGTGGGGAAAGTGACACAAGAGCACAGGCGCCAGGCACAAGAAGTGAAACCCTTCCCCACGCCCCAGAGCAGCCAGACCTGCTCAGCAGCGGCTCCTGCGGACCAGACAGAGGAGAGGCCTGCACGTCTCATCTAGTGAGCAAGCAAACATGTCTGCTACAGATCCTCATCGCCCATACTCACCACACTCCTGCTGGGAGTGTACTACGGATGTTGCTTTGGATCTAAATATTCAACACATTCGCGAAAGCGTGAGCCAAACAAGGCACTACCTTTTCAATAAATAACACTAGAACCAATTTGTCTGGGAGGAGGCACGCCAGCAAGTCACAGTGAGACTTCTAAGACTGGTACGCTGCTCCTGGCGTGCTGACCGACTTTCTAAGTGCGCTTGTACTTACTGGCATATTCCAAGACTAGTTAACAGTTTCATTAAACTAGTAAAAGTTTAAAAATAGCAAACAGGATAACAATTTTATTCACATTTTTACTGATGATTCTCAAATGTCTCTCTAGCTCTGGCATTTTCCCTAGTTGAATCTCTACCTTCTGTTCTGAGCAACATTTCCCATAGTCTCGGGACATGACAATCTCCACATGGATAATACTGAGAAGTTCTAGACCACATCTCCCTCCCGGCAACTGCTCTTGAATTCAGAGAGCAGGAATCCAGAGTGAAGTATCTCAGTGTTTGAGCTCCCCAGGCCTCTGAGGAGCAGCAGTGGTAGGAGCAGGAACACAAGTGTGCCAATTATCACAATACACTCTCCAGAAAGGTGACCTGGGCCCATTCTACAGATGAAGAAACTAAGGTTTAGATAAAAGAAATCTCCTGACCTGATCTGTCGCTAATCAGGAAGTGTTAAGGAGTAAATGAGATTTCAAAATAGGATTACTTGCTTGCAATTTGGTATAGAAATTTAGAGTATCATATTTCTTCAAACAACAGCCCTCTAAAAGAAAGTTTACATAGACACACATACATACTCGCTCTTTGAAGCACAAGCGTCAGAGATTGTACGTCCAAGTGAAAAATCACTCCACAAACAACCTGGCCTAATGCTTAGCTCTGCCACTACTAACTCCATCCCTCCCTCTCCGGGTACCTAGGCCTCTCTCTGGACTTCAAGTTTCCTCATGCATCTGGGCCTCCCACCATCTGTAAAGTGGCCACAGTGACACCTCTTGTTCTCACCACAGGGGGCCTCAGCAAGGCAGACAATAGAATGGCTAAATGCTTTCCAAAGAGACCCTGCTGATACATGTTTTGGCAACTTCCTTACCTGGAAATTCCTTTAGTACCTTGAGTATTAAATCAACCCTAGTTTTAACAAAAGAGAGGTGCTTCGGATCACATCCCAAGAAACTCAATGAATGGTACTTAGAACAAAAGCCCAAACCCAAGCCTGTCCATCTCTAAAAGAAGTCTTCTAGGAGCAAATTCAGTAGCTGGTTACTGACAAGGAGTAATAGGCATCCTCTGACCTGGTTCCTCTCCTTCGTAGCCTTGCAGAAGCAGAAGAACATGAAAACAAGAACCAGGGAAGTCAAGTTTAATAAGATCATTCTTCTACCCTCATTCTTCTATTCCTCAATCCACCATGATAAGGGATGGCTCCAGGTCTCTATCACTATTTTATTCAGCTCACCAACTGGCAGCCCACCACCGGTAAGATCAGCTCCAGAAATGGAACCCAGAGGGGCACTGATGCCCACAGTCCCTGCCTCATGGGGGTGTCAGTTAGTACAATCAGGGAGAATCTGAGTTGCAAGTTTCTGGGTATATCTAAACTCTTGGAAACACTCATTTTACAGACAGGGATCATACAGTATTTAAAACTTGCATGCCCACAAAAGCTGTCTATTTGTAACCGGCTATTTCCATCCCCTCCCACATTCTGTTCCTACGTGTGATCAAGATGCTCCTCCACTTAGCGGTGGCGGGTCCCTGTCCCCTCCCCTTGGATCTGGGTGGACTTTTGCAACAGTCTTGACCAATAGAATGTGACAGAAGTGATACCAGGTAAATTCTAAGGACAGGACATAAAAAGCAACACAGCTTGTGCCTGGCTCTCCCTCTGGCCTCGAGCCTTTGGCACCCTGAGTCACCATATTAAGAAGTCTGTGCCAAAGCCACCGTGCCCAGAGACGAGGACAGAGCCGCCTCAGGCTCACAGCGGTCCCAGCACTCGGCCTCTGGAGTCTTCCCAGCCCAGAACTGTAAGTGGAGGAGTCTTCACGACGGCCCAGCCCCACACCACCCCACTACAGCCTTAGAAAGAGCCCGCAAGTCAGAACTGCACGTTCAAATCACTCATTCCTCAATTCTGCCCCCACAGAAACTAGGAGTAATAGCAAATGATCCTTGCTTTAAGTTGGGGTAATTTTTATTGGGGGGGTGGAGGGACCTGCTCTGTAGCAACAGGAAAACGATACAAGATCTAACACAACAACTACAAAAACTTTCAATGTCAGGCAGCTTAGTTTTTAATCAACCAACCAACAACCTAATAAGACTTCAGACAGCTCACCAGCCCTGCCACTCCCTACAACTCACCCTTCTCTACTCTGCAGACCGCTCTCATCAGCACGTGCTGAGACGTGCCATGACGGCTGAGAATATGCTGCAGGCATAAGGGGGCCTGTCCACCACGCACCCCAGCACCAGAGCAGCGCCTGACACAAAGCAGGTGACCAGCAACCACTGCTTGGATGACAGGGAATGACATGGAGGTGAACTGGCTTGGCCTTCCCACACGGGTGACTCCTCGCCCACCTGCCCCAGCTGAACTCAGCTGTTTCCTGATGTGTTCACTGTTAAATTTCTGATGGTCTAATCACGACCCACAAAATGTTCTGATACCAGGCTCAGCACCAGGAGAGAAGCTGACGATTTCCATCTTCAACACACCTGTGCTCTAGTAAGCTCTTTCCACGTGGTCTCAAATGTCAAATAAAAGTTACTCCAATTTTAAAGACCACATGCCTAATGGGAAAATGACCCCAAGCTGGATGGCTTATCCAGTCAACTGGGCCCGCTGGCAAAGGCCACTGAGCCATCCTCTGTGTACCTGTCAATGCCTCTGAGTCTAAACGGCCACGCCAAGCACCCTGAGGTCCGCGAGCTATTGCGAGCCTAGCGAAGCCTCGCCACCGGGGGAGGCTCAGAGCGCGCCTCAGCGCACTTTCAAGTCAAATGCGAACTGGCTAGTTAAGCAGCAGCATTAACAGATGTAGAAATACCGCCAGCTAATACCTCCTGCCAATTACGGCTGCCCAGCTACCCCCATATTAAAAAGAACGCAACACTAGTAACAGAACCCAAAGGGCAAGAGAGGCTCCTACTCCCCGTGATGTCAGTGTGGAGTCTGTGCAAGCGTCCTTGTGAAGGCTTTGTAACTAAGTCATTTACAAGTTCACCTGCTTTTGCAAAGTAAATCTCAGGAGAGGAGAAAAGAGAAATAGAACTGAAAAAGAAATGTGGCTCATCTGTAAGTCACAAGGGACAAAGAAGCAGAAGCCTTTTGTGAAAGCCTGACTGGGCGTCTAGTCAGTGGTACCCAACGGAAACAGCGTGAACCCCAGTAAGCTTTCCCTTTCCAGTAGCCGTATTTTTAAAAGAAACATGTAAAATTAAATGTAATAATACACTTTGTCTGATTTGTCCCAATGATATCCTTTCAATGTGCAATCAAGATGTTCTTAATGAAATATTTTACTTCTTCCCCCTACTCAGTTTGGGAAACTCGGGGTATACATTGCACAGACAGCCATCTTGACCTGAACCGGCATGCTGCAGGTGCCAGACCGGCCACCTGCGGCCAGTGACCCCACACCGGACAGCATAGGTCTAGAATGCTCCTTGCTTCCTTTTGGTAAGACACTAAAACACCCAAAGCTCCTGAATTTTCTATTTGGCAGGTACAACAAATACGCCGTTAGAATGATAGACCCTGGCATCACATAGTCCAACAAAATAAAATTGCGAGGGTCTGTCTGTTATCTCAAATTAAGTGAAACATATCTTCCAGAAGAATTAAGGCAAATCCAGATGTTATCAGGACCTGCTCCACTTTCCAAACAGGGGACAATGAGGCTCTGATCAGTGTCAGGGACTGGCTTCACCTTCAGCCACAGCCATAAAAGGGGTTCCTGGTCTTTGTTACTCCTCCACAACAACAGGACTGGGCCCCAGGACCCTAATTTAACTTTATTCACCTTAAAGCATTTCCAAAAGGAGAAAATCTCTTTAGGAAATGTCTGGGGCAGGCAGGAGCAGAGCCCAGGGGATGGAGTGGTCACTGTTTTCTATTACACGCACCCTTCTGGTCTCTCATGTCGCCCCTGCAGAATGGCTGTCACAAGTTGAGTCCCTCGAGAAGGGTCCCCTGACCACAGACTGGAAATGGGCCCTACCCTGAGGGGGCTGCTTTTTTTTGTTTGTTTGTTTGGAACAATAATGCTCCCATGATACTTCACTCTTGCTGAAAACACTGGTATTGAGGAAGCATGAACACAGCTGTGTGTAAATTACACACACAAACAGATTAGATCTGTATATTTATAAGGAATACAAACATACTAATAGGGCATTTACATACACAGTTGGATACATCGGGTTGCATGCAGAGTGGAGAGTTTGAGTTCCAATGTATTTCCTTAAAATCCTACAACAAGAAAGGCTAGGCTAGGAAGTGTAAGTCAGGTTGCTCTTCTGGGCCCCCCCCCCCAACATGCAACCACCCCCAGAAATGGAGTATTGGAGAAATTATTTACGACTCTATGAAGAAGAAACCTCAAAAAGTGCTTTAAAATTCATTTTTATCGGGGCCTCCCTGCTGACATTAAAGTCTCAGCACTATCAAGCTATCACTAGCCGCTGTGGCCTGATTTTGATCCCGGGCCAAAGAGCTGCTCCCCTTGTTATAGAGCAGCCCCGATACTGAACGGGTTCCTGGCTGTGGGTCCTCACCCGCGCGCTTACAAGGGACTTATGAATACCCCACTACAGACACACACAAAAGGTTAATAAAAGGCTTATTTACAAGGGAAAAGGAAATAAGGAAAATGTACAACTCAGGGAGAAAATTGGGAAATAAAGTCTTTCATGCGTCCTACCCGATCCGACGACCTGGAAACCCAAAGTCACTCTCAGAGCTGGCCGGAAGCTGCGAGTTGGCGGAGAGCCAAAATGGGGGATTCCCCCCAAAGCCCACGTGTCTGCCTTTTCTATCCACCTGGCTGCTTAACCCCACCCTCAGGTCCCAGCCACCTTCCCTTTGGTGGTGATGGGATTTGGAGTTTCCAGTGTCTCTGGCTTTGACCTGGGGTGGGGGTGGAGTCCACAGAGCCTGTATGGAATTAGCTTTGGGACAGCCTTTTCCCCCTAACACCCTCAGCAGTGTATTTCAGTCAGTCTGCCTGTTCTGCTCCTCACTCTGTCTCTCAGAAATCCTCTCACCCCCCGCACCTCTGGCCTACACCCCAGCTCTTGTGTGCATAAATAAAAATTTAAAAATTCACTTTTTAGAAAAACAAATCAATGTGGGATAATTTTCATTGAAAAGATTATAATTATAAACTGGGGTGGGACAAGTGATGGCAGTGGACAGCAGCAGAAAGTGGGAAAAGAAATGTGAAAGTTTGGAATTATCACCCTAAGATGACCTCTCCCTTTCTCCCCCTCAGAAGCATACACAGGAAGAGGAAGGCTTAAGGGCCTGTTAACACAGCATGGGGGTTGGGCGTGGAGGGGGGCTTTGCATTTTTCAGCTAATTTTGAGGTATCCGGAGAAGAGCAACCAGCATTCTCTGCTCACTGTGTGACACCTACGACATAGTCACAGGCCCTGGTTCTATGTCCATTTCTATCAAGGCCCACAGATGACCCTTGCAAGCCACTAACATTCGTTGGGCTGAGTTTCTCAAGGACAGGGGCATACCAAGCATGCTAATTTACAAAAAATAAATAAATAAATAAATAAAAAACAACGAAAACCCAAAACACAACTGACTTACAATGTTGAGTATTCCAGTAAAAATTTTAAAATAGAGGGGCAGGGGGATAATCCAACAGAGTAAAAGTAATAACCTACACATATGTGGGCAGATACAATAACAAGTTCACTATAGGTTTACATTTTTACTCTTTAAAATTTTTGCAATAAAATCCTCCAACTGATAGTCTTTCTCTTTCATTTTTCTTGATGTGGTTTGTATAAACTCCTGGTTTAAAAAGGAAAAAAAAAAAGGCTCATTTCTGAGGCTTGGGTTTACCATGCTTATAGTTCCACCAATAAATCATCTCCCAATCTGGGCTTGGAAAAGCACTGGCCACGGTTTGATTGCTCCAGCCCCAGGTTGCCAGGCAACCAACACAAGGGGGAAGTCTAAGAAGCGCTGACAGATAGCCAAGTGGCTGAAACAACAGACTTCTCTCTGTCAAAAATGTGTTTCAGAGAGCCACTTCCCCACCTCTGCTCTCTGCTAAACACTACGTGATTGTAAAATCAAAATCAAAAGGCCACTGTAATAAAAACACACTTCCTGCTCAATTACTAATTGTTAAAGAGCTGTGGGGCGGCCCAGATCACACAGTGTATGGCAACAGAAATGCGATACTGTAAATGAGATAAAGTCAGCAGCACGCGAGGAACCTGCTCTCAATGCAGCCCTGTAGCTTCAAGTCAAGGAACCCGGTGTGTGGAGCAAATCAGCCACCTCAGAAAGCACCAGGAAGAAAATAATGAATGTTGAGATGTTAAAGAAACAAACCAAACAAAAACTAAGAAGCCACAGGTCCAGATTACTTAATAATAAAACCAAGGGCATCCTCAAGTGTTAAGACACGGTCTCGAGATAACAGAAGTTTCTGGCTGAGGGATTTCTTTTGGTGGAATAGGGGCAGACACTGTCCTTGTCCCTCAGAACCCACCCCTGGGGACTCCTCCAGGATTCCCTAGAGCTTGTCTGCAAACTAGACTTCAGAGATACCAGAATCCTTCAGATAACACCTGACTATACAGGCCTGAGGTCTGACAGTCCACAGCTGAGCCAGTGTCATTGTACCACAACCCCACTGAGAGTCAGCTCCATATCCCACCCCCCCATCATCTTATTGAAACTGTCACCTGGAATCCTCTGGAATCTGACTCCAGTATCTGGAAAGCTGAGAGCTCCCACAGGAGTCCTCATCCCCCATGTGCCAGGGACCCTCCAGTCAGCCTGACAAAGCCTAACCTCTCCTAAAGACAGTTTTTAAGGGTCTTAAATAAAACATGGAATTACAAAGAAAATCAGCTATGTTGAAATCCAGTTATCAAAACATTTTTCAAGAAACTGTAAACGTGTGCCTAATTAACATATTAAATAACAAAATCTAGCTGAGGATTCTGGTATTTATGGGGGGGTGGGGTTGGTGTTTGTTGTTTTATAATATGAGCTCAGATTATTATAAACTCCTGCAGGGCAAGGACAGTAATTTATTCATTACTTAATCACCAAAGTGCGGCCTGGTTCACTGCCCAAGGCTGAATCCTGGAAGAGGTGGGGGTGGGGGTGGGGGGGCTTGCAAGCTCCTTCGGCATGGCCAGCCCAGATTTTGAAGGGTGGAGGGAAGGCTGATTTCCGTGGGCCCGAAAGTGGGGCTTGCAAATAAAATTTTGTAGGTCCACAGTCTGCAAACTGGGCTGTACAGACACCACAGACATCCTGAAGGGCACAAGCATGTGGCTAATCTCTTAAGGGAACTCACTTCCAAACCCTCTTCCCTATTAACACATCTGCCCAAGAAGAGCGCTGTGAGGAAAGGGCAGCTCTCCTCTACCTTCCCTTTCACAAGGGCCTCCTCACTCCACAAACAAAGTCCGCCTCTCTCCCATCTGGAAGGCTGGGGCGGCACTGCCCTAGCACAGGCACTCCGAAGCAACAAACAAAGGGTCAATTCACACACCAAGGCTGGTGTGGACACAGTGACTAACTCTCAGGTCACGATAAGAAAGTCTTGTGCAAGTCAGGTACTTTCCGATTCTGTGCTTTCAAGAGAATTGGAGGAGGATCATGTGGCCGTGCCACGTGACAGATTAGTGAGCACCGAGTCTCAAGATCAATTATATTTTAGCATTATTCGGGGAGGCATTCCAGGGACTGGGTGTCACTGTAACAAACGGTAATTCCCATCGAACCCTCCATGTACACAAGGCTTCGAGGACTTCTATCTATAAACTAGGAATGAAATCAATGCAAACATGGCCTCATTTGAGCAAGCCATAGCCATCCAAGAATATGTTTAAAAACCCCAATCCATCTTTCTTCCAATATGATTAAAGTGAATTTTATTAACACTTAGAATACCCATTTTGATCAACTGTACTTGTTATGAGAACACAATCGGAGGGAATTCTCAGCACGGTGACCTTCCCCGCTTGAGGAAGCAGCAGTATCCGTGCATTCTGCTGCACGCTGTGTGCCAGGGGAGGACCGCGGGGGCTGGACAGCAGACCCGATGCCAAGCGCCTCACCGCAGGGATACGTCTCTGGGGCAGTTGAGTGAAAGCAGAGTTAAAGGGGGAGAGATAAGAAGAGGCAAAATTTTACCGCTGAAAAGGTTTGCATTCATGTACTCTTAAAACAGATGATAATGAGTATGATTAGCTATGGCATTCAAAATCCACTAGGTATATTTAAGAGTGATGGGCACTTTTATTTTCAAATGTCAATGTTTGTAATATGTTAGATATCACATCCTTGTGATGTGATTTAGCCGCGGGGTGGGGGAGGAAGCTTTAGGTTAAATTCTTTTACTGGGTACCCCTGTATGCACTAAAGGAAGAGGAAGCAATGCCTGGCAGTGCTGGGGGTGCTCCCGCAGCTCAGCTAGAGGTGTTACATTCTGATTTTACTGAACAAAGCCAAACCAGGGCTACTGGAAACACTTTCTAGAATGCCCGATAGATCAGCCCCCTAAAGACCCTGTGCTGTGGGGCTGCTGTCCCCCTCAAGGCAAAGACCACCGTTTATTTCAATTCCAACCCTGATAGGGTGGCTTCATGGTTCAGGAAAAGGGCACAAGCTTTTTCAGGCTGCAAAGCAAATTCTCAGTGTCCTCCACCCCAGCGTCAGCACTACCCACACCTGCATGTGTAATCACGTGGATTCCCAGCTTTCATTTCCGCTCAGAGGGCGACAGCGCCCCATGAAACAACACCATCGAGGAAGGTGCAGGACGGAGTGCCCATGAGTGGCGAATGGACTGCCAACCTGCCCCACTGCACTAGATCCCCTCAGCCGGCCCCGCAGCGCCTCAGCCACACCAGATTCTCCTCCACCAGGTTTGGTCTGGAGTCTGTGTAAGGCTCCTGGGCTGGGCCTTCACTTGCCATCGGTATGACCCTAAGTGAGTTTACTTACTGTCTCGCCCCTCTGTTTTGTGTACCCCCACAGGCACCTGCCACAGCCCAGTGCACGAGGCTGTGGGCCTGAGGCCCACCCCTGTCACTGTCTCTCCCTGGGAGGCATCGGCCACCAGAGCCTCGCACAAAGTCCCTTGTACCTACAAGACAGGCTCTTCCTGAATGTTCCTCTAGCAAGAATTCCTATTCTAGCACCTGAGCGTTTCAGAGCCGAAAAGGGCCGAACTGTGCATCCCCTCACTGCTGCGCGGGGACCAGGACTCACCACAGTCCAGTATCGGTCAGAGGCAGGGGCTCGGCCAGAAACATGTCTAGTCACACTTCTGCTTTCTACCAACTTTAATTACATGACTGGGAGGCAGTTTGCTGCAGACAGATGAGTTATTTGAGAAAAGAAGAAGTGAAGGGAGGAGACAGAAACAAAAAAAAGGGGGGGGGGGAGGCAAAACTGGAGTTTCTTATTTTTAAGTAAATCACAAACGAGCGATACCAGGACCCAAGGCGGAAAACGTGTGGAGGCAGCCGGCACAGCAGCACGGTCTATTCTCCAAGACCGCTCAGGTGACAATGGAAGAGCCCCGCTGCTGCCCAGCAAGCAGGCCTGGAATTCCAGGGCCCTCGCCACGCAGTCTAGGGTAGCTACCAGCAAGCAGAATACTCTCAGGCCTAACAGAGGACGAAAGACATGTTCTTAATATTGAAGGAAAAGAATCATCTACCCATTACGCTCCTTTACATCTTTTCTTTTTTTTACTTTAGTCTTAGGCCTCTTTGAGAAAAGAGGACACTGAGGAAACATGGAAGAAAATGAAACATGGAAGAAAATGATCTAAAAGGATCACCACATGCTAGAAACCCTTTGGGTTTAGCCACAACTTTTCCCTGTTCTCTCTCCAGGCCCCAAACTGACCATGACATTATCAGCAAGGGGTTGACAAGAACCAAATCCTTCTCCTCTAAAATTTCCCTCAGTCTGAAATGTCCCAAATCCCTTCATTAAAATCGTTTTGGCATTTAAAAATATCTTGTTAAATATTTTCGAGGGTTCCCCCGTGTTGGAAAGTACATGTCTGTGCAGAGTTCACACTTCAGAGACCAGCTACAGGGTTTCCCCTCTACCGCACAGTTCCTGTCCATCTCTCCTTTCAGCCAAATTCGGTCTGTTCTAAGCTCTAAGAAGCCCACAAGTTCTGAAGGCATCTCAGTCCTGAAGGAGCAGTTCACAGGCAAGTGAAATGTGGCCTGAAAGATCAGCAATGGCTGGTTAAGTAGCATGAATCATTAGAAAAACTCCTGACTGGCTGGAATTAAGAGACAGTGTCCTCCAATCCTCTACGCAGCTGCAGCAGCCTTGGAGAAGGCAAGGCAGCTCCCAGGCCACACAGCCCTTGAGTCTAAGTTGCTTCCTAGAGGTCCACCTGAATAGACTCAGCAGGTGTCTACTCCTCAGGTGTCCCGTCCCAAGGCCCACTCCACAACGACTGTGTGCCAGCAGGCCACTGCTATTTCCGTCCCCAGAGCTGAGGCAGCGCAGAGCGTAACATTTGTTGAATAACCGAGGAAACAAACAGCACAAGATATTCTGGAACCAGCACCCCAATCTGTAATATTACATTCCCAATCATCTTCTAGTCCCAAGTCCTGCTTCCTCACCACCTGCCTGCATCTTTAAGCTCCACAAGCTAATTCAGCTCAACTCCGTTTGACATTTCCTGGCTCAAGAGCCCCACTGAGGAGCAGGGCACCCAGGAAACACTGCACCGAGGACCATGCATCTGAACAGCAGCTCCCCGTTCTTTCTAGCTCCTACCTGCTGCAGCCAGTGGGGCTTCTCTAGCAAAGCTGAGCAGAGCCTGGGGGCCAGCTGCTGGACAGCAGGCTCTGGGAACTGCTCTATACCTCAAGGCAGTCCCTGCTCCTGCTTGTGACACAGCCTCTTCATCTGGCAATCGTGACCCCAGACACATAATAAAGGTCTTACTTTTTTACTCTGTTAGGCCTCTTAGTGCCCACCTGTTATCTCACTCACCTCAATTCTACTCCGCCTTGGCTGTGCAACAGAGCCCAGCACCCTGGATGAGACCCGGTCACAGGCTCACGTGGACTCCTCTAGTCCTCCCTGGTGTGACCCCAGCGCAGTGATGGCTGGGAGCCCCTGCTGTCAACTGACAGCGCTCACCAGGACCACAGCCCTGAGCCAGCACCTATCCTCAGATTTAGAACAAGGACACCCCAGAACTTCTGGCCTAACTGGCTGGCGTACCATCCGGGCCCCAGAACACTTGATGGCAAGGTTTCAGAACCACTGATTCTCTTCTCCACCCACTTCAGTTCACCCCATGTTACGCTAGACTATATTCCAACGACAGCTCCAGTCCTACCACTCCCCACATTCAAAAATATATACTTACTCATTATTTCCTATTAATTGTGTTTAAATGTCTCAGTTAAGAGTGGGAGGCTCTAAACAAGCTATCTTATCCACCAACAGCTTCATTCAAACTGGGAACCGGCTACTCTGCCACCCGCCCACACTCTTTTATGCCTTTCTCCTTCCACTAACATCTATCACGTCTGCCCAGAGAAAGGAGCCTTCCTCCAGGGCTCCTCGCCTCCAGCCCCTCCAGATAAGCCGCTCCGGACCCCAGCACACTGCCAGAAGAGGAGGCACTCAGGCAGTCTTCAGTGCATAGTGGCTACCTCCTCTCCAGGTTGCCTGTGGTGACAACCTCCAACTCGAGTGCTCATGTACACCCACTGCCAGAATCAGTCAAGGATGCCACACGGCCAGGCAATCATCAAGGTTAGTGGCGACGCCCGTGGAGATCTTAGCAGTTAAAGAACAAATGTGGTTGATTTGTCTGAAGTCAGTAATAAATTCCCTTTCTGCTGGATGAGGGAAATCAACACTGTTTATTATCTTGTTTCTAAACAACTAAGGTAGATACAGAAAGTGCCACCCGACTAAGAGAAGAACACCCCAACCAGAGTGGACATGAAGGGCCAGCAGCAGTCACGGCGGACAAGACTATCAGGGACCCCCGGGAGGTCAGCACCGCAGTGTGGAAATGCAGTGGAATTCAACTCAGCAGAGGGAGGAGAAAGAAGTTCCTCCCCTCACTCTCTCGCCGTTCATAATATTCTGGAGGCATATACAAAGTTGGTGATCCAGAAACAAACAGTAATGTTTGATTTTGAGCTTTACAAGTCCACCACCCCCGTAAAGATCCTCTTCTTCAGGGCCCCCCTCCCCACACATGAATGTCCTCTTGACAAGGAATTCTGCAGCCTGAAGTGATTTCAAAACAGTGGAAGATGGTATTGTGAAGCTTAATGACTCCCCTAAATGTGTGAGCAACCTCAAAAAAATGTATGGCCTAAAAGCAACATCATCCAAGTGGACTCTTGTAATGTCTGACAGGAATTTGAGAGAGAAGCTGAGGGAGGGTAAGAGTGAAAGCAGGAGGGAGGGAGGGTCTAGGGAAGGAGGGAGGGAGGATGAGTGGTTTTAAGGAGGAAGATAAACTACAAGGTCAGGCTGCTCTGAGGTCAAAACTTGGGCAGCTGACATAGAAGCTGGGCAGTCTCTCAAAGGAGGGTCGGAAAATAAATTTCTAAGTTTTGTTATTGCTTAAGAATTGGAAAGTTTCATTCCTGTAGGCTGGTCGGAGAGGGAGGATCCTAAACAGAATCCATCCCCGTGGAACTGGTTTGCCTGATGAAATGGAGGCCCGAGCAGCCAGGAGCCCAGGCCCAGGGAGCAGAGCCGGGCGCCAGGGCCTTCTAGCAGCAGCTACCTGGTTTCCGGGGTTGAGGTCAGGTGGGCCTGGGTCCTGCTTGAACCGTGCTTCCTAAGACCTTGTTCAACTAACTTCCTAAAACTCTTTCAAAACTAACTCTTTGACCCTAATGAACTAGAGGTCCCAGATGGAGAAAGAAAATGACTAACATTTAAGAGGAAAGTGCCTGTTAGGAAAGCAGCTTAAGCACAACCGAGGGACCCGACTTCAGGACCAGTGGCTCTTAGAGAAGTCCAGCGCTGGCAGAAGCCACGGGCCTGAGGGTACACAAAGCAAGGCCCCCCGGCAATGGAGCACATCCGGCCCACTCTGGTCTAGTGAGAACGGTCCTCAGCATACATTCCTGGAGGCCAGAAGGTTTCGTTTTATTACTGTTGATGGAAAGATTAGAAAAAATATTTATTATCAAAATTTACAGATCAGCTACAAGGGGAAAGCAAGCGCTCAGCACTGAAAGGACTCGTCGTGCAGCGAGTTCTCTGCTCGTTTCAGCAGAGGCCCCCACGAGCCTTGGAGCAAACATCTGCCCAATTTTCTGCCTGGAAAGGGAAAGGGCGGTGCGGGCTGCACACCAAGGTTGCAGCCATGTCCAGGTCTCCTGTCACACACACCTGCTAGCTCTGGCAAGGTGTGTCCCCTCCTCCCTTATCACGTCTTAGGCAATAAAAACCCAAGGGAGGTAGAGGCAGCCATCAGTTTGAAGACCCAGTGTCAGGCTAGGAAGCTCCTGGGCTGGTTCCCGCGGAGCCCGTGGTGCCTGCCACACACCATGGGCAACTCAGGCAGCAGCAGGGGCTCGAGGATCCCCTGGGAGAGCGCAGGTGAAGAGGTTGGGGGCCTGCTTCCTGGGACCACCCAGCTGTAAACCAGAACTTCCTGCAACCCTCCTTGGGTTCAATTAAGGAGCTAGAGCAGCTCCAAGAAGTCAGGAAACCATTTACTCACCAGATCGCTGACTGTTAGAAAGGCTATAAAATAATAAAAGGACACTCATCAACAGCCAGAGGGGGATGGAGACAGGCAGGGCGAGGTGCCAAAGAACTTCTGTCTCAAGGAGTCTGGGGTCCAGCAAAGTGGCATGTGGAAGTGTCCTGGTGCCCTAGCCCAAAGTGCTTTAAAACTCTCCCGTTGGGGTATTAAGGGGATTTATGACTAACTCATTGGCCATGAGTCATGGAACAACCTCGACCCCCTCCCCTCTCTGAAGGTCTGGGTGGGGTACAAGTTCCAACCTCTCATCACCTGGCTGGCTCCACAGGCAATCCACCCTCAGCCTCAAGATGCCTCCCAGAGTCACCACATTCACAGAACAAGAGACCACTTTACCACTCTCAACATTTAGAAAATTCCAAGGGTTTTTGGAGCTGTGAGTCAATAACCAAACAAATACATGAGAAATCTACGCAGGTATTGGAGTGACTAAATATCTATTCTTCTCCTGGGTCACCATATCACACAGGCCTCCGACTCTCAAGTCAGCCTTTCACGCCTGTGCTGCCCTATGCAGGAGAAGCCAATGTCGCTACAGCAGGGAGAGCTCAGCCCAGAGGGTCCCTGTACTGAAATGACTGGACAATCTGAGGGTAGAAAACAGCCTCCCCCAGGTTTCTCTGTTCTTCAACACAAACAACAGAGCGTCAGCCCTGCTCCAGGTGCAGGGCTAGGTTCTGCAGATATGAGAACAAGCTTGCACCCCCTGCCTCGAGCCTCCCCGGTCCAGTGTGGAAGCACCAACCCAGCGGCTAAGGCTTTCCACGGGCCCCCAAAACACATAACTGTGTGAGCCTTCAGAGGGCACAGGAGAGCCCCCAGGGCCACAACCATCAATGCCAGCTCACCCCTATTCTACAGCTCTTGGTGCGATGCAACCTCTGGAGAGGGGACTCTGCTGGGGACACTACCGCGTGGGCCAGCACCCTCGGTCCGGGCCTTCAGGCTCAGCAACACCAAGCCCACAGCACGCAAGTGCCAAGGGAAAGGGCAGCTGGCCTGCTGCGTCTAGTAGCAGGATCCGGCGGCATCTTCCCTGAGCTGAGTGTCAAAAACAGGGTTTATTGCCCAAGAGAGAAAGATTTTGAAAACACTGTCTCTCTTGACAAGAATGCGTAATTCAGGGTCGGAAAGCCTTGGTCCTAAAGGCTTTCTTCATTACCCGAACAAAATCTGTGAGGAAGTGTGTAGTGACGTTGAGTAAATACTACTTCAAGAAGGCAGCCCACGGGAGGGAAGGTGCCCAAGGGAACATGGTGGAGGACTGTGGGGCACTGGTGAAGGGCAGGGTGTGAGAGTCATTTGTCCAGGCTTGAATCTATAAATCCCAGAGCATTTGCAAAGATATAAACATAATTTGAAAAGAAAACAAAAGGCACCTTTTCCTTTCAGGTTTTTTATTTATTTATTTTTTTGCCGCCAAAGAAAAAAAACAACTTTCTTACAAATGCTGAATTCAAAGTAAGCATTTGCAGTAAACGAGTGACAATACCAAAATGCTCTGGTCTTGGTAAGAGGAGCTGCAGGAACCCAACTCAGAACCTCTACAACCAACCAGTTACAAACTCTTCCAGAAGATGACCTGGAAGGAGAAAACAGAGCTCCCACTGGGGAGCTCACAGCTGCTTAACATCATGTAACTCTGAGGCACAAGTTAGGCGTGACCAGCACTGGTCTAAGATCCCCCAGAACCGGATCCCCATTACCTTTCTGACCTCATTTCTTCCTACTCTTCTCCTGCTCTCCCTGCTCCATCCACACTGGCATCCCTACTATTCCCTGAACGTACCACAGAGCTGCTTCCACCTCAGGGCCTTTGCACTTACCATTTTACTGAACCAGCACTCTCTTCCCCAAAATATTTGCAAGATCAGTTCCCTCATGTTTTTTTAGTTCCCACCACCCCTTACATCATGTGTCTTTCCTGCGATGTCTTCCTCTTAGGCGCTTATTTTAGCACACTGAGTGTAGCGCTCAGTGACCTTGCTTCACCGTTGTCTCTGGGTGAAGGTCGGCTCCACGAGCATATTCTGTTTCGAGCATATTCTGTTTCGTGTCACCATCATGTAGAATGGAGCCTGGCAGCATGCTGGTGCTCTATAAATATTTGCAGCACAAACGAATAATTTCAACCAGTAAACTAAAATCAGATCTGAGTAAGGAGCCTGGTGGGGACCATGCCATCTACCCAGCCCAACACCAGGTACCAGGAAGGCAGAACCAGAGAGAAGCCCTGGACCGGACAGCGGGTGAGGCCAGTTCTGAGACCGTCTCTCCCCTTTATGATCAACAAACATATTCCGCTTCCCAACACTTCAGTACTTTGCTTTATATGTGAAGAAAATGCACAGGAATTTACTCATATAAAGGTACTTCGGGAAAATGTCTAAAAGCAGGTGCTGAAACATCAGTTGCAGGCGCCACTAAACATGCGAGGTGTCGGTGTCGGGGAGGAAGAAAACGCGATTAGGAAATGCATAAAAGCAGGCTGGCACTCAAGGGAGGGGAGCAGCGCGGGTCCTGCGGGCTCCGAGGCCCTTATCATCGCTGCCTAAGAGAGACATTCCATGTAACAACCAAGAGTGGCGAGAGTGGAGACCGCCGTGATGAGGTGCCTCCTGTCCTGCAGCGGTCCCATTTTTTACCTCCTGTTTCTTTCCCTGACGCCTGAATTCCAGGCCAGCACGGCGAGCCTCACCTCTGGAAATGTAAGGCTGCGGCGTCACTCTCCACGGTGCTCTGTACACACACACTGAAACTGACTTCAGTTCTGTTGCTAAGAAACTGCAGGAGGAAAGGGTTTTCCATCCTCTTCATTTATAAAATAACCACTTTTGTCTGTGGGAGAACAAATGCAGTCTCTCAAGTCCCCTTGTATCTCATTTTCATTTTTTAAATGAACAGAGGAGATGCCGGAGAGGATGAAGTGTGTGCTAGCTCCGTGTTTCACGTGCCCTTGGACATGAGACGGAAAACATGCTCCAATCACCCACCCTCCAGCCTGTGCCACTCTTCCGAGCCGAAGATTTTCCCTGCTGCTCCCCACTTCGAGGAAAAATGAAAAATGTACCATTAAAAATTACTCCTTGATTGTAAAAGATTATCTTGAACAACAAGGAATAATTTAGGGCACACTGCATTCAACATGGAATTTCTCTTCTGCTTTGTCCCAATGCCTGAAAACAAAAACATACAGCCCCAAAGAACAATAAAACTGAGAGCTGACTTTAAAACATATACCTAAAATTAGGGCTAGGGGATAGGACATTTAAAAACATTGGTTAAGGGGGCCTCCCCGGTGGCGCAGCGGTTGAGCGCTGGGTTGCGAAGCTGCCCGTGGCCTCTGCGGCGCCAGTTCGATCCCCAGCTGTTCCCCGCCACCGGAGGAGGGTCCCACATGGCGCGCAGACCTCTCCTGCCGCCCGCTGCTCCCCTCAGCAGTGTACTTCGGTCCTTCTGCCTGCTCTGCTCCCCGCTCTGGCTCTGGTGAATTCTCTCACCCTCCCGCGCTTCTGACTGTACCCAGTGTATGTATAAACAAACAAACAAATTAATAAATAAATAAAAACATGCCTCTATAAAAAAAAAAAAATAAAATAAAAAATAAAAACATTGGTTAAATGGAATGAGAAACGGAATGAACTTATTTGAAAAGAAAGAGAAAAACAGGCATAACTTCTCTGACAGTAGAAGAAAAGGCAGACTAGAAAGCAACTAAGCTATATATATGAAAAGCAAGGTCACGGCTGAATTTGTTGATTTAACCCAGAGGCAACTTCTACTGACATGAAATACTGAAACGAATTTTTGAAATCTCTCTCCCCTTCTAATGGCTAGCCTCTCTCATTTACTAAAAAATTTTAAAATACATTTCTCTTTACAGCTTGTTACACAGTAGATTCTTTCTGCAAACTGACTGACAAAATTGATTGCCTTATACCAACTTTACTGCACATATAACTGATTTTTAATTTGCTGTCTCATTTCCAAAAGGATTTGACAATAAACTACCTTATTAACTTCTTTAAGCAGGGTTTGGTTCAAAAGCTCATGGGAGTTAATCACAGGAAAAATTGCTCACTTTCATTAATGCTTAAAATATTAAGTAAACCTTACCTGGATCTACATTTCCTGTTTTTAATATTAAGGACTGACCTTCACCATAGAACACAGTAAGAAAACGCCACGTAAGTAATATATGTATTACTATTGTGTACATATGTTAACATTGTATTTCTCTTAATTTCCTCCTCTTGTTTGAAAATTAAATTGTTCATAAGAAACAGTACCAATTTCAGTTAAAACTAGAGAAATGGTAATCAGCTAAGACAAAAATCTACTTCAATTCAAAATTTACTAAGCCCCTATTTTGTGTTGCACTAAATGTACGGCATATACACATATAGAACATGTCTATTTCAGGCTAACAGCAAAGTTCCCAAGTGAACTATAAAAATTTCCAGATTAAGATTTCTTTAAAAAGTATTTCCATGTTGGGATTCATTTGCATGTACGCAAAACTACACACATTAACTCTGGCATAAACCTGGAGTGTATGTCATCAAGGACCCAGGCAAAGCTCAAAACCAGGAAACTGAGCCAGTGGTGAGGCTTTAAAGGCCCTTTAATAATGTTTGCATAAGTTTTAAAAATAGAGATTGTTCACATACAATTTATAAAACAGCCCCCAAAATGGACAGAATTATATTAACTAATGATATAGGATCCTATCATCAACATTTTTTGAATGATCCTATGAAAGGCTCGACAATCCTGGAATTTTTTCCATTCCTTAAATAGTGAAGCCTCCTCTGTACTGAAGAGAGAAAATTCAAGACTCAGCCCCTAGGTTACACACATCTTAAAACGCATGTGCCAACCGCTGGAGGCTGTGGCGCCCTAATCATCACCTGTTTCACCACCACAGCCCCCTGCTGCTCTAGGGCTTTCAAGCTCCTTGAGCTGTGAACTCCACTTTCTAGAGCTGCCACACAAACAGTAAACAAAACTCATTGTGCTTTCACCCCACTAAGCAGCTCTGTCTTCTAGCTCACCCAGATGCCAGAAGGGGGCAAGCCAACGTTTTCTTGAGCAGTCACTCCCAAAATGGCACAACAGAGGCATATGAAGCTGCTGCCTAGGAAAGATCTGGCAAACAGCTGGGTATATCCTGCATAAGGCAAACCTTAACCAGCTGCAGAGATTCACGGGGTCACAAATATTCAGAAACTTAGTTCACCATGTTAATTCAACTTTGAAAGGATTTTCATTTATATTTATGATAAACTGAGCTTTAAATTAAAGAAAGGTTTAGATGCTTTAAAATTTATGAATCTTTGTAAATCCACATACACGGTCAATTAAAGTTTATCACCATCAGGTGATAACTATCTTTGGATAAAAACTTCAGAGGTTATTTGTAGCGAGGCTGTTCCCCACACTGCATTACCATCAAGGTATAAATTACAGCTGCCCAAGATGAAGTTTAACATCCTGCAGTAAGCACCAAAACGTTCACCTTACTCAACACTTGTTTTGCTGCAAGTTAATTCAACACGAAAACAATTTCCGGGTGGACAGGAAGCAAAGGGGGAAATGCGCAGCTCAGTAGAAGTCCTGATCTCACAAACTTGCAAGCCAGGCTAAACCTACAAGGGAAATGCAGGCCCTGAATTTTAAAAAGAATTCAATTAGCATCCCCAGTATTTCCATAATCAACAGCTGAATGCTAATTACGATCACAGCATCCAGCAGCAGTGGAATCCCAGTGCAATAAGTAACAACACAACAGCAGCAAGTGCCACCTTCAGCTTGCATGCATAAGTAAACAGAATTAATAACTATCCAAGCATGGAAGGGTGACTTAATCTGTTTCGATTAGGTGCAGTTCAGCCTGAGGCCTTTGTGTTATATTTAAATGTGTTCATCATGTTTAATTAAAAACCTAATAATCAAGGGTTTTGGTTTTTTTACTAAAAGTTCTGATCTGTTTTCCCCCCTTTCTCTTTTACAAGTCTGACTGGTTTGGATGGCTTCCTGAAAAGGAATATTTTTAGTATAAAATAAGAGAAACTGGCTAACATCAACCTGAACTCTCAAATGCAGAAGCAGCCATTACTGTGGCCCCGACCCTACCCCCACCTTGAGACTGAACAAGCTTCATGAATTTCTTTTAAAAAGCTGCTCTGCTGTGAGGGATCTGTGTGACTGGGAGACTTTGCCACGAGCTGGCTTCGAAGGCGCTTCCCACAATCACGCCATTAAGGAGAGTTCATTTGTCACCACCTGGCCTCAAATTTAACAGAAATTGGCACAAATCTGGCTTTAGTTCAACAAGATTCAAAGTATCTCAGGCCCAAAGCAACTTCAGTAAGAAATACTATATCTATACACACGTAACACGTAAACGGTCACAAGAAATGCCTAATGTGATGAAAGGCCTCCCGATGTGTAATTTTGTGGCCTGAGAGCTCAAGCATTGGTGATTATCTGAAAGACCAAGGAAGAAGAGGCTGGGGAGTATCATTATTATTAAGAACAGTAATAACTGGGGAGCTTTCCCAAAAGTAAAATGTTTAAGGGCAACTTTGGATGCATGTTGTAGGGTAAGGAAAAAATGTCAGGCTTTTCTGCCCTCCCGCCATCAGGATAGATGATGGATCTGCAGTCCTGAATGCATGCCTGATGGCAGCACCTGGAGTAGGGTGTGGGCCTAGGTAGATGAGATCCACCTGGGCTAAGACTGTGCTTTTTAAGGGCGGCATCACGGGGACGCCAGTAGAAGCCAAGAAGCCAAGAACGAGCAGAAGCCGAGAGAGAAGCAAGAGAAGCAGACGCTGAGAGAAGGCCGGAGAACTCAGATAGAGTGAAGACTTGCTGGGGGCCAGGAGGCTGGCAGGCCTCCTGGCCCCCCAGCACCCCTGCCTGTGTACCGGGTAAATCCCAATAAAAAGACCTGCAAAAAGCCACTAAGGACTCTGACTCCTCCTTCACCTGGTCTGCATGGGATCAGAAAACCTGCTCAGTGGTCATTCCTGCCTCTACACATGTGTAAGTGTTTCTCCTTGATGCTGATTTTCACTTATTACCTAACACAAGGTCCAAAATGCTGGATTACCGAGAAGACTCTTTAAAAGCACTAACCTTGAATAAAGAGCTGTCAGTGTTCCTCAAACCCCTCACAGGTACAGACATCATTCACACCATTAGTAAGTCCCCACTCTTAAGTTTGCAAACTAGGAGGCCATCGGCTCAGAAATGAAGCCGGAAAGCTGGTGATGACAGGAAAGCTAGCAGGCAGAGGCCAAGCACCAAGCGCCAGCCCAGAGGCCGATGGAAGACGCAGCTGAGGAGAGGCACTATCGAGGTGAATGCACAGATGGGCTCAGCCTGGAGGACTGTCAGAGTTTGGGTGGGTGAGAGAGCGGTCTATGGCAGAGCACAGGCCCCAGGAGAGGCAGGAGGCACAGTCAAAGGGGCGCACTGCCCCCCTGGCACACACAGGCCTCAGCGCAAGCAAACGGAAGGCAAACAGCGTCATGGGCACTGCTGTAGTCAGACCAGCAGCTGGGTGCACTGGAGGCAATGAAGTTTAAAAATAACCCGATGTCCATGCAGGCAGAAAACTGAGATGGGAAAAAGTGGGGGAGGCAAGCCTGTGGACTTATTTTAGTAAGGACACATCTGTTTTGCTTTCTTTCTGTAATTCCTGGGGTAGAAAAAATGTGGAGGGGGCCATGCAGAGCAGGCATTTTCCCACAGTCCCGACCAGTGAACACCAGGAGGGTCTCGCTGGTGTCTGCACCTCGCCGTGCATGCAACTTTCAAAGATGTGATCTAGATGCATTTATCAGATGCCTATTTCAGCCTATCAGTTATTAAGCCACTGTCTGGTTCACTTTTGAGGTATTATGAAATAAAGCTTAACTTCCCATAAATAAGGGGGCTACCTGATCCCTCAGCTCTCAAGGCTGGGTAACCACCAAACACTTCTCAGAACTCACACTGAGATAAGGGGTGCAGGGGGTGAAAATGGGACAGGCCCACAGAATCCTTGCGCGGATCACCTCCAGCCCCAGGACGCAGCCTCGGATGCCCAGCACTTATGAGCTACAGCTTCCTATTCCAGAACCAAGTGGGGCCTTACCCCAGTTCTTGTATGTATAAATAAATTAAAAAAAAAAAAACTTAAAAAAAAAAAAAGATTTGCTTTGGGGGAAAAAAAACAAACAGAAACTTTGTCATAAAAACCCGGAGCCCTCCCCACCCACCTCTCCTACACACTCCTGCAGACACAGTCTTGCCTATTTCTCGAACGTGCCAGGCACGTTCTCTTTTTTCCAGTATCCAAGAAGCTCACCTACTTCACTAATGTCTAATGTCATAAGCTTCACTAATGTCTCCACTCAAGTGATGCTTTCCAGGCCTTTCCCTCTCCTACCAATGGATTCCCTTCCTCCTCGCCTGGCTCCATCTCCCCAGTGCCTGCCCCCACGCCACACAGCCCGATTCTTGGATACTCTCAAGTCACGTGCCTTGTGCAGAGGGAGCCTGTGCACTCCTAGCATAGCACCTGGTACATAAGGAACATCAATAAATATTGCTTAAAATAAACAAACAAAATCCGAGCAGGATCAAGAAAACACCTAAAATTTCTCTTCTTAGCATTTTTAAAATATCAATCGGCACGTTTTGTCCATGCCAGCCTTCATCTCGGTTTCATTAAACCCACAGGCAAACGCAAAGCAGCAGCACTCAGTTGACCACTGAATTTGCAGCAACACAAGAAACCTGTAACGTTACCTTCTGTAAGCAATACCGTTCGAAAGTCACAAGACAGGATGTCTCATGAGGACTCTTGGCTCCTGGTAGGGAGCCCAGGGCTTTGCAAATCTGTGTTCCTGGACTCATTTCTCTCCCAAGCTCTTCAGTGGGCCACAGTGACAGAATAAACACGTCATGCCACTGTGTTTAGCCAAGTCTATGCGTCCTGCTTTAGACCAATGTCCTTCAAGAGGTCAGGGGCCTTACCAGTCCTCAAAATGGAAACAAGTCACCAGCCCTACTCAAAGTTATATGCCAATCAGTTTTAACATGCTTAAAATAGGAAGGTACCAAGAGTTAGCGCGCACCAAAAACCAACCAAGCAAAAATAACTTTTTTAAAGAGTAACTTCCAATTTCTTCTCTCCCTCCAGGAAACCCAGGACAATCCTGTTCATCCGCCATGCTGTCGAAGCTCAGCAAGGCCACGTCCTTCTGTACAACTGTGAGGCTTAAAGGGTTTGATTTTCCCTTGACAAAAGGCAGGTTGCCATGTGGTCTGCCCACAAGACTGGGTCAACAGACAAGCCCTTCTCGTTTCCCGCGAGGCCCAGGCCGGGGTGCTCACCACTTCGTCCTCGGTCCAGCACTTTTCGATCAGCTTGGGCACAGGCTTCTTTACCAGGCGCTGCAGGGCTTTGCCAGCATCGTAACCGCTTTCGTGTAGCTGAAACAAAACGACGTTGGTGAGTTCAGTGCACCAGGTACCAGAATGGGAGCAAATGGGCAGGAGGGAAGCCCTGAGCTGAGTCTCTGCTAAGGCTCTCGGGACCGGTGAGCAGATGCATACAGCGTCAGGGGCCCCTGGCTCTCACCCAGCTCTCACCCACCTCCCACCCGGTCCCTGCCGAGGCTGCTCCGGGAGCAGGAGACAGGTGCAGCAGGAACCGCCGTGGGGGAGAGGACAGGATGAGACCCAACTGCACCTGCACTGGAGGTCTGGCTGGGGCAGTGTCACGCAGCCCCTGCATTCAGTGTCTTCTTTAACCCCATGGGAAAGGCACCTACTCCCTGTACCTGAGGTGCAGAAACTACCGGATGAGGAAGGGAAGCACAGGAAGGCCAAAGAGAGGTGCTCACTACCCTGAGCCAGCAGAGGTTGGAGCCAGGCCTCCACCCAGCCAAGGTGATCCCCACAGTGGTCTCCTCCCTAGCATGAAGACACACTCTATGGTATTCTCTTTAGTGCTTCCGCTAAAAAATTCCCAGTCCCCGAAAATAAAGAGCTTTCTAAAGAAGCTAATTCTGTACCAGTACCCTGAATTTTCAGAACCTATGACGCAGACACTGGTTTATCTACACATTCCTTTTACGACTGGACTTTTCTCCCGTCACAGCTTGGGAACTTTCACTCCACAGCCTTTTCAACCCGCAGTGTCCGGCACCACGGACCCTCTCTGCCTTATGTCTGTGACCCTATCTACAGCTACAGTCTCAACACACAGATGGAGAGAAGCAGCAGAAAGATCCTTTTCCTCCATCCTCCTCCCCAAACTACAGCGGCCCCCTAAATCCCCACTGGAAATCTGCCTTTCCCGTACAGATTTATTTGTCTGACATAAGAATCGGCTTCGGCCAAGACTTGCTCTTCAGTGCCTCAGTCTGTGGCACGGGCCATCCTCCAGAAACCCTTACTGATGTGAAGAACAAAAGCCTTCACCTGGTGTCCCTGGGTAGGCACCACGCAAATCTCAAGCTCAGTTTACGTTCATTAGCTCAGCTGTCTGCTGCCTGCCTGTCTGTTGCATTTCAAGCTCTGTCCATTGCTTGAACAAAGCAGGCAAGGCAGGGCTCTGCACAGAGCGGACATCTCATTGACCCCCTGCACCTTAACCCTCCCACCAGCATCTGATAAACACTCAGCACAAATAAGTCACTACCTGGCGGGGACGCCTGGCAGGGACACCAGCTCAGGAGCGCTGTAGTCATTACTATCACCCAGGTGAGGCGAAGAGCCAGACTCAGAGTGCGGTATTTCCTCGAGGGACCCACACACTGCCTTGCACCCACTGCTGTAGCCCTTGGCTGGGCAGCTGTCACTGTCCCCCATAACCATCCAGTGAAATCTAAATACCGAAACACACTGCAATCTCTCTTGCAGCGACTCAACTGCCATTGGAAGGGTGAGGATTCTCACGGTTCGGAGGGAGCCCTGCATAACTCTAACAGTGCATCAGCTCCCTCGAGATGGGAGATGGATGCTGGGCCCTGCCTTGGAGGTGCAGTGCAGCACACCCACCTGGAGGGGCTGCGGGGGAGAAGGGCCAGATGTACGTAATGAAGATCAGTGCTGGATGTTACCAGCTATTTTTGTGATAGTCACCACAAGACTATTTTAAAAATGAACTACTACTATATTTTGCGAATGTCTGAAAACTGCCTAGCCTTCTTTTAGGAACATGAAAAGACAGATTTTCAAACTTTGACCAATAATCAGAACAAGTAAGTATTTGCCAAGTTCTATAACATGATGACGATCTAGAAGAAGAGCTGAACAAATGGCTCAGACAGAATGGAGAAATTGCTGCCTACTTAATTATAAAAAGCACATATTTTCGTGATAATCTGAAATCGATTCAAGCTGATCAAGTCATAAATTTTTAATGAAGAGGTCATGGCAAAATTAACACTTTACTCACCAGGTTTGTGACCTCAGGCAAGTGCCCTATCTTCTTTGGGTCTCAATTTCATCACCTTTAAAAATGAGTAATAATAACATCTACCTCTTACGGGCTATTAGGAGGACAACATTGGGAAATATATGTAAATTGCTAGAACTATACCTGGCACACGAATGCTCTGCCAACTGTTTACTTTTAAAAGGGGAGAAATATAAAGGAGGCGGTCTCTGATTTTTACCAACATTCTGAAGAGCAGCCTTTTCAGATAAAGAAATAAAATGCCAAACCAGAAACAAAACCCACTTATGTTTTACATAAATACTGGAGTTAATAATTTAGTGAATTTGATTAAAACTCTGGTGTATTATACAGAAAAAAACAAGTTTTGAAATCTTATACAGCAGAAAGCAGGCAATTACCTCACAAGCACAAGGCCCACTCCAAAAGCAAACGGCTGAGCGAGTGAAGTAAATCGAGTCACTGATCCGGGAACATTCCTGCCTGTCAGGGAGCCCAGGGCACTGCAGACGCCAGCTGAAGAGCCCATGAACCCGAGGCTGTCCTGGCTACGGCCTACACTGCACGCGGCAGGCAAGCCCTCCTTTCCCGTAACCCCATCTCCCTGTGCTCTGAGGGGCTTCCCATGCCTCAACCGCCCATAGTATGAGCCAGAAAAATACTTTCAAGCATCCTCTCCACCTCCATGCAAGGACATATTTGAAAAGTAAATCGTGTGGGATCATTTACCAGCAGTGATAAAATCCTCATTGAAGAAATGAAGTTAGGATACCATTGTGCTGTCAGCAGTAATTCACAAAGGTCAGTTCGAAAGTACGGTCAGGGTCCCTTCAGCACACCTCTTCCTGGGGACCTAGAGCACATCTTTCTAAACAGTCACCTTCTTCTCAATGTTCCCCGCACCCCCCCCCCCCACAGCTTTCCAGGAATCTTTAATAAAGAAATGTTTTAATTCTAATTTATTAAAGACTGACTTTTAACCAGAAGGCATGTCCCACATACCTTCACATGAAGAACTACCTTTTGAGTCCTCTGGGAAAACTAGGTGTGTTTAGAACACCCCTCACTCCTTCCACACTCAGTGAGTGTGAAACTGCCTGAGCAGCTGTCCTAGGGACCAGGGACAGATACAGCAGTGAATAATCAGATAGTGGATGTCGAAAACGTATGCCTAAGATAGTGTAACCTGTGAGAGTCACTGAAGCAGCTGTGCCCAGGTGACACATCTATCGATCTATCACATCCAGACTCTAGGTCCCCACGGGTTTGCCCCACCTTCTTGCCCAATGCATTTCTCACAAGTGAGCCCCTCTTAGAAGGGATTTGCTTTATAGGTGGTTGTGAAGATTTTCTTTTTTCAGATAGTGACTATGTTTGAAGAAGAGCCAAGCTGGATATTTCACCAACTGCATTAAGTCGGAATGGGTAAGCTTACCAAAATAATGGCTCTTAGAGCTGTAAAAACTGTCATTAGAAATATTCCCCTCTCATAGAGCAATGCATTCTAAAGGAATGAAATAATCTCTTCTTGCGAAGACCACTGGTTTCAAATTGTAGACCCCTGATCATGACCACACAGCTACATCTATACAGTCGAAAAATCCAGTGAAGCTTCCCAATATTGCTAAGGCAAACGGTCCTTTAATGTAAGATTTTCTACCATTTCACTACAGAAGATTGTTCAAAGGAATTGCAGTGAAAACAGGAGGAGGAGGGAGAACCCTGAAATGTCTGACAGCTTCAGTTTGTAGCCTTGGGGGAGAAAAATGAAAGCAGGTTGTAAATCTTTCTGTTCATTCTGCAGCCAAGCCAGGCCGTTGAAATCTGGGATTAAATGCAATTTTAATGTAGGGTACAGTGAAGTACACCATTTTGAAACTACTGAGAGAAGATCACTGTAAAAAGCAGGGACCAAGATACAGTCTCTAACTCAGCCTCTAACATTCTTTAACTCGGTAGCCTTTGTGAGCTACTGGTGGAGAAGCACTTTTGTAAATACCTTACCTTTCACCCCGCCAGCCACCACCGTGTGCGCATGCATGGTCCACTCATCAGAGAAGCCTGTGCCTGTAAACCTGCCACCTCTCTATCACTGACCTGCAGTCTGTCCTTCCACACGAGCAGACCCTTCTATCCTTAGGATCTGGGCAACTTAACAGTAGGAATCTCCACCAAGCCCCTGGCCTTTTGAGTCATTCCACTAGGGAATTAGCTGGTTTTTCTGTTTTCTACCCATTTGTTTTTTAGTCCCGGGCTTGCTCAATACAACCGCAGGTCACGTTCCTTCCTTTTTGGTGTGTCCACTGTGAAGGAGCCCACAGGAGCCCTTCCTCTCTCAGGTATCAGCTCTCCTCCACCACCGCGCTGTGGTGCCCTGAGACCCAGCAGGACAGCCCAGCCTCAAGACCAGCCCCTCACACCGTTCTCCGCCTTCCGTTCACTCACAAAGAGTTACTGAGCAACTGAGCTAGCAAAGGGGTAAACCTGCTGAGCCCTGAGCTAGCAAAGGGGTAAACCTGCCCCGAGGAGCAAGGCCAGGCATGAGTGAGCCACAGAGTGGACGTGGTGGGGGACTCTGGTGCTTAAAAAAAAAAAAAAAAAAGAGCAGCTTCTGGGCCTCCCTGGTGGCGCAAGGGGTTAAGCACTATGAAGCCATCCGCAGCCACTGCAGCAAGAGTTCAATCCCCGGTGAGGGAGCTACCCAGGTGCAGCAGACCTCTCCTGTCTCCCTGCTGCTCCCCTCAGCAGTGTATTTCAGTACATCCACCTGTTCTGCTCCCTACTCTGCCTCTGGTGGATCCTCTCACCCCCCCCCCACACACATCTGGCCTGTACCCCAGTTCTTGTATGCTTAAATAAATAAATCTTAAAAAAACAAAACAAACAAACAAAAAAAAAACCAAGCAGTTTCTGAGAAACAAACTCCTGGTTTGGTGCTGTTACAGGGCAAACACCCAAAAAAGCGCTAAAAACTTACAGTGAGACCCAACTGCAGACACACACCAGAAGGTTAATAAGGGGTTTATTTACGGAAAAGGAAATGGAGGACTGACACAAGCAGGGAGAGACAAACTGGTGAAAGCGTCCTGCCGATTCCGCTGAGCTGAGACCGCCAGCGCGCCATCCAGCCAGCGAAAACCAAACCCAAGGCCCACGTCTGGTTATACCCCAAGCCTGACTGCTGAACCCACCCTCAGTTCCCAGCATCCTCCCTTCAGTGGTGATGACATTTTGGGATTTGTAGTCCTTCGTCCCTTGGATCTCCTTGGCCTGGGGTGGGAGTGGGATCCATAAAACCTATTTGTGGGTTCATTCAGGATGTCCTCCCCTGCCCCCAACAGTGCAATACAGACTCCAGACGCTGCGCTTGTGTAACTGAGCAGCCAGCTGCACTGAAGCTCTCACTTCCTGGGCTCTGCAGCCCCTATTACACAAACCGTCCTGCGGTCAGAGCCTTCTGGAGCCTGTGAATGGGGCACAAGTGAATGGGCACAAGGTTGCAGGCAGGAGGCTTTCTTGTTAGCAACTTTGTCACAAGCCAGTTGAGTTCAGGTTTTCATCTGTCAAATGGGTCTAACACCATCACCCCACGCAGTGCCATGGGACACACGCAGGAGACACAGCGACGAGACACTCTGAAGTGCCGAAGGGCAACAAGTGGCTCCACAGTGCCAGCGTGGGGGGTGATGTTTAGGTATGTGGCTCTGACCTAAGACTCAACCAGAGGTGTGACAGGGCCACCAGTCCTGGGGACTGCATGGCCCCCACAGTTTAGCCACAGCCTCTGACTTCTCTGAGGTTAGCAGAAATATCAGGCCACAGAAGAAAAACACATTTCTGCATAATTGCCCAAGTTAAATCTGCTACTCTCACTCAGCCTGACAAATCATTCCCTGCTTATTACTTTCTATAATTTAATATATATAAGTGCTTTACTGGCAAGCTTCTCAAAAGAATAAATAATACTTAATGACTGCCTACAGTTTAATTAACTCATGATTGAACTTCTCATGGACTGCTATAAACATTAAATTATATCCTTCCTCAATGCTGCCATGGATGGAAATCTTGTTTCAAGCTTTAACTCTCCTGCCTAAACAATTCTGAAATTTCAGCATATCTGTACACTGGACAGAGAGGTGAGAGAATCAACCTCAAAGCCTGCTTATAAAGTGTGTTATCTTATAGAGCAAGGACAAGGTCTTAATTTAAATAAGATTGAAAATGTGCACGTGTCTGACACCTCCTTTACATCGCAGCAATCACTGAGCATCTCCACCTCTTGGGCAGTCTTATTAGCATAAACTCTGCTTCTCTGCACAAGGTTTTAAGTTTCTACTCTGGGTTCTCATCTTAGATGCCATTTTCTGTCTGCGTGATGCTGCAAATAAATTTTCCTCTTGGCATGGCTCAGCTGTCAGGAACCTCTGTTCTATAATGAACCCATGAATTACATCTCCCTGCTCTGACATCTCTGGTCTCACACATCAAAATATTGTTCTTCAATTGTAATTTATAACTTAATTTAAATGTCCCTTTTACTGTGACCTTTTTAGATCAAGTGGCATTGCATCTGGCAGCTTCTACTAAATGAAGGCATCCTTTTGCAATTACAGCCAACATAATAACTGTGGAAAAGCCTATCTGAGTTAGATTGTATTTACACTAACTATTAGATAATTGTAGTCCATTAAGAAAAGTATTAAATTTTGACTTGTTTTGCTATGCAGAATATGCTGTTTGTTTGCAAGAAAATGCCGAAATAACTTTGAAAGGAAAAAAAGTAGGATTTGATGATCCTAAAATTCTTTATACTGTTTTAACTATTTCAACATTAAAATAATTGATATGAAAGAGGTGGCCTATGGGTCAATTTTAATCAGACTCCTTCAGACAGTTCATTGAAATTTCTGGGGCTCAGCAATATTAACCTCAGTGATTATTAGTGAGGATTAATTTTAAGGTTATATACACAATATACTTATTCGTTTTGGTCTCAATGATAACATAATGGAACAAATAAAATCATCAAGAGGCACACAACAAAGCAGGTGAGACTACAGAGCTGAGCAAATTTCTGAAAGACTGCTCTAATTATCTGAAAGCTTCAGCCAAGAACATAGCTAGTAGCTAAGAAATAAGAAAAAGGCTCTGGATAACCAGAACAGCATCTCAAGCCAAGGTATGCTGGGATACACAGCCCTGGTGAGTGGTGCGGAGTCCACCTAGTTCCTCAGAAGCCCTACCAGGACAGGGCCAAGAGGAAGGTTTGCTCCTGTGGAGGCCTGGCCAGGACAACCAGCTTCTCCCAGTGCAGTGGGGCTGAGCTCAGGGCAGGCCTGTGGGACTGGACACTGGCACGGATGCCAGGCCTGAAAGAGCCACAGCTTCCAGGCTAGCCAGAGCCTAGGCCTCGCCTCCTCGAGGGGGCCCAGGTTAGGACTGAGACAGGCCGGAGACAGAGCTGCCCTGGTCTGGGCTAGAGAGAGAAACACTTGGCAGTGTGATAAGTCAACATCAATCAGTTCGTGTGGCAGTTGTGCATGACAATTCTATAATCAATAAATGCTCCTTGCACAAAGAAAGCCAAATACATCACAGTGCACTAATACAAACAGTTTATAAATCAAACATCATCAGCTATTACAGAAACAGCATAATCACGTCTAAAAATTTTATATGCAATTTCAAAAAGCCCATATTTAAATATAAATCACAGAAGACCAAAAAGCATAGAAAATAAAAACCATAACAAAAAAATTAAAAATAAGTACTACATATTACTAGCACTTGTTTAATAGTAATGTAACAGGGTGGTCCCCAGGAAAGGGGGAGGTTCCCTGCCCCACCCAAGAGAGAGTGGAGCTGAGCAGGAAGAGAAGAGAGAAGCTGCAGAAGAGACTGAGGAAGGAAGCAGAATGGAGCCAGGAGACCTGGAGGAGGCGCATGGAGCCTAGAGACACGTGAAGAAACTGTGCTTGTCTTTTGGTCGTGGACTGGGTGACACAGATGTGGGTGAGACCCGTGGGGAGGTGACAATGGCAGCTTTTATCTTGATGTTGATTTTGCTCTTTTCCTTCTGGGCTTGTCTGGTTGTTTCTTTTCTGTGGGTCCCCACCGGAAGATGCTTTAGACTTGTGGCAGGCTTTGGGGCCTTGCTCTGGGCCGATCCCATATGGATGGAGTTTTACCCACGAGGGGACGGGTAACTTTGGGTGCTTCATTTAGAAACTAGACTCTTTGCCTTACCTGTATTGTTTCCTAGTTTTATTAAAGTTCCTTCCCATTAAAGTCTCCTATGTTTTGTGTTGATGCGGCGGATGGCAGAACCCATTTAGAATAGGCAGGTTTGCGGGGTTTGGGCTGCCCCTCTCCCTGTCCTATAACAGATTTGGCGTTCAACGTGATTTAGGACAGAGCCATCCGTGGTTAGTCAGCCCCATGGGGAAATTGGGCTTCCCTATGGCACTGGCTACCATAAGCGTAAATGTGATTTTTGGTTTCTCCGGTGTGTTTGTTTCATATGTCGATTTGCTGTTGAAAAACTGGCTTGGGCTTTGTGAAGATCTGTGTGTCTGTATGTAATTTGTTTGTAGTGACTTGCTAAGACATTTGATTTTGTGGAAATTGTTCTGTGCCAGTTTTACTCAAAAGATTAGGCAGTACATTGGACCATGTGGCCAGATCAAAGATGGCGTCTGAGGCCACTTGGTGTGCTCTTGTAAAATTCAGAGGTTCTTGTTGCTAGGACTTTGGAACTTTTTTTTCTTTCTTTTTGTAATCTCTGCTGTCTCATTAGCATTTCTAAAGGCAATAATGTTTCTTCAGTGGTATGTAGCTTTGTCTTTGGCTACTTCCTGCTCTCTTGCCTGATGGATTTTTGCAAGCCAATTGTGGAGCAGTGGTGTTTAAATTAGCAAATGTATGCCTGGGTGTTAAGGAAAGAGTAGCCTTATCAGTAACTGGTAATTGCTGGTAGCCTTGATGGATTCTTGGAGATAACTTGAATTTTTGCAAAGTCTGGATCAGAAAAATTAACAAGATTTTGTCTGAGTCTGAAAGGATTTGCTACTGTGAATTTTGTCTACACAATTTGTTTTGGGCATGTTTGCCATTTTGAATACAGGATTTGTTCAATTGCTGGTGTAAGACAAGATTCTAAGTTTCTGCTTCCTACTGAGGAAGGTCTGTTGTGGAAAGCACTCTTTAGGGTGCATCATGTAACTGTACCAGGTTTTCATACCTGTGTTGTTGTCCCTCCCTAGTGTGGGGGAGGTGTAATCTATGCTTAGATGTTTAATCTGCTCTTTCAGCTTCTGTCCCAGAGTGGCTAACAGAAGTAAGGAGATGACTCCTTTTAATTGAAAGTTAATTACTGATATTTTGATTTTGCTTTTTCAGGTTCTATTCCAGGAAACCCAAGGAGTGCCTGCTTGGTGGCTAACAAGAGATGACTCCTTTTGCTCAAAAGTTAACTTTTATTCTTTCAGTTGCTGTACAGAACACCCCAGGATTGACTTCTAATAAAAAGTCTTCAACACTGAAAACCCTAAGGTGATAAACAAGGTCATGTAACTCTTGTGATTAATAAAACTTTTCCTTCCTGTTTCCAAAGTCCTAGGTTTGTTGGATGACAACTGGAAATTTTTCTGCCAGCAACACTCCACATCTTTTTTGGACTTTGACATTTTTTTTCTGAGCCTATGGAGTAAAACTGCAGTTACATAACATATTCTACGTGGCATAACTAAAAAAAAACTGTCTTTGTCTATATGTTGTATGTCTGTATGTCCTTCTGTCTGTCTTGACCTCCAGTGATTGACAGATTGGTATACATGGTGTCCATAGGCGTTGAAAAAAAAAAAAAAAAAGAGTCTCCAGTTATGAGAAAAACAAAAAAGTTATGGTTTGATTGTCAACATTGTGCCACTGAACTAAGCCGGTGCCTTCATAGAGATTGAATATTGTTGTTTCTGTTAATTTTCTGATATTTATGGCAAAGCTTCCCAGAAATCTAAATTCAAGTACAAATTTGGTAGCCTGTCATTTGACTGATGCAAGGAAATTTTGTGGAACCTCAGTAGAGCTTCTGAGACACTCCACAAAGTTTCTCCCTTTCCTCCTGGGAAGGCATTAGATGAATTTGTTCTATTTGGCTTTTACCTAATGAAGTAAAACTGGAAGGGAAGCATTGTCACTTGGGAAAATGGTAAAACTTTGGTATGTACAAAATGTTAACAGTAGTTTTCTAAAATGTGTATGAAAAAACCTCTCAGTATCTGGTATGTATGTAAATTGTTAATGGTGATTGTCACCTTGTAATATTGTATAATTCAATTGTTTCACATCTACAGAAATTGTTTCTGGAAATATAGGGAGAAAAGGTCTCAACAGATTCCTATTGATGGAACTGTTTGGGACATCCTTTTCCCCCTAACAGAACTGTTGAGAGAAAAAAACTTTCCTACAAAAGACTAAATAGACCTGGAAATACACCTGACATTTACTAAGGTTTCTTTGACATAATATTGAAAATTTTTTTATGCATTCTGTCCTGAATCCAGGAAGTTTCTGTTTTGTTTTGTTTTGTTTTGAGTAACAAGGATCTGCAGCAAGGTTGCAATTTTTTTTCCAGCAAAGCTAACTTGTCACATTTTCTCTCCCCTTGATACCAACACGGCATACAAATAGTGGTAGTAATTTTTGCTACTTATCTCAGAGTCTGTTTTTGCATAACTTCCATAGGGATTTTGTCTGCTTAAACAAAAAAATTGGACGTGAGTTTGATTGTGTGGCTTTGTGTGGAGCTCTTCCAGAAAGTTGAAAAAGAGCTGAACCAAGAAGAGGAGAGAACCTGTTTGCTTTGTCTGTAGGGTTCCAGAGACCTCCAAAGAAGGTGAGGAAGCTTGCCTCCATTGGCAGGACTGGACAACCCGGCCAACGAAAATGCCCTGGTACCCTCAAGAAGAGGAAAGCCCAGGTGGAGTCTGATGAGACCAACTTTGTTCCTGAAGCCTACCTCGACTGGATGGCACCGGTTCGCTCTGATCCTATATGGAGTATTTCAACAAAGCCAGCCAAAAATTGCTGTTAGTTATTTCTGCCCTGTGATTTTATGCAAAAATAGGAAAAATGATTTGAAAGTAGATTTAGTTTGCAAACTTTTGCTATGCTGCTAAAAGTTTGGGATCAAGGTTGAGAAAATTTGTGTTTTACATCAGTTGAACCATTTTAAGATTTTTTTTTTCCTGTGATTTTTACATATTTGCTGTCTTGTTTTAGCTAATGCTCCAATTTTTTTTCTTTTGGCTTGCATAATGGACTATTTTTCAGAAAGGAAAACTGTCATACTGGACAATCATAGACAATGCTGCTGACTAATTGTTGCTTCTCTTACACACATTGTAACCCTAAAAAAAGACTCTCCTAAGACTACACCCTGAGATTTGTGCCACCATAGATATGGTGGAATAAAAATTAAAAGGGGGGATTGTAACAGGGTGGTCCCCAGGAAAGGGGGAGGTTCCCTGCCCCACCCAAGAGAGGGTGGAGCTGAGCAGGAAGAGAAGAGAGAAGCTGCAGAAAAGACTAAGGAAGGAAGCAGGATGGAGCCAGGAGACCTGGAGGAGGCGCGTGGAGCCTAGAGACACGTGAAGAAACTGCGCTTGTCTTTTGGTCATGGACTGGGTGACACAGATGTGGGTGAGACCCATGGGGAGGTGACAATGGCAGCTTTTATCTTGATGTTGATTTTGCTCTTTTCCTTCCGGGCTTGTCTGGTTGTTACAGTAACATCCACTATGGCAGGCCAAACAATGACCACCGGAGATCTCCAGGTCACATCCCTGACCGTGAGACTGTGCCATCTGGAGAGTACCTGAGAATGTAATCCAGATTATAAACCGAGGAGACAAATCTAGATAGGCCAGGTGAGCCTTAAACACATCTACAAGTGTCCTTATAAAAGAGAGGTGGTGAAAAACACAGAACAGAGAAGACAAAGCACAGATGGAAAGGCAACTCGAAGAGAAAAGAGAAACAAACGTGGGCAGGAGCAAGGGGTACGAGTCCCTCTGTTAGGGGGAAAAGGATGTCCCAAAGCTAATTCCATATAGGCTTTGTGGACTCCACCCCCACCCTAGGTCAAAGTCAAAGACACTGGGAACTCCAAATCCCATCACCACCAAAGGGAAGGTGGCTGGGACCTGAGGGTGGGGTTAAGCAGCCAGGTGGATAGAAAAGGCAGTGGATATAAAAGGCAGACACGTGGGCTTTGGAGGATCCCCCATTTTTGGCTCTCCGCCAGCTCGCAGCGTCCGGCCAGCTCTGAGAGTGACTTTGGGTTTCCAGGTCGTGGGATCGGGTAGGACGCATTGAAGACTTTATTTCCCTATTTTCTCCCTGAGTTGTACATTTTCCTTATTTCCTTTTCTCTTGTAAATAAACCTTTTATTAACCTTTTGTGTGTGACTGTAATAGAGTATTCATAAGTCCCTTTAAAGCGCGCGGGTGAGGACCCACACACAGCCAGGAACCCGTTTAATATCAGGGCTGCTCTATAATACCTCCATGTGATCATCTAGCATCAACAACAATGGAGAACAAATTTGTGTCATTTTGTATTACCCAAGTTGGTGATACTTTGTTACAGCAGCTACAGGAAATTAAAATAATGCCCTTCGAATTTTGGAGTAAAAAAATTATCCAAGGAGAGCTATAGAAAAGTATTCTAAAGTGTATGTCAGACCTGGGGACCACCCTGTTATAGGAGCGCTCAGAACATGAGAACAGTTTCTTTACATGTCTCTAGGCTCCATGCGCCTCCTCCAGGTCGCCTGGCTCCATCCGCTTCTTCCTCAGTCTCTTCTGCAGCTTCTCCTCTTCCTGCTCAGCTCCACCCTCCCTCGGGTGGGGCAGGGAACCTCCCCCTTTCCTGGGGACCACCCTGTTACAATAACACTCAGAACCCAGCGTGGTGGCCTGAGATAAGCAGCCTGGGGGTCTTAGTAACCACCTTTTGCTCAGTTTCTATAGGCAACTTAGTTCCTGGTAAGGATCTTGCTTCATGTTACCCCACTAGTGCCATGAGGCAGAATGGACCTGGGGGGAGTAGGGAGGGTCCATGACTACTAGCCCTTTTACTCACTCCTCGGTGTACAAACCTACAACTCACCTCTTGGAATGTAGCCACGTCATTATCTGACCACATCCAACTGCCAGTGCAAACCCACCCGGAACCGGGAAGAAACTGGAAGTGTATATAAGCCCCTGGACTTGCTAGGAACTGGGCTCAGCCTTTGGATGTGAATCTGCTGAGTCAGCACCGGTGCAATTAAACCTGCCTCTTGGAAGCTCTGGAGTCTAAGTTTCCCTTTCGCCATATGACAAAACTAGCAGAGAAAACACATACACTGCGACAAATATTGTTAAGTTTCACTATTCTATAGTACATCTTCTGTACTACAGAACTTACCATAAGCCCCTTTGAATTCATGGGCCTACTCTGTTCTAAGATCAAATGTTTAGCTTATCAACACTTTCATCAAATGCTCTCCCAAAAGGGCTTCCCAAAGAGCAGGAATTCAAACATGTTTGTTACTGAATAAATGAATGAATGATTTCATTAAAGCTTCTTAAATGTAAAAAGGATAAGGGTTTTTAATCCTGATTTCCTAAATACTGTGTTAACAGAAAAGCTTAATATAGGTTTACAGATGATAACATTCTAAATGATTGTTGTTAAGTGGATGTTTTTTAAAATACCACCTAAATGTCAAAACATCTTACCAATATTTAGCATTAAAAAAATCTATTCAGAAAGAAATTGCCCAGATTAGTAAAGGAATTTTCTAATTTTTGCCTCACAAAAGGAAAGGCAGCATCACATTCCTCAGCCCTGCTGAGAATCTTGTCTCTGAGCTGGCTGAATAACAAATCCCCAACCTGGAGACCGGAGGCAGGCTCCAGAAGACTGCTGCAGGGCAGTGCTCTCAATTCTATCATCCTGTCCTTAAGTTTAGATTTTTATGTATATGAAAACAAGGAGAGTTTATTCATCTGCAGGTGATTACCATACTTACCTCACACAATCCTTATGAAGATTAAATGAATCCATTCATAAAAACCATTGAAACTTTTGCCTGACAAATAAGCACCCAATCAACAAATTTTAATTTTACTATTGTTATTACGATAGGGGCTGTTAATGGTACCAACAAACACCTAGTAAAATGAAAATAAGATCCTGTGCCTGTTTAAAAATTCAGCCAAAAAACTGAAGGGGGAGGTGGGTAAGCTGAGGGTGGGAGAGAAATGGCTTGACAAAGAAAAATGTCCCAAGACAGGACAGAAAAGAATGTGACTTCATTATGAAGGTGAGCCTTTAGGGTAACAGGTGGAAGCGCCTTGCCACCTTATGCAGATCAGGCCTGGGGAAGGTTACTTTAGAGCAGGTGCCACAGTGTAACAGACAAGCTGACCAGGAGAAATGAACTGGTCATGGCTGTGCACCAAAATGGCTAATGCGACACCATGGACAATACTAAAAAGTCGTATCCTCGGTGAAAGGAGCCACAAAAGACCACAGATCACGATTCCCTATGTATGCAATACCTCAAATAGGGAAATCCCCAGATGAGAAGTTTGAGATGCTTGCCTAGGGATGAGGAGAGGGTGGAAAAGAGGTGGAGGTGGGGGGGTGGGGGTGACTGCTAATGCGCTAAGGTGTACGAAAAATGTTTTAAAAATGATTCAGTGATGGCTGTACAAAATCTGTGAATATACTAAAAGCCATTAATGTACACTTTTAAAAGATGAAATATATAGTATGTGATTTATATCTCAATATAACTATTATATTAATGGGCCTCCCTGGGGTGGCAGGGGTCAAGTCTCAGCATTATCAAGCTATGGGCAACCACTTTGGCCTGAGTTTGATCCCTGGCTATCGGCCAGGGAGCTACCCACATGGCACAGCAGACCTCTCCTGTCTCCCCGCTGCTCCCCTCAGTGGTGTACTTCGGTCAATCTGCCTGTTCTGCTCCCCACTGTGTCTCTGGTGAATCCTATCACCCCTGCACCTCTGGCCTGTACCCTAGTTCTTATATGCATAAGTAAATAAATCTTTTTTTTTAAAGTCATCTTCAGCCAAACAAGACAAAAAAATAAATCGTGTAATTTGTGGTCAAAGTGTTGTGGCTGAAACTGTTACAGGGCAGGGAGAGGGGCAGCCCAAACCCTGCAAACCTGCCTATTCTAAATGGGTTCTGCCATCCGCCACATCAACACAAAACATAGGAGACTTTAATGGGAAGGAACTTTAATAAAACTAGGAAACAATATAGGAAAGGCAAAGAGTCTAGTTTCTAAATGAAGCACCCAAAATTACCCGACCCCTCGTGGGTAAAAGTCCATCCAAATGGGATTGGCCCAGAGCAAGGCCCCAAAGCCTGCCACAAGTCTAAAGCATCTTCCAGTGGGGACCCTCAGAAAAGGGTCAGAAACAACCAGACAAGCCCGGAAGGAAAAGAACAAAATCAAAATCAAGATTAAAGCTGCCATTGTCACCTCCCCACGGGTCTCACCCACATCTGTGTCACCCCGTCCACGACCAAAAGGCAAGCGCAGTTTCTTCACATGTCTCTAGGCTCCATGTGCCTCCTGCAGGTCTCCTGGCTCCATCCTGCTTCCTTCCTTCCTCAGTCTCCTCTGCAGCTTCTTCTCTCCCTGCTCAGCTCCACCCTCCTTTGGGTGGAGCAGGAAACCTGGAACCTCCCCCTTTCCTGGGAACCACCCTGTTACAAAACTTTTTTTTTTTTTTTAACTTTTTTAAAAAGATTTATTTATTTATACAAGCACTGGGTACAGTCAGAAGCGCGGGAGGGTGAGAGAATTCATCAGAGCCAGAGCCAGAGTGGGGAGCAGAGCAGGCAGAAGGACCGAAGTACACTGCTGAGGGGAGCAGCCGGCGGCAGGAGAGGTCTGCGCGTCAGGTGGGACCCTCCTCAGGTGGCCTGGGAGCAGCCGGGGATCGAACCGGTGCTGCAGAGGCTGTGGGCAACTTCGCAACCCAGCGCTCAACCACTGCACCACCGGGGAGGCCCTATTACAAAACTTTTAAAGAGAAATGAATTTATGAGGTTCTCATCCCAGAGGGAGCCATGTTGGTCAATTTCTAAACACAGTCTTCAAAACAGATGTTTGAAATGTTTTAAACTGATCAACGTATAGTAAATAAAAACCCAAATCAGTGTATTATTATGCTGGCAATCAGTTGAAAAAGTCTTGTACCAGAAAATCTCCACTGCATGGTCTCTTTTTGCATCTTTGCTTAAGCTATAACTAACAATACAACATGCAGTAAGCTCCTCTATCCTGTTATAAATAACCCACCAGGCAAAGGTGCTTGTCAGAACTGACTTATATTAGGTGCTATTCTGAAATTTATTGAATTTCCGTAAGAAATCATACATTATCAACTTTCCCCGTTACTCTTTTTAAGAACAAATCAAAATCCTGAGAGAAAAAAACGACCACCCCATAACCATTTAATGTAAGCTAATCAGTATGAAGAAAGAGTAGAAAGAGAATTTAAGGAAAGTGTGTGGGCATGTGATATGCGCCAGAAGAATCCTGATCACATGTTTTGCACAAGCCAGAAGGGACTCCTGGCCTACCTGGTAGCTGGGAAGTACCTGACATTCACTCAGGGGCCAAGCACCTGGAGCTTCTCTGGGCAGAGCTTTACTGCAGCCCATTCATTGTGAACAGAAAAATCTCTGCAGAAATTCTACAGAATAATTTTTTTTAGAATAAAAGAAGATGACAATGGCCCTCAGAGCAGGCTTATCTACACACGCTGTGCCGACTCCACAGCCGCACGTCCTGGGTGGTCAAGGTGACATGGGCTTGAACCTGATTTATTCCCTCACTTAGTCAGCAAATACTTACTGCCTCTCTACCACGGACGAGGCAGAGGGCTATGCAGAGAAAACTAAGATAATAATAATCAATGGTTAACAAATAATTTACAGATCAGAGATTGAATTAGAAAACTAGCTTTGAAAGTCTTGAATCTTTCAAAGGAGATGGGGGGAGGCATAAACAAACAAACTCTCAACATGTAAAAAGCTTAATCCAAATGTCTGTCATCTATATTTCAGGGAATAAACCTCACCAGACAGAAGTGAAATCTTTGCCACATGATTATAAACTTCACTGGCATATAGTGAGCATATATATATATTATATATACATATATATATATATGTTGAGTGTGAGAGAAGGCAAACATAAAAATTCACATAAGTTATATTAAAAGAAAAGCTGAATTACATTCAGAAATGGGAAAGATTCCTGAGCCAAAGAATAAAATGCAATACCAATTTATTAAACTAAGTCAGCAAGATATTTCCTAGCAATTTCTATCTCAACTATAAAGTTCTGCCAGTTTCTAAGCATAAAAATAAAGATCTACTTTATAAAAGGCCAAATAATTCAAGCACTTAAAGATGCATGAATTAATCTTGTTAAAACAACACAGGCCTTCTATATGCTATGCAGCATCATGCAAACTCCGTGTGAGATGAAAGTGTACCGAGGAGTGGAACGAGACCTCTGGGAGGAGCACCTGCACAGCGCGGCAGAACACCTCACCTCAGGGTTACACCGCCGCCAGACTTTCACATGATATCACTTAGCTTAGCATAAAAATATAATCTTATATTTGAAGGTGTTCACAATTTAAAATACTAAATTACCAAATCCACTATCATATTTGAAGATTTTAACACTCCTCTCTTAGTAACTGACATTAGAAAAAGAATTAGTTACTGTTGAGAAATACCAGCCACTTTAAAGAAACTAACAATTGCACCCATTGACATAAATAGTCCCGATAACTATAGAATATAAATTCATTATAGGACCTCCCTGGTGGCATGAGGGTTTAAGTCGCAGCACTATGAAGGTATCTGCAGCAAGAGTGTGATCCTGGGCCAGGGAGCTGCACAGACATCTCCTGTCTCACCCGCTGCTCCCCTCAGCAGTGAATTTCAGTCAATCCACCCGTTCCGGTCCCCGCTCTGTCTCTGGTGAATCCCCTCATCCCCCACACCTCTGGCCTGTACCCCAGTTCTTGTATGCATAAATAAATCTTAAAAAAATAAATAAGTCCATCGCAATTGCTCATAGAACATTCACCAAGATAAATCTCATGCTGAACCAAGAAATACGACTCAAGAGATAACAAAGTTTGAAATTTTACCAGCAACTCTACGAACACAACAGAACGAAATTAGAAATCAGTAACATCCCCCTCAAAAGAATGAAAAATCCCAAGTATCTGGCAATTAAGCAGTTTAATTCTGAATAATCCATGGGAAAAAGAAGAAATCACACAAAAAAGTTTAATTGCATTTAACCGAATGATAATGAAAGAACAACAGATCAAAATATGTGATAAAATCCGTTATCTCTGATCCAACTTTGAAAAGTTCGGGGCAAATGATCAAAGTAAACCTGTAAAGGCTCAGAAAATGATAAAAATAGGCTTGGAAATTAATGAAATAGAAAAGTGACAAATAGAGAAAATGAATGAAACCAAATCCCAGCTATGTGAAAAGATTAGTAACACCGATTAAATCTCTATTTAGACTGATTAAGACACAAATTAGCACTATTAGGAAAATAACACAGGTCAAAATTACAGATTCTAGGAACATCAAAAAATTTATCAGTAATAAGTCAAAATTTTTAACCAACAAAGTGGATAACCCAGATGAAAATGACAAAGCATTTAAAAATCACAAATTAACAAATTACCATAATGGACACATTAGGAAATATAAAATCTGGGGCCTCCCTGGTGGCGCAAGGGGTTAAGCACAGCACTGAGAAGGTGTCCCCAGCCTCTGCAGCAGGAGTTCAATCCCAGGCTGGCCAGGGAGTTAACCCACATGGCACAGCAGACCTCTCCTCCCTTGCCAGCTGCTCCCCTCAGCAGTGTATTTGAGTCAGTCTGCCTGTTCCACTCCCCACTCTGTCTCTGGTGAATCCTCTCACCCCCATCCCGCACCTCTGGCCTGTACCCCAGACCTTGTATGCATAAATAAATAAATCTTTAAAAAAAAATATCTGAACAGACCTGCACTTGTCATTTTAACATCCCATAAAAAGAAACTGAGTTCCAGATGGCTTCACAATAAATTGTATCAAGCATGTAACAAAGAAAGAAATATCAATATTTAATAAAATCAAGAGAATAGGAGGAAATATTTCCCAACTAATATTTTGTAGTCAGTATTACTGATATCAAAACCAGAAGCCAGGATGAAAACCAAAGAAAGAAGAGAGCGGCTCAATATCCCCCACGAGATTCCTAACAAAGAATTAGTCCACTGCATCCAGTAATACAAAACATGTCCAAGCAAGATTTATCCTGGGAAACCTTGGCTGTGTTAACATTTGAAATTAATCACGCAATTCACTGTATATTAACCACTGTATTACCGTATGATCCTCTTATTATCGTTATGAAAGGACATCTCACAAAATTCAATGTCCATTCATGATAAAACCTCCTCAGCAAACATAGATCTAAAAAGGAACATTCTAAATAAAGAAAAAGACAACAAAAGCCCTATCAATGCATTATATTTAACAGTGAGTAACTACATGTTTTCTCTGTATGATGAGAAATCAAGATGTCCATTAGTCTTCGGCAGTTGTAACAGGGTGTAATCTCTCCAGTAAAAGGGGAGATTCCAGGTTCCCTGTCCCCACCCAAAGGAGGGTGGAGCTGAGCAGTGAGGAGAAAAAGCTGCAGAGGAGACTGAAGAAAGAAGGAAGGAAGCAGGATGGAGCCAGGAGGAGACCTGGAGGAGGCACGTGGAGCAGAGACATGTGAAGAAACTGTACTTGCTTCTTGAAGGTCCTGGACTGGGTGACACTGATGTGGGTGAGAGACCCATGGGCAGGTTGACAATGACAGCTTTTATCTTGACTTTGATTTTGCTCTTTTCCTCACAGACTTGACTGTTTTATTTATTTATTTGTTTGTTTGTTTGTTTTTTAAGACTTATTTATTTGTCCATACAAGAGCTGGGGTACCAGTCAGAGCGGGGTGTGTGTGTGTGGGGGGGGGTGGTGGTGGTGGTGAAAGGATTCACCAGAGACAGAGTGGGGAACAGAACAGGTGGACTGACCGAGGGGAGCAGCGGGTGAGTCAGGAGAGATCTGCACCATGTGGGTTGCTCCCTGGCTGGGGATCAAACTTGTGCTGTAGAGGCTGCAGATAGCTTCACAGGTTGCTTCTTAACCCCTTGCACCACCAGGGAGGCCCTCATCTTGTTATAGGGCAGCCCTGATATTGAACGGGTTGCCTGGCTGTGGGTTCTCACCCGCGCGCTTACAAGGGACTTATGAATACTCCACTACCGGCACCCACAAAAGGTTCACAAAAGGTTTATTTACAAGGGAAAAGGAAATAAGGAAAATGTACAACTCAGGAGAAATAGGGAAATAGGGAAATAAAGTCTTTAATGCGTCCTACCCGATCCGCCGACCTGGAAACCCAAAAAGCACTCTCCGAGCTGGCCGGACGCTGCGAGCTGGCGGGGAGTCAAAATGGGGGACCCCTCCAAAGCCCACGTGTCTGGCTTTATACCAACCTGGCTGCTTAACCCCACCCTCAGGTCCCAGCCACCTTCCTTTGGGTGGTGATGGGATTTGGAGTTCCCAGTGTCTTTGGCTTTGGCCTGGGGTGGGGCTGGAGTCCACAAAGCCTATATGGAATTAGCTCTTGGACATCCTTTTTCCCCTAACAATCTGACCGTTTTGACCCCTTTTTATGGATCCCCACCCCCGAAAAGTGCTTTAGATTTGTGGCAGGTACGCAGGCCTTGCTATGGGCCAATCCCATTTGGACTTTTACCCACAAGGGGATGGGTAACTTTGGGTGCTTGATTTGAAAACTATATTCTTAGTCTTTTCTGTATTGCACACTAATTGTATTAAAGTTCCTTTCCATTAAAGGTCTCTATGTTTTGTCTTGATGCAGCAGATGGCAGAACCTATTTGGAGCAGGCAGGTTTGGGGATTCTGGGGTGTTCCTCTCCCTGTCCTGTAACACATTCAATATTATACTGGAAGTCCAAACAAGTGCAATAAAGCATGAAAAAGAAATAAAAGACATAAACCAGAAAGGAAGAAGTAAAACTGCCTCCATTTGAGGATGAATGATTATGCACATAGTGAAAATCCTAGTGCCTAGTGAGAAAGCTACCAGAATTTAGCAATGTGGAAGGGACACAAGGTCAAGGGGTTTCCAAGGCGGGCTTATCATTTCACACACCCATCAGCAGTGAGTAAGAGTGCCAGCTCTTCAACATTTCAAGACTTGATGTCAGATTTTTTAATTTCAGCCACTCTAGGGGGTGTGCAGTGATATCCCACTGAGGTCTTAATTCAGATTTCCTGACTATATTGTTGAGGATCATTTCACATCTTTTTGTCCATTTAAAAAATCAAGTTATTTCTCCCTTAGTAAAATTTAGTTGTAAGAGTTCCTTTTGCAGTGCAGATATAATCTGTGAAAGTCCTTTGGGCCTCCCCGGTGGTGCAGCGGTAGAGCGCTGGGTTGCGAAGCTGCCCGCGGCCTCTGCGGTGCCGGTTCAATCCCCAGCTGCTCCCCGGCCACCAGAGGAGGGTCCCACATGGCACGCAGACCTCTCCTGCTGCCCGCTGCTCCCCTCAGCAGTGTACTTCGGTCCTTCTGCCTGCTCTGCCCCTCGCTCTGGCTCTGGTGAATTCTCTCACCCTCCTGCGCTTCTGACTATACCCAGTGCTTGTGTAAACAAAACAAACAAGCAAACAAATAAATAAAGAAAAACATGCCTCTATTAAAAAAAAAAATCTTAAAAAAAAAAAAAAAAGAAAGTCCTTTGATATAATCTGTGAAAAATTTCTTCTATAATGACTTTTTGTGTAAAGGAATCTTTCAAAGAGCAAATAGTTAATTTTAATAAAGCCCAATGTATTACTTTGCTTTTACAAAAGTATCTTTGATCATCCCAAGATTACAGAGATTGTTTCCATGCTTTATTCTTTAGTTCTTACATTTAGGTCTATGATTCATCCTGAATTCATTTTGTGTGTTGGGAGGTAGGAGGGGAAAGATCATTCTTTTCCACACAGATGCCAGTTTTTAGAGGAACATTTGTTAAAACAACAAACTGCTTTTCTCATTTAATTACTCTGACGCTTTCACTGAACATCAACTGCGTGCATATGATTGGGTCCTTTTCTGGATTCTATTCTGTTTTGCTGATCTAGTATCTACCTTTTTAACTCATGTACACTTCCATATAAAATCTAGAATCTGCTTACCAGTTTCTATTTTTAAAAAAAGTCTGGTGGAATTTTGATTGGAATAGAATTGAATCTATGGGTCCATTTAGGAAGAAATGACATTTTAACAATACTGCAGCTCTGTCTGTGGTGAATCCTTTCACCCCCCTGCACCTCTGGCCTATACCCCAGTTCTTGTATGCATAAATACAATAAATCTTTTTTAAAAAGTTTCATTAATTTTTTAAGTGGGATTTTGTAGTTTAGTGTATAGCTCTTCTTCACATTTTGCTAAACTTACCCCTAAGTAATTCTTTGAAGATTATACTGTTAATAAAATTGCTTTTTTATTTCACTTTCAAAATCATTTGTTTAGTTATGTAGAACACACCAGGTTCAAGCAGGATGTCTGAACCTCCTACACAGAGACTGTTAAAACCTTACCTAATACCCAAGCAGCACAATTAGACCAGCAACCAAAATCAGCCATATCATTCAGCTATCTACTTGTTTCCTTGAAAGCAAGCTGTATAGTAGGAAGATGCCTAAGTTGGGAACCTAGGATATTATCTACTCTGTTACACACTTTCTGAATTACTAGCATTGCACAAGTCACCTGGCTCTTCTGAGTCTTACATTCTTATCTATTTAGAGATTGGAACAGATGATCCTGAAAGTTCCTTCCAGCTACAATGACTTCTAAAGAAATAAAAGTGTTTAAATTACATTTAGTTAATCCCCAGGAGAGTTGCTCAGCATCATGCTCAGGATCGTATAAAGATACAGATAACCAAGCAGCTCTTTATTAACTCATCAGCTATGCATAAAAATTCATTACTTCTTCATTTTGATAATTTTATGTTAATAACCACAGAAGAATTATTTCAAGTAACTTTAAAACACAATAATTTTCCTTTGCAACCTAAAGGATAGATTCTATGGTCAAAAAGAGGGGTCCAGGAAAGGAAACTGGTCCCACAGGCACAGCGTCTGTAGCAGAGGGCCTGTGCCCCACTGCACTGCTGTGTGTGCTGGGGCTGGAGTAGCTGACGAGTCATGGAGGAAGCAAAGCAGTCCCTGTGCACCATGAGGCTAACCTGTCAAATTTTACTTTAGAAAGTTTTAAGGATCGTTCATTTTTAAACCTAAATTTTGTTTTATAATCATGTGAAATATTACATGGTCCTAACATGAAATCCATATAAACTTTTTTTGCTCGGAGAAGGCCAGTGTCTTCCCTGTCCCCTCTGTGCACTTCTGACACACAGATTCAGACATAGGGAAAAGGTGAAAAAGCGAGGCTCTGGATTTAAGTCTTGAGTGTATAAGCTTGGGTTATGACTTCATCACTCAATTTATTCCCCGGTGTTTACAGTGATGCCAACAGCAAAAACCCCCACAGGGGTGCTGGGAGGCTGAGCCAGGTCACATGTGCACAGGACTCAGCTTTGGTGAGATCTCAAGAAAGACGAGCCCCTCGAGGCTTCTCAGCCATGGACACAGGCACAGACAAGGAAATGGATCTAGAGCGGTTGAGTCATGGTCCAAGGCCACACCTCATTTTCCAACCCAGCACGACACCAGGCCACTTATCCTATGATTCCAGGCTACTTCATTTGCATCCTCATCACACAGTGCCTACAGTCAGCACAGGGAGAAAGACCCTCTCCCCAGTCCCCAGGGTGGGTTCAGAAGACTCACTGTGTTCAGAGCATTGAGGGTGGTATCATCTCGAGACGCTGCAACACAGCCATCCTCGGTGGAGCCTCCGTCACACATCCCTGCAAAGGCCGCCATGCTCCTTGGGAAAAGAAGGGAAAGAACTGGGTTTCACCCTGGATGCAGGGCATATTTTCAGGCTAGTGCAAATTCCATTACATACATACAAGGCAGAGTTCTTAGTCCTATTTCCTATAAAAAAAGAAAATATTGGGCCTCCCTGGTGGCGCAAGGGGTTAAGCACCACACTATGAAGCAATCCACAGCCTCTGCAGCACGAGTTCGATCCCTGGCCAGCCAGGAAGCAGCCTACATGGAGCAGCAGACCTCTCCTGACTCACCCACTGCTCCCCTCAGCAGTGTATTTCAGTAAATCTGCCTGTTCTGCTCCCCCCTCTGTCTCTGGTGAATCCTTTCACCCACCACACCTCTGGCCTGTACCCCAGTTCTTGTATGCATAAATAAACAATCTTGAAAAAAAAAAAAGGGAAATATTTTTTAAGTTACTCTACAGATCACACTTTGCGCCCTCGGAAACAGAAATGTTACTTTAATTGAGATCCATCTGTCTTATTTCTCGCCCTGCTTTATTGGTACCTAGATTTCAATTCCTAGGGCGTGAGGGGTCTCAGTCTGCACGCCACAATTGTCGGCTAGATTACAATATTTTGAAAGAACAGTCTCCAGAAAACAAAATGATAATAAATGCTCTGAGACTTTACTTCTTTGCTGCCATGCTGTCCATCAAGCACGTTCAGGCAAGGAGGTCTTGCCTCCACCAGAGCCCTGGCATCTCTAATGCAGGGCACCACGCCACACGCTACCACAAAGTAGCCGGTGCTAAAAGCCAGTTGCTTGGTCTGGTTTTGTTGCTTTTGTTGTATACTGTTGACAAAGCAGTGTGTGAGCCCCCAAATCACAGCAGATAAAAGGGAAGACCATCTGTCTGCACTAATGCGGGGCAGGGACAGATTTAAACTTCTCTTTGTAGTTAGGCACTTGTAGAGCAGCCAACTCTACTGCAGGCAAGCTGCAGAAATGTCCATTTAGGACAGGCACCAATGGGCGGCTGAACGTCGAGGAATCTGCAGTGGCTTCTCAGATGGGCTACAAGGTCCAAATAGCCAACTAGATTAAGAATGTTGGAAACCAGGCATACGAAGTTTTCCTTCTGAAGAATTCTAAAATATCAAGAATTCTAAAACATCAAGGAGGAAAAAAAGACTTCACTGTGGTAAACTATTTTTCTCAAGTAAGAAGGATCAGACTTCTGATGCCAGAGGTAATAAGAAAACAGAGAATGGGCGACATTAACTCAACTCCGCGGGAAGAACTGCGTCACCCACTCCTCAAACCAGATGCCCTAACTCAGAGAGCAGGATGGGGTGGTCCTATTACCTTGCTGCCCTCAAGTACATGAGGAGGTCACAGTCATTCACTCCAGGCATCCAGACCAGCTCCTCATGTTGGGTCACAGTGTCACCATCTGGAGAAGGAAATGGTTGCAAATCGGGAAGTTTGGCCTGTAAGACAGGGATGAAGAAGTCACAATTTAAAAAGCCACTTCAGAGGGCAGACCTGGGAAACAGTCATGGTAGGTCACTACACCTTGCTCTTCAGGCAGTAACAAAAAAGAGCAATCTGCGCGTGACTACACCAGCCTGCGCACACGTGAGGACACGTGAGGACCACCTCCCATGAACGCCCCACAGGGGCCGCTCAGCCTCAGCAGCAGCAAACAGTGTCCATGACCCCAGACCAGCAAGATCCAGAGTGAAACAGAAATGGACACATGAATAAAAGAAACGAAAAGCCAAAAACACTCCAAGGGCTCCTTGATCAAGAAGAGAAAAACACACACTTCCAAAATAACAGAGACACATAGACAAATAATGACACCTCAAAGGATTTTTGCTGAAAATTAAACGAACTATTCAGCTAAACTAATGCTACTCTCAAGAAAGTCAGTCGCTGAGACATGGTCAACATCAAAAATAGACCCCCCCCCCCCAAAAAAAAAAAAAAAAAAAAAAAAAAAAAGGGCCTCCCCTGGTGGCACAGTGGTTGAGCGCTGGGCTGTGAAGCTGCCCGCAGCCTCTACAGCGCCGGTTCCATCCCCGGCCGCCGGCGAAGGTCCCACATGGTGAGACAGACCTCTCCTGCCGCCCGCTGCTCCCCTCAGCAGTGTACTTCGTCACTCTGCCTGTTCTACTCTCCATTCTGACTCTGGTGAATTCTCTCACCCTCCCGTGCTTCTGACTGTACCCAGTGCTTGTATGTATAAATAAATAAATAAATAAATAAATAAATAAATAAATAAATAAATAAATCTTTTTTTCTAAAAAAGACAAAAAAAATGGAATTGAACCTAAAAAACACAGCTGAGTAAGTGAAGGCTCCAGACACGGGATGAGCAGCGGTCTCAGGGGAGGGCGCTCCGGAAAGAGCAGGAAGGGGGTCCTGAGACACCCGACGCCCGCTGTGCAGCACTGCGGCTGGAGAGTCCACGTAAGACAGTCAGTTCACTGTCCCCACAGTGAACCACAGGAATAAAAAGAATGAAAAACTATTTGAATCACCGGCTCAACCACCACAATTCTGAGTCACCTCGGCATTAGCAGCACCGGCGCCTCCTGCTCAACTGGTGCTGAATCTGCTGGGGCAGAGCAGGAGGCAGCAGGCTCGGGAGACCCAGGAGAAGTCCCCATCTGCAAGACGTACATGGTCTATTTTCTAAAACAATGGACATGGACCATTAGTCTAGAAACCTATTCTAAGAGCTGCAGTTAAAAAGCTCCAATGTCCACAGAACCCAGCAAAAACTTGAAATGAATGCAGCAGGCAGGGCAGAAGGCAGCAGTGTCCAGCAGGAACAGAACGAGCGCTGCAGATTTCATTTTAAATATCCTAGTAGTTGTTTTTAAAAAAAAAAAAAAAAAAAGGCACCAAGCACCACACCCAGTGTGGACTGGCCAGCGACAGGCACCAGTGCTCCCCAGCACCTCGCAGGCAGGAGGCACCATGAGTGGGGGGAGAGCGCTGCCCATGGGGATGCGGGTGTGGGGTGGGGGAGCCTGCCCACAGCCAGCCAGGATCGATACGTTATTCAGATGATTTCCAAAGTCTAGAAACTTAGTATTTTACGTGAATGTTGGTTTTAAATGTTGGCTATTCACATTTTTTAAACATCTGTGTGGGGAACACACACACCTTCCCCTGCTTGGCTCCAGAGGCCCCAGTGCTGTGCAGCAGACTCCTCCACGAGGACGCCTCCCTTGGCCCAGTAGGTACTTTCATAACTTCTAATTGGGCATCACAGTTAGTTCTGTTCATCACACACTGGGTGCATGGAGCAGAACTAAAACACAACAGCTACTTCCATCAAGAGGTCTGTGACATTAGAACTCAGCTTTGCCTCTCCAGCACCAAGGGCAGTAGCTGGCACAGCAGCTCTCCAGGGGATGCTTGTTAAATTCATATAAAAAATACTCTTGTCGCTGGAGGAAACTAAACCCCACCCTCCCCCCCAAAATGGGCCAGAAATATAATTACAGTTTACAGAAAAGGAAATGCAACTGGTTTTTAATCACAGGAAAAGACGATCAACCTTGCTGACAAGGGAAATGCGAATGAATGACACTGAGATACTACATCCCATCCATCACACTGACATGAAATCCGAAGTGTGACAATATACAAGGCTATGACATTAAAAGCAGGCGGCGGTGGGAGGGAGTGAAGGAGCACTTGTGTGAGTTGCTAGCATGGATGCAAAATGGTACAGACTCTGTGGAGGGCCATCCTGTGACAGCCCTGGATTACATGGGCACGTGCCCTCTAGGTCAGTCACCTCTGTCCCTTCTGGGGAAACAGCCCAGGGACATGTTGGAAACATTACAAGAACCTACAGGCACAGCGATTCACTACACCGTGACAGGCGGCTAGAATCCCCCACCGTCAGGAGAGCTCGGGCACTGTATTTCGGGTCCTAGCTGCCGGCAGCCGCGGCAGCTGATGCCCACACTGTTCCAGCCCCAACGAGTCTACGCTCTCTGCTCAAACCACCCTCCTGCGGGTTAGAAATGGACACATGGCCCAACCTAGGGATTCAGACACCTGCTGGGAGAGCTATCCCTGTTTCTAAGGGGAAAAGGAAGCTGATCCTTTCTCCTCTCGAGATACTCTGGAGTTCCTCACTGCACCACCCACCATATTCTCTTGTGCTTTCAGAAGAAATGCTCCCGATTAAATGATAATCACATCACAGAGCACACAATGAAGCCCAATGCTAGGGACAATAAAATATGAGAGAAGAACCAGTGAGTTGGTCACCAGCCTGAGGAAGAAGCCAGCCGTGGAGGGGGGAGCGGCCAGTGGACACGGCTCCTCTCTGACCAGGATGGCGTGTGAGCGTGTGGCCAGCCATGCACGACCAGACTCATGGAACTGCCCATATCCTAACCAACGTAGAGGTGAAGAAGCCGACAAGGTCACCACACCCAAGCTTCCAACCGACACCATCGTGCTGTTTCCGAAGGAAAGGGGTATTTTTTTTAAAGGTTGTAAGTACAGTTTTGGTGGCTAATATTCATTTACACATGAATGGACAAAGAAAATGTGGCATGTGCATACAATAGACTATTTAGTCATAAAAATAAATTAAATTCCAATACATGTTACAACACAGGGGCATCCTGAAGACATGATGGTAAATAAGCCAGACACAAAGGACAAATAAGGCCTGATTTCACCACTCTGAGGAGACATGAGGTAGAATGTTTGTGGTCGGGCCTGACGGTTGTTTGTGTTTAACAGCCACAGGTTCAGTTTGGGACATGAGAAAGTTCTAAAGGCAATGGCTAACTAACAGGGCGCATGTTCTTGGCGCCACTGCACTAAACACTTAAGAATGGTTCCAGGGCCTCCCCTGGTGGCGCAGCGGTTGAGCGCTGGACTGTGAAGCTGCCCGCAGCCTCTGCAGTGCCGGTTCGATCCCCGGCCACCAGCGAGGGTCCCACATGGCGCGCAGACCTCTCCTGCCGCCTGCTGCTCCCCTCAGCAGTGTACTTCGTCGGTCTGCCTGTCCTGTTCCCCGCTCTGGCTCTGGTGAATTCTCTCACCCTCCCGTGCTTCTGACTGTACCCAGTGCTTGTATAAATAAATAAATCTTAAAAAAAAAAAAGAATGGTTCCAGTGGAAAGTGTGTCTCACCAGTGAAACTGGGGGAACCTTTGCATTCACATAAAGGTCCCTGGAGCGGCAACAATAGTTCTAACTTGCTACTCAAGTTCCAGAGGAGCCAGGAGGAAAACAAATTAAACCCTCTAAAACCCTATAAAAGAAGTCACTAGATTTGCTTTACCTGGTGGCTGGGACCAACGCGGATCTCCCCCTGGGTGCTGTTCAGCCTCCTGTCACGACAAGAGCAGATGAGATTAGCACAATGCAGTTCTGACAAAAACATTCACACATTTTTCAAGAAAAATAATTCTCTTCAAATAAATGAGAAAATATTTCCTCATTCAAGAATGAGGAAGAAATAAGCTCCAGGAGAATGACCGTCTCCACTGTCTAAGCGCGCCTAGCGCACGTGCCATCCTCCACGCCCCCCGCTCAGAAACCTTTTCGTAGGAAGCCCGATGTCCACCCAGCCGCCAGTGCCCAGCATCGGTTGGTTCCTGCCTCGAGAGATGTCTGTTCTTACAGCTCAATTCAACAGAGCAGTCTTTGTTTTACAACATTTCCAAGTGTTTATTTCATAAACGAGGTAACGCAGGGTCCTTACCCACATGCTGGGTCATCCACTCAATCGAGTATTTGTTCAGTATCTACTATCAGAGCCCGGAACTGCCCCAGGTGTTGGGGTAGAGCAGTGAACAAAACAACATCTCGACTTCTTGGAACTTATATTTTAATTCAGGTAAAAAATAATGTCAGGTGATGATAAGAGCTAAGGGGAGAAGGATTTCTACATTCTCTCTGCAGGACAGTCAGAAAAGGCCTTATAATAAAGTGAACCTGAGCAGAGATGAGACAGGCATGAGGGGTGGGCTGGCCGGCCCAGGAGGCGACCCAGCACACCTCCTTTCTGTCCAGGCCGCTCCCAAAGCGGTAGCACTGCTCACTGCTCAAATCCCGAGCATCCTACTTCCATGAAGTCCACTCCTGCTCTTCTCCACATTTCACGCCACAAAACCCCAGAAATGTGGGGAGTCTCCCTCTTTCCTCACAAAGTATTTGCTGAATGCCCTTTCTGCACCAGGCCTCTCACAGGGCACTGGCTGGCAGCACGTGTGGACAAAATACAGGCCCTGCTCGCCAGGAGCACACGTCTCCCAGATCTGCTGCCCACGTCTGAATCACAATAGGACCTCGAGAAAACCTGCCCATGCCCAGTGGTAAGTCTCTGTCGGGCTGCGGTGAGGAGTCTCTGGAGGGTCACCAGTGCTGGAGCGCTGGTGCGCAGTGAGAACCGCTCCCTCAGTCATTACACTGGAACAAAGCGGCAAGCGACCCAAGAGGATACGGACTTATTTGTCTCCCAAAGACCTGATAATCCCATCATTAAGTCTCAAGTTGTTGAAATGGATTTTGGAAAATGATTCTTTCCTCCAGGGCCCTTGAACCAGCACATTCTTTTGAACGTTCTTTTGCCCCCCATTTTGGCAAGGTGGGCAGAGATGTGACAAAGGAAGGATGAAGAATGATCAAGAAAAAAAGAGAAGTGGGGGGCTTACACCCCTCTACCTGGGGACAGCAGGGCAGGCTCAACCACTGTACTCGCAGGAGGGACTGCAGGACAGAGTGCAAAGGTGCTCTGGGGAGAGATGTAGGCAGGCTTCTAGAGGAGACAGGCCCTGAAGGGGCTATGTTCCAAAAAGACACAAAAGTAGGGCAAAACAGAGGGCTTCCCAGGTGGGACCAAAACCCTACAAGAGGGGCAGGCTGAAGGGGCAGGAGGAACGTTGGGGGGTGGTGGGGGCACTTACGAGAGGGAAGCACAGGCTTTCGCACACAAGTCATGGGTCAAGCTGGAAAAAGGTAGCTAACGATGGACTATTCCAGTAGGTTTGTGCTGGAATTAGAAGCCGCTTTAGGAGCATGTGGAGGAGTCAAAGCCAGGAGGCTATTTTAATCATGAGCAGTCAGTATTACTAGCCATTTCCTGTCCAACCCGGCCCTTTCTGTTTTGTAACTAGCTCTGAGCAAATTCTGCCGCCAAAAGCGCTCTACTGTATTTCTAAATACTTTGTCAATGTTTTTCTGCCTATAAGCAGGTTTAGCCGAACACATCACCTCCGAAAGTTTCAACCACAGTCCTTCAGTGACTTGTCCCCACGACCAGGCTCATGGGTGCTTTGAGGCAGGCGCTGGCCAGGTTGTCAGGCAGGTGGTTGTGAAAGCATTTCCCATCGCTGCCAAGTCTGTGAGGACTCCAAGATAAACATTCTTGGTTCATCCTTATTGTAACGTATTTTTTCACTTACTCATTTTATGGGACACTTTTTCTCGTAATATTTTAATAAGCCAATATTACATTTAGTTCAAAAATTGTGTCACAATAATAAAATCCCCCAAATACATTACCGATGGATACTACTTATATTCCACTTATTTGTATGAAAATTGGTGATTAAATATTGGCAACCATTATACTGGGGTATCGCAAGAGCCTAAATTGGAAACTCCCTCTCTCTTTCATGTTTATGTGGCAAGGAGTAATAATAAGGAAAGCAGGTTAAAAAGCATAAAACAAAGAACCTTTGAAAAACTTTACTTAAAAATCAGTTTTTACTACAAAAACATTTCTGAATCATATGCAACTTTTCTTTTTTTTTTTTAAATATTAAATTTTATTTTTATATTCCCCCATACAATTGCAAACGCCCCATTCTGACCCCAATCCTTCCCCTCCCGCCCCCCACCCCCCAAAAAGTGTCTCTGGTTCATAGTTTTTTGTTGATTTTGATTTTCACTTTCTTATATTCATTTTCCTGGTCCCTTATTTAAGTTTTCTAGATTCCTGCTATGAGTGAGACCATCCGGTATTTTTCTTTTTCTTTTTGGCTTATTTCGCTGAGCATGATCCCTTCCAGTGCCATCCATGTTCATATGCAACTTTTCAATATTAGAGTTTCAAAGCAAAAAGACACCAGCAAGTTATTTTTTGAGCAAGATGAGGATCCAGGGTAAGCGGACATGAGCTGCCGGATCCAAGGACTCCCAACATGGCATACACGACAGTAGTGCTTTCCAGGTCCCAGACAGAGAGAGGGGGAGCAACGATGCCCACCAGGGAGGACTGGACGCAACTGTGAGCAAGCGTCACAGCAGGAGCTGAAGGTACAAGACAAGAAGCAGGTTCACAGGAGACCCCCTGGGCCCGTCCAAATGTGACACCCGCTCTCAACCGGCGGTACTTTCGTACGGGATTCCACACAATGTGAACCTGAAACCTTATCAATCATCTTTCGGACTCTTTTACATCAAAACTGATTCCTTGTTTTAACCTATGACGTGATCTTCTGCCCAGACATAATTTTGTAATGTCATACACTGGTTAGATGGGTAGTATCAGCTCACTGAGTTTTACAGGTCTTCCAAATCTCCACACAGTCTCGTATACAGTATTTTTTTTTTTTTTTTTTGGTGGGACCCTCGCCGGCGGCCGGGGAACGTACCAGCGCTGTAGAGGCTGCGGGCAGCCTCGAAGCCCAGTGCTCAACCACTGCGCCACCAGGGGAGGGCCTTGTATACAGTATTTTTTAAAAGCTACATTCACTGATATGAACTCCGGTCGTAGAGAAAAGCTTGTATGTGCACAGAGCTGTCAAGCAGAGTGTCTGCTCAACATGTTCAAAACTCTTATTTGAAAACTCAGATCTTACTGCTTACTGGCAAATAGTGTCAGCTGTTTTCTCTGAAATGGCAGGCTCATTTCATTTTCAAGAAAATGTCTGATAAATACACACACCTGAAGGATCACAGTTTATCAGTTAAAAATAAAAATGCTATTCCATTTAAAAAGTGGCTAGTTCTGCTTCTAACTCAATCATATGAGGGCATCTCTACAAAGTCTGTGTCTTTGCTTTCAACAGCAATCTTTTATGTCACTTCCCATTTTATCACAAAGAATATTATAAAGAAAGAAACTCAAGAATTGGGATTTAAAAAAAAATTTAAGTTTATTTATTTTTGCATAGAAGAACTGGGGTATAGGCCAGAGGTGTGGGTACTGGGGGTATATGTGAGAGGATTCACCAGAGACAGAGTGGGGAGCAGAACAGGTGAATCTACTGAAATATACTGTTGAGGGGAGCAGCGGGGAGACAGGAGAGGTCAGCTGTACCCTATGTGGGTCAGCTCCCAGGTCTGGGATTGAACCTAGGCCGCAGAGGTGATAGTGCTGAGACCCCTAGGCCACCATGAAAGCCCAGACTGGGATTTGATAAATGAATTAAGGAGACCACAAATCATGCTTCGAGAAGAACTGACCCAGGATATGTTCTGAACTTTAGGATATTCCAGAGGCTAAAATTCAAAAAGTTCCTAAATCTGGAAGATGCTAACTTCGATAACTAACAAAAAATAGCTAACTTTTGAGTACTTAAAATCTGTCCTAGGTGTTAAGACAGCATTAGCTCGTTTCCATGCATTAATTCATTTAATCCTTATCTTGATATTAATTAAAGCACTAGTAGCAATAGTCACAAAAATTCAGATCTCATTCTCTCATGTTTAAAATATTATAGCTACTAAAGAAGTTTCGACTTGATGTATAATGCTGCTGAGTTAATGAACAGGCAGTTAAGAAAGGAAATCCAGATCAAGGGCAGTATAAGTCACAGCAAGGTCAGATGAAGGATACTGTATGTAAGTAAGAAATGAAAGATAGAATTCATGTCCCAATACGATGCAGGACAAAAACATGCAGAACAGCTTGCACCCACACTATCTTAAATCCAGGTATCTCAGATGATAAACACAAGCAAAATAATAGTAGTTATTCCTTACAAATTGCTTTCTGCAATAATGTGCCAGGTACAATTTGTTTCATTATTTCCAAGTCAACTGTATGAGGCAGAATCTCCACTTTATTGACAATAATAACACTCCTGGATATAACAATTTACACACACACACACACACACACACAGAAAGAAAGAAAGAAAAAGAACCTTCATTAAGTACGAGGCACTCTGAGTTAAGCAAATTACATATTTTTTCTTATCTGATCTTAGGGATGACCCTATAAGGTAGGAAATATTATTACCTATCCAGATAAGGAAAATGAAGCTAAGAGAGGTCATGTAGTTGCCCCAAACCATACAGCTAACAAGTAGAGAAATCAGGGCTCCAACCCAAGCCGAGATGACCCAGTCAGAGCGCTACCCACGCTACTACGTGGCAGAGTGACGAAGGCACAGAACCAGAGAACTGGTTTACCCAAATTCAGGCCCGTGCTCATTCCAAGCAAGTCAATCAAGAGGTCCACGTTTGAAAATCATGTTATTGAAGTTAATATATATAACACTGCCAAAATAGCAGATGACTAGTCACCAGACGTTAGGGATGGTGGGGCAAAGGGAGGGGGTAGGGACGGACACCTAGGTGATTAACAGGACAGGTCGTGCCTGCAGCAGAAGTGACACAGAGCTACCCTGGGACATAAGGGGCATAGGAGTTGCCACTCTGCACCAGCACTGATGCCTGCCTGGGCAGCCCACTAGAGCTACATGAAATGTAGCTGCTAGGGACGCCAAATACACTGCGGTATCCAGAAACTTGCTGTGAATATAAAACATTAAGTTTTTAAAAAGCCAAGAGATTAGTGAGTAATATGTTATAAACAGACTGAAGATTAAAAAGCCAGAGATGAGTAAAGCTAACTAAGTGGTAAATAGGTTCCCCCAAAATATACTGTAATTGGCCAAACAAACTACTGATGAATGTCACAGTTAATGAGCTTCAAGAAATTAAATCAAATTACACATATCTTTCTTACCATGTCTACTAAGGGCTTCTGATGTAGGACCATCCTATTAGAGATAAACTTAACAGTGAAGTGAATCATAATTACAATAAAAAAATAAGTTGTCACCATTCTCTCAAGGAGTTTCTCTGTGCAACTCATGTAAATAATATGTTTTCCAAAATAGCTGAGATTCAGACCCCATTATTCTACCAATCTTTGCTTTGGAATATGAAAAAATAGTCCCCAAAACCAAATTACAACAATTAATGGTGAGTCATTGTGTTTAATCCTTGAGTATTAAAAAAAGAAATCCATTGTATGTGAAATCAGATACAAAAGAAACTGATGTAACAAAGCAGCATCCATGGCAACTACAACTTAATATTTCAGTCCTCTTCAGCCATAGTGGATTAAATAAAATGACAAGATGTTCCCTTTGAAAAGTAACCTGTTACCATGGAAACGGTGTAGTCTAAGAAGTAAACAGGGAACAGACAGAAAGGAGCAGGAAGTCTGCAACTGAATATCAAAAAGGGAGCTGCCATCTATGCAAAGATGATCTGAGCAGGCCTGGCCAGAGACCGGGAGGTGGGGGGGTGGGGGGGTGGATCCTTGAGAAGAACATGCCAGGTGGAAACAGGAACCCAACCGGACAGAATCACTTCCTGGCCAGCAGATCTGAGGCCCACTCAAGATGCCCAGCCATCTCTTCACGATCCTGACTCCCGCTGAAGACAAGGACTTCGGACAAGGAACTGAGGTCCAGAAGTGGACCTTTCCAGCATGAAGTGGACAGCACTGTGGCCTCTGGTTCATTCCAATAAGCCTGGGCCTGGTAACTCTCAAGTCAGACCCCTGCTTTTGGTCACGTGAGGATGCAATCACTGTGCAATCTCCTTCCTGCCCTCAGTCCACTCAGACTTATCAGATAAGACAGCTCTTAGCTTTTCTACAGGGCGACAAGTTGAGCAGACAGACTGACATGAAATCAACAGAAGATGACTGGAGAAACTACTCACTCCTTCTCTCAGAAAATAACCACAGGAACAGTCTGTGGGTCTCAAATGAAATACACCAAATTTAGGAAAATCAAAAGGCAATTTATCAGAATCCCTCTTTTAGAAGGGGTGTGAGCAGAAGTGAAAACGAGGATGACTAGACGGTGAACAGCTCCAGCATGAACCCACGATTTCAAAAGCAGTTTTAGCAGGTCCAAGATTTTTTTTTTAGTCTGAAATAGTAACTTAAAATCTATGTAAATATCAACTCCATAACGCGCCCATTATAAGAAAGGGAAAAACCCTCCCTACACCCCAGTAAGAGGCTATGCTTCTTGCGCCTGCTCTGGGGATGCTGGCGCGCCTCCCACTGGCCGGGGGTTGCTCTACACACCTGAGTCTAGATGCTCAGACTTCGGGGGTCAAGAGAACCTGGGTCAAAACGTCAATGCCAAGGGTTTGTTAGCTCTCAGTGTGATCTTAAGGGTACAATTCAAGCTCTCAGAGCCCCAGTGTTCTCATGTATGAAATGAAGTTCACCACGGCTAATTTGCAAGGTTGCTCAAAAAATAAAAGAGGACCTACAAGAAAAGTAAACACCATGACTATGACTGCTGCACACGAGTCAACAGTGTTATTAGCTCTAAGCACTGACAGTGAGAACAGAGCCCGGATCACACTCCTGATTTTATGTTTACCTTGTGTAATTATTTCTTTGTGTAATTATTTTAGTCCTTTAGACTGAAAGCCCTATGCAGGCAGAAAACTACGTCTGTGTTTAGATCACCAGCAAAGCCCAAAACCACTGGCACGCACTAGATATGTTCTTTTTTTTTCTTTTTTTTTTTTTAAGAGGCATGTATTTTATTTATTTATTTGTTTGTTTGTTTGTTTTGTTTATACATGCAGTCAGGAGCGTGGAAGGGTGAGAGAATTCACTAGAGCCAGAGCGGGGAGCACAGCAGGCAGAAGGACCGAAGTACTCCCACTGCTGAGGGGAGCAGCAGGCGGCAGGAGAGGTCTGCGCGCCATGCGGGACCCTCCTCCTGTGGCCAGGGAGCAGCCGGGGATCGAACCGGCCCCGCATAGGTCGCGGGCAGCTTCACAACCCAGCGCTCAACCGCTGCGCCACTGGGGAGGCCCTAGATATGTTCTTAATGATTAAATGACTCCAGCATTTTAACTCTTGTTGCAAAATTAAGATTTTTGTGACAGAAGGTTAACCTTCCAAGAAAAATAAATCCAAAAAAGCCTAGATTAACTGCACAACAGGAACAAAATTCAGAATTTATTATAAAAAGAAAAAAGCCACAAGAGGGTCTCCCTGATGGTGCAGGTGTTAAAAGTCTCAGCATTATCAAGCTATGGGCAGCCACTGAGGCATGAGTTCGATCCCACAGGAGCTGACTCACATGGCGCAGCAGACCTCTCCTGTCTCCCTGCAGCTCCCCTCAGCAGTGTGTTTCAGTAGATCCACCTCTTCTGCTCCCCACTCTGTCTCTGGTGAATCCTCTCACCCCTGCACCTCTGGCCTACATCCCTGTTCTTGCATGCAAAAATATTTTTTTAAAAAATCAAGAGAAAAAAGATTCAGTCAACAATTGTAAGCACTAATGTTCCAAACACACACACAAATACCAAGGTCAAGCAGGAACTCATCCAAAATCCAGGGTGATAAGATTCTAAATTTTCTCTGTTCCTCAGAGATCATCTGGCAAATCTTCTCACTTCATAGAAGAAACCAAAGCCTAAAGTGCTGAAGATGTTCTTTCAATGGGTCACTAATAATAGGCAATACTAGAAAAAATGGGGGAAAATTTTTAAACATAAGAATTTAATTTCAAAGAGCTACAATGACCTGGCTTGCTCCGCTGTCTACATGTTTTATTTGTCTGATCTCGCCCCTTACCCTCCATTATGTAGGAACAGGCGGGGTACCTGCCCTTGGTATTTGGCTCTATACCACCCCAGGCTCCTGCTGGGTTTTACTATCATCACCTGGGACCAGGGACTGCTGTGAGGAGCACAACACAAAGATGCGAGCACACACACCATGCTGCAGAAAACAGACTTACGCTTAAACTCCCACTGTGATTGAAATAATTTATAAAGCAGCAGTATTTGAAAATTAAACCAATATCCCAACCAAAGATGTTGTTGGCCATAACAAGCAGAAATGGAGCACTCCCCGAAAAGGAGGACTATGGACCAAGTATGCATGTCTACAATCACATCTAAAGGCCTCTGTTCCCACTGCCTCATTCCTCTTCACCATGGTGTGGAGATGGGGGGATGGGGTGGAGGGAAGGGGTAACAACGCAAACATTAACACACACAGACACACACACACAAAGTGGTAAGGACAGTGCTTGATGCCGAACATACCATACATCACAGGATAGGAGAGCTTCTCTAAAAAAAAAAAACATTCAAGTGTGAAGAAAAACAAACACCCACAGAGCATACAAAGATCAGTAAAGGGCTGAAATGCTGGTCATTAATTTAATCGTCATAAATCTTGACGCGGTTCCTCACACTGCACTACTTGAACAGGTGGACCCAAAGCACAGACACTGCAGTGACCATCAACACTGGAGCGAGCACAGGTGCCAAGTGTGTTCGCAACGTCTCCTCTCTCACCCAGGCTTTGAACTCCCCCGTGAGGAGCCGTCCTGATCTCCAGATGACCCAAGAGAAAGTGCAGATTCAAAGGGGGAAGGAACTTACCTGATGCTACTAATTAGATGCAATTTGAACATACTAACTACCTGGCTCCAAATCTAGTATTTTCTCTTACCACGTGTGCCATTCCTTTATTCTTGACACTTCCGTCAGAAGCCCACGCGTCAGGCACTCTTCCTGGGGAATGAGACTGTACAATAGACATGGTCCCTGCCTCACAAGCTTACAGTCCAGGGGGCCTCCCCGGTGGCGCAGCGGTTGAGCGCTCGGTTGTGAAGCTGCCCGCAGCCTCTGCAGCGCCAGTTCGATCCCCGGCCACCGGGTGAGGGTCCCACATGGCGCGCAGGCCTCTCCTGCCGCCCGCTGCTCCCCTCAGCAGTGTATTTCGTCGGTCTGCCTGCTCTGCCCTCCGCTCTGACTCTGGTGAATATTCTCACTCCCTCCCGCGCTTCTGACTGTACACAGTGCTTGTATAAATAAATAAATAAATATTTGAAAAGAAAAAAGAAGCTTACAGTCCAACAGGGAAGGCAGTCAATCAAAAATCGCAAAAGTAGGGCCTCCCTGGTGGCACAAGGGTTAAGCACAGCACTGTGAAGCTATCCGCAGCCTCTGCAGCACGAGTTCGATCCCCGGCCAGCCAGGGAGCTGACCCACATGGCGCAGCAGACCTCTCATGACTCGCCCGCTGCTCTCAGCAGTGTACTTTGTCAACCTGCCTGTTCTGTTCCCCACTCTGTCTCTGGTCAATCATCTCCCTCCCCGCACCTCTGGTCTGTACTTGAGTTCTTGTATGTGTAAATAAATAAATCTTAAAAAAAAACTCAAATGTATAGTTCAGAGAAGTTTGATAGAGATGTCTAATTATTCCAACTGAATTAAACATGAGACTAGTTTTCTTTCAAATTTGCTCTCCAAAGATAATGTTCAAGAACCAATATTCTCCCTTATAAGAAACTGTTCAATAGAGATGATGATCAATTTGAGAGATCGACACAACTTTAAATCTTCCCCATGGCCGTATTTTCTATTCTCTCTCATTCTGACAGACATTCACCTTACAGTTTCAGAATGACTGTCGCTCTGATGGAAAGACAGCTAATGTCACTAATAACCAAAAACTAAAAGGGAAAATGAATCCAGAAGGAAAGGGTCAGGAATGGCGAGGCGCCGGGGCAGGCCTGGAGAGTAGCACTGGAGCCAGCGCCAGTGTGGGCAGCGCAGAAGCAGAGCAGGGCTTCGAGCAGACTGGGACTGCGGCACTCAGGCTGCCGGAGGAGCACTGTAATGCAAAGCTCAACCTCAGAGTCTCACTCAGCATTCAGATACAATGTCAGAAAAGCTAAATACAGGATAATACTTGTGCAAACGTGAACCGTTAGGCGTGTGGGCGACATACCCGGTGTACCATCACTGACGCTTCCTGAGACCCTACAGCGTGACAGAAGGGGGCAGCAGCCAGGCGGAAACTAGCGAGCGTTGTTTCAACATCCAGGCTACACAGCCCCCGACGCCACCAGCCACCCAGACGGTGGACCCCATGCGCTTCCTCCGCCCCGACCACCACCAGGCTGGCACAGAAACCCTACAGCAGGGATGGCTGGCCGGCAAGTACCATTCCAAAAATATTCTCCCAAGGCAGGAAAGCACAGAAAAAACACATGCCACACAAGAAGCAGCTCCGGGGCCTCCTGGGCTGATGGGAGACGGAGACACAGGGCTCGGAGCAGCTACCAGTGGTCCCATCTCGGCAGGCGGCCGGGCAAAGCCCCACAAACGCCCCTGTCTGAGGCCAGTGGAGCGGGAGGTGGTTCCACTACCCGTAAAGCTCCCAGCTCATACTTCATTCGCTAAATGTAAAAAAAAACCCTCAGAGCAAGTCAAGATCATAGAACAAAAGGCAGTCCCACGACTAATTATCAAAAAGCATCCTGCGCGGACAACAGTGCTCCAAAATGAGTGGGAAACCTGGGTCCTTCAAGAACCCCAGAGGGTGACAGGGTGAATGGCCAGAGGGCCGAGGTCCTGAGACTGGAGAGAGGGTCTCTGAGATGTGGCAGTGAAGAGCAGAAAAGGAGCAGCAGATGGTGCTTCTACGTGGAATGAAGTCAGACAAGTTCCACACACAACATCGCATGGACAGGTAAAAAGGGGGTGTCTGCCCCAAACTCCCAAATGCGTTGCTCAAACGAAGATGATCACAGTGAGAAAACAGCACTCGTGTGGATGCGAAGCTCGATTTTAAAATAGCAGGGAATGAACCAGCGCGAAGTCATCGCTGCTTGGTTCATGTCCTTCATCACAATCCCCAAACCGAACCCAGCAGAAGTCAGATTACACTTCGTAGTCCTTTCAGTGGCTAGAATTCATCGCCAGACTTCCAAAAACTTTCTAGCACCATCCAGGGGCCTCCTCTGAAGAGCTGGCCATGCTCCGCTGCGGTTGGGCTGCACGAGAGGGAGCTCTTAGGGAGAAGTGTTCCCCGGGCCCCCATGCCTTCCCTCTCCTAGGAGAGTTGCGGGGTGCACATTCTTCTGTGTTCATCCGCACAATGCAAAAGCCATCGGTCACTTCAAACTTTATCCAAGCTTTATCACAAGAAAAACAAGCAAGGGGGATGGACCTGGGCACATAATTGAAAAATTTCACTTCAATATCTTCTTCTGTAAGAACTGAACTGGTCCTACGTCTCCTTCTTATGATTATCTAATGAAGAGCACCACGGTGAGGGCCAGATGGGAGGCCTGTCTGCAAACAGGACACACCCAAACCATCGCCTCCCCAGGCAGCAAAGCCCGGCGCTGCCCGGGTGCAGCAGTGGGCACGAGACCCAGTGCTGCCCGTCCCGCTACCTTCTCAGGCTTCAGCTCCCTCTCACCCCTCTCCCCCGGAACACGAGCCACACAACAACGCCATCTTCTGATACAGCAAACAACCCTAAAATAATAAAATACCTAGAAGCTTAACTTCTAAAATACTGTGCACATTTTGTTTAATAACCAAGGAATTTTCCATCAACTCAAAGAGAAAACAGATTTTCTTCCTTTTGAAGCAACAGACAGTAGGAACTGATGTGGCGCAACCTTTTATTTCTTAAACAACCCGTTTTAAGGTGATAACGTTGCGACCATAATCCGCAATTGCCCCTGCATATGTCAAAAGGTATGCACGCGTGATCACGAGAAGATGACAGGAATTATAATTTGCTCAGGCAAACAGGCTCTCAATCAAAACAAGTTCCACCCACCTTCACAGCAACCAATAGCTGCCCACCTGCCACCCTTCCTAAAACACCCAAACAGAGCTGCTCTGGGGCCAGGCGTTCCTACCAGCCCAAGGCAAGGAGCAGACGCAGGTTCGCTCTGCAGCTCAGCTCCTTGCAGGCAAACCAGCTTGGCAGGGCACCCGGCAGGACTCGGGTGACAGGTCCACCCAGAGAGGAAGAGGTGAGGGAAAGGGGAACAGGACAGCGCCGGCCACGGGACCCGCCACGTCTGCCATCTGCTGACTGCATCTCCGGGGTCGACCCCGATCTTAGCTCTGATTTCACGCTTCGCAACACCACCTACACGGCCAGCCGGGGCGGAATTAAAGGCTCTCGGAAACATGCACTATGAATGATGAAATGGTTCATAAACATCTTCAAAAGTGAGAAAGAGCAGCAAAAGCCAGCACTGCTCCGGGAGTCCAGAGGCAGACAGCCTACCTGCAGGGGCTGCACGGACCATCCATGACTAAGAGGCTCTGCTGAGGCTAGCTGTATCCCCGAACCTCTACCTACTGCTAAAACTCTGCCCTTTTCTACTCTAACAACTCAAAATGGAGGCACATGCAGTCTGAGAGACCTCATAGAGCTTTCACTGAGCTTGTGCTATGACCTAAGCCTTCACGCAGAACGCAGAAACTTCCCCCTCACACTGACAGGACTGAGCATGTGCTGTGACCCTCCCTCATCCATACACTGTCTCTCAACGCAATCAATCTCAACCCTGCTGTTTCCGTAAATAAAGCCCAGCCAACAGACTCCCAGCTTCTCCCTGCATACCAAGCTAGTGTGCAGGGAAGTGGGGCCTTCAGAAGGGGATCCCAGACAGCCAACACCAGGGACTCTCTGAGTCGAGCCATCGAGAGGCTGCAGATAAATGTCCTGCCTCGTCAAGACAACAGCGAGTTCCGTCTTTTATTTACAAGGATATCTAGATACAGATTAGGCACAGATATATGGGGCTTTAAATAGCAAGGTTTGCAAGAAGGAACAGAATCAAAAGACAGAGAATGACCGACATAAGATGAACGACGTATTAATATACTGCAGCATGTTACCAAACACAGAAGCGGCTACTCAAGGGAGCAAGCCCACAAGTTTCATTTGAAAACTGTCAAGATCTGGGCAAAGGCCACGAGCCACCCCTGGTAAAGCTGTGGGAAGGCAGGTGTTGTCACAGCTACGAGGCCAACGTAAAAGGCGCGGTGAGCAGAGCACTAGAGGACCCTGAATCATTAGAGAACATGTATTTTATGCAAAGAGCTTAATCTCCCTTAGATAAGAAGTTCTACACTCTCCCAAATAATAAATAAAACCATTCCCTAAAGTGGCAGTGGCCAGTCAGTCGGCCGTGTGCAGCGTGAAGAACCTCCTTCGAACAGGCAGAAGAACAGGAAGACGCACCCAGAGGACAGAGGGCGCCCACGCACGCCCAAGGGTCCTCCGTGCTACCTGCAGCCTCCTGGCCCGAAACTCCAGCAACTCTTCGGGACACTGCCGTGGAGCCCACTCGGCTGGGATTTACTCAGAGAAAACCCTAACGCCGAACAGGCCCACCACCCCAGCCACGCAGGGGCACCGCGCAGGACTCGCAGCGCTCACACTCCCAGGGACACGTTGGCGCCAAACGCCCCACAAAGCACACTTTCTGCCGGCCTCAACCTCGGCCTCCGACAGAGGCAGACTGGCTGCCAGCACGAGAGAAACCCCAGTCTGGAGGTGTCTATAGACTTGGTTTCCACTTGCAAACACAAGGTGACGCTACCTAGTCTTACTTTATTCAAGCTATGAAAGAAAAGAAAGACCACGAGTCGCCCCCAAATTTATAAAGGACAAGCCTGGGCAGGAAAGAGCATCAGTGCTGTTTCCCACAAACAAAGGAGGGTTAAAAAGTGACCACCTGTTTAGAAAGAGCACTCACCGTCCTGAGAGCCCTAAAGCAAACACAGGAGTCACCCCGCTTTCTTGGCACTCCTGTCTACACTGCAAACTGAGCAGCGAGAGCGAGACTAAACGAGAAGCAAGGACCGGCACGACACAAGAAATGCCCGCCCAGCCCAGGCTCCACTCCGGGCCGAGCAGGGCAGCAGCGGCTCAGGGGAGCCCACCCTCCCTGCTGACCAGGAACACAGCACGCCCCGCGGGGGGACCAGAAACAGTCTAGCGAAAACGGACTTCTCAACACAAGGACAAGGTCAAACGGACCAGAAACTACCAATCAAACAATACGAATCTGACAACCAAAGGGTTTCCTTCAAAAGCGTATCTTTAAAAAAAGCTACCAAAATCTCCCACATGAAATAGTCATTTGGAGAAATCAACAAGTAGGAATTTAATAACTTCATCGCACTCTGGACAGTGATGGGAACAGTTGCATGGAACACAGCATAAAAATGAAGGTGGGGGCCTCCCTTGTGGCCTAAGAGGTTGAGTCCCAGCGCCGTCACTGTGAAGGCCTGAGTTCAATCCCCAGCCAGGGAGCTGGCCTAAACTGAATCCACTTCGCACTTAGCTTCAAATTCAGTCTGACCTCAGAATAGGAGATCTGTCCTCTTCCTCATCAGAGAACAGACTGTAGTCCTGAAATCCGGTGGTTTGATAATTAAATCAAGTGCTACCTTTACTATGAATTCCTGCCTAGACATGAGCTCCATCCCCATGGATCAAGCCCAGAGTAAGACAGAAATCAGCAGACTACATTAATAAAGGTCTGTTTCTCCATCCCCAATTCCCAAATATTTTCTTTTTGATTCTTAATAGAGATGGAAGTCGTTATCTTGAGTCTGGTGTTAGACGAAAACCGCCAACACTCTGCCTTTAAGTATGGTACTTGTAGGGTCTGGAAGTATTCTGTCAGAATAAGGATGTCTCATTCTGCAGTTAATTTACTAAGCGTCCTCCCTGACCCCTCCATGACAGGCTACTGAATTCTCTCAAGTGCTTTATCTACAGGCAGAAAGGTGACTTTAAAAAAAAAATTGAATTTTGAAGTGTCTCAAATCCAAATTGATTGAAATAAAGGAAATCTAGACTGTCGACATCTCAGCTGAAGTACAAACACGTATGTTACAGTGCGAGACTAAGCAAACACTGAAAAAAGAAACATAAATGTCCAACAATATGAGAATAAATTATGGAACACCTTTACGATAATATGCAAGGTGATTACAAATATTTTTGTAAAACACTTAATGACGTGGTACCTTGCTTATGACAGAAGATAAAGTAATTAAAAGAATGCATTGTCCCATGTATAAACAATAATGTAATTAGTTTAAATATACATACACCTATACAACAAACACAGACACATTCCAGCAAAATATATAAATGTGGGTTATACAACTATGTACTATTTCAGTTTGTTTCTTTAACTTTTGTATTTATAAAGTTTTTCTCTAGTGAGCACAATTGTTTTCTTCATTAGAAGAAATAAAGGTTATTTTCCACCACAGCCAGAAGAAAATTAGGTGGTATATGAAACACTCTGTGATGAGATCATAGAAGTTAAAGGGCTAACCTTTGGAGTCAAATAACCTTGGGGGTTCCTGTTTACTAACTGTGTCTTAGCAGTCACCTAAAGTATCGGTTTGCTCATTTGGTAAGTAAAGAAAAACCTGCCCTGCTGAGTTCTGGTAAGAATGAAATAACTCTGGGCCTCCCTGGTGGCACAGGGTAGTCTCTACACTAGGAAGCTATAAGCAGCCACTGCAAAACAAGTTCGATCCCCGGCCAGGGAGCTGACCTACATGACGCAGCAGCCCTCGCCTGTCTCCCTGCTGCCCCCCTCAACAGTATATTTCAGTAGCTGTGCCTACTCTGCTCTCTACTCTGGGGAATCCTCTCACTGCCCCCACCCCGCACCTCTGGCCTATATTTCAGTTCTTGCACGCATGCATGCATAAATAAATAAATAAATCTTTAAAAATTAAAAAAAAAAAAAAAAGAACAAAATAACTTGAAGGATGGAGCACACACGGCAGCAGCCCTCTGAACAGATGAAGTTACACATTTTATTCCTGAAGTCACACTATTCCTGACGTAACATTTTATTCCTGACGTTGAGGGATCAGGACCCCTTCCATGATGAGTAGTCAGTGACAGACAGGAAAATGGAAGGATAACAGGATAAGCTTCTCACTGTTACAGAATTACAAATAAGGAAAAAGAAAAATAAACCTATCAGGAACCCTGTGGTACTGGGTTAGAACTGAAGAATTTGGTATAAACCCATGGATACACATACAGAAAATGGAATATGAAACATAGGCATACAAGTGAGCATTAGTTCATATTTTCTTAATGCACATGTGTGCACACTCACACACACACCCAGCTCTGCTTACTCGCACACTTGAGACCAGTGACACAAAGCAATGGGCACAACCAATACCAGGTCTCAGTTTGTAAATATGGTTCTCCAAATTCTGGGAAAATATTACCTCAGAATGAATAATGATATAAATGATTATAAACAACTGAACAAAGTAGGAAGCCATTAATCCATCATCACATAAATAAAAAGTCTGATGAAGGATATATCTTCATAGTCTTAAGAGCACCACCCATAATGGTCATGAAAAGGAGAACTTCAGTCATCACAAAGCCAGGCAGATGCCGCCGGATTCCACCACCAAAGAGAAGATTATCAGCAATAGGACAAACTGGAATTGTGGGCTACCCACGGGGAGCTGAAAAAGGACACGTGACTTCTGTGACATCCCTGTCAAAAATACAGGATCTGCTATAATAAGAAGGATACATCATACCTGCCACACAAAGGACAGTCTACAAAATAGCAGCCTATGATCATCAAAGGCACCAAGGTCATGAAGTGAAGGAAAACTGAGAAACTGTTCCAGATGGAAGGAAACAGAACATCTGAATCCAAAATGTCGAACCTTTTGCTATTAAGATCCTTACTGGGAAAACAGACAAAACTTGAGTAGGGTCTAAGAACTCTGTGGCAATATTTCATTGTTCATTTCCTGATTCTGAGGGCTGCACTGGGTTATGTGAGAAAATGCCCTCTGACACCGGTGTCAGCACGGAGGGCGTCTCCAGGTGTCAACATGATACTTCACCGAGTAGGTTCAACTATCGTCTTGGCAACTGTTCGTAAAGTTCAGATTTTTTTCAAAACAAAAAGAAAAATGAATTATGCTAGTCAGGAGGGAGAAAAGATAAATTCTTGCAGTTGCCCAATTCATGGCTGCTACTAAACAGCTGAATATAATGATCCTCAAGTGTCAGCCAGTGTTCCCGCATGCACTGTGCTGCCTCTCCCCGCCAGCCCGCACGAGGGGCACGGAGCTCAGGGACCAGCCACACAAATGCCACATCTTAAATATGTCTTCTTCACTATTACTGAGTGCACTTTAAGGACCTAAATACCTCTTATTTAGCCAGGAGAACCAAATGGACTGCTCTCCGGGAAAACGCACGCTTCATAAATTAAGATGAAGGCATCACTTCTCAAAGGGCACCATCAAATCTGCTGTTCATCAAGGAACGCTGTGCACCCTTACTTCCTTCCCCGCTAACTCATGGCTTAAGGCAGAAAAGGAAGGAGAATTTTTCCAAGTACATATATACCAAGAAAGGGTCGAAACGTACAATTAAAAAAAGGCAGCCCACTGGATGGACCGACTGGGGAGAGGGAAATGGGGAGATGGGGAGAGAATATTCCAAAACTCAATAAAATGTACTTCTAGTACTTGTTAAAAAAATAGACATTTAGGGCCTTTTTGGTGGCACAGCACTATGAAGCTACTGTTAGCCACTACAGCACGAGTTTGATCCCCAGTCAGCCAGGGAGCTACCCACATGGCTCAGCAGACCTCTCCTGTCTTGCCCACTGCTCCCCTCAGCAGTGGATTTCAGCAGATGTGCTTGTTCTGCTCCCCACTCTGTCTCTAGAGAATCCTCTCACCCTTCACACCTCTGGCCTACATTCCAGTTCTTGTATGCATAAATAAATAAATCATTAAAAAATAGAAATTTATTTCTCAATTTTTTTTTCCAGCTTTGGTTCTCAGATTTTCCATTGAAATATTCTGACAAGGACCTGCCTGGTGGTGCAGCGGGTTGACTGCAGCATTGTGAAGCTGTCTACAGCCTCTGCAGCGCAGATTTGATTCCCAGCTGGCCAGGGAGATACCCACATGGCGCAGCAGACCTCTCCTGTCTCGCCCGTTGCTCCCCTCAGCAGTGTCTTCGATCTGACTGCCTCTTCTGCTCCATGCTGTCTGTGGTGAATTCTTTCACCCTCCCGCACCTCTGGCCTGTACCCCAATTCTTGTATAAATAAATAAATCTCTAAAAGAAAAAAAAAAAAAAAGAAAAATATTCTGACCATAGAAATGTAGTTTTACATTAATACCACGTACATGTTCATTATAATTGCTGGGTCAGTTCATCATGGGCAGTGAATGCCTCTAGCTTACATTTTTAGCAATTATTGTAATAAATACACAATCAATATTCATATTGACCCAGACCTCCACGTCGACACAAGCACTGGACGGCTCACAGTCTACGTGGCGGAATCGTAACATTTGGGGAAGTACTTTATGGTTTGCCTTTCAATTGTACAGGGTTAATTTTAATTATTCGATCTTTTCTTCAAAACAACAAAAAAAACTTGTTTATAAGAGCTCCCTAAGAGTACCTTTTACCACCCCCACTCTATGGCAGTAGAACCAGAGTCCAGAATTTTTTTCCCAAAGAATTAGAATTTTTTTTAAGATTTATTTATTTATTTATGCATGCATGCAAGCACTGAGTACAGTCAGAAGCGCAGGAGGGTGAGAGAATTCACCAGAGCCAGAGCGGGGAGCAGAGCAGGCAGAAGGACCGAAGGACACTGCTGAGGGGAGCAGCGAGCGGCGGGAGAGGTCTGCGCGCCATGTGGGACCCTCCTCCGGTGACCGGGGAGCAGCTGGGGATCGAACCGGCGCAGCAGAGGCTGCGGGCAGCTTTGCAACCCAGCGCTCAACCGCTGCGCCACCGGGGAGGCCCCAGAAGTTTAAGTTTTAATCATGGACCCAAAGGTAGTGGCAGCACAAGACCAGAATCCAGGCTGCTGGACCCAAGGGGGAAGTTCTCCCCAGGCTGCAGCCCCTGGGAAAAGAAATGAGCAGTCAGATTAAATGGAAAAGGGGGGAGGGGGCGCCCACAGTAAAAGGGAAGCCCCTGTGCTCGCTGCCCTTCCAAGAGCAGACCAAGCCACCACAGTGCCACAAGGACACTTGCTCTCTATAATGTGGTTAACTAAGGTCTTTGTGCACAGTGAGGTCTCGGAACTGAAACTTACTTTGTTAACTTTCTGACCAGACTTTGAATCAAATTCTTCAAACAACATGAGTACATCATGACACTGAGTAAGGATGCTGACTGCAGAAGGAAATTTTGTATGATTCTGTTCATACAGCAAAAGTGAACATAACCTGAGTTCAGAAATGTCACAACAAACTGCAAAATCAAAGTCCAATTACCTAAAGGTTCAAAGTTGAGCTGGCATTAAAGTCCAGCCTCTCTCATTTGTCAGCCCCCAGTGGCATGTATCCCACCTGAAAGCTAGAAACATCTGTCCCAAAATTTTTTGCCCCATTAAATTTTGTTCTGTAAATGTCATGTGTAGCAAGGATGCTGACTCACAATCCCTTCTCTAGGATCCTTAGGGTCAAAGGTTTTTCAGAATTCAGAGCTTTTGGGGTCTAGGTTATTATAATGAACAGATCAGAGTGTATGTATTACCAGTGATGTCTGAGTAACAGGATAGTCAATTCTATCATATTAGCAGTTTTGCAGAAAAGGGTATGCAAATTCATACAAAGTGAACTAAATTAAGACTATAAATAGCCTCACATCAGATCTGACTACCAAATGAGTTTCAACACCAAACAGTGTAAATTTTGCTTGAATGTAGAGCTTTTAGATTTCAAAACTAAAGAAATTATGGATCTGTATTACTGTAAATGCTTTATTAGTGTTAATGGCTATACTGTGGGTAAAAAAAGTGAATGAGATACACATTGTAATTAATAATGCCAAAGTTACTCCGTGACATTTACCAAAAAATCCACCTTCTGGGCCTCCCCGGTGGCGCAGTGGTTGAGCGCTGGGTTGCAAAGCTGCCCGCAGCCTCTGCTGCGCCGGTTCGATCCCCTGCTGCTCCCCGGCCACAGGAGGAGGGTCCCACATGGCGCGCAGACCTCTCCTGCCGCCCGCTGCTCCCCTCAGCAGTGTACTTCATCAGTCTGCCTGCTCTGCTCCCCGCTCTGGTGAATCCTCTCACCCTCCCGTGCTTCTGACTGTACCCAGTGGTGTATAAACAAAAACAAACAAACAAACAAACAAACAAACAAAAACATGCCTCTATATAAAAAAAAAAAAAATCCACCTTCTCCAAGTGTTAAAGGCAAAGCGAGAGCAGGAGAGAGAATACAGAATAGTCCATGTTCCACTATCACATACGTGTTTAATAAAGTAACACCACAGACACCTAGCAGTCCTGGACAACCAGGATGCTGACAGGACAATACGCAGAAATATGACATGACCAGGTTAGGTTGAGGGAAAATCAAAAGGGAGCTGAGGTTAAAAAGAATGTTTGCGGGCCTCCCCAGTTGCGCAGCGGTTGAGCGCTGGGTTGCGAGGCTGCTCGCAGCCTCTGCAGCGCCAGTTCATTCCCCGGCTGCTCCCCGGCCACCTGAGGAGGTCCCACCTGACGCGCAGACCTCTCCTGCCGCCTGCTGCTCCCCTCAGCAGTGTACTTCGGTCCTTCTGCCTGCTCTGCTCCCCGCTCTGGCTCTGGTGAATCCTCTCACCCTCCCACGCTTCTGACTGTACCCAGTGCTTGTATAAATAAATAAATAAATCTTTAAAAAAAAAAATTACTGAATATTAAAAAAAAAAGAATGTTTGCAATTAGTGTGAACAAAATTTCAGTGCTGGTTAACATGCTAAATAAATTATGGACAATTACATAAATCAATTTTTACCTACTAGCAGAAATTTTGCTCAGAGAAATAAGTCCATCGTAAAACTTCAGTTTCAAATATTACTTGGAGTGAAGTGCTTATATTATCTAAGGGGAGGGGACACAGAATCTGCACTCCTTGACTTCCAGTGGCCTCAGATACGGGCACTGACCACAGAACCGTGGAGCAGGCTGGCACTTCCGTCGGGAAGCCCTTGGGCACTGAGCATCAGTACATGGCTCAGGCAAGACCCATCAATGCCCTCAAGCAGGTGCAGGTGCAGCAGCCAGTCAGCACCCACCCACCCCTCCCTAACCTGAAGTGAAGGCAGAGACAGCGACACCTGGAGGCTGTGCACCCTGAGCACCCCGCAGAAGGCCATGCCTCAGCCAAGTGGAAGAGACCCAGGAAGCTTTCTGGGCTCCGCTGAATCACGCACGCTTCTCTCTCCATCGTCTGCACAGCTCTGAGAATGCCACATGCGAGCCCCAACCTCAGAGAGGCGATGAGGTGCTGGGGAAACCTGTGGGCCAGGTCAGCAGGAAACACCAGCTTCCCTGCTGCAAATTGGCCCCAGGGTCTCTCCATCCTAACTGTGACAAACTGAGTCTGCCACAAACTTTCTAAGTAGACTTTCACACCTTCTCGTCCAATGCCTCGCCAACACTTACCAGCCACCATCATGGGCTGGGCGGAGACCACAAGTGCAGAAATAAACGGGGTGACGCGAAAGAAGAAAAACTAAGACAAGCAACTGGCATTGCAGAGTCCGTCACGCTGTGTGGGCACACATCTGTGTGCGGCTTATTCAGGTGAGAGACAAACAATCTCTTTCTACCACATATTCCACATTTTCAAACAAGACCGACGAGGCGCATCAGTCTGATGACTGCCCGCAGAAGGAAAGTGAGGCAGGAACTTCTTGCGCATCTAGACTGCACAGAACATGTAAAAGCTACTGTAGGGTAAGGTAAAAAGTATCAGGCTTTCTGCCCTCCCGCCATTAGGATAGATGAGGGAAACCTGTGGTCCTGAATGCATGCCTGATGGCGGGCACCTGGAGTGGGTACACCTGGGCTAAGACTGGGCTTTTAAGGGCGGCGCCGCGGGGACGCCAGTAGAAGCTGAGAAAGAAGGAGCAGAGAAGCTGAGAAGGGAAGCAGGAGAGCAGAGAAGCAGAAGAGAACGCGAGAGAAGGCCGGAGAGCCCAGATAGAGTGAAGACTTGCTGGGGACTGGGTGGCCTGCCAGCCTCCCAGCCCCCAGCACCCCTGCCTGCCATGTACCTGGTGAATCCCAACAGAAGCCTGCAAAAGCCACTGAGGGCTCCAGGACTCTCTCCTCCTTTACCCTGGTCTGCACTGGATCATAGAAAACCTGCTCAGTGTCCCTGTCCTGCCCCTACAGCTACATACAACTTTTAAGGGGCCCTCAGCAAAAACAGATGGATAGACAAAAACAGTAAAAGGTAAATTTGGCTGTTTTTTGATAACTTTGAAAGCAGAACACTTAAAGCACAAAGCCAGGTAGTCGATTCAGTAATACAATCTACTCTGAGCAATCTGATAGCCATTTATCAAATAGTTACACACACGGCATCTTTGAAATAAGAGACTCCTATGTACCTAGACGCATATTCAAGTTTAAGTGTTCTGGGCAACCAGAAAATACAAGGCAGTCAATAAATTCATAAGTAAAATAAACATTTCCAAAAATAAGGTGTTTCTGAATTATTGCCAATGACCAGCTTCTTTTTTTTTGGAAGACCATACCTTGGGAAAAGAAAATAAAAGCTCAGTTTCACTGTTTTATAAAGGAAAAAAAAAGTGCTCTTAGACGCAAGCAAACAAGATGACATTCCATTATTATCCTGACAGCTGTTGCTCGTATATTTACAGAGACATTAATATGGATGCCCCAACAGAGCTTTAGGCTGTTAACTGCAATGAGGAAAATGTCATTGTTGGCCAATTTGTCGTTGTAGGGCAAATATCTAAATTTCACATCCCGCTTCTCAGCATCCTCCAGCAAAAGGCTGCACTAACACAGTCATCTTGCAGTTACACGTAAGGCAGTTCTTCCACTAACTTCCACAAGCAAGCAGCTTTTCTTTCTTTCTGAATTCTTTTATTAGTAGATTGTTTGCCAGGAGTCCAGAGCACAGATTACTTGATCACCTTCTAACATTCTTTTTAATCATTAACAAAAGATGTAATGCAATTAACTGATACAGGATAAACATGAATGCGTATATCTAACAGGAGTTCTTCCACGTGCTAAGTTAAACTCAGGCCTATTACAGACAGAAACAAAAAAAAAAAAAAATCCCGTTAAATAAACTATCTCGACTCCAGCCTGCTTTTCCCTCCACAGCTACTCAGGTACACGGGCCTGACCCAGACGGCTGGGAACTGGACCGTGCGCCTCACAGCAGGGACCTTGCCTGGGGCACGCTACTGAATGAATGAAACAAATGACTGACCCAAGGCTTCCCATAATAGCCTAGTCTTTCGATCTGTAAGATGCTCAACAGGCCACACACTTAGGTAATAAACCATCAATTCACAAATTCCAAACACAGAGGAACTAAAGGTATGTCTTTATCTTGCCTTCTTTAAATGCAGTGTTTCCTTAACAAGAAAGCAAACATTAAGTTGTTGCAAATACCAAAATGGGGGGTGGGGGGGGGTGTGGTGGGTGGTGGGTGGGTGGGTGGGGTGTGTGTGTGTGTAAATATCTATTTATACAGCAACTACAACTTCTTCAAAGAGGTTTAGTATATATCGGGTTTAAGAGTCTTTTTAAAACCTTACTAGAAAGTGCCCCGGTGTACGCACAGGCACACAAACAGCTGACGCGCTCCCTGAGGCGGCCCACAGGACTCACTTACCTTGTCTCAGGGTTGTAGCCTAAAATGTAGAAAAATGAATCCACTCGTGCTTTAAATTCTCTAGCAGCAAATATGTCAGAAAAATGGGAGATGTTACACTTCCCTCTGAAAATAAACAAATACATAAGCATATATTAGTAATACTCCCAGTTGCCTTGCAAACCAAAACCCCACTGGAGAGGCAGGGAGGGGGACAATTAAGCAGTGTCACTGTCAGAATTCACAGACGATGGCCCAGGAGCCACCACTGCCTATTCAGGAAGCTGGGAGTGCACAGAAGAAGAAAATGTGCAAAATTAAATTTTTTGTTTCATGACACTTTCAACCTATAACTTCGCAACATAATTGCTTTGATCTGAGCATTTCAGTCATAAAGCAAAATTAACTGAACCACAAAAATAAAATGAAACCAGAATTACGATGAAAAGATGTTAAACAAATTAGAAATAACAGGCCTTGTCTTCCTGCTACATTGTGACAGGCAGAATGTCTAAATATTAAAATATTTTTCTTCTCTTTTAATGTGCAAGAAAATAAACTGACTTGGAAATTAAGACCTAGAAAAATGTTAGCTTTTCAAATGTACACGATGAGCTCGAATCTACACACATTTTCCCAGTTTCCAGGAACAGTAAAAAAACACTCTCCCCTGGTACCATCGCACGGTAGAGCAGTGAGGCTTCCAGGCTCATCTACCAATGCGTGAAACCTCAGTGTGGCTGGAAATGCTCCAGTGCTACAGAATTCCTTACGCAGCGTCGCTTCATGTTTAGAATATCGATGTCAGAACCATTATACCGTGCCCCCCCACCCCATTTTCCCAGGGTTTCCAAGGAGGCAAGACAATTTTAAGAACTCCAATTCCATGAGTGATCACAGAGGGAAACTTTTTTCTCATGGGGAAGCTAAGGCTACATTTAAGACTAGAGGGAGCTGGAGGGGCAACAGCGCGTCCTGGACGCTCCCAGGCCGTGGCCCCACCACCTGTGCAGACAGTCCATGCTCAGCATCGCTGCCGTGAGTCTGCAGGTTGACAACACACACCAGCTACAGGCCATGGTGTCAGTGAAAGAAGATGGCTGTGGGCTGCCCACATGGGGCTGAACATTCATTTCCTTCCCACCCAGAAATGTAAAAGCCATGCCCTCCTTTCCCTCAAGGGTTCAAGCAGATGTGACCGAAGTCTTAGTAACAGAAGCTAAGAAGGGCTTAATCGCCACCTCTAAACTTATTTTAAAATGTTGCTTATTTATTAAAATTCCTTTAGGAAGTTCTGCTTCCCAATGTAATGCACAGATATCGAGCACTTGAAATGGGTCTCATACAAACTGCAAAGAACTGAATTTTTATTTTTTTAACTTAATCCTAATTAATGCAAATTTAAATAGCCACATGTGACTCCCATATGGAATGGCACGGATTTAAACAACATTTCCATCATGGCAAAATGTTCTATTGGAAGCACTGACTTAGAGGTGGAAGGAGATCCAATGACAGGAAATTAAGGAGTAGTATCAACTTTCCAGGTCCCTATCAACCCATCCTTCGAGCATTTAACTGGAGCTAAAAGGAGCTTCTAGACCATAAGAAGCAGATAAGATGACTTTTACAGGTGAACAAAGCATTGACTGCAGCCAACTATTCGTCTCTGCAGTGATTTAGTACCTGCAACCTAGAAAAAGATAAATTCCTTAGCAGTTAAATAGGGATAAAAATACCTAAAAATACATATCTCATAAAAATTAAGATTAAATGGAAATTTTGTATTTTATTCAGTGATATATAAAATAAGTTATTTCCGGGGCCTCCCTGGTGGTGCAAGGGGTTAAGATGCAACCTATGAAGCTATCAGCAGCCACTATAGCACGAGTTTGATCCCCAGCCAGGGAGGAGACCCACATGGCTCAGCAGACCTCTCCTGACTCGTCCACTGCTCCCCTCAGCAGTGTATTTCAGTAGATCTTCCTGTTCTGCTCCCCACTCTGTCTCTGGTGAATCCTCTCACCCCCTGCACCTTTGGCCTATACCCCAGTTCTTGTATGCATAAATAAATAAATCTTAAAAAAAAAAAAGTTATTTCCATCACTGTCCATTTTTTAAAAAAATTATTTATATAAGAACTGGGGTGCAGGCCAAAGGTGCAGAGGGTGAGAGGATTCACCAGAGATAGAATGGGGAGCAGAACAGGCAGAATGACTGAAATAACACTGCTGAGGGGAGCAGCAGGGAGAGAGGAGAGGTCTGCTGTGCCATGCGGGTAGCTCCAGGAATCGAACTCTTGCTGCAGAGGCTGCAGATAGCTTCACAGTGCTATGCTTAACCCCTTGCACCACCAGGGAGGCCCAAGAAATTTCTTTAATTTCCATCTGTAGCTCCCCTTTGAACAGTTGTATAATAGGTAAGTTTTAAATTTCCAGAGAAAAAAGCTTTTCTCTTCTTTGTTTTTGTTGGTAAACTCTTAGTTTTACTGCATGTTAATCAGATGTTTTTGTTGTTATCTAAGGATTAATTTTTGAGAACTGATTTTTGAGAAGATACCAAGGTACATAAGAAGGACATGTATTCTCTATTATTAAGACACAGAGTTCAATATCTGCCCGTAAGATTAAATGCTTAGGAATAAATGTAATAAGAAAGGAAAAATCTATATGAAGAAAATCTTTGAACACTCCCAAAAGACTCAAAAGTGAACATAAACAAATGAAAAATACTCCCTGCACTTGGATAGGAAAACTCAAACTGGCATTTCTCCACAGCTTAATCTATAAATTCAATGTAACTGAATTCAATGCAAATATCGACCAGCTATTTTATGGAACAAAGCAAGTTAATACTAAGATTCACATGAAAAACAACCAAAAGGGCAGGAAAGCAGCACCATCAGACATTAAAACATACATAATTAAAAATGTGGTGCAGGCACATAATTAGACAACAGAAAATACAACGACAAGTCCAGAACACACTATGGAAAATAATATATGACAAGGGTAGCATCTCAGACCACCAACTGTGAAGACAGGCTTTTTAAGAAATGATGCTGAGACATCCGAGTCAATACCTCTTAAGTAAAAGGCTTTCTATGTAGGATTCAGATCAATAGGGAATAAAAGAAAAAGACTGATTAAACTTGATATAAGCTCAGCATAGTTCAACTCACAGAAGTTGTAGAAAAATATTTGTAGCATATACAATAAGCATCTAAAAAAAAACTTTTGAAAAGTTAGAACCAAAATGCCAAAAAAAAACCAACAGGAAAGACTCAAATAGACAATTCACAGAAATGAGACAAAAATATCCTTCAAACATTTGAAAAAGTACTCAAACTCCTTCATTGTTAGCCAAATAAAATAATACACTAAGGAAGATACCGTTTTCCACATACCGGACTGGCAAGCTTTTTAAAAACCAGACAGCACATTCTGTTGGTGAAACAGAAAACCCTGCATGCTGGAGAGCATGCAAACGGGTTAGTACTTTCTGAAGGGAACAAACATTCACATAAACCTTTTTAAGCCAACAAACTCTCTCCAATGAATCCATCCTGGACTCACATCCAGCAATAAGGAAACATCTAGGCATGAGAATATTACAGGATCATTCATCACAAAGACATCCCGGGTCCAATCTCAGTGCTGAAGGGCATAGGCTGCTGAAGGAACAAAGGAACCCCACAGTGGAGTGCTGGCAGCTGCAGGGAGAAGAGGTAGAGAAGAGCTCTGTGGACTAAGAGGGAGCGATTTCCAAACATACACTAAGTGTTTCTCACTTAGCAAACATAAGTGTTATTTGCAGTGCGCCAGCCTTCATATTAAGACAGACGAGGTTATAAGAAAAAAGACATGGATCCGCTCACTTGTGAAGAGAAATTCAAGAAGGATAATCTAAGTGAGGGGAAAAAAGTGGGGAACAGGAAGTCACAGCCGCAGCCACGCTCTCCCGCACCCAAGGGTAAGGCCCAAACCAACCAAGAGGAACCAACGTGAAACACAAGTGTTAACAAGTCAATGTAACGATATCACAAACAAACCACACAACTTCTAGACACTTAAGTAGGGATGAAAGAGCAGAACTAACCTAAGCAACTTTAGAAAACAGTGTCTTACGGACGTAAGAGTAAGGAAATCATTTAGTGAATGTGTTTCAGTACAGGAACATAGATTACAAAATCTGAAACTAAGATACATGTATTCTTGAACAGAGCAAAATAAGTAATTGTAAAAGTATTTCAAACAATAAAAAGGCAGTATTTCACTACTGAAGAAAGAAATTACAAATAAAGGAGGAGGAAATGAATCTTGGCATCACAGACGGGCACCAAATGTGTCAGGATGAGAGAGTGATATTGGTCAGGGAGAGTCCCAGCTCTGCCTACTGAGTGGAACTAGGCGCACGGCCATTCCTTCTAACCCGCAGCAGTAACCAGTGTGCCTGGAGAACACTTAATTCTAAGGCTAGGGTGATCCTTGAACATCTTCGGGAGCCAGAAAAATAAATGTGCTCAAAAAAGCAGAGACACTCTCTGAAAGAACACAGGGCGAACCTGAAGCCACTCCTGCTGACCAAAGCTGAAGCAATCTGAGCAACCTAAGAAATGTTACTATTGAATTATAACCAATGGAACATAAATATCCATGAGTTTAATCTGATACAAACACCACTTAAAAAAACTGATAGGGAAAAGGGAGCGCTCTCTCCTGTGATGCAGTTTTAATTAATAAGCATAAAAGAGGGAGCTAGAAAGCCACCCCTGGCAAGCACCACAATAATAACTGGGAGGTGCTAAAATCAGTGGCTAAAAGCTTGGCAGAGAAGCACAATTTGCACAGTCTCCACGATCCCCCTCAAGTGGGCTGAGCAGTGCAGAACCAAGGGGACGGGAAGTGGCATGACCAGCACTGGGAGCATCACCCCGTGAAGCCTGTGGGCAGGTGCACACAGGACACCCCGCTCCTCTGGCATTCTTGCCCAAAACCCATCGCTTTAGTCCAATCTCGTGAAAACACCATGTCTACCCAAACTGAGGACCAGCTGGCAAGCTGAGCAATACTCTTTAAAAAGTTATGAAAACAGGGGCCTCCCCGGTGGCGCAGCGGTTGAGTGCTGGGTTGCGAAGCTGCCCGCAGCCTCTGCGGCGCCGGTTCGATCCCCGGCTGCTCCCCGGCCACCAGAGGAGGGTCCCACATGGCGCGCAGACCTCTCCTGCCGCCCGCTGCTCCCCTCAGCAGTGTACTTCGGTCCTTCTGCCTGCTCTGCTCCCCGCTCTGGCTCTAGTGAATTCTCTCACCCTCCTGTGCTTCTGACTGTACCCAGTGCATGTATAAACGAAACAAACGAACAAACAAACAAATAAATAAATAAAACATGCCTCTATAAAAAAAAAGTTATGAAAACAAAGACTGAGGAAGCATTCTAGACTGCAGGCGACTAAGGAGAAATAACTAGATGCTTCTAGGCATCCCAAGTGGTACCTTGGAACAAAGCAGGGCACTAGTTGCTATGGACTGAAGGCTTGTGCTCTCTCCCCAAAACTTAGTAACCTACTCCCCAATGTGATGGCATGGAGGGGGGCATCCACTAGGGTTAAAGGTATGAGGGTGAAGCCTCATGACGGGGACTAGTGCCCTTTTGGAAAGAGTCAGAGAAAGTTCTGCTCAGAAGATACAAGGAAAGAAGACACAAGTCAACAGTCTGAAAGCCACATGAGGAGCCTCAGCAGAACTCAGAGCTGCAGCCCCCAAGGATCAGAGTGCCTCGCATTTGTACGTCACCCAGTCTTTTGTCATTTTGTTAGAGCAGCCCAGGCAGTGTAAGACATTAGTGAAGGGGCCTCCCTGGTGGCACAAGGGGTTAAGATACAACCTATGAAGCTATCCGCAGCCACTGCAGCAAGAGTTGGATCCCCGGCCAAGGAGCTACCCACATGGCACAGCAGACCTCTCCTGTCCCCCCACTGCTCCCCTCAGCAGTGTATTTCAGTGGATCTACCTGTTCTTTTCCCCACTCTGTCTCTGAATCGTCTCACACACATACCCCCACATCTCTGGCCCGTACCCCAGTTCTTGTATGCATAATAAATCTTTTTTTTTTTTTTTCTAGAGGCATGTCTTATTTATTTATTTATTATTTGTTTGTTTGTTTGGTTTATACATGCACTGGGTACAGTCAGAAGCGTGGGAGGGTGAGAGAATTCACCAGAGCCAGAGCGGGGAGCAGCGCAGGCAGAAGGACCGAAGTACACTGCTGAGGGGAGCAGCGGGCGGCAGGAGAGGTCTGCCGCCATGTGGACCCTCCTCCGGTGGCCGGGGAGCAGCCGGGGATCGAACCGGCTGCAGAGGCTGCAGGCAGCTTCGCAACCCAGCGCTCAACCGCTGTGCCACCGGGGAGGCCCAATAAATCTTTTTTTTTTAAAAAAAAAAGGCAGTGAAGTTCAAGCAGGGTCATAAGATCAATGGTATTGTACTAATGCTAATTTCCTGGTTCAGGTAACTGGTAACTGTACATAGTTACGTAAAATGCTAATGCTGAGAAGACTGGAGGAGGGATAAAGGAAACTCAATACTTATAATTTTGCTGTGCATCTGAAAGCAGCTCCAAATAAAAGGATGTTTAAAGACTATGAAGAACTCAAAAGCAGAGTGTTTTTCAGCTAGATATTTCTTGCGCTTAAGGAGCCCATCCCCCGTTACGGACTGACTGATGGAAAAGTCAAATGATGAATGAACAAAGAAAGAAAATGAACTGAAAAGTTATGTGGTCTAATTTAGTGCAAACAAAACAATAAATGCTCTGATTCTAAGTTAACCTATAAACGACCACAGATTAAAGCTGGGAAAGGAGTGTTCTCCAAGGAATCCTGAGACTCTTCAGGAACTTGTAGGAAATCTGCAAACGCCAAGGAATAGTCGGGAATCTGCACAAAGATACACTTTATCTGTCTCAATCACTGCACCTATGATTCCAGGTGCTCCTAAGAAAGGAGATAAATTAATTCAGGGTGAAGAGAGAGAAACTAGAAGCCCTAAGGAGCTAGTTTATAGGGTTCCTTGGGCCTGGTGCTCCAGAAAATTCACCGAAAAACATATCCCTGTAATATGAATTGGTAGGTAAGACGATGGATTACAAAGTGATCTACCTTAGGATATTTTTTTTCCAAGCGATGAGAAAGCTGGCAAACAGCCCAGGAGCCAATAAGGTACTCAACGGCCCCCTGGGCTGCCCTCCACATCACTACTTGAGAGCTCCGGGGTAGGTGTGCACAGCAAGCCTGGAAGTGCTGCCCTAGTCACGTGTCCACAATTCGGCCACAAAGCAAACTCACGACCCTCTCTGACCATCAATAAAATACTATCGGTAGGTAGGGAGAAAAAAAGAACACAACACACAGCAAACAAACTGCAAGCTGTGATTTTTATTTAGCATAATAAAATGCACCTGCTCGTTCGAGTAGGTTTCTCTACCTAGGGCATTTAAACTCTTTGAGCTAAGCTCTTCTCCCCACACCTGCGTACTCTGAGTAGAGAATCAACCCATCCAGTACCACAGAGAAAGAAAAGAAATGAAGGCTAAGTAACTGCCCCATTAGTGATTCGGTCCAGAATTACATTACATTTATTTTTTTTTTTTTTGAGCTCACAGTTCTGTCATATTTAACGTAAACTGAAACACGTAAGAGAACAAAAGCACTACGGTGTTCTTTTTTATTTAGATCCTCGCACCTCTGAGAACAGCCCATACTAAAAACACCAGCAACAACAAGTGCTGGTGAGCACATGCAGAGAAAGAAACCCTCAGACATGACGACGTTTCATGTTCTTGCCGCTATTTTTAAGGACCCAATCCCACCAATAAACAACACTCCTGCTGCTGTTGCGTGTGAGCCACTCTGCCCCGACTTCCCCACACTTTCTCTCACTGGATGCAGAAATCAGATGTGTGTGTGTTTCAGAGCCCATTCACTTAATCATGTGACTTTGAATAAATTTTTCCAAAAAATGGCTCTAAGAAAATTGATCTTTGTCATAAAACTACATGGCAGAGCCAGGAATAAACTGAAGACTTCAAATATCAATCCGGTGCGCTTTCTGTTACTCCAGCATCTGTCAGAAGCACTTGGGCATAAGGAGAACCCAAAAATGCTCAAGATACGAGCTTTACTATATGGTTAGTGACGAGTGTGATGAAGAAAGGAAACAGCTGCAGAAACTCAGCATGAAAGGCAGGGATGAGCAACAGCCAAGACAAGAATTCCAAAGGCAGCGCAGCAGTGACGCTGGGCCTCACCGGGTTTCCGTGGCGCCCGGGAGCACGCGCTCTTCTGGGAGGGGAATGGGACCCTCTCAATTGACACAGAGAGGGCACAGAGAAGGTTGTTTCCTTTTAATGCATGATGGCTGAAGGACAAAGCGCTCTCCTCCTGCAGAACCCAAGCCTAGCTCCAGCTTGACAGAGAACATTATCTACCAGTTTGCTCCAGAGTGGAAGGGAACGGCGAGGTCCTCTCAGCTACTGCGAGCCCCAAGAACCCAGACAACTGAGCGCGGGGATCCAGAGAAGAATGGTGCTGAGCACTATCAGTCCTTTCCTTTTTTCATCCTCCGGGTGTTTTCCTTATGTTCACTTGATCCTTTCGTGTGCCTGTGGACGATTCTATTTGTATCTCTTTCAAAATTGAATTTATGTTTGGCAGAACTGCTTTTATCTATGGAGAAAGAAAAACCTTTTTCTGTGGGTAGATGCTGAAAAGAAAAACTGGAAGGAAAACTCAAAGCTGAATCTCCCCCTCCCCACCCAATATTTTAAAATCAAAGCAGTCTTGCTCTGGTGAAAACAGCTAACAGAGTGAAGAGAGACTCCTGGGGCACCGCCGTGCAATTCTGCTGTCAGCAGAAATGACATTACAGAGAGGAGGCGGCCACTGAAATGCAGGCCAGATCACCACACAACAGTAACAGACGTGTACAGATGCGCTCCAGATGCAGGAAATGTCAACACAGCCATGGGATTCACTGAGCACCTACTAAGCCAGAGCCCTCCAGAGTGAGTGACCACTACCAGCTGGTGTCTTTAAGAAAAGAAATCAATTATCAAGTCACACAAGAGACACTCTGTGTAAAGCTAACAAAATCAAATTTAAGATGACAGCCTTATAAAGCCACTCTATGGCTACTTTAAAGAAAATACAAAGGGGGAAAAAAAACTAATCAATAAGAGTTATAGTCACATATACATGAAAAAAGATAAGGAATTACCACTTCAGCACTCCAGCCCTCAGCTGACAGGGACCGGGTAGTGACACCTACCTGTACACGAGTACGTATACACAACTACACATTTCCAGAAAATACCTGACTGTAAACTTAATAAGATCGTCTGGGTCTAGCTTGAATGATCTGAGGCAACTGGTTCTGCTGAAAGAGTATAAAATGACTTTACAAATCTGAATGGGCTCTGATAAATATTGAAACATATTCATTTTAAGAAATTATATCAAAACATACTGTATAACCAGATTAAAAACATCTCACATATTAATTTGTTTCAACTTCAATTCTAAATTGCCTAAAATCATTTACCCCCACCAATGAAACAAGACCAAAAGAGGAGGGGAAAGGCAAGCAAAGCAAGATAAGAAATAATCCCAGGATCAAGTCGCTTGTCTTAATTCACAATTTCATGTTCACACTCAACCTCCCATTAACTGGCTTTGTTTACCATTCAGGTTTAAGTCAGAAATCCACCACCACAATGACATAAATGGCTTATGGGAACTTTGGAAAAAGGTTTTAAAAACTCTTAAAATTACCTAAGTCCTGTAGAAGCCAACTTTGCCCCATAATGGGGGTTGGCAAACTAAGGTTCACAAGGAAAATCTGGTCTCCACTTCTTTTTATATACTGTGCTAACTAAGAATAGTTTTAATATTTTTAGATGGCAAAAAAAAAAAAAAAGGAATCAAAAGATCTTCTACGTGTGGAAATTAAATAAAATTCAAATTTTAGAATCCATTAAGTAAGTTTTATTGGCTCTCAGTTACTTCACTTACTTATATGGTGTCTTTGGTCTCTGCACTATGGTGGATGAGCTGAACAGTGTAACAGAGAGACTATGAAAGATTATTGGATCCAAAAATCATGCCCAAAACTGTCCTATATTAAAAGTTGTTACATATTTGCCTTGAAATAAAGAGCTTTATTAAATATAGCTTTGCACAGGAGACTCCAGATGGTTTTACTGAATACCATCACAGCAATATAATAAAGAATACTTTATCTTCTTGTGGTTAACCTGAAAGTCAGCAAACCTTATGACTTTCGAAAAACCATATTCCTTAGCAAAGACAGTAGTTCTTTCAACCACTTTTCTCCCTGTGGGGAAAGAGTTATAAGAACATTACTTGTCTTACTTGTTCTACCACTTGAGAAGCCAAAAGTCTTCTACTTACATACAAAATATACCAGAATACACGGGAAATTTCCTTTCTTGAGACAGACAGAAAATACCAGGCGGTGAAAGCAAGAGCGAGCAGTCATTTTGGGCATAATAACTAAGAGAGTAAGACCAGACAAATGTTACCATCTGCCTGCTTCGGTATAAAGCCTTCCAACTATTCTTCCCTGCCCCTAAACCCTATTTGGTAAGAAACTGTTCACAGGGCCTCCCCGGTGGCGGTGGAGCAGCGGTTGAGGTTGAGTGCTGGGCTGCGAAGCTGCCCGCAACCTCTGCAGCACCCCGGGGGGTTCGATCCCCAGCTGCTGGGCGAGGGTCCCACATGGCGCGCAGGCCTCGCCTGCCACTCCTGCTGCTCCCCTCAGCAGTCTATCGTGGGTCTGCTGCTCTGCTCCCCGCTCTGGCTCTGGTGAATTCTCTCACCCTCCCGCACTTCTGACTGTACCCAGTGCTCGTATAAATAAATAAATAAATCTTCTTTTTAAAAAAAAAAAAAAAAAAAGGGAAAAGAAACTGTTCACAGATACAAGAAAACTGAAAGAGTACATCATGAAAATTCACACAGACTTTCCCGAGATTCTCAACTAATTTACATGCTGTCCCAGCTGGTTTTTTACCCGCTGCTTTGACTCTTCTAGTGGCAGTGAGTGAGCCTTTAGGAAATAAACTGCAGGTCATTGTAACACATGATCCCTCAACACCAGCATATTACATTTTTAAGGAAATAAAAGACACAAAACTATAGAAAGGATTTTTTTAAATTACAAGAGGAAAAAGTTTCTTTATCCCTACACACAGGTTAGTGAAGATACAGGCGACCTCGGAAATCCCAATATTCCACAAAATTAACATTGGTATATTGGCGTCCTGGGGCTAATGATGATTATCAAAAGCCACGAGGATGTAGCAGACTCTCCACCCTCCACCCCCGTGTGAGGCTGCACAGTACAGAAAGCCCCGGCTCTCACCTCAGGGCAGCTGCGTGGTAGGTGTCGACATAATCAGAAATGAAGAGCTCCCGGTTCTTGATGACTGGGTCTGTTATGACAAGTTCTCTTCCAGAGTCTGTTAAGAAAAAAAATTAATTAAGAGGATATTTTTCAAAGTGAGCTTCCAGAAACAACAGGAAGATTTTGAAAAACTTTCCTGTCAGCTTCACCACCCACTAATAAAAGCACAGGAAGTAACTAGGCCCAGTTAACAAAATAGATTAGTAGAGTAACAGAGCCAGGGCAGCAGAACAAGGTTGCCTGCTGGGTGTGGTCTGTGCCTATCCATCTTATTTTTTAGAGTAAACTATTCCAGGATGAAGTGAAGTACTGTTCATTGATGTGAATAACGAAATTACTACTTTCAGTAAGGCATCACTTCTTTAACAGACAATTTTATAAGTTTCAATGAAGAAAAAAAGGTACTAAGGGAAAAAAATAACATTTTTTAAGCTTTACTGATTCAAACTCTACCCCAAAGCAGTGGAAGGCTGGAAAGAACACCTGCATCACACCAGTCGCAGCTGGTCTCTGCCCCGAGGACCTATGGCCCTGGCAATCGCTGAGCCTCCCCCTCCCCACGTGGCAGCGGGCAGTGACAAACTAGATTTGTATGAGTAATGGGTAAACAAATGTGAATCACCTAGCCCAGACCGACCACTTCTCAAAAATCAATGACAATGAGCTTACTATACATCTGTACAAACATAATGTCCACCTGATGTACTTATCTTGTGTGTCAATAAAGTGACTGGGTAGAAATAACAGTGACAGAGGAGAAAAAAAAATAAAAGATGCGCTGAACTTCCTTCCTATTATTCTGGAAGTCAAGACTCAAGCTTAGTTCCAAAACAGTCCGGGAAGCTTTGCTTTGAAAACTGAAGTTTACAACCCTGAACACAGAGAGGTGTGAGAACAAAGATTACTGAAAAGGGAAAAAGAAAACATAAACTACAGGGTTTTAAGCTATTAATTTGTTAATCACTAGGTGAGAAAAAGGAATTTTAAAAGGGTAAGTTCTGTTATTTCCAAAGAAAAATGCTATTTCTACGCCAAATTTATGGGGAAGACACTCTGAGCACATGCTCAGGATTTTTGGTGTTTTTTAAAGCAAAAATAATAAAAGATCTCAACAACAAAAAATATCATTCCAATAATGTCTTTAATTAGAGAAAGGTTTTTGGAGAAAATTTTTCACAGTGGTTATCTCTATTTAATGAATGTTTTTAGAGAGAATTTTCCCCCAATGCTGGGAGAGTGTTAGAACCAACTAGGAGGCCATATTTACCATTTTCATTATGTCGATCCTGAACCAAATGCTGATACACAGAATCTGGAACTTCAGATTGGCGGTAGTACCATTTGACGTTCATGAGAAGATGGTCCCTCTTACTCTGAAAAGGAAAATCTAACAGCATTAGGAACAGGATTACAGGTGCCCACAGGTGTACACCATACCCATGATCAAAGCCCCTGGAAACAGGCGGACAGGCAGCGAGGGGACACAGGACCATAGTACAGAAGTGGATTATGAGGTCAGATTTCTTTTTTTAAACCCCAGCCACAGCACCCCCCATTACTCTGTCTCTCAAAGTTGCTTGTTCCAGGAGACTAAATTCCAATCTATAAATCCTCCCAGTTTGATTAACTTACTTATTCAATATTAGGGTTTATTCCTCATTAACTACACGGGGCTAATGAATACATCCCTCTCACCTAATCTTTAATGATTTCGGGAAACATTTATAAACTGTGTTAGCACACTGTCAAGGCCACTAAGGGCAATAATTACAAAGAACTTTCCCAGTAAGCCCTGGCACAGTCACCTCCTCTGCAAACTCTGCCTATTACCCAGACTGAGTTACATTCTCCCACTACCATCACTTTATTGGCAGTTAACAGCTATCCAGCAAACTAACAGCAAACTTGGGGGTATTGAAGGTCCCATGAACCTACAAAGCAGGGTCCCTTTTGTATTTATCTTCAAATTTCCAGATATCAGATATCAGAACATCTTATACATAAGCAGTTGTGAATAATGAAGAGTTCTAAGATGATCAGGTCCCATCAATGTTGCGGGACACAAGTGCATTATGTCCAAAGTCAACTTTGTCCATCCAGAGAAAAAGGGACTGAAGACTGCCTTGCCATTCACCGGCTTTGGGCCTACAGCTTGAGAGGGACGGCCCTGCCCCGGGTCATGAAGCGTCTCCACCCTGCAGTGCACCAAGGCCTCTCGGCCTCACGGAGGACTTCTCCCAGTCAGGGGAGGACCTTAACGTACGACTCCAAAGCTGAATGCTATATCATCACTCCTCTCAGTAGCTCTACTCTTCAACACAGGTCAACAAGTCGGAAATGAAAAAGTTAAAATTCGAGAAAAGTCATTTGCCTATAATGGCAATGGCTAAATACTACAGTATGTCAAAGAAGCTGAAGATGCTTTTTGTGTAAATGGAAAGTGTGCATATTGTCACGAAAAGGCCAGTGGGCCTCAAAAACACTTTTATTAAAATATCTAACCCGACTAAAGAACTAGAAAGAAAACAATCGTCAACAGCCTTTAACTGGCTCAAGTGTATCCCAAAAGCAAATATCATAAACACCAAGATTCTTACTTTGCAATTAACTGTGTCAAACAGGCCTACAAAAATAGGGCATCATTACTGTTTTAACAAAAGAGTTTGCATACAGAGAAAAATACTATGTAACAAGAACTTCATAGCTCTTACCCACTTTGGAATTTTATATTCTATACTCTTTATAGGAAAAAGAAGACAAATCGGTGTGATAAATAAAAAGAATGAATGTTATACATTCTTCCGTGTATAGATGGGAGGAATTCATTCCAGCAGGGGTCATCACAGAGGAAGCAACATCTGACCTAGGGGAAAAAAATTGGAAGAGAGTCTATGGATTCTCTCAAGGCAGAGGAGACCTGAGCGAGACAAAGACAGAAAGCACGAGGCATATGCAACTGCACACGGTCCATCTGACGTAGCACAGGAAAACACTCTGGGTCCCTCCAGAAGCACCTCAAGACTGGCAGCAGTTTGGCCTACCGGGGGCTTCCAAATCTGGGGCGAATGGGACCTGGTATCTCCACTGCAGACCAGGGACTCAGGAGTGAGGGACGCACACGGGGCATCGGAGAGCAGCCAGAAGGCAACAGTTTTCTTCTGAGCAGGGGAATAAAGAGCAAGACCAGACCGGAAGCACTCCTAAAGGCAGGGCACGGCCAGGCCAGGACAGATGCTGTCTGAGCAAACACGCTGCCCAGCATGGGGCATCTCAGCTTCTCCACTCCTGACACCTGGGCCCAACACATCCGGCTGGGGGACCTGTCCAGAGCACTGCCAACGTGCCAGAGGCACCCTGCCTGAATCACGACAAACTGAGAATGTCTCTAATGGGGCCAAAATCCACCCCTAGTTGAAGACCAACACTCTGAGTTTCCTCTTCAAGTGTCTCTAAGCCAGAATGGCAAGAAAAAAACCTGGTTCATGCACTGCAGTGTGGGAACATGGGCTACTAGAGAGAGTACAACAAAGTTCATCGTGGTTCAAATCCCAGCTCCACCACGTCCCAGCTACATAACTCCAGGCATGTTACCAGCAGTCTTTGCGTCTCCCCTTTTCTAAAAAGTGATAATAATTAACCTAACCAAAAAGACTGCTGACAGAATAAAACACATAGGAAAACATCTGGAGCTGAGGAGGTGCTCAAAAAGCACTGTTTTCTCTGTTAGTAGGAAACTGTATACCAGTAACACAAGATTAAGCTGAAAACCTGCTGAGAATTACAGACATTATTTCTTCACCAGAATATGATACTTAGAAGAGATAACACAAGGGGTTAAGATGTAGCACTATGAAGCTGCCAACAGCCACTGCAGCATGAGTTCAATCCCCTGCCAGCCAGGGAGGCGACCCACATGGCATAGCAGACCTCTCCTGCCTCGCCCGCTGCTCCCCTCGGCAGTGTTTTTGGTCAGTCTGCCTGTTCTGTTCCCCACTCTGTCTCTGGTGAATCCTGTCACACACCCCATCTCTAGCCTGTGCCCCAGTTCTTGTATGCATAAATACATAAATGTTAAAAAAAAAAAAAGAGAGAGAGAGAGAACAATCGCTAGTCACCGCACTCATGGATGCTACAATGTTCTCAGTAATGAATTACTTAATGGGACACACAGGAAGCCAGGCCCACCCCGGAGCCAGCAGCACTGTCTTTAGATCTATTCTGCAACACATCCAGGGATCTGAAGACCTGAAGGGCAACATGAGTACCTTTCAGTTACAGTAAGTGGCAACTGGACAATGCCCTCTTTTCAGAATCAAACCAGTGGGCCTCCCCGGTGGCGCAGCGGTTGAGCGCTGGGTTGCGAAGCTGCCCGCAGCCTCTGCAGCGCCAGTTCGATCCCTGGCTGCTCCCCGGCCACTGGAGGAGGGTCCCACATGGCGCGCAGACCTCTCCTGCCGCCCGCTGCTCCCCTCAGCAGTGTACCTCAGTCCCTCTGCCTGCTCTGCTCCCCGCTCTGGCTCTGGTGAATTCTCTCACCCTCCCGCGCTTCTGACTGTACCCGGTGCTTGTATAAATAAATAAAATAAATATTAAAGGAAAAAAAAGAGATGGCGAGCATTAATAAAAAAAAAAAAGAATCAAACCAGTGATTCTGGGGAGCTTTTAAGGACTAATATGTATTTTATCCTCTGACCCAGAAACACTTAACGAAAACACATGAACATGCGCGCGCGCACACACACACACACACACACACACACACACTCCAGTGTATCTGCACTTGAATGTATGACTCCTGACATTAGACTTTACAAAGGTTAGGTGGAAACCCACTGGATTTCAGATGCAGTATGCCCAATTACCAGGGAGTGGCAGCATTGTGCTTAAAAAAACACACATATTTATTTCCACAGAACATAAAGGCAGCCAGACTCAAAGTAAACAAAAATTATGAACAAATTTAAGTATCTGTAACGGACACACTCTTCCTAAACAGGTCTGGAACTTAAAGATTAAACATCAATAAAGGAAGCCAGGGTGTTGTTTCAGAGAGCACTAGACTAAATCAGGAAATCTAGGAACCTAGCACTATCTAGTGCGCTGGCAGTAAGTGACCTTGGTGGAGTCACCTAGACAGATAACAAGTGAAAGAGTAAAACAGGATGACTTCCATGGTCTCTTTCTACCTTATATGCTTATGTCTAGAATTTTTCCCCACATAAATCCAAGTAGATTAAATGGGGATTGGGAAAGCTTCACGTTTGTCTCTAGCAACACAACGGCATTACCTTTCATTCGCTAAATCAGCTAAGCTTCCATCCTACGGAAGTCTTACAAATTAAAACATCCTCTCTGGGAGGAGACAGCTAAGCACTGACAACAGCCAGCAGGCCAGAGAGCAGCCTCCCGCAGTCGCCTGTGCTGCTGCAATGCTAGGCATTGAAAATCTTCGTCTTCGTCCCACTATTCACTCTTCAAGGACTTTTACTAAAAAATCACAGAGAATTAAAGGTATAAAGGAGCTTAGGTATATCTGTTTCAACCCAAACCATCTGGGATGGAATCCTGACCTTCAAACTTACCTAAGTTGTAGGTCTTTAGGCAAATGACTTTGCCAAGTCTCACTTCTCAACACGAGGAAAACAGCAATAGCGCCTGCCTCATTAGGTTGTGAGAATGAAGTGGATGTAAGGAGAACGGGACAGCTTTCAGCAAATGTTAGTTATTACTATCAGTTTTACAAGTGAAAAGTCAAGCTATAAGAGGCTGCTAATAGGTTTTTGCTTTGCTCAAAATTATGTAAGTAATGGCAATACAAAATACAACACAAATTATACAGCAAATCAGAGGGAAGTAGCTTCACTTTTCCACAATCTGAGAAGCATGTTGAGTATTGCTAACAGACATAACTCGTTACTGACTGATGATAGAACTGGGAGATGGTGTAATGTTCAGAGGGGAACGACACTTTTTTTTTAACAACACATTTACTTTTTTTTTTTTTTTAAGATTTATTTATTTATGCATATAAGAGCTGGGATACAGGCCAGAGATGTGGGGGATGAGAGGATTCACCAGAGACAGAGTGGGGAGCAGAACAGGCAGAGCTACTGAAATACACTGCTGAGGGGAGCAGCGGGGAGACAGGAGAGGTCTGCTGCGCCATGTGGGTTGCTCCCTGGCCAGCCGGGGATCGAACTCATGCTGCAGAAGTTGCAGATTGCTCATAGTGCAGTGCCCAACCCCTTGCACCACCAGGGAGGCCCCTGGATGGCACATTTTGAACAGAAAGTTACCTGAAGGGGGGAGCGGTGAGGCATGCCCTATGAGGAAGCATCCTGGGGACACAGTAAGTCCTCACTTAACATTGTCAGTGGGCTTTTGGAAACTGTAATTTTTAGCAAAATAATTTAAAAACAATTCTACCACAGGCTAATTGATATTAACTCAACAAGACTTAAGTTCCTTTGGTGGCCACAAATACACCACTAAAATCCTAAATAAAGACCCCAAACATTTCCAACTTTCAACAATCATTTGTATTCATTCGTTCACTCTCCAAGTCACTTTTTCCAGCTCAGGAAGTCAGGTGGCCAGAACCCACCCCAGCAGCTGCGGATGCAAAGGGAAGTCTGGGCCCGGAGAGGACACCCTCCCTCCACAAGGCGCCCCTCCGGGGCATGGGGGTTCACACAAATACGGAGCCCACGACAAACCCCAGACGACAGCAGTCCTGGAGGAATCATCTGGTTTTTTGTTTTTTTTCTCGTCAACCCTATAAGGAAACAACACTGAATGGCTACATAGAAGGATCTACAGTATTTCTGGAGTCAGAAAAGACCTCCTAGAAAGTAAACAATTTCCCACCATTTTATCGTGAAAGACAGACTGGTTGGTTGGCTGAGGTGGTCAGACACACCAGCCTAAAAAGAAACACCCTGAGCAGGAGTGTGCAATCTGCTGAGGAGCGCTTCTGTGCAAAGAGGGGAGGAGCTGGTTCTCAGTTAAATGCTGGGTTGTTCACATCCCTGACCTGGATTTCTTTCGAAATTAGAGATGCACGTAAATGTAAGGAAGTGAGGAATTTAATAAAGGCGAAAACGCATTCGTACAGGTTTTTTTTTTAATAAAAGACAGACAACCTAATGGCGGGTATTAGGGAGCAGAGTCTGAAGGATTTCTAGAGTTCTTGATGTAAAGCAATAGACCGGTACTTAATAAATTGAAAGTCCAAAGTAAAAAACTCAGAGTGAGGTAACTAAGGCTACTGGTGGAATGGCTCCTGTTTTCAAAAGCACACAAAACAACTATCCCAAGTAAAACTCCAAGGCCAAGAGTTATTAATTCCCGCCCTAGAGATCTTTCATGATTACTAACATGGCACTTTCATTTATTTAAATGTACAAGCTGAGCCTTTCACAGGACCAATCTCAATATCCTCTGGAAAAAGGTTTTACCACCACCACTAAGAAGCAAGCACATAAAAGTAGAAGTGGGAGTTCATAGACCACCAGAGGGCAAATGCAGAGACCTCCTGCAATACAGAGGAGGTCGCCAAAGCAAAATGGTAACAAAATTTAAAACTCACCTATGTTATAGAGAAAAGACTTTTTTTGTCCTCCAGTTACCTCCCAGTTCTTATCAGACACCATCATCCTCCTAACAGGCCACTGGCTTACCCGTTCCTTCCATTGTCTCAGATATGACAGTGGAGCCCAAGCCAAAGAAAACCTCCTCAGGATGCAAAGATGGGTGTCCTCAAAGGAACAACTTTGCGAAGTCAGAACAATCTGCTGGAAGAGCTAGAGTAGGTCAGTGAAAGCTAACCAATAGCCAAGCAGGTTTTTCCAGAAATCTAGGAAGCAGAAACGTCCAACATCCTCATTCCGTATGGGTTAACAAGGTACCTTCCGAAGAAACATTTTCATGCGTCTCCACAACATGTGATAATGAAATCAGTATCGTGCGACTATTAGAGGTTTGCTGTATAATTCACAAATGTCTGCACCAACTGTGAACAGGTTCTTAGGACACTAAGTTGGGATGGGGGGTCTCCAGAAACGCGACCTTGGGGACACCACCTTAGCGGCTTCAAGCACTCCCGACTCTGGGGAAGAGGAACTGGAAGAGATGATGAAGTCGAAGACGGCTGCACTTCACAGACACAGCACCTCACGCACCGGAGAACCCCAAATGGAGATAAGCTTTCTGGATCAACGGATCATCCTTCCTCAACTTTGTGGAGAAACACGGAGGCTCACTAAGACCAATCAAAACAAAACCACTGTGATGATCCTGACGTATTTCAAGTAATTGCTTTAACAGACACACCAAGAATTTAACATTTTATACAGCTGCGTCTAAAACAACTTGAAGGCCATTACAGTTCAAAATGCCATGAAAGAGAGTCAGAGGAAAATGTCAGTGGCACCAGCGCTCAAGTCATCAATGTCCAGCTTCCTCAGAGTGCTGTCCTGAGTACCAGCAAGTTAGAGAGAGGCCAGAACTCAGCCCAGAGCCTCCTTCTCAAAAGAGAAGAAAGGGCTTTGACAAAAGGAAGGGAGGGAGGGAGGGAGGGAGGGAGGGAACACATCACACACTCAGGCACCTATGGTAATGGGGGGACAGTAATTAAACACTTTGTTTCCTTTTGTTTGAGTGGGTGAGTAAGGTAAGTAAATTTCTTCTTGCTATAGAGTAAGCCCAGTCCCCACTCCTGTTTGTCCTGAAATGCCCCTCTTCCAACTTTCTCAGGTACATGCAAGGATTCAATCAGCATGAAAGGATCCAAAGCCTGAGGAATCAGCCTGCAGTGCTCCCGTCCCGGTTCTTCCACGGGGCCAGCTGAACTGAGTATAAGACCTGAAACCATAACATACACAGAAGAATATAGGCAAAACACTACATGACAAACATCTCAGTAATATATTTAAAGACTCATTCTCCAAAGCAAAGAAAGTAAAGGAAATGATAAACAGCTGGGATTATATCAAACTAAAAAGCAAAAGACACATTAACCAAAACAAACAGACACCCTACTGATTGGGAGAAAATTTTTGCATTCCATACAACTGATATGGGACTGATGACAAAGATTACAAGGAGCTCACCCGACTTCACAAAAACAAAAGTAAACAATCCAGTCAAAAAACAGGGAGAAGAGCTAAACAGACACTTCTCCAAAGAGGAAATGCAAATGGCCACGAGGCCTATGAAAAAATGTTCAACATCACTTATAACCAGGAAAATGCAATCAAAATCACAATGAAATACTCCCTTACACCAGAGAGAATGGCACATATTTAAAAACTAGCAACAGCAAATGTTGGCAAGGATGTGGAGAAAAAGGAACTCTCCTGCACTGCTGGTGGGAGTGCAGATTGGTCCAACCACTATGGAGAGCTGTGTGGAGCTTCCTCAAAGTACTAAAAATGGAGCCGCCAGAGGACCCAGCAAGTCCACTCCTAGGAATCTACCCAAAGAACACAGAAACATTTATTCAACAGGGCACCTGCCCCCTATGTTTATTGCTACACTGTTTACAACAGGTAAGATATGGAAACAACCCAAATGCCCAAAAATAGAGGACTGGATCAAGAAGATGTGGTACATATACACCATGGGATACTCCTTCAGCAGTCAAAAAAGATGAGCTCATGCCACTCGCAGCACAGTGAAATAAGTCGAAAGGGAAAAAAATTATCGGATGGCTTCACTTATAGGACGAATACAGGGGAACCCAAGAAGGGGTCAGGGAAAAAAATATTAACTAAAAAACCAAAATTAACAGGAAACTATAAATCGGAAACACTGTGCAGGAGAGGGGGAGGGAAAGGGATCCAAACGGGGCGAGACGAGCACAGAGGTCTGTGGTGATGGTGCACAGGTGAAGTGGTGGGAGTTTTATGGGGACTACACCTGAGAGGAGAAGGCAAATACTGTGCAAAAATGAACAACAAAGAATGATGCAAAAATATATAAATAAATAAATCGTGGAGTGCTGGGAAGGCAGAGGACTCTCACACTGTTTACAAGCATGCTGTCCCTCAAAATGTACAAATCCCCAAAAAGATGATGTAAGTAACAATGCATTGAGACACAGGCTCCATTAATGAGAAATAATTTTCAAAATCATGGTTTCTTCATAATGTTTACTTTATTAAAGAAACTTTTGCTTTTTGACTAATTATTGTAACAATTTAATCTGGCTAAAAATCAATCAATATTTTGGTGGGGGGGGGTACAGGAAAGCAAATTCACCTTGTACCTGCTAACTATGGAATCAAATAGTAAGGATGAGACTGTATACAAATAATTTCAGACACCAATCCAGCACAGATGTATCCTTGAGAAACTCCTACTTCATGGTCTCCCTTGTAAGATACACAGAAGCTTGAGCTCTTAAACAGAAAAGCAAGTTTATATCACACACACACACACACACACACACACCCACCCCTTAGCTACATGTAAAGAGGGGGGCTCAGCACATGGAACCGCTATAGCAAACTTAAACACACAAATGCAAGCTCTCACATGGATCCTGGGATGCATGTACATCATCCCAAGAAAAATACCAAATGTCAGATTCAGGATTTAAAAGGTCCCTTCAGATGACGTTTAAGCAAGATGAAATTTCATGGATATATGAAGACACATATTTGGCTCCCCAAATCCTGCTGCCTAAACCCAAACAAACCCCTTCCTAGAAGCCAGTATTCCTTCCAGCAGTTGTATCAAGGAATCCATAACCACAATGCTTCTATTTGTTCCAAAAGATTTCCTGCACAAAGGAAGAGAAAATTACTTTCCATTGGCAGCAGTACCACAAGAAATTACCAATCTGCCTTTAAGACCTACCAACTGGAACATCCCATTCAATTTCATTCTTTAAAAAATAAATAAATAAATATATATATATATATATATATATATATATATATATATATATAATCTCAGGCCTAAACACTTTTAAGACATTAAAACTTCTGGGTTACTGCTTTTAACCATCCTGGGGGAGTTAAATGATTTCTTCTCTAAGATACAGCCAGACAAGTGCACAGAGCAACACCACACATGAAAGGCATACTCAGAAGCTGCAGTAATGAGCAGAAAGGTTTAAAGGGAAGGGGAGAGAGACTGGTCTGTAGGCTGCCAAAATCCCCTAGAAGTTTTTCACAAACGAAACTTAAAACCATCACACAATTTTTTTAATTACCAACTTATGATTAAAGATTTATCACAAAGATTTTGCTATTAGAAACTGATTGAAAAATATTGAAATATTCTAAATAGGTTTATTTAAGCTTTTCAACTTTTACAGAACTGATTCTCATACTTCTTCACTACCTTCAAAATTATTGAGTCATCCAAAGAACTTTTGTTTTTGTGCATAATACATTGTTAATATATTGGAAGATAAAAAATTTTAATGATTGTTTACTAACTTATCTAGCAAACTACAACTCAATTACATTATAGTATAAGTGGCAAATTTTAGGAAATAAGGACCACTTGTACTTTTACAAATCTCTTTTTATGACTGCTTTAAGAAAACAGTCTCTTAACTGATTCTGCATTCAAACTATGGCGATACATCACACGTCATTTAATCTTTGTGAAAAGACTGGTGTACATCTGAGTGAGAAAGAAAGTGAAAAAGGCAATGTCTTGGTATAATTATGAAAACAGTGTGGTCCTGAAGACTGGTACATGAGAACAGCTAGGCACTCCCAGGGCGAGGGAACGGGTCTCCCTAGCACACTGGTAAAAATTCTATTTTTATTTATGCATTCAGTCCGGTAAACTCTTGTTAAAGAAAATCTTGATTAAAAGTCTCTTAATCAAATTCTTTTTTCTTTTCATTCTAAACCCTGCGGTCATGATATCAAGGAATATTAAAAGTTTGACTCAAACAAGATTAAATAGGCACACATTAAACCATGGCAACCTGTTAAGTAAGCAAGAAAACACGCAACTTTGTGGCCATTTCAAAAAAGGATACTGGGCCTCCCAGGTGGCGCAGCGGTAGAGCGCTGGGTTGCGAAGCTGCCCGCGGCCTCTGTGACGCCGGTTCGATCCCCGGCTGCTCCCCGGCCACCAGAGGAGGGTCCCACATGGCGCGCAGACCTCTCCTGCCGCCCGCTGCTCCCCTCAGCAGTGTACTTCAGTCCTTCTGCCTGCTCTGCTCCCTACTCTAGCTCTGGTGAATTCTCTCACCCTCCCGCGCTTCTGACTGTACCCAGTGCATGTATAAACAAAACAAACAAACAAAACAAATAAATAAATAAAAACATGCCTCTATTAAAAAAAAAAAAAGGATACTGACCTATCTGAGTAAACTGGCAAAGAAGATGAACATACCTATTTTACATGAATCCAGCAATACTCTACTGCCTTCTAGGTGGTCTTCCTATACCACTGCTTTCTTGATTAATCTGCAAAACTGTGGAGCTAAATACTTTCAGCAGCACAAAGATTTTTAGAACTGAGTGGGGCACTAATGGAAGTTGAGAAATTATTACTTATTGGCATAAAGTTAGCCCGCATAACAACAGTAATCCAATTATAACAAGCAAACATTTTCAGCGTGCCAATAAACAAACAGTTGGGTCAAAAAGGGAAAAATCGGTGGAAACCCGAAAAAAATTGTATTTTCCCATTTCACTTTATGTAAACTTGCCGGTTTTATCTCAAATATCTTTTTCTTCTCATTTTGACTTAAACCAAAACAAAGACTGTAGCCTTTAATACCTGCTAGTCTATTTATAACTGCTCCATCTACAACCATTTTTCTAACACAAACATGCCCTGATAGCTTATCTCACAGCACATGCCAGACAACAAAGGCCTGCCGGCCAGCTGGAGAGGAAAAATGGAAAGCAGGAAATGAGAAGGCCTCGTTAATCCCCAGATAATCGATCAGTGTATTCAGTCAAGTATGAGCTGAGCTGGGGAGATGCAGCTTTACAAAAAAGAAAGAAAATCAAAGAGCATATGACCAAAGCCACAGTTTCTTCTAAAACAGTAATTTTTATCAAAAAGATTCCCCATCCCAATGTAACATGTATGTTAACATCTTGTGAAGACCTTTTTCTTTAAAACCTTATATCCTCTGCTCTTTTCCACACATGAGTCTAGCATTTAGGCTTTGTTTTTCTGGTTTTGCTTTGTTTGGTCCAGGTTTGTTTTTTCCCCTAAACCATCTGTATTGTGGCATAATTCACACACAATAGAATCAGCCTATTTATGATGTCAACTACCTATAAGAAATGAATATGATGTGTGACCACCACAACACTTCATTACCACAAAAAGATGACTCTGCTATGCTGAAAAGCTTATGTGCCAGAGAAGCTGGAGAACATCATGAGTAAATGTGAATTCCTTCCTCCAGTTTAAGACACAGAGAGTTGTGTGTGTGGAGAAAATCAACTCCGAGTTACCTGTGACCCTTCTAGCTACTGCTAGAGACGACTACGGAAGACAATTTGATTCTCTTTTTAAAAAGTAATTTGCCAGCTAAAACTTGAGTGGAAACTTAATGTAGTCTTCCACAATTCCCAGAATACAGAGAGCAGCTAAGTCTGATAACAGTATGGAAATAAATGAATAAAAATTATTTCAAGTCAGTTTTATGGTCTATTTCCTCAGCTTATGTAACCAATATCTAATGTGCACCTGACTGGGTCTCAAACTCTGTTCTGGGAGAGAAACCACAGGTCCCAGAGGGGAGAAAGGGCCTTGACAGAGCTCACATTCCAGTGGAGGGACAGATCCTTTGCCCACCCCTCAAAAAGGGGTCAGAGAACAGCTAAGTGCTGTTTTGAAAAGCTATGAGCAACAAAACTGCCACTTAACTGTACAACCTTGGGCAAGTTAACATTTTTTACACTGTGTTTAATTTCCTTGCATATTATTTTCCTCATTAAAGCTAGCAGTTTTCTCAAAAGCATCTGAGGCTGGCAGGGATAAGCATACTGTGGTTAGATGCTGCATACAGACCGGGGAATGTCTAAATAACCTTGATAAATCCACACGCCCAGGACTGACTCAGGAACAATGCAGAAACCCGTGTGTGTGTCTCTGTCACTGACGAAAATTCCCATAGGCTCTCCTGTCTTTTCTATCATTATTATTTTTTAAAATTACTATGACAATTTCACAACCAGGAAAGGATAAAAATAATGTAACTAGGTAACAACAAATATTTTAAGAAATAAAGCACTGCCGAGCCTGAAGCTGCCTGCACGCGCCCCCAAGACAGGGTCCTGCTTGTCCCCGTAGACCACCAGGCGAGTTCACCCATCCCCACAAGGCCCTTTCCGCCTTTACTTCATATGTACGAGTAACTGTGAGCTATGTATGACTTTCTACACATACCTAACACATAAAAAAAGTTCTGTAGTTTTCACCTTTACATAGAGTCCAGGTGCCCCTGCAGTCTGTGCATTCAGCATCCTGCCTGCACGGTCCATTTGCACCCTAGGCTTTCCCATGTCCAAACCTGCTATGACAACACTGGTCATAATACCCTCCCCAATGTCCTGTCATTCCTGAATGGAAATTTATCATCTTTGCAAGGGACTATGACTATCAGTCATATGAAAGAGCAACATTTGACACTGTTGATTCTCTTTAATGTAAATTTCCTTAATTCACTGATTTTCTTCCTTTTCTTGGACTTACATTTTTTTTAAGATTTATTTATTTATTTATACAAGAATCAGGGTATAGGCCAGATGCACGGGAGGATTCACCAGAGACAGACCGGGGAGCAGAACAGGCGGACTGATGAAATACACTGCTGAGGGGAGCAGCAGGCGAGACAGGAGAGGTCTGCTGCGCCATGTGGGACTCGCGCCAGCCGTGGGGGATGGAACTGGCGCTGCAGAGGCTGCGGGCAGCTTCACAGAGCAGCGCTCAACCGTGTACGCCACCAGGGGAGGCCCCTGGACTTAAATTTTAAAGTCTTTTTAAATTCCTTAATAGTTACTTAAATCAATAATTTTATTCAGAGGTGTGTGTGTGTATGAGTGTATAACTTTACCTCTAAGCATAGCTTTAACGAAATCTTGTAGTTATGACGTATTTTCACTAATCATTCATTGCAAATACTTTCTAATTTCAACTCTGATTTCCTATTTGATCCAGACCATTCAAGAAGCGTTTACTTCATTCTACACATCTGAATTTTTCCAGGTAATCATCTTTTCTAAAATCCTAGTTCAGGGGCCTCCATGGTGGCGCAAGGGGTTAAGCACAGCACTATGACGCAATCCGCAGCCTCTGCAGCATGAGTTCGATCCCCAACCAGCCAGGGAGCAACCCACATGGCGCAGCAGACCTCTCCTATCTCCCCGCTACTCCCCTCAGCAGTGTATTTCCTCAGTCTGCCTATTCCGTTCCCCACTGTGTCTTTGGTGAATCCTCTCACCGCCCTGCACCTCTGGCCTGCACCCCAGCTCTTGTATGCATAAATAAATCAATCTTTAATAACTAACTAAATATATAAATAAATAAATAATGGTTTGATTCCTACTATGGTCAGACAACTGTTCAGTATGATGTCAAGTGCAGAGCTATTTTAAGGCTTGCTTTATGATCTAGAGCCATTTTCAATAAATATCCAACTTGCATTGGAAAAGAATGTGTCATAAGCAGTCAGTGGGTATAATGTTATGTATATGACAATTATCTCAAGATTTTTAATCACACTGTTCAATAGTCTAGATCCTTGGTGACAGTTATCTTCTTGTTTGCTAAATTATTAAAGGAAATATGTTCATGTCTAATAGTTCAAATATTCATCAGCAGTTTAGGATCAACTGCTATATATGCATACAATACAGTAACTCACGGCAATGGGAATAATTACTTCGACACACAACATGACTGAATCTCACACAAATAATGAGCAGACACTGGTAATAGACATCCCACAATTCCCCTTACACAGAAAGTTCAAAGGCAGTGGCACTGATATGTCAGAGCTCACAACAGTGGGCCAGTGACTGGGTGAGGGTGGTTTCTGGGGTGCTTACAGCATTCTCTCTCTTGATATGACTACAATGTATATGTAGATGTGTTTGCCAACTACATGAAAATTCACCGAGTTGTGAGCATTTACAATGTTGATTCTTACATGTAAATACATTAGAATTCAAGAAACTTCTTACACTTAAAAATTAAAGTATAATTCACAAAAAAATAAAATTTACGCAAACACACTTGCATAATATATCTCAGGAAAGATACAAGACACTGGTAACAATGGTTGCCCCTAAAGAGATGTCAAGAACAATATAGTGTCAGAAAGTCTCCAAAGAATGATAGGAGCAGGTGAAGGACACACAAAACCAACCTGAGGACTCCCCTTAGCTAAATATGAAATAATTTCAAAATCAAAATACATAAAGACAATGGATTATAACCCACCAAATGAAGTAAGAAATGGTATGTCTATGCTGATTTATATAGACGAACAAACTGAAAACTTACTGAGAAATGGTACATTTTAATTGTGAAAAATCACCATTCTGCAAAATACTCACCAATTAAACAATAAAAAAGTAACATTAGACAGGCCTGGTAGTCCCAATTTTAACCCAGTTATCAAAGTGAACACCAATAACAGACCAAACACAGTAACTGAGCAAGCAATGAGATGACCCCTAATCTGAATCTAATAATGGAGAAACACCATACAAATGAACATTCAGGAATACTCTACAAAATGGTTGGCGGGTCATCTTAAAAAACGTCAAGGTGGGGCCTCCCCTGGTGGCGAGGCAGTTGAGCGCTGCGCCGTGAAGCTGTCCGCAGACTCTGCAGGGCCAGTTCGATCTTAGCCGACCGGCGAGGGTCCCACATGTCGTGGCAGACCTCTCCTGTCGTGCCCACTGCTCCCCTCAGCAGTGTATTTCATCAGTCTGCCAGTTCTGTTCCCCGCTCTGTCTCTGGTGAATCCTCTCACCCTCCCGTGCATCTGGCCTGTACCCCGGTTCTTGTATAAATAAATAAATAAATCTTTAAAAAAAAAAAAAGTCAAGGTCATGAAAGGAAAGACTTAACGTTACAAACTGAAGAGAACAAAGAAACACAATGGCAAGATTATACAGAATTCTGAACTGGACCGTTTTCCATAGATGACACTGGAATAACTGGGAGGACCTATGTATCCGGTTTGAGGGTCACGTGGTAACAAAGCATCGATGTTAACACTGACCCTAGATTGACAAATTGTGGACTATGCAAGAAAATAATCTTGTTAGTAAGAAAAACATTCGAGTATGAAGGGCTAATGAGGATCATTTAGTAATTTATTCTCAAATGACTCAGGAGAAAAGTTCCTTGTACTAGCCCTGTTCTGTAGGATTGAGGTTAGTTAGAATGAAGGACTGGAGAAATAAATTTTAGTACCAATTAAAGGAACATAAGACAATAGTCATTAAAAACTATTCTGACAAATATTGGACTTAAAGCTGGGTATGATAAATAAGAACAAAGAAGGATGCAACTGTAAGGAGAAATGCATATCCTTCTCAGTTAAAAAATCACTTTCAGGAATTTGGTGCATGATAAAGATGGCATTTCAAAATATTGGGGGGAAATGAATTATTTAATAATTCTGTTGAGATGACTAGGATGTCATCTAGAAAATAGCACATGGTATTTCTACCATGTATTTTATACCAAAATAATTTTTTATAAAAATAAGTTAGAATTTAAAATGTGGGGCCTCCCTGGTGGCACAAGGGGTTAAGACACAACCCATGAAGCTATCCACAGCCACTGCAGCACGAGTTCGATCCCTGGCCAGGGAGCTGACCTACAGGGCATAGCAGACCTCTCTTGCCTCGCCTGCTGCTCCCTTCAGCAGTGTATTTCAGTCAGTCTGCCTGTTCTGCTCTCCACTCTGTCTCTGGTGAATCCTCTCACCCCCTATACACACACCTCTGGCCTGTACCCCAGCTCTTATATGCATAAATAAATAAATCTTTTAAAAAAAAGAAATTGAAATGTGAAATATACCAAAATGAGAAGTATGCAAATTAAAGTTACACCAAAGACATATTTTTTAAATTGGCAAATATGTAAATTGATAACACTACTGGCTAGACTGGGGTTGGAAAAGCAAGATTCATGTATCTTTTACACAAATACAAATTGGGATAGCCCTTATAAAGGGCAATTAGCAATATATATCAAAATTAGAAATATACTGATTTACCTGTTTCCCCAGCAATACCGCTAACTACAATTTATTCTAAACATACATGAGACTATAACTGAATATCATGAGCAAGGTTTTTCACTGTAGTGATCCAATGTCCACTAACAGGGTCTAATTAAAGTATAAAATCCCAGAAGAGGATTTTAGGGAAATCAGGGGATGAAATGGTCTATGTACTGATGGGGAACGACCTCCAATGTGTATTTTTTTGTTTTTTAAGATTCATTTATTCATGTATACAAGAGCTGGGGTGCAGGCCAGAGGTGTGAGGGATGAGAGGATTCGCCAGAGACAGAGTGGGGAGCAGAACAGGCAGACTGACTGAAATACATTGCTGAGGGGAGCAGCGAGTGAGACAGGAGAGGTCTGCTGCACCCTGTGGGTAGCTCCCTGGCGGGGATCGAACTCGTGCTGCAGTGGCTACGGATAGCTTCACAGTGTTGAGACTTAACCCCTACACCACCAGGGAGGCCCCTCCAACTTGTGTTCTTAAGAGCAAACTACAGAAGTGCACATAATTTGGTAGCGGTTATATGTGCTCGCACAGGCATTCGCACCCCTGGGAGAAAACAGATGGAAGGTAGATTCACTGCATGGAGTGAGGTGTGATGAAAAGGAACCCGAGCAAATAAAAGCCCAAGAACGGGAGACAGGCTTTTCAGTACACCTTGTAATATTCTCGGATTTCTGAGCCATGTGCATACAGTACCTGTTCCAAATAATTTTAAGTCACAGATTGTTTTGTTTCTATCACAGGCCTTCAGCTCCCCCTCCTTTCTTTCTGCAGTTGGTATGTTTCTGCAGTTGCCTTTTTCAAACCACTAGCCTCCCCCCTTCCCGTGACAGAAGAGCCTGACTACGTGGAAACCCATGCCAGCCACAGTGTTAGAGGATAAAATGAACAGGACAAGCCCGCTTAATTATAGCTGTCTTTGCCAACAGCTAACTTCTAAGAACTTTAAGGCAAATAAATGTAAAGCAGTCACACCTGTTCTCAACTGCGCAAAGAAAGGCACATACTCCTTTGCCCTCCCTATCGCCTCCTCCTCCTTACACAGAAAGCCTGACCTCAAATATGCTCACAATGGTGCTGAATTTAAAAAGGCACACAGCCTTTAAATACGAAACCTAAAAAGTCTCTTACTGAATAAAAGATGTTCCACTCTTACTGAATAAAAGATGTTCCCTTATAAAACCAGCTCTGAAGTGAAAATAGGATAACACCAAGTCTGTCCGTCCTGCGAGGCACCGTCCAGGCCGGCTGCACACTGAAGGGGAAGAAGGGTGTCATTCATAAGATGTAACTGAACCCTCTTCTGAAAGAAGGCAGCAAGCACTATTTTTTATCTTAACTTTTTTTTTTGTCTATGCTTGCTATTTCCACAAATTCTTCTTTGATTACAGATTATGTCTTTCCAAGAAGACTATCTGGCAGCGAGCTGCTGACAAAGTATTGATGGCAGTACTCCTTTATGCACGGTCTTATTAGCATTTCTATTGCTGCACTGCACACACGGGCATGATAAATCACACACTCTCGGTGTCATGCACAATAACCAAACAGTTACCTAACAAGCAGAGGCATTACAAAATGCACTGCACTAATCTTTGAGTGTATGCTCTGATAATTAAATTCCATTATGGTTTCTACCTTTAAACGTAAAGACAAGCTACCCTGAAATCGAGTGCTATCCAAGTACCCTCACATTTGCCATGAAATGTCACTGAGATAGCTCACATCCAATTACCGAACACAACCAGCCAGAGCATCTATCACTTACATTAAAACAAGCAGAACCCAGCAGTGGGGCTATCGGAAGCCATCACATGGCTTAAATGGATTTCTCACCTTTCAAATATCAAGGGGTCCTCTTTCCCAGAACATCTCACTAAGGGGTTGGCCTTTCAACAAAGGAAGCTACCCAAGTTGAAAGAAACATTCAAAAGGCAGGACATGTTGCAAAGCCCAGCTCAGAGCTGGAGACATCTGTCCTTGTGGTAAAAACAATCAAAGATCCTTTATGTGAAAAATAAATACACAATAAAAGGAAGCTTTTATCAAGGCCACTAACAAAGGAGCCAAGCCATACTGACAGCCAAGGAATCCTTGTTTCTGGCAAGTGGCCCACAGATAAGAACGCACCCTCCTGGCCACAAAATCTATTAATTACCCAGTTTTTAAGAACAAAGAAACCTTTCCTAAACTTCTTTCTCGGAACCCCACACACACAGCCATGTGCCTCTGTGGGGCTGCTTCTCACTCACAGCCCCAGGGTCAGGACGGCTAAGGGCACACAAGAGCGGTGCCTGTCACCAATGACGTTCTCTAAAACAAGATCAAGATAACTTCCCCAATCCTCTAGATTCAGAACAGTTTTTACTGTCCAATGAATCTTTCATAGCACACTCTTGGCAATTAACACACAATACAGCTATCTCTTACCTATTAACAATATTGCCACAGCCAATGACTGGAGGGAGGAAATCACTACACAGGGAATTGCAGGAAATCATTTCTCTAGCTCTCCCAACGTTATGTCAGCGATGCTAACAATGGAAACTGTCAGAGTTCTAATTGGCAGTAAATAATTATTGGGACATAAAATGAAACAATGCCAAAGAAATTCATCATATCACACAGAAAAGGGGATAGTGGAATCAACTGTCTGGGGGAATCTGTAGAAGCTATTGCCTCTTTGCATTTATATAAAATCAATACCTGGAAATTACATCTCAAATCAAGCTCTAGGCTCTAGAACAATGGTTCTTAGCCTTTGTTAAGACCTCCAGGCTCTCAAGAAAATGTGTGTATCATGCAAACTACTGCATAAACATCCAACTGTTCAGAGCCTCCCAGCTTCAGAGTCGCAGCATTGAGCGCCACGCGAACATGCAAGTGCTGTCTGTACCCCACCCAGCATCCCAAGAGAACCTCAGAGGCACAAGCGCAGACGCAGCATCAATTCTGTTCCTAGCTATTACCAGAAGCTAAAGCCTCGCTCATAATAGACACTCAACCAGCAGGAATGAAGGAGTGACCGAATCAAGGGCAATAAAAAATAAAAATGTGATGTAACTTCCCCAAGCAAGAGACAACTTAAATGCCAAATTTGAAACCTTCACATAGCCTTACCTCGGTGAATAATATGAAGTTTTATGTATAAACCAAAATTGCCTTTTTAGCCACCCTTTTGCTATAATAAACTAGGAGGAAGACAAAGTCTACGGTTATCCCAGCAAACTGGGGTCCGAACGGTCTAACCAAACGCTGTCTCGGCAACTCACATGCCATGTGCTGGAGCTGACAAAGGTGCTTTTAAACAAACCTATACCAAAATAAATCACGGTTTTTCAAAAAAGTACTGAATTTTATGTTTTCCACCTGTGTACTTTATGTGTAAATCTCTCAGTCTATAGTAAGACAGACCCATATTCAGCTATTGTGCAAAAATTAGTTACTAGCCCTGCATTATGTAACAGAGGCAAAGAAACAATAACCACCATCTTTCACTGTAAGTGGAAAATACCATGAGTGTCCACTTAGTCTCCTTCATGGAAGTGTTATGACCGGCCGGGATCAGACCGGTGCTGCAGAGGCTGTGGACAGCTTCACAGTGCTCAACCACCTGCGCCACCAGGGGAGGCCCTTGATGAACTCTTAAGAGTCTTTCTGTGATTTTCCACAAAGTAGTCTGTTGCGTCGGGCAACACCACACTGACAAAGACACGGCAGTCATGGAGAGCAGGCTGCCCGAGGCAGGATGCTGCTGAGGACAAGATCCTGGCCGTTTTTATTGATAGAATAATCATAGAGCATCAGCTCCGTGCGTTAGGAGGACAAAGAGAAAAGGATGGTGAAACTCGGGAATGTCATCTAGGGCTTGGGGGACACGAGTCTGCTGACCATGTTATCAGCTTGATGACCAAGTGTTGTCACCGAAACTAGACCCCAGACCCTGGGCCATGGTCCTAATCTTATCAACAAGGCATTCCACTGATCAGCTTCTGGGGTCCCTTGTCATACATCGGTCCCCACCCCCCCACCCCCGCCCTGGGCGTTCCCGGTCACACCTCTTGAGGAATACCCTTCCCAAGGTGATCAAGCTTTCTGCTCTTGATTGATATGAAAGGCACCTGGTAAGGTTTGGCTCCTATGACTGTGACTGGACGTTCTGACCTCTGTACAGGAATGCAGAACTGCAGGTAACCATAATGGTGGCTGAACAGGCTGCTTAAGTCTAGCAGACCCACAGTAGTCCACAAAAATGTTTGCTAACATAAAGCAAGAATTGAGGCTCACCATAAAGTCCCCCCCAACTAACAGTGAGAAAAACATAAAATTTCATCTAGGCATATTATTCAATTAAAGGGACTGTGTGAGTGATCTATTAAAAAATTATGAGCAAGCTGCTTCTCTTACACAATTTTTTTTTTATATAAACATCAACAAAGCAGCTAGATATGAATAAACAGGGCAGAGGAACTCAAATCAGTTAACCATAAGAGCAAATTCCAGGGGTTGACTAGAATAAAACAAGGTAAGAGCTAAAAACTAACCAAAGATGAATAATAAAAAGGAGAACTTTTACAAAATTAACCTTATAGATGATGTGAAGTGCTCTGGCAACATCTCTTTGAAGTGCATCGTGCTATTACGAGCCCTATGAGATAGTTCCTTGTGGAAAAAATGACAGGTGAACTTACATGAGGAAAAAAAGCTTAGTACTACAGGCAAGGATCAGACATCTCAAGTATCTGGGAAAAACACTCATGAGTAACTGAGGTGATTCGAACAGCTAATAAGTGGCAAGCCTTTAATTGTATTTCCCACAAATTGGCCTATTTACTCTCCAGCTCACCTCGTGTCCTACAGTGAAACCCAAAGGACAGCACTGAGCAGACTCACATGTGCAACCTTTAAGTTCTAGTCTAATACAAGGCATAATAAAATTAAAATATACACGCAAGTAAAATTTGGATTACATCCAAAAACTGAAATTTCATGAAACATTACTATAAGCCTTACAATGACTGAATTATAGAAAATGCTTTGTAAGCTGCAATGGGTTTTTGAAATTGAAGTATAATTTCCAAACAGCGAAATGCAGAGATTTTGGGTACGCTGTTCAACTAGTTTTTAAAAAATATAACCTCTTAATTAACCAAACCTAAAATATTTCTACCATTACAGAAAGTTCTAACTTTCCCATTTAATCTCTACCCTACCCATCTTTATTATTTTTTTTTTTAAACTCTCTAATTGCTCAAGTGGTTGTACTGTTTTCATTCTCACCAGCAAAGTGTGAAGAGTTCTTTGCCAGAGTCGGCACCCTTGCCAATAATCAGGGTTATTAATCTTCTCCATTTGGCCATTCTAGCAGCTAAACAACAGTCTTTATTATAACTTTAATTTGCACTTTCCTGATGACTAATGAACACTTTTCCATGGGCTTATCTGCCATTCCTATATCCCCTCTGAGAAGTATCTCTGCTCAAGTCTGTGCATTTTTAAAACCTGACATGTCTTAGAGTTGTCACAATATTGTTTATTTAAGCTTTTTAGGGTATTCTGGATTCAATCTCTTTTTCAGATATGTTACAAACATTTTCTCACAGTCTGAGGCCTTCCTAGGACTATCATAGTTCTTTGATGAGCTACATGTTCTTTTATAGTTAGTACTTTCTATCTCCTCTTTAAGAAATCTTTGTCTCCTTCAAGTTTGTAAAGATACTCTCCTTTTACTATCCAGACATTTCATAATTTTTGATCAAGGAGCCCATCACAAACTAAGTCTTGTGCATAGCTGTGAGGTAGAGTAACACAAGTATTTTGTCTTTTGTTTTAGCCATATGGATGTCCACTTGTCCCAGCCAGTAGGTTAAAAACCCTTTCCGGGCCTCCCCGGTGGCGCAGCGGTTGAGCGCTGGGTTGCGAAGCTGCCGAAGGCTATGCGATGCCGGTTCGATCCCCGGCTGCTCCCCGGCCACCGGAGGAGGGTCCCACATGGCGCGCAGACCTCTCCTGCCGCCCGCTGCTCCCCTCAGCAGTGTACTTCGGTCCTTCTGCCTGCTCTGCTCCCCGCTCTGGCTCTGGTGAATTCTCTCACCCTCCCGCACTTCTGACTGTACCCAGTGCATGTATAAACAAAAAAAAAAAAAAAAAAAAAAAAAACAAACAAACAAACAAACAAATAAATAAATAAAAACATGCCTCTAAAAAAAAAAAAAAATCTAAAAACCCTTTCCATCCCACTGAAAAGAACCTGACAGTAAACATATAGATTCATCCATTTAAGAAATAAAAGGTACATCTTATGTTGTAAGATCATTGGCACTTCAATCCCTCTTTGCATGGTATCACCAATACTAGGCAGTATCATTTCCTCATATTAATAAACCTTATAAATACATAAAATAGTAATGTTGGTCTAATGGCTATTTAATTTTGAGATGTTTCCATTCAAATTGTGAATCTGAATTTCATTAATATACACCCATTTAATATGCATGTATATACACTAATTTGCTGTGATGCTTGTAACAGCAGCTAGTGCTTGTTCGTAAAACTTTTTTTTTCTTTTACTCTTTTGTGTAACCACAATTGGCAGTGGAAATATTAGTACTGCTATCCCAAGACTACTGTATAGGTAAACTAAGATAAAGGAAATAATTATGGGATATTCTAATTCTTTCCCCAACCGCCAAGAATCTGTGTAGAAGAGATAAAAATAATGCTATATAAAACTCACTAATCCTGAATTTGAATTAGAAATCTCTTTATGATTTATAGGTGTAATACATTATGTTTCCCCCCAGCTCTGTCCACTGAAATTCTAGAATAATTCATATAATTACTTTACAAATCAAAAGATCCAGAAATAACGACCAACTCTGCAGCAATGATACCCAAACGGCCCAGGTTGTGTTCTTGCTGTATCGTTTTTCACTTAAAAAAACCCCAGAGCTTCTAGAAGACATGCCAGTTCTAGGTCTGGTATGAGAAATGTACTAGATGAGGCAGCAGCAGCTTGTCACAGAGACAGCAAGGACACTCTGAGACTACTAGGGTCGCATCAAAAGGACTTGGGGCCAACTTGGAGAGGTTCTCCCCAGCAAACAATGGCGAGATCTGGGCCTCAACAGGGATTAAGAACTGCGTATGTTTGAAACCCATCAAACATGTTAAAGGGTACCAATGCATTTTTGAAATTTGTTTAAAGAGAATCAAGTCCTTATCCTGCCTTTCCTAAGTGAACTATACAGGTGGATACTAAACAATGGGTGACAGAAGTAATGCCACATAAAATTATTCCAGCTAATAAGTGAAAATGAAACCACAGAATCAGGATTTCATATTTTCCAATTCCCAAGTTGATGGACAGAGCCAGTACTGTCAAAAAGGTACAAGAAACAGAGCCGTGCGCCTCCCCGTGCAAGCACACAGGACCATCTAGAATCCAGCACATGTGGGTTAGACTCAAGTGTGACTGAAGCTCTGGATCCAGTTCCCAGCATGCAGGGAATACAGAGGACGGGGTACCCTGTACCTGCAGTCTACACCACCCAGGTGTGGGGGGCTCCCTGAGTCTCCGGTTCCTCAGTAAACAAGAGGTTGGTTAGTATGGGATGGAGAGGGGGTGATGACAGACTGAACAGTCACATCACAGGCAACACTAAACTGAACTGGCCAACGAGCCACACTTGGGGAATGAAACTGTAAGAAAACTATCCAGAAACGACTAATTTGGAAGTCAGGGCAGCGGGTGGTTTTGTAGAAAAGGAAGGAACTGTCACTGCAAAAGAACTCAGAGGTGGATGGCAAAGTCCTATTTCTTGATCTGGGAGAGAGTAACATGTTATGGTAATTCATTAAGCTACCCAAGTGCTTTGTGCCGTTGTTTGCAATTGTCCTTTATTTTACAACAAGGAGTCTTGTTGTTTTTTAAAGAAAGCACTAATAACATACCTCTTGTATTCCGCAAAAGAAAAGGGATGAGCTAGTCTGGAGAGGAGAGCGGGAATGCAGGGGAAGGGGAACACACCCAAAGGACAGACTCGGTCATGGAACAGGTGAACTTCAGGCCACAGATTTCAGCTGGAGACCAGATGCACGACACGCAGTGGATAAAAGATGTTCACAAAATTTATACATTTCATAATTATGTGGTTTCTAGTTAGAAGATAAAATAGCATTCAAACCAAGGGAACTTAATCAGAAAATGTGTGTAAGAAAATAAGAGATGACGAGATAAAAGAAAGCAGCTGGAGCTGCCGCGGGCACGTACCAGCATCCCCCCAATCTGCGCGGATCAGAACGACGTCGTTGGCACAGGAATTGAAGAACAATTTGAAATGTTAACTAAGAAGACAAAACTTCTGAGAGAACTAACATTAAATTGTTTTCTCATGCTTCTAACCAATAACAGCTTCCGGTGGAAGAAACCCCTTGCTAGTCTCTGGATATAAAAACCCTTACCGGATTCCTCCTTTGCTTCTCTCAGACACTAACAGGTAACTTAATGATCAGGAAATCCCAGACATCCTGTTTCCAGGGTCTTCCTTATTCCTATCGATATTTTCTAGGAAAACAGCACGAGTCTTATAATTACAGGGATCTGGGTTCAAAATCTGGTGCCAGAACACTGTCTAACATTAGGAAAATGTGTAAACCTTTTCGAGCCTCCCCTCAAAATCATCAAAACCAGAATCATTTCTAACTTCCCTTCCCAGGACACACCCAGTGAATGCAGCGCATGCCTCCGGTAAGCTCTCTGAATTACAAACTACTGGGAACGGGGACATGTGCTTTGCTACAGAGCAGAAAACAGTGTTGCTTGATAATTTCAGGTTCTTCCTTTCACCTCCGACTCCCATGAATAGGACGTCTCTCACTAAACTATTTCAGAAACTTCCTAATTAGCTCTATCTCTAACCTAATTTTCGTAGAGCATATTTCTGATCATGTAATCTGCTAAAAAACCACCCACAGTTCCCCAACGACCAAAAATAAAATCCGACCTCTCAGCACAGCTTTCAGAATTAGGCATATCTTTCCAGCTCCATCTTTGACCAGGCCCTTCATCAAACCAAGACTCCAATATTCAACAAACATATTCTGCCTGTATCCTTTGCCTAAAATGCGTTTCTGTTCTCCAGTGAATATCCTTGCAACCTTTAGAGGCTCAGCTCAGCCACAAGGACTCTGCTGCCCTGCCCCGCCCCGCCCTCGGAGGGCACATTATACCACCATCTAGGCCCCACGAGAGTCCTCTCTCCTGCCAGCCACGAGCCACTTGAGTGCCACGGTCATGTCTTATTCATACTTTTACACTCAACAATTATTAAGCTCCTACTGCCAGGTCCTGTATAGTGCTGGAGTTAGAACAATAAACAAAACAGGCAAACTGCCCCCCAACCCCTGAGCTGACTGCTCTTGAGAATTCATCTCTCTTTACTCCTCCACAACTAATGATAGTGTTATGCACACAGCAGTCATTGAACGAACGCTGGCTGAGTGGTACATCTTCAACGGCCAATTAGCACACTGAGGTCATTCAAAATAAGTCACGGAAAACCCTCATTTAGACGCTAATCTGCAAACCTGGCATATTCTGTACTTTACTTTTCCCAGAAACGCATCTGCCTCTGTAAACACTCATCAAAAGCCCCTAAAAGGTGCCTGCATTGAAGAAGTCCCTAGGCTTATGCTTCCTACACCCCCTGACAAAGTCCCTCCCCCTGTTCAGTCTCTTTGAGCGGCCATGCTTTTGTTTTATGGGACTCTGGGCGAGAGCTGCCCCTCTGAGGTGTGACCCACAAGTCAGCCTATCCCTGAGCAGCCAACAGCATGTATGGTCCAGGAAAAAAGACAATCTGCTTCAACTCAGCAACTTGAAACAGGAAATTAAGTAACATGAGCTAAAGGGGGATGTAAGATGCAAACAGGCCAAAGCTGGAAGTAGGTCTTTATTTACTTATCGCTTCCAAACAAAATCTTTGCAAACTAAAATCCAAATCAGAGTCTGCTAAGTCTCAAATATTTATTAACATTTTCATCCCTTAATCAACTGTTTACTGAATGCCTGGGTGCTAGACCCTGTAATGGTCACCAAATAAGACAGGTAAGCTCAGAGGGCTTTTGTTCTGTTGGAGAAAGGAAAACAAACTAACAAGGTAATTTCAGTTGATAAGTGTTATCAAGACAGTAAGGACATTAAAACTGGTCAACATTTTGGAAAATGAGTAAGAAGAAACGATCAGAAAAACCTAGAGCAGATGACGCCTGAGTGGAGACCTGAAGAACAAGGAGCTGTCACTTAAGGAAAGAGCATGAAGCCATCACATCAAAATTCAGGACACTGACCATCCACACAGAACAGTGCTAGACAGCAGAGAGAATATGGAAATGGTTACCCCTCAAGAAGTTAGGGATTCACACAGGGATAGGGAGACAGAGTAACTCATGAAACGAATTCAAGGCTACACAGAATTAGGAAGAAAGCCAGAAGTAGGGGCCGGGGGAGTGACTCTTCTCAGCCTGCAGGCCACACGCATCTGCCCTAAAGGCCAACCTAGTCTATCTGGGATTCTGATTCTGATTATGACCCTTCTGAAAAAAGGACACAAGCCATGCCATGAAGCTCTCCAAAATGAAACCTAAAGGTTTTTTATCATAATACAAACTTAGAAAGGAAATAACGAAAGCAATGCTTATGGGCAGCAAGGTAAACACACTATTAATTTGCTAATACGGGGACTAGCCCTCAAACTTCATTTCTTCCACTTAACTACTGCTTGCCTTCCCACTCCTACAGCCTCGTCAACCTTGCTGACTGATAGTTGCTTCCCTCCCACTGAGCATGTGCCTGTGGTAACCCAGAATCATCTGGCAGTTTCTATTCCTAGAAACAGTTGAAGAACTACAAGGAAAAAGAGTTGCCAACCAATTAGTATCCAAATCACCCCCACTCACCTGCATGGATCCCTCAGTGTCTGGGGCATCTGGAAGTTACCCGGCTATCTCAGATGTCTAGGACTGAGCCAGAGCTACCCAGATTTTGCTCGCTAGGAAGAGAAAGTCAGCAGACCTCTTCCAACTAAGCCTGAAGAGCGGGCTGCGAGAGATGGCACCACCATCAGGTCCCCTCTGCCTTCGTCCCAACGTCCACAGGGCAAGCAGGTCAAGATGGAGCCACCAGTGCTGGCAGCTGAGGCAAGTTCGTCGCTAAGAGTAAGCTGGTGGAATGAAAAGGTTTTTCTTGGCTAACACGAGAAGGTATACATTTTCAAGCGGCATGGTCAAGAGAAAGATGGTCTGAAAACAATACGACTCCTGACCCTTCCAGCAGCCACTGACCCTTTGGACCAAGGCAGAATGTTTTCAGTGACAGAGAATGGCGAATGACCCTCAGTGCTATCTTTGCTGATTAAAAGGAAAAAGACAATGCCATTTTACACCCTTAGGTGAAAAACCAAGCAGAATCATCTATTTTCAATGCAAAACTACCTACACAAGCCAGTTAAGGGACTCCACCGGCCACGCCATCTTCCCACACGCCTCATTCAGTAGTGGTGACTAAAAGGACCCCTGAGGTGAGGAGAACCAGAGAGGACAGGCACCGCCCCAAACCAACAGGCGGCTGCGGTCCCAGCTTCTCCGCGACGATCCCACTTTCATCTCCCTTCACTGCTCCATGTAGTCTACCTGTGCTCCACAGGCGCCTTCAGACACCTTCGCCTTCACCTCCCCGGGGACAGGTGCCAAACTTTTTGTGCTTCCTCTGTGCTGCACACCCCCCCCCCCCCCCCCAGAGCAAATGCCTTTCTTTCTAGCTACTCTCTACTCTGCCCCTCCGGGAAACTGTGCACAAGCCAAGGATAAGAACTCAAACCCTGATCTTCTCTTAAAGATGCAGCTGCCATTTTTTTTCCTTATTCTCTTCCACTAAAGGTGCCGAGCACCAAATGCCACACAGATGAGGGTGTAACATACTAGCTCAACAAGCGGGAATGAGATGGCTTTTAGAGTAGGAATAATTATTGCAATGCCAATGTGAAGTTTTACATTCATTTCACCAATTTCTACTCAATGGAAGCAAAAAAAAAAAATTACAGTTTGAAAAAACAAAATTTAAATCAAAATCATTTGTATAAACTTTTAAAACCCTCCCTACAACTTTGGCCCATATATATCCACATGACATACAACAGGTTAATGCCAATTCCAAATCAATAAAAAGGTACCTTCTGAAAGTATTCTTTGTAAAGAATCCACTTCCAAATATTATTCCAAGAAAATCAAATTTATTCATATTTCAGGAAGATAATCCATGTTGGTTTAAGATAACTACATTTACACATCGAGGTATACATTATGAAAGTATACATTTAAAATGTTCTTTTCTATGAATGATAGGCATGGATTCTCTCGGATCATTTTACTCTGCGTTTGGCATTCCGACATGCTCCTAACTGAGCTACACAGGCCTTAACCACCCCTGGAGGAGGCTGCCACCTGGGGCCACAGCGATGCAGGCCCTGCGCTGTGTCTGTGGGGCTGACTCTGGGCTGACCTGCACTCGGGCTCCAGCACGCCCCCCCCAACGCCTGCCACCGCAGACACTCCTGGCAGCTGACCCAACTTCTATCTCCCCATTTTCCTGAGCAACAGAGCGCCTGTCTCATGGGGGCACAGCCAAACGCCTCCCTTGAAGAGCTATCTGAACTGAAGTTGTCAGGCAGGGCTACTAGAAAAGCTCTGGAGTTGGCCTACCTTAGCGCTGACCTGCGCCCCCCACCCCCGGGCCCCCCTCCGCCACCACGTCCCGCTGTGGACCTGCGCCTTTACAAAGCACGGTGAAAGTGCTGCGGGCACGGCAAACCTCTACGGAAGTTTCTCAACAGTTACTTTCAGTTCCTGTACTTGTCTCCCAGAGGACTAGCAACCAGTGCAGCCCAACGGCCACGACCAGAGTACCACCGGCCATGGAGCTGACACTTCGGCCACAATGGCCATCTGTGACCACGAGCAGAGCTCGGAATGGAAGCCAAGCACCGGGACAACAGCGGAGCCGACGACGGACAGCAAGGGTCACGGCCACTCCAGCACCCTCGGTGGCACACGCTGGGACGCACCATGGACGCTATGAGAAGCAGATGCTTCCCCAATGTGGCTTCGGATTACACTATCTACAGTCAATCCCAACAACTGCTCCTGTGTTTGGACACCACCGCAGAGGCTGCAGGGGCCATGTGGCTTCTTTCCTTCCTCTCAAGAACAAGCCTGGGGACAAGCGTCTTCTCCATCCGACAGCTACAGACCCCAAGGGCCGATGAGACGTGGCCGTGGCCTAGCACGCACCGTGGGGACGGGGCGGGGGTACCGCCACCCCGTTCCTCCTGGGAGCAACCCCCTCGTGGCCATGAGGCCACTTATCACCACCCTCAGCAAAATAAAATAAATGCACAGGGGAACACAGAAACATCAAATTACACAAAGTATGCGACAAAAACACCAGTCACCAGGTGAGGAAAACTTGGATTCAAGACCACTGTTGAGCACGGCCTGCGTGAAGAGGAGCTGGGCGGCGGAGAACGATGTGACAGCAGTCACCAGCACCAGAGCTGGCGGCAGAAAGAGCACATGTCATGTACTACCCTCGACCTACTCTCAAAATCTGAAACACTGACACTCTACATGGATGTGAACAGAAGCCACCAATAGGTATAAAATGCTTCTTTTGAATAGTCTGAATGTTAACGTCATGATAACAATAATAATGCCCTTGAATATAAATGAGGCTCCTGAGACCCACAGTCAGTGACGAGTTCTGGGCTGTCCTTTCAAGGGTGAGGAAAGGCTTGTGCGGGCCATCCCCACTCAGTTCCCAAATGCCCCTGTGAACAACAATGTGCTATCAAAAGCTGATGGGGTTAGGGGTCAGTCATGTCATCTGTGACTATGGAACAACTTTGTTGGGGATAAATTGTCTCGGCCTATGTGTCCACCAAATGTTTTATCAGCAACAAATGCTTAAATATTTGCCCCTAGCAATACTTATCTGCCAGATGCTGAAACAAGCAAGAAAGCAATACTTTTCACTAAATGCAGATAACGTCCTTTGCTGTCCTGAAAATTTTGTAATAACTTTTTTTTTTTTTTAATTAAAAATAAAATCCCAGGGCTCCCCTGGTGGCACCACCAGGGTTAAAGACAGCACAGTCAAGCTACCAACAGCCACTGCAGCATGAGTTCGGTCCCCAGCCGGCCAGGGAGCAACCCACATGGTGCAGCAGACCTCTCTGCCTCACCTGCTCTTCCCCTCAGCAGTGTGTTTCAGTGGATCTGTCTGTTCTGCTCCCCATTCTCTCTGGTGACTCCTCTCACACACACACCCACACCTCTGGCTTACATCCCAGTTCTTGTATGAATAATAAATAAATCTTTAAAAAACTAACAAAAAATAAAATCCCATAGGAGAAATTAGGACATGAACTTTAAGATATTTTATTATGCACATTTAACCCTATCCAATCTCCTACTAACTCTGCGAGCCACACAGCCGTGCAGAGAGAGGCATGAGACCAACAGGAAAAAGGCTTTGCAGTGATCCCTTCGGGGGAATAATCCTCAACCCTTTGCACTACAGCTCTGCAGTCAGCAACTGCGGGCCTTCAGGCTACACAACTCACCCAACACTCACTTGTGTAAAAATTGGTTTTATGGGACACAGCCTCACTGTCACCTATCACCTAAAGGACAGCTGAGTAGATTTCATTTCTATGGATGCTAAATTTAAATTTTTTATTTTTTTAAAAGATTTATTTATTTATTTATTTATACAAGCACTGGGTACAGTTAGAAGCGCAGGAGGGTGAGAGAATTCACCAGAGCCAGAGTGGGGAGCAGAACAGGCAGACTGACGAAGCACACCGCTGAGGGGAGCAGCGGGCGGCAGGAGAGGTCTGTGCACCATGTGGGACCCTTGCAGGTGGCCGGGGATCAAACTGGCACTGCATTGCCTGCAGGCAGCCTCGCAACCCAGTGCTCAACTGCTGTGCCACCGGGGAGGCCCTGGATGCTAAATTTTAAACAAATATTTGCGTTTTCGAAGAAATTCAAATACTTCTTGTTAAACCAGGTCTCTTACATGATAATCCATATAAGTCAGTGGGAAGGAAAGCACAGAGGACTAGAAAATTGGGTAAGAATAAAAATCAGTGTGTTCCAGTCACATGACTAACAAACTGAGCTACAAAGGAGCCTGCCCTGGACAGCGTGTTGCATGCTGACTGTCACAGCGGAGCGCTGTCTGCCGCTCCGGCTTTCACAGTGGGAGGCACCACGGTGGGACATGTGAAAGTGAACAGCTGGAGCCCCGATCTGCGCTGGACAAATGGGGGTGTCAAGCAAGGACGTGTCACCGTAATTCTGTAAGTAAACATTTCACTGATTTTCTAAATAACCGGTCCTGCTGATGACTTTCCAGCCCATCTAAAAGAACGCACCCTCGGCTCAGCTCCTCAACTGGCACCCAGCAGCACAGGGAGGATGACCCCACCCCCTGAGCCAGGAGGAAGGACCACTTCATCTAAGCCGGAAACAAGACCTAAGGTCATCTAGGTCTGAGCCCGCCTACCTTTCTCCACCCGCGCCCCCCCACCCCCAAGGAACAATATTTCTCTTTCTTTCAGATAAAGCAATCTCAGAAGAATTCCTGCTGCACTCAAGGCCGCTTAGTAAAATAAGTTGACAACTCAAACTGTGCTCACCAGATGACCATGACCGAACGAGGCGTGAGCCCTCAACAATTCTCCCTCCCTGGGTTATACAGTGCAGGGCGGCGAGTCAGCCAAGTGCAAGCCCCCTCCCCACCCTGCACCTGCCGTCACCATGGCCTCCACAGCCTCATCAGCAGGGTGAGAGGACAGCGGTGGAGGGGGCTGTGCATCTGGGACGAGAAACGCAGACAAACGCCACACAGGGCACTGGGAAAGCAGGACGATGATCAGGCCAGGGGACCACTGCACAGGGCAAGAACGATGACCGCACTGGGGGGCGAGCAGGCTGCCTCGGCAAAGGGCAGGTGGCAACTGCAGGGCATGGGCAGAAGCTTGGTTGGTGCAGGGCGGGCACAGTGCTGGGAAGCAGCACCCTTCTCTCCAGAGATTTCCTCCCAACCCTGCCCATACAATGTCCTTTTCCCTGGTGAGCACCTCACGCAGCACAGCCTCTCCTGGCAGCCATGAACCTGCCGTGGCGGAGCCTATGGGACCCCCAAAAGCCGCTTTGGCCGCATTGTCACTGAGCCACCCGCTCTGTCCACCCTTTCTACCATAGTCTCCTTCCTCTCGACTTCTCCCGTCCACAGCAGAGATCAGGAGTTTTAGATCCATCAGTTTGCTAGGGAAGCAGAGATGTGACTTTACACTGTTCCTCAGCCTCGCTGACTGGTTCTGCTACAGAGACAAACGTCTCTTCACATGGCTCTTCCTGAGGCTGCATCAAGAAACCTTCCATAAGCATGACTGCCACCACCACAAGAATAAAAAGCTATCACATGACCAATTTTAAAACACTGAAGGTGAGAATCTCATCTCTCAACAGACAAGCTGTGGAGCAGCAAAAGCCTTCAAACTTCACCCAGAAGAGCCTGGTTGAGCCAGTGAGGTGGATAAGTGGCCCTGCTTCCAGTGGGCGGGTGAACGGCAGCCCTCAGCTGCCCCCTCTCTGTCCCGGCCTTGGCATTTCAGCAGGGCCAGCTGCCCAGCCTGCACCGGAGCACAGACAGAGGCTGCTCCTTCCTCCCTTTCTGAGGCACCTAAGAAGGGCCTGCGTCCTGTGTCAACTGGTTGTTTAACATCAACCACCTAACAAACACCCCCCCGCAACAGCTACCAAAAAATAAAAAGGAAGTCAAATTTCTTATATAATTTCCTTCATAAAAGAACATAAAAGCCCAGAGTATATTAATCAATAAGTCAGGGTGACATAATAAGCCAGAAGCAGTCGGTTTTTGCTAAAATAATCTGCTAACGGCTAGTCCCTCAGTATAAAACAAAACAAAAACCAAGGTTACAAAAATGTGTTCCCAATACGCTGTTTAACAACACCAAAAAATACAAAGGTACATGGCAAAAGTAAATCACAAATCTATTCAAAGTGGAAAGGGAATTATCCAAAACCTCACCAGTCAACTGAATAATTTCAACACAAAATGCCCAGCAAATCCCCTACACTGCCAACAAGTCGCCAGCTGAGGCAAATCCCAGATAATGAAACACTGTAAGACAGGCTCTTTTTAATAATTTAGCCCATCACGGAGTGAGTATTGATTCTTGTTTTCAGCAGGAGGAGAGAGTGTTATCTGCAGCCTCACAGCTCAGTGACAACATCGGGGAATTTAATCACAGCCGCTCCTGCCAAGCAAGCCTTAAACCGTCACCCTGGATTCTTTGTCACTCCTCATCCATTTCCAGAGAATCCCTGGCCCTGTGGATATGTCTTGTGCACTTAACCCACAGTAACCACAGCACCATTCCAAGTTCTACAGGTTAAACATTTCTGTCAATCATCACATGCCAGCTGTTCTTCTGTTAAATGATTTTAACAATGCATCAGCTATCTTTGTGCATTCTCGTCATGTCTGTTGATCAATCTGCTCAATATCTTAAGAGCAGATTGATATTCCATCATGATGCTAAGTGTGCCAATCTCCGACACGTTAACACCTCTAACAAGATGCCACCAACAAAGAGAAACCACAGGGAAGCGGTGCAGGTACCATCCAGCACGGTGAGGGTCAGCAAGTTCCTAAGCATTCAGGGAAAAGGTTACTTTAGTGACAAATACTAATTCAAGCGTATTCTGTGTCTTTTTATACTAGAAAGGTATTCTACACAAAAAAATTTACACTGAAAACAAAGCCATGAGTTCTGATTCAAGCACAGGTGAAACCACTGTGAGCCTTGACGTAAGTCTGCGTGGCTGCATCGCCCTAGTACTGTACCCGGCCGTTCAACTTTCATTCTGTCCTCTGGACACATGAGAACGGGAGTTGGGGGCAGCCACTTCCCCACTAAGTTGTCACTGAATGCAATTCCAAAGCATTTTCCCCGATTCCTTGGATCAAAGTACCAGAACCCCAATGGTTTTGGGTCCAAAGTCAGCACACAGATCTACTGAGGGACACCAAAGGCATTTGACAGATGGCCTGCTGGGTCCTTCTGCCTTTTCACCCAAACTATAAGCTGTTACAAGGCCCAGGCAGCGGGCAGTCTACTCTAATGCAATCCCAACCAAGGCAGCAGCCTCACTACCAACAACACGTCCCTCTGTGGCAAAAGGCCACTTTCTATTGGAAGTGCACAGCAAGCTCCCCTCTGATAAAGATTTAACAGTCCAAAATCTGGATTACAAGCCCAACATCAAATGAAAACAAAAACATATTAAACAGCCTCATGCTACGTGAGCTGAAAATGGACAAGGCGTGGCCAAGGCCCATGACACGGGCGCCCTACAAGCCCACAGGCATTCCACCAGAACACAGCTAAACTGGGTCCATGGTTCATTCCTCATCCCTGACACCACAGCCAGGAACACTCTTCTGGGCCCACACCTCTCTCATTTTTCTGGGAAGTGGAAGACGAGATAGCAGCAGGTACTTCCCTTAACAATAAACATGCATATTAGCTTTCCTGGCTACAAGTGGCCATGTCTGGACTGTATTCAATGCTGAGGTCCCACTCAATCCCATTTAGTGTATTTTTTTTCAATCCTTCTTTACCTGATGTTTAAAAACATAGTACTAAATGTGTTTATTTCTGTCTTGTAAATGAAGCAAACCATAATCCACTGGGTAAGGAGCAACTTTTCCGAGCCAGGCTCTATTCTAGGCACTGTAGTCAAGATGGAAGAAGTGCAGTCCCTTTGCTCAAGCCAGCCTAGCAGGCGGCTCTGTCTGGGACAGATAGGCGTGGTGTGGAGGAGACCGGCTGATGGTATCTCTGGGAGGGAAGCAAGGGGGTGGGGAAAGGAAAGGGCTGGTTTTTATGTTCATTTCAATGTGTATCTTGAATTTTTTTTTTTTTTTTTAAAGATTTATTTCTTTATTTACACAAGCACTGGGCACAGTCAGAAGCGCGGGGGGTGAGAGGATTCACCAGAGCCAGAGCGGGGAGCAGAGCAGGCAGGAGGACCGAAGCACACCGCTGAGGGGAGCAGCGGGCGGCAGGAGGGGTCTGCGCGCCATGTGGGACCCTCGCCCTGAGGCCGGGGATCGAACCAGCGCTGCAGAGGCTGCGGGCAGCTTCGCAACCCAGCGCCCAACCGCTGCGCCACCGGGGAGGCCCTGTATCTTGAATTTTAAGACGTTCATTTACTGGATTATCTGTTTTATAACCTTATTAACAGAGCTTATAGCTACATGATTTTAACTCCAAATAAGTTCACATATGAACAATCACTAAGTAATACAAGCTGGTGAGTAGATCAAACATGCTTCATGTGCCACCTTTGTGCAGGGGAAGGGAAAGTCCCAGCACGGTGAGACACATGGACACAGGCAGAGAATTCTGTGAAAACAGCAAAATAAAATGATAGAACTGAGTCAGCACAAGGAATCCAGAAGTAAACATGCACCAACCACCACCCCGATCAGTAACAAATGGATGTCACACATGGCTATTTCAACCCATTTCATTAAATTCATGTTAGTAGGTAAAATTTTACTGGTTTTGCAGTGTGGTATTGATTACTTTATAAATTAATGGCCAAAATCTCAGAGCTGTAATAGGGATGAAAACATGCACATTGTATCTAATCTGTGTGTGTTGGGAAAGGCGGAAAACTAAGTAATATGGGAGACCCACAGAAACAGTTTTTAAAGGACTGCTCTGAGAAACATGAAGTCCTGGAGCTGTGCCGAAGGCGCGGTGTTCAGGTCTGTGCAGGCCCACCCCAACCCTGCCCCCAAAAAAGGAAGACACAGGTTCTACAATCTTCACAAAAATAGACTCAAAAGAGATGACAGACCTAAATGACAACAGCAAAACTCCAGAATTCCTAGAAGATTAACGTAGGAGAGAATCTAGATAACCTTGGGCTTGAGGATGACTTTTTTGGATCTAATACTAAGGCATGACCCATGAAAGAAAGAACTGACAATCAGGGCTTCACTAAAATGAAAAACTTCTGTTTAGCAAAAGACAATGTCAAGAAATGGAAAAACCAAGCTGCAGACTGGGAAGAAAATACTTGCAAAGACACATCTAATAAAAGGACCATCATCAGAAACAAGGAACTCAACACTCAATAACAACATCAACAGTCAGTTAAAACATGGACCACCAACCTCAATAGACTCTCACTACAGACAACACACAGATGGCAATACAAGCATGTGAAAAGATACTCATCATGCCATTGGGGAAATGCAAATTAAAACAGTAAGATACCACCACATACCTATCAGAATGGCCAAAATCCAGAACCCTGACAACACCACATGCTGACCACAATATGGAGCAACAGGAATTCTCCATTCGTGGCTGGTAGGAACAGAAGTATACAGCTACTTGGGAAAACATTTTGGTGGTTTCTTAGAAAAGTGGACATATTGTTAGCAGCAACTATGCTCCTTGGCACTTACCCAAGGAGGAACTTTCGTCCACTCAAAAGCCTAAATGTGGATGTCATAGCATGTTTATTCACAATTGCAAAAACTAAGTAGAATGAAGGTACTTCAGTAGGTGAATGCGTAAACCAACTGTGGGGCATCTAAACAGAGAGAAAAAGAACTCAGCTATCAGCGCGTGAGGAGACAAGTGGGCCATGGTGCATGCGACCAAATGGAAAAAGCCCATCAGAGTCCAGCTATAGCTCATTCTGGGAAACAACAAAAATGCAGAATTAGCCAGAAGATTGGTGGTTGCCAGGAGTGAGGTCAAGGGGGGAATGAACAGCAGGTGGAGACTAGTGGATTTTCAGGGCAGGGAAACCACGCTCGATGAGACTGTAAAGGCAGATGCATGGCAATATAAACTTGTCCAAGTCCATAGGATGCACAAGTGTGAACCCTAATGTAAACTATGGACTTTAGGTGAAATGACGTTGTTTGTGCTGATTCACCAACTGTAACACACACACTGCTGTGGTGGGAGATGCTGACATGGGATAAGAAGTATATGGGGGGCCTCCCCTGGTGGCGCAGTGGTTGAGCGCTGGGCCACAAAGCTGCCCGCAGCCTCTGCAGCGCCAGTTCAATCCCCAGCCGCTGGTGAGGGTGCCACATGGCGCGCAGACCTCTCCTGCTGTGCCTGCTGCTCCTCTCAGCAGTGTATTTCATCAGTCTGCCTGTTCTGCTCCCCGCTCTGGCTCTGGTGAATTCTCTCATCCTCCCGCACTTCCAACTGTACCCAGTGCTTGCATAAATAAATAAATAAATAAATAAATCTTTAAAAAAAAAAAAAAAGCAGAGAATAAATACATTAAAACCAAAAACATAATAAAGCTGTATTTAAAAAAAAAAAAAAAAAAGAAGTATATGGGAAATCCCTGTAGCTCATGCTCAATTTTGCTGTGAACCATAAACAGCTTAAAAACTAGTCTGTTTTTTCAAAAAAGGAAAAAAATGCCAAGTACCTGCCATTCCATCTAACTGCCCATCACGAGATCAAAGATAAGAAAAGAAAACGTCAATTTTCCAGGTAGCATGAGACTCTATAAACGGGCTTGATTAACCTCGGTGTATTACTGAAACTTCACTCCAGTCCCTAAGAAAAATCTGGTACTCCACTGAAGGCCTTAACATTTGAAAGAGATACTGTCGCTAAAGTACTAGGATATCGTAAAATAAGAAGTAGGGAACTCTAAAACCAAAGTTAAGATTCACAAAACTGCAAGCTTTACTCCTATGTGCTGAAATGTCTTTGACAATTTACATTAATGAAACTGATTTCTGGAGAGCTTATAAACACTGGAAAGACCACAAATTTGCTAAGCTTCTTTTGAAACAATATGAAACAACCCATAAAAGCCAAGGTTGAAAGGCCTAACCAAGCCTCTAAGTGATAAAGGGTGATGCACCATCCACGAAAGTAAAGGAGGCTCAAAACTTAAGTAACCGGTACAGCTCAGAGAGACAGTGAGGGTAATAAAAGACAGCTTAAGTCACAGGCAGTTTTATAAAAGCATAGGGTGATTCCTACCTGTGCTCTGAAAATGTGGCTTGATGATCCTCTTTGTAAAAAGGGAGAGAATATGATGGTAATACAGCCTTAAGAACAAATGGCTGATAGTTAGGTTTCACGGGACAGCAGCGTAGGAAAACAACTGTTCCAGGTGGAAAGAATTCATCTGGAAGCAGGGATATAAACACTTGTACTAATGCTATCATTGGCTGGTTGGGTGAATTTTTTAACTTGTCACATTAAAATTCAACAGCTACTAACAATCTTTCATTTAGGGTAGTTGGGGAAAGTCCATATTTGTACTGACAATTTTTCTGAAAACTCAGTCTTTTTTTTTTTTTTTAAATATTTATTTATTTTATACAAGAACCGGGATTCATGCCAGATGCGCGGGAGGGTGAGAGGATTCACCAGAGACAGAGCATGGAACAGAACTGGCAGACTGATGAAACACACTGCTGAGGGGAGCAGCGGGTGAGGCAGGAGAGGTCTGCCGCGCCGTGTGGGACCCTCGCCGGCCGGCCGGGATCGAACCGGCGCTACAGAGGCTGTGAACAGCTTCATAGTGCTGCGCTCAACTGCCAGTGCCACCAGGGGAGGCCTGAAAACTCAGTCATTTTAACACCTCTCTCAATAATCAAATATAAAACGCAATGGATATATTTTCACATACTTACGGTAGTAAATACTAGTAGTACTACTAAATGCTGAAAAAGCAGGATAGCCTCAAAAAGACCAGCAGAGCTAAAGAAGCAACCAAACTAGAATTCTTTTTAAGCAACAAATAGGTTAAAAACACAACCTGTTTTACTTTTTTAAATAGCATTTTATAATAAATGTTCACTTGTCATGATTAAATGGAGTTTAAGTCCCAAGTATGAAAAGCACCAGTGTCAGGATAATTCTTCAAACTAGGATAGATACCTCACATTAGCAAAAAAGACTTTTTTTTTTAAATCCCTGGTTAGAGATAGTCACAAAAGCTGAAACCAGATACTAAGCAAAGCATTCTTAGCTTCTGAAGAAGGACATGGGGTATTTCATGGCAGCTCCAAAAACATCCCTCCCAGGTGGAAAGAAGCAGCAGCAGCAGCACACGGCGCCTGCCCGGCGCCCAGCACCAGCCCAGAGAGAAGCAGGGGCTTGGGGAAAGCCACTGGGTTCTCGGTGCCCTGGGTCAGTGGGGCGGGTTCCCCTAGATCGGTGGGCTGGATTTTCCTCAAGGGTAATGCAAAGCCCAATTTCATGCAGGCTTCATGAAGTTGTGCTTGAAACAAACACACTTAACACCACAGACCACAGAGATTATTCCTCCCGTGCATACAGGTAATATTAAGATGACTGAAAAGATGTCTCACAGCAGCTCTTGGTGATGCATTTTTTATTTGTTTAAAAGATTTATTTATTTATTTATTTATACAAGCACTGGGTACAGTCAGAAGTGCGGGAAGGTGAGAGAATTCACCAGAGTCAGAGCAGGAAACAGAAAAGGCAGACCAATGAAATACACTGCTGAGGGGAGCAGCGGGCACGGCAGGAGAGGTCTGTCGTGCCATGTGGGACCCTCGCTGGTGGTCGGGGATCGAACCGGCGCTGCAGAGGCTGAGGGCAGCTTCGTAGCCTAGCGTTCAACTGCTGAGCCACCAGGGGAGGCCCTTGGTGATGCATTTTTTAAACAAAAGGACACTAAATGTATGTCCACCACAAGTGCTACAGGGAAGTAAAGACTGGCTAACACTTAAAAAAGGCTTCTCACACCACACGTCTGACACCATTGCTCAAGGCCGAGGGCCCGCCTGCGGAGGGCTCGGGGTGGGACACCTTCAGCTCCAGCCAGAGGAGGAGAGCAGAAGGTGGAGGCAAAAGTGGACGCCACCACGGGGTCAACCTGGGAAGCACAGAGGTGGGTCATGAAAGTCAAGGGGACGTAAGGCCAGGACTTGTTACCCCGTTCCGGTCCTGCCGCTAAGACACAATCTTATACGAATGTAAACTTCAACATTTCTCATTTAAAAAATAAAAATAAGTGTCACAGATTACTGTGGTGATTAGATGGGTTCAATTCTGTGAAAGAACAGCAGAGGCCTGGCCACAACGTAAATGTTTGTTCAATGTCAATTTACTTCTTTAATAACTAACTGGTTTGAGATCTTAAAAGACCCACCAGAGTCTTTACAGAGCAGCAGTTCGTAATTTTTAATTTTTTTTCCAACATCTTAGTAGTCCACTGATGAGAATCTAAGATGGAAAAGTATATTCTCCAGAGAAATACACACATATACAAAGCTTTCCAAGGGATTTCGGGAAGTGCATAGAGCCTCACTAAGGGTCTGCCGATGTCCGGTAAAGAGGGTCAAGCGTCGGAAACACTAACAAATAAGTTAAAAACTAAATTTGTGTCACAAAAGTCTCCGTGGCCACAGATACTGCTCAGGTAATGTTTATGATATGCGCGCCGCTGCGCTACGCCATTCAGCGAATTCTTGCATTAATCTTTGCAACCACCCTTTGGAGACAAGGAGGAGCCTTCATCCACTGGAAAAGTGAGCAAGGGCTCGAAAGACTGATCAGCACGTCCAACATTACGTAAGAACACACCAGGACGGAAAAATAGCCTTTAAAGGATAATGCAGCAAAAACAAGACCAGTCTTTTTTTTTTTTAAAGTACTGAAATGAACACGCTGGCCCCACTGCTGCAGGACTGCCGTACTCAGACGCTCAACAGAGGTCTTAGAAAGGGCTAGAAAATAAAAATGCTAAATTACTAAATCCTCTTACCAAGCCCTTGATTTCCTAGAAGAGGAAGCGGACAGGCTCAGTCAACAAGAGCCCCAGCCGGAAGAGCGGCCCGCCCCCAGAGAGGCACCGGCCAGCCCTCCGGGTGCTGCCTCCTTTCCTGAGTGTGGGTCCGGCCGCCACAGAGCGGCTGGGGACCGCAGCTGGTGAGAGGAGTCCAGGATCTCGCTGCCCAGGCTACAGAAGATCTGGAAAGTGCTTCCATTGCCTCCCCTCCCTCACCTCCCCCAAACTATGAGAAGCACAATACTTTTTGCTAGAAAATATCCACACTAACAATAAATAAGATGCCTTTCCAGCACCAGATACTTTAAAAGTGAACACATTAGTGAAAATTTATAAAATTAGATCTTATCAGTTGATGCCGTCATTACTGTAGACACACAGGTCATATACACAAGAGCATGCAAAGAAAGTTAAATTATGATGCAATCAATGCTATCCTATAAAAACTAAATTAGCAATAACAGCCTACTAGGGAAGACATCTGGTGTATCGTGCCAAGAAGTGTTAATGACACTGTCTGCAACCTGGTAATCAATCTCCCCGCCCAGCAGCTCTCATTATACTGTATTAGATCTGTTGTGCCTGAAGAACTGATGAGGGCCCCACACACGGGGGCAGCTTTGCCAACTGGATCCGATTCAGATCCAGCTCCAGTGATGCCGACTGCACGCACGTTGCTCAAGTACAATCAGTACGGTTAGCTTCACGCAGCACCACCCTGACTGAAAGAAGATTTATCATCTTGTTACACAATCTTCTCAAAACCGCAGGGGATGGTATCTGAATATACCACCAATCATGAACATATTTAAATTCCTAATAGACACAACTGCAATTTTAACTGCAAAGAAAATAAATATGGGTCATCGCTAGTGCTAATATTAAAAGGTACTCAAACTGTTAGGGGGAAAAGGCGGTCCCAAATCGGGGTTGCTCTATAACAAAACCTCACTGAGTATATCCAAAATTCAGTGTTACTAAGGGCAAAATTCTAAATCCATTTAGCAAGCAAATCCCGGTGAGCGAGTACCGTAGTAAATTAAACAATCCCACAATGATTAGGGAATAAAAAAGAAAGTATCAGCCTGAAACATAAAAACCATCCAATTCCTTAGACATAGAAACAAGACGACAGTCGGTTGAAGCCTTTTAAGTAGGCAGTCAGTCAGGACTCCGCTAACTTGTCCCTTAAGATGCTGAAACATCTCTTTAGGGATTAAAATTAGACTTTCATCCACTGTGTTGGGTTTTATCTTATTGTGAATGGCTATTATACCAAGAACTCCAAGGTTTCCATGATGTGAACCTCTTCCCTGGTCGAATTCTGGATAAATTATACCGGCAGCTCTCGAAACATGAAATTGTTGTGACAATTATCCCTGACTTTGTCAAATTACTAATATCCCATTTCCACGGGTCCTCTTCATCGTACGCACGGATGGCAGCCCACCACTTAGCTGGAACTCTCAGCCTTTCCCCAGCCCACACTGCACTCTACACACTTGCAAGTCAGCTTGCCTGGAATGAAAAAGCCTGCAAAGGCTCCCTTCTGCAGAGCACATAAAATCTTGCCTTGTCTGACATCTAAGACCCAGCCTTACCTGACATTCCCACCTCTGCCTCCCAAAACCCACTAACCTGTGCTCTTCATTGACGTGCTGCGGTCATTCTTCTCACAAGTCCCCGCTGCGCCAGGCCCACTGCATACACGGCTTACAGGGAGAGGCACCTGTACACCCGGAAGGCACCCGCGCTGCCTTCCACATGTCACTGTTATATCAAAACAGACCCAGTGCCTCAAAACCTGCACCAAACTTTCCACCTGGAGCCATCCTTTCTTACTCTCAGGATACTGACATTCTACACAGCAAGTGGCGAATTCATCACAGCCTGCCAGTATGTGCAGTGACTACTCTCTTGTGTCATTTTCTAATTGACTGTGAGTTGGAGCCCTGCAGCCAGATTACATCCAAGAGAAAGACAGGTAGACACTTGCTCAGTGACGACAGCTGTCTCAGGTACCCAAAAGTCAATCAGAATAATAAACACTTGTCTTTCAAAAAACTTTACCATTAAGTCCTCATAAAGGAAGGAAAACAAAGACAGGTGTACACATAGCTTTCATAAAAGGTGAGATGCATGACACAAAAATAACCCTCATGGCTCACTAATACCAGGCCCTGAGTCCTAAGGGATGAAACACTGGAGACGTTTATCCTGCTGCACCTCACACACTCCCCACATGACCACCAGGTAACCAGGGGGGCCACAGGGTAGAGCTGAGAGCACTATATCTACCCCCAACCCAAGACCTTTTCCAAGTGTTTAGTCTCTACCTGGCATCGCAGAGAAGTCCAGCTACTTCTGAACAGTACCCTAGAAGACAGCACCTGAGGACAGCGCCAAACACAGCTTAGATCCGTGGGTCATGAGTCCCAATGATCCTGGGAAATGCACACGCCACTTGGACTCAAACTTACCCCCATTGTCCCCCATTTCAGTTGCCAACATCCATACTCGCTGCTGATTGCCAGCTCCTGCTCCTTGCAGCAGCCCAGCATGCTCTCTGCTGGTGCCCAAATACCCTACACACCACCAAACCCCGCTAACTTCTGGAACTGTCCTAGAGGGGTAAGGCAAGTCCCGTATTTTGCTTCCTCTGTGCATGTACTTGTTACTCCTTTAAAAACACATACAATACAGCACATTTTTAAAGGGGCTCTGGGGAGGGAGGTAATATTCCTATTTTATACCCTATGGGATATAAAATATTGATAGCTTTTAAAAACGGGATTCTCCTTACCCCTACAGGCCCTCTCCCGGCTTCAGAAAGATGTTGTGGTGGCTGTGATGCCACCGGCAGAGAGCATGCTGGGGGGTCACACAAAGCAGGAGTTGGAGATCTGCAACAGGCCTGGGAGTTGTGGACCTAAAAAAGAAAACAGTTTTAAGTTAACATGCCCAATGTCCCCTCATGCCCTGGTTACTAGGGGCACTCAGCACACAAGCAGGTATCTGCGCAAATCCTCTAGCAGATGGCCTCTGAAAGCTCAGAGAATTTGTTCTATTACTAAAGACAATTTCTCTGCATTGATCAGAGGTGTTTCCTCATTTCAGAGTGAACAAGCATGCGATCCTTTTGGCTCCAACTTTAATCTGGGTCCTGTCATAAAATAGTATGGTGTGTGCCCCTCAAAATAACCAAGATGTGACACAGTGCCAAAGCACAGTGACAGTGGCATGCTCTGCTTGTGACAAAAACAACAATTCAATAGTGTCAAATAAACACAACTGTGAAATGAACCAACAGTGGACAGATTTAGCTTTCAGAAGAGTTTCTAATGAGATGCTAGAGGCCCAAGACAGGTACTTTGATAAGGAAATTCAAGACATTGGGGGAGGGAGGAGAGGCAAGGAAAGAGCTACCATTTTTCTCAAAGTCCTAGTATAATTTGTAAAGCTACAGGTGAGGTAAAAGACAAAGCCTCAACATCAGAGAAAAATCAAGATGCCATTCAAATTAGTTTTGGCTGTCTCGCAACGCCTACCAGGTAAGCGCGATGGAAAGGCACAGAGCATCACGTCCAAGAAAACAGTTTCTTTTAGGGGCAAAACCAGTTTGGGATGTATCATGTCTCCTTTTTTGTCCCCCGACTGAACTATGAAAACATTTTCCAGCAAAAAATTAGAGAGCAACTTCTGAAAGCCAGCACAGTCCTCACAAGTACCAAAAATTTCCCGGGTAATAAACTGTTCCCTCTCACATACTCCAGAGCGCATAAAACATTTCCAAAAATCTTAACCAATTCAATCTCATGTGGTTTTAAATGAACAAAAAAACCCGTAATATCCAAATGCTTATATGAGATATCTGTTCTTAGAGTTGTTCAAAAATTACAGAATTTTTTTTACTTCAAATCATTTTTAGGGAGTCCTGTTACACATTATTACTTTTGAGAAGCAAAAAATCACTCTCTAGCAACTTCCTGTAATCAAAGACTTTAATACGCTCCATTTTTTTGGTATGTCTCTTAACAAAAAAGACAAATGCCAAGAAAATAAGCCAATACTGCGAATGGCTGTACCATGATGGTTTTCTTTCTCTACAGATCACCCCCAGAGGACGTTCTGGGCACCACACAGGACACTGTGCAGCCAGGTGGAAACCCCACTGCCTCAGGGACAGGCGTGGTACCGCCTGTGGGGACCAGGCCTTCTCCACCACACACCCTCTTCCCCACACCAGCACTACAAATCCCAAGTCAAAGATTCAGTTGTGCAATCAAATGCAGAGTAAACTTAGTATTTTTTTACCATAAGCATCAAATATTAAGTTACCATCGATCTATTGCAATAGGAATTCAATTAGTGAGATAACTCAAATTCTTATTCAAATCAAGAATTTTAAACAAAAAGACACCTAGTAAAACATTTCTAAGTAAACTTGGCATTTTTTTAACATGCAAAAGTTCAAGTAATCATTAAAATACTTTAAGCATAAGGAAAGGTATCATTCCTAAGGGCATCACTGTTTACAACTAAAATCACAATGACACTATCTCCGTTTCCCTAATTTTCTTTACATTCTTCTGGTGGATTTTTCCTGGCTCTCTACACAAACATCCACATATACAGAAATTATACATTTCTAGCTCTAAGGAATCAAGTTTGAATAAGACCTTACCAATATTCTTGTACAGCAGTTCCCTGCAAATATCAGATTCTCTCAAAGTTTCTTAAGCTCATTTTTAAAATATCAGAATACACAGTTCTCTGCATTGAAAAATTTTCACATATAGAGAATAGGTTTATTAGTAAAATAACATTTTGGTAAATATTTTGTGGAAATAAATGTAATTCAACAAAAAACTTAGTATCTTAGAGTCCCAAAATTCAAATAAATTCGGTGAAAATAAATTATCTAATTTCACAGCAACGACAAACCATGAGAAGTTGAACTGCCACACGGGCCGAAATGACTGTCAGTCCTGAGTGAAAACAGACCGCTGAGAAACTGAATAAATGGGGCCAATAAGATGCTCTGAGATTATTTATTCCCAAAGTCTCATTTTGATTTCACTTACGTGAGTACCCCCTCCATTTATAAGCGGACATTCAGGTCATGCAAAGAGGCGGTGGTGATTCAAAAATCTAGAGACGAGGGCCACAGTGGTGCACACACCCAACAGCGTCTCTCATCTTGCAGTGTCCATCTACCTAGTCTAGGAGACTTCATCCTGCTCTTGCCTCTTAAAGGGATTAAATAAAATTGTAAGCTTCAAATTTACAAGCGAAGACACTCAGTCCTTGCACATATACTTAATACTGGTGGTTTGCTCCAATCAGATAGCAAAAAATCAGCCCCCAAAATCAGCCCATCACCTCCGTGTTGCTACAAAGCTTACAGATAACAAAGGAACATGTCCTGTATATATATATATATATATATATATATATATATATATAAAGAGGGTGGGAGAGGTGTGGCCTCCAGAAGAAAGCACGGGCATCAAATCAGAAGCGTGTAAGCGCACACCTTTTCTTGACTGGTCAGAAGAGTGCTGTCGCTCTGACAAGGAGGGCCAACCAATAGCAAACACCAACTTTCAAAGATGTACCCCCGCGGTGCATGCCATCAGATCTCTTGGTAACACTGAAGTCCTGACTCAATGAACTGAAAACACTGACAGCACACCTCAAGGTTCTTCACATCATTACTCAACACCACACTCAGGGCACAAAGCTGCACCTGGTGGTTCTAGCCTTTCAAGGGATGAGCCAAGAGGGCAAAGAGAAAAGAGAACTATAGGACTATCAAAATCAGAAGTCAAAAACAACCACTGTTTCAGTCACACAGAAATGCCCGAAGGCATTTTTCTGAGAGTTGATTTTCTCTGGGACGTTCACATAAAAACTAAGCCCTCATTTTTCTTCGCTAAAAGTCAGTCATTTTGAAAATTCAAAAGATTGTAATAATGTTCAAAAAAATGTATGACTTTGGCTCTACTCATAGCAACGTCCTGAAAACAATAAGAAACTGAGTTGTAAGGTATCTTATGGATGGCTTTATTATTTAAAAACATAAAAAACCATCATGCCAGCAACCCAAAGACAAAGCAGCAGAGCCAGCTGAGGACAGGCTGAGCCGCTGCTACCGTGTGCGTTGTCTCACACCACTGCTCGCATTTGGGGAAACTTTATGCAGTGAATTTTTTCCTCTGAACACTGCTTCATGCGATTATGAGCAAACCATTTCCAGTGGCTCCCCAGTGGGCCAGGCGACATGCTGGGTGACATGGGCTGGTTTCTGCCCCTACGGAGCCATCCCTGGAGCAACGCGGCAGGGCAGCGGTGTGAGTACCGTCACTGCCCTGCAGGCTGGGGCCACACCGTCCACTCTGCAGTCTTGAGCTTTTCATCTAAAAACCAAGCTACTCGCCAAGTTAGCTACTCTATACCCCAACTTCACAGGAAGATAAAGCGAGGTTAAGAGGTGGTATTGTCCTGTCCAATACACACCCCGTATTCTATGATAGCAACTGATGAAGCAAAGTCAAAGCTGTCAAAGTCAAGCTCGCAACCCTCATCTCAGTCCCAGAATAACCTCAAATTCTGAATGAACCATGTTCAACAATGTGGAATTGTGGCCCCAAAATGTGTCTACTGCAAAACTTGCTGAATATTAAAACGAGTGTCCATTTGCTAAACACCCACACACTGGACATTCTGCCTGCTGAGCAGTGACAAGCGTCAGGTTGGGGCGGTGGGGCATGGTCTCTGTGTGCGCACAGGTGTGTGTACAGGGTGCACGGAGCGCCGTCTCCAGTGGCATCTCCCAGCATTGCTGATGTCAAGATCTCTCACCAAAAGCATGAGAAAATACAATTACTACTGATCCTCTGTAAACTCTCATTTTAAAGAAGGAAAAGAAGCTTATTATTTTTAATCCACTCTCCGAGTCTAAATTTGGAGTGGAGAGGACAATTTCAAAGGTAGACTGAAGAGCAGAACCTAAGCTGAAGCTAATTAACCCTGTAGGCCCTCTTTGGCTCTACCGTGGCAATCCACTTTTGGGGTTGGGTTATAGGCACAGGCCAGAAATCAGAGAGAAATGCCAAATGAGCTTTCCCCAGCAGCTTTCACTGACGAGAGCTATGGTACTAAGTCTTGACCAACTTGGCTCCTACATTCACAGCAGTAATGGAGATGAGCCTTCTCCAAAGTGAACTGGTGCCAATGCATGTGTCGGTCATGCCACACCCTCCATCAGCACTCAGAACGTGAGCAGTAGGGACAGTGCGGCACATGGCATAGCCTCACGCGCAGAGCCACAGCCATTCACTGTGCCCCGGCAGATACTGGAAACAATACGATATCCCCAGTGACAGACACCCTGTATTCTGAGAAATCTCTACAACAGGTTTAATCATAACAACTTTCCCAGCTTTAATAAACCAAACAGGAGCCAAAAGGAATCAGTGGCATTTGCTCAAAATAATATTTGTAATAAGTAGATGTCCTACCTGGTAATTAATTTGGTACAACAGATAAAAAGTTGATAATTATGTAACTCTAGAAAACCAAAGTCATACCCTTTCCTATTGTACCAATGATGAAAACTCATTAAGAATCTGCAAAGAATTCCCATGTATGATCTTAAAGGAAGGACTTTGATTATGCTTCTGTTGATGAGGAATTAGGTGTGAACTATTATTATTAGAGTCAGACAAGGAATTTCTTAATGTTACACTGAATTAAAATTATAATCTCGGTGAGTTTCCGGTTAGCATTCTCAAAACCCCTAATTATTTCCAGATAGCAAATTATCTCTATTATGCTTAAGGCCTAGATTTCTATAAAAATGGAATTTTACTGTATTTTTAGTGATAGCAAGAAAGAAACCCATCTTTTAGGACAAAGTGTGAACGGCTTCCTCTACACCAATCCCACTCAGAGTGCTCTACAGAGGACGCGTGCCCACACAGTGCCACAGCCGCTGGTCCCGCCAGAGCCCACGGCCACTGAGGGCAGGCGCTGCACCTTGCACCCTCAGTCCCCCATGGGGGCTGCACGTGACAAAAAACACAAAGCAGGGGTTCAGTAAATGTCTCGTCTGTGGCAATAATTACAAACCAAAGCATTCTTAATCGCATTCTGGAATGTAGCGCTCCTTGATGACACCGACTCACTCCAGAACGAAACTCTCCAGGCAAAGTCACGTGGGGACCGAGGGCAGCTATGGCGCGCAGGAGAGCTGAAGATGCCACACCAGGCTCTTCTGGCTGGCCTGAGAACAGAGGCCCCACTGACAGGAAACAGTGATGTGCGCCCACTGGGAAGAAGCGTCAGCATGTGGGCCGCGGGAGTGCTGGGGGAGCGCCCCGCTGCCTGGCCCAGCTACTGCTCTGTGCACAGGTGCTGCGATCCTCGGCTTTTCCTGGCTTCCTGCCCCACCACCTGAGTTTGCCTACGACCTGTTCATGACCGCCCAACCCTCTCTGCTTTGAGACAATTCTGGGTTCATCCATTCGGCTCTCCCCCACTGCTAACTGTTTCAGTCCATCAATTCCTCTTCTCAAGTCGGGCCACAGTGACCACTGACAGCCACTCCACATTACTATTCTTTTTCCAAGCGCTAAAGATTTGGCCACTAGTTGAGTGTTTAAGTTCAGAGGCCTAAGGTGCCAGATGTCTTATTTAATGGATGGCTCCACCCTTTCTCCCTGCTTCTAAGCATACCCTATCCATAATTCCACCTTACCACTCTGCTCTTTTGAGCCCTCCCTGACTTTTGACTGCCTGTTCATAGATACTCTTGTTTTGGTCAAACAAACCCAGATTTTCCATGTTAATGGGGGACATGAAAACAAAAGCTTCTTAACAGAACATGTGAAACTCATTTCCCTTCAAAAACCTCTGTTCCAAAACCACCGACATTCCAACGCGAACCCAGTTACACTTTGCACCACTATAGCACCCACCTACCCTGGGGAAAGCATATGCTCCGAATACCTGGAACAATGCAGGATGGCAGTGGCCTTGTTGTATTTTGATGGTTAAATGTCAACAGAGCAGAAGCCATGGACCCCTCTTCCACAGGCAAGATGACCAATAAACAAGCGTCCGACGTGGGACATCTCTGAGCTGGAGTGCAGAGGCTAGAATTTGCCAGGACAACAGACAGACATGAGCATCGCGGAGGCTCTGTCCCACACTATGGACTCAGAGTCTCTAGAAGCCAGCACAAAGAGCCTCCCATCTCACACAAAACTAGACCATGAAATGTTACCCCGGGTGCTCGGGTTAAAAATCCGGCATTATGTCAGTATTGAGGACTGGCTGTCGATGTCTCCTCACGCCCACTTCTCAATCCCTAAGCTCCTGGTGTATTTAATACTGTAAGTCTTACTTCACAGGCACCAGCGAGGACATTCTTCTGGCTCATCTTACACTCCCCAAATATACTCCTCCTCAAAAACCATGGTAAAGGAGCTAATTCTCATTTATGATATAAAAAAAGGAACACATCTCCCAATCACAACCCAAGCCAAAGAAAAAAGAAAAACAAAAGCTGAAAGGACAGAACGCATCATCAATCGACACTGCAAAGCTACTGGATCTCCTTCTTCCGTTGCTCCACTTGCTACACATGGACTCTGCGGTGGGCAAAACCAGCTCCACTCTCTTCTCCACAAAATCTCGCTGAGAAACAGTGCGTATCTCCTTCTGCTCATCTTTTCACCTTAGAGCTTGGGCAAGCTGAAGGGGGGGAAATCTAGGATTATTCCCATCTATTAGGTTATCTTTTCATAAGTAGCATTAAGAACCAAGGAAAGAGACAGGTATTCAGACAATAATTGCATTCCTTCCAGGGCACACACTTCATTATCTGTTATTCTTACACAAATAAGAATGTGTGCTGAATACAGAACTTACACAAAATATAAGCCATAGCAGACTGTGATTTAGACAGAGGTACCTAAACATATTGCACCCTGCTTTCCTACATTGTTTTTGCAGACAGCTTTAATGTGTTGTACTAGACCAATACTGACAACAGCAGCTTCAGCTTTTATTGCTGTTAATACCCTGAGCAATTACTGTAACTCAGCAGGAACCTCTGCCCCGAATAGCAACTATCACGGTGTAATCAGCATTTCATAGGAGATGCTCTTCAAACACTAAGGCACTGCTGCTAACGTGCAAAATTGTACAAAAGAGGCTCTGAATCTAAGGTGAAAAAAAAAATCTTTGCAATTTTATTTCACAGTTTTATCTTTTCCGTGGTGAACTGGTATTATGTTTGGTGAAAACCACACAAAAAGACAGGGAACTCGGAAAGCGCGGGGCAGGCAGCAGCCACTAGGCAAGAGAGGACTCCTCGGGAAACAAGGCCACCGCCCGGATTTTTAGATGTCAGCGCAGCATCTGTAAAAAAACCTTTCAAATGAAACACAGAATAAACAGCAAAGACTTCTTAAAATGATAAACCATCATGTTGACATAAATCTGAACAGAAAGCATTTTATTTACAAAATTAAACTGCAAGGCCACCTTGCAAACCACCAGGGACGTTAAAAGCAGGCTACCAAAACTAAGTAAATCTGAGAATAAATATATTTGACTTTCTTTTAAAACAGTAAGCATGTTTACTGTTTACATTTATGCAATCATTTTTTAATAAAGAAAAATAATTGGCATGTAATGTCTACCTAGCTAAATCAGAGTATAGTAAATGGACATTTAGGGTCATTGAAAATGACAAGGAAAGGAGATGCAGAGTTAAAGGTCTCTTCAAACTGCATTACTATCTTCTGAGTGAAATACCACAGACAGTGTTTGTCAAAACACAAAATACTTTGAAGTATCAAGGGTTCTGGGAATAAGGGTCCTCAGATCACAGGTGCTGAAACGTATCTTTACAAAGCTGAAGATTTGATATTTCTCTACACCTAAGACAGTGGTTCACAATCTTGAAGTTCAAGAATCCCTAAGATGAAAAGGTTTTCCAAAGAGCCCCAAATGACAATGTTTGAACGGTATTTTACATATCAATTGCTTGAGGAAACTATACATAGAAAATAGTGATTCTGAACTGTGCCATTATGATTAAGCAAGATTTGAAAGTCACAGCAACATACTAATAAATTTGAAAAGCAACTGTACATGCATGCATGAGGTGTATTTAAGGCTGAGAATGTTTATTTGCAGACCTTTATAAAACCCCCACAGGTATGCTGGGATCCAAAGCCCCAAGTGTGGGAACCACTGGTCTAAAACCAAGAAATCTGAGAACGGACAGCAGCGGGACTCATGCACATGTGGAAAGCTCTTAATGAGAAAGTATTGTAGTTACATCACTCTGAGGAACCAGACTTCTTTCCCCCACCCTCCACCACTGCGAGACCACCCAAAAAAAAAAAAAAAAAAAAAAAAAAAAAGTTGAAGATATACTTCACACTGGCTAAAATAGCTAATAAGTAAATTATAGTTGCCACTAAAAACTAATCTCTGGCCACTTACATATATTCTTTATTCCAATTGATTAAATCCCAATTTTACTTCAGTCTCTAAGATAGCTGAGAAGAAACAAAATACTTGAGCTCAAGGGAATCCCTAAAATTGTAGTCAAAACACCTACTAAAGGAATGAAACCTTAGGAAACATTATTTGCATTATGAGCTTTATAATAGTACCTGTTACAAATTGGAAGAGGTAGAATCGGTAACTGCCTTATTTGAGCTGCAGACACCAGGCAGGAAGCGCTCAGAAAGGGAACAGGTTACCAAGTCAACATGGATGGAAAAGCATCAAGAGACAACCAAAGCGCTGGGGGAAGAGAAGGCAGCAGTCACAGCACATTGAAGATGCTTACCAGTTTGAAGTCTTGAATGCTACAGATGAAATACGGTGTGTTTGGCCTCCGACTCTCGATATACACACAGTCTTTAAAAGAAAAAGAAATTTTAAAACAATGGCATTTACCTTTATGGGAACAAAGACAGGGCCCATAAAGGCACTGCATAAATAAATGACAAAGCACATTTTATTATAAATGTATTTTCAAAGGTGATATTACAAAAACAGTCCTTGGGTTCTTTTTGACCATATTTCTGATAATTTAAAGAATCTGACAAAGTCTCAATTACTATTTTCAGGCTCCCTGAAGAAGGGCATGAAAAATACCATGGAATTACCCACATACTCATATGAAGAAACCTGTATTAAGGAATTATTTGCTCATGGTTACATATCAAGACAGAATCTGAAGCTCTGATTCACAGAGTTGTTCCATGTCTACACAAAGAGAAATGGCCTTGCCAATTGATACTTTATTTTCAGTAAATATTTTGTGAGGACAGAAATAAAACTCAAAGAAGACTAGCTTGAATATGCTATTACAATAAACTTCACCTAAACCAAGGAAGAAAAAGAAAGCAAATCTAGTATCTTATGGATAACTTGCTATTAAAATTTAACCTAAATGCATTTTATATTCTAACTGTAAAAAAACCAAGGCAGCCAATCAGAGATGGAATGAAGTGAAACAGTTACATTCCTCAGGGAAAAGGGAGTCTTCAATTACATCTAACATGGCAGTGGCTGGACCATTATCTTTGATGCTCTCAACAGCTGGAGTCTAACCGGTAGCTCTTTAAAAGGCAGGTTGAGGTACTTTTTTTTTAGCTCATGAATTTAAGGGAATCAGTAGCTATAAAGAGATAACCTCCCCAAAATTACAACCCAAGATCATAAAGCTTTGGACAGGAAAGTCTATATATTATTTGCTGAGAAGCAAAGGCACCTGGAGTCAATCAAACTTTCTGTGGGGAGTAACCACAAGGCACTATGCCATTTAAATTTAAAATGCCATTTGTTTTGTCCTCCCTCATGAGCCTTCACAACATATCTGTCTTAGTGTTAGGGGGAAAAGGCTGTCCTAAAGCTGATTCCATACAGGCTTTGTGGACTCCATCCCCACCCCAGGCCAAAGCCAAAGACACTGGGAACTCCAAATCCCATCACCACCCAAGGGAAGGTGGCTGGGACCTGAGGGTGGGGTTCAGCAGCCAGGGTGGTATAAAGCCAGACACGTGGGCTTTGGAGGGGTCCCCCATTTTGACTCTCCGCCAGCTCGCAGCGTCCGGCCAGCTCTGAGAGTGACTTTGGGTTTCCAGGGTGGCGGATCGGGTAGTACGCATTAAAGACTTTATTTCCCTATTTTCTCCCTGAGTTGTCCATTTTCCTTATTTCCTTTTCCCTTGTAAATAAACCTTTTATTAACCTTTCGTGTGTGCCTGCAGTGGGGTATTAATAAGTCCCTTGTAAGCGCGCGGGTGAGGACCCACAGCCAGGCAACCCGTTCAATATCGGGGCTGCTCTATAACATTAGAACAAACTCAGATGCTTGAGAACACCAGACAGGTTCCTCTACTGCCTCATTTGATACATGTTAAGAGTGAAGAAAAAGCCAAGGACTGAGATTTGGGGCTATGCACCGGTGAACACTCTAGCGCCAGCACAGCACGGCCCGAGGGAGGTACTGCAGAAACCCTCATTAAAGGGCTTCCTCCCAAGAAACTTCTGATGGACACAAGACTTTTGTAGCTCATAGCCATTTCAGAAAAAAAGCAAATCTGAATGCTGATTGCTTAGGCATCAAGAATTCCCAACTTCTCCATTCAGATGTAGACTCAGCAACAGAGACGTGGTCCCTGGAGCAATGAAAAGCAGCAGCTAGGACTTGACTGAGCTTTGTCCCAGGCCCAGGATGCTGAATAATGGGCAACATTCTGGCAACTAGCATTTAATAAACTGATCCCCTTAAGGGTCAAAGAACTTTTCCTTTATGTCTTCTCCCACCTCCCAATTTGGGATTCTAGTAAAAAAAAAATGGAAGAAACTCTTTCCCTAGACAAAAATTGTAGCTTTGACTTGCACAATGTTGGAACAACAAAGCATTCTTAATTTTTGTGTCCCAAGTCCTGCTGAACCCACTATTGGTATTTCAAATCTCCATTCAACTATTTACTCATCTCGCTCCAGCTGAAAACTAACCACAACCTACACACCCTCCTCTTCAACAGGCTCACTACATAAAACCACACCTTACAGATCTCCTGACGTAACACTGCCACTTCGAGCTACTATTCACTGACTTCAAATTTAACAGGTCCTGTCCTAACTAAGGGCTTCTACTTTCTTAAAGCTCACATGGCAAAAAAACTGCATTACTTGATTAAAAAAAAACAAGTCTTTGTGTTTACAAAGTTGCTATGGCAAAGCTTGCAATCTGTAAAAGCTATCATGACAGCAAATGATCTCTATCAGTATCTTGAATTTACACATGAATAGATCAGATAGGCTCCCTGCAAAATTAAGGGATAAAATTTAAGAGCTTAGTTTACAGATGTAATCAGAAAACAGAATGACCAAGGTCATGGGATAACCTGGATTAAAAAAGTCTTACACCATGTCAAACTTGCCACAGGAATGGGGAAAAAAATGCATCACTTTATCATCTACCTAAATGAACACATTCTAAGAAACAATTTGGAATTCAAGTCTCACACCAGGTTAAAAAAAGCCTACTTATAATTGCTCTTAATAATTTTCAAAGCAAGGTTAAAACGAGGCCAAATACTCATAAGAAACACTCCCTTCTTCTTCTTTAGTTACGCAGTTATTTAAGAAAATAATTTTATGGTGATGTTTACAGTTAACACAACAAAGGGTTTCTTGGGTAAACGAAAGATAGGGAAATTAGTCAAGAGCAATGTTAAATTCTCAGTTGGAATATATACCCAGTAATCTTTTAAAGCCAAAATGATTTTGCAAAGAATTTTCACACAATCTGAGTGCACGGAATGTCTGAGGCTGGATATAAAATTGGTTTCAGTCAGTTGGATCAATGATCCTCACCAGAAAAACCCCGTGGCCAACACAAGCACTGCAGACACTGTTTTGTTTTTAAAGAAAAAGGCCTTTTTTCCCCCAACTTGAAAGAGAGCAATTCTGAAAAAACCTGAGCAAAGCTGCTGTGATCCATTAAGTGCATAATGCACATTTTCAAAATTACCATATAAAATGCCTATTTGCCAGATTGGAGCAAACGGCTGCTGGAGGGCAAATATACATACATAAAACACACTACACACCACACACACACACACACTCACTCTCTCTCTCGCTCACTCACTCACTCTTTAAAATCAACAAGCCTGAAAGGGAACAGAAAGATGAGTAAAGCTATTACCACCAATATCAATTATCTCAAATAACACATAACTAATTTTTTCTTTACTGGAAGTATCTGGAAAAGAACCCAAGAGTCAGCCACTGCCTCGAATGGATCACACAATTAGGTGACCTCAAATCCTGTGTCCATGATTTGGGCGATGATGCTGAGCAGGGGTGTTTCTAGCTGTTTCTCACAACCTCAACACAGCTTCGTGTCCAAGAATCTATTGTGACATCTGCAAACAACAGAGCATTTGCTAAGCCAGGGGAGGAAGTCTGCCAAAATGTGATGGCAGATTCTAAGGGAAAGAAAGCTCTTTGCTTTTTCAACCCTCAGCAAATCAGCAGGTTCATGTAAACAGAAAAAGAGCACATTCCTCTTAAGGGTAAAAGCCACAGCCCCAAGCATCAGGCAGTTTGTCATCCTGCAACACAAAGAACCTGTCAGCATCTTTCTTCACAGAGCAGGGAGGCCACTGACTTCAGCCACAATTAGAGTGGAACTGAGGCCAGCCAGCACGCGAGCTGCGGCCACACTGTGCAAGGCAGAGCTCAGTCCCATGCGTCATCCCTTAAAGAATTTCCCTCTCGTAATATGTAAAGTGAAAGCATCAGACAGAGACAAATGCCCGATGTTTTCAAATACGTGTGAACTCTAAAAGAATAAACTAAAAAAAAAAAAGAAAAACAGTCAACAAAAAGATGCAAACTATGTGATCCTATCAATAGAGGCCAAGAAAGTACCTGATAAGATTCAACATCCATTTATGATGAAAAGCCTAAAAAAAAAAAAAAAAAAAAAAAAAAAAACCCACACAACCCTGGGAATAAATGGAAAATATCTTAACATAATAAAAGCTATATATGACAAAGCCACAGCTAGCGTAATTCTCAATGGTGAAAAACTGAAAGCTTTCCCACTAAGATCTGGTACAGAAAGTATGTCTATTGTCACCACTACTATTCAACACAGCAATGACGGAAGTCAGCAAAAGCTTAAAGACTGATGCAAGGCAATTCTCTTTCTAACTTTCAAACATGCTGCTGATGTTTTAGAGTAACTGCTGCAACAATGCCCCACCCCCGCCCATCCCCACGCCACCCTCCTCACCGTTCCCAAATCACTCACAGGCCACATGGATTTTACAACTCTGTAGATAAAAAAATAAGATCAGCCTGCCAGCATGGAACTCTTATTGGTTATACCGAAGTGCTAAATATTAACCACGGTTTGACACTTGCATTACTCAAATGAAGAACACTTGAAGCATGATCATCACATTTTATTCTCAAAATGTTTCTTAAAAAGCCCCCTTACTTGTAACCCAACTGAATCCCTGTTATTGAAAGGATTCTAGCCAGTTTAACATCCAAACTCCAGCGAAATGACAGAGATGGTTCTCTTACAGATGCTATGCTTGTGTAGAGTTTATGTGCCATAGAGAACACTGGGAATCAAGGGGTGGGAATTTATTTTAAAAATCAGTACTAGTGACCTGCCCTGTGGGGAAGTGTCCTAGGGCAGGCATAGAGACATGGGGGTAAGGGAATTTCAAAACTCCCTTTCGTTGCCCCACTGTATCTTCTTTCTTTTCCTTAAGGCATGCAGTAAACCTACCAGCACCCTCCCTCAAATCCGTAAGAACCATTCTGAGGAAAATTAATTCTACCATAAAATCTCTACCAAGTAGAGGATGGACTGCTAATGAAAATGCTGACACATCCTTAGTGCAAAGATTCCAAGTAGAACACGGCAGAAAGTGAGCATTTAGGACGCCAGCACAGAGAGAATTCAGAAACTTCTAGAAACACGATGTCCAGTATTCACAGAGAAAAATAACTGGTGACAGGTAGGCTGTAGTGAAGAGTCTTCTCTCCTCAGATGGCTGACAACAAACAAATTGCTAGTCTGATCTTCTGGTTCACATCCTGCAGAGCAGATTTCAAGCAACACTGCTTGCTCCGTTTTAGAAAACAATGCACTGGAAGCCTGGTTTTACAATAAATGGTTCAAGCAATTTGCACTGTTCACTGAAATACACAGGAGAATTCACAATGCCTGAGCTATAATTCTTATTTGGCAAATGATTTTATTATAAACAGGTATCATAGTGAATCCATTTTCTTTACGGGTTTTCTGCTACTGTTTAATGGACTGTCAGTATAATTTACATTTCATCTATTTAAACTCATTCAAGCTTGGCTCCTGATTGTACAGTAAATGGAACATATTTCTATCCAGCGAAATTAATGACAGTTAATTGTAGTCTGTAGTTCTCAATTCTGTAAAAGCAACTGCTCCACAGCTCAAGCATCATGCTACAAAATTTCCCACACCAATTATTTTTTGTACTTTACAAGCATGCACACCCCGTAAGCCTTTCCTTAGAAGACGAGTGTATATAGTCATTACATATTTCTCCTCATTCAAATATTTACCAACTTTCATGAAAGAGGTTTTAGCTATAACTAGAGACTGAGAAAGGTTTGTCAATGTGAACAAAGATGCTCAATAGCATGAATTTTTAAGTTAACAAAATTAAAAATTAAAATTTTCTGTCTTATATTTTATAACTATTGAGCAATTTTCTAAGCTATATCAAATCAGTCTCAATGTCCACATCAAGTGGAAGTTATTAAAAGTAGGTCAGGGGCCTCCCTGGTGGCCCAAGGGGTTAAGTCTCAGCACTATGAAGCTATCGGAAGCCACTGCAGCATCAGTTTGATCCCTGGCCAGGGAGCTGACCCACATGATGCAGCAGACCTCTTCTGTCTCACCGGCTGTGCCCCTGTAGGGTTAGTAAAGTACCAGGCTTTTCTGCCCTCCTGCCATTAGGACTGATGATGGATCTCTGTGGTCCTGAATGCATGTAGGTGGGTACGTCTGAGCTGAGAGACTAGGCTTATATGCGTGGCGTCACAGGGACGCCGGAAGACCAGACCAGAAGAGAGCAAGTGAGAGAAAAGAGAAGCACCAGCAGAGAAGCAGAGGCCACAAGAGAATGCCACAGAGCCCAGGAAGAGTGAAGATTGTCTAGGGGCTGGGAGACCTGCTGCCAGGGTAAACTCAAAAAAAAAAAAAAAAACTGAAAAAGTCACCGAAGTCTCCAGGACTCCTCCTTCACCTGTCTGCTTGAATCAAAGATCCTGCTCCATCCCACTACAACTGGCGTAGTTGGCAGGATGATTCAATGCAGATGGGTATGGAGCCCTCCGAAGACCTCAGGAGGGACTGAGGAGTAGCAGACCGTGAGCCTGTGACAACGCTGGAGGCTCCATGGCAGCACAGGTGGTGACCAGAGTCCAGGACCTGTGGGAAGAGCTAAAGACACTGCAGGAGCACAGGAGGTGGACAGGGTCCCAGAGCTGACGGACGAGACATTGCCTGGAGGGGGAGACAGCCCAAGAGGACCAGCACATGGCCCCCGAGGCAGCAGACTCATAGGAAAAGAAAGAGGACCACGATTCAGAGCTTGCTGGTGCTGACCCAAGAAAAAAATGGATGGACTGACAATCCCGCCAGAGGGCGGAGGAACCTTGGCAGTCCCATATGACTATGGGACCCACTTATAAACCCCATAAGATGTATCAAAAAGCCAACTTAGAAAGGCAAAAGCTGGTACTGTGATTGGGAAGCCCTGAGTGGCTATTAAGCAGCCTAAGTATGCTAACGAAGGCCAGTGAGTCTCTTAAAATCACCTGTGGGTGATGCCTATTCATTGATGAGGGTGAGGAGCTGAGGAACCCATCCTTGGGGGACAAGGTGGGGAACGTGGTTGATGGTGAAGACTACAGCCAAAGAGGGGACCCAAGGAGGCCACATGTGGAGCTTGTATCCACGGATCCCCAACCCACATGCATGTGCAATGGGTTGGTCTGAGTGCAGGGGTCTGCATGTCGCATTGGTGGCTATGAAAACCCCGTGTTGGAATGACCAGACAGATCCCTGAGGATTGGGCGATAACCCTCAAAGAGTACAGAATCACCAATCCAAGAATGAGTGTATCCTGGGGGTGGATGCAGTGTGTGGCTATGGCCAAGACCATGGCCAGAGAAGGCCAAGAAGCCTGATGGCTCCTGGCGTGTGACAGCAGATGTCTTGAGTGGTTCCTTTCTCACATGAGCAGCACCTTCAGCAGCAGACGTGGTAGATCATCTGCTGATGCCAACAATCTTGTCTTTTGCCACTAGGTTGGTGCCCTCACTGGGCTTAGTTGTATTTTGTTATATTGTATGCAGCTGTATTCTGTTTTAGACTCTATGGCAGAAAACCCTGAGGGGGTGGCTTGTAGGGTAAGTAAAGTATCAGGCTTTTCTGCCCTTCTGCCATTAGGATCGATGATGGATCCCTGCAGTCCTGAATGCATGCCTGATGACAGGGACCTGGAGTAGGGCGTGGGCACACATAGGTGGGTACACCTGGCTGAGACTGGGCTTATAAGAGCGGCATCACAGGGACGCCAGAAGACCAGACAAGACCAAAAGAGAGCAAGCGAGAGAGAAGAGCAGCACCAGCAGAGAAGCAGAGAGAGATGCCAGAGAGCCCAGAAAGAATGAAGACTCGCTAGGGGCTGAGAAGCCTGCCAGCATCCTGCCACCCCCCACCCCCTGCCTGCCATGTACTTGGGAAACTCAATAAAAGCCTGAAAAAGTCACCGAGGTCTCCAGGACTCTCCTTCACCTGTCTGCTTGAATCATAAGAGATCCGGTCCCACCCTACCACTACATCCCCTCGGCAGTGTATTTCAGTGATCTGCCTGTTCTACTCCCCACTCTGTCTCTGGGGAATCCTCTCACCCCTCCCCACCTTGCATCTCTGGCCTGCACCCCAGCTTTTGTATGCATAAAAAAATAAATCTTTTTTTGAAAAATTAAATACTTAAAAAAAAAAAAAAAGTAGGTCAAACTGACATGTAACTAGATATGCAGATAAGGCAGAAGCCTCGTAGTAACTGCAGTGAATGACCACAGAAGACTGTAGCTGTTTACCGTCGCCAGACAACACAGCTCTCCCTTCGGTGACCTTCCTCTCTGAGTGATGAGTGTCTCACCTAAGCATCCACACGGCAGCGTGAGAGATGCTTCAAGGAGAAGGCATACAATAAAGCACCTTAAAAGAAACTTATCAAACCAAGACCCAAATAATAATAAGGCAAGCATCCAGAATTTGCTGCCCCAAAACTTAACCACCAGGGTCACAGACTGACAGAGCACAATTGACATGAAAATAAAAGTAAAAAAACTACAAAGCTATTAGTTTCATTCCATTTTTCGCCTCGGTGCTCTACATCTGCTCAGCTGGTTTCCAGTCTCCCCCAAGCACAGTCCAAGCACGCCCCACACGTGAACACTCTCGGGCTGCAGCCCTCTTCAGAGCCGCTCTACCTCCACCGGTCGGCTCACCACTTGCCCCACCTCGTGTCCATGGTCCTTCCAGGCCTCACCACGCCACCCTCCTTGCTGTCTGTCCTGGCCAGTCAGCATCTATCCACACAATGTCTGTTTCCAACACGTACTATTACACAAAGGAAAATAATTGTTCCCCCAAAAATGAAGGCCTCAAAGACTGGAGTGCCATGTTTGCATATTGCCCTACCTCACCGCCAGGAAAGACAGACTTCTCCTAGCAAATGAAACCTGTTCCTGACTTCTACCTTTCTCTCTTCTTTCTCTTAAATCAGTGCTGCTCTCTTTGGGGTTTGTTGTAGTTACTGCTGTTTGGGCAGGTGTTTCTTTTTTAAGTTAAAGTCAAGACTAAGGCTGTTTTAAGAACAATTTAAAACATCTACTCACTTTCCCGGACCAAATAAATATCACGACCTTAGATTTTCATTAAAGATCTTCAGCAACCAACATGGCAAGGAGACCTCTCCTGTCGTGCCTGCTGCTCCCCTCAGCAGTGCCTTCAGTCCGTCTGCCTGTTCTGCTCCCCACTCTGTCTCTGGTGAATTCTCTCACCCTCCCATGCCTCTGGCCTGTACCCCAGTTCTTGTATAATTTAATTCTTAAAAAAAAAAAAAGAGATCTTCAGCTGACTGTGATTTGGGGGTGGGGAGAGGGGATCCCGCCTACACACTACTCTCCAGTGTTCCTTAGGTATCTACATGTAGTAATTGTGCTTTGTAACATACACAATTTTCTCAAGCTAAAATCGATTCTGGGACTGGGGGGGGGGGCGGGTGGGAGGAAGCGCTGTCTGGTGATCTGTCATCCACTTATCACTTTCATAATCAAAATTAGCTAAAATCTGAACAAGGTGGCAGTATTTCAGGTATCCAAATGCTTCTTGATTCCTAAAAGGGGCTCCGGGTGGCGGTATACAGACTGTACTCAACACATTTCAACAAACGTGTGCAGCTGCTCTAGGCCAATGGAACACTCAATGAGAGTTTTGCCTTTGCTAATTTGTACCTTGGAAAACATGTTTTGGACATCTGCCGAGACCAAATCAATCAGAACTTGGCAGGGTCGGGGGTGGGGATAAGACCTCCATTTGAACTGAGTGGTAGGTAACAGAAAAATCTTGTCAAGATCAAGGTATTTTTTAAATGAAGAAGAGCATATGCTATAATGAACAGAACTATAAACTGACTCAGCATTCACACGGAGACTCACTGAGCACCACCTATACTCCAACTAAGTGCTAAAGTTGCGGGGATGAATAAAAACATTGTGTTCCCCTTGACAAGTTCATAATCCAATATTAGAGTTAGACATGAAACAAATTATATGTCTGCAATAATTTTAATTTTACTTGTTTTTTGGGGTCTCTGTAACAGAGACTGCCAAGCATAACATTCACTTTCTCCTCTTCCCAAAACAGGACATGTCTCGTTAAGTGTGACACAAGGCGCCCTGGAATAAAGAACACATTTCCCAGTCTCCCTCACAGCGGGTTTGGTCAATGACTAAGCTTTAGTCATGGGATACAAAAGACTTAAATTATTTCAACTCCTGAAAACGGAATCAGAAACAGGAGACCACAGTCTTCCCAGCCTTCCCTGACAGCCTGAAGGCAGTAACATATTGGCTGAAGGTAGAACATTAGACCCTAAAATGACACAGGGAATAGAGGCCACACACAATGGAACAGAATCTCTGGCTGTAGCTAAAACACCAGACCAAGAATTTACTGATTTTTTCATTAGTCAGCATTTCCGATGGTTAAACATAAACATCTTTAAAGTAGGGCAAAACATTGAAATTACAGTCGAGGAGAGAACAAGAGCCAGAACAATGATTGGGGGAATACCCTAATTTTTATTTCACAGGGAAAGCTGGGAAGGAACAGATAACCTTAGCAAGTATCTAAAGAAAACAGAATGTGGAGCTCTTGATTTAAAAACTACAGGACTACAACAGCTTAGCTACAGAGAATAAACTAGGCCCTTCCAGCAGGACCAAGAATCAGTCCCAAGAGGCAAATGAAACAGGGCAAAGCTAAGTCTACAAAGGTCCTGGCATGAGTGTACCCCAAGTTTTCACAAGTGGGAATAAGGGATGGCAATTTCTCCCATAAATTGGCATTTTGTGTTGAGAGTAGGCTGGTGGTGTCTATAGGCATCAGTGAGGGGCATGTTTCTTCTCCACTTCTGTGTGGGTATGATATAAAGACTTCAGAGAGAATATGCAGCTGCTCCTCGAACAAACATTAGAGGGACGGCTGAAAACCAAATTTTCCGGAACTTTTATCACAAAAGCTACACACATAGAAAACTACTCTTATCCTCAATGACTGAAATACAAGCACTGTAAAAGTTAAAGCTGACTAGAACTCATACTACACTAAGGTCACAGAATACACTATAAATTGCTTGATACTAGAAAAAAAAAATTCTCTCCGAGGGCCTCCCCAGTGGCGCAGCGGTTGAGCGCTGGGTTGCGAAGCTGCCCGTGACCTCTGCGGCGCCGGTTCGATCCCCGGCTGCTCCCCGGCCACCGGAGGAGGGTCCCACATGGCGCGCAGACCTCTCCTGCCGCCCGCTGCTCCCCTCAGCAGTGTCCTTCGGTCCTTCTGCCTGCTCTGCTCCCCGCTCTGGCTCTGGTGAATTCTCTCACCCTCCCGCGCTTCTGACTGTACCCAGTGCATGTATAAACAAACAAATAAACAAATAAATAAAAAAAAAAAAAAAAATTCTCTCCGATATTGCAGTTTTATCTCCTCCCTTCCACACCACTAACTGTGGATAAAAAAAAAAAAAAAAAAAAGCAGAGCATACAAATGTGTCTGCCCTGTTCTCTGAGGCGAAGATTTACTATCCAAAGGTGATGAGAGTCTCCTGCTCTATCTAGAGAACACTTGCTCCAATTCCAAAACCATCAACGCAGTTGTTTGCAGGGACACAAGACCGTTGGAACATGAAGCCTGGCTAGAAAAAGACTTGTGCTGGTAATAAATTAAAAAGCTTACAAGTCCAGATATATCCCTTAAACTCAGCAAATGTAAGGAAAGTAGGCAGAAATGAATAGAGAAATGTTCACTGTTCTTCATAAAGGAGAAAATCTGCAAAGAATGTGTCAATAAATTCAGGACAGGTTAAGTTTGAAAGTATTATTTCAAAACAATGACTGGCCCAACTCCATATACATTTATTAAGTGGCCAGATAGCAAAGTGTAAACAGTTGAGTGGCTTTAGTTTTTAACTTTTGCTTACCTGAATATTTCGGTTTCCTTACTGGAAAATATTATTTGCTCATCAAAAAGAAAAACAGAACAAAACGCAGAGAGAAAATAGGGAGGGAAAATAAAGTGAGTTGGAAATCTAGAAGCCTATGTATCACTGATGCAGAGCAATCAGCTGGGAGATAATAAAACACACTGACAAATGTGATAGACTGTACAAAAAACTAGCCTCCACCAATCACAACCTTAGTGCCAAATGTAATCCTAAAATGTTAACGTAAAAGGTGAGAATAAAAAGCAACATATTGAAACAGTAAAATTCTGTACAATAAGCGCACTCCATTCCCCCTCTTTTAATAGGAACTTACGGCTAACAGAGACCTCCCCAAGTTTTATATTTACTATATCAATCTATTGATCAGTCTAAAATGAGACACTAACTCACCATCTGTCAAGCATCAACATCTGCCCAGCATACAAAGACAGCCGGAACAGTGCCGACAGCCTGCACAGGGGATATACAACTACATCTTCGCCTTTCACAAATCAGTTTCCGGGTTTACGATTTACACTGTCACACTGGATATTATTTAAAAGACAACTGTTGCAAAAGTAATGGAATAAGGAAATTAAGAGAGATACATGAGAAAATTAAGTTAGGGGTGGTTAAATGAATGAACAAGTGTGGAATCTCTTATATGCTGCCTCCTTAGTTCAAGTACATATTTAATGGTGAAATGTACTGGAAAAGGTTAAGAGTACCAGCTATTTAATGCAAACATATAATCATAAAGTTATTATGTACGAATTTAATAGACTAAAGTGACTTTAGAAGTTTTTCCACTTCCAGGCAGTTAAAAAGAATTAACGTAAAAGAAACACGTAACTTATTTATTTACCTTCCCCCATCTATTTTATGGTACTTAAAAACCCATTACAAAGTTTACATTAACACAAAACTATGAAGTAGAAGATGCATGTATTTTTACTTTTTCTAGTATTTAGAGTATTCAGATATCTCCAAAACTCCTGCACAAGTGTATCTATTCTGCAGTATTTAAATGTTTTGCAAAAGGAAAAGAAATCAATTCTTGTGCACATACATTTTACAGTAATCCAACAAACAGAAAACACCATTCCATCTTTAAATTCACAGACAATATTTTTAATTGTGGGAAAGTCTGGCTTTCTCAGCTGGTAAAGCTGTCAGAATAAATAGAAGGCAGTATCTGGAAAGATGACAAACACATGGGTCAATGTCAAATACAAGCCAATTTCTGTCAAGAGCAGAGCCAAATTCCTGCATTTCAATTTAAATGATGTTCTCCAACTCAAATACCACCATGCCGCTTCAAATCAAAATTGTTTCCTTTAAAAAAGAGCTTTTTACAAAACAGATAGAGTATAACAGATTAAACAACTCTTCCAGCGATATCCTCAGCTACTACAAAGCAAAGCATCGATGTATAATTATAATAAAGGGAACATTTAACAATTAATTGAGCCAGCAAAAGCTAAACCACAAGAGCTTAGGAGTTCAAACACTATTCACTAAGCACAAGGGCAGAGGATTTTAACAAAACTGCAGGAAATCTCAGTCCAATTAGACTCTAGGTGAATCTAAATCTTGTTCCACTGCGACTGGGGCTCTATTTGCCACAGTCCACCGAGCTGACTTTAGTATCCAGCTTGGAGGTTCAAACGAAAGAACCCCCGCCACCCCTGTGCCTCTCCCCATGCTACAGTGTGGATCCAGTTCCTTTAGGTTTCATGCTGGACAGAGAAAGTCTCCAGAAAGCTGTTAGCTTGTTTTTACAAGCAATAAACAAGACACCCAAAATGTGTCACACAGTTGTGAGGTAATAACGTCTCTCAAGACAACGTGACTGCTCCAGTTTGCAATGGTGACATCTTAACTCCCTCATTTGGACTCTATTCAGATCTGTGCAGAGCATACATCCACTCTTCCAAAAGGGAAACAGAAATAAACACATAGGGTGGGCTTCAAAATGCATCATTCTGAGTGGCAATGACCGCCAAGAGATAAGCCTTGGCACTGGCAAGCTTCTTGAGAAGGATTTATACTGAATTAATGAGGAAGGGGGAATCCCAGCCACCACCTTGTTTGTAAGGCATCGTTCTACATATCAGAGTTTGGAAAGTTATCACTTAATGGTTTCAACAGTACCAACAAGTTTTTTTTTTTTTTAATTTATCTGGGGAAATCAAAAAGCAAGTTATATGTTATATGTAGTTATATGTAGCCTAAAACACTAGGTGATGAAAAAATTTTACAGATTTTAAGAACAGGCAGAACTCTGTAGAGGTTATGGCAAGAAACCCAAAGAGCAGAGACTGGCACTATGGGCCTACAGGTCAAATGTGACTCACTATTTTGTAAGGCAGAAGCAAAGCTTGGTTTTTACTTTTTTTTTTTTTTTAAAGATTTATTTTTATTTATGAGTACAAAAACTTGGGTACAGGGCAGAGGTGTGGGGGGTGAGAGGATTCACCAGAGACAGAGTGAGGAGCAAACGACAGAAATACATAAATCCACTGCTGAGGGGAGCAGCGGGCGAGTCAGGAGAGGTCTGCTGTGCCATGTGGGTTTCTCTCTGCCCAGCCAGGGATCGAACTGGTGCTGCAGAGGCTGCGGATAGCTTCACAGTGCTGTGTTTAACCCCTTGCACCATCAGGGAGGCCCAGTTTTTACAGTTTAATAGTTGGGGTGTGGAGGAATATTTGACATGTGAAAATTATATGAAATCACATTTGTGTCCATAAAGTGTTATTGGAACACAATCATGCTCATTCATTTCTACCATGTCTCATGGAGTTTGTCCACAAGTTTGAGTAATTGCAGCAGAGACTGTATGGTCTACACAAAGCTGAAAATATTTGTTATCTGGCCTTTCATATAATCAGTGCATTGATCGCTGCTCTAGAAATGCTAAGTAAATCAGTGCAAATGATAGTGCAAATTTTATGCTATAGGAGACTACAATATAAAAGGATCTTTGATAACACATTTGCTCAGAAATCTCTCTTTATAAAATGCTCAAGAATTTTTCTAGACGTTTCTGTCAAGCACACTGGCCTGAAACATACAAAATAAACACTTCAGCCAGTGCCTTCAACAAGGCTAGCCGTGTGCTTTCTAACGGCACATCTCCAAGTTCTTAGTCATGTACTTCATTTGGGCTGAAAACTATGAATCTGTATCAGGGATGGCAAAAAGTCCCATACCTGTGCCCAAGAAAGTCAGTGATGAGAGCATTCCTTCCAAATGGGCAACACTTAGCTTCAACCAGATAAAATATCTCAATGAAGATAAAAAAAATTCATCTGCCATCCAACTGAGATGACCTCTGTTCTTAACTGCTCACTACAATAACTTCAAAGAATTTCCATTTACAATGGTCTTGCTATTACTAAGGGCGATTTTTAGGTGGCCGCCTGTCTCTGTTGGAATACAGAGTTTTGGAAACACCGTGGCTCACTGCTTCCATGCAAACGTTTCTGCTGGAACACAGTGTATATGCTGCTAGGGGGAAAACATCATGTTCTGCAAAAAAAAAGTTCACTAAAAAAGGGGGATTTAAATAAAATATAGAATAAGGGGCAGAATATGCAAAGCCTATGAACACTGAAATCTGATTACTATCTTTGAAAGCTCAAAGCTTTGAATCCTCAAATAAAGAGGATCCAGGTAGACATACCAGAGCGCCTCAGGAAACATTTGAATACATAGAAACAGGCTGCTGGCTTGAAGGCAGCGCAACAACACAGACTGACACGGGCCTTTGGGAAGGTGAGCACAGCGGGACGGCACCATTCCTAAGATGGGGTGCATTTCCCTCTGGAGAGGGAACCCCAGGGTGCAGGTGCTCATTTTTCCATTTCATTTTAAATAAAGATGAAAAGGCTCTTGCCTATGCAATAGTCAAATTGAGGTTTAAATTATCACCTTCTTTTTCCTTTTCTGCTAAAATACACTCCTCTGTTATACTCCGTAATTATGATTCTACTCCCTCTCTATTCACTCTACTCTTGCCTCGGAAAAGCTGCAGATGAACCCGCACAAACTGCGCATTCCACTGACATCATCCTCAGACAGGAGGGCCCTAGAACAAGAACAGGACTCCAGAATAACAGTTTGCAGATATTCTGCCATTCAATTTTGCTGTTTACATGAGCCAGTAAGCAAAAGGTTAAAAACCCAGTGACTTCTGGTCCAGACACCTGCTACTTACTGTGTATTTCCTTGACACAGAACATTTCCTGTTTTTGCTAATTTTCCCCAGCCTGAGCACTGCAGAGTCATCTTCCCACAGCTTATCAAGCTGGCTGCTATGGGGAATAAAGGGACTCACAGACCTTGAGATTAGACCATTTGACCTAGAGCTGGGCCCCCTCCCCCCCCCAGAGCAGGTCAGAAGCCCTGCATGACCACCCAGCTCCAGCTGATGTGTCCACAATTACTAACAACAAATGGGCTTTTAGCCAAATCTTCTGTCCTTGCTTTTTCAGCAAATAGAGTTCAATTAAGGCTTTTTTCTCAAACCGCATTCCTAAAACATACATGGACCCTCTAACCCCGGAGCCTTGGGGAGTCTCTGGTGCCCAAAGAGGCCCCCCCACAGCTCTCATCCCTGCTCTTTCTAAGGAACAAACTGTGATGCCTGGCTGGCCGGCACCGGACCTGTGGGATACTCTTTTCAATCTTGACCAGAGAGTTTCAAGATCCTTTCTCCTAGCTCGGGAGTGGGGCCCCTCCAGGCCACCCCTCTCTGAGTCCCGGGGTTGGAACAGTAGGTTGGAGTGGCTGCTGGCTCCCAGCTTACCCACCCATGTTGGAGGCTGCAAGTGGGCGGAGGGGCCCCGGACACTTTCCCTTGGCCAGTGACAATTCCTCTTTTTGCCCATCGCACACACAGCAAAAACACTACTCGCACACGTCCACGCGCTGACAAGGCCTCCCTGAGTCGAGTGTACCACATGAGTCTCTTCATGACTAGTATATCGTGGCTCCACATGGGTCCTTTTTCTGCCATTTCTCATCTATTTTTCCTACTGAACAGCTCCCTAATTTCACGGCAGGGAATTACCTTAGCCAACTATGTACAGTTTCAGGGGGAATAAATCAAGATTTCCGTCGTTTCGAATCTAAGACCTAGACATGTAATTCAAGCTTGACCAACTGAGCGCACTCTTCTGGGACTAACTCGAGCTGGGTGACAGCAAGGACCACACCAAGAGGCACCGACTCCAGAGGCTGCGCCCAAAGAGGATGGTCAGCCCTTCCCACTGATCAAAAATCAGATCTGCCTTCCACCCATTCTTTGAGTTAACTTACCAAGTTAATTTTGGCCAACACCCTCCAGCTAGCATTAGTGAGTATAATATGCTCACTTTTATTAGATCACAAAAACAATGTATCTGCCCTCTCAGCTGCTGAATTGAAGGTTCAAAGCCAGTAATTAACATCAGACTAAAAATTCTGGTATAATTTACCTCTCCCCACTCAGCTTACTTCCCGTAATTCTTATGCATCTATCTTTTTAACACTCCTCCTGTGTGTGTATATATATATAGGAAGTATGAGATAATTTCCAAAAGCAGGCAAGTTGCAACTAATTTTAGAAATCAGGAGGGGAGAAAAGTAAGGAAAGTAATTACATCATTTTCCAAGAAATGGGCCTATTTCTTCTTTTTCTTTCAACATGGGTGTGTTTGCTTTTTGTATTATTCTTAGTTTTTAAGCAAAGTCCTTGGCGTTAGCCAATTCTCACGTGCCTGTGCCACCTTACAAAGCAGCCGTGTGCCCTGAGCCTTCAAGCCTCCATTTCCTGACCTGCGTAAAGAGGCAGTGACTGGTCTGTCAAGGGACTTTGTGAAGACCAGCAACGGCGGGTATAAAGCAGGTCCAGCACAGAACAGAGCCGGCACTTTTAAAACACTAGGGAGTTTCGGTCCTGGGCCCCAGCTTCCTCACCTGCGCAGGCCTACTTCCACTCAAGGCCACAGCCCCCCCACCTGGCAATAAGGCACTTTAGAAGATCTAGAGAGTTCCCAGCTGGTCGGAATTCGCTCCTAGATCTGCCTGTCCAGATCCTACCACTGCAGCGTGAACTGCACTCGCCCACACAAACCCTCAAGCAACAGAAGCCTGCGTCTTCCTCCCCTTCCTGGGCCTGTGCCCTAGTCCACCAGGGGCTAAGGGCAGCTGCTGGGGTGTGGGGCCTCTCACCCTCAAGGGATGACAATGTCTCCAAGTTGAGCTTTAACTTGCGGGGAAGAAACTGGGAAGCACTGGTCTAGGTGTGATTCTCAAACTTCAATGTGTATTTAAATCACCTAAGATCTGGGCCTCCCTGGTGGTGCAATCTATGAAGCTCTCTGCAGCCACTGCAGCACGAGTTCAATCCCTGGCCAGGAAGCTATCCACATGGCGCAGCAGACCTCTCCTGTCTCCCCACTTCTCCCCTCAGCAGTGTATTTCAGTAGATCTGCCTGTTCTGCTCCCCATTCTGTCTCTGGTGAGTCCTTTCAACACCCCACCCCACCCTTCTGGCCTGTGCCCCAACTCTTGTATGCATTAAAAAAATAAATCTTAAAAAAATAAAAAGTTTAAAAAAAAATAAATCACCTAAGATCTTATTAAACAAAAGCTCCATTTCAGTCATCTGGGTGGAAGCTGCAATTCTGCAATTTTTTTAAGGTTTATTTTTCCAACCCACTCTCACAGGATGCTAATGTGTGGCCAATGCCTGGAGCGCCAGTGTCTGGAGAACATGTTTCACTGGACATTTTTTTGTTTGTTTTGGGTAAAACTAACTTTAGAATAGCAGTGTCCCGGGCACCTGTAGTTACTGCAGAGTGTATCTGAAAGTAACTAATCAAATAAATCTTAAGAGTACTCTCACCACAGCAAAAAAATATCTAACTATGTAAGGTGAGCAAACCTAGTGTGGAAATCATTTTGTAATATACATACATATATAAAATCACTGCATTGTACACCTGAAACAATGTAAACCATCGATTCTACCTCAACATGGCTGGGGGGTGGGAGGGATAGTGGAAAGAAATTAATAGAGGAATATGTGAATATGCCACCCACAGCAAACTTTAGAAATCAATATTCTATGCCAAAGATGCCCATAAGGGAAATCTGGCTGCACATGGCTGTGTAATAAATCAATTTGTCACCGTGACAGTCATCTCAAAAGTAGAGTATCAGCCAACAGACAACAAAGAAGGCAGATTAGACACGAGCCGCAGGCCGGTGTACAGCAGAGCCCACACGCCTTTTGTTTGGTGTTGCATTTGATAACAAGTCTATGAAATCATGCACTGGGCAATAAATGACTCAAGACAGACTTCCAGGAGAATAATTCTATTTTACTTCATTAATCAGGTGATAAATCTGTTAAATTTTTGAAAGGTGTTCAAAAACGTATTCAGCAAATACTGTGGAATACACACTATTGGTGCAGATGCCAGGAACTCAATAAGCAAACACAGCATTGCTGTCGTTATGGAGGAAGGAGCAAGGCACTCATCCTACGGTAATAACAGAGATTAACAGAAAGTATTACTACTGTAAGGACAAGCAGAAACATACATCATGCCATGACAAGACCTATTAGGGTAATCCAGCGCAGGAAGGAATGACACTAGGAGGGGAGAGCTGAAAACAGGGTGAGAATGAAGTACGTCTGCGTGTGATGGAGAAAGGGGGTTCACCAGAGTAAGACAAGGTCCTCAGACAGGAGGTAAAACAGGCTGTGTAAATAACTAAAAGTTCATCATGCTGAACGCGTAAGGATGAAATAAAGGTAATTCCAGCAATGAGGAGCAGAGACCAAAAAAAAGCTGGTTGTGACCATGCCTGAGATGCAGCTGATGACAAATTCTAAGTAATATCCAATTTCTTAACACAATCGCATTCTTCTGAGATCAAATAATGTGAACACAGACTTGTTTTTCCCTCTAGGACAAGGAAGTACAATCACATAATTTCCAGTAATTCTGATCCTCAAGGTACCACTAATTGCTGGACTCATTCAAAAATAGCAATAATTTTTTGGGAGGTAGCTACCATTTACACTCAGTATGACAACAAACTTAGCCAAAAAAAAAAAAACAAAAAAAAAACTAATCTGTGCTTTATATCCTAAAGAAACAAATGGACACTAATCATCTACCATTCAAAAAATATCCTCTAGAAAAAATTCTCTATAAAATCCTATAGATTTCCTACTTAAATATATAAGCTATAACTAAGCATATTAAGCATGTAGGGATCTCCACAAAAGGATGGTTTTTCATCTCTAACAAGAGATTATTCTAGTGCTTTGCATCAACAAAGAAAAAGATCAGAAAGAAAGACGAAGAAAAGAAAAAAAATCAAGTCCCGTCATGGAAATCTAATCACAGTACCCTGTTTCTGATTCTTCAGTGGAGGGAAACGTAAGGAATACACAATATTTATCAATCCTCCATTGAGAAAGAAGTTATTTGGAGCAGGCAACCTAGTCATTTCACTCAAATGCATTCCCCAAAAAGAAAAGAAAGCACCAAGAAGATCTGTCTCCTAACCTAAGAGTGGAACGTCCACAGGACCTGGCAGGGTGCAGGCCCCGGCCCCAGCACTGCCCCCCTCCACTCTCAGTCACTGCCAGCGCTGTAACCTGAGCCCTCACCTCTCTACAGTATCAGCTGTGATCACTGTGTATCACATGAATCATCTTCATCAAGTAATAAAATGTCATTAGGAACACAAGTGTATTGGCTTAATTTCTAATACTGATCGCCTTCTGAAACAGAAAACTAATTACTAAAAGGGGGCAGGGAGGTGAGGGAAGGGGCAGGAAATGTGCTCGCGTATGAGAAGTTCAGACAGCGGCAAGTACTGGGGGAAACTACAGTGCCAGGTTAATGACAGAACAACCTCCCGTTCCAGGAAAAGCATCAAACTGGGAGGCGTTTAATATGCTAATTGGAGCCCATGAAAGTCCTATCACTCCTCAGCAGGGTAAGTAGTCAAACAAAGAGATCTTAGCAAATGTGACCGGCTTCTGCAAGAAAAGCAGATTAACACACAAAATGCAGACATTCGGGAAAGGCTGCGCTGGTGTCCAGCAGGTTCTGAATGGCTCACTCCCTGCATCTCATGTGGAAGGTGCACCGGTCTCTCTCTGAGTTTATGCTATGTGCCTCGACACATCCACAAAGAAGTACACTTTCTAGAAAACAAAGCAGGATAGTTGGCTTCACCTATTACTACTAATTAGAGAGCCTGAAGTTCAACACTTGGGAAAGCAGGCCATCGGGAAGAGGACGCCTTGGTGGGAAGGCCATTATCAACAACTCCCTCGAACCTGGTCACTTCCGTTGCCAATGTAAAATTTCCTCTTTCCAAAATCTGAAGGTTAACCTGCCCCTACCATGTATTCCATTCTGCAGGGTCACCACGTCCAGTTTAAGTTGAAGGTAAAATGCACAGAGGAAGTCAAAGATGAAAACATTTGAGCAGATGGTGACGCAAGAGAACAGGCACAATGAGAAAACGAGAGAGAGAGACGGACAGGCAGGCAGGCAGGCAGACAGACAGACAGAACAAAGAAGCAGAGAAACACACAACCAGGGCAGGACACTAAGCCAAGCAGACACCAGCAAGAAGTGGGTAAATCCAACGGACAAAAAGTGGGTTAATGTGTCCACTCTCTTGATTTTTGTTACCCAAACCTACGACTCACTGTTCTGGGTTCCAAGCCACCATTACCATACAGAGGGGCATCTGTTTCATCTACATTTCTCTATCATGCTGTCAAGACCCGAACGTAACACTCCTTACCTCCTGGTCTGTAGACGACGTCATCCTCAGTGATATAGGACGTTATCTCTCCAGTGTCTGTCCTTTCGTAACGAGACTTTTTTTTCGGTGGCTTCTTTTTGTTCTTCTTGGTGGACTCCTCCGCCGTGGCACTGTTGTTGTCATTGTCCTCGTCTTCACTGTGATCGCTCTCGGCATAGTTTTTGGCGCCTCCTTCCAAGGTACAGCTCCGGCGAGGCCGTGAATTCTCACTCTCTCTGGCTTTGTCTCTTTTATCTCTCTCTCGGTCCCGATCTCGGTCCCGATCCTTCTCTTTGTCTTTGTCTTTGTCTTTGTCAGCTGTCATGATGCGCCACGTGCCTTCTTCTGTCCTCTCACGGCTAGGCCTCCGTGAAAGGTAGACAGTAAGCCTGGGCTTCAGTCTTCTGAATTTCTCACTCAATTCCAGGGAAAATCCAACCACTCCAACAACCCCAACGTTTCAAAAATGCTAGAAGAGAAAAAGAAACTGATTTTACTTTAACATCTTCTCATGCTTCCTTCTTGAAAGTATATTTTATTAATTAAATCTCTTGATCACGCTTTAACCCTGAAAATTTCTCACCACCATAGGGCAAAAAGTTAGGACAAGTATGAAATGACACTTAAATACTTGCAGTTTTGGCCTCAGCATATGGTAGGGTACTTTCTACCACACCAATAACGAAAGTGTCTGCATGTGTAAGGGTAAACTATGCTCTCTATACACCGACTGTTTTCTTGTTTTTAAGGAAAAGGCAAATGTCCACCATCTTCGAGAGACTCTGGCTACTTCTCCAAATGTCCAGAGCATCCATCAGGAACAAGCAGGAGAGTCATCTCAAATAAAGTTGATGACTACAGAGAAAGGCTTCGCTTTCAATTATACTGTCCTATCTTTAGGTCTACTTTCTATTCTAATTATTTACCAGGAAAAATGATTTCTTTCAAGACATATTATCTCTGTCTTAACAAAACATAATAGCTTCCAAAAAACAATCTTCCAACTTTAGAGAATATTAAGTGATCTCTACATTCTTTCAAATAACCACTAACAGCTTCACTAATAAGCTCCTCTCAAGTATAAACTCAACTGTGAGAGTCAAAAGAGTTTGTTTTTTTTTTTTTTTTAAGTATTTACAATGGAAAGAGTGAATCCTAAACTCCAATCCAACATAATTCTTATAAAACTTTCATAAAGGGAAAAAATGTTTTGCTTACAAGTCAGTTTTGGAGTAGTCACAATAACTAGTAAAATATCTTTTATTGTCTTCCTCAACAGCTCATCTCATTTGTTCAACAATCTTTACCAAACAATTTGCGGCAGGTGTTTGGAGCTAAAGACACGGTAAGAGGAAAAGCCATGGTCCTTGCCCTCGATGGTCTAGTGCAGAAACAGGAGGCAACAGCCCCATGTGAGAACCATCTGTATTTCATGCAGTAAGGCCAGAAAGGAAGTGATATATGCCAACAACAGACTGGTCCTCTCTACTTAGACAACAACAAATGGCATGCTGTTGCGATTCTATGCCTCAAATGCAGAAAAGATTCTCTTTGGTCATGCCAAGACCATAAAAATTATTAGATACTCTTGCCAAAGTTCTTAGGTTAAACCTGATACCAGAAAAGACCTCCCAGTAAGCATGTTCTGTATCCTTAGGCATTTGGGGGGCAGAGGGGAGAAGGATATTGACGCAACCTTTGGGAGAGAGGCTGATGACGGGGTAATAACACAGTTTACAAACAAAGTCGGATGAGTAAAAGCATGTGGCACAAACCCAGGTTACTTCCTTCTACATAGCAAATAAGCTTTCAAGTAGGAATTCCATTTTTTAAATATATATCAAGAAATTGAAAAATTATTATAGTACCAGTAAAAGTTCTGCCTAGATGAATCACCTGCTAAACAGACACTAATAAACTGCAAGTCCCTGCAGACCACCAGTGTTGGCAACTGAAAATACACAGACATATTACTTTCCCACTGGGTTTAAGTTGAGAACATGAACCAACCAATCATGCAAGAAGGAAAACTATCAGCTAACAGTGGTTAAAACATTCCTCTTTGACTCTGAAAACATATGAAGTTCTACTGGGAGAACAAGGAGTTGCGGCTGAAAACCTCTTAGAGGCAATTCAGGACTTCTGGATAAATTTAAGAAAAAGATAATCTCTCTAGGGTTAATAAGACAAGTGCTCCCCAAAAAACTGCATTCAAATGGAAAAAACCACCCACGTGCACATTCACCACTACTCCATATAAAATCATACCTTCTTTTCTACTCACATAAAGAAATAGTTGTTTCTACAAAAAAAAAAGAAAAAATTCATCCACAAGAAACCATCCACAAGATGAAATCGTGTGTGGGTGTGTGTGTTTCTGGAACTTTCAGATAATTAAGAACATGGATAAACCAAAGCAAAAATCAATCCAAATGCCATTTACCTTTGGCTCTAAAATATAGCTGGGGCCTCCCTGGTGGCGCAAAGGGTTAAGCACCACACTATGAAGCAATCCGCAGCCTCTGCAGCACAAGTTCAATCCCTGGCCAGCCAGGGAGCAACCCACACGGCACAGCAGACCTCTCCTGTCTTGCCCGCTGCTCCCTTCAGCAGTGTACTTCAGTCAGTCCCCCTGTTCTGTTCCCCACTCTGTCTCTGGTGAATCCTCTCATCCCCCACGTCTCTGGCTTGTACCCCAGCTCTTGTATGCATAAATAATCTTTAAAAATAAAATAAAGTAATAAAATAAATATAAAATAAAATATAGCTGGATGGGGACGCATTTATTTTCTCCACATTTACCCTACTAAACATAATTTTCTGAGTCTCATTACACAATGAGCAACATACAATAATGTGACATTTGAGAAAAGGACCCAGGGAGTTAGCAGAGAGTGCTGAGAAGGGGACCTGACACTTCAATTTGCTAGAAATGATCTGCAAAACAGACAGGGCAACCGTGTCTTTACGATGAGTTTACAAAGAAGGTACCTGTGACGACCTCGTTCCATTTTCTCTCTCCATAACGTAGTGAAGTGAACCAGACAGAAGTCACCACCCCACTTTACAGACATCATCTACAGGAGGCCACACCACCAATGATTCTAAAGTAGTTCTTGCAAAGGCAAACCCCACATGACCTGCATAACCTGCTGCCAGCTGTCCTCTGTGATGCCAGTGTCAACAGCTCTCCAGGTGCCAACTCTTCCTACATGTATTCATGCTGATGATTTGCACAGACAGATTAAGGAAACACTCACTATACCCTCTCCTTCCAAATATCATTTTTCCCCTCCAGGAAGGAAGACAACAATATTCAAAGTGTCTGTCAACCACTGCTCAACCTAGTTAAAAGCAGGAAACATGATAAGACAGATAACAAAGAAAGAAAAATCTATCCCACAACATACTACACATTCAACATTGCATTTATCTATTCATTGCACAAAGGCCTAATGGATGCCTACTGTGTGCTGTTACTGGTGGGTTCAAGGAAGACAGCAGAGAATCACTTGCATAATTCCCTGCCCGCAGGGAGCTGAGGTCCTAGGGAGTGGGAAAGACCATAAACAAAAGGATAATATTTGTGTCTGTAAGAAGCTGCCCCCAGCTTCTGCAGAGCCGGTTCAATCCCCGGCCACCAGTGAGGGTCCCACATGGTGCACAGACCTCTCCTGCCACGCCCGCTGCTCCCCTCAGCAGTGTATTTCATCAGTCTGCCCGCTCTGTTCCCTGATCTGGCTCTGGTGAATTCTCTCACCCTCCCACACATCTGACACTACCCAGTGCTTGTACCAGTAAGTAAGTAAATAAATAAATCAATAAATAAATAAATCTTTAAAAAAAAAAGATCTTAAATGGGAGCTCAATGGGGACGGGGAGTGTGGGGGGCTGCAGTTTTAAACAATGGTCAGAGAAGGCATCACTGAGGGTCAGGGCTGGAGCAGGAGCTGGAAGGTCACATGAGGGAGGCTGGTCCAGCAAAGGGCAAAAGCAGCACAAATGTCCAGAAGTAACCGCGTCAGGCACAGTCCAGGGGGCTGCAGGCACGAGGAAGAGGGAGGGTGGGAGGAAATGGGGACAGAGAGAAGGGGCCGGAAAACACCAGGCCGTGTGGCCAGAGCAAGCATGTGCTTTTACTGCAGAGCAAGACAGCAGCTCTGCCGGGATCTGAGTGGCAGAGAAAGGCATGCTCTGACGTCTGTTTACGATCACACCTCACGCAAATCCCTGAAGGGATGCAGGGAGGGACGCATGGGGCACAAGGGATGCAGGGAGGGACGCATGGGGCACGCTGAGGGCCAGGAGGCTTACCGCAGTGACCAGGGAAGTGGCCGGGGCAGTTTGCAGGGCCTGGAGTGCAGCAGTAGAGAGGCGGAGTCGTCACCTTGTTTCCTGTGTCTTTCAATTAAGTAAGAGTCAAAGAGGATGTGATGGCAAAGTGGGAATTTGAGAGGTGAACGTGAGAGGGAGAAAGTTGGGAGTGAAGCCGGGATTCTGGCAAGAGCATAGCCCGATGAGTGTGCCAGCATCTGAATGTGGGGGGTAAGATCAGGAGCTCAGGTACAATCATGTTACGCTAGAAAACCACAGAGTTTAAGTAGGCGGAGCTTAAGGCTGAAGAAAAAAATGTAGTTTTGTCAACCATGAGACTGAGTAAGATCACCATGGAAGTGTGAATAATTTTTCTGGTAAAGATTTTTAAACTCACAAGAAACATTTTTACTCATGCTTGACGGAATGAATATTCAAAATAGACTTACACCGCACTCTACTTATCGAAACCCATTTGAATAAAATACTAAAATTTCTGTCATGTCTAGGGTTCAAACCTCACTTAAGAACCATCACCAGCCACTGCGATACGAGTTCGATCCTCAGGCAGTGAGCTGACCACATGGCGCAGCAGACCTCTCCTGTCTCCTGGCTGCTGCCCTCAGCAGTGTATTTCAGTCAGTCCACCTGTTCTGCTCCCCACTCTCTCTGGTGAGTCCTCTCACCCCCTCCCCCGCACCTCTGACCTACACCCCAGTTCTTATATGCATAAATAAATAAATAAATCTTTAAAAAAAGAACCACTTCCTGTGACTATTTAAGGAGACCCAGGAGGGCTGCCCCCAAGACAGCACGGCAAGGACACAGGCCCGAAAAGCCAACACTCAAGTCCAGGGCACTGCCCACACCGCGGCGCCAGCTCGGCCGCACCGCTGCAGAAGATGGCCCAGACCCGCCAGCTGAGAGCCGAGCCAATGAACTATACCCTATGCAGCTGCACCTACAGACTGTGACATGCTTTACAAGGGTGAGCTATCAATAATCTATCAGTAAATCACAACGTGCCATCCACCACAGCAGCTGACACCTGGCAGTATACTGTGCTATGCGAGAGTATCAGCCCTAGCTTCAGGAACCCACTGCCCACCCACCACAGGATTAAGAATGAAACCACATTAAACCGATTACAAATGAAATCAAACTTCACAAATATCTCCCTTGGACCATGTGACACCCACTTTCTCTCGGACACTTGCCCTCGCTCCTGCCCGGGTCCTGGCCTACTCAGCTGCTCAAGTCACGCTCTACAGGACACTGGACTCTGGCTCTGACTGCAGCTAGTAACTGATTCGTCCTCATTCAACCACAACAAGAAATATCTGTGGTTATCAAATGCCCAGTCACACCCCAGGCATCTTACCGAGCACTCGGTGCCTCCCAGCCGAGTCCTGAATAACCTCTGTAATTCACCTGCTGCTCCGCGTGACTTGCACGTGGCCCTTTCCACGCCGCCCTGCTCTCGCGCAGGTCAGCCAACTGCCGTCTAAGGCTAACTGGCCTCCGCCCACGCAGAAACCAGCGTCTCACACGCCACCACTTTTTTAAGTTTTGAGCTAACAATTCACCTACCATATCACCCGCCATTTCAAGTGCAGTTCATTGCCCACCATTCCTTTTCAAAGATGACCACTTTCCTGTCCCGACAACCCCTCCCCTCTTCTCTCCCCTGGGCCTCCAGCAGCCTCAAGACTCTCCCTCAGCCCTCAGAACCCATCTGCTTAGGTCCCCCCCCCCCACTTGGTCTGGCCTCTGCTTGCCCTCAGGGCCTCCCCCAGGCATGTCTGTGGTCCAACTCCAGGAAGCCGCCAAGGCCACCCACAACGCCAAGGCCACCCACAACGCAGCCTCCCGGCCTCCCCACCCACCATGCTACTCCGCTCTGCTGCTCGGTGGTGGGGCTTCTCCATAACCCACAGGCGCCATGCGTGGCGATCGAGGCAACAGCTCCCAGCGCTCGCTTCCGCCCCCAGTGTCACCGTCCACACAGACGGTCTGACAGGCACGGCACGCCTGCATTCCCGGCACCGGCCTCTCCCGGCCTCTCGCACTGCTCCTCCTCTGGTCTGGAGCCTCCCTTCTCACCCTCTGCTTCTGTCCTAGCCAATGTCGCACAGGTCACCAGCCCGCAGGGAGCACGCCCGGCGCCTGGCGTGTACGCAACTGCCCCTGGGCAAGGGCTCCTCTCCATGTCCCTAAGGCACCTCAACTGTCCAAGCCCAGGCCACGCTCTGGCCTCAGCCTGCCCTCTTCCAGGCGGCCTCAGCGCCCGGCGGCCCTGCCCTGCTCCCCGGTGCAGGCTGGACCCTTGAGCAGCATCTTTACGGCAATCTTTTCTCTCACCCCATCACCCACAAATCCTGCCACGGTACCTTATCAATTTCTCTCAACTCTTCTTCAGATCATCCCCAACAGGTCCACCTTAGGCTGGGCTCCTGACCACCCACCAGCTCTCTTCACATCCACTCCTCTGAAACTCGGGATTTTTCCCGACACGACAGTCGGGATGCTCCTTCCAACGGGCTTACGTGATCACCTCAATCCTCCCACCTTAAAGGCTCACTGACTTCCCGCTCGTGTCAGACAAAAACCCAAATGCGAATCATCATCCACAAAGCCCGCTCTCCATCGCATGCCACCCTGGCCCCAGCTCCCTTCCCTCGGTCCCCGCGCCCTCCTGCCTGGAGTGGAGTCCCCAGGCCGGTTTTCCTTTCTGTCTGGGATGCCCTGCTCCTCACCTGGCCCAGGTATCTCCCACTCTTCCTTCAGGTCACAGTTCAACAGCAACTTCCTTAAGGTGTCCTTTCTTGTTCAAAATTAGGTTGAATCCCTCCACGGCATTCGCCACAACAGTAATTTCAGATTTACTTGTGTGGCTTGACTAACAGCTGTCTGCCTCCAAGCCCGAAGCTCTATGAGGCTTGACATGTAACTGCTTTTGCCCTTTGCTGCATTCTTAGATCTTCGCTCCCGCCTGGCACATGAAGATGAACAATAAATGACTTCTTTCTGCCCTTCTCCATATAGCTGGGTCAGTCAAAAGAGTATTATGATGACCCATTTATTTAGGAAAGAATAATATATCGTGAGGCCAGAACTAAGGTGGCGTTCAAGCTGGTTCATAAACCACGGACAGCCCAGGGAGAAGCAAAGAGGAGAAGCCAGGCCAGGTGGGAGGAACTGCAATCAAGCGTTCAGTGACATCACACCCGGCCGGCAGCTACCGGGAGCAGCAGTAGGAAATAAGTAGCGAGGGTGGGACAAAGAGAAGGCCCTAAAATAAACACTCGTGGAGCACTTACCACACAGGAAGCGTTTTATTCAGGTTACACTACAACAAGACAAGTGGACTCTATCATCCACTTCCACTGAGAGTAAAAAGATTAATAGCTATTCAGGAAAACAGTGTGTAAACTAGGCCATGCGCTCATCCTAAGCATGACCCCACTCAGGAGGGACGGCATGCGCCGGGCCGAAGCCAGCCCAGGGCGGCGAGGAGTGGACCAAAATCACAGTTGGTGTCAGTGCCAGAGCCATCCTCTTAACCACAAGGCTCTACAGCCTTCAATTCCACAGCCTTAAACGCCAGTACCCAATACAGTGGTCAAGCACATGGGGTGCTGTTGTAGGCACCTGGGTGGAAAACAGCACTTTGGGATCATTCATCTTATCTGGCAGGAGATCTTTCTCATCAAGGGTAGCTAATGCCATCCAAACACGCTTACTTTCAAAACCACTATCTTTGAAAGTCTAAATTAAGAACCAAAGCACCTCAAGAACTTCTGCCTTTGCCATTTCTGCATTTCCACTGGCTCAACAAATGCGTCAGCGATCTCTTTTAGGAACAAAATGAGACTGCCCCATTGTGGAGGCCTCTGAGGAAGCGGCCTCGCTGCTGGGTCCTGGCCTCAGGAGACACACCCGCAGCCACCAGCAGCGCCGCAGAAGGCCGCCCAGCTTGGGGGGGTGGGGGGGGAGGTTTGCTTTCATAGAGAAGTCAACCTTCCTTTCCTGCCCCCTTTCATATCAACATTCTGGGAAAGAAAACATAGTGGCTTTTGCTCTAGAAAGGGGAATGTCACTCTCACACTTGTAGTCACTGCATAAAAAATTAAGGCATCCTCGTAAACAGCAATATGCTGTGAAGAATCCCTCAAAATATGCCAGAGAACCCTGACAAAGCTGCAAGGTAACACCGAGAGACGCGGGGAGAGGCCCGTGGGGCCGAGCAGAGCTCACGCTGGGTTCCACCTGAAGATGTGGCAGAGAGAGCACTTCCTCCAGTGGAAAAAAAAGGCTGCGAAATTCGTCCACCTGACCCAACCCAGGCATAGATGCAAAGGACTGCACGCGCCGTCAAAGTCACTTCATTTGGGGTTAGGATAAATGAATGTTTACACTCAATCCATCCTGAATAAGCGTCTAGACTCACTCCAGGAACAAATGTCTTACTGAAGGAGCCTAATGCAAGGGAGGCACTGGCCAAATTCAGAAAATGACCGACCTTCTTTTTAATACAGAACCGGGAGGTGGCGCAGAATGAACCCCTTTATCAGAAAGAGGTGAACACTTGGGAGTGCCCTTCTGAGGCTCCCTGAGAGAATTCAGATGGGTGGACGCTGACAAATACCTTAATTTCTTCCACAGAGACATAATAAACCACAGGACCTTCAAAGGATGGGAAAAATATCCAGAACAGCAGAACTCCAGGTTATAATGAACAACGCAATTAAATAACTGTAAAATCTTTTTATTTGAAAAGAATTCCCAAAAACTAGGTGTTCAAAGAGGTTTCACAAGAAAATCTTAACTTCTCCCTGTCTTTAAAGAACACACAAACTCTCGTCACACAAGCACTATCCTTCCTATACTGCTAAATGTGAAGGTTTTGCCAATCACACACAGAAGCTTCTGCCTTGGACGGGCCTACAACACGTGTGTCTTCTACCCAGTGGGTTAAGGACAATGCACGGCTCACTCTAAACCAGGGCATGTTCTACGTTTTGGGTCAGGTAATTCTTTGTCGCAGGGACCTTTTAGTCCATTTTCCCTGGTCTCTACCCACACAGATTCTGAAAGCACAACCCACGGCTCCAAGGAGAACAAGGTAAAATATCTCCAGAGAGCGCCATGTACTCCCTGGGAACACCCACCCACAGTGGAGAGTCACTGCTTGACACTCTCAAGTTATTTGCTAGTGTAGGTTTCCAAGGAGTAAGCATCTGCGTTGCTTTATTCAAAATGCCTGACTAATATGGATTCCATAAACACCATCACAAAAGCTATAATGAACCATGTTTTTTGTTTTCTGAAATAAAGTGGGCTAATTCAAAGCTCTGCCTGAAATAGTAATCACACAGATGTCTGAGGCTGAATTAGGGAAATGGAAGTAAATATCCTGAAAAATTCTGGTGTTTCTGGCAAGGACTGAAGGGTTTTGGGAGTAACGTTACTCACTGGTGACCTGCTCTGGCACCAAAGCCAAGGAGATGCTTCTGCCAACACTTAAGTAAAAAGAAAGCCTGGTGTTCATGATGCCAAACCAAGCACCCGAGAGGTTGACTGTCTGTGAAACCAAGACCCAGTGCATAAAAGGGGGAAATTCCTAAACTCACTTTTCCAAAATAGGGTCATAAGTAAAACACCAAAAGCAGAAGAGACAAAAATAAAAAGCATATGGAGAAAGCAAACGTGGTCTATCCACATGACAGTAAGGAAGCGTGGTGCTGGCGCCCAACGCGGGGGACCTGGAACCCGGCGCAGGCCTGGGGTCAGCACCTTTTGGGTGGCTGCAGTCACGGGCTGTGCAGAAAGGCCAGCCCAGAGACAGAAGGCGGATCTGCAGCTGCTTCGGGCTGGTGGAGGGAGGGAGAAATGGAAAGTGGCTGCTCTGGCTATAGGGTTTCTTCAGGGGCTGATGAAAATGTCCTGAAATTGTGGTGATGGTTGCACATATCTGTGAATTTACTGACAGTCATTAAATTGTCTACATTAAATGGGGAAATTACATGAGAATTGTATTTCAATACAGCTGTTAAAACACATACACACAAACAGCAACATTACGAACTAGTAAGAAAAAGCTCAAGCTTTGCTATAGCTTAAAAAAAAAAAAAAAAAAAAAAAAGACACACACACAGCTGGCTACAAAATGCCTAAGGATGAGCACCACCTCTGCAACCAAGGAAACCACTCGCACATGGAAACGCAGAGTTAATCAGGCACAGAGGAAGAGAGGTTTTACTTTATGTGAGGCTGAGAACGAGGGAGATCCCTTTTGGACCAAGGCCATCTCCAACATGCAGGAATACTGGGTCGGGCTTACTGCCTCTGCACAACACGGTCAAAGGCAGCGACGTGACCCAGCGTTTCCTCCAGGCTGCAGAGCTCCGAGCTGCACAGTAACTGGCAACCCTGGCACATACGCGCGCAACACCTGATGAAAGGAAGGACCGTAGGTTTTATACTTAATACAAACACACTTTCCACGTGTATGAAAACCCAAAAGCATTCACAATGCACATCTAGTCCATGGCTACAAATTCTATCGAGGGAAAAACAGAACCACAACACTCGCTGAGCAGTCCTAACATCACGTGGAATATGATGAGTCTTAGATGAAAAGGCAAAGTAGCTCTGACTAAAAAATGAAGTCCCAACAGAAACTCAATTTGCCATTTTCTCTCTCTGAGCTATTTTAACTGGCTGTGATTCTCGCTGGGTTGACCAAATATATTAGCTGTCATCCTTGTTAACCTGATGTCTTTTTTTAAAAAGGCAGGCGGGCCACAAGAACTACTCCATTCCAGACGCCAGCAACTAGCGCGCCCAGTGGCTGGGGGCGGGTGACAACGACCAACAAGTAAATCTCCATTTGTGGAAGAGAGTACCTGTCAAATCTTAGTTAACATTTATTAAGCACCTACTAGGTCCAAGTACTGTCCTCGGAGCTACAGATAAACGCACGACCAGAACACACAATCTCCACGCTCAGGGAGTTTACAAGTAAGCCTGGGGGAGGGGGTGGTGGGTGCTCATTTTTTAAGGTTACCGCTGTGGAGGCGGGGTCATTTGATCTACAGGGAGTAAGGGAGCAAGTTGTGTGGCTACCTGGGGGACAAAACCTTCCAAACAGAGAGAAAAGCAGGTATTATGACGTGAGAAGCAGGCCTGCCACATCCAAACAAGACCAGGAAGCTGCAGCAGGAAGGCAAAAAAGCAAGCAGGAAAGGGAGAGGTCGCTGGGGGGCATATACTGCCCTAAAGGAGAAGCCTTGGCAGGACTTTGCATGGAGAAGTTAACAATCTCAGTTACTTTTTAACAGACTCCTTCAGGCTGCGGTAGGGCTAGGAAACTATTAATTCAGGCAAATAGAGGTAGTAAAGGTGTTAAGAAGTAGTCAGATGATGGACAGGATCCCCGAGCAGAGCCAGCAGAATCTGCTGTCAGACTGAATGTGATGTGAGGTAAAGAGGAACATAAACACAGACCCCAAGTGAGCCTGAGTAGCTGAAAGAGTAGAGCTGTCATTTTCTGAACCCGGGAATTCTGTTTGGAAGATGTTATACTTGAGATGCTTAGTTCATATCCAAGTAGAGATATATGTATGGGCTGAGACGTCAAAAAGGTGTTAAGCATTAGAGATACAAATCTCAAAGTTTTCAGCACACGAACAGTACCTACAGCCCTAAGACCAGATGCACAATGGTCAGGCGGGGGGTGGGGGGTGGGGGGTGGGAATAGTCTCTGGAGCAAGAGAACAAGATGAAGCAAATGAGGCAGTACTGACTGCCCTACCCACCTGTGAGCTGTGGGTGAAGCTGCCAGGGCAACATGACTGCATCGGGACCTTGTTCTGAAAACCCTTAGATGAAAACAATACGCTGTGCTGTTCACAAAGAAGCACCCTACATGTGCAGGGGCTGCCTCCAGGCAAACCCTATTAACGATGTCACCAAATAACGCATCTAACAAAATCCAGGCTGTTAAGAGCCCTGGCTGGTTTTCAACTAGATTCCAAATCTGTGTGCATTATCAATACAATTACTATTACATTTGTCAATCAAAGAGGAGGAAAGCTGCTAGATTTAAAGAATAATTATAGTTTGAAAATAAACCTGCAGAGAGACTAAAGTACCTACGATTAATAAAAAGATATTTCCAGGTTCAGTCTCAGCACTCTCACTGATGTGGCCTGCGTCTGATCCCCGGCCAGGAAGCCAATCCAATGGTGCAGGAGACCTCTCCTTTCTCACCCGCTGCTCCCTTCAGCAGTGAATTTCAGTGGATCCACCTATTCTGCTCCCCACTCTCTCTCTGGTGGATCCTCTCACCACCCCCCCTCTGGCCTACACCCAGATGCAAAAATAAATAAATAAAATCCTTAAAAAGATATTTTCAGTAATCAGGAAAGCACAGTACTCTTCTGGCATTTGCTACCATTTTCATTTTATAGTAACCTTCCACAAAAAAGAAAATAAATTTGTCAGAACGTCTTCATCAGGAATTGCATGTGGTGACTTCACACCTAGAAACTAAACTGAAAATGTTTGGTTCACAGAAACAAGCTCAAATTTTCCATCAGAAATTCTGAACACTCTTTACTTGGCTATTTTAGGCAAACTCCATGGCTATTATTGTTATAGGACAGGGAGAGGGGCAGCCCAAACCCCGCAAACCTGCCTATTCTAAATGGGCTCTGCCATCCGCCGCATCAACACAAAACATAGGAGACTTTAATGGGAAGGAACTTTAATAAAACTAGGAAACAACACAGGTAAGGCAAAGAGTCTAGTTTCTAAATGAAGCACCCAAAGTGACCCGTCCCCTCGTGGGTAAAAGTCCATCCATATGGGAATGGGCCAGAACAAGGCCCCAAAGCCTGCCACAAGTCTAAAGCATCTTCCAGTGGGGACCCACAGCAAAGGGTCAGAAATAACCAGACAAGCCCAGAAGGAAAAGAGCAAAATCAACATCAAGATAAAAACTGCCATTGTCACCTCCCCACGGGTCTCACCCACATCTGTGTCACCCAGTCCACGACCAAAAGACAAGCGCAGTTTCTTCACGTGTCTCTAGGCTCCATGCGCCTCCTCCAGGTCTCCTGGCTCCATCCTGCTCCTTCCTCAGTCTCTTCTGCAGCTTCTCCTCTTCCTGCTCAGCTCCACCCTCCCTTGGGTGGGGCAGGGAACCTCCCCCTTTCCTGGGGACCACCCTGTTACATTATCATCCCTCACTGTAGTTCCAATCTTGGAATGCTAGAGAATCTCTAATGAATTTTTCAGTCTCCAGTTTACCCAGTACCCTATGCAAACTCATCTCCTATTTATGTGGTCAGCGAAAGCATGTTCTACAGTTGACTGTTGGAGACTCTGTACGTGTTTGCACCAAATGACTTAGTTCCATTAGCATCCAGCATAGGAAGTGTCAATGAAGTGGGGACAGGGCGCTGTGGAGGGTCACTGTCTGAAAGTCTAGATTTCAAAATAGGTTTGTTTAAGTATACAGCTCTAGCTGCTATCATTCACCAGCAACTTAAAGCAGCCCTAACTTCCACTCCGCACTACAGTTCTCTCTGTGACCAGAGCAGCATTCAAATCACCAAGCAAAACTGGAGAGCACCTGGGCAAATCCGTGGACAATGCCTATGGGAAACAGGCACTTTCCATTTTGACACTTGAAAACGAGAAAGTGCAAGTGCAAAGAAGGGAACTCCAAAGGAAGCACCCGGGGGGAGCACAGATCTACAGAACATCACCTGGGGTTCGCACGGCAGGGGTCCCTGTGGCAGTATCCCTCCTTTGGGCATTTGCACACAACAAAAATATTCTTTAGTATCCTTTGCTCAGGATAAAATATCCATTCTACTCACAAGAAATCTGAGTAGTGTAATCAGCAATACATATAATACTCACATGGAGGTCAGAGTGATATTTTTTCCCCTCTCAACCCTCTTTTTAAGAGTAACAGCCATGCCTTCGAGCTAAAACAGTCCCTGTTACTCTGTAGGAGCTTAATTTGCTTACTGAAAGCTTCAGAGGATGATCCACACCAGCTCCATGTTCTGCTCAGCATGCAGCATATTCTCTAGCAAACACGCCTGTACCTCTCTGACTAGGTCCACCTGGGAATAATAAAGGAATGCCATCACATCTACATCAGTAGACTTGGCACCTCTCAACACAAGTGTCTGTCAAGATCTTGGAATGAAGGTCACCAGTGAGAAAAACCATTAATTTTTGGAATAGAAGGCTCCAAAAGATAAGCACCAAAAGTTAGAAAAACTAAATATCATGTCTCTTTAAAGAATGGGGTAAGAAAGCTTAATAATATAATTTTATATTAAAACATACCAAAATTGGGCCTCCCCGGTGGCACAGCGGTTGAGAGCTGGGTTGCGAAGCTGCCCGCGGCCTCTGCGGCGCCGGTTCGATCCCCGGCTGCTCCCCGGCCACCAGAGGAGGGTCCCACATGGCGCGCAGACCTCTCCTGCCGCCCGCCGCTCCCCTCAGCAGTGCCCTTCGGTCCTTCTGCCTGCTCTGCTCCCCGCTCTGGCTCTGGTGAATTCTCTCACCCTCCCGCGCTTCTGACTGTACCCAGTGCTTGTATAAACAAAACAAACAAACAAAATAAATAAATAAAACATGCCTCTATAAAAAAAAAAATAAAATAAAATAAAACATACCAAAATTAAATCTGACATTACAATTTAAAATGCGATTTTTTTCTTTAAGTGTGCAACTTGCAGCTTCTTCACAGATCAGTGGCCTTAAGAAACACCTCACCTTGATATTTGTAAATTATTAACAAAGTCCTGTAACAATCACTAGACTACAAGGGCACCTTTTGATTTATACACATGAGCATTATCATCAGGTGAAAAGTAATACGGCGAGGGGGTCTGTCTCCAGAGCTTTACCAACTATGTTTCTGAAGACATGAACCACACCCGCGAACCTAACCGTGGTCAAGGTGACAGGACCAGAGCGGGCAGAGAGCATGTCTTCACAAGTCTTCCGACAAGCCTTGCATTGGCCATGTGTCGCAGGCTTGGTCAATATCACAAGTATTCTTTTCGAAGCTTTCAGCTCACGTGGTGTAAGATAAAGATAGTAGCTTAAATTAAATAAGGTCTGTTCTGTATCCCAATTGTTCAAAGTCAAGTTCCCTTGACAAATTTCTCCAATTTTGCTGTCAAGGTAAAATTAAGCCTACAAGCAAAAAATTCATTCTGTTCTCCACAACCACAACAAATATCAGAAGCTCAGTTTATTGCCCAATGTAAATGTGTATTTAAGAGCTCTAGTCTCCAGTGACCTTTAAGAAAACCTGGAAAATGCAAGCGAGGCAATATTCAACACTTGAGAACATAAATCTCAATGCCAACTGACAAATACAACCTGGAAGGATGAAATGTAAACGGAGTACAGGGTTACAGCAGTATTCTCGCAAGGAAACCTTCTCACTTCAGAAACCAGAGAAAAGTCAAAAGCTTTCAATGGAAAAAACTGCCACTTCTGATAAAAGTTAATATGCTCAAATCCACAAAGCCTATGGGAAATGGAACAATCCCTTCTTGACTCTCCTCTGCTTTCTCCTGCAACTTGCAAATTGACTGAAAATATGACTAACTACCTAGAGACATGTGTGCCATTTTCAGCAACTGGTAATTTACAGTGTTGTTCGGTTTTTTTTAACAAACTGGATATGATGTGTTACTCCTTCCCTAGATAGCTCGGCCACTTTTGATAATTTTTAAACAAATGACAGACACGACACAAATTGGCAGGTAATTTTTTTGGGAATTTTAGAACTGTGTAGAACAGTCCATTTTTCTCACCAATGAAAAAACCCAATAGTCCTCAATGGTAGAGAAGAGATTCCTAAGAGTTCCATCACCTCATTTGCAACTACGTCAACCCCACTCTCCACCAGGATCCAACACGTTAAGGAACAAGTTACTGGTAATACTATTAAACTTCCCCATAGTCTTCAGCTTGGCAATCACAAAAAGGAGACAATGCCAGGGGTCTACGAGAGCTAGTTCCCACAACGGACAGCGAGTGGACAGGGCCCCCAGTGATTCCGTGACTGAGTGCAAAAGAGTTTTTAATTGTGAAAAGTGTTGGTCTGAGCTGCCCGTTCTGGGGCTGCGCAGACTGGGGTATCCACGAGGAGCTGGGAAGGCAATCTGACGTTTCCAAGGAAGATAAAGTCAAAGACACGGACTCAGGCGCCAGCAGTACAAAGAAGTTGCTAAAATCCAAAGATTTGATGAATAGACCCATGAAGAGCATTAGATGAAGAGTATAGAGAATTAAACATAAGCAATTTCCAAACCCAATTCCTAAAAAAAAAAATCTGTAGGCCCGATGAGGAGGGCCGCAGACCAACAAGCACAGCACCTTCCACGTGAAGAGACTATGGGACACATCGCTTATGAGCGTGACTCTTGACGTGCACATTACAGTTCGTCCATCAAAGTCTAGGAAACATGTAGGTAAGAAAATTCTTTAACAACTTAGATCTCAAAAAAAAACCACACACAACATACTGCCCCACAGCATACTGCCCAGGGTAACTCACCTCCACGTCACAAAGTTAACGTGACCAGTGCCAACTTTCATTCTTCCTCAGAGCGCACGAACTGTGGACAAGCATAATGAAGTATACAGCTCAACTGCGCTGCTCTAATCTTAGGAATGACTGGGGAATCTAATGCCCCCTCCCCCCAAAAAAAATACCTGCCACATCAACATGGGCCTTAACCACTGATCAGGTTTTAGAAAGTAATCCGAATTATTGCACTGGCCATTGTCTTCATCCGTTAGAAACCAATATCAACCAGGACCTCCCTGGTGGCAGAGAGCACTAAGAAGCTATCTGTAGCCAGGGAGCTGACCCACATGGCACATCAGACCTCTCCAGTCTCCCCGCTACTCCCCTCATCAGCATATTTCAGTCCATCTGCCTGCTCTGCTCCCCACGCTGTCTCTGGGGAACCCTCTGACTGGCCTGCATTCCAGCTCCTGTGTGCATAAATAAAATAAAATCTAAAAAAAGAAAAAAGAAAAATAAACCAACATCGATCAACACCATATAACGATGATTCACTTCACGGAACATTCTTGGATGACAAGCTGAAGGACGAACTAGAGCAAGTCAGGTATGTTTTACTAGAAAGAAAAGAATCTGCCAGTCAGCAACAAGGAGAAAGGAATCAGCTCCCTCAGCACAATATTAAATTAAATGTCGACAAAGAGAAGAGAGAGCAGAACATAGGAACTCAAGAAAAAAGGCTCTTGATACCTCCAACACCGTAGGTGCCATGGTCGCGGGACTGACATGGCCCCAGCGCACCCCAGCCACCCCCGCTCCACGCCAGGAGAAGGGGCAGGGGCTCCCTGTGATCGCCAGAGACAGCCAGCCACTCACAACGAGGAGCACGTAACAGGCTGGACGTAATGGCAAGTGACACTGTCACTCTCTTTCCTCATTCCGTGCCCTCAGTGACCGTGGCCCTCAATGTTTACTCTATAAACACAAACGACACCTAGCTTTGGTCTCAATCTTTAATATCCCCATTGAAGAAGTGCCAAGGGAGGACTATTATGAGGTCCAATTTTCTCCTTCAAAAACTGCCCCTCCAGACCTCACTACACAACCTTGTTCCCCCACGAGCCTCCAGGGACAGTCTTGTACACGTGTCCTCCACACCGGGCTTGTTCTTTGCTCATGCCGTCTCTTCCGCAAGCTCAATAAATGTCCGCGGACTCACTGGGGATCACTCCAGTCCCCTCCGAGCCCTACGTTGTCTGTGTTAGAACACGCGCAGCTGACCCCAGAAAAGCTCTTTCAGTCGTCAGTTCTCCCAGAAGCTTGCTTTGACTCTTCACGTGCCTCTAACGGGCTCCTGTAGCCCCCGGGAGCCTGTTCCCCCAAGCTCCTCACTCTCGACTGTATGAGCATGTCTCCTGGTTCCTACTTGATGACCGAGAGCATGAGCTGGGCCATGTTTAACACTGAAAGCAATCTAATATTTGATAAACGAACAAAATACATTTGTTAATTAGATTTCATTTCTCATTACCCACTAACAAGCTTTCTTCATTGTGTTCTTAAGGCAATATTCATACATTTCTCATTAACGTTTTTCTTAAATACATTAAAACAGACTACTTTTGGATTTTTTGTTTTAAAAATTAAATTACGGACCTCCCTGGTGGCGCAGTGGGTTGAGCACCACGCTGTGAAGCTGCCCACAGCCTCTGCAGTGCAGGTTCAGCTGGCCAGGGAGAAACCCACATGGCATGGCAGACCTCTCCTGTCTCGCCCGCTGCTCCCCTCAGCAGTGTATTTCAGTCCATCTGCCTCTTCTGCTCTCCGCTCTGTCTCTGGTGAATTCTCTCACCCTCCCACACCTCTGGTCTGTACCCTGGTTCTTGTAGAAATAAATAAATCTTAAAAACAAAATTTAAAAAAATAAATTGCAACTCTCCATGTCACACATTGTATCTTTTTAAAGATTTATTTTTATTTATTTATGCATACAGGGGTACAGGCCAGAGGTGCAGGGGGTGAGGATTCACCAGAGACAGAGTGGGGAACAGAAAAGGCAGACTGAATGAAATACACTGCTGAGGGGAGCAGCGGGGAGACAAGAGAGGCCTGCTGCGCCATGGGGGTCAGCTCCCTGGCTGGGGATCGAACTCAGGCCACAGGGGCTGGCAATAGCTTGATAGTGCTGAGACTTTAACCCCTGCCCCACCAAGAAGGCCCTCCATGTCACACATGAATGATTTTATACTCCCCCTTTCATTCTAATTTTCTCTAAAATAAAGAAATAAAAGCAAGCCTGCAAGACAGTAACATCTGTGTACGAGAGCATGTTCTCACACGGTCCTCATTTTACAGCCATGTGCATGACTTAGGAGCTTTAATCTAGGGCTATGCTGTCCAAAGTGGCCGCCACTTGCCACATATTGCTATTTAAATTACTTACCAGTAAATAAAATTAGTTAGTCCCTCGGTCATACCAACCTCACTCCTGGGCTGAGCACCATGTGGCCAGCAGCTACCACGCTGGTCAGCGCATACAGGGACCACTTCCAACATCCCGGAAAGGTCTATTTGCACTGATCAAGATTTAAATGTATTAACATGAAAATGCTAAGAATCCCAGTTCATCAATAAGCCACTTCCCTTTAATCAAGGCTAACGGTGTTAAGGACAAGAATATACATAAACGTGAACCCAGGGGTTTTGTTCTTGACTCTCCAAAAAAGACAACAGCGTCCAACTCTCCCTAGAAAAGATGGAGTGAGAGGCCCCACAGCAACCTAAGGCTTTGCTCTTCCATTCTTCCAGCAATTTACACGACTTGCCCTGAGGAGAAATGAGCCAGAAAGCCATTCTCCTTGCCAACAGTGCCTCCTGCCAGGTCTTAGGAGTCGCAGGCTGTGCTGCCTTGCACCCTCAGCACTCCTCCTTCATGAATTCCCTCTCCACAGGACTCCACTGACTCACTCAGCACAATATATGCCACCACTCTAGAGCCGGCCGCATCTCCAGCAGAGAGGCTATCTGCCCATGCTAATCAGCAATTGCTCTGTGGGTAGGGAAAAAGCTGCACATTTTTTCTTCATAATAAAAACAAAAACCCAATTTCTGCAAAGTTGATAAGTTACTTCTGCATTTCTAACATGACATGACATTCAGTTCTGTTTTTCTACAAAACTAGAGCTTTTACGAACATGTTTTCATTCACTTATTTCTCAACGGTTGAACTATCTCAAGGCACTGCCTGAGCACTTAACTGGTTTTATCGGCCCCTGTGTTGATTACCCCCAGGCTGCTTAGACACAGAAAGAAAGACTAAAGGGGAAGAACTCCAAGTTTTGGGCCACTGTATTTTTTTTTTTTTTTAAGATTTATTTATTTATTTATTTATTTTACAAGCACTGGGTACAGTCAGAAGCGCGGGAGGGTGAGAGGATTCACCAGAGCCAGAGCGGGGAGCAGAGCAGGCAGAAGGACCGAAGGACACTGCTGAGGGGAGCAGCGGGAGGCAGGAGAGGTCTGCGCGCCATGTGGGACCCTCCTCCGGTGGCTGGGGAGCAGCCAGGGATCGAACCGGCGCTGCAGAGGCTGCGGGCAGCCTCGCAACCCAGCGCTCAACCACTGCGCCACCAGGGAGGCCCTGGGCCACTGTATTTTATGAAATCCGGCTCCAAAATCTGTACCATAAATGTCTGCGTATGGCACTACTACAGTATTTGCTTTAAAACAATAACCAGGGGAGACCTGTTTTCTGAGTGATGTCTAGGGAAGTGGGTGCTGTCACAAGGGTATGTGGCAACACGTCAGGAGGATGGCAGTCATGTGACACCAGCACCCCTTTCTCATGGAGACTTGGGGGACAGTGGAGAAGGCTAAATAAACGTGTTTAGTGGTGACCAAAGGTGCTGATGTGATCACAAGAACAAAGAACACGAAGAAGAGACTGAGCATGTGCCTGGCCTGTTTTTCTCTAGAGCACTTCCTGCTGCCCTGCTGTTTCCAGGTACCACGGTTTCTCAGGGGACATGTCTGTCACCTGCCATGAGAGTTCATCAAAATACGAGCATCTATCCTTTCTACTGAAAGATTCTAAATCTGAGAAAGCAAGCAAAAGTAGGGCCGTGTGATGTATTTCCTGGGGAGTTCTGGTTTGCATGCAAAGGATTCCACATAAAATGTTTCCAGAAGGACTCTCACAACAGGAAGGCGCAATTCAGGATGGGGGAGGGGCGGTAGGCAGAGGAGAGGGGTACATGACAAGGGGAGGGAGAAAGGAGATAAAGGAAAAAGTGTTGGGGGGAAAAATCTTAGATCTTGAGGCATGAGAATCAGAATTGTAAGCTTCAAAGGGAAAAAAAAAGCTGTGAAATATAACATCCATGCTTAAATGGATCCTTGGGAGAAAAGCACTCAAGATAGAAGGGAAAGAATTATACAATCCCAGTTCCCTGCTGGGGTGTGAAAAATCTTACCAATTCAGAAGTGTGAGAACACCCCTTCACTGTTCCCATCCAGCTCAGGCTAAGAGGTGCCAACACTGTAACCCAGGAAAGGACACAGGTAAACAAGAGACAATCACTTCCCACTGACACAGACCAATCCTGCAGGAATGCCTGTCAAAAAAAAATTACTGTGTCTTCTACAAATGCTAAGAATAAGGTCAAAATTTCCAGCAGGTCAGCCACCTGAGTGGAGGGTTTAGAGAAAAGAGGTAGGAAAGCATGTATAACAAAAAAGAGAATGGGATTTGGCAATTCTTCATAAATTATAAGCACCAAGTGACAGAAATGCTAAAAATGAGGAAGGGAGGTCCCTAAAAATAAATTCCCTGGGCTTTTAAAACCATTTCTCCTTCCTAGCTTACAAAAAAAGCTAAGGAAAACCATGCCGAAAGAAACACAAACAGGGGCAAGCAAGAAGAGATGATGAGCAACAGGAGCCATGGGTCCACCTACCAGCTGTCGCGGTGGGTCAGCGCCTCCAGACCAGGCCAGACAGGAATTTTATATATAAAAAGAATAAATTGAAAGAATGTCATAGATCACTGTTCGTGTACTGAATTATTTATGGAAACATAGGAGTCTTTTTCTTAATATTTTAGTCAGGTGCTTTGAAATGAGATTGTGGAAGCCAAATCATACCCACCTTAAAAGATAAAATAGCTGGTTCTTTAGTTTAGCTAAGCTTTAATTTCTATAGCAAATGTTTGACTTTACAACATCTAATACTGTGGCAAAGTGTAAATATTTGCTTAGCTTAATCATTCCCTCTGTATTATCCTGCTTCACCTGCACATATGCAATGTGAGGTGAAACCCACAATCATTAATGCCTAAATTCAGCCACAGATTAAAATACCTCATTAATCAAAATTTGGGATGGGGTAACACTTTTACTTCTGCATCACAGGCCTTCTGTTAAGTCAAGAAAATAAAGCAGAATTTATGTACAGCAGACCTGCACAAACCGAAATAGGTATAAGCACAGCGGATTTTCACAGAGCCAAGTATAAACCAAGTAATAAACTCTGAGCTGGACTTTCTAGGGTAGGATTAAGGAAAGAAGCAGGACAGGAATGGGAGGACATCCAAACAGTCATATTAAGAAATGTGAGCAAAAAAAAAAGAAAAGAAATGTGAGCAAATACAATAACTCGATTTAGTTTCAGGTTTGTGAAGTAGGCCCTTAAGGACAATAAACTCCACACAAAAATATTTCTGTATACTTATTTCAATACAACCACACACAATCCTAATGAGACTCCGGGTTTACTATGACCTGGTCCCATGTACACTCAAGCCCAGACAAGTGGGGCTAAGTGGCAGCAATCTCTGCCTCCTCACCTCCAGGTCCCCATTCCACAGAAACTCTATCACATCATGAGATTAAGCCTGTCTATTCATGTGTGAAACAGGACTTGTTCCTTTCCTTATACTGTAGATGATCTATAATAAAGTCATGTTCTCGAGCCTTCATAATTTCAAGACTAACAAATGCAAATAAGTTACATCTCAGGTCCTTTTATAACTCTGATGGAATATGACACAATAAATTTCAACACAAATTTATCAAAAACAGCCTAGAAACTGCTGTCTAACCTACACAACAAGTTTCTGTTTGAAACACTATAAAAATTTTATGTGGTTTGAAGGGGAGGAGTTATTTTATTGAAACTTCTCTGCAGTAATTTTGTTGTTGTACTGACTTTAATAATCTGCCCAACTGAGTATTACCCGCTGTAAACTTTCTCAAAATGACTGTGACCATGTCTTCTTTTACCAGCCTATTTCCTGGTTTGAGGTCAGAATGTTTACTATGTATTAACAGTAAGTCTTCAATGTACAGATGGTGAAAACTGATGTTATCTACAAAACAAAGATAATAGCATACTAACTCACCGATGTCTCTACAGCCAGAAATGTGACGTGAGCTCTAGTAATGTAACCTAGAATGGAAATAAGCAAATAATGATGTATATTTCACTAGTACACCAGCTTCAATCAGGTTTTTTAACCAAGCGTTCAACAGAAATCACAAGGGATTCTTTCACAAACCTGAACTCAACCCAAAGAGCAATCCAGGACCTCAGTCTCAGGAAAGACCACAGATGTAGAAGTGGAAAGCACGACTACTCTGTGCCATGATATGGCAGAATGAGCAGTGCTGAAGCACAGAGAGCCCAGTCAGAAACTGGCTGTGTTCGCCAACTCTGTCCTCTCTTCCTTCACTAAATTTTTTATAGATAGATAGATAGATAGATAGATAGATAGATAGATAGATAGATAGATAGATAGATAAAATTTCACGGGACTCCCTAAAACTCTACTGAAATAATTCAACAACGAGTAAGTTTGTAAACCAAATGTTACAACAGCATGATCTTAGATGCCAAGCTGGAGCACAGGCATCCGTCCACCCCCCCACCCCATCTTCCAAGGAGTCTACTACTCACTGGCACATACACACCTCTGCCACCTTGCTTCACCTTTTTATCCAGACACGCCTTCCTCCACTGGTTGTTCTTTCCCTTTCCCCTAATCCACCTCATAAGAGTGGTGCTGAAAAGGACTAGAGAAACAAAAATTGTCCAACTCTCCTAAAGAGAAACAAGAGGAGGGGGGAACCTTTCACCACAAACACCTTCTTAACACACAAACGCCACAAAATGGCTGATGCAGAAGTCTCTGGAAAGCCCTGGCCCTAGTGCTTTTGACAGAATTCCAGGAAAGCTATAAAACATTTTTTTTAATTGTTCACATGGCAAAAATCAAAATCAAAATCTACCTACCTGACTGCTTTAAAAAATAAAAATCATAACCACAACTCCACGAGGCTATTACAACCGAATCCTGATTTCACAGAGGGGCAAGAAACAAATATCGAGGGCTCCACAAAAAGCCCAGCCTTCTTACTCAAGGTCACCATCATGTCCTTGGGTAATTTATACCTGCATTCATTCAAGTCGCATGTAAGAGGATGAGCGAGGTCAGAGACATCATGCACAATATGAAAACTGAAAACACACCGAGAACACTCCATCACATAAAAAGTTCCAGGGGTCCCAAGATTCTCTCTAGGGAATTAAAATATACTAGCACTTCCACAAGTAATGCATATCATTTGGGGAGCAGTGCAAATTAAAACCACACCAAAAAAATTCTAATTATAAAACAAACTTGAGTTTATTCTATGGGTCCTCCTTTAAAGCAAGGTTAATAATCTTATTGAACAGGTTTTTAAAATGCTAGTTTTTTAGGTTTTTACAGGTGACGTTAAGATGATCTTTGTAATAAAAGATAGACGCTAAAAAAAATTTCCACGTGGAGTCATGGTACAGCATGACTGACAGTGTTTGATTCAAATAGTGCCAATGCCTTCATTCTAGAGCCACTGACCAAATACATTCATGACTCAGTCTACCAAATGATACATTAATTAAAGAGGATGTTACGTCTAAAGACAAATTTACAGTAAAGTCAGTATCATCAGGACAGAGTCATTAAATAAGGAATCATTTCATTTTAAAAATGTCATGGGCATATAAACAAAAGCCTTTCTTCCCTTTCATATGATGAAATTAATGCTGAAATGTATAAGCTTAGGAAATCATTTGTCGGGGCCTCCCCGGTGGCGCAGCGGTTGAGCGCTGGGTTGCGAAGCTGCCCGCGGCCTCTGCAGCGCCGGTTCGATCCCCGGCTCCTCCCCGGCCCCCGGAGGAGGGTCCCACAAGGCGCGCAGACCTCTCCAGCCGCCCACTGCTCCCCTCAGCAGTGTACTTCGGTCCTTCTGCCTGCTCTGCTCCCCGCTCTGGCTCTGGTGAATTCTCTCACCTTCCCGCGCTTCTGACTGTACCCAGTGCTTGTATGTATGTATGTATGTATGTATGTATGTATGTATGTATGTATGTATGTATAAATAAATCTTCTTTTAAAAAAGAAATCATTTGTCAAGGTGTTATATTAACATTAAGAGGGGACTTTTTTTTTAAAAAAGCTCATTTCAACTAGGCATTTTAAAACAAACAAGAATGATTAATTAATAGTCAAGTTCAAAATTGCTTTGTTAAACAATCACTGTGGCTCCTATAGAAAACAATTAAGATCAAGCAGGCTCAGCCCCACCTCGCCTGTTTCTAAACATAAAAACTCTCCCTGACTCCTTTATTTTAAAAGGCAACCCCTGGCAGAGAATTTACGATCTCCTGAGAAACTGAATGACTGAAATCAAATTAAATATTTTCATTTTAAAGATACAGTACTGAAAAAAGTTCAGGGTAATTATCTTGCCTCTAAAAATAATTATCTAATACACCTCTGCATAAAGAAGAGACATGTGTTTGGATATGAACCAGCCTTCTACGGAGCTTCTCAAAGGTCAAGTCATTCACCCAAATGAACCACATTCAAAGGACAAGTTTCCTCTCCCGCCTAGCTCTGTGTGTACACATTTAACCACATTTGCTCTGTGGCAAGCTCTCCTAGTGTTCCACTCTCTCAGCTATTCCAATAAATCTGGAAGCTGTGATGTAGTAAAGAGAGCATAGAACACAGAAATCAAACCAGGGATTATGGGGGCATGAGTAAGGCAATTAGACCTTTGAGCTGTTTTCGCCTCTGTTAAAAGGGATTATGGTCATACTTTCAGAGATTATGCTGAGGAGGAAGTTTAGAGTTGTGCAAAGAAAAGGTATTATCAGACTGTAAACCAAAAGCGTATCTGTATCTTTGTACCTCATCAGAGAGCTACCTACCACATATCTTTGCACACCTCCTTTGCAAGTAGTTATTTAAAAGCAGAGCCTACATTAATACACTGGATAAAGAAAACTCATTAATTAAAAAAGTTAAAACTTCAGGCAAATTTCTCCTTCTTTCCCCATCTACCAAATACCAAGCAACGTGTTCACTGATAACTGGGTTATTGTAGGGTGATCTGGTCTGAGTCCCCTCATAACACGCCTGCACTAAGGTTGCCCAAACAGGATCACACTGCTGGTTAACTGCTTCCAAAAAACAGAAAGCATCTACTGCAAATTATGCTGCTCTCAATCATCTAGGAAAATCTAATGCCAACATGTGTGAATATACGTATATGTGCACATATATAAATCACTAGTAATTTTTCATCCTAACAAGTCTGCCTAGTGTCCACGTATTATCCTATGAACTATCAAGTTAATCTAAAAGGATAAGACTCTTGGAGTTTCATAGGGACAAATGAGGCAAAGGAAATCCACTATTTTATCAGTAGATAATAAATGTAATTACCAACTTATGTCCAATTTCAAGAAAGCTTCCTCAAGATTTACGATGCCATATGCCCTGATGAGCATTTCTGGAGGAGATGCATTTAAAGCAGGGCTCACTAAAACCCTCCCTTTCAACTTTGGGTTTATTTATTTATTTATTTATTTATTCATTTGTTTGTTTGTGTTTGTTTTTAGGATTTATTTATTTATTTATACAAGCACTGGATACAGTCAGAAGTGTGGGAGGGTGAGAGAATTCACCCAGCCAGAGCGGGGAGCAGAGCAGGCAGAAGGACCGAAGTACACTGCTGAGGGGAGCAGCGGGTGGCAGGAGAGGTCTGCGTGCCATGCGGGACCCTCCTCCGGTGGCCGGGGAGCAGGCCGGGGATGGAACCAGCACTGCAGAGGCTGCGGGCAGCTTCGCAACCCAGCGCTCAACCGCTGCGCCACCGGGGAGGCCCCTCAACTTTGGGTTTTAAAGAGAGATCATTTCATTTTCCCAGAGAGGAAATTTAAAGGACACATTTTCTAAATCTATCATTTACCTACTAATACTTAGAACAGCTGTCTTCAAAGTACTGTATTTATTATATGCCAATGAAAATATTTGTAAATCAAAGTTTCAATAATATTCTTATCTCACTAACTTTGAAAGCTAGTCATATTTACAATTATCAAACAAAATACTGATCAATAGTCCTATATAATCCATAATCTCAAAGTTATAAAAGGGATCCAAATTAATATATTCACTTCTTCTCATATAGCATTGTTTGGATTATTTCTCAATGTTCAAAATGTAACTGCTTTAAAGATAAAACGAAATAATCTAAGATTGCACCAGTCACTTCTGGCATTTCATTTAGTGCAACTTAAATACTAAAGAAAGAACTGCCAAGTAATCCCACTATCTAAAGAAATGTTATACATATATCAAAATATACCTCATGGAAGTGTAGGTGCAGGAGAAGAACATCAAAACCTCCATTTGGCCACATTAAGTTTAGACGCTTATCAGATACCCAGGTAGAGGTATGAAGGAGACAGCTAAGTATGTTTGGACTGAAGATAAAATTTTTAGTTGTATTAGATCATTTTTAATGGCATGCATGCAAAGCACAGTGTAGAAATACAGCGAATATTTATCAGACACCTATTACATGTCGGTTACTGTCCTGCATGCTGGGAACAGACACATTAGTGAATTAAACAGTCAATATCCCTGTCCTTCAGGGCTTTACAGTGTAATGAGAGGACCAAGACAATAATGAAAACAAACATACATACAGGGTGTGTGAGAAGACAATACTCTGAGGGAAACACAGAGCAGGGTAAGGGACAGCAAGAGCACAGGCCAAGGTCCAGGAAAGCCTCACTGAAAACCGGGGCACTGCACTGCAGGCAGAGGGACAGCAATGCAGAGAGGTCTTAGTAACAGTCACGAAAGTCATTTTCCTGGAATGATGGATTTAAGAGAAGAGCGGAGACTGAGTTCTTAAGTATGGAAAATTCGTAAGATTCTTTGCTGCAGAGAGGAGCACAGAAATAGACACTGGCTGAAAGGGGAAGTGTGATCCAAAGAGGGAGATTTCATTTTTGTACTTGTTTTCAAGATGGGGAAAAGAAGTATGCTTGTATGCTATAGGGAGGAATGATCCAGTAGGGTCTGAAAAGTTAAGATATGAGATATGGGAAAGCTCTACGTGGAGGGTAGGGAATGGAGCCTCAGCGCAGCGTGGCGGGTCGGGCCCAGGGCACAAGAACAACGGCTGGACACAGGCCACGGGAGGTGGATTCCACGCGGCAAGGTGGCTGACATGGAGGTGTGAGTCTCCAGAAGGTCGACTGCTCGGATTTCCTCGCCGAAGCAGGAAGCCCAGGAAGAAGATGGAGAGGAAGTATAGAAGGAGGAAGTATAGAAGGAGCAAGTATGTAACCATTACCTACACAACTGGGCAAGTGAATGGACGAGAAAAACAAATTATGATTACCCAGTAGCCTAAAGAGTCCACACAGATTTTAGGAACCAACTGTGAACCAACACTAAGAAATTTCTCTAATTTAACCCTTTGCACTCCAAACCATTGTGGACATTGGCTACCAGGTACTCGACGCTACTTTGCGGCGGAAACGTGCATTTACAGACCCTCGTATTATTTAGTATAATTTTGGAACCAAGTAACGTATTACAATGATATTGGACTTATATGAACTGGGTGACATCGAGGAATGTATATTTGCAAAAAAAACCAATATTTTATTGTTTATGATTTTGTACAGTATGATAAGTTTTGTAACACTCCCCAATATGCACTGCAGGCTGATTAGTGCATGTTTGACATGTCTGTATAGAGGTCTATCTGGAGCTCATCTTCACTACTACTTGTGTCATGAGACTCATTCGTGGTTGGACGCTCTGCCATTGTTCTAATAAAAAATATGAATGCATGGGTTGAAAATTTCTAATTGTTATTACTAACTGACAAGATGATATTTACCAAAATAGCTTTCACCAAACAATTTATTCTCTAAGAAAAGAATCAATTTTCCGATTTTCTCCTCGTTAGATCTATGCGCACTGCTCGAAGCTTCAAACCAAAATGAGCTCAGCTTTGAAAATCTTTTCCTCCAGATGTAGACTTGTTTATTTGTAATTATATATCTCACTATACAGTGCGCGCTGTGTTCGAAAACCGGCCTTTCTTCTACAAACTCCCCTTATCGCTCTTTTCTTTTTTTTTTCCTCTTTTTTTTTTTAATAGAGGCATGTTTTATTATTTATTTATTTGTTTGTTTTGTTTGTTTGTTTTGTTTATACATGCACTGGGTACAGTCAGAAGCGCGGGAGGGTGAGAGAATTCACCAGAGCCAGAGCGGGGAGCACAGCAGGCAGAAGGACCGAAGTACACTGCTGAGGGGAGCAGCGGGCGGCAGGAGAGGTCTGCGCGCCATGTGGGACCCTCCTCTGGTGGCCGGGGAGCAGCCGGGGACCGAACCGGCGCCGCAGAGGCTGCGGGCAGCTTCACAACCCAGCGCTCAACCGCTGCGCCACCGGGGAGGCCCGTCTTATCGCTCTTTTCAAGTGGTGTCGCGAAGTGCTCGGACCGTCGTGAGCACGCATCTCACGTTCTCCAACACAAAACCCGCTGACATTTCTTGTATATATCTTAGTAATTTTACGATATTTTCATTTAATTTCTTGTGCCATTTCAAGATAAGACTTCAGGGAAACATGCATGTCTCAAAAAGTTGCGTTGAAATAACTCAATTCCCCGTAATCACTAATAAATTGCAATGTCCCCTGAGAGGGGACATCTGAGTGATATGCTAGAATTCCAATGTCCCCTGAGAGGGGACAGCGGAGTGCAAAGGGTTAATACACAATGGCTGGCTGCGTTTCCATTAACAAAGGAAAATTTCATTACACAAACTGCTGAAAATGGCAAGTGCCTGACATTCTGATATAAAACAATGCTCTGGAAGGTTGTCATTTCTCTGGTAATATGTTAAAATGACCACGTACTATTTTCATGCCACATTTGTAAGTGCTTCACCATACCTTGAAGGGAGTCATCAGTCACTGAAAGATTTAATAACCTAGGGCTGATGTCAACTCCCTATCTCAGACCACTGCAAACAAAAGTGGAGTTTGAATGCCTTCAGTCAATTACATACTGTAACAGTAAAACATACAGTTACGTTGGACTCTACCACATGAAAGATGATCAAGAACATTCAATGAATCGGCCGTGTGAAAATGTGCCCTCACTACATTGAGTTGATGGTGGCACAACTCTGCAAATATATTAAAAGCCACTGATTTGCACACTTTTTTAATGGGTGAATTGTCTGTTATATGAATTTATTTCAAGGTTTTGGTCAACCCCAAGCTTTTAATCTCAAAAAAAATCATTTTAATTATATGATAGTAAAAATTTGGATTTTTTAGATTCGCTGTTAAAAGTTAATGGAAAATGGAGCAATGTTCTGCTATTCCTAAATGTTAACTTTGCAGGATGCAGGATTCTTTCAGAATGAAGGGGAGACTTTTGAGTTGGGTTTCTAGACTGCCCCCCACTTTTAACTACTTCCAGTTTGTAGCTTCTAATACCCCTGATTTCATCTATTTGATCCAGACCTACTCAAATCACCTTTACTAAAATAAATAGCAATCTGTTGACAGGATACCTCCAAAAAACTCCTAAAATCTAGACATTCATCAGCAAGACTGAATGGTAAACCAATACTCAGATAATACCCAATATTACGTACTAATTCAGGTAATACACTTTTTAGAGCTATGATACATCAGAAATTTTACACTTCAAATCTAACCAGCAGGCCAAAGAATTCATTAATGCTAGTTTTCTCCCTGAGACAGGAAGACAGTTTGAATAATTTCCCCACTGATGGATGTTTCAGTCCCATGTCAAACGTAAAAAGTAGGGATTTTCTCCACTTTCAAAATAATATCTCTACATAAAATATAAAAATAGAGGTGATGTTCTTCTAAGCAAAAGGATTAAAACACTAAACTGACAATACTAAGGAGTTAAGGAAGTTACATCAGTTACAGAAGTCAGAAAACAAAGCAACTAAGCAGCTCAGCCACCTCCTAAATGGAAATGAACATGGGAGATTCTACTGACTTCTCTAGACTTGGCCTCTCCTTTCGTAACCTGAGAAGCCAGCAACTCTCCATCCCCTTCACAAGGTAGCTGTGAGAACCACACCAGAGGTCAGGGAAGCTGTTCAGCAGTAGGTGCAAAGCCTTCTGCAAATAGAAGCATAATCCCCATTTCACCCTGGAGAAACTCAATCTCTGTGATAAGCTACTGATCCACTCCCCCATGTAGGAAATTATCAGTCTGCTCAGGCTGCTGTCACAGAACACCATAACTGGGGGCTTAAACAACACGAATTTATTTCCCACAGTTCTGGCAGCAAGGAAGTCCAAGATCAGGGTGCTAGCCCGTTTGGTCCCTCACCAGGCAGAAGAGCACCATGTTCTTTCTCTTTTTATAAGGACACCAGTCTCAGCATGAGGCCCCACCCTCATGACTCACCTAAACCCAATCACCTCCTAAAGGCCTCACCTCCAGACACCAACATGGGCGGTTACTGGGCTTCAACCCAAGACCTTCAGAGAAACACAACTTAGTTCACAGCACTCTCCCATACAATTTCGTTAATGGCTATCTTTGGGCAGAATTAAACCTTTTTATAAAAATGTAAGTAGGGTGGGGAGATCTAAAGAATGGCAAGCTTTTAAAAGAGCTTAAGGCAGGCTACTGAGAGTCATACAGTTTAAAATAAAACAAATGAGCAAACGGGGATAATGACAATAGCTAAGATTTAGTCCCAGCATTTACCTATACCAGGTACTGCTCTAAGAACATTCCCTTTTACTCTCACAGTAACCACTTCACATTTTAGTGATTTCTAGAAGAGGACCCAGAACACACATGGGTGAAACAGGTTTGCTCAAATCACACTGCAAGTCTCACAGGTCACAATGGTCTGAACTCCATAAATACAGCATGTCGTCTATCTTTTCCTTGGGACAAAGGCAAGTTGCAGGGGAGAGAGGGAGGGGCTGAGGGTGAGACCATTAATGAGGAGTTCAAGTTCACTTTATAACTTTTATTAGATGCAGCCAAAATTTTATAAGCAAATACCTCAAATGAAACTTTACAACAAGGTTATAACAGTAACAGGGCTATACAGGATTCTAGCTAAGTTAAAAACAAACTGCATGCCCAGGAGATCAGCTCTTTCTAGCTCTAAGAGCTGAGAAGTTTTTCCCCTGGGATTTCACAAAGATTTTTCCGTGAGCCATGGCGAGCACCACAGGGAACCCCAGAACAAACCAGCCACTGCAGCATGAGTTCAATCCCCGGGCAGGGAGCTGACCCACATGGCACAGCAGACCTCTTCTGACTCACCCGCTGATCCCCTCAGCAGAGTACTGCAGTCAATCTGCTTGTTCTGTTCCCTACTCTGTCTCTGGTAAATCCTTTCACCTCCCACCCCCCTCCACACACACACCTGTGGCCTGTACCCCAGTTCTTGTATACATAAATGAATCTTTTTTTAAAAAAAGAGCTTGGTTGGGCCTCCCCGGTGGCGCAGCGGTTGAGCGCTGGGTTGCGAAGCTGCCCGCGGCCTCTGCGGCGCCGGTTCGATCCCCGGCTGCTCCCCGGCCACCAGGCAAGGGTCTCACATGGCGCGCAGACCTCTCCTGCCGCCCGCTGCTCCCCTCAGCAGTGTACTTCGGTCCTTCTGCCTGCTCTGCTCCCCGCTCTGGCTCTGGTGAATTCTCTCACCCTCCTGCGCTTCTGACTGTACCCAGTGCTTGTATAAACAAATATTTAAATAAATAAATAAATAAATAAATAAATAAATAAATAAATAAATAAATAAATAAATAAAAATAAATAGCTTGGTTATCGGCTTCTGTGTGTGAGCATTTTGGTAGTTAGTAAAAAGCACAAACTGGCCCAAATAAGAAATCATAAAGGCAATGTAGTATGAAGTAAGTATATCATTTCAACTGGTATTTCACTGAAGGCATACAAGTCACTTCAGCTGCTGAGGTTAAAAACCAGCACATTTAAATATATACCACTGTTCCTTATTGGCTATTTTAAAATTATTAGTAGATAATCTGGTGAGTGTGCAGTAAATACAGCTGCAAACACAGCAGCACAAACCATCTGGAGGCTTTTAACCTAAGCAACTTTCCAAATGCACAGTACAGTTACTCTACTTTGTTCTTTTGAAGCTCAATAGGCTCATATAAACTCACCTTTTTAAAAACACAACTACAAAGATCATTCGCTATGTGGAAAACAAGACATGAGAAACAGACTATTCACCGTTAGAACCAAGCAATTATTTCAGATCATTACTAGCGAAGATCATCTGATCACCCATACTTACTATTATATTCTTAATTCCTGACAAGTAACTACTGATTAGTACTCTTAAAATAAAATGTTTTCTACTTTCTAAAGGGATTCACATACATAAGCTCATCTTATCTCTAACCCTAAACACCACTGTCATATAAATCATCATAAAACCCTACCTAGAGAAAGCTGCTGCCACTGCCCCCCAAGGCATCGCCAGTTGACGCCCTTAGTCTCAACCTCTTTCAGTTAACTTCTATTGCTCCATTTTGTTTTCAAGATTGATTGATTTATTTATCCAAAAACCAGGGTACAGGCCAAATGCATCGGAGGGTGAGAGGATTCATCAGAGACAGCGGGGAACAAACAGGCAGACGGACAAAATACACTGCTGAGGGGAGCAGCGGGCGAGACAGGAGAGGTCTGCTGCGCCATGCGGGACCTTCGCCAGCCGGCCAGGATCGAACCGGCACTGCACAGGCTGCGGACAGCTTCATAGCGCTGCACTCAACCGCCGGCGCCACCAGGGGAGGCCCTTGTCAGCATTTTCTTACCATCCTCAAACTATATACCTTCTACACATCACCGGCCATCCTCCACCTCCTGGCTCCTCTACTTTCACAAAATCCTCATGGGTTCCACTGCCTCCTGATTAAATAAAGGCATGTTTTCAGTTTTTATTCTCCAGTCCAGAATCCAGACTAAGAGATTCTACTGTCACTCCCAATTTTGCTTTATTACCCCCACCCCAACTCCTTGCTCAACTCTGAAGCATTCTCCTTGTTTTATATTGCTTTACCTTTCACACCCCTCTTTTAAAACCGCTTCCAGGGCCTCCCCGGTGGCGCAGCGGTTGAGCGTTGGGTTGCGAAGCTGCCCGCAGCCTCTGCAGCGCCGGTTCGATCCCCGGCTGCTCCCCGGCCACCGGAGGAGGATCCCACATGGCGCGCAGACCTCTCCTGCCGCCCGCTGCTCCCCTCAGCAGTGCACTTCGGTCCTTCTGCCTGCTCTGCATCTCGCTCTGACTCTGGTGGATTCTCTCACCCTCCCGTGCTTCTGACTGTACCCAGTGCTTGTATAAACAAAACAAACAAACAAATAAATAAAACATGCCTCTATAAAATAAATAAATAAAACCGCTTCCATTTCCTCCTCTTTCCAGAATTTTTTCTTTGCCAAAAACTACATGTACAAGCATTACCTCAGCACTACCTCCTTCCATCTGAGATTCAATAGAGTGCCCTCCAGTAAACAAACCTCAGAAGTCATGTGGGTCACCAAGCTAGGGTTTGGGGAGACAAAGGGAGGCTCTTTTACTAAAGCCACCTCTTAAGGGAAGAGAAGTGGACAAATTAAGAACAGGGGGTCAGGATCTGGCTTGGCATCCTGGCCTCACCCCTTGCTAGCTATGGGTCTTTGGTGAAATCATTTAACCTCTCCACACCTCAGTTTCCTCCTGAGAGCCTTACAGGGATTTTAACTTGCAAGAATTAAACACTCTATACAGTAGACAAAGGGATAGTTAGAAAATGAAGTCGTTCACGATCCCATCACCCACAGAGGAGCACTATTCACAGTAGTGATGTTTCTAATCCTTTTCCTCTGCCTCTGGGCATAAATATATGTGCCCAACTGGCATCATATTGCATAAACATTTTGGTATCCCCAATTTTTTTCCACTACCTTTGTATTATATATTTTATAGTATGATGATTTTTAATGGCAGCATAATGTTTCCTTTTATGGATGGGCATGATTCAAGGTTCTCCTACTGAATCCTAGGGCAAGTTAAGGATAATGAGGCAGCCTCAAGGACAGTGCAGGGACTTCAGGAGAGTTAAAGGAGGCTCCAAAGATAAGGACCACAAATTCCAAAGGAGACTAGTCAAACACCCCCAGGACTTACGACATTAGGGACTTACTTTATGGCCTAAGGGTCAACAAGACATTCCAAATAGAGGGCAATGAAGAATAAAAGGGCTGGGACACAGAGACTTAGTTCTGGGCACAGAGACATTTAGGCGGTGAGTGAGACCACCGAGAACTAACCAATCACAAAGAGACAGGTGGGGCTTTAGAATAATTAGGGGGAAAGGTATATATTCCCGGGCCTCCCCTGGTGGCGCAGCGGTTGAGCGCTGGGCACTGGGCTGCAAAGCAGCCCGCAGCCTCTGCAGCGCCGGTTCATTCCCCGGCCACAGGTGAGGGTCACACACACACACCCAAAAAAAGGGGGTATATATATATATATATATATATATATATATATATATATATATATATTCCCTGAGACACGACTCCACTTTGGCTTCCTTGCCCCTCCCTGGCCTGATTCCATGACCTGGAAGTCCCACTTTATTTGTACCTTTTCTCCTCAATAAACTTTTTCTTTCTCTAAACAAATCTGCCTCTTCTCGTTTGCTTGCCTGAGCGTCTGTGAAGTTCCTGCTGCGGCTTCGTGAGACACCAACCTGGGGTGGTCTAGTGGCTGGGACTCAGCGCTGCCCCTGCAGCCTGGGATCCGTTCCTGGCTGGGAGACTAGGCCTGAACACCTACAATTCCGGTATCACTACTGTTGGGCACTTAACTGACAAATCGCTATCTTTCCTTTATTTTATTTTTTCTTTCCCAAAAAAAGTTTTGACCTCCTCCATTCTACCTGTGAGCCAAAAACAGTTAACAAAGGTTAACAAATAATCAAAAACTGTGAAAAACACATTTTTATCTGGAAGAAAGTAAAGTGGTATTAAGCTTTTAAAAATCACTGGCATGCCCAGGAGTTACTCTTACAAGTGTCTCAATCATCAGGGTTCTTTTGGTTCCAATGGAATATAAGTGATGTGCGGACAAGGGGCTTCATACTTTTTCATACATCAGCAACTAAAACAGTACCTAGAACCTAATCAGTGCTCATTATATTAGGTATTAGCCATTACATGCCAAGCATACTTCATACATTTTGCACACCCTCTAAGGTAGATTTATTATTTTTGCCCACCATCACAAAGAGGTTAAATAACATCCTAAGTCTCACAGCGGGTAAAGTGGAGAAACAGGACTAGACCTCAAGACATTCTGAATAAACTGATCAATTACACCAGCAGAGTGCCACTCAATAGCATTAAAACTTGACTATGATTAGACTGATTTTTTCCTACTAAGAGTCAACATCATTCTTTTTCATTACAAATATGTCAACTATATCAAGGATTAAGTAAATTTTGCAGGGCAAGTCTATACAACCCTTAATCATGATTATATTTGGAATAACAAAAAAAATACATAAAATACATATGGTCTCCAAAAGAAAAACTACTTAAAAAATAACTTTTTTAAATAATCTGTTTGGATAGAAGGTACTTATTTCCCCCCATTTTTCCTTGGATTGAGCAGTTTCTTCTACTAACCTGAATGTTTTGATTTCCTTTAATTAAACACTTTCTAGATCAATTACATTGAAGTTATACTGAAATTTTCTACAAAATGTTGTGCCCTTCCTCGTTGCAGGTTGTTCTAAGGACCCGTTTCTCCAACAGCATCACAGTTAGCTTTATGTACAAACAGATGTCAGTTAGCTTTGCCTTTCTTTGACTTCTGCACCTTTCTCCTCCCCAACCACCCCCCCAACACAGTGGACAGTTTCAGAAGCCTTCTCAATAACGGTGGGAAAAGCCTACCTATGTTCAAGAGTTAAACCTACTCAATCTTAAATACTTACAATAACTTGAAGCCAAAAACATTTAAGGTGCCACAGATGGTCCCATAGATGCACGTGTCTATTAATCACCCCTCCCATCACCAAACTGAGTCAAAGGCTCTCTCAGTTCCTCTGATGCAGGATACCAAGAGTAAAAGACAGGGAGGCATTCTGCCCTTGTTAATTCCTTTGATGTTAATATCCATTTCTGCTTGACTTTTACAAACTAATCCTACGCTAGCAAATAAACCAGCTTTGAAAAAAAAGAAAAAAAATACTGGCTTTCCATGTCATAAATGGATGGTTTCACTGGCTACTCAGACTAAACAATAGCAAGCAAAACCCTGTGACCTTGGGAAAGCACAGTAAATGTAATACCTACTAATAAATTACATGGTTTACCAATTTCCTAAAAACCAAAGATAAATTTCTCAAAGTAAACTATTACATGAGTAAACAAAAGCTCATCTTGTTCTATTATTTGCTTAAAGGCAAGCACAGCGCAGTGGGAGAGGGATTAAGAAACACAGCAGAAAGCTCCAGTGTAAGATAAAACTCCCGGGCAGAAGCGGCCAGGGCTGCCTGACCTAACAGCTGTACAGAGTCGCACTAATTACAGTGGAAAGCTAGTCTGCAGAACACCCCGGCCATTCACTGACCGGGATGACAAGCTGACAGGGCTCACCTTCACACTCTACCCCCACACCCATCCTCACGCCCCCAGGCCTACCATGTCCACGGGCACAGAGCTGAATGTATTCTCATTTTAAAATACATATACACTTCAGCATTTCGGAAATAATCACACCGTGTGGACTGGAACATGTCCCGCAGGCTATAAAAGCCCATGCACACACAAAGAAGTGGCAGGGCTGCATTACGTCAGCTCTTGCCTCAATTCATAAATGCAAAACCACAAGACAAAAGTCTAAACGACCTTTTTTCTGGAAACCGTCTTAGAATGAATGTAGGCCGAGTCTTTATGTCATGAAACAGAACCCGGCGACGCATCACTTTCAACAGTCACGGGGAGGTGAAAGCATACTCCCAGTCATTCTGTCACGAACCCAGAGCCTGTACCCTCACTGCGAAATCACAGGGCTGGGAAACAGCAAATGCAGGTTCCTGGCTGCTACTCCCACTCCCGTGCAGTTGCTGTGGAGCCTCTAAAATGTCTGCCTCGTGTTACTTTACTCGGCGACGTGAACATTCAGAGAGGGAGCGGCTCGCGGCGACATCCAGCACAGGCAGGAAAAGGTCGCGCCGGCTGGGCATCGGGAAACGGCTCACGGGACGTCTTCCCATCGCCAGGTGCAGGTCCCGGCGACTCTGCATCTGGAGCTCCCAGCAAAAGGAAAGAAAGGAACAGGAACAATGGACTGGTTTGGGCAGAGAATTCTCAGGCCCTGTCAACTGCTCTCAACTTTCCACGCAGCGGCCTCAACCGAGAAGCGCACACGCCCGATTCCAAAAGGAGAACTCACCCCCGCGGCCGCGCTCGCTCACCCACAGGCCATGTTTTCCGTCCCCGCGCGGCCAGAGAGGCCCGGGCGGGCCCCGGGCGGGCGCGTCTGAGTGACCCGGGCGCGGGCGGAGAAGCCACCACGTCAGGCCGAAATTTTTTCCCAATTTAAACTTAAAGCCGTTTCCCTTAAAACTATCTCCACGCTTTAGCTTCTCCGCCCCTGGAGTCGCGCGAGCGACAGGACAGCCCAGTCCACAAAATTCTTTTTTTTGTTTTCATTTCAAGTTTAACCCTAAACCCACCCGCAGAGGCCGCCCGGCTCCCGCCCGGCGGCGCCCGCTCTCCTCACACGCCCCCCCCCGTCCCGCCCGCCCGTCCCGTCCCGCCCGCGCGGGGGAAGCCGCCGCCCCGCCGAGCCGCCCGCCCGCCGCCCCGCCCGCGCACCCACCTCCTCGCGCCCGCGTCCAGCCTGGCGGCCGGCGGGGCCGCCTCCCGCCTCCGCCTCCGCCTCCGCCTCCCGGCGCCGCGACGCGGGCTGGCGGGGACGGGCGGGGCGCGGGCCAGTCCCAAGCTCCGAGGCTCCCGCGGCCCGGCCGACTCCCGCGCCCCGACGCCGAGAGACGGGCGCAGCCTCGCGGGCGGCCGCAAAACCCGGGCTGGAGCGCGCCCCGCCCGCCCGCCCGCCCGCGCCCCAAGCCCCGCGCCCCCGCGACGGCCGCCCCCGCGCCGGGCGAGAGAGGCGCCGCGGGCGGGACCCTGAGGCGCCGCGCCCCGGGCCGGCAGCGCCCACACCCCGCGGCGGGACCCACAGAGGCCGGGAACACGCGCCCCGGGGCGCGGAGCCGGCGGGAGCAGCGGCGTCTGGAGACCAACGGCAGTTCCGACCCCAGGTGCCCGCAGCTCGGGGGCCAGCCGGGGTCACGTGTTCACGGCTTCGATTCTTTTTCCACAAGAAAATCAAGATCGTCTGCTGGACACGACACGGCGCGAAATGAACCTGAAGCCGAGCAAACGCCCAGCCCTCGCCGAAGTGCCTGACAGGGACACCCAGGCCACGAGCCACCGCAGTCCAGACCCTCCGCGGAGTCCACAGTTGCAGCCCATTTCAACTCCGTTGCAAATTAGTTTCCTCTCCCCCCCCAACGCAGCAGGCACGCCAACTTAATAGATTTTGCCAGATTCAATGTACATTTACGCATGCACTCCCTAGAAGTGAGTCAGGATCATGTCCTTTTAAATAAGACACACACTCTATAAATAAATTTTCAAATCATATTCCTATAGACAATGCACTCACCATATTAAACTCACAGTCAATCCAAATTTGAAAGTTGCAAGCTCGAAACTGAAATGATCACCTTTGGCATCGTCAATATTACACCTTTTGTCTTGCAGGCAAGCGCCATGGAACGCCCAAATAGTTTTGTTAATGTTATTTATAAACGTATCGGACATTCCCAGGTCCAATAAAGTAGCTGAGTTATTAAACTGACTCTTACCAACAAGCACAAATTTTAGACAGATTAAGTGATGTGCCCAAACACTCTCCCCCAATGGGGAAGGCAGAATATAAATTCTGCTTCTATTGTTATCTACTTGTATTGTTCCTTTAATGGAGAAGGCAGAAGCTAGCCTATAAGCTTAGACTAGAACCCCGAATCTGCCTTGCAGGCAGGTAATCAAACTGACATGCTCACTTTCTATTTAGACATCATTAAGCTGATCCCTTTCAAGAAAAATCGAGTTATTCTACAGAAGATAGAAGTACTATCTAAAACTGCTAACAACGCATGTGCTGAGAGCAAGAGCTGATGAAGCAGAATGCCACCCCCACCCCGGAAGGTGGCTGTGATCAACACAAATGGGGTGGATACAAATCAATACTATCTTGTGCCAGTGTAGCTCTGTATGAGCTCCTCTAAACACCATTCGTCCGTGAAACCATTCTAAGGGGACTTGCAACTTGAAAATCAGCTTTCATGACCAAGTAGCTGGATGGGGGCAAAGGGAACAGACCATTTAAAAGGTGCTGGCTTACCCCGAGTTGGTATGGGCTGGTGAGAACAGCCAAACTATTCTTTTTTGTGAATTCACACTGTAGCTAGTCTCTCAAGAACCCTAAATGCTTTGAAAGCACTTTATGACGCCTGTATTCCTTAGTATTTGTCTCGCGCCCTCTGCTAAGCCCCCCAGACGCAGTCCCCCAACCTTCCAGTAATACCGAAGTTTCCATTTTCCCCCAAGGGGCCACGATTTCTACCACAGGCATCAGGGCTTCTTCCCCCTAAAGCAGGAGTATCTCCTCGGTGCTCCCTCATGCCCCCTATTTCTCCCAAACACTCAGTTTAAAGCAAACTACTTCCTGAGACCTCGGGTCAGAGCAGCTTTCCCTGAGGACCCATCCTGGGTCACGTTCCTTTGGGATAGGTTCTCAGGGAAATGTGTTTCTTTCCTTTGAAGCATTCATCTCAGCCTGTAATTCACTGGTGTAATTTTCTGATTAATGACCATAGCCCCCTTTAGACAGTGAGAACCATTAGAAAAGCTCTGTATGTTTGCCCATCATCAAATACCGGATGTCAAGCACACAGGTCTGTGGAATGAATGCGTGAACTAAAGACAATGACTCAGTTTCACACATGTTGTATGTTCTCTGCACGGTTCTTGGCACCTCATTGTGCATCTGTGCAAAGAAACAGCATGTCTTTCATTAACCTTTTTTAAAAAAAAGATTTATTTATTTATGCACACAAGAATGGGGGGTACAGGCCAGAGGTGTGGGGTGGGGTGCGGTTTGAAAGGATTCACCAGAAAATGGGGAGCAGAACAGGCAGATCTACTGAAATACACTGCTGAGGGGAGCAGCAGGGAGACAGGAGAGGTCTGCAGCGCCATGTGGGTCAGCTCCCAGGCCAGGGATGGAACTCATGCTGCAGTGGCTGCGGATAGCTTCATAGTGCTGACACTTAACCCCTTGTGCCACCAGGGAGGCCCTCTTTCATTAACTTTTAACTCTAGTAATAGAAGGATTTTTATCCCTGCTTTGAAGAGATGTAAATAATTGTACCCAGAGTAAAGCATAAAAAGAGACCCAAGTCAGGGTCTCATTTGGAAGCTGCACTTATTTTAGGAGTTAACAGGAGTCACAGAAGCCATCATTAATGTACTCAAGCCAAATTCTTCCTACTTACCTGCCATTTAAGGAAGAGGTAAACAGCAGCAGGTAAACTGGATAGACTACTAAATCTTGTGCATACCCACGGAACAAAAACCTAAAAATTCAAAAGCACGCTGTTGACTAGTTTGTCTTGAACACTTCTGTAAAAGGAAAGGCACTGCCCAATTCTGTAAATGGGGGCAGAAGGGTAATCCTCACCTCTCTTTTACATGAACTTCTTTATTTTCAGCTTCTTTCTCTCTAAAAGACCTCTATTTCCTTGTTTCATAAAAGCTCTTTTGATCTGAGGATTCTGAGTCAGGGGTGACAGACCATTCGGAAACCACCCTCCCCAACTCTTCAAAGAGAACAGTTCATTTTAAACCCCATTAATGTAAGGCTATAAATTAAAATATCTGTAGAGGAGAAACATGAGTTACTACAAGAACAATTGCTTAGATGTCTTGCACATGAGCACAAGAAAAAGTGAAAGAACTGTGTGGGGTGAATGAAAAAAAAAAAAACTATTAGATATATATTCCCCCAAGTTAATCTTCATTTTTATTTTCAGCATTTCACATGGCATTTAGTTGCCACATGCTCTCACCCAGGGCCTTGTCAAGCACTGCTCCCTTCTGTCCTAAGTTCCAATCCATGTGAATTCCAGCTCCAGGTTTTATAATACCCTTCATTTTTCAAAACAACTCTACTCTGTCAAGTTGAGTCCCATTAACAGATAATAAGGAGAGGACAGATGGGTTAGAAGCAAAGCACTCTGTATTCTACAGGCCTCAGCATGCAGCCAAGTGCGTTGACATCTGACTTTGCCCTAGCAGTTATAATTAAATACAAAATCTAGTTAAACTAACATTAAAGCTGTGCCTGGGAACAGGACAGGGGAAATGTGAAGTGTGACCTCAGCACTAGCTGAACAGGGCAGGGCTAATTCTCGGTGTTCACTCTCTCCACCACTCCTGCCAGAGCAAGGAAGGTTGGCCAATTCTTCTAAAGATGGTGGTCACTACCCTGCGACCATTTTACATGAAAGCTTAAAAGTAAAAGTAACATCTAAAGACGATGGGTGGGCCTCCCTGGTGGAGCAGCAGGTTGAGCGCAGCGCTGAGAAGCTGTCCACAGACTCTGCAGTGCCGGTTCGATTCCTGGCCGGTCAGGGAGATACCCACATGGTGTGGCTGACCTCTCCTGTCTCTCCCACTGCTCCCCTCAGCAGTGTTCTCGGTCCATCTGCCTGCTTTACTCCTCGCTCTGTCTCTGGTAAATCCCCTCACCCTCCTACGCCTCTGGCCTGTACCTGTGCTTGTATAAATAAATAAATCTTTAAAAAAAAAAAAAACTTAAAAAAAAAATAAAGATAATGGGTAAAGTCAACCAAAATTAAAACTATGGAACTGAGACCATCACCATTCTTTTCTACAGCATTGGATCAAATAATTTAGCTTACCCCACTAACAAAATTCCAGAAGGATACCAAAGCCCTTCAGGCAGACAGCAGCTGAATCACAGGGGGCAGTGTTGGTACTAGTGAGCTATGCCTGCAGAGTATCCCAGAAGAGGAAGTTTTGTTTTGTACTACAATGCAGAATATGAAGCTAGAATTTTAAGCAAAACAGCTTCTTTCACTTTTCCAACTTATAAAATGGCACCAGACAACAAAACCTCCCGAGTTTTCAAGAAGATGAAATAAAAATAGATTGCCCTTTTAAAGCTTTTTGGATGACATTGCTGTCGTTGCTGTTTAATGTTCCTCCAGAAAATCGACCACCACCACTCACCCAAAATGTACGTATACAAAAACTTAAAAACAGATATTCATTTGTCAGGGAAGTCAGCCTGATTTTTTATTTCATGAAAATGAAATTCCACTATTCATGCCCCATGGCGACCTGCTTATCTCACCTCCCAGCTGACCACTGACATCAGACCCCTTTTATAGCTGGCAGAATTCTACTGCGGGAGTGCCATAATTAATCCCCTACTTGCTACAACAAATTTCTTATGTGCTTCTTTGTGCGTATATGTAAACTGTGGAAATCTACAGTTCAGTGGAGATGCAGCTTTAGTCAGAGATTGCGTGAAACTATCCTTCAGGAAGCTGGGCCAATTTCTGCTCTTCCCAACTAAAGGCCCTGTTCCCACCCCTGCATTCTGGTGGTTTGAGTTTATATATTACGCCCACTCCTGGATGTGCAAGGATTCCTGATCATTCTTTATTCTTTTCACAATTCCTTCTAAATAGAAGAGTTAAAATCCAGCCTCTTCTCCTCACCTCTGCACTCTTTTTTTTTTTTTTTAAACAGAGGCATGTTTTATTTATTTGTTTGTTTGTTTGTTTATACAAGCACTGGGTACAGTCAGAAGCGCAGGAGGGTGAGAGAATTCACCAGAGCCAGAGCAGGGAGCAGAGCAGGCAGAAGGACCGAAGGACACTGCTGAGGGGAGCAGCGGGCGGCAGGAGAGGTCTGTGCGCCATGTGGGACCCTCCTCCGGTGGCCGGGGAGCAGCCGGGGATCGAACCGGCGCTGCAGAGGCTGCGGGCAGCTTCGCAACCCAGCGCTCAACCGCTGCGCCACCGGGGAGGCCCACCTCTGCACTCTTACATGAGACGATTCCCTCTAAAGCTGCTCCACTTCACTGATCACAGATTTTTCCTTATTCGCCTGAGCATGCGTCGTAGCAACAGATGACCACAACGGTATTCCACACTCTCACATCACCCCAAGTCAAATCAAAACCTTCTTTCCCTCATGTACTGCTTTCACCAACAAAGTCCAATGATGCGCGTGTCGCCCTGGTGGATGTATTAACAGCATACGCTCTCTTTAAAAAGAATTATGATATATCCTAAAATGTATGTGAATTCAGAATTAGCATATCAAACATAAAATACCTCTCAGCTTTATAGCTGCTGAATGACTTATTTTAATGATAGGTGTTTATCACCTTAAATCCATAGTTGACCAAGTTTTAAATACAAATCAAGGTAAGGCTTACTTACTATTATGAATTTTAAGACTAACTTCCTAACTACCTATCCATTTATTTATCACATCACTTTCTATTCAGTCAACTCACACAGTTATAAAGGTGCTTGCCGAGATATAAAACTTAAATTAGGTTGATGATGATAACTATATCTACAGGGGAAAAAAAACTTATAAACCATGAATATATGTTGCAAAATTCAGCAAATATTTCAGAGTATTAGGGGAAAGTGAGTTTTATATCTTTTAATATCAGAACTTACATTTACTCTTTTTTATTTAAGAACGAACTTTATGAGTATTTTCAACCTAGATACTGTTGTAATCTAACAATGTACTCTTGAAAAATTACCGGAAGAAACATTAGATCCTAAAAATACCAAAGAAGACAACGTTTTGTAAACTATAAACAACAGGCCTCCCTGGTGGCCTAGGAGTTAAACCTGTGCTATCTCTGCTAAGGCCTGAGTTCAGCCCCCAGCCAGGGAACTGACCCACATGGCACAGCAGACCTCGCCCGTCTCCCCGCTGCTCCCCTCAGCAGTGGATTTCAGTAGCTCCTCTTGCTCGGCTCCCCACTCTGTCTCTGTGAATCCTTGCACCTCTGGACTACAGCCCAGTTCTCCCACAAAAAAAAACAACTATGAACAGCACATACGGCAAAATTAAATGTACAGGTACAGCATTATTGTTGGATGTTAATTACAGCTTTTCTTTCTGCTTTACACTTTCTAACATAGACTCAAACATGTATTTGAATGACAGCTAATTCGTATTTAAAGTATTATTTCATGAAATACAATATTATCTACACAATTAAATATATTTCTGGAAAAAAATCTCACAGCTTATGACACCAAATCTCAATTTTTTAAGAACACTGAGCAGAAGCACTAGCTCCAGCAGGCACCTAAGGCAAACTCCTCTGATACAGCAAGTCAAATCAAAGGTCAGGACTGGGGTAGGCAGCCCTCTCGAGATGGAGGAAGTGAAACAAGTCTGAAAGCAGCAAGAGAAACAGCGACACAGGGCGGCTTCTCTTTCCTTCCCTCCCCTCCCCACCCCTTTCTTTTCTTTTGGAGGAGAGAAGGGTTAAGGGTGAGTTAGATTGTCAGGAAGACAGATTTTGAACATCCATCAGTTTAATTTTAACTCACTAGGAAAAGCAAATACTTGGACTGCAGGAAACACAATTTAGTACAAAGGAAGACTCAATCTAGCTCCTAACATTTACATCATTTGATTAATAATAACAGTAAGTAAACACCAATCTTTCCCTCCCCCACCCCCATCTTCAGAGCTTTGTTAACTTCTACAACGAAAAATAGTGTAGTCCTAGCCACAGACTCTGGTACGTTTAAACAATTATAACGTAAAGCATGTTCATTCTCACAAGTGAAAGGAAATGACTACCAAATGCTTCCTTTACAATCTCTCCAGAATAAGCCTGATCCTTTAATGCGAGATTTTCCTGACATTCCACTTGTAGCAGACACTGGAACAGACTTATGAAAAGCTGACTTGGTTCTATTATGTTTTCTTTGAAGGCCTCAAAAAGATCAAACATGAGTCCAGTACTATTTACATTTTTTGTGCATTCATTACTTTTATTCACAAGGGCTTTAGGAAATTCAATAGATTTCTTTTTTAATAACAATAACCACAGGATGTAGCCACAGCTGTATTGGTCTTTTTCTGTGGAAGGTCAGAAAAGCTTTAAAAACAGGAAGTCCATGCTATAAGGTTGAGAAACGTTTGTTTTGGCCCTCTCTGGCTTTATGGTTGCAGTTGGCGGTCAGGTGTTATGAAAGGCTAGTTTATTCTTTCTAGTGAAGGACTAAGGTCCCCTGGTAAAAGATCCAAAAATGCCCAAATAGAAAAGCACCTTATCCTCAAATAAGACTAGTCATAAAATCTGAACAATAATTCTTCATAGATACCCTTCAACATTAAATAGGAAATAACTGAGTAAGTGTAGGAGGAAGGCTCTTGTGATCACTATGAAAGCAAAAGAAAAACCACGGTAACCAATGCTAAGAGCCACCTAGTGACAATTAGCAGTTAGAACCTATACTTTCCATTGGATACATGTTTTCTCTATTGATTAAACCTCATTTTTATATTAATCATTAGAATCAAATATAATAACAATCTTTCTGGAACTCTAGTTATAAAACACTAAATCAATGCAAATTAAGTTTTAAAAAGTTTTTTAACACCAAAAAAATGGTTGTTTCTAAGCTATTGTTTTTTTTAAAAAAATTAGAGTGCCAAACAATTCATAGTATATCCAACATCAAAGATATTTCATGATTTTATTCCTTATATACCCTTTTTTTAATTTTCTTTTTATTTATTTTTTTTATTTCTTATATAGCCTTTATAAAAGCTAAATGAATGACATGTGTGCACTCCATTGTGCATAAAATTAAATGTATTATAAAAATTTTCTGGCAAGGGCCTCCCTGGTGCGCATGGGGTTAAGTCTCAGCACTATCAAGCTATAACCAGCCACTATGACATGAGTTCAATTCCCGGCCAGGGAGAATACCCACATGGCGCAGCAGACCTCCCCTGCCTCGCCTGCTGCTCCCCTCAGCAGTGTCTTCAGTCCGTCTGCCTGTTCTGCTCCCCACTCTGTCTTCGGTGAATTTTCTCACCCTCCCGCACCTCCGACTTGTACCCCAGTTCTTCTATAAATAAATCTTAAAAAAAAAAAAGACTATTATCACAAAAATGTGTCATTTACCCTGTAGTATATGAAGAAGGCAAACAAATCAGTGATTTTCTACTTGACATTGACACCTAACCTGGGATGTTTTTTAATGTTTACCTGCACAATAACCCTACTGGGGACAGACCTACCTCCAGTTCACAGATGGTGTAAGACATTCCCCTTAAACAAGGGGGTGTTCTTATTTCAAAAAGCAACACTGTAATAACAACTAACCCTATAAGATTCTACCAGTTTTCACTGTAGTATACACTCTAACAGCCCAGCTTCTTTCCTGCAAATAAATACAGCCATGCCTTCAAAATTTTGAGGAAAAGATGGCATCCAACTAAAATTCTGCACCCAACCAATGAACTGAGTATAAAATGAAGACATTTCCAGACATAAACAGCCTCAAAACATTTACTTCTCAATAATCATTTCTCAGCTAGTTACCCCACAAGAAAGAAATGACCCCACATGAGAGGGGGAAATCAAACACACACCTGTGAAAAATTAATTCAAGGGGAGCCCCAGAGTGACACAAAAGATCCCTTCCTTCCAAGAGCTGGAGGCAGATCCAGATGTTAAAATCCAGACAAACTGTTCTGGGAAGGATACCACCAAGAATGATTTATAGATTCCTTATTTTCCATTACATTGAGAGGAGTTTTATATATTCAGTAGTTTTTGTGGAAAATATGAGCTTGATTTGGAGATAGGAACATGTAAAACTAAGCAGAGAATTATTAGCTACAGAAAAGAAGCTGAAGAAGTCGTACAAAAGGAATCAGCCCCAGGACCGTGTGCTTCTTCTGCAGCAGCACATACAGCGCAGTAACAGAAGCTCTCAGCCGCCACCTAGCCACTGGAGCACCACTTATGTTGGCAAAACAGAAGACAAGAAAGTAGGCAATAAAAAATGGCTAAATCCTCATTTCTAGCAAACAACATCTAAAATAGAAAATAAAAACATAAGCATATTCTTCATCAATTTTGACATAATAAAAGAAATTATTTAAAGTTTCATCTGGAGTGAGGGAACCAAGGATGGGAAGATGGAACAGGAAACTACTAAAATAAAATACTTTCAACACATTGTGTGTGTGTGTGTGTGTGTGTGCAGTGCAGACATGCATCTCCTAGATAAAATTAAATATTAAAACGTTGCTGAAAGGTCTTAGCTATTTCTTCTGAAAAATTCAGATATATAATTAGCATTTTATGATATGCTTTGGTTATCTGGTGAATAGAACTATAAATTTCAGAAATTCAAATTTTTCTAAAGATTTATTTATTTATGTACATAAGAGCTGGGGTGTAGGCTGCACCATACTGTTTCAACCTAATACTTTTTTTTAAAGATTTATTTTTATTTATTTATGCATATAAGAACTGGGGTGTAGGCCAGAGGTGGTGAGAGGACTCACCAGAGACAGAGTGGGGAGCAGAACAGGCGGATGGACTGAAATCCACTGCTGAGGGGAGCAGCGGGGAGACAGGAGAGGTCTGCTGCACCATGTGGGTAAATAAGCTCCCTGGCCGGCCCGGGATCAAACTCATGCTGCAGTGACGGGCAATAGCTTAAGAGCACTGTCTTTAACTCCTGCACCACCAGGTAGGCCCTATAACCTCAAATTTTTTTCAAGGAAGACCATACAATCACAAAGAATCAAAAAAGAAATGCTACGATGACCAATTCAATCACCGTAATGTTAGTATGCATACATGAGAAACGTCATGAAAAGATTTTTTTAAATAAATGCTATGAAAGTACAAATATATACTACCTATTTACAAAAACCTTGAAAATTTTAAACTACTTTTAGCATCTCATCGTTTGTTCATCCAAAGTTTATCCATAATCAGCACATGGGATATTTTTTAAGTGAGTAAGACAGTTAAAGGAAAATCAGCGATGTTTTCAAATACTGGTCTGAGGCAATCTGCAAGGTTACCATTAGGTTAGCAGTGATGTTTCAGTATCTCCCAAAGACCAGGCCTTGTCTTTGATCTTACAGCAGAATTGTAACGCTGCTGGTTGTCAATAAAGAGTGTCCATGCACACCTCATAGGTTCACGAATAAACTTCTAAGAAGACCTAGATTAAAGCTTGGCAAGCAGTTTCTCATGAAAGAAAATCTGCTTCCAGTTTGACAGAACTAAATGTGCCAAGTGGCAAATTAATAAGTGGGAACACATTTAAAGGTCAAGCTTTGAAAGTATCCAATGACTCAGAGCAGCAAAACAAATACCGGACACCCATTTCACTTGCCATCTGCAGAGATTCAGACGGGGAATTTTACATGACCACCAAGAGCTACTAGGATAAACTTCGAAAGGAGACAGACATACAGTCCCTGGATTTCCATTAGAGAAAGGACTGGGAGGAAATCGGAGTGAATCCCACCTTCAGCATCAAAAGCGACAGAAAGAGTCCAGTAATTCAGGGACACTGCCCTTGTGCAGGCCGCGCTGCATGTGGTAGCGCCCGTGGGATGCTGACGTGTGCGCTGCAAGTGGTGACTGAAGAGTCAATTAAGTAGTGGGAAAGGGCTCGCAGCAAAAATTCCAACTAAAAATAATCCATTTACAAGAGGGCAGCACGAGAAAAGCTGGCTGAACTATAATCAAAGTCTGTATTTCCAGTTTCAATAGTAAACACAGTTGCTAAGAGTGGTTACCCCACGAGGCCGTCAGCGCGTGCAATTTCAAGTAAGAAACCTCTGTTTTGCCAATAGTGTCCTTGTGATACTCTCCATTTCTTGTGCAGACAGAGGAACGTGAGAGTAAGAGCAAGAGCAAGAACTTAGAAAATATCGGGCTTTCACAAAAATTCCTAAAATTATAAATTCTAAAACTATTACATTCCTAGACTTTACAGGTCTCTCAAGGTCAGAGGAGACCGTCGCCTCTTCCTCTGCTGGTTTCTGTCCCTGACAGCTGAGGCAGTGTGTCGGTTCCACACTGAAGAGTGACAAAACTCACAAAATCAAGTCAACTAGATGGGCAAACGCGGAAATGTCTTACAGTTTTTGAGAAAAACGCCACGGCGCCAGCCAACGGCCTCTCACCTCAAGCGGGGAACCAGTGGGATTTTTTCAGTTCTGAGGATAAAAGTGTTGTTTCCTATCACCAACGGTGAGGTGCAGCCCTTCGGGGTTTTCACACGTCCGTAAGTGACGAATGATGCGCTCCTCATCCCGCCTAGTGCTCTACACCTTGACTCAGCGCCCCAGTCCTTGGGTGGTTCGCCCAGTAGGAAAGGGTGTGGGCCCTGGAGCCAGCCAGGGTTGTCCCTGCTCTACAATTCGCCCGCAGGGTAAGTCTCCATGTGGTCATCATAAAATGTGATTGACAGTAACTACCACGTACAGATTTCATGGGGATGGATGAATCATTCAAGAGCCGAGCGCCAGGCCCGCAGGAAACACTCAGGGACGCTGGGTGCGACGAGCACCGTGGTGGGGGACTCCATCGTGGACGCACTGGAAGAACGTGCGTAAACCAATCAGCCAGGGCTTCAATCGCCCCATCAGCGAGGTCAGCACTCTGGTATTAGTTTACAAAGCACATCACTCTGTAAAGAGAGGGCGAGGGGAGCGAGAAAGGGCAGTATTTTGCTTTTCATTCCCACTCCTGCGCCTCTGCTACATTATTTATATGAAGGGAGGAGGGGCTGTGTCTGGACAGACGCCTGCTGGGTCCTGCCAGCAGAGCATCTCCCACACAGGCAGCGCCCGTCTCAGCAGCAAACCCCTCCCCTGACAGCCCCCAGCCTTCAGCACCCGTCCTGGCACGGAGGAGGCAGCGGAGACACAGGGCGGCAGCCCCATGTGAAACGCCACTGTCTCAGCATTCTGCACATACATTTTGACGGAAAGAAGTGATCCATCACTGAATGATTCTCTGTACGCCCAACTCATGCCCTTAACGTATTAAATATCCAAAGAGACCCAAGAAATATTAGAGACAAAGGAGGGGGAAACAAAGCTCCATTTCCAATAGGCACCCTACTACAGCAGAACTAATGAAATTATGGAAATAACCCCAATTTACATAACAGAGTCACAAATGATGGGGACATGGCATCCACTTAATTCAAATTAGAGGAAAGACATGTCCACAAAGGAAAATTTCTAGAGTCAGAACCTCCAAAATTCAAATAATTTTCAAATTTGAATTTCAAATATTTTCCTCATTTCCCCCCCTGGATTCATAAAAGGAGACCTACCCACTCCCGTTTTCACACTTCAAACGTCATTTCAATGCATGTCCTGCCCACAGTACCACCCCGCTCTTCTCAGCCTCCTCTGTCCACATCATTCTACTGCTGAAGTTCTCCGGATTTCCATGTATTTCTCATAAACTGGTCTCCACTGCTACACGGAACTACTTCAAGGCATAGAACTTGTTTTATTCATTTTTGTATTTCTATTTTCCTAAGTAGATTATGTATTCATTAAAAGAAACCTACTGAGCCTACTATGTGCCAGATGCTTTATTCCTTCAACAAACAAATGTCCTGAACAGGCAATGTCATAACTAAGCATTTGGGAAACAGCGAGAAGAGGCTGGGCCTCACGGATCTCACATTCTGCAGGGGCAAACAAACAATGGCAAACAATAAACACATTATGCAGTATATCCAAAGGCAGGAAGTAAAAGGAAAAAGCGGAGCAACGTACAAGATGGAGAGCAGCAAGGGGTGGAGGGTACCCGCTGCAGTACTAACATGGGTGGTTACGGCAGCCCGCCCCCCAATCAGGAAGTTCGCCAAGAGCATCAAGTGAGCTCTGGAGACGGGCACTCCAGGCAGAGGACAGCGTTCTCTTTCACAGCAAAAAGGCCAGAGGGGGTGAAATAGAATTTGGGGGTTGAGGGAACACAGGTAACGAGATAAGGTCAGAGAGTGCACAGAGACCATTGCAGGGCAACTCTATTTTTATTATTTTTTTCTTCTGTCATTGTCGTCCCCATAGTTCCAAGGCCACCCTATCACCTCTGAACCATCCCTGGAGTCCCTGTGTTCCTCCCTCCCCCCTCCCCCTCCCTTGCTGTTCGCCTCGGATCTGTGGTCAGCTCCCTAGCTGTCTTGACCTTTTGCTTGGTTTCTCTATATTCCACATAGATGTGAAATCCTGATATCTATCTTGTTCCTTTTGATTTCTTTCGGCGAGCGTAATTCCTTCTCGCTCCATTCATGTTGCTGCAAATATGAGTTTGCCCTTTTTGATTGCTGAGTAACATTCCATGGTGTAAATATACCACAACTTTTTGATCCATTCGTCTATTTTAGGACATTTGGGTTGTTTTCCTATCTTGGTTACTGTAAATAGTGCTACAGCAGACACAGAGGTATTCTTAACAATTGTAAAACTCGAGAGGAGACAAGAAGCACATGGCCGAAAGAATGTGATTTTTGTATATGAAATATATCCGTAAGCTACTAAAATTTAAAACAGGAGCTCTACATTTCTCCTGCACCCCGATGGATCAGCTTGCCCATCCTGTTCCTCAGAGAAGAAAGCACCCCATTTTAAAGACCACCATCACATGCTGGCTAGTTAATAAGGTTTCCTCACAACTGCTGGGAGCTGTACAGAGGGAACAGAGGGTCTGCTTTCCTGAGGCCTCAACACCTGGGAACCTAACCTCTCCCCCCTGTAGGCCTTACAGAAGACCCCAGGATGTGGAAGAGTTCACCTGGAAGGCTTTTTGTTTTTTCCCGTACAGGAGTTCTTTAAAACCTGGACCTATGGGCCTTGGCAACTTGGCTACACACCTGCCTTCTTTCTGCTCGCCTCTAATATTGATAGAAATTTTAATTACATCCTGGCAAGTATGTTATCCTTTCTGACTGCTTAGACATGTGAAATGGGTCTCTCGGTGCTGGTTAATATCAAAACGCAAAACTAAACCACCTTTATTAATGCAAAATCCCACACCTCTAATTTAGAGCTGGATAATCACTTATTACTAGCTGAACTGATCATGAACTGCTTATTTCTCATATTGAGTACTTTCCTTTTATAAATACATTTTTTTAAGTTTATTTCTTTTGCACTTATTTTTATACTTGCCTTCCACTTATGTCAAGTGACACCGGTTTTTTCATTTCAGCCGTAAGGATATAAAGTTTTATGTTAAAGCAAATGTGTTCTAAGTGCAGAAAGTCAGTACGCAGGCCAAGAAACCACAGGGGTGCACAGAGCGAATGGCTGGTGCTGAGGGGCCAGGTGACAGGAAGCTCGGAAGTGACCTGTCTGTACATGGTGCACACCAGGCCTGCACACAGCACTCAGCACGGCAATGTGGGATATGACAGTGGGGGGCCGGAACCGGACTCTGGACCCTCTGAAGTTCACATCCTACCCTTTCTGCTACCAGTCAGTCTCAATCTGGGTTGCAAGAGCTGTAAAGTGTTTTCACATTTAACATTCATTCATTCATTCATTCATTCATTCATTCATTGGTGGAGTAATTTTACTCTTTATGGTGAAAAATTTATATTTAGAATTAGTCAGCTCTACGCAGCCGAGACGATCCCGACTTTGTCGGCCGTACCCGAAGCATCGAGTCCTGAGCCGGGGGACACACCTCCCCTCTCCGCTGTCTGACCAGGGAGCGGACCTTGGCCCGCCGCTGTCACAGAGCGTCTCCGCGGCCTGTTGGGGCTGGTGCTGTCGGCCTGACGCCCAGCGTGAGCACAGGGGTGGGTGTCGTCTGTTGACCCACAGGTGTGGGTGTGGCAGCCAACGCGGCGGTCACAGAGGACTGATGATGGTATAAGGGTCCAGCTTGTGTCTCCTGGGGGTGCTCTTCCGGGGATATTTGGGGTGCCTTTGCAGTTGCTGTGTCTTGGTCCTCCGGAAAGGGGGGTGACCTGATGATCTTCTTTGTGTGGCCATGGATGCTTTTCAGCGCCGCTTTCTTGGCCATCAAAGCTTTTTGCTTTGGCTTCGGCTGGGACAGGGCTGCTGCTGCTTTACTTTTAGCACCATCTTCATGAAAACGGTTTTGGTGGAGCAATTTTAAAACTTAGAAAACACCCTCGGGTGATTCTAACTTCACTGCAAGAACTGTGGAGTGGTGCTTTTTGTTTAACTCATTTATTTACTATTTTTTGGTAGAGCATTTCTAACTTTCAAAAACTCCCTAGATAGTTCTAATGTGCACCCATGGGTGCCACTACTGTACTGACCAGCACTGCCTCTCCAAACAAGCACCACAGTCCAGAACGACCAGTGCAATGCTGGGGCAAGGACAGTGTCTAGATTCAGGCAACTGAACTTAGTCTAAAAGGCCCTGGAACAGCTGAGAATGGAAAGCTAAGGAAACAGCCAAACCGCATGTTCTAGGCAAAGGCAGTAACACCTGCAAGCGCCCAGAGATAAGAAACTATATGCTAAATTGAAGAAACAAATATTCTTGCCAGCTCGCCCACCTGCGACGCCCACCTGTCCCAGAGCCTGTGTTCAAAGGAACAGGACACAGGATTTTTCATTTTAACACCAGCGAAGTGCCAGGGACAAATGGGCCGCCCTACCATTCTACTCTGACAGCCGATATGGTCGGTCAGATTCAAGGATCTTGATGGTATCACATTTACTATCAGGCGGGGTGGTCATTTCTTAGGAAAAAGGGCTCCCGCTCTCTGGCACATACTCTTTCACAAAGTAGGATCCCTAAGACAAGACATGCCAAGGTCCCTGTCACCTGGCACCCCCTCCAGAAAAAGGGGTCATCTATAGCCTTTATGCAAAGGAGTAAGACAGATTTTATTAATAAGCTGGCCCTTGCGGTGGGTCCAGAGCACACTGGAGGAGCGCCTCAGGGGAAGTAACTAAGGGAGTTGAGTCTAAGGCAGCATTTTTGTAAGAGATTTGGGGGGGCTGGACTTGGTCACATGCAGCAGTGAGAAGGTAAGAGCAAGAGAAATTTAGGAAGTAGAATTAACAACGATTAAATGGGATGATTAAATAACCTCAGTAGTTCGACCTCACAGAGCGGCTCCAAAGCACTTCCGTGTATTAACGGAACTGACTAAAGGAACCGTATTAACAATCCTCTCACACTCCAATTACAAATCAAAAACGTCTGACCAACTTTCTCCTCCACGCACCTTGAGAATGACGACAAGCACACAAATTCCACAAGTCAGCACGGAAATCACGAATCCTCTGACGAGGGGATTTCACACTGCCCACCTGCAGGGCCGCGGCCCTGCCGAAACGGTGACCAGCAAGTGTTTGCATGCCCTTGCCACTACCTGCCTCACGCCACTGGTCTTTCTTACAATTGAGATATTTAAAAGAAAACAAAAAACCTCCTACAATTATAGGGAGTACACCATAGTAGATAAAAAGTTTAGCAAATGGAAAACTTGCTAGGATTTACTCTCCTTCCCCTTAACATGTCAACAAGCAAGTCTTCCCCATGAAGCCCGACGCCACACAGCTCACGCCAGGCAGCGCAGGACCCACCGCTGTCTCCCTGGCTGGCTGTATGAGGTTCCTCCGACTTCCCTAACAAAGTGCCAGAAATGGAAAGACCCAAACAACAGAAAGAGACTGTTTCAGCTCTAGGGCCGAAGTCCAAGATCAAGGTGGCCACAGGGCTGGCTCCTCCCGAGGGCTGTGAAGGCAAAACCTGTTCTCTGCCCTTCTCCGTCCCGAGTACATGGCTGTCTTCCTGCTCCACAGCGCTCAGCCTCTGTGGGTGTCCATCTCTGAGCGCAAGTTTCTCCCTCTCTAGAAGGGCAACCGCCTTACTGGATGACGATCCACACGAACAAGCTCATCCTAAGCACCGCACGGCAATGACCGCGTGTGCACACAGGCCCACGCTCTGAGGCATAAGGTCAGAAGGTCAACGAATGAACTGGGGAGGGGAGAAGGACACAACTCAACCCGTGGCACTGGTCTCCCTGCCACTCCCTTTGCTCACCTGGCCCTTTGCTCACCAGCAACCATCTGCCCCTGGACTAAGAAAGCAATCTCTGATACTCCATCTGATTCCGTCCCTTTCCTGCTTAACTTAAAACCCACAGTAACCGTGAAAGATACTTGCAGCAGCAGGAAGGCCCAGAGCAGGGCCTCTATGATCCAGGCAGACAGGTAAAGGAGAGTCCTGGAGCCCTCGGTGGTTTTTCAGGCTTTTACTGAGCTTTTACCAGGTATATGATGGCAGGCGGAGGCCAGGCCGGGAGGCTGGCAGGTCTCCTAGCCCTGGCGAATCTTCACTCTTTCTGGGCTCTGGCGTTCTCTCATGGTCCCTGCTTCTTTGCTAGTTCTGCTCTCGTTCTGCTGCTCTTTCTCGTTCTTCTCTTGTCCTTGTGACACCACCCTAATAAGCCCAGTCTCAGTCCAGGTGTGCCCACCTATGCATGCCCACACCCCACTCCAGGTGCCTGCCATCAGGCATGCATGTAGGACCACAGGGATCCATCATTAATGCTAATGGCGGGAGGGCAGAAAAGCCTGATGATTTTTTCACTTACCCTACAATAATGATGATAATAATACTGTAGGGTAAAGAAAATGTCAGGCTTTTCTGCCCTCCCGCCATCAGGATAGATGATGGATCCTTGAGGTCCTGAATGCATGCCTGATGGCGGGCACCTGGAATAGGGTGTGGGCATAGGTAGATGGGATTCACCTGGGCTAAGGCTGGGTTTTTAAGGGCGGCGTCATGGGGACGCCAGGAGCAGCAGCAGAAGCCAAAAGAGAAGAAGCCCAAAGCAGAAGCAGAGAACGCCAGAGTGCCCAGATAGAGTGAAGATTTGCTGGGGGCTGGGAGGACTGCCAGCCTCCCAGCCCCCCTGCCTGCCACATACCCGCTGAACCCCAATAAAAGACCTACAAAAAACCACTGAGGACTCTGACTCCTCCTTTACCTGGTCTGCATGGGATCAGAAAACCTGCTCAGTGGTCCATTCCTGACTCTACAAATACAAATAATTATTTAGCGCTAACAATGTGCCCAGTACTAATCTAAATGCTTTGCATAAATGACACTATTCCTGTAGGGCGGATACTGTTATTATCTAGATTCCCTGTATGAACGAACCAAGAAACAAAGGTAGTGAATGACATCTGTTCACTAAAGCCACACAGTTAGCACATGTCAGAACCAGGATTTAAACTCAGGCTCTGCCACCTGAGCAGGTGTTTGGCATCCACTTCGCACCCACCAACAGGATGCCCGTGACCATCTCCTGTTACCAGGAGAAGCTGGCCAAGGTGTGGAACCTGGGAAGCCGCAAGCTGAAGACCAACATCTTGGGTCACTCGGGCTACTGCTCTGTGACAATCTCTGCTGCTGTACCTCTATGTGCTTCCAGAGGCAATGGTGGTGAGGCCACACTGAGTGATGTCAACAAAGGCAAGCAACTTATAGCTAGATGGTGGGACAGCAAGCAATGCCCTGTGCTTCAGCCCCAACTGCGGCTGTCTCTATGCTGCCACAGGCCGCAGCGTCAGCGTATGAGGTCACCACAGAGGAAAAGCAAGGCAGAGCCACGCCCTGGGCACCTCTCTGGTTGGTCTGATGATGCCTAGACTGTTCCTCTGCTACAAGGATGGCAGGTAACTACCAGCACCCATGAGAAAGATATGGCAGAGTTGTGAAAATAAATATAAAAACAAAAAACTGACTTTCTGAACAAAATAAAAATAAAGAACTTAAGTCAGGAGCTACACCCCCAAATTGAAAGTTCTCTAACATGGAAATTCAATGTATTAATCAATACAGGCTTCCCCTTTGACCCTATGCCCTACCTAACAAACTACCCCCAGCACAATGCAATTAGAATGCTCATTAGAGAGGGTGCTTAGAAGGGAAGCTGTTCCACACTTACACAAGCCATCACCTCCGGAAAGGCTCACAAACATCCAATCGGCCAACCATTACCACAATGAGGGGGTGGAGGAGGAAGCATGAGGAGGCGGAGATGGATAAAACTGCATCGTGACAACAGAGAAGAAAAAGTCTAACAGTCAGAATGCACTTCCAGGTTAGAAAGAAGGATGAAATGTCTCCTTCAATGTATGAGAGGGCTTTTTACTAGGAAGAGATTAGTATTTAGATTGACTGGCTCTGGCTCAATGTAAAATACAAATACAGTTTTGTTTTCCTATAAATACAACAGAGGAGCCACCCAGAAGTTCTGGAATACCAGAAGTTATTCCAGGAGGTATAAAAGGCAAGAATATAGACTTTGAAACAGAAAATATTTGTAAGTGCTAACCATTTATTTCCCTTGAATCTGTTTTAAGATACGACTGACAAGGTCTTTAAAGGGTTCACTGTTGATTAAACCATTTTCATGGCCTAATGAGTTTGAGCCCTATTAATTCAGACTCTGCTGTGAACATTGATTTTTGTCATAGCAAGGATCAACAGAAGTAACAGTTTTTCAAATTAACTAACTGCTCACAATATTAAGTAGAAAAAGTACTGTGAAATATGTAGTGCCCAAGTATTATTTGTTGCCAACAAATGGGCTGTATTTTCAAGGTTAAGCAGAAGAAAAGCAATCCCTACCTAGATAGAGACAGTTTAGCTCTTTCAGTATTTCAGGTAAAAAAACGTAATGCTAAGAGGATCAAAATCAGAGACAACCTACTCTCCAGCTCTAAAATACCATCATTAGATTGCACAAAGGGATAGAGAACACCAAAACAGAAGGCACTGGTTGAAACAGCCTTGAAGGCAGTTCTGTGCCTCAAATGAAGACTTTTTACCAAAATCTCTGTTTCCCTCTCTCACACTCACTCACATTAACACACACACATACACATACGCGCGCGCACACACAAACAGCATGTGTATTCTAACCTTATGACAATCTGTAAATCAAAGATTTTACTCCGCAGGCAGGCAATTTTCCACATTTAATATATTGATAAAGAAAACCACCTTTAATCTTCTATGTAACTAAACCCAACTTAAAGATGCCATTCAAAAATGTATCATTTAGATCCTCTATCATATTTTAAAATATACTTATTTTGATAGTAACAAAGGCAACTCTGAATATTCACATGAAGCTACAGTACCCAATTCTAGGCACCTGTTTTGCGTTGCTAGCTCAGAAATCAACAAAATACGGGTCAAGGGTCAAACAGCCCATGGCCTGCTTTTGTATGGCCCAGAAGTAAAAGATGATTTCTGTATTTGTAAATAGTTTGGGGGCTGGGAGAAGTCATTCAAAAGAATGATATTCTATACCACCTAAAAATTATATGAAATTTAAATTTCAGGGTCCATAAACAAAGTTCTATTGGAAACTTTCACACCCATTGATTTACATATTATCTTTGGCTTTTATGCCACAAAGGGAAGGCCTGAATAGCTGCAAGGAACAGAGAGTGTATTGAAACATTTACTATCTGGCCCTCTTCAAAAACAGCTTGCCCACGCCTTAGAGCTATCATCAGGGACTGACAAAATCTGTCCTTAAGGAACAAAGGACAGCAACATGAGCAGGGTGTAATTAATGAAAACAACCTGACAGCAAATCCAGAGCCAAAAAAGTAAATTCCTGCTAGAGCTGATCAGTTGATGTCTCCATTTCATGAAATACCCAGAGATCTTGAGTTCCTATATAACATGTGATTCCCTCAAGGCATACCTAAAGGTGTGGATCCACATAAAACAAGATGTTTACACAGACAACTCACGGCAGTTTATAACCAGACTTGGAGGTACTGCCATCAAAGAGAAAAGCAACAAAATGGAGAAAGAAAACAGTTATACTCGGGAGACCAAAAAAATGGATTTAGATAGGGCCTCTCTGGTGGTGCAAGGGATTAAGATGCAAATCCCTCAGCAGTGGATTTCAGTCAATCTACCTGTTCTGCTCCTCACAGTCTCTGGTGAATACACACACACACACACACACACACACACACACACACACACACACACACCCTCCCCCGCACCTCTGGCCTATACCCCAGCTCTTGTATGCATAAATAATCTTTTTAAGGAAATGGATTTGGATAAACAGAGATAATTGGGGAAAAATAGTAATTAAAATGTGTTCCAAAGGGGAGGTAAGGTATTATATACATAGGTTAAGTTTACAAGTGTACAAAATAAACTGATAAATATTCAGAGTACACATATTATAGAAAAACGTACATAGTATTTAGAGCCTATGTTAAGGAAATTTTCTCTTATAATTTCTTATATTTTTCAAATGCCAGGAGGCACTGGCAATTTATATTTTAAAAACTGAATCCTTTCTATAGCAAAGAAAAACTGTCATTTGCTAGAATTTTAAAAATTTTTATTAAGTCTGTTGATTTCAAGTTGGAGAATTAAGTAGATGTCTCTCAAATCCTTTTTAAAATACATACTTGTTTCTCTAATTACTATAGCTGAAAGTTTACCTTCTATTCTGGGCGTCATATAAATGAATGCACAACCTTTCTCCTCCCTCCATCTCTGTAAATAACTTAAATTTTTTCCTTAAAAGTAAAACTCTGTGGTTTATCCACACCAAATCAATTCTGTGTAAGTTTTTAAACACAAAGTTCAGGTGAAATTTCTAATGTTTGTTACATATTTCACACGCACAAAAATAGCTGTTTTATATCAGTCTCTGCTAACTGAAAGGGGAAAAAAGACACCCGGGTAGGACTAGGGGTGAAGCTAATAGCCAGCACCAAGAATCACGGCTCATACACAGCCCTCACACTTGTTTCCCAACTGTACTTCGCTTTTAACATTACTTTCATCCCTGATCTGTTTCTTTCCAAAGAAGAAACAAGTCAAAATAACTATTTTATCCACCTGAGGTAGAAAGCAGGGGGGAGAGAGGGGGCTGATGACATGAAAAGAAGATACTGTGATCATTACCTATAAACAAGTGTGAATACACAGTACAACCAGAACCCCCATGTTATGTTTCTTAAATTCGCACTATTTGCACTTACCTAATAAGGCTTTTCTGACAAAAATTTCAAAATGCTTTAACAAACCTTTCAATCATGAATGAAAAATCTGTATTATCCTAGAACAGATAAAGAAAATGAAATCCCCCCAAAATGTACTTTAAGGTTATTCTAATAGGTCAAAATCAAAATGAAAAGTTCAAAACCACAAATCATATCCCATCATATCACCCAAAACATATCATAACTAACCACAGGACACATCGACTTCAAGACTGTGACAAATATAGGAAAAGCATACACAGAAATTGTTTTTTAAATTTACAGTAGTTTAAAATGTAAACCTAAATCTAAAGTTCAAGATTATTTAGTCTGTCCTTTATAACCCTCACTTTTTGCTTCTAAAAGAGAAAACAATTTAAAAACCCAAAGAGCTACACCACATTTTATGACTATGTTCAATAGGTCAAAATCATACAGGTTATATTTTCCCTGAAAATATTCAGAAGTTTAAAAATTAAAGGAAAGAAATGATTGGCATATCATGTTCTGAGTTTTGCAGAACGCAAACATTTGAAAAGTTCAACACTGAAACAAGCATTCACCAATTAAGCATCTGGTTTCAACCTTTCCACTTTAAAGAGATGTTTAAAAATGTGTCAGAAAAAGTCAAACTCTCCGATTTGTTTGAGTTCTCTAATGAAGGGTCTGTTTATTTCTTACTCAAAAACATTTGAAAACACAAGCTAAACCATTCCTTTTGCTTAATGTTTCACAAATGCCTAAAAAGCAAACTCAATTCAATTTAGTTGGATCAATATAATTCTAGGTTTTTCTAAGCCAGTGTGTTTTAACCAAGCATGGATATTCCCTAGGGCCAGTAATTTTGATCTAGGCAACTTTCTAAGGCAAACCAAAACTCAGATTTCTACCCAAAACTCACATTCTACCAAATTGGGGCACTGTGCAGTGAAGAAGTTCACAGACATGGATCCTTTTTTCAAAAAAAAAAAAAAAAAAACTTAAACGCCAGAAGTGCCAAGACGCTGAGTTACACTGCCCTCTAGAGTCATCTTCCGGTAATCCTTTTAGCCTGAAATAATTAAATTCTAATCATAAAACCCTTCCCATTACGTCAGCGTTCGTATTCGAACAGTAGAGACTGGCCTTTTTAAAATGGATTGGTAGTATCATTACCAAAACTATAATATTTCAATTATTCTCGGTTATTAAAGGTCACTGTACTTCCAACCAAAGGACAGGAAAGCACCCAAAACAGAATTTCATAATTTGCTTTGCTTTTATTTTTAAGTAGCCCATGTTGCAAGGATCTCTCAAACAAAGATGACCTGCACTATGTATTAACCCCTTCTGGCTAACGAAACCCAAAGTTCATCCATTTGAGCCAGCACACAAGCCTTATCCCCATACAGCCAAGGCTCTCCAGGGCCGCTTCTCGGCTGGCATCTGTCTTCTCCACTCCACCCAGCTCCTGCCTTCTCTCTGCCCAGGCAACCAAAGCCCCAAGGGGATCTTAAAGAGCTACTGAGAGCCATGGCCACCAAGACTTGTAAAGCACAACAGCCACAGCCCATTTTCCTAAGCTGCTACCCAGGGATGAAAAGTAAATTAAAACCATCCCTCTAACCTAATAATTCTACCACAGGCATCTCCACTTGGTTCTTTCTAGTATTCTTCATCTTTAAGCACGTATTAAAAGGCATGTTTTACACTGGTAGTGTAGCTACCCTGGCAGCAGTAAGTGATCAGAGTGTTTTGGGGTATTTTTTTCCCTTGTTTGTTTTAATCTAGATCCACACAAGCCAGTAAGTAATCAGCCCTGCTCAAACCTTTGTGAGAGAGAAATCTGTATCTCCTCAATAACAAAAAAATCATGTTTCAAAGAAGAAACCAAAATTAGGGAGCAAAGTTCCACAGCAAAATATCTAATACTACTTTAAACACCATCTAGTAAGTGATCTCTGGCTCCAATTAGCAAATAAAAATAGCAGCATCGTCTGAGGCACAGAAGTGAAGAGAGGATTTCCAAATGCTCTAGAAGCTGACCAGCAAGGAGGGTCCATGTGCCCGAGTGCAGTCTATTTTTGTAAATAAAGTTTTATTGGAACACAGCCCTATCCCTTTGCTTACTTATTGTCTATGGTAGACTCCTTTTGCTTTGTTGAATATTTGCAACAGAGACCAAATGGTCTGGAAAGGCTAGAATACCTCGTCCTTTACAGGAAAAAAAAAAATCTGTCAATTACTGCTCTAGGGCAGATTCCCTCTTCTCCAGACAGGGACTTGAAGTGCAAGCGCAGATGGGAAGCTCATCTGGAAAAAGAAAAAGGATTACGGTAACTGGTATGATTACAACCAGATCCCAGATGATCCATAACCTAAAACACAAAAATGTAATTAATCCCTTTGAAGGTAACTATGTAAATATTTATAGTAGTATGAAAAGGCCCAGATTCTAGTCTACATTTTTGACTCCGATTGTATAATCTTAGAAAAGCGATTTCCTCTCTTTGGGCCTGATTGTTCTCATTTGTAAAATGATAACTAAATTGGGGGTTCGCAACTATCAGAAGCACCTAGAGAGATTTGCTCAAGCACAGATTTGGGGGCATTAGGTTTCTGGTTTCAGTTCTGATTTATAACGGGACTGGAAGTCTTCAGTCCCATGTTCAAAGCAAGGAAAAAAACTAAACAAACTGAAATCATTAACTTTTCTTAAATTCATAAGACAACTGAAAACAAAGGACAAAGCATCACCCCAAAATCTTAAGAGAGACAGGAAAATACTAAAGACCGCTTTACCTGAAACAAAAGCTAAAGGAATCATTAACTAATAGGGATAGTAACAGCAACGTTAACAAATTCCTGAAGACTAGCTAAAAGTTAAGCACTCTCTTGGAAAGCCAGACTTAGGAGACCTGTAGGTGCTGCCTTCAGGAGCCTACCACCAGCTGTCACATCAAGGTAACAGAAAAGTCCCCTAGTGTTTTGGGCAGGAGGAAGGGAAAGTAATCATTTTAGAATAGTTCAGAGCATTCTCCACAGCAAAGAGCCCCCTTTAAGAGAAACTACTTTGCCAGAACCTTGCAGACCTGGGGAAAGGACTTACTCAACTCCTAACCCTGATGCCTTCCCATCTGATAAAAGAGGTGGGGAAAAGCTGAGAAGTTTTAAAGGGCACAGTGCTTGGGCCCACTCAAAAACTGAGGCTTACTGTAAGATTACAGAATGTTGCTCCTTCCCGATGTCTCCCCACCAAATCAACAAACCAGCAAAAGTAACAGTGACTACCGCGGAGAGAGCTGCAAGACACACTGCTTAAGGAGGAATTCTCAGGGAAACTGAAAGACACGAGAGGAGGAAAAAACCAGAAAACTAAAGCATCTGGCACCTACGGCAAAGATTAAACATAGTATGGCAGCATAAGCTAAACGAGCCTTAACATATAATTCCATAATTGCACTCGTAGGTACTCAACCAACTGACGTGAAAACTTAACTTCACACAATAACGTGCCCACAAATATTTACAGCGTTTTAGATAGCATCACCAAAAGCAGGAAGCAACCAAGATGTCCTTCAATTGGTGGAGGGATAAACAGTGATATGCATACAATGGAAAGCTACTCCACAATAAAAAATGACCTATCAACACACATAAAACAAGGAGGAACTTTAAATGCATATCACTAAGGGAAAGACAATCTGAAAAGGCGATATACCATATGATTCCAGCTATAAGACATGCTGGAAAAAGAAAAATTACAGAAAGTCCAAAAACACCAGTAGGTTGCCAGGGTTCAGGGGAGAAAGAGAGAGCACTGAACAGTGAAATACTGAGGAGTGTTAAGATGAGGAAAATATTTTGCATGATAATATAAAGGTGAATATATCACACTTTGCATGCAACACTAAGAATGAATCTTAATGTAAACTGTGAACTTTAGTTCATAATAATGTATCAATATCAGTATCAATATCAGTTCGCTAATTGTACCACTTGTGTGCTTCTACACGCAAGAGAGTTTTCATTTGATAAACTGCATGTAGTGTCTGTGTGGGTCTGTGTGTGTGTGGTGTCTGCGGGTGGGAGGGGACATGGAAACACTACTATCAGCTCAATTTTTCTATAATTGATCTAAAAATATGGTGTATTTTTTTGAAATTATCGAGCAGCACTCCAGGTCCCGTTCAGTGGGTGGGTGGAAAGGCCCAATAACTTACACCTTCAAGCAGCTGCCAGGTGGCAAGGCTGACGGGCGACGCTTAGAAACCGCCACGCTAGGGCGCCTTCAAGTTGTACATTTTACTATTCTCGCAGCAAGGTTTCCATGGGAACTAAGGTCGCAAATCTCCTAAATGACCCCACTGACCTTGCTTCCGGGCACACCTGGAAAGGGCAGGCGGGGTAACGAGCCCCGTGCTCCTCCAGGCCTGGTCACAAAAGACACCACAGCTCCGCCTCCTCCTCCACGGAGCCTCCTCTGCAGAGCCACCGGCGCCATGGGCAAGGACACTCAAGCGGCCCTGCGGAGAGCCCATGCGGAGAGCCCATGCGGCAAGGAACTAAAACCTGCTAAAAGCCAAACTGCCAGCCCTGCTGAGTGATCCTGAAACTGGGTCCTGCAGCTCCAGCTAGCACAGAAGCCAGAAGCACCCAGGTTCCCACAGATGCGGAAAGTTGTTTTAACAATAGCTACTTAATGCAGGAGCCTAACCCAAAATATGTATACCATAGGACTACTTCACTGTTGATCCTTGCTTTTATTTTGATTTAGTTGTGAAAGTCTAGAAACTGTCTCCATATTAAATACAAAGTAAAGATCAGTTGCAAGGGCTATTCCACTTTCTCAGGCAAGTTACTGCATTTCCCTGGCTCAGTTTCCTCGTCAGTAAAATGAGGCTCATTCTAGCACCGCTATCATAGTTATACAGGGACTAAATAAATCAAAGCATCACTCAGAAAACTACCTTGCTTGGGTGCTCAATAAATGTTTACTATCATCGCCCTCCTCTGCCAGCTCTCCTCTCATGGCCTGGACAGTCCAAGCGGCTATGAACTGCTCATGTCCCGAAACACCCCCACACTGTTTCCTGCTTTTGTAAAAGGATGACTCTTCTATCCGGAATGTCCTTCCTCGACTTACCTTTCTTTCACTCATCCTTTTAAATTTTTCAAAGGTCTCTTCCTTATACAGAGTCACTGACTTTCCTTTTACTTACTACACCCTCACAGAAACAACCATATAAAATATTTAAATTTATTTACTGCTTACCTTTCCACAAAATTGCAAGCCTCCGGAGAGTAGTATCTGGTATGTACTGAATGTCAAGCACTGTGTGCCAGCCACTATGCTTGTATCAGGTACTTTCCATGGGCGATCTACCTTAAACTTTTCTATGAATTATTAGCATCTTTATTTAAATGACAATACAACTTATACGACAAATAAGCACAGTACAGGAACATAACCTTAGCTGTCTGGCTGCAGTTTTGTCTTCACCACCTAATATAGACTATGAATCTGACATCCTTAAAATTTCTGGGAAGCACAACAAAATTTCTAGCAATTAATTTAAGCAGGCAACAGTTTTTGAAACACATATGGGGCTGGCATATTTACTGGCTTGTTTAAGCTTTCTGGAGGTGGTCTACAAACACACGGCATATACATATAAATTACTTTCTTCTTACACAAATAAACAGTAGTGTACTTTCTACATCCTTCTATTATTTGTATCCCTCACTGATCTTGGGAGATTGTTTCAGGTCAGTGCACACCAAGTGCCTCATTTCTTTTTACTTCTATATAATAATTCTATTTTGTGAGTGCACATATGCATTTAACTATTTTTCTATATTGTTTGCAGCTTTTTGCTGTAATATAAAATGCTTCAGTGAGAATCCTTAAACATACAGATGAATACAGAATTTATGATTACATAGTATAGTAAATGTAACATCACAGCAAATATAAAATCTGGAAAAAGTCTATAAAATCTAAGTAACAGAATACTGAGTAATTCTTTAAATTCTTCTCTATTTCAGCTACCAAATTTATACTTTTCTTAAAGCATGTTCTTCTTTCAAATTCTCAATAAATCACCAATATTGAAATATTTTATCAGCACTCAGAACATCCCCAAAATTCCAAATATATGAGAATCTGAAAAAGGGTGTGGCCCTTGGTATATAACCCAAATAAGCAAACAAGGTAACTTAGAAGAATCACGTTTCAACTTGTGTAAGTTCACAAAGGCATATAGTTAAGCACAGTTAAACTGCACCAAGAGTTATTTCCTTTAGTATCTCAACACTCTCTTACACTGACACTTGATCTCCACCAAAAACCAAGTGTTCCCTAGTGTTCACTAGAGGTGTCTGTTATATGTAAGGGAAGCAAGAAAAAAACAAAAACAGAACCTTCAAAGGGTCACTAGTTGACATCTTCCTTCTTAGCTTCCTTCCTGTATAATTCCCTGAAGTCCTAGCCAATAAAGAATGGTTTAACTCTTCTTACTGAAGGTGGGAAAAAATTATTTTTTTAAAGATTTATCTATTTATGTATATACCAACTGGGGTGTAGACCAGAGGTGCAGGGGGTTGAGGGTGAGAGGATTCACCAGAAACAGAATGAGGAGCAGAACAGGCTGACTGAGTGAAATACACTGCTGAGCGGAGCAGTGGGTGAGACAGGAGAGGTCTGCTGCACCACATGTAGGTAGCTCCCTGGCCGGGGATAGAACTCAGGCTATAGGGGTGATCATGCTGAAACTTTAAGCCACCAGGGAGGCCCCTCCATCCATAGAGAATTTATGATTATATAGTACAGTAAATGTAACATTTATCATAGCAAATATAAAATTTGCAAAAAGTCTGTAAAATCTAAGTAACAGATTGTTGAATAATTCTTTAAATTCTCTATTTCAGCTACCAAATTTATACTTTTCTTAAAGCATGTTTTTCTTTCAAATCTTCAATAAATCACCAATACTGAAATATTTTATCAGCACTCACAACACTTTCAACTTCTCAGGCATTTCTCAAGTGTCTGTAAAATAGGATCCAAAATTCACAATGGCTTTGAAAGTTCCCAGGAACTTCCTGCTCAAAATCTGGGCTCCAGACATTGTGAACCTCTTTATGCTGCTTGTGATGTACAAAGACACCTGTTGGGCTTGTCTTTTACTATTTTGCTTTGACGCTGAGCCCCTGCACATGGGTTTCCTCTCCCCAGAATAGCCTCCCTTTCTCCCCATGTTGCCAGACCCCAGGTTCAGCTGGATGACTGTACCATTCTTTAAGTCTCAACGTAGGTGTTGCCTGCTCCAAGTCAGGTGCCCCTACTAAAGCACACCCAATAGAACCTCTTCTTCACCATTTTGAACACTTACCACGCAGGTATTGTTAACTATCTCATCTTCCGTATTTTTACCTCTATGGTGTGAAGAAAAATTTCTTCCTCATCACTGAATTTCAAAGAGTTAGCAAGAACGAGAACAAAGTAGGCGCCCAATTAAGTATCAGTTCAGCAAAAGACTGTTAAATGAAAGAGGAAAAAGACATTAGGAAGTGAATAATGGCTTAAAAGGAAAAGATTTGGTTCTGACATTATACCTGACATGTTGATCAGTGTACATGCAATAAAACGAGTCCCTATAGAGGATTCTAAAGGTGAGGAGGAAAAGCCTTTCCTCCATGCTTAACAACAAAGATAAAGTAAAATATAAAGTCTCAAGGGGAAAAACAAATTCAACCAGATGATAATATATAAATTTATATGATTATATTGTTCAAGATAAGCGAAAAGACGGTTCATTTTCAAGGTGACAGTCCCATTCTGGTGCAGTATGTACATTAAAGGGTTCAGTTTATTTACAGACAATAATGAAAATCAAATATTACAACATGACATTCCATAGCACACTATGCTTCCACAGAAGAAAATCAATATATCATACTCGTTTCCAGCGACTTATTTACCCAACCGCAGATCTAGAATCATTATGCAATGCAAACAGCCTTCTCAAGCACTTTGAACCCATCTGAAATCAAAACTAGGCCTTCTCTGACACTTATTCCAAAAGGGACTCTCTTGCCAACTCTCCAGGAATTTGTTCAGGACTATAAGGAGCAAAAGCTGTGGGCTGGAACAGTATGTAAATTTGCTCTGCCACTACAAAAGGATATTTAGGATTACTGGTCCTGTAATTGCTCCCACTCAACAATGCTGGTTTAATTTTACCGGTCCCACACTGACGAGGCTGGTCTATCTGACCAGACATAAAGTCTTGTGCCTTTCTACCTTCCCGATACTAAGTGCAGTGCTAGTCTAACAGCAAAAGCTTAACAAACACAGGCCAACTGCTGAGCTCAAATGACCAGTTACAACTTCCTCTATAAAAACATCCCACAGTATAATCACCAGAGCTGCCTTGGTAAAACTGTCATGCAACCAGGGCCAGAGTCACTCATGCTCACATATTCCCATATATATTTTTAACACTAGTCCAAAATCGAGAAAAAAATCCAAGTACCCAATATGTTCATGTGATTATTTTTCTTTAACTGTCTTTATTGCAGTTGATATACATTTCGCTTTCTATAGTTTCTTCATGCATACATGCAAGTCTAATCAAAGAAAGGCAATGAAGTGATACTCAAAAAAGGCCTCAGAACTACCCTCTCCTTGACACTTGCTCCAACCTCTCCCTGACACTTGCTCAGCTGTCACCCTCCCCACCCATTCCTTGACCCACCACCCGGTACCCAGGCTCACCTCCCTTTCCCTTCCCATTTTATTTTTCTCCATAGCACTGAGCAACATCAGTATGCCTATACTTTTCTTTACTGCCTGTTTTCTCCCACTGGAATGTTCTTTGCGAATGCAGAGACGTTTTGTTTTGGTTTTATTCGCTGCTGCTCCCTCAGTACCCACAACTGTGTGTCAAACACAGTAGGTGCTCAACAGATACCGGCTGAATCAATGAAAACAGAGTCTCAGGAATTGATCGTAATACTGAGACCATGAAAGGAAAAGCTCGCCAAGTGGGAGAGGACATATATTTGAGAGGTTATTTTCTTTAATTTAACTTAAAGCCCAAAGGACTTTATGAAATTAAATTGCTACTCAAGTTGCACCCAAAGATCACCACAGCTGCCCCTGAGTAATTGCTCAAGTGCGTTTTAACAAAAAGCAAAGAATTCTATGCCCAGTTTCAGTACTGGAGCAAACCCTGCTATGGAAAAATGCAAATTACTTAAATTCCATTCGTGTCCAGTTAGGGATTTTTATATAGTACCTCTCTTAACATTATGAGGCACGGGCTAACTGCAAAAAGAATTCACTTTTACATTTGTTTGTAACAGAATTTTCCTTAGATATAATTTCCCTGGTACTGTAATTCTTCACAAGCGTGACAGCAAGCTGAGGTGGCCGCATTCTTAAACAATGCCTAAAAGACTTGTACATAGCAACATCACTGGTGGGCAAATTTTGGATCAAGTAACTGATGAAAAAAATTGTACTATCAGGTGTGCCATTCGGCCGGTAAAACAGATTAGGGGACACAGAATTGATCTAACCAGCCCCCAATATTTATTTGGTCAGAAAAAGATCACCTTCAAATTTAAACGAGGCAACAAAATAAAGTTAAAAAACACAGAAGTAGAGGGTGCTGGTTAACAAATATTCAGTAATCCAAATGCACAGTTCTAAGAGCTGAGCTCTGTAGTAACAGACCAAAGAAAGCCGATGGAAAGATACATACTGAAAGATTTTAAAAGCCATTTAACACAAAATAAACAGGAATTGTTGCAGCATGGGGGAAAATGCCATAGTCTAAAATGGAAAACTTCGCAATCACCTGGATCCGGTTCACTAGAAATCACATATTAGAACGACCTGATTTTTCTTTCCTAGCTACGGTGTTGTTGGTGCCGTCTTCCTACCTCCAGTCACGCAGGTCAGTGAGGGGCTGAGTCACACGTGTGCAGTCACCTTGACCTCGAGCCACTTTAATGACTACCATGGACACCCCCCACCCCCAGGCGTGGCACTTATGGCTACGGGTATTATGCATTTCCATTTCTATCATACCCTTGGCCTGGCTCAAATCTCTTAATCATCAAATCAAACCACTGCAAAGAGGCGGCTAATGAGATTTAAAATTTGTTTAAAACTTGTTAGATGCTGCTTTAACAGTTCTGGATTTTAACCACCACACTCTAATTGGCACACACCACCTCCCACCACCTAAAGCCCCTTCCCTTTCTTATCTATTTTCAACCTCTCCGACTTGTTAAAAGGCCAGATTCAAATGTCACCTCTGGGGCCTCCCTGGTGGTGCAAGGGGTTAAGTCTCAGCACTATGAAGCTATCACCAGCCACTGCTGGTGCGAGTTCGATCCCCGGCTGGCCAGGGAGAAACCCACATGGTGAAGCAGACCTCTCCTGCCTCACCCACTGCTCCCCTCAGCAGTGTATTTCAGTCCATCCGCCTGTTCTGCTTCCCACTCTGTCTCTGATGAGTCCGCTCACCCCCGCACCTCTGGCCTACACCCCAGTTCTTGAAAGCATAAATATATTTTTTAAAAAAATCTTCTTGTTGGATCCCCTAGCTCTAGGGAGGGAGCCTAGGGCCGCAGACAGCATCTCGGCCACAGCACGAGGGAAGCCTGACTGAGAATGAAGTCAACATAAAGGAAGACAGAGGAAGACGACAGAGGAAAAGAGACAGACTTACAGCTTCTCTGGATTTTCCTACCTGCCCAGGTTTATTCACAAAGCTTCCAGATCATGCAAACTCAACACATCTTATTTGTTGAAGCCGGATTCTGCCACTCGTCAGCAGAAAAAGTACTGAGCCAAAATTATAATAAATGGTGCTGGGGCGGAAGGAAAAGCAACACACCTGGCAGGTAAGAGAAGAGCAAGGACGGCAATGTGGCGGCAGCGCAGGACAAGCACGAGGAGGGCGGTGGGGAAGGGCCGGAGCGCACCGCAAGGGTTTGGGCTTTCACCTGGTGAAATGTCAGGGGCCATCAGTCTCCGCAAAGACGGGGCCGGCTCTAACCCAGCTGTGAAAGGACACTGTCTGCAGGGCTGTGAGCACACTGTGCATGGCTGGGGGTGGGCTGACCCTAGAAGCACAAGGCCTTCTGAGAGATTGCTGGAGCGGCCGGGCCACAGACACGGGTGGCTCAGGCCAGGGGTAAGTTTGTTTTTTAAATATCCCACTTTGGGGTTACCAGTTACAACTCCAAAGACACAGATAAATCGACATATGGTCTGCATGCCTGATGTACTGAGGATCGACTACATGTAAGACACGCTTCAGTTACCCCCTCCTTGCCGGATCTAGGTTTCTAGTCCATTATTCTCCCCTAGACTCAAGGTCCATCTACTATCAACCTAAAATTCATGAAGCAATTAAAAAGGCAAGGCAAGCTTATTTGGGATCAAAGAATTGAGATTCTGGGTTCAGAGAGTCAGGTAGAAAACTAAATGTGCCACAAAGGGGGAGATAAGGAGGGTGTTATAGGAGGAAAAAAGAAAAATGCAGTAGCAGTTAAAGTGTTGATTAGTGTTGACACGCTTGAGCTATTCTTAGTCACACAGCTCTGTGTGCCGGTTCTTCCAAAGGACGAGAAAGGAACTGACTGATTCTATGCTCAGTTCCATGACCATCAGGTCTCATGATCCAGGTTAACTGTTTCTTAAAACAACTGCATCCAAAGGCCTCAGTTCAAAGGTCTTCGTCCCATTTCAAATGAGGCAATGAATGAAATTTCTGCTAACGGCTCCCCAGCTCCATTTTTAAAAACGGGTTTCAGAGATGTCAACGTTTCACAATGCAGTCAACTACAATCCTCGTGATACCCCATTCACACTTTGTCCCCAACACCAGCTCCGCCTTTACTCCCTAAGCTGATTGGCTCATTAATATTACTCCTTGTCCTATTTTTACCAATTGTAAGAAGAAAACAGGTTTTTGGTTAGAAAAGCAGCTTTATTGCAGGTGAAAGTACGCACGTGAGAGTGCAGGCAGCTTCAGAGGAGAAACGCCAAAAGAAGGTCCCTTTACCGGTCATGGTCAGTAGTGCTATGTCATTCACCACACACTAAACAGAGCTTCCCTTCAACCTCAAGACAGCTCTGTGATGCAAATACTGTTATTACTGCTACCATTTTAGAGGCAATACAGATGAGCTCAGAAAACTGAAGTAGCTTGCCGGCTCCATTCCTCACAGATCATGAACAACTACCTCTACCCCTCTCCATCTAGTCTTACATCAATGCGGAACGTCCCATAACTAGCCTTACTTACCACGGGACAGTCTCACAGGTCACGCTGCTAGGGCTTGTATTGTCCTGCTTCCAACTTTTCCCCACGCCATGTCATCATCAGACACGCTCTCCATTTCCAAACACAAGCTCTGTGCTCGTTCTAGATCAATGCGCATGTAGTAATTCTAGCACCAGCAATTTACTAAGCATTTCTGCCTAGCATCCCAACTCCCAGAGACTCGCATTAATATTGCCAAGGAGGAAGAACCTGGTGTGTGCACAGCATCCTCTTTCAAAGGCTGGGCCATCAAACATTTCAAGCACTTCGTCCCACCTTCCTAAGCTACTCCTTTCTCATCTTACCCAATCAAAACTGCCATTAAGGCCTAATAGGTACTGGTTCGATTTCACAGTGAGCTACCAGGGCATATATACTTTAAAGAGAAACTAATTAGACAAATGAGTCTCTAATATGATTGGCACATCACAGATTTCAAAGATAACGATAGTAATAACAATAGTGAACATCTATCAAGCCCTAGTAAGCTATGTGCCAGGCACTGTTTTACTTGCTTTACTGTATTTAATCATCTAGTGCCTTACTCATCACGATGCCCTAAAATGAGCGTAACAATTATTATTATCATCACAACTTCTGGAGAAGGAATCTGAGATTTGGAGGAGTTAAGGAACATGTCACACACGTCCAAGGTCACAGTCAGTAAATGTTGTCAGGGTTCACTCCCCAGACCGATGGGTCCCCAGCACCTCATTACTAAACAACTCCACCACAGCTGCTAACTCCCCACAGATGGGGGTGGGGGGTATTGTTTCAAGTGCCTTCATCTGTTTACAAATGTTTCTTGAGAGTTTATCTTGTTCAGAAAACTATTCCTGACCCTGGGAATTCAATTGCAGACAATATTTTTGTGGAACTCAGGAAGAATCGTAATATTTAAGTTAAAATGTCAGTAACACAATTTCAGAAAATAAATGGTTTGGAAAACACAACAGATAAGGTGCTGACCCGTGATGGGCGACTCTAGACACAGGCCGGCGAAGGCCCCCTGGGGAGTAACACACAGGGAGAACCAAGTGCTGGGACAGCACAGGCAGCACCCGGCCGCAGCCCGGGCCGGGGACACACCGTGACCCTCCGTGTGCAGTCCGCTGGCCAGTTCTGAGCACAACAGAAGGGAGGGCGACGTGAGCGAGGCTGAAAGCACGGGCAGGGACCTGGCCAAGCCGGGTAACGCTGGCACAGGCCACAGGCGCCAGCTGAGGTTCTGCTCCAAGTGGGAGGACTCCTGGAGGGTCCAGGCAGGAGAACGACTTGCCCTGTTTCTGAGAAAGCGGCTCCCTCTGTGGTAAGAGGTGCCTGCACGCGGGGAGGCCGAGCAAGACGCTGCCCAGGCCCACGGGCGCCCGGCAGCAGGCCCAGGACGGACGCCGGGAGGGGGGCGCCTGGGGAGTCGTCTTGGCCCAAGACATTCCCCCACCAAGCTAGGCAGTGTCCAGGCTCTTTCAGTGGCTTTTTGCCCACTCAGGTCAGAACGAAGGGCCTGTGCCCTGGAATCCCACCTAACAGCTGGATCCAGGCCCGGGTGCGGTCATCACGGGCAGGCGCTTCCCTCTGGCGGCCCAGGTCCTCTCCTCTGCGGGCGCCCAGACCCGCTCCAAGGGGCAGTTTGCTCAGATCAGTTTGCAACACCCGCTGAGACCATCGTAACCTCTGCAAAGCGCTTTTTCATTTTCACACACACGACCAGCCAGTTTCTAACCTTCTGAAACTTTTCCACTGCAGTTAATTAATAAAGATGAGTTGATCAATGCCTAAGATTCTTGTCAGGAAAGGTACAGTACTGAGTGTTCTCCAGAATACTACTACATTTTATTTTAAGTTTCCATATCAGCCAACTCCAGTTCCTTTTAGAACAACCACATATTCCAATTAAACTCCAAAATGTTACACCATTTTACGCCATCAAAATACCCTCAAAATAAGACCTCCTCTGCACAAAGGCCCACAACAATTCTTTTGTATCAGGCATCATAAGAACATTAGGGCCTCCCTGGTGGTGCAAGGGGTTAAGACGCAACCTGTGAAGCTGTCTTGCAGCCACTGCAGCAGGAGTTCCATCCCTGGCCAGGGAGCAACCCCCACGGTGCAGCAGACCTCTCCTGACTCACCTGCTTCTCCCCTCAGCAGTGTATTTCAGTCAGTCTGCCTGTTCTATTCCCCACTCTGTCTCTGGGGAATCCTCTCACCCCCCACACCTCCAGCCTGTACCCCAGCTCTTGTATGCATACATAAATAAATCCTTAAAAAAAAATAAGAACATTAGTTATTTGGGTTACAACTTTTTTAAGATTTATTTATGTATGCATACAAGAACTGGGGTGTAAGCCAGAGGTGCTGGGGGGGTGAGAGGATTCACCAGAGACAGTGGGGAGTAGAACAGGCAGATCTACTGAAATACACTGCTGAGGTGAGCAAGAGGTAAGATAGGAGAGGTCTGATGCACTATGTGGGTTGCTCCCTAGCCAGGGATCGAACTCATGTTGCAGTGGCTGGTGATAGCTTGACAGCACTGTCCTTAGCCCCTGAGCCACCAGGGAAGGCCTGGGTTACAACTTTCACCTACAAATAGTCATGGTATCTTGGCAGGCTCTGGATCTGGTAATTTTACATTTTTTTCATTTTTTTTACCATAAAATTTTAATTTTAGCCATCAAATACAATCATACTCTTGCCACTAACTAGCTGATATTAAATATTACATTTTTTTCACTTATCAACAGTGCCTTTAAAAATACAGTTAAAAGATGTATACTTACCTATTGCTGCAATCTCATAATTTCATGTTATCAAATGCCTTAAATTTCCACAAATACTGTTGCCAAGCACAGAACCTTAGAACACTGTTTTCCTCCCCAGCTGAAGCTGTGTAGGCACCAGATAGATAGTAAATGCATAGTAAATGTAGTAAATATTCCTTCGAAAAAACTGCTAAGGAAAAAAAAGTAGAAAATGCTTCCAGCTGAGGACATAGGGATGGGGACAGCACCCTCTAGGCCTCATGCCACAGCTCATTCTAGTAAATGCCTCAGTGTGACTGCACAACCAGAATCCATCAAAGTCAGCCACCCCAGGGATTGTGCTGGGAGCACTGGATTCTGTGGACATCTCCTGCACCTGTCAAGGGCTGCACGCAGCAGACAAAATGCCGTGCAATCGCCAATCAGGGTTTCTCACAGTAAGGATATTCTTTCTGAAAAGGTGAATACTAATTTAATCAGTATTTCTCCAAAAAATGAAGGTAGATGCTTCTGATTAATATATACACATTTCTACTCCCAAGTACATGCATAATATAATAAACCAAATGCTGTATTAAAATCCCTTGGCTCTTGATGATGACTGTGTGTGCACACGCGTGCGTGCACGCATAATGAAAGATAGTGTAGCTAAGACAAAAGAAAGGAGAAGACAGCAGTTAAGACATGAGAAACTAAACATTAAACACTGAATTATAGGTAAGATATACTCAGATGAATTTCTCTTATACACATTTTCTACAGTCAGTGGGCCAAGGTTCTGATCCCCCATGCTTTTAGAATGAATAGTTATGTTACACAGGAAAAACTTCAGAGATTTTCATTGTCAAAAAAAAAAATCTTACTAAATGCTTAAGAATTGTGAACAATTAGGATCTGAAGAGCTCTTAATTTGGAGGGTTTCTTTTTAAATGTCACCTTTACTTCTAAGTGAAAAAAAAGTCACAAAATATTTTAGCTGTGATATAACACAGCCTAAGAACTTAAAGCTTTCTTATAGACCATCCTTACAAAACTAGGGGGAAAATGCTAATTACCCAGTAGTAAGAACTGAGACATAATTTACAAAATTACTTTTATTAAACAGGTGTTTTCTTACTTATCTGTAATACTGGGAAAATGTTTGCCATTTTAAGGCTTCTGGCAGAGGCAAAGTTTAAATTTATTTAACTGAAGAATAGAGAAACTGACACTATAAAAAAATAAAAAATCATTTTCTTTCATATTCTGTATCCCTTTCTCTTGATGTGATTTAATATGTGTGTGCACGCACATATTACTAAGTGCAAGATCCACCTGCCTTTTTTTTTCCTATTCTCTCTGAAATTAATCTCTATTTATCAGCAAAAAGGAAAGCTCTCAGTTTAATAAGGTTTTCAGTCACAATTTGCCTTTCATAGCTTCAAGCTACTGTAATACTGAACATATCAAAGCGTGTGCCCTTATTCACAACATTGTGCCACTTTCCAAAGGGAAAAAACTAAATGGCTCTCCCCCAAAAAAAATTATCCAATGATGCTGAATTTTGTTTTTGTTTTGTATTTCTAATCCTCCTACCACCTACTTAAAAGGGAAAGAAGAATTTTTTAGTTTTTTAATTTATTTTTGTGCAGAAAAACTGGGGTAAAGGGGGTGAGAGCATTCACCAGAGACAGAGTGGAGAGCAGAATAGGTGGATCTACTGAAATACACTGCTATGGGGTGCAGGGGGGGAGACAGGAGAGGTCTGCTGTGCCAGGTGAGTCAGCTCCCTGGCCAGGGATGGAACTTACATCACAGTGGTGACAGCGCTGAGACTTAACCCCTAGGCCACCAGGGAGGCCCAGAAGAGAAGCACTTTCTTTGCAACTTTATATTCATGTACTAGCTCTTTAGCTTATGAACAGTCTCATTTAAAAAAAAAAAAAAAGGAGGGGGTAACACCATCAGAGGCATCACCCATTTACATCATGGAAGGCACGAAGCTGCACCATTCCTATGGCCTATGTTCAGAGCACAAGCGCAAAATGATACAAACTGTAAAGTGGGTAACTCAAAACAGTTTTAAGATAGTGTACGTATTTTATCTCAGTGAGCAACATAGTTTAAAAGAACACTGACCACTGAGATATAATGTGACTTTACAGGGCACAGGTGAACCAAGCTTCCAAGCCAGTCCCTTTTCCTGTGCTAGACAAATTATTCAGAAATGAACCCATTTCCTTTGTAGGAAAACTGACGGAGGTGGACCATGCGGGTGCCTGGGGGGGGGGGTGTAGTGTGGTAGCATACATCTGAAGGATGTAATCCTATACCTCTAAATGATATACACTGTTGTGAAGCAATTATTACCTCAATTTTTTTTTAATGGGGGAAAATAAAAAACTTACCAGAAATAGAAAATGACCTTGTATTTGATGGATTTTAAAAGATTTGTAAATGTTAACTCATAAAGAAATACAATGAAAATAATCTGAGGTGTCAAACTTTAAACCATGTCATGTTTAAATTTTGCTTTCATAGCTACTACTTAAAAATATTTCTCAAAAGCATTTTAAACAAAGCCCTAAAGAAACCTCTGATTAGAAATTATTAAGCTGTATATATTGTTAAAAAATAATAATCTGTCCTGTGCTATTAGCAAGAGATGTACGGCGTGCTATTTTAATAGACCTAAATGAGGAAGGATCAATATTATTTTAATTTTTAAAGGTCTGTTTATGAAATGCAATCATCCTTCATTAAAAATGCAAGCTGTGCTTCAGCAAGAGGTTAGCGTAAATGATTCATAGAGAGATCTCGCTCTCTCTCCAGTATAATCTTCCTCTCCTGGGACTTTCCTTCGGATGCTTTATCAAGACACTCATGCCATTATTAAAAATGCTTCCCCATGATAAGAGGAAAAGAATACATCCCCCATTCCCATTCACCACTATCTCGTCCATCGGAGTGATTTATCTTTTCTAGTCAAAGGTAAAATTAATTGCTTATATTCCACACATATTTTGCAATCACATTAAGAACATTTTATAATATTCAAAATAAGGAATTCAGTATTTCCCAAAGTTAGATGCCTTAATTTACTTACCTAACCACCTGACACTACAGTGTAGCCTTTCACTGAAATTAAAGAAAACTGACCTTGTATTTGATGGATTTAAAAGATTTGTAAATGTTAACTCAAAGTCAAGGCACTCCAAATTTAAATTCAATTCTCTTCTATTTAAAAATGCTAATGAAAATGGCTGTTCCAGTGCAGCAGCATCTGGCTCATTATAACATTCAGTTTTAACTAATAAGTCCTTAATTATTAAACTCTAGTGTTCAATTTCTTTCGCATGGGTAAGCCAAACACATATTGCTACAATTAAAAATACCTGGGATAAATTAGTTTTAACAACAAATCACGGAAAAGTCTTCTTCTCCCTTCTCTGTTAAATAAAACCCCAAGTATCTCATAAAGGACACGCATTGAAAGGCCACCATTACACATCTGGACGGCCCCTATGTGGGTGCTGCACTTATGGCCAGCAAATAACTCACTCTGCTGGGTGCTCGGGCATGATGCCTGGAGCAATTTGTCTCCTGTGCAAATGGGCGGGTGTGTTTCCAAGTGCTTTTTCAAAATAAATGTGTCAAAACCGAATGTGTAATCATATGCCTAATTCTGACTTTGGAAAGCCGACTCTGCCCCCACCCAGGCTGATGTTTTCATTAAGGTGTTCCTGAATAGACTTAAGCAAGGTATTAATGGCACATCGTGGCGTCTAGTAGAGACTGAAAACCCTGAGAGAATATGTTTGGTTTTAAGCCTTATTAAGGAGTTTTTCATTTCTCGCTTCCATCCCCCATTCCCCCCTCCCCCCCCCCACCCTTTTAATCAGCAAAATCGACAGGACAGACTGAATATTTTACAATGGAGTTGCAGAATTCGTGTGTTCAATCGTTTGGCTTCCCAGAAGATTCATTACAGTTACATTAGAAAGTCAAATCAGGCAATTCTGCAGGAGGGTGAAAGCGAGCCTATGAAAGGAGGTTAATACAAAAGAATTTCATTTTAAATAGAGGACATTTAGGACTTTAAAAAGCAACATTATGGTAAAATTTCCAAGATATCTGTTCTCGTGTTAGCCCGCGCTTCACAGGTCTAATTTCTGAGATGTCTAAATGCTTTTCTAGGAAAGAGTGGGAGCACGAAAGGGAGGAGCGAGCTGATCTGCAAGGTCTGCCATCTTAATGAGCCTCGCGCTGAGAGCACTGCAGACCTATGTTTACTCTCACTCATGAGGAAGGAGTCCTTGCAGCCTCTGCTCACACTGACAAAGCAGGAGTCAAGTAAAATTCAGTGTTTGGCCATGTAAATCCTCGTACAGGTTTTGAGTGGTTTTAATGTTTGTTTTCCTGAGTGTAAATAAACAAAGATTTTCAGATCTTAATGTATTTATTTTTTTTTTTTTTTTTTTTTTTAATAGAGGCTGCTTTATTTATTTGTTTGCTGGTTTGTTTGTTTGTTTTGTTTATACATGCACTGGTACAGTCAGAAGCGCGGGAGGGTGAGAGAATTCACCAGAGCCAGAGCGGGGAGCAGAGCAGGCAGAAGGACCGAATACACTGCTGAGGGGAGCAGCGGGCGGCAGGGAGGTCTGCACGCCATGTGGGACCCTCCTCTGGTGGCCGGGGAGCAGCCGGGGATCGAACCGGCGCCGCAGAGGCCGCGGGCAGCTTCGCAACCCAGCGCTCAACCGCTGCGCCACCGGGGAGGCCCTTAATGTATTTATATGACAAAAAGCAGTGTTGTTATTTTTCATGATTAGTAGCAGATCTATCCACATAAACATCTTCTCAGGCATACATATTTAACCAGCATTTGTGTATAAAGGTTCCCCTAGCTAATCTTAAGAATTCAATTTGTTTCCACTGGTTTTCAGATAAGCAAAAATAAAAAATGGCTACCTACTGGAACGGAAAGTAAACTGCAAACGTCTTCATTCCGTACAGTAAGCTACAGAATACCAATTTCAACTCAATACAAAGGCTCACCTTCTGCATGAGCAATTTGAAAGCCTAAATATCACAAGCGGAAAGAGCAGCTAGTGGTGCTGACAGGCAGGAGAGGCGGCTGTCTTCAGTGCTCCCTTTGGCAGCAGTACAGATGGACTCTGGAGGCCACAGGCGAGGCTTAATTTAATATGAAGCTAAATAGAGTCAAAACATCTGGTGCACTACTGATGGTTATCATGACACATTAAGTCTGACATCACACACAAACCCATTCAAATATTCTATTTTTATCCAATATACCTAAAACACAAAGCTAACAATCTACAGTACTTTTTGTTTTTCATCTCCTCTAACAACCTTCTATTTAAGAAAAGCTAATTTTGTAGGTTCTACTGTTTACACCACTTGGGAGACATGAGTAAAATGACTACAAAATTTTGTCAATAAAACACCCAGGGGCCCATGCACATGAGCATCCCTGTGGTGCAAGCTTCATTAGCTCTGTGGACAATCTGCCTCTAGGGAGGGGTGAAAGGCAGTGTAGGGTGAAGACTAAAGACAGAAAGTGGCACACAGAGTTGGTACAAAGAATAAAGAGATGTACTCTAGAAATCAGACAACTTTGGAAGCACACACATCACCAAAAATAAACTACATTCTTAGAACGGATTTGTAACATATGTTCATAAATGCGAAACACCAAATTCATGGCAGATCACTGGAACAGAAGTACTATTATAAAGGAAAAATGTTAATGAATAAACCAAATGATCAATTTTATAATAGTGAAAGACAAGGAACAAGTATAATTTTTATGAACAACTTTTTCATAAGACAGAATTAGTCTTCAACAATGTGCTATTTAAAAAAGGCAAAAGGAGCCTCCTCTGGTGGCGCAGCGGTTGAGCACGGGGCTGCGAAGCTGCCCACAGCCTCTGCAGCACCGGTGAGGGTTCCACATGGCGCACAGACCTCTCCTGCCGCCCACTGCTCCCCTCAGCAGTGTATTTCGTTGGTCTGCCTGTCCTGTTCCCCACTCGGGCTCTGGTGAATTCTCTCACCCTCCCGCACTTCTGACTGTACCCAGTGCTTGTATAAACAAATAAATATTTTATAAACCAATAAATAAGTAAATAAATAAATAAATAAATAAATAAGGCAAAAGACTGGGCCTCCCTGGTGGCGCAAGGGGTTGGGCACTGCACTATGAAGCAATCCGCAGCCTCTGCAGCACTAGTTCGATCCCTGGCCGGCCAGGGAGCAGCCCACATGGCGCAGCAGACCTCTCCTGACCTCTCCTGACCTGCCTGCTGCTCCCCTCAGTGGCGTACTTCGGTCGATCTACCTGTTCTGTTCCCTGCTGCTCTGTCTCTGGTGAATCCTCTCACCCCCAGCATCTCTGGCCTGTACCTCAGCTCTTGTATGCATAAATAAATCTTAAAAAAAAAAAAAAAAAGGCAAAAGACTATGTGTAACTGAAATAACTACTGCCTAGACTATTATATTCAAATTACTGTGCTTTTATTACATTGCTTTGAATGATACTTGGTGAAAAGAAATTTTAATTCTACCACTAAAGAAAATTACCCTCACCCATACTCTTTGAAACAACAAAAAAAGGACCTAGACCCTGATTGTGCATCCCAAAGAGAGAATAGTACTTCATAAAGCAGACTCAGTACAATCAAAATGAGAGCCATATTTCTGGTTAACTTTTTTCATCTTGACTCAAGAGCTGAAAAACTATTAAAATTAATGCATCAAACTATCATAACTCTGTCCTTTTTATTAGTGGTTATAGTCTTTCTAAAATATTAGTCCGCCTTGCTGCACTCGTGTATCTTTTTGAAAGCTCTCTTTGAAGATCAGGACCACTTTTACATTGGAAGGGAAATGTATAATTTTATTAATTTGGCACTGAAAATAATCTCTAGTTTTAGCAGGTCTGAAATTTTAAAAATGATTCTCATTAGAAAATTTACAGAGGTGAAAGATAATGAAGCTACTTGCCAGTCGACATAAACACACACACAAGCACCAACCACTGGAAAACAGCATAAAATAAACACTTTTCGATTCCTAATAAATGATTTCTAATAACCATATCCTGAATCATCTTTCCCTAGGTTATCAAGTGACTGCTCCATTTTCCTCTTCACTAAATAATCGATTTTTCTAAAATTAACATTGAAGAAATACCACTGGAAATGTTCATCCTCTACCCACAACTAAGTGAGCAAACTACATCTAGGACTGCCAAAATCAAACTCTCTTCTGCACTGTTAATCTAACACGATATATAATGATCCACCAAAAGGGATCAAGAGTTTACAGAGTCCCCAAGAATCCTGTTGGAGAAACAAATATGAGACAATAAGAAGAAAAACAGGATAATTTCATTTGTGGCTGGTTTTTATTTTCCTATTCTGAATTTTTCCCATAGCTGATCAAACTTTGTAGCTGGATTTTTAAAAAGCTGGTAGAAAGCACTAATATTTATTAATTAATTGGACTTCAACTTTCTCTTCCATTTTGAAGTATCACTTCAACCAAAATACCAACACTCTTTTTACCAAAGACAATCATCTTCCCTATCATGAAGAGGTTAAATGTTTGATACTCAAACAAGGACACAAAACAGGATTATTCTCTCACCTCAAGCTTAAGAAGATATTTAGCACATATTGTCAAAGAAAGCAAATATTTGAAAAAATTTAATTAAAAAGGAGAGAATAAATAAGTATTATATCACTGAGAAATTACATTTTCCTTGGAAATATTCCTTCCTAAAATATTTCCAAAAGTATTTTACTGTCATTTATCACCTCTTTCTGATACATTAATTTAAATGTAGGTTTTTTTTTTTTAAAGATTTATTTATTTATACAAGCACTGGGGTACAGGCCAGAGAGCGGGAGTGTGAGAGAATTCACCAGAGACAGAGGGGGAAGAGGAACAGGCAGATGCACCAAAAGCACTGCTGAGGGGAGCAGCGGGCGAGACAGGAGAGGTCTGCCGTGCCTTGTGGGAATCTCCTTGGCGGGCCAGGAATCAAACCGGCGCTGCAGAGGCTGCAGACAGCTTCACAGAGCTGCGCAGCCGGGGAGGCCCTAAATGTAGATTCTTTTTATTTATTTTTTTAAAGATTTATTTATTTATGCACACAAGAAGTGGGGTATAGGCCAGAGGTGCGGGAGGGTGAAAGGATTCACCAGAGACAGAGTGGGGATCTACTGAACTACACTGCTGAGTGGAACAGCAGGCAAGACAGGAGAGGTAGGCAGCGCCATGTGGGTCAGCTCCCTGGCCGGGTATCGAACTCGGGCTGTAGTGGCTGGCAGTAGCTTGATAGCATTGTCTTTAACTCCTGCACCAACAGGGAGGCCCTAGATGTACATTCTTTTTATATGAGAATTATTAAAGCAAGGTTCCACGTCTCAGAATTCACTAGTTATAGCAGAGTACGCAGTAGCATCCTTTCAAAAGGCAAGGATGAAGAACATACTCAAGAGTCAGAGAAAGACCAAAGGGACATGACTGAAACAAACCAGGACAACTAAAGGGTTGACTGATACAGACTCAAACTACTGGTGTTATTCTCAGTAAGAGGAATAAAAGATTTCTTCAGTTCAACTTTACAAGTTAGAATTTTCAAACCACATCCTTCCTACATAAAATAAAAACAGAATGGAGGCTACAACAATCTTTATACCCTCCTTTGGAGAAGATGCTTTAGCAGTTCTTCCCTTATCAAAAGACTTGGGCTCCAATTCTACCCCAGTAACTCAGTTACCCTGCTATTTTGATTGCATCTGGGTGAAATACACCCACCACACTAAACTGCAAAAGAACCACCAAAAAAATGAAAACATTGAAAACTCAACACATACACAAACACTACAAAATGTAAATGTAAGGACAAGCTTCCTGCAAAGACATGTGATGACTCTTAATAAGACGACTCTTGCTATACAGCTACGCTGCTTACTGATGATCTCCGGGCAACTCGGACTGATCGAGTAGTGACCCATATGGGAAAGGAAGACTTGTGGGAAAACTTATTCCAAATAAATTCTCCACAATAAGAAGTAGGCCTGTATATCATCTAGAATCATTTATATCAATCACTGATGTCCAGAAAAGTCAGCCTCGGACAGATGCCAAATAAAATCCAAGCTGAGGGAAAATCTGGGGCCAGTAGGGTAGCTCTGTTAGTTAGCATGACTCCAGAGTGTCTGGTGGCTGTGTGAGACAGACAGCTTCTGGGTGTGGAAATAAGGGGTCACCACATGGAGGGCTAGAGGTCACAGGGCAGGGCAGCAGGAAACCCAGGAACAGGTAACAGGTTGTATAGGCCTTTGATGTCCTAAGTCTGTTTCTATGTGGGTTTGGTTTTTTGTTTTTGTTTTTGTTTTTGTTTTTTTTAATTTACAATAAATACTTCTTCTAGTCTCTACTAATACTAAGCAAAATTCCTTGTGAAAATCCAGCCAATGTCAATCATGCTGAGTGAAAATAAATGAGAGAATTTTGTGCAATTTCATGCAGTCTCAGATCAGAGCAGCAGAGCCAGTGAGAACCTAATTGTCAGCACTGGCTGCCACTTAAGGAGCACTTACTGTGTCCCAAGCACCAGGCTAAATCACTGAATGATTCACAAACAACCCTTTAAAGGTAGGTGTCTGATCATCTCCTTCTTACAGGTGAGGAAACTGAAGTACAAAAAAGTTAGAAAACTAACCAGCAAACATGGCAGGCAGGTGACAGGGCAAAGATCCAGATCCTATCTTTCCATTCTCAATTCTCAAAACCAGTATGCTTTACTCTCTCCCCTCAAAATGAGAATCAAATGGAAAGAACTCCAAAGAGAAATAGACACTCAAAGGAGGGCCTTCCTGATGGCGCAGCGGGTTGAGCACTGCGCTGTGAAGCTGTCCGCAGCCTCTGCAGCGCGGGTTCAATCCCCCGCCAGCCAGGGAGAAACTCACATGGCATGAAAGACCTCTCCTGTCTCCCCCACTGCTCCCCCCAGCAGTGTCTTTGGTCCATCTGCCTGTTCTGCTCCCCACTCTGTCTCTGGTGAATTCTCTCACCCTCCCACGTCTGACTGTATCCCAGTTCTTGTATAAATAAATAAATCTTAAAAAAAAAAAACTTAAAGGAAAAACCAGAGTCTTTAAACTGCACCCCCCGCCCCCGCTTGTGTGCCCGTGGATACCACTCTGGCACTGAACAGTCCTTGGCGGCTGCGTTCCATCTCAACGCTCAGCCATCCCCATTCTCTATATTAGAGTAGTTGATTACAAACCAAGACTGCCTAACACCAAAACTCACCCAGATTTCTCAATGAAAAGTATTATTATCATCTTTTTTCAATTAGTTTCTCTTCCTCTGGTCCCAATTTGGGAGTATACTGCCATACTCCCAAAACTGTAAATACAACTGAATTTGCCTTGCCCCAAAGCTGTAAACACAACTGATTCCGCCTCTACACAGCCTCTCACATCAATGGTCCCTCTCCATTTTACTATCATCTGCATGGGTTAGCTTCACATTACGTTTCACCCAACCTCCAGTTACTATCTTTGATCTCATCCTGGAAAGAGTTTTCCTAAAATACAACTCTAATCATGTTACTTCCATGCTAGAAAAACCTTCAAAAATGTTTATTTCCCATCCAAAAACTTTACTTCAATTTTCTAAGCAAATGCCTCCTTCTCCCAGGCAACCCGAGAGCAATGTCACTGCTTCCTCCTCTGAACCCTATGGCACTAGGGTCACCTCCCCCACCCCATTAAAAAACAATTCTGTAAGAGCAGGGTCAAAGTCCAAGTCATGTGTGAGTCTCCCGCCCATTCCACTGAGGACACAGTACACATGGTAAGTACTCAAACATCTGACAAATGAATAAAAAAACTCTAAATCAGTTGTTTGGATATAACAAGTTTTTTAGCAAAAGGGCTGTGTCCATTTAAATTTTTTAAAATATACAGCCATTCTCTGAATCTGTAACCGGTGCCTGAGCCAAAGACTCAGGTGGTGCCCCTTGAAGGGACGGGGTGCTGGTGAGGATGGACAGCCCCAAGGTTATCGCATTTTAGGGTGGAGACTCTGATAAGAATTCTAAGGGACAGCAGAAGCAGCCCCAGCATTGGAAGTGCGGGATTTAGCATTTACAGATCTTCAGGAATTCAGGCCCCCAGCACACAGATCTTCCAAAGGGTGCTGTGGGCCTCTGAAAGAGGCATCCAGCAGTCACCCTCAAAGAGGAAAAGTTCAGCTTTGCAAATAGCCAGGAGACTGAAACTGTTCCCGATTTTGCTGCTGTTACAGCCTGGCAGGGAAGGCAAAGACCTGAAGCCGGGCTCTTGCTGAGCGGTGAGTGTGGCCCTTTGTTTGTCGGTTCATCCAGCCACTGCATCGCTTGTGTGGTCCTGCACTGGCACTTCTGGTAGATCAGGGAGCATCTCCTGCTGTGTGTCTTCTGTTGTCTCTGTGAGCTGGAACCTGGGCTACAGTCTGGCTGCTGCGTGCCCCAAGCCTCAGTAGCGGGAAGATGCCATCTTTGGAGTGTTTATGTTCAGGACTTCAAAAACACTGGACACTGCTTTGGGTGAGGTAAACAGTCATTTTTTGGCCTCAGTAACTGTTTTTCCCTGATTTGTTAAATAAATCCCATTATTGTTGTTCTCTGAACCTGAGTGCTCTTGCAATTGTGCGTGGGGGTGGAGCGCTCAGACAGTCACCAATAAACTATTTTGGCAGTGTCCTTGGCCAGTTTTAGTGCCCCTTGCTGCCCTGTATCATTTCTAACTCAAAAAATAAAAGAAAATACAAACAAATCTATGGAAATCATAATAATTTCCACTGTGAACCAACTCTTTAAGTTTTATTTGAGTCTTAGAATAGTCAGGCAAAGATGCTTATTTATGTGACAACAGAGAAAAACATCAGGCAGGTAAGTCAAGCAACATGTAAACTAGTCACTGAAACCAGGAACCCTCACTTCATGAAGCCTTGGCTTGGACACTACTGGATAAATCAAAACGGCTTTATTCAGACAATGCACTAAATGATCAGAGAACACGACCAGATGTAAAACACCCTCATTTCTTCAAAATTTCTTATCCAAAGATGTTTTCTGCCGTAAGACCAGGAACTCCTCTCTCAAGGCAAGGTACTGTGAGGCATGGCTTATGGAGCAGCTAAATGAAGACTAGGAATTTAAAATGCCTGAGAATGGAAAATTAAAATATTGTCCTTCGCAGCAGTTACACCCTTGCACAAGGAAGAAAATTTAAAACGCTCCCATGGCACTGCAATCAGCAAGAGTCCAGTGAGGGAAGAGTCGTGCAAGCCAGATAGGACTTAGTAAGCTGAGGAATGAAAACAGCAATTCTGTGTAATTCCCTATCTGTAAAGTACAGCAGTTTTGAAAGGCAATAATGAAATTAGAAGACTATTTCTAGATATTCTGATGGAGAATGATAATATTTACCTCAGTAAAGTCACCACCACAGGAATAAATCTAGATTCTGTTTTAATCATGTACAACCCTACAAAGTATAAGGTGCAATCCACTTTTTCAGCTGAGGAATAAGAGGTCCTTCTTGAAAACTGAAAGGAAAATCCCATCATCAGATTTCCAACGAAGCATTGAAAATGAACGTCTGGGGCCTCCCCGGTGGCACAGCGAGTTGAGCGCAGCGCTGTGAAGCTTCCACAGCCTCTGCAGAGCCAGTTCCATTCCCGGCCAGCCAGGGAGCAACCCACATGGCGTAGCAGACCTCTCCTGCCTCGCAAGCTGCTCCCCTCAGCAGTGTCTTCGGTCCGTCTGCCTGTTCTGCTCCCTGCTCTGTCTCTGGTGAATTCTCTCACCCTCCTGCGCCAGACTGTACCCCAATTCTTGTATAAATAAATCTTTAAAAAATAAAAATAAAATAAAAATGAACGTCTGGCCTGTACTTCCAGAACTGAAGGCAGAACCAGGCCACTAATTGACCAAATGCATTTATTTTCCATGCAAAATGCTAACTCCAGGCCAGATGCTCCCACCCGCCACAGTGCGCCACACACCGCAGCTGCCCCCTCAAGTCCCAGGCTTCTCATCAACTCAGGGGTTCCCATCCTCGTCTTTGCCCTCTCTCTGCTTCCTCCAGCTCAAAGAGCACCCACAGGAAAGGCAAGAGTAAGTACACATACATTGTTTTGTTTGGGGGGTGAAATTAAAGGCCCCTGTCAACACAGCCACACACCCTACACTCAAGTCGTCTATAAAAACCTGAGGGGAAACAAAGCATGGACAAAAGTCATGGGACTTGCATCCAATTAAAATCCCAAGACGAAATTCAAGATAAAATTTTAAATGTTTAAAACCCAAAAAGTTACACCCACCCACGGACTCGGTCCTTCGGGCTAGCTGTGTGCCAGGCACAGTCCCTGCTGGCCCGGCTAACTTTCTGGGTGGGAAAGGATGGAGACTCACAATGCGGGAGGAAAAACACTAATAATGGGGGTCAGGAAAAGCTTCCTGAAGGAAGTGACACGTAAGCTGACGCCCAAATCTTTAAGTAAGAGTTGACCAGGTGAAGACGAAGGAGCAACGTTGCGGGAAGGCGGTTGGGTGGAGGAACCGGCTACCTAGAGAACTAATAAAATCCGATTCGTATTTTTGAAAGATCAAAAGAGAGGTTCTCTTACATCAACCCCCGAAGAGTCGCGCTGTATGAAGCAACAATCTCTCCTCTTCCTCCCCTCCATCTGCTTGGCAGCTGCAGAGCAGCACACACACACAAGCGGATCTCCATCCATGTAGGCCAGGCTGGTGTCCAGATCGGCAGCGCCTGCTGGGAGCTCTACTGCCTGGAACGTGGCCTCCAGCCCGATGGCCAGATGCCCAGTGACAAGACCACTGGGCAAGGAGATGACTCCTTCAACACCTCCTTCAGTGAAGCGGGCGCTGGCAGTGTCTGCAGACCTGGAACCCACAGTCATTGATGACGTTCACACTGGCACCTACCGCCAACTCTTCCACCCCAAGCAGCTCATCACAGGCAAGGAAGATGCTGCCAAAACTATGCCCAAGGGCACTACACCACTGTCATGAAAATCAGAGACCTCGTCTGGACCGAATTCGTAAGCTGGCTGACCAGTGCATGGTTCTTCAGAGCTTCTTGGTATTCCACAGCTTTGGCAGGGAAGTGGAGGAAGTGGTTCCTCCCTACTGACAGAACGTATCTGTCGGTTTCGGCAAAAATACAAGCTGGAGTTCTCCATTTACCAAGGGTCTCAGCTGTAGCTGAGCTACAACATCCCAAACTACACCTACACCCCCCTGGAGCATTCTCATTGTGCCTTCATGGTGGACAATGAGGTCATTTATGACACATGCTGTAGAAATCTCAACACCTATACTACACTGAGTGCCCAACCTATACTAACCTAAGTAGGCTGATAGGTCAAATAGCATCCTCCACCACTGCTTCCCTCAGATTGGATGGTGCCTTGAATGCCCATCTGACAGAATCCCAGACCAAGCTGCTGTATTACCCCACACCCACTTCCCTCTGGTCACACACGCCCCTATTATCTCTGCTGAGGAGCCCACCAGGGACAGCTTCCTGTCACAGAAGATCAACAGGCGTGCTTTGAGTCAGCCACCCAGATGGTGAAATGTGACCCTCGCCAATCTACCTGTTGTACCCTGGTGACATGGTTCCCAAAGTCGTCAATGCTGCCACTGCCACCACCAAGCATCCACTTTTGGACCAGTGCACTACTGGTTCCAACCTGGCATCACTTACCGGCCTCCCGCTGTGGTGGTTGGGGGAGTCCTGGCCAAAGTACAGTGAGCTGTGTGCATGCTGAGCTAACCACAGCCATTGCTGAGGCCTGGGTTGGCACAGACCACAACTTTGACCTCATGGATGCCAAGTGCGCCTATGCTCACTGGTGTATGGGTGAGGGTGTGGAAGAAGGAGTTTTCTGAGGGTAACTTTGAGAAGGATTATGCAGAAGCTAGTGCGGATTCTGGTGAAGGAGTGGGTGGTGAGAAAGAAGTAGAGGACTACTAAAGTTAAAATGCCACAAAGGTGCTGCTTTTACAGGGAAGCTTATTCTGTTTTAAACATTGAGAAGTCGTGGCCTGACCTCGGTTAACTTGTATGTAGCAGTATAGACCCTCATATATGATCACCTCTACTTTGACACATGACACTTTGTTAAAGTCCCCAGCTGACCAATTCTGCACCGAGTTTGAATAAAGTATCCTCTGTCTTACATGAGTAAAAAGAAAAAGACTCCAAAAAAGATAGCAGAGGAGCAATAGGTATGTAAGATAAGATGCTCAATATCATCAGTCATTAGGGAAATGAAAATCAAAATTAGAAAAAGATGTCACTTCACACCTACAGAGGATTTGGACAAACTAGAACCTTTATGTTGCAGGTGGGATTGTACATGATATAGGCACTTGGGACAAACATTTGGCAGTTCTTCAAAATATTAAACACAAAAGAACCGTATGATCCAATAATTTCATTTCTAGATATATACCCAAGACAAAAGAAAATACATCCACACAAAAAATTTTAGGTCAATGTTCACAGTAGCAGGGCCTCCCTAGTGGCGCAAGGGGTTAAGACGCAACCTATGAAGCTGTCCGCAGTCACTGCAGCACAAGTTCCATCCCCGGCCAGCTAGGGAGCAACCCACATGGCGCAGCAGACCTCTCCTGTCTTGCCCGCTGCTCCCCTCAGCAGTGTATTTCAGTCAGTCTGCCTGTTCTGTTCCCCACTCTGTCCCTGGTGAATCCACTCACCCCCTACACCTCTGAACTGCGCCCCAGCTCTTGTATGCATAAATAAATAAACCTTAAAAAAAAAAAAAAAGTTCACAGTAGCATTAGTACAACAGCTCCAAAGCGGAAACAATCCAAATGTCTACCAACTAAAGGACGGGGAAATAAAACGTGGTAAAGCCGCACAATGGGCCACTGCTTGGCATGAAAGGGCAGGAAGCACCAATGTTACGCCACAACATGGACAGCCTCCGAAGACATCGTGCTAAGTCAAAGGAGCCAGTCACAAAAGATCACGATTCCACTTAGGCGAAACGTCCAGGACAGGCAAATGCAGGGAGTGCAGCTCAGGGGGAGAGCACCTGACTGCAGAGCAGGCAAGTCATCAGAAGCAGAGATGCCGTCACAGCTGGGGGCAGGTGGGGAGGAAACGGGGAGCAGACTCACGCCTGCTCGCAGGGGAGTTCTTCTGGGGCGATTAAATGCTCTAAAGTCAACGGTAGCACTGACTGCACGACACTGTGAGCACACGAAAAATGCCTGAACTGTGCACTTGAAGCGGGTGGATGGCAGGTCGTCGACGCCCATGAGGCTGCTGGGAACCAAAGAGCCAAAGAGCAACAGCAGTGAAGGAGGCGCTGGGAGGCCACACGACCAACCGGGCAGGCCAGGCAGCAAGAGACAGAGCCTGGACCCGGGAAAGTGCCCAGGAAGAGCCAGGAAAAGACATGCGAGCTGGCTCTAGCCGGTGGGGAGGGAGAGGGAGTCCACTGTGGGGTTTCTGGCTTCGCCAACTGAGCAGCACGTACTGAGATGAAAAGACAGGTCCGGGTGGGGAGAGACTCACTGTATTTCCCACGTGTAATTATACTCCAAAGTCATGTAAGTGTCGGCACATTTGTGTGCTTCAAGAGGTTACAACTCTTCCCAAACTTGTGTTTATTCAATTTTTAATTATTTTTAATGGCCCGAATAAGGGAGGTGTTCACTTAAGAGAAGAGAAATGATGATCAGGTAAATTTGCTTTTGCCCTGTAAACCTTCCTACCCACAAAATCTGATTAATACTGTGAACCAGGATGTGGGATGGCGAGGGTCACAGACAGAGCAGAGCAATCGTGTTTATCTCTGCAACAGTTCCTTAACATACCTTTCTTCAAACGCCTGAAAGACTGGCTGAGCGTAAAGAAACGAGTTTTTATTCCACATATGTCCAAGGCGCACTATGAAATCAACTGATGGGCTTTCTTCGTTCCTTTTTTCCTGGTGTTTAACTGTTTGTTCCAGTTATTCCCCCAACACATTTAACTAAGGAAACCGGCTCTCCTCGCACCTATGTGCCCCCAATTGCAAGTAATGGTCTTGCAATAATGCCTTTTAGAAAATAATACTTTTTAAAAAGAAAACGCATAGCTGCCCTCAGATTTCTTTCTCACTTTTTTTTTTAATAGAGGCATGTTTTTATTTATTTATTTGTTTGTTTGTTTGTTTGTTTTGTTTATACAAGCACTGGGTACAGTCACGCGGGAGGGTGAGAGAATTCACCAGAGCCAGAGCGGGGAGCAGAGCAGGCAGAAGGACCGAAGGACACTGCTGAGGGGAGCAGCGGGCGGCAGGAGAGGTCTGCGCGCCATGTGGGACCCTCCTCCGGTGGCTGGGGAGCAGCGGGGATGGATCCGGCGTTGTAGAGGCCGCGGGCAGCTTCACAACCCAGCGCTCCACCGCTGCGCCACCGGGGAGGCCCAGATTTCTTTCTCACTTTTGACCCCTTGCCTGAGGAAGAGTCTGTGCAAGTTTTCTTCACCCTGGGTTTCTCATGCTGTTAGAAAACAGCACCTTTTCCTTCATTTTACCCCATCGAGCCTTTCCCATTCCAAATTCTTTAGTTCGTAGAAGAAAGTTCCCTGACTGTTACAGCCCACAAGAGCAGCAACTACAGGGGCGATCATTTTTACTTTTTTATATTCTAAGGAAAAGTGGAATCCTAACAAAGTGTTTGCTTTAACTAAATTACAGTCATTAATTTCTTTTAGTTCAACTTTTCCCCTCTACCAGCCCTTATATACCCCGTTAGCCCTTTCTCCCTCCAACTTCCTCTTAACCTCAGAAACCTCCCCTTATTCATGTCCACTAGTTGTTTTATCCCCCTAGTTTTTATAAGTATTTTGCATTGTCAATATTCTGCTACGTCCAATATCGGTCACTCTGATTTGCTTTACCACAAACCATTCCCTCGAGATGCTTCCATGCAGCTGTAAATGGCAACATTTCATCTTTCCTTATGGTTTAATATTATTCCACTGTGTGGAGACCACTTCTTGATCCAATCCTCTACCAGCGGGTATTTAGGTTGTTTCTATGCACTAGCTATTGCAAATAATATTGCGAAGCATATAATTTTTTCAGTTGATTGCTTCACATTCTCTGAATAGATGACCAAGAGTGGGCTTGCTGAGTAGCATGGTGATTTCCAGTTTTAGTGGTTTACGATAAATCCAGATCACTTTCCAACATGGCTGTACCAGCTGACATCCCCACCAAGTGTCACAGGCGTCCTCTTTCTCCACATCCTCCCCAGCACTTGCTGCCAGTCTTCTGAACATGTGCTGTTCTCATAGGTGTGAGATGACATCTCGTTGTGGTTTTCACCTGCATCTCTTAGTAAAAGTGAAAGTGCACATTGTTCCAAGTATATTAACCTTCTAGATATCTTCTTTACTGAACTGTCTATTCAGAATCTGCTGTCCATTTACTAATTGGGCTTTTTTTATTGTTAAACTGTACATGTTTTTATTATAGATCTTGATTTTTTTTTTTTTTTTTTTTTTTGGTGGGACCCTCGCAGGCAACCGGGGAATGAACAGACGCTGCAGAGGCTGTGGGCAGCCTCGCAGCCCAGCACTCAACCGCTGCACCACCAGGGGAGGCCCTATAGATCTTGATTTTTAACCCATTTAAGTATTATAATATGAAAGTAATTCCTCCCAATCAATGGGCTGTCTTTTTATTCTATTTTCTTTCCCCACATAAAAGCATTAATTTGAGATAAACCCAATTGTTTACTTTTGTTTTTATTTTCTTCATCATTGTGATAGAATCTCCAAAAACAGTTTATTTATTGAGGCCATGAAACCATATTGCCAATGTTTTCTTCTATATATTTCATTGTTGCAGTTCTTTTATCTAAGCCTCCAATACATTTATTTATATAGATAATATTTATATATATAAACATGTATATATATTTATTTATATACATAAAAACGTATGTGTGTGCGTGCGTGTATGTATAGATACGTGAATTTATTTCTGGGCTTTTGTTTCTGTTCCACTATTCCGTGTAGCTATTTTTATGCCAATACCATATTGTTTTTTTTTTTTTTTTAAAGATTTATTTATTTATACAAGCACTGGGTACAGTCAGAAGCGCGGGAGGGTGAGAGAATTCACTAGAGCCAGAGCAGGGCGCAGAACAGACAAAGTGAAGAAATACACTGCTGAGGGGAGCAGCAGGCGGCAGGAGAGGTCTGCACGCCATGTGGGACCCTCACCCGGTGGCCGGGGATCGAACCTGCGCTGCAGAGGCTGCGGGCAGCTTCGCAACCCAGCGCTGAACCGCTGCGCCACCGGGAGACCCAATACCATATTGTTTTAATTGCTGTTGCTTTCCTGTCAGGTAATGTGAAGCCTCAATTTCTTTCCTTTGTTCCTCAGGATCCCTTTTATTACTTGAGGTCTTTTATGGTTCCATATAAATTTTACTATTTTTTCTTGAATTTCTTTTAAGAACACTGCAGGTATTTTGATGAGGACTGCAACAAATTTAAGTAATGCTTTTGGCAGAATAATCATTTTGACTACACAGATTCTCCCCTAAGAGCATGTCCAACCAACTCCTTAAATTATGATTGAAATCCTTTAAAAACATCTTCTAGTTTTCATTGTATAAGTCCTTCACCTCCTTGGTTAAGTTAATTCCTAGGCATTTCATTCTTTGTGAAGCAATTATGAATGGAATTATTTTGCTGATTTTTCTTCTCATTCATTGTACATAAAAAATGAGATTTCTGTATGTTGATTCTGTAACACCTCACCACCACTCGCTGTATTCATTATTTTTAACAGCTTCTTGGTGGAGCCTTTAAGGTTTTTTTATGTAGACTATCATATCCATCAGCAAATATAGTTTCACTTCATTTCCAATTTGGATTCCCTTTATTTCCTGTTGTCTGATTATTCTAGTTAAAACCTCAAATACCAAATTTTTTTAAAAAGATTTATTTATGCATACAAGAACTGGGGTACAGGCCAGAGTTGTGGCGGGTGAGAGGATTCACCAAAGACAGAGTGGGGAGCAGAACAGAGTGGGGTGCAGTCTGAAATACACTGCTGAAGGGAGCCGTGGGCGAGTCAGCAGAGGTCTGCCATGGCCATGTGGGTTGCTCCCTGGCCGGGGATCAAACTCATGCTCCAGCAGCTGCGGAGAGCTTCATAGGTTGCATGCCAATCCCTTGTGCCACCAGGGAGGCCCTCAAATACCAAATTAAACAGAAGCAGTGACAGTGGGCATCTTGTTTAGTTCCTCATCTTAAAGGGAAAGCTTTCAGTTTCTTACCATTAAACATTATACTGGCTTTGTGGGTTAGTGACATATGGCTTTTATCATGGTGAGGTCGGGTCCTACTAGTCACTATTTGTTAAGTGTTCTTTATCATAAATGAGTGCTGAATATTATCAAATGCTTTCTCTGCATCTATTCATATTATCATATGATTCTTATCCTTACTTCTGTGAATATATCACAAATTGATTGATTGATGTACGTTAACGCATCCTACATCACTGGGATAAATCTCGATCAAGATGTATAATCCTTGTAATGTACTGTTGAATTCAATGATAGCAATATGTTGAAGACTTCTGCATCACTATTCATCAGGGATACTGGCCTGCAGTTTTCTTTGCTTGTGCTATCTTTAACCTGGTTTCAGTATTCGGGTAAACTGGCATCGTAAAATGTATTAGGGAACATTTCCTCTTTTTGGACTTTAGAAATAATTTGAGCAAAATGGCCATAAATTCTTCTTTAAAGGTTTGACTAAATTTGCTTGTAAAAGCTGTCTGCCCCTGGATTTTTGTTTTGAAGGAGAATTTTGATTGCTATTTCAATTTACATGATTGTGATCTAGCAACTCTTTTGTTTCTTCCTAGTTCAGTCTTAGAGTAAGCTATGTTATTCTAGAAATTTGTCTATTTCATCAAGAGTATCAAATTTATTGATATAGTTAATAGTTATCTCTTGTGATTCTCTGTATTTCTGTACCATCAGTGATAATCTCTCCTCTTTCATTTCTAATTCTGTTAACTAATGTTTTCTCTCTTCTGTTAGCCTAGGTAGAAGTTTATCAATTTTATTTATCTTCTTGAAGAACCAACTCTTAATTTCATTGCTCTTTTGTATGATCTTTTTTATTTACATTTCATTTATTTTCACTCTTATTTTTATTATTTCCTTCCTTTTGCTAACTTTAGGATTTATTTGTCCCTCTTTTTCAAGCTGCTTTAAGTATAATATTAAGTTCTTTATTTGGGACTTTTCTTGCTGTTTAATGTGAGCCAGTGTTGCAATTACCTTCCCTCTCAGAACCACTCTGGCTGAACCCCTTAGATCCCAGTATTTTGTATCCTCATTTTCAAGTTTCGAGGTATTTTTTAAATTCTGTTAATTCAATTCTTAGGTGCAATTTAATGGTTTTATGTTTATAAATGGAATTTGGTGTTTAAAGAGAATTAAATCTGTTAAATTTAATCAACATGTGTCAAAAACTATCTTGAAAGTCACCTCCCTGGCTGGGGATCAAACTCATGCTACAGTGTCTGGCAATAGCCCACATAGCACAGCAGACCTCTCCTGTCTCTCCCTGTTGCTCCCCTCAGCAGTGTATTTCAGTAGATGCACTTGTTCTGCTCCCCACTGTCTCTGGTGAATCCTCTCACCGCCCCCCACACCTCTGGCCTGCACCCAAGTTCTTGTATGCATAAATAAAAATAAATCTTTTTTAAAAAGAGAAGTATAAAACATGATCTCTTCTCAATGGTAAGTATCATTTGCTCATTAAGTATCTTAATACTTTTATATCATCTCCATGTCTTTTTGTTTTTAATTCCTAAGTCAGGATTCTAGACCAACATTATACAATAGAACTTTTCCACAATGACAAATATTCTGTATCTCTCTATCCAATATAGCAACTACTGGTCACATGTGGTTATTGAGCACCTGAAATGGGGCTAGTGTGATGAAGAATTTACATTTTAATTTAGTTTAAATAACTACATGAAGTTAGTGTTTAAGAACACAGAAGACTTTTCTATTAAACAAAATGAAAAACTATAGGACAGCTAGGTACACAAGAGTCCTAAGATAACAATACAAAAATTTAAATATATGAATTCACTTAGTCACTCATTTGTGAATACATGGTAACACTGATCCCTGCCCATAAAGACTTTTTGGTTCGGGCCTCGCTGGTGGCACAAGGGGTTAAAAGCACAGCACTATGAAGCAATCTTCAGCCTCTGCACATGGAGCAGCAGACCTCTCCTGACTCACCCGCTGCTCCCCTTAGCAGTGTACTTCAGTCAATCTGCCTGTTCTGCTCCCCACTCTGTCTCTGGTGAATCCTCTCACCTCCCTCTCCCCACCCCCACCCCCACACCCGGCATCTCTGGCGTATACCCCAGTTCTTGTATGCATAAATAATCTTTAAAAAAAAGAAAAAGACTTTTTGGTTAAATTCTCATAATACAAGAGTTCTGAATCTTCAAAATTATGGGTGTGAACTAGGTGGACAGAAAAGAAAATCCATTTCAAGAGAAACCAGTATACATAATCCACTATACTTAAGAGGAGCCATTATCCTTAAATGTTTATGAAGCATCTTCTAAAGCTTAGAGGCTGGCCAAATCTGAGCAACAAACTATTTGAGGGCCTCCCTGGTGGCCTAAGGATTAAGGCTCAGCCCTATTACCACCACAGCCTGAGTTCGATGCCCAGCCAGAGAGCTAACCCACACGTGGCACAGCAGACCTCTCCTGTCTTGCCCACTGCTCCCCTTAGCAGCATATTTCAGTAAATCCGCTTGTTCTACTCCCCACTCTGCCTCTGGTGGATCCTCTTTCTCTCTCTTTCTTCTCTCTCTCTCTCTCTCTCTCTCACACACACATTTCTGGATATACCCCAGTTCTTTCATGCAAAAATAAATATAAATAAAATGTTTGGGGGAAAAAAAAACCTGTTTTGGTAAATAAAGTTTTATTAGAACACAGCCATGCCCTTACTTTACCTATCTATCCATGGCTGCTTAAGGGTTACCAGGGCAAAGTTTAGTAATGATGACAAAGACCATTCATCCCACAAAGCCTACAATATTTATTATGTGGCCATTTATAGAAAAAAAATTGCCAACCCCTGCTTCAGACTAAGGGCTACAAAAGCTAAATGCCAACTGAATAATTTATTTTTGTTTTTATTTTCCTTGTCATTGAAGTAGTCTCCAAAACATCTTTATGATTCATATAGTGAGACACTACCAGCAATGTCCTATGTATTTTACTGTTGCAGTAAACCATTGAAGTTCTAAGAAAAGGTTAAACCTAAGAACTATTTTTAAAAATCTGAACTCTCAGGGCATTTTCTGCTAATTTATCGCAATGATTTGACAGAGTCCAAGATTTTATTTACCCAGGAGAAAACTGCTGCGGCATTTCATTTTCACTGAAGAAGCGATTAATAAGAAAAAACAAAAAGAATCACATGTGGAATATTTATTTTAATACTGCACTTCCATCCCCACCCTGCCATGCTCCCCAAGAACGGCTAAGCTGCTGAGTGACCACCCAAGCAAAGTGACAGACGATTCAATTCATACTGCCTAGTGGATGCTGAACCTAATGATAGTACCAAACCCTATACATACTCTATCTTTTCCTCTACGTGTGTATGAAATTTTTAATTTATAAATTAGGCATAATAAGGAATTAACAATAATAAAATAGAAAAATAGCAATACTGTAATAAAAGTTAAATGAATGTGATCTGCCTCTCTCAAAAATTCTTATTGAACAGAATAGTTCTGGACCATAGCTGACCAGAGGTAACTGAGAGAGCACAAAGCAAAACTGTGAATAAGAGGGCCACTATACTTCAAATATTTTGTTCCTGATACATGATACTATTTTACCTTACCTTCTGGAAGCATAATTACAAATAAAATTTTATAGTGTAAACTTGATAGTCCATCAATGAAGCACATACCTATTTTGACCTATTTCCACTAGTCTGTACCAGTGGGCAGACCAGTGGACACCTGCTCTGTACCTTTATCAAACAATTTTGTGGAGTGGATTACCAAAAAAAAAAAAAATTTTATTGTAAATTCCAAAAATGTCACTACTACTTGACATCTCAGTTTAAAGATCTACAAATCAAACATCTGTCTAAACAGAGATGTCTAAGAAATATTCCATACTTTGAAATGCTGTAACATGAAATTACATTAAATCATATCCAGATGGTATGTCTTCCATAACACGTCTCCTCCGAAGGAAGCATGTGCTGAAAATAAGTTGCCATTTTTCTGCAACTCACTATTAATTGGAGGCCAAAAAATAAAAAATATACTCACTGTAAAAATACACACACAGCATCATTTCCAGAATTTACAATGCAGCAACTAATGCTCTCATTTACATTTTATTTCTGTGAACCATGATTTTTACATCTTTAAATTTTTTTCCCGAAACATTTACCACATATTATTAGGGAACACAAGGAGCACTGTGGACCCCTCACCTGGACTTAACAAACGTTAATATTCCGTCCCGCGCACTTCAGACATCCACACTCCTGAAGCAATTAACATCACAGGTCCTCTGTACTCAAAATCTAAAGTAACACATTTTTATTATCCTGGGTAAATGCTTCACCAATTCAATGTATAATTCCAGTGTGCAGCAAAACTTACTACTGCTATTCAATACCTATACCAAACAACCTTTTTTTTTGTTTAAAGATTTATTTATTTATGCATACAAGAGCTGGGGTACAAGGCCAGAAATGTGGGGGGTGAGAGGATTCACCGGAGACAGAGTGGGGAACAGAACAGGCAGACTGACTGAAGTACACTGTTATGGAGAGGAGTGGGCGAGTCAGGAGAGGTCTGCTGCGCCATGTGGGTTTCTCTCTGGCCGGCTGGGGATCGGACTCGTGCTGCTGAGGCTGCAGATTGCTTCATAGTGCAGTGCTCAATCCCTTGCACCACCAGGGAGGCCCCCAAACAACGTTTTTTAAAGGTTGTTTCCTCAGAAAGACTACAAAATGGATCTTTGTTGTCACCTCTAATATTAATATCTGATTCACAGTTTTACTTTGAAATCATTTTTTAAATCTGCACTGTCGGGCTTCCCCGGTGGCACAGCGGTTGAGCGCGGGGTTGCGAAGCTGCCCGCAGCCTCTGCAGTGCCGGTTCGATCCCCGGCTGCTCCCCGGCCACCAGAGGAGGGTCCCACATGGCCCGCCCGCTGCTCCCCTCAGCAGTGTACTTCGGTCCTTCTGCCTGTTCTGTATCCTGCTCTGACTCTGGTGAATTCTCTCACCCTCCCGCGCTTCTGACTGTACCCAGTGCTTGTATGAATAAATAAATAAATAAATAAATCTTTTTTAAAAAATTAAAAAAAAAAAAATCTGCACTGTCCCATCCAGCAGAGCCCAGTCACATGTGTGGCTGTTCAGCACCAGCTGATCCAGACTAAACATCCAAAATGATTCATGGATTTCAATCAAGTACTTGGTATGGAAAAAAGTATTAAAAAATCTCAATGAATGCTATATTATTTACATGTTTAAATGATATTCTGAACATACTGGATGAAATAAAATATATTGTTAAAATTAATTTCACCTTTTTTTTTTTTTTTTTATGAGAAAATGCTAAATGACATATGTGGCTTATAGTGAGGGCCCATGTTTTAACTTTTATTGCACACAGCTGTCCTAGATACATCCAAGTAGCATCAGAGTAAGAACTACAATTTCTGGGGGCCTGCCTGGTGGCCCAGGGGCTAAGCATCAGCGCTCAGCTGTGGCCTGAGCTCAATCTCCAGCCAGGGAGCTGACCCACATGGCGCAGCAGACCTCTCCTGTCTCCCTGCTGCTCCCCTCATCAGTGTATTTCAGTAGATCTGCCTGTTCTGCTCCCCCCTCCATGTCTGGTGAATCCTCTTACCCACTCCCCATCTCTGGTCTACACCCCAGTTCTTCTACACAAAAATAAATATTTTTTTTTTAAAAAAAAACACAAGTTCTGAATCAAGACTTAGAAAAACGAGCAGTGGTCGAGATGGTCAATGTGGTGGTGTGGAGACTCTCAATTACCAAGGCAATTGAGAGGGAAGAACACCACTGGGGGCGGGGGGGGGGGGGGAGAAGCTGGGCTCCAGATTATCTTCCTACATCAACAGAACACCCCAGCTAAACCCCCAGCTTCATTTCACTGTATTCATGTGTATCTGGAAAATTACTCTTCTAAAGAAGTTAGTTCTTTAGTAACAGAATGGACTGAAAACAGATCTAACACAATTCACTCATTCATCCGACAACTGTTCTCAGGAGGGACTAGGGCTGCAGCGTTGAGTGCCCCTGTGGCTGGCTCTCTGGTGTGTGGGGAAGTCATGTGAAAACAATGATGCAGTTAACAAATAAGTAAAAAACTCATCTCAGAAAAGTGCTTTGAAGACATCATGTGAAAAGTCAGTAATGGGTCTTCCCAGTCTAATCCTATCCTTTAGAGTCAGCTTTTCAAAGTCATTGAATTCTGTATACAGAGGTTTATTATAGGGGTGATAAATTCAAAAAATGGGAAAACATTTCACTTTCTAAATGAAATTAAAGAAAAATATAATTCAGGTTACCCTAAAGAAAAGGTAACAATTCTAAGGTATATACAGCAATGCTAGAAAAAGCTTCACCTACCCAGTCCTCAGTTTGTACCCAAATTTGATGTTACCAGTGGTGCGATCGCTCCAGTCTCTACTTTCTCACCTGGAAATCAGCAGTCACCCCCTCTCTTGAAGAATGCATTATTAGAAGTAATGAGAGGATACAGCAACACACAGGCCATTTGTTTCTCGTAACATCACCATACTAAGCAAACATCAAAAAGCTGATTTCCGGGCCTCCCTGGTGGTGCAAGGGGTTGGGCACCGCACTGTGAGGCAGTCTGCGGCCTCTGCAGCACGAGTTTGATCCCCAGCCTGCCAGGGAGCTACCCACCTGGCGCAGCAGACCGCTCCTGTCTCACCCCCTGCTCCCCCCAGCAGTGTATTTCATCAGTTTGCCTATTCTGTTCCCTGCTCTGCCTCTGGGGAATCCTGTCACCCCCCCTCATCTCTGGCCTGTGCCCCAGCTCCTGTGTGCATGAATGCATAAAGCTTTTAAAAAATAATAATAATAAGTTGATTCCCCTCAAGTATCAGCCACTACATAAAATCTGTCTACTGCATATACTATTAGACAAAGCAGCAAAATAACTCTCATGTGGTTACCTGCAGAGACTGTAGTAGCCATGCCCCTGCTATGCCCAGCTCCAGAACCCTGCCCTCCACATAGCTTGAACAGATCATCTACTTTCCGTCAACTTGATATTTGATTACAACTTTTTTTTCTTCAATTTTTTTTAATAGAGGCATGTTTTATTTATTTGTTTGTTTGTTTTTTGTTTTGTTTTGTTTTTTGTTTATACAAGCACTGGGTACAGTCAGAAGCGCGGGAGGGTGAGAAAATTCACCAGAGCCAGAGCGGGGAGCAGAGCAGGCAGAAGGACCGAAGTACACTGCTGAGGGGAGCAGCGGGGCGGAGAAGGGTCTGCGCACCATGTGGGACCCTCCTCCGGTGGCCGGGGAGCAGCCGGGGATCGAACCGGCGCCGCAGAGGCTGCGGGCAGCTTCGCAACCCAGCGCTCAACCGCTGCGCCACCGGGGAGGCCCTGATTACAACTTTTTTAAAGAACTATTACTTTGTTACTAAAGGTAAGCAAATTTCACTCTGAGTAAAAATTCAAACTGGGCATCTCAGAGCAGACTGGATCAAAGCTATTGCTACCCATCCAAGTCATCCAGCTTTATTAAAGATGTTAAGTCCCTACATTGGATGAAAAAAATAAGTAAAGCTGTTAAGTCCCTAGAAAATTTCTAGACTTGACAGAATAGTGGGAGAAGCACATAAAGCAAGAGATGAGAAATAACTAGACAACTTCACAATTTAAAATTTGACTTAAATAAATCTTATCAGTTAAATTTACAAAAAAGGACTAAGAATTTTCTCAGCTATGCGAAAAATCACAAGACCTGTTTATACATTTTATTTTTTTAAAGATTTATTTATTTATGCATACAAGAACTAGGGTATAAGCCAGAGGTGGGTGGGGGTAAGAGGATTCACCAGAGACAGAGTGGGGAGCAGAACAGGCAGACTGACTGAAATACACCTGAGGGGAGCAGCGGGACAGGAGAGGTCTGCTGAGCCATATGGGTTGCTCCCTGGCCAGCTGGGGATCAAACTGGTGCTGCAGAGGCTGGTGATAACTTGACAGCGGTGTCTTTAACCCCTGCACCACTAAGGAGGCCCATGTTTATACATTTTAGTTTGTGAGTGGGGAAAAATGCAATTGACCAATTTCTTTAGTTATCAAGAATTGATGATACTTAAAATGTTTCCCTTTACAGGTCCCTATTCTTTTTAATTTTTTTAATAAAGATTTATTTTACTTATTTATACAAGCACTGGGTACAGTCAGAAGCGCGGGAGGGTGAGAGAATTCACCAGAGCCAGAGCAGGGAACAGAATAGGCAGACTGAAGAAATACACTGCTGAGGGGAGCAGCGGGTGTGGCAAGAGAGGTCTGTCGCACCATGTGGGACCCTCGCTGGCAGCCGGGGATCGAACTGGCGCTGCAGAGGCTGTGGGCAGCTTCGCAGCCCAGCACTCAACCACTGCGCCACCGGGGAGGCCCTCTTTTTAATTTTTATAGCAACCTGTACATAAGAATGCAAAAACACTATACACTGTAGTCCAAGAAAATAAAAACTGTACTTTTTTTTTTTCAGGAGTTTAAATGAAAGTTTTGATGTTTAGAAATGCAATTACTCAACAGTTTTATCTGTGATATCAGAACTCAATTATACTTCACCTAAAGGACATAACTGTACCTATGAGATGACATTTATGTTATAATATAAGCTCCATGAGAGCAGAGCTTTTTTCCACTATTCATGACCAGTCTCAGGACCTAAAACAGTGACACTCAATATTTACTGAACGGGGGGAAAGGTCCACACAGTATTATTTACAATAGTAAAAAATAGAAAATACTCATGAATGGGCCTCCCCGGTGGCGCAGCGGTTGAGCGCTGGGTTGCGAAGCTGCCCGCGGCCTCTGCGGCGCCGGTTCGATCCCCGGCTGCTCCCCGGCCACCGGAGGAGGATCCCACATGGTGCGCAGACCTCTCCTGCCGCCCGCTGCTCCCCTCAGCAGTGTACTTCGGTCCTTCTGCTCCCCGCTCTGGCTCTGGTGAATTCTCTCACCCTCCCGCGCTTCTGACTGTACCCAGTGCATGTATAAACAAAACAAACAAATATAATAAATAAATAAATAAAAACATGCCTCTATAAAAAAAAAAAGAAAAGAAAAGAAAATACTCATGAAGCATTATGCATTCCTTGTAACGATGAAAATTATATTGCATGAAAGTACTTACACTTTAAAAATTACTCATTTGCTTTTTTTTAAAATATTAATGTGATGGGCCTCCCCGGTGGTGCAGCGGGTTAAGCACAGCACTGTGAAGCTGACCGCAGCCTCTGCATCGCCAGTTCGATTCCCGGCCGACCAGGGAGCTACCCACATGGCGTGGCAGACCTCTCCTGTCTTGCCCACTACTCCCCTCGGCAGTGTTTTCAGTCGGTCTGCCTGATGTTCTGTTCCCCGCTCTGTCTCTGGTGAATCCGCTCACCCCCCACACCTCTGGCCTGTACCCCAGTTCTGGTATGTGTAAATAAATCTTTTTTAAAAAAATATTCACATAGATATTAAGATAATTGAATTTCAATGTCAACTGTCACTAATTTCACTTAAATCTTTGGGTAAATGATCATCCAGCTGGGCTCCAGTACCCTCCTGTGAACTACTTCCCTTACTTCTTGGCCCTGGCAAATCCTGATGGAACCATTCATGGGCAGAGATGACTGGGAGAACACCTGAGTAACCTCAGAAAGTGACTAGGTAATAAAGACAAGGAGTATGCAACCTCTACCACATCAAAGACTCTGCACTATCCAACCAGAGTAGGAAATCCTCTGCAATATCCTGTTCAAGCCACACTAACTCAGAATCACCCATTTTAACCCTCGGGCCTCAAAGGCATACTTGAACCCATCTACAATAAACAGAGTCAGTAATTTAGGTCATCTGATCCAAGAGAACAACGCCATCTAGGGTACACCAAAATGTCAAGTCCTATTGTCAAAGGAACCAGAAAATAAAGTACAGATGGAGAGGAAGCAATTTCACCTGCTGGAAATAGAAAACGTAGATCTCTGTGCCAGCAACACGGCTTACGCAATGAACGGGATGCTCACCAATCTACTGAAAGACAAGCAGCTGTTCTCAAGTTCTTAAAAGAAAAAACTATCATAATCTTACTCCAGATCATCCTCAACTGATGACGGGTTTAGCGGAACATAACCCCATCCCAAAAGATCCATCACAAACTGCAAGTGTTAAGTCAAAAGTGCATTTAAAGGGCTCCCCGGTGGCGCAGCGGTTGAGCGCTGGGTTGCGAAGCTGCCCGCGGCCTCTACAGCGCCGGTTCGATCCCCGGCTGCTCCCCGGCCACCGGAGGAGGGTCCCACATGGCGCGCAGACCTCTCCTGCCGCCCGCTGCTCCCCTCAGCAGTGTGCTTCGGTCCTTCTGCCTGCTCTGCTCCCTGCTCTGGCTCTGGTGAGTTCGCTCACCCTCCCGCACTTCTGACTGTACCCCGTGCTTGTATAAATAAAAATAAATCTTTAAAAAAAAAAAGTGCATTTAATACACCTACCAAACACCCCAGTCTGGCCTCAGTCAGAAAGAACACTTAGGCTAACCTGCAGCTGGGCAAAAATCATCTAACACGAAGCCCTTTTTATAGTGAAGTGTTGACTATCTGAGGTAAATTATCGAATACTCTAGTGGAAAATCATCTGTAGAGTGTCAGCGGCTTCCCCTCAGGACTGTGGAGCTGCCCGGAGGTGCGGGTCCTGCCGCCAGAGTCACGAGGACGGTCCTGCTTGGCGCCCGTCGCAGGGCCAGAAGAAAAACTAAAGTTCAAAGCACAGTTTCTTCTTCTCGGAGCCAGTCACTTCTGCGCCATCGATAGGTCAGCAACCCTAAGCTGAGGGCCGTCTGCATGTCTCTCGCATATCACCACTAACAAACCCTGAGGACATCGTCTCTTTTATAGGATCTTTCACGTGAAAATCTCTGACTTCCCCAAACCCTTATTCATCCTTCATTCCACTCCCCTCACCCCACTCTCTGCTGAAGTAGCACCCACAACTGAAGAACCGTAAGAGGAAGCGAAGTGCCGTGGTTAGGAGACGGACTCTGGGCTCGAAACATGGCTCCGCCACCTCCTAGAGGGTCGCTCTGGGCAGGCAGCTACACTCTGCCTCCGTTTCTCCGCGGCTGTAAGATGGGGACACTAACACCTATTCTGAGAGATTAAATTCTTGGGAGAAAAAACTGAGTGCAAAATAACTTTTTTTTTAAATGTAAACTATAGGATTTGCACCAAGGCCCATAACTTAGAAGGGAAATTAAGGACCCTTGGGAACTTTCATTCCTTGTGGTTTAATTCCCAGATCATGCAATTTAAAAAAAAAAAAAAAAAAAAAAACACTGAAGGGAAGAAGTAGGGTTGCTGTCCCTGGCTTTACTGACAAGCTATAGACCAAGAGTTTCTAAACCACAGGTTCACAGAGGGACTTGGGGAACTCATGAAACCCCTGAAATTATACAAAATGTTGAGGCTATATGATACTTCTATATTGTTATTTCTTGTCTTTAAAAGAAAAGCCTACACTACATTCCCCCGACAGTCCTATTTCTCTATTTCCCTTTATAGCAAGTACCCTCCAAAAAGGCACCACATCAGCTCTCCAAATTATTCCTTTTATTCTCTCTTACACCCACCCAAGTAAGGGTTTCCACCCTGACACTACATCAAAACTGATCTCCAGTCAAGATCACCAGCCAGCACAAGCTCAGTCCAAGGATCAGTTCTCAGGCCCAGCCCGACCCGGCCTGCTCAGCGGGTTTTGGACACAGCTCGTCTCCCGCCTGCTAGACACATTTTTCTCACTGGGTTCGAGGGCGCCATCTACTATCACCTGCAGTCTCTTGATTTCCCTTTTTGGCTGATCTCATCTCTGTGACTATTGTGCTTACTGTTTTTCTCTGTTCCAGTCTTTAGTTCTTGGACCTTTTCTTTTCGCTATACTTTCGGGGTGATCTCTTTCAATTTCCTAGCATTAGCAGCCATACATTTGAAGATACAGCTATGTATCTTCAACCCAAATTCCTCACCTGAATTTCAGGTTCTTTTGTCTTAAAATTGCCTACTAGGCATTCCCACCTGCAATCTACTGCTCCCTTAAATTCAGTGTGTCCAATACTAAGCTCTCAATTTTCCCTGAAAATCCAGCTCTCATCACGCCATTTCTGTATTAGTTCCTGACAACTCCACCCTTCCAGCTGCTCAGTCCCGGAACCATGGAGTCATTTCTTGACACCTCAGAACATCACACGACTTCTGCTGAGATACCACAGTTAGGTCCATCCTGACTCTCTTATTTAAATCACAACCACATCCTTCCCTTCCACATTCTTTTCCCAGACTACTCATCACATTTAACATGCTGCTCTCAGCAGTGTATTTCAGTAGGTCTGCCTGTTCAGTTTCCCACTCTGTCTCTGGTGAATCCTCTCACTTTCCCGCACATCTGGTCTGTAACCCAGTTCTTGCATGCATGAATAAATAAATGTTTTTAAAAATAAAAATAAAAATAAAATAAGCTCTACAGGGGAAGTGTTTTGCTTTGCTTTGCTTCCACTGTGCTCATTCACTGATTTATCCTAAACATTTATACCTTTGCCTGTCAGGTAGTGGCCATTCAATAAGCAAAGAATGAGTAAATTTGTTATATGAACACGCACCTGTCTTTTCTGGAGAGTCCACAGTTTTCCTCAGATTAATAGTGATCTGCTACCCAAAAAAAGTTTCTAAATCTTTACATGATTAAGGAAAAGAGGGCTCTAAAATTCTATCTTAAAGGACATGAACTTCAAAAATTGTCAATAAAAAAATAAACAACCCGGACCTCCCCTGGTTGGCGCAGGCGGTTGAGCGCAGTGCTGGGAAGCTGTCTGCAGCCTCTGCAGCGCTGGTTCAATTCCGGCCGGCTGGCCAGCGAGGGTCCCACATGGCGCGGCAGACCTCTCCTGTTGCGCCCGCTGCTCTCCTCAGCAGTGTATTTCGTCAGTCTGCCTGTTCTGTTCCCCACTCTGTCTCAGGTAAATTGTCTCACCTTCCCGCGCATCTGGCCTGTACCCAGGTTCTTCTATAAATAAATAAATCTTTAAAAAAAAAAAAAAAACAACCTAACGACTTAATATTTTGCATCTTATAGAAAGCACATATTGTAAGTTTAAAATTTATACTCCCCAAACCAAATTTTATCAAAAAAGACACTTCAATTTCATGGCCTGAAAAGTACTTTCTTTCACCAGATTCTCACAGGACCTTCTACATTATCTGGAGCCACTGGCCACAATCACGTCTCTCTGTCGCTAAAACTACCCAGGAGAGTGACCATCCATGTGAAGAACTGGCATGAGCCAGGGTAGTCTCACAAAACTCAAGACCACCATCAAAAGCTTTCCTCTAGCTAGTTAAATCCTACCCAAAGAAGGGGGATAGAACAAAAGCAAGCCATAACTTGTCTAGCATCAATTATTACTAAGGAATAAACAGATGTTTACTCAAAATACAACATCATTGTTTGTTAGGCCTTGAGAAACCGTTGTAGGAGGGATGTCATTTACATCTACAGCTTTAGTATGACCCATAAAGCGTAACAAGGAAATGCAGTCAACCACAGCGAAACGTGCTAATGGATTCTGATAACAGCAGAAAGGCACCCACTGCATTCCTTATTACAGAGGCAACATTTTTCACAGTTAATTCGAAACAGCTCTAGGTGAACACAATCACACTAAACACCAGAATTCAGTATATAATGTATCTGAGCACACATTCTTCAGACATACCTATTATATTAAATAAATGACTATTAAAGATGAAAATGTGCACATCTGTCATTATGGAATCTTTCTTGCTCTATCAAGCAGAGAGATTATCAATCAAAGCCCTTACATTTCCTGGTTCCTTTCCCTACTTCACCAGTTCAGAAATGTTAAGGACACAAAACCTACCAATACTCAGAAGAGAAAGTCATTTTAAATACTGCTAACTCATAATCAATTAAGAGGTTTGCCTTAAGCAACTTTTAACTAACAATAAAGCTTTCATCTCTTAGGACAGGACATTTCACCAAATCCCAAACCTAACCACACTCAGGAGCTCCACTGCTCCCCACCTAAGCCCCCATCATGTCTCATCTGGAGTCCTGCAACAGCCTTCTAACCAGTATTCTTCCTGCTTCCACCCGGAATGGCAGCAGTCTCAATTTACACAGCAACCAGAGAGATATTTTAAAAACAGAAATCTGAGTGTGTCACACTCCCGATCACAACCTTCCAAGGTATTCTATTATATTTAGAATAAAAACCAGAGATCTGGAGCCTCCCTGGTGGCGCAAGGGGTTAAGTCACGGCACTATGAAGCTATCAGCAGTCACTGCAGCAAGGCATGAGTTTGATCCCCAGCCAGGAAGCTACCCACATGGCGCAGCAGACCTCTCCTTGTCCCGCCCGCTACTCCCCTCAGCAGTGTATTTCAGTCAATCTGCCTATTCTGTTCTCCACTCTGTCTCTGGTGAATCCTCTCATCCCCTGCACCTCTGGTCTGTACGCCAGCTCTTGTATGCATAAATAAATCTTTAAAAAAAAACAAAACCCTGAGACCTCACCAGGGTCTATAAGGTCCTCTTAGACTGTCTCCTGCCTCTCCCTGACCTTACCTCCCACTGCAGCCAGAGCTGTTTTGTGCGGTGTTCCTTGATCACACATACCAGCAGGATCCCGCCTCGGGGTTTTAGCAGCCATAGTCCCTCTGTCTGGAATACCTATCCCCAGATCTCTGAATGGCTCATTACCCAGTTCACGGCTTTGTTCAAATGTTATCTAGCACATTACAGCTTGAGTTTGATCCCCTGCCAGGGAACTAACCCACATATGGCTCAGCAGACCTCTCCTGTTTCACCTGCTGCTCCCCTCAGCCGTGTATTTCAGTAAATCCACTGTTCTGTTCCCCACTCTATCTGGTGAATCCTCTCACCACCACTACCACCCTCGCACCTCTGGTCTATACCCCAGTTCTTCTATGAAAAAACTTTAAAAATTAAAAAAAAAAGTCACCTTGTACAACTCAAAACAGCACCCCATCCACCTCCCATCAGTGTCCCTCCACTGTGTAAGCATCAATTGACTCATTTTATAATTTAATTTGAATAAGAACAGAGGCAAATTTTCCTTGATAAAAATGAAATCTGAGGGCCTCCCCAGTGGCACAGCAGTTGAGCGCTGGGTTGCGAGGCTGCCCACAGCCTCTGCAGCACCGGTTCGATCCCTGGCCACTGGGCAAGGGTCCCACATGGCCCGCAGACCTCTCCTACCGCCCACTGCTCCACACAACAGTGTACTTCGTCAGTCTGCCTGCTCTGCTCTCCCCTCTGGCTCTGGTGAAATCTCTCACCCTCCAGCGCTTCTGACTGTGCCCAGTGCTTGTATAAATAAATAAAATAAATCTTTAAAAAAAAATGAAATCTGAGCAAAAACAAATGCTATTTTATAAGACATTCACTACTGACAAGGTTTATACACACTTATCTGTCTTAAAATGAATATGTACTTTGTGAAAAGTTTTCCTTTATTACTTTTAGCTAACAATATTAAAAAGAGATGCTATGTGTAAAAGAGTGTTTAGGTAACAGTACTAGATATTGCAGGAAAAAGAATGGAAATAACCTAAGTGCCCAAAAATGCAAATGCTTACATCAAAATATATATATATATAAAGTATACACACATATTAAAAAACAAAACATACCGATAACTCAGAGTAGATATAGAAGCAGAAGAGTACACAGAAACAGAAAGTATTTAGGATAAGTTTTAAAAAAACAAACCTAATTACAATGACAAAAATCCCAGCCCGAACACGGATCCAATATTTACCAACCATGGGCAAGTGCCGGACCTGGCCTGGCAGAGGAGGACTCAACAGCAAACAAGACTAGTCCCCCAGCTCTCTGGGCCACCAGGGCAGCAGAGGCAGCGGTAAGGAGAGAGAGTTCTGGAGCAGTGCAGGTGCCCAGGAGAGCGCAGCGGGGTTTGGTCCTACCTGAGGAGAGGTCTCCCAGATGAAATGATGCCTAAACTGCAACCTGAAGGTTAAGCAGGAGACAGCAAAGGGGAGGATAAACAGGTATTAAAGAGAGTGGGTATGTGGGGAGAGAAGCAAAATAGGTAAAAATAAGTCACACATAATCTATGGTGTATGATTTGTTGGAAAAAAACTAAAATAACTTCTATATTTGATGGTAAGAGTTTTGGTAAAGTGCTGTCTTTTATGAGAGGAAACTAAATAACCAGGTAGACCGTCCATCCTACTGTCAGGTCAGACACAAGCAGCGACAGGAAGCAGCTTGAAGGCGCACACAGTGCACCCTCACCATTTACCAGGACTGGCCAGAGCATGATCCCAACATCACAAATTTGAGGCCACTGTGCTCGGATGGTCCGCCACAGGACCTCTGGGTGTCTCGCTACTCTTCTCCCACCGTCTCTTTGAGGTGCCAACAGAAATCCTGTGCTTATTAGCATTCCCAGCGTCTGTAGCTGGCCACCCAGCTGCCTTCACCCTATCCCTCCCCAGATTCTTTCCTCCAGGCAGGCAGGCTCTCTTGACCCCGGAACAGACCACATTCATTCTTGCCTCCGCTGACCCCTGCTTGAACTGTGCTAACCTGCTCTCCCAGTTCCTATTCAAACAGCACCCATTCTTAGAGGGTGTTTCATTAGCTTCTCTATCACTTCTTAGGCAATTTCTTTAACCCGTAACAATCTCTAGTTAACGTGGATTTGAACTATAGTTTTTGTTACGCTGGTCATATTCTACTTTTGCTCTAGAAATATCTAAATGTTGGCTTGTCTCCTAAAGCTGTGAGGCCAAAGGTGATAATTTTTATTTCTTTTATATCCCATTTACATCAATAGCAAACCTGGAAAGTACGCATCAAATCCCTGTTGGCTGGCGACAGATCCTGGCTGGAAGGAAGGTGAAGGCAGGCAGATCTCCCTGCCAGCTGCTTCTCTCTAAAACTATAGGTTTAGGCACCAAGTTTAGGACTGAATTTATGTGCTCCTTTGAGACAGGAAAAATAATATATATACTGATAATTACAGGACCCCCCCCCAAAAAAAAACCACCCTAAATAAAAGGAAAATATTTCCTAATGCAAACACCAGCATACAGCAAGTATCCCCAGCACTTTCCACATTACCTACAGATGCAAATAACAAAAATACAAATAAATAATAAATCTACTTGGTAAGTGAACAGGAGAAATATGGTGGTAAAAAGTACGACGAACAGCTTAGAGTTTAAAGTTTCAAGGCAATCCTGTGTCATCTGTTTAAAAGCTAATGAACTTCTTTTTAAATAATGCCTCAAATCCCCCCTATAGATATTTTGTCTGAAAACTAAGTAAGCCATTTTCCAAGAAGAAAAAAGGTCAGGCTTTATTTCTTATTTTGGGGGGGAGAAAAGTTGGCAGGAGAGAATGAATTGAAACCAAATATCATGTGTGCCCCCTCCACCCACCCAAATCAGATGGCACCCGACTGACCTGCAGTGTGTAACCACAAAACAATGTGTGCAGGCCACAGGCAGAGAAGCTCAAAGGCAAAGCAAAGGCCTTCTCCTGGGACAGGATTCCTTCTTTATTTGAAAAGAAATCTTTTTCCAAAGAAGGGACTCAAGGAAAATGAACCAAAGTATTTTTATATAAGCTCTGAGAAAATGTTCTTAAAAGTCAATAAAACATACAGAAAGGTATTTCGGGCTCAGTGGAATTCTAGGTTAGGGTGCCCAAGCTCTTCAAGAAGAGATTTAGCCTCTATTCCCTAGACACCATTAGTGACACAGACAATCTCACCCCCGGTACATCAGGTCACAAACTATCTAGAGCAGCTGGCTCCAGGTGGGCAAAAGAACCAACCTGTCTGCAAACAAGTGAGGGCACCCGTTAACTCCTGGGTGCTGTGAGGCTGCCCCAAGTGGATGCCCTCCCTCCCCGGGGCGTCTGGGCTTGGACAATGTTTCACTTCTATTGTAGCTCTTTTCAGATGGAAGTTTAGTGATTTGTATTCAGTTCTATTCCCTCCTTTTGAGGGATACATCTTCCTCATCTCTGTGCTCCCCGTGCCAGTACAGTGTCCTGCAAAAGACACTAAAAAAAAAAAAATTACTGACTGCCACAACCTCCTAGAAGCTATGGACTGACTGCAGGTCATTTTCATAATAATCCTTATGTTCTCACCTATCCTTTCAGAAAAACAAGATTAAGTCTCATTTTCATGATTAGCAGAGGTGCATAGCAAGGTTGATTCTTCTGAAATTTCTTTTTTTCCAAGTGAAACACATCACTCGCAGGGACCCACAGGAACCAGGGGAGAATAAAGAGAGTACAGCACATTGGAGAAGAAAAAGACATTAGTTTCCAATCTATAATTCTTTGAATATCAAGAAAAACAGAAAGTATAAAAGGAAAAAAGACTTGTCAGAAACCATGTAAGGACAAATAAGGCACATCACCCTATAAACTCAGAACAATCCTCTCCCAGAATTCATCATCAACAGAACTGGTGAAGCCTCACAGAGAAAGATAAATCAGAATGGTGCCTTCTTCACTTAATGAAATCCAAGTTTTATCTCCAGGTAACCCCTTAAGTTTTTAATTGAAAGAGTACCAAGTGGGGCCTCTCCTGGTGGCGCAGCAGTTGAGTGCTGGGCTGCGAAGCTGCCCACAGCCTCTGCAGCGCCGGTTCAATCCCCAGCCGCCAGGCGAGGGTCCGACATGGCGCACAGACCTCTCCTGCCGCGCCCGCTGCTCCCCTCAGCAATGTCCTCCGTCCATCCGTCCGTCTGCCTGTTCTGTTCCCCGCTCTGACTCTGGTGAATTCTCTCACCCTCCCGCGCTTCTGACTATACCCAGTGCTTGTATAAATAAATAAATAAATCTTTTAAAAAGAAAGAGTACCAAGTGCATTTAAAAACAAATTTCAGCGTTCAAGAGCTGACAGCACAAGACAGGTGGACACAATCGCTGCAGATTTACCTTCTCTCTGGATATACTTCTAAGGTCATTCTAACCTCATTCGGCTAAGTTCATAGTCATCCATTCTTCTTACTTTGTTACTCTTACATTGTCCACTGACACAGAGAAGTTCAAATCCTGCCCTCTAGAGCACTGTAACACTAACACCTGCTCTGCCCAGAATTACATCCAGGCCACCTGTTCCTCTTTCAGAAACACCAAGTGCAGGAGCCCCAGGTCCTCCACAAACTATCTGCAAGAGCCCTGCGGTGTCACCTGCTGCCAGGCGTACACACACTCCTCGACAATCATCTCCTAAACCAACGCTGACAACAGTCCTTGTGTCTAAAAGGAAACCAAGCCTGAGAATCGCGGTCAACCTGGTGTCACTTGTTTCCTAAACGGGCAGCAGATTTGCACTCCCAATAAGTCAAAAGCCTCCCTCCTTGGTGCTGCAGCAACGCTCTAACATTACCCCCCAGATGTTAGGTGCTTTCTAGTGATGTCTTACACCTAGTATTTTCTTCTCAATTTTAAGGTTTTGTTGGTTTTGTTTTTTTTAAGATTTAATTATTTATGCATACAAGAGCTGGGGTACAGTGCAGAGGTGCAGGGGTGAGAGGATTCACCAGAAAGAGTGGGGAGCAGAACAGGCTGGCCGACTGAAATACACTGCTGAGGGAAGCAGTGGGAGAGTCAGGAGAGGTCTGCTGTGCCACGTGGGTAGCTCCCTGGCCGGGGATTGAACACATGGCTGCAGAGGCTGCAGATTGTGTCACAGTGCTGTGCTTAGCCTTGCACCACCAGGAGGGCCCTCAATTTTAAGGTTTAAAGAAGCTGCTCTGGGTGGGGGGTGGGCGGAGCACATCAGAGAAGCACGGGTCTATTTTTATACTGGGAACTTAAAGCCAGTCATTTTGGAATGAAGCACAGAAGGTCTGAGGCCCACCTTGATGACAGCAGTATCAAAGGCCTAAATTTCCAAGGATCATAAATCACTACAGTAAGCATATCAACAGCATGTGGTACTCGGCAAGCGTTTTGCAACCTTAACATTTCCATCCTCTAAAGTCCTTTGATATCCTCAAAAGATGCCTCGGATTTCAAAGCCAACTTCACATCAGCAAGGCAAGCAATCGGCTTCCTAGAAAACTGCAAGAAGACAGGCGAGACCCAAGCAAAATGGACTTTGGGGATGCAGGCACTTTGTCAGCACCTGTATCCTTCCTTCTAAGGGAGTGATAAAAATATGGTCATTTCCTACAGATTCTTATTTTTAAAGAGACATTAACCCCAAATACCCAAACGAAATGAGAAAATAAATTACATGACTACTTTATAAGAAAAGGCACTTAAACAAAAACTCTCCTTCAATACTAGACACTTTATAAAAAAAAAAACTAAAGACCTATTTTAACTCCTTTAATTATAAACTAATCTTTTACGCTCAGAAAGCAAAAATGCTGGGCCTCCCCGGTGGCACAGCGGTTGAGCGCTGGGTTGCGAAGCTGCCCGCAGCCTCTTCAGCGCCGGTTCGATCCCCGGCTGCCCCCTGGCCACCAGAGGAGGGTCCCACATGGCGCGCAGACCTCCCCTGCCGCCCGCTGCTCCCCTCAGCAGTGTACTTCAGTCCTTCTGCCTGCTCTGCTCCCCGCTCTGGCTCTGGTGAATTCTCTCGCCCTCCCGCGGTTCTGACTGTACCCAGTGCTTGTATAAATAAATGAATTTTTAAAAAATTAAAAAAAAAACTTGTCATCAAGAATATTTACTGTCAGAATATCATGTTAAATGTTAAAATGTGGTCTCTCAATAAAACAGTTTAAAAAAAAAAAAAAAGCAAAAATGCTTCAAAGCTTCTTTCCTGAATGATTGTACTGGAATAAGCAACCTGAGAGAGAAAAACGACCTCTTAAATCATTTCAGGGGCTACCTGCTACCACTACCTGCTACCACAGAAGTACAGCACAGAGCACAGGGCCCAGGGCTTGTGGTGAAGCGGCAGGGAAAACTGATACCTGCTCCCATGTGTGACTCAAACGACCCCCTATGATGCCATCCCCACTGCATTTTCCCCACAAAAAAAAAACATTACAGATTTCTAGGATTAAAAATTTGCTGGATTTATTAAAAGAGAAGAAAAAATAGTATCATTCACATAAAATACTTAATTCATATCTCGCCATAAAATGAATCTTTTTATTTTTTATTTTTTAAATCTTTTTATTTTTTTTTTTATAGAGGCATGTTTTATTTATTTATTTTGTTTGTTTGTTTGTTTTGTTTATACATGCACTGGGTACAGTCAGAAGCGCGGGAGGGTGAGCGAACTCACCAGAGCCAGAGCGGGGAGCAGAGCAGGCAGAAGGACCGAAGTACACTGCTGAGGGGAGCAGCGGGCGGCAGGAGAGGTCTGCGCGCCATGTGGGACCCTCCGCCGGTGGCCGGGGAGCAGCCGGGGATCGAACCGGCGCCGCAGAGGCCGCGGGCAGCTTCGCAACCCAGCGCTCAACCGCTGCGCCACCGGGGAGGCCCTCGCCATAAAATGAAAACAGAAGTCTTTACTTTTGTATTAAACACCTAAGAACAAAATAAAAGTCAAACACTTTCTGAGCACTCTGTAGGACCTGCATAAAACTATTTGGAACAAACACTTGTGCAAGAAGCCTTGTAATAAGAAACACATCAACTGGGGCCTCCCTGGTGGTGCAAGGGGTTAAGTCTCAGCACCATCAAGCTATCACTGCGGCTTGAATTCGATCCCAGGCCAGGAAGGTGATCTAGGCGGCACAGCAGACCTCTCCCGTCCTGCCCCTCAGCAGTGTAATTCAGTTAATCTGTCTATTATGCTCCCCACTCTGTGTCTGGTGAACCCTCTCACACCGCGCACCTCTTGCCTGTACCCCAGCAGTTGTATGCATAAATAAAATAAATCTTTAAAAAAGAAAAGAGAAAGAAACACATCAAGAGATCCATGGCTTTCTCAAGGTACCAGAGGGAGCAGAGGATAAACAGTGTTAGATTAAGTGGCGGATGGGACTACAATAGCCCTGAGATCCTGGGGAAAAGTAGTAATAAAGTACTTCAGATTTGTGGCGTATGTTTATATTTTCAAAGTATTTCCAAATCTGTTTTTTCATTTCCTTTTTTTTCATTTCCGTTCACGTTCCACTGCCCCTGACGGCAGCGGAAGCAGGCACCCCGACACACCACCAGCCCACCGGGCAGACAGTCTCAGACCCAGGTCTTCTTGTGCTGGCCAGGCAAGGTACCTACAATGCGCACAAGCATTTGGGTGACACACGAAAACACGCATGACACAGCACATATTAGTGTGTTTAAAAGACTCAGCTATTTCCTCCTATCTAAATTAACATCACACCTCTTAGCAAAACATTATTTCTGGAGTTATAACACTGCTCCTCACAGGCCCCCCAGTTCTCCTATCTAGCCTACACTCCAAAGCACACAATACACTAGAATTTTATGTGGGCATTTTTTTTTTTTTTAGGCTAGCATAAGCCAGGAAATTGCCCTCAAATGGAAATGTAAACCTCCACAAGCTAACCCAGGTACTACATTAAAGCTGTATTAGCCTCATCCTAAGTAATCATGCCACCAACTCAAGCGCAGGCATCATCTTCAATTCCTCTATGAGAACCTAAAGGAAAAGAAAATTCAATTAAAAGACCAGGAAAAAAATTCACTTTAATCAAAACTACAACCCAAAGGCCAAGGGACTTAATCATTCAAGAAAAAAACCCTAAAACATGAAAAAGTTGGTACAAGAAAAGAGATGGGGGGGGGAGCGGAGACATTTCCATTTGCAGAACGAAAACCAAGCTACTCAAACATAATTTCCCCCACAGAAGAAGAGGCATAAGTAGAAGAAGAAACAATGGAAGGCGAGGGGGTTAAAATGCAGAGAATCACAATTTTAAGCATATTTTACTCATATGAACAGAAAACCACATGTTTAAAGTGGTATTTTATAAAATCAAAAGGCAAGAGGAACACGCTGGTTCTACCAAGATCAACGCAGAGCTGCCTGCTGTCCTCCACTGTGGGTGACTCCCCCAAGCAGCACCACCACACAGATGAGAGTCCCAGGCTAGGCCAGCGCCCTGGACGGGAGCTGCGAAGACCCCCTGAGACAGGAGCCACTGCCAGAGGGAGCTCCCTTCCTCCACGCTAACATGTCTGTGTGAATCGTAACAGAAACACACATGGGCCAGATCTTTCCTGTTCTCAAGGTGAAGTAATGTAATCTCCATAAGCGCGCACACACGCGCGCGCACACACACACACACACACTTCAGCAGACATAGGAAATCTCTGAAACAAAGTGACCAAACGACAAAGGAGTTGAAGCACCCTCTAAAAAAACCAACTTACTGCTTTTAAATACTTACCATACTCCTAAATCTTTTTACCTCAGAAGCCTTTTCCACTTAGATTTCACATTTTAAAAAATTATCAGAAAAGGTTGAAAAGCTTGTATCACCTCTCACAGTTGAAAATCAGTTTCAGCTACAAGTTATTTAAAAGAAACCACTCCCCACCCAGTGCCAAAGCACTGGGATTCCAAAGCAGTTGTCACGCGTAACTCCACTTCAGAACCCGGCTGGCTCTCCCCAGGAAGACAGAAAGATAACAGGGAAAGTTGTATTTCCCACTTACTGTGCTCAGCCCAATATGCTGATGAACTTGGAAAAACAGAGAGGATCTCCGTTGGGTTAGATAATGGAACAAATATAAAAGCAACGGATGGCACGCAACTGTATAACAAATGACTAAAAATTCAACAAACTGAATACTTTAAAAGGGTAAATTTCATGGTATATGAATCATACATCAATAAAGCCATTTTTAATGTTGTTTAAAAATAAACAAATGACACTTAGGAACTATAACCCGGGGTCTCCCTGGTGGCACAAGGGGTTAAGTCTCAGCATTAGGAAGCTACCGCAGCTTAAGTTAGATTCCCTGCCAGAGAGCTGGCCCACACGGAGTAGCAGGCCTCTCCTGTCTCGCCAGCCCACTGCTCCTCCCTTCAGCAGTGGATTTCAGTCTATCTGCCCATTCTGCTCCCCACTCTGTCTCTGGTGAGTCCTCTCACCTCCCCCACCCCCACACCTCTGGCCTACACCCCAGCTCTTATATGCATAAATAAATAAATCTTTAAAAAAAAAATTGATGATTACAATTAGTATTCAGCTTGAATGGGTCAGGTTCTCAAAGTTTTACCCTAGTGTTAAACCTCCAGTCTATGATCCCAACCAATCTTTCCAGAGAGCTCTATGGTTTCAGTCAAACCAGTCCCTCTTCTGTTCAGAACTCGGCCAGAAAGACTCACCCCCAAAATCCCCTCATTACTTGTTTTTTTAAATAGTCACCAACAAGTTTCAAATATGAATGACCTGTATTGAAAGAACTCTCTCTGCCTGCATCTACTCAGAACAATTGTCAAGAATTTTTTTTTAATGGAAATCAAAACAATTTAATAATCCTCATCACAGAGGCAGTAAAAGTACTCGCCATTTCACTTGCTTTCCAAGCCTCTCTGAGGCCTCTGCTTCATGCAATTTCCTGCCTGAAATCCTCTTAGCTACTTATCACATGTCCAAATCCTATCAATCCTTCAAAACACAGGTTAAACACCTCCTCCTTCACCAGATCTCCCCGAATGCCCCGGGCAGGGCTAATTCTCCTTCTTCAACCATACAGGGCCACCATCTCCTGAGGTACTTTCCTGTCCTGGGCTCAACGGTGTACATGTTTTACTATCGTTAGGGAGAAAACTCACCCAGGACACAATGTGTATCTCAGTTGCGTGGCCACTTCATGCAGAAATTAAACTGATATTTCATTAAAGCATAGAATAAGAAAATGGCAAGAAGCTAAAAATAAAAAGCTCAGGCTTTTCTTAAGTATTTAATTCAGTAATGTTTACAGATGAACAAGCGGTAAGAGTTGGAAAGGAAGGGAGGATCCCTCTCTCTGACCAGCTCATCTCCCCGCCCAGCGCCTCAGGACTGTCTCCCTGAAAGGTAATCACTATGACTGACTTCCCAACACAGGGTTTTAATAAGTCCTTAGACTTTATAACACATTCACAACCCTAGGTCTAAACTGACAGAAATAATTTATAAATGACATTCAAAAGTGAAGTTATTTGTGACAATTACACAACTGTTTGTATGCTAGGACAAATTAAAAAAAAAAAAAAACTAGCAGATGAAAATAAACTGCTAGACTTACACACTGAAGTTATCCTGAACTCCAAGAAGAAAGGTCACTGTTATCAGGAAAATCACATTACTTCAAACATACATATAACCCAAGCTATTAAAGTTTTTGCATGGTGTAAAAATTGCTTAAGGATTTCATAAAAGTCTCACTAAGCTCTGAAAAAGAAAGTGTTAAGCCATTACAAACAGAAAAAAATTTTAAAATGTAGATGTTTGTAAAGTTAGATTTCTTAGGGAATATTAATAAATGTTAATAAGTATTATAAAAAGTATTTTTCAGCATCATATTAATAGCAACAAGATGCCTGCACATTTTTCTAATTTATAAATGGTAAGAATTAAATGTTTCTAAGCGGTCTTTAATCAGGTTTAGTGCATAAAAACTTAGAAAATTTCAGTAATTATTCCCGAGTCACATGAAAATTACATACACATACACACACACACACACACACACACACACACACAGAGCAGATTATGCTAAGATCAGAATGTTCAAATCAGAAGACAGTCCATCTTGCTGGAAAATTCACTGAGCAATGAAACCTAAAGCCTTCACTATATCAAGACTATTTCAGGGCCACTTCCACGGTGCTGGGGGGGAGGGGGAAGGCATGCTCGCGGGACAGCAATGATGAGGGGTTCAGGAGGTCCTGCTATGCTGATTCCTCCCTTCTCTCAAAGTAACAGAATCTCTGTGTTTTAACCAAGCACATAACCATTTCCAGGAAACACTGCATTTTCCAGCTTTCGTTTCAGTTATTGGTGCCCCTGTGATTTGTTCCTAATTAAAGAGACAGAGCAGAAATGAGGAATGAGATTCTGGCAGTACCTTCCCAGGTGGGAATATGCGAATCTGTGCCCTTTCTCACAGGCAGGGCTCATGAGAGGACCTGAACAGGCCTCTCTGGCTGTAAGGAGCAAGCTGGGTCCCCAGTGAGCACGCAGGTCCCATACTGGCTCCGGACTGTCAAGACTTACATGCAGGAAACTACTATCTTGCTCAAGCCATTGTTATTTTGAGCTTCTGCCAACACTTCTGTAACCTAATCCTAAGTAACACAAGGCAAGATTACAGAGTACTACTGTATGTCTTCATTAAGCAGTACTTTATTAAGCGATTTCTAATACATATTTTAAACTTTGTAGGATTTAAATAAAAACTCATTTTTGATTATCCAAATAATTAAGAACACTAAAATGTTTATCTATACTATATCTGAGCTATAAAAATATTGTTATTTAGAATTAGCCAAGAATGGCAAAAATAAATTCTCAGACTCTGAAAAAATATGCTGGCTCCAGAGGGGGAGCAGTGGGGAAAGAAGAGGGTCAGGGGAAGGAAGGGAAAAGGACACTGGCATCATGAGAATTCTGGTGGAGGTGAATGAGACAGGGGCACATAAGAGGCATGAAAATGGATGCCCGTTATATAGATACACAAATGACTGATAATCAATAGAATGTGAGGGGAAAAGAGAACTGGTGAAAAATCAGCTTCCTGGATGTGTCCTGGCATCAAGAGATGAAGCCCAGGCTCCTTCACCACGGACAACACGTGTGCCGTATCCCGCATCCCGCCTGCTGCATTCCTCCCGCGCCAGATGCGAGGATCCATGTCACAAGCAAGAAGATTGGCCTCTGCCCCCTGGAGTTCACAGAATCTGTGCACGACACTTGGATGTCCCGTTCACACCTCCCAGTGAATCACCCCCTTCTGCTGCCACACTCTTGCTCCAGACCAAGCGGAGTGCGGCTAGGCCTCAGCTCTGACATGCTCACATAACTGTATTTTTCAAAGATTACATTTGTGTTACCAAAACTAGAATCTGCCATAGCAGATGTCATTAAAGGTGGGACACTTTTCAAAAGGCGAATCTTATTTATACATGACATTTTCTCCTCAAAAATAACTTTCCCCTTAAATCTGAAAAACACCTTGCAGTACCCCAAGGTCCCTGGGACTGGCTTAAGAAAAAGAATGTAGGGCCTCCCCGGTGGCGCAGCGGTTGAGCGCTGGGTTGCGAAGCTGCCCACGGCCTCTGCGGCGTGGTTCGATCCCCGGCTGCTCCACGGCCACCGGAGGAGGGTCCCGCATGGCGCGCAGACCTCTCCTGCCGCCCGCTGCTCCCCTCAGCAGTGTACTTGGGTCCTTCTGCCTGCTCTGCTCCCCGCTCAGGCTCTGGTGAATTCTCTCACCCTCCCGCGCTTCTGACTGTACCCAGTGCATGTATAAACAAAACAAACAAGTAAACAAATAAATAAAACATGCCTCTATTTAAAAAAAAAAAGAAAAAGAAAAAGAATGTAAGGCTGCTAGGCAGGCGGTCAGATGTTTCCGTTTTTCCTCACAGCCCATTAAATCAAGCTCACTAGACCGGGCCTCCCTGGTGGCCGAGAGGGTAAGTCTCAGGCTGTCACCACTGTGTCCTGCGGCCTGAGTTCCCTCCCAGGCCAGGGAGCTGCCCACATGGTGCAGCAGACCTCTCCTGTTTCCCCGCTGCTCCCCTCAGCAGTGTGTTTCCGTCAGTCTGCCTGTTCTGCTCCCCACTCTGTCTCTGGTGAGTCCTCTCACCCCCGCACGTCTGGCCTGTACCCCAGTTCTTGTATGCATAAATAAATCTTTAAAAAAAAAGTACCACTATCACCCCACTTTACAGAGGAAGTGGAGAAACAGAAAGGTAACTTGCCTCAAATCACAAAGGTAATAAGCAGCAGGCGAGGGACTGACCCTAGAGCTCTAAACTACTGGATTGTCAAAAAGTCATACCGCACAGAAAAAAATACGTCACGACTTTTCTGACAACCCAATACCTTGCTACAGTAGCATAATGGCTAAGAGTGGACACAGAATGGTAAATTTTGAGGCTCAGTGCCCAAAAGACATGCAAGGAAGCAGAGAGGGCAAAAAGAACCTGGATCTTAGGAGAGAGATCAAGGCTGTATTTATAAACTTGCGAGCTGGAAGGACATGTTAAGGGAAACCACAGAATGAGGTCACTCTAGAACACAGAGCTGAGTGAGAGGCTAATGAAAGAACTCCAATGTTAAAATGAACTTAACACATTCTAGGTCAGACGGAGGATGCAGTAGGGTGGCACTTCTGCATGCTACACATAAAACACATTCATGTCGTATGTGTTATACACATAATGCAAATCAAAATATATGATGGTTTTACCTCTGTGGGGATGGGAACAAAATGTATGTATAATGACGACAGACTGACACTGGCCTCTGTTCTCACCGCGCGAGTGGCCCCAGCTAAGTTTTTCTTTTTTTTTAAAAAAGATTTATTTATTCATACATACAAGATCTGGGGTACAGGCCAGATGCGCGGGAGGGTGAGAGGATTCACCAGAGACGGAGCGGGGAACAGAACAGGCAGACTGACCAAAACACATTGCTGAGAGGAGCAGCGGGTGAGACAGGAGAGGTCTGCTGGGATTCTCGCCTGGCCAGCCGATATCGAACCCACACTGCAGAGGCTGCGGGCAGCTTCACAGCGCTGCTGCGCTCAACCGCCTGCGCTACCAGGGGAGGCCCCCCAACTAAGTTTTTCATTCTAACTCTTTAGGAAAGAACATCACCTCTAACACTGGCTCCTGAAGGAAAGAAGCTGCTTTAAGATCTGTCTTCAGACATTCTTTCCAGGGAATAGGGTGTGAGAAGAAAGATGGACGAAGCAGAGGGCCCTATCTCAATGACTGTAAACTACCAGTGTTTTACATCTGCACAGTCCTGGGACTGGGGCAGGATTGTCAGTTTAACCAGTAACATGTTTATCATTCTTAGAGGTACATAAAACAATGGTAACAATGGTGCTGGCATTTTAGAGTTAACAAAGTGTGTCTTTCAGAATACCTCTAAGCCCACTTGTGGGCATACTTGCTGGTGCAATTAAAGGGAAACTTTCTGCCTGCAAGGGGTTTGCAATCAAATGGGGAAAAAAAAAGATTAACACTAAAATTTTAATAAATGCAAATAATAAACATTAACACAAGAAATAAAGTAATAAAATGAGAGAGAATGTTAAAGAACTGAAGGAAAGGAGCTTAACTAGGAAGAAATAAAAGAGTAGGGAAAAAAATACCCTTAAGGCAGTGTGTCCCAAGCACAGTTTTAATTAAAGTAGATTAGATGTGATGTAAGAACAAGAGAAAGAAGGCAGAAAATAAATGGCATCTCCCTGGTGGCACAAGGGGTTAAGATGCAACCTATGAAGCTCACCTCAGCCACTGCAGCACAAGTTCAATCCCAGGCCAGGGAGCTACCCACATGGAGCAGCAGACCGCTCCTGACTCATCCACTGCTCCCCTCAGCAGTGTATTTCAGTCCGTCTGCCTGTTCTGTTCCCTGCTCTGTCTCTACTGAATCCTCCCAACCCCCCACAATTCTGGCCTGTACCACAGTTATTGTATGCAGAAAGAGAGAGAGAGGGAGAGAGAAAGAGAGAGAGAGAGAGAGAGAGAGAGAGAGAGAGAGAGAAAGAGAGAGAAGAAATGGCTTCAACAGAGTAGAGTGAGACAGTGAATAAATAATGGAAGGTTTTGGTCAGCAGACCTCTCCTGTCTCACCCACTGCCTCTCTTAGCAGTGTATTTCATTTTGAATAAATCTGCCTTTTCTGTTCTCCAAAAAGCAGCAGCAACTACCCATTAAAGGAAAGCATTGCTTAAAGATAACTGACAGAAGGGGAAAACATTCTGATCTTCTGTATCTCTTTTGAGAGGTAGTGGTTTTAAAATAAATCCACAAATTATCTGATAGTCCTCTCTTTGAGAGTTAAATTCCCTTCCCTTTTAGGGACTTTATACTCACTCTGACTTCTGAGTTTAGGTCCCAAAGTGCACTGGGGTCTCTCTCCCCCTCTCTGGCTTCTCTCTCATCTCTCATCTTGGGGGAAATCCAGAAGCCAAGTCATCAGCTTCCTCAAGCAACCAAATGGAGAGGCCCACGCGACAAGCAATGGAGGCTTCCTTTCGGCCCAATGCCCACTGAGTGATCCTGCGGAAGCACAGACTCCAGCCCCAGCAGGGCCTTCAGATGGTGCAGTCCTGACTGACATCCTGACAGCAACCCCCAGAGGCCTCTGAGCCAGAGAAGCCCAGATACAGCACCCCCAATCAATCAGCCACAGAAATCACTAGATGTGGTTTGTATCTGCGTTGTCACCAGGTTTTGAAGTAATGTATTATGCAGCCATAAGTAACACAACCCCATGGTGTTTTGTGTCTCACTTCTCTTTGCCTTCTAATAGCTATGTGTATTCCAACGGCCAGTGTAGAGAGCAATTTCTAGAAAGCCATTCTCTTCATCTTTACATGCCTGTAAGGCTAAATTCAATGAACTGCACCATTTAGTATTTGTTTATTCTATGTTCAAAGACTCTTGCTGGTGTTTATACAATTCACTGCAGTTATCCAAAAACAAAGTTATTAAACCCTGAACAAAAGCATAGCTACTAGAGTAGAGTGAGGGGGCCTCTCTGGTGGCACAAGGAGTCAAGTCTCAGCACTATGAAGCTATCTGCAGCACGAGTTCGATCCCGGCCCAGGGAGCTGACCCACAGGGCACAGCAGACCTCTCCTGTCTCGCCTGCTGCTCCCCTCAGCAGTGTATTTCAGTCGATCCGCCTGTTCTGCTCCCCACTCTGTCTCTGATGAATCCTCTCACCACTGTCCCCCCAACTATGGCCTACACCCCAGTTCTTGTATTCATAAATAAAAAATAGTGCTCGCTTCGGCAGCACATATACTAAAATTGGAACCATAAATAAAAAATAAATCTTAAAAAAATAAAGTGGGGTGAATGAAAACTATTGATTTGACAGATCTGACTGAAAGATGGAATAAGGGTAATGGATGCAATCATCAAAAATGACACTTGTATAAGGTGGAAAAAGCAATCATTTTGTACCCTTGGAAGTACTGCAGTACAACACCTGAAAACCAGCACAGAGCTGCAAAGCACTGCAACACTCTCAGCTCGCTCTTCAATATAAAGGAGAAAAGGACAAATAACTTGGCTAAAAAATTAATTATTTCACATGTCCTTCTCAAACTGGTCTACAGAATATTAGTTCCCTTAAGGTCGTAAGTATTCTTTGGGGAAGCGAACAAAATAAAACCAACAACAACAACAACAAGTTCTATATACACACTATATTTTTGAGGCCTTAAGGTGCTAATATGGATTATAAATTTATTTAAACTCAGAATTTGTAAAATACTTGCAGTGTATCAGTGCTCTATGACTACAGCTTGGGAATACACTGACTTGGTCAGGCAGAAGATAAGACAGGTAGGTCAATTCGAAGAAATAAAAGAATAAGACAAATATAATAAAAATGATCTCACCTAAAAAAAGAAATCGTAACTGACTACCAGTTACGTAGAGTTTTCTAAAGCAAAATAAACTGTTAGAACAACGAGAGCTATCAAAAGCAACAACAGCTGCACCAGCTGTCAAGGAAAATGAAGATGGGGAAGACATAATAGGATTTAGTAGAAGAAAAGAACTCAGCCAATTCCTGGCTTCCACTGTGTACCCCCACCAGAGCCAACCTGAAGGGATGAGCAGGCCGCCCTCTGGAAGGTTGGTGTGTGGCTAAGAGGAGATCTAGCCCAAACCCTTAACCAACAGCAGTGATGGTTACTAAGGGCCTATCAGATCTTCTCTCTAGGGAAATGTTAAAGATATAGAGTCCTCAGCAGGCCTCCCTGTTGGCGCAAGGGGTTAAGATGCAACCTATGAAGCTACCTGCAGCCACCACAGCACGAGTTCGATCCCCGGCCAGGGAGCTACCCACATGGTGCAGACCTCTCCTGTCTCCCTGCTATTCCCCTCGGCAGTGTATTTCAGTCAGTCTGCCTGTTCTGTTCCCCACTCTGTCTCTGGTGAATCTTCTCACCCCACCCCCACACACACACACCTCTGGCCCATACCCCAGTTCTTATATGTATAAATAGAATTTAAAAATCTTTAAGGAAAAAATAATAATAATAAAAAGTCCTCAGGAGTGGGGTATTGAAGCAGAGGCATAAAGACTGGAAGATACCAGAGCGAAAACAGCTGGATGAATACCAGAGGGTTGGGTGGGCAAGTCTGAGCTGTTCAGTGTCTTAGGCAGTAAAGGAACACCTTCCATCAATCAAAAAAATGTAAGTTAGGAGATCACTGTCTAATCTAAACAACCTTATGGGGCAGCCCTGCCAGAGAGAGCAGGATTGCAGTCATGTCACATGCACTGACCCCACACATCACGAAGGAAGAGGGGTGAGGAAGAGAAGTGAGGAAGCAGGAGGAACACCGACTGAGGTTAATAAGGAACATCCTCTACGGGGACGACACCTGAGGGGAGAAATCAGATAATGTTCAAAAATAAGCAATGATATATGAAAATAAAATGTAAACAATAATAAGGCGCATCCAGTTTACATTCACCCAATGATGTTTCCACAGAGCAACTGTCTTTTCAAGTCAGTGGCCAAAGCCTACCTACACCCCTTAGAAACCAAGCAAAGCTGCTCTGGCAGGGACACATGCCGGGCTCAGCCAGGTTTTACCCAGGGAGGCAGAGGCTTCCAGTATCCCCAGGCAGCTCTCCATTCAGACAAGCAGACGCATGCCCACGTTCTCACCTGCTCACCCTTGGACTGTATTCACCCCACACATTAAGCATCACCATGCTTCACCCACCCTGCTCCCCAGAAGAAATAAAGGGGATAGGAAGCCAGACCTCTGGGAACCTGGCAAACAGGTACTGGGGTCAATGAAAGTGACGAGAATGCTGCTGAGGGGTGGGGGGCGCTCTCCCCTGCTGCTCCAGGCCTCCAGAGATGCTCACACCATGCTTGCTCACAGCTCTTTCAGGTTAGTCCAGGTCCACGATGCCGACACTGTCCCCTTTAATGATGTCCTTATGCCTCAAGGTGGACGGCCACACACAGCCCGGCACTGCATCCCAACGAACTAACTCTTCCGGTGAGGAGGTGACAGGCCAGCTGGTCACCGAAGATGGGCAGGACCAGACCCCAGACAGCTTTCCAGTAACCCTGCCTGCCTTTCAAGGTTTGCATCTTGTTCCAATTTCCCCCAACACCTTTCTGCTCCTCGCAACCAAACAAGCCTAACCCAGTCCCTACAAATCTCCAGTCTAAGTAGGTTAAAGCCAGGATATAACCTGTGGCTTCAACTTCTGATTGAAAAATCCAAGGCATGCACATAGCTGTGAGGATTCCCAAACACCAAATAATCTATGCATGAGAGGTCACATTCTGTAAAATTACCACACAAGAAAAACCTCACGGTTAAATATATTGCTTATGATTGCTGACATATTGACAAATTTTACCGAATTAAAAACCACCATTTTATAATGGCAAAGTCAATTCACCCAAAAAAAAAAAAAAAAAACCCTCTCTTATATTAGCTGTCCTTTCTGACCTAGTTACCTAACAGACAGGCATGTATTACATCTGACATTACTTGGCTTACCAACAATTATACAAATCACAGTTCCAATCAATACTCCAATATAGTAAATATATTTAGTATTTGAACCCATTTGAATTATCTGTGATGAAGCGTTCATTAAAATGGCTTGAGCAGGGCCTCCCCGTGGCACAACGGTTGAGCGCTGGGTTGCGAAGCTGCCCGCAGCCTCTGCAGCACCGGTTCGATCCCCGGCTGCTCCCCGGCCACCAGAGGAGGGTCCCACATGGCGCACAGACCTCTCCTGCCGCCCGCTGCTCCCCCCCTCAGCAGTGTACTTCAGTCTGCCTGCTCTGCTCCCCGCTCTGGCTCTGGTGAATTCTCTCACCCTCCTGCGCTTCTGACTGTGCCCAGTGCTTGTATAAATAAATAAATAAATCTTTAAAAATAAAAAAAATAATAATAATAAAATGGCTTGAGCAATCTTAACAATTTTCTAACACATAAATGCTCATTTCTCAGCTGAAGACCACTGTAACTGTTGTTAGACAAGAAACTAACCAACCACAAGTCAACAGCCTCACCAAACGCACACTTATTAGGACAAGCAATGCTACAAATTTGGAATAATTACCAAGATATTAATAATTAACAATCACATAAATGATTCCAGAGGAATTCCCGGTTGTTGGAGGAAAAAAAAAAAACAACGATCAACTGAAAGGCAGCATTATCAGCAGCTGATTACGGAAGACAATAGCATATTGTTTCGGAATGTGCATGTGTGTGTAATGAAGTTCACAGCTATGTTGCACTTATGACTCACTTAAACATCTGAATTTTCTGCTATCTTAACCTTTAAATCAACTGCAAAAGAAGCTGCCAAAAGCAGTTAGTAAGAAAGCACACAATTCCCTAAAGAACTTGGTAAATACAACTTATTTTACTACTTAAATGTTTTTTTGATTACTAAGATTTGAACAAGATGTCAAAGATTCAAAACTAATTTTAAAAGTAATGGGTACTTACTCAATCCGTAATAATATTCAACATACACTTTTTTTTTTTTTTTTTAGAAGGACACATCATATTTTTGTACGGGTGTTTTTTCAGCACCTGGCATATTTCTGTTCAATGGTATATGTAATTATTGCAAAGTTAAGCTTCAAAAATTAACTGGTGCACTTGTTTCTTCATTTGGATTACCGTTCTGTCTGAATTGATTCTTAGTTACTCTAGTTACCATGTACAAAACACTGGCAAAGAACACACAGGCTTGAAATTACCTGACTGGATTCCTACTGAATAAATAATACATTTGAGCTGTTCACATTTCATTGTAAAAGATACAGTACTTCAGAGATTACACTGTAAATTTTGAAACCACATTCCCAGAAGTAGCCAGTAAGGAAGAGTAGATGTTTATTCTATTCTGATTCACCCTTGGCACTGCAAACCTCTCTAACAGTTCATTACCTTAAAACAATCGAGATGGGGCAGGATGTGCAATAATAAAAATCTTCCAGGCATTTATCAAGCAGATTATCTCTGAAACTACACCTTGCTTTAGAAGCTTTGAGCAGGAACTTGGCCTTCTATGTTAATCTGTGCACACATTCATTTCACATTTGCTCTCTCCCCTCATTTTTTTAATCTTATCCATAAAATAAGTCACCCTATCAGACTTATTTTTATTTATGTTTATGCACTATCAAATGCCGGCACTAATACGTATGTAAAACTCATTTTAGTAAGCTCATGACTTACTTTACCCTCCACTTTACCCTAATCCACCCCAGTCCTAGACACACACACACACACACACACACACACACACTCTCTCTCTCTCTTTCTCTCTCTCTCTCTCTCTCTCTCTCTCTCTCTCTCTCTCTCTCTCTCTCTCTCGCTCTCACACACAAAATCCCAAGGAAAATCTGGACCCTCTGGGTCCAGAGCTAGGATTTTTCTTTCCAATAGGGTAGGTCTGTTTGGCTTTTTTTCACTGATACTGAAAACTTTTTAGATTGCCAGCATATGTACAGTTTCCAACACCGAAAAAAAATAAATAAATAAAACCCCCTATTTTGTTTACCATTTCAGAACAAACTATATTTCTCCTAGAAGACAAGAGAATATCAATTCAGAAGAGTGCTTAGAAGTTACGACGAGTAAATACTTCTGAGAATAGAACAAATTAATGTCAAGACACAGCCAATAACGCAAAAAGCCCCAACACAAACAAGCCTGTCAAAGGGCATCTGTATTAGCAGCTCGGGGAGGTGACATCTGCAGAAAAGCACTACAACTGTGTTCAAAAGAAAATCATTAGGCCTTAGCCGTTAATCCCCTCCCCCTATCCTCTTCGTCTGGATCCTTCAAAGCAATTTACCAGTAGAAGGTGCTATTCTGCAGCCCACACATATTCATGCCAACCTCCATTCTCCGCCAAGAGCTGGGTTTACCCCAGGTGGACTCACTTGGCCTGTTCCCTCTCCAGTGTTCAAGGAAGTCTCTAGACTAGCGCCCAAAGCAGAAAACCAGATCTTTTCTTATAGCCCCTATTTATAATACAAAACACACTGACAGCTCAATACCAGCATACCTATCAAACCACCAGACCACTAATATGTCAAAACATACACACGCTTTGCTAAATATTAACCTCAAATATGATCTCTAGCATCTCAGCTGAGACAATCTACTTCCACCTAGAAAAGATGACCTTGGTCACATTCACTACAGCAAGAGTCCACTGTGCATATATCACTGTCCAACAAAGTCAGGGACAACAAGGAATACGAAAGCTGAATATCAGGCCGTGACACAGGAAGGAGGGTTTCAGCTTTACATACACAAAAAAGAATGAGCAGCAGAAATCAAGGCTGCAAAGGGAAGAAAGGGAGGTGGAGAAGAGGAATCTCCGACCACATTTTTGAGTGTCCTCTAGTTTCCAACGTACTCTCCTGCCTCTCACAAGGTTGCAAAAAAGGCTCAACATGAGATGGGTGAAAGGCTGAAAAAGAAAAGCACACACCCTTCCCCCATCTTCTCGCCTCTCTCCCCAAAAGAGCTGTGCTGTCTGTGCAAACCTAGTCCCAAATATGGGGGAGAGAGAATGAATGTGTGTATGGAAGAACAATGAGCCCTCAGCCTGGTATTGTGTGTGTGTGTGTGTGTGTGTGTGTGTGTGTGTGTGTGTGTGTCTGCCTCTTTTCCCTTCGACCTCAACAACAGGCAAAGCTGGAAGCCAGCTTTCCACCCAGCCCAAGCCATCAAAATCAAAACTGGCTTATAATTTACAGAGGAATTAACTCAACAAGCAAAGCCCTGGAAGGAAACAGCTTCCCAAAGATGATTTTATTATTGTAGAGATCCAGCCTTCTCCCCTCCCCCAACAGTCTGAGCCTGAAGCAGCCAGTGTACACCAGACAAAAAGGTCTCTCTTTAAATGGAAAGCAATTATCAAAAACTGTCTCACATCTAAACATGGGATGCATGGATCTGTGTTACATTCAAATGTTTGTTTTGCCATTCACCAAGTTTCCTTTTCCCTACTTATCTTTTTTTGTGTTGAAAAAAAATCTGCTTTGGGGAAAAGCTATTTCGGGATTCATACAAAACTACTTTCTAAATGTACCTTAAAATAGCAACACATACTGAAACATTTAAAGCACCCAGTTTCTCAAGGACACATTTTGCTTAAATCAATGTTTGAAGTCTGTAATCCAGAAAAATTGTAAGCAAACCTTGGAAAAGAGGCAGAGGAAAATGACAATTCAACAATGAATCATTCTGTTTTCCTTTCAACAACTTCTCAAGCAACCAGTTTCAAAGGAAACCTGCAATACTCTCCCCCTCCCAACACACACACACACACACACACACACACACGCACGCCATGTATGTAAAACTACTTATCTTCTTTCCAAAACGTTTAAAAAACACACAAAAAAAAAAAAAAAAACCCAAACCAAACCCGAGGGTACCCTGCTCCTCAGCGGGCAGGACTAAGCCCTGACAGTAAGAAGCCAATTCCGCTGCAAGTGATTTGGGGTTTCACGATCTGGTTATTACAACAGCGCCGAGACCGAGAGGTTTAGGACACAAAGAGGGAATCTTCCCCGGACGAGAAAACGACACTTGAAGCGAAGTCCGCCCCCCCGGGCCCCCCAATCCACAAACATCCGAGCAATGTACAGTTCCCGTGCCCGACTTCCTCTCCGCCCGCCCCCGCCCCAGCTCGGCCCCTAATTTAGTCACATGAAAGAGTTTAACCTCAGACAAGTCACCCACGAGCCCGAGCGGGGCCGAGACCGGCCGGGGGCCCCGGCGGGCGGCCGGGCCGGGCCTGGGGGCCGGGCGGGCGGCCCAGAGCCCGGCGCCGGGGCCCCCTCGCCGCCCGCGCCCGCGCCCCGCGCCCGGGCGGCGCCGAGACTTACCCCCGACGCGCTACACCATCAATGGAGGCGGGTGCGGGCTCCCGGGAAAGTGCGGGCGCGGGCGGGGCCGCGGCGGGCGGCGGCGCGGTCCCTCGGCGACCTCGGGCGGCTCCGGCCCTGCTCTGCGGCCGGCCCTTCAGGGGCGGGGGCCCAGGCTCATGTCGGGCGCGGGCTCCTGAGGCGAGGGGCTCCGGGGCGCGGGCGTCCTCCCTCCGCTCGGGGGGCGGGCGGGCGGCGCGGGGCGCGGGCTGGGCCGGGCGGGCGGGGCGGACCCGGGCCGGGCGGCGTCGCGGGGTGCGGGAGGAAGAGGGGCTGGCGCGCGGGGGGCGGCTCGCGAGCGTCTGTGGGAGCAGCGGCGCTCGGCGATGGTGGCCGAGCCGCGGCGGGGCTGCTGCGCCGACCCGCCGCCCACTCCGCGCTCGGGCCCGGCCCACCTCGCAGTATCGCGCGCCGCCATTGGCGCGGCGGGCCTGACGCGCGCGGAGGCCGGGCCGCGGGGCGGGGGCGGGGCGGGGCCGCGGGCCGCTCGCCCCTCTTTCTAATAAAACGAGCAGGGGAAGGCGGGGGCGGCCGCGAGGGCTGGGCTCCCCGCCGGGGGCGCGTCTTTGTGCCGGGCCCGGACCCCGGCGCGGAGCGGGCAGGCCCCGGGGCGGGGTTGGCCGGGGGCGCGCGGCGCCTGTTGTTGCCGGGATCACAGTTCGCCTCCGCGGCCACTGGGACGCGGGCGCCTCTCCCGGGGGGCGGGGGTTTGGGGGGGCCTGGGGGGCCGGGGGGCGGGGGCGCACGGTGGCTTCGAACCATTCGCTTAAGGACTCTCGAAATTCTGATGAGGGTGAAGGTTTTCAAAATAAGTCTGTGGCAAACGATTAATGAAGGCAGAAAACACAAGGTGGCTCGCGCTGCTTATTTGAGGAGAAGAATAAAGAATGAAAAATCTCCAGAATAAAGGAGGAGCGATAGCCACAGACACGGGGGGTTTAAACCAGAGAGCGGGGTACACAACTCTGTGCCTTTAGTGGGGGGAAATGTTTTAAAAGACATTTGAGACATCACCTTTTCTCTTTGAGAAACAGCACATGCCTCGCCTCGCCTCTCCAGAGGCTGCTCGTCACAGGGTCTGGCGGCTGCAGGGGGTGAGAGGCAGGGCAGACGCTCTTCTGTCCAGTGTAATTTATAGGATGGTGGGTTTGGAAATTTTAATGACTAGCAGTTTTGGAAATACTATCGTGTTTATTGAGTTCTTTTGCAACTGGGTGAATCCAGGGTGAATCCAGGGTGAATCATCAACCTATTGTTGGTTTGTTACTAAACTGCTCTTCGAGCATGCACTCTTCCCGAAGGAGTTAAGATCTGTATATAATAGATGAAGAGATAGAACATAGCATGACATAATTCACTCATCTATTTCAAATGAAGTGATCATTTTGGTTCTGGAATATATTCAGCTTGTAATTTCCTCCTGTGACAGTTTCTTTAAGAATAATTTAGGGGCCTTCCTGGTGGCACAAGGGGTTGAGACACAACCTATGAAGCTATTCGCAGCCTCTGCAGCACGAGTTCTGTCCCCGGCCAGCCAGGGAGCCACCCACATGGCGCAGCAGACCTCGCCTGTCTCACCCGCTGCTCCCCTCAGCAGTGTGTTTCTTTAGTCCTCCTGTTCTGTTCCCCACTCTGACTCTGGTAACGCCTCTCACCCCCACACCTCTGGCCTGTACCCAGTTCTTGTAGGCATAAATAAATAAATCTTTAAAAAAAAAAAAATCCGAAAAAGCAAATGGGTCTTTGCTGTTATGTTTCCAAGTCACTTTCAGCAAGAAAAAATTCTCTGTGGCAATTCCTTCCCTATGAAATGGATAAACCAGTTAATGCCTCATTGTTTATGTATCTAATAATGTAAGAACTGAATTTTACAACATAAATTCAATAAACATGTCTCAACATCCTTCATATGGATGGAATCACTGGACATCAGTTGGAAATAATGAGGGGTAAAGTATATTAGAGGGCTCCGTTTCCATCAAAATCTACATTTACAGGAGCACTATTTCTAATAAAAGCTCAGCTATGTGGTAGACTGATGGACAACCGTTCCAAGAGGAAGCTTGTGGATCCCTGCGCACTACCATTAGCAGGGAGAAGAGAGGTGTTTCTTCAGATCAGGAAACAACATTTAGTGTTGTTAGAGATTGGAATCATTTCCATTTATTTATAAAAATATAGATTTAAGGCATCCTTGGTGGCACAGGGGTTAAAGACAGTGCTATCAAGCTATCCCCAGCAACACAAGTTCAATCCCCTGCCGGCCAAGGAGCTACCCACATGATGCAGCAGACCTCTCCTGTCTCCCCCCTACTCCCCTCAGCAGTGTATTTCAGTAGATCTGCCTGTTCTGCTCCCTACTCTCTCTGGTGAATCTCTCACCCACCAACCCATCCCCCGCACCTCTGGCTTACACCCCACCTCTTGTATGCATAAATAAATCAATCTTTTAAAAAAATAGATTTAGAAGTCTTGAAATCCTACATAGTCATAGAAGATAGGAGTGTGGCATCAAGCCATGAAACTAACAAGTTAGACTTGTTTAACTATAACAATCGCAAGCAAGAATTGTGATGGAGCCACAAAGCCAGAGTATGACCTTTCTTCCAAGGATCTGAGAAGCTGATAAGGTAATAACAGTACATCGTAATGACAACAACTATAATATTAAACTGTTGATAGAAAGTTTATTACATTCCCAGCACCATGCCAATCACGTTACCTTTCTTAGCCAACTTAGTCCTGAGAACAGCTCACAATGTGTATTAGTATACTTTCCATTTTAAAGGTCAAGAAACTGGGGCTTGGAGAAGTTAAATACCTTGCTCCAGGTGAGAGAGGTCAAAATATCTATTGGGATTTTTCTAACTATCAAATTAGAAAAAAGCTCCATGTTCTCTTTTTAGCATGCTTCGGAAAATGGGGGCTAATTTGGTTATTGAATCTGAAAACATCCAGAAGGATTTTTGTTAGTTATTTTAGGTATCTCACTACAGGCTAGCAGTAATTTTGTTTTGTATACAGAGGTCACATGCCATTATTTAACAGAAGCCAAGAGATAAGAGGGCCTGTTTAATAAATAATATTGGGACAACAAGGCAGCTACATAAGAAAATAAAGGTAACAGAAAAAAATATTGGGAAAATGGATTCCTATTCCTATTCCTCCTAAATCCAATTACAGATGGATATTTTTAATGTAAAAAATGAAACGACTAGGGCCTCCCCTGGTGGCGCAGCAGTTGAGCTCTGGGTTGCAAAGCTGCCTGCAGCCTCTGCAGCACTGGTTCGATCCCCGGCCACTGAGCGAGGGTCCCACGTGGCGCGCAGACCTCTCCTGCTGTGCCTGCTGCTCCCCTCAGCAGTGTGTTTCATCAGTCTGCCTATTCTGTTCCCCGCTCTGGCTCTGGTGAATTCTCTCACCCTCCCGCAGTGCTTGTATAAATAAATAAATAAATCTTTTTTTTTAAAAAATGAAACTACTAAACCACTATTTCTTGAGTTTGCAGGTGTTTATTTTATCATGTTCCTCTGTAACCTATATATGGGTTTTATATATGTATATGTATTCTTTTGTCTATATCAGATATTTTATTAATTTTTTTTAATGAGACCATTAACATATTAGAGGAATACTAAAACTCTTTCACATTAGGAATTCAGGAAGTGCTTTCTAAGAGTGACAGGAAGCCTGAAGTCATAAAGAAAAAACACAATAAATTTTACATTGTAAATATTTTACATTTGTATGACACATAAAAAGCACCTTAGCCTTGCAAGAAACAAGCAGAGAGAAAATATTTTCAATATTTATAATGAAAGACTGACTTCCTTAATGCAAAGAGCTCTTTAAATTGCGTAAGAAAAAGTCAGTAGAAAAATGGACAATATGTATGAATGAAAAGTTGGGCCTCTCCGGTGGCGCAGGGGGTTAAGCACAGTGCTGTGAAGCTGTCAGCAGCTTCTGTAGCATGGGTTCGATTCCCAGCATGGCCAGGGAGATACTCACATAGTAAAGCAGACCTCTCCTGTCTCGCCCACTGCTCCCCTCAGCAGTGTTTTTGGTCTATCTGCCTGTTCTGCTCCCCGCTCTGTCTCTGCTCCCCGCTCTGTCTGCTCCCCGCTCTGTCTCTGCTCCCCGCTCTGTCTCTTACCCTCCCATGCCTCTGGCCTGTACCCCAGCTCTTGTATAAATAAATAAATCTTAAAAAAAAAAAAGTTCACAGAAAAATGTATTCTATGAACATAATGATATGATCTAAATAAAAAAATAAAATCAATGCAAATTTTAAATCTTCCCTATATTAGGAAAAGTTTTTGCTTCATAATATCCAATATTGGTGATGATGTGGGAAAAATGGATATTGATGTGCTGTTGTTCAAAACACAACCATTTCGGGCCTCCCCGGTGGCGCAGCCGTTGAGTGCTGGGCTGCGAAGCTCTGCAGCGCTGGTTCGATCCCCGGCTGCCAGGTGAGGGTCCTACATGGCGCACAGACCTCTCCTGCCACGCCCGCCTGCTCCCCTCAGCAGTGTATTTCATCACTCTGCCTGCTCTGCTCTCCCCTGTGGCTCTGGTGAATTCTCTCACCCTCCCAACCCGTGCTTCTGACTGTACCCAGTGCTTGTATAAATAAATCTTTCAAAAAAAAAATAAAAAAAATAAAACAAAACACAACCATTTCACTTTTTAGAACACAATTTGGCACTATGAAAATGTTAACTATCCATACCTCTTGATGGAACAACTTTGCTTCTAGAAAGCCATTCTGCAAATAATCTCGCACAAGTGCACAAAGATATATACAAAAGTTTGTGACATTATTTATGAAAGGGGAAATCTGGAAAACCCAAAACTCCATCAACAAGGAATGTTTATTTAAGTAAGTGATGATTCAAATATACAATGGGATGCCTGCCTGACAACTTTCGAAGCGAAGGTGGTAAATCTGAAATGAAAAGACTATAGCGCAAACTCGGTGTTAAGTAAAAAAAGTCACAGAACTATGATGTCAATTGTGATTCTATTTGTATTTTTTTAAGATTTATTTTATTTATGCATACAAGAACAGGGGTACAGGCCAGAGGTGTGGGAAGTGAGAGGTTCACCAGAGACAGAGTGGGGAGCAGAACAGGCAGATCTAATGAAATCCACTGCTGAGGGGAGCAGCAGGGAGACAGGAGAGGTCTGCGGCGCCATGTGGGTCACCTCCCTGGCCAGGGATCAAACTGGTGCTGCAGAGGCTGTGCATAGCTTCACAGTGCTGTACTTAACCCCTTGCACTGCCAGGGAGGCCCTATTTTTTTTTTTAAGATTTATCTATTTGTATTTTCAAAAGGACTGATTTGGGTGGGCTTTAAAAATGCCTAGGGCCTCCCCAGTGGCGCAGCGGTTGAGTGCTGGGTTGCGAACCTGCCCCTGGCCTCCGCGGCGCCGGTTCGATCCCCGGCTGCTCCCCAGCCACCGGAGGAGGGTCCCGCATGGCGCGCAGACCTCTCCTGCGGCCCCCTGCTCCCCTCAGCAGTGTACTTCGGTCCTTCTGCCTGCTCTGCTCCCTGCTCTGCTCCCTGCTCTGGCTCTGGTGAATTCTCTCACCCTCCCGCGCTTCTGACTGTACCCAGTGCATGTATAAACAAAACAAACAAACAAACAAATAAATAAATAAACATGCCCCTAAAATAAATAAAAAAAAATAAAATAAAATAAAAATGCCTAGAAACCTACACACTAGGAAAATGTTTATAGTGAGTCTTCTGAGCATGGTGTGGAGACTGACTTCATTTCATTCTGTTCTATTTGATTTTTTTCTTTTCATATCAAGCATGAATCATTTTTTTATAATAAAAAATTCAAATGATTTGAACATATGGCTGGTAAGTAGCCTTTGTAATTCACCAGAAGTACTTAAGCTGTAGAACAAGTAAATTATTTTCCCCTAAAATGCTTTAAGCAAAACCAGGGTGCTTTGTCAGGCCTACTAACAGACTGAGGCTTGTTTCCAGGTATTTTCTTTGCAACTACCTGCCAAGTTTATGTAACACAAATCCAGCCCATAATGAGCTGCTCGCCTCCCACTGCCTTCGGGTTCATGCTGCAGGCGCTCAGCACTCACCTTGCATTTGCCCACAGTAGGTTTACACTTTATAATTTGTTGTAAATCAGAATTACTCCCTCTCTGGTCTGTTCCCTCTGGCCACATAAGGACACCCAGGTAGCCTCTGAAAGACCCCACACTGAAAGGGAGCAGAGAAATGGGTGGGTAGGTCCTCCCCGGTGGCACGAGGGGTTAAGTGTCAGCACTATGAAGCTATCAGCAGCCACTGCAGCATGAGTTCGATCCCAGCCAGGGAGCAGACCCACATGGCGCAGCAGACCTCTCCTGACTCGCCCGCTGTTCCCCTCAGCAGTGGATTTCAGTGGATCTGCCTGTTCTACTTCCCACTCTGTCTCTGGTGAATCCTCTCACCACCACCCCCCACACCTCTGGCCTATACCCCAGTTCTGGTATGCATAAGTAAATAAAATAAATCGTTAAAAAAAAAATGGGTAGGTAATTCATGGGATTCTTCCAGGAGGCACTTAGCATGCCATATCATGCGTGCAAACACATCCAGAGGTAAAACAGCTTTTAAAAAAACCCAGAAGCTCCGTTCCTTTGTTTAGATGTGATAAGTGTGGCTAGCAACAAAGGTTCTCAGTTCAACTCTAGACTCCAGCGAATTTTCTTTCAACCCAAGTGGAAGCAGGTCTGTTTGCCAACACACTTAGAGAGAGCTCAAGGAAGCCTATCCCACCGAACCACCCCAGACCACCCCGGGGACACCGCCTCTGGGTCACGCTCGGTCAGGGTGCCATCCCAGGACACTCAGAGGCCTCCGAGGTGAGACCTGACCCCAGCATCTGACTTCTGGCCACTTGTGGTTACTGAAAAGTCTCACTGGCCTTTGTGAAAGAATTAAGGGGAAGAGATGCTGATTTTCATTGTCCTGGCCCAATTCCAAGTTTGATCATTAGCAGCCTCCTCCTTTGTCTGCCTGCCGTCTCCCCGAGAGCGCTGTTCCACAGCTCCTGTTATAAACAGCTGTCCACTGTTAACTGAGCGAGCCTGCGAGCTGGCAGATTCCACCCCGGGGAAGCTGCATTTCAAGATAAACATTTCCGCCACAGCTAAGGGTAAAGGACTTTTGCTCACCTTGAAGAAAGGTGTTGGTTTCTAGGGAGTAAAGGGGCATAATAATGAATTAAAAATGCTCCCCAAACCCTGTTTGGCCTAACTGGTGAACAAAGAAGACTGGCATCTCACAAAGGGGCCTCCAGAGAAGTCCGAGGAAAATGTGTTTTAATCAAACACATATGGGGGGGACACAGAATTTAATGTTTTGACATTGATGTGGCAGGGGCGATTGGTCACCAAAATTAATTTCTTCAGTCCAGGGCACATTTGCAAACAGAGCAAACAGGCAAGTTACTCTGTGACAGGGAGAGGCAAGAAACTGCCCCCTCCGTGTCCCTCTGGTCTTTGTTGGACTTGCCTGGGCATCTCCATTCAGGGCCTTTCCATTCAACACTAAGACATCTTCAGGCCCCCAACCCCAAGTGTCTCCTTCTAATACTCCAATTTTCAGGATAAATTCTGTGATTATGTGTTTTAATATGAAAAAGAACCTTTTAACCTGGAAGCATCCCAGATAACCTTCGTAGGTGAAGGGATAAATAAGCTGGTACATCCATTCAACAGTATATTCAGCAGTGCTAAGAAGACATGAACTATCTTTTTTAAAAAAGATTTATTTATTTATGCATTCAAGAACCTGGGTACAGGCCGGAGGTGTGTGTGGTGGGGGCGGTGGTAAGAGGATTCACCAGAGACAGAGTGGGGAACAGAACAGTCAGACTGACTGAAATACACTGCTGAGGGGAGCAGCGGGCGAGACAGGAGAGGTCTGCTGAGCCCTGTGGGTAGCTCCCTGTCCAGGGATCAAACTCATGCTGCAGTGGCTGCAGATAGCTTGATAGCGCGGTGCTTAACCCCTTGTGCCACCAGGGAGACCCTGGCCTCTAAGTTTCTAATATTGCCTGAGCAAAAACACAACCCTGGTGATAATTCCAACTTGCCTACCAGGCACTCTGTCCTGTGCAGCCACACGAGGCTGACGTCCCCAGCTGAATTTATGATCACAGACCCAGGGAGACTCAGTGAGCCTGGCAGTCCTATACACTTCATTTTTCTCCCAATTTTCCAGCCAGTTATCTATAGTTCACATCCTTCAAATCTCCAACGCCTCCCTTTCCCAGACGGCTTTGTTTCCAAGTTCACCCTGGATATTGATGTGACAGCAGAGAAATTCCAGAGACCACCTCTCCCCACATCTGTATATCCATCTCTACCCTCTCACCCCCAAACACACACACTTTGATGTCCCGCCTCTCTGACAGATGAATCATCTATGGCCCTTCAAAGACCAGCCCTCCGCTGTGTGCTTGATCCCACCTCCTCTCATCACTCGACAATTCTCTCTCTGGCGACATCAATTGTTTTTGCTCTCTGTGGGATCATTCCCATTAGAACACATAGAAGATTTTTTTCTTGTGTCTTAAGCCTTCTGTTGACTATACCTTAGCTCTACAACCTCACTTCTTGGCTCCTTCTTATAGCAAGCCCTCTCCAAAAGAAGGGGCGACAACTGCTACCTCCAATTCCCTTTTCCCCATTTTCTTAGAAATCCACTCCAATCTCACTTTGGCTCAACCTCTGGAACTTTTCCTCTCGAGGTCACCAGTGAGGTTCATGTTACTAAAAAGAAGCACCAATGCTCAGAACTCCACTTTCTTGATCCATCGGCAGCATCTGATGCAGCCGAACGCCACGTCTTTCCTCACACCCCTTCCACCTGGCCACGAGTCCCTGCACCCTCTCCCCTCACCACTGGCTCCTCAGTCTCCTTTGGTGGTTCCTTCTCTCCTCCCAATCTCTGAATGTTGGGGCCCCCAGGTTCAGCCCTTGGTCTTTTCTCTACTTATACTCAGTCCCTTGTTGATTTCATTTATTGCCATGATTCATATATATTTTTTTTAATTTTTGTGTAGAAGAGCTGGGGTGTAGGCCAACATCGTGAGGGGGAGAGAGGATTCACCATGCACAGAGTGGGGAGCAGAACAGGCGGATCAACTAAAATACACTACTGAGGGGAGCAGTGGGGAGACAGGAGAGGTCTGCTGCGCCATGTGGGTCAGCTCCCTGGCCGGGGAATGAACTCATGCTGCAGTAGCTGCAGATTGCTTCATAGTGCTGACGCTTAACCCCTTGCATCACCAGGGAGGCCCCCTGAAGTAAGATTCTTCTGGTTGGAAACTCACAGTAAAAATGTTTTTGGAGAAAAATAAAATCTGGTCTTTTTCCTCTGATTCTCTAAAATTCAATTTCATGATAACCAAGTATTTCAGTTATTTGTCTTTGATGTTCATGCTCATTAATCAGTTGCACTACCCCAAATCATATTATTTGTGGAGGATTTTGAGCAGAGAAAATGAGCAGACCAACTTCCCATCTAAACACCAAAAATGCGAAGCATAAAAGAATTAAAAAAATTTCAATTGATCAAATGCTTGAAATAACTCATCACTTATTTTGTATATTTCATGGCAGAAACAGAAAGATGTCATGGCTGTTTCTAGAAAAGGAAATTTATCTTCCAAGAAGCATATTGGTTCACCTTCAAAATCACAAACGGTGAAATGCTTATAGTTCACCCCAGTGGGACTTAATCACATACCCCTGGATCCTTACAGGTATTCTGTGTATATCTTGAAGCAAAAAAAAGGTCATTCATCCTCCGTTTTTAGCTGATAAAATATGGTGGTTTATTTATTTTTTTTAAATAATAAATTTTATTTTTATATTCCCCATACAATTGCAGCCCCCCCATTCTGACCCCAATCCCTCCCCTCCCGCCCCCGCCCCCCTAAAAATGTCTCTGGTTCATAGTTTTTTGTTGATTTTGATTTTCACTTTCTTATAGTTATTCATTTTCCTGGTCCCTTATTTAAGTTTTCTAGATTCCTGCTATGAGTGAGACCATCAAAATATGGTGGTTTAAATACATTATTTTGGTCTGAGTCCAAAACCTTCTCTTCATGATGTCATAGAAGTTATAGGTTTTGTGATGGATGCCAGGACTATTAAGAATATTAAGACTGTACATTATTAACATTATGTTCATGTATATCCTGGTCATATCTATTTAACACTTCATTATTTGGTAGAGTTTCTCTAAAAGGTTAAGGTCTTTATGGGATCATTTGGCTCATTCTTAACTAGGCTAATTTACAAATAATTTCACAAATATCTTTCTGTCATCATGACTTGTCTACAAAGATCTGATTCAGGATACAGAATCCTTAAGGTATAAATGCCTCACTCTGTTAAACAGACACCTTCAGCATTTCTTTATTCCAGATAACCACCACCCTGTCAAATGAGTGACCAATCCGTTCATAATGTCACAAATTGATTTAAAAAAATCATTTTCCCTTTATTATGAATCTCAGAAATTAGTTGTCTAAGGCCTCCCTGCTGGTGCAAGGGGTTAAGTCTCAGCACTATGAACCTATCTACCCCAGCTCTTGTATGCATGAATAAATAAATTCTTAAAAAATATATAAAAGACATGTATTAGTGCGCCATCAGCTGGATCATTCTGGCCCATACCCCCATCCCTTAGGAAGGAACGCAGCTCAAACAACAAAGTGATTCCTTCACTCACGTCTTAACTCAAAATCCAAACCTTTTCACTTATTCGCAAAGAATAAGAAATTCAGAGCTAATCATTGGTCCATCCATGACACAAATATTTGTCCCCTCCCTATGCAAGACTTTTTCCTGGGAGCAGAACATCACTTTGGATCTAGGGAGAACCTCAGGACCCCCAGCCCTTGGCTGCTCCCCACCCTCATCGTGCCTTTGTGCCTCATGCAGTTAGTAAGCTCCGCTGCATTTCTGAGAACAGATTTGATGGGTCATCTGGAATTATTTCAATCCTGCACTGCACTTTTGCTGATGAAGACATGGATGCGTGGCAGAATGGTTAATCAATTATTATGTAGCGGGGAGAGTAGACCAGGAAGGGTCCTTTCTGCTGGTGGGGGGAAGGGAGAATCCATGTTTCTCACTGGACACAAAATGAAACTCCCTGGTGGTGCAAGGAGTTAAGTCTCAGCACTCTGAAGCTGTCTGTAGCCACTGCAGCACTGGTTCAATGATCTTTGGCCAGGGAGCTACCCACATGGCACAGCAGACCTCTCCTGTCTCGCCCGCTGCTCCCCCCAGCAGTGTATTTCATCAGTCTGCCTGTTCTGTTCCCCACTCTGTCTCTGGTGAATCCTCTCACCCCCACATCTCTGGCCTGCACCCCAGCTCTGTATGCATAAATAAATAAATCTTAAAAAAAAAAAAAGAAGGAAAGAAAGATTAAAAGTTGTTTGGCTGCTTACCTTTCAGTCTTCCAAACTCCACAAGTTGGGCCGGCCTGGACCTGCCAGGGCTCTGGTCCCACTCTCCCTACACTCACTGCTTTAAATGAAAGGACAGACCCAGGGCAACTCCCAAAGGGCCTTCCCCAGCCCCGACCCCCTTCTGGGGCTGCAGACTGGTGGGTCCACGCCGGTGTGGAAGCCGAAGAGGCGTGTCATGCTCCTGGGCCCAGACCCAAAGCCTCTCGCCCCTCACCCCTGTCCGGCCCTGGTCTCCTGAGGGCCCCTTCCTCCTTCCGGCTGCTCCAGCCCAGGCCCTCAGAATCACCCTTGATTGGCCCTCACCCACGTCTCACCCCGGCCTGCTGGGAAGTCCCCCACAACAGGGTCTGGTCCTGACCCAGCCTTGCACCCTGTGGGCTCCCCCTGCAACCCCCTCTGCCCTGCCTGCAGCTTCTTCTCCCAGCGCACAAGAGGGATCCCGTCTCTGCTTTGGTTGTTACTCATTTTTTTTTTTTTTTAATTTTTAAGATTTATTTATTCAGGGCCTCCCCGGTGGCGCAGCAGTTGAGCGCTGGGTTGTGAAGCTGCCCGCAGCCTCTGCAGCGCCGGTTCGGTCCCCGGCTGCTCCCCGGCCACCGGAGGAGGGTCCCGCATGGCGCGCAGACCTCTCCTGCCGCCCGCTGCTCCCCTCAGCAGTGTACTTCGGTCCTTCTGCCTGCTCTGCTCCCCGCTCTGGCTCTGGTGAATTTTCTCGCCCTCCCACGCTGCTGACTGTACCCAGTGCTTGTATAAATAAATTAAATAAATAAATAAATATTTTTTAAAAATCTTTAAAAAAAAAGATTTATTTATTTACACAAGAACCGGGGTACAGGCCAGAGGCACAGGAGGGTAAGAGGATTCACCAGAGACAGAGTGGGGAACAGAACAGGCAGACTGATGAAATACACTGCTGAGGGGAGCAGCGGGCAGGACAGGAGAGGTCTGCTGCGCCATGTGAGACCCTCGCCGGTCTGCCGGGATTGAACCGGCGCTGCAGAGGCTGTGGACAGCCTCCCAGTGTGGGGCTCAACCGCCTGCGCCACCAGGGGAGGCCCTGTTACTCATTTATATTGAAGGGCCATCATTTCACATCCTTGTTAGTGTTTTCATTTTTTTTTTTAAAGATTTATTTTTATTTGTTTATACAAGCACTGGGTACAGTCAGAAGCGCGGGAGGGGGAGAGAATTCACCAGAGCCAGAGCGGGGAGCAGAGCAGGCAGAAGGACCAAAGTACACTGCTGAGGGGAGCAGCGGGCGGCAGGAGAGGTCTGCGCCTCATGCGGGACCCTCCTCCGGTGGCCGGGGAGCAGCCGGGGATCGAACCCGCGCCGCAGAGGCTGCGGGCAGCTTCGCAACCCAGCGCTCAACCGCTGTGCCACTGGGGAGGCCCCTGTTTTCATTTTTTTTAAAGATTTATTTATTTATGCATACAAGAATGGGAGTGTAGGCCAGAAGTGCCAGGGTGAGAGGATCCACCAGAGACAGAGTGGGGAGCAGAACAGGCGGATCTATTGAAATCCACTGCTGAGGGGAGCAGCGGGGAGACAGGAGAGGTCTGCTGTGCCATGTGGGTCAGCTTCCCGCCCGGGAATTGAACTCAGGCCTCGGTGTCTGGAGATAGCTTGATGGTGCTGTGTCTTTAACCCCTGCACCACCAGGGAGGCCCCTTTGTTAGTGTTTTGAGAGTACGGACCCCCCGGACCCCCGTCAGGTGAGGTCCCCGCAGCACCCCCCAGTCACCCCTGTCCCCGCCTCAGTGTGTGCTCTCGCCTGCCCCCCAGGACTCCGCCCCCTCCCTTCTGGACTGATGTCATATTTTGGCCTTCACATGCCTCCACCCACTCGCCAAAGAAAGCAGAGCGGCCTCAGCGGGCCTGCAGTGCCGGCGGGATCTGGGCCTGTGCGTCTGCCCCACCTGGTCCTGGTCCGTTTTGCTCCAGCCACTCTGGCCTCCTGGCTGTTCCTCAAACCCAGCCTGCCAGGTGGGTGCCCAGGGCCTTGGAGTTGGTCATCCTGTGCTGATGGGTCTTCCCAGGGGGTTGAATTGTGCCTCCCTAAAGGACATGATCGAGTCCTCACCCCCAGTACCTGTGGACGTGACCTTATTCAGAAATAGGGTCTTGCAGAGGTAACATGTTGAACTGAGTTCCCTCTGGGAGGGTTGACCTTAATTCCAAAGAGGGCTTCCTGGAAGGAGGGGGGGATTCAGAGACACAGGGCCCACACTTGTGTGAGGTCCTGGGAGCACTTGGCTTGCTAGAACTTAAGCGAAGGAACACGAGGGGCTTCCGGCCACCACCAGAGGCAGGAAGAAGCCGGGGGGCTCCCCACCCCAGCCCCCGCTGCCCTGGCTGCTCTGCCTCTGACCTCCAGACACCAGGGAGTAGACTTGTTTAAGTCTCCTAGTTTGCGGCTTCTGCAGCCCCAGGAAACCCACAGTGACACTTGCAGGGAGGCTCCAGGGAGGGCAGCTGTGTGGCACCCCCAGGGTTCACCAGCCCCAGCCTCCCCCCAGCAGGGCCCTGGGCTCCCCCACTGACAGGACAGGGGCCAGGGGGACTCCTCCCCAGTCTTGTCCAGTTCTCTCTGCTGCTTCCCTAAATTTTCCCTGTTGAGTCCCCAAAAAGGGGACATTGATTTTTCCCTGGCCTTCGTGCGCTCACTCGGCTCTCGCCTCTTGAAGCAGTGCGGGAGCCTCGGGTGGAGGGAGGAGCTGGAAAGGAAGTGGGTCAAAGACAAGCAGAAATATTAATAGTGGAACAATTTTAAGATATTCGCCTGCTCCATTAACTGCTGGACAAGCCGGGCACCGGGGTCAGAGCTAGAGAGGGCATGGCCTTCACCTGGCCTCAAGCAGCTCCCGCCCTCACCCCTGTCCAGTGCCTTCACTCACCCATGATCAAGAAGCAAGTGACAGGGATGGAGAAGAAGCAACCAGTGATAGAGGGAGTGAGCTCTGGCCCCCCAAAGATCTGAACAAATATGTCATGTCCTACCATGAGGGGCCTGGCACATCCTGACCTAGCTCTGACTGCAGCTGGTGTTTGGGGCAGAGTCGCCCCCTTGCACAATACCCTCTACCCCCACCGTGGGCTGACTTGGGTGGCAGAGGGTGGGTGGGAGGCAGCAGATGGGAAACTGAGGGTGGGTCCTTGGGTGTCAAGCTCCCCCAGCAGACACAGGGCGCGCCCCCAAGCAAGAACCCTCTTGGTGACGGGAACAGAAGGCAGGTCAGCTTCCTCTGGACGAGAAATGGTTAATATCTCTGTGCATCTTCTGCTCCATTTTCATATCAGATCGCTGAGTTTACTTTGTGCAGAAAGAGCCATAGGAGCCCCTGCTGTGTTGCCAGGAGGAGGAGGGAGAGGTTGAGCAGGGTAACCGGGGACAAGGTGGGGAGGTGGGGTGATTTATTCGCTGCCCCAGAAAAACCAGTTTAGAGTTACTGGGAAACAGAGTGTTGGGTCCTCCTGCCTCCTGTGGACCAGGCGGCATGGAGCTTCCATGGAGGAAGGTCCCTATGAGGAGGGCAGCAGACACTACTGGCCCCGTCTGAGCCCGCAGGGCCGAGGGAAGCAGGCCGCCTTGCAGATCTGGCCGGGAGCCCCGGCTACCGGGGTTCCCTGAGGCAAGGAGCCACTCCGTCCAGATGCTGCGAACATGTCAGATCCCTTTGCTGAGGCCTGCACAGCAAGAGCAGGGGTGCCACACCCCGTCTGTGCTCGGCCCTGACTGCCCTGAGGCCCCCGCGGGAACTCAGGCACCCCCGACACATGGTGGGCCCAAACTTTCAGAAGTATCGGGACCTTGGGGCACCTGTCCTCTTCTCTGTTTTTGTAAAGGAGGGGACCATAAGACGGAGACAAGTGGTGCTTCCAGCTGAGGCTCGGAGAGGTTCGGGGACCTGGCCAACAGCACACAGCCGGGAGGAGGCAGGGGTCACAGCCCGAGAGGCTGGGGAGGGCGCTTTGGCTGCCCACCATCCATTCTCTTTCCTCCTCCTAGCAGCATCCGCGTCCTCCTGCAGGAAATGCCTCTTTTCCAATTTTGGGAAGTATTGTTGAGCGAGGCTAATCTGTACCTAGAATTTGGGGCAAACACATGACCAGGCATAACCAGTCAGTGATTCGCTTCAAAATGATTGGTTCAAGGATGGGCATGTGACCCAATTCAAGCCAGTGAGAGGCAGGATTAGGATTTGGGATGGAACCATTGAGGGGAAAAAAGTAAAGCCTATTGGGCTAAACATGAGATTTGGGGGCACCAAGCTGAGGAGCCTGCCTGGGGGGTACAGCCAGCACAGAGGATGGTAGAGGGGAGAGGTAGAGAGATACTGAGTCCCAGTGACATTTCTCCATTGCTGGATCCAGCCATACCTGAAGCCACATGCCAATAAACGTCCTTTTTGGTTTAAGGCTCCTTTTTATTTGTGCTACCACTTGCCAGTGAAAAGTCCTGAACCACAGGGACCCCAAATCCATGTCTTTTCTGACACCTCTCGGCCGGCTCATCATATAGGTCCATCCTGGCTCTTCCTGGGTCCTTACTCCAGCCCTCCATTTGTCTCTGCTCGCTTTTAAAATCCAGCCCCTGACCAGGTCCCAGCCCGGGATGGGAGCTCAGTAAATAAGAACCAAGGGGCAGCAGGTGGACAAACGGACTTGGCTCTGCGGTGTTTTCTCCTTTGGATCAAACTAGCTCCAGGGAGCGTGGGAGCCCACACAGGGCTGGGGTGCCCTCCCGCCTCCTCTCCAGGGGCCGCTCACCTCTTCATCCTCCTGGGGAGGCGCGCGCCAGACACAAGTAGGATGGAAGCTCCCTGCTTCCACCAAAGGAGGCAAGAACCATGGATCCGCCCCATGTGCAAAACTTTATGAGTTTTACATCACTCTTGTCACACTTTCAATTTTCTCACCCAGACACAGAGTTAGGAAGCATGATTAGCAGAGAACGACGGAGGGAGGAGGAGATTTTTGTCACCCCACAGCTGTTTCCTCACAGTGCTTAGGGACAGGGAGCCTGACGGCAGGTAGCCGCAGCCGGAGCCGCCTGTGCCCTGTCTGCATGGGTTCCCAGCATCCCTGCTGGTTCACAGCCCGGGTTCACAGGTGACATATTGTTTTTAGCAAGAGGCCACGTGCTGATGACCTGTCACTGGCCTGTGGGCAGTCCCCGAGGGACTCTGCCACCCTTCTGTGCTACCAACCAGGCCACGGGAATGGGATCGGGGGCGGCAGGAGGTCGTGGATACTGAGGCCATCCCTGTTATTTTGTGGGAATCTGTTAGGACACAGGGCCCCCGAGCAGGCAGCCACACACCTCTTGGGGACTCACACACTTGAGGTCAGTGGTCTGTTTCCACACTTGATTTTGCCAAAAGGCCGAGAGGCTATCAGTGGTGAATTTCTACTCCAAGCCTGTGTTCTGCCCAGTCTGAGGGCAGTGATGTGATACGGAGACTTGAATTCCGTGTTTGTCAGTGGATGAAGCCGAGCAAGCTGTTTTCTTTCAGGAGGGACCGCAGCCACAGTGGGGTCCCCCAAATCCATAGCCTGCCCAAGGGAGAGTAGGCTCTGCCAGCCTGTGTCTCCGCTGTGGCGTCCTCTCTCTCCAGGGCTCATGTTTCTAGGCTTATGGCAGCACTTTTCTCTGGAAGGTGGCTGGACTGGATGTTGGTGAATAAGGTGAGATCCAACATCCCAAAATCAGGGAAAAGGGGTGACGCAGAGGAGACACCCCAGCATTGGAAGCCTCCCTCCAACCCATCTCAGCTGTCCTTAGCCCCCCCGTGCAGAGCAGACATCCACGAACACTGCCTTTTGTGGCCTGGGTCAGGGCAGGACTGGACTGTTGGCCAGACACCCACCCCTAGAGACCCCTGCAGTGGCGCTGTCACTGGGGGGTGACACCGTCATATGGGAAAGCCTCAAGGCATGTCTGCCCACAGAGGCCCCCGGGGGGTGGTTTGCTCAGCAGCCCTGGTATCCTTTGGAGCAGGTGCACAAGGACCCACGGGACGATGCCAGGGTGGCCTGGGTGCTGCCCAGAGACCAGCGGCATGCCACCCCCGAGAAGCTCGCAGCCTCCTGGCCCCATTTCCTGGCAACCCCCGAGGCTGCACAGAAGGGCAGGGAGGCACGTCCTTCTGACTTTCTGCCTGTTTCCTTCTTGTGCCCTCTGTCCCTGAAAGACTGAGCAAAAGCCCTCAACAGGCAATGCATGAGTTGGGGAGGCAAGGGGAGCCCCTCAAAAGTTAAGCACTCAAAGAGTCAGGAAGAGCTTGCTGGGGCCAACCCCCGGCGCTGCGGCCACTCCGGGTGACCAGGCCTCTGAACCACAGCGTCTGCGGCGTCGAGGAGAGCAGGTGCGACGAAGACTTGCTGTCCAGGAATTTTCTTTTATCCAATGACGGCTCCATTCATCTCCTTGAGCTTTGCCCAGAACTCTAGGCTGGCTTCACCCTGGCCCTGAGCCCTGGAGAGCCACTGAGTACAGTCAGCTGGGAAGAGCAAACCTGTGCTGGGCAGCTGGGCTGGAGAGAAGAGCTGGGTAGCCAGCCAGCTGGCCAGGGCACGGACAGGGCGGGGGCAGAGGGGCACGGGAGCTCCCACAGTGCCACCTGGTGGCCATGGGGTGACCTCGCCCTCAGGAGGATGGGGGAGGCCCCAGGAGGAAGAGGAGGGAGGAGGAGGGAGGTGTCATGACATCTTAATGCTCTAAAACAAAGACCCCGGCCAGGGAGCTACCCACAGGGCGCGGCAGACCTCTTCTGACTCCCCGCTGCTCCCCTCAGCAGTGGATTTCAGTCAGTCTGCCTGTTTGCTCCCCACTCTGTCTCTGGTGAGGCCTCTCACCCCCCCACACACACCTCTGGCCTGTACCCCAGCTCCTGTATGCATAAATAATTCTTAAAAAAATTAAAACAGGGCCTCCCCGGTAGCGCAGCGGTTGAGCGCTGGGTTGCAAAGCTGCCCGCAGCCTCTGCAGCGCTGGTTCAATCCCTGGCTGCTCCCCGGCCACGGGAGGAGGGTCCCACATGGCGCGCAGACCTCTCCTGCCGCCCGCTGCTCCCCTCAGCAGTGGACTTCGGTCCTTCTGCCTGCTCTGCTCCCCGCTCTGGCTCTGGTGAATTCTCTCACCCTCCCGCGCTTCTGACTGTACCCAGTGCTTGTATAAATAAATAAATAAATCTTTAAAAAAAAAAAAATTAAAACAATGCCACCTTCCAACAGCATTTAAGGTGATCTGCTCCTGACTGCTAACGACTTTGATGCAAATGACACCTTTTCAACAGACAGGATGACTGGGCATCCACTCAACACCCCAGAGGGTCAAAGACCTAAACTATTTAACTTTTAGAAGGAAATGTAGGTGTGAATCTCCAAGACCTTGAATCAAGTAATGGCTTCTCCAGTGACACCCAGTGCCACTGAGTAATACTCAAATGACAGCCAAAGCGCGACAAAAGAAAAAAAAATTGGACTTCGTCAAAATAAAAAACCTGTGTGCCTTGAAGGACTCTATCAACAAAGTGAGAAAACAAACTAGAGAATAGGAGAAAATCTGCAAATTGTCTAAGGAAATCCAGGAAATGCAGAGAAATCTGTAACTCAGCAGACAACAAACAACCCACCCAGTTAAAAACTGGGCAAATGACTTGAAAAGACATTTCCCCAAAGAAGATCTACAGATGACCCAGAAACCCGTGAAATATGCCAACATCAATAATCAGCAGGGAAATGCAAATCAAAACCACAGTGAGATACCGCCTCACCTCTACTGGGATGGTTGTAATACAAAAAAAAAAGGGAGGGCCTCCCCGGTGGCGCAGCGGTTGAGCGCTGGGTTGCGAAGCTGCCCGCAGCCTCTGCAGCGCCGGTTCCATCCCCGGCTGCTCCCCGGCCACCGGAGGAGGGTCCCACATGGCGCGCAGACCCCTCCTGCCGCCCGCTGCTCCCCTCAGTGTACTTCGGTCCTTCTGCCTGCTCTGCTCCCCGCTCTGGCTCTGGTGAATTCTCTCACCCTCCCGTGCTTCTGACTGTACCCAGTGCTTGTCTAAATAAATAAATAAATAAATAAATCTTTAAAAAAAAAAAAAGGAAATAATTAAAGAGTGTGGGAGAATTAGACCCCTCGAACTACTGTATGTAGGCATGTTGTAAAATGGTGCAGCTGCTGTGGGGTTTTTGAAGGTCCTTAAAAACTTAAACAGAACTACCCCATGACCCAGCAATTCCACAGCTAAGTATGTGCTTCAAAGAGTGGAAAGCAGGAAATCAAGGTCACCAAAGTTCACAGCATTTTATTCACAATCACCAAAAGGTGGACACAACCCAAGTATCTATCAGCAGAGAAATGGATGAACAAAACATGGGGTATGCCCCACGTGGACTATTACTCAGTCATTAAACGGAATGAGGTTCAGGCACATAGGACAACATCCATCAACTTTGAAAACACTGCTAAGTGACGTAAGTCAGATGGAAAAAGATGACTGTTGCTTGAGTCCCCTTATATGCAATATCAGGCAAATATCAGGCAAATTCAGAGACAGAAAATAGAATAAAAGTTCCCAGAGGTTGGAGGAGAGGATAAGGGAGAGTTAGTGTCTGTAGTTCCTGCTTGGAGTAACAAAAAAAGTTCTGGCAATAGATAATAGTGATGGTCACCGAACACTTTTTTTTTTTTAAGATTTATTCATTTATGCAGACAGGAACAGGGGTATAGGTCAGAGGTGCAGGGAGGTAGTGGGTGTGGGGTGGGTGTGAGAGGATTCACCAGAGACAGAGCAGGGAGCAGAAAAGGCAGACGACAGAAATACACAGCGGAGGGGAGCAGCGGGGAGACAGGAGAGGTCTGCTGCGCTATGTGGGTCACCTCCCTGGCTGGGGATCGAACTTGTGCCGCAGAGGCTGTGGATAGCTTCCTAGTGCTGTGCTTAACTTACCCTTGTGCACCAGGGAGGCCTTCACGGGGCTGGGATTTTGGATGTAGTTAATGTCACTGAATTGTATACATGAAAATGGTGTAATTTGCCACAATTTAAAAAAAAGTGAGGGCATTGTCTTACACAGTAACTTCTCCATAATGGTATCAGGGACCTTAGAGGGCTTTGAGACTCCAGAAGCTGGCCCCCGGAAAGCCTGTGCATGTGCCCCTCAAAATCCAAGCCATGGCGGCAGTTCTGTGGCCAAAGGGTGCCGATGGAAGTGACTGTCACATCAGTCTCAGTGGTGGTGGCTGTGTGCCCGGGCCATGGAGGGCTGTAATTGCTCCGGAATTAATGTGCTTACTCCTCACCCCTGGGGCGCTGGGGTTTAATTACTGTCTTAGGTCACATATGCAAATGAATCTGCCACCATTCCTGGTCCCAGTGGACAGCAGCCTGCTTACCCAGCCTGCACTTTGCAGCAAGATGGCTGGAGGAAGCAGGGGTGCACCAGCCAGCTGGAGCTCCAGAGCTGGTGATCCAAACGCGGGCAGGAGGTGCCCGCCACCCTGTTTCTGGATGTAGAGGATTGGGAGAGTCCTTGCTGCCTTAAGACCTGGGGATATCAGTTGTCAACAGCAGAGAGGCCCAGAGGACCTGAGCTCATGGAAACTTGGGGACAGATAATCTTTCTAGAAAAGGAGAGAATTGGGAAGACACAACCAGCAGCGGGCAAGACAGGTGAGGTCTGCCGTGACATGTGGGTATCTCCCCGGCTGGCCAGGATCAAAGCTGCGCTGCAGAGGCTACGGACAGCTTCGCAGGGATGTGCTCAACTGCCTACGCCACCAAGGGAAACCCAGAAATTTGAACTTCTATATGCAATCTGTTTTTTAAGATTTTGACAATTAGAACCTTTAAAAAACCACTGTAGGCTGCCTGGGGCCAAGAGTGGGGTGGGGCTGGGGGGCTGGAAATGTTTTAGTCATGACAGCAGTACCGGCTGCCCAGGGGAATTTGTAAAACACATCGAATCGTACTCTTAGAAGGTACCTGTTACTGATGGTGAATTATTCTCCATAACACTGGTGAACCTCAGCCTGGCCCAGGGAACGCCTCACCTCTCCCAGAGCTGCTGTGAGCAGTCCACGCCCAATCTCCCCCTCGTCTGCTGAATGGCAACCGCAAGGGCTTGGTGTGCTCTGGAGACCTTCCCCGCCCCTGCACCTGTTAGGTGAGGGCATCAGCACCTGGTTGTTGATTCATTCGGTTTGGAGTAGAAGCCCGAGCACTGTGGTCTGATTAGCCCCTCTTTGCAGACGGAGACTGCGGCCCTGTTGGCACGGGCAGAGTAGTGTAATCCCACCTGCACCCTCAGCCACTGCCCTGCCTGCCCTTGCGGCTGCTTGGGGAGCCGGACTCGGCTCCACCCGCAGGCCCAGCCTGGACAGAAGGGGCCTGGCTCGGCTTTCCTGCCCCATGGCACAGCCCTGTGGGCCGCGTGACAGCCCTCGGTGGCCATCCCCAGCCCGAGCTGCATTCATGAGGAAGTTCACAGGCCTGGCTGCTCCCCACGGCTTCCTCGAGTCCACTTGGTCTGGGCAAGGCCATTCTCATGTATAGCCAAATTTGAGAACCACGCTACTTCAAATTTTCCACTGATTTTTGTTCTAAAGTCAGACATCCAGGAACTTGGGGGTTGGAAGAGAACCACAGATGAACAATACAAGTTCTGTGGAGAAGCATTTGTAATAGAGGTTGAAATTTTTCGAGCGAAAACCCAAGTCCAGAGACAGTGAACACGTGCTCCCAGATGTTTAAATACCTGAAGCTTGTGTCACCTGCAGCCCAGAGACAAGAGTTCCACTGTGGTCTCAGATCCCACCACAGATCTGTCAACACGTCTCCCGGCCTGTCCTGCTGCAGACAGGGATGGCCCGGGGCACGTGCCAGAGCAGGCGCTGGGCCCTTGGCCGCCGTCCCCGGGGGCCCATACACAGGGGCTCCCACCTGCACTTGTGCTTTAACCCGAGTGATAAATGCTGTTCTCTGCCAGTCACGACGCTGACACTAAACCAAACTGGGAACGGGAGAGCTAACTTTAAATTTGGGATAAATACACGCCCAGTCAGGCTGTCAGGTTTCCCTCCAGGATCCATTTCCCGGGAAACCAGTCGTTACGGCCCAGCAGGGAGAGGGGCTGTGTTAGGACGACGAGGTGAAGAAGGGTTAAGGCACGTGCAGTGCTGACGTGTCTCTGAGACTGAAGTGCTGTTGTTCATATTGTAATGTGGGCATCACCGTGAAGCCAGTTTGCAGACATACTTATAACCCCCATCAGTGAGCTCAAATAATCCTCTGGGATGACCTGGGTGGGCCTGACTGACCGGTTGGGAGGTCTTAAAAGCAGGGCTCGAAGCTCCCTGCAACCCCACCTGTGAAGCAGCGAGTGACCGAGCAGCTGGTCCTCCTCATCACCCCGACACCGCCCCATGCGCCCCGGACCTGGGTAAGCCCAGCCCCAACCACAGAAGCCAACACCTGCATTTCCCCAAGTGTCCACCGGGGGGACCCCGCTGGTTTCTGAAACATGAAATTGCAGGGGAGACACTACCACCAGATTTCAAGGGGCGGCAGGGTCCTTACCTGTAAAACAGACACTGTCTCACACGCGAGCCCGTGACTCCTACATGCACTGCCTGGTGCAGCGCCGCCACCTGTGGCTTCTCAGTGTTTGAGTGAAGGTGAGTAAGGGAGCTAAGTTAACCTAAACAGCCCCGCGAGATGCCCCTTTCACCTGTTCCCTGCAGGACCTGCACCCCGCTACTCTGTGGTGCCCCCTGGCCTGGACAAGTGGCCAGTATGCCAGGGCCCGAGACATCGCGCTAGCTCGGAGTCTGTGCTTCCTCCCAAGTAAGACGCCCGACCCTGAAGTCACCAGCCCCAGTGGCTCGCCCTTCTCCTGCCACCAAGGACGCCCGACTTCTGCAGTCCTCGGGACACCCGGGCGCACCGAGGGGAGCAGAGACCCTCGACTCGTCCACACACACACGCGCAGTCTTCCTATGGGTCACTGAGATCTTTTATTATGCACAAAACCACCAGGGATCTCGCCTGGGGACATCTCAGATTTCAACGTGGAAGCTCATGGCCCCGTCAAACACTTGGTGGGAGAACAGGGGTTTGGGCCAATCACATGATTACGAGCTGGGCGCCAACAGGGTTACCACGGTCAAGCTGGGCCCGGGCAGCAGCTCTAAGGAAGCAATGAGAACGTCACAGGGGTGGGAGAGGCGGGGGCAGTTAGAGGCCCCGCCAGGACTAGGCGGCAGCAGGAGCAAAGGTCGAAGCAGCTGCTAGTGCCCGGAGGGCTCCGCTCAAGGCCAGGGGCTTACTTGGCCAGGGGGTTTCTGAAGTTCCTGCCGGCAAACTTGGCCTTGCTGCCCAGCTCCTCTTCAATTCTAGGCAAACAGAAAGAGAGAGGGGACAAAAGATGAGGTCAAGTCTTACTGCAGCAGGCTCTTCCACCAGAGACCCGGCTGGACACGCATCCTCCCTCCCCCGATGACAGATGACAGAGGAAAAGAGGGAGGGGAACCCAGCAGTGCGAACTCTGGATCCTGATGCCAAAAAACAGAACAACACAGAACAAAACAGAACAGTGCGCCAACACCACCAGGGGAGACAATACACGAGCAGACATGGAGTTTACAACATGGGATTACAACTCACTCGGGGCACCGCCACAGCAGAGTAGCTATGTTTAAAAATAAGAGAGGGGCCTCCCCGGTGGCGCTAGGGGTTGAGAAGCAGCCAACAAAGCTGTCCACAGCCACTGCAGCATGGGTTTGATGCCCGGCTGGGGAGCTGCCCACTTGGCCCAGCAAACCTCTCCTGTCTCCCTGCTGCTCTCCTCAGCAGTGGATTTCAGTCAGTCTGCCTGTTCTGCTCCCTGCTCTGTCTCTGGTGAATCCTCTTACCTGCCCTATAACCTCTGGCTTGTGCCACAGTTTTCTACACAAAATAATCTTTTTTTAAAAAATAAAATTCTTGGGGCTCCCTGGTGGCGCAGGGGTTAAGATGCAACCTATGAAGCTATCTGGAGCCTCTGCAGCATGAGTTCGATCCCCAGGCTGGCCAGGGAGCTACCCACATGGCGCAGCAGACCTCTCCTGTCTCCCCGCTGCTCCCCTCAGCAGTGTGTTTCAGTTAGTCTGCCTGTTCTGGTCCCCACTGTCTCTGGTGAATCCTCTCACCCCCTACACCTCTGGCTTGTACCCCAGTTCTTGTATGCATAAAAAAATAAATCTTAAAAAAAAAAAAAAAGGCTTATATGTGTGTGTGTGTGGCGGGAGCCTTAACAAATGGATGGTTCTTTTCCATTCCAGACTGGAAATACTAACAAAAAGCCAAGATAGTCCCGGCACCTCCTGAGGACACAAGGCAGGCTACACCGTGCAAGCGCCTGCCCTTCCGCAGCCCTCTCATCTCTCAGAGCCCTGCTCTTCCTCAGCCAGGAAGCAAGAGTGACAGTGTCTGGAGACACCCGGCTCTCTCCTAGTGCTGACCCGCCCTCTCCACGGCAGACAGCACTTAGGGACGGGCTCTGCCAAATGAGCCCCAAATGCACAGCCACTCCCCCCACCCCCGCAGGTGTCCCCTCTACCTGAGGATCTGGTTGTACTTGGCCAGGCGCTCCGACCGGCACGGGGCACCTGTTTTGATCTGAGAGGAGGAAAGAGAGGGCACGTTTGCTTGCAATGCACATGAATCTTTGGGGCATTTCGGACAAGGGAGCAGGGCAGAGATAATGATTTCTGACCCCAGAAAGGAGATTAAAGGGGCACGCTGCACCCTCCCCCCTGAGTTTGGAAAGAACTAGGCGTTTTCATTCTAGGGACCTCTTACCTGCCCAGTGCAGAGCCCCACCACCAGGTCGGCGATGAAGGTGTCCTCAGTCTCCCCGGAGCGGTGAGACACCATGACCCCCCAGCCGTTGGACTGCGCCAGCTTGCACCTGGGAGCCAGGACACGACCCACTCACGGCCCGGCCTGTGACTCGGGAGCCCGCCGGGGTCCGAGTTCCCGGGAAGACGAAAGCCCAGCCCACGTCCGAACCCACAGCCCCAGGACTGGCACAGCCTCGAGCCATCCCCGAGGGAGGGGTTTCCCAGGGGAAACTGGGATGAAGTGGGATTAGGGCCTGTCCCTTGGTGCCAAATTTGAAACCGCCAGTCCCAGAGCAACCCCGTCCCAGGCAGGCTGCCCCGGTCGCCCCACTTACGCCTGCAGGGACTCGGTCACGGAGCCGATCTGGTTCACTTTGAGCAGGAGGCAGTTGCAGGACTTCTCGCCCACAGCCTTGGAGATGCGCTTTGGGTTGGTCACCGTGAGGTCATCGCCCACCACCTGGATGCCCGAGGTGGCTGTGAACTTCTGCCAGGCGTCCCAGTCGTCCTGGTCGAAGGGGTCCTCGATGGACACCACTGAGGAAAGGAGAGCGGGTCTCAGCCCAGGGCCTCCTTCCCTGTGCAACCGATTGGCTCCCGCCACAGGCCCATCACCTGCAGGCCCACCCCCTGCAGGCCTGGCACCGCAACGGTGGTCCAAGCTGAGCGCCCTGGAGCAGGATGGAGCTGAGGGCTCAGAGGATGAGGACCCCACCCTGAGCAGTTACCAACTTGGGGTGAAAGACAAGGACTCCGGAGTCTGACTTCCTGGCCTGAATTCTTGCACCACCACTAGCTGAGTGCCCTTGGGCAAGGTTATTAGCCCTCTCTGTGCCTCCATCCCCTCCCCCATGCGAGTTCTGTGGTGCGGAGCCCAGGGGAGCGCCAGCTCACCGGGGCGAGCTGAGACTGCACTTCCACTGGGGGCCGGGACGGGGACAGGGCTGACCACACCCGAACCACTCACCACGCAGGGCACCCCCGGCTGGCACCAAAGCACCTCCGTGCGCCCCCACCCTCATGCGTGCTTTGCCCTGGAGCACTCACCTGGGTAGTCCTTGATGAAGGACTTGTACAGGTTGCCCAGCTCGTCAGGTGAGATATACCTGCTGGGGTCGTCAGGTGACTTGAAGTCCAGGTCGTACTTGCCCGAGCGGAAGAACTCGGAGGCGGCCACGTCCATGCCAATGACCACCTTGTCGGTGTAACCGGCCTTGCCGATGGCGTTCTTCAGCAGCTCCAGAGCTGGAAGAGACCCGCCGCCCTGTCAGCTGCAAACGGGCCCCAGGGCCTTAAGGCCAAGAGGCGCTCTGGCCCCACTGTCAGCGCCGATGATTCTAGCTACTTGCTCCCTGTGGAGCAGGAAACCACCCATCACCCTCACAGCCCCCAGCAGGAGCTCCTTCTTGATCCAGGAAAAGGCTTTCAGGAGCAGCTGCGCTGGCCAAGCGCGGGCTGCCGGCTGCGATCAGCTTCCAAGAGCAGAGGCTGGGCCAGGGAAGGGGAGCCCCAGCAGTAGGCTCAGGGCAGTGCGGCCCAGAGGAAACCAAGACCTTTAGTGCCTGTTTCGTACCAAAGACCCCAAAACCCGCAGTTCAGCCGTGGAAGGCGCCATAGCAGCAACTGGTCGACCCGAAGCACAGGACGGATGGCTTCCCTCACCGGCTGCCGGGGGGTGCATGCCCTGCTTCTCCCTCTCAAATACGACGCTTTGCTGTCCTCGCACCCCACGGCTGCACCCTGTACCTGGCCCTCACAAACACAGCTGTGCATGCGGACGTCACGCGGCTGAACTACTGACGCGGTCCGGGTGGTCTCAACAAAAGGCGACATTGAGCCTCTCCCTCCCCTTGCTGGGTGCCTCCCCACAGGCCACTCACTCAGCAGTTGAGGGATAAGGGAAACTGGGGGGCCCGCCCCTGCTGGGCACGGCGCCTGCACACTGATGCTGACGGACAAAGTGGTGGAAAGACTGGAGTCCCCCAAGTGGCAGATGCACCGGGAAGCGGGGGGTGGGCAGCTGCTTGGGGCTACCTCTGGGGGCTTTACCTTCTTTATTCTCCAGGATGTTGGGCGCGAAGCCACCTTCATCCCCCACGTTGGTGGCATCTTTCCCGTATTTCTCCTTGATGACGTTCTTCAGGTTGTGGTAAACTTCTGCTCCGATGCGCATGGCTTCCTTGAAGTTTGTGGCCCCCACGGGGAGGATCATGAACTCCTGCATGGCCAGCTTGTTGCCGGCGTGAGAGCCGCCGTTGATGACGTTGAAGGCCTGAGGAGAGACGGTGAAGTTCATGCCCACCCAGGCCCGCTCACAGAGGGGCCGCGTGGCTGTGCGCTACCCAGTCCCGCCCGGTATCCTCAGCGCTGCGCTATCTGGGTGAACCAGGTAAGTGTGACTTCCACCTCCTGAGCACAAGCGCAGGACGTAGACACGGGGAGGTGGGTGACCTGCACGAGAGACCCCCAGCGCTGGCTCGGACCCGCCCTGCTCCCACGAGACAGCTAACATCCCCCACTTCTCACCCGGAGCCGCAGACGGCACTCACCGGAACGGGCAGGATGACTTCGGAGTTGCCAGCCAAGTCCGCGATGTGGCGGTATAGGGGCACCCCCTTCTCCACAGCGCCAGCCTTGCAGACAGCCAGGGACACTCCCAGAATGGCGTTGGCACCAAATTTAGCTAAACCAGACCAGACAAGACCGGACCAGAGTTGAATGTGTTTCTTACCCACCAACCTTCCTTCCGCAGGCCGTCCTGCCCATAAAGCCACACCGGGGGCTGTGCTCTGGAGAGTTTTGTCTCAACCTATCTACCTTCCGCATTCAAGCTCGACATGCAGACACACCACGTGGATGCTTCTGTCCTTCCCCCCAAAAGCAAGCCCCTTCTCTGGTCTACGAGGGCTGGGCAAATCCCATAAAAACGCTTGATTCACCACAGAAAACAATCCTACTCTGAAGAGAGAACACTGTCACCTGGAGGGGCTCCTGACATTAACAGGTGTGACTGGGGCGAGGCGAGGGTTCAAGAAGAGCCCACAGGGGGTCACGGGCCACCCCTGGGGTCACACGTCCTCTCCTCGAATCACCCAGAGGGCTTGGGTGGCCCCACCACAGTGCTCCCCGCAAGGCCCCACCTCGGCTACTCACACTTGTTTTCTGTCCCATCCATCTCGATCATCAGCTTGTCGATCTTCTCCTGCTCCACAACGTTCAGCTTCTAGGCGGGGGAGGGAAGGAAGACACACTCTAAGGGGAGGCAAGTGGGCAGGTCCTTTGCACCCACCCCAGGACCCATAAAGCTGAGGACTGTGCAAAGTCTAAGTCTGTTTTGAATCATACACTTGTTTTGCAGGCAGAAATAAGTAAATAAAAATAAAATGAATTTAAAAAGGGGGCCAAGGTGGCAAGCCAGAGACTGCCCTGATTCTCACAGCCCCAGGCCTTTCTCCAAGTGTGAAGGAGCCCACAGGACGTGTCCGCGTCTGAGCTCCACTGGACAGAAGAGAGCTGCCCGGGACAGGCTAAGTAAGGCCTGAGACCACAGCAGCCTGCTTGGGGCAGGAACAGCTGTGCACTGGCGCCAGCAGGCGCAGCTCCACAGCTGAGGCAGGCTCCCCTCGCCCGCCCTCAGTGCCAGCATGCACCACGGGACAGGAGACGGTGGCTGCGCAGCCCAACATGAGCAGAATTTTCACTGAGCAATCAGTGAGCATGTGGGGTGGGATTATAAATAAAGCTGGTGTCTTGAAAACAGGCTCAAAGTGATGAACACAAGTTCGTGTTACCGTGCGACTCCCTGATAGGCCCGCAGCAGTTATTACCCATGTAGACACACATATTATTTAAATGAAAACGAAAGAATGAAATGAAGGCTGTGTGCATCTTTGGAAAAATTTAGCAGCCACGCATGCAGACGGCTTCAGGGGAACACGTCACAAGTTAGGTTGAAGGATGTTTTCCCCAAGAGATTTAAAAAAATGCCACAGGAGGCCTCACTCATTGCACTGGCCACAGCGGGCATGGGCACCAGCGTGTACGGAGGGCCCAGGAGACCCGAGGGGAGGCGGGTGCCGGCAGAGCAGCGAGACGCTTTGCCGGGGACCCATGAGGCATGGAGCACCACAGACTGCACAAAGCCAGGCTGCAGCAGCAACTGTGGACAGAGACGACAGGCTCCACATGCCGCCGCTGGCTGACACGGACAGGACAAGTGGGGTGAGGACAGCAGCCGAGGACAGGTGAGGGGCTCTGGCCTTAAGAAAGGTCTCTGGACAATCATTCTCATGCTCCAAAGGGTCCCCAAGGCCTCAGTTATGTAGGGTGGGGACCAGGGGAGGAAGCGAGACAAAAATCAGCATCACTTTCATCTGTTTGACCTCGTGAGGCTCCAAGGAAGATTTTACGGAACAGAGTGTGGCTGCTTCGTTCCCTGAAGGTCAAGGTAATTGGAGGGGACAGCCGAGGCTGAGATGACCTTCCACCCCGGCCGTACTGCACGTGCAGTGACATGCAGACAGGCAGGCAGGCAGGGCGGTTAGAAAAGATGATCACGCTCACGCAGGACTGGGAGTCCACGCAGCTTAGCTCTCAGAGTGAGCTCTTCCCAGCAGGACAGCCCCGGCCGGGAGGCACCAGGACGGCACGAATGTACATTAGCGATCGGGAGGCAGGTCCTACCTTGCTAATCAGGGCAGGCGCAATAGTTTTATTGATGTGCTCAACAGCCTTTGAGACACCTAGAAGGAACAATTACCGATTACTGATGTGCACAGCCAAGGGCCCGAGCCGCAAGGCCAGAGGAGCCACTGGAGACCAAGTCCAGGCCTCAGAGGCCTGAACTGGCAGTGCACCCCCTTTACGGCCCCTTCTCCCTCTCACCCCTAATTGGAGGGCATCTGGCCCAGTCTGAGCGCTCTGACCCAGGACCCCCGGGTTAGAACCACACAGAGCAACCATCTTAGAACATCCGAGGGAAGTTAGTTGGCAAGACCATGCACTGGCACAGCAGCTGCAGAAACCACAGCACGTGACACGTTACCTGTGTGCACAAGGCAGGTGCCAGGAACTCATTAATATACTTAACGGGCCTGGAGACACCTGACCAGCAGGTTAACAGAGAAGGAAGATACACTCAGGAGAGAACAGACCAGAGGATGCTGACAGAAAGGGAGGTGTGGGAGGGGAAACAGGCAGGGAGCACCGGATCCCCCTCGCCCCAGCAGGCCGAGTGCCCGGGCTCAGGGGCTGTGGGCAGCTCTCCAGCGGGACTGGACACATGCCCACTTCAGCATGACCGGTGCAGCTGTCCTTTGTTTCCAGCCTTCACCTTCACCTCCTCCCCTGCAGCCTTTTCACACCTTTTACCTAATCCCCACTTCCTCCCCCCTCAAAACCACAGAAATACTGGACATCTGTTTGTGCCCCATGGCCCTTTGGGACAAAATATAGCAAGCTTTTAGGAACTGATGTCAGCCTCCACCTACGGAGGGGCACCCAGCACCAACGGAAACAGGTCTCTCTGCCAGCTTGGCCTCAGGGGCGCTTCTGTGATCGACAAAAACGCCAAGGTCAAGCTGCAAGGACTGGCCTGCAGGTCACCACCAAAGTGAGCCAGCAGCCAGGCCTCCAGAGCCCTCTGGAGGGTGGCAAGACTTGCTTCAGTATCTGTGAATGTGTCTTTTGGCTGTAAGGCCCCTGGCTTAGCCAGAGGTTTTGGACAGACTGCGACAGGGTAACAGTAAAACTCTGGTCCAAGTTTACCAGTGTGGAGACCCTGGACTCAACTCCTCCAGGGGCAGATTGCGGCTTGCCATCAGCACCCCGGGGCGCACGGGAGTGGAGGCCAGTGAGTGGCAGGCCGCGCCCCACCCTTACCTTTCCCCAGGTAGCGTGTCTTGTCGTTGTCACGGAGTTCAAGGGCCTCATAGATGCCAGTGGAGGCGCCGCTGGGCACAGCAGCTCTGAAGAGACCTGGACATTGAGGGGGGAACAACGGAACCATTAAGGAACAGAATGGGAACCAAGCCCAGCTTCCTCCCTGCCAGGCTCACAGACGGCAGCACTGAGGATGCTGCTGCGGCCTCCCAGCTGGGAGACCAGGCCTGTTCTGCCTGCCTTTCACATTCTCAAGACTCTGCTGGGCAGATGCTTCTCCTGTAGCCACGTCGATGTGTTTCTCTAGTTTAAAGATGTGCACAGGTCACCTGGGAACTCGTTACCGCGCAGTCTGCCCTCTAACAAGCTCCCGAGTGGCTGCAGTTGGTATGTGGGCCACCCCCAGCAGCACCACCCGTCAGAAACACAAGCTGCTGCTTATGGGATTTTTTTCCAGTAGCTTCCAGGAAACGCAGCATTAAAAATGAAAAATTAACAGTATCTTATTTAATCCAACATACCCAAGGCATCAGCATTTCTACCTCACACGCTGTTTCAGACAGCCCAGCTCCCTCCCCCAAGTCACCCTGGACAGCTGAGAGCGGGCTGCTGGCTTTCGGGTCTTCAGTGTTCTGCTGGCTCAAAAGAAAGAGCAACAGCTCACTCATTAATTTATCGAGAGTATTTTGGGCCTTTTCACTGCATAATAACCGGAAAATGGGACCCACTAAAGGGAAAAAAGAAAATGAAGATCCAGGCTTTAATAACACCAGGACACAGTTAAACAGAGAAGCGTTCAGTCTTACAGAGACAGAAACCAATTCTCTGGCTGAAGCTTCACTGCTTACTGGTTTGTCTCTATAAGGCCAATCGTGGAGGACAGAGTCCAGAAAGACACTGCAGCAATCTGGTTACATGGGGTAGACAGGTTTAGGGGAACAGGAAGGGATATCCCCCTGCGACGTGTGTGGCTAGGCAGGCAAATGCACTAAGAGCAGCCCCAGCAGGCACTGTAATCAGAAGTCCTTGGAGCAGGGCTGTAGCGCTCAGCCACACGGCAGGGCACACTTTCCTCCTGAACAGGCCCCAGACCTGGCGAAACAAACTAAGAGTACCTGGGAGTAAACCTCAGATTTGGGGCGGTCGTGTGCCGAAGCAGGTTCGACTCTGGCGGGGGTGTAGGCAGTGGGGGAGGCTGTGCCTGATTGGGACAGGAGTCTGTGGGTTCCTTTCCATTTTGCTGTGAACTTTAAACTACTCTTTAAACTACTCTTTAAAAAGAAATTCTATGAAAGGAGTGATGAAAGCTCTTAACAAATCAATTTCACGTTTTGTGAAAAAGACTGAGACACTTGAAAGTTCCACTCATTAAAATTTCAAAAAATATTAATTCTAGTCATTTTCAAGTGTTTCAGACAATAGCCCACTCCCAACCATCTTCCGTGTCTATGGCCTTTTTGGGTTTTTCAAAGTCTGTTAATTTGCAAACAGAAAGCAGCAAGGCTGCCAGGCTTCCCCTGTGACCCCAGGTGCTCCCCACTAAGTGTGTACTCAGCAGTAACCACCAGCAGACAGGTCAACTTTTGCCCATTTATGCCCAATGAATGAAGTCCACAGTCAAGGAGTCTTCTTTTGGGGGAGGGTGGGGCCCGGCCAGGCCTGTGATTCAGAGCCATGACTCAGCTCTGCCAGGCAAGTCTCCCGCACACTGGGTGGATTCTGCCTTCCTCAGCCTCACCCAGGCCCATTTAGAAAATAGCCAAGGAGCTGGAGGCAACAGAGTTAGGGAGACAGTGGGTTTTTCTTAAAAGGAGAGCAGTTTTAAGAGCCCCCACTCTGTTCTGTTTTTATAAGAGCAAACTCCTGGTAGGGAAGGGGGAGAGGGACAGGAGCCTCTGGAATTTCCCAACACCCACCCAGATGTAGAAACTAGCCCCTTTCCTCGTAGAATGTGACTTCCAGAAGCAGAAAGGTTATCGTATTTACAGTGTACTCCCCTAATCTCTCGCTCTCCCAGGGGACCAAGCTCCATCCCACCACACCTGCTAATCTGCCAGACAAAGGACAGCTGGTCCTTTCAGGAACAAGGTGTGTCACCTTACTTCCCTGCCTGTCTCACTGACCTAGGAGCCAACTGTTGCTTTAAACACCATGCAGCAGCACCCCAAGGACACCAGGCCTTAGCCCCACCCCATCAGGAGAGCAGTCCATCAGCTCATGCAGCTCTGAAAGAATTTCGTAAGCCCGACTTCTCATCTAAGATCATTGAGACAGTTAAAAAAATGGGGGGAGGGGGGAGTAGTGGTTGGAACTAGAGGAACACAGGACACATACCTTTTGCCGTGCTGAGGTCAACCTCCACGGTGGGGTTCCCACGAGAGTCAAAGATCTCTCTGGCGTGGATCTTGAGGATAGACATGGTGGCTGGCTGTGGGGAAAAGCAATTCGTGTTCACCACACAAGAGAATGCAGGCCTAGACCAGTCACTTGGGGGGTAGAAAGTTGTAGGAGCTGCTCCCTAAAGCTGCTTGAGTCCAGGTCTGCACAGCCTCAAGAGACAAGAAAGCCCCACATGGAAGAAATGGAGCCCGGCAGGATGGCCGGGAGGTGGGGCCTGCAACCGTCCACCTCACTGGGTAACAAGGGATGCCCAGGGAGGGCAGCAAGAGGACATGAAGGTCATAGGCAGAACCACCTAAAAACAGGGGGATTGGTATTTGGGAGATCTGGAGGAGAACGTGGTTTGCAGTGGAAGAAGGAGCTACAGGTTTAACACCTCACTCATCAAGTTAAGCTGAGGTGGCAGTGGGGGAGGGGGGTTCCGCCCAGACACAGGACACAGGCTCAGGCTTGTGGTCAGCAGGGTTGAGCTGGGAGGCCAGGAGTGACCCAGGTTCTATGTCCGCCACTTCAGGTCTTCAGACCCCACCGTACTTGGGGGTCTTATCAATGACATTTAACTCACGTCTTTCAAAGGGCATTTTACCCCATTTAAAAAAAATATGAAATGTCGTGATTGGTAGAGGAGATTCTATCTTTGAAAGCCAGCTACTCCAGGGGAAAAGTGTCCTTTGAAAACACCTTTTTAAAGATTTATTTATACAAGAACCGGGGTACAGGGGGCGACACAGGAAAGATCTGCTGCGCCATGTGGGATTCTCGCAGGCCAGGATCGAACACGTGCTGCAGAGGCTGCGGACAGCTTCATAGAGCAGCGATCCACCGCCTGTGCCGCCAGGGAGGCCCGAAAACACCTTTTTAAAAAAACCCCAAAGCAAAAACACCTGGTGGGGGATCTGACTGTTACTTCAATTAAAAAAAAAAAAAATTAAAAAGAGAAAAAGAGCCGCAGCTTCAAAGAGCAAATCCTCAGGGCAAGCCCCTCGCTTTGGGAGGATAGGGGGAGGCAGGACTCCCAAGGAAAACACCACTTGAACAACTTGGGGACCCGAAGTGGAGGAGAGAACTGACTTAGTGGTCAGAAGCCACCCTCTAGTCGGGCTCCCCTCCAAAAATCTTCTCTGGAATGTTCTGAAGCAGCAAGTGGCATCATATTCTTTTATAAGTTCCAAAATTAGATACCGAGGTCACTCCTGTGGCTTCCTTGTCTATGTAACAATGGAGTTTGAGGCACTGGCCATTGAAAGGGCCTCTAGTTCTTACCTATCATTTGCAAATAGTCAAATCTGCTTAAACAGACTTTTGGTGCAAAAATGTTTAGTTTCGGCAAACTGGCCGTCCCGAGTCATTACGGTTCGCGGGGCAGGGACGGGGGTCAGGCTGGTGCAGGAGCTCACAGCCCGAGCCCGCAGCAGGGCAGCAGAGTGGACCTCGCGGCAGGGGCCTAGGTGCGCCGGGAGGTGGGTCACCCCTAAACCACCCGCGGGGGGAGCAGCCAACAAGCAGCTTTCCTAAAAGGCATCCTTTTCCTGTGCGCTCCGGCCCTGGGCGAGGCCGCCTGCAGGGCAGCTTCCAGAACAGGCATCTTCCGAGGTCAGATCAGTCACCCCCCGAGGTCAGATCAGTCACCCCTTATTCCAGGGCGGCCACGGGCGGACCCCCGGAGCCGCAGGCCGAGGGCCACGAGCGGGAGGCCGGGGCGGCCTCTGGACCGCCTTCCTTTCCCCGCCCCTTCCTCCATTTTAGTGAGGGCCCGGCCGGCGGAGCAGCGGGGGGCTGGCAGCGCTCCCCGGGACCCCCACGTCCGCGCCCGCCGCGCGGCGGCCCGCGAGCCCCCCAGGACAGTTAGGCGGCCCCGCCGCGGGTCACCTGGCGGCCGGCACCGGCCCCCGCCGCGGGCCGCGGGCGTTTGGTTCTGGGAGCCCGGCTGGGACGAGCCGGCGGGGCCCGGACCCCCGAACCTCCCCCGCACCCCGCCTTCCCAGAGGTGCAACAGCCCCGGCGCGGGCCCCCCGCGGGCCTGCCAGGGCGCTCGCTCGGCAGCGCTTCCCGAGCTTACGTGGCCGCCGGAGGTCGTCGCCCGGGAGAGAAGCAGCGGGGGCAGCGGACACCGCGGGCGAGCGCCGAGCGGAGAGACGGGGAGCGCCGAGTGCCCCGACTTCCTGCCCGGCCCGGGAGGCCCCGCCGCCGGCCCGCCCGGGGCCCGCCCCCGCCGCGCCGCCTCGCCCGGCCATTGGCCCGGCGCGCCGTCACTCAGCCCCTCCGGCGGGGGCGGGGCCCAGGCCGCCGGCGCCAGGCGGGCGGGGCGAGGGCCTGGGGGGCGCCGCGCGGGGATGGGGGCCCCGGCTTCCCCGCGACTGTGAGGGGTGCGGCCCCCCCGCGACCCGGCGGCCCGCCCCGCGTTGGGCCCGCGGCGAGGGGGCGCCAGGACAGCGGCGCCCCCAGAGAGGGGCGGGGCGGCGCGGCCGGCATGAGCGCTCGGGGCGCCGTCACGTACTCCGTGTCCCGCACGCACGCGGCGTCGCCGGCGCCACGTCCGGCCCGACCTTGGGGACGACCTTCGCGGCCCGCCCCCGCGCCCCCCGCGCCGCCCGCGACCCCGGCGGACGTTGGCGGCCGCGCGCCCGCCCGGCTCTCCGGGCCGAGGGCGGCGGGCCGCGTGCCGGGCCTCGAGCGTCCGGCCGCGCCCCGCGCCGCCCCAGGGTGACCCCAAGGCCCGTTCGCCCTTGGGAGCCGGCCCGGGCGACAAAGGCAGCGCCTGGTCCTCCACCTGCAGCGAGGGCCGGGGGCGCCCCCAGTGCCGGGGCGCCCCCGCGCCCGGCTTCACTCACTGCGGGTCCCCGGGGAGGGGCCGCCCGGCCCCCCTGCCCCGCCGGGAACAGCGGATCCGCCCGGATTCCTGCGAACCACACCGGCCGCCATTTGGGATTGGAATATCACGTGCACCCCGGGGGAGCCTCAGAACCCCAAATCTAACACTCTGCATTAGTCTGGCAAAAGGAAAACAGCAAAGGGTGGGGGCCGTGAAAATGGGCGCTGCAGAACCCACACCCCACTCCAAGGGAGGACTGAGGGCTTTTGTTAGAATTTTGTTTTCTCTGCATTCCTTTTTTTTATTTTGTGGGCCCCTCGCCGGCGGCCGGGGAACCAACCGGCGCTGCAGAGGCTGCGGGCAGCCTGCCTTCCTCTTGACATGTAGGTCAGAGCGCAAACAATGGCGAACATCCACACTGCGGGGCAGAGATTCATATCTGTATTTGTGTTTATTATTTTCTTCTCGTCCCTGCTGCAGATACTGCTTTTCTTCCTTAGCTCCTACTATTAGGTTTCCAAGGTTTTGGGTAAAGATTAAGGTCTATTGTGTTTATGGTTTTGCTCCCCATGGATTAAGAAGCAATAACTTTGGGACTAAATTCAGCCAAAAAACCCAAGGAAATTGTAAAATGTTATACTTAAACGTTATATGAATTTTGCAAGCAGAGCTTGTGATTTCACCAGCAACACACTGACGGTCCTGGCTGCCTAATACCAAGATCCCGGCTCCATGACTCAGCAACTGAATCAACAGCCAGCATCTCCCCAGAGCTTGAGAACTCCCTGGAAATCAGACCCTGGGAGCGCTTATATTTCAGAGCAGTTCTAAGGCGTGGCCCTTGACAGGGCTCCAAAACAATCTCTCATTTTACATTAAAAGGGTTACATAGATAAAGATAGGAAGACTGGGCTCTTATAACTGCTCTCTGGCCAGAACCTGGGACTCTTGTAGGAAATCAAATGCAGAACACCATCCCAGGCAGCTGCTGTTGTGAGATTTTTGGAAGCCACAGCACAGCTTCTGAGCCAGCCCTTCAACCTCAAATTGTGGCTCCAATGTTAATCATTACCAGAGATGCCCTCAAATCTTTTCCAAAATTTACAGGCTGCCAAATGCCCTCCCGGTCCCAGCAGCTACTGAGCCTTCATTTGTTCACCATGGGGGTCACATTTGCTTTGCTGTCCAGTGCCGGGATATGTACTTGTTGAGGGGGAGAATACATGAGCCCCAGATATCCCACTTTGGCGGGTGAATTATTTTGAGCTGAAGGTAATCAATGTGTAATAGACACAGGAAGACTCGCTTTTACCTCTCCTTTAATTGCCTAGAAGAAGTTAGCCAGGGGGCCTCTGCATAACTTGGGGGACGATTGTCCTTCCCATCTTCCTCACTTTTGAGGTCCCAGACTTCTACCCTCTCTCTCTTTAGCTCAGGAGGGCACATAAGTCCCCACTGCCTGGCTGTCTTTGGGTCTCACCTTTCCCGGACAGGAAAAATGAAATTTGTTTTTCTCCTGTCAGTTTTTCCATGTGAATGCAGTGATTAGACCAGCCAAATAACCTAGAAGGGAAGAAGGGAGTTTTCTGGCCCTGCCCTTGTTACAGTTATTATGTAGCACTGAGGGTAGGCTGGTTGAGCAATTGTGCTGCAGCCGCAGGTCAGAGGCAAGGGTTGACCTTGGACAGGAAGGGGAAATGAATGTCCAATGCTTCATCAGACCGTACTGGGAAGCACAGCAGGTCGTGCCTGCTTGTAAGATATTTGCAGGCAGACACCAGGATTGAGGAAAGGTGACTCTGCAGCAGCCTATAACCCCTCTCCACCACCCCGCCATTACTGATTCGATCCTTGGTATGTGTACCTGTAACGGCAGGAGGACACGGAGCAGGATCTCTCTGATTCCAGCAGACGGGTGAAGGAGGAGTACTGGAGCCCTCAGTGGCTTTTGCAGGCTTTTATTGGGATTTACCAGGTACACAGCAGGCAGGGGTGCTGGGGGGCTGGAAGGCTGGCAGGCCTCCCAGCCCCCAGCAAGTCTTCACTCTGTCTGGGCTCTCCGGTGTTCTCTGCTTCTCTCTACTTCTCTGCTCTCCTGTGGTTCTGCTTCTCTCATGGTTCTACTGGCGTCCCCGTGACACTGCCCTTATAAGCCCAGTCTCTCAGCACAGGTGTTTCCACTTACGCATGCCCACACCCTACTCCAGGTGCCGCCATCAGGCATGCGTTCAGGACCACAAGGATCCATCATCTATCCTAATGGTGGGAGGGCAGAAAAGCCTGATATTTACTTACCCTACAGTACCCCTGGTTGAAAACTGCTGATCAGCTGAAAACTTGGCATACCTCTCTCTATTGGAAGGTGGGAAACTTCAGGGTTGGATGAGCAATCCAAGGAGGTATGAAATCAGATGAGAGCTGAAGACTTCATAATGGACCCTTTTTTGTGTGTTTTTCACAAAGTATTTCACATCTACCAAAGACTACATACACTGTAGCCTATTACAGTAACATGAACATTTGTAATCCCACCACCAGCTTAAGAAATGGGATATTGTAATGGCAGGAAGGGCACAGGGCAGGTTTTCTATGATTCTATGCAGACGGGGTGGAGGAGGAGAGAGTCCCGGAGCCCTCAGTGGCTTTTCAGGCTTTAATTGGGATTTACCAGGCGCATGGCAGGCGGGGTGCTGGGGGCCGGGAGGCTGGCAGGCCTCCCAGCCCTCAGCAAGTCTTCACTCTGTCTGGGCTCTCCAGCCTCCTCTCTGCTTCTCTGCTTCTTCTGTTCGTCCGTTCTCTCATTCGTTTTCCTGTTTTGTTCCGCTGGCGTCCCCGTGACGCCGCCCTTAAAAGCCCAGTCTCAGCCCAGGTGAATCCCATCTACCTGTGCCCACACCCCACTCCAGGTGCCCGCCATCAGGCATGTGTTCGGGACCTCAAGGATCCATCATCTATCCTAATGGCGGGAGGGCAGAAAAGCCTGATGCTTTTTACCTCACCCTACAGACATCTACAGTGTGCTAGGGTCCCTTGTGTCTTTCTCTCTAGCCCCCAAAGTAAACTACTATCCTAAATTTTGCCTTTATTACTGCCTTGCTTTTCTTTATGGTTTTAAAATAAATTTTTGCACTTTACAAAAATGGCATCATACTGTTTGTAACCTTAGCTACAATTTTTTGGTGAGCTAACCGTTTGAGAGCTTTACCCCTCTACCTGTAGATGGTTCATTTTTTAGTACTGATAGTGTTCCATTGCGTGAATGTCATTGTTCTTGTTAATGTTTGTTGGAATTGTTTCCTGGTTCTTTTTTTTTCCCAAAGATTTATTTATTTATTTATACAAGCACTGGGTACAGTCAGAAGCGCGGGAGGGTGAGAGAATTCACCGGAGCCAGAGCGGGGAGCAGAACAGGCAGAAGGACCGAGGTACACTGCTGAGGGGAGCAGCGGGCGGCAGGAGAGGCCTGCGCGCTGTGTGGGACCCTCCTCCAGTGGCCGGGGAGCAGCCGGGGATTGAACCGGCGCTGTAGAGGCTGCGGGCAGCTTCACAACCCAGCGCTCAACCGCTGCGCACCGGGGAGGCCCTGTTTCCTGGTTCTTCTTAATACCAACAATGCTGCTATGGATTTTGTTGGCGATATCTCCTGAGCACAGGTCTAAGAGTTCCTTGAAGACCTATACCTGGGACATACACCTGGACATGGGATTCCTGGGTTATAGGTATCCAAGCATCTATCGTTGTGTTCTATTATCTCTGCATCTCTAAGCACTTCCACCACCAGTGAATATGAATTCTGATTTGGTTTGGAAAAAAATAAAATTCAGCTCTTGTAATTTTTTCCTGGAAAGTTGTTTGATTCTCGATTTATCACCTTTCTAAGTCCCTCTCTTAAAGAAACCCTGATATCCTGTCTGTAGATTGCAGTTGACCTTTGATTTTATAATGCCTCCCTCTTAGGCTGCCCACTGTCAACGGGCGCCTTCCCAGCCTTCTTGAAAGCTGACGTCCACAAAGTCTGCTGTAGGACTGGGCAAGGCCTAAGTTGGGGGAGGCAGAACACTAGGGTTTCTGATCAGTCGTTGTATGGAGGGCTTTTACAAGGATTGTCCAAAGAGGGGAATTCAAGTAACAATCTCCAGGGGAGCCAGGAAGCAAGGAACAAAGCAAGGAACAGGTACCCTGCAAGCAGCGTTCCCCTGGAGGAACCAATGAAGGGAGGCAATTGTGGCCCAAGGAGCGCTTGCTCGGCACCAGCAGGAGAAACTCAGTCCAAGCTGGCAAGAGATCAAAGTATCCAGATGTGAAAGAGCTGGGGGTGGGGGCGAGCGGGAGTGGGGCGGGGGTGGTGCCTGGGCCTCAGCTCCTCATCTCTGAAATGGGTGGGTGGTGCTGACCCTGGGAGGCGCCTGGCAGACAGCCTTAGGAGGGCCTTCATCAGTGTGGGAACCTGCTTCTAGCTGGGATGGGGGCCTGCAAGCTACTGCTTTCTCCAGATGGCTAATACACCGAGCCCCCTGAGCAATTTTCTTCTCATCTCAAGCTCATTGCAGGGTCAGGAATGGACACGGTGCAGGTTTTCTAGGATCCAGCAGACCGGGTAAAGGAGGAGTCAGAGTCCTCAGTGGCTTTTGCAGGTTTTTTATTTAGATTACCAGGTACACGGCAGGCAGCGGGGCTGGGAGGCCCACCTGCCCCCAGCAGGTCTTCACTCTGGGCTCTCAGGCCTTCTCTCGGCTTCTGCTTCTCTTGCTTCTCCCTCAGCTTCTTCTGTCTCGGCTTCTGCTGGCGTCCCCATGACGCCACCCTTAAAAGCCCAGTCTCAGCCCAGGTGAATCCCATCTACCTAGGCCCACACCCTACTCCAGGTGCCCGCCATCAGGCACGCATTCGGGACCACAGAGTCCGTCATCTATCCTAATGGCGGGAGGGCAGAAAAGCCTGATACTTTTTTCCTTACCCTACACTCATCTACCCGCTTTTTCTCCCTGTTCTTAAGGGTGTTACAGGGAGGCCCTGGAGCTGCGACGCCCTGATCGACTGCCAATAAAGGCCGAGGCTCCTGCCTGCCAGTCCAGTCAGCAACACTGGCAGAGGCAGGAGCACAGTTACCGGATGCCCCACCCCAAAATGCTGGTCCCTGTGAAGGAAAGAGCCAGCAGACCGCAGCGCATGAGCCCCAGGTGCAGAGCAGGGAGCGGCCCCTGGTGATTCACCAGAAGCGGTTTCCATGGAGGCTTCACGTGGACCGCAAGATAGCGAGAAAATTCTTCCTCTACTCAGCACAATTGCTAACAGCATGACGGAGCTTTTATTGCCTGCCAGGGGCAGCTCGTTTATTCCTGTCCACAAATCACGAATGGCTCCATGTCATCATCACTTCTTCAAGCACAGGAAGTCTGCCTGAGCTGCCCAAGCCTGCTGCTGGAGGACGTGCCAGGAACCACCCAGGCACTTTGGCCTCCGGGCGTCCCCGCCTCTGCAGCCCAGTTCTCTGAGATGATGCCCGCCCCATGCTCCATTTGGGTGCGATGCCACAACACTGAACTTAGTGTGGGGAGCTGCCCTTGGTTTGCATATCTGCCCATGACCACATACACTATCTAACCTTAGCCTTGGACTGAGGAACACAAACCTTCCTACCTGCTGGCTGCTGAGCCGTCCCCCTGGCAAGGCAAGCTCCAAGCTAGAGGCTGGAAGGAGGAAGGGCCTGCAGGGGCAGGCTGTGGCCCTTCTGTGGAGGGCATTTACAGTTCCAATCACAAAACTTCCCCAACCCCACATTCCTGATGGCATTTCCGGGCCTGTCTTAACATTCCAGACATTTTGATTCTCCACAAACCCTTTAGGATTCCTTTGCAGGGGGCTCCACCGCCCCCCTGCCTTGGTTGTCCCTCTGGGCCAAATCCTGTCTGACTGGTTTGCAGATGGTGAGATTTCAAGAAGAAGCTGCAGAGGGCATTTGTCCGAGCCTGTCAGGGTATTGTGGCTGCAGCAGTGCAGGCAGGGAGGTGGAGATCTGGCCCAGTGGGTGTCTGCGCTGATCTCTGAGGCACCCATGATTTGCAGCTCAGAGTCTCCCGACGCCTGCTGTGAGTGGTGGGCTCCGGGTTGGCACAGATGCTCGGCTTGCCACACCCACAGCCCCTTTGGATGGATGCCCTGACCGGGCAGATCTCCACCACTTGATGCAGCCTCTGGATCCAGGCTCAGGCCCCAGGGTGGCCAGCCAGGCCACCCGGGAGCTGTGTCCAGTAGGCACATGTCTCGGGGGACTGTGGGTGACCGGCTGACTAAGTTTGGATTCAGGGTCCACAAAGAATGATGCGCTGGAAGAAAAGTGTGGATGTAGAAAGATGTGGCACCAGCTGCAGGCAGAAGCCCAGAAGCTGGAAGTTCATGGGGAGCAGAGTGTGGTGTCTGTTGGAGGCGGGTGATGGTGAAGGGGGCCGCCAGCGGTGGCCCAGCTGCCGTGTCCAGAGGTGTAGGAACATTTCAAGGCTCAGGAGCCCCAGAGCTGGCTGCTCTGACCCTGCCCTCCCTGATTTCTGGTGACCCCCCGCAGGAAGCCTCAGTAGCTGAGGAGCCATTTGAGTCTTGTCTTTGCGATCTGTAAGGACCACATATTCATCTCGACAGTTGGAACGAACGCCCACATTTGACTCATGGAAGAAGCCAGAGTCCGCCCACAGGAGGGAAGTCATTTAAAGCTGTCACTGGAATCGCTGTTTCTTCCATCCCTGTGTGCCAGGCACTGGCCATGGGAGGAGGCAATGGAACAAAACAGAGCCCTGACCTCAAGGGACTTATATTCTAATGGGCTGGGAGGAACGTGTGGGTTCCCTGGACCCAGTTCCCAGCACAAGTGTATGCGGAGCCTTCTTCACGTGGATGACCAGTTCTCAGATACAGCTGCTCCTGATGGAGACAGCATCAGGTTCCACAGGCAAAGGGACTAGGGAAGCCTTCGTCTCCTGTGACTGCCCTCCTCTTCAGCTGCCAGGTCACCAGCCCAAGCTGTTGGTACCTGTGCTTCTGACCAACCTGCTGCCGCTTGGGGGTTCCCATGATCTCTTCCGTAGACTCTGATGCCAGTTGCAAGGCCAGGTTATTACCTGTGCTTCCGATCAGCCATCTACAGACCAGAGGTGCCCAGGACCTGCCTCAGGTTTGATTACTTTGCTGGAGTGGCTGACAGAACTCAGGAACCCACTGACTCACAAGATCCTGATTTATAACAAAGTGAAACAGCACAAAGGACACTTAAAATGGTGCCAAAACAGCCCGAAGGGACAGTACTTAAACAGTGCAACGACCCTGCCGAGGTGGGGGACAGTTCAGCCAATGGGGTCTCCCCTGGGCACACGATCGCAACACCACTCAGGCTCAAGGCCCAGCAGCAACAGGGCTTAGTTAATGGACACGAGACTGAGGAAAGGATAGAGTTTTTACGGTCTTGAGCGGCTGCTGACTCACCTAGATAATGTCCATCGAAACCAGGAAAGTAACATGTAATTGATATTTTATAGTGTAAGTGAAGTATTTAAACTTTCACCACCTACTTTTCAGTGTACTGAAAAAGTATACTTTACAATGTATTTTAGAATATACTTTACAATGTATTTTTTCAACCATCTAATGTTTTGGGAAGAAAAATCAACTATTAAAAATATACACAATGTGATGGGGCCTCCCCGGTGGCGCAGCGGTTGAGCGCTGGGTTGCGAAGCTGCCCGCGGCCTCTGCGCCGGTTCGATCCCCGGCCGCTCCCCGGCCTCCGGGGGAGTGTCCCACATGGCGCGCAGACCTCTCCTGCCGCCCGCTGCTCCCCTCAGCAGTGTCCTTCGGTCCTTCTGCCTGCTCTGCTCCCCGCTCTGGCTGTGGTGAATTCTCTCACCCTCCCGCGCCTCTGACTGTACCCAGTGCTTGTATAAACAAATAAACAAATCTTTAAAAAAATATATATATACACAATGTGGGGCTTCTCTGTGGCGCATGGGGTTAAGTTTCAGCACTATGAAGCTATCTGCAGCCTCTGTGGCCTGAGCTCCATCCCAGCCAGGGAGCTGATCCACAGGGCACAGCAGACCTCTCCTGTCTCCCTGCTGCTCCCCTCAGCAGTGTATTTCAGTAGATCTGCCTGTTCTGTTCCCCACTCTGTCTCTGGGGATCTGGGGAATCCTCTCACCCCTTGTACCTCTGGCCTGTACCCCAGCTCTTGTATGCATAAATAAGTAAATCTTTACAAAAAAAATTAATATTTTGCTCACTGTGGGGTGTTTTTCTCAGTGACTGAGGTTTTTGGCACCCATTTGAATGTTGCACCCCAGGTTAACGCTCCCCCAAGTTCCTGGCCCAGGTGATGTGGTGGCACTAATAGGAGATTCCAGCGCCTCCCTGGTGGTGCAAGGGGTTAAGTCTCAGCACTAAGAAGCTATCTGCAGCCAGCAGCTGACCCACATGGTACAGCAGGCCTGTACCCCAGCTCTTGTATGCATAAATAAATAAATATTAAAAAAATAAAAGGAAATTCCAGGTGGGCTGAAGGTCATGATCTGCAGGAGGTGTTTGGTGCTGATTACCAGCCCGCATAGGACCCCTCTCCGGAGGCAGGGTCGGGGGATACAGGACCATGATCCCTTGCCCCCCCCACCCCCAGGAGAAGAGCAGATTTCAGGAGACTTCTAGAGCTGAAGAGAGGATTATGCTGGTGCAGAGGAAACTGTTTAGTCTTTGTGGTTCCTGAAATGAGGACGACAGCAGGGAGGATGTCCCAGGGAGACTGATAGCAGCTGAATTGAAAAGAAAACTGGAATGAATGAACCATTTCCAAAATGATCCATGGTTACTGCCAAGAAGGCTGCTCAGGGAGTCTGAGCCTGTGCCCTCCCTGTCAAAGGGTTTCTTGGTGCACATGCATGTGTGTGTGTGTGTGTGTTTTAGTTTTAAGGTGAGTTTAATTTACTTTCAATCCTTTTGAGATTTTTAGAATATCTTTAAGGTCATTTGTGAAAACCCAGGATTATAAAGAAGAAGAAAATCAACAAGACACACAACACGAAAACCATAAATGAGACCAAACAAAAACAAGGCTGAGAATTCACAGCCCGGTCTCCCACCTCTCACTCCATTCATCGCAAATAGATTTTTGCAGGCAGAAAAGACAAAGATGCTTCAGTAAGGACAAAGACGCTTCTGTTACTTCCCAATTAAAGTCTGCCCCATTTGGACAGCGTCCCAGGCCCCCATAATATGGTGCTTATGCACAGCCTCCTGGCAGGAGAGGGGCATCCTGGCCGGTGCCAACGTCCCTCTCATGGTCCCAGCCCAGGGGCAGCCTGGGGTTCACTCTGGACAGAAGCTTTTGCTCCTCTGCCAGCTCCCCAGGAAGAAGCTCACATTTGGCAGGGCCTCTTATACTCTGAGTATAATTTATTCTCCTTCATCAGAAGTTGATTGACCTTGTCCCATTTACTGCAAAGCTCAGTCTCCTAATCCAGGCAGGAGTCCTGAGCAAGGTCTAAGGAACACCTAAAAGTGTATGAAATATGGCGTGGCTGTGCACGTTTTCTGTGCCTGTGATTCTACTTTATATTCCTGATGGGCGCTGTGGTCCCCCCAAATGAAGAACCACAGCCCCAGGGGGCGCTTGGATGATTTTTCCTCACTTGCGTGTGTCCTGGAGGAGTGAATGAACTTTGTGTAAACTCTCTAGAATGTCTCTGGACGGGCTGGCCTCCGCCACCTTCCTTTCCACTCCAGGCTCTTTGACTCCTCAGCACTCACAGAAGGAACCATTTCATTTTCTTCCCAGCCTCTGGGTGATGTCCCTGATACTGGGTGGGCGGTCCCTCGCGTGGGTGGTCCAGGCGCCAGCCCTTCCTCGTGGAGACTCTCTGAGGACCCACCAGGCAGTGCTCACTCACACGTGTGCTGTGAGTGTAGGATAGTTTTAGGGCACGGGGGTACATCAAAGCCAAAGGAACACGGGCCTCTCCTTTACTAGAAGCTTCCTTGATTCTGCCGTTTTACCCCGCAGAAGAACATCTTATAGAGAAGGCAGGGAGGGGGTCCTCCTCCTCTGGAAGGGGAGCTTTCCCGCAGCCAGCTTAACAGTGCTCTAGGCCAGTGTCTATGAAACTGTGCGGGAGAAGATAATCAAAAAGGGAAAAAGAAGACATTAAAAACAACATATCAGTTGTTTCTACCTTTTAGAGAAGGTTCTCATCCAATCAAAAATGTACATCCACTAATGTAGATTCACAATTTTGGGGTGTTTTAGACACAGGGAAGGGACAGAGCTCCGCCTTCTGTACTCTATGAACTAACTATTCAGAAACCCTCCTCTTGGGGGCCTCCCTGGTGGCACAAAGGCCCCTCTTGGGGGCCTCCCTGGTGGTTAAGATGCAACACTACGAAGCTGTCTGTAGCCACTGCAGCACGGTTCGATCCCTAGCCAGGGAGCTACCCACATGGTGTAGCAGACCTCTCCTGCCTCGCCTGCTGCTCCCCTCAGCAGTGGATTTCAGTCATTCTGCCTGTTCCGCTCCCCGCTCTGTCACTGGTGAATCCTCACACCTCTGGCCTACACCCCAGTTCTTCTACAAAAACAAAAAACAAAAAACAAACCCACAAAGCTGTAATGTAGTGGGGAATAAAAGAAGAAAGGTTTTAGGGATGATCCAATTTGACTTTGGAACATGGTCCCTTCAGGTGTACCCGATAACCATAAATTAGAACCCATTTTATGTGCCCTATGCACATAAAATGCACCAGAAATGAAGAGATTAAATAGCATTACAAGTAACAACGGCCCATTGGCTGGAGCACGGGGCACAGCGCTTGAACACCAGCCCGTACACTGGGCCCCAGGGGAAGTGACAAGGGCGAGTGATGGAGAGAAAGGGGTCGGCGCAGAGACCGACCTGCTCATGTCTCTTATTGCTTGTTATTTTGCTTAGAAAGAAAATGATGTTTTATTTATTTATTTATTATTTTTTAAAATTCATTAAAAAAATTTTTTTTAAGATTTATTTGTTTATTTATTTATACAAGCACTGGGTACAGTCAGAAGCACAGGAGGGTGATAGAATTCACCAGAGCCAGAGCGGGGAGCAGAGCAGGCAGACTGACGAAGTACACTGCTGAGGGGAGCAGCGGGCGCAGCAGGAGAGGTCTGCGCACAATGGGGGACCCTCGCTGGTGGCCGGGGATTGAACCGGTGCTGAAGAGGCTGCGGGCAGCTTTGCAGCCCAGCGCTCAACCGCTGCGCCACCGGGGTAGGGGGGCCAGAAAATGATGTTTTAAAGGTCAGCTACGAATGGCTGGTGCAGCGAGCACTGGGCGGGTGACCCCGACTCCAGGTAAGGCCAACGGCCCCCCAACTTCTGGCTCCAGCTGGGACCTGGGGCCCGCAGTTTGTGAGTTTCTTTCCCGCTTTTCTTTAAAGTGTTGGAGCCCTGCATGGTGTATCCTTCACATGCCCTTGAATTTACAGACATGGAATCACACTGTTTTCTTCTCCATGTACCTCCCCAATCCCACCCTCACCCCCATGCTCTGCACCTGAAGTTCTGCTTACCACGTGTGGTTCTAACCCTGTCGTCCGCTACTTAGGGGTGATCCAACGTATGTCCTCGCCTCCCGGGGCTCTCACATCTGTGCTGTCACAGCTGCGGCCAGTGCTGAATATTCTAGGAGGGTCCAATCCTCCTGCTTGTCTTTTGGCCTCCCAAGGTGGCAACCCAGCCCTTCTCACCCTCCCCCCGTCCCTACCTGCGCCCAGGTGTCCTAGCAGAACGCTGGGAGAATCCTCCTGAATTTGGCAGGTCCAGTGAGCATATCTCTGGTTTCTGGAGAGGTCTGTGCTGGCCTTGCCTCGGCTGGAAAGACAACCCTTAGAGCTGTCCTTGGCTGGAGTGACTTGATTTTCTTCTAAAAAAACAAGCTGGACCTCCCTGGTGACACCATACTATGAGGCAATCAGCAGCCTCTGCAGCACAAGTTCGACCCCTGGCCAGAGAGCAACCCACATGGCGCAGCAGACCTCTCCTGTCTTGCCCGCTGCTCCCCTCAGCAGTGGATTTCAGTTAATCTGCCTATTCTGTTCCCCACTCTGTCTCTGGTGAATCCTCTCGCCCCCCACACCTCTGAACTGTGCCCCAGATCTTGTATGCATAAATAAATAAATCTTTAAAAAAAAATTAAAAAACGAGCTGATGCTTGACTGGGGCTCTGGGTCACTGGGAACACCGGTGACTTTGCAGCCTTAAGGTTAATTGAGTGGCTCCTGGCAAGGTGCTGTCTGTCCCGCCAGCTGTGTTGTCTGGGTAGAGGCCCGGTGCAGCGGGAGCTGGAAAAGCAAGAGTGTGCAGAGCGCGCAGCCCACCTGGTTTTGGTCTTTTAAGGTCGACAGGGGGCTGTCTCCGAGCCTCCTTCCCAGCAGTCTCTTCAGGAGGTCAGGGGTGGAACCAGAAAGCTTCACCTTTTATCTGTCACTAGGCTGCGCGCGCCCCCCGCTGGCTGGCAGGCGGCTCTGCTCTGTCCCAGGCATGGGATGAGGTGGCTTCAGCCCTGCACAGCCCAGCAAGGCCCCGGTGCTGAAGTGTGAAGACCCGAAGCTGAGCAGGGAGCCCGAGGATAAGGAACCCTGCTCTCCAGTCACCCCATCTTGTTCTGCAGGGTCTGGGTTATTAACCAGGGTGGACCCTGGGGACCCAGAATGTCCACTTTGGCCCCGGGCCAGTCCCTCAGCGGTCGGGGAGGGCTTGTTTGGAGATCGCTTGCTGGCTCTGCAGAGCGGCCCCAGGACTGCAGAGGGAAATAAAAGCGACCCATTTTTTCAGGCTCTTTTTGTTTTGTCTTCCCTGTGGGCCAGGGCATGTTTCCAAAAATTCCTTTGATTCTTTAGGGAAAAACCTTGTATAATTTAACCAGAGAGGCTCTAGGAATCAAATGCACAGTCACTGCAGGATGCGATAAACAGAAAGTGCAAAATTAGTGATTAGGGTTCTTTTTCATTAATTAACGGCCTGGATCTCCCTGTAGGGGGTCTGTAAAGACTGTGATGTCTTCGGTGGTTCTGGAGAGCCCCTCGGGTTAGATTTAGATTCTGCACAGTCTGGGTGATTCCCTGCTGTAGGGGGCCAGCAGTGCCAGTCCAGATGTGTGACTGGGTGGGGGGTGACGCCCAGGTGACCCTGCCTAAAGGCTGCCCGCTCGAGGATCCTGCTGTTGCCATCTCTGAGGCCAGGGAACTGGGCCTGGGTCCGGACAGCCTTCGGATTATCTATGCTGGGTGGTAGAAGGACAGATTTGGGGCAAGAAATTGGGGTTAACTGAGCATGACACAAAGATCCAGGGTGACCACGGTCTCTTGCAGATTTTCCCATTTTTGATGTTTTTAAAAAATACATTTTGTTACTTGGGGGACTCCTCAGAATCCTCCCAGTGTTATTCTTGTTGATTGCTTTGTGTGCATGTTCTAAAAATGCCAGGCTACAAAGATAACGTACCACTTAGCCTTTTCTCTTAGAATGATTTCTAAACAAGTTCATCTTGAGCTTCTAGAGACCAAAGGGTGGGTGGGAAATGCAGGGTGAGTGCCCCTTTGGGTTAATGCGTGCGGGTGGGATTGGCTCCACTTGGGAAATGACTCTGAGGCAGGGCTGCCCAGCTCTCAGAGGGTCACCCCAGCAGAGGGGGCTCCCCATGTTAGGAGAGTGGATGTTGTGGGTCCGGGTGTGCAGCTGGAATAATAGTTGCCGCACCAGACGTGAGCGCAGCAAGTGTGGGTGTATTGAGTATGAAGAAAGAACACCTGACAGCAGGAGGGGTCCATGAGAGGATGCCCCTTTACTTGCTGCTGCCCAATGTGCTGAACTATTGATTAGGCACTAGGTGGTGGGGAAGCTTCGTGGTGTTTGTTTTCTGTTCCCTAATTATCCTGTAACAGGATCTTACTCTAGGTGGGAGCTGGCTCCGCAACATTTTTGTAAAACACTTCTGTGTTCCTGGGAGCTGTTTTGTTCCTTCTGTTCACTGCTCTGGTGTTCCCCATGGGTTCTTTTGAAGTAATGCAGAGATTGCCTGAGGAGTCTTGGGAGAGAAACCTCAAGGTAATGAGGAGGGTTGGACTGGGTATAAGAAAAAGCACCCCAATGTGGCTGCACCTGGGGTCCTGCAGGAAAGCTGTGGTCCCAAACTGAGACAAGAGGGCTGGCCTTGCATCCCTGCATCAGCAGGTGGAGTCTGGGTACCTGTCAAGAGGAAAGGGGTTGGGTGTGTTATCTACCACACCTGGCTGTGCCACTGTGTCACGTGAGAAAGGTGCTTAATATCTTCAGCCTTAGTTTGCTCACCTGTTCAATGGGTCGCCAAATACACCAGTTTTCAGGTTTGTTTTTACATAAAACCCAGTGCCAATGTGGCTAGTAATATGCAAAACAGACACAGATTTAGCACAAGACCCAAGCTTTGTGCAAGAAAAATAATGTAAGCTATGAAATGATAATACTTTGAATACATCGGATTCCATGAAATTTATTATTTATATTGATTTCACCTATTTCATTTGACCTTTTAGAACGTGGTTACTAGAAAATTTATTTGCATATGAGATTCACTTGATTCATATGCCTCATTCATACACAGGAGGGAATGTCCAGAAAAAGTTCTCGATTAGTCCATCATTTCATCCGTGAAAAATTATTCTTAGCATCCATATGCTAATTAACCATCACCTGGTGCTGATAGGAGAGAAAAGAGCCAAAGTGGGCTTTATTCTTTTTTTAAAGATTGATTGATTTAAGCATACAAGAACAGAGGTACAGGCCAGAGGTGGGGGTGGGTAAGAGGATTCACCAGAGACAGAGTGGGGAGCAGAACAGGCAGATTGACTCAAATACACTGCTGAGGGGAGCAGCGGGCGAGTCAGGAGAGGTCTGCTGTGCTATGTGGGTAGCTCCCTGGCTGGGCATCGAACTTGTGCTGCAGATGCTGCGGACAGCTTCATGCTGCGTCTTAACCCCTTGCACCACCAGGGAGGCCCCAAAGTGGACTTTAAAAAAATTTTTATTTATGCGTAGAAGAACTGGGTTGCAGGCCAAAGGTGTGGGTTGAGGGGACTCACCAGAGACAGAGTGGGGAGCAGAACAGGCAGATCTACTGAAATCTACTGCTGAGGGGAGCAGCGGGTGAGACAGGAGAGGTCTGCTGCACCATGTGGGTAGCTCCCTGGTCGGGGATCCAACTCAGGCCACAGTGGTGCTAACGCTGAGACTTAACTCCTAGTCCATGAGGGAGGCCCCAGAATGGACTTTTGAAGAGCCTTTCGAGGGTAGGCTTTAGCGGCTTGTGGAGTTTTGCATTTCCAATTTAGCAGAACTGGTCGCTCCTAGGAAGTCGGTTGAAGTGAAGTTACAGGTACAAATACGGCCACAGAAATTGAAAGTAAGGCGTAAGCACTATAGCACGCCTCCTGCAGCCTTTGCTCTTGAGATCACTGTGTAGGTCAAACTCAGTCCAACAAATATGATCATAGTCACATCCAGCATCTTCTGTTTAAGACAGGAAACCGAGGGCCTCCCTGGCAGTGCAAGGGGTTAAGTCACAGCACTGTGAAGCTATCCGCAGCCACTGTAGCACAAAGTTAGATCCCCGGCCAGGGAGCTACCCACATGGCGCAGCAGACCTCTCCTGTCTCCCTGCTGCTTCCCACAGCAGTGGATTTCAGTAGATCCGCCTGTTCTGCTCCCCACTCTGTCTCTGGTGAATCATCTCACCCCTGACATTCTGGCCTACACCCCAGCTCTTTTGTGCATAAATAAATAAATCTTAAAAAAAAAAGACAGAAAACTGAGTCTTCAGTTATAGTCACGTGTCATACAAATGGGTTAGCATAGTTCCAGGGGCCTCCCCCATTGATGTTGAATCAAGAAATTTCACTGTAGGGCCTCCCCGGTGGCACAGTGGTTGAGCGCTGGGTTGCGAAGCTGCCGGCGACCTCTGCGGCGCCGGTTCGATCCCCGGCTGCTCCCCGGCCACCTGAGGAGGGTCCCACATGGCGCGCAGACCTCTCCTGCCGCCCGCTGCTCCCCTCAGCAGTGTCCTTCGGTCCTTCTGCCTGCTCTGCTCCCCGCTCTGGCTCTGGTGAATTCTCTCACCCTCCCGCACTTCTCACTGTACCTAGTGTGCTTGTATAAATAAATAAATCTTAAAAAATAAAATAAAATAAATCTTAAAAAAAAAAAAAAAAAAAAAGAAATTTCACTGTAGAGGCCACCAAATATACCCCCTCATTGTTTTCTCCTTTTAAGAAAACATGACCAATTGGTGACCTGGAAACTATGATATGAATAAAAAACACATCAGAGAAATAAATCTTTGTTTTGAGGGTTCTTTTCAGCTTAATTAATTCACTTTGGCTGTCCAAATTCATTCTAGGTCTGGAGGCAATTCTCAAACAGAATGTTATGACAGAGCTCATACCAAAGATTTGGGGCAAGGATTTCTGTCTGCTGAGCTGTCATCTCAAACTAAAGACATGTCAACATTGGCTCCTCAGGCAAATCAGCAATCCCCTAAATGGGTTCTTTGATCTCCGTCTGCATTGGTTTCCGTGGGTCCTTTCAGAGTGGGCTGGCTAGTTAGATACACTGGAGGGAGACTGTTAAATACCAAAACCAATGGGTGATATGAGAAAAATGGGTCCTCATTTAAATAAAACTCTTCGTCTGTCAGTTCCAAAGAGTCTAAATTTTTTTCTTTGAACAGTTAAATAATATTATTGTTTGGGCCTCCCCGGTGGCGCAGCGGTTGAGCGCTGGGTTGCGAGGCTGCCCGCAGCCTCTGCGGCGCCGGTTCAATCCCCGGATGCCCCCTGGCCACCGGAGGAGGGTCCCGCATGGCACGCAGACCTCTCCTGCCGCCCGCTGCTCCCCTCAGCAGTGTACTTCGGTCCTTCTGCCTGCTCTGCTCCCCGCTCTGGCTCTGGTGAATTCTCTCACCCTCCCACGCTTCTGACTGTACCCAGTGCTTGTATAAATAAATAAATAAATAAATAAATCTTTAAAAAAATAAAATGTTCACTTGAAAATGGTTAATGTCATGTAAAATTAAAAAAAATAATAATATTATTGTATGACCCAGCAATTTCTCTCTGAGGTATCTATCCAAACAGTAGAAATCAGGTAGTCAAGCAAATGCTTGTACACAAAGTTCATAGCAGCAACAATATCAACAACCAAATGGTGGAAACAACACAATACCCATCATAGGTGGATGGATAAACGATGGAATATATGTCACCATTGTCTGTCTATGATCTGTATATCTATCTATCTATCTATCTATCTATCTATCTATCTATCTATCTATCTATCTATCTATCTATCATCTATCTACTTGTACATAGGTATAGATGTATATATCTAGACATATGCATGCATATAAATACATATACAGGGCCTCCCTGGTGGTGCAAGCGATTAAGTACCGCACTATGAAGCAGAGTTCAATCCCTGGCCGGCTAAAGAGAAACCCACATGGCACAGCAGACCTCTCCTGTCTCCCCGCTGCTCCCCTCAGCAGTGTATTTCAGTAGATCTGCCTGTTCTGCTCCCTACTCTGTCTCTCACCACCCCCACCTCTGGCCTACACCCCCAGTTCTTCTATGCAAAAAAAAAGAATGGAATACTAATATGATGTTATAACATGGTTGAGCCTCAAAAAATTATGCTAAGTGGAAGAAGCCAGACATAGAATTCACATATAGAAATACGATTCCATTTGTTAAATGTCAGGAACAGGTAAATCCATAGAGACAAAAAAGCAGATTGGTGGTTTCAGGGACTGAAGGAAGACGAGAACATGGAGTGACTGCTTAATGTGTAAAGGATTTTCTTTCGGAATGATGAAAATGTTTTAAAATTAGATAGTGGTAGTTATACCTTTTTTTGGAGGGGATACATTGTGAATATACTAAATGCCACTGAATCATACTCTAAAGAAGTTCATTTTTTGTTCTGTGAATTTCACCTGAATTAAAAAAATACTATCACTTTCTCTATAACCACCTATTTGATGGTCTGGGAAGTGGGATTTTCTGAATATACATATAGCCTTTCGTGGGCATCTTCCTATGCATGCATTAGGTTTCCTGGGCCACTCTGGTCTCTACTGAACAGCTGGAAGATCCCAAACTCGTGCCCTTTTAATTATGGATCCCCAATCCCTCTGTACTGGCCATTTGCAATTACACCCTGGGTCGGGCATGAAGCTGAAAAAACAATGTGCATGGTGTGTTTCTGACCACTGGATGTCATGAGTGAACAGTGTACGCCTCAGCTCAAAACATGGCCGAGGACTTGGTGGCAAGCAGCTCCTTTCAGTGGGGTGGTCCTCTCCATGCCCACGCACATGGCACTGGCGAGAATTGTGTCCTGGCAGCCATTTTGTTTCTGTGAGCATGATGTAAAAGTAGAGAGGAAATTTCCCCAACTCCTCTGAGTTCTTTTCTCTTTCAGTGATCAAATTAACATCCGATAGATTAGCAGGAGAAAAGAACAAATTTAATTATATGCAGATGGAGAATCCAAATGGATGTGAGTTCTAACATCAATGGGGCAAAATGGGGTATGTATCCTGAGCTAAGGAATGGGTTAGGGGCCTGGGGCTTAGGAGAGAGGCGGGGTCTCACATAAAGAAAGGAACAGATGCTCTGTGGTTATGTTTGCTTGGCCATCCAGAGAGCTTTTTCTGGTAGAACAATTATTTGTGGAGCTAAGACAAATAACCCTAATTCTGGGGAAGACGTGCAATTTCCATTCTTCTAGATAGTTAAGGGAGTGGTAAAGTTTCTTTGGAGCCTGCAGAGCCTCAATTGACCTTAGCTCCAAATAATCCAGATGCCACTGTGACCCTATATTGGGGAGCCTGTTCTGATCATCTTGGGGAGGCCCACCTGTCCGTGACATTGAAAAGCAAACAAAATGCAAGTAGTTGAAGATAAGTAACAACCCAGCACCAAGTGTTCCCTTATATTTTCCAGAATATGTCAATGGATCAGCAGTTTTGGGGAGGAAAATCAAAATCTAAAATAAGGTGCTCTTGGGGCCCCTTCTAGAACACCTGACCAGGATAGGTATGTGGGGGCTGGGACCCTTTGGCTTCAGACAGTAACTGGCTTTGCTCATCTAGCAAATTAAAAAAAGGATGAGTGACTGTTGTCACCGTCTCATTCCTGCTGACTGGTCTTTGACTTTCATGAGAGGCCGCTGCCTTGTAAATGGTCCCGAGCACAGCCGATCCCCCTTCGGAATCCTGTGATTATGGACTTTTCGGGTATGCACAGTTTGGGTGCCAGGCCTCGGTTCCTTTGTGGAGCTGGGCCTTACAGGTGGTCTGAATGTGCGAGCCAGCACCTCTCACGAGTCCTCTTGACTGTGGGAAATTGTCTGTGGTCACAGCATTGTTGACAATTTCTTTTTTCAATCAGGAAGGAAGGTCAATGAATTAAGTAAGAAGTAAATTGGGGCTCCTGATGGGCCAAACAGGACATTTCTGAGGATGCTTAGATAATTTGCTCCACAGTGGGCCTGTCTGTGAGTGATTATGATTTTAATGGGTTGTTAAAAGCCTCTTTTTGTTCACCGAGGTGGAACTGTTGAAATCTGGGCTTAGAGAAATTGGAGCCTGGAATGGAAAAAAGTCATAAAAAAGGGTGTTTTTTTCTCCCTCAAATCACTGAAAGTCCAGGCAGTTGCTGGCACTGCTTCAGCTGCTCTTTGAAGCCATTGAGGACCCAGACTCTTCCTTGCATTCTGTTCTGCCATCATTACCAGCTTCATGGTCACAACAGAGCTGCCAGAGCTCCAGGCATCAGGCCTGATTTTAGGATTAAAGAAGGGAGAGAAATCAATATTACCGCGATCGCCTCCTCTCCCCTTGTCTGCTTTTATTGCTTGCTCAATCGTCTCCCTGACCAAGATGCCTTCGTGTCTCTCTGGTTAAAATTGTGTTCATCAGGGCCTCCCCTGGTGGCGCAGCGGTTGAGCGCTGGGTTGCGAAGCTTCCCGCATCCTCTGCAGCACCGGTTCGGTCCTCGGCCGCTGGGCGAGGGTCCCACATGGCGCACAGACCTCTCCTGCCGCACCCGCTGCTCCCCTCAGCAGTGTACTTCATCAGTCTGCCTATTCTATTCCCCGCTCTGGCTCTGGTGAATTCTCTCACCCTCACGCGCTTCTGACTGTACCCAGCGCTTGTATAAATAAATAAATCAATCTTTTTTTTTTTTTTTTTTAAAAAAGTGTGTTCATCAAAAGTGAGCTAATGGCAGCAACTATTAGTTATAAGAGGGACTGGGACGTGGGGAAGGGCAAGGAACAGGATTAGCCAGATTAGCCACAGTTGAGTAAATACATTGGAAGAGATTGAGCAATAAAAAGAAGAAACTTATCTAAGGAACCAAAAAAGCCCAGTGGATATAGATTGAAAACTAGGCAAGTCCTGCAAGCCACTTGATCATTGATTCATTCATTTTATTTAGGATTTCCGTGTCTCAGTTAACGAATGACATAAAATGAGTTGGACAGGGTTCTCGATTTCAACAGGCTTGTTTGTTTTTGTCTCTCCACGAATAGCCAGATAATAAGTGTAAGAGAGTAAACATTAGGCTTTGCAAATTCTCTGATGTAATGATTCAACAACACAACCGTTGTACAGAAGAAGCCTCAGACAATACGTAAACAGGCAAATTTGCCCAGAAGCTGTGGTTTACCTTTCTCATTCACTTGGCTATGTTTTATGTAAGTCTGGAGTATTTGTTACAACTCTCCTGTAAAATCCCCTGGACCTGTTTTTGATTTGTGAAGATACTTTTAAAGTATTGATCCAATTTATTTTTTTATTATTTTATTTTTTTTGAAGATTGATTTATTTATGCATACAAGAACTGGGGTATAGGCTAGAGGTGCAGGAGGTGAGAGGATTCATCAGAGACAGAATGGGAAGCAGAATAGGCAAATTTACCAAAATACACTGCTGAGGGGAGCAGTGGGCGAGACAGGAGAGGTCTGCTGCGCCATGTGGGTCAGCTACCTGTACGGGGATCAAATTTTTGCTGCAGTGGCTGCTGATAGCTTGATAGCGATCTGTCTTTAACCCCTGCGCCACCAGGGAAGCCCTGATTCAATTTATTTTATTTATAGGACATTCTGGTGGTCCTTTCCTAAGGGACACTGTTATATTCTTGTCAGCATTCATCCATTTCATCTACATTTTGAATTAATGGACAAAGAATTTTTCATGATGAAAAACATTTTTAAAAAATATTTATTTATTTATTTATTTATTTATTTATTTATTTATTTATTTATTTATTTATTTATTTATTTATTTATACAAGCACTGGGTACAGTCAGAAGCGTGGGAGGGTGAGAGAACTCACCAGAGCCAGAGCGGGGAACAGAACAGGCAGACTGACGAAGTACACTGCTGAGGGGAGCAGTGGCGGCAGGAGAGGTCTGCGCACCATGTGGGACCCTCACCACTGCAGAGGCTGCGGGCAGCTTCGCAGCCCAGTGCTCAACTGCTGCGCCACCAGGGGAGGCCCTGAAATTTTTTTTATTGTGACAAAGTATATATAAGATAAGGTTTGCCAACCTACCATTAAACATATTTTCAGTTGTGGTAAAACAACATCATAAAAAATTTACCATCTTAACCATTTTTAAGGGTATGGTTCAGTCGTGTTAAGTATTTTCACACTATGCTCCAGAGCTCTTCTCATCTTGCAAAACTGACTGCTTTAACCATTTCAAGTGTACAGTTTGGTGGCAATAAGTACATTCCCATTGCCCTACAGCCATCACCACCATCCACCCCCAGAATGCTTATTCTCCCAAATGGAAACTGGAACCTCTCGCCCTCCACACCCTGGTCACTCCTATTCTCCTTCCTGTCTCTAGAAACTGCCTATTCCAGGTACCTCTGCAAGTGCAGCCATCCAGTATGTGTCCTTTTATGTTTGGCTTATTTCACTGAGCATGCTTATTTTTTATTGATTTGTAAGAGCGCTTTATATATTCTGGACATGAGTCCTTTGCTGGTTCTATGCATTGAACACATCTTCTGCCACCACTGACTTTTCACTTATTACGGTGTGTTTTGATGAACTGAAGTTTCTAATATTGACATTGTTCAAATAATCTTTTGATAATATCCCATTCAAGAAATTCGTGTTTACCCTCTTATTTACTAAGGTATTTAATTTTTCTCAGTATTTAAAAAATTAGATTATTCAAGGGTATTTGATACTTTCTGATGCCATTGTAATTGATAAAGTGTAAAAAATAAACTTAGGGGGACTCCCCTGGTGGCGCAGGCAGTTGAGCACCGCACTGTGAAGCTGTCCGTAGCCTGCAGCGCCGGTTTGATCCCGGCCGGCCAGCGAGGGACCCACATGGCGTGGTAGACCTCTCTTGTCGCGCCTGCTGCTCCCCTCAGCAGTGTATTTCGTCAGTCTACCTGTTCTATTCCCCACTCTGTCTCTGGTGAATCCTCTCACCCTCCCGTGCATCTGGCCTGTAGCCTGGTTCTTGTATAAAATAAATAAATAAATATTTAAAAAAAAAAAAAAAAACTTAGGGCCTCCCTGGTGGCGCAAGGGGTTAAGCACCACACTGTGAAGCAATCCACAGCCTCTGTAGCACGAGTTCGATCACCTGCTGGCCAGGGAGAAACCCACATGGCGAGGCAGATCTCGCCTTTCTCGTCTGCTGCTCCCCTCACAGTGTATTTCAGTCAGTCTGCCTGTTCTGTTCTCCACTGTGTCTCTGGTGGATCCTCTCACTCCCCGCATCTCTGGCCTGTACCCCAGCTCTTGTATGTATAAATAAATAAATCTTTTAAAAAAACCCTTAATTTTAGAATAGTTTTAGATTTACAAAAAAGCTATAAAAGCTGCTGCAGAGTTCCTGTAGTGAAATAATTAAAAAAAATTTAGGTTTATTTCTTTTTTTTTTTTTTAAAGATTTATTTATTTATTTATACAAGCACTGGGTACAGTCAGAAGCGCGGGAGGGTGAGAGAATTCACCAGAGCCAGAGCGGGAAACAGAACAGGCAGACTGACGAAATACACTGCTGAGGGGAGCAGCGGGCGGCAGGAGAGGTCTGTGCACCATGTGGGACCCTCGCCGGTGGCCGGGGATCAAAATGGCGCTGCAGAGGCTGCGGGCAGCTTTGCAGCCCAGCGCTCAACTGCTGTGCCACCAGGGGAGGCCCTAGGTTTATTTCTTCATTATTTGCTGTTGTAATATAGAAAGACAGTAACATGTAGTCTATTGAGCTTATCTGTGTCAACTATAGATATTTGCTTGTTAATGGTAATAATTTATCTGTTGATCTTTTTGGATTTTTTGCTAGCCAATATGTCATCTGTGAATAAGACAATTTTATTTCTTCCTTTCCAATCTGTAAGACTTTCTCCTTTATTGTTCTGACCTGGTCCTCCAGGAAGTTTAATACATATGTGGAAACATCCTAGTCTCTTTCCTAATCTCTGGGGAAAACTGCCAATATTTTACTATTTAAGACGGATGTTTGCTGCAGAATTTTTTGGTAGATGTTCTTTATCTGATTAGGAAAATCCTTCTTTCCCCCCTACTTTCCTGAAAGTCTTAAAAAAAAAAATCACAATTGAATTTTGATTTTCTCTTCTGGATGGTGACTTATCTCCCCATATGTTGAAATGCTTTCAAAATCCTTTTCTCCTTTATTTTTGTTACATTAACTTTCAAATGTTAAACCAACCTTACATTCCTGGCATAAGCCCAACCCCTGGCCATAAATGATCCTATTTTTAGAAACCTGCCTTGCTGTTCCCTGCTGTCTTCAAAGAGATGCTAAAACAATCAGTTCTTCCAGTATTTCTAGCTTCCTCCCCAGAAGGGCTGGTAGACCACAAACTGTCATATAAATCTTATAGATTTATTTATTTTAATAAATTTAGAGGGGAGCAGCTGGCCAGACAGGAGAGGTCTGCTGTGCCCTGTGGGTAGCTCCCTGGCCAGCATAGGATTGAACCTGGGGCGTGCTGCAGTGGCTGCAGATAGTGCTGCAACTTAACCCCTTGGGCCACCAGGGAGGCCCCATTTCTCTGAGTTCTCAATGGCCATGGTGATACAACCAGTCAGGTGGTTGGACTGGAACCGCAACCCAGTAACCTGAAAAAATGTCAACAGCACTAATGGGGGGTGGAGGGGGTAAAAGCCCAATGTGATCTGTCTCCCAGGAGTGGGCGGGACAACACCCCTGCTTGTGCGTGGCAGCAGTCAGAGGTCAGCTTCTGGCTGAGTCACTATTTGAATGCAGGGGGAGCCTCGCATCAGAAGTGGAGTCCTTCCTTTGTGCCACAGGAACCTGTCCTGTGTTGCTCTAAAAGCAAAAAATGTGAGCCTAGGGGCCTCCCTGGTGGCGCAGGGCCTAAGTCTCAATGCTATCAAGCTAGCGTCAGCCACGGAGGCCTGAGTTCGATCCCTGGCCACGGAGCTGGCCCACATGGTGCAGCAGACCTCTCCTGTCTCCCTGCTGCTCCCCACAGCAGTGTATTTCAGTAGATCCACCTGTTCTACTCCCCACTCTGTCTCTGGTGAATCCTCTGGCTTACCCTGCACCTCTGGCTTATACCCCAGCTCTTGTATGTATAAATAAATAAAACAAATCTTTAAAAAAAAGTTAAAGAATAAAAAAGAGCTTGTGACTGTTACAAGTCCATCTTGCAGGTATAGCTAGGTTAAAGATCTTGAGATGGAAGAGATGTTCCTTGGTCTACATGCAATCACAAACATTCTAGAAGAGGGAGACGAGAGGATCCAAGGAGGGAGTAGGAGGTATGTATAATGATGGAAGCAAGAGACTGCAGAGATTTGAGTACAAAGTCATGAGCCAAGGAATGCAGATGGCCTCAGAGGCTGAAAAAGACCAGGGAAGGGTGCAGAGGAGCCTCCAGAAGGAACTGGCCCTGCCCACTCCTTGACTGTACCCCAGAGACACAGATTTTGAACCTCTGACCTCCAGATCTGTAAGAGAATAAATTAGTGTTGTTTTAAGGACTGAGTTTGTTGCAATTTGTTTTAGGATAACAGGAAATGAGTATAGTTTTCTATTTAGACCGTGAAAGTTGGGACCTAATATAGTTTTGTAATGGCTCATTGGCCAGCTAAGGGTGGAGTTGAAAGACACACAAACCTGCCCAGCAGAAGCAAACCAGGGGTGGAGTACAGTCAAGGGATATAAGCAAGACTCTGGCCTGCTGCAAGGAATAGACGGTACAGCCAGCTGGGGAGGGAAGTTCATTCCAACAGCAGGCCCTAAGGTGAGTTTGCCCAGGGAAGGTACACAAAGGTTGATAGCAGTCTGAGCTGCAAATACGTTGAGATTAATGGTTCTTATTTTACTAACACCTAAGTTGATAATGGAGAAGAGAATTTCCACCAGTGTATTGGTCTGGGTTGTCTGGATGTGACCGGGAGAAGGGGAGATGTGGCGGAGGTGCTGCTCAGATGGCAGGCGCTGACCTGCAGGAGGCCAGGTGAGACGGAGATACTGGAGAAGGCTGAGGGAGTTTGTCAGCAGTGGGGGCTGTTAAGAAACACCAGGGGTGTCCCCAATGAACTGGAGCTGGATGTGGCCATAGAGGCTCGTGAGCACAATGATTTAGTTATGTTACTGCTTCTCTTAGTGGACATAACTGAAATAGAAATCTCTTGCATGAACACAAAGAAAGGTTTTTCAGAGTTGGTGTAATTTGGATTTTTAAGGCCTGTGGGCTCTTGGGCAGCCCTATTCATTCTCCTTGTGCATGTAATTCTTTTTTTTTTTTTTTAATTTTTAAAAAGATTTATTTATCTATGCATACGCGAGCTGGGGTACAGGCCAGAGGTCTGGGGTGAGGGTGAGAAGATTCACCAGAGACAGAGTGGGGAACAGAACAGGCAGACTGACGGAAGTACACGTGGGTGAGACAGGAGAGGTCTGCTGCACCATATGAGTTGCTCCCTGGCCGGCCGGGGAATCGAACGCGTGCTGCAGTGACTGGTGATAGCTTGATAGCGCTGTCTTTAACCCCTGCGCCACCAGGGAGGCGCCTTGTGCATGTAATTCTAAGACGTGTATGCACTTGATTTCTGGCAAAACAGATCCAAAGTGGCCAAGAAGTCTGGAGATGAGGGCAGGCAAACAGCTACCTGGCCGTGGCTGCTGTGCTAGCTGTGCTAACTAGAGAAGGGGACATAGGCTCGCAGGCCCCTCCAGGCTGCCCCCTTCTGCCCCAGGATCTCCTCATCTCCCTAGAATCCACCCACCGAAGGGTTGGCTCCTGACAGCAGGGGGCTTCTGAACCCTGTCTCAGCACCAAACCTCACTTCTGCTCTAATGGGGCATGCCCTGGCCTGGGGATGCTCATAACTGGGGTAGCCACTCATGAACTTTCATCATGGAGGAACATTTATACTTGAGTAAAATGTTGCTTTCACGATTGAACAGGTGAGTTCTGCACCTCTCCCCATCTCGGATGTGAGAGATAAAACTATATGACAGGGGTTGTTTCATGAAGGAAGAACAGTCACAGAGTCACAGGCCCCGTGGCATCGACACGTCACGACGCACGAGAACAACTGATTCTCGTATCAGTGGCCCTCGCTCGTGCAGAAAGCCTCACTCCATTCAGCTTCATCTTTGTAAGAAAGCAGGCGAGAGGGGGATACATATTAGACGTTTTAATCCAAATCGGACCAAATGTCTTGGTGTTTATATAGAACCGAGGGTTTAGCCAGGTGGGCAGCCCCGGGGCTGGGAGCAGCTCCTTCACGGCTGCAGAGCCGGAGCTCCCACCAAAACGGAACAATGGCCTGTCTGTGTTACCCGGGGCCTGAAAACACGCCCTTGTGTAGCCAGAGTTATTCTTCTACGCCCTGGCAAAGCCGAGCCTCGGCTCACCTGGGCTGATGTTGCCTCCTCTTACCTGGACTCATCACTCCCCCCTGCTCACGCGGGATGACCATGGATCTGTGCTCACCTGGACTGACAGAACTTCCCTGTTTACCTGGGCAGGCAATACTTCCGTGTTCACCCGGGCTGGTCACCCCCTCCCTGAGATCTTTTTCTTTGCCTCAAGGGGCCTCAGTCATGGAGCTGGGGTGATAACAACCAAGAACAAAAGCTCCTTTCTCCTTTGTGACATTAGGTTGGGATGGAAATGGCATCCCTGTCATCTCAGGAGCTACTCACCCCTGAGGCCTGAGACAAACAGACATTTGCAATAAGACCGCAGCCTCCAGAGCTGGAAATGGGGAGCAGGCTCGGGGTCCAAGCTGATGCACAAAAACAAAAGAAAGGAAGGCAGAGAGCGCACGTCACAGACGCCAGGAGGAGGAAGCCCTTGTCCACAGCGGAGGAGAGGTCTCAGGGTCAAGGAAGACAGTGACCCCGGGCAGGCTGCTAAAGGGCCCGGCTGGTATCCAGCGCCCCTGGAGCGTGCCCCGCAGAGGGGTCTCACCCTCTGGTGACGGGACCTCGTGAGCTGATGGCTCTTGGTTTGATCGCTTTATTGGCTTGAGCTCTCTGGCCCAGCCTGGCTGATGGCCAGCCTGGGCTGAAGACCCAGCAGAGCTGGCCTGGCCAGGCTGGTGGAGGGCTAGTGGCCGTGCAGCACCGTGGTGGGGTGGCAACGACTCCCTGCAAGGATTCTGTGGGGGCAAGAAAGCACCAGAGCTCCCTGGGCATCCCCAAGTGCCAAGCAAAGGAAAGGACCCCGGGGGAAGCGGGGCTGAGAGCCAGTGGGGGTGGGACACTCCACGCCCTGTGCGGACCCCCGCTCCCAGCGTCCCCCTTCCTCTGAGCAGCTAGCTCTGCGCTCCTCTGTCCTCTCTCTGTGGTTTCCGCAGCCCCTGGCTCAGGCTCAGGCTGCCTCAGATGCCCTTGCTCCAGCACCGCCCCCCCAAAGCTGACCCCAGCTCCCCAGATCCATTTGCAGCTCCCCAATCTCCCCGAGTCCCAAGGCAACACTCAGCCGGCTCCATTTGTGTTTTCCTGCCTGGGGCTGTCAGGGGCCCTGGCCCGTCCAAAGGTCCAGGTCCTGTCTTGCTGGGCCCAGAGCGGGGTCTGGTGATCGGCAAGGCCACCCTCTCCACGGCCACCTGTAGCTGCTCCTTTCAGATGACGCAGAAATAGCGGGAGAAGGAGACCTTCGTTTCTGCCTCGAGCTCCCGCACTAACCAGCTGGGGACGACTTCATTTCCCTTCCCCGGAGAAGGCGAGGTCTGAGCAGACGGCGAGGCCACGAGCACGTTCTGCTCTGAGCACATGCACACGCACACGCACAGCACACGCACACGTCAGCTACTGAGTCTGCAGGAGGGAGATGCTATCACTAAGCCCCGCGCAAACGGGGAAATGGAGGCACAGAGTGGCTGCGTCCCTCGGTAAAGGTCACCATGAGTAAGTGGCAGAGCAGTGACCTGTCACCTGGACCCGGAGCCCCCCTTCGAGCCAGGCTGAGCTCATGCTGCCACGTGCCCTGCCAGCCTCCCTGGACTCGGCCACATGGGGGGGCAATGGGGGCAAGAGGGGTGAGCTCGGTTCCCCGGCATAGGATGGCCCTTGGTCTCGGGACAGCGATGCCTCCCGCCCTCTGCCTGTGCCCTCCCTGAAGGGCACGGGAAATGCCGATCTGTCAGCAGGTATAAATGCAAAAGTTTCTCCCTCAGCTAATTTCAAGGATTGTTTATCCAAGTGGACGCAGGAGGATTAGGTAACCCACACATCCGACGTGTGATTGGTTTGGGTGTGACCCAGCACGCTGCAGCTGTCAGGACATATCAGAAACACCTGCAGAAACACCCACGTGTGGTGGAGGGCCCAAGGATGTGGCTCAAGCGCTGGGGCTCCGGGGTGAACGGGGTGGGCGGCCCAAGGGTGTGGGAAGAACAGGAGGGCTCTCCACATGCTGCCTACCGGGGCCCAGGCCCTGGCCCTGTACACCTGGCGGAGGCAACCATGGGGGGCCGATGTCCGCTGCAGAGATAGGCAGGACATGCCCAGTGGGGTCTGGTTGGGGCTCTCAGACGCTGGGGATGCCCCTCACCAGCTCACAGAGCCCCTCTTGCCAGGAGCAGGGGCACAGGAAGTGGCGCTGTCTGGGGAATGGCCCCACCTGCCTCTGGTCCCCTTCCCTGTGGTCACTCATTCACAAAGGCCGCACTGTGCCTGCTCCTAAGTCTGGACATGGAGCGTGGACACAGGCTCGCCGGACATGGCAGTGACGTTGGAAGGGCTGGGGCACGTGCCCGCGGCCTGGCCAAGCGGGCCAAGTCAGAAGGGCCTTTGTGGGGAGCTGTCATTGTTTCAGTGAAGGGTGGATCAGCCAGTCACACTCTGTAAATTGTTATTTACAGTTTCTGAGCTTTTAAAAGACGTATGTTCTCAGAGTCGGTTCTGATTGCAGCCCAGCGGCGCGATGAAGACTCTGGTCCCCCTGCTGTCTCTGCTCCTGCTGGGGGTCCAGGCCCAGCATGGGGCTGACTGGACCTACTCAGGTAAGCCCCCCGGGGCCGGCGTCTCCCCGTCACCCTCGCAGAGGGGAAGGGAGGGCCCCCTGCACACCTGCACACGGCTCCGCTCACAGTGGGTCAGGTCTCCATGCGGACCATGCACCAAACTACACTTCAATTAGGGAAAAGAGGAAATAACCCTGTCCAGACCCCCTAAGTCCCCGGAAGGTTTCTGCTTTCAGGGCTGAGAGCCCCGCTCTCGGCGTCTGGTTGCAAAGCCACTTGCTCTCTTGGTCTGTGGGAGAAACGACTTGTTAGGAACAGACGCTCTGTGGCTTCCACTGCAGGCGGGGTCTGCCGGGCTCTTCCTGACATTTCAGAAGTTTACCTGGAGTGACTAGACTCATCAGAACCCAGAACCTCCACCGCCTGCCCCACCTTGTGGCCCTGGCTCTGCTGAGCCCTCAGTGCACCTTATCCAAACCCCACTTTTTTTTTTTCTTTTTCTTTTTTTTTATTTTAATAATAAATTTTATTTTTATATTCCCCATACAATTGCAGCCCCCCCATTCTGACCCCAATCTCTCCCCTCCCACCCCGCCCCCTTAAAAGTGTCTCTGGTTCGTAGTTTTTTGTTGATTTTGATTTTCACTTTCTTATAGTTATTCGTTTTCCTGGTCCCTTATTTAAGTTTTCTAGATTCCTGCTATGAGTGAGACCATCCGGTATTTTTCTTTTTCTTTCTGGCTTATTTCGCTGAGCATGATCCCTTCCAGCGCCATCCATGTTGCTGCAAATTGCATGTGTTTATCTTTTTTGAATGCTGAGTAATATTCCATGGTGTCTATGGACCACATCTTCTTGATCCATCATCTATTTTTGGGCATTTGGGTTGTTTCCAAAGCTTAGCTATTGTAAACAGTGCTGCTATAAACATAGGGCAAACCCCACTTTTGACATGCAAAATTGAGCCCCTGTATTTAGCCTTGGTTCTGGCCTATATGTTAGCCAAAGACAGAAAGACTGAGTCCATGGGGTTTGGACACAAAGCTCCCCTTCCATGTTTAGGAAGAGGACTCCTGCCTGTGCTCCCTTTTATCAGACAGAGGGTGCCCCCCAGGCGATCCAGCAGGAGCCCGCAGGTCACTGAGTGTGGAGTCAACTCTCTGCAGTCAGCCCACGGCCTCAGACACAAGAACACGACGTCCTGAAGTCAAGGGCAGCAGAACGAAGGACACGATGGGGAGGCTCAGACAGTGACCACTGCAGCGGGCGGGAGACCTGCTCTGACCGCCTCATCTGCCAGCCCACAGGGGGTCCCTGCTCCCTCTGGCTCCTTGGCCCCAGGGACGAGGGGCGGGGGAGAGAGAATTCCATCGAGCAGTCCCTGTCACCCCCAGGCCCAGCCGCCCCAGGTCCTGGCCTCTGCAGAGCCCACGGAGCCGGGAGAGCTTGGGGGGCAGCTGCAGCAGACGCCTTGATAGACGCCCACACTTTGCCTTTGGGTCCAGGCAGGAGCCTTGATTTCTTGCCTTTAAGCCGTCATTGTTTAAAAATGGGTTTTTATTTTAAATAATGAAGAGAAAGGCGGAGAAATAAAGAATTGGCTTTCTGCTGACGGCAAAACCCAGAAGCAGCGAGAGGCCCCGAAACAGACATTTTTCTGGAGACCATCCGCGTCCGTCTGTGGGGCTCTCTGCTACCTGGGGCGAGAGCTTCGATTCCGTCACAAAGGGGTGAACTCAGGGCCTAGGGCTGTTTGGAGCTGAGTCACCCCTAGGAAAGGCTTCCTGTCATCACTTTCTCCCCCGCCTTAAAAAAGTAAATCCACTTTGACATTTTTTGAAGTAACCATTCGAGGTCACCTGGGGATCGGAAGCGCCTTGCACTGAGTCCAGAGCTGTGGACACCCGGGTGGTCTTTACTGTATTTATGATGAAAGACGCCCCGGAGAGGAGACAGGCATGAGGAGGGGGAGGTGCTGAGTCCGCCCCGGGCTGGGGAAGGACAAGTGACATTCAGGGGTGACAGGAAAGGGCCCTGGAAGTGACGCGGAACCGCCCAGTCCAGAGCCTCTCGGGCACCATGCCCGTGCCAGCCGACAGCTCGCAGGCGAAACCGGCGCCTGATTCAAGGCTTCCGTCCAGCGCGCGAGCCAGGGCCTGGCAGTGGCGGCGGGGCCAGCGGGGCCTCAGCGCCGAAGCCCCCAGACGCCGGGGGTGGAGTGGATTCAGACGGCCTCCCGCCTCCCGCGGAGGCCCTGCTTCTGCTTTCTAGAAGGAGCTCCCGGGGCCTCCACGCAGCCCACTGCAGGCTGGGGGGCCCGCGGGGCGGCTGGCAGGTGACCATCTGGCTCTCTCTCGTCTCAGAGGGGTCGCTGGACGAAGAGCACTGGGCGAGCAAGTACCCCACCTGTGGGGGCCAGAGACAGTCACCCATCAACGTGCAGAGGAAGAACGTGCGCTACAACCCCTATCTGAAGGCCCTGAAGCTGCAGGGCTATGAGACCCAGCAGGGCAATTTCCCCATGATCAACAACGGCCACACAGGTAAGGGTGGGCGAGTCCGGCGGGGTCAGCAGGGAAGGCAGGTGGTGGGACCCCGAGGGCAGTCTCGGAGCTGGGACCCGATGACCCCCCCTTGACCTTCCCCGTTGAGTCTGTCTTCACCCCAGTCTCCTCTCCCCGAGCTCACGCAGGTCCAGCCAGCAGGGTGCTCCCTGGGCAGAGGCTGAGCTCTGAAGCCCTAGCCTGCCCGAGAGTGGGGGGCTCTGTGGCTTGCTCCCTGTGGGCCGCATCTATGTGGAGGCTCATTAGCTCAAAGCGCCCGCCAGGTAGACCCTGTATCTAAAAGAAGCTGCTGTTTCCTGCCCCTCCTCGAAAGGGGCTGGTCAGGCGGGGAGCTGGGTCTGGAAACCCCCCTTTAGAAGCCTGCCCTGGACACTGTAAAATCCAGGCCTCGAGCTCGCACAGCACCTGATGGTCCTCGTGGGCTGCTGTCTCCCTGGGTCTGTGATGACCGGGGTGGGGTGAGGGTGGGGGCATTTTAGAAAGAAACCAAAGCCCTTGGGAGGCGGGGACCGGCTCAGGTGAGGGGGTCTCTGGTGGCCCCGCAGACCCGGACCCCGGGGGTCAGAGTCCTTGGCAAGACCCCTCGGGCCCCCTCTCTCCTGCTCCCGTCCGCCTGGGCCGGCGTGCTCCCGCTCAGGTGTCTGAGGCCCCAAGACTTAGATGTCCTTGGCACAGTGGAGAAGACACAAGCGGTTGCCCTGGTGCGGCTGGGGCGGGGCCGGCAGGAGAGTGGAGCGAGGGGTGAGGGTTGAGCTCAGGCTCCGGGGGCTGGCACGGCCTCTGCCTGCGATGCACAAAAGCCTCGCTTTATCGTTCACGTCAAGCACCTCTGTCCAAAGTCACCTTGAAGCTTCCAGCAGGTTGGCGCTTCTCCCCCTCTCTTTGCTCTCCGTGGAGGCGCCCCGATGCCAAAGGGCCAAAGCCAGCAGCTGAAGGCAGGGGAGGCGTGCGTGGCTCCACCTGGCCAGCTGGGCAGGAGCCCCCAGGATGACATGGGCTCTGTGCTGCGGAGCCCGAGGGGGAGGCACAAGGCAGAGCCCAGCACCCCAAGTGCTATCTCTCCTGATTAGCAGGGCACCCCCTCCTGGGGCCTTGCTGGCCTCTCTGAAGCCTGGTGCCCTGGCCTTTGGGGTCCCCACCCCCTCCTAGCATGAGACCTGTTAGAATGCACTGCTGTGACTTAAGTTTTTGGGATGCAAAACATTTTGATTTTCATACTTGACCTTTTGAGAGGGTTTGGCTAACTCTGTTCTCGCTACACCCTTCCGGCAAGCTCCGAACACGGTCAGTTCTGCCCCAGGGGAACAAAACTCCTCAGCTACACATTTTTCAATCTACTCAAAGTTGGCTGCAGACGAAGTTGACCAACAAAGTTCACCTGATAGAATTAAACATCTGCTAATATTTATTTTGCAGGATTCTTTTATGTCTTGGAACCACTATGTTCTAACTAACTGCATTTTCAGAACAGTTGTAGGGTCATGACACAAGTGAGCGGAAGCAGAGATTTCCCATGTGCCCCCAGCCCCGCCACGTGCATGCCCTTCCCCGCTATCAATATCACTCATCAGAAAGGGACTTTTTTTGGTAAATGAAGGATGAGCCTACACCGGCTCTTGATAATCCCTCCAAGTCCATGCGTTCTGAGGGTGTAGACCGATGCGTAACGGCACGTCTCCACCCCTACACCACTATCACCACTGTGATATTACACATCATTCTCCCTGCCCTGGGCCCTCTGTGCTCTGCCTGTTCATCTCCACTGCCCCTCACCCCCCAACTATTGGCTCTTCACTGCTTCCAAAGGTGACTTTTCCAGAATGTCACATTCTTGGCCTCATAGATCTGTTTCCTTTTTAGTTTGCCTCCTCTCACCTAGTAATATGCACTGGAGTTTCCCGTGTCTTTCCATGACTTGATAGCTCATTTCTTTTTACCATGGAATAATATCCCATTGTCTGGATGGGCCGCAGTGTATTTATCCACTTAACTCCTGAAGGACGTCGTGACTGATTCCAGGTTCTGGCAATCGTGAGGAAGGCCGCTGTAAACATCCGTGTTCAGGTTTTTGGTGAGGAAGTGAGTCTTCCACTCACCTGGAGTGGAGCCAAGGAGTGCGGCTGCCGGATGAGCTGGTAGGACTGTCTTCCAAAGCGGTTGCATCTTTTGGCATTCCACCTGCAATGCACCAGGGTTTGTGCTGCTGAAATTTTTCGTCGGCATTTAGTGCTGTTGCTGTGCGGGTTCTGGGCATCCCGACAGAAGGGCAGCATCTCACTGGGGTTTCAATTCACAACTCCCTAAAGGCTTGGTGTTGAACATTTTTATGCTTATTTGCCATTTATCTTTTTCTTTTTAAAAGATTTTTATTTATTTAGGCATATAAGAACTGGGGTGTTGGCCAGAGGTGCGGGGCGGGGGTTGATAGGATTCCCCAGAGACAGCGTGGGGAGCAGAATAGGTGGATCTACTGAAATCCACTGCTGAGGGGAGCAGCGGGCAAGTCAGGAGAGGTCTGCTGTGCCATGTGGGTAGCTCCCTGGCTGGGGGTTGAACTTGTGCTGCAGTGACTGCCGATAGCTTCATGGTGCTGAGACTTCACCCCTTGCGCCACCAGGGAGGCCCCCTTCTTCAACATCTTGTTGACTTTATGAGCTTCTTTTCTTTTGTCTTTGCGAATTTCTTGCCTCTCCATATAAAATTTAGAATCAGTTTGGTGACACCTGCAGAATAACTTGCTAGGATCTTCACAGGGATTGTGTTGAATCCATAGGTCAAGCTGGGAAGAACTGACATCTTGACAGTTGTGAGTCTTTCTCTCCAGGAAGATAAACTATCTCCCTATTTATTTAGTACTGTGATTCTGTCATCGGAATTTTAAATTCCCCTCATATATATCTTGACATATTTTGGTAGATTTATATCTATTTAATTTCAAGAGGCTGTTGAAGGTGGGGGCCTGTGCTGATCGATTAACATAGATCTATTAAATTCCCCGGGGCACATGTTCAGGGGGTGGTACCTCTGCTGTGAGCACAGTGACCACCGGCCCCTCCATTAGACAGGCTCCCCTAGAGGAGGGGCAGGCCCCATTTGTTCTGTCACAGTGGCTGGCACAGCGCCTGATGTCGATGCCATGTATTTGAGGGGGAAAGTCTTGCCCAGGATAAGTCCCCAAGTGGTCCTGTGAGTGATGCAGGATTCAGAGCAGGTTCGGATCTTTGAAAGTTGTAGCAGAGAGACTGGTCTTATTTCCCTTTGTTTAGCTTTAATTTTGAAAGAAAAATTGCAAACATATCACGAAGTTCCCATCAACTCTTTTCCCACTTCCCTTACGACATCTGCATGGCCATGGCATGGTTAAGTCACTACGCTACAGATCCACTGATCTCACTGGAATTTTATCTCTTTCTTACTCGTGTGCTTTTTCTGGTCCAAGGTCTAATCCATGATCTCAGTTAGCAAGATCTCATTCCAGGATGCAATTCACCACCATCTCCTCCCATCAGGGTTCGTTTCTGTCTTTCTAATCTTTTTTTTTTATTTCAAAAAAATTCCTTGTGTAGAAGAGCTGGGGTATAGGCCAGAGGTGCAGGGGGTAAGAGGATTCACCAGAGACAGAGTGGGGAGCAGAACAGGCAGATCTACTGAAATACGCTGTTGAGGGGAGAAGCGAGGAGGCAGGAGAGGTCTGCTGTGCCATGTGGGTAGCTCCCTGCCCGGGGATCAAACTCAGACCTTCATGGTGATAGCACTGAGACTTAACCCCTAGGCCACCAGGGAGGCCCAACTTTTTTTTTTTAATCTACAACATGGATTCTTTTTTTAATAAAGATTTATTTATTTATTTATACATGCACTGGATACAGTCAGAAGCGCGGGAGGGTGAGAGAAGTCACCAGAGCCAGAGCAGGGAGCAGAGCAGGCAGAAGGACCGAAGGACACTGCTGAGGGGAGCAGCGGGCGGCAGGAGAGGTCTGCGCGCCATGCGGGACCCTCCTCCGGTGGTCGGGGAGCAGCCGGGGATCAAACTGGTGCTGCAGAAGCTGCGGGGAGACCCGAGGCCCAACTTTTATAATCTTGACTCTTTGTTGTTTCTTGGGTACAGAAGATGCTCAGATCAGGTGATTTTTCTGGACTGGTAGGAACTTGATTAAATTTGTTTCACACTTATTCTGGAATCTAAATCAACTTGGAATCTGGAAGGTTCAGTACGTTGATCTTTGGCATCACCTTCCAGCACATCATCTGGCATCACCTGGGCACGGCAACAGGCACAAGATTGCCACCATTTCCGGTCTGGCTTGTGTGGTCCTGTCGACCTCTGAAGCATTGAAACATTCTGTCTGCAGGGAAGTTGATTTCGGAGAGCAGTCTTGTCAGGATGTCTGTTATTGCTCACGTGGTGCTTACTGTCCATTTAGAAAGTTCTGGGCTGGTCCTCAGTTCTCTCGGCACAGAACACCCTGCATGCCTCCTTTTGAAGGCACCTCCTCTTCCAATTTTTTCATGTGAGAATTGATTTTTTAGGCACTAAATACATAGCATCTGTTCTGCCACAGATCATGTTCCCGCACGTAATAAGACCGTGCTGATAGGACTGAGGCTGCTGGCCTCTTCCTGTGCCCACATTTTATCGTCACAGATATTTTCCTTTGTCACTGTCTGGTGTCACCCTCAGATCTCTTTTGACTGGCTCATTCCAAAAGGGAGAGAGATTTCTCTAAGGCCTGAGCCAGTGAAATGAACAATTGTCTGACCAGGTGACGTCCCTGCTGGAAGTCTCCCGGGCAGGAGGCAGCTGGGGGTGATCCATTTTCCCACCTGCAAGAGTCTTGCATTTAATGCATCCACTGATAACCACAGTCAGTGACGTCCCACACCCCAAGGCTGTGAGCTCCTGACTTGCTGTAGACCCAGGTCACGCGTCTTCTAAAGACAAGTGGAACCTGGGAATGCTGATGTCCCCTCCACACCCATTTCTTGGTTCCAATGAGAGCATTGAAGTCCCGCAGGGATGCACCTTATATGGAGCAGTGTGGCTGTAGATTGGGCTAGTGCTAGAAGGCTCCATGGGATGCGTATCTCAGCCACATCAATGAAGAAGACAGTGACCTCAACTTGGCCTTGTAAGCAACAGGAAAAAGGAAACAAAATAGTCCTGAGAGACCCCACCTCCTTCTCCTGCACCATGGGCAAACCCCAAGTTGGTCAGAGGAGAGAGTGGAATTCTGATTTTCACACCCATTGGTCATAGTTTTTCAGGGCAACCAGTGGGACCAGCCACTGGGTAGTCCTGCCCCTGACTTTCTGGTTCTGTGTGGGAAGGTGTGTGCTCTGGGACAGGTGCTGGCCCAGCCGTTCTACTCAGGCTTGGTCCCCACTCTGCCCTGTGTGCCAGCCACCTCCTCCCTATTGGTGACCCTGCTCGTGGCGTTTTGGTTCAGCCTAAGTAACAACTTGTCCCAGGAAGCAGGTGACCAGGAAGGTGGCCAGTAGACTGCCCACCACATGCTCACCTGCCCCGCTCTGCCCCCTCCCCTCCCCCAGTGCAGATCACCCTGCCCCACTCCATGAGCATGACGGCTCCCGACGGCACCAACTACATCGCCGAGCAGATGCACTTCCACTGGGGTGGTGCATCCTTGGAGATCAGTGGCTCCGAGCACACCATTGACGGGATGAGATACGTGGCTGAGGTAACTTGGGAACCCCGAATAGGTCTAAAAAGAATGGGACAGTCAAGTCACACCCTGAGATTGACTTTATTTTCCAACCATTCACAGCTATTCATTGATCATGGGGGTTCAGGCAGGGTCCCTTCACCCACAGAACTCACAGATCATACAGATGGGCCCAAAATGCCAGAAGCAGGGTCACCAGCCCAGGAGTGGGGTGCATACATTTGTTGGGTTCATCTGGCTTTCTGTGTGTTTGATTTCTCTGGGTTCCTCCTCTTGCTTAGAGCTGACCTGAGGCTGAACTGAGGTTAATGGTGGTCTCCTGGGGCCAGGGGGCTCATGCCCACTCAACAGGGACCTCTGGAGAACCCACGGCCTCACGTGATCCCTCCAACTCTGTCTGGAGGGAGGTGGGGTCAGGAAAATGCCCAGAATCCCACTCATGCTCCTTCTAGTCTTGGTGGAGTGTCTGGTCTTGATAGATCTTGTACCCCGGATGGAGGGAAATGGAGGTCAGATATGACTGTGTGGGACAGTCTGAGGCCTTGCATGAGCATCTGACTTTTCCTCCTTCTCTGAGAACTTGCAGTGTTGGAGCTCTGTAAGAACTTCCCTTGATGTACCCTCTCTTGCCCCACAGATCCACGTCGTTCACTACAATGCTAAATATGGCAGCTTTGATAGAGCTCAGAGTGCCCCGGATGGCCTGGCTGTGCTGGCCTCACTCATTGAGGTAGGCCAAAAATACATGTTTGAAGTTCTAGATTGCTGTCCAAACAGGTATTATGGGTGGGTGTCAGGTCTTCCTTCCTGTTCCTCCTCGCTATTCCTGAGCTCACAATTCTTGGAAACCCTGACTGGATGAAAGATGGACCCTTTTTCCAGCCCTTGCTCACATTCACTGTGCTCCTTCTGTTCTCAACCTTGAAGACCTTGGGCAACATGGACAAGGTGACAGAAAGCACTGGGATCACAGAAGTGTCGACTGGGGTAAACTGGCCTGAGGGCAAGGGGCAGCTTGCCACCCACCCAGCAAGCAACACCTGTTTTTCTAGGAAAGTAGGAAGGTGGGACTTATCACTGCGTGGTGAGAAGCAGTCACTGACTCCAACCCTCTCCAGACAAGCATTAAGTTGGATAAAATTGTCAAAGACTACCAGATCAGAGCCCTGGAAATGGTCCGAAGGCACCACAAGGCATTGATTTGTGAAGAAAATAGATTTTTGGGTCAGAACAGTGAGAGTCTGGGCTCCTTGACTGGGGCTATTATACTCTCCATCCTCCAACTTAGAAGGTAGTTTTATCAGGACAGGAAAACCAGTAGCTTTACTGCCTGGGGGCGGGGGACTGACTTGATTTGGGGTGCAAATTGAAAACCCATGCCAGCAGGCTCTTGGAAATATAGCAAACAGCAAAACAGACAGAAAACACAGAGGGAAATCTCAGAGACCTGGTCGTTGAGGTTGCATGGCCAGCTGGGGCAAGGGGAAAGTGACACACAGCAACTCAGCAGGGAGATCTTGGCCACGGGAGAGCCACGGAAGGTCTGTGGAAGCAGCCTACAGAGGGGGGAAGTAAAAGGAGAGACAGACTCAAGAGCTGGCTCAACTCTGGGTGTGCTTCTCTGCGCTCACGCAGACCCATTGCAGAGGGTACAAATCCCATGTACTTGAGGGTATGAGAACCAGTTCTGCTAAAGTCACCGACTGATCACAAAGCTATGCTGATCCTTGGTGATGCTTGGAAATTTAGGGTAAAAAGAAAAAAAAAGATTTAAGACTTGAGGAGGGACATGGACCACTGCATGCCGCTGGGGGAATATACCCTGCAGATCAATACCAGGAGAGTTACCAAACAGACACACAAAATGAAACACCCTCAGGGCCATTTAAGAAACCAGAAGCCAGATTTGCTACTTCACATTATTTAAAATGTCCAGTTTTCAACAAAAAATTTGGGTATGCAAAGAAATAGGAAAATACGATGAATAGTTGGGGGTGTGGGAGAGCAGCTATAGAAACTGACTCTGAGTGGAGCTGGATTGTACTTTAGAACTAAGACATATGTGGTCAAAGGATTACCAGAAAGTATGTTCAAAGAATTAAAGGAAAATATGGTGACAATGACTTAAAAAAGAAATCTCACTTGAGAAACAGAAATTATAGGGCCTCCCCTGTGGCGCAGTGGTTGAGCGCTGGGTTGCGAAGCTGCCCGCAGCCTCTGCAGCGCCGGTTCGATCCCCAGGTGCTCCCCGGCCACTGGAGGAGGGTCCCACATGGTGCGCAGACCTCTCCTGCCGCCCGCTGCTCCCCTCAGCAGTGTACTTCGGTCCTTCTGCCTGCTCTGCTCCCTGCTCTGGCTCTGGTGACTTCTCTCACCCTCCCGCGCTTCTGACTGTACCCAGTGCATGTATAAACAAAATGAACAAACAAATAAATAAAATAAAATAAAATAAATGCCTCTATAAAAAAAAAACAAAAAACCAGAAATTATAAAAATGCATCATACGAAAAGTCTAGAGCTGAATTATAAACAAAATGAAAAATTCACTCAGGCTGAGCGGTGAGACCAAGCTCTCTCCCTCACGATGAGTCTGACTGTGGCTGACACTGCCCCTCAGGCACCTGAGGATATTTGAACAGTGACTTCCAGCCATTCCCTGAGGGCATTGCCAGTCACCAGGAAGGTCCTAGAAGCTGCCCAAATGCCTCAGATCTTGTTCCCCTGGAAGATATTAGTGGCTTCAGTGTTTGGTGGCAAAGAACGGCTAGATCTGGTGAGCTGTCTTGGTCCTTGTAGCTCTACCCAATCAAGCAGGACACTAAATAGCTGGATGAGCAGAGGCAATTCTGGGGGGGTTCTCCCCCTTTTAGGCTGACTTCTCTGTGTTTCTCCTACAGGCCCAGGAGTTTGTGGAAAACACCTATTACAGCAAGTTCCTTAAACACTTGAATAAGATTAGGTATCCAGGTAAGGGAGCCAACAGTGGTTTTATCCAAATATCTATTAAAGTCTATGCTTTCACTTCTTTGGGTTATATGCCCTGAAACGGAATTAATCATATGGTAATTAATTTTTGAGAAACCACCATATTGTTTTCTATATTAGCTTTGCCATGATCTGAATTCTTGACTCACTTAAATTTATACCAATGAAACTAAATCTATGCGAAAGAGTCCTTTAGAAAGTTGTATATTGCTTTCCAATAACAATAAAATTTATAAGTCTTTGGCCTACTAGTGGAATTATGCTCTACTAGACTTCAAGGCCTTGGTTAAATAAGCCTATTTGTATATATACAAGCTTATATATATATATATATACAAGCCTATTTGTATATATCAAAACTATATGCCCTTTGCCACAAAAATGTAGAGTGTTCGGGGAAAGTGAGGTAAAATTCAACTCAACTCCATGTTGCTTTGATGGTGTCATATTGAGCTTCGTGCTCAGGGTCACTGACATGAACAAAACAGGGGCTGTCTAGATGTACTGATGGGTGCTGTGCTGTGAGGCTCCAGAAGCCCCAGGGATGTCCCTCTCCCCACGCCCACCAGTGGCTAAGCGTGGTTCCTGATGGGCATGGCGGGAAGAGCTCAGGACTGGATGCCCATACCTGGACATGTGCTTGGTCCTGATTCTGCCTTTTTAGACTCTGACTACCCACATCTAACTGAGCCCAAATCAAGGGATTTTTGATTTTTTTGAGGGCACTTACCCAGAACCCCTATGATTCCTAATTAATTTCATTTATCGTAAATGAAATTATGCTGTGCATGGTGATGATGATGGTGATGATACACCCAGGAGCACTTTCTTATTTGCTGACTCAACACCTGCACTTTATAAACATATTACCTCTCCCCTCAGAAAGCTGATTTTCTCCTCTTTACAGAGGAGGAAGCAGACTTAGAGGAGAGAGCACCCAGCCAAGTCTACTCAGTAAGGAGGATGTAGGCTGAGTTTCTCTCTCCAAGTCTTTGCTCTTGACCTTTTCTGGGAAACAGGAAAGTAGGGAAATGTTTCCCAGTGATCAGCTTTTATGCTATTCTGATTAAATCAGGAGATTCCAACCTGGAGAGGCCTAAGCCTGAGCTGTTCTTCAAGTGGGCAGCAGTTGTCCTGAACGTTCCTTTATGTTTTGTCCCCTCGGCTAGGACAAAACACAGTTCTAGAAGGCCTTGACATTATTGACATGCTGCCTGAGAACACGCAACACTACTACAGGTACCAAGGATCGCTCACCACTCCTCCCTGCACTGAGAATGTCCAGTGGTTTGTGCTGGCAGATCGTGTCAAGCTCTCCGCAGCACAGGTAAGACGTGGCATAGCTTCACCCAAATCTCTCTGTCTGCCAAAGGGGAGGGTGGGAGCCAAGTGGGGAGGGGCCCAGTAGACTATGGTGGAGGATTATTGGTGCTTTGGTGATGAGCGAGGTATGAAAACATACATTTGTGGAGGTATGAACTTATACTCCTAAAACATATAGTGTTGTAAATGGTAACTGCAACAAACATAATTTAAAAAAGTCACTAGAGAACAATTAAATAAAAGGATGGAGGGGCCTCCCTGGTGGCTCAAGGGGTTAAGACGCAATCTATGAAGCTATCTGCAGCCACTGTAGCAAGGGTTTGATCCCCGGCCAAGGAGGTGACCCACATGGCACAGCAGACCACTCCTGACTCGCCCGCTGCTCCCCTCAGCAGTGTATTTCAGTCAATCTGCTTGTTCTATTCCCCACTCTGTGAACAGAATTCTTTTGCCCCTACACCTCTGGCCTGTACCCCAGTTTTTGTATGCATAAATAAATCTTAAAAAAATTTTAAAAAAAGGATGGATAGCTTCATATTTAGTTTTTTACCATGCTAAAATGCATATTAAAGAAAGCAGCTGTATTAGTCATCCCTGTTCCCCTGCATAGAATGGGTGCATAATGTTGAATTGAATAAAGGGTGAGTGTTACTGAGGCTGCAAAGAACAGCTGATCTTTCTTAGTGATGCTCTGTCTAAGGAGCCAATGCTTCTTAAATTCTTCATTTCCTTACTTTAGGAAAAGATGGGAAGACCCTTAATCAAAGATGCCCACACATAAAAATGTTGCCCCCGATGCCAAGAAAAGCAAATGTAAATCATCTCTAGAAAAATGGACCTTAGACCCAAAGTTAGAATGTCCATAAATAAATTTACCTGAAACAAGTGCAATTAAGAAAGATCACAAAATACAGAAGGAAGACACAATGAGAGTCTTCCCTGGCTGGGGATCGAAATCAGGCTGCGGGGGTGATGGTGCTGAGACTTAAGCTCTAGGCCAGCAGGGTGGCCCTAATTGATGGACTGATAGGACAATTAATATAAAATAAGAATGTTTAATATGTATTAGGGAATAAGAGTTTTAAATATTAGGAAAGTACAAAAAAGTATAAAAATGACAAAGTAGGCTTAGAAAAAATAAACAAGCAGAATTCTAGAAATGGAAACATAGTAACTAAAATGGACAATGTGATGAGTGTGTTCAATAGCATGTTAGATACAGTTCAAGAAAGAATTAGAAAATTGGAAAATAGAGCTCAGAAAGTTATCCAGGCAACAGCACAGAGAAAGAAATATGAAAAATAAGTAAAGAGACAGAGAATATAGTGGAAAGGTTTGACAGGTGTCTTAGTTGAACGAGAAGAGAGGCAGGAGAGAGAAGAGGCAGGTTTGATGAAATATTGATAGGCTATTTTCCAGAAGAGTTGAAAGACACCAAGTCAGAGAGTCAGGAAACCCAGTGAGCCAATGTGAATAAAAAGAAATCCACATTAAGCACATCACCTTGAAGTTACAAAACATTCAAGACAAGGAGAAGACTAAATCTTTGTAAAAATCAGCTAGAGAGAAAAGGAGAACTAGTAGAACAAAAGTTGATTCAGCAGTGACCAAGACAGTCAGAAAGCAGTGGGAAATTATTTTCGAAGCACCAAGAGCAAGAAATATCCAACCTAGAATTGAATTTGTAGCAAACATATCTTTGAAGGCAATAGACAGAAGATACACATTTTCATAAAAACAAAAATTGAGTCTTCCAATTGATAGTCTCTGATTTCTTCTTTCTCTCCTCCTACTATTGAGCAAATATTCACAGCGAAAGACTGAAAGAGATTGACTTAAGAAATTAGGAAATTAGGAAATTGGAAGAATGAGTGAATATTCTGCCTGACACATGGCACCCAAGCTCCTCTGGGTTGGAGGTGTCTTGCCTTTGTTTTATTGGGGTTCTACAAATCCAAGCTCTAGTTCGACTGCAAATTTATTTATTTTGTAAATATTCATTTAGTAGAAGAACTGGGGTGTAGGCCAGGGTTATGGGGGTAAGAGAGGATTCACCAGAGACAGAGTGGGGAGCAGAACGGGCGGATCGACTGAAATCCACTGTTGAGGGGAGCAGCGGGGAGACAGGAGAGGTCTGCTGCGCCATGTGGTCAGCTCCCTGGCTGGGGATCGAAATCAGGCTGCAGCGGTGATGGTGCTGAGACTTAAGCCCTAGGCCAGCAGGGTGGCCCTAATTTCTGAAGTCACCTAGTGCCTCTTCCCCTCCATGTCACTTCCTGTTGCCCACAGATATTGAAGATGGAGAACACCTTACTGAATCATCAAAATGAGACCCTCCACAATGATTACCGCAACACCCAGCCCATAAATAACAGAGTGGTGGAATCCAACTTCATGGATCAGTATCAGGCCGATCCGAGTGAGTGAGATCAACTCTTATTTTTTTGCAATTTGCTGACTCTTGTTTTCTTCCTCCTCTGGATGGGCTCATCTCTTCTGGCAAGAGTAAGGGAAGGGAGGGCCTCCCCGGTGGCGCAGCGGTTGAGCGCTGGGTTGCGAAGCTGCGCGCGGCCTCTGCGGCGCCGGTTCGATCCCCGGCTGCTCCCCGGCCACCAGAGGAGGGTCCCACATGGCGCGCAGACCTCTCCTGCCGCCCGCTGCTCCCCTCAGCAGTGTACTTCGGTCCTTCTGCCTGCTCTGCTCCCCGCTCTGGCTCTGGTGAATTCTCTCGCCCTCCCGCGCTTCTGACTGTACCCAGTGCTTGTATAAACAAAACAAACCAGCAAACAAATAAATAAAGCATGCCTCTATAAAAAAAAAAAAAAAAAAAAAAAAAAAAAAGAGTAAGGGAAGGGAGGGTGGCTGGAGGCTCGGGTGGCCTGGCCTGTGCAGGGCTTGGGCAAGAGGACAGGGCTCATTTTCCCAGTCGAGGGCGCGGGTCAGGGCGACAGTGAGGGTAGGCCACGGGTCATGGCCAGAGACAGCAGGACAAGTGCGATGGAGCAACATCCAGATGATCTCACAGCACACAGGCTCAAGGTAACGTTATTAAACCCAACACATAATTTTCCAATTATCTTGGTCTGTGTACGAACCCCAGTCCCAGCTCCCCCTGCAATTCTCTCAAGGTGGGATTGACTTGGGGGTCATTCTCAGACCCCAGGACCTGGAAGTATGTCCAACTCAGCCTCCACTGGACCCTCTAACCTTCTAGGTCAGGCTCCAGCTGCCTTGCTGGCTTACCTCCTCATTTCCTATGATTGCAAGAATGTAAATATTCTGCAATTCTCCCATCTTTATTTTGCTTGTTTCTTAGCAAAGTGTGGTGAGTTAGACACACTTCCTGAATTCACTGTCTTTATTTTTATCTACTTCTTTTAACCATTTCTGATACGTTTACATCCTCCAATACAATAGAATTCATCTTTAATCAATATTACCTGATCTTGATTCCTGTTCAACACTGAAATTTCCATACTTATCACCTCCTCACCCCCCAATACAGGTCCTTTCGTGGGTTTCCCCCATTTTCCCTTCCTGGTTCATTCATTGTTTTCCTTGCATCAATTTGCTTCACTAATACAATATGAGCAAGAGTGAAAAAATGACACCAGCCGTAACTAGGATTTCTCCAGATTGCAGTCTAAAGGACATGAATTCCTTTCCCCAAGGGCGGCGCCCCCTGACAGTCCAGATGTTAGCAGGCTGCAACGGGAGCTCTGACCCTGATCTGGTGCTCTGGTCATTCTGCCCGACTCCTGTTTTCCTGTGATAACTTACACTCTTGGCTAAGGGGCGCCCACGGTGTAGCTTCCACACACCACATCTCACATGCTCTTCCCACCCGAGCCTTTCCAATTTGCCCTCGCAAGGAACTCAGGTGTCCCAGATGCCGCTTCTTAGACCAGACTGCTCTGTACTGCCGTTTGCCTGCGTGTCTGCTGGGGCCCGTCCTTCGGAGGCTTGCTGCTCCTGCAGGATGGCTTCCTCCGCATCCCGCAGACTGTAAGAAGACTTCTGTAAGGGGCAGGAATGGCCACTGAGCAGGTTTTCTGATCCAGCAGACCGGGTAAAGGAGGAGTCAGAGACCTCAGTGGTTTTGCAGGCTTTTATTGGATTACCAGGTACATGGCAGGCAGGGGTGCTAGGGGGCCGGGATGCTGGCAGGCCTCCCAACCCCCAGCAAATCCGCACTCTCTCTGGGCTCACTGGCGTTCTCTGCTTCTGCTTCTTTGCTTCTCTCTTGGCTTCTCTTCGGCTTCTGCTGGCGTCCCCGTGACGCCGCCCTTAAAAGCCCAGTCTCAGCCCAGGTGAATCCCATCTACCTAGGCCCACACCCTGCTCCAGGTGCCGCCATCAGGCATGCATTCAGGACCTCAAGGATCCATCATCTCTCCTGATGGTGGGAGGGCAGAAAAGCCTGACATTTTTATTACCCTACAACTTCCCACCTTCAACAAGGGAGTGCTGAATGGCGCTTCCCTTTGCCGATAATTCAGAGAACCGGGCATGGCTGAGCTCCAGCGAGACCGCAGGCCCAGGCGTGTGTCTGGCCGTGCCTCTCTCCAGCCACTCCCCGTTGCCCCCACACCCACCGTCTCCGGTGACATGTCACAGTTCTAATCAATTCCACCCCATGTGAGTTAACGAGATCAACCTGCCTTGAGGAACATCTGAGGAGACAAGGCTCATTATAAACGCTTAAACCTAAATTCCTACGCAATGAAGATGCTTGAGGTTAATGGGATGGGAACACAGAGGCCGCTCTTGGGACTCAAAACTATGTCCCTTAAGCACACGTGTGGGGGATGGGGGAGGCCGCCTCACCCTCTGTTCTCATGGGTCCTTCAGTGTTTTCTCCTTTCCTGTGAACTTGTCTTTTTCTATTCCAGGGCTTCAGATAGAGGCTAAACTAAAGAAACTGGTGGATGAGACCCAGTATGACATTCTTAAAAACACTAAAGCAAAGAAAAAAAAGCATGGATGGGTAATAGCCTGAAGCAGAGCTGTGGGGGCGAGGCACCCTCGGGCCGCCCCCTGCGAGTCCCTGGATCACACGCATCCTGAAGGCGCACCTGTGGAATTTTCTGATTAAAATAGGGAAAGCTATTTTCTGTGAAAGGAATGTGTGGTTTGGATGTAGGAGGTGGACGGGGGGCGTCCAACACGAGTGGAAATGACTGGAATCGACATTTAAAGGAAATGGAACCCCACGGTCGTCCCCCTCAAATCAAGCATGTCAATCTAAATGCTAACCCATCCAGATCTTGCCTTTAGTATGTAGATGGAATAAAATAACTGGAAATGTCATTGAAAATGTCCTCTGTTCTCTTGTGTGACTTCAAATCACCCTCCTTGGCACTGCCCAAGGCAAGGGCCGGGCATGGCGAGTGGGCGGGAGGGCTGGGGCCAGGCGAGCTCCAGAGGCTCCAGCAATGGCGGGGCTTCCAGACCCAGGATCAAGGAGAAGGGGCCTCTCTTTCACGTGCTTCTCGGGTGGGGAGCAGGCCCTGTGCTGTGGATACAGGAAAGACGAGGCCTGGGAGTGGGCTGCGAGGCGGCACAGAGCCCCTGAGGCAGTCCTTGCGGGTCCAGCGAGCCTGCGCCCGCAGTCACGAGGCCGGGGTTCCAGCACTGGTTCTGAGACTTGCCTGCCTTGTGGGGTACGAGATGACCCTCTCTTAGGGCTGCGTGGTGAGGAGCTGGGAGGACCGGCGGGCCAGGGGAGCTTCACAGACCCACCTCGCGTTTTTGCCCCGTCCTCCCATCCTCCCTGGCCCCACCGTCCTCCTGGTCTCTGCGCTCACCCGCCCCCTCCTTCCCTGCTGCGTTTGTCGGTGTTTGTTCCTTGAGGCCCAAGTGTTTTCACCCGTGACCTCCCTGCGGGGTGACCTCAGGCAGCCCCCGAGCGGGCTCATTATCGTCCTCAGTTTTCAGAGAAAGAACCAAGCGGCGGAAAGGCCAGTGCCCAGCCCAGTTTCTCTTAACTGCAGAGTCTTTGTCTTCATTTATCCCACCCCTCTGTGCCCAGGTGTGGGGCTGAGTACTGGGGTTGAGGACGCCCCGGTCCTCGGATCCCAAGCATAGAGATAGGACAGAAATTTAAGTAACCGATCGGAGGCGCCCCTTGGCGTGACGGCTCTGCAGAGCGGCCGGTGCTTGGTGTGGGTTTGGGGGTGCACAGGAACCCCTGGTGAGCCAGGCAGGGAGGGCACTGGAGGCCTGGGGACAGGCCCTGACTTATGGGGAATCACAGAAGGCAGAGCAGGTGCTGCACCGGGCACCAGGGTCCGGGTGGCGCGGGCAGGCCCACCTGCCTGCCCCATGAGGGCCAGGCTGGGCATCTCCGGAGCAGAAGCTGCACAAGGGCCCTTCCTCGGGCTCTGGCGCTTCAGGGCATCCGTGTTTCCCTGTGGTTTTATGTGGCGCTTAAACAGAGATGCTGAGAAATAAACTACCCCTCAGAAACAGCCCGTTGTCTGTTCCCCGTGTTCCCGGGGATGTTCCTTTCCCCAGAGAGCTTCTGAAAGGTCTCCTGTGCTGGTGCCATTTTGTGAGAAGCTGCAGCAAAGGCGCTCCTGGCCAGGAAGCTGCCCTCCGCCGGACGCTGCAGGGATGGCGGGTCCGCGCTCAGCGATGCAGGGCGGTGACAGGACGCAGGGACAGCGGGGGCCTGACCGCTGCCTTCCCACACAGCGAGATGCGGAGCTCTGCCTTGGTCCTGGCTCCTCTTGCCTCATGGCCTGCTTTTGGAATCTCAAAGCCCGTCAGGCCTCTTGGAGGGCCGGTTGGCGCTGCCTGTCAGCGGGCGGTCAGCCAGCAAGCGCCCCCCTAGCGCCAGAGGATGGTTCTCAGATGGGGCCCCTGTGGCCCGGTCAGAGCCCATCCCACAATCTGGGGGAGGGGCTCAGCCACAGCGTGCACAAAGCTAAATCTAGCCCCCCCAAACTCATAAAGGATCTGGGATCCCCAGAAGACGTATGTCACGTCTCCCTCTCCCGAAGGTCTCTCCTAGATGTCTCTTCATTCTCCAGTGTCCTCCACTTCCACTGACCCCCAACCCTGGGTCAGGGCACCGTCATCCCCTTCCCAGACACTAAGGCAGCCACCTGCTGGGTCTCCTTGCACCCCACAGGCCGGTCGCTTTTAGGGATACAAGTGCCGCTCCCTACACTTGGGTGATTTGCGCCCATTTTCTGTGCTACTAAGCAATTTTTTTAAAAAGGGAAACCCGACAGTCACGGATGAAATTTGAGCGAGGGGTCTGGGCAGGCTGACAGAGGAGACCCCCTGGGGTTCCCAGCTCGCCCCAGGACGCACAGGGGCTCTGCTCCATGGCCCTCAGCAGGCCCGGGAGTGTGTGTGGGGTTCACACTTCCAGCAAGTTCCAGATCGTGAGGCGGACGGGACACCTGGGCCGCTGGGGGCTCCTTGCTGTGCTTCTGGAAGCACCGGGTGGGGGTCTTGGTTACTCGCTCTAATCCGCTTTGCTCTTTAAGGAATTATTTTATCCAAGACTTTTCAGAGACAGAAAATCCAGATCAAATAGGTTTTAGCAACAAAGGAAAACAATTGGTCACCTACCTGAACTTCAGGTACCTTCAGGGACGCCTGGCTTCAAGTTCAGGGGACCCCCGTCTCATACCTTGGGGTGGTTCTGCTCCCCTCTCCACAGGTCTGCTCATTCCCGGCAGCTCCAGGCCCTCTCCTCTCTGCTCAGCAGCCGAGGCGGGAGCTGGGGCACAGGCCGCTGTGCACAGTGAGGCCCCGGGCAAGAATACCTGGGGGGACGGGCGAGTAGGAGAGGATCCACCAGGTGAGGGGGAAGGAAGGCCCCTGCGCTTGTCCTGGATGGAGGCGGAGGAGTGAGGAGCTCCGCCCCAGCCCCTCGGGCTCCAGCTGCCCCTCGTTAGGGTTCATTTTCACATTCCCTGCAAATTAAAAGAACCCAAACCAACAGCAAAAGAAGAAAAAAGGAGAAACTAACCCCCAAACCCTATGCCACCTCCTGGCACCAGGTATTGCAATGTGGTGGGAATATTAGAGGATCTTGTTAAAAACTTTTTCTTTGCCGTCCACAGCTCAAAGGACTTGACCCCTTGGAGCTCCCGCCAGGTGACCGGGTGATGGCCAAGATGTTACTGACAAGGGCCCTTCTTTGCTTCGAGGGGGCACCCAGGGCCAGTGCAGGCTCTTGCGCCGCTGGCCTCTGTGGCATCACCTGCGGCCTTGCATGCAGGAGGTGCTTGGGGGCGCGGGCGTGGGGCACACGTGCGTGATGGAGACACCTGGAGTGTGGCGTGGGCATGCGTAGGTGGGCACACCTGAGCCTGGAGACGGAGCAAATAAGTGGGGCGAGGATGGAGCGCTGGAGAGACCCCGGGAGAACGGCAGAGGGAGTCCAGGGACAGTGAAGATTTGCCGGGAAGATTCCTGGCCCCTCGGTGCCCCCGCCCGCTGCCTGCGCTGCCCCTGGTTGCCGCACTGCAAAGGGTGTGGGAGGGTCATTAAAAGCCTGAAAACACCACTGAGGGCCCCGGGACTCTCCTGTGTCCGCTCTGCCCCGTGCCTGCCTGCACCGCAGTCGACTCTGGGAGCAGCGGCTGCTCCGGGACAGCGTCTGCCCGCGGGGAGACGGCACAGTGCCTGACGGCGGGATGTCAAGACTGAGCCCACCTCGCGAGGGGCCTCGGAGGTGCCTGAGGACAGGACAATGGCCGGGATGAGAGGACAGCGAGGACAGAGGGCCACTGGGCTCGGGGGCGGGGGTGGGGGGCTGTGCAGGAGGACGCTTCACCTGCCACAGCGTCTGCCAAGGGCGAGCTGCTCGGCTGAACACGGGTGACTTCACGTCCACGGGGGCCGAGCAGTGACAAGTGGGCCTCGTTTGGGTTCTCGGAAGCAGCCCGAGTCAAGGGTTGCGGGGAAAATAGTTCATTCGGAGGAAAATATAGCCCAGGGGCCTCCCTGGTGGCCCAAGGGGTCAGGACACATGACTATGAAGTTCTCACCAGCCACTGCAGCACGAGTTCCATCCCTGGCCAGGGAGCTACCCACATGGTGCCGCAGACCTCGCCTGTCTCCCTGCTGCTCCCCTCAGTGTATCTGCCTGTTCTGCTCCCCACTCTGTCTCTGGTGAATCCTCTCACCCCCCGCACCTCTGGCCTGTACCCCAGTTCTTATATACATAAATAAGTGGATCGTTAAAAGAAAAAAAAAATAGACCAGAGCTGTAGCCCCAAAAGTGAGTCAAGGAAATGGGTTGAACTCATCCAGAGTGACCTGCAGCCTCCACCTGGGGTGGGGGTGGGGGGCGGGTCTCTGTCTCAGGGAGCTTCAGACAAAGCTTCCTGACAAGAGCAGAAGGGCAGACCCCGCGGGCACATGAACCCCCAGCAGTTCTTCCAGGTAGCTGGGCGCTTATTAGGTCACTGTTCAGATAGGAAAGTGAGAGAAGCCAACACAGTGGGAACCAGACAGGGCCCGTGCTCAGCCTTATTACCAGACAGTGCGTGTTCTTGCCGCGCGCACCGGCTGATGAGGCCGCACAGGGAGGCAGCAGCTGCTCCAGCTGAGGGTCCCCGACCGCGAATCAAACCCAATCAACGTGACCCAGCATCTCTATACACCGCAGAATGACCACAAGTCTAGTTCCAGTCTTCACTGTTTTACTTCATCATTACTTTACATCACATTTTTAACTTTCAGGATTTATTTCCTTGGCAACTTCCAAGAATGCTCTACAAAATCATAGACTGTAGTTACCACACTATACATAACCTCTCCAGTTGTTTGTCTTATAACCAGAAGTGTGTACTTACCTTTCTACCTTTGTCCATCTAGATACGAGCCTTTTTAGTGATAAAATTTGCAAATGTTTTGACCAGTCTGTCTTGTCTTTCCACCCTCATAGCAGTGTCTACAAAGAGCAGAAGGCCTTCATTTTGTCAAAGTCCATCCAATTTATTGATATCTTCTTCTGTGGATGGGTTTTGGTGGTGTTTTTGGGAAACCCACGCTCACAGATACTTATCTCCTCTGTTGTATTCTGGAAGTGCATTTCTTTACTCAAGTATAGTTTGGGTTTTAATTTAGGCCTATGATCCATTTTGAGTTAAATTTTACAGATGATGTGAAGTATGGATAAAATTTTCATTTTTTAAAAAGATTTATTTATTTTTGCATACAAGAACTGTGGTGTAGGCCGGAGGTGCGGGGGGTGAGAGGGTCCACCAGAGACAGAGTGGGGAACAGAACAGGCAGACTTACTGAAATCTGCTGCTGAGAGAGCAGCGGGGAGACAGGAGAGGTCTGCTGCGCCATGTGGGTTGCTCCCTGGCCAGGGATCAAACTCGTGCGGCAGTGGCTGCGGACAGCTTCATAGTGCTGAGACTTAACCCCTTGTGCCACCAGGGAGGCCCAAATATCATTTTTTTTTTTGCATATGGATATAATTGCCCCAGCACCTTTGTTGGAATTACTCTCCTGTCACCATTCAATGTTTCTGTAAAAAATCAGTTTCACATAGGTATGGGCCTATTTCTGTACTCTTTATTGTGCTCCGTTGATAAATTTGCCATCTTTGCAGTAATACCATACTGTTTTTATTTATGAAATGTTATAATGTCTTGACATCAGATAATATGAACTCCAAGTTCATCTTTCTGGAAGTTGTTTTGTTACCTCAGATTGTTTGCTTGTCTGCATATAGAAAGTTTGTCAATTTTTGTCCCAACAAAATCCTACTGGGATTTTGATTGGAATGATGTTGAACACAACAATGAATTTGGGGGTGGGGCTGAAGCCAACCTTCAGTTCCTAAAATAAACCCTACTTGGTCAGGTTATATTATCATCGTTATAACTTATTGGATTCTATTTGGTTAGTAACTTTTGTGTCTGTGTTCCTGAGGGATATTGGTCTGTGGTTTCTTATTGTGTCTCTTTAATTTGGTTTTGCTATCAGAGTAATGGAGACTTTATAGAATGATACAAGAAATATTCCTTCCTCTTCAACTTTTCTGGAAGAGTTTGTGTCAGACTGGCATTTTTTCTTCCTTAACTATTTGGTAGAATTCACCAGTGAGTCCATATGGACCTGGAGTTACTTTGTGGAAAGGTTTTTAACTGCAAATTCATTTTTAAAAAATTTTTATTTTTTTAAAAACAATATTTGCTTCCCACCACCCCCTCAGGTAGAGTCCCCATAGAATTTCCTTCCCCAAGGCACCCGTGCCCCATCACCACAGTCTCCTGTTGATGTAGGACTATCCAGGTTATCTGCCTTTTATGGAGCGAGCTTCTATTACTTTGTGCCTTTTGAGGCATTTGCCCATTTCATCCAAGTTGTCAAATTTATTGGCATAAAATTGTTCATAACATCCCCTTTTTATCACCTTCTGTATTGGGGAGAAAAAAGTCAGTTTTTTTGACACCCACATTCTACTTCCACTCACAGCAACCACAGATGCACCAGCCCACCTTCTACTTGACTGCAGAAAATGCAAATGTGTTTGGACATCCTGGCCTCACTATGCTGACATTGTGGTGAGGAGCTCCTGCTTTGTTTTCCTCCTGAACCACTAACTGGGTCCGACTCTGAGACCTGGCGTCCCCTGCAGGACGGGCCCATCCACAGCTCATGGGAAATGTTACAGAAGTCCTCTAGACAGGCAGTGTGCTCCCAAGGAAGGAATCATTATCCTGGGGAGGAAGAACTGTGCTCACTTCTGAAATTCCTGAGACCTGGGCTGGGTGAGCCATGTGATTGGCTGTGACCACCCTGATCCCCCAGGAGTCAGGACACCCCATAGGTGACAGAGCCAGGTAAAGGCCTTAGCAGGGAGGGTACAAGGTCAGGCTAGAAGGTAACTGTTGCAAGGTGACAGTGCTCCCCTTGCTTCCCAGGGGGCTGTGAAGGGGCCGCCCAGGGAGGTTTCTCTGAACATTCCAAGAGCGTGTCTTACCTCTCTTGCCTAACTGCCCCTGCGCACCATAGCACCGAGCAGAGGCGCTGACCAGGGCTAACTGCAGTCACAGCTGCGGAGAGAAGGAGGATCCGCCTGGCAGGAAGGCGCGAGGCCCAGAGCCTCAGCCTCTAGTTCCTTTGAGTCTCTAATCCGCACCTGATTGGTGTTCGGGCCTTTGTATCAACTGCTGAACTTGAAAGGTTTTACTTTAAAAAACTGTGTCCAGGGCCTCCCTGGTGGTGCAAGGGGTTAAGACGCAACCGATGAAGCTACCCACAGCCACTGCACAAGTTCCATCCCCGGCCAGGGAGCTACCCACATGGCGCAGCAGACCTCTCCTGTCTCCCCGCTGCTCCCCTCAGCAGTGTATTTCAGTCAGTCTGACTGTTCTGCTCCCCACTCTGTCTCTGGTGAATCCTCTCAGCCCCCCACACCTCTGGCCTGTACCCCAGTTCTTGTATGCATAAATAAATCTTTAAAAAAAAGCCACCGTTTGTCCAGACAAAGGCCCTTTTAAAAACAAAAACAAAAACAAACAAACAAAAAAAACTGTGTCTAAACACCATGCAGGTGTGGGGAGCAGAGACCAGAATCCCCACCCACACCTTGTGGGTCCTCCAGCGCAGGGCCGGAGCTCGCCACTTCTCAACCCAACCACATGCCCTAAAGGGGCCACATGCCCTAAAGCCGTCCAGCTGCCACCAGGGGGCACAGCAGTCACCTCCCTCCGGTCTGGGGCAGGGAGTCCTCAGGGGCAGAAACCTTGAATGTGGGGAGGGGTGGGGGCACGCGGGGCTCTAAAAGGAAGTGTCCTTGCTGGGCACAGCCGGTGTGGGAGGCGCGACATCTGTGATCTCTCCTCTCTCCGCAGGTATCTCCACCCCGTTTCTCTTGGCAAAAATTCGGTTTATCTCCACAAATGTCTGGCCCTTGGTCTCAGGAATAACCACGTAGATGTAAACAGCAGTGAGGAGGCAGATTCCAGCAAAGATGATGAAACTGTAGGCCCCAATCGCTTCCTGGGCACGAGACAAGAACGGAGGGGTGGGGGAGAGATGGCGGCAGCAGATCCGGGCGGGGCCCGCTGAGTCACGAGAAGCTTCTTGACGGCCAGTTTTATTTTTATTTCACCCCCAGAGGAGTGAAGTAACGAGAAACTTGCCTCCTCCAACTTGTCCAAAAGGACCCCTTAGCCTTTAACACCAGGGCTGTCTGGGGGTGGTGTGCCCCAGGTGAGAGGCGTGGAGAGGCAGAGCGGACGTGTGCGCCTCCAGAAACAGGGACAGGGAAGCAGGGTATGGGGGTTCGCCCCTCGCCTGGTGCCAGCGGGCTCTGCTGCCCTTGGCCTGGCCGACCAGAGCCGCTTCTAGGAGCCCTTGGCCAGCTGCGCGTCTGCGACACAGGAGCCGCCCGGTGTCGCATGAGTAGAGGCTCCAGGAGGAGGGGTGCCTAGTTCCTGGAACCCCTTCTATCTTGGGGAGAGCAGGGTGGGGCCCTCGCTCACCTGGATGGAAGGGAACACGAAGCCCACGACGAAGTTGGTGAGCCAGTGCACAGCCCCGTCCACCATGAAGGCGGCGGGCCTGGAGGACTGCAGGAAGATCTCTGTCCTCACCACGGAGGGCACGGGGCCTGGGGCAGAGAGCACAGCACGCGTGGAGCGGAGGGGGGCTCCGGGGACCCTGCAGGGCCAGGGGTGCATATACACAGACTGCCCCAGCCCCAAACCTAGAGCCCTAGAGCATGGTATGTTCCAGACAGCTGGAGAGGACTGCTCCCTTCAGGGGCCTGGAGGTCGCACAGGGGTCTTCCAGGTCACACCGGGGCCTCAGCGTCCGGGCAGGAAGCCGAGCCAGCTGGTTTGGTCTGGACAGCAACCGCTGGGACTGGCAACCCAGGATTCACAGGCCCCCCACAAAATTAGGGCAGAAGCTGAGAGGGTCCACTTAGCAAAGTCTGGTGGGGAGACCCGAATCACTCAGTGTGTCCGAGTCAGCGGTGCTCAGTCAAGGGTTGGGGAAATGAAACGGGGGTTTCTAGGGAGCAGCGGGTGTTGCGTCCCAGGCCTTCCCTGGGCGCCGGGGCTTCTCAGCAAGGCCTGTGGGAGCGGGAGACCCTGAGGGCGCGCTCACTGGGCGCCTGGGCTTGGGAGGTGCTGCCCCCGTGTGGTGGGCCTGGGGAATGACAGGAGCCCCGAGTCTGAGCCTTTTTTTTTAGGATCCTTTTTCCTAAGGAGACTTCCCCCCTAAACTCTCCACACCTTGTGAAGTATTAAGGTCACAGATATACCTGTGTGCTGTGGACCTATCTCTACCTTTGCAATAAAAAAGAATAAGATTCTGCCCCTTCGCTCAACCACTCCTGACCCAGGAGGGTGATCCGGCCGCCTTGCAAGGCCTGGTGTCAGTGGCTAGAGATGGAAAGAAATTCAAACCCCAGGAAGAGCTGCCCTGGGGATGTCAAATGTGAAACAACCCAGTGGGGAGGGGGCCCACTTTGGGGTTCTGTGTGCCAAAGGGCCCTGCGGGAGGGAGTTCTCTACCCCCTCCCCCTGCTCTCCAGGGGACAGAGGCTGCCACACTGGTCATGGCTTGGTACTTCGTAAATGTTTGTTGAGTGAATACATGTGAGCTGGAACCGTCAAGGAAAAGCTGGGCCAAGTGTTCAGTGCGGGTGGGGTTTGCATAGGAACGGAGGAAAGGCAGAGGGCACATCATGAACTTCATGGGTCAAGGACATCCATTCACTCAACAAAGATTTTCTGAGCACCTGCTATGTGCGGGACCCGGGAGGTTGGTAGGGGATGTGCTGCTACTCACTGGGCCCGATGGAATGTCCCGCGATGTAGGAGAAGACACAGATGATGCCCAGGTAAGACAGCTTAGGGACCTGGTTCTGGGGGGAGAGGCAGGGCTGTCTGTGGCTGCGGGGCCTGGCCTGGGCCTGTGAGTGCTTGAAGCCAAGGGCCCTTTGCAGATGAGCCCACCTGTGGGTCCCACCTTCCTGCTGCAGGAAGGAGCCACACTGGATTTCAGAGCACCTTTGTGGGTTCAAGGGCGCTGCAGGTGAGAAAGGGAGGAAGATGAGGACTGACACCTGAAATTGTGCTGCAGCGGGCTTCCACCAGCCTTACCTGAGGGAGAGCGATGGGTGGGAGGGACACCTACCGTCTACTTATTCTCTGCGTTTATTCTCACCAGAGGATTAACCCCAAGTCTTCGCAACACCCGCTGAGTGAGGGTAGTGGTGTTTCAAGAAGCCTGAGCACAGACCTTGAGGACAGCCCCTCAGGATCAAGCAGTGCCCAGACTCAGACCCTGCAGGGCAGGGCTGGGACCCACGCTCGGCTCCAGCTGAGAGGATCCTGCTGGGACCAGGGCTGCTGGCAGCCCACCCTCTCTGCCCCGCACTGCCAGGGCAACATGCCTCCAAACAGGGTGAACTTTCAGCCAGACTGAATGGGGTGCCCGGAGCTGATTCTGTAGGTAACGATCTCACGACAATTAAGAAAACTGCTATGGGGCCTCCCTGGTGGTGCAAGGGGTTAAGCACCACACTATGAAGCAGTCCGCAGCCTTTGCAGCACAAGTTCCATCCCAGGCCGGCCAGGGAGCAACCCACATGGCACAGCAGACCTCTCCTGTCTCGCCCGCTGCTCCCCTCAGCAGTGTGTTTCCGCCAGTCTGCCTGTTCTGCTCCCCACTCTGTCTCTGGTGAATCCTCTCACCCCCCACATCTCTGGCCTGTACCCCAGCTCTTGTATGCATAAATAAATCAATCTTAAAAAAAAAAAAGAAAACTGCTATGAAGGGGGCGGCGGCACAGGGCTGGGCCAGGGGACTGCTGCTCCCATCATGACGCTGTCTCCAAGCTGGAGAAGGAGGGCAGGGAGGCTGGATGGCAGGGGGATGAGAGGCCAGCGGAGGCTCATGGGCAGAGGAGTGACAAGCTCTGTTCACATTCCAACACTGTGGGCAGCGGGGTGGGGCCGGCTGGCAGCAACCCATCTTGGGACTGGAAGCAAAAGAGCTCGCTGGGGCGGGAGGGTCTGCCTGCACCCAGAGCCCCCGGGCAGATGCTGGGCATGTTCTCAGGCAGCCGACAGGACGGGCAAGTAGACTGGACAGAGCATGAATTTTCTCCTCCTCATGAAGGACAGTGGTTCTGACTCTTACAGATTTACTCATGTGATTTCTGTCCACTGCACCGTTATTGCAAAAGCAACAGAAGCAAAAAGGCGTCTGAAGACATACAACATCAAAACGGATAGAAAATGGATAATAGGAAATATATGCTGAGAAAATAAGCCGTGGCTGACGTGCCATCGGGAGAGATAGTCGGCCTGGCTAACTATCTTTTAAGCTTGTCCACAAAAGCAACAAGGCCTGACACTGGGCTGTGAGTCATCCAGCCTGACTCTAACCTCGGAACTAAGAGGACAGGAAAAGGGACACCCAGACCTCATTCAGAAGTGGGGGGTCCCCCCCGCAGGAAGAGCCGGCCACCTACATGACAACTTCTCCATGTAGGGACTGATTTCTCACTGCCCAATCAACTTGAGCCAAGTCCACATTCCTTTGCCCTTAGACTACTCCTTCACCAATAAGATGTGACTCCTGTGTCCCCAAAATGATGTAAATCCTTTCCTTCCCTGGTGGCAAAATGGATTTGAGTTTTTTATGCTCCTGTCTGCTTGCCAGTCAACTCAAAACGAGCCCATTCTGCTTTCAAAAGGCCGGTGCCATGATATTGGTTTTCTGCGCATTAGGCAGAGGCCCCTTGGCTGGGTATCAAAAATGACAAATTACAACTGCCTGTGGCTGCCGGTTGCTTCGAGATTAGAGCAGCATTTTTACTTTCTGTGTAACAAAGCTTTGTAAGTTAAATCTTAATGGGAAAAAAAAAGACAAAATGATGTATTTCTTGTTTGGGCAGCCATTGTGTTTTAATTGCACTCAAACACTTCCCAGCTACCATTACAGGCTCTCCTCAGAGAGAGGGTCTGTCCCACTGCATGCTGGCCTGGGCTCCCAGACAGGGCAGGGGAATGGCTTCAGGGCTCCTCTAGTTCATTACCCAGCTACTTTCCAGCGTGGTTACACCCAAGCATTCACATGCTGAAACATCTGCTTTATTCTCAGTTCTTGTTTTACTGTTATGTTATGTTAAGGGTAGTGTGTTGAGTTATTTATTTGCATGTATGGGGGGGGGTCACCCATGCCTTTATCACACCCATGGCACCACAAAGTACTTCCCCAGGAGGTGAGCATGGAGTGGGACCTGCTGAGAATGGGGAACCCCCCCTCGCCTGCTCCCTCACCCACCCCCACCCCCTGCCTGCTCCCTCACCCACCCTCACCCCCTGCCCGCTCTCTCACCCACCCCAAGGGGCAGGCACATGAGGTCCCACCTGAAAGAGCAGCACCAGGGTCAGCGTGACGCAGGCTAAGCCGCAGATGCCATAACCGACCAGCAGGAGGAGCTGCCTGCCCAGCAGCTCCACGGTGAAAGCCTGCAGGTGACAAGGGGTCAGGAGGTCAGAGGGCATTGGCTTCTGGGACTTGGTCCCCCCACGCCCTCCTCCACACCCCTGAGGCCTGCTTCACGAATGCAGGAGCTTCTCAGGCTAGGAGTTTGAGGCCCACGCTGCAGGCCCCACACCCATGGCCCTTGTTTCAGCACTGACAGAGCCCCGGACCTCCACACCCGCGCCGCTTCCCCCCTTCCCTGTAACGACCATGTCCCCAGATTCTGGATTTGCTGCCTTGACCTCTCCGGGCCTTGCTGAGGCTGACAGGACCGCCCCTCCCCTGCTAGCCTGTTACTAGCAACAGATCATCTGTGAGGCTGTCAAACATAGTCAGTGAGAGCCCCCGACCCTCAGCCTCTGCACCACCACTCCCCTGCCCGAGCCCCCAAGGCAGGTACAGACAACAGGGGTGGCCCTGCGCCCCAGAGTCTGCTGAAATCTCGCAGACTCACCAATCCTAACCCTGCTTGCCCTGCCTCGCCTGTTCTTTCCTACTAACCTTATAACCTGGCCTCTTGCCTGTGTTCCCCCCAAGCCCCAACACACCCCCCGGGGGCTTCCCCACGGGGACCTCCTGGGGAGCTGTAACTTGATCTTCAGTGGCTCCGTCTCCTCCTGACCCTTGGCCTTACCACACCCCAACAGTCACAAAACCCACATTTTAAAATAGGCCACCAAGAGGGCCTGGACACGGGCCTGGACCCCAACCCTTAGCTCTACCACTCCCTGTGTCTGAGGTCACTTTTCCCTGGCGCCAAGGAATGGTGTTAGGGGCTTAAACAACCAGCTCTGGGGAAACTGTGAAGAAGGAGTGGCAGCTTTCCAGAACACCTTTAACCTCACAGGTTACTCAAGAAAGAGGAATCAATAAGATGACGTGGCAAGCTCCTGGAGAAAGGCGCGCCGAGGCGGCCCGGCCTGGCTGTGGCATCTTTGTCGAGTCACCTTTTTAAAACAAATGTGGTGCATGTAGCAGCGACGAGGGGTTCAGCGTTTCAACACAACACCCAGAAACAACGGTCTGACACCCACAGACACCAACACCTGCAGCGGAGGCGGGGACGGGCTTCACCGGCCTCGGTTTACAGAGCGCGAGCCTGGCCCGGAGGTGACTAAGGAGCCTGGTCAAGGCACAAGGAGAGGCATGGGCGCACCCAAAGGCCCACGCCCCCCACCAGCCTCTCAGCCGACCCGTGGGCCCCTGACGCACCCCATGGACGGGAGCGTCTGGTCACTCACCGAGATGACGGTCATCACGATGTTGACCACGCCGGCCCCCACCGTCACGTACTGGGAGTGAGCGGCCTCCACACCGGCCGCCGTGTAGATGAGGTCTGCGTAGTAGTTGATCTGGAACAGGAGCGCAGGGGTCGGGGGAGAGCCCGGAGGACGCGGTGTTGTTGGTAGTTTGCTACCTCAGGCCGGGGCCTCTCCTCTCACTCTGCTCAAGGTCCCCCCAGGCATCGCCTCAGTCCCGCCCAGCCCGGAGGAGAGGGGCGACCCCGCCCTTCCCAAAGCCACCGTGGTCCACACTGACAGCTCTTCTTAACCTCCGGGAGGCCCCAAAGACCTGACGCCCCCTCTTCCTGACCCGGCCAACTTGGGGCCTTCTGGAGGCGGCCCCCACCCCCTTTGTGCAGATCTCTGCCCACCCCTCCACTATTTGATCGACGCGGTTACAGATAGAGAACCATGTTCAGGACAGCGATGGCCCCAGCAGTCACGGCTGAGCCTCCTCACGGCTCTGACCCAAGCCCCTGCCCGCCCCCCCCCACTCCAGGCTGAGACGGTTCCAGAAGCTCTCTAGCTCCTCCTGCTAGCTGCTCTCTCGTGGAGGGGGAGGGGGCTGGGGGAGGCAGTTTTTCTTGGGGGCTGGGAAGCAAAGGCGAGCTTCTGGAGTTAAGAGAAAAATAAGGTGGACACGTGGGGAGGCCCCTGAGGTTTCCTAAAGCCAGCATTCCGGGGCCTCCCCGGTGGCGCAGCGGTTGAGCGCTGGGTTGCGAAGCTGCCCGCAGCCTCTGCAGCGCCGGTTCGATCCCCGGCTGCTCCCCGGCCCCTGGAGGAGGGTCCCACATGGCGCACAGACCTCTCCTGCCGCCCGCTGCTCCCCTCAGCAGTGGACTTCGGCCCTTCTGCCTGCTCTGCTCCCCGCTCTGGCTCTGGTGAATTCTCTCACCCTCCCGCGCTGCTGACTGTGCCCAGTGCTTGTATGAATAAATAAATAAATCTTTAAAAAAACAAAAAAACAAAAAACAAAAACGAAAAACCCAGCATTCCGCCCTAGTTTCTGGGCCGTCCCTGCCCCGCAGAGCACCCCTGGCCTTCGGCGGCTGGCCTGCGCGCATGAATTAGGCTGCTCTGCACGAACTGCTGCCGGGTTCTGCACACGAGAGCATCCCAAGAGGCGGAGGGGCTGCCCCGCAGCCCTGCCTGTGACTCTTAGTCTGAGTTTCTCCAGTCGCCGAGCAGCTCTTTTGTTCAGCGACTGTCCTCCTGCCCCTGGATGCAGAGCTCAGCCCTGGACGTGGCTCAGCCTGGACGTGGCTCAGCTTGTGCCTTGGCCACTTGGCCGCCAAATGACCCATCTAGGGACGGGCTGGGCGCTCCTCGGGATTGCTTGGTGACATCCGTTGAGTTTGATGAAGTCAAGCGGCCTCAGGGGGCAGCGGAAGTGTGGCCGCCCCCCCCAGAGGCTCAGCAGCAGCCCCCACACTGGGGAGCAGAGCCCCCGCCTCCCCCCCCACCCGTCCCTGGCACACCGGCCGCCCCTCGGGCCCGTACCGCGTTGATCCCGGAGAGCTGCTGGCCGGCCATGAGGACGATGATGGAGACGAGCTGCCAGCGGAGGGGCCGGAAGGTGAGGAGGTTGAGCACGGACAGGCGGCCCTCGGCCTCCTCGGCCTGGCTCTCCAGGCGCATTTCTTCTATCTCGTCCTCCACGTTGGCCCGGCCTCTCAGTTTCCTCAGATCTGGGAGAGCAGACGGTCCCACCTCTGCTGCTGGCGGCAGCTCACCCAGCTCGGGGGCCGGGGGACAGCACCCCACCAAAACATTGGCCTGGGCTTCCCGAGGGCGCGGCGTTCACTGGCCCCCAGCAGGCGCTGGCACCGTGGTGGTGCCCCCAGCCCCCACCACACGCACCCCGGCCGCGCGCTCTGCACTGTCGGCCGGGACACCGACCACAGCATTGCTGAGTCCTCATGAGCTGCACCTCGGTGGCAGCCCCCCCTCCACCCACCACCTCCCCTTCCCTGCTGTGGGCATGTGAGGGGCGTCCTGGCAGGCGCGGGAGGCGCGGGCCGGTGGCGGGCGCAGCGTCCTGACAGCAGCCGTGTTCTGGTACCTCGCCGAGCCGTGTCCTCGTCTCGCCTCTGAATGAGGGTGTAGCGCGGGCTCTCGGGGAAGAAGGGCAGAGACAGGAGCTGCAGCAGCGCAGGGACGCCCGTGAGTGCCAGGAGCACCGGCCAGCCTGCGGGCGGACACCCAGAGCGTGGGGCCATCTGGCAGGGGAGTGCCAGGGCGCTGGGCACCTCTAGCCAGCCTTCCTGTGACCTGACTCTCCTCTGGCCAGGTCACCTGCCCGTGGTGTCCCAGCCCCAGCGAGTGCCAAGGACAGCAGGGACCTGGTTCTTGCCCCGCGGTGACTGCCAGGGCCCCCACGCAAAGGGAGGCTGATTCAGAGGCTCGGAGTTCACTTTGCGGGCAAGGCACGACTCTCCTCAGGACCAGCACCCACAGAGGACTTAGGGTGTGAAACCTGGAGACGATGAAGCCGGGTCCCTAATTTTATGGCTGGAAATGGCATAATCGCTGCCTCACGAGGGGGTGCCGGCGGGGAGGGGGACGGGCCCAGCACCGTGGCTGTGTGAGCGCCTTCCCGAGCTTCGGGTTGAGGGGGCAGAGCTGAGAGTCAGCGATGACAAAGGCCCTGCACCCCCACCTGTAGCCCTGGCAGGGGACTTGGAGCAGTTATTTAACCTCTAAGCCTTGGTATTCTCGGCCATGCGTCAAGATGACAGTGGTGGTGGTGGTGATGGTGGTGATGCTGATGGTGGTGATAGTGATGGTGATGAATATGACGATGGTGATGATGGTGATGATGATGGTGATGATGGTGATGGTGATGGTGGTGGTGATGATGGTGACGGTGGTGATGCTGATGGTGGTGATGCTGATGGTGGTGATAGTGATGGTGATGAATATGATGATGGTGACGATGGTGACGGTGGTGGTATTAATGGTGCTGGTGCTGGTGATGTGATGGTGGTATTGATGGTGTTGGTGTTGGTGATGGTGATGTGATGGTGATGGTGGTGTGAATATGGTGATGGTGATGATGGTGATGCTAAAATGTCCCACAGAGTGGTGAGGGTTGGAAGAGACATCGTGCCCCAGGCATCACTGGTCCTGGGCAGTGACAGGCCAGTGTGGCCTCCACTTATGTCCCCTCGTGGCCACCGCTTGACATTCACCTGCACGGGGAAGCCCGGGCTGTGGAAGCTGCTCTTCCACTGAGCACCCGCGGGGTTTTGAGCCTGAGACGAGGTGTGGCCCAGGAAGACAGCGATCCACTCGCTAAATAATTTGCTTGGAACTGGGGAACTTGAAAATGGTTATGGAAAAAACCACACCAACCCCAGCGGGTTTTCGTGCCCGCAGTTCCCGCCGTCTGCGTCTCCCTCCTGGTCTTCTCCCACCCAGGCCTCGGGGACGAGGCCCCCCACTCCGCTCCCCTACACCTACGGGCCTGCCCCGACCCCTCACTCTCAGCCACTGACCTTGCCCTATTTCCAAGACAACAGCAGCATCCAGAAGAGTCTAGCGGGGCACCGGCGGCCAGCAGGCCGCGCGCCTGTCCACCCGCTGCCGTCCCCGCGCCCCTCGCGCGCCCACCCGGACGGACGTGGCCACGCTCCAGGCCCCGCGGTCTTTCCCAGCTGATAGACCTCCGCTCCCCATGCTCCATCCCCTTCCAGCTGCCACCCAGCTGCTCTCCTCGTCTCGCAGAGCAAAACTCCACGGGCTGTCTACACAGCCTGTCTCCCTGTCGCCTGGTTCCCAAAGCACTGTCCCCACCGCTCACCTTGACCTTGTCAAGGTCACCAGCCACACGCTGCCTGAAGGTCACCTCTCAGCTTCCCCTGACTCGTCTGTCAGTACCATGGGCACAGCGGAGCGGGGGGGGGTGGTGTGTGTGTGGGGGTGTGGTGGGGTGTGGTGGTGGAGCAGGACCCATGGCCACAGCGCCCTCCCCCCGCCCCCGCACCTCGTTTCCCTGCTTGGCTGCAGCTACCTGTGGCGTTTCCCAGGGCGGCCTGCAGGCTGAAGATCTGTGCCAGGAAGACGCCCACGATGACAAAAACCTCGGTCATTGTTCCCAGGGTGCCCCGGAGGTTCTTGGGAGCCAGCTCCCCCAGGTACATGGGGAGGGCGCTGTAGGAGATGCCTGGAGGGGGACGCAGCTGTCGGGGCAGAGCACGGGCAGTCCCGGCGCCCCAGCTCCAGGGTTTCTGCCCCCGTGGGGGAGGGGAGCGCGCCATCCCGCTGCCCGGTCTTACAAGGACCCCTCCAGAATCCTGGGGCCCCAGGAACACTGGTGGGGTGGTGAGACGCGCCCCCTTCCCAGTGGGGTAGCTGGAGCCCCTGCTATGGGGCGGAGAGTCCCTCGGTGGAGAGATTTAAACACACGCCCTCACTTGGCTTTGTTTTCTGAAGCGCGGGTGCCTTGTGTGACCTTTGTCCTGGCTGAAGAAACCGCCACAGCTAAGAAGCCTCACCCCGCTGCTGCCCGAGGCCCCACCGCCTGTACCCCTTGGGCTTGCAGCCCCTCGTCCCGGCGGGGTCTCCCCGACGCACCTGCGCAGACACCGAGCACCACGCGCGCGAAGATGATGAGCTCGAAGGCCTTGGCCACCTTGCTGACCCCCATCAGGACGGCAGGGATGATGGCGAAGACGTTGTTGACCAGCAGGGTCCCCTTCCTGCAAGGACAGCAGAGCCCGCGGGGCGGGGCTGAGATGGCAGGGCGCGGGGAGCCCCCCAGTCACCTTAGGGGACCAGGATGTGCCTGGGGAGACGGAGGGTGAAGACAAGATGGGGAGGCCAGACCGATGGGCAGAGGCCCTAGGACTGGGAGTCAGCGGAGGGGGTGGCGAGGGGCCGGGCACAGTGGCGCTGCCTGAAGATGATCAAGGGGATCAAGGTCTGCCTCCCTGGGGTTTTGGGGGATGGGGGAGCTTCCTGTTGCCAGTGGCTGCAGCAGGAGGCAGGAGGTGACTGAGTGAGGCACCCTTGGGCCTGATGAACCCGAGGTCACTTCTGAGGCTGAAAGGCCGGAGCCTGTGAGGGGCGGCGTGGAGCACACGGTGGCGCCTGCTCCCCAGGCCCCAGCCCTGCCTGCCAGGCCAGGCTTGCCCTCGAGCTGACTTGGTTCGCGGCTCCCTGGCCCCTGCCCTCCCGTCGGCCTGGGTCTTGCTCTAGAGAGAACAGCAGAGGCTCAGGAGGGAAGAGCACCCAGCGGGGGGCTGGCGGCACCACACCTGGGGATGTCCCACCTCTGTGGCCGTGGGGAGCCTCGGGAGCTGGCTGATGCAGGGGAGCGGGGTCTGTTGGACAGGGCGGGACACGAGGCTAGGAGCCAGAGGGGGGCTCACCACAGACACCCCTCCTGTGGGGCGGCGCTACGGTTCTACGAAAACAAGCTCTGCCAGGCGACGCCTGCTCACGGACGTGCATGCTGGCTTTCTGAGGCCACTTTTCTCTCCCTCCCTGGCTTCCCACCCCCGGAGCTGCCACCAGAGCCCAAACTCCGAGTCCAGGCTCAGCCAGCCATGATGCCTGCAGAGAACAAGTGGCCCCCACAGGCGTGTTCCCCCACAGTCTGCTCCTCCCCCCCCCACACCTGCTCCTCCCACAGCCCCTCCTCAGCCTGAGGCCTTGTCAGTTTAGGGGAAGGGCTGGCTGTCCACTCTGCTGGGGTAAGGCTGGCTTCACCCCCAACAGTATTGCCGTCTGCAAAAAGATGAGACCATCCCTGAGGTCCCAAGTTCTTTGACTATGGGGTTCAGGCAAGGAAGCCGAGGCCAAACCTGGGCTTCTAGAACAGTCTAGTCACTCTTGATCTAGCTGAGGACAGCTGTCTGAAATACAAAAGTCTGTGTTTTGGCATCATTACAATACAATGTGTGTCACCTCCATTCACGCACACAGCATATGGCAAATTCACTGTTGAAGAGTTCATGGACGCTGCTTTCATAAACAATCCTCAGTTGGCAATGTTTTCTTCTAGGCATGGATCCCCAATTGCTCTGGTTCTTTGAAATTGCTGTATTTTCTTTAGAGGGCTTTCCACTCACCCCCACCAACTCCTGGCTGTGCACAGCAAGTGTAACTGTGAATCTGGGGTGGAGAGGGGGTCAGGCCTGATGGACCCGAGACCTCACTCAGGACCTGGGTGCTCACCCAGCTCCCTTGGGGACCTTGCCCTGGTGTCTCGCTTATCTGGTGTCCTGTCTTTGCAGCACCTGGGCTTAGGCAACAAGATCAGTGCATCCGTGAGGCCAAGCAAAGTACAGAGAACTAACTTTCTTCCTTCTCAAGCAAGACACGGGACAGGGGTCCGTGACTCAGTCTGAACCCAAACCTCAGAAGGACAAGGCTGATGAGGCCACATGGGGAAAGGAAGCAGGCGCTCCAGCTGGGGGTCACCTGACCACGAATCAAACCCAATCAATAAGCATTTATCACACACCTGCTGGCAGTGCTGACAGGGCACCTGTTAACACTGTCAGGAACTTTGATCTCGAGGCTGCACCACCTTCACAGGGCAGATGGCAGAGGGGGTGCTCTTACTGTGCAACTGACAAGAGAAACCCTGGGACTTGCTTTTAGGCTGTGTTGTGTATGCTCAAGTGGGAACTAGATTTCAGGCCTCCTGGTCTTCAGGGTCACTCCTGAAACATCTCCCAGCCACACAGAGCTGCCGAGGGACAGTGTGATTTACCAAAGTGAATTATAAGAAAGAGCTGCACCTTCCTCTTTACCTGCCACATCTGTCAACCATCAGGCCGACGACCAATGACCCCAGCAAGCCGCCCAGCGGGAACATGGAAACGGTGCAGGACCACAGTATCAGCAGGTTCTTCTCGTCCATGAATGTGCCATGTCGCTCGAAGTAGGTTTCGTTATAGAATGACTTCAAGACCTGGAAAACATGCATCGCCCAGAACATGGGGCCACTCACCAGAGATGATGAAGCCATGTTCTCAGTTGCCTCTGTCACTGGATATTTCTTTTTCTTTTTCTTTTTTTTTTTTATTTTTTTAAGATTTATTTATTTATTTATACAGATTGATTGATTAATTGATACAAGCACTGGGTACAGTCAGAAGCGCGGGAGGGTGAGAGAATTCACCAGAGCCAGAGCGGGGAGCAGAGCAGGCAGAAGGACCGAAGTACACTGCTGAGGGGAGCAGCGGGCGGCAGGAGAGGTCTGCGCGCCATGTGGGACCCTCCTCCGGTGGCCGAGGAGCAGCCGGGGATCGAACTGGCGCTGCAGAGGCTGCGGGAAGCTTCGCAACCCAACGCTCAACCGCTGCGCCACCGGGGAGGCCCTGTCACTGGATATTTCTGCCAGTGTCCCTAGGACACGATGGATTCTCTGCAGCTACCTGAGAACAAAAAAGTCTGCTGTGTGGAGTGAGATGAGGAACCAGACAGCAGAAAGCACTGGGAAAAAATTCACTGTTTAAAAATTCATTTTGCAGGGCTTTCCAAGAGGCAACATAGGAAATATTTTTACTAATTGTGTGACTCTGGACAAGTTATATTACCTCTATGAGTCCTGCTTTCCTCATCAATTATATTATAGGAATAATATATCTCCATTAGTGAACCTGTGCACGTCCAATGTGATGTACTGGTTGTGCATTACTTGACTGAGAGAAAAGATGCTCCGTCAATGGTAATAATCTTAGGTGTCAGGAGCAGCTACTGCAGCACCTCCTGTAAGCACCTGCTGGATAAAGTGCAGCCACAAACTGACAACTGAAAGTACAACAGAACTTACATACTCAAACGGATGAATGAACAAGCATGACTCCCTCTCAGTTGAGTCCTAACATGCCCTCTTCATCTTCCTCCATTAAGTTTCATTTTTTGCTCCCCAGTGCAGCAAAGCTTCCACACACCCCTTGTCCCAACGTCCCTGGTAAGGATGGTGCTCCCGAGGGATACAACACGAGCCATTGTCTGTTCTCCAGAGGGAGGCATCCAGGGAACAGGGGAAAATGGGCTGGGGAGCTTCTGAAACAAGATGGCAGCCTCCATGAAGCAAGATGGCGGCCCCCATGAAGCAAGATGGCGGCTTCCATGATGGCAACCTCCATGAAGCAAAATGGCGGCTTCGGAGCAGTAAGATGGCAGTCGCCTCCTACCCACCTGTACCCACCTTGTGTGGTGTGTTGACCACTGCGATGTTGTAGCCGTACTGGAAGGCCGAACCAAAGGCTGCGCTCAGTGTCGCCAGCACCAGCGTGGGCTGGAAGCCCTGTGGGCGATGAAGTCTATGGTCAGGGACAATGGGAGGTGGTCACAGGGACCTCTGGAAATGGAGTGGACCCCGGGCAGGAATGGGGGGGGCAGAGGAGCCCAGTCCATGCTCGGGAATGAGGAGGTGGAGGGGCAAGGTGGCTGGGTTGCAGGGTGAGTGGCATCTTATGCTGTTCTTGGCCCACATTCATTCTTCCCTTGAGCATTCCCGAGTGCTGGCCCCGTATGGAGGAGGAGGGCTCCGCAGAGCAAAGGCTCAGCATCATGCTGCTGTGTGATGCTGACATTTTGGGGTGGGGTGGGGTGACGGGGGTGCGGGCAGGGGTCCGGAGGAACCATACACACACACACACACACACACACACACACACAACAAGAGGTAAATAGGAGAATTCCAAATACGCCAGCGGGAGAGGAGGCGCGTGGCCAGCAAAGCCTCTCAGAGCAGGCGCCTCTGAGCTGAGACCTGACGGATGGGCGGTAGCATCCTGTGAGCACCGGGGAAAGACCGTTCCAGACAGGGGGAGCTGCAGAGGCCCTGGAGGACACACCAGTCAGTCTTTCACTCCAGGACAGGGACAGGGCTCAGGAAAGCCACAGCCATTGTGTTGCCGTGGCTACCCCAACCCCCAGGGCATCTCAGGAGGGCCAAAGTCTGGGGGCAGGGGGGCAGCAATGGGGTGGGGCCCGCAGACTGAGTTGGTGCCACAGCCCCTCTCCTCTCCTGCTAACTGCCCTCTCCTTCCCCATCCGCTGCTGAGGCCCCAGCCCCGGGCCCCAACACGCAGGGCCAGGCAGGCAGAGAAGGGCAGGGGGACAGGACGGGGCCAGGCGGGAGGGGGCATCTCTGACCCCATCCAGTCTCCCATAGTCCACACGCATTAGAGCTGCGCTCGGCTCCTGACCCCGGGCCTGACCTGCGATGTGGGGGGAGGCCCCCCGCAGAAAGCCAGGGCAGTGCTAACCTCTCCTTGCGGGCAGCACTTCAGGAGCCTGCTCCTGCCTCCACAGGCCCCTCCCGGGTGGGACAGGGACAGGGGTGGTTTCCTGGGTCTGGCACTTACCCCCTCCCTGGGTGGGGTGGGCGGGAAAGCCCCCAGCTCATGTTTCTCCATCCTGTTTTGCTGAGAAACAGGCGCTGTCTCCCTAGGGACCCGAGTCCTGCTCTGGGCGGCTGCTCCGGGGCCAGCCACCTGCCTCCCCAGCCCCACGGCTTTATGACCCTTGTGGCCTCTGGACCCTGCTCACTGTCCCTACCAGCACGTTTTCCTTGGACGCAGCGATAAGATAAGAGTCACACACGGGGTGAACTTCATCTCTGCCTCTGCTAAGCCCGGCCAGAAGCTCCCTGATCTCCCCAAGGAGGGGGCGCGGGGGCTGGCTCGGCTCTGGACAGGAGGAGTTTCAGAAACCAAGTCACGCCTGGCTGACCGGCCCTCTGCTCCGGCGCTGTCTCTCCCTGTGCTTCCTCCTCTGGACCCAGACGGGCGATCCTGCAGGGGGGGGGCAGCTCACCGCGCTGAAAGGAATCCTGTCTGCCCTCTAGCCGGGCTTAGCCTCTACCAGGGCCAAAAGGAGAGAAAGACTGAAGATCACGATGGCAAATTAGCTGCTGGGGACTCCGGGCTCAAAGAATAATCACGACGACGAGGACTGTGGGGACAGGCGTGGACTTCGAGTGGCGCATGCAGAGAGGCTGGTGTGAGTGGCCACCGTGGACGCATGATGACCCCCGCGGGGATAAGGGGGCGCCATGGAACTAATCAGCTCCTTCCATCTCCTGTCTGCTGCGCCCCTCCTTCCTTTTCAGCCCTCAGGAGCAAAGTCGTTAACTGTTGGGGACAGTTCCCCACCCTTCACCCCCGATCGCCTAGCCAGGGGCCAAGTAAGGACGGGCCCTGGGCCAGGGACAGTGTCCACGCGCCCTCGCAGCCTGTTCTGGGCAGTGGCCCGTGGGGGAATGTCTTTCCCGTCCCAGGATCAAAGTGTGCTCCTTGGCTCTGCTTAAGTGCAAGTGGCATGGACCTGCCAGGCAGGCCCCCTGCTTGCTGGGTCCGACCCCACGGGCGAGGAGTCGGGTGGCCACCCACACAGCCTCCCGCAGCTGCAGGGTGGACCTGCTCGCCTCGGGCTGGGCACCGGGCAGGGCTGGCCTGGCGCCCCGCTCTGTCCTCTCACTGATGACACCTGAGCCTGGTCTGTTCTCAGCGACCTTGACTCGTGTGCTGGTCTCTCCCCTGGGTGCCCACCTGCCTCTTGACCTTGGCTGTGGCTCTTGACTGTGGCCAGCTGTCGACACCGAAGGCGGACATTTGTGTTTCTATGACAGTCTGTCCTAGTTTTGCTTCCCCGCTCACCCCGCCACGTGTGTCTCAAGAGTCTTCTGGCTTCTCGCTGCCGTGCCAGCGCCGTTCTGTCCAGGTAGGAGTCTGTACGGCTGCCCTGGCCGCCAAGAGGAACGTGAGTTCCCTGTGGCTTCTGTGACAAATCACCACGAAACTGAGTGTTCTCAACAGCACATGTGTTACCTTAGTTTCTGTGGGCGCTGAGTCTGACACGGGTCCTGCGGGCTGGGGGTGTCAGCAGGGTGCAGGGTGACAGGCCCTCCTGGGACCGCCAGGGACGGTCGTTTGCAGCTTCTGGAGGTCTCCCGAAGTCTCCGTCTTCAAAGCCAGCAGCGTGGGAGTATTTCTCAGACCACCTCTTTCTGGTTCTCCTGTCCCCGTGGTTACATTGCTCCCACCTGAATAACCCAGAAACTCTCCCATCTTGGGGTGTGCTGATTAGTTCCATCTGCAATTTCAGTGCCCCCTTGTCATGGAACTTAACATAGTCACAGGTTCTGGGGGTTGAGGGGCACGTTTGCGGGGAGGGTGGTGTTGTTCTGCCTCGTGATCTTCCAGTTTGTTCCTGAAGACTCTTGAACGCTAGTCCAGCAGACCTCTCCGCTTTATTTATCAGCCACTGACTGTTCTCTTGGGAGCCCTGCCTGGCTGGCCATGGCCCTCAGCCTCCTAACACCACCTCAGCTCCTCAGCTTCTCTCTCCCTCTTCCCTGAGTTGGTCACAACAACATCAAGCTGATGGCAAAACCCAGCTCCTTCCTGCTGTCCCTGCTGCTTGAAATACTCCCCTCCCGGCCAGGTCCCAGACCAAGGTCACCTCCTTGAGAGATCCTCCCAGGACCTCCCTCCTAAAGTAACCCCCACCCCTCACCTGGCACGGCTGACACTTGACCCTGAGTGTTCTCTGAAATGCCCCGACATACTGTATTTTTGACCATTAGATCTGCTTCCTGGCACATAGTAGGTGCTCAACAAATATTTGTTGAATGAAAACATGACGGCTTCCCTCTAAACACCTTGTGTGTCCCACAGGCTCCTCCTTTTCAACATAAAAAAATTTTACTCTTTTCTCCCCAAACTGGCCACCCAGCTTCCCCAACCCTCCTGGTGGGTCCATGTCAGAAACCTGTGGGCCACCTGCGGGGACCGAGTGTCCCTAAATCCTGCTGGCTTGGCAGGACCCCTCCCATTTGTTGCTGTCTGATCTCCTTACCCAAGTCCCACGGGTCCTCATTACTGCCGCCACCCAAACCCAGGGACCCTGGGGCTTGGGGTCGTGTTGAGGATGAAGTTCAGACTCAGTTTGACTCGTAGGGGCCGGAGGATCTAATCCCACCTTCCTGGCTTCACCTTCAGACCAGACCACTTGGTGTTCCTTGAACACCTCCACATCCCTCTCTGCGTCGGGAATGTGTGTTCCTCTCTCTGCAGCAGGGCGGTCCCCCAGAAAGGCGAGGTTCCAGGCTCCCTGGCCCACCCAAGGCAGGATGTCGCTGAGCAGGGAGGAGAAGCTGGAGAGGACCGGGAGAAGGAAGGAAGGAGATGGAGGACAGGATTGCACAAGGCGTGAGGAGCAGGAGCATGAGACAAGCTGCACTGGCTTGTCTGCCCGCCCTGGTTCCGGGGACTCGGGGACAAGGAAGGAGATGGTTCAAACAGACGTGGCGAGAGCCCGTGAGGAGGCTGGCAGTGGCAGCCTTTATCTTGACTTGGGTTTTGATTTTGCTGCTTTCCTTCCAGACTTACTTGGCTGCTTCTGCCCCTTTTCTGTGGGTCACCAGAAGGTGTCAGGCTGGCAAGCTTTGGGCCTCAGCGTTCCTGTTTGGCTGTGCACTTACCCACAAGGGGATGGGTAATTTGGGGTGTTTAACTGGAAACTAGTTCAACTATGTTCTTTCTCTTCTCTCTATAGCCCACCAACTCTATTAAAGTTATTTTCTCTTAAACGTTGTACACACTAGAGTATGTTTTGTCTTGATGTGGCGGATGGCAGAACATATTTAGAATAGGCAGGTTTGGGGGGCCTGGGGGGCCCCTCACCTACAACAGCTCTCTTGCTGCAGCTGCCCACCCCCTGGAGAGTTCCTTTGGTTGTTCCTAATGCCACACCTCCCTTCTCTTGTGTTTTACTAACCGCCCAGGCATACGTCCCTATACCCTATAGATGGTTCTGTGGGTGGCCATCACTGCCACACCAGCGGAACATGAGTACATTCTAAGACCCCCAATTAACTGTCACCACAAGGGCTGTCCCACAGGGATCTTTCTAGACTTCTCCTCCTGGATTATCTGTAACCCCCACTGCCACAGTAAGATGAGGCCCTGCCACCCCCCTCCCTCCTCCCCACCTCCTTGTTCCCTCCCAGTGCATATGCACAGGTCTCTTGCTGTTGTTGTTGTTTTTTCCCCAAAGATTTATTTATTTATGCACACAAGAACAGACCAGAGGTGAGGGGGCCGAGAGGAGTTGCCAGAGACAGAGTGGGGAACAGAGCAGGCAGGTTGACTGAAATCCACTGCTGAGAGGAGCAGCAGGGAGACAGGAGAGGTCTGCTGTGCCATGTGGGTCGCTCCCTGGCTGGGGATCGAGCTCATGCTGCAGAGGCTGCGGATAGCTTCTCTATCTTAACCCCTTGCACCACCAGGGAGGCCCCTGCTGTTGTTTTTTTAATCTATGGTTTATTTGTTCTTGAGATCAATGACCTCAAGAACTTAAAAATAAGTGAAAGTTCTTACTACATGCCAGGCATGGATCTAAACACTAAAAACGGATGAAAACACTGACTTCTCATAAGCAGGTGAGACTTTTATTAGAAAGAAGAAACCATGACACAGACAAGCCAAGTAATTTGCCCAAGTGCCACAATTAACTAAGAGGTGGAGGCCAGACTTCCCAGGGAGCAGACCTCCAGAGTCACAAACTCCACAGCCACCTGAACCACCCCTGCCCCTGACCCCTTGTTGTGGGACCGCAGGTTGAATGGCTAGCAAGACCCCTTACCTTCTGGCATCCCAGCCTTCCTGCTCACTCCTCAGTGTTGAGGGCACATCTTTGGCCATTTTCTGTGTCCCCTTCTGCTGCAGAAGTTCAAGGATGGCTTGATCACAATGTTACACTATGGACTTCATCCGGGCCCTCAGTGGTCTTGTGAGTCCATTGTCTGCAAAGTCCTCATTCCACCTTCACAACAGAAGCCCCCAACCCCATGCTGCCTGCCTGGCCCCTCGCCTCTGGCCCCAGCCCCTCCGACATCCAGATTCCACACCTTGCCAGAGGCCTCCGGCAGGGCTTCCTCCACTTTCCCCTCCACCCTCCAGGTTTTCAACCTTTTTTGCACAAACCTTGCTTCACACACACACACCCCGCTCTCAGGAAAGACCCTGGGTCTGCTCTATGTGGGGGGCACCCCCTCCTTGTGCCTCCCCACCTCTCTGTGTCCCCCTGCAGTGTTTACTATGTATCTGAAGAAAGGCAGTGGCTTCCTCAATCTCAAATTCCAAAACCCACAGCTTTGTAACCTCCTCATCTCTCACTTCTCCCCCTCTTTTAGCAAATGTTTTCTGATAGGCCAGACCCTGTTCTGGGAGGAACAAGCCCAGACTTGCCCTGCCCTTAAGGGCTGACACACTGTGTGCAGGAGTGCCTCACCTTTCCTGCTCACGGAAGAAAGCACATCTTGCTGAAAAGTCATCAGATTTGTTTTATTGGGTATAGAGAAGCAGTTCCACTGTTCTTTAACAATATAATTTAGGATTAGTGATCTCCAGCTCAGCTAGAGTCCCCGCAGGAGCCTGTTCCCCAGTTTTCTACCTTCATTGCTGTGGCACTGCCCTCTCCCAAATGGGTATTTCTGGAGGAGGGTCCACCAGGAGGATGAATCCTGCTCTGAACAAGTGCCTGTAGCTCCAGAAGACCCAGGGATTGGAGAAGAGCTTGTTTTTCTGGTCAAATTTGATTCCTTCCATCTTACCACCTCAGTAACAATTTTGTTCTAGACCAGGAGTCATGTGGCTCCCCACAGAGGGGAGCTGTGGTGCTGGGGGGGTAGCAGGTCAGTCAGGAGAGGCAGGCAGCCTGGCTCTATGGGACACAGAGCCCATCCCACAGACCGGGTTGGTCCCATGATCCATGCTGGCCCTGTCTTATTTCTGGAGAGTCACAGACATCTGTTAGAAAACAGCCAGGTGGGAGGCTCCACACAGTCCGGCTTACCCAGCATCCCCTCACTAGTTCTGTTCCAAAGTAGCAGGTGGAAGTTCATTCAGCTCCTCCTTGTCTGGGTACATGTCTGGCACCTTATTCCTCTTGGTGAAGATCTGATTGATCTCCATGAATGTCTTGCCTTTGGTCTCAGGGATGATGAAGAAGGTGTAGATGGTGGTGAGGAGGCAAACCACAGCAAAGATGATGAAGCTGTAGGATTTGAGGGCCTCCTGCAGAACAGGGAGTGGGTCGCTTCCTCGTATGGGCTCTTGCTTTACTGCTGGGGCATTTTATGAATTCAGGGCCCGGGGTGCACTTACTTGAATGAATGGGAAGACCAAGCCCACGATGAAGTTGGACAGCCAGTGCACACTGCCCCCTACCACGTAGGCGGACGCCCGAGAGGACTGCAGGAAGATCTCCATGGTGAGCAGTGCTGGGATGGGACCTGGGGAGGAGGAGGAGGAGCTGGGTTCCCTGCAGGCAGAGCGAGCCCACAGAAAGCCCTGAGCCCTGGGTGGGAGCATTGTGTCTCCAAGACCCCTGGTAGTGTGCAGAAGCCGTGTGAGAGGGCCAGCGGCAAGGGTGTTCTAGAAGGGGTGCGCCCCATGGGGCTTCTGCACCAGTCATGGGCAGCATGTTGCTCCTGACAGGCTGCCTACCACCTCCCCCCACCCATTCTCCACCCAAACCCTGTGCAGGGGAGACAGGGAGAGGTCATTGGGGACAGCATTCAGTCCCCCCCGAGCCTCCCCGAGGAGCTCAGGCCAGAAGTTTCTAGAGCTGAAGGCACAGGAGAGGGGCTCTGGGATCCATACTAGGGCCAAGGGCATGTCCCACGACGTAGGAGAAGACGCAGGCAATGCTGAGGTAAGGCATCCAGGATACTGTGTCCTGTGGGGGAGACCAGAGCGGGTCACGCCTGGCGAGCAGAGCACCTGGGGCGGGGAACAGCCAGAGGGCCAGTCGCTCGGCCTGGCTCAGGGGAGGGTGGACTCTGGCTCTGCCAGCTGGATGTCATGGAGGAAACCAGCTGGGCACGGGGAGGGCTATGCGGGTGGGCTGTGGGCAGTGGCCCCGGCATCTGACTCATGGTATTTGCTGCAAATAGCATCGCTCCGGTCTCTTCTCCTTGTCCTGCAGCTGAGGGTGCAGGGTGACCCTCCCTTGCCTGTGGGCCCCAGGCCCTCCTCACCTGCAGGGCCAGGGCCACGGTCAGCACACAGCAGGCGGCGAAGCAGATGAAGAAGCCCAGAAGGAGCAGAAACCTCCGCCCCAAGTACTCCACCACGAACACCTGGGGACAGGCAAGGGGGAGCAGGCAGGTTCAGGAGCCCCCAGGCCAGAGTGGGGGATCTGTCCCATGTGCCCCCTTCCAAAGGACAGCCGTGAAGACACCCTGCGTGTGCGCCCCCTCAAATGTGCCTTGTGGGGCACCACCCCACCCAGGGGCAAATGTCAGATGTCAGAGAATGCCCCCTCACACATGAAGCTTCTGCAGTGGAGGGGGTCTCCCTCTTGGGGGGCCCTAATGGCCTGTCCCCCACAAGAGACAGGCTGCTGCCTGAGGAGAGCCCAGAGGCTAGGGGTGAGGGGCACACTCCCAGCTCCTTCCCGGCCTGGCCTCCCCATGGTCAGGGTGCCCTCTGTCCTGCGGCCAAGGGCCTGGGCTCGTGGGACACTCACGGCGCAGATGGTGATCAGCATATTGACCGTCCCCGTGCTGACCGTCACGTACTGGATGTGGTCGGTTTCCACCCCTGCGCTCCTGAAGACCTGGTCTGTGTAGTAGAAGATCTGGAAGGCAAGCCAGAGGCTGGAGGCGCAGCCAGGCCACGGCCAGAGCCTCGGGCACCCCCACGCCAGGACACCCCTGCCGGTCCGGCCCCCGCCCCATACCGCGTTCACGCCCGACAGCTGCTGGCCGGCCATGAGGACGATGATGGACACGACCTGCCAGCGCAGGGACCGGGTCTGGAACAGCTTCAGTACGGAGATGAAGCCCGCGGCCTTCTCGGCCTCATCCTCCTCCCGAATCTCCTGAATCTCATCCTCCACGTCATCCCAGCCTCGCAGCTCCCTCAGAGCTGCAGGAGGGAGCAGGGGCGTCTGCGGGGGGCTGGCCACGCCTGCCAAGGACAGGGACCTGCAAGCGCTGTCCCCCCCCCGGAGGTGGGAACGCAAGCCTTACCTTTCCTGGCAGCTTTTTCATCTTTCTTCTGAATCAGCAGGTACCTGGGGCTCTCAGGGGAGAAGGGCAGCAGAAGGAGCTGGACCCCCGCCGGCACCCCAGTCAGCCCCAGGAGGATGGGCCAGCCTGCAAGGAAACCAGTGTCTCATGCCGGCTCCGTGGCCTCCGGCGGACAGGCTGCCGTGTCCTCAGAGCCTCCACTCTGGCCCCCGTTCCAGGCCCAGCTGACCCTGAAGCCAGTCAGTTTCCCTGCGTTGTCCACAGCGGGCGGGGACTGCCTCCCTCCTGGCCACGGCCTTGCGAACTCTGGCCCCCACCCCGCCCCCTACACTGGAACTCTTCTCACAGAGACCCCCTGAATTGCCACACACACTCCTCACTCTTCAGCCTGCTCGCTGTGACTGCACCTCTATGCCTCAGAACCCACGTCTGTAAAGGGGTGCAGCAGCAGTCTGCTCGCCGGGGCTGTTTGGGGGCTCATGTGGCTATTGCAGACCTGGTGCCCGGCCGGGGTGAGCATGAGCGTGGTCTGAGCAGTGATGATTCCCACTCGGAGGTTCGAGACGCAAGACCAGGAAAGGGAAGGTCACGCAAAAACAGTGACGGAGTTACTGCGCACCTACTACATGCCAGGGCCCTTCTCTCTGGGGGAGGTGGTGCAGCGCCAGAGCCAGGTCATGGATGGGGTGGGCCTGCAACACCCCACCTTCCCTAGGCCCAGGGGAGAGCCCCTTTCCTGCCCGGTGGAAAAGCATCACCCCAGGGCAGGGCAGCAGTGCCGCTGGAGGCTCAAGAGACGCCTGGGGCACAGAGTGTGGCTGCCTGGGGGCCTCGCTGCCATGCCCCAGGCCCTCTGCCAACAGCCCCCAGCAGGCAAGAGAAGGTAGGACAACACAATTCCGGCCCAGTGGAAGCTTCCATGCCTGGGAGGGACTAGAAACCTCAGCCAGTCCACCACCAGCGCTGGGCCCGGGCCTGATGCACAGATGCCAGCATGGTGGGGACAGGGTAGTGTGGGGTTGTGTGTGTTGGGGGGGTTGGCGCAAGGTCTGTGGCCCATCGGAGCAGAAGACCAGCTCATAGAAACACCCAGACAGAGAGATGGATGGGTGGGTGTCAGGGGGTGGAGGATCCTAAGCTCACCAGTTTCGTGTGCGAGGAGCGTCCGAAGACCAAAGACCTGGGCCACCAGGATGCCAATGGTAATGAAGAACTGGGGTACCACCCCGAGGGCCCCCCTCAGGTTCTTGGGGGCCAGCTCCCCTAAGTACATGGGGGCAACATTGGAAGACAAACCTGGGAGGTGGGTTGAAATAGAAACACGGTCAGGAAATCTCAGTCTGGCAGGGACAGCCTTTACCTCAAACACCTGCATTCCTACTGAGAAGTTGCCACCCAGGGGCAGGCTGCCCAGCATGGGGGGCTGGTTTATGAGGTGAGAGACCCCAGGGGAGATTGACCCTCCTCAGCAGGAGGGCACTGAAGGAATTAGTGAAACAGAACCCATGAGAGCCCTCTGCAAACTTTAAATTCCCCTACAAAGGTGAGAGGTTGCTGTTATTAACTCCTTTCTGATAGAGGGGTTCATATGCTCAAATATTTCTCAAGCACTTTCTGACCATGATCCAGAGTGGAAAAAAGAAAGAAACCTGTTTTCACTGAAGCCCTGGTTCTCATGTACGGATGCGTGAGGCCAAAGTCAAAGGCCGTTCTTACCTTTACCACACATGACGAAACGAACTCGAATTGCAGAAAAGACAATGCTGCTCACTAAAAAGACCCGTCCCCCACCCCGCACCGGTCCTGACTTGCAGTTTCAAAACTCCCAAGATAAAGGATCAGGTGGGAAGGGACCTTCTGGATCTGGGATATTTGCTTTTCAGCCTCTGGAAGAACAGCTTTCACTGCAGGAAACACCAGGTGACCACACTCATGCCGTCCACCCGTGAGACGGGGTGGCAGGGGCACATGGGGGAGGTGCTGGGGAGTGAGCTTTTGGGAGCTGAGGGTCAGGAGCAGCTTGAACCTAGGGACCCTGACTGCTTCAATCCCAGGGGCCTCCCACCTCGATGATCCTGATCACGGCAGGCCGCCTAGGGCCACACTGTTTACCTGCACATATTCCCACCAAAAACCTGGCCACAATTATCATCTCGAACGACTTGGCGGTTTCACTGCATCCCATCAGGATGGAGGAGACAATGGAAAAGATGTTGTTCAACAGCAAGGTCCCTTTCCTGCAGAGGGCAAATGCCAGTGTGAGAAGGAGTCGCCCATCGTCAGACAGATGGTCACTGAGTGGCTCCCCATGGCAGCCACCACTCTGCTGTGAGGTTTAAAACTCCCCAAGACCCACGGCTGATGAGGTCAAGGGCACAGGCAGGCTGGGGATGGTCTCTGTGAGCCCCTGTGGGGCAGCTGCTGGGAGGGAGGAGGAGAGGAAGGATTAGGGTCAAAATAAGGGGGTGCAATTGTACGGGGAATATAACCCAAATGAAAATGCATACATTGTGCAAAAACGGAAAATGATATAAGAATTATATAAAATAAAATATATTAGACATAAAAAAACCTAAAAAAAAAAGTCAATAGATTTTGATACCTACCAACCTTAGCAACCTTTGAATGCCACCAATCTGAGCAAACTGTAAGTAGAGGGAACTGATGTAAGCTGATCAAGGGTCTCTTTTAATAATCATAACAAACAGGGCCTCCCTGGTGGTGCAGGGGTTAAAGACAGAGCTATCAAGCTATCGCCAACCACTGTGGCACCAGTTCGATCCCCTGCCAGGGAGCTGATCCACATGGCGCAGCAGACCTCTCCTGTCTCACCTGCTGCTCCCGCAGCAATGTATTTCAGTAGATCTTCTTGTTCTGTGCCCCACTCTGTCTCTGGTGAATGCTCTCAACCCCCCCACCCCCCGCATCTCTGGCCTGCACCCCAGCTCTTATATGCATAAATAAATAAATCTTAAAAAAAAAAAAAAAGAAAAGAAAAGAGCAAACTGGGGCTTGGTTTGAGTAAGAAAAATACTGTTAAGAGAGCAATGAGCGTGGGAGTTAGCCTGATCTCTGAATCCACCTGCTACTTCCAGATCCACCCAAGAGCCTATAGACTGGTTACCCCCATTTCTAGCCCTAAGCCCTTACCTAGACCCCAAATATTTTGTCAACCTCTGGTTCCCTTACAGCCACATTAGAAAACACAGGTCTCGGGCCTCCCCGCTGGCACAGCGATTGAGCGCTGGGTTGCGAAGCTGCCCGCAGCCTCTGCAGCGCCGGTTTGATCACCGGCCACTGGGTGAGGGTCCCACATGGCGTGCAGACCTCTCCTGCCGCCTGCTGCTCCCCTCAGCAGTGTACTTCGGTCCTTCTGCCTGCTCTGCTCCCCGCTCTGGCTCTGGTGAATTCTCTCACCCTCCCGCGCTTCTGGCTGTACCCAGTGCTTGTATAAATAAATAAATTAATTTAAAAAATACTTAAAAAAAACCCAAAAAACCATAAGTCTCCATGGTGGATATTGCCTCGTCTTGCAATAAAAGTTTCAGCGTTAGGCAAAGGTTTAAAACTGATGGGGTCTATGAGGTTCGGGAATTGAAAATTCACCTTCTCTTACCTGCCAAGATTATTCACCATGGGGCCCACCAAGAAGGATCCCACAAGGCCTCCGAAGGGAAACATGGACACAGACACAGACCACAGCAAAGTCAAGGAAAATTCACTCAGGTAGTCACTGGTTCTATCGTAGAAGGTTTCGTTATAAAACTCCTTCATGATCTGGAGAGGAAGCAAGACAGGACCCCAAAATAATTTAACCTGATTTTTCAGAATGAACAAAGTGACTTGCTGGACCACCCAGTGGACACACAGGTGGCAGCATGATTAAGTGGGGGAGAGGGAATGGGGACAAGCTGTCATCACCAGCAAATGGCAGAGGGCAGCCGTGGGGCCGCTGCGAGGCCACTGAGAGCACGCTGCCAGGGCCACCCCTCGCTCCAGGAAGGACTGATCCAGCCCTCCAACCCGCTGGAAGGTCCCTGCCCCTGGGTCTCCCCCTCTGACAGCAACGAAGAGCAGAGCCCCCTCCTGGAGGGCAGCCCCCCCTTGCCCACGGGCCTGACTTCCTAACAAGTTGAGCCCTGGGGACCTGGTTCCTCCTCATGGGCCTACAGGGGAGCAAAAAATGACACCCCCGAATCTGTCCTTGGCAAAAGGTTGATGTCGTGGGAGGGGACTCTGAAGGCTGTGTGGAGATTGCTTTTGAAAAAGGTATTTACAAGCAAAGCTCTCTCCCAGGAAGACCTGTTCTTATCTCTCTCCAGTGGAGAAGGCAGAGCTGAAATCTGCATGTCTGTCTACTGTGCCTTTTCCAGTAACTCCTCCACCCCTTCCTTCCTTCTCCCCAAAGTTCCCCATCTTGCTCAGCTATTGAGATGGTGTCTGAAGCCACTCAGTCATGCTGGGGTCTCCCATGGGTGGAAGAAGGCACACAGGTGATTATTCAAGCTGTTTGGCTTTTGTGTCATCGTCTGTCTGATGTTGATTACCTGTGGCCTAGGAGAGTGCAGAAGGCACAGGGGGGCTTCCTTTGCACCCCACAGGCTGTGCTGGGCATCCCTGGGGTGTTTCCCTTTCCCTTCCCTGGGGGACCCATGGTATGGCCCCACACTGACCTTGCCCGGAACAGGTTACCCCAAACCCACCACCTACTGGGGTGGGTTCTATGTCCCGCTCACCCAGCGACCTACCTCAGAAGGGGAGTTGATGGAGGACACATTGTACCCATACTGGAAGGACGACCCAAAGGCAGCGATCAGTGTTGTCAGGGCAAGCACGCGGGTCAGCCTCTGCAGGGGGAGAGGTCAGGGGAGGTCAGGAGGCGGCCCTGGGGGCTGAACACTCTCAACTCTCCTCACAGTCTCAGAGAGCTGTGGCCCCACAGCGTTTCAGCTGCCCCCATCCAGCTCCAGGCTCAACTCAGAGCTTCGGAACACCCTTCTCTGCAACTGTGCAACCCAAATGTCACCCAGGAGAGTGGGGAGTCACTCTTGGGTGGGAACCTTGGGGACAGAAGACACAGAGAGGCTCCTGACACCAGTGCAGCTGCATCTGATGTCCACATGCTCTGGGACATTCCTGCCACACGGCCACATTTGCCAACTGGAGCTAACGTGCTCCGGCACAAACCCCCTTAAAAGTCAACGAGAAACGATGTGAACAATTTTAATTATTTAAGGTCACCTGTAGCCCCTGGACTTTGGCTGAAACAGGCAGAAGGCACAAAGAGAAACGTTTAAATAGAGATTTCTGGGGACTCTAGAGCATTGTGACCATGTCCCTGCTAATGCTTGAGGAGACGGAGCACTCATTTTAGATAATCTTTTGTGGCAAGGGGACGTTCATTACTAATGAAAAGAGGGAGAAAGTACAGGTGGAGAGAGAATCCACCAGAACCCACAGATGTCATGTGGGGTTTGCCACTGTCACGGCTTAGCTTCATTTCTTCAGTTACTTTATCTTTGAAAGGAGGCGAACAGCATAACTGGAGCCCAGTGACACCCAAGGTCAGTGAGGCTGTGTGGGCCGCAGGGTGGGCTGCTGTCGGGGGGAGCTCCAAGCCCACCCCAAAGTGCCGTGTCCTGTGCCTTATGTTCTCCCTTAAGGACTTACGTCCTCACTTTACGTCGTCATAGGGTCTTGGAAGCTGTGACTTCAAGCAAAATGATGTAACAGAACCATCTAGTCATAGATGAAGTGATATCACAAAAATAATTTCTTAGGGCAGATTTCTGACCAGGACAACATCCCCAAACTCCTAATTAAAGACCCCAGACACGTCTAACATTGAACAACCATTTGTCTTCATTCATTCATTTCAACCCTCCACCTGCTTATTCCAGTTTAGGGTTGAGGGGTGCGGCAGGGGTGGAGGCCTCACACTGCAGCTCAGGGTCAAGGTCAACCCCAGGCAGGATGCCCTTCTACCCAGGAGGGGGGGTGGTTCCTGGGCTGCTGCTTGAAACACCTGCGCTTGCCAAAGGTAGGCGGTGTACAGGTGTGCCCCCTCCACACGCCCCACCGGAGACACGGGGCAGGGCAGACCAGACACAGCTCTGGGCACTGCCCCCCCCACACACGCTGAGCTGAGCGCCACCCCGAGTGCTGAGCGCTGGGGATTCAGGGGAAACAAAACGAAGAATCCTCCTAGAGCTCTTCTATTGCGGGATTGTGTGGACAGAGGGGAGAAGGGAAGGCAGGAGGGAAGAAGAGAGAGGGGTGGAAATAGCAAATACTGATGAAATGTTTCCCTCTTCTACGTCTTTCCCGAAATAATAATTAACCATAAATGCCGCAGGCTTCATTCAAGCTGCCAGGTGCACCTCCTGCCCTCTCCCTGTTTGACAGGCCCTAAGGTTTGAAGTCCTGAGCACACTCAGCAGGGGAGCTGGCTGGGGCCATGAGGCTCCTGCCCCTGCGTGGGGGAGAAGGGGGCCCGCCAGGCCGCATCCGCAGCCGGTTCCCAGACTGCTTTTATGGGATCGCAACAAAAACGATCAGCAAGACCTCAGCGCAGAGCATGGCACGTGACCCCGAGTGCTTGCTCTCCACCTGAAACGTGAGCCAGGGGAACATTCCAGGGACCTGCCGGAATCAGGGATCATCCTTGGAAATGGCAAAGATATTCTGGGTAGGTTTTCGCATAGAGGTGCAAACACCTTTGCTCGTTCAATAGTTATTTACTGACAGCTGATGACACCCAGTCTGGTGAGCTCCTTGGGAAGCCAGGTGAGGGATTTGGTCCTGGGCTGGAACAGAGCGCTAGGGAAGGGGAAGGGCCACAGAGGACATACAGCTTATTAAAATGACAAGAGACTCAGCAGTCTCCAGGGCCCAAAGGGGGCTGTCTCCTCAGAGGTCCAGGGGAGCCAGGACTCTGGGCCCTGCTTCTGGGAGAAACCAGACCACAACCCTCAGGCCCACACAGTAAATGGTGCCCTGGTTTTTTGTGATGCTGCGAACATTTTGCTGTTGCTGAGACACCCACCCTCGGGGGCCCTTCTAGCTGGGGTGAGATCAAGGACGCAGGGAAGGAAGGCCCGCCCAAAGCCTGGCCCTCTGGAATTTGCCTACACGCCCCCATTCCACTGTCAGAGAGACGGGCTCCGTTAAGATTTTTCCTTGGCTGGAATCTCCAATCAAAGGAAACGTTGGAAAAGCTTATTTTACGAAGCATCACTCCCTCCGGTTCCATCCTGTTGTTTCAAGTGGCAAAAGTCCATCTTTTTATTATTCCCATTTTATAGGCGAGAAAATGGAGGCACAGACCAGTTGTCTGTGCCATAACTTGACCCAGTCCCGAGCAGGAACAGGAGGGGCAGGAACGAGTCCAGGTACCCCCACCTCCCAAACCGCTGGGAACCCCTGGGAACTGCTGAGCCACAGAGCACCTTTGGGCCTTGCCGAAGGCCTGGCAATCACACCCAGAACTGAATATTGACCATCTGCACAAAAATATGCCTCTCCCCACAGATGTAAGCAGATGCTGCAAACCCGAATAAAACGCACGTGTCTTAAAAGTGTTAATAAATTCAAATGATCTTTCTGTCATTGTGTAATTTCCTCAAGCCCAGGACTCTAAAAATATAATCCAAATGATATGGGCAGTAATCAAAATCCAGAAAACTTTTATCTCTAAAGAAAGGGAGACTCATCATTTAAAAGGTAGAAAAACCGTGAATTTAAATGAGATGGAGGGGCATATTTCCAGGCCCAACTTCTACTCATGTCAAGCAGCTATGCTATTTGATGAGCAGGTTCAATAAAATGCTCTGAGGCCAGAATCAGTTCCCCAAACACTGCAGCTTGGGTAAGGATTTTGATGCTGCTTTCAGAATCCCCTCGCCTTAGGGCCTCAGGGTTAAGGTGGTTGGGTGTCTTTGCAGTCTCTTTAATCTGATTACAGGTACAGGCTGTCCTGTTGGAATGAGTGCCGAAGATTCTCTAAACCTGGACATACCCAAATCTCTGCTCCAGTTCCTGCAAACGTCTGGCTGCTTGGGGAGGGGTGGTTGCCCCCAAAGGGTCCTCCCCACACAGGGCTTGCCAGAACGCCTCCCAACCAGGCCAGCAGTGGCTCTCCATGTCCCTTCCCTGGGGGCACACTTACCCCTTTCTTCTCGGTCTCCTTCATCTTTGCTCCGAAGGGCAGTGTGTGGCTTGTCTCCTTCTAACCAAAATAACAGATGCACTGAGTGCAGAGAAGACATTCCGGCTGCACTTTGGCCACGCCAAGGAGCAGCCAATAGCATTTTTATAACCCGTCTAAGGCGGAAGAACCTTAGACCTGGGGCTTCATGTTCCTTTCACTTCTTGAAATGAAATGTCTGGGATTTAGTTCAGCAAGTGGGCACCCCCAGAACTGCAGACACAGCCCTTCCTGACTGGGACCATCTGCAAGATTTCCTCTGCAAAAGCCTCCACCAGTCAGGCTCACCGAGTGACAGAGGTTATTTCTGTCAGAAGCACGCGGAAAGCAAGAGCTGCCACCGACCAGACACCGCACCGGGGCACTTGGGGGCCAGAGACAGGGACCCCAGAGACTTCTCAGAAGCGGTTTCTGCTAGGAAGCCTGTTCTAATAGAGTCAGCTTTAGCCCAAACAACCACACTACACTGTCTTGGAGAGCTTCTGGAAAGGTTATTTTCAGTGTTATCATCATTCTTGCAAAGGCAGAGAATACTCTAAGGCTTTCTATGAGCAGGGCAGAGAAAGTGAGTGACGCTGCTGGGCTGGGTCCTCCAGGCACGGCCAGGCCACTGCCAGCCCCTTGTGCTGGGCACACCAGTTAAGAGCAACATGTAGGGTCCAGGCCCACCAGGCCTTCATCCTCACAGGACATAGTCCTGGTTTCAGTTGCTCTGGCACAAATCTGGTTCATTAACTCATTCATTCCACTCATGAGCCACCTTCAAGCAGACAGCAGCTGGGCGTCCCGAGTGGAGGGCACTGACTGGGCATCGGCGGCAAACTCAGGAATTGTAGCCAGGCTCCTCTGTGTGGGAGACCAAGGAGCTGACGGTGTAATAGGCTCTGTGTGGGGTGGAGCATGGTGCGTGTGTGTAGTATGCGTTATGTGAGATTATGTATGTGTTGGGGGTGAATGTGGTATGTGTATGGCCATATGTGATGTTTGTGTGGTGCATGTGGTGTGTATGTGAACAGTACTGTGATGTGTGTGGCGAGTGGCACAGGTGATGCGTGTGGTATGGATGTGTATGGCATGTGATGCATGTGGAACAGGTGTGGTATATATGATGTGTGTGTTGTGTGGCACGTGTGATGTGTGTGGTATGTATGTGCTGTGTGTGTGTGTGTGTTGTGTGTGGTATGTTGGGGGTTGCCGAGGCCCCTTCACAAGGCAGGACTGACCATTTCCTTTCACCAACTTCACTTACTATCCTTCCTGCATCACAGCTCTAACACCACGATTTCTAGTGAGGGTTTGGCCAGGCCGTTTCCCCGATTATTTCAAAGGGTTTGGAACAATTCTCCAGAGAAAACGCTCTTCAGTTGGGGGTGAGGGGGGCGGGGTCACCTACCGGGGGGGACAGGTCGTGCACTCAAAAAGAAATGGCGGCGGCTCTCAGGCACCAGCCAGGGTTAGGCGAGAGGGAAAGAGCCGGCTCCGGCCCGGCCACCCCCGCGCTCCCCGGGCGGCTCCGCAGCCGAGAGCTGGAAACGCGGATGATGGCGGCTGAGGACGCGACCTCCGCCAGCCGGGGGCAGCGAGGGCGGCCTGAGGGCCGGGGCCGCAGGCTCTGAGGGGACTGTTTGAGGAGGCGCGGGGCGCGGTACCTGCTCCTGCGGGTCTCCGGATGACGCGCGCAAAGCCCGGGCACCACCAACGCCTCGGCGTGGAGGGCGGAAGCACGAGCGGGAGAGGGCGAGGCGGGAGGCCGCCATGACGCCCGCCGGGCCGCTCCTCGGTGGGCTGCGGGGCGGCGCCCAGGGCCAGGGAGCGCGGGCGCTGTAGTGCCTCGGCCACCGCAGCCCTGGCCCCGCTTAGCCCAAGATCCCCGCCCCGCTGCGGGCTTGAGGGGCCTCCAGCCCGGGCTTGGATGCCATTGGGTCTGGCGAGGCCAGGAGGCCCTGAGGACACTTGGGGAGGCCCTGGGGACACCTGGGGGAGGCCCTGGGGACACCTTGGGAGGCCCTGGGGACACCTGGGGAGGCCCTGAGGACACCTGGGGAGGTCCTGGGGACACCTGGGGGAGGTCCTGGGGGACACCTGGGGAGGCCCTGGGGACACCTGGGGAGGCCCTGGGGACACCTGGGGGAGGTCCTGGGGACACCTGGGGAGGCCCACTGGGGAGGACCTGAGGACACCTGGGGAGGCCCTGGGGACACCTGGGGCCTCCAGAGGAGCCTGCAGTGTCGGAAATGAGCCCGCGTGCCTGAGACTGTCCCTGGCCAGGCCCTCTGTGTCCCCTGCCAGGTCTTCCCTGGCCCAGCTTGACACCAGCACCGCTGACCGCTCACCTCTAGCTGCCATGGGGCCTGTGGGTGGGGGCGGGGTGGGGCTCCTGGGGGTTCTGGGGCCTCTGCTGGTGGGGACTGTCCCTGCCCGGGGCCTTCCAGGCCCCTGTCTCAGGCCCATCTGAGGTGTGTGGCCTGGGATCACTCACTCGAGTTGTCTTCCGTTCTTCTCCCTTAACATCCGTGTTTATTAGCCACCGGATCTGAAAACGGGGTTTGGTCTCAGATGCCCGTTGGCGGCCTCACCCTCTGCACCCTGCCCTTGTCTCTGTCCTGTATGATCTAGGAGGGGAACCTGCCAATTGGGGCCTATTTTCACCTTGGGTTTAACGTGGCAATAATAAATAATACTGATTAACCCGAGAGCTTTTTGTCTTGGTCGCAGATCGCAGGCTGAGGCTGCCCCCTGCAGGCAAGGCGCAAGTCAGAAACCACCTTGTGTTTTGAAACTAGGTCTCCTGAAAGCCAAAGAAGGACTTTTAAGGTAAAGGGAGAGTGGCCAGTGGTAGGGCCACACCCCGGACTGGCAGGGACTTCCTGACTTTCCCCTCCCCAACCCTTACAGTTTGATTCATCACAGGGAAATTTTATTAGGATTTTGCCATTGAGGGAGAGAATGACCCCTCGCCAGTTTTCTTCTCTAACTTCTCATGATGGGTGAAGTAACAAGAGGATATGGGTCCAGATCTCAATTCCCATATAGTTATTAACAGAAAATGCAAATATATTAGCTCACAAGTTTGGAAGACTTGTCAGATGATTTTAATCCTAGCCTATATTTACTGAGCCTACTACAGAACCAGAGGGCAGACATAATAGGGTGCAAAAGCAAAAAGGGCCTTGGCCTCATGTGACTTAGACTCTAGTTGGGGAAACAGGATTTCGTCAAATAAGCACATTGATGAATTTATAATCATAAAGGGGCTCTAAAGGTGGTGCAGGTAGTTACTGGTCAGTGAAGTCTTCCTAAAAATGTGAACTCGAGCTGTGATGGGAAGGGAGGATGAATAGAGCCACCCAGACATGGGCGGGATGTGCAAAGACCCTGTGGTAGGCAGGAGCATAGTGTCCTCAAGTAACTGCAAGATTGGTATGGCTGAAGGGCACAAAGCAGAGTGCAAGGGGGAAGGAGAAGGCGCTTGGAGAGGTGGGCACTGCTGGCCGTGGTAAGTCTGGAGTATTGGTCTAGGAGCAGATAGGAGGTGTCAAGAGTTTCGGAGAGTGATTGGATTTGTGTTTTTGAAAGTTCACTCTGGTTTCTGAGAGGAGATCTGATGAGGGCGCAGTGGATTTGGGGAGGGGGAGAGGAGCAATGATTCTTTGTCACACACCAGGTGAGAGATGATGGTGACTTGGCCCAGGAGTAGCGGTAGAAATTAGAGAAGTAATACTTCTGACAAATATTTGACATGTACAATTGACAAAATGTGAGCTATAGGATGAGGGGAGGGGGAAAGAAAGGGATTTCTGTTTTACTGTTATAATGAAACAGAAAATTAAAAAATGAGCTTTCTGAAAATGAAACTCTTCAGAATTATTTAGGGAATTTTAAGCAGGAGGTAAAATGCTGAATTAGCACCACAGAGCAGACTGAAAAATCCCCAGGCTATTCTGGGACCAGGAAATGACACCAAGACTCATTCACCGCTGGTCTCACCTCCATGAGGAATGTTCTGGAATTGCAGCGTTTTGCCATGGGCATCTATTGTACAAACTGTTGTGGCTCATCCAACCCACCCCAAATTCATTTGCTCGGTTCCTTTTTAATAGCAATAGAATTTGGGGTGGGACACCTCACTGGCCCCAATAAAGACTGCCTCCCTTTTGCCCTGGCGGTTGGCGTGGATATGTGACAGAGTTGCCTAATGCAGCGTCTGTAAAGGTGTCTGGGAACCTGGCCGTCTTCCTTGTCCCTGTCTCCATCCTGCTGCCTGGAATGCAGATGCCACCACCTTGGACCATGAGGTTGAGTCACGTGGGACGGAGCAACACGCAGGAAGGAGATGGGTCCTGACCTAAGGCGGTGCTGTGCCAGCCCCAGCCCACCCTTCTGGACATAACATGGCAAACATCCTCCATTCATTTTCTGATTCGAAGTTGAACTAAATTCTCACTGATAGGACAATTAAACAGCCTGTTAGGAGAGAAAATGGAAAGGGATCCGGTCCTTGAAGAAGCTCTAAGAACATTTTTGTATATGTATTTGCTTGTCTGAATTGACTAAGGCCTAAATCGGGTTAAATTTTTTGATGAAATGGCTCTCTGCTGCATGTGAACGGCCTAAGGACCTGTGTTGTAAGGGAGAATGCCCGAGCCCCCCCAGGTTGCTGGGCTGCTGGATGCAGATGTTAGTGGAGATTGAGCCAGGCTGCTGTTTTTATTAGGGCTGCATTTGTTTTTGTTTGCGTTCAGATTAAAAAGTCGTGTGGGGTTCTTCCATGGCCTGATTTCCCCCTTAAGTCCTGTTTTTTCTATGTGGCTCAAAGTAGATTTGGGGGTTCTAGGGACCTGCCTGGGACATTAGAACAGAATGTTGCATGTGCCTTGGGGCACAGTGAGGCTGCTAGGTGGGTGCGGTGTAATTCAGGTCGCTTGATTGGAGGGAGGGGCTGGAAAGGAGGGGACAGAGGGTCATCCACCCTGCAGCACTAGATAAGAAGTTCCAACAGGTCCTGGCACAGATCCAGCTACCCTATTGGGCCCTTGTTCTGTGTGTGTGGGGGTGTCCAGCAGGTCGACAGACCTCCCAACTCGGTGCCCATGTGGAATGACACCCCTCTAGGCCTGCCACCTGGCCATTCACCCAACTCTGCAGCGTGGGTGGGTGGGAGGGGGAAAATGTGCCTGCTCCAAGTTAATCTCCTTGCCCAGCAATCAATTCCATGCTCTGCCATCATTAAAGCCTCTGAGAGTATCACATGCCCCAACGCATGATCATGCGCTGATCATGCGCTGGCACGCCTGGTGAGTGCGTCAGAGAAATCTCAGTTCCTGTGTTTTCCCACCAAGAACAGAATTCAACCTCACCTGTCAAAGTGCATGTGCACAGAAGGGTGTGTTCCTGGGGGACTCACGGGTGGGGAGTGTGAACACCAGTGTCTGAAGCTCCTTAGCAACACAGATGGCTTCTGTTGCTTGCATGTTACCCTCAGCAGACAATCTTTAATTAAATCCTTATTTTTTTTAAATTATGGTAAAAAATATAACAAACTTTGAATTTAATGAACCATTTTAAAACGTACATTTCAGTCATGCTAAGTACACTCACATTGTTGTGCAAAAGATTTCCAGAATTTTCTCATCTCGCAAAACGAAAGCTCTGTACCACCTTTAAAAGACAAAACTCAAAAACTTCGAGATCTAAGGGATTTATAAATGACCCAGGAGTCAGGCAGCAGCCTATGTAGATACTGCAGAAGGTGTCACAAAATGGAGGGACAAGGTTAATAGCCAAAGAAAGGATCATTTCAGAGAGTCTCTTCCCTCTGGGGTCGTTATTAACATGCAGATGACCTCGCTGGTGCTGAGGAAACACTAGGTTGAAGGTTTAGGGTGATACTTTTGGAAGAGTCTGACACTGCAGCAGGTGTTAAACCTGGATGAGGCTTTTTGTTTTTTTTCCCTATTTTTAATACTACCACACAGCATCTCCGCCCCTCCCCGGTTCTGGCAACCACCATTCTCTTTTCTGTTTCTGTGAATTGACCGGCTTTACATATTCCTATAAGTGGAATCATACAGTATTTTCCTTGTTGTGAGTAACTAATTTCACTACGCATGATGGCCCCAGGTTTCATCCATGTTGTGTGTAAGGACGTGGAGGAACCAGAACACGTATACATTGTTGCTGGGAATGTAAATGGTCTGACTGTTGTGGAAAACAGCTTGGTGGATCTCAAAAAGCTAAACAGGGAATTACCCTATGACTCAACAATTCTAATCCTAGATATATACCCCAAAGAATGAAAAACAAGTATTCAAAATATACGTACACGTTTAATCAGTGTAGGGAAGGACATATTTTCCTTCTGCCCTTCTTTGGCTGTCTAATAATTAAAATGACAAGACAGATTAACAGGAGAAAAAAATTAAATTGGCTATGTGTGGGAAGTCCACAGAGAGAAGGTGCTTCCTGACTGTTGTGGAATGGGGTATATGTGGACAGTTCACAGGAAGAGCAAATGTTTGGTAACTGAGTGTTTCGTGGGACATGTGTAAACAGTGGGGCACAGAGAGGGGTTTTAACAGACTTAGCCAGGGTCCTCTCTGTCCACCACACTAGCTCATATTATACTGTAGTTTCCTATGGTGATAGCTCCCTTTCTGGAATAGGTCCCCTATCTACATTCTTTTAGGCATTTAAGTGGAAGATCAAAGGATCTTTATGAATCTTTTGGATCTTGATTATTTTTAGCTCAAAATATTCCACATGTCAAAGTGACATTCTGGTGTTGGGGTCTCATGTATTGCTGTGTGACCTATTTTGCTTTCCCACAATAGCAACACTATTCACAATAGCCAGAAGGTGGAAACAGGGCCTCCCCGGTGGCGCAGCGGTTGAGCGCTGGGTTGCGAAGCTGCCCCCAGCCTCTGCAGCGCCGGTTCCATCCCCGGCTGCTCCCCGGCCACTGGAGGAGTGTCCCATATGGCGCGCAGACCTCTCCTGCCGCCCGCTGCTCCCCTCAGCAGTGTACTTCGCTCCTTCTGCCTGCTCTGCTCCCTGCTCTGGTGAATTCTCTCACCCTCTGCGCTTCTGACTGTACCTAGTGCTTGTATGTATAAATAAATAAATCTTAAAAAAAAAAAGAAGGTGGAAACAACTCAAATGTCCATCCATGGGTGTGTAGATAAACTTGTTACACACACGCACAAACACACACATACACACTGGACTATTATGCAGCTGTAAAAAGGGGTGAAGTATTGTTACATGCTATATGTGTCTCAAAAAAAACAGTATTTAAGTGAAAGAAGCCAGGCACAGCAAAGTCACAAATTGTATGAGTCCACTGATATGTGAAATTCAGAGCAGGTAAATCCATAGAGACAGGAAGCAGATTGGTGATTGCCAAGAGCTAGAGGAAGAGCGAATTGGGAACCATTGCTTAATGGAGTGATAGTTTTGGAACTAGATGGAGTTGTGGTCATACAACATTGTGGTATACTAAATATTACTGAATTGTTCATTTTAAAAAGGTTAATTTTGGGGGGCCTCCCTGGTGCAATCTGCAGCCTCTGCAGCATGAATTCGATCTCTGGCCGGCCAGGGAGAGCAACCCACATGGCACAGCAGACCTCTCCTGACTCGCCCGCTGCTCCCCTCAGCAGTGCGTTTCGGTCAGTCTGCCTGCTCTGCTCCCCACTCTGTCTCTGGTGAGTCCTCTCACCCTCCGCATCTCTGGCCTGTACCCCAGCACTTACATGCATAAATAAATCTTTTTTTAAAAAAAGGTTAATTTTGTCATGTGAATTTCAATTTTGGAAGTTGAGTAATTTAAATTTAAAAGAGAATAAATACCGGAAAACCCTATTATGATGCGCCACTCTATTTCTTAGTAATTATATATTCAGCAACCTCTGGTTAATCATGTTAAAGGATACTTTTCCCAAAATGACGATTCTTGTATAAATAAAAATAACCATATGTTAAAAATTGTGTTTAACTTATTATATTGTGTGTGTGTTTAATTTATTAAACAGGGGCCCAGGTCGATGTTCTTAGCTAGTTCAAAATGAGAATTCAAGGATGGACATATTTCTGGATTAGAAATGTAAAAATGAGTTTGCAAATGGATCTAAACTGCTTTCTTGTGAGAGAGGGCAGACAACTGAAAGCCCTTGATGGAATTTATGGCATGTCCACAGACAATTAACTTGCACTAGATCAGTTACCACAATTACAGAATCGTATGCCCAAAGGCAGTTCAAGGGCAGTCTTGTCCAGTCAGGAAGCGTGCTGTTAAGTTACTGCATGGTTTTCCATGGAGCACACCTCTTCCCTACAGCCATTAGAAACTGGTATTCGTGAGCGTGTCATGGATACTAACAAAGGTTATAAATCAATTGAGCATTGACAGCACACCTAGGGCCTAGCACTACATGGGGTCCCGGGACCAGATGACACATCTTGCATTTCCAACCATGTCTTGAGAAACATGTGATGGAAGCTAGCAGCCTGCAGGGTCTGTCCTGCCACACCGTCTCCCCCACCCCCAGCTGTGAGCACACTGTAACATGTGTTGGAAACCGCCCCCCCTGCATACAAGAGAGCCAAGCCATCTGCAGATCCTGGAAATCTATGAAACAGTTATGGAAATCCTGCAGCAAGCTGGTATATCCAGCCTTTCCACCCTTACTGATGATCAGGGGACCAGCTAAAGAGTACTTTCAACTAGGGGTTCCTAGCCTTTGCACCTCCACAGTGCATTCCTTAGAGATGAAACCCCAGCATTGCCTTCCTCTGTGCACAGAACATCAGCCCATCTTTAGCTCAACATAACTTGGACCCAGAAGCCCCCCCCGACCGAAGAATTACACTTATGATATCAATAACTCATGGGTCCTACTTATATAAGCTAAACCCAAAGTGGTGTCTGTTGGAGGAATTCTCCGGAGGTAAAATCTGTTTGCTTCCTGGGCTCAAGTCCTCCCTTTGATGAATAAACTCCTTGTCTCGTTTTTATCATCGAGAATTTTGTTACAGGGCAATCCTAATATAAAATGGGTTGCCTGATGGTGGGTCCTCACCCATGCGCTTAAAAGGGAAGGGGAAATGAGGAAATGCACAAGTCAGGGAGAAAAGAGGGAGATAAAGTCTTAAATGCGTCCTACCCGATCCACCGACCTGGAATCCCAATGGCACGCTGAGAGCTGGAGGAGAGCCAAGAGCCAGGAGGCCAAGAGAGAGCCCCAAGGCCCACGTGTCTGGTTTTATACCAACCCGAGCAGCTTAATTCTGCCCTCAGGTCCCAGCAACCCTCCCTTTGGTGATGATGGGATTTGTCATTTCCAGTGTCCTGATGGCTTTGGTCTGGGGTGGGGGTGGAGTCCACCAAGCCTGCATGGGATTAGCTCAGGACATCCTTTCCCCCAACAGTTTCATTCCACTTAACAAACCATGCAGGTCTCAGCTCACACTCCTGAAGCCCTGGAAACCAGAGTTCCTCCCAACTTCCCAGCCCCTGGACCCAGCAACCACATCCCCTGGGAGCCTGGGAGACATGCAGGGTCCCCCCCAGACCAGCTCAAGCAGAACCTAAGCTTTAACCAGAACCTCAGGTGGCTCCAGTTCTCATCAAAGCCTTAGAATCTCTTTTTTGTGCTCTTCCTGAGGTGGTCTTGAGGATTCCTCCCTGGACTCCCAGCCTCAAGACCCCCTGGAGCTGTGTCCCCCAGGACAAACATACCCCCTTGCCTGGCACAGCATCCCGAGGGCTCTCCTTCCAGACCATCTGGCTGCTGATTGGCGCTCAGCTCCTGGCCCCTGACTCCGGCTGTCTGCTTTTCTCCTGGGGCGGTGGGGTGAGAGGCAGGAGGAGACAAATGCTGGCTGCTGCCAGGTGTTCTCAGTGGTTACTTGAAAAGCTCCACCCCCTACCCCCACCCTCATGCAAGGAGCCCAGGCATATCCTGGCAAAAGAAAAACAAGATTAGGGAGAAGCAAAGGTCTGGGAGGGTCAGGGGAAAGGAAAGTCTGCTCCCGCCTCTAGCACACAGGCCATGAGAACTTCCCCCCAGTCCTTGCTAAACGGGAGCCACCAGTGAGAATCAGCTGCAGGTGCTTCCCCCAAGAGTGAGCCTGAGTGCTGAGGCTGGGCTGGGGTCCGGGAAGGTGAGGGTGGAACCAACCGTGTGGGTGGGGTGGGCAGCGGAATCCTCAGTGTCACTCTGATAACACAAGAAGGGCTAAGCACGACAGCAGGACTCACAGACGGCTGTCTCCACCCAGCACTGGGCCTCTTGATTATCTCCATTGTGCTGAGAGAGGCACAATTATTTGCCCAGAGTGCTACAGTATTCTTTCCTGGATAAATACCTCTTCATCCACTTCCCTCCCCACCGTATGGAGCAGTTATTTCTTTCTTGAGTGATGCAGTTTCTCATGGCAGTCAGGGTTGATGCAGCTTCTCTCCTTCCAGAGCCTCTGTCCGCACACCTGGCTGTTGGCGCCCCTGTTTCTCGTGATTTCTGTCCTGGGAGGGTGACTCGTCTGCTATAACTTGACGGCTGAAGGCACAGCTACCTTTATCAACATCACTTTATCATATAATTGATTAGGTTTTTGGAGTGCTGGGTCCCTGGGTTCACTCAGGGAAAGGTGTCACCAGAGCTCCCATTTTGGAGAAACGTGGCGAGTTTCTCCACGAGGCAGAGAGGGTAGTGATATTTAAAGAGCAGGTTTATGAGAAAAGGGATAGGACAGTAAAAGACGCCTGCATAGACAACAGCGGGCAGGAAGAGCTGCCCCTTAGTGGGGGCAGCGTGAGGTTTTATGCTCTTCTTTTGGTGGGGAGGGGCTCATCTTTGCGAGTGATCAGATTGTTAGATTTTTGCCAATTTTGGACAATGCAAGACCAGGACAGGACCGGAGATTCCAGGGTGGGCCCAATCTCCATATCTTTCCCCTCAGGTCTGTGCTCCAATCCCTACAGCATCTGATCCTGCTTGGGTCTCAGGCCTTGTGATAAGGCACTGGTTCCTAAGGGTCATGACCTCTACAGCTGGGTTAATGGTCATGTTAATCCCCTCGACCCCCACCTCCTTGTGTGAGTCAGGTTCTGGTCTTGGGCACCTCCTTCCCAGCCCTTCTATTCTTGTCCACCATCATAATCATCAGACATGGCGCAGACTGGGGCCCCTCAGTGGATCCCACCCTCCAACAGCAGGTGGATTGTAAAGGGCAGGACTGGACACAGTGCAGGTTTTCTGATCCCATGCAGACTGGGTAAAGGAGGAGTCAGAGTCCTCAGTGGGTTTTTGCAGGTCTTTTATTGGGGTTCACCAGGCATATGGCAGGCAGGGGTGCTGGCTGGGGGGCTGGGAGGCTGGCAGGCCTCCCAGCCCCCAGCAAGTCTTTACTCTATCTGGGCTCTCTGGCGTTCTTCTGCTGCTTCTCGGCTTCTCTTTCGGCTTCGGCTTCGGCTTCTACTGCTGCTGCTGGCGACCCCGTGACGCCGCCCTTAAAAGCACAGTCTTAGCTAAATCCCATCTACCTATGCCCACACCCTATTCCAGGTGCCCGCCATCAGGCATGCATTCAGGACAAGGATCCATCATCTATCCTCATGGCGGAAGGGCAGAAAAGCCTGACATTTTCTTTACCCTACATGGATAAACTGGGGGAGAGCCAGTCACTGTCCACTGCTCCAGGCCCTGGGAATCAGAGGGCTGCCATGGAATAGATTGTCAGTGTTTTCTTCTGTAGGTTTTATTGTTGCAGGTCTTAGATCTAAGTCTAGAATCCATTTCCATTTGGAATTTACTTTTGTGGATGGACGTAGAGAGTGAGCCAACATCATTTTTTTATTGGCTTCCAATTTTCCTAGTGATGGAGGAAGGAGACACAAGGTCAAGAGCCTGACTCCCACAGGAGGTAGGGGCAGAGGAGACGAGCATAATCCATTAACCCAGCTATAGAAACCAAGACCCTTAGGCATCAATGCCCAGATCAGGAGGCACCACACCTCCTGTCAGATGCTGTGGGGAGGGTCAGGGGCACAGACCATCCACCACAAAGATGAGCCCCTCCCTGGAGATGGTACAACCTCACTCAGCCCCCACAACGGGGCAGCACTCCGTCTGCCCACCTGTGCCTATGCAGGCGCCTCTTTTCACCAACTCTCCCTCCCCAGGGCAGCCGTCCCCTGCCTGCCCGTGACCTCTACCTGCCGGGGCTTCTCCTCACCGACCTCCCTCAGCAAAGGCCGCTCTCCTCAAGGCCCCCGCCTGCGACCATGCAGACCTCGCAGCCAACCTGTCCCTTTCCGGCAGCTCTTCCTGCCCGCTGGTGTCTATGCAAGTCTCCTTCATTCTTCTGCCCCTTTCCCTAATAAACCTTTTATGTAAATATCACGACCGTCTCTGTCTCGTGGAGAAACTCGCCATGTGCTGCTGTAACGGGAGCTCAGGGGACACCTTTCCCAGAGTGAGCCCAAGGACCCCGCAGTCTACAAAAACGACATCACTAGCATCATTTATTATTACTCTCCTTTCCTCCACTGAAGATTCCTATTTTATCTTCATAGAAGTGATCTGGATAGCCAGGATGTTTAAATGCAACTTAGTAAAAACTCTGGGGTTTATGAACTACAAAAATAAATACTTTTGGAAACAATGCCTCAGATCATAAACAAAACTATTGCTGATGAGTTCACCTACAACCTTTCATTCTATGTACATCTATTTATTTATTTATTTATTTATTTAATTTTATTTTTATGCATACAAGAGCTGGGGTACAGGCCAGAGGTGCGGGGTAGGGGATGAGGGTGAGAGGATTCACCAGAGACAGAGTGGGGAGCAGAACAGGCAGACTGACTGAAATCCACTGCTGAGGGGAGCAGTGGGTGAGTCAGGAGAGGTCTGCTGCGTCATGTGGATTGCTCCCTGGCTGGGGACCGAAGTTGTGTTGCAGTGGATGCAGTTAGCTTCACAGGTTGTGTCTTAACCCCTTGCACCACCAGGGAGGCCCTTATGTACATCTATTTAAATCTTACCACTAAAAGCTAACAAATTTTGTAAGCACCATTAGTGATAAAGATGTCTTTTGTTATGTTAAATGAGGTGGCATTTTGGGATGCACCTAAGGAGGGGGCTTATTGCCAGTGAAACAAAAGGAGTGAAGTGATTAGAGAGTTAGATCTTCCAGGCCCACCCACTGACCCTGATGAGAGAAGGCTGGAGATTCAGCTCAGTTCCCAATGGCCAATGGTTTGATCGATTGTGTCTATGTCATGAAGTCCTATTAAAAACCCCAAAGGATTGGTGTATGGAGAGTTGATAACCACATAGAGCTTTGGGGAGAGTGATGAGCTCAGAGGGGATTCTGCATCCTTTCCCTATACCTGGCCCTGTGCAGTTCCTCCTTCTGATTGCTCCACCACTCTGAATATTCTCTGTGCTTTGCCTATTCATCCCTCCCCCCAAATCCCTGGCAACCATTGGTCTTTTCACTGTCTCCCTAATTTTGCCTTTTTAGGATGTCATCGAGTTGGAATCATACTCTCAGACTGGCTCTTTCACTTACTAATAGACATTGAAATTTCGTCCACATTTTGGGGAGTTGATAGCTCAACCCTTTTAATTGCTGAATAATATTCCATTGAATGGACATACCACAGTTTATCCTTTTGTCTATTGAGGAACATCTTTGTTGCTCTAAGTTTTGGCAATTGTGACTAAGGCTGCTGTAAACATTCACGTTAATCAGGCTGCTTGTTTTCTTATTGTTGAGTGTTGAGTTCTTTGCATATTTTGGATAACAGTCCTTTACTAGATGCTCCCCTTGCAAATATTTTTTTTCCAGTCTGTGTCTTGCCATTCTCTTGACAGTTAAGGGATTTTTAACTTCACTAAATCCAGAAAGTGGAACAAAGAAACAAGAGACACTTTGGAAAGGCAAAGTTCCCAAGATGTAGCCGTTTAAGGTCATCTGTGGCTGAAGGCAGCCGCTTCATCTGTGCACACCACACTAAGTGAAGCCACTAATGGCAATGGCTGGCTTGGAAGGCTGCTCCCTTTAGAGAAGAGCACTGAGTGGGAACAAGAGAGGGGAGGTCTGTAGCCTGGGTCCCTGTATGTTGTGATAAATGATGCAGGAAGGGGCAGGGTGTCAACAGCTCAGCCTCACTCGTGATAGGTGCGCCCCAGGGGGAAGCTCCTTGGAATCTGTTGATCCCCATATGTCACAGGCCCTGGGATCTGTTTTCCACCCTCTTCCACTCCCAAATCCTACCAGGCAAACTTGGTAGAAGCTGTGCCAATGCGGGTGTCTGCCCTCTTAACCACATTTGGATCAGGGCTGAGTCTCCAGGTCTCAGTCACATGGAAGGTTCTGGAGCTGTTCATCCTCCCCTCCCCATATCAGCGGGCAACCCCTTCAGCAAGCTCACAGAAGTAAAATAATGACTTTATTTAAAATAGCAAGACTCTGACCTCACCCCAGGGGTCAGGGTTCTTGTGACAATTTCGCACATGCCAGGAAAACACGCCATGTCTGAATGGGGCACTTGTGAAAATGCTTTGTCTCCTGGGGGGCAGATGAGGAGCTCTGTGCACCCTCAGTGGGGGCAAATAATCATCTTTATCAAAAAAACAAAACAAAGGAAAACAACTCAGAAGCAGAAAGAGGTGGAGAGAAGGGCAAGCCTGAAAGATCAGGGGTCAGAAGTGCTGAGAAGGGGGTTCTGAGCTGAGAAGCACGTCACAGACTGAGCACCTGTCCAGGCTGAAGTTCCGCATCTGTACCCCAGGGATGGCAGTGGGTAAACACTGAAGACAGAACAGAAAGAAGCTGGTGGGGCCCAGCAAGTGTAACAGGGCCAGAGCTCGCCGGGGTCTCAGGATCGTCTTTGGCTCTGAACGCCGCAGCCGAGCTGCCCTGACATGGCCCCTGGGTCTGGTCACGCTGTCTTCACGGCGGGAGGGCAGGAATCAGGACCACTGCCAGCGCGGGTCCTGGCCCAGCTCCAGGTCCCAGGACCAGCCCCTCCCCTGCGCATAGGGTCACCACCCCCTGCAGGCTGCGTTCACCCGTCTGCAGGCCACGGCGGGCCACACAGCAGCGGAGATGAAAATCTGGGAAGGTGTTTTACAAAAGCAGCTAGCACAGCAGTGCCACCCCCGACGTGGAATGAGAACTTGAAGGGGCACCCGGAGTTCTGTGACTTCCTGGCCGGTCTGGGGAACCCAGATCTATCCCGGAGAGGTCATGCCCAGTGGCCCCCTCTATCCACCCTTAGAGGCATAGATTGGGAGATGGAGGGCCGCTGAGCGGGATTCCTTCTAGCTTCGTCCTGCTGGCCCCTCTAACTCGGCCATGAGTAGTTCGGGGTTTCTGAGTGAGTAACTTCCTGAATGTCGGCTCCATCCGAGAAGCTAAGTGCGGGTCTCTGCCAGCTCTGCGCCCTGGTGGGCTGCAGCATCTTTGGGGGCACCAGGACTCCCTTACATGGGAGCCACCGATTTCTGAAGGACACGGGATTCTTTGAACCCCATGGGGAGGGCCACCCCCTGCTGATTTTCATAAATGGATCTTTTTCAAAAGGCAGCCCTACGCGGCCATGTTGGACCTGGTTCTGCAGAGGGCTTGGCTTGCGGGTTCACGGCTGTTACAGTTTCCAGAGTAAAGCGGGAATCCCTGGGGGGGCGTCACTCGCTTCCCACTGAAAGTGAGTGGACTGCTGGACTACACGGGACGGATGGACACAAGGGAGGACCCGGGGCCCAGGAGGCCACCCCCATTCTCAGCTGTGGAGAACTCGCTTCAGAAGTCACTGGCAGGTGCTGAAGAAGAGCAGGGCCAGGGACCGATGCAGGGTTTCCTTTCAAGGAACATATCAGCCCCACCCTGTGCCCCCCACCCAGCATCTCCCCACCCTCCGCCCTGGGTGCGGGTCTGTATGGCCCATCGCCTCACCCTCTGGCCACCTTCCTTACAAAACACCAGAGCAGGGTGAACGCGCCAGAGACCCCACTCACTCAGTCAGACCTCACAGAGAAGCTGTGGAGACAGTGGGGTGCCCGCAGGGACCCCTATACTGCCTCTCCCTGCCTGTCCCGCCTGGGGCAGAGGGGGGACCTGTATGTGCCCCGGGAGGTGGAGGCGGGGGCAGGTGCGGCCTGTGCCTGGCGCTGGGGTCCTGGGTTGGGGGGCTGGGGAGGCAGGGCCGCACCCTGGTGAAGGGGGCTGGCTCTTCTGCTGGCCGCAGCGCTGCCTCAGCATCCAGGTGGGGTTGCCGCAGGCCCCCACGTGTTATTGAGGACTGGGGTGGGGGGCACAGGGTACAGTGCTTTTTCTGCGGGGATGAGGGGTGAGTCCCTCAAATTGTAAACAGTGAAGACGAGGGGCCCGTGATCATGGGGCACGGCTGCCTGGCGGGGTGGTCCCGCCTGCCCGATTCCCATAGTCTCAGTGCAGACCCTCACGCAGACAGAGGCCCACCCCGTGGTGGGCCCGGGAGTCAGGGGAATCAAGCCACCCAGGGGTCTTAAGAGGTAGAAGAGGCTGAGTTTGCAGCTGCTCCCAGGAGGGGGTCGAGAGCTTCCACAGTCAAAGGGCGCAGGGCCTCAGGGTCCCAGCAGGCAGCACCGATGTGCAGAACCGGGGGTGGGGGTAGGGGGAGGCTCAGCTGCTGGGAAGTTCGGCTGGGGTCCATCTGGTGCCCTGAGAGCCACCTGTCCTGGAGGATGCAGTGGCCTGGGGAGGGCCAGCTGGGCTTCTAGTGGGGGGCTGGGCCCGGCCCCAGCAGCAGAGGGAGAAGAGGCGCGTGCGGACGGCTTGGGTGCAGAGCACAAACATGATGCAGTTGGCGCCTCCCTGGAACGTGTTCCCGATGCCCTGTGGAGAGAGTGCGGGTAAGGGCCAGGGCCGGGCACAGCTGCCTGCAGCGGCACAGAGGCTGGGTCTGCAGGACCCCGACCTCGCCTGCCTTCCCCGGGGTTGGTCTGCAGTGACCCTGGAACTTGCAGGCCTGGCACAGACCCAACTCTGGGTCTTCTGTGCTGGGAAGGACCCAGAACCAACTCCCCAGGGGCTACTCCTAGGCCACTGGACAGCACCCGGAGCTGCCCACACCTCCCGCCTTTGCTCGTAGGCCAGGGCCTCAGGCAGGGGAGAGCCCAGTGCCGCCGAGCCTCCAGCAGCGCCCCCCTGGCTGGCACATTAGCATGCCCACATGACTGGGGTGGCATCCGACCCCGCTGAGCCTCGAGGAGGGACCTACATGCAGAACCACCAGCACGGGGGTCCGCACGGCCGGGGAGCCGCAGAGGGTCAGCACGAAGCGCACGGTGCTCCAGACTCGGAGGCAGATGAAGATGAGCGGGATGAGGACCAGCTTCTTGTCGGCCACAGAGGCGTGGTGCTGCAGCCGGTGCGCGTCGGAGAGGATGGGCCGGTACTCAGACAGCGCCTGGTGCTGCGCAAACACAACAGCATTGCTGAGCCTCGGGGGCGCCTGCCTGCCCCCCCACCCTGCCCTGAGGCAGCCCGTCTTCCCAGGGGCTCGGCTGGAGCGGGGGTGAGAGGGGAGGGTGTTCACTGCTTTCCACTGGACCCTGGACTCCCAGAGGCCGCTCTGCTCTGTTCCTTATCCTCACTCCTGTCCCCTCCAACCCCCACCTACATCGGGGCATCTCAGGTCCCAAAAGGAACCAGGGCCGCACCCCGGCCCAGACACGCACCCTTCTCAGCTGAGGGAAGCGTGTCCTGCCGGCTGTGCCCGGGCTGTGTGCTCCCATCGGGCCCTGGGCAAGTCTTGTGGCTCATCCTTCAAGGGACCCAGAGCCCGGTGCCCTGTGCCCTGCTGGTGCCCCCAGGGTGTCCATCACTGTCACTGGACTCTCCCCACCCCCTCCGGCTACAGTCTCACTGTCCACACACAAGCACGGTTCCCTGAAAACCTGAAACAGACCAAGCTAGCTTTTTTGGGGGGGGGTGTCCCCATCTCATACCTTCTCTACAACCTCCCCAGCCTGGGCTGGCCTGGCTCTGACCTCCTCCTAGGGTTCTCCCCCTTGATCTGTCTACTCCAGCCTTGCAGGTCTGGGCACACCCGGCCCCCGGGCCTTTGCACTAGCTGCTCCCTCTGGCTGGAAGGCTCTTCTGGCCACACATGTGACCCACTCCTTTGCCTTCTTTAAGTCTTCGCCCTAATGTCGCCTTCTGGACAAGGCCCGTCCTGACAATTTAGTGACAATTTTCTGACTAAATGAAAGCACCAGGGGGTGGGTCTTTACCTTGGACCTTCAAAGAACAATCACCAACAAAGAGTCATTTTTACTGCAGCAACTTTCCCCCAACCCAGCCTTGGAAGCACCTTGTCATGCTACTTGTCACTGTTTCTTCTCAGCTTTGATCTGGTCTCCACTGTGTGCCAGGCCCTTCCGACAACCCTGCCCGGCTGCCCAGCGCCGCCCCCTCCAGCGCTTCACTGCTGTCTGCTTTTCACAGGCTCCGCCGCCTTCCTAGATAAATGCTCCCTGTCGTGGGGGCCTATGGCTCATCATCCACCTGCAAAATGCAGGCTGCCCCAAAGGTCTGCGGTGGCCCCAGCCCCAAAGGAAGGGCTCCCTCCATAGCGGAAGTGCAAAGAAAAGTGAGTCGGGCCCCTCGGCCTCCCTGCTGTGGGACTGCCCTGCAGGGAGTGAAAGGGCCGGCTCCACTCCACATGGCAACTGTGTTTGTGAAAACAGAAAAACAGCTCGTAGCAAAGCTGCCCGTCTGAGGCTGGTCCTGTGTTTGGGGCAGTAAAGGTCCAGGTGCCACACACCTGCCAGCATCCTGGGGACGCAACTCCTGTAACTCACCTGCGCAGAGCACCTGCTTAACTTCCCGCCCTGAGATGGATACTGCACGCCCCAGAACCCCAGGGAGCCACTAGACTGGGAGGGGTGGGGTGGGGTGCTGGATGCCAGCTGGGGCTGCTGGGCAGCTCCCCTCCAGAGAAGCTGGCTCCGTGCATCTCTGCTCTCCTTCCTAGCGAGAGGGGCCCAGCGCTGCCGCCTCCAGCATCTCCCTTTTCCCTGGAAGCACTTGGGAAAGGTGAGAGAGGACCCATTTTCAGAGTGGGGGGCAGCCTGGCAGGGAGCAGACCCCAGTTGTGCGAAGGAGGGGCCTGGTGGAAGGTGGACACCCCACAGGGGTGCTGGGGGGGTTGGGTCAGAGATGGCGCCGCTCCCAAGAGCCTCAGTCAGGGAGCCTGGAACCCCCCAGGCGGTGGAAAGGGCGCCAGTGAGCGGCAGGAGACCCCGTGAAGAGGACTGCAGCCCCCCGGGGAACCCTGCCAGCGTCTGGGGTGCGGACTCCCAGAGCCAGGGGAGGGGAGGGGCGGGAATCCTACCAGCAGAAAGGTGGGGACACGCTCCCTTTGAAAAGCCGGGGCGCAAAGCCGCGGCCTCTGCACCCGAGACCTGGCGGCAGAGCGGGTCAGAGAGGGGCCTCGGGGTCCCGGGGCGCCCTGAGAGCCCACCCTTTGTGGTATCATTGCGGGATCAGAACGAGGTGGGACGCTCGCTTGGCTCCGCGCCGGGCGCGGGGTGCTGTCGGGGCGCGCCTCCCCGGGCACCGCGGCGTCTGGGGGGGCGGGTTGTGCGCCCCCGGGTCTGACGCCGCTCACGCCGCAGGTGGGGGGCGCGGGGGTGGGGTGGGGTGGGGGACCCCAGGGGGTGGGGGACCTTAGGGGGTGGGAGGCTGGGGGGGGTGAGGGCGCGGGGGGGGGGGCACGGCGGGCAAAGAGTTACCGGTCCTGTCCCCGGGCCCGCCCACGAACCGGGTCTGGACCCCCTCACCCCCCCCACCCTGCGCCCCGCGGGCCGGCACCTACCGCGCGGCTGATGTGCTTCCTGATGAGGAGGTAGAGCAGGGGCAGCAGCACGTAGGCCAGGAGCTCCCACAGCTTCCCGGTCAGCAGCATCCAGAGCACGCGGTCCTCCGCGCGCAGGTCGATCCAGCACCAGCCCACGGACACGTCGGACGCGTCGTAGCCGATCTTCCTCAGCGCCACGGCGGCCGCGGTGATGGCCAGCGGGACCCCCCAGCTGCAGGAGGACAGCAAAAGGCGCGGCGGTCAGGCCCCTGCGCTGCACCACCAGCCGGGGCAGCAGGGCCTCTCCCAAGGCTGGGTCTGCCGGTGCGCAGGAGACCTGGGGCCAGGAATCCTCAAATCTGCTCACCCTGGAGGCGCCCACGTCGCCCTCCTATCGGGGACCCCTGTCCGATCCAGGCAGCCTCAAGCCTGGACAGATGCATCTCCCTAGCCCTGGAGGCCGGGCTGGCGTTTACAGCTCCCTGGCTGCTCTGGCTGGGGCTGGAAGGCCCTGGAAGGCGCTGGAAGGCCCTGAAACGGGGAGCACTGCTCCTTCCTGCACCCCGAGGCGCCCTGTGCCAGCCCCACACTCATCCCAGTGTGCATGCCTCCTCCAGCGCCCCGAGAACGCGCCATACCGGGCCACCTGTGTGGTCCAGATCTCGTTATCCTTGCAAAGCATTTTAAATCTGTCAGGGGGATGCGCAAAAGCTGGGCAGCAAAGAGTGGGGGCAGCGATGCATCCACACATGGGGCTGGGCCCCAAATCTTGACCTTGCCCCCTGGTCTCAGCACGAGGGGTGTTCTTCACCAAGTGGGGGTACAGCAGGGTGTTATGAGCCCAGCCTGGGGAACAGAGTGCAGTGCAGGAGCTGGGCCGGCGTGGCAGTGGTCATGCCCCCGTTGGCTGCGCAACGCCCACATGTTGGCTGGCGGGAATGCGGGGGGCGGGCGCCGGGTTGAGTGGTTCCGCTCCTGGGGAACAAGACACAAGGTGTACCTGGTCCCAGGCCAGTCGCCTGGAGAACAAAGCAGGAGGTGAACAGGACACTGTTCTCCGTGAAATGTTTAGTTCTGATCTGGCTCTATTTTGAGGGCGCTGCTGGGAAGAGCAGCTGCTCTGAAAGGCGTCCAGCCGCGGGGGCAAAGTTGCATGTTGATCTGTTCTCACAAGCAGGCGGACGTCCTGTGTCTCCCCGCACAGGAGCAGGCTGGTGACAGGAGGGGCGGGCTGGGGAGGACATGAGGGGTGGGGGGCCGGGGAGGGAGGTGAAGGGAAGACCCCGCACCGTGCCTGCCAGCGGAACCTGCGCGCACACCCAGCTCAGGCTGCGCTACGCACCGTGACGCATCATCTGTTTATACTAAAACTTGCTTTAAACTGAGATTCCTGCCCCAGGGATGCCCGAAGGATGTCGGGACACTGACGCCACCGGATGGACCAGGTCAAGATGACCAGGAGGCTGATAACACGTTCTGGGGGCGGAATGTGATGAATACCGGAAGCTGATTCACTGTGACGGGCTGTTCTGAAAAACTGATTCACTTGTGACTGTCTGTTCACCTCGCTATGCAGAGCCAGCTAGAGACGAGGCGGCAGAGCGGTCTCCTCGGGGCTGTGCCCACCGTGCTCAGGTCAGTGGCCAGCGAGCTGGAGAGTCGAAGCACCTATAACTTCAATGCCTGCCTCTGTGCTGGCTTCCGAGTGGCAGGGAGCAGGGCCCAGCCTGTTCCGATCACAGGGAGTGCCGGCTCCCTCTGCCTGGACGGGCTTGGGCGGGACACACACACACACACACACACACACACACATACACGGTGTGAGGGTCACAGGGGATTGCTGGAGAGCCCTCAGCACCCTCAACACTGCTCTCTGACAACAGACCCTCCTTGAAGTCACAAAGACACAGAGGGGGCAACCCCATAGAGGTTAAAGGGCTATGACGAAGGTCTAACTGGGGACTTCACGCATTTTAAATGCCCCTTCTAGGCAGTTCTTTATTGGGTAAGTGAATGCATAAGTGTCAAACTGTTTTGTCACATAAAGGGTTATTGTTTAAATCCCCTTGCTGCCTGGGACTCGGGGACAAGCGGCCCCGCAAGAGAGGAGGTGGGCGGCTTCACCCTCTCTGCAGCGTCAAACATGGGAGCAGCCAGGCAAGGGCCGGGCCACATGTGTGGGACATGGCCCTGGAGAGGCCGGGCTGGAGCCGAGGATTCCCGCTGGTGCGGGAAGGGAGAACCAGGCAAGGGGTGGTGGGAGCAAGGAGCCAGCTTGCAGGCCAAAGCCCTCTGTGTCCTGCTGGCCCCGACCACAGACCCGCACCCACAGGGCAGACCATGTGCTGTGGCCACACTGGAGCTACAAAGTGAGGTGTCTTCTCTGCATTACCGGGGTGCACCTGGAACCAAGCTTGTGTTGGGAAGCGGTCAGGAGACCATCCAGGCAGAGGCCTGTGCAAGGGAACGCGTCGTGGACTCACCGATGGGAGCCTGCTTGAGCTGAAGCACAGCGCACCTGTGGCGGGCTGGAAGCAGCCCAGGGAGGGATTCACGTGGGAGGCAGAAAGAGGATGTGGGTCACTGAGTCAGTGGGAATGGAGTGGGAAGGACCTTTTAATCATCCCGCAAGGCAGGCTCGGCCAGGCCAGCAGGCTCGAGCCCTGAGCTTCCGGCAGTGCTGTGCTGGTGATGCTTAACAACCAGCTCTCCAGAAAAACCGTGTGTGTGCCCGCATCTATTTATTATAAATTATAGTGATTGAAAAGATGCAAAGTACACAATTTGTAAGTCATAATAAAACTCACAATACTGCTTAGCGTAGATCCCATTTAGCCAAACAGGCCTCACAACATGCTTTTGTTGACTTTTTGCCAAAGTCTGCTATCGGCAGCCAACTTGCCAGTTAGCAAGTGAGCGTTGTTCCCCAGCCTGAGGTTGGCTGACGGTTTCATTTTCCTTCACAAACAAGATGAAAGTGAAATAAGGAAGACAGAGGACAAGAAAGATGCCAGCGCTTCACTGGTTTGACAGTGACAAGAGTAACTTTTGCTGTTACCATTTTCTCCCTCACTGTCTGCAGTGGCTGGATCAGGGGTCCAGCCAAATATGATCCTTAGGCCGAATCCAGCTCATAGTCTGTTTTTTTAAATAAAGTTTTATTGGCACACAGCCACACTCATTCCTTCACAGATTGTCCATGGCTGCTTTCAAGTGGAAGCAGCGGAGTTCAGCAATTGCCAACAATTACAGGGCCTGCAGAGCCAAAAATACAATCTGGTTCTTTACAGGAAGTTTCCTGGTTCAGGCCGTCAACAGAACAATAATCCATGCCCTAATCTGTCGAGTTTGCCAATGTCCATGGTGTAAATATTCCCACCCAGGCCAATGTCAAGCCCCAACGTGTAATTGGGAACAGATATGCATAGCAAACCATCTCGTGCCCTTCCCCACCCCAACACCCACGATAGATGTAAGTGACCTAGTAAGTGCACGGGTAATAGAAAAACACAGTAAAATTGGCAGCATGTAACAAGTTTTGAGTATTTCTACTATGTTTTTAATATAATTTATTCAATTGTAAGTTTATATAAGTTTTAATAATGGCTTTATCTAAAAATTGACTCATAAAATGTCCTAAAATTGAACAACCGGGTCTCATAAACTGGTTCTAAGAACCACTGGACAGAGATGAAAAGGATCTCTAGGTCCTTGTCCTGGAGATTGGTGAGAAAGTCAGTATTTCTGGCCATTTCAGATCAGCAGAGCTATTATCGGGCCCGGTGGCCACCCTGAGCCACAAGTCCTGTGGGTCTGTGTGTGATAGCATCCCTGCTTTCCAGGAACATGTATTTCCAATTTCTGACATGTACCAAGTAACAGCCAAGGACCAAAAGTGACCAAAGGCACAAGAAAGGCAGGGCTCCATAGCAGCACCTGTGAAAGCAACAAGGGCTGAGACTTAGGAACGGGTCTGTTTGGAGGGTTGCTCTGATGCCCAGAGGTGGGCGGTTCGGAACTGCCAGTGTCCACCACTGCCAGGTGTCCACCTGCCACCCACATTCTAAACCTGAGCTCACTAAGGTGGCACTGGAGCGGGCACGTAAGGAGAGGCTGGGCCCTGAGCTGTCTCCAAGGTTTACAGAGTCTTGAACTCCCACTGAGGACGAGGGCACGGCGGCGCTGGAAGGGGAAGGGCAGGGCGTCCTGCTCCATCCTAGGATGGGGGCTCCCTGGCAGCCCTGGGCCCACGTGCAGGGTGCTGGGAGGGACATGGTGAAAGCAGTGTCGGATCAGGTTCCTTCTCTCCCAACCAGAGGGAGGGAGCTTAAAGACCCCCCTCCTGAGCAGAATCCCCTGCCAGGAGGGGCGCCAACAGCTTCTCCCCGAGCTGGGATGGGGTGGGGGTTCCTGGCTTTGATACGTGTTTGCTTGGAAATCAAGGCCAATTCCAAGGCCTTGGAGGCTGTTCTGGGCTGAGCTCTGTCTCCCCCAATTCTTGCTGGAGTCCTAACCCCCAGGACCTCAGGGCTTGACCATCGGTGGAAACAGGGTCTTTATAGCAGCAATTAAGGTAAAATGAAGCCACCAGGTGGCGGCGGGCCCTAAGCCAACGTGGCCGTGCTTCTAGAGTGAGGAGCGGGGCACACAGGAGGGAGGACGTGAGGCCCAGGGAGAGGGGGAGGCTCAGGGAACCCCAGCGCTGCCCACGCCGTGGTCCTGGGCTTGCCGCTTCCGGGACGGGTGGGGGATTCCTGGGGCTTAGGCCGAGGGGCTGTGGTTTGTCAGGGTCACGGGCACAGCAACAGAGGCTTCCTGCAGACCCTGGGAGAGATGTGCTGGGGCAGGGGTCCTGGGGGCCCCGGCTGCTGGGACCCCTCCCAGAGGTGAAGAATGGGCAACACCCCATCATACATGGTGGGTAGAACTTGTGGGGGACCCTCAGTGAGTCTTCGTGGTAAACTGAGGTAAGCCATTCTGACTTGTCATGCGCTGAGCTCTCCTTGGGGAGAACAGGAACTGGGGCCCCTTCCGTGTTTAAATCTCCTGAGAAAGGGAACGAGAAGTGCGCCAGGATCAGGCAGGTGGGGCCTCCGGGGTTCCCACCCTGAGTTCTCAGGAAAGGTCAGCTGACCCCAAGGGGCCTTGGGAGTTTCCAGCTCTGCCTGTCTGGAGTCCTGCCCTTCTGGGGTCCTTCGAGCCTCCCCCTGTCCTGGTGGGGCCACCTGCAGGGACAGAAGACACTTCCCCTTCCCTGGGGATGGGCGGCCCCTGCAGGGGCACTCGCGCCTGCTCAAGCCTTTGCCCACGCTGTGGATTCCTGAGCTTCTTCTGCACCCCAGCTGAACCCCTACAGAGCTCTGGGGGTGGCGCCTGTTGGGAAGGAAGGAAAAGGGCCGCCTGCTCCTGTAGGTGGAGCCCAGCCTTGGGGGGCCTGGGGAAAGTCTGGAATGTTAGCATAACTCAGAAAACGCTTTGAGGACCAGACTCACAGGCAACAGTGTGCTGATTTAGAAGGTTCTGGGTGCAGGACCCAGAGGCCCAGAGGAAGAGCTGCGGTGAGCTGGTGAAAGGAGTCACAAGGCAGCTGGAGGCTTCGTCCCCAACAATGGGCATTTACAGTTAAGTCTGGAGTGGGGGCCAGGATGTGGGAGAAGTTCAGGGGGTCAGCTCTGGCCACGGCACCCTGAGGTCACGCTGCAGCTCTGGCCACAGAGGGGGGTGGGGTGCCCACAGGGCTCTCTCCCGCAGCCCTGCTTCTGGTGGGCCCAGAGCCACTTCTGCCGGAAGAGCTGGGGGGTGTTCTCCTGCCCCCTGGGCCCCCGGGAGGGACGGACAGAGTGGAGCCTGGTCCTGGTGGTGGGTCAAGGGGCTGCTTCTGCTCTTAGCCTCTCTGCCACAGGGGGTTTCCTGTGAAAATGCAGACACAGCGGGAGAGCTTGATCTCCAGCAAGGCCCCTGAACATGTCTTGAGGGACCAGCCTGTATAACCCATGCTGCTTTGGGGAACAATGACAGTTGTGCCCGCAGGTACACCCCCTGTAGCCTTGCCGCTGGGCCCCACGGCCGGCAGGTTTCTAGGCAGAGGGCCGAGAGGACCTTCCTTTCCAGGCCTCACATTTCCTCTTTTCTGGGTTGGAACCTCCCACTTCCCATGGCAGGAGGTTGCAGTGAACTGGGGTGTGGGTGCCGTAGCTTCTTTCCTCCTCAGGAACCTCCCAGCTAACTCTAGAGTGGGGAACACGGGGAACTAACTGCCCTGCCATGGGTCAGCCCACAGCCACCCTGCCTCCACAGAGCAGAAGACAGGGTAAGATGGCTTGAGGCAGCCAGCTGGGCCAGAACCTCACCTCTGACCTGGGGGATGGGGCATCCCCCACCACCTGAGCTTCCCCCTGCCCCCAAGCCTGGGTCCTGCAGGCAGGGGCAGCTACTGGCCATCTCCTTTCTAGGGGCCCACGGCCTCGGGAGGGGAGGGGGCTGACAGCTTTTTGAAAGGCAGGTCGCCTTCTGCAGGGGACGAGATGTTTCACACCAACTTGACATATCTTAGTGGAAGCGACCCCACATACCTAGTCACACCAGCGTCAAATCCAGAGGTGTGTACGGCGGCCTCAGAGTCAGACATGAGACTTCTCTATACGGGGCTTCCCAGAACACTCTCTCCAGCCTTAAAAAGGCAACAGTCGGGTCTCCCTGGTGGCACAAGGGGTTAAGCACCGCACTATGAAGCAACCCGCAGCCTCTGCAGCACGAGTTCGATCCCCGGCCAGCCAGGGAGCTGCCCACAAGGCACAACAGACCACTCCTGTCTCGCCCGCTGCTCCCCTCAGCAGTGTATTTCAGTCGGTCTGTCTGTTCTGCTCCCCACTCTGTCTCTGGTGAATCCTCTCACTCCCCGCATCTCTGGCCCATGCCCCAGCTCTTGTATGCATACATAAATAAATCTTTAAAAAAAAGGTGGGCCTCCCCAGTGGCGCAGCGGTTGTGCTCTGGGTTGGAAAGCTGCCTGCAGCCTCTGCAGCGCCGGTTCGATCCCCGGCTGCTCCCCGGCCACCGGAGGAGGGTCCCCCATGGCGCGCAGACCTCTCCTGCCGCCCGCTGCTCCCCTCAGCAGTGTACTTCGGTCCTTCTGCCTGCTCTGCTCCCCGCTCTGGCTCTGGTGAATTCTCTCACCCTCCCGCGCTTCTGACTGTACCCAGTGCTTGTATAAATAAATAAACAAATCTTTAAAAAAAAAATTGTCAGGAAGCATGAAGGTCTTCACCTTACGTTCTAACTGACAATACTTAAAAAAAAAAAAAAGGCAACAGTGAACGAGGTGTTCCCCTTCCAAATGCTATCAGGCTCCAAACCCTTGGGGGTAAGTCTGAGGGGTAGAGGGTTTTACAAACAGCCCCTGGTGAGATATTTGTTAATCACAAAAGGAAAACAGTCACCTGAGTGGGTGAATGGGCAGATAACACCTTGACCCAGCCACCAACCACCGCCACACACCAGACCAACACAGACCGGCTGGCGACCGCCCTGGGGAAGCAAGGGGAAGAGGGGCTGGACGGCTGGTCGGCGGGAGGCTGAATCCATCCCACAACAGACCTGGGTCCTTCAACGTCAATGTCAGGAAGCACCAAGAAGATGGAAGAATGTTCCAGATGGTAGGAGAATACAGAGACTGGAAAATGAAGCCGACATGTCAGCTGAGACTTTCCTTTGCTCCTGGGACTTACACAACCTCCATAAAGTCCACAGACGGATAACAGCGCTGGTGGGGGGTTCTCGCCAGCTTTGGGGAGCTGTATGTGGCCCCATGAGAGACTGACCTTGTCTCTCTTTGGGGAATCCACACAAAAGGATTTAGGGTTCGGGGACATCTGGGCAGCAACTTTCTTTGATGCTTGTGGAAAAAATAATTGGAGCAATTAAGCTAACACAGCAAAATGTGAACAGTGGGGGGAATCTGGAGAGTTCTAAATACATGCTTGCCAAGTTATGTCTCCATTAAAAAAAAATTATCATCAGGCCTCCCCGGTGGCGCAGCGGTTGAGCGCTGGGTTGCGAGGCTGCCCGCGGCCTCTGCAGCGCTGGCTTGATCCCCGGCTGCCGGGCAAGGGTCCCACTTGGCATGCAGACCTCTCCTGCCGCCCGCTGCTCCCCTCAGCAGTGTGTTTTGTCTGTCTGCCTGTTCTGCTCCCTGCTCTGGCTCTGGTGGGTTCTCTCGCCTTCTTGCGCTTCTGACTGTACCCAGTGCTTGTGTAAACAAATGAATAAATCTTAAAAAAAAAAAAATATCGTCATCAAGGCTGGGAGGCAATCTGGGACGGGAAAAGTAGTGCTGACTGGTGGTCTGACCCCAGCCTCCCTCCTGCCCTGGGTTTGGTGCCCCATCAGCCAGGCAGGCAGAGCAGGGGGCGCCCTGGGGTACGGATGCAGGAGCTGAGGCCATGGCCAGTCCTTGGCCAGATCTCAGGAGCCAGACGCAATTCCCCTGAAGATAAGTTGAGGGTCCTCCTTCTGCAGTGATGGGGGGGTGTGGGATGAGGTCTATCTGTAAAGGGAACTGGTCAGGTAGTGTGCCCTGGGGGGCTTTCCGGGGGCTCTCTGGGAAGGTTACATGCAAGATTCTATCTTGTATTCAGTTTTCTAGATTCTTTTTTTCACTTAACAATGTACAGATCCATTAAAAAATGTCTGACTTTTAGAGTTCACACTCGGTAGTTTCTAGCTGCAAAACATTTCCCAGGGGTGCAGTCTGTTCATGGTTTCTCTACATTCTGGGCATTGAGATAGTTTCTAAGTTTCCCCCAAGAGAATGGGGCTGAGCAAACTCCCCGTGTGTGCAGCGTGCAGGCATGTGGGTTATCACGGATAAGCCGGGTTACTGGATCAAGGGGCATGAAACAAACAATTTCTTTGTGGATTATTCCAACTCACTTTGCCAATAACAATGCAGGAAAATCCCAGTTTCCAAGGCATTTATCGGGTTAGTATCCTGTCTGGCTACATTTTTCTTCTCGTTGGATGAGAAAATGGTAGCTCATTATTATCATTTATGTTGTTTTGAGTATGAATGGAGCTAAGCTTTCTCTCATATACACAGATCCAGTGCTTTTCCTATTCTGTCTCACAATTCCCTCAGTCCATTTACCAGGACATTTGCAGATTTAAACAAAAAAAGTCCAGCCATAAAAGCTCTTTACAGAACAGTGCTTCCAACAGTGTTGTCACATTTTAAAACACTGCCCCACACTGGGAGGTCTGCAGAGGACTGATTTCCAGTAGCCTGGAAGGCTGCATGCCTGGAGCTGAACTTCCAGTGCCAACAGGCCCTTCAGCGAAAATAAACACTACACGAAAGGTGTTGGAGAGTCCTTAGCAAGGTCATTGCCATCGTCTGGGAGGATCTAGGTCAATAAGTGAGCCTGCCAGACGGGTTTAACCAATTCTGCTAGACTGGCAAGGCTTCCGAAAGGGAGCCCTATGGACTACAACCGTCAAACTCGTTCATGCTGGATCTGCATCATTTTCTGGAAGGACTAGGTGGAGACCTGTGATGGACAGGATGAACAATCTGCTTCTTTCCATGGCCAGAAGGAGATCCAGATTTTCCTAAGCATCACAGAAAACACCTCTGGACCAGAAAAGGAAGTAAGTCTCATCCATAGAAGCTGTAGCAGATTCTCTATCACTGATCAAAGATATTGTATTCAGCATTTATTCTAGACAGAGGAGGAAGAGATTCTTGCAAAGACAGGTCCAGTCCTGGGCTCCTCAGATGTAAGCGGGCCGGACAGACAAGTCACCCACACCCAACCAGCTGGCCAAGAACTAAGGACCTGGTCTCTGGGGTGGACTCAGTGGTCAGGTGGGCGGCTGCCAGGGGCAGTGAGGCGCCCGAGGTGTACCCTGTGGGCTCTGTGGCGCCTGGAGCACTGTTTGAATGGCCCCTGGCAAAGCACTGGACTTGAACAGCTGAGAAGCAGGCCTGTTAGTCTCCAGGGACCAGCTGGCGTCCACCCAGCAGCTTGGAGACCTGGAGGTCAAGCGGCTCTTGCAGGCCTGTGACCTCACTGTTGTGACACCCAGGTGACCTGTCTAGCAAAGTGCTGACTGTCCTCAGCCCTTTGGAAAGCACTCAAGCATGTCGCAGAGAGGACCTATAATTAGGGTGGTATTCCGCGCTCCTATCTTGGGGAGGAAGGAAAGGACCAGGCCTGTAGGATCCCTGTCTGGGGCTCAGCACAACTGTGGGTTCTCGAAATGACGCCAGGAAGGGGCCAGCCCTCCCCAGCGGAGGGCGACTGGCTGAGGGGCTTCAAGGCCAGGGCAGGCAAGGCCGTGGCTTCCTCTACTGCCCGAGATTCCCGGCAGCTGGGGCCCCTCTCCCTCTGGCCTCAACCTCAGAGTTGCTGGACTAGAGAAGGAAAGTAAAGGCCATCTAGCACAGAAACAAGAGACTGATCTGAAGTTCAGAGGCCACCAGAGACAAAGTAAAGGCCGTCCTTCGTGGACTTCACAGCAGAGGCCTATACCCTGGGCAGGAAGGGCCGGATGGACAGGTGGCTCCAAGTGGACCGCACCTACCACACTGAGTGGGGCGGCCGTGGGACCGGACGCTGCCCTGGTCTCCAGCTGGGGCACCACCTAGCTCATCTCCCAGGCTGAGGGCCAGGGCGTGTGCCCAGGGGCTACACGGAGATGGGCAGGACCCAAGGAAGTGGAGACCAGGGAGAGAGAAGTCCGCCCCGGCTCTCCAGCCGCTTCTGAGTTACCAGGGCTGACCTCTCAGGGGGAGCTCTGCCGCCCACGTGCCCACCTCTCTGGCAGACCTGGGTTGGGGCAGGCACAAAGGGACGCCTCTGGGGTGATGCTTGGCGCAAGTTCACCTCCCAGGTAAGCCTGGCATGGAGGATGCCAGGGCTGCCCCAGGGCTGCCCAGGGCATGAGACACACTGCCCGCTGCCCCAGGGCTGCCCAGGGCATGAGACACACTGCCCGCTGGGCGGCCGGCCAGGGGGCCAAACAAGAGAGGACACCAGAGGGCTCCAGGGCCACAGGGGCAGCCCACAGGACCCAGGTGGGCGTCGGGCCAGAGGGAAAGCAGTGCGGTGCCACCCACCTGACGATGTGGAAGGCCCAGAGCAGGTGGCTGGCCCTCGGGCCCTGCGCGGCGCGGACGATGCTGAGGTACAGGTAGAGCGCGATGGCCACGGTCCAGAAGAAGGAGCTGGTGTTGGCGAAGGTGGACAGGGCGCCCTGCAGCACGCAGTCCCACGAGGAGTCGGCGAAGTCCCGCAGCACCCCGTAGAAGTAGGAGGCGGCGGAGAGCAGGTCGGCCAGCGACAGGAAGAGCAGCAGGCGCCGCGCCCGGCTGCGCAGGTCGGGCCACAGGGCGTGCGTGGCCACCAGCAGGCCGGAGCCCAGCGCGGACAGCGCGCACGACAGCAGCACCACGGCGCGCTCCGACGGCACCAGGTCGGTGGGCGGCGCGGGCGGCGGCATGGTCGGCGGGGCCGGCCGGCGGGGCGCGAGGACGCGGTGTGGCCGCCCGAGCCGCCGTCTGCGCGCCCGCCCGCCCGCCCGCCCGCGGTTCGCGTCCCGCCGCCCGCCCCGCCCGCGTCGGCCCCTCCCGGCCCCGCAGGGCCGCGGCCCCGCGCCCCGCCCCTGCTCCGGGCCGCTCTCGGCGCCCCGCCCTGCGGCCTCCACGCCCCCCGCGAGCCCCGGCCCCGCCCCGGCCCCGCCTCTGCGCCCCTCGCCCCGCCCGGCCCCGCCCCGCCCGCCCTGCGCCTCCGCGCCCCCTGCCCGCGGCCGGCCGTGGCGAGTCCCCGCCCCAGCGCCCCGCCCCTGGAGCCCCGCCCCGCCCCGCCCGCGCCCCACCTTCCCCGAGGCCCCGCCCCCGCGCCGCCTCTTCGCCCCGCCCCCCCAGGGCTGCCCCCCTGGCCAGCTGGACGGGACATCCCGTCCCGGGAGGCGCCACCCGCGTCTTCAGGGCTGGTGTGACCTGCTTTGCGCCCAGCCGGCTTGTGCGCGCGCGTGTGCGTGTGTGCGCACTTGTGTGGGTGCTCTTTTGAGGGTGCACTTGTGTGGGTGCTCTTTTGAGGGTGCACTTGTGTGTGTGCACTTGTGAGTGCGCACTTGTGAGTGTGCACTTGTGTGTGCGCACTTGTGAGTGTGCACTTGCGTGAGGGGCATTCTTTCCAAAGGTAACAGAACCCCCTAGGGTTTGGTAATCCTCCCGCCTTGCGCAAGCAGGTGCCGAGGTGCCGCGGCCCGCGGTGGTTTCCTCGGGAGGGAGAGGTCTGGCTCCAGTTTTCTGACCGGAGCATCCTGTTTTTAAAGTTTCAGCTGATCAAGTGTGGTTTTTAAAAACGAAACATTCCATTCCAATTTATAGCGTTTTCTCCCCTTTTGGAAATTTCGTATTTTTAAAATTGAGATACAGTTCACCTGCCCGACAGCTGATCCTGTGAAGTGGACAACTCAGCTTTTAGCATATTCCCAAGCGCGTGCAGCCGGCATCGCTCAGCCCCGGCGTTGGCATTTCTCCAAAAACAAACCCAGTTGCAGCCCTTCCCATTTCTCCAAACGACCCCGAGTCTGCCTTGCGTCTGGGGTGTGCCCCGTGGGACAGGTCACGCGGTGGCAGGGACAGCAGGTGGCATGGGCGCGTTTTCCAGGCGCAGCCACACTGCAGCCTGTGTCAGACCTTAGGGGCTTTGGGCCTGTTCCACCTCTCTGGCTTTTGTGAATAACACCTCTACCGACCATCATGTCCAAAGTTTCGTGTGTGGACTTGGCTTTTCAGCCCTCTTGGGTGTTATCTGCTGGGTCATATGGCTACTTTAACTTTTGGAGGAACTGCCAGTCGGTTTTTCTGATTCCTGCAGCATCGTACAAGGTTCCCAATTTCACCAACGCTCCTCACACTTTTTATCTTTCTGAAAATGTTAGCCATCGTAGAAGTGGGTCTTGATTTGCATTTCTCTTGCTCATAACGATCCAGAGCATCTTTTCATGACTTATAGGCCATTTGGATGTGAAGAACGTGTCCTCAGTTCCCATGCCTGTTTTTAAATTGAGCTGTTTTTGTTACTGAGAGGCAAGAATTTATGTTTACATACATGTATATATTCTGGATACTAGATTCTCATCAGAGAGCTGACTCACAATTGTTTTCTCCCATTCTATGGGTTGTTCTTTAACTTTCTTGATAGTATACTTGGGGCATGAATGTTTTAATTTTGGCAATGTCCTATTTATCTGTTTACCCCTTTGGTTACTGTGCTTGTGTCCTAGTTAAGAAACCACTGCCTAACCTAAGCTTCTCACACTAAACTTGCTTTCTTGCCAGCATCACACTGTTAAGGCTACTTCATGTAGCTGTGTATTAGGTTTTGAATTTGGGAAGTGTGAATGCTCCAACATTGTTTCTCAATATTGTTTTGGCTGTTTGGAGTCCCTTGTAGATCTGTATCAATTTGAGAATCAACTTTGCCATTTCTGGAAAAAAAAGTCGCTGGGATTTTATTAAATCTATAAACTGAGTGAACAGTGCTCTCTTAGTACTATCCAATGTTCTTATCCATGTACATGGGATGCCTTTTCATTTATTTAGGTCAATCTAATTTCTTTCCAATGATGGTTGGTTATTTTTCAATGAATATTCTGTTTGATTTTCCGTTTGGTAAAAGGCAAAGATTATCACAGGTATAAATTATCTTTAGCAAAACTTAAAAATTATTCTATTATGAAATATGCATGCTGAAAAGTGCCTAAAATACAAGTGTACCATTTAATAGACGATTACAAAGCGAATGCCAGCCCAAATCAAGAAATATAAGCCAGTACACCAGACACCTCTTTCCAACCCCTTTTGTCCCCCCATCATTTCTTGGTCTTTAACCATTCATGTATGCCGCTCTAAACAGTATGGTTTGCCTGTCACTGGACTTTATATAAGTGGAATCATGCTCTATATCCCCTTTTGAGTCTTCTCTTTTATGGTCAACATTCATTTTTTTTTTCCTGCACAAAGCAGCCATCCATTAATCATCATTGCTGTATAGTATTCCACCACAGAACTAGTGATCTATTCTACTGTTTTTGGACATTTGGGTTGTTTCCAGATGTTGGCTTTTTTTTAAAATCAGAAAAAAAATCACTAAAAACAATTCTCAGCAGCTTGAGCAAACACAGTCATGGGCTTTGCCCTGTAGAGACCTGAGGAGCAGCTGCTGTCCTTCCAAGTCACTTCAGAAGTTCCTGACCTCCCCCACAAACAGACACAGGCTGAGAATGCCGTCAGTGAAGCCTCTCAGCTTCTTACTGGTGTGGATCGTTTCAGACTTGGATTGTGCAATCAGCCCTGGCCTTCGGCTATGGCTAGGAATGAGCCTGGAGTGGACCATCTCCCCCAGTCATAGTCATTTAATCTTTAGATCTCTAGAGTGCTTTGGTAGGGGGGTGATGAGTGAGGGGTTCCAGAAAGTTGCTCTGTTGGCAGATCAAGCCTGACTATGTCTTTCCAGCTTCATTGAGAAGAAAGCACTGGGCCCACCAGCCCCGAGGTTTGGCTGTTTGAGATTGCATGGAAAGCAACGTTCAGTGGACTTTCACACTCCCCTCTGCTAGGTAGAACATGGGAAGACTTGCATGTAGCTTCAAATCTCACAGGATTAGTCTTGAAGCTAATTTCCATAGACTGAGCTCACTGATGCTGCCCAGGTGCTATCTGGCCGGAAGCAGGAGAGGGATGACTCCAAGGTGCTGGGTGATCTTAAACCATGCAGCCTTCACCAAAGCGACCAGCCACTCCTGACCCCTGGCCTGGCAACAGAGGGCTGGGATCTGCTTCTCCTGTCTCAGGGGTGATTGGTTCCCCAGGGAGGCCTGATCAGGAACAGCAGATAAGAAAAACCCCAGGACCCAGCTGCCTCTGACAGGCCTCACCCCATAAAGAAAGCAATGTCCTATTAGCCACTTTGTTTATTTCCAGTTTTTCCATCCTCCCTCTCTCACCAACTCCTTGGGGGCACTGTTAATAAACTCAGAAGGATTCTTGTTTTGATCCTGAGTCTGGCATCCACACCAAACCACTGGTCTGCTGCCCCATGTCCAGTGTCCAAAGGGGCCATGTCTGGGGTCTGACACGTTGTGACCTCCCTTGCCCCCAAAATGTATGGCGCAGAACTAAGGGCCCAGACCCAGCCAGGGTTGTGGCCATGGTGGGGGAGGAGGCCCCTGGAGTTAGTTGATTCAGTGATTCCCTCCTCCTTCCTTTGACCCCAGAAACTTGCACATGACCCCCTCCTCTGACTACTGCAAAGGGGTGACGGTTTGGAGTCTCTAAATTGGAGGAGCCCTAAATAATTTTCTGAGCTCAGCTGCAACCTCCGTAACAAGCCACGTAAGCGAGTCTAAAAACTAGAACAGAGAGGGACTTTCTCGTGCTGCTGGCGGAAGTGTGGCCGGCCACTTTTCTCAGTTCTGTTTGAAGGTAGGTGGGGCTCATCCAGCCCCTTCCTACCCAGGTACCACAGCGAGCTTCGGCTGCGGAGGAGGAACCACGCCGCCCCTCTGCAGACTTCCCACCCCCAGTATCCCGAAAGACGGCGCCCCTTCCCACCTGTTGTGCCAGCAGGCACAGGGCAGCTCCTCTCTCGAGGCAGGCACACGGATAAAGGAGAGTCCTGGAGCCTTCAATGGCTTTTTCAGGCTTTCATGCTCTTGCCACGCCACTTGCCGTGGGGCAAGCCTGCAGGCTGGCAAAGCAGGGAGGCCCCTGGCAAACCTTTACTTTTTCTCCTTGGGCTCCCTCTCGTGTCTTCTCCTAGCCATTCTGCCACAGCCGTCCTGTCTCCGAGTGACACCGCCCTTATAGCCTCGGCCTCCAGGCTCAGGTGTGCACACTTACGCATGCCCGTTCCTTGCTCCAGGTGTCCGCGCTCAGGCATGCGTGCCCTGCGCCCACGCTCCCAAGCGCCTGCTGCATGAACGTGATCAAAGCCGCAGGTGATAGCCACAGAGGCCAGCGGCGTAAAAGCATGATGGATTCACTTACCCTTTACCACCCCAAACTCTGAAGGCCGTCGCCCCCCAGCTTGCTGCACACCTGCTGTAACGGTGGGATGGCCACGGGGCAGGATCTCTATGACCCGAGCAGACCAGGTGAAGGAGGAGTCCGGGAGCCCTCAGTGGCTTTTGCAGGCTTTTATTGGGATTTACCAGGCGCACGGCTGGGGGCCGGCCAGCCCCCAGCAAGTCTTCACTCTATCTGGACTCTCCGGCCTTCTCTGGTGGGCTCTGCTTCTCTGGTGGGCTCTGCTTCTCTGCTCTCTGCTCTTCTTGTGGTTCTGCTTCTGCTGGTGTCCCGTGACACCGCCCTTATAAGCCCAGTCTCAGCCCAGGTGAATCCCATCTACCTATGCCCACACCCTACTCCAGGTGCCGCCATCAGGCGTGCGTTCGGGACCGCGAGGATCCATCATCCATCCTGATGGCGGGAGGGCAGAAAAGCCTGATATCATTTTCACTTACCCTACACCTGCCCTGCTGCCTACAGGAGCCCTGAAGACCTGGATCTGACGGGCTCTTAATTTACAGCAGCTGCAGGGCAGGGGTGGGTGAGGGGCCGCGTCAGACCGCATGCCCGGGTCCATGAAAGAACAGCAAAGTCACTAAAAGGAAAGGCTGTTTTCCTCTGCACCTCCTCTCGGGCCCTCACCTTGCAGGGTGGGCTGCTGGCACCAGAACAACAGCCTCAGCTCATGGTGAACCCCACCCCCCCCAATTCTAGTCCTGCCATATTTGGTGGGCAGGACCCTAAACATCCCCCACTCAGGGTTCCTGTCCCTGGTTACTCAGATGCAAAGCGAGGTAGAGGAGAAGATTCTGAGAATGAAAGGCCTGCTGTGAACTGAGTGTTTGCGAGTCCCCACCCCAGCCTGGGGTCAAGTCCATACCTGTGCTGGGGATAAGAGGCAGGGACTCCGGAAGGTGGGGTTAGACGACATCATGCAAGAGGAGGCCCACGGTGGGGTCATGCCTCTGTGAGAGGAGGGAGAAGCACCAGCTTCCTCTCAGCCAAGGGAGGCTCAGCGAGAAGAAGGCCAGCACCCCCAGGCGGTGGCCTCTCCCGGCACCCAGGCAGTGGGCACCTTGATCTTGCACTTCTGGCCCCCAGAACTGTGGGGCATATGTATCTGGTGGCGAAGCCACTCAGGCTGAGGCCTTTTGGCCTAGTAGCCCTTGCTGACCCTAAGGAGAGTGGACCTGACGATGCAGAGACTACCCAGGCTGTCCTGGCCTCTGGAGAAGACTTTGAAAGCAACAAGTCCGCTTTAGCCAAGAGGCAGAAGAGGAAGTCCTGCAGCTTTGCAGAGTGGGGCTCCGTGTGATGGGGATTCTGTGGGGAATCCAGCTGTGATCACGTGAGGTCTGAGATGGTAGGAAGGAAACGTGAGCGGCTAGGAGGAGCAGAGGGGGCGCTGCACCCCCGGCCCCCTGAACGGGTAGAGAAGGTCCAGCCAGCAACTCTACCACGAGGACCTAAAGGAAGTCACTTCAGCTTTTTAAGTCTCTGGTGCCCCATTCAGAAAATAAGCACAGAAAATTCACGGGGTGGTAGATTCCGGGCTGTACACAGAGCCCTGGACTCGGGGTCAGAAGTCGGAAAGGCTACTGGGTGACCTGGAGCCAGTTGCTTAACCTCCCCGGGTCTCGGTTTCCTCACCTCCCCCCAGAGCCAACAGCAGCCACTGATGTCCTTGGCATCTGGGCATAGCCGGGCACACGGCCGCCCACTGAGACCCTCACCGTCCAGTGGCCACGTGACCAAGGCCTCACCAGGGGAGCATACTGGCCCCTCTCAGAAGAGGCTTCGAGGCTGCTGGCCTCCTAGGAGAGGGCTGGTGGGGAGGGTCTCGGCCAGAGAGGATGGGATTTACCGAGGGGGCAGATGGGAACGTGTGTTAAAGGAGAACCGGGGGACTTCAGACTTTCTAAAATGAAAGGACCGAGTGGCTCTGATTGGAGGGAGCAGTTTTGGGGGGGCAGCAGCGGGGGCTCAGTTCTGGGCCGGTGGGATTCCACTGACAAGGAGGGGTCCTGAGACAGGTCCCTTTTGGAGACAGAATCGGAGGCAAAGCAGGAAGAGGGTGAGTCTGTGGAGGGAGGGAGCCGAGGAACTGCAGTGACCAGGCCAGGGAGCGGACAGTGTGTCTCAAGCAGTGGTTCGCACATGTACCTGTGGCAAATAGACGCAACAAACGTGGCCATTTTCAGTGGACAGTTCGGAGGCCCTGGTGACACTCACAAAATCACAGAACCTTCGCCATTATCCCTGCAACGTTTTCATCACCCTAAATAGAAACCTGCGTCCCCCAAGCAACTGCCCACCCTCCCCACCCACCCAGCTCCCGCACCCACAGAGGCAGTTCCCACCCACGGTGCCACGTCACTGCCTCTTCACTGTCCATGCGCAGCCGTCTCCCTCCACCCCGCTCCTCGTAAACTTCCATGGAGGGGCCCGGTCGCTGCTGCCCACCATGGGTTGTGTCCTGGCTGGAGTGGCACTTCTGCTCTGAGTAGGCAGCGACTCTTCACCTGTGTTTGAGGAGGTGATAAAGGCCGAGCACCCCTCTTTCCCGGCCCCTTTGAGTCTCGGGAGGAAGTGGGATTTCTTCTACTTTGGATTGAAAAGCCTGGCTTGGAATGGGAGTAAAAGAAAACTTTCAACAAGAACTCACTGTCGGGGGCCTTCCCTGGTGGCTCAGTGGTTGAGCGCTGGGCTGCGAAGCTGCCTGCAGCCTCTGCAGTGCCTGTTCGATCCCCAGCTGCCGGCGAGGGTCCCACATGGCGCGCAGACCTCTCCTGCCGCGCCCGCTGCTCCCCTCAGCAGTGTACTTCGGTCCTTCTGCCTGCTCTGCTCCCCACTCTGGCTTTGGTGAATTCTGTCACCCTCCTGCGCTTCTGACTATACCCAGTGCTTGCATAAATAAATAAATACATCTTTAAAAAAAAAAACTCACTGTCATGGCACAGGGATGAATCACATCCCCATGCAAAGGCTGCAGAGCGTGTGGAGTCTGTCCTGTGCATTGTCTGTCTGTCCCTGTCTCTCTGTGGAATGCGTGCTTGCCGAGGGCGGGGGGTGGTCTCTGGAGTCCTCATGCAGCAACCCCTCTGTCACTGCCTGTGGTGGGGGGGTGCCGGGAGTGTGGGCCAGCCCGGGGGTCCCTTGAGCCGTGGGGAGGGAGTCTGTGCTGCTGCTGGCTCAGGTGGGGTTCTCAGCTGGCAGGTCAGTAACCGAGGGGCGACCAGGGGCAGTCTGTTCCCCAACTGCCCTCCAGAATCTGGCTGTTCCTTTATTTACAAATGTGGTCAAGTTTCAAGAAATGTTTTTTTTTTAAAGCAGTAACTGTGTTTCTATCATTTATAGAAATTGCAGCCATTTTCACAGTGTAGTGTAGACTCCAGAATACCATTAATGCTCACCGCTCTTTTAAATTATTCTTGCAGTTAGACCAGCCTCTGTGGGATCTTATTCAATGGGCTAATGAGGGGCGCTTGGATTAAATGCGATTGGTTTTATCAACTATTCTGATGGTTATATTGCACTGTAATTGGACCGCTTTGTAACCCCATGTGTTTTATCGTCACCTTTATCCTCTGAGTTTGAGTCTTCGCTGGCCTGGCAGAGGGGTCCTGGTATGGCCTATCCTTCCTTGCACCCCTCTGTGGCTTCTCGCCGCCCAGGGCCAGGATTTAGAGGCCAGGCCTGGGCCTGTGTGCTGGGCACTAGGAGACGCTGCCTCCCCCAAGCCAGAGGAAACCAGGACTGTTTAAGGCCCTGCCTCCCATCTCTGTCCCCGCCAGGGCTCGCATCCGAATCTCCTGGGAGCTATTTTCCCTTCTCACACACTCTAAATTTTTGTTAGGGAAAATCTCAAACACGCACAAAAGCTCATGAGCCCCCAGGGATCCCCAGCCAGCTTCAATGTTCAGGGCCTCACCACCGCCTTGTGTCCTCTACACCCACCCAGGGAACTTTCCTGGCCCCGCCCTCACGGAAGGACCAGAGTGGGAGGGAGCCTCGCCGAGCTCCAGCGTATGGAACCTCTTCTAAGCTGCGCCCGACACCCCGGGTGACCCACGCAGGCCTCCATGTGGCCCCCTGGGCTCTCACTCCCTCGGCCAACCCCACCAGCTGGAGGTCTTCCCTGAGTCCTGCTCACACTCACCCTCTTCTCAGGGCACCAGCCGGCTCCTGTCCTTGGCTGGGTCACCTGTCCTGTGACTGGCTGGAAGCCGGTACTGGTGTTAAATAACCAGGAGCTGCGGCCTTGAGCAACCAGCACAGCAGCGGGGCCCAGGGCCCAGAGTTGACCCCTCTTGGCCTTTGTGGCTGGAAAGGCAGTGCTAAGCTCTAAACTTGATTTTGAAGTGTCCAGAGCAATCCCTGTGATGGGCGGGATTATGTCCACCCCCCATCCGCACCCCAAGTCAGATGTCGAGGTCAAACTCCAGGCCTTGGAATGTGGCTGTGTGGAAACAGGGTCGAAAAAGAGGTGATTACATGAAAATGAGGACTGAGGGGTAACCAAAGAAGTGGGGGACCTTACGAAAAGGGGGAAGTCTGGACACAGGCACAGGGGGACCACGCTGTGCACAATTAAAATGCAGGCCTTGTTCAGAATCATCATGAGTGTCAACTTGAAGACAGGGGTCTGCGGGGCACACAGGCTGAACCCCAACACGCTCTGCTGTCCCATGTCACAGGGAGGAGGAGGCCCATGTCGGGGGCACAGCACGTCAGCAGGAGCCACTGGCTCGCATCCAAGGCCTGCCTGCTCACAAGAGCCTCCGGGAAGATTCCAGGCCACGACCTGGGGGAAACTGCTTCCAGGCGTCTCCACATTGTCAAGTGTCCTCACTGCCCTCCGAGCTGGAGTCCGTATTTCAGGAGTGAAATTCCTGTCTGAAAAGGATGACTCTGGACATCCTTTTAGGGACAGGGAAAGCAGATGTGACATGTGCTGTGGGGTGACACAAAGGTCCAGGGTTGGGGGGAAGCACCAGCCAATCGGGGCTACAGAAGTGTGTTAGGTGCACGCGCACTTGGCTGAGCGCCGGCCTTCACGTTGGCTCGCTTCCCTTGGCATTCCCAGTTCTGAAAAGGGATGCGGGAGCTTGTCCAGGGAACGCCCCGCCGCGGGGATGGACACAGCGAGAGGCATGTGGGTGAAGAGGGAGAGTGTGGGCGAAGAGGGAGAGTCCGTCGCCCCCTCTCTGCAGGAGGTGTGTGGGAAACATGGTCAAGGACAGCACCAGGGAGCTCAGGGGCCAGTGAGCTTCGAGCACATTTCCCCTGCACCCCAAGCTCCCGATAAATCAAATGGCCGGGGGCAGGAGAGGTTAGCACTCTGGTGGGAGCCCCTGGACTGCTATGGGGTCCCCCTAAGGGAGGCCAGGTGCTGCTGGGACAGGGCCCACTCGCCCCTGGACACCCTGGTGGCAAGGCACAGAGGAGGCCGATCAACACCCGGTCTCTCTTGTTTTCCCTGCTGCCCCCACCAATTTTAACCTCTGGCCCTGGGGAGGTCCCGAGAGAGAGGCAAAGATCATTTTCTTTCTCAAATGTCCGGCAGCTATGGTTTGTGGATCCCTGTGTGCTTGCAAGTACAAGCTTGGGAAACAGAAAGAATTTGTGTTAAATATTCCCGGAACTCACAGGGTAATCACGTCAGTTCTCACCGGCGCCTCAGCTTCTGATGTGGAAAAAGGGGGTTATTAGAATGAACGCTCCCTAACAGGTGACTTGGCGTGGTCTCCTACCGGGCGAGCTCTGCAGGGACAAAATTAGCCTGCAGCTCATTTGTCAGAAGGACCCTTAATTGCTGGTCCCCTGGCCACTCACCCACAGAAAGTATGTTTTTAAGGGCCTGAGGAATCTAGATGAGCTCAAATATAAATACAGTATTTGTGAGTGTGTGCACACAGGCCCTTTTGTTTTTAATCAAACTTTAAACTTTGGAATATTTTAGATTTACAGAAAAGCTGCAAAGGCTAAACAGAGTCCCCTCCTACCATTTGCCGTTTCCTGTGACGTAACAGCTCACGTAACTGTCGCTGTCTGTCAACACTAAGAAATGGACACTGGTGTGTTACTTTTGGAGGTTTTACTCATTTTCTAGCCATGTCCTTTGTTTCTGCCCCAGGAGTCAATCCAGGACACCCCATTGCAGGTAGTCAAATATAAATATGTATGTTTTAACTTTTATTTGGGATTAATCATAGATTTACAGGTAATTGCAAAAAAAAAAAAATATGTACAGAGAGATCCCATGTGCCTTCCCCCAAGTTTTTGGTTAAATCTTGCTAAACTGCAGAACAATTCTGAAACCAGGAGAAGCTACTGCTGTGACCTATAGTTTATTAAACATATATGCATGGGTATTTTAATGAAAAATGCACTTTTTTTCTTATTTATGTTCTTACATTATTGTTCATTTTGGTGCAGTATTTGATTTCTCTCCTCAAGTGTAGTCCCTGTAGTTCTCCCACCACATCACCCGTGATCCTTCATCTCAGTCCCTGTGCTCCCCTCCCCTGTTTTGACCCCTCTCCCTTCCCCTCTCTTGCTGTAGGCCTCAAATCTATGGTCAGTTTGCAAGTTTTTTCTTTTTCCTGACCCTTTGTTTGTTTTCACTACATCCCACCTGTAAGTGAAACCATCTACTGTTTTTGTTTTTCCTTCTGACTTAGTTCATTGAGCATAATCCCTTCCAGCTCCATCCATGTTGCTGCAAATGGCACAAGTATCATTTTTGATGGCTGAGTAGTATTCCACCGTGAATATAGACTGCAACTTTTTGATCCGTTAATGTTTCAGGGCATTTTTGTTGTTTCCATATCTCAGCTATTGTAAATAGAGAAATGCACATATTTTAAAAATTATTTTAATTGAGGTAACATTCATTTACAACACTGTTTCAGAAATACAGGTTCACACCTCCTCAGATGCACATCACCACACTCACCAGCAAAGCACCAATAACCCTCCACCATGATTTATCAAATATATTTTAAGGCTCTACCTTGCTTTGCAGTCAAGAAGATCAAATACTTGCTCTAAAAACATGACATTTGCTCCTGATTCCACTGGCCTCCACACTCAAGTCTAACCATGAAGTTCTAGATCCTTCTCCCAACCCAGAATACTGGCTGGGCCCTGCCCATTTATTCCCCGAGCAGAAGTGCACCCGCCTGGGTCTGGATGCCCTCAGCTACCGGAAGGACCCTGAACTCCCCAAGTCCACAGCTGGTTTGCGTGTGTATGAGTCCCCCTGCTTGTCTCCCTCCATTCTAAACCCACTCCCATGGAGCCCAAACTGCTCTGCCCACTCCTAGGAGTCCCAGAAGGACGAGCAGCTGATGTCTCCCCCGGTCCACCTTTAGGTGGCCAGACTGGCCTGTGCATCCACTTCCAGAGTAAACGCAATGGCCACCAGGACAGCCGTCTCACCCCAACCCGCACGGACGAACAGGGCGTTTCCATCACCTCACTTGTCATCCAGGCCTCTGCAGGTGCCCTCCGCGGAAAAAGGACCATTTTTCTTGTTTTCATGTTGGCATCACTGAAAGCAAAGTGAGATAAGAAGAGAGGTGAGTGCGAATGATTTTACCTGAACCCAAATGAAGAGACAGTTCCATCCATAGCCAGGAGTGCAGCCCCTCTAACTGACCAGAGCGGGACCAGAATCAGCAGGGGCTGGGGAGAAGGCAGCCATTCTGCACTTCTGCCTGAAGCCGAAATGAAAGACTCCCGCTCAGACATGATCCCAAGTGCCGCTTGGGTCAAACCTCAGTGCCGCTTGGGTCAAACCTCCGTGCTGGGTCTGAGAGTCAGTCTGTCCCTACAGCCACATTCCAGGAATTCCATGGGCCCCACTTCAGCCCACACCAGCTGCCACGGCCTGGGGAGAGGGGAATGCGTGGCCGAGTGGCGTGGTCAAGCCAACATGCGCTATAAAGGGCCCCTCTCTGAACCAGCTCTGAACTTGGAGGAGGAATTCCCTCAAATTGGGGGGCGGGGGACGATTCCTGTAGACAGAGAACCTAGAGTCATCCAGCTGTGTCAAGGTCAAGGTCAAGGTTAAGAGTCCCAGTCCCAGAAAACCTCTCTCAGGGGCCTTCTGACTTTTGGAGTGGTCAGGATAGAAACAGGGGTCCAGGCGGGATGGAGGAAGACCAGAGGAGGGCCGCTGGGCAGGCTGGAAGGAGAGTCACAGGAGCATGTGGTGGTGAGGGGGGTCACAGCAGGTGCTGATCTTTGACTGAGCTGAAGGTGCTGGAGCCCCGTCACCTCCTGGCCCCTGGAGGCTTGTCTCCCACGATGGGGTCAGAGGAGTAGCCCCCATTCAGTATCACCTCTCAGACTTGAATTTCTGTAAGCACTGGGTGGGGGAACAATGGGAACAAGGTGGGACAGACAACTGGGGTATACTCACAGCTCACCAGCATGGGGCTGGAAACGGCGCGGAGCAGGCCATCTCCGCTGGAGCACAGGACCTGATTTGGGGTCTCCCAGGTTTCCCCGAGACTGTGGGGTTGCTCTGGGTCCGGAGGCTTGGGTCCAGTTCTGGCCGCCGGTGCCTCCCAGTTCACTGGCCCGGAAGTTGGCATCTGAGGTGGAGCTGGTGGAGACTCGTGTTCTCTTCTTAGCCCCTTGGGGGAGTCTCTCACTGGCCACCAGAGGACACCCCCAACGCCTCCATCCCATCGACATGCCAGGCCTAGCTTCAGCTGAAAAGAAAAAGCCTCCCCCAGGCACCCGCACCCGCCAACACCCACATGGCCAAGTCCTCTGAGGCCCACAACGGTACTGGAGATGTGTCTGGGGGAAGAGGGCGGGAATGTGCACCCACAAGTGGCTCCATGGAGCCAGGGGGCACCTGGGCCCAGCCCTCAGGACCCGAGCTGGTCCCCCGAGCACAGACTCTGGACCCGGGCCACTGGGGCTCAAACCTGGCTCCCCTTCCCATAGACCACACCTCTGTGGCCCATGCTGCGGGGCGAGGCTAACAGGCCCTGCTCCTGCGCGAACACACGTGGAGAGCCGACAGCAGAGCCTCCTACGTCTGATGCTGTGTCAGTGCCGCATTCTCGGACCTGTGGACAAACTCCTCCGAGCCAGAACCCCCTGAGAGCAGGGCACCCCAGGGCTCCTGGCAAGGGTACCCCCAGAGCCTCACCAACTGCAGAGCGGAGCTCCCAGCGCCTGGCCCACGTCTCCTGCCGCGTTCCCCTCTGGGCCGCAACGTGCCGCACTTCTAGGGCAGTATACTTGCTGATTGCTTCTCCCTATTGCTCACAACAACCAGCTAAGACACTGCCAAAGAAGCACTCACAGCTGCCCTCCGGTGATGCCGGGAGGCCTGTCCTGGGCGGCTGGGGACCTGTGGGCCAGAAGGGAGTTAGGGGAGGGGACAGGACGTGGAGGAGAAAGCTGAGACCCCAAAGGCCCAACAGAGCCAGTCCATGAGTCCTTGACAAGCAACCTAGAGGAAACCAGAAAAGGCCGGCGGTCTAAAAGTCCGCGGGTCCCCTTCAAAAGGAAGCACCAGGAGAAAGCAGCACCGAAGCTTCCATCCCGGGCCCATTTAGAGGGCATGTCCATCAGATCTCTGCCAGAGAACCAGGACCAGGAAGCTGGGTGAAGCAATCTATTTCACAGACTTGGCTCATGGGATGGTGGGCACTGGGCAGGCTGAGGTCTGTGGGCAGCCTGGAGGCGGGAAGCACTCAGGCGGTGGCTGGTGCATCAGGCCACGGTGGAAATTCTTCTTCAGGGAAACCCCAGTCTGGCACTGAAGGCCGTCAACTGATTGGACCAGGCCCACCACATTATGACTGATAATCTTTACTTCAGGTGAATGGATTGTGGAAGTCACCCACGTCTTGAAGGCCTTCACAGCAGCTCTTACACATGTCTTGGGCTGAATCGCTGGGTGTTGCAGTCTGGTCCAGAGGATACTGCAAACCAACCATCACAGAGATGGCTTGGCAGTCCAGTGACTTAACTGCCTAGGAGGCAGACAGCCCGGGAGACGCCTCCTCTCCACGTGGGTGTGTTCTCAGGGGGGGTCAGTGTGACTTTTACCCCAGCCAGGGAGACAAAGCAACTTGCCAGCACAATCTGTCTGCCCGAGAGGAGACACTCAGCTCTTCCCATCTGTTTCACAGGACACAGAGCTCTCTCTCGGCTACTGCAAGGTGTCCAGTGAGAGCTGTTGGGGTCTGCTCCTGCCTTAGTCCTCTGCCCCCCAACAGGTGACCTGTGAAGCTCTGCCCAGAACACAAGCCAGATTTGCCTTTAATCATTCTTTTTCAGCGTGTGGAAATGCCTCTAATGTGCCCAGTTTTACCCAAAGGTGGTTCCTGCAGAACAAGTGCACCAGTCAGAACATTTCCCCTTTAACGAGCAGAACAATCACCTGGACACTTGGTCGAAGGCAGGTTCCCGGCCCCACACCCAACTCTGATCTTGTAGGCCTGGGCCGGGTCAAAGGCATGTTCTTGGCAACCGAGTCCCTGGGGGTCCAGAGAAGCAGGAGGAGTGTGAGCAGACCACAGCCATCTCCATCAGCTGCCCTTTAAGTTCCCACGGAGCTAAAGAAAAAGTGGATTTTGGTGATGATGGTCTTGGATGCCAGGATTCCTTCCCATCCGGAAACCTCCCAAATCCCACAGTGCTTCTTGCAGGAAACACGACGTGCCCACCGAGGGGCCCTCTGATGTGCAGATACCATGAGGGTGTTGAGGACTCGATGTGGAGGACAGCAGGTGCCCTGGCCTTGGGGCCCACGGGGAGAGATGGGCAGGATCCAGACCTGCGAAGTCACAGCTGTGAGCAGCTCCAAAGCACAAGAACAGAGCTCGTGATGTGCACGACCTCGTGGAAGAAGCTCTGAGGAGGATGAGTCATGGTTCCGCATCCCACAGCCCAGCAGGGGTGCAAGAGGGGCCACGGGAGTCGAAGTCCTGTCCTAGTGTCCTCTGCGGGCCGCAACATTGGAAGCTGGAGGGGCTTTTCTGCTCGCGCGCTGATGGCATCTGGAAAGTGTGACCCGTTGGCAGGAAGGTGGTGGGGGCTCAGAGGTGCCGCGGAGCCCGTCCGGATCTGCAGGCAAGGTCAGTCCAGGTTGGAGCCGGGGTTGGGGGGCACCTGCCTTACGGCCCCAAGGGCAGCCCCCAAAGGATGGACCTCAATGATGTGAGCCTTGAAAATCATCCTCAGGTCCGCTAGAACAGCTTTCCCTGTGGGGCAGCCACCGCCCTCGTGTCCCCAAGCTCCAGGAGCTACCTGTGTCTGCCCTGGAGAAATGAGAGCCTCTTCAGGTCTCTGTAGGTGATGCTGTGCACACCTGTCTCCTGCTGGTCCTGCTGGCCCTGCAGCTTCTTGGGTGAACGGCAGGCAGACCAGCTCTTGACAGCTGCCAGTCAGAACCCTCTGCCTCTGCCCGCCGCAGAGCTGGGGACGTGCTCATCTAGCACCCTTTATGTTTAGAAATCTTGCTTTTTCCTAATGTGGGATGGTGCCTTGCGCAGACAGCCCTGGGAGGCAGATCAAGAGGGAGAAAAACGTACTTGCTTGACACTCTCCAGCCTGATGCTTACCACGCAGGGAAAGGCTGGGAATGGCCATCACGATCGCCTAAAACTACCCTTGCATTAAGTAATCGAGGATAAGGTGCGTGTGTTTTAAGAGCGAGAGTTACTGTATCACCCACAGGTCAGTTAGAAACCCGAATACACCGACAGTGGCAGAGATAGTGGACGCTGCTGCTCTGGCCTGGGTCCAGCCCCTGGCCCTGCTCCCGGGCCCTGGTTTGGTTCAGGTACCCCCTGCCACTCCCTAGTCTCAGGAATTCCACCGCGGGAACCCCTTCTGTTGCCAGTGATTGCTTGAGGCTGGCCATGGGGCTTTATTCCAGCCAGTAAGATGTGCAGGAAACCAGTGGGGGTTTGGGGAGGTTCCCTCTTTCATGAGGAGAGACCCTTCCCTCCCCTCCCCCAGGAGACACAGGGGACTGGTAGGAGAGGAAGCCAGGATGGGGGAGCAGCAGGGTAGGATGTGGAGAGAACTGAATTTCAGGTCATTGCTTCGACCTGGATGGGACAAGTCACTGAGCAGCCTGACCCCGGGGCTGGATTTTATATGTTCTGATTATTTAGGTCATTTTGAGCGGCGTTTCTCTGCTGGCAGAGGACGGGATCCTCATGCTATATCCCCAAATCCAAGTAATATGGACATCACAAACCATCTTTGGAATTAAAAAAAAAAAAAGAGACAAACTATTGAACAAAACCATCGTCACAGAAATCCCATCATGGCAGAAACAGCTCCCTGTCCCCTCCCTGCAAGGCCTCAGGGCAAGGGTGGCTCTGCAATTAGCCTGTTACCCCGAGGGCCTCTTCCCGGGGAGCTCGACTAACATGGGTGATGCTGCAGGGGCTGCAGGGAGCAGGGCTGCGGAGAGGAAGCCCCAAATGCACTTTCAGAGCAGCTCAGAGGCTGCCAGCCATGCTCAGCACCTGCTTGATGACAGCCGTGCATCTGGAATGTGACCATGGGTGGGTTGATTTCAACTTCTTTTTTACCTTTAATTGTAATTCATTAAGAATAAATAAATAAACACACTTTCCAAAATGCCAACTGAGACTAAATCAGTTTTTGTTTGGGGAGAGGGGCAATTCCTCAGCCCTATGCTCCGTCCCCCCTTTCTGTCCTCAAGCCAGATATCCTGCCACCCCCACCCCAGAGCTGTCTAAGGGGCAGCTGCTGGCTACTCCCTGGGCAGGAGGGGAGAGGTCGACAGAGCTGGACACGCCCTTCCAGGAAGGGGATTTCAAGGCATAAACTATTTCAAATGAAATCCAGCCCAGCAGGCTAGGCTATAAATTTGAGCTTTGGAAGTCCAGCTTGCCCATTCTCTCTGAGCAGGGGTCGAAGGTGCTGCCCCCAGAGGGCCTGGCCAGAGGTAGCTGAGCAGCCGAGCAGAGGTAGCCCCTCATGGAAGGACAAGGGGGTGGGGAGACCAGCGCCTGAGCCTTTCCTTTCACACAAAATAATCTCCCGGTTCTCGCCCCTCTGCGGCTCAGCTCGCTGTTCAGTGTCCCGGCTCCCTAAGGGATCTGCTTTTCAGAGCTAAGACAAAGAGGCTGACCTTCCTGCACAAACACAGCAAATCTCTCCCCAAAAACATCCACGACTGCCCCTGCTAACCCCAAAGGTCTTTTCCTCAAGTTGTAAATGTTGACATCAAACTAAGTTGGCAGAAAAGGTTTTGAAAAGGTGCCTTACCTGCTCCGTGGGCAGTGGGAGGACCTGGGGTCACCCTTCAGCTGAGGCCCTGCCCCTGGGGGCCTCCGCGCCTGTCCTGTCGGACCTGTCTGGCCGCCTCGCGCCTGTCCTGTCGGACCTGTCTGGCCGCCTCCTGGGCCTGGCATCTCTGCTGCAGGCCGGGCCTGGCCGGGCCGGGCTCCCCGCCAGGCCGGGAGTCATCCACCAGCCCCTCTGAAGGTGCGCATTCAACTGGGGAGCACCCAGGTCCCCTCCCTCTGTGCTCACCCTGTGACCTCCCCCCACACCCCAATCAGGCAGAGAACTTCTCTCCTGACTCATCCGAGTTCTAACCCTAAGGCCAAGGAAGAGAATGAAGAGGAAGGAGGGAGGGAAAAGCTGGCCCCTAAGCCGACAGCCAACAGCCCCGCAAGGTCCAGGACGACCTTCCCCTAGGAGCAGGGGTCACATGCCAGGGCTGCCCTTCCCTCTGGATGGCTCTTGGAGGGAAGCAGTTTCACCCCAGCAAGCGACAGCCTGGCAGAAGCCTCTGCACCAGAGAGCACCGTCCAGGTGCCCCGAACTGCTGAGCTCACCCAGACGGCCATCCTCGTGTCCCCAGCCCTTCCACGGTCACTGCGCACAGGGTACTGCCTGGTTGCAAGAGGAGCGCCCTGCTGGATGTGGCAACCAGGGCGCGCTGGTGTCGCTGGGCCCAGAGCGTCTCCCGCTCCCTCCCAGCCCCCAGGACTAAGGGTGCTTGGCAGCCAGAGGCAGCTTCTCTTCCCTTTCACTCCCTGGTTCCTGATGCCGGGCAAGCACAAGTCGGCAGTGACCATGGGAGGTCACGATCGCTCACGAGTGTGAGTGAGGTCACGGTCAGAGCCCGCCCGGCCGGACACCCAATCACAGCTCACGCTCAGTCCAGCGCCCCGAGGCGGCTGATGCAGCCGAGTCTCGGGGAGCCGGTGCAGAACAGGAACAGCCAGGCCCGAGAGGAGGGTGTCGGCACCCTGAGATACCCTGAGAGCAGGGCCTTCAGGCGCACGCAGACCCTGAGACCCAAAGCCCCGATTAGGAATCCCAACCCTTCCTCTGGGAGACAGTGAGGCAGGGACGGGAGCCCAAGAGGCCAGTGGCAGAGTTCAGGCGGGAGCCAGCCTTCTTCCTAGGTAATGCCCCCTCCCCATGGCAAGGAGGAGACCCCCCCCAACACTGGGCGGCCAGGTAGGCCCTCAGCTGGCTGCAGGCTCATGGCATCCTCCAGCAACACTGTCCCTTGGGAGCCCCATGTCTAAGCCAGAGGCCAGATCTGTCACCCCAAGAGGGACCAGCAGCAGGGCCGGGGCTCCTTCAAAGGCCTGAGGCACAGCAGTGGGGACCACATGGGCCCAGGGCGTGGAGGCCCCTCCCTCGCCTCAGCTTCAACGGCGGGTCCTTGCTTCCCGCCCCCTCCTGTCCAGGGTCAGAGGCCCTACGAAAGTCCCCGGAGCACCAGCCTACTTCAGGCCTCAGTCCTTGCATCGGCCGCCACTCCCCAGGCTGAGGGGGAGGGAGCACCCGGGAGGAGCACGCGGGAGGAGCACTTGCCACGCCAGAGAACTGGGCTGCGAGACGCACGTGGTGAAGTCGGCAGCAGATGCGCCGCCCGCCCGTGGGTGCTTTAGGGAAGTATTTACCCAGAAATGCTAAAAAAGAAGCTGAACGTTTCTGCCTCCCGTTCTGGAGACGGGAATTTTCTGAATTTGCATCGAGTCCCGTGATAAGTCACTTGGGATCCCCGAAGCGGGGAGGCTGCTTGTGGTTAGAGCCGGTGAGTCAACGAGGCAACAGAGAGCCGATGAGGTCAGCTCTCTGGAACGGGAACAGAGAAAACGGCAGCCAGCCAGAGTCACCCACGGGGGTCCCCGAAAGTCCTCAGAATCAAAGCCAGGTTCCCGGCGGGGGGCAGTTCCATCCCGCAGGGACATCTGTCTGCATCTGGACACAGTTTGCACTGTCACACCTGGGGATGGGGCGCTCCTGTCACCTGAGCAGGTCGAGGCCAGGGATGCTTCCCAAACACCTCACAGGACCGGGCACCCCCACACCTGAGTCACCCCATCCCAAATGGCAACAGCATTGTGTGGAGCTGTACAAAGAACATTTCCGTCTGGGCTTTGCAAGTGCTGGGCCCCTGGACATGCCCTCGGGCCACGGCCCTGCGGGGCCACCTACCTCATGAGGCCAGGTGGCCCGGGGTGTCTCTGGGGGGGCTTCTGGCACAGACCCTGCTGCCCAGCCTCCGCGGGCTGGGCACAGCCTCCAGTCTGCACCAGAAGCCCCCGCTGCCTGCCGGCTCTGCAGATCCCACGGTGACACCACAGGGAAGGAGACTCATCACAGCCACGGCCTGGCCTGCCGGGCTGCCCCCAGGCACCCTGCACATACTTTGCCTCACCCGAGTAAATAAGAGCCTCGCCCGCTTGAACAGTCTCACAGCGTTCCTGGCCTTCCAGGCCGGCGGAAGAAAGTCAGCTGCACGCCCAAGTGTGCCGGGGGTGGGGGGAGAGCCCACGTGACCCCCTCCATATCATGTATCACCTGAGGAGCGGGGACCCCAGCTGGACTCCACCCCCACGGCCTCCCCACACTCAGTGGGGGCATCTGAGTCATGCCGGCGGGGCCAGGGAGGCCTGTGGCAGGAGGAAGGAAGGACTGGAGAAGGAAGCCCCCAGCTCCATGACCTGGCCCGGCCGCAGGTGCATCTCTCGGGAATGAGGAGGAAGCACACAGGTGAGGCAGCAGAGGGGAAGGTGCTGTAAATGGTTCAGTGCCAGACTGCCCCTGAGCTCACATCTGGAGATCACCAGCGAGTTAGACTTTTTCTTAGTTTATTTGCCAGTTGGGTGCTCGGAACCAGGAATTCCCCAGACACGAGAAGTGTGGGAAGTCCACCGGGCAGGGGAGGGGAGCATGCTCTGAGCACACTTCAGACACCCAGAAACCCCCCGGGGCCCTACACCTCACTTTTCTATCTTTGGCCCTGTGTGGTGGGGGCCAGGGCGGGTACCCGCTGCATGAATGAAAGGACAGGCAACACGGCAACCGCCATCAGGAGTGGCCCTACTATGTGCTGGCTACTTTCTAAGCCCTTGACCAGCATCCCTCAAATTTGGAGCCCGTGAGTGTGACCTTATTTGGAAAAGGGGTCTTTGCAGAAGGGCCTAACTCAGGCTCCCGAGATGCGGCACCTGGATTATCCAGAGAAGGGGACGTGAGGACACTAGCAGGGACTGCAGCGATGGGGCCACAGCCAGGGATGCCAGGGAGGCCCCCAGCACCTGGAAGCTGCACCCAAGTCTCGGGGGGCAGCCCCGCTGGTCTCAGGACATGAGACCCCACATTTCTGCTGTTTGGTGATTTGCGATAGCAGCCCGGGAAACACCCATACTCTGGACCTCAGGCACGACAGGGTGGGGAAGGCGAGGGGGGAGCAACGCCCCAAACCTCCATGACCAAGTTCCTCCCTTCCCCAGGACATGCTGCTGCCCCCGTATGGTGCTGTTACAGCCCCCCTCTGTCAATCAGCGCTCCCCTCGGATAAACATGCTCCCCCCCAACTTCACGGCCAACCGAAATGAAAAATCGGGAATTCTGACTAGGAATAAACGAAAGCAGGAATCAAAGCCACGCTCTGCCTTCCGATCTCCCTGCCCCTTGTTCGACATTGGGGTGGCGGCCAGCTTTCCCCCGAGAGCCCCTTGTGCTGACGGCTACTGTACACCCGGAGCTAGCCCGACCGGGGTGGGGTTCTGGCCCCACAGTGACCGAGAAGCAGAGACTCAGATGGGAGCAAGAGGTTTGCTGAAAGCAGATTCACTGCCAAAGCCAAGGAGAAACAAACAAGAGAGAGGGTGGAGGGAAGGGACACGCAGAAGACATACCTGGCGCGAGCTGGGGCCCTGGGGGCTCCCGGGCTCGCCCCAGACCACAGCGCGCAGCCGTGGAGCTGCCAAGGGAGCACCTGGCTCCGCAGGAAAAGGTAAAACTGGGTCTGGGCTGTCCTAGGAGGAGCACTGTGCCTTCTACCTGTGCCCACGCGAACGCCAGGTGGTCTCCTGCCCACCTGCCCCGGGGAGGGAAGCCACCCGGGGTGTCCCGGGCTCCCACCCTCTCCGCTCGTGAACCCTGCCCTGGGTGCAATGGGGGGATGCGTCCGCGGCAGCGCCCCGCATGGTCTCGGGCAAACACAGAAGGAGTTCACCCAAGAATGCCCGGCAAGTGAACACGGGAATGGAGGGCAGAGGGACGTGGGGAGGGCTTTGTCGTTCTGATTCTGTCTGGATTCTTCGCTGGGCTCTCCTCCCGCCCTCTGCTGCCTCTACCTCCAGCTCTGGCGGCTTCGTTTCCCCTTTACAAAACTCCTGGGCCCATGCAGCCAGGGAAACAGCTGTGACTGTATGAGCTCCCCTGGAGGGCAGGTCCCCACAATTCAGGGGGATCAGGAAAGAATGTAAGAAATGCGGTGGTGTCTTAACTTTTCTTTCTAAGTTGTAAACTGTTGACAAGAAACCATGAGGATGAAAGAGCCATAGGAATTGGGGAGGAGGGCCCTGCAGTGGCTCGTGGTGTCCTGGTGTCCTGCCCCTGAACAGTCCCTCCCCCCAAAGTGGGAGGAGCCCAAGACTCCCTCCAGCCAGCAGGGGATGCACGTGGCTCGCATACCCCTGCAAGCTTCACTCTACTGCTCGCCTGCAAACAGGTTAGGGCTGGAGCTGGTCCCCTTGTGGGCTTTAAAGAAGGGAGCTGCCACTTGTGGAGGGACCAGGAAGGGGACTCCAGGGCTGAGGGACAGTGGGTGGCCTCTAGGAGCTGAAAGCAGCCCAGGGTCACAGGCAACAAGAAGTCAGGGATCTCCAAGAGCCACACAGAGGTGGATTCTGCCAATGACCGAGCGAGCTTGGGCTTGGACCCTGCCCCAGCTGAGTCTCCGGATAAGACCTCAGCCCTGGCTGACACCTCAGTTCGCGCTGCCCGGGGCCAGCAGAGCCAGGCCCAGACTCTTGAATGACAGGACCCGTGGAGCCTCAATGGATGTGCTTAAAGGACTAAGTGCGTGGCCATCTTGTTACACAGCATTTGACCAACACAGTGATGAAGATAAAGGGATCATGACGCCCACTAAATATGGGTTTGGGGTTCTCAAGGCCACGTCACACCCATTTCAGCTCCTGGGGCACTGGCGGTCGCCCTCCCTCTTGGTGGTAGCTCAGTGACCACAACTGCCCCCTCCCACCTCAGAGTCACGCTACGGCTTCAGAGCCTAGTTTGCCAGGACCACACTGCTGCCTGTCCATGCCGCCCACGGAGGCGCGCTCTCCTCGTGTGTGAGTGGGGACGATGATGGCTACTTCCCAGCATTGGGAGGAGCCCACAGGCTGCACATCCATGGGTCTGGGCAACCTCAGAGACAACCTTCTAGGCCTTCTATTCTGCACATGCAGTTTTAATCTCTATGCTTATTCCCTAAAGGACACAGTGTAGCAAGTCCTTACACGGCATTTACACACTATTATAAACCATCCAGAGCATGGGGGGGGGTATCTGTGGATTCCAGGCAAACACCATACAGGGGGTTGGAGGATCTGTGGGTTGGATATCCGTGGGGAGTCCTGGGATCAACCCCTCACAGACACAACTGTAAGGTAGTAAAAGAGCCCCCCTTATTCTTATCCACCCACCTCCAGTGGACGCCTGAAACCCCAGATGCGGCTGAATTCTACACACACTCTGTCCCTGTACAGACCTCCAATAAGGTTTAATATGTAAATGAGGCCCAGAAAGACACTAACGACAAGAACTCATACTAAAATGAACAATCACCACCACAACAAAGTGTGGTCTCTCCTTCAAAATATCTCAGTGCACTTGGTATTTTTGGACCAAGGTTGGCGCTGGGGTGACTAAACTGTGGAAAGTGAAGTCTTGAACCCGGGGAAGGCCTGCATTCCAAAAGCTCACCGCACATGGCCTGGCGCCCAGCAGGAGCTCGAGAAACATCCATCCTTGGGCATCTCTTACCTCCTGTGGTGCAGACACGGCAGGGACGGGCTTTCTCGCCTGCTGCGGCCACAGCCTTGAGGGTGGGGTGCACAGGGAGCGTTTGCTACAACGTCGAGTGCCATCCTCCTGGAGACCCTGCGGGGAAGGCGTGATTTATGCTGAGAGGAGAAAACAAACGGGCGAGAGATGTTTTACTCCTCTCCAGTGCGGCCAAGGACAGGAGGAGTAAAGCGAGGCCTGCCTCACCCCCCGAAGCCGGGCTCTCCACTCGTCTCAAATACGACATCTCACACGGTTAATCCGACACATCTAGCAGAAGCCTCGCGTTAGCCTCCAGTCCCGTGCCGAGGCGTCAGTGGACACCACTCACGTACAGGAACATAATTAGCAGCGCACACACAGCTGAGGCCCGCCGTTCTGGCAGAGTGTGCAAGAAGGTACGATCTCCCCCGAAGGGGAGAGACGGTGTGTGCAGGGAAGGGTTTCCCTTCTTTTTGCAGTTCAGGGTGGAGCAATGTGGCTTGTGGGTGGCTCCAGCAGAATGGAAGTTTCAAGCATTTTGGTTAAACAGCTTTAGAAGGGCCAGGGCAGTCCTGGGGGTGCAAAGGTGCAGGTGCTGGCTTGAGGCTGTGACAGGGGTGCCGTGGCCAAGACTGACACGGAAGAGTTCCAGGCAAATTCTGGAACAGTTGGTGGAGACATGACTGCAGGCCTGTCCCACCTGCCCCCTGCAGCTGCCCTCTCTCTGGGAAGGGTCTCTCCCTCCACCCCTCCCCCCTGACCTCTTCTGTCCTGCCAGCGTGGTGGGCATCAGGGCAGGCTGGCAGCTGGTGGTGCCCACGGGTGTCCATTCCACCCAGGGCCCCAGCAGCTGCTTCCCAGCCGAATATCAAGAACAATTACTGTCTCTGGGGTGGAGGCAAAGGATTGGAACCTTTGGGGTTTAGTTGATAATTTTGAGAACCACCCCACCCTCCTCAAAAGTGGACAGAAATTGTCCTCAGGGGCCAATCACGTGGGCCAGGATTTTAAACTCGCTTCGCCCCGTCGCTGGTGGTGGGCTTCGCAACAGAGGGTTTCACAGTAACCTTCGTCTTCACAACTTTCCTTCCAAGTCTGTCTGATTAGCTGCTGCGAGGCGCGACAGCCTGCAGACGTCTAATGCCAGCACTGGGAATCAATTCGGTTCAAGCCAACTAGCTCCCTCCCTGAGTGCAGCAACCCCCACCCAGCCCCACTGTCAGGCCAGCCCTTTCCCCTTGGTGTGGACCTTCTCTTTCCTCTGTCCAGCGTCCCACCTGCCAAGCGCGGACACACTGCTTTCCTTGTGGAGCCGGGCACACCCCGCCTGCAGCTGACCCAGCAAGAAGTGGCATGTACCTGGCAGGAGCTGCCAGCCAGGTGCCACGTGAGGCTGGAAGGGGTACGCCAGGGCCTTTCTCATGAAGAATGGAATGACAGTACAGTGAGAGGTCTCTTGCACCCAGAAGTTGGGGGCCCCCGGGGCTGGACTGGTCACCCCCAAGCATGGAGGCCAGTCACCATCTGCCCCCAGCCAAGGATGAGAGTAGGGAGTGTTCTCTCTGCATCCACCCCAGGCATTTGCCTCCATCAAAACACCTGGAGCTGGCAACAACAATAAACTGGTAAGCGTGCGCATCGAGGAAGGGGAAGGGAGGCGTATTTGCCATGAGAAAAATCAAACAAAAAAACTCCAAAAGCCTCACTAGGTGGTATCAGCTTAGAGGAGGTTCCTTTGATCCAGTGGAAGTATCAGAGACCAGTGGAAGCAAAGGTCTTGGTCACTGCTAACACCCAGTAGGTGCCCTGCGCCAGAGCAGACGCCCAGCATCTCACCCACCCCCGAACAGAAGCCCAGACATGAAGCAGGTCCTAACAGAAGCCCAAGCTCAGAGATGAGGATCCAGGCCTGGAAAGCCAAGTCACATCAACAATCTGCTCAGCAAGGGACATCAGACACATCTCCGTGGCCGTGACTCGGAAGCCAAGGGCTGATGGTCCCCCGTGGGGCCACGTGCTGCTGCTGGAGAAGGACGGTCCAGCCCCTCTGGGGGACCCTGGATCCAGCAGCTTCTGTGCAGGGTCGACAGCCAGGCCCAGAGGGCAGGCCAGGCCCACAGCTGGCCATCAACGATGGCTACTTCTAAGGGCCCTTTATTTTTGTCCTGTCCTGACTGTAGATTGGAGAGCACCTGCCCACCCCCCACCCCTGCAGCCACCCCATCCCTCTCAGCACCCACACATCTATGTACACGTACAAGCATTGCCCTTCCTTCTATGCTTCCGTTTCCCATGCGTCCCGCATCCACTGTCCATGTATCCACCCACCCTTCCGTGCACCCCCCATCCATCCACCCAAATAAAGCACCTGCCATGTGCCACGTACTGTGCTGTCGTCTTCTTGTCTATTGTCTCCCCGATCTCCAAGGGAGGCCCCTGCTTCCCCTAAAACCCACACCAGCTCCTCCTCTGGCCAATGCACCACGTCTCACGGCATCAGGTACCATCCTGGTCATTGAGACCCCCTGCCCTGATGTCTCCAGGTTCCAGCACCCAATATTATCTCCCCTGCCCCTCCACCCCAGCCTGCGCCTCACTGCTTCCCCCACCCCAATACACGCGAGCCTGTGTCTGCTCTACGCTGTTGCCCTCGTCCAGGCCCCTGCGGCTCTACCGGGATGGCAGGCCATCTCCAGAGGGCTGCCACACTCCCGAGGGCTCCTGCTGCAGAGTCTCCATGCAACAGTCAGAGTGACAGCTTTAGAACACAAGGTTCGACACCTGCAGCTCAAACCCTCCAGAGGCAGCGGGACAGCGTGAAAGGGATTTCTGCTAAGTCCTGTGGGCGTAAGAGCCCTACAGGATCTGGGCCCGCCTGACCCCACCTCACCGACCTCCCTGCACATTTCCCAAGCGCACAACACAGGACCCGAGCACCTGCTGGTCCTTCAGCCTGGAAAGCTCTCCTCTGGCCTTAGGCCTTGCCTCAATGACTGAGCCCTCCTCCCGTCAAAAGTTACACCCCCTCCCCGGTTCGCTCACTCAGCCACCCCTTCCCATTACGGAAACCTCATGTTTTAAACACGACGGCCTTCAACGGGACCGGTTCACTGCTGTAGTCCCGAGGCTGCAGTCAGGCTGGCACACAGCAGACTCGGGATTTGCTGAATGAATGAAGGAATGAATGAATGAACGATCTTGTCTCTTACTTCCTTACTACGGTAGCTCCTCTAGCCAGGAAGCAGCTTATCACCAGGGGCGGCACCTGTTCACCCTTTCATCCTCCCACACCTCCTGCTGGGGGGCAGGTCCAGGGCAGGGACGGCCTGGGATGGCAACTGCTTCCAGTCACATGATTGAGGGGAAGTGCTGCTTGTCAGGCTACCCCGAGGAGGCCGGGAGGCCGGAACAGGTTTTGTATTGCTGACCCGCGGTCCACATAAGCACGAGGGGTCAGGCAGTAACAGTCCAGTCCTTATGGCTGCTGACCCGGTTAGCGAAGGGATGGCTGAGGCCCGAGGGAAGCTGGATGGGCAGTGCAGGGCAGTCCTGGACATCCTTAGGTTTGGGAAGCTCAGGGGATGGGCCCTGAATCCACGTGCAGGAGATGCCAATGGGCCCCAGGCCCCCCATGACCCTGGCCGCCCTGCTCCTGGATGCCCCCTTCCCCGGGGTGCTGGCTGGCACAGCAGCCTCCCCACCCGCTCAGCCCTCCCTCCTGCCCATCCCGGCCATCTGGGTCCAGCACTGTGGCTCCTGCAGGAGGACCCAGAGGCCCGGGAGGCAGACCAGGTGGGCAGTGTTCCCGCCAGGGGCTCCAGGACCAGCCCAGGCAGGAAGGCTGAAAGCCTTTCTCTGGTTTCTCTCTTTAAACACAAGTTACCAAACTCGACCCCGCACAGGACACTCTTTAGTGACCTGAAGACTTTTCAGATTTGGGATTTTCACAGCCGGCTTGGGGAGCTGGTCAGAACACCCCCACTTTCAGAAGTGCCAAGTATTTGCTCCATCCCATCAAAGGGAGCAGCACATTAAAACCGCGGCCCCACCCACTCCCAGACCAGCGAGCCCCTCCGTACCCACCCTGAGGAGCGAGGAAGGAAGACCAGCCTGCAAAATCCAGAAACGGAACACTTCCCAGAGATGACGAAATCAAAGGGCATTTAGTGGCTTCTTGGAAATTTTCCTTGTGACTACGAGGCCACACAGCTCAACAGCATTTGCACTATTATTATTATTATTATTATTATTATTATTATTAAAAGACTTGGTCGAAGGGCCTCCCTGGTGGAGCAGGGGTTAAGCACCCCACTATGAAGCTGTCCGCAGCCTCTGCAGCACGAGCTCCATGCCTGGCCAGCCAGGGAGCAACCCACATGGCGCAGCAGACCTCTCCTGACTCCCGCTGCTCCCCTCAGCAGTGGATTCCACTCAGTCTGCCTGTTCTGCTCCCCACTCTGTCTCTGGTGGATCCTCTCACCCCCCCATCTCTGGCCTGCACCCCAGCTCTTGTGTGCATAAATAAATCTTCAAAAAAAAAAAAAAAGACCTGGTCGAGCTCCTGCCTCCTGCTTCAGCCTCGCGCGGCCCCGAGCACACAGCGTTACCTGCGCTCACCCTGGACGCGGCATCAGGTCCTGGGGTTCGGCCCCGCGCCCCGGGCTCCGGCTGCGAGGCTCCCCCAAATCTCGAGATCCCCCGATCTGCGCGGCTCCGAGGGAAGCAGCCGGGCGGACAAGCCCAGGCAAGCCCAGCAGAGCCGCGCCTGGTCCTCGCCTCGCTCCACCCGCGGGACGCAGCCGAGTCTCCGGGTCCGCGCGCGCACCCCAGGGGGCGGGCGGGGCGTCTCCTCCATCTGAAAAGCAAAGGGCAGAGGAGGGGCCGGGGCAGGGGGGGGTCGGGGGGGGGTTCGGGGGGGGGGCGGAGGGTCGCGTCGGGGTCTGGGTCTGGGGTCCGCGCAGCCCCAGGCCGGGAGGACCCCGGCCTGCCCCGCGCGCGACGGCTCCCCGGCCCGGGTGGACCGAGCTGCGCCCGCCGGGCGGTCACTTCCCTGGCGGCAGCGCCCCTCGCCTCGCCGCGCTGCGCCCGCCCAGTGTCGGGGCGCCGGGTCTGGCGTCCGCGGGAGGCTCCTGCCCTCTGCGGCGGGAACCGAGGCCGGGCGGCGGGGCCGGGGTGCTGCCGGGCCGGGGTGCTGCAGGACGCAGACAGAAGCTCGCCGATGCCAGCCCGCGCCTCCCGGGACGGGGAGGGCGCGCGTCCGGGTCGGGGTCGGGACCCGCCGGCTCCAGGACGGCGCACGCGGGGCGCGCGTAGGGCGCACGGCCGGTCCCAGGCGACCTGGACTCGGAGAGCCGGGAAAGGGCTTGTAGGGCCAGGAACCTACACCCCAGCGCGGCCCCGCAGGCGCCCTGCCCCCCCACTGGGCCCAAGTTCCCGGGCTGCGGCCGCTGGGGGCCGGGGCTCGCACACCCCGAGGCACAGGAGCAGCAGCTCCCCCATCCTGCCCCAGCCCCAAACTGACTTTAAGATCCCCAGGCTCCCCCAGGGCGCTGGGCACAAGGCTGCGGAGGAGTCCCGAGCCCCACCAGGCGCGCCTCCCACCCCTCGCCCTGCCCACAGTGTTCCCGGCAAGAGGCAGGACATGGATTTGGTGGGGAGGTGCATGCAGGGGTGACTCTACAGCCCTCCCTCGACTGTGGGGAAGCAGCTCCCCAGCCCCCACCGGCTTGAGTCCCACCTGGTCCCTGCTCCGGAGGCTCCAGGACGGTGCCCAGGTCCCTCCGAGCTCAGGCATCAAGACACTCCTGGCTGGCAGAGTGAGGCCAGCTGTGAGCTGCCGGCTTGATGGAGGAGGATCTGGAGGCTCACAGGGATGGGTCTGTGGGAGCCCATCTTTTCAGACTGCCAGTTTGGTGAGGCCAGTTCTAGAGAAGGAGACACCCAGCCGGCAGGTGAGAACAGACAACAGGTGAGAACAGGGAGTGGGTTGCGGGTCAGAGCTACCTTTCCTCACCTGCAGAGAGGGCACAGTTCCCACCCCTCTCCCCCCAGGGTGGCCATGACCATGGGGTAGCGGGTGAAGACGGCCATCAGGGGGCCTCAAGGACTCAGGAGGGTAACCTGAGGCGAATGTTTCTGGAGGCAGCGCCTGGTGATGGACGGGCTGCTTTTGTGCCCAGAAAAAGGGATTCTGATCCTGACTCACTGCATGACCTCAGGCAACGATGGCAACACTTGCCAGAGGGCCACCATGCCAAGGTCCTCCTAGCCCCTCCCCCACACCATCATCACCTGCAAGAGAGGTACAAGTGCAGCCCCGTTTACAGGTGAAGAAAGAAAGGTAGGGGCGATGGTAAGACTTGGCCACCACCCCAGGGGGGAGCAGGGCGGGCCGGGCCGATGCCTGCTTCCAGACCGGCCAGCCTCCTCCTGAAGACCCAGCCACCTCGCCTCCTTCAGCAAGTTGCTCCCCCTCGCCAAGCCTCAGGCCCTCGTGGTCACAGACAGCAGGCTGCGCTGGGCTCAGGAACTCGGGGATGAATGAAGGAAACCGCGACCCTCGGGGCAATGGTAAGGGGTGGCCCGGTGGGGGCTGCCCCTGGTGGGCATTTCCCACATTCATCAGATGAGCCTCAGCTGGGCAGAGGCCCCGAGGAACGCTGGCTCCCCGCTCCCTGCGGAGACACGGAATATTCTGTCCAGCCCTGTGGGCACCTTCTTACCTTCCTTTCAGAGCCACCAAATGCCCTGACCGGGCAGCTCACAAAGGAATATACTTTGAAGACCCTGGACTCTGGCAACTGGAAAACTGAAATCACCCTATTCCTACCCACTTTCCACCCAGAGAGGCCAAACCACCTGCAGACCTCATTTTAAAAGCACCTTTGTGGGCCTCCCCGGTGGCGCAGCGGGTTGAGTGCCATGTTGTAAAGCTGTCTGCAGCCTGGGCAGTGCAGGTTCAATCCCAGCCGGCCAACCGGCGAGAATCCCACATGGTCCCGCAGACCAGTCCTGTCTCCCCGCTGCTCCCCTCAGCAGTGTATTTCGTCAGTCTGCCTGTTCTTTTCCCTGCTCTGTCTCTGGTGAATCCTCTCACCCTCCGCACCTCTGGCCTGTACCCCAGCTCTTGTATAAAAATAAATAAATCTCTAAAAAAAACCCCAAAAACCAAAAAAACAAATATTAAAAAAAAAAAAGAAAGCACTCTTGCGTACATGAGGACTGCTACAGAGGCCGCTAGGCCAAGCCCCCCTCACCGCTTCCCAGCCCACCTGGTGTGATGGTGCCCAGCCCAGAGCTGTTTCCCCTGCCCCCCCCACATCTGGGTACACATCCCCCCTGCATACAAGCTGAGGGCTATGGAGAAAGGGGGCTTCGACTTCTGCCCCCCACAACTGCAGAGCTGTACCCCCAGGAGACCTCAGGTCCTACATGTGAGCACAGAGGCCCACGAAGGCCTGCTCCCCAGCCGGCTCGGGTCCGACTTGGATCATCTTGTCCAAAAATGTGGATTAAAAAGAGCGATGGGGCCTCCCCGGTGGCGCAGCGGTTGAACCCTGGGTTGCGAAGCTGCCCACGGCCTCTGTGGCGCAGGTTCGATCCCCGGCTGCTCCCCGGCCACCAGAGGAGGGTCCCACATGGCGCGCAGACCTCTCCTGCCGCCCGCTGCTCCCCTCAGCAGTGGACTTCGGTCCTTCTGCTTGCTCTGCTCCCCGCTCTGGCTCTGGTGAATTCTCTCACCCTCCCGCGCTTCTGACTCTACCCAGTGCTTGTATAAACAAGCAAACAAACAAACAAACAAATAAATAAAAAAAAAATGCCTCTATAAAAAAATAAATAAATAAATAAATAAAAATAAAAAGAGCGATGACGGTGCCCTGGGATTAGACCACGGTGGCTGCGGCGCTGTTCTGTGAACACACTTGGGCCCACAGAGTATCTTCCGCGGTGAGGTAGTAGGTGACATTGTGGAGATTAAACATAAAAGGAGCCACCATTCCTGCTCGCTGGCTAGAAACATGCAGGAAATCAGCATCCGAAACCCTCGAGTCATGATAAACCCCATTCCCTGACTTAGAAGTGCTGACTTCCCCACCCCCCATGCTGTGGGTGATGGTGGGGGGGGCAGCTGTTCTAAGGCCACTGCTGCCCGGTGCGGAGCCTGCCTGGACAGGTGGGCAAGAGGCCAGGCATCCTGTCCTGAGTCAGGACTAGAGGGGCACAGGGGGACACCACCGAAGAAGGGCCTGGGGGAGGGGCTTTCCTCACTGCAGCCCTGATATCTGAGCCGTGCTTGGTCATGTGATGGCGGATGGACCAGTGTGTGTGTGCGTGCGTGCGTGCGTGTGTGTGGTGTGCATGTCTGTGTGCATGTAGCAAGTGGGCTGGGGTGAGGTTGCAGGGAGCCTGCCAGGCACTTACAAAGCCTGTGTCAGCAAGTGCAATATTTTAGGCCCCATCTCTGAATAGGGAAGCCCCGCTTGGCTGGTCGAGTTGGTGGAGAAATCCCCGCCAGATTAAAAATAGCAAATAAATGCAAGACGTCAACAGTCAACATCCTGGCCCCAGGGGAGAAGGACCCAGTTCACCCGCCGCGATGCTGACTGGGCGTTTTCACTGAACAGCTTTAAGGGTCTGTTGATTTTCCAGCTCGGAAAGTGGCTCTTTGCCTTCAGCACCGAATCAAACTTTTCCCTAATTGAGGACAGAGAGGTGAACTTATTCTCAGCCGCTCACACCTTTGCCCTTGTTCAAGAGTGAGGTCTTTGCGCCTCGCCACACGGTGGTGACCAGCGCGCCACACCCGCCGTGCATACGGCCCCTGGCGGACAGTCCCAGCTGCTCGCTGCTCATCCTCCAGGCTGACGGCGCTAAACCCTTTCGGGCCACATAATCCTTGGAGAATCTGATAAAAACTAATACATCTGTTCAAGAAAAAATTCCCAGCAACTGACATCACACGGTTTCCGAAACTGCGGACAGTCTCAGAAGACCCCTGGGCCCCTCCCAGCGCATTTTAAAGCTTGGAAATATTCTGGTGCCTTCTAACAGAGCTGGCTGGGGTGGCGGGACAGTCGTCTTTGCTGCCCATCGGGCAGCTGCTGTTGGAATGGATGCATCAAATAAAAGGTCGAATTCCATCCTGTTGCGTTGCCGCCCCCGGTGGCCGCCACACGGGACGGGATGGGAAGGCCCAGCTCTAAAGTCTGTCGAACTTGAGCCAGAGCACCAGGGAAGTGCAGGCTTGGGGAGCCCCCACGTGTTTTGCTGTTCCATAAGCCGGGACCTTAGGGGGTCCTGCTCCTGCCCGCCCACCAAGCTTCCTCTAAGACACTCTTTCTCCCGTGAAGCCTACCAGGCACTGAGGGGCCTCCATGACAATGCACTTGGGGTCTGGGCTCCTCAAATGCAGCATGGTAAGGAGACCTCTTTGGCCACTAAATTGTCCTCCCCATTAGTTGAAGGTGAAGGTTTTTTGATCGAAGCCAGCGTGTGTGTAGGTTGCAGTGCAGCACGGGGTGTGGCCATGGGGTGTCTGAAGGGTGATGGGTTTTGAAAGTTTGATGGGCCCCTTGAGCTGGACGCTGAGCCTGGTGGCTCCCGGGGGGACCAGAGCTAGACACCTTGCCTGGAGGCCTCTCTCTACAGTCACCAAAGACAAGGACTGGCCTCCGGGACCCTGCAGCTGCTGAGACCTGTGGCCCCCGGCCTGTAAGGCCTTAGCTCCTGGAGGCTCCTTGGTCAGTGGCCACCCACTTTGTGGCCATGAGCCTGAGTCTGACAGACCCTCGTGCTTGCCCATGGGGCCTGGGGAGGCGGTACTGAAGCTGAGGGGGGGGCCACTCATACCTGTCCACATGCCAACGGCCTCCATGCTGCGAAACCCTAGGGTTGGTTCCAAGTCCCACTTGCTTGACCCACCAGCATCATTTTACACGGCTGGTCTTAGAAGCTCTTTTCTCCTTTGGATTTCTGATGCCTCTCTGTCTTGAGCCTCACCTCTTCCACCCCTTCGTCACCCCTCTGTGGGCTACCCCCCGGCTGCTTCTTTGGGTTGGAGGACCCCAGGGCTCATCTACCAGCCCCTCTCCCAGGATGATCTCATCCAGCCTACTGGCTTGCCAGTCACATCCGCCCACAATGACCCCCAAATATCTGCAGCCAGGAGCTCCGGACTCCAAAAGCCGCCAGCCCATCAGTCTCGCCATGCATGATAGGTATCTGGAGAGGTGGCATTTGCCAAGCCAAGGTCCTGGTTGTGCCCACCTCCCCAGATTACTCTCCTGAAGTCCCCACCCCACACCCACCACGCCCCCATCTAGTGCTCTGGCGGACATCTCCGTGGCCCGCCCCTGGCCTCTGGCTCTCTCCCCTCACATCACTCCCGTCCCTGTCCACGCCGCCCTCATTCTCCTGCAGGGACAGTAGCAGGAGCCTCCTAACCAGTGTCACCCGTTCCCCAGAGCCCACTGTCCTGGACACAACACCCACAGGCGATCTATCTAGAATGGAGTCTGAATGCATCCCTCCTCTGCAAAACCCTCCAGCGCCCCACACCTCCTTCAGTCAAAGCCCAGTCCTGTCTGTGGCCAGGAAAGCTCAATGGAACTGGCGCGAATGGACTGAGCCTCGTGTCTCTCTCTCTGACTCTCTCTCTCTGACTCTTCTGCCACATGAGCCTCCGTGCTGATCCCAGCACACCCTGAGAAGTGCCCCTCAAAGACAAAGGAACCAGAGGAGACCCCGAGACCCCAGGGGTGGGGAATCATTCACCTTCCCAGTTGCCACCTCATTAGCACCAAGGAGACACCACAGGGGCTAGTGCTGCTTCCCTTCCTGTGTCTCTCTGTCCTTGGTCCCTGGTTATAATCCCCACTTCTTAAAGCCAAAGGGCCAGGGAAGGAAAAAAACAACAACTTTCTCCTAGTTTAGAAAATATGAACACGAGCGCTTTGTTTCTCATGCAGGTGACCACGCCATCCCACGATCACACATTATCTAGAAAAGGAAAAGACACCCTAATGCCTGCAGGAAGTGCGGATTGTTCTAGGGAGGAGGGTCACCCGCGGAGAGGCGGGGTGCAGAGGCTGAAGAGGGAGTTCCACCTGGGCTTGGACCACGTGTGCATGTGTGTGTGCACATGCGTGTGTGCACCTGCGTGCACGTGCCCACGGGGGGATACTCTGGAGATGCTGGGGGCCCCAGCCCTCATGAGGTCGGACGGGCAGACTGAGTGGTGGAGTGGAGACCGAGGTCGACAGAGAAAGACCCAGAAAGAAAAGCAGCCAAGCCCCAGATTCTTCAAACATTTCTGCTGTGGGGGCCTCGGGGACACTCACAGATGAGGCAGCATCTCCCCCACCCCCACCCTTAGCAATCCCTTTTTCTCTACCAGCCACAGCAACACTCCACAGCCACGGATCAGGGGAGACCCCCAGGCATGTCCCCCAGGCATATCCGCCCCCTGTACAACCAGCCGCGGTGCGGCATCGCCCTGACTTTGTATAAACAGGATGACTGCTTGGCCTGGCCCCCTGAAGCCTGCATGTCGCTAGGGTCGGGGTTCCAGCTGGAAGGGCAGAGGCACTCACGGGATTCCTGCAGGAGCCGAGACTCTCCCACTGCCTGGACGGGCTGCTTCAGGAGAAGAGACACTTGGGGCCTCTGGGGACCTAGGGAAGCGAACAAACAAAGCAGTTATGAAAACCAAACCACTTCCAGCGCCAAGTGCGCACCAGGCTGATGGGGGCGGCCCGTCACCCGAGCCAAAGTGTCCCTCGATAATCTCACCAAAAAGGGATCTTGCAGCTAGGAGCTGCCCTCTGAATGAAGGCCTGGCCGTCCCAGGACAGGCTTGTGCCTCCCGGGGGCACCAGCATCCTGAACAGAATTTGCAAACTCCTAGGCCAGGAGAGAGCGGCTTCTTGGTGTCCTGGGTCCCGCCGAGCCTGGGAGGCCGGGGGGGGGGGGGGGGTGTGTGAAGGCATGGGGGGAATCAAAGACAAGCCGATCTGATCATGAGCAAGCCCCCTCGTATACCCTGCCCCAATTTTGAAGAAAAACCAAACTTGCACTTTAGAAATTGCCCCAAGTGTGCCTGGCCCACTCCCTGTTGTGCAATCGGCTCCTTTATGACATGGAGGAAGTCTGAGACCTTGCGCCACTTACAACACTGGGCTGTAGGGAAGGGACCTTCGCACCACAGGGCACGGAGCCTCGGTGGGGCAGTGCTGCCAGTGACACGTGGTGTCCAGGCCACTGCCACGTCTTAGTGGACCTGGGAATTTACAGAATGAAGAAATGTCAACACCGGATTAGAAAAATGTGCACTATAGGGCCTCCCCTGGTGGCGCAGCGGTTGAGCGCTGGGCTGAGAAGCTGCCCGCAGCCTCTGCAGCGACGGTTCGATCCCCGGCTGCCGGTGAGGGTCCCACATGGCGTGCAGACCTCTCCTGCTGCGTCCGCTGCTCCCCTCAGCAGTGTATTTCATCAGTCTGCCTGCTCTGCTCCCCACTCTGGCTCTGGTGAATTCGCTCACCCTCCCGCGCTTCTGACTGTACCCAGTGCTTGTATAAGTAAATAAAAAAAATCTTAAAAAAAAATGTACACTATAAACACCTAAAATTTAGAAGCAGGATGCTTTTATCACACACAGCCCAGATAAAATAGGACTGTGCTGTTTACCAGACATGATACTAACAAATGTAAAGACCCTTTTGAACATGAAGTCCAGGTCAAACATCCCCACCCCCTGCAGACAGACCCCTTAAAGGAAACAAGACACCCCAAGAAAGCAAACAACAGCTTTGATCCTGGCACTGCGGTGGGAATCTGAGCCCCAGGAATGGACAGGTCAACTGGCAGGGCCACTTTCGCAGTGACTAAGTGTCCATGGTGACTGGCACTCGGCTCAAGGAGGACAGGGAACGGAGCTGTCAGCCCGGTACTGAGAGGGGACCTGGCCCGTGGCATCTTGCACCCTATTGTCATACCATAAAATGCTGCGTTTAAAGGCAGGGCCCTAACTCACACTGTCTGCACCTGCTCACAGTCCTGCTTCTCAAGTCAGTGGATGCCCAGGACATACTTGTTGGGGTGAACTGACATATCAAGGGAGTACACTCGAGAATCCTTTGAGATCCTGTGCCACTCGGGGTCAAATAGCTGGGAGCTGCCTCTCCACTCCATCTGGTCAAATTCCTGGTGAACTGTCTCCACCTCCGTCAAGTCAAGCAAACATCACCTCCGTTCAACCCGAGTCTGGCGGGTTCCCACTCCATGGAGGCCAAGGGCACACCGCGCCCAGGAGGACACTCACCCGGCTCATGCTTCCCCCAAACTGGAGACCCAAGAAGTTACCCGGGGGCTTGAGACATGCTTCCTGGGAACCAGCTGCGCTTTGAAGAGGGCGACCTCGGGCTTGGGATGCGGCTGTCTCCTAGAGGACTGCGGGGACCTGCCCTCTGCAGCTGACAGCCAGTGCACGCGGCGTCCAGATGGGTTGTCCTCACAGCACCCCTGGCCTTACACCACTGGAGCCGTCGGGGGACAGAGGGGCCTGCTGGCTGCAGAGGGAGCAGGGACAAGCACAGAGCAGCACGGGGGCTGGCGGGGAGAGAAGGGGGACAGCTGCGGCTGATGCAGTGGACTCTCATCTGGGGCTGCTACTGTCATGCTGGAACCTTCCCCAGGCACGCAGGGCCCAAGGGTGTCCCAAAGAGGTTATGACGGACCAGAGACTCATCAGCCTCAGAGGCCTGTCCTGGGCCACCTTCCATCAGGGCCAGCCCGCCCTCGCTGGGCGTGCTGGGAGATTTCCTGGGGTGACAGAGGCACACGTCTACCTCTCGTCTATGCTACATTTGTCTACACTGAGAAACCGGAACAACAGCAAAGGCCGCCTCATCGCCCTTTGAGCTTCTGTCCAGGACCTTTCTAAGAGGTCGTGTGAAACCCAGATCCTCAACGGCGGGGAAATTCTAAGTTCCCGTCATGATTTAATTAGACAGAGCAAAATCCTGAAAAACTCTTCTGCCTGAACACACGGGACCAACTCAAAGCCCAGACCCGGTTCCGCGGCCCGCCGGCCCGCAGTGGGTAGCGCGGCTCCCTTCCCGCCCCCCACGCGTCCCCTGCTGGGCAGAGCTGGACCTGCAGCACCGCTAACCTGCGGGAGTAGCCAGCCCAGCTTCAGGCCCGGGTTTCCCAGAACCGAGAGGAGAAAGTCTGCAAGGGGCCCAGTGCTTTCTCCGCCTGGCTCTCTGCCCAGTGAGAGTTGTGACCCAGAGGCGCTGCGCACCTGCTCAAAGCCAGTGTTCAGTCCCTGGAGCAGCACTGCCCGGTGTCCTGTAAATTCTGCCACGGTCCTGAAGCGCCAGCTCAATGTCACCTCCCACAGATTTCCTTACCTTGTCCTCTTTCACCTGAGTCAGGAACCTGGCAAGTCCCGCGCTGATGATCCGTCCCACATACCAGGTGGAAATGTGTCCCAGGGACCCCGAGCTGTCCAGGGGCCCTGTGTCCTGGGCCAAGCCGGCCCCCCCTTGAGTCACCTCCTCGTCTCTGAGTCCAGCGCTTGGATCGATGATTTCTCAGTATCTTCTTTGAATTAATTTGGGGAATTAAGGTTTACCTGCATAAGAAGAAAGACAGGTCTGGATCCTTCTTCAGATCTGCAGGGGATGAGAATAGCAGAGAAAAGGCTGCCTCTGCATTGGGTGGAAAGCAGAAAAAAGCCAGGGGAGGAGCACTCAGGGGCCAGGTCTCACCCTGGAGCGCTGGGGCCCCAGCAGCACCTGGGGCCTTTGCCCACCGTCCCCACCCACCTCCCCGTGTACTCTGTCTTAGGGTTTATGGCCGCCTTGCTGCTAGCACCCCTGCACCCCATTGCCAGAGGAAAACCAGAACTCCCCCATGGCTCACCACTCTTCCTTAAACCTTAGTCCCTGGGGAGCTGCAGGGACTCTGGAGGCCAGTTGGCTCTGCATGGAGGGTGCAGGCAGTCCCCTGGAGAGCTGCCTGTCCCCACGTCCTTGGCAGGAAGACTGGCAGCCGCAATGCTGCACCTATCTGAGCAAGAGGGTTCCTGGTGTCAGCCCTGGCAAAGCCACTGGCCTGGGCTGGCCCCCAAAACTGATGGCATCAGCATGGAGCAGGGACTGCAGTCCCCACGACCCCCTCCATCTCTGCCCCACCCTGCGTGCCCTCTCCTCCCCCCAGCGCAATGCAGGCTCCAAGGGCAGCCTCCAAGGTGGACACACTCAAGCAGCCACCAGCGCCCATGCTCTTCCGGCAGAAGTCCAGACTCCAGGACGGCCAAAGCACCAGTGTCCAGACTGCCTTGCAAGCATGGACCGCCCCAGAGGAGCAGGCGTGCGTGTGCTGACATCACTTCCCAGCTTGCTGGAAGCAGGACTTTTGCCAGGAGGGGCCCTGCGGATGGGTGGGACAGCTTTGTGCCCCTGGCACACAGACCCATGGCAGAGGCGGAGACCTGGACGCCCTGGATCCAGGCCCCCAGCTGCTGCCACTGAAGCCCCTCAGGTCACGCAGGGGCATCAGCGGCTGCCGGACCCCACCCACATTTGCTGGCTGGGCTTCCTGCTGCAGGCGAAGGGGACTTTGCCCACAACCAACTTGACCCCCTGCAGTCAGCTCTGTCCCGCTGGGGCAAACCCTTTCTGCCACCACTTTGTGCCTCCAGCTGTCCCCACGCCCAGCCCAGAAATCTCAAGTGGGTGCATTCGAGAAAGTGGTCCACGGCGGGCCTCTCGCCCTCGCCCCAGAGGAGGACGGCACGTCCCTTCCTTCGACCCGGCCCCTGGAAAGGCAGCCTCACATTCCAAAGAGGTGTCGGGGCTCCGGAGCAGAGACCCAAAGCCGGGGTCCCGGGCGGCTTCCCTGGGCTCCTCTGAGTCTTCACACCACCAGCCCCTCCTGGCGCCCCGCTCCTGCCTCTCCGGAGGTTTCCAAAGTCACGCCCCACCTGGGTGGCGGCTCCATCCCGCGCGCCCCTGCAGACGGCCCAGCCTGGCGGGCACCAAACCGGGTTCCCCGAGCCCGGACTGTCACCCCCGCCCCAGGGGCCAAGGCGGCCTCCCGAGCCGTCCACTCCCGCGGGTGGGAGAGGTGGTGGGAACACGGCCGGCGGCTCGCTCGCTGCACCAATCAGGGCCGCGGTGCCGGCTGCGCGCAGACGCCGGGGTGGGCCGGGGCGAGCCGGCGGAGCCGAGCAGTGGTGCAGGGCCTCTGCACCGCCGCGCTGCAGCCCGCAGCAGCCTGCACTGCTGACTTGGCCCGGGCGGCGGCGAGGGCGGGGGAGCCCGCCGCAGCTTGGGTTTCAGCTGCCCCTGCGCCAGGAGACCGGGAGAACCGGCGCGGCCGGTGGGCCAAGGCCAAGGCCGGGGCTGGCGGTGGGAGCAGGAGGGCTGCAGACGCGCTGACTCAGCGCTGGTGCATTGCGAGGCCGGGCGCCAGCGTCCATCCCCCTCCGGCCCCTCAGGACACCCCCACTTAACGCAGGCACCAGCTCTACCCTCATGTAGCCGCCCCCCCCCCCCAGGCAGGCTCAATGCACCCTGCCCAAGCACTGGGGCCTGCAGAGAGAGGGGCCCTTTGAAATACCAGGCCGGGCCAAGTGGCCTCTTCAATGGTGCTGAGGGGTCAGGTGCCAGGGACCGGGAGCCGTGGGCAGGGTGGGGGTCGTTCCCTCACACCCATCCTCCTGGGGCCCAAGGCCAGCCTGCCCAGCGGATGGACATGGGGGGTATGGGGTGTTGGGGTGTTGTCACCATTGCCTTGGATTTTCTGTCTGAGCAAACCCGGGAAACGCTGGCCACTTTCTGTCAGGGGCCAGCTCTTACCTCGCCAGCGGGTTTCTGCAGCCTGTAGCCTGAGAGATGAGGTCGTCCTGGGCCTGGAGGGGCTGAGGCCTCCCCCTACCTGTCCCTCCTTGAGGGACTGCTGTCCCCTGGCTGCTTCCTCCCAAACTACCTTGATGTGGTCACTTGGGCCTGGACTGAGCCCATCTGAGCTGGCTGAAGGCCCTCATTCACCTCAGATTGCAGCGTGCATGGTCAATTCCCGAGCCCCTGCAATGTCAGAGCCCTCAGGGGCTCCCCTGCTCCCCTCAGAGCACATCTATGAAGTTCCCGGCTCACTGGGCTCTCCCTCCATGAGAGGACACAGATGGGCTGCCCACTGGCATTGGCTTTGCAGCTATTGACAGGAGACCTTTCTCTGGGTGAGTTCCAGAGAGAAGGGAGTTAATTTCCGATACGGAGGATGTTCATTTGTCATCAAAGGCCCCGAATGAGAGGAGTTTGCCTGGGCACGCTGGCTCTGTGCCCAGGGCCGCAAGACCACCGACCCCTCCCCCCATGCATGAGGAAAGACTCATCCAAAGGGTATATCCCAGCAGCCCCTGGGGCCAGGGAGGGCGGGTTCTGTCTGAGCATGGACGAGGCTCCATCCTCAGCACCAATGGATGCTGACCTCAAAAGACCCAGCGTGCGGGGCCCAGAGGCGTGCCTGGGTGCGCTGGGCTGGAAACGTCCACATGCAAGGGTGTCAGCTGGAAAACTGAAGTCACTGCAGGTACCCAGGGCCCTATGGCCACACACAGCAGATTTATGGGCAGAGGTCAAAGATGATTTCAAATATACAGGGAATAAGTATTTTTAAAAGGGTAAAGCAAGGCAAAGCGCTCTTCTGAGGGACAGCACGAGCATTGCCCATGGAGAGAAGCAGGAAGACGCTCCTAGGGGGTGGGGGCTCGTGCCTCCGTGATGATGTGGCCTCAGACCTTGTGACATCTCAGCCTAGGAGCCCTCATCGGCCCAGGGCCCACGGAGGGTTGGGTGAAGCTCCTCCCGTGCCCCAGGGAGCTCAGCGCCACAGCCCCCTTGCCGAGCGCAGACAGGGCGTCCCCAGGCTGGCCCGTCTCTGCAAGAACCAGAACACAAAGCAGGAGGCCTCGGAGGACATGGCTCTCTGCCAGCCTGGCCCAGGGCTTGCCCAGAGAATCTATCAGAGAGGTCCGCTGTATGCCCTTTGAGCTGATTTATGGTGAGACCTAGGTTTTTGTTTTCATAAAAAGACATCTTTTTGCTTTGCGGGGGACTGCCCGGCCCTTCAGCTCCTGGGACCACCTGGCAGGTGCCTTTGCCGGTCCCGCATGACATCACCCCCAGTGCAGACCCGGATCCAAACACCACATGTCCGGGAATGCCATGCCAGCGCGCCAGCCTGGGGCTCTCCAGCCGGCTCCTGCCGTGGCAGCCGCCACTGGCTTTGGGGCGGCCCTTTGGCGGGGTGGGGAGGAGTCTGGTCCCAGCGCACAGGCGCCTGGGCTGCTTGTGCGTTTCCTCAGAAAAGGGCCTCAGCTCAGAATGGACTGTCTGCCGCTTCTGTGCGATCCCCAGCTGGCCCAGACAACCCCCTCATGGAGCCCCTACACCCCAACTGCCCGGCACCCTGGGCATCATCATTCCACCCCTACCGCTGCCACCGAAGAGAGCTCATCTGGTGTTAGATGCTGCAGCCTCCGTCCCGGAGGTCGCAAATCATTGCTTGGAGTTTCCCTCCAAAGCCCGTCTGAGTGAACCCCACAGAAGAAAGCCTCCACCCCCAATTAATAAGGCTTCCTCTGTGTGTCCCAGGGCTCGAGCCAGACAGCAAAGATCACAACAGAGATCAGACCCGAATTCTCCAGCCCCGTTTCCCACGGCTTGAAGAGACAGATAACCAGACACCAAGGCAAGCGAGGACTGGGCTGAAACTCATCAGTCCAGTCCGTGGGGTCTCCCCACCTCCCAGCATGCGGGAGAAGACACCAGCCCCAAAGTAAGCTCCGATGGCGCTTTGCATTCTGCCCGGAGCTAAGTGCTCCAGGGCCCGAGGTACCCCAGGGGCTGACCCAGGGACCGGGTACCGCTCCCCCTCTCCCCCCTCCTCCTCCCTCCCCTCCTCCCGTGGCGGCCGCCGCCTCCTCCCCGTGGCTGCTGCTGCGGTTCTGCAGTCACTTGAAGGAGAAAGATTTCGCAGTACGGCATTCTTAAAGCTGCAGTGTCCAAATTCTCCTTCAAACCCCAGGTGTCACGGGCATCGGCTCATTTTGCCAGGGTCCCATGCAGAGCACGGGTGGGCCGGGAGATGGGGACACTGGGGGCTCCAGACGCCGGGCGGGGTGGGGGTGGGGTCAGAGGCTCAGGCTCCAGCAAGGGTAAAGAGGAGAGGCGGCAGCACCGTGAGAGCCTCTGCAGTTAGCCCGGCTGGCCGGGACTGCGGCGGTGCTGCAATGGAGTGGAATTTTGGTTTTAAATCCTAAAGCCCCCGCCAGCATTTCCTCCCCAAACTTAGCGCCAGCCATTGTAGCTTCATCACAGCCCGGGGGCAAACACCGACACAGCATGAGAAAGAAACCCATCTGAAAGAAATCCCGATCCGGACGGCGTTTTAAAATTATCTGGAAAAATAGGCTCCGGTGAGTAACTGACTCAGCTTTCCTGACATCGCCGAGCTGGCGAGGCAGGCTGGGGAGCACCCAGCAACTTCATGGAGCCCGGAGTTTCGGCAAAGTGCAGGGAGCGAGCTACAGCTTCTTAGAGCAGAAAGCATTTAAAAAACCAAAGGCAGGGGGATCTTCCTGTCGGCTGCCCAAGGAGCAGGTAAAACGAGCAGATCTAGCATCAAGACACCAACACACCCCTCCCTGAAAGTTACCTCTCTCCTCTGCTCGTGCTGCCGTCCTGCCCGGATGCCGGCAAGTTGCAGACTGACTGCTGCTGGGGAGGCAGGACCCGAAATAAGAAGTGTCAGCTGGGTCCCTGCACCGAAATGAGGCTGCCAGGAGAATACACTGCAGGCGGCCGGGATGGTCTCTCCCCCTCCCCCCGGTTTAATTTAAACCCCTGACTCTGCAAGACGCTGCCTCCTATAGAGACACATCTCCAAAGAAACACCTCCTCCCTCCCTGGGTCCAAGGCTTTAGCTCCCCTCCCACATTTGCTCACCTAAGATGCCTTGCTCGTAGACCGGGACTGCAGGCTCCCGAAGCCCTCCCTTCCTGGGACCACATTTTGGAGAAGGTGTGACTTGTTGAGAAGTTTGAGAATTGCAGCCCGACGCCTGGGAAGCAGCCGAGGCCACGAGTGTTGGTGGACTGGGCTTAGAAGAGTCCACCCGTCCCTTCTCTAAAAGAATAGAGGGAGACCCCGGGTGAAAAGAAGAGGAACATTCCTCTGTGCCCACAAATTTTCAGCCGTTTGGGAAATCTCTATTTTTGCTACCCTTCAAGAAAACCCCATTTAAAAAAAAAAAATCCATGTGCCCGGGAAAGGTACAAGATGGCCCCAGCGTGCACACTTTGTCCTCGAACGTCTGCGAGTCTTAGTTTTTACTCCTGCCTCTCAGGCACATTAATATCATTGACGAGTGAGACGGGGGGTTAATTGGGAAAATGTCAGGAGAGAGAAGCACTTTACATGCAGCTTTTGCTCAAACAGCACATCCAACTTTCATCCGCAAGACATAATGCAGAAGAGCTGAGCCGCGAAGTAGAAGAGGGTGAGGGGAGAGATACACAGTCCCCGGCTTTGGATTTCATGCCAACCCAGAGTCTGAGAAAGGACTGTAAAGGCGAGAGGGGGAGGCGACTCAGGCTCCTAAATAATTGTTCCAAAGGCCCGAGTGCACCAATTCCATGTACGTTTCATTACTGAGGTGAGACCTGGTATGTGACTTGCTTTAACTGAGCAGGAGGGACGCCCTGCTGCCTGCGTCCTGTCTGGGACACTCACCGCCACTGCTGCAGTGCACCATGGCCTCCCAGGCTCCATGCCGCACTGGCTGCCCGCACCCACCTGCCTGGTCCTCAGGCTTTGGCAGATGGGTAAAGCCCTGCAGTGCCAGCTGACCTGGCAGCAGAACTGAGGCCCTGCCACCTCCTCCGGGCTGGCTCCCTGGCTGCAGATGGGCTGGGGGAGAGTGCCGCAGGCTCCTGGAGCGTCACGATGGAAGGCACCCTAAAGGGCATGCAGCCCAGTGCCTCTATTTCACAGACAGGAAAACTGAGACCCCAAAAATGGCAGGGCCTCACTAAGGTCACCTGGCTGGGAAGGCGCAGAACCTGGATTAGAACTTGGGTTTGGGTCCCAGATTCTTTGTCCCATGAGTGTCCCTCCTAGGTGAGACTTCTGCCTCCTCTATGTCCACCCACGACCTTGAGATCACCTCTGCTCTGAGATTCAGTTTCCCCCGGAGTGAGGCAGACCTGGCCCGCAGGCAGAGGAACAGCCACTCGTGGAAAGCGGGAAAGGACCAAGCAGGTTTTCTGCCGCCAGAGGCAAGAGTGTCCACAAGGCTTAGGACCCAACGCCAGCTCTCTCCAGCCCCTCGTGTTTTGAGACTCGGAGGTCATACGCCTTCCCCTGTGGCTGCTATAACAAGTGGCTTAAAACAACAGGAATTCACTGTCTCCTAATTCTGGGGGTGAAAAATCTAAAATCAAGGGGTGGGTGTGTGTTGGGGGTGGGGGTTGGTCCCTCTAGAGACTCTAGGAGGATCCATCCCAGGCCGCTCTCCTGGCTTCTGCTAGTTGCTCTTCAGTCCTGGGGTTCTTGATCACCCCAATCCCTGTCTGCATCTTCTCTGTGTGTCTCCCCCTTCTCTCTCGTCTCTCCTCTCCTAAGGACAGTGTTATTGGGTTTGGGGTCCACCCTGACCCCCAGCACCATCTCTTGAGAGCCTTAAGTTAAAAACACCCGCAACAACCCCTTTCCCAAATAGGATCACATCACAGACTCCAGCTGGGCATAGCTTTGGGGGTGGCGACTCACCCCACTATGCTGTTTAATACAAATTTTCATTTGAAACAAATTTTTTTTCTAGGAGAACCAGCCACCACGGACCGGAAAGGCACCAGCCCTGCTTCGTGGGATCTTGCCCCCGGCCCCCTGGGGCAGAAGAAATTAATAGCCACATCCACGTAGATCGGCCTCTCTCCCCCCCCGAGGGCTTGACCTGCCTTGTTCTTCCGACTTCCGTTTCATCGGCGAGGAAACTAAGGCATGAAGAGGTTTAGGTCACCCCACTGCTGTGTGGCAGGGCCTGGGCCTGCTGGTTCCAGAATTTGCTCTCGCCCACATGTCTGCTTCATGGTGCTGGGCTGGCGATTCTCTCCCCCACTGGACACCGTCGATTTTCCACCCCACCCACCTCTCTGACTTGTTTTCTTTACAGGGATTTGTTGGGCGACTTTGGAGCTGGGCTCTGGGCTGATCTAACTGTAAGCATCACCCTTTGTTGTCCCTCCCAGGGTTACCCTTTGACCTTTAGGCACCTGCCTGGGGAGACTCTGTAAGTGACCAGCATGGATAAGCCCTCGAGGTCATCCTAAGAAAGGAGGGGCGGGTTCGCCACACCCCTGACTTCTCCCCGGTGATGGGCAGAGCCCTGTCAGGTCACGAGACAGACACTCACTGTTAACGCAATGAGAAGACACGCGGGTCGAGGCGTGTTTGGAGAGGCAGACACCGTGGGCAGGTGCTGGGCTGCCCGCCTCGCCTCTTGCTGTTTTAGCACATCTGGTGATTCTTTCGCTTCCTTCAAGAGCGAGTCCTAACAGTGGGTCGTCTCCGTTTTGGCCCCCAACCTTGCATGCCAAGGATGCTGTCAGCTCGGACCTTGAAAAAAATGCCTGCAGCCTCTGGTCGTCTGCACTGCGGGGAGCTGTTTGCACACGCAGGGCTGGGAGGCAGGTGCTTCCGCGCCTGGTGCGGGACTAATGTGCAACCAGCCCAGCAGAGAACGGGGTTAAGCCCAGGGAAACTGCTCTCTCTGGAGACTGTTCTGAAGGATCGCCTCTTGAGTGGATGGCAGGGCCTTCCCCTTCCGGGATGGGGCAGAACCCCACAGCCGGGTCGCGGCTGCCAAGGTAAGGTCTGGGTTGTCCCTGAGCAGGAAGCTCTCTCTGTCTTCAATGACAGAAAGGCCCTGGCTTTAGGCAATAAAGGATCCAGAGTCAGCGGGACCTTCCTGCGTCCCAGAGGCTGCGGGGCTGACTTCCACCCGCCTGACCTTTTCTCTGCCACCCCAAAACCTCCACCACCGGAGCGGGGCCCCAGGGTAGCTTTTGTCTGCCAGGGGAGATAAAGCCTTTCCCTCCTGGAGCCTCTTGCTAGCTCACTCTGATGACTGCGCGGGTCTGGCGTGCACACCACTCTGGGCCCGCAGGCACAGGCGTCACAAACCATTTGCCAAAAATAGTAACAGCCCTTCCACCCCAAACAAACAGCCCTTCCTTCCTCCCGCTTCTTCATCCTCAACCTGGGAGCCTGGCCGCCTCCCATCTGCCTCTTGGCGTAAACAGGACGGTGGCCGGGCAGCCCCCAGTCCTGCCCGTTCAGGCCCGCGCCCTGCGGCTCTTCCTCCCCGCTCCACACAGGGTGGTAGAGAGGCGCCTCGTCCCCCCTGGACTGCAGCTGAGCTTGCTCTCCCCACGAGCTGGGGGTGTCTTTGTGGGATGCTGGAAGGCCCGAGAATGCAGACTCCCGTGGCCGGTGAACGTACACGGCAGACCCAAGCTCCTCCTTGTGGGGCTGGAAGCTGGCCAGCAGGCATGGGTGGGCTGGATTCTCCTGCAGCCTCTCTCCTGGGGGTGCAGACAGTCACCTTCCGCTGTGTCCATGCGGGGCATCCCTCTGCGTGCGCCCTAGTCTCTCCCTCTTGTCTTATGAGGACACCAGTCCTGTGGGACTAAAACCCACGCCCGTGACCTTCTTTGACTTAACAGCATCTTTCAAGGCCCGTCGTCAAACACAGACACAGTCAGTATGTGACGTTTTGGGGACATGTAGAGACACCACACTGGCCACTTGAGCCACCCCAGCCATCACGGGGACTTCCGTGCCCTCTCCAGTGCCCGCCCCCACCTCCTCTCAGAGTCCCTGCTGCTCAGGTTTAACTCACAGGATCTTGGTCGCTGGTAGCAGAGTCCCCTCAGGGCCATGGCTCCATTGGCTGGGAGCTGATAAGGGCCAGACACCACCTGGTATTACCACACTGAAGCTTCACAGAAACCCCGAGGCAGCTCTGGCCACCCCCAAATTATCTAGGTACAAACCGAGTGCAGACAGGTCAGACGACCTGCCCAGAGACATAAACCTGAAAGTTGCGGGGGGGGGGGGGCGCCCAGAGTGGACCCCCCCCTTCCAGACCTGTGCTATGGTTGTGGTTTGGTGCATGGGCTCCAGGGCGCAGCATCACCAGGGAGGGGGCCCAGGACAGGCAGGTGCGCAGAGCAGCGGGTGACTGAGGGGGGCTGGCACCCAAAGAAGAGGCAGAACCATTATGAAAAAGTGGACTGAGAATCAAAAGCCTGGCAACCTGGGCTCATTTCATTTAAGGGCTGAGCACACTACAGGCCCCAACAGACCTGACGCAGCTCGTCCTGGGTAACAGCAGGTGAAGGCTAGGCTTGCCCAGGTGTTTGGTTAGGGCTGGTGGGCTTAGGTGTTTGGTTAGGGCTGGTGGGCTTAGCAAATAAAAACACACACCCCTGTGTTCACAGTCACACTATGTACAAAAGCCAAGTTACCAAAACAACCTGAGTGCCCAGAACAGAGCAGTGGGTAAGACGATGTGGGATAGACACACGACGAAATACTACTCAGCTATAAAAAAGATGAAGTCTTGTCATTTTTTTTAAAGGTTTATTTATTTATGCATGCAAGAGCTGGGGTACAGGCCAGAGATGCGGGGGTGGGGGTGGGGTGAGAGGATTCATCAGAGACAGAGTGGGGAGCAGAACAGGCAGATGTACTGAAATACACTGCTGAGGGGAGCAGCGGGGAGACAGGAGAGGTCTGCTGCACCATGTGGATTGCTCCCTGGCCGCTGGGGATCAAACTTGTGCTGCAGTGGGTGCAGATTGCTTCATAGTGTGGTGCTTAGGCCCTTGTGCCACCAGGGAGGCCCGAAGTCTTGTCATTTATTTTATTGTTTTATTTTTTAAAAGATTTATTTATTTATGCATACAAGAGCTGGGGCACAGGCCAGAGATGAGAGTGGGTGAGAGGATTCACCAGCGACAGAGTGGGGAACAGAACAGGCAGATTGACTGAAACACACTGCTGGGGAGCAGCAGGGAGACAGGAGAGGTCTGCTGTGCCCTGTGGGTCAGCTCCCTGGCCGGGGATTGAACTCATGCTGCAGTGGCTGCAGATAGCTTGATAGCGCTGTCTTTAACCCCTGCACCACCAGGGAGACCCAAGTCTTGTCATTTTCGACAACATGGCTGGAACTGGAGGGGGTGTTGCCAAGTGAAATAAGTCACATGGAGGATGGCAAATACTGCATGATTTTACTCATGTGGAACACAGAGAAACAAAACAAAGGAAGTAACCCCACCAAAACAAACCCTCGAAACCTGACTGTAGCACTGAGGCTACCAGAGGGGGCGTGGGGTAGGGACAAAGGAGGCAGGGCACCCAGTGGACTATGGGGGAAGCTTATCGGGGCTTTGGGGGTGGGTGTGTATGATAACATACATGTGAGAAGTGTGAACCTATACCCCATCAAATATTTTTGTAAGCCAACATTATTTCAATATAAAATAATAAAAAATACATCTAGTTACGCTTTAATTTCAAATAAGTAACAAATTACTTTTTAGTATAAATGTTTCAGGCAATATTTGGGACATGCTTTTCCTTAAAAATTTTGTGTTGCCTATTTGAAATTCAGTGGAGTGTCCTGAAGTTTATCTGCCCTATGTTCACTGCATGCTTAGCTTAAAAAGGCAAAGAGTGTGCAATTCTCTCCAGAGAAATTTCCTTCGAAAGTGGCTAAAGTAAAAAGATGGGTGCCTCAGCCATCCTTTAGGGCTGATGTGACAGTGAAGAACTGCATAGTGACACAAGCCGTAGAGAAAGAAATGCAAACAAAAGTTTATTACCCTTTCACAGAAAAGAATTTCTTCTCCTTCACATAAAAGAACTCCAGAGGTCGAAGTTCCTGGGGTGTCTGCTGGCCCTACAGTGTCACGAGGGAGCTGGTCTTCTCCTGCCTTTCTTTCCCACCATGCTTAGCATGTGACTTCCAGTTCCACAGTTGCCTCATGAGCCAAAAAGGTTGCTGGAACACCAGCTGTCACATCAGCATTCCAGGCAAGAAGCAAGGAGCAGTGGGGAGGCAGAATAGGAAAAAAAGCACATGCCCACTATCGCTATCCACCTTGACATAAATTCTCCCCAACAACCTCTGCTAACATCTCATTGGCCAAAATTAATCTTGTGACCACATTTATCTGCAAGAGAAGTTTGGAAAGGCGGTCAAAACTGTGTCCTTGCCACACGGAACACAATCGGGTCTAGCGGCAGAAGGGGAGAATGGAGAGGCAGCGTGGAGCAGGCCTCTGTCTTTGGGTACCGGGAGGCTGGGCCTGTTCTTCAGGAAGATGTTAAGGCCCCACTTAAAAAAAAAATGCAGGCAGTTTTAATGTGCCTGCAATTTGTTTTATAGACTTCACTCATTACAGCTCTAAGCCACCAAGGGCACGATTTAATATAACAAAAGGGTAATAAAATAAAGCAGCAGATCGAATTTTTAACACATAAAATCTAATTAAAAAGGATGTTTTTGAGGAGAAGAGCAAACTCCTTGAAGAATAAAGTCTGGGTCTCCCTGGATCCCCACTTCTTCCTTAGATGGCGATGCGACAGCGACAGCGGTGCGCGGAGGGGGCGCTAAGCCGGGGGGTGGGGGCGGGGGGGCGTTTAGAAGGAGGGGGTGTCGATCAACCAGGGGTGCTGAGCCGGGGCGCAGGGAGGAGGTCGGGCGGGCGCCCGCGGGGCGGAGCTGGGCGCCCAGGTGATGCACCAGGTGATGGATGTGCGCGACGTGACCCGCGAAGGTGCCGGCGCCCTCCTCACGGGGTGCGGCGAGGAAAGGGACGCGTGCGCGGTGCAGACGGAGGCGGCGGGAGGGCGCTGGCGGGATCATCAATATTCCCGACCAAGCCCCCCGGCGGCGGGGGATCGGCTCCTCGGCGCGCGCCCGGGGCGCGGGGGGAGACCCGGCCTGCGCGCTCGGAGCCCCAGACGGGCACGCGCGCCCCTGAGCGCCGAGAGCCGGTCGCCCACCCTTCAGCCTTCCTAGTAAGCAAAACTCTTGAGAGACGGAAAGGAAGACACCCCAGCTTTGCCCCCAGCCTTCTGGTCATTCAAAGCACTTTGGATTCGGGGCCCCTTCGGGCGCCGCCGGCCCCAAGCCAGGGGGTCTGCGAGGGAAGGGCGGTCGGCGGCTGCGCAGCCCCAGCCTCGGAAACTGCCTCGAGGAAGAGAAAAGACGCACAATCTGAGACTGGGGCGCTGGGGTCTCCGGAGCGGCGCCCCTACGTGGACACGGGCGCGCTCCCCCTTGGCCTGGCGCCGGGGAAGCTCCCGGGAGCGCGCTGGGAGGGCGCGGCCCGGGGCGCGGGCCTGGCTGCCGCGGGGCCTGGCGGGCGGGTCCCAGGTGTAGCCCCTGGGGGCCAGGTGCGGGCCTGGGGAGCCTGGCTATCCCAGAAGGCCCCCTGGAGGCGGGAGGCGGCCCGGGAGGAGGGCTTCTGTCCGGGAGCTGAGGGTGGAACCACAAACAACAAAGGGATAAACCAGAGAAAGCGTTTTCACGGGCATCAAAAGAGCAGGTGTGAGCAAGACCCTCGGACGTCCCTCTGTGGGCACCGCCAGGGCGTGCCCTAGGCTGTCCGAAGGGTCAGGATGCATTTTTGCTTGACAGACACAGAAAAAAATACGTCGTGACTTTTCTGACAATCCCATAAATTGGTGAAGCCACTCTGGAAAACTATGGCAACTCCTCAAAAAAAATTTGAAGAGAGCTGGCAGCGCAATCCCCCTGCTGAGAAGTTACCCGAGACAATGGGAACACTAATCTGAAAAGATCTCTGCACCCCATGTTCACTGAAGCGCTGGGCACAATAGGGAGGTATGGAGACACCCAAGGGCTTGTGGGTGGGTGGCTGGGTGGATGGATGGGTGGAGAAGACGTGGTAAGTCTGCAATGGAATACGACTCAGCCATAAAAAAGAAAACTTACCATTTGCAGCAACATGCATGGACCAGGAGGGCATTATGCTAAGTGAAATAAATCAGGCGGAGAAAGACAAACAGTGCATGTCTCACTTCTACTGGGCATTAAAAAAACAAACTTGTAGTTACGGAACAGATGGGGGGGTATGAGATGGATGGAGGGCATCAAAAGGTTTACATTTCCAGTTGTGAAAGAAACAGATCATGGTGATGTCAAGGTACAGGACGACATCCCCCACTCCAGGCTGGACGACTCATCAAATTGCATCAGACAAAGGGAAAATCGTAATTTCTAAAGAATGGAGTCCACCACGCTCTTTATTTTGCGTGTAGGGCCCTTGGGCATCTTGTCTGTCTTCACATGACAGACAAGAAGGCGGTGACCTCATCCTCACCCTGGGAGCAAAGATGAAATTCTCAGGTGGCAAGGACATGTCCACTGAGGAAACTGCCCCTGGATGAGACTCCCCCAAACTATGTTTATGTGTGTCCTGAAAGGGGGAGCAGTGATGATTTCTCCTATTGAGAAAGGGCAGAAGCTTAGGGGACACCGATCTCTTTCAATAAGGGTGTGTGGGGGGGCACTCAGGCCAGGACAGGAGCTTCTCTTCAGCACCAGAGCCTCACTGCTCTCGACTCAGAGCTGCCTGCGTTCTCCACGTCATGGCACTGGGGGTCTTGAGGCTCACAGGGTCTTGGTTAGCCTCTGGTTCCAACACCGAGTGACCAGAAGCCTGCTGCGGACACACTGAGAAAAGCCTGTCTCACCCTTCCAGGAAATGGACCCCACAGGACAAGAGCTAATAAGCTACAGATGTGAGAGTTGCTAAGCAAATAAAAGCTCTCACTAAGAGGAAAAACCTGTTACTATGTGTTGATCTGGCGGTAGATGTGACCAAGACTTACTGTGGTGATCATTTCACGGTGTGTACCAATATGGAACCCTTAGGTCCTACTCCTGAAACTCACAGGTCAGGTGCCAATTACACCTCAATTTTAAAAAAGGAAAAGAAAAGGGGTCTCATGCGATAAGCTTTAAATACCTGCCCAATCCCAGGGAGCGGTGATACTAGCCCATGACCTGAGTCCAGGTAACCCTCACCTGTCCCTGTGTCTTCTTCCTGCCCCCCTCCCTCGTCCCCCTGAAATGCGGGAGGAGGCAGAGGCCATATAGCTAGCAGGTGGAGGCATCGCACCAGCGGAAAAACAGTACCCCACTCTTCTCCCCTCCCCACCAGGAGCTGGGGGTAGTATAGGCTGTAACTTTGGGGGTTGGCTTGTATAGGAGACCAGGCGTTTTAAATCCTGGGGGAGAGAGAGGCCAGGAACATTGATTTTTATCCTTAGATCTCATCTAAAGCTGGAGAATGAGCATTGGGGCAGGTCTGAACCAGCGGTGGGAAGATGAAATTGTTTCTTTTGCACCCAGCGAGTCCCACTCTTCAACTTACCCGCGACGCACATATTTTTAAAAATATCTCAGGGTTAGCCCTCCAAGTGCAGGGAAGCACATTAACACATGCATTAATTAGGGCTCCATTTACACCTCCTGCCTCATCTCTAAATACCTGTTTACATGGAGGTAGCTCTCCGAAGGGCTGCGCTCAATTGTGTCCTATTTGGAATGTGGATTCTTCAAGTACCTGGGAGCCTCGCTCTAAACAGTGCCCAATGTCTTGGAACTTAATGCAGAAAAACTCATTTTGAGCCTCATCCTGGTGGTGCTTAATTCTAGAAGAGTTAGGAGAACATCTTGTCGAGTTACCCCCTAGCACGGGCTCAGGGCAGGAAGTATTTCTGAGTGCCTGGTGAGTGTCTGAATTCCACGGCCTTTCCTCTTGTCACAGGGGCTCACTTGTCTGTCCAGTCAACCCTCGCCCCTCCTGGACTTGTAATCAAGGCAAAGCGTCTGGCTTAGTCTAACGCAGTTACGATAAAATCGCAGCCAGACAGGTGTGGGCCAGACAGGTGTTCCTGCGGTGACACTGACTGCCTCCCCAGCGTTGCCAAGTACCAGCTTCTGGGATAAACCTCCGTGTGTCCAACCCTCCCCATACAAACCCACAGGCTGCCTGGCTGGTCCTAATCTTGGGATGCAGGGGAGACAGGTGGGCAACAGGCACTTTACACAGAGTGCCTCTCAGCTCCTCTTCCAAGATGCTGCCCCAGTGTGACTTTTAAAAAATCGTATTTGTTGAATTTTTTAACCACAGTAAAATATACACAGCATTTACCATTTTAATCCTTTGTTAAGTATATAATTCAGTGGCATTGAGTACTTACAATGCTGGCTAACCACCCTTATCACCCATCTCCAGAACTTTTCTCTTCTTCCCAAATAGCTCTGTCTCCATTGATCACAAACTCCCCACCTCCTCCTCCCCTGCCCCTGGCACCCATCCCTATTTTAGGGTTGGCATGTAGTGGAATCATATTTCTTTTTGTGCCTGGCCTCTTTCAGCCAGCTTGCAGCAGAAGTCTCTCCCTTTTTTGTGGCTGAATACTATTCCATGGAACAAGAGAGCACATTCTGTTTATTCCTCTGTTGACTGATCCTTAGGTGGTTTCCACCTTTTGACTGTTGTGAATAACGCTGCTGAGAACATTGGTGAATAAGTGAGCCCCACTTTCAAATATTTTTTTAATTAATTAATTTATTTTTGCATAAAAGAACCGGGGTACAGGCCAGAGGTTTGGTGGGTGAGAGGATTCGCCAGAGACAGAGTGGGGAGCAGAACAGGCAGATCCACTGAAATACCCTGCTGAGGGGAGCAGCGGGAAGACAGGAGGGGTCTGCTGTGCCATGAGGGTCAGCTCCCTGGTTGGCGATCAAACTCAGGCCGCAGCTGTGATAGCGCTGAGCCTGAACGCCTAGGCCACCAGCGAGCCTATTCAATTCTTTTGAGTATGTTCCTAGGAATGGAATGGCTGGATCACAGAGTAATTCTATGTTGAACTTTTGAAAGAACCTCTACGCTTTCTCCATGGCAGCTGTATCATTTTCCATGCCCGCCTGCAATGCATGAGGGTTTCCATTTCTCCACACTTGTTATTTTCGAGCTTTTGTTTTTTTGATTGATTCTGGTCATCCTCTTGGGTAGGAAGTACCGCCTCCTCATGGCTTGGAGCTGCATTCCCCTGGCCACTGAGGGTGCTGAGTGTCTTTCCAGGTGCTTATCAGCCTTGTGTATCTTTTTTGGAAAATGTCTATCCAAGTCCTTTGTCCACTTTTGAACTGGATCATTTGGGTTTTTGGTGTTGAATTGTAAGGGGTTTTGCATATTTTGAACATTAATTCCTTATGAGATGTGACTTGCAAATATTTTCTGCTATTCTGCGGGTTGTTTTGTCACTCTCTTGACTGTAACCTTTGATGCACAACCAAATGTGACTTTTTGTATTTTTTTTTTTTTTTTTTTGAGGCATGTTTTTTTTTTTTATTTATTTAGTTTGTTTTTGTGTTCACATGCACTGGGTACAGTGAAGCGTGAGAGAATTCACCAGTGGGGATGAAGTTGCTGAGGGGAGCAGCGGGTGGCAAGATGACCATGTGGGATTCTCCTCCGGTGGCAGCAGCCGGGGATCGAACCGGCGCCGCAGAGGCCTCGGGCAGCTTCGCAACAGCGCTCAATGCGCCACCAAATGTGACTTTTTGCATGTGTTGAACAAGAAGTTGATCTGATGAAGAGCCACCAGCTCTGCTAGACTTAGCATTTCGCCCACTGAACCAACGAGCATGTTGTTCAGAGAGCCTTGGGCGGGGCGCTGGGAGGGCTTTATGTCTTTAAGGCACACAGGCTGCTCACCTGTGGTATATATAGTCCAGGTGACTCTTGCCACAAAACAGAGAAGTTGAAAAACAACAACAGACGTTTGCAGGTGTCACACGATCATTTCAAACAAGTGAATTTCAGGTGATGTGACGGGGGTGCACCAGTTCACTCTGGGGCTCTAGCACCCCCAGCTAATCCCTTACCAGGTCAAGACTGAGTATAGGGAGAGGGTGGAGGCTGCACCATCGAATCACAGAAAGGCTTTACACAACACCTATTTTATAAAGTCCTGGGTGTACCGTTTTCTTAATCTTCATTTAAAAATACTACTACTAGGAGTTATTTACTGTTGTATATAATTGAATTTCATGAAATAAGTTCTTAAAAAACCAAAATATTCAAAGGCAATTATTCACATGGTCGAAAGAATCTCTATTTTTGAAAGGCCTCATCTTCTTATGAAAGGATCTTAGACACGGATAAGGTGGGCTTAGAGAGGCGCTTCATTCCTGGATCATAGCAGCAGAGTCCCTCATCGGGGAAGGGAGCAGGGTCTCGGACATGACTGCTGAAGTGACCATTTAAGTGCGTGGTAGAAATGTGATTCTAGATGGTTCGCATGATGTTTGCATCACATGTTACTTTTTTAGCAACACTTCTGTGATCTAAGGCAAGGCACTTCCCGGAGTCTAACCCCACTCACTTGACTCCCCAACCCTCCCTGCCTAGAGCTGGGCTCTGCTAGGAGAGTAGAGGCTCCCTGACATCAGGCTCCCCAGGAACTTGCAGCAAGAGTGAGGACCCAATCGTTAAGCCAAACGCCCAGGAAGCATCTCTTCCTCTCCCCCCATCACCCACCCACCTCCAGCTCCGTCAGTGTCCTCCCCAAGTTGCTCTCCGCAGAGTCAGCATGTTACCCATGTTAACCATGCGCTCCTGCTGCCCGACGCCCTAGGTGTTGGTGACCCTGGAGGGGTGTCTTGTCTGGGGGTCAGTCAGTTTCTAGAGCGAGCACACAAATCACCTATGAGTGGGACTTTCACAGCCAGCGCAGAGCCCACCCCAACCCTTCCGCTGCGGGCCTCCCCCACTCACGGCCACTCTTCCCAGCCCCCAGACAACTAGGTGCTGCGCAACCATCCCTGGCCGGGCAAGTTCCCAGTTGATTCAGGCCAACAGAAAAAGAATCTTGGAACCTCGGGTGTATGTGACAAGCCTTTAGTGCTGAAGGAGGGGACCAGATACGCAGGCGGAACAGCACGCAGGCAGGCAGGCAGGCAGGCAGGCAGCGGCTGAGCCTCCTGGCCCCTCCTTGCGAGCTCTTGTTTCTTGGCCTGGGTGTCCGTACTTTATAGGTGCACATGCCCCACGCTCGCACTCCTAAGTGCCTGTTGCAACAACACGGTGTCACATGTGGGTAATGACACTGGGAGGAAAATGAAGCCAAAGGTGGTGGCAGCAGAGGCTGGTGGCGGGAGGCAGAAAAGAGCCCGTGTTACCCCACATTCCTTACATAGGGGCAGCACCCCCCAGTCTGCCGAAACCACTCAAAATAGCCAGTCCTAAACGGGCTCACCCCGCCTGGGCCAGCCTCCCCATGGAAGCTGCAGTCCAGGCTCTCGCCCACATTTCCCTGGCGCCCTCTGGCCCAGGCTGGTGCTGTCCTGTGGGGGAGGCCAGGCACCCCCCTCTTCTCGGGAACTGTAGCAAGCTCTCTTCCTGGCGTCCCTGACTCCTGCACCTGGCTCTCGGCCGCCTCTTGCTCAGCTCCAGCCACACTGGCCTCCTTTCAGGTCTACAGAGATGCCAAGTGACTTCCTGCCTCGGGGCCTTTGTACATGCTGTGCTGTTCTCTCTGCCTGGAACGCTTGTCCCCAGCTTCTGTGTGACTGGCCACTCTCCCTCTGGCCTCAGTCAAATGTCACCCCGTGGAGCCGTCTCCCTTAACAAGAAGGTCAGCCATCCTAGGCCTCGATTCTCTTTGCTCTCTTTCCTTGCACTGGTCACCCTGTAATTATTCTTTAAATTCTCTATGATCTGTCTCCCCACCGCACACCCCACGTGGAGAAGAATATAAGCTCCTTAAGAAGAGGGGTGTTGCTCGCAGCTGTGTCCCCCAGCCTGGCCCAGTCTGGCCTGTAGATGTGAGTAATGGCACAAGGGGGTTCTTACCTGTATTTCCAGAGCTGGAGAGGGGAGTGCCGCAGGCCGAGGACTGTGAAATAGTTCCCAGGGGTGACCCCGCAGCCCTGTGGGAGCAGCTGCTCACCAGGGCTCTGCACCCCTGGCCCCTGACCAGGCCACTGCTGCGTCAGGCCGAGAAAGGAGCAGAGTCTGCTTCCTGGAGAAGCCCCCGGGCAGCTGGCTTCTGTCTCCTGAGGGCCTCCTGACCATCACATTTTTCCTGCAAGGGTGCCCTGTCCTTCCCCCGGGCCCCAGGCTCGTTGGCTGCCTGCTCCAGAGGCCGGGCTGTCCCCGGGGCTGCGTCTCCACTTGGCCCCAAGGATACGATGCAGCTTTTGTTGGTGCAGAGACATCTGGGGCGGCTGCCAACACTTTTATCTTTTCGTTTCATCTGCCAGCCAAGAGCTTTTCCCTGCTTTTGCCTCTTGAAGCTTAAGGCAAAAAGTATTGACCTTGAGGACAGGTCTCTCTTACTGCATTAGTCAAAGTCCCCCGGTCTGGTTTGCATCCAGGCCAGCTGCTCCCCAATCTTCTTCCTTCTTTTCCCCTGACCCCCATCCCTTAAGCACCCTCAGAAACACCATTAAGAAGTTTTCCCCTTGAGATCAGGAAAATGAATAACTATAAGAAAGTGAAAATCAAAATCAACAAAAAACTATGAACCAGAGACACTTTTTGGGGGGTGGGGGCCGGGAGGGGAGGGATTGGGGTCAGAATGGGGCATGTGCAGTTGTATGGGGGAATATAAAAATAAAATTTATTATTTAATAAAAAAAAAAAAAAGAAGTTTTCCCCTTGAGTTCTGCTCAGGCAGAAACAGCACTGCTAGTTTTCCCCTTTCACCCAAGGGACCCAGCACCCCTCTTTAGCCTGTGGCCAAATGGTCACTTGGGGAGAACATTCTCAGGGCCACTCACAGCCATGTGCAGAGATAAGGGGACTCCGGCATCTGAACTTGGCAGCTCTGCCTCCCATCCCTGCCCCTCCTTGCCCCTCATTCATCTGACACATTCTGAGGGCTGCCTGCCGGTCACACATGGGTCTCTCAGGTCCTGTCTTACTGGACCAGGGAGGGATGCCAGTCATGTCACTGCTGTGTCGCTATCCAAGCGGATGCTTTCGGAACATGTTATTTGACAGTTCAGCAACGCAGCTGGGTGTCCACATGCAAATGAATGAAGTAGGACCCCCTCCCTCTCACCTTATAAACCAAAATGAACTAGAAACGGACCAACAGCTGGAATGGAAGAGCTGTTCACCTCTTAGGAGAGAAGGCAGGAGCACATTTTTCACACTGGATTACAAGAAGACAAGTCAGACATGACACCAACAAAAGGAAGTAAGTTGGACACATTATAATTAAAAACACTTATGCTTCAAAAATACCCATCAAGAAAGTGGAAAGACAACCCACAGAGTAGGAAAAAATCCTGCAGAGTGGGATAAAATCCCGCAAATCGTGTAACTGATAAAGGACTTGCATGTAGAATATACAATGAATTCTAACAGCTCAATAATAAAAAGATAACCCAATTGAAAACTGGGCAAAGAATCTAACCAGACATTTCTCTGAAGAGATACAAATGGCCAGTACACCATGGAAAGATCTTCTCTGTTCTGCGTCATCAGGAGGACACAGATCAAAACTATACGGAGATACCACTTCGCACCCACTAGGATGGCTAGAATCAAAAGTCAGATAATAACAAGTGTTGACAAGGATGTGGGAAAGTTGGAACCCTCACACATTGTTGGGTGCAAATGCTGTGGAAAACAGTCTGGAGGTTCTTAAAGACTCCCCATGCAGCTACTACATGACCCAGAAATTCCGTTCCTAGGGACACACCCAAGAGGATGGATACCTGTTGTCCACACAAATGTACCTACACATAGGTTCACAGCAGCCAAGCCATAGAAACAACCGAAATGTCCATGAAGTGATGAATAAAGAAAATATGATCCACCCATACAATCAACTGTAACTTAGCAATAAAAAGGAATGAAGCACTGACATCAGAATGTACACAGATGCACACACATGTGTGTCTGTGTAACACATGTACAGAAAAGACCAAATACTATATGCTCCCCTTTGTGTGAAATATCCAGAATAGGCAATACACAGAAACAGAAAGTAGATTCACGGTCATGTAGGGCTGAGAGGGTTGGGGGGGAAGTGGGGTGTAAGTGCTAATAGGTATGTGGTTTCTTATTGAGGTGATAAAAATGTTCTATATTGATTGTGGTGATGGTTTCATATCTCTGAGACTACTAAAAACAAATGAATTGTGCACTTTAATTGGGCAAATTACATAGGATGTGAATTATATCACAATAAAGCTATTATTAAAAAAAATCATGTAGTAAACATTCCAGGTAATCAAGAGAGTTTGAGACTCTGCAAAGATATCATTTGGGGGTAGACAGAATAAGGACTCCCCAAAGGTGTCCAGGCCTTGGTGACCCCAGACTGAGTTCATCACAAAGGACTTTGCAGAAGTAATTGAGGGTAAGGACTCTGAGAAGGGGACATTGGCCTGGATTGAGTGTCCAACCTGATCGCACGAACTCTTAAAAGAGACCCTTCCTGTGCTGGGGCAGAGAAACTGAAACTCCCAAAGGAGGCGAGATTACAGCACTCACTCTTGCAGTGCTGGCTTTGAAGATGGACAGTGTCACCAACCAAAGCACAGGGCAGTTTCTAGAAGCTGGGGCTCACCCTCAGCAAGCAAGGACACAGGGATCTCAGTTCTAAAGCTTCAAGGAAGTGAATTCTGCTAACACCCAAATGAACAAGAAAGGGCTCCTCCAGAAAGGACTGCAGCCTCGAGACCCCTTGGTTTTAGAGTGTTGAGTCCAGCATCGGCCCTCTGACCTCCAGGACCATAGGAGAACACAGATGCATTAAGTCGAAATGCTGGGAAAGCAAGACTTTATGAAGCCTTGAGCTCTGAGGTTTCTCATGTCTGGAAATGGAGAGATGAGCTGGTGGCTGGGAATCCACAGCACCTGTTCTCCCCTCCCCTCCCCTCCTCTCCTCTGCGGAGAGCATAGCCAGCCAATGGTGCGCTGACTTGGAGTGGAGTCCAAAAATAGAAACTGCAATGTGATTTTCCTTCTACCTCCTCAGACATCCCTGTGAGCCATTCATCTTTCGGGGTCTCCCTCTCCATGCCTGTGCTGCAGGCTGAGTTACCCTAACTCAGTTACCCTGAGTTACCCGCCCCATGGTGTAGGGAGATTAAAAAAAAAAACAGCTCCACAAATCTAGGCCAAGCCACAGACACAGATGGGGCCCCAGGACCCCCAGGGGCATCACTCCCTTCTTCTGGCTTCCTTCAGGGGCTCTTGGGTCACTTGGCCCCTTGTGGTGAAGTCTGGAGAGTCTGGTAGCTGTGTTAGCACAGAAACAGGAAACCTGCAGGTAGGCAAGGTGCTGGGGGTAACCTCACACCTGGATGAGACCAAATTGTTTTCAGGATGGGAAGAAGGCCAAGCAATGGCCCCGAAGAAACTGGAGGTGGGCAGAGTGATGAAGCATCTCAGTGATGGGTAGGAGGGGACCAGCAGAGGGGGACGGCCAGGCCCTCCAGGCCCATTTCACATCACTCCTCAACCCCACCCCACAGGTACCTGTGTGGCCATTAACATTTTAATAAGCTGGTTTAGTTTTAGCAGACTTGGCATTTTAAAGATGCCTCCCAAGATGACCCTAATGCCTGCAGAGGGGCCTGAGGAATGTCGTCTGGATCATCTCGGTCTAGGGCACCATGCCTCCCCAGGCCCTGATTACACTGCAGTGCATGGAGAATAGAACGTGGCAAGGCTCTGGGCCAAGAGTCCGGTTTGGCTGCCCACTTCCAGCGGTGGCAGCAGCCTAGTGAGTCTTTGGCTCCTTGACCCTCCACCCAGGTCCCACTCAGCATGACCCAAATCTTTCCTGAGGCCCAGGAGCTCACAGCAGGCCCCCAGATGACAGTGGGGCACAGCGCTTCTTGGTCCCTAATCTTGCAACGCTGTTGCCCAACATCCTGTGTGGTCAGCACGTCTGTTGCCCCACTTAGTCTTACAGACCACCACCGAGCTCCCTCTGCTCGTCTCCAGGGCTCCCACCTCTCATGGAATCTTCGTGAAATCAAAAGCTGCCACAACTTTTTTCTCTCTCCTTTGGAGCCCTTCTGTTGGGTGGCCCAGGCACTTCAGCAGAGGAGCCAGCATTCGCCTGTGTCTGGGAGGGAGGAAGGTGCAGCTGCAGAAGAGACAGGAGTAGGGAGGGTCCCTATGTCGGGGAGGTAGTCCTGGCTGGTGGGGCTCGCTGGTGCAGCTGCAGCCCTGTCTTGATTAACTCAAGGTTGCTTGGGCTCTGCAGAAGGAACAGCATCTTCTAGTGGCCAGGACCCCAGTGGGGACACTGACAACACGTAGGGCTGGAAGAAAATTGGGCTGGAGGTTGCTGCAGTTCGCACACATTGTGAGGAGAGGGCGGAGCACAGCTCCCATCCAGGGGGCACCTAGTGGGGCTGACCCTTCACGTCCCCTCCCCTGCAGAGAAGGCCGCCTTCCCCCTGTCTTTCCAGTGAAGCCACAGAGCGGCAAGCTATTGTTTATTGGCACTTGTCACCAGCCAGACACACCTCCTGAGACTGGCGCTCCCTCTGCTCCCCCTGCACAGGTGAAGAAACTGAGTCTGGGGTTGGTGTCTTCAGGGTCCCTCAGGTGTGAAGCTGGCAGGTGGAGGCGTGGCACGTGTGCTCTGTGACCCCTACATCACCACTTTGGATGCTGAAAGTGGGAGGGAGCGAGCCGCTGGCCCTAAAGATGGGGGACCCGGTTCCGGTCCCACTTCCCCTCCTCGGCGCAGGCCCCGGACGGACGTCGGCTCCCAGGTTTCCGCCACGCCTGAGCCACTTCCCTCAGCCGCTCCGGGGGCCTCGCGTGTCCGAGCAGGCGCCCCCCTGGGGCGCGGCAGGGCCCCAGCCTGAGAGACCAGCGGCGGCGGGGCGGCCGCTCGCCCGCCCACTTGGCTCTGCGGCCCGGCGCGTCCACGCAGCCGGGACTCCCGCGGGAGGCCCCGCCTCCTGCCCTCGCGGCGACCCCGAGCTCGGGGCGTGGCCTCACCTGCGCCTCCGCCTGCGCCGCGCGCACCCCCGGGCCCGAGGCCCTCTGCGTGCGCGCACCCCGGCCCGGGGCCCTTTGCGCGCGCGCGCCCCCGGCCCGGGGCCCTTTGCGTGCGCGCGCCCCCGGCCCGGGCCCTTTGCGCGCGCGCGCCCCCGGCCCGGGGCCCTTTGCGTGCGCGCGTCCCCGGCCCGGGGCCCTCTGCGTGCGCGCGCCTGGCCGGCGGCTCCGCCGCGCTCGCGAAGCCTGACGCGTCCCGGGCGCCGCCGCGGACGACTTGGCCGCGCGCCCTGCTCCCGCCCCGGCCTCGCGGGAACCCGAGCGGGCGTCCACGCGCGCACCTGCCGGGCGCCCCGGCCCGCGGAAGAGGATGCGGGGGCCCGCGGGGGGCCCGCGCGCGGCCTGAGCCCGGCCCTCCGCGCCCCGCGCCCCGCGCCGCCCCCGACCTCGCGCGCGGCAGCGGCCGGCGCCGACCGCGGCCTGAAGTAAGACCCCGCGCCGGTATTTATAGCCGCGGCGCGCGCCTGCGCCGGGCGGGCCTGGAGGGCGCGGCGCGGCCGGGGGGGACCGGCCCGGGCCTCGGGTTCCGACGCGCCGCCCGGGGGCCGGAGCCCCCGCGCCCCCCGCGCCCCCCGCGCCCCCTTCCGCAGAGTCAAGCTCCAGGTCCTCCGCGCGGGGCCCCGCCCCGGGCTCCCCGGAATCCGGCCCCTGAGAGCGCGAGCCCGGGCCCCCCGCCCCCGCCCCCCGCCGGGCCCGCTGCTGCTTTCGCTTTCGCTCGGGTTTTCGTCGGCGCGGCCGGCACCCCCGGGCCCGGGAGCGGGTTCCAGAGCCGGCCTCTGGGGCCCTGGCGAGCAGCCCCGCAAACCCCCCTGTTTCTCGGAAACGAGCGAGAACTCGTGGAGACACCGGACCCCGAGTTCCTCGCCCCCCCCGCCCCCGCCCGCCCCGGGGCCCGACGGGGGCAGACCCCGCCGGCGGCTCGAGGGGGCTTGTTTGGAAAGGGCCGAGCCCTGGGGCGCAGCGGGGGGCGAGGACCTTCCAGTGGCCGAGGCTGTCGCTGGGTCCCCTGGGGGAGCGCCCGGGGTGGAAATGCCCGGGGCTTGTCGTGGGGACGGTGTTTTGTGCTCAACATTGAGTCACTCCCGGCAAACGTTACAGTTACTTTTATCCAACAAGTAGAGTTCGCGAAGTTACTGTTACCGTCCAGTGGATTTCGGGCTGGTGAAAGGAAACCGTGGCGTCTGCGGGCGAGACCAGGGGAACGCAGAGGCCCCGGGGTGCGCCCCCCGCCCCCGCTCGCTGGACTGGTGAGCTCCGAGGAAGGCGCCGCGCCCTGACCCGTTGCCAGAGCCCCCGTGGGTGTGTGCGGCCTCACCCAGGGCCAGAGCGGGAAGCCCGGCTTGGCTCTTTGCTGCCGGGACTTGGAATCCAGGTGTCTGTTCATCTGGGACAGCTTTTACCCCAGCGCCTCCCACACTTTCACAGCCCTTGTCGGGTTTTTGTTTGTCTTCATCAAACATTAAAATGAGGGGACTGATGGGCCTGCTCCAGCTGGAGGAAAGACGGGGAAGAGAAAAGTGACAGATCTGTGGTGCCAGCTCTTTTCTTTGCTCCCAAATTCTCTGGGCCAGATTATGAACCCCTCAAGGGGGTTCATGAACCCCTCAGGGGACTTTTTAATCATCTCCGCCTTCTATCCCTCTGACTTTTGGTCAGCGAGACGGGCAGGAGAAGTGGCGGGCTCTGCGCTGTCCGGAGCTGTGCCTGGGTATGTGTCTCTAGTGTGGGAAGGTTCCTCGGGTTTGCAGCTCTTAAAAAAAGTCCCTTTATTCCTGAGATTGTTGGTTTAATAGTGACAGGAGCTGGTGTTGGCAGCTCACCTGGGCGCTCTCCGCTGTGCTTCTCATCAGCTTGTTTTCCCATTCTGGTAAGGAGAGGTTGAGTAACTCGTCTGAGGTCACACAGCTGCTAAGTGGCGGATCAAAGGATTTAACCCGGAAGTTCTCACATTTTACCAGTTTTCCAGAAACTAGCACTTTCTGCCCCCCCCCCCAAGATTTAACAAAGCAGCTAAAGCTTAACCCTTTGCACTCCGAACCATTCTGGACATTGGCTACCAGTGTCCCCTGAGAGGGGACAGGGAGTGCAAAGGGTTAAACAATGTTTAACCACTAGAGGTGCTGACCAGCATGGGGAGCTCATGGGAGAGAAAGAGCCTGCCTGGCTCAAGCCACTGGGGTTCCAGTCTTTCAGGGGAACCTGTTCAGGCCCCATGCTAATACAGTGTTTTCAGGCTTGCCATCTGGGGTTGCAGTCACATGTTTTATGGATAGCTGGGAGGTCAGCTCTGGAACCAGAACTCGCATATGCAAGTCCTGTGGCCTTGGTGCTACCTGACCTTCAGGAACTTATTTTCCCTCCTGCACCTTCATTTCTCCTATACTTCTAAAAACAGGGGTAACAATGCACCTACCTCCCAGGGTTGCGGTGAGAATTAATCGGTGTGATTCATGTCAGGTTCTTAGCCTAGCATGTGGCTTTTGAGTAAATCCTCCATCAGTAGCTCTTCTTATGAATAGCATTGTAAGAGTAGTAAGCTGCCGTGTGCTCTGTCACAGTGCTTGAAGTCACCGTTAGACACTTCACTTAGACAATTCACCTTGGTGCCATCATTCAGAAGCAGAGAGCTCACATACTACAGGTGAGTGTCCTGGACAGGTGGGCTTGATCTCCCAGCAGATACTTACAGTGTACTTAGACTTTTAGGGGGTTGCGACAGACAATAAACAAAATAAATATGCTAACCACACACAGTATAGTAGAACAAGTTATGTACTACAAGAGAAATAAGGCAGCAGGGAGGATGTGTGTGTGAGATGGGGGTAGGATGTTGACTCTTTTCCACAGAGTTGTCTGAGAAAGTCTCACCGAGAAAGGGACATTTAGCAATGAATTGCAGTTAAGAATGAACCATGTGGATGTCCACAGGGAAAAGTGCAGACAGAACAGCAAGTGCAAAGGCCCTGAGCCAGGAAGGTGAGTGACTGGAACCTCGAGAGAGGCTGAGCCATAGGAGGAGACACAAAGAGACAATGCATGGGAAGCCAGAATGTATGGACCCAGCAGACCCCTATGCCTGACCACTCTCCCCCCCACCCCGAGATTTTTTATTATTATTTTTTAATAAGATTTATTTATTCACACATACAAGAACCAGGGTACAGGTGAGACTCATGGGAGGGTGAGAGGATTCACCAGAGACAGAGCAGGGAACAGAACAGGCAGACTGACGAAATACACTGCTGAGGGGAGCAGCAGGTGCGACAGGAGAGGTCTGCTGTGCCATGTGGGATTCTCACCCACTGGCCGGGATTGAACCCGCACTGCAGAGGCTGTGGACAGCTTCACAGTTCTGCGCTCAACCGCCTGCGCTACCAGGGGAGGCCCAAGATTTATTATTTATTTATGCATGCAAGAGCTGGGGTACAGGCCAGAGGTGTGGGGGGTGAGAGGACTTACCAGAGAGAGTGGGGGGGGGCAGAACAGGCAGATGTACTGAAATACACTGCTGAGGGGAGCAGCGGGGAGACAGGAAAGGTCTGCCGCGCCATATGGGTCAGCTCTCTGGCTGGGGATCAGACTCAGACCACACCAGTGATAACTTGAGAGCACTGAGACATAACCCCTACGCCATCAGGGAGGCCTATCTGATCACTCTTAACTGCTGTGTTAAGGCCAAGATAGAAATGAGGGAGGGGCCAGTTGGGTGGTTCCTGCAGTAATTAGAAGCGGTGGTGGTGGTGGGTAGGACCAGGAAGGTTGGGGACGGTGCTAAGAAGTAATGTATTTGGATACATTTTGAAGGTAGAAGCAATAGGATTTGCTGACAGATTGGATGACCCCTCCCCCCCCCCGAGTTTCTAGACAGAGCACCTGGAAGGACAGAGATGGCCATATACTGAGGCTAGGGAGATCTGGATTTAGAGGAGCTTGGGAGATAAATCAGTTCTATTTTGAACATGCTAAGTCTTGAAAACCTCCAATTAATGCTGTCAGAGGAGCAGCTGATGGTCTGAATCTGAAGGGGGGGATGTCTTGGCTGGAAATAAAGACTTGGTGCGTAGGCAGTGAGAACTGGTAAATGCTTAACAACTGGCCCTGCAAGCCATTGAGTCCGACTCGGCGTCTGTTCATGTCTGTGGTGTAAATATCCCCACTTTGGTCAGTTTCATGCTCAAGGTCATAGGGCCTCTTTACAAGTACAATAGATGTAAGTAATGTCAAAAACATAGAAAATGGTAAAAATAATTAGGAGGTGGTAAGCTTTGAGTCTTTATCACATTTGCCTTTAATTCAATTTATTTATAGGTACTTCTCAGAGAGATCATGGATTTGAATCCAGGCCACGAAAATAAAATGATAAATAGAGTTGCACAGATAACTTCCCAGTACAGATCCAGGCTGGTCTAGAGTTTACCGTCATCCGAAGCGTGCAGCAGCGTTCTATCTAAAACAACAGTGTTTGTGCTTTATTTGTGACACAGATACCCACTGAGCAGGTGCAGCTGGAAAATGGTGCCATAGGTTTGCATGGTGCAGGGTGGCCACAAACCTGCAGTTTGTAAAAGGGCGAGATCTGCAAAGCCCAGTGAAACAGGCTTGCCTGCCCGCAGTTGTCCATTTATATAATTGGGGTTTCTATGCCTGTGTTTAACAGTTGTCCTGAAAAGTTCCTGAGAATGTGGCACTTGAATTCTGTGCAGAAACCAGAGGGCTCAGCGCACCTTTTGGGTTTGAGGAGCTGCATTGTTACCTGAAGAGGTGAGGGCAGTAAGGCTTCTCTGAGATCAGGGAGAAAAGGGCCCCAGAGCCCGGCTGGCAGCTCTGTCCCAGCCTTGGCCCGAGGGGCATCAAGGCAGACCAGTCCTCGGGAAGTCTTGGCATCCAGTGGGTGTGTGTAGGGAGGGACAGAGCCAGAGGGAAGAGTTGCGGGGAACAGCTGGAGTTGGAGACTGGAGAGATTGTCCTTTAGAGAAAACCACCTTCAGTTTGAACTCCCATTTACGCCCACGGAGTCCTTTAAAATTCCAAGGTCATGGGCTGTGATTTGAAGAACATTCCCCTCCTTTCTGCCTGGCAAACAGAAGACAGGTCAAAGGTAAGGCAGGGCATTGGGAAAGGGCAGAGGCAATTGCCACTGACCTGGCCCCCGGTTGCTTTCCCCGCCCCATCCCTGTTTCCCAGAAACCACTCTGCGGCCGGCACCCCAACGGAAGCAGCCCGGGGCCGTGCAGGGCCTGTCGGGGCTCAGCTGCCGGGTCTCAGCCTATCTGCCTCTTGCCCCTGGGCAGACGGAGGCTGCTGAACCCTGATTCTGAGCCAAACCCTTTGCGAGGCCAGGTCAACATTTATGCTTTTGGGGGTGTTGGCAGAACAGAGCTTTTAAAGGTGAGTCTCCCTGATGCCTGGTGGGCGCACTCTGGCTGAGGTCGGGCAGGGAAGGTGCCCTGGTTGTGGGCCCGTGCCCGTTCACCCTGATTATAGAACACTTTTTGCACCTGCCTAGGAAGGGCCCCCACCTAGGGGGTGCCCCCAACGTATGGAGCTCTGTAGGGGAAGTGTGTTTCTGGCAAGTTCTTGAGTAATTGTTGTCAATTGTTGTCAACTCGCTGTCCTTTTCCTAGGCGGTTCTTGGCACTTAGTTACTGTTCTGATCGCGCCTCGTCGCAGGCAACCTCTCAGTTACTCCTCACTACTCCTGGTTGGTGGTGTGTGTTAGCCTGTTTTACAGATGAGCAAACAGGGACCCAAACGGGACTGAGGGGGCTCCCCGCCAGGAGGGGTGCCTGAGCGAGGCTCCCGACCCTAACGCCACGTCCCTCCCCTTGATGGAGGAGGCTGCCGGGCACGGTCCCAGGGCCCCGGGATGTGACACGTGGCCTCACCTTCCAGCGTCCGCATCTGTAAAATGGGCATCACTGCAGACACCCCTCCATGAGGCGTCCTCTGCCCGCTGGTGGACATCAGGGCTGGCGCTTGGCGCTCGGCTGTGAGCAGCCAACTCGGCTCCGGGCAGCTTGTGCAGAGGGGCAGGCAAATATTAACCATGTTTGAGGCTGTTTTGAAATACCCACGTCTGGGCCTGAAGTTCCTTGCCTTGGGGAGGAGGAGGCCGGGGCTGTGTGTTTTGGAAAGCCCCGCCGCGTTCCACCACTCCGTCCAGGGTTCCAGGGGGGCTGGTCAAGCCAGCTCGCGGCACCTCAGGCCCTGCCCTGGCCTTCTGCATCAGAATCTGCATTTTAGAAAGATCCCCAGGGAGATTGCCGTGCACATGGGCGTTGGGATTAAGTTAAGGCGTTTGAGCGTGAGTTTGTGTTAAGGTTACATACACGTGCGTGCGCAAACGAGAAACCCAAACGAAACACCACCCACACTGGTTTGGGGAAGGGTCGCTCCCTGGTTGTGTGGCAACCCCGGAGTAAGTAACCGTGTTGCAATAACCAGAGACCCCGATTTGACTTGTTTAAGGAGTGCTGGGGCGCGAGCAGGAGACGGGGTCACCCGAGGACAGGAGCTGGGAGCCCGGAGCCCGCAGCGAGACCCCATGGGCACGGGGTGGACAGGTGCCATCCATCGACTCTGTAGTCCCCTGGAGCCGTGGTAGACGTGTGGCTCTTGGGCTGCCTCACCTGCCTACCCTGATGCTCTGAGGGGCTTGAGCTCCTTCCTGGCACCAGGCGGGGCCAGAGCCCTGGTGCCCAGAGCCAATCATGCAGCCTGCCAGCTGGCGGCTCCACCTTCTCCGGGCTGTTTGCTGGGCTTCAGCTTTCTCTGCCTTCCCGCACTGACCTTGCAGCTCTTTCTTCCCTCCAGACAGGGGCGATTGCCAGTTGAGACAGAAATGCTTGAAGGGCCAAGGGCAGGGAACAGAAAGTAGGAGAGGAAATTAGCATGGCCCCGTGGTCCAGCTGTAGATTTGGGGTGAGTGAAGACAAAGGGAATGTGGAAGAGGAAGCTTGGGGGCCATTCAAGTGGCCCCTCGAGCCTCTAGTTAAAGCTCCGATAACTGAGGTGGCCGGAGTCCTTAAGATGCTGGTGCAGCCAGTGTTATTGGAGCCTCATCTGGAGTGGCCACTGGCTGGGCCCAGCGTTGGGGTGTATTGAGAGAGAGAACAGGAAGAGGCAAAGGGAAAGGCGGGAGGAGGGGTCTGATGTCAGAATCGGGCCAGCAGTGGGCCCCCCTCCATAGAGGGGAGGTGTAGGGATGAGGGAAGCTAACTGGCCAGGTCTGCAGGGCCTTGATAAATCCTGGATATCTCGTTAAACTTCGATTTCCCTGGCTGTCTACCCGGCTCTCTGCCTTCTGGGTGACAATGCTGTTTCTCTACCTGGCTCGGGCCACCCCAGTAGTCTTAGCCCCCAGGTGGGACCCCATCCCCCCTCTATTTCTGAGAGCTGGTTGCTGATATGACTCCTTTCCTCCTCACCCCATTCGACCTTCCTCTCAAAGCGCTGGTCCTGGGGAGGCGCAGACCAGGGAGCCGTGGAGTAAGAGCTGAGCACAGTGGGCCTACAGCGCGTCACAGCAGGGGGCAGAAAACACAGGCCTTCCCGCCCACGCGTGACACCTTAGCTGCTTCAGATAGGGCTGAAGCCTGGCCATCCCCAGGCCTTCCATGGGGAGCCCTAACCTGCTGCTGGGTCAGCTCAGGAGCTCCCCCACCCCCCGCCCAGGGACCTGCACCTCCTTGAGTCTCAGCTTCTCTGTCTGCAAAAGGGGGGCTGTAATAGCACCCTGTGCACTGATCCTCTCAGAGCTCTTGTCTGGACTTGCTGGAGGCCACGCACAGAGGCCCTGTGGGCATGGGCTAGCCCTCAGGTCTGCTGCTGCCATTACCATCCTGGAATAATCACGGCCACGCCCATGGGGTCAGCACGTGGCCAGCACTGTCCTAAGCACATCACAGCCACTCACTTTGTTCTTAGCACAGCCCCAGTTCAGATGGGGAAACAGGTGCAGAGAGGTGAAGTGGCTGCCCAAGGCCGAGCCGGGAGTCAGGCTCCGTGTTTCCAGTCTGTCTTCATCACGGTGTGCGAGAGCTAGCAGGCACCTGGGCCTGGTGAGCAGAGGGAAGTGAGAGGAGGTGATGGCCACCTCTCACGGTGCCAGCTGTCACCTAAGGGCCTGCTCCCCTTCCTGGGCATACCACCTGTTTATGGAGCAGGCCCCCACAGAAGCCGAGCCCCTGAGGAGGGTGGGTAGCTGGGGCTCTCCATTTTCTTGAGAAACACGTGGCTACCTCTTGCCAGGCAGGAAATGTTTGCGAGCTGAGAAATGTGTTTGACCCAACGTCACAGCCACTGGAGCCATGTCTGAGCCTTCCTTGTCCCTTGTTCTCCCCTTCCAGGCACCCAGGCCTTGGGAAGATGCTCCTCATGGCCCTGTGCGTGGGCTTTCTGGGCTGCCTGCCGGCCCAGGCGCTGCAGGGACATGTGTCCGTCATCCTGCTGGGAGCAACAGGGGACTTGGCCAGAAAGTACTTATGGCAGGGGCTGTTCCAGCTCTACCTGGATGAGGCGGGGAAGGGCCACAGTCTGAGCTTCCATGGGTCTGCACTGACGGCCACCACAGAGGGCCAAGAGCTCCTGGCCAAGATCCTGGACGCCCTCTCCTGCCCCAGCGACATGGCCCCCGATCACTGTGCCGACCTCAAGGGTCAGTTCCAGCAGCTGAGCCAGTACCGCTGCCTGAAGACCACGGAGGACTATGTGGCTCTGAGCGGGGACATCGAGGCACAGCTCCAGCGCACAGGCCGCCCGGAGGCTGGCAGGATCTTCTACTTCTCCGTGCCGCCCTTCGCCTACGGAGACATCGCCCGCCACATCAACAGCAGCTGCCGCCCCCGGCCCGGCGCCTGGCTGCGGGTTGTCCTGGAGAAACCCTTCGGCCATGATCTCCTCTCGGCCCAGCAGCTGGCCACAGAACTCGGCAGCTTTTTCCAAGAGGAGGAGATGTACCGGGTGGACCATTACCTGGGCAAGCAGGTGAGCTGCGGCTGGGGGCCTGCCTGGGTTGGCGTGAGTGGAGGCAGGTTGACAGGGTCAGACCCCCGAGAGTGGAATCGGGCCCGAGGCCTGTGGACGCTGAGCGCCCCGTGCTTGTCTCGAAGGGGGTGACAGGGGCGAGTGGGGGAGCAGCAGGCAGCGTGGGCAGGACTGCTCGGCGCTGTGCTTCTGCTTCTGTGTGTCCGTCTCTGCTTCCCAGCGGCGGGGGCCTGCTTTCTCAGCATGGCCCAGAGCCCCGGGTGCCCAGGCCTGGCTTCCGGTGGGGGAGCGGTGAGAAATAGAATTCATCTTGTTCAGCACACGCTGCCTTTTTTCAGGATCTTTCTCCTCTTGAGTTCTGCTTTGAGCCAGGAGGCCGGCGACTCAGGTCCCAGCTCGCAGCCAGATGGGTGCAGAGCAGGCCAGGCGGAGGGTCGCCCTGTGTCCCGCCCGGGCTGAGGCCCAGGGCCACGGGGCAGGCACACAGAGGCACCCCGCAGGGTGGCCATCGGCCTGGTGCCCGGCGTGGTGAGGTTTCCACTGGTTTATGGCAAAAAATGAGAAAAAGAATGAGCGCGTGCATTCAGTTTGACGCTTTTCTTGCTCTATTTTTGGGTGTTAAAATGTTTTATGAGAAGGTGTTGGTTATAAAGGGACCCCCTAATTTCTTCCTGGTGAGCCTGTGGAGTCCTTGCAGGAGCGCCTGCCCTGGCCACGGGATGCTCGGGCGGGGTCCGGGCTCCGGAGTGACCGCCCCGGAGCAGGCACAGAGCTGGGGGCCTTCCTTGGCGTCAGGGTGTCCTCTTCACCCTGCAGGCTGTGGCTCATATCCTGCCTTTCCGAGACCAAAACCGCCAGGCCTTGGACGGGCTCTGGGACAGGCACCACGTGGAGCGGGTGGAGATCATCATGAAAGAGACCCTGGACGCGGAAGGTGGGTGCATGTGTGTCCCCCGCGCCCCTCAGCCGCCGTGTGTCTGGGGGCCCTATGGGACTGAGCGGCCAGCTGGGAGCCCTCTGGCTGGTGCTTCTGAAGGACAAGATGCTGGTGTGTGATCCCCCTTCCAGGGCCTGGTGGGCCCAACCTGGGGGGCCGCAGCCCAGGGTCCCGCTGCACAGCCCTGACAGTTATCACCGCCCTCCTGGAGGGCCCGGCATGGCTAAGTACACTCACCCAGGCCCTGAGATGCTGGCCAGCAGGGAGCCTGCGGGGCCCTGCCTCTTGGGTGGTTCGTGGAGACCTGGACCAGTCTGGGCCTGGGCCCCTCCATCTCCTCACTGGCCAGCCCCTCCCAACCTCCTCAGCGCCTCTCACGTGTCACTCCCTCCAGGTCCGCTCCCCACGCCCCCCCTGGTCTCCTGGCCTCATGCCTCCCAGCTGTAGACTCAGCTCCTCCTCCCAGGCACTTGGCACACCCTCCTGATGAATGGATAAGCAGTGGCACCTGGAGAGGAGGTGGTGCCCGGCAGCTCCACTTTCTCCCCGGGACGTGGCACTCACTTCCCTCAGCTGTGAGAGGAGCTGGCTGCGGAAGGGGCAGCTGCTCCAGCCTTGGGCTGCATGCCTGTGCTCTCACCCCAGTTTAGAGTCTTGCTTCTTCTCCCAAGAAATAAAAGCCGAGCCCTGGTGGGTCCCGATCCCCAGTGGCTGGATAAGGGGGGCAGTATCATTGCCTTCACCTGCCACAGTCAACGGCAGGACGGGGCGGGACTGACCTGGACTCTGCACCACTGCCCCGGACCCAGCCCTGCTTTTCCTCAAGAAGTCACCTTTGGATTTGAGAGAGAAAAGCAGAAGGCGAGACAGAAGGGCAGGCGGGGGTCTGGGCTGGGCTCTGCGGCCGGGGCGGGGAGAGTCTGGGCTTCAGCAGCAGCAGCCGGGTCCCTATGGGTCCTGCCTTCAGGGCTGCCTGTGGGACAGAGCCCAGCCCGGTGCCCTGCAGCGTGGGCTCCCGGGAGGGCCTTGTTCTGCCCATCCCAGAGCCGAAGCTTCTTCACCCAGCTAGGCTCTGTACCCTCCGTCCAAAGGCAAGGAGAGGGGCGGACGAGAGGGGGACAGCAGCCGCAGGGGTGAACGGCCGGGAAGGGAGGGATGCAGGAGGACTGCCGCTGTCCGGGGGCTGGGCCTCCCTGGTCAGCTGCTATTGCCACTTGCAGACACAGGCGGGGACAGCTGTGTCTGTCCTTTCCAGGGACCCCTCCCTGCCACAGGCTCAGCCCACAGCAGGCGGGCCTCTGGGCATGGGTCCTTCGACTGCAGAGAGCCCCCTCCTTTCAGTGGCCCAGCACTGATCCTCGAGGGCCATCTGGGTCCTCCCACGCCCTGCCTAGACGAGTTCAGGCTGGAGAGAGGCCAGACCTGTGGACCCGGCAGGACCCCACCTCCGACCCACACAGGGTCCCACTGCGCTCCCCTGGGCTGGGCTGGGCGGGAAGGCTGCTCTGCTGGAGTTGGGTCGGGTGCCCGCGGGTGCTGCGTGGCGGAGCCTGCCTGTTCCCTGGCACCCAGGTTCCGAGATCAGGCGGAAGCACAGTGCAGGGGGCCTGCTCCCGTCCCACCCTGCCAGCCCTAGATGACCGCCCTGCGGATGCTCTGGAGTGACCTGGCTCGGGTCACCTGGCTGCCACCCTGCATGCTGGAAGGGGGCACCGAGGGCGAGAGGCAGCTCCTCTTGCTACCCTGCCCCCTGGAAAGGGACTTCAGAGCCCAAGGTCGTTTGCCTTGCCCCACGCACATGTCCAGATGGGCAGGGGCCGGCTCCCCGCTCCCTCTCTCCCCTTCCCTCCATGCAGCCAGAGTGGTTTTTTTCTCCTCTTCTGCCGCAGCCTCTGGCCCAGAGGAGTTTGCTGCAGAGTTAAGGCTGCTGCATAGGCAGGAGGGGGGTGAGGGGAGGAGGGAGCCATCCAGCTCTCAGGTCTGGGCTCCTCTGGGGGCCCCTCTTGGGAGTCCCCATGCGGTGAGCCCCCGAGTCACAGACACCCCAGCTTCCTGGACCTAAAGCAGCACTCTGGGAGTGACCTTGGCTGGGCCACTTAGTCTGGCTAAGAGCTGACCCCTCCAGCCTTCCCCCCTCGCCCCCCAGGAGGGCTGAGCAGAGAGGAGGGCTATGTTGGGAATGGGGCCCTTTTTCTCCTGGGAGGGCCGAACTTGAGCCTAGTTCTGTGGCTCCCCAGAACCCAGCCTCTGGCCACTGTGCTCTCCGGCCTTCCTGCCAGGATGTGCTCAGGGCCCTCCCTCTGCGCCCCTGGTTTCCCAGCTGGGGGAAAACTTTTTTTTGGCAGGAGGAAGGACGGGAACTTCCTGGGGAGGGTCCCTGTCTGGGGAAAGGTCGCGACGCGTGTTCACGTCGCAGGTTGCAGTGACAGCTGGGTGCCTCTCAGGGAGGGTCCATCGCAGCCGCTGGGCCTCGGGTGCACGCCAGCTGCCCAGCCTGCAGCCGGTGCTGGGAGGGGCCGCCAGCTCACTCAGCAGATGGGCCGCCAGGTGAGGCCAGGCCAGCTGCAGCCTCTGACCTGAGAGCTCCACCACGACCTGCTTCTCTGTGGCCCGCCCTTTTTTTTTTTTTCGTAACCCTAGCAGGTGTTAACAGGGATGGCAGCAAGTGCACAGGGTTTTTTGTTGTCAGATCCGTGCAGGGGGAATCGGGGTGTCCCATAGTGCAAAGGCAGTGGGAGTCCATGTCTGGGCCCAGCTGGGATGGCTGCCATTTCAGGCAGTCTCTGGCTGCTGCTAGCCGGGACTACCTCTCCCGGCAGGGCCTCTAGCTGCTCTAGCCCGGACTGCCTCTCCCGGCAGGGTCTCTAGCTGCTGCTGGCCCAGGCTGCCTCTCCCAGCAGGTCTCTAGTTGTTGCTAGCCTGGACTCTCCCGGGATGGTTGTAAGGGGTGAGTCAGGTAGTGTCCAGAAATACTCCACCAATGGAAATGTTGTTGTCCTTCCAAGTTGGCAAGGAGAGGGGGCTGCAGTGCCCTTGGGCCCTGAGCACTTTTGGCGTCTCTGTGACTGTGGAAGATTCTGGAAAGGCTGTGATTGGTCTGTAACACTTTTTCATGTCCATTCTTAACCCAATATTTTTTTCCACTCTCACTTATATGAATATTGAAATCTCCATGTATGGATAATCTGCATCATAGAAACTGTTTTTTGTGGTCGTATTTCTGTTAGTTCTATTTATATCACAACCTGTGAATTGTCCTGTTATTAAGGCATCCTAGTTTGCAGTTTTTGCTATTTGAAAGAGTACTTTGAGATCGTGTGAAAAATTAAGATACAATTCGCTTACCGTCCAATTTACCCTTCTGCAGTGAACAAATCAGTAATTGTTAATGTATTTATAAAGATATGGGACCTTGAGCTAAGGAATTCCAGGACATTTATGAGCATTGAGTTTTCCCCTTTAAGTACACACGCGTGAAGTGGGGCTACGAGGCTGAAGAGTAGAGTGACTTCAGAGCTGCTGCTCCGTCTCAGCCTGGTTTCCTGAAACCGGCCACAGCAGCGCGTCTGCTCTCCCTGTGGCTCCGCTCACGTCATGCTGCTGCCTCCTCGGTCCAGCTGCCGGGCTTCCTAGCAGCCCTTTTGGAGGGGCACCACTTCTCTTGCCGTTGGTGGGGCTGCCCCGGGAGGGTGTGAGGCCCACACCCTGCCATCTTGGAGCTTGGCTGAGTCTTAGGCTTGGCTGGAAGCCCCGTTGTGGGTCTTCTCTCCTCCAGCTACCTACCTGCTGTGCTTTCTCTCCCCGGCGTTGTGGGTTTTCACCTTGACCTTTCAACCCAGGAAAGGGTACTAGGAGTCAGTCTAGGTCATTTTCAGGAAAAATCAGTCCACAGTAACTGGTAGGAATGAGGAAAAAAAAGTCAACTTGCCGCCCATCTCCAGCAGAGCTAGTCCAGTGCCGCCCCGCCTGAGCCTCTCCTGGGGAGACCTCTCCCCGGGGGACCTTTCCCTGGGGGCAGCCCCCCCCCCCCCCCCCCCCCCCCCCCCCCCGCAGCTGTCGACACGGAAACCCTGAAAGACAGAGCTAACCAGGAAAGAATCAAAGTCCATAAAATGCAGGGCTGTGCCGCAGTGCACCCCCTGAAGCTTGAAATTAAGGAATAAAGGAAGCTCTTTTACACAGCAGGCAGGAGGCCTGCGGAGTGCTCCTCCCCACGGACTGAGGGAGGATAAAAATAGGGACGGGCCGCGCGGGGTTTGCTGAACTAATGAATAGTAAGCAGATAGCTGTGTTCTCGCCATCAAAAATTCATCTGTTCCCAAGGCTCCCCTCTCCTCTCTACGCCGAAACCGCGGAGGTTCATCGACGCCCAGACGCGTGTCTTTGCGTTCGCGCGTTCTCTGAAGTCGGGTTTGCCTGGGCGACAGCTGAGTTTCCTTCTCGCGGGGCATGAAACAAGGATGCTTTCGCCACGGGTGGCACCTCCGACTCGCCATCCGGGGCGTCTCCATGTTCCCCGCCTCCCCTCTGACCCCCAGCTGCCTTGTCGTTGGTTTTCCTGGACGTCGCCTCACGTGACCCTCCGGACCCAGCAGGCTGAGGCAGCACTAAAGCTGAAGTGGTGCTTTTCCTAAGTCCTTTATCTCCAAAGGGCGACTGTTCCCTGACACCCTGACCCTAAAACCCCAGCGTGTGTCAGCGTGCACCGGGCGCGTTCCAGACGGTGTCTGTGTCAACTCACCCATCCTCGCGGCCGCCCTTCCGGGCCAGCGTGGCCTGCTCTTCTGCCTGGAGACAGAGCCCCGGCCCCGGGTCACAGGGCTGAGACCGCCCAGCAGCGCTCCCCGCCTGGAGGCCCCGCTGGCCTGCCTTCCCCACCCAGCCAGCCGCACCTGCGCCGCAGGGGAGCGTGTCCTGCCTCCTCCCCGCTCTTCCTTCCCTCTGGCCACGCGTCGCTGCTTCCTGAATTCCTGAATTCACGGCCGCTGCCCACACCGAGCAGGCCACACGCATGTCACCCCCACGGCACCTCTGCCTCGCAGCCATCTCCCTCTGCTAACACATTTCTTAAAAAATGGTTTTATTGGGACATGATTCGGTGTCATGCAGTCCACCGTTTAAAGGCTATCATTCACTCATCATGCAGATCACCTGCTGAAGGGACACGATTTAATGGGCTTTCATCTGCTCAGCTGGGCATCATCAGGGCCCTTTCAGGATATTTCCATCACCCCGAGAGAGCAGCTCTGCGCCCCAGCTGCCATTCTCTGGCCCCTCCCAGGTCTCTAGGCGGTTGCCTGCTCTGGACACGCCCCGTGAGGGGGTCGCACGGAACTCGCCTCCGTCCGCTTCTCTCCCTCAGCATCACGTTGTCGGGGCTTCCCCAGACTGCAGGGGCACAGCATCTCGCCTGTTCCCACTGCTGAGTGCCGCTGCACGGCTGGAGGGGCTGGTCTGTCCCTCGTCAGTGGATGGGCGCGAGTGGCTCCCACACCATGGCTGCCGAGGGCGTTCCCGTCCGGGTGGACGGTGTCCTTGTTTCTCTTGGCTGCAAATACCCTGGTCCTCAGGGCTGGTGCTGGGCTGACCAGGCTCAGGTGCTCACTCAGGCCAGCAGGTCAAAGAGCAGGACCCGTGTGGCCGATGGGACCAGCGGGCCCAAGTTGAGCCCAGGATGCCCCCTCGCCCCAGGCCGGCAGCACCAGCGCTGTGGGCAGGAGGTAAAGCCCCCGGCTGGTAGGAAGGTGCCCTCAGCCTGGATGCCCCAGTGCCCCCGCCCACTGAGGAAACAAAGGCTGAGTCCCTAGCCCCGCGGGGCCTGGTCTTCCGAGTCCCCGCAGTGTATCTGCAAAGGATCAAGAAAACGTAGCAGTGATAGCAGTGTCCGGTTATCAGCCCATCTGCTCCCCACAGGGGTGTGCAAGGAGGCCCGCTGTTATCTAAGCACCAGGAAGCTAAGCTTCGAGAAGTCAGCTGACTTGGCCAGGGGCCCACAGCTGGTAGAGGGGAACAGTGAGATTTGGCCCCAGCGCCGGCAGTTCTTCCCACCAACACCACCCCTTTTAGCTTCCCACTGAGATCTGAACAGCCCCAGAGCCCTTGGCCCGCGGTGCTCTCCCTGTCGTGAGGTCAGGCGGGAGCCGACCTGGGGACTGCGGGCCCAGGGTAGGGCATCTGTGAACACTAAGCTTCACAGCGGGTGGGCTGGATGCGTTCAAGTCTCAAATAGTCAGAGCTCTCGCTGAACTGGGAGGAGGGAGGGCTGGCAACTGGCACCAGGCTCTGTCTGCATTGTCCTGGGCCTGACTTTTCCCTCCCCTGAGGAGCAGGGACGACACTGGCACTTGCCCTGTGGGGTCCCTGGTGGGCGTGTCAGCTCGAGCCAGGCCAGGCCGCTGGAAGCCTCGGCTGTCCCTGTGTGCACTCCCTGTCACCCTCACAGCAGCCCTGTGCACCTGCCAACGGGTGTCCCCCCCTCCCCTTGAGCTCAAACTTGCTGCTAGTCTTCATCTGGACCCCCGAGGGCCCTGTCCGCAGTGCTCTTCCTTCCCTGGCTCTGGAGGTGCCAGAGGGAGCTCCCGTTGCCGTCTGCCTTGAACGCTGAGCTTTACCAACGGCTAGTCTTCCCCTCCCGTCTCCGCTCCTCCCCCCGTAAGCTGTGTGTGTGTGTGGGGGGGGGGGACTGTCTCCCCGGCCCTTGCACATGTGCCGCCTGCTACATCCGGGGGATCAGAGCAGGGACCTGGCAACCTGGCCCTGACCCCCACGCTGCAGCCTCTTGCAGCCCACAAGCCCTGTCCAGGGAAGGCAGGGCCGTGGGGGCCGCGGTCTGCCCTCCCAGTGGCAGGGGGGCGGCTCACAAACACCCCCTTCCGTCTCCCGCCGTGGCGTGCTCTGCCATAAATCATTTAATGGGCTCTTTGGGCTGGGGAGCGGGGCTGCCTGGACAAGGAGTGGGGGTGGGGTCTTCGTGCCCCTGGGTGGGACGTGTGGCCCCTGGTCACACCCTTCCCCTCCTCCGCCCACAGGTCGCACCAGCTTCTACGAGGAGTACGGCGTCGTCCGTGACGTCCTCCAGAACCACCTGACCGAGATCCTCACCCTCGTGGCCATGGAGCTGCCCCACAACATCAGCAGCTCGGAGGCCGTGCTGAGGCACAAGCTGCAGGCCTTCCAGGCGCTGCGGGGCCTGCAGAAGGGCAGCGCTGTCCTGGGCCAGTACCAGGCCTACAGCCAGCAGGTGCGCCGAGAGCTGCAGAAGCCAGCCAGCTTCCACAGCCTGACGCCAACGTTCGCAGGTGGGCTCCGCAGCCGCCCAGCGCCGGGCTGCCCCAGCCAGGAGCAGCTTTCCGCACCCAGATGCCCTCTGGTTTGGGTTGGAAGGAGCCCGAGACGGGGTTTTCACTGGTGCATGAGAAGTTGCCCTGCCTCCCTGGCCTCCGCCAGCTTAAAGAAGCAAGTCACCTCTGGGGTCCCCTAGGGGACAGACATTCCAAGGGGGGGGTGCAGTCCACCCACCCAGTTTGGTGCACAGACACTGACCCTTCCAGGGCTCGCCGAGCCGGGTTCGGGTCTGGCTCCCACCCTTGTGGCGCTCCACCAGCCGGGTGGGCCATGGCTGGAGACCCTCCCAGTGGCAAGCTCAGGCCACAGCCCTCTCCGGCAGTTCCAAGCAGCTGGGAGCCAGCCGGCTGCAGAGGATAGGCACCGCTCACGCAGCGGCTGTTTGTGAGGCTCTGACTGGGCGCTAGGCCCTTTATGCACGGGGCTGTGGCTAACCCTCCCCTGCCGCGCCTCACCTGTGCGCACGCTCAGCCCGAAGCAGGTACATTCTGATGCCCACTTGAAGGAGAAGAAACGTGACTTGGTAAAATTGCAAACACTTGCCTTAGTCCTGCAGTAACAGCATGCGGGGAGACCAGGCCCGGAGCTCAGGTGTGGGTGCTCCAGCATTTGGCTTACCTCCGTTGCCTGCCAGGCCCCTTCCCCACGCCCACAGCCCACCGGCCTCCTGCCGAGAGCCCAGTGCTGCCCTCCCACCAAATCTGTCTTGCTCAGACTCATCCTCGATGCGCTACCAAAACAGAGGCGCACCCCTGGCGGTCAGGACCCCCAGCCTTGTCCCTTCATAGCCCCTCTCGGGGCCTGCAGGCTGGAGACGCACCCGCTCTCTTTTGCTCAGGGGTCATGACTCAGAGGAAAAGAAGGTGACGGAGGGGCGTAGGGGTGGGGAGAGCGAGGCCGAGGACGGGGTTTTCCAAAGGCCAGTGCCCTGGGGCGAGCCGGGAGGGGCCCAGTCTGGCTGGCGGGAGGCGAGGGGACTGGGGTCTGGGGTGCCGTGCTGGAGCGTCACCTCCGCTGTCCCGTCACCTCAGGCGTCCTCATTCACGTGGACAACCTGCGCTGGGAGGGCGTCCCTTTCATCCTGATGTCCGGCAAGGCCCTGGACGAGAGAGTGGGCTACGTGCGGATCCTGTTCAAGAACCAGGCGTGCTGCGTGCAGGACGAGCCTCGCTGGGCCGCTGACCAGAGCCGCTGCCTGCCCCGGCAGATCGTGTTCCACATCGGGCACGGCCAGCTGGGCAGCCCCGCTGTGCTGGTCAGCCGCAACCTGTTCAGGCCCTCGCTGCCCTCCGTGGGCTGGAAGGAGATGGAAGGCCGTCCCGGGCTCCGTCTCTTCGGCCGCCCTCTGTCGGATTTCTACGCCTACAGCCCGGTGAGTGTGCAGGACGCCTACTCCGTGCTCATATCCCGGATCTTCCACGGCCACAAGGACTCCTTCATCACCACGGAGAATTTGCTGGCCTCCTGGGTCTTCTGGACCCCCCTGCTGGATAGCCTGGCCCAGGAGACCCCCCGCCAGTACCCAGGAGGAGCGGAGAACGGGCATCTGCTGGACTTTGAGTTCCACGGTGGCCAGTTAGCCTTCTCTCAGCAGCAGCTGGAGCAGCTGGTGCCGGGGCTGGGTCCTGCCCCCCTGCCCCGAGACTTCCAGGTACTCAGAGCCAAGTATCGGGACAGCCCGCTGGTCTCGGCCTGGCCCGAGGAGCTGATTGCCAAGCTGGCCAGCGACATTGAGGCCGCAGCTGTGCGGGCCGTGCAGCGCTCTGGTGAGTTCCACCTGGCGCTCTCGGGTGGCTCCAGCCCCGTCGCCCTGTTCCAGCAGCTGGCCACAGGCCACTATGGCTTCCCCTGGGCGCACACGCACCTGTGGCTGGTGGACGAGCGCTGTGTGCCGCTCCGGGATCCCGAGTCCAACTTCCAGAGCCTGCAGGCGCACCTGCTGCGGCACGTCCGGGTGCCCTACTACAACATCCACCCCATGCCCGTGCACCTGCACCAGCGGCTGTGTGCCGAGGAGGACCAGGGTGCCCAGGCCTATGCCAGGGAGATATCCGCGCTCGTGACCAATAGTAGCTTCGACCTGGTGCTGCTGGGCATGGGCACCGATGGGCACACGGCCTCCCTCTTCCCGCAGTCCCCCACCGGCCTGGACGGGGAGCAGCTGGTCGTGCTGACCCAGAGCCCCTCCAGGCCACACCACCGCATGAGCCTTAGCCTGCCCCTCATCAACCGGGCCCGGAAGGTGGCCGTCCTGGTGGTGGGCAGGATGAAGCGTGAGATCACCATGCTGGTGAGCCGTGTGGGCCACGAGCCCAGGAAGTGGCCCATCTCGGGCGTCCTGCCCAGTTCTGGCCAGCTGGTTTGGTACATGGATTATGACGCGTTTCTTGGGTAACTGGGTTGATGGTGCCTTTGCCCTCGGTTCACCCCCATGCTTCCTTTTCCCGTCCTCTCCCCGCCCCTCCTAGTCCCACTAAATGCTCTGGGCCCGGCTTTCCAAGTCTGAGACCTCAGGGTCAGGCTGCAGACGGAGAAGGACAAGACCCTGTCCCAACCCTTTTGACAGCCAGGCCTTGTCTACTTGTGGACACAGAAATGCAGAGATGGAATGTCTGCTCTTAGCAGCTTTGCACCTTGAGGAAAGACCTGCTGCAGTCACAGGCGGCATCAGCCAGCACAAAAGAAGGCGATGTGGCAGTCCCAAATCCAGGAGGACTGCGGTGGGCTGCGGTTAATCAGGGGCGGCTTTCTGGAGGCGGTGATCCTTGACCTGCCTCCTGTGGACAAGAAGAGCATGGATGGTGGAGAGGGGGAGGCCGGCATCTGCGCAGGGCCCAGCTGTGGGGCCCTTTCCACCCTCTGTCCCCCTCCTCCCCAGCCTCCCCCCTCCTGCCGCTCCCACCTGCCCCCCCTCCCCTGGCATGCCGCTCCCCCTGCCCCGTCTCCACCTCCCTTCCAGTCCCCCGGATTCTTCTCATGGCAGGAGCCGGATTTAGGGTGTTAAAAGCCCCAGAGCCTCCGGGCCTGGAGTGCCCTTTCTCAGTATATGGGCGTGTTTGCTGGGTGGGGGTGCCAGGGTCCCCCAGTTTGCTCAGGGAGGAAGCCCTGCCTGCTCTGCTCTCCGTTCGGACCCTCCGTGAACCTGGCGACATGGACTGTCACAGGTGCAGCGTGGTCGGGGTCCTGACACCTCAGGGGTGCCCAGTGGGGGTTTCCGGCCCGCCCCCCAGTCTTAGCAAGAAGCAGCCGCTGGTTCTTCATCGGGTGCTGGAGTCCTTGGGGGGAGATGTGAGGTCCGGTGGGGCCCTGGCCCCGAGAGCTGCCCGCAGGCCCTGGCTGCACCTCCGTCCAGGGACGTGGCTGATTCTCAGCCCAAGGGGGCGGCCGCGCCCTCCCTCTCCGGGCCTGCGCCCCCTGCCACCCGGGCTGCCCCTCCCGGGGCTGAGGGCCTGGGCGCTCGGAGACTGCGGGGTGCGCCCCGCGCTCTGCTCGTAGCCCCCGCGCCGGTGTCCCTGGTTCTCTGAAATCCTTAAAAAAAAAAAGTCTTGGGACACTTAATTTTTATTTCAGCTTCCCCCAAGACCTGGCGACCGAGGAGGGGGTTCTCGGGCCCCGCTCCCCCGCTGGGAGTCCCGGCGGGGCCTTGAGTGTCTGCGCTTTCCTCACGCTGCGGATTCTGGGGGTCCCGCGGCCGCCTGAGGGGCGAGTGGTGAGCGGCGGGCGCTGAGCCCGGGCCCCGGGGCGGGGGGACCCGCAGGGGCTTTATCCCCCGCCCCCGCGCCCCGACCGCCGCGCGCGCCTCCTTCCCGGGCGCCCCGCGCCCTCCGGCGCCCGCTCCGGCCTCCTGGGGGCGCGCGCCCCGCCCCGCCCGGCGTTCTCGGGCGCCCCGCCCCCTTCTGTTCTCGGGGCTCGGCCGCGGCCCCCAGCTGCGCGCCTGATGTCCCCGTCTCCGAGCCTGAGTCAGCCGCGCCGGGACGTCCTGTTCCCGGAGGCGCGTCCTTGGCCCGGGCTCGGGTCGGGTGACGGGGCCGGGCCCGCCCGCACCCCCGCACGCCTCCGCCCCCCCCCCCCCCCCGGGCCGCGGGTGTCCAGACCGGATCCGCGCCCGAGCCCGGCTTTCCCGCGTGTCTCGCCTCCTGGAGGGGCTCCTGCCCTCAGCTCCGGGGGTGCCCGCTGGGCCTTTCTTAGTGCTTGTGAGCCACGAGATTGATGGCTGCGTGCTTTGGAAACGCTGGTCGCCTCCGCCCGTCCCCGGCTTGGAAGGAAGCAGATGGGCCCAGCTTGGGGGCCACCTCTGACCCTCTGGGGAGCCCCGCCTTTCCCTCCCCCGCGGCACGGGCGCGGGGTGCTGGGCTCTGCGCGAGGCGGAGCTGAGGGGCCGCAGGGCCGGCGCGTTCGCGCCTTCCGGAGCCGGTGGGCGCCCAGGCCGAGCGCGGGGTCCTGCTTCGTCCTCCCGGCCGGAGGGGCGGGCGGCGCGGCCGCGGTCCTGCTGAGGTGGAAACCGAAACCGAGGGGTCCGGTGACTCAGGCGGTGCCGGAGACTGGGCTCGGCAGACCCTGGCTGTGCGCCCCAGCACCCCTCCCTGCGCCCGTGGGTGCAGCCCGCGCCCGAGCAGGGGGACGCCGCCCGCGTGTGCCTGTGCGCGGCCAGCGAGCGCGTCTCGGCCCCACGCGGCGCCTGCTGCGGGGAGGGGGGGCTTTCCGGGTGCAGTGCGCCCCGCGGGCTTCCGCTTTAGAGTCCGGCCGCCAAGAGCTCGGGTCCTTCTCCTGCGGGTCCTCGGGCCCCACCCACGCCGCAGACACGCCTTCCCGCCCCGTCTGCCCCGCTCCCGCAGCCAGCGGGTGAGGCCGGGTCGTTCCCTGGGGAGTGGGCGCCGGGCCGGGACCCTCTCGCGCTGCCTCGCTCCTCCCTGGCCCTGTTCGCGCCCAGGCCCCTGGCGGTGCGCTGGGGCGGGGAAGGGAGAAGCGCGCAGACCTTCAGGGGTGATTTCCCACCAGTGGGGCTTGGGAACAGGTGCTTGTCCCCGCGAGGAGGGTGCAGCCTGGCGTGAGCAGGCCTGCCGCGCCAGCAGCTCTTTTTTTATCTGCAGCAGATGGGCCTGCGCCCTGGTCTGCTGGTGGAGAAGCCCCTGCGCTTCTCGGCGTGGAGACCGAGGTCTCTTCCCTGGGTGCAGGCGAGGCCGGAGGGCCATGAAAGACTCCGGAGGCCGCCAGGGCCTTGAGACAGTCACTCCTGACATCGGGGGTCGCTGAATGTCCTGGCCGTGTGGCTGGGCTGACCTGTCCTCTGCTGCTGCACCCCCTGCCCCCACCCCCAGCTGCCCCGCCCACTCTGCACACCTGACTCCGACGTGGACCAGGTGGCTCTTGGGTGCTGCTCGCTGGGGCAGGTGCTGTCTTCCCGAGGAGGAGCCAGTTCCTCCAGCCAGCAGTGCCTGGCAGCTGGTCAGACCCCCAGCGGCTCGTGGACGGAAGGCGGCGAGGAGGCCCTGCTCCCAGGGTGCAGGCCCGGAGTAGCCTTGGGCAGTGGAGTTCTCACCTTCCAGAGTCCTGCCCCTGACTGGCAGGGGCCAGCCCTCGGCCCCCAAGCCCCATGCCGCTCTCCTCGCTTGCTCGGGGGTTGGCAACTCCATGTCGTCTTGGCCTCCGCCCCGGGGGTCTGCAAATGAAATAGAGGTGCTCCCGGCCCCTCCTGCTTTGGGCAAATGGCCCCAATGCCGGGACCAGCCTTCGCTTCCTGACACTCGGCCTTCCCTGGAGGGTGAGCGTGCCCGGGTCCGTGTGCCTGGGCCCGCGTCCCGGGAGGCGTGTGAGCGCAGATGTCATCCTGAACAGCCAGGACACAGCTGGGTGGCGTTCTCTGGGCCTCCTCGCCTGCAGCCCGAGGGGGGCAAGCCAGGACCCCACTCTCCTCGGCCATCCGCCTCACCAGCACTGTCCTCAGCCCAAGATGGAGACAGCGAGAAACTGGAGGCAGCGCTTGGGACACTTCAGCAAGCCGGCGAGGGGGCCCCTTTGCAGCTTCCGGGGCTGGAGGGAGCAGGTGCCCGCGAGGAAGGCGTGTGGATGCTGTGAGCCCGGACAGAAAGCGGACCGCGAAGTGGTGCTCCCCCACCCTGCTTCCCCGGGGGGGGTCCCTGCTTCAACTCTCGCCTTCCCACGGGCCTTTTAAAGGGAGGCTCTGCCTTTCCGTCCGCCGGTGTGGGGAGGACCAGCGTTCTCGTCCGTGGAGCCTGGTGGGCAAGTGTTCAGATGCCCGTCGGCTGTGGGGCTGGCCCTTAGCTGACCCCCGCGGAGGTCCGGAAGGGGCGTTTATAAAACCTCCCGAGGGCCAGGTGTGTCCGCCTCAGCTGTGGCCCCGGGCTCTGTGGCTCCTGCTGCCAGCCGTCTGGAAGGAGGACCCCCCAGTGCCAGGGCGGGGTGCCGCCTGCGGGGAGCAGGGGGGCAGGCACAAGGCAGGGAGGATGTGTAGCGAGGGGCCGGCTCCGGTCGGAGAGGGAGACAGCATTCGCCAGCACCCCAAGAGCAGGGCCACGCCGTGACTTGGCCAAGGGAGAAACTGCCACTGCTGTCCCAGAGGCACTGGACACTTACGCCCTGGACGACGAGATGCGTTCGGGACGGTTTTTAACATGCCTTTTTGTATGTCAGATACATCTATTTTTTGAACAATAAATCGTTTTGTCAGAATGCGCCTTTCCTGCTTCCTCTGGGAGGGGGCGCTGCCCCCGGAGAGGAGGGTGCCCTGGGCCAAACCAGCAGCTCCTGGCAGGGGCCGCCTGCCCCCTCCCCGCCGCCCCACCCCCCAGCGCTGCGGCATCAGCGCTCCAGCCGCCATCAGGCCCGGAGCAGCTCCGCCTGGGAGTGGGCTGCCGCGTACCCCCTTCCAGCAGGGAGCAGGTGGTCCGCAGCGCCTGCCTCCTGGCGCCTTGCCTCAGGCCTCGTGGCCTCGGGCTGGGGTTCCACTTTATTTCACGTGGGCCCTGCCAAGGATGGGGCTGGGCATGCTCTCCACGGGCAGCACAGGCTGTGGCCGCCTGGGGGCAGCACCCTAAAGACAAGCAGGAGATTGGGGAGCCAGGGTGCCAGCCCGCATCCCCCTTCAGGAGTTCCTGGGGCCCCGGCCCACACTCCGGCTTTCCCAGACCCTGACCAGGGCCGCATGCCACCTTGTTCCTGGACTTTGTCACAGACTCCTTTGCTTGCAAGTGACAGAGCCCCAACTCAAAGTAGGCTCAGACAGGGGGGAGCATGCCCAGCCCCCGAAGGCCCCCTGGGGATGCTGCCGCCTGCAGCGGCTGGATGGTGCGGGTGATGTCCCTGGATGGTGCAGGTGATGTCCCAGGAAACTGCCCGGAGTCCCTGGCCTCAGGGCGGCCAGGTTTAGCAAATAAAGCTTCCGGGCACTCTGCAAAACTTGAATTTCAGATAAAGAACAAAGAGCAGGCAAATGGGTAGAAGTACGCCTGGTGCCTCCTTTGGGGCACACAAATACAAAGCATTGCTTGTTTATTTGCAATCCAAATGTGCTTGGGGTCCTGAGTTTGACTTGGCCCCCCACTGTGTGTGCCCCCTTGTTCTTGCCTTTCCTGTGAGGGAACGTGGCTGCCAGGGCTCTCGGCATCCAGCTGGCCTGGAGAACAGAGGAGAGAGGGCACTGGCTCCTGGCCTGGACACCCCAGGAAGACTGCTTGGGTCTAGCCTGGGTCCTCTGGGGGCAGCACCAGGAGAGCCCCCCGGCCACTTGTGCCAGCAGCCCCAGCCCCGGTCCTCGCCTGTGGACAGTGGAGCTTCTCTGCTTGCTGAGTGCAGGGCTGGGCTGCCTTGCCGCCACCTGGCTGCCCCCAACCCTCCTCGTGGGTCTGTCTTGGGGTCCATCAAAGGATGGGGCCGGAGGTGCCTTGTCTGCCCCCCGATGTTGCACCCACCATTCCCCAAAGGAGCAGATGCTGTGCCCAGACCCACAAGGGTCTGAGGGGCCAACAGCAGAGCAGAGAACTCCCAGCTCAGCTCTCCACGGCGTCGGCCTCGGCGGCCAGCGCAGTTTCGTTAATAGAAATAACAAGTCTAACAATTGTTCCATGTCCGGGAGAGGGAAATGTTCCTAATAGTTATTTCAGAAACAAGTTATCCCCCAAGAAACCCAAACCCAGAGTTTCGCCTTGGCCTGCTGCCACCTCCCCAGCCTCAGGGAGCCCTGGAGGAAGGAGCCAGAAGGAGCCAGAAGCTCCGAGGCCACCCAGCGCCCCAGGCCTCACGTGGTTTGACTCCTCGCAAATACCAGGCCTTACTGTGCTGCCAGGGCGATGTTCACAAAACCCTAAGCTGGGCGAGGAGGGCCCTGGGTACAGTTGCCCATCTCTCGAATTTGAGCGACATTTCTGGTCCTCTTGGGCAATGCCCGGTCACCTGAGGCCAGAAGCCCCCTGGACTGGCCCTCGGGTGACCCTCAGCTGCCTCTCCCAGGGCAGTGCCCCCACTGTCTGCCCAGGTTACAGCCACTGCCCTCCGTCCCCTCCTGGACAGCCCTGCGTGGGGGGTGTCCTGGGACTCCAGGCAGGCTGCGCGTGTCTCTGTGTGTGTGCATGTGTGTATGTGTGTCCCGTGGGAGGGAGTGTGTGCTGCCTGGTAGGAAAGGATCCCACAGTGCACTGTGCTTCGGCGCCTGTGCCCCAGGGTGTCATGGGGACTTGTTCACTGCCCCCGTGTGCCCTGCGCATCCCGTGCCCTAGAGAGAGGAGGCCCACCACGGGCCCGAGCCCTAGGCCTCCCCAGCACCCCTTCCCTGCGTCTCTGGTCACAGCTGCCACCTCTTCTCCGGAAGGAGGCTGAGGCCAGGCTGCACCCGTAGGCCCTGGTTACGGGAGGACCAGCTGGTGGCAGCAGCGGGGCTTCCTGTCTGCCCTCGTCGGTGCTCGCTGGAGGTGGCTTCGGGTGGTTTGGGTGGAAAGTTTGAGCATCGCTTCATGGGAAGTCATCAAGGGGCTTCTAGCTGGGGAGGCTCTGGCTGCAGTGGGAGGTTTGGTCAAGGGGAGGGTGGTCGGAGCTGCCAAACCAACTCACCAGTGGAGCCACCCACCACCCACCACCCACCCATATCCACCATCCTTCCCCCCAACACTCTCTAGCACCCCACCCCCTCTCCACGCATCCCTCCCATAAGTCACTGGCTGCTTGGCCTCTTGCGGGGGGGGGGGGGGGGGCCTGGAGTCACAGCTATGAACAAGGCTGGCGCGGTCCCCTCTTTCCATTGCTGGGTGTCCATGGACGCCCCTCCCCTCCCCCTGGCCCGGCGAGGGCCCTGTGCTCCTCTCTCCAGCCCGCTGCCTGCCGGGTGGAGCAGGCCCCCCCCCCCCAGGGCTGCTTCACTGAGTCGCTGCGCTCAGCATGGGGCAGGCTGTGTGGCAGGGGGCGTTTCCTGCCCTGCGTTTTGCATTAATGGAGAAGCCCCCGCGTCAGCCTCCCGGTTCCCTTCCTCGCTCTGCCCACACAGCCGGGTGCCCGGTGGAGGGGGTCCCGCCAAGAGCCGTTTCCTTTCCAGCCCGAGGCCTGTCCCATCAGCCGGCGGCTCCGCTCACCCTGAGGCTCATTTCCCGCGCCCACGCTGGGAGCGAGGGTGTGGGGGCCCCAAGGGGCTCGGCCTTTCCACACGTGCTGGTGCGCCGTGGGGCTGAGGGTCTGGCTCTGGAGGCCGATGCCCAGGGAGCGCCCGCTTCCTCGGTGACTTCCTCCCGCTCGGGGAGAGGAGAGAGCGGGAGTTGGACACAGGTACCCACGAGCTGTTCCTCCGACCCCTGCGGGTCCCGGTGCCACGACACCCGCGTCTGTGCCCGGGAAACGAGGCCGACACGGCGTCCTCGGGGGCTGCAGCCGACCCCACAGACCTCGGGGCCGGCCCAGCGCGTCTCCAGGGAGAGATGGCCTGGGCGCCCCCATGAGTGGTGGGTGAATGCTGCCAGCTGGCTTCACACGGCCCCGGGGGGCGCGTTGGGTGGCTACTGTCTACTAGTGTTGGGCTAAACGAGGCACAGGGCAGAGGAGGAGCCGACCTGGGTGCCTGGTCTGGTAGGGGAGACACCAGGCCCCCGGCCATCACAGGCTGTCTGGGAGGCTTGTGGGTGCCCGGTGGAGGGGGGGCACCTACCCACCCAGGGGGGCGTCACAGATACCTCTCCAGGAAGGGACGCTCCAGCTGGGCGCCTGCTTGGGACAGGGGCCAGCCCTTCCCGCCCTGGCTTCAGCTCGCTGGTGAGGGGGCTGAAGCTGCCGCCCCCGGTTCTGATGGGTCCGAAGGGCTGTAACCCCAAAGCCTCCCAGGGATGGGAGGATGTGCTACTTAGTGACCTGGAAGCCCTTTGAGGGCACAGAGCCTCCTGGAGCGCCCCTTTAAGTGGAATCATGCGGAGAGGCCCTGGGTCCAGGTCTCAGCACAGCTGCGCGGGGGACCAGGGCCCTCATCCCCAAGGGGAGGCAGAGCATCTCCCCAGGCCCTTGCTGCAGTTCCCTGTGTCTTTCCAGCTCCCCGCCCCCCAACTACAGAATCGCCTTGAGCAGCTTCCTGCAGCCCGCCGGGCTGGCCACGGGGAACACGGGCTGACAACCGTGGAGATGGCCCTGGCTTGAGGCATCCGCTGCAAGTGTCTCCCAGATGTGGCTTCCAGACAGCTCAGCCCACTCGCGGTAAGTGCCAGCTGCCTGGGTGGTCCGGCGTCAGAATGAAATCCAGCGGCCAGAAGGAGCCAGGGTTCAAATTGCCACCAATTTCCTGAAAGTTCCTCCTGGAGCTCCAGGCAAACCCACTGGTCGAGTGGGGGAGAGAAACAGACCCCTCGCTTCAAACCAGATGTCAGCCTGTCCTGAAGCAGCCCCCCCCCCCCCGCCCCCGCCCCCCATCCTCCCTGCAGGCGGGGTCAGGCCCCAGCCCCGGCCTGGCCAGATGCGCGAGACCTGTGCAGAGGGTGCAACTTCTTAGCTGGTACCTAAAAATACTGACTTGGGTTTTTTCTTTAAATAGAAAAGAAGTTCACCTCACCCCACCCTGTCCTCCTCCTCCTCGTTCCGAGTGGGCACCCTGGGGACCTCACCCAGACTCGCTTCCTGAATGCTGAGCTGCTGCGGCTCTTGGGGGGGCAGAGGGCGAGGATGGGTGTGGGGAGCGGGCAGAAGGGGCAGATCCTGAGGGAGGATTCCAGGGAAGGCGGAGGGCCTGAATGGTGTTTGGCTGAGCCCATATCCCAGGGTGCCCTTCATCCGGGCAGGCGCTGGGCATCTCTGTGGCACAGAAATCAGAGGACAGGAGCAACCGGGGGATTCGTGCAATGAGAAGGGAGGCTGGGGGCTCTGGGGCCCGGGGTCACTGGGCTGCCTGACCTCACCTTCGCTGGTCCTCCACGGACCTCCCTCGGGGTTGGGCCCCGGGACTCTGTGCTCCGTGCTCTACCCGGGCCGGGGCCTGGCTTCACACAGGTCCTTGGGCAGGGGCCGTGAGCTCCCCCAGGGCCTCCATACAGTCCAAAGGCTGACTTGGTTCCAAGGCGCCCATCCGATGGGACGCTGGACAGGAAGGCTCTTGTGCGCTCGCTGGAGCCATTTCCAAGACAGATGGTTAAGGGGAGAGTATGGAGAGGGACCCCCGCGCACCAGCGGGCAGTTAGATGCTGCAGACGCATCCACGGACGCACGGGAAGCTGGCCAGAGCGTGGCCTCTGCGGCGGGGGCTGGACTGGGAATCCCTCTTGTACTGTGAGAAACTCCTTTCCTTGATTTGATTTATATTTTGATCAAAATAATGCGTGCAAATTGTTTTTAAATGTCAGAGTGCTGTACCCAAATCTATAATTGCAAGACCTCCTATCCTGAGATATACCTTATAAAATTACCAAGTCAGTGATCAAGAAAAAATATGAAAGGCTGCTCGGGAAGAAAAAAATTGAACATGCAAAGACACCTGGATCAGCCTTTCATGAGATTTCTCTGCAGAAACTCTCAAGACCAAAATATCAGAGTTCAAGAAAAACAACACCCCCAACAGTTTCCTGCCTCGCCCCTCCCCCCACCCAGTGGCTCCCCCCACGAAGTGACTCCTTGCAGTCCTTTTTAGCTGTTTTTTCTGCTTTTACTTGCTGTGTTTCTCAGTCCCTTGCTAGTTTTTATTTTTTTTGCTTTTGATATTACCTAAATACCTGAACTCTAAGAAGTTACATAGAATAAATGGTTCAATGCTGATTTCTTTTATATATTTATTTATTTTGTAGAAGAACTGGGGTGTAGGCCAGCGGTATGGGGGGGGGCGGTGAGGGGATTCCCCAGAGACAGAGTGGGGAGCAAAACAGGCAGATCTACCGAAACACTGCTGAGGGGAGCAGCGGGGAGACAGGAGGGGTCTGCTGCGCCCTGTGGGTCAGCTCCCTGGCTGGGGATGGAACTCAGGCCGCAGTGGGGATAGCGCTGAGACTTAACCCCTAGGCCACCAGGGAGGCCCCAGGATGCTGATTTCTGAGCCAGGCTCTGCCACTTACTACTAGGGCCGCAACAATTTCTCCAACCCATGCTTCAGTTTCCTGCTCAAAAATGAGGAATGGCAGAACGTACCTCATGGGACTTGTAAGAAGAGCAGATGATTGACATGTGCACGCCAGGCCTGGCCCACAAGCTCTCAGATGTCAGCCATCACCAGCGCCGCCGCCACCGGGGTAAGTAGGGCAGAGGCCTCGGGAGCCATGAAGGAAGTGAGCAGGAAAGAAGCTTCTCCCAGCATTCCCTCAGGGACCACTGGCAGGACCAGCGTTTCTCACCCCGTGGTAAAGGTGGGTGGGTGCTGAGCTCTCCCACAGCAGCTCAGTGCTACTTTCTTGGGGTCTCTGGGGGATATTTCCCTGCAGGCCAGCAGTGGGGCCGGGGCATGTCTAATTGCAAAGCATCCAGGGCCCCGAATTTCCTCATGCCTTCATCTCTGTTTGATTAATCTTGCTCCCCAAAAATGTTTTTAGTCAACACATAGGGGTTGAGGACTGCAAGAAGTTAGGCTGTTGTCTAGGAGTCTAGTGTGTACATGAGCTCTGAGGCAGAGCGCAACAGGACGCGACGGTCGGAAGGGATGGGAGCTGGGAGCTGCAGGAGGAGCAGGGGATGACCCTGGGAAGCCGGCAGTGCTTCCTGGCAAGAGGGGGCGTGGGTTTTGGAGGGGCTGAGGAAGGAAGGAAGGTGGTGGAGCCAGAAGAGGTGGCAGAGGGCACCGTGTGAGGCTGGCGGGCGGGTGGAAGCCAGACTACCTCGGGTCTGTGGGCGTGCTAAGAATTCCAGATTAAGACCTGTGGCTGGGGGCGGGGGTCCATGCGCAATAGAGGTGTTGCAAGGATCGCTTCTGCTGAGGGTGGAAACGGATGGACGGAGTCACAAGTGCCAGCAGGGCGGTGGTGAGGACGCCTGCTGCTCAGGCCAGCCAGACGTGACCTTGGCACCCGTGTTCCGGGGCTGTCATTGCAAGCGAGCACACGCTGGGGGGCCTAAAACAACAGATGTTTGCTCTCTCACAGCTCTGAGGCCTTTACTCTGCCATCCTGATGTGGGCAGCGCCTTGCTCCTTCTGAAGGCTCTGGGGGTGTCCCTGCTGCCTGCCCAGGGCCAGTGGTCGCTGGCCACTGTGGGGGTCCTGGGCCTGTGGGTGCATCACACCCACCTCGCACTCACCACACAGCCCTCTCTGTTCCAAATCACTCTTTATAAAGGACATTTGTCATTGCATTAAGGCGCGCCCTCAGCATGACCTCTTCCTAACTTGATGACTTCTGGAAGGACCCTGTTTCCAAATAAGGCCACATCCATAGGTTCTGGTGAGCAAAAATTTGGGGGGACACTAATCAACCTCACATGGTGTGGCATTGGGTGGGGCTGGACCCACTGTGGCCCTCTGATATCCCCCCCTTCTTTTGACCCTTCCGCTCTACCTTGAGCCACTCCTGAGAGGCGGTACGGCTCACGACCCCGCCAGGCTTGTCACCAACTCCACAGGCCTCCTGTTGGCGGTTGTGCTGACCCTGACCTTTGTCCGGGTGCAGAGAGGATGCTCTTACCCTTTTCTCTGCCACTCAGCGCTCCCACTACCCCGGCTCTTTGGTGCCAGCTGGACCCGGGCCAACATACACTGCTCGAGCGTTGGCCACGCTCTGGGTTCAAGTCCTGGGTCCGCCACTCACTGACTGGCAGCTCTGGGAGACCTGCGTGACCAAGTCCGTCTCAGTGTCCCCAAGTGAAATCAGAAGCTCCACGCATGGAGCAGGGCGTATCGACAGCATTGAATAAGTGTGAACTTTGAATATGACGACTTGAGTACCTTCATTTTTTTCTTCTTCCAACCTGATCTCCCCTGGAGAGAAGGATCCAGGACATTCCTGATCAGCCCTGTTGAGGAAAGCCCAGCAGGGCCAGTGCACCCGTTCCTGGCTCCACGTGGAAGGGCAGGACGGGGGTCTGGGCTCTGGAGGTGTTTCCCAGGAATCGGCAGCGCAGGAACTGGCTCATTCCCTCTCTCCAGACTGTGCCCTCGTGGAGTCAGGGCTAACTTAACAAACTTCCAGCACAGAGTAGGGTGTCCTACAGCTGGCTCCCAGGAGGTGCTCACTGAGTACATGGGGCTGGGCCCCGCCGCCCCCCCTGCTGGAGACAGGCCATCCTGAGGGGCGGGGGAGAGCAGAAAGCCTGGGCCAGTGAGTCCGGACTCATTTCAAGGTCTAACCCTGCTGTGTGGGGCAGGAAGGAGAAATGAGTCCCTGGCTACTGGAAATCCCTGCTATGTCATTTGGGACAGAGGGTGAATTTTGTAGAATCTTTAAATAGAGTCTTAAAATTTGAACTAAGGCCACTGAATACAGGTCTCTGTTCAAAGAAAAATAGACCATTTAGAGGAAATGATTCATTATTAGCATTCGTTACCATCTGAAATAATCTCATTTACTGTGTATCACCTGCCTCTCCTACATAAAGGGAAGTTCTCTAAGTCCCCCAGACCAGATCTATTTTGCTTTCTGCAGTCCCCCCTCATCCACAGGGGATATGTTCAAAGACACCCGCACCCCCAGAGGATGCCCGAAAACTCAGGTGCTACTGAACCCTGCACATACTATGCTTTTCCCTAACATACATAATTAAACTCATGATAAAGTTTAATTTATAAATTAGGCACAGTAAGAGATTAACAATAATAACTTTTAACAACATAAAACACATTATAATAATACCATAACAAAAGTTTTATGAATGTAGTTGCTCATAAAATTTTTTTACTGTGCAAAATATTTTTGGAACACAGTTGGTCATAGGTGATTGAAACCATGGAAGAGGAAACTGCAGATAAAGGGGAGCTGCTGTCCCCCCCACTGCTGTGCAATATCCATTCATTCCTCAATATTTAATATACAGGTCAATATTGAGGGACCAAGGGAATAAATACTTGGAGAATGACTCACTTCTATTTTTAATGGAATTTTATTATAATTTATATCATTTATTATAATTATTGATATAATTTATGTTGAAGGTGGTTCCCTGTGGGGGGAAATACACTGAAAGAGCTGAAGTCATGCACTGGGATCATTTTTGAAGAATTTTGCAATTTATCACAAGTCCAAGACCATCGATTTATTGATTTGTTTTCAACATCATGGGAACTCTCCTCGAGGTTATTTATCAACCAGAGTCTCATTTAAAGCTTCGGAAACTGACCTGGATCTTTACCTTCGTTCTCAGCAAACCTGTGTCTGATAGAGCTACACTGCCGTATCACACTTGGCCAGCAGGTGTCACTGTCTAATAATATGTGATCCTAGGGGCCGCCTCCAGCCATTTAAAGCCAGAGTTTATGAACTGAATCAATGCACTAATTCCTGAATGCTCTGCAATCAAGGTTCTGTAAGATGCGTCCACCCTATTTCAGTTTCACTTCATGACATGAGTGTGTCTTGTGATAGGGATGCAGAATGGGCCTGAATTTTATTAATAGGTTTCCCTGTTCTTTCTTGTGCACTGCTGTGATATGGAGTCCATACTTTTCTAGGAAAGCCCTTGCTCTCTTTTTTCTCCCTTATTTAGAATTTATTCAAAAAATAGTTAAAGGTGGGTGACAATATCAACATTCAGGCCAAAGTCCATGATGAAGCCCCCTCTTAGTCACTGATCAGAAAGAGGGTTGAGGTCGCACCACCATCTGCTCTCATGGGGCTACTTTGTGGGTCTCCCTCAGATCCTAGATTTATTTATCCTCTGCTGGAATTGACTGTGGTTGTGCTGTGGGTTGCCACGCTTGCAGGCTTGTATTGTTTCTGGAATTTTTGTTGTACCGAGGGTAGGACATTTGATTTGGGATCATAACTCAAAAAATCTTGACTTCTGAGCCATGCTGGAAGCTTCCTGAACGCCGGTCCTGTGTCTTGTACATCTTTGTATTCCTGGTTCACAGTGGGTGCCCAGGGAATGGCCGTGTGTGTGTGTGAGGGTGTGCAAAAAAAAAAGTTTCTTATTATTTATTAGAAATTACAGTGTATTCAAAGCTACAGTTGTTTTCTGCAATTCTGGCTTAAGTTGACAAGTGATTTTTTCTTTTTTTAACCCTCCACCAAACCGCCCATGCCCATATCCCACCTGCCCCCTCCCGCAACACCCCCTTTTACTTTCTTCTACTCCCTCTGGTAACCATTATCCTCTTTTTGCTGAGTTCAAGTTTTATTCCTTGTAGAATTTTTATTTAGGAGAGAAAATTCTCAGAAAGTTTTAAGTCATTTGCTCAAGGTCACACAGCTGGCGCACGGCTGAGCTGAGGTTGCCCTGTCATGACTTTTAACTCCAAATCCAATGCATTTACTCCAATCTGCGGAAGGGGGATTCTGACTCAAGGGTGTCCACTACATTCGTAGATAGAACTTTCATCACCAGATAAAGCAGCTGATGCTAGTCTGCTATCTGATCATTTCTCCCTTTTATTTTGCTGAAACAGATTAGAGAAATGAGCAAATTGTGCTAATGCAAGTGATGAAATGGGAGTGGGGGTGGACTTGAGGGGGTGATACCAGGAGGAGCCCTCCCTTCCCCACCCCACTCAGCCCATATGATCACGCACAGATACTTGGTTTAAGGTTTGAGTCAGACTTTAAATTCCCGGATGGTGTTTATCAGCGATGTCACAATATTGCCAGATTATGTATCTTTTTGACAAACAATCATCTCAGCACTGATAGGATGAAAAACATCCCCCTGTCATACAATCTGGCCCCCACAGTTGCTCACCACGGCTCCCTGCTGCAGCGGGTCCCTGTGGTGACAGTTGCGTGGCCTCACCCGGCCTACCTGGCCGCTGGCCTGGGGGAGACGGAGGCTCACGCCCCGGGACTCCTCTGGGAAATTTAGGTGGACTGGATCCGAGCTGAGAATTCCAGATGAATGAGGAAGGAAGGAGGGGGTATCGGGACTCCAAAGTGGGCCCTCACATCAAAGGTGGGGTTTCTGGCTTCACATCAACAGACCCCACGACCTGCATCACATAGTATTTGCCAGAGGATTCCCCAGAAGGTCTTCTCATGGATAAGGGGAGGCACGGGTTCCTTCCACTCAGGAAAATTGTTGGCATCGTGGCCCCCGGCCAAGTGGCCACAGCAGCTGCCCCGCACAAGGGTTTAACATGTGGTGCTGGTGAGCAGCCCCCACACACCCCGAGTGCAGCTGCTCCTCCAGGAAGCTCACAGAGCCAGACAGAGGCCCTGGGCTCCTGGAGAAGACACCACTCAGGCCCACTGGTAACTGGGAAAGACCCCCTGCCACTCTAGATGTTTTCTCTGTGCCCCCAAGTGCCATCAGGTTCTGGGATGATGAACAGTTTTCAAATCGCAAAGTGTTTGGTTAGAGGGAGTCCCCTGGTCTTTTGAATTTAAGCTCTTCTGGGTCGCCGACAGTGGCTGCCCACCTGGCCGCCCTGGGTTCCATATTCTAGAACCACAGTGTCAACTGAGGAGTCACGATACCCGCTGAGGCCCACCGGCCCAAGGCAGTCAGGATTTTTTTCATGGATAATAATAATACATTCAAATAATTGTTGAAAACAGAAAAATGAGGGGGGAAAAGGCCCAAAAAGGGAGTCATTAATAAATACACATGGGAAAATATTTTGCTTTTCAATTATTAATGCATGGGAGGGATATGTATAATTCAGTAGCACAGATGATATGTAATTAAAATAATCAGTGCTGATGAATGTGCACTGTAACCAGCACGCCACTTCTCGAAGGCAACAGACTGGCTGATAGACTTTGTAATCCACTTGGAAAATGTAAATTAAGTTCATGTAACTTGATTCAATTTATTTTTGCCTCTGCACATCTGAGGATTTTGTCCTCATGTTTTATGTGAAGTTACTCACAGAAGTTTGATTCAATCTGCCAGCAGAAAAAAAAATGAAGTCTTTCACTAAAGGGAATCAAATGGTATTCAGTCGCAAGATAGTCAGCATTTACAATAAAGTTTTAAAAAGCAATGTTAACTGAAACTCCATACAATCGATACAAAATAAAATGTGAATAAACTACCTAAAAGGTACAGTGACTGGTTAATGACACAGAAACGGCACCAGACATCAGGGATTACCGTCTTGCATTTACTTCTTTAAACTTCTTGCCATGTGCTGACTGGATGGAATTTGGAAGAAAAAAATTTTTGAACATGTCTCAAGTAATTACATGATCTGAAAACACCCCTCTCTTTATTTCTTCACTCCCGCTGGCCGCTGCATCTGCCCTCACCTGGCTTTGTGTGTGGAATCAGCTGCCTTGGTGACACCAACTCTTGGTGCCTCCACTGAGAATGCCAGTCTCAGTTCTGCCTGGACTCCTGCGCAGGGGCTGGCTGCTGCTGAGATGCCCTGGGCACTGCGTGGCCGCTCGGGGAGGATGTCCTACACGGGACTTGGATGGCCACGCTGGTACGTGCTGTCCGGGAGTCCATCTAAGCTGCAAGGGATCCCTGGCCCTCCATCCTGTCTCTGACCCTCCCAGACCAGCCCCTCTGCCACTCGGGTATTTTGATTCAAAACTAAACCGATTTTCAGCACAGTGAGAAATAGAACTGAGTCCCCTGGGCTCCAAGCTCTGCTGGGCAGGGCCTCGGGGCAGTGGCTGCTTCCCCTTCTTACAGCCCCGACAGGAGCCCCTCCCCCCGGCCGTCCTAGAGACAAGTCAGCTAGAAATCACATTATTTCTAAGAGCTTCTCCCATAACGCTAATTCCCGTTCCCTTCGTTGGACACAGTGTGCGTGTGCGCGCGCAGGGGGCGGGGGTGTGATGTAAGGTTTTGCTCTTAAAATGGTCTTTCTTTAAAACTTTCCCAGTTCTGGGGCGCAAGGGGCATCTCTGTTGCGGGCGGCCATAGGAGCAGCCCTGGGCTGAGCGTGCCCACCGCCCCTCCATTTGGAGAAGCCCTCGGAAGCCTCGAGCATTCGTTCAACAAACACCGCGGCGCGCCCTGCGGTGCGCCTGGAGCCACCCGGGCCTGAGACCCGCCTCTGCAGGTACCGGGACCGAGACGGGTCGGGGCGGCGGCGAAGCGGAGGAAGCCCGGGTTTATCTGGGGGCGAGGCCCTGCGCCCTAGAATTCCAGGGTTTTAAGCAGCTGGGAACGTCGGATGAGGCCAGCGAGGCCTTGCTCCCGAGGCTGCGGACACATCCCGAGCCTCCCAAAAGGTTTCGAAAGTCACTCTCGGGGAGCACCCACCAGCCCGCCCCCCGCGCCCGGCCGGCAGCGCGCGGCCCTCGGGGTGCGGCACCCCAGGCGGTGGCCCCGGCGGCCTGTCCGGCTTCCCCCCGACGCCCGGGGGGGCCGAAGCTCCGGCGCGGCCCGTGGCGCCCGGGCGGCCTGCGGGAGGCGAGCGCCGGGCACGAGACGCGCCGCCCCCCGCGCCCCGGCCCGGCTCTCTGCGCTCGGGGAGCCGGAGCCCGGGGCGGGGCGGGGCGGGGCGGGGCGGGGCGTCCCCGCCCCCCGCGCCGCCCCCGCCCCGCCCCCCGCGGCTTCTCTATCTGCCCTGAGAGCCGCGGCTCGCCGCCTCCCCGGAGCCCAGGAGTCGCGCTCGGGCGGCCCGCGCGCTCGCAGCACAACCAGGCGCTGGCGCCGGCGCCGGGGCCGCGGGGAGGCGACTCGCTCCCTGGGCGGGCGCGGCCCGGGCGCCCCGAGTCCTGCGCGCCGAGAGCGGCTGGCGGCGGCGGCTCCCCGGTAGGCAGCGCGCGGGGCGGGCGCGGGGGGCGCGGGCATCGCGCGCTGGGGACCCGGTGGCGGGCGCGGCATCGGGCCTGGGCCCGCAGGGGGCTCGGGCGGGGCTGCCCCGGGGCGCCGGGGAGACCTGCCGTCGCCGCGGGGTCCGGGGAGGGGCCGGGAGCCGCTACCGCTGCAGCCCCGAGGCGGGGCGCGGGGCGCGGGTCCCACCTGCGCGGCCGGCGGCGCGCGGGCTGAGCTGGGGGCGCCCGCAGACCGCGGGGCCGGGGGGCGTGCGGGCCCCGCCGACGTCCAGGGGCCCGGGCGCCCCGGGGCCTCTCCTCGCCGCCGTCCCCGCGACCTGCCCGAGCGCCCCGGGCGGCGTGACCCCGCGCTGCCGACTTGGTTTCGCTTTTCCCGCGCGGCCCGACCGGGCCCTGGGGCGCACCCGCCGCGGCCGCGCCTCCCCGGAGCCCGCCCGGCGGCACCCGCGGCGCCGCCCGCCCCGCCCGCCCGCCCGCCCGGCCGCCCTGGGCCCCCGGGCGACCCGACAGCCGGCCCGGCGGATCGAATGAAGCGGGAGACCCGCGCGGGCGCGTCCTGGCGAGGCGGGCGGGTCCCCGCGGCGGGGGCGGCCTGGGGGCTGCCCGCGGGCCCGGCTGTGCGGCGGGTCTGGGGAGTCGCGCAGGACCCGGCTCTGCGCGCCCGCGGGTGGGGCCGTGCCGGGTGCCCCTGGGCACGGCGTGGGTGTGTCTGGGCGCGCGTGTCTGCGGCCGTGCGCCCCTGCGCAGCCTGTCCGAGGGCGCCGGTGTGCGTCTGTGTGTGTCTCCGCGAGCGTGTGCGGAGTGAGTTGCACGTGTGTCTCTGAGTCTCTGCGTGTGTCTGTGTCTGTGTGTCTGAGTGTGTGTTTCTGAGTGTGTTTGCACGTGTAATCTGCGTGAATGTGTGACTGAGTCTGTGTTTTCAGTGTTTGCGAGTGTGTCTGAGTGTGTGTCTGAGTGTTAGTGTGTCTCTGTGTGTCTCTGTGAGTGTGCGTGTGACTGTGTTTCTGCGTGTGCATCTGTATGCTGTCTCCGGCTGTGTGCACACACGTGTGTGTGCGTGTGCACAGGCCACCCCTGCCTGTCCGGCCGTGAGGCTGCCGGCCCTGGGGACCCACCTGCCTGACTGTCCGGCCTGGCGCTCTGCGGGGGCGGCTGGACCCCCGCCCGGGCGGCTGCGCCAGCTGGGAGGTGCAGGCTCCTCGCTGCCTCTCTCCATCTGAACACGAGCTCGGCGCTGGGGGGAGCTGGCGGGGGCTGCTTCCTGAGTGAGTAATATTTAATCAAACGCTGCAGCCGGCAGCATCAGAAACTCGTCATGACTTGAGTCCTAACAGGTGTCGAGGGTAAAAGCCCCTCCCCCTGTGACTAAGGTTTGGTGTCCTTGGGAGAATTCTCTCCTGGGCAGAGCTGGAGGGGGGCCCAGAGCATCCCCTGGTTGTTGGGTGTGAGGGCTCTGCCCCGTCCCTAATGCCCCCACCCCTGGGTGGTGAAAGGCTCTGCATGAAGCACTGTGGGCACTGACAGCTTCTCCCCTAAGGAATCTGGGGGCCAGGGAAGCCCTCACTTACTGACACCTCTGTCTGGGCACCTTCCTTCCCCCACAGAGGCCCAGAGAGGGTGACCGACTGACTCAGATTGCACAGCGAGGACTGTGGACCAAGTCTCAGGAGCCCTCGCTGTGGTCCTTGGTTACTGCCCCCTGTGCTGAGGTCACGGTGGACACCTCATGTCTGCTGAAAAGTGATGGCTAGATGAGATCATTGCAAATTCTCCTCTCGTTCCCTTACTGCCTTTTTCTGCAGAGCTTGCCCCAGTGGACGGGGTGGGGTGTGTGCGTGCGGGGCGTGGTCTAATGCAGTAACTTTACAAACCTTCCTTATTGCTCCCTGACTGGGCACCTTGACATCGGTGACTTGGGCAGACTTGGCTTCGTCGGGCTGCTAGGCAGGGTGGTCCAGCCAGGGGCTTGGGTGATGTCCCCTTGGGGCTGGATGAGGCTGCGTTCCTCGGGCTGCTCCAGCAAGGCTGAACCCACCCTTCCCAGCCTTCCCAGGGCCACCTCTTCAAATCAGCCCCAGGGAGTCAGTGTGGACGTTGATTTCTCCTGGGGGCAGGGCACAGGGCCGGGTCCAGCAGGTGGAGGTCAGCGCTGCCCCTGCTCACCATGCTGTGCTCCCCTGCCCTGGCCCGGCCCCCTTCTGGTACCTTCCCCTCCTTCTGGATGACTCTCCTGCTGCTGCGGCCTCTCATTTAGCAAAACCTCTGATTTTTGTGACACTCACGTTTAGTCTGGGAATTTCGCAACAATTACTCTCAAGAAATAGGTTGTGGCTGGTGTGAATGTGTTGATGTATTTTTTTCATTCTTGAAAAGTCTGAGGAGCATCTTTATCGGACACAGCACAGGGTGGGGCGGGGGTGCCTCTGTCTTCCCAGGGGTACGCAGCCCTGTCCTTCCCCGCACATGCCCTGTGGGCGAAATCCAGATGAAAGGGGTTTTTATTCTAGACTTTGACCCAAGCGCTCTCCCTAGTCCCAGAGGCCGGGGAGTGCCTCTGCCCAAGGTGCCGGGCACTATGTTGCTAAGAGCCTCGTGGACGTGACCTTGTCTGATGATGGTGGTGATGATAACAGGAAACACACCAGCACCAGGCTCTGTCCTGAGTCCCTGACTCATCGACTCTGGACGCTTCCTCAGAACCCCCGGGCAATGGATTCTCCCGTCTTGCTGCTTCTGTGGCTGCTTGGACCGGCCAGGTAACTTGGCCGAGATCGCTCTGTTTTGGGGGGTGGGGTGAAACCCTAACCTTGTGCTCCAGGCCTTTACAGTACAGTATGCCACTCCATCACTTTAGCCTTTTCTCCAAGATGTATGTTTATAGGTATCTAAATTGACACAAAAGTAGACAGTTCCCTTACCAGCTTCAAGTGACAACACACACATAGCTTTATGCACCCGCACCTGTATGCACACACCTGCATGCACATACGCACCTGTGTGTACACACAGGCACCTGTACACAAACCTGTACACACACACCCATAGGCACACACACATAACTGTATGCACACGCAGGCACTTGTACACATATCTGTAATAAGCACACACCTGTGTGCACATGCACACACATGCACACATTCATATTGGATTATTTTGACGAAAATCTCAGCCTTGACATCAAGTCAATGTTACGACTTGCTAAGATGCACTTAAGTCACAAAGAGGTGGCCCGGAGTCCCGCTGGAGGCTGTCGGGTAAGCGGGCTCCTCCTGTCGTAGTCTTGAGGTCCTTCCTCGGCAGTGATGACGCCACTGCCCGGAAGACAGCTCGCAGGGAATCGAGGCCTCTCTAGTTCCAGACTCCCACCTTCCCGGGCCCTTTGAGGAGCTTCTTGCTTGTTTTGTGTTTTAAAAGTCTGTTCATTGCCCAACACTACAGATCAGTGCGTCCAAGGGTCACGAGACGCCATTTCAGCAGCACGCATGGGCTCTCTGGGCCTCCCTTGGAGATGGGGAGGGAACCCCCAGGGCACAGCCCAGCTCTGCCGCCACCCCCATCTGGGCCAGGCCTTCCTTGTGCAATGCGGGCCGCGGGACTCCAGGCAGCCGGGCGTCAGGGGATGTGGAAATGGGCTGTCAGCACGCGACTGACAGAGACCCAAGCTTAGTCACTGAGCAGGAGGGGGTGAGGGGGGGGAAGCTTGGGGCCTCTGAGCCCCGAGGGGTCTCTGGGGAAACGAGGGAGGGAGGCAGTGCAAGGTGTGGATCCAAGATGAAGGGCACTGATATGTGAACGCCACACGGGCAGGACTTGGGACCTGCTGGTGACAAGGCCTCCCAGCCACCCAGCTGCACACCCCCTGCCAGACAGGCGCTGGGGCCGCACGCGGCTGCTGGCTCTGCTTCAGGCCTCCACTTGTTAAAACCGCTTCCTTGTGTTACGAAGCGTCTACTTCCTGCCGGTCGGGATGGAGGCTGGCAGCCTCTCTGAGGTGGGATCGCAGGCTTTGCTGACTCGTCAGACACGGGCCGTGCAGAGGGTGAGGAATCTTGGGTGTCTGCGGTTTTCCTGGAGACTGGGGGTCATCGCTCCCCTACTGGAGCACTGGGCAAGAGACCTGGAGGGGCTTGAGCCTGTCCTGGGTGCAAGTGGTCTCCAGTGATGTGTGCAGGAGGCCTGAGGGAGAGGCCTGAGCAGGAGGCTCTGGGAGGGGTCTTCTCTCAAAGGAAGTTAATCTGGCAGGAGTGGGGTGTGAGATGGGGCGTGCCTGGGTTCGGGCCCTGGTTCCAGCGTTTTCACCTAGAACAGGGCCTTGGGCCTAGTGCTCCCACCCCGGCCTGTGCGTTTGGGGAGAGTCCACCTCTGCTAACGAGGGGGGTGTGCTGGGGTTCCCACTTGGGCGCCTGGAGCTCCAAGAACCTCTGGGAAGGCCTTTTTTGTTTGGCTTAGGGGTTTTCTACTTCCAATTTTAAATCATGGTAAAATACATGTTACTATGTACATGTTACTATGTACATGTAACTTCTTAACCACTTTTAAGTGTCCAGTCTGGAGGTGTTCATTCCCTTTACATTGCTATGAGCTGTCACCACTGTCTCTCTCCAGGACTCTCTTCATCTTGCAAAACTGAAATGGTCACCATTGAATACTAAAGCCTACTCCCCCTCCCCCAGCTTCGGCACCTGCCCTTCTACTGTCTGTCTCTGTGAATTTGACTGCTCTGGGTCCTTCAGATAAGTGGAATCACACAGTCTGTCTCTTTCTCTGACTGACTGATTTCACTTAGCATGATGTCCTTAAGGCTGCTGCATACTGCAGCATGGGTCAGAATTTCCTTCCTTTTTAGGGCTGATAGTATTCCTTTTTAGGGCTGAGTAGTATTCCATTGAATGGACATACCACATTTTGCTTATCCTTTGTTCCACCCATGGACACTTAGCGTCTGTTTTATTTATTGTAATCCTTGAGAGTTCCAGGCTGGGTGGTGGTGGGGCCTCCTCATGTGCCTTTGGGGTGCTTGTGGGGCTGCAGATGCAGGGGGCTCTGATGAGGAACTTTTTGGGATTCCACCCCCCCTAATGTGACCCACCCTGCCTCAAAGGCTGCTGCCCCCTCCAGCTGGTCAGAGATAAGGTGAGGCTGTTTGTGGGAGCTGGTCGAGGCTGGGGAGCCAGGGTCTCATGGAAAGAGGCCAAAGCTCTGGCTTTACTTGGGCACAAGTCCCCAGAGCTGCTTCCAGGGCGAGAGAGGTTGGTCTCTCCAGCCACCATCGAGCCTCTCCTTCCCAGGTCTGGCTCTCCACATCCTCACTTCCTACTGCTTCCAAGCCTGTGCAGCAGCCCTGGCAGTCCCGTCCTAACTACCAACACTCGAGCACTTTTTGGTCTACGTCCACCCCCTCTCTGCTGCTTTGTGCTGTTGACCCCACCTCCTTAGAGAGCTCTCTTCGCCCCTTGCATGCCCGCTGCATCCCCTTCCTGCTGCTGCCGCCTGGTCTTTCCTGCTTGTCTTCCCCTGGGATCCTCCCCTCTTGACCCTTCCTGCCGCTGCCGACTCCTTCCACTTCTCTCGGGCCCCCACCCCACTCAGGACCCTGCACCCCCTTGTAGCTCAGTCACCAGCATCTGCACCCTTCTGACCCCCCCCCAACTCGGTCTCAGCACAGATGTCCCCATCCCACATGCTTCATGCTCACCAAGCCCTGCACCTTCCAGCTCTGTCCCAAGAGCCCTTCTGGCTAACAGCCCAGCCCTGGGTGGGGAGCCCAGCGCACGGGGTGGGGGCTCTCATGGTGGTGTAGTGTGGTGACGGTGGCCTGCTGAGCTGGGACCCTGCCCCCCCGGGCCATATATAGTGTTGTCAACCAGCTGACCTCAATTCAAAAAATACAGTTAAAAAAGAAAAAAGAACCCATCCATCCTGTCTCCAGTTCAGCCAGCCCCCTTCTATTCTTGACTTTGGTTAAAGGAAAATATTTCTTGGCCTGATAGTTCTTAAGATTAAACATACATAAAAATCTACTGGTTTTCATCTTGAAAACACAGATTCCAGCATCCCGTGCCTTGCTAATAAATCTGGAGTTGACCCAGGAAAAAGAAAAGGCCAGCCTGCTGTTTCCTCTCCTTCCAGGCCCACTTGCTCCTGTGGTGTTCCTATGCGCAGGCACCCTTCCACCGGGTAACCCAGGCTGGACACAGCCCTTGGGGCCCCCCAGGACCGCGGGGTGCAGGACAGCCTGTCTAGACATGTGCCCTTGCTCAGGCTGCGTCCCCAGCGCTCAGCCCACCAAGTAGGTTCCTCTCCAGGCCTGCTGGATGGAGACTGTGGGGCAGGCCACTTGAAGGTTCCCAGCAGGGCTTGCAGCACTCTGGATTGGGGTGCAGAGGCCCTTCCTGACTGGTGACCCGGGCACAGGCTTCCCCTCAGAGCCGGCACTCCCCGACCGTGTGGTGTGGCTGCCACCTCCTGCGGTGGCCATGAGGTTCAGGGAGGTGACGTGTCACTGGCCCGCGCCTGCTGGGGCTGGCCGCCCCCATGCTCTCTCCATCACAGAACCCACTGCTGGGTTTTCAATTTGACCAAAATTTCCGCCTTCACCCCGTGAGAGGTCAGGAACTCCAAAACCTTGTGAGCTGTCATTGAGCCACTTGTCACTCATTCTGTCACTGAAACATTTATTGAGCACCTACTATGTACTACCATCTGCTGCGGCCGAGGACACATGGGACAGGGAGGGGCCTTGCTCTCCTGACCTCTCTGTTGGGAGGGGAGACAGGCTCTCTCCGGTGATGACAGCACCCACGTGTTGTGGGGACCTTGACAGGAGTGGGGAGGCAGGCGGGGCCCCAGGTGGGAAGGCAGCAGGTGTGGATGCGCGCGTGGGCTGGGGTGTGGCTGCAAAGTTCTGGAGGACAGAGAGGAGAGGAAAACAGGCCGGGGCCGGCCTTTTGGGAGAGGAGCTGGGAGTGGTGAGTGCTCCTGAGCAGATGGGCAGGACACGGTGGGGGGTGCTCCCTGCCAGGGGGTGGGGCTCGAGGTGCTTCTGTGGAGAGGGGTGGGCACAAGGGTGCCTGCAGGGTCAGCTCTGACTTGGGCTCTCGAGGCGGTGGCTGAGGGCCACTTGGATGGCTGTTCCTCCGCCGCTGATCCTCCTCTTCCCAGCTGCAGGCTCTGCAGCGGCATGGCGGGGTCCCTGGGCCTCCCTGGACGCTGCTTCCTGCAGCAGTTGGCACAGCCCGTCTCCACTATAAATAGCTGGGTTTCCACCACCGGGAGTGTTTGGACACACCAGATTGGTGTGCTGGTGCAGGGGGGACTGCTTTCCTGCCTCGACCCTCCAGTCCAGATGGGGAGGTGGCGATGGGGTTGGGGGGATGGGCACCAGGGGACAGGCGGGCTTTTGTAGGTCACTGTCACCAGCAGAAGAGCCACACAAGAGAGATCCATTGGAGACGTTTGGGTCCCAGAGCTGGGCTCGGAGAACCATAGCCACACCCCGACATCAGCTTTCCAGATGCTGTGGTGCATGAAGTCGGTGGGTGTCCGTAATGCCAGCGAGACCTGTGGGCAGCACGACCCACTTCACAGATGAGAAAACTGGGGCTGGTTCAGGGCCACCTGGACATCAGGGGAGGGGGGGCCCCACCGCCTGCTCCTGGGCCTAACCACAGAGAAAGACCGTGGCAGAAAGGAGGGCTTGAGATGCAGGTCAGAGGTCACATGTCGCGTGGCCTGCTGACTTGGCTTCTGGGGAGATGATGGTGCCCCCCGCAGAGCGGGGATCTGGGCTCCATGGAGTCTTAACTCCCGGGGCTCCAGTGGCCTGTGCACTGGCTCGTTATGTGCCTAGTTATGGTTATTAAAATTGAGGTGAAATCCACATAAAACTGGCCTTTTGGAAGCAAACGATTCCATAGCAATTTGCAGTCACCTCTGCCGCCTCTACCTGGTCCCGAACATTCCCCTGGCCCCCAAAGGAAGCTTCTTACCCGTGAGCAGCACTCCCCACGGCCGCTGCCCCCAGGCCCGGCCACCCCCAATTTGCACCGTCTCGTGGAGTTGCCTGTTCTGGACATTTCCTATACATAGAGTCCTCCATGCCGTGACCTTTGGCTGCTGGCCGGTTCTGCTGGGCGTGGAAAATTGAAGTGTTTCCCGGTGGAAGCTGGTTTCCTTTCCAGCTCATGTGGGGGCCACTTGAAGGGGGGAGCAGCTCTGTCCAGGCTGCTCGACCCAAAGGCTCCCCTAGGACCGCAGACACCTGCCTTGCCTCATGCCCCCGCCGCCGCGCAAGCCCAGCCTCTGCCCTCCTGCGGCTGACGAGCTTTTTCATTCTTTTTCATTGTTTCCAGCAACTTTGGTGAATGCATACATATACCTGGCGGGTTGGCAGCCCATCGACAGCCACCCTGACCTCCCCGACCTGGGACCCGGCCTCAGGGCACGTCGAGCGGCCCCTCCCCCGTCTCCCATGGGCGCTCCATGTGTCCCCGAGTGAACCGGCTGGGGTTTGGGGCCTGTAACTCAGGGAGTTTCCAGGATTGGTCCCTGCCAGTAGGACGCTTGGTGCCACTGGACACTCCAGCTGCCCATCTGGGACCAGAGTTTCAGCTTGAACAGCCTCTGGCGTCTCTTCTCCTTCCACTCCCAGTGTTTTCAGCGATCTGGCTGGGGCTGCGGGGAGGGGACTGTCTCCGTCTCATCTGGGGTCTGGCTGAGCCGCAGCTGACGCCTTCCGGGCAGGGATGCCCTGCCGTGTCCACGGCCTAGAGTCCCGCTACTGTGTGTCACCGGGCCGGGTCACTGGCCCTCAGCGGCGCAACCAGGGGGCCGTGGCTGGGGGAGGGGGGGTGTCTGCAGAAAGCAGACTGGAGGGTCACCCTGGGCATGGGGGAAGCCCGAAGCCATGGCTCTTTAGTCCCTGGAACCCCTGACAGCTCTTTCCTGCCTCCCCCCACACCGCCCCGCTCCTGGGCCAGCATTTCGTTTAGGGCGTCTCTGCTCCATCTGCTCTGAGAGGGATTCAGCCAGAACAGTCTTAACCTTTCTGGAATGCCTGCTGCGTTCCAGGCGCCGCGCTTGCCTGGTCCGTGGGTTTCGGATCCTCCTGTCCATTGGGGAGTTAGGTCTGCCGCCCCACGGACAGGTGAGACAGTGAGCTTCGGGGTGCTCTGTGTTGCTGGGGAGACAGGGTGCGTGTGGGGTGGGCCTCCTTCCACCACCTGTGTTTGCTCTACAGCCAATGACTGGACACTGCTTACTGGGCACTTGCTGTCTGCCGCCGTCACACTGCGGGGCGCGACGCCCCCGGGCCTGAGACTGATGGGGCAGGTGAGGACAGTGCCCGGAACCCCGGCTCCCTGCCAGCGTGTGGGCACAGGGGCCTCCTGTTCAGGAGCGAGGCTCCTGGGCAGGCGGGGAGGCGGAGGGCCCCCGAGGCTGTTGCGTAGTGGGAAGGGCATCGGGGCCAAGCCCAGGGCTTGTCTGTGGGGATGGTGCCCTTGCCCCCCCACTCACCCCAAAAGATGAGTGAACAAGCTAAACATCTTTGTCTCTAGTTTTCTCCTTGCAATACTCAGACCAGTGTCCCCCGGGAACCCCAGCGTAACACCCTGGCCCCGGCGCGGGGCCCGCTGGGGGCCGTCCAGCAGGTCAGCCGTGCACCAGGGCTGACACAGGCGCTGGGGGGTCTGGCTAGGCACGTTGCTCTGTAGCCCTGGGGCCACGGGGAGGCTCAGGGAAGTCCCTGCACCCGCGTGGGGAGGCCACGCAGGACACGGCCAGTTGGTGCGCCTGCCTGTTGGGTGGATCCCTGGACCCTGAGGTTAAACACTGGCTTCCGAGGACGGCAGGTTTTGAGTGGGGCTGGGGGCACCTCCGTGGATTTCTGGGGCCGAGCCCTTGGACACAACAGGAGGAGCGGAGGACCAGAACCTTGTTGCTTAATGACTCTGAAGCCTGAGGGGCGACCCAAGAGGGGTTTCGCTTGTCTAGGGGCTTCTCAATTTGGAGATTTAAAAAGCTATGACGGCAAAGATTGCCTTGCATTTGGGGCGCTTGGAGAAATCGTCCTTAGGGGCAGCGCCAGCGTGCGCGTGTCCTGATGGTGCATACATTATGTACGAACGTCAGGGACCCTTTTAAAAGGCTCTTCTCCCTGCGGAGCCTTCCTATCCGGCCAGTTTTGAGCTCCTTTGTCAAGTGTGTATGTCTCCCCCTCCTTGCTCTGAACCCCCTGGTGTCCCCCAGAAAGCCCGTCTTTCTTCCCACTCTGGAGGCTGGACGGGTGATTCCTTCATCCCTGCCTCGCTGCCTCGGTGCCCTCAGGACAGCAATGCCCCGGAGCGCCGACCCGGAGGCCCCTCCAGCAGACCCCGCGCGGGCTTTGCTTTGCTGCCATCTTTACTGTATTCTTTCAATGGAAAACCTGAAACTCACGCTATAGCAGACGCTGGCGTCGGGAGCCCCATCTTCTTGTCTCCCCTGCGCTCCAGTACTCCGGCTTGCACGGGGTACCCCGTGCTGGGACCATCAGGCTTAGGGGTAACGCGGAGGTCCCGGGCAGGCCAGGGGAACTGCTTGTGCTCTCGGGGTTTAAAACTGTTCATTTTCCTCAGTGGCTCGCACAGGTGGAAGCTGCTCCCACTCGTGCCTGGGGCTCTGCCCCCCTGCTTGGAAGGAGTGGCAAGTGGCCCCCACATGCCCTTTTACCCCGCTCCCTGCAGAGCCCCTGGCTGCCTCAGCAGAGTAGCCACTCAGGCGGGTCCAGCCGGCCCTTGTCGGTGCCCAGGTAGATGGAGTGAGGGCAGGTGTGTTGGGGAGGCCAGGAAACTAGAGACCCCGAATCTCGTGTTTTCCCTTCAGGAGCCACCAACACAAGTCGAGAGTGCCCTCAAATGCCCGCTGGACATGTTCAGTGTCTGCTGGGTCCTGCTGAATCTCCACCCACCCTCAGCCCCCAACCCCCGCCACCATGGACCTGTGGGAAGGTGCGCCCGGGCTGCCAGCCCTTGGGTGACGTGACCCCCTGCCTGCCTTCCGCCTGGCCTGAGAGGCAGGACCGCAGGGCAGAGGCCCTGGCTTTGTTCATAAGCAAAAGGAGAGGGAGAGATGCTGGGGGATGGGAGTCCGGGCCTGGACCTGCTTCTGCTCTTTGTCCAGTAAATCACACAAAGAATCTCAGAAAATTACTGCCTCGTCCCCGGTGCCCCTGGCGCGCCTGGGGCATGGGTCTTCGTCGTCTTGTTTTTCTCCAAGAAAAATCAGCTTAAGTGTCAGACCTCACCATCCTGAGGGACATTTCCAGTGGCTGGTTCAAGTCACCAGGGGCTGAGGGCTTGCTCCTCAGTAAGATGAGTTTCAAAGTGGGTCACACGCTCAGGTGCCCCCAGGGCCCGGAAGGCGGCACAGATTTAACGGTGGTGGGGGGCTGCTGGGCAGGGGGAGGACTGCGGCCGAGCAGGTTGTGGGCGTCTCAGGCCCGAGGAGCGGTCAGCATTCTCCAGCATCCATTTCCGTCCCCTCCTCGGGGAAGCCAGGAATCTTAAGCATTTTCAATGTTGCCAGATAATGACGGGGGCAGTGTGACAGTGGGGTCACACTCGGGGCTCGGGGCCGTGGGACTAAGCCTGCACCTACCTCCTGGTGCCCGGCCTGGCCCCTCGCCGCAGCGTGGGTAAAGCAGCAGGCTGGGAGCCCACTCAGCACCTGCCACGGCATCGAGAGGGACCACATTACCCGAGAGGGCATGTCTGTGAAGTGTGACAGGTGCGTAGTCAGAAGCACTCTGCCCCCGCCACCCTGCAGGCGAGCGTGCCCCGGGCCGGCGGGCGTCTGGTTCTGGGTGGGGGGGCATCACCTGATTGTCAGCTAGTTGCAGGGTCCTGCAGGGGCCTCTCACCAAGGGCAAAAGTCCTGGTATGAGGAACACATTGGGAAACCAGCAGCCGCTGAAAACAGCAAGCAGGTATTAGAAGAGATAGGATGCTTTGGCCAGCAGGAACAACGGAGCCCCCGGGCAATAGCCCCCGGTCACTCCACCCTGGCTCACACCACCGATAAGGCACCCCCAAGAATGTGCATTCCTCCACGTACGTGCACTTGCCCCACCGTCTCTGCACCTGGTTCTAGATCAATCTGAGACTGCCCAGAGGTCGGGCTGCACTCCCTTAGGGGTGAGCCCCCCTAGGCCTCTCTCACTGGGCTTTGAGTATTCTTTCTCTCATCCCGCCTGCTCCCAAACTGCTGCCCCGCGAGGCGACAGGGGGGTCGGGGCCATGCGGCTCCCCCGCTGGAAGGGACCCTCGAGAGCGGCGCTCCTCCCACAGACGGCTGCTCCCAGCTCACAAGGTTGCTGACTAATTCTCTTTGCAAACGGTTCAGTTTCACATGTTTGAGTTTCCAGTAACTACGTGGGTGGATTTGTTTCATTTAAGGGGAAAACAAAACAAAACAAAACATGGAGGGGGTTTTCTTTCCCAAGGAGCGTTCTCGCCAATTCTGGGTTTAATGCACGAGGCTCCGGGCACCGGGCGGCTGTGCAGGCAGCGGGCTCCTGGCAGGCGGTGGCGCTCCCAGGTGGAAATCGCTTAGTCATGTGCGAGCCGCCCAGGTGCCGGAGGTCGGGCGGGAGGGCCGGCCAAGGCCAGCGGCCAGGCCACCCGGGCCTGCCCAGGGAACAGCTGGCCAGGGCTCTTTCCCACAGGACCGGGGAGGGAGAGAGGAAGGTGCGGGGTTCACCGCACCTCCCCGGGGGCCTGACCTGGGAAGGAGAGGCTTCCCAGCTGCCCGGGCCCTGCTTCAGGTGAGTTGGAGTTGGAGGTGGCCCTGGGGCTTTGAATTCTGCTGAGGACAGGGTGAGAGGCCGCCCCGGGGGACAGTGGAGGGGTGTGTGTGTGTGTGTGTGCGCGTGTGTGCGTGTGTGCATGTGTGCGTGCACACACGCCCACATAGGCTCGGCCGGGTAGTACTGTCCTGCTGGCTGGGGGTGGCACTGGCTGAGGGGAGCGCTATGACATTGGCGCTGGGCGGGATCCAGGGCTGTGTCAGGCCTGATCCCTTTAGCTGCTGGTGGTCAGGGGCTCCTATGAAGGGAGGGGCTGATGATGGAGGGGCCTGCTAGGGCTCAGGGAGGTCACTGTTCACCCACAGGCCCATGTGCGTTGCCATCTTAGAGCCCATGCGCACGGCGCTGCCCGGAACCCGAATTCAGGCCCCCACTCCTGTGTGGGCTCCTCCCCAGGACGCCGTGTTTAGTCGGAGGCTGCAGCAGCTACGAGCCTGCTGGGGAGTCAGATGGAGGCGGCTGGCGTCCCGCTCTGCTACTTCCTGCCTCTGGGACCTGGGCTCAGTTTCCCTTCTCTGAAATGGGGGTGTTGAGTACCCCATGGGTGGCACAAGTTGACGATACCAGTGAGCTGCCTGGTGCTCTCCTCATGCCTGGGATCCGGGGCCTCGTCTCCCTTCTTCCTTCATGCTTTGGATTTATGCTCCTTAATCCTGGCCTCCATGGACTTGCTTCCTGTGCCTCCTGGACAGGGAGAGGGCACATAACCAGGTAACCCTCGAACAATCTGTTTTTAAGCAGAGGGCCACGAAAGCAATTGGAGGCGAGCAGAGTTCTGGAGGGGTTTTGACGGGGTCGGGGTTTACTCTCAGCAGATGAATCCAGGAAGACTCCCTGGGCAAGGTGACGTAGAAGCTGGGCCTTAGGGTATGTAAGAACTGGAGGGGTAGGGGAAGACGGAGCTGTCACTGGGGGGGGTGTGTATAAGATGCCAGAGCTTAGATGTAGCCGGGGTGTAGCAAGCGCTTGATGAAAACCATCACCAGCATCAGTGACTCCAGGATTGGCAGGTTGGGCACTGAGAGCCCATTTCTTTGGATCTGCTGTTTCTATAGATGGTGGAAACTGAGGCTCAAAGAGGTGAAGTAATTTGTCCAAGATCCAGCTTGGAAGCCAGAATCAAAATCATTGCCTTCCCAGGGCAGGTGATAAAGGGGTGTGTCAGGCCTGATCCCTGGAATGCCTGCGTGTGTGTGTGTGTGTGTGTGTGTGCACAGAATGTGAGCAAGTGCCTATGTGGGTACAAGTGGGAGTGTGTGTGACTGGGTGATAGGGTGCGGGTATGTGAGCTCGGGGCACAGCTTCCTCAGGCCACCAGGTGGGAAAAGGCCGCTTCAAAGCCGCTTTCAACCCATTTCCGGTGAGACGGGGCCGCAGTCCAGTCGCTGCCCTCAGTGGGCGCTGTTTTTCCTTTGCTGATCCTCCCTTCATTCCACCTGCTGGCTAAGGACCTCCGGGTGCCAGGCTCTGCCCTGCCCCGGGGCCCCATGGGGCCCTCCAGCAGGAAACCAGGACGCGGGCAGGCACCCAAGGGGCGTCTCAGCCCGTGTAATTCCCTGGTCGGGTTTGAAGCCGGTGCTATTCTGGAACTCCCTCGGGCCCCGAGCCTGCCCTGGAGGGCCCAGGCTGGGCGCCAGCATCTGGCTAGTGACCCCTGGGAGCTGGGGGAAGTGGGGCGGACATGTGGCCCTGTCTGCCAGGTAGGGTGGGGAGGAAGCAGCTGCGTCTCTCCCTTCCGGGCAGGTGTGGGGCGGGATGCATTTCCTGTGGCTGACGAGGGCGGGGCCTCAGGCCCTGGGCTGCCCCTGACTCTGTCCTCTCTGGCTCCTGCCCCTTCGCTGGCTCCCTGGCAGCGGGCCTGCCCTGGACTGCCTTCTGTGCCCTCTTCCTGTGTCTCTCAGGCCTCCCACCTCCACACTCAGTCTTCCAGCATCCTGGGAAGACCAGAAGTGTTGATTCTGGCCTCCAGGCTGGAGCCTGGACCAATTACTTGGCCTCCATGAGCCTTAGTTTCTAGATCCTGACAATGGGCCTGAGACTCATCCTGCGGAATCACAGCAGGAGCTAAGTGAGGACGCAGAGCGGGAGCCTCCTGGCACTAGTTTTCTTCATTCAGGGGCTTGTCCTTTGGTGCAGCTGGCCATGTGGGCAGCTTATGCAAGTTGGTGCCCCTGCCAGGCATTGGACTCAGCAGGGCGGGGCAGGCGGTGTCCCTGTCCGCCGGGGGACAGTCACAGTGTGTCGGGTCAGAGGAAGCTCAGAGAAGGGACAGACTTGGCGAGTCCCCTGCCCTGCTTGGCTGATGTCAGCGGAGAGAGAAGCTGCAGGAGAGAGGGAGCTCCTAGGGCCTTAGCAGGGGACTGCTGAGGTGCCCTCCCCGAGGGGCCCCTGGGTCTGGGAACGGGGGGACACTGGATTGGGATGGCAGCCAGTGATAGATTTTAGGTGACTTTGAAGTACAGGCGCTCCCAGGCCCAGGGGTGGCTGCTGTGGCTTGGGTGGGGTGATGTTGGAGGTCCCCCTTCGAAGGTAAAGCACTAAAGCACTGTCCAGCCTGATGTTTGGGGAAGGGAGCACCCACTTTAAGCTCCCACTGGTCCTGTGGTCCCTGGGCTGCCTGCCCAGCCGCCCTTACCTGTGCCTTTGGTGAGAAGCATATCCAGCCCCAGGCTCCCACGAAGCACCCCACTGGGGCCAGGCCCAACGCCAGCCACCTGCCCACCCCCAGGTCCAAGACAGGACATCGGCCTTCTCAGAAAGGTGGAGGGGATGAGAACTTTCGAGTCTGTCAGGTCAAGCGACATCTGCTGTGGCAGGCAGGGACCGCTCAGGGACTCCCGGGGTCCAGGAGACGTGGGCCTCTCACTTCCCACCCCCACCTCGACTTCTTGCCTCCCTCTTAAATCTGCATAGCAGCCGCTTCTACAGTCCTTCACTGAGCACCGCGTCTCAAGCGGGGGCTGCAGCAGGGACCAGTGGGGAGAATGAACTACCACTGTTCCAGCGGGGGCACCGCTGCGGAATGGCCCCCTGCCTCGCCTCTCTGCCTCCCCACAGAGGCTTCGCCCACCCCTCACTTTCCCAAGTGTTCCGAGCCGTCCTGTGATGTGGAGTTTCCGGTTTCTTCCTCTGAGCCCCCAGGAAGACGCATCCAACCCTCCCATCTCAGGCGATGGAGCAGGATGGGTGGAGCTGGTCCTGTCTCACTGCCTGGCGGCTGCCATGGTGCTCAGGAGGCTTTCGGGGGATCTTGGGGAATGTGATGGGAGGCGCAGAAACATCCTCCTGGGCAGAGAAATGGTTCTCCCTGTTGTCTCCTGGTGTCCACAGCAGCAGCGAGATGTGGAGGGAGCTTGGTTGGTCCTTGTGAATAGACGAGTGAATGAATGAGTGAATGGATGAGACTTGCCAACCCCTCGCCTACAGTGGCAAAGCTAACCTCGTGATTCTGTCAGCTCGCATCCTGATTTTGTCTGTTGATTGTCTGTCTGTCTCCACCAGGGCAGGGACTACCTAGATCTGCTGTCTCAGGGCCTAACACAGTGCCTGGCACACAGTAGCGCTGGCTCAGGCCACCATCCTAGCCGTCGCTTCATCCTGGCAGGGGGACCCGACTGCACCCCACTCTGACTGGTCACAGCTTTCCCTTTGGGGGTGCCCTGGAGGGTGGGCTGACGGCTCTTGTCACGCACGGCCCGGCTTCGAGAGCATGGAGGGCAGCTCTGCTCCCGGGAAGGGGCTCCTCCCTCAACGCAGGGACCTTGCGTCTCCCCTGCTCCATCCCATCTCTGAGTCCTGAGTCTGGGACCCACCCCCAGGCCAAGGCCAAGGTACTGACTTAGGCTGAAAAGGGTGGCAGTAATTACAGGTACTGGAAATAGTTCCACAGAACCTCCCCGACTCCGCCCCCCCCCCCGCCCCAGATGTGCCTGTGCTCAGACACACACAGACTAAGCTGAGAAAAGCTCTAAACCCTTCTTAGTTTAGTCTGCAGACGCATCCCAGACTGTGGGCTTAAACGTTGCGTTCCTTGGGCTTAGCCTTTCTTCGAGTGTCGAGTGTCTGGGTTAGTACGGGAGGGAGGGTGAGGCCAGACTCCTCACAGGGGCAGCGTGTGTGGAGGGGCCGGGGGTCCCTGCGTGCACCGGTCACCTCCCAGCTCGGGCTGTGCCTGCGGGAGGAGACCCCGGTGCCTTCGTGGAGACCTCAGTCCTGGCTGGAGAGAGGCTTCAGCCTCTAGACCCCGTGGGCAGCCGGAAATGGGTGTTTGACAAGCTGCTGAGCCAGTGAGGGAGCCAGACTCGGCTCATTTTTGCTGGATTTCGTGGCATCTAAGATCCATTGAGGGTCTCGGGAAAGTTTGCCATTTTGGAGTAAGCTGCTGCTTGTCGCTGCCCTGGGCTCAGGACCAGCCAAGCAAGGTGTTCTGAAGTTGATGCCACTGGGTCACGAGTGGCGGGGTGGGGACTGGGCGTGGCTGCACTCGTGGGACAAGGTCATTCAGCTACAGGGGGTTCGGGGGGCATCTCTGGGCTGCGAGGTGCTGGGGAGAGTCGAGCAGCAAGATCATGACCAGCGTTTGGCCTGTTCTGCTTGTCTGCTTGCTGCAGCCTCTGCCCTCAAGGGGCCTCTGTGTGCACAAACGTGCTAACTCACATCTGGGAGTAGCAGGGGGCAGAGGAAGGAGACCCCAGCTCCCGCCTGGCAGGTTTTGTTGGGCTCTTGGTAAAGACCAGCTCCCAGGGTTTAGTTCCCAGGGCCCAGCACCTCTTGTCTCGGACCTGGCTCTGAGCATGGGGCTCCGGGCTGTGTGCGCCCCTGCACCATCGCACCCTCAAACTACCCATGGAGACAGCTGTGGTTATGGTCCTTGTTCAGCAGATGGGAGACAGCCTAGAGCAGCTCTGGTCACAGTTGGGGTGGGGGTTGGGGTCAAAGCTGGGATGTGAAACATGCAGGGGCCCTCTGGAGCTGCCCCCCTCACCAGTTCTCTGCAGCTGCTGGTGTCCTTCCTCCCCAGCTTGTTCCGAGACGGGGCCTGTCAGAGGGATTTTAAGGTCCAGACTGGATAGGTGTCTGTGAAGGGGGCTTAGGGTGCAGCTGACCCCTATACCAGGCCCCTCTCGCTCCAAACCTGGGGAGAAGCCATGGGATAGCTGGGGAGACGTGTTTACAGGGTCCTGGACCGGCTTCTGGGAGGCCAGCCTCACCTTCTGAGAGGCTGAAAATTGGCCGAATGTTCTGGAGGGTGGGGAGGGCCAGCGCAGGTGGCAGGTGGTGTCTGACAGCCCATGCTGCTCTAGCCACACCAAGGGGGCCCTGGGAGGGAAGGGCCGTGCTGGTGGACAGACACCCTCCCCGGCCCGCCCTTCCGGATGCTCTTCTCAGCTCCCTGCCTTTGTTGTCTGGCTGCACCAGACGTCTGGGCTTGCATGGAGGTTCCTGAATGGGCCTTGGAAATAGGTCACTCCCTTCCCGTCCTGCCTGCCCTGACCCAGAGGTGACCCTCCCGTGGTGACAGTGTCCGTCTTTGATGCTGGCTGTGGAGGGGCAGCCGATGTCTGGGGCAGGGCCACCCCTCCCTGGCCTTCGAGGACTTTGCCGCCTGGGCAGCGCCTGCCTGATGCTGCCTCCAGCACCCCCCCGGCTCCTCCACCCCATGGGAAGGGGAAACCCGCGCTCCGGACCCTCTGCCTGAGCAGCGGCCTTTTCCGCTCCATGAAGTGTCCCGGCTGGGCTGGCGGCTGCAACTGTCTGCAGGGAACAGACCAGTTCCTGCTGGCTGGAACCGCTTGGCCAGCCCCACCCCGGGCCCATGCCCCTCGGCCTGGCACTCAGCCGTGGTGTTCCCGCCGCGGAATCACAGGGCTTTCCATTCCTGCCTCTGGCAGCCTTGGGGAGACCCCTCAGGACCCACTGGCGGAGGCCCCTGGGGGCCTCGGGAGATGCTGCTGGCCGCACTGCCCTCACCTGGGTGGGGAGCCCTGTCTGCCGTGGAGCGCTTAAGCCTTAGTCCCTGGGGAATCCAGGTGTGCCCGGAGCGGGATGCAGGGGAGCCAGTGCCTCTCCTTCCAGGGAGGTGCATTGTTCTCGGGGCTGAAGTCAGGGCCGCCTGACTTCAGCCCCGAGAGCCCGGGCTGGGTGGGTCCTGCGGGGCCCTTGGGCTGTCCACTTGGGACACCCCACCGCTACGCTTCCATGAGGAATGAATTTCTGCTGTGACACTCACAGACCGTGGGGAGCCCTGAACCCCCGGCCTCTCCCCCCCCACCTTTGAGGCCCTCCTCCTGTGACTAATGGGACATTCAAGGGGGCTCTTCCTGCCAGAAAAGGGGGCTCACGTGCAGGCTGATGTATACCAGGCCCCTGTGCCCCCAGAAATTGAGCCCAGCACCCCTGCTCAGGGCTTCCCGTTGCTCCCCTTGCACAATTTCTCGCTTTGTCCCGTGTATTTTTCTCCAGGATTTTTAGACCATGTCTTTTTTGCGTGCCAGAGTAGGGGCCAAAGCCCTATTGGATACTCACACGTTTGTGCTTTTCCTAGCCAGCTAGTTGCTGCGTTGGATGCAGCAGGGCAAGGTGCCTGGGCACAGTGCCAGCGCGTAGTAGGACTCCTAACAGTTGGTTGTGTCGCTGAATTGTGTCCTAATCAGCTGTCATCACACAGGCTCTCCTCTGCAGCGGGTCCCACGTGAGCCCCTTGCTCAGCACACAGTAGGTCTGGATGAGGCCCGGATGGGGATGGGGGGTTGCCTCCCAGGGCGCTGTGGTGTCTCTGTGCCCAGCCTCGGAAAGGTCGGTGTGGCAGGGCTTGGGTCCTGGACTCTGTGTACCCGACGGGGAGGCCAGCCGGGTGGGGATGGGGCAGAGGCAAGACAAAGGCCTGGTTGTGCCCTCAGAGAAAACCCAAACCTGGGTTTCCCTGCGGCTGAAGCTGCCAGTGCCCGCCGCCTTGCTCCCATAAAGGGAACTTTGTGTGTGGCTCCCTGCGGGGGGAGGAGGCAGCAGCGTCTGCAGCGGCCCCGGCGCCCAGACTCCCTGGGAAGGGGCGTGCCGGTCGGGGAGCCACACTCCCAGCCAGGGTAACTCCTGTGACCCTTGACTTCTTTGAGCCGAGCCAGACGGTCGCTTTGGAGACAAGTCTGTTCTCCATGTCATGGGGCCGGTGGTGTGGGATTCAGACCAAACACATTCTTTCTTGGAAAACCAAGTAGGTGGAGGTGTGAGGGCTGGGGGCTGGACTAGGGGTGCCTCGAGATGATGGGCCCCGGCCAGGTGGGCAGTGGGGGGGCCTCGGGAGCCCCGTCTGGAAGCACGGCCACCCCGCTGCTGGCTGTCCCCCGAATGCCAGGGGATCCAAGGTGTGCACCGTCCAGGCTCAGCATAGACCCGGGGGTTTTCCAGAAAAGAGTGAGCAGTGCAGGTGGAGCGGAGGGCCCGGTGCCGGTGCTGGCTGCCCGTACACCACGGCAGAGTCGGGCTTCCTCGTTTTCCAGGAATGAGGGGCCAGAAGGGCAGGCCTGGGGCAGAGGAGCTGCACACGCACCGGGGGAAGGTTCCAGAGCAGGTCAGGGACAGGCAGACAGATGCCCGAGCCCCCTGCAGGAAGGTGGTGAGGGAGGGTGGACCCAGGCCCATTCCCGGGGGTGGCATGTCTGTGGCTCACCCCGGCGTGGGCAGGTGTCTCCACGGAATGAAGAGAAAGAGCTGCTGACTCATTCAGCAGGTATTCCCAGAGCATCCACCGTGTGCCAGGCACTGGCCCGGGCCCCGGGGCACAGTGAGGACGAGGCTTAGTGGAGAACCAAGTGGACATCAAGGGCCAGTGCCGTGGAGCAGGCAGCCTGGGCCGGAGGCAGGGCTCCCCGGGGGAGGGCTCACATTCCCAGTATTTGGAAGAATCGTATGCAGCAGAGCAAGTCGGAATGATAAAAACAAGTATTAGGCGTTCCTGTAACAGACAATTCGACCATGTAAAACACTTTCAAAGGCTACTGGACATGGGGGGAGCTTTGAGGTCAAGCAGGAACAGGGAAGGAAAGGGACAGAGGGACACAAGGGCTGGGGGGTGGTATAACCCCATTAGTAGAAAGACAAGTATTCCTAGCACAAAACATAAAGGAGCGTGACTCAGTGATGCGGTAACCTTGGAATAGAGGCTATGAGGGAAGAACTTCCTGGGTCCCTGGCCCAGTGCATCTGGTGCCAGGCAGGGCTTGGGATGTGCAAAGGCCCTGAGGTCAGTGCTTGGCCTGTGCCTAGAACAGCCAGTGAGACAGGAGGGTGGGAGGTGCAGAAGACCTGAAAGGGGCCTCTGTGACACACCTGCTTTGTCCTGAGTGGAACTGCTGCAGGGTCTGAGCAGAAGCTGGCGCCGGGGGCAGAGAGATGTGCGACTGAGCTGGCTCCCAGCTCTTCATAGACTGAAGCTGGGCCCACAGTGTTCGTTCCAGACTGGGGTTTCTGCCCGTCACCACATGCAGTGGGCTGTCAATGAGGGGAGCCACCCCAAAGCAGGCCCACTCCCGCTCTAGCAGATGTGTCTGTGCCAGACTGTGGACTGGGGCCAGCACAACCTGGCCCCTGCCTTCCAGGAGGGAGACAGGTCAGACAGCCAGCAGTCTCTGGCCACAGGGACTGTGCCGACCTTGGGTCAGGGTGTGGATGCTCAGAGTATATATTTGAGGGGAACTCATGAGTGAATGTAAAGACCCGCAGGTATGGAGAGGGCAAGGGGGGGCATCTAAACAAGATGGGGGAAAGGCCAGACAGGACCAGTGTCCAGGTCTACATGGGACAAAGCCTGATAAGAAAAGTTTTTAAAAAGCTTGACTTGTGAGTCGATTGGGACTTTTCCAGCGAACCAAATCCAAACAACCTTAAGTAAAAAGCAGCTAGTGCCCTAAACAGTAAACAGGCAAAAGTCAGGGGGTTCAGGCACAGCTGGATCCAGCAGCTTAAAGTCCGGCATCAGGCGTTGCCTGTCTCTGTGGAAGCATCTGCTCTCCTTCTTTTTGGAACTCATTTTCAGGTCACTTAAGCAAAAGCCCCAGGGCTGGCTCTGACTGGTCAAGGACACAAGTCGTGTTATGTCCCTCGTTGCAGACTGAGGCTGTGTAGCCGCCCCCCGTCCCCGAGCCTGGAGTAGAGCAAAAGCTGCCCAAAGCCCGTGCCTGGGGTGAGATGAGGGAGGCCCCAGGCACAGAAGCCGGTGTGGGCAGAGGGGTGAGCTGTCCTCCCTGCCTTGTGGGGGACACCGTGGTTGTGCATTTTGCAGGAGGAGGAGGGTGCAGGGAAGGAGGCGGGATAGTCAGACCCAGGCCATAAAACACGTGTATGTGCCGAAGTCTGAGCGTGGTCCCCGGGCAGCCTGGCACATAGTAGGTGCGCAGGAGACAGGGTGACCTGTGTGCTTCAGGGGGGCCGCCAGATGATTGTGAGCTGCTGAGAGGCTCAGCCCGATGACATCTGAGAGGGCTGGGGGTGGAGGGCAGGGGCCGGGCCCGGGTGGGGTGGGGGTGGGCGCCCGTGTCTGCCTGCCGGGCTCTCATGGTCGCTGCCGCCCCGGCTGCGAGCCCGTCTGGACAGATTCGGACGGCGGAGTCGAATCCTGTCATTAGCCTTGGCTCGCGTCCTCTTGTCCGGAGGAGCCACTTCGTCCACTTCCCCCTTTTAGCTGCCGGCAAACATCTGTGGCGGCGAGCAGGGCGTTTCTAAAAGCAGAGTCACCGTGAGGTGAGGCCCTGCCTCCCGGGCCAGCACGCAGCCCCTTGCCGAGGCAGGTTTTCCTCCATGAGAACTCGCAAGAAGGTGGGTCCGGGGGACCCCAGACGGCCCTGCCTCCTCCTGGGGAGAGGGGGGCAGAGAGGGGATGTGCTCCACGGGGCTGAATTTGCTCTGCCCCACCTGGGCTGGTTGGGCCTTTGGGGCTCCAGAGATTTCTGGGGTGATGAAGTATCACCCTGTGGGTCACGGGGGGAGACCTGGGTGGCCCCAGCTCTTCAGGGCGGGCTGGTCAAGCCCCTTTCCTGAGCCTGTGTCCCTTCTCTGTGCCGCGGGGACCACGGGACCGGCCGCTGTGGAAGCGCTCAGAGCCGCTGGGAGGACCACAGAGGGCCAGCGGGAAGTGTCCGAGTGGGCACCCCAAACTGCCTCTTGAACAGTGGCTAAAGGCCCCTGAGTGGCCGTGAACATGAGGAGAGGTGGGGCCTCCCCCACCCCACCCGCGGCAGGGGCCCCAACTGCCTGGGCCTGTGTCCTCCCTGCCGGGAGGGCCAGCAGGGAGGCTGCAGTGAGGCCAGAGGCCCAGCGTGGGGACCGGGGGGCCGTGTGAGGACCCCCGCAGCCGGCATGCCCTCCTGCAGACGGGAGCTGCCTGGCACAGCCGCTCCCCGCCAGCCCCCGCCCCTCCACTGGCGGGCAGAAGTGGTAACCCCGGGTCAGCAGTCTCAGATGGGGCTTTCCTCTTTCCTGCAGTTTAGTCTGCGATGGTTTCATTGGAAAGACTTACCGCCTCTGAGTCAAACACAAAAATCCCCCTGGATGTGCCAGCGTGTTTATTGCTGCCAGAACAGAGGGTGTCTTCTCTGGGGGTCCCTAATCCTTCCCTTCCTTCTTACCGCCAGGCAGGGAGGCTCCTGGGTCCCAAGACTCCCTGGAGTCCTCTGGGCCAGGACCTCAGGGCTGGGGGAGGCACAATTCTTCCTTCTCAGATACCCCCTCTGCCTCGGCCAGGGAAGAGGTGTGCACGCCGAGCTCCCCGTGCCGAGCACCCCAGGTGCTGGGGGCGCCGTGAGCCAGCGGCTCCGGACTGGCTGCTCCTAGGGCAATCCGTTGTGCTATGGGGAGAAATTCTTTGCTTTATTTTTTTTGTTTATACTCCTCCTAATAGATTCTGAATTTTGGGAGCGTGCTTCAGAATGTCAGTCATCTGTCACTATGGGCATGTCAGCAGAATGGGTGCACAGTCTATGACTTTGGGGGGAAACATGTTTAAAGGTTGGCTGATCTGTTAGGTGTGAAGGGCAGGGTATGCTGGGGGGTGCAGGGAAGACCACCGCAGTGCAGTGCACCTTGGGAGGTAGGGCAGGGGTGGGGAAGGAAGCTTGGTGGACAGAGATGGGTCTGGGGGGCTCTGTGCTTGGGTGCCGAGTGTCTTCCTGGTACATAGGACCCTAGGGATTCCTAGTAGAATGGGGTCTTTCAGGGGGCATGGGGGAGCTTGGGGGAGAGGTTTGGTCCATGTGTCTTAGGTAGTAAGACACCATTTCCTAAGTTCTAGACCATGGCTCAGCACACTGGGCCAAATAGTAACCATTTAAGCTTGTGGACCATATGATCTCTACTGCAGCTACTGACGATGCCTTGTGGGGAGGGAGAAGCAGCCAGACACAGCAGGTAAACCAAAGAGCGTGGCTGTGTGGCAATAAAACTTTATTGACAAAACTAAATGGTGGGCCAGGTGGGGGCCAGGCTCTGTACTGTGGGACCTCTGGGCGCTGCTGGGCTCTGGGGCACTAGGGGAGGGGCCTCACAGCCAGTGACTACCAGGTAGTGACACCAGGGCTGGTGACAGTGTTGGGATGAGCATCAAGGACTTGGCTGCCTCTGCCTGGTGGGGTGCACTGAGGAGGAGCGGTGCCCTGCCTGGTCCTGCTGCGAATCAGGTGCAGGAGGAAGCCTAGGGGCTCAGAGCAAGAACTTCGGGGTGAAAAGCACGTGCAGTAAAGGAGAGGGAGGGCTTCTTTTCTTCATAAGGGCCGAGCCCCCGAAATCCTCAGGTGCTGATACTGACCACATGAGGCTGACAGGTGCACATTTGTGGCTTCAGGGGGGATGATTTCGTGTCTGCCTTCAACCCTTCTTCCTCTCTTCCCTCCTCTCTCACGCCACCCTGCTCACCTTAAGCATGTCTTCCTGCCCTTTAAAAAAAATTGTGGTAAAAACACATAGAAAATGCCCCATCTGGGCCTCCCCTGGTGGTGCAGGCGGTTGAGCGCCGTGCTGTGAAGCTGTCCGTAGCCTCTGCAGTGCCGGTTCGATCCCCGCCTCCCGGCGAGGGTCCCACATAGCGAGCAGACCTCTCCTGTCACGCCCGCTGCTCCCCTCAGCAGTGTATTTCGTCAGTCTGCCTGTTCTGTTCCCTGCTCTGCCTCTGGTGAATCCTGTCACCCTCCTGCGCATCTGGCCTGTACCCCGGTTCTTGTGTAAAATAAATAAATAAATTTTCAAAAAAAACGAAAGAAAAAAAGAAAATGCCCCATCTGTCTCCATCAGCTCAGCCGCTGAAACAGAACACCCCAGCAAATGCTAATTCTCACAGTTCTGAAGTCTGGAGCCCAAGCTCAAGGTGCCCGCGGATCTGGGGTCCCGGGAGGTCCCTGTTCTTGGTGTACAGACAGCTGTCCTCTTACTGTGTCCTCATGTGGCCTCTCCACCTTGTCTTCTGAGGACACTCATCACTCACAGGAGCTCCTGACCTAGTCACCCTCCACCAAGACCTCATCCCCTAATATCATCACATTGGGGTGAGGATTTCAACTTAGGGGTTTTTGAAGGCCGCAAGCGTTCAGCCTGCAGTACCATCTTAACCATTTTTAAGTGCACAGGTCCGTAGCATTACGCGCATGCACACCACCCACCCCCTATTCTCATGTGGCAAAACTGAAACTCTGTCCCATTAAACAGTAACTTCCATCCCCATTTCTACTTTCTGTCTCTGTGAATTGCACTACTCTCAGTACCTCATCAACAATATTTGTCCTTTTGTGCCTGACTTATTCCATTCAGCAAGCGTCCTCAAGTTTCATCCACATTGTAGCTGGTGTCAGGATCTCCTTCCTTTTTAAGGCTGCGTCATATTCCCTGGTAGGTGTGGACCATTTGCTGATCCACCCGTCCATGGACATTTGGGCTGTTGCTTCCACCTTTTGGTCACTGGACGGTGCTGCTGTGAGCACAAGTGAACAAAGATCTGTTGGGGCCTCTGCTTCCAATTCTGTTGCGTCTGTATGCAGAGAGGGAGTTCCCGAGCCCATGGCCATCCTACCAGGCTTTGAGGAGCACCGTGCTGTTCACCACAGCGGCAGCATTGTCTTACCTTCCCACCAGCAGTGCGCCAGGCTTCCAGTTTCCCCACGTCCTTCTAATTTTCCTTTAACATAAGCTTTTCACCAAAGGTTTATATACCCTGGATGCCAGCTTGTCTGTATGACTGTAGGTAGACGGGTGCTCAGAATGCATTAACCTTCCGAGAAAGGTTTTCTGTCTGTCTGTCTATCCATCTGTCTGTTCATCCATCCTTGGGGCTGCCTTTATGTTATTGAAATGCCCCTTTTGGTTACGCTGCTCTCTCCACTGAGTGAGCATGGAGATGCTGCAGGTTCACCCCCCTTCTACTTGCCACGTACTGACTTGTGGTGTGGTAGACTGGAGCTGCCCACCCGGGCTGCCTTTGTGGCTGGCAACCCACTAGCGACTCTGTAATCAGTGCCCTTTACAGGTACCTGACGGGGGCCTTGATTCTGGACCCCCCGGAGGGGCCTTACTAGCTCCATTGTCAGCTTGTTCCCCAAAACTTCCCAGACCCCTGTTCTGCCAGTGTGCCAGCAGCACCTCCATGCTAACTGGAAATCTGGGGTGCAGAGGCTCACTGCTTCTATCATGTTGAGTGTTCCTCTGTCTGCCAGGGAGGCTGGCATCTTTTCAGACAAGTTTATTTGCAGGTTGCATTTCCCCCATTCCTCCCCCCTCGACTGCCTGCTGAGGTCCTGACTACGTGCGCTGGAAGGACCGGACACAAACGTGACGAAGTATTTGCAGTCGGTCCCTCGCATGTCTTTTGTGTCTCTTTGAATTACAAGTTTTCAGAATGAAAACTAAATGGCGGGGTGGGCCTGGGCCAGGGGGATGCTGTGGGCAGGGAGGCCAAGTTGGGGACTCCTCGGTGATAGTGACTTAAACAGACTTGACAATTATGGGGGGAGGGGGCTTATATCAGGTGATAATGTAGAAAGCCTGGAGGAGAAGGAATTGGGGAGATGTGAGGTTGGCGTGAGGATGAAGCTGTGGTGGGGTACGTCAAGGTCACAGAGGTCCTCCCTGGAACCACGATGCGGGGGACCCTAATGAGGGGAACCCTCTAGACGCTGGTGTTTTAGGGGCAGGACGGACTACCAGCAAAGGAGCTGGGACAGGAGCTCTGCAGAGGGGGCTGGCATACCACGTGGGTGCCAAGCAGCCTTTCCAGGCCAAGGACATGGTCGGGGTTTTCAGATGGGGCTGAGAACTGAAGAAGATGCTTTTCTAAGTGGTTTGTTTTATTGATTCGGAGGTCATGACCTTGGCAGAGGTGTTCCCTTAGGTGGCTTGGGCCCGAAGCCAGCTTGTGGGTCCTTGCAGCCTGAGTGCGTGGAGGGTGGCGGAGGCCACAGGAAGTGTGGGTGGCAGCAGGGGGCCAACGGGTCCTCCGAGGTGCAGGGGCTGGATTTCAGTGCCCTTCACCAGGGAGCTGCCCACAGGGTCATGCTAGGCCCCGACAGCCCCAGGTGCCCACGGGGGGCCCGGAGGGCCAAGGTGCGTGGGGACCCGCCTTCCTCCGTGAGAACCGCGGGCTGCCCTCCCAGTGTCTGTTCCCGGAGCGGCCCCGAGGGGCCCGGGGAGACATGAGTCATTTCCTGGACAGCAACCTGTCCCTGCTCCCGAGCCATTTTGGGCTTGACCTTTCACAAATGTATCCGCTTTTTCAAGTCCATTCCGTTTCCTGCTGCTCTGTCTCCTACCGGGGCTTGAGTCGCGCCGGAGGTGTGAAGTGGCAGGTGAGGGCGGCCAGCGCCTGGGCAGTGAGGCCGGCCCCCAGCACACGCCGGGAGATCGGCGCCGTCTCTTCTTTGTCCAGGGGAAGGGAGGGAGGTCGGCCCGGAGGAATGAGGGGCCCCTGAGCCAAATAAATGGGCTGTCCCCTCTCTGCTCAGGCTGAGCTCCCCAGCACGGCCCCCGGGGGGCTAGCTCTGCCCATGGGCCACCACGGCCCTCAGCTGTCTTGGGAGGTGCACGGCTGACCGGCCAGCGTGCCAGGGTGGACTGGCCCTTTCATCCCGTCATTTTCCTAGGCCTTGGGTTTTCTCTCTTACTCTCATAGGCAACAAAGCATTTTTTTTTTCATTGTGGTCAGCTCTCCAGCACATAAAATCGACCATTCTGACCATTTTTAAGAGCGCGGCGCAGACGCCTTCCGCTCAGTCACCCGGTGTAAGTGACCTTCCATCACCGTCCACTCCAGAACTTTCCCCCAGTGCCGCCATCCCCACTGAGCGCTCACCCTCCCCTCCTGGCCTCCCTCTCTGGGAATTTCACTCCTAAGTCCCTCCTGTGAGGGACGCCCAGGATTTGTCCTTCGGAGACCGAGTTGCTCCCCTCAGCATCCCTCTGGTTTCTTCCGCGCTCCTTCCCTGGTCAGAATCCCTTCCCCTCCCGTCAGTCTCTGAACACACCGGCGTGGGGCTGGCGGGTTCACTGTCGTCCTGGGGAGGCATTCGTGGGGCGATCTTGAAGGTGTCTGAGCTTCGGGAGAAGCTGTGGCTCCCTGCTCCCTGGCTCGAGACTGGAGCATCCTCCTGAGCATCCTCCTGCGCTGAGCGCCGGCCTCCTGGCGGTCTCGGGGGTCCCGCGACCGTGCATCACGCCCGATGCGCCCAGCGGTGCCGCCCTCCGCCACCTGGGCTTGGGCCCACCTGCTGGGGCCTGGGCTCTTCCTGTTCCTCCCTTCACGTCTTCGGTGCTCCCCGAGGCCTCGCAGGAGAGGCCTGAGAATGTCTCCGTTCTCTCTGTCGTGGGTGACAACGTCCTGATGTGTTCTCATGCTGCTGACGTGACGTTTCTTGGGTTAATGCACTTCACATGTGCTGTTTACCTAAGAGAAATTTTTTAATTCTTTTAAGCCTACCTCCCCCGGCGCAGGTGGAAGGAGGAGGGAGGGAGGAGAGGAGGAGTTTTCTGTGTTTCCTGACAGCGTTCGGGAAGGGCCTGGGGTGTGGCCCACAGAAGCCCACCTCCTCCACCGGGTGCCCTCGCCTGAAACAAGGAAAGGGCCTGGGTCGCTGTATTCATGGACCCACTGCCCCTCCCTGCACTTCGGATGAAGTGACTGTAATTCCTCTGTGCAAAGAGCGGGACATTAGCTCCCCATTCAGAGTTCTCCCCGGTTCCGTCTGAACATCCAGGATGGGTTCAGCGTCTCTGATCTGTCCCCTCCCCAGCTGTCCCTGTGCCTGAGTCCTGGCTCTGACTCCCTGCCAGGCCAGCAAGGCCCTGCCTCCAGGTTCCAGATCCTTCCCCTGCCCCTGGCCTTGGGATCCTGCGAGCACCCTCAGCTCTCAGAGTCCACGTCCCCAGTTCTGATGGGGGCTTCTGCCAGGGTCCCTCTGCTGCCTCCCTCCCCACTGGGATTTCAGCCCTTGGTCAGCACCCCTCAGAGGGCACCCTCCTCCACCCCACCGTCCTCCGAGGCCTCTCCCAGCTCCGGGTCTGCCCTCACTGTCTCTGAAGGCCTCTGCTGTCCCCGGAGGTGACCTCATTGCCTCAGTCTCCCCACCCCAGGCTCTGCCTTGTGGATCAGGCCCTTGTGCTTGCTGATCCCTCGGTGAGAAGAGCAGGACTGTGTCAAGAAGCTTCCTCTGGCCTGGTGGTTTGAATTTTTCCTTCTGCATGTGAAGGAAGCCAGTGCACAGGTTTTTAATGGAAAAGGGCCCTGCTTGGTGACTTCCTCCCCGGCGGCTCCCGTGGGTAAGGCAGCAGGGGCTGCCGAGTCGGGCCGGGGGTCCTCAAAGGCGGAGGAGGGAAAGTGTGAGTTGGGGCTGGTTCCAGGATCCTTGGTCCCCTCTGAGATGAAAGTCCCCACCTCCCGAGAGTCTGGAAGAAACTTCTCCACCAACACCGCTTATCCCAGCCGGGCAGACGTGGCGAGGGGCTGGATGAGAGGAGGGGATTTCTGGCAGTTTCTGTCTATAGAAATGTTCCGTTTCCATCTCCAGCCCGTGAGAATCATGGTCTGAGACTCGAACCCCAGTGTTAAGTCCTGCCCCTTAGCATCCCCCCAAAAGCAGCTTCTCCAGGGGCTGGGGGAGGGGCAGGGGCCAGAGGTGGCCTCCGAGTACCCCGAGACAAGTTGGGCCTTGGCCGGTGGGTCAGGAGGCTGGGAAGGCTCCCGAGCTGGGCCCTCACCTCTGAAAGTACTGAATTGTTTGAAATCAAAATGGGGGACCTGCTTTGTGGGGCCACCACGGTGTCACCCCCACAGCACAGCCCGGGTGGGAACCTGGCACCCCCACAGGGAGCGTCTGCCTCTCTGGTCAGGAAGGTTATTGACTTCAAGACCTCCTGGTTACGTGACAGGAAACCCTCGTTGAGAGGGAGAACAGGGTGAGGCTGGGGCCAGGGTGAGGTGCGCCCCAGCTCCATCACCGCCTCCCCTCCGGTTATGAGCCCGAGGCTCCTGTCTGGCTGGGGTTCCCCACTGTGCAGGGTGCCCCGCTGAGCAGCCTGCCTGGATGGGGAGCTCCCCCATGGGGTGCTGTGCTGCCCAGGCCCAGCTGACAGTGTGGAGTCTACAGAACTTCCAGCCTCTGCCTCGGATTCCTTCTGCTTCCTGTTCCGTCTCTGTCCCTGTGTCTCTGCCCCATTCCTGTCTCGTCTGTCTTCATCTCTCTGTCTCTTTTTGTGTCTCTGTCTCTGTCTTTCTGTGTCTCTGTCCTCCTCTCTCTCCCCTGGAGGGCCCGTGGAGTCCACAGACCCTGCCCGCCAAGGCCAGCAGGACATCAGTGAGTCTGAGTGTGCGCCCTGGCGGCAGGGCGGGGCAACTCGAGGGTGACACAGTGTTCTGGTGGCTCTTCCTGTTCCTCGGGGTTGGGACCTGGTGCCATAGTCCCCATCCAAGGTCAGCAGCCTGTCCCCAAAAAAGGCTGGGCTAGGGGTGGGGAGCAGGGAGGAGAGAGCCAGCCTTGAGGCGGAGCCTGCCAGCCACCAGGCACAGGTGCAGGTCTCAGCAGGGGTGAGGGGAGGCAGGAGAGCTCCCCACAGGTGTCCCTCAGCTCTCCCCTGTCCTGTTCCATGTCGGCTGCCTCCACTTTCTGCTCCCAGGAGACTTTGGACCCAACCAAGGCTCTGGACTGGGGGCGGAGGGGCCTTCTTCCTAGAGGCGATCCCCACCCCGACAGAAGATGAGCGACTACTGGGGTTCAATCTGCTGGGACAGGAGGTGGTGGGGTCAATGTCCAGGCTGGGCGGGAAGCCAGGAGGACGGCACAGGGAAGCCACAGGCTGGTACGATCCTGGTATTTTGTCGTTTGCGGCTGAGTCTCTGCTTCACAGGCTGCCCCCGGGGCGGGTAAGACTGGGCCTGCAGGCGGCTGCCCTCACCTGCCCGCTTGGGCCCACCTGTCCTTTTGGAAACTGGCCAGCATGGCTGCTGACCAGGCCCCGAGCGGCGCGATGCTGGTCTGCCCGCCTCCTCCATGGCCCAGCCTTGCTCCCGCGTGCGCCCTGGGGGGGTGGAGGAGGTCCCGGGGTGTCTGAGGTGCAGCTGCAGCAGCAGCGGGGTTACAAACTGGCCGCCCGCTGGCCCTTGGCCTCCATTCTGGAGGGCGTTTGGAAACCGGGCCGATTACCTTGTAATTGTTCCCAGCAGCGAGGAGCAGCGGCCTCCAGTGTTTGTTTTGCCTCTGTGTTCGCCGGGCCAGTGGTAACCAAGGGCCGCTTCCCCTTGGTGACGGCGGTGCTCACTCAGGCCAGGCTGACCCAGCCCCAGCCAGGGCGGCTGCGGGGCACCCGGAGGGGCCCGGCCTCCAGCAGGGAGGGCACACGGTGCAGGGGGCTGCCTGCCTCCTCTTCAGTGTGCCCATTCTGAGGAATGGGGCTTCTCTCCTGGCACTTTCCCCAGGCACTGGCCCAGAACATTCCAGAACTCTGATCCTCCGGTAGGTGTCTGGGAGACAGTGAGGCCACTCACTGGTCAGGGGTCTCAGGCAGCCTGGATGCTTGCCGGGGCCGGGAGAGACTGCGTTCTGGATTCTGGCAGGATCCAGCATCCTGGGGTAATTCTGGGGGAGATGGGGTGGGGGCGAGGTATGTGTGGACCAGTCCGGGTCTCAGAGGCTCCCTGGCAGCGAGGCCAGGGCCGTGGGACGCGGGGGCCTGTGAGGTGGGAGGAGCTGTGTTATGACGAGGTGAGGCTAGGCTGGCCTGGCTGGCGGGGGACGGTACGGAGCCGAGGGGCTGCTCCCGCGGCTGGGGCGGAGGGAGCTCCTGGGTTATCAGACTCCGAGTGGCCGAGGGCTTTTCGAAGGCCCGGAGAAGGAACCCACAGCCTGTTCTGACCACCCCCACTCCTGGGGTCTAGGAAGGACAGAGGTGCCCAGACTCTGCCCACGACTTCTGTGGCGCTTGGCGGGTCTGGACTTGGCTGGGTAGGCGTCGCCGTGGCTGGGGACTGCTCCCTGGGGGAGGGAAGCTGCTCCAGCCCCTTCCTCTGGACGTGTTTCCTCCAGGCTGCACCTGGGGAGGCCCCCACGGCTCCTGCTCACTTGGACAGGCGGGTCCCCTGGTCATCTGGCCACAGGACCCTTTGCAGGCCGTCCTCTGGGCAGGGACCCGAGACCCACGGATTTTTCCCCGGGCGGTGCCTGCAGCCCATGGCCTCCCCGGGCGTGACCAGGTGCCAGGCACTCAGCTCCCTCAGCCCAGCCGATCCTCGAGGAAGGAGCCGACCGCCCTGCCCCCGCCAGACCTCAGTCCTATCTGGCTCCCGTCTGGGGGGGCCTGCAGCGGGGATGCCATCCCTCAGGGGAGGTGGGGTATCTGGGGGGCAGGGGCTGGGACCCCACAAATCCTTCCACCAGCCCAGCTGCCGATACCATTAGCCTCCGTGATTCATTGCAGCTCTTCAAGGGGAGGCTCGTGTTACAAAACCCGTGGGTCCCAGAGGCTTGTTTGTTGGCAGGTCTTGCTGCCTCAGCAGAAAAGAGGCACTTTTGATATGGGAACGGAAACTTGGGACAGTCAGAGATGTTCATGTGCTGGCAGGGGCGACCTGTGCTTGTGGTCGTGCAGGGCCGGCCAGGCGGCTGCAGCAGGGCCGGGGCGGGGTCCCCATGGCGGGCCCCCCCCACCGCCAGCCAGTCTTCCTGACAGTGAGGCGTCCTCTGCTCCCCTTTCGCCACTGCTTTTATTTGATGGAGAACCCAGCTTGCGGAGGAAATACCTTTCTGAACTCAGCCTGTGGGTGTCACAGAGCGGCCGCGGGGGAGCCCATGAAATGTCCCAGGATAGGGACCCCGTCACGCTTGCCCCCCCTGGGCTTGCTCCCCAAAGCTGGGCTGAGCAGCTTGCAGGACGCAGCTGCCCTCATCTTCCTCCCTCCCTCTGCCCTGATTGCCATCCTGGACTAGCCCATTCAGTGCTTATTGAGCCAATTTCCCTTTTTCCCCACTTCCTCTTTCTTCCCTTTGTGTTTGCAAAATGTGATAAGTACAACAGACGCTCCCCAGACCCAAGTTGCTTTCCCGAGAAGCGTCTCCAGAAGCAGATCCAGGCCACCTGGCTTCAGAGCAGAGACCTGGCCGCCATCCCACACCCCCCAACCTGGGACACCACAGACCTGCAGGGAGCAGACCCTGGTGACACCAAGGGGAGGGGGCGGCCTGGCCCCCCACCCCCCAGCACCTGGAGTCACTGTGAATGAACCTGAGATGACGGCAGGTGGCCGCAGATCTGAGTCACAGGTACCCCAGGTTGCTGAGTTTGGGGTGGGGAGTCAGTGGCTGCATTCCACCGCTGGGGAAAAACAGACCCCCTTCTCCAGACACAGCATCCCTCCCTTTCTCCTCACGCCACTAAATTGCAAATTCATCCCCTGTGCTGGCTCTTGGTTACTGTTAAGTTTGCCAAGGGCACCTCACTGAATCCTTAAAGCAACCAGGGCAGAGGTTGTGCAAAGGGGCATCTGAATGAGGCTCCGAGAGGCAGGGCCAAGCCCAGGGTCACCCAGCTCCAGGAGCTGCAGCCCCCATGTGACTGCTCCACCTCTGTAGCCCTTGGCAAGTCTCCCTTGACTGGCCTCCTCTCAGTCTGGGTCAGGTAGGGGCAGTCAGCTCCTGGGGTGAATGACGCCCTGCTCCCCAGCTCATCACTGGGCCTTCTCTCACCACCATCTGCCTTAAGCAGCACCGTGTGGTGACACCGATTGGGCTGCAGCTCCTGTGGGTGACATTCTGACTCCTACTACTTCATCCACGCCCTGATCAAACCCCTGTGTGTTGACCCCCTGGTGCCCCTCTTGCTGCCAAAGGCCTGTTTTCAACAGAGCCCAAGGGATTCTGGTTCTGAGGGGATGGAAGTCAAGGGGCGCCCTCTGAATGCTCAGAGCCCTCTGCTGGTTTTTCTTCCTAATTAAGACAAAATCCAAAGTCCTTACTGTCACCCCCAGGCCTGCGTGGCCTCCCTCTGTATGGTGCTCACCCCGTGGTCGCTCCCTCCCTCTGCTGCAGCCACTTGGGCTTCTCTTGCTCCCCCAACATGCCAAGCTCATTTCGCCCCAGGGCCTTTGCACATCCTGTTCACATCCTTGTGCTACCCTTGAAAGTCGTCCTCCCTTCCCTGGGTCTCTGGCCATACAGCACTGTCAGAGGAGCCTGCTCTCCCCGCTCCTGCCCCCTCTCTGCTCACCCCTCTGCTCACCTTTTCATTCAGCCACATTTGTTCCCTGTGTCGACCACGTTTCAGGCGCTGCTGCCGGCGCTGGGGCTGCCACTGTGGCACAACAGGCCCAGTCCTTGCCCTTGGAGTTGTGTTAGTCGTTCACATAATCATCTGTCACCTGCCCTTCCTGCCAGACTGTGAGCCTGGCGAGGGCAGCGGCGTGGCTGGTGCCTGTGGATATTCCTTGGAAGAAATCCCACCCCGGAGCCCCCTTGTTTGGACTTGGGTATTTTCAGACGGTCTCTCAGGTCAGGTCCTGGGGGTTCTACCAGTTCCCCATCCGGGGCAGATGGTTGAGGGGGACACTGTCCTGCTTTCCTAAAACTGATCAATTTTGAATTATCCATCTTGTTGAGGGATTCAGGGACCAAGGAACAAAGAAGGGGTCTCCTAGGCCACCCCACTAGGCTGATCAGATGCCGGAGGGATGATCAAGTAAGCAACTCAGTCACCTCTAGGGCACCTACTGTATGCACACAGGCCTTGCCCGTGATCCTTTGGGGCCTCCTTCCAGGTGATACGAGAGTGAGTCTGAGCTGAAAGGGCCCGTGGCAGGTGATGGCAGTTGGCACGAGAGGCCGGGGCAGGGACTTGACCCTTAGAGGTTTTCATGCAGACTGTGCTTTAGCCTGGGGCTCCCTGGCTGCGGCCGAGGCCAGGTTCCGGGCCACCATAGCTGGAGTGTCTCAGGCAGGGGGGGAATGGCAGACGGTGTCCTGATATCATAGTAGGGCCATTGCCACCTCAGAGCGGCTGCAGGAAGTGACCTGCCCTGTGAGAGGCAGAGGCTGGGGAGCTCTCGTCCTCTCACCCCCTTGCTGCTTCTCCTGCCTGTCCCGGAGCAGGACGCGAGTGCAGTGAGCCCGTGACATCGGTTCTTCCATGTCCTCATCCTAAACCAGCAGCACGTGTGCAGGGCGCCCCTCCCGGCCCCCGCCGGGCGCAGCACAGAGCTGCAGGCACGCATTCCGGATTCCTCCAGAGAAACTTGATCTACAGGTGCCGTCTGGAGGCAGCAGGGCCGCCAAACCACAGCTCTGTGCTTTTTTGGGGGGTTGGGGGTGAGCAGGAACAGAGCACTGGATTGTAGCAAGTCAGCTCTGGAAGGCCCTGGCTTGCACACGGGGGTGCCACTAGCCTGCGCGTGGGCCTGGCTCACGGCCTGCGTCTGGCCACCAGACCTCGCAGGCTGTGCCTTTCTCTGCTCTGCACCCTCCCTCCTGTGGGTTCTGGAGGGGTCAGCAATTTTTAATCCATTTATAAATTGTTATTTTTTGAGGTGAAATTCATATAATGTTATTTTTTTTAGTGCATTGTCAGTGGGGTACAACCACCACCTCTATGTAGTTCCAGAGTATTTTCATCCCCCACCCCAAAGAGACCCCGAGCCATTCATTCCCCATCCTGGAAATAACCCATCTGCCTTCTGTCTCAGTGGATCAACCTATTCCAACTATTTTCATACAAGTGGGATCATAAAACAGGTGACCTTTCTATGTGGCTTCTTTCACCTGGCATGAAGTTTTTAAGGTACATCCGCATCGCATCGTAGTATGTCAGTACTTTATTCCTTTTCATGGCTGTGCAATATTCCCTTAGAGATGTAGTCCACAGTTTATCCATTTATTGCATTGATGGACATCTGGGTTCATCATTTATGGTTTTGCAACAGGTAAAACAGCAGTAAAGAAATTTAAGAGAAGGGGAAACTCAGCTTCATCACTGAAGACACAGAGACGTTTTCATTTTCCTGGCTTCCTTTTCATCTGTTTTCCCGCATATGCCTGCATAATTTTCTAGATTTTACTCAGGGCAGATACTCAGCATAGCAAACTCTGGCCTTGCCTCTGGTGCTGTGGTCCTTCCTCACGGATGGCCATGCAGTGCCCCATGGATGAGCCAGCTGGGGGGCCGCTTCCCGCCTCCTTCCCTTACCCCCCCATGTGTCCAGCTGGCACCGTGGGACTCTGGACCTTTGCACTTGCTTGGAAGTTCAGGACTCCTTTATTCACCACCTTCACACTGGCCCAGGCCAACCCTTGTCCAGTTGCAAGTTTGGGTGGTCAGAACCATCCACGTGGTAGGGACTGGAGGGGAAGCCAGTGGCACAGAGACTCCTGGAGGCGGGCCCTTTAAGAGTGTGTTTAAGTCTTCTTGGCACCGACTGGCCTGTGAGGCCCAGGGCGCTCCTCTCCCTTGGCATCCTGTTGAGTTCGGTGAAATCCCACACAGGGAATGGTGGCGAGGCCGCGCTGGAGAGGCACTGGGTGATTTCCTTCAGAGTCCTCCCCAAGTTCATGGGCTGCAGTTGGCAAACCTTCAGTCCAGCTGAGCAGAACTGCCGAGCGCCTCCATTTGCCCCTGTCAGGTGGACGCTCAGGTGTCAGCCTGGTGGCCCATGAGTGTGGGTGGGGGCGCAGAGGGGGATGACAGGGGAGGTGGCCTGAGCTGAGTGACCAGGAACTGCTCCAAGGCCTGGAGAAATTCCTAAGTCCCTGAACATGACCTCCCTAGCCCACAGGAGGTGCCCACCCACGAGGGAAGGTGGCACAGGTGGCACAGAACACGCTGACACAGTAGCTGAGGGGGGGGGCCTTTGCCCCAAGTGGACTGTCCCTGTGTCGTCCCCGTGCACGTGCATGGTGTGGGGAGGGAACACTTTTGCTTATACTTTCTACATGTCTGCATTGACATTCCACATGGACAGGCGAAACCTTTGAAATATTCCAAATCAAGATAGAACAAGTTTTTTTTAATTGTGATTTTAAATCCAAGCCTGAGCAATAATCCTTTAAACCAGCAGCTCCCTAATCCCCAGAGGGCCCCTTAGAACACCAATTACGTACCCAGAGTTTCTGATTCAGGAGGTTGGAGCGGGGTCCACGCACTGGCATCTCTAACAGGTTCCCATGTGGTGTCAAGGCCATCGAGCCAGGGACCCCACTTTGAGAACCGCTCCTGTGACCCTAACTCCAGAAAAACAGCCCTATATCCTCTTCCCCCCATTATTACGGGTCTGCTGCACCTGCTCTGTACCTAAGAGATTTACAGGAGGTAGGCTGGGGGGCTTGTGGTTGTGAACCCACAGTTTTGCTGGAGCCATGGCCTCCTGCAGGACCTTCCCGCCTCCCCACTTTGCTCCCACAGCCACAAGGAGGGGTGTGTGCAAGTCTCCCACCCGCGCCCTGCCCCTCGAGGAGCTGCCTCCTGCCTGCCTGGGCTTGCCAGGGCGAGGGGCTCTCCTGCACGCGGCCTTCGAGGTCTCGTCCCGCCTCCGTCCTGCTCGTTCTCCCTGGGGCGGGGGGCTGACCCATGGCTCGGCGCCCGGAGGTGACCTTTCTCGCGGGCTCTGCTCTCACTCGGCCGCCGCCCTTGCGCAGCCACAGCAGGCGAGCTGCTTGGGCAGGTTGCTTCTTGGTGTCTGGGAAGACCCTGTTTGCACGGACCCTCCCGCCTCAGGGAAGGTGAGCCTAACCTCACTTTACTCAGGGTCGGAGCGAGTTCTCTGCACCACCTGGGGGGCCAGGCTGCTGCCCCAGCCAGGCAGGGGCGAGGAGGGACGGGTGTGTCTGAGCCTTTCCCCTTGGATGCCTCGGGGCGCTCCCTGTAGCCCTGCCTCCCTGCCCTTTTCCAGGAGTGCCCCAGTCCTGCATGGACCAGGCAGGCCCAGCTGGATGGACGCCCACTTCCAGGCTGGGCAATGTCAGGGGCCCCCGGTCCAGACTTCTCGCACTGCCCCTCCAAGGCACGTCTGCTGTGCCCTCGAAAACGCCCAGCGGGGGGATGTCATCCTTGTGGGTCGCAGAGGTCCCTGCAAGCATAGGGCTTCTTGTCTGAACGGCGCTCACGCCGCTGCCTGTACAACCTCGGCTGGGCTATAGCCATGACTTTTTATTTAAATTTTTAGTCTCTGTATGAGTGTGATGCTGGTTTCCCAGGGGCGAGGCTCGCCCCATCTGAGCCCTTTCTGAAAGCGCCGTGAGTAATCTGGGTCCTTCCGTAGGTGTCACCAGCAGGTGCACTTCTGGTCTTTTGAGGTCAGAGGCTCGAGCTCTGGACCGTGTGGGATTTTCTTTCCAACATCACTCGGCAAAACTTTCCAGAAGGGTCCGATGCTTTTTGTTGATTCTGGGGTCAGAGACCTTTTATCTCCCCACTTGAGCAAGAACACAGCTCCCCTGCGTTCTCCCGGCATCTCCCCTCCAGTGGCAGGTGGGGAGGGTGGAGGTGGTAACCACACGCGGTAGTCTTGCTGCTGGCAGCACCTGTGCCAGGGCCGCCGTGGCCAGGCTTGCAGGGGGCACGCTCCGGGCACTCCCACCCCCAAAGCGTGTTTCCAAGCCCTGGCTCCCAGGAGCACAAACCCCTAATTAGCAGGCAGAGCCGGGCAGCACCGGCCGGGGCACAGAGGCTGCCTGCTGATATAATAACAGATCGCTCGGGGCATGCTTCTCTTGCAAAATCCTGGGCCGCAACCGCTGATGTGTGAGGCGGGGAGGCGGAGGGAGGGAGCGTATTTGATCTTCAGGTGAAAGGAGGCTTTATAATTAGGTCACCTGGTTCCACATCCTGAATTTCATTCTTTCCCCGTCTTGGGTCCAGACAATGGTTTTACTGTTCTGGGGTCAGTCGGACGGACAGAGGGACACACTGAGGGGAGCCGAGCCCAGAGGAGGTGAGTGGCCTCCGCTGTGTGTCCCTGGCACCCCCTCCGCCCCATCCCTTTGCCACTGGTCACCTGGACGTGTCTCCTGCAGAGAGGGCACAGCTCCTTCAACAAACGTTGTCTTCAACAACCAAACAAAAGGGTAATTTTGAGTAGCGGGGAGACGCCAGGGTCAGTTGCCTGGGCCAGCAAAATGCCGTTTGGGGAAGGGGCTGCGGAGTCACGGCTTTCACTGATGCCCGCTGTGGGTCCCTGCCCCGCGCTGACACGCCTGCCCTCCGCCCTTGCCAGCCGGGGCCACCCTCCCGCCTGCTCGCCTGGCCCGGCCGTGGCTGGACCCCTGGCCCTCCGGGCAGCGGCTGCGGTGGCTGCGTTTCGGGCGTGGGGCTGGAACCGTTGTTTTCTTCTTGTTTTGAACTGGCCAAATAGTCGCTCCGTTTTTACTGGGCAAGTTGAAAGTTGTGATTGAGAAACTGTACGCGGAAGCGTGGGACGGTCATTGCAGAAATGCTGTCCCTCTGCGGGTGGCCCGGAGCTTTGTGGCTGAAGGAAACATCCCGAAGATGTGACTCCTCGGGAGGCCACTAGTCATCGCCCTGCAGACATGTGTGCTGCGCGCGGGGGCGCTCTCCAGGCCTCTGCAGCCCCGAGTGCTGTGTGTGCTCTTGACATAGGTTTCATTACAAAAGTAACACGCGCGCCTTTCCGTATTTCAGTTCAGAAAGTCCTGCAAATGAACATGTCTTCCCGCGCCAGCCCCCAGGGTTAACTGTCGTGAGAGGTTTGGTGTTTATTCTCCCAGACCTCTCTCTGGGCCTGCGGACAGGTAAACCCACGCACAGGTAGAGCTTTAAGTTCCGTTTCTGCGGGCCAGGCTGTGTCCCCTCTTGCTTTTGAAAATGTAACAGCGTCTGGTTACAATTTATGTGGTGTCAGCACATCTGGGGGCACTGCTGCTTCTCCCCAACACTGTGTGCCATTCATCCAGATTCCCAGGGCAGGACTGCAGTGGAACAGGCCCCACTTTGCACTTTCCTGACATCCAGGTGCCGAGAGCTCTGGCCCAGGCGCCGCCCACCCGTTCAGCAACATCCCCTTAGCCAGGAGCTGCCCTCACCCGGTCTGCTCCGTCCCGGGTCAGTGCCCGAAGCCTGGCACCCAAGAGTCTCTCCTGCAGGCCAAGGAGACTTGTGGGGGCGGAAAGAAACTGTTGCTTTTGTGCGAGGCTCAGAAAACCAATAGGACATTATTTCCTTCATCCAGGATGGACACTCAGGTCAGGAATAGCAGTGGGGGGCTCTCGGGCCCTCAACCTCCTCCTCCTTGGATGTAACCCCGCCCCCCAGTGCTGTCACAGACAGAAGGCGATGATCAGTGAGGTCCCTCCTCTGACATACATGCCTGATCTCCCTCGAAGAAGCCAGGGATGGGGACCCTAAGGCAGGACTGGGTGTCTCAGAGCCCCACCTCCCCAGAAGGGACTTGAGGAACCAAGCACTGGCTGCCAGTTGAGGGTGCAGCTGGGGCGGTGGTCCTCGAAGTTTAATGCAGCGCTACCAGGGGCTGGGGGTGGCCTGAGGCTGGCCGGGGTCTGGGAAGAGCGTCACCGGTGGCCCCCGTCCAGGCGGGAGGTGGTACCTCCCGGGAAGGTTGCGCTGTCTGGGGCCTGGCCTGTGCCGACACTGGGAGGACCTGTGCTGGGGAAGAAAGGGGAGCTGGGAGTCGGCATCTCAAGCAGCAGCTGCTGCTTTTCGAGCCCCACCTGCCCTCTGAAGAGCAGGCCAGTGAGGCCAGCTTCCCTCATCTGACCAGGGAAGATGCCCGGTGCGCCAGGGCTATTTCAGGATCTGTGCCAACCTGAGGCCCTGTGATTCGGTATTTGGCGAGCATCAGCTGTGTGTCTCGGCCCATGAACCCCCTATATTCGTAACGTGGGGGCCCCGAGCCCACATCTCCATGCACACGCTGGGCGGATGGAGCTGACCCTGGTTAGGGTGTCCCCTCCTCCCGCTCCTCTACTCACAGCCTCCCCCTGTTCTTTCCACCCGTTAGGCAACCCTAAACACTCCACAACCTGCACGGTCGCCTAGCAGCCTGCCGGGAGCGCCGCCCGGGCCTGGCGGGAGAGCTGGAGAGGAGGCCTCGCCATTAATGAGTTTGCCTGGGGAGCCTGGGGAGCGGTGAGAGGAAGGCGACATGGGTCAGAAGGTCACCGGCGGCATCAAGACCGTGGACATGAGGGACCCCACGTACCGGCCCTTGAAGCAGGAGCTGCAGGGCCTGGACTACTGCAAGCCCACGCGCCTGGACCTGCTGCTGGACATGCCCCCCGTGCCCTACGACGTCCAGCTGCGCCACTCCTGGAACAACAGCGACCGCTCGCTCAATGTCTTCGTCAAGGAGGACGACAAGCTCATCTTCCACCGGCATCCGGTGGCCCAGAGCACGGACGCCATCAGGGGCAAAGTCGGGTACACGCGTGGGCTACACGTGTGGCAGATCACGTGGGCCATGAGGCAGCGGGGGACGCATGCTGTGGTGGGGGTGGCCACGGCGGATGCCCCCCTGCACTCAGTGGGGTACACAACCCTCGTGGGGAATAACCACGAGTCCTGGGGCTGGGACTTGGGCCGTAACCGGCTCTACCACGATGGCAAAAACCAGCCCAGCAAAACCTACCCCGCCTTCCTGGAGCCTGACGAGACGTTCATCGTGCCCGACTCCTTCCTCGTGGCCCTGGACATGGACGATGGGACCCTGAGCTTCATTGTGGACGGACAGTACATGGGAGTGGCTTTTCGGGGGCTCAAGGGCAAAAAACTGTATCCTGTCGTGAGCGCCGTCTGGGGCCACTGTGAGATCCGCATGCGCTACTTGAACGGACTTGACCGTAAGTGTCCTCTGGGGTCTGAGTGGGTGCTGCCCGGTTCCCTGCATCTGCAGGCCTGGCCAGGCTTGGGAAGAACCTGGCATGGTCAGAATTAAAGTGCCTTTGAGTACATCACAGCGAATTCAGATAGTCAGAGGCTGCTCTTGCCGCCCTCTGGTTATAGGAACAATTCTAGCTAGAGTGTGCCAGGTTGCCTGCAGCACCTCAGGGATGTATAGGTAGGGAGCTGGATGGGTGGGTGGATGGACAGATTGTTGGCTTTATGGGTGGGTGGGTATGTGGATGGGTGGAAGAATGGGTGGTGGGTGGGTGGATGAATGGCAGAGTGGATGGATGGACAGACAGATGGACGATAGGTTGCTGGCTGGCTGGCTGGATAAATGAATAGATGGATTGTCTTTGACAGGCGTGGTTTGCTTCTGGCTGACCTGTCTATAAGTTTAATCTGAAATCACCAAATTCTAGCAGAGTAGCCAGGTAGTGAGCTGGGGTTTGGGTGCACCTTGGGGGTACTAGGGCCTCTCACAAAAAAGGCCTCTCATGAAGCTAGTGGCTTTGCTCACTCATTAAACAGGTGTAGGGGCTGTCTCTCCTGTGGCTGGGGGGGGGGGCTTTGAGTCCATTGCTTTGGGACATAGTCCCCAGAGGGGCTTGTTCAGTCCTGGGGCCAGGAGACCTTCAGAGAAGAGTATGCAGGTTAGAAACAGGTTGAATCATCGGTAACTGCCCCTCGTCTCTTTGGGAAGGGGGTGGAAATAGCCACACGTGGTACCAATGAACTGGTTTGGGAGGCGGGAAACTCTGTGACTGCCTGGCTGGGAGTCCCTGGTGGCCCAAGGGTCTTGAATTGTTTGACCCTTCACGGGTATCTTCTACCACCTGCAAATCCAACTTGGAAGGGGGCAGAGCCAAGGAGCTTCATTCACCTGCAGGTGCTGACCATCTTTAAAGGGTAGGTTTGGCCTGGAGCCAGGAGACCTAACCCACCCTGAGGCCAGACACGGATGGGCGGGGCCCTTCGGGGAGCACAGATGCTTATTCCTGCACTTCAGTCTCCAACCTTCAGGTTCTTCCTACCCCTTCCCGTTTTGGGGGACATCAGAGAAAATACCCAGGGCGTGTGGCATGAGCAAGTCCTTAAAGGTTTCTCTCTGGACCCCGCCACCCCCTCTCTGTGTTCTCCTGCTCTGGCTCTGCCTGCAAAATGACAGTTGGGTGCCTCACTTGTCCAGCACCCCTGGGTCATGGGACTCCTGGCAGGGCAGCCAGGTGTGACTGCAGCAGGTAACCTCCCTGAGGAAGTATCCTCAGACCCGGTCCAGGGAACCAGCAGAGCGAGTTCTGTGAGTCCGGCTCCCCAGGTGACAGTGGTGGAAAGCCAGCCCACAGTGGCTCTGCCCTGCACAGACGCAGCTCTGGCCACATCCTCTGACGACCTGGGAGCTCAGGAGGTAGCCACAGCCCTGTCGCCTCCTGCCAGGGCGATCCCGGCCCCCAGGAGCTTAACTTTCCTTCTGTGCAGATGGATGAGTGAATATCTAGGTTTGTTGTGTTGCTATCGGGCCACAAAAACTGTCCACAAGCAGCATGGCCCAGCCTGGCCCCTCAGAAGAGGCTGTCGGCTGGGAGTTAACAAGGCCTCCAGTCCAGAACACTCACCCCTGTTCAGCCTGGCGAGTCGGGGCGCACTGCCTGGCCTGCCGAAGGGTCCAGGAGGCCCAGACAGGCGCCCCGTCCTGTAAATAGGTGGGTGTCCTGCTGGGCTCCGCGTGGGTGGGAGGCTGGACTCTTTCGTGACTCCTCTTGTTCGGGACTCTTAGCAGGGCAGGGAGAGGGTATGAGCGTGGGACTGAGTTGTCAGTAACAGCGTCTGTGAGCTGGAACTTGGGGGACTTGGTTAATGATGCACCCCCACCCACCAGCAGAATCATCATAACAGGACGCTTGGCCTCTGACCTCCCATCCCTGTAGATGCTGCTCAGCCAGCTGGCTTTGAGGTCTGTAAGAAAACCCGGTGGGGGAGTTGCGGCCTCGGCCTGGCGGTGGGGAGCAGGCGAGTGTGCACGGGGCCTGCGGGCCGCCTGCCACCCTCACTCGGCTCCTGTGCTGAGAGCGCCTCGTGTCCTAGCATGGCCACATGCTCTGGCTGCTGGGTGGTGCAGGCGCTTGGGGGCGGGTGGCCGACAAGGCCCGGGAGGAGCTGTAACAACTGTGCTGGGAGAGGCCATGGCACCTGGGCCAGGTGGGGACGTGACCCTGGAGATGCTCACTCACACCCCTAAGTGACTCTGACATCTGGAGCCAGGGCCTGGGTCACGGTCAGTGGGGCATCCCCTTGAGAAAGGGAGGGGCAGGGCTGAGGTTGACGTTTAGAGGCCGGGTGGACAGGCCGGGGAGACAGGCCGAGGGGCTGGAGCGAGGAGAGTGGTGTCCTGGACCCCAGGCCAAGAAAGGACTCTAAGAAGGACAGTGACGCCAGCTCAAGTACAGTGATGGCTGAGTCAGAGCCAGGTCAAGTGTGTCCATCAGCTTCTGTGACCTTGTCCAGAGTCACCTGGGCCGGGTGGAGCCCAAGCCAGAGGGAGTGGCTGTGCAGAGAAGCGTGAAGGGGGCGGGGATTGTCTCCTGAGGCAGCCTGAACAGGACAGACCATGATCTGGGCAGCTTAAAAGGACAGAATGTATCCCCTGGTGGTTCAGGAGGTCAGATGTCGGGAATCGCAGTGGAGAGGCTTTGCCTGCCTCTCCGGGCACGCACCGCTGCTGGCAGTGCCCAACCTTCCTTAACTTTTCGGCGCGTCCATTGCTGCCTCCACTGTCAAGTGCCCCCCCCCCCCCCCCCCCCCGTGTCCTCTCTCCTCATAAAGAACACCAGCCCTGGGCTCCAGCGCCCGCCTCCTCCAATCTGACCTCATCTGAGCTGCTTCTATTTGCAAAGAACCTCTTTCCAGGAGGGCACAGTCTGGGGTTCCAGGTGGTCTTGAATTTGGGGAGTGTCCCACCCACTGTATACAGAGGTGGAGACAGTGGGTATAGACCTCCTGCAAGGCCTTCCCTCCCCATGCAGCTCCCGGCGGGGGATGAGGCAGCGACGCGTGGAGCTCGTGCATGGCGGGTGCCCATGTTGCCCAGCTGGGGCCGGGTGTCCTTTCCGGGTGGCATGAACAGGGGTGGTGCTTTGTTTTGCTTCTTTTTTGCAAGAACCCCCTCATGTAAAGGGGGAAGGCGCCCACCTCCCAGCCCCGCCCCACCACCACTCCCTACTATCCATTGGGGGGCATTTTCACTGCCAGCTGCTTTCAGGAGGAAGCCTGGGGCCAGCTCAGGAGCCGTGATGGTGACGGGGGACATCACTGCCTCTGGGGCATTTCTGGACCCTAGACCCACATCCCTGAGCCCGCAGTTCATTCCTTTAGCCCGGAAATAGCCTCGGCCCAGTCTTGGGAGGTTTGAGCTGGGCCCTCCGAGTACTGGAACTTTAACTGGGGCGCTGGGCCTGTGTGTTCAAATAGGCCCCCAGGTCGGTGTCTGTCCTAGAAATGGGGGAGCAGATGCCTGGGACCTTCCAGTCCCTCCACCTGTGGCCCCTGATTCCAGAGCTGCTCTTAGCACCCGTCGCTCATGCAGACCCCACAGATGTGCGCCTGCCCCCTGGAGGTGGGCGTGGCCCGGGCCCTGGGGTGGACTCTGCCTCCTCGGTGGGGGAGTGTCTCACAGGTGTCCAACTCTGTGCTGGGGCTGGAGACAGAGCCAGCTGTCTCTAGTCAAAAATATACAGGTAGGGGAGACCTTCTTGGGTCCAACAAAGTCTGGGGACAAACGTCCCCCATGGCACCGTGCCCATGCCTGTTTCCAGGCCAGCCCGCTTTCGAGAAGGGACCAAATCATAGGGTTTTGTGCCCTACACAGCTGGCAGGGGTGAGGAAGGTGGGGCATGACCCACTGGCCTGTTTGAGGCCCCCGACAATCCCCCCAGCGTGGGAGGCCTGGGTGACTAATCTCATTTTTGGCTTATGACCTATTAGCTGCCATTTCTGTGGCCCGTGTTGGCGGAGCCAGCACCCCTTGGGGTCTGTGAAAGCCTCCCCCACATGCACCAGGTTATTCAGTGTGGCCCAAAGATGCTCAGGCAAAGGAAGCGCCCCCTGCATCACACCACCGCCTCCAGCAGGGCGCAGAGGAGGGAGCCAGAGGTCATGCCCCTTTGGGTAAATCTCAAAGGCTATTGGGGTGTCCTCTACATGTGGGCGTGGAAGGACCCAGACCGCAGAATCTGAGGGACTTGGGTTTATTTCCACATTCCAACCCTTGGCTCTCAGACCTTGGGCCCTCAAGTGACCCCGAAGCCCATTGCACCCCTGGATCTTGGGGGCCCAGACCCCGTAGGCACGTGTCAGCCACAGCTGTCTGGGCGCTGGAAGGCAGCCACTGGCAATGGGGAGCAGGTGCCCATGCAGGCCTGTGCAGCTCGGAGACATTTCTCAGATGGGCCTGAAGCCCCACGGCCGAGCAGGTGCAGTGGGGGAGACCAGGCGGGAACCCCTTTTCAACTCTCACCCCACCGCCTGCAGGGCCAGGCCCCACCTGGTGCCTCTCGAGGCTTCTCATAGTCTTCCAGGCCCCCTGCCCCTCAGTGGGGGCTGAGCTGAGTCCTGAGTGGGGGGGGACTAGTCCTATGAGGAGCAGATGCGGGGAGCCCCAGGGTGGAGGGGCAGAAAGTCAACCCAGCTCTCCCCTTGACCCTGCAGAGGCCGCCCCCAATCACCACGCCTGGCCAAGTGCTGTGGAGACGTGTCTCTGGCCTTTAGGGTCTCAGCCAAATGGGACTCTGCTGCCTCTGATCTGGTCCTGATCTCACAGATGGAGACACTGAGGCGGGGCAGGGGATGTGACCCCGGAGGTCAGGCTGCCCTGCGGGGCGAAAGTGAGGCCTAGACCTGGGAACGCAGCGTCTGACTGTCCAGAGAGAGAGACCGGGGCCCTGCAAGCAGGCAGGGGGCACTGGCCCTCCTGCATTGGGGCGCCCTTGACCCTAAAGGACAGGAGGTCACTTAGTTCATCTCCAGCATCCGGGCGGGCTCCTCCACCTTCCTGCCCTGTCTGGGAAAGGCCCTACTTCAAAGCTTTCCATGGAGAGCATTTCCCTTTGCAGCCCTCCGTCTGGCCGGGCTGCGGCTCTCCCCGGGAGACACAGAGCACTTGTTGAGCTTCCTTTAAAGCCTGGTATTGGGCACATGCATCATCCAACCGCAGATTTATTCTTTTTAAAAAAATAGCAGTTTCGTTGCGATCTGTAATTCGCACGCCATGTGGTTTGCCGTGGAAAGTGTCGTTCATATTTTCAGTTGTATCCCCACAGCCCAGGTGTGCTCACCTGGATCTGGTTGGGGGAGGCAGGGCGAGCAGTGTCCCCTGGAGGGAAGGACTTTCAGACGCCTCCTCCTGGAGCTGAGAGTTTATCCGAGACCCCTGAGAACCCCCCTTGCAGGAATCAGGGCTGCGGCCCCTGGGGACGGAGCGGCCTTCATGAGCTGCATTAGAAGCCCTCGGGGGTCCGGCGTGTGAGGTAGCTCAGCTGTGACCTGAGCCTGGACCCCCAGCCTGTAACTGGGGTCTGCTTGGCCCTCAGCACCTCAGTGCCCGCAGCCCCCAAGCCATTGGGTTAAGTGACTCCCTTCCTCAGAGAGTCTGGTGCTGGGAGTGGGTGGGCCCCTGAACCCCAGCAACACGCCGTGAGGCTTGCCCAGGATCAGGAAACACCTGGGTTTCAGTCCTTGCCTGTCTCCCACCACCAGGGGCCCTGGGCGGGACATTTAGGTTCTCTGTGCCTCAGTTTCCTGTTCTGTAAAATGGCTGTGAGGATGGGATCTCCCGGTGCCTGTTGACTCATTCACTGTGAGGACTGAGCGGGTTCCCTTTGCAGAGGCTTGCAGAGTTGCCGATTAAGCCCCATTGCAAAGCACTTAATTGTTAATTGTCTGTATATTGAAACTAACACCAGCGGTGATATTCCCGCTGGTGGTGCTGGAACTTTCCGAGCCGCGCTGACCCCTGTGCTGTGTCTGCCCCCCAGCCGAGCCCCTGCCCCTGATGGACCTGTGCCGCCGCTCCGTGCGCCTGGCCCTGGGGAAGGAGCGTCTGGGCGAGATCCACGCGCTGCCCCTGCCCGCTGCCCTCAAGGCCTACCTCCTGTACCAGTGACCCGGGCCGCCTGCACGACGCCACCCGTGCCAACTCACCGAACCGCCCGCGCCGCCACGCCTGCGCCTTGGACCAGGGCAGCTCGTCCTCGCCACCTCCTGCTGCTCCTGCCGGCCACGGACAGCTCTGGACACAGGCTCCCGACGTGCCCCATCAGAGCCCCTCCTCGAGAACGCTGAGCGCCCATCTGCTCTCGGGGCGGCGTGGGACACCCCCCACTGCTGGGCCCCAGGGCAGAGGGACCTGGGCGCCGAGAGCAGATTCCGGGGTGCTAAGAGGTGCTTATCGGAGGGCAGGTGCTCAGGCCCGTGGGCCGTGCCGCAGATGAAGCTCAGGACGCCAGGGACTCGTGGACATCGAGGCAGAGACCAGAACTGGACCTTCTGCAGGCACATGCGCCCCCGGCGTCAGCCCGCTGCGGTGCCCCTGCCCCTGTATTTATTCTTTTAACAATAACAAAAGCCATTTATTTATTCCATTTAGAAAGGAACCCTGTGTCGCTCAGCTGCTTCCGAGTGTTCTGTTGCTCTTTCCACCCGCCCCTCCCGGGAGGTGTGCCTCACCTGGCCTCGCCGGGCAGGGCCTGTGCTGTTTCCACACGGGGCACAAGGGTGTCTTTGTCTGGGCCCTGGACCCTGCACCATGTTTCCAGGCGGGCCCCTCGGGGAGCGCCAGCCTCACGTGCAATACAGGTGTCGGGCCGCCTGCCTGCCAGGCAGAGCCCACGGCCCCAGGGTGGCCACTTACCACTCGGTCTGGGGCGTGTGGCCTTATTTCTCTCGTCCCGTCCGCGAAGTTTCTGCTGTGGGCTTGCTTTCGCTTTCGCTTTTACTTTCCTGGCAGAGCTGGGATTTCCATGTGCTCTGTCTTCCCGAGACCCCTGGGCTGGGGTGCGGGGATGCAAGTGGCTCCATCCTCGGAGAAGTCAGGGGCAGGACGCTGGGAAGAGGGGCAGAGCCGAGGTCAGCCTGGGGAGCCAGGCCTCCTCTTCACGACCCCCCACAGCCACAGAAGCGCCGGGCGGGGCAGGGCGGGGTGACTGAGGGAGAGGGGCGCTCCCTCCCTCTGAGCCCCACGTAGCAGACCCCAGCGCCCCGCCTGCCGAAGCCATTTCTTTCATCTTGAAGTTGGCTGACTTCAATTCGTTTCTGTACAGGTACAATAGATGACTTTATTTGTTTAAAATGTTTAATATATATACATATATATTTGTCCATAAGAATGATGTTTTAAACAGCTGCTGTAGGGTACCTTTAAAAAAAAGTCTTCCAGTGGAGTATATTTTTTAAAGCACAAAACTGGTGCCAAGACGGGGTGAGGAATGTAAATTAGCCCCTTACTATTTTGAGGTTTTTGTTGGGGGAAACCTCACCTGCTAGACTCTGGAGACGCCCCGAACCCTGCTGGGGCGGGTCCTGCTCCCATGAATGTTGCACACAAGAGTTTCACTCACACAGACCCCTCCGTGCGGCCCGACCCGGCGTCCCTGCAGAGGCCGATGCCTCACCGGGCTCTTTGTCGTCCCTCGGCCGCCCCCACCCGCCCCGGCCCTCCACCCTGCCCTTCTTCCCTCCCAGCCCAGCGCCGTGTGGCCTGTACAGTTTTGAAACCCCCGTTCTATTTTATGATGGTTGAATAATAGTCAGTAACCTAATAAAGGAAAGTTTATTAAAATACAGACCCACTTTTGAATCCCTCTTTGTGCCTTGGGGGAAGGGAAAGGGGCGGGGGTGACCTCTGCTGGGTCCGGCCAGCGGCCGCCCACACCATGGAGGAGGTACATCCTGCGCCCCGTGACCCGTGGCAGCGGGTGGGGTGCCGGTGGGGCCCCTGCAGGAGGACAGCACTGAGAAGGCCCCGAGCACATCCCACCCCCTTCCAGAAGACCAGGCGCCTGCAGCCCTGACGCCCGGGCCCAGGGGGGCGCGTCTTTGGTTCACGTGGGTTTTTAGGATGGGGCGTCCTAGGGGCTCACCTTTGTGCCCCCGGGGCCTAGTGCAGTGACCCTTGGCCCCGGGGAACCCGCCTGCAGCCGCTGTGGGGAGGGTGCCCCCACCCCAGCTCCCAGCCAAGAAGACAGGAAATTCTAGCTTATTTAGAGGATTGGTGAGTGATAAAGTGAGTAGCCAAGAAATTTGCTAGATAGGATCACATGTCATGACTAGTTCCCCAAGAATTAGCGGCGGTGCTCCCCGGGCGTTTTTCCCTGTCGGGGCAAGTCAGGATCTGGTGGGCTGGGAAAGTGCCCTGGGCTGAGGCCAGGGACGCCCAAAGCCCCCCGTCCCTCTCTGGACCGCCGGGCCAGCTTGCTTTGCCCGTGAGCATCACCAGGAGGTGCTGGCTTGGGGCGTGCTTCGGGGCCCCGCCTGAGATGGGCAAATCAGCATTTCTGGGGCCAGGCCCAGGAATGTGCCATGTTCCCGAAGTGACCCAGCGACAGTCAGCTCCTTCCCCGGGAAGCTGCTGGGCCAGGGGAACCAGGTCCCGTGAGCCGGCGGGGCGGGCCGGGGTCGGTCCCGGGGATGGAGTTGGCCCGGCAGCCTGGCCCACCCTCACGCGCTGTGGTCGAGAGTGACCCTCCTAGGACCGAGCCCCCCGAGCGCCCACGGAGGCCAGTGCGGGGAGCGGCAGCAGCGGGCCCGGCCCAGCAGCCAGCGTGCAGGCCAATGCTCCCAAAGCCCTTGCTCTTCCGTCCTGCCGCTGGCCTTGGACATGGGTGAGCATTGCTTAAAGCCGCTTCCTGGCGACTGTCCTTCCTTCCCGGGACATCCCCAAAGATCCAGGTGGATATTGGAGAAAGGGCGCCCAGATGCCTTCCCCAGACACGGCTGGAGGAAAGGGGTGGTCTGAGATTATTTTTAGGTCGGAGTTCACGTCTGGGCTGGGCTGGAACTCCAGCTTCCTTTGAAGGGGGTGGGAGGGGTGTGGGGTCAGGGGGTAGTGCAAGGAAAATAAGAGCCTTTGTGCTACCGGGAGACTTCTCGGGGAGCCGAAGGGAAGAGCCAGCCCGTCCTGCAGGCTGCCCATGTGGTTGTAATTAATACCCCGCCTGGAGCAGGTAGCAGGGCGCGGGCTTGGCCGCTGACGGGGCGCCCTCCGTGGCCATCGCCTGCGCGCAGCCCCCTCCTGCCCTTCCTCCCACTCCGCGGCGGTGAGATGAGGAATGTGGACTTTACTGAACCATAAAGTATGCCGGGGGAGCTGGGGAGGGGGCCGAAGACAGAGCAATTAGTTCATGCTCCGGTCCAGACACCCAAACATGTTTGGGGCCCAGCTGCAAGGAATATTTGAAATAAATGAGCTGCCGGGGCCAGCAGTTTGCTGTGTTTTCTGTCCGGGGCCATGGCAACCGGGGAGGAAATCACGAGCTAGGATTGGGCTTGAGAACCAACAAATGACGTCCTGGCCAGCAAGCCTGGAGGAAGCGGCTCGGGCTCCCCCAGGGCTTCTTGGGGCTCAGCTGCTGGCCGGAGACCCCCCCGGCTCCTGGTGTCCTTGCAAAATTGTGTCCTGGCTGCGGACCTCTGTGGCCTCCTGGGGGCCCTTCCTATTTCTTTTTCCTTTTTTTTTTTCCTTTAAAGAAAAGAGAAAGTTCCCACTCTTCTGGAACCTTCTCCCTGGGCCATGGAACAGCTGCCACCACTACTGCTGCTGTTAACCTAGTCATCTCCACGGCCAGAGGGCCTGTCCCCGTGGAGAAGCCAGGCTGGGGGCAGCTGGCTACAGGAAGGTGCGCTGCCCTCGCCCCGGGGTTGTCTTTCCATCCAGCCCAGCTGCAGCCTCTTTGGGGTCGACTTTGGGCAGAAAAAGCCACGGCTTCATTTACACCCTTTCCCTGAGTCTTCTGAGAGCGGGCCTTCCAGCCACCCCTAAGAATGCATCATGAGGACCTAATTTGGGGGTGCTCAGCCGAAGCTCACAAGTAGCTCCCACATCTGTATCACCAGGACCCCGTGGGGAAGAACACATCCAGGAACTTTGAGATAATCAGTGGGACCCAGGGAGCATCTGACAGCCCCGGGTGGTTCAGATGCATGGCCCTGGGGCCCCTGGGATCTTGGGGTTCTGTGCAGTCTTACCCGGCCTGAGCATCCTGCCTTACCCAGTTTCCTCCTGGGCCTTGTAGGGTAAGTGAAAAAGTGTCAGGCTTTTCCGTCCTCCCGTCATTGGCATTGACGATGGATCCCTGTGGTCCTCTGCGCATGCCTGATGGCGGGCACCTGGAGTGGGTGTGGGCATGCATAGGTGGGCGCACCTGGGCTGAGACTGGGCTTATAAGGGTGGCATTATGGGGACGCCAGCAGAGAGCAGAGAGAATGAGAGAGGGGAATGGAACCAGGAGAAGGCGCAGTGGTGGAAGCAGCAGAGAGGCAGGGATAGCAGGGACACCACGAGAGAGCGCTGAGAACCTAGAAAGAATGAAGACTCGCCTCCGCCTGCCGTGTCCCTGGTAAAAGCTCAACAAAAGCCTAAACAGCCACCGGGGCTCCAGGACTCTCCTTCACCCGTCTGCCTGGATCATAGAAAACCTGCTCTGTGCCTTCCTGCTGCTACAGGCCTACAGGCAGCTGTCACCCGGAGAAGCCTGGAGACCACGGGCGTGGAGTATTCTGTGGGATTCAGCTTCAGAGCAATGCAAACCCCCTGCTGTGCCAGCATGTCAGGTGGGCTGGTTCACTGTAGACTCGGAGAGACGGAAAGGAGAGTCCTGGAGTCCTCAGTGGATTTTTATTGCCCTTTAATGTTGAACCCAGGAACCAGGTACCCAAGCCTTCCAGGCAGGGAGGCAGGCACAGGCCACACAGCCTGAATCTTTATGCTTTTTCTCTGGCCTCTCTCTGGCCTTCTCAGTCTCTTGGTCTTATAGCCTCATAGTTGTGCTCTCAGGGGCCAGATGTCCCGAGTTACAGGTACGTGTGCCCCGTGCTCATGCTCCCGAGCACTTTTGGCACAGGCCGCAGATGGCAGCTGTAGAGGCTAGCTAGGGGAAGGTGGGAAAAAGCTGATAACTTCACTTACTCTGCCCCCCACACCAGCACCTCTCCAGGAACCTCAGCCCTGGTCCTAGAGCAAAGAGCAGGGTGGGATGGGGCAAGCAAGGAAACCTCAGCTATGGGCTGTCCCCCTGAGCCTCAGTTTCCCCAAGGAAATTAGTTCTGGAACATCGGATGCCTTGCAGGTGTGGGAGCCACTGCCCAAGTGAGCCCCAGGGGCAGGGCCTTCCATTCAGGAGCCGTTCTCAGCACCCACCCAGACCGTGCCCCACCCACCGCATCCCTACTGACTCTGCAACATTAGGAGCGGACACTCCACTCATCTCCTGCCTGGACCCCACCTCCCAGAAAGATTATTCAACCGAAGTGTGCTTGTGAAGTAGCTTTCAGATGCTTCCTGTTAAACGAGGCCCATTAGGATGGCTGGTGCCTGAGGTGGAAGGGACTTCTTCCAGCCAGTCTGTGTGTTGGGTCTGTGAGGGGGAGAAGGGCCCAGGATCCGGGGAAAGGACTGGCTACACTCATGCCCAGCTCCTGGATTACCGCCCAGGGCAGTAACCTCAGAGAGGGGGCAGCACTCTCTTCCCTGAGGTCCACCCCAGCACTAGCTTAGCATCGACTCATCAAGGAATTCAGTTCAAGACCCTTTTCCAATTGGCTTTTTTGAAAAATGCAGGTAAAATTCACATAATGTCATGTTCACCCTTTCAGGTGGTCTCCAGTCTACTCCTGGGCAACCACCTCCTCTAGATCCAGAACATTTATCACCCAAAGGACACGCCGTGTCCAGAAATCACTCCCCTCCCCGGGCCTCTGGAACCTCTCACCAATCTGACTCCAGATTGGCGCATTCTGGACACTCCACACTGATGGGTCACTCGCTCTGCCACACTCTACATCTGGCTTTCGATTTCCAAATAGCTGTGGGGGGGGGGGTGTTCCCTGAGGCCCTTCCCACTGCCTTCCTGTGTCTTAGTTTTCTCACTTGTGAAATGGGGAGAATATGTCCTCTTCTTAGGACATTGTGTGAATTCTGCACAGGCCATGTCTGTAAAGAGCCCAGAACTCTGGAGTCCCGAGTCAGAGGTCGAGAAGAGCAGCTGGCCCTCCCCTCCCACAGAGAACTGGATCCAGAAGGGGCGTCTGTGCACACTATGGGTGCCTACTGAATCGTGAGGACAGATGAAATGCTCCCACTTAAAGCGAGATGGAGCTCAAAGGAATGACACGCAGCAAGTCAGAATGACAAAGAGTGGACATTTACAAACCACAACAAATGATTCAACAAAGCAAATTACTTATAAAAATGAGTGGACACTAATAGAGACAGGTGTTTGAGGTTAAGAGGGTTCACAGGGTATGAGGGATGGTGGGTGGGATCCTTAAATAATATAAAATAGATAAAAAAATTTTAAAAGAAAAACAACTGATATTATTCACACATACACACACACACACACACACACACACTGCACCCCACCCTGGGGTGCCCAAACCCTTGTCTATGAGTGGAAATTTGCTGAAGCTGCTTGTGTGTGAATAAACTTCTCCTAGGAGGCTGTCTTGGAAGATGCAGGCCTTGGAACTTCTGTCCCCGGATAGAAAGAAGCTGGCTGTCTACTCATCAGTGAGGGAGGCAGAACAATTAGCAGCTGTGCAGCCTAGGCAGGTCTGTCTGCCCCCACAGTTTCCACGTTAAATTATACAGGGGTGTTGGGGGTGTTCAGAGCAGCGCACATCTGTTGTTATAAAGCCTGGAAGTGGGCAGTCCAGAATCAAGGTGTGGGCAAAGCTGACCGCAACCCCCCCCCTTAACTACAGGCCTGGGGAAGAGCCCTCCCACCTCTTCCAGCTTCCCTTGGTTTGTGGCTGCATCACTGTAATCCCTGCTCTGGTCTCAGGGCTCCTGCCCTCTGCCTGTCATGCAAGATGCTCTTCATTGGATTTAGGGCCCACCAGGTAACCCAGGAAGAGGCAGTCTCGACTCAATGACGTCTGTCAGAACCCCTTCTCCAGAGAAGGTTACACTCACGGGTTCCAGGATTAGGGCCTAGAGACCATCCCCAACCCTCTCCAGGTGTCTTTAGAACTGTAGGGTAAATGGAGATACTCAGGCTTTTGTGCCATTGGCCTCTGTGGCTTTCACCTGCAGCCTTGAACACAGGAGGTGCTTGGGCTTGTGGGTGTGGAATGCGCATGACTGATGGAGGACACCTGGAGTGCGGTGTGGGCATACGCAGGTGGGCACACCTGAACCGAGAGACTGATCACATAGGTGCAGCAGAAGGTGGTGCGGCAGAGTGCGGCAGAGAGCGGCGGTGGCAAGCGGTGGCGAGACCAACGGAGAACGCCAGAGAGCCCAGAGTGAAGATTTGTTGGGGGCTGGGAGTCCTGCCAGCCCCCTCGGCCCCCAGCCTGCCCTGCACCTGGTTGCCACACTACAAATGGCATAGAAAGATCATTAAAAGCCTGAAAAAACCACTGAGGGCTCCGGGACTCTCCTTTACCCATCCGCCCGGATCCACAGAGAACCTGCCCGTGCCAGCTTGCCCCACAAAAACATCCTCTGAGGGGTTTGTGTTAGTGTCCACTTGTAGGAGACCGTGATGGTTATGAAGTGATGGCGGTGGAGAACAGCCCAGAGCTTGGCCTGTGGCGAGGATGGCCCCGAAGTCAAGGCTGGAGATGATGATGGTGATGAAGATGAAGAGGGTGATGAGTAGCTGCAACTCCTCCTGCCTGGCCTCCAGAGCTGACGGGTAGTCTTCCGCGGGGCCGGGTTCAGGCCAGGCTGCGAAGGGATATGAATCTTTGCCGTGGACAGAGGACTTGAGCTTCCCTGGGTCTCTCAGTGACCAAGGACCCCGCGTGGGTCCTGGGCGCAGGCAGTGCTACTCAGGAGTCATCAGGAAGAGGCCGATGCCCGCGTCCCAAGCGCCCCGTGGTGTCTCCATGCCCGCCTCCAGCCATCTTTCTCTGGGCCTCCCTGCAGCTTCTCCAGCCAGGCCGCTCTGGATTGATCGTACAAGGAAGTGGAATGTGAACTCAGGGCTATTTAAAGAGCAAGCGAGGCTGGAGGCGTGGCTGGGGTCCCGGCCAAGCGGGGTGCCTCGGGTCGGCAAGGGCTCCTCTTTGCACATGGTTTGATTTACTGGAGAGCTACGAGCAGCTCCAACTTCAGACAGAGAGCTATTTGAAGCCGCTGCCAGCTGTTGTGTCTGAGCTGGGTTTCTACAACTTGCTCACTGGTGAGCAGCCTGCCTCCCGGAGGAGTCAGTGTGCCCCAGCAGGTTCAGGGCCCTGGCACGGCCCACGGTCTTTGCTCGGTGGCCTCACCATGCCCTTCCGTGCGGCCCAAGGCTGTTCCAGCCAGGTAGGAGCCTGAGGCCCCAAGCATGCAGCTTCCTGAGCAGGCAGCCTGTTGCCTGCCTTCAGGGCATCTTGCAGGCTCCGTAATAAGCCTGTGGAATGTTCTAGCTGAGCTCATGGCTGGACTCTCTGGGATGAGCGGGCTCTGAAACAAACCTCGAGGCCTCTCAGACATCTTGGCAATAAGGCACCCCTTATAGCAGGCCCCCCCAGTGACCCCTGCGACCTGGGGACACAATGCTCCCCCTTTCTTTCCCCTCTTCTTCCATCCTGTGCTACCGGCTCATTTCTCCTTGGCCACCTGATCCCGACCTCTTTAAATGGGGTACGGGAGCCCGGGGACAAGGGCTGGGAATGCAGGCCGTCCAGGGAATTCTGGACGCTCCCCCAGCCTCTAGAAATCCCAGTGAGCCAGGGAGTTTCCAGAAGGAGCAGCCTTTGGACCAAGGCCACCGTGTCAGGTCAGAGGTCAACCCCCTTTACAGGCTGGATGTCCCCAACCTGAGAATGTTGGGGTTCACAGGACTCGGGATGGGGGTGCCTCTGAGCCCCTCCCCCACCGAGGAGGCCAGTGGCAAGAGCTCGTGACTCAAGTGTTCACTTCCTGAGGCCACTTGGAAGGACTTCTCAGAAGAATGCTCTGGAGCGGAGGGGGTGACACGGGAAAAGGGGCGGGGGGAGGGAGGGGCGGAGGGAGGTTGTGTAATGAATCTCGTTGCCTGTGAAAGCACACTTGTGTCCGTCCAGGAATCCCGACGGCTGCCAAAGTGGACAGAGTGTTCAGTCCCCTCCTGAAAGTGCCAGAAATGCCTTGTCCGCTGGGCAGGGACCGTGCCCCGCTGGTGGCTGCGTCTGGCCCTCCCCGGCAGGCGTCGCCCCCGAGGGCCTGGCTGCCAGGAGCCCAGCCCAGGCTGCAGAGCGGGGACCCTGCGGTCCCTTTCCTGGCAGCCCGAAAGATCCCGACTTCTCTGTACCGGCAGCCCGGCCCTGCTCCCCCTTTTCCTTCTGAATCCTCTAGAGAATCAGAAAGGGGAAAGATCACGACAAAGCTCCACCTTCCAACCCAGGAAGGGCGGTGGAATTAGGGCGTCCCCAGCCGGCCGACACGCCAGGGGTCAGGAGGGCCGGGGTTATGGCTCGGTTGCCAATCCTGTGACCCTACATGGCCTTGGGAGCCTCCAGTTCTGGAAAGTGGGGATGATGACACTTTCCAGACAAGCCGGCGGTGGACAGATCAGCTGAGATGGGGTGGGGCCTGCCCTGAGGAGCTGCGAAGCCCACGTACCCCTGGCCTAGCATCGTGACAGCCACTTATGGCAAGTGGGCAAGAGGTGCGTCGTCTTGAACTTCCAGTCCATGGCTTATCTGAGGGCGTCCCGCAGCCAAGCCTGGATGCTGGGCCGCAGGAGGACCCCGACCCCAGCTCCCTGGAAGCATAAGCTGGACGAACTGAGGGAGCCCCGCAGTGTGACTCGCTGTAGCGGCAGGAAGGCCCAGAGCAGGATCTCTCTGAGCCGAGCAGACGGGTAAAGGAGAGTCCTGGAGCCCTCGGTGGCTTTTTCAGGGTTTTACTGAGTTTACCAGGTACACGGCAGGCAGGGGTGCTGGCAGGCCTCCCAGCCCCCAGCGAATCGTCACTCTTTCTGGGCTCCCCAGCGTTCCCTCGTGGCCTCTGCTTCTCTGCTGGTTCTCTTCTGGTCTCTTGCTTGTTCTCCTTCTGGTTCTCTTCTGGTGGTTCCGTTCCCCGTGACGCCACCCTTAAAAGCCCAGTCTCAGCCCATGTGTACCCACCTACGCATGCCCACACCCTACTCCAGGCGCCGCCATCAGGCATGCATTCAGGACCGCAGGGATCCGTCATCCATCCTCATGGCGGGAGGGCGGAAAAGCCTGACCATCATTGAGAGCCACCTGGCCACCGATGAGGGAGACAAGACACCTTTCCTGGCCCATGGGGTGGAGCAAGAGGCACCGCCACCCCTTTGTCCCATTGGACAAACTCCTTGCCGTGCCGGACACATCCAGGTGCTCGGGAGGCAGACTCGGGAAACCAAGCTCTGAGCAACCAGCAGGTGGAGGGACAGGGGAGGGGGCAGGGGAGACAGGCTTCAGGTGATGCAGAGCAGGAGCTGGGCATGCCACCAGACCACAGGGGCAAGGGTGCCTGTGGGGAAAACAGCAAGTCAGGCTTTGCCCTTTCCCCCTGGCCTCTACAGCTGCTCCTTGTGGCTTTGCTTCCCTCCTGTCCGCCCACCGTGATGAAGTGTTGTTGCGGACGGTGCTCGGTGTGAGCACGGGCACACGCACCTGTAATTGTGGACACCCGGGCAGAGAAGCCAGCGGGCATAGGGCTGCGCAATATAAATATGGGGAGAGGGGAGGTTGCCACCTCCCTGTCTGCTTGTGAGCCTGGCCCCCTGATTCAGCATTAAAGGCCGGTCAACTCCAAGGAAGTCTCCAAAATTCTCTTTTCGTCCGCCTGAATCAATAATGAAGCTGCCTGGCCTGGGGCGGCTGCACAATAGGCTCTTGCTCTGTGCAGGACTCTGTTCTGGCATCTGATGGTGGCCCCTGGGGATAGAGTGGCTCTGGGGGTGGGGGCTGTGCCACCACCCTCTGCAGAAGGGGAGGGAAGGCACTGTGTCCGGGCCCCACATGAGCCCGGCACTTAGTAGGCCTTCAATAAGTATGCACTGGTTGAGTGAGAGAAGATGCTGGGCTGGGCGGCTCTGCTCTGGAAGGGGGGGCTGCCCCTGGGTCCACAGCGCCAGCTGGAGAAATCCTCCAACTCCCTGAGAATGAAGGAAAAGGCAAGGTTTCTGGACCACAAAGGCCCCAGGCCAGGAGGGAGCAGGGAGCCAGTGAGGATGAAGGATTTGACATGGAAAGGCCAGGGCAGACTTCCCAGTAATGCAGCAGTGCACTTGAACTTCAACCCGCACCATATACCACGAGAGGAGCTCAGCCAACCCAAACAGGCCCCCACAACCGAAAGGACCCTGACCCACTCTGCCATCATGGTTTACCCACCATGAGTTCTCAGTGCCCTGGCCTTCCTGTCCAAGGAGAAGCTGGAACCCAGGTGTCCACATGGCCTCGGCTGCTCCCTGACCACTGGGTGCACCCCCTCCCTGGCCAGTCTGCAGGGGAGCTGGTAACACCCTGCAGAGCTGGTAACACCCACATTTCTCAGAAGCAGAAACCAAGGTTCAGAGGGGAGCTGGTGTCTGTTGGAGCCGAGCTGTTCCCCAACTTTCCCACCCATTGTGCTATGCCCCCCCAACCCCCCAGCACTGCTCGCTGCACCCACATAGCAGCCTCAGCTGCAGCTGTCTGGCCCCCACGAAGGGCTGGGTTCAGGCCACAACTGCCACCTCTGTTTCTTCTCTCTTCCAGGACATCTCTGGAGCTTAAGAATTGCCAGAAGAGAGCAGCCGGAGAGGCTCTGAGGTGGGGGAAGGGCACCGGCGAGGGTGGGACGGCAGGTGGGGCTGGGGCTGGCTGCTGCAGGAGGGCTGGGCGGGTGTCCGTCTGGCTCTGGGCACCGGTGGCCTGTAACTAAGGGAGCGATAAGATCAGGCCGGGTGGGAGCAGCCAGCACTCCCCCAGGGCCCCATGCCTGTGTGTTCCTGTCTGTCGCCCTCATGTCTGTCTGCGGCCTCTTGAAGCCCAGACCCAGGTGGCCGCCTGGCCCGTAGATTGAGCAAGTGCACAAGTGAGCAGGCCAGCGAGAGAATCAGCCGATGACGGGCTGGGTCTGCAACCCGGGCCCAGGTCTGACGGCTTTCCAGGGGTCTGGCTCCCCGGAAGCCCAGGGACTGTGGTGATCAGCAGTGCCCTCTTGCACCCAGGAGAGGGTGGCTGGGGCTTGGTGGCCCTGGGGAGGCTGGGGTTTCTGCAGGCAGAGTCCAGCTCTTCGGGAAGGCCTGTCCTGGGCAAGCTGGCATCGCCTTTGTCCCTTCCTGCTGCCCGACTCTGAGGGGGAGACCTTGCAGCCCCCCACCTGCTCTTTGCCGAGGGCTGTGGCAAGGCCTGCTGGCTTCCCTGAGGCCACATAACTCCGTGTTTTCTCTGAAAACACTCCTGTGTCCAAAACAAACGAGGACAGCTGACCTAGCGGGTTACCTTGGTCTTCCCAGCTTATTTTTATGAGCTGTTTAATCTGCACACTGTCTTCTGTTCTCAATAAATGGGCTGCGCATTCCAGGATGGCCTCGAACGATAACACCAGCTGTCTAGACAGAGGCCAGCCCATTGACACTATCATAAATAAAAATAGTTTGTGCTCCGGTCTCGCCAAGCCCGGGAGGGGCGAGCAGACTCCCTGCAGGCGGGCTGGGACAGCGCTCACAGCCTCTCCACCTGCCTCTGCCCAGCCCCTCCTTGGCACTGGACCCCTGACCCCCGCTCCATGGCTGGTAGTCGCGGCTGGAGCAGTGGACACCCGGGTGGCCAGTGGGCTTTAATTTCAGACTCCAAGCTCAGGCTCCACCCACTGGGCCTGGGCTGGTTCTGGGCCGGGAAGGGCTGCGGGATCTGGGCCCAGAACCACTTAGGTCCAAATCAGAGAGAAAATGACACTCCCTCCACCCAGCCTGGACCCCGGGACCAGCGGTCCAGAGCTTTGCTTTGCCCCTGATCTTCCCCGGGAGGAAGGGATCAGCCCAGGAAGGCAAGGCCGGTCAGCACTGTCAGCGGCCACCCCCCACCCTCATGTGCACTCTCCCCCCATGTTCTTTCATTGTTCCGGCCTCTGCTCAGCCCTTGTGCCCTGCCTCAGCCTGCCTTTGGGGAGCCTGGGGTGTGGGGAAGGGGTCCTAGAGCAGCAGGCCGGTGGGGGGCAGGCACAGCGTCCACACTGAGTGTGTAGCCAGGGGGTGTGGCATTTCCCTGAGTGTGCCTGCGCCAGGGAGGGAGTCCGTGGCACAGGACCCACCCACAAGAGCGTCTCACAGGCAGCCAAGACCCATTCAATTCTCTCAGCGAGGGGGCAGCCCCCACCCCATTATTACAGCAAAGGGAGCTGAGGCCCGGACAGCAAAGGGGCTGGTCTAGAGTCACACAGAATGAGGCCGGCGGGCTCCAGTCTGCTCATTCACTACGCTGGATCTTTGTGGAGAGCAGCCAGCGATGGGGCCCACCGTGCCTGGCACTGCAAGGGGAGACTAAGAAGCAGCAGCCCCTTCAGGGGCTTATGGTGTTGAAGTGGGGTGTGCAAGTGCCTGCATCCCCTCCCTGAGCAGCTCCTGGCTGCCTCCCTCCCCCTTCCCAGACAGGACTGCTGAGCTACAAGCAAAGAAGTTCAGTGGCAGACAGAGAACTTTCTCCCAGTGTAGGGGAGCAGAGGAGCTGGCAGAGCCCAGGGCACAGGGGCCAGCTCCCCAGGAAGTCATGGAAGGTGACGGGCGAGAGGGACCCACTGGAGAAGGGAGCTCAGCCACTTCCAGCGCTTGGATTCCTGGGACAGAAACCCCAACAAAGAGCTTTCAGATTAAAAAAAAAAAAAAAGACCCATGGTAAAAGAAATAAAAACAAAAAATAAGCGATTTTGGATGACCTCAAATTAAAAGCTTTTACACAGTGAAAGAAAATAGAAGGAGATTAAAAAGACATCCTGCTGAGTGGGAGAAAATATTCCCATGTTATTCGACAGACAAGGGATTCATGAGCGCGATAAAGAAAAAAGTTGCACAATTTGACAACGAGAAAAATCAGCCGCGCCATTAATACATGGGCAGCGAATCTGGACAGACAGCTGCCCGGCGAGCCCCCAAGGCCAGCGGTCACAGAAACATGTTCTTCAGCACTTTGAACAAGGGGGCGCAGGTCAACCACAATGAGGTGTCATCTCACACCTGAGACTGGCACCTGTTGAGACACAGGGGCTGGAGAGGATGTGGAGAAAGAGGAGCCCTTTTATGTTCTCGGGTGCAACCATTTGAAGAGCGATCTGGTTTAGTTAAAAATAACTAAAAATGGACCTCACATATGACCCAGCAGCCCCACTCTTGGGGACCTGAAACCAGCAAGGCAAAAAAATGCTGTGCGCTGCCATGTTTACGGCAGCATTATTCGCAGTAGTTAGGCCTTGGAAACAGCCTAAGCGCCCAGGGGTAGGGGACTGGGTAGGGGACTGGATCAAGAAGACGTGGCCTCCCCCACCCTGGAATACTATTCAGCTGTCAGGAAAGATGAAATGTTGCGTTGACAGCAGGTGGAAGGAGCTCGGGGAAGGACGTGCAGGTCAGGCAAGTCAGACAATTGCTTTCGGACAACGCAGCAAAGCAAAATACTTATAAAAACCAGGGGGTGTTAATAAAGTAAGGTTTCTGAGGTTAAAGGATATAAGGGATGGTGGAGGGGAAGAAATAAAAGAACTGGGGTGCAGGCCAGAGGTGTGGGGGTGAGAGGATTCACCAGAGACAGAGTGGGGAGCAGAACAGGCAGACTGACGAAATGCACTGCTGAGGGGAGCAGCGGGGAGACAGGCGAGGTCTGCTGCCTATGTGGGTAGCTCCCTGGCCGGGATGGAACCCAGGTGGCTGGCGATAGCTTGATAGCGCTGAGACTTTAACCCCTGTGCTGCCAGGGAGGCACTAAGGCAGAAAAAAAAAATTGTAAGAAAAGGAAAAGGGGAAGTAATTTCTGAGGCGGGTCCCTTGCATCCCAGCGGCATCCCCTCTGCCTGCCAGGCCTGGCAGTGCCATTTGACAAGGGGCTGGCCCTGAAGGGCATGCCCCGCCATGGGCTCAGCAATTCCAGAAAAGGAAGGAAAATGCTGCCCAAGGGGGGCCTTGCTGGGGGCGAGGGGGTACCCAGGGGTCCCCTGCCGTGCTCTGCCCCCATCCCTGGGCCACTCCATAGCAGCCTCAGGCGGTCCCAAGGCCCTGTCCCAAGGCCCCACACTCAGGGAACTGAGGTCCCCTGCAGGCTTCATCATGAGGCAGCCCCCGCCCCTGATCTTCCCCGGGAGGAAGGGATCTGTGGACAGGGGGCCTGCAGGCTTGTCCCTTGGAGTGGCTTCCTCCGACCAGGCTTCCGTGACCCAGCCGCCAGGGAGCCGAGTGGCAGCCCTTGTTTGGGGCACACAAGCCCGGGTACCAGGCACTGCTCGGCTGGCACGGGGCCCCTGGCCAAGGCCTGTGGGCCACACCCTTGGACAAGGCCGGTTTTTCCTGAGTGGAAGCTGGGTTCAGATCCCATGTGCCCTGCAGGTCCGAGAAGCCGGGCAGGCCATCCGGGTCCCATAGAAAAGGTGGAGGAATCTGGCCCACAGCCTGGGAGGGGATGGAAGAGGATGCGAGACGCTTCCAGGCTGCTCCTCCACCCGCCTGAGTCACACGGGAACATTGGGGATAGGAGGCAGGTGGCTGGGCTGGGCGGTCGTGGGGCGGGGGGAGGGGGCCCTTCACAGCTCCGGCTGGGATCAGGGCAGGGGCAGGAGAAGAGGGGCCTGGAACCAGGAGGCAGGATTGGAAGGAGGTACAGCTGCAGCCTGAACCCCGCGGGCTTCCTCCCCCGGCTCCCTCCAGGGACACAGCCCACCAGCAACCTCGTTCTCTGGACACGCTGGCGGGCCCCCCCCACCCACAATGATAGGGCACTGGCCTCCCCATTCCAGCTGACCCAGGGCAGCCCTCAGCCTGGACTCACATCCCTCCTACTCTCCCCCGCCCTTCTTCCTATCCCCAGCCTCCAGCACCAACCAAGCATGCCAATGGCGCTTAATACATGCCAACTTCCTCTCCTCCTCAGTGTCACGACAGTCCGTCAAGCTCCCTCCTCGCCCCAGGAGGCTCACTCACAAATTAATAACTAAATAATCAGAAGGTGGCGACTCCCAAAGAGGTGGCTGAGGCCCACTGGGGCCATATATACGGGCGTGGGGGTGCTGTCCCCCGAGAGATGTTGATGTGGACCCTGCCGGTGCCCACCCCCCTTAAACCCCCTCCCTGGGAGGATCCCAACAGTCCCTGAGGCCCAGGCTGCCTTGGGGCACCGTCCTTGCTTGCTGTTTGGTGCTGCAAGAGAGCAGAGTTGTTTTGCCAGCTGCCCAGCTGGCAGCTCAGCCTGTCCTGCAGCTGGAGGCCCAAGCAGGGGCCCCCAAGGAGCCCTTTGAAGTCCCGTCTGGGCTGTCAGCCTTCTTTTTGCCTCCTTCGGGGGAATCCAATGCCTCTGGTTGGACCCACACCCCCTGAGTTCCAAAGGGAGTAGCCAGGCCTAGCCCTGATGTTATGAGGCGCCAGGACCACGGCTTTCTGCAAACTGGCACCAAGTCACCTTTGGGGTGCAGAAGGGGGACCAGAAGATGTCAGGTCCCAGCCACCTGTGGCATAGGTGAGGGGGAGCCAGAGAGTCAAGTGTCAGCGGCTCCTTCACCCGGGGGCGAGAGGCCGGGCAGCTGGGGTTAGTCAGAGATTCCGAGTTGGGTCGTCAGCCAGTCCAACCGCGGGGATCTTCTCCAAGTGGAAACCTCAGCCCCGCGTGCACAGAAGTTGGCGTAAGAGCTGGCACAAGCCCCGTGCACCTGGCTGGGGACCTGCGGCCCAGCCTGCACCAGCCTCTGGGGGCTGCAGGGAGGAGCTTGGCTCTGCACTCTGGTCCCTGGGGGGAAGGCTGGGCTCCCTCCGGCCAGAATCAAGTAGCCCAAGATGGGTGGGGACACCAGTGGCTGAACCTCCAGTTCAGCCATCCAACAAGATTCCCAGAAACCCGTGGGGCACCAAGCCCTCTGCTGAGTGCTGAGATACAGAAACAGACAAACCCAGTCCTTCCCGAGAGGAATTCCCAGACAGCCAGGTAAAGTAACAGGCGCTGCAGAACCCAGAACAGCAGCCCGTGAGACTCTCGGGAAACTGGCAGGGTGGGGTCTACGCTGGGCAGCTGGACGGGCAAGGAGGCTGGAGAGAACCTTATTGGGGGGTCGTCCCCATGTCGTATGCCAGGCCCAGGAGACAGGGAGCGAGTGCATCGGCCGGCACCCTGGAGCTGGCCTTGGCCTGGGGAGACCGAGACCATGCTGCACCCACAGCCCTGGGCCGGGGGAAGTGACAGGCCTCCCAGACTCCCGCAGGCCGCATCCCTGGGAAGCACACAGGAAAGTGTTTGCAAGTTTTCCAGCCACTGAAATCAGCTCAGGCCTGGAGAGGTTGTGGGCCAAGCGGCCGCTTCCAATTAGGAGATTGGGTCTTTGCAGCAGCGCGGGCCAGGGCCACGCCAGGTTTGCAGAAGGGCCAGCACTGTTTTGCAAGGCGTCTCCCAGCAACGGGGGCCATTCTGATGGAGAGGAGCCAGTGAGAGCAGAGGCCAGCCTGCAGTGGCCAGGCCTGCGTGTCTGTCCTGTAGCAGAGCTGGGCTGCCCCCTGAGGGGTTACCCCCGAACCAGGCTGGTCCTGGAGGGTTCAGAGCCCTGTTTGCCTGAGGGAAACTGCTGTGGGTCAGTCCAGGGCAGCACTGACACGAACTCCAGGGAGTGAGGGCAGAGCCTGGCTTTACTTTGCAGCTTGGGTTGCTCTGGGCGAACATTTTAGAACCATGCCTGGCACACACATAGTAGGCACTTTAAAAAAAATGCGATGGGGCCTCCCCGGTGGCACAGCAGTTGAGCGCTGGGTTGCAAAGCTGCCCGCAGCCTCTGCAGCGCCGGTTCGATCCCCGGCTGCTCCCCGGCCACCGGAGGAGGGTCCCACATGGCGCGCAGACCTCTCCTGCCGCCCGCTGCTCCCCTCAGCAGTGTCCTTTGGTCCTTCTGCCTGCTCTGCTCCCTGCTCTGGCTCTGGTGAATTCTCTCACCCTCCCGCGCTTCTGACTGTGCCCAGTGCTTGTATAAATAAATAAATAAATCTTTAAAAAAAATAAAAATTTAAATTTAAAAAATTTTAAAAATGCGATGGTGACGGCGGGGGACAAACAGACATACCCCAGTAGCTAGACATGCCTCGTGCACAGTGGTTGCTCCAAAAAACATGGACCAATGAACCAGACTCTGCCCAGAACTCTGGCACACAGTAGGACTCGGGGGTGCTGCAGACCAGGGAGTTCCTCTTCAGTGCCCTAATGTGCACGGCAGCAGCTGCCCTGCCGTGGGCACCCACATCTGCCATGCCCCAGGCTGGACCGGGACAGGCTGGCGGGTGCTGGCCTCGCTGCTGGGGCGGGCGGGGAGGAGGCCCCGGCAGGCGCTGCTCAGACACTGTGCGTCTGGCCCCGGAGTGCTATTCCCGGCAGTTCCTCTGATTCACAGCTGTCCCAGGAACAGTCATGGCTGTGTCAATAAATATCGGTGACTCGGAGTGACCTCCCGTCTCACAGCGCCGTTGGGCCTTCCTGCCCCTCCGAGGACCAGTCGGGCCATTGTTTTTCCAGTCAGCACATAACTCTCCGGGCCAGGGGCCGCGCCCGGGAGAAGGGACGGCCCAGAGCTGCCTCGAGCTCTGCATTTGCACCTGGCCAGTCCGGCCGACTTCCCAGGAATTCACGGTGCAGAGGGATGGGCGACGCCGGGCCTGACTCAGAAAGGCCAGGATGATGCTCAGTGTTGGCACACAGCCCGCCCCGTGCCCAGTGCCGCCCTCTGCGCCGTGAAGGACAGGGTCACGTCTCAGCTGGACACCACGTGCCAGGTAGACAGGCGGCCCCCACTCTGCGCGTGGTTGAGACTAAACAGGGCTTTGAGCCCCAAGTATTTATTTTCTCAGTCACCCCCACACAGGGTGGCAGATGTCACCGGGAAGGAAAGGAGAGTTGCCGGCACACCGGATCAGTGTCATCTCCCCAGTTCAGCTTCAAAGAATTCGGACTGCAAGGTTTCTATATTTGAGGAGTTCTGGGGAGCTGAGACCAACCCAAGGCAGGCTGGGCAGCCCTGGGAGGCCCCGCAGCCAGGAGGGAGGAAAACCATTGAAGAAGCCTCCCCTAGAGCAATTTGAGGGTTGCAGGGGCAGCCGTGCCCCCGGAGAGTTTAGGGAGATGGGAGGGCCCTGCCACTGCACCCGCTTTGCCATTCTTGGTTGGATCCTGGATTGAAGCAAAATAAGGAGAGCAGTTAACTGATGGGACCTGGGAGAGTTTAGTTCGGAACTGCGCATCTTATCATATTCCCGCCTCCGAGCGAGATTGCTGGGGATGGCATGGAGTTTCAGTCATGCGGGGGCTTGCCCTTGGCCCTGGCTGACGTGTGCAGAGCTGAGTGTCATTGTGTGTGCCATTCGCCGAAGCAGGCACCTGCAGGCTGAGCAGGAGAAAGTTAAAAAAGCAGAGAGCGGGGGCACAGGTCGAAGGCAGCTCCGCAGGGGCCCACCAGTGCAGGGGCGCTGAGTGGAGAGTAGGTTGGGGCTGGGAGTCCGCGGGGGTGGGGGTGGTTATCAACCGCAGGTGCAGATGGCCCTTGGGCCAGGATGGTGGCGGAGGGTGTGGAGATGTTTGGAGGGAGATCATAGGGCTGTGTGCTGGCCTGTAGAGGGGGGAGGGGTGTGGGCCGCTTGGGAGAAGGCCTGGTTTCTGGCCTGACATCCAGAAGAGATGTCAGGAGACTGGAAGTGTCCCCTAAGAGGTGGAAACCTGGGGGGAAGCAGATTTGGAGTGGGAGGTAAGAGCTTGGTTGCAGATGTGAAAGTTTGGGGCTGGTGGGGTCACTCGATTAGAGAACCAGGAGTTTGAAAGTGTCCAAAAATCTCCACCTTGGCCATGGGTGTGGGAGCCCAGCCAGGCCAGCTGGACACAGCAGAGGCAGGGCCGCTGAGGACAGCCGGGGGGCCATCCGGGACAGAAATTGCGAGGCCACCCCTCCACTCCTGCAGGCTTCGTTTTCCCAGGGGGCTGTGTGGGGCTGGGGGGGGGGCAGTGCTGGGGGGCATCCTTCATCCCTAGGGAGCTGTTGCCCTGAGACATGATACCCGGTGGCAACCGCCTCCTGTCACAGGTCAGAAAGGGTCTGATTTCCCAGGACTCGGTGGGCACAAAGCCACACATCCCAGTTCTCCACGTGGGCACGGGGCCTGTTTTTACTCTTAGGGCAATGCTGGGTGGCTGTGCCAGGTGACTGAGCCAGCCTCTGGGAGGCCGGCGTCCCATCGCTTCCTGAATACCTGGGGGAGAATCCCTTTCCCCATCATGTAGCACGTGATTGAGCACCTACTACGTTCCAGGCACTGTTGCAGGTGCTGGCCATAGAACAGTAAGCAAACAAACGCCTGGCCCTGCACATAATAACTTAGTGCGTTAGTGCGCGAGTATAGCCCGATTATACACCGCACCGTCATGTAATGATGTGTGTGCCGATGGTCATGCTTCCCATGTATTGAGCGCTCAGGGTATACCAGGCACTGTGCCCATGTCCCCTGGGGCCCCACAGTCACCTGTGCATAGGATGATGATGCCCACGTGGCAGGTGGGTCATGGGCTTGGAGAAGCTGGGGCCTGCCTGGAGCACAGAGCTTTTACATGCAAAGTCCAGGCTTGAACTTAGACCAGGGATCTGTCATCTGGAGCTCCCTTATCTGGGCCTTCCGGGGCCCCAGGTCAGCCTTTGGCAGGTAGGATTTGAGGCATTTGAAGTCAGATTCTGGCTCTGTTCCAGCTCTGCCTTCAAGGTCTGGCCTGGCACCTCTGTTTCTGCGTGTCCCCCAGATCAGGCTCCCGTGGCATCAGGATTGGGCTCAGACCCTGGCTTCAACACTGGCCTCAGCACCTGCCCAGCGGCAAGTCCTCAGGCAGGGAAGCTAAGGCAAGAGGTGGCATCCCAGGGACCCAGGAGGTGCCGTCCTGGGAGCCAGGGGGTGCCGTCCTGGAAGCCATTCATGTGGAGGCAGGGGCTGCACTTATGCTAAAAAGTTGTTTTTAGTTTTTCTGGGCTTCAAATGCAATTCAAATTTTACTTGCTAAATCTGGCTGCCTTAAGGGCAGGGGTGCAGAACAGGGTGGGGTTCCTCGCAGGAGGGGGATGGGAAGGGGTGGATGAGAAGCCTGAGGAGATGGGTTCCAGGTCCTTTTGCTGAGGGCTTTGCTCACTGGAGCAGGATCCGGCTGCCCAGGACTGGGCTGGGCACTGGCCGCGTGGCTCATTTATCTTTCTTGATAAATGGTATTTGCTGATTATTTTTATCTTTACTGATAATTGATACTGGAATGTATCTGCATTGGTAAATAGTATGTTCCAACACCAGTTCAAAGGGACCTGCTCCCGGAGGCACTGTTTGCCATGGCCAACTTATGGCAACCACCTCAGTGCCCAGTGAAGACCAGAGGGTTCAGGAGATGTGTCCACACATGAGGGACCACGACCCAGTCCTATGCGCATGTTTTAAAGACAAACTCTTGCCATTTGGGACAAAGTGGATGGAACTGGAAGCATCGTGCTAAGTGGAAGTAGGTCAGATGGAGAGAGACAAATACTGGATAATTTCACTCCTATGAGGACTATGAAGAAACAAACCAAAGGAACAGACAAAACTAAATTAAAACAGCCCCTTGAAATCTGAGAACCCGACATTATCTCAAGAAACAGAATTAAAAGATTTTTTAAAAATTAAAAATAATTTTAAATAATAGGCCTCCTTGGTGGCACAAGGGGTTAAGTTTCAGCACTGTGAAGCAATCCCCAGCCTCTGCAGCGAGTTCGATCCCTGGCTGGCCAGGGAGCTACCCACATGGCTCAGCAGACCTCTCCTGTCTCCCCGCTGCTCCCCTCAGCAGTGGATTTAGTAGATCTGCCTATTCTGCTCCCCGCTCTGTCTCTGGGGAGTCCTCTCACCCCCCACACTTATGGCCTACACCCCAGTTCTTGTATGCATAAATAAATAAATCTAAAGAAAAAAGGAATTTAGAAAATGACCTGGTGCCCAATATTTTGCCTGCCAGACTGGGCTCACCTGGGTGTGCACCTCAAGGTCAGCCCTCACCCCCAGGCCCAAGAGGCCACTTGGGCCCACATCCTGCCCTTCCAACCCGGGCTTCCCAGACCACTTCCCGAAGAGGAGGGGCACTGCCCAACTTGGCGGGCCCCGGTGTGAGTTCTCCGGCTTCTTCCCTGACTTCTCACCTGTGCCCAGGATGCGTCTGTGCCCATGCGGCCCCCAGGATGCTACCCACGGTTTCCTGGGGGAAGAGGGGACACCCTCCACACCAGTATGACAAGCGCCAGCCCCACGGCAGCTCAGACCTGCCTCCTCCCCACCAGGCCCCAGCTGCAGGGCCACGGGTGGGGCCGAACTCTCAACATCCAGAATTGTCACATCCACGGTCACGTTCCCTGGTGTGCTGATAAATGCTTAACAACCAGCTCTCAGGGGGGAAATGTGTTCATAAATACACACATATAACTCTTACACCAACAAATGCTTGATTGCTACCTGGCTCAGCAGAAGAACCAGCTGAGGTCATTGAAAAGCAAGTGCATTCGGAAACTGACTGATACTTGCATTTGTAGTAAGGGAGGTCAAGCGAGACAATGAAGTTCCAGCAAGGAGGAAACACTGCACTTGGCTTTGAGGTTGAGCTGGATGACAGAGCTTGAATACTGGAAGAATGTTTCCTTTTTTTTTTTCTTTTCTTTCTTTTTTCTTTTTCTTTTTTTTTTTTTTTAGCTATTCACAATGTAATGAGGAGACACGATTCACTCTCAAGTTTATTCTGCATTATTAACATCTCCTCCATTGTTTTCTTAAATCTAGAACATCAAGAAAATAATAAAGCGAGCCCTGACTAACAGCCTGTGCCGATTTCTGCTGTGTGAATACTCCCACCAGCGCTGATTCAAGCCCCAGTGAACATGACTGTGGGTTTGAGAAGGGGGTGCAGCAGTCACGGCTAATAGTGCTTGCAGACATCCTGCCCCCCAGATACAGAGGACAATGCTCAGACCACAGTAAAAGTAGCACCATAGTTAGAAAGTGCTGACTTGTGAGTATTTTTAGCTTTGTTGTTAATATAATTTCTTTACTAAACTGCAAGTTCATAGAACCTCATTGTCCCGGATGGCTACGTTTAGCAACTGGCTCACAAATTCCTGGAAATTGCACATTTTCAGGGGCTCCAGGTCCCAGGAAATCATGTCATCCCCCCACCACCACCATCACCTGGGTCTCCCCTCTCCTTGGTGTTTGAGTCCGGCAGCTGGTTCATAATTCTGTGGCTCAGAGGCCACAGCCTGGAACTGGAAGGTGCCGCCAGGGTGAGCTGAGGCCTGCTCAGGCTGGAGCCGGGCTGGGTGAGCACTCGCGGAACCCCAAGCATTTGGGATTTGTTGTGCTGGGAATCAGCGGGCGAGCACACTCCTCCCAGGCTGGGGTGGCCTCCAGACTTTAGTGCCCCAGGAAGCATCTGCCAGAACGAAGTAACGGGGTGGGGGTGGGGGTCTTTTTAAACAACATAATGTGATAGCAGAGAGCCTGGCCGCCCTGCCACCAGGCGCACAGTTCCCCAGGGGCCCATCCAACTCTCCCTAAAAAGATGGACCAAATCCCCTTTACCCTCCAGCTAAAACTCTTCAGCCCAAAACAGTTCAAACGTGTGGACCAGGCCTCGGGGTTTCATTTGCTATGTTGGAGGGGGCAGTCTTGGGTCTGTGCCTGGAGAGTGGTTCTCAGCATTCATGGCCTCTACCAGACACCAGCGGACCGTCCCCCACCCCAAGTTATGACAAATAAGCACGTCACCAGATATGGCCAAATGTGCCTGGTGGGGGAGAGGGAGGAAACGCCCCATGCTGAGGACCAGCAGGCTTGGGAACAGTGGCTGGGAGAGGCCCGGCTCAGAGCAGAAACACTGTGGGCACAGACTTGTGAGCGGGCTGTGTGCGGGTGCGGGGTAAGAAGGTGGGGAAGGACCCAGGGAACTCACAGGGCCCCAAACACACTAAGACAGACTTGAGTCTCGGCTTTATCAGGGCAGCAGCCATAGGGGCTTATGGGAGGGTGATCCCAAGTCTGCGGGCCTCTTCCAGACTGCCCCCGGACCCCTGCTGTTGTGTCTCTCACTGTCTCTCACAGTGTCAGTGGATCCGGACACTGCAGGGGCTGGGATATACACATCCCGCCCTCACCCCTGTGTCTGTCCCCCCAGGGACAAGAGAGTCAGGTTTTGCACAGGACATAGTAGGTGCTCAATGTGCACCCATTGACGGGAAGAATCGGGAGATGGTGGAAGCAGGCATGGAGGGTGGAGGAACGAGCATTTTCAGCCTGGCTGGGGGTAGAGGGGCAAGCACATGAATGGATGGTTCTATGGGGCCAAGGAAGACTCTGTGGACACCTGGGCTGAATCCCAGTGGGCTGGCCAGAGCTTGCCAGCTGAGCGTGCTGGGCGGAAGGCCAGCGGATGCAAAGACCTGATGGCGAGCGCGGGCACTGCTGTCTGAGAGAGTTCATGTTGCTGGAACAACTTACCACACACTCAGTGACTTTAAACAGCCTCCCTGGTTCTCTTGAGCTGTGGGGTCAGACAGCTAAAAGCATCTCCCCGAGAGACATGGAACGAATTGTGTCCCTTCTCCCAGCTTTAGCTCAGTGGACCCCCAGGCCTTGAGGGACCTTTTTGTCCCTGACATGAGAAGGTCCAATCACAGCACAGACCATCTCCCCTCCAGCGCCGCCTGCTCCTAGGGTAGCAGCCTTCTTGTAGGTTCCAACATCAATTCTGGGCGCCTTAGTGTCTGAGCACCCCTCGTACCATTAACAGCGATGTTAAAAGTACAATCTCCGCCCAAAATAGATGCCAGATGGATTAAAACAACGTTGCCAAGGACGGCCCACTTAAATCCCCAAACCAGGCCCAGACGGGAAGCCTGTTCTATGGAGCTCCCCAGGGCTGGCTCCAAGGCCACAGGCCGTCCAGTGAAAACAGAGCAATGTTCTGGGCCCACTGGGCACTTAGAAAATACTTTGGGGATAAATCTGGGCTTTTAAATGATGGAACCCAAAGAATCATCACAAGACGAAGGCTGGCCCGTCTCCTGTGCCCAACCCCACAGCTCTGGGAAGAGCGTCTGTGCTGCCGAGATACCCCCAAGTACCTCCCGTGCCCGGCTCTGGAGTGCAGGGCAGACAGCAGCTCCAGGGACCCTCATTGCGCTCCCACTTCTGCTCATCCTGAACCTGCACCCCCACACTTCCCGCACCCTGACCCGGCAGGCAGGGCTTCGCCAACCTGACCTGTTTGGCCTTCTAAGTGGGAACAGGCAGCTGCAAAGAAAAGTCAGCTCCAGGAAGAAGCCAGTGACTCTTGATTCATGCTCACCTCCACCAAGACAGAAACAGCTGTGGTTATCAGCAGGCCGGGTGGGGGAGGGGGCGGTGTGGGGGCCAGGGGAGGAGGGAGGGTGCAGGGGGGAGATGCTGGGGGAATAGAGAGGCTCTGAATCACAGGATCTTATTCATGGGGGCAGATGTGGCCACAGGATAGGATGGGGGAGGGGGTGGGAAACCCATGCTAAGGGCGGCTATATGGAAACAGGACTTCCGCCATCCCCTGCCCCCAAACGCATGGCATTTCCTAGGAAAAGCAGAGATCAAGGGCGTGGAGAGGATGCCAGGGCTGGGAGGGTGGGCTGGCCCAGGCTGTGGGGTAAGTGAGCCAACAGCCCCCTGGGCCACCTGAGTCTGCTGGCAGAGCCCTGGGGAACCGGGCGGCGGCCTTGGCACAGCCCCGGGCTGGTGCCTGCTCCTGAGCGGGGTACGACAGGACAGGGCCCGGTAGGCCCCAGCCCCGCCAACCTCCAGGGCCAGCTCTGCTGTTGCTTGGCCATCCTGGAACCAAGATGGAAACCCCCACCTGTCGCTAGCAATTGCCAAAGCCACTTGAAAGGGAAATTCTCCCACTGGTTACAGGATTTATTAGCGAACTGGCTGCTTAGAGGCCTCTGGAAAGGCAGTGGTGGAGGCAGAAACGGGAGGGGGAAGTGGGCCTGGGGGCAGCTCCCAATTCCCCAAGGGGCGGCAACCAGTTTGTGGGTGTCGGGGCTCACCCCGGTCCGAGATTCGAGCAGGGACGGCTCTCCCTCCGGGATGGCAGCCTAATTCTCCCACCGTCCCAGGAAACTTGCTGGGAGCTGGGACCTCCCAGCCCAGAGAGACGGCCTCCAAAATTCCTTGGGATTTTTCTTCTGAGGATCTATTTATAGCTGTGGAAATATGCGTGGAGAAAGGAGAAGGAAATGCACAAAATGTTAACATGTTTATTTTCTTCTTGTCCTTATTGGTAGCTTTACCCCCCCCAAAAAGATATTTTTACAGTATAATTAACCTCAATATAAGTACTCGTGTTTGCTAGAGGAAAACAGAAAGGAGAAATTGCAAGTCACCCAGCGTTCATAGCTATTTCTTCTCTGCAGACATTTTAAATGTAGGGTGGTGGTTGTTGACATTAGTGTAATCATTTTATATTATTATAGAATTTTTTTGTGTTACCACAAAATTATCATAACCATCTCTTTAAACGCCTACCTCATATTTCGGCAGCAGATAACATCCTTATTTGTCCATTTGGCATTTGCCCGTTTAGCACTAGGTCGTGCCTGATTCTTCACTATTATAAACAACGCTGTGGTGAACATCTTCATGTGGGAAAGTGTCTTTCATTTTTCCAGATTATTGTCTGCAGTCGATTCTCAGACTTCCGGGGACAGGGATGCAGCGTGAAAGGTTGCCCCTCACTGAGCAACACAGTGAAGTTGAACCAGGTTAGTCTCACTCCAGAGCCCCATCTTTAATCCTGAAAAACAATATTCAAGGAAAAATAGGAATGAGGCTTCTCTGGGGACCGGTCAGGGGAGGCACCTCTCCTCTTCTGACACCCCCACATCCCTCACACACAGAGGAATCATTTGTGAGCCCCACACGGGCCACCCGGGACAGAATGCTTCAGAGGTGGGGAAGATTGCAAAGACCCCCCAGTACAGTGGGGGGCTCAGGTCTGTATGAATGAGCAGATTGGATCCTGGAGGGAGAGACACCCACAGGATGGGACGGCATCACAGAGGTGACGCTTCATCTTCAAACATGGCCGGTTTCTGCTGACAGTCAGGAAGGCAAGGCCCCAGGCAGCAGCCCTAGGCTCTGGGTTGGCAGTGAGGCCCATGCAGAGGCGCCCAGGAGATGAAAAAGGGGATGCCCAGGTGGACAGTAAAGCCAGTTGGGTCCAGGCAGGGCCCCGGTTCAGGCCTAGGGACAGGAGGCAAAGTCCCCTGCCCCTATTCTTCCTGGTCCTGCAGCATTGCCAGCTGCTTCTCCTTTTCCAGGCCTTGGTCACCCCCTATACCTTGTCAACACCCCCTCCCCCTTCCCCAGCCTCTCTCAGCCCTGCCTCCCCCCACTGCCTCCCAGGTTCCCGTTTTTCTGTGGAGACCACAGCATCCTGTCCCAGCCCGGGGACGACAGCCACGTACACTGAGGGCGAGCGACTTCCTGTCACAGCCCGACGTGGGGGCTCAGGTCTCCCACGGAGCAGCCCCCGACACCGTGGCGGCCCGGGCAGAGCCCACCCTCACACACCCACCCCTGCATTCACCTCACAGTACCTGTTCACACTCGCCTGACCGGCCTGCCTTCGCAACCCTCACACTCATTCACACCTCACACACTCACTCCCTGGAGTGGGGCCTCTAGCCCTTTCTAAACCATGTCGAGAAAAAGGAGAAACTCCCCTCCAGCCCAGAGAAGCTGGTTGGCACAGGGCCGCAGCCTCACTGAGAGGCAGCCACTGCCAGGGTCAAAGGGCAGGACCCCAGGGCACCCCCACCCCAGCCCTGCCTCAGTCTCACCCCTGCATGGGACAGGGGATGCAGGTGAGAGGAGCGACCCAGGCCAAATCCCCACCTGCTAGTGACGCAGGGGGAGGCGGCACTCTGAGCCTCAGTTTCCCCATCGCTAGGGCTAGCGCCTCCGGGGCTGGGCATTTGAATGACATAATGTCTGTCGGGACTGAGCACGCAGGAGCTCTGCAGGGCTTGCAGACTGTGAGTTCCTCATGCCAGAGCGTGCTTTCTGAGACGCTGCAGCTGTCCAGCTACCAGGACCCCTTCTGGGGTCAGCAGCCTGCACCCCACAGTCACAGAAGTTCAATCCAGCAGACCAAGGCCCTGCCCAGCTTCCTGCCAGTCACAGACACACCCAGACAGTGGCATCGGCATCGCAGCCTCTGAAAATCGCTCGTAAACTGGGGTAGCCCCACCCTCCCCACCCTGGCACCCCCCTCGGCCCCTCTCCCCCAACAGCCTGGGCCAGCACGTTTCAGCACCACTCTGTGGCGCTCCCCTGCTCTCTTTTTCTTTGCTCTAATTACTCTGCTGCTTCTCCTCTCCGATCATGGGTACAAGCTCCCCCCACCCACTTTTCTCCTCGGAGTCCACCTTTCCCCAGCTCACTCACCTTCCCTGCTCTCTCCACCCACAACCCAGCCCCTGGATGACCTCCCCACCCCTGCCTTCCCTCCCCCAGACCTCTTACCACGACCCCTCCCCAGCCTCCCCTCTCTGCTCATGACCCCCATTCCACCATCCACGCCAGCACCAAGCCAGCATCCCCGAAACCCGGCTGAGATGTCAGCCCGAGGGTCCCGTCCTTGGAGCAGACCCTCAGCAGACAAGGGGTGTGGGGAGCGAGGGGGAAGGCAGTGGCCCCACGTGAGCTTCAGGAGACCAGAACCCGGCGTGACCGAAGGCCAGGCTGTCATCTGGAAGGTGCAGGTGGGAGCAGCCTGGCTCGAGACACCTGCCAGGCTTGGTTGATGCCACAGCCAGCGACGCCACCTGCCAGGCCTTCAGCGTCCCAGGCCAATCTGGCCACGACAGCTGAGTGGTCCTGCTCTGCCCCCAGCAGCCTCCCAGGGCCTTTGGGTGAGGTGCAGGTGGGGATCAGTGCATCGGTGGGAGACCTCCCTCCTGACCGTGCTGCCCGGGACGTTCACACGCTGGTGGCAGCACTTGAGATCCATCGTGCCCAGGATGGCTCATCTGTTCAAGGTTGAGTATCAAGAATTCAGTGCCGCCGGGTGAGAAAGACAAATGTAATCCTCTCCCTTCACTTGCTGCACAGACATGGCAGCCGGGGGCGGGGCCAAGCCGGCCTGAATTCGAGGGCCTCGTAGCTGTGTGACCCCGGGCAAGTTACTTAACCTCTCTGAGCAGCACCTCCCCCTCTGCATAGTGGAGACTATCAGAGCAGTGCCCCTAGGAATGTGAAAATGAAACGAACTCATGCCTGTAAAACCAGGTGTGATATGGGGGCGCCCACTCAGCTGGCCTCATAGGAGAGAAGTAGCAGTAGCTGCTGTTGTCGAGATTATTTCTCAGCTCCCCCAGTGACTGTGCTGGCCACGGAGGCGATGTGGTCCCCAGCCCAAGTGCAGGCCTTGGCAATTCAGCGGGAGGAAGAGAACCGGAGCCCTGCCCGGGAATGGAGGGTGGGTTCCGGGGCCTGGCAGGCCCATCTTCACTGGAGCCCACCTCCCCCCAGCCCCACAGACAGAAAGAAGGGGGTCGCGGGTACCCACCAGGTTTGATTCTGCTCCTCCTTAGAGGAGCTCCCAGCCCAGAAAGCTCTGCCTCCTGGGACCCTGGCTTCTGTGGGCGTTGTTACGCTCGGCTGCTTCATGCCCAGGACCGTGGACCCCGGCTGGCTCCCAGGCTGGGAGTGGGGAGAACACCCAACTTCAGCTTGGAGAATTCCGCTTCTCCCATTTCCAGCGGCGGCATTTCCTCCCGCCCTCCCTCCCACCCTTCTTCCACCTTCTCTTCTCCAAGAAGTCTCAGGTGCACAGGGTGGGTGGATGAAACCGCACTACAGGAAAGGCTGAAGCAGTGTGAGTGAGAAAGCAACGAATCCTGGGCCTCCCTCGTAGCGCGGGCAGTTGAGCGCCACACTGGGAAGCTGTCCGCAGCCTCTGCAGCGCGGGTTCGATCCCGGCCGGCCAGGGAGATTCCTACATGGCGTGGCAGACCTCTCCTGTCTCGCCCGCTGCTCCCCTCAGCAGTGTGTTTCGTCAGTCTGCCTGTTCTGCTCCTGCTCTGTCTCTGGTGAGTCCTCTCACCCTCCCCCGCATGTGGACTGTACCTGGTTCTTCTATAAATAAATAAATCTTAAAAAAAAAAAGTTTATTAAAAAAAAAGAAAGCAATGAATTTCCATTTTCTTTCCACCCAGAGACACTCCCACCCACGCCCCCACCCCATTATTTTTTCATTTTTAATATCTTCATTGACATATAATTTACTTCCAATAAGCTGCACCCACTTCGAGGGTACACTTCACTGAGTTTTGATGGATGCATGGGCCTCTCAAGCCACAACCAAGAGACAGATACGACATCTATTGTTCAAGCCGCCAAGGCTGGAAACAGCCCGTGTCCTTGAACAGAAGAAGATGTGGGAGAGCTGGAGATACACGGATGTGTAGATGAAACCCTGCCCTTTGAACAATTTGGATGAATTAGAGGGAATCATGTTGAATGAAGTAAGTCAGGCAGAGAATGTCAGACACCATAGATTCAACTTGAAGTAGATAAAGAAACAGATGAATGAGAACAAAGCATAGACAAGATTCTAGACTAACAGAACAAAAGAGTGGTTACCAGAGAGGAAGGGGGAGGGGGTGGGTAGCCCAGTAGACAAGACCTGTGGAGGTGAACCCCACATAGGGTATACAGCTATTGGTTATAAGGTTGGGCACCCGAAACCTCTATCATGTTTTCAATCAATGTTACTTAAAAAAAAAATCTATTTTATTGACTTTCAATGGGGGACCTGTTTGTACTATTCGTGGCATTTTTATTGGCATGGGGCATGAACTCAATTCACACCCTGAGGGAATGAAAGGGAATCATGTTATTGGAATGTTCAGGAATATATCAGCTTCAGGTATGGCTGGATCCAGGAGTTCAAATGACATCACAAGAATCCTTTCCATTCCCTCCCCTCCCTCTAATCTCTCCCCATTCCTGTCTCTCCTGTCTGTCTGTCTGTCTGTCTCTCTCTCTCGCTCTCACTTGCTGGCTCACTCTCTTCCTGTAGTTGACCGAATGGCTTCTGGCAGCCCCAAACTCACACCCTATCTATAGGGAAATCTTCTCTGACAGCTCTCAGGGCACTTGGGGTCATGTGCTCTTCCCCAGACGGGTAACACACGAGAGATGTGCTTGTGAGGCCCAGATGAGCACGCTGTTCCCACCCCTCTGTTCAGCAATGTCCTGTCTGAATTTTGACATTGGTCACAGTGGTAGAAGTTACACCCTGGGAACCAGCAAATGCTACAAGCCGGGGCTTCCCCACTCCACCCCAGAGCTGGTTAGACACTCACACATATCACGAGCCACCTACCTAAGCCCAGGGAGCAGGCTCTCCTGAGGAAGGACACATTCTGTCACCAAGAGAGGGGAAGTAGAGGCTGGCCAGACAGAAACAGCAGGACCCCACTCTGTTGAATGCAAAGCTGCCTAGAGAAAATCTCAGAAAGGAATCTTTCAGAATTTCCTCATGCCCCAAACCCCCCAACAGGACACTGACCAGGCCAAGGTTGAACCCACTGCAGAGATAGTCCCCCAATATGCAATCCTCCAGAAGGGCCCAGGCTCTACTTCCCCACACCCACTCTTGACTGCCAATTGCATTCTTTGGAAAAGTAAAGAAATTTCTGTGCCCACTGCTTTCTGCAAAGCCATTCCTATAACCTAGACCCATAATTTTTAGCTTGTTCAGCTATTTTAAAGCAGCCCTTTCAAAGCAGCCCAGAAATGGGGGCTGTGGCTTGATTTGAGGTTAAACAAATAAGTGCCATATACCCACCAACACTCTAGGAATGAAAAATTTCTGAAAGCAAATTCCCTAGCTGTGTGCTTCACCACCCCATATTGCTGGGTTCCAGTCCAGTGTTCTCCATTTCCGAAGATATCTGGGTGGCTTTGGGCCATGCTCTTTGCAGAGCACTTGGAAACTGTTGGAGTTGGCAGCTGGGCACACCACCTCTTGGTTGTGTCAGCCTCCCACCCAGTGCCCACAGGACCCTGGGCCTTCTAGGCCTGCTGGGAAATGGCTCCTGTCCATCCTAGGGGACCTCGACCAGACTGCTGGCTGCCTGAGCAGATTGCTTTTCTTCCCATGTTTTGATGGGTAGGCGAGAATGAGAAAAAAGGGGAGGAAATTCTCAAACAAATTCCACTCCACCAGATAGTCAAGTCTTCCTTGTTTCTCTAAGACATTTCCTCTCTCTCACTCTCACACTCTCTCTCTCTCTCTCTCTCTCTCTCTCTCTCTCTTTCTCTCTTTCTCCTGCTGCATCTATGGGACCCATGTTTTCCCAGTGGTGCAGCTACAAGATGGTGGAGTTTCTGTCTGGCTGGATCCCTGAGTGACTCTGTGGACTCTGTCAACCAGCTGGGGCAAACAGTATGAGCAACAAATAAACTTTTGCTGCATGCAGCCACTGAGGACCAGGGGTGTCGTCACTGCAGCATTCCTGGCATGCCCTGGCTGATTCACACTCTGGTGTACTTAGCATACTGTTGGCTAGACAGTTGGCTAGACCGGGAGGCAAAAGATAGAAAACAACACTGCCTCCCCTCTGACCAACAGCCTTCTCCCAAAGGAGTGCTGAGAAATATAGGTACATTCAAAGCCCCAAGGCTCCCTATCGCCCCAAAGATGGAAAAACTTCTACGAGGCTTGGGTCTCTGTCTCCCTGTGAATGTCTCTGTGGCACTTGATCAAATCCCCGCATAAAAACAGTCATGGTTATGTCCCAAGGTATTGAATGGGGCCTGAGAACTTTTCCCATGATTCCCCACTTGGCAGGCAGGAAGACTTCATTCCTGTTATAAAAATGAGAACACGGACACTCGGGAAGCTAAACGAAAGAGCTTGAAGCTTGGTCCTTTGTCTCTTGCTGCGATAATGGTATTTCTCAAAATGGCGGTCACAGATGCTGAGATGGGGCCTGGGAATCTGGATTCTCAAAGCTCCCTACATTTGAGAACCCTTGCACCTCACTGTGTCCTCTCACCCTCAGGGAGGGGGGATTGAAGGGGTCCTGCCCATGACCACCTCCCTGACCAAAACAACAGCTGTCCGCCCCGCAGGACTGCTCTTGGTGAAATTCTCCCCAGAAGAGTCATTTCTTTGGGTTAAAATACAAATCATCCTGGAAACACCTGGCACCTTCTCATGAATCGATTCAGATTATTCCTGGTTGGGAACAGCTGCTGGCATGAGGTCACGTGGCAAGGAAAGCTTCTGCAGGGAGACGCCAGCACAGCCTCAAAACCCTCATCTGAAAGCACAAACCGGCTGGAGGCTGCAGCGGGGAAGGCCCTGGACGGCAGCAAGAAGCTAAGACGCCCGGGGCAGGGGTGGCAGGGAGGACACCCAGGACAGGGGGAAATGCAGCTGGTGGAGGCAGCTAGAGCCTCGCGCAGAGTCCAAAAGAAGGGGAGAAAAGTGTCAGCCTTGCTACTCACCGCCTGTGTGACCCCGCCAGAGTCACTCCCCGTCTTGCGCCTCTGTTTTCTCATGTGTGAAATGGAGCTGTTCACAGTCTCCATGTGTGAGTGGGTGGTTGTAAGAATCAAACACTCTCCTACACTGAACAGTTACCACGTGTTGATGCCCTTGCCGTGTGCCAGCAGCTGCTCTAAGCGCTTTCCACGTTAGCTCGCTTTATCCTCTCAGTCTCCATGCTGCGACGCGTCTACCCATTTTATAGATGAGAACGCAGAGGCCCGGAGAGGTGAGGCAACGTGCCGGAGTTTGCACAGATTATAACCTAGTCAGTCGGAGGTATCGACCCTATGGCCACACTCAGCTGGGGAAGCCTCAGCACGTGGGGGCAGGGGAGGCACAGGGCACAGCCGTTGAAGGACGGGGTGCAGGGCCGACTGCAGGCCAATGGGAGCCATGGTGCGAATGTCACTGCTGAGCCCAGGCCTCAGGGAGCACCCCGTTCTGCCTGTTCTCATCCCCAAGACACTCCGCTCCACACCCAGTGGGTGATGCCGGGAGCTGCCTCCCCAAAACTGGCATCACTCTGCCCCTTCTCCCAGCACCCTGCCCTCAACGGGCACCACACAAACCCCAGCCCTCTGCTCGGCTGCCCCGGTCAACTGTCCTGGGATGGCTGTGCTGGCTGCTGGTTGTTTTACCCTGTTGGCTCCTGAGAAGCGCCCACGTGGCATAGAGAAAAGGGAACCCGCGTTTATGGAGCAGTTAGCATGGGCAAGACTCCAGATGAAGGGCAACCACAGGGGCTCATTGGGCCCTCGAAACTTTGTGAAGCAAACCGTCTCCACTCTGCAGAGGAGAAAACCAGAAGATTCCATAACACGCAGTAAGTCAGGGCACCCATGTCGCTTCAAACCCTCATCTGTTGCAACCTAGAGCCACTCATGAGAAGTGATGAAGTGGTGGCCGACCTGGAATCCTCAGACCAGCCGGAACACGAGGCTCCCTGCTCCTCACTCATTCCTTCACGTGTGAGGTGTCTGGGTGGCCGCTTCCTGCCAGGCGCTGGCGTTAGCGACTCCTGGCCAGCGGGGGTGCAGGGCTGCATGAGGTGTCTGTGGGGAGGTTTCTGTGAGGACCCAGGGCTGCTCTCCAGGGAGAGGGCACTCCAGCCTCTCCTGGGAGAACCCAAGCTCTGGGTGTTTCAGGAAATTTCTGACTGCCAGGTTTCCGTGTGGCTAATCAGTTAGAGCTGAGGGAGGGGGGCCAGGCGGGGAGGTTTCCCGTCAGCCCAGCTTTTGTCTCTCACAGGAGCCGAGACAGACAAACCACAACCACAGACTCGACCAGCTGTGGAAGCATCGAACAGGAAACCCAGAACATCTGGTGCTCCACTTCCTCTGAAGGCTGTGCACGTCTGGGTGTGTGTGTGTGTGTGTGTGTGTGAGTGTGTGTGTGTGTGTGTGTCCGCCTGTGTGCATGTCTGTTTTCTCTCCCGTGTTGTTCAGTGGGACGCGGATGCAGACAGGGTGGAAACCACAGGCCTTGTGGTGACAGGAGAGCCAGACACCGGCTCCCCAGCCCTCACAGGGCCTCGCCCTGCACAGACAGCGTCCCAGGACCTGACCCAGTCTCACGGGCCACCCTCCCACCCCTCCCGGGTGCCGCTTCAAGTCACTAGGCAAGGGAAGACAGGGATGGTTTTCCTTTTGGAGCTGGTGGTTTGGGAGGAGCTTTGGGGATGAAGTGGGAGGGCTCTGTTTAAATATAACTTGGCCTCAGCACACAGACCCACAAAACGCAGCGTCTGGAGGAAGACTGTTTTGAAAACAATGTGAGGAGAGTCTGTGACCTCTGAGGCTAGGTGCCGGTCACAGGCTGTCCTGGGAAGGCCTGAGCAAGACAGGAACTGAGGGGGGAAGAAACAGCTCCCCAAACCTAAGCACAGGTTTAACTCATATCAGTCACCTGAGGAGGTCATGATGCCCCTTTTTATAAATCATGAAATTGAGGTACATGGGGTGCATAACTCATCCAATTTCACAAAGTCAAATCGCCAAGCCACATACTAGATCCTAGATCACACTTCATTCTTTCAAAGAATGGTAATAACTTAAACCACGCCTAGCACAGTTGGCATGTAATAAATGTCTCTTGAGTTAATCACTGAAATAAGCCAGTGTCCATGAAAGCGACTGTCATCATCACGTATCCCCAGGGTTCAGCACAGTGCCCAGCAGAGCACTGCATAAACGTCAGGGAACAGATGAGTAATGAGCAAAGGAAGTCAACATTCCTAACAGTGACACTTCATTTACCCGGAGGTCTTTCCCTTCACAAGGTCTGCTTGGATCCTGGCTACAAGTCTGAATGAAAGTGGGAAGAACCACAGCAGCCAGCAGAAGCCTCGAGTCCTTAGAAGTCCAAGAACTTAACTCAGAGGACTTCTCCAGCTCTCAGTGGAATGGGGTTACCCCTACTTTACAGCCAGTGCCTAAAAGCTGGCTCGCTGATCTCTCCAGAGCACAGCGTTGCGAAGCGCTTGTTCAGGAGAAGGCCTCCTGGAAGAAACCTGCTGGCAACAGTAACCTTGGAATTCAAGCAGTACTTTCTGACTGCAAGGGGGCATCATGGACACCTCGTGAGGTGTCCTCACACCAAGTGAGGGCCCAGGTGAATGAGCCGAGAATATCTGATTCTCAGATACTTGCCCTTGAAGCAGCCAGGAAGGCCAGATGTAAACAGGCGCCCCTTCCAGCCCTTCTCTGCTTAAGACTAGAGGTGCTGCAAACAGGGGGCTGACTTGGCGTGAAGAGCTGAATGCAAACAAAACGATAATAAAAATAAATTAAAAATAATAATGTAGGGCCTCCCCGGTGGCGCAGCGGTTGAGCTCTGGGCCGCGAAGCTGCCTGCACCCTCTGCAGTGCCGGTTCGATCCCCGGCCGCTGGGTGAGGGTCCCACATGGCGCGCCCACTGCTCCCCTCAGCAGTGTATCGTCTGCCTGTTCTGTTCCCCCCTCTGGCTCTGGTGAATTATCTCACCCTCCCGCGCTTCTGACTGTACCCAATGCTTGTATAAATAAATAAATAAATCTTTAAAAAAATAATAATAATGTGAATTGTGTGTATGCCACTGGGCAGCATACGAAATAACATTTTCCTATATGCATTTGACCAGATGAGGAATTCGTGTTTAACATCGAAATAACATGCAACTGAATGATCTTTAGGTTTCCTTTTAGGACTTAATGCCAATTATTCTAACAATCACTTAACATAAATTCTGCTTTGGCTTTCTGAAAAATAACTTCATTCTTCTTGGTTTTATTGACGGATGACGTTGCACTGTTCACTAAAAATGTTTAAACCTGAGCTGGTATTTAAAAGGGAAAGTTTCATTTCCAACATGTCAGAATCTGGGATTCCGTCAGATATTAGGCGTCCAGTGCGCGTTAATACGTCGCTCTGGACCCCACTTGTTTGACGCAACTTTTAAGAGTCACCCAAGCAACACAAACGCCAACTTAGACGACGCGTGCGCAGTGTCCGAGTCCGCGACCTGCCCGTCGGGGCGGCCCACAGGGCTCCGCCACGCTTACGTCACGTAAGCGCCTGTGGGTTCTTGACGTCATCCGAAAGCGCCTCCCGCGGCGTCGCGGCCGAACTGGCGAAGGCGTTGCTATGGGGACGGCGCGTCGAGCCCCGCCCCCGAGACGCGATTGGAGGAGAACTGGTCAGCTGACGGAGAGGAGGTTTGAACGCGCGCCGGAGGCCCGGTGGGGCGCCGCCGGCGCGGGTTCCCCTGGCAACCCTGACGCCGTGGCACTGTCCGCGTGGACGATTCCCAGGCACCCCCACAGCCACAGAGTCCAAAATTCCATTCGAGGGGCTTCTGGACCTAAGAGGGTAAAGATCGGATCGGCCCCTGGCCCAAATCAAATCGAGATTCAGACCGCCCCGGCTCGGGTTCCGCGTGGGGCGGGAGGCCCAGGGAGGTCTCCTTGGTCTCGCGGGCGGCGTCGCCGTGGGAAGGGGAGTCGAGACCAGGATTCCTAATGCCAGGGAAACACGAGCCTTGTTGAGCCCCAGTTTCTCCCCGATACATATATTGTTCCTTTCTTCCTTCAGGAATCGTTGTGACTCGGCCCCTCCGGCTTCCACCGCCTCTCGCTTCTCCTTTGAACATCAAAACTTGAAAGAGTGTCTCTATTCACTGTCACCGGCCCCCCCTCTTGCCACTCGCTCTCGGCACTCTCGGTTTCTTCCCAGTCCCCTTCCCTGCTCTGTAGACATTTGGAAATATATCACCTCCGTGAAATGTTTTCTTCACTTGGCTTGCAGAGAAACACACACCCTTGGCTCTCCTCCTCCGTCCCTATGGCCTACTCCGTGGGCTCTTGTGCTGGTTTCTTCTCATTTCCCTGACTTCTAACTGTAGGCAAGGGCCCCGGGTTGGCTTTTTGGGTTTTTTGAACAGTACCTTGGTAAGCTCATCTGGTTTCATGGCTTCAAAGACCATCTGTATGATGATGAGAGCCTGGACCTCTTGCCTGAGCTCCATACTTGCATATACAGCTACCTATTTGGACCCCAAACTTGGCAGTTTAGTAGGCAGGGCAAAGTCATGTCCAAAATGGAACTCCTGAGCCCCATCAAAAGGTGCCACACCTGTGCCCCAACCCATCTCAGGGTATGGCACCTCCACACTCCCTGTTTCTCAGACTCAGAACTCTACATCCTGAGGAAGGGGCTCCAAACAACAGCCACCTGTAGTCCTCCAGATAAATGCTTATTCACAGATTGTGATAAGTGTGAGGAGAAAAAGCAATATACTGCTGAGGGGAGAAAAGAGGGAGGGCTTCTCTGAAGGAGCAACTTCTTTTTTTCCCCACCACCTACCCCTTTCACTTTTCCCTCTTCTCTTTACCTCAGAAACCGCACTTTGGTTATCAGTGTTAAGTTATAATTACTCTGTCAGTTCACCTCCTTTGATACCTTATTTAATTTACATATGTGAAATTACCCAATATTTGTCTTTGTCTTTCTGACCTACTTTGCTAACCATAATTCCCTCAAGTTCCTTCCATGTTGCTGAGAAAGGCAATATTTCATCTTTCCTGATGGCTGAATATTATTCCATTGTTTGGATAGACCACATCTTCTCGATCGAATCCTAATGGACACTTATTACATACCCACTTATTTACATACTATAAATAATGCTACTGTAAACATTGTGACGCTTGTAATTTTTCTTAGTTGATGGTTTCATATTCTTTTGGTAGATAGTTAAAAGTGGGATTGCTGGGTCATATGGCATTTCCAGTTTTAGGTTTGCTTTTTTTTAAGTAAATCCAGATTGCTTTACAAAATGAGTATACCAGTTTACATTTCCATCAACAGTGTATTAGTGCTCCTCTTTATTCATCTCCTCTCCAGCACTTGTTGTTGATGGTATTTTTAATATATGTCATCCTCACAGGTGTGAGATGATTATCTCATTGTGGTTTTGACTTACATCTCCCTTATTAAAAGTGATGATGAACATTTTTCCATATATTTCTTGTCCTTCTGAAGATCCTCAATGGTAAGCTGTCTTTTCAGATCTGCTGCCCATTTTTTAATTGGTTGCTTGTTTTCTGTTGTTAAGTTGCATGAGTTCTTTGTATACTTTAAATATTAGCCCCTTGTCAGTTTATCGGATGTGTGACTATCTCCTTCCATTCAATAGGATAGCTTTTTGATCTGCTAATATTTTCTTTCTCTGTATAGCTTTTTAATTTGAGGTAGTTCCAATTATTTATGTTTGCTCCCCCTCTCCTTCCCATTGGGGTGGAATCTCCAAATACATCTTTATCATTGATGTCATGAAACATATTGCCAAAGCTTTCTTCTATGTATTTTAGTGTTGTGGGTCTTATATCTAGGTCTTTAGTCCACTTTTATTTCTATGTATGGGGTAGAGTGATCCAATTTCATTCTTTTACATGTGGCCCTTCACTTGTCCCAGCACCATTTAGAAGGAGTTTACCTCCACCTCCAGGGAGTTGTATGACAGTGTCAACCACCAGATATAGTGCATGCTGAGTCTCACACACAGGGTTTAACTATGAGCATTTTTTAAATAATGCCCACCTGACACAGTTGATGGGAAGATTGAATGAGACGAGGCCAAGAAGGGGCTTAATCGCCCAGAGTGACCCAGGCAGATATAGATGTGCACCAAGCAACCAAGAGCATTGAATGTCCATCCTTGGGGGTGCCAGATATCATCTAGTTTAGACAGATATGATTTATGAACAAAACAAAAGTTTTACACTATTTCAAAAAGATATATGCTCTGCTGTGTTCACAATAGCTAAGATATTGGGAAAACCCAAGTGCCCAAGGACAGATGAATGAATTTAGATGTGATCCACACACACAGGAATACGACTCAGCTGTTAAAAAGACAACTTGGATGAACCTTAAGGGGATTAGGGTAAGTGAAAGTTTCAGAAGGAGGGAAATAAAACACTGTGTGATTTCACTCATTTGAGAGATAAAAAGGGGAAAAGGCAATCAAACGAAACAAAAGTAAACCCTTAGACTCTGGAAACAGAATTGTGGTTACCAGAGGGGCAAAAGGGGTAAGGCATCAATCGAATCATTAGGGGGGCCATTGGTGGGTGGTGGAGGGTGACTGGCACGTCAATGGCGGCTGTGGTGTGATGATACAGCTGCTGAGGTGAGAAACTCCTCCGGACACCTTACAGTGTTGTCAACAATGGTTATCTCGACAAGGAAAAAGAAATATTCACAAAGCAGTTTTCAGTAAGACAAACGCAAAAGAGAAAAGTCACAGACTAGGCAGCTGTTCACCCACCCCATAACTCTGTGTTCCGGAAGCCAAAATACAGCAGAAATGACTTTGCAGGAAGGGGCGTTCATCGCTTATTTCTTGTCTTCAGCTTCAGCTAAAGCATCCCTCAGGCTTACCTTGGAGGAACTGATGGGCAGCAGATGTAGGCGTGGAGCGGGGCGTGGTCCTCTCTCCTGGCTTCAGGTATTGGGCTGCAGGAAGCCTTCTCATTCCGTTCCTAAAATTTCATGTCGGTAAATGGAACCTGGCGCAACTTCCCACCACCTTCGACTTGAGTCGTGACTCTGCCACAAAGACACATTGCCTTTTTGCACTGGAAGGAACCAAACCTTTCATCCCAAGGCCAAAGAACAACTCTTGTCCTCTTTGACACCCTTGACGGAGGCCATCAGCCAGTGACTGGGAAGGGACAAGGCAGTCGTCTCGTTTCATTGTTCGAATCTGCTTTGTACCACTAGGCCAAGCCTCTCCCAAGACCTTTATTCCCAAACTGGACAGCACCACCCCCACCCCCACCCCCACCAAAGGTGTTCTTTTCCTAACAGTGCTTTTATGAATAGCCGTGTACATAAATCTTTGTATGTTTGCTTTTGGATACACTTCTAGAAACAAAACTGCTGGAATGCATGGTACATTTCACAGCTTTTGCTATATGTTTCCAGATTTTCCTCCAGAAAGAACAGTTTTGTTTATATGCCCACGGGCAGTTTACAAGAGGCCTGTTTCCTCACACCCTAGCCACCAAACAAAAGTAGGGAATGTTCGTTCTTTCAATCATTGCCCATCTGATAGGGGAAATGATTATCTCATAGTGGCTTGAATTTTGCCTTTCTGTGATTACGGGCGGGCGCGGAAGGATGTGTTTCCCGGCCATCTCCTATACTTTTGCAATCTTGCTGGAGCTAATTGCAGGACCGTACATGTTAAATTTTATCTTGTTGGATTCAAGGAATCATTCCTTCCTGTTGAGATCATTTGGATCCTGAATCTGTAATTCCAACACACTGGCCTTCCCTCCCAGTCTTGTGCTATTTGCACAGTTGATAAGCAGTTATCTTTGGCTTTATCCAAGTTGTTGATAGAACATTAAAGTGCTTAGGCCAAGGACAGAGCTGTCTGGCACATCGCTGGAGAATGTCTTGGGAAGGCGGAGTCCCATCCTCTGCTAAAATCCCACTTGGCCATGGGAGGACCCTTTAGGGGAGTCACAGGGCCAGGTGCAGTTTCCAGCCTCCATCCTGATTAGCCGTGTGGCCTTGAACAGTGGTGCCCATTAACTGGAGATGTGCCACGTGGTGCTCTGAAGTCCCTTCAAGTGCTCCTCTTCTAGTCACTATTTTGTCCATAAGGATTTAATGAAAAGCCACCAAACTATTGTCAAATTGCTTCAGGGCAGGGAGAGGGGCAGCCCAAACCCCGCAAACCTGCCTATTCTATATAGGGTTCTGCCATCCGCCGCATTAACACAAAACATGAGTCTTTAATGGGAAGGAACTTTAATACAATTAGGAAACAATACAGGAAAGGCAAAGAATTTAGTTTCTAACCCAAAGTCACCCGTCCCCTCGTGGGTAAAACTCCATCCAAATGGGACTGGCCCAGAGCAAGGCCCCAAAGCCTGCCATGAGTCTAAAGCATCTTCCAGTGGGGACCCACAGAAAAGAGTCAGAAACAACCAGACAACCCCGGAAGAAAAAGAGCAAAATCAAAATCAAGATAGAAGCTGCCATTGTCACCTCCCCACGGGTCTCACCCACATCTGTGTCCAGTCCACGACCAAAAGGCAAGCGCAGTTTCTTCACATGTCTCTAGGCTCCATGCGCCTCCTCCAGGTCTCCGTTAGGCTCCATCCTGCTTCCTTCCTTCCTCAGTCTCCTCTGCAGCTTCTTCTCTCCCTGCCCAGCTCCACCCTCCATTTGGGTGGGGCAGGAAACCTGGAACCTCCCCCTTTCCTGGGGACCACCCTGTTACAAAATCACCCCACTATGGTGAAGCACTCACCCAGTTAACTCATCTGGTAAAAGATCATCCTTCAGTGGTCCACACTGACCCGAGGATCGCCCTTATTGATCGGAAGGCTGGTCAACCATCCATTTGATTATCTGCTTCAGGACATGGCAGTAAGCTCACTGCTCTTTGCTTCACCCACTTCATCACTGTTATAAGCTCAGGAGAGTTCTCCGCGACATTGGAAGTGCTTGGTGGGCCCTGCTGGACAGATGTGTCCGTTCCTCCACAGCAGAGGCCAGTCACTGGGGCAGCTGCATGGCCGGGTAGCACTGAAAGGAAGCGGAGTAGCTCAAGGGGCCAGGGGGTCTTTGTGAGACTAAAGATGCCAACTGCCCCCAGGACTATGAGAGGGACCTCTGGTTTTCGGCCCTGGTGTAAGAAAGAAATCATCAACAGGATCGTCTTCAAATGACTTGATAACACAGTCTGGCCTCTTCGAGATCCTTCGATATCAAAAACTGATGCCAAAAAGGCTCTGGCAACTTTAAGTTCATTTAAATTTACATTCAGGTAATTTAAATTTGAATCAGTCTCTCAATCTCGGCTCTGGCATGCCAGCCTCTCTCCAGGCCTGCTGTGGAGTTGCTCACTGCCACCTTGTAAAGGAGGAATGGCCATTCCGTACCATCTCATCCAGACGAGGAAGCGACCCTGAGAGGCCAGGCCAAGACTTCACTCTTGGACCTGCTTCCCCCAAACTCCCCAAGCGGCTGCCGGGCAGGTTCTGTTTTCACTCAGTCCTCACAGATGACGAGATGAAGGCACCCTAGGGAGAGTGGGTGATCTGCAGGTGTCACCCACAAGGAAGGAGCTGAAGTGGCTTGGACTCTGGGGCCCTGGCCCCCGTGTGCAGCTCCAGCCGGCCTCCTGGACGGCAGTAAATAAGAAAGGAACCACTTACGGAAATGATCTCTCCCACACCCGTGAAACTGCGCTGCAAGCAGTGGCCACTCTGGCTTCTTAAACCAACCTCTTCATCACCTGCATGAAGCGCGTGAAAGGAAGCAGGACAGGTGGGCGTGATCACCAGTAACGGGCTCACCACCTCCGAGGTGTCTCGATTTGACAGGCTGACTTTGAGGTGCGGCACGAACACCAGGGCCCCAGTGACAGCGGAGCCAGATCACGAGACCAGGCCTCGCTCTCCAGCCCCCGTGTTCCCAGGACAGGGTTCCAAGGCCGAGGGCGGCCACCGCTGGCCCACACCAAGGGCTCAGACCCTGCCAGGCCTGGGCCGATTGACAGGTTCCCAATATTGTCTTCCAGTTGCTAGACGACACTGCTTTCCAGTACATTATTTGGAATATTAAAGCTAAAATGTAAGTAAAGCATTTTCACACAAATAATTTCAACCGCAACAAGACAATTGGCTCCTGCTTCAGTTGGCAAGAAAAGGTAATGAACTCATTCCGATTGACATCTTTCGAGATCCTCTTGCCAAAGCCAACTGGCAGCTTCATCACGATGGAAACGTCCGTGTTATTTCCACTCATCCAGGGTTCGGCCTGCTGGTATCTGATTCAATGTTTACTTCATGAATGAGGTCAGTTCCCAGCAGAGTTGGGGCTTCAGCAACTGAGCCGGAGCTGCCGCTCAGCTGAGAGCATTCCCCCTGGCATCGCCCCAGAGTTGCCAGGGTTTCCCGGGGCAGTTGACCCAGGTTAGCCACCCTCCCTGGCACTTGCTGGACCCTGGCTCTGCTAGGCAAACGCTTCCCCATAGAAGCAGGTGGAGCTGGCTGCCGCCTGGCGGGCCGAAGCCACCTCCGACTTCCCATAGCACTCAGGCTTCGGCCTGCCCCCTCGGTCTTCCCACATCCAGCCCCTTCTGAGCGCCAGAACTGCCAGGAAACGGGGTTAGGCTTTTTGTGTTTTAATTATTTACTTCGGCATGGCTCCACGTGTGTGGCATGGGGGTGACTCAGCGCTTGGAAGCCACCCCCAAAGGTAACGACGCCCCACAGGCCAGTGTCTCTGCCAGACCCCTGTGCTGGCAAAAACAAAACAAAAACAAAAGCTCACAAGGGCAAAAACTCTTGTTTTAAAAACACACATTTGTGGAGTGACATTCTCTAAGTGCAAAGAAGTGACTGGGAAAACCGCTGCGGGCAGGGAGGGTTGGGGAGGCTCCAGGGGGGACTGGGGTCAGCCCCAAGTGCTCTTAGGAGCAGCCAAGGGTCCCAGGGCCTTGACCTGTCCCTGAGTCTCAACAGCAGCCGCCATCACACACATGGTAAAGCCTGAAGCTGGCCCTCTGTGCTCCGGCTCAGGTCTCTGAGCACCGTGGGAAGTCAGAAGCTTCGAGAGAGCAGTTTGGTTTGGACTCCAAAATAATTGTGGGTATCACGTGCTGACACAGAGATGTGGGGCAAATGCCAGGAGCAGGGGGTGGCTTAGGATCTGGAGATGCAGGCAGGGAGATGGGGAGGCTTCCCCCTTCAGCATGGACAAGGCAGTCCCTGACAGAACCAGGGACGGAGGTCTGCGGATGCAGAGGCAAGGCCAGAGCAAACAAAGACAAAGTCCCAAAGGGGGCGTCAGCCCCCACTCTTCCTTTGACTTCCCGGTGCCCTGCTCTGCAGCCACTCTCTCGGCTAAAGCTCCATCCAGCTGCCTCAAGAGATTTCAGAACGTCTCTCCACAAGGGGGCTGGCCTCCCCCCAAAGAGCCTGCTCAAGTGAAATTTGGATCATTTTTCTTACCTGCTTTCCTCGCGACAAGCTGTCTCACACCCAGGAGGCCCCATCGACCTGTTTCTATCACCAGAACACCAGTTCCTTATTGTCAGTTCTGTAGTCTGTTTTACCAACACTGCCCCAATCATGCCATCTTTCCCCTCGTGTGTTGCTGGAAGCTTCTTGGAGATGAGGCCCAAAACAAAGTTCAGTCATTCCTTCCCTACCTGTGAGCCACAGGCCAACCTGCAAGTGCTTGAAGGTACTGACCTCAGGGCCTTGGCACGTGCTGCTCCCTTGGCCTGAAGCATTCTCTGGGCTCATCCACCTGCTCCTCCAATCCCTTCCTTTAGATCTTCACCCATAGGCTTTAGAGAAATAACAGCAGCCTTATCAGCATGCTAGCATCTGCTGGACACTCACTGAGCACCAGATTTGTTTTAAAATACATCATTCAATCTCACAGCAGCCCTAGAAATTCCAGTCATCACCGTCAATAGTTTACAGACAAGAAATTTGGGACTTTGGGGCTTCCCCTGGTGGCGCAGTTGGTTGAGCGCAGCGCTGTGAAGCTGTCCTCAGCCTCTGCAGCGCCAGTTCGATCCCGGCCGGCCGGCGAGGGTCCTACATGGCGCCGCAGACCTTCCTGTCTCGCCCGCTGCTCTTCTCAGCAGTGTTTTCAGTCTGCCTGTCCTCTCACCCTCCCACGAATCTGGCCTGTACCCCGGTTCTTGTATAAAATAAATAAATAAATCTTTAAAAAAAAAAATTGGGGGACTTAGTGAGATTAACTTGCCCCAAATGGAAAAAAGTTAGTGAAAACAGGATTGGGAATTGAGCACATATAGCCGAGTCCCTACCGTGTGCTTGCTTAGCTGACTTGGGACTTCTGAGTTTGTGGAATAAGACAGATCTGATGAGCACTTTGCAAACGTGAAGTCCTTCTTAATCAAAGAGGACCACGAAGGATGTTTTAGGCGGGAGGACTGGACGAGTGATGGCTCTTGGTGTCCATGGTAAACACGGGAGCCCTAAATAAACCCCCAGATTGAGTCTAAAGTTCAGGCAAGGTCTAAGGCAGAAAAAAATTTAGACACATCCCGGGGCAGGGGATTGTAGAGATTAATAAAGGCATCGATGAGCTTTACAAAACGATTTCGCCATATAAAATAACTGGTCGAATTCTCCTCTCTCTCATCTTCGGCAGCCTCTTCAAGCTCCAGAGAACTTGAATCACCAGTGACCACCCAACATCTCTGAGACGATTAAACTCTGTAGCGGCGAGACCTTCCAGAACTTTCCACGTGTGTCCCCCGTGCACACTTGAGCTTTTATCCTCTCTGACAGCACACAGGGCTCTTCTCTGCCCCCGTCTGCCTCCCTGGTGGGAGGCTCCACGCAGGCAGCCGCCCTTCAGCGTGCCCGGCACGGCCTGCAAGAACAGTGCTCGTTTGTCCACTCCCCCGTATTAATTGGGTGTCCACTGTGCAACGGTCTCCAGTCTAGACCCTCGATGTTTTTGCAAATGTTTCTCCGGTGGTTGAGGAATTCACTCTACTTTAAGGAACAACAACAACAAAAAGCCTCTAAGCTGAAGGAAACTTGTGTCTCCGATTCCTCAGAAAGATGTGAGGAGTTGGGCAAATACTTGACCTCCCTCCCTCCACCGGCCGCCCTCTTTGATTCTGAATATCCTGCTTTTCCACGCGGCCTAGGAAAGTGGGGTCATTCCAGAGGAAAGACTGAGCCCTCTGTGATTTACAAGTGCAGGTGTTTGCACCCCTGGGGCCAGCCAGGCCTGCTCTTTATGAGCTCCGAGCCCCGAGGAGGAAATGCATCTGAGCTGTGGTCACCTGCCCCGGTGGCAGGGCTGTTAGCTGGCGGCGAGTGGGCGAGGCAGCTGCGGGCAGGCATTACACAGGCTTTCCAGAAAGAGCTAGGCAGCCAGCGCCCAAGCCACGGGAAAAGGGCAGCCGCCCTCAGCCACCACCCGACTGGAAAGTCCTCGTAAGGGACACCTGGAGGAAGCGGGGATGGGGGTTCCCACGACTCCCCCAACTGTCACTGCTCTTCTCACTCAACTTTCCCACCCCAGAGGGGCGCCCACCCCGAGGACCACCCATCTCTGCCACTCGCGAGCTCACTGGTGTCTGCCAGCTTCTTTCCTTCACCCCTCTTCTGTGGGGTTGGGAGCGACCCAAACGTAACCTCGCTCCTCCTGTTTGTGGGGGAAATATTTCCAGATCACAGCGCGCCTGGCCCGGCCGACGTGAATGTTTGTTTTTGCCTCCCGCGCCCAGGCTCCCCCCGGGCCGGTCACCATGCCAGCAGCGAACCGTGAGCAGAGCAAGGAAGCCGCATCAAGAGGACCATTCTTTTCCCCATGAAGTACTTTGAGACCCAAGTTTCCACGCTTTTAAGGATTTAATGTCAGAGAGCTCCCAGGCACAGCTGCATCTTGGCAGCGGGTCCTGGTGAGCGTGTCGGAAGGCGAGGGGGCAGCGATGACCGGGAATGTGCCCCCAGCCCCGGCCCGGCTCAGCCCTGCGACAAGGTGACGTGACGACGGTCCCGGAACTGTCTGGAAGTTAAACGTTGGCCTTCTGCAAAGAGCTGGCCCTCCAATGCCAGCTGTGGTTAGTCCAAGGGCAACATGAGCAGGTTTCTATTTAAAACCCTCACACCTGGTGCTGGAGTATCCCCGTTATCCAAAGGGGACCCTTTTTCTCCGGGTTCTTCTCCCCCTTCCCTCTTCTGTGTGAGTCTGGCTGCGCCCAGCCTGCTGGCTTGAAGGGAAAGACCTTTATAAACGTAGCTGGGTGCTGGGGGCCTTGGCCTTTGCTGCCCAAAGTGGGCCCTACGGGGAGCAGGGCCTAGAAGCTGTCCAGGGGTGGGGGGTGGGGAGGGGGCCGAGGGGGAGGGAGACTGGGTCACCCCACACCTTCTGCCTCGCAGCTTCCGGCCAGGCCCTGGGCTGCTGGGGCCCAAAGCTCGCCTAAATGGACTCCAGGTCCAGCAGCACCAGCAGCTCTGGGAGGGGCTCAAGAAAGGAAGGGGGGAGTAAGGGGGTGAGGGTACCTGGAAACGGGAGTGGAGCCCTGTAGCAAAAGCCACCTGAGGCCGAGACTGGGACTAAGACGGGCCGGTGAAGACCCCACAGTTTTGCTTATCCCCGAAATCCAAATCATCTTGCTGCCTCGGTGGTGGAGTAGAGAGCACTCCTCCTCCCTCCTCCTCCCTCCTCCTCTCTCCTCCTCCCTCCTCCTCCTCCCTCCTCCTCCTCCCTCCTCCTCTCTCCTCCTCCCTCCTCCTCCTCCCTCCTCCTCCTCTCCCTCCTCCTCCCCCTCCTCCTCCCTCCTCCTCCCTCCTCCTCCCCCCTCCTCCTCCCTCTCCTCCCTCCTCCTCCCCCCCCTCCTCCCTCCCCCCCCTCCTCCTCCCCCCTCCTCCCCCTCCTCCTCCCACCTCCTCCCTCCTCCCCTCCTCCTCCCTCCTCCCTCCCTCCTCCCCCCTCCTCCTGCCTCCCTCCCTCCCCTCCTCCTCCTCCTCCCTCCTCCTCTTTCCCTCCTCCTCCCTCCTCCTCTCTCCTCCTCCCCTCCTCCTCTCTCCTCCTCCCCCTCCCTCCTCCTCCCACCTCCTCCCTCCTCCCCCTCCTCCTCCCCCTCCTCCCTCCCCTCCCCTCCTCCTCCCCCTCCTCTCTCCCTCCTCCTCCCTCCTCCTCTCTCCTCCTCCCTCCTCCTCCCTCCTCCTCCCTCCTCCTCCCACCCTCCTCCTCCCCCCTCCTCCCTCCCTCCTCCTCTCTCCCTCCTCCTCCCTCCTCCTCTCTCCTCCTCCCTCCCTCCCCCTCCTCCTCCCACCTCCTCCCTCCTCCTCTCTCCTCCTCCTGCCTCCTCCTCCCTCCTCTTCCATCCTCCCCCCCTCCCCCCTCCCTCCCGGGCACCACCAGGGCTGAGGGGCAGGAGCTGGGGATGACACTGGCAGGGACGTACGCAAGCTCAGGGGGCCTGTGGGGTCAACCCGCCACGAGACGCGCTGAGAATAGACGCTTTTCCAGGCATTTCACAGATACGGGGACACTGGACAGAGGAAAGAGAAATTCCAGAGATTCTTCACGTGCAAGCAGATATTTCCTTTGAGAGTTTCTAGACTAAATAATACTCCTTGTGTCTAAGGGCCGGTTATACTGCTGAGCTGGCATGTTCTCCGCGCCGGGAGAGCCGGGAGCGGCGGCCTGAGGGGGAGTCAGCAGCGGATGGGAAGGTGCCTGAGCAGACGTCCCCCTGGGTGAACATCGTGCTGCTCCCGCTGCTCCTGACACATCCATTTCAAATACGGAGGAAGATTGTTGGCGGCCCTTGGGGGTGAAATGGGCTGGGCTTCTAAGAGTAGGCGCACCCCACCCGTGTGTGTGTGTGTGTGTGTGTGTGTGTGCACTTTATTTTTTTTAGAGCAGTTTTAGGTTCACAGCAAAATTGCGTGGAGAGTCCTGAGAGTCCCCGTGCCCCCAACCCCCCAGGCACGGCCTCCCTCACTGTCAACATCCCCACGGGGGCGCCCTTGTTACTGATGAGCCCGCATGGGCGCGACACCACCACCCACCTGCGCGCACCTGGTGTATCTGGACGCTGACACGACAGTTTCACGGCCTGCAAATCACTTGGTGCTCCCCCAGCTCATCCCTCCCTCCCCTTTGGCACCCACAGACCTTTTACTGTCTCCATGGTTTTGTCTTTTCCAGAACATTCTAGACTTGGAAGCCCACAGTCTCTGCCTTTTCAGATTCGTTTCATTCACCCGGTCAAATGTACCTGAGTATTGTCTGTTCCTGCGCGCCTGGAGAGCCCGTTTCTCTTTAGTGCTGCGTAGTACTCCACCGTGGGGGGGGCCATCTTTAGACATGTACTTAGGAAGTCAGATTTTTCAATTTATTAATAGCTACTATCATAATTAGTCTTTGATAAGATGAAAGGAAGACTTTATCTTTGGCTTTAATGGAACAACTTCCAGGGCAGCCCGAGTTATAGGAAGGCTATTATTTTCCTTTCAACAGATAATTATAAACTGAGTCACGGAGAGAAATTGACTGATGCGCGTCAGCTAAGTCACTTGGGGTTGGGGGGAGGCCCGTGAAAGGACAGAAGGGTTTAGAATCCAGCTCTTTGCTCTTCTCAGACCAGAGCACCATGCACTGGTTTAGCTTTGTAAGGTTTTCATTTCACAAATGTGGCCGGTTCACGCTCACGCCAAGGAAATCCTTAGAGGACCCTCCTCTCACCCTCCCTCTTCCCACTCCCTCCTCTCTCACCCCTCTCAAGAGAGGAGGAGCCACTGTCTCACTTGGGGGGCTGGGGAGGAGCTGGGCATGCTCAGTGTCCCCCTCCCCTCTGGGACACCTGCCCGCAGCTAGCACCTGGCCGGATGGCCCGCTCTCCAGCCCACTGGGGATTCTGGAGCTCACGGTTACCGACTCTAAGCTGGGTCCCACCCATGGCTTTACAAAGGTCACACTGACACCCCAACCTCCATTTTCTCCTCCAGCATCTGGTTAGCTGCCCTGACTCAAGTGGAAGACACCCCCTCCCAAACCTAGCTGTCATCATGGGTAGCTTTTAAAGACTCATCTCGTTATCACCGGATTCTTTCTGGTGCCTAAGTGTCTCCACCGTCATCGAGTCTGGGGACTTTGAAGCTATTTTAGGCTGAAGGATGAGACGTAGTGACCTGGTCGTCACTCACATGAAAAGCGTGGAACTAGCCGCCAGGGTGGCCAGCCTTCTTGCAGGGAATCATTTCATCCCTTGGAGAAATCTAACTGAAAAACTAATTTTAGACCAAAATTCCGCTGCCTGCAGCCCAAACAGCAACACTATCTAGAAAGGTCTCCATAGAACCCTTTGCAAACTCAAATTTCTACGAAAGAAAAACAAATGCGAGGCCAGAGCCAATTTTTGTCCAGTGTTAGGAAGCACCTTCTCTCTCCGTCCTAGTGGTGTGATGCACACTTTCGTGCTTTGAAGTCTGTCCCAGCACGGCCCGGTCGCTTTGCGACGTCTGAATTTTCTCTGAGGGTGAAAGAGCACTACAGCTGTGCTCGTGGACAGCAGCCCTGACAAGGGCGAAATCAGGACGTGCCCCTCAAGAACAGAGCCCATTGTGCATTGGCTTTTCTACACGATGTCGTTCATGAGAGCCCACGGATACTTCATGAGGAGGAGCAGGTGATGATGAGGGGGAAGGTTTTTCTGAGCACAGTCGCCATCTTGGCGAGACAGGCTGCTCAATGAGACCAGCACTGACGGTTAACACGACCAACTTGCTGGTGCACAAAGCCCCTCCTCCCGTCCATCTCCACTCAGGCTGGGAGAAGCAGGGTGCCCGACCAGGTGCCACCGCAGGATGCATACCCGGGGGTCTTCTCAGGTCCTCTGGGAGAGGTTTTGCTTTTCTTTCTCTACAAGACGTGTAAGACCGACAATGCCTTTTCCCTCCCCTCCTTTCCCGGACTGTGGGTGTGATTCCCAGGGCTGCAGCAGCCTTTTGTGACCATGAGGTGACCAACGAACGAGCTGTCTAAACCTGCTCGTAGCCCAGTGCACACAGGCTACGCCAGAGCCAACTTTGCTCCCCGGGGTGTGACTGCAAAATTGTCAGACACTGGAAATGCCTGGAACATCATTAAGCCAAAGACAAACGGTGCTGTTCAAGTCAACCGCTGGCCTGCTGGCCTCAGCTGATGCAAATGGAACCAGACATGATAAAATGATTCTGTTCTGATTCTGGCAAAGAACAAACCCACAGGGGTCACCAAGAGCCTGTTCCAAATCGAGGTGCGAGGCAGGTTCCACAGGGAGCTGCGACCGCCCATGGGGAGGGCCTCCAGCAGGAGACAGGGAAATGGGATGATGCCTTCCACAGAGCCGCTGGGGTCTGTGGCCACCCCACCACACCATGGATGCGGGCACGGCCCGGGGAGAAGGCGTCTCGGAGCCAGAGACGGACGTGCCCCCCAGCAGCCTGGGGCGTGGGACCACGGACCCTGTCCTGGGTCTAAGACATCGCCACGCAGGAAGCTCTGCCCTCAGAGCCCGGAGCCGGCATGGCCGGGGACAGAGCCCACCCCCAGCGTTCCCAGGCGCCAGCCACGGGCCTGCAGAAAGAGCCGCCCCAAAAGAAAGGGCCAGGGGAGGGCGGAGATGCTGAGGCCCCCTCCGAAGATGCCTGCACCCCTCCAAGGGCACACAGGAAGCGGCGCCCCAGCTCGTGTGGCGGGTCCAAGTTGCCCAGAGCCCCTCACCGGGGAAGAACCGGCTTCCAATGTTTGCCTCAGGCAAGGGCAACATTGCGGCTCTTACATGGGTGCCCACCCCGCTTCACCCCGAGAGGCCGAGGCAGCCAGGTTGTGGGCAGGGAGCGGGCGGGGAGGCGCGGGGAGGCGCGCGGGCAGAAATGTGTGGGATCCCACGTGAGGTTCATTTTTCTGTGCCATCTTGACTATTGGCCCCGGGACCCCCAAATACTCGGTCAGATGTTACTTACGGGTGTGTGTGAGGGGTTTCTGGACAGTCGGGGGCAGAGTAACGCACATCGCCGTCCACCATGTGGGGGTCTCCCCCAACCCATTGGAGGCCCAAGTGAAAGACCACGTACGAGAGACGCCCCTCCGCCCTCCGCCGACCGTCTTTGAGTGGGGCCTTTGGACCCGGACACAGACTGAATCTCCCCCACGGGCTCTCCGGGGCCCCCAGCGGGCAGACCTTGACCTTCTCAGCCGCTGCCATCACTGGAGGCCAGTTCCTTGCGGTACGCGGCTGTTGCTCGCCATGGATTCTGCTTCTCTGAGAACGCAGGCTAGCCCCGAGAGGGTGCTTGGAGAAGGCCCCTGCCGCACCCCAGCTGGGTGGGACTCGTGGCTTCAGCAGACCCCTGCTTGGTGGAGACCCCGGAGACACCAAGCACGTACGGGGGGGGGATTGTCGTCCAACCGCCGCTGCAGGGCCCCGGGGCTGCCTGAGCTTTGAGAAGCCGCTCTGGGTCCAGAGGACTTCACGCTGGTGCACCCACCACCCCTCTGCCCCGAACCCCAGCTTCACAACCAAGGCCGGGATGCTTGCACTGGGTCTGTGTTTTCCGCAGCCCCTCCTCCCAAACCCCGAGTTTCCTTCTTCCTCCGGGGAAATCTGTGCCGGCGCCACAGCCCGTAACTGTGGGATCCGGGTCCAGGTTACTGAACAGGAAAAGTCCCTCCCGGGCACCCAGGATCAGGATTCCTTTTTTAATGTGCATGAAAAGCAGCTCCTTTCAAAGCCACATCGCACACCCCCTCCTGCAGGAGCCCGCTGGGCCCGGAGGCCAGCCTCCTGGAGGGCCGAGCCCCGCAGTAGAGGGAGGGGAGCTGGGTCTCCCCCGCAGACTGTGTGGAAACCACCGCAGGGAGTTCCCGGGAGCCCAGCGGGTTCCAAGCCCGTGTGGGCCGCAGCGCCAGCCTGTGCCTGGAGGCACAAGAACAGGGAGGCTGGGCAGGGCCACCCCTTCACTCCTACTGCCCTCACCGCCCCAGCTCCCTCGGCCCCCATGCCAAGGCAGCCTCCAGCCGGCCAGGGTATTTATAGCGCTGCTCTGGCAGGCAGCTCGTGGGCACGCTGTTTTCTGAGCCGGGGACAGAGCCGGCGACCCTGGGGGTGATGAAAATTCATCTGAGCAGAGGCCCAGACATAGGTGACCTGCCTGCCCCTGGGCCCGGGGAGGGAGCTCCGAGCCTGAGCTGAGACCTCGGGCAGGTCGGTCCGCAGAGGCCGCGGGAGCGCCAGGCGCTGGGTGGGCATGGAGACGAGCCGGCCCGCTCAGGTCACGGTCACGAGGGACACTCCCTGAAAGCGACCACCGCTGCCAGGGAGCACGACACCCCTATGACGGAGGCCACCAGGGTGGGGTTGGCAGAGGCAAAGGGGGGGTGGGTCAGGCAGGTTACGGAGCCAGTGATGATGAGCCGGGCTGGGGGTGCAGAGAGATGAGGCAGCGGGGATAGAATTTGGTTGCGGAGGTTTTGCACCCAGCCTGACGGATTCTGGAAATTTGAGGGGCAAAAGGACTTCAGAGGGATTCGGGCTAAAGAGACTGAATAGGTGAGTCGGAGCCTGGAGGTCCGGGGTCACGCTGCAGCCTGGGAATATGCACTGAGGCCGATGTGGCCTTTAGACTGGAGAAGACAGCGTAGGAAGGAAGCAGCTGCCGCTCCAGGGAGCCACAGAAAGTCGACAGCCTGCGTCTGCAAGTGTCCTGCAGAACCACCGCAGTATACAGTCGGTGCTCCATAAATGCATGTTGAAAATGCAGGTTGAATGGCGCTACATCCCTGTCAGGGATGGTGGCTGCTGAGTGAGCCAGGCCTTCCCAGGGCCCCCCCGAGCCAGAGCAGGCCCAGGCTGGCTTGCCAAGAGCCCAAAGGCACCGCTCCCTCCTGCCCCCCTGGCAGATCAAGTCCCAAGATTTCCTCCCGTGGCCTCTGCTACCCCGCTTCACTGTGGCCATGCCCCTTTCTACTGCTGTCGGTGGCCACCTCAGCATCGGCCCAGCATGGGGTCGCCTCTGCTGCCCTCTGAAAACCAGTAACATGAGTCATCACAGCAGCCAAAGGCCCATCTGGGGTTCTTGCTGAAGGTTTGGGGGGATGGAACAAGTACACAGAGGCGGCAGCTTCAAATTAGCTCTTCACACAGCCTCTGCCCCGTGCTGAGGCCTCCCAAGCCCTGGAGTCTGACCTTTTATCACACAAAACAGTTGGGGTCAGGTTAGTTTTTTCAGAATAACTTTCTCCCAACAGGTGCCGCCGTCCAGGCGGATGCTGGGTATTTTCCTAAACAAAGACGCCCTGTTTCCTGCAAAGGCCGGTGTCCCAGGTGGGAGGGCCCCTGCCCCACCACAGCACCCCGCACAGCCGCACGGTCCCGACAGCCTCGTCCACACCGCGCTGAGGGGAAGTGAGCACTGTCCTTGCCAGAGGACCAGGACTCTTGCTCCACCAGGGATTAGCCAGGCTCGGAAGCTTCTAGGCCCTTGTTACTCGGGCATCTCCTCTGGAGGAGGAGCTGGGTGGCCAGGGAAGCTCCCTGCCCGGTGCTGCTGGGAGGGAGACTCGGAGGACGCGTGGGGAGGCCGCCAGCGGCAGCGCTGTCTTGATGTGGCCTCTCCTTCGGGACCTGCTTCAGAACTGCTGCCCTGGGGTGCCCGCCAGGAGGTGCCTTGGGCCGTGGCAAGCTTCCAGGCCTCAGCGGCCCTGCTGGGCCAACCCCGTTGGTGGGACATTTACCACAGGGGATGGTTCTTTCTCTTCCCTCTCTGCACACAAACCCTGTTACAGCTCCTTCACCCGGAGCCTGCTTCGCCTTTGTGAGCACCAACGGACAGACTTCAGAGTGTGCAAATTTGGGGGCCCCAGGGCGCCCCCCTGTCCCACGCTAACACATCTGGCCCCTTCCTTGTAAAATTAAAGAATTCCACATCTGATCCCTCACCCCTCACCACCCCAAGGGGGCTGCAGCAAAACACCGTCAGTCAGCGGAGCCGGGACCCCTCACCCCTGCGGTCTTCTGGTAGTTTTCCACCCTCTGCCCCCCACCCTGCTGCTGGGCAATAAACTCTCCCCTTCCCCGGGCTGAGCTCAGAGTTCCTCCCTCAAGACTCCACCCGGGGCCCCTGACCGCTCCCTCCTCGAATAAAGCCTGCCTGCCTGTCTCGGCGCTGCGCGGAGACGCTGCTAACGCAGGCTCGTCCCGGAGCAGCCGCTGCCCTGGGGTGGCTGCTCGTGATAAGCAGATAGATTCTCTGACTTGATGGGTGCTCGCTCTGTCCCTTTCTGGGGTGCACTGAGCAGGCACTCCTGGGGTGTCAGTTTATCAGTCGAGGCAGGAGACTGATGTGCTCCCCGGGGTAGCTTCATCAGCCCTGGTGGCAGACTGGGGAGGGGGTCCTGCCTTCCCCTTCTGGGCTCCTTGCCTCCCCCAGGCTTCTTCAGCTCTGGCCAGTGTTTCGTGGAGTCCTGGGTATGTTGGCAACTGGTTTTCATTAGGCATCACCCTCTCTGCCCTAACTGCTCCCCACCCCTCACACACACACACACACACACACACACACACACACACACACACACACACACACACGCTGTGTGCTCTGCTCATATCCACTGGGCTCTGTCAGGGGTTGCTGGAAGTACATGGGGCCTGAAGGAGCAGGTGCCACCAGGTGCATCCCCCGTGCCAGGCTCCCTGGGCCTGTGGTGGCGCCTGGAGGAAGCCCCCTGCTCCACTGGTTGGAGACAGCCTGGGTGGAGAGGCCCAGTGGGGAGGCCCACAAGTGACGCCAACCACAGGCCGGGAATGCAGACCATACGGCGGCGGCACGGCTCTGCTGCAGGCGGGGGAGCCCCGCACAGCCCTGCGCTGGGATTGGGGGGATTTGCATCCCTGTGACTTTCAACACACATGCTCACAAACACGTTTAGTGATGCCGGGCTCACCTGGCCAGAGGGCTCCCCCGTCTGGGGAGGACTGAGAGGGACCCCCCCATCCCAGACCTGGCAGGGGAGCTTGTCCGGGCTCTGTGTGGCTGGGCCCCCGGCGTGGTCTCCTCCACAGCAGCCGCCAGCCTCCGGGAAAGACACACGTCCTGGGGTGCGCCCAAGAGGAAGTTTGTTAGAGTCTTTAGAAGAAGCACCATTTTGCCAGGCCCACCGTCTCGGGATCCCGACCAAGATGGATGCTGTGTTTGCAAAAGGGGGAAATGCTTTTGAGCCGTCAGAAGCCATGGGAACGGAGAAGGAAGCAGCTCGCACCCCTGGCGGTGGCGGGCGGTACCCAAACATGGTCATTTTTCCAAAGCTCTTGGCACTTCAGCTGTTTTTCTCTCATAAAATCGTCAGGCTACCCCATAGGAAACGGCCATGCCCGGAAGACGTTTGCACGGGGCGCTGGAGAGACTCTGGGAGGCCGTCCCCGGCCTCGGCTGCGGACCTTTGGAAGTGAGACAGGAGAGCAGGAAAGGAGGGGTGCGGCACCCCCTGGCGAGCGTGGAGCAGGGGCCCCTCCCAGGCGCCCAGGATGGGCGTCCCCGCGCACGGCCCCAGCGCCATCTCCATCCCTCACGTGTCCCACTTTCATTCAGAGTCCGAGACACATGGCTCTGCCTGTGGCCCTCCGACTCCCACTCTCAGGGCTGCACCCCCAGGCGCCGCAGAGCTGTGGCTCAGCACGGAAGGCCTCAGATTCTGGCCAAGTGGACAGGCAGGTGTTTATCCCGGTGGGAGATGCACAGCCCAGGGGAGGGCCGAGATGCCAGGGCCCGATGGTTGCACAGGCCTCCTGGCCCCAGGTGTGCCCGCAGGTCCCGTGGCCGCCAAGGCCCAGGAAGGCCTGAGCAGCCGCCAGGGAGCCTCCCAGCTCAGCCGAGCTTCTCTGCCCACCTGGATAAAAGCTCTTGTCAGCCAGGAAGACGGACGGCGCAGGGGAGATTCCGCACCTGCGCTGCACCTTGTAAATGGCCATGGAATGACCCAACACCAGGTCTTGCCTTCTGGGTCAAGTGGAAGCATTTGTGGGGTCGGAGACGCCGCGGCCCTCTCTTCAGGCCCTGATTGGGATGTAGAGGGACTTAAGGGGAACGAGTTCTGGACATGGCCTGGAGCTTCCAGAACCTCTCCGGGCTCAGGTTTACCTGCCTGCCCTTTCCAGGTCCCTGGAGCTCACCCAGGCCCAAGTGATTCCATTCCCCTAAATAACAGTTATTTCTCGGTGCTGATCCAGGCGCTGGGGTGTGGACCTGGAGTCACTGGGGATCCAGGAGGAACTTGCCTTCCCTGACATGAGTGATTCAGGGGACCTGCTCCTTTCAAGCATCCTGAGGCGCCCTGGAGGGGCCAGCCGCGGGCTCAGTCAGGACCAGGTGAGGATTCCCACCCGCCTCACACCCCCACCAGAGGAGGCCGGGGTGCCCGTCTCCTGCAGGGGCTTTGAGGGCCCTTGACGCCGGACCCCCAGAAGGCCCAGCAGGGGCCCTGAGAAAGAAACTCTGAAGACCCCTCCTGGCATCATCCATGCCACCAGAGCAGACCAGACCAGTCTAGGCCCAGCCCACCAAATTTAGATAATTTTTTTCCCCCAGAAATGATCGAAATTGAAAACATCTGTGTATTTTCAGTGGCGCCAGAAAGTAGGCGCTTTCTTGCAGTCAGAGTCGTTTGTGGTGCTGGTGCTAGAGGGAGTCTGCCCCAGGTAGGACGCGGGGAGAGAGGAAACAGAGGGTCAGGTCCCACTCCCTCCCCCTCCCTCCTCCCACTGACACCCGCCTCTGTCTTCCCTTTGCAAGGCCCCATTCACTTTTCTCTGCTTCTTACTTTGGGGCGTCTGAGTTTTTATTGAGGTGCCATTCACACACCACAGAACTTGCCCTCTCAGTGAACAAGGTGTGGTCCCCACATATTCATCACACTCCACTTTAGAACATTCTTATCATCCCCAAAAGAGACCCTGGCGACACTAGCAGCTCCTACCCGCCCGGCCCCAGCCCTGCTCTCTGCCTCTGCGGCTCTGCCTCTGCCGGACCCCAGTGCAGCCCCACGCACGTCGCCTTTCGTGTCTGGCTTTTTCACGTCATGTTTTCACACCTCGCCGTGTCCGAAGGTGTCGGGACTCCATTCCTTTCATGTCTGAATAGTTTTCCATTGCAGGGATGTGCCACATTTTATTTATCTATTCGGGTTGTTTCCACTTGGGGTTGTCGTGAATAATGGTGCTGTCGAATGTCGTGGACATGATCTTATTTGCGTTTCTCTTGGGTCAACACCACCAGTGGAAATTGCTGGATTACATGGAGACTCCATTTCTGGGAATGCCAGACCCTTTCCCACCCCCGGCCCCTTTAAAGGAGTCCTGAGAATGGGCCTGCCATGTTTGACAGAACAAGAACAGAATCCCTCGGCCTCCCCAGAACAATTTCAAGCAAGTACTGGGGTTAAATCTCGATTTTACCCGGGCAGTTGGCCGACCCAGCTGCTTGGGTTGGGTGAAATGAACAACAATAATTTCTCAGATCTGATTTGATCACTTACGAAGAAGCCTTCAGGTTCAGATGTGCGTGTTCTGCCGCATCCCCTAGGAGGAAGGCAGCAGCGTGATGGCCTGACTTTCCTTGGCTGCCAGGACGCTCCATCTGTAGGGATCACCCAGCCAGGGGACACTGCAGGTGCAGCCACGTCTCCGGTTCTCAGGACACACAAGTGAACCAGACAGACCCTGTGTCTGCTTTCACGGGTTAAATGCTAGTGTGGGAGAGAAGCAGACAGACCAGACCATATATATTTATATATGTATATATATATGTATGTATACAGCATAAATTATATATTATATGCATAAATGTATGCATAAATTAGAGGCATAAACTTGGGGCCTCTCTGGTGGCGCAGGCGGGCGAGTGCCACACTGTGAAGCTGTCTGCAGCCTCTGCAGCGTGGGTTCGGTCCCAGCCGGCTGACAAGAATCCCACATGGTGAAGCAGACCTCTCCTGTCTCGCCCGCTGCTCCCCTCAGCAGTGTATTTCATCAGTCTGCCTGTTCTTTTCCCCACTCTGTCTCCGGTGAATCCTCTCACCCTCCTGTGCCTCTGGCCTATACCCCAGCTCTTGTATAAAAATAAATAAATCTTTTAAAAAATTATATGCATAAACATATAGTTTTATCATATATACATATAAATATATACATATGTATTTTTAAATGGGTTGTTTTCCTATTATTAACTTTTGAGAGCTCTTTATATATTTTGAACACATCCTTTATCAGATACATGATTTGTACATCCTTTCTACCTGTCTATGATTGTCTTCAGTCTCTTAGCGTCTTTCAAAAAAAGCAAGTTTTTTATTTGGATTGATTGACTCTAATTAATTGATTTGTCCTTCTATGGATTATGCTTTTGGTGTCAAACTTAGAAAATTATTGCCTAACCCATCACAAGGTGGTCTCCTGTGTTCACTTCTAGAAATTGCATGATTTTAAATTTGACCTTTACATCTGTTTTGGGTTAATATTTTTCTATAATGCAAGGTGCAGATCAAAGTTCCCTTTTTTTCCTCCTCTGGCATAAGAACATTCAGCTGTTCCAGAGTATTTGTCAAAATGACTATCCTTTTTCCACTGAATTGCCTTTGAATCTTTGTTGAAAATCTGTTGTCCATACTTGTGTGTGTCTATTTCTAGACTCTCTCTTCTGTTCCATTGAGCTGTGTCTGTCTTTATGCCAAGACCATACTGTCTTCATTACCCTAGCAGTATAAATCGTGGAAATGAAGCGGTGTGAGGCCTCTTCCTTCGCTCCTCACTTTCAAAGTTGTTTTAGCTGTTTTATGTCCTTTATATTTTCATTTGAATTTTAGAATCATTTTGTCAATTTCTACCCCAAATAAGCTTGCTGCAATTTTTACTGTGATTGCATTATATCAAGAGATCAGTGCTGGGAGATTAGGAAATACAGGTTTTTTTGTTTGTTTGGTTTGGTTTTTTTAAAGATTTATTTATTTAAGGCCTCCCCTGGTGGTGCAGGGGGTTAAGCGCCACACTGTGAAGCTGTCCGCAGCCTCTTCAGAGCCGGTTCCATCCCAGCCGGCTGGCGAGGGTCCCACGTGGTGAGCAGACCTTTCCTGTCGCGCCCACTGCTCCCCTCCGTGGTGTGTTTTGTCAGTCAGCCTGTTCCGTTCCCTGCACCATGTGGGATTCTCGCCGGCCAGCCGGGATCGAACCTGTGCTGCAGAGGCTGCGGACAGCTTCACAGTGCGGCGCTCAACCCCCCGCGCCACCAGGGAAGCCCAGGAAATACAGTTTTAAAGTATACTGTTGGGTGGATTTTAATATATTCACGCGGTTGTGTGAATATATAACCATCACCACCATCAAACTCCAGAACATTTTCATCACCCAAAAAAAGAACCCCATACCCATTAATAGTCACACCGACCCCTCCTTTCCCCAGCCTGGGGCAACCACGCTTGTTCTTTCTGTCTCTGAGTTTGCCTATTCTGGACATTTCCTATAAATGGAATCACACCACATGTGACCTTCAGTGTCTGGCTTCTTTCACTCGTGTCTCCGAGATTCAGCCGGGCTGTGGCAGACGTCCCACCGACACTGAGAATGCAGCGCTTAAATGAACGGAGACCTACGCCAGCCCGGAAACCACTTTTCAGAATTATCCCCTGGAATCAGTGTTTGAAATCCACGTATATATTTGCTTATCCTTCCTCATAGGAAGCCATGTGATTAATTTCCAGTGAATGGAGAGGAGCGTTGGCTGGACTTGGTAAACTTTAGAACTTAGAAAGCTTAGAAGTGACAGAGCCAGGAGACAGATGCTCAGAGGCCAACTTGGCGATAGATGGGCTTGTGTGGCCTTACAGAGCATCCCGAGGAAGGAGCCAGCATTTCAGAATCCGAGAGCTTTCGCAAACAATTCTTGAAAAAAATCCTGCGTCTGGCAGTGGTCAGTGGGAGGGAGCCTCCTCCCCCGGTGTCCTGGGTTCCTGCCACCCCTGAACAGCACCTGTGCCTTCACACACACCCCTGTACTGGCAGGTTGAGTTCTCTCCTCCCCCAAGAGTCAAAGCTCACCCTTTTGTAGGTAATTCCGAGGGAGGGGACCTGACTTCCCTGGGGGTGGTGGGAGTTAGGGGCAAGCCATGAATTCCTTGCTTGTGACATTCCCTCCTTTGCCCGTGGGCACCCCCTCCCCACACCGTCAGGATGACCAACTCATCCCAGTCTGAGAACACGAAGCCCTCTCAGTCCCAGACAAACCAGACCCCACGGTCTCCCCAGCTTTCTCCCCTACCAAAAAACACTAACATCAAATAATTGCCTTTTTTTGCTGAAGTGATTCAAAGTTTTTATTTTGCAACATTTCAAATGTTTAGGAGAGCTGCAGGGCCCGGGAAGGGAGCACTCACCTGCGACCCCCAGAGCCTCCTCCAGGGATGCCCCCAGCAGACACACCCAGCAGGGCCCCCACCCAGGCAGCCGCAGCCTCCTTCACGCTGAAATCTCCGCCTCGACTCTTAGGCCGGCTCTCCTTTGGAGGATGACAGGCCTCTCGTCTTCTAGAATATCCCTCCGTGGAAATCTGTCCCACACCTCCTTGTGTTGGGTCTGGATGGGGCAGAGTGATCTTTTTTTAATGGTGAATATTTATATTTAGGGTCACCCACCTGGGCTGTTGAGATGATCCTACTTTGTGGGCCGCACCCGAAGCCTCAAGTCCGGAGCCGGGGGACACGCCTCCCCTCTCTGCTGTCTGACCAGGGAGCTGGCCCTTGGCCTGTCGCTGTCACCGAGCGTCTCCGCGGCTTTCGGGGCTGGTGCTGTCGGCTGGAGCCCAGCGTGATCACAGGGGTGGGTGTCGTCTGTCCTCGCGGCCGACACGGCGGTCACAGGGGACTGATGATGGTGCAGGGGTCCAGCTTGCGTCTCCTGGGGGCGCTCTTCCCGGGATATTTGGGGTGCCTTTGCAGTCACCGTGTGCAGTCACTGTGTCTTGGGCCTCCGGAAAGGGGGTGACCTGAGGGTCTTCCTTTTCTTGAGGAGTGGATGCTTTTCAGCACCACTTTCTTGGCCTTCAAAGCTCCGGCTTTGGCTTAGGGGGCAGAGCAGGGGCTTCCTTCTTTACTTGTGGCTTCATCTTCATGAAAAGCCAATTTTTTGAAGCTTTGGAGACCTAAGATGTCCTCCATCCCCGGCCTGCACGCTGGGCCACACGCTGTGGCGTCTGCTCCGCCAACTTCGGCTTCTCTCTGCTCTGCCATCCTGGCGGCCGTGGCCCCCGGGACTTGCCTGCGGCTGACCCTCCGCCTGGTGGTGGCGACCACCTGGCCCCTGGCCAGGCCTGTCCCCAAGGCCAGAGGCAGAGGGTGTCTGAGGGGTGGCCCTCGGACCCCGCACGCTGAGGATGAAGCTGCGAAGAGAACATTTTCCAGGGCTTTTCATAGTTTCCCAAGTAAGTAGGACACTCTCTGCTGCTTGGGTTACTAATGCCTTGGCAGCAGGGCCCAGCTCTGTTCCCAAACAGACCGGCTTTTTTCCCTGTCACCTAGGTACTCGCCATTGTTGTCCCGTTGTTTTCCCGGCTCACCCACGCCCCGAGCTCAGGCAGCCCCCACAGGGCTCTCTCGGCACCAGAAGCCCAGGTCTGCACGGCACCAGCTGTGGAGCAGGGATCTGGCCAGGCAGGGGACCCCAAAGTCCCCCCATGCAGCGGGGAGCTGGGGTGGGGCAGCCCAACGAGACTCAGCTGTGATGGGCGACGGTGAGCACAGGGCAGCCCCTGGCTGACGTGTTGCCTCCAGGCCCTGGTCTGGTCCACTTCACTTCTTGCTGGAGCCCCCCGGGATGGCCGGAGCCTGGACCCGCTGATCCTGGGGCGTCCCTGTCTCTAGAATTGCATATAAAAGCTAGTAAACAGATGGCTTGGTTTAGAGGGAAAATGCAGCCAGAGTTATTAAAAAGAAAAAGAAGCAGAAGGATGAGGAGCGGAAAGGGGAGGCCAGAGGCTGGCGCGCTGCAGGGACAGCGACGGCTCATAAACCCTGAGGCCTTGGTCCCGCGTGTATCTCTGGCTGAGGTTCCGCTGTCCTCATGGAGCCCATCTGTCCCCACAGAAACCCAAATAGAAACAGTCTCATGGAGAAAACACACCCCTCCCTCCCTCCACACACGCGCACACACACACGCACACACGCACATGTGACACTCGGGCGGAGGAAGCTCTCGTGGGCTGCTCTTTGGGAAGGCTGGTCACATAGCTGATGGCCACAGAGGAGTGGTCCCGGCTGCACAGGGGGAGGGAAGGCAAGCAACCTAGGAGAGCTCCCTGGAGGAGGAGGAGCCGAGACCATGGATATCCTGCAGGTATAGAGGGCACTGGCAGAGAAGGGGAGGGGGCAGGTGCACCTGGCAGTGACTCCACTAGGGTGAAGGTGCCCCTCACCGGGGCCCAGACATTTAGGCTCAGAATTGAACCTCAAGGCAGAGACCCTTAAGCTAGGAGGGTCTGCCTCCGACACGCTCTGGGGACCCTCTTCTCACACCCTCAGTGTCACCCCAAGATTGAGACCAGGGTGCCTGGATTTAGAGCAGGATGTGTGGGGGGCAGGGAGAGGAGAGGACCAGGCGTGGCCCTGTCTTCTTGACAGTGCATCTGAGCGTGAGCAGCCACGGGGGCCAGTACGACCCCCAGGGTCCGTGAGAAGCTGGGGCACACAGCCCACAAGCCGGGGTGCTTGTCTAAGCCCCGGGACGGGAGGGCCAGGCCTCCTGTCCTACCTCAGCTAAAGTGGCACGTACAGAAATAGGAGGGAGATGGGCTGGGAAGAAGGGGGGCGGTGGGGCAGACACCAGCTGCAGAGGCTGGTCAAGGTCGCCCCTGGACAAGCAGAGGTGGTCCAAGGGGGCTGCAGACTGTGCCCGGTCAGCTTGTCCAGCCAGAAGAATCAAGAGGACGAGCTGAGATGTCTTCCTACACCCCACCCCTCGCCAGGCTGGGTTCCTCATTTTCTTCGGTGAAATACAATTTTGTGTCCATTGCAATGACAAGAAAGGGAGGGGCCTGTCTCTTTGGTTTTTCCTGCCTGTGTCTTGCATGAGGCAGTGGCCTGCGGTGGCTTGGGAATGTTATCAGCGGATCCTTCTCTGCGGAGAGTTTGAGACTCGCTGGCCCAAAAGGTGTGAAACACAGGGCCTCCCTGGTGGCGGAGCAGGTTGAGCGCAGCACTGTGAAGCTGTCCGCAGCCTCTGTAGCACCGGTTTGATTCCCGGCCGGCCAGGGAGAGTCCCACATGGTGCGGCAGACCTCTCCTACCTCGCCCGCTGCTCCCCTCAGCAGTGTACTTCGGTCCTTCTGCCTGTTCTGCTCCCCGCTCTGTCTCTGGTGAATTCTCTCACCCTCCGGCACCTCTGGCCTGTACCCCAGAGCTTGTATAAACAAATAAAATTAAAAAAAAAAAAGATGTGAAACACAACTGAAGTGAGAGTCGGGGTCACAGCAGCCCTGGGGGGCTTTGGGAGCACTGACCAAGGGCCCCTACCCCACCCACTCACGGAGACACAGGCAGGACGGTTAGAAACCCCACCCTCGCCTGTACCCCCAGGCATAAACACAGGGGTGATGGAAGCCAGCCTGGCCGTGGCGAAGTTCATTGGGCAGCAAAGCAGATGTGGGGTACCCCAGCATCCTTCCAGGAGAAGTGAGGACTCCTATGGGCTGGCTCCCGGGGCCCAGGGGCCAGGGACCTCACTGTGGGGCTTATTATAACTCTGTGGTCACTTCTCTGCTTTCTCCCGGGACGAGCAGGTGGCTGTAAACTGAGAAGGTCCAGTCACCCAGCACAAGGAGAAGGGACACTCGCCCTTTTTTAAAATCAAGACACACACAACCCCCCCCAACTCTATATGTGCCTTCTCGTCTGTCTCGACACTCACATGGCCTCTGGGCCCTGGACTTTGCTGCTTCAACTCTCCACGCCCTCCTGGAGCCGGCGGTGAGAAAGGCAGCTCCAGCCTCTCAGGCCCTAAAAACGCTGTTGGCGCCAGCCCAGGGGAGAACATAGTGTATGATTCCATTTATATAAAGTACAAAAACAGGCCCAACCACGCTGCGTTGTGAGTCGCCTGGACAACAGCGTGCCTGGGGCATAGTGATGGGGGGGGGAGCACGGGGGTCTTCTGGGGGGGACAATCACGTGCTATTTCTTGATCCGGTTGCTGGTGGGAAACAAGAGTGAACGCCTGTGATGGCCCCTTTCTTCGTGTATATTAAACTGCAATAAAAAGTTTGAAAGCCCCGTCGGCTCCAACCGTCACAGCAAAAATAAAACAAAATCTCGGGGCGGAGGTCTTGCGGGCCTCTGTCCTGCTTGTGTGAAAAGCTCCGACTCGCAGGGCCACAGAAAAGAACAATTACCCTGTGAGAGAAGCTGGGATCTGTTTTTTGGGTCACTGTTTTCCCAGGTGGTTGGGGGTGGGGAAGGGGTGACTCATTTTCCTCACCGCCCCCCCGCCCTGTCCCCACCGTGTGTGGCTGGACGGGGGCCATGGGCCGGGAGATTTGGGCTGTTGCCTTGGTAATGCTTAAATATTGGCTTCAAGTTATGATGGTAAAATAAATAAGTAGGAGCCTTGGGGAGCTCTAAGCGTCTCTGCCTTTCGTTTCCAGATCCCCAGTCAAAACCTGTGCACCACACGGGCTCATGCGCCCTCCGTCCGTGGGGGGCGCAGGCCAGGGGCTGCCCGTGCCCCGGGTGCTGGGGCCTGTCCTCCACGCCGACTGTCCTGTCTCGAGACTTTCCGAAAATTCTTGCTCTTGTCAGCATCACAGTCACATGTCGCTTCGCGAGGGGGTTCATGCTGAGAAGGGCATGACTCCGGGCATGACTCCGGGCAACGCCATCACCGCACAGACATCGGGGCGAACACTCGGTGGCTCCCAGTGCACGCGGCTGTCCGTGGGGACACGGTCACACAGGCGGCCTGTCATTGCCAGAAGCCAAGAGCCCAAGTCCAGAGCTGCAGATGGGTGTGGGGCAGGGTGCAGGGAGAGCCCCACCCCAGGGCTGCTTTCAGGTGAAGGTCAAGAAAAGCGTCGTTTCTAGAGGCCAGGAGCCACACGCCCTGACTCAGGGGCCCGTCCCCGAACCGGGAGCCACGGAGCTACTCCGCGCTGCAGCCCAGAGCCTGAGGATCCCGTCCAGGATCCTGAGCTGGAGCAGAGCTTTGCCCAAGATAAACTCCCAGTCCCAGTCGTGGCTCTGCCACTGAGCAGGTCTGACTTGGAGGTGTTTGGCCAGTCCTCACCCGTCAGGGCCTCAGTTTCCCCATCTGTAAGCACTCTCTGCCATCAGCAGAGACAGGAGAGAATGGGACACTGGCCCTGGGAGGGGGGCCTTGGGAGCTGACCCAGCACGCTCTCCCCATGCAGCTGCGGCAGATGTGCAGCTGGCGTTCCAGGGTTTACAGCCCGCTGCCCGCAGGGAAGTGGAAACTGTTCACCTCACCCATTCCAAAAGCATCCAAATAATAAACCTCTCCTAGTGTCTTGGCTCCGGACTTCTGCTGTGTGTGCAGGGGAGGAGAGCGTGCAAGCTGGGGCCGGGTGGGGTGGGGACAGCTCCCTCTGGGCAGCGCTGAAGCTTTGGGCGGTGCTGGGAGGGTCCCTGAGTGTTTGACAACCACCATGAGGTCACCGCTGTCGTGCCCCTGGGGTGTGATGTGTCAGCAGGCAGCGATGGGCCCGCGTGATTCATAGCGGCGAGCGTCCCCCTGCAGGCTCTGCCCAGGCTGCAGCTGCCTTCCCTGTTCCCTCGTCCTCCCAGCACAGTGCTCCCAGGGTGCCTGCCTCAGGCAGCCTGCGGGCATCGGGAGGGACAGGGCAGCAGCCAGCACCCCTGGAATGCTCTTTGCACACCTTGGTTCTCTCCAGGGCCGCAGGCTGCCCCTGGTGGCTATGGGCCCCACGTCCTTGGGGAAAGTTGGTGCAATGTTAGCAGACACTCACTGAGCACCTACTATGTGCTGGCTCTGTCAAACATTGAGGCGATAGCCATCCTTTGAGGGGGCCACTTCTGATTCCTGTGGCTGCCCCTACCCAGTGACCACAAACTGGGAGCCTTCAAACAGCAGGAGTCAGCTCTCTCAGTCCGGAGGCCAGAAGCCAGTAATCGAAGGCTGGGCACATCAAGCTCCCTCTGGAAGCCCCAGGGGCGAAGCTTCCTGCCTCCTCCAGCTCTGCGCCCAGGCGTTCCAGAGCCTGGGAGGCCGGCACCTGCCCTCGTCTTAGCTTCACGTGGCCTTTCTCCTCTGTCTCATTCTGGTCTCAGGAGGACACCAGGTATCAGATTTAGGGTCCACAAAAAGTAGGATGATTTCTTCTAGAGGTCCTTAATAATCACATCTGCAAACCCTATATCCAAATAAATGTATTTGGGGGCCGCCCTTTTGACAGGGTGGGGATGTGTGAAGTGGTTCATCCCAGTTCCTCCATTGGGAAGTGGGGAGTTGGGATCCAAACCCGGGTCACATGGCTCAGGAACCCCGCTGTGGTCTCTGCCAGAGCCCAGTGCCTGTGCCAGTTCCCACTGAGCACATCCAGGTGGGAAAACAGGTGCCCCCATATGCATTCAAGACCAAACAGGTCCCCACTCCAGTTATTCTCTAGCTGCAGATTTGAAGGGATTCCCAAAAAGATTGCAAAAGGGAGGGAGACCCAGCCCCCCAACCCCTGGTGACGCGGTGCAAGCAAGTCTAAGATGAGTCTGAGATTCCTGAAGCTTCCGCTGGGACCAGCCTGTCTCCAGCTCACGGTGCGCGCAGAGTGGGGCTCAGCCGGAGTGGCTGGTCCCGAGGCCACACTGGAGAGCCCAGTGCCAGGGCTGCGGGACCAGAAATCATCCCTCACCCCTCATTTGAAGTGGCTGGCCACCCTCACCCTCCCACTCCCAACACACACACACACACACACACACACACACACACACACACACACGGGCAGGCACATCAGCCAAGCCTTGCAAATCAGTCACCAGATTGGCTCATGGTTGAGTGTGTGACTCAGTCCTACCCAATGAGAGCAGCTAAGGAACATTGGCTGGAACTGTGGCTGAGCATGTGACTCTCTGCGTGGTTCACTCACTCCAAGGAACATGGAGTTGTTAGCCGTCGCCCTTGCTACCACAAAGGGAGGAACTACCTGAGAATGAAACCCCACACGGGAAGGTCAATTCTTAGCAACACTGTCTGAGCACCTGGATCAAGTCCTGCCTGAAGGCAGAACTATCCTCAGACATTTCACTGCTGAAAACTGCTAACACCACCTAGAACTGGATTTCTGTAATGTGCAGCTGAAAGGGATCCAAACGATACATGTGACAAAGTTGAGACTGTTTCACTCACCTGCTTCTCAGCTCTCATCCATGACAGGATAACTCCCTAGCAAGGAACATATGGACTTTTTTTTTCTTTTTTAAAGATTTATTTATTTATTTATACAAGCACTGGGTACAGTCAGAAGCGCGGCAGGGTGAGAGAATTCACCAGAGCCAGAGCGGGGAACAGAACAGGCAGACTGACGAGATACACTGCTGAGGGGAGCAGCGGGTGAGGCAGGAGAGGTCTGCATGCCCATATGGCCTTCTTGATTGGGGTCCCGCCCCCACACCCCCTTCATCCACTGCACCCCCTGCCAGACACACAAGTCTTCTCTCTCTCTCTTTCTTTCTCTCTCTCTCTCTCTCTCTCTCTCTCTCTCTCACACACACACACACACACACATAGATTTCTCCTGCCCTTGGGCTTTTGCTTTGCTGTGTCCTCTGCCCAGAATGCTCTCATCACCCCCGACTCCCGACCCCCCAACACTTACTCATCTTGCGACGCTCGATTCAAGCATTACCTCCTCCGAAAAGCCTTCCCTGACTCAGTGCCCCACCTCTCCTCCAGCTGGAAGACGCGTCCCCTGGGCTCCCATGACCCTGCGCGAGGTTCAGTCTCACGCTGGCCTGCGTGTGTTTCAATGATCTGTCCATGGCTCCTTTCTGCCCCCAACACACCCAAACGGGGATCCTTCAGGGCCAAGTCTGCTCCTAGGTCTCTGCTGACCAGGCCGTCTTAAGGCTCAATATAGATCTGATGACTCTGGGCCACCCTCCCTAGAGCCCCGCCCCACCCAGATGGGGGGCAGGGGGAGACCTTAGTGGCCCCCAGCAGTGGCTCACGAGGACCCCACTGACCTTGCCGCTGGGGGGAGGACGGTAATGGCCCCAGTGGCCCCGTGTCCTGGTCAGGCCTCAGACAGCACAGAAGCAACCCGGTGCTTCCCACAGTCAAGCCTTTAAGCGAGAGCCAGCGTGGTGACCTTGGCCGGGGCCAGGTAGTGGGCCTCCCGGGCACACTGGTCCTTGTTCCAGAGGCTCCCACAGTGCACTGGCCCCTCTGGAGAGCAGTCCAGGTGTGAACGGAGGGGGCGGGGCAGAGCTGGGAGACCCAGGACTGCTTAGGGCCCAGCTACCCAGAGACAACCAGGGCCAAAGGGCCAAGAGTTAGAGCTGCCTGGGCCAGGGGCGCAGGGGACACTAGTCATGGTCCTGGGGGCAGTCTCTTTCCCCTGCCGTTCCCCCACTTTCTTATTGGGGAGCAAAATCGTCTCTGATGCCTCATGCCTCCTGGATCGACTCACACCAGCCCCTACAACTCTCATAACTGGGTCTACCCCAGGGCTTCCTCAAAAGGAAGGGACCCGCTGTTCCAAGCTGTACTGGGGGGGCCCACCATTGGCCGAGTGCCAACAGGTCCCCGCTTTGCTCCTGGGCCGGCCAGGCTGTCCCCTGGGAAGCCCATCACCCGCCGCATGCCTCATGTGGCTGCATCTGCTCTTGCGGTGCTCTCCGTGCTCCCACCGGCGTCACTCAGAGTCCTCCAAGTCCCGCGCAGACCCGCCACCCAGGACAAGCGCTGGACCCAGCTGGGAAGTCTCTCGGAGTTACTGTGGGGAAGAGACGTGTTGAGGACTCGTTTCTCCTGGGATGTCTATGCACCGGGGGCGGGAGGGGGTGGCTTTCATTATCAGTGTTCAAACCTCCACCAGCGCCGCGGCCAGGAGCCAGGAGCCGTGCCGGGTAGCATGCGGGCACAGCAGCAGCCGAACGCCGGTCAAATGCTCTGAGTGGAGCTCCAGCCCCAACCTTTCCCCTGGGCCCCGGATCCGGACGCACAGCCTCCCGCTCCTGGCCCCTGGTGGCCCAGGGCCACCATCTCCAGCCTTCCAAGCGCCGCTCGAAACCGCCTGGCGGTCGGAAATGCTGAGGCCCCATGGCCTGGCGGGCAGAGAAACCTCAGCAGCCCAAGAAACTGGCCCCAAAGAGGCAGCCAAAGCTTGGTTCAACTCAGACCTGATGCCAGAAACTCATCGGCCTTTGAGCCCAGGACCCAGGGGACCTCCCCTTCATCCGGCCCTTCCTCCATCCCTTCCTTGCTCAGCTCCCGGGGGAATCAAGACCCTCTCTGGCCCCCCATCCAGCTGCTCCTCTTCGCCACTCTTTCCTCCGGCGGAGCCCTGTCCGCAGCCCCAGCACCTCCCTTCGGGTGTGTGCTGAGTCTCCAAACTTGGGGAAGGGGCGAGGGTCCTAGAGAGGCAACATCTGAGGGGGGCGGGGGAGCCATCCTAAGCCTTTGATGCCGGAAGATGTCAACTGCATCAAACCTCGGAGCCTGACCCGGCCCGGCCCAGGAGGCCTTGATCTTCCTCCCCAGGCTTTTGGCCCAGAAACCGCCTTGATCCTCAGCCTATCACTTCCTTCTCGTAGTTTCACATCAGTATTTCTCCTGACATCCTCTCAGGCTCTCCCGAGTCCTCCCTCCATCTGGGACCTGAACATCTGCCAGATGGCACCCGTGTCTCCCACATCTGCGCAGCGGTCAGCGCCGTCCGCTTCATCGGCCTCGTACTCAGCCCCACCGGCCTCTCCATCACTTTTATTGCCTTTTCTCCTCAAAATTCCCCCTAAAGCCGTCCGTGAACTCTGTAATTGGAGGCCCAAGAGAAAATTTCCCTGTTAAGAAACATCCTCTCAGTTCCAAGGGTGCTGTTTTGGGGTGAGTGCTTCCCTCCGGCCTGGTTACAGACACTCTTGTCAGGTGGGGTACATTTCCGACGCCCCTGGGTTCTGCTCCACCTGAGCCCGGGTTCCTCCCTCTCCGGCCTTTTCTGCCCTCCCTGATGTGCTTCCTCCAGCCGTCAGAGGACACTGCTTTTCAGTGTGGTCTCTGTTTCTGCATAATGCACATTCACCCTGAGAGCCACCCCACGGGGCTGTGTGGATCACCCCAGAGCCCCAGCTCCATCCCAACCAGCCCTGCTGGTCATGCAGCCTCCCAGGGCCCCCCGGTGTCAGTGGAGCATCTTCGGGGTACCCGGAGGGCCTGGCCACGTCACCTCATCCTCCCTTAACAACCATGCTGGGGAGTTTCAAGGGTCATTGTAAGGAAGCAGACAGCAGGGCAGGTTAAATAAGCAAACACAGCCTCACAGCCAGGAAGCAGCAGGTCACGGCTTTGACCCCAAAGCCTGACCTTTCCCACGACCTGCAGTCCCGCGATGCTTGGGCTGGATCACACAGGACACAATGCGGCTGGACTTCCGCTAACCAGGGACTCCCACTCTGCCCTCTGCTCCATGCAAAGCAAGCAGCCAGGGGCTGGCTGCTCCACACTGAGCAGATTTGATGCCCCTCACCATGCCCCCCAAGTTCTGCCCCAGGAGCAGCCTCACAGCGCTGTTCCACCTGAGATGAGAAGGCAGGAAAGCTCTTGATTGGGTCAGAGCTTGCTGATCTATGCTTGGGTGATTTCTGTTTTGCTTTTCCAGGTAGGACTCTACATTGCTCTCTCTAACATTAAACAAATAAAAACTGTACGTGAATGTCCCTGGCAGCACTATTCATGGTAAGCCCAAGGCAGCAAGGACATAAGTGTCTATAGGTAGCTAAATAGATAGATACCAAGTGGTATGCCCATGAGTCCATGCGTGGAATATTACTCGGTCGTGAAAAGGAATGGCACACTGACACACCTTCAACAGGGGTGAAGCTGGGAGACGTGACACTGAGGGAAGAAGTCAGGCACCAAAGGCCCTGTGTTCTTTCATTCCAGTGACACAAAATGTCCCAAGCAGGCACCTCCATGGACAGACGCAGGTGGTTTCCAGGAACTGGAGGGGAGAAGGAACGGGGAGTGGCTGCTCCCTGGTGATGGGGTTTCCTTTCAGAGTGATGAAATCTTCTGCCTAGATAGAGATGGTGGTTTCCCAACGTTTGGGATGTGCCTAACACCCCTGAATTTTACACTTGAAAATGATTGAAGTGGTAACTTTTCTGCTATATGTATTTTACCACAATGAAATAAAAAATAACAGGGCTCCAGTCTGGCATGGCAGGACCCCCGCACCCGCCTTGAGCTGACACAGCACCCCAAGCCCCTTTCCTTGGACAATCAGCCTAAAAGGGAACCTCACGTGGGCTCACACGGCCCTTGGCCTAGCTTCCCTCCAAGATGTGACAGAGCCCAGGCCTTTCCTCACCGCCATGAGATGGGGCTGGGTGTGGGGCCCAGGGCTTGCAGGCAGTATAACACCTGAGGTTTGCTTCAAAACAAAACCATGGGGTTGGGAGGAATGAGCAAGGGTATAGGGGAAGCAAGACCAGCCAAGTGTTAATCATTTCGGAAGCTGGCTGATGCCCTGTAAGATGTACAGGGATGGATCACAATATTCTCTCGCAGACAGTAAGTCCCCACTTGATGTCACTGCTAGGTTCTTGGAAACATCGACCTTAGGTGAAATGACGTGTAATGAAACCAAGCCCTCTTGTCCCACGTCAGCCACGATTATCTGTCTCTCATCAAACTTATCGGGGAACCAAGCTGCACCCGTGGCGTTACCCAAGGACCTGCTACAGGCTTCCATTTCTTTCTGCACAATAAAAAATTAAAATGTGATTTTTTTTAAGTTTTGGTAGAAAATGCTGAAACTAGAGGAGTGTGACACAAACTTCAGCTGGGGACCCCAAAGCCTGGAAGAGGTCAGAGCAAAAAACATGGCTGACAAATGTGGTCACCCCAAAACTGGGATTTTCACACATTCACCAGCTTCTGGCCAGTCTTTTCTCCTTTCTCCTCACCCTGGGATGCCCTGTCTCCCCTGCCTGGGGCAGCAGGAAGTCTGGGTTTCTGGGCTTGAGGCCAGAGTGAAGCCATTGAGGGTCCATGCCCAGAAGGAAAATTCCAGAATCAGACCCAAGAGACAACGCTGGTCTGGAGGAGACTCTGAGGAGCCTTGTCTACACTTTCCCCAGGTGAGCGGTCTGATGTGCGAACCACATCCCAACAGAAATGTTTAAAAACAACCTCAGGGAAAATAGAGAAACTCTGGGAGACCCCCAAGAAAGAAGGTCCCCTCGGGTGACCCAGGGATAAGGAAGCAGCGGCGACGCCCAGTGCCACTGCACGCTGTCAAGTTTTCAGTCTGCAAGCTTTCAGCAAGGGACGTCCCTACAGTCCTGCCCCTCGCCGTGACCTCATGCACATATTTGGGGTTTGTGCCCAATGTCCCCCATAGGGGAGTCTGAACTTTCAGCAGATCTTTGCAAGGAAAGGAGCTAGCCAGGACCCCAAGAACCCCATCCGGCCCCGCACCTTATGCCTGTTAACATGGTCTCGGGCGCCCCCTGGTGGGCACTGGGAACTACACCATGGACAGGGGCATAGAGGGGCCCCTGGGACCAGCAGGTTTTCCCCCAGCCCACAGTCCCTTTGCACCCTAAGGTCAGCCCTGTGGAGTATTTATTATGGATAATTTCAAATATTAAAAAGAGAAATAGCCTGATGAACTCCATCCCCCGTAGCCACCACCCAATTCAACAATTACCAACATGAAGCCAAAATCATGCTCCTCCATCCACTCCCTCCAACTCTGTGATTGCAAAACAAACCCCAGATCACCTCATCTGTACATATTTATGAGTGAAAAAGATAAGCAGTCTTTTTAACATCACCGCAATACTATCATCACCCCTAAAAAAGAATTCCTCAACATCATTCCATTACAGAGTCACATTATTAATGGTCTCATCAATGCCAAAAATGTTCTTTAAAAAAAAAATCTGTTTGCATCAGGATCTACTGAGATTGGTTGAATTGCTATTTAAGTTTCTTTTCTCTGTAAGTGCCCTGGTCATCTTGCAATGTATTTGCTAAAGAGTCTGCTTTTCCCATTTTTTCCTACTTTATTGACAAATGAAAATTGCAAATCTCTAAGGCGTACAAGGTAAGGACTTGATGCATGTATGTAGGACATGATTCCTGCCATCAAGCTCATTAATAATCCATCCCCTCACAGTTGCCAGTGTGTGGGGGTGGCTGGTGGGGGAAGTAAGAGCACTTCAGATCTACTGTCTTCCTGTTTTTCCATTTTAGGGCATACTTTAGATTTGCAGCTGACCTGGGGTGCAGGCGTGTCTATGAACACCGGGCCCTGGCCGCCTGCTTTGTGGCTGGTGCTGAATGCTTTCCTTGCCTTTCTGTCCCAAGATTCTCACATCTCTGTGGTTCCATTTCTTTTCTCATACAAAAATGACTTTTTTAAACAGAAAATGCACATGAGATGCCGTCGGGGAAAAATGAAAAATACAGCACAGGTGACTTATTTCAAATAAGCAGAACCTAAAAGCTGTCAAGTCCTGACGCTCTGGGCGTGTGAAGGAGGCAGATTCTGCTGAAATACAAAGGACTAGCACAGCCAGAGGCCAGGCTTGAACAGGGGAGGCTCTACTGGCCCCTCGGGCTCCCCTCCCAAGCCTGGCCTCAGAAGCTGACCCGTCCCTTAGCCACCTTCCCCCTGAGCCCGGAAGCCCTGCTCTGCTCCTTCCAGAAGGGACTTCCGCTGGGTCACGGGGCCTGAATGCCACAGCACCCAGACTCTCAGGGCACACCAGCCACGTCAAACTAAACCACGGGGACAGATTCAGGTGCTACTTTGGGCCAGCGGGGCCCTTTAAAGTTTAGACAAATGTGGCTCGAATGCCCTGACGCCACCATGGGCTCCAGGCCGGTCTAAAATCCCAAACATGTCAAGCAGTTTCTTCAGCTCTCCGCTCCCTGCCTGCAGGATCTCCCGGCTGCGGTGCAGCCACGGTTGGGTGGTGGTCATGGCCCTGTGGCTCTTGTTGGCCACGCTCCGGCTGTCCTGGGATCTGGCCTGGGCCACACCCTGTCTCCTGGCAGGTGGGGGCTCAAGGATCCCTCAGGTGGCTGGGGCGGCGGGGGGTGGGGAGTGGGGCTAGGCCCCTGGGGTGAAAGGTGTCACCAGCCACCCAAGAACAGGGTTACTTGTGGGGAACACAACCCATGAAGATGTTACTAACGTTTTATTCTCACGAATGAATCTGCCTATTTGGTGTTTGTTTTTTTTTTTTTAAGATTATTTATACAAGGACCGGGGTACAGGCCTGAGGTGTGGAGGGTAAGAGGATTCCCCAGAGACAGAGCGGGGAACAGAACAGGCAGACCAATGAAATACATTTCTGAGGGGAGCAGCGGGCGAGACAGGAGAGGTCTGCTGCGCCATGTGGGATTCTCGCCGGCCAGAGGGGATCGAACCCCGTGCTGCAGAGGCTGCAGACAGCCTCACAGTGCTCGGTGTTTTTTTTTTCAAAGTGGGATCTAGAATCTGCCGGTAATGGCCGGTCCATAAAATCACCTGTAGATCTTTGCTTTCTCTTAAGCTCTTTCTTCCCATGCGTTAAACAGTATAATATACTTGAGAATTGGAAAGGTCTCCTCCGGGGATGTGTTTTATCCTTATTCAGACTTTCTGGAGGAGAGGGTAGGGACTGCCTGCCACCCCCTATTCTGGGCCCCATCAGCCAACCTTCATGCTCAAAAAGCCAAGCGTGCTCGCCAGGCAGACCCTCAAAAGCCAGGTGGGCCTTACCGCTCCAGAAAGTTCCTCTCGGGCCTCCCTGGTGGCGCAAGAGGTTAAGACACAACCTATGAAGCAATCCACAGGCAGGGAGCTACCCACATGGCACAGCAGACCTCTCCTGACTTGCCCTATGCTCCCCTCAGCAGTGGATTTCAGTCAATCTGCCTGTTCTGCTCCCCACTCTGTCTCTGGTGAGTCCTCTCACACCCCACACCTCTGGCCTGTACCCCAGTTCTTGTATGCATAAATAAATCTTCAAAAAGAAAAAGAAAAAAAAGAAAGGGCCTCCCCGCACCTCAGTCCTAGCAGCCTGGCTTAGGGCGAGGGCTGCCCTGGGCTGGGGGGGGGGGTTTCCAAGAGGGGCCCTCCGTCTCTGCGGGGTGCCCCCTGGCAGAGCCCAAGGAGCAGGGGGAGGAAGGAGACAGGGGAAGGGAGTTCTGTCAGGAGTAAGGTTAGTTGGGGACGGGTGAGGGGTTTGGAACACAATCCTCCGTAGTGACCCCCAGGCGTCCACCAATCCTGTCCAGGACCCTAGAGAGAGGGGGCCGGCAGGAAACGGCCTGGTCACCTGCCGCGAAGCTCGGTTATGGAAGCCAAGCGCGCTTTCCAGGTAAACCCAGGGCGCTGGCCAGGTGGGCCGCTCCACGCTTTGGCCACCAGGGGGCGCGGCGCCGCCCCGGAAGCGAGGGAATCCAGCAACCTACCTGGCTCCCACCTGCAGGCCCCCCGGAGCCATCCACCTGTGACCCCTCTGCGATCTTCACCGCGGCCCGGGCAGGTACGGTCACTACCCTCGCTCTGCAGACGGGCACCGACTTGCGCAGCTTCCCAGCCAGAAAGAAGTGAGCCAGTATGGGAGCCCAGCCCCAGGGGAGGGCGCCCCCCAGCCCGGCTTTCACACCAGGGGGCTGCATTGTCCCTGCCCAGGTAGGTGAGGCCTGGGGCGGGAGTGCCCCCGCCGGCAGCTGCGGGTCTCCCCCCGGGGCAGCCTCTCCAGGCGCCCACCCCTGCAAATCCCTGCTTCCCTTCTTTGCGAGGTTTGCAGGTCACAGCCCTTTATCAGATGTGTCTTTTGCAAATATTTTCCCCCAGTTTTTGTAGCTTGTCTTCTCACGCTCTTGGCATTACCTTTAACACAGTCCGATTTATCAGTTATTCCTTTCCTGGTGCTGTATCTACAAGTCATCACCAAGGTCACCCAGAGCTTCTCCTGATAATTTCTGGGAGGTTTGTGGTTTTGCATTTTACATGTCTGTGTCTGATCCATTACAGTTATGTGTCTGATCCATTTTGGGGAAGCGTGTGAGGTTTGTGCCTAAATTATTTATGTATTTATTGCACGTGAAGTGAGTCTGGTTGCCCCAGCACCCTTTATTGGAGAGACTGTCTGCTCCCGGTTGCATTTCCTTTGCTCCTTTGTCAAAATTTGTCACAGTCTTGAGGCGGGGGAAACATCAGCCCTCCGACTTTGCTCTACACCCTCAGTATTGAGCTGGCTGTTCTGGATTGTTTGCTTTTCCAAATAAACCTCAGAATCATCTTGTTGACATTACAAAGTAGCTTTCCGGGAAGTCATTGAACGATAGATCTAGTTAGGAAGAACTGACATCCTGGCTCTATTGTCTCCCTGTCCATGAACATGGAAATCTCCCTAATGCCTTAGTTCACCTTTGATTTTTTTCAGCAGAGTCTTGTCATTTTCCTCCTATATATCTACTTAGATTTATAATTATTTCTTTGAGGGGGTGCTGATATAAACGGCAAGGTGTCTTTAATTTCCAGTTCTACTTGCTTGCTGCTTGTACACAGCAAAGTGTTTAACCTTTGCCTCTTAACTTTATATCCTGCAAACTGGCTAAAAGTGCTTTGTAGGGCCAGGTTTTGTCAGTTCTTTCAGATTTTCTACAGACTATCATGTCCCAGTTGAATAAAGGTAGTTTGATTTCTTCCTCCCCAACTCCATACCATTTCCTTTTCCTGTTTTTTTTTTTTTTTAAAGATTTATTTATTTATGCATACAAGACCTGGGACACAGGCCAGAGGTGTGGAGGGTGAGAGGATTCATCAGAGACGGAGTAGGGAACAGAACAGGCAGATCCACCGAAGTACACTTCTGAGGGGAGCAGCGGGTGAGACAGGAGAGGTCTGCTGTACCATGTGGGTAGCTCCCTGGCCGGGGATCGAACTCGTGCTGCAGTAGCGGTGGACAGCTTCATAGGTTGCGTCTTAACCGCTTGCGCCACCAGGAAGGCCCCCTTTTCCTGTCTGAACGCATTAGCTAGAACTTCCAATGTGATGTTGAAAGGGAACATCTTGCCTTGATCCTAATTTATTGGGAAACCTTCAAATATCTTACCACTAATTATGACATTACCTAAAGTTTTCTGTAAGTGTTCTTTATCAACTTAAAGAAGTTCCCCTGTTCCTGGTTTTCTGAGAGGTTTTCGTTGTGTGTGTATGTGCTTTGTTTAATCATGTATGAGTGTTAGATTTTATCAAATGCTTTTTCTTTGTCTATAGATATGATCATGTGATTTTTCTTCTTTAGCTTGTTGATGTCATGGGTTGTATTAATTGATTTTTTTAATGTTGAAATAGCCTTGCCTATCTGGAGTAAATCCCACTTGGTTGTAGTGCTGAATACGTGATACACATCAAAAAAATGAATAATTCTACACACTAGTCCTGGGACCTGTTATCAGTCCCCACACCTTCTAACAAAATGGATCCAGATTTCAAAGCTCTTCCTGACTCAGGCTTCTAATTTGGAGAAGTCACTCCTTCCCTCTGTGCGTCTGTTTCTACCATTTCAGAGCAAGCAGACGTGTCCAGGAGTTTGCAACCCCAGCGCTTTGCTCTACCTTCTCTGCAGTCTCAGGGTTCTTCCCACTTGAGCTAGGGGGACACCCCAATCCTTATCCACAGAGTAGGGATCTAGGGCTGAATCCCACACATGGTGGAACCCAGGCTCCATGCCTGAGGCCCCAGGGCCACAGTGTCTCCAGCAGCCTTGTCAGCCTCACTCCTGTTACTGCATCACTCCAAGCCCCAGTCCCTTAAGCTCCAGGACAAACAGACAACAAATCACAAGAGTTGCATTCTTCCTGGAAATATTTACTGGGAGTCCCTTCGTGCCACTTGGGTCTGGGATACAAGGCAAAACAGACCCAGTTTCTGCCTCAGGAGCCTACAGTGCAATGTGAAAGAGAGTGAATAAACCAATGCTGTAACGTACTGTAAACCTCCTGCAACACAGGGAGGTCAGAGCTAGAACAGGGATGCTCAGAGGCCTTTGGAAGTTGTGCAGCCTCAGGCCTCCAGATATCTCTTCCTTCTCTTTTACACTATTTTAAAATGGTCTTTCTGGCTGCTTGGCACAGCAAACTCCTATTCATCCTGCAAAACCCAGCTCAAATGCTCCTTCTTCCCATAAAATCTTTTTTGGTTTTAGGCAGACTTATTTACCTTTTCATCTTTACTTTTGTAGCACTTGGCACACATTCCAAGTCCCATCTTCACTGCACATATGCTGGGCATTCCTGACCCAGTTGCTGGAACAGTATAGCGCTGGTCCCAGCATCCCCGTGTGGCCACCATCTATGTCCCACCAGGCAACCTGGGCTTCAACTTTAAGCTATAGCTGCATTGTCCCTCCCCCCAGTCCTTCCTCTGGAGCCAATCCGAGACATTTTCCACTGCCTCTCCTGTCTGCTGCAAACACGCCCATCACTAGCCTTCACCCAGGACAAGCCTATCACCATTTAAACTACAAGCTTCTTAAAAGCTGGCTGTGGTGCTGGGGCCCTTTGAAGGCCTGGGCAGGGTGGACACGCAGTTGAAGGGAATACCAGACACCATAGCTTTGTTTACTACACCAACTTCCTGACAGTGGAGAGTCTTGAGGAGGGAATGCCTTTTTCTGATTCTCACAGGGCAATGACCCTGGGCCTGGAGTTGCCAGGGTCAGCTGCCTCCTGGACTGGACATGACCACACAGAGGGGTGGGGGAGGGCAGAGCAGGCTCCAGATGTAGCTGCAGGCCAGGGCTTCTTTCTGTTCTCTATGTTCTTCTCCTGGTAGTGCCCACTGGGCCAGATGCAAGTAGCTACTGATTAACTGAGGCCTCCAGGCAGTTGCGTGCAGCTTTTACCCTGAGCTGTGGGTATGCAAACTTCCCAGAGTCAACATGGGTAAAAAGGCAGGGAGTGCAGAGGGTAAGAACCGGTTTGCAGAACATGATCAGCCATGGGTTCCACTCTAACTCTGTGTGACCTTGACCAGGGATCCACCACCCTGGGGTGGGGGTAGTAAGTGCCCCAGGGACCTGTTGTGGAGAAGAGCTACCACCTGGTCTGTAAATCCTTAGCAAGGCAAACCTGAAGAGCAGGTTAAAGACTGTTAAAGAATAAGATGGGGAGGGAACTCCAGCACCTCCAGATCACATGCATCCTCTGGACCCAGGAGGCACAGGGCTCTGATACTTTGCAGGGGGCACACAAAAACGTTTGAATGACTTTATAAAATCAGGAAAAGAAAAAATACATATCTACAAATGTTACATATATAATAATGAATGCAACCTGAATTTTGTTTGTCGCTGCACCAACGCAGTTGTAAAATATCATCTTGAATGTTTTTTGTGGAGGAAGAGACCCACACATGCAAAAGCGCTGGAGCCCCTGGGTGGGGGTGTGGCCTGAACGGGGAGCTCTGATGCACAGCCCCTGAGAGGCGCTTCCTCTGGGGAGCTCTGTCCAGCTTGTAGATAACAATGAAGCTCTGAATTGTCCCCTTGGGGAAGGACGTCATTGAGGACAAATTCTAGGGAGACACTCTGGGGAGCACCCCAGCCACTGCACTGAAGGGCTGTGTCCTGGGAGTGTGGGAGGCAAAGCACATGCTGGAACCTTCGAGGCCTCGACAGTGGGTGGGGAGCAAGTATGGCCAGAGCTTTGATTCTGGGTCCATGTGGCTAGACTCAGAGTCAGATTCCCACAGGAAAAAGAAAACAACACCACCGCTTGGCTCCAGAGACTCAAGCAAACCGGTCTGATCCAGGAGCGCAGCGGCAGCCGGGGCTTATAAATAACCTGCCGCCTGGCCCGCGAGCACTGGCACAGTCTGTCCCCCCCCCCCCCCCCCCCCCCCCCGACCCAGGCTTCCCCCTATGGCGTCAGCCCGCGGAGTGGCTGAGGGGGGGTGGAGAAGAGGGAGGCGGCTGGGAGGACTCTGGTGGGTGCACTTGACAGAGACAGGCCTCCGGCTGGCATGAGAAAGGTCAGGGTGTCATGTTGCTGGCCTGGGTGGGCATCCCAGAGCCTGCACCCTGGGGCCCGCACCTGTTTACGTGATTGTTCAATGTTTTTTTAACAACCAGGGCTGCTTTCTCCTGCGGAGGTGAGGGGTACACCCAGGCAGCCTGGGAGCCATGAGCCCTCGTGGAAGCTACGTGAGTGTCGTAGAAGCTGTGGCGATGCAGAGACTCAGGTCTGCACTCTTGGGGGTCTCATGGCCCCGCTCCCCCTTCTCCAGGGCCCCTGCTGTGCCCCCACCCCCGAAACCAAGCAAGCCCGGGGGGCGGGGCTAGGGGGGCATGAGCCGCCCGGGGGGTCCTCACCAGGCCGCTAGCCATCGCAGCTCCACACTGGACAGCAGACACTCCGGGAGAAACAACAGGACTTATTCACAGAGTGAGGAAAGGGACAGGAGCGAGGTTCCGGGGGCCAAGTGCCGTCTCTCCTGCCCCAGATACCATCCTTGCCCATGTGGAAGGTGCTGGCTCTCCGCCGAGCAGAGGCCAAGGTGGCAGCTGCCCTCCAGGGAGAGAGGAGCCGACCACACATGCGGAGGCAGGTGGCCAAGGTGAGAGAGGGAGGTGGGCGCCCAGGTGGCTCCGGGGGTCCGGTCGTGGCGTCCATCATCACCAGTGTCCTCCGCGGCGTGTCTCTCCACAAAAAGGGGGTCCAGGGCCTCCCTGGTGGCGCCAGGGGTTAAGCACAGCACTGTGAAGCTGTCTGCAGCCTGAGTTTGACCCCCGGCCAGGGAGCCACCCATGAGGCACAGCAGACCTCCCCCGTCTCCCTGCTGCATACCTCTGGCCCATACCCCAGTTCTAGGGGGAGCAGTGGGGAGACAGGAGAGGTCTGCTGCACCCTGTGGGTCAGCTCCCTAGCGGGGGATCACACTCAGGCCACAGTGGCTGGCGAGAGCTTGATAGCACCGAGACTTAACTCCTGCACCAGGGAGGCCCTCCTTTGTGAACTTTCAAATGAGTGGCCCTGGCTGGTCCAGGGGGCCCTGAGGCGACAGGGCCCAAGTTAGGGTCACCATCAAAGTAACTTTGTGATTTGGAAAGGCCTGAGGAGTCCCAGGGATGCCTCCTGGGCCTGAGACTCACAATGGAAATGAATATTGCCTGGGAGCAGTCGGCAAGGCTTTATCTGGCTTTGGTTTTGCCTGACTGTTTTAATGAGCGGAAATTCACACAGCCCATGATTCACCCACTCGTTGTGTACAATATGTTTTTAGTAGATTCACACATAGGTGGTAGGGGAGCAAAAATCTGCCCCCCCAAAATCTGTCTTTTTGGCAAGAGGCTGATTTCATCAGGGGAGGGGAGGGAGCGGAGGTTGCTTTTGATATTTATATGTAAACTCCCCTCTGCAAAGGCTTCTGGGGGGGGGGGGACCTAATCTTGCCTCTTTTTCATGAAGGAAAACTTCAATCTGCACCGCTGTCTTCTGTGCCTCCCTGGGGAACCTCCAATCTACCTTCCCTTTCTCCCCCAAACTCTCCTGTCTCAGCTCAGCTGTTTAGATGGCGTCTCAGCTTCCTTTGGCCTCTCCCCTTCTTAACCAACCCATCGGATGCGTGTCTGGTTATCTGCCAGCCTGGAAGATTGCAGAGGGTGCTGAATAATTTCCGGGTGGAGCATCCACAAATCAATTTAATATTTTAGCTCAAAAGAAACCCAGAACCCTTGGCCACCACCCCCGTGTCCCCTCGCACAGCCCCTGGCAACCCCGTGCACTTTCTGCCCGCCTCCGTGGCTTCGCCTGTTCTGGACGCTTTGTGCGCGTGGATCCCACATGAGTGGCTGTTGGCGTCTGGTTCGTTCCAAGCGCTGTACCGTTTTCAAGGTTCGCCGGAGCCGTAGCGGATTTCGTTCCTCTTCATGCTGAAGAAGCTGCCAGCGCGTGGAGACACACATCTTGTTTACCCACTCCTCGGTGGCTGAGCATCTGGGTTGTTCTGCTGTTTGGTGATTATGAAAATGCGGCTATGATTATGCCTGTAAACAAGATTTTCGCAAAATGCTGTTTTTTCTGCCATCGCCAGGCAAGAAATGTACAAACATCCTGAAGAGGCCCCTCTTGGCTGCAACCGGAAGAGAAGGGAAAGGAGGTGATAGAGGGAGCACACGGGGCCATGAGGCCCTAATGGCCCAAGGTGTCTGCAGAATCTGCGGAAGTGAGGTATTTAACTGCAGTCAGTTAGATAGCGCTTCTTTCCATCCTAACTTCCTTTCCACCCACCACCCCTCCTGTGAGATGTTACAATGGTTGCAGGTGACCTTAGGCCTTAGGGGCCTGGGGAGGGGGAGGTGGGCTGGGGTTTGTGGTTCAGGGGCAGTCCTGCATGTGAAGTTATTGGAGATAGGTATCCCCTCAACCCTGTACCACTCCCGGGTGCTCGCTCACCCTGCGTGGAGGCAGGGCGGGGGGCCAGGCGGCCAGCCCCAAGTGCGGGAGGGCAGACGAGCAGACTGGCAGGCAGCTCATTAGTCATTTCTTTTTTTTTTTTTTTTTTTTTTTCCAAAAAGGGCTTATCTGGATTTTACTTATTTATTTTTCTCTTCTCTCCTCTGAGGTGGTGTCTTCTAGCCCCCTGGCGAGAGGCAGGGGCATGTGGTTGGTTTGGGTCTTGTTGTGCTGGGCACACCTTAGGGACCATCCAGTGGGAATTAGAGGTGTTGACATTCAGAACAATCTGGGCGGATCACAGTGAAGCCTCCAGGGCGCTTTTAGCAACCCCGGGAGGATGAGTCACCAGGGGGAGACTGGAGTGACAGTCCCAAGAGGTGGCTGCAGAAGGGCCTGACGCTTCCTCTGGGCTGAGGGAGCAGGATGCCCTGGGTGCCTGTGCCTGGAGGGGGCCAGGAGACAAGGCAGGCCGAGGCCTAGTGGCCGTGAGAGGGACACCGTGGTGTTGTGGGAGGAACCTTAGGTGTGCAGAGTGAGCATTTGCAAAAGATGCTAAATGCTGGCTGGCAGGACCCCAGGGAGAAAGTGGAGCTCAGGTAAAGCAGGGAGAGAGAAAACAGACCAGTGGTTGCCAAGGGGTGGAAGTGGTTCCAGGAATTGCGGACGGGGAGTCAGGGAAAATTATCAATCATAGAAAACCAACCCAGCCCCAGTCCTTATTTCCCAAAGGAATAAATCCCACCAAAGGGAAACAGAGACAGAGACAGAGGTAGAGACAGAGGCAGAGGGAGATGGAGACCCGCCTTGCCCAGGGCCTGTCTGTCCATGCAGGCATCTCTTTTTCCTTCTCTTTTCTTTAATAAAGTTGCTGTGTGCTGCCGAGCAGGAAAGGTCACTGAATTCATTCTCCGAGGAACCCCAAGAACCCCACTCACTGAACCCCAACAAAAGGAGGGCTAAATAAATGAAGAGAGGAGACTGGGCGTGCGGGGGGGCAGTGAAACGGTCTGAATGTCCTGGGGTGGTGGATGCCTCAACACCCAGGGAAGGGGCTGTAATGAGGGCAAATTTTTAAAAATCAATTAGGGCAGGGAAGAAAGACCATTTCCAAAGATGCTAAGTATATTGGCAGCACCTCCTGGAGGACATGGGGAGAAAAGGTGTGGAGCTAAAGTCACCTGAGGGACCTTGGGGCAGACGGAGGTGCAGCCCCTATACTGAAGACGGGGGGGGGGGGGGGGGGGGGGGGGGGGCGGCGCACGAGCTCACACCCAGTTGGTAACATCCACAGGCCCGTGGGCAGCGGCTGCAGGAGCCAGGTCTGCCACCGATGCGGGAGGCAGTCACACATAAGTGGGGGGCACTGGAATGAACCTGGAAATTCTGAGTTAGAGCTGGAGTTATCAATATGACATCATGCTTAGCTTAATACACCTCTATCTACTAATTGAGTGAATAACTTAATGGAATTATGTAGATGGAATCGCTATGGCAATCACACGTTTCTGCAGAGGTTACTGCAGAGGTTACTGGTGTTCACAGACACGTCTCCAGTTCTGTCCCTTGAGAGAGTGGGGAACAGCAACCTAGCAGCAGTGAGCACCCTCACCCACGACTTGGCTTCTGTGACCGTCCTGCATAGCAGGAACCCGGCTCCTATGACCCCCCCATTCACGAAAGGCTCCAGCGCCCTGGAGGTGTTCTCGGAGGGCAGGGTGGTCAGCAAGATGGGACACACACGTCCGGAGGAGCATGGGTGAGTATAGAAGGACATTCTGACACGGGCCACAGTGTGGATGGGCCGGCCCCAGGGACTCTTCTGGGTGGAACAAGTCAGTCCCAGAAGGACACACTTCATGTGATTCTGTTCCAGGACGCATCCCCTGGGGAGGGGAGGAGCTCCACAGTGCCATGGTCCCGGGGACAGACACCCCTTCCTGCCCCCCGTTACGTGCTGCGGGCAGCTGGGAAGGAGGGGAGCACAGCAGATGTGAATGGAGATGGAAGGAGGGAGCAGGGAGAGCCACGTGGGGCTCCTGGTTCTGCACAGACAACGGCAGCTGTTACCCTGATGTGGCATATTTAGAACTGGGGGTATCTCCTTTTTTTTTTTTTAAAGATTTATTTATTTATTTATTCAAGCACTGGGTACAGTCAGAAGCACGGGAGGGTGAGAGGATTCACCAGAGACAGAGCGGGGAACAGAACAGACAGACTGACGAAGTACACTGCTGAGAGGAGCAGCGGGCGCGGCAGGAGAGGTCTGTGTGCCATGTGGGACCCTTGCCCAGCGGCCGGGGATCAAACCGGCGCTGCAGAGGCTGCAGGCAGCTTCCCAGTCCAGTGCTCAACTCCTGTGCCACCAGGGGAGGCCCCTGGGGGTATCTCCTGCCCCTGCTCCCCTTCGTGGCCCCTTTCCCGTGGTTCCTGCCAGTACGCGCCTGGGGCTTGCTCTGTGCGTTGGGGCTTCGCTGCCCTGCTTGGGGCCTGCTAGGCTGAGCTTTTGCTCAATGGGGGCGGGTGACTTTTGGAGGCTGACTGGGAACCTGGTGTATGAAATCCGCCTCCCGCTCTCCTCCACACCCATTAGCTCTGTCCTTGCCACTGGGGTCTGCTCTCTGCTTTCAGCACCCAGTTGGCCAAACCCCTTTAGACTGTGCATGAGCTTCCCCCCCTTAACGGTTTGGGGTCCCTGGGAAGCCCTGGGTCACATGACTTCAATTCCTGTCACAGAGTGGTCAGATCCACGGAGGGGGCAGCAGAACAGCGGGGGCTGGGGCTGGGGCAGGCGCTGAGTTTCAGTTTGGGAAGAGGAGCAAGTGCTGGAGGGGAGGGGGCGGGGGCGTGTGCAGTGGGCCTGCGAGGGCAGCGTGGGCACCGAGGGCACCGAGTTCCTACCGCACGCCCTTAACTCCCAGGGTCCAAGTGCCAGCTCACTCCTGGGAGGAGGCCTGGCTGGTCCCTAGGGTGTCCCGAAAGTGCTGGCAGCCCCATGCTCAGGCCCTGGCTGAGCCCTCAGCCCCGAGGGGAAGCCCCAGACAGCCAGAGAGAGAGGGAGGGAGGGACCTGCTGTAACCGGCTCAGGGCCAGTTGGGGCCTCTGCCAGGTGAGGCGCCCAGCGCAGGACAGATAGAGAAGGAAGAGGCACCACTGAGCCCCCTTCACACCCCCAGCACCGGGCGACCTGCGCCCCGCTTTGGGACAAAAGCAAAAACACCAAGACCCGTACTTTGAAAGGAGACCGGGTCTAAACTCCACAGGCTGTTTTAAAGGATTAAATGTTATTGTTTTCGAGGGCATGGGGCATTGAAACGAAGTCAGCCCACTGGTCCCCCTTAAAGGAGGGTGGAGAGAGGTTCTTGCAGCCCCTCCTCCCCCAGCTCTGTCTACGCTGTGTCTGACACAAGTTTCGGGTGGGCGAGGGCAGGCAGTGAAGGCTGAAGCAGGAGAGACAAGTGTAAGCAAACGCTTCTCTTGGGGACTTCTGGCCGAGGCGCTGGGGTGCAGAGGGGAGCTGAGCGAGGCCAGGGCAGGAACTTTGCAGGAGGTGACATTGGAGGCAGAGCTCCAGCAGGAAATGGGGAGAGTCGCATGCAGTGGCGCGAAGGAGTGTCATGTGGTAGAAGGATCTGGAAGCAATGGCAGGGGTGGATTATACTTTGAAACGGCAGACTTGAGCTCGCCTTCCGCGGGGCGCCTGCCTGAGGATGGGAATATTGCAAGGCCGCTGCTCAGGGAAGGGGCTTCCAGAAGCCCAGCACGGTACCCAGGATTGCTTGATTTAATGGGCCACACATCCTTGGGGGCCTGCATCCCCCCAGAGATGCAGGGACTCCCAGGGACACACCAGGGACACCCACCATGGGGATGTTTTGGGGCTGTGGCCCCTGCAGCGGAGGAGCAGGCATCAGTCCCCGGGCAGCAACCCTGCTTCGCCGAGGATTGGGAACTGGGGAGGGACACCCAGCCTCGGCGCCCCCTGGGGATGTTCTGAGCTGGGTCCCACACCACCTCCCAGGGGCCCTCCGGATTGGGCTCCAGATCCCCACGGTGGTAACGGCTCATGAGCAAACCCCTGACTACTCTCCTCCCCCGTCCCCCACGCTGCCCGGCGCCGCCTCCCACACCCGCCTGTTATCACAGGTCCGGCTCTGCAGAACAGCAAAGGGAACCTCACCTCCCCCGCGTGGCTCTTTCTGGGACCCAGAGGTGGTAGAAATTCAGGCCCCAGGTTCACACGAGGCCAGGCCTTTGGGCGCGAGTTCTCAGACGTGCTTTTCTCGCTTCCTCCTTGTGTCCAGGTGACAGAGGACAGGTGTCCTGACCTCGCTTTGCTGTCCACCTTTCACAGAGCTGGGGTCTGCCACCTGCACCTCCCCCTAATATCTGGGCTACAAAGTTTAGCTAACAATTGGAGGCCATAACTCCCTCTCTTTTGACCCTTGGAGATTTTTCATGGTTTTGTGGAAAACAGCGCAGCAGTTCCTCAAGGAATTCAAAACAGAATGAGCTGAGGTTCCTGCAAGCCCACTTTTGGGGATTTACCCGAAAGAATTAAGAGCAGGCTCTCACACAAATATTTGGGCATCCACAAGCTAGAGGGCGGCAGCAACAGAGTGTCCATGGAGGAGGAACAGGCGAGCTAACCCCCTGCAGTGTGTAGGGGGCCCGAGCGACTCCATCTTGCGTGGCCACCACCTTCAGTCAGTGACCGGCGACTGCCCTTCGTCGGGACGACAGCCAGCCCCGCAATTTCTGCCACCCACCTGCGGGACCCATAACCAAGATGAGTGTGACATGTCCCCACACACACCTGACATCACGAGTCTGACACAAGAATGACCCCCTGCGGGGTGGTGTGGATCCTGCCCCCAGCCCCAGTCCTGCCCCCGGCTCCTTAACCAACTGTAGTTGTGATTCATGGATACGCCTGCTTTGTTTTTTTGGACTCAATTTGGGGGCGCTTTTTCCTTCCTCAGCCCCACACAACAGAGAAGAAGGACATTCTGACACACGGGCCAAGCCCAGGGCTGGAAATAAGTCAGACAGCAAAGGACAGGAGGCTTAGGAAGCAGAAATTGTGGAGCGCAAACAGCAGGATGTGGGGCTTCCCTGGTGGTGCAAGGGGTTAAGTGTCAACACTATGAAGCTGTCCGCAGCCATTGCAGCACGAGTTCGATCCCTAGCCAGGAAGCTACCCACACGGTGCAGCAGACCTCTCCTGTCTCCCTGCTACTCCCCTCAGCAGTGTGTTTCAGTAGATTTGCCTGTTCTGCTCCCCACTCTGTCTCTGGTGAATCCTCTTACCCTCTCCCCATCTCTGGTCTACACCCCAGCTCTTGCATGCATAAATGAATAAATCTTTTTTAAAAAAAAATTTTTAACAAAAAAACAGCAGGGTGGAGGCTCCAAGTGGGGCGGAAGAGAGGGTTCATGTTTAGGGGGGAGACTGACTTGGGGGACGGCAGGTAACTTGCTGAAAGCCATACAGCCATGAGCGACAGGTTGCACATGCTGTGCCCCACTGTGGTCAGCTCTGCCAGGAACCCAGGGCCATGGCTGCAGAGTGTGCCGGCCCCCAAAACCCCCTGTCTCCTTTCTCTGCCCCTGCTTTGCTCCCTCTTGATGGCAACCGATTTATAAATTAGCACAACGGGGGTAACCAGTGGGGAGGATGGCTTATGGGTCAGCTTAACTTGAATCAGCAGGAGAAAGTCTGGGGTGCGTTCAGCTAACCCAGTCGTGGGAGGGCCTGGCGTACAACACCGCTGCCAGGCCACAGGGGTTCAGGTCCTCTGACCTCACTCTCCCCATCTGCGCCCTGGAGACTCACCTCCCAGACTTGTGACTGTCTCGTTCACAAGCGCAGGCTCTCTGTAAACATCCAGGGACCCAGGGTCCTGCTGCAGGCCCAGCTCCCTCCCCAACCTCCCACCCCAGTCAACCCCAGCCCGGGCGGGCAGCTTCATGGCTTGCCCTACTTAGCCGGTGCCGCCCCGCCCGCCACAGGAGCCAGCTCCCCTGGGAGGGCTGTGGATGTGGGATCATTTCCAGGAGCTAATGAATTCTTCACCCCCGGGGCTTGTTGTCACGGAACCCCTCCGCCCTCTGAAGGAAGGGTGGCCTGGTTCTGCCCCCCTGGGCCATGAGGCCCAGAAAAATAGCTCCTTGGAAAGTGACCTGTTGATCCTGAACAGTTCCAGGACACGCGTCTGCTCTGATGTCCTCTGTCTCCCGGCTTCCGTGTGACCGAGTTGGCATCTCGAGGTGGAGCTGCACGGAGAGAAAGACTCCTCCTCGCTTAGCATGGTCGTGACCACGTGGCCCAGGCAGGCAGCACCCTGTGCGCCCCCTCTCGCTCCCCCGTGATGCCCCTGCACACTCACCCTGCAGCAGAGGGGCGACAGAGGGGGCCTTGTTGCAAGAATGAGTGAAGGAATGAATGTTGTCTGCTCCCCTCCCCTCGATGGCTGCAGATCCCTCCTTTCCCTGGCGCACCAGCTCCTGGCCCACCACCCCTCAGGGTGCAGGGCAGCCACCCGGCTGAGGAGGGGCCACCAGCTGCCTCGGATTCAGGGTCACATTCTGCGGACAGGAACCCAGACCCCACTTCTTACGCCGAGGGTCCCCAAAGCTTCTCGCCCTGTGGTCTTTCCAGAGGCCAGAGGCTCAAACCCAAGTGGCAGGACTGGGGAGCCAACAGCGGGAGAATGAGGGGGCTCATGTTTAAGGGAGCTCACCGCCCGCGAGGCAGGTGCTTTCCACTCCTTTCCCAGCTGAAGAAGCAGCTCAGAGCGGATGAGCGGCTTGTGGATGCTGGAGTTCCAGCCCCGGGGCCTGACGCAGCGGGTGGGCTTAATCTCTGCCAGCAGGGGGCGCCAGCTGACACATTTCCCCCACCCCCACCCCAAGCCCCCAAACTCAGCTCATCTGTAAAATGGGAATAAGTGGAACAGATTTGGGAGGATTAAATAAGGTAACGCTGGACCTGGTCGAGCGGAGCCTTTTACTGTGTGACTGTGACAACCAGGGACCTCAAGCAAAGCTCTCCTCCTGCCACCCAGGCAAAAGGACACCACCTCTTAATGATTCTAAACTCCCCAAACCCAGAACACTGAAAGCTACTCCCTGGTGGCAAAACCCAAGCTGCCTCCCCTTCACTGGGTGGCAAACCTGGGTCTTGCCTGGCCCCGCAGCTCTTACAAGCTCTTGTTTTTAAACCCCATGCAGCGTGACTGTTCAGAACCGCCCTGTGTGTGACGACAGGTGCTGGCTGTCAGCTGCCTGTGATGATCTTTTCTCTAAGATCATCAGAGCAGCTCCGACCTGTGGAACACGCCCCAGGGATTGGGGTAGGGGTCAGTCTTCCCGCCTCCCCCACACAAGGTTGGCAGGTAGCTAGTGCTGGACACAGGACAGATTATACCCATCCCACCGCTCCCCAGCCTGTTCTGCTCTGTCAGGCAAAGCACGCTGCTGTGCATTTGAATGGATGCAAATGGACCCGGATGAGGAGCTTAGGGGTAAACAGATCACTGAGCTGGGGCAGGGCTCTAAGTCCGCGTGTGTCCTAGTAGGCTGGTGCTTGAGCACCTGCCCTCTGTCCAGACGTGGCTGCTGTTCAAGTCCCAGCCCCGCTGAGCACTAGCAAGGTGTGCTCTTTGACCTCTCCATGCCAGTTGATGGGCAAACAACCAGAGTTCCAATGAAAGTCCCTGAAGGATAGGACAGTGTTGGTTAGGTGTTGGCAGGGTTGTTACTATAAGCGTCACTCCAAAGTATGGCCCACCCAGAGCTGCCTGGTTGTCCAGGTGGAGAAACGGAGGCACAGAGGGGTTAAGTATCTTGGCAGTTTGGCAACAAAAGTCTGGGCTGTGCAACCTCTCAGGAGCAGGACAAAGAAAGAACCAGGAGGGAGGAGGGGAGAGTGGGAGGAGGGAAAAAGGGCGTTCTCCACCCAATGCCTGCCCAGCCGGTTAGGCTGTCCAGTTACCAGTGTCATGGGCGCATAGGGAGTGTCCCTCAAGTTCCGAGCACAATCTAAATGTGTCAGAATGGGGCCTCCCTGGGGGCACAGGGGTTGAAGATAGTGCTGTCAAGCTATTGGCAGCATGAGTTCGATCCCTGGCTGCCCAGGGAGCGACCCACATGGCACAGCAGACCTCTACTGTCTTGCCCCGCCCCCCTGCTCCCCTCAGCAGTGTATTTTGGTGTATCTGCCTGTTCTGCTCCCCACTCTTTCCGGTGAATCCTCTCACCCCCCACACGCCTCTGGCCTGTGCCCCTGTTCTTGTATGTATAAATAAATAAATCTTTTTTTAAAATGTATCAGAATGGACATTATCAGAAGGTGCCTTTCTTCTAAGAAATGGTCAGGGAAATACGGGGAGCAGGACAATGGATTCAAAAGGCGTTTGGAAAAACAGGTTTCAGCCTGGCGGACCCAGGGGACGCTCGCTGGCTGTGGCTAGCCATCCCTGGAGGCGGAAGAATACTGCCTGAGGCTTGGAGGAGGCTGGGCTTGCCGAACCTGGTCAGGATTGGGGTTGGCCTGACTTAGGCTTCTCCTGTTCAGGCAAAACAAAAGGAATTAGAGCAATGGGTGTCTGGCAATAGCCCTTTGCCCCAGCCACACCTTCTGCTCTCACATCCTACCCCACTGCCCCAGCGCAGAAAAGGGTCGCTTAGTCCCAGTTTGCTGAGAGATTTTTCAGAAATGGGTGTTCTGTTTTGTCAAAAACTTGTCCTACCTCTATTCACATGAATGTCTGGTTTTTCTCCTTTATTCTGTTCACATGCTAAATTACATTAATTGACCTTGAATGTTAAAGCTCTCATCCCTGGGACACATCTAACTCATTTGCTCATGGTTTATTATCCTTTTTATATATCACTGGATTGCACTGTTACTGCTTTGCTAAGGATTTTTACCCACTTTAATCCCAACTGTGCCCCTAGGACTCTGTCTTCAACAGAGTAAATGCTCAATTAACATGTGTTGAATGGATGAATGAATCAGATCACTTCCTCCAGAGGGGGTGTCAAAAGACATAGACGGTTCAACATTTTGACAGATGTGTCCAGATTTTGCTCTGAAAATGGCCCAGGCTTCATGCCCACCAACTCTTCCCAGCAACTGAACACTAGGGCAACCCACTGCAGCCCACAGTCCCTCCACTGAGCTGTGCAGACCAGGAGAGAGAGGCATTCACTTTCCCAGGCAAGCAAGGGGCGGTGTCAGAGGAGCTGATCGCTGCGCTGGTCACAGAGGATGTCAGAAGGAATCTGGCCTGCCAGAGAAAGGGGTCATCCTGGGTCATAGCATGTTCCAAGGCTCACAGAGGCATGAAAGATCATTGCATCAGCCACTAACTAGTGGTGTGACCTTGGACAAATCTATTCTGCTTATCCATAAAAAGGGAACAAAACAACAGGGCTGCCAAATGGTCGTGAGTACCCAGAGAGGTAATTTTAAAGACTTTGAAAGAACTTTAACTGGAACGCAGCATTACTATGAACAAGGCTGGGGGGTGGGGGTGGGATATGTGCCTTGCACAGCCCTACACTGACGGATTTGAGTGAAAGATTACAGGATGGAGAGCTGTGCTCTGAGGGTGACAGGTCCTAGGGTTGAGTATCCTGCCTGGCCTGGAGTGGCTCTCTTGGTGAACAGGCTTGCGTATACTCTCTTTCTTCTCGTGCCTCATAAATCATCTTCAGTTAAGACCAATGCTGACTTCCTAAGCAGCTACAGCATGGGATCCTGGAGCTCCAGGAAGCAAGAAGAAACTCACCTTTTGGGATCTCTCTGGTGGCACAAGGGGTTAAGCACAGCACTGTGAAGCTATCCACAGCCTCTGCAGCAGTTCAATCCCCAGCCTGGGAGCTGACCCACATGGCGCAGCAGACCTCTCCTGTCTCCCTGCCGCTCCCCTCAGCAGTGTATTTCAGTCAATCTGCCTGTTCTGCTCCCCACTCTGTCTCTGGTGAATCCTCTCACCCCCCGCGCCTCTGGCCTGTACCAAGTTCTTGTGTGCATAAATAAATCTTTTTTTTAAAAAAAGAAACTCACTTTTTGTTCTTTCGGCCAGTCCTTTCCCTGCATGCACACAGCATTGGTCTGCCCGCTTTCTAGGCCTGGGGTAATGGCTTTACTATAGAGTACTCACTGTATTTATATTGTGGATGACTGCCCCTAAGAGTTGTTTTTGAAGAGTCCTGACAATCAAATCCCTAGCTTCTGTGTTTGGTCATGACTCCCAACCTACTTAAGCTCTTTGTGTGTTTACACAGGACATTAGCAGTTTGATCTGGTCAAGGTACTACTTTTAGCAACTCTGAATGATTAAAAACAAAGAGTTGGTATATTCTGTACTGTGTGCCCCTGGAGGGGGCTGGGAACAGGGGGTAACAGAATAAAGGGGTGAAAGGGTGACTTATGTGAGCAGACAGAAGATTTTTGCTACGTAATAGGTAATAGACACGAAGACTTAAAACTGACAGCGGTGGTGAAGGGAACATAGAGAAGGGAGTGGTTTGGGTTGAGGCGTGCAGTCACTGGTGGGCTGCACACACAGAGAGGCAAGGTAACTGGAAAGGTGGGAAGTTTCTGGAGTTGGTACCTGTGCAGGTGTGTCACCACCGGGACAGGAAGTACAAGAGGCAGAGCAGGTTTGGGTGAGGGGAAGAATGGACGGATGAGTTCAGTTCAGGATATTTATTCATTTGTTTCTGGAACATTCTTCATGACAGGCAATATCAGAAACATCTGAGAACAAGGAAACGAGGTCCCTGAACTGCTGAAGCTTCCATTCCAGGGGCAGAAGCAGCTTAAACAAATGAATCGACAAGATAACTGCAGAAGCCTTTGTGAGGAAATTAAATGGAGTCACATGACGGTGAGTTGCAAGGGTGGCCGGGAAAGGCCTGCCTTTGGAGACCGTGAGGTAAGAAGATGCCAGGCTGAGTCTGACAACAATTCAAGGACACACAAGCAGAGAAGCAGCTTGGTTATAGAAGCGAAAGCTCCTAAGTTTGCGCTGGCGATGATCGGGAAACACAGACCAAGAAGTGTATTGCAGTATAAAATGCTATTTCTAGAAAACTGAAAAATACATAGTGATCCCGGGGAACCCTGGGGTTTGAGGCTGCTGTTTGGATCACGGGTGGTAGGTACAGAGCGTGTTATAGAGCAACCCCGATATTAAACAGGTTCCTGGCTGTGGGTCCTCACCCGCGCGCTTTAAAGGGACTTATGAATACTCTACTACAGACACACAGACACACACAAAAGGTTAATAAAAGGCTTATTTACAAGAGAAAAGGAAATAAGGAAAATGTACAACTCAGGGAGAAAATAGGGAAATAAAGTCTTTAATGCGTCCTACCCGATCCGACGACCTGGAAACCCAAAGTCACTCTCAGAGCTGCGAGCTGGCAGAGAGCCAAAAATGGGGGATCCCCAAAGCCCACGTGTCTGCCTTTTATATCCACCTGGCTGCTTAACCCCACCCTCAGGTCCCAGCCACCTTCCCTTGGGTGGTGATGGGATTTGGAGTTCCCAGTGTCTTTGGCTTTGGCCTGGGGTGGGGGTGGAGTCCACAAAGCCTATATGGAATTAGCTTTGGGACATCCTTTTCCCCCTAACAAGCGGAGAGAGGTAATGTGTAATTTTCCTGCCTCTGGCCCCTCTCCAGTACTACAAAGTAAACAAAATATAGACTTTATTTTTTTTGTATGCCTTCAGGAGCATGTTTATTGTGTTTGAGATGATACATCAGGGCCTCCCTGGTGGTGCGGCGGTTGAGCGCTGGGTTGCGAAGCTGCCTGCAGCCTCTGCAGCGCCGGTTCAATCCCCAGCCACCGGGTGAGGGTCCCACATGGCGCGCAGACCTCTCCTGCAGCCCGCTGCTCCCCTCAGCAGTGTCCTTCGGTCCTTCTGCCTGCTCTGCTCCCCGCTCTGGCTCTGGTGGATTCTCTCACCCTCCTGCGCTTCTGACGGTACCCAGTGCTTGTATAAATAAATCTTGCATAAATAAATAAATAAATCTTTAAAAGAAAAAAGAAAATGAGATGATAGATCAGGTGCTCTCTGAGCTACAAAGGGGGAGAGGAAACCGGCTCTTGCAAGTCTTGCTTCTTTGGACTATCAAGGTGTATTCTGTGATGCTGTACTGAGGATACTGTGCTGGGGTCTACCAAATACCATAGTGCGTTTTAGCCTGGCTCATTCTCCGTGTGAACTTATGAAAGCAGCCGCGGATGACACGGAATGATGTCATCTGGGTTAACCCAGACCTATTTCTGGGCATGTGGTTCATGCTGTTGTGAAAAACGTTTTACCTTTTACCTTGGTCAGCTTGTAATGAGCGGGTTTCCAAAATGCAGACTTCAGAGGGGGGCTGCCAGCCCGGGGTCTCGCTAGGCTCGGCCGGGCGCAGGCCCCGCGGCCCCCCCCCCCCCCCCCCCCCCCCGAGCAGGCCGCACGCGCCGACCCCGCCCCGGGCAGCGCCCCCGGCCGGGCCCCTCCGCCCGCCCCGCCCCCGCGGCGCCTCGCCCCGCCCCCGCCGCCGCCGGCCAATCGGCGCGCGGGAGCCGGGCCCACACCCCGGCGCGCACCACCCGGGCCGCGCGGCCGCATGACGTCACGGCCCGGCCCCCGCCACGTGACGGCCGCGCGCCGGCTCGGCGCTCCCGGGCTCGCGCCGCAGAGGCGGGTGAGGCGCCGGCCGCCACGCCGCGGAGCGCGCGGACCGAGGCGCGGGGGCGCGGGCTCGCGCGGGGGGCGGCGCGGGCGGCCGCCTGAGGGGAGCGGGCCGAGCGCGGCGGACGCCCGAGCGCAGCCTGCGGACGCCTCGCGCCGCGACACCCGCTGCGGGCGGGCGCGGAGCCGGCGGCCATGGCGACGGGCGCGCCGCAGAAGGAGAACACGCTGCTGCACCTCTTCGCCGGCGGGTGAGTCTCCGGCCCGGCGCGGCCCCGCGTCCCCCCCGGCCGAGGCGCCGGCGCGGGAGAGGAAGTCGGGCCGCGCCCGGGAGGCCGGGGCGCGGGCCCTTCTCCGCGGCCGCCGGCGGGCCGGGCGGTTGGACCCGCGCCCGCCGCGCCCCCGGCCCCCAGCGCCCCGGCGCGCCCTCCTGTCCAGCGCCCGGCGGCCGGGCGAGAGCTGACCCGGGGGCCGCCCTGCTGGGCCCCGCGGCCCCGCTTGCCCCGGCCGGCCGCCCTGGCCTCGCCGCACTGGCCGCCTCCCCGCCAGCTTCTCCCTCGGGCCTGTCCCCCACAGCCCGGGCAGCCCGGCGTGGGCCCGGGAACTCCCCGCGCCCGCAGGAGCGCGTCCAGGCTGCCCGGAGGGCGGCAGCCCCAGACCCCAGCCCGGCCGGGCCGGCAACCTGTGGGAGGGCGCGGGGGATCGGGGAGGCGGGGAGGCCCGGAGGGGCGCGGACGAGCCTCTCACCTGCCGCGGCCGCGTCCCGCTCCGGAAGCCGCGTAATTGCAAGGTGAGCCTCCCCTGAGCGTACAGGGCTTTGATCTTCGGGCGCCTGGTTTTTCCCTGGGGCGCCAGTCCGTTTTCAGGGAGGTTGGGTAATGCTGTGGGTTAGGAAGGGAACTGATTTTTCTGTTTCCTAAGGAAACGAATTAAAATGTTGGGTATTAGTAGTACTTTTTCTTTTCACGTATCCCGGGGATTTGGATCCTTGTAGAGTCTTGCTGATGTTTGGGGTCTTAGTTGAGGACCTCGCAGGAGGCCTGGCCAGGACGACGTGTAGGTTATTCTTGATTATCCTCGAGCATTTTCCTTGTGACTTGGACGGCGGCTACCTAGCCCTGTTCCTTGCGACAAAAGAGTAGTGGTTGATGACTTATTTGCAAGGACAACTGTGTTGAAAGTGTTCTGAGCTCATTGCACTTGGCCTTGTAGGTGATCGCCGGATTATTTTTTCCTCCAACCAAAAAATGTGTGTTGTTAGTCATAGACAGGAAGAATTTCTCATCTCCTCCCTAATCGTTCCCTTTCATCCTTTCCCTTCATCTTCCCAGTGATTTTCCTTTGAAAGTAACATAAGGGGGCGGGGGGTGAGGAGGCTTTTCTAAATTGACAGTTTTTTTTTTTATTTGTCATATTGAGGATTTTTAAACAAGTTGACCATGTTAGCAAAGTCATTTCTCAATCTAAGGTAGATAACTTTTTTTAATTGACTGTATATTCAGTGACTTTGCTGCACTGTTTTGAGTGAGGTGGTTTTAGACAGTCTTTTGTATCCCACACTGGTGGGGTTACCCGCTCTGGGGCTGCCTCTGTGGGGCTTGCTGTGGAATTGATGCCCCTGTCGTGACAAGTCTCTCCACATGCCCTTCACAATGCCCTCTGGCTGCTAATCCTCCTGCCAGAGCCCTAGCCTCTTGCCTTGTAATGCAGGGAAACTGCAGCAGCGGCCCAGATCACCCAGGCTGATTAAAACCCAGACAGTGTATTGGGGAGCTCATGTATTTAGCAGGTTTCCTTAGCTGCAGTTCACAACGAATCTTTCCCAGTAACCAGTTGGACTTGACTCACTCCCACTCACCCACAGCATGTCACTTCCATTTCTGTTAGGGAAAAACATTAAAAAATGCTAGGCATTGAAAGGGTGTAACTTATTATTAAAATCAGTCGACCCAGTGATCCTGCCTTGTCCAGTGGAAGAACACGCTTTGGCTCCAAGTAATTGGTTTCCTAGGTTGGTAAGCTGGCATCTTTCCAGAGACCCAAATGCATTTCCTTGGAAAAGAAGTCAGAGTCCTGGTTGTTTTTTTTTAAACTGTCACATTTCTCCTATTTAATGGATAACCTTCAGAAACTAATATCAAACAAGTTTAATGCTATCATTAATTGATGATGGGGTAGTAGTGTTGTCTAAGCCAACAACTGCTGAAACACTTTATCTTACTACATAATGAAACCTGTCTTTCCTTCTCTGTTGATTTGGCTTATCAAGAGAAATACTGAAACCCCCTGAAGTGGCCCTGCCGTGTCTAGGACTCCTATCTAGATGAGAAAAAAACCCTTCAACGTTCCCTAGCAAGTGTCTTGGGTTACCTGCTGAACAAGCAGTTCCCCAGCAGGGGGCGTTTAGAGGTGGTGGCACCTGAATTGGCTGGACTAAGCTGTCTCTAGGGTTAGAGGAGGGAGGCCTGGTTTACAGGCTTCGGGGCTTATTCTTATAGCACAGTTTTTTCTCTGGTTAGAAAATATGCCTAAATGGGCTTCAGATGTATTTGTGTAGTACTCTGGTATATCCTTAAGGTTTTAAGATCTATAATCCAAGACATTTTCAAAGTGTAGTCCGGTTCCGCCCCCTCCCCCCATATGGACAGCTGTCACTCAGTGTACTCCTAGACTGTGTTTGTCCCTGCAAATTTAATCTGTGTCAGCTGATGGTTCCCTTTGATGTTAGGCACACATTAATATATTTGCTAGGGCATGACGTCGAGACGATGTAAGACTTATTTCAAATGTTTAAAGAAATATTGATGAGACAAATATAGTGTGCATGTACTATTTTACGTGAGGCTTTTAGTCGGAGAAATAGAAACTGACTTTGATTTCACCCAGTATATTCCATCTACGTGACAAAGATTTTTAAGAATTGACTTATTTGGGATTTGTCTATTTGGAAAATGCCAATTCTTTTTAGGTTCAGAAAGTACTATAGGATTTTTTTATTCATTCAGCTTACTATTTAACATTTTCCTTCCAGTGCCTTAGACTTGTGGCAAGCCTTTGAACATCAGCGGCCCTGCCAACCCTGTTTGCCTGGGCATGTACCTGTGAGGGGATGGGTAACTTTGGTGTTTAATTGGAAACTATTATCTTTTCTTCTCTTCTTTCTATTGCACACAAGTTCTATTAAAGTTCTTTTTTTATTTAAAAAAATAAATAAATAAAATTTTCCTTCCAAAAAGGAAAAAATATTGGAAATAGCATCTAAAGGATACTTTGATGTAGCAAACACTAAGCATTTTTCTTTGACTCCAGAATTTGCATAATTAAAATCTTCTAAGTCTTATGCCAGGTGCTCAAGTAAAACTTTGCAGAAAAGTATAATGTATATAAATAGGCACTGGTGTTTTTCAACTAGTGACTATAGAGGTGACAGAGAAAATCTGCAGGGATGAGATTACGGTGTCAGGCAGTGTCACTGGGTTGGTGGAATTCGTACTGTACATACCAGCTGTGAGTCTAGAACCAGCTTGCCATCAGTTGGGTAGCGATGGTAATGGGGAACACGTGGGGACTGGCTTTAGTGCCTAAAATGCACAAATATGTGTATAGAAAATAGGTTCTCTGTTGAACACATCCAGTTTTTAAATTGCCCTTGTTACATGAAACTGAGCTACATGGTAAAAATTTTTAAAGTCTGCGTCTCTGACAACATAGAAATAGTAGAAAAATCCATTGTGTCTATGGTAGTAGCCATGGCAGGCCCCTGCAGGGGTGAAGAGAAAAGGCCAGCGAGATCTTGAGTAACCAACCTGACCTGTGTTCTGGGCAGGAAGGGCAAGAGGTGCAGGCGTGAGGGAGGGGGTGTTCCTATAGAAACAGGAACAAGTAGTAAGAGAGGGAAGGGGCACAGGAAACCCCAGTGAATAGATTTTGTAGGATATTAAGCAAACAGAGTTCAGAGAACACCTCTCTCTCCGCAACTGCCCCCTAGTCCTCCTGGCCACCCGCTCCTCCCTCCAGCCCCCTGGCCGGGTTGCACTGGATGCAATGCCCCACGAGAGTCCGTGCTGGACTTCACAGCAGCGACACGAGCAGGAGTACCTAGGGAGCTGAGTTAGATTAATGTCCAGGAAGTTTCCTCAGAGCTGTTTGAAACAGCTTGCTAGAAACATAAGTGCTGACTGCTTTTTGAGAAGTTATTGAAAATACTGAAACTCTTGAAGTGCTTTCTTGATTTTTTTTTTTTTTTTTTTGGATGGGGCTCATCTGGGAGGCCGGACGCCATAACAAATTCACTTCCAGCTGGCCTGATGATTGGCACATACGCTTGGTGGCTAGAGCGAGACCAGGCTTTGGTGACGGCTTATCTGAATAGCTCGCTAGTGTCACCATGGCACCCCTCCATGGCTGCTCTGCCTTCCAGAAACCTCTGCTTGATTCCAAGGTTGGTCCCTGTGTGAACGCAGAGTGGCTTCCAGCAGCTCCAGCGTGGCTCCTGTTGAACAGGCTTTGGACTTAACCCTGACTGGACCACCTTGGACATCTCCATCTCTAGCCAGCCATCGCTCCCCCAAGAATTTTGTGCTTTTCTGGGGCTGAATCATGTGCCTGAACAGACAGTGTGGCAAAGTGGGTGGTCTTATGTTGAGTAAGTGAGTTGGGGACAAAACTAGCAGGCCCTCCAAACTGTAGGGCTTAAAAGATTGGGATCTTGTTGAGATGGATGATGGGAATTGATGCTGGAGAGGCCAGCGGAAATGGCCTCCACACTTATACCTCCTTTAAAGACCTTGTCTGTTGTATTGATCTAAAACAGTTTCTCACCTTTTATCAGATAATTATTTTGGGGGGCAGGGCATTCCTGGGCATTGTAGGATGCAGCAGCATCCCACCAGATGCTCGTTGCCCCTCCTTCGGTCTCGGCAACCAAAAGTTTCTCCAGATGTTGCGAAATGTCCTGGAAATGGGGGCAAATTGCCCCCCCTGAGCACCTTTGGTCTAGCAACGTTATCTTCAGAGTTTGATCACAGGCCCTGGGTTAAAATGTTGCTTGTCCTCGAGTTTATTTCATTACCCCATTCATTTTATACACAATATAATATATATGTACAAAATAGAAATTAAATGCTATAGATTGTAAATTAAGTGAAATTTTACTTCTTCTGTAACATTTTCTTCCTGGGGGCCATGGGTCACTGTGCATAACCGAGAGTACCTCCTCCCTGGAGTCTGCTCTGAGGTCACGGTGTCGGGTCGGAATTAGCCAGTTTCCTGACCGATGCCAGCTCTGTGTCACCATGAGGATGATGCATGTGGCTTCCTGTTGTCAAGCATTAAGTGAACCAACAGGAGTCCACTTCCCTTGGGTCTCCAAGCCTTAGAAAGAAGCTGCCCACTGCCCCTGACTGTTTACCCCAGAGCGGAGAAGAAAGGTTACAGTTGTCAGCTTGTGGAGTGTGGAGGGATTGTTTTCCTGTCACTGTCCCCAGCCCTTAGTGGTTCGGGCTGTAGGTTGAAGGGCTTCCAAGGCTCAGAGCAGGTCCTTGCTCCACGCCCAGCAGCTTCTGCAGCAGGCGGCTCTGGCTCACCCCGCCAGCAGGATGCAGAGGGTCCGGTGTGTTATGCAAAGGACATGGGGGTCCTGCCGTGTGGCAGTCTTATTGCCTCCTGTGGGCATGGATCCTCTAGTGGACCCCCCTGGCTTGGCGTCACGGAGCCAGGGGAACAGAGGAAGGGCAGGCACCACATGCTCGCTGCATGGTTCCCTGGCCAAGTGAGGCCAAAAGGTGATGGGGGATGGACTGCTTGCTGGTGGATTTGGGGTTCCCAGTGTTGGGATCTCTGAGATTGGACACCATCCCAAGAAGACCTGCATGCCATATTAACTACCCTGAAATCCTGACATTCACCAAGGTTGCCCATAAAAAGCACAGCAGGTGGGCCACGACAAGAGACCCTGTCACATAAGACGCCTCTCCTCCCAGTCCTCATGCCCTGAGAGCCGTGACAGGAGGGACAGAGAAAGTGCGAGAACACGCTAGACCCTTGGAGCCAGGAACCGAGCTGGCAGTGATGGGAAGTTGTGAATGCGCTTTGAGACGGAGGTATCAGACCACTGAAGTCGAAAAACTGAGTTAACCGAAAGTTAAGGAACCTGCCCCTACTGGCACTGATAGGAGAGCGGGGAGGCCTCAGCTCCCCACCCTTTCAGAACTGAGACCCGAGAGCTGGTTCAGACCCGGGCGCAGCATCCTGGGGGCCGGGCTTCCTCCAGGCTGCCCTCCAGGCCAGGAGCTGGCTGCTGCTAACGGCCGCCTTTGTACCAAAGAAGGGAGAGGTGACAGCTTTTGACAAGAGGTAACTTGTGATCTTAAATGCTCTGGGTCCAACATGATTAAATATTTTTGGAAAAATGTGGAAAATCAATCTAGAGAAATCCGTGTTTGGGGTTTCATTTGTTTTTGTCCTTTTTTCCCCCCTGTGAAGTCAGTATTTTTATCCCTATTTCCTTCTCAAACTGAAGAACGCCTGGGCATGTGGGTTTATAGAGCTGAGCTAAAAGATACTTTCAGAGTTCTGCTGTGAAATGTTTTAAATGTCAGGAAGAATCTTCTTTGGACATGTTGTTTAACATCAGAACTTACTTTCTTTCAATTTAGAGCATTTTAGGGATTGTGTAGCCAACACAGCTGAAAGGCCTGCAGTACCCTCTGGGCACCTCCATTTCCCGTGTTCTTCCTGGTGGGCAAGGCGGCTCGCCTGCGGGCAGCAGCTTCCCGCCTCGGGGGAGTCTCCCGCTGAGGCACTCCTTGTCCAAGAGCTGCCTTCCGGGGCGCTTGGCTGTCCTTGCCACAGCCATGGGCACAAGTGTGGATCAGTGTCATGCGTGGCCCCCTGTGATCATCCTCTGGCGCTGACTAGATTTGGGTGCCAGCTGGCCAAAGCGGAAGGGGACAGAGCTAGGGTGGCTGACCTGTGTCCTCTTTGCACTTGTTGACTTTCTGATGAAAGAGTTTACCCAGAAGCTGTTTTGAAGAGTGACCTGAAGTCAAGTTAATGATCATCACAAGTTGAGTCCAGACTCCTCGTTATCTTGTTCTGCAGCATGTGGGGCTTCCGATGCTTTAGAGTGTTGTGCCTTTTAAGTAAACACGTGGTTACTGCTGTAATAGTGAAGAGTATATTGTGTGGATAGACGTGGGCTAAGAAGCTAGTTTTCACTTTATTTTTTTAAAACACCGCCATTCTGGGGCCTCCCTGGTTGTGCAAGGGGTTAAATCTCACGTTTTGAAGCTGTCTGCAACAATCCCCGGCCAGGGAGCTGACCCACATGGCGTGGCAGACCTCTCCTGCCTCCCCACTGCTCCCCTCAGCAGTGGATTTGTCAGTCTGCCTGTTCTGCTCCCTGCTCTGGCTCTGGTAAATCCTCTCACCCCCTGCCCCCACCTCCCACACCTCCGGCCTGTATCCCAGTCCTTGTATGCGTAAATAAATAAATCTTTAAAAAAAAACCCAGATCACCCCCATTCTATCCCATTTTCCTTAGGTATAGTCTAGTGCATAGAACAGACCCCACAGACTCAGCTTCCTTGGCAGAAAAGAGTGCAATCGAATTTTAAAGACCTAGTTGTCTAATGACGGCTTTCCACTTTGAGTGTGAGTGTAAATAGTCTTGACTAATGGTGTCTCCCGCCTGTCTTTCCACTCTGCTCCCCAAGATCACGTAGTGTCATGGGACGAACTCGGGCTCAGAGACTGAGGGTTTGGATTTGGGTTTCTGCTTAGACACTTAGTGGCTTTGGGACTTTGAGAAAGTGCACGGCTTCGTTGAGGCCCGGTCACCCACCTCCAGAGTGAGGGGCCCACCTGCAAAATCTCGGGCGGCCGGGTGGGGGGGTAGTTGTTCAATGCATCAGGTCCCTCCTGCGTCCAACCCCCCCACCGACCACTGTTGCGACGGGTGGGCCCCGGCCTCCGCTCAGAAAGCTCGGTGTAAGGGGCTTCGTGGATGCACAGGTTTATCCAAACAGCCACAAATGACTGTTTTGCCTCTTATTCCTCTCCACTCTGCATTTCAGTCTCTTTTTCTGATGTTCAGTTTCCTCACGCTAAATGGGCCTGAATAACTGCTCCTGCCTCCTGGCGACAGCGGAGGGTCACATGCGTGGCGTCACCCTGCAGTCAGCGGCAGCACTGCTACTTCAACCCATCGCCGGCGGCTCTGAGCTATCAGGATTGTACTTGCTCTGTGGAACGACAAGCCTGATGCCTGAGTATAATTACTGCGTGGGGACTTGACTTCATGCCTTACCTCAGGCTCTGTGGAAGATGCTGGGCTTGCTTCCAAGCTCCCAGCACCCACATCTGGAGGCTCGGGAGAGCCAGCTTCTAGAGGCCTGCCCGCCCTGCCGCTGTCACTTGCCCAGGGTGAGGGGCTGCCCTGAGACATTCCATTCTTTCAGAGCCCTCTCTCAGCTGCCTGTGCTTGGGCGCGCTGTCTGTGGACTCCTGCTGTCAGGGCCTGATGAGCGAGAGGCAGGGGCTGATCGTCGATGTTCCACAGAGCACAGTCTGTCCCCGGGGAAGGGGCGGCTCTGCAGGACACGGCGTTGTTAAGAATAACTTGTCCATCAGACGTGCCATTCATGGATGTTGTTCAGAAAAGATGGAAGTGGGTACTTGAGGATAAATGAGTTGTCTTGAAGGAAAATACCCAAATTTAAGTTGAGGTAATATTTGATATGAATAAGTTATAAAGGGCAGCTAGAGTGACCCTGACACAGGACAGTGATTGAGGGAACCCAGAGGATGAGTCGTTAGTCTAATGGAAACTCTGATTAAAAATAGCTTTTAATTTTTAGTGGAGTCAAATTAATCCGATTTTAATCAAAGCCTGTGTTGTAATCGCTGGTTCATCATTACCCGAGTACCTGTCTTGTTGGTGAAAAGACGCATTTCCTAGAATATTCGCTGCAGCATGCACGTGAATCAGACTTGACATGACCGCGTGGCAGGAAGGAGCTGGCTGAGGGTCACGCGTGGATCCTTCCAGGGGGTTGCATGAGGGGTGGGTGTGCGGGTGTCCAGAGGGTGGCGAGGGCTGTGACGCGCCGCCCTCAGGGTCTGTTGGCTGTGCCCCCCCCATCCCCACCCCCGCTGCTGGGACCGTAGCTTCCTTTGCGCTCTGATCATAACTGAGCAGAGGAACGTGGGCGTCACGCTGTGTGGAGGGTGGTGTCGCTTTCCTCACGCGGTGTGGTCTCTTTTCGCAGGTGTGGGGGCACCGTCGGTGCTATTTTCACTTGTCCACTGGAGGTCATTAAGACGAGGCTGCAGTCTTCCAGGCTGGCCCTCGGGACAGTCTACTACCCTCAGGTTCATCTGGGGACCCTCAGTGGAGCTGGAATGGTGAGACCAGCGTCGGTGACACCTGGACTTTTACAGGTTCTGAAGTAAGTCTTCCCTGTCCCGTTACACGAGACGTTCCCCCCGCCCGTCAGACGGCGTGTGCTTTGTCCAGACTTAAGAATTAGGTTTCTGGGCCAGCATCTTTGAACTCTGACCTTGCCACTTGGCCACAGGCCTCCTGGTGTGCATGTGATCACTGTCCAGGGGCTGTGAAAGCAAACCTCACAAAGGCCCCCTGGGCCCCCTGTTGAAACCACTGCATCAAAGGGCTGCTGTGCTCCGTCTGTCTTTCCAGGGCGAGCCAGAAGCTGGGGGTGGGGCTGGAGGAGCTGGGGGTGGGGCTGGAGGAGGCGGGGGTTAAAAATCCCAGATTTCATACCTGGCCAACCTGCCTATTTTATTAGTTTTACTGGATTTGAAATGTCTCAGTTGCTTACAATGTAGCTAAACAGACGTAAGTTAACATTGGCTTTCCAGCCTCTGTGCTTAAGGTCCAGTCAGAAATTCAGAAGCGCACATGACAATATCTGATTCATAGCTGAAAAGAGACTTCAGTAAATAATAGTTGAATTCAACTGAAGCTGATGTTCAGCCTGCTGAGGCGGCATGGCAAGGTGTGTTCAAGAAGGACACGCTCTTCATCAGCGGAGACGTTTCGCTGTGACAGAAAAGACAGCAGCGCGGAGCGCCGTTAGGAGCGGATGACGCTGATCCCTTGGACAGAGTTCAGTCGCATCTGAGATAAGGTGGAACGGATTGCAAAGTGCTTTTTATTTTTAGGTACATTTTGTTTATAAAGCCTACCGAGTTACCCAGGCATCCGCGCCAGATGTGGGCGCATCACGCTTACTGTGCAAAACTGGGCCGCGTGACCAGCTGCGGAGGGCGGGGTCCCCATCGAGAGAGGCCGCTAGGACAGGGGCTGGCACCCATGGCCCCAGAAGAACCAGTTCTTTTATTAAACATGGAGACGCGCAGCGGAGGCACGAAAAGCGGAGTTCAGGAGAGGCCAGGAGAGAGGGACACCGGAGGGAGGCAGTGGGCGTCGCAGCCGCGGGGAGAGGCCCACATCCTCAAAAAGCCACCGCTGTGAAGACGCCACCCTGGCCAGGCCTTTTCAGTCTCCAGGAAGCAGCGGTGCCTCAGATGACACCTTCCTCAGGGGGGAAATGGGGAGCTTTGGACCTAGACTGAAGCAGGTCATCTGCCAACATCACTCACATGCAGAGCGCACTTCCTCTTGCAGGCTTGCCAAATAGCTCGTGACTGCGTTGACATTTACCGTAACTGGGAAACTGTTCCCCAAAAGTTGTGGGTGTCACAGGGTCAGTCCATAAGGTAAATTGGGGGAGGTAAATGAGGGAGGAACTTCGGGTAGGTTCCTACCTCGCTAACCTCCCCCTGCCCTGATGGAGGGATGGATGCATAGATACGTCGAGATGGAGACAGAGATAGATGATCGTGGTAGAGATACAGGGACATATATGTATTGGGACAAGTTTATTAAACTATAATCAAAGGGGGGAAAGCCTCTTTTTTTTTTTTTTTTAAGCTCTCGTTAGCGCATAGTGAGCCTCCTCCTACGTCACTTCAGCTGCCAGGATGTTTAAAATTAGAGCCCAGGTCACCCACCGCCTGCAGCCTGGCCATGTGGGAGCAACTCTAGCTTGTAGGTACCCGGGTCTGTCACTGATCCAGGGTCACCCATGATCGAGGCCGAGGCTCAGGTTTCTCTTTAAATGCCAGTGCCTCACCCAGTTGTTCCCAAGGAGCCTGGGTGACATTTGTGGAAATTGATCCCTCCACCTTGCCAGCAACCAGTCTGGCCCCGGCCTGCAGGGACTGGCAGTGACTGGGCGTGCCTGGCCCTAAGTTTCTGGGTGGACCTCAGTCTGGATGGTGAGTGAGTCCGAGCAAGAAGGGGCTCCAGCTGCTAAAATCCAAACACGACAACACACCCCCACCTGCCTGCACCCCCTACGGTGGCCTTTCACCGGAGCTGCCAGCCATGAGTCGTCACCCCCCCATACTGTTTTGAAACCACTTACTCTATAATCACATCAAAACATATAGATAATGGAATTACTCCTTGAAATTGTTAAGATGTTTTATTAGAAAAGTAGTTGTGTAGTGGCATTTTTTCACAAAGAGCTTTTTACAGCTTCATTTCCCCCATTTGATACATAGAATTTGTAAGATTCTCACCAGATATTTCACAGCTGGCAAAATAAAAATGACCATCTCAATAGTATTGTTGATTTTTCAAAGGCTGTGAGATCCACAGTGAGGCATGCCTGACTCTGTTTTATTGATGAGGAAATGCAAAGCAGGGATTAAATGACTTACTCAAGGTCATGTTTAGGAAATTTCTAAGTAAGAGCTGCAGTGCTAAGAGTAATCCCAAGCACCTGAGCAGGGGCTGTGCTTGTGCTGCCCGCTCCAGGAGACAACTGGCTCCCCACTACCACCCCCAGCCTCACCCCTCTGAAGGCTGGAAGCGCAGGCCGCAGGCCCGGCCCTCTCCTCCAGCTCACACTGACACATCAGAAATGACAGCGATTTTCTGCGCTCCATCCTCTACATCTGCTGCCTGCCAGCCGTCTATCTTGAGTGTTTGTTTCCTGGGCATCTGAAGCACAATTTGTGCAAAACTGACCTCCCCCAAACTTGCTGCTGCCGCCAAGTGCCCTCCGGCTAGCAAAAGGCAACTGCATCGTTCCCCTGCACACAGCTGCAGCCACAGAAGCATCTTGGTTCCTGGACCTCAGTTCTTGCAACCTCACAGCAAATTCTGTCAAGGTCATTTTCACAATACGTGCTGGATCTGAGCCTTCTTCCTCCACTGCTGTCCTGATGGAAGCTGCCTGCCTGTCCTGTGTTACCGTATTAGATTCCTTCCTCACTGGTCTGCGGGAGACCCTACTCCCCTCCTGATCCTCAGTCTGTTCTCCGCGGAGAGCCAGAGAATCATTCCTCTGCTCAGATCCCTCCAGGAGCCAACCTCTTCCTTCTAGTAGAAGCCAAAGCCTCCCTGCTGCCACCAGGCTTTGCACCCCTGTCACACCTCCTGTCACCCCCCTGGTTCATCCTAATGCCCCGACCTCTCAGCTATACTGTCACTTTAGAAGGGCAGGACCTTTCCACCACAGACTCGTTGTATTGGACCTTGAGGGCATGCTGGCTGCCACTTGTCACCATTGCAGAAAGGCTTTGCATTGACCAGGGTGTTTAAAATCAGACCCTTCCCCTTTATCCCATCCCAACTTCTTAGTTGACTTTAGCCCAGCATACGCCTCCATCCCACAGACAGCATAGCTCCTTATTTACATTGTTTCCTCTCCCTACCCCCACTGAATGGACATTCCCCAGAGGCAGAGATTTTGATTTGTTTTGACTCCTGAGGTATCATGCTCCATGTCAGTGGACAAAAAAAGACTGAATGGGTTTTGGTATCTCAGTAAGATATTGCAGATAAGTAGCTTAACACACATACACACCCTGCCGCCTAAATATCATCTGCTGTCATGATAAATACCTTCTGTGCTTTATAAACTTGAGATTTATAACTGAGTTTCCTGGTAGCCAAGGCAAAGTGGAAATACCATATTACATAATTCTCATCTGAAGAAAGAACATTAGCTCTTTAGAGGGAATGTCTTTTTTTTTTTCCCTGTTAAAAAGTCATAAAATGGCGGGCCTCCCCTGGTGGCGCAGCGGTTGAGCACTGGGCTGTGAAGCTGCCCGCAGCCTCTGCAGCGCCAGTTCCATCCCTAGCCGCCAGCGAGGGTCCCACGTGGCACAACAGACCTCTCCTACCGCCTGCTGCTCCCCTTAGCAGTGTATTTCATCACTTTGCCTGTTCTGTTCCCCACTCTGGCTCTGGTGAATTCTCTCACCCTCCCACGCTTCTGACTACCCAGTGCTTATATAAATAAATAACTCTTTTTTTTTTAAAAAAAAAAAGTTGTAAAATGGCACTGCAGACCTTTCCTGTAACACCCGCTGCTCCCCTCAGCAGTGTATTTCATCAGTCTGCCTGTTCTGTTCCTCTCACCCTCCTGCGCATTTGGCCTGTGCCCTGGTTCTTGTGTAAATAAAAAATAAATAAATAAAATCTTTTTTAAAAAAAGTCATAAAATGGGCCTCCCTGGTGGTGCAAGGAGTTAATTAAGCACAGCACTGTGAAGCTATCCACAGCCTCTGCAGCACGAGTTCGATCCCCGGCTGGCCAGGGAGCTACCCACATGGCGCAGCAGACCTCTTCTGTGTTGCCCGCTGCTCCCCTCAGCAGTGTATTTCAGTTCAGTAGATCTGCCTGTTCTGCTCCCCACTCTGTCTCTAGTGACTCCTCACCCCCCACACCTCTGGCCTGTACCCCAGTTCTTGTGTGAATATATTAATCTTTTTTAAAAAGTCATAAAAGGAGTCTGTTGCTCAGGACTTCATTAAAGGCTGTGCCATCATAAAAAGCATTGTCTTTTAGGAGAGTTGAGCAGAGGACTGTTTTTCATTCTACTGCCTCCTTCTTCTTACCTGGATTGTTACTAGCCTTCTGAGATGCTGGTAACTTTCCCTTGGCTAAGGGCAGTGAGGATGGTCCTCAGAAGGGCACCTCATCCAGTAAATGATGAAACAGGACGAGCATCCAGGCCTTTCGTCTATACCACAAAGCCCATCAAGGCTGTCTGGGTTTAGACATGGTTTATCAAAAACCCAAATGAGTAAAATGATTATTCGCTTTTAACTAAGCTGCTTATTATTCACTTTTAACTAAGCTACTTATTATTTACCTGACTCAGGAAGTACTACTTTAAAAAGACTTGACAGGTAACAGAATTAGCTTACAGGAAGCTTCTCTTTCCAAATGCAAATTAATGTTTTCTTGTGCCTAACATACAAATAACCTAATAGAGAAAAAATATTCTCCATCGGAGCACTAATCACTTTTAACATTTTGAATATGGTTGTTTAAAAAGAAAAAAGCAAGATGTTAACACATTCAGGCTATTATTAAATTTTCAGAGAGCAATAGTCAATTTATTCAGATGTTGGCCTTAAAAGGTAACTTTTTTTTTTAAATCAGACTCCTATTTAAACTACTCAGTCACCTTATTTTTTTTTTTTTTAAGTACCTTTCTACTCTGAAAAGTAACATTAGTAATCTAGTCTCTACCTTTTAAAAACTGACGTGTTCAGATGGGATCTTGGTTTTGAATTAGTCTGTGGTAGGTCTGTTATAACTTAAAACTAGTGAAAAGACTGAAATATTTCAGATGTCTTGTGTTTCTTTCCTAAATGAAAGTCACTATGACTGTGGGAAAATTGGTCTGGACCCTCACGGCCTTATTTTGAGGCTGAAGGATACCATTTATAGCAGGGACTTGATTGTCGGAGAACAGTTTTGTAAACATCCAGATAGGTTGGAAGTTTTGAATTATGTAACAGATTTGACTTTTTGCCCACTGTTAATATGCGTAGCTGTGGAGACAGTCTCTGCAGTTCTTAAAAGGTCGGAGTCACTCGAGGACATGCTCCCTACTGCATTATGGATGAGAGGCTGTGCGCTTCCTGGAGCCAGAGACTCCTTTAATTGTGTTTCAGGGCAGCCTGGAGCTGCACAGTGTACAGGAATGGGGCCAGGGGCAGAACCGCAGCATCACAAAATGTTAAGCATACTGAGCGCTTGAAAACCCTTATGACATCCTGTATTGTAAGGTGCAGGTCACATCAAGGTATTACTTGAGAGAAGCTTTTGTTCAGAGAGCTTGGCTTCTTAAAAGCATGATCTTGTTTTGAGGAAGTAAAAATTCAATGAAGTCGACAGCACTAAATTCTCATGCTTCTGTGAAGGGCCAAATAGATGGTTAGTTTGAGTTAGTGTGGAAGCTCACTGCAACTTATGCCTGCATCTGGAGCATGAGCTTTGCAGAAACCCAGGAAGTGTCTGTACCCCAGCCCTTGCTCCGTGACGGGGCTGGAACGCCAGTTCAAGATTTTATAGCCTATGGTCTAGAACTTTTTTGTCTGTTTGTTTTGAAATAACCTCAAGCTTATAGAAAAGTTATGGGAATCCTTTTTGATGCTGTTGTAAATAGAAATGTTTATATCCATCTTTTCACTGCTATTATGTAGACGTCAATTCAATTTTGTATAGTGAGTGATCTTCTAGTCTGCAACTTTGCCGATTTCATTTTTTTTTTTTTTTTTTTTTTTTTTTTTTTTTAGTTAATTCCTTAGTGTTTCTGCATGTAAGGGTGTCACCTGGGAATGATGACAGTTTCCTTTTTTCTTTCCATGCTAGTTTCTTTTATTTCTTTTTTAATTGCTAGCCTACTACTTTTTAGGAAAGCTCTTAAAGATATTATTTCAAGCAACTGAAACATTTTACAAACATTAAAAAATTTGGAGGAGAGAAGCTAAGGTTCAGAATTTTAGTTTGTGCATTCAGCAAGTCCAGACCATAAAGAGCTACGCTGACATGAGGAAGCAAGGAGGAAAGAAAGCTGTGAATGGGTAAAACCCTGGGTAAAACCCAAACACTAACCAGTATGCCATGGCCCAGAGCATCTACTTGACCTCTCTTGCACCAAAAGCTTCAGTTTCCTTTTGAAACTTTTTTCCTGGGAAAAATGGAAGTTGGTAGAAATAGAACTGGCAGGATTCACCTTACTATTAGCTTTATTATGGCTCTTTTCCATAAAGTGAAAGGTATCTTTTATCTTACTTTCAGTGTAGTAGTGGATGCAAAACTTCATATAGACTCTTTTAATTGTGACCAGATCATTTAGAACACTGTCAAATTGGAAATGTTAGTTACCACGTAAAGAAAAATCCTCAGTGACAACAGTAGATCAAATTAGAGGGGACCATAATTTAATAATGTAATTTCTTTTTGGATACCATGAAAATTGAGCCTTTGAAAAGAATAAATTTACCCAAATTGAAGAATCAAATGTTCTACAGACCTTTTAGGATTTTCTTATGGTTACTATAATCAGAAACCATATTTAATTTTTTTCCCTTTTTTTAGAGAAAGCAGGTTGGCGAGGGGGTGGAAATATTGGAATCCTTGTGTGTTACTGGCAGGCATGTAAAATGATGGCAGATAGTGTGGTACATCCCTTATGATCCAGCAGTTCTCTTTCTGGTACTTTCTGGATAGGTACTCCAGAGAACTTAAACTAGAGACTTGACAGATATTCATAGCAGCCACAAGGTAGACAAGCCACCCAACGATCCTTTGACAGGTAACTGACTGTTGCAGACATACAACTGAGGATTAGTCAGCCTTAAAAAAAAGTCTGTTCTGATTTTGGAAGTTATTTGATTAGTGAAAGAAACTAGCTTGAAATAAAGCCTCCACGTGCTTAGTGGCAATTACCCCTTTCAAAGGTGCCATTCCTACAAACTAGGATTTTTGGTATTTTAAAGTTCATGTAGAGGGAATACCATGTAATTTAATTTGAAATAAAGATTTAGTAACCTTATGAAGAAGAGCATAATAACTGATACTATTATGAATGGGGTGAGATTGTTAATGAATAACTTTGATAAAGTTTTCATGCACAAGCAAAATGTATTGACTAGGTTTCTACATAGTGATCCGCTTTTACTTTGTAACTTGTAGTCTTCAAAAGACTTTTTTTTTTTTTAAATAAAGTCCATCCTTACAAATAAAAAAAAAAAAAAAAAAAAAAAAAAAGTCTGTTCTGGCCCAGGCTACACCATAAATGAACCTTAAAGATACCATGCTAAGTGAAACAGGCCAGTCAAAAGGATAAATAACACACAGCCTCAGTCACGCCAAGTTCCTGGAGCAGTCAGACCCCTGGAAATGACTGCTGCTTGTCGGGGTGGACCAGTCTGCACTGGGCAGGCATGGAGTTTCAGTTCGAGAAGATGAAAGATGTGGAACTGCTGGGGACAGCGGCATAACACGAATGTACTTAATGCCCCTGAACTGTGCACTTAAAAGTGGAAAACGTAAATATGTGTTTTTTATGTTACCAAAATAAAAAATTATCTTTGAAGTTGAGATCAAAGCTTTGGCTTTAAATACCATTCATTCAGCCTATGAAAATTATGTTTTTCTATTCCTTATATCCCTCTTTAGGGATCTATTATGATAGCGATCTAGAAGATAGGATTGTTATAGATGAGTGAGGCCAAGAGAAATGCCATCCAAAGAAGTCTCTGCCCGGCCCTCAGTGAATCTTATCAGGAGCACAGAATTCCCCGTACAAGACCCCTCGCCAAATGCTCATCAGCCTTAATAGGATTTCAGTTCATGGTCCAAACCCCCGCCATCTTGCCCCCTGAGGACCCGGGAGGAGGCTTCTTGAAAACATGTCAGTGATGAAATGAAGCAGTATCCTTGACCCTGCTGGGTTGCGAAATAATCCCATGAGAGTCTGGGGGCTTGTAAACACTGATCTTTACTCAAGGAGCTAACGTGAAGATGGAGACCCTGTTGTTAGTCTAAAAGTCCTGAAGATCCATGTTTTTTTGTTTGTTTTTTATTCAGGTCAATCTTGGAGAAAGAGGGACCAAAGTCGCTTTTTAGAGGCTTGGGTCCAAATTTGGTTGGAGTTGCGCCATCCAGGTAAGCACGAAGCTCCAGCCAGCTCACTGTGTCCCCTGCCTGCCCGAGGGCTGCGCTGCGGGTAGCCAGGTTCTTTTTTCATGTGGATGTGAATAAATCCACCCACACAGAAGGGGTGATAACTGTTAGGGGTGGGGGTGAGAGCAATTCTAGTTATTTTATTCTCAAGTTGAAAATTAGTCTGTTCTCATCACCTGGAATCGTCTCTGTACAGGTTTGCTGCTCTTATTCTCCTTTGTGGTCAGCAGCACCAACCCCCCCTGGGAACTTGTTAGGCACACGTGCTCTCTGCAGACATCAGAGGTGCACCCAGACCCACTCCAGCCTCTGCAGTTAGCAAGAGCTGCAGGTGACTCACCTGCACTTGGCAGCACTGATCTGAAGGAATTATAAAGGCTTCTAGGCTTTATATAAAACAGCTTCCTTTTTTTTTTTACAATGCTAATGCTATTAATTCTCTTGAAAGTCTGTTTAATATATAAAGCTATACTGTCCCAAAATAATAGCCACTAGACATGTAGTTAATTTATTTAATTAAAATTAAAGATTCATTATATAACACTGTAAAAAAAATTCTATTAAAAACTTCCATTCCTCAATCCCTCGCCACATTTCAAGCACCTGATCTCACGTGGAGGGGAGCGGCTGCCCTACTGGAGGTCAGAGGCAGCAGCACCCCCTGCAGAAGGTGCCGTGGGCTGCGCTGATAAGGGGGACCGAGGTGTGGCTATAAAAGTGACTAGGGGGGCAGCATCTCCCTGGAAAGCAGAGAAGAAACTGCATCTAGAAATCCCCTTTGGGAGGGGAGCTGGTGACACGTGTCACATACTCTGTGTGATGCTCAGATAGACTGTAAAGAGGATTCATCTTTATGGCAGACACAGGAGTGTTGTTTTACATGAGGCGGAGACTGAGAGCCGTGGGCTATCGCGGATGGGTGCTGCAGCTCATGCCGCTCACCTGAGGATGCTGTGACAATGCAGATTCTGGCTCAACACGTGTGTTTCTTTCTGACTTTGTAGCACGCGTGTGCCATCTCTCTAAAAACCAGAAAGCACTAGTCTTGGATAACACAGGCATGCGCCCTCGATGCCAGCAAGCAGGCAGAGGTGGCGAGAAGGTCAGAGAGCCGTGAGAAGGCCAATGCTGCCTGCAATGAACTCTGTGGGGGCCAGGGGGCACATGCTGTCAGCCCCTACGTGATCCTCAGTCACCCCCAAAAGTTCAACTTACATTCCACACACTTATTTTGGCATAAGAGGACAAGTGGGGGGTGTCTTTGAGAATATTACAAGTGTTTGAAGTCTGGGCTTTATACAGTACCAAGATTTCATTTTCCTCAGTTGGTTTGGACACTTTTTCCATCACGGCGTCATTTCTGGAGGGACACACAAGAACTTCCCAAAGATCCCTGCAGCGGGCTTTGGTGCTAGCACAGATAAGGCCCAGCCTTCGGTTGCTTCTGTCCTTTATCATTTTCCTAAAGTTTTCAGGTGTCCCTTGGTGCCTCCTGCGGTCTTCACGGGTCTCTCTATTCTAACAGGGCCGTCTATTTTGCCTGTTACTCCAGAGCCAAAGAGCAGTTCAATAGCATCTTCGTGCCGAACAGCAACGTTGTCCACATCTTCTCAGCCGGCTCTGCAGGTGCGTCCCAGTGAGGGGGGGATGGGCCCTACTCCCGGCATGTGCTGGCCCCCTAGCTTGTCCCAGGAAGTGGGAACCATCTCTCTGCTGCTCCTGCCCCTGAAATCCTTCTTCTAAAGCTTTGTCAGGCCTGATTGCGGTCTGCAGCCTCAGTCCATGTGCTCTGACCACTGAAGCTTGTTACTCGCCCTTGGGTGTGCGTGGCCTCCTGCATGCTGCCGCTTGCTCTTGCGTTTCTGCTGAAGGAATATTAATGTGCTTTTCATGTCTTTGTTTCATCAAGTTATTTTCTAAAATCTGAGCTGCTCTTTTCACGAGAGTGGCCTCTCCCCGTTCCCCACCCACCGTGGTGAGTGCACCCCGTGTACAGCCATAACCTCAACAGACGGCCGGTGCACAGTTCAGGGTGTGCAGTCGAGTTCCTTTAGCCCTGGTAGCCCAGGGCTTCCATGTCTCTTGAGGGAGCCACTCCACTTAATGTAGAAGATTCTAACAGGATTTCCCCCAGGAAATACTTGGCAAAAAAAAAATAGAAGGAATCATAAGTTGAAGAGAGAAGGCTGGGCCTTTTTATAGTCTTGTCTGTTTAAATAGAGAAGTATTTGAAAAAACTTAATAGGTGTTTTGTGAAATATTTTTGCCTTCTGCCAACCTGTAACATGCACGCCCCACCCCAGCGTTGTCAGCCTCTCTTCTGTGATCACAGTAATAGTAGCCCCCCTGGGGAATTAGAAATAAAAACCTCTGGGCCCCAAGCAGAAAATGCCCTTCGGCAGAGCAGCTTCTGACCAGAAAGGTGTTTCTACTAGACGCAACCCCCAGGTGCCTAGGGTCAAAGCCGGCCCTGTCAGTTCCAAGGCTGGGAGGGAGTGAGTCGTGGCTGAAACCTGGTTGTCGGTTTTTGTAACTTTGCAAAGTTAGCTTAGCACAACCCGTGGCAAATAAAGCAGCCCCTGGCGGGAGTTTTTTAAACCACAGTCAAGAGTCCGAGCACCTAATCCATCCTGGGGCTGTGGCGGGGACAAGGTATCAGAGAAGCACCCAAGGCATCAGGCCAACGCCAAGATGCTGCTGTTGTGGGGGCTCTGGCGTGAACAAGAGGAGTGGGCGCCCATAAGCACTTCAAGTGATTACGAAGGTATTAAATGTCTGTAAGTCGGATTCAGGTAAATCGAGACTTAGGTCCTTCTATCCTTAGTTAGATGTAAGGCAAACTTCTGGATTATTTCTGGACCTCAAGCTTATAAATGTTTACAATAGATTCACATTTACCTTAGGATTAACATGACAAAAATCAACAGCACCACCTAGAGGCAGGGAACGCTGGACAGGACTCTAGGGAATCTAGAGACTTCTCTAGTCTAGACCAGCACATCAAGAGAGGTGCTGGGGGGCGGGGCTGCTCTGCTTCCTGCTGGCCCTTTTCACCACTGAGCCCCCCCACCCCCTTCCCCGGACCCTGACCCCAAGTCTGCGCTACAGGAGGACAGCTTCAACGCACAGTGACTGTGCAGTGACCACATTTTCTTTATTTTCCCCTTTATTCCAGCTTTTATCACAAACACCTTAATGAATCCTATATGGATGGTTAAAACCCGGATGCAGCTAGAACGGAAGTAAGTTACTGTTATTTAATGTAAGAATTCTTGGGAATTTGTGTGCTTCCTCAAGCCCAGCTCTGAGTGAGACGTGGAAGCCTCAGCCGCCTGCTTGTGTGTGCCTCACTGTGAGCACTAGTGGACACGCCTTTCTCTTGGAGGGTCTTGCTGCTGAGCACCGTGGGAGCCGAAGCAACAAACACAGGGTTCAGAGTTTGGCTCCGTGGGGGGCCTGTGCTTTGGCAGCCCGCCCCTGCAGCCTCTGCTGGCCCCTCTTCCTTCCGGGGGCGCTGGGATGGCAAACGCTGCAGACTTCAGGGGACCATTCTTATCTCCAAGCCTGCAAGTGTACTAGCTTTCTGCCCTGACACCTTAGCCGGGGCTCTTGGCCTCTGTTGTGCTCTGGATTCCTGCACGGTCTGGTGAGGCTGTTTTTATAATTATGATTTTTATAGCAGAAAAAAACAATTATTACAGTTACCAGTGTTTAAAAAATAGATAATATAGTGACATGCTCCTTTCAGACAAGGTGATCAGGCAGCAGCCCAGTAACCACTGTAATGTCAGAGAGGTTGGGGGTAGCGAGTGGGCAGGAAGGCCCTGGGAGCAAGGTGGGGTCTGCCGTAGGCCTTGGTTTGTTCTTGTCTGCGGTGGTCACAGTAGCCTATGAGATGGCCTTGAGTCGTTATTCCTCCAGCCCATTCTGCCTTGAAAGAGCTTTCTAAATGCACCAGATGTATTCATTTTGAACAGAGTGCTTGCTCGGAGTCCTGTGAATCTCATTACACTCAGGGTAAAATCTCAACTCCTTTGCTTGACCTTTAATGTATTTTAAAATTTTCTAGAACCGCATGTGTTCTTGAGCTCTGTCTCCCTGGGTGTTTGGTCCTGCACTGGGAAACCCCTTCCCCTTCTTGGTTGTGCTGACCCTACTTGGCCTCCAGCTTCTGACCAGCAGCCTCGTCCCTCTCACTTCCCAGTGTTCACTTAGTGCCCTGGAATCACTTTGGTTTAACCAGTCATCCAGGAGCCTGGCCGAGCATCTCTCCATCTCCCTAGTGCTGGTCCCTGTCGAGACGCTTTATAGTTTGGTGGGGCTGGGTCTGCACCCTTTGAGGACTAGATAAGTGAGCATCTGTTGATCAAGGAATGAGACATAGGCCCTGACTTCCAGAAGTTTTATAGAACGTAAACACAGAATTACAGCACAGTTGGGTCAGGGCTTTTAGGTGCTACTTGACCCAAGAGTGTCCCTTAATGCTGTCCAGGCAAGGTGGGAGCAGAAAGGCCTTTCCGGAGGCCTCTTGGCACGATGTCCCCTGCTGCTTCCATAGAGAGAACTGCACCTGCAGGAATCTGGAGGTGGAAAGCCCTTGTTGTTCCTGAGGCCTGAGTGCTGCGGCGCTATATGCTGGGTCGGGGGGCGGGGGGCAGGGAAGGTGAGGCTGGACAGGCGAGTGAGGCACCTCCTGAAAAGCTCCAGGAAGGACTTTCTTGTGGGCTTTTTTCAAGGGTAATGATGGGGGGTGGAGACATTTCTAGCCATTCACACTTAGCTAAGGTGCTACCGGCATCCCGTGGGCACAGGCCAGGGTGCTGGTAACCTCTGCGGTGTGCAGAATGTCAGAGTTCCCAGGTGGAGAGACCCCCCAGGAGAAGCTCGGTGTGGCGCAGCTGGGTCTGCATCAGGAAAGCCAGTCCAGCCAGCTGCGGAGAGTGGCCTAGCGAGAGGGCCACGGAGACCTCTCGGAGAGCAGGGGACTGCAGCATGTGAATGTGCCCCTTCCAGCACTCGCGGGGCCCCAGGGTAGTTTATGACTCCTTCAGGGGAAAGCTGGAGGCTCTTCCCTGGTTAGTGCGTCACGCTCCCCACACTTAGAGATGACCCAGGCACGCCATTGGCAACCAGAGCAGTACAAAGGTGTGTACCCCACTCTCCGCCCCGCCAGGGTATTGATGAGCTTCCTTCCTTGTTCAAGAACATTTAGACCATCATTTTCACACTTCCCATGTAACCACCCTGCTTTCCACCTCCTCTCACCTCCTGCCTTCACAAGTCCTTTAACCTGGCACAAGTACTGGAGTTTACTTATCTAGTCCTATATTTAGATAATTGGGTTGTTTATTATATTATCCTCTGGGGCAAGCTCCTTCCTCCATCTAACTCTTTCCAAAATTAGATCGAAGGCTGTGCTCTGTTTTTATGACTCTGGATACAGGTGCACATGCTGTCCCGTGGCCTGGCCAGCGTCCTGCCAATGGTCCCTCACGGGTGGGCTCGGGCCACCCCAGGGCGGAGAGCCCCCTGACAGGGAGCCCCAGCAGGGAGACTCTGTGCCCCGAGGGGCCTGGCCCAGCTCTGAGCGTGGGTCTGTCACCTCCTCTGTGCAGAGTGCGCGGCTCCAAGCAGATGAACACGCTCCAGTGCGCCCGCTACGTTTACCAGACCGAAGGCATCCGCGGTTTCTACAGGGGGCTGACGGCCTCATATGCCGGCATTTCAGAAACCATCATCTGCTTCGCTATTTATGAAAGTTTGAAGAAATATCTGAAAGAAGCTCCCTTAGCCTCTTCTACGAATGGGACTGAGAAAAATTCCACAAATTTTTTTGGACTCATGGCAGCTGCTGCCATCTCTAAGGGCTGCGCCTCCTGTATCGCTTACCCTCACGGTAGGTCTTGCTCTTTGCCCCCGCGCAGTTGTCTCTCCGCCTCTGTAGCTTGAGTTGAGATGTGAAGAGACAGGCAGGCCACAGGGCAGAGGAGTGCAGGTGGGGCTGTGTGTGTCCATTGTGCAGGAGCTGTGCTCACCTGCCCACCCCAAGCCTGCCGTGGCCCAGACTTGCCAGGCATAGTGTGGCCATGTCCTTGCACGTCTAGTGTTTTCGGAAAAGTCAAAAATCTGGTTTTCGTTTAAAATTTCTCAATTCAGATAAAAGCATGTGGGAGCCAAACTTTATCCACCCACATCTCTCAGCACCCACTTTGAATGGAAGGCTGAGTCTGCTCTGGTAAGTTTACTTTCTGAGGAGTTATAGAACTGAAGGCCTCCTGGCCCGCTTTAAGAGTAATTTTTGGTGCCATGAAGACCAAATTTTGTTTCTAAAAGCAGCTGCACAGTCAGGTATGACAGATATAGCTGCCCTCGAAGTAACAGGTAACATCATCCCCCTGGCACACGGGCTCGGCGGCCCTGCACCTCAGGAGGCTGGCGCCTCTGTGGTGGGCCTAGCAGTGTGTAGACTGTGGGTGCCTGGGTCAGGGAAGGGAGGAAAGGGAGGCGACCGCTTCAAAGCAGACAGTGGAAAGGGATTCTGGGAAAGGTTGGGGAGCACATGAAGGGAGTCCGGCTGAGGATGTTGCCTTCTTAGTGCGAACTGCACGTCAGTGGCCGCAGTGGTGCTTGATTGGGAGTAGGAAAGGGTAAACTCTTGAAATGAATTCCCACTCAGGCTAAGTTTTTATCAATCCCTAAAATTTATTTTAAGTTACCTTTAAGTTATGGACGTGTAAATGTGGTTGAATTCTCAGAGTTAGAGAATGGTCTAAAGAGGACGGACCTTCTCATTGGCTGCATGTGGGACCGCCCCACCCACCTGGAGCTGAGGCAGCGCGTGGCTGGGCTGCCCGCCACAGCTCGGAGGCTGCGAGCCTTCACGTCTCGCTCAGGTGGCCTGAAAATGCAGTTTATTTGCCACATAAAGTCTATCTATCTCTCTGCAGAAGTCATAAGAACACGGCTCCGGGAGGAGGGCACCAAGTACAAGTCTTTTGTCCAGACGGCTCGGCTGGTCTTCCGGGAAGAAGGTTACCTTGCCTTTTACAGGGGACTCTTTGCCCAGCTCATCCGGCAGATCCCAAATACTGCCATTGTGTTGTCCACCTATGAGCTCATTGTGTACCTGTTAGAAGACCAGACTAAGTAACAGACCAGAAAATTGTGTTCTAGAAGAATAAAACTGAAAAGCTCCAGAGAATTTTTTTTTCCATTGATGTTTAGAATGTATGAGGCCGAAACAGAAAAGACCATAAATACCCGGCTGCTGTCACCCGCTGGACATTTCCTTTTGGATTCATGCTTTCTGGAAGGTTTCAATTCATTAACGTTAATAGTTAATTGTAACTTTTGTTTTTTTAATTTAAGAGGATCCAGGATTAAGCAGCAACTAAATTAAATCATGCTATTTAATTTAAGTATAAATTTGGCTTGTGTCCTCTCTTATGTTCACTGTGCTGGAAAGTAGCCAAGGACTTTAGTGATACATACCTTACAAATTCAGAGAAAAGGTCTGAAGTCAAAGTACAATTTGTTTTCTAACCTGACCCGGCACTGCTGGACGGTTAAGAAGCATCATATTTTAGGGATGCTGGGCAGAGCAGGACTGACTTCCTCCTTTGTCCATTGCCAGGGCTCACAGATTGATAATCTAAACTTCCAGGCTGCTGAGTTGAGTTCAACTTTTTGGCAGTCAATATTTCTAACTGTTAACGTTTTCCTGAAGTGATCCTGTATCCCCAGTTTGAACCGAAAGCAAGCGTATTAAGGAGCTGTTTACCGGCCGCCTTGCTCCTGGGTATATTTCCAGAAGTCAAGCCTAGGCCCCTTGTAAGTGCACAGGAGCGGGCCTCCCCGCAGCTGAGTAGAGACAGGAGCCCTCCTCTTGGGCTTCCCACCCTGCTCCCCATCTCCCCGCTGCAGAGGAGGGCAAGATGCAGGCTGACAGCTCACCTCTGGGGGTTCACTTATATTCTGACACAAGATATTGGTGTTGCTTAAACCTGAGTTCAAAGTAAAAAAAAAAAAAAAAATCCTGGAAATAAGAAATTGTCAGAATTCCTTCCCCTGTAATTTTGTTAAAGGAAATCTATTATAACAAGGGGACAAAAGAAAAGAAGACCAGGAGGCAGGAAGAGCCAGTCTTCCTTCCACTAGCTCTTCCCCTGGAATTTGCAGCTACTGTCCTGTAAGGTTGTTGTTCACTCTGAATCTCTAGAAAGATACTAGATTCTAATAACTGATGCAGCATAGTGTCCCTGACCCAGTTGCGGATACTCTAGGGGTGAGAAGAGGATCTTTACAAACTGTATTTACATTGAGTTTCATTTTGTTCACTTGAGTCATGAAGAAGCTTCATTGGTGTTCCCGAGCTCCCCTGTGTGGTTGGCGTCAACTCTCATCGGCTATGTCGAAGTCGAAACAGATGATTTAGTCAAAAGTGCAGTGATTTCTATTCCAGAAGCTCGTCCGAACTTCTCAATGGTGGCATTTAGCAGCAGGCTCCTATTTAACATTCACAGGAAAAGCTGAACTTTTCAAAGTTTTATCTAATAGGAAAGTTAAAAATCAGGTTGCTGAATTTTCACTAATTGGGTATGAGAATTCTTTGGAAATAATTTTCACTTATACCTTCTTGAATTAATAAATCTGATGTTGACCTCCTATCATTTACTTCTCTGCTTGCTTCTGCAACAGGGCATGGAGCGCCAACAGGGAAGACTTCCTCCTCAAAGGGGCTTGAGCTTCCTCCTCAAAGGGGCTTGCTGGATTTTGAAATGGGAAATAACATTGTTTGAGCCATTCGTGGAGAAATCCCACAATTTATTTCTGCAAGCTTAGTAATGGGGTTTTGTTGTTTTAAAATATATATACACAACTATTTAAAAGACACATATGAAAAACTTTCAGACCCTTCTTGCTTCCCCAGTGTGTGCCAACCCGTATGCAGGGTGTTATGTTTGCTTGCTCATTTAAATTGATCTTTGACCACCTGGTGAGGCTCGTGGGCTTCCCCAGCCTGTGTGAGAGCTTGGGTATGTTAGTAAATTGCCCGGTAGCAGGTCTGGGTTGCTGGCTGAGTGAATGAATGCAAGATAGAGGGGAACCCCAGCCCTTGGGGTATCTGACCCTGAAGTCAACGTCCTGTATCCAGTTCACTTGAGGGTGTGGGTCCCCAGTGCTGCCCCAGTCACAGTGCGCTCAAGCCAGGATGCCCTGGATGGCGTCGATGGGAGCCACCTTTGTCCACGCAGATCGCAGCCTTGCCTTTGTGGGCAAGACCCTGAAGCGTCCTTGGAAAGAGACTGGTACTTACACACAGAGACCCGTGGTGGAGGGACGCGTCCCTGCCCTTCCTGTGTGTGCTCCAGGCTGGTGACAGCAGCAGGGCCAAAGGAGCGGCCTTCCCACTTCCCAGAAAAAGGAGCTGCCAGCGCAGATTCTAATCACCCCGCCCGCTCCTTCCCTCTCTGTTCCCATGAGGGGACCAGGGTGTCACAGATTAACCAGCAACAGCAAACAAAGGCGACACTGGCAGCCAAATGACCCGCCACTGTCTCAGCCTGTGAGAACTCTACCTTTGACCAACACCACTGGAATGCTGGCGGAGCGCCCGAACAGCTGCGCAGTTGCCTACAGATGTTCCCAGCTGACCTCTCCTGTGGAAGTCATTTCAAGAACGGCGGCGCCACCACTTCTCTCCGTCTCTGCACCTCGGTGCTCCTGACAGCACCAGGCTGGGACAGATGTCCAGGGTCACAGGCCCTGGAGCCCCCGTGGGGGCCTGGGGAAGGATCGTCCATTTTCAGTGGAAAACAAGTGGCCGTTCATGACGATGGCTGTGCTTTGGCTCCAGGTTTGCTGCCCCTTCCTGGTAAGACACCAGGGCGGATTCCATGAAACAGACAAAAAGTAGCATTTTTAAAAGGTGCAATCTGGAAAAGATCAAACTCTTCCAACTAAGCCTACCAAATAAGTCTCTAGATAAACTTACGGCATGAATCCTTCATCCCTCTTCGAAATACGGAGTATGATTTCAAAAAAGCAATTTGACGCAGGGCAACCATCTTGCAACAGGTGGTTCTTCCCCTCTAAGTCCACCCCCAAGGCAGCCAGTTCGGTGCTAATCAGATCCCCCACTTCCCGCAGCCACTTACTACAGGGTCTATGCACCCAAACAAACCCGGGTGCAGCCAACGGACCGTGCACGTTGCCAGGAGCCGACACCCGCGCCCCCCACGGGCAGGCAGGTGCCCTCCCTTCCCAGGTGTGGCTGCGCCGTCACTTACCCAACCTCCCCGTCGGTGGACGTTCCTGTTTCTACACATTTTTTAAATCATTGGAGCGGCTCAGTGGCAGGAGCTTCAGGAGCTGCAACCTGCAGCACAACGCGTGGCGCCCGCGGGGCGGGGCCGGCGGGGGCGGGGCCGGCGGGGCGGGGCTCGCGGGAGCGGCGGGGCGAGGCGCGCGCCGCTCCCACCGCCGGCCGCTGGGGGGGGCGCGCGGCGCCGGCGCCGCGGCTTCCGCCCGCGCCCCGCCCCGGGCTCGCCCCGCGCCCCGATTGGCCGGGCGGCGGCGCGCGCCGAGTCAGGGGGCGGGGCCCGCCCGGCTACAAAGCGCCGAAGGTCACGGCGCCAGCAGGCGCGCGCCCGCCGCCCGCCCCGCCGCCCGCCCGCCGCCGCCGCCCGCCATGGAGGGGGTGAGCGCGCTGCTGGCGCACGGCCCCGCCGCCGGCCTGGCCGGGGGCCTGGGGGTCACGGCGTGCGCCGCGGCCGGCGCGCTGCTCTACCGGATCGCGCGGAGGTGAGTGCGCGGCCCGCGCGGCCCGGCCCGCCCCGGCCCGCGAGCCCACGCGGGCCCCGCGCGCCCCGGCGCGGCCGGGCGGGGGCCGGGGGGGCGGGGGCGGCGCGGCGGGGCGGCGGGCCCCGCCCGGATCAGCGCCCGGGCCGCAGCGGCCCCGCGCCCGCGCGCCCCACACCCGCCGCCGCGTCGGGCGGGAGGCGCCCCGCGACCCCCTGGGCCGGCCCCGGCGCAGCCCCGGCCGCTCCTCCTTGTCGCGGTCGCCGCCCGGCGCCCCGGAGAGGCCGAGGGACAAAAGGGCCCGCGGGCGGGAATGTGTCCCCCGCGGGGACACTGGCTGTGAGCTGGGCCGTCGGGGGGGCCGAGCGGCGGCTCCTGGGCCCGGGCCCCGCGCGCCCGCCTCGCGGGGCTTCCGAGGGCTCGAGGGCTCGTCTCGCCAGACCCCCCGCCAGGGGGGTGAGAACCAGCAGGGCCGGGGGTGCGCGCTGCCGAGAGGGGAAGCCGCTGGCGGCCAGGGGCCCCTCTGGGACGCGCGCGGGGCAGTCGGCCTGGGCTGAGGCTGCTCTAGGTCACCCCCACCTGCATGGCCTGAGTCTCAGGCTTGAGGGAGGAGAGAGGTGGGCGGGGCGTCAGGTGCGGGCAGAACTCTCCCTGGCGGTGCGGAGGGGCCGCCAGGAGGGGCGCGGGGATGGGGCAGTGCCCTGCTCAGAGGGGTCTCCGCCCGCGCCAGGTTCCTGTCCACCTTGTGCAAGGGAGAGGGACTTGCGGACCAGCCGCTTCAGACTGGCCATTTATGCTCCTGGTGATTTGCTCAGATTCCCAGGGCAGGTCGGCAGCAGAGCTGGGGCCTCCGAGGTAACCCCAGGTGGGGAATGTTTGCCCAGACCCGGCCTGGACCAGGGCCTTGGCCCCAGGCTTTGCAGCCCCGTTTAGAGGGCTGGACTCACCTGGGTTTGCGCCCGGGTCTTGCGCTGCGGCTGTGCTCAGGGGTCCCGGCTCCCCTCCTGGACCACACCTTCCCTGGCCCGAGAGGGATGGGGCCAGGTGCCCAGGAGGGTGCACGGGGACAGCAGAGCTGTGGGACCTGTTGGTTGGGCTGAGAAGGACCAGCCAGGCCCGACACTGAAGCCCCTGGAGAGCTGGTTTCGTCTGGGCAAGATGAGCGGCAGAGCCGACCCCAGAGGAGTGTGCTGCGACAGTGAGGGGTCTGCCTTGGCCCCACGTGGGTTTTGGAGGACCCTTGCAAGGGCAGGCAAGGAGCTTTGTTTTAGGAAGGCGACTTGGCCCGCTGGTGTTTGTGGGCGAGGCGCGGAGGGTGCAGAGGGACGAGGCACCTTCTCTACAGCCTGCCGCCTCCCGAGCCTTGGGCTTCCTGCCCATGCCGTCCTGACCAGATCACTGTTAAGATCCGGTGCTGATGGAGCCTGCACCCCCACTCTACAGAGGAAGAAGGCTTGGAGATGGGGGTCCTCCTGCACACTCCCTCCCACCCTTGGGCTCCCAGCTCCACCTCGCGTTCTTGGTCCCACTTGGCCAGGGCTGTCTGTGCCATCTCCAGGGAAGCCCAAGTCCCACCTCCCCAGTCTCCCCTGTCTGGGCAGCTGTGCGGCTTCGTGGGCCTGCTCCCCCAGACTCCACTGCCCCCCTTCCGCCAGGACCTGCCTTCTGTCAGCACATTGCTACTCACGGCCTGGGGCCTCCGGGCACCCCAGGTGCATTGTCCATGCTCTGGAGTTTGGAGGTCAGGAGGAGAACTGCCCCTCCGCCCCAGTCAGAGGTGGGCCTGTCCTGCATCCAGAGTCCGTTCTACTGGGCTGCGCTGGCTGTGGGGACAAGGCTCCCTAGATATTCACAGGCCCCCTGCCCAGCACCCCATGTGTTTGAATGCCATCTGCTCCTCGGCCCCGCTGATGGCAACCCTGTCCATCCTCAGGGTGAGCCCGGGGCTCCCTGTTGGCCTCTCTCCGTGGGCCTGTCACCAGCTGCCCCAGGAGGCTGTGCTGCTTGTCCTTGTGTCCAGCACTTGCCGGCACCCCCGCTGTGGCAGTAAGAGCAGGGCCGTCCCGGTGGGCTCGGAGGCGTCTGGTGGTGCTGGCAGGGCCACTGTGCACGTGAGTGTTTCGAGAGGAGACCCTCGGGTCCTGGGGCATGTTTTGGTGTCCCCAACACTGCAGCCCAGCAGGCTCCTGGAACTCTCCCTGTTGTGTGGGAAGAAAAGAGCCTCCGGGGGGGGGCTGGCAAGGACTCCCTCTCCTGTGAGGCTGCCCAGTGAGCCTAACCTCTGGGCCCCTGAGGGAACCTGAGTTTCAGTGACCAGATCCCCGGGGCTCAGGGGCACAGGCCAGGTGGGCGGCTGACACCAGTCTCCCCCAGGCTTGGACTGGGCACACCCCAGGTGCCTGGCTCTGGCAGGGGAGCCTTGGAGCGGTGGGCTCATCCTGGCGCTGGGCCCCACCCCACCTGGGGAACGGTGAGATGTCGGGGCACGGTGTCGTGTTAGCCGCGCATCTGGGTTCAGGGCTGGGGGCCACGCTCTCAAGAAGGCCTGTGCTCCTCTTTTTCTCCGTGTGTGTTGGGCGTGTGGAGAGCGGGGGCAGCCCGACACTGCCCCGTCGGAGGGATGTCCTGCTGTCACCACACACCCTCTGGCTCCTACCAGAGCTTTGTCCCAAACCCTCACCAGGTGGGGCTCTTGGCTCAGAAGGGGCCTCTCCCTGGGCAAAAAAGGGCTCTGGGCTAAACCAGAACTGGCCTGGAGTGGATCGGCACAGGCGCTCTCGCCGGGTGGGTGCGCACCAGAGCCCAGGCCTGAGGTAGAGACCATCCAAGCTGGGGGGTCAGGGCAGTCACTTGGCTGTCATGGGCCTGCGGGCCCTGCAGGGCTTGCCCCAAAGCAGCCGTGGAGGTGCCCCCTTCCGTGGTGGGTGGGCTCATCCTGGCGCTGGGCCCCACCCCACCTGGGGAACGGTGAGATGGGTGGCAGCTCCTGTGGCCTGGGAGAGGACACCTCCACTCCCGCCACCCTCACCTCGCGTGGGGGCTGCCAAGGGCCGGCAGTGATGGGGGCTGGAGCTGCTGGCCCAGGAACAGGCCTGATCCCACCTCCCTTCCGCCACAAGCCTCACGGCTCCATTTCCTTAGCAACCAGCCTGAGAGGGAGTGGAAATGACTTCCTGGGAGGGCGGGGCTGTGGGCTGGGCTCAGTCCCACCATTGGTCCCGGGGGCGGCCTCTTTCTCTCTCTCCTGGGGCGGGGAGCCAGCCCTCTGCCTGGCTTCCCTGCAGAAGCCCAGTGGGTCTGGGGGTGAGGGGGCTGAGGGCCCTCCGGGAGGATGGAAGGATAGAGGGTGGAGGTCCACGGCCTGCGTGACAGCCCACCAGGGCCCGCCCCCGCGCACAATTACAAAGAAGCCTGCAAAGCAGGGACAAAATAGCATGCCCAGGATTGCGGGGCTGGCATCTGGGCAGAGCCGCTGCGGGGACCCCCCACCACTGCCCTCGCGGGAAGCCCCGGGAGGCCGCCCCAGAGCCGGGCTCAGCTCCCTGAATCCTCTGTTTGATCCTGGAGGGGCCTGTCCAGAGCAGGGGTGGTCACCTGCCACTACGCCAGCAGGGGACGGACTCCCCAGAGGCCACACCGGTGACCTCAGTGCTGGGCTGGCAGGTCTTTATTGTCCGCAAGAGGCTTTGCCTGGTGTGGTGTTGCTGCTCCCGCTGGGCGGTCCAGGTGGACCCTGGGACCCGTTGGCCAGGCCTCCCCCCTGCCCTTCCCCAAACTGTCTGATCCAGGCCAGGCCTGTGGCGCACTCCCACCTATCACTCCCACCTGAGATCGGGGTGGGGGCGGGGGAGGGGGGTTTGGCCCCAGTTGACAGGTGGCCAGGCTGAAGCATGGAGGGGCCAGGCCAGGATGTGTCCAGAGTGTCGGGAGCAGGAGCTCCGCGGACAGGCCCGGCCGCCTTCCAGGCCCCTGACGAGCAGGGACGGGGTTGGGGCAGAACTGGCCCTTTGCCACGCAGAGCGCATTAGTGTCCTGTGCCCTTGGGTCCTCGTCACACAGGTGCCTTGGGTGCTGAGTGCTAGCTAGCACTTTGTGGGTGTGGCTGAGGCTGGCTGCGGCTCTGCTTCTCAGACCTCCACAGACAGTGGGGCTTTGTGTGGTGTGACTATCCACTGCAGCGTGCACCCGGGCGGAACCCCCACAGCTGGAGCTAGCCACTGGGGGGCCTGACCCCAGGCTCAAGCAGCTGTTACCCTCCGCCCTCACTTTCCAGACTGCTGGGTGGAGGGGGTTGTTGGGCAGTTGCCGCCCCCACCACCACCCCCACCCCTCCACACCCAGAGAGGAGAGCTGCGGGGCCAGAGCACAGATTCCCCTGTGCCTGGGCCAGGATTAGCCCGCAGACCCCACCTGTCACCGCTTGTGTGGCCAGCCCGCCCTCATCCCTCCTCGGGGGTGGCCCTCTGAGCAGCTGTCTCTGCTCCCCGCCTCTCGGCCCTTGAGCTCCAGGGAACTTTTCTTCTGTGAAGCACAGGAGGCTGCTAGCGTCTGGATCCTCCCTGGGGAGCTCCGTTTCCGCAGCCTGGGAACAGCCCAGGTCTGCAGAGAGGGCCCGGTTGACCACGGCCCCTGTGGGCCACATGGCTGTGCTCCAAGACACAAGGGGCTGGTGGTCCGGGGTCCTCGGGTGGACGCACTGGGGCCGAGGGATCTGGTGAGTGTCCGGCTGCCCCTGGCAGCTTTGTCTCGGGGCCGAGGAGAAGCCCTGGCAGGCGTGGCCTCTGTACTCGGCCCTCCCCATGGACGCACAATGTCCACTCAAGGTCCTCTTTTCTTTTCGCTTCCTTCTCCGGTGAGCCTGCGTCCCCCGCCCTGCTTCCCGCACCCTTTCCTGTCCCCTTGCGGCGGGGGCCTCCCGCTGACCCCGCTCTGTCTTCACCCCAGGATGAAGCCAACACACACCCTCGTCAACTGCTGGTTCTGCAACCAGGACACGGTCGTGCCCTACGGGAACCGCAACTGCTGGGACTGCCCGCACTGTGAGCAGTACAACGGCTTCCAGGAGGTGCGCGGCCCCGTCCTGCCTGCTGTCCCAGTACCGTAGGCCAGGCCCTCACCCCGGCCCTCACCCCAGCTTGGTGGGGGAGGCAACAGGCCCCTTGGGGACTGAGGCATGTGGCTTCCCAAGTCCTGAGATTGGCAGATTGTGGTCCCGTGCCAGGTCTCTGCTCTGCTCTGGCGGTGGCCACAGGCTTTCTGCTCAGGCCAGAGGAGGGCATCTTGGGCTTTACAGGCCGTGAGTCTCTATCATGCCTGTCAGCCCCACGCCCGTGACAATATGTGTGTGAGTGTGCATGGCCAGGCCCAGGAACCTGGCAGCCCTGCCCCAGGCCGGGATGTACAGGCCTGGTGCCCTGGCCCGGTGGTTCTGGGGCCCAACTCCAGAAGCTGGTGGGGGGGGCACGTGAGGCAGGGTCCGGGGTGCTCTCAGCTTCTTGTCTGTCAGTGGTCCACGTGAGATTTCTTTGGGAGAAAGAATGGGGGCGTTCAGATTCATCCCCACTTCCTGGAGTGGGATGGGGTCAGCAGGGGAGGTTCTCACCCACTGGGATAGGGCTCCCCACTGACACGCCTCCCCCACAGAATGGCGACTACAATAAGCCGATCCCCGCCCAGTACTTGGAGCACCTGAACCATGTCGTGAGCAGCACGCCCGGCCCCAGCGCCCCTGCGCAGCCGCAACAATGGGTGAGCAGCCAGGTGCTGCTGTGTCGCCGCTGCAGCCACCACCAGACCACCAAGATCAAGCAGCTGGCCGCCTTCACGCCGCGTGATGAGGTGAGGGCTGGGGTTCAGGCATGTACCCCCAACCCTGCAGTGGCTTTTCAGTCCTGAGCACCGGAGGACACCTCCAGCCCGACCCCACATTGCCCACATTCAGGGCATCCCCCCGTCTCGTGATCTTACTATCTCAGTTCCAAGCCTGGAACGTCGTGAAAAGCCCAGAGGGGTCCATAGGCAGGTGAGTAGGGCTCCCAAGTTCCAGCTGGGGGCCTGTTGGACCCTGCCACTGTCCCTCAGAGTCAGCCTTGCCCGCTGGCTGGCCCGGCGGCTTGCTCTCTGGCTTGGCGAGGAGGCTTCTGGCCACTGAGAGGTCTGACTTCAGCCGCCACCTCCTGGGCCCTCCTCGGAGCTGGGAGCCTCGTGGTCTCACTAGGCCAGGTTTCCTGACCTCCGGAGGTGGTCCCAGCCGAGACCCAGGGGTGCTGGCTTTCCCAAGGTCCAGGCTGGGAAGAGGGAAAGACGGGGAATATGCGGAGAGAAGACTAAACAACTGGGGCGGCTTTTCTGGTGCATTTGGCCCCAATAAGAGAACATGGAGGTGATAACCCTCAGGCCTCTGCTGGCTGCAGTGCTTGCTGGGAAGGAAAGGGAAAGAGGCATTGCTGCCTCTGGCTTGAGCTTCTAGACTGTTTCTAAAGCCCAAAGGACCTTTCAGCTCGCTCTAAGTCTCAGCCTGGGCCCTCTAGGAATTTTTAGGCCCCTGGACTTATGGGAGGGGCAGGCCCAGACTAGGTACATCAGCTCAGAGCCACCCTGTCAGGTGGGTCACCCTCTCCTGGAGTTCTTGAGGCCCAGGGCCTGAGTGTGTCCTGTCAGCTGTGGGCCCTGCGTTTCCCAGGCTTGGGCAGCCCTGACCTGGCAGCCCACACCCTGTGCTCAGCGGCCATTTGTCCTGTCAGGCAGGGAATGATGCAGGCTCAGAGTGGGGATCACCTGCCATGGTCTCCCTGCCTGTCAGTGGTCTTGGGGCTGCCACGGTTGCTGCCCCAGGACCCTGAGCCACTGCCCTTGCTCTACAGGGCAGGTACGACGAGGAGGTCGAGGTATACCGGCACCACCTGGAGCAGATGTACAAGCTGTGCCGGCCGTGCCAGGCGGCCGTCGAGTACTACATCAAGCACCAGAACCGCCAGCTGCGCGCCCTGCTGCTCAGCCACCAGTTCAAGCGCCGGGAGGCGGACCAGACCCACGTGCAGGTGTGAGGGGGGTCCGTGGGGCACCAGGTGACCACTACCCTCGAGTGTGTGCAGGAAGCCCCTATATGGGGATGGAGGGCAGCTCTCCAGAGTTGAGACGCTTTCCGGTACCACAGCCACGCTCCCACCTTGCCCCGGGGCCCCAAGGCCCCAGGAGAGTATCCTCAAATACCCGGCCTCCAGCCCGTTGGGGATCTGCACTGCCTGTGTGTCGGGCGCTTTCCTGACCCCCTGTTGCTTGAGGGGCCCTCCGTGGCGGGTCCAGTCAGGGCCCCCAGGTGACCTGGCGTGGTTGTCTGGCTGGGGCCTTCTGCCTAAAGCCACCGTTAGTTTTGTTTTTGGTTTTTTTTTTAAGATTTATTTATTTATACAAGCACTGGGTACAGCCAGAAGCGCGGGAGGGTGAGTGAATTCACCAGAGCCAGAGCGGGGAACAGAACAGGCAGACTGACGAAATACACTGCTGAGGGGAGCAGCAGGCACGGCAGGAGAGGTCTGTCGCTCCATGTGGGACCCTCACCGGGGGCCGGGGATCGAACCGGTGCTGCAGAGGCTGCGGGCAGCTTCGCAGCCCAGCGTCATCCGCTGCGCCACCGGGGGAGGCCCGCCACTGTTAGTTTTTATCACTGTAGTCACTGAAATCTCCTGGCTGAAAATATCTGAGAGGCAAATGGATTTAAACATGAGCGTCTCCCCCCAGGGAAGTCCCCCGCCATCCCCACGGGACTCCTGCTTCGAGTTTCCCATCTACAGCCCCCCTCCTCCCCCATAGCCCCCCCCCCCCCACTTTGCCCCTCACCACCGCCTCCTAAGACCAGCTTCTTATGTAAATACGTAAACCTGTGTATTTACACAGTTCCGTAAGAATCACAAAGGAAACTTTACGTGAAAAACTTGACAAAACAAAAATTTGACTTCAAGTGTGAGGCCGTGTAACATGGAAAGGATTTCACCTGGCGATGCGGCGGGAGGGCCGCTCCCTGCCCGCGTGGGGCTGGCGGGGTGAGGGCCCTGCCAGGAGAGGGGCTGTGGACTCTGCAGAGAGCCTGGACCTGCCAAGGAGACAGGAGCCGTGCGCGCTGGGGGCGGAGGTGGGGGAGGCCTGCCCAGAGTAGGCGCCAGGAGCGGCCGTCAGCGGCTCTGTCCACCTCGCTGACCAGTCTCTTCCCCCCTCAGAGCTTCTGCTCGTCGGCAGTGAAGTCTCCGGTCCAGGTCATCGTGCTCCGGGCCCTCGCCTTCCTGGCCTGCGCCTTCCTGCTGGCTACCACGCTGTATGGTGCCAGCAACCCCTTCACCCCGGGCGCAGCCACCCTGCCCCCAGACCTGCCCCCCAGGAGTAACGACTCCACTGCTTCCGACAACACCACCAGCCCAGGGACTGAGGGCTGGCGGCAGCTGCTGGGCCTGCTGCCCGAACACGCCGCCGAGAAGCTGCGCATGGCCTGGGCCTTTGGGCAGAGCCACCAGACAGGCCTCGTGGCGCTGGGCCTGCTCACCTGCCTGCTGGCCATGCTGCTGGCCGGTCGCCTCAGGTGCGTGCGGGGTGGGCAGCTCGGCGGGCGTGGGCCCTGGGCTCCTGATCCTGCTTCTCAGGAGTCGGCGGGGAGAGGAAAGCAGATGACCTGACTGGAGGCGCAGAAGCAGCAGCCAACCCGCCGCTGACCCTGCTGCGTCTGGGCCCAGGTCACCTCTGTCCCCTGCCAAGTCCTTCCCTGAGCCTCGTAGACCCCACCCGAGTGGTGTCCCCCTTGCCTCTCAGTGACCCTGCAGGGGACCCTCAGCCCCACCGTACAGGCAGGACGCGAGGCTGGACTTGCCCTCGGTCGGCTCGGGGTGGCTGGAGGAGACGGAAAGTGGAAGAGGGTGGGGGGGCTGGTCCAACTCACGGGCCTTATGCACCCCGCTCTCCCCACAGGCTCCGGAGGATCGACGCCTTCTCCACCGGCCTGTGGGCCCTGCTGCTGGGGCTGCACCTGGCTGAGCAGTACCTGCAGGCTGCCTCACCCAGCTGGCTGGACACGCTCAAGTTCAGCATCACGTCCCTGTGCTGCCTGGTGGGCTTCACGGCAGCCGTGGCCACGAGGAAGGCGACGGGCCCGAGGAGGTTCCGGCCCCGAAGGTCAGAGTAGCAGCAGTGACTGTGGGGGGAGGACAGGTGGACAGACAGGCCCAAGCTTTGCCCCCAAGCAGAACCCTTTCTCTCTGCGTCTTTCCTAACCTGCTTCACACCCACCCAACCTAGAACCCTGGTCCTGGTCCAGCCCTTCTCTTTCCCCAAGGAGTCAGGCCTGCCCCGCCCCTTCCTTTCTAGACCCCACACGAGCCCCTGATCTGGCCGCTCCCGTTGCCACCAGCCAGCTGGCCAAAGACCCCTTCACGGCCTAGGAGCCCCTGCACAGGTGGCTCCCCGCTGCCTGCTTCCAGCCTGTGGCTTCCCGCGGCAGCTCCAGGCACCCCACCCTGGCCCCAACCTTCTCCTCTGACGCCGCTGGGTGAGGGTCCCGCCTGTGGTCTGCTTCCCTCACCTGGCGCACCTCTGATTCCTGGCACAGGGACTAGTGTCAATGGCCTCAGACTGGGCCTGACCCCTGGGGCTGCTTGGCGTGAGCTGTCGCGGGTGAGCAGGGCCAGGGCGCACCCCTCACTGTGTCCCTACACCACCTCTCTGCTCTCTTTGGTCCTGCTCTTGGCTGGGCTGTCCCTACCCAGGCCGGTGGACCCAGAAGGAGGCAGCGTGTCCCCTCGGGGCCACTGCTCTGATGAGCCCCTGTTACTCCTCCCCCCAGGAATTGGGCACAGGCTGGCCTTGATCCTGAGTCTGTGGGCAAAGATCCTCCCCCGGTGGAAAGGAGAAAACGCGCTCCTCCCGGGGTCAGCAAGGTCTTTACGAGCTAGGCTGTGGGTTTCACCCCGGTGGTGGCAGGGGGAGTTTCTGAATAGTGTTTCCTTTATTCATCTATTTTGGGGGTACTGTGGCCAGACAACGTGGGCAGGCCTGCACTGCTGCTCTCCTGTGAGGCCCCTGGCTCCCCATTGAAGAAGCACGACCACCTCCTGTGCCTGGTCCTCCACTGGTCCTGCAGGACTGGGGCTCCTGCTTCTTGGACGGCACTGCCTTTGCTGGCGTTGCACCCCCTCCACGCCTGGGATGTCCCCAGTTTCCTATTCTTGCCTCCCCCAACCCCACAATGCTTGGGAGAGGCTCCGATTGCCCAAGGGTAGTGTAGGGTCCGGCCCAAGGCGCACACAGGTCCAGAATGACCTCAGGTTATTTGTCACTTTGTCCCTCTCTGGTCAGTCCTGTCACTGCTCTGCCCCCAGCATCCCCCCATGGGGGGTGTGGAGACTCCTGCCTCCCACTCCTGTCTCCCACAGCCCCAGAGCCCTTGGGCCCAGCCTTGTTCTCCCGAGTCAGTGGGGCCTCAGCTTTGCAGCCACCTCCCATGACTGCCACTGGGGCAGAGCTGGTGTGGCTGGTGTGGCCACGTCCTGGCACACACAGGCTGCTCACCAGCTGCGAGGTCCCACCCAGGCCCTGCTGTTCCCAGCCTCAGTTTACCCATGTGGGATGACTGGTGGTCCCTCCCAGGCCTCAGGTGCTGCCCTGAGGTGCTGTTCACAGGCAGAGGAAGTTCTCAGCCTGGGGGTCACTCCAGGCCCATAGCAGGAGAGTGACTGGGGTGTCCCCTCCCTGGCATTTTCTACCCCTGGAGTGTGAGTGTGCCTCACACTTCTCCTCACAGGCCCCATGTCCTGCTCTTATCACTGAGCAGCCGTGTCCCCCCTCCACACCTGGAGCCCAGGGGAGCAGGTGTCTGAGGAGGTCTTGCTCGGCAGGGGCCCCGCAAACAGGCAGGGAGCAGGTGGGGGTGCCCCACAGGTCGGGTCACCCCCCCTCAAAGTGTTTTGGCTCAGGAGCCAGACTAGCTACATGGCCACAAACCAGCCCCCCTCGCTGGGCTCGTCCTGTCCCACAGAGCGGGGTGCTGGGCCGGGAGGCAGGCCCGCAGCCCTCTCTTGGCCCAGCCTGCAGGGCTGGGGGGAGGCGGCACCCAGCCCTTGAGCCCTGAGTCTCCTTTTCTCAAAACTGACAGCGTGATGCTAATTACCTCTCGGCATCGAGCAGCAGGACATCTGTGTGTGTGTGTGCGTGTGTGTGTAAGTTAAATTATTTATAATAAGCGGAACCAGCTCTCCTGGCCAGGAGTCCCTGCCCAGCAGAGCTATCCCGGCCTCTGGTGGGTTGGGAAGACACCCCCCCAAGATGAGCCTGGTCAGGGGGACGCTCCCCGCCTTTTTAGAGTCTCATGACTTTTTAAATTGCCCGCTGGTCCCTTAAAGTTTTGTTACTTGGAGCCCATTCCAGCACCTGCTGACGTCACGGCCCTCGCCAGGACCGCCACCCCCTAGGGCTGGGAAAACTTGAGCCCTCGGGTGGAGGGACCGCCCCGACAGGGAGGTGCACTCCGGGTGTCCCCGTGCTCTGGGCCACACCAGGCCAAGCAGGCGCCTCCAGTAACGTGCCCGGAGCAAGCCGCCCCAACGCCTGCCCGCCCGGAGGAGCCGCGTCCTCAGGCTGGCCGAGCGTCTCCGCCCCGGCCGTGTGGTAGAACGTGGACAACTGTCTAGCCCGTCTCGCTGTCGCCACACCTGCCGTAGACGGCGTGGTTTCCATTCTGTATTTTCAATAAATGCCCCCGGGCCCTGCTCTTGCCGGTGGGCGCCAGGTACCGAGTCTTTTTTGGTTTTTCTTTCACGTTCCTTCAGAGGCTTCTGGGCTGGGCTGGGCTGGGCTGGGGGGGCGCCCCAGGAGTCAGGCCGGGAGCTGGAACTGCCCGGCACCCCTCACCCACTGTGCCGGGTCTCAATAAAGCGTCCATCTCTCCAGTGGGGCATCGCACAGCCCCTCCACCCCGGAGCCCGAGTCCCACAGTGGCCTCCTCACTAGCGTGGGGGCCGATCTCCAGCCCAGGCGGTTTGAGGGTGCCCAGCCATCAGTGGGCGGGGGGCTCACCAAAGGAAGCTCTGTGGGGCTGGGCAGTGATTGCTCCTTTCACAGGAGAGACGCCCGCACGGGACTGTCTTCTGCAGGGCCGCCGGGGGGAGCAGTCCTGGGAAGATGCAGCTTCTCCTTCTGGAGCTGACCAGCTCAGCCTCGGCCCAGCTGACTGCCCAGAACCCGCACTGCAGGGCCCCTCTCCTCTCGCCCCTTTTGGGGGTGGCCTGTGGCAGGGCACAGGGAGTCCAGTGAGGGTCCTGCGGCCCATGCCTGCTCCTGTGGCAGCTGCTCATGATGGCGGGGGTGCGGGCCCAGCCCAGATGGCTCCCCGCAGGGTCAGCCAGTTGCACAGAGCACCAAGTGCCCCCCCACCGCTGCGGTGCCTAAAGTGCCCCCACCTCAGGCCATCCCCCTGGCCCAGACCCTGTCCTGTGGAGCGGGGCCCAACCCTGTGATGACACGCTCACATTTTCTGTCTAGAGGGGAGCCCTCCCAGATGTGTTGGGTCAAGGGGGAGGTGGTGTCTGGCATGGGCAGGACAGGTGGGCACTAGGCCAGGCCCTCCCGCAGTTTGTCTTGGCGAGCTGCCTTGATTTCCCCATGTTCCCCAAACACTGGGCCCGGCCTGCCGTTCCGGCACCCAGTTCTGTGGAAGTCTTGAAAGGTGACACGATTCTCCAGGAAGGGAACAGCTGACCCCATGCTTTCCTCATAAAACTCGTTTTAAGCGAAGGGGGAGGTGTCGCTGGCCAGCAGTCCCCGGCGTGGGCGGTGCGTGACGGGCACGGGTCCTGCGCCCCCTCCCCCGGCTCTGCTGCAGGGCCCAAGCCAGCCTGCCCGTCGCCTGCGCGTCCACGGGCACTTTGTCCCTGGGGACCGAGGTAAGGCTGGGCCCGTGGCCCCGTCAGAGGGCGACTAATGTATTAACCGCCTCTGCCCCTCCTGTAATTGGTTGCCTTAATCCGAAGCATGGTTGACGTTCTGGCTTGGGGCCCCTGGGGCCTGTGGCGAGACCTGTGCCAATCTCGAGTTAAAGAGACACTGTCACCTTCAGTCTTTTGGGCAGCCTTGCAGTCGTTGGGTGTGCCTGGAGAGCTTCTTCCTGGGGACCCCGGATGTGTTGGGACCCCCACAGTGGCCCCGCCACCCTCCCCCCACTCTACAAGGCCCTTGCGAGGAGTGTCCAGTGTCCACAGGAGAGCGGCCATGAGACTCTCAGAGTCAGGCCCTGGGGAGCAGGGCCTCCCCAGCTTGGCCAGCTGTTGGGAGGCCAGCCAAGGCCGTTCGCTGTCAGTGCCCGCCCGGCGCGGGCTGGCATTGTGCTTCAAGGTGGCGCAGGGTTGGCGTGAGGTCGGCGAGGGCGACAGTGTCACTTTATCCCGGGACTCCTAGTGGACCTAGTTTGCCGTGAGCCTGAAGGGTCAGAATGGGCACGTGGGGAGGGGCGGGTCACGCCGACACCTCCCAGCCACCTGCTCCTAATGGCGTGAATGTGATGAAACGGCTTTTCTGCTTCAACTAACACACGCCCCCTCTGGGACCCCAACTCGGGCACCGTGGCGGGGACCTCTGGGCACAGCTCCGCAGAGCCCAGGCTTACCCTCTCCCCCATGCTGCGGATCTTGCAGGTGCTTCCCCGGAGACTCCACCGGCCTTTTCCCCATCGGCCCCAGCCTGGCCAGCCCCTGCCCGAATGTCCCTGGCTCCTCGCCGCCTCTGTTCGTCCCCACCCCGCCCGGCTTCCTGCCATTCGCCAACCCGCAGCTGTTCCGGTCTCCCCGCCGGGCCTCGCCTTCCTCGCTGCCAGGCCGCCTCAGCCGGGCCCTCTCGCTGGGCACCATGCCCTCTCTCACTCGTGCAGGTAAGAGGCACTGGGCCCCAGGACTAAGCACAGGGGGGGCTGGCGGGCGAGGGGTGAGCGCTCCCGCGGTGGAGACGGCAGGGCCAGGTCCAAGTCCTGCTCTGGGCCGGAGAGCAGCATTTGAGCTGGTGGTGGTGGAGGGTTTGAGGCCTTCAGTATGATCGAAAATGTGGTTGTCCCAAGACTCCAGAAGCTTCCGTGCAACCAGGCATGAACTGTGGTAGGGAGTGGGGGAACGGGACAGCTGCTCCTGCCCTCCTGGAGCTCCTGGCAGATGAGTGGCAGCTGAGGCCTGACCCCCGGCCCTGGGTGCAGACGGGCCTTCTCCTGGCTCTTCAGTAGCAGCAGCTAGAGCAGAGGGACCCTGGAGGGCCCAGCAGCTTGAACCTTCCCCCAAAAGGGAGGCTGGAGCTCCAGGCCTTCAGTGTGGGGGTGGGGCACCTCTAGGATCTTTGCAGAGATGGGGGGGCCTGGTACAAGACTGCAGGGGGAGGGCTGCTTTTTTCTTTGTTCTTTAAGAAATGAAATGAAGTGGTTAATTAATTATCCTGCAAGGCAGAGACTTGACCTCCCAGGGGAGCCCTCCCTCCCTCCTGTTCCCTGCAAGGCAGGTGCAGGATTGCAAACCCCAGTGCCCAAGCCCCTCCTCCTGGAGGAGTCCTGGCTGGGCTGACTGAGCTGACCGGGAAGCGGAGACCTCAGTCTTTGCTCAGCTGTAAGCGGGGCTGGTGACGCTCTTCATGGGGTGTTGTGAGAACCATATTCAGGGGACTGAAGTGCCAGAACCTCTGGTCAGCTGGGAGCAGCCAAGTGGACCCCAGCCCTGGTCCTGGGGTACACTCTGGTGCCCTCACCCTCTCTGCTGGGGGAGCCTTGGACCATCCGCAGTGGGGCCTGCATACATGGCCACTGTTCCTGTTATGGGATGGGAGGTGCCTGCAACACCCCAGACTCCTGCCAGGGGTTAAAGGGCAGGTCACTCCACTGGCCCCCAGAGCTGATGGTTTGCCCACAGCAGAGCTGTCTTCCACCTTCTGTGTCGATGCCCTGGGCACCGACACTCCAAAGGACTGTGCACACTGACCGGTGATGGCCGAGTGAGGGGCCTTTTGTCTTAAGGGCCTTGGGAGCAGCCCGGGCTGTGGGGCAGGGCCTCCCACCCACGCGGCCTGCACGCCCTCAGGACAGTGCTGCTGTGGGCTCGGGCTGGCCCCACAGTGGGGTGGGATTGCAGAGCCTCCCCTGCGGTCCCTTGGCCTGGGGTTTAGCAGGCCCAGGTGCTGTGCCAGGCTCCAACTCCATGTGCTCTCCACCCCGCCCCACCTTCCACCCCGCCGCAGGCCTGTCCTGCCTCCCTGCAGCTCCCACCCAGCCCGCAGACACGTTCTTGGAAGCACCCCTGCTGTACATGGGCCCTGTGGCCACCCCGACCCAGCCGTGTGGCCCCGGGTCTGTCTCAGCCTGGCTGGGGGAGGTGTGGTGTGCCCTCCGAGCCCTTCCCAGTGGAGCAGCCACCTCACAGGACATGTGCCGCCCCCACCGGCGTGGCCCTGGGCCTCTGGGGGACAGGACATGTGAGGCGGAGTCCCGGCCCTGGGTGCACTTGCTTTGGGAAAAGCAGCGTGTCAGCGCTCCTTGCAGCCCTGCCAGCTAGTCCGCCACTGGGGTTGGGGGTGGCGGGGACCACAACGGAACAAGTGCCAGCGTCTCGCGTGTGCCTGCTGTGGGGCGCGGTGTCAGTCTGCAGGTGGGACTGTGCCCCCGAGCAACCCAGGTAGTAGTTTGGGGAGTCACTTGAAAACCTGTGTTCCCTGAAAGCAAAGGTTGGGTTTCAGCCATGGGGTTGGGAGTTGGGGGCACAGAGGGGAACCGTCTTCCTGCCAGGCTGACACCTTGCATCCCCTCTTCTCCAGACTCAGGGTATCTGTTCAGTGGGAGCCGCCCCCCGTCCCGGGTGTCTCGATCTGGGGAGGTTCTTGTTTCAGGTAAGGAGCCGGCAGGGCGGGGAGTGGGGGTGGGTGGGCTTCCAGAACCTCGGGGGATCACTGCAGAGTGGTCGGGGTCATCTTCCGGGTGCGCTGGTTCTAAGTTCAAGTCCCAGCCTTGGGCCCGTAGCAGGCACCCCTGCGTCTCAGCTGCTCTGCTAGGAAGTGGGCACAGGGGCCACCAGGATGCAGTGGTGGGGCACCAGGTCCCTCCCTGGCAGAGACCTCGGGCTCCTGCCATCTCGAGGCTGGGGTCAGCTGACCTTTAGCTGCAAGGATTTGTTCTTGGGGCTGGCTCTTGGCTGAGGGAACCTGCAGGGACTGGGGGAGAAGTCAGGGCCGAGGGGACGTGGCTGAGGCTCATGATCTTCTCCTGTCCTCGGGGTGGGGGGGGTGGGGGGTGCAAGCCCCTCCTTGGTTCCCACGGGAACTCCCTGCACCCCCCGCGCCGCCCTCCCTCCTTGCTGGTGGATAGAGGAGCAGCGCTGTCAGCGTCGCAGTCTCGATGGCAGACATCCCGCGGTTATACTCCTGACTGTCGGGGTCTCCTGTCCCTCTCACCCTCCAGATTACTTCTCTCTGCTAGCGGGGAGCTGCCCCGCCTCCCCGCTCCCATCCCCGGCGCCCTCCGTGGCTGGCTCGGTGGCCTCCAGCTCCGGCTCCCTGCGCCACCGGCGGCCCCTCATCAGCCCTGCACGGCTCAACCTGCAGGGGCAGAAGCTGCTGCTCTTCCCGGCATCGCCCGTCGAGCCCCCCAACACCCCCAGCAGCTCAGACGAACACTCGCCCCACAGCGGCAGCCTCTTCACCATCGAGCCGCCCCAGGACGTGAAGCGTGCCGTGGGTAGGTTCTCCCGGATGTGGGGCCCGGCAGGCCTGCAGGACCACCTTGGCGGCCTCTCTGTGGCCACCCGGCCTGGCTGCTGGTGACCGTGAACCCTGGGACAGGCCTCTGTTGGCGTTTCATCTCCTGCAGCTGACCTCCCCGCCAGCTCACACAATGGTGGGCTCCAAAGCGTTGTTTCACTTTTAAATTGGGCCCCAGCCTGTAAGATCTAGAACTTCTATGAAACCTGGACTTCTGTGTCCCCCAATAACAGAGGATGTGCCACGTGGGGTGCGGTTCCAGCCCAGCCCCACACTGGTGTCAGCCAGCTCCCATCGCACAGCTCCGCGCCCCGGGGATGGGCAGGGCTGGCTGGCTACATCCCGGGGGTGGAGGGGCGCCCCGTGTCCGCCCTGGGGGCACGCCGCGAGCACACGCTGGGGGGTTTCTCTCCGCAGACACGAGGTCCGTGCCGGAGCGAGGCAGCGCCTGCAGCACCCGCTCCATCAAGAGGGAGGATGACTCTTCCCGGTCCTCCACCTGCGCGGTGGACACCACCACCAGAGGCTGCGCGGAGGAGGCCAGCGCCTGGAGAGGTTGGCACCCCGTGGTGGGGGGACAGCGGGCATCCGCAGCCACCGCCACCCCTGGGTGGGTGCACAGCACCCAGCTCTGAGCTGCAGCGTCTGCTGCCTTGGCCGCGTGTCAGGAGGCTCTGGTACAGGATGCCTGCCCCGTCGCGGAGGGGTCCCGGGCGCTACGGCCTGTGCTCAGGGCCCGTGCTGGGGTCTGCCCTGGGTCCTGGGTTCAAATCCCAGCTCCTCCTCTCCTGTGCAGCTGTTCTGGGTGTGAGATGGGATCCTGGTTCTGTGTAAAGTCCCGCTGGTCCTGAGCATCGGTGGGCAGCACCCGGCAGGGGGAGGGTCGGGGCGTGTGTGTGTGTTTGTGTGTGTGTGTGTGTGTGTGGATGACAAGGAGGCGACCAGCGTACTGACCGTTCTGAGCTGAGTCAGAGCGAGCGCTGCCCCCAGTCAGGTGGGGCCTGTGGGCAACCAAAGTGCCGTCACAGCCCCCACCGTCAGGCTCAAGCGCGTGGCATCCTAGCCCAGTGCCTGAGGTGGCATGGGCTCAGGGAGGGTGATCAGTGCGGGGCATGGAGGACGGCAGCTGCTGCCCCCCGCAGGTCCCTCTGACCTCTGACCGGCTCTCTCAGGTCGTTTTCAGCCCTCCCTGGTCCGAGGCCTCCTGGCCGTGAGCCTGGCTGCCAACGCGCTCTTCACTTCGGCCTACCTGTACCAGAGTCTGCGCTGACCAGCTCCAGCGCCCCGAGAGTCGGGGGGGCGCGCCCAGGTGCATGCTGCTTCTACCACTGCCGCCTCAGAGCCCTCGAGGCCCTCGTCCTTGCCGGATCGAGTCCAGTTCTCAGGCCGTCTCCTCCTCACCTGCGGACTGCGGGCTGGGGCCACACTCCGCCCACCATCTCCTGCGCTGACGTGGGTTGTGTGTTTGGTGCTGACACTGATCCTGAAGCCAGGGGTCTCCCAGGGGCTGCATGGCCCTGGGGTGCCATCCCTGCCCCCATGCCTTGGGCTATGCCCACATCTTCGTACTGTACTGCTCTGTCCATTGGGGCTACCCAGAGCCCCCGAGCCGAGGTGGGGTGCAGTCCCTGTGTCTCCCGGTCTTGACCCTGCCCTTGGGAGAATAACCCTTTCACGGGCCTGTGGGCTGGTGGGTGCCCAGGGCTCCTCGGAGTGCCTGGGTCTCAGGGGCCCACTTGGACCTTTGGGACCCGTGTAAGCATCTGCCTTCCTGCCTGCATGCACCCATTTTCCTGCCTTCCTAGGCAGTACCCCGTTACCCTGCGAACACTTGCCAGGGCCCCCCCAGTTCCAGGCCCACGCTTCCTGGCCCCTCCATCACACTCTGCCCACAGGGGCCTTGCTGACCCTCGCCCACCTTGTGCTGTCGATGACCAGCGGGTGGGGGGCAGGCAGCCTGCAGGTCTCTGAGGAGCCTGGCTCCCCACCCCTGCCCCACCATGCACCGAGCCCCTTTCACCCACGAAAACCCCACTTCCTCCCTTGCGTTCTCACATCAGGTAGGCCCAGCACAGCCTGCGTCCACAGCCACCCGTCTGGCTGTCCCCACCCGGCTCCCCCTGCACCACCTGCCTGACGTGCACAAGCTCCCCCTCTGCCCGCCCTGGGGCTGGGGTGCCTCCTGCCCCCCGAGAGGAGAAGGGGGACCTCAGTCTGCACAGGAGCCTCCCATGCTGTGCACGCCAGAACCCTGGCGCTGTCCTGGTCGGCACGCAGGCAGGGAAGTGTGCGTGTGTGCGTGCGTGCGTGCGTGTGTGCGTGTGTCTCTGTGTTGGTGCCGCCGTGGGAGGTGAATTCTGAGGTGTGTCGGGGGAGGGTCACAAGGGCAGGCAAGGTCTTCACTCTGTCATTCAGGGATAAAGTTTAATTTTATTTTTCTACACATTTTTGCAGGTCAGGCATTTTGCTAAACAGCAGGATGCCCCCCGATCTCCCTGCCAGGGAGGTTTAGTTTTTTTAAGCTTTGGGTGCTTTTTTAGTAATTTTTTTTACCATGGGGGGCCCCCCCTCCGCTCTGACTGCCCCTCCCTCCTCTTCACTCCTGTCCTAAGAGCTACTGTTTCCTGCCCCGCCCGCCCCGACCTTGGGGGACCGGGGCTCCAGGGGCCACACCAGGACTCTGCGTCCAAATGCCAGAGACGGTTCCAGCTCGGGGACCACGCCTCTCAGCCCCCCTTTTGTCTAGTGGACGCGTGCGTCGAGATTTTTAATTTTATTTTTGCCTGACAAATCCAAGCTCTGGTCCCCAGACGCCCTCCCTGGCCCCGGCACGTGCCCGCGCTGGGCGGGCCTGGCCTCTCCCACCCAGGACCAGCACCCCAGCACCCCTGGGGCAGGGGGCGGAGGGAGGTTACTTATGTTCTCCCTCAAACAAAAACAAAAAAAACCTTATTTTTCTTTACAAAAGCAAAAAAGGAAAGAAAGTACCAACCTTTGAACTACACCTCCGCTGTCTTGTCTTCCTTTCCTGCGCTCGGGCAGCGCGGGCCTGAGGGGCCCTCACGGGTGGAGTGGACGCTGCATGGCCTTCGCGTGGCTTCTCTGTGGGCTGTGGGGGGGCTGGGGCTCAGAGCGAGCGGTGGTGGCGGGTGCAGGGCAGGGACGGAGGCTTGGGCAGCCTGGGCGGGGTGTGGGCGGCCTGTGAGCAGAGCAAGGAGGGTGTGGTGGGGGCAGGAGGCGCGTGGGGGCAGGTGTCGGTCGGGCTGTCTCTTCAGAAAGCGGCATTATTTGTGGCAGCTGAGGTCCCGCGAAAGGCCTGGCTCTAGAAGGTGTGGCCCTCAGCGTGGCAGGAACTGGAGGGGATGGCGGGAAGTGAAGTCAGAACAACAAATACTGGGCGAATTCACACGTGGAGAAGTTTAGTGAACGCTGACAACCAACCGGTTACCAGAGGGTGGGGGTGAGAAGGAGCAGAGGGGGTGCAAGCGATGGTGGGGGGTGCTTGCTTTTCTCACCTCAAAGAAAAGCCTGTCCCTGCAGCGGCCCCAAGCTGGCTCCAGCCCCATCCAGCCGAGGAGGCCTGGCCCCAGGGGCGCCGGGGAAGCCCTGGGAGGAGAGGCGCTGGCCCCCGGCTGCACAAGGGCCTCATGGCACCAGCTCCAATAAATGTGAGTGCCCCTGTGCCAGCACCTGCGAGAGGATGGGCGGGGGGTGGTGGCCCCGACTCGGGGCAAGGGACCCAAGGGAGTCGCACCCCATGAGTCTCTCCCGAAGATCCCATGAGGTGCGTGCCCAGGTGCGCTCGCGGCATCCTGTGGGTGAAGAACCTGCAAGTCCACAGAAGCCCCTGGGAGGCCTGACCCAGGACGCGCAGCCTGCCCCGCAGACCCTGGAAGGCCCCACCCACTGCCTCAGCAGGGATTTCCTTCCCCGGTGGGCCTGCACGATCTTTCTGACGGCACCTCTGTTGTCTCCGTATGAAAGGGAGAGGGGTGTTGCAGAAAACCTAGAAGCCCAAATGAGCAAAAGAAAATGCCCGAAATCCCACAACTCTATGCAGGACCTGCTGTCCTTCCTGAAGTGTTGACATCTGCGACGTAACGCACGTGGCGCACATCGCACCTTCCACTTCTCCTCACCCGTGCGCATCTCCCCGGTGAGTGTGTGCCCCCCCACGCCAGCCGCCTTCCTGTGTGCATGTCCAGGCCTTGCCTCCCCTGGCGGCGCTGAGGCCCGGGGGTCCCCTGCTGCTGTATTTGGGGCAACAGTAAACACCTGTGTGTGATTATGTCAGGCTTTTGTTAGGGTGACGTTGGGTAAATCAGACTCTGGAAGGTTCGTCAAGATTCCAAAGGTTTTTACATGCGCTGCCTGACTATATTCTAGAAAGTGGTCTAGTGGTTTTATTTTTTAAACTCCTGAACCGACTTGCCGGGTGAGCAGACAGCTTCGCTGGCACAGGGGGATGGTGGTCTGAAGATTGGGGTCCTCCGGTGACGGCCGCAAAGGGACGGTTTTCAGCCTGGACTTGAGAGAGGAATCAGGGAGGGAGAAGAGGTCGGCGGGTGCCCACCACCCCATATCAGCAGAGGAGCTGTTTTCCTGTGCTGCGCTCCACCTGCCTTTAAGTCAGAGGAAGGTTGGGGCCTCGCCAAGCTGGGCAGCCCAGAGAGCAAGGGCTGCGCATTCTGATGACCTCTAGGCCTGTCAGAGGTGATCAGAGGGGGGCTGGTCCCCTACTTAGGGGATACAAGGCATTTGGAGTGGCTCACCCTGTAAAGGCTTTTTGTGGTAGCAACTCCTGACATTTTGCTACCGGGTGTAGAGGTGGGGAAATCTGTCCTCAGCCCCTAAAGAGCCGGGGTGCAGCCAGCTGGGCTTTGGGGTCAGTGTGGGGTTGTATGCAGCCCCATTTACTCGGTAAGAGTGAGCTGGCTCGCAGCGAAAGCAGGAGGGGCCAGGACACCACAGCACCTTCCCTCCATCACCAGCCAGATCTGCTTGTAAATTGCTGATTATGGGGCACCTAGTGCAGGCCCATCTAGGCAAGGCTTCAGTGGGGAACAAAGCAGAGGTGCCCTTGCTCCGCCTGCCAGCCAAGGGCAGCGTGGCAGCTCGATGAGCACCCCAGTCGTGACAGGCTTCCCTGCTCTGAGGGGCTGTAACAGCACAGTGACCAATCGCAACAGTCAGGGAGCTGGAGAAGGGGCTGCGAGCAGGTGTGTTTACGCAAAGGCCCTGGGCCAGCTCTCAAGGAATTGAAAGGTTAGTGTGGCAAGAACCCGAGGGAGGGTGTGAGTGACTCAGGATAGGAGGGGCACGAGGATGTAAGATCTAGGGGAGGGAAAATGGTGGCTGCGACAGGAGGGAGGCAAGATAACACTGACAAACCCAGGTGTGGCCCACAGGACTTAGCCATTGTAATTGGAGGTGGAGGCAGGAGGGGTGCCTGGTTTGATCTGCAGGTGTGGGGCACACACAGCTGGCCTACTGGAGGGCCCTCCCTGGTCTAGGGACACTAATTCAGCTGTGAGCATTTGCACGGGTGCTTGGAGACAGGCGACCCTGCCTGCCTTACCCCTTCCTAGAGCCTCCTTCCCCGAGGCTCTAGGAAGGCCACCACCTCGTGAGGCCTGCTCCGAATGGATTCCCCTCTTAGCCTCTCTCCATATCTGAGAACAGTTGGGGGCCAGCTGTGGCTGCCTCCCCTTTAGAATGTGACCCAGGAGGGGGCCTCCCTGGTGGCGCAAGGGGTTAAGCACAGCACTGTGAAGTTATTTGCAGCCACTACAGCACGAGTTCGATCCCCAGCCAGGGAGCTACCCACATGGCGCAGCAATCCTCACCTGACTTGCCTGCTGCTCCCCTCAGCAGAGTACTTCAGTATATCTGCCTGTTCTGTTCCCCACTCTGTCACTGGTGAATCCTCTCCCCGCCCCCATCTCTGGCCTGCACCCCAGCTCTTGAATGCATAAATAAATGAATCTTTAAAAAAAAAAAAAGGGGGGACCTCCCTGGTGGCGCAGGTGGTTGAGCGCCACACCGTGAAGCTGTCCGCAGCCTTTGCAGCGCAGGTTCAATCCCAGCCGGCCGGGAGAATCCCACATGGCTCGGCAGACCTCTCCTGTCTCCCCGCTGCTCCCCTCAGCAGTGTATTTCAGTAGGTCCGTCTGTTCTGCTCCCCACTCTGTCTCTGGTGAATCCTGTCACCCCCCACCCCTCTGGCCTGTACCCCAGTTCTTGTATGCATAAATAAGTAAATCTTTTTTAAAAAAAAAAACAATGTAACCCAGGAGAGCACAGACCTTAGCTCGTGGCAGAAGCTCATGACGGTCGAGCGAATGAGTGAATGTCCACGTCAGCCAACATTTCCAGGTTTCAATGCCAAAGAGAGGTGACAGAAAGGACACAGTTCTGGGTCCCCAAAAGTCAGGGGTTGGGGTGTCAGATGCCCACAGCAGCTGAGGCCCCAGAGTCTGTGCCTTTGGAAGGTTCTAGGAACAGAGGAGCAGAGGCAGGAGAGAAGGGCAGCTGAGCCGGGCACAGCACTTCCGGAAGGGACGTGGGGATGAGCCGAGACCCTGTCCTGGGGTCCCTTCAAGGGCCCCCCATAGTGCATCTCCGCGAGTCCAACTTGGCGCCGCAGCACCTGCCTTTGTGGATGGACGGGCACTGGCCAGCGCTTCTGACCTTGAGTCCTCTCCGTAGCGTTGAGAGGTCTGCTGAGCTGGGATTTTGTCTGGAGATTTGGTTGCATTTTTTTAGCAGCCCTGACAGGTTGTCGTGAATTCACAGCTCTTAAAGTCGCCGTGGTCGGGCTGGAGGGCCCGGGCTGTCTGTTTTGACTTTATAAATAGCCAAGAGGGGAAGTTGAAGTCAATATTTCATTTTTATATGGTCTGTTCACTCCAAACCTGCCAAGTGATCAACTGCATTTGCTGATGACTTTACAAAAAGGAGAAATGTATAAATGCCCGCAAGTGACCGCGGGCACCGTGGAGCGGGGTCAGAAGAGACCAAATTAGCAGCCTCCTCCCTGCCTTCCTGCTGAGTCACCAGCACGCAGCCTGAAGTTGCTGCTTTTAGATATTTTGTTCCCTATCCCCAAATCGGTAGAATACATGCAATTAGTGTGGATTTCCTAACGGCCATCCTAGGTTTAAAAAAAGAAAACAAAAACAAGACCTTCTTGTGATGGTCTGCTCATGGTAATATCAGGCCATTCATTGCAACAGATGGACCACGTGAAATGGTAGTGGGTAAACCCAAAGCAGCAGGCTGGATCAAGGTGCAGGCAAAGCATTTCTGGGGACCCAGAGGAAGGAGACATTGCCAATTGTTCATCTACATGAAGTTGCCCACACATAGTAGGTGCCCAATAAAAGATTCTCAGCACCTGGTGATTGTTTAACACAGTCCACATTTGCTCTCCTGAATTTGCTGCAGGGTCAGAAACTGGAAATGCAAGGACTCCCTGTCCGCACACAGTGGGCTGGGAAAGGAAGTTGGGATAAGAGCAATGAGGTGAGCTGTTGCTCCACACAGCCTGGATGAACACCTAATATTGCAGTCGAGAAGCCAGACACAAATGAAGACATCATTTGCCTAAACAGTGCAAAATTAGATAAAATCACCTATAAGGGTAGAATCACAATAGTGGTGATTCTTGGGGGATGGGTAGTGTGTAAGGGAGCAGGCAGGGGGGGGCTTTGGTGCTGGTGATGTTCTGTGTATGCTCTGGGTGCTGGTAATAGGGTTTGTGGAGACTTACCAAGCTGTACACTTAGGATTTGCGAGCTTTTCTGCCAGGATGATGTCATGGAATGAACTGTATTCCCCCAACATTCACATGGGGAAGCCCCAACCCCCCCGTGTCTATATTTGGAGACTGACCCTTTCATTATTTACATTAATATAATAATAATGAATATACAACAATGTAATAATTAATAAATGTAATTAAGCTGAATGAGGTCACAGGGCGCGCATCCCAGTCGAACAGGACTGGTGTCCTTGCAAGGAGAGACGGCGGGTGAGCACACAGAGGGCAGACCTGGAGGACATGGTGCAGACGGGCCTGTAAGCCTAGGAACGCCAAACCCACTGATGCCTTGACCTTGGCCTTCCAGACTCCAAGACTGAGTAAAAATCCATTTCTGTTCTTTTTTTTTTTTTTTTTAAAGATTTATTTATTTATTCATACAAGCACTGGGTACAGTCAGAAGCGCGGGAGGGTGAGAGAATTCACCAGAGCCAGAGCGGGGAGCAGAGCAGGCAGAAGGACCGAAGGACACTGCTGAGGGGAGCAGCGGGCGGCAGGAGAGGTCTGCGCGCCATGTGGGCCCCTCCCCTGTGGCCAGGGATCGAAATGGCGCTGCAGAGGCTGCAGGCAGCTTCGCAACCCAGCGCTCAACCACTGCGCCACCAGGGAGGCCCCCATTTCTGTTCTTTAAGCGCCCCGATCTGTGGAATTTTGTGACGGCATCAGTAACCGGCAAATGCGCTGATAGATTTCAAGTTTAAAAAACAGAATGTCCCCAGCTTCTTTCGGTGTAGACACTAGTGCGTGTTCAGGGTCCCCGCACCAGCTGGGCTGTAATCGGAGGCCTTGCCTCTCTAGTGGGTGGAGACCTGCGGGCTCTCCCCGACCAGCAGCCTGTGTCTCATCCCCCATCCACCACCTGCAGGCCCCCGTCTCCGTCTCTGCCCCTCTGCAGAACAGGGAGGGCAGCTTACCCTGGCCCCTGGGCTCCCTGCCTTGGCGTTGAACTTGAGCAAGAGAAGGCCGAGCACCGGGCCGGAACTGTGTTGTTACTCTCCGTGGATGAAACAAGTCAGCTGCAGAGTAACACCACAGCAGGTGCGCTCTGCTTGCCCTTTTTGTATGTTTTCAAAAGCCCCCACATTCCTGTTCCAAAAGTGAGCCAGGAAGCGGGGCTGGCACTGGGCACGTGAGCCTGGGCCAGCCAGAGACCCCCTGCTCAGCCAGGCACACGCAGCCCCAGCCTGTGCTCCCTTTGAACAAAGGGCCCCCCTTTTCATTTTGCACCTGACCTTGCAATTATCTGGCCTGGGCTGCCAGGAAGGGCCTCGGGGACAGCAGTCGCTGTCCCTGGGGTCGAGGGCTGGGGGAGCGTGAAGCAGGTGGGGCCTCTCATCCTTGCAGGGCGCATGTGTTCCTGCACTTGGAGCTTTTTTTTTTGTCAGTGCAGGACACAAGACGTGCAACGCCGCCGGCTCCCAGTGGCGAGTGGGGCCTGGCGCAGGAGACCTGCGTGGAACTGGCCCCTGTAAGCTGGTTACGACTACCCAGGATAAAAGGGTAACTGCAGACTCGGTTTCCCCAGGAAGAAACTGGGTGCCGTTCTCTACCTCTTGGGGCTGCTGGAAGATTAAACAAGCCAATAGTGTAAAGGCCTTTTACACCTGTAACGCCTGGAACAAACACTACTTGTTGCTTTATAGCTGTGACCAGAGCCGGTGGGCACAGAAGGTCAGCCCCGGGCCAGATGGAGTTTGAGTCCTAGTCCAGCCACTTCCTGTGGAACTGACCCTTTATTGCATCTCAACACTGCCTCCGCTTTGCCATTGTTTAATCAGGTTCGGATCTCTAGATTCCAGCTTCTGCGAAGCCAGCTTTCACTCAGGGCTCAAGTCAAATGCCCCTGAATTTATGGGGGGGGGGGCTACATTGCAATAACAAGCATACAATTAAATTGGCAGCAAACAGGGAAAAGTAAGGACAATCTTGGCAAAGTTTAGGAGACAGACTCTGCAGAGTGGGTGGGACCCCATCTGGAGAGCTTAGACTGGCAGCAAGGATTGGGGAGCCCCAAGTCAGGGTGAACACCCCATGACTGGAGAAACTGCAGGGACATGGGCAAGGAGTCCATAAGCATCTCAGCCTCATGCCTGCATTTATGCCTCTTATGGCTACTTCTACCACGTGCTGCTTCTGATTTAGGGGGGCCTCCACACAGCCAGGCTACCATCTGTCCTTACCTTCCTGTTTACCAGCGGTGTCCTTGACAGGTGGGTGACAGTTGTCTGTGTCTACTGCAATGCCCTCCCTTCCAGTCAGGGCCATGGCCGAGCCCCTACTGTGACAGTCATCTCTAAAATGGGGGGGTAGGATTTTTTAAGTCCCGAAAGCTCTGGTGAGGTCTCATGGTCTTTGCTGCTGCTTGGGCTGTGGGGGAGGAGGTGTCTGCATTGCCCCTTGGGGGGAGGTCAGTATCTTGTCCATGACTCCATGGTGCCAGGGACCCAGTGGGGAGCTGAGCTGCCGGCTGTGAGCACCAACTTCCCTGCTGCCCCTTCCCTAAGGCTTCCGTCCAAAAGGCATTGGAGGTGGGGGAGGGGCCAGTCCAGGAGCCAGCTGCTCTGGGACCTAGTCCAGGTGGGCTGGACTAGGTTAGGCAGGGAGGGCTTCCCGGAGGAGGAGGCCTTCGTGGCAGGTATCAGAATAGGGTGGGGTGGGGGCCTTGCACCCTCAAATGTAGCCCAGGGAGTGAAGACCACGTGCAGGGCCAGGGCGGCAGCAGCCCCAAGTCGGTGGGGAGCCCATGCAGTTGGGGAGGGCACTTGGGGGTCTCCGGACCCCACCCCGCTTCATTCCCCCTCTGAGCGGCTACAGGTGTGCCAGGCGCCGCGCGTGTACTCTCGGCTTCTTGTTTATTTCTGTGCCCTGCGGGTCCCCCAGAACGTCAGGCGAGGGCAGCTGGTGGCCGCGGTGACCTCGGGGCAGACCCCGTGTCTGGGCACCTGGCGCTGTGCATCCGTGAAGCCTGTAACCCCTGCCCCTGAGGGTGGGCTGGGCGCAGACAGGGAGGCTTGGCGACACCTGCGAGAGAGAAGAGAGAAGTGAACCCGGCTCTGCCCTGGCCCGGGAGCGGACGGACAACTTTCACTGCAGCAGGAAGGAAGCGCGGGAGGAGGCTGGTTTGGGGGATTCCGCTGGCAGCGCCTGCCAGACCGCGGCGGGCAGAATGTCCGCTGAGTTGGGAGCAGGGCCTTGGAGGGGCGCAGTGGGCACCGCACCGCCCAGAGCCGGAGCCGAGCAGAGCGGGCGAGCCCCCGGCCCCGGGTCACCTGCCGCCGGCCTGCGCTGGGGCTGAGGGCGGGCGCGGCGCTCACACCCCCTGCTGTCCACCGCCGGCCCCCACCAGCCCTGGAGGAGGCTGGGCACGCGGGAAACCAAACTCTGGGCTCTTCAGAGCTGCGCCCCGGGGCCTGGCCCCACGCGGGCAAGAGGGTGGTGCGCAGCCGGGGCACCGCCACCAGGCGGCGCCCTGCACCCCGGGAATCCAAGCGGCGAGGCCAGAGAAGGGGGACTCCACCCCGCTCCTTTGCGGGTGGCAGCCTCCCACGCGGTGGGGTCTCCTGGCCCGGTGGGAGCAGCTGGGTGTGCCATGCACACCCAGACCAGAGGGGACTGGAACTTGGTGGCTGAGAGCAAAGCGTCACCTGTTCGGTGACCTCACACTGTGTCATCTTGAGAAAGTGATGTCACCTCTGCCTCAGTTTCCGCACCTGCAGAGTAGGAGCCGAACACTGACCTCAGGCTTGCGGTGAGCATTAGGTCAGAGGATGATAACATGGGTGAGTTCTCAGTCGGGGTCAGGCGTCGCTCTGAGCAGCTGGGGTCAGAGGCTGAGTGTCCCCCCTAAGGCCAAGCACCCTGTCCACGGCCCCCCACTCACAGAGTGGGGTCTGCTACCCAAAGAGAGCAGGGACAGGAGGCATCTTTGCTGCCCAGGGAGCCTCTATGCCCCCCCTCCCCATTTCCTCTGCCCTCAGCCCTCTGGAGGAAGCTGTGGAGGTGCCTCTGAGGCCGCCCGTGCCTCCTCTTCTGTCCCCACTTGGCTTCTGCTACGGTCTGAGTGGCCCGGTGGCTTCTGGGAAAGGCGCCGGTCGTGGCAGGAGGAGGGCACGGTGCAGGTGGCACGAGCAGAGGTGACTGCGTGGGCAGCCCTGGCCTCCACGGAAGGTGGCTGGGATGGGTGGGCTGGGGAACCCAGCTTGAGGGGCTGTGGAATGTTGGGGGGAATTCCCCGAGGTAGCAGAGGTAAAGAGGGAAGTAGATGTGGGTGGCAAAGGGGCGCTGAAGGGGACAGCCCCTGGGTCAAGGCGTGGGAAAAGGCTGGACAAGAGGCCTCGGTCTCGGGGAGCCCTGGGCAGGGAGAGTGGACCTCTGTGGAGAGGGCCAGAAGTCCCACTTTGCCTCCTACAGTCTGTCCTGGGGTGGGGCATCCAGAGGAGTCTGGCTCTGTCACCCTAGGGTGGGGGACACCCAGGCTCCCGGTGAGGAATTGGCCCTAGGTGGGCCGTGGTCTCCTGGGGGTGTTTTCTCTGCAGCCCCAGCAGCTCACTGTGGCCAGCCACCTCGCCTTATTCTGGCCGTGTCTCAGGCCTAAAAATACAGGATCAGGGCTCCCCGAGCCCCCGCCGAGGAAGCAGAGAGGGTGCTGAACCGACCTCAGGTGCTGGGTCTCTAGGCTGGTCAGCCACTGAGGTCAGTTGCTGACTTATTGGGGGGCCCTCTGCAGCTGTCAGGTGGCCGACCTCCCCTCTGCTTCCCTGGCTAAACAGCCCCTGCCCTTCCAGCTCACATATTCCAGGAACTGGAACCCCCAGATGGCCCCGAGCTCTGGGCCCCCCAGCAGAGACCGCTGCGCAGGCAGCAGAGCAGCGCCCCTCCCCCTGCCCCGGTGCTCTCAGGCCCAGAACAAAAACAGGCCGCAAATAGCAGTCGAAGGCAGCGAGAACCAGGGAGCCATGACCCGGTGTGGGAAGGGCCCTGCGGCCTCAGCCCAGCCACTCACTTCTGGGGGTCTATCTGCTCTTCTGGAAAGTGGGGTGCCGCGCTTAGCGAAGCTGTTGGAGGCGAGAGGAGATGCGAAAGGCAGGTGTGATGCTTCGTCTCAAAATAAAGCTGCTTGGTCAAAGGGTCCTAGCAGGGCTCCCCCCGCGCCCCCACGCCCCCGCGGCTCGCCTGCCCGGGGCTCCCCCTGCTTTCCTGTGAGGCTGTGGTGGAGGGGCTGCCGCGTGTGCGGCGCGGGCTGCAGCGTGCTCTGCTCGGCGCTCCACTTCCTGTTTTTCTCCTTAACGAATTTTGCACCATCGCTCTTTCATCAGGCGAGCTGGGGGGCTGGGGGGGCGGAGGCCTGCCTGGAAAGGAACCTGGGGGGTCGGGGACCCCTGGGGCATCATGAAGCTGCAGAGAGGAGTGTGCAGGATGGGCCCTGCCATGTGCATTGGCCTCCCAGGCCAGAGGAGGCGCAGACGCTGGAGGAGGCTGGCAGGCTGCTGGGGGCTGCAGGCTGGGGCTGCCGGGGGCCGCCTGATGGAGCAGCAGAGTCGCTCTGGGCTTCCAGCCTTCATCTGGAAGCACGTGTTCTCACCCTAGGCTGGGGGAGGAAGCTAAGGGTGGGCTGAGCCAGGCTGAACCCCCAGCTCTCGTGATACCAGGGGCAGAGGCCAGCCCGGAAGCTCAGGCCAGGCTCTGCCTCCCCCTGAACGTGAAGCCCCAGGGCACCCGGCTCCAGGGTGTCAGCGCCCACGGGGGACTGAGGGCTCAGTTCCCACACTGGCTGGGACCGGGAACTCGTCCGTCCCCCCTGGGCTGCAGCTCCCGCCCCTTCCCTTGGGCAGTTTGTCCTCGACCGGCCAGGGAGCAGCTGAGCACATCGGCGTGGCGAGGACAGGCGGCCCGGAGTAGAGGCAGGGCGCCCGCTGGCCAAGGGGCGGCAGGTAAAAGCTGCGCCGAGTGCCCGGACAGTGGCGGGAGGGCGCTCTGGGCGAGGGCCCGGCACGAGCGAGGCCAGCATCCGAGCCTGCGAGTCGGCGGGGCGCAGTGTGCCGGGCATGGGGGAGTAACCCTGGGGCTCGCCGGGTCAACCCCTGGTTGTCGAAAGCCCCCCAGGTCCTCAACTGCAGCCTCACCCCATCGAGGGCCTGTGGACGGGCCGCGCAGCGTCTGAGCAGCACCGAGCCTCCGCAGGGGGACCCTGTTAGCTCGGGCAGGAAAGGGGACCCTGTAACCGGGGTGCGGGCCCTCGCAGGGAACCCTGAGATGCAGCCCACTTTGGGGCGCTGGAACCAGTCTCCGGATGCCTTCCCAGCACCTTCTGCCTGTCCCCCCGGCTGCCTGCATCACGCCCAGGTGACGCGCCCCGGGCCCCTCCGCTGGACTGTGTGCAGCCCCCCTGTCCTCCCGGGGAGGAGCTGACTGTCCTTCCTCGGACGGGGCCTCCCTCTGGCCCCGGCGGCTGCGGGGAGTGGTCAGGCTGATGCTGGGCTGCGCACCGGTCCTCACCCCACGGGGGAGCTTCCAGAGGGTGGCCAGGCAGACAGACTAACCGTCCACCGTAGCCCGTGCCACCCCGGCCCACCCGGCTCACCCTCACGTCACTCCTTTGGCTTCCTCCAAGCAGCTCCGTCCTGGCTGCCCAGGCGCCACCTTTTTTTTTTTTTTTTTAAGATTTTTTTCTTTATACAAGAACCAAGATACAGTCAGAGGCACGGGAGGGTGAGCGAATTCACCAGAGCCAGAGCGGGGAGCAGAGCAGGCAGAAGGACCGAAGCACACTGCTGAGGGGAGCAGCGGGCGGCAGGAGAGGTCTGCGCGCCATGTGGGTAGCTCCCTGGCCGGCCGGGAATTGAACCCGTGCTGAGAGGCTGCGACAGCCTCAGGGCGCAGCGCTCAACCCGCTGAACCAGCGGGGAGGCCCAAGGCTCCACCTTTTTATACAAAAACCTCTCCCCGCGTCAGTGTGAGCCCCGCTGAGCCGCGGACTGCGCATCCAGGGCTTCCTTCTCAGAGCTGCCAGCCCCAGCTCGGGCCTCTGTTCCTGCTGAATCTCCTCTAAGGGGGCGCCTCAGACCCCCTGAATCCACAGACTCTGCGATCATTTCAGCCTCTGCCCAGGCTTGCCCTCGGAGTGCGCATCGCACAGAGCACGGCCTTGGAGGGGGCAGCGGGGCTGAGATGCCAGGAACACGCCGCCACGGGGGCTTCGTGCGGCTGGCACGTTCCTCACCCCTCTGCTGGCAAATGAGGCCGCCCTGGTTCTGCCCGCTGGGGAGGGGCCCCTTAGCCAGCATCTTTCAGGAAGGCCCTTCCGAGGCGGGACTCAGCCACACGGCACCCTGCGCCGAGAGTGCCCGCTGCCTCTGCGAGGCTCCCCCTCGCCGTGCTGTCCAAACCAGCCGTGTGCCGCCCAAGGGAAACTGCCGCCATCCCTTTCAGAGGGAACCCAAGCGCCCTCCTCACTGCCCACCGTCCATGTGACCTCCCCACACGCCAGGCGTGAGATCCCCCCAAGGGAATATTCCTGCGGACAGGGCCATGCCCGGGCCGGGATGCCTCAGCAGCCAGCTTGGCCGGGTTTCTTCTTTCTGTCTAAGAAGAGCAGGCGGGGTCTGCCCTGGGCTGCAGGGAAGGCTTTTCCTCTGTTTCTCTCTCCCTTCTTTTGGACTGTTACCCCGAACGCCCTCGGGGGGCGCATTGGACCAAGAGGCTTTTGAAGCATCCAAGGTGAAGGGTTAGTATCTCCTGTGGTGCTTCCAAGACACCCCCATCCCGTGGCCAAGCTCACACTCTCCTGCTGGTCGCCAGCCTGGTGCTACCCACAGGGCGTGGCCAAGAACGTGACCGAGGAACAAATGCATGATGTCTGGGCTCTGGGAAGAAAGCGATTCCCTTAACGGAGCTGGGCATTTGCCCACATTTTCCTGATCTCAAGCAGGACCGATGGCCATTCACCCTGCAGCCCATGCACCGTGTCCCGGACGCTTTGCCACCCAGTTCCTCGTGTGCCAGCCTTCGTTGGCACATGTTCTGCATCAGGAGTCCACTGAATATGGCTGAACTGATCTGTAACACGAGGCAAGAAAGGTTGGGGACCCCTGGCTGCCCCCCCCCACACCCCAGTGCCTCAAATCACCTAATTCCCGTTGGAGGAAGATGGCTTCGCCCAGCACCCCACCTGATACCAATTTCTGTATTGATTGGGGCTGGGGGGGTGTGGGTGTATACAAATAACAGAAACTGACTCAAGAGAGTTTGTCCTGGACTGAATATTGCCCCCAGCTCCTGCCACGTTCATACTCACCTGCAACCTCCGAAGGTGGCAGATGAGTGAAGGCGAGGGCACGCTAGAGGCAGGTGTCTCCAGAAGAGGGAACTCACACAGGGAGGGGGCAGAGAAGAGGCCACGGTGCAGGCCAGCCTGGGAGACAAATCAGAGGCCTGAGGCCAAAGCCACCTGGGAGGAGGCAGCCCCTCCCCAACACCTTCACGCCAACCTTCTGGCCTCCAGAACTGAGAAAGAACAAATCCATGCTGGTTTTTTTTTTAACATTTATTTATTTATGCATACAAGAACTGGGGTACAGGTGCCTCCCCAATGGTGCAGCGGGTTTAGCACAGCACTGTAAAGCTGTCTGCAGCCACTGTAGCACCAGTTAGATTCCTGGCCGCCAGGGAGCTACCCACATGGCACAGCAGACCTCTCCTGTCTCGCCCGCTGCTCCCCTCAGCAGTGGATTTCAGTGGATCTCCCTGTTCTGCTCCCCACTCTGTCTCTGGTGAATCCTCTCCCCCTCTGATGCCTCTAGCCTGTACCCCAGTTCTTGTATAAATAAATAAATCTTTAAAAAAAAGAACTGGGGTACAGATTAGAGGTACGGGGGTGATAGGATTCACCAGAGATAGAGCAGGGAACAGAACAGGCAGACTGACTGACATACACTGCTGAGGGGAGCAGCGGGGAGACAGGAGAGGTCTGCTGTGCCATGTGGGTAGCTCCCTGGCTGGCCGGGATCGAACCCACGCTACAGAGGCTGCGGACAGCTTCACAGCGCTGCGCTCAACCGCCTGCGCCGCCAGGGAGGCCCATCCACCTCCCAAACATTTTAACCTTCTTTTTTAAATAAACTTTTAACTTTAGAAGAGTCTAATTTACAGAAAAGCTGATCGCGAAACTAGACTAGAGCCTGTCGCACATGCCCACGTCTAATTTCTCCTGTGGCTACGAGACTCGAGCATGTGTGGCAACCAACGAAACAAGATTGACACGTTATTATCCTCCAAAGTCCACCCTGCGTTGCCATCACCTTGGGCTTGAGCTGGTGTCCTTTTTCTGTCCAGGGGGCCTCTGACCTTCAATCCTCCGCTCCTCGGCCTCCTCTGGGCCACCGCAGCTTCTCAAACTTGCTTTATTTTTGTTGATCCCGCCCGTTTGGGGGAGAACCGTTGGGCGTTTTTGTCGAATGTTCCTCATTTTGGTTTATGTGTTTTTTTCTCACGACCAGACTGACATTTCTGGTTCTTGGGAGGAAGCTTACAAGGTGCCTCCGTCACCACGTCACGTCAAGGGTGCGGGGTCTCGCCCTGACCCTGGCTGAGGTGGTGTCCATCAGGGGTCTCCACGATACAGCCCCCTCGGCCCCCACTGTCTCCTTGTAAGGAAACCACCAGGTGCACCCACACTTAGGCGGGGGTTAAGCTGCTGCTCCTGTGAGCAGGTGAGGTGCCTGCGTCCTCCCCAGGGGCACGCGCGGAAAGCGAGACACCCGGGTCTTCTTCCCGCCCTGGCCGTCGGGCCGCTGGAGTCTGATGGGGCACGGGAGTTTGACACTTTTCCTCTGGGACCCCGAGATCCAGCGCTTCCCCACAGCCTCCAGTCTGCCCCCGCCTCTGTCAAGCGGGGTTTACTGCTCTGAATCGCTCTTCATGTCTTCGCTGTTCACTCACGACCAGCACACGCTCCTGCACCTGCGGTGCGAATCCAACTCGGCTTTATTTTGCTGCTCAAGGCGCCAGTTTTGGCCACAGGGAGCTTGTTCAGTTCACGACCAGGTTCCCGTCACCCCCTTCACCGGTCACCCCATCCCCGTGGGATTTCATTTCCGCTGCTCGGAGCCCTCTGTGCTTCCTGGCGCTGCTCGTCCATTTCCTGCCTCCATCCTGGAACCGTTTCTCCCGTGGCTCCCTTCATTGAGGAGATTATCCGAGCCCCAGAGCAGGGGCGGGGCACACTCACTGCCGCCTGGGCCCTACTGTTTTCTAGACCTTTATCCTTGGCAAGGCAAGGCAGTGAGTCTGTGACATGTGACACCGGAGACTTGTTAACAGGAGAAATCACCGCTCGCCACTCCCAGCCTGCCCAGCACCTGCCCGGCTCCGCCTCTCATCCCGCTTTCAGGCCAGGCCCAAACCCCCAGGCCGCTCTGCCCCCTCCTCCGGGCTGTTTCTAGCTGTTTCTATCCCACGTCTCCTGGTCGTTCCTCCAGCACGGCACCTCGCATGGGCTGTTCCCTCTGCTGTTCCTTCTGCCCGATGCCCTCCCCTCAGACACTCTCACAGCCTCTGTAGTCCTCAGGTCACGGTCTGGCCCCACGTCCTGGCCCCAGCCGAGCCCTGACGCCATCGGTCCCTCCATGCCCCCTCCCTGGCTCCCCTCCTGACCTGCCTTATCTCTCTTTGCAGCCTTAGAGCTTTGTGACACTGTAGCTTATTTTTCTTCATAGTTTCTCTTCCCAGTGGAGTTTAGGCTCAGGGAGAGAGGGGGTCCGCTGGTGCCTGCTTGGATCCCAGCTCTGGGTGTAACTGGCCCAGCTCCCCCAGGAGTGTTGCAAAGACGGGGTTACTCCCCTGTACCTGGGTGCAAAGGTGAATCCAACCTCTTGACCCCAGGTCCCGCTGCACACGACCCTCTGCATGGATCTCCAGCAGTGAACGTGTTCATGCGTCACAACCTGCTGTGGCTGCTATTGGGGAGAAGGTGGAAACAATACTCTTTCTGAGCACAGACAGGGCTGTTTGAAGACAGTAAGCGCTTAACTCCCGGCTCCTGGGCGTGCACTCGGCGGCAGGCGCCGCTGGAGCTCAGGACGTGCGCGCACTTAAGCCGAACAATGATCCTGAAAGCAGCCATTATTAGCTTCCCTCGCCAAGGGTGGAGAAATGGGGGACACAGAGAGGTTAAGTCACTTCCCTGAGGTCACACAGCCCCACTGTGGCGGCGCTGGGTGATTTGGCTCCAGGAAGGTCGCTCCTACCACTGAGCTTCACCCCCCTCTTCTTTGCCAAGACGAAAGCGCGAGGGCTAGAGCTGGATAATTGTTGCTCTGCCTGCCATGAAAGGACCCCCGGCAATAGGGGTTCTTGCCAGGACGGGGCCTGAAGGCAGGTATCTGGGGCCCACAGAGAAGGGTCTGAGGAAGCGGGTGCCTCCTAATTACACCCTGTGCGCCCCCTCCTGTCTTCCACGTGGCTCTGGCTGCCCTCTTTGTGGGCACGTATGAGTGTCAGGGGTGAAGCCCCTCAAGATGCCCCTGCATCGCGGGTTGGGTGGCTTTTGGACCGGGGACTTCTCCAAGAGAGGGTGGGGGAACTCAAGGAGGTAGCCCGGAGGCCTGCAGTCTGCCCCCAGCCCCCGCCCCCAGCCTGCTCCCACCACCCAGCCCTGCTAAAGGTGCCCGGGTGGGATCTCGGGAGCAGTGCGTGTTGACACCTCCTTTTAGGGTTGCTGCCAACGCCCCTCCGGGTGGGGTCATCCATGGGAACCTGTAGCTTCCTCCAAACCACACATGGCAGTGGGTAACAATAAAGTGTGAAAGGGATCAGAAACCGTGGGGAGGAAGGGAGAGGCGTGCAGACCAGGAACTTGGGGACTCAGGAGGACAGAACTTGGGTACAGTTAGCTGGAGCTTCCTGGCACCCCAGGCAGAAGCGGGGGATAAGCCCTATGGCACGGTTTCAGAAAGGAAGTGTGTGAAGCCCGGGGAAAGTGAAACTTCTGACACTGGCCGTGGCCCACGGCGGGAAGGTCTGGAGGCAGCTGGCCCCGCAAAGACTGGACCTTCCAGGGCCGCAGCGCTCTTGCCTGGGGAGCGGCGCGGATGAGATCGTCCTGGGGGCGCTGGAGGAGAGGGTGTGCGGCGCGTCTCAGCATGCCACACACCTCCTTCCTGAATATGACAAAACCCGACCTGAAGCGCCCGCAGCACCGACCTGAGGAGGCAGATGTGAACGTGCTCCTCAGCCGGGCCTCCCAGTGGAAACCAGGGGGCAGTGTTGAAACCTCTCACCCGGGCGAGGGACCGGCCCAGCAGTCCTGGGCAGGCTCCCCCCCCCCCCACCTCCCGCCATCGGATTCGCTTTGGTAAATGTCCACTTCCCTTTGGGTTCTTGGCTCTCTCTCCTCGCAGGGGCCCGGAGACCTCTGCCCAGGACCAGTTTTCTCAGCCTGGGGCAGGAGAGAGGCTTTGAGCCTCAGAGGCTTTCTTGGGAAGGGTGTTAGGTCATTCTCCCCCAAAGGGATTGTGGTGCCCCTGGTCTGCAGGTGCGCTCGTCTGCAGGTTGAGAGGCCACAGCTTGCACCCTAGAGCTTAGAAAACGACCATGCAGTACCCCACTCCTCTGCCAGGATACCCTCCGCTCCTCCCCTTGCTGGCCTCTTGGGTAGAAAGAGCCCCTCTTCCAGCCTCAGGCTCCTCTCTGTCCAAGGGAACAAGCGGGTGCTTTGCCTCCCAGACCGCCGTGGCCTGGGCGCGTGAAGCACTTCACTAGCAATCGCCTGGCTCAAATCCCCCCCCACCTTATCCTAGAGGCTTTGAAGCTGCTGTTGTGAACTTGGGGCGCGGGGGTAGTCCCGCCATCCTACACTTCCTACCCACAAAGCCTGGCGGTCGCCAGCCTTGAGCTCCAAGCCCTCGCCCGCCTGCCCCAGCCCAGGGCCCCAGCCCAGGGCCTCGGCTCCAGGGCTGGGCGCTGGGCGCGGAGACTGCAGGGGCCGCCTCTCCCTCTCCCACCCTCCGGGCTTTCTCCGGCCTCTGGTGGAAATTCTCTGGCGTGTTCACGCGGAAGGAGTGGGGGTTTTTATGAACTTTTGGTTGTTTTCCTTTGTATAAAGAGAAATTTTGTTTTGAAGCAGGACAAGGTGCCGTCTCCAGGCGCCCGGGGATGCAGCGCATCCAGCCCCAGGCGGGGCAGCGGCCGAGGGGCCGGGGCGGGCCAAGAGGGGGGCCGGCGAGCGGGCGGGAGGACCTGTTGTTTTTCCTGTTGCAAGTGAAAAGGAAACAAAGTGGGAAGTGCAGCGTGCGGGCTGTCAGCAGGCGGGCGCCCCCTCTGCGCCCCGCCTCCCCGGCTCGAGCCTCACTCGCGCCCAGCGCTGAGCGCCCTCCGAGGCCTCCGGGCCGAGCAGCCCCAGCCCCGCCAGGCGCCCCGGCACCGGTAAGCGCCCGCCTTTCGCTGCGTCGGGGAGGTGGGCAGAGGAGCACCGAGGCCGGAGACTTTGGGGGGTCTCGGGCGCCGTCCTCGTGGCGTGTCTCTGCGCGCAGAGCGGGTGCGCCCGGCCGGGAGAGACTCCCCGCGACCCGGAGCCCGTCCAAGGGGCGCTGCCCCCGCGGGGCGGCCGGCCGGGAGTGGGGCTGCGGCCGCGCGGGCGCCCCAGGCCGGCCGCGGGGTGCCGGCCCCCCCAGGGTCTGGTCCGCGCGCTCCGCGGAGCGCGGCGGCGGAGCCCGGGGCCGCAGCGAGGCGCCGCCAGACGGGAAGCGCTCGGCCCTCGCGCCCGCCCCGCGCCCGCCGCCCACGGAGACGCCCCCGCCTCGTCGCGGGGTGCAGGCTGCGGGCCCACCCCCGGGGGCCCCGCCGTGGCGCGAGGAGAGGGGCGCGCTCGGCCCCGCGCCCTGTGGCGCCCGGCGCGGGCAGCGGAGACCGGCGGCGGGCGGGGGAGCCCTGGGGGTGCTGCCCCGGGGTGGGGGGACCTGCGCCCGGCCAGGCGGGGCGCGCCGGCCCCCCGCGTGCTCACTGCAGCGCGACAGCCCCGGGGCTGCGGCGGAGCCGACCCGGCGAAGCCGCCTCCAGCCGCGCATTTCCGGCTCCTCTTCTTCTTTTTATTGCTCTTGATCTGAATGAGACTTTTTCTTTTTTAACTCGAGTTTCCTGTTTTTATTTAGCCTCCTCTGGGACCGCGGGAGCTGGGAACGCGCGCCCTGGCCTGGGCACCGGGCGGGGACCCCGGCTGCGCCGGCTGGGCTCGGGGCAGGGGAGGCCTGGGGAGCCCCCCAGGACCGAGGCAAGCGCGCTCCCGAGGGGTGAGGGTGGAACGGGTTTTCGGGGTCCGGGTGGGGCGCGACCCGGGGCGACCCACTTGCCAGGTCCTCGCTGGGCACCGCTAGGATCTGCCCTGTGTGGGGGGCGGCAGGGGGGCGGCTCGGCAGCCCCCCGCCGTGATACAAGTCATTCTGTTCATGTGCTCCCTGGAAGAAGGATCTCGAACCCTCCCCCGCCCCCCGACTGTCAAATGGGGGTTTCTTCACCCAGTGCAGAAACCCCAGTGCGCCCACTCTCAGAAATGCCTGGCACAGTTGCATGTGTGTGTGTGGGGGATTGGGGGTGTTAGGATGCTTTTGGGGTATTTGGGGACATTTCCTCTCTCTGGGTCTCCAGGGCGAGATTTCTTGCTCCAGAGAGACTTTGAAACGGAGGCTGGCCCCCCTCACTGCAGGAGAAGCCCCCCAGGCGGGTGGTGTCTGGTGCTGACAGTGGATGCTCCTGGGTCAGGTGTTTGCAATTCTACAAACTAGGAGCTGAGTGTTGTGGAGGGAAGTAAGACTCAGAAGAGTTAAATAACCTGCTGGTGCTCGCAGTTGGCGCGCAGCTGACTCGGAGGAAGGCAAGGCCCCCATCCTCTGGAGGTGCTGCTGTTCACAGATGAAGGAGGATGTTTCTACTAGTTCTCCTGGGGTGAAGGCGGGGAGACACGGGGTGTCCTTTCAAAGAGGCAACCTCAACCCCTGCCCCACACTCCTAAAGCTGACCACTGGCCTTTAGTCACCAAGTTTGATTCTGTGATAAGTGGGGGTGCAAAGACTTGACTTAGGAGGCTGCCACCCCAAACCAAGAGAGACAGGAATAGAACTTTCTTTTCTGTGCACTCCAGAGCTGAAATTGCCAGCACCTTGGGCCTGCCTGCCTGGTGCCCGCTGAGGTTGAGTCTCTCTCTTTTGCTGCTTTCAAAACCTCCTCCAAGTAATGCAAGACACCGGGGTGCAGGACTGGGGATGGCTCTTAAAACCTGCTCGGCGGTTGCGTGCTCTCCAGTTAGCTAAGCTCACCTGCTTCTGCCCTTGGCTCTCCCCACCGCTGCCGCCCACGCCAGCATTGGCCACTCTGCAAACAGAGATGTTTCTGGAATTGGAACAGGTGCCCCAGAGACTCTGCTGCTGCCCCTTCCCAGTGGGACAAGCAGCCTCAAGCTCTCTGCACCCCAGGCCCTTGAAGTCTGTCTTTGCATTGCCCTGTGGGCTGTGCCCTCCAGCTGTCCTAGCCTCAGCAAGTCTTCACTGCGTTCTCTCTCCCTGGGGGCGAGGGGCGGTGCTGAGAACAAGGCCGGCCAGCAGGGGGGTGCAGCCCTTGGGGGGCTGGTGGACACCCCACCACCATCATGAGACCAGCCTCACATGCTGTCGTGTCTGGGTGTGGAAGGAGCTGCTGGGGATGTGGATGGGGGTGAAGGGGTCAGTTCCTGCTTCACCTTGTTTTTCTTCAATTGCACAGTTAAAGGGAGAAGTGAATGTGCAACTTATGAAGCAATTCCCCTTTAGCTGCCTTAGTTTTCACAACCATTTTTGTTTAGAGAACGGTTCCCTCCCTCCCGGAGGCCAGCTGCTTCTGCGGGCCTGAGGGGGGCCTGCGGCCCCACCCAGTGTTTCCTTACTGTGGGACCTTAGAAAAATTCTCAGCCCAGAGGGAAGTTCAGCCACTCCCCAGGGGACAGTCGGGATTCCCAGCAAAGCTGTGGGAGGGGCCGCAGGGCCACAGGCCTGGGAGTATCGGGCACTGCCCCCCACCCCCAAGTCAAGCCGGCCAGGACTGAGATCTGATGCCCGCCGGAGGCTGCCCCCAGCCCGGCTGGTGCAGAAGGGGGGAAAACATTCCCATCTTTGTGCCCTTGTGGGTGTTTTATAAACGCTCAAGACTGCAACCCCCCCTCTCCTTGCTGCTCATGCTCACACTGAATTTTCTCTCATTTGGGTGGTGGAAATCCCCTGCCATCATATCAGAAATGCTGCCAGTTTCAGGATGGAAAAAGAAAGAAAGAAAAACCTGGGAGCCTCCCTCCTCCCTCTTTCCTTGTGGTCAGGCGCCCCAACTTTTACCAAATGATGGCCCATAAGTCCCCAAGGGCCCAAACCCTTCATGGAGTCTGGGGCTGGCCCGCAGTGAAAGTTCCCCTTTCGGCGGCACCAGCCTGAAGCGAACGAGAAGCTGCTCCTCCCGGGAGGGGTGAGCGGGGTGAGCCGGGCTTCTCCCCGCCCTGGTGCTTTCCAAGCCCACCTGCCTCCCAGCCAGGGGCAGCGCCCTGGAGCGCGGGGTGTGGCGTCTCTGAAGTGGCGGTTCAGTCAGCTTCTCTTTCACTCGTTTTGGGGGAAATTGCTCTCCACTCAGAAAACGCCCGCGTGGCTGCGTGGCGGGTGGCGGGTGGCGGGGACGAGGGCAGAGCCGTCACGGAAAGGGCGGCCGAGCTGCTGCGCCCTGGAGGAGCCAGGATTGATTTCCCGAGGCCGCCCTGGCACATGCCCACAGCATGTGGCTTAAAACAACAGAACATTATGCTTTCGTGCTCTGGACCCCAGAAATTCAAAATCTGGGTGCCAGTGGCCCTGGCTCCCTCCAGGGGCCCAGGGAAGAATCCTGCCTGCCTCTTCCAACTCTGCGCCTCTGACTTTCCTTGGCTTGTGGCCGCATCGTGCCGCTCTGGCCTCTGCCTCCTTGTCCTCGGTGTCTGCGCCTTTTTTCCTGTCTGTCTCTCTGCACCGTTACGGGAGAGAAAGGGAAAAGGAGAGGCGCCTGCGCAGTCACAGGCAGGAGGGAGGAGAGCTGCCTTCTGTCCCCTGTGAGGACACTGTCACTGGGTCTAGGGCCCAGGGCAGTCCAGGAGTCGTGGTCCTGGGGTCCTTAGCAGTGACATCAGGAACCGCCCCTTTTTCTCATAATTGTTTTTCCAAATACTTAAGAGGTTGGGGGTGGGGGCTGTTGAGACATGGACTTTTTTTTTTAAAAGATCTATTTATTTATTTATACAAGAACTGGGGTACAGGCCAGAGGTGCGGGGGGTGAGAGGGTTCACCAGAGACAGAGTGGGGAACAGAACAGGTGGATCTACTGAAATACACTGCTGAGGGGAGCAGCAGGGAGACAGGAGAGGTCTGCTGCACCCTGTGGGTAGCTCCCTGGCTGCCAAGGATCGAAATCATGCTGCAGAGGCTGCTGATAGCTTGATAGTGCTGTGCTTAACCCCTTACACCACCAGGAAGGCCCAAGAGATATGGACATCTTTTTGGGGGGAGTGTTGAGCACAATTATCTTTGCAGGGAGCCAGGGGTTCCCTGGGCCTGGTGGTGCTGGGTTCCCCTGGGTCTGGGTGACTTTAGCAAGGATTTCAGGGTCTCTGCTGCTCTGGCCTCCTTCCTTTCTCCCTTCCCCCAAGTTTGTGGATAGCAACTTTTTTTTTAAAGATTTATTTTTATTTATGCACACAAGAGCTGGGATACAGGCCAGAGATGCAGGGGGGTGAGAGGATTCGCTAGAGACAGAGTGGGGAACAGAACAGGCAGATCTACTGAAACACACTGCTGAGGGGAGCAGCGGGCGAGACAGGAGAGGTCTGCTGCGCCATGTGGGTAGCTCCCTGGCTAGCTGGGGATCGAACTTGTGCTGCAGAGGCTGCAGCTTGCTTCACAGGTTGTGTCTTAACCCCTTGCACCACCAGGGAGGATTGATAGCAGGTTTTTTAATAGCTGGCTCTCCTAAAGACAGCTTTCCCCCCTCCCCAGGGTCCCCTGAAAAGATAACTCTAGAGCTCAGGAGGAAGCCATTCTTCCTTTTCGATCTCCCTTCCTGCCTGTCCTTGGCCCAGCCCAGAGACCCCTTCCTCTGCCCCCGGCCACACGGCTACACTTCTAGGAGTTTCTGTGAAGCCACCCCTAGGAGAAGAGGGGACAGAGCTGCTTTGTCCCCCTCTCTGTCCTCTTGAGAGGCCACCATTGTGGGATGGGGCAAGTGGTGCTGGGAGGGATTTGGGGAGCCCCTATGGGGGAAGATTGAGGACACGGTGGGTGTGATGGGGTGCCCCAGGTTTGCTGGAGGGGCAGGACCTCTTTCCTGCCTCCCCCGGAGGTGGGGAGATTGCTTTGCTTTGCTTCGGCTGTGAAATCTGGGAGAAGTGTTTTCTTATCAATAAGGAAGCAGATCATCACACTGTTACTGACACTTGAAAAAATCACTCCTGTATGGGCAGGAGTGGGGCAGGGTGGGGTGGTGCACAGGGGTGGGGGGGCATCGCCATAGGGAAGAAAAAGACTGTCGGGGAGGGGGGGAAATGTCCCCCTGCCTCTGTGGGTTCTTCTTGGGCTGGTGGAGTAATAAAATTGACATCAGGCAGATTAGCAGGAGAAAAAAACCAATTTCATTACCTGCATATGGGGAATCTACACAGACATAAGGATTCCAACCCTGGCGGGTCAAAACGGGGGTCTATCTCCTGAGCTATAGGAGGGGTGAGGGGCCGGGGCTTAAACGGGGGGGGGGGGCGATGGGGAACTCCATGATGGAGAACAGGTGCCCTGGAAGTAACTAACTGTGTGCCCTCCTCTGTAGACGGCTGTTTAGCTAGTTTGGGGTCACTCCCCTCAAAAGGGTCAGGTAAACCTCCACTGGCCCCGAGGAGGCCTGTTGTCATCTGGGTTTGGGAGCTCAACGGCATCCAGGCACCTCACAAGGTGATTACGGTGACTTAAAGAACGAGGATTGCTTTGCTGGAGAGCCAGGAGAAACGTCTGCTCTGGCCCCAGCCCCTCGCCCCTCTCTGACAGAGGAAAAGATCAATCTGTCCTCAGCTTCTGCCCTTTTCCTAGTCGAAGAAATGATCACTGCTCCCTCTTTTGTGCCGAGAAGAATGTAGTTTGAGGGTGTCATCCAGCTCCAGGTTCATCAGCAAACATGTTGGCCCTAAGCATCTCATCGGTACGTGCAGAGCAAGGATGACGTCTCCCTTCTTCTCTGTCATACGAAGTCTCCCCTTCTCTGTCCTGACGCCCCAGGTTCTAAAACAGGATAAACAGTCCCACCCGCTCCGTTATGCTTTGGAACTTACAAGCACGGTCAGTTCTCCATACACGGTGATGACCTGGATTGTTTCTGCTTTGCTAACCTGTCAGAGAGTGTTTTGATGACTCGTCCAGCCCTAAAACCACCCACAGGGTTACCGGTTAGTTTTGTGCCCCAACTATAGAAAGGTTATTTCTGGAGAGAACCCTAATTCTCGGTAAGACCTCAAGTTTGCATTCTTCTAGGTAGTTAAGACAGTGGGGCAGTTTCTTGTGAGCCCGAGGTTCTTGACTGACCTGGATTCCACGTAATCCACACGCAAAGTCTCATATCTTGGGGACAACTGTCGGAACACGTCGGGGAGGCCTGTCCCGAACACCTCCAGTGCTGTCTTCGAATCAGCCAGCCTGGGTTTTAATCCCAATCACGTTTTATCTGCTTGCCCCTTCCAAACCTCCGAAGCCCCAGCTATCACGTCGGGAAAGCATGAACAACCACCCGCCTCTAAGATTTCATATATTGTCACCTGCGAAGCGTGTAAGCCAGGTGCACGCTGACCTTGGAGGAGCTGATGGCTCGTGGATGGTGCGGCACAGATTTATTCCAGGCTGCGCTGCACACGGAATCCCACCCACATAGATGACCGGCCACACGCACGGCTGTCGTTTCTCTGCAGCCTCGGGGCTTGGGAGATTGACCCTGTAGAAAGGATTCACGTTCTACGATACCTGCCTTTTTTCAAATATCTCCATCCTTAAACCATGTGTGACCAGATCGCCCCAGATCCCGTGGCCGCTGCTGCTTTGGGTAGTTTTTTTGTCGTTATGGGCATTTTTAATGAGCTGCAGCTAGGAGGCCTATGCCTTTTTGATTTTTTTTTTTTTTTAGACATTTGCGTACTTCACACTCTTTATTTTTTAATTTTTTTAAGTATTTCTTTTCTTTTCTTTTATTTATTTGTACAAGCACTGGGTACAGTCAGAAGCGCGGGAGGGTGAGAGAATTCACCAGAGCCAGAGCGGGGAGCAGAGAGAACAGGCAGACTGACGAAGTACACTGCTGAGGGGAGCAGCGGGCAGCAGGAGAGGTCTGCGCGCCATGTGGGACCCTCGCCTGGTGGCTGGGGATCGAACAGGCATTGCAGAGGCTGCGGGCAGCTTCGCAACCCAGCGCTCAACCACTGCGCCACCAGGGAGGCCCTGCCTTTTGGATCTTAATTTTTATGTTTCAATGGTGGTAAAATGTACCTAATAATACTGACCATTTTTTAAAAGATTTTATTTATTTTTGTATAGAAAAAACTGGGGTGCAGGCCAGAGATGCGTGGGTGAGAGGATTCACCAGAGACAGAGTGGGGAGCAGAACAGGTGGATCTACTGAAATCCACTGCTGAGGGGAGCAGTGGGGAGACCGGAGAGGTCTGCTGCGCCATGTGGGTAGCTCCCTGCCCGGGGATCAACTCAGGCTGTTGCAGTAGTAGTGCTGAGACTTAACCCCAGGCCACCAGGGAGGCCCCCATTCTGACCATTTTGAAGTATAAGGGTCTGTGGTATTTAGTACCTTCCCATTGTTGTACGACCGTCAGCACTGACCATCTCCAGAACTTTCAGGATTGAAGTTCTTGCCATTAAGAATAGCTCCAGGGGTTGTTGGGGAAAAAACAGCAATAGTCCACCATTCTCCACTCTCCCCCCAAACCCTGGTACCCACCAATCTGCTCCCTGTCCCTGTGAACCTGACCACTCTCAGTACATTGTTTAAGCGGAGTCACACACTATTTGTCTTTTGGTGACTGGCTCAGCCAAGTGCCCTCAGAGTTCAGCCACATTGTAGCGTGTGTCAGATTTTCCTTTTTGTGGCTGAATAATATTCCATCGTGTGGACACACTGCCCTTTGCTCATCCAGTTGTCAGTGCACACTTGGTTTGCTTCTACCTCTTGGTCCTGTGAATAATGCGGCCGTGAACACTGGTGTACGGATAACTGTTCCTTTGTATGATGGTTCTGGATTCTCTTGCATTGATCCCCAAAGTGGAGTGGCTGAATCGTGGTGACTCTGTGCTTAATTTTTTGCGGAGCGAGTCACGTGCTCTTGTCACTTGCTTTCCCCCTTAATAGGACTCGTTAGCATTTTCCTGCCTTGCTTCATGCTCTAGCCCCTTCTCACATGGGGACACCACACCATTTCCTCCAAAACCTGTGAGGGGCATGTACGTCACTTCCAGACACACACAACACACGCCTCATTCTCAAAGTACGGTAATTGATAGGCATGTGTCTTACCCCGCATTTGAGAATTAGTGCATCAAAGGCTTTGAACATTGTTATGGCTTTTGGAGCTAAATGGTTTTCTAAGAAAGATTGAGCCGCTTTATTCAAGTGATATATAATGGTTTCACAAACTCTGCTTGCATTAATATTGAAAAAAGTGTTTTGCAAATAGACCTAAAAGGCAATCATCTTATCTCTGTTCCTTTATTGCGATGAAGTCACAGAGTTTTTGTTTGTTGTGTTTCATTTGCTAACGGGAGGAGCAGCATGAGCTTTGCTGTCGTGCGATGATGCGGAGGTTAAATCCCTCAACTCCACAGCTGTGTGGATTCAGGTTCCCCCATGGCTGCCCCGCCTCCCTACTGTGTGACTTTGCGTAGATTACTTGCCTGCTCTGATCCTCGATTTCCTCGTCTGTAAAATGCAGCTAATGGGACGATTCCTAGGTTTGTTTTAGGATTATATGAGATTAGTTAGAAAGGGACCATCTCCTAATGCAGAGGCAATACTCGGTAAATGGCAGCTGGTATCCATGTTGTCGTTTTAAGTTTGAGTCTCCATCACCCTCAAGACTCCTCTTGTTTCAACGGGAGAGATGATTTACACTTAAGCTAAAAGGATTTGGGTTCGCATCAGAGATCGATTTTCCTGCAATAAAAGGTGGATGGTCCTAGAAGGGAATGGACGGTCCCTCTCTGACAAAGCGGACCCGTCCCTGGCTGCAGGCTGGACCCGGGTGTGAGCTCCTGGGGCAGCAAATGAACTGATGGGGTGAGGCTCACATCACTAAGAGATGAGGACTGCCGGGGGCGGGGGGCTGCAGAGAATCTCAGATCTTAGAGTTCAGCCCCCCAGGTCGGCTTCTCCACGACCCCACCCCTCCCAGCCCCTAGAAATGCGGGATAAAAACGTTCTGATGGTTGAGTCCAGAAATCTTGGTGTACGGTCTGCTTCGTGTTGTTCCGTCTTATCCACACAGAGAGCCCTTCATGCAGTCTGGGAAACTGAGGCAGGCATTTCGGGGGCACGACCCCATGACTGCCCCAGCTCTGCCCGCGGAGCTTCCCTCGCAGCCTCCAGAGTGAAGGGGCTGTGCTTCCCCGCCAGGCCCGGGCTGGGGACGGAAGTTGAGCGCACCAGCGCCCATCCTTGGTCCGCGCTGCTGACTGTGGCCGAAGAGGAAGTCAATGAAAATCAGGATCTTGGTCTAAATAAACTGCCTGGTGTGAGATTTCTTCTAGGGCCCCCCCCCCCCGCTATGTTGACTTTGACAGCTTGTAGGTGACCTTGGAGAGTTGCTTGACCTTTCTGAGCGTTGGGGATGTCGTCTGAAAACCGAGAAATCCATGTCTCTTACTAGATTGTTGTGACGAGGGAAAGTAAGGGCAAACCCTGCGGGAGGTAACTGGGCTCAGGAAGTTGGTGCTTTTGCTGGATGAATGATTTGCAGCTTCCTGGGAGCGAGTGGATTTCCAGTGCCAGGCAGCTTCTGCCTAGGTTGCGGGGTGGGTGGGGGGTGGTTGCTGGTTGGGGGTCAGCTTGGCTCATCTGCTACCTGGCTTGCCCTGTCCTCTCATAGCTTGTTTCACTGTGTGGGCCAGTTCCTCCTCACTCTTGAGTCAGATGGATGCTGTGGAAGATGTTTATGTTTTTCCCTGTGGCTTCCGCTCCTCACAGCGCGTCTCTCCAACATTCACCAGGGAATGTCCAGACCAGGTGACGGCCTAATGCCCCCTTTCTGCAGGTAAAGATGGGAGTGGCTTTGTCCACTGGTGGCAGCCTGTTCATCTCAGGTGTGTCAAAGTCAGAAGTTTTCATTCGTTTTCCTAACTCTCAGGGTCTGAAGGCGCTTAGGGGACAGAGCTGAGGACCGTGGAGGTAGATCTCTTCCTGGCCTTTTCCTTCCTCGAGTGGCAGGAGCTGCCCCTGGACAGGCTTACCTGGCTGGCACTGCAGGTCAGAGCAGGGAGGTCTGTGTCCAGTGACCTTGGCCATGGCAGTGGACCCTGGGCTGGCCACGCAACCTGTGAGGCCTGCTCCCATGAGCCCTTTCAGTGCAAGCTTGTGGGCATGTGGTGGGGATGACAGGTGGCTGGCAGTGACCCTGACCCCCAGGGGTTGCGTGACTCAGCCTTTCCTTCCCACCCCTCTGGCCAGAGATGGGACATGCAGGCCTCCATCCCCCAACCATGACCTTGCTTTGAAGCTCGAGCTTTATTTTTAACACGTTAATTTTACATTCTAGTCCGTGATAAACCGTGTTTGTTTTACTGTGAGGGCTAGTTTCTCCTCACTTTCGAGTCAGATGGATGCTGTGGGAAGATGTTTATGTTTTTCCCCGTGGCTTCCGCTCCTCACAGCGAATCTCTCCAACCAGATCTTGAAAAACGTGGATGGGGGCAAAATAGTCTGAAGGCTCTAGACATAGTCGTGACGAGAAATGCATGGGGCCCTTCTGTCTCTGTGTGGTTTGTTGGCTGAGTAACTGAAACTTTGGTTTAGGTAGAGAAATACTTAAATGCTACACCTCAAATGTAAACACTTTATTTCAGCCTAAAGCATGCAGGGGCACTTTGGGTCACTGATTTTGCTCCTGAAAGGTCAAGGGCTTTGGTTAAATTAGGTCTGGCCTTTTTAGATCAGGCTAAATGGGCAAGCGTGGTTCTTCTGAGGTTCTAGAATTCTCCCCAGGTTTCTGCTGTTGTCTCGCTGGGTCTAATTCAATGGAAAGTGTTCTCGTGATTTGTCTTAATCGAGTTTCTAAAGCATTCAGCTTTGTTTTCATGGAAACAGCTTTCTCTTCTCACACCCATTTTCCATCTACTTCCTTACCGTGCGTTGTTATGAAGGTGAACAGCTGGTGTGGCTCCCTTGGGGACAAGCGCAGCTAACTCTTTTTTTTATTTCATTTAAATATTTTTATTTATTTATTTATACAAGAACTGGGGTACAGGCCAGATGCACGGGAGGGTGAGAGGATTCACCAGAGACAGAGCAGGGAGCAGAACAGGCAGACTGACGAAATACACTGCTGAGGGGAGCAGCGGGCGAGACAGGAGAGGTCTGCCGCGCCATGTGGGGCCCTTGCCGGTGGCCTGGATCGAACCGGCGCTGCACAGGCTGTGGACAGCTTCACAGTGCTGCGCTCAACCACCTGCGCCACCAGGGGAGGCCGCACAGCTAACTCTTGCCAGCCTCAGTGGACAGGTTCGGGTGGCCTGGCCCATGAGGCCACCATGTTTTGAGGAGGGAACGGAAGCACCTCCCTGATTCTGCTAGGCAGGGGGTAAGATGGAGGGATCTAGCTGGGCCAGAGGTAGGGTTTGACCTAGAACCCCTATCCAAACCAGAATGTTCACCAGCGCGAGCACAGCAAACTCTAGAAGGAAGCTGGAGACCAGTTTCTTTTTCTGTGGTTCCAATGAGAAACCTTCATCCTCACGAGCTCTGGGTCCACCTCCATCAGTGTAGCTCGCTGGTTCTTTGCCTGCAACCCCCAAGGCGACCCTGATGAACGATGAGGAGGCTGTTGTTCTGGAAAGAGACTGGGCTGGTCTCAGAGGCTCCCAGGGGCAGAAGCGACCTGGAGACCCACTCTGGGGACCAGGGGGTGACACAGGGACACTCGCCCAGGAGACACTAGCCAGAGGATGCTGATGGAGCAAAGTGTTCAGAGCCAGCTGTATCGCCCCAAAGCTTGCAGGGTGTCTGCTGCTGTGCAGTCTCATGAGAACAGGGGTGGAGGACATGTCAGCCCGTGACTAGGTGGGGAGGTGGGGCTGAGAGCCAAAGAGTGGACCCCAGAAGAATGGAGTAGATAAGAGTTAGGTGGCTAAGACGTGAGGGGGGACCCATGTCCATCAGGACCCCCAGTGGCAGGGGATTAGTGAAGACAGAGAGGAAGAGAGAAGTAAAGTTCGCAGTTTTAAAAGATATCAGTTATTTGGGGGTGTTGATAGGGGGGGCCTAGATCTCCTGGGAATTATATGTGTGCTCTGTTTCTTGAATGTGTGTGCCTGTCTGTACCGTGCAGTTTAAATGGTGGCGAATCAATACAGATGAACGTCTATAAGGCAGAGATTTGCCAAAGGGAGGGACAATCGATCATCCCCCAGGCTAGAAATCCCACCTCCCCACGGCACCTCACCTTTTCAAGATTTGAAATCCTTTTGAAAATCAGGGACCCTATGCCCAGAAAAAGGCTCCTTAGGAAACATTTTTGTGTCTAATTTCAGGGAGTTCCTGGGCCTCCCCAAGTTGGTCGTAGCCTCTATTAGGCTGCCTGGCAGGGCTGTCTGGGTCTGACCACTGGCTTCTCTGCACTGTGAGATTCTGATTCAGACACAACCTCAAAGACCAGAGGGGACAGAAGACCCGACCCGGGGCCGGAAGGTGCTCACCCAGCCCCAGGGTCGGGGTCGGCTCTGAGCCCTTTCTGTTTTCAGTCCCGCCCCCCTCGTAGCCCGATGTGCTTGCTCCACTGCTGTTCAAATCCTTGTTTTGTCCTAAATGTGCTGCTCCTTTTGGGGGGCTTTCAATGACTTCCCTGCATCGTTGGGGATGCGCCACCTCATGGAAGCCCTGGGGCTTCCGGACAGTTGTGTGATCCCCATTCTGCTTGAGGGGCCTGAGTGTAAGGAGGCGGAAAAGCCAGTATAGGAGAGCTGGGGTCAGTCACGTGTGGAGGATGCAAAAGTCAAGGTCGTGTCCAGGCTCCGCTTGTCCGGGTCTTCGTGGCTGTAAGATCGGTCCGCAAAGCCCCCTTTGCTGAAAGGTCACCCGCACCATATCACCAAGACCCCATGCCACCATGTCCCATGCCCCCAGGTCACCATACCCCATGCCACCAAGACACCATGCCCCATGCCACCATGCCCCCAGGTCACCATACACCATGCCACCATGCCCCCATACCCCATGCCACCAGGTCACCATATGCCATGCCACCATGCCCCCATACCACAGGTCACCATACGCCATGCTACCATGCCCCCATGCCCCATGTCACCAGAGGCTTAGCTGCCTGAGACCTTAGCCCCTGGTTCTCTGCTCCGGGCAGTAGGAGGCTGGCCCCCCTAGGTGCTACCCTGGCTCGGGACCAGTGACCCTGCCTGGGTTCCTCCTCCTGCCTTGCAATGGACCAAACTCTGCTGAGCTGTCACGCACATACCGCACGCTCCCCTGGTGTGCGGCCGTCGCCACATCAGTAAGTATTTCCATCCCTCCAGAAAGGAGCCTCCGGCCCTTGCCTGTCATGCCCCGACTCCCGCCAGCCCCCGCCTGAGGCGCTGCCTATTCTCCTTCCTGTCTCCAGGGGAGGCCCGCGCTGGACATTTCATGCAGTGGCCGGCGCAGGGTGCCGTCTGTGCTGGCCGACTCTTCCCACTCAGCCGGGCTCCCTCCCCTGGGCCCTCCCCGGACGCCCACCTCAGGGAGGGCTGTGCGGTCACCGGCACTGATGGGGCTTCTGTTTGCAGCAGCCGGGCCGGTGCTGGTGATCTGCCGCTGCTGGAGAAATGCCAACGGGGCCCGCGTCTCCGCTTCTGGGGCGCAGGGGGGTGGGCACGCGGGTGTTGCACGGGTCTGGGGCTGGAGCCACCTGCCGGGCTTTGTTGGCAGATCTCAGTGACTCGCCTGCTGCAGGCCGGCACCTCCGTTCCTCGCCCCGGGGGCAGCGTGAGTGTCCTCACGATGTGGCCTCCGCGCCGAGCACAGAGAGCAAGAAAGAGTCAGAGTCAGGTCTGAACCTGCGGTCTCTGCAGCCTGAGCTTCGAGGTCCCCTGCCACCCCTTGGCCTCATTCCCTTGGCCACACAGACAGCCCGGCCACGACGGGACTCGCATTACGTGTAGGTGCACACGACGTGCCGTCCAGCAAGAGCACGGTCCCTGGCCACGGCCTTTTTTTTTTTTTTTTTTAAGATTTATATATTTATTTATGTGCACAAGAACTGAGGTGCAGGCCAGAGGTGTGGGATGAGAGGATTCACTAGAGACAGAGTGGGGAGCAGAACAGGCAGATGGACCGAAATACCACACTGCTGAGGGGAGCAGTGGGGAGACAGGAGAGGTCTGCTGCGCCGTGTGGGTAGCTCCCTGGCCGGGGATGGAATTCGCGCTGCAGTGCCTATGGCTGCAGACAGCTTTGCAGTGCTGAGATTTAGCCCCTTGTGCCACAGGGAGGCCCCCTGGCCACAATCTCATGTGGAGAATGGCCCCAGGAGCCCCAGGACCCAGCTTGTCCCCAAAGGGCCAGGGCTGCCTGTATGTCAGCTTGGGCCCCACGCCCTGGGCCTTTCCACCCGTCTGCCCTCTGGACTGGTGACGAGGGAGTGGGGCGTGTCGTGTACACAGCCTTGCGTTTGGTTCCCCCAGGTTTAGCCACTTCTGGTAGATGAATTCATGCAGGTGACCTCCAGGTATCTGTGGATTCTGTTTGCATTTCTCTCTCATTGATGAGCTGGTTTGGGGATTTCCTCTCATTGGGGTTCAACGGTGTTGACTCAAACCGGCCCCAGGCCCCCGCCCGGCCCTTGGCACTTCCTTCCCCTCCAAGCCAACAGTCAGAGGGGGAGCCCAGAGCCCTCCTTTCCTGGGTGGGCCCTGAGACCGTCTCGAGTCTTGGTAAAATGGACACGTACCACGTGCTGAAACCCTGGTCCTCGCGCCCTCGGTAGCCCGACCATCTGCTTTGAGACGCGGTTTCAGGTGGAGGTTGAAGGCGGCCTCTGAGCCCTGCTCTGCCCTGACTGTCAGACCTCAGTTTCTCACCGAGATGATGCTGATAACTACCTTGTGGGGTTGTCTTAAGGATTTACGGATACTGGGGCCTCCCTGGTGGCACAAGGGGTTAAGACACAACCTATGAAGCTGTCTGCAGCCACTGCAGCACGTGTTCGATCCCCGACCAGGGAGCTACCCACATGGCGCAGCAGACCTCTCCTGTCTCCCCGCTGCTCCCCTCAGCAGTGCATTTCAGTCAGTCTGTTCTGTTGCCCACTCTGTCTCTGGTGAATCCTCTCACCCCCCATGACTCTGGCCTGTACCCCAGTTCTTGTGTGCATAAATAAATAAATCTTTTTTTAAAAAAAGGATTTACGGAGACAGCATTCGCGGTAATGCATCACACCCGCTTAGGGGGCCGCACGCCTGTGGGCATTAGTGTGTGCGCTGAATCCGGGGCCAGCACCGGCAGCCCAGCCGGGGAGGAATCCAGGGGGAATCTCCAAGGGGCGACCAGCCGGGGCCTGGAATCCTGGCGTCCGCACTCACATGGGGCGTGAAAGGTGGGGTCAGACAGGACTGTCCAGCTGAGCGCCCACCCGGGGCTTCTCTCTGGGGGCTCATCACTGCATGTTGACTCCGGGCGCCCCGCACCCCTGCGGGCACAGCGGCCGAGAACAAGGCTGGAGCCTGATTCCCAACTGAGGCCGAAGCTGCGGGGCTGCTGATGGCCTGAAGTCTCGAATCTCGACATCCCCTCACTGCTGCTCACCGCTCTGATCAGGGTTTTCCCGAGCCCCCCAGATTTCAGGGGACGGGACCTAACACCACCTCTCCACGGGAGGAGTGTTCCAGAATTTGCCTCCGAGTGTGAAAACCGCCATGACAGAAGTAAAACGCATGTAGCCTCCGACCACTGTGAGGTTTGCTTCAGAAAATGCTGGCGGCTGCTCCCTCTGCTGGGGCCGTCGATATTGTTGTTAGTTTTAGTATCTCTTGGACTGATAGGGAGCCAGAGGCACTCACTGCTGCTTAACTCCCCCCTGGTAGTCTTAACTCCCCCCTGGTAGTCGGTGACCGTGTAGCTCGGGGATGCTGTCTAGTCAGCAGCGCTGGAGGCATTCTCTTCAGTGGCTTCAAAATTGGACCAACTTAAATTTTTCTAGCCCTTGCTTTCATTTTCTTTTAAATACATCTAGACGTTTCTCCAGGAGATTCTAGAAGATCTGTTTCGTGAGTCCTTATGTCCTTTCTCAGGAACCCCGATGTGTGACTCACACCACACCCTACTCTATTCATTCCAGGCACCCTGTTTGTCCCCTGGGTCTAATTTTCTTCCATAAGTATTCACAAGTGATATTTTCCACAAATGGGGGGGGGTGGGTATCTTCTTCTATAAAAGAGAGGAGGAAGCAGAAGTCTGGATGCCCAGGCTGCCATCCTGGCACTGGACCCCAGGAAGCAGCGGGGTACAGTGGGTAAAGGACACTCCCCTGCAGGCCCAACTGGACCCCTGAGTGATGCCACTCTACTGGCCAAGGTCGTGCCATGTGCTCAAAGCCCTTTTAAAATCAGGGAACAGACTCTGGAAGGACTGGGAAAATGCACCCAAATCCGCACCTAACTCCCCAGCTCCCCGTCCTCCCTTTCGCTGGGGGTCCCCTTTCACCACGACCACCAGTGGTTGGGGTGGACCCCACGTGGGCATTGCAAACAGGAGAATCCCTTTTTCTCTGCTGCTCTCCCCTGCCCCCCAAACTCCAGAAGCCTCAATTAAGACAGACGCTGGGTCTACGCTTAGGGAATTGGCAACAGAAAGAAGCTCCAGATTCTAATTAACTTCACTTTTTAACTACAGATGAGCCACATTTTGAGTTAACTGGGGGCGAGAGTCTGAAAGATTAATGTGGAGATGGCAGGAGACCAGGGGCCAGACACCCATGTCATTAGACTCTTCCTTGAGAGGGAAGAGATCAAGGGATCCAAGGGAGGGAAGACTATGCCCCTACCTGGAAATTCTCCCTTCGAGGAGGAACTCTTTCTAGAGTTCTCCTGTTTGCATAATTTAACTTTTCCCCCTTGTTTTTAGTTGCATCTTATTTTTTTTTTCCTGGCTATTGCCATCCTGGTCTTGTCCCTATTCACCATCTTATCTGATCACATCTAAAAATGCTGAGTGCCAGATTTGGATGGGAAGAGCCAAACAATTTCTGGAAGGTTGGTGGCTGGGATGTGGGTGGGCAGCTGGGAGAAGCTCCTACTATGTCTCGGTGATGTGTCCGTGTGGGGACAGGGAGAAGTGGTGACTGAGGGCGCTAACACACTTCCCTCTTACAGAGCTTCTGGAGCATGGCCAGGACTTAAAGAGGGTGGGGTGGGGAGAGCCGAGATGCTTTGCTGCCCCAAGCTTGGGAGCTTTTCAACAGGAGCAGCTCCTTTGGGCTGTAGCAAGTAGAGGGATAGGAATGCAATTTCTCTGCTCTGATTGTCTAACCATGGTGAAAGGAATTCACTCCAACCCTCCCCTGTGTTTCAGGACTTACTATACCTGGGCCTTGCAGGAGCACTCAGGGAACTGCTTTGTCCTCCCTCCGTGCCACCAAGCAGTTGTGGGAGGTTGAGCAAATGATTCCATCTCTTTGTGTCTGTTTCTCACCCGTGAGAACAAACTCTGATTGAGCCTCTATTACACGTGCCCAGGCGCTGTGGTAGAGACTTGCAGGGAGCTGTCTTAACTAATTCACTTCCTTTTTCCCCAAACAATGGGGTATACTGTGTATCACGCCAGAACTTCCCAGAGCAGTTTCGGTATGTCTCTGGAATCCAGGCAGGACGGATTTCAGTGGTTTGTGCCATTTCAAAGAAATTGGATTTTTCTCTTGTCTCCAGAGGAACCAGCATGCAACATTCTCAATCTGAACCCCAAACCTGATCACTGGTTCCCACTGCTGGTGGGTCCTTGTGGTTGAGCTCATCTTCCACTCAGACTGGTGCAGGAGAGAGGGAAGCCTGCAGAACTGGGCCCGGGAGCAGGGCACCCACTGGGGGGGAGGGGTATGCAGCCACCCAAGCCTGTCTGTCCCTTGGAAAAGCTCCTTGGTGGCATGGCCCTGTGAGGTCATTACCCCCCAGACGCGTGTGCTAGGGATACAGCCCTCCCCAGCCAGGATGGCTGGCAGAGAACTCCCAGCCCCTGTCTGCCCATCCAAAGTCCCACCGGAGGCTCATTTCTCACCTTGGGAAACCCCATCCTGTAGTAGGTCAAGGTTGGCCCTGCTAGGGGCTTCTCAGGCCCCATCTGCGCCTGGGATTACAAGCCACCCTGGGTTGTCTTAAACTGCTCCGTTCCCTAGCTCCCTACTGCGGCCTGGGGTGGGAGGAGTAGGGAGGCAGAGGCCTGAGCCCCGAGTTTGCCCTGGCTCTGGATCTCTCCTTGAGATACCAGTGAGCAGAAATCCCAACAGCATTGCTGAGTACCAGGGGTGGGGGAACCAGAGTGGGGTGGGGCTTTCACGAGGGAGCTCCTGGTCTCTGGTTCTGGTCACCCAGGCTCTTCCAAGATTGCTGGGATCCTCCCCGGTTTTTCCGCTTGCCTGTTCCCTGGTGATGCTGGGGTAGGGGGTGCTCCTGGGGGCTCCCACGGGCAGGCGGCTGCCTCATGCGCTCACCTGCAACGCTCCACGGAGGCTGCGCCCGCCCGCCTGGGTGAGCAATTAGGGCCACCAAGGAGGGGACCGCTTTTGTGCATCCCACCCTGGCCCTCTGAGCCGCTCGCACGCCCTCCGCCGCGCCCCCGGGCGCCAAGGGCTTCACCCGGGCTGTGGCGAGCCGGGTGCGAGCGGCTGCCACGACGTCCGACGCCCCGGGGCGCCGCGGCCGCGAGGCTGTGCAGGGGCGTGTGCGCGGCCCAGCGCCTCGCCCTGAGCTTCGGGTTCCTCGCCGCCCCCGCGGGAGCGCCACGCGCCCGGGCCGGCCGAGCGCCCGAGGGAGGCGCGCGCGAGGGCGTCGGGGCGTTTCGCGGACGGGGCTCCCGGTGCGGCCCAGGAGCCGGGAAAGCCCCGCTCACCTGCCCCGGCGGGCGGGGAACTCCGACGGGAGGCAGCCGGACGGGCACGGACGCGCTGGGCAGGAGCCCAGAGTCCGGCGCGGCCAGTACCGGGCGACCCCCGCCCGGACCCCCAGGCCGGCGCCCCGCCCTGGCCGGCGAGTCCCGGGAGCGCGGGGCGGGAGCTGCCCCGCCGGACCGGCGCGCTCACTGCGCGGGTGGCGCTGGCCGGGCCCGGCGCCCGTGCGAGCTCGGCCGGGGCCGCGTGCGCCCGCTGCGCGGCTCCGCGGCGGCCGGGGCGGGGGCGCGAACCCCACGCCGAGGGGGCGGCCCAGCCGGGGAGGGTGAGCAGCCCGCGCGCCCCGCGCCCCGCGGCCACCGGCGTCCAGCGCTTCGTCCGGCCTGGGGGGGAAGAATTTGCCGACGGTGCCCGCGCGGCCGCCTCGGCCCCGCCCCCCCGCCCGACGCCCCCCTCCCGGACGTCACGCCCCGCCCCGCCCCGCCCGCGCCGCCCGCCCCGCCCCGCCCCGCCCCCCCGCCCGCGCCGCCCGCCGTCCGGGCCCCCCCGGGCGCGCCCCTCGCCGATGCCCCGCTCCAGCCCCGGCCGCGGGGCTGCCCTCAGGCCCCCGCGGGCTCGCGCCGCCGCCCGAGGCTCGCGCCGCCCGCCCTCCGGGACCCGCCCGCCGCGTCCCCGGGCGACCGTCTCCGGGAGCGCGGCCCCCGCCCCGGCACCGACACCGGTACGAGCCCACCTGTGCGGCGCCGCGGGGTCCCGGCGCCCCGCCGCACCCGCTTTGTCCCCCGGGGCGGGGGCCGGGGCCGGGCCGCGGGCGCGGGGCGGGCGGGGCGGCGCGCCGGACCCGCGGGAGGCCGAGGAGGGCGCGCTCGCCCTGCGCCCCCCCGGGGCCGCCCGCGCTCCCCAGCCCCGCGCGGCCGCCCCCCTTTGTGCCTGCGGGGTCCGGGTGTGGGTGTCCGCGGCGCGCCCTTGGGGGCGCGCCGGGCCCGGGCGAGGACGCGCCTGTCCGGGGAGCTGTTTACTCGCCGCTGCTCCCCGCCCCCCGCGGCGCCTCCCGGCCGCCCCGGCCGCCCTTGACCCCCGGCCGGAGGGCGCGGCACGGGCCCCCGGGCCGGCCGGCGCGAGCCCCCGAGCCGGAGCCGGACCCTCCTCCCGCCGCCGCCCCGCGAGCGCCGCCGCGGCGCCTCCCGACCTGGATTCCTGCGCGGCCCCGCCCCGCGCCCCGCGCCCCGCGCCCCGCGCCCCGCGCCCCGCGCCCCGCGCCCGCCCCGCGCCCCGCGGCCCCGCGCCCCGCGCCCCGCTTTGTCTCTCCGCCCCTTCCAGCGCCCCTCCCCGCGGGCCGCCGGCGCGCCCCGGCCGGCTGCCCGTCTCCTTCCTCCGCGGCCAGAGGCGAAGTTGTTCCTTCGCCGGGCGCCCTCCCGCGTCTCTCGTGGGGCGCCCGGGGAAGCCCTTGCCACCCTCCTTTGGACGCCGAGCGGAGGGGCCCCCAGACGCGCCTTCCCGGGCTCCCCAGCCGGGTCCCGGGGGCGTCTCCAGAGGCCACCTGGCCGCGGGCTCGGGAGTCGTGGTGGAATCGACACGGTTCCCGGTGACTTCCTGGGGCCGGGCTTTTTGTCTCCGTGAAGCCAATGATTTCGGTTCTTTGCTCGTGGGCGCCCCACCCAGCCTGGTGGGTGCCTCGTGGGTTCGGGGCAGGAGCCCCTGCCTTGGAGGTCGCTGTGCCGGGGCCCAGGGGGGCCAAGGGTGGAGCCACTGCTGGAGCCCGGCTGGCCTTCAGGTGTCTCTCCCTTCAGAAGCCGCCCCCAGGGGACGGAGAAACACCCCAGAGGCAGGGAGTGGGCCCCGCCCTCTTGCCCGCTTTTCCATTCCAGCCGGGAGGGGGGAACTTTCCCCGAGGACGCCACTGGGTGTCGGCGGGAGCCTCAGGTTCCCCAGCCTGCTTTTGTGGCCACTGAGCGGAGCTGGGACCAGGCTCGGCTCAGATCACTTTGCTGCCAACAGCCCAGCGAACTAGAATGACCTGAGTCATCTGTCTGCGGACTGTCCCTGCCTTGGACCCTGGAGCACGCCTGGGGTTGGCTTCAGAGCCACCAAAGGGAGCAAGGGGGGTGGCACCAATGCAGAGGATGGGAAAGACACCCCCCCCCCAAGCAGCATGCAACTGAGGCCAAGTGGTGGCTTTTGAGTAAAGTCTGGTTGGAGGAAGCTCAGTTTCCAAGATTCTCTTTTTACGTTTTTTTCTTTCAGATGGATGAGGAGCTCAGAGGCCGCCAAGGGCAGAATGAGCGTCATCATCGATTTTACAGCATCTGATCCGTCAGGAAGAGACGCTTCTGCTGCAGGTCTTTCTTATTCCACCCCAGAGAGGTAGGTGGGGGGGACGGAGACCAGCGTGGGGAAGAAGAAGAGGCGCTGTCGTGCTCAGGGGTTAAGCATGTGAACAAACCCCGCGCCGCCTGCCTGTGGGGCCACAGGAGACCCTCCCTGTAGGGCTGAAGTCTTCCAAAGGAAGAGAATGACCCAAATCAGTGTGAGGCGCCGGGGAGGGGGGAAGTGAACTAGACCTCGGTCAGCTTCCCAAGAGAGGATGCTGCTGCCTGGGAAGGAGGGCATGGCTTGGCTGTGACACACCCCAAGCCGGTTATTAAGTTGCAGTGTTTGGCGTTTGGCTTGTTCCGGTCGTGGTGGAGCGGGCTGGCCTATGTGGGGGAGAGGAGTCAAAATATTCCTCAAAGGAAGTGGACTGAGTGTTTGCAAGTCGCTTTTATTTCTCAAGGAGTCCTTAGGTGGAGACACGGTTTCTCCTGAAAGTTAACAGTCGCTATCAGTAATAGGATCTTAAACTTCTAGAATGTTAGTTTGGAAGATGAAGGCTGTTTTTTCATCGTGCAAACGAAGACAGAGGTCGCAGATGGACAGGGGCTGGGCATTGGCTAAACACCCCCCTCTGGAGTCCAGAGGTAGCTGGGCGTGCCTAGCGAGCTCCCAGATTGCTGGGCCTGCAGTCCCCTTTGCGCGCTCTGTGGGTACACGTGGGTGTTGGGGGTGCTGGGGGTGCAAGGCGCGATTCTCGTTGTCCCAACACTGGAGCAGCAACATCACTTCAGGAAGGGAAGGGGCATGAGCTTAGGATGGGGTGTCATCCTGGGAGGCCTCCCCACCTCCTTTTCTCTAGATCTTTGCTGCTACTTTCTGAAATTCACTGTTGAGGGGGGTCTCTTTTAAAAGGTCAAAATATTAAATTTAATCTATAAATCACATAAAAGCAGAGAACCACCGTGGTAGAGGTAGAGTCAGGCGCAAAATTCCATTCAGCACCCTGTCCCACTCCCGCCACCCTCAGAAGGGTGAATCCTGGACTCCCCGAAACAAGGTGAAAACCATGGAGGTTGTAGACCTGTGAGGAGGGCAGGGCTTGTTTCTTCTGCATAACCGCTTCTTGTTTCAGAAGCGCTCTTCCAATGGTAATTAGTCCCCATGCTTTTTACTTACACAAAATGCCCATTTACTGGCAGAAGTTTGCAAAATACAAAAAGAAATTGCAAGAACTTGTTTATAGTCACCCCCATAGTCCTAGAGAGTCTTCTGTGTGTCCCCCGCTGAGAGCAAGGGGGAGCACTTTTGAGACTTGATTTCTCCTTATGGTCAGATATTACCACGGGCCTCCGCGCGAACATGCTGACTGGACACGCGTGTCTATCTCTGTTCCGTTTCAAAATGGGATTAAAGGGGTGTGAGCAAAACTTGTGAAAAGTGGAAAACGGTGAAGAGAAGCCACTTAAAGATTGCCACGGGCTGTGGGGGAGCAGGCCGATGTGTCCTCAGAACCCACCACAGACTTGAGAACTGGGCCTCCAGTGTATCCCTGCAGATGGGGGACAGGATGGGCTGGAAACAGGAAGGTGGGTTGAAAGCATGTATTAATTAGATCCACAGATTCCCTCTCAGCTCATGTGGCCATGTGGCTCCGTCCTCTGCCCCAGCAGAGAGTGGCTGGCTTCCTGGAGGCAGTGTTCTCTTAGAGGGGCTCGGGCAGGGTGGTGAGAGGGCAGCTGAGAACAGGGGCAGGACATCTTTTTTAGTAGCTTCCTTCAAAGGGATACGAAAGGTGGGGAGGGTGACATTTTTGAAAATTCATGTATCTTTAAAAATCTTTCTTAAGCCAAGAAAGGCCAACAAATGGTGCAAAGTGCAATGTCTCTTATTCTCTTTTGACTCAGCTCCTAATGACTTTCTGTATTTCAACTATGACTTTAAGTCTTGGGAGTGAGGAGAAAAAACAAACACCCACTCCACCACGGGAATTGAAAAGTACTCACTTCTAAGCCTGTCTTATAGTTAGGGCCATAGTCTGGGCTCCATTGATGAGATGACAGGGAAGGGACGAGGGATGGAGCAGAGGCTCTATCCATATCAACAACACTAAAGGGCAGAAAAGTCAAGTTCTTGGCACAGAAATGGCAACAACACAAACTGGCACCAGTACTCAACAGTAGCAGCTTTGCCATCAGACGTGATTTTGTATTGTGATCTCCACATAGCATACTACAATTATATTTCTTTTTTTTTAAAGATTTATTTATACAAGAACTGGGGTATAGGCCAGAGGCATGGGAGGGTGAGAGGATTCACTAGAGACAGAGCAGGGAGCAGAACAGGCAGACGGACTGAAAACACCGCTGAGGGGAGCAGCAGGCGAGATGAGACAGGAGAGGTCATGCGACATTTGCCGCACCATGTGGGTATCTCCTTGGCCGGCCAGGAATTGAACCGGCGCCGCAGAGGCTGCTGACAGCTTCACAGTGCTGCGCTCAACCCACTGCACCACCGGGGAGGCCCGCATACTACAATTCTATTTCTTTTCTTGCTCAACTTTCTGTTTTTCCTGAAGTTGATAGTTGCCTCATTTTTTTTAATATAAAACCTTATTGATTCACCAGTGCCTCATCTTTTCGTTTGCTTTATTTTTGATGTATCAGTGACTAAATTTTCCTCAGTTCTCCAATAGAACTATGAAATTCCTCACAGTGCTAATATCAGCTAATCTCTCAGCTTCTTTCCTGCTTGATCAGTGAGAGTTTACGACTTTCCTTGCAACCAGGAACTCTGACTGAGAGAGAGTGGTGAATAGAATTCCTGTGAAAAGTCCCAATACTACTCCCGGACAGTTGGTCTAGAAAGCAACGAGCCCAATTTGGAGCAAGATAGCTGAGGCCCTCAGGAGGAAGAGTGCCAAGAAAAAACCAAAAATGGAGCCGATAGGTTATCTGATGTTTTTTTTTTTTTTAGTATATGTGCTGCCGAAGCGAGCACAGGTTATCTGATGTTTTTGATGTATTATAAGTTTTATAGTTTTATTGCCATGTGGAGAAGAGTTACATAGTTGTACATAGAAAAGAAAATTTAAAATAAGGCAACTTTTATTTTAGGAACTATAGTTAACTCTAGGAATAACAAAAATTTGAACAAGAAAGGAAATAAAATCAGAGTACACCATATGGCTTAACTTTGAACAATATTTACATAGTCATGATGACATAAGCACCAAAGACTCATTAGCAAAAAAGTGATCACGTAGCTATATTCAGAAGGTGGTAGACAGGCTGTGTGTGTATTTATGTGTAGGAATGTATCAACTCACCTACGGGAAGAAGTTAAATGTAGACAAGAAATATAAGTGTAATCCTGTTATTCAGAAATGTAGATATTAAAAACTCCCTAAGTCAACTGAAACTGGTTGGTGGTAGTATGTTTGGTTGTGGAGGTCAGGGAATAGCTCAATGTTTTTTCCCCCGCAGCATTTTAGTTCTAAATTATATTTTAAAATCAGGTGCTGATTTTAAACTTTCATAAGAATTAAAGCATAAGACGTGTTACTATGAAGAATGCCATCATCCACGCATAACCTTGCTATTTTCTTTTATTTCATGCTTGTTACCCTAAATGTGTGCATTTCGGTTTCACTTAACGTGGGGAATGTTGCTGGGCTTGTGGTACACACAGGTGGCATTTTACAGACAGTATCCACTGCCACTGTATATGCACATTTACTGTCACTTATTTTCAGTTTATCTTTTTCACCCACAGTACCACAATGAATAACTTGGCATGTAGCTTTTAACAAAAAAATTTACCTTCCTTCCTTAGGACAATCCCTAAATTTCCATAATGACCAGATTTGAGTCCTTGGGTCTTTCTCCTGGTTTTTAAAAAAATTAATTGATGGGGGGCCTCCCCGGTGGCGCAGCGGTTGAGCGCTGGGTTGAGAAGCTGCCAGCGGCCTCCGCAGCGCCGGTTCGATCCCCGGCTGCTCCCCGGCCACCAGAGGAGGGTCCCACATGGCGCGCAGACCTCTCCTGCCGCGCCCGCTGCTCCCCTCAGCAGTGTACCTCGGTCCTTCTGCCTGCTCTGCTCCCCGCTCTGGCTCTGGTGAATTCTCTCACCCTCCCGTGCTTCTGACTGTACCCAGTGCATGTATAAACAAGCAAAGCAAACAAACAAATAAATAAATAAACATGCCTCTATTAAAAAAAAATTAATTGATGGTTATTTTAATTTAGGGGTTACATTTTTAACTCCTCCATATGTGTACTTGTTCCAGTCACACACTGAACCACTGTGCCAATACCCTGTCTACTTCTTTCCCTGTCCTCTTCTCCCTCCTCCCTGTTCCCGCTGATAACCAGTAAATTTTTTCATTAAATCTAAGATTTGTTTTTCCTGTATTTTGCCTGTATATGTTTTTTGATTATTTATATTCCACAAATGAGTGAAACCATCTGTTATCTGTCTTTCACTTCCTGAGTTACTTCATTTAACAAGATCACCTACAGGTCTATCGAGTTCATCACAAAGGACACAATTTTATCATTTTTAACAGCTATATAGTATTCCATTGAATCTATATTCCACAATTTCTTTACCAGTCATCTGTTGATGGGCACTTAGGTTGGTTCCATGACTTGGCAATAGTGGACAGTGCTTCTGTGAACAAAGGGGTACATAAGTCTTTCAGTATTAGAGTTGTCATGTTTTTTGGATAAATACCTAGCAGAGATGTTGCTGGATCCTCTGAAGTTTCCGCTTTTCTTTTCTTAAGAAATCTCCATACCAGGCCTCCCCAGTGGCGCAGCGGTTGAACACTGGGCTGCGAAACTGCCCGCACCCTCTACAGCGCTGGTTCGATCCCCGGCCCCCGGCGAGGGTCCCACATAGCGTGCAGACCTCTCCTGCCGCCCGCTGCTCCCCTCAGCAGTGTACTTCGTCAGTCTGCCTGTTCTACTCTCCGTTCTGGCTCTGGTGAATTCTCTCACCCTCCCGCACTTCTGACCGTACCCAGTGCTTGTATAAATAAATAAATAATCTTTAAAAAAAAAAATCTCCATACCGGTTTCCATAGAGACTAACCAGCTTGCATTCCCACCAGCAGTGAGTGACAGTACCTTTTTCTCCACATCCTCACCAGCATTTGTTGTTTCCATTCTTTTCCATTCATTTGATGTGTGGTGTTGCTGGGCTCCCCCGGGGGGCCGTGAACTGAACCTCACAGAAGATAGTTGGGATCAAACTCGTTGGGTAGTTGGCTCATTTTTCCCCCTGATGGCAGCAGGAGTCAGTTCTTGCTTTAGAACAGAATTTCCAGAGACCTCTACCTCTCGTTCTTTGATGTCAGACTTGGTTTTCCCCCATTGAGGATTTTTTCCTTTTTCAATAGTTAAATAAAAATTACTGTCCTATTAAATAATGTAAGCTCAAGCGAGACATATTTAAAATGGGAGCGAGCAGAAAAAAGCGAGAGAAGCAGGAGACAGAAGTCAGACAAGGACAGAGGGAGCAGCGCTGGTCCTGTCCCCAGCCCCTCTCACATGAATGTGGGGACACCCACACTGCACTTTATCATTTCATCCCTTCCTGTCCTACACCCTCCAGCCTCTTTTCTTCTGTGGCAGGAACTGAGGGTGTCAGACAGTCTTGCAGACAAACCCCTCCTCACTCCTAGGCCTGTCTTCGGGATGGTCTACTGGGCTGCTGGGGATTTCTTTCCAGTCCCCTTTTTGATCACGTGACACCCCAACCAGCTGACCCCCTCTGACAGGAGCTGTGGAGCAGAGGACAGCAGAGATGCAGCCTGCGTTGGAATTTTGGGGCCTCTCTTGCCAAGACTGGCGGCTCTGGCAGACTCCTTTTGTTTGTTTATGCATACAAGAGCTGGGGTGCAGGCCAGAGGTGTAGGGGGGTTAGAGGATTCACCAGAGACAGAGAAGGGAGCAGAACAGGCAGATCTACTGAAATACACTGCTGAGGGGAGCAGCGGGGAGTCAGGAGAGGTCTGCTGCACCATGTGGGTCACCTCCCTGGCCAGGGATCGAACTCGTGCTGCAGTAGCTATGGATTGCTTCACAGTGCTGACGCTTAACACCTGGTGCCACCAGGGAGGCCCTAGAAGTCATCATGTTTCCTTTTAATTCTTTTTTTTCTTCTCCTATTAGCTCCTGACAGTGCCTTTCCCCCCCACACCCTCACCCCCATCACCCCCACCCCCACCATGGGCATCTGGAACAAAGATGCTTCACGTAAATACCTGCTGTGCGAGTGACTAAGCGGGGCTGGCAGGAGCCTGCACCCTCTGGGCTGAGGAGGGTTTCCAGAGGATGTGATTGAAGGATCTCTGGGCTTCTGGCCACCAGAGCAGATGGTAGTTTCTGGAAAGCTCTTTTAGGGCAAGTGTCTGGGAACTCCATGGGGCTGGAGCCTCCAGGTCAAGCCTCTGAAGTGTCCATATGAATCTACCACCTTAGTTGGGCAGCAGGAAGGTGTCAGTTCTTTGCCACGGGTGAGTGGTGGGCAGCGGACACTGACTAGAAGCTCCCGTGAGCCTAAGAAGCTGGCAGAGCAGCCCATGCAGATGCCACGGTGTGGGGAGCCCATCCACGTGGCCTGGCTCCCGTCGCCGGGCTGCTGGTCTCGCATGGCCCTGCCTGGGTTGATGACAGATACTTGGACGATGTGGGTCACCCGCCTTCAAGAAGTTTCTATGACCACGGCTCCTCTCTTGACCTATTGGGGTTGTCATTTTCAGCTCTGAAATTCAAGAGTGGGACGGATGTTTTGTCCTGAAATTCAAGAGTGGGGCAGGTGTTTTGTTCAAGAGTGGGACAGATGTTAAGAACAGGAACGTCTGTGTCTTCCCAGATGGGTAGGAATGGTTCCGGGGGACCCTCGGACTCTTGCTGCAGAGGTGACACCCGAGGGTGCGTGGCAGGCGGGCCAGGGTGCCGCGTTTACCCTCCGCCCCTCCCTGCTGCCCATCCTTGCCCAGCCTGCTGAGCGTGACTCACGTGTCCCCCAGAAGCCGCTTCCCGCAGAGTGTGACTGTGGCACCAAAAAGGGCATCTTTGTGTTGACTAAGTCTGGGCAGTGGCTCCTGGGGAGAGCAGAGCCCCGGCGCATTGGTGACAGCCGCTGGAAAGATGCGGGAGACAGACAGACCCTGGAGACGCCTGTGCAGAGCCTCTCGATGGTGGCGCTTCTAAGGGAATGAAGGGGGACCGTCCAGCCCTGAGCTCGTGGCAAGCCGCTGGTCCGCAGCTGTGCCAGCCGGGGGGCTGTTCCTTAGAGGGGTGCAGCTTCATCCCCAGTCTGGAAGAAGCATTTGTGACTTGGGGTGCTCCATCCCCTGCGCACCCTCCTCTCTTATGAATAAGTTAGGGTCCCCTGGAGGTTCCCTGCGGCTGGTCGGCTGGTGGTGGCGTGAGCACGTCTGTGGGAATCTTGGGAGAAACTCTTCCGCTGGCTGTTTGGAGCCCCTCGAGGGTCACAGCTGGACAAACTGTTCTTCAGCCTGGGCCAGAGAAAATGCATCAATGGCACACATGAAAACAGCGGCCCCCGGGTCTTGAGGGAGACCAGGCCCTGGCCCTGCCGTGTCCCGTCTCCCGCAGGGCCCGTGCTGGTGGGGAGGCGCGAGGCGCGCGGTTCCTTTCTCGCCCGTTTTCTTCACTGATGTGCTGCTGATTCACGTTGCACACAGAGGGTTCTGCTTCGAGATTCCAGAAGGCTCAGAGCCAGGAGGGATTGGTCAGCCTTTGTCTTTGATGGGTCCATGCTGGTCGGCAGGGTGGTCCCGGCCTGCCCAGACCCTCTGCCTCGGGGCCCTCTCCTGTCCCGGGGCGCTCCCTCGTCCGTGACCTGCTTTCCCCAAGTCATTTCTCTGGGACTCTAAAGCGCTCTCCCGGGCACCACACTGGGCTCTGCCCCTTGGCCGACTTCACTGCTGTGCCCGATAAGCAGCGCAGGTGATGGCGCCTAAAGCCGCGCTCTTGCTGCTCCGCTCCCCCAAGTCGAGTCCTCCCCTGCGCTTCCCCACCTTGGTAAATTCCCACCAGTCTCCCCAGCCCAGTGGGGCCCTCATTTTCCCTTCACTGTCCCCTGTCGGATCTCACCCAGCTCCTCAGGAGATCCGACGCCCTGCCTGTCTCCAGCTCCAGCTGCTTCTGCCCACCTGCCCACGCCTGCCACCCTCCCACGCCCGCCGCTCACGCTTCTCGCCAGCCGCCCCGGGCAGGCAGCCGCGCTCGCTCCCTGCGCAGGTGGGACCCTGGGGCGCCTGGCCTAAACCCTGTGGACTGCCACGGCTCTGAGGGATCCCGGTGCCTCCCTGTTCTCAGGGCTGTGGTCCCCACACACCCCGTCAACTCAGCTCACCCCACCCCCGTGTGTGCAGCGGCTGTGGTGTCCACCTTCGGCGGGGATTTTTTTTTTCTCACCAACATTACAGTGAAACGACATTGAATGAAGACACGGTCCGAGGACCGGCGGTTCACGCGCCGCCTACTGCGTCCCCCAGAGGCCGTGGGCCGGGGAAACTCGGGGTCTGAGAGCCAGGCGCCGAGTCCCGCCCGGACCACTTGGATGGAAGGCCTGGCGCTGACGACTCCCCGGCCCCCAGATCGAGACCCTGGAAATGACCAGTGTCGAGAGCCCCCTTAGGATGCGCTCCAGTCATTGCCCTCCCCAGGGAGCCCCTCTTTCGTCTTTCCCCCCAGCATCGATCAGTTCTGCCCATCGGCCAGCGCCGCTTCTCCGTGCGCTCGGGCTGGCGAGGCCTGGTGCTGGCCTCTTCCGCTCGGGCTCATGTCTGCGAGGCTCGTGCTGCGTCGCGTTTCCATTGCTGTCCTCGCTATCACTCGTGGGCCCCGGGAGAGGAGGCACCATTCCCCACCGCCTGGCGTGGCTGTGTGCCCGCGGGTCGTCCCCCGGTGCGGGCTGTGGGGCAGCGGTGCTCGGGACCCTCGTGGACACATTTGGCTGCGATCCCGTCTTCACTCGGTGTCGCTTCCCCGTAACCTGCTTGTGTTCCGTGTCGCCTCCCGGAGCGTTGCTGTCTCCAAGAACCTGGCGCTGACACTCAGCGAGGACTCACTGGACACGCTTCTTTTGGGTGCCCACCGCAGGGGTGGGGTGCTGGGTCACCCCGCATACGAGTGTTCAGCTTTTGTTGATACTGACACTTTTCCAAGGTGGTTGTACCAATTTGCATTTTTGGAACGGGCCTGCGTTCCAGGATTAGCTAGCATCTGCGTCTCCTGCGTCCTGGAGAGACGCGCCTGGGCTGCCTCGGGGGTTGGGGCTGGTGAGCAGCTGCATCCTGGGTCCTGGGTCCACAAGGAGGAAGAAAGGCCCCCCTTTCTCCTGTCCCATCCTAGATCCCTGCGTCCCAGATGCCTGCACATTGTTGAAAGCTGATTTCCATAACCCTTAGGGATGGGCAAGTCAAGGGACAGTTTGTCCGGAAGCCCCTTCCCTGAGCCAGAGTCCAGGATGCCCATGAGCTCACCTCAACCTCAGGCCAGAGGTGCCCCTGACTCCCTAAATTCAGCCAGCCATGGTCAGTGGGTGCTCCAGGATTCCTGACCGTCTACAACATTTTGAAACAGAAAGGAAGCCTGGCCATTCTCAGAAAGAGGAACCTCAAGTAGGATGTGGTTTTCTAATCAGGGGAAGTGGATCCCAGCCATGGTGACACGGCAGTACAGGGGCTGCGCGGATGTTGGGCAAAACAGCTCCTGCATCCAGCCCAGGGCACCCCCGGGGGGGGGGGCAGGCAGCCAGGCCAGGGCTCAACTGGGGAACCCCTGGGGGTAAGAGCGTCTCCCTTAAATTCAGCATGTCCTTTCAACATTTTCAAAGGCATTTAAATCTGGGAGGATGTGATCTTAGGGAAGGGAAGTATTTTCTAAAGAATGAAAACAAAACATCAAGAAAAAGATGCATCCATTTGACGACACTGAAAAACGTCTTGTGAGTCAAAAGGACACCATCGAGTGGAAAGGCCCCTAGCACCCGGGATGTTCTCAACCCACGTAATCAACAAAGGCATTGAGCCTACAGTAACCAGAGATGCCCCACTGGCCAATGAGAAAAAACCCCACAGACACATGGACAAAGGGTTTTAGTGGGCTATTGGCAGGAGAGAGGTGTTTTATGGGTAATCAGGAGAATGCAAATGAAGCTGTGCATCAGGATAAACAGCCAACCATGCCGAGTGCTGGCGAAGGGCGAGGGGGCAGTGGCCAGCGGCGGAGGCACTGGGAACGCCTCACGGGCGGAGCCACTGGAAGGGGCATGACACCTGCTCAGGTGTGTATCCTGGACCTGCCCGCCCAGGTGGCAGCCACCTGCCACTTAACTGGTGAGCATTTGAGATGTGTAGAATGTGGTTGAGGAATGGAATTATTTTTAACATTTTATTTAACTTCAGTGCATTGAAATTTCAGAATCGATTCCTTTATTGAAAGACCTTTCCATTGGGAACACCTCAAGCCTGACGTTCACCCGTCAATTGTACGAAATCTACGTCGCGATGAAAGCCTCGTGTCCAAGTTGCCGTATCCTCTAGAAAAGCACAAAGTATAAAAGTTAAAATACCAGATTTCAAGGGTTTAATCCCCAAACAACATAAAATATCTCATGGGTCGCTTTTCTAGGTTGATAACATTGAAGTGACCGAATTTTGGATATAGTGGCTTAAATAAAACATAGCAGCACACTTCATTTTATCTTTTCCCCTTTTTTTATTTTTCAAATGTGGCTGCCAGTAACTTGGACTTTCTCCGTGTGGTTTATATTCTGTTTCTCTTGGATACTCTCCTGGAGACTCAAAGGTACTCAAGGAGGCATGAACGAGTACATTGCAACACTGATGGAATAACCAGAAAGAAGAGAGACGAACTTTGAAGCTCAGCAGCAGGAGAGGGGGTCAATAGACTGTGGTTTATAATCGCCCCGTGAAATACACCGCATGAGAGTTCAAAGCCTGAGCTGGCGCTCCCTGTGTCAGCCGGATAAGGATTACCTTGAGCAGCAGATTCCCGTCACTCGAAGGTGTAAAGCATGCAGAATGTTGGGGATTGTTTGTGGATACATGTTAGTATAATGAAAGTATAAAAACATGCCTGGAAGTGATAAGCCATGGGAATCCAGGCGGCGGTGGAGGGAGGAGCTGGAGGGAACCGGAGGCCGAGAGGAGACCTAGTCGGGTCTGCAACGTCTGTTACTTGCTGAGCGGTTGGGCAAGACGGGGAGTTGGGTAAGATGATCTCAAGAGCTTGTTTGATGGTCAAAGCCATTTTTAAGCCGTTTGGTTTCTGCTTAGAACATTTCTAAGAACTGAGCCGTTGTTTCCTCAGGTTTGAGGCTGCCTGACCGGCTGACCTGCCACTCCCCACCTTTGCCAGCCCCCTGGCCGAGCCGGGGTCGCCCACTGGTGGGTGTTCTAGAGGAAAAATGACGAGGCAGGGGTCTGCTGATGTCTTGGTTTGAGGGGCTGCAGTGAGGGGTGCAGCTGGAGTGTCCAGCTGTGATGAGAGGCAGCTGGACTGTGGTGGCAGCCACTGGGGGGCCAGGCCGGGACTCTGTCCCGAGCTTCCTGCTGTCTGGGGTCCTGACATCGTTTTCCAAATGGGTCTCTCAAAGGACCCCCTTGACTGCGGGCCTCATTTTGCTTTTGCTTCCTTTTCAGGACAGCTGGCGTCTGAGACGTGAGAAGCAGGATGCCCCCCGGGGTTGACTGCCCCATGGAATTCTGGACCAAGGAGGAGAACCCGAACGTGGCCGTTGACTTCCTGCTGCCCACAGGGGTCTACCTGAACTTCCCGGTGTCCCGAAATGCTAACCTCAGCACCATCAAGAAGGTACACCCTCGGCCTCGAAACTCGTCCTCTGGCCTTGGAACCCAGACAGATGCTTATGCTCACCCAGAGTTTCTCAGAGCTGAATTTCATATGAATTTTATTTTTTATGAGATGATATTTCTGAGGTGGTGTTGGTTTAAATGTTATTTTAGTGGTGCAGGTTCACACCCCTGCAGATGCAGGTTATCACGCCACCAGAACACCAGCAATCCTCACCACAGCCCGCTGGCCTCCCCCACCTTTGTTCCCCGTCCCCCCCACCTTCTAAGGTTTGTTTTGATTTAGTTTGTTCTTTGACTTTGTTTCTTTATATTCCACACCTGAGTAACATCATCCAGAGCTTGTCTTTCTCCTTCTGACTTTCTGCACTCAGCATCATCCTCTCCAGTTCCATCCATGTTGTCACAAAGGGCAAGATTTTATCTTTTCTTTTTTATGCCTGAGTAGTATTCCACATGTGGTGTGTGTACACACACAGACACACACACACACACCACTTCTTTTTTGGGAAATGTATTTTATTTTATTTTTTTTATAGAGGCATGTTTTTACTTATTTATTTATTTGTTTGTTTGTTTGTTTCATTTATACAAGCACTGGGTACAGTCAGAAGTGCGGGAGGGTGAGAGAATTCACCAGAGCCAGAGCGGGGAGCAGAGCAGGCAGAAGGACCGAAGTACACTGCTGAGGGGAGCAGCGGGCGGCAGGAGAGGTCTGCGCGCCATGGGGGACCCTCCTCCGGTGGCCGGGGAGCAGCCGGGGATCGAACTGGCGCCGCAGAGGCCGCGGGCAGCTTCGCAACCCAGCGCTCAACCGCTGCGCCACCGGGGAGGCCCCGGGAAATGTATTTTAAAGGATAGAAATAATATCCATGAATTGTTGCTCCAAATGCATCTCCCCTCCTTCACTGGGCCCATTTTCCCTCATGATGGCCCAGGGGTGCTGCTCCCCCAAGGCCCTGACTTTCTCTAGGACTGAAAACACATTCATCGTTGGTGACGGAAGAGGGTTACCCATCTCTCTGTCTTCAGAGCTGTCATCATAGTAAACGTTATCTTTGGAAGTACTTTTTGGTTTTGATGAATAATTTTCAGGGCGGCTGACTGAGTCAAGGGATTAGACTTCTGGAGAATACTTGGTGGGTATTGTCTTGTGACTTTTCAAAGGGCTTGTCCCACTGACAAAGGGAGGGGTTGAATGGCTTATGCCAGGGAACATGATGTGGGCTCTAAATTTTAAAAGCTGCACTTTTGGAGTGGCGGGCGGGGTGCCTGGGGGGAAGAAAGAAGAGAAGAGCGACACCATCTTTGGGGTATTTTCCTAGTTTCCCCCCCCACCCCGGGAGATTTCTTTCAAAATTAAATTTATTTTTTTTAATTTCAAAAGTAATAAGGACCCATTGAAATTTAGGAAAATAAGAAAATGTACAAGGGGGCCTCCCCGGTGGCGCAGCGGTTGAGCGCTGGGTTGCGAAGCTGCCTGAAGCCTCTGCAGCGCCGGTTCCATCCCCGGCTGCTCCCCGGCCACCGGAGAAGGGTCCCACATGGCGCGCAGACCTCTCCTGCCGCCCACTGCTCCCCTCAGCAGTGTACTTCGGTCCTTCTGCCTGTTCTGCTCCCCGCTCTGGCTCTGGTGAATTCTCTCACCTTCCTGTGCTTCTGACTGTACCCAGTGCTTGTATAAATAAATAAACAAATCTTTAAAAAAAAAAAAAAATTTAAAGGCTTCTGAGGAAAATTTAAAAAAAAAAAAAAAGAAAGTGTAGAAGGAAGAAAATGACTTACGATCCAGCCCTATAAGACAGCCACAGTTAATGCTGTTTATTTCTGGATTTTTCCCCCTTTAGACAGCATGCATGTTGGGTGATAATTCCCATGATACACTTTAGGATTTTTTTTTTTGAGTTGTAACATTGTAGCATCCTTTTCATGTTATTAACTCTATGTAATTATCCTTCCAAAGCTGGTTGGATTTTCCTGCCACCAGAGCATGTGGGGGACTCTGGACACTGAGGTGGGACCTGTCAGTCCCCACGTCTATGTCACACCCCACTGGATTTCAGTTTCTTCATGTTTTCATTTACACCAGGGGCCAGATAGTCGATATTCTAGGCTTTCCAGCCAAAGATGATGTGCAAAGGTCCCAACTGGCTGTTTTCCCGGAGAAACGTTAGTCTGGTACATCGTGGTTTGTATCAGTACTTTTGTGGTTTAAGGAAATCGTCCTGATGACATGGGCTGCACTGCAGCTTGGGGTTCTCCCGCTGACAGGTGCATTCTGGAGCCCCCCATGTCCCTAGCTTCGGGCACCCCCAGATTCTTCCTCCGTGCTGCCTCTTTGTGTGCTGAGGCTGCCATTACCTGCCCCCACGGCAGCAGCCCTGGGCAGCTTCTTCCTCCTTTGCTTTCTCTGGGACTCTGCTGTAAACATCTTTGCACTGAAGCGCTAATGTTAGGGGGCTTCTCCAGTGGCCCCTGGGGACGCATCACCCCAGGGGCATGCTGACAGCCTAAACTGAACAGCCCAGTTTTGTGGGACCCCTCTGTGCATTAACAGCTTCTGAATTAGTTGACAGCATTTAAAAGGCATGATGAACCCCAGAACAGCTGCCGGGGGGGCGTGCCTCCCGCCTGCAGCCCATGCTCACAGCTCCAGATCCTGCGTCCCCCAGCAGAGAGCATCCCTGGGGCCCACCTGGCCCGTGCCCCGGGGATCCAGAGAGGGTGGCAGTCCTGGAACCCTGCCTTGCCCTGTGAGGGTGGGGCGTGCGGACTGAGACCAGTCTCTTGGCCGGAGGGGCCCACCTGCCCGCTGTCCCTCCCAGGCGCTGTGGCAGCGAGCCCAGTATGAGCCGCTCTTCCACATGCTCAGTGACCCCGAGGCCTACGTGTTCACCTGCGTCAACCAGACGGCAGAGCAGCAGGAGCTGGAGGACGAGCAGCGGCGGCTGTGCGACATCCAGCCCTTCCTGCCCTTCCTGCGCCTGGTGGCCCGCGAGGGCGACCGGGTGAAGAAGGTCATCAACTCGCAGATCAGCCTCCTCATCGGCAAAGGTCCGCCCCGGGCCCCTCAACCAGGCCCCTGTGCCCGCCCCTGCACCCCTGCCCCCCCACCCCCCCCTCCTCCCTGCCTCTCAGGTCTGCACGAGTTCGACTCCTTGCGCGACCCGGAAGTCAATGACTTTCGGGCCAAGATGCGCCAGTTCTGCGAGGAGGCGGCGCTGCGGCGGCAGCAGCTGGGCTGGGAGGCCTGGCTGCAGTACAGCTTCCCGCTGCAGCTGGAGCCCTCGGCCCGGAGCTGGGGGCCCGGCACCCTGCGGCTCCCCAACCGGGCCCTCCTGGTCAACGTCAAGTTCGAGGGCAGCGAGGTGAGCCTGTGGCCCTGCTGGGAACATCGCCCCTTTGCTGCCATGTCTGTGGGGGACACTTCCCGCTGGGACTCCCAGGTCATCCACCAGTTCCCGAAATTCCCCTCCTGCCGTGACCAGGGGGGTTGTGGGGCACCAGGCGGCTCAGTGAGGCCGACTAAGCGAAGGACCTTGATCACTGGTCCATTCATTCCTCCAAGAGCGGTTTCCTGGGCGCCGCCACGTGCCCGCGGGGACCTCACATCCAGGGGAGGGGTGCTTGCTGCGGGCACAGAGGTACCCAGAGTCCACGGGTTCCCCGTCAAGGCCGAGGGCTGATGCTCCCTCCTTCCCTAGGAGAGCTTCACCTTCCAGGTGTCCACCAAAGACGTGCCCCTGGCGCTGATGGCCTGCGCCCTGCGCAAGAAGGCCACGGTCTTCCGGCAGCCGCTGGTGGAGCAGCCCGAGGACTACACCCTGCAGGTGAACGGCAAGCACGAGTACCTGTACGGCAGCTACCCGCTCTGCCACTTCCAGGTGAGGGCTGGGGCAGGGGGTGGGGAGGCTGCCCCTGGGCCCTTCTCAAAACCCCCAGGCTAGGCCTTTGGGGGTCACAGCAAGAGCACCCTCTGGGCGGCCGCCCCTCCTGTGCGCTCAGGGACAGCTCCGTTTGACGAGGTTGCCAGGGAAGGGGCAGGAGGTGCCCTCGAGACCCAGGCTGGGCAGGGGTCAGCATGGGTGTGACCCCTGTAGCCACTTGGCGCTCACTCTGCCCCCACCTCAGTATATCTGCAGCTGCTTGCACAGCGGGCTGACGCCCCACCTCACCATGGTGCACTCCTCCTCCATCCTGGCCATGCGGGACGAGCAGAGCAACCCCACCCCCCAAGTCCAGAAGCTGCGCACCAAGCCACCCCCCATCCCCATGAAGAAGGTGAGCGGGGCACCGGGCAGCACCCTCCCCTCTCCCCTCCCTCCCTGCTCTGGTCCAGCCCTGGAGTCTACCAGGCAAGGCCCAGGGCCGGCTGGGGGTTGGGGGCCTCTTGTCTCATGCCCCTTGGTTGGTTGGCATTGACAGCTTGAGCTGGGGCGGGCACCTGGTGGGGTGGGGTGGGGAGCCTGCCTGAGGGCCCAGGAGCAGGTCCCTCTGGCTGCCCTTGCCAGGCCCCCCTGCGCCAGAGGCACGCTCCTGCCTGTGGAGCACAGGGGTGCTGGGCCCCAGGGGCTCTGACCAGCGGGTTTCTGTGAAGGGCGGTGCTGTGGGCAGGCAACTGAGCCTTGCCGCGCACCCGCAACACCCAAGTGGCCACGGGCCTTGTCAGTGTCCAGCGAGCCTGGGGTCCCTCTGCTTAATGGCCCCGCCTCTCCCTCCACCGCCCAGCCCTCCTCTACCTCCCTGTGGGCCCTGGAGCAGCCCTTCTGCGTCGAGCTGATCCAGGGCAGCAAAGTGAATGCCGACGAGCGGATGAAGGTAGGGGCTGCCGGGCGGGGGGCTGGAATCGCTGGGAGGGGGGATCTGGGGTGTTTTTTTGCACAAACAAGGTGGCTGTGGCCTGGAGGGGCGGCAGAGGAAGAAGGGGGGGTCACACAACGAAAGCCACCTGACCACATTACCCAGCATTCCTGCCTGGGGTGGCTGTGAGCCGCTTCAAAACAGGAAGGGGGGAGGGGAGCGGACCGGGGTGGGGGGTACTGAAGCGGGCGATTCGAAGAAACGAGGCTCAGTGAGTTCTGGGTATTTGACTCTGGTGGAGGTTGTGGGGCCAGGCCCAGCCTAGGGACATGAAAACTGCAATCTGGGAGGTGACAGGCCTGGGAACAGGAGCTGCTCCAGCTGGGCTAGGGGCTGGGGGTTCCCAGGGGGCATGGAGAGGCGTGTCCATGGGGGGGAGAGGCTGGAGAGAGGAGGGGCTGGAGGGGGCAGCTGCTTCTGAGCTGCAGGGACAATGTGGGACTGTTCACACCCTCAGCTGCAGCCCTCAGGGCAGCCTGCGAGGTGCAGATTTTATTGCATCATTGGCAGGTCCACTAGGCCCAGAGCGTGTCTTTTTGGGGAGCACTTTCCACTGGGGCCACTGCACCAGCAGGACACGTCTGGCTGGGCTCCCTGTGGGATGGTGGAGGAGGGGTTGGGGTGGGCAGTGAGGGCTTTCTCAGGGGGTGCTCAGGCTTCACACTCAGGTCTCAGACGACTCTGAGCAGCGGAGGGGCCCTGGGGTGTTAGAGCTGGCAGGGCCTGGGGCTACCAAAGTCCAGTGGGGAAACCAGCCCAGAGCAGGGAAGGCCGCCCAGCCCTTGGGCCCCTCCCTTCACCCCGTGGCCCCTGCTCCTGCACAGTCAGTGGGGGGCCCCCTTTGGCACCACTTGCTCCCACATGGAAAGTGGGGTCCAGACCCCGGGAAAGGCAGCCCGTTGGGGAGGAGATAGGACCTGCGGTGGGTGGGAGGCTGGGGAAGGCCGCGGGGCCAGGCCCCTGCCGCCCGTCACCCTGCCCTGCCCCTCCTCCCCCAGCTGGTGGTGCAGGCTGGCCTCTTCCACGGCAATGAGACGCTGTGCAAGACGGTGTCCAGCTCCGAGGTGAGCGTGTGCTCGGAGCCCGTGTGGAAGCAGAGGCTGGAGTTTGACATCAACGTCTGCGACCTGCCGCGCATGGCCCGGCTCTGCTTTGCGCTCTACGCCGTGATCGAGAAGGCCAAGAAGGCTCGCTCCACCAAGAAGAAGTCCAAGAAGGCGGTGGGTGGGGCCTGCGGGAGGCTGGGGAGTCCGCGCACCCCAGTCCTGGACCCCCAAGTCCGGCCTTGCTGGGGCCTCCAGGCCCCACCCTGGGGCGGCCCTGGGGCGGGGTCTGTGAGCAGAGCCAAGGGCTCTCTGGGCCTGGCCTTGGCCCTGGGGGGGCCGCAGCCGCCTGTGCGGAAAGGACAACGCTCGGCTCAGGGGAGGGAGCGGCTGAGGCGGCGGACAGGAGTCCCCACGCCCCGTGTGACTGACCCTCCAGCCGTGCTGACTCACCCCTGGCTGAGCTGGCAGGCCTTCTGGGCCCTGTGGCGGGTCCTCGGGGAGCCAGGCAGGGCGCCCCCAGGAGCCGAAGGGCGCTGAGCCGGAGGGGCGGATGCTGTGGCCGCCGCGCTGGGGGTCTGGGCCCAGCCCGCAGAGAGCGTGCAGGCTCCGCGGTGCTGCTCTGACGGGGCCGCTCCTTCCCAGGACTGCCCCATCGCCTGGGCCAACCTCATGCTGTTTGACTACAAGGACCAGCTCAAGACAGGGGAGCGCTGCCTCTACATGTGGCCCTCGGTGCCAGGTCAGCCCACGCCCCAGGGGGCGGCGTGGGGAGCGGCCCGGGTGTGGTGGCCTCCCTGTGCGATGCCATCTGTCCCTGTGTCCAGACGAGAAAGGGGAGCTGCTGAACCCCACAGGAACCGTGAGGAGTAACCCCAACACTGAGAGCGCGGCCGCCCTGGTCATCTGTCTCCCCGAGGTGGCCCCCCACCCTGTGTACTACCCTGCCCTGGACAAGGTCAGTGAAGGCCCCCCTGGCCCCCGGGGTCCAGGGTCCACCCTGGCCGGAGGCTGTGGGACTACAGTGAACTGGCCCAGCAGGCCCTTTCTCTGGTGCCACCCCAGCATGGTCTCCATACCCTGTGAAGCCCAGGGCTGGGAGCTAGGGCACCCCACACAGTGGGGGACCTTCTTGACTCTAGAGAATCTTCATGTGCCCTCGGGGGGTGGTTCTCAACCAGAGGGCACTGAGGCCCCAGGGAATTCTGGGCAGTCAAGCAGTTATACTGACTGACCCCCATGGAGAGGCCAGAGATGCACTAACTGCCCCACATCACAGGGGCAGCCCCTGCCACTGACAGTTGCTGGCCTTCCCCTGGGGCGCTGGGGCTGACCTGGCCCCGGCCCCCCTCAGAGCAGCCCCTCCTGTTGCAGATCCTGGAGGTGGGCCGGCACGGGGAACACGGGCGCTTCACGGAGGAGGAGGTGAGCTGGGGGCCGTGGACGGCGGGGTGCAGACCCGGGTGCCAGCCCTCACCCCACCTGCACCCTTCAGCAGCTGCAGCTGCGGGAGATCCTGGAGCGGCGGGGGTCCGGGGAGCTGTACGAGCACGAGAAGGACCTGGTGTGGAAGATGCGGCACGAGGTCCAGGAGCACTTCCCCGAGGCGCTGGCCCGGCTGCTGCTGGTCACCAAGTGGAACAAGCACGAGGACGTGGCTCAGGTGAGTGGGGAGATGCCAGGGTCGGGGGCCAGGCCTGGTCAGCCGTGCCCTGACCGTCAGCTTCCCCCAGATGCTCTGCCTGCTGTGCACCTGGCCCGAGCTGCCGGTCCTGAGCGCCCTGGAGCTGCTGGACTTCAGCTTCCCTGACCGCCACGTCTGCAACTTCGCCATCAAGTCCCTGCGGAAACTGACGTGAGCCCCTCTGGCGCCCTGCACGGGGGAGGGGCCTGGCCTGACTTAGGATGCCAGGCATGAGGGGACTGACTCTCCTGGGGGCCTGCGGGGATGAGGCTGCCTCTCGCTCTGCTGCCCCCCACTCCAGACCCCAGTCCTGACCCTAGCCCTGGCCGGCTCCCTTCCCTGCAGGGATGACGAACTGTTCCAGTACCTGCTGCAGCTGGTGCAGGTGCTCAAGTATGAGTCCTACCTCGACTGCGAACTGACCAAGTTCTTGCTGGACCGGGCCCTGGCCAACCGCAAGATTGGCCACTTCTTCTTCTGGCACCTTCGGTAGCTGGACTCAGCCGCCCCCGCCCACCTCTCCCTAGAAGGCCATCGGGGGAGGGGCCTCCTCTCGCTGGGTTCAGCCCCCACCAATCCCTCCCCACCCCGGGCCTGGCTCAGCCCTGTCCTCCTTCCTCCAGCTCTGAGATGCACGTGCCGTCCGTGGCCCTGCGCTTCGGCCTCATCATGGAGGCCTACTGCCGGGGCAGCACCCACCACATGAAGGTGCTGATGAAGCAGGTGAGGCTTGGGGCAGGCAGGGTGGGCCCGGCCCCCTGAGGGCCCCCAGGGCCTGGCTGAATCTGAGAGCCATCCCTCCCGGCCTGCCCACCTTCCATCCTGTCCTCCTGGCCAGGGGGAAGCACTGAACAAACTGAAGGCCCTCAATGACTTCGTCAAAGTGAGCTCCCAGAAGACCACCAAGCCCCAGACCAAGGAGCTGATGCACCTGTGCATGCGCCAGGAGCCCTACCTGGAGGCGCTCTCTCACCTGCAGTCCCCCCTCGACCCCAGCACCCAGCTGGCTGAAGTCTGGTGAGCCTGAGCCCACGCCTGGGAGGGCCCTTGTGCCCCACAGCCCCCCGCGGGGCCCGCTGACCGCTGTCTGGCCCGGCAGTGTGGAGCAGTGCACGTTCATGGACTCCAAGATGAAGCCGCTGTGGGTCATGTACAGCAACGAGGAGGCAGGCAGCGATGGCAGCGTGGGCATCATCTTCAAGAATGGGGATGGTAAGCGGGTGGGGTGGGGGCCAGACAGCCTGCTGTGCCCTGGCCCCCCCCACAGGGTGCACTGCCCTGGGGGAGCCGGCAGGCCAGCTGAGGGGAAGGCAGTGCTGGGTGGGGCCGGCCTGGCTGGGACACAGACCCCACTAGCAGACGCTCTTCCTCCCGGCGCCCGCAGACCTCCGCCAGGACATGCTGACTCTGCAAATGATCCAGCTGATGGATGTGCTATGGAAGCAGGAGGGGCTGGACCTGAGGTGAGGGGCCCTGTCACCCCTCGGTGACCTCCCCAAGCCCCACACCCGGCCCTTGGAGGGTTCCCCCATCAAAGCCAACATTTACCCCTCAGCTGGAAGGCTGTGGTGAGGGCCCTGGGCCCGGGGAGGCGGCGGGCCCAGGAGGAGGCAGAGGCCAGCCCCGCTTGCCTGGGCTTTTCTCTTCTAAGCTGTCAGGAACTGGGTGCCGGCTTCCCTCTCCCACCCCCTCCAGGCACCTCCCCGTCCCTGGGCTCCTCCCAGCACCGTCTGTTGCTCTTCGACCCTTGAGGGGCACCTCCTGTGGCTATTTGTGGTCAGGCTGCCCCAGGGACAGCCCTTGAACTTGGTGTCCACCCACCTAGGATGACCCCCTACGGCTGCCTCTCCACCGGGGACCGCACAGGCCTCATCGAGGTGGTGCTGCGCTCGGACACCATCGCCAACATCCAGCTGAACAAGAGCAACATGGCGGCCACGGCCGCCTTCAACAAGGATGCCCTGCTCAACTGGCTCAAGTCCAAGAACCCGGGGTAGGTTTCGGGTCCTGGGGAGAGACGCTTCTCCTTTCCAGAAGGTGCAGTTTGGGGCTCCGAGGGAGGGGAGGGCCTGGGGAGTCTCCATGCATCTCCGCTCAGCTAAGGACCGGCCCCTCTCGTGGGCCCGGCCCTGTCACGGGATGACAGCCTTAGGCCCCTGGACAGCCGCCGCCCGCCCTTGGCTCACGCAGCTGAGTGGACGCCGCTCGGCGGTTCTTCCGCCAGAATCCCGCAGCTGCACGGGCCTGGCGGCCCAAGATGGCCGTCGGCCTCCCGCCCCGTGGAGTAGACCAGGCCCCACGGGGGGAGGGAGGGACTATGAGGTTTTCAGGCCTGGGCTCCGGGCCTAGCCCGCCGCCTTCCTCCACGTGCCCGGTGCTCTGTGGGGTCTGAGCGAGTCACGAGGCCGATTCCCAGGGCGGGACAGGGACCTCAGCTCTTATAGACGGAGCTGCAGAGCTGCGTGGCCATGCCCCCCCCCCCATCCCCAGGGAGGCCCTGGACCGAGCCATCGAGGAGTTCACCCTCTCCTGCGCCGGCTACTGTGTGGCCACCTACGTGCTGGGCATCGGCGACCGGCACAGCGACAACATCATGATCCGCGAGAACGGGCAGGTAGGGGCCCCCCCGCCCCGCCCCAGCCCCGCGGCCCCCAGGATCCAGGCCTCCGCCCGACGCCTCCGTCTGTCCTCCCTTAGCTGTTCCACATCGATTTCGGCCACTTTCTGGGCAATTTCAAGACGAAGTTTGGAATCAACCGCGAGCGCGTCCCGTTCATCCTCACCTACGACTTCGTCCACGTGATCCAGCAGGGCAAGACGAGCAACAGTGAGAAATTCGAGAGGTGAGGGTGCTCGGACCCCGGGAGCCCCCTCCCTGTGCCTGGGGCCCCAGCGGGGTGCTGGGCTGGGACTCAGCTCCGTCCACCCTGGAGGGGCGCGGGCAGCAGGTTTGTGGGTCCCCCAGAAGGGGCGGCCCGGGGTGAGGGGGGCTGAGTGGACCCACAGCCCTACCCCCCCGGCTCCCTGGCAGGTTCCGGGGCTACTGCGAACGAGCCTACACCATCCTGCGGCGCCACGGCCTGCTCTTCCTCCACCTCTTCGCCCTGATGCGGGCGGCAGGCCTGCCCGAGCTCAGCTGCTCCAAAGACATCCAGTATCTCAAGGTAAAGCTCAGGCCAGAGCCCGCCAGTCAGGGACCCCAAGGCCTCTCCCGGGCTCCCCCCACCCAGTGTGGGTGAACCCCAGGGGCATGCCCACATCGTGCAGCTCACACGGCCCCAGGACCAGCAGTGGGGGCTGCAGGCACACAGCTGGAGTGCACCCCGGTTCTGCCGCGGGGGCGCTGGGACCTCCGTGGAGCCCACCCGCTACCTCTACCGACTGCCGCGGTTTCCTCCTGGACACAGGAGGGCGGGACTCGGTGCCCAGCCTGCTAATAAACATTTTTCTGTTTTGCAGCTGGTGAGAAGCCCAGGATGGGGGGGTGGGAGGGCTTGACCCCCAGCCCCAGCCAGGTGTTGTCTTTGGGGACCAGGACCCCAAATGGAGCTGCTCCTCCTGCAGGTTTCCGGCAGAGAAGGGGAGGCCACCCGCCACCCCTGGGGCTCAGGGGCCAAGAGGTCCTGGCACGAGCTGGTCTTTTCCCGAGAGCGGGTCAGGGGCTGTCTCGGCTTGGGGTCAGCGCCAAGAGTCCTGCAAGGGACATGTCCACTCCCTTCACTCGCTTCCTCGAGGAGGGACGGGAAAGTCCCCAAGGGGGCAGAAGGGAAGCTTTCCGGAGCTGGGCCGCTCTGCGGGCTCACGGCTTGGATGGTTTTGCCCCAGGACTCCCTGGCGCTGGGCAAGACGGAGGAGGAGGCGCTGAAGCACTTCCGGGTGAAGTTCAACGAAGCCCTGCGGGAAAGCTGGAAGACCAAAGTGAACTGGCTGGCCCACAACGTGTCCAAGGACAACCGGCAGTAGCACCCCGCAGCCCGGCTGGGCCTGTGAACCCGGGAACCAGGCACCCTCGCCCTTCGGGGCCCAAAACCTGAACTGCGCCCCACGGGGAAGAACTTACACAACCGCCTTTTGTTTACACTGGTTATTTATTTATGACTTGAAATGTTTCAGGAACTCAACAGCCATATTCAGAAACGCATCCTCCTGCAGGGGAGGGGTGCCGCTCCAGCGCCCCCCCATAGCAGACTCGGGGGCGGACGAGAGATGGGCACCCCAAGGTTGCATCTTGCTGAGGACTATAACCCCAAGTCTTCCAGCGGGTGGCTCTGGACCCAGGCAAGACGACGCTCGCCATCGGGGAGACCGCCTTCTCGCCCAGACCCCACGGGCCGCCTGGGCCCTGGCGCCTGCTGTCCCCCGGGACGGGACACGCACCTCTTCCGTTCACCCCTCCATCTCCGAGTCCCCACTGACTGAGTTCTGGGCAGCTCCCCGGGAAGCATGGTGCCCTCCTGAATGGGGGGCGTCCACTTGCCACTTTTGAAGTGACTCACGGGTACGGGCATTCATCTCTGCTGCAAAGCAATTTCGTTTGCGGGTAAGAAAACCGTGGCCAAACTACTTCCTGAACCTCCGTGGTTCAGGAGAACGGCCCCGGTCCCTATGAAGCATAATATATGGTGGTCCTCAAGACACATTAAAGAGCGTGACGGAGCTCATCTGAGTCACGGTCACGGCAAAAGCAGGGCAGAGTCCTTTGTGCAATTACGATCGGCTGCCTCTCCCAGCAGGCTGGGGGGGGCCCTTGAGAACCTGCCGTGTCATCACCTGGGGTGCAGTGGACTGTTTTCTCGGGTGGTTCTCAGCTGGCTCAGGCTTAGCCTTAGCTCTCCTAGTTCCCTGGGTCTGAGGAGCCCAAAATGCAGGTTCCCAGGCCTCTCCCTACCATCTGGCGCCAATGGGGCTGGAAATCTGGGCCTGGAGGCACCCATGGTGGCCGCCAGGGTCTCCCCACTGTGCTCACACCCACTGCCGGGCTCAGCGGACCCACGCGGAGCCACTGCACGGCTCAGGTGCACGGCCTCCGACAGAGACAAAATCCCCGGGGCTTGGGGTGAGGGGACGAGGCACCTCCAGTGCCCCCACAGAGCAGCCCCACCCCACGGGTACCAATGATGTGCTGCGCCCATCGGTGCCACCTCGCCTGCTCCAAATGGGAGACGCCGAGCACAGCTGTCCACCGCTGCTCATTGACGTGAGTCCCAGTGTGGACGGCCCTTTGTGCCCTCAGAGCACTGGCGAGGGGGTGCAGCCTAGGTCCCTGGTGGGGGGAAGAGTATTTGCTAACGTTTTAATCACGGGGCTGTTCCTGACACGGGGAAGGTGAGCTCTGGGGGGACACAGATTGACTGGCTTTTGGGAACCCGACGTGACAGGTGACAGCGGTGAGAAGAATAAAAGCCTCTTCATGGAACATTCTCGGCTCCCAAGGAGACAAGGGGATGCAGGATTAGTACAAAAACAAGACAAAACAGCACAGACCCCGGTGGAGTTAGAACCAGAGCTTTATTGTGCACACGCCGGTGCTCCCAGCCCCGCCAGGCCCGGCCCGCGCCAGCCTCTACCCACGGTCTACACAGCAGCTACAGGGACAGGACACGAGGACGCCACACACCACACAGGACAGCCGGCGGCGGCGGCCTCGGAACTAGCAGTTATGATCACAGAACAGTATCCAAATGGCTCCCTTTCGTTTTAGAAAATCTAGAATTTTACACGAATTGAGGAGTGCTGCGGGGGCTCTGCTCGGGCTGCCCTTCCCTCCCCCGCCGGTGTGGCTTGACCCGAGGTGGCCGGTGTGGCCCACGGGGGCTCCGGGGGCGCTTGGCCTTGGGCGCTGACCGTGCTGTCAGCGTCTGTGCGGGTCACTCGGGCCGCGCCGACTCCCCACCAAGGGCCGGGCTGCCTGCACTGCCGAGTCAGCGGGCTCCTGTGTCCTCCTGTGTCCTCTCGCCAGCAAGGACACGCCGTCCCAGGCCCGGGCCCCGAGGCTGCAGCCCCCGGGAGCGTGAGAGGCCAGGGAGCCCAGCGCTCCCTCCCGCCGCCCAGCCAGCCAAGGGCAGAACCCCGAGAGAAAGCCTGGCTGTGCTCGGCCCCAAGAGGGGTCCCTGATGCAGTTCCCTCCTACGCCGACTGCCCTGGTCACACCCGGGGCAGTGGCCTGAGGCCGGGAGCGCCAAGGGGGCCGGCCTGCTCCTTGGGGGAGCAGCGGGGTGGAGTGGGGAAGCAGGGGCCTGGGGTCTCTCCTGCCCTCAGTGTCGCCAACTTCACTTTGATTCCAGTCCTGGATTACACTAGCACGAAGGACACGAGGAACCCCAATTTATTTACAAAATATTAAAAAGTCAGTTTATCATCTACATATTAACCCCCATTCTGCCGTTTTGTACATGCACTAGTTTGGAAAAAATAAAAACTTTAAAAAAAAAGAAAACGGGGCGGGGGGAGGTGGCCATTCTGACCCTTCGTCACCAGGTCCAGTCATTGCAGCTTTCCTGGAGGTGCGAGGGGCCTGCGTGGAGCGGGGTGACCAGAGGGGGGGGGCGCTCCTCATAACTTAACGGTGGGGGCGGAGCGGGGTGCACACGAGCAGGGGCGGGCGGGCGGTGCGGGGAGGGGTCTGCAGACCTACTGGCCGGAAGGACTTTGTACATCGTGGACCCTGGGGGCTGGCGGGACACGCGCCGCCGGAGTCCTCGGACGCGGGGGGCGCAGGCGGCGGGGGGCTCAGTAGCTGAGGGTGGAGTCGTCCCATTCCAGCTGCTGCGGCCGGGCCCCCTTCTGCGGGCGCCCGTGCTCGCCCTCCTCCTCCTCGCTGCTCTCCGACTCGGCGCTGGTGATGTCGTCCTCCTCCTCGCCGTCCTCGCTCTCCTGCTCCTCCTCCTCCTCCTCCTCGCTGCTGTGCTGGTCCTCGTACGTCTGCCGGGAGACGGCGCCTGAGCCGGGCCACCCCTGCTCCCGGCCCCGCGTCGCCACCCACGGTGAGACGGAGACTCCGGGCCCCCTCGAGAGCGCGTCCACACGCAGCCCATGATGTGACCTCGAACCAGGCCTCGGGGGCCTCCGCTTCCCCCCGCGTGGGTGACGCGGCACGGGCCGCGCGGCGAGGCCCGGCGTGGGCCCAGGGGCCGGCGCCCACACCCACCTCCATGGGGTTCACGGTGATGGTCAAGGCGGAGTCGTCCCAGTCCATCTCGTTCTCCTTGCCGGCGTCCTGGTCCCGCAGGGTGCGCTGGTGCGCGGCCCGGATCCGGAACACCCCCAGGATGATCATGAAGACCAGGAAGCTGACGCACACCACGATCACCACGGTGGCCGTGCTGGGGACGACTGCGGGGGGGGCAGGCGACGGCCGTGAGGGCGGCCCAGGGGCCCACATCCCCACCGTGTTCCGTGGGACCATGAGAACAGGGAGAGTGGATGGAGCCGCAGAGCCTGCGGGGGGGTCCCCATCCTACCTGCAAAGGGGTGCGGGTTGGCCAGGTTGTGCCCCGACAGGTCGACGAAGGAGCGGTGCTCGGGGTGCACGAACTGCGGCTGGGCGGCCATGTGGTTGGCATGCTCCACGGGGTTGGCGGTGTGGATCACGTTCACCTGGGCATAGGGACGGGAGCGCGGGAGCCTGGGGTGAGCGACACCCCTGCACGGCGGGGAGCTGGGGGGCCGCACTTCACGGGCACCGGGGAGCAGAACAGGGCAGCGGATCATGGACAGTGGCCGCGCGGGGCCGTCAGGCACCCAAGAGCTCCTCCCTGGTCTAATCACTTCTGCTGTGCTTAACAAAAGCATCTGTCCCGAGCAGAAAGGAAAACACCAAAGCCGGAAGCCATACTGGGCATCGGAGAAGCACCACCTGCAGCACAGCCACTCCTCATGGCCCCAAACCACAGCCACATGGAGAAACAAGCTCGCCCAGCCGTCCCTTAGCTCCAGGGAAACGCTCCTGGCTTCTCAGCCGCAGAGCCTAGCTTCTGCTGCCCGAGGCTGGGGAGGGTGGGGCCTCCCATCCAGGACAGTCCCCTCGGGTCCACTCCTCCGGGTCACAGAAGCTGAGCGATAAAGGAGCAGCGCCCGGAGGAGTGGGGTCTTCGGAGCAGACACCGCCCAGGGGCTTCCGGGGCCTGAGCCACTGCCGCCAGCTCCGCGCACACAGCTCCACTCAGGCCGTGTCTAGCACAAGACCCCGGCCCTCTCGGTGCTGTTCCTCGCAGAGCTGGGCCAAATTCAAGAAACAACCTGGCCACCCCCGACCCCGGCATCGCCTGCCACCGGCTCTTGACCACCTCCCTCCAAAGGCCCTGGGGCCCCCGACTCTGGGCAGAGGCCCCTGTGAGAGGGGAGCACTGTGCTACATCCCACATCCTGTCCCCCAAAACCTGTTTGGTAGAAGCTGCAGCAGCCCCTGGCGGGCAAAGGCTGCCACCCCAGGCGAGCCTGAAGACTGGCACCTGCAGTGTGAAGCCCGTGAGGGCAGCACAGCCCAGGCTGCTGGCCCTTCTCAGCCCGGCCCGCACTCACCTCCACCTGGAACTCGTTGCTAACGTAGCGGCCATTGAGCTCCGAGCAGACGAGCTTGAACTTCCGGTCCAGCAAGGCCCTGGTGTGCCAGTTCCGGTAGCGCAGGAGGTGTAAGGCCTCCTCGTAGCTGGCCATGGTGTCCACGCCTGCAGGGGTGCACAGAGGACGATGTTGGTGGCTAAAGCTGGACACGGGCAGAGCCAGGGCCGCAAGCAAAGGCGACGCGGCAGCTGCCCAGCTGGCCCGTGCTGGGCCTTCCAGTTGTGAGAACCAACGCAGAGCATGTGCGCGGGTGTGGGGCTGCTTTCCCTCTCGGGGGACATGCGCTCACATACTTAAGCTCTGCCCCTTTATAAGGACGGGGGCCCCTTTCTGAAGCAGCCCCCCTGGCCTGGGAGGACGTGCATAGCCAGCCCCAGTCAGGGCTGCAGGGAGCCTGGTCACTCTGCTTCCCAGCCGCTCCGGGGCCCCTTGGCGTCCTTACGCCAGGCAGGCAGGGGCCCGAGAGGGCACAGTGTCTGCTTCCAGGCTCGGCGGCTCCACAGCCGCGCCCCCACTCACCTGTGAAGATCACACCCAGGTCGGAGCTGCTCACTTCGATGCGCTTCTGCTGCAGGCGGCCCGTGTCCACCTCCAGGCCCTCCTGCTCCGGGTTCAGCTCCTCCCCCTCCACTGTGACCTCGCAGGAGTCCAGGTCGTGCACGATCTCCTCCGACACCAGCGACTCTTGCACTGCGGGAAGGGCCCGGCCAGGAGTCGCAGAGGATGCTGGCCCTGCCCCACCCCACCCCCCGAGCCCTTCCGGGACCAGGTCCGAGGTCGTGCTCCAGGAAGGGAGATTTACGTGCCCCCCAGGAAGGCCTGAGGACGGGGACCCTGGCTTCCCGTGGGCACGAGGCCCGCGCAGTCTCAATCTCAAGCCCTCGAGGTCCGTCTGGACGCCCAGGTCAAGCTAGGAAAAGGGAATAGGCCCTCCAGGTGGGCTTCCGAGATCACGACGGGCCTTGGCCCGGGGGTGCGATTCCGCAAGCAGACCCAAGAGCAGCATGTGAAATTTAAATCCCCCCAACCCCGGAGGAGACGGCTCCGCGAGTCAGCCAGCGGCGGCGGGGTTTCACCCCCTGGTCGCGAGCCCAGGTGCGGGCGACTGCCCAGGCAGAGGAGCTGTTACCTGTGGGGTCCTCGTCCCCATCGCCTTCGGGCTCCACTTCCCTCGTGATGGTGCTGATGATGCGGAGCTCAGGGAAGAGGAAAACCCCCTCCGGACTTTCAAATTCAGACGCCGCTCGAGCGAAATGGTGGACGCCACTCAGGCTGATCTTGGGCTCCTCCGGCTGCAGAACCATCACGTAGCCGTCCAGCGGGGAGACTGCGGCGCAGGGGGCCTCATTGAAGCACCTGCCAACAGGGACAGTGGCGGGAGGGTGGTCAGGGCCCCACACGCCAAGGCACCCAGGGACACAGCCCTCCGGGGAGAGGAGCCCAGATATTACGCCATCCTCTCAGGCCCCTCGCTCAGCCCCTCCGGGAATGGGGGAGGCCAGGCCATCCCCAGCAGCAAAGGCACACATCTTCTCCAGGTCACCAAGCTAAAAACGGGCTTGTTGGGGCCTCCCTGGTGGCACGAGGGGTTAAGACGCAACCTATGAAGCTACCCGCAGCCTCTGCAGCACAAGTTCCATCCCCGACCAACCAGGGAGCAACCCACATGGCGCAGCAGACCTCGCCTGTCTCCCCGCTGCTCCCCTCAGCAGTGGATTTTAGTCAGTCTGCCTGTTCTGCTCCCCACTCTGTCTCTGGGGAATCCTCTCACCCTCCACACCTCTGGCCTGTACCCCAGCTCTTGTATGCATAAATAAATAAATCTTAAAAAAACAAAAACAAAAACAAAACAGGCTTGTTGTTAAAAATCAGCACCTACTTGACCCTGCTGGTGATTTTGAGTCTCCGGATCCCGGGTGTGGGGAACTGGCGTGAGTTCAGGTAGGAAACGTGCTGCATGGCCTTGACCAGCTCCCCAACATCCTCCCCTTCCAAGGTCAGCACCGACTGACCCGGGCTGGCCTGGATCTGAAATTGTGCGTGGGAGAGAGGAGAGGAACAGGGTTTGCACAGCAAGAACATATCGAGGGGCCCAAGGTGGGGTACCATGCCCCCCCAATCCTCGCTCTGGGCGTCTCTTCCACACGCTGTTCTCTTATGGGAAACCAGTCATAGTGAGCAAAATGTTTTACGTAGCTTCGTGAGTAGTTCTAGCAAATTACTAAACCTGAAAGGGAAGAGGACTGTGGGAACCCCAAAATTTGTACCACCGATGTGCAGGTAATCTGAGGGCCCAATTCCTGAAAGTGGCATGCAGAAAGGGGGGCAGCCTCTCAGCTGCGTCCTCAATCCACTGTGTGCCTGGTTCCAGCTCCAAGTCATCTGTAGCAGAACTGAACCGTAGGGCACACGGTGAAGGTGGTGTCCCCAGAGCTGGAGAACTGGCTGGGGTGGGGGAAACCCCTCGTGTTTGTCACATAAAGACAGCGCAGGGCTAATCACAGAAAGCGCAGCCCCAGCCGGTGGAAGTGGGGTTACCTTCACGCCCCCGCCGCTGTCCTCGGGGAGCTGCAGGTCCAGCCCCTCTTTGCAGGTGTACAGACAGTCGATCACCTTCTTATCCGCCAGCTTCCCGGAACGGATCGTCAGGCCAGCCAGGTTCCCTCGGAAAAACTGGGTCATGCGCAGGTCCCCACCTGGAGCGCGGCGGGAGGGGGGAGGTTACGCGCGCAGCGGGCGCCTGGGCGCTCCTCAACGCGGTGTTACTGGTGGAAGCTGGATGGATGGACATGCGGGTTAGTCAGACCAAGTCCCGTTAGCCTGCGAGCTACGTGGAAGCGCGGTGAAGGAATTAGGTCGTTCATGGTCATGCACGTGGTCTGCGGAGGGTCCGCGACGCCCCACACAGCAGCCAGCCCTCCGGTGGCCCCACACACCGTTGCCACGGCTTACAGTGACGCTTCCCAACCCCCCCCAGCCCCTGCCTGTCTAGAAACTTGGGGCGAGCCCCCCCCACACATGCCTCGGGAGATAAAGTAGCGTTTCCATCCGCCCCGAGCCAGAAGCCCAGGGTCGAGGCCTCTGGGTCTGTGCCCTGCGACGAAGGGAGGATTTACTAGGAAAACGGGCTCAGAGCGTGGCCCCTGACGGACTAGCACAGAGCCAAGCCAGGTGAAAGGGAGCCTGTTTTCTGGCTGATGGCGGAGAGACCAGTTCGGGGCAGCAGCGCGCCTCACGAGGCCGTCCCTGGGGGCGGAGGTCTCTAGGAATCGTAACGTTGAGTGCCCCTCCGCACAGACTTCCGAGAATGGGTCTTTCCTGTCTCGGGGTACAGACCCCACCTGGCCGGGAAGTGTCAAGGAGGGCACCCCATGCAGTGGTCGGGTGGATGGGATGAGACAAACAGCAGCCCCCAGTGCATGGCAATCACCAGGCCGCGCCCTCACTTCAACTGGGGTCGGGGTGGGCGGGACGGGGGTCCATGAAGCAATGGGAAGCAGAATGCAAAGCGGCAGCTCCAATGGTGTCTGGGACCAAAAGGCAACTTGGACATTTCATGCGAAATGTGGAATGAATGGATGTCTCGTTTTTTAAATGAACACAACCGTGAGGGGGGGGGATCCAGCCACCTGCAGGGGCCACAGGCGCGGGCTCGGTCTCATTGTCACTTTCAACTCCTGAATACTCTGCAGAAAAGCAAGACAGAGACAATAGGAGAGGACCGAGAGGTTAGGCTCGTCAGACTCAGCCTGGAACGTCAGTTTCGAGAAGCTGCCAAACACAAAACACAGAGCGAGATCCCCCTCATGTCGTTCTTGGGGACACACCCCACCCGGACCCAGAGGCACAATCATCTTCCGGGGCGCTATTTACACTCCCCCCCCGGCCCAGCTGCTCTTTTCACCACCTCTCCCCGCACCCTCCCGCCAGCACATGGGCTGGATCCAGCCTCACACGGACGAACAGGCACCGTGTGGACTCTCCCGTGTCTCCGCCTGTGCTGCGGAGCTGGGGTCCGAGGCTGCTGGCCATGGCCTCGGCCCAGCCGGGCAGAACCAGCAGCCGCATCATCCAACAGCGGTTCAAGGCGCAGGCAGAGGATGGAGGGGCTCCGGGACCGTGGAGGGGGGCACGGGAGAGCTGGTGGTGGGCACGGTGACCACATCTGAAGACGTGGGAGCCTCCACCCCGTAAGTCACACACACAGTTGGGAGCCAGTTACCTCAGTTCAAAGAAATTCAGCAAATCAAAGTGTGTGTATTTTTTGAAAGCTTGACCCAGGTGCACCTCGCTCTAGGCTTTAACCCCTGAGTAACAGAGTAAAGAAGAGTAAAGAAGGCATTTTAACCACTTTTCCTGAGCGGGAAGGGAGAGTCAGAGCGTTAGGAACTCTCCGGAGGACTCGAACCCTGGCTAGCACCAGTGTCCTCAGAACAGGCCGCGGAGGCTCACCCCGGGCTCCGGGCCAGGTGAGTCTCATCCTGGGGGTGGGGCGGGGAGGCTGCATCTCCCTCACAGCCGGCGCCTGCCGTGCCAAGCCACAAGGGGGCGCCGGGGCTGCAGCCAGGGGGCACAGGTGAGGCCAGAGCACCTGGGAGCCTGGGAAGCCTCCTCTGGCTGGATGGACAGGCTGGTGGGGGCTGCGGCTGTAGCCCAGACTCCCGCTGCACGCACAAGGGAAGCGCTGACAAACCCACCGAAAGGAAGCTGCTGGGAGAGCATCCTCTCCGCTAGCGAGAGATCTTTACCACTTTGTGTCTGTTCAGTGTGGGGACTTAAGTGGATTTTTCTGGACGAGGCTGAGCGGGCTGAGGTAGAAAGGATGAGAAGGTGCCTGAGATGGTCCAGGAGGAGACAGCGAGGTGGGCGGGAAACGAGAGGTGGGGCATTTTAATCCAAGCAACAGAGTCCTCAGGGTCCGAGTAACATTGAGGTTTGCGCTTGTATTTCTGTTCTTAATTTTTAGGTCATTACTCAGAAATTGCTGTTTAATTCGGGAAGCAAATTTGAACTGAAATTTCAAGAATAGCAAGTAAAAAATTCCTATAAGCCCAGTGACTTAAGTCCTCAGGCTCTGTTTCCACTTCTCACGGGTAAAAGGTCACCAAAATTAAATATGGGAATCAGGGGCCTCCCTGATGGCCTAGGGGTTAAGTCTTAGCACTACCACCTCTACAGTCTGAGTTCGGTCCCTGGCCAGGGAGCTACCCACACGACGCAGCAGACCTCTCTCCTGCCTCGCCCGCTGCTCCCCTCAGCAGTGTATTTCAGTCCATCCGCCTGTTCTGCTCCCCACTCTGTCTCTGGTGAATCCTCTCACCCACCCCCTCAACACCTCTGGCCTACACCCCAGTTCCTCTAGGCATAAATAAATAAATCTTGGGGAAAAAATAAAAATTTTTAAAAATTTGGGAATCAGGTGAGGAGGTTTAGACTAAATATCGTCTGATTCCGTCTCACCGGAAGGGACCCAGAATGAGTGCCAAAACTCAAGTTCTCCTAGAATAAGCAAAGCTGTCCTGGGAAGCAGGCGCTTTTATAAACTTCCAACATAACTCAAGGTACAATGTTTCCACAGGGAGAAAAGCAAACCCCAGGGGCGCTCTGAGCAGGTCCGCACAGACGGCAGCTTGGTGGATCCTGAGGGCAGGAGCAGGGTGACCCTTAAGGGTAGACAGAGGGGCCTCAAGGCCTCGCACTGGATGGGGGTGTCCCTGCTGATTTCCACACGACTCTCAAAATCAGCCTCTCCCCAGCTGCAAAGGTCAGCCGCACACCCCCGGGGCAGCCTCGGCAACTGCACCTTTGTCACCAGTTGACTCTTCGATTTTTGGCCATGACTGCGAGCGGCCGTCAGCCCCACCCGTTGCCTCGCTTACCCTGAGACCACGGCCCGCTGCGCCTGCTGCTGAAACCTGCTCTGCATGAGCTAACGGAGCAGCCGGGTGTCTCTACGCCCCACACCAGCCCGGCCGTGCTCTGGTGGCTGGGTTCGCCTCGTCACCTTTGAGATCCTATGTATCTTATTACTAGAGGATTGACTATCCCGAGATGGGGTTCGCAGGCCCCAGCAGATCACCCCAGGCCTCAGAGAACCCTGATCCAGTGGGGACAGAGCTCGGGTTCCGCATGCACGGGCTTCAGGGGTTCAAACCCCAGACCATGGGAAACCCCGTGATTCTGAGCCTCAGTGTCTTCAGCAGTAAGACAGGGATAAAATGACCCCCTCCTCGAGTCATCATCGCAGGGACTAGCAAGGCAAGCCCACGGGGTGGCCCCTCACACCCCACCTCATCTCTGCGGAGGCACCCATGGCCGCAGCCCTCTCCCCGCAGGAGGTCAGGGCTGGCCCTGGGACAGCTTCCCCGGCTCAAGCTCACACGCTCAGGGGTCTGTGTGCTTCTTTGTCCTTTCCTGTTCCTGGGAAAATAAAATGATCCCCCATCACACCCTAGCTCCGTGCAGGAAACTGAGCACCCACAAACAGAGCTAAAGGAGTGTCCCCAAAGAGGCTCTGCCCAGGACAAGGGCAGATGTAGGAAATGAAGGCACACGGCGTGAGACACGGAGGGGAGACAGAGCGCCCACGCCACCCCCACAGCAGGGGGGTGCAGGACTCCTGAGACCTGGGGGAGGGAGCAGGGTTACCTTGCCAGCAAGCCCCCACCACGAGCTGAGTGTCTATCCTGGACGGGTGAAGCGGGTAGTCTTCAGTCACGGAGAAGGGCTCGTGAGCAGCGCCGTCCACGTACAGAGTCACGCTCGGGAGCTCCACGTTGAGCACGTAGTGATGCCACTCCTCGTCACACACCTGCCGGAGGCCGGGTGCATGAGAAGCCACCGCCTGTGTCCCGGGGGCGAGTCGCCCATCACACACAGCTGTCTTCTGGAGAGGGAGAGTGTGACCACACACCTCCCCTCGCCCCCTGGGACTACATCGCCCAGCCGGGGCCACGGCCACACCGCCGACCCTGGGACACTGCTGGTGGGTGCCTGCTCTCTCGTCCCGTGACCATATGAGACTGCAGGAAACCTGAATACCCACTGGGTATCAAGGATATCAAGGAATTGTGGCTAATTTTACAAAAGGCATGGAAATAGGGGGCCTCCCTGGTGGCACAAGGGGTTAAGCCTCAGCGCTATCAGGCTATGGCCAGCCACTGCAGCATGAGTTCGAGCCCCAGTCAGAGAGCTGACCACACGGCGCAGCAGACCTCTCCTGACTCCCCGCTGCTCCCCTCAGCAGTGTGTTTCAGCAGATTGGCCTGTTCTGCTCCCCACTCTGTCTCTGGTGAGTCCTCTCACCCCCTGCACCTCTGACCGGCACCCCAGCTCTTATGTGCATAAATAAATAAATCTTAAAAAAAAAAAAAGGACAGGGACATAGTATAAGGGTCAGATTTCTATGTATCTCTACAAAGTGGAAAGCTGTATCTGGAATTTGCTTAAAATGTATCGAGTAGTTTTCCAAGGGGTAACAAAATTAGCAGGTAGGGGCTGGGGGTGATGGACCAAGACTCAGAGCTGGGAACTGCTGGAACAAGACCAAGTAACTTGGGGCTATTCGTCACCCAGATCTGTCTACTTATACCTATGTCTGAGATTTTCCGTAACAGTCTTAAAAATGCATCAGAAGAAACGAAATAGAGCAAGTCCTCGAATAATGTCATTCTGTGAAAAAGTAGGTAAGAAAGACGTAGTCTCAGCCAACAGCGAACAAGATGGCGTCACTCGAGGATCATTTTTTTCTTGCTTTGAACTTACATGAACATGAATGAAACTGTATATAGACTCACGTAAGTTTTTTTTTATTAAGTTTTTTTTTTCTAATAGAGGCATGTTTTATGTATTTATTTGTTTGTTTGTTTATACAAGCACTGGGCACAGTCAGAAGCGCGGGAGGGTGAGAGAATTCACCAGAGCCAGAGCGGGGAGCAGAGCAGGCAGAAGGACCGAAGTACACTGCTGAGGGGAGCAGCGGGCGGCAGGAGAGGTCTGCACGCCATGTGGGACCTCTCCCGGTGGCCGGGGAGGAGCCGGGGATCGAACCGGCACTGCAGAGGCTGCGGGCAGCTTCGCAACCCCGCGCTCAACCGCTGCGCCACCAGGGAGGCACTTCTTTAGTTTCTTGACAATAATCATGGTAAGCATTTCTAAGCTAGGACAGATCTATGTAAGAATTACATCACTTATTGGGGCCTCCCCAGTGGCGCGGTGGGTTGAACGCAGCGCTGTGAAGCTGTCCGCAGCCTCTGCAGCACGGGTTCAATTTCTGGCCAGCCAGGGAGATACCCACATGGCGCAGCAGACCTCTCCTGTCTCGCCTGCCGCTCCCCTCACCAGTATTTTCGGTCCGCCTGCCTGTTCTGCTTCCCACTCTGTTTCTGGTGAATTCTCTCACCCTACCATGCCTCTGACCTATACCCCAGCTCTTGTATAAATAAATAAATCTTAAAAAAAAAAAAAAGAATTACCTCAGTTAGGAGACAATGGCCCCCAGTGGACTCACATTCCACATACTTTTCCCCTCTCTCACTTTTGCTCTTACACATCTGTCCCGTAACTAACTGTCTGAGACAAGCTTACGCTTTAGCAACGACAAGCATCTGTGTCAGCTCTGGGCCAGTAACACCACGAGACAAATAAAATTAAATTAAGGCCAAAGTTTTCCTTTTTGCCCCAACCCTAAATCAAGAGAAGAAACAATCTTTGTGTGGGAAGGCTCCCTCGGCTTACAACACTGCCTTGCTTCCTGTAACACGCTGAATTTTTCATGGGATTCTTGCTTTTCATCATAGCAGCTGGGAAATCAGCTCAGCAAAGACACGGCCTCATCCACAGCAATAAAACATGAGCTAACGTCAAAGCTGTCAGCGCACTCAAGCTAGAACCCCGTGTGGTATCTGAAATATGTCAAGAACGCTGATGGCTTGAACATTTACAATATCCCGTGGTGCCTCTGAATTTGCAGAGACACCCTGGGGTTCCCTGGCACAATCCGGGAGCCAAAGCCTTAAATAATAAATAAACAAGTACGTGTTTCTCAGCTCCAGTTTTTAAGCAAATGCTGCTTATTTCATGAATTTTTACACTACTTTGAACACGAGCCATACAGTTTCTTTTTATTAACATTATGTATCAGATACATATTTTTTTTAAAAAAGCAACGTAGGCTTTCCCAAGAAAGGAATTCAATGGATTTAACAGACTGCCCTATTCCCCAGAGACACAGAAATAAAATCGAAGATGTCACTGCCCGTGAACAGCAGCTCCCATGCCAGGCGGCCGGACTCGGTTACTCTCCGACAAGACCCCCATCAGCGAGTTTCCCACTCACCTGATTCAACTTCCAGTGGAATTCCGCTGGCTTGTATTTCTTCTCCTCCGAAGGATCCTGGCGGAGGAGGAAAACAAGCCGGCAGCCGTGGATGTACAAAGAATAGTGATGCCTGTTCATATCTGCAGAGAGAAATTCTGCTGGTAAACTGCCAACTTAAGACCCAAAGGAGAGGTAAGAGCCATTTCTTTAATGGATTTTGAAGACACAGTTGGATCAGCATAAATGAACCCTCCAGCTGGGTCAAGGCCAGGCTTCAAAACAAAGACACTTGGGCTTTGCCTCTAGAGAGGCGGGAGCCAATCTTGAGTGACCCGTGTGACAAATACCTGAATACCAGGGGGACTCTGGAGGACGCGGCACCCCGGGGAAAAGCACAGGAAAGTGTGTGTCACCGAGCGGCCAGGCTTAGGGGGAGGCCAAGGGCCCTCCTCCAGCGACCCCTGCACACCCATAGGTGCCCACCTGTCTTGTCTGAACTGCAGAGAACTGTCTCCTTCTTCCTGCTGAACGGCCCGTGCCTCATCCACACAGAAAGCGTGAAGGGCTCCTTAGGGTTGACAGAAACCACGCCATCCGGAACCCTGCACCGCCTGAGTGCCGTTGAACTCGAAGACCTGGTCGCTATCGTGGCCGTTGCTATCGTGGCCGTGGTCAGCCCGATTCCACCGTGTTGGAAGAGCCGCTGGGAGAGGGGAGCAGCTCGGCGGTGCCAGACGCAGCACCTGGGGCAGAGCACACACCTTCAGCCAGGGCAGTGGGTCCAGCCTTGCGCGGCTGCGCTGCCCGCACTGCTGATAGATCTGCCAGCTCGGCTTCCTTCGCCTCCCAAAGCAGGATTTTTATTACCGAAAGAATTCGTAAAAAATAACCACAGATTTTTTTTTCAAAGGCAGAAAAAGAATCCAAACCTGTAATCCCTACCCAAATACACCCACCATTGGGTCTTTCTTTGTGAAATACACGTATTAGAAACATGGAGCCAGGGCCTCCCTGGTGGCGCAAGGGGTTAAGCTCTGCACTATGAAGCAATTTGCAGCCTCTGCAGCACGAGTTCGATCCCTGGCCAGCCAGGGAGCTACCCACACGGCGCAGCAGACCTCTCCTGACTCCCTGCTTCTCCCCTCAGCAGTGGATTTCAGTCAGTCTGCCTGTTCTGTTCCCCACTCTGTCTCTGGTGAATCCTCTCACCAACCCCCCCCCCCACACCTCTGGCCTGTACCCCAGCTCTTGTACACATAAATAAATAAATCTTTAAAAAAAAAAAAAAGACAGAAAGAAACACGGAGCCAGGCTAGGCAGTCACACAAACACCCACTCCCATTACTATCCTTCTAGAGCATAATTTAAAACGTCGGGTGGCGTGTGACACACAGACCCACCACCACTTACTCAGCGACCCCCCTGGAGGGCACCGGTGTTGCTAATCTTCTCCAATAATCCTCGCCTTGATGAGGCTTTAGTGTCCTCATGATTAATCTCTCACGATACTCCCAGGCAATGGCATCACCAGGTCAAAGAATGTGATCTTTTTTTACAGCTGCTGTCTGTATTGCCAAGCTCAATTTTCTTTTAAATTTGCCCACAGAAGAGCCTGTTTGCCCTCCCAGTCACGTGGTCTGTGACTTCTCTACCCGAGGAGGGACATGGCTTGGCTGGAGCAGCCTGGCATCTGAGAAACGTAAAACTTGGGTCCAAATCCCTGCTCTGCCACTTCCTAAAAGCATGACCTTAGGCAAGCTACTTAGCCTCCCTGGGTCTCGATTAATTCCTCTGTACAATCGAGGTCGATGCCACCTTCAGGCGAGGTGGGAAGGTGGGTGCCACGTGCAGAAATGCCCAGCATCCAGCAAGCACTCAGCCCTGAAGCTCTTTCCTCCCAAGCTACATTTCCTGCTGACAAACTGGTCATTTAAAATCATAAACATATTGGCAGTACTAGAGAGGAAATAAGCTTGATGTGCCCCATGGCTGAAAAGGGCACACGTTCCAGCTCTCAGGCAGGCGATCACGCTCTTTGGCGACCTAGACCTGGGTGATTCCATCACCAGGAGGGGCCAGCAGAGAATGGGCTTCCCCTCGGCTTCCTGACCACAGGACAATCACAATTATGGGAAGAAAAGCAGCCGATCCAGGCCAGGGAGCAGAAAGGTGAGCTTCGGAACACGCTCCCCACAGAGCCGTCGCCCAAGTAGCTCTCAGTCACCAAGTGCCCTTGTGACGATGACAAGGTCACAGGTTGCTGGTGTCTTACCACCGCCTGTGTGTCCCACTGGCCTCTCCCTCATTCAGAGGGACCAGAACAATATCCGGGCCGGATGGCGAAAGCCGCAAGCTGGTCTCCGACGCTGCCCTCCACCTCCCCACGCGGCGCCTGTGATCCAGGGTCTGTCCAGACCCAGGTCCCTTTGGTTTCTCAATTTTCTACTGCATGTCGGCCAAAAGCTACCGCATTTCCTATGTATTTTCCTTCGGTTCTTAAACATCTCATTTCACTTAAAACTCACTCTACTGACGTAAGCCTGACTTTGATGCGTCTCAATGTACACTGGAGAAATGCTTCTTTTAAATCAGAATTTGGTTCTTTTTTTTGTAGATGAGCGGGAGTGAGAGGATTCCCCAGAGACAGAGCGGGGAGCAGAACAGGCAGATCTACTGAAACCCACTGCTGAGGGGAGCAGCGGGGAGACAGCAGAGGTCTGCTGCGCCCTGTGGGTCGGCTCCCTGGCCGGGGATCGCACTCAGGCCATCGCAGTGATAGCGCTGAGACTCACCCCTAGGCCGCCAGGGAGGCCCCAAATCAGCGGTTCTTAAGATGCACACGTGACACTGCAAGCGGACTCGCAGGCCCGTGCCCGAGGGGGCGCCAGCCAGCGGGCAGCAACAGCCACTAAGAGAGCCCGTCTCCGCTGTGGCTTATAACGACGAATACACACACGCATACCCCGCAGGGAGGGGTGTCTCCGCCCCGGCCCCTTACCGCAGAGCCGGTGGAGGGACTTCTCCGAGTAGGTGTCGCGGTCGCAGCCCTTCCCGATGTGCTCGGTCTCCAGCTCCACTGTCGCCTGCACCGAGGCCACGGGCTCGTCACACGTCTCCAGGTGGATGCTGGGGAAGAGGGCCAGGGCGCCCGTGCCCGGCTCGTACTCAACCCTGTTGTTCCATCCTGCAGGGGCACACATGGGGGCGGGAGAAGGAGAAGCCACGTGTCAGGCTTGCGCGGGGGATGGCGAGTTTGGCGGGTGTGAGGGCGGACGGGGCGCACCTTGCCACCCGGGCGTGCAGGCCGGCTTGACGCTGATCTTCACCAGGACGTCCTCCGCGGCCCTCTTCTTCCCGCAGTCGTAGGCGGTGACCATCAGCTTGTACTGGTGCTCCTTCCCGTAGTTCAGCTTCTCTGTGTTCTTTATATAACCTTCGAGAAGAAAAACAGCGGTGAGATCCAGCCCCAGCTGGCATCGCCTTCGTCATGCTGTGCCAAGACGGGAGACACGCTGATCCAGCCGTGTAAAGACGGAAGCAGCACGACCCGTGTGTGTGGCATGACCCATGTGTGGCATGACCCGTGTGCGGCACAACTGGTGTGTGGCATGACCCATGTGCGGCATGACCCGTGTGTGGCACGACCCGTGTGTGGCATGACCCATGTGCCCGGGTAGCGAACACTTGGGGGGTTTGTTTGGGCGGGAGGAGTGAGGCCATAACTCGACTTCCCTTTATTCTTACCAGTTCTGTTTCTGAGGGGGAGGGCGGCTTATATTTATTTTAGGATTCAATGCTTAATATAAAATAGAGACAAAATAATTCAAGTGCTTCAAATCCTAAATATGAGGTCAAGCTGCACTCCATAGTTCGAGAGCTGTTGCCAGCGGCTGGCGTCCCCCAGCACAGAAGGGGCTGCTGCCTCACGCGAGCACAGGTGTCCGCAACGCCCTTATTTCATCAGAAATTGTGGGCTGTGCCCTGGCAGGGGGCGCGGCAGCATCACCGAGGACCTGGCATGAGCCCGCTCTGTTCAGCGACGGGGTGGGGGCGCCTGGTGTTAGGGCAGGAGCCTTCATCTCGGAGGCGACGCGGGAGATGGAATCTAACGGCGAACTGGGAGCGAGACTAACTGGAGGTCGGTCTTCCTCAGTGGGAAGGCGGGACAGCAAAGACTCAAAACAAGCAAAGTGGAGGTTCTTAGTGGGCTCCGGGGGGAGGAGCACGAGGAGAACGTGCGGCCAGCAGGTGCGGGGGAGTGTCCCTCTGGGGGCAGAGAAGCTGCAGCAGTGGGGGAAGCTCCCCCAGTCAGGCCCATTGGGGGCTGGGTGCCTGCGCCACCCTCAGACCCACGCCGAGGTCCAAGCCACACGGGGTGGCGTGAGAGGTGGGGCCTTTGGGGGGGGGACGAATGTTTCAATGAGGCCGTGATGAAGTGCCACGTTGGGACTCTATGCCCTGGATGAGGAGAGCCCAGTGCCTGCTCCCCTGCTGCTGCGTGAGCACGCAGAACAGAGGCTGCCTGGAGCCAGGACGCGCTCACAGACGCGGACTTCCTGCGCTCCGATCTGGGACCTCCAGCCCTCCAGAGACGGCTGCCGTCCAAGCCACCCCGCCCGTGGCGTTCACTCGAGCGACCTGACGGCCTCACAGACGCGGGTCTGGGTGTGGGAGGCACTGAGCGCAGCGAGAGGTGGGGCTGAGCCCAGGGCGCAGCGGCCGCCCAGCCCAGGAAGCACCCGCGGCCTTACCGTCCTTGTCGATGGAGAAGGGCACGTCGGGCGTGACGATCTCGTAGCTGCAGATCTGGCTGAACTGTGGGGAGCAGTCTGCGTCCTCGGCCTCCACCCTCAGGAGGCTGTCGTGCTGCCGCCCCGCCACCGCCGTCGCCTTGTAGGACTTCTCCCGGAACACCGGGGCGAATTCATTCACGTCGGTCACCTGGATGTGCACGGTGGCCCTGCAGGGACAAGCAGGACACTGTGGGCGCTGTGTCCCACGCGGACCCTGACTCTGCCCGGCCTCTGAACGCCCTTTTGCCAACGCCCACCAGTGAAGAGGCTGGGGAATAAACCACAGGACACCCGTGGCCCAGGCGCGAGCGGCGCATCCAGCCGTGGGCGTTGGGTCTGCAGAGGCTGAGCCTTAAGGGGTTCGTGGGCGCTGCTGAGTGAGGAGTGTTGTTCTGCAAACCCGCTGGAGGGTGTGTGCGCACGTGTGGAAGGCCTGAGGAGGTAGTAACTCGGGGATGGAGAAGCGGTTACCATGATGGGACGTTTATAGGGAGGTAATGTATTTGTATAACATTAAAGTTTTTTATTTAAAAGACTTCAATTCACTTTCATTTTAAAAATAAATAAATAGATTTTCTCTTTTCTGATATTTTATGAAATTCAAATGATGGAGATGAAGATGAAACGATGGCCTATTTTCAGCCTAACACGGAGACCCCTGACAGTGAAAACAGGAGTTTGAGCTGCTGCTTCCAGGCCCTCCCTCGGACCAGGGAGACAGCAGGCATAAGCCGCGGTGACAGAAAATAAGAGACTCGGGATTTTCTCTGGCAATATGGGACAGAGCAGGCAGAGGGAAGATGAACTATACCAGACATCTGTTAGTTCTCGAATCATAAAGTCAAAAAAATATTCTGTTGCCAATTCCAGAAAAAAAAAAAATGAGAGCCGGGGGAGATGGGATAAGAAACAGAGATGGCTCCAGGAGTTGATGAGCATTAAAACAAGTTCTGTCCCGCGTCTACGGAAGAGACAGCGGAAGGTTCCCACCCCTGCCGGCGAGGACCTCTCGGTGTGCAGGAAACCAGTAATATCATATGAAAAGCATGAGGGTGACTCACGGGCACACAGCACCCCACTGCTCGCCAAGCCCCCGCACGCCATCCGTCCACCCGGACCCTGGCAGTGAGCTCCTGCGGGGTCTTCTCACCCACCACCCCACCCACGTACCCCTCTTCCCTGAGACGGTACCCCGAGCGGAAAGTGACATGCAGCAGTTAACTTTGCAGCAGCCTGCACCGAGGGACACCGGGAAAAAGGTTTACTTTGCTAAGTCCGTGCTAGCAAGCGGCGGAGAAAGGAGAATTCTAACCCCACGCCTGCCCCCGCGTCCTCCCAGGGACCAGCAGTTCGCCCACCGGCCGGAAGGACGAGGACGCGCCCGTGTTCATCCAACGCTCAGGGCCAAAGACTGAAAAAAGACGCCGTGACAACACAACCTCTTCCTCGGGAGCCACCCGGCTGCTCCACCTTCCTGGGCAGGGTCTCTGCTTCATTAGCCCTGTCCTGGCCGAGATAAACTACTTCTTTCGTTTCCCCCACACCCAATACGCGACGGGCACTTGCTGGTCTCTGATCACAGAGCTCAGGACGATCTCACAGTGGAGGGGACTGTCGGGACCCACGTCCTGCCACATCTGGGCGCCGGGGCAGCGCCCTGCCCGCTGTACTCACTTGTGAGACTTCTTGGTGTTGGCACCGTCGGGGCCCTTCCCGCAGTCGTAGGCCTGCAGCGTGAAGGTGTAGTCCTTCTGCAGCTCGCAGTCCAGCTTCTCTTTGGAGCGAATGATCCCCTCGCCAGTGGACTTGTCCACGACCACGGCCTCGAAGGGGACATTCTGCCCGTGGATTGTAAACCCGCAGATCTCACCTGGGGGGTCAAGCGGCAGGTGAGGGTTTCTGCCACACAAGCCTGCGGCACGTCCCAGCCTCCCCCGCAAAAAAGAAATGACAACGATTTGGCAGCCAGGGGTTTAGAGGGTCCGTGGATAAAGCAGGGGCGCTGTGCTTGAACAGGGTGAGTTCTGGGCTTTAGTGAGAAGAAGCGCGTTCTGGCTTTCCAAGCAACGTGTTTATTAACTTTGCATCCACTCATGCAGGAATACAAAAGAGAGAAAGAGAAAATATAGACAGGCATTTCACAGGAGTACTTAAGAGAGCTCCGGGGCAAACGAGGTCTCATTAGAAAACAGCCAAGGCCTGATAACAGGGAGAAGCTGCCCCAGCAGCTGGGGAGAGCCGGGAGCTGTTTTGATTTGGACCAGAAAGAAGGCTAGAGGCTCAGTTACGTGTTGAGAGAGGCAGCGGCGTGAGCTATAGATTCAGCACCATAATTACAGAAATTCTGTCAAAACAAAATCACAAGAAACAAGTCTTCCTGTGCAATGAGCCTGGCTAAAATTCGGGAATCAAAACAAACTACTAAATGAGAAAGGTAGAAATACCAACTTTTCAGGCATCCATTTCAACAGCTGTCACCCACTCTGCAGGCTCCAGTGCGGGGGGGGGCCCCCCACCCCACACCTTCATCTTTCCTTTGTCCTGCTAGACCTGGGGAGAGACCTGCCTGGGCGCTCCAGCCCACGTGAGTGGGTTTTCTAAACGTGTAAATTAAGAGTTGAAAATCTAGACTTCCAGTCTCACCCGTGGGAGAACAAATATGTTCCGATGTATGTGAAAAAGTCACAAAATGTATCTCGCATAAAAATGAGACAACTCTTCTAAAATGACATAAATCTAATGGAAAACTGCTCCGAAGTAACCCTCAGGTTCAATTAAAAAAGGTGCAGAACGATCCCTAGAGTTCAAATGGATGTCTGATTTCCAGATATTTCTAACCAAGGGTTTGGTTACATACAATTTCCATCAATATCTTTAAAAAATAGAAACAAAGTAGGCGAATCGGGATAAAAAAAGCATGACAGTTTCTTCTGTTTAAGGGCTGATTCCCAATTTTATAAACAAAGTTAGTGGGTTAATATTCGTAAGAGAGAGAGAGAAAGAACCCTTGATCACCTTCTTTGGTGACTGTCACCTCAAAACTCTCTAAAGGGAGAAAAGACAAACCCAAGTCAGTAATACAGGACAGAAGGAAGAGCAACATATCACACAGAAAGCTTGACACGATTCAACCATCGGCCCGGGGAGGCCAGATGCTAGAATCACCAGAGCAAAGCTGGACTCCGGGAACAAAACATCTCTTTGCATCCATCTTACCACGTAATTCAGAAATTCCACTAATCTGCGCATGCGATGCCGCTAGAATGTTTCCTGATACCCCCAGGTGTCCTCTGCACTTCTCATGAACACTTGCATGGTTTAGAGGCAAACCTGTTTGTTATTTTACAGTTTTCAGATTGTCGCTGGCAAGGAGTTTGGAGGCCAGATTCCAGCACTCACTCATTGTTACACTGGAGGCAACAAACACTGAAGAGAAGGACTTAACCCTTTGTTCTTGTGACGATAAAATACTATGTTTCCTAATCTCAAATACCCAAGGGAGGCAACACATGTAGAAACTTCCAGGGGCCACCAGCTTCACAGGGAGTGAACCAGGGTAGGGCCGACTGCAGTGACCGCGGAGTCCAGCCTCAGCCTGTCACCTCGCCTGCTTCCACCAGAGTCGGAACAAGAGTGCCCAGGACCCGCTGCCTCTTCCCACTCTCAGGGGCACCTTCTCTCCCCCAGAGGCAAAGCATCCTCAGGCCCCTGGCTGGGTGAACGATTTTAACGCGCACTGTGTCTCTCACGGTGACGGCGCACAGGGCCCCTTCACCTGGCTCGTTCTGGAGGATTCCAGGGGTTCGGACTATATGCCATTTTTGCGACATGTTTTCCACTCAGCCTCTGCGTGTAGGATTTGGTCATCCTTGTCAGCCCTGGCAGTTCTAGTTCACTTATTCTCGCTACTGCAGAGTGAGGACCCAGTGAGTTAAGACCCATAACATGGCTACACCCTCCCCTGGCGTGAGGAAAGCGCTCCACAGATGCTGGGTGTTGCTGTGACCATTACCTGTGGTGTGAATACCCCCTTATCCATGCCCCCAGTGGCTGCCTGAAACAGAGCACCAAGCCCTACACCTGTTGTCCTGTTCTCTACACACAGACCTAGGATAGAGCTTGGTTTATAAACAGGTGCAGTAAGAGACTGACAGCAGAAGCTAACAGTGAAACGGAACAATGATGACAACACTCCATAATGAAAGTTCTCTGTCTCTCTCTCAAAAGCCCTTCCTGGATGTAACTATTTCTGCATGATGGTTGTCCGCTGGTCAGTGAAACCTCAGAAAGCAGAGCCGCAGGCGAGGACCGCCACGGGCCCTGGGGCAGTTTCCACCGCTGGTGAGCAACACATCCTGCCGTCTGCCGCCCACGTACAGCGTCCCCAGCCCTGCGCCGGCCAGCAGCACAGTGGCACTGGTCCCGCGGGGCTGTTTCAATTAAAATTCATCTTAAAATTAAATAATGTCAAAAATCCTGGTCCTCGGCCCAAGGGCCACATCCCAGTGGCTCGCTGGCCACAGGTGACCAGCAGCGACTGGATGGAGCCTGGAGATCCAGAAGCTGCCATCCCCAGTAAGTTCTACGGGGCAGCACTGCTCAGGGCGGGGAGCAGAGGCACCACGTCCAACCTGGTCAGTTTTCTGAGCAGCCTGAGGTGCTTAGGAGACTTTTTATCTTTTTAAAAAAAATCTGTTTTGTTTTCAGTGCCCTGTAAGCAAAGTCTTATTGGAAAGGAGACGGGCTAGAGGTTTGCACCGCGAGGTCAGAGGTCACATCAGCGCTCAACAGACGAAGCTTGCTGGTCTGGAGCTGGGCAGCAGATGTGTCCAGCGGTGGTGGAGACCGTGCTGACTCCTCACTCCCCACAATGTGCCTCGCTTTGGGGCGTCTATTACCAGTATATGACACATTTAAAACGAAATGGTCCTGCTTTAAATCAGAGGAAGCCTCGCAGTCTGGCTTGGAGTTCACTGTTCTAAGGAGAAAATGGTGGAGCAATTCCGCATCATCTGAGTGGAGGGAACTGACAGTGACTGTGTCTGCACAGGTGGATGGCGCTGGGACAACAGCCTGCCTGTGCGGTGCACCTGTGCTGTATCAGGGGCTCGAGACTCTCTCCCGTCGGGCAGTGCCCTTGAGACTGTCTGACCATGAGACTATCAGGCGTAGAACTGTTTGCCAACAGATGGAAACTCCCGAAGGCTCTCTGAGAACTGGGCTGAGGATGGAAAAAACTCGGGGAGGCTCTGCCAGTCTTACACTGCAGGTGTCGGGGGAGGCGTCACTGGTAACATCTGAGCAGAAACCAGAGGAAACTAAGGGAGCAAATCACAGCATCCTTGGGGGAAGAATTTCAGACAGAGGGGCTGGCAGGTGCAAAGGCCCTGAGGCAGACATTGTTTCGGTGGCTGAGCAAAGGGGAGGCTGTAGGTAAGGTCGAAGTAACCTGAAGCTACAGTGGCTACTACAAGAATCACAGCTTTCCTGCCAAGTAAGGAGGAAAAGACTGGAGAATTTTGAACAGAAAAATAGGTAAAAATAACCCATATTCTAAAAAACTCCACCCGGCTACTGTGCCTGAAGGACAGCCGTAGGAGGCCAAAAATGGATACTTGCACGAGACTCTGGAGGCCAGGGCCGGGGGCACAGGTGGGGTGATGAGACACAAGGAGGGGCAGTAAGAAGTGGCCAGATTCGGGGCGTGTTTTGAAAGCAAGACCAACCACACTATAGGATGGTGAGAAAATTCCATGAGGCAGAGACCAGAGAAGGAAGATCTGGGGGACCGGAGGCCCCACCGGCTCCATACACGCATCTGTTGTTAAAAACAGAAAAAAGCAGGTCCCCACAGTCATATGGAGCCTCCACCCAGACGTCTGACCTAACGTGATCTCTCCCCAAAACGCGATTCTAAGCCAGGCATCCAGGTGTTTCCTGACCAGCACCTGTGAGGTGACCTGCACAGGACACCCGTGTCCCCGAGAGGAGGTGGTTCTACCTGAGATAATCGTTTCCTTTGCTGTAACCTTTGCCAATAAATAACCTCTGTTTTGGGGAGCCCCCAGCATTCTCTGCAGGATGCTGGCTGATTCACCAACTGATTAATAAAGCCAATGAGATCTACATTTGTGAGTTGTGGTTTTAACGCCGTATGGCAATTTGTTAGGGAACAAAGTCTCAAATGCGTGGTGATCCAATGGAAGAAAATAAATTATTTTGAGACTCATTATGCATTTCCAGGATGCCCCCTTGAAAATGTGAGTTCAGGGCCTCCCTGGTGGCACAGGTGGTTGAGCACAGTGCTGTGAAGCTGTCCGCAGCCTCTGCAGTGCCGGTTCGATCCCTGCCGGCCGGTGAGAATCCCACATGGGGCAGACCTCTCCTGTCTCGCCCGCTGCTCCCCTCAGCAGTGTGTTTCAGTCAGTCTGCCTGTTCTGCTCCCCACTCTGTCTCTGGTGAATCCTCTCACCCCCCACACCTCTGGCCTGTACCCCAGTTCTTGTATGCATGAATAAATATTAAAAAAAAAAAAAGAAAATGTGGGTCCACTGACGACGAGAGCAGCAAAAATGTGTATTTGTATTTTCTCCGCTTACCCCCACCCAATGCAGCATATTTAAGCTGGCTCCTTGCATGGGTTGGACCAACAGGATTTGGTGCCTCAAATCCAAGGATCCCTTTTAAGGGACCCCGCCAGGCGGGCTGGTACTTTGGCCTAGAAAGACTTAAAAACTGCCCACCAGATGGACACTGGACACAGCAGGGGCAACAGACCTCGCCGGGCAGACTTCACTGGGCCAACCTGGGTTTTCCGGAACAGCCGGTCACATGACCCCTGCTGCCACCGTGGAGCCACCATCTGCAGCCTGGGCCAGGGCACCCCCCTCACGCAATTAGACGAGGATGACGGATCGACCGGGGCAAGGCTGGGTGACGGAACAATGACAACGGCTGCCGCATGTCAGCAGAGAACTGGCGAGGGTTCGCCGAAGGCAGATTTTGTAGGCAACGTTTAGGAGAATTTCCAGGAGAATGATATAGGACTTCGAAACCAACTGAAGAGAGACAGAGGGAAAGAATCTGGCCTAACCATCTGGTGGCTGATGGTGCCATGCAGGGACGAGATACACCCGGGGTGGGGGGCTGGGTCTGTGCTTCTCCGACCCTGGCCACTGCCATGGGCTTGCTGACCAGCTGGAGGGCTGGAAAGCCGGGCATTATCCAAGAGGTACAGAGAGCAGCCTCTGAGCCAGTGGGGGGCGCTCACAGCCAACTAGTTGATAAAAGGTGAAGCTTTCCAGGTTCGATCTCTATTTCCTGAACAGAGACTGCCAGGAGTGGGGGGCAGAGAGTCTGAAGCCAGACAGGCCTCCCGTGCTGCCTTTCCTGGCTCTGGTTGGCACCTGGTCTCACTCACACAGCACTGCTGGAGAACAGACAGCTCAGCCACGTCCCACGTTCCACGTCCGGTCACTGGCCTCTCTCTTCCTACTCCCCCTGGAAGGCTGTGTGATTTTTGTTTTGTTTTGTTTTTTTGCCTCTCTCTCTGGGTTTCTGCTTTTGGGTCTTGCCCTGTGTTCTTAAGGGTTTAAGTGAGGACTCACAACACCATCACCCTGTAATACTTCTATTGTTTCTGGGCCTCCCTGGTGGCGCAGGGGTTAATGTCTCAGTACTATGAAGCTATCCACAACCGCTGAAGCATGAGTTCGATTCCCAGCCAGGGAGGCAACCCACACAGCACAGCAGACCTCTCCTGTCTCCCGGCTGTTCCCCTCAGCAGTGTATTTCAGTGGATCTGCCTGTTCTGCTCCCCACTCTCTCTGGTGAGTCCTCTTACCCCCGGCACCTCTGGCCTACACCCCAGCTTTTCTATGCAAAAATTTTAAAAAAGAAAACAGATACCTGCTGAGCTGCCAGCACCTGCTGCCACGTCCCCACTGACCCAGCCCCGGACCCCACCCACTTTCTCTGCTCGGCCAAGCTCACCAGCTGGATATCCAGGCGGCTCCTCATTTTTGGTGCCCTGTGGCTTCCTTGCTGGCCGGCCCAGGCTATTCCTGCAATAAGCTCACGGGGCCTGATCAGCACAGTTGCTCAAGGCACCGTAGCAGCCAGGGAACGCCTCACCCCAGGGCCATGCCTCCCAGCCCAGGCTCACCAGCCGCCGCCGAGCCTCCACCTCCTCACTCACCACAGTGCCTCTCCGATGTCAGCCGAGAATTCCTGGGAAGCTCTTTAAAAATGCAGCTTGCCAAGCCCCCTCCCTAGAGACTCTGACTCAGCAGCTCTAGGGTGGAGCCCAGAGATCTGGGTTTTCAAGGAACACTGCCAGAAGGTTCCCATGCAGCAGGCTATGCCTGGGGAGACTGGCCCACCTGGGGTTCCCAAGCCTCGCTGGCTGGTTACAGGTTTCTGAGCCTCTACCCTGGAAGACTCAGAGAACTGAGAGGAGACAGGTCCCAGGGAGGTCAGGCCGCACTGGAAAACCACCTTCAGGGTAACATCCCGTCTAGTCAGTCAGCAAGAGCACCTCGCACCTCAGGTGAGCTTTCTCCCGCCCTCTGCACCCCTAGGTCACACTCAGCAGGCTGACTAGTCATCCCCCTTTTGGAAGCCTGGTCTGTCCACCTCTGCTCTAGCTCCACCCCAGCCCCTGCTCCTGTGAAAACCCAGCCTTCCAGCTTCATCCCATATATCTGTGTGCTGCCTCTCTCACTGGGTGAATTGTAATAAATTGGCTGAATTTATTATATACAATTTATTACATATATATTTTTTAAAGATTTATTTATGCATACAAGAACTGGGGTACAGGCCAGAGGGGTGGGGGGTGAAAGGACTCACCAGAGACAGAGTGGGGAGCAGAACAGGCAGACTGACCAAAGTACGCTGCTGAGGGGAGCAGCAGGAGAGACAGGAGAGGCCTGCTGGGCCATGTGGGTTGCTCCCTGGCCAGCAGGGGGATCGAACTTGTGCTTCAGTGGCTATGGACAGCTTCATAGGTTGCGTCTTAATCTCCTGAGCCACCAGGGAGGCCCCGTAATTTATTATATATATTAACACTCTAGCTGAGTGACTCAAAGCTGATGCATTAGCTGCTCTGGGCCTCGGCTTCCTCTCTTTAAAACAGGGATGGTAGCCTGGTGGCCTTGAGTTAAGTCTCAGTGCTATCACTGCAATGGCCCACTGTGGCCTGAGTTCAATCCCCAGCCAGGGACCTGACCCATAGGGCACAGCAGACCTCTCCTGTCTCCCCGCTGCTCCCCTCAGCAGTGGATTTCAGTAGATCTGCCTGTTCTGCTCCCCACTCTGTCTCTGGTGAGTCCTCTCACCCCTCACACCTTTGGCCTGCACCCCAGTTCTCATATGCATAAATAAATAAATCTTTAAAAAAAAAAAAAGAAAAGAAAATGACCTTCACGGTGTCAGTTTTGATGCTGAGACAAAGAAGGGGTGAGCAGCACATCCCCCCATCTGTCAGGGAAGCCACTTGGACTGGACATGAAGCAAGAACAGCTCCAACTGGACAGTGCTGTGAGACGTTAGCAAAGCCGCAAGCTGCCAGAGCAGGCCTGGAGCCGGATCTCTAGCTGCTCCAGTGGCCCACGTGGAGGTGCTTGAGTTAAATGTGTGTTAGGAGTAAAATCTCAGCCAAAGAGATTCCTCTAGAAAGAAAGACTGCTCAACTTTCTCAAATAAGTGTTTTGAGGGAACAGAAACTGGGGATGCACAGGGAAATCTCTAGCTGTGATTGGCCAGATGCTGCTCCCAAGGCCAGCAGCACCAGAACAGGAGCCCAGGGCCCGCGTCCCCCAATCAGCGATGTAACGCAGCAGCGGGAGCTCTGCGTCTGTAGGCCCTGGACTAGCTGCTCTCTACCTGGTGACACCAAGGTAGGCATACAAAATGCAATGAAATATTCTGCCTCTGAGCAAGCACAGACTTTTTCTGTTTTTTTAGGGGGAGCAAGTACACCAATGATTAAAATTAAAAGGAAAAAGGCGTTACAAGGTTGTCCACGCTAGAGACATTTTCAGAAATAACCCACATGGGCGTGTGATGCCCGACGCCTGTCCAGCCCAGGCCTGCAGGGCAGGTGCATGCCTGCTCCTACCTGCGAAGCGCAGGGGCGCGTCCTTGTCCAGGGCGATGAGCGGCGGGTCCAGCAGCACCGTGTTGTCGTTCTCCGTGACGATGCCGTGATAGGTGGGCTCCAGCCACGGCTTGTGCTTGTTCACTGCGTGGACACCGAAAAAGAAGAGAGAACAGGCACACGGTCAGCTCCTCTGACTCCACAGCTGGGACGGCCGCATGCAAGCAAAGGAAAACAGATTCTTGCTTCACTCCCTACACCCCGGTTAATTCAGAAGGGATGGATGACTTGGACGGAAGACCTGAAACCGTAACGTCCTTAAAGGAAAACGCAGGGGACCCGTTCTGGTCTTGGCGCACTTGGCCCGCAGGCTGAAGGGTCTCCCTAACTGCTGATGCCCCATGTCTCTCCAGGTAGCTCTGACGTGGGCTGCACAGCTGCCCAGGGTCGGAAGTGCGCTACAGCAAGACAGGACATTTTCAAGAACGTCCTCCAAAGCGCCATGGTTTGTCACCAATCCCTCCTTTTAAAGCACACACATAATCAGATCAATTTATCGCTAATATTTTATCCTGGGCCTCCCTGGTGGCACAGGGTTAAGTATCAGCACTATCAAGCAATTGCCAGCCACTATGGGAGCTGACCCACATGGCACAGCAGACCGCTCCTACCTCGCCCCCTGCTCCCCTCAGCAGTGTATTTCAGTGGCTCCACCTGTTCTGCTCCCCACTCTGTCTCTGGTGAATCCTCTCACCCCCTGCATCTCTGGTCTACACTCCAGTTCTTGCATGCATAAATAAAATCTTTAAAAATAAAAATAATATTTTATTCTACTTGGTTTTCATATTTTCAGGTCTTACTCATAAAATTATAAGCATAACAAGAGTAAAGGTTATTACAAAATTTAAATGTTGAGAACTCCTGAGATCTAAACTAAGTGAATTTATTAATCCAGCAAGAATGTAAAAATACCAGGCAAAGCAAACTGCAGAATGCCAGTGACAGGGAGTAGGAGAAAATGTTTCTGTTACCCTAATAGAAAGGCCTGCAGCTGAAAATGGCAATGGTTCAAGAAGAAAAAATAAATCCACAGCTGTGTTGCCAGTCCTTAAACTTTCCCCCAGCATGCTAATTCTAGAACTCGAAATTTCTAAATTGCTCCCTTTGGCCGTCAGCAGAATGAAGAGCCCTGGCCAGCTCCAAAGACTGAACTTTTGAATATTTAATAAATGATATTTTTAATATTTCATCATATTCAATTTGCATTATAAAATATTCATAGAAACAAGTGACTGCTGTTTCTGAAATCATCCCCCAAATCGCAGATCAAAAAAAGGGACTGCCAGCCATGTTAAGAATCCCTGCCCAGTTCATTTCATCCATTCTGGACCATATAGACACCACTGAAGTCTGAATGCCAGCGCCGTAATTAAAGTCACGGAAGAGCAAGGCTGGTGGCTGAGCAGACCTCTGCAATGGTGGCTGTATCTGGGCTACACGCCTAGTATTTCAGGACAAGGCTAGTGTTGGGGTTGCTGTGGGGTCCAGTCATTAGATGTCACCAATTTAAAAGTCAGGATAAAAAGAGCAGTCAGGGGCCTCCCTGGTGGTGCAAGGGGTTAAGCTGCCGCACTGTGAAGCTGTCCACAGCCATTGCAGCACGAGTTCGATCCCCGGCCAGGGAGCTGACCCACATGGCACAGCAGACCTCTCCTGACTCGCCCGCTGCTCCCCTCAGCAGTGGATTTCAGTCAGTCTGCCTGTTCTGCTCCCCACGCTGTCTCTGGTGAATCCTCTCACCCCTGCATCCCTGGCCTGTACCCCAGCTCTTGTATGCATAAATAAGTCTTTTAAAACAGAAAAGAGCAGTCAACTTCAGGGTTAACTTTCCATAGAAAACTCCGTCTCCCTGGCACCATTCAACTCTGTGAGCTCCTCGTCCAGGTCACCGAGTCACAGCGGCCTGGACACCAGCTTCCATTCTGATTTACTCATTCATCAAGGGCAAGCCACTGTTTACAAAACAGACGCATGCCCTTCTAATTCCAGAATACCTCCGTTGGTTGTGTCGACCCAGTAATTACATAATAAAAATGACAGCTGAGTGTTCTAGGAGACTAACTTCACGGGTAAATCCTGGAAGACCTTACACATTTGGTTTGCAGATTCCAGCCTTTTAACCCTGGGCCTGCAGAAGCCTGCAGCTCCAGGACACCACCACTAGGTGGCGGGAGGCGCTTCGACAACGCGCGGCGGGGCAGGGATTTGAACTGCCCTACTGGGGTGCGTGTCGCGTGAGCAGCCCTGGTGAGAGCCGCTGTGCACAGCAACGTGTCCCCAGATACATCAGTACAGATGCTCTGGCTGGATTTTTTTTTTCTTTGAGATCACTTGGGGTATAGTGTTCCAAAACCCAAATATCAAGAGGCCCAGTCTCATGGAAGCTCCAGGCACCCCGAGCTGACCAGGTGGGGAAGTGTCCCTCCACCACGCGGCCAGAAGCCAGCAATGGAAATAACCTGAGATGGGCCCCCAGAGGCCAGAAGAGCAAGGGGGCTGCCCAAGAACACCCTTAAAGGAGACATGCTTTTAGGGAGTCTTTCAAGCAGAACTCATGCAGGCGCACGCTCGGGTAACAAAGACATGTGCCTCGCTGCGGGATGGGGAGACGGCGAGGGATGTGTGGGGGTCTGCTGGGGAGGGGCTGAACCTGGGTGTAGGGTGAATGAGTTAACCAGGCTCTTTACACCACTGGCCTCTCGCCATCGCCTGCGGCCTTGATGGTGCTGCCGCAGGAGGTGCTTGGGCGCTGGGCGAGTGGGCCTGATGGCAGACACCTGAGCACGGGTGTGTGCGCGCATAGGTGTGCACACCTGAGCCTTGCAGTCAGGGATTTAAGGCGGCGTCACTCAGGGACCGGGAGGGCTACGGGAAGGCAGCTACGAAGGACAGGCGGCGCGGCTGCAGAAGAGGGGAGACCACGCGACAACGCCAGAGACCCAGAGAAAGCTTAAAGGTTTGTGGGGGGCTGGGACGCACAGTTGCCTGCCTGCCTTCCAGCACCCCTGCCTGGCCAGAGCCAGCCTCCGTGCCTGGTTCCCCGAGAGAGCATTAAACCCTGAAAAATCCACCTAGGGCCCCGGGGTTCTCCTTGCCCGAATCCACAGTGAACCTGCCCTGTGCGTGCTGGCACTAGACTGGGTGACGGGGGTGCACAGTGAACACCCCGATTCTGAGCTGCAGTAACGAGCTCTGAGTCCTTCACCCACAAGAAGCTGTGAAAAGCTTCAAACAGTAGCATCTGGTAGAAAAAGCAGGAACCAGTTCAGACAGAACGTGGGGAGTAAATGAATTCTGTCTGCCTCACTCCCTGCATGGGGGAAACAACTGTTCAACCACCGCACCCCTGTTTCTGCAACCCTGTGAGGAGGGCATTGCGGCCCACAGCCTTGTCTCCTGTTATGAACTCCTAAGTGAAAGGTGCCCCCCAACCCGGTGCCTGCCCCATTCTCAGCAAAGAGCCGGTGCCACGTTTTAGCAGTAACTCAGGGCAGGAAGACGAGGGCTAGGTTGGGGAGGGGGTGCGATCCATTTCTCCCCAAATGTACAACCTACAGGAAAGGACTCCAGTGGCCTCAGACCCTGTAGAGACCTGATTTCACCTCTTCTGTATTTAGTGAAAGGAAAGCAGAGTGACAGGTGCTACCAAGCATTTGCACTTTTTTAAATGAGACTTTAATCAAGCAAAGTAACCTGCATGATAGCGCCTCACTCCCCGCCCAGCTGACCTCACTCGGGTCAATCTGGGAACTGCTCAGGTCAAGCAGTAGCCGTTCCCCCTGAGCCCGCAGAAGTCATCTTTAAATGACTCAATTTGTTTCTAAAACCAAACACTTGCAAAGAATCTCTAGACAAATTCCGTAGCTGCGGGTCTAAGGGCTTTGTCACCACGATCCCAAATAATTTAAGGAGCAAGGAAAAGATCTACAGATGAGTGTTTTGCTAGGGTGTCTCAGCCTCAGCACTAGGGCCCTCCGGGCCTTGGGGGGATAGTTAACTAACAGCACTCCTGGCCTCCGTCCACTAGAGGGGAGTAGCCCCCCCCAAGTTATAAGGCCCCAGATGTCTCCAGCTATTACCCAAAACGCCCTGGCGGCCAACGCTCTCCCCAGCTCCTCGGAGAAGCACTGACTCAGACGCACCTCTTTAGGGAAAACCTAGGTTTTCCGCATTAAAATCATTATAAACTTCAAAACTGCTGATGCTAATTTATGTGTATCTATTGATGTGAGGCTCATTTTAAGAACCATTTAAAGTCACATTTCAATGTAAAGTGAATCCTTAAATTAAGCAAACAAGCAATCTTTCTCATGGTTTCTCTCTGCGCCTCCCAGCACCGTGCCCTGCTGGAAAGGCATTGGGGAGGGGGGCCCTTCAAGAAGGGGAAGGGCGCCGCTGGGAGACGCAGACTGTCTCGCGGGTCCTGGTGAGGGCAGACGTGGGGCGCTGAGCCAGGGGTCCGTCGCCATGGTGCGGTAAGAGACTGGCTCTCCCTGGCGAGAAGCATGGCATGTGCAGGGCAGGGTCATGGGAGGAAGAGATGGAGAAGGCAGCAAGGATCTGGGAAGACCCCCTCATCCGGGGGGAGGTCAGGACTGGGTTCCCTGTCCAGGACTGTGCGGCACTGGGCTGATGGACCAGTGTTTCCGGGCAGGACCAAAGATGAGGGGCAACAGGGTGGAGAAAAATCCAGGGGCTTCTGTTTTCCTTCTATCCATCCATCCATCCTTCCGCCATCCATCTACCCACGCACCCTCCCCTCTTGACTGAGCCCTGGACATTCTTTCTAGGTGCAGAAGAAATAAGTGCATGAAACAGACCCTGCTCACCCAGAGCTCGAGTCGCGGTTGGCTGAATTAATTTTAAGCACATTTTGCAAAGGAATTCTTAGGGAGCAAAGCCACACTTGCTAGAATGCCAACTTTTCAAGCTGAAGAGGGGCCTTCTAATTACTCCTCTAAATTCCAAGCAAGTTTTGTTTTTTTTTTAATTGTGGTAAAATAGGGCTTCCCCAGTGGCGCAGCGGTTGAGAGCTGGGCTGCGAAGCTGCTGGCAGCCTCTGCAGTGCTGGATCGATCCCCGGGCACGGGCGAGGGTCCCATATGGCGTGTGGGACCCGCTGCTCCCCTCAGCAGTATATTTCGTCAATCTGCTTGTTCTGTTCCCTGCTCTGGCTCTGGTGAATTCTCTCACCCTCCCGCACTTCTGACTGTACCCAGTGCTTGCGTAAATAAATAAAAAATAAATAAAATAAAAAAATTTTAAAATTGTGGTAAAATACACATAATAAAGTTTACCTTCTTAGCCATGTTTAAGGGTACTGTTCAATGGTGTTTCTGCATTTACACTGTATACAGCAATCACCACTCCCATCTTCCTACCTCGCACCTTGCAAAACTGAAACCATGTCCCCAAATCAAACAACTTCCCACCCCCAGGCCCTGGCACCCACTTCCTGTCCTGTGAATACAATTACTGGAGGCACCTCAGGAAAGTAGGTATCTGTCTTTTTGTTACTATTTTAGTCCACTAAGCACCATGTCCTCAAGGTTCACCCATGTCACAGCGTGTCAGAATGTCCTTTGTACAGCTGAGTAATATTCCACCATGTGTAGCTGCCACAATTACCCAATCACCCATCAATGGACACCCGGGTTGCTGCCTCCTCTTGGCTCTTGTCTATGATGCTGTTACCAGCATGGGTGTGCTGGTATTTTCTCAACACTTCGCCTGATCTTTCTAGTCTTTTAGGTCTATGCCCAGAGTGGGGATGGGGTGGGGTTGGGGGTTGCTGGATCCCATGGTAATCCTCTCCATTTTCTGAGGAATGTCTACACTGTTTTCTAATAGGGGCCACACCACTTGACAGTCCTGCCACGGGCATAGAGGGTCAGGTTTCTCTGCATTCTACCAACACTTGTTCTTTTTCTGGCTTTTCACAGTAGCCATCCTAATGGAAGTGGCCGAACACATTTTACACCCAATCATTTGACCTTTTTATATAACATAAGATATAAACAGTAGAATAAGGAACCCTGTGTGTCTGTGGCTCTACCACTCCGGGGAAAATCTTATTTCGCTCACACACCAATTTCCAATGATTTCAAAGAAATCCCAGACAGCAGTTAACTTCACCCTCAGTGCATCAGCAGACTCCTCCGAAAGATAATGGTTCTTTTTTTTAACTAAACATAATGGCATCATCCCCTGAAAACTTCACAATTATTTAATAACATGAAATCCAGTTGCGATTCACACCCATTTCATTGTTTATCAGATAATTTAGCTCCAAACTCTTCTCCACAGAGTGAGTGTTGCCTCATTCTACATTCCCCGTTCACAAAGGGAAAACTTCGAATCACTCATCACACCTGAGTAGCGCTGCTTTCCTGGTCCCACATCTTGATGCTCCTGACCAGGCTAAAAATCCTCTCTGGTCCTAACTTGCTGGGTTTTTATCATGAGTGGGTGTCAGATGCTGTCCAGTGCTATTTCTGTACCAACACGATTGGGTGGTTTTTCTTCTTGAAGCTGTTGATGTTGTTTTGTGTACATGGAATAAATCCCATTGGGTCAAGGTGTCTAACCCCTTTTATACATTGCTGGATTTTACCTGCTAATATTTTATTGAGGACTTCTTAAAAGTGTCTTTATTAAGGGGCCTCCCTGGTGGTGCAGGGGTTAAAGTCTCAGCACTATGAAGCTATCACCAGCCACTGCAGCGTGAGTTCGATCCCTGGCCAGGGAGCTGAACTGCATGGCGCAGCAGACCTCTCCTGTCTACCCGCTGCTCCCGTCAGCAGTGGATTTCAGGAGATCTGCCTGTTTTGCTCCCCACTCTGTCTCTGGTGAATCCTCTTACCCTCCCACCTCTGGCCTACACCCCAGTTCTTGTATGCATAAATAATCTTTTTTAAAAAGTCTTTATTGAAATTGTCATTTCAAAATGTTGGGTTTTAAAAATGACATTTTAAAAATGTCAGTATATTTCAATTCACTGCTGTTTTAACCTGAAAGTTGAATCTATCTGGCTTTGTATATTCAACATGAAACAAGGCATGTCTCCTGAGCACTGACGTTGTCCCTGGTGCTGCATGTGCCCAATCCTGCTTACCACGAAGCCTGGTTTTCTGAAGGCTCTAGTTAGGTGATTAGAAGGAAGAGTAACCGTCACCATGCTATTTCTGAGAAATTAGGGTGTGATGTGCATTTGAAAATTAGGATTTAAAAAAAAAAAAAAACCCTAGTGAGATTAATGCTTCTGATGTTAAGCCTGGGTTAGATACAGCCCCCCAGCCCCGACAGACAGCAGCTGCCGATCTGCTGCTCAGGCGGCAGGAATCCCAACACCACCTGAGAGAACCCAGTGAAAGCGGCACCTCCTGCCCGAAGATACTGCAGAGACAGAAGAAACACCTGGCAGGTTTTAAGGGCCCCAAACACCTGCTGAAGCCAGTGTCACTGCTCCCCCGCGAGTGAAAGCTCTAGTAACGGCCCCAGAAGTCGGTGTCTTCGTCCTGTGCACTCCGCGAGGCTGGAAATCAAACTGCAGAACCAGGTTCTTTAATGCTGGTGGTTCTCAAGTTTTACTTTATTTCACGATCTTTAGTAGCAGTATCTTAACACTTGATGGCGACTGCCCCGCATGCCACCTCCGGAAAGAGACCAAGGAGGAAAGAGAAATAAGCTGGGACCTTGCTGCTGCACCTCCAGGGCCCGAAGCTAGTGACAGAGGAAGGCCGACAGGAACGCGTCAATCTGAAGGTGAAAAGAGGAATGTGCCCTGAATGATGGGGAGACGCGTGAGAGATGAAGGTAGAAACACTGCTTTAAAAGTAAAAAATGAAACTCCCAAGGAAGTTGCTTCCGTCGAGTTCCTCCACTTTCAGAGCAGTGCGCTCCCACGGAGCAGGTCACACAACTCAACATTCTGACTTCACTGTTCAGGAGCAAGACGCAAGGGAACTGGACGTGTGGGTGGATGGATGGGGATGGATGTGGGTGTGCAGTCGGGCAACCAGGCGTAGGGGTCCTGGGGGGCTGGGAGGCTGGGAAGCCTCCAGCCAATCTTTAGACTGTTCTCTGAGCTCTCTGGAGTTCTCTCTCCCCCATCATGTCATGGTCTCCCCTCTTCTGTGGTCATGCTGCTCATCCTCCTGCTGCCACCGCAGCTTTTAGCCCCACCTCCAGGCTCAGGTGTGCACATTTGCCCATGCGCGCACACCCTTACTCCAAGTGTCCACACTCAGGCACATGTGATGCACACCCACACTCCCAAGCAACTTCTGCGTTAACATGATCAAGGCCGCAGGTGACGGCCACAGACACTAGTGATGTAAAAGCCCGAGGAGCTCATTTACCCTACAGGGTGGGGCGGGTGGGTGGATGGATGCGTAACGCAAGCTTTTCCTTCTTTAAACAAGGTCCAGGAGTGCTGAGCAGCGGGCCTGCTGAAACCCGCCCGCACCATCTGCAACGGAGTATAACAACGGACCCTGAGCCACCCAGAGGGCTAACAAATTTTATTCACCATGATCAGGAATGTATGTATTTTAAGGAAGGCTCAGAAAATCATTTACTGTTTACATTTTTAAAGAGGCAACCCTTCAGTTAGCCCGCATCTCATTTTTTTTTACCACTCAGATTTCCACAGAGTTATATTTAACTTTCCCAAGTAACCTGATGCCACATCCACACACTCGGCTAGTAAGCAAATGAAACCCTTGACTCGCCTGAGGCTCAGAAGTCAGTTACTTTTCTATTCAAACTCTGTTCTACTCACTATGAAGATTTATGCCAAAAAACTAACAGGCCAGGCACCGACCCAAAACATGACGGGCTAGTCGGACAGTAACGTCTGTGTTCCCTGTGGACTTCAGTCCCCGAGCTTCAAAAACAAGCCCCTCACGCCCTGACTGAGAGCCTGAGCTTCTGCACAGGCCTTCCGGTGGCTCCAAAGGTGGGGGAACCCCTAAACTGAGGAAACAGAAGTTCCCTCAGGACTTGGCTATAATGGGAGAGGAATGGTCCTGGGGTCACAGGATGCCTCTCGGCACTATAGAGAGCACCCCGCAGCCTCCCCCGGCCCCTGACCAGACTCAGAACCCCGCTCCTGCAGCAGGAGCCCCGCCTGGAGTCGGGTGTCCTGGGCTGACCCCACAGACCCCAGAGGGGACCCTCGTGGGTGGTGCCTGAAAAGGAAGCACCATTAGCAGGCCGACACCCCGGGGAACCTGGGCGTCCTCTTGGACCCAGGTGAGTGGACAGTAGGGTCAGGTACGGGGTCGGGGATCCCCACGTTCTCTCAAGCTCTGCTCCTGCAGGCAGTAGCTGTGTGTGTGGAGACTGCGTGGAGCACTTCAGGACTAAGTTTTATGAGGAGTGAAAAAGGGGAGGAGGGAACTGGAGGCTTCCTCCGCCTTCCCACACTTCTCGCTGCCCTCTGGAGAGAGGGAACTGGAGCGACTTCATTTCCTGGAGCCCACAAGGGGAGGGGGACCCAGCCACAGGGCCAAGAAAGTGCCAGATGCTCCCCCCAGCAGGGGCCCCACTGGGTGGGATGGGGGCCTTTGGGCCGTCCTCCCTCTGCTGAGCCCCCCAGTCGGGCGGCCTGAGGCCAGGCAGGTGTGGCTGGAGCTTCAGGCGATTCTGACCACCCAGCTCAGCAACCGTATCAGGACGGCTCATGAGCAAGCGGCCTCTGGGAGTCCTCTGGTAAGAGCAAGTGGGCAGTCTTCACTGGTGCTGTCTCAAGTTCATGCTTTGCCCTCCACAGGTGCCCCCACAGAGCCCCCCTATTTTACGAGGGCCCCGCCTCTTCTAGGACATCATGACTGGCAGCTGCCTGGACACTGGCTCCTTGGTTTTGTTTTAACAAGCTCATCTCACATGTGGTTGTTGCTTCTCTGAAATGTAACCGGTAGCATCTCTCACCGGCGAAGCGGCACAATATGGCGAACTTGATCCCCGGCGTCCCTCCACGCCGTGCTGCGCAGGCCCCTACCAGGTCCGAGGGCGCCCGCGCAGGCCAGGGCTCCCGGCACTCCTGTGCCCGTCCCCTCCAGCAGAACACGTGTCCAGGGTTTCCTGATGTCTGTCTGCACCAAATCAAGACTCACCTGGGCCAACTCTGCCCTACTTCCTAAGCGCGCTCAGGCTGACCAGCTCGCTGAGAAACCAACTTGAGCTGGATGCTAATGGCGAATGACTTAAGTACCCACACTGACATTTTGCACAGAACTTCAGTGAGCTAATATAAAAATAGTAACTAAGGTAAGAAATGCAGGCAGCCTGCAAGCTGGCAGGAAAAAGTAATTTTGGAACAGAGCCCTCTCACACCTCTCAGTCTACATCTTATATGCAGGGAAATTATTCAGAGCATGTAATTTGGATACGGTTCCAAATTCTATTTAGCTTTGAATAACAGAATTAAAATATTAAAAATGCAGCATGACAGGAACAAACCTCACTATTAGTACATTTCAAGACCCTGACTTGCACCTCCGGTCATCGGCACTTGTAACGCACGTCAAGCAGAAATCTATGCACAAAGTACATGCCGTGATTTCCTTAATTTGCCTATTTTGCAACATTATCAGAAAATACAGGCCAGGTCTGCCCTTTTCTTTCTTCTTTCTCGTCATATTTGTCTTAAGTTAAAAAAGGACAGGGCGCAGTCCTGAATCTTAAGGTAACAGTCCAGGGGTGATTTTCCAGATTCTGCATGTTTTTTTTTTAAGTCTCCTGACCTTCATACACAATGGAAAACTTTATCAAACATAGCTGGAAAAGGCCACATGGTATTCATGCCGGGCCGACATTCACAATCGATGTAAAGTTCCTAACAGCTGTCACCCAAGAGCTGTCAGAAATTGACTCCATTGTCTAACAAATCCATTGTAGACAATCGGGGAAAAAAAATCAAGAATCTGTCCTTCTTCCCCTGTTTTTGCTCCTTGATTGCTTATGTTCCTGCAATACTAGGGATAACAAAATAAATGCTTTTACAAGAGTTCTTACATTATTTAAAAAATAAACATTTTAATGATAAACACAGACAACGTAACAGCTCAGTCTTATTTTGCCACTGACTCTCTCAAGAAGCGTGTTTATTTTTATTAGAAAGAGCAGAGTCGGGGCCTCCCTGGTGTCACGAGGGGTTAAGACACAACCTATGAAGCAATCTGCAGCCTCTGCAGCATGAGTTCAATCCACGGTCAGCCAGGGAACTACACACATGGCACAGCAGACCTCTCCTGTCTTGCCCCACTGCTCCCCTCAGCAGCGTATTTTGGTCAGTCTGCCTGTTCTGTTCCCCACTCTGTCTTTGGTGAATCCTCTCACCCCCCTCATCTCTGGCCTGTACCCCAGCTCTTATACGCATAAATAAATAAATCTTTAAAAAAAAATGAGCAAAGTCAACATAACAACGGGAGAACTGAGGTCTGAGGCTGGACGACATGGATGAGGAGAGAAGGTCCCACGTCCTCTGGTTACTTCAGGTGTTTTAAACACCAGGACACTGAGAAAACTTCCTGATGGGAGTGCTAACCTACACTAACGTTGGTCTTTAATGTTGGTTGGATGAGATGTATTTTATTTATGCATACAAGAACTGGGGTGCAATCAGGTGTGCGGGAGAGTGAGAGACAGAGTGGGGAGCAGAACATGTGGATCCACTGAAATCCACCGCTGAGGGGAGCATCAGGGAGACTGGAGAGGTCTGCCCTGCCATATGGGTCAGCTCCCTGCCCGGGGATCGAACTCATGCTGCAGTGGCTGACGCTAGCTTCATAGTGCTGAAGCTTAGCCCCTTGCGCCAGCAGGGAAGCCCAAGAAATCTGCAAAGATTGTAGCATCTGGATTTTCAAAATCGGAAAATGAATATCGTAAACTGTATTTGCATGAGTTTCACATTAATCATGGGCAAAATCCCAGGTTGGCTTTTGTGCCTTAGAGAAGGAAAGGGAGTCAGTGGCTGTGTTCATGAGATCAAGGAACCTACTACATTGTCTACTGGGAGACACTGGACACGCCATCCGCTACACCTGATCAGTGAATGCCAAGCAGCCTAATAACAGCTTTATCTAATAAGCCACAACTTGCATGAAAATCTAGAAATAGCTTAGTGGCCTGGGGCAGGCTGCCGGCCAGGCCTCCCCTGTGAGCTTCCTGTGACTGCGACTGACAGGGCAAAATGAAAACAATGGGTGGATTTACAATAGGCTGACCTTTGGGCTACTGCAAAAGGTCACAGAAATGTGTACCCAGGAGCCTGCAACCGTCTCTGGTAACATTTCAAGGGTGCAGACTTGGTTGGCTTTCTTCCACATGACACCAAATTCGTCCATGATACAGAGCCAGAAGGGACAGATGGCACGTGGGACGGAGTGTGGACCACACACAATGCAGAGGACTGTGAGGCTTGCACGAGACGGGCCCCAAGTTAGAAGACAGAAGCATGGACCCGGGGTTCAGGCGAGATAAAGTCGGTGCGATGAAGCAGCTGAGAAGCTTACACTGGGGTGCCAGCCACGTGGCACCCTGACTCTGCTCCTGCCAGGGAACTCCACCAAACTCTCTGTGCCATCTTCAAGGTGGGGGCTACACCACGGAGCACCCAAGGAAAAGCCAAGCAAGTCGGCCAGCGGAGACTCTGGAAACAAAGCCACCTGAACAACAGCTGAAAGACAGAGGATGCTTCACTCTGAGTCAAAGTCGGTGTGGGGGGGATGGGAGAGGCCACTCGCTTTGCTGGTGGGAATGCAGAATGGCTGGCACTGCTTGGCAGTGGTTCCTCAATAAATTTAACACAGAATTACCATCAGTCCCAAGAGCTCCACTCCAGGCGGTATACTCAAATTCTCACATGTGGACATTCATGATAGGGAGAAGCAACCCCAAATGTCCACCTAAGGATGGTGGCAGACAAAAAACAAGGTACATCCCCACAATGGATGTTATCCAACCTTTAAAAGAAATGAAGTTTCGGGCCTCCCCGATGGCGCAGCGGTTGAGCGCTGGGTTGCGAAGCTGCCCGCAGCCTCTGCGGCGCCGGTTCGATCCCCGGCTGCTCCCCGGCCACCAGAGGAGGGTCCACATGGCGCGCAGACCTCTCGCCCGCCCGCTGCTCCCTCAGCAGTGTACTTCGGTCCTTCTGCCTGTTCTGCTCCCCGTTCTGGCTCTGGTGAATTCTCTCACCCTCCCGCGCTTCTGACTGTACCCAGTGCATGTATAAACAAATAAACAAACAAACAAATAAATAAATAAAATACGTGCCTCTTTAAAAAAAAAAAAAGAAAAAAAAAGAAATGAAGTTTCGGGCCTCCCTGGTGGTACAGGGGTTAAAGTCTCAGCACTATGAAGCTATCATCAGCCGCTGCTGCACGAGTTCGATCCCTGGCCAGGGAGCTGACCTACATGGTGCAGCAGACCTCTCCTGTCTCCCCGCTGCTCCCCTCAGCAGTGTATTTCAGTGGATCCATCTGTTCTGCTCCCCACTCTGTCTCTGGTGAATCCTCTTACCCCCCACACCTCTGGCCTGTACCAGCGCTGTATGCATGAATAAAAGTAAATCTTTAGGGCCCCCCTGCTGGCACAAGGGGTTATGCACTGCGCTATGAAGCAATATGCAGCCTCTGCAGCATGAGTTCGATCCCCGGCAGGACAGGGAGCTAACCACATGGCGCAGCAGACCTCTCCTGTCTCGCCTACTGTTCCCCTCAGCAGTGTATTTCAGATGCTTGTTCTGCTCCCCACTCCGTCTCTGGTGAATCCTCTCACCCCCTGCATCTCTGGCCTGTGCCCCAGCTCTTGTATGCATAATAAATAAATAAATAAATCTTTAAAAAATAATAATTAATAAATAATAAATAAATCTTAAAAAAATAGTAAATCTTTAAAAAAAAGAAATGAAGTTTCGTGTTATCATGGGATGAACCTCAAAAACATGCTAATTGAAAGAAGCCAGATGTAAAAGTGTGCATTATTGTATGATGCCAATGTGAAATATCCAGGATAATTAAGACACGAAAGGGGTTGCCAAGGACGGGAGGGGGGAACAAGGGGTACAAGGGTACTGTTAATGGTTCTAAGGTTTTCTTCTGGAGGGATATAATGTTTTGGAACTGGATGGAAGTGGTGACCGCTCAGGATTGTGAGTATACTAAATGCCACCTAATTGAACTCTTTAAGATGTTATGTGGAGAATTTCCAGTTTCTAGTCCAGCTTGGAAGGGGCTCAGAAGTCACCACTTCTGTCCTAACAAGTGAAAAATACAACAAAATGAAACATCAACTCATCTTAGATTCACCAGAGAAGGGAGGTCCCAGGGCAAACCACTACCCCCAAAACTGTAGAGACAGACAAGGAAATACAGAGACAGAATCACAGTGTTCCAGAGCAGGAACCAAGGCACGGGACACAGCCGGTCATCTGAAGCCCCGACACATCCACAAGCTTTACCTCCAGGAGCCCAAACAGGTCCTCACAGCAAACACAGGAGAAAATCACCCTTGAGCTTGCAGCAGAGGGAAACACACCAGAGCATTCCGTTCCTAACAAGGCCTGCCCTTAGGAGAGCCTGCCCTGCTGGGGTTTCATCAGACAGGATCTCTGCACACAGGGGGAAACAAGGACTCCAGCCCACCCCAGCCACCCACCTGGGCCTGGGAGCACCAGTGAGTTTCGCAGATGGGGGCACAGACTGAGCCGGGACCTTGGCACCGCAGAACACGTCCCCTCCTCCCCACCCACCTTGCGCTCCATTACCAGATGCCTGCTAACCAGAGTTCCTTGCACCCCATACGTTATGTCCAGCTTTCAGCAAAAAATCACAAGGCATACTAAAAAGCAAAAACCCCATCTGAAAGCTGGAACAGGAGCATAAGAACCAGAGTCAGATACAGCAGGAGTATGGAATTATCAGGTCAGGAACTTTATGAAACCACAGGAATATGCTATAAGTTTAATGGAAAAAGTAAACAACAGCAGGACTCGAAGGATAAGCAGCAAGATGAAAATGCTAAATAATAAACAAACACTAGGAATCAAGAGCAATGTAACACGAAGAATGCCTTTGGTGGGCTGGCTTACTAGTACCTGGACACAGCTGAGGATGCACTCTCTGAACGCGAGGCTATAATAACAGAAACTTACAAAAAACATAAAATAGAGAAGAAAAAAAGCAAACAACAACAACAACAAAATATCCAAGAACTGTCAGGCAACTATAACATGGGCAGAATCAGAGAATCAGGAAAACCTAATCAAGAAGGAAGCAAAAGAAGCAACATTTGAAACAACAATGTCAGAATTTCCCCCAAATCAATGTCAAACACCAAACCACAGATCTAAGAAGCTCATAATAGATGCAACTACCATAACCAAAAAAATCCTATGCCCACACACATATTATTCGAATTGCAGATAATCAAAGACAAAGAAAACATCTTGACTGAATCCCAAAGGGGAGAGCATGTAACTGTAAAGGGAGGAGGGTAAGAACTACCTCTGACTTCTCAGAATTCATGCAGTCAAGAAGAGAGTAGAGAGAAATATCTCAAGTGTGAAGAGGAAAAAGCCCAACTAAGCATTCTGTACCCTTTGAAATTATCCTGCAAAAGTGAAGGAAAAATACTTTCTCAGACAAACAGCAATCAAGGGGATTTATTGTTGCCAGCAGACTTGCCTTATAAGCAACGTTATAAGTTGTTCTTCAGAAAGAAGGAAAATTATATAAATCAGAATCTTCTAGCTACATTAAGAACAGTAGAGAATGAAAAAGTAAAGGTGAAATAAAATCTTTTCTTTTTCTTATTCTTAATTGGTTTAAAACATGTTTGTTTGACATAAAAATAGCAGCAATGGAATTATGTACACTTACGTGTATATAGATAGGCTTCCGCACACATCTGTGTAGGTTATAGGGTATGAAAGACATTCATTGCTATGATGACAGCAATGATATAACGAGGGAGAAGAATCAGGAATATTACGTTATAAGGTACTCAGATTACCTGTGAAGTGGATTAGTGTTATTTGAAAGGGGAGTTGGATCAGTTGTAAATATACAGTGGAAACTCTAGGGCAACCACTTAAAAAAAATTTTAAAAAGTATATTCAATATGCTAAGAGAGAAAAAAGAAAATGAAATCACATAAAATGCTTGATTAAAACCACAAAAGGCAGGGCCTCCCCGGTGGCGCAGCGGTTGAGCGCTGGGTTGCGAAGCTGCCCGCAGCCTCTGCAGCGCCGGTTCGATCCCCCGCTGCTCCCCTCAGCAGTGTATTTCATCAGTCTGCCTGTGCTGTTCCCCGCTCTGGCTCTGGTGAATTCTCTCACCCTACCGTGCTTCTGACTGTACCCAGTGCTTGTATAAACAAACAAACAAATAAATCTTTTTAAAAAAACACAAAAGGCAGAAAAAGGAACAAAGAACAAGGGTAACAAATAGAAAGCAATAACAAATATGATGTAACAAATATGATGTATATTAAAGTAACCACCTCAATAATCACTGTGAACATCAAAGGCCTAAATACACCAATTAAAGGACAGAGATTGCCCAGGTGAATTAAAAAACAAACCAATACCCATGTATATGTTGCCAGCAAAAGACTCCCTTGAAATTCAAAGACATAGATTAAAAATAAAGAGATAAGAAAGACATAATCCTAACTTCAAAAAGCAAGAGTAGCTAAATGAATTGCAGACAGAGCCAACTTCAAAGCAAGAAATGTTACCAGGGATCCAGAATCATTACATAATTATAAAACAAACAGTTCTTCAAGAAGATTTAACGGTCACTAGCTGTTAAGTGTTAGTTACTTTTGAGCCACACCTAAGCCAAACAGTGTATGCCATTTCTCAGGCATGGATGTTAATTCAGGAAGGACCTCTAAGATAATTTTGTCCGTTAACATGCACTATATATCCTCTAAAGTACTGATTTTATGAAAGCAGCTTTCTTGCTTCTCTGGAAAAGTCACCAAAAGGGACACCATCTCCCCTCTGCGCAAAATGGTACGTGGATCTGAACTTGGATTTCTGGATCATTTTGCTACTTTGAAAGAAGGTAGCATTATGGAATCATTATGGAATGATGCTGACTAGACTGAAGGCAGAACAAGAAAAGTAAAGAAGACAGGTCTCTGATGATGTTGTCAAACTACTAAATCAAACCTACCCCACAGCCTATCCTATTGTGGATAAACTTTTAGACAATAAATCATTTAAATTGCTTTAAAAATGTCAAGCACATTTGCCTGAGTCTGACAACAAATCATCAAAACAGATGAGACAAAACTAAGAGAATTATACAAAAAAGATGAATCCACTACCAGAGCTGGAGACTTCAACACCCCAGGAATGGACAGATCCAACAGCAAAAAACCGTAAGATTACAGCTGAACTCAACAGCATTACTCAAACTGGATACAAATAACATGTAGCGACTACTTCATCCAAATGACAGTCTTCTCAAACTCACACAGAACATTCACCAAGACAGACCGTATTCACCAAAACACCTTAACAAAGTCACAAGAATAAAAATCATGCAATGTCTGCTCTCAAACCGCAAGGAGTTAAATGAGAATCATTCACAGAAAGGTATCAGGAAATCCCTAAAATACCTGGAGAATAAACACCATGATACTAAATAACACATGGATCAAAAAAGAAGTCTCCAGAGAAAATTTTTTATAACTTGAACTAATGAAAATGAAAATACAGCCTATTAAAAATTTGCAGGATGCAACAAAAGCTGTGATTGTAGAGAAACTTATGATATTGAATGCATATATTAGCAAAGATCTAAAATCAATAATCAAGGCCTCCCAAGTGGCACAAGGGGTTAAGCAACGCACTATAAAGCAATCTACAGCCTTTGCAACACAAGTTCAATCCCCGGCCGGCCAGAGAGGTGACCCACATGGCACAGCAGACCTCTCCTGACTCGCCCGCTGTTCCCCTCAGCAGTGCATTTCAGTCAGTCTGCCTTTCCTGTTCCCCACTCTGTCTCTGGTGAGTCCTCTCACCCCCCACATCTCTGGCCTGTACCCCAGCTCTTGTATACATAAATAAATCTTTAAAAAATAAAAATAAAATCAATAATCAAAGCATCCATCTTAGGAAAAGAGCAAATTACATTCAAAGTAAACAGAAGAAATGATGAAAATTAGGTCAGAAATGAAACAGAAAATCAGTAAAACAAAAAAGCTGACTACATCAATAAAATCAACAAACTTCTAGACAGCCTAACAAAGGGGGAAAAGAGAGAGAAGACATAATTTACTAACACCAAAAATAAAAGTTCCTTCTGCCACATGAGAACATGGCAAGGAGGCTGCCATCTGCAAGCCAAGAACAAAGCTTTCATCAGAAACTGACTGGCCTGCACCTTGATCTTGGAATTGCCAGCTTCCCAGCATGAGGAAATAAATTCCTCTTAAGTCAAAAACAGAAACAGCAGCACGGGTGAAACGGTAGTGGGAATTTTACAGGACTACACCTGAGAGGAGAAAGCAAATGAACAAGGATGTAAAATATACATAAATAAATAAATTTAATTTTTAAAAATACAACAAAAAAATAATGTATAAAAAAATAAATAAATGAGAGAGGGGAGTAGCAGACCTGAGAATATAAAGAAGAAAAAAATCTACCAAGGAAATGGTTGACATTAGCGTGGGTGATTCTGAATGCTATGTGATATTGTTCCGGTTGGAGAATAAAGGGGCAGTATAAGTAACAACAACAAAAAAAAACACAAGACAAACTTGAGAGGGGACATCACTACAGGTCCCACGTACATTACAAAGATAAGAACATCACAAACAACTCTATGCCCACAAGTTTGACAGCCTAGACAAAATGGACTCATTCCTTGAAAGACACAATCTATCAAAAATTACACAAAGAAACAGATCATGGGACTAGCTCACATCTATTAAAGATATTGAATCAATAGCTAATAACCTCCCAAAACAAAGCACCAGACCCAGATGGGTTCACTGGTGAATTCTACCAAAATTTAAGAGAAAAAATTACATTAATTCTCTACAATTTCTTTGAGAAGGCAGGTGTGTAGAGGAAATATTTCTTAACTCATTCTGAGCCAGTATCACCCTAATATCAAAACCAAACAAAGATTTATACTACAACTACAGACCACTCTCTCTTATGAACATAGCTGCAAAAAAACATAAATGCAAATTCAAAGCCATGATGAAGAATCACATGCCAGGACCAAATATTTATCCTAGATATGCAAGGCTGGTTCAACATTTGAAAGTAATTTAATGACTCCATCACATCAACAGGTCAAAGAAGAAAAATCACATGATCCTATCATTAGATACAGAAAAAGTATTTGACAGCAAATATGTCAACAATAAGAAAACAAATATGATTTTTTAAATGGACAAAAGACTCATACAAACACCTCATCAGAGAAGATAGAACTTAAACATATTCAGACAAGACATGCAACCTCGTGTGTCATTAGGGAACTGCAAATTAAAAGTGATACACTATACATGTACTAGAGTGGCCAAAATCCAAAACACTGATAACACCAAGTGCTGGCAAGGATGTGGAGCATACAGAATGCTAACTCATTGTTGGTGGGAATGCATGCTGCAGTCACTTTGAAAGACAGTTTGGCAATTCCTTACAAAACTAAACATTTTCTTACCATATGATCCAGCAGTCCTGCTCCTTGGCATTTACCCAAGTAAGTGGAAAACTAAGTCCACACTAAAAGCCTGCACGGGAATGTTTATGGCAGCTTTATTCACAAATGTCAAAACCTGGAAGCAACCAAGATGTCCTTTATGTGGGTGGATAAATAAAACTGTGGTCCATGCAAACCTGGGATATTATTTGATGCTACAAGGAATGAGGAAAAACTTAGTGAAAATGAAAATTAAAAGCATATTACCAAATGAAAGAAACCAATCTAAAAAGTCTACAAGATTTATTATTCCGTCTCTATGGTGCTCTGGGAAAAGTGAAACTAAGGAGCTGGAGTTGCAGGAGTTTGAGGGAAGGGAGTGATAAATAGGTGGAGAATTTTTAGGGCAATGGATTTTTCAGGGCAGTGAAACTATTGTGCGTCACACATATCCACGACAGGATTTATGTCATCATACATTTGTCAAAACCTATAGAATGTGCAACACCAAGTGAATCTTAATGTAAACACTGGCCTCTGGGAGACAATTTGTCAAAGGAGTTTCCTCAATTGTAAGAAGTACCGGTCTGGAGCAGGTGTCAATGGCGGGGAAGGCTGAGGTGGTGCGGGGACAGGGCCACAGAAATGCTGCCTTCCACTCAAGCTTTCTGCCATGTTCTAAATACATACGAAATTTGTTTACTCCTCCCAATAATCCTGAAATGGGTGCTATCATCTCCCTTTTACAGACAAAGGAACAGAGACTCGCCTGGTCAAGGGCACAAAGTGAGTGAATAACTGAGCTGGGACTAGCGCTCCAGTGGCTAAGCTGCGGAGTCCTGTTCTTAGCCATGCACTGCACTGCCACCGACTGTGCCTGCAGCATCCCGGGAGGACGCAGGGACAGGAGGAAGACCAGGTTGGTCTGATCATGACCGCTGGCTCCACAGTGAAATGAGGCCCCTATGCTGGGGTCTGAGCAGTGTGTGCAAATTTCTGGGAGTTCTGCATTAAAAAGGCACTACAAAATTTAAAAGAATGCAACTTTATTAATACAATATATCCTTTTCTCCACATTTTTAAGATTTTTTTTATGCATACAAGAGCTGGGGTGCAGGCCAGAGGTCTGGGGTGGGTGAAGGATTCACTAGAGACAGAGTGGGGAGCAGAACAGGCGGATCGACTGAAATCCACTGCTGAGGGGAGCAGGGGGGCGAGACAGGAGAGGTCTGCTGAGCCATGTGGGTAGCTCCCTGGCCGGGGATCGAACTCAGGCCGCAGCAGTGATGAGACTGAGACGAACCCCTAGGCCACCAGGGAGGACCCTCTCCACACTCTTTAAGGCTTCACATTTTATCTTTCCTGAGTCACTGCATGTGAAACGCCAGTAGCAAGACTCTGGATTTATGTTTGCGGTGCATTCCTTGTTACAGAGAGGAGAGAGGCATGCTCCACCAGCTCCGCCAGTCCCACCTTTCACTTGCTGAGCTATAAAAATACACCGACAAATACACTGGCTTCAATTGTTCCCTCTGGCAAAATAGGGTGATGGCACTCAGTGATTTCCAAAATCCTTTCCATTTCTAGACTCTTAGTCATATAATTAAGAAACCAGTTTCCTATTGATGGAGCAGATTTTTCAATGTCTGGGTTTACAGAAGTGCTCAACATCCTAATTCAACATATACCAGTAACTAGAGGTTGAATGAGAAGACAAATTGCCAGATTTTAAAAGTAGTGGACTTGGGCCTCCCCGGTGGCACAGCGGCTGAGCACTGGGCTGCAAAGCTGCCCACAGCCTCTGCAGTGCCGGTTTGATCCCCGGCTGCCAGCGAGGGTCCCACATGGCACGCAGACCTCTCCTGCCGCCCACTGCTCCCCTCAGCAGTGTACTTCGTCAGTCTGCCTGCTCTGCTCCCCGCTCTGGCTCTGGTGAATTCTCTCACCCTCCTGCGCTTCTGACTGTACCCAGTGCCTGTATAAATAAATAAATAAATCTTTTAAAAAAGTAAAAAATAAAAGTAGTGGACTTTATCCTAAAAGGGTAGAAAGGAGTAGATGACCTCTCAAGGGTCATCAATCCAGGGCAAAGCCAAAACCAACCACCAGCCGCTCTCCACCAAGACAAACAGGTCCATGCCACAGATGACTTCTTCCAGATGCTGGGAAAACTCTAAAACATTTTTCAGAAAAATCAACAGCAGAGAGACTTCTTTTATTGAAGAAGAGTTCTACAGAGAATTTTTACAATGACAACAGCCACTTAAAGGTCTCCAAAGGGCCATCTAATGAGTACTGAACTAGGGGGAAAGGTGGCTTTTTTTTCCTAGATCTCATTCTACAAAAAAAATGATTAATAAGTGTATATTACCAAACAATAAGCCTGATCTTAACATCAACTTACACATTTTCACCTGTTTGTGGCTTCATCATCCAAAACATACCCTATAGTAAAACTAAAAAGAAAACGAGGGGCTTCCCTGGGGGGTACAGGGGTTAAAGTCTCGGCCAGCCACTGCAACCTGAGTTCGATCCCCGGCCAGGGAGCTACCCACATGGCGCAGCAGACCTCTCCTGTCTCCCTGCTGCTTCCCTCAGCAGTGGATTTCAGTGGATTTGACTGTTCTGCTCCCCATTCTGTCTCTGATGAGTCCTCTCATCCCCCCATCTCCTGTACCTCTGGCCTGCACTCCAGTTCTTCTATGCAAAAAAAAAAAAAAATACATATATTGTAATTGTGTGTGCTGTTTTACCACAAATTTGTCCGATTTTCACTGACAATCCCTTTTGTAACTTAAACCGTTTTGAACACTGTTTCCAGGGGAAAATACAACTTGAGTTCCAACTTGAATTCCTAACAGATCAATACAAATTGCCTTTTCAGGGCATCTGGGAATCAGAAACGAGTCCCAGGAAACAGTACACAAGACAAAGCTGGTCCGGGCGTTGAAAAGCCATCACTAGAAGCAAGCACGAACTGAGGTGGCCCAGGCACCTCAGCCGGGGTCCTCGGCTATGAGAAGGGAAAAACAAAATGTGCCTGAGCATTTCAGGACAAAGATCTCAATCTGACCAGAGCTAGACATTTTTGTTAGCAGGGTTCTACCCCTGTCCATTCCACCAGCTTGCCTCAGTTTATAGGTCTGTCTTCAAGTTTCCAAAAAAGAAGGTATCCTGGGCCTCCCTGGTGGCGCAGCAGCTGAGCACCGGGCTGTGAAGCTGCCCGCAGCCTCTGCAGCGCCGGTTCGATCCCCAGCTGCTAGGCGAGGGTCCCACATGGTGCGCAGACCTCTCCTGCTGCCCGCTGCTCCCCTCAGCAGTGTACTTCGGTCCTTCTGCCTGCTCTGCTCCCCGCTCTGGCTCTGGTGAATTCTCTCACCCTCCCGTGCTTCTGACTGTACCCAGTGCTTGTATACATAAATTAATTAAAAAAAAAAAAAAGGAAGGTAGCCAAGATGCACTATCCCAAGCAAGGCTTTTGCCCCAAGCCCCAATCTGCTCTACTATTCACTCACTTCCAGACCTTCAGACTTCTCCCTTCAGATCAAAACCTCCACAGCCCAGCCTGAGTGGCCAGAGTCTGCTTTTTTTTTGCCTCTTTGCCCCCAGCTTCATGCTGTCCATTAGCACTGAAAAGCACATAAGCATCTAACAGGAAAAGGGAGCAAATGCAGTGAAGACCTTCTGCGCAGACTCACCTGCCTCACACATCACTTTCACATGGTGGTAAATCTCTCCAACCTTTCAAAGATACTCAGAATCATCCGTTGATCAACTACCAATCGAACAAGCAAATACAGATGAGTCACGGGCATTTGTGATGTGTCTAAAACACTTCATTCAAGGAAAGACTCATGCTGCTTTGGTTATTATTAACCAAAGTCACCGCGAGGGCGGCTGGATGATGAAACTGCCCTTGGCACCTGTTCCTCCAGAGGTTAAAGGGTTTTAAAAATGTCACACTTCACATCAAAAAGCCTTCCGGTCACGTCGATTCCAGGCTTTGAATGTTTGCAAGATGCTATTTAGTTGCGTCTCTTAATTAAGAGAAGGCTCCGTACGCCTGGGCATGGACTTCCCAACTCTTGCCAAGTGAAAACACTTTATTCAGGAAGCATGGGCAGATATTAATGGATATTTACAAACAACTCAGAAGCCAGATTAGAAACATTGCCAATTTGGGGTTTGCTAATCCAGGCTGAGGATTAGCAAACTACCCCAGTATTAACACAGCACTGCTGACCCAGGGGCCGCGGCCCACCTTCCTGCCCCCACGGGGCCTTTACATTCACCCAAGGAGAGGGACAGCAGGAGAAAATTAAATTCAAGTTAACGCATTTTGCTACTTCCTAGCTACTATGATAAGGGTTTAAAATGCCTGGCCAAAAAAAAGATCAGGGATCAGCCAAGAATTTTAATTATTTCTGCTGTCCTTGTTGCTAAGCCCATATGTAATAGGAAACTGGCATGAATTAGTCAAGGTATTTTAAAGGTAAATACGGTGGCTTGATGCCAGGCTTTAATCTCCCAAATCAAGAGGACCCTATTCCTCAGTTAGCCTCTGCCTGGATTTGCAGGCATTGTCCAGAATGAGGTTAGAACAGCCTGGTCCTTTGTCAGGTGCTGGGGCCACAGAAGCCAGCAACCCCCACCCTGAGGCCACCAGAGAATAAAAATCTTCCGATGAGAGGCAGGGCGGCTGCGGGAGGGCCCCGGAGGAGGCTGTGCATCAGCTGGTTCATCGGAGAGGGTGCCCAGAGGACCTAGCATGCCGGCTACACTCCCAGGGCCAGGCCCACATCGGACAATTAATTCTCCACCACATCCGTCTACCGAGACCCAGGGCCACTTTCCTGGGTGTGCTGGGCTCCCGTCTGGTTTAACGGGTTTAATGTCCGTTGCCATCTTAAATTCCTTAATAATTTTGAACAAAGGGGTCTGCGCTTCCACTTTGCCCTCGGCCCCCGGTATTGCACAGCTAGTCCCATCAATATTCATCATCAGTGATATCTCAAATATGCGAAGTTAAATGTGACTGGATTCTGCATTTCAGATGGAATAAATGTGTTCTTTGAAAGTCACTTCATAGACAACCTTCACAAATCACTCAGAATCATCAGTTGATCAACCATCAATTGAACAAGCAAATACAGATGAGATTGAACAAGCAAATACAGATGAGTCACCCACATTTGTGACGTGTCTAAAACACTTCACTCAAGGAAATATCCACTCTCCCGTTTTACATAAAATTTAAGTTTATGGTATTCGTTTTTCTTGGTAGTCCTTAAAAGGAAAGTTCTGTATTATATAAAAAAAAAAAATTAAGAAGAATGCAGACTAAATATGTCTTACACTTTAGACATAAGACATTCATTTTCACTGAGCTTTAAAATTCACTTTGGGGGCCTCCCTGGTGGCGCAAGGGGGTAAGCACTGCACTATGAAGCAATCCGCAGCCTCTGCAGCATGAGTTCCATCCCCAGCCGGCCAGGGAGCAACCCACATGGCGCAGCAGACCTCTCCTGTCTTCCCGCTGCTCCCCTCAGCAGTGGATTTCAGTCAGTCTGCCTGTTCTGTTCCCTACTCTATCTCTGGGGAATCCTTTCACTCCCCTCCCCACATCTCTGGCCTGTACCCCAGCTCTTACATGCATAAATAAATAAATCTTTAAAAAAAAATAAAATAAAATTCACTTGACTCTAAAGACATTTCTAAGCATTTGATACTATGACTGAAAATTGGGTAAATAGCATATTGTACTTTAAATAAGATCAAAGGACTAGACAAAATAATTTACTTCAATAAAAGCACAGTTTTTAGCCAATTACCATAACAAAAATGTCATGAATGAAAAAAAATGTCATTTTCTAAACTAGTTGCAGTTTAAGAACTCTAATGTTTCTTCCATTCGCTTTCATAAACCTGATGCTGAAAACGAGGTATTTACACTGCTGGGGGGGGGCATGTGTCCCCCAACACTGAATCTACAGCGCTGTCCTCAGTCCTCACATGACAGGTGGACAACGGGGCCAGGATGGACACTGGCTCACAAACACACCCAGCCTTTCTGAAAGTGAGAGGCAGCAAAGACAAAGAAGTACAGAACTGGACGCCTGCAAAGATGTGGAGACTTGACAAGATTCAGAGCCAGGGAAAGCCAACTGACGTCCCCAGCAATGTTTGTAAGGGAAGGCTTACTGTGTGGGCTCACAAGTGTCCCGTGCTGAATGACCAATTGTCAGGACGCGTGAAGAAGCATCTGTTTCATCAGGAAGGCGACTGAGGCACAGAAGACAGACCTTCCAAAAGTTCCTTTCAACTCAAAGTCCAACCCCTGGCTAGAAATAACACAGGCAAGATAGGGGCAAGGAAGGACTGGCTGGATGAGATGCCAGTTTATTCCTAGAGAGGGGAAAAATCAGCCACTTAAAACACAAGTAAGGGGCCTCCCTGGTGGTGCAAGGAGTTAAGACGCAACTTTTGAAGCAGTCCACAGCCTCTGCAGCATGAGTTCGATACCCGGCCAGGGAGGTGACCCACATGGTGCAGCAGACCTCTCCTGCCTCACCTGCTGCTCCCCTCAGCAGTGTACTTCAGTCAGTCTGCCTGTTCTGTTCCCCACTCTGTCTCTGGTGAGTCCTCCCACCCCCCCGCACCTCTGGCCTGAACCCAGCTCTTGTATGCATAAATAAATAAATCTTTAAAAAAAAAAAAAACCAACACAAATAAGACTACTCTTGAGCAACAGCAAAATATGTATCTGATTGGACAGATGCTCCTAGGAGTGACTACAGGGGTTGTGAGTGAACGAGGATCATGCAGCCAGTTGGGAAAAAAGTGTGGCAGTTCCTCAGGTTAAACAATTACCCAAAGACCAGGCAAAGGCACTCCCTCCCTGTTGCAGACCCTGGAGAAGTGAAAATATAAATACCCGCACAAGTGTTCACAACAGCATTATTCATAAAAAGCAAAGTGGACAACAACCTAAATGCCCATCGACTGATGAATAGAGAAGGAAAATGTGGCCTCTCCACGCACTGGAACATGGTCTTAGTCTGGGTGATTCATCAACAACAGAAGTTTATTTCTTAGCGTTCTGAAGGCTGGAAAGTCCAAGATCAAGGTGCCAGCAGATTCAGTGTCTGACTCGGACTCACCTGGTTCATAAGCTGCACCTTCGGCAGGGTCCTCACAAGGCAGAAGGGATAAGGGCCTTGTCTGAGGCACTTTCAGAGGGTGCTAATCCCACCCATGGGGGCTTCACCCTCATGACTTAATCACTTCCCCAGAGCCACACCTGCAAATACCACCACCTTGGGGATCAGGTTTCAACATATGAACTTGCAGGACATTTAGTCTGTAGGAAATACTGTCCGTGGGAGAAATGAACACTGATACCTGCTACATCATCATGAACCTTGAAAACATCAGCAGCGAACGTAGTCACAAGAGGCCACACAGTATGGATTCCATGGATATGCAATGTCCAGAACAGGCAAATCCACAGAGACAAAAGCAGATGAGTGGTTGCCAGGGATGGGGGTGGGAAATCTGGAGCAGGTCTAAGGGGTATGGGTACAGTGCTTCTTGGTGGTGGGGGGCATGAAAATGTTGGAAAGTTAGATAGTGATCATGGTTACACAACTTTGTAAATGCACTAAAATCACTTAATTGTATACACATAAGGCGAATTTTATGGTATATGAATTATATCTCAAAAAGCCCGTTTCAAAATTTATAAAGAGTGGACATGGGAAAAGTCTTCCGAGATCTTAAACAACAAGTTCAGGGAAACAGATCAAGGCAGACGTGACGCATCGCAGCACCACAGCCCTACTGGTCACAAGTCACGCAGCTGGGTGCACTGCGCTGGCAGGTCACGTTCAGGTCGGCCCAGAGGTGAAAAAGCAAAGCCCAGCTCTTCCTTTTCTCTGCTCCTACATACTTCTTTGGAGGGTTCTAGAAGGAAAGAAGCCAACTTCCAGATGTGTTTTGCAGGTTTTTTAAGCTGTTCTACATTCAGTTCCTTTGAAGGAATTGAATCTTTGTCTCAAACTTGAAAAAGAAAAAAGCCTTAGCAACAGATTGTGAATATTTTCAATCTAATAATAATATCATCCCACAGCTAAATAAGAAAATGAACCAAAATATGCCTAGAGCATAGGCAAGAAAGGGGCAAATCCGGGACAACGGGAGCAGCATCCCAGTTCCCGGTGGTGGTGACTGTGGGAAAGACAGGCCTGGTGAGCCAGCCTGGGCAGGGGGCTGTCACCTCGAGGACACCTACTTCTGGCCTTTGCACCCCATCTCTATTGTGTGTCAATGCTACTTCTGCATCGTTGGTTTTGGATGGATTTTTTTTTTAATGGTGCAGTAACTCAACACCGCAAGAATCCTATCCGCCAATCTTGAATTCATATTCCCAAAGCTCTACTAGATTATGTATTTTATAACAAATCATTATCTCAAATTTTCTTTACCAAAGAATTCAAGTACCTGTGCTATACCAAATTAAGAAAATGCATATTTTTTTAAAACCTAATGATCTGAAATTTCAATTAACAAGAATATGTGAAAAAGACTCCAGCCGATTTTCAGGATCATCAGATTTCCTATTTTGTTTGGAGTCATAAATAAAAATCCTATCTAGAAAGTAACATGCTCCTGTCTTAGAAAGCAATAATAAAAATAACTCAATCCTTTCTTTAAAAAAGTCTTCAAATTTTAAATCCATCAGGTTCCTCCCTTGAAACATTAAGAGTTGGCTATGTAAACCAATGTTACCTCATTATAGGAGAGAGAAAAAAAGAGTTGGTTTAATAGGCTTCACCAGGTACTGAAGCATGTGTCATGGAATTACAGCATCTTCTTATTTCAATGCAAAAATAATCAATGCAAAAATAATCACATTTCATTAAAATTCCACTTATCTGTCATAGTCCTTCTGTCTAAAACTGAAACATTAATTTTGGGGACTCTAAAATCAAAGACTACTGACAGAGATCCTATATGATATGAACTCTTAAAACTCGCCTTTTTTTGGAAGAATTCCTATGAAACAGTATGGCTTTATGCTCTTTCTCCTACCCGCAGTATGCAACCGGAAGTTAACAGAAGGTTCCAGCTAACTGAGTTACAACTCTTAAACTGGAATACATCCAGGATTATTCATATTTCATTATTTCTTTAGCAATTAAAGGTCTATGTGAAATAAATGCTATTTATTTTTGGCAATAAAAATATGAGATTAAGCATAATACTGAAGCCTATATTCAAATGACTTTTCCCTGACAGTTGTTTATGAAAAGCAAGGTAATCAATCAAGAAACCATTTTCCCAAAAACCTGAAAATTGCCATTTAAAAAAAGACTCAAAGTGGTCGCCAAGAAGCTACAGCCATGGAAGGCTGCTGCATTTTTTATTATCTAATATCCCCAACACTGCAATCCCCACAAGTTCATATCACACAGGATCAGAAAAATAGCCTACTGACGAATTCCTACGGCCCTGCTGCAGCACGGAGGTCTGTTTTATCCTCTTGGATGCATTATGAGACCTGCAGACCTCCATCCCACATCTGGAAAGAACATTCTTCCAACTTTGCTTGATGTAACTTTTAAAAATCAAATGGCGAGCGTTTCGATACTGAGTGTCAGACCCGAATTTGACAGTCAACAGAATGTCGGCTATGAAAGAAGTATTCAAAGTTTATCATCCTGATGGGAAGGAACATGGAACAAAAGATGCATTTGCCCCTTCTGCCCTTCAACTTGGAACACCATACTTCTCTTGATACGGCATGCCGAGGAAGAATTTTATTAAAGGAGAATTTTATTAAAAGCTTGCTAAAATGCATTAATGACCGTTTCATCTAGACTTCCTCAGCCCTCGCCCCCATTTTTTCCTGATTAAAAAAAATCAGAAAAATAGATGCAAGCACTCTCCTGACTCCACGCAGATCACTTTGCTCCAAGACCAAGAAAGCGTTTACGATCCCCAGCTCCTGCAGAAGCACCTATCTGCAATGCGTAAGCTTCTCGCTGGCAAGATCGGTCAACACCGGAGAGCCTGAGCCGCGGGAAGGCTGAGCCCACGAAGGTTGAAACAACAACAAATAAATTCTCTAAGAAACAGGTCTCGCCAAGTATCGATAAAATCATTTCGGCCCTGAGGGGCCCGAGAGGGGTCTGCGCTTCTGGCGAGCAGCACCCCGGCAGGTCCTCGCACGCCCCGAACCCCGCCAGGAAACCCGCGCCGTCGTCGGGGCAGGCAAGGGGTTCCCGGCGCAGGTGCGGCCGCGGTCCTGGGCTCACGCGACCTCACCTCTGCGGGGAAAGGTGTCGGGGGGGCAAGAAGCTCCAGCCTCGGGTCGTGGCAGGCGGAGCGCGCGGGGACCCGGAGGGGCGCGGGGGGCGAGGACGCGGGGTCCGCGGCCCCGCGGGGAGCCGCATCCCGGGAAGGCGCGGAGGAGTGGGCGCTTACATAAGCAGCCGCCAAAATCTGTGCCTGCACCCCCAGTTTGGAGCACGCCCGAGCACACCCCACACGGACAGGGCATCACCCCCGGGGGGGCTTCTCCAGCCGCGGGCGCGCGGGGAAGGCAGACGGGTCCTTCGGGCCCCCGGGTCGGCGCGGCCCCCACCCCGGCGGCCAAGGGGGCGCCCCGGCCCGGGAGCCCAGCCCGGGACGGAGCCAGGCTTCCCCGGGCGCCCCGCTCCGGCCCCCCGCGCCCCGCTCCGTTCCCCCGCGCCCGCTCCGCCCCCCCGCCCCGCTCCGGCCCCGCGCCCCGCTCCGGCCCCCCGCGCCCCGCTCCTGCCCCCGCGCCCCGCCCGACCCGCTTACCTCGCGCGGCCCAGACCCCGCGGCCGCCCAGCAGCAGCAGCAGCAGCAGCCGCCAGGCGGCCGGGGCCGGCGCGGGCGCGGCGCGGCGCAGCATCGCTCGGTCGGGGCGCCGCGGCCGGCCCGGGCGGGAGCGCAGGGGCGCGGGGTGCGGCCGGGGCCGGCTGCGGGCGCCGCGGCGAGCTGGGGTGCGAGGAGGCGCCGCGGGACCCGGGTGCGCGCTCGGCCGGGCGCCTCCCCTCCCCTCGGCGCGGCGCGGGCTTCGCGGGCGGCGGCGCAGCTAAGATGGCGGCGCGCGCTCTCCGGGCCGCGAGGGGCCCGGCCGGGGGCGGGGTGCGGCGCGAGGGGCGGGCGGGCGGCGCGGGGCGCGCGCGCGGGCGCGGAGGGCGGGGGCGGGCGCGCGCCTCCCCGGCCGGCGGCGGAGCCCGGGGCGCGCGCCGGCGGGGACGCGCCCGGGGTGGGGGCCCCCGCGGCGGGGGGGCGGCTGCACCCCGACCCGGCCCCCGCGGGGCGCGTCCACGGGTCCCCGCGCGCCCTTCAGGCCCCGGAGCCCCGCGAGCGGCGCCCGGGGCCCGCGCCTCCCTTTGTGCCCGCCGCACCCCCATCCCCAGGGGCGGACACCCCGGGGGCGAGGGGCAGCCGCGCGCACCGTCGCCCCCCGACCCCCGAGCGCGGCGCGGTGAGGACGGAGCCGCGGGGCCCCGAACCGGGCCGGCCGGGCGGGGCCGGGCACTCGCGCTCCGTGGCCGGCGGGGGCTGCGCCGGCCGCGGCCGCCCGGGCCCGGGGGTCGGTCCTGAGCGGCGACCCCAGACGCCCCCATTTGCTGAGGAAACCGGGGGACTTCGGGGGGCTGTGCGCGCGCCCTCTGCGAGCTCCAGTGCGGGGCGGGCGGGCCCCCGAGAGGCGCGGAGCCGCCCGGACAGGGAAGGGCCCCGGGGGTCCCCCGCCCGGTCCCCGCCGTCCTGCCCCCGGGCGCCCCGGCCCGGCCGGGCCTGAGGCGACGCGTCTGGCTCCATTTTGCGGATGAGGAAACAGAGGGAGGGAGACGGCGGGAGGCCCAGTGGACACCGCAGCCCTCGAGGGCGCGCGGACTGCGGAGACGTCCAGGGCGCAGAGTAAATAACAACAAGATGCTGATCCTCAGCCGGGGGCGGGGCTGCGGGGGAGGCGGCTCGCTGCCCCCCGCTGTCTCCAGCGCGTCCTTCGCTGAGAGGGTCTGGCTGGTGGGCTTTGCGGGGCCGCCTTGGGGGGCGGGGGGGGGGGCGGCGGGCAGCCTGGGCGGCAGGAAGCATGAGTAACTGGGTCTGGGGAAGCAGAGAGCTCATTTAGGACACTAGTGGGTGCAGAGACACCCCAAAAAAAGGTAGCAGCCAGATGGTGAGGTGGCTGAAATGTCAGGATGAGGGATTTGGACCTGGAGCTCTGGAAGAGCAGGGAACCAGTACCCCAGAGGACCCCAGGGGAGTGTGAAAGCTGGGAACTCCCCGCTCCTGCCCATTATGCCCCAGGGCTTCCTCCACCAAGACCTGGAGACGCTCCCCCCTCCCCTGCGTCCTGGAGGACTGGCCTGGCCTTGGGTGACCCTGCCGGCCCCTGCCATCTCCAGCCTCAGGCCCTCCGCTCCGACAACTGCAGCCACACTCCCCCTGACCCCCAAGTCACTGACCGGCTCCTGGCAGCTCTGCCAGACTTTCCCCTCTCCACCCCAGACCCCACCCAGCTGACCTCAGGGCTTGCAGTCCGGAGACTGTAATAGTTCAAGTTTGTTCCTGCTCGGGCCAGCATCACGGCACCTCCCCCACCTCTGCCCTGAGCCTCTGGTCCTGCCAGGGGGAGTCCGGGCCGCCTCCTTCAGGAAATCCTCCTGACTCTCCTCACTCCTCGACCCCCCTACCCTTGACCCCACACAGCCCAGGCTTAATAATCGGCTGGTTTGCGCCGCTCGGTGACTCATCCACGGGTGTTCCTGCTCTGTGGGGAGGGCCTGGCTGGGGCAGTCAGCTCTGCATGGGACAGCTCTGGCTCCTGCGCCACCAATGACCTTGGACAGGTCATGGGACTTTCTGCATCTTTCCTCACCCGTGACATGGGATGACAAAACCTATTTCCTAGTTATATTTTTAAAGACTTATTTTTATTTATATATGCATACAAGAATGGGGGTGACGGACAGAGGTGTGGTGGGTAAGAAGACTCACCCGAGACAGAGTGGGGAGCAGAACAGATGGATCTACTGAAATCCACTGCTGAGGGGAGCAGCGGGTGAGTCAGGAGAGGTCTGCTGCACCTTTGGGTCAGCTCCCTGGCTGGGGATGGAACTCTTGCTGCAGTGGCTACAGATAGCTTCACAGTGCTGAGACTCAACCCCTTGTGCCACCAGGGAAGCCCCCTTCATAGTTATTCTTAACATTTTTTTAAGATTTATTTATGCGTACAAGAACTGGGGTGAAGGCCAGAGGTATGGGGGGTGAGAGGAGTCACCAGAGACAGAGTGGGGAGCAGAACTGGCAGATTGACTGAAACACACGCTGAGGGGAGCAGCGGGGAGACAGGAGAGGTCTGCTCCGCCATTTGGGTGACTTTCCTGGCTGGGGATTGAACTCTTGCTGCAGTGGCTGTGGAGAGCTTCATAGTGCTGTGTCTTAACCCCTTGCGCCACCAGGGAGGCCCCAATAGTTATTCTTAAATTAAGATGATGTAATAAAAATGCTTCCGAGAGCCCAGCACGCAGTAGGTCTAAACATGGTCATTTCTTTTTCCCTCAGGAGCCTCCTGAGCTCCTAGTACACTGCCGCACATACAGTAGGTGCTTAATAAATAGTGATGAACCAAATGGATCGCTGTGTTGTTTTTTTTTTAATCATGGAGTTCATACCTCTGAGGGTAAAAAACATACTCTTTAGGTTTCCAGGGGCCTTCAAGATTTACAAAACATCAAATTAGAAAAGTATAATCTCATAACTGTATTTTGAGTTAATAGGCTGGTGCCAAGAGGGAAAATGTAATATATTCGGCTCTATCAGGAGCACAAACAAAAGCTCTTTGCTGTCTGGAATCCTGATCCCTTTTTCTTCTCACCCTCCCCAGTCCCTTCTAGGAACAAAGAAAGAAATAGATCAAAAAGGTCCCTCAGCAGGGGGGCAGTCACAGGCTGTGAGCTCCTGTACCCCTGCACCCCTGCCCAGGGCGAGCAGTCCAGCTGCAGGGCTCAGCTGAGGGTCTGGGAAGCCCAGGGATCCAGGGTCCTCCATTCCCGGAGGGCCTCACCATAGCCTCGGCCATAGGCCTCCCGGGATGGACTAGTAAGCCCTCAAAATGGCCCCGAGGTGGGGAGTGTAGGCTGTGGGGAGCAGAGAGACCCCCTCCTTGCCTCGCTGAGCCAGATGCTGATAAAGAGACCCTAGAACATGAGGAAGACACCAGCCAGGCTCTGAGTGAGGGACGTCTGGGACGGGGACCGGACTTGGTTAGCCTGGGCAGGAAGCCATGAAGTTTCAACCGGTCTGCACAGGAGATGGAGGACACAGTATTTCCATCTTGTAAAATGACTGTCGTTAACAACAGCCTCCCCACCAAGCTCTTTCCCTCGTCTGTGCCTCCAGCAGCCCTTCCCGGAAGGTACTTTGATGGTTCCGGGTGAGAAACACTCAAGAGCAGTTTGCTAGAAAGAAGAACACCTGAGGTTCAATTTCCTGTCCATCGGAGCCCAAAACAGAGCCTCGGCCCCTCCCTGAGACCAGTCACCAAAGAAAAGGCCCCAGCATGGGCACGCTTTCATTCTAATCACACACCCAGGGCAGTATGCACACGCACCACACCACGTGTGGGCCAGCAGGGGCCCTCCGAGCATGTACAGTCAAGGAGGTAGTCTTGGGGACCCCCAGAGTTAGAGCCAAGCCAGACAGAAACTTGGATAACCGGGAGACACCTGCTTACAACTGGCATCTAAGGGGGGTTCTGCAGCCTCAACCTGTGAGGTCCGTGCTGACTCTGGGTAGTGTGAGAATTGAATGAAATCGTAGGACACCTTTTGGTGTCCATGGAAAAATAGAGAATTGCTCGACAGAGAAGCCCCCCGTATTTGGTGTCAGAAGCGCAAGCCTGCCCATCAGCCCCTATGGAGGACTGTTTCCAGTCTTTTGATTCTCCAGGGTGCCATGGAGAGCCTATCCACCATGTTATTGGGAAGGGCTGAGTGAGCACCTTCATCTCTCCAGTCTCAGCATCTCCATCTGTGAAATGGGGACAAGTCCATGCTGCCTCCTGGGGTGGTGTGGGCAGTGGGCCAGCCAGCAAGCAGCATTAGCTGCCGTTTGCTCTTATGACTGTCCAGGGCTCGGGTCTTCAAGGAACTCTTGAAAGAAAGCCTGACTTGGGAAGGAACATTCCATGGTCTCCAGGGAATCGGGTCGGGGCCTGTTCCAGACTCTCACGCTTTTACGGCTCTCAATTTGCAAAGGAACGAAGAATTCCTTTGCATGAACATCAGCCTCACTGGCTGGTGACACTCCAGGGAAGGAAAATCTCACCTTCCTACAGAAGCCAGGCAGCTCGCCTTTGCACCTGCAGAAGGCAGGACGGGCACTGGGGGTCTCCTGCGTAGAAGCTCTCCCAAAGGTAACACACAGCTTTACTCCCCCCTACCCCCCGCCCCTGCTCTGGATGGGCTCTGGGGGAATCTCTCACTTTGTGTGTGGCAGAGGGCACGGGGGCATTTTATTCTAATCACACACCCAGGGCAGTGGGCACACACACCATGTGTGGGCCAGCAGGGTCCCTCTGAGGATGCTCAGTCAAGCTTGGGTTGCCCTGCCCGATACCCAGGAAGGGACTGGGTCTGTAACAGGGTGGTCCCCAGGAAAGGGGGAAGTTTTGGGTTTCCTGCCCCACCCAAGGGAGGGTGTAGCTGAGCTGGGAGAGAAGAAGCTGCAGAGGAAACTGGAAAGGAAGAAGCAGGATGGAGCCAGAAGGAGACCTGGAGGAGGCACGTGGAGCAGAGACACATGAAGAAACTGCGCTTGGTTTTTGGTCGTGGACGGGGTGACACAGATGTGGGTGAGACCCGTGGGGAGGTTAATAATGGCAGCTTTTATCTTGATTTTGATTTTGCTCTTTTCCTCCCAGACTTGTCTGGTTGTTTCTGACCCTTTTCTGTGGGTCCCCGCTGGAAGGTGCTTTGGACTTAGGGCAGCTTTTGGGCCTTGCTCTGGGCCAATCCGGCTTGGGTGGACTTTTACCCACGAGGGGACGGGTAACTTTGGGTGCTTGATTTAAAAACTATATTCTCTGCCTTTCCTGTATTGTTTCCTAATTGTATTTAATTTCCTTCCTATTAAAGTTTCATATGTTTTGTGCTGATGCGGCGGATGGCAGAATCTATTTAGTGCAGGCAAGTTTGCGGGGTCTGGGGGTGCCCCTCTCCCTGCCTGTAACAGGTCGAGCTGTGGTTCCAGGGAGAAACAGTGAGGACTGCAGTCGGGGCAGGTCTCAGCCCCGCAGGGGTAACTGCGTGAACTTGGAGGCTGCAGGCCTGGGGTCCAACTATGGCTCCATTATAGTCCCCGGAACTGGGCGGAGAGGTGGACTATAAAGTATTAAAAAAAAATCCTTGTGTGATCTTGGTTCACACGGACCTGGATTCCAGTTTTTAGCAAAAAGACCAGACACCCGAGTTACTCTGAGCTTCACTCCGCATCTGGGGGTCAGCTTCATTCTACCTCCTTTAGAGAACTGTGTTTAGCTCAGCCTATGATGTCCAGACTCTCAATCAGGGGGTCTCTTCTTGCCGTGAAGATGATGGTGACGTGGACAGTGATGGCATGTGAATGGAATGCACTTCAGAAAGTCTCAGGGGATGATAGTTACAACTACTTTCACGCAGCTCTGCAGAGTTTGCATTTGCCTAACACGCATGCTCCCTTTTCTTTTTTTTTAAGATTTATTTATTTATGCATACAGGAGCTGGGGTGCAGGCCAGAGGTGCAGGGGTGAGAGGATTCACCAGAGACAGAGTGGGGAGCAGAACAGGTGGATCTACTGAAATCCACTGCTGAGGGGAGCAGCGGGGAGACAGGAGAGGTCTGCTGTGCCATGTGGGTCACCTCCGTGGCCAGGGATTGAACTCATGTTGCAGAGGCTGCAGATAGCTTCACAGTGCTGAGACTTAACTCCTTGTGCCACCGGAGAGGCCCCAGCATGCTCCTTTTTCAAAGGGCCTCTCTGTGTATTTGGCTCCAAGAAAGGGGGTGTTAATCAGCACGATTTAACTGATGGGGAGCGGGTGTTCATAAGTGTTGAGAGACTGTCCCAAACCTTGCAGCAGAGAAGGAGCAGAACCAGCCTCAAAGGGGCTCAATGGACTTTTTGTCCTTTTCTCTTGACCTTGAAGCTCCCTGGGCCACCACAGGCCAATAAAAAAATCAACAACCCAATTTCAGAATTTCTTGTCCTTTCAAGCCTCTGGCTCATTTAGTTGCTTGGGGATACCTCTTTCTTCTCCTTCGTCATCTGTGTAGCGGGGATTAATCACACCCCAGAGATGGAGAAATAATGAGCGCGACTCACACAGTGTCTGCTGTGTGGGCCAGGCCTTCACGGAGCAGGAGCACCCGCCAGCATTATCTGATTTCATGCTAGCAGCAATGAACACGGTGATTAGTCTGCATCTGCACAGGAGGACGCTGAGGCTAAGAGAGGCAAAATCATTTGCTCCAGGTCCCACAGCAGAGTGGCAGAGCCCATGCAAAGCTAGAGCTGTCTGGGGGCCTCCCTGGTGGCGCAAGGGGTTAAGCATCAGCACTGTGAAGCTTTCTGCAGGTACAGCAGCACAAGTTGGATCCCCAGCCAGGGAGCTACCCACATGGTGGAGCAGACCTCTCCCGTCTCCCCGCTGCTCCCCTCAGCAGTGTATTTCAGTGGATCTGCCTGCTCTGCTCCCCACTCTGTCTCTGGGGAATCCTCTCACCCCCCCCCACACCTCTGGCCTGTACCTCAGTTCTTGTATGCATAAATAAATAAATCTTAAAAAAAAGAAGAAGAAGAAGAAGAAGCTAGAACTCTCTGGCCCCAAAGCTGAAGCTCTTGACTGTCTTCTGGAAGGGCCTCTGATGGGAATTTTTCTGCAGGTCCTGAAAAGCCAGAGGGGCAATCAGAAAGGAGGGGTGGGGTGGGCTGCTGTTCTCACCTCCATCCTGGCCAATACACCCTCCAGCTCCAGGTGTTCATGGAATGGAGGTGGCCAGGGTGGAGCCAGGACATGGGGGTGGAGCCGTGAGAGGTGGCAGATGCCAGACCAGGTACCCTGCACCACCTGACGGGCAGCTGGAGATCTCCCCCAAGGAAAGAGCTGCCTGTCCCACCGTCCCAAGCTCACACGTGCGGACGTGACCTTCCTACCTGCACGGGGCTCTTCGTGGGTTCGCAAACCCTTCCTGGCTGTCTCCTATTCACCCCCAGTCTGCCACTTCTGGCTCTGTGGCCCTCACCTTTCCGTTTTGTCTCCCATAAAATGGGGATCATGAAGAAACATGCCCCACGGGGGTGCTGAGTGGATGAAATGAGAACACATCTGGGAAACAGCAGCCCGGGGCCCGGTGCAGGTGGGTGCTGGTAGATGGTGACCTCATCCCAGGTGGGGCCCTCCTGGGTCAGTCCCAGGTGTGGGCGGGGTGGAGGCCTTAGTGGTGACTAAACTTCCTCCTTCTGCCTGTCCCAGCCCGCAGGTTTTTTCTTTTTTTAAAAAAAAAAAGATTTGTTTATTTTTGAGTTGAAGAACTGGGATGTTGGCCAGAGGTGGGGGGAGGTTAGAGGATTCACCAGAGACAGAGTGGGGAACAGAACAGGCAGATCTACTGAAATCCACTGCTGAGGGGAGCAGCGGGGAGACAGGAGAGGTCTGCTGCGCCATGTGGGTAGCTCCCTGGCCAGGGATCGAACTCAAGCTGCAGTGGCTGGGGATAGCTTGATAGCACTGAGACTTTAACCCCTGCGCCACCAGGGAGGCCCCAGCCTGCAGGTTTTTTATAAACCCGGAGACCTGAGTCCTTACAGGTGTGTCCAGGGAGGCCAGAGCCCCCCCCCCTCGCCCCCTATGCTGACCTGGCGCCCCAGGCATATTCAAGGCCAGCACAGTGGGGCTCTCCGCCAGAAACCTGTCACTGCTGGCCTCAGTCCAGCCTGCTGGCAAGCCGGAGGGGGACAGGGACTTGGACCCCAGGGCCTCCTGTTTCCAGTCCCCCCGGGCCTCAGGGGACAGCCAGAAGTGAGGCGATTCCTTGTCCCCTCTTCTCTCTCCCTGCCACTGGCTCACTGAAGTGGCTCCAGGAGTCCATCATCCAAGGGCCTGGATTAGGGGATGCAAATGAGGAGCCATCCCAGGAGGAAGACAGTCTTTTCCCTGCAGCAGAGAGGAGGGAGAATTCTCTATGAGCTTGTGACCAGCTTAGCAGGAGCCGGTGACCCCGCACAGCCCTGGAAACGCAGGGAGCACATTGCAAGAACATGCTAGAGCAAAAGGCCCAACTGCCCCTCAGCCTAGGCCCTGGTAGGGGCGTGGAGGACAGAACGAGGAATCTGCTATCCCACACCCGCCGGGCCCTGCTGCACAGGCCCAGCCAGAAGCCAAGAGGCCCGGACTGCAGGCTCCAGGCTCAGCGGGTCCCTGTGTGAAGAAGTGTAGAAAGAGGGAAGACACAGATGAGGGGGCCAAGAGTGAGGAGCCCCAGACTCATGACAGGGGGTGGGGGTCTGCCTGACACACGCTGGGCAGGGATTCTGCCAGGAGGACGCCACACCAGCAGCCTCCAGGCCTGAGCAGGCAGAGCTGAGACCCCAGGCAGCCAGATTTGCGTGCTGAGAGGGCAGAAGGAGGGGCCAGGACACTTGTATCTGCCCTTCTGGGGGGATCCCCAGCCCTCTGAGGATGGTCTACCCTCTGCCCCGGCCTGGATCGTCACCCCAGGAGTGGAGCAGAGGTTGCAGCTCAAGGGCCCCAGAGCTTGTCTGGGGCTGATCCCACCAGGGGCCCCACTGAGGATCCCTGAGGCCCCCCCAGCCCGCTAGCTCCCTCTGAGCAGGGTGAAGGGGGAACTGATGTTAATTTGCTCGTAGTTACTAATTTGAAAAGGAGCATGAACAGCAGAGCTCAGTTGCAGGGATGTGCCCAGGGTATAGTTTAAGCCAAATTATGTGCTATTAGTGCATTTGCTCTTTGTTCCCGTGGCGTATTAATTGCAGATCTGGTATTTTGGCAATTAACACAATTACAGGCTCTTGCTTCCTTCCGGCAGGACGCAATCCAGTGCTTTCGGCCACAGCCTTGGGCTGGTGAGATGGAGGGAGAGGTCGGCTGGGGAGGGTGCCGGGTGCGAAGGGCTGAGCTGTGATTCCCCCAAGTTCTAACCCCGGCGCCGCTGACTGCGGCCTTGGTTGGAGAAAGGTCTTCACGGGAGTAATCGAGTTAAAATGAGATCATAGGAGAGGGGGGTCCCGAAGCCATTATGTCCTCCTGTGAGGGGAAATGTGGCCCTCCAGAGGGGAAGGGAATGACGTATGCAGGGGGGCCGCGTGCAGGCTGCAGGCGGGGCGGGGAACAGGTTGTCCCTCACAGACTCGGAAGGAGCCAGCCCTGCCCACACCTCCACGGTGGCCCTCCAGCCTCTGGAACCGGGAGACGATGCCTTTCTATTGTTAAAGTCACTTAATGGGGTTTGTTAAGGCAGCTGAAGCGGACCGAAGACCTGTCCCTGTGCCAGGCAGCATCAGTCCCGGGTGGGGCAGGGAGAGCCGCGGGCAAAGGAGACAACAGATTTGCTGTCCGATCAGAAGTCGCTGGAAACCCCAGACCCTCGTCCCCAGGGCTGGCCGGGCAATGTCACCTTGGTCCCCAGGGCTGGCCCGGCAGGCAATGTCACCTTGTTCTCCAGCGAGTGGCAGCTGGCAACCCCCTCCCCCCTCTCTCCTGAGTCACCGGGCTGGTCTACCTGGATGCCTCGTTTCCTGTCCCTTTGTCATCATCCCCTAATCTTGATCCACCTTGAGCGAGCAGGCGCGCCTTCTTTTCCAGGTTAAACCTGTGCTGAAGGCCCGGAATCTGCTTAGAGCCCCACAGTTACGGGACACTTGTCAGAAATCTGTCCTCCTTCCACACGCACAATAACTCCGCAGGTCGAGCTACCCGTGTCACGGGCAGGGCAACAGAGGCTTGGAGAGTCACAGACCAGCGCAAGCGGCAGAGCTCAGACTCGAGCTCTGGTTTTCAGCTCGTGAAACTTCGATTTCACCTCTAGTGCTTTCTCCCCCGCAGCCCTTCGGCTCACGGAATCCTCAAAGAACTTAAAAGAAGTCAAACCAGGACCTCCCTGATGGTGCAAGGGGTTAAGCACCGCACCATGAAGCAATCCGCAGCCTCTGCAACATGAGTGTGATCCCCGGCCGGCCAGGGAGCTACCCATATGGCACGGCAGACCTCTCCTGTCTCCCTGCTGCTCCCCTCAGCAGTGGATTTCAGTCAGTCTGCCTGTTCTGCTCCCCACTCTGTCTCTGGTGACTCCTCTCATCCTCTGGCCGTACCCCAGTTCTTGTATGCATAAATAAATCTTTTAAAAAACAATGAAAATTTCACATAACGTAAACTTAAATATAATCCAGGAATTTACACCAAAATATCAGAATCTTATTGAAATGCTTTTTTTGTGATACATTGTAGTGGCAGGATGGCCGCAGAGCAGGATCCCTATGATCCGAGCAGACGGGGTAAGGAGAAGTCCTGGAGCCCTCGGTGGCTTTTCAGGTTTTTATTGGGATTTACCAGGCACACAGCAGGCAGGGGTGCTGGGGGGCCGGGACTCTTCACTCTTTCTAGGCTCTCTGGCGTTCTCTGGCGTTCTCTCTGCTGCTCTCGTGGTTCTTCTGGCGTCCCCGTGATGCCACCCTTGTAAGCCCAGTCTTAGCCCAGGTGAATCCCATCTACCTAGGCCCACACCCTACTTCAGGTGCCGCCATCAGACATGCGTTCAGGACCACAGGGTTCCGTCATCCATCCTAATGGCAGGAGGGCAGAAAAGCCTGATGCTTTTTACCTTACCCTACAGACATTTTCTTCCTTTTTTTAACGATTTATTTTTATTTATTTATGCATACAAGAGCTGGGGTGTAGGCCAGAAGTGGGGGGGGGGGAGGTGAGAGGATTCACCGGAGACAGAATAAGGAACAGAACAGGCAGATTGACTGAAATCCACTGCTGAGGGGAGCAGCGGGCGAGATGGGAGAGGGCTGCTGCTAAATCAACTAAATGCTGTCAAATGTCAATGAGCGACTAACACCATATATATAAATTCACTCCAACTGATTAAAGACTTGGACACAAGAAGAGAAACACAAAGTACTTGAATGAAAATAAAGGGGCGGCGTGCAGACCTCTCCTGCCGCCCGCTGCTCCCCTCAGCAGTGTATTTCTTCGTTCTGCCTGTTCTGTTCCCTGCTCTGGCTCTGGTGAATTCTCTCACCCTCCCGCGCTTCTGACTGTACCCAGTGCTTGTATAAACAAAACAAACAAACAAACAAATAAATAAATAAATAAAACATGCCTCTATAAAAAAAAAAAGGAAAAGAAAATAAAGGGGCCCCACAACAGGGCCCCGACTACAAGATGGATTTGGGAATACAACCCCAGCAGCACTGGAAACAGAAGCCAAAACCAACAAGTGGGACTGTATCTAAACTTATCAGCTTATTTATTTATTTATTTATTTATTTTAAAGATTTATTTATTTATACAAGCACTGGGTACAGTCAGAAGTGAAGGAGGCTGAGAGAATTCACCAGACCCAGAGCGGGGAGCAGAGCAGGCAGAAGGACCGAAGTACACTGCTGAGGGGAGCAGCGGGCGGCAGGAGAGGTCTGTGCGCCATGTGGGACACTCGCCCCATGGCCGGGGATCGAACCGGCACTGCAGAGGCTGAGGGCAGCTTCGCAACCCAGCGCTCAACCGCTGCGCCACCGGGGAGGCCCTTATCAGCTTTTTAAAAAAAGAATTTTAATTTACTACTCTTTATTTTTTTATATAAAACTTACCAGCTTTCATACCACAAAAGAAGCCAACACAAAAACAAAAAGGCAACCCACAGAATGGGAAAAAGTATTTGCATGACATGCCTCTGACAAGGGTTCATTTCAAGATCAACACGCCCTTCCTCAATCCCAGAGCACAGAAGCAAATGACCCAAATAAACAGTGGGCACAGGAGCTCCGAAGGCATTTCTCCAAGACACAGTCCCGTGATGCGTGGACAGATGAAGACACATTGGCCATCACTTCATCTAGGAGAAATTTAGGAGAAATGCAGATGACCCACATTGAGGCACTGTGGCCGTGAGAATGGCCTGTGACAAAAACTTGCATGATTCCTGAAAAAGTAGAGCCCTGAGTCAATTGATACCAGCTGGAAGTGCCACAGGCGGACACACGGAGCTGACCCAAAGGGACCACCTCAACAGCGGGAAGGCAGGGCTTGAAAACAAGGAACCCAGAAACAACAGGAGGGGACACCAGATTCCCCTGTGGAGTGAACCCACTCCTGGGGTCCCATGTGGGGCCTCCTGTTGGAGCAGGAGAGTCCCCACCCCCACCCTGGGCCCAGGGTGGGGTTCGTGGCGAACTCAATGGCACAACTGTATTGCATTTGATTTTATTGAGATCTATTACTGTTATTACATGTGATGCCCCTTTGGAACTTTATTATGAGCGGACGTCCTTTCATAGCCTTTATCGTTATTACAAAAGGTACAGTATCGAGCTCCAGTGTATTGCAGTTAGAGTCAGCGCTGTTACTGTTATTGCACGTGCTGCTCACGTAGACCGCATTGATTTCAATTAAGGTCAGTTCTGTTGTGGTTATTACTGGTGGTGATCACATAGGTCTCAATCTGAGCTCAAGGACCTTCAGCTCTGTTACACTTTTTTTTTTAAGATTTATTTTATTTATTTACGCATACAAGAGCTAGGGTACAGGCCAGAGATGTGTGGGGGGGGAGAGATTCACTAGAGACAGAGTGGGGAGCAGAACAGGTGATCTATGAAATCCACCGCTGAGGGGAGCAGCGGGCGAGACAGGAGAGGTCTACTGCGCCATGGGGGTCAGCTCCCTGGCCAGGGATCGAACTTGTGCTGAATCTAGCTTCATAGTGCTGACACTTAACCCCTTGCACCACCAGGGAGGTCCTCTGTTACACTGTTTACACATGCTACTCATGTCGAAGTCTATGGTAGCTCAGTTATCATCAGCTCAGTTATAGTTATTACTCATGTAGAATTCTATTTTAGCTTAATTGTAATCAGCTGTTATAACTATTGCTCATGGCGCTCATGTCAAACCCAATGATCTCAATTAACGTCAACTCTCTAATAGTTATTACACAAGTTGCTCATCTAGGACTTGATGATCTTAAGCATGTTAGCTCTTTTGCAGATAATACTCGTGGTGCTCATGTGGAATTCAATCTGAGCTCCAGCACTGTCAGTTCTGTCCAGTTTTTACTCATGGCTCCTGTATAATTCAATTGTGAGCTCAATTAACATGGCCTCTGTTTTAGTTATCACTCCTGGTGCTCATGAGAACTCAATTTTTTTAAAAAAGATTTATTTATTTATGCATACAAGAGCTGGGGTGTAGGAGGCCAAAGGTGTGTGTATGGGGGTGGTGGTGAGAGGATTCCTCAGAGACAGAGTGGGGAGCAGAACAGGCGGATCTACTGAAATCCACTGCTGAGGGGAGCAGCGGGGAGACAGGAGAGGTCTGCTGGCCATGCGGGTCAGCTCCCTGGCCGGGGATCTAACTGGTGCTGCAGTGGCTGGCCATAACTTCATAGTGCTGACACTTAACTCCTTGCACCACCAGGGAGGCCCGAGAACTCAATTTTGAGCTCAAGTCCCTTCTGTTCTGTTCTAGTTATTACACAGGGTATTCATGCACAACTCTATTGTAGCCTGAGTAAGATCAGTTCTCTTCCAGTTATTACACAAGGTGCTCATGTAGAAATCTATTGTAGTTCAATTACAGTCAGTTGTGTTCAGTTGTTACATGTGGTGCTCATGCAGAACTTGGTGATCTCAACTAAAGGCAGCTCTGTTCGTTATCACTCATGGTGATCATACAGAGCTCAATTCTGAGCTCAAGCACCTCCAGCTCTGACGTAGCTATGATACATGGTGCTCATGTCAAACTCTATTGTGGCTCAGTTAATGTCAGCTCTCTTAAAGTTCTTATTCACGGCTCATGTGGAACTCAATTCTGAGCTCAAAGAATGTCACTTCTGCTACAGTTGTGAATGTGTTACAGGGCAGAGAGAGGGGCAGCCCAGACCCCGCAAACCTGCCTATTCTACATGGGTTCTGCCATCCGCCGCATCAACACAAAAACATAGGAGACTTTAATGGGAAGGATCTTTAATAAAAACTAGGAAACAATACAGGTGAGGCAAAGAGTCCAGTCTCTAGATGAAGCACCCAAAGTTACCCATCCCCTCGTGGGTAAAACTCCATCCATATGGGGTCGGCCCAGAGCAAGGCCCCAAAGCCTGCCACAAGTCTAAAACATCTTCCAGTGGGGACCCACAGAAAAGGGTCACAAACAACCGGACCAGCCCGGAAGGAAAAGAGCAAAATCAACATCCAGACAAAAGCTGCCATTGTCACCTCCCCACGGGTCTCACCCACATCTGTGTCACCCAGTCCACGACCAAAAGACAAGCGCAGTTTCTTTACTTGTCTCTAGGCTCCACGCGCCTCCTCCAGGTCTCCTGGCTCCATTCTGCTTCCTTCCTTAGTCTCTTCTGCAGCTTCTCCTCTTCCTGCTCAGCTCCACCCTTCCTTGGGTGGGGCAGGGAACCTCCCCCTTTCCTGGGGACCACCCTGTTACAATGGTGCTTATGTGGAACCCAATGAACTTGATCAACATCAGCTCTGTTGTTATAGTTATTTTTTTTTAAAGGTTTATTTATTTTATACCAGAACCGGGGTACAGGCCAGATGTGCGAGAGGGTGAGAGAATTCACCAGAGACAGAGCAGGGAACAAAACAGGCAGACTGACGAAACACACTGCTGAGGGGAGCAGTGGGCGAGACAGGAGAGGTCTGTCTCACCATGTGGGACCCTCGCCGGTGGCCGGGGATTGAACCGGCGCTGCAGAGGCTGCGGGCAGCTTCGCAGCCCAGCGCTCAACCACTGGCCACCAGGGGAGGCCCTGTTATCGTTATTTTTCAATGTGCTCATGTCAAACTCAATTGTGAGCTCAAATACCTTCAGCTCTGTTCTAGGTATCACTCACTGTGCTCCTGTGGAGCAAAAGGATCTCAAGTACCATCGACTCTGTTCTAATTATTACTCATAGTGCCCATGCAGCTCTCAACGAATATGAGCTCTCAATCCTATATGACTCATGGTGATCATATAGAAATCAACTCTGAGCTCGACAACCTTCAGCTCTTTACAGTGATAACACATGGTGCTCATGCAGAACTCAGCTGTGAGCTCAAGTACCGTCAGCTCTGTTCCAGTTATCACCCAAGTTGCTCATATAGAACTCTGTGATAGCACAATGAAGATCATCTCTCGTCATTATCACTTTTTTTTTTTAAGATTTATTTTATTTATGCATACAAGAGCTGGGGTGCAGGCCACAGGTGCGGGGGTTGGGGGGTGAGAGAATTCCCCAGAGACAGAGTGGGGAACAGAACAGGCAGATCTACTGAAATACACTGCTGCAGGGAGCAGCAGGTGAGACAGGAGAGGTCTGCTGCGCCATGTGGGTCAGCTCCCTGGTCGGGGATCGAACTCAGGCCACAGTGGCTGCCATTAGCTTGATAGCCTGAGACTTTAACCCCTGCACCACCAGGGAGGCCTGGCAATGAGTCTATTTTTGCATAATTTCAAGAGGGAATTTTGTCTGCTTAAATTGGAGAATTGGACATGTATTTCATTGTGTAGATTTGATTGAAATTAAATTCTTCCAGGAAGTTGAATTTGAGCCAAACCAAGAAGAGAAGAATCTGTTGTTTTGTTTGTAGGGTTTCAGAGACCTCCAACGGAGGTGAGGAAGTTTGCCTCCATTGGCAGGACTAGACAATTCAGAAAAGAAAAAGCTCTGGTAACCTCGAGAAGAGGAAACCCCAGGTGGAGTCTGGTAAGACTGACCTTGTTCCTGAAGCCTGCATGGACAGGATGTTGAGAGCTCACTCTGGTCCCGTAGGGCGTGTTCCGACAGAGCCAACTGAAATTGCTGTTTGGTGTTGTGTCTTGTGACTTAATGCAAAAATAGGTAAAATGGACTGAAAGTAGATTCAATTTGCAAGTATTTTGCTGTATTGTTGGATAAAATTGGGATCAAGATGGAGAGAACTTGTTTCTGGATAAGATGAACCAGTTCTAAGATTTTTTCTTCCAATAATTTTGATATAATGTTTGCTGTTTTGTTTTGGCTAATGCCTCCAGATGTTTTTTTTTTTTTTTTTCCCCCTTTGGCATGGACTAATAAACTATTTTCCAGGAATGGAGGACTTTTGTTTGCCACACTGGACAATGCCTGGTGACCGACTGGAAAAAACTGTCATCTGAGGCTGCACCCCAGCATCCAGATATTTGACCTTCATCACCATAGAAATGAGAGACAAAATGCAAAAGGGGGGAATTGATGGCAGGAAAGGATGCCCTGAACAAACTCCACAAATAGGTTTTATGGACCCCACCCCCACCCCAGACCAAAGAGAGCCAAGTCACCAGCGACTACAAATCCCATAATGCCGTCACCACTGAGGAAGGTTGCTGGGAACTGAGGGTGGAGTTAACCGGCCAGAGTCTTCTGGGGACAGCCTGTCCCAACCACACAGCACTCTTCCCCTGGGGCACCAGCACGGCCCTCCGTGTGGCTCAGGGGCCAATGTCCCTCTCCACAGCCAGCCAGCTACAGGAAGAGGACATGACTAAGTCCCAGCAACTGTGTCTGGTCTAGCAGGTGGCACTTGGCCCTGGCAGGGCCAATCAGGTTGGAATTGTTTGGGGCACTGAGAGAATGAAGCTTGGCTTCTTAGAAGCCACCAGGAAGGTCAGTGTGACAGGAAATGAGGAGACCAAAGGCAAAGTCAAGTAGAAACAAGAAGTGGACTTGATGGGAGAGAATGTTCCAGAAGCATCAAGTCCCTAGTTCCAAAGAGTCCTGCTTCCTACAGTCTTAATCCTACCAGCTGTCCCCAAGGACACCAGTTACCTGAGGCAGTTGAAGTTGGATTTCTGTTGCCTAAACCCCTAAAATCCTGACCAATATAAATCCCTGGGCCCCGTTAGTGACCCAGAATTGATTACCAGTCAAGACAGGCCCAGCAGGACTGGGGGGTGTGGGTGCCACGGGGATGCCAGGGTCCAGCCCCACAAAAACATGCCCGAGGCCTTAGTGAGAGAAAGAGGATGCTCGCCTCCCGCAGGCTCCTGGTTCCCTGCAGCATGGTTTTGGTTCAGAAAACAGAGTTGCTGCATCTCTGAGTCACAGAGGGCTCAGCTTCAAGGTCAAGATGAGTCATTCATCTGACAAGCCTTTTGTTGAGAGTCCACAATGCATCGGGTTCTGAGGACACAGCAGTGAAGGTGCCAGATGGGGCCCTGCTCTTGAACTTCCCTTCCAGTGAGAGGAACGAGGATGAAGGAAAGAAATGTAATAGGGTTTTTTCCAATCAAGTAAATAACCAGGAAAACGCAATAGAGCATGTCAGAGAGTGGGAAGAAAATAGGGTGGCCAGTGAAGATCCTCTGAGAGGATGCTACAGTCCAAACTCAAAGGTTGGGGTCCCCACCCAGAGTGGGCAGTGTTCAGAGGTGGGGCCTTTGGCCGGTGCTTGGGTCCGGAGGGCACCCCCGCCTGGCACAGGGTTAGCACCCACACGGCTCTGACCTTTTCCACCAAGAGAGGACAAGCAAGAAAAGGTGTCATCTGCACCCCAGAAAAGGCTCTCACCAGGAGGCCAGTGTGATCTGGGGCTTCCAGCCCACGGAACTGCAGGAAATAACGTCTGTTTTGTGTAAGTCACGCAGTCTGCATTTGTTAGAGTCACCGAACAGACACATCCGGGTGACGTTGGAGCTGATGCCTGCAAATAAAGGATCTGCCATGTGGGAAGAGCCAGCGAGGCGGAGGAACAGCAGGTGCGCAGGCCCTGAGGCAGGAGTAGGCTTGGCCTGTCCGGAGGGGCGGACGGTGGGGTTGACAGGGGCTGGGCGGGGAGCTCCGGAGCAGCTGCCGGCAAGGCCAGGCTGCTGCAGAGGCCTGGGGCTGCCCACAGCAGGGAGGAGGATTTTACAGTAAATGCCAAGGGCAGCCCCAGCCAAGCAGGGTCCAAGGTGAGGAGCTGGGCATGCTGTGTTGCCGCAGGCCCCAGAAAGCAAGCAGCTCCCAGACAGCACCCTGGGGTTCCCAGGCACAGCAGGAGCCAGAATCCTGTGGCTTCTGGGCCCCGGCGGGCGGGGGCTATGGTGTGGCTGCTATTGCTGCAGAGATGAGATGCAGCCACGGAACAGGCTGCTCTTCACCGCTGGGCTGGGGGCTCTGCAAGGATCTGCTGGGGCAGCTGCCTCTAGAACACACCGAGGGCCCTTAACGCTCCCACCTGGAATGGCTGGTCACATCCGCCCGCCTTCATGGCCAAAGCAAGTCAGCACCAAGCTTCACTGAAAGGGAGCACGGGATAGAGTCCCTCCAAGTGCCTGGAAGACAGAGCTGGGAGTGTTCACACCACCTCCTGTTGTGCCGAGGGGAAACTGAGGCTCAGACCCCTGGCGAGGAGTCCCCCAATGCTGGGGGGAGCAGGCTCTAGCACCCAGATGGTCTCTGCATGCCCCGTCTCCTCCCACCTGCCCAGCATCTGCTCTGGCTGATGGTCTGTAAGAGCGTCACCACCTAAGCCTCTCCTGCCCTCCATGCGTCAGTGAGGAGCACCTGGGAGGAGGGACAGGGTGCCAGGACACTAGCCTGCCTTCCTGCCCCCAGGACGAATGTTTAGGGCTCTGAATAGACCACACAGCGTGACGGGGGTGGCCAGAGCAGGCCAGAGCTGGTGCCGGCAGCTGCCCCATCCAGCAGCAGGAGCAGCAGCAGCAGCAGCAGGAAGCCACAGACTGGGTGGGTAATGGTGGGAGGCTGGCTCACCTGCAGTTGCCACAACCTGCACCCCTGGACTTGCCTGGACACATCACCCCCAAATGCTGTCTTCTTCCAAAGCAGGTTCTCGGGCTCTGTCTGTCTTCTGGGAGGAGCCAGGGGCCGGCAGCTCTGGGGGGTGGAGGGGCATACCATCAGGCTCTCTCCAGGAGAGGAGGTGTCCATGGAACACGGGAGAAGGACCAAGGGACCCCCTGACATTCCCCCACAGAGGAGCCTAGGTCTGCGGCTCCTCCAGGCTCCTCCTTGGCTTGAGCGTGGAGGCTACCTCCCATGTCTGCCTCCCACAGCCCCCTCGACCACTGGGCAGGACTCATCCCTCCCATGTCTGCCTCCCCAGCTCTTGCGCAGTAGGCCCACAGTCAGCATCTGTGACCCTGGGCCTTGTTGACTCTCGGGGGGCCCTGAGAAGTCCAGGCGGGCAGCCAGATGGCAAGGGCTCCCCTCTAAAGCTAGCTGCCTGAGCTGGGAGGATCTGCAAGAGATGAAGGAAAGTTCCAGATACAAATCTGGCCCCTCTGCTGCTTCAGCAGTTCTGGGTGGGGGTGGGGCTGACTCAGTCCCCAGACCACCTTCGCCTGGAGGCTAGGCCACCCCCACACCAATTCCCAAGGGGGCAGTCCCCCCAGCAGGAGGGTCTGACTGAGAAGGGGTGGGTGGCAGGGGCAGTCAGCACCCCTGGGCTGACACAGACCCCTCCTCGGGCTAGGGGCTGAGGGGGCAGAGAGGCTGCACCACAGACCTGGCTTGGTGCCACTCAGGCCAGAGAAGCCCAGTGGAGGCTGCCTCTTTGGTGGGGTACATGTGGGGTGTGGGAGAATCTGGAAACAGCAGAGGATGGTGCTGAGCCCACCAGCTCTGTGTGGCCTGACCCAGCTCCTGGCCAGGCCCTGTCCCCAGCACGGCTTGCTCCCTGCACCACCCCGCAGGAGGGTCCAGGGCTCTGGTCCATGGGGTGGGCCTCTGGTGTTTTTCTCTCACACAAGGACGCAGGAGGATGTGCGGTCCTCGTAAACAAAGGGCTATTTTTACCGCCTCATTGTTCCTCTCTCAGTGTCCTTAGCTCCCCACCAAGGTGAGCCCCAGTCCTCCTCACACACAGGCCACTCCACCCTGCCCCGCTGGGTGCCCGCAGCTCTGGCCACCACCTGTCCTCAGAGCTTTCTGGGGCTGCACCTGGGGAGAAGTGGGTACCCTGGCCTGCAGTCAGTGGAGGCAGGGCTGGGCAGGGACAAGAGAACAAAGGCCGAGCCTGGGAGACTATGGCCCCAGTGGGCACCTCAGCTGAATCCCCTCCCACCCACGTCTCCAGCCCACCCACCCGCGGACTGTTCAGAGGGGACCCCAGAAGTAGAGGCAGTGCCCGGCCTCCTGCCAGCAGGGAGGCCGAGGGTTGGGAGCAGCCCCTCAGCCTGAGTCAGAGCTGCGAAGCAAACTAGCAAAGCTGACCGGGACTGACCCAGTGTGTTGTTCTGGAATGCTCTCCAGTCCGTACACCGGGGCAGGCTGGCCCCCAGGTGCTCACACAGACGCCAGATGACCTCCGGGGTCAGGCACCTTCATTCCCAGCTCAGGATGAGGAGAGAGACTTGGAAGCACTGACTTGCTTAGTCAGAGCTCAGGCCTGGCAGAGTCTGGATTTGAACGCTGGTCTGTGAAGCTTGGTGCTCGAGTCCAGGAGCCTGCGGCCTAGCAGCCGCTGCTCAAGGCCAGAGGAGCTTTGTCCGGCTCCTCCCTCTGTAAGCCTCGCCCCACCCCCTGCCCTCCCCTTCCACGGGCTGGTGGGACTGGAGTGGGGACCCTCTGGAGGGTGGGGTGTGCCTGGGATCTGTGACGAGGGGGATGCAGGCAGGGAGGAGGGGAGACATGCTGGGCGCCGGGGGCACAGCGGCTCCCTGCCCACCCCTCCCCGCTGGTTGTGGATCAGTCTCTGCAGTGGAAAGGAGCCTCTGGCTGTGATTTTTTTTTAACCACTTGATCACGATCAAGGATTTAATTTTATCCCCTCCCCTGGCTGGCTCGGGTTCTATTTGGAGTTTAAGCACCAGGAGAGGAGGAGGGTCCCTCAAAGACAGGACTCGTACCCCCAGGCTCTGGAGGCCCCTCCCTGCCCATCCAGCCAGAGACAAGGTCCATCTGGGGCACCCACTGGCACAAGGCACGTCCCCGCCCCTCCCAAAGCAAAGCCGCTTAGCTGAGGAGCGGTGGGGTGGGGCGGAGGCGGCTTCCGCAGGCTTCTACGGGGATCTCAGCTCTTTCATCCTCCTGGAGAAGGCCTTTAGCAAGCACCTGATTGGACCTGGGACTGCAGACAAGCCTGGCTTTGAATGACTTATAAGCGAGAGGGTGGGGGCAGGGACAGCAGCATGCAGCTTCAGGGGCACCATCTGTGCCGACCGCCCACTGTGGGCAGGTCAGCGGCTGAGGCTGTCCCTGTGCATGAGCTCGTCCACTCTAGGCGGCAGCCTCAGAGGGGAGAGGCCCTTGTCTTCCATTTTTCCAATGCTAGATAATTTGCCCCAAACCACACAGCGACCAGGCGGCAGATCCCAACCTATATCCTGCCAGGAGGCCTCCAGAGTTCCCTCTGTCACCACAGTGGACACAAGCATCTGTTCTGGGGTTAAACAGGTACACCCAGGTAAGAGAGATCATTGTCTGACCAGGGGTTTTTCTTTTTTATTCACAGCATTTTTGTGTAAATTTTGCCAAAGGTACAATTGTTTTTATTATTATTTCATTTTACAAATAAGAAAATTAAGGCTGAGGCCAGTCCAAGGGTACAGAGGTCACAGCAGGGAGGCAGGGCTCCCACCCCCTCCCAATCTGAGCCCTTTTGTTAAAGTGACTTGGGGACAGGTGTGTGTGTGTGTGTGGGGGGGGAGCTGTGAGTAGGGAGCCCCAGGACAAAGCAGAAGACTTGATCTAGAAAAACCAGCCCAGCCTGCAGGTGAACTGCCAGATCCGCAGGGATTCCTGGATTGGAGTGAGGGGAAGGCCACAGTGAGGGGGTTAGAATGGGTGGCTGGGGGCGCTGCTGGAGCATCTTGATTCGGAGGGAGACCAGTTTCAAAACCAGGCTGGAAGGACAGCAGCTTGAGCCCAGAGTTGAGGGCTCCCCACGGCCAGCTGGGAATCGAACTCCCAACATTCTGTGAACAGCCTGCGTGGAGGCTCGGAGGATGCACAAGGGCCAGGCCTGTCCTGGGTCACACAGGAGGCCGGCAGAGGCCCTGGGCGACCTGGCGTCGTGACACAGGCTCGAGCTGTCCCGTCAGACCCGGCAGCAGTGACAGGTGCAGAGTCTGGGTCAGAAAAACGGGGCTCCTCGTTTGATCTGACTTAGCAAACTACGTAACCCCCATTTCCTCACCTGGAGAATGGGGCGATGACATACTTGCCTCACATGCGGTTGAAGGCAGCACCCAGGAAGGGGTCACACCTGTGCACAGGTAGGCCCCATCCATGCGGGCTGCATCATGAAGACAAACATGGCCACACCTGGCAAAGGATGTTTGTGAAAACCGTCTCCTCCCGTGGCCAAGGACCTGGAGGCAGAAACTCTCAGGGCTCCTGGGTCTGAGGTCACCTCCTGGGGATACGCAGGCGGGGCAGGGCTCCCACAGGTGTGCAAACAGGACGGCCACCTGTTCCAGGCTCTCCTCCCAGGTGAGCCGACGGGCGGGGTTTGGCTCTGGTCCAGGTGGCAGCAGCTCACCTGGCCTCCCTGTCCACAGGCCGGGCAGGTCCCTCCGGGAAGTCCTTCCAATGTCAAGGGATAAAGCGACCGCAGGGCACTAGCTGATATTTGAGAGCGTTTCACTGTCCTCGGCCTTGAAGGAGGCCTTTCTTTCAAGTAGGACCAGCAGCCTGGTCCCTGATGCCCTGGAGAGGAAGTGTCTTTATTGGGCAGAGAGCGGCTTCGGCCTAGCCTGGGCCTCTGTTATCCTCTAGGAGAGGCTGGGTGGCCAGGAGACCCTCAGAAAGAGGACTGTCCCACCTTGCTCCTCGCAGACAGGGGGGTGTTCCCTGGGGCCCGCACAGCTCCCCCACCCCAAGCTGGCTCCAGTCCATGCACCCCCTTCCCACCCAAGTGCCCTGAGGGATCGATTTCCTGCTACAAAGGCCAGGTTCAAAGGCTGGAGCGGGAGGTTCTCACAGCTGCGGATCACCTGCGGGTGGCAGAGCCGCCTCATTCACTCTCCACCCTCCCCCGCCCGGGGGGAGGCGGGGGCTGGAACAAAAGGCCAGCTCCCTGCTCTGCCACAGCCTGTGGGCCTGAGCAGCCCAGTCCCAGTGGGGCGCAGAGAGGGGTGCATTTCTGGCCCCTTGCTCCAGGGAGGCAGACCGGGCTGAGGTTTGAACGGCCGGGCCGGGCGAGCTCTGCCTTCTTGGGCAGATCCCCCACCCCACTCCTCTTATGTGGATGGTTCTGGGGACCCCTCCTCCAACTCTGCAGGGGCTGGGCAGGGGTCCAGGGCCAGCAGCCCCGCCCTGCTCGCAGGCCCTGTGTGGGCGGCTGCTCGGTGAACCCCAGGGCTTGCCAGCCAGGGGCCACTCAGGCCGGCGGGGGCCCTTGCCACTGTCTCGTGTCGTTTGGGGCGGGCGTCGCTGTCTTTCTCTGATCTTTCCCTCAATGACTGTGACCTCCTTTCTGGAAGAGCGAGTGAGCAGGAAAGGTGGCCAACTAGCATCAGGCTGGATGCGCTTTGCCAGAGGCGGGATTCTCGGGAGGTAGTGAGCCCCCCGTCCCAGGAGGGGTTGCAGCAAAGCTGGTGAGCGCCTCTCATTGACGCTGCAGAGGGGCCTCACAGGCCCGGGCACTGGGGCTGCCCCATACCCTCCCCCACGGCGTCCCGCCCTGAAGCTCAAAGGCTTCGCTTGTGCCATCTGTCCTGGGGTTGATAGACCTGGAGCCTTTAGCACCAGGGCAACTCTTGGAAATAAAACCCCCAATCACTGCCACCTGGCCACTGAGCTTCCCGGACTCCGCACCCCAGACACTTGTGAGGCCAAGAACACCCCATGATGCCTCCTTTTCGGCACCCTGGACACCGCCTATGGCACCAGCCTTGCCACCAAGTCCATCACGCAGCCGGAGCTGATCAGGAAGCCCGTCACCCCCACCCCCGCATGGCTGGGGTCACCCTATCTACGGCCGGTGGTGGCCATGCTCATCACCAGCTCCCCGGATGAGGGTGTCACCTGCTGCCGAAGTTTCCTCCAACGGGCACTGGCCCAAGTGGGTGGCAGTGGCTTGGCCATCGGTGCTACCCAGCAGCCCTGGCTTATCGTTGGGGTCATCCTAATCCTCCTCATCACCAAAGTGCTGGGCCTCTGTGGTCTCAGGGTCACCCTCATCTGTGCCCAAAGCTGCAGATAGGATGTAAAGGCCACCCCTTCCCCATTCCAGAAGGAACAGCTTGGCGCACCCCGGCCAGCTGCTCCCAGGGTTGTAGATGTGCCATGTCCTCTGCCCACTGTCTGCTGCCCGGCCCTGCCCCCACCCGTGCCATGGACCTAGGGTGGCTGAGAGTGGTCATCTCTTCGCGGGTGTTTATACAGATTTGTCCTGTTCACACCAAGCTGCCCTCCGTCTCCGACCCTGCACTAGATTTAAGTAGAGGGTTGGGCTGTGGGGTAACTACTTGCCCTGAGACTCCTGGGGGGACCTACTTTCCTATACCGGGGCGGGGGACCCACCTCCTACACCCGGGGCTCTGGGCTGGGCCTCCAGGCCCCGGGCTCCTGAGCTCTTCTCAGATGTGACTGGAAAAAAAAGAAAAGGAAATAAAAGCCGTGAGTCCATGTATGCAGGGGGGGAAAAGCCCTAAAATGGGATGATGAAGGGTGGAGATGACAGTCTTAGAAAACGCTTTCAAAGCAAAAATTCCCAAAGCGGAGATGATTTCAGCCTCTCGACTTGAGTAACACAGCTGAGCGCCAATAAATCTCCCGTTTCTGGGATGAAGGGACAGGCGTTCCGCTCCATCTTCTGAGTGCTGCCTCACGGCGTTGGGGTGTCGAGGACAGAAGGTGACATCACCCCTGAAGATGACTGACCTTGGCCCATTCTAGGACCATGTTTTGAGTCTCTCCCGTTCAACTGGGGACTCGACCTCCCCGCGGGCCTGCCATGGGGCGGGGAGACGTGGGGAATCTGGTTGACCCCAAGCTGCCCTCCAGGTCTCGACCCCCAAGCTAGCAGACCTGGCTTTGTCTCTCCTTGTGCTGCTTGGGGGGATCCCCAAGTGCCCGCCCCCCACAGAGACAACGCAGCTCACACACCAAGCTATTAAAAATCTTTATTGTTAATTTCTTCTCTAACAGGTATATTTTTAGTTGAAATATGAAGCCACCGCAACACTTTCGCTTTTCTTCTTCAGAAGAGGAGACAGATCCAGCCTTTGTGGTTACAAGAGGGGGGCTGTGACCTTGACAAGGTCGGGCTGGGGCGGGAACACACGATCTGCGGGGACGTGGACTCCCGTGAGAGCTCCAGGTAGCAGGAGAGGGGCGGAGCAGCACGAGCCTCCACACCTGGTAACAGGTGCTTCCACCTGGGGGCTGGAGGGGTGGGCTGAGGAGTGTGTGTGAGTGTGAGGGTGTGCGTGTGTGCGCGCGTGTGTGTGCACATGCAGAGCCCCTCCCGGAGGAAGAGGCTCTCAGGCGCCTGCCGGGTCTCCTGGGGATCAATGGCCTCTGCTCATTCATGGTGACTTGGGCAGGGCCAGGGGCCGCGCGTGTGTGGAAGAGAATGTGGGTGTCCCAGCTGGGACCCTCAAGTCCTCCGTCTGGGGCAAGGCTCAGATGATGCTCAGAGCAGAGGGGGCCTGTCCACTGACCGTGGCGCCCAGCTCCATGCTGGCCATAGGCGCGAGGCCTGAGAAGGGGGACATTGGGTTGAGAGTCTTATCCAGGCCTGGGTGCCGGGGCAGGAAGGAAGAAGGAGCCTCGATCATCTGTTCCCCTCCGCCCGGGCTCATCAGGTCCTGTTCCTGCAAGAGGCAGGGAGGGGAGGGCAGGCGGGAAGACCTGGGGTTCCAAGAACACTGCTCTGCAGAGTGTTTCTGGGGGTCAGGCTGGAGGCCAGGGTTGGGGGCTGGCCTGGAAGGAGGACCAAGGCCCAGCTGGCGTCCTGGGGGCACTTTGTAAACAATGACGCTGCCCCTCCCAGGCTAGCTGGATAGAGACCCTGCAGAAGGCGGTCGGGGCCACAGGCCTGGAGCCAGAGACTCCGGCTGGCAGGACCCGCTGCCCAGGGCGGACACCACAGGCCCTCCTGGAGGTCAGGGGCTGGTGTGTGGACACAAATGCCTCTGGGGCCAAGCTGGGGCCTCTGAGTGGGTTCCGGCCTCCCGGGCAGAGGCCTCCGCTACACTGTGGGGTCCCACAGCTGGGAGCAGCTCCTGACCTTTACAGGAGCCCCAGGAGGCCTCAGGAAGTGGGATACGGAGGGGAAGGCTGCTCGCGAGCACCCCCTGCTCGGCCCAGCCAAGCGGGAGGGGCGGAGGGCACGGGAGCAATCCCAGCCAGGCCGCGGGAGGCCGTGGGGGTCACCGCGGGAGGCCCGTCACGGTCACCTCCAGGCTGGCATTCGGGGCAACACGTACCCTGGCTCTCGTGAGCCAGGTGCAGTCATCACAGCAAATGTGCCCTCCTGGGGGCCCCAGGGTCGAGCGGGACTGCAAGGAACAGAGTTGGGGAGCCCACGGAACCCCAAACACACTCTACTGAAAACCAATCAAATGCACAGAGCACGGGGCGGCCGCGACAGGCTGTGTAATAAACACCGCAGAGCGCACGTGGTTTTTCTCTCTTTTTTTCAAGTCAAGTGTAACAACCGGCGTCCCAGCCCCTGCGCTCAGCGTGCGAGAGAGAAGCCGTTGCTGCCAGCACCCCTGCGGCCAGTCCGAGACCCGTGCCCATCGCCTGCCCAGCAGCAGCCTTTTCCAGTTTCAGGGGCCAGCCGGGCCTCTTCACATCCCTAAAAAGTGACCTAAATGAAGCACCAGAGCTCGGGCAGCTTCCTGGGAAGCCACGTTCCGAGGCGCAAATTAAAAAAAAAAAAAAAAAGTCAGAAATAAAAATAAAAGGTTTCCATTGGTCAAGATTTAAAAATAAAAAGGTTTCTTCCTGCAGCCAATCGTGAGTCCATCCCTCCAAGCCCGCTGCGACCGCGCCACGGTGCCCCTCGGTGCCAGCCCCTCCGAGAGGCCGCGGGGGGTGGAAAGGTGAGGGGTGGGGGGGAGGGGAGGCGGGGCAAGGGGAGCTGCTGCCGCTCGGCGGGTGGGGTCCACGCAGATCTCGTGGCCCTTGCCAGCGTCCAGGGTGTGCCAAGGGGTTCGCCGCTACTGCCTCCGGTCCTCCGTCTCCGACCTGGAAAACGCCATCACCACGTCCTCTGCACCTGCGGGTCAGGGAGAGCGGACGCTGTGGGCCGGGCCCGGCGGCAAGTGCATCCACGGCAGCCTGGCGCCGTCGCGCGCCGAGCGCTTCTAGGAAGCCCTGGGCCCCCCTAGAGCCTGCCAGGGGGATGCCAACACCCTGCCGCAGGGCCGCCAGAAGAGAGGCTTGGGGTGGCTTAGGGGGCGCAGCTGAGAGGTGAGCAGGGGCGCAACGAGGCCTCCGGTCCTGGCAGGGCCCTGGCACCAAAGCCAGGGGCCCTTGGGAACCTTCCTTTGCCCTAGACTCGTCTTGATCCCTGGAGGCCCCTGCTTGTTATGATATTTAATAGCCACTCAGTCCTTCGCGCCACACCCAACACCTGCAGCACAGGCGGCTGGGCCCGGCCCGTGTCCAGCCCGCCGTGCCCGGGTCCCGCTGCCAGGAGGCCCATCACAGCCACCATTTCATTATTGTTGTTTCCACGCCCGGATCTGAGAGTCTGGTCCGGGCGATCAGGAAATCACTTCCTTTGTCTTGTTTTCCATAAGACAGACCGACACACAGCCAGCAAAGCTGGAGGGAGGAGGGAAAGAGTCAAAACCCCGGACCCCTCCCACCCCCAGCTGCTCAGGAAGGAAGGGGCTCACCAGGCCACCAGACCTTGCAGGGCAAGTGAGGTGACCCTCGGACCACACCCACCTCCTGGTCTAGCCCCGGCCCCTCCCCGGGTCCAGCTGTTTTCTCCCCACTTTCTCAGGGCCTAGTGGTGCCCTGAGCAGTAAGTCGGCTGCCTGCGGCCTTTCTGACACTTGTGCTCAGCTAATGGGGGCGGGGGGCGGGGGGGTAAGGGGATTCTCTAGGGGAAGAACTGGACCAGCAGACAGGAAAGGCCCCTGAGGGTGGGCTGGTATGGGGGTGCAGGAGGGAGCTTCTGGCACGGGAAAGGGAGTCGGGTGAGGACGGCATGACCCCCCACTCTTGGCCTGGTGTTGGCCATCTTCGTCGCCCCCACGGCAGCAGCCTCCTGTGGGCCTCCTTCCTCACCGCTCGGGCCCCGGAGAAGCGCAGGGCGCTGCGGGGGCCCAGCCCCAGGATGCTGAGGTGCTGCCCACACACCACCCTCCCTGGGGGTTCTGCTGTGACCACACAACTGCTAGTCCTCATAAGGTAAGTAAGCTTCTAGACAGGCGCTCAGATTTTTGGTTCCTTGGGATGGGGCTCCTTTGCTTGGGAAGCCCTACAAAAACCCCTCCCCTATCTTCTCAGGAACATTCTGTTCTCGCCTCAGTCCCAGGACCACGCAATTTCACTGCAGGCAGAATTTTCCTAGCAACCACAGAATCCAAGATTACATCATACCCTGCATGGCAGCCGGGCGGGTTACCTAACAGATGCTGGCTTTTCCCGAGCGCCACCTCCCCAGCCTGGCAAACGGGAGGGGCTGGTGGAGCCGTGCGAGGGGGCCGTTAGCAGACGCAGCCCACTGGTTTCTTTCCTCCCTGGCCCCGTGGGCTTTCTCACAGCGGCCTTGGGCCTCTGTACTGTGCTGCAGGCACAAAAATAGCACCAGCGGCCCCAGGAGGGATGTGAGGCTGCGGAGGGGAAGGCCGTTGGCTCTGCGGAGGAGCCTGCCCTGGGGACGTGGCCATGTGTGCACCTGCGCTGCTCCACTGCTCTGAAGGCGGGGAAGGAAATGACTCCTCAAGGTCACACGGGGACTCGGAGGACACCTATTCCACACAACACCTGAAGCAAAGCCTCTGCCAGCGTCCCACCTGTCCCGCACCACCGGCTGCTGGCTCGGTTCTGGGGGGGCCGAAGGCTGAGTCTCCCAGTTCAGAGCCCCGCATTGTGCTGCAGGAGCCGGTGTGGAAAGGGCCTGCAAGTGCCCTGCCGCCCTGCCTGTCCTGCCCCTAAAGGACTGTGCTGCTTTCCAGACCTCAGCACAGGGGTCTCCCAGAGCATTCTCTGACCCATCCTTGTGGGCAGGCCTGGCAGTCACATTCAACAGGGCAGGCCCGTGAGCCTGGCAGGCCCTGGCAAGGCTGCTGACTTCCCTCTCTTCTCCAGAAACACGTGCCAGTCATTGAACAGGAGGGAGAGCTGCTCGTTAGTTATGAGTCCACCACTGAGGGCTTTAGAGCCAGGGGTGACCTCAGAGGAGATCCCCAGGGTCCACACTTCTCCCTTATAGGCCACCATGTAATGGCTCTTTTGGGTGCTCTCAGTGTCCTGGAATCACCGGCTCAGAACAGAAGGAGGCTGCAAAAAAGCGGGCAGGTCCAGCCACGGCCTCCGGGCTGTGAGCTGGTTTCCCATCCTCTATTACAGACGACACCAGAGGTTCCTCTGCTGCAACTGTCTGACCTCTGACTCGAAGCTTCTACCAGCCCCTCCCCACCAGGTGCAGGTGACAGGAGAGGTTGGTCAGTCTCTCCTATTCCACACTCTCTGCCAGTCTATATTAAAATATAGAGTTAAAGCCAGATGAAGATACTGCAGACCACCATCTCCCAGTATCTCTTACAGATCTAATCATTAATCATACCTATGAGATGGAAAAATACTCCACAAAAACACTAGCAAACTGAATACAGTAACATGAAGAGAATTACATACAATAGTCCCTCCTTGTTCAACATTTCACTTTGTCGTTTCTTTCAGTCACCTGCAGTCAACCAGTCTGGAAATATATACCAAAGGTATTCTGACCACATTCATACAACCTTTATTACAGTATAATTGTTCTGTTTTATTATTAGTTATTGTTGTTATTCTATTTCTGTGCCTAATTTATGTAAACTTTATTGGGTCTCCCTGGTGGCCTAAGGGTTAAGTCTCAGCAGTATCACCACTACAACCTGAGTTCCATCCCCGGCCAGGGAGCTACCCACATGGCACAGCAGACCTCTCCTGTCTCCCCGCTGCTCCCCTCGGCAGTGTATTTCAGTAGATCCACCTGTTCTGCTCCCCACTCTGCCTCTGGGGAATCCTCTCACCCCCCGCATCTCTGGCCTGTACCCCAGTTCTTGTATGGATAAATAAATAAATATTTAAAAAGAGAGAGAGAATAAAGTGAAACTCATACTTTCAGCACAAACATACTACAAACTCCCAGTAAACGAGACTCAGTAGCACTGGTACAAAGGTAGGCGTATAGGTCAATGGAATAGAATTGAGAGTTCAGAAATGAATCCTCCTGTTTAGGGTCAACTAAATTTTCACAAAGGTACCAAGACAGCCGAATGGGGAAGAACTGAACACATGACGCGGGACAACCTTACACGGAAATGCTGAAGTGGACCCCTACCTCACACCATATGCAAAAATGAACTCAAAATGGAGCAATGATATAAAAGTTATAAACTTTCAGAGGAAAATATAGGAAGAAATCTGCCTGACCTTGAGCTAGGAAATGATTACTTAGACATGACACCCAAAGCACAAGAAACAGGAGAAAAACTGGGCTTGAACAAAGTTAAAAACTTTCATGCTTCACAGGCCGCCATAAGAAAAGTGAAAAGGCAACTTGCAGAATGGCAGAAAATATCTATAAGTCCTGCATCTGGCAAGACATTGGTATCTGGAATATACAAATAACACAACTCAATACCGAGAGAAAGTCAAGCACACCAATGTTTTCAATGGGCAAAGAACTTGAATATAGACATTTCTCTAAAGAGACAGGAATGGTCAGTGAGGACACGAGGAGGTCTGTCGTTATGGAAATGCAACTCAAAACTACAATGAGACTCCACTTCGCACCCACCAGGATGGCCAGAATCAACAAGACAATGACAAGAGTTAGCAAGGATGTGGACAACATGGAACCCTCCTCGGAGGGCTGACAAGCTGGACTGTCAGTCCTACAGCTCCCAGCCCACTGCACCATCAGTTTCCCCAGCTCCACCATCCTCTAGTCTAAACCCTCAGGGTCTCCCTGACCCGCTTCTCTCACACACACTCCTCATGCAACATGCCAGCAGATCCTGTTGACTCTACTTTTAAAACTGTCCTGAAGGAGTCACCTAACACGGCCCTCGTCCACTGCCCTCATGGACACCTTTTCCCTGATACCTGGCTCTGGTGCCTGATGGTCCACTCTCACACACCAGCCAGAAGGAAGTTTTTTAAAATGTAAGTCAGATTCTGTCCTTCCGTAACTCAAAACTCTCCAAAGGCTTCTTATTGCAAGATTTCTCATCACACGCAAAAGAAACTCCGCTAAATGCCACAGTGCAGCCGGCAAGGCCTAGCACGACCTGGCTCTGGTGCCTCTTGGTCTCTTTTTCCACATCCCTCAACCAGGGGCTTCAGGCTCAAGTCACTGGTGCCTCAGGACCTTTGCGCTTGCAGTTTCCTTGGCTTCAACACTCTCCCCCACTCCATCTTGCTCTTGGACTCACTCCATTCTCGAGAAAAACACCCCCGCACGCCACCACAACTCCTGAAGCAGATGGACAGCCCATGTCAACCTCGCACTGGCTGCAGTCGCCTCAGTAGCCTCAGCGGTACCCACAGAGTTAGGTCTTGATGGGGTATTTGTTTCTTGGTGATCAGGGACTTTGTCTTGTTCACTCACATATTCACACAACTCAAAACCGAGAGACAGCACCTGAGTAGGCTCCTGGGCCCAGGGCCTTGTGGTGCAGGTAAGGGACCTGGAACTCAGAAAGATGAGGGAGGCGGAGGGCCCAGAAAGACTCTCGGGTCCAGCCTGCATGACTATGCCCTTCTCAGGAGAAAGAAATAACTAACGAGCTCACCACACCCCAGGCCTGAGGCTGCTCAGGCCTCCAGGCAGACCTGGCCCAAACCTGCTGTCCCAGTGCGAAGAACCAAGGCCCAGGCTTTAAACCCCCACCAAAACAACCCTGGGGCCGGGGGGCTTATGGAAACTTCAACCTGGAGCCCAGGGCACTGACCTGGGAGAAGCCCTGGCACCAGCCTCCCAGGCCCCATGTTGTACCCTGACCTACTGCGCTGGCTCTCTGAACCCGGGCAGGATACCCAGCAGGCGGTCCCATCCCACGCCCAGTGCCAGCTTTGGCCCTTTAACAGAGTCCAGTCAAGGCACTGGGGAGAGAAAAATGACAAATATGCAAGAGCTTAAAGAAGGGAGCTGGCCCCTCGGAGGCGGAGACGACAGTGGGGCCACTGGTGTGTTTGCAAGCTCAGGGCATTCACGCCAGCAGAGCAGAAAGCCCAGCGCAGGCTCTGCCAGCAGCACCCCGCCCCCACGCCCTGGCTTTCTGAAGGGAATGAGCCCACTACAGGGGGCAGGTGCAGGGGAAAGCCCAAGGCCACTCAGACGCAACCCCCAGCGTCTGGAGACTCGCTCTCACTCCCTGAGGCCTCCGTGAGGCTGTCAAAGGTCTTCTCATTAAGACGCCCGGCACCAGTGCACAGCGGGACGGCCAGAGCCCACACCTAGCAGCTGCCGCCACGGCTGGGGCAGCCGCCGCACAGGACCGAGCACTGAAGAGGGACGTGGTGTGAGGGCTTCTGGGACGTGCTGACTGCAGCTCCTGCCTTCGTGCCAGCGAAACACCTGGGGCCCAGCTCCAGACTCTCCCCGCCCAGGGCAGGGGGCGGCTGGGAGAGAGAAAAGCCCTGAGGGCAACCCCAACAGAATGGACACCTCAGAAGCCCGGTCCAGCTGCCAGTCCCGGGGTCCTCCCCTCCAGGACACAGCCCAGCATGGAAGTCACTGGCGAAAGGGGGGCCTCCCAGGATGCTCTGGGGCCGGGGGCCTCTCCCAAGCCCCCACTCCCCTGCTCGCTGGCCGGGGCTCCCAGGCGGCTCCAGTCCCGTGCCCAGGCCCGGGTCCTCCTGACCTCAGGGGCCAACGCCGTCCTCACCAGGTCAAGGGCCGGGCCTGACGCGCACGTCTGAAACCCTGAGACGCCAGATTCCGTGGCCGCTGGAGGCGAGGCCCGGCGGGCGCGCAACACGGGCAAAGTCCTCAGAACTGCGAGGGGACCCGACCTGCCGGGCCCAGGCCGTCCTGCAGGGGCAAGGCTGGCCACGAGCTGTGGGGCGTCCAGGGCACTTCCCATTCCCGAGGTCGCCCCCGTCCTCCGCCCACAGGGCTCCAGGTTTGGGTCCTCGCTCCTCACCCCGGGAGTTCATTATCTTGTTGTCGACACCAATTTGCTGCTGCTCCCGCTCCCCAAACTACACCCGCTCCGGGGAGATGGGCCAGGCGCGAGGCTCCTGGATAAACAGGCTCCAGTTTCTCCTCCAAGGGCGTTTTCTCGGGGCTGAGGCTCAGGCACCCGCTGGACCGGGCCCTCCCGGACAAGCCCAGACGCGGGCGGCAAGTTCCCAGGGGGTGGCTTTTACCCAGAGACGCCATGACACAGTTGCCATGGGGACGGCGGCCCCAGGTCCGCCAGGGCTCTGCAGCCCAAGCAGGCTCCGGGCTCGGCGGCGCCGAGGGCTCCAGGCTGACAACCGCGGCATCGCTAGGAACTCGAGGCCGCGGAGCTGGCACAGGGGGGCAGAGGCCCTCCCGGGGTTGGGCTCCATGGGTACCCGGGTACCCCAACCTGGTCTGACCCTGCCCATCTGTGGGATCCAGGGAGGCCCCTCATTTCCTCATCTAAAACTGTGATGAACAGCACCCCTTCCCCCCCAGCCACACCTAATGGACCGGATAATGTCATATAGCATCACAGGCAGCATCTTGTGGGGCCAGAATCGAGGTTCTAGTCCCAGATATGCTCCCCCAAACTCGGCTCAGCGCCCACCCCTGCTGAGCCCAACACGTGTGCATGCGTGCATGCCTGCTACCCTGGGGTTGCTATCCCCCCCGGGAGGTGCTCCCTCTCCTTCCTCAAATCTCTGGTCCCCAACACGTAAGCTCTCCAAGCCAGAGAGCCCGGCTGTGCAGAGAAGAGATGGGATCTGGGATCTCCAGGGGACGTGACCAGGTCTTAGCTACAGTCCAGGCAGGCGGCCAAATTCTAGAGGGCACCAGATCCTTCCAGGGCCTTGTCTCATGCAGATTCCCAGGCACACCGGGCAGGGCCTGAGTAAGCAGAGCTGGGGAGGGCCTGGGAGTCTGCCTTTTAACAAGCGCCTTTGGTGACTCAGGTGAGGGGGTCTGTGGCCCACATTCTGAGAACTCCTGCTATACGCTGTCCCTCGCCCCCACCTCCAGCCATCGCCCCTTCTCTGCCAGAATTCTGAAAGAGCCCTCTGTCCTGCCTCCATTTCCTCCTCTCTCCTCCCCCGCTGTGCACCCTGGCTTCCAGCCCGGGCTCCACAGAAACCCTTTCGGGAAAAGTCACCACTGACCCTTTACAAGCCCAGGGAACCCTAGAGGGGCCCTGCAACCCCCCCTCTGCTCAGAGCACCCAGTATCCCCTCCACGGTCCTCAGGGGGTGCTCATAGGATACCCACCTCCCCTCACTGCCTGCTTTCCCTGGGTGACAGCGCAACGCCACGCCTGACCCCCGTCTCACCCTCACCTACTCCCCACTGTTGTCATTTCTGGAGGCTGTGGGTTTGGAGTGCGGGGTCCTTGGGTTCTCGGGATAGCTCTGACCCTGGGCCTAAGCTCTGGCCTGGCTCCACCCCTCCTGGACCCCCACTGGCACCACCCACTTACAGCTGTTCTGCCTCTCCACAAGGGTGCTCAGACCAGGCACCCCAACCCCCAACCCCCTGCCAGTTCTCAGCTCAAAATATCCTGCTTCCAGATGCTGGGTATCCTCTGGCACTAGCCTATCTCCCGCTGCTACCGCCTGCCCTCTGCCTGGGGATTCTCCCAGGAGGCATCCTGCACACAGCAGGGAGGAGGCCATCCTTGCCATCAGGCCCCAGGGGGCCCCCCACGGCCTCCAGAAGAAACTCAGCCAGAGCCCACTCAGCAGCCCTCACTGCAGAACCTGAGGGGGCCCCGGAGGCCCCGTATCTGCATGCTGGCGTCCTTCCACGGGCCAGGGGCTCCCTCAAGGCCCAGTGCAAACAGCGCCTCATCTGTGGCTTTTGAGGAGGGTGTCCACGGCCTCAAGGTGGCTCAGGGGTCTGTGAGTCCCAATTCTTCAGGCATTTATTCCTGCGCCTGGGCCCTGCTGAGCAGGCCGCCTGGAGCCAGGCGCTGGGCGGGCAGCTCCTCGGCTGCGCAAGTGCCCTCAAGCTCTCCCCTGGGGTGGGGGGCAGCCTCATCCACCGCCCCGGGAAGTTGGCCTCAAGAGGCGCGAGGGGCTTGGAGGCATCCTGTCTGGGTTCTAAACAACGGAACCCACTGGGCGGGGCGGAAGGGTCCAGCGGCCCCCCAGGCCAGATCTGGAGCCCCGACCTGGCCTCACCTGCCCACTCCTTCCCCGTCCTGGGCTTTCTGTGACACAGGATACAAATCCTGCTGGTTGGTTTTTCAATTTGATTCAAAGTATCTGTGATTTTTGGTTCAATTTTACCATTATTAGGTTACAGGTAATTCTCATCTAAGTGTTGATTAAAACTGAAAAAGATTAGCTTCCCACCCCGCAGGCTGGGATTCTCCCGGGCTGATGCCACTTCGGTCCAGAGTTTGTTACTGCCGGGAGCCTGTGGGAGAACCTCAGAGCCTCGCCTGGGGAGAGCGGGGACCCGGGACCCTCAGCAGCCAGCAGCCACCACATGGGGCCCCCAACAGGAGGAGCCTTTTCTGGGACTTAAGCTCTCCAAGGCTTGGGCTTAGCCGAGACCCAGCAAGGCCCTGGCTGAAGCTGCAGATCCCAAAGAAGGAGCACAGGCGGAGCCGGAGAGGGCGCAAGGGGGAAGTGAGGGCGCAGCGGCCTGCAGGGCGTGGGAGAAGATTCCAGGAAAATGCTCCATACTTGGCTGTAAAAGGGAACTGATCATGCCAGCGCCCCCACTGCCGGCCTGGGAGAGGGTCAAGTGGGGTGACGCCCAGAGGAGTGTGCTTGCCTGGCTGCTGTCAGTGCTGGGACTGGCTGGGCCTCCTGTGGAGCCACGGGGCCCTGAGGCTTGCCCATGACCACAGACATTTTCACAAGGTTCCCAGTGACCCTGAGGCCAAATGGCCTAGTTTAGATTCCCCCAAGTCAGCAGCCTGCACTTGGGGGGAGGGGAGCACAGTAGGTCCGGAGTGAGCCCTGCTGCTTCCAAGCTGGGAGGAAGGGCATGACCAGAGGGCCTGCAGAGCCACACTGCCCTGGGCCAAGCAGAGGCCAGTGCAGGCCCCGGGGCCCCTGAGGGAAAGCACTGGAGCTTCCTTAACAAAAGGGGCTGTGTCTCCACGGTGCCCCTCCCAACCCTGGGACATCTGGAGCCTCATGGTGGGGTGGGGGGTGAGCAAGGGGACCTCGCCAAGTAAGGATGATGGAGAAGTCTTTGCCAAGTGCCTTTGGGGACCTGGAACTGGCACCCCTGGGTGCACCGGTGTAGGGTAAATGGATGTGATCAGGATGTTTCTGCCATCCCGCCATTAGGATCAATGCTCGACACCTGAGGGCTTACACGCGTGCCTGATGGCGGCACCTGGAGTGTGGTGTGGGCGTGCGCAGGCGGGCACACCTGGGCCGAGAGACAGCATCTAAGTGTGGCAGCAGAGGACTGATGGCAGAGGGCTGCGCGGCGGCGTGCAGCGGAGACCAGCGAGGAGACCCCGAGAGAACGCCAGAGAGTGAAGATTCACTGGGAGCTGGGAGGCCCCCCTGCCTGCGCTGGCCCTGCCCGCCTTGCTACAAATGGTGTAGGAGGGTCATTAAAAGCCTGAAAAAGCCACTGAGGGCTCCGGGATGCTCCTTCACCCATCTGCCTGGGCCCATGGAAAACCTGCTCTGTGCCTTGCTGGCGCTACAACCCCCGCCACAGTGCCGGGGCAGGAAGTGCCTGGGGGTCTCAGGGGAGCCAGCAAGTGCAAAGGCCCTGTGGGCGAGGGGCTCAGAACAGAACAGCGGCAAACTGCCCCCCCACTCTCGCGCTGCCCCTCCTGAAATGCCATGTCAGCTGCCCGACTCTGGTAAAACACTGTCCTACTTAAAACGTGTGCGGCCCGTAAGCCTCTTCTAGAGTTTATCTTAAAATAAGTGACAAGGATTCAGACACGAGGGTGCTCGACCTTTGCACCCCTGGGCCACACCCAACGCCTCTGGGTCTTGGCCACTTCTCTGGGCGTCTCCAGACCTGTCTCTTCATTTTGAAAGTGGGGCTGGGGCAACACCCTCCCCCAGGGCTCCTGGGGAACTGGGAAGCCCTGGGACACCTCGGCCAGGAGCCCCGCCAAAGCAGGCCGCACGCGTGTGGCTGTTGGTGAAGTTAGTAGCCAGAAAGAAAAGCCCTGGGGGACAGAGGGGCTGGGGCCCAACTCTGCAGGCAGGCGCAGGGCCCGTGGGCGGCTGCTCCGTGCTCGCCTCTGTTGAAGGACACAGCAGAATTGCCACAAGCAAAAAGTGAATGTTAAGGGAGCAAGGGGTTAAGCACCGCCCTAAGAAGCAATCCGCAGCATCTGCAGCAAGAGTTCGATCCCTGACCAGCCAGGGAGCAACCCACATGGCGCACAGACCTGCCGCGCCCACTGCCTCCCCTCAGCAGCGTACTTCGTTCAGTCCTTCTGCCTGTTCTGCTCCACGCTCTGTCTCTAGTGAATTCTTTCACCCCCCCGCATCTCTGGCCTGCACCCCAGCTCTTGTATGCATAAACAAATAAATCTTTTAAAAAAAAAGTGAATGTTAAAATGGGCATTAAAATGTTTATACTGGATGGCCCTGGCTTTACAACGGAAATACTCGCCCATCTTTGAGAGGGGTTCACGCCGGGTGCCTGTGACCACGGCCGCACAGCAGATTCCACCCTGGAGCTGCCCTCCGTCCTCTCCCCCCCCCCCCCCCCGCCCCAGTGCTCTGCAGCGGCTATGCCCAAGAAGACACTGACGACCTCCTCCCTGAGGGAAGGAGGGTGCTCAACCCTTGCCAGCCTGCTCGGAGCCGCACTTCCCACCCGCCAGGCCACAGCTGTGCTTCTCAGCAAGGCCACCTTCCTGGACAGGCGCTGATTCCTGCAGGTGGTGAGATCCGGTTCCACAGTCCTGCCTTTCTGGGGGACAGTGGGCTAGGGGACCAGCCCCACAAAGAAGAGAGGGAAGCCACATTCCCAAACTCAAGGTTCAGATTTGGCTGAGACAGACCAGGAGCCAGTATGGGGAGCTGAGGCGCAGAAAGGGGGAGAGAAGATGGAGAACATGGCCCTCAGGTTGTGAACAGGGGTGGGGGAGAGTGTGTGCTGTGCGTCAGGAGGATGGTGGACACGGAGGAAGGGAGGCTTCCAGGAGGAGGCTGTCAAGGGTCTCAAACCAGCAGGGGCCCAGCAGGTACCACTGAGTACCAGGAGGGGGCAGGCCCATGAGGCCCTCACTAGGCTTCTTGGAGAGGCCCTAAGGTTCAGGCCCATGCACCAGGGCACCAGCACCTGCCTGGACCCAGTAGACCTCTTTGCTGAGGAAAGATCAGGGGGCTGGGAGGCCAGGGCATGGGCTGGGGCTCTGTGATGGAGGGATGCCCAGCCAGTTCCCCTGACAGCCCCCGGTGCCAGATCTCTCCAGCCCTGGAGGGAAAGTATAAACCTTTAGACCTGGTGGGGGGCAGGACCCCACCAGAACCCACGCCAACTGCTCACCCATGGGTGGGTGGGGCAGCTTCAGGCTTGGGGGTGGGGTTTGTGGGTGTAGCTGGAACCACAAGGGTAAGAGACTTGCATGGTGAACAGGAAGCATTTGCTGAGAAACGGTGCCACCTAGTGGCAGGAGGAGCTTATGCCAGGTTTTGCGGGACGCTCATGGCCATCACCCCTCAGTTGCTCCTGGTCTTTGGGGTCTTTCAAGTTGGTGCACTGGAAGCAGTGGTCCAGCACTTCTGCCACCTGGGTGGCACCTGAGCCGCCTTGCGGCGCCAGCTGAGATTGGCTCTGCTAACAGAGAAGGTGGGCAGACCAGACCTACTTGGCCTGGGGCTTGCCACCAGCCTCCCCAGAGATGCCCTCCCCAGTCCAGCTTCCCCTCCAGGAGGCCCCTTCCTGGGCGGCGGTGGGGGTGTGTGTGTGTGTGTCAGGTCTGAGGGTGTCTGCCTGCGGGGATCCTGTGTCCACAGCGCCCACGCGCCAAGGCTCACTCCTGCTTGCTCAAGCCCGGTGAGGCCACTGAGACCCTCACTCAGCAGAGCTTGTTTTTATCCTCAAGGGGTGGTTTAGCTACGTGAGATAACGGAAGTTCCCTTAGAACTACTTCTAAGAACTTTTGTTCTTATTACAAAACAATGTAAGTTCAATGTCAAAAAACACTATTCTCCCCAAAATGCGTGAATGGGAATGTCCCCCATGCCTCTACCCAACTCCATTAACAGCGTGATAATCCAGCCTTTCAGCTCTCTGCCCCCCCCTCGACACGGGCACGTGCGTGTACGTGCTGCTATTTCTGTGCTGACACAGGTCTGTGACTTATGATGATTACGTTCCATCACGCCTTCTACCGGAGACAGGGAGGGGGACAGGAGCCAACCCAGCAGCTCAGAACCCACAGCTGTGACCCAGAGCCTATGACAGAAACCCCACTGGGTCCCGGTAGAGAAAGGGTTTCTCCCAGAAAAGCGGGGGACAGGCCTCCCCTCCCTGCCCCTCTCCAGAGAGGGCACAAACAGGCGGCTGCGGGAGCGCGGCAGGGCAATCCTGGCAAGGGAAAGCTGGGTCCTGGGGATGCCCCACACGAATCTGCTGAGTTGGGTGCACAGGTGGGTCAAGCCCAGGGTGCGCCAGACCTGCTCCCTTCCTCGGCCACCCCATCCCAAGACGCGCCCATGGCAGGCACTCTGCTTCTGGAAGCCGCGCATACCTGGGCACGCCCCAGGCCCAAGAGCTCCGGCCAACAGTAACAACTGAGTAAGCACAGACGGACCAGACGGAGACGGGGCTGGTCAGGAGACGGGGCTACAGCGGCAGATGAGCCTTCCAGAAAGGGGGCCACCCAGCCCCAGCTGCTCCAAGACAGACGCATGCCCAGGGCCCTGCCCCGACCCCGTAATTGGCTGCGCGACTTTGTGCTTCCGAACCCCAGTTCCCTTCCCTGTTAAGAGAAACAACACGACCCGCAGCTGTCCAGGCGGACTGAGCGCAGCGCCTGCAGGCGACTCACCTGCTCCCACCACCACCCTGGTGACTGGCAAACTGCACCCAAGAAGCATAACCCTCATGGGCACACAGAGACCGCCAGGACCACGGAGCCCCCCTGCCATGGCCAGGGACACCCCAGCCATGTGGAGCCCGCCCAGACCCAGCCCAGCATCCAGGCGGTTTCACACCTCAGGAGAGGGTGCTGGGTGGGCACGGATCAGGTCTGTGGCAAGCAGAGCCTCTGCAGTTACGGGCTCCCCAGACACCTGCAGTTTTTGCTGTTACAGGTCTCTAAAGGGGTCCCCCCCGGATGAACCAGGCTGGAGACCCTCGAGGCTGAGGCTCCACATGGAGGCAGCCGGGCTCTGTGGAGGTGGCTGTGGCTGGGCCTGCTGGGCAGGCCGGGAGGGACTCACCCTGGTCGATGGAGTGCGGAGGCAGCTGGCTGAGCTGGCTGCTGACCACGCCCGCGTAGGTGCGCAGGAACTCCTCCTCGCTGGCCGTCAGCTGCCGGGACAGGCTTGGGTGAGTGCAGGCCTCTGTTCCTGGGGCCTGACCACCCCCACCCCCGCCCGGGGACTGGGCCAGGAAGCCTGCGGATCTGGCCCTGGGAGTGGATTCTGGGTAGCACAGGATCAGGAGGAAGGCACGGGCCCCTTGCAGAGCCCCCCACGCCCCCCAGCTTCATGAGGAACACCCCTGCACACCTGCCCTGTTGGTGCCTGTCCTCGCCTGCTGGAGGATACCTCCAGGGAGAGGAGCCTTTCGGGGGGAGGGGAAGGACTGAGCCTTAGGACAAACATATCTGCTCCCCCACCAACAACAGCCCCTCTGCTCTGTGGCCCCAGACTGCGGCTGCGCTGCACTCACGTTCGAGCCCATCTTCCTCAGCATGAGCAGCACCCGGACCTTCTGCTGGATGTACATCTCCTCCGGACTCTTCCCGGGAGCCCCCTCGCGGTTCATCCCCTGGACAGCTCTGGGGACCCCTGCAGAGCAAGAAGAAGTCCCGGGGGGGGGGGTCGGTCAGGAAGGACAGCACGCCCCTTGATACAGACGCATGGGGTACTGGGCAGAAGATGGCAGCCACCACAGCACTTCAGCCCTTTTCTGAGAGCCTAGAGCGGGAGAGTTGCCTGGTCCCCCCAACATTCACTGCCCCTCCTCCCCACCAGCTCCATTCTAGAATGGTGCTCTCATGGCCAGCCCCCTGTGTGCGTAGTGCTGTCGGCCTGAGCTGACCCAGCCCTGTGGCCATCTCGACCTTCCGGCTGCGCCACCCACCAGCCAGGTGCCTGCAATAGCCACGATGTGGTGCTTGGAGCCCAGAGGGTCTGGGGTTTTTGAAGCAAGCGATTTCCAAGGAGCAGTGACGTGGCTACAGGCGCTGGCTGGGGTCTGTGTTTGGAGAAGCCGTGAAATCAGCTCCCTGCCCCCAAACACCAAGACGGCTCTCTCTGCCAAAGCCCCTGCGAGTTCAAGAGGCCAGCTCCTGGGCCGGGCTCCAAGGAGAGTCGGGAGTGGGCAGGGGCGGCCACGGGGCCCTCACGGGCCCACCCCCCAAAGAGGGTAGGCAGCAGCTGCGTCCAGGTGCAGCAGGGACCCAACCTGAAGAAAGGTGCCAGGAGAGAAGTCCCAGGGTCTCCTCCCTCGAGGAGGAGCTGGTGGGGAGGAAGCCAGGCGTGGAGGGGCTTGAGTTACACACTTATAACTCTTGGCTGAGTCAGAAATAACGCAGCAGCTGGTGGGGGCGGAGCCTCCGCAGCCCGGTGCCAAGGCGCTGAGCCCAGAGGGCGAGGGAGCTGGGCTGGCAGGCCGGGAACACGCCTCCCCAGTTCATCCCTGGGGGCTGCACGCCCTGGACCTGGAGGGCTCCTGGGGACGGTGACCCGCTAGGCAAAGGGTGGACTCAAATATGCTGGGGCTCCTGGGCGGCAGCACCCTCCTGGGGGTCCAGGTCAACTGCCCAGTCCCCAAAGCTCTCAGCCCCTAAGCCCACATGGCAGGCTAGAAGCTGGCAAGCTGGGGCCTTGTTATTAGCTGGACGCTGACGTGGTGGGGTCTCCTTAAGAGCCTTCCCGTCAGCTTCCTCCCATCACCCCCTGGCTCAGAAGAGGACCTCATTAATAACTGGTAGCTAGCAAAGCGGGTAAGTGGCTCAAGGGGCAGTGCCGCATCCCCTGGGGCCAGGCCTGCAGCGCTCAGACAGCCCGGACCTCCTGGCACAGCTGAGTGAGAAGTTTGCTCCCAGGAATCACTTCCCACACCGCCCCCTTTCTTCCTTCGCGCTCTGCCCCCCACAAGTAGCCAGGATGAGCTTTTTGAAAAACCAAGACCGGTGACATCACTCTTAGCTCCAAGCTCCTCAGAACACACTTTCCCGGAGGCCCCCGAGCCCCAGCCCCAGCGGCTGGCTCTCCCTCCTCGCCCCTCATCCTCCCCCGGCCCCCAGGCTGTTTCCCTAACATGCAAGAAGCTCCTCCCCAGCAGCCTTTGCACTGGTGTCTCCTCGCCTGGCACTGGCTTCTTCTGACTCTTCTTCTCATTCAAAGATGCCTTCTGGGGTGTCTCCTGACGGGGTGACCGAGACCCAGGCAGGTTCAGTGCCCCAGGCCCTCGGGGCTGGAAGGCCAGGGTGTGTGGCTTCGTGCAGCTCTCCTCCCACAACCCAGACCCAGCCCGGCTTGGTAACTCCTGCCTGTGGGCTGAAGGGAGCCTTCGGTGTCTAGCAGCCCCTCCCGACAACAGCCATGTCAATTTAGGGCCACATGTCATGGTGTTGAAAGAGCGCAGTGACCAGTGCAGCCTCCGGGACCAAAGCTCCTTTCCTTTCCAGAGCACGCTCGTTCCTGAGCAGCTGTGGGGCTCAGCGATCGTGCTCCCGGGACGTCTGAAATGCCACACGGAGCCCTCAGACTAGGGCTTCCAGGGTCACAATCTTCAGGGCTGTCCAGGGCAGGTGGCTAGTGGTCAGCGGGCCTCCCTTGTGACAGACAGGCTGGAGGCAAGTGACCGGCCACTAGGTGTCGCCACACACAAAAGAACCAGAGTGGCAGCAGGTGCCCCCCCCTCCCGCCCCCACTCACCTCACCTCCCCAACAGGCCCATCTGGTCCAAGCCCTTATTCTGAGCCCACAGTCACAGGCCACACCCCATTCTCAGGCCCTGGAGTTAATATTCATGCATTCAGGGACCATTCAGGGACGGATCCACCCAGGCAAGTTTTGCCAGGTAACGCAGGCCCTCGGGAGGTCTGGCTTTCCAGTGCTTGCTTCCCCACCTCACCACAGGCCCTTCCTGACCAGCCAAGCTTCCTCCAAGACAGACAGGGGCACAGAAAAAACAGGTGGGGAGAAGGAGGGAGAGAGGTTACCCCAGGTTTCCGTTTTGCAGCACCTCGCCCAGCCCAGCAAGCTACTCCCCACACCTGCACAAATGGGCATCGCTCCACCGCCTCCCGCCTCTGTAGCCTTGCATGCAGTGGTTTTGGGGAGGTCATGCCGCCCCACCCCTGGGCCTCGGGAGTCCTCTGTGTGTGACGGTCTTGCCAGGTTGCCCCCAACTATGATGCGTCCCCAGCAGACTGCTCCCTGCCTGTCTGTTCTCTCCTGCTGAAGATCCTGTCGCTTCTGAAACTCCTGGCCTCAGATTTTCCAGTTCTGGGGGGAGCTGATAGCCTTGATGCTGACGGCGGGACGCATGGTGGAGCTGGGCGGACTGTGGCCAGCAGCACACGCTCCCGCGCTTCCCGCTCCAGCGCAAGAGGCTGGAGCCTCCTAACCGCTCCTCACTCCACCCTAAACACAACCCACACCAAGGGCATCGACGTGGGGAAATGCACGGCTGAAGAGGATAAACCATGATCAACCCAAACAACAGCGACACGGCAGCTGTGACGTCCCACGTATACTAAAGCGCATGCTTGGGTTGGTGCCCGTCCAAGCAAACGTGCCATTAAATTTTCATCACTGTCCCGACAAGCATCAGATTAACTTCACTTAAGAATTCTCCTCCCCTGTAGGGATCAAGAACTGGGCTCATTAGAATGTGTCTGAATTACATAAGCCCACACTGCGACTAATTTGGAAACACTCATTATTCACGCGGTCATCAGCCATCAGCGCCACAGTAAAGAGGCTTCTCAATTATGGTCTCCGGGCTCAGCCCTATAAACACCCTGTCGTCTGCTTCCATTCTGGAGCCTCCGAAAATCTGAGTGTTAACGACCCTTGTCGGAGGCAGGCAGACCTGCTCCCTCCCTGAAGACAGCACCATTCTGGAAATGGACTTGGGAACGGCACCGATAGCCAAAAAATGGCAAATGGTGAGAAGCAGCAGGCACGGTCAAGCACCAGGTGACTGGAGAGGGGACAGCCTGCAGCTGAAGAGGAGGCCAGAGATACATGTGCAGGTGGAAAGTGGGGGCGATTCCAAATAGTCACATCTGACCCAGGCAAATGCCACCAAGGGACCTGAGGGGCATTCACCACAGACACAGAGATACCGCCACACTGCCCTGTGGGTTCTGAGCCCACATCCCTGTTGAAGGAAGGCTGGCTGGTGCAGGACAGTGAAGAAGGGGTCCCTAGCCACCAGGGAGGATGCAGACAAAATGACAGATGTGGCCGTGGCCTAAGAAGCCGCCATGTTCTCTGGGAGACACCCAGGCCACACGGGAGAGACAGTCTCCTGCGCAGCCTGGGCAGTGCCCTTGTCTCCACTAGCATATGCCCTCCAGCTCTGAAGCGCTGATCTCACTTTAGAAGAATCGGGAAGGTGTGCGGGAGGGACAGGAGAGCAGGGCTGCCAGCTGCTGCACGCAGCCATCAGGACGCTCATGAACAGCTCCGAGAGCTGCCACCTTTGACAGGCATGAGCGGGCGTGAATACTAACAGGCACCTGCGCGCATTTGTATATAACCTCGAAGCCAATGCTGTCTGAACACTCCCGTTCCTATAAACCAAAATATGCATTTATGCCCTGGGTGGTCTTGCACCTGCTTGTGAAACCCCGAATAACCTCACGCTGGGCTGGACAGCAGGAGGTCCTGGAGGGACGCACACCCTCCCCGCCAGCCAGGCCTGACCAACTTGCCCTCTACTAAAGGAAAAAAAAATGATGATTCATTTTAAATGCTTATATTTTAAAATGCACATTGACGTCTGTACAATGTTTAAATCACATAAAAATACAATCTTAAATAATTGCAAGTAATTGCATGGTTCATAGATTGCCTATAAAATGCCCGTTCAGAGGCCGTACACACCTCAAGGGGCTAAGAAGAGCAGCAGAGCCCCTGCCCTCCCCGGGACGGTGGGCAGAGTCAGGAGCCAGCTCCCTTCCCGGTTGGCCCTCGAGCAGTCCGTGAGGCCTGGCAGACACTGCCCCAGGGCCATGGCACCACACGTCCTTCCCCTCAGGTCCTTACCTGCTCCTGGAAATGAAGTTCAGACAAACAGGTGCTGGACTGTGACGGGGCAGGCTGTGGTCAGGGAGAAATAGGCAGGCGTGGCCCTGTGGAGACACAGAACAAGGGTCAGGGGCGGGGCTGGGTGGAGCCCCATGGCACACGCCACAGTAGGGACACGGAAGGCGGCAGGAGCCAGGAGAGCGGCTTTGCCGTGGTCCAGAAAGACCTGTGTGTCTGGCCTGCCCAGGAGCCTGCACCAGCACCTCTAGGGGAAGGTGCTGAGGCAGCTGTCCTTGCCTGTCATTTCCGGTCCAAGCAGGTCACACACACCCTCCTCCTCCCTGGGCTTAGTCAACTGGTCCTGTGTGAGCCAAGCTCAGAGACGCGCGCAGCAGCACACAGCATGAATCACTGTTCAGCTGATGGGCAGGAACTGTGGGGAGCCCCAGCGCCCCACCCAGCAAACCCCAGCTACCAAGCAGGACCCGCCTCTCAGGCCGCCCACGTGCACTGAGGCTTGTGCGGGGGTCAGTATTGGTGATCAGGTATGTCAACACGAATGGACATGCGGGTACAAGTCATCGAAGACTCTGGCCACGTGTCCACTGGCCCCGGGCACACCTCTTCCAGGGAGCTCGGCCTTGCTTCTGCCTACACGTGACCTCATGATGGGGTGCCCTGCAGGCTTCTCTGGCAGGAGCGCAGTCGGGTGGGTGTCAGGCACAGGCAGGGCTCCAGGCAGCCTGCCCTCCTGCCCCAGGCAGCCACCTCCTCCAGGCAGTCCTTGGCATGCATGCATACAGGTGGACTCCCAGCTCTTAGCCCTGCGGCCTGGACAGAGGTCCAAGGAAGGTGCCCACAGCCTCTCTTCCACTTTCCTGGGGGTTTCTGCAGGGAAAGCTGTGCGCTCACCCGAGGGGCTGGGAGACCGGGGTTCCAGAGCAAGTGAGATCACAGACGCCTCCCCCACAGGCACACACCACGCTAACCTCTGGGTCTCTGATCTGCCTCTCCCTCTGGCCTGCGGAGGGCCCTGGGGATGGAAGTCGTCACCCACCGCTGCCACCCCCTCCACCTGAGACTACCCCCCAGGAACAGACCCTGCAGACCATGAGAGCAATTAATTACTCTTTTATTTCCCTGGATATCAAAGCCCTGAAATACCAAGGAACCCTGGGGAACTTCCCACCCAAGTCCCCACATTCCTCAGGAAGAGATGAAAAGACACAGCCTCTCCCTCCGCTGAGGGGCTTACATTTCCTCAGCTACCACAACAGCCAATTAGCCTCCCACTGCCTACAGGCAGGCCCCCCAGAAGCAGAGAGGAGCTGTGTGCTGGACTCGTAGGGGCCAGGGTCCTGGAGTCATGGCCAGGGGTTTCACTGGCCACCTCGTGGTCAGGTCAGGCCCTCCAACTTGCAGAGGAGGAAACGGAAGCTCAAGGCAGTGGCGCCCAGGGCCAGTGTCGCAGCAAGAGTGCCGCGGCCAGGTTGTTTTCGGTTCTGCTTCCGGTCGATGGGCTGTGCAACCTGAGGTTCGGCCACTGCCCTCTGGGCCTCTCACTTCACCATTTGTAAAAAGGAAATCACAGCACACACGCCCCTCCCCCCAGCAGGCACCTTGAGGTCAGGGCTGGCTCTGACCTGCGGCCTGGGCTCACCAGGGCCCCACGCCTGGCTCAACGCTCTCCTGTCACCATCTTGAAATTCTGAATAATTTTTTGAACAAGGGGTCTTGCATCGGACCCCACAGATTATGTGTTTGGTCTGGAACGAGAAAAAAGCAGTGGAGGCACTCTCAAGCCCGGCCCTTAAGTAGAAGCTGCCTGGCCTCGAGGGGGAGGTACTGAAGCCTCCCCAGGTGTGCTCTGTCCACGTCAGGCGCGGGAAGAGGAAGAGGTGGCCAGAGGCCAAGGGAGCCCCACAGCACACGGCCAGCGGAAAGCAACACCGACGACGGGCAGGAGGGAGCCAGGGAGATGGGCCGGGCGGAGGCGCCAGCACCTCGGGAGGCCGACAGCATGGGTCAGCCAAGCGCCGCCGCCGCCCCGGCAGCGGGCAGCGGAGGCAGAGGGAAAAGACCGAGGCTTCACCCCAGAGAGGGGGCAGGCAAAGCTCTACGAGGACACAGGGCAGGGGCCAGCTGCCGAGGCCTCCGGGGCAAGACCCTGCAGTGGGGCCTGGAGGGAGAAAGAGGACTCTGTCGGCAGAGGGGCGGGCGGGCCCTGCAGGCACAGGGAGCAGGCGTTCTCCGAACAACTGCTGAGCGCTGACGACAGGCAGGCCTGTGCCAGGCACGGAAGACGCACTTGAGGAGAAGAGCCGCGGCCCCTCTGTGATGAAGGATGAGGGGCAGCAGGTCCTCGTCAAGTCAGACCCAGTAACTGCATCCTCAGACACAGAAACAGGGCGGGGGGTAAGCGCAGGGGCCCGAGGACACAGCTGGGGGCTGAGCTCCCCCGGAGGCCCCATCAAGGAAGTGTTGAAGCAGGGGAGATTTAGCCTCTGGGAAAACGAGGGAGGTGGCGCTGAGGCCTCGGGAACCAGGCGAGAGGGCTCAGGGTGAGCGGGCACTAGACCAGGCAGGTCTCTAAGGTGGGCGAGGAGTCAGGAGAAGCCTGAGTGGCTGCGGCGTGAGAAGAGATGGGCAGAGGTGGGGGGAACTCCCAGCCCGCCAGGCGGGAGCAAGGGCTTGGCCCGGGCGTCCCAGAGGCGACGGTGAGGATGGGAGGTTGGGCGCACGGGCCGTCGTGCTGTGTAGGAGCCTGGGCGCCGCAGTGGCTGCGGGAATGGGGGGGGAGGTCTGGCACATGAGGACTGCCCGGTGCACTGGCAAAAGCCCGAGCACAGCCTGAAACGGCTGGCACCAGACCATGTGTGCACAGAGAAGTTAGGGGAGTCCGGAAGCCACAGGGCTCCAGCCTTCAGATTAAGTGGGTGCTGTGGGGAAAGGGCCTGAGCCCTGTGGACTGGATGGGGTGTGGGGCTGGGTGAAGGTGGGAACTGGGGAGGCCCGCTGCAGACAGCGCACACGCCGGGGCCCGGCCAGGGGCCGGAGATGGCCCAGGACAGAAGGCTCAGCGGTGCGTCCTGAGCCGCTCTGCAAGGTGGGGCGTCCCGCCCGCCAAGCACTGCGACCTACTGAGCAGGGCGGGCGGCGGCGAAGGGCAGAGTGTGCGGGCGGACGTGACGCCGGAGCGCAGGTGACGAGGTGGAGAGGCCACAGGTGGGAGACGCCTCGGGAATGTCAGGCCCAGGAAGGGTGAGGTGAGGTGCCTGCAGCAGCCAGGCAAGGAGAGGAGCAGGGAGGGAGGCCTGCTGGGCGGGCCGGGGGTGAGGGTGAGGCGGGCTGCTGAACTTCCCCGCGTGGGAGAGCCGTGTGGCCACGTAGCAGAATCAGGAAAGGAACTTGCCAGGCTGAACCAGAAGAGTTCAAGAAGAGTGGCCCCAGGATGGGGAGTGCATCCATCTGGAAGCGCAAAGGGGACGTGGTTGCTGCTCACAGCCAGGTGGGAAGGGGCGGCTTTCCGAGGAAGAGGAGGAGGCGGGAGGAGGCGAGAGGGGCTTCCCCGGGCCAGCCTGGCTCCTGTTCTCCATCGCGGCACCTGTTAACCAGTGACTGCCTGAGGTCCCCGCACCCAGCTTCATCAGGTCAGGATGGGGTCCGCTTCAGCAGCCATAGCAATGCCAGGGCCTGAACCAGCATCTGGGGCATAAGCAATCAGCCAGCGCCTGGTGTGGGGTGACCTTCGTGGCCGCCCTGCAGTCCTACCTGTCCCCGTGGCCCTCGCCCAGGCACACGCTTTGTCTGTGCCAGCTCTGCTGCCACACTCGGGCCCAGGGAGCCCAGCACAGGGGTCTTAATCTCAGCTTTGCCGCTCGCAGGTAGGGTCGAGGGAAGAGGAAGCCTCTGAAGATGCTGAGGGCAGGAGGGAGGAGAAATCACACCACAGAGGCCGCTTTAGGGCTGGTAGAGAGCCCCTGGCCCTGACTGTGCAGGCCTCGCTCCTCTGCTTTTCCTAATAAACCTGCCCTTGTGAAATGGAAAAGAAGAAGAACCGGTAGAGACAGCAGGGAGCAGGGTGGAGGAGGAGAGCAGCAGAGAGGGGTGTTCAGGCCCTGACCACTGGGGGCTGCCCAGTGCAGGGTCTCCTTACTCCCTCCTCACCCCTGACCAACCCGGGACCTGAACGCGAGCCCCACACCCCAGGCTTCTCTGAGCACGTGACCCCCGGGACAAAGTGACCACCCACCACCCCTGGGCACCAGTTCTGAGTCAGCTGCCTGAGAAACACTGAGCAGGAGGAAGAGGCCAGCGTGGAGAGGAAAGGGTGGGGGCACAGACCTCCACCCCCCCACAGCGGCACAGAAGGGCTCGAATGGGCCCCAGCACCCCCCGCCCCCCCCACAACTGACACTCGCCTGTGCGCATGCCTGAATCTGCTCTGAGGGAGGCTGCCTCGAAAGCATACAAACTAGCATGGAACCAACATGCAGACGGCAACATAAAGGAGCACGCTGTGACGGGAGGCGTGAGAGCGCTTCGAGCCAGGCCCGCCCAGGAGCCCCGTGACCAGCAGCCACGCAGCCGGGGCCATGTCACTCTCGGGCCGCCTGGTCTCGGAGGGTGCATTCATTCATTCATTCATTCTACCAAACAGCTAAGTGAGCACCGACTGCGTACCTGTGGGGGCACATTCTAGTGGGGGGGGGCGGACAGAACAAAGTGAACGAGGAAGCGGTGGGCGAATCCAGCGTGGAGGGAGGTGAGAGCTGCTTTCTCTTCTCCCCGCCCCCTCCAGTTCACCCAACCCCAAACTGGTTCAAAAGAATAAGGGGCAAAGTGCTATAGGGGGGTGTCAGGGCCTTACTTCCCCATTCCACAGCTGCCCCCCATCACTGGGAGGCTTTAAAGTGGGGTGTCAGGACACCACATTCTGGATGGGGTCATTCTCTGCAGCGTCCCTGGGATCAACCGCCAGATGCCACCCCTAGGTAGTGACTACTAAGAGGCCAAACTCTCGCCTGGTGGAGAGCACTGCTCTAAAGAAAGAGCCACGGCCGCCTGGCGCAGCTCTCAACACCGTGGAGACACTGCTGTGAGGTTTCACGAATGAAGAAGACAGAGGTGCAGTGTCTCGCCCGGCCCATCTGGGGTAGCCCTGGAACCAGACTGTCCAGGCTTTTACTCGGATGCTTCCCGCCATCCAGGATGGGAGCGGATGGGTAAGGAGGCTCGGAGCCAGGGAGAGGGAGGCAGGACTGCAGCTGGTGCGGCAGATCCCACCCCGGGGCCACATCTTAGGTCCTCCAGTGGTATCAAAACTGGGGCGTCAGAGAGAATAATTAAACTGCAGCCTCATGAGCAACCGCCGTAATTAATAAATTCCACCATCAGCCGCCTCTGTCCAGAGCTGGGCTCGGCAGTCTCGAGCTAGGCGGCCCCAGCACGAGCCAAGCAGGTCTAATGACAGCCCTGGGCAGCCAGGGAGTTTGCAGGACGCAGGGCCATCCACGGGGTGAGCTGGGGGTAAGGAGTTTGTCCTGAGGTGGCCAACCCACATTCAAACGTGAGCCAGAGCTCCTTCCTGCTGGGGAGCGGGGACGGCAGCACAACAATGATAATTGCTGTGGCTGCAGCATCTTTCGAAGGGCCAGGCGCAGGGTCGGCCACGCTCAGCACACTCTCATTGCTTGAGTCCACGCAACAAGCCTGCGAGGTAGGAATTATTCCCACTTTATAGAGACAGCTGAGGCTCCGAGAAGGTATGTGAACGGCCCAAGGCCACAGAGCGAGCAACAGAGCCCGGATTTGGAGTCAAGTGTCCCTTTCAGCCCACTCTGGCTCAGGTGTGGATGGAGGTATCAGCCATTTCAGCTGACATTAAAGCAAAAATCCATTTTAGGGGAAAGAAAAGAGAATCCAGGAACCCCAACTATCACCAGTCAGAAAATAAGATAAGGGGGGCCTCCCCGGTGGCGCAGCGGTTGAGCGCTGGGTTGCGAGGCTGCCCGCGGCCTCTGCAGTGCCGGTTCGATCCCCGGCTGCTCCCCGGCCACCGGAGGAGGGTCCCACATGGCGCGCAGACCTCTCCTGCCGCCCGCTGCTCCCCTCAGCAGTGTACCTCGGTCCTTCTGCCTGCTCTGCTCCCCACTCTGGCTCTGGTGAATTCTCTCACCCTCCCGCGCTTCTGACTGTACCCAGTGCTTGTATAAATAAATAAATTCTTTAAAAAAAAAAGAAAAAGAAAATAAGATAAGGCCGTGTAACACCTGGGCCCAGGGAACGGTCCTTGCGAGGGTCCAGGGAGGTTGGGGGGGGGGGTCATAAAATGGACAATTGGGAAAAATTCTTTTCTGTCCCAGGAATTGTGACCAAATTGAAAAACGTCTCTCATTAGACATGCGTTAAGTTAAATGTGAGCCTTTGAAACACCTCATAATTTTTGTGATCCTGTTTAGCCCGCCCTGGTTTTTAGTACACCAAGAGATTTGAGAGCCTAGGACGGATGACCAGCCGATCGGTGGTGAGTCGGCCCGACAGTGGCTGCCCACTCCTGGGGAGGCATCGACGGTGATGCTTAGCGATGTATGATAATGGTGGTTGTCGTCCGTTTGCTACCAACAAAAAAACGGTTGTCAAACTCTACTGGTCTGGAGAGCCCTGACCACAAAAGGCACCAATTGCCCTGCACCTCCAAACTGCTCAGGAGGGAAGTGCCCGCAGTCAGGTTCCCAAGGGTGCCGCTGGCTCCATCCACCCACATCTTGGACTCTGGCTGGGGAGCGTATGTGACCCCCCCCCCTTTTCAGCAGCTGTTCCTTGTGGGGGAGAGTCATATATGGGTCTTGTTTTTTCTGAGTTCAAGAAAAATGTTATTTCTCACCTCAGTTCCCCGTTACGTGTATTCTAAAGTATTTTATTTTTTTGAATGGGAAAACATTAAAAAGCCACTGGAGAGGTGTAGGGTAAATGAAGATGCTCAGGCTTTTGCGCTGTTGGCCTTAGTGGCATCACCTGAGGCCTTGAATGTGGGCGGCGCTTGGGGGCGCAGGCGTGGAGCACACATGCGTGATGGGGGACACCTGGAGTGTGGTGTGGGCACGTGCAGGTGGGCACACCTGAGCCGAGACTGAGCCTATAAGAGAATGGCTACATGGGGACGAGATCACGAGAGGACGCCAGAGAAAGATTTGCTGGAGGCCAAGAGGGAGGCCTGCCGCGCTACAAACGGCATAGAAAGATCATTAAAAGCCTGAAAAAGCCACTGAGGGCTCTGGGACTCTCCTTTGCTGCTCTGCCTGTGCCCACCTGCACTACAACAGGTAACAAGTGGGGAGAGACCTGCAGTTGCTCTGCAGAGGCCCCTCAATATGTAAAATTCCATGTGTGATCCATCCAGATGGCCCCCCGTTGACCAAAGTGGGGCCTTCAGGAGTGGGGGTCGCTAGGAACCCACACAGATGGCCCTTGTCCTGTGGGGCCGCTGGGCGACTGGCATGGGAACAGCCAGGATGCTCACTGGAAACAGCTCCTGCCTCAGGGCCACCCCCCACAGCCTTGCACTCACCCTGTCCCAGGTGAGAACCCCTCTGATCGGGTCCTTTGGGGGAAGGTTCCCGCAGCATTAAAGTCAAATCCACTGGCCCTGATTCAGAACAGCCCAAGGGCAAGCAGCGTGTGTGGCCCTCCTCCACCTCAAACCCCCCCCCCCACACCCGCCAGCCGACCTGAGGACCCAAGACGGGCACGGAGGCCCAGGTAGGCTGGAAAGGGGCACCTGGGGCACCCGAGGGCCTCGGTGCGTCCTCCTCTCTGTGGCACGACTCCCTTGCAGGGCCCCTCTTGCACATGGCACCCTTGGGCGTGTCACACAAACCAAAGGGCTCCGGGACAGGCCCGAAACACTGAGAGCCAGCTCCCCAGGACCTGCCTGCTGGGTGGGAGGTGGGGAGCAAGGGCTCCCTTCATCCAGCCGCTGCCCAGCTGTTCTCTGCACAGCAGTGGTTCTCAGTTGGGGGAGTTTGGCAAGGTCTCGAGACATTTTTGATTGATTGGGCTGGGAGGATGCTGCTGGCTAGGATTAGGGGTCACAGCACAGGCCAGGCCACATGACAAGGCACTATCTGGTCTGTGTGCATAGCACTGGGTGGCAGAGCCTGCTCGGCGGGCCTCGGCGGCCCCCTACACCAGGCTCCCTCCTTCCACACCCCAGCCCTCTGCACCTGTCATTCCTCCTCCCTCTGTTTCTGCTGTGCCTCACTTTATCTGGGTTGCTCCGAGGCCCGGGAGGTACCCTGCCCCCTTCCTGCACTCACAGCTCTGCTGCCCTGACACGGCCCGGCCCGTCGGTCTGCAGATCTGCCTCCACCCCCAGCTGGGAAGCTCCCTGAAGGCCTGCACGTGGAACTTGAGACCCTCACAGGCCCAGGGAGCCCTGTTCTCAGACATACCAAAATGGACCACATCCCCTAACTCACAAGAGGAAAGGGAGCTTGAGAACCTTTTATTCCAGGTCTGATGATTTTGTGGACCTTTGAAAAGCTTATAGGTCCCAACTGGAAGAATCCAGATAGAAAGGACGGTGCTTCTGCTCCACAATGGCTAAGTGCAGGGCTGGGTTCCAAAAGTCTTAGATTCCCTGGGGAACCAGAAGGAAGTCCCCCAGTCTTAGAATATCCTTGTCTCCGAGAAGCCAAGGCACGGGGGAACTGAAGGAGCCCGTGTGTGTATTTATAACGTTCACATAGCCGGACTGGCGTAAGGTGTCTGTGTAGAATTTCTGCTTTAAGAAATGCATCCCTGCGGTTTGGGCCCGATGGGTAGAAAGCGTTACCCAGCTCTCACTGACTCTTCCCGTCCTGAATTGGGTGAAACTCACCTTTTTGCAGCTAAGAGGGAGCACCTGGCAGGCTCTTGCTGTTCAGCTGGGAACAATACAAACAGGAAGGGACCCTGGGGCCGAGGCAGCTTCCGCACAGCTCCGCCAGGGACTCCCGGCCAGGCTGAGTCCTCAGGCCCCAGAGCGTGACCTAGCAACACATAGGTGGTGGCTCTCTCGCCACACAGTAGGGGACAAGGACAGAGGAAAGAAAGACATCTTTTGACCTAATTTATAAAAAGCGACTCCTTTTTTCTTCCCTGGGAACAGCTGGAACCCTGAAAGCTGGCCAGGCCCCCGCCTGAGAGCTGAAGTCAGGAACCAGAGCCTACAAAATCCGCTCCGGATCTTCCTCGACTCAGGGTGACTCGTGACCTTCGGCCTCTGGCAGGTTCTCAGTGGGTGGGTAAGCAGGCTCTGGAGCCTGTTCTATTTATAAGCCAATGTGAGGGCTGGAATCCTCAGCTCTCAGGTGGTGCAAGCCCCGCCCCCTCCCCCTGGGCCGGGTCTTCCAGGCTGGACTGAGCGCCTGGCAGTGTCAGGAGCCCACCTGTGTAAGCTGGTGGCAAAAAGACCCTTTTTCTCTCCTGTGACCTAGATCCATGCTAGAAATGCCCCAGCAGGTGGGCCCCCACACCCCTGCAGGAAAGCTCAATTTGCATTTCTGGTCTGTCTTTGGAAGTCAGCTCTAGGCTGGAAAGAGCAATTCCTAACCTAATAATCCTGGGAAGGAGCCAGGCCAGGAGATCTCACAGTCTGGGGGTCACCTCCAGGGGCCAGGTGGAAGGTGTGAGTCAGGGAAGCCCTATCAACTCTGCTACCCAGTTATGTCCACTTTTAAGGAGTCACTGTTCAAATTTTTAATTAGGGCCTCCCTGGTGGCACAGCAAGTTAAGCAGAGCACCGTGAAGCTATCCGCGGCCTCTACAGCATGAGTTCGATCCCCAGCCAGACAGGGAGCTACCCACATGGCGCAGCAGACCTCTCCTGTCTCGCCCGCTGCTCCCTTCAGCAGTGTTTTCGGTCAATCTGCCTGTTCTGTTCCCCACTCTGTCTCTGGTGGATCCTCTCACACTCCCACACCTCTGGCCTCTACCCCAGTTCTTGTATGCATAAATAAATAAATATTTTTTAAAAAATAAAATAAATTTTTAATTAAACTTGGAAATTTAAACGTTATTTTGAAGAGGAAGGGGAGAGCCCGGCCCAACAGGAGTGGTGCAGGTCCCTTCTCTCAGTCATGTGGGCAAGCCTGGTTCGCAGGCAGGCCCAGGCGTGGCCCGGCCAGCCCGCTCAGGGCCCTGGCAAAAATCGCAGCCTGCACCAGCTCTTCTCGCTGTGCCCCACTCTCTGCCCACCACCTCCCTCCTTAAAGTCCCCTGTAGCTGCACCCCCTCAGAAGTCCAGACGCAGGCTTAGGCCTCCTACTCCTGCCCCCAGCTGCCGGCAATTTCTGGGCCTCAGAACCCACTGCTCCACTCCCCAGCTCTGGGCCCCGCCAAGAGGCCCCAGGCATGGCCTCCTGGAGGAGATTTTCTCCTAAAAGCTCTTAGAAAAGTTGTAGGGTTATTGCTTCTTCTTTCCTACAGGCTCTTAGCATATAGGTATGTGCTAATTTGCATAAAAACACAGGTATGTCTGTCTGCCTCGCAAACATGCATACCATCGCTCCAAATTGCCAAGATCGTTGCACACCCACACATCACATCGGCCACGCGGCTTGCTTGTCTGGATAACTGCCGCCCCGCGGCCTGCGGCCTCCCCTGTCCCTTCCCTCCAGCTGCCTCCCAGAAAAAATAATCCAAGAAAAAGGAAACCTCCCCCGAACGGGCCGCTGAAGACTTGGTTTCCTTCCTCCCTATATGTTGAACAAGCTGATAATCAAAATCAAAAATATTTTAAACAAAGACTACTCCCGAACGGACCGTGCGCTGACTCCAGTAACTGTGGAGGAAGGCGGAAGCCCCGGTCACGGAGCCCGCCCGGGGTGAGCACAAGGACCCCAGCGGCTGGTGCTTAGGGGCGGGGGAGCTGCCCAGAAAAGGCAGCACCTGGTACAGCTGGGCCCCACCCAGTCGCCTGGAGGGTCTGCCCAGGAGAGAAGCGGACGGGAGGCCCTGTTCCCGTGTCCCCATTCCCGAAGGGTGTGGGTACAAACACCCAGACTGGGCACACCCCAATGATCCAGTTCAGGAGCCAAATTCCCATCATCCATTTGTAATGACATCCCCCGGTCCCAAAGCCACGAAACCATTAGTCACCAAGCCACGGAAAGAAGCAGAAGCTTCCGGCAAAACTGACCTGTTAGCAGAAAGAGTCCTGGTTTTACAGGCCAGCTACTCCCCAGGCTGTCACATGTCACGCAGTGAAACCCAGGAGTCTTTTCACAAGCTGGTATCCACAGAACAGGCAGATTTCTCTCTTGCAAAGACTCTCAGTGGGGAGACAAGGCGGTCATGACACATCGGTGTGGTGGCGCTCCCGAGGAGCCCCAGAGACCTGAGCTCCCCTGCAAGTTTACTGGGAGCACATAACTGTTAAACCAGAGGCAGGCACATGGGAATGCCAGGTCTGACCTGCTTCTAGAAAAGCCGTGTAAGTCTGCTAGAAACATACTGTCACGAAAACCTCCAAGTCCCCTGAAGCCGCCGACTCACCGCCACCCTGGTCTCCTCTGCGGGATGGGCACCCGTGCCGAGGGCACTGCCTTGGCGCTCGAATCACGGAAGGTAAGCACAGATATCATGCCCTCTGCTGAGCGCCTCCTCGCCTATCCCCAACCCCCCCCCCCCCCACACACACACTTGACCGCAGGCCCATGCAGGGCTCGGCTCCGGCTGCGGCTCCTTCCCTGCTCCAGTCCAGCAGGGCTCACCGGCTTCTCTATCACATTCACATTTTTAGGGCCCAGGACCATTGCCTTTAGGCTGCCCCACCATCTGTCCAGTTGTTCCTTAAACATCTGGGCATGAGCAACTACTAGCACGTGTGCACGGAGGGCCGCCGTCAGGCACGGGGGAAGCGCGTCTCTGGGCTGGGAACGCAGCGGGGGGAGGAAGACTGAGTTCGCCACAGCCTGCTGGGCGCGGTACCATGTCCTTGACCCGCTCAAAAACAGGGCTCACTTTTTTTTTCCCCCGCTAAGGCAGTGGGAGGGGGTCAGAAGAGGAGAATAAAGAGAAACTCTTTATCTGGGTGGTTGGGACAGTCCCGCGCAGGGCCTGCTGCTGAGCACTCAAGCTCCAACCTCCCTGTCCACCGGCCTGGGACACCTTCTCTTCCAGGGAGCTGGGAAGTGAGAGTGGACACGCACCCACGGACCCCCAGAGAGTCGGAGGTGGGGTGGGGGGTACGGAGGCCCTAGGCCCGAAGGAGGAAGGAGCACAGGGCGGGCTCCACTGCCACCCCACCGGAAGGCCACTCTGTGCAGGGAGGCAGAGCCGGGGCCCTGGACGGATGCCCCCACTTCTGTGGCTTACACTTCTGTGAGGCCCACCATGTCCTCCGAAAAATCACAGCACCCGGTCTCCCCACAACTCCAGGGAGCAGCCGGGAGGACGCTGTGTGCCTGCAAGGTCAGTCCCTGGGCAGCGGGGGCAGCGAGACCCTCTGCCACAGCCGGGAAGCCACGTGCCCAGCACCCGGGCCTGAGGTCACAGTCCACCTGTCACCGACCCTGGCAGTTTCCCTGTCACCTTTTGCTCCCTCCTTTGTAAACAAGACCGGATCATTCAGGGACTCAGAGCTACCACTTTAAAATCCCCAGGTCACTTGGCCACACTCACAGCTCCACTATTTAAGTCAAGCCCCCTACCCCCACCCACCCATAAGAAACAATTAATTACAAGTGGAAAGTCATTTTCAAGTCCTCTACCTGGAGAGGGCAGGAGAAATCGATGGGGCCCAGAGCAGGTTTTAGTTCATGTTCCTGTCGTAAAAGAACATTCTGCAAAGACTCTGGTCAGGATGGGTCTGCAGGAGCCGGGTGGCCTGGGGTGGGAGCTGAGAGGCCACGGCTGGGCAGGGAGGACAAGGCTGACCCAGCTCCTTGGAGACCTGGTGACTTCACAGGAAGAGCAGGGCGGGGTCCACACTGTGAGAGGTACCTGAATCCCCGCGGGACCCTGACCCCCCCCAGGAAGCCCCGCTCGCAGGGTCCAGGACTGCGAAGGACAAGGTGGCGACTCCATCTGTCTCGGGGTGTCATTCAGCTCCGCGACACAGACCACAGGATTCCAGCAGCAGGAACCATGCGGGCTGGATACTCAGGAGACACCCAACCTGAACAAAACCTTAACTGGAGCTGGTCTCCACAGCCTCCCGCCCGCTCTCCGCGCGGGAGAGGATGTGGAAGTGGGTCACACTCTCCCGGCTGAGCCGGTGTCGCTGTGGGCTCCAGCCACACTTGAGGAACTCCGGGGACACCGTGTGACCCGCTCTCCTTGCTGAGCCAGCCATTCCCTCCTGATCAGACACTGGCTCTGCGCAGCCCTGGCCGGAGGGGCAGCTGACTAGCACCAAGAAGCCTGAGCCGAGACACCAGCAACACCCCACTGCCCCGCTGCCGCCTCTCTCTGCGAATGTGGCAGCAGCAGCCAGTCCTTTGCCCTCCGAGCCAGCCTGGTGGAGGCAGGGAGGGAGGACTAAGAACACCGTGTGCTTTCCCACGGGCCTGCAGGATCCCGGGCCCGGGGTGCTGGGCCGACTTGGGGAATAACGGGCTCTCCCCCACCCTCCTCGGCACATACTGACCCAGAAAGGGCTTGGACACAGACATCCACAGGCATCGCTCCTCCGGGATCCCTGTGGGCAGCTGGGGAGCATGGGCAGCCACCCACAGCCTGCCCGCCCCGTACGCCCCATCTCCACAGCAGAGGGCTGGGATACAGGGGAACTGCAGGAAGGCATGGTCTGGGGCCCCGATATAAGGGGCCAGATAAGTGTCATGACCTCAGAAGTTTCTGGGCGACCCCACTGCCATCACCCCTGGTGGGACCTCAAGTACAAAGAGTTAAGGCTCCACGGAAGGAGGAAACCAGCAGGGCCGAGCCCTCACCGTGGCTGAAGGTGACACCAAGGGCCGTCTGTGTTTCGTAGACACACTCAGGGACTCTTCCCTGCTCCTCCAGGAAGCCAAGCACAGCCCTCGGGGCAGGCCCCCAGGAGCCCACCTGCACCACTGGAGATGATCCCGACTCTCCTCCTGAGAGAGCGAAACACTCACCGCACGACCCCAGCCAGACAATACAGCTCTTGGCCCCGGCCTGGAAGCTTCGCACAGGCAAGGACTATTTTTACCCCGCTCACCACGGTATTCCCAGTGCCTACTATGGGGCGCAGATTCTAATAAAAACTCAGTAAATATTTACTAATCGAATCAATGAATCACTGGAAGGAAGCGAGGAAAGGAGGGGCCCATGGAAGCCAGCCGTCACTCCTCGGGACCTGGGTTCTGAGCTGCAGCGGAAAGGCATCCCGCCAGAATTAGGAAGCAAGCCCTTCAGGCCTGGGTCAGCGCCTCAGCTGTGTTAGGCTGCGCCGTGCACACCCCTGCTCACAGAAGCTCCGTGCAACACAGCTGGGGAAGGAGACACGTGTTTGTGACGCTCCATCTTTAAGCAAGTTCAAGAGGCAGACAGAGGGGGCCCAGCTGTGCCTTGCGGGAGGACACCTTCCCTCCTGGACTGTGGCCTTCCCCTTTAACAGGCTTCGTGGTGGATCGGGGCATAATAGGCCTTTAATAACCGAGTGTAACAGCAGTTGGTGCTCAGCGCCCTTTCATAAAAGAAGTTCAAAAGCACTTTGGCTCAAACATCATAATGCCCCTGGGAGCTATGCAGGTACAAGCATCATTATCCCCATTTACAGTTGGGGAAAGTAAGGCAAAGGGAGGTTAATTAGCTTGCCCAAGGTCAGATGAAACGGGGAGAGGGCACAGGATTCAAGCTCCTTGCAGCCACGCAAACACACCCCACTGTCACCCATGTTGGGCCTAAGGGTGATTTTACCCGCTCTCTGCTGTTTCTGCTGAGAGGCTGGGTCTGATTTGGGGCTCGGAGCTCATGCCCCACAGCCATCCTGCCCGGGTTTAACTCCGGGCCGTTCCCGACTGGCCTGACCTCAAACAAGTTATCTAACTTTGTCAGGCTTTGACTTCTGAATATTAAACGGCCAAATGGTACGTATCTCAGAAACGATGGAGAGGATTAAATGAAACACAGTACGTAAAAACATCATTATCCATTTTATAAGCCAGCACATTTTGCTCGCCTAAGAAGAAAGCCAGGGGCCTCCCCAGTGGCGCAGCGGTTGAGCGCTGGGTTGCGAAGCTGCCCGTGGCCTCTGCGGCGCCGGTTCGATCCCCGGCTGCTCCCCGGCCACCGGAGGAGGGTCCCACATGGCGCGCAGACCTCTCCTGCCGCCCGCTGCTCCCCTCAGCGGTGTACTTCGGTCCTTCTGCCTGCTCTGCTCCCCGCTCTGGCTCTGGTGAATTCTCTCACCCTCCTGCGCTTCTGACTGTACCCAGCGCTTGTATAAATAAATAAATAAATAAATCTTTAAAAAAAAAAAAAAAAAGAAGAAGCCAGGTACAGGAGGAAAAGCTTGCACCCCCACTGGTTTAGTTTTCACGAGGCTCCACAGACACAGGACTAAGCATTTCAGATTGTGCCAATGAACTGCCCCAGGACCTTGAAAGTGACTTGCACTCAAAAGTCCTAACTGGTTCCCACTAACTCATGTGGCCTCTCCAGGTTAGGAGAGCAAGTAACATCAGGGACAAAACTGACGAGGGGAGGCCTGAGCAGGGATATGAGAGTCTAAAGAGGCTACGCTGGATTCCTGGCCAGCTGAACTCCTGGGCTTGAAGCACCATTTCTCTGGTTGTCTTGCTGAGCTTTCCAATTCCACTCAGCCCAAACCAGAGACAGGCAGTGCTTTCTGGGTACGCTGTATTCCTGATCAACTGATGGCACAGGAGGAGTTCAGGGGTGACAGTGTGACCTACCTGACCCTCTGCAGAGGGCCCAGCGATACTCAATCTCAGCTACAAAGACACCGACGCTTATGTGTGTGGGCAACCTTGACTCACAGCAGCAAGGCTTCAAGGTCACTTCAGAGTCACTGCCGAGATCGGTGGAGAGCAGAGAACAAGTACATGTATGGGGCGAGATGTTAAGATGCCAAGAGCTGGCAATGTTCACCCATTCAAATCAAGAAACACTTAAGGATGACTTCCCTTCTCGGGGAAAGCACCAACAGAATGTGCAGACACGCAGGCGCCCTCGGAACCCAGCCAGTGGCTCCCACGTCTCCTGAGTGCCCACCTAGGTCAGAGAATGAGGAACAAGATGGGCATAAACTCAACACCACTGGCCTCCAAAACCCTTCCCAGTACAAGGAAGGTAGACTCTGCTCTTCCTAGCACCCTGCTTTCTCCTAAACGGGCCCCTGGGGCGGGCCTGTGCAGTGACATCCCACTGTTTGAAAGTGGAGAGTGAAAACCAAACACTCCACAGTGGCCCCAGCCCCAGCCAACCACACTCACCACCTCCCAGTCCCGCTGGGCATCTTGCTCCCGCAGCCTGTCAGCCCGCAATCCAGGCCTCTGTTCAGAAGTCACCTCCTCAGAGCCAGCTAACCTCCTCCCAGCACACGCCATCATTTTGTGGCCCTATTTTATTGTCCCCGTATCTCTTCACCATTCTACGTCCTTCTGTTCACTTCTTGGCTAGTTGTCTCTTCTACTAGAACACAAGCCTCGCTGGACCCTGGGTCTCGGCGGTCCTGTGCTTGGCTACATTCCCAGCTTCCAGTGTCTGGCACATGCTCAGGGAGTCGTGCAATTTACCAGATATTTACTGAGTGCCTATAAAGTTTAGACACCAGGTAATAACAGTAGACCCCCCAAAATTATAAAATCTCTGCCCTCAAGATATTAAATTCTAGTGGGAGATAAGAACTATAAGTAAATAATGGTGACATAATAGTTACTTCTAAGTACCTAGCAGGCACTGTGATTTAACCCCCCTAACACCCCAACAGCTCCACAAAGGAATATTACAAATGGGGAAACTGAGGCACAGAGAGGTCAAGTTACTTGCTGAAGGTCACACAGCTTATCATGGTAGAACCAAGATCCAAACCCAAATAATCTTGGTGGGAAGGCCACATTCTGATTCACAGCTGCACTTCATATTTACTGAGTGTCAATTGACAACGTGGTTGGCGCCCTCCTCAGCTGCTCCCCGCAGGCTGGGCTGGAGGGCGACCACTAAGTTGTTCTCCCACCTATCTTGCAAACAGTCTCAATGTCTTTGGGTCACACCTTATGACAGTGGCAGGTCATTAATGCTTCTATTTTAATAATGCAGCCGGACAGGGTGGGGATGGAGGGTGAAGCTCAGTGTGTTCTGTCCTCCTCCACCTCTGGGTGGAAGCGAGGAAGGGCTGCCCCAAGCTGTGAGCTCGATAGGATAGAGGTGGCTGGGGTTACCCCTGTGTTGCACCCTGGATGAGGAATCTGCCAGGACACATGGTTTGATGAAAAGACAGAGACAGGGTCAGAATTCCTGGGTTCCTGTTTTCAGGAGCCTGAGGCAAGTCAAGCAATACTTGTTGAGGTTACATTCTGTGCAGGGCACTGAGATGCTGTGTAGGTGCAGAGATGAAGCCTATAGAGAGCGTGGCCTCAGAGAGCCTGGCTTTATGCACGTACAGCTGGAGCTGAAATAGGCATGGGAAGTGGTGAGTGCCATGGGAAAACGTGCAAAAGGGCTACTCAGCCTCGGGGGCCTACCATAGAAGAGAGTGGTGGGCTACATAATCCCCAAGGTCCTCTAGCTCTTACATGTTCTTTTTTTTTTTTTTAAAGATTTATTTATGCATACAAGAACTGGGGTACAGGCCAGAGGTGTGGAGGGTGAGAGGATTCACCATTGGGGTGCAGAACAGGCAGATGTACTGAAATACACTGCTGAGTGGAGCAGCGAGGAGACAAGAGAGGTCTGCTGCGCCATGTGGGTAGCTCCCTGGCTGGCCGAGGATCAAACTTGTGCTGCAGTGGCTGCAGAGAGCTTCATAGATTGTGTCTTAACCCCTTGCACCACCAGGGAGGCCCTCTGATGTGTTCTGATGCATGAATTTGCAGAGGCATAGAGATCAAGTTTTATTCTGGTTAATGGTTCAAGTTCACGGTCACTAAGTTGTTCTCCCACCTATCGTGCAAACAGTCTCAATGTCTTTGGGTCACACCTTATGACAGTGGCAGGTCATCAGTGCTTCTATTTAAATAATGCAGCTGGACGGGGTGGGGGTGGAGGGTGAAGCTCAGTGTGTTCTGTCCTCCACCTCTAACTGGATTTTAAACCCACAGATCCATCAAGGAGCGGGTGGTGACCTTTCTGTGAGCATGTTGTCATGGTGTAGAGACTGCTCCCCAACCCCCTTGTTCATGCCTGTATCCCTAGAGCACAGTTCCTGGCTCACAACAGATACTGAATGAAGTCTGCAGACCTACCCACGCATGGCCAGTCTACAAATGCTCTGCTGGACATACCAGTCTCAGCCAGTGTTCCCCACTTTGGCTTTCAGCCTCTCCCGAGGGAGCTGATGGGTTCCACTGCTTCACTTCCATTGCTCCCACCCCAAGCCCTCAAGCCACCATCATTCTTGGTCAACAGCTGCAGTGGCATGTCTCCCAACTAGCTTCCACCTCTGCTCCTTATCATCCAGTCTCTCTATACAGCAGCCAGAACCATCTTTTTAAAAGAACTCAGATCTTATCACTCCTGGTTTAAATGCTCTGATGGCTTCTAACTGCACTTGGACTAAAATCCAAACGGGTTCTTCCCACCTTCACACCACTTACAACTACTAAATTTATTTTGTCTGCTTATTTGCTTCCGCCCTACTCTAGAGAATGTCAGCTCCAAGAGGGTAGGCGCTATGTCTGTCTTCACCTCTGCAACTCCACCCTTGGAATGGGGCCTGGCACACAGTAAGCACTCATTATTCAATGGACAGATCTCCGCCCTACGGAGGCGACTTGTATTTACAAGGACCACTAACTCTACCAGGAAACCATGAATGACACACTTGGCACTTAGCAGTCAGCACCTTTATTTATGACTCAAAGATCTGCTTTAAATCAGAGGAAACTTGGTATCTCTGTTCACGGCCCAAGAGATCAGTGTCACTTGGGCTCTAAAGCCAGGACCTGGTTGTAGCAGGGAGCTAAGAGCCCAGGTGATTGGCATCAGAACCTCGAACTCTGATGTGACTCCAGGTCCCTTATGGGCACACCCTGTGCCTCAATTTACCCAGCGGCCGGCCAGGCACACTTGCTTAAGTTCTGTGAGTGGCAGAAGACAAAATAATTAACAGCTCTAGCATACTTAGATCCTCAGATAGGAGGTGCTGCAAGCCACAGATCTCATTATTCATAAAACTCTTGATTTGCTGCCAACACAGGCCTCCTCGCCTTCCCAGGGGCGAACCTGACAGCAGGTACTGCTCAGACAAGTTCAGCACAGCGGAGAGGGAGGCATGTGGGCCTAACACAAGCTGGGTGTCCAGATCTCAGTGTCAAGGTTACCAGGTTCAAGAAAAGGAAATGAGGGTGGGGGCGGGGTAAAGGTGGTGAGAAGTGCAGTTTTGGGTTCCAAGAGGTTAATCTTGCAGGCTCACGGTCGCCTGCCAGACAGGTGAGACGCGTGCCTGCAGGGACGCTGCGCGGGAGGTGGACGGTGGGCTCCATCCAACTCCAGCGAGGACGGCGCCGGAGGCCGGACCTCGGCAGCACTAGTTTGGGGAACACGGAAGGGCCCCGCGCGGGGCGCGGGGCGCCGGGGCGGGCGCAGGTGAGGGGGCGGGAGGGGCCGGGCCGGGCGGGCTCCCGGCGATGACAACCGCGCCGCGGCGGAGGGCGAGCCGGGCGGGCGGCCCGGACACCTGTGGCGGGGCCCCGGCAGGTGAGCGGCGCGCGGCCGGCCGGGCGGGGTCGCGCGCGGCGGCGGGGGCGAGCAGGCCCGCCCGCCCGGGGGCCGCGCCGCCGGGGCCGGCCGGGGGTCCGAGCGGGCCGGGGGCGCCTCCGCGGCCCCTCCCCGGGAGACAAAGGGCCGGCGGCTCCTCCGAGCCCCGGCGGGCGCCGGCGGGCGGGGCGCGGCCGCCTCGGGCTTACCTGGGCCCCGGGCCGGCCGGGCCGGCGGGGCTGCGGGTCGGAGCGCGGGCGCGGCGGCCTGTTCCGGGGGCGCTCGGCCGGAGCAGCCCGCGGCAGCAGCAGCAGCGGGAGCGGCCGCCTCAGCCTCCGCCTCCCGCTCCGTGAGTCACCGCGGCGGGAGGGAGGGAGGCGCCAGGCCGCCGGGGGAGGGACCCGCGGAGGGGGCGGCCCGGCTCCTCCGCGCGGCGGGGGCGCGGCGACGGCCACGCCCCGCGGAGGGGGAGGGGCCGGGGCGGGCCTGGCGCGCGGAGAGCCACGCCCCGCGACGGTGAGTCGGACCGGGCGGGGGCGGGCCTGGCGCGGAGAAAGCCACGCCCCGCGGAAGAGGAGGGGGCTGGGTGGGGGCGGGGCCTGAGCGCGGGGCGGGGCCTGGGCACAGCGACGGCCACGCCCCACGGGGAGAGGCGGGCCGAGCTCCGGGGCGGGGCCTGGGCGCGAGGACGTGCATTGGGCTCCGCAGGCGAAGGGGCGGAGCCGGAGATCCTGGCGGGGCGGGGCCAAAAGATGGGCGGGTAGAACGCGGCGGCTGGTCCCGGCGAGGGTTCGGAGCCGGGGGGCGGGGCTGGGGCGGGACCGGGGGCGGGGGCGGGGCCCGGAGGCGGCGGCCGGGGGCGGAGCCGGGTTGGGGATGGAGCGGGCGCCGCGGGGAGCCCGCGCGGCCCGTCCAGTGCAGAAGCCCCGTGAATCCAACGGCCTCTCCCGCCACCGGCCCGGGTGTAGAGAGGGGGCGGCAGCCCGGGCGGCGCTCTGGCCGGGGCCGCGGGCGTCCGCAGGACGTGGTCGCGAGACGCCGGGAGCCGGGCCGCCTGCGCCGTCGGCAGCGGACCGGCCCGCCGCGGGCTGGAGACTCTGACCCGGGCCCGGGAAGGCACTGTCGGTCGTGAGCGCTTTTCCGGGAGAAGGAGGAACACACGATTAAACGTCTCTGTAGAAACACGGCTCTCTGCCGTCTGGAGGGAGTACGGGCGAAACCACCCATTGTAAGCAAAGGAGAACTGCTTTGAACACGCACCGTCCCTTTTAAAGGGCTGTGTCTTTGCACGGTCTCATTTTCAACATTTTGATTCGGCAGTGACATAGTGTGACCCTAAACCCAGCTCAGAGGCCCTTCAATTCAGAAGGCTGGACTTTCCCCAATCCTCTCTACCCCTTCTCTGTCCCACCCACTTGCCCCCGCCCATTTCTTTCCCTTCCCTATGCGAGAAAGATACAACATGCTTACATAAAATTATATTAAAATTGTATATTCTGGATTGTCTGTCTTACCCTTTCCTCTTGGTTTAATAATTGTATTGTGTTACAATTGAAGATTTTTAATTTTTTTCTTTTAAGATTTATTTACGCATACAAGAACTGGGGTACAGGCCAGAGGTGCTGGGGGTGAGAGGATTCACCAGAGCCTGAGTGGGGAGCACAACAGGCGGATCTTCTGAAATACACTGCTGAGGGGAGCAGCGGGCGAGACAGGAGAGGTCTGCTGCGCCATGCGGGTATCTCCCTGGCCGGCCGGGATTGAATCCGTGCTGCAAAAGCTGCAGACAGCTTCACAGCACTGCGCCCAACCACCTGCACCACCACGTAGGCCCAATTTTTAAATTTTTTATCAAAACTTATGAGCTCATGAACTCTTATGGGCCAGCACTATGTCTTAACCCTGTCTGTATCCCCATTAGTGTCCAGACTCCCATACCCACAAGAACTCAGCCAATGGTTGTCAGTATAGTGTGCCAGCTGGTACTTCCAGTTACCCAGGAGCACACGAACACGAAGACTTTACATATTCAACTTATTTATATGTAATTATTGATGTTATTAATTATTAATGTTTAAACAAATGAATTAAAATTGAACAAGTTGCTTGGTATTCAAGACACAATGTATCAATTCTATCAAAAAAGATGTTGGAATGTGTGTCAATATGAAAAATGGATGCTTTTCCTTTTTTCAAATTTTCTATGAATATATTGTTTTCATAGTTCAGATTTAAATACATTCATCCACATGGCTTTAACTACTCCATCAGCTCAGAGTTGGGGAAAAAAATCTGTATTTCTAGGTAGCAGTATTACTTGGGGACTAACTCAGGCTCCACCCATCTGCAGGGTCTTAGGAGAGTTAGGGAACATCTGTCAGTTCTGACAGAACAGCATCATCTCTCTTCTGAGGGAGATGGCTCCTCCCCAGCACCACCCCAAGAGGTGTTGATTAGGTTGCCAATTACAGTGCTCTACCTTCTCCTCCAGCACACGCACGTGCGAGCGCACACACACACATACAGGACACATGTGACCGAAGCTGGACCAATCCATGTGCTCCGTTCTCTTGACTAGTGGCCAAGAAGTAGGCTGTGACCCAAGCTGAGCCCAGTGGATTCCTTCCCTGAAACATTCACAATTGAAAATGAAGGAAAGCTCTCTCTTACTGAATCAAGAACTATAAGGATATGACCTCAACAATGTTAGCATCAGGCCTCCCCTGGTGGCGCAGCGGTTAAGCCAGGCTGGTGGGCTGCGAAGCTGCCTGCAGCCTCTGCAGCGACAGTTCGATCCCCGGCCACCGGCGAGAGTCCCACATGGTGAGACAGACCTCTCCTGCCGCATCTGCTGCTCCCCTCAGTGTATTTCGTCAGTCTGCCAGGTCTGTTCCCCGCTCTGGTGAATTCTCTCACCCTCCCATGCTTCTGACTGTGCCCAGTGTTTGTATAAATAAATAAATCTTTTTTTTTTTTAAGATTTATTTATTTATTTATGCAAGCACTGGGTACAGTCAGAAGCGCGGGAGGGTGAGAGAATTCACCAGAGCCAGAGCGGGGAGCAGAGCAGGCAGAAGGACCGAAGGACACTGCTGAGGGGAGCAGCGGGCGGCAGGAGAGGTCTGGGCGCCATGTGGGACCCTCCTCCGGTGGCCGGGGAGCAGCCGGGGATCGAACCAGCGCTGCAGTGGCTGCGGGCAGCTTCGCAACCCAGCGCTCAACCGCTGCGCCACCGGGGAGGCCCTAAATAAATCTTTAAAAAAAAAAAAAAATGTTAGCATCATCTACTCACCCATGGAAAAATTTTTTTTAAAGATTTATTTTTATTTATACAAGAACTGGGGCACAGGCCAGAGGCGTGGGAGGGTGAGAAGATTCACCCAAAGACAGCGGGGAGCGGAACAGGCAGATGGACCGAAAGCACTGCTGAGGGGAGCAGCGGGTGAGGCAGGAGAGGTCTGCCACGCCATGTGGTTATCTCCTTGGTTGGCTGGGAATTGAACCCGCGCCGCAGAGGCTGTGGACAGCTTCACAGTGCTGCGCTCAACCCACGTGCCACCAGGGAGGCCCTCGTATGGAAAATTCTGAAAGACTGAGGCCGTGTTACCAGACACAAACAAGATTTCAGAGGGAGGGAAGGAGGAAGGGGGAGAGAAGGAGAGATACCAACATAGCAGGTTGGTTTGCAGGATTTCAGTAGACTGCACCAGGTCTACTCATACCATCTCATCTTAATAGGTCCCCAAATCTGCTTCTCCTCTAGTGCTCCCCTTTAGTAACTGGCACCAATGTGCCACCAGTTGATCACACCAGAAACGTAAGAGTATTCTTGACATACTCCCTCCTTTATGCCTCATAGCCAGTCAATGTTATCTCCACCCCAAATCGTGAATCTTCACACTTCCTACATCTCTACTCTTCTCCCCCACGTTCGCCCATTGTCACCTCTCACCTTGACTTCAGCAATTACCTTCCAAATGTTTTCTCATCAGGCATGATCTGAACCAGCCTGATCCTGAACCACCTTTGCCAGCCACACCAGCCACACACAGGTCTCCCTAAGCAAGGTGCTTCACATGTCAAGACGGCTGAGTGTACAGTCCCTGCACTTTGGCGGCTGTTCCCCGTTCTCCCCACTCAACCTGTTTGGATATTTGCTCTTCTTTGCTTTCTTTCAAGGACATCTTTCTTAACCTGTGCTTGGTGCCAGTCCCAGCAAGGCCATAAATTCCAGGAGGGGGCCTCGCTGGTGGTGCAGGAGTTAAAGAAACAGCGCTATCAAGCTATTGCCAGCCAGCCACTGCAGCACGAGTTCGATCCCCGGCCAGGGAGGTGACCCACATGGTGCAGCAGACCTCTCCTTTCTCCCTGCTGCTCCCCTCAGCAGTGTATTTCAGTAGATCTGCCTGTTCTGCTCCCCACTCTGTCTCTGGAGAATCCTCTCACCGCCTGCACCTCTGGTCTACACCCCAGTTCTTGTATGCATAAATAAATATTTTTTTAAAAATTCCAGGAGGGCAAGGAGGTCACCTGAGCCCTCCCACCTGGCCCTGGCACGTAGCTGACACATGCAGATGCTCAACAATTACTGTAGGACTACAGAGATGTGTAAATGGCCAACCCAGAACTTTCCCTCCCCGCCCTGCCTCCTACTTCCCTGGCCTCACCCCCAACTCCACTGCTCTCAGCCCTCTCCTGTCTTTCCACTCATTAAATTTATGATTCTATATTATATCCTTTCAACTCTGGGCAGGGTCCTTCTGTAGCCCCACAACATAACCATAAAATATATCTCTAGTTGCTTTCTGGGATGGAAAAAAAATATTTTTCTATAAAAAGGGGTAATTATAATAGTAAAAATTTCAAAGTATGAAGCAACATTGGAGCCACAGATGGCTGTGGGGAAGGAGAGCTAATTGAAGGAAACCGCAACCCCCAAAAGGCCCCTCCTGCCTACGAGTTGAGCAGGTGCAAGGTGAGAATAGCAGAGAAAGGGAGAAAATACAGGAACTGTATTGAATACAGAAACTTTTTTTTTCAGTCTAGAGAGAATGAGAACCAATTCTTTTTGTTTTGAGAACGGAATTTTAAATATGAGTATTTTCCAGTAATACTGAAAGTGAAGTTGACCTCTGCGTGGGCTGCTACATCTGCCATCTGCTAACATGGGCACAGCTCGACCTTGTCTGAGGACAGACAACAAGGAGGAGGCAAAGCGCACACGCCCCCAAGCTGCTCCCTTGTGTTGTGCCTTGGCAAGTACTTGTCACCTAATTTTACTTTGGAGATAATAAGGAATTATTAAACACAGTGATGAAAGCATTTTGTAGATCAGTGAATATACATATTTTGTGTCGTGAGTGGGGTGTGTGCAGCTGTGAGCATCTGGCACGCTGCCAGCCTGTCCCTAGAGTGTTGGTTTCTGCAGTGTCTAATGGAGAGTCTTACTACCTCACAGAACCCTGCTTGAATGGTGCTTAGAACAGCATAAAGACATGATTATTCATTTCTTTGGCTGCTTTGATAGAGCAACATATCTTGCATTTTTGTCTGTGCTGTCTCAGAGATGCTGATCACTTAGTATATAGTACAAGCCAAATAAGACCTTAATTTGGATCTAAATACTCAGCTTATTAGTCATTAAACATGTTGATCAGGGCCTCCCTGGTGACCTAGGGGTTAAGTCTCAGCTCTACCACTACAAAGGCCTGAGTTCAATCCCTGGCCAGGGAGCTGACCCACATGGCACAGCAGACTTCTCCTGTCTCACCCGCTGCTCCCCTCAGCAGGGCATTTCAGTGGATCTGCCTGTTCTGCTCCCCACTCTGTCTCTGGTGAATCTTCTCATTGACACACCCCTCCCCCCCACACCTCTGGCCTGCACCCCAGTTTTCCTATGCAAAAATAAATAAATACAATCTATAAAAAAAAATAAACATCTTTATCATCTTTTCCCCTCCTAGTTATCGTCTGGTTAAGTATTAACAAAATTGCCATCCCTGCAAATAGCCTGTATTCTCTGGGAATTCATGATAAAACAGTTGCCTTTTCCTCTGCACATATTAATGCATTTCATATCTGCGATTGTTGTACTGTTAGCACATGAGACCAAAAGGACTATTTGTGACAAGACAATGTCAAAAGACCATGTGCTAAAAAAGACAATTCCTTCTGCATCCTATTGAAGTCCAGATTGCCCAGTATTCATTTATTGTTGCAAACAAGTAGCAGAGCCTGTAACTGCGAGGTGTTTGCAGCTTTCTCCTATGCTTCACTGTACTAACATAGAAATTTTCAAACGTACTGACGCTATAAACCCTCCTATTCCCCATTCATCTGTTTTGCTAGGGGTTTTCATAAACCTTTTTCTGTTTGTAAGACTGGCTTTGCAGTAATGAGACACTTAGATTTTGCATTTTCGTCCAGCAGAGATTGCTCAATCTAAATCAACTTTGTGGCTCTGCTTCTCCACACCCTGCCCCTTCACTTTCCTCATTACTGGCATGCCAGGAAATTACTTCTCATCAACAGTCTTTGCCCCCAGCTGGTTAATCAGAGGGGGCTCTTTTTATGGTTAATAAACTCTAAAGGCTGAGGGCGGCAAATCTACACCCTGGTGCCAGCTAATGAAGAGCCTCACATGAAAGCTTTTGCAAAGGGGATGGGCCTGGTACAAATGTCCTGGGATCCACGATTACTCACTCTTCTGCCACATGCTGCATAACAGATAGTAATGATTATTAATTATTTAAGCAAAGAACATGAAAGTCAAGACAGACAGCAGAGGGAAAAAGCTGCGCTCCAGGACCCTCTGTTGAAATCATGCTAATTAGCACAAATTAGAGAAACAAGGGGTATAACCAAGGTGCCACAGAAGTTTTAAAAATTCTCTACCACTACTGCCCCCCCCACAACAAGACAACTTAGGTCACACTTACATGACCTAACAATGGCTAGCAAACTTGCATTTGAGTATGAATTGGCTTCCACAGGCTCCTTTCTGTGAAGGCATATGGTGGGGGTGGGGGGTGACAGGAGGAGGCTCAGCCAGGTCTTCCTGGTTCTGCTGAACCCTGAGTGTCCCTGGAGAGATGTCTTCTTGTTCTCATGCAGTAAAGATTCTGAAAGCCTGGAGTTGAAGCTCCCCTCACCTTGAACTTCTTTTCTTTGTACTGAAATCTAGGAGATTTGCACTTCAAATTTCAAACCTGATGTCCTTCCACTTAGGCTTTAGGGTCTCCGGATCTATCATGGATGGTTTCTCCCTTTATAAAGTCGGACACTATTTAAAAAGGAGCCAGGGCCTCCCTGGTGGCACAAAGGGTCAAGTCTCAGCACTATGAAGCTATCAGCAGCCCCCTGAGTTGGATCCCCAGCCAGGGAGCTGACCCATAGGGCGCAGCAGACCCCTCCTTCTCCCCGCTGCTCCCCTCAGCAGTGTATTTCAGTGGATCCGCCTGTTCTGCTCCCCACTCTGTCTCTGGGGAATCCTCTCACACCGCCGCCCCCCCTACCTCTGGCCTGTGTCCCAGTTCTTGTCTGCATAAGTAAATCTTTAAAAAACAACATTCAGTTTTCAGTCCAAGAGTAAGGAGAATTACTGAAAAGTGGAAAGATGTGGGTGGCCGGATTTGTATTTATAATAGCTAGCTCTGGGCAGTGTATTAGCCAGCTATTGCTGCGTAACAAACCAACTCAAAGGTCAGTGGCTTAAAGTTTTCCTTTTTGCTCAGGGCCTACGGGTTGTCTACCTCAGGCTGTCTCCCCATACCTGCCGGTGTGGGTCTACCTCAAGCCTTGATTATGCCTCAGCAGAGGCTAGCTGCACATTGGGATTACATGTGCTCCGTCTCCTCATTCTCTTGGGACCAGAAGCTACTCAGGGCATTTCCTCTGACAAATGGCAGACTGACAAGACCCCCAAGCCAAACTGTGAAAGCACAGAGAAAACCTCTCCAGCAGTGATACCCAGAAACATTCCATCGGCCAAACCCAGTCATGGCCAAGCCCAAAACGGCAGAATAAGGAGGCACATTCACCTTAAGGGAGTGAGGTATGAATAGATCTGTTAATGCTCCAATGTATCAAAACAGCCACAATCAAGGCATTTCCCTTTCTGATGAAAACCAAACAAATGTAGCATCTATGGCTTTCCTCACCCTAAGCCACCTTGCTTTAGTCCCCCAACAACTGTTTTGATTTTCCCAAAATAGAACAATTGAAATAGAGGCATAGAGTCCTTGCCTCCATTTTTTTTTTTTTTTAAAAGCTGGGGATACCATGGTAATTTTTTTTAAAGATTTATTTATGCATACAAGAGCTGGGGTACAGGCCAGAGGTGTGTGTGGGGGGTGAGAGGATTCACCAGAGACAGAGTGGGGAACAGAACAGGCAGACTGAAATACACTGCTGAGGGGAGCAGCGGGGAGACAGGAGAGGTCTGCTGCGCCATGTGTGTTGCGCCGGGGATCGAACTCGTGCTGCAGAGGCTGCAGATGGCTTAGCTTTGTAGGTTGCTTCTTAACCCCCTGCGCCACCAGGGAGGCCCCCCCCCCCGATTTTTTTTTTATTGAGTGGATGTACAATCTGTAGGTGATCAGAAGCACCTGCTGTAACAGTGAACGGTTTTACAAGGTTTTGGACACAAGTTGATCCCCACTGGCCCATTCTACGTAAACCTTCAGCATGTATCTTCCTGTCAGGGCTGCCCCCACCTTGCTCAGGAATGCTCACGCCTCTGCCTGTTGCTTCAAGGCTACTAAGTCAACTAGGGGTTCCAAACGGAATGCAGAGAAGGCACAGGAGGTTCTCAAGCTATGATGGACGAGTCTGGTACATGCTACATCCTCTCATGAATATTCAAATGTTTTATTGTTTGAAGAGAAAAGAACATCTGTTTTTCCCCAAAGACCTGATTTCTTACTCTTGAGCTTATCTTTAAATGGTGTCCATCCTTTCCTTCCAGCCTTGCAGCTGGGTATGTAGTTACAGCACCAGTCCTGGGTCTTTAAGCAGCAGCTAGTCTCACTGTAGACATCAGTATTTTGGGTGGAGTATGAAGCTGAGGGGGGAGTTCATGTAACTCAGGGGCAGCCCTAGGGAGTGAAGGGAACTATTTTTAGCTGAACTGAAGTGGTAGTAATTCACTTAAAGATTCCAAAGGCTTCAGCAGTGTCTTGGATTGACTTTGCGTAGCTGGCCTGAAATAGCTCCAGCTCAGGGGTTAGATGGACAGAGGGAGGATCTCTGCTGGGAGATAAAAGGGTGCTTGGAGGGCTGATGGTGAAGCCGTGTCAGCTTCTCCCATGGCCCCAGCACAGAGCTCAGCATGGACATTTCTCCTCGTCTTACTAATTGGTGGCGAAGTACAGAGAGAACTGAATGGGACACTTATTTTGCTAATAAGTGGGAAAGTTTTCTTAGGAAAAGAGTCGACAGGCTCATAGAGAAGGCAGGGAGTCCTCCAGCACGCAGGTGGCACTTAAGACCTTTTAACAACTTTGGGTAGGCAATTGCTCTTTTCTTTTCTGAGTAGGAGACACAGAGAAACCAGACGCTGAAGGGGCTGCGGTGTCTGGCAGAGATAAAAGGACTTGTTTTACTTGTGTCCCACTTCTGCAACCAATGATGCCCTACTGTAGAGACCAATATTAGCTCAGGGCTCCCACAAAACCAGTAACACTCTTCGCTAGGATATCTTGGGCCATTGTAGTATCTCTTTAGCACAACTTACATCATTAAAAGGAAATAAAACAGAAAAAGTAATGTATCTCACCTCTCGGAAAGGAAAAGACAGACGGTAACAGAATTAGAGGCTTTTCCGACGTTGGGTACTCTTAATAATTTTATTTTGATTTTAATTTCCCATCACTTTTGATAACTAGACTGAACATACAAGCTTCCTTAGTCAAACCAAACACAATGTTTCCATTTTGATACTCTTAAAATGTGTATTTTAAGATTAATATTTTAATGAGGGCCTCCCCTGGTGGCGCAGCGGCTGAGCGCTGGGCTGCCAGGCTGCCCGCAGCCTCTGCAGCGCCGGTTCGTTCACTGGCCAAGGGCGAGGGTCCCACCAAAAAAAAAAAAATTTTTTAGTGAAAGTGGTATTTAGCTTTTACACAGTTCCTATGCGGTAGTTTCAAAGCAATTTTTACATTTCATAACCTTTCTTCACAAAATATCTACATGAATATTTGGAAGGCAATTTGACAAAACAGGACAAAAATAACTAAGAGTATAATGGAATTCAGACTAGAAATGAGGGCCCCTTGGCATACGGAGAACTTCAGGCTGGAGGAATGTGAGAAATGGCTCTGCAGGAAGGACCTTCTGGCCTTCCCTGAAGCGGCTTATGAACCCTAAGGTGAGAAGGGTCCTTCCTGTGGGGGAGGGGGAACTGCCTTTATCTCAGATGTGGAAACAAAGGGCCCAGGGAGGAATCTGAATGGTTATCTCTAAATTGCCCCAGGTTATACTCAGCTCACCTCTGTCCTATCAGACCATGCCCTGGGCAGCATCTAGCCTCAAGCCTGCATGGTACAGGCAGGTTTAGCATCTCTGTGGGTCTTTATCAACTAGGGAAGCCTCCCCCCTCCAGTCAGCAAAACTTCCAGTAAATGTGTATGCCTTTCACTTGCTAATCCTTTATTACAGGGGTCCCAGTTGAGAACTTAAAAGGTGAAAGTTTTTTTCCTCTCTGCAGGAATATTTGAATTTTCTCTCCATTTAGTGTTTGTCAAAAAAAAAAAAACTAACGCGTTTCAATAATATGCACTTCATAAGATTGATTAAAGGATGAGGTTAAAAATAGACAAAAGAGATCATTTAGATCAAATGCATTGTCAGGATTCTGTCCAAGAGTACTATTCATTACAGCATATAGAAGTATACCTGAAAAACTGCTTCTAAGGACATAGCTATTTGTGATAGAGTTAAATATTAAATGTATCTTTTTTTATGGTTAGGTCCATTTAAAACACCACTTTATTGTAAAATAAACTTGGTGATATAGCTGGGTATCTAAACCTCTTAATTATATCAACACTTAAGAGTCTTATTTAAGGAAAAAAAAAAGGACTCTAACACTCATTTCAGAAAATTTAACAAGCACCAAGTAATGTGTCTGGCATGTATCAGCACTCAGTCACTGATCCTACAATTAAGAGAGAAGGCAGATAGAAACATTCCCTCTCCCACATAGCAATAACTGTTAAGATTTTCCAAAAATGTTTTCCTCTTTCAAATTTTAAGACCAAATCCCCACCAGGGGAAAAGTTACATTTTGAGTTTTTCAAACCAAAAGGCCAGTGGACACAATCTGTTCAGTGCTTTTGTTATAGGGCAGCCCCGATACAAAACAGGGTGCCTGACTGTGGGTCCTCACCCGTGCGCTTACAAGGACTTCTCACTCCTCCACTGCGGGCACACACGAAAGGTTCATAAAAGGTTTATTGACCAGGGAAGGGCAAGTGAGGAAATGGACAGCTCAGGGAGAAAAGCGGGAGACAAAGTCTTAAATGCATCCTACCCGACCCGCCGATCTGGAATCCCAAAGGGCACTGAGAGCTGGCCGCGAGCCGGGAGCTGGGAAGCCGGGGGGCGAGGGAGAGCGCGAGCCCCCCAAGGCCCACGTGTTTGGTTTTTATACCAACCCTGGCTGCTGAACTCCACCCTCAGGTCCCAGCCACCTTCCCTTGGGTGGTGACAGGATTGTCTTTCCCAATGTCTTGATGGCTTTGGTCTGGAGCGGGGGTGGAGTCCACAAAGCCTGCATGGAATTAGCTCAGGACATCCTTTCCCCCTAACAATTTGATTGTAACAAACTAATGTCCTGTTCTGGCAAGAGTGGCTGTGGGAGGCCACTGGCCAGTCCAGCCCCAGCAGGATGCAAGCTCAGGGGCAGGCCTCTCTCCCACCCTTCATTTCTCCTCATGCTCACAAGTTAAAGACAGAGCACACCTGTAGACACTCTGCTACATGGAGTTCTGCTGGTGTTACTTTCTTGCACACCACACCTCCTTCTGGACAAGATGGAGTGGGGGGACCAAGGCTAAGGACTGAGATTTTGCCTGTTTGCTCCCAAAGAACAAATGGTCCTTTCCCGAGTAGATGAAACAAAATATTTAAATAAATAAGTATAAGCTCAGAGCTTTATGAACCAAATATAAGATGCAATTCACCACACCTAGAATGAACTTGGGATAGAATGTGAGATGCTGACAGTAATGTATATGTATGTTTTTAAGATGAAGTGGGAAAACCACCACATTTTCTAAGATGATGGTCAAATCATAGAGTGAACATGATCAGAAATTACCTACTCCAGGCCAAACATTTGTTTGTATCTAAATGACCTATCTGTTGGCCATCATTGAGGGTATATCTGTCCTTAGTTTTTAACTCATCCAGGTTTATGAGTATTGGAGGAACAATGCTAGGCCTGAAGGAAGCAGGTTTTCACCCAGCGAAAAAAATCATTAAATTAAAATACACCTTCCAGAAAGAACAGCCCCCTGTCAAAAAGGAACAGCTGATCTACTAAATCATTTTGAAGTGAGCAGACATAATTAAGATAACTTCAACCCTTAAAGCATGTACTGAAATTCTGACTACAACACAAAATCAGGTTTTCATGGGAAGGTTTCAACATTTCCAAGCCAAGGCTAGAAGTTGGGGCAAAGGATCTGTGGTAGACATGCCCTTAGATAGAACACTTAGAGCATCATCTTCCTCTTTAACTCAAAAGACTGGTGGCTCTTCTTGATCTTTATAGAAAATAATTTTGTTATTTTTCATGGAGTCTATTGTCTGAGACTCTAGGGAACGTGATCTTCGCAGGAAAAACACCCAGCACGAGAGCCTCTGATCTCTCCACTTGGTCCTCTGCGTGGAACAGCAAGGCCTCTGCTGCGAACTCAGAACGTCACTGACCCCTTGTATTTGAGGCCCCTTGAGAGTTCTGTTCTCTGCACATTGAAATAGTGTGAACGGGCAGAGGGATTTCAAAAAAAGTCAGGAAGCCAAAAGGCCACATTAGAGGGGAATATCTTTGAAAAGTCACATTTTTAACCTGCTTTCTGTAACTTAATAAAAATATTAAATACTAGTTTCTCCAGTTTCTGAAATCTTTTCATTCCAGGGCCAGACAGACTGGAAGCAATTACAGCTTGTTCATGGGGGTTTGTGGGAACATTGACAGTTTTAATTTACATATTAATGCTGGAAAACATTTTGAGAGGCAAAGACAAGCATTCTTTGGTCTTAGTAATGAATAGAATAGGGAAAAAATGGGCAGGAAAGTGGTTGAAAAGCTCTAGGCAAAATGGTCTGGGTTTATTTTTTCTGAAATGATTTCAAACTATATCCATCATTCACTGTAATAAGATACGTTTTAATGGTGGAGTTGAACAGCCTTTTATTTTGCTAAAGATGACCAGTCCCTGGCGGCTTGGCTGAGTGTCTTCAACAAAAGGCCTAGCAATCAAAGTTAACAATTCATCCATCCCAGCTCTAATTCTTCCCTGGGAACAACTCCTTCTACCACTTGGTTTCTTCCTCTGCCACCCACCTAGAATCCTTATCTTACCACTCACAGGATAAAAACAAAGCACTGAAACAGAAGAATTGTTTGAAATTATCAGATTTCATTAAATAGCTTGGTCGGACACTTGCCCACTAGAATTCTGCTTCAACCCCAGTTCTTTGAAAAAGGCAGGGCAGGAATTCTTTTCACTAAAATATCAGCTTGACCCAGGATGTCATAAAGTGAGCTACCTTAGCATCAGTTATTGCAGTCTGAGACCTCCCAAGAGGTCTAAAAAGAAAAACCAAGCCAAGATTAAATATAGCCAAATACAGACAGGAAGACACAGACTGAAAGTTAGTTATTAACTATAGTTGCATAGAATATACTCACTTTTCACTTTTCTGAATTAAATGCAGAACTTAGGAAACAAACCATACTGAATGGTGCTTGAGAGAGAGCTGTTAAATGCTCGATTAGCTCCAATGCAAAACTTCCTTCTGCGATCAGGGGGGGAATGCACAGTAGTCCCATGTGGTTAGCAGACCCTACTATTCCCATTGACCAGAAGAGGAAAATGCAGCTCATAAAGATTAAGTAACCCACGGACGGCCATCTGGTGATGAGGGACAGTGTCTTGGTAGGTACTGCAAACTTGGTCACTTTTAAATAAAGACTAATTTAAAATTGAGCACTAGTTATAATTTATAAAATCAATGTGATTTTATGTCATTAATGGCAAAATATTTTGTAGATGTTGGCCTAACAGAAAGTTTAAGGGAAACCAAAATTAAGGACTCCAGATTCATGTAGGCCCCTTTCAAATACAAATGATTCCTAATTTTCCTCACCTACTACTGGAGGAAAAGGGGGAATGTAGCTATGGCTGAAAACAACAACAAAACTCACAGCAGTTCCATTTCTAGGTATATACCTAAAAGAACGGATAACAGGTATTTAAACAAATACTGGTACACAAATGTTCATAGCAGCGTTATTCACAATCGCCAAAAGGAAGGAAAAAACCCAGTGAGAGAAGTGGATAAATACAATATTGAGTTCACACAAAGGAATATTATTCAGCCATTAAAAGGAAAGAAGTTTTGATACACGCTATAAAGTAGATTAACCTCAAAAATACTATGCTAGGGGCCTTCCTGGAGGCGCAAAGGGTTAAGCACTGCACTATGAAGCAATCCGCAGCCTCTGCAGCACGAGTTCAATCCCTGACTGGCCAGGGAGCTACCCACATGGCGCAGCAGACCTCTCCTGCCTCGCCTGCTGCTCCCCTCACAGTGTACTTCGGTCGATCTGCCTGTTCTGTTCCCCACTCTGTCTCTGGTGAATCCTCTCACCCCCAGCATCTATGGCCTATACCCAGCTCTTGTATGCATAAATAAACAAACCTTTAAAAAAATACTATGTTAAGTGAAAGCAGTCTAACATAGAAGGTCACTGTGTTGGTTCCACTTACATGAAAATAGCCAGAATAGGAAAAGCCGTAGACAGAAAATGAGACTAGTGTTTGCTGGAGGGAAGTGGAGGGGGTGGGGAGTGGCTGCTTAGGGGCTTTGGGGTCTCTTTTGAGGGTGCTGAAAATGTTTTGCAACTAGATAGTGGTGTTAGTTATACAACACTGAGAAAGTACTAAATACTGATGGATCATATACTTTAAGATGGTAAATTTTCTGTTCTATGAATTTTCTTCAATTAAACAAAAACCCTCACAAAATAACGAAATGACAATTGGCCATGAAGCCCTAGATGAATAGCACGTAAGATGCTTTTTCTTGGTGTGTCACAATTTCATTGTGAGCTTTTGACCATCATTAACTGATATATAAAAAATTATCCACTGAAAGTTCCAAATAAGGCATTAATGTAGCTGAGGTGCCCTAATTGCGTCCAGTTGGCAGAGCACCTAGTAGAGCTGACAGCATACAAGAAGCTTCCGCTTTTAATTTGCATAAAATGCAAAGAAAAGGAATATTGAAAATACATGAAAGAAAATAAAGTGGCCGGAGCCTCAGGAATTAGCTCACACGCACACCCACGGGCAAAACTAGCTACTTGAGCACGCAGAAAGATGTGAGCATGCAGGCGAGAACCCTGCTTTTCCGTGTAACTTATTTTGTGTTTCTCCAAAAGCTGAAGAGTAAATAGTAGCTTAGCTCCAGCAACCTCCTGGTTTCAGGAGAGGTCACACGCGGGGAGGCGTCTAGCTGCCAATTCCAATTGCTTCCCAGGAGAAACAACACAGGAGGTTAAGTTACTTCAGGAGACTCTCAACAGGGCGCCCACTGTTCCAAGCTCAACACTCAGAGACACAATGGGCCCCATTCATAGGGAGACCTTACGGGCTGGAGAATGGTCCCTTCGTGGCAATTTTTTGCTGGGACATTGAGTTTTCATAAACATGGACTTCCACAAACATGTAAAAACTTTTTTTAAACAGCACAGAAGAAATAAAATTCAATGGACATTGACCGGAGAGTCGGGACACCTGAGTCTTGGCCCTCGCACTGACTCTTAGATGACTTTATGTAAGTCCCTTGCTTTCTCCGAGCCTGTTTCCTTGTTTGTAAAATGAAACTATTTCTATGAGCACTTAGAATTCTAAAATTCTGTGACCACATGAGGTTTGTTGATGGAGCTATACTGTTCATCCCAACAGGAAGGGGTAGATTATGAACAGAAAGGAATCGTTAGTTCGTAACTTTTCATTGAGTACCAGCATTTAAGAACAAGGAGCCTTGATAAAAAGAAGCGGAGAAACCGTTTTCTGTTCTCGCTCTTAAACAACAAATCACAGTAAGGGTCGGTGGGTGCTGTCACCCCAGCAAACCCAGGATACCTGAGACCCCCCAGAAGGATGACGAACCATCAGTACACTGTCACCTTTTCTTAGATTATTATGCACTTCAAGAATCTCTTGCTTCCTTTTCAATGACTCAAAATCCCCAGAAGAAAACATCATTTACAACAAAAATGCTATCAAAGTTCCAAGCTTCCACACCACGTCATTTTTTTGTTTTTTCGACCTCAAAACTGGCCAAAGCAAGAACTTTGTCTCCAGAGCCTAAGGAGAAAGACACATGATAAACAGAAAGGTCATGTCAAAAGTATTGACAGTTCCAAGAGAAGAGGAAAATATCTATCACAGAAATATTAAAACAGAGAATAAAATCAGATCCTATCATCTGCCATCATCCCTAAACCTGCCCCATGCCACCCCAACATCCTCCCCTACACAAAGAACTCAGCTACATAGGAGGACTTATTAGTTATCCTAGTTTTAAGTATGTGATAGAAAATACTTCATATTCATAGTTGCAGCTAGTTGATAAATATTTTTAAAAACTGACTTATTATATCACTTATTAAAAAGTATGGGGAAATAAGACCAATTTGTATTGGAATTTATGATGAAAACAATTCTGATTTTACCTCTAAACTCATGAAAAGGTTATCATGTTATCTCACCCATGCTTTCTACCAAGCTGGAACAGTAACGCATGTCAAACTTTCAGAAGTTCAAGGGTACTCACCAAGATCTGTAGAGACCTTCTCAAACTGGCTGAGTATAGCACCTGCATTTGCTGACAAGAAGGCCTCATCATCTGCTGTCAGCTAAACAAAACAAAACAAAGCCCAGCCAAGTGGGCTCAGCTGTTCCAGGACCACGGTTAAGATGATCTCAGGATCACAAACTTGATCACAGATCAAGAAGTTCTGTATTAAATATTTCACACTTTTTCTTTATTAAATTAAACACTGGTACCTTCTCTCCAAGTTTCCTGAGAGCTGTTAGTATCTCCACTTTCTGTTGAGTATATAGGTCTCTCTCTAGTTTTCCCACCATGAGATCTCTGTCCATCTATAACAGATTAATACAAAGCATATGCTAAGTTAAAAACATATGCTAAGTTAAAAAACACAAAAATTCAGCTTTTCAGATCTGCTTCTTGAAAAATGGATCCTCTAGCTGATTAATATTTGAAGAACTATTGAGACATAAACTATGCAAAATAAACATGATAGAAATGTTACTATAAGTTCTAATAAATCTTAACGCTATCATAATCATTATCTTGTAAACTCTACTAAGGAATTAGGAGGTTAACAGCTCCTTTAGAGAGGCCCTATCCTGTAAGAACTCATTAAACGGAAGTGTGGTGTACAGACTTGATGAGCTAAGTAGTATCAGATCTCCTAGAACTTTAATTATCATCTCTAACACCAGAAATACAATAGCCTGTATTATGCATTGGTATTATTCAAGGTATTTACACATGTTACACATAATATGGTTTTACACATATTACTTCATTTAATTCTCACAACTACCCTAAGAGGTAGGAACTATAATTATCACCTTTTTTTCAGATGGGTAAACTGAGGCATAAAAGGCTGAACAAAATAACTTGCCCAAGGTCCCATATCTCCATAGTGAAGAAGAGGTACAAATCCAGTCAGTCTGACCCATGTCCTTGCTCTTAGCCACTATGCTACTGAATCAACAGTGGCTGCAAGTAACTTGTTATGTTGTTGTTTTAAAAAAAATTTTTTAAAGATTTATTTGTGCATACAAGAGCTGGGGTGCAGGCCAGAGATGCGGGGTGAGAGGATTCACCAGAGACACAGTGGGGAGCAGAACAGGCAGATGTACTGAAATACACTGCTGAGGGAAGCAGCGGGCGTATCAGGAGAGGTCTGCTGTGCCATATCAGTCACCTGCCAGGCTGGGTATCGAACTTGTGTTGCAGTGGCTGAGGATAGTTTCATAGTGCTGTCTTAACCCCTTACACCATTAGGGAGGCCCCTTGCAAGTAACTTGTTAATGCCCTGATAATATTCTCAAACTGTAAACAGATGTCCTGAAGTATCAGGTTTGTGAAGATGTTTGAAATTCTTAGATGAGAAAGGACACAGATGCATAAAGCAATGAATTCCAGATGCAATTTCAGGTCAGGGCTCCAGAAGGAAATTGTGTTACCCTGAAGGTAGACCCCAAGCAGATGGCGTTGGCATGCAGTTTAAACTGCCACATTCGTTATCCACCATAGTACGCCAAAGACTACTTTTGTCAGAAAACTATAGATGGTGGCTCTAAAATCCACTGGCCATTTTTATTTTAATAAGACTACTTTTTAGAGTAGTTTTACTGGGTCACATTAAACTGAGTTCTCCTTCTCCCATTCATGCATAGCTTCCCCATTACAAATATCCACACCAGAGCGGTACACATGTTACAGCTGATTAACTTGCACTGACACAAGACAGTCACTCCACTGCTTACATTAGCATTTACTAATGATGTTGTACATTCAACTGACCAGCTTTGAAATGTCATAATGAGCACATTCATAGGCTGGGAAAACAAACACACACAGAAGTCAGATCAACTTGAAGAAACTTCACCTCTGCTAGCCTTGTCCGGAGCTGACCTGGTTGTTTCTTGGCAAACAATCTGATGACCTCTGGGGTTTTAAAGGCCTGGCTGATAGCCGCCTGGATAGCCTAGCAATACAAGAAAGTCAAAATTAAACAAAAAATTCCAAAGAATCAGATACTGTAATACTTGATTGATGTATCTTCAATTATTAATAGGTCTTCTTTGTTCATCAAACCTGTTAACAATTTTAGTTCCCATGTGCCATTTCTGACCACATAGCTGAAGTCAAATACATAGCTAAATAAAGCACAGGAAGCATATACATTTTTATCCATTAAATAGACATCTAGAAATTAATCCCCCAAAAGGATACATTTTCTATCTTAAATAGACTTACAAAAATAAAATAAGCTATGTAGACAATGTAATTAACTTCTGCTTACCAGTTGCATTCCACTTAATTCATCTACCAAAGTCATATTTCCAGACATAATTTTCTTTAGTGAATCATTAAATTCACTTAGTTGCTCCAAAGTTTCCTTTTTGGTCTCTTCATATTCATCTGCATCAAGTTCCTCTCTGAAGGGTAGTAAACATTGTAAGAGAAAAAAACAGAGCTCTAAGTGAAAAAAACTCAATCAGTATTTTGTGAGGAAAAGGCTGAAATACCAAAATGCAATTAATGATGGGTTTGTTCACATATTAGTAGTAGGGGCTTTTTCCTGCAACATAGTTACTTCGATGATTAAACTTGTCTTGTACCAAAATGAGGCACACAACCAACCACATAGTAACTTTTCTTTTAAGCAATCTGTGAATCTATTGTACAACCTTGGACCAGAGACTGAAAGAAATCAAGACTCCGTTTCTTTATCTACAGGCTGTAGCTAATAGTAGTATCCACATTATAGAGTTGTTCTGAGCATTGAAGGAGATAAGGAAAGTGCTCAGCATGTAACAGGGAGCTGACAAATAACTGCTGCTATCGCCAATCATCATCATCAATGGAGGGAAAAAATGTGGTGTACCCTGAAATACAACAAAATATAGTACCTGTTCTCTAAGTAACCAGCTATTTTTAGTTACCAGCAAGACATTTATTAAACATTCGCTGCAAATAACAACAGCTACCACTTACTGAACACTGACTCTAGGCCAAATGTTATGGCACCTTCATTTGTAAGAAGGCTGTCAAATTACCTTTTAAAGATTTGTTTTTATTTATTTATGTATACAAGAACTGGAGTGTAGGTCAGAGGTGGGGGGTGTGTATGAGAAGATTCACTAGAGACAGAGTGGGGAGCAGAACAGGCAGATCTACTGAAATACATTGCTGCAGGGAGCAGCGGCAAGACAGGAGAGGTCTGCTGTGCTATATGGGTCAGCTCCCTGGACAGGGATCAAACTCAGGCTGCAGTAGCTGATGATAGCTTGATAGTGCTGAGACTTTAACCTCTGCACCACTAAGAAGGCCCCCCAAATTACCTTTATTAAAAAATTGTACTTGGAGGGCCTCCCTGGTGGCTTAGAGGTTGTCTCAGTGCTATCACCTCTATGTCCTGAGTTCAATCCCCAGCCAGGAAGCTAACACGTATATGGTGCAGCAAACCTTTCCTGTCTTGCCTGCTGCTCCCTGCAGCAGTGTATTTCAGTGAATCCACCTGTTCTGCTCCTAACTCTGTCTCTGGTGAATCCTCTTAACCCTGCTCCTCTGGCCTACACCCCAGTTCTTCTACACACACACACACACACAAAATTGTTCTTTGGGGAAAAAAAAAAAAACATGAACAATCCCTGTCCCTTGAGAGGGTAGGCCTGAAAACAAAAACCAGATGTTGAAGTAGTTCCTTATCATGTCGATACCAGGCAGGGTCGTTTTAAACACTGACGACAGGCAGATGTTATTATTTCCACTTCACATGAGAGAAAACGGAAACTTAAGGGGGTGAAGTGCTTTGCCCAAGTTCACATGCACTTAGTAATTAATCAAAAGACTTTTGCATCCCAGTCTTTAAGACTCCAAAGACTGCATGAGTTTATTTCTCCAACAGACAAAGCAACGTGAACACTACAGGACAGACCAAAATCACACCTGGACCTGCACCCATGAGCTTGTAAGCTAACCACGGAAACCAAAGTCCTTTAACAGCACAGCAGCATTAATCATAGAAAAATATAAATAAGCTACATTATAGTCAGAAGCATAGTTTATTATACATATATTTGAAGTATAAATTTACCTGCATTCCTCCAGATCTTGTAATTGCTGCATTAGTCTATCCAATTGTTCTTCTAAATTCTGCTTTAATTTGCTTGTTTCTGTCTTTCCTCTGGAAGCCATTTTAATCTCTAAGTAGAACAAAAACCCACACACACAGTATATATTGGGTAATTTGAAACAAGTCAACATGCCAGTGCAATTTAAAATAGGCTACATATACTTTTTTTTTAAAACGATTTTTATTATTTTTTTTTAAAGATTTATTTGTATTTATTTACACAAGCACTGGGTACAGTCAGAAGCGAGGGAGGGCCCGCCATGTGGGACCCTCCTCCGGTGGCAGGGGAGCAGCCGGGGATTGAACCGGCGCTGCAGAGGCTGCGGGCAACCCAGTGCTCAACCGCTGCGCCACCAGGGAGGCCCCAAAGCTACATATACTTTTTCTGAGCTACAGTAGGGAAAGATGCTATGCAAATAAATCTCAATTTAGATATAATAGTTTAAGCTTAATAGTAACACCTCACAAAAATGTGTGGCAATCTTCTTGACAAATTTAATTAGAAATCTTCACTATTCGCCTTTTATTTTTAGTAAATTTGATAAAAATACAGATTTATAAAAATATATCAAGTGTGACTTTGCTTTACAAAAAATTTATTTTAAGATTCTTTTTTATTTTTGTTAAGTATATACCAGGACACTCCTAGTATTATCTTGTTGGGCTCATGATTTACTTAATGACTTGTGGGCATGAAAATCTTTTGATATGATTATTTTCTTAGGAAACTGCCCATTTTCCTACTGAATTATCTTCCGCTTATTGATTTCTATAACAAGGTAGGAAACCTTTGTAATTATGTTGCGAATACCTTTTCTCCTGACTTTAAATTTATGGTGTTTTTGTCATAATAGATTATTATAGATTATTATTTTTAATGGTCAGACCTATCTTCTCCTTTAAGTCTTCTCAGTTTTGTTTCCCTGGAAGGCAGGTCACAACCATCTCAAAATTTAAAAAAAAATAGGCTTTTATGGATTTTTTTTTTAAATTTAGCTCTTTAAGTCACCTATAACTTTTTTGGTTAATTCTATGAAGTTGGGGGTCTAACTTGTAGTTTCTTTCAAATGAACAGCCAATTGCCCCAATAAGGTTTATCAGTAAGTATTTATTTATACCATCTTTATTGTAAACCCAGGTTCATGTCTGTCTCACTGACTAAATTCTCCTCCTAAGGCATAACCTCAAATTTTAATTATTATAGCTCCAGAGCTGGTGCATATTAATAACTGATAAGAAGCTGCCTTTATAATTGTGGGTTTTTGGGTTTTTTAAAAACAATTCTTGGCTATTCTTGCATATTTTCCCTTCTAGTTGAATTTAAGAATCAGTTTGTCATGTTCCATTAATAGTCCAATTAAAAATTTGACAGGAATTACATTAAAATTACAGATTAATACAGAGAAATTTTAATTCTCCTATCGAGTAATTCACCTCTCCATTTATCTAGGCTTTCTTTCATGATCTTTAGCTTAAAAAGATAAGTATTATAGTCTTAAACATTGACTGTTCTTAAATGTTTTGTATTTTTTGTTAAAATTAGAAATAAGGTTGTTGTTGGTAAAATTTCTGACTATTGCTGATGTAGAATAAAGCTATTGGTTTGGCCTGTGGATGCTGCGTATTTACCTTAACATTTATTGCATGTATGTTTTCCCATTTATGAAAATTAAACTTACATTCTGTTCAGGAGCCACATTTTGTTATATATTTGGTATCACCATCACCAAAACCTAAAACCTAGTTTAACTTATTAAGCATCTTTAATTATCCTACAATTAATCATTATTAGATGATTTGATGTGTGAACTTCAACGAAAAGGATTCCCTATATTATATTCAAAGTAGAACATAATCAACAAAAATTTATTCTTACTATGGTATCTTTTAAAATTGGCTTAAATCATCTATAAGCATTAATCATAGAGAAATATAAATAAGCTACATGATAGCCAGAAGTGTAGTTTATTATGGCTATATTTGAAGTATAAATTTTCCTGGAAATACCCATGTCAGTTTTTAAAAACCAGTTGAATTTCCCAGTGAAAATCAAGGCAAATCTAAGCTAAAACTAAAAGTGTCTGGTTAGGCTTAATTTCCTCCAGTCTAACTACAACGACGTACTTACTTTTCCAAACCATGCCCTGCACTTCGTCCTTCTCTTCTTGAGCCTGCATTGTCTCCCTACCTATCAAACTCAAGTCCTCCATTCTTTAAGGTTCAGTTAAATTTTCACCTTCATTAAGGCTTCCCTGGCTCTCTCCCAATCATTAGGATTGTGAGTTCAGAGTAGGGGTTTTATCTTTCCTTATATACTTAGCAAAAAGCTAGGCAGACAGAAAGTACTGGGAAAATAATTGGTAACTAAATACTGAGAACTGACTGCTTTTCCCCCAGTTTTCCACTTCTTATTCTCTAGTTAGCACTTATTTTCTATCATGAATGATATGTGGCTTCACTAGAGCATGTTTGCCTATGTTTCTTTCCAGACTGTAAACTCAGAGCAGAAAATAAATCTGATTCCCCTTTTGTCCTCCTCAGCACTTAATACGGAATAGCTATTCAAAAACTGGGTGAAGCGTACAAAAGCACCGCACATTTTAAGGAAGTAAAGTTATTCTACATAAATTCCACTTTTTAAAAGTTATTCTACATAAATTTCAACTTTAAAAGCGGATGTACAGTGAGATTTATTCCCCAAAGAGTAACTCGTTGGCACCACCTAGTATTCAGTGGAAGTGGTGCACCTTTTCCAAAAGTACGAATGGCTCTGAAAAGCTGATCTAGAGTGGAAGGGATTTATTCACTCTCACCTGTCTCTTAGTCCTCTGCACCTCCAGTTCTTGAAGTTCCAAATGTCACAAAATTGAGGAAGACGAAACTGAGCATCAGGACAAGAGGGTCAAAGTTTAAACCACCTGGAGGTGGGTGGGGCTGGCTGGTAAAAGGAAGCCCGTCCACAAGCAGTTTTACTTACTATTATAACTTGGCCTAAGGCAGTCCAGATAAATTCACTTAGTGCGACTGAGGGTGTCACAGAGGAAAACCTCGCACCCGGACGCGCCGTGGGGCAAGCTGTCACACCCAGAACTACGGAAAAGGGCGGGCAGAGAGCACACCTATCCCCGGCTGGTAATGAGCGGCAGCGTCCGGACCTCAGGCCTCCGCTGGGGTAAGTCAGCACCAGGCCCCCAACCGAAACCTCATCTTTAGGGGGAAACTGGAAGCGCCCGCTCTAGGGTCCCGCGGCGCCGGGCTCCACTAGGCCGCGGGGCCGCCAGAGGTCGCGGGGAGGCGCCGGCCCCGGAACTCCTGCCCTCCCACCCTGGACAGACACCGGACAAGCCCCGCAGGCCCCAAGTTCCCTCTCTCCCCCTCCGCCCGCCGGTCAACCCACAATTGGGAGGCAGGGGCCCCGCCTACCTGGGGGTCAGGGGGACACACACGGGCGGAGCACTTCCGGCGTACACGCACTTCCGGCCTCCTGACCAATGAGAGTGCGTTTCCGGGTTCGCTGCGCCGGCGGTCCGGGCTGTCGCTTGTCTCCTGGAGAATTGGACCGCTCGGCCCTGAGGACGTGCACAGTAAGCCCCGCACCCGAGCCTCTGAGGACCCTCATTGGGGGACTCGACCCCTTTGGTCTCAGGCGTAGGAGGGTGCGAGATGTTGAGGTCTTAAGGGTCAAACAGTGGTCCCCGAGGCGAGGTCATATTCAAGTTTGGGGCAAGGAGTCTTGTCCTTCCTGTCGTTCTGTGGAACCGAACACCTTGGGAAACTTGCCTCTGGCCTAAGGAGTAGGTAGAGTCACCCTGAAAAAAAGCTTCCTGGCGATGTCTTGGGGGCTGTCACGCTTGAGCTTGGCCAGGTTGGTTGGAGGGGAGGAGGAGGAAGACCTCCATCCCGAACGACTTGTTTTTCCTCTGAAATTATTTACAAATCTTGAAAAGACCAGATCCAACTTCTGGGGGGTGGGTGGGGAGCAGTTGTATTCATGCCCCTCGAGAAGAAGACAGCTAGTGGTTGGGCAACACTCTAAAAGTTACTTAGAAATTGTGTGGAAGCCGTGTTCTGATCTACCCAGCCCACCTCCTTGGAGAATCTGTTACAGAGCATCCCGGATATAAAACGGGTTCCCTGGCTGTGGGTCCTCACCCGCGCACTTGAAAGGGACTTCTTAATACTCCAGGCACACACAAAAGGTTAATAAAAGGTTTATTTACAAGGGAAAGGGAAATGAGGAAATGTACAACTCAGGGAGAAAATAGGGAAATAAAGTCTTTAATGCGTCCTACCTGATCCGCCCGAGTATGGAATTAGCTTTAGGACATCCTTTCCCCCCTAACAAATCCATACAACAACATTAGGGTTTAGGGGCTGTCGTATTTCAGAGATCTTTAAAGTCAATTCTGTTTCAGCCACCCAGGACAAACGTTCAGCTAAGATAACCGTAGAACTCCAGCAGAATGAATTATTTCTCTCAGTTCTGGATGATCACAGACTTCCTTTCTTGTTACCATAAATTGTTTTTCAGGGTTACAATTTGGATGTGAAACCGTTATTCTAGCCCAGCGTTGAGAAGACTGTTGACAGCCAAGTTGGAATGGTTCCAATTGCCTGCCTTGTAAAACGCTTCAGACTCACAGATTCTGTTTTGTAAAAGTAAGTGACTCATGTAAATGCAACGATCTCTAATTGTTGCTATGAGACTGTGTATGGAAGTGTCAACATTTTGAATAATGTAAAACTCTCAGTAACAGGTAGTTAGGATCAGTGCTAAACAAAACAATACTTAAAACTGTACTCCCTTCTTTCAGCATTTGAGGAACTTGCTTGCTAAGTTTAGGACAAGTCAATTCGAATGTGGAATGAAGGTGGGAGCATGCAAGGTTCTCCAACTAGCTAGGGAAAATGCTGGGTGAAACTTGAGTGATTAACACAAAGCCAAACTCTCTATGTGAACCTCTTTTAAACATCTACAGATAGGTAACTTGTACCATTGTGAGTCTTGTGTAATGGTTAAGAGCTTGAATTTTAGAGCCAGGGGTGTTATACAGTGAGATTTTTTTTTTAAGATTTATTTATGCATTCAAGAACTGGGGTACAGGCCAGAAATGTGGGGGGGGGGAATGAGAGGAGACAGAGTGAGGAACAGAACAGGCAGATTGAAATACACTACTGAGGGGAGCAGCGGGCAAGTCAGGAGAGGTCTGCTGTGCCTTGTGGGTAGCTCCCTGGCCAGGGATTGAACTCATGCTGCAGTGGCTGTGGATAGCTTCATAGGTTGTGTCTTAACCCCTTGAGCGACCAGGGAGGCCCCTGGCCAGGGATCACTCAGGCTGAAGTGACTGGTAATAGCTTGTAACACTGAGACTTTAAACTCTGCGTCATCAGGGAGGCCCGTAACTTTGATATCTAGAGCATGTTAAGCACCTTCTCTCAGCATTCATTTAAAAAGGGCAGGAGGGGCCTCCCCAGTGGCACAGCAGGTTGAGCACAGCGCTGGGAAGCTGTCCGCAGCCTCTGCAGCGTGGGTTCAATTCCTGGCAGGCCAGGGAGCTACCTACATGGCGTGGCAGACCTCTCTTATCTCGCCTGCTGCTCCCCTCAGCAGTGTCTTCAGTCCTTCTGCCTGTTCTGCTTCCCGCTCTGTCTCTGGTGAATCCTTACCCTCTCGCACCTCTGGCCTATACCCAAGTTCTTGTATAAATAAATAAATCTTAAAAAAAAAAGGGCAGGAGCGATAATAATATTCCCTAGTTTGTTGGCACATTATTAATATTACATGAATGTCTAGCATGTTGCTTAGGAAAAACTCAATGAATGTTATTATCATCATCATACTTAAATAGCCATAATTGGATCTATTTTTATGAGAAACAGGCTCTTCCAAAGTGAATGAGGGAACGTATTTCCATTTAGTGATGAATACACAAAATGAGGATTCCATAAGAAGGAAGCCTGTAGTTTTCTGTCCCTCTGTTGTCAATATCCCACCCCCAACTCATCCTCAAGCAAACACTGATCTGCCTTCTATTGTTACAGATCAAATTACCTGTTCTAGAATGTCATAACTGGAATCATCCCATGTGTACTTTTTTTGTGTCTGGCTCTTTTCACCCAAAATAATGTCCACAGGATTTGTCCATGCTATTTTTGTCAGCAGTTCCTTTTTGTTGCTACATAGTATTCTATCATATCACTTTTCTACTTTGCTTATTCACTTGCCTCTTAACATTTGAGTTGTTCCAATTTTTTGCCTGGTATTTATAAAGTCAAACCATATAGTTCTTTCAGTGGAGGTATGTTTTTATTTCTCCCCATTATTTTGATATCTCACATTTGCATGGGTTGAAACTGCAATTAGGTAGGAATTAAGTCTGGGTGGAGCCCAGCATGAATGACTTTACTTGGGGGCTTGTTTTCCTTTTTTTAACAGTACATATACCCAACATTTTGCTTATAACTTCAGAGAGATATCCCTAAAACCCAGGCCCCAGATGAAGAACTCCTAAAACAAAGCATCCTCCCAACATAGATGCTCGACAAATGTTCCTTGACCTCTGAGTGAATGTGTATTATATCTAAGAATGTTGTTAGTTCTCAAGGGAGTATTGCTGATTGTGGTTGTCTAAGTTATGAGGGAACTAAAATATAGCACCATTTTAGAATTTATAATTTTCTCCTGTATCAGAAAGAGCATAACTTATATTTCGTAAGATATTAATAGCACAAAATACATTAATGTTTCTTAAGTTAGCTCTGGTGAAACCAGATTTGGTTTTGGAAGAAGTGTGGTAAAACCATAAAAATAAATGAAAATTTTGTTTCATAGATTATGGATTCATTAAACACTGATTCAGGCTATGTTTACCAATTAAAAAACAATTTTTAAAAAGAAACAATTTCATTTTTTTAAGTTACGGTGAGAATGTTGCTTAATTCCAAGATACAGAACAGCCAGCAGCCTTGGTTTTAAGCAGCAACCTCTTACATTTAGAAATAATCAATTAAAAATTTGCAATTAGTGAAAAGCAGTTGGATTTTCTATGTATTTTGAAGGTGGAGCCAATGTGATTTTCTGATGTGTTGTATGTAAAAAAAAAAAAAAAGTAAAGGCATTAGGATGATTTGAGGTAGTTGACCTCAACATCTTGAAGGATAGAGCTGTATCAACTGAGATATTCAGGTAGATCAGATTTGAGGGGCAAAATAAAAGTTCAGGAAAAAAACTTCCAATGGAAATACTACCTTGAGGTAAGTTGATACTTATCTGACAACTTAATATTTAGCTGATGAGGTCTAGAAGATAAAAGGCTCTGTTTTTTTGTTATTGTTTATTTTTGTTTTTTTGCATAGAAGAACTGGGGTGTAGGCCGGAGTGCAGGGGGTGAGAGGATTCACCAGAGACAGAGTGAAGAGCAGAACAGGCGAATTCACTGAAATACACTGCTGAGGGCATCAGCTCCCATTTAAAATACCTGAGTCTGCATATACAGAAAAAATGAAAAGACAGCAATTGACTGTCATGAGGCAAAAGGTCATTTAACCCAGTGGAGGAGATGTTGATGGCATTCACTATAAAATTTCCCGCCTCATTCTGAAAGAAGCAATCAATTCACTTTGTTCAAGTTTGCAATCTGAAGCACCGCCTTCTTTGGTGAAACTAAACATTTGTTCATTGCTAAGATTTGTATTTCCTTCTGTCTTTCCCATCTTCTCTACCAAGCAACCTTCCAGCTCATGCTACAAATGCTACTTCATCAAAACAAAAAAGGAGGTTCAGAAAGTCAGGGTAATGATCTGGAAGGTAATTAACAGGAGATCTTTATTTGGGGTTAGTTTGGTTGTAGTATCAAGCCTGTGGTTTTGGTTGAGCTATTCCTTTTTATCTACTCCCAGTGCTTGTTAATACTTAAAGACAGCTTTCTTGCAAATAATTGGTTTAGATGTACTTCCTGTTGTTGAAACTCTGATGTTCAACTGGCCTTTTCAGGCAGGGGTAACAGGAGGAGATGGTCATATGCTGGCTGAAGCAGCTTCAGGTGACAGTTCTACTGGACACGTTCAACCTGTCGAATACATAGATCTGAGGCAGGACACCAATAGGGCTCAAATGCTAACTTCAGGTTGTTGCTTTAGCATCGGGCCTTGGACCAGACACTGGCAAGCCAAATCAGCCCCTGGCCTGAGAAAAACACTGCAGAATAGAAAATGATCACTAGTTAAAGGAAGTGGCAAAGCAGTGAGAAGGAGAGCATTTTATATCCCCTTCCAACCCTCTGGCTTGGTGTTTACTTTGCTGTTCATATGCCTTAGCAGCTTGGAGCTCTTGCTTTAAAAGGAACCAGGGCTTCCCTACTGGTTAACGCTCCTGGCTGAGCAGTTATGGCCCTGGAAGCCTGGGAACCTTTGACGAGGACTGGTAACTGACTGCTTACCTGTAGATACCAAGCTGCTCACTGACAGCACCACAGACAGGTGGTAAAGTTCAGGGGTCGTTTTTTCCTGTATTTGGGAACAAAAAAGCACCGTGAGGAATACTTGTCTTTTAATTAGAACACATGCTTAATGTTTTGTTTTTTTTTTTGCCTCGTGGATTTAAATTAAGGCAGCAATTTAGCAAGACAGGAGACTCGCCGCTTAACGTGCCAAGCCCAACGGCTCCACTGTCATATGTTGCACTTTGTTCTTTAATTTTCATAAAATAGAATTCACCCACATAGAGAAAAATCTCTCGTGGAATTTTTTAAAAAAGATTTATTTATTTATGCGTACAAGACCTGGGGGACAGGCCAGAGGTGCGGGGGGTGAAAGGATTCACCAGAGACAGAGCAGGGAGCAGAACAGGCAGACTGACTGAAATACACTGCTGAGGGGAGCAGCGGGCAAGACAGGAGAGGTCTGCTGTGCCATGTGGGTAGTTCCCTGGCCCACCGGAGCTCGAACTCGTGCTGCAGAGATTGAAGATAGCTTCACAGAGCTGTGCTTAACCCTTTGCACCACCAGGGAGGCCCAACTTTCCCTGTTTTAAATGGTGACCTGTGTCTAATTAGGAATTCTATTTCTATATAGCTTGATTTTTAGTGCAAATAGAAAATAAATATTGAAGGCTAATGGTATTTTGTATAGAGTCAGGCTTTCAGATTGAGATGAGCCTTTAGAAATTCAGTGTTTACATACGCAGTCTCTTGCTAAAAATGTCAGCACCATGTTGCAGACTCCTTGACCAAAGGACCCCACACCAAACACAGAAAACAGCCCCTTCAGTGCTGGTGGGACGGGTCCTGGGCGCGTCAGCAGAACGGCAAAAGCTGAAAGGACAGGACAGCTTCAGTGCTGGGTTTAGTCATCTCAGAAATATCTCGAACACAAATCTACATGGAATGTGTCCTTGAGGTGGAGGAGCTGATTGACAAAGCAAAATATAAAGTAGTGTACGTGATAACTGAAAAAACAAAATGATGTTGATTTTGTGGGCTTTGAGAATTTAAAAAGCAAAATAATGATAAACTCGTGGACTTTGATGACAAAACTGAGGTTTCTGCTGTGGTTCCCTTGCTTCAATAACGGTGACTGTTTTCTATAGCTCCTCATTATTTCACAACAAAACTGTGAGGCGTTATTTTCTACCTCCACTTAAGCTCAGAGAGGGGACCGCTCGCTGCTGCTGGGGAGCAAACGTTGGAAACTGCCTCCTCTGTCCCAAGGCAGGGCCCTGCACCCTCATACCCCCCCTCTGGGGGGCTGTGCTTTCGTGGGTGACTTTCTAGAATGGTGCCAAGGCACTCAGTGATCATGTTTTCTTTTCTTAGACATAGCTTTTATTTACTTCACACACCACTTGTAAACACACACAAAGGAAAAAATACAATTAAAATATGGTAGGTAAGATTCCAAAAGCTCCACAGGGTCATCTGCTCAGTATTTACTGAATAAGTGACTAAATCTAGTGAGCTTACACTATTTCAGAAGAATTTTAAAACATCAACACAACATATTTGCATTTAACTTAATTTGGTTTCACATTCAAACTGTAGGCCTACTGAGTTACCAAGGAACTGTTTAAACATTTTCTTCCCCTGAATTGGGGATGTGAATTTTTTCCTTAAGTGTCAGTGGTGCTCCTGAAGAACAGCAAGTCCTGCTTTTCCATTTTTGGTCTGGCCATGTCTGGCAAGTAGTGGACCATTAGTAAGCCTGGGCAGAATGCCAGCGCACTCACCAATTGTGAAGAAAGTAAAGGCGATATTACCAACTAGGTTGTTGAGGAGAGGTTGACTGCAGTAGCGGGAAGATCTGGGCCTAAAAATCAATGCACAGAGTCATGTGTTTATTACTCAGTAGAAGAATCTGCATGGTAAGCACAGCTCAGAAGGCAATAATCTTGAACTCTAACCCTAATTCTGGCACTGGCTTCATTTGGCTACAGCAACTCTTCTTAAAACCTTGGTTCCTTCATGCTGCAAATTCAGGCTGTAGAGAGCCCATAACAAGATTAAGAGTTATTAACATCTGTAACTGGTAGTCAAATAATATTTGCCATTTCTTTAATTCATATTAGTTTGACATTTTGAGGATAAAGTATTCCGTGGCCATTCCAGCCTCCTGGAGTAAGGGTAAGCTGTGCTGCCCCGGCTTCCCATAGGAGAAGCTGCAGGTTTAAATCAGGCCAGTTGTAGTGAACATTGCGGTTTCCACTCTTTTTTTTTTTAAAGATTTGTTTTATTTATTTGTGCGTACAAGAACTGGGGTGTAGGCCAGAGGTGCAGGGAGTGGGGGATGAGAGGATTCACCAGAGACAGAGAGGGGAACAGAACAGGCAGACTGACTGAAGTACACTGCTGAGGGGAGCCTCGGGTGAGACAGGAGAGGTCTGCTGTGCCATATGGATCAGCTCCCTGGTCGGGGATCAAACTCGTGCTGCAGTGACTGCAGATAGCTTCACAGTGCTGAGTCTTAACCCCTTGCACCACCAGGGGGGCTCCTTCTTCTTGACACTTAAGTGGACTCTCAGTTTTTGTGTTTTTTGAGAATTTCCACCTTTTTTTTCTAAGATTTATTTATTTATGCACACAAGAGCTGAGGTACAGGCCAGAGATGCTGGGGGTGAGAGGATTCACCAGAGACAGAGTGGAGAATAGAACAGGCAGATTGACCGAAGTACACTGCTGAGGGGAGCAGCAGGCGAGCCAGGAGAGGTCTGCTGCACCATGTGGGTAGCTCCCTGGCCGCCTGGGGGATCAAACTCGTGTTGCAGAGGCTGCAGATAGCTTCATAGGTTGTGTCTTCACCCCTTGTGCCACCAGGGAGGCCGGAATTTCCATGTTTTTGGAACTAGAATTTTTTATGACTATCAAATTGCTTTTGCTGCGTGTGTCCAGTGACCAAATTATTAAGTGACTGACATTTTCTGCCAAGACTAATTTCCGTCATAGAATCTGAAATAACTTATCAAGTCATGCTCTGCTTGGGCGTGCCTGTGCTGCCTGCAGCCCTGCAGACATTAGCTAATGCTGTGCTGTACAGACTGGCCTCTAGAGAATGCATAATTTCAAACAGCAGAGTCCTCATCATCTTCCATTTAATGACTTCTTGTGCTAGAAAAAAATGTGTCGGTTAAAAGTTAAAGTCAATCTGGCCAAATCCCAGCTAACAGGGCAGAAACAATGGTGCAGGCTCAGTTAAACATGTAACAGGAATGGCAGAGAGCTCCCGACTGTCCCTACAGGTAAGACATGCGCTGAGATGCCAGGTGGACCAGGGGAGGGGGAGCTGATGAATGAGCTTACCTTAGCAGGACGTAGAGCTGAACACCCACAGTGGAGGCACCAAGCACGAACACTGTCACCTGGCTGTAGGGGACACAGCAAGGTACCTTTCACGTGATTGGTTTAGTGATAAAACGGTTTCACAAAACCAAATCAGGCTCTTCCATAATCATGTTCCCTGCAACCACTGAGATTAAGTTTTAAACACAGCAAAGATGCAGTGAGACCCGTACCGGTAGAACAAAATTGTGTCTGTTAACCCTGTGCTGAGAACACCAGCCACCTTCGCCGAGCTCCTGCACGGAGCAGGCGCTGTTGATGCTGGGCTCCAAGGAATCTTCAGGTGCGCATTTCTCTTACCATGACTGTAAATGCTGTGAGACAACCCTCAAGGAATAGTAAGAACTAATCATATTTAGTAGGCAAGTGTATAGGGCATTTTTAATTCACTTTCTCATTAAAGATGCACAAAATCCTATGAGGTAAGGACTTTGGCTTCCCACTTTATAAATGAGAAAAATCACTAAAGAAGTTTAAGTGTCTTGTCCAAGGACAAACTCCTAGTAGTAAGTGGTAGAGCTTGACCCAGGTCCGAGTGTGCCAGCTGTACGTCCAGCCTGCGCCAGCTCTGCCTCCGGCCAGATGGTCCACACTGCGTGTAACCAGTAGGCTGAGGGCAGACTTCCCCAACACGACTCAAGACAGGTCTGTGGTCCTGGTTCAAGCATTTGTGAGACCACCCACTCAAGATTACATGCACAGTTTCAGAAAATCCTCGTTGAGCAATAGCTGTATCTCTGTCGTTACCGTAAGCTGTGTTATTCACCCTGATTATTTTATTAATTGGGTTTGGTGCTGAATGACTGTACAGTGTTTGTAGAAGTCAAATCTGCCTTCCAAAGATGAAGCCTCATCCCCAGTGAAGGTCCTGAGAGAAATAGGCAATTTCAGCTTATACCCCCAGAATATTGGTGGCAATGGCACATTGTTAGAACAAGAATATAGTTGCATGCTTAGCGTTATGTTTCTGAAAGGAGGAGCAACTTTTTCCAGGTGTAAATTCCAAGTGGTTGTCAAGTCGGTCATGTTGTTTAACAGTTGGCCAACGTAGACGTAATTACTATGTGTGTTCTGAAATGTGACAAAGGCCAAGCAATTACTATCCATTTTTAAAAAGTTAATGTTTAAAAAACTGGCTTAATGCTTATGAAATGTTTCATTAGTGTTTACACATCAGTGTTTTTAAATTCTAAGAAAGTCAGTGCTTGTAAAATTAAAAGTACATTTTAGCAAAAGTTCAAGGCCACCTCAAAGAAGAAGTGGACTTGTCACCGTGGGCTAGGGAGGCACTTACAGCCTGAGCTGGTGAGAGCGGGGCAGCCAGCAGTGCAGGCGATAGGCAGAGTGGGCCAGGCAGAAGTGGATCATGCTGCCGCTGGTCCTGGAGCACCTGGAGCAAGCGAGGGAGAGCCAGAACAGTCCTGTTGGAGCTCCCAGACGGCTTCTTCGCCTGCCTGACCCCCTTCCCTGCACACCTGTACCCTGCAGGGAGGGATGCAGAGGTGGGACTCTCCGTGGAGAGGGTCAGCCCTGTGGTAGGAACTCACTGTAACTTAATCCTTCAGTGGTTTTGAGGGTTCAGAGTCTAGTGTAAGCTCAAGTTGGCTATATTCATGGGATAAAGAGAACTGAGCTCTTGGATATTTGAGACAGGCCGTGAATGTAACAAAAGAGAAAGACATCTGCCTTCACCTGGAGATCTGCTCCCCCAGCCCTTCCCCAGGACAGAACCTGGAAACCTGAGCTCATCCCCAAGGCGGGGCAGGACTCCCAGCTCTTAGTTTCATCCTGACTCTGAAGGCAGGGTCCCTGGAGGACCTGTCCTTCCTGCTCTTGGTCTCACCCCCTACACCCCAAACTCACAGCTCACGCTCCCTTGGGGAATGGTGCCTGAAACCTGAGTTGGGCAGGTCTGGGGCCAACACTGGGCTCCTGGTGAACTCAGCCCCTCCAGCAGGCCCTGAGAGCATGTACAGTAGCTGGCAGGAAACCTCAGTTTCTGTGTGGGTTCGGGATATGGTAGGGATATTGCATTCACCACCCCGTAATACCACAGGGTACTTTGCATAGGAATTGGAGGAAGGGGTAGCAATGAGGGGGGTTGGAATAAGCCCCTGGCATCATCTTTGGGATGAAAATTGAAAGTTTGGATGTTTAAATTTTTTTTTTAAGATTTTTTTTTTATTTATTTATGCATAGAAGAACTGGGGTCTAGGTCAGAGGGTGGAGGGTAAGGGGATTCACCAGAGACAGAGTGGGGAACAGAACAGGCAGACTGACTGAAATACACTGCTGAGAGTAGCAGCGGGCGAGGCAGGAGAGGTCTGCTGCGCCTTGTGGGTCAGCTCCCTGGCCGGGGATCGAACACATGCCATAGATGTGGTATCACTGAGACTTAATCCCTAGGTCACCAGGGAGGCCCTGAATTTACTTTCTTTTTCTTTTGCAGACAGGGGAGGTGTCAGAGTTTTCCGTTTGGAGCAACTACTTCAAATTCTTGGTATGGAAAATTCAGCAAAGACAGATGTGGTTCTCCTTGCCTGTGGCTCCTTTAACCCTATCACCAACATGCACCTCAGGTTGTTTGAGCTCGCAAAGGACTACATGAACGGGACAGGTAGGAGCGGTAACCAGAAACAGGGATAGAGGCCAAAAACACACTCCTTAAAATATGGCCCTTTGGGCTGTCTTGGCCTGAGGGAGCTTGAGAATGTGGCAGAAGCAGTAAGGTCATTCCTACCTCTCCTCCCCCCAAAGCAGGTCGTGATCTCCTGTAAGGGGCGCCCTCCCTGTACTCCAAGGGACAGCCCATCCTTACCTCTGAGAAAAAGAGAGGCTGAGAGGAACCCGAGCAGCCTGGTCTGCCCTCTCTCTGCAAACCTAGTGTAGAAATGTCAGGTTGCACTGTTTCTTAGGGTCTTTGTTTCTTGATAAGGGCCCCCATGTCACATAAACCTCGTGTTACGTGAGCCTGTCTGCTTTTCTCTTATTAATCTGTCCTTGTCAGTTTAATTTCAGATCCAGCCAGGGACCCTAAGAGGGTCAGTGAACACCTTTCCTCTCCTACATGCAGTTTTATTGTGTTTGCTTACACAAATGACCGATCTGTAACTGAAAGGCCCATGGGTGCTCACGCACAGATAATCCTCATCACCAGGAGCGGATGTCAGCATCAAGATGTGTTTGGCCCATCACACTGACAAAAAGCTTAAAGCCTGATGGTGTCAAATATCAGAGGTTGGGAAGAATTGGGCTCTGCCATGCCCGCAGGGGGACAGTGCAGGCTGATCAGGCTCCCCCTAAGGGAACCCCAAGCTGCAGGGGGGAAGTGTTTTGGGCACTGAGTTTTGAGTTCCGGTCAGGGGAGGAAGGGCTCTGGGGGGGTGGGATGGTTCCCAGCGTCCGTGTGGGCATGCGGATGTACGCAGGATGGCTGACGAGCCTGAGATGGTTGACTTGATGTGACGAGTGTTTTACCACAATTAAGAACAAATCCATCTGAGTCCCTGTTTAAAAGGGCCTCTGTGATTATTAAACCAGAGGGACCACTTTGTTCTCTGTGCAGAAATCTAATTTTATTATCAAACCGAACTCTCTGTCCAGGAATATACAGAGTCATCAAAGGCATCATTTCTCCTGTCAGTGACGCCTACAAGAAGAAGGGACTCATCTCTGCCTATCACCGGGTTATCATGGCAGAACTTGCCACCAAGAGCTCGACCTGGGTGGAAGTGGACACGTGGGAGAGTCTTCAGAAGGAGTGGACAGAGACGGCAAAAGTGCTAAGGTGCTGACCTGTGGGGTGGTCGCAGGGCCTGGGTGTTCCAGAGCTTTCCTGTGGTTCATTAGGTTTTGAGATGCTGGCCCGCTCTGCACTGTCTGTCCGTCTGTTAGAGAAAGAGGCTGGTCTGTCTGTGCCCCGAGAGGGCCAGGCAGAGCCCAGGACAGTGTTACTGCCCTTCATCCCTTAGGTGTGGAAGAGGGGGCAGGTAAGTTAAGGGGCAGAGGGTGCATCTGTTTGGTGTACTTCCCTGACACGGGGGGTACTTCCCTCAGGGGGTGCTGAGGTGTACCTTTCTGCTCACACCTTCAAAACAGTTCCAGTTAAAGGTTCAGAAACAAGTGAGTAAAATCTAATCACTACTTCATATTACCTTGAATATAAAATAAAAAGAATATCAGACCACTAGGCCCGGTATCTCCTTAGAGCCCTGGCCCTTCTGGTTGTGACCGTAGCAGTCAGGGCTCGGTAGGAAGTGGAGGCCACTCTGAGTTCTGAAGCAGAAAGGGACTTAGGTGCTTCAGTGCAGGAACAAGCCCCGGAGGTGTGGGCATGGGCTTTGTCTGAGGGTCTTACTCCCTTAGCTGCTGTCTGAGTTCAGGAGACTGTGCCCATGTCTGCTTCCCCTACTGCCATTCAGCTCAGAATCCCACTGCTGGTGACCGGACGTGGACTGGAGAGCAGGCCCCCCACTGTAGAGCTTACTGTCATGCTCCCGGCTGCCACCCAGCCTCGCATGGCTGAGTCTCATCAACAGAATTTCAGTCATACCCAGAACCTGCTGCCAGCACCTCTGGGGATGCCTACAGGGTGGGGGGACTGGGTATCAAGCCAGAGGGTGAATTCCCACGCAGCCACTTGTCAGGCGCGTGACTTTCAGGCTTGGCTGGGGAAGGGGCCTCCCCTGTTCATTGGCCAAAGATTTTCCCATCAGACACCCGGCTCCCGTGTCCCTCCTTACCCAGCCCTTTGGCATCATAGTAACCCTGCCATCTTACATATTCAACATGGCTGCCAGGTGGGAAGGGACTCGGGGGCACAGAGGACACAGCTGGCTTCCTCAGGTGCAGCTTGTGTTACTCGGGTAACTGTTGTGAAGCAGCGGGCATCCTGCTACCAGCCCAGAGTAGAGCCAGATACAAACCCTGTTGTGCACCCTTCACCCAGGTCTCAGGCACTTCCTCCTGCTCCCCTCCCCACTCCCACCCCGTCCTTATCACTGGGGCTGTGGTCCTTCATTGCTAGGTCAAGCTACACCCCTCAGTGCTCAGAGTGTGGGCTCCAGAACCAGGCTCTGGTTGCTGAACGGGTATCAAACGGGTGGGTTCTTGAATCCCAGCGATTGAGGCATCATCACTGGCACACTGGGCTGAAGATTCGCAAGCTCAGGTTTATTGCAAGAGACTCCTGAGAGCAGGAGGGGGGTCCAGGGGAGGAGCCCAGAGCTAGGGTGCTGGGTTCTTTTTTTTATAGGGCTTTCTGGGCACTCTCAAAAGCTTCTTGGGGCTTTTTTCTTCTTTGGGGTACTTTCCCACTGCCCCCTGCCCCTCCACTGCCTTACTTTGTCTCCTCGCCCCCTTCTCACCTAGAGGTGTAAGGTTGTTCCTTCCCTACACCTCTTTTGTGGTTGCCAGCTCATGCCTGCCAGCTCAGGAGCTGAGCTCATGCCAACCAGCTCTGTGACTCTCAGCTTTTGCCCACAAACCCACCTGCTCCTTCAGCCAGTTAGCCTTTGCCCACAAGCCCCCTGCTCCTTCACTCTGGGCTTCAAACCCTGACCCTACCACTCACGCACTAAGCGGCCTTGGGCTAGGCTTTCACTCTCTGGGCAAGACGAACACTTGATACAGCGATGGCAATAACACAGTCACTTTAAGATAATGGGAGGATTCATTCAGTTAACTTGTTATTAAACGCTTCCTACTCCCAGGGACTCTGCTGGAACTGGAGTTGCAGCTCTCTTCCTTCTCATCACAGGATTGATAATATTTATGACACAGAATGTTCAATTTTAATCAGATAATCTTTGCAAAGGGTGATGTAGTGTTGGACACCTAGAAAATAACTTGTGTTAGTTGTGGTAATGACGACACAAACACCTGAGACTTAGAACAGGAGGAGACCCCATTTGCTGTGCTGCCAGGACATCCTTAGCCTTCCATCCCGAGGGCCCGCAGTGGGTACTACAGCCGACTGACCTGTCCGCTCTTGACCCAGCGGTACTGTGGATCATCGTGACCACGGCACCTGGGGTTCCGAGTTTTCTCTATCACCCAGCTTCCAGGATCAGGCCAGAGGCTTTTCGGCGTCTCCAGAAGGACAGCACTTGAGTTGAACACAGTGAGACAGGCTGTTCTATGGCTTTGTTGTTTTGTAGACACCATCAAGAGAAACTGGAGGCCAGTAACGGTGGTCACCAGCAGGACTCACCTGTGCTGGAGAGGCCTGGGCGGAAGAGGAAGTGGGCTGAACAAAGACAAGATTTTAGCCAGAAGAAACCCCTTGAGCCCAAAACAAAAGGTCTGTATGTTTGATCAGAACTCACTGGTAAACCAGAGTTGATTAAACAACTAAAGTTGATAAGATTCTAGAGCCGTGCCAGCTCCCTGGTCAGCCTGTGCATGGGCCTTACTCTAGGCCGGGCAGAGGGAGGGTAAAGGCCCCTGAGCTTACTTCTCCTCAGGGGCTCCTAGCTGCCGAGTGACCCAGACGTCTTTGGGGAATCTGAATGTGATTGAAAACTTTGAATCCTCTATCCAAAAATACACAGACATCCGTGTTGATGCAGGGAGTGTTTAGACAAGCCAACCCGGAAGCTCTCTGTTCTCCCCAGGTGGGCCGAGAGTGAAGCTGCTGTGCGGGGCAGATGTACTGGAGTCCTTTGGTGTCCCCAACCTGTGGAAGAGTGAGGACGTCGCCCAGATCGTGGGGCACTACGGGCTCGTGTGTATCACCCGGCCTGGAAATGATGCTCAGAAGTTCATCTATGAGTCGGACGTGCTGTGGCGGCACCAGAACAACATCCACCTGGTGCACAACTGGATCACCAGCGACATCTCATCCACGAAGGTGCGGCAGGCCCTCCGCAGGGGCCAGAGCATTCGCTACCTGGTACCGGACCTCGTCCAGGAATATATTGAAAAGCACAGTCTGTACAGCGCCGAGAGCGAGGAGAGGAACGCCGGGGTCATCCTGGCTCCGTTGCAGAGAAACACGGCAGAAGCTAACGCCTGAGGCGCCTTGCAGCTGGATCTCTTGGACTCACTTCCCTTCTCTTGGAGTTACTAGCCAGATGATTTGAGATCACCTGGCTAGTAACTGGGGCAAGGAATTGTGACTGTTTCATAAACTAAAGCGTAATCGTTTGGTCGGAATCAGTATTAGGTTAAAGTCAGTATTAGGTTAAAGTTTTTTTCTTTGTATCAGAAGCTGCTAAGATGAATGTTTCCCTATGAGTTTTCTTTTCCTTCAGAACATACAGACCCCTTTATCTTTAAGAGACTAGCAGCACTAAAACCAGAAGAATATTCAAACAAGCTCACTACAAATCAGAAGTCCAAAAGGACATCTTGACTTTACCACAAAGAGAAGCAAAGTAGGAAAAGCCAGAGCTCGATAAGAGAGAACTGCCACAGTTGAATTACAAGCCTAACCTCGCTTCTAGAGGGAGCTCAAAGCTTGCCTTCTCCGGGCGGCCTCCCCTCGCCAGCTCTTCTCTACAGGCTCTGACTACAGTGGAACTTCCAAATAATAATTAAAGTCATAGCTTGATAGAAAATCCAAGTTCGAAATGTGGTTTGCTGCTGATTAAATTTTGCGGAAGTTTTACCAACTGGCAAAGCAGAAAGAGCAGAAATAGTTCTTTATAGAATAGTTTTAATGGTTTGTGAAAAGTATTCTGTGATAGAAATGGGACTACACTAAATTTCTAGTAAAAATAGAGTAATGTATCTTTTTACAATATGTATTATAACGACACCACTCTAGTTGGGCAGTTGTGTGGTCAGGGTTGAATGCAGTCTAGGAAGGGGAATTCCAGACAAGGGTACACTCAACTCGTGACCGACTCTGACCTTGGCAGGGGCCACTCTGGGCATCACCGGCCCCCAGCCTGGCCCCACCACTTTCCGGCTCTGAGCAGATGCCAGGTTAGCACCTCAGATCAGTCTGCCCCAGCTTAGGTTTTTGGAGTTAAAGTGTTTGGAGTTAGAGCAGTGCTGAGAAGAGCAATCTCGGTGAAGCGATCCAGTTTTGATTCTTTTCTCCTGGGAGACTGCCTTGTTCAGCTGAAGAGTTGTGTGACCCATGGAAAGATCCCAACACTAGAAACTTCTCTCCCACTGTGGTGCTTTCCTGGCCGGCAACATCCAGGCCCTACTCAGCTGTGTGGATGCTGACCTCCCACGAGACCTGGTCAGGGCAAGACTGTCCTGTTGTGCTATTTATGGAGCTAAAACTTTGTCCACAGAACAAGCTGCTTGACTTTTTGTCCCAGTCCGGAGAATGCTGCCTGGTAGCGGGGGTCCCGGCATCCGGGAGGGAACTTCCTCTTTGAATAATGGAAATTAGAACAATGAATTTCCATTGAGGAAGGAGAAAATACACCATTGTTTATTCCCCACCGGCCTTTTTCATCATCTGCTGTTGTAATGTGAGTGGAGAGGGCGGGTGTGCGAGGCCGGTTTTGTCTCTTTGTGTGATGCTGGTGTTTTCTGGATTGTGCCCTTTGCCCCTCACACTGCCTGTGTGATCTGAATGCAGCACGTGAACTGGAGCAAAAGCCCTTCCCCGACAGATTCGGTCCATTGGACGCACAGCTACGGAGAGCCTGTCTGCCTGCTTAGGGGGCGGCAGGGCTTTCAGAAGGATGTCCTTGTGGGTGGTCAGGGTGTAGAGATGGAGTCAAAGGGTGATGTCGGTCCCTCTCCTTCCATCAGAGGAGGGTCTGCCATCTTGACAAGGATGGCAGCAACGGGGTAGGAGGGGGCATTCTCTAAGGTCAGCGTGCCCATGTGAGGCAGGCCTGCTTCCTTCCCACATCTGTGATTCACTTCTCTGGAAACCCAGAAGTTGCCTTATTATGAAACAGGCTCCCTTAACCTTCATTCCGGTGCCTCAGGACATCCGTCCTGCTGCCATGCTCATAATTGTCCCCAGAGGCCTCCTGATTTGAAATCTTCATGGCAGCATCCAGCCCAATGAGGACTCGGGAACAGCATTGATCTTTGAAATCTATACATAGTTGCCAGTGGTGCTGCTTAAATTTATAATGTCAACACCTGTGAGCTCTTGCTGTGAGCTGGGTGGGTGCTAATGAGTCAGTACCTTGTGTCATATGGGGAGTGGCCCAGACAGGGCTGAATGGGCAGCCTGTCTTCAGACTGTGCTCTTAACCACTCGACTTACTCTGTCAGCATATTACTTCTCAGAGAGTGAAGTGTCAGCCTGATCATAAATGTTTCATCCACACTAAGTGAACGAGTATAAATAAAACTTTCAACTCTGGAGTCTGATGTTGGCATCTGATGGGTCAGGTCCATACATGTGGGCCAGTAGAACTTGGAACTAGGGCAGCCAAGGCTTGCCTCGTCAGAGGGAGGAGGTGATAGGAGCCACCATCACTCTTCGCCAGCAAAGAGGAAAGCGAAGGTACCCAGATCCCCTTCTGTTCCTGAAATGCCAGCCTGCTGCTATTGCCTGGGAGACAGCCTGGGGGAAGCTCCGTCCTGGGGGCAGCCACTTGACTGAGACCCTTTCTGTAAACACACAATGGGCTCCGGGCCCCTCCCAGCCCTGAAATGTCTGGGCCTGATGGAGTCTTGGCACCAATGCTGGCTTCTCGCCACCCTGAGCTGCCACCTGCCTCTTCCCTTCTGAGGTATTTCTGGAAACTATCGCTATGGGAAGTGCCAAGGGGAGCATGCCCATGAAGCCAGCTTCCAGTTTCCACCACCAGATGGCCTCCTGGGGTGGGCAAACTGCTGCCTCTGAGCATCAGCCGGGACTCCCCAGAAGCACTGCTGCAGGCTTCCTAAGTGAGAGGACGCTCAGGCCCCCAGGCCAAGAAGCCAGTGCCAAGGACGGGCCTCCAGGTGGAGCCACTTACCCTACAAGTGACTTGTTCATCTGACATTCAGGTGTGGGGGTTGTTTTTGTTTTTCTTTCTCTCTTTCTTCTCTTTCTTCTCTTTCTTTCTCCAGCAACTTAGATGGGAGGGTTGGTGGAGAACAGGAACACCACATGGGGGTCCTCTCTGAGGTGGGGCGGGCGGTGGGGACAGTGCGGAAGGCCTCACTGAGGCTCCAGATAAGGTTCTCTCTGGTGATGGCGGTGCCTGGCACAGCCTGGGGAGTTCCCTGCTCTATTTTGACCATTCTCAGGGGAGATCACCCTCTTTCTGATAAAATTGCCACCTCAGTTGAAGCAGAGAATTCAGCTCCATGTCTGACCAAGTATATGTGGCTATAGAAGGTCAAGCTGCCCGATAAGTTTTCCCCACCGGTGAGTAACAGGCCCCCAGTTACATTTTAAGACATTAGGGAACTTAACATAGACAAAATTAGGTCATAGTATAATGAGCCCAACTTCAGCTGGAACTTGCCAATCTCGATGCATCTATACCCATCACTGTTTCTGCTCGGCTGGTGGCTTGAAGCTCACCCCACTGTGTGGTCTCACCCATTGGTACTTCAGCACGAGCCATGCTTGAGTCTAACTTACCTGCTGTATCAATTGTACTAAAGCAGGAGAGTCTGAGAAGGGAAGGACAGTTAAGGAAGTGTCTTTTAAAAATAACTTGGCCTGGGCTGCCTTGGTGGTGCGATGGTTAAGCGTCAGCACTATGAAGCAATCCACAGCCAGGGAACTGACCCACACTCACAGCGACCTCTCCTGTCTTGCCCACTGCTCCCCTCAGCAGTGTGTTTCAGGAGATCTGCCTGTTCTGTTCCCCACTCTGTCTCTGGCGAATCCTCTCACCCCCACACACCTCTGGCCTACACCCCAGCTCTTGTATGCATAAATAAATAAAATAAATCTTTAAAAAAAATCACTTGGCCCTATTTAGTCTGCCTCAGCGCCTCAAAAATACAGCTTCATTAAAATAAGTGAGGATGAGGACCCGGGGTTTGATGGCTCACTGGCCTCTTTCTCTCTGTAATGCTGCACACGGGGAGGCAGAGGAGGCTGGTGCTCTTCGTGCCAGCTCATGTGCTGTGTTGACTTACCTTCTTCAAGGCAGATTCTTGGGTCCAAAGTTTCTCTTGATGGATAGGCTTTTAAATAGTGCTGCTAAAAGTATCAGTGTCACCAGAGCAGAAGACCCGAAGTTCTAGCGACACCATGCTTGTCAAGAGAACGGTGTGTGTAAAGCAGTGGTCTTGGTAAGTACACTCAGCGGGCTGTGCACGCTCGAACAGAACCCTGATTGACTTGGCTTGTGCCTTCTAACAGGTCAGAAAAGGCAAGTTGCTGAAGGACACAAGTACCTGAATTTTATTTATCATCTCTGTCCAGATGTTTTTCACTGCCAGCAGCAAGAAGCAACCCCAAGTGGTGTAAATGATAAGGCCATTTATACTGAGAGAACAGACAGGAGGATTCAGGGCCCATGGACAGAGTGAATCCAGTGTGTCCCCCGGGACCCAGATTCTCTCCAACCCTCTGCTCTGTGGTCTCAGTGGCCTAAACCTGCTGTCCCTTGAGTGAGAAGCTGGTCACTGGTAACAAGTCTCCTCGGTCATGTCCACATGTGGAGAAAGACTGGCTCCACTTTGTTAAAATCAAAGAGGCTTCCATCCCGCTGGCCTATCAGACTTGAGATAGGTCATTGGTCACCACCAGCTTCTCACCAAAAGCTGATACAGATTCATTAACTGCTTCACTTCCCTAAAACCAATCACTGGCAAAGTAGTGGGACTTCCGTGATTGGCTTGTCCTTGAACGAATCCAGCTCTTAGTACATGCTCGTATGCAGGCCTAGAGCCTCCGCTGGGTCGCCGTTGTATGTTTCCTTTGCCAGTGTCAAATGGAAGGAAAGAAAGGGCTCACATTTGGCCAACTAACTTTTTTTTTTTTTTTTTTAGAAATAACTTTTAGTCCTTGTCTAGAAGAAAGATCTTAGAATTGTGGTGAACGTTATTTCCTTATCACATGAGCATGTCCAGCCTCTATGCTGTTTGACTAAAAGTCAACCCTTTTCATTGTCGATGGCCCTTGCTCAAGCTGGCCAGCAGCCACATCAGCCAGCGCCGATGCTCAAGTGATTATTAGCTATTTCTGTGACGCTCGTGTTCAGGCCGACAATTAGAACAATGAGGTTTAAGGCTGGGAAGTGTGATTTCTCTGTGTCCTGTTCCCCTAGTCACCTGGAATTTAAACAGGTTTCCTGCTCCAGACTTCTGGCCAGAGTTCAGAGTTCTGTGGCCTTTAAATGGCAAGGGAAGGCTCATCCCAGGATTTGAGAACAACCTGCCATATTCCACCCATTTACTGTGGCTTCTCAGTAAAAATGGCCTTTCACCTTTGAAAAAGGTCATGGTTGGGCATTCAACAAATGTCTATGGAGCACTCACCAGTGCTAGACTCAGGGGATACAGGGAGGTGAATGAGATGAACTTGGTCTCTGGCCTTGAATTTTTTTGAAATTTTTTTTTTAAAGATTTATTTATACAAGAGCTGGGGTACAGGCCAGAGGCGCGGGAGGGTGAGTGGATTCACCAGAGACAGAGCAGGGAGCAGAACAGGCAGACTGACAAAATACACTGCTGAGGGGAGCAGCGGGTGAGACAGGAGAGGTCCGCCATGCCATGTGGGTATCTCCCCAGCCGGCCGGGATAGAACCTGCGCTGCAGAGACTGCGGACAGCTTCATAGTGCTATGCTCGACCTGCTGTGCCACCGGGGAGGTCCCTGGCCTTGAATTTTAATGAAAAGGATCACTGATAAAACAAAACAATAGAATTATGGATTATCGTCAACATGAAGGAAGAAAGAGATGTGGTACAGAGTGGGCACCAGAAGGCTGTTCTGAAAAGGTTTTTCAGATTTTTGAAGAGATCCAAGTATTTCTCTGGTCCAGTGTTTTTTTTTGTTTTGTTTTTTAAAGATTTATTTATTTATGCATACATACAAGAACTGGGGTGTAAGCCAGAGGTGTGGGAGGTGAGAGGATTCACCAGAGACAGAGTGGGGAGCAGAACAGGTGGATCTACTGAAATACACTGCAGCGGGCAAGTGTTTTGTGGGTTGCTCCCTGGCCAGACGGGTATTGAACTCATGCTGCAGCGGCTGGCAATAGCTTGATCGTGCTGTCTTTAACTCCTGCACCACCAGGAAGGCCCCTGGTCAAGTGTTAAACCACCTGAAAAGACAAAGCAACATATGGAGAACGAAAATAGCTCCTTTATCACCCATAAAGTCTTGGTTAGAAGTTGTAGCTTTGGGTGAGGATCAGAAAAGGCATTCAGGTAACTGTGACGAATTCTGTTTCCCAAAACAGCTATTCCAAGAACCCCCAACCCACATGCTCGTGTCACGTGTTAGAACATGGCATTGGGAGGTGAGGCTCACCTTCCTCTTTCCACCTGGGTAGACCTGTGAGTCTGGGGGAATCTGACTTCCGAAGCTCAGTCATAAAAGTTGGTACGGCATCGTCCTGGACCTCTGGGGATGCTCCCCCTTAGAACCCAGCACCATGCTGGGGCGACAGGCGGGAGGAAAAGGCTGAGAACCACAGAGATGCCACTTCCAGGTGGTGGCATTGCCCGACCATCACCAGGAACACTCCCCCCAGCCCTGCTTGTCAGGAGAGCAGACGCCTGAGCATCGAGACCGCTAGAGTTGGTTTACTGGATATTTTCTGCTGACCCAGTAATTAAAGCCATGAGTTTGGAGGAGATTCTTGGTAGGTGGAGAAGCACGAAACGCGAGACAGGTCCGGGTTTAAAGTGGGGGAAGAAGCCCAGGAGAGACCAGAGACCAGAGGGAGGGTGCTGGGGGGTGCGGGCTGTAAAACCAAGAGCAGGTGGGGAAGGACCCCAGGGGTGGGGAGGGTTTCAGCACCCAGGGTGTCCACGCAGCACCCCCATGCCAGCGCCTCCCCAGCAGTCCCCGCCCCTTCCTGCCTTCCTGGCCACATAAACCCAGAGTCCGTGCCCCGCGCCAGGGGCGCCCGCGCCAGCCATGCCCGCGGACCTCAGCGGCACCTGGAGCCTGCGCAGCAGCGACAACTTCGAGGGCTACATGCTGGCCCTGGGTAGGGTGGAGGGCCCGGGGCTGGCCCCCCGGGGCTTGGGGTTCCCGGGAAGGGGGCTGTGCCTGGCCTGGCCCGCTCCCTGTCTCCCCTTCCCCGGCCCATCTGTCGGCCAGTCCCCACTCTGCACCCCCTGGTTCTGTCCGTCCTCAGGCCCCTCATCCTCCTGCCCAGCCCTGTCCTCCCTCCCTGTCCCTCCCGGCTCCTCCTTTCTGCCCCTGCCCGGGCGCCCCTCGCTGCTCCCCACCCCCGCCCCGCCTTCAGTCCCCTGGCCCCTCTGGTACCCCAACCTCCGTGCCCCCTTCTGCCCACCCACGGCTCGGTCTCTGCCCGACTCCTGTGCGGCCGGGAGCCCCCGAGGGTGGGGCGCGGGGCAGAGGCCCCCCCGGGTGCGGGCGCGGGCGCGGGCGCGGGCGGGAGCGCCCTTGCCGGCGACCCTCGCCCCTTGCCGGCGACCCTCGCCCGCGGCCGCCTTCGAGCGGGGCTGCGGCTCTCCCGGGAGGCCCCGCCGGCGCTGTGGTCGCGGGGCGCCCTCTGGCCGCGAAGGGGGGCGGGTCCCCGCGGGGGCCGGGCGGGCGGCGGGGCCGCAGGAGGCTGGCGGGAGGCCCCGAGCCCGGCCTGCGTCCGCGGGCTTCGCGCCTGACCCTCTCCCCTGCGGGGGCGCGGGGCGCGGGGGGCGGGGGGCGGGCCCGGGCTTCTGGGAGGCCGCGCCCCTCGCCGACCCCTGAGCGTGACGCCAGCCCGGAGCCCGGCGCGTCGGCGCTGGGGCGGGGGCTCCGGCCTCGCCTGCCCGCGCGGGGTTCGGCTCCCCGCTCCGGCGCGGGGTCCGCGGGGCCGGCGCGCGGGCCGGGAGGGTCTCGGGTTTCCCCGCGCGGCGGGCGGGCGCCCCTCCCGGCCAGGCGCCTCCTTTGCCCGCACTGGGTCCCCTTCTCCAGACCCGCGGGATCGCGCCCCGCGGGTGCCAAGAGCTGCTCCCCACCCACGCGCGCCGGGAGCCCCGAGCAGGCGGGAGGCTGCGGCCCGGGCTGCTCCGGCTCCTTGTCTGACGCTGGGCCTCAGTTTCTCCACCTGTGAATTGCGGGGGGGGGGGCCCGGGGGGAGTGTAGCGGCGGGAAGAGACAGCGCAGGGTCTCTGATTCCAGCGGGCGGGTAGGAGGAGCGAGTCCTGGAGCCCTCGGTGGCTTTCGCAGACTTTTCCTGGGATTTACCAGGCCCGCGGCAGGCAGGGGCGCCGGGGGGCCCAGAGGCCTCCCAGCCCCCAGCAAGTCTTCACTCTGTCTGGGCTCTCCGGCCTCCTCTCCTGTTCTCTGCTTCTCTCGTGGTTCTCTCGTGGTTCTGCTCCTGCTGGCGTCCCCGTGACGCCGCCCTTCTAAGCCCAGTCTCAGCCCAGGTGAATCCCACCGACACCTGCCCACACCTCGCTCCAGGAGCCGCCGGCAGGCGTGCGTTCGGGGCTGCAAGGATCATCATCCATCCTGAGGGCGGGAGGGCAGAAAAGCCGGATACTTTTTTCCTCACCCTACAGGGAGCTAGTTTCTTTACATTGTGTTAACATAGATATGATGTAAAACGTGTCCTCTTAGCCATCCTGGAATGTTCCGGTCTGTGACTCAGTGTTTGCACGACCCCTGAGCGGGTGCTGGGTTCTCCTTGCCCCTTCTGCCCTGGAGCACCGGTGAGGAAGCCTGGAGCTGCTCCAGCTCCGTCTGAGCAGACCATGCAGAATCTCGGAGGCAGGAAAACAATCTCTTCCCTTTGCTCCTCTTGCGTCCCTGGGCTGCAGCCCTGCAGGTTGGACTTACAACAGACTTACAACAGATGCTGCTCTCACCAGCCTGGAGATGGCACCAGGAGAGGCTGAATAATAAACTTTACAGGGCCTCCCCTCTCAGACTCTGAGACAAGCACGTCTATTAGCACCTGCCTTTTGAGCACACAGGGCACTCACGATGAGTAACTCAAAGGGGTGGTGAGAGCTCTGCCCACGCAGCACCCCCGCAGAGAATGATGTTTTTGTAGGGAAGGGACTCAACAAAGGAAAAGGACTTTGAGCTGCTAAGAGCGGCAAATTGTGGGAAGGTAAATCCGTGGAGGACCTAATGGGAGCTTAGGCCTGTTTGTAAAGTTTGTTTATTTTTTTTTTATAGATTTATTTATTTATACAAGCACTGGGTACAGTCAGAAGCACGGGAGGGTGAGAGAATTCACCAGAGCCAGAGCGGGGAACAGAACAGGCAGACTGACGAAATACACTGCTGAGGGGAGCAGCGGGCGCAGCAGGAGAGGTCTGTGCGCCATGTGGGACCCTCGCTGGCGGCCGGGGATCGAACCGGCGCTGCAGAGGCTGTGGGCAGCTTCGCAGCCCAGCGCTCAACAGCTGCGCTACGAGGGGAGGCCCTGTAAAGTTTATTATGCAGCCTCTCCTGGTGCCATGTCCAGGCTGGTGAGAGCAGCATCCTCTGCCGTGATGAACTTGTCCTTCCTGGTGGAGAGGGCACAGTAGGGGGGACAGCTTTACAAATGTGTGTCCTGCTCTTAGGCAAATAGTGGGTAGAGCTTTTCTTCTATCTGCTTCTTCCTAATTATTTTCAGCTCAAAATAATCCATTTGCCAGAGTGGCACATTTTGGCATGGCACATCCTGTCACCTGCAATTTTAATTTTGTTCCCTCTCTTTCCAATTCATACTCAGGTGTAGAAACTTATTCTTCCCAAGTGGTAAGGCCTGTTATTTTACTGACCTTCCCATCCCCCAAATGAGTGATGCCATGTGACCAGAAGTCTCCCCTGTTTTCTTTGGGTCCTGTCTGGCTACTGGCGTGGTGGACAGAGTGTTGAATGTCAGGTGTTGGCTTCGGATCCTGCCTTGCTGGGCATCCTTTTCTGCCACTCCCAGGGCTTTCAGGCCAAGCCTCCAAGAGAAGAGCAGGGCATGGGGTCCCGGCAACACTTCAGCTGTGGGGAAATTGTGTGCGATATCTGTTGTGTGGGCGGCTGACCTGGCATCACAGGACACCTCTGTGTGCGCTGACCAGTGCTTTTCAAGTGCCTTAGTGGAACCCTTCCCCTTCCCCACTAGGGTTTGCTTCTCTGTATGTTCTACTACCACCCCTTATTTGATACTTGCCCCCATGATTTCAATAGATGTTTATCAATTGTCTGCCACGATGTTTAATCCTGGAAGCTAACAGGAGCTATTTATTTGTATTACTTACTTGTTTAAAAAAAGATTTATTTATGTATACAAGAACTGGGGCACAGGCCAGAGGTGTGGAGGGTGAGAGGATTCCCCAGAGACAGAGTGGGGAGCAGAACAGGAAGATCTACTGAAATACACTGCTGAGGGGAGCAGCGGGCGAGACAGGAGAGGTCTGCCACGCCATGTGGGTAGCTCCCTGGCCGGGGATCAACTCTTGAACTCATGATGCAGTGGCTTCATAGTGCTGAGACTTAGCCCCTTGTGCCACCAGGGAGGACCTGCATTGCTTACTTTTTAATTCACTAGGCAAGTCATTTCAGCATCCCTCCTCGGGTGGGAGCAGAGTCCCTTCTTAGATGGCACTTAGATTAGCCTCTTTTCACCTTCCTCTTTGGTTGTAAGCCCCTCAAGGGCAGGAACTGCACATGTGTGGCTTTGCTTTCTCTCCCACTTCCCATCCATGCCCACCCACCCCAGTAAAAGGTGCTCAAATTCATTTGTTTTGTCTGGAGAAAGGTGAGGTGGCTCCCAGCTCTGAGAAAGCATGTCTTGCTTTCCAGCTGCTCTGGAACCTTCACCAGCTTTAATCCATTGACCATTAGGTTCTCTCTATATGGTAGGTACCACAGGGAAGGTGCCCACAATGCCTGGGTCTTCTTATTCCCGTGGGGAGGTTGGCACCTTTCCGGCCCAAGGGCTCTGCACACGCTAGGCATTTACTACATATCTAAATTGAAAGAGGAAAAAGTAAATGATAGAAAACATCATGCCAATGAAGGAAATGATTGACATATTTCATTTTTTAAAACATCCTTATAGTTCCTTTTAAATTAGGGAGAAAATGCCGTCCTTCGATCAAAGTAGATAATAGAGACATTACATCTAAGCATTAAGCAGCCACCCGTTTAAACAACCACTTAGTTTGTTAAGGAGTGAGGACATGATGACAAAATAGAGATGTTATAAGCACATAAAATGGGACATATAAGTTAAAAAGGCAATTATGAGATCTGTGGGGTTAAATTGTCTACAGAGGGACTATCCGAGGGATTGTTTTTCAAATTATAATATTGATGATACATCAGCCAAGGAGTTTTAGAATTATTCAGGGTTTAGGAGGGATTGTTGGCTTTTCTTTTACACAAGGATAGTTTTCAGACCAGTATCTGGGAGGTCAGTTTAATTCAAAACAATTTTCAGAAAACCCAGCAACTCTGTTGAAACCTTAAAGCTAGTTTAAGTACAAAGTTTTTGTATTAGATTTTTAACACTAGAATGACTATTTACATGATACATAAAATGATAATATTAGATAATTACATAGTATGAGAAATATTACATTTTCTCTTAAGAATTAAGTTAACAATCCTGGATATTACTGGATCACTTAGATATACAATTTATTTTAAATTTGTATACATATAAGGAAAATACATTTAATTTTATAATGATGTGTTACACACATCAGATCTTTAAAATCTAGGGGCAAAATAAGCAATGGCCTCTTTTTTTTTAAAAGTAGAAGTGGGGTGAGTGCCTGTTAGCATGACAAGACTCAAATAAGTGATCAGAGAAGGCTCAGCAATGCATCTCATAATGAAGCCCCACCAGCATCTCTTTTGGGGGACAACTACTCCTTTTGGACTAGAACTGACCTGCAGCAATCCAAGATGACTCTGATAATGTCTCTCTGAGCTTTTTTAATTTTGTTTATAAAGATTTATTTATTTATACAAGAACCGGGGTACAGGCCAGATGCAAGGGAGGGTGAGAGGATTCACCAGAGACAGAGTGGGGAGCAGAACAGGCAGACTGACGAAATACACTGCTGAGGGGAGCAGTGGGCAAGACAGAAGAGGTCTGCTGCAGCTCACATTATATTGCAATTTCCTCTTTGAGTTCTTAGATTTGTCATATTAAATTGCTCCACTGGCCAGGGATAGCTCCCTGGCCAGGGATTAAACTCATGCTGCAGTGGCTGCGGAAAGCTTCATAGTGCTAAGACTTAACCCCTTGTGCCACCAGGGAGGCTCTGGACACTATTTTATTTTTTTTTATTTTTTTTTTTTTTTTTATAGAGGCATGCTTTATTTATTTGTTTGCTGGTTTGTTTGTTTGTTTTGTTTATACATGCACTGGGTACAGTCAGAAGCGCGGGAGGGCGAGAGAATTCACCAGAGCCAGAGCGGGGAGCAGAGCAGGCAGAAGGACCGAAGCACACTGCTGAGGGGAGCAGCGGGCGGCAGGAGAGGTCTGCGCGCCATGTGGGACCCTCCTCTGGTGGCCGGGGAGCAGCCGGGGATCGAACCGGCGCCGCAGAGGCCGCGCGCAGCTTCGCAACCCAGCGCTCAACCGCTGCGCCACCGGGGAGGCCCTGGACACTATTTTAAATAACAATCCTTGCTTCTAGCCATATGACATGTTGGAAATTAGGGTGATTGCAGCAGTTTTTAAGTCTCCCTCATTGTTGAGAAACTCTCCAAATGCTGTCTTAGTTTGAAGTGTCAATCCATGACACAGAAAATGGGGAGTGGCTGTGGTTGAGGCTGGCTTGGGGGCTAATCCCATCCCCTTGGCTTCCTTGTAGCCTCAGGGGGATTGCTCCAATGCCATTAGTCTTGGCATCTCATGTGGATGTTAAGATGTCATCTCTTTTCTTTCTTAAAAATTATTTTGAGGGCCTCCCTGATGGTGCGAGGGGTTATGTCTCAGCACTATGAAGCTCTTTGCAGCCACTGCAGCACCAATTCGATCCCCAGCCAGGGAGCTACCCACAGGGCTCAGCAGACCTCTCCTGTCTTGCCCACTGCTCCCCTCAGCAGTGTATTTCATTAGATCCACTTGTTCTGCTCTCCACTCTGTCTCTGGTGAATCCTCTCACCCTACACCTCTGGCCTACACCCCGGCTCTTGTATGCGTAAATAAATAAATAAAATCTTAAAAAAATTATTTTGAAAGGTGATGGTGCATGGTTAAATTGGTGGTGGGAATTTTATGGGGACTACACCTGAAAGGACAAAGCATACAAGCATGCATTGTACAAAAATGAACAATGATGGGGCCTCCCTGGTGGCGCAAGGGGTTAAGCACCGCACTATGAAGCAATCAGCAGCCTCTGTAGCATGAGTTCAATCCCTGGCTGGCTGGCCAGTGAGAAACCCATATGGCACAGCAGACCTCTCCTGTCTCGCCCACTGCTCCCCTCAGCAGTGGATTTTGGTCAGTCTGCCTGTTCTGTTCCCCACTCTGTCTCTGGTGGATCCTCCCACCCCACGCATCTCTGATCTGTACCCCAGCTCTTGTATGTATAAATAAATAAATCTTTAAAAAAAAATGAACAGTGATGAAATATATATATAAATTTAAAAATTAAAAAAATATTTTGAAGGTATTGACTTTGCTACTCGCAAGATAGCCAAGTTGCTGAAGCCACAGAAAGTGATTGAGCAAAATGGGGATTCTTTCATCATCCACACATACAGCAGCTTGAGGAACTACCTTGTTAAATTTAAAGTGGGAGAAGAATTTGAGGAAGATAACAAAGGCCTGGATAACAGAAAATGCAAGGTAAAAATGAAAGCAAAAGAGAGGTTCTTCATTTTTAGGTTCTTCATTTCAACTGACAGTCTCCTTAGTAAGACCTGAGGATCCTGCCAGAGCAAACCTTTTTCTCCCCTCATTAGAGCTTGGTTACCTGGGAAGATGATCGACTCACCTGTGTCCAGATAGGCGAGAAGAAGAACAGAGGCTGGGCCCACTGGATTGAAGGGAATGAGCTCCATCTGGTACTTGCGGCATTTTGCTCTTTTTTTTTTTTTAAGTTTTATTTATTTATGCATACTAGATCTGGGGGTACAGGGCAGAAGTGTGTGAGGGGAGGGGTGTTGAGAGGAGTCACCAGAGACAGAGTGGGGAACACGACAGGCAGACTGACTGAAATCCACTGCTGAGGGGAGCAGCGGGTGAGTCAGGAGAGGTCTATAATGCCATGTGGGTAGCTCCCTGGCCGAGGCTCGAACTCATGCTGCAGTGGCTGCGGACTGCTTCATAGTGCTGCATCTTAACCCTTTGCACCACCAGGGAAGCCCTACTCTTCTTTTTGATGAGATGATAGAATAAAGAATGAAACAGGAGATCATTGAGAATCCCAACCCATCCCAGCTGTTTTCAATTTGGCAGGTCACCTTCCCATCTCTGTCAGAAGACCCTGCCTTTTCATTTACATAAAAACCTAGTCTGGCTTTTTCAATAATTTTCCTGTTGGATTCATCATGTAGTCATCAAATAATACAATAAGGTAGCAGACTGCATTATATTTCATCTGGTTGATGAGCCCTCATTTAGTAAAACATTTTCTTGAATGTGTCAGGGGGTGGTTTCAGTGTTTTTACAGAAACAGTAATGTTTCTGCTGTTGATTAAATTCGCATACACAGAGCCTTTTGCATCCATGTATATAGTCCCTTAGGAAGAATTCACAGAATTTCAGAGGCTCGTATCCACACATCATTGCCTCCTGCCACTGTGCTGCCTTATTCACCTCCAAAAGAGTATCAATTTCTTATGCCGCCTGCACTGCTTGAATGTACAAATTCTAGCGCAATCTAATCAATGATTTCTAAATATAATTTAGAAGGCATAAAGGCTTCTGAGGCTTCATAATAGCTTTATAAAGGAGATTTCCTTCCTGCCATATATAATGGCTTAATTTTTCAGTGAGTGCTGATTTTGTATCCAATTACTATGCTAAATCCTTTGAGTGAATTATCTCACTTAGTCCTCAAGACCATCCTGTGAAAGGGCCACTATATTTCCCCTTTACAGATGAAGAGATTAAGACTTAGAAATTCCCCAAAGCTGCAGTGTGGAAATTCAAACCCAGACAAGCATGTGTGATGGCAACTCTATGCCTATTTTTCCCCTAACTCTTTGTAGGTGTAAAACCGCAGTGAGATTCATGGAAATGACACTAAGTACTTAGGTTAAGGTGGACTCTGGGTGGTCCTTGAGGGTCTGGGTAGCCTGATTATAGAGGCATTGGAGGTATTCTGGTCATAAATGAACACATCTCACACCCTGCTGACCATGAAAACAATGGGTTGGGACGCAACCTGTGACGCTAGTAAGGAACTTGCTGTCACAAAATGTAATAGGCACCTGCCACGGAACATCCCCATCTGTTAGAAGGTTTTGATGAGTTGCTGTAAGGAGGCGTGTGTCCGGCCTTGGAGCTTCCGGGCACTCTGTCCAAGCAGGGCACAGAAGGACCCTTCTCTAAGGACACTCAAGGGATAATCCTTACCTGCTGTGATACAGTAAGAATGACAGATTTGGTCTTTGTCCCTGGTTCCTGAAGCCCTTGGGATCTCCAGTCATAACAGTGTTTTCTGTCTGCTTATGAGATGACTGGTGGCGGGGCATCCCTAGATAGATTCAGCATGGAGACTGGTCCCCAGGAAGATCATGATCGCGGCCAGTGATGTAATCCATCAGGTCTGTATAATGAGACCACCCAAGTCCCCACATGATGGGGTTCAGAGAGCTCCTACCTGCCTGGTGAACAGATTGATGTTCCATTGTGTCTCCTCCATTTGTCTGTTCCTGAGTTGTAGCTTTATTTTTTTTGAAGATTTATTTATGCATACAAGAGCTGGGGTACAGGCCAGAGGTGTGGGGGGTGAGAGAATCCCCCAGAGACAGAGTGGGGAGCAGAACAGGCAGATAGACTGAAATACACTGCTGAGGGGAGCAGCAGGGAGACAGGAGAGGTCTGCTGCGCCCTGTGGGTAGCTCCCTGGCTGGGGATTTAACTTGTGCTTCAGTGGCTGCAGATAGTGTCATAGGTTGCGTCCCAACCCATTGCGCCACCAGGGAGGCCCTGAGTTGTAGCTTTAAACCTGTAAACCTGTGAGAAAGGGTGTTCCTGTGCTCTGCAAGCCATTCCAGCGAATGGCTGAATCCCAGCCGGTCAGTCAGCACTATGGTGGCCCCTGATGTCCTGGGAGCTCGCGAGTGGCAGTGGAGGTGGGCCAGTGTCTCGTGACACAGAGGGTCTGCACCAATTCCAGTCACTAGTGGAACTGAATTACTGGACACACCGTGGGTATCAGAGAGCTGGAGAAGAAGCGTTGGAGAAGACGCCACACATCGCATGTCCAAGAGTTGGGGGTAACAATCACAACACACCACCTGCCTGCTCATCTCCTCCCTCCTTGTCCCTAGGAAATGTTCTGCGAAGGCCAGGTGTGCAGACAGACCTTCCAGAGAGCCTGATCCATGTCCAGCAAGAGTCCACATGTGGCTGAGCCTCATGGCCACTTATATTTCAGAACGAGCAGGTGCCAACAACCTGCCAGAAGCCACTCAGATTGTGGGAAACTGCTCAATAAACCTTCTGGGACTCCGGTGTTTTCTTTCTACATTTAGTAAGACCTTTATTTTAAGAAATGCTGGAAGCCGTTGAGGTGCGCCTTGGACACGGTGAATGAAATTTCATTCCTGCCTCAAGTGTACCGAGGAAAAAGGACAAAGCAGGTTGTGTGAACGGGTGCCAAGTCCAGGCAGCTCTGAGAGTGGAGGAGGGGCAAACCTGGCAGGGGGGGTGGCAGGGGTCTGGGTAAAGGAGGTGATCTTGAAGCTAAGACCTGATGCATAGGTCATCAGGAAGATTGGGATGTGCTCTAGGTGAAAGGCTGGGGAGAAGGTGGAGGGATATTTGGAAAACAGAAAAGATTGCTGTGGTTGGCACATAGGCTCCATAGCAGGGGACATAGGCTCCATGGCGGGGGGACATAATAGGGCCTGTGAGGGGCATAGGGCACATGGGGGAGCATAGGGTCTATGGGAGGGCATAGGAGCCATAGAGGCATAGGGTATATGGGGGGAGCACGGGTCTGTGGGGGGTGTATAGGCTGTATGGGGAGCACAGGGCATATGGGAGGGGGGAGATGACAGAGGAGAAGGAAATGACAGGCAGGGGTCCCGTCCTGAAGAGCCTTGAATGCCGGGTTAAAGAGGTAAGCTTTTTGTCCCCAAAGTCACAGGAAGTGGTGACAGGTATGAGCAGGCGATCTGCTTGGCCAAGTTGGCTCATCCAAGGGAAGTCCAGCCGCAGAGGGGAGGGGAGGCGTGTAGGTCAAACACTGGGAAAGGCCTCGGGGCTGGAGAGAAGTAGCCATCACGTCAGAGTCAGAACCCGCTGTCCAAGGTGATGGTGTGGGCCGGTGGGTGAGGGGTGGGCCGATGGGTGAGGGCTGGGGCCGGTGGAAGGGGAATAATCAAGGAAATGCCCTGGTTTCGGTTCAAGTGGCTGCGGAAGAATGAAGCTCGTGAGAGAGGACAGCACGGCAAAGGCAGGGAGGTGGACCTGCAAGTTCTGGTTCTAGGTGAACATGCGCAGCGCGAGGCCGGCCGCCAGGAGACAATGACTCGGGTTATCCGGAGCCACGCACAAGCTGCCAGCACCCACCAGGCGCCTGGCCGACACCGTCCAGGACAATGGGTGTCCAGCGTGGGGCGGGAAACCTGCAAAGAAAGGGTGGCCTTTCTTTTGAGAAACAATGGAGACAGGGAAGCTAGGGGGGGAAGTGTCTCAAGGTCAAGGGTGAGTTCAGCCCTGGCTGAGACACCCGAGGACCGCAAAGGCAAAGTGCAGGATTTTGCCACCTTGGTGAAGAGGATTCAGGACAGAGCTGGGGCTGAAGCAGAACAGGGGGGACCTTGGATTCAGAAACCACCTGGAAGACAGGCAGAATAGGACCCCAGAGTCTCCTGGGGCAAGTTAGGAAGGGTGCATGTCTTCTGAGCACCCATAGGTGCTAGACTTGAAACTGGGATTTAAGGGTTCCATGGAGAACGTGGAGCGAGGCCTGTTTCTTTAAGGAGTCTTTCATCACCGCTTGACTACTCACTGGGGAACCAGCCTGGGTATCAGATGTAACTTGTGTTTTGTTTTGTTTTTTAGATTTATTTATTTTTATACAAGAACCAGGGTACAGGCCAGATGCGCGGGAGGGTGAGAGGATTCACCAGAGACAGAGCCGGGAGCAGAACAGGCAGACTAAAGAAGTACACTGCTGAGGGGAGCAGCAGGTGAGGCAGGAGAGGTCTGCCGTACCATGTGGGACCCTCGCCGGTCGGCCGGGATTAAACCGGCGCTGCAGAGGTTGCAGACAGCTTCACAGTGTGGCGCTCAACCGCCTGCGCCACCAGGAAGGCCCTAACTTGTGTTTTAGGTGGCAGAAGCCAGCGTGTTAGTCTGACCTTAATGTGGCAACTTTAGACCCAAATAAAGTCAGCGGTCAGTTGTGGATCCAATTGTATATGTGACCTCACCGAGTAGAAAGTATGTGAAGTTGTCCAGACAATTGCAATCAGAGAGTAAGTAAATGCTTTAGCTGAGGATGCAGGCCTACCTCGGAACTGGAGACTGTGGGCTGTGAGGACACCTCTTTCTAGAAATCTCTCTAACATAACAGCATTGTCTAGAGGCAATTTGAAAGGATAGGCTTTGGTGAGAAGAGAGCACTTACGGGCATTTATTAATTCATCTAAGGACCTCCTATTCCAAGGGCTACGCTAGTTTTTAGAATATAGAAGTGAACAGAATGGCACACGGCATGTGAGTAGGAGGAGGGAGTAATAGGATAAGTTTAAAGCCTAACACACCAGCTAGTTAGCATTTGTCTATCTTGACAAGAGAGTAAGGGGGACGGGGCATGTCCCCCCAGGTCCCTGGCTACGTGATACCTTGGCTGCCATGGCACCTTCTGGCAGTCAAAAAGCCCTGGTTCAGGCAGAATATCCGGGGGCACCTGGACAAATTGGCACCTGTGCCCCAAAAGAAACTCAGGCTCTTGAGTACCTCGAGACTGAGATTAGAATGAGGAACTGGAGGTGCTGGTTAAAGGCTTTTTGAAAAGTGACAAGAAGCAGAGCGCCAGGGAGACCTCCTTAAACAAAAAGGCTCCCCAAGATGCCAGGGCCGGGGTCCACATAGATTAGAGGGCTGGGGTTTGAGAACAGAGGAATTAACTTGACTGAAAGCAGCTGCCAGTCACCAGCAATAGTTCTCTGCCTTCCTTGGGCAAACCATAGTTCAGATGAAGCGTGGACTTAAGGAAGGGAAGTTCCTTTGCGACAGGAAAGGTTCCCAGGACAAAAACAGGACAGACGCAAGGATGCAACTTGGCTGTTCCCGTTGTTCCTGCTGGGCTGCTGAACAAGAGGTTAAGTAAATCCACAGCTGGGTGCAAAGGCTGCTGCCATAAATGTCCTTGACCCACAGTGGTTGTTTCCCAGATCCCCAGGCTGTGCATTCCTGAGCTCACCACGCTGGCTACTATGGGGGAGCAGCTACAGATATGGAGACCAGACAGGGCACCCTGAGGGGTCACCCAGAGGAGGTCGCCAGCCCTGACCTGCAGCTGAGCGGCCCTCACCATCAGCAACAAGAAACAACCCACAGGGCCTCCCCGGTGGCGCAGCGGTTGAGCGCTGGGTTGCCACCCGCAGCCTCTGCAGTGCCGGTTCGATCCCCGGCCCCGGGTGAGGGTCCCACATGGCGCGCAGCCCTCTCCTGCCGCCAGCTGCTCCCCTCAGCGGTGTATTTCGTCTGCCTGTTCTGCTCCCCACTGTCTCTGGTGAATCCTCTCACCACTCCCCCCCCCAACTATAGCCTACACCCCAGTTCTTGTATCCATAAATAAAAAATAAATCTTAAAAAAAAAAAAAAATCTCACCCCCTAAAGCAGCTCACAAAATCCTGTCTGTTTCTTCAGGTAGCTCTTTGTTGTTGTTTTAAGATTTGGGAATTAATGAAAGGCCCGCGGCTCTGCCCCCAGGAGACCCCTGGCCCGCAGCGCCCTGGAGGCTTCTTTGGGCCCCGGGCTTCCTCCCCAGCAGGAGAGGCCCGGCGGGCGGGAGGGCTGCGCGGCTTGTCCCGGGGGGCCCTGGGCGGCCGCGGGGCCCGCGTCGGTGTCTCCCGCGGGGAGGCCGCGTCCAGGCGCGGGCGGGCGTCGGCGCTCGGGCGGCTCATCCCCCCCAGGCTGCTGCAGCGCCGCCGGGCGGGAGAGCAGCCTCGGAAGGTCAGGAGCGGACCAAGGGGACACAGGGGGCTCCTCCCGGCGGGCTCCGCCGCCCCGCGCGCAGAGCAAGCTGCTGGGAACTTAGGGATCCCGCAGGCTGGGCGCGCGCTGCAGACCCGGCGCCCCGCGCCCCCGTCGCCGCCCGGAAGGCGTGGCGGGCCGGGCAGGAGAGCGGGGCCTCGGGGTGCGGAGATCAGGGAGGGCGGAGCAGACGCCGCGAGGGCGCCGGCGGCGGGTCTCGAAGGCTGGGGTGCAAGCCGGGGCCAGGGCGCCCCCTTCTGGGCCCGCCGCGCGCACCCTCCTCTCAGATTGTCAGCGTTTAAAAAATTGTGTTAAAATACACGTAACGAAACATTTACAATTTTAACTTTTTTTAAAAAAAAGATTTATTTATTTCTGCATACGAGAACTGGGTATCAGGCTTTTCTGCCCTCCCGCCATTAGGATGGATGTGGGATCCCTGCGGTCCTGAACACATGCCTGATGGCGGCACCTGGAGTGGGGTGTGCGCATGCGTAAGTGGGTACAGCTGTGCTGAGAGACTGAGCTTATAAGGGCGGCGTCACCGGATGCCAGCAGAACCCCTAGAGCAGAGAACAAGGCCACAAGAGAAGGCCAGAGAGCCCAGAGTGAAGACTTGCTGGGGGCTGGGGGGCCTGCCAATCTCCCGGCCCCCCAGCATCCCTGCCTGCCGTGTACCTGGTAAATCCCAATAAAAGCCTGAAAAGCCACTGAGGGCTCCAGGACTCCTCCTTCACTCCATCTGCTCGCATCATAGAGATCCTGCTCTGGCCCTTTGTAGGGTAAAGAAAATGTCAGGCTTTTCTGCCCTCCCGCCATCAGGATAGATGATGGATCCTTGTCCTGAGTGCATGCCTGATGGCGGCACCTGGAGTAGGGTGTGGGCATAGGTAGATGGGATTCACCTGGGCTGGGGCTGTACTTTTAAGGGTGGTGTCATGGGAAAGCCAGCAGAAGCCAGGAACGAATAGAAGTTGAACAGAAGCCGAGAGAGAAGCAAGAGAAGCAGAAGCAGAGAGAACGCCAGAGAGCCCAGATAGAGTGAGGATTTGCTGGGGGCTGGGAGGCCTGCCAGCCTCCTGGCCCCCCAACACCCCTGCCTGCCATATGCCTGGTGAACCCCAATAAAAGACCTGCAAAAAGCCACTGAGGACTCTGACTCCTCCTTTACCCATTCTGCTGGATCAGAAATCCTGCTCTGTGGTCCATTCCTGACCTTACACCCTTCCTACCTCTGCACTGGGGTACAGGCCAGAGATGTGGGGGGTGAGGATTCACCAGGGGCAGAGTGGGGAACAGAACAGGAGATTGGCTGAAATACACTGCTGAGGGGAGCAGTGGGCAAGGCAAGAGAGATCTGCCACGCCATGTGGGTAGCTCCCTGGGTGGGGGTTGAACTCGTGCTGCAGAGGCTGCGGACAGCTTCATAGGTTGTGTCTCAACCCCTTGCGCCACCAGGGAGGCCCCCGTTTTAACTTTTTAAGAAGACAGTTCAGTGGCATTAAGTGCCTGCACATTGCTCTTCCACCATCACCGCCCTCGCTCTCCAGAGCTTCTTCCTCTCTGGAACTGACACTGTCCCCAGGAGATAACTCCCTGTGCCATCTCCTCCCAGCCGCTGGCACCCACCCTGCTACTTCCCGTCTCTATGCAGTGGAATCATGGAAGAGTTGTCCTGGGTCTGGTTTACTTTAAGTCGCACTGTGTAACCACGCTGGAGTTTGTCAGTCTCCTTCCTGTTAAAGTCTGCATAACATTCCCTTGCATTGGGATATCCCATTGTATCCCAACTGGGTGCCACCACCCTTTGCTTATCCTTCATCCACTGACATCCAGGGTCAGTCCCCGGGGCGCCACTCCTGCATCCAGGCACCCTTTGAAAAAGAAAGAAATTATTAAAATATACATCTTTAAGAAAAGATGTGGCATGGAAACACAATGGAATACTACTCAGCTATAAAAAAGGATGAAATCTTGCCACTTGTGGATAACGGGAATGGAAATGGAGGTGGTTATGCTGAGTGAAAGACAAAAGCCAGGTGATTTCACTAATGCATGGAATCTAAAGAAACAAACAGCCCAAACCAACCGAAACAGACCCTAGAAATCTGACTGTAGAGCTGAGGTTACCAGAAGGGGAGGATAGAGACTGGGGTACAAAGGCAGAAAGGGCCCAGTGGAATGTGGTGGAGGACACTGTGTGCTTTGGTGACATATATTTGAAGAGATGTGAACCTATACCCCAAACCACATACAGTGTTGCAAACCATTGTTACCTCAGTAAAAAAAAAAAAATTAATTAAAAAAATGGGGACATCACAGCACGTCCACAGACCTTGGCTGGTAAAAAATGGGTCTGGGTGGGGAAGAGGTTGGTGTGTAGAGCAAAACAGAAAACTGCTAGCTCACTAAAAGGGATATTGAAAAAATGGGTGCTGCTACTGATAATAATGGAATACACAACGTTCCAAGTACTTGATACACTGGTTTAATTTTTACATTGTATGAAACAACTACTATTCTTATTCCCACTTTATAAACCAGGCAGTTTAGACACAAATTGTCTTACTTATAATACAGTAGCTTGTCCAACGTCAGTTCATAAAATGGGGGGTTGAGGAAGAAGAACTCACAGTTAGTAAAATGGATGAGTCACAAATAGGAGTTTTGGGGTCCCCCTGGTGGTGCAAGGGGTTAAGACACAGCATTATGAAGCTGTCCGCAGCCACTGCAGCACGAGTCCCATCCCCAGCCAGGGAGCTGACGGCATGGCGCAGCAGACCTCTCCTGTCTCACCGTTGCTCCCCTCAGCAGTGGATTTCAGTAGATCTGCCTGATCTGCTCCCCACTCTGTCTCTGGTAAATTCTCTCACCCCTGAACCTCTGGCCTGTACCCTAGTTTTTGTATGCATAAATAAATCTTTTTTTTTTTAAAAAATGGGAGAATTAAAAAGCAGCATTCTGGCTCCAGAGCCTACACTATATTCTCACGCAAACCATAGTTAATATATTCCACATAACAAATCATTTTCTTTGGGTCAACCTTGATCCTTCAGGAAACAGTACACCTTTGTTCTTCCTGTACATTTCCCCTTTCCTTCTGCATGTTGGTGAAGGGTAAATAAAAAGTATCAGGCTTTTCTGCCCTCCCGCCGCCATTAGGATTGATGATGGTTCCCAGCAGTCCTGAACGCATGCCTGATGGCAGACACCTGGAGTAGGGTGTGGGCATGTGTGAGTGGGTACACCTGGGCCCAGAGACAGAGCTTAGAAGGGCGGCGTCATGGGGACGCCAGCAGAACCGCTTGAGGAGCAAAGAACAAGGCCATCAGAGAAGGCCAGAGAGCCCAGATAGAGTGAAGACTTGCTGAGGGCTGGGAGGCCTGCCAGCCTCCCGCCCCCCAGCACCCCTGCCTGCTGTGTACCCGGTAAATCCCAATAAAAGCCTGAAAAGCCACTGAGGGCTCCAGAAGTTTTCCCTTACTCCGGCTGCTCGGGTCACAGAGATCCTGCACTGTACGCTTCCTGCCTCTACAGTTGGCCACTAGAACACCAGGAGACTATTTCCATGAAGAAAGCTTTCATTGAGGGCCTCCCCGGTGGCGCAGCGGTTGAGTGCTGGGTTGCCAAGCTGCCCGCGGCCTCTGAGGCGCCGGTTGGATCCCCGGCTGCTCCCCGGCCACCGGAGGAGGGTCCCACATGGCGCGCAGACCTCTCCTGCCGCCCGCTGCTCCCCTCAGCAGTGTACTTCGGTCCTTCTGCCTGCTCTGCTCCCCGCTCTGGCTCTGGTGAATCCTCTCACCCTCCCGTGCTTCTAACTGTACCCAGTGCTTGTATAAATAAAATAAATAAAAATAAATTAAAAAAAAAACTTTCATTGATTCCTTCTTCCCACCTTTCCCTCCCCACCCCTCCACACCCCCCCCCCCCCCCCGCTCTCTCCAGCCTATACCTGTGCCTGGATGTGCTCGTTGCTTGGGATCCCTGCCCTCACGTGCCTGTTAGGTTGCCCTTTGCATTTCCAAGACTCCCCACCCACAGCAGTTTAATCCCAGAGTCCAGGTGATCGGTCCCAAGTTCAATATGCTGGCTTCTGATGGTTTAGAAGCCTGGTGAGGAAAAAACTTGATGACACAGAAGTGGAAAACACAGCTCCTGCCTTAGAATATTGTGACTTACACACCCTTTCTCCAGGCTTCACGTGACAGCTTCACCCCCATCACCACCAGGCTGGCACGAGACTCCCAGACCAAGATGTGCCAGATTCCCGTTTTCACCTGCCAACCAGGTAGGTGCATTGCATTACATGATTGGCCACTGTCATATGTCAGTTACACCTCAATAAAGCTGAAATTATAATTTTTTACAGAAACATTTGAGCCCAGTGTTTCTATTGTTCTGAGAAAAGCTTCAGAGACTGATTGTGAATCTCTTAAAGGTTGGTTCCAAGGAGCACCGATCAAAGGTCTTCGCATGAAATCACTACCAGCTGTGGGCCCTTCTCACAACCGGCTAGAAAGAGTCATGCCTGGCAAAGGCATCTCCTACCCATTCTGAAGGGTAGAAAAAGAAAAAGAAAATAAGAAGAGGAAGAAAAAGGGTAGGAGGAGGAAAAGCAACACTTTCATTTTGCTTGTAACAAAAGTGTCACTTCTTAGAATAAGACTCTTGTTAGCGTTTTTTTTTAAAGATTTGAACAGTTTTATTGAGTTATAATTTATTTACCATGAAATTCACCCACTATAAGTATATGGTTCAATAATCTTTAGTAAGTTTATATAATTCCCATAATTCCAGTCTGTCACTCTGAAAAGTTCTCCTGAGCCTATTTGCTGACTATTGTCATTTTATAATGTCTTTGGAGTCTCAGACAGTGAAGCTCAATGGATCTGAAAACTTACAATGAAATTTTTTAATATTCATTTTTGTTTCTGCCCAGGGCAAGAATCTCTCCTTCATTTCCTGAGATCTTTGGTAGGATGCTATTTTCTCAAAGTTTCTTGCCCTCCCTGTATTTGAAAAGTCTTCAGTTCTCCACAGATGACAGGTTTGATTTTGATATTTACTTGATGTGCTCGCTTGCATTTAACTCTGTCTTCTGGGGGCATTATTTTGCACCCTGTGCAAAACAGTTTTCCAATCAGTTACAATAAACAAACTTTCAGTTTAGGTTGAAAATAACAGGTACGTTCCCTGCAGGAAAATGTTCTCTGCAAATATAAGAATCACAGTTGTAAAATTACAGAATAGTTCTTTGATGAGGAGGTATAGCTTTACCTCATCACTTTGAAAAGTGCTCTTCTTGGTATTGAAAAAGACAAACAGGAAAATAATGGTGCCAGCAGCCTTTAGAACAATGGCCCTTGGTGGAGGTTCAGGCAGTAAATGAGGTCTGTACTGTGTATATGCACAGCTCTGGTGGCATGGGCATCATGGCTGCCTCCTAACATACTTTTTTTTTTTAAAGTATGTCATATTTAGGGCCTCCCCTGGTGGCGCAGGCAGTTGAGCGCCATGCTGTGAAGCTGTCCTCAGCCTCTGCAGCACCAGTTCGATCCCTGCCAACCGGTGAGGGTCCCCCATGGCGCAGCAGACCTCTCCTGTCTCGCCCGCTGCTCCTGTCAGTAGTGTATTTCATCAGTCTGCCTGTTCTGCTCCCCGTTCTGTCTCTGGTGAATCCTCTCACCCTCTTGCTCATCTGGCCTATAAACCTGTTCTTGTATAAAATAAATAAATCTTAAAAAAAAGTATGTCATGGGGGCCTCCCCTGGTGGTGCAGCGGCTGAGCACTGGGTTGCGAGGCTGCCCACAGCCTCTGCAGTGCCGGCTCGTTCCCCAGCCACCCGCGAGGGTCCCACAAAAAAAAAAAAAAAAAGTATGTCATACTTATTAAAGGCAATCATTTATACTTTATTTTTTAAAGATTTATTTTTATTTATGCATACAGAACTGGGGTGTAGGCCAGAGGTGTGGGGGATGAGAGGATGCACCAGAGACAGAATGGGGAGCAGACTAGGTGGATCCACTGAAATCCACTGCTGAGGGGAGCAGGGGAGAGACAGGAGAGGTCTGCTGCACCATGAGGATCAGCTCCCTGGCCAGGAATCAAACTCATGCCACAGTGGCTGGTGATAGCTTGAGAGTGCTGAGACTTTAAGGCCCTGATCATTTATACTTTATAAAAAATATTGCCCTGATATACACAAACATTTTCTGATGGGCCTCCCCTGGTGGCGCAGGCGGTTGAGCACCGTGCTATGAAGCTGTCTGCAGCCTCTGCAGCACCAGTTCAATCCAGGCTGGCCAGCGAGGGCGAGGGTCCCACATGGCGCAGCAGACCTCTCCTGTCTCGCCCGCTGCTCCCCTCAGAACAGTCTGCCTGTTCTGTTCCCCACTCTGTTTCTGGTGAATCCTCTCACCCTCCCTTGCATCTGGCCTGTACCCCGGTTCTTGTATAAATAAATAAATAAATCTTTAAAAATGTTTTTTCTGATAATGGCAATTAAAAACAGCTACTCTCACCGCCCTTGCCCTTGTGTCCACACCAATATTCAGTTCAGATTGCCTTAATCTTGAAGTGTAATCTGATAAGACTCAAGGCCAAATGCTTCAGGTCCTGGACAAGATCATAAAATACTTGTATGCCCCTGGCTCCTTGACTGGTTGACATCAGTCAGGGGACCTCCTGCTGGGTCCCCCCCCACTCCTGGCCAGGAGGTGGCCACAAAGCATCATCCTCTTTTGTAATTTCACTGATCCTGGTTCCTCCATCACACTTGAGTGTGCAGAGCCTTTTCTGATCATGACGTTTTATCATTGCTGCTGTTGGTATATCTCAATTCCTTGTCAGATCAAAAGTCAAATTCCAGAAACTCGTGACCAGACTTGCCTGTTTGACCCATGTAGTAATGCAGATAAAAGTCAGTCTTGTAGGGGGGTGGCTAGGAGGGATTACGGTCAAAATAAGGGGGGTGGGAATTGTATGGTGACTATAACCAAGATAAAAAAGCATACATTATGCAAAAATGAAAAATGATGTAAAAGATAAATAAAAAAAAAAAAAAGTCAGTCTCCCTGGCTCACGATAGAGCACTTATACCCAACTTTAAAATCAAACCTCGATGGGCCTCCCTGGTGGCACAGTAGTTAAGTCTCAGCCCTATGAAGCTACTGCCAGCCACTGCAGTGTGAGTTCAGTCCCTGGCCAGGGAGCTGACCCACATGGTGCATCAGATCTCTCCTGTCTCCCCATGCTCCCCTCAGCAGTGTATTTCAGTAGATCTGCCTGTTCTGCTCTCTACTGTGGACTTCTAGTGAGTCCTAACCCGCGACGGTGAAGGAAATCAGACATGGGGGACTGTCATGTCCAGCATGCAGCAAATCTTTATTGTCTTAGTGCTTATTATATACTATTTTAATTGTAGCAGGTGTAACATCAAAGCATACCACATAATGATAACACTTATGAATGATTAGTCTATTTTCTTACTATTATCTATTTACTTCAGACAGTAGGATACCAGGGGGGTAGTTCTCACACACATAATCTTATCGCCTCCTAGCCTGAGCCTGGGAAGTTCGCTCATTATTTTGTTGTTGTCAATCTGTGGAGATGTACGCAGTTCACTTCCAGGCTCTCAACACCAAGTCCTGTCACCCAGAGGTTTTCCTCCAAGACACATGTGTTTTCACATGCCTTAGGGACTCAGGTCAAGGCCCTTCTGCTTACTGCGCAGGATCTCTCCATTTTATTATTCTCAGGCTGTAGAAATGTACAAGCCCGACTCCACGCAGGTCACTTTCCAGGCTCTCAACACCAAGTCCTGTCACTCAGAGGTTTTCCTCCGAAACACATGTGTTTTCACATGCTTTAGAGACTCGGGTCAAGGCCCTTCTGCTTACTACGCAGGGTGGCCGCCTCCAACAGTCTACTCTATCTCTGGTGAATCCTCTCACCTCCTGCACCTCTGGCCTGCACCTGGAGGTGTTCTTGTGTGCATAAATAAATAAAATAAATGTTTAAAAAATAAAATCGAACCGCACCACCATTGCATGCACTGGCACTGACATCTAGGGCTGCCAGCAGAAGTGACCTAATGTGTAAGACTTTTAATAGCAGAGAATGTTGATAGGATTACTGTGCATAGAGAGAGAAGGTATGATAGTTTCCCAGTGAAACACCCAAAGTTACCCTAAGTGGGGCCACTGAGGCCTAAAGCTTGCCATAAGTCTAAGGCACCCTCTGGCAGGGAACCACAGGAAAAGGACAGAAGGGACCAGGTAAGTCTGGGATGAAAGGAACAAAATCAAAGTACAAATCCAGTTAAAGGCTGCCATTGTCAGCCTCCCCATGGGTCACCCACATCTCTTCCAAGTATCTCTTCATGTCTTAATTCCACATGTCTCCTTCCATGTCCCCCAAGTCCCTGGGGACATATCTAAAGCTGAGAAGCAAGCAGGCTTTCTTCACATTGTAACAGGGTGGTGCCCAGGAAAGGGGGAGGTTCCAGATTCCCTGCCCCACCCAAGGGAGGGTAGAGCTGAGCAAGGAGAGAAGAAGCTGCAGAGGAGACTGAGGAAGGAAGGAAGTAGGATGGAGCCAGAAGAAGACCTGAAGGAGGCACATGGAGCCGAGAGACACGTGAAGAAACTACACTTGCCTTTTGATAGTGGACTGGGTGACACACCTGTGGGGAGGTGACAGTGGTGGTTTTTGTCTTGATTTCAATTTTGCTTTTTTCCTCCCGGACTTGTCTGGTTGTTTCTGACCCTTTTCTGTGGGTCCCCACTGGAAGATGCTTTCGACTTGTGGCAGGTTTGGGGCCTTGCTCTGGGCCAATCCTGCTTGGGTGGACTTTTACCCACAACGGGATGGGTAACTTTGGGGGCTTGATTTAGAAACTATATCCTTTGCCTTTCCTGTGTTGTTTACTAATTGTATTAAAGTTCCTTTTCATTAAAGTCTCATGCATTTTGTGTTGATGCAGCAGATGGCAGAACCCATTTAGAGTAGGCAGGTTTGGGGGCTCTGGGGTGCCCAACATGTCTCTACTCCATGTGCCACCTCCAAGTGCCTTCTTGCAAGTCGTCTCTCCAGCCTCCCCTCGCCCACTCAGCTCCACCCTTCACTAGGTGGGGCAGGGAACCTGGAACCACCCCCTTCTTATGGAAATTACATAGCTCCAATCTCTCTTTTCATTATCCTCCACCATTTCCATGGTGGCCAAGATCCCGGGGTGCAGCCTTAGGAGACAGTCTTTTCTGGGGTCCCAGTGTGCCTAACACCCATTTAATCCTCTTCCTATGTTATCCCTGCTACATGCTTAGAAGGGAATGTTATCCCTGCTACCTGCTTTGTTCTGTGTGTGGCTCCTGATTGGAATAGCCAAGGCTGAGGCAATTCTCATATCCATAGTGATTGTTTTGGGGCCAGGTAGTGAGAGCCCAACTGGCCCAATCAGAATGAAGAAGACTTATTTAATGATGGTAGGAAGAAATTTCATTCTTCCTCTGTTTCCCACTTTTTCCTCTTCCCCCTTTTTCTTCAAGTCGGATGATTTAGTGTCTAAATAAGTGTCAGTTGGATTTTATTACTTGCATTGCAAGGAGTCCCTATGGCTATGTTTTATGATAACACAGTCAGGTCAATATTATCCAAATTTTAGGCTGAGAAAGTGAATGAGAAGCTAAACAATTTGCTTAAAGTCTATCTGATTCTAAAGCTCAAGTTATTTACCATTGTGCTATCTTAGCTCTTCCATCCTGTGTAAGTATTCCTGTTTTCCTATACACTGAGTGATGTTGGATAGCATCTCTAGTTAGACAAGTGAAGTGGGCCTCCCTGCTGGCGCAGCGGCTAAAGACAGTGCTATCAAGCTACCTCTAGTCACTGCAGCATGAGTTCAATCCCCAGCCGGCCAGGAAGCAACCCACATGGTACAGCAGACCTTTCCTGCCTCCCCACTGCTCCTCTCAGCAGTGTATTTCAGTAGATCTGCCTGTTCTGCTCCCTACTCTCTCTGGTGAATCCTCTCACCCCCTGCACCTCTGGCTTACACCCCAGTTCTTGTATGCATAAATAAATAAATCTTTTAAAAAAGGAATAAGCAAGTATACATTCCAAATATTAAATACAGAACTGCAGCTTTCTACTCAAACACATGAATGTAAATCAACTAAGAAAACTATTTGAAATTGCCAGGAAAAAAGTGGTAACTTCATTACAATAAAGAGACTGCACTGTTTTCAAGGGAAATTAAAAAAAGGAACGTTGGAGTCATGGTATCAGTGCTTGCCAGAACCAGCACATTTGCCAAGGATTTTCCCCATGTGGAAAGCTTGTCCCAGCTTCTTACTGTCTGTGTGGTGAAGGACCTGGCCCTGGTCAGGGCATGGGCAGGTCGGCCTGGTGCCAGGCATCTACCCACCACGGGACCCAGTCAGATGTCGCCCTTCCGTCCTGGGCATGATGGGGCCATCCTGGAAACAGCTGCCTCTGGATTCCTTTTCTTCCCTTGGGATCTCGATGGCCCCACCTGCATCTTAACACTAATGCCCAGGGATTTCTGCTAACTGCCAGAGCCTCTGCTGGGCAACCCCAGGTTGCTGAGAACACCATGGGCAGAAAGGCCTGTTCTGGGCCCGTTTTGCAGCTGCCCAGGAGATGCAGCTGTCAACATCCCCTGAGAGGCCCATGTGGCCTGTGGAGCAGAGCCTGTCCCTCCCTGCCTCGCTCACACCTCTTCTCAGAAACTTTACACTGGCCCTGAGTTCTTCACTGGGTGCTGCTATGCAGGTAAATACAACAGGCTGGTGGATGGGTTTCCCCCCCTTTTAATTAAATCCATCCGTGTTGACCACAGGCCCTCTGGTCCATGGTTCCAGCCACCTAATGTCCGCGGGAAGTGGTGGCGGCCCTTCTGGCCTTGCCAGACACCCTCAGGCATGCTGCCGCCCCATGGCCGCCTCGTGCTTCAGAGAACTCGGCCGGCGTGCGTTTGGCGGGGCCTTGACTTCCCCACTCTCCCTGCCTGCTGACGCGTCTTTTGGCCTTTGTGCGTCTCGCTGCTGCTTACGTTTGATTGCAAAGTCCTGCGGCCTGGCCTCCCTGGGCCCACATAATACCCTGGCTCAGCTCCACAGGTGCTGAACCCTTGGGTCCTGGAGGAGGTGACGGGTGGCGTGACCCTCACAGTGCAGGGCTAGGGCCCCCAGGCAGGAGGAGGCCTCGCCTCTACCCGCCTCCTTCCTCAGAGGGCTTCACGCCAAACCTCAGCCTCTCCTTGTGAAACCTCTTCCAGGAGGCTTGGGGGCTCCTCTGGCCGTGCTAGCGCACCCCACCCTCACCCGCTGAAGAAGCAGGGGCTGGAGAGTCACTTCAAACAGGGCTGAGGGAGTGTCCCTGTGAAAAGAACGTCGTTTTTGTTCTTCATTCTGACTGTTTGACTGTGGCTGCCTTCCAGTTGGGCTGCAAGAAAGTACTAATTTTCTACTTGGAGTCAAGGAGGGTGGGACTGAGAACTTGGTGCGAGCAGCAGCGTCAGCCTCTGACTGGACAGCGTTGCCATTAATTCCATCCAGGCTGGGTGGAAACGCCCTTTTGTTATGTTCTAACACCTCTCGTCAGGCGTCAGGACACCCTGCAGCCCAAATCTCTCAGTGCTTAAAGACAAATGGTCCATCACAAGGTTGTATTACTTCAGGCTAAATTAAGTTGGGGGAAAGTGGTTTCTATTATTGAGATACTGCAAAATAGGAGAAGGTTGCTGTAAGCTCCCCCTCTCTCCCTCAAGAGACATAGTTCAAACCTGTCGTTGTTATATTTGTACTGCAATATATGCGCATAGTCAGTGGTTTGGACTCTGCTAGTGTTGAAGATGGAAATAAAACCATCTTAACCAGAAAAAGAGACAAAACTAACCACGAAACTTCTAAAATTAAATTTTAAGTAAAATATAAATGGGAAAACACTTAAAAAGAGTCCATTTGGCTGCAAAATAAAAGTGGGGTGAACATGTTCCTGCTTTTTAGAGGATTATAAAAATGAACTAGCAGGTTTTTAAATCCATGGAAATACTGATATAAGTCGAGGCCTGTAGAGAAGGCTGTTGGGAGATTTCCTTCAGAACCATTGCTGTGTCAGCGACTCAAAGCTATGTCCTCTACACCAGAAGTCATAATCTGTTTTTCTTTGGATGCTTCTGGCACTTGACTTGAGTTTCTTTGGTGGCTCTTAACATCCATTAGGGGTCTCCCTGGTGGTGCAGGGGTTAAAGACAGCACTATCAAGCTATCATGAGTTCGATGACAGCCCAAGTTCCATTTCCAGCGGGCCAGGGAGCTACCCACATGGCACAGACCTCTCCTGTCTTGCCCGCTGCTCCCCTCAGCAGTGTGTTTCAGTGGATCTACCTGTTTTGCTCCCCACTCTTTGTGGTGAATCCTCTCACCACCACCACCCCCACCTCTGGCTTACACCCCAGTTCTTGTATGCATAAATAAAAAAAAACATTATGCATCAGGTTATATTTCTGTGTGTATTTTATCTCTCTCTTGACTCTAAGTGTACATAGGTAGAATAATAGTCGTGTGTCTTGATTAACAGGTTCATCTTTCGTGCACAGTGCTTTGCCTGTGGCGGGGTTTTATTACGTGGTTACCGACTATGTGAACATATTGGAGATTGAGTCAGCAGCACTGGTTTTCCTTCCTGGCTTTGGCAGCCACATCTGCTCAGTGCATCAAACAACCCCAGATGTGAGGCAAAATGATACGATCCCAACAGAAATAAAATTTGACTCCAAGCAAGAGGAATTACAAATCCTAAATCCAGAGAGATGCATTTTAAGTAGTTAACTTTTAGAGATGTTATGTTAGTTCCAGGGATTATTTGTGTTTTTTTTTAAAAAGAATTATTTTATTTATGCATACAAGAACTGGGGTGTAGGCCAGAGGTGCAGGGGGGTGAGATGATTCACCAGAGACAGAGTGGGGAGCAGAACAGGCAGATCTACTGAAATACACTGCTGAGGGAAGCCGTGGGGAAGTCAGGAGAGGTCTGCTGCGCCATGTGGGTATCTACCTGGCCGGGGATCGAACTCAGGTTGCAGTGACTGGTGATCACGTTTGATAGTACTGAGACTTTAACCCTGTGCCACCAGGGAGGTCCTATTTCATTCAATCTTTTTTTTTTTTTTAAAGATTTATTTATTTATTTATACAAGCCCTGGGTACAGTCAGAAGTGCGGGAGGGTGAGAGAATTCACCAGAGCCAGAGCGGGGAGCAGAGCAGGCAGAAGGACCGAGGTACACTGCTGAGGGGAGCAGCGGGTGGCAGGAGAGGTCTGCGCGCCATGCGGGACCCTCCTCCAGTGGCCGGGGAGCAGCCGGGGATCGAACCGGCGCTGCAGAGGCTGCGGGCAGCTTCTCAACCCAGCGCTCAACCGCTGCGCCACTGGGGAGGCCCCTATTTCATCCAATCTTAAAAACAAAACACTTTTATCCCACTTCTCCCTCCAGTTACTGTCCCATTTTGCTGTTCTTCTACCACAAAACTTCTTGGGAGAATTTTCTAAACTTGCATCTTCCTTAAGCACACTTGGATCATGTTCCTGCACCATACTCTTCCAGATCTGCTCTCAAGGTCACCAAAGAACTGTGGTGCCTAAAGTCAGTGGACAGTCTCAGTCCTCATCTTACACGATGTCTCAGCAGCAATTGAAACCGTTGATCATCCCCTTTCTTTAAACACTTTGTTCTTGACTTAACAGTCTCCTTGTTTTCCTCCAACTCCAAAGCCAGCCCTTGTCAAATCTCTCTGGCTGATTCCTTCAGCTCTCCTTGCTTCTTAATGTTGCAGGCTCCAGGACTCAGTTTAAAGAGCCCTTCTCGGGCCTCCCTGGTGGCACAAGCGGTTAAGACACAACCTATGAAGCTGTCCCAACCAGGGAGCTACCCACATGGCGAAGTTGACCTCTCCTGTCTCGCCCGCTGCTCCCCTCAGCAGTGTGTTTCACTCAGTCTGCCTGATCTGCTCCCCACTCTGTCTCTGGTGAATCCTATGACCCCTGTATCTCTGGCCTGTACCCAGTTCTTGTATGCATAAATAAATAAATCTTTAAAAAAAATAGAGATCCCTTCACTTGCTATCATCACTCCTTTGGTGATCTTACCCCATCTCATGATTTTAAATCTCATCTACACACCAGAGATGCCCAACTGCTGTCTCTAGTCTAAATATCTCCCCTAAACTCCAGACCTGTATATCTAGACCAGATATGTTTGCCAGGGTTTATTAGCTATCTCAACCAGCACACCCAGAACTAAGCTCTTTATCTTTTCCTCAAAGTCTACTCTGCCCATATTCCTTCCCATTCCAGTGAATGTCATTGTCATCCTTTTAATAGGTGTAGTCATGCTTCTTTCTTTTTTCATTCTTATACTCCTTTTCCTTCAAAAATATATCCAGAATCCACCCATAACGCCCTCCTTTCACTGCTGCCACGTTTGTTGGAGCCCCCACACCTAGGATCAGTGCACTTCTCACCTGATTGGTCTCTGTGCTTTCTCTCTTGCTCCCCTGCTGTTTATTTTCAACATAGCTATCAGAGCAAGCCTTTGAAGACAAACAAGAGAGATCAGGCTATTCCACTGTTCAAAACTCTCCAGCAGCTCCCATCTCAGATTAAAAAAAAACCCCACAGATATCACCTTCTAGCTTCCCTGATACTCACTCTGCTTTTGCCGTGCTGGCCACTGGCCAGGTCTATTTCTGGCTCAAGGCCTTCTTTTCCCTCTGCTTCTACTGCCCTCCCACTGACGTCCACCCGGCTCACCTCTGACTCCCTTCAGGTCTGTTACTTATTCAGTGGTGTCATCGCTGACCACCCTATTTAATATAGAAACACCATCTCCAGTCCAGTTTGATTCCCCTTCTTAGATTTATTTTAATCTATAGCACTTACCATTTTCAAATATACTCTCCAATTTCTGTCATTAGTTTACTTGTCTGCCACCCCAGGTAAACTGTAAGCTCCATGAGGGCAGGAATTTTTGCTTTGGCTTATTCCACCTCTACACCCTTCTCTCTAATCAGTTCTCAATAAATATTTTTTTTTAACCATTATGTACTTTTAGAGGTATGGGGGGGGGGTTAGCAATAAGCAGGACAGACCAGGTCTCTGACCTCAAAGCGTTTACATTGTCTTGTGGTTGGAGTGTGGAAGGGCGATAAACAAGTGGACAAACACATGCAGTTATTTCAGATTTGGATAGGTGTCATGAAAGAACTGAATAGGGAATATAAATGCATGATGGAGAAGGGATCATGACTGTGGAGAGAGTGGTCAAGAGGCCCAGCCCACGATGAGCATGTAAATCCCATGAACATGGAACTTGTCTATCTAGTTCATAGGTGGAAGTGGGGTTGGAAGTTCATCATTCAGAACCTGTTCAGAAATATGTCCTAGGGGACAGAAAAGTGGAGATTTAAAAAAAATCTTTACTACTAACAAAAGGAACTAATACGTCACCCTTAAATTAGAAATACTTATACTCAGCTAGTCAGAGACACTGCTCCCTGGTGGTGCAAGGGGTTAAGTCTCAGCACTATGAAGCTCTCCACAGTCACTACAGTATGAGTTCAATCCTCGGCCAGGGAGGTGACCCACATGGCACAGCAGACCTCTCCTGTCTCCCCGCTCCTCCCCTCAGCAGTGGATTTCAGTAGATCCACCTGTTCTGCTCCTCACTCAGTCTCTGGTGAATCCTCTCACCTACCACACCTCTGACCTTATGCATAAATAAATATTAAAAAAAAAACACAGAGGCGCAGCTGGACCTCCACAGCTTCCCCATGGGACAAAGCCTGCCTCTGTTAGCTTATTTCAGCCAGGAGAGTAGACCAGGTTTCTGCTCCCTGGAAGCAGGGGAGCAGGTGGGGTATCAGAGAGAAAAGCAGATGCTCTGAGTCTGGAATAGTCAGTTCCTACTTCCAAGTACAGCCATCACCTCAGTCACTGCTTCCACCCTGGGGAAGAAAGAGAGAGATGGTAGCGTGAAGCTGGAAATGGTGTTCACGTTCTCTTCCTTCTATGAAAAAATAAGGAACAGGATATAGATGTTTGCTCCTAAGATGAAGCGGCTGCGTGAAAACCAGGATCCCGCTGAGGGGAGTGTGGCGGGCTGATGCAGCCAGGCGTTGTCCCTCTGCACACACCGGGGTTGATGAGGGGTCCACACCCTCGGGGCAGCTCTCACAGGCAACCATTACCAGTTCAGGGACACTCCTGCTGGAGGTGGGGCTTTTCTACTGGCAGCTTTCACTAGAGGACACTCATTAGTTTGCTCAAAAATTTTCTTAGAACAGCCTGGCAGACTGAGATCCTTTCTAGCCAATGCACCTTCCCCCTCTCCCACTTGTCCCCAGGGGCAGACCTGTGCCAAGTCTGGAGGCTCCTCCCACCTTCTCTTTTAACCTTCATCCAGCGCATTTCCCCCACTTCTCTCTTCCAGGTCTAATTCTACCTGGGTATCTGCTTCTTGGAGGACCCAAACACCCACATTGTGTCCTCGGCATCTAGAACAGTGCCTCAGATGCCAAGTGCTCTGTTAAATTTTGTTAAATGGGGCCTCCCCGGTGGCGCAGAGGTTGAGCGCTGGGTTGCGAAGCTGCCCACAGCCTCTGCGGTGCCAGTTCGATCCCCGGCTGCTCCCCTCAGCAGTGTACTTCGGTCCTTTCTGCCTGCTCTGCTCCCTCTCTGGCGCTGGTGAATTCTCTCACCCTCCCGCGCTTCTGACTGTAACCAGTGCTTGTAGAAATAAATAAATAAATCTTGGGCCTCCCCGGTGGCGCAGCGGTTGAGCGCTGGGTTGCGAAGCTGCCCGCGGCCTCTGCGGCGCCGGTTTTCGATCCCCAGCTGCTCCCCGGCCACCGGAGGAGGGTCCCACATTGCCCGCAGACCTCTCCTGCCACCCGCTGCTCCCCTCAGCAGTGTACTTCTCCATCAGTCTGCCTGTTCTGTTCCCTGCTCTGGCTCTGGTGAATTCTCTCACCCTCCCGCGCTTCTGACTCTACCCAGTGCTTGTATAAACAAAACAAACAAAACAAACAAAAAAAAAAATAAAAACAAGCCTCTATAAAAATAAATAAAATAAATTTAATAAATAAATCTTTAAAAAAAATTTTTTGTTAAATGAATTAATGCACAAATAAGGGTTTGGCATATGAGCTAAGGCCTGAAGAAGGAATTAGAGAGGATTCATCAGGGACAGAGTGGAGAGCAGATCAGGCAGATGTACTGAAATACACTGCTGAGGGGAGCAGCAGGTGAGACAGGAGAGGTCTGCTGCACCATGTGGGTCAGCTCCCTGGCTGGGGATGGAACTCATGCTGCAGTGGCTGCGGACAGCTTCACAGTGCTGCATCTTAACCCCTTGCATCACTAGGGAGGCCCCCAAATGCTATAGGATCTTATAGGTCCTGATAAGGAGCTTGAGTTTTATCCAATGAATAATGGGATATCAATGGGATTTTCAATGGGTGAATGGTGTGCTCTGATTGGTGTTTTAAGACGGTTCCTCTGACTACTTTCTGAAGACTAGATTGAAAAGGGATGGGAGCAGAGCAGGACCAGGGAAGCAACCTAGACAAGAGATGGTGATAGTAGCTTGAATTCAAGGTTGCAGAGGTGTTGGAAAGAAGAGAATGAGAAGTTCATAACTATTTGGAGTAAAAGTGACCCTACTTTGCTGACTCTGTGGGGCAAGAGGAGTTGAGGATGATGCCAAGGTTGTTGGGTTGGGGAACTGGATGGCTAAATGATGACATTTGCTCTGGAAGGAGGGGGCCATTTATGGAGGCAAACTATTAGGCAGCCAAGTACAATTATCAATTAAGCAGTTAGACATAAAAGTCTGGAACTCAGGGAAGAGATCTTGGCTACAGATAGAGACTTGGCAGTAGGCACATAATAAATGCTCTGTGGGGATCTGGACAAGCTCACCCAGGGGAGGAGTGCTGACGAGAACAGGGCTCAGCACGGAGCCCTGAAGCACCACAATATTTAAAGGTGGGGCAGAAGAGGCAGCAAATGAACCCAGGAAAGAGCTTCCAGTGAGGCAAAAGGAAAATCTGGAAGCCAATAAATACAGTAAACATTTAACATTATTTGACATCACAGATAGGTTTTTTTAAAACTGTGACTTTGAGTGAAATGATATAAAACAAAAGCAGGTCCTGGCACAGAACCAACCTCCAGACCTGAGAAATACATTTCTGGGGTTGATAAGCCCCACAATAGCCCAAATGACTAAGACAAATATTAAACATGCCGGGCAAATGGTCATGCGTTAATCAAAAGCGCTAGTGACAAAAGACAAAATAAGCAGGATGCTCTGAAAATAAAACATTTTGTGTTGCAAATGTTACCATCAAGAAAATGAAAAGGCAACCCACAGAATGGGAACAATATTTGCAAATTACATATCTGATAAGACACTGGTATCCATAATATATAAAGAACGCTGATAACCATAAAAAGAAAAATAACTCAAGTAAGAGATGAATAAAGGATTCTGTCAAAGTAGAGATGTGAATGGGGCTCCCTGGTGGTGCAGGGGTTAAAGACACAGCGTTATCAAGCTATCACCAGCCACTGCAGCACCAATTTGATCCCTGCGGGCCAGGGAGCTGACCCACATGGCGTAGCAGACTTCTCCTGTCTCCCCACTGCTCCCCTCAGCAGTGGATTTCAGTAGATCCGCCTGTTCTGCTCCCCACTCTGTCTCTGGTGAATCCTCTCACCGCTCCCTCCCTACTGCCCCCCCCCCACCTCTGGCCTATGCCTCAGTTTTTGTGTGATAAATAAATAAACCTTAAAAAAAAAAAAAGATGTAAGTGGTTAGTAGAGGCAAAGATGCTCAACATCATTACGGTTAGAGAAATGAAGAGCAAAACCACAATAAGATACCATTTCACATCTACTAGTGTGGCCATAATAAAAAAAGACAATAACAGGTGCTGTGGAAACTGTAGAGAATTGGAGCCTCAGGCATTGCTGGTGGAATGTAAAATGCTACAGCTGCTTGAATACAGTTTGTTAGTTGCTCAGAAAGTTGAATATATCACACAGTAATTCTCCTTCTGGGTAAATACCCAAGAGAAATGAAAATGTGCACACAAAAACATATATATATGTTACATATATATAACATATATCCATATATACACCAATGTTTATAGCAGCATTATTCGTAATAACCAAAAGGTGACAACAACACAATGTTTCTGAACTGATGAATGGAGAAGCAAGATGTGGTATATCCACACAAGGGAGTATTATTTGGCATTGAAGAAATGAAGAACTGACATATACCTCCACGTGGATAGATCTTGAGAACATAAATTAAGTGAAAGCAGCTAGACACAAAAGCCACATAGTTTAGGCTCCTACTACTAATTCAAAATGTCCAGAGTAGGCAAATCCATAGAGACAGAACATAGATTAGCGATTGCCCAGAGGGAGAGGAGGGGAGAGTGGGCAGTGACTGTTTATAGTAAGGTCCTTTACGGGGTCATGAAAAAGTTCTGGTATCAGTGATGATGGTTGAACGACTGTGTGAATACACTAAAACCACTGCACACTTCAAGTGGGCGAATTGAACAGTATATGAATTATATGATAATCACAATGTTAAAAAAACAAGAAGATGTGAATGTATTAATGTCACCAGGAGTCCAAATTCTGACTTCCACAGAATTCCTTTCCTGGAGAGCAGATAATGTGCAAAGCCTGCGGTGGTCTAATTTTACTCACAAATTCCTTACATATCTAACTGTCAAGTTACTATTTTAAGCCTGAAACAAAAAAAAAGAAAAGAAAAGAAAAGAAAAGTAACATAATTCTGGAATGCAGTCTTCTGGGTTGTAGTGTAGTAAGCCGTCCAATACAGTGTGTTCTTTGCATGTGGCCAAAATCTGGACTTTCTGATACTTTGGCTGCTCAATTTGGATTTGTATATTATAAAATATTTATAGAGTGAGAGACAGGGGTACCAGCGAGCAAAAGGCACAAACTCCCAGTTGCAAGATGAATTCGTCCTGGGGCTGTAACGTGGAGGAAGGCGACCAGCTAACACGGGCTTCAGTGCTTGGAAGTCTCTGAGAGCAGATCTTAAAAGTTCTCGTCACAAGACATTTAAAAGCGTGTGTTAACCCAACTTTCGGGGTAATCATTTCACAGCAGGCACGTGCATCCGTTCATCACGAGCAACACACCGCAGGAGCTTCGGACCCGCGGCCCTGCCCGCTCCCTCACAGGGACCACCACGAGGAGCCCGCGGCCGCTCCTGCCCGCGCGCCCCGGGGCTCGGGACGCCGCCCCCCCCGGGACGAGCGCGCGCCCCCAAGTTCTCTGGGCCCCGCATCCGCTTCTGTTTCCCAGTTTTCGCCCGGCTTTCGGGCAGGAGCCGCCTCGCCTCAGGCCGCAGGGAGCGAGGCGGCGCCGGGGCCGCTGGTCCCGCGGCCGGGCACGCCCGTCCCTGACAGACGGTTTCCCGGTTCTTTCCTTCCAAGGGGCGCAGCCCCGGGGAGTTGGGGTGTCCGCGGGGCGCCGGGGCAGCGGGGGCGCCGCGGGTGCGGGTCCCCTCGGGGCGCCCTTCCGCGCGCCTCGCCGCCGCCGCCCGCCCGAGGCCCTACCGGGACCACCCGGGCCCGGCCCGCCGCCCCGCGGCCCCCGCGCCGTCGCCATGGCACCGCCGCCCCGCCCCCCGCGCGCCGCCCACCCGCCGCCCCGCTCGCCCCTCCCCCCGCCCCGCGCTGCGCGGGGGAGGGGCCCCGCGGGGGCGGAGGGAGACGCCGGCGAGAGGAAATCGGCGGCGCGACGCCAGCGGCCCATTGGCTGCCTCGTCTTGGGGCCAGAAGCCCCGCCTCCCCGGCGGGGTCACGTGATCCCTTTCAAAGATGGCCGCCCTGTTGTTTTGATGAATAATACTTGGTGGGGCGAGGGGGTAAGAGTAGGGGTGGAGGGGTAGGAGGATTTACTGTTCCAGCCAGAGCATCGCGGGTCCCGTCCTCCCCCTCCCCCCTGCCCGGGCGCCAGCGTGGAGGCGGGGCGTGGCCGGCTTGATTTGGGAGGGGAGGGGCTTCCCTCATCAGTGCTGGGCTCTGCCTGGGTGGCTCTGGGGTCGCCTTACCTCGGGCATCCACTCTGCAGTCGAACAGTTCCCGCCAGGGGCCAAGGGTAGGAAGGAGAGCAGGATCTGCTGGAGAAAGCGCAGCTGCCGCGCCACCTCCGCGAAGACACTGCAGGCTCGGGGCACGAGACGCGCTGGAGACCGAGCTCGCCAGTCTGGGTAACCTGGGAAGCAGAGGGTAATAAGTGGCGCCTTAAGATAGCCCTGTAGCAGCAGCGGTGGCCGCCAAAGGAGGGTGCTCAGGGCACAAGCAGCTGTAGAAGTCTTTGGGGCGATTGGAGTGACCGAAGCCAAGGCAGTTCAGTGCCTCTCGTGTTCTTATTTTTTAACCTCTGACTATGCAATTCTGAAACCTCCCCCATTCGGGGGGACCAGACAGCCCGATAGACACCTTCCACTCTCCTCCCGCCCTGGTCTCAAGAACAGAAGGATCTCTCTCTAACGCCTTTCACCATTAAGAGGAAAGCGATGGAGGAGCTGAGCGCTGATGAGGTGAGGAGGTTGGGGAACACCTTGGGAGATTAGTTGGCAACTCTTGGGCGCTTTGGTTGTGGATGATATTGCGCCAGTGGTGCCTGGCCTTTGGGCTCCGGGAAGGAATGGAGATGACATTTTCCAAGAATAAAATGAGTCTCTGAGAGGGTCTCGGTTGTATTCTCCTGTGTTCCCTTGCCTTTTTCTTCATTCTGAACTCCATTTGCTTCTTTTCGAGTTTCTTTTAGGATCTGAAGAAGAGGAGAGCATCTTGAGGCATTAATTCTTCGGGGTGTTTAAACAAGAAGGGCTAGATTTACATCAAGTTAAAATGTGTGTGTGTGTGCGCGCGCGCGCGCGCGCGCGCCTTACTGCAGCGATTTAAAGAATAATTTTGGATGGAATCAGAATGTATGGTGGGTGTATGTTTTTAAAGTTAGCACTTGGGATCCCAAGTATGTGTGGCTATTTCATGGTATAAGTTGATTAAACATGAGTTTGTGTCTGGGGGTGGCCTATAGACAGATTCGTTGATAATGTATTCTCTCAATAGTTGAATGAATTACAGTTAAAGTCTAGTAATTTATCAGATCACTTATGACTTCTGGCGCACTGCTTTCTCATGCTGCCTTTTTATTTTCTGTGCCTTTCAAACTTGTGTTTTGCTGTAGCAGACCTACTCAACTGGAAGCAAATGACGTTGTGAGCCCCTCCCCCTTCTCTTTTCTGAAAGGAATCATGCACGTCGTGATGTTTTAAAGATTATTTAATAAGATTGTCATAAAAACAGTGGCGATTAGGGAACAAGGAATTTCCTGTGTTCCCACTGATTTATCCCTTCCTTTTAACAAATTGGGAACTTCCCTTTCAGGACTCCTGCTGGCCTCACTCTCTCCAGCTTCCCTCCTCATTTCTTCCACTGGTTCATCAAAAACTTCCTGAAATAGTGTTATATTCAAAGTAGTCCTCCATCAGGTTGGTTGTACCTGTGGAAGGTCCATGCTTCAATTTAGCTACAGAGTAGTTAGTATGTGTGCTTGGGACTAAAATTCTCCAGGGATGGGACATGCCAGTTGTGGGTTAAGTAAGGGTCAAGTAGGAAAAAAGACAAATTACAAATTGTTGTGATATTTGGCTGTTTGGGAAGTCAGGGTTGCCCCTTCTGTGTGACTGACTTTGTTCCCTCATATACATCAGGATTGCAACCTTAAATTAGGATTTTGAACAGTCTTTCATTCAGGTCAAAATTATCAAGAGACCCCCCCCCCCCCCAGAAGCACTTTATTTTATGTAGTTTTTAAGTGTTGCTCCCCCCTTTTTTCTTTAATATTAATTCTATTGGATACTTTCTCTTAAGGCAAAGAGTTTGTGGTTTTAGGAGTCTTTAGCTCCCAGGAATTACTTTTTTTTCTTGACAGTCTCTCAATTGTTCCTGGTTTTATACTCTGGTTTCTCTTCAGAGCGGGTAAATCTTTCACCTTTTTAAAAATGGTTCCTGGTTTATATGTTTTGAATTTTCACTAAGAAATTGTTTTCAAACCAGTAATGCACATAACCCAGTTAATAAAGACTTTGTAGACTGAACCGTGGCTTTTCACTTTACCCAGTTCTTGAGGAAGGTGTGATTTTTTGGTGACCAGATAGAGGACAAATGTAATCATTGCGGAGGCGATAGGAGAACATTTCTGTGATGAACAGAATATTAAAATCAATGTAAAAATTTAAATTCGTGGATCAGCATAAAATGATGTTCAAATTTGTTTTCATGAACACAAAGGAACAGTTCAGTGACTGGCAATTTTACTTTCAGCTGCTCTTAGAATAAACATTTTGGGGGCGGGGGATCTCCTTAAAGCTTTTTAAGCAAACTCCATTTTCTTTTTTTTTTTTTTTTTTTAAATTATTAATGGTGCTCTATAACTTTATTTATTTATTTATTTGTTTGTTTTTTGTTTATACAAGCACTGGGTACAGTCAGAAGCGCGGGAGGGTGAGAGAATTCACCAGAGCCAGAGCGGGGAGCAGAGCAGGCAGAAGGACCGAAGTACACTGCTGAGGGGAGCAGCGGGCGGCAGGAGAGGTCTTCGCGCCATGTGGGACCCTCCTCTGGTGGCCAGGGAGCAGCCGGGGATCGAACTGGTGCTGCAGAGGCTGCGGGCAGCTTCGCAACCCAGCGCTCAACCGCTGTGCCACAGGGGAGGCCCCAAACTCCATTTTCTTTAACTCTAAAACAAGGTGTTTCTTAAGAGAGCTGGTTCCAAAGCATTTGCTTTTTTATTGTTTCTTATTGGTGGGAACTTGTGTCACAAGTAGGTCGTGACTTTTGTTAGAAAATAATCCATTTATATTAGTGAACCTTCCAACATTCATCTCTGGGTGAGAACAGGCAAGACTGTGTTCTTTCAATCATATTTAATAAAATGAAAATGTGTGAAAAATAGACCTGTAGCTTTAGAAGATTTTACATTATGGACTCCTATGGTCCCCCTGACAGTTTCCCTCCAGTTCTTATGTATTCCATCTTGGACTTTGCAGGTGGGGTGTTTCTCTGCCCTCACTGCTATTATTGTTTCTGAAGTGGTGCCTTCAGTGCTCTGTGGAACAGATCCCTGACAAAGGGATTCCCATTCTCTTGGGACCTGCATTCCAGAGCACCACTGTTTACTATCCTTCTCATGTGTTGCTCATAGGTTGTTTTTCATGTACCAATGTTGCTGTGAGTAGGACAGGTATTTTAAGCAGTTTTGCAGTTGTGGGATGTGATCACATTGAAATTATTTGCTTTTTTTCCTTCTATAAATCTTCTTTATGACCTAGTTAATCTTCAAGATGGCTGGCTGGGATTCCGGGTGTGGTCAAGGCTTTAGAAGAGTGCTTGTCTTCTTCCCAAATGTAGAAATGTGACCTTGGACTTTTTCACAGTGTGCTATAAGTGGAAAGGCACCAACATTTATTCACAGCCTTAGGAGCCTGCTCTGTGCCAGTCACTTGAAAACCATTGTCTCAATTGATAAAACAATACAATTGAGTAGGTTCTTATTTTCCTTATTGCACAGGTGAGGCAACTGAGATTTAGGTTAAGTTGCTTGTCCGTAGTGATCTGGCTTAGAAGTGGCAGAGTTGGAATTCAAACCCAGGGGTCCTGATCTAAAAGCTGTTTTTACTACACTTGACTGCTTAACAACTGGCAATGAATTCACCACGGCTTCTTTATAAATATCCTGCTAGCCTGCCTGAGCGGCATAGTTTTTCTGCGGAAGTGTCACTTTTCATAAACGCGTTCATGATGTGATCAGGTGTGGAGTCTAACTTTCATCACACCCCCGAAGTGGTTCACTCAACAAACATGTTTTTTGAAGAGGCTGTGTATCCCCAGCCAATGTGCTAGGTACGTTAAGGGAAAAACAGTCCTTTTTCTTAAAGAAATGATAATTTATCAGAGGCGGGGGTAGACACAGAAGTCCAGAGGTTACAATACTGGATACTAAGTACTAATTTGGAGGTGTCACCAGACGTAAGAAAAACAAGCCGGGATCCCTGGCGAGGCAGTGTCTTCGTAAAGACTTTCAAGGAAAAGTGATGCTTCCACAGAGCAGCAGTTGCAGAGGAAGGGCTGCTGGGGCTGGCTGTGAGGCCAGGAGCTCAGGAAACAGCAAGAAGTAGTGGGACTGGAGAGTGAGGGCAGGTAGGCAGGCACCAGCTCTTGGCGCACGTTCAGAAATGTTTGAGTTTTCTTGGTAAGATTGTAAAGAAGCCCTTGAGGGAATTTAAAGGTTTAGAAAGATCGCAAGGGTCAGAAGATGGATCGGAAGAAGGTGGCTGCAGGCTGGAGACAAATTAGGAGCTGCCACTGCTGTCTAGGAGCGAGGCAGTGGAGTCGGATCTCAGGCAGTGACACTGGGAATGGATGGGAGCAGACACCAGAAACATGGAGAATCAAACTCAGTCCACTTCTAATGATCAGTGTGATGTGTAGGGGGTGGGGACGGAGATAAGTACGGGTTTTTTTCTCTTGTTTGGGGGTGGGGTACAGAATTCTGACGAGCAGATTTGGGAGACAGCAGATGAGCTCCTCTCTATGATGAGCTAACACGGAACCCACACCCTGGCTCGCCTCTCTAGCAGCTCCACTTCTTTGACCTTGTCTTTCTTCATAACCTCAGGATCTAAGTTCACTTTTGTCCAGTTAATAGTTGCTACCACTCACTTTGGAACCAGCATTCTTCTTCCTCAGGCTGGTGGGAGAGTGGGGTGTAGGCTCTGAGCCTCCCCCCTCCTTTCCTTTTGTTTATTTTAGCCAAGAGACAGAGAGCCGTAATGTCAGCTGACGTCCCATGAGCTCTTAATATGGCCTGGCATCCCTTGCCCAGTCAGCTTGATATTGCTAACTCCGTCTTCTAGATACAAAAATTGGGGCTAAAAGAAATTAAGCCACTTGCTGAAAAGCACACATTAGTAAGTGGAGGAACCTGACTTCTAATCCAGAGTCTGATTCCAGGGTCCTTAATCCCTTTACTAAAACACCGTTAACAGAAATAACCTGAGTAATGTTCACAGCATTTTTATTTTCCCTTTTGAAATGGGAAGCGGAAGCCCTAGTTGTTGCTGAGAGTGGCACTCATTGAATAGCCCTCTGCCTTCATAGCAGGGAGAAAGACTTTTTTTTTTTTAAAGATTTTTGTCTAGAAGAACTGGGGTGCAGGCCATGGTAGGGGGGAAGAGGTTTCACCAGAGACAGAATGGGGAGCAGAACAGGCGGATTCACTGAAATACACTGTTAAGGGGGGCAGCAGGCAAGACAGGAGAGGTCTGTTGCGCCATGTGGGTCAACTCCCTGGCCGGGAATCAGACTCAGGTCGTCACAGTGGGCCTTTGCTGTCGTAGCACTGAGACTTAACCTCTGGGTCACTAGGGAAGCTCCAGGAGAGACTCTTGATGAGGGCTGTGGGCTCTCCAGGCCTTTGCTCAATGCAGAGTTCATTTTTCTCATGGTTCTAGAAGCATGTCTGGGGTGGTGAAGTCTTCCTGGAGTGTTCATTCAACAGTGGTTTGCTGCCTGGCTACACCCTATGAGCCTTGCTTGCATGCAGCTTCATCCTAGTGGGAGGAGACCTAGGATGACCAGACACACGGAAGAGGTCAGTTGTGATGAATGCTATGAAGAAAAATGGCGTAGGCTGAAGGAATGGAGAGCAGTGGGGTGGGTGCAACTTTAGGAGGTGGCTTTTGAATAGTCAATGATGACAAGGCACTGTGGGAGGGGGAGGAAGCGTGTTCCCCGGTGTTGTGGCCTTGAGGTGGATGCATTTGCTCCAGCAAGTGGTGAGGCCACAGAGGCGGGAGATACAGCCCTTCATTCTGAAGATTGACTTCTCGACACTAGGTTTCAGTCAATTCTGAGAGGCCCTCCCGCCCCACACCCTCTTCTGCCCCCCATATCTTAACATCTCTGAAATTGGGAAGCTTATAATGGCTTAGTCACCTTTGGCCAGATGGCAGCTGTGACACAGGTGTCACTTCCTGTGGATGTGCAAACCTGATTCTACCTGTTCATATTATTGGCCCTTTAGACGAGTGCTACACCTGTTAAATTTAGTTGCCATTTTTAAATGCCTTCCCCAAAAGGACACTTGGATCAGCCTTGAAAGCAAATGTTACTTTGTATGCAGACAGCAATGGAAACAGCAGTGGATGTCAAATTTGCTGTTACTGAAAAAAATGTTGTTGGAGGAATGACCACAATCCAGTATTTTATTGCAGAGCAAAACCAAGCGCACTAGCGAGCTTTACAGAGGCAGAAAGCCACAAGTCCCTGAAGCTGTGTCACCTTTAAAATTGAACATGCATTTAGAAGGATTGCCTTTCCCACCCAGGCAACGCCGCGAAGGTCAGAGTAACTCTGCATTCCTTACACAGAAATTTCAAGGCAGTGAGAGGCTAGGGTTGATCACCGCCTTGTCCTTGTCTGCTATTAAGGCGTTCTGTTGTGGTTTAACAGGCAGTATTCTTTTTGTTGTTGTTGGTGTGAAAATCGTGTTGCGACTTCTTGGTGATGTCTTACGTGAAATGCAGTCCACATCCTCCCCCGCTTACAATGGGGTCACATCCCAATCAACCTGGTTGTAAGTCAAAAGCCAAAAATGTGTTTACTACACCTAACCTCCCAAACAGCACAGCCTGGCCTCACCTGCATGCCCAGAGCACTGATTAGTTAATAAATGTTAATAATTAATTAGTAATAGGAACACTTGCTGGGATCATGCTCAGTGAAATAAGTCAGAAAGAAAAAGAAAAATACCAGATGGTCTCACTCATAGCAAGAATTTAGAAAACCTAAATAAGGGGCCAGGAAAAAGACTAATTAATACAAAGTAAAAATCAAGATCAACAAGCAACTATAAACCAGAGACACGCTACGGGGTAGGGAGGGACGGGAAGAGGAAGGACTAGGGTCAAAATAAGGGGGGTGCAAATGTATGGGGAATATAATCAAAATGAAAATGCATACATATGCAAAAATGAAAAATGATATAAGAATTATATAAAATAAAATATTTTTTTTTTAAAAAGAAGACTTGCTAACCAACGGTCCTGCAAAATCATCTTTAGAAAGCCCATGTTGTCAGAAGTGTTGCAGGCAGTTTATCGACTGCCGTACTGGGGGTGAGAACCAGCCCCAGAGTCTTGGATGGGCCGTTGTCATCCTGGATGGTGGGGCTGCCTGGGACCTGCCGCCGCTTCCCAGCACAGAGGGCGGCGCCGTCTCTTGCTCACCCAGGAAAAGATCAGACCACGAGTTTGCCTTCTGCTCACTCTGTGTCGCTTTGGCACATGGTAAAGTTGAAAAGTCGTCATTTGAACTGTTGTTGGCCTGTATATGCACTGTTCCCAGCCACGAGGACACACCAATGAGCAAAACAGGCAGAAGGCCCTGGCCTTGTGGGGTTTACATTCTGATTCATGTTTTAAAGGAAACATGTTGGCTCTGGCTGCTGTGATGAGAATAAAGGGGTGAGGAGTGAGAGCAGGAAGAGGAGGAGGCCATTTCAGGGGTCCCAGGGCCAGGGTTATTGGTGGAGAGGGTGAGAGAGGTCAGATGGTGGGTGGGCAGGTGTGTGTAGAGCCAGTGGCATGGCGTGATGGAGTGCGTTGGGGTGTAAAGGGACGGCGCCAAGGATGCCTCGTGAGTCAGGATGTCGTCAGTGGACCGTTGTAGCAGATGCGCTCTGGCAGCTGCTTAAAGCGATCGATATTTATTTCTCTCTAAATAGAAGCCTGGGTAGGAGACTGGGGCTGCGGTGGCAGCTCTAGGCTCACGGGGGGCCCGAGCGCCTTCTGTCTTGTTGTACCAACTTGCAGAACACATACCTTCCATCTTTCGGCCCACATATGTCTGCCTGCTGGCCAGTGGGCAGAGAGGCGAGGAGGAGTCTCGTGCCTTCTCGAATGGCGCGCCTTACAGGTGGCCTGGATCACTTGTGCTCGCCTCCCACTGGCCAGAACCTGAGTCACATGGCCACAGCTCCTTGCTGGAAGCCTGAGAAAGATGGTTTTTATTGGCTAGCCGTGTGTTCTGCGGAAAGCTCTCTGATGTCAGAAGGGGAGAAAGGACTAGGCTTTTCTTTCTAAACGCTTCTTCCCAAATCTAAAATTCTGCATCTTCCCAGAGACCACCTCCTGTGTACTTCGGAGTCTAGGACCTTTAGATAAAAATACAGGTTAGCTGCTGCCCCCACCCCTTCCATATGCCATGGCAGGGTGGGGTAAAACAGGGGAAAGAAGAGCTTCCATTTGGAAGAGGAAAGGATGGGGCACGCAGACCCTCCCTGACCTGTTTCCCTGGTCACCTCCCGCCAGGCTGCATGTGGGGGCTCCCGCCTTGGCACTGGCGAGATGCCCTGGCCTTGCCTGTTGAGTAGCCCCGGGTCTGCCCAATCAGGGGAGCTCCCATGAGTCCTGTACGCTGTGGCCCTCTGGGCAGATTTTCCACTTGTCCTCCTCTGGGGCCAGGTCTGGCGTGGGCATGAGAGGAGAGCCCTTTCCTGGGTGGGCCAGCTTCTCCAGCTGGTTTCCTGAGGGGTGCTCAAGGGGTGGGCCTTTCCAACCCTGTGAGTCCCCAAATTACCAGCCTCTGCCTAAGCTTACGACTGTAGACCTAGGACATGCCTCGGGCAGAACTATATTCCCTTTCATTTCTGCCGGTGAAGGGGCAAGCTGTAGCCTGAGTGGGCCTCACCTTGTGGGCCTTCTTGCTTAAGGTGGCAAGAAGCCAGTAGGCATCCAAATTCTGAATTGTTCAACCAGTTCCCCTAGAATTACAGGCCGTGCTGGCATGTGGGCTGTTTTCTAAGGTGCCACAGGTTTGACCAAATGTCTCATTGTGGCCTAACAAGGGTCACCAGACTTCTGTCCTGTGATGCCAGTGCCTGTGCTGCCCCCGAAGCCAATGCCACATGTTTTAATTCTGTGAAGACTGATTACTGCCAGGTTCAAGTTCAGCATTTAAAAAGTCGGGTGATGTGAAGACCCCAAAAATGAAACTAATAGTAGGATATTGGTTTGGTTTGGCTGCTGCAGCAGAGAGATCTAAATGACTAATGGCACAAACAAGATAAAAGCTTATTTTTCTTTTAAGTCAGAATCTGGATAGATGGTTGAGTCTGGTTTAGCGACAGACACCGTGGTTACTGGGGAGCCAGGATGAATCTGTTCTTCTGTTCTCTCATCCTCAGTATGTGGCACCTAGCTTGTAGCCCAAGATGGCTGCCCCAGCTCCTTCACTCTCATCAGTATTCCCGTCCTTGGGAGGAGACTGGAGAGGGGAGGAGGGCACATTCCCAAGCCCTAAGGACAAGTCACACGTCACTCCTTACAGCTCCTCAACCAGACATAGTCATGCGGCCACTACCAAATGCAAGAGTGGCTGAATGTGTGTTAGGAGGCGACTAGCTGTCTCTGCAGCGAGACCAAGAGTTTCCACCTAAGTGACTTGAAAACAGTTGTCACATAGTGAGAGGGGAAATTTGGAAGACAAGATTTGGAGGGAGAAATGCACTTACCTGTCTCGGTTGTAGTGTGATTCCAGTGCTTGTTAGTACCCCTGTGAGGTCTTGGGTTCGTTGCTAGGTGTACAGTTCTAGAAGGGGCACTGAGCCTCGAGCTACTCCAACATTTAGAGATTGGGAGAAATAGAGATCCTGGAAAAGATCAATAAAGGACACCGAGAAAGGCGGAAAGGTGAGTGTCCCTGGTGAGGGGCATGTTCAGCGCTGTCACGCCAATAAATCAGGGGAGACAAGACTCACTGAAGGGATTTGGCAACACGGAGGTTATTGGTGATCTTGACAAGGCCAAGTTCATCACTGGAAGAGGTTCGAGAGACAGTGCATAGGAGGAGAGCATCTCGGCTCAGGAGTGAGGCACTGGCTGCAGGGTTGTGCTGAGGGGCCATCTGTACGTGGTGGGAGCCATGGGTTTAAGAAGTGAGATGAAATTATTTGGCGAGCATAGCCTTTTAAATTGTGTATTTTCCTATTCCCCATCATAATCACAGATTTCTTTATCCTCATCCTTCAGTAAGTATTCAGTGTCTGTCTCTCTTTCCCTGCGCTGGAAGTAAAGATGCAGAGGTAGGTTTGTTTATTATCCCTAGCAGGGTGTTTTGGGCCTGAAGAGTTCCAAATATAAATTCTGAGTCATAATCTGGGAAACACTGGATCATACTATCATTCATTTTTAGAGCATTAAAAATGAAACCAAGTGGCAAATACATACATGGTAAAATATCTGAATATTAAAAAGTTCTGTTCAGTTTAAACCAGTGTATATGGGGGTTTGCTCTCTGCTAGGTCCAAGGTGTATGCATGGAGAGATGCCATGTCCAGTGTGAGCGAGACCGGGGTTCTGCCTTCAGCGAGCGGGCATTCAGGTGGGGAGACCGGAACACAGAGTTAAGGGCTAACAGAGATATTTCCATGAAGCGAGTACAGTCAGTGGAGCAGTTAATTCTAACTGGGGAAATCTGGGAAAGGCTTAGGGAGCATTTTGACATTTAGAAAAATCTGTGGTGAGGATAAATGTTTCTGTTACTTCTTACTCTCATTCATTTGAAATTGATTGTGAAAGTGTTAGAGCCGTTGAGGAAAAACTGAAGATGGTGCCAGGCTCAGGCCCAGGCACAAGTTCAGGCCCAGGTTCAGGCCCAGGTTCAGACCCAGGTTCAGGCCCAGACCCAGGCTCTGGCTCTGTGTCAGTTTCAGGCACATCGTGGCCATTTTACAGGTGCTCCAGACTGCTGCAATCAGGTGGACCTTGCCATAAAGCAAGTCACCACTTATTTTGTTTCCTGTACATAGGAAAGTTAGGCCCAGGCTGTATTGTCTACTAAGTGCGCTAGCATGATGTCTCAAAGATATTGTTGGACAAACGACACCGATAAACTTGCTTGACTAAGCAGTGTTGCCACAAACCTTTAATTTGTCTAATTAAAAAAAAAAAGCATTATCTGAGGTGTTGTCAAGAGAAGTGCAGTAAAACAGGGTATGTCAGTGTGGGGGGATGGGGGTGCTTGCTGATCTGAAAGATTTTGAGATGCGATTATCAGTCACTGCTAAATGTATAACCTCAAACTCTCCTAAGCCACCAAACTCAATGAAAGCTGAAGGAGAAGTTCGGGAAGCACAGGGAAGGTGTTTGATTATTTCTGTTCCCCTCACACTAATCACTCCGTTTTGGGGTGATCTAGCAAGGTGGAGCTCCTTGTGTTCCAGAAGCCCCCAAAATTCCCAGCTATTCTTGCTCATGGCTTTATTTTTTATTTTTTTATTTTTAAAAAGATTTATTTATTTATTTATACAAGCACGAGTACAGTCAGAAGTGCGGGAGGGTGAGAGAATTCACCAGAGCCAGAGCGGGGAACAGAACAGCAGAGCGACGAAATACACTGCTGAGGGGAGCAGCGGGCGGCAGGAGAGGTCTGCGCACCATGTGGGACCCTCGCCAGCGGCCGGGGATCAAACCGGCGCTGCAGAGGCTGTGGGCAGCTTCGCAGCCCAGCGCTCAACCGCTTCACCACCAGGGGAGGCCCTTTTTATTTTTTAAAGATTTATTTATTTATGCATACAAGAACTGGGGTATAGGCCAGAAGTGTGGGGGGTGGGGTGAGAGGATTCACTAGAGACAGAGTGGGGAGCAGAATAGGCAGATCTACTAAAATACAGCGGGTAAGTCAGAAGAGGTCTGCTGCGCCATGTGGGTCACCTCCGTGGCTGGGGATCGAACTCGTGCTGCAGTGGCTGCGGATTGCTTCATAGTGCTGATGCTTAGCCCCTTGCGCCACCAGAGAGGCCCCTCGTTCATTGCTTTTTAAGCCTTCTCTTTGCACAGGGTTTGGGACAGAGGGGCCCACAATGAATAAAGAGACCCAGGCCTGAGATATGTGTCTTTTTGTCAAGACTCCCATTTCTTGGGTTGCAGCAGATTTTTTGTCTACATTATGACTGTAGTTAGGTTGAAGTATGACTTCGTGGTGTAATCAGAGAGAGATCTGCGTGGGTTACATTTGGACCAACCAGTTACAGGACCTGGACAAAGAACTTCACCTTTCTGAGCCTCAAATTTCCTCACTCCTACCTCATGCTTCTGTTCATCAGATTGATGACAAGGTCCAGAAGTACCTGGCGCAGTGCTTTGGCGAGTGGAGTCTCAGGGCATATTAGCCCTCTCTTCCAGAGTGAGACTGGATCGTACATAGCTAGAATTTTAGCTGGTGGCTGTAGTGCCAGGAAGGCAGAGAGCGGGTTCTTTGTGATCCGGGCAGACGGGTAAAGGAGAGTGCTGAAGGCCTCGGTGGCTTTTCAGGCTTTTATTGAGCTTTTACATGTAGTGCGGCACCCAGGTACATGGCAGGCAGGGGTGCCGGGTGGGGGGGGGGTGCGGCTAGGAGGCTGGCAGACCTCCCAGCCCCCGGTAAATCTTCACTCTTTCCTGGGCTCTCTCGCGTTCTCTCGTGGGCTCTGCTTCTCTGCTTGTTTTCTTCCTGCTACTCTTCTTTTTTGTTCTGACTGTAGTATGGAGTTTCTCCACACACCATACCACACCACACCGTCTTCTGCCGCCCTGGCCTTATATGCCCAGTCTCTTGGCTCAGGTGCGCCCACCGATGCATGCCCACACCCTACTCCAGGTCCAGGTGTCCGCCATCAGGCATGCATTTAATCTAATGGTGGGAGGGCGGAAAAACCTGATACTTTTTACTTGCCCTGCAGTGGCCATATGACATCTAGCAGACACTGAGTGTAATGTGCCAAGAGCATAAAAGGCAGTATCTTCCTGGTAAAGGTATTAAGTAGGTTGGTGTGAAAGTTTGGGTTGGGAACCTCTCCTTCTGCCCTCACCCTAACCCTAACCCTAAAACCTCTTTTCTCCTTTGAACACAATAACACCAGCAGCCTAAAGGCTGAGGCATCTTCTGGTTAAAGTGGCCGACAGGCCTTGGCTTGTGAGAGAGGCTGTCGGGGTTCTCTCCCTGCACTCTTTGTGCTTCCTGAAATCTCTTCTGCTCCAGGGGCCATCTCTTGTTTGAAACCACATTGTTGTCACTCATCAGGCCTCCTTGTCCCCTTTTCTAAAACTGGGAGTGACCTGAGTGTGCTGAGCAGGTGAAGGTGGAGAGAGGAGTGGAAGGCAGGGGCCTCTGCAGCCCGGGACAGGAAGGTGCCAGAACAAGTGTGCTGCCACTGAGAACAAGAATATAAGTGGACGTGACTTGGTCTCCTCCAACCAGTTGGTCTACTCGGTCTTCTCGAGGGACCAGCCCCTTCCCAGCGGGACTGGGGGGCAGGGGTCTCTGATCAGATGTCACTTGTTAACTGCTCACCAGATGCTTTGCATCCTGCCCAGTAGTTCAAAGACCACAGCCTGGGAGGAGAGGTGCTTGGCCTTGGCTTACTTCACCTTTTTTTTTTTTTTTAAGATTGATTTATTTATTTATACAAGCACTGGGTACAGTCAGAAGCATGGGAGGGTGAGAGAATTCACCAGAGCCAGAGCGGGGAACAGAACAGGCAGACCAACGAAGTACACTACTGAGGGTAGTGGGGAGCAGCCCGCGGCAGGACAGGTCTGCGCGCCATGTGGGACCCTCACCCGGTGGCCGGGGATCAAACTGGCGCTGCGGAGGCTCCGGGCAGCTTCGCAGCCCAGCGCTCAACCGCTGCGCCACCAGGGAGGCCCTTACTTTACTTTTAATATAAACGTTGTGAAGTGTGGTGGGCGCACGTGGTTCCTTTGCTCCCCGTGGGGTTTGGTGGAGCTTCTTGTTGGAGGTGAGCACTGGGGGTCAGCGGGCTGCTGAATCTCTTAGTATATTCGGAACAAGACGCTTCCTAGTCTGTGGCTGGTCCTGCTGTCACTGACCTCTGTGCAGGGGATGTGTTTGTGAGTGTGACTCCATCCCGAGATTACACAAAACCTGTGCACCAAAGAAAGATGCTCATAGTTTTTTATGGAGAATTGTACATACATGCATGCACACATACCCCACACGCACACACACCCCACACAAACACACCCCCACACACGCACATACCCCCCACACAAACACACCCCCCCCACACACCACACACATACCACACACACACCACACACAAACACCACATACCCCACCACACCACACACACACACACACACACACACTTGTTGATTTTGACCCAAGTGAAAGTATGGAGAACCGCAGAGCAGAGTTGGCAAACAGGAGGTGGTCAGGGAAGGCCTCAGTGAGCAGCGACCTCCAAGCAAACAGCGAGTGAGGAGGAGGGAGCCAGGGAAGAGGAGGCAGCAATTGGTACAGCAAGTGACCTCACGTCAGAGCCATGAGACCCCACTGGACTAGACTGTATTGTTCCAATATTTGCCGCCTCCTCCTGGGGAAGGCACATTTGTCCACCCCGCTGGCCTCAGGCGTGTAGCTGTCGGCCGTGTGCCTGGTTTTGGCCAGCGATGTGTGAGCAGAATGCAAGGGTGACCCCTGGGCCAGGACGCAGTGGGCGCCGGCCTCTCCCTTTGCCCCGAAGGGGGTGTTCCCCACGGAGGCCCTCCAGGCCGGGGAGCAGCTGCTCCCTCATTGGAATGTCCTCAGGTTTCGCAGCCGCGGCGGGAAAGTGGCGGGAAATGACCGTGGCCTCATTCTCTTCGTGGAAACTGTGAAAGGAGAAGAAAGTTGGGGAAACAGTTATTGTGTATCATTACCATTTCATTTATGTATAATTCACACTAATAATAAAATCCATTGTAATGTCGATAGACCCAGGCGGAAGCACGTGGTCTTGCTCAGCCTGCTCTTTCGACTTCATATTTAAAACATACTGTGGCGGGCCTCCCTGGTGGTGCAGCGGTTGAGCTCTGGGTTGGAAAGCTGCCCGCAGCCTCTGCAGCGCCGGTTCGATCCCCGGCTGCTCCCCGGCCACCGGAGGAGGGTCCCGCATGGCGCGCAGACCTCTCCTGCCGCCCGCTGCTCCCCTCAGCAGTGTACTTCGGTCCTTCTGCCTGCTCTGCTCCCCGCTCTGGCTCTGGTGAATTCTCTCACCCTCCCGCGCTTCTGACTGTACCCAGTGCTTGTATAAATAAAAAATAATAATAAATAAATAAATCTCAAAAAAAAAATTAAATAAATAAATAAATAAATAAATAAATAAAAACATACTGTGGCGAAATACCTGTCGCATGAAGTGTACCGCCTGTTTAGAGCAGAAGATAAGGAAGTGAGTCAAACATACCTTGTTTTCTGTGAAAGACGCAGCATCACCACGCGCCCTCTGTGTGTCTGTGCATGTGTGTGTGCGTGTGTGCATGTTTGTAGTGTGCGCACATGCACAAATGGTGACGTGTCAGCAGGTACCCAGACCGACGGCGGTCAGCTCTCTCGTGTCTTTTCTACTTTCATTATATCTTGTGTTGACCTGTTTGTGCCGAGTCCTAAGTGTTGCTCTTCTTCTGTCTCTCCCCAGTGTTCTGAAACTCCTTGGGGGTGGGGGCTGTAACTTGAGCGTTGTCGTCGTCTTAGTGCCTGCTACGGTGCCTGGTGCAAGTAGGCGCTTAATAGACAGGATTTTGGGTGGGGACAAGATTATGCTCATAAAATGTCCATTGTTTTCAGTTTTATTTGCTGGTGCTCTCTGCTTTGAGCCAAAATGTGGAAATAGTCTTTATTTCCAACATATGCACACATCAGAGAGAGCATAATGTTTGTAGAGTAGGAATATAATCTATGTGGACATTAACTCAGTTTACATATGTGAAGCCTCTCGAACAGCATCTGGCAGCGGTGAGGACTAGGGAAGTGTGGATCGGATATTATAAACCATTTCTTTGTCATCGAGTTTCTAGCAGCTGTAGTGGTTGTCATTGACCTAGATGTGCTCAAGTAGCTTCCTTTTTGCAGGAGAGGAGATGATGGATGGGATTCTGTTGAGAAGTAAGGAGACATTTACCTGTGCTCAGGTGAAATCTTTGTTGTTTTTTTTAGATTTATTTATTTATGCATACAAGAACTGGGGTGTAAGTCAGAGGTGTGTGTGGGGGAGGGTATGAGAGGATTCACCAGAGACAGAGTGGGGAGTAGAACAGGCGGATCTACTGAAATCCATTGCTGAGAGGAGCAGCGGGGAGACAGGCGAGGTCTGCTGCGCCAGATGGATTATCTCCCTGGCTGAGGATCGAACTTGTGCTGCAGTGGCTGGTGATAGCTTGATAGCGCTGTCTTTAACTCCCCTGTGCCACCAGGGAGGCCCCAGGTGAAATCTTTGAAGGAGGATTTGTCACTTTTCTTCCCATAATATTAAAATTGAAGAAAAGAGTATTTTAAATGTTGACAGTGGCAAACTGAACTTAAAATAATCTTTAAAAATGGGGGGAAGGATTTAAAGACAAGACTTTTGTAGCTTTGGGATGGAAATTAACTTAAAATTGTGAATTTTAATAGGAAGCTGACGTTTTAGATCACAGGTGTGATTAGATTTGCATCCATTTATTTTGAGATATATTGTTGGCGACTTACCGTGAAATTGTCATGGCATTTTAGAAGTTTTTTATATGACCAGCTATTCAATAAGAAAATAAAACCAACAATGATAATCAAACAAGGAGCTATCTCCAGAAGGAGACCATCCCAGAGGGGAAATACTTGAAAGTATTCTTCTTTATGCTGGAATCTAATATTTTTAGTGGAAAAGTAAGGTGCTTTTTGTAGGGTAACTGTTTACTGAGTGTCCAACAATGCTTTGCTTTTTGGACCCTCACCCCCCAAAAAAAACCTGCTAAAAATCAGAACTGCGTTGGCCTCCCTGGTGGTGCAAGGGGTTGGGACACAACTTATGAAGCTGTCCACAGCCTCTGTAGCATGAGTTCCATCCCCCAGCCGGCCAGGGAGCAACCCACATGGCACAGCAGACCTCTCCTGACTTGCCTGCTGCTCCCCTCAGCAGTGTATTTCGGTCAGTCTGTCTGTTCTGTTCCTCACTCTGTCTCTGGTGAATCCTCTCACCCTTCCCACCACCACCCCCAACACCTCTGGCCTGTGCCCCCGCTCTTGTATGCATAAATAAATAAATCTTTAAAAATAAATAAATAAATCTTTAAAAAAAAAATCAGAACTGTGTGACCCCTCCTGCCCTGGCTTCCGCTCAGCCGTCACCACGGCCCTTACTGTTTTGAACAGTAGCTGTTTTGAATCTATTTTTAGTTAATTGGGAACGTGAGCATAGGAAATGCTATACCAGGGCAGAACAATCCTGGGGAAAACCTTATTTTAATGTTATTTGTGAAATAAGAACCGAAACAGCCAAGTCAGTCAAAGCTCTAGGAATGAGATTTCACGACCTGTGTGTGTGGGCTGTGGTTTAGGACATAAGTCGAAGACTTGGAAGTTCCTTTTTTATGCTTTTGGTGTTTTTTCTCTGTGACATCTGGGAAAACAGAATTCTTTTTCAAAGGGCTTCTGTTTATCTTCAGTGCGCTGCTACCAGACCCATGTGCTTGCTGCAGAGAAGCAGAGTAAGCAACGGGAAGAAGTTTAACAATATTTTGGTGTGTTAGGACTATTCTTAGTTTATGTCTCATATGTTCTGTTTGTGATAAAAGTGAGGTCACCTCTCTTATTAAGGTGACCAAATTAAGTAGATAAGCCTTTTTTCCCCCCTGCAATTGCACAAAACCATTCTCATGGAGATCTTCTGGCCAGATTTTCCTGGGGTCCTTGGGGGACGTTGTCCTCTCCTGTGAGCACTGTCCATTCATGACTGTTTCTCCTCTTTCCAGTGGGTCGTTAGGATGGGGGTCAGGACATCCTCTGCCAGCCCCCTCTGGCCAGCTCAGGTCCTGGACAGACCTGCCTCTGTCCCTCACCCCACTCCACCTCTCCCTGTATGCCCAAGTATATTTCACAACGTCTGGATTCTTCAATCTCTTTTTTTAAAAATTTATGTTTGTAGAGTCAAGGGTGGAGGGGTGAGGGACTGGAGAATATAGAGACACAGTGGAAATCTTACTTCTTGGAAAACTTCCTTCTTTCAAGCCTGTGTTGCTGTGACTCAGGACATTCATTTTGTGTTTGTATCACTGAGAAGAAAATCTGAGTTTAACATCTCAGGCTGAACTTGGCACCCAGATTGAAAGTGGCATCTTATTTTTTTCAAGAACAGGGGATGTGCTTTTTCAGAGGTAGTGAGAATATTAACTCATGAATAGTAAATTTTACATGAGATGCAGTTTTTCAGTCATTTTTATTTATTTTTTCATACATTCAGTGAATATTTAGGGAGCACTTAACAAGTGTTCTAGGTGCTGCTGAGATCTCAGAGCAAAAACCAGAAAAATCCTTGTGTTAAGAAATTTAGGGCAACAGTGGTAGATAAACAGATAAAGGAAACACCGTGTGTGAGGAGTCAGCCAGGGAAGAGCCAGCAGGAAAACAGTGGGGGAGGGGGGAGGGGGCAGGGCCTGTGGCTTTCTCACACCTCTAGGGGAGGGTACTGGCTTCATGCTCTTGGCTGCAGAAGAGGACATTGAGGCCCGCCTAGGTGGTAAGCAGTAAAGGTTGAATTTGAACTTGAAATTGAACGTGGGCTCCTGTTTGCTGCCTCTAAGACAACAAAACTCAGTTTCAGGCGAATCCCGGGGCCCACGGAGATCTCGCGTCTCTCCACCATCCATTTGCTTGTGTTTTGTGTATCGACATGCACATTTTAAAAATTAAAATACTTCCTTGATCTCAGTATTAGATAGTAAATACAATGTTTTTGTAAGGCATTTTAATTTTAATTTACACTCCATTTTAAAAACCGTGGGCTTCCGCTGTCGGCACCTGCCACATTCTATCCATCTATCCTCTGGGGCCCCTGGGTTGCTGCACCTCAGGCTCTCGCAGATCGCTGCCTGTGAAGACAGGTATAAGAGCGGTTGAGCCCCTGCTTCCAGTTCTTTTTTTTTTTTTTTAAAATAATAAATTTTATTTTTATATTCCCCATACAATTGCAACCCCCCCATTTTGACCCCAATCCCTCCCCTCCCACCCCCCATGCTTCCAGTTCTTTGGGGATGTACCCAGAAATGGAGTCAGGGTCTGATCTGGTCACTGTGTGGACATCCGGGCTCCATGGTGGCTGCACGCACGCCAGACCCTGCTCCCTCTGCCGCCTTCACGACACTTGCTGTGTTCTGGTTTCTGACAGGAGCCATCCTCATGGGTGTGAGCTGGCATCTGTGGTTTTGATTTGCATTCCAGAAATCTGAAACTTTGAAAAGGAGTAGGGGCCCTGCCTGCTTGGCCAGGGGAAGAAGGCTCAGGTAGGAGGGGTGGGGACTGGTCAGGTGACTATGACTGAGGAGGTGAAGGGAAGCAAGGAAGGGGCATTTGCAGAGCCTGGTCCCTGGGCCTGGGTCCTCTATCAGGTAGCTGAGTAACTGGATTGGCCACAGGTTAGGGGTGGGAACTTCTGGTCCTCTTCCCCACCTGCACCCCAGTTAAGTGTTCATGAGAAACAGCTTCTTTATTCAGCAAGATTTTCATCCCTCATCACTTCTTGCCTGCCTCTGCTCCCCTCTCAGTGACCCTGAGCACTGTGAGAGGCCAGGCTGAGCTGCCTTGGGGGGGTGGAGGGGAGTCAGGAAGATGGAGGGGAGTCAGGGAGGTGGAAGGGAGTCAGGGAGGTGGGGGGGGAGATGTCAGAAGGCAGGGAGAGCACAGGGGCTTCCCAGGAGTGGGCTCAGACCTGCTTTGCACTGTAAGCCACCGAGGAGCCCCAAGGGTGGGCTGTATCTATGGAAACAGAAAATGAGAATCTTGAAAAAATATTTAGTAATTTTTTTTTTTAAGATTTATTTTTTATTGGGCCTCCCCAGTGGCCCAGCGGTTGAGCGCTGGGTTGCGAAGCTGCCCGCAGCCTCTGAGGCGCCGGTTCGATCCCCGGGTGCTCCCCGGCCACTGGAGGAGGGTCCCGCATGGCGCGCAGACCTCTCCTGCCGCCCGCTGCTCCCCTCAGCAGTGTATTTCGTCAGTCTGCCTGTTCTGTTCTCTGCTCTGGCTTTGGTGAATTCTCTCACCCTCCCGCACTTCTGACTGTACCCAGTGCTTGTATAAATAAATAAATAAATCTTTAAGAAAAAAAAAGATTTATTTTTTATTTATACAATAGCTGGGGTACAGGCCAGAGGCGCAGGAGGGTGAGAAAATTCACCAGAGACAGTAGGGAGCAGAACAGGCAGACAAACCAAAAGCACTGCTGAGGGGAGCAGCGGGCGAGGCAGGAGAGGTCTGCTGTGCCATGTGTGAATCTCCCCTGGCTGGCCGGGAATTGAACCCACGCTGCAGAGGCTGCGGACAGCTTCACAGCGCTGCGCTCAACCCGCTGCGCCACCAGGGAGGCCCAGTAATTCTTTAAAAATAAGGAAAACCATGTGTTTGTATAAATAACATGTTCTGTGATAATAACTGCATTTGCCAAAACATATTTAGTGCAGAGAGTGACATGTTCCCATAGTCGCTGATGTGTCAGCGCCTGGCGGGGGGATGGTCACTTCTTCCAGGACCTGTGGCAGCACCACCTGGCACGTAACCCCGGGAATTTCCACCTGCAAAGAGAGTGAGAAAGGCTGCAGCCCTACCAGTGTCTTGGTGTTGTAGGACTGTCCAGCGAGGGTCTGGGAGCCCCCAGCCAGCCTGCGGGCTCACTACAGAGGGTGCGAGGGCTAGCGCTGCCTCTCACCTGCTGGGAAGGCACCTCACCTCTCTGTGCCCAGTGTGCTCGTGGGTAAACTCAGCACAATTCAAGTACCTGCTTCAGAGGATTAAATATGTGCTTATTAGGTGCTTAGTACATTGCTGGAAGATATTTAAGTATGCCATTCATGCTTATTAAATAAGACCTAATCTTTTCCTTTAAGGATTTAGTCTAGCTTAAGTAGGTAGACAGGTAACTCAACAACCTGAAGGTTTTGTATAAGTGCATTGAAAGGCATCTGCAGCAGGGCACACGCTTCTGAACTTTGGGCTCAAGAATCAGGGTATGTTCTTGTCCAATGAATGGAACAGGCAGATTTCCTGCAGTGCTGGGTAAATTCTTACTTCAGACGCGGTCCGTCATTTGTCATGGTTTAACTTAGTTCTCTTCCAAATCCTCATGAAGGAGTGGGGGAGCAGCCTGGTTGGTTTGCTTCTGTAGTGCCTGCTTAGCCCCCAAATCCTCCTCCTTGTCGAATGTCCTCAGTGCCTGGGATAGCTGGTGGTGATTGAAGGTCATGGACAGTTATGAGCAAATGACTATCAAAACATGGGGGAAACATTTCTGTGATCCACTGGGATTTTATGGTACATATTTATCACTGCCGGACCACTCTGGGTCTTATTATCAGGAAGAAGTTGCAGATTAAACTTTTCTTGTAATGAAGAAAAACTTAATCCTTTTGCTTCTGAAAGTGGTCAAATTTGTCTTAATGTAACTTACTACTTTATCTCATTGTTTTCATGAATTAAATGGATTTTAAAAATCCCACCTGTTTAAAAATGACCCAGTTAGGGCCTCCCCTGGTGGCGCAGCGGTTGAGTGCTGGGCTGCGAAGCTGCCCGCAGCCTCTGCTGCGCTGGTTGAATCCCTGGCCACGGCGAGGGTCCCACATGGCACCGCAGACCTCTCCTGCCGCACCTGCTGCTCCCCTCAGCAGTGTATTTCTTCAGTCTGCCTGTTCTGTTCCCCCCTCTGGCTCTGGTGAATCCTCTCACCCTCCCGCTCTTCTGACTGTACCCAGTGCTTGTATAAATAAATAAATAAATCTTTAAAAAAAATAAAAAAGAAAAAAAAGAAATAAAAATGACCAAGTTATATAGTTTTATGAGAATAACAACAGGTCAGAGGTTGTTTCAAAGTCTAGTGGGTTTTTTTTTTTTTTTTAAAAAAAGATTTATTTATTTATGCATGCATGCAAGAACTGGGATACAGGGCAGAGGTGTTGGGGGGAGCGGTGAGAGGATTCACCAGAGACAGAGTAGGGAACAGAACAGGCAGACTGACTGAAACACACTGCTGAGGAGAGCAGCAAGTAAGACAGGAGAGGTCTGCTGTGCTATGTGGGTAGCTCCCTGGCCGGGGATCGAACTCGTGCTGCAGTGGCTGCAGTTAGCTTCATAGGTTGTGTCTTCAAAAGTGAGGCTGTCACTTTTCCCCATGAGTGCTTTTTGTCCCCATGAGTGCTTTTTCTCCGGCACATTTGGTTGTCCCCATGAGTGCTTTTTCTCCGGCACATTTGGTGGTTAAGCTCCAGCATGGCTGGTGGTGGTTGTGGGTAGACCCAGTCTCTGCCAGTGAGTCACAGAAGCCTCTTCCCCTTACAGATCCGACGGAGGCGCCTTGCACGACTCGCCGGTGGACAGACCTCCCAGCCGACCACCCCGCTCACCTCTCCCCAGAGGGAGAACCCTCCCGGGCCTCCGATAGCAGCATCCGCCCCGGGCCCCTCCCAGAGTCTTGGTCTCAATGTCCACAACATGACCCCAGCTACCTCCCCAATAGGTGCATCAGGTAAGCCTCGCCCTTGCTCCTGTGTACAGTTCCAGGCGTTGCTGCCTGAAGCTGAGAGCTGTCAGCTTCCTCAGCAGGCAGCCAACAGATTAGGGACAGTACAGGGTGTGTCTTGCTTTGCCCCATCTCCATGGTGATCTTTTCAAATGAATTGCTTTCCTTTCCACAACTTTTATCTTTTTTTCTTTCAGTCAGGGTCAGGTGGCACTGTGGTGGCACCATCATTAAGAGTAAACTTAATTCTGCTGATTTTTGTGAGTTTGGTTGATGCTTTTTTTTTAAAAATAAAAGAATCTGAAAATGCAAGATTGTGATAATATTGCCAAACTAATAAGTGTAATTACAGATTTCCTTGTCTTTTTTTTTTTTTTTAAGATTTATTATGCGTCTAAGAGCTGGGGTGTAGGCCAGAGGTGTGAGAGTGTGAGACAGAGTGGGGAGCAGAACAGGCTGATCTACTGAAATACACTGCTGAGGGGAGCGAGACAGGAGAGGTCTGCTGCACTGTGTGGGTCAGCTCCCTGGCTGGGGATCAAACTCGTGCTGCAGTGGCTGCTGATAGCTTTATAGTGCAGAGACTTTAACACCTTGTGCCACCAGGGGGGCCCTTCTTGTCTTTATTCTACACTGAAGTAGAATACCTCAGTGTATAAGAACTTTAGGGTATAAAAACTATTCCTGATGTGATGTTTATAACTGTCTCATTGACACCTGTTTAACTTTCATAAAGGTTTATTTCTTAAAATGAATGAGCTCCTGGTTGCTATCCAGCACTCTTTGTTGGGGCCTGAGGGGGTGAATTCACATTGTATCTGAGAAAAAAAAATCTACCCTTGCCCTAAGTGAACTTTTCAGTCAAACGTAACAATGATTGTTAGTACCATATTTTTCACTCTCCCCAGTTTTATGGCTGTCATGCGGCACTGTGTAAGTTTCAGGTACACAGTGATCCCGTTCACCACCTGCACCCTGTCTCGGGCAGTGGAGGAAGCTAGAGAAAAACCCAGAACCATGCTGCCCATCTCATTGCAGATTCACAGTCACAAACTCAGCGGGCCAGTCACCGCCTGTCCCCGTCCACTCTCGACCTCTACTGCTCCCCTGCCCCTTCTTCCTGAGCCTGCAGCACCTCGCCCTCCACGCGCTCCTCCGCTGATGGCCTGTCTTCCTGTTTCTTTTTTTTAAAGGCAAAAAAAAAATCTGTGTTGCTTCCCCTCCCCACCCCTACCGTGATGCCCCTTGGACTCGCTCTCCCTCCACCGCCTTCTATCGTCACACACCTCACTTCCTTATGAGCACCCACTAGGTTATAATTATTTGGTTCATCTGCTGTGGTCCTGTCTTTCTCAGGTCTGTGAAAACGTTCAGCATCTGTATTTATCTTTCTGATTGGCTTTGCTACTGGTAATTCCCTTGTACTCCTTCCAGTTTGCTTTAAATGGTAACATTTCATCTTTCCTGATGGCTGGGTAGTGTTCCATGGTGGGGAGAGACCACATCTTCTTCAGCCAGCCTGCTATCAGTGGGCATTTAGGCTGCTTCCAGGCCCTAGCTGTTGTAAATAATGTTCCAATAAATAATGTGGAAAATACAGTTTTGAAGTCAGTGGTTTCATGTCTGTGCCATCCTATTTTCACGGGAAGACAGGCAGACGGGAACCTCTCAATGCTGCTGTGATGCTTCCACTTCTGTCTGTGTGGGTGACCCTCCCCGTCATGCGTGAGCTGCCCCTGCCTCAGTGGCCAGCTTCTGGTTGCCACCTCTGTGCTGTGCAGTCCTGATTCTGTTTCTTAGTCACAAACAGGTAGATGTTAACAGCCGTGCTCTTGCAGGTTGGGGAAACATATCTTCATGAATTTACTAAGCAAGTTAAAAAAAAAAAAACCACACAGGAAACAAACCCTCCTAAGGCAGTCTTCTGTTGGCTCCCTCCGCTGGCTCCCTGCCTCACTCAGGAGGAAAGTCCACGTCCTCACCTTGACTGGGCTGGCAGGAGCTGGTGGGACCCAGCCCTGCTGCTCCTCTCACCTCCTGTTCTCGCTTCCTCCGCTTCAGCCTCGCTGGCTCCCCTGCTGCCCTAGGGTGGTCCAGCCATCATCCCTGCTGGGTACTCTGGGTGCTGGTTCTCTGCCCAGGGATGCTCATGTCCCAGGATCCACCTTGCTCTCTTGCTCAGCTCCTCAGATGTTTCTTCAAATGTCACTTGCTTAGTCCAGACCTTTGACATCACCCTCCCCCCACATCTGCACACGCAGCCTATCTCCAGCAAGGACGCTTTCTCTTGGAGCCTGTCTCCACAGCCCATGAACACACATGCGGCCCCATGTCCTGCTTTCTCCGCCTCCTTGACTGGTGTGTGAGCCCCAGGATGCGGGTCTTGTGTCTGGTGGACTCACTGCTGTATCCCCAGTGCCTAGAAGAGTGCCTGGCACTTGGTAAGTGCTGAGTAAAACTCCTGCTGAATTGATGAATGAATCACAAGAGAAAGTGTGACCAAATCAACACAGGCACGCATAGCTTCAAGAAAAGATGTTTCAAGAGGACGTAATAGCTTTCTGTGTGAAAACTGTGAGACGTGGCCTGCAGGACGGTGGTGGCTGGTGCTTGTTCTCTGTGGAAGTAAGTCTGCAGTTGGCCCAGGGGGTAGTTTTTACCCACTAAAGGTGAAGGGGAGACTTTTGTTCCAGAATCAAGAGTGCTTCTGACAGCAACTAGCACCGCATGGGCAGCCACCGTGGTGAGGTGGTCCTCCCGCCTCGTCTGGGCAGGCCCGCAGCCCCTTCATTGAAACACTTCCAGCTGTGACCGAAACAGGCTCAGGCAGCGGCCGTGAGTCCCCAGAGTGGCTCTTTCTGTCCGCAACCAGCCTCCTGCAGCGCCAGCCGCTGCCCTGGCTTCCCAGGACCCTGTCACTAAGCACCGGCGGACCAGGATTCTCGCACAGCCCGGGAGGCTGGGAGTCAAAGGCAGAGTGTGGGCAAGACCCTGCTCGCTCCGATGGCTCAGAGGAAGAACCCTTTTCTTTTCAAGAAGTACGTCCATTTGAATCTGGCTGGCATTTCCTTCCTCCAGACATGAAGGGTGCAGGACAGTTGGCTTCGCAGGGGGCACTCTGCTTCTTCCCGCAGCCGCAGTCCTCAGGCCCTCTGGGTTCTGGCAGCTTCGGGGCATCTCCGCCTCTGTCTTCTCTCGTCCTCTGTGTGGTGTGGGTCCAAGCCTCCCGCTTCTCACCAGGACAGTGGTTATGGGACAGGTACCATGGGAACCCCTTGTGACGGCACCCTAACTTGATGTTTGCAAAGACCCCACTTGCCAGGAGGAATATCATCTCTGCTCCTTTTCACTTTAATTCAATTAGCATTTCTTCAAGGTATGCATATTTTATCTTCCACCCAGTTTTAGGGAGAAAGAAATGATTTTTATTGAGAAATAGTTGACACTTGTCACTGTGTGAGTTTAGGTGTGAGCCTGAGGGTGGCTTTATAGACACCATGACATGATGTGATGAGCTGACAGCACCATCTCGTGTAGAAACAAAGGGAAGGGAAGAGAAGAAAAGGAAGAAATTGGTTCCTTGTGATGAGAACGCGAGGGTTTGCCCTGCTGCCTGCCCTCCCGTGCCTCTTGCAGTCACACCCGTGCGCTTAGTTAGCTCGCACAACTGCTAGTTTGTGCCTTTTCATCGCCTTCCTCTCCCTCCAGCTCCGATAACCATACATTTGATCTCTTTTTCTGTGACTTTGGTTTCTTCTGGTTTTTTCCCCTCCTCCTATTAGAGCACAAGGTTAGAACAGCCACCTCATCAGAGCTGATCACCCCCTAAACCCTAGAACCTGCAGACCCACAGGTGCGCTGTGAGGTGTCTGTCACTGGTTACATGACCGAGTGAGTGGGGTAGAACCCAACTCGATGTTGGAAATGTGAGGTGTGAAGTCAGAGCGGAGAACCCTTGCTAACGTTACTCTTGAGGATTAGCAGATCTGGTCCTTTGCTTCTCCAGGTGCTCTAGCAGAAGCATTTAAATCCCTAAGTCTATACTTTTCTTCCAAAACTACACAAAATAATTACTCTCAAGTATTCTGGACACAGGTGACAACATGTAGGACATGTACATGATGCCTGTGAAACCCCCGTGGAGGCCTGGCTCCCACACCCTCCCCCACCAGCAGGCCCTGTTCTGCCTTTTGCATTTATCACTTGCAGACATTTCTTTTTTTTTTTTTTTTAAGATTTATTTATTTATGCATACAAGAACTGGGGTACAGGCCAGAGGTGCAGGGGGTGTGTGTAAGAGGATTCACCAGAGACAGAGTAGAGAGCAGAACTGGCGGACTGACAGCGGGTGAGACAGGAGAAGTCAGCTGCGCCATGTAGATCGCTCCCTGGCCAGGGATCGAACTTGTGCTGCAGAGGCTGCGATAGCTTCATAATGCTGTGCTTTACCCCTTGCGCCACCAGGGAGGCCCCTACTTGCAAACATTTCTTTTTTTTTTTTATAATAAATTTTATTTTTATATTCCCCATACAATTTCAACCCCCCCCATTTTGACCCCAATCCCTCCCCTCCCTCCACCCACCCCCCCAAAAGTGTCTCTGGTTCATAGATTTTTGTTGATTTTGATTTTCACTTTCTTATAGTTATTCATTTTCCTGGTCCCTTATTTAAGTTTTCTAGATTCCTGCTATGAGTGAGACCATCCGGTATTTTTCCTTTTCTTTCTGGCTTATTTCGCTGAGCATGATCCCTTCCAGTGCCATCCATGTTGCTGCAAATTGCATGTGTTTATCTTTTTTGAATGCTGAGTAATATTCCATGGTGTATATGGACCCCATCTTCTTGATCCAGTCATCTATTTTTGGGCATTTGGGCTGTTTCCAAAGCTTAGCTATTGTAAATAGTGCTGCTATAATCATAGGGGTGCAGGTGTTCTTTGGAATTGATGTTTCTGTGTCCTTTGGGTAAATACCTAGGAGTGGAATGGCTGGATCATATGGAAGCTCTATGTTTAGTAGGTCCAGAAATCTCCACACAGCTCTCCATAGTGGTTGGACCAGTTTTGCAAACATTTCTTAATTGTTTTTGCTGCGCTGCTAATCTGGCATTGCTTTGCCTGTCTTCTAACTTCCTAACCACAGGTAATGTTTTCTTATAGGTGATTGCTACTTTTTAACAGTCATCACCCATTAAGTTACTTTTACATTTCAACTCCTCCAGTTTTTATTTCTGGCTCACGGCAGGTCAGACACAGCGCAGGGGAGAGTAGGGGAAAAAGATGAGCGAGACTCCTGTTTCTTTCCTGGAAGAACTCAGAATCCAATGGGGGGAGCAAGTGCTCTTGTAAAAATCTGTGTTTATTCAATTCCTGGGAAGACAAACAGGCTTTCTTAGTCCCTTCACACAGCTGTGGGGTATTTGTGGCTGTGCAGTCCTCAGAATGCTTTTCCCTCTTGGATGATTTTATTTTACGGTCTTGTTTGGAATGGCGCTTGGTGCCCTTCTGGCCCTTTGAGGTTTTCCCCTCAGATGTCTTGAGAGGGCCTGATGGAAGCCTTGCCCTTCCCTGGCTGACCTGACCTCTCTGAAGAAGTGGTCGTTCTTGCTCGAGGGTCCCCCAGTGAGTCTGTTACCTACCAGTCTCATCCCGATGAGGGTAGTGGAGTGAGTTCTCCAGTAGCCTTCTCCCCCCACAGCTGGGGGTAGGGGTTCCTCACTGCAGTTGATCCCCGAGGCCCTTTGGCAGACTGGCGAAGCTTTGGTTGGCTCCCCAAGATATAAATAAACATAATACAATACACAGGATTTCAAAGGAGACCAGTTAGAAGGAAATACACTCACCAAAATACATTTCAAGATTGTCATATAGGAATTTATGGGTTTCTTTATTAGCACTTTAAAGAAATAAAAGATCTAGTAGCTAGTCAAATAGCTACTGCAGTTTCCACCCCTGATTCCAGTCCCCTTTACTGTGGAAAAGAACCTTTGCTCTGGGAGCAGAAATGAACCCCAGGGCCTGTTTGGAACTAGTCAGAAGCCAGATGATATGTTTTGCTCTGTGGGCTGGTTCTGGGGGCTGGGCTGGAAATACAGAATCTACTTCCTCTCTGACTGCTGTTCTTTGGTAGACTTAACAATAATATAACCTAAATTCCTCTTTAATGTTGTGTTTGCAAATGGCCAGCATCCTGCTTCCATTCATGCATTTGAGTGGGTGTTTCATTTGCCAACTTCTGGTTAGGAGGCAGAACTGCTGAGCGGACAGGGCTCCTCGGGTCTGGAGGGGCTCACTGCCCGGGGGGAGCTGTGCCCACATTACAGGGCCGCAGTGGTCACAGGCTCAGGCTCCCGGTGAGGGAGCTTTGAGGGAGGAAATTTCCCACAAGTATTTATCTGATAGAAAATACTGCCTTTAAAAAAATAGTTAATAATGCATTCTGCAAATAAGGAAACTCCTTCCGTGTCCCATCCACTTTTCCTTGTTGTGTTTTATTTTCTCTTTTGCATTTAAGCTGATGCTGGTTCAATTTAGTGGTCTGGGGAACACAGCACATTCACCAGCCTTCAGTTACTACACGCTAATTTAAATCCTCCGTGTGTGTCAGAACTTCTGGGCCTTTTTGCCTATAGCCTAGTGAGAGAAAACAACTTTTAAAAACCATAAAATCTGTCAGGAGTGATAAATGTAGGAGAAAATGGAGCATTCCGTTGGAGTAAATGCTGCGGGGGGAGGAGAGCACTGCTGTTTTAAGTAAGATGCTGGACAGGAGGCCTCATTCGGAAGGTGACGTGATGCCTGAGTGAAGCTAGGAGCAAACCCTGGCATCTGGGGGGCTCTTTCCAGACAGAAGGGACAATGGACGCAAAGTTTCTGGGGCAAAATGTGCTTGGGAGTGGTGCCTGCCAGGCCAGAGGTAGAGCGGCCGAGGTCGGGGTCTCAGTTTCCTTCCCAGTGTGAGGGAGCGGTCCTGCCTCACAGGGATCTCAACACAGGGATGTTTTCCTTTTCTAGTGAACTGTCTGTGGCTAAGAATGCTCAGGAATGACAATAAAATTATAACCTCTGTCCCTTCACTGAGGCTCATCCTGTCTTAAATCCTTTTTCCTCTTCAGAAAGAAGCCCTAGAGTTTTCACCTGAACTCCAGCGTGGGGGAGAGGGAGGTTGAGGGTGTTTGAGAAACCAATTGGAGGTTGAGGCTTCAGCAGCAACCCAAGGCCAGAGGGCTTCAGCGGGGACCCCTCATGGACGGCTCAGCTTAGGGGGCTCCTAGTTGTACTTGGAATCCTTTGCTCCTAGCTTGTGTGTCTCTGACTTGCAACCAGGTATCCGATGCTGCTTAGTTGCTTCATCTTACTGGTGTGGCTTTCTGGCCGCCAAAGGAGGGGGTGTATTTTATACTTTTTTGGCCCCCAGAGGGATGTTTTGTGTGTGCTTGTGTTATAACAGGCTCCATTCCATGGCAGTATTCCTAGGGTCAAGCTAACTACCTTGTGGATCTGGAAACAGCGCCGATGGCTTGTTGATGTGAGATGCGTGGCTTTGGGAATGGGCCTCCAGGCTGAATGTGCGTGGACCCCTGCTCCCCATCTCTCCACTGCATCTGACTCCACACTGCCCACTAGCTCTCTGCCCGTGCAATAGCCCCTGAGCTGAAGTGGGCACAGTCTCCTTCCTAGGCTAGTGCTTCCAAATCCAGCAAAGGCTTGGGAGGTGATGCTGTGTCCTAAATCATGGCTTCTGCCCCTTGGAGAATGTGTAGTTTAGTCAGAGATGTGGACTTTACCCACTCAGAAGAATTCATGTTTCCTTATCTCCAGTTGTAGTCTAGTCCAGCACTTTCTTTTTTTTTTTTTTTTGAAGATTTATTTATTTATGCATACAAGAGCTGGGGCACAGGCCAGAGACGCGGGGGGTGAGAGGATTCACCAGAGACAGAGTGGGGAGCAGAACAGGCAGACTGACTGAAACGCACTGCTGAGGGGAGCAGCGGGCAAGACAGGAGAGGTCTGCTTCGCCATGTGGTTGTTCCCTGGCGGGGCAGGGATTGAACTTGTGCTGCAGAGGCTGTGGATTGCTCCTTAGTGCGGTGCTTAACCCCTTGCGCCACTAGGGAGGCCCCTAGTCCAGCACTTTCAATAGTCATGTGTCATCACCCTCCTTCCTCCACTCCCCCAACAACCTCCTCCCCAAGTTCCCCTCATGTTATATCTGGGTCATGTCTCAAAGGAAGACATTTCTAAACATGGGGCTCCTTAGTCTCCAGTGTTCTGTGACAGTTCCTCAGTCTTTTCTCCTTTTTCATTATCTTAACAACTTTGAAGATTACTTTGCGGAATGGCCCTTCATTTGATTGCAATGTCCCTTTATTTGATTTCTCTGATGAGGGGCTTGGGGAATTGGGGGAGAACAACATGCAGATGAGTGAGCCGCTTCCCATGCATCCTCGGGGGCACAAACCATCCCCGCCACCTGGCTGACAGGTCTTCTCCAGGCCTCTCCATTGCAACGTGATGGTTTTTCCTTTTCCAAACTGGATTCTTTAGAATTAAGTTCCTAAGTCTGGCCCAGACAGAGAGTGAAAGCGAAGCTTTGAAGCTTTACCTCTCAGAGGGGGAGCATGTGCATAGATTCGTTTGGGAATTCTTCTGGAAGGAGCCTTTATCTCAGCATAAATTCGTATCTATTTGTTTTATAATGCTAACTACCCAAAGTGCGGTGTTGTTATTTATTTTTATTTTTTAAAGATTTGTTTATTCATGCATACAAGAACCAGGGTATAAGCCAGATGTGCAGGCGAGTGAGAGGATTCACCAGAGACAGAGTAGGGAGCAGAACAGGCAGATCTTCTTGAAATACACTGCTGAGAGGAGCAGTGGGCGGACAGGAGAGGTCTGCCATGCCTTGCGGGTATCTCCGCGGCTGGCGAGGATCAAACCCGCACTGCAGAGGCTGCCGACAGCTTCACAGCACTGCGCTCAACCACTTGCGCCACCAGGGGAGGCCCTGTTATTTATTTTTATTTATTTTTACTTTATATATTTCTTATATCATTTTTCATTTTTATACAATATATGCATTTTCATCTTGGTTATAGTCCCCATACAGTTCCCACCCCCCTTATTTTGATCCTACCCTCCCTCCCCCCTGTAGTGTGTCCCTGGTTTATAGTTGCTTGTTGATTTTGATTTTTACTTTATTATAATTAGTTTATTTTTAAACGAATTGTTGCCGCCTGGGCCTGGGAGCCCTCTCTGGTTGGCTCCTCTGCCTGAAGCCCCGCCTCTTATTTCCCTGAGCGCGGTCTTGCCTGGGTTTCAGGACACTCTGGGTGCTGTGGCTTCTCCTGCCTCAGCCCTGGAATCCACCATTTCTACAGGGAGCAGCCGTGGCGTTGGACTCCAGAGCTTTGCAGGCTTCGCCCTTCACGCGAATTGACGCTCACTCCACCTCGTGACATGAGCAAGATCAGTTTTCTAGTTGGGTTGTTGGTTTTCTTGTCCCAATAGTTCAGATCCTACAGTTTTGCTTTGCATGGTTCAGATTGCATTTTATTCTCATTTATTTACAAAACGAAATGTTTGAGCTGCTTATCAAATATATCAGTCTGCATTATGGAATAAATTATGTTCCTTCTTAGTAACATTGAGGTGAGGTTTGGTATCTGCTAAATAAAATCTGGGTATACTTTGTATCTTCCGTGCAAGCCTCTAACTTATGTCATTTGTGCATAACCGTTAGAAATTTACTTATTAGCAGTAGATACTTTTTATCACCCTAATCTCTTTGAGTTTTACTTTTGTGATTTTAGAAAATATAAGCAAATAGCTTTGGTTTAAAAGAACTGTGATTGAAGAGAGGTCCCGTGTGGTAGACGAAACAGCAACATATCTATTAGCGACATTATCTTTGGAGTTGAGGCCTGTGTTTTAACCTGTGCTTAGTTTCTGACTTGTGGAAGGGCCTGAGGCAAGTTCTTAGACGTCACAGATCTCAACATTCTTCCTGTGAAAACAAGAATATTGACAAAAGTCTTTAAATTTACCCCCTCTCCATTAAAACAGCCTTCCTGAGGTTATAAGACCTCTTTTGGCAATTGTGTGTGTGGTGAGGGGTGAAATATTGCAATGATCAAGTGTTACAGCTTAAACACAGGCATTTGGTTTCTGTCTGAAAGGGAGTATCATTCAGGAAATACTACAATATTAGAAGGAAACGCTTACAGAAAAAAATTCTTCTTATTTCCTTTCCAGTTCCAACCTCCCCACACAGAATGCATAATTTACCTTTAACAAGCTCTTGTTAGTCATAAAAGCTTGGAAAGCTGCCATCTTGAAAGTCTGTAGTTTTATTGTATTAAGCAGACATGGCTTTCTCCACTCTTCCTACATCTTTACTTGGTGAATATTTGTTTTTTAGTTAATACGTAGACATCTCCTCATCATCTTAAAGAGGGTCAAAGGGGGTTCTATCTGTATTTAAATTTTTAGTGTCTGGCCTTATGGAGATGAAGAAGGGAAAAAATCTGTATTCCTTAGAACTCACTTCCTCCCAGTGATTTCTCCAGTCGGGCGGGAAGAAGCGAAGACAAGCGTGTCGTGTGTGATTTGAAACCAAGTGATGTTTTGTACCGTTGCTTTGATTTCTTTTTGGCATGAGGTTTAAAATTTATATTGATTATAAAGTCAAAGAGACTCACTGATTTTTAAGTTTAAGAAAGTGTTTAGGGCCACCCCTAAACTCCAGGTCGTGTGCAGGGAACGAGGGACATCGGTGCACATGGTGGGTTCTGGGGAATATTGGCCTACCTGACCCGGGAGGTGAGCTCACGTGGAGGGTTTCAGACGAGAAGAATCCAGATAATGTCCTTGGTGTCTTGTGAAATCATCACCATTGGAGCGCACTCTGTAGTGTCTCCTGGCACAACGTTACTGTAGCATTATTGAACAAGTAGGGTGGCACCGTGTGCCGGGGCACTCACAGATTTCTAAACAGCTTATTGTAATTAGCAGTTTAATTTTAGAAAACTAATTTTACATGGTCGAAATTTTAAACTGCTGAATTGACATCCCATAAAAATTGTTGAACTTTATTATTGATTCATCTTCACTAAAAAATTGTCAGACCCTTCATTTTAATTTAAAAAATTGTCAGATAAAAATTTGTCATTATGAAAGATAAAATGATATTCTCTGGAGGTCATTGCTGATTCATTCCTCCTACACATATTTATTACTTATTTATTTTTACATCATTGTTCATTTTTATATAATGTTTGACTTCTCCCCTTAGGTGTAATCTGCATAAAATTCCCACCACCAAATCACCCGTGAATTGTCACCAGAGTATTTATTGAGAACTTACTTTGGGGTGCACTTCTTGAATTAATGAATGTAAATTTTTATTGTCTTCTGCAAGCCTAATTCAGAATTCTGACTACATTAGATGCTTTTTGTATTTTGCTCGTATCTACTTAGGCACAGTGAAAATTTGGTTTCTCTTTTTCTTCATGAATCCTGCAGGAGTTGTAATAAACAGGTACATGCTAACGCCTGCTGTCAGGAAAGGCTGAATGTTTTGTAACATTCTCCGGTGAAGAGAGAGAGTAAAGGAGAGCATGTTGACTTTCTTGGGCGCTGGGAGGGTTAAAGTCTTATTTACTCAGTAATGACTTCAGCTCCAGCTGTTAACTCTCCAACTGTTATGTTTTTTAAAAACATTTGAAATTCATTTTCCTACCAACACCATGGGTATAGGTTAAGAGTTACTGCAGATACCTGGGTAAACATTGCTTTTGGTGGGGGGGATAGAAAGATAGTCATCGACTTAAAGCAATTTTTAAAAAATTTTATGAGAATCATGATTTTGAAGACATTGATGAGAAAATTGCTGTGAGAAATAATCTGTCCCTACACTAACTGCTGCCATTTCTCTGTTCTGTTAGCTCTATAAGGAATTTCATTTTCCCCAAACTAGCATAGATAAGATGTTAGATCAATGAATGGATTGATCTCTATTTAAGGACAAAGCTCAATGGGGCCATTTGCATGTTTTGGACATTTTATTATGGTGAGTTAGGCATACAGCAAAGTTGAAAGAATTTTGCATTGAGCACATATGTACCGACCATTTAGATTGGCATTTTACTGTGCTTGCTTTATCACACACCGGTCTATATGTCTCTCTATCCTTTCATTCACATATGTAATTTTTAATACATTTCCAAAAACTTTCTGGACAATCATGGAAGCTGATTTGTATCCTGGGATACAACTGAATTGGTGACTGAGAAAGTGATGAAGAGTCAGGCTTGTGATCAGATGGAGTTCTGATTCTAACTGCACACGAGGTCTGCCCATAAGTCGCAGTATCTTGCTAATATTCCTCTGATTTTAATATTACTTGCACAGTTAGTACAATCTTGATGGAGAACCCTCAGTTGCCAAGTCTCTCGATGGTGATGCTGACTGAATATGTTGATAGTTGCCATTACAAGTTATTTAGTGTTGTTCCGCATGAGACTTACTCTGCCATGTCTTTCCTGGTTAGGAGTAGCCCATCGAAGCCAGAGCAGTGAAGGAGTCAGTTCTCTCAGCAGCTCGCCCTCCAATAGCCTTGAAACGCAGTCTCAGTCTCTCTCACGCTCCCAGAGCATGGACATCGACGGTGTCTCTTGTGAGAAAAGGTAAAGTGAAACCACTTTTCCAATAAGCTGTTTTATTAGTGGAAAGGAAACGATCCATTTACTCCAGTCACTAGTCCAGAGACCCATGACACAGTCTTCAGCAAATCAGAGCTCAGTTGGCTAAATTTAAAGGTCTTTGTAATATTCTAAAATGTTTTCATGCCTTTTGTTTGTTTTTGGTGTTGAAATGTCTTTTATGAGGTATGGTGTGGGTGGTGAAAACTGTTTTTTAAATGTCTATATTTCATAAATACAAGGTTGGCAAGCATATGCCAGTCGCTAAAAAGTTCTTCAAAATTTAAATGATGAATGAAATGGAAAAGTTTGGAAAGGTTCAGACAGGTAAGCCTGATATCCTAGGCGCTCCATTAGGATTAGGGCATCCTAGAGCAGAGCCTTCCTGTGCTGCAGATGTACCCTGAGTGGGTGAAAGAGGGGCTGAGGCCTCCATTCCTTCTGCTCTGCCCTCAGCAGCCCTCTGTTTAGGTCCATGGACTGGACGAGTATCTCCTATGTGTGTCATAATGTGAAAAAGCTTGAGAAGCACTGGTTGGTTTAGAACTTCAGCACTTGGTGGGACTAGGTTGAGGATCCAGAGCAGAGTTCAACCTATATCAGGCAAGAATGTGGGAAGGACTATACTCTAAGGGCAAAGATCAAGTAGGATAAAATCCATCCTGTAAAATAAAAATAATTGGATTCTTATTATTGCTGCAAGTGGATGTATGTTAACAACAATCAAGTCAACTCTGAGAGTTCATGGCCAGATGGTGACTTTTGTGTGGGTTTAGGAGCTAGATTTACACTATTAGCAGAGTCAGAAGAAACCTTAACCTAAGAACTGCCATCCCCAGTGGGTCTAGGCCTGTAGTATCTTTACATACTTAGCAGTAACAAGCACAAAGCACCCAAGTCTTCAGAGAACTTCCTTAGAAAAACCTCTTAAGAAGTAGGGACTCATGATCAAAAACCACAAAACACACATAAAAAAAGCCACCATGAGTGAGAGCAGAATCAGTAACTACAAAATTTTTCACCTAGAAATTTGGGGGTTTTGGAATTACCTATACAGATTACAGTGCAATCAAATGTAGACTATATATGGTTAAATAAATTAAAAAGGGAATTATAAGACATGAATAAGGGACAAGTGATTATGAAAACAGACAAGTACATTTGAAAAGAACCAAATGGAATTTCTAGATGTGAAAACACAATTCAAATTGAAAACTCAATCTAAATATGAAATAGTGGATTAGACATAGCTGAAGAGAAAATTAACAAACTGAATGATAGAGCCAAAGAAATAACCTAGAGGGCACCACAAAGAGTAGAACAGATTAAAAATATGAGAAATATGTAGGGACATAGAGGACACAGATCTAATATATAGCTAATAGATATATCAAAAGGAGAAAATGTAGAGACTTGGAGCGATTCCTCACTCGCCTCCTTATTCTGTATTTTATCCTCTATTGGTTTGTCAGAAGAATAAATGACCGAGAATTTTTCTGGAGTTGATAAATGAAATGAACGCTCAGATTTGGGAGGCCCAGCAACTCACAAGGTTAAACAAGGAAGAATTCCTATTTAGATATTCTATAGTAAAATTGTAGAACACCAAAGACAAAGACCTTTACATAGCAGCCAACAAGAAAAGGAGATGATCTACAAAAGGACAACAGTAATCTGTCTCAATGATGGAAGTCAAAGGGTGATGGAATAATAGCATTAAATGTGTAAATTTAAAAAAAAAAAAACCTGTCAACAGCAACTATGTACCAATGTGATTCTATTACTATCTTGTAAGAGCCAGGTTGAAGTAAAGACATTTACAAATTAAAACAACAACAAAAAGCCCAACCTGACCATCTGCCACCAGAAGAGTCCACCTTTTAGCAAACATAGAAGGAAAATGATCTCAGAACTCATGTCTGAGATGCAAGAAGGAGGGAAAAATAAAGCAAACTATAGATGTGGTTAATCCAAACAAACACTGATGGTCTAAGACAATAATGAAAGTTCATGAAATAATTTTGGGGGCAAGAAGGTAAAATCAGAGATCTAAAATACTGGACTGCAATTGTAAGGAAGCCAGCTTGTGAGTGTCTGAGAAACTGCGAGGTCCTTGTATTACTTGCGGGAAGGCTAAGAGACTGGTATACTCTCAGTTATTTTGTTTCAAATACTTGTGAAACTTCAGTTTTAAAGGAATAGGAAGGATATTACTTCCAAACCAGTAAAGGGAAAACATGGGCCAGGCTGGGGAGGTGGGAAATTTAAATCAAAGAAAGGGAAAAAAGAAGCACACATTTTAAAAGAGGGACAAGCAACATAGATAAGATGGAGAAAAGAAATTGAATTATGTAACAACACTGGAGTGAAAAGGCACAAGGTGGGTAAGAAGCAACAGAAGCCGCTTTCCCCTTGTTTACAGAAGGCAGGCCTGGAACACAAGGCAGAGAAGGGTGAAAAGTTTCAGGAGTCAGAAGCACACAAGACCCATGTTTTCTATGTTGCTTGAAATATATAATTATGTAGGAAAAAAAGCTTTAAACAATCCTCATACACTTGGAAGTTTTAAGACCAGCACGCTGCTAAGTAGCATCAAAGAAGAAACCAGAATGAAAATTTGAAGGTATTTAGAACTGAGCAATAGCAGATACTTCTTATCAGGATTTCCGTGTCACAGCTAAGTGATCCCTAGGAGAAAAGCTGAAGCGCTATGTTACAAATGAAAAAGAAAGTGGAAATATCAAACTGAAAATCCTTCTGGAACACCACCATCTGGACTGGGTATCCTTCTTTCTGCCACGGTATGTCTCAGCGAGGTGCCCCTCATTTCAGGTGGAAAGGCCTGTATCCTGCACCTTTTCCCAGCTCTTTCTCCTCTCGTCTTTCCACAGCACTTGTGATTTAACATGCTTTGTGCTTTGCTGATGATGCTTATTGTTTGTTTTCGTCTTCACCCTGTGTGAGGTCCCTGACAGAGGGGTTTTTTTCTCTTTTGCTCACTGATATCACTGACACCTAGAATGACCCTGTACAGAGGGGACACTCGATAATATTTGTTACTGAGAAAATTCCATGAAAAATGTAATCATGCAAAGTACAAATAAATTTGTAAAATTCTCCCAAAATTGACTCAAGAAGAGAGAACCTGAATCATCAAAAACCATGAAACAAATTGAATCAAGTATTGCAACAATTTCCAAAAAAGTGCCCTGCTCAGTGATTTTATAGTTAATTCCACCATTTCGATTTTGTACACATTTCAGACAATTAAAAAAAAATAGGAAATACTGGTTGAATTTATTATACAAGGTGAATATAGCCTTCATAGCAAAACCAGGCAAGAATAATTATATGATCTGGCGCTGATTACATTAGTGTGTTTACTTTGTGAAGGTTGATTCAGCCTAATATGGGTGACACATCTATGCACAATTATGTACTGATATTTCAGTTAAAAGTTTAGTTAAAAGTAACTACCCTACATAACGTGATTCACTTGAGTTTACTTGAGGAATGTAGGGTTTTTAACATTACAAGATCTATAAATATCATGTACCACCTTCTGTATTAAAAAGTCTTGTAATCTTGATAGTTGCAAAAGTTTGATAAAATTCTACATTTTATGATTAAAAACCTTAGCAAACAGGAAAGAGCATCCTTAAGCTGACTGTGGCAGAGAGAAAGTGCACAAACACTCCTTGTGCTCCCCTGCATTTCCAGCCCTCTTTGCAGTTAGAGGGGGACAAGCTCTGTCCAGTAGACTGTGAGTGGACGTGACACGCGTCACTTCTAGGTGAAGGCAGTTGAGCCGATGTTCCTCCTCCATCCCTCTCTTCTCTTGCTCCAGTGACCTTGGAGGCTGTGTATTGCAGATGGCATAGATTAAAGATGGAGTAAGGATGCTTCACTCTCATCAGACTTTGCGTAAGCAAGAAATAAACCCTTATAGTGTTAAGCCTCTAAGATTTCAGTTATATGTGTTTCCACAGCATAGCCTATCTTATTCTGACTAATGTAAATGGCATTTACCAAAAGCCAAAAACAGAAAAGGATGGCAACTCTCATATTCAGTGGTGAAAAGTTAGAAACTCTCTTTAAAATCAGGAATAAGAATGAGAATGTTTGCTCTTTCTGCTTCTGTTCTACATGGGGCCCCTATCCAGCACAGTAAAGCAAGTGAGGGCTAGAGTAGAAGAAACACAACATTACTATTGGGAATGAAATTTTGATCTATCCAGTCAACTGTATTAAGTAAACTGATCTCAAGTCAACGACTTACTATGTACGAGCAATAAAAAAAATTGGAAAACTTTTTTAAAAGGTACCATTCATAATCTCATTAAAAAATAGATGGTACCGGGGTATAAATTTAGCAAAAGAAGTATAAAATTTTAGTGGAGAAAATTATAAAATTTTACTAGAAGACCTTAAAGAAGGTCTAAATACTTGGAGAGAGATACCATGTTCATGGATTGAGAGATTCAGTGATAGAATGATGTCATTTCTCCCCATTTGCCCTCAGAATGGATGAAATTTAGTCGGTGTCCAAACAGAATTTTTAAGAAACTTGTCAAACTCATTCTTAGGTATGTGTGGAAGAGCAAAGGGCCAGGAATTGCCAAGACACTCTTGAAGTAGAGCGAGGTGGAGGTGCTGACCTTGCAGATGTGAGACGTATTGTGAAGTTTTAGTAAAATAGCATGGCATTGGCTCAAAAACAGGAAGATTATCTGTTGGAACAGAAATGAGAATCCAGAAATAGACCCACACATAGGTGAAAATTGGGCATATGACTTAGAGGATTTCACAGTATATAAAAAGGATGGTCTTTCCAATAAATATGTGCAGGGACAATTATTTACTTACTATGGGGGAAGAGAGTATATGTACTTAGCCAGATTTTATTATCTGACTCTGGGTGATTACATATCATTGAAAAATAGTATGTATAGAGAAACCCTGATTTTTTTTTCCAAAAGTGAGCCTAAGAAAATGACAACTTGGGAAAAATGTTTTCGACAAGTGTGGTGGCATGTTTCTATCCTAATATATGAAGAACTCCTAAAAATTAGTTAAAAAAAAAAAAGAAATTTTATCATTTTACTCTCCTGATTGACTTTGACTGATATTTTAAAACTTTTCCTCGACCAGCAGTTATGACGTTAGGTGGATTTATAAAAGGTGAAAAACTTATTTGTCTTTTGTGCTTAAAGCATGTCCCAGGTGGATGTGGATTCAGGAATTGAAAATATGGAGGTTGATGAAAATGATCGAAGAGAAAAAAGGAGCCTCAGCGATAAGGTTGGTAAGAGATGAAGCCCTCGCTTCTGTTTTTAGTACAGGTAATATAAATAAGTAAACTCCAGTTCATGTCTCATGTGTTGGAGCTGACTCACCCAAATCACCAAATCCCATGTAGTGATTTTTTTTCCTTTTGAGGAAAAAAATAAGTGGCCTAAATGGCTTTTATTAGTGGGACTACAACTTGGTCCTTTCACTTGATAAAATGCTTCCGTTATCTCTGTTTCAGGTCCATGTTTTATCAGCTAATTTAGTTTGTAATCGAAATTAATTTAGAGCTGATTAGAATTTTGTTTTAAGATTTATTTATTTATGCATTGAAGAATTGGGTAGAGGCCAGAGGTGTGGGGGGTGAGAGGATTCATCAGAGACAGAGTGGGGAACAGAACAGGCCGACTGATGGAAACACACTGCTGAGGGGAGCAGCGGGCGAGTCAGGAGAGGTCTGCCGCGCCATGTGGGTCAGCTCCCTGGCCGGGATCGAACTCAGACCTTCACAGTGATAGCGCTGAGACTTAACCTCGAGGCCACCAGAGGGGCCCTAGTTAGAATTTTTCTGTTAAGTTCTGTTGCTTTAGCAAGTAGGTCATCTGCTTCTTTGGTAGTATTCTGAGGGAAATGACTGGAAACCAAAGCAAAGACTGTGTAGGATCCAGTCACAAATAAGAAGCTTTTTGAAAACTTGAAGTCTTTCTATTTTGTTGTCACCTGATATTTAGAAAAAGTTCCCTATATTTATATATATGTTAATTCCCTATATTTAGAAAAAGGGTTTCCTCGTGTGTGTCACAGTGTAGAGCTGGTGTCGGCACACATGTTGCTTCCTCTTAGTAACTGTTACTGGTGTCCAGCAGCACACAGCTGGGTCACTGGGTCCCGCGCGGTAGCCTCCTAGTGTGTGACTCTTTTTTTGGTCTAGTTCTTTAACGTTTACAAAGAAGTTCCATATATATTTAATCTGTGATGGAAAGTAGTAAGGAATGTTAGATCATGGAATAATTCCGGGAGCAAAATTAGTTGTTGACCTAGAATTTAATCTGGTCCTTTGGCTTCAGGAAAGAAAATGAATAAGATATATGCAGACCTCAGGTCACGTGGCTTCCTTGGCACTTCCCGACTGTGTCCTTGCTCCCTTTGGCTCCCCTGTCGACTATGTGGTGAGCTCACAAGACCTGCCTGTTTTACTCAGAAGCCATAGCAACAAGTCTAGTCTTTCCTGAATCAGTGGGTGAATAGCTATATGCACTTCTGAAGTGTCCATATGAGTGAAAGAATTAAATCAGGATTAAGTATTTCTACCGAGAAATACTTAGTCTAACTGAGACCTCCTTCCGCTTGACATTAACCCCTGCATCTTCTTCCTCACAAGGAGCCTTCATCAGGTGCTGAAGTGTCAGAAGAACAGGCCTTACAGCTGGTCTGTAAGATCTTTCGTGTCTCCTGGAAGGACCGGGACAGAGATGTCATCTTTCTTTCTTCTCTTTCCGCACAATTTAAACAGAACCCAAAAGAAGGTAGGACTCTAGCCCAGCTGTCTATTCTCAGTGCTAAGAGAAAAGGTCTGCTGTCCCTCACTGCTACCCACAGCTACTCTGTCCTGCTTTATTTGGGTTGTACTTTTGTTTATAGGGATACTTCTTGGTGAGGACGCTGCTCTCTGGCCATTTTCTACTGATCTTACTGGTAAAAAAATCATTCCTTTCATGATTTCTAGAAAACAATATAAATAAGTTAATAGTGTTCGTTGTGTCATGGGGGACGCTCTTTCCTTTGCAATAAGACGGGGCTTAGAGAAAGCTTTGGTTTCTGTCACCAAGCGGAAGCACTGGGGTCCCAGGGAGCTGCGGAGGCGCTCAGTCTGACCTGCACCTGCTTCATGAGCCCACTAGGCTGCATGTAGACAGCGCAGTGAACCTGTTGTTAAAGTGCCTGGCACGACAACGTACTGTTATTTTGCTGTGTTCCCCGGATTCTGTTTGAAAGGCCATACTAAGCCCCGGTCTCAGCAAGTAACGAAATGCTCAGCAGGACCGAGCATCACAGGGAGCTGTCACTTGGAGTCCAGGGGAGGTGGGGCAGGGACGCTGGAGGGGCCTCCTGACGTTGGGGATCTTGTCATTGTGCCTGGGGAGGTGCCTTGCACTTAGCAGACCCTCTGTAGATGTAACTTAAATGAAATAATAAATATTCCAGAGTTTGTCTTTTGCTTCTTGGGGGTCCCTGTCTCCCAGGCAAAAAAAAAAAAAAAAAAAAAGTCCCCGTGTTCCTACTGGATGGATCAGCCACTTCTGCTTTGGCGGGTTCTTGCTAACTCTGGATCTGGACAGGAGCCCAGCCTCTGCATGTTCAAATCGCTCTGCTTGTTGTTAGTCTTTCTTTTTTAAATGTGTATTTAGGGTCCTAGCCCAACATCATAAAACTAAGTAGAGAAGGATGGTTTGAAACTACAGGACAAAAGCTTAATAAATAGCACATTGACTAAATCACATGTTAATGAATTTATGTATTTGGGTCTATTTCTGAACTCCATTCTGGTCCATTGACTTGTCGTTAGACTTATTTTCAAAATTGAGATTCTCAAACCCATCTTGCAGATACATAGATGATATTTTTTAAGAACCAGATCAGATAAGATTTACAGGGGTTAGAGCTCTAAGTTTATGTAATGATGTTTAAAGCTTGTCTGAAGCCTGTAGGGCCTCATTTGGGAGCTGCAAGGAAGAGAGGAAACTGGAATGTAGTTGCTGACTAATCCCAGACACTTCATAATGTATTTTGAACTTTTTAATTAACAGTCCACTTCATGTAAAACATATGTAGACTAAGAAACCTTAACCCACTTGCATTTTGAGTCTGGTAAAACTCTATAGTCGGAAGTAGTTTCTTCCTACACTCAGTGCCTTCAGCTTTTTTGTATTTTGGGTTTTTGTTTTTTTTTTAAAGATTTACTTATTTATTTATACATAGAAAAACTGGGGTACAGGCCAGAGGTACAGGGGGTGAGAGGATTCAGAGACAGAGTGGGGAACAGAACAGGTGGATCTACTGAAATATACTGCTGAGGGGAGCAGCGGGCATGACAGGAAAGGTCTGTTGTGGCATGAGGGTCAGCTCCCTGGCTGGGGATTGCACTCAGGTCACAATGGTGATAGTGCTGAGACTTAACTGCTACGCCACCAGAGAGGCTCCCCTTTTTTATATTTTGAATACAATAATATTAGATTCACAGAGAAGTTTGTGAGACTGCAGGGAGTTCCTCTACCTGCTTTGTCCCTCCCCCCTATTTTGACATCTTACATTTTCACTGTATGTTTGTCATGACTCAGAAACTGCTGTTCACTATGCTCCAGACTAAATTTATTTCATTTCGCCAGGTGTTCCACTGATGTCTGTTTTCTTGTTCTAGAATCTGGTCTGGCCTGCCGAGGGGGCCTCCGAGGCTCCATCTGGCCTGTCGAGGGCTGTGTGCACGAAGAGCCTTGTGTCACTTCTTCTTTGTTCTATCTTTCCACAGTGTTCTCTGATTTTAAGGACTTGATTGGCCAGATTTTAATGGAAGTGCTAATGATGTCCACTCAGACTAGAGACGAAAACCCCTTTGCCAGCCTGACAGCTACGTCACAGCCCATCGCAGCGGCAGCTCGGTCACCAGACAGAAACCTCCTGCTAAATACCGGCTCCAACCCAGGAACAAGCCCCATGTTCTGCAGTGTGGGTTCCTTTGGGGCCGGCTCTCTGTCCAGGTCAGCGTGGTTCTCTCACTCATCTAAGTGGCAGCCACATCACCATGATGTGTGTGTGTGTGAGAGAAGGGAATTTCATTCACGGCTGATGTCACGCCATTCACAAGCACAGGTCACCTCTGGGGGCAAGGACTGAGGCCTTGGCGGGGGTGTTGTCTTTTCCAGATTGGTCCAGGTCTTCCATGGTTATATTGTTGGTAAAATGATTTCTAGAAACCCATGACTGGATATAGTGCGCTATTCTTTGGAGAGAGGCCTTTGCCTGTGGTGAAGTGGAGCCTCTCGATTAGTCCAGCATTTACAATATAACTGCTTAGATGAGTATCTGAGGATGTGTACGCTGAGAGATGGGAAGCGTTTAATTACACTGTTCTTTAAAAGCTTGATTTTTTTGTTTTAGTTGTTTACCTCAACTTTATCTTCAATTTTCTCTTCTTTCTGCCTTTTCTCAACCAATGTAGCCTCTATGAAACGAGCCCGGCTCCCCATGCGAGTCTCTGGAGCTCTGTGCCCGTGAGGAGTCCGTCATTGGCCTCCCCTTCCCGCGCAGCCAGCCAGGGGGCAGTGCCTTCTCTGTCCCTCGGTCCCCACAGCCAGCCCCCCTCTCCCCGGTATCGCCCCTACACGGTAGCCCACCCCTGGGGGGCTTCAGCCTCTCCCACTCCACGCTCTGCAGGCCTCTCCACACTGTCTAGCTCACCCAGCCTCCCCGCCCTCACTAGTAGCCCTCAAGCAGTGCCAGCCAGCTCCTCCAGAACGAGAGCCGCCAGCACGGGGCCTCCCCTGCTGTCCGCCTCACCCAGTGCCATGAGCCACCAGCCCTCCCTGAGGATTTCTCCTAGGTATTTATCCAGCAGGATTGCTGGTGCCTGTTTGCAGCGCAGGGAAAGGTGATTAACGCGCTTTGGGAGAATCGCGCATGGCCCTGACCTGGGTGCACGTGTTCCCGGCTGGGGTCATTAGGTGTGTCCAGCTAGTGTGTGAGCATGCCCCAGCCCACGCCCCGCCTGGCTCTGGTGGCAGCAGAGAGGATGGGCTGCTCTGTCGTGGGTTCCTCTCTCCCCTCCTTTCTCACGCTGCCTCCTTCCTGTACAAAAAAAAAAAACCTAACTTTGTTTCTTGAAGCCTAGTTCACACGCCATTCCTCACTGCAGATGAGCTTCAGAGACGCTGGGGTTCATACCTGAGAGTTGGGGCTCCCACAGTCACCTTTTGACTTGCTGTGCCGTCACCCATTGGAGCTGAGTCCAGTCCGGCCAAAGGGCTAAGGGAGTGAATCTGGGCCCAGTGTCATGACCTCTGACCCAGTGTCACTGGAGTGGCCCGGGGTCCCCCTCCCCAACTCTGACTCCAATCTCCTAAAGAGAAGCCTGTGTCCCCTCACTCAGGTGTCCCCCGCCCATCTCTGTAATTAGGGAGCTTCCTGCCCTGCATGTGAGTAGACCAAGCTTTGGGCAGGAGGTGTGATGAAAGGCCAGCGGCTGTGAAAGCTGCCCCCTCTTGTTTCCCTTTGTCCCTGACCACCTCTTTTGCTTCTGTTGCGGTAGCGTGTCCGATAGCCCTTTCTCCTTCCTCCTCTTCGCTCTCTCTGGGGACAGTAGTGACGAAGATGACGAAGAAGATGATGATGATGATGTTGGTGATGATGAAGGTGGTGGTGGTGGTGGTGATGAGTTTTCTTGTGTCCAGTTTGGGTCCAGGTATCAGAGGAATGGAGTCTTACCCTGCATGCGCCTAGGTGCTTAGGAACTAACTTTCATGCGCCCTAACTAGGGGTGTGCTTTGCATCCAGAGTGGAGTGCAGTGAGGCGCCTGAAGGCCAGGGTGTGAGACCCTTGCATGCACTGAAGTAGAGGGCCTGGCCACGGGGTCAGGTAGCACGCAGGAAAATATTCACCGTTGCCTGCTAAGTTTGGAAGAAACGTATAGAAACACAAACAAGAGATTAAGACTAGCAGTGAGTTCACCCGTCCTAGGGTCTCAATGAGGCGCCCTCGCGAGCTCCCCTGTGTGTCCCGTGTTCCTGGGGGCCAGCTGTGAGGATCACTGCTGTTTTGGAAAGGGTGGGTGGCGCCTGGCTCTGTCGGGGCCATCCAGTGAAAAGCATTGGGGCCATAGTGCCTCTCTCGTAACCTTGAATTTTTTTAATCTCCTCCTTGACCCAGGGAAGCTAGACTCTCTTTGTCCAGAAAGCCTTTGGAATGGGAGCAGAGGCTAAAAAAACCGCGTTCGTGATGTCATTAAATGTTCACCCTTGAAAACCGAGTGAAAGACAACCTGGGGTTTCTGAGTGACTTTGAGCAAGCTTTCCCCTGACCTGCTGACTCATTGTCTTACAGTTTTGCTCTTAAATTGAGGTTTCCTCTGGACTGAGTTGGTATTTGTGCCCAGCACCATTCAAAAATAACTTCTGGCTATAAATAGAGACAACAGGAGGAGTTAGGTGCCTCATTAAGTGACGGTGTTCAGAAGAACCAGCAGAGAGAATGTGTGTATCAAGAGGAGGATGTTGGTGCGAGGCTGACTGTTCACTTGGGAAGGTTGTTGTTGTATTAGCTCGGGCAGTATGTCACTGTTTTCGAGTCAATTTCCCCAAGGTATCAGTGTCTGCCGGAGGCAGGTAAACCCTGGTGCATGACTACAGCACCGGGCAGGCATCCTTGTTAGCCATCAGTATCCGTTTTGCTATAAATTATCTGCAAGCAAAATGCCCTGGCCTATTTCATTCCCACTTTCTCTAACAACAAAGATCACAGTAGGTGCTGCTTTTGCCTACTCTCCTCTCTGGACATCTAAAACCCCAGTCTTCTAGATCCTGTACCTCCAAGAGGAGACAAAACTCCCTAATTGTGAAGAATTAGCTGCAGATATGGACTGAGCACCCTGGGCCCGGCACAGGGTCAGTGGTCTGCAGATGTCGTCCCTCCTGCCTCCCCCACTGCTGCCCGAGGTCAGCCCCTGTGGGAGTCAGTCATGTAGCCCATACTCGGCAGAGCCTGTGTGAGGTGCTTAGTACCTCAGCACCACACTGCCACCTCGACTTGTCCTTTTGTGCCCACTGGGACTCGTGTGGTTTCCCCTCCTCCCTGGTGATTCCACTGCTGTGACTTTAAGCACCTACTCTGTTCCTTGGCAAGGAAGTGCCAACTTTTTACTCCTAATTACAAAATCTCATACCAGTCCCTTGGTATGTCCTCTGTGGGCTGTTGAAATGAAACCTCATCTGTCCAGATGTTTGCAACTTATAGATTTTATCCATAGATCTTAAAAAGAATGCAAAAGGATGGGTGAAATAGCTGAGTGAGCAGATGGAATCCCTTAGTGTTGCATGTGAGATCAGGATGAGGAGGAGGTAGCAGAGAGCCTTGTTGAGTTGAGCAAATACATAGTTTTGTCTTTCCCCCTTGCACATAACCTTCCCAGAATCTTGTTTGCTTAGAAGTAAACAATTTTAACACCTACTTCTTGCCTGGTGAAATAGGTGCCATAGACGAAAGATTTGACAGGCCCCATCTGTCTCCTTTGGGTTTGCCCAGTGAACGCAACGCATTGCAGATCTTTCTGAAAGTGGTTGGGACATACATTCTTATGTTAGTTCTTTATAGTGACAATATGGATTAATTATAAAAAGGCAAGACATTCCTTTGATAACTTCTTGAAGTCCTCTGTAAAAAGAGCTATGTGCATTATAAGGAACTACCTCTTGCAGGAATGGGATGAGTAAAGTGAGACCATTCTCTTGTAACGAAGATGGAACAGAGGAGTTGTTCTGAGGACATTTGTTCAAATGCCCAGGAAATTGATGACTAGAAAGAAATTTGCTTTTGGGTTTTTTCTTATTGTTGTCCACTGCTTAGATATTTCAGCAACGGGGTCAGTTCTTAAAAGACATGCATCTATATAAATAGCGAAAAGAGAGAACTCAAAGAGAAAAACATTAACATTTACCCTCTTATTTCTGCTGGCCGTCACTCTGTGGACACGAAACATGAGCATAACTGAAAAGAAATCTTTCCACTGTATCTGTCCCCAAACCTCTCACCCTGGCCTGTGAGAATGCATTGCGCGCGCGCACACACACACACACACACACACACACACACACACACACACACACACACACACACACACACACACACACCCCTCCTTCCAGAACCCCTCTCCCACATTTGCCTGTGTCTGCCATGCCATCCCATCCTGGGACTCACCAGCTTGCTCCTCACCCTCTGCCCCCCATTTGCACTTGTTTCCTCTCTGGCCAGCTGCCCCGGGAGCCTGGGGCACCCCCGCTGACTCCCTCAGCCCTGTGTGTGATCACCATCTTATCTGAGTTGCTCCCTGGCCCCTCTGCATTAAATATCAAATACATACAGACTTTCTGTTCCCTGTACTCTGCTTTTACTCTCCTCCATAGCACTTTTATATTATTTTGTTTTTGATGCTCGCCCCTCTAGAATGTAGTTGTCATATGAACACGGTCATGCTCTATGTGCCTCATTTGCTGCACTGCCCCCAGGACCTCCAGCCTGGAACATGGAAGGCGCAGCTCTTGTTCAGTGATTTATGTTGTTTAAACCTGCAGAGCCCTGGCTTTGCCTCGCAATGAGAAGATGCAAAATCCCAGAGTGTGCTTCCCCAAAATGGGCAAATAAGAGGGTGATTATTCCCACTGTTGAGGAAAGGTAACCACAGTGGAATTGTTTAATAGGCACATTTTCTCGTGCTTCTAAAATTGTATTCACTTTGCACAGATCTCATGCGTGTGCATATCCCCGGGAATATTTTCATTGTGTTTTCAGGAGGGTTCTTCTATATTCCTGGTATGTGAAGTACTTATTATCAACTGTCAGTGCTGTTGTCTGGAATTAATTCACATATTCTACCCAAGGGTGGTACAAATTTTTAGATACCCTTAGGACTTAAACATTTTCAGTATCCCATTCCACATGTCACAGTGGTAAAAGCATCATGAATTTTGTGTAATTTTTTTTTTTAGGGAAAGAAATGAATATTATTTTAAAACATGCAAACCACATTTACTGCTGGCATAAATGTACACATAAAAGCTACACTCCCCTTTCCTTCAGGATCACCTTCAAAAAACTGAGTCTGCCTCCTTTGCTTTGCACCTAAAGACCCTGATAAATCAGTGTTGCGGTTGGCCCTCACTCAGCCACCCTGCTCGTCTTCACCCCGCTGGAGCAGCCTTAGGGCTAGTTTCCGTCCTTCCCTTCTGTCCAACCTGTGCCATAGGTTGTAAGATCTCAAATGACTGGGCTCTGTTCTGAAGGCCTTGGATTTAGAACTGGCCCGGCTTTCATCTTTTTTCTTGAAATACTCAGCCTACTTTCATTTCAAGATCCATTTTGTATGTTTTTCTAAAACTTTAAGGTCAGTCATGTGTATATATTCCCAAACGAGTGTGTATCGATGCATCTGCCTAACGTGCCGGGACTATCTCAGTTCCTCTGGGTTCTTTTCATTTCTGGCTTCCAGTTGTCTGTCCTGGGGTGAAGTAGAGGTGGGCCTCCCGTCTTGCTGCTGGTCCTCCCATCCTTTATCACTGTGCACATGTAACTCGGGTAGTATTTCCTCTTCATTCAAAATTCCTGGCCTCCTCTTAGGCCATCATCAATCTGTGTCTTTTGTGTATATCAAATCAACGTGTGAGTCAAACATCAGACTTGGTATGTGACCTTGATGGTTGATCTGAACTGTAATTGCCTCACCTCTAACTAACCCTTGTGGTAATGTTTGGCTTTGGCCTCAGAGAAGCATTATTGCTAACAATAGCAGCGCTTTGCATTGTTGCCAGCTTGTGTTTTTACAAAACACTTCCACATCCTTGCTGCAGCCAAGGTAAGGTCCTAGGTTCAGGCAGCACGTAAGCTGGGGCACGTCTGGATACCCATAGCGCAAGAATTCTGCGTGCTCATTTATACAGTACTACTTTGCCCTTTTTGCTGTGAGTTTTGGAATTGTTTGTATTATTAAATATTTCTCATGTTTCTAACTGGACAGTTTTCCTGGCTCTGACCCTTTTGGCAAATGCTGGATGAAGGCTATTGAGGTCCATGCTACAGGTCACGAGGAGGAGGGGTGTTCGGGTAGTACCTTGTAATGTCACCCCTGCGGAGTTAGGGCACCACAGTGGTGGGGGCCAACGTCAGCCTCCAGGTCGCCCTGTGTGATGCCAGACAGTTTGGCTTAAATGCGTGGGACTTGGGACCTGCCTGGCCCTTGGTAGCCCCTCTCAGTCCTGGTTGTGCGAGTCGCTGTGGCCAGTAAGCTAAGGTGCTGGCTCTCTGGTCAGACTCTTTGTGGTCAGTAAAATGTTTACTAAAATTGTCATTGGACTTGGAGCAGCTGAAGCGAGCCGCATGGTGTCTGCGCTTGGTTGGGGGTGGGGGGCGGGAGCTCTACCCGGCTCTCGGCTGCAGACACGCAATCGCTGTCAAAAAGGAACAGTTGAGAAGAGAGAAGAATCATCACTTGTCTTTTCTCTTCTCCAAAGTTTGGGAGCCTCTGGTGGGACAAGTACGTGGGATTCCTACAGCGACCATTTCACCATTGAGACCTGCAAGGAGACAGACATGTTGAACTACCTCATCGAGTGTTTTGACCGAGTCGGAATAGAGGAGAAAAAAGCACCAAAGGTAAATGAAGAAAATCATTTTTTTGAAAAAAGCACAAAGGCCTCGTTCATTATTTGAGAAGTAATCTCTCCCCGCCATGGAGATCGCTCATTCACTTACTCGGTCCATGGGTCAGTCAGTAAACAGTCACCGTGTGCCAGGTGCTGTGCCAGGTTCTGTGCCAGCACTGGGGGTGGACCAGTGACCAGAGCAAAGCCGCCCCTGCTGTGGTGAAGCCCACCTCCTACCAAAGGAGAGAAGGAGCAGGGCCAAGTCACATCCTCACCAGTGATGACCCGGCCTTGATAGTTTGAGATGCTCTGTATGAGCTTGATAATAGTAACCGACATTTACAGAGAGCCCGGCGCTGTGCTCAGCCTGTATTAGCTCAGATCTCACAGTTGTTCAGACATCTGGTGTAACCGTATTATTTCTTCCACTGTATGGACAAGAAAATGAACCTCAGAAAGATCAAATAATTGTCCAGAATCACATAAAAAGTTAATTGCAAAGCTGCATTTAAACTCAGGAAGCTATGCTTTTCCTGCTCTTTCATGCTGCTGCATTATTCTCGTTCATTCCTGTGTCATTTTCTAGTCCTAGCTTTCCACTGACAAGGAGTCCAGTTGCCCACTGTATCTGTGAAGGACTCTCTGGGGTTGGTTGCATTTCAGCAACAGCAACGAGGGCGGGGGTATATCTCCGAGACTCCTGGGTAGCCGTCGCTGACTCGCCAGCATGCCATTCGTTACTCTGGTTTGTTCATCTGAGATAGAGAAACGAAAGAGCTTACCATTGCCTAGAGTGCCGTGTCTTCTGACTCCCGTCAGCTTTCAACAGCGTGGGATTATTTTGTTTGTCTCTGGCCCTAACCTCCACCTTCTTTTCAGATGTGCAGCCAGCCCGCAGTCAGCCAGCTTCTGAGCAACATCCGTTCACAGTGCATATCCCACACTGCGTTAGTACTACAAGGTTCCCTCACACAGCCAAGGTAGGAGAACAGCCTGTGCTGGGGGTGGTGGGGAGAGGACGCCGGCCTTCGGTGGCGGCAGCTGTCCAGCCATTTTGCACTACTTTGGAGAACTCACTTTGTTGCCTCTAAAACAAACACGGTTGACTAGATAATCTCTCAAGTCCCTTTTCTTCTCTAAAATACTATGATATTAAGACAGTCTTTCCTTCCTTGTCTAAGGTAGTGTGAAACCCATTTTAAAAGAAGTTAATTATGTTTTAAGAGTTCTTTTACTGACATGGATCATTGTCGAAGTCTGTGGGCATCCAAGCAGGCACTGAGCAATTTAGCGTAGAGGCAGCTGCTTGGAATCTGGAGATATTTGGCAACTCTTCCGAGTCTCCTGCTCCTTGGACCACACAGTCTGTTGTCCAATAAGAAAGACAGCGGGGGACAGAGGGCTCGGAAAGCACCCCCAGTGTGACATGATTATTTGCCTGTTTCCGAGGGGCCGATAAAGGTTTCAAGTTTAATGAAAGATTGTGTATTTCATTTCTTTTATGCAAAAATATCTGAAGGAAAAGTGACGAAGTTACAACTTTTATTCACTCTTCATTATCTTATTTCCTGAGCTATAAGCAAATGTTTTTAAAAATTATCAAAAAGAATGGAAATGATACATTTACCAAAACTTAAAAAGTGTTTCATGGCTAAAATTAATAAAGGTTTTTAAAATCCTCAGCCGCTGCTGATCCTTTTTTCCAGTTGGATCAGGCATAAGTCGCTAAGTAAAAGAGGCATAAAGTAATGCTTTATTTTAAAGAATCGTATGTAGGGAAAGATGAATTTTTTTGAAATGTCATGCAGTCTCCCATTTGTACGACAAGAAACAGTTCTTAATAAGAAGTTTGATCTTTTGCTTAAACCGCTCGTGTAGAATATTCGAGAGATTTAAAGTCTGACTGTTGCCGGGCCGTTGCCGCTGACTGATGCGCCATGTGTTCTGTTGTTCTGTGGTAATGAGCCATTCATCTCAGCCTTGACCTTGGTGGGTCCGCAGGTCCATGCAGCAGCCGTCCTTCCTGGTGCCGTATATGCTGTGTAGGAATCTTCCCTATGGTTTCATTCAAGAACTGGTGAGAACCACTCACCAGGATGAAGAAGTGTTCAAGCAGGTAAGGTTTTGTGAGTTGCTATGGCAACTCTTAGCCTAGAAGCTTCGCTGCCGAGGCAGATTTCTAAATACACCGTATATTGAAAACTTCTGTTCTTGAATTTGAACATGCGTGTGTGATTTGCTCATACAAGACCTGCCTGAGATGCCTTTCCTGAGGAAATAAGATTGACAGCAACATTGTTCATATCACATGCTCATTTCTACCAGTCAGTCAAACTTCGAGTCTTTTAAGCAGGGTTCTTGCTAAGTGCTTTGGGAGACAAGAAGAAATAGAAAGCCCTGTCCCTGGATTCAGGGAGCTTTTAACATAAGAACAGCAAGAGATGGCATTTGCCAAATGAGTAGTATTGAAAGTTAGTGCTCTGAGTTTACAAAAAGAGATTAATAAATTAGTGACCAAGTCAGCTCAGCAGCAGTCTGCACGCGCCATAAAATCTGTGTCTTTTTGCTACTAAACTAAGAAGGTTGCCTGATAAAATACTAATTATTTCATTCTGTTAAGTATTCGTGCATTTTTATATCTTGTCAACTGAAAATGCAGCTCAGATATTTATTTATTTTTTGCATAGAACTGAGGTGCAGGCCAAAGGTGCAAGGGAGTGAAAGGACTCACCAGAGACAGAGTGGGGAGCAGAACAGGCGGATCTACTGAAACACATGCTGAGGGGAGTGGCAGGGAGACAGGAGAGGTCTGCTGCGCCATGTGGGTCAACTCTGGCTGGGGATCGAACTCAGGCCATCGAGGTGGGCCATTGCAGTGGTAGCGCTATAGCTCGGATATTTAATAATACAAATGGCTGGTCTTGAAAGTTTCTTCCAAGGTCAAAGTTTGCCATTACATTCTGTTGCTGTTTTGTGGTAAAGTCAGCACTTGCCAAAGAGCTTTCACACAAACTGCTGCCCTTGATGGAAGGATTTTAGGATGTTTTGGTACGTTTTCCTGTATGATCATTTATTTCTTTTTCTTTGACTTGAAAGAATAGCAGAGACAGTAGCTTGGATTGGCATGATTCCTTTCAGTCAATCTTAACCTAATATACCCAATATTATATAATATTCAGTCAATCTATACCTAATATTATTCATGACTATTTGTTTTAAGGCCTCTGGATTCTTGGGAATTGTGTTTTCCAAATATTAGTAAAAGAAGAATCTGGAGTTAAAGCCCAGCTGGTGTTGTGTCCTCTGTATCTGTTATTCATCAACAGCTTGTCTTAGGTGACGGTCTGGTTGCCTTATAGGACTAAGGCGGCATCTGGAGAAATAAGTGAATGCAGATGGAAATAAAGAATTGCCCCAGGGGCCTCCCTGGTGGCACAGGCAGTTGAGCGCAGCGCTTAGAAGCTGTTAGTGCTGGTTCAATCCCTGCCGGCCTCAGAGCAAGCCACATGGCAGCAGATCTCTCCTGTCTCACCCGCTGCTCCCCTCAGCAGTGTATTTCATCAGTCTGCCTGTTCTGTTCCCCGCTCTGTCTCAGGTGAATCCTCTCACCCTCCCACATATCTGGCCTCTACCCCGGTTCTTGTATAAATAAAATAAATCCTTAAAAAAATAAAATAAAATAAAATAAAGAACTGTCTTGGCAGGTCTCAGTGACACTTCTGTACATTCATTACCAGGCTCTACCTACTCAAGAAGACTTCATTTGAGGAACCAGTATAGCCTTACCAGCCCAGTGGACGGCTGAAAATTTTGGTCATAAGTGTACACAGAGCTTATAAATGACCTTTTTTTTAAAAAAATCAAAATGAAATCCACATAACATAAAATTAACCTTTTGAAACTATACAGACAGTTCAGGGGGCCTCTCTGGTGGCACAAGGGGTTAAGCGTCAGCACTATGAAGCAGTCCGCAGCTACTGCAGCACGAGTTCAATCCCCGACCAGGGAGCTGAACCCACATAGAGCAGCAGACCTCTCCTGTCTCCCCGCTGCTCCCCTCAGCAGTGTTTTCCAGTCAATCCACCTATTCTGTTCCCCACTCTGTCTCTGGTGAATCCTCTCACCCCCCCCCCCACATCTCTGGCCTGCACCCCAGCTCTTCTATGCATAAATAAATAAATCTTTTTATTTATTTATTATTTATTTTTTAAAAAGATTTATTTATTTATACAAGCACTGGGTACAGTCAGAAGCACAGGAAGGTGAGAGAATTCACCAGAGCCAGAGCGGGGAGCAGAACAGGCAGAAGGACCGAAGTACACTGCTGAGGGGAGCAGCGGGCGGCAGGAGAGGTCTGCGCGCCATGTGGGACCCTTGCCCGGCGGCCGGGGAACAAACCGGCGCTGTAGAGGCTGCGGGCAGCTTCTCAACCCAGCGCTCAACAGCTGCGCTACTGGGGAGGCCCTAAATAAATAAATCTTTTAAAAAAGAAAGTATATAGTTCAGGAGGGTTTAGTACATCGATGATGTACGACCACTCCAGCCCTGTGTGTGTTAATCATGGAATTCTGGTGCCTTTTCTGCTGTTTGATCTGAAGACTCCTTCTCTTTCCTTCTCTTTCCTCTTTGAGTTTGTTCCAGAGAAGAGTGATGAGTGAAAGTGATGAGTTGCTAAAGTGAAAAAGTTTGAGGCGTTCAAAGAAAACACCTAGCAGCTAGAATTTAGAATTAGAAATGAATACTTTGTAGCACATTTTAAATTGTATCATTTAAATGCATTGATTACATTGAGGTAACACTGGTTTATAACACTGTATCCGATTTAGAGGTATAGGCTCACCCCTCTTTAGATGTATGTTACCACGCCACTCACCAGTTAGGTTTCAAGAGTTTATTTTGGTTGAGTTTTGTCAGTTTCTTTGTTTTGTTTCTTTGTATTCCATGCATGAGTGAAATCATCATGCATCTATCTTTCTCCTGCCTCATTTGCTTTGCATAATCCCCTCTGGTTACTTCCACGTTGTCACAAATGGCAAGATTTCATCTTTTAGAGACATGGATGAATGGATGGGTGGATGGCTGGCTGGCTGGATGGCTGGCTGAGTGGTATTCCATTTTATGTACACCACATTTTCTTAATCCACTCATCTGTTTTTGGGCATTTAGGTTATTTCCATTGTAAATAAGGCTCTAGTGGACACAGGAGTGCATAGATCTCTGAATTAAAGTCATATAAGCAGTATAATGTTTGACTGTTTGAAAATTATTGTGTTTAGTAATTTTTTTCTGTTTACTACAAATTCAAGCCTACTTGCAAAAGAGGGTAACTCAGCTAGAAAGAGTAAAGATGGTTTCCTTTCTGGATAGCATTCCCTGAAAAATGTGCTTATAGATTTTTTTGAGATGACCAGTTCTTTATGAAAATAATTGTGTTTGATGATTCTGGAATGTCTGTTCTTTTTTCTTGATTGCAACTTTGGTTTTCCCTGTCCCTACCGCTCCATTTTTAGCTAGCTTATGAAAACACATTACTTCTACCCTAATTGTTTGAGTTGCCAAAGCTAGAATGATCTCTTCCAGAAGTGTGTTTATCTCGGGGTTCTCTGGGGCACCTCAAATCACTGTGCTCCTTCAATCACAAAGATGCTTAATACAATGGGAGGAAATTAGGAGGAAAGGGAAGCTTTCAGACTTCCCTGTGACTTTACAGAACACTCCCTTTTTCAGCCTGTCGGCGTCCGGATTGCCGGCTGTGGTTTGCAGCATTTTCCACATAATGCTATTAGTCTTGAATCCCAACCAGCTCCCTGAATGTGTTCATCACTGAGTGCACTGTGAGGCTTGAAGGTGAGCTGTGTGGATCAAAACTTGTAGTCTCCTTGTGCCCTGGTGTTACTGCTAACGTGTAACAATGACTCTGAGTTCCCCTACGTGCTGACATCAGGTGACCGTATTAACTACGCCACGCGTGGAGGTCAGCCTGTCAGAAAAGTTTGCTTTTCCATGGTCAACATTATCAGCTCTCTCTTTGCTCTACCTAATGAAAGTTAATATAATAATAACAGGCACAATGGGTCTGTTTTGCTTGTGCTCTTCAAAATAAGCAGGGAGAGATGGAAACAATTAGATGGAGACGGTGGGTGGCAGCCAAGGGTTTTTTGAAATATTAATCGAATTGCAAAAATATTGGAACATTTAGTCCAGTTCCTTTGCAAATGATAGGTAGGTGGTAATCAGAAACATTATCTGCTGCTGAGGGGTACAGGCTGGTTGGTTGGAGTGGGGGGCCCCCCACAGAGCCCTGTAGCAGGCTCCAAATTGTAAATCTAGCAAATCACGGAAGACTTGCCACAATTTTAGGGCTCACCAAGCCCTGTCACTTCTAGAGAATCCAGCTGTGTTGCTTCATGGCTGGATTCTGGAATCCCGTCCACGTAAAACAGCTTTTCCTCAAGGAAAGAGTAGAAATGCCTGGACATTCAGATCCAGCACTCAGTTTGACATAACTCACGCTCCTCAATGTTCTTACCCTTATATTTCCAATTTTGTTGTCCTGTTATCTCTTGCAGATCTTTATCCCCATTTTACAAGGCCTGGCTCTTGCTGCCAAAGAGTGCTCCCTGGACAGCGACTACTTCAAGTACCCGCTGATGGTAAGACTTGCCTCTTCTTGAACTCATTCGGCAGATGGTTTTAACATACCCTTTCCTCCAGACCTGTGGTCAGCCTTGTTTTCACGTTGAAAGCTTGGAATGACCATGTTGGCCACGCGGGACACTGGGTGTGCAATGAGAGGCGGCCCACACGCCTCTGCCGGGTCCACCGCTGGCCTCAGGTGCCGTCGTCGCCCAGCTAGCTGGGCCTCGGTCGACCTCAGAGCTTCTGAAAATGACCAGTATGGGTGGCAGCCTTTCCTTTCTAGCAACGAGTAGCCCATACCAGAGGTGAAATTTTGTTATAGAAAGAAGAAACTATTATAGATGCAGGTTACAAGGCAGAGTCACACTGTGGAAGGTGGTTCATTTTTATCTCTAGGTCATGCTTTCTGTAGATCAGCTCAGAGTGATTCTCCTACTCCTCTTCGCTTTCCAAGGCTGTGAGCTTCTCTCCAGGCTTTGCTTGGAGTCAGAGCGTTTCGCTCCCGCAGGCGCTGGGAACAGCCTACACTGTACACATGAATCTCAGTTAACTGCCCGGCAGGGCCTTGGCATTGGGACAACACTGGGGCCGGAATGTAAATAAGAGCCTCTCTTCTTCTCTGAATTTGTTGCTCTGGAATTTGGGAAGAAAAATACTTTAGAGTATTACTGAGTATTTTTTATTCTAGAAATATGAAGGGGAAATGATAAAATATGAGATGCGTTAACTCTGTAGAAATACAAGCTTGTGTAAATTGAGGCCTTGGGATAAACTGCTATTTTTTACTGCCATTATTCATCTTTCTCCCACTACCAACTGGATTCCCTCTTCATTGCTTTCTGAGGTGCTCTCTGGGCCTCATGCCGGGGACACAGGAGCTCACGAGGCAGGGTCCTTTCTGCAGGTGCTCGTGATCTGCACAAAGCCAGACCACTCGACACCGTCAGACAAGAGCACTGATAGATGCCCGCTCGGAGGTGTGCAGAGGAGCGTAATCTGTTTTTATTTATTTATTTTAAGATTTATTTATTTATGCATACAAGAGCTGGGGTACAGGCCAGAGATGTGGGGGGTGAGAGGATTCACCAGAGACAGAGTGGGCAACAGAACAGTTAGACTGACTGAAATCCACTGCTGAGGGGAGCACCAGGGAGACAGGAGAGGTCTGCTGTGCCATGTGGGTAGGTTCCTGGCACGATTGACTCAGACTGACTCGCAGGCTGTGCTGCATAGCTTCATAGTGCTGAGACTTTAACCCCTTGCACCACCTGTATCTGTTTTTAAAAAGTACAAATGATAATACCCAGAGCCATTAAAGGAGGTGTTTAGAAATTAGAAGGTGAAATGGGGATTCTTTTAAATATAATTTTGTGTACTCCCGGTGGCCTAGGGGTTAAGTCTCAGCACTATCACCGCTGCGGCCTGAGTTCCATCCCTGGCCAGGGAGCTGACCCACATGGCACAGCAGACCTCTCCTATCTCCCCACTGCTCCCCTCAGCAGTGTGTTTCAGTAGATCCACCTGTTCTGTTCCCCACTCTGTGTCTGGTGAGTCCTCTCACCGCCCCGTACCTCTGACCTGCACCCTAGTTCTTCTACACAAAAAGTAAATAAACGTAATTTTGAGTGGATTGTGTCAGGACTCTTTCCCTTGCACACGTCCTTCAGGTTCCTGATGAAATTCTGTGACTTATGCACTATTCTGTCTATGGCAGATGAAAGGAAGTGGAACAATCTGATTGTTGGAAGTCAGCGACGAAATATTTCCTTGCACTTTAATTATCACAGCTGCGTAAATATCCCTTCATGGAGTTGTTGGCTTTCTCTTGTGGTCTAACTAGCTTGATGTTCCAGTGAGGAGCTTTCCGTGTCAGACATCAGCGAGCTGCTTCTTGGTCAGAAGACAAAGGCCTCCGTTCTGCTGAACAGTCGTTTTATTTTGTGCCATTATTGATGCTTGTACAACAATGAGAGTGCAGTGAGGGGAAGGATAGTGACGAGAGACAGGAAGAGGAAGCTGCTGGAGCGAACAGAGCCAGCTATGATTCCTGCCTAGGCCACTGCAGCCAGCTGTGCCCACTGTGCAGTCACCTGGGGGTCTTGAAGACATCCCATGCCCACCTCGCAGACCTTGCGATTTAATTCCTTGAGGATGTGGGGGGAGTGAGGCCTGGCGCTGGGATTCTTAAAGGCTTCTCAGGTGATCTCATCGCAGCCAAGTTTGGGGGACTCTGCACAGGGGTTGCGAGCACTCTCTTCCCAGCGGCTCCCTGGTTGCTAGTGGCTTCTCAGAGCTGTCGTGCCTGGGTGAGTTCACCCAAACACTTCGCTTTAGCAACACTTAGCTTTGTCCGGACCACAGAGGACATTCAATCCACAGTCAAAATGGTATTTGATTGAATTACTGTGACCGTGTTAAACTGGATGCCCCTAAAACTGCTCCTAGTTCTCCCATGTGAGAGAGCGGTCACTCTGAAGGGAAATCAAGCTCTTAGCATTACTAGAACTCTCGAAAGCAAGTGACACTTCTAAACGTGTTCTGGATTTGATGGCTTGTTAACTGTAATTACCTATCATCCTCCATAGCACTGGCAAGACAAGGCATCTAAAATCTACGAAGCATCTCTTTTTGATGTAGAAAGCCATTACATGAAAAAGTCATTTTGAAAAATAGACCTTTATCTCTGTGCATTTGCACAAAAATATCTCTGGAAAACTATTAACCAAATTATCACTAGAGGTTCTCTCCAGGAGGAAAGTGTATGAGTGAATTTTCTGTTTCATTTTATCTTTCTGTTTTATCTGAAGTTTTTTATAGCATACAAGTTTATTAGAGAAGTAGTGCAGCTGTCAACATTTTGGAGGGAAGGCCTGTGTCTGAACAGCAGCAGCTAAAGCTCTTCCTCCCTGTTACACGTGCAGTGAGTTTAAGATGACATCCAATGACGTGACTTTCTCTGGTCTTATTTCTAGGCTTTAGGGGAGCTCTGTGAAACCAAGTTTGGAAAGACACACCCTGTGTGCAATTTGGTAAGTTCCGCCTGGTGGGCTCACAGGCTGTGAACACACAGCCAGGACGTGTTCCTTGGCAGCATCACCTAGAAAAGGTCTCTCGAAGGACATTTACATGTAGACGGAGCTGACATGTGTGGGTGGCTCTCAATGGTCAAATTGTGATCTTAAGCATTATCTCATGGGATTTGCTTTCTGCTGTGATTTTTTTGGGGGGGGTAAGTTTTGTGCAAGAAGAATAACAAGTCCTCTGAGAAAAATTGACTCGAGCCTTTGGCAATATCAGAACCGTCCTCTGGAGCCCTATCTATCAGAGGATCTGGAAGCACAAGAAGTTTAAAAACATCTTGTAAAGTTGCAGGGGAGTTTGGAGGGGTCTCCTCTCCAGGGGGGAGGCAGGACCAGCAGAAACCCTGGAACATATGTGAGCCCCGTGTTCGTAGCTGTCCAGCGTCGGCCATCGGTGCTGGCGGCTGAGAACCAGCGCACGGGGTAGCTGTTGAGAGCTCTGCTCGTTACATTTTGGCCTCACTCGCTGACTTAGCAGCTTGACTTGCCTCTTCGTTTTTTTGCATAGGTCGCTTCTTTGCCGCTGTGGTTGCCTAAGTCCTTAAGCCCTGGCTCTGGGCGGGAGCTGCAGAGACTCTCTTATTTGGGGGCTTTCTTTAGCTTCTCGGTCTTTGCAGAAGATGATGTAAGTATAGTAGCATTTGCACTTTGCCGCTGTGATGTTCACATGCCTTCCCAAATGTGCATTATATGTTGACGGAATTGTTTCCTTTTTCCTCCAGGCTAAAGTGGTTGAAAAATATTTCTCAGGCCCTGCCATTACCCTAGAAAACACGCGTGTGGTTAGCCAGTCGCTGCAGCATTACTTGGAGCTGGGAAGGGTAGGTGTACAGAAATTGGAGGGAAGCCAAAGGAGGGATATGACTTCCATTCTGAAGCTTAAAAGCAGCAAAATTATAGGCTAATTATAGCATCGTGGAGGTAATTTTGATCCTATCCTGGAAAGGAAATAGCAAAGGCTATTTTATTAAAACTGTAACTACCTCCCTCCTCTCCACATTCTGTTTCCACGCTAATTATTTTGACACAGTTGAATGTGGACGGTTCTTCTGCTCTCCTGTCAGGGCCTCCTAAAATGAGTACAAGTGGGAGAGGGCAGTGGGAAAGAGGCGAATTGTTCTTGAAGTCAGAAAGAAATCAATTTTACAATAAAGTTTTCTTTTTCTTCTTCCCTTTTAAAACAAATTTCAGCAAGAACTTTTTAAGACTCTGCATAGTATTTTGTTAAATGGCGAAACCCGCGAGGCTGCTCTCGGCTACATGGCGGCCGTTGTCAATGCCAACATGAAGAAAGCGCAGATGCAGGTAGGGTTCCTGCGCCTGCCCCTCCCCCTCACGTCTCTCCACCCGGCTCATTTATTGGGTCCTGCCCAGGGCGTTCCAGGGATTGGAGGTGTGGTGTGAGCGAGACAGGGCAGTGCTTGGCCACTGCAGTGCCCATATCCTGCAGGGCAGGCGAGCAGGCTTGCCAGTCTGTCACTTCAGACAGTCGTGGTCTGTAAAGCCAGTAAAGCCAGGCAGAGCTTGAGAGTAACCGTGGAGGTACCAGCAGAAAGTGGCGGTGTGGTTTTTGATCGAGTCACAGGGAAGGTCCTTTAAGGAGGTGACATCTGATCAGAGACTTGACTGGCAAGAGTCAGTATCACAAGACTAGGAAAAGAGCTGGCTGGATATGTGTCAGGCACTAGGTGGGAAAGAACTAGCTTTGGCAAAGCCCCACACCAGGGCTTTGTGGCTGGAGGACCGTGAGCAGGAATGAGGATTGTGGGTCATGGGGTGGGAGCGACAGCATCTCCATCAGCTCAGTACTGTGATGAGAACTGTAACTGGAAGCCGGTAGAAGGTTTTTAGCAAAGCCCGAATCTGCTGTGCAGAGAAGGGGCTGAAGAGGGTGCAGGGGGTGGGGCAGAGGCAGAGGCAGACCCAAGGACCAGTCTCCAGCTTTTAAGCACACCAGTCCTGTGAGGGAAACTGGTGTCTTGGCCACTTTGCCATAGTAGAGAAGTTAAAAGGTGTCCTGCCTATATCATTAGTACATCATGAATGAATGAAGTGACACCTCCACACAGCAGGGGGAGGAAGGCGTAGACCAGAGTGTGCGTTGGTAGGAGAGCCTTGATCTCTAACTGTGGTTCCCCCCCGACACGCACAGAGGAGAAGGCAGACACTTAAACTTCTCTGTGCCTCAGTTTCCTAAGTGCCACGTGGTGATAATAACGGTGTCTAACTTGTGGGCTTACCATGCAGAGCTGTTAGAATAGAGACCAGTCCATAGTGAACGCTCAGCTGACCGGGTCATCACAGTACTGTATGAGGGCCCTGCTGCCATCAGCTAGCAAAACTCTCAGCCAGTAAACGAGAAGGAAGCAACGGTTATTTTTCCCCTTTCTGATTTTGAGAATATGTACGAGTCATTGAATTTCTCTGGACCTTAGTTTCCCCCCTGTATGTGAATAACAGGATCACTGACTTCTAAGGGCTGTTGTAAGCATTCAGTGAGAGAATATTTCAAATGCTTCTTATTTGATTACTGTTTAGCAAGTGTCACCTACTAATAGCAAGACAGTGGTGAGACGTCTGTCCTCTCAATGGCTTTAGGATGACCCTTTGGTCACCTTATAAAGTTTTTTATTTTTAAAGATTTATTTATGCATATAAGAACTGGGGTACAGGCCAGAGGTGCGGGGGTGAGAGGATTCACAAGAGACAGAGTGGGGAACAGAATAGGTAGATCCACTGAAATACACTGCTGAGGGGAGCAGTGGGGAGACAGAAGAGGTCTACTGTGCCATGTGGGTCAGCTCCCTGGCTGGGGATGGGACTCGTGCTGCAGTGGCTGCCGAGAGCTTCATAGGCTGCGTCTTAACCCCTTGTACCACCAGGGAGGCCCAGTCACCTTATAAAGTTGACCAAGATTGCCATTCAAATCATTATTTTAAATGCTTGTTTTCATATTTCACAGACAGATGATAGATTGGTGTCAACGGACGGATTTATGCTGAATTTCCTTTGGGTGCTGCAGCAGCTGAGTACGAAGATCAAGTTAGAGACTGTGGATCCCACGTACATCTTCCACCCGAGGTGCAGGGTCATCCTCCCGCACGACGAGACGCGGGTGAACGCCACGATGGAGGACGTGAGCGGGTGGCTGGCCGAGCTGTGTGAGTGAGCTGCCATGCGGGGTCACAGCAGCGCCTGCGTGCGTCTTTGCTTCCTTGATGTGAACGCCAGCAATTCCTCACGAATCGTATTCATCTCTTCAGAAAATGAGTTTAGAAGCTAGAGAAACACAGTAAAAAACTGAGTGTAGTGAAAAAGTTCTTACTGGGATTGTCTAAAATCCCATCAGCACACAGAACAAATGGAAGGAAATAACCCTGTTCTGAGTAAATGGACACACACACTTATAACAAATGGTAGCAGTTACAGATTTCTGTCTCTTTTTCTTTTTTTAATTATGTTTTTTTCTTACATCATTGTAGTCCCCAGAGTTCTCCTGCCACCATATCACCCATGAACCATCACCGTAGTCCCTTGTGTTCTTACCTCCCCTGTTTTAGCCCCACCCCTTGCTGTATGCCTCAGTTCTGAGTCAGCATCCCAGTTATGTAGATCTTTACATGCCAGTTAAAATGCTCATGTACTGTTTCATGCATGTTAATGAGTTGGCGGTATTTAAATATGAATAATTTGAAGGTATTATGGTAGTTGATCTTTTTCCCTTCCGTATTGTAAACGTGCTATTGACTAGCAGGCATTGGAAGCCTGTGGCATGTGTTGTGTAAATAGTGTAAGATTGTTCCAGCATGGGGGGCAGGCTCCTTACCCACCTGGCAGTGTGATGTTATGCATTCTAGAAAGAATTTAGCGGCCATCAGCACTGCATGTCCAACAAACATTGAAGACAGTATTTGATTGCTGTGCTTTGAATGAGTAGCTATTAGTACAATCTTGGAAACACACCTCGTAGAATAATAATTGCAGAAGTATCAGAGGGTTAACCATTAAAAAGAAATGTAATAACGAAAACATGGGGAAAAAAAACACAAAAAACCCACAGGATTTGACCCAGCTGTGAAGGAGAGAAACTTATGTCTTCAGACATGAAGGGACAGTAGGTTTATGTCTTAATATGGTAACATACGTTTTACAGAATGCGACAAAATGAATATGTGTTGATAAGATACAAGAATGGGGAAAACATGTCTTACCACTTAAAAAATCATGCCATTCAAATTGTAGAACTGCTATTAATAAGTAAGATCCAAACTAAATTCTACCAAGAGACAGTTTTCATTTGTTTGGGAGAAAAACATAAGCTGTATATGTCATAGGAAATAAGATATATTTGTAGGAAAAAATATATACATATACTTGGAGGAATTAGATACAGATAGAAAGAAATTCAAGTTATCTATAAGTTATCTATAAGTTATCCAAAAACAAAGTGATAAGATAGAATGTAAAAAGTGGATGGCACTTAGCCGAGTCACTTAGTCTATCCTTTTATTCCGTAATTCCGCACCCGAAGCCAGGAGGGAGCAATTTCGGGTGCGTGGATCCTCCAGCACTGTTACTAATGAACACAAATTATAAATGACAAATACACCTCGCTGTAGATAAATGGCAGTGGAAGCGCCTTCTGTGATGTAACAGCATTTGAGATTCTTTTTTTTTAAGGATTTATTTATTTATGCATATAAGAACTGCAGGCCAGAGGTGCGGGGGGTGAGAGGATTGACCAGAGACAGTGTGGGGAACAGAACAGGCAGATCACTGAAACTCACTGCTGAGGGGAGCAGCAGGGAGACTGGAGAGGTCTGCTGTGCCATGTGGGTAGTTCCCTGGCCAGGGATCAAACTCGTGCTGCAGTGGTTGGCAATGGCTTGATAGTGCTATCTTTAACCTGTGCCACCAGGAAGGCCCCATTTTGAGATTCTGAGTGACGTGTGACCTGAGTTGTGGCACTGGCCGCATAAATGGGGCAGGAAGGTGTGTCACGAGGCACAGCCGCTGGCGAGCACCACCCAGAGCAGTGCCTGCTGGTCGTGGAGCTCACGGGAGTTCTGACCCCTTAGAGTGTCACTCAAGTCTGTAGCTTTTGAAAAGTGTCCTTAAAGTGTAACTTTGACTTCTGAATGATGGGTTCCCCCCCTTAGCCAGGTCATAGATTTCATTCAGGAATGATGTTGTTTTTCCTAGATGGAGACCAGCCTCCATTTTCTGAGCCGAAATTCCCTACGGAATGCTTCTTCCTCACCCTGCATGCCCACCACCTCTCTATTCTGCCAAGTTGCCGTCGCTACATCCGCAGGCTCCGGGCCATCCGGGAGCTCAATAGGTATGTATGGGGCCCTCCTGGGACTGCCACGTGCCCACGTGTTCTCACGGCATGCAGTTGGTTGTGCCCAGTGCAGGGGCTGTGGGTGCAACGTGTCACTACCCCGTCCATGTTCCTCGCTTGAACAGGCTTCTTTTTGTGGGCAGTGACCCCAACCTCAGTTCCTCAGATTTCCCAGCCCTTGGTGTGTGGTCGCTACAGACATCCATTAACTCCTTCCATCGGGCATGATGCGACCAGGAAACACGTTAAAGGCTCAGACTTGCCCCTCCTTCCCCACACTGTAAAACAGTAACTGGTTCCCCTTGAGATGCAAGATCATGTACTCTGCCGTCACGTAACCCCCTTTTTTCCTGTTGTCCCATGATAGAAGGAGTCTAAAATGTCCAGACGGTGGCCTCAGTTTCTACTCGGTCGGCACCAGTGTGGTATTTCTTAATCTAAGCATTTCTCTCCACGTCCCGCACCTCCCAACAAAGTCACAGGAACAGGAAGCAAACGCTTTTTTGAGCAGATCATTGGGGCAGGAGGAGAGCGGCCTCTTGGTCCAGGACCTGTGTGCATGTCTGACTGGACATGTCAGTGCCCGCCTCGCCTGAGTAGTTTTCAGTGCTGTGACAAAAGAAATGTCCTCTGGGACGGTGAGGGCGGGGTTCTCTGAGCTAGTCGCATGGTCAATCCACGTTAATATCCCCAACTTCTTAAGCTTTTAATTCCTTCCTCCAGTTGTCCTAAGGAATACCTGACAGTTCAGCTTCTTACAGCACAGGGCCGTGTCAGTTCCGAGTGTCAGTCAGCTAGCTGGCCCACAGCTACAGCCTCTCGGGAGGATACTAAGCCCCGACTTGCTGGTAGGCGTAATCATGTCGTACCTGCTGCATAGGACCATATTAGCAGGCTCCTCTCTCGCCGGGCAAGCTTTTTTAGAATCTGTCGGGCATCCCCATGCTTCGGTCACTAAGTTTGGTCGCTAGAATAATCATGTCCCAAAGATGTTCACAGCCTAGTTCCCAGGGCCTATGAGTAACTTACCTCACAGGGTAGAAGAGACTTTGCAGATGTGATTAAGCTCAGGATCTTGAGATTGGGGGGACTATGCTGGATTATGTAGGTGGACCCAGTGTATCATGAGGGTCCTTATCAATAAGAGGCGAGAGGGTCAGGTGGTGAGGGGATGGAAATGTGATGGCAGAAAGAGAGATCAGCCATGTGGGTCCCGGAAGGAGGAGGGCTCCTCCTCCCCGGGAGCCTCCAGAAGGAACACACCCTCCTGACTGGCCGGGCACACCAGCTTGTGGTAATGTCACAGCAGCAATAGGAAATGAATATGACATCTCGCCAGTCTTGTCTTTTTCATTGTTAATGTGCTCCTCCTGTGTGTGACTTTGTCACTGGTGCCCAAGGCGGGTCGCTGATCTCACTCGAGTTGTGGTTCTCAGACAGTGGGGGTGGTGGGTGAGGCCTCAGGGAAACTGGCAACACCCTGTGGGGTGTCTGCTTAGGCTCACTCATGGCGAGAACTCCCTCAGCTGGCAAGCAAGGCCAGGTGTCCAGGTGCGGGAGTCAGCACATCCCACACTCCGGCTCGGTTGGAATCCTCGGAGACCGGTCTGTGTCCTGATTTCAGCCTGTGTTATAATTGGGTGCTTTGTGGCCATGGGCTCTGCTTCATTATGGTCAAGTTAGACATTCCCTGGCTCACTGACTTTTCCTTGGGGTGAGTTTTTAAAATCCTGAACCTGTCTTTTGTCCTATGAGCTCTGTGGCATAGGTTGGCCAGACGTGCCCGCTCTGCATTCGGGAGATCGCTGGTGCCGCTGCTTCACGGAGGGCCTTGGGCTCCCAGGGGCCTGGCTCAAGTGCCAACTGGATCTTCACTTTTCGAGTTAGCCCCACCAAAGAACCAACAGCCCAGGTTCCTTGAGGACCTGTCACCTGCCACCTCTTGTGGAGTCAGTAGGCATGTCGGTCGTCATGTTAGTTTCCTCTTGCCGCTCCAACAAATTGCCACTTTTGTGACTGAAAACAACATTAATGATTATCTTATGGTTCTAGAGTTTAGGAATCCTAAAATTAAGACTGTGTTCCTTCCAGAGACTTCATAAAGAGTCTCTTTCCAACTTCTGGAGACTGTCTGCATTCCTTGGCTCATGGCTGCCTTCCTCCACTTTTGAAACAGCAGCGTGGCATCTTCAGATCTCCCTCTTTCCAACCCTTGCCAATGGACACCTCTCCTTCTCTTACCCCCTGTTTCTCTTAGGACCCTGTGATGCCGTTGGGCAGTCCAGACAGTCCAGGCTGATCTTCCCGCCTCGAGGTCCTTACCCTTAATCACATTTGCAAAGTCCCTTTGGCCGTGTCAGGAAACAAATGTACAGATTCTGGGGACTAAAATGGACATTTGGGGGTGGTATTTTTTCCTGTCACACTCATTTTTAGATTATAAGCCAAAGACCCCATCTTATCTGGAATAAGCAGAAAGAGGACGGTGAAAGGTAATAGTTGGTTTGCAGATTCATTGGTGTGCCGGGAAAGGAAGGCTCTGGATCTCTTCTTTGATCTCACCTGGCAGGAAGCTGCTTCAGGCAAAGCCTCTGTGCCCACAAAGAACCATGTGGCGACCACTTAGCATTCTTCACTGCTGCCTTCAGTCAGGGTTCACCTGTGGAGAGAGGCCATGTGCAGAAATGTTGCCGGCCGGGGAGTCTGGGAATGTTGCTTGAGAAACTGCGTCAGCTGTAGTTTTCTGTACACTGTCTGATAGAAAAGGGTTGAAAAGGGTTTATGACTCAGCTTTTAAACTGCACACATGTTGGGTGATTGCGGGGACTACTCTATGACAGGCGATACCTGAGCTGACACCTGGAGCAGGTGAAGGGCGGAGCCACAGAGCTTGTCTCAGAAGAACCTACTGAGCTGGGAGAACAGTTACACAGGACAAATGGGAAGCGCCATTAGTAAGGTGGCTCTTTGCTTTGGGGAACTGAGTGGGCACAGGAAGTTCAAGTTTCTGCGAGAGGCTTCTTTTCTCTCTCCTAGAAAAACATGGGAACAATTTATTTCCTACACAAGAGATTGTTATATTTCATTCCATCTAAAGTGTCATCATTTTTAAGATGTCGATTTCAGGAACCAAGAAGAAAGAAAAATGCTGTCGCTTAGACCCTGACTTTGCCTTTGCTATGACAATACTCTGATTTCAGAGGTGCTCAAGTGGGGTGGGAGCGTGTGTCTGAGAGTCACTGAGGCGATGGGCTGACACGAGGGTGATGGGCCCTGGGCGTTCTTCATTTGACTGCGGGTCTTTGATTTCAGAACTGTCGAAGATTTGAAAAATAATGAAAGCCAATGGAAGGATTCCCCGCTGGCGACTAGACACCGCGAAATGCTGAAGCGCTGCAAGACACAGCTGAAGGTTTGTGCAGCTGGCGGGGTGCACGCAGGCCGGCCTCCCGGCAGCGCTTTCCCACCCAAATGTTTGCCTTGAGGAAGCAGTTTAGTGGCTTCTTTCTTAATCTTCGTTATTCTTGCCCCCCAGGATCAAATAGTCCATTCGAAGGCTTGCCGATACCTTGCCTGCATAGCTCGATAAGAAAGTCTCGGACGGAATGTGTGTGTGCTTACGCCAGCGACAGCGTGGGTCCTTAGTGGGCTCTGTCAGCCTCACTTGACGTCACTGCTGCAACCCTCCCTTGTGGAGACCCTCCTGAGGGCACCCCACACCTCCGTGCACATATACTCTTTATTGCACTCACATTTCCCAGCACACACACCCCTCTCCCCAGAGCACACACACCTTTCCATCACACACACCCCCAGAGCGCACACACCCCAGTATGTGCACGCACACCCCCCCAGGTGTACACGCTCCCCAGCACAGCCCGCCTTGCATTTCTGCAAAAAATAAACACTAGCTAAAATTGTATGAAGAACATGTAAATAGCAAATTGGTGCGGTTTTCTTATGTTTATGTTCAAATTGCATAGCTGACTGCTGGCTGGTCACACGTACTGTTGATGAACAGGATAATATGTGGAAATTCTACCTGACTTGATTCCTGGTACAAGTTGAGATTTCTGTTTTGTTTACTAGTAGATAAAACTACTAGTTTTGAGGGGTAGAATCAACAAGATGTGTTTCAAGGAGTCATTAAGCTGTTCACATCTGTATGCCTGTGTGGTCACATGTTGGGGGGCATGGCCCTCACAGTGATCCAGAGGCAGGTGTTAGACTCCTGGAGGACAAGCATTTGCCCAAGGGCAGCTCCTTGTGACCCACAGGGACCTGGAATCCAGTGCAGATCTGTGGCTTTTCCCACTCCCTCACCCTCCCCCACCCCGTCCACCTCCTTCCACCGAGTGTGACAGCAGCATGACAGGAAGCACGGGCAGGCACGAGGCTTGGTCGCCAGTGGTTTGCATGGCATACCTTTTTTCTTCAGACAGAGAAAGTTCTTGAGTAACCACCAGCATCCTATAGGCAGTTATAGATAAAGCCCTAGAAGCTTCCTAGTCCCCACTGTGGGGATTCGGCTACCGACTAACCTCTGGGGGGCACACCTCCTTCCACAGAAACTGGTACGATGCAAGGCCTGTGCTGACGCTGGTTTACTTGACGAGAGCTTCCTCAGAAGATGTCTGAATTTCTATGGCCTTCTCATTCAGCTGCTGCTCCGCATCCTGGACCCTGCCTATCCCGAGTGAGTGGCTCCTCCCCTTCACCTCACTGGTGCCCATCTGGGCTGTGTCGTCTTTATTGTCCTTCCAAATCCATGACAAAAACCAAAGCCCTTACTCTGTCAATTCATTTTTTAATTTCCAGCTTGTACAAATGTAGACGGTGAAGCAGTAATGTGAGTGTGTTTTCCCTATTGGTTCCAGTAATAAGGGGATGTCAACACCCATTATCTGAATTTTGACAGAGTGCTTTTTAAAAATTGGCCATGAAATCGTTGACTGATAGAAAAGGAAATCTATACGTCGGAAGCTAAAAGCTGGAGATAATGGGACATTAAGCCCTCTCGACACCCGGTCCAGCAGAGTGCCCGGCTAAGAGAATGAGCTAAGAGTGTCAGTCTCCTTATCGGCAGCTGCACAGCCGCTGCGGGCAGCCATTTCTGCTTTAATTTATTATTATTGTCATTTTATTGTGGTTATGAAGTCTGGATCTCCGACATTGACGGGGTTGTCCCAAGCCCCCTGGAGTAGTGGAAATGTTATTTAAAGTACATGCCTAGACCTGCTGTCTCAAACAGCCGCATAAAATGAGCAAACATGGCCCTTTCATTTCCTTCCCATTTTATTTATTGCATTAACCTTAACAGGAAATCCAGAAAAGGAAAAACATTTCATGTCCACCCTAGTATATCCATTCTTCATTGTTCCCATTCATTTCTGGTTGTGGTTTCTTTGCTTGTGTGCTTTTTTTTTTTTTTTTTTAACCATAGTTGTATTATCAAATGAAGGCTTTTCCCAAATAAAATACTTGTTTGTTTTGATACTGGGATGTTCCTTAGCAGTTTGACATGGTGCCATGATTCCATTTTGTAAATTTTGTCTTTTTCTCTTTGACAGTGTAACACTGCCTTTAAATTCAGATGTCCCCAAGGTATTTGCAGCATTGCCTGAGTTTTATGTAGAAGATGTTGCTGAATTTTTATTTTTTATTGTACAGTAAGTACCTCGAACATATTACATAGTCCTGATCTGTAACGTCTACCTTGGATTATGAACTGTGCCTGAAATTTTATGTAGCTGCTTTAAACGAAGCCTGCCTGGAGACTAGAGAATAAATCCAACTGTGGCACCAAACCAATTCCAATAATAACTGAAAGACAGAAGCAGAATTAACAGAGCTGGTACTGATGTATTCTGTGAAAACTGAGGGGAAGTCTAATAATTGTGTGTGTTTCTGAGAAACAGAAGGAGCAAACAGCTTATAAATATCTGAGTGAACATTCAGAAGCTAAAAATACCTACATCTATATCTTGTACCAGAATTTTTCTCAATTCTAACATCGGGCAGAGAAATGGGTTGCGATCATAACCAGTGTTTGAGATTTCAAAAAAGTAAAACCATTTGTTCCATCCAACATTTTTCAAAGGTCTTTCTGGCAGGGATGGTCTTTTGTGAAACTCACCTTTTGATTTCTTTATGGTTTTGGTTTCTTTTCAAAAACTTCATAATGAGTTCATATAACATGCATGCTATGGCCGGTACTCACCTATGGCCCTCAAATCTACTTATAATGTAAATCATTACTTGAAATGCAGTGAGTAGTAGGGACCCCAGTGGCCTGGCTCCCCAGGTCTGCTGCACTCCCGCATCCCCGCTTGATGAGCCTCCCCCAGGCCGCAGGTCTCAGAGCTGACTCCTGCTCCTCTTGCCTCTCCAGATACTCTCCTCAGGTGCTTTATGAGCCCTGCACTCAGGATATTGTGATGTTCCTCGTTGTGATGTTGTGCAACCAGAACTACATCCGAAACCCCTACCTGGTGGCCAAACTGGTCGAGGTCATGTTCATGACCAACCCTGCTGTTCAGCCTCGAACCCAGAAGTTTTTTGAAATGATCGAAAACCATCCTCTCTCCACCAAGTTGTTGGTCCCTTCCCTGATGAAGTTTTATACAGGTAGGTTCCTGGGCGCCCAGGCCAGCAGGCGGCCAAAAGCCAGGGACGTGACCCTACACCTGCTCCATTCTGACGTCACTTAAAAGTGTAACCTGCTAACCCACCCCCCGCAGCCCATGTGTTATTGGTTACATTTCCCACATCATGGAAATATCACACTGACCTCTCGCCCTGCTGGTCCCTGTACTCGCACCTGTGCCTGCTCATCCCTGATGGTGAGGCAGGAACCCCTGTGAGTCAGGTGGTTAACATCGCGGTCCAGTTGGCATCAGCACATGGGCTGGTGTTTTAATCTAAGAATACCTGGTCCTTTTAGCTTTGAATTTGCAGCATTAACTTCCCAGCCTGTCCTGCAACCTAGAGTTTCAAAACTGGGTGGAGCAAAGACCTTGTTAAAAATACTTATTCTTGGGGACCCCACTCAAGCCAGTGAACCCTCTCAAAGCAGGATCTCTGAGTCATTGCTCACTCACTAATTGCACACGGTGACTCAAACGCTGCCCATGTGCCAGGCGCTGTGGGCAACACTGGCCAGTTTCGGGCACTCTGCAGGGGGCACCTCCCCTTCTGGATGAACGGACTCCAGCTCTTCAGTTTTCATTTGACTTCAGAACTGCCAGAGCATCTATCCCTAGGCAATAAAGCCAGTGCCTGGGACACCTCCTCACCTGTCCCTCGCAGAGGCACAGAACGGTACTGCTAGGACATTTTCCCTCCAGAAAAGGAAGATTTTCTCAGGAGCAGAAGTGTGTCTTGTCTCTCTTCTTGTCCTCTGTTGGACCAAGCTCATAACCACCCTCAGGGGGTACCCCGGCCTCAGAGCGTGCGTTCTGTGCCCTTGGGGATGTACCCACCGCCGGAACTCAGGGGGACCCTCCTTCTGTCAGCCCGAATCTCTCCTGTTCCTGCTGCTCTGGGAATCTACTCCTTTCCCCTCAGTCACTGTTGTCTTGTGGCATCTCATAAGCAATTCTCTCCTCCAGCGTTTCTCGCCTGCCTGTATCCTCTTGAACTGGGCAAGCACACAAGGCCTTTGGGGTGCCATTAACATCCTCACTTTGGCAGCCGCAGAGAACACACATGTACATGAACCCTCCTCGCTCCCAGCCCTCCTTGTTGTCTCAGGCCTGGTGGGGGGACCATGGACCGTTCCGGTACCAATAGCACAGCGCTCGTGTCCAGGACAGGACCTTGTGGGTGCCGTGCACGGAGCAGCTTAGGTGAAGCTAATTCCACATTTTTTAAAGTAATGATGAAGCACCACTTTTAACCTATCAGACTAATTTTCTAAAATGAAAATACCCAATACTAGCATTGCTGGAGAGAAATGAACTGGTCTGCAAAAACTGACGCCATCTCCCCTACAGCTCCTGTGCAGACCTGCACTGCGCAGCTCTATGAGAATGTAAGTTGGTGAAGCTTCTGGAGGGAGTCTGGCAGCTTGTAGCCTGTATGTCCATCCAGGGCCGGTCAGGGAAGCAGAAACATGCTAGTTACTTTAACAGAGTGAACTGAACGCAAGTGAACTGAACAGCTGTTGGAAGACAGGAAGGCAAGTAAAGGGCCTTTGGGTATCTGCAGGTGCAGGGAGCAGTGCTCCCTCCCCCGGGCTGGCATCCAAGGGGACAGGCTGGGTTGTTGGAAACTAGCGGCTTGACTGGGACCTCGGACAGAACTGAGGCTTGCCCTCTGGGAAGGACGCTGGCCACTGGCCAACCGCGGGACTGCTTGCTCGCCCGCAGGGCTGCTTGCTCATCGAGTGTGAGCAAAGCCAGAGCCAGAACCGCCGCTGCTGAGCTGTCTTCCTGTTCTCCTGCAGCGCCCCCTGTTGGGCACCTTGGCAGGCCGGCTGGCAGAGGAAGCTGTGGTGCCAGTGCAGCCCCAGAGCCCAGATGAAGCAAGGCTGGGGGCCAAGGGGCAGCAGCTGGAGAGCCAGCACATCCTCTTAATTTCTAGTAATCTGTTCTGGGGGTAATTAAAAGTTATTTATAGTGCGTAATTGTAAGTGTCCGTGATATTCATTGCAGCATAGTGAAAATGCCAAACAACCTAAATTTCTGCCAGTTGTGGCTAAATAATTTAAGTGACAGTTCACCTGTGCAGTGGGTCTATACGAGCCACAGAAAAGAATGTGCTACTTATATTACGTCATTAAGCAATCAAAAGTAAAGAAAGTGCCGTGATCAAAGAGTACATCGTGACCACATGGAAGGAAGTAGTAGGACTATGTGCCAAAGTATTGCCAGTGAGCTGGCTGCTTGTGAATGGCAGGATTGTGAGTAGTTTCATTTCCCTGCTTTTTTAAAAAATTATTTGAATGTCGTAATCTACATTCAGCGTTGCTCAGTACATAATAGCATGTGGTGGCATTGATACATATTAGTATTAAAAGCAAAAACATGTCTAGTTAAATTTTTTTTTTAGTTTCATATCCTTTTAACTAATTTATTTTCTTACATCACTGTTAACTTTCGGACAGTATTTGATTTCTCCTCTCAGGCGTAATGCTCTTAGTTCTCCCACCACCCTGGCACCCGTGACCCATCACCACCATCCCTGTGCCACCCCTCCCCGCCCCTGCTGTGTGCCTCAGATGCATGGTCAGCTTGCAAGCCTTGTCTTTTTCCTGACAAGTCCACATATAAGTGAAACCATCAATATTTATCTTTTTCCTTCTGGCTTGCAGTTAAATATATTTTGTGTGCACTCAGCGCCCTGGGCCTATCACTGGCTTTGGGATAAAGCAGGAGGGTGAGTGGGCAGGGGCCAGGGGGCTGGACCTGGGTACGTGAGCCCAGTGCTGGGCCTAGTGGATCCACACGGATAAGGACTCGGGCTGGCATTGTTCTCCTTTCCACTTTGCCACTGAGCAGTGTGCCTGCTGGCCTGGACCACCTCTGGAGCCACGGCTAGATGCTAGCCATGCTGATAATATACACCACTTATTGAATACTTACTAATCCTACTGCTCAGTCTGCACAGCAGTCCCAAAGTGGGGTGCTATAAATATCTCCATTTTACAAATGAGGAAACTAGAGCTCAGAAAGGTCAAGCAGTTTGCTGAAGGTCAACAGCTAGCAAGTGGCAGCAGCCTGAGCAGTTGGACTCTGGCACAGGTGCTCCAACTGCTGGGCCGTGCCTCCTGCGCTCCCCGAGGGGCCGGCGCCAGAGAGCCGGACTGGGGCCACCCAGACACACCCCACAGCCTGGCAATTCCCAGCTGGGACCTGCAGGGCCAGGTCTGACTTTAGATGTGAGCGGGAGGTTGACAACGAGTACCTCTCTCACGCCCTGGAGAGAGGTTCTAACTTAGAAAATGCTATAGCTCAATTTTTTGTTTGAAAAATAAAATTAAATTTGAAAATGGGAGTGTTTTATTTGGGCCACAGTGGTCGAGGAGCACTTAGATCTTGGGCAATCCCTGACCACTAGGACTTAGTTCAAGACGCTTCTGTTTCCCAGCTGATCCGAATCAGCAACGCCAGCAGCGCTGCAGGAGATCCACTCATGACTTCAGCAAATATCTGTGAAGCGCCTACTGGAGGGTCAGACTTCCTAGCTGGGAGAGAGACAATGAACCAACAAGCTACTTCCAGACAGTGCCTGCACAGTGGGGCTTGGGAGGCATGGCCAAGGAGGGTTCCTGCGGAGAAGGCTTAGGAACAGTGTTGAAAATGAGATAAAGACAAAGGAGTGAACCAGAACACCAAGCCAGCCTCATGGGGGCTGGCAGAAGGGACAGCGAGCGGAAAGCCCTGGGGTCCCGGGCAGCTAAGAAATGGGCAAGACCTGCAGGCGAGCGTGGGAATGCAGGGGAGGCGCGGTCAGCAGCCGTCTAGTTCACTTCAGGCCCCTTAGAACTAAGACTTGGAAATTAGAACTGGGGCTAATGTGGTTTTGCGAGAATGTGGGTGTGATTCAGAAGCCCATGTTGGGGGGGTGCCCACGATGGTGGGTTAGCCCGGGGCACATGTTGGGGACTCTGTGCAAGTGTTGGTGCTCTTCCAGTGGTGTGGGCTTTGGGTGAGCCCAGTCCTTCCCTGTAGACCCTGCTAAGTTGGCTCTCCACACTCGAGCTCACACTTTTACATAATAAATCAAGTGACACTTATTTCATCCTGAAGAGCGGTTGACCTAATGAGCGTACGTAAGTGCCTTCAGGTCTTTGTATGGCAGCTGTGAATTATCTGACATGTTTTATTTTTAAATATTCTCTTCTTTAATCACAAAAAAAGTGGGAAATACAGAAAACACAAAGAACATTTAAATTGTTGATCAGGACCTCCCTGATGGCCTAGGGATTATGTCTCAGTGCTGTCACCACTAAGGCCTGAGCTCCCTCCCCAGCCAGGGAGGTGACCCACATGGCGCAGCAGACCTCTCCTGTCTCCCCGCTGCTCCCCTCAGCAGTGTGTTTCAGTAGATCTGCCTGTTCTGCTCCCCACTCTGTCTCTAGTGAGTCCTTTCACCCCTCTGCACCTCTGTGCTACACCCCAGTTTTCTATTCATTTACTTTTACCTTTCCCTTAAGCCTTCTGGTTTTTATCTGACAGTTTTCCCTCTCTGAGTCATCAGTGATGAATGAAGGACTTTCTCAAGCGTCAGTTCTTTGTCATTTGGGGAACCCAGGGTGACCCTGGTTTCCGTTTCACAGAGAACACGTGGTGACTTCTTGGGGTTCACTGCATTACTTGGGTATACAATTGAAAATGTCCCTTAAACAAAATATTTGAAATGTAGTCCCATTGAATAGTTATATGGCCCTTAATAAAACTTAACCAATTTTTTCTTTCTGCTCAGGTTAGGGACACTCATTTAAAGTGCTATGGAATTTCTATAAATTAATAACTTGAAGTTGGGGTGGTGGATGCTGTCCCAACAATGCCAGGGATATTCCAGCCCAGTTCACTTTGGTATTGTTTCATTGTCAGGCATTTGTGCAACTTGTGTCTTCAAAACTGCCTCCTGGTTTCTCTCCTACCTTAGACACAAGATTTAGATGCAGTTTCATACCTCGGATTCGGCAGTGACATTAGAGCAGCGAACCTGCTTTTTAGGACGATAAGAAAGCACGCAGCCTCAGCCCCTCTGTCTTTCTTCTTCAGATGTCGAGCACACCGGGGCCACCAGCGAGTTCTATGACAAGTTCACCATTCGCTACCACATCAGCACCATTTTTAAAAGCCTCTGGCAAAACATAGCTCACCATGGCACCTTTATGGAAGAGTTCAAGTGAGTATGGGCCACTAACGTCTCAGCTTGCTTCCTTGCAAATCACAGGTGGGGGTGGCAGCTTGAGAGCTTGCACAGCTGGGTTCTTGCTGACTGGTCGCAACCAAGCACTGCTCTGCGTGAGAGGGGCTCTTGGAAGGCCTGTGCCTGCCAGATGCTGCAAAGCCTTCATTGATGCCGCTACCTACTTAGCCTAAAGCACTACTGTTGAGGTCCTCTAGGGATGGTATGTGTGAAGAAAGAGCCTATGAAAAGCCTCCCTGGTGAGGACTCCCTCGGGGTTGAGTCTTAGGGATTATGTCTCAGTGCTGTCACCACTAAGGCCTGAGCTCCATCCCCAGCCAGGGAGCTGACCCACATGGTGCAGCAGACCTCTCCCGTCTTGCCTACTGCTCCCCTCAGAAGTGGATTTCAATAGATCTGTCTGTTCTGCTCCCCATTCTGTCTCTGGTGAATCCTTACCACCACCACCACCACACCTCTGGCCTTCACCCAGGTTCTTCTATGCATAAATAAATTTAAAAAAAAAAAGATCCTATAAATGTTCTGAGATGGTATGAGTATGTTAAGTGTGTGTTTCTATGATTACAGTGTTTAATGGGGTTGACTAAGATTAGACCTTACGGTGTTCTGGAATATGATATCGAGCATCAGTGTTAGAAAGCTTAGGAGGACTTGAGACCTTGCAGCAGCTAGTTGGGTAGTCATTTGAGTGGTATTCTTTGTCGTGAGGCCCTGAGCCACGATGACAGACTCCATTGCCTGCCTGAAATTTCAGTGATGACTTAGCCCTGGGCGTTAGTAACCCCATCTAACTTACTTAAAAATAAAAGTGGTTTTAGAAAAAAGGGAGATGAAAATACTGAACTCTTGAATTACTCTTCAGAGGAGATTTTATCCTGTCTAGTTGGATCCTTTGCAACCCACATTCGATATTTCATCATCGTTCGCTTGTTAACGGGGTTGCTGGTCAATAATGTGCCTGTTTCTGGTGCTGGACGGCTTTCTGCAAGGTAACTTCTTTATGTGAATTCTCAGTTTCCATGGCCTGCTCTTACAGTCAGAGCTGTGTCATAGTAGGAGCCTGGTGAGCTCTTAGGAAACCAGGCAGGCCCACGGCTGAGCTGCAGTGCCCTTCCTGAACTTTCCAGGCTCTGAGATCCAGGCCGCCTGCCCTTGTTTGCAGGCACTGCTCTTCCTCGGGCCTGAGTTTACCGCCCCCCGATTACACAGAGGTAGATCCTGAAGTTTAGCTCTCTGCTCTACTGATCTGACGGTTCGAGTCTAGCAGAGGTAGGCCGAATCACCTCATTAGAGCATGAAATGCAGGACAGCGTAGACTGGCAGCTCCAGGTCCTTGAAGGTAAGTTACTGTCCTCCCTCATCCATACTGCTGCTTCCAGTTTTTCTTCAGTGTGTCTATTTTAAGGAAACACCAGTATCAGTAGTTCTGTCTCTTATGTGTGAATAATTATTGGTGCTTTCTTGGTGAGCTCAGGCTGTTTTCTAGTCTGAAAGACTAGGAAGTCATTGAGGGCGTGAGCCAGGGCATACTGAGAAACCTACTCTTGGGAGAAGGAAAAAAAAAATTCAGTATTTGCTGATTTTCCAGAGTGTAAATACCTCTGATGTTGCCAAATGTTAGCTGCCATGGGATTCTGCCCACAGAATTTCAGAAGCCAGGCGGAATGGCACCCCATTCCACCGGGATGAGCCCATTAGAGTTAATGCGAAAGAATAACAGTATCTAAGGGGAGACCCGTCATTGGGCCTCAGCGGCGCCTGAGTCCCACGCAGGGGGCAGCCCAGAAGGCCGAGGGCTCCGCGGTGCCTTTGTCGGCAGGGAGGTGTCTGACCACGGATGATGCCATTGCCTTTCAGCTCTGGGAAGCAGTTTGTTCGATATATAAATATGCTAATAAACGACACGACGTTTTTGCTCGATGAAAGTCTGGAGTCTCTGAAGAGGATCCATGAAGTGCAAGAGGAGATGAAGAACAAAGAACAGTGGGACCAGCTGCCCCGGGTGAGGCCCCCCACCACCCCCCACAATGCTGGGGCACCTTTTCAGGAAAGCGCCTTTTAGGGCTGGAGGTTCTTCGTAGAATGTGCTGGAAAACAAGGCTCAGTAGGTTCCAGCTTCAGAGTCCAGGGCACCTGGTCTGAGAACTTTAAAAGCTGCTTAATATGTCTCCTTAGCCATAGGTCAGAGCTCCTCCCTGCGCTGCAGGGAGGCTGTGAGGGGAGACGAGGATGGCAGGTTTCCAGTTCAGGGCTGAGAGATGTGCAGCTTCTAAACTTCATTCTCCTTGAGACGCTACTTCCGTCCCAGAGGCCCCACTTTCCATCCTGCACCTTCAAATCCTGGCCGCTGTTGGTGTCAGGTCTCGTCTGGGCCTCCCCAGTAGGCGTGGCTGCAGGTCTCACCTCTCTCCTCTTTTTGTGCTCGCAGTGCTGCTCTCCGGCCAGGAGCTGTTGGGGCGCGGGGCTCCAGCACGTTGCTGCCTCACTCCCGGCTCTCACAGGCACTCGCTTACGAGAACCCAGATGCTGTTGCTGTCTCTGTGGTAACGGCTGGGCCGGTGCTCGTGCAGAAGTCATTTCCCTTGACTTTGAAGGCACTTCCTGCCTCCCACCTCCCGCCCTCTGGTCCTTGGAGAACTGGGGTGCTCAGCCCCCAGGCTTCTCCCCTTCTCTTTCCACCCTTGCACCCTACATCTGTGTTTCTCAGTAAGGATCAAATTTTGGAGTATTTTGATATGATACCTCTTTACTATGAGAGACTGTGCTGCCCATGGCGTGGAGACCTTAGCACCCCTGGCCCATGGCCATTGGATGCCACCCCTTGTCATCTGGCAACCAGAAACACCCCCTCTCATAGCCCAATGCCCCCTGAGAACCTCTGTGTGGGGACCTCATCTTGTCCAAGGCTTTTCTGTGTTCTGCAGCTCCAGAATGCGTCTCCCTGGCTCAGATCTCAGACCCCGGCGTTGGCTTCCCTCTCTGCCGGTGGTCAGATGAGTCTCAGCCTCACCTTGTCCAGAAAGGAACTCTTGAGGGTCTTCAGGGCTCTGCTTGATCTCAGTGAGTGACGGCGGCCTTCTGCTGGTTGCTCTGGCCGGCACTTTGGAGCCTCCGTGATTCCTCTCTGGCGAAACAGATGGCTCTGGACTGATTCAGAATATACCCACGCTCTTACCTGTCCCCACCACCTGCAGGCCTCTGGGCTCTCTTACCTGGAGTATTGTAGGAGCCTGGTTCCCCCTCACCCTCCACCCTTGCCCGTGTCCACACAGAGGGAGGCTGTTACGTCTGATCACTCACTATCACCTCTCCTTCCAGCTGCCCTCCCCACAGTCAGTTCTCCCAGTTAGTGTGGCCCGGGGTCCCGATCTCTCCACCTCACTCACCCCACACAGCCACACTCGCCTTTGCCTTTGCCTCTACCTGGAGCGCTCTTCCCCCGGAGTTTCTGCTAACTCACTTCTTAGACGTCTACTTAGGTCACCTCCTCAGAGACCCCCGGATACCCTTCCCAGGGTGTGAGAGAATCCTCTGCCCCAGCATCATTCTGTTTCTCTCCTGACCCTGCTCGATTCTCTGTATCTGTTTGGGGGTCTTTGTATCCCACCACAGTGGGAGCCAGACCAGTCTGTCCCGTGCTGTCTCCAGCCTCTGAAGGAGGGCCTTGACGGATATTTCCGTATTTTATTCCTCTCAGTGCCTCTAGGTGCTCTACCTTCTTTCACTCATGAGTCAAATTCACCGTATTCTCTTGTTCCCAGCCCATGGCAGGACGGGCAGGGGTGGGGCAGAGGCCAGCATGCTGCCGGTCCTGAGGGGCCACAGCCTTCAGTGTAGAAAGGTAGAAGAAACGTAGCCGTCTGCAGGGTGTGGAGCAGTGACCAGGCCTGCAGGCCTCCGTGTCAGAACACAACACGCCCGGTTTCTAAGACGGTGCTGCCTGGCTGAGTCAGCTGTGGAGGAAGAGACAGTCGCCTGTGTCAGCACCGTGTGTCAAGCGCGACGCAGGGTCTTGACTCCAGCCTGTGTAGGGCTTGACGGTGACCTTTATCACTGTGGAAACTGAGCCTCCTAGAAAGTTAAATAATGAACCAGGGTCACCCTAACTCAGCGTCCTGAACATTCCCATGCTAAAAGGAAGAAACCAGCTGCCTGGAAAACTCGCTGCTATCAGTTGTCACATCCTTCCTCCCACACTTTTCCAGCGCTGGGTTGACTGGGTTTCCTCCCGCCTGGCGCTTTGGCTCCGTGTCTGACTCCTGCCGCCTTTCTCCTAGGACCAGCAGCAGGCCCGACAGTCTCAGCTTGCTCAGGACGAACGTGTCTCGCGTTCCTACCTGGCCCTGGCCACAGAAACCGTAGACATGTTCCACATCCTCACCAAGCAGGTCCAGAAGCCCTTCCTCAGGCCGGTGAGTGCAGGCTGTGCACTGTCTGTCTGTCTGTCTGTTGGATCCCACACCCTGGTTCTGTCACTTATCACTAAGTAGAGGCGTTGAAATCTGGAGACATGTCAGCATCTTGGTCACTGATCAGTGAAACTTACTGATTTCATTCCCCATGCTAATTGTGCTAATTGCTACACACAGCTCTCTGGTGATGAACTTCCAGAAAGACTTCATTCCCCTCCCTCTTAGATAGTACGTGGCCTTAGTAACATCGAAGCTGTGACGTTTTACCACTATTGATTACTGTGTCTTATTTATACTAGAGTGTAAAGTAACATCAACTGGAAATAAAAGCATATTAGAGATAATGAACAATGTCTAAAATCTTTGGTTCTCTCAGATACGGCTTTGTTACACTGAAGAAGCCAAGGGGTAATGAGAGCTATAGTTAGGGTTTATGAGAGATCAAAGCTAGTCAAGGTGTTTGACTCTGACATGATGAAGGAGGCCAGTTTATAGTGCAACATAACTTCACTACGTGGTTTTCCAGTCTCAGCATTCCCTCTCACCTCAGCTACCACCACCCAGCCTGTCTGCAGCTCCCAGAGGGCCGCCTCCTCTCTTGCCCTTTCCATGCCTTGTCTCTTCATAAACAGACTACAGTGCAAGAGCAGTGGGACGGGAAGCCAAACAAGCTCCCTATCGAAAGCCTGAGGACACTGCTGCTAAACAGCTAATTTAAGCAAGATAGTTCAGACACTTGATTCCCTGAAAGGTTTGCAAATGGAATTTCTTTAAACTTTCTCTTTCAAGGCCAAACTGGCTATAGTTTAGGTGTTATGAGCCACACAATCTGTTGCCATGGCTCAGCTGTGCTGTTACAGTGAGAAAGTCACACACGAATGCAAGAGCACACGTGTGGCCGTGTTCCCCTGGAACTTTCTAGAAACACTGAGTAGAATTTGGACTGCAGGAAATTTGCTGATTTCTGCTCTAAACCAGGTGTTATTTTATGTTCAGTGACCCCAATGGCAGTGCTAATTGTATAGTAAATTACTTGAGACTAAGTTAACATAAAACCTATTTTTTGGCTCTAAATTCTTCATTTTTAAAGGATGTTGGTTAAGTCCAATATTGTCTTGTCAGTCAAAAAAATTTTTTTTTTTCAAATTGTATTCCCAGACCTGGGCTGTCTGTCCCCTACCATGTCCCAGCTTCTGCCCATCTGTGCCTGGGCCTGCTTACGTGGTTCCTTTTCCTCCCGACTGTTTTCACCTTCTTTCCTGGGTTGTTTGAAGCTCTCCTATTTCACAACAGAACCTCCAACTCTGCCTTATTTTGATCAGTGCTTGTTTCACGGCTTCTTACCGAACAGAGGAGTCCTCTGCTCTGTACAAAGCAGGTCTTTGAAAAGCTGAGTTTAAGTTGGATTTGCCCAGTCATTGAACTGGAGGAAAACCTCATTTCCCAAAGGGAAGCTCTCCCTGCTCCTCTCAAGGTCAGGCTGGCTCTGATCTAAGCCGACTGGCCTGCTTCACGTTGGCCCAAAGCAGCGTCTGTGCACTGGTCACGGGCACAGGCTCATCCTGTGGGGTTGTTATTTTATAGTTATAGTCTAAAGTTCACTTTGTCTCACCGACTAGATTTAAAACTATAAGACGTACATTTTATCTTCCACTTTGGTTTGCATTTCTCCCGTCCCTCTGTCTATAAATAAGGAAGAAAGGCACACCTCCTCTGAATGGCCAGGGACTTCCAGAGTTTGTAGAAAGATCACGTATCCGTGATGGCTGGAAGCACATACACAAAACCTGTGTGCCTTGCATCATGATGATGGAATTGTGAATGATTTTCCCGCTTTTACCTAGTTCCCAGTGACTTTGAGAAGATCACTGAAGAAGACTTAAGAGATCACTTTTTAGTTAATTAATAATAATTCATTTATAGTAATACTGAATAATAAATAACCCCCAGCCTGCAGCATTCCAGTAGGTATTAGAATTTCTGGATGAGCAGTGGAGAGGAAAGGCGATCTCGAACGCCATGTCCTTCAGCTTCTGATCCATAGCGCAGACAAGGGATTCTTTGACGATGAGCCCAGCCCATCCTGCTCCCCCACTGAAATGGGAGTTTTGGGTCCTTCTCGCTCGACTCAACAGCTTGAATTGTCATATTATCCTGTGACTTCCTAGGAACTCGGACCTCGATTGGCTGCAATGCTGAACTTTAATCTCCAGCAACTCTGTGGCCCCAAGTGCCGTGACCTGAAAGTTGAAAACCCTGAGAAATACGGCTTTGAACCAAAGAAGCTGTTGGACCAGCTGACAGATATTTACTTGCAGCTGGACTGTGCCCGGTTCGCCAAAGCCATTGCCGATGACCAGGTCAGTGCCCCAGGGAGGGGGTGTTTTGGGGGTCTGGGGCCCAGGCCCCGCAGCTGGCCTGAGTCTGCTTCTCTGGGGGATACTGGCAGACGCGTGCCGCTCCATGTCCCTCCGCCCTTGGTCTTCCCCGCTTGAAGCCAAGGAAGGTAATACTTCCAAATTGTGATTGGGAAGTTTCTAGTACATCGATAGAAATAACCACTGCGGTGGCCAGGGGAACTGTCTGGTATTAATGAAGATGGAGTGTTTGTTTTCCTCTGGGTGTAAAGAGCAGATCTGGCTCCGGTTGAGTTCTTGAGCCGTCTTGCTGAGGCCTTGCTCAGCAAATCCTTGTGTTCTCAGAAAGAGCCTGCTGTCCTCAGCCATCCAGGTCTCCTCCCAAGTCCCCTCTCCCGCATTCCTCCCCAATCTCCTGCCATCGGGCGTGTGCGCTGCAGGTTTCAAGCCTCCTATTACCTTGCTGTCCACCCCTCGCGGTTCGCCCTACGTCCCACCGGGGTCACACTGTGTTGTGTTTTTCGTTTCCATAGCTGCACATCTAGTCTCAGCTACCCCTGCCTGGCCTCACCTTTTGATTTTCTAGTAATCCCATGAAGGTCTCCCTCCCCCCACGTTCTTCTGTTCTCCATCCTCTTCGGCGTGTTCATGGCTCGTGTTTATCAGCTGTATACCAAGTGTTAGCCACTCTTTAGGTCTTTACTCATTGATTCCTCACAAAATTCTTTGATTTGGGTTCATTTTAAAATGAGACACAGAGGGGGCCTTCATGGTGGCACAGGGGTTAAGTCTCAACACCATCAAGCTCTCACCAGCCACCGAAACATGAGTTTGATTCCTGGCCAGGGAGCTACCCACAGGGTGCCGCAGACCTCTCCTGTCTCCCCGCTGCTCAGCAGTGTATTTCAGTGGATCTGCCTGTTCTGCTCCCCACTCTGTCTCTAGTAAATCCTCTCACCCCCCGACCTCTGACCTACACCCCAGTTCTTGTATGCATAAATAAATCTTTTAAAAAATAAATATATAAAAATAAAATGAGGCACAGGGAAATTAAGTAGCTCCTCCAGGTCAGAGTGCATGGGAGACAGAGGCAGGACTCGCAGCCCAGCTGTCCGGCCCTGAGTGCCATCTCTGGCCTCTCCTCTCCACTTAAAATGCCCCATACTACTGTCTTCGTCTTTGTTCACACGCCTCTGCAAATATTGCTCACACGCAGGTTAACTGTCAGGGGCATTCTGGAAGCTGGTCCCTGCCATCGAGTGTCAGGACCTCCTTCCCAGGGCTGAGCTCCTGTCGTCCTCCAGGTGCACCGTGACTTGTCCTGTCATCCAGAAGGGCCAGGGGTGCCCACGCCCTGGCCTGCTGTGGACAGTGCTTGGTGAACATTCTGGACAGGGTTTGCTTGGGTGCTTGCTTTTCAGGTCTGAGGAGGGAGCAGAACTGCTGAGTCATGTCCTGGTTCTGTGGTTGACTTAAGAGAAACTTCCAAACTGTTCCAAGTGGCTGCTCCTTTTTACATGCCCACCGGCACTTGCTGGCTCTCCACGTCCTCACCTGCTCTCGTTAGCTTCTTTTCTGTTGTTTGTTTATTGTTTTAAGTAGCTGCCTTCATGGGAGTGCAGTGTTTTTGCTCTGTGTTTAATGACGACACTGGCAGACACTGTCCTGTGCTTACTGGACAGCCACGTTATGTCTTTGGAGAAATGTCTGGTCAAGTCTGTCACCCATTTTTTAATGTACTGCATGGTCTTTTTTTTTTTTTTAAGATTTATTTATACAAGCACTGGGTACAGTCAGAAGTGCGGGAGGGTGAGAAGAATGCCAGAGCGGGGAGCAGAGCAGGCAGGAGGACTGAAGTGCACTGCTGAGGGGAGCAGCAGGTGGCAGGAGAGGTCTGCGCGCCATGTGGGACCCTCACCCAGTGGCTGGGGAGCAGCCAGGGATCGAACCAGCGCTGCAGAGGCTGCGGGCAGCTTCGCAACCCAGCGCTCAACCACTGCGCCACCGGGGAGGCCCCCCTTCACCCATTTTTTAAATGGAATTCTTTGTATTTTTTATTGTTGAGTTGTAAAAAGTCTTTTAAATAACCTGGCTGCTAGACCTTTCTGAGCTCTGATTTTTTTTTTTTTTTTTTTCATTTAATCTCATTACTGCTATACAAGAGACTTGACGTCTAGAACGTCTGCCCTCTCTGACCCCACCCACCCAACCTTAGAGCAGCAGCTCAGCAACACGTGGTGTCTGGGGGATTCATCGAAGCCAAATGCCATGTCCCCTCATCAGGAGTGGCCTTCCTCGCCCATGGCTCCTCTGTGCTACCTCGGAAGCTGCCTTCTAAGCAAGCACGAGTCTATTAAAGACTCCTCCTTCGAGAGCTAGAGCGAATGGTGTTTTATGAGGATAACAAATGGGCTAAAAACAGCTTCGTGTTGGGCCTCCCCGGTGGCGCAGCGGTTGAGCGCTGGGTTGCAAAGCTGCCGGCGACCTCCGCGGCGCCGGTTCAATCCCCGGCTGCTCCCCGGCCACCGAAGGAGGGTCCCACATGGCGCGCAGACCTCTCCTGCCGCCCGCTGCTCCCCTCAGCAGTGTACTTCGGTCCTTCTGCCTGCTCTGCTCCCCGCTCTGGCTCTGGTGAATTCTCTCACCCTCCCGCGCTTCTGACTGTACCCAGTGCATGTATAAACAAAACGAACGAACAAACAAATAAATAAATTTAAAAAAAAAAAAAATGCCTCTAAAAAAAAAAACAGCTTCGTGTTAAAAGAGACGTTGAAGGTGAAATCATCTCGGGGTGTCTGTGTGGCAACCCCCCATGCTCGGGAACTGCCCTGCAGCATCTCACTGTGACCTTTTGATAGTTTGTCCTGGAGCCCCTTTACAGAGGGGCGGCCACCATGGCTTGTCTGGCACATAGCAAGTGGCACCAAGTAAAGTATTTGTTTAAGTAATGTAGGAATTTGGCTTCCAAAAGCTATCAGCAAGGGCCCCTAAGCCCTTCGGGGCTGCAGACAGGTTTTGGGGTGATGCTGGACCCCGGCTCCCCACCCACACTTTTGCCTTTCTGTTGTCCCTCATTGTATGGATTTGAGCAGGGTGTGGGTGTGAGAGAGAAAGTGAGCATGTGTACTTATTTAGAAGCCGAAGTTAAAAAAGGAAAAAAGGAAGACAGAAGAATTCCAGCCAGCCCCATGAGAGAACACAAGCGCAGATGCCGGGGTGGGTTAGAAAAGGCGGGTCACAGCCCATGGCCCTGTCACTCACGGGCTCAGATGTCACCATTCCCTCCCGCTGTGGGCGTCACTGTCATGGAACGGACAGGTGGCCATTGTTTTTGCCATCAGTGCCAACGGATGTCCTTTGATACCTTGGACTGCTGTGATTTAGAGGAGCAGACACCTGTGAGGTAGGCGCACCACCCCCATTTTACACCCCAGGAAACAGGCTCAAGAGGCTCGGGGATTTGCTGAAGACCACAGGGCAGGTCAGTAAGTGTAAAGGCCAGAGTTCAAGGCCAGGTTTGTCCAGACTGTGTTGGGCACTTGCCCCCTTCCCTACCCCTCCCACCCTGGAAGGCTCCTGAGTCTGAGGGTGTTAAGCTGAGATCTGACAGAAAGGCAGACAGTGGGCCTCCCCTGGTGGCGCAGCGGTTGAGCGCTGGGCTGCGAAGCTGCCCGCAGCCTCTGCAGCGCCGGTTCAATCCCCGGCCGTGGCGAGGGTCCCACATGGCGCGCAGACCTCTCCTGCCGCCCGCTGCTCCCCTCAGCAGTGTACTTTGTCAGTCTGCCTGTTCTGCTCCCCGCTCTGGCTCTGGTGAATTCTCTCACCCTCCCGTGCTTCTGACTGTACCCGGTGCTTGTATAAATAAATAAATTAATTAATGTTTTTAAAAAAAGAAAGGCGGATAGCACGTGGGAGGATGTGCCCTGGCCCAGGGGCTCCAGGGGGCTGTTTCCCGCATGTCTGCCCTTAGCGGGGCGATGCTGGTCCACACACCGCAAGGCGCAGAGCCCGGCCAGAGCCGCAGTAGACTGATGTCCTTCTCTATTTCATTTTAAACATCATAAATAAAAGACTTTTTATTTGTCACCACTGAAAGTCCGAATGTCAAACAGACTCTTGTACTTCGTGGCTCATACCCATCTGCTCATTCGACGTCGGCCCTGCCCGGCCCCAGAACCACCACCTTCACCGTGAAGCTTGGTTTTCCCAGTTTACACTTGGGCTTCTCCAACCTGTTGACTTTTCTAACAGGACCCTATAGAGGGGCATCCCTGGTACATCTGGAATCATGTGATCACCGCTCTTTGAAGGCATTTGTCTGCCCCTTTCGGGTCTAAATTTCCAGCATCTTCTTCCAGATTTGCAAACCTGCCGGTGCTGAGCATCAGAGGCCTTCCGAGTCCGACTGTTGCATTTTCTAGTCAAACCCACACAGAACTGACGAGCATGTGGCCCTGGGGTCTTGATATCGGCGTGAGCATCATCATCAGACAGGACCACGTCCTGTCTCGGGCAGGATCTGGGCCAGGAACGTAGTCAGGCCCTTATTGCCCTGAACATCCTCAGTGATTAGCTTGAATTTTCCAAATGCAGCTTCAGATCCTGCAGATCAGCCAAGCTTCCTTCAGAGCCTTGACCCTGACGGCGTCAGCACCTGTGAGCGGTGCTTTCCCAGCAATTCTCACATGGCCACTGCCACGCCGGCACATACCCTGCACCCCACCACCGCCTCCCAGCTCCCTTTCTGCCCCTCAGGAGGCTCCTGTTTGCCCACTGCCAGGCTGCTGCTCGGAGAGCCAAAAAACCTTCTCTTTTCAATATCTAAATTTTGAAAGAAGTGCATGTTTGCCTTAACAGTGTGAAATGCCCCTCACTTGCCTCAATCCTGAAGCCATCCCCTGACCTTGTACAGTCTGGTGTATATTGTTCCACTCGTTACATTTATTTTAGCCATGTTCAAGAGCGTGTGTGTGGAATAATTTTAGGCCTTTTTAAAGAAACTGGGTACTTTCTGCAGCTTGTTTTATTCCACTTAGGATATATTTTCCTCTCACATAGTTCTCCTCATTTGCAGAGATCTTACAGCAAGGAGTTGTTTGAAGAAGTTATCTCGAAGATGCGGAAGGCGGGGATCAAATCCACAATAGCAATAGAGAAGTTTAAGCTCCTCGCCGAGAAAGTGGAGGAGATAGTGGCCAAGAACGCACGTGCGGAGATCGACTACAGTGACGCCCCCGACGAGTTCAGAGGCGAGTGGGCTGCACCCCGAAGAGGCTGAGTCCTCTCCCTTGAATGCTCTCGAGACACACGGCGCTAAAGAGGCCATTCTGTAATTTTAGTTTATTTCATGGTGGGCTGGGGTTGCTTTCTGAGACACTTTGTCTGGAATCACGTTTGCCTCGTTTGCTTCATACTGTAAACGAGAAGGCAACATAAGTCCTCAGCCTGACTTCAAACCAGATAACAACCCCGAAGGTTCTGAGGTCTGTCTGGCCTTTGCACGCGGGACGCACAGTTTCGCAGACTCCTGCAAAGCGCAAGAGAAAGGGTTGTGGCCTCCATGTCCACCGCTGAGCCCGGGCACCCTTAGCCCCACTAATCCCTCTTTTTGCCTATTTTTCCCTCCCGTGGTAGCTGACAAAAGGCAATGTCTGTGTCTAGCTCATGCTGGTTTCCTTCTAAACGCGGGGACCTAGCAGGAGCAGGCGCCGCGTCGTGGCCATTCTGAGGATACGCTCTCTGCTGGCCCCAGCGCGTGCCAGCCTTAGGCTCCGAGGTTGAGTCTGCGCTTTGTCTCTGTAGACCCTCTGATGGACACCCTGATGACCGACCCTGTGCGGCTGCCCTCCGGCACCGTCATGGACCGCTCCATCATTCTGCGGCACTTGCTGAACTCCCCCACCGACCCCTTCAACCGGCAGACGCTGACGGAGAGCATGCTGGAGCCAGGTAGGGGGCCCGGCCCGGGGCCCAAGTCGTAGATCACAGATGAACCGAAATGGGGAGATGCATCCAATCCAGAAACCACCCAGCTCGTGACGCTGATCGGGAAAGACACACACATCCTCTGTGCTTTTTCACTCCGAGCCTAATCCTTCCTCTTCGTGTCCCGTTGCCGCTTCAGCCTCCAGCCGGCGGGGCTGAATGGCCCTTTCTCTCCACTGCCACAGACCGACAAGCATCGGGAAGGGCCCTCCCCTCTGGGGCACTAATCCTTCCCTTTTCTCTTCTCAGTGCCAGAACTGAAAGAGCAGATCCACGCCTGGATGAGAGAGAAGCAGAGCGGCGACCACTGACCCGCCCCGGCCCCTGCTGGACGCGACCCTGGCAGGCGGGCCAGGCAGAGGCAGCGTCGGTGGCAAAGACAGAAAGAAAAATCTTCAAACGTCAGAGGCCAAATGCGGCGGAACACCCTGAGAGCCCACCCAGAGCGACCAAACGGGGGTCTGCGCGGACACGGAGTTGACGAGGAACCCGATCCTGTACATATATTTAAGTGACAGACGTGGTCCGGAGTGGAGGGACGCGCTGTGATTGCTTGTGTAATAAACACGTCCTTCCAGTGTCGCGGTTTGGGGCTTTGGCGACGGAGGTCTTTTAGGGATCGATGACGATTGGGTCTGGGCAGCATCCCCTTCACTTCCCCCCCTAAATCCAATATCCGTTGATTTGATTGTGATTAGAGAACCCTGGACATTTTGCTGCTAACGAATCTCCCCCACTCCCCTCCCGACCCGACTTGCACTGCTGTGGATTTTTTTAAGAGAAGCTAAAACAAAAATAAACTCCTTTCCCTGGCCCTCCAAACATATATCCTGTGAGATAACTGTGCCTGCAACAAAGTGTTAATCCTGGGATCGTATTTTTATATCATATTCACATATTTGTTTTTTTAATTGGTGTTAGATGACATGATTAATAAAAAAGGCAAAGATATTTTCAGAATTTGAATTTCAGTTTTTTTTCTTTTGAAATGTCCCTTCAAATTTTTTTATTCTAAACAAAATGAAGAGAATCATTGCTCAGGTCCTTGTTAATAGTCCCTCTGTTAGAAATCTAGGGAACAGCTGCAGCAAAGGAAGGGTCTAAGCATATCAGGACTTACGTGACTTGCGGTTTGGGGGGGGCGGGCAGGGGATTGGTTTTTTTAACACTATGTGACAGTTCAAAATCTGACGGCGATCCTGTGAGGGTCCATGAATTCCTCAAGTCTTGAGTCTGTGAGTTCGAGCCAGGGCTGATTTGTCTGATGCGTCCAAGGGGCTTGGCCTTACCAAAGCAAGAAAAGAGTGCAAGAAATGATGTGGAAGCACGTCTGCTGGTTGAAACACACACACACACACACACACATACACACACACACACCCCTACCCACATGCCCATACACATCCAACATTTTGTATTACTGCTACTCAGCATACTTGAATTCCTGAATTTCCTTTGGGGTAAAAAAGGATTTGAAACCATAAAGTGTTTTGAAAAAATTAAGTCTGCAGAAACATGCTTTCTTTTTCTTTTCCTTTTTTCCCCCCTCCACAGACAATGCCCTCTGTTCAATAAATGCAATTTATTGCTACAATAAATGGTGATACACATTCAGAAGGAATCTTCTTTGAGTCGCTTCTTTTTGTGGAAAACGGGTGGGTTAAAAAAAAAAAAAAACAGAGACTTGAGTGTGCGTGGGGTGAATTCTCTCTTCTGGAGCCAATTAGGAACTGCTGTTTTTACAAGAAAACTTTCGTGTCTGTGTCGGCCTTGCTGCTGTGTTCGGTTCCCATGTCACTGTTTGCTCACGGAGGGGGGTTCAAGCTGGTCACATTCAGTCTCAGCTCTTCGTAGGTGGTGGCTTCCTGATCTCAAATGTCTTTTCCCTGACCTTTAAAATTCTTACTCAAGTCCAACCCATTCCATCAATATTTTCTTAGGCACTGCACTTTGCAAAGCCACATCTGCCAGCTCCTGTAATAGCCACAGCAGGTACTTAATATAGCGGGTTCTGTATGCCAGCGCCAAACAAAGGCCTTTACAGCTGTGCTTTCATCCTCTAAGAAGAAGAAAATATGATCTTGATTTTTAAAAAAAATTACAGAATGGGGTTGGGGGGCGGGCAGTGGAAGATAGATTGCCCAGGATCACCTGAACAGTTAATGGACAAGCTGCTGTCCAGACTCAGCCCTCAGCCACCATGTCTGCTGCTGAAGCACATTTCAACTATAATATCACATTTTCCCAAAAAGAAACAATGTCGTCATCATTGCAAGCCTTTTCAGACAACAAAGAGGAAAGTCACCCATCATCCCACCATACTTGTAACTATTTACTTTTTATTAAGCTTATATATGTATATGCCTTGAAAATGACAATGTTTACTGGCTTCTATGCCTAATTTTGATTATTCATTTCATGGGTGTATATTGTTTGTCTTGACTCCATCCAGACTACAAACTCTCCTAAGGTACAGATTCTGTCCTATCTTTTGCGCACCCCCCTCATATCTCCTCTTGAAATTAATATTCTGAGGTTTCAGGGACCCTCCCCTGGGCTGGATGTATTTCCTGCCTGCACTGTCTCTGGGAGGACAATGTTTGGGATTTCTATCTTTTGAGTCTCCAGGTTGCTGTTTTTAATATATATATTTTTTTAAAAGATTTATTTATTTATTTATACAAGCACTGGGTACGGTCAGAAGCACGGGAGGGTGAGAGAATTCACCAGAGCCAGAGCGGGGAACAGAACAGGCAGACTGATGAAGTACACTGCTGAGGGGAGCAGCGGGCAGCAGGAGAGGTCTGCGCACCACACGGGACCCTCCTCCAGTGGTCGGGGAGCAGCCGGGGATTGAACCGGCGCCTCAGAGGCCGTGGGCAGCTTCGCAACCCAGCGCTCAACCGCTGCGCCACCGGGGAGGCCCCAGATCGCTGTTTTACAGAAACCCGTGAATGTCTTCAATCTACTCATTATGGACATCAAAGTAAATTGCCAAATATTTTCAATGTAGTTCTGGGTTACAGGAAGGTGGTCGGATAGGAAGGAGCATCAGGGCCTGAGCAGGAGAGAGATGATCCTGGAGCGGAGGATGATTAAAATAGCTTCTTACTCACTGTGACTCACTGTCGTGTGGGGTGTTTCAGAGGAACTCATAAAATATCAGTTAGTGAAACACCTTGCTTTGTTCACATTTTGTACTTTGGGGTTTAGTACATAAAGCCGTGAAATTTCATGATGTTTTTGTTGGGGTGCTCAGGGGACGTAACTAGACATCATCTGGCCAGGCACGTTTGGATTGAAGGAAACACCCACAGCAGCCCACGAGCTGGACGTACGTAACAGCTAACGTTGGGCTGGCGTCGCCGCTCTGGATTGATGACTAACGTGCATTTTGTGAGCGTGTTCTGTGTGCCAGCCACTTTTCCATGTACTAATTCGCTTAATTCTCCACAACTGTATGAAGGAGACTGTAGCATAACTGGCCCCTGAATTCTTGGGCTTCAGAGTCTGATCCCCTCTCGAGTCCTGCCGTTGAGCGGGCTTCTGGAATGGCCCGAGTTCAGCAACCAAGGAGATAAGGAAAGACGGCATAGCATCCTGGAGGGACGTTGGCTTTGGGGTCCGCTCAGGACCCGCCCCCATTTGGAATGATTAAATAACTTCAATCTCATGTCTTTCAGAACCAGCCCTTCACTCTGGCCCCCAAATTCTATCTCCAGCCCAGACTGCTCTCCTGTGCTGCAGATGCCAGACATCCTGGATGTCAGAAAGGTCCTCAGAATTAACACCCAAATTAAGTTCCTCATGCGCCATCCCAGACCCGCTCCCCTAGGTCTCCATCATGGTGACAGGCAACTCCTTCCCTTCCCAGTCACGCAGGCTTAGCCTTTGGCATCATCCCTGTGAAACCTTAACTAAATTCATGTCACTTAGTATGCGCAGAACCTTCCCATGGCTTCTCAGTGCCCCAGAATAAAAGAAGTCCTCACAACGCCCCCACCCCACTGTCCCTCTGACCTCATAACCCACAAACTCCCTTTATTCCAGCCACTAAGCCCGCTGGCCCCGGGCTCTCCTCCAACGGCAATCGCCATCACATACACACACACCCCCGCCGGGGCCTTGCTCTTAGGAACCCCATATCTACCAGCCATCCTCTTCAGCCATGCAGAGAACCACATGGGCCACTCACCCCCCAATTTGCTTTAGGTCTTTACTCAAATGTCACCTCTGTAAGACTTTCCTTGTCCACCCTATTTAAAATTGCAATTCAGGGCCTCCCTGGTGGCGCAAGGGGTTAAGCACCGCACTATGATGCAATCTGCAGCCACTGCAGCACGAGTTCCATCCCCAGCCAGGGAGCTACCCACATGGCACAGCAGACCTCTCCTGACTCACCTGCTGCTCCCCTCAGCAGTGTGTTTCCATAGATCTGCCTGTTCTGCTCCCCACTCTGTCTCTGGGGAATCCTCTCACCCCCCCATGCCTCTGGCCTGTACCCCAGTTCTTGTATGCATAAATAAATAAGTCTTTAAAAAAAAAAAACTTACTCCCTCGTCAGTTTCAGATGTTGGGATTCTCTTTCCCATCTGTCATGTCTCTGATCACTTCGTCGGGCTCTCCTTTTATTTTTGAAAAGAAATTCTGAATTTGAGTATTTAGTATTGTTACCTCTCTCTATGCTTTTATTTGGGGATCTTTGTATCAAGGTCAAATTCACACCCATACAGGTCACCGCCTTCAAGTACAAGCCCACGAGAGTTCACGTCTTCAGATTGTGCGACCGCCAGCCAGCCCAAGTTTCACGACTAATTCAATGGCTGGAATTTTTAAAATCTGACCATTTGAGTAGGAAATGTGTATACATCGTCCAAAATGCAAGGGATGCCAAAAAATACTGAGAGAAAAGATGGCCTCCCCTATCCGCCCCCATCACCAGCCTCTCGAGACCGTCCCCCTCACCAGAAATGGTGGTTCTTGGCTTTTCTGCACCTCCTTTCCCACCCAAAATAAGCTTTGGTGTGCATTCTTTTCCTCCCTTGGCACCTGCATTTCACTATTTCTGCATCCTTATTAATTCTTTAAAGACTTATTTATTTTTGCGTGGAAGAACTGGGGTGCAGGCCAGCAGTGTTGGGGGTGAGAAGATTCCCCAGAGACTGAGTGGGGAGCAGAACAGGCAGATTGACTGAAGAATACTGCTGAGGGGAGCAGCGGGGTGACAGGAGAGGTCTGTTGCACCATGTGGGTCACCTCCCTGGCCGGGAATCGAACTTGTGCCGTAGTGGCTGTGGGCAGCTTCATAGGTTGCAGCTCAACCCCTTGCACCACCAGGGAGGCCCACCTAGATATTTTTTATCTGTTTTACTGTTGATGGACATTTGGGTTGATTCCATATGTGACTATGACAGGCAATGTGGCTGTGAACATTCTTGAATATGTTTCAGGTTCCATTGGCTGTTGGGGTTTAGATTTTTGTCAAGAGCATTTCCTGCATCTATTGAGATGTTTATATAGTTTTAATTTTAGGCTGTGAATTACACTGACTGATTTCCAAAGGTAAGTAAGCCTTGCAATGTGGGGAAGACCGTGCTAGGACATCATGTATTCTTTTTACATATTGTTGCATTCAATTGTTAAAATGTCCTTAAGAATTTTTGTGTGAGGCCTTCCCTGGTGGCACAGGCAGTTGAGCGCTGCACTGTGAAGCTGTCCGCAGCCTCTGCAGCGACGGTTCAATCCCCGCCGGCCGGCAAGGGTCCCACATGGCGCAGCAGACCTCTCCTGTCTCCCCGCTGCTCCCCTCAGCAGTGGACTTTGTCAATCTGCCTGTTCTGTTCCCTTTTCTGTCTCTGGTGAATCCTCTCACCCTCCTGCACATCTGGCCTGTGCCCAGGTTCTTGTATAATATTTGCCTTACAAGGGATATTGTATTTTTTTTGGAATGTCTTTTTCTGGTTTTAATCCTTTTTCCCACTTACTGTTTCTCTCCTTTTGGGAGAAAAGAGATGATTAATGCCAATTTTCAAGATCACTACATTGCATAATTCAGTGACTCAGCATTATAACCTAAGACGCCATTTCTGCTTGTGTGTGTGTATATCTATCCACATGTACATAAATATACATATATATTTAATTTTCAAAATTTTGTTCCTCTTTATCATTTCTTTTTTTTTAAAGATTTATTTATTCATGCATACAAGAATTGGGGTACAGGCCAGATGCGTGGGAGGGTGAGAGAATTCACCAGAGACAGAAAAGGGAACAGAACAGGCAAACTGGCTGAAATCCACTGCTGAGGGGAGCAGCGGGTGAGACAGGAGAGTCTGCTGCACCATGTGAGTTGCTTCCCAGCTGGCCGGGATCGAACCTGCACTGCAGAGGCTCTGTGGACACCTTCACAGCACTGTGCTCAACCGCCTGTGCCACCAGGGGAGGCCCCCTCTTTATTATTTCTTTGTGTCTTCTGGTGGAAGGCTAATCTTCTAGGTCAATCTTCTAGTTACTAATCCCTTTTTTGTGTGAGTTTTCCTATTGAAACTTGTTTCTCCAAAGAGTTGAAACAAATTGTTCATTCCATTCATTGTTACCAACAGACTAGCTCTTTGTAGGCATTTATTATGCTTACTTGCAGTTTGTGCTGTGTTTGTTCCATTCACCCTGCTTCCTCTGATAAGTTATTCAATTTATTGTCTCTGATTTATATTATCACTGTTTTGCTTCTTAAAGATGTGGATATTTTCTCATGAACTCATATCCCCCTGGGCATCATCAGCTACCTGCGTGGTTGTGATAATGGGTGGTGAGCGGGCAAAAGCTCAGGCCCTCGTCTGTGTCCTCCTGGTGAGTATGTGTGTGTGCATGTGAGTGAGTGTGTGCATGTGTGTATGTGTGTGCATGTGTGATGCAGGAGGCCTCTCAGAGTTGGTGGCATTCAATTATAGGGCTCCCGGGCCCCCACTTGCCATCCCCAAATTCACCCTGCCCTTTCACCTCTTCTCCAACATTGCTCTTTTCCAAGAGCTTTTGCCCTGCCTGTAATCCCCTGGTCCTTAGGGAATGCAGAAGGAGAGAGAGACATTTGGGGTCAGGATATCTGTTCCTCCCTGGAACTGCCCATGCACCCCCGGGGCAGTGCCACACCAACCCAAAACAATTCGGAGATGGAGAGGAACACACCTAACTCAGCGCTGCTCCCCAGCCTCTCCTGCCCACCCACATCCATTTTGGCCCCAAGCTGCCATTGCCTGCCGTCCCAGAGTCCAAGGCCCTGGCTGCCCGTGGATTTCCCAGTCTTACCTCCTGGCCTCTATTCTGGCCTCCCCACAGCTGGGTTCAGGGGTGTGGATTACAGCCTTATCCAAAGTCCCACAAGAACCCTCATGATCAACACAATAACTTATTTTGTTCTATAGGTGGAGAAACTGCAATCAGGAGGGGTCCACTATTTGCCTGCAGTGGTCCAGCTGCTAATTGAAGACACTGAAGCTCAGCCATCCCACTGGCCCCGAAGGCTGGAAGGTCGTCTTTGGAGTATTTTTGTCTCTGAGAATAAGGAAAGGTGGGCAAGAGCTTGGCTTCAGTCATTTCCAAACCCCATGGGATCCCCGGGGTCGGGAGGAGGGTGGTGGTGGTGAAGGTATCATCACATGCAGGACACGGTCTCCTTTAAATCTCTGTCCTGTTGTGTCATGTGCACTTTTTATGATGGTTTAAATTATTTATACTGTTTTGTCTAAAGCTGAGCACCTTGGGTAAATTGTTACTGATTGAAAGGTAGAAAAATTACAGGCAGACTGGAGTGTGCTAAAAAACAGGGTATCTTGAACTCTTGGTGTGTGTGTGTGTGTGTGTGTGTGTGAAAGGGGGGGGGGAGTCTGGTAGGTCTCTCTGCCCATATCCTGGTGGGTTTATAGCCTTTGGGATTATTTCTGTATCTTTTCATCTCTTTGTAAAATGAGTATGTTGCCTGTCAATATCACATTACATGGGTGGAAGGAAACTGCGACGTAATGTCTTAAAAAAAACCCAAAATACAACCTCTGAGCCCTTATAAGGAAAAGCCCATTATAAATAAACAGGTTCATTTTTTAGCTAGAAACACAGTGTCAGCTGTTTATATAAATATTATAGATCTCGATGCTTCACGTCTTCCTTAGAGATGCCTGGTCTTTAGCGTCCTTCCGAGCCCTGGCGGCCGAGGCCATCAGCGATGGGGAAACATTTTTCTTTTGCAGTTGATTTCTCTAGCAAGGCTGAGAAGTCCCAGGGCAGCCGGGGGCCTCCCCTCGCTCTGCAGCTCACCGCTTTGTGCGCCTCCATCAGGGGCACGAGCAGATTTACACCAGGGCCTCTCAAACCGCCCTGCGTTCCCAAGCACGGATCTCAAAACTTTTTGCTGATCTGTTTCCATGGCCAAAAAGGGGGCAGGGGAGGAGCTGACTAACGGGTGAATCAGGGGATGTGCACGGTGAGTCTAAGAGGCTCAGAGATAAATGAGAAGGTTGAATGAGTGCTAAGAATTTGAACTGAAGGTTTTGTCCTGTTCCCTCGTAGAAAAATGTGGACTCATTTGTAAGTTAGGATTCAATTCCATCCTCCATTCCCACTTTCCTGTTGGGGGAGTTGGCTTGCTGGGGACCTCAGGAAGGTTAGCTGGAGAATAATAATCAAGTTCTTGGGCCTCCCCGGTGGCGCAGCGGTTGAGCGCTGGGTTGCGAAGCTGCCCGCAGCCTCTGCAGTGCTGGTTCGATCCCCGGCTGCTCCCCGGCCACTGGAGGAGGGTCCCGCATGGCGCCAGACCTCTCCTGCCGCCCGCTGCTCCCCTCAGCAGTGTACTTCAGCCCTTCTGCCTGCTCTGCTCCCCGCTCTGGCTCTGGTGAATTCTCTCACCCTCCCGCACTTCTGACCGTACCCAGTGCTTGCATAAATAAATAAATAAATTTTAAAAAATCTTAAAAAATAAATAACTAACTAAATAAAAATAAAATAAACTATTTAAAAAAATCAAGTTCTTAGTCCTTACTTTCCTTTGGGAAATAACTGAAGGCAGAGTCTCGATTGAAGAGGGGAAGGGAAACAACCCTTTAAAGGAGATAAGCATCTCGTGTCCCTGGTTGGCAAGAGCGGACAAAGGGCCTGGCCTGGCTGCCAAGGAACCTCCTTTGCTAAACACATCATCTTTTCCCTTGTTACGAATTAATCTTCTCACTTGGGGGAGACCATCGTGGTGCTGATGCAGGTACGACCTCACTGCGATGTAAGGTGTGTGGGAGAATGAGCTTATCAACGGGTGTTGCTAAAGCAGCGATGTTTGCAATAAAAAGAGCGAATTTGGTTGACTCAACCATTTAGAATATAATTTGCCATGGGCGGAAGTCCTGATATCTGTTTTCTTCCCCTTTTCTTGGTTCACACGTGGTTTCTGCTAGTTTGTGGTGTGTGTTACAAGGGGCATTCAGCTCTGTGCTGCAGCACCAGGGCTTAGGGGCCAGATGCTCATGGGTTTGAATGTGGCTCCACCCCGTCTTATTGATGGTGAATAAATCACCAAGCTCTGGAGGAGGCTCCTTGGCTGCTGGACTGCTTTGCCACAAATGGGGCAACTGAGAACAACAGGACTCTATCGCCTTTCATTTCCTTTTTTTTTTTTTTTAAAGATTTATTTATTTATACAAGAACTGGAGTACAGGCCAGAGATGTGGAGGGGGGGTGAGAGGATTCATCAGAGACAGAGTGGGGAACAGAACAGGCAGATGGACCAAAACACTCTGCTGAGGGGAGCAGCAGGTAAGACAGGAGAGGTCTGCCGTGCCATGTGGGTAGCTCCCTGGCCGGCCGGGAATCGAAACTGCACTACAGAAGCTGCGGACGCTGTGTCCAACCCACTGCGCCACCAGGGAGGCCCCTCACCTTACATTTCTAAAGGTCCAGCATCCATCATGGTATTGTTGGGCAGATACATCAAGATGTTGGCCAGGCTCTGCTACTTCTAGAGGATGGGGATGGGGACCTTTGCTCCTCGTTTCCTCCGGCCTCTGGTGGCTGCTTCCCTCCAGCCTCTGCCTCTGTATTTGTGCTGTCTTCCTCACCCTGGGTGCAGCCTGGGCTCCCCTGCTGGCAACAGGGCCCATGTTGACAGTCCTGGTGCCCTCCCCTCCTCAAAATACTTAGTTTGCCTCTACAAAGCCCTGTTTCCATATCAGATAATATTTACAGGTTCCAGGGATTAGGACCTGATATCTTTGTGGGGCCATTTTCAACCCCTGTAGCTCCCCGAGTTTCCTTTTAGGTGACTGTACGACGGTCGGATGCCTGCCTTACAGGACCTGGCGAGGGGCAATGCCAGGTGTGACGTGCTCTGTTTAGTCCTTGGTATAACAAACGCCCAGCAGGGCCTCCCTGGTGACGCAGGGGTTAAAGTCTCAGCGCTGTCAAGCTATCACCGGCCACTGTGGCCTGAGTTCCATCCCTGGCCAGGGAGCTACCCACAGGGCGCAGCAGACCTCTCCTGTCTCCCCACTGCTCCCCTCAGCAGTGTATTTCAGTCAGTCTGCCTGTTCTGCTCCCCGCGCTGTCTCTGGGGACTCCTCTCTCCCTCCCCCAACCCCGCACCTCTGGCCTGTACCCCGGTTCTTGTATGCATAAATAAATAAAAATATATCTTTTTAAAAAATGCTCACCAGACACCTGTTCTCATCAGTGTCACCGCCATCCTCACCACCATCATCCGATTATGAGAGGAAGAGAAACCCAGTAGGTGCAGATGCGGGGTGCTGAGCCCCATTAGTCGTCATCTCCTCTAATTGCCTTATTTTGTGGATCGAAAACAAACATTGATTTGCCTCTGATCCCCCGACTCAGATGAAGGAGATTTATTGATCACAGCTTATTCGCTGCGGACCCTGGAATCGGTGGATAAGGAGCCCAAGAGAGGCGCCGTGGATCAGGAGAGGAAGCAGGCCCTGGGGAGTCAATGAGCCTCTTGACTTGACGAGACCTGGGTTTTGTTGTTGGTTTGTTTGTTTTATTATTTTATTTTATATATTTTTTACATCGTTTTCCATTTTTGCACAATGTATGCATTTTCAACTCGGTTCTAGTCCCCATACAATTCCCACCCCCCCTTATTTTGACCCTAATCCCTCCTCCCCTCCCTGAGATCTGGGCTTGGCCATGAATCACGTGATGATTCCCCAGACCTGGGCTTTGCACACCGCCCCCCCCATCTTGTGACTCTCACAAGGTGAAGAGCCAGTTGGGTATCCTCATCATTCCCATTTTAGGGATGAGGAACAGAGGCTGAGGGGTCAGGGGCACAAGACCAGGGACAGAATTAGACCGTCAGGCAGGGCGCGCCCTTCCCGCTCTGTGGCCTCTCTGTAGCTGCTTCTCTCAAGCATCTCAGCATGAATTATACATTCATCTCAAGTGCTTGTGCTCTGGACAGGAGTGACTGGACACACTTCCCAGAGGGCACTGGGAGCTGGGCCTCTGGTACCAGCCAGGCCTTGGGACTGGTTTCCTTGCCTGGGGGTAGAAGATGCTGGAGATGTTGGGCTCCTCCGAGACAGCAAGACCACTGAGCACCCAGTGCCCCCCGCGCCGAGAATGTCCCCGTTCTTATGTCCCAGGGACCCCTCCTGGTGCCCGGGCTCTCTCTGGAGCAGCGGGGAGCCCATGCTGGTGCCATGTCTGCCCATGTGTTCTGCGGCCATCTGCCACTGGCACAGCCCTGCCCACAAACAGCAATTTGGTTTCTTTAATCATAGCTTTAAGACCAAAGTGAATTGATGCAAGGTTGTTCCTAATTAGTAAAAATGCCCGTTACAGAAAGATGATGTATAAACTGCAATTCAGAAGAGGCAAATCTGTGCTGTGTCCTTATCTGGCTGAAATGATAGCACCGCTGTCACCACCAGGGGAGGCAGTCAGACACCCTGATTACCTCCGCCCGTTTGCAAGGAGCTGACAGCCGATTAAAACAAAATCATGCACTAGTCATTGGGGACTAAAATGAAAATTTCCCAATTAAAACTTCCCCTTCTTTTAGTCTTTACAAATACAGCGTGTTTGGTTTTTGCTTCCTTCCTTCTGCGTGGATTAGTTGGTATTTACTGTGGGGTCCACAGGGCTGGGGGAGCTTAGCACTTGTGCTAATTCACAGTTTGATGTCTATATATTATTTGTTATTCACTGAAATATAACTGAGCATTGGAGGGAAAGGGGAAAAATGACCGCAATTGATTTTGTGCCTGCCTTTAAGGACTTTAGAAAATGTGGCAGGGACAGATTTTTCCTTTTCAAGGCTGTCTAGAAGACAAAGACTTTATTTTCCAAGGGTGTCACCTCTGCCCTTTCCTCAACATGTTTTTGAAATTACTTTTCTAGAAGTGTGTCTACATTCTGCAGCACACAATTTTGGCTATTTCAGACAGTGTCAGCATTCACTTTTTATAATATTTTGGTTTTTGAAAAATCGCCCAAAGTCATTTGGAGCCAAATGTCAGATAGTTGTGTTTTTTGCTTTTAAAAATTTATGTTTTCTTTTTAAGTTTATGCTTTTTAAATTTTTAATTTTTGTTGGCTTGTGCACTAGGCTCTGCGGTTGCAGTTGGTTCCTGCGGATCTTGGTAGCTAAGAATTTAGCAGTCCAGGTTGTTGCAATGAGTGGTAAGACATAAATAAAGAGACACTGAGTTCAGGCTTGAGGAACATCCCCGTGAGGAGGGTGCAGGGATGAGTTTCATGACATCTATTTTGGCTGGTTTCCTTTCCCATCTTCTGGATCCTGGGTGGTTGAAACTAACAAATAAAAATCACTCCTCAATGTGCCAGATAAGAAGCCACTGTGTTGGGGCCTCCCTGGTGGTGCAAGGGTCTTAAGACACAGCACTTTGAAGCTATCCACAGCCACTGCAGCACGAGTTCGATCCCCGGCCAGGGAGGTGACCCACATAGCACAGCAGACCTCTCCTGTCTCCCCGCTGCTCCCCTCAGCAGTGTATTTCAGTAGATCCACCTGTTCTGCTCCCCACTCTGTCTCTGGGGAATCCTCTCACCCCCCACACCTCTGGCCTGTACCCCAGCTCTTCTATGCATAAATAAATAAATCTTTAAAAAAAAATAAGAAGCCACTGTGCCCACTGCCAGTTCCCCAACAGGGCAGACAAATCCCCTCTGAAATATCTTCCAGCTTTGATTCTCTAATTCCAAATAGCCTCAGCACAACTTGTATCAGTGTATATTAATATTAATGAATCCAGCCAAATCGCATCCTGTTTGTGAAAATGTCCACTAAAAAAAACCCAGAGGGTTTATTGATCTATCTTGCATTTTGACTGTCATTATTCACTGTAGTGTTTAATATAACCCAGAGACATGATTTTATCAAACAGATATTAGTTAATATTTACAAGGATGTTGTATAAAAAACAGCTATTTTCTGATTTCAGCACGGTAGCCTCAGAGGTCCAAAAATATAAGCAGTTGCTATTTTTAAATGTGCAACATGATCCAAGACCTAAGTACATGTGTTACCTGACCTTGGTTGGAAAACAATTCTCTCTACAGGCAGGGAGAGCTCTGCAGAGGATTGCAGGCTTAATTCTCCCAGAAATGAAAATGGACTCTTCCCATATTTTTGTCAGGCCAAGTGACAGCATGCGGCATTTTTGAATGAATTCAGATTCTCAATCAGGAGGGCCCACTGGGTGGCTCAGACATGGCAGTTGTTTACAATGCAGACTGTGAGACCAGGGCATCGCAGAGCCAGGTCAGAAAGAGGATTCCCACTACACCCCACCCACCCAGCCCCTCATGCCCCGCCTGGCTGCCACGGGTCATCTCGTCCCCTCTGGCCCTGTGCTGACCCAGCCTGCGGAGAATTAGAGGGTGGGATCGCAGCTGAGATGCCTTTAGAGCAATACAGGTTTTAAATGATGCAACATTTTTTTCAACAAGCAGTATGGAAATAACCTGGTGCCACCACCCACCTCCCCATCACCCAATTCTAACAATATTTCTATCCTTGTATCTTTTTCCCCCAGGAAACAAACTATTACAGATATAATTGAAGCTTCCTCTGTTCTCTTTTCTGCTTCCTTTCTTTTCCCTTTACTGGGGTAACCAGTGATTTGTTGATTATCATTTTCAAGCATGTTTTTGTAAATATAGGGGACTGCAGTCCTGAACAGTGTAGTTAGTGTGCTTCTGCACGCTTTCCAAAGTTATGTGCAAATGGCATGATGCTGCTTATATTATTCTGCAAATTGTTTTTTTTTTTTTCTCAGTATTTTTATTCATTGTTCTATCTAGTCACCAATTGCTTCTCAGTCCTGTATTGGCCTTCTTCTAATCTGCATTTTTCAAACTCCTTTTCCAGTTGGCTTTCCCTAGGGTTCTGCCAGTAGGAGGAACTGAGATGAAAGAAGTCTAGTTTTCCTTTCACTTTTGCTGATGTTTTTCCTGATGCAGCAGCCTCTTCTTTACACCCCTAGCTCCAGCTCTGTTTCGGCTCTGAGTCTCCCAGCTTGGTGACACCCTGCCCTCATTTTTTCTCCTGATGCTAAGCATGTAGCACTTCCGCGGTTCTCTGAGTTAGGATCCCTTTTTTTTTTCTTTTTGGCATTTGCAAAAAGATATATAGATATAGATAAGCAATTTGTGCATTACATCTCTTGTATTTGTAGCATTGTTTCTGTTTTCTAACTTAACCCTGATAATGTAAATGGGTTGTTAGGGCCTCCCCGGTGGCGCAGCGGTTGAGCACTGGGTTGCGAAACTGCCCGCGGCCTCTGTGGCATCGGTTCGATCCCCGGCTGCTCCCCAGCCACCGGCGGAGGATCCCACATGGCGCTCCTGCCGCCCGCTGCTCCTCTCACAGTCTTCTGACTGTACCCAGTGCATGTATAAACAAAACAAACAAACAAATAAAATAAATAAAAAAAGCCTCTATAAAAAAATTAATGTAAATGGATTGTTAAATATTCTTCTGAATCATTCATTTTTAACTGCTATGTAATATCCCACTGTGTGAGTATTGCACAATTCATTCATTCTCTTTTGGTGAATGTTTCTGTTTTCTTGTATTATAAAAAATGTTGCAAAGACTGTTTTTGAGCATTTCCTTTTTTAAAAGATTTATTTATTTATGCATATAAGAATTGGGGTACAGGCCAGAGGTACAGGGCCGTGAAAGGATTCACCAGAGACAGAGTGGGGAACAGAACAGGCAGATCTACTGAAATACACTGCCGAGGGGAGTAGCGGGGAGCCAAGAGAGGTCTGCTGTGCCATGTGGGTAGCTGCCTGGCCAGGGATTGAACTCAGGCCATAGTGGCTGGCAATAGCTTGATAGCACTGAGACTTAACCCCTGTGCCACCAGGGAGGCCTCTTGGATTTGTTTTAGCATATACATTTTCGAAAACTGACATGAATTAGAGTTATTATTTGTTTATTTAGTTTAGGCAGATAAATAAGAAGTTTATTATCAGATAAGGAGAAGGACAGGAGAAGCTCTCTGAAGAGAGAGGGTAACCCTAGATTTATCATTTAAATTCTATCACCACCATGGCCTATCTTGTTGAAATATTGATTGAATTTACATTACATTTATAGATTAACTTAGAAAGAATTGACATCTTTATAATATTTTCTTCCTGTGTAAAGAATACCTCTCCATCCATCTACTTAAGACTTTTTAATGTGTTTCATCAATACAGTCATATATTTCCCCCATATGTGTCTTGTCTTTGTCAGCATATCCTTCAATATTTAATAGTGTTTATTGCCATTTTTATAGCATCTTTTAAAGTCAGGTTTTCAAAAGCAGTTCTTCCTAACCAGAAGGACCACTTTAGAGTTTCGTATATTGATCTTGTATCCAGAAACCTTATGGGTGGTAGTGGTGCGACCATGTGCATCACATTTCTATGTCTTTGTATGTTCTTTGTATTGTAGACAACCCTTGTATTCTAGGACAACCCTCCAGGGCCATGACTAAATTCGGTTTTCTAGTATGTTGCAACTGTCAGAGGGCAAAAGGCTTATGCAGAGCAGGCTATTTTGGCCTTGAAACCTAGACCAGTTGTATCTGTGTCAATCAACCCTGCTTTGTGTGCTTTTGCTTAATTTATCTCATGCTGATTCTCTTCACTAAGTTTCAGATTCTTTTGAGTTTGAGCTCCACTGAGTGCTCAAAACTATAAAATTACTATCCAGGCAGGTTTTTGTAACTCTCCATGGTGCTTATCTCAGTACTTAATGCAAAGTGCTCCAAGCTAGGAAAAACCCGGTGTTTACTGATGAAAAGACGACCTTCTAGTAATTAACCCATTGTAGCTGCATTTTTCACTTGGCCCTTGGGAAGCTAAGACCTGGGTTTGTGATCAAAGGTAGCACATTCCCTTGTGTTAACTTTTTTTCTTTCTGTGCACTCCCCTTAGTCATACAACCCCACCCATTCAGCCTTTATAACTTGTTTTTAATTATTCATTCTACTCCTATTTTAATGCTAGTTTTATTGCTTGCATGCTTCAGTGGAAGCCACGTCAAGTCCTTTTGCAGATAGCTGGAATTTAAATTCTCAGTAAAATGAGAAATATTCGATACATGTTGACTGGATGGAGATGATGAAGACTTTATTGTCGATGGCGATTTTCCAAAATCATGAGCATAGAAAAATAATTCTGATGTTTTAGCGTCTTTGTTTATAAGGAAACCTTTTTATACTCAGTACTGTACTGAATTGGGGGTGTGTGTGTGTGCGTGTGTCCGATTTTTATTTGAATTTCTGCTAGTAAATCAAAAAGCATTTCCCAACCTTCTAGCACGCTCGGCAATACCCTGCACCCATAACCGTTCAATATAATATTCTATAGTCTATAGTCATGAGCCGGCGCGCTCATGAACAGTTGGGTTTTCAGGTTGCGCTGACTCAATCTGATTTTTTAAAAAATCGCAGCTGGAGCGCCCGCGTTCTCCGGGTGATTCCAGCAACCCCTCCCAGGGCGCGTCCCGCGGGGCTGGGTCCCCGGGCGGCCCAACCGGGCCGGTCCCGGCTCGGGCGGCCCGACTCGGCCGCGGCGGAGGGGAGCGGGCGCCCCCGGCCCGGCTTCCCGCCGCTCGTCCCGCCCCGTGGGAGGCGCCCCTCGCGCGGCGGGGACGGGCCGGGAGGCTCCGCGGCGGGCGGGGCGCGCTCACCCTCGCGCGTCTCGGTTCCGACCGCGCCGGGACCGGCCGCCTCGGGCGGGCGATGTTCTGCGAACCGACAATGACGCCCCGGCCGCCCCTCCCGGCCGCGCCGCCCGCGGGCGTCGGACCCCGCCCCGCGCCCCCCGCGCCCCCCGCGCCCCCCGCGCCGCCGAGCCGGTGCGCCTACAGGGCGGATCGGCCGGCGGGCGGGCGCGGCTGCCGCCCACCGCCGCCCTTCTGGGGTCCCCCGGGCGGGGACGGCGGGCGCCGGCCTCGTGCACCCGCACCCCGCACCCCCTCACGCGCCCCGGCTTCGGGACCGCCAGGGGGCGCGCTCGCGGCCCCGCCCCGCCCCGGCCCACCCCCGGCCCTCTGCGATTGGCCGGCCGCCCGGGGCCCTGCGCGCCGATTGGCCGGCGCGCCCGTCGGTCCGGCGCCGGGGCGGGCGCGGTGACGCGCGCGGCGGGCCGGGGCGGTGTCCGCGCCGGCGCCCGCGGGCGGAGCTGCGCGACCGCGACGCGGCCAGTCAGACGGCGGCGGTCCCGGGAGGCGCCCGGAGTCCCCGCGCTCCCGCTCGCCGCTCCCGCCGTCCCCGCCGCGGCCTGGATGCGGGCCCGCGCCCCCGGTGATGGGGCTGCCGCGCGGCGCCCTGCGGCTCGCGGCTGAGGCGCGTCGCTGCCCGGCCCCCCGCGCCCCCGCGCGCCGCGCCGCGGCGCCCGCTGACCCGCCCGCCGCCCGCAGCGCTGAGGTGAGCGGCGGGGAGGGCGGCGGTTGGCGGCGGGGAGGCCGGCGGGGCGGGGGCGGGGGCGGGCGCGGGCGGGTCCGGGCGGGGGAGCGCGGGGCCCGGGCGCTGCCCTCCGCGGCGCCGGGCGGGGCGGGGGAGCCCCTCGGGGCCCCGGCGGCCTGGGGGACCCCCGCAGGGCCCCGCGCCGCGCCCCGCTTCCCAGAGCGGCGCCCCGCGGTCAGCCGCCCCGCCGCGGGTCGCGCCCCTGGGCGCTGCGCGCGCTGCAGCCGGCTGGACGCGGCGCGCCCCGGCGTGGGGCCCCCCTTATCCCCGTCCCCCCGCCCGGGGGGGCGGGGCCCCCGGGGCCTCGCCGGGAGCGCGTCGTGCCCTTTGCCGGGGGGCGGAGGGAGGCGGGGGGTCGGAGAGGGGCGCGAGGGAAGGGCCGGGCCGGCTGGACGCGGGCCCGCGCCGAGGGGGCCGGGTGGGCTCCGCGCTCGGCGGCCCGGGAGCGCCCTGGCAGCCATATTGGGAGGATGATCTGACAAATCCTTTAGGAGCCAAGTCCGGTTGCTGGAAGGCACCGAGTGACAGCCCTGGCAGCTTTCAGGGTGACTGGCTGCACCAGAAGCCAAGTGGTGGGGGTTGGGAGGCTGCCGGATCAAGCCAGTCATTGTTCGTGCAACACAAAACATTCCCGGCCACACACCAGCACTGAACTCCCAGATCACTTTTTCTCCTCCGTGAATTGCTAATCGAGCTTCCAGGGAAAAATGCCTTCCAGATTCCGTTCTTGTTGGGGTGCAATACTGTGTTTCTGTCTCATGTGTGGCCAGTGCTAGGGACGCCAGGCCCGCAGGTGCCTGCCTTCCCCGGCACATCTGAGAACTGCAGCGGATGGATGGGTTTTCAAAGTGACTCCACATGCAGAGATGAAGGAAGATGGAGTATTGTGATCGTGGGAGAGGCTTGCAGCAGTGATTCTGCGGCTGCAGGTTTGTCATCTTTGTGGAATCTCGGGGTTGCCGAAATTAGACTGTCAACAGATCCTTTGCGCACATAGCTCTGGCTGTTCCAGGCAGCTGTTCTGCACCGAACATGTTGCTTTGTGTCATAGACGTGTCTGTTTGAGCCAGATGAAAGTAAGGTGATTGGATTTGAATAGCTCTTACGTGATATCATGGTGGGTATTTTATTTAAAGGCTGGCATTTTGTCAACTTAGCTTAGTCATAATAAAAATCTTAGCTCGTGTTCTCTAAGGGAGGGGATGCTTTCTAATTAGCTTGATGTGGCTGTGGGATTATAAGGTGAGTGGAGCTGCTGCATGCTGGTAAAGGGTATAGGGGGTGAAGGGTGCACACACACGTTGGCATTGCGGAGCAGACCTGGAGAGGATCAGTAACCAGACTCAGCCTGGGCCCTGGGGTCTGCTCTGGCGGGGAGTGCTGTGCTGCCTTCTGTGTGCCTTTTGTTTATTCAAACTGCATCTCTCAGTGAATCAATGCGTATAACTTCTTAGGTTTAGGTTGACCTACTTAAACATTTCAGTGAGGATTTTCTAGGAGATCCACCACTTTTTTTATTTCTCATTAAGCTTGCCTTTTAGAATTTGGTTGCATCAAAAATGGCTTCAACAGAAACTAGTGGGTTTGTGGGTTTGTTTCTTGTTTGCTTCCCTGGGTGGGCAGAAACAAGTGGTTGTTTTTGGTTTTTAGTATTAGAGTATGAGAATTATTACCCCAGTTAAGAAATATTTCTAAGTTTAAATTTTTACAGTTATTAATAAAAAGTTTTGAAGAATTGTGGTTAAATATAATTTCATCATTTGGTAGAATCAGAGTTCCCGGAACAGAAAGGAGCCAACATTCGCCTGAGCCCAGGTCAAGGAATTTAAGGGTAGTTAGTTCCAAAGGAAGTTCAGTAAAGTGATTTGAATCTGAAGCGTAGGCAAAATGTTATCAATCTCTACAGCTCTGCTCTGATGAATATTTTCCCAAAACTTATCCAATTCAGTAGTTTCTAAGGCTTATAATAGCCTTTTTCCTTTTTAAGACCAGATATAGATGCAGTTTTCTTTTTTCTCTTTGCCACTTTGAATGTGTGCAGGGAATAAACTCCCCAGAAGAGCTGACACACTCCCTCCAAGGCCAAAGCTTCCTGGCCGGTTCCTCTGCTGGGCTTTGGGTGCATCGTCAAGGGCACACTGGGCTGGCCCCGGCCTGATTGTCAGTAGGCCCCTTTCCAGGCTGCTGCTCTCCGCAGGTCTGTCCAGAAGTGAACGTGCCTTTGGTATTGGAAAGTGACGGAATATCCCTTTAGAGGGCTCTGGAAAGTGTCATTCTGTCGGCAAGGTGGCCTTGTTGGGAGAGGCTGGTGAATTTCTGGGGTCCATAAAAGAGTGGACATTTTGAACTTTTTTTCACGCGGCTCATCAGGATGGAAGAGAAACCCGGCAGATGTGATTGTGGTAGGAAAAGCAGCCGCAGAAGCTGAGCTGGGCCCCTCTTTCAGTTGGACGTTTTGGTTCGTGGCTCATTACCCATTAAACGAGGTGATTCACTTGCGTGCATGTTGCTGCGTTCATTACCGGTGAAGTGCGAGTGCAGATCAGTTCTTCACCATCAAGGAACTTGCGCTTCATCATTTGTGTCAAGTCATAGAAAGGCGAGCGTCACTCCAGCTTTCTGTTTCCTTCCGCCTGGGCGCTGCCGCCTGCGCTGAGGCTGCGTCCCTGGCTCAGACGAGACCCTTCCCCTTTGCTCTGCCCTGCGGTGCTAGTTATTAATGTCCCGTTGCCACTTCTCTGATTGTTTTGTGGTGGTTTGCGTAGGTGTTTTAAATCACAAGATTGTAAATATCTATCTGATAGATTTTTAAATATTTTTATATTTAATGCCACCTTGTTTACGCAGAAGCATTTCATTCGGCTGTGCCCGCCACTCGATGGCTTGGAGACTTGGTTCTCCTTTCCTTCTGCGTTGCTGACATCATCCTGGCAGATGCCAACGTGGAAACAATAACAAAACAGCAACAATGGTACAAGGACTCACAGTGAGCTGACTATGTGTCAGCTCTTTGTGGGCGCTTTACATTCATTCCCCAGTTTACTTCTTTCGGCCACCCTAGCAAATAGATACTGTGAGCCCCACTGTAAGGAGGGAGAGGCTGAGCCAGAGCTCAAGTTACGCCCCCACGGTCACTAATAGTCGTCAGTAACCCCTGTGCTCACCTCCCTTTGTCACGTCACGGAATCTAGAACCTTAAAATTCCTGACTTCAGCTCCAGCCAACACGGGCTTCACTTTGTTCCAGGAGCTCAGTATTGCAGCCACAGCACCCAGGGTGTGTCCCCTTCAGACCTGTCTGTGGGTCTGAAATTTACATTCAGATCTTACACGCTGATCACATCTATGGGGGTCACTCTCACGTCTCTGTGTGTTCTCCCACCTGAGTTTCTTAGTCCAGCCCAAGTATCGGCCTCACCGGATTTTACTTCCTGTGACTTCTGGGGCACATTGTTCCCGCTGTGTTCTCACGAGCTCTTGCGGTTTTTATTCTGTATTGTTCTGCAGGACCCACCGTGTGGATGCCAGCCTCCGTCACTCCCACGTTCCACACCCTGCGGGTCGGGTCGGGGGGCAGGCTCCGCGGTGGGAGGCTGAGCTCGCCTGCGGCTGTCTCCGCAGTTCTGCTCAATTCCTTCCCCTTCTCCACAGCGGCTTTTCTAAAATCTTGACCGCCGTCCTCAAGCTTCCCCATTGCCTCGTGCTTGGCACAAAACCTGGCCTGCCCCTCCTCTGAAGAAAGGCATGAACTCCCTCCGCTTCCTCTGGACGCACAGGCTTCTCTGCCGTCTTCGGCCTCTTTCCTCCAGGTTCTGAGGCCCGTCTTCTGAATGTCACTCTCTTGTGCCCTCTGGGGACTTGCTGTATTGGTTACACTTCTCCCCCTGTCACTCGCCCCCCCCCCCCCCCCCCCGCGGTCCCTGGAGCCGCCAGCCCCGCCGGCCCGCCTGTGCTTCTTCTCTATGTCTGCTTGGGACTCTCTTCCCCTGAAATCTGCCCGACCAGCTCCTTCACCTCCTCCGAGCCTTTGTTTGCTTCGCCTCACCATCTCAACAGGCCCACCTGTGCACCTGGGCCGCTCTCACCCCTCCGCCCCCCAACTTTGCTGAACTTTCCCTTCCTCACATGCCTACATCATGTCGGTCGCATCCGCTCATTCGGCCTGACTTGCTGCCCCTGGGCCCTGCTCCCCGCTAGAACGCAAGCGCCTCCACAGCAAGGGTGTCTGTCTGTCCCTTCCTCTGCTTTAGCCCAGACTCTTGGGGCTGCCTGTCACATACAGTTGCCTGGTAAATAGCTGCGCAGAGTGTACAGAAACAAGCAAGTCTTGTCTATCAAAAGGGGCCGAGAAGAAGAAAAATCCCTCCTCCACCCCTTTCCTCTCGTTTCTGCCCCCACAGCCAGGTTCTGGAAGCAGCACGGACGCTTGCCTTTCCACTTTCTTGCTCCTAATCATTCCCTAACGCCAAAGACACTTCAGTGTGGCTGCCCCTCCCCCACTTCCCTGGCATCACTCTCGCCCTGGTTTCCAGCCTTAATTGCTGCAACCAGGGAGCATGCCTCACGCCTCTGCAGGACGAGAGTATTGCTCACCTCCCGCCCTCCCGGACTTCCTCCCTCTCAGAACTTGGCGTCTGTTTTGGTGGAGCTGGTTTCGGGGCTCCTGGGCCTCCTGCTTCTCTGGCCACACAACTATCAAGCTCATTTGATACAAGTTTTTTTGTAACTTTGAAAGGTTTATTTTGTTTGTTTCTAGGAACTGAATTTTGATTACATAACATTTCCAATGTTCCATAAATCATAGACTACTTATTTATAATTTATACCACTTACTGCTTCTAAAAAGTATTTGAACAATTTACTACAAATACGAAATATATAGTGAGGCTATTAAAATACAAGTAAGAAACAAAAACTATGTAACAGGAGGAAAAAGTAAATATAAAGTGCAGCAATTTGTATAATGTAGTTACTGTAATTTAGTTTGAAACCTTTGGATGTTAAGGCAGAAAGGGAGAGAGAAATTATATACTTTTCATTCTGGTAAAAGAAAGCCTAATGGTTCGTCAAAAGAAACCTTTTTTGTGGGCCTCCCTGGTGACCTAGGGGTTAAGTCTCGGTGCTATCACCTCTATGGCCTGGGTTTGATGCCCTTTCAGGAAGGTGACCCAGCAGGCCTCTCCTGTCTCACCAGCAGTGTATTTCAGTACATCTGCCTGTTCTGCTCCCCACTCTGTCTCTGGGGAATCCTCTCACCCCCTCCCCATCCTGCATCTCTGGCCTACACCCCAACTCTTCTATGCAAAAATAAATAAAGTCTTTAAAATAAATAAAAAATAAAATTAAAAACAAGAGATAGAAACCTTTTTTCCTGTTAATGAAATCTAAAGAAATTGTAAGAGAAAGTGCTCTAGGCATCCTGATACCAGGATGTGCGAGCTAAGTGTTTTCAACAGGTCTTTATGGGAAGAAGTGTTCTTCAAACACCTCCCTCCTGCCCCCCCTTTTTTTTAAAGTACTCTACCTGCTTCCCAAACTGAGAATATACCATTTAAATATAACTAAGTCTTTTCTCTGAAGGTGATGACTAAATTGGTTCAGGTATGTAACTTTTCGGATGAAGCTGAATCTGAGTGTCCCAGCAGAAAGCCCATCCTTTAACCTGGTGAGAGCCTGGAATGCTCTGATTCTGTGTTGTCATCAAAAACACACCTATTAACTCTGGCACCAGTCTGTCATGTGGCAGGAGTGGCACAGTGTTGACCTGCATTCTTGCCACATAGTGAGCTCTGCCTCTCAGGCACCTAGCTGCAGAATGGAAGAGCCTTGACTCATCCTGAGTTTGAATTAGCCTCTGATGGGAGCCATTCCCGCCTCCCAGCTGAGCTGAGCATGCTAGTCAGTCCTTCCTGTGAGATGCTGTCATCCGCTCTGACAATAGAACTTCCATGGAATGTTGGCATTTGAGTGACAGAATTCCTGACACATCTGCCAAAATAGGAGATGGAATATAACTTCAGGCATTAGAACTAATTGACTTATTGGTAGAGTTTAGCTTTGACCATCCAATTTGAAAGGAAAGAAAAGAAAAAGGAAAACAAGAATCCACACTGGTGCAGTGGAAGCCCTGCATCACAGGAGCTGTTGTTTCTTGATGTACCTTTCTGAGAAATCAGTTGTCACCAGTGGAAAAGAGCATCCCTGGTTTCTTAATTGCAGTGGCAGAAGGACATGTGTCTAGTAGATCTGAAAATCGTATCACATTGTCTTAGATAGAGATTAAAAAGGAACAGTTGGGAAATGACTGAGCTAGTTTAGCTCCACTTGAGATGAAAATCTGATCCTCAGATGATTGTACACTGTGATTTTTTAAAAAATATTTATTATTGCATGTATGAGCTGGGGTGTAGGCCAGAGGTGCGGGTGTGTGTGTGTGTGAGAGAGAGGATTCCCCAGAGACAGAGTGGGGAGCAGAACAAGCACATCTACTGAAACACAGTGCTGAGGGGAGCAGCGGGGAGTCAGGAGAGGTCCACCGTGCCATGTGGGTAGCTCCCTGGCTGGGGATTGAACTCGTGCTGCAGTGGCTGCGGGCAGCTTCACAGTGCTGTGTCTTCACCTCTTGCGCCACCAGGGAGGCCCCCCCCCCTGATTTATTATTATTATTCTTTTACCTTTTCACTCTGATTCTTGATCCCGGGTAGATGCGGCGAAGCTTTTCTAATACTGAATTCACTTTGGGCTTTCAGAGGTTGGCTCATGGCGGACAGGTCATTAAAATACAAAAATTAATTCTTACCCATGAAGATAATTTTTTCAATATAGCTGTTGTCAGTGACACAAGTTTGGGTCCTAAAACCTGCTTGGGCTTCAAGGAAAGTGTTAGGTTGAGGAGGTAAAACTTGCAATATCAAGGGAAATTCCATAGCATCTTCAATGGACTCGCCAGCTACATTGGGTGTGCACTCATTCTTTAGAATGGAATTTCACGGAAAAGATGTCCTTTCAACAGACTGCTTGTTGATGTCATAACTTTGCTGCTGTGTAGTAAATCATGCATATAGTAAATTAAAATGACTGTATTAAATTTAGTATATAAAAAATCAGTGTATGGGGGTTATATGAACTACTGCTATAACACAAGATGGAGAGAAATAAGTAGAAAAACAGGGAAACCACACAGAACAGGAAAAGACGGTATGACTTTGGGTTCTGAACAGGGGCCAGCAAGGAAAGTGTGACCTAACGTTTCCTGTTTCATAATGACATTTGACCCTGCCCATGAAAGACATGACTTAGGTTGAGAAGGGAGTTGGGATCGCAGGGAATGCGTGTTTGGCTTAGTAAGGGGTGCTTGGTGGAGAAGGAGGCTTAAGGTGATACCAGAAGAGCTTGGATAATGGGGGTCCTGGAATTTTGAGGTTGTGTTCTGAGGCCGTGGAAGCGGTGGAAGGTTTTTAAGGAGAGGAAATGATATGAACTGACTTGTTTTAGAAATAAAATCCTGACCATTCTCTATAGACAGCGGCTGTGACAAATCACACCAACCAAAAAACTGACATTACTTTGTTCTCGGTTCTTTACCTTGCTGAAAAGTCAGTTTGAGAATTAGTCTCCTTCTTAGCTCCTAATAGCCCAGGGTACTTCTGAGGGTGAGTGAGAATTGCGCAAGATCAAACTTAAACAATTGGGCAAAAATTTAGAAAAATTCAAATGAATTATACCTGTTTCATTATTCCTTTAATGTTGGTGCGTGCTTCTGGAATTTTTGCTCCATTCCGCTTCCCTAATGCTTCTGATTGTATGTCATAGGGAAGGAAGCTGGTCACAGGAACAGTCTAGAACTGGGGCTGTGTAAAAGGCTTAAAAGGATGTGCAGCCTCTCCTCCCGCCTTTCTTCCTTTGCTTCTTCAAAACTTGGAAAATGGATTTTCCTGTTAATTATAAGCAGCATTGCTTTCCTATAACTTCCTGGAATATTTTGTAATTACTGTTTCTCACTGGACTTTAAACTTGATTTCAGATTTATTCAGTATTTTTTTAAAGGATCAGAGAGTTTTGAAGCTGTAATTCTTTGACGCCCATGTTATAAAAAGATACAGTTTGTAGTAGTAGGGAAGCAACGAAGTAACTCCTGTAGTCCATTGTTGTTTCCTATCAGTGGGGAAGATGGTTGTAGTTTATTTGTTTATTTTATATCCAAAGGGCAGGTTTATTATAAAAAGGGAGAGAAGAATCAAAGACACTTGCAGAGACACAAGCCTGCGGAAAAGCTGCCCCTAAAAGGGGGGCTGGCAAAGGGAAACACCTGCATAGCCACAGGTGGCGGCAGGGCTGCTGGTGAAGAGAAACACCTGCACAGCCACAGGTGGTGGCAGGGCTGCTGCCCGGTTGTGGTCTTATCAGGAGAGAGTTCATCAGAAAAGAGGTATCTATTTAAATTCAGGTGGCTTTGACATTTTGTTTCCTTTACTTTTGTGTAGAATAACTGGGGTGTAGGCCAGAGGGGCGGGAGGTGGAGGAGGTGGTGAGAGGATTCACCAAAGCACAGGCGGCTCTACTGAAATACACTCATGCTGAGGGGAGCAGCGGGAGACAGGAGAGGTCTGCTGCGCCAGGTGGGTCAAAGCTTCTGGCCTGGGATTGAACTCAGGCCGTAGTGGTGATAGTGCTGAGACTCAACCCCTAGGCCACCAGGGAGGCCCCAGGGTCAGGAGGTTTGGGGAAAGTAAATTTAAAATGTATATATGACTTCCAAAAACATTTTAGCTTTTTTAATCAGGAAGAAATTAAAAATTAATTTTATCCCTTTTTCTTTTGGAGCAACTTATATTTTTTATTAATGCCATTCAGACATAAGTTTGTTGACACACAGTAACCAGGAAGTCAACCAATGTATTTTAACTACTGCGTTCAAGAGTCTGTGCTGCAGGGGACTTGGGGCTCTGTCATTATTCTCTGTGGCAGAGAGGGGAAAAGTAAACAACTTACAGTGTCCTGGGTCAGGTCAGTGAGTTGAGAAGTATTTAGTGGTGAAGCAGTTGCATCTGGTTTGGTAGGTGTGGAGAATCCGTGGAGGCCTTCAAGATGGTAGCTCTGGAGATAGAAGGCTCTAGAGGCACTCCCTGGCGCTGATAGGAGGGGAGGAAAGACACAGTGGGTAGAAGGAGCCTTGGAACAAAGGACAGAAAAACATGAGCTGCTTTCCGGAAGCCCCTGGTGGGTGGTTGTTGAGGAATGTGGATGGGAGGCTGTGTTTGGGGCTCCAGCGCGTGTCTGGCAGAGCTCACTGGGTGCTGGGGGGCCTCCAGACTTCGCTTGGCCAACAGCAGAGAACAGGGCTTTTAAGGGGCCGGTGCTGTGAGCTGACATGTGCTCAGGCTGGTGCATCCTGGCAGTGCTGGGGGGCGGGGGTGGGGGCAGAGGAAGGGGCCGTGTGTTGTGGTGCCCTTGAGGCTGGAGGAAGACCAGAGGCCGAGAAGTCTTGGGTCAGATGTATTAAGGGTCTGACAGGGATGGTGGTGTGGAAATGGAGGGATTTTACGGGAAGAAGCCGTAAAATTAATGAGACGGAGAGAAGAGCATGTTTTGGGGCCTGTGTGAGAACAGGAGGATGACGAGAACATGAAAAGAAATTTTAAAAAGAGGCAGAAGAGCTCATGTGGTCCTGGGCCATGAAGAAATCTTTGGCTTCAGTTTTCAGCGAGAGGCGCTGGCAGGCCCTGTCTGTTGAAAGCATGTGTGTGGGACTCCATATTCTGAGTTTGACTGTCTCTTGCATGTCATTTAAATAGCTCTTTGCTCCCCACATGCATTGTGAACTGGCCGGTAGGCCCGAGGCTTGACCACTCAGGTGGGAGGGGACAGGAACACTTGAGTTGGTGGTGCCTGTCTGGGCACAGCAGGAGGCAGAGGCCTGGCTGTCCCTGGTAGCGACCCTGAGAGTAAGCCTTGGCTCAGGGCTTGTTGCCTCATCCACATAGCATCAAGCTGGTCCACACAGCCTCAAGCTCGCACTACAGCCAGCCAGGGCCAGTTGCTGCCAAGTGCCTTTCTCTCTGCAGCCTGGAAAATGGCGATCTCCTATTTTTGTCACCTCTTCTGCATTTATTAAGCTGGAATGTTTCTGTAAAGAACTCACTCTCCTGACTACTTCGCTATCCTGGGATGTGGCTTATACAGGATCTCTGCAGATGATGTGTTCTCTGTTGTCTTATTTGTCAGTTTTCATAATAATGATGTTTTAAAAGGTATTATGGACTTGTGACTTGATACATGGTTGCTTTTCCATTCATTTTCAGTGTCTGTCTATTCTGATTATCTTTGTCCAGTGGGGCTCCTTTAAGTTGGCATCTGTGTCTTTTTGCCCCGACCTTACTTATCTTTCTTAGGGTCCTTGCTTGTAGGCACACGAAATGTCTCAGAATCATTTTGAAATTTCTTGCTGGGATTTGGTATTAACCATTTTTCCAAGTTCAAAGCGATGTGTGAGGGTCTGGGATTTTCACAATAGCTGTTCAAGAACCATGCAGGATGGATGCAGCCACGTAAGATGGTGGCAGTAGGCTCGCACGGTGTGCTTGGACTGGAAGTTGTGTAGGAAATTCCCCCCATTCCAGGAATATGTGGGTACTTTAAGAGAGGTAAAACAAAGTGGCCCATCAAATAGACACAAAACAAAAATCGTCATTATGCCGCTGGTAGGGGAGAAACCGCTAGTAGGCGTAAAGACGTTGGGTAGGAAAGGCGCTTGACAAAAGCATAACAGAAAGTGCTTGAGTTTGGAAGTGGAATAGGAAGGCTGCTGCTGCGCCAGGGCTAAGCAGTTCCATAAAGCAGGGTTTTCAGCTGGAGATTTGCTAGGTCATCTTTGGAAAATGGAAAACAGCAAAACCCAAAAAATCCATTTATGGAGCCTGTCTCGGGACTGTTGAGCACTGCTCTACTCCGGGGATGTCTGTGCTCATTTGCTTTACAAAAGACCCCTGTGGGATTCTGTTTCGGGCAACCCTCTTTAAGGACTAAGGGATTAAAAGTAGCCGCTCAGACATTGCTAGTGCAGTTATGCCGGGCAGGAGCGACTAAGGCCAAGGATGGGGAAAAGCAGTGGAAAGGAGAGGAAGGAAAGGATGGAAAAAATACAAATTTGTCTTAAACATTTTCATATGGTATTGCATTAATATTGTTAACATTCATAGAAGGATTCAAAGAGAAGCTGACCCCTAGATGTGTGTCTGAGGCCAGATAGAAATGGGAAGATGGGCAGAGATTGCTGGTTTGGGGGAGGAGATGATGGTGTTAGGGGGAAAGGATGTCCTGAGCTAATTCCTTGCGGGCTTTGTGGACCCCACCCCCACCCCAGACCAAAGCCATCAGGACATTGGGAAAGACGAATCCCGTCACCACCCAAGGGAAGGTGGCTGGGACCTGAGGGTGGAGTTCAGCAGCCAGGGTTGGTATAAAAACCAAATACGTGGGCCTTGGGGGGCTCGCGCTCTCCCTCACCCCCTGGCTTCCCGGCTTCTGGCTCGTGGCCAGCTCTCAGCGCCATTTGGGATTCCAGCCATTTGGGATTCCAGATCGGCGGATCGGGTAGGATGCATTTAAGACTTTGTCTCCCGCTTTTCTCCCTGAGCTGTCCATTTCCTCACTTGCCCTTCCCTGGTCAATAAACCTTTTATGAACCTTTCGTGTGTGCCCGCAGTGGAGGAGTGAGAAGTCCTTTTAAGCGCATGGGGGAGGACCCACAGTCAGGCACCCCGTTTTGTATTGGGGCTGCCCTATAACAGTGGGACATGTTGAGCATTGAGATGACAACTGTGGTATCAGGTGATGATCGGTCTCCAGGGGCTTGAAAGGTGTTCTGTGTCCTGCTTTTTCTGAAAACTTTATTCACTTTTTGGGAACGTACTCATCGAGTCATACATAAGTCATGCTGTTATAGGGCAACCCCGATATTGAACGGGTTGCCTGGCTGTGGGTCCTCACCCGTGCGCTTACAAGGGACTTATGAATACTCCACTACAGGCACACACAAAAGGTTCATAAAAGGTTTATTTACAAGGGAAAAGGAAATAAGGAAAATGTACAACTCAGGGAGAAAATAGGGAAATAAAGTCTTTAATGTGTCCTACCCGATCCAATGACCTGGAAACCCAAAAAGCACTCTCCGAGCTGGCCGGACGCTGCGAGCTGGCAGAGAGTCAAAATGGGGGGAACCCTTCAAAGCCCACGGGTCTGGCTTTATACCACCCTGGCTGCTGAACCCCACCCTCAGGTCCCAGCCACCTTCCCTTGGGTGGTGATGGGATTTGGAGTTCCCAGTGTCTTTGGCTTTGGCCTGGGGTGGGGGTGGAGTCCACAAAGCCTATATGGAATCAGCTTTAGGACATCCTTTCCCCCTAATAATACTGTTTTGATTGCACAAGCTAATAACTTAAGCTTTCATTTGATAAATGTGATCACAATAAAAAATAATCATCTGTTTAAAATAAAATGAGAAACAGACTGGGGAAAGCATTATGTCGAGTATAAAATGTTAATATCAGTAAATACTGTATTTGTTGAAACAAAAAAGTCAGTAAGCCAGACAGAAGACTTGAAAAGATAATTCTCATGCCTGGAAAATACAATTCATTCATTCATTTCTTCAATAAACATCTACTGAGGGCCTCTCTGGTGGCACAGGGGTTAAAGTCTCAGCCCTATCAAGCTATTGCCAGCCACTGTGGCATGAGTTTGATCCCCTGCCAGGGAGCTGACCCACATGGCGCAGCAAACTGCTCCTGTCTTGCACACTGTGCCCCTCAGCAGTGTATTTCAGTGGATCTGCCTGTTCTGCTCCCCACTCTGTCTCTGGTGTATCCTCTCATACACACACACCCCCTCCCCCCCACACCTCTGGCCTGTACCCCAGTTCTTGTATGCATAAATAAATAAAAATCTTTCAAAAAAACAAAACATCCACTGAGCTCTTTGATCAGCCCCTGTTCTGAGTGCTGACAGGCGAGATCTCTGAGGTCTCAGATCACCTCTTGTTACAGGGCAGGGAGAGGGGCAGCCCAAACCCCGCAAACCTGCCTATTCTAAATGGGCTCTGCCATCTGCCGCATCAACACAAAACATAGGAGACTTTAATGGGAAGGAACTTTAATAAAACTAGGAAACAATACAGGAAAGGCAAAGAGTCTAGTTTCTAAATGAAGCACCCAAAGTGACCCGTCCCCTCGTGGGTAAAAGTCCATCCATATGGGATCGGCCCAGAGCAAGGTCCCAAAGCCTGCCACAAGTCTAAAGCATCTTCCAGTGGGGACCCTCAGAAAAGGGTCAGAAACAACCAGACAAGCCCGGAAGGAAAAGAGCAAAATCAACATCAAGATAAAAGCTGCCATTGTCACCTCCCCATGGGTCTCCCCCACATCTGTGTTACCCAGTCCACCACCAAAAGACAAGCACAGTTTCTTCACGTGTCTCTAGGCTCCATGCGCCTCCTCCAGGTCTCCTGGCTCCTTCCTCAGTCTCTTCTGCAGCTTCTCTCCCTGCTCAGCTCCACCCTCCCTTGGGTGGGGCAGGGAACCTCCCCCTTTCCTGGGCACCACCCTGTTACAATCTGAGAGATGACTATACTGTCCCAGACACAAGGATTTCAAATGATTGTGGTGCTGGTAAGGATATACGCTAGGACAGTGAGGTGTGGAGAGTGGCTTTTTTGTTTTTTTAAGATTTATTAATGCATATAAGAACAGGGGTACAGGCCAGAGGTGCGGGGTGTGAGAGGATTCACCAGAGACAGAGTGGGGAGCAGAACAGGCAGACGTAACAAAATACACTGCTGAGGGGAACAGCAGGCAAGACAGGAGAGGTCTGCTGCGCCATGTGGGTAGCTCCCTGGCTGGGGATCGAACTCTAGCTGACGAGGATGCATATAGCTTCGTAGGTTGTGCCTTAACCCCCTGCACCACCAGGGAGGCCCAGCTTTTTTGTTTTTATTTATTTTGACTTTTCCAAGGGAAAGCCTTCATTGGTTGGTAGTTGTGTAGCTGGAGCCTAGAAAGATCTTTTGTTTTTTGTGGAAATTACTGAATGTTTTTTCCTCCCTTTTCCCACAAGATAGTGTTCATTTTGTTCTTCTGGGAGGGAAAGTTCCTCTGAAAAATGTTCACATTTTTTGTTGTGGCTTCATTATTCAGTGACTCGTCCCAATTTGATTCTGCCATGTCACTGACAGATCAGAGAAGAGATGCTGGGTCACCAGGTCGCCAGGCCGGGCACTGGGTGACTTTAGCTGCAGCCACACACAAATGCAAAGGTTCCTGGAAGGAGGCAGCTGGAGCTTATCTCTGTCCTTTGTTATTTAATTGTAGATGGGAAACCAAATGTTTAAACTAATTAAAGTTTAGAAAGTTCAGTGCATTTCTTTAAAGCAACATAATGAGTAGTTTTGCGAATGGAAAGTTAACTGTGTGAGGAATGCTCTTTAACAAGGAAACATTTTGTGTTTTTCCATATGTTACTGAAGATTGATCCAGAAAAAGAGGGCAGTGATGCCTGTTACTTTGTCCTGACATATATATTTGAGATGAAATGTGGGAACTTTCCAAGTTTGATAAAAAAGTAATGGGGGCCTCCCTGGTGACGCAGCGGTTGAGCGCTGGGTTGCGAAGCTGTCCGCGGTCTCTGCGGCACCGGTTCGATCCCCGGCTGCTCCCCGGCCACCGGAGGAGGGTCCCGCATGGCGTGCAGGCCTCTCCTGCCGCCCACTGCTCCCCTCAGCAGTGTGCTTCGGTCCTTCTGCCTGCTCTGCTCCCCACTCTGGCTCTGGTGAATTCTCTCACCCTCCCGTGCTTCTGACTGTACCCAGTGCTTGTATAAATAAATAAATCTTTTTTAAAAAAAAGTAATGGGCTGGGAAAACAAGTTTAATTTTTTTAAATTTCCTGTAGTTGATAACTTACTGTTGAATATACAAGATTTATAGGGAAGATTTAAAGCAGTGGACCCAGACATAGTGCTAAGATAGAAGGTGGTAATAAGTAGCTTTTATGCTCATTTTTAAAAATTCTAACTACCTTTAAAAATTTTTTTCTTTTTAGAGGAAACTTGGATATAACTTCAAAAGAAGGTTTGATTCTTTATCTCCGGACTGCGTCAACATAACAAGCCCCTCAGGATGTCGGGAGCCTCAGTGAAGGTGGCTGTCCGCGTGCGGCCCTTCAATTCTCGGGAGACCAGCAAAGAGTCCAAATGCATCATCCAGATGCAAGGCAACTCAACCAGTGAGTCCCTCCCTTCTTGCTGTGACTAGAACAAATGATGATTTGGTTGTTAACACTTCGAATTTTGCAATTCTGAATGACCTACTGCATACTTTCTCTGTGGTATTTGCTATAGCATAATTAAAAATGTGTACTGTTTTATTCTTTACAGCTGAAAAATCTCTGAAAACTGTACATGTGCTATTAAGTCGAAATCTTAATGATAACAAAGGTGAAAGCGGTGATTTATACAAAGTAATGACTTGGAATATACCTGTCTTGGCCCCAGGGTTGATTATTTTTCTTGATTTTAAGTAGCACTTGAACTTGCCAAGAGGATCTTAAAAGTTGCTCTCTTTCCTCATGATGGTTCTTTGAGTTGAATAACAGATGCAGATATAATAGATCTTAAACTTGTGAGTTATTGATAAGATTACCAGTTATTATTTCCTAGCTTATTTTATAGAGTCACTAAGTTGAAAATGACTTACGCTGGTTTCTTTGGTACCTGCACTGATAATTACCTGATAAGAATTGGTAGGCATATTATTACTTAGAGTCATAGTAGGTTTTACCATCACGAACTCTTTTCAACTTTGTGATAAAGTAGAATTGTCATTTTTCCGGAAAGAAGTTAATGGTGAATTGTTGGGGAGACCCTTCTGATTTGTGCTGATTTGTAGTTAGGGTTTGCACAGTATTGAACTGAATATTTAGCCAAATGGATCTAGCTAATCCTCTCTATTTCATTCCAGTTTTCGTGTTTGTGCTGCCTACATGAGCATATTAAAGTCTGACTATTGATAGTTTATTTCTGTGGAAAATACATTTAATTGTAACTTAATTTGAAGGGATTTTTGCTTATTGGCATGTGCCTCTAAATTTGCTGATATATATCATGCGTTTTTTCTTTTTTTTTTTTCTCTCTTTAATTTTATTATGGTAACAGTGGTTTACAACACTGTACATGGGTTAGGGGTACAGGGTCATATCTCTTGAGATGCATATCACCACCCCACACCCACTCCACAGTCTTCCACAGCCCATGGGCCACTCTACTGTCCACTCTCCATGTTCTGCTCCACCTCTGGAAGCCTTAATTCTACAGGCAGATTTCTAGACTTTGTTATTGGTTTGGTTTTGACTTACCCTTAGTTTTTGTCTCTTTATAATCCACTTTTTAAAAAGAGATTTATTGGGCCTCCCCGGTGGTGCAGTGGTTGAGCGCTGGGTTGCGAAGCTGCCTGCGGCCTCTGCAGCGCCGGTTCGATCCCCAGCTGCTCCCCGGCCACCAGAAGAGGGTCCCACATGGCGCGCAGACCTCTCCTGCCGCCCGCTGCTCCCCTCAGCAGTGTACTTCGTTCCTTCTGCCTGCTCTGCTCCCTGCTCTGGCTCTGGTGAATTCTCTCACCTTCCCGCGCTTCTGACTGTACCCAGTGCTTATATAAATAAATAAATAATAAATAAATAAATAAATAAATAAATAAATAAATCTTGAAAAAATAAAGAATCTAATTGTGAAAAAAAAAAAAAAAGAGATTTATTTATTTGTGCATACAAGAGCTGGGGTGTAGACCAGAGGTGTGGGGGAGGGGAGAGTAGGTGAGAGGATTCACTAGAGCCAGAGTGGGGAGCAGAACAGGCATATGTACTGAAATACACTGCTGAGGGGAGCAGCCGGTGAGACAGGAGAGGTCTGCTGTGCTCTTGGGTCACCTCCCTGGCTGGCCGGGGATCAAACTCATACTGCAGTAGCTGCAGATAGCTTCATAATGTTGCGTCTTAACCCTTTGCACCACCAGGGAGGCCCCGATGTGTGAGGTTTTCTTCTAGAGATTAAGCAGCAACATCTTCTAAGATAGTTTTTTCCCTTTTGCTCAGCTGCACAGTATAGGTAATAGCTTATTTTTTAGTCTTGACCACACTGTATATTTTAAATAACTGGATAGTATAATTCATGTTTATAATGAATTATTGTTTCCTTCGTGATCTTAGCATGAAAGAATGTGCATTAAGTCGAAAGGGCCTTCCTCATTAGCAGGAATCTAGGTGTGCGGTGGTGTGCTGAGTACTAAAAAAAATGAACGCATCTCCAGGAGAACATACTGTCAGAGCATGTGGTAAAATTAAAGGTGTCTGGCCCTACTCCTGGGTTTCTGCAGTTTTGGACAGTTATGAGAAATAGATGTGGTCCTGTCTGATTTTGAAGCTATTTTTCAGTCATCTGAATGAAAGCTCAGTAAGAGATTATTGATGGTGAATGTTTGGTGTTTGAACTCAGTTTCTGAGACATGGAGCTCCCTTGCTGACCTTATTATTTTGATTACATAGAAAATAATGTCAATTTAGGGAAAAATAGGAGTTTGTGAGTTTCATTTATCCATTCTTGCTCATCTCCAGAACTGAAAATGTTGATATTTTTGGATGAAATATTAAAGGAGAAATGCCGGGCCTCCCCGGTGGCGCAGCAGTTGAGCGCTGGGTTGCGAAGCTGCCCGCGGCCTCTGTGGCGCCGGTTCGATCCCCGGCTGCTCCCTGGCCGCTGGAGGAGGGTCCCACATGGCGTGCAGACCTCTCCTGCCGCCCGCTGCTCCCCTCAGCAGTGTACTTCGGTCCTTCTGCCTGCTCTGCTCCCCGCTCTGGCTCTGGTGAATTCTCTCACCCTCCCACGCTTCTGACTGTACCCAGTGCTTGTATAAACAAAATAAACAAACAAACCAGCAAACAAATAAATAAAGCATGCCTCTATAAAAAAAAAAATAATAAAAAATAAAAAATAAAGGAGAAATGCCTGGTTTTTATTAAAAGAAATTAATACTTTGGTTAGAATAGCTAATACTTTGCTATGGCTCACAGGGTTTGGAATAATTTGGCTTCCTGCGAAGGGTGTTCTTGGAAAGCTAATTATCTAATTTTATGAGAAACTTTTCCTGTAGAAATTTTGGCAATTTTGGTTTTCTATTAAAGTTTTCTGTTTCTGTTTAATGTGGCAGCTTCTTAGTTATTTAACTATGTAGTACAAATAATTTTGAAGTGGAAGATTTTCAGTGAGCCACTTGTTATGTTTAGAAAGTATTAGTGGCTTGTTTTTTTTAGGGAAAAAAAAAACACTGACATTAAGATCTAGAGAGAGCGTGCATTTCGAACCTAAAATTGTTTTAAAAAAATTAAATGAATTCGCTACAGCAAAATTTTTGTTACACAAAAATACATGAAGCCATATATGTTAGCTGCATTAAAAGGCAGCTATGTGAGGGCCTCCCCGGTGGCGCAGCGGTTGAGTGCTGGGTTGCGAAGCTGCACGCAGAGCCTCTGTGGTGCCGGTTCGATCCCCGGCTGCTCCCCGGCCACCAGAGGAGGGTCCCACATGGCGCGCAGACCTCTCCTGCCGCCCGCTGCTCCCCTCAGCAGTGTGCTTCGGTCCTTCTGCCTGCTCTGCTCCCCGCTCTGGCTCTGGTGAATTCTCTCACCCTCCCGCGCTTCTGACTGTACCCAGTGCATGTATAAACAAAAAACAAACAAACAAATAAATAAATAAAAAAAAAACATGCCTCTATTAAAAAAAAAAAAAAGGCAGCTATGTGAGTGGCCTCCCTGGCAGTGCAGGGGTTCAGGTCTCAGCACTATCAAGCTATCACCAGCCGCTGCATCCTGAGTTCGATCCCTGGCCAGGGAGGTAACCCACATGGCGCAGCAGACCTCGCCTGTTTCCCTGCTGCTCCCCTCAGCAGTGTATTTCAGTAGATCTACCTGTTCTGCTTGCCACTCTGTCTCTGGTGAATCCTCTCAGACCCCACCCCTGTACTTCTGGCCTACACCCCAGTTCTTGTACACATAAATAAATAAAAATAAATCTTAAAAAAAAAAGCAGCTATGGGGCGAGTCTGGGCTGTTGCTCACAGAGATTATAGCTGATTGCAGATGGAATGCAGTGGAATGTTCCTGCTATGAGGTCTTTCCTGATAATGTAGAAGAGGGTGAAGGGGTACTTGGTACATATTAGTTATCAGACAAGTTAATTTTGCTTTACCTTTCTCTTGTCATGTGCTATACCATTTTCTTCCTGAATGTTTGTTCAAATATATACAAAATAATCATTTCTGTAAATGTTTTTGAAATGCATCAGTGCAAAATGAGACTGGGGTCTCTGGAGGGCCTGGCTTGGCTAAGTCCCAATTTTTTGCAGCCAGTAGTGGCATATTCCCCCCCTTCCTGGACCAGCTTTCCCTGCAGACTTGCAGAGGCTGAGTCCCTGGCGTGTGCCTGGCAGCAGCTCTGCTCCAGTGAGCTCCGCAGTGTGATGTCCTTACTCAAGGGGAAAAGGCAAAGGAAGACAGCTTACCAGCTGTCCACACGGGTCTGCCCACCCTCACCCCTTTCCAGGTCATCGTGTTGGGCACCGTTATTCCACGTACCGATACGTGATATAAGGCACTCACATGTATAACTTAAAAATGCCCTTCATTCTGAAAACAAAAGCAGCCAAATTATTAGGAAATACATAAAGCACAAAGCAGAACAAAATCACTTCCAGCCTCACCACTCAGAGTTGCCATTGAATCTTTGTGTTTTCCTCTCACCTTGTAATATATTAACCTTGTTATATAATTGGGATATTACATACTGTTTTGTAACTTGCTTTTTGAAATCTAAAATCTTAATGTTAAGTATTTTCTATATAACTTCTAGTGATGATATACAATTTTTTAATATGGATATATCAGATTTGATTTTGTTGTTTTTTTCCTTATGTGACACTCTAACATTCTTGAAGAGAAATGTCTGTGTACATTTCTGGATAATTTTCTGAGCAAAAAATCTTTCGAGGTATGATTAATTGAGTGAAGATACTCACATTTTATTAAAAATATTTACAGGAAGTAGTATCTCTAATAGGTATATTTTATGTTATAGGCAGATTATTTCGGTGTAATTACAGATTTTAATATTCAGAATAAACATTAGAAACCTAGAGTGTCTCTAAATACTGATCATTTAAAATTGCATAGTGATCTAGCTAGATGCAGCAGCTCAAATAGCCCCCTCATGCAGAAAGGGGGTTGCATAGAGTTGGATGGTTAGAAAATGGATGGTTAGGAAATTACTGAAAATATGTAAAGATGGATTGAAAGGACTTTAAGAATATGTAGTTCATACTTAAATTATTTCCTATTTTAACTATACAGTATTATTATATTATTATTATTATTATTATTATTATTATTATTGCAGTTAATGCAAAGGCTGACCCTGGTTAAGCCCACCTGCTTATTTTTACCTGGAAGACAAATAGAAGTGGACTTTTTCATTAAGTCATACGACTTAATGAATCATATCATTCATTAATATCTTTAAGCAATAGACAGGGCCTCACCGTGTGAGTGCTCTGCTTCAATAATAAACATGTCTTATCTTGTTCTAGTTTATTTTCATTGCCTTAATATACAAAACTTTCACAGCTCTCTACCACTCATTAGAATGGCACTGCTTGACTGGCTTTTACTAATAAGGGACAGTTAGCTGTGAGGACAGGACTGTTTTGGTCTTTTCTCAGAACCTAGCCTAGTGACTTTATTTAATAAACATTCAGTGAATGAGTAGATGAATCAATGAATATTGAGTGAGATCTGAAAATGTATACAGAAAAGGGTCTATACCTGAGCACAAAGCTTATAAAATAGTTGTAAAATATCCACTCTTATTTATCAACAGTTCATTAATTTATTGAGTAAAATCTTTAATATTCCTTCACAACATGATTTTAACGGCCATGTAGTAATCTAGTTTATTCTGGAACCATCCTTCGCTGGTCCCCCATTATCAGACACTGGAGCCACTTCTGAGGATTGCAGTGAAGGAGAGTGTCAGCCCCATAGGGCGGGGCCAGAAATTGTTTCTGGAAGACTTTATGCTGCTGTTGGCATCTCTACCTGCCTGTCTAATATTTCATACTGGACATGCCCTAAATTAAATTTCTGATAATATCCTCTTCCTGTTCTGCCCCCTTGCATTCTCCCCCAACTCAGCAATGGCAGCATTCTTTGTAATTTAGGACAAGACACCCTGTAATCACCCCCGACACCTCTCTGCTCTGTCCAGTCCATCAGAAAGTCCAGAATCTGACCACCTTTACCCCCCTGCACAGGCCTCCTCGGTATCCTGGCCTCAGGCCTTGTCCCCAGGCCATCCATTCTCAGCAGACCATCCCTCACAGAGCGGAGCTGTGCTGAGCTTTTGCTCTGAATTCTGACATGGCTTCCACTTCACCCAGAATAAACGCGGGAGCACATCACTGCCTCTCCTTCCCTCTACCAGACCTGCTGTCTCCCTGATTCCCTGTTTGATGGAGTGTCAGGTACATCCCCCACGTCTTAAGTTTTCTTCAGGAACTTGATCTTAGTGCTCTGGAGTGTTCTATTTATGAATTGATCATTTTTGACCCACCCTTTGTTTTTTGTTTGTTTTTAAAGATTTATTTATGCACACAAGAGCTGGGGTACAGGCCAGAGGTGCAGGGGGGTGAGAGGATTCACCAGAGACAGAGTGGGGAGCAGAACAGGCAGATTGACTGAAATACACTGCTGAGGGGAGCAGCGGGTGAGACAGGAGAGGTCTGCTGCACCATGTGGGTTGCTCCCTGGCTGGCCGGGCATCAAACTCGTGCTGCAGTGGCTGTCTTCATAGGCTGCGTCTTAACCCTTGCGCCGCCAGGGAGGCCCTGACCCACCCTCTGTTGCTAGGCTCTTGAGCCTTAGGTTCTTCATTGAGCAAGTTGGGTATCACTAGGCCTGCCAAGCCGAGGCCCCCAGTGGTTGTGAGGCATGGGACCTGCTGTACTGAGGACGAGGTGCTCTAATGTTTATGGGTCATTTGGCACTGACTTGTTTTCGGTGGGAATCTAAGTTGAAAGGCAGTAGCCGTTGAACCTGCATCGGAGTAGGCCTTTCGTGTTGTGTATTCAGAACTGCATAGTGGATCATCAAAACGTCTTTGGTTACCTCAGTTTTCATGTCTGTATCCCCAAGCAGCAAAGAATCATGTAGGAAACAATCCTTTTTCTTTGCTACTATGTATCTTACATTCCTAATCTTTTGAAGTTGCCTTAATTAATACCCACTCTGGGGGCCTCCCCTGGTGGCGCAGTGGTTGAGCGCTGGCCTGTGAAGCTGCCCCCAGCCTCTGCGGTGCCTGTTAGATCCCCAGCCGCCAGTGAGGGTCCCACATGGCGCGCAGACCTCACCTGCTGCGCCTGTTGCTCCCCTCAGCAGTGTACTTCGTCCGTCTGCCTGTCCTGTTCCCCGCTCTGGCTCTGGTGAATTCTCTCACCCTCCCACACTTCTGACTGCACCCAGTGCTTGTATAAATAAATAAATAAATCTTTTAAAAAAATACCCACTCTGGGCTACATGTGGCCTTCAGATAGGCATTTGTGTTTTCCACAGAGAAAGTGGGCATGTTCATTAAAAAAAAAAAAAAAAAAAAGCGGGCCTCCCTTGTGGCGCAGGCAGTTGAGCACAGCCCTGTGAAGCTGTCCGCAGCCTCTGCAGTGCGGGTTCGATCTCAGCCAGCTGGGGAGATACCCACATGGTGCAGCAGACCACCCCTGTCTCACCTACTGCTCCCCTCAGCAGTGTTTCAGTCAGTCTGCCTGTTCTGTTCCCCGCTCTGTCTCTGGTGAGTCCTCTTACCTTCCTGCACATCTGTCCTGTACCCCGGTTCTTGTATGCATGAATGAATAACTCTTTTTTTAAAAAATGCCTCTTTTGCTGTTCTCTGAATGTCTTGGAGCTCATTTTGGTAAGTCCACGCCAGCACCATGTCACCGATGGCTTTTTTGGTGGTTGCCAGTGAGGTGGTAATGCGGGGCTGGAGCTGGGGCTGGCCCGGCTGGAGGGATTGAGAGACCATGGGAGGGACCGCAGCTTCTGCTCATGTGGTGACCAAGTGGGTCTTTGTAGACTTCATTTTGGAAGTGTATCGAGATTTGTGCTGATGCTCTGAAAGCACTCCTGGTGGCTGGAAACGACTCTTTGCTGTTTCGGGAGGAAGGCTGCGTGCACAGGTGGCTGGAATAAGAAACATGAAGTCCGGTTCTGTGAGCGCCGGTAGGGAATTGGGTTTCTGTTATTCAGCAAGCAGAGCTGGGAGGCTTTCGGGAAGTTTTTAGTCTTGTCTGGGATCAATAACCATCGTGGTGCAATGACTGTGAGGAAAGCTTGGAGGACAGACGTCGGAATGCAGAGGGGTAGTCAGGAGAGGAGGGAGCGTCTGGGACATTGTTCTGGTCTGAGTCCGAGAGTTTTTGTAACTGAAAATAGTCGAGGAATCAGAATGGGTGAAGGGAAAACAAAAGCTTCCTTTACTTTAGATTGCCTTTTAGTGGGAAAAATTAAAAAAACCCAAACCACATTCGTCATCCCCAGCAACAGCAGTAGGCACTTAAAGACACTTAGGGATTTTAACTCACTCAGTCCACACAGAAGCCAGTCCCCACAGAAGCCTGTGGCAGGTGCTCTTGCTTCCCCCCCCCCCCGTCAGACCACGGCATACATACGGCTGACTCACTGGGCTCACCCGCCTAGGAATTGGGACACCCAGAAAATGAACCCTTGCTGTCTGGCTCCAGAGCAGAGTCCTCACTCAACTGTCAGATTAAAGTTTGTCTCACCTTTCTGCCGTGGACGCCTCCCAGTGAGCTCTATTATCCCCTCCTCTGCCGTCGTGTCCAGGTCCGAGTCTCCAAGGAGCCGGCACAGCTGCGAAGTTCTTCATGCAGGTTTTGGCGTCTGGGAAGCCACTCAGAGCAACAGGAAGGCTCCCAGACTGCGTGGTGGGGAGAGAGCCTCACGCTGCGCCCCAGAGGCTTTGGGGCCGTCCTTAGGCCACCTTGGAGGAGGCGGCAGCAGCTGGGAACACAAGGCTGTGGAAGGTGGATGCTGAAGTTGTGGAACCAAGAGGGCGTGTCAGGAGAAGGTTCTCCAAGGCCCGTGGCCGCTTCACTGGGAGTTTTGCTGGCGGCCTTTAAGAAGTCACTGAAGAACAACACCTGAGGCGACTTGGAGCAGCAGGGGAAAGTGAGGTGATTGAAATCGTGCAGATCTCGGCGTAGCAAGGAGAGAGGCTCTGCTTTTGGAACCTTGGATGACCGTGACTGTAGAATGAGTGCCCCCGGAAATGCCACACTGAGGAGCACCACAGGGGGGTCAGGCCGCCCCCTCTGAGCAAGAGATGGGCGGGCCTCTGTCCAGCTGGAGGGGGCGGCGTGGGTCTGGAGAGTTTGATGGTTTTGGGGGGAATGACAGCTTTGTCATGGCGGAAACTACACTGGTCGAGGCGGCTTTGGTGGCAGCACGGTGGTGGAGGTGGGGTAAGTGTGGTGGCTGGCATGGATTGGTAATGATGGAAGCCGTTTGAGCAAATGCAAGAATCAATTTCAAATTTTGGACCCTTGAAAGGAGGAAACTTAAGAGGCAGAAGCTCTGGCCCTAGGGGTTGAGGCCAGTGCTTTGCCGAACCTCGGAACCAAGGTGGCTATGGTGACTTGGGCAGCAGCTGTAGCCGTGACGGTGCTTGGCAGGCGAGGAGAGCCAGGGACGTACAGGGTACAGCAGCCGAGCCCCGTGGTGGCAGGGCCTCGGCGCTGCAGGGAAGACACGCTCTAGGCCTGCTCGTGTGGGCAGACTCGAGGGCTGTGCTTGTGACTCGTTATAACAGGTTATTTAGGTTTCTGTTCTGTGGAACATGCAAAGCATCCCTACAGGGGGTTTTAATGTAGATTTTTGGGGAGGGGCACCAGTCTGCTGTTTGCTAGAAAGTAATAGTCTGATCATGATGCTGAATAAATGTACCGTTTTAAAATAAACTATTTTAACATCTCTTCTGGATACAGAGAAACTGAATAAAAAAGGCATTATTATTATTAATGCCGACATCTTTGGGTCACTTAGAATGAATGAGAGTTAGGCCTTCCTGTTATTCAAATTATTCATATTTGTTCAGGAAGAGCAGAATTGTTGCTAATTGGGAATTTGTTTAATGATGAGTGTAGCTAGCTAGCATGTTTATTTTATATCTAATTGGTGATTCTGTGAAATTACAGCATTGGTAGTTTTTATTTCCCTACTGTATATTTTTAATACTCTGGGATTGTGTATCTAGTGAACACAGAGTATATTTAGCCTGTTTGGTATCTAAATGTGTTGTTTTAAGAGATTAAATAACTTTATGATTGTAGGTGTTTTGCTCCAAATCTACCTTATGGCAGTATGCTTTACACCATTCTTGTATACATTAAGAAATAATATATTTTCCTTTCAAAACCTGTGCTTATATGGGTTTTAGTTTTACAGTTTGGAAATGCAAATGGTGTGCAGGATACTTTCACAGCCATTTTTCTTAATTTTGGATATAGGAAACTTTTGGAAGAGGAAGTTTGCGCTGAAGATGTCACTGGGATTTCTAAGGAGCCTAAACCACTCTGCTAGGAAAGTTAATATAAAGTTACAGTGTTGCCACAATGATAAGTTAATTGTAGTTGTGGGCAAATTCTCTAGTTTGCCAACAACAGTGTAATTGCTACATAGAGGCTTCCAGATATTAGATAAACAAAATTCATTCTAGAGAATAAAAAAAGGCTTTTAAGTACAAACCTTGTTTTGACTGCCTTATTTTCTAGGGTTTAGTGATGAAAACATTTCTGCATCTTTATGTGAAGTAGCAGCTGGAAAGAAGTCAAGGGAAAAAGGGCGTTTGGGGGCACTTTACAGGCTAATTTTGACTTGCGAGGACTCCAGGAAAGAAGTCTTGTAGTTTCATCAATAAACTAAATGAAACATATAGGATCTTTCGTGATTGTCACTTGAATGGCATTTCCGCTTCTTCTGGGGAAGGCCCTCCGGGTCGGCCTTTCCATGCAGGGGCCTGTCCTGTCCCCTCGCTCCTTGACCAGCTCTCCTGAGGTGTAAGGAAAGTCAGCTGCCCGTGCAGAATAAAAAGCTTGAACACAAAAGGGGGAGGAGCAGTGAACACTGTAGGGAGGGTAAGCGTGAGGACATCTTCCCTTTGGATTTGGAAAAAGTAGTCCGCTCTTCAAGTCTGAGTGTCCGTTTCTGATTTCTGAAGGGAGACTGAAGGAAACAGACTTGAAACCAGTCAGATCTGGATGTTGATGGACGGCCAAGGACCGCAGGTGAGGGTGAGCAGATGGAGGAAGTCAGGAGACAGGCAGGGCCCAGAGGTGGTGGTGATAACAGCCAGCAGTGCAGTCACCTGGCCAACCCGGCTCCCGGCTCACTTCCTCCCGGACCCTGCTCTGGGAGCTCGGGACCCCCGGTGCTCCTCCTGACTCCTTCCTTCCTGAGGGCCGTTCTCCGTCTTCCTCACCTCCCCATGTGACATATTTGCCAGGACTTTGCTTTTCCCGTTTATCTCTGTCCCCAGAGTGACTTCATCCAGGCTCCGGGCTCTAAATGCCATTGAGGGGCCGAGGACTCCTAGATTAACCTCTCCCCTGGGACCTCTCCATACACCCCAGACCTGCCACCCAGCTCTCCCTCTGCGTGAAGGCTGAGGAAGTACCTCAAGTGTGCCATTTCCTCCACAGGCCTTGTTCTCCCTTCCCTGCCCTCCTGGAGTGGCTCATTCTTACCCATTCTTTTGGTGTCTCAAACCAAAAAGACTGGAATCACTCTTGCATTCTTTTTCTTATAGGTCCCTATAATCCGTCAGTAAATCCTGTTATCTGTTTACAGTCTGCCTTGAATCCCGTTACATTTTGCCATGTCCGCTCTAGTCCAAGTCAGCACTGCGGCACCTCTTGCCCTTCTGCTTCTGCTCTCGTTCCTTGTGGTCCCCAGAGTCATCTGGCTTAAAATCCTTGTAGGCTTGTCACTTTTAGAATAAAACCCAAATTCCTCACCTGTCCACGAGGCCCCCAGCATTTGGCCCGTGACTATCTGATTTCACATCTCATCTCCTGTCATCCTGGCTACCTGGTGGCCTTGCTGTTCCTTAAATGCCGTTCAGGCCCCTGATCAAATGTCACCTTTCCAGAGGAAGCCACGTGGCCACTCTTACCTCAATAGCCACCTCTGTCACCAGCCTGTTTTATTTCCCCATTCTTACTTTTCTTCCCGGGGTGATACTATGATCATCGGACTTCCTGATGAGAATGCACACTCCTTGAGGGCACAGGCTTGTTTTCACAAGATGCCTTCAGGCCTGCGCCATGGATAGTCATTCAGATAATTTGTTAATGAAGAATGTTTTGAACCTTTATTTTGTACTGGGCACAAAGCAACTCTTGCTATGTATTAGTCTTTCATCCTCACAGTATTTCTGTAAAGTTAGGCAATAGCATTGCACCCATTTTGCAAATAAGAAAACCGAGTCTTACGGAGACTTAGAGTTTATGTACCCACGCTGTCGTGGACCCTAGGATATTACTGGATAGTTAGCACAGGGTTAGAGCAAAGTGTCTGCAGCGTTCTATTTCTTTCATTGCTGAAAGCCTTGAAACTGTCTCCCAGTTTTCTAGGTCGACTCATGTTTTGATCATTGAATGTTGGGTCCATTTATAAGACTTTGGAGTTCACTTACAGGTCAAGAGACACAATGCTTTTGATACAGGAATGGACCTTTCTCTCTCCCACTGCCACCACCTGCTGGGGCTCCCAGATCCCTAGTGCCAGCAGCTGTCACCTAAATGGCAAACTGAAGTTCCTAAGCGTCTGCAGTTGCCATGACATCCTATGTTATGGTCTCCACTATCTCACCGCGCCTTCCTCCAGTCCAGCCTCCGTAGGGTAGCTGTGACATGTCAAGAAGTCCCCCCAGCACTAGATTATATGGGGAGCCCCACACCAGGAACTGAGTATAAAGACCAGCTGACATGAGGAGTCTATGTTGGTCATCTGAGTGACCAAATGCATATTTTTCTTATCAATCAAAGCATTTGCCATGACCTTGGTGATGGGCCTATTCAGTGAGTGAGCGTCACTCGCTGTAGAGCCCGTCTAAGGTTCTTGGCAAGTGGACAGCCCCCTCCTTGGGAGAAACACTGGCTTTTCTCCAGGCCCCCAAGGGCTGTTCCCTTGGGTGTAGACTCTGTGCATCTGTGCACGCAGGGCCGCCTGTGCTGTCTCATGGCGAGCCTTGGCCTGCAAGAGTAAATAGAATACAACTGAATACATCAGTGCAACAGAGTGCAAGTAAGTCCATGCAGGGCACCAACCTAACAGTAAAAAGACAAGATTATTAGCACCAGCAGATGATTCACCACATCTACTGATGAAGGCGCTGCTCATGCGAGGGGGATCCACTCACGGCATCTGTCACACGCCAGGAGCCGTCAGGCTTCCTGGCCTTCTCTGGCTGTGGTGTCGACCGACCACAAGCCACACACCACATCCACCCCCAGGATGCACTCACTCGTGGATTGACGATTCTGTACTCTTTGGGGGTAATCACCCAATCCTCAGGGTTGCTGCCTGCTGCCATTCCAACACTCGGCTTTCATAGCCACCCACGCGACCCCACACTCAGGCCAACCCTTTGCACATGCACATGGGTGGGACCGTGGTCCCCTCTTTGGCTTCACCACCAGTCACATTCCCCACTCCCGCCCCCCAAGGATGGGTCCTCAGCTCCTCAATGAATAGGGCATCACTCACAGGTGATTTTAAGAGACTCACTGGCCTTGAGCATACTTAGGCTGCTTAGCAGCCACTCAGGCTTCACAATTTCAGCACCAGCTTTTGCCTTTCTAAGTTGGCTTTTTGATACATCTCCTCTGCCTGGCTGCAGAGAACTTGGCGAGGGCTCCTCACTCAGCCAATCCTGGGCTCTTCTTATGCCTGCCCCTTCCTCTACTCTGGCCATTGCCTCTCTGGGCTGTGGCCTGGGAGTGCTGGGCAGTGCACAGGTTGCTTTTGGCCACTGAGGCCCACCGGCCATGCCTTGGTTTTCATCTCCTGGGGTTTACAAATGATACATCCACCCCCAGGGCCCCCAAAATATAACATCAACCTGCCAAAGTTCCTCCGCCTTCTGGCGGGATGGCTATCCAAGTCCATCAGTTTTTTCCTTGCGTCAGCACTGGGTGAGCTCCGGATGCTGAATTGTGGTCCTCTTTCTTCCCCTACGATTCTGCTGCCTCAGGGGTCGTGGGCTGGTCCTCATGGGCCATCTCCTCCTCACCTGAGGTCTCGTCCCTCAGTTCCCGGACCTTGTCCACCTCCTGTGCTCTGCAGCGTCTTTAGCTCTTCCCACAGCTCCTGGACTCTGGTCACTACCTGTGCTGCCATGGCGCCTCCAGCGTTGTCACAGGCTCACGGTCTGCTCAGTCCCTCCTGAAGTCTTCGGAGGGCTCCATACCCGTCTGCATGGAATCATCCTGCCAGCTACACCACTTTGTAGGGGCAGGAAGGCACAGAGCAGTATCACTATGATCCGGGCAGACGGGTAAAGGAGAATCCTGGAGCCCTCAGTGGCTTTTCAGGCTTTTATTGAGCTTTTTACACCATATGTAGTGCGGCACCCGGGTACACAGCAGGCGGCAGGCTGGGGGCTGGGAGGCTGGCAGGCCTCCCAGTCTTCACTGGGAGTCTTCACTCTTTCTGGGCTCTCTAGCGTTCTCTCGTGGGCTCTGTTCTCTGCTTCTCCTTTGTTGCTCTGCTGCTTCGCCACTCTCTCGTTCTGCTGGCATCCCCATGACACCGCCCTTATAAGCCTAGTCTCTCAGCCCAGGTGCACCCACTTACACATACCCCACACCCCACTCCAGGTGCCCGCCATCATGTAGGATTGCAGGGATCTATCATTAATGCTAATGGCAGGAGGGCAGAAAATCCTGATAATTTTCACTTACCCTACACACCCTGTGAAACTTTCTGTCTGGGTGGCTTTGAGGCTAATGACTGAAGAGCTCAAGTTGACCCAAATCTGAGCTGTCCAGGATCACCCTGCATGTTCTTTTACTTTTGTTTTATCTATTACAGACAGTGATAACCAGGGGGGTGTGTATTTAGCATGTTACTATTCTGAGTTTTCTAACACAGCCAGTGAGCCAGCTTCCTGGGAGTCAGGCCTGCTGCCATCTCCAAATTCTACTGATAACTTTTACTTTTAGTCATTGATTACAGATAGAGCAGGAGTTTCATGCCACGGGGGTCATTCCCTGCCTTTTCACCCTTTCACTTCCCAAACCATGAATTTCCATCACCCTGGGTCATTCTAGCAAATCCAGCTTCTCTGACACCAACCAAATAGGGTGTCTAGACCCAGTTGCAATATGTGTGTGTGTGTGGTGTGTGTGGGTGGGGTGTGGGTGGGAGAGGGTGGGGGAGGGTTGTGGCTTTCCTCATACCAACAAGCATTTCTCAGCCCCCAGGAAGGGGTCAGAGAATTCAACTCAGTTCTGGCACCATCTCCTGCATGGAGAGGGCATTAGATTCCACAGCTGAAGGATTTAGTCTATAATTGCCCTGCATTTAGGGTGCTAATCGCAAGCCCAGGCGATTATTTGTGTTTCTGACCAACTGGCTACAGATTGGCTAGTTGGCTTCCCCTTAGACTTCAGTGCCAGTCGAAATCCCAGGTTGGTGTTTCCACTGTAGACCAAGTCAGCACAAGTGTGTCCAAGTCAGAAGCACAGGACTTCTGAGAGGCTGGCTAGAAACCAGAGGTGCCCGGGTCCCCTCCTCAGGTTCAATTAATTTGCTAGACCAATTGGCAGAACTCAGGAAATTCATTTACTCACTAGGTCACCAAATTATTACAAAGATATAAGCTCAGGAAAAGCCAGATGGGAGAGTGCATGGAGCAAGGTTTGGGGGAAGGGCATGCCCCATCCATGCCCTCTCCAGGTACACCATTCTCCCCACTCTCCATGTGCTCACTGTAGGATAAGTAAAGTATCAGGCTTTTCTGCCATCCCGCCATTAGGATTGATGATGGATCCCTGTGGTCCCAAATGCATGCCTGATGGCGGGCACCTGGAGTAGGGTGTGGGCATATGTAGATGGGATACACCTGGGCTAAGATGGGGCTTATAATGGCAGTGTCACAAGGACGCCAGCAGAGCAGAGTCAGAGAGAAAAAGGAAGAACAGAGCGAAAGGAACCAGCAGAGAAGTAGAGGCCATGAGAGAACGCCAGAGGACCCAGAAAGAGTAAAGCTACGCTGGGGGCTGGGAGGCCTGCCAGCCTCCTGCCCTCTCACCCCTAATCCCCCACCCCGCGCACCCCTGCCTGCCATGTACCTGGTAAACTCCCAATAAAACCCTGAAAAAGCTACTGTAAGGGGCTGGACTGGACACAGTGCAGGTTTTCCGATCCCATGCAGACCGGGTAAAGGAGGAGTCAGAGTCCTCAGTAGTTTTTTTGCAGGTCTTTTATTGGGGTTCACCAGGCATATGGCAGGCAGGGGTGCTGGCTGGGGGGCTGGGAGGCTGGCAGGCCTCCCAGCCCCCAGCAAGTCTTCACTCTATCTGGACTCTCTGGCGTTCGTTCTGCTGCTTCTCGGCTTCAGCTTCGGCTTCGGCTTCTACTGCTACTGCTACTGCTACTGCTACTGCTACTGCTACTGCTACTGCTACTGCTACTGCTACTGCTGCTGCTGCTGCTGCTGCTGCTGCTGTCCCCCCGTGATGCCGCCCTTAAAAAAAAGCACAGTCTTAGCTCAGCTGAATCCCATCTACCTATGCCCACACCCTATTCCAGGTGCCCGCCATCAGGCATGCATTCAGGACAAGGATCCATCATCTATCCTGATGGCGGAAGGGCAGAAAAGCCTGATATTTTCTTTACCCTACAGTCCACCCCCTCAGGGTTTTCTGCCATACAGTCTATACACATATATACAGTTTTCTAAGCAAACAAACAATGCAGCCATGGCCCACAAAAACAAATACATCAAAATATAAAAATACAATATAACAAAATACAACAGAACACAAATAAGTCCAGGCAGGGCCCTAACCTAGCGCAAAAGACAATTATTGGTACCAGCAGATGAGCCACCAAATCTGCTGCCGAAGGCACTGCTCCTACGAGGGAGGGGAAATCACACACGGCATCTGCTATAACATACCAGGAGCCGTCAGGCTTCCTGGCCTTCTCTGGCTGTAGTCTCGGCTACAAGGCACACACAGCATCCACCCCCAGGATGCACTAGCACTGGGATTGGCAATTTTATTCTGTTGGGGGTAATCGCCAACCCTCAGGGTTTCTGTCTGCAGTCGCTCCAACACTTGGCCTTCATGGCCACCCATGCGACTCGCAGACCCCTGCACTCAGGCCAACCCACTGCACAATCACATGAGTCGGGGATCCAAACTCTGCATTCGGCTTGGGCTCCACCCAAGCCACGCTCCCCACCCACGTCCCCCAAGGACAGATTCCTCAGCTCCTCACCCTCACTCAAGATGAGCAGGGCATCACCCACAGGTGATTTTACGAGACTCACAGGGCTTCAGCATACCCAGGCTGCTTAACAGCCACTCAGGGCTTCTCAACTTAGCATCAGCACCAGCTTTTGCTTTCTTAGTTGGCTTTTCTCCTCCACCTGGCTGCTGGGCATAACAGGCTGCTTTTGGCCATCTAGGCCGACTGGCCACCCCAGATTCTCAAAAAAAAAAAAACATAACCTGCCAAGGTCCTCCGCCTTCTGGCAGGATTGTCAGTCCAAGTTTATCAGTCCATGTCCATTGGCCTCTCCCTGCGTCAGCAGCGGCCTGCTGCCTCAGGGGTCAATGGCTGGTCCTTTCCGGTGTCGTTGCCTGGTCCCTCGGGCGTCTCCTCCATGCGAGGTCTCGTCCCACAGCTCCGGACCGTATCCACCTTCTGTGCCGCCATGGCACCTCCAGCGTCATCACAGGCAAACAGTCTGTTCTCCTTAGTCCCTCCAGGTCTTCGGAGGGCTCCAATACCCATCTGCATGGATCTTGCCGACTTACGCCAATTGTAAGGGGCTGGACTGGACACAGTGCAGGTTTTCCGATCCCATGCAGACCGGGTAAAGGAGGAGTCAGAGTCCTCAGTAGTTTTTTTGCAGGTCTTTTATTGGGGTTCACCAGGCATATGGCAGGCAGGGGTGCTGGCTGGGGGGCTGGGAGGCCTGCCAGCCCCCAGCAAGTCTTCACTCTATCTGGACTCTCTGGCGTTCGTTCTGCTGCTTCTCGGCTTCGGCTTCGGCTTCGGCTTCGGCTTCGGCTTCTACTGCTACTGCTGCTGCTGCTGCTGCTGCTGCTGCTGCTGCTGCTGCTGCTGCTGCTGCTGCTGCTGCTGCTGCTGCTGCTGCTGCTGCTGCTGCTGCTGCTGCTGCTGCTGGCGTCCCCCCCCGTGACGCCGCCCTTAAAAAAGCACAGTCTTAGCTCAGCTGAATCCCATCTACCTATGCCCACACCCTATTCCAGGTGCCCGCCATCAGGCATGCATTCAGGACAAGGATCCATCATCTATCCTGATGGCGGAAGGGCAGAAAAGCCTGATATTTTCTTTACCCTACAGCTACTGAGGGCTCCAGGACTCTCTCCTCCCATCCTCAGAGGACCTGTCCTGTGGCCTTCCTGCTGCTGCACTCACCACCCAGAATTTCTCTGAAGCCCCTTCTTTGGGGCTTTTATGGAGGCTTTGTTATATAGGAATGATTGATTAGCTAATTGGCCATTGGCATTTGAATTCAATCTCCAGCCCTCCCCCCTGCCTGGGCATGGTGGAGAGCGTGGGTGGGACTGCAAGTTCTAATCCTCTAATCACACATTTGTTCTCCAGGGCAACCAGCCCCCCACCCTTAGGCTCACCTCATTCACATAACAAAAGACCCTTTATCACTCTCTATACTTTGGAAATTCCAAAGTTTCTTTGAGCCCTGAACCAGAAACTATAAAGACCAAGTATAGGACCTCCCTGGTGGTGCAGGGGTAAAGGACTCAGGGCTATCAAGCTATCAGCCACTGCAGCATGAGGTCAATCCCTGGCCAGGGAGCTACCCACATGGCATGACAGACCTCTCCTGTCTCGCCTGCTGCTCCCCTCAGCAGTGTATTTTAGTAGATCTGCCTGTTCTGCTCCCCCACTCTATTTCTGGTGAATCCTCTCACCCCCAGCACCTCTGGCCTACACCCCAGCTCTTGGACGCATAAGTAAATAAACATAAATTTAAAAAATAATAATTAAAAAATAAAATAGAGACCAAGTTGATATGAGAAATATTTTTGGTCATCTGAATAACCAAATACATATTTTTCTTACACATCATAGTTTGCACCAGCACTTTCTCTCTCTCTCTCTCTCTCTCTCTCTCTCTCTCTCTCTCGTTACACAGTCTGACAGAATTGTTGTTCTAACAATTATAAGTTTGAGTTTAGTTTATTTGCATAAAAACAGTGAGGTGAGTCATTGATACTAAAAATACAGTACTTGATTGGGAATTGTAACAGGGTGGTCCCCAGGAAAGGGGGAGTTCCATGTTCCCTGCCCCACCCAAGGGAGGGTGGAGCTAAGCAGGAAGAGGAGAAGCTGCAGAAGAGACTGAGGAAGGAAGCAGGATGGAGCAAGGAGACCTGGAGGAGGCGCATGGAGCCTAGAGACACGTAAAGAAACTGCGCTCGTCTTTTGGTGGACTGGGTGATACAGATGTGGGTGAGACCCGTGGGGAGGTGACAATGGCAGCTTTTATCTTGATGTTGATTTTGCTCTTTTCCTTCCAGGCTTGTCTGGTTGTTTGTGACCCTTTTCTGTGGGTCCCCACTGGAAGATGTTTTAGACTTGTGGCAGGCTTTGGGGCCTTGCTCTGGGCCGACCCCATATGGATGGAGTTTTACCCACGAGGGGATGGGTAACTTTGGGTGCTTCATTTAGAAACTAGACTCTTTGCCTTACCTGTATTGTTTTCTAGTTTTTATTAAAGTTCCTTCCCATTAAAGTGTCATATGTTTTGTGTTGATGCGGCGGATGGCAGAACCCATTTAGAATAGGCAGGTTGTGGGGGTCTGGGGTGCCCCTCTCCCTGTCCTATAACAGATTGACTTGTAGTTCTAAGTTATTTTGACCTAAAGACCCTTGGGTGCTGTCTGCACAGAGGAAGGCAATGCTGGGGTTTAATTTCTTTCTGAAGATTGGGCTGTGGAGGTGCAAAGAATGGGGACCCCAAGTTGAACTCTTCTTCATTCCTGGGTTGATGAGGCTGGCTTTGCCCACTGGCAGCAGATTTTGCAGAGCTGCTTCCTGGACCTCAAGTCTACGCAGATGGCTTTGCTCTCTTGTCTGCTGGAGCAGGGAAGGGTTTGTTCCCGGGACACTTTGCAGTTTGCACACACCAAGTCAGACTTGACTGACTCAAAAATCACCTCTTTTATATTTGTTTCCTTTTTATATTCTTTGTGTGTTCATGAAGTTACCCCCATGCTCACCTAGTGTGACTCTACCGCCATTTGAATGTATCAGTATGTATTTTGTGTGATTATAAATCTGTCTCTTTCCTTGGCCATAAATTCTAGAAGGGAGGAAATAACTCTTCAGCTTGCCTTTGTACCCTCAGCACAGTGCCTGATAGTCTGTGCTTAATAAGTGTTCTCAGTAAAGGTGCCTAGTGAATTATAGTGCTGTTTAGCTTTTCCTTCCTTAAAATAAGGTGTTGCCAACACTAATGATAAAGGACTGATCACAAAAATCTACAAAGAGCTGATGAGACTCAACAAAAACAAAGAAAATAATCCAGTGAAAAAATGGGCAGAAGAGCTGAAAAGAAACTTCTCTGAAGAGGAAATGCAAATGGCCAACAGGCATATGAAAAAATGTTCAACATCACTTGTAATCAGGGAAATGTAAATCAGAACTACAATGAGGTACCATCTTACACCAGTGAGAATGGCACATATTAAAAAACTAGCAACAAATGTTGGCGAGGGTGTGGAGAAAAAGGAACTCTCCTGCACTGTTGGTGGGAGTGCAAACTGGTCCAACCACTATGGAGAGCTGTGTGGAGATTTCTTGACCTACTAAACATAGAGCTTCCATATGATCCAGCCATTCCACTCCTAGGTATTTACCCAAAGGACACAGAAACATCAATTCCAAAGAGCACCTGCACCCCTATGTTTATAGCAGCACTGTTTACAATAGCTCAGCTTTGGAAACAACCCAAATGCCCAAAAATAGATGACTGGATCAAGAAGATGGGGTACATATACACCATGGAATATTATTCAAAAAAGATAAACACATGCAATTTGCAGCAACATGGATGGCGCTGGAAGGGATCATGCTCAGCGAAATAAGCCAGAAAGAAAAAGAAAAATACCGGATGGTCTCACTCATAGCAGGAATCTAGAAAACTTAAACAAGGGACCAGGAAAAAGAATAACTATAAGAAAGAAAATATCAAAATTGACAAACAACTATGAACCAGAGACACTCTATGGCGGGTGGCGGGCAGGGAAAGGAGGGCTTGGGGTCAAAATAAGGGGGTTGTAATTGTATGGGGAATATAAAAAATAAAATTTAAATTAAAAAATTAAAAAATAAAATATGTGTATATAAAAAAAAGAAAAAGCTGCTATGAACATTGATATATATAAAAAAATAAGGTGTTGAGATCTTTTGCAATAATCCTCCTGAGAAAGGCCAATGTTAACGTGAAAGCTAGCATTATTTCAAACTTGAAGTATTAGTACAGAGGAGATGGGCATGGGAAAGACAAGGCAGAAAGATCAGGAAAAGTGGACTTGTCTGGATGGAGGGCCATTGTACAGTGTTTTGTTGAAGGTGTTTGAGTGATGTGATCATGATTTTCTTTTTTTGTTTGTTTAAAGATTTATTTATTTATTTATACAAGCACTGGGTATAATAAGAAGCATGGGAGGGTGAGAGAATTCACCAGAGCCAGAGCAGGGAACAGAACAGGTAGACGGACGGACTGACGGAGGACACTGCTGAGGGGAGCAGCGGGCGTGGCAGGAGAGGTTTGCGCGCCATGTGGGACCCTCGCCGGTGGCCGGGGATTGAACTGGCACTGCAGAGACTGCAGGCAGCTTCACAGCCCAGTGCTCAACCGCTGCGCCACTGGGGAGGCCCTGGTCATGATTTTCAACAAAGATTCAGCCTGTGCTTTTGAGTCCCCCCTCTCTGTGCTGGATACTGACCCGGGTGCTGAGCCCTGAGCCCTTCTTTTGAACGTACATTTCAGGGGAGCTACTTGGGAAGATGAATGCTGAGAGTATCAGCATTTATTTAAATCTTTTGGTGTTTGTCATATGACTTATGCCCCTTTGGTGTCTATCTAGTGTGTGAGGTCAAGAATCTGTTTCACACCTACACAAGAATCCTTATGCAAGGTAAAAATTTGTTGTTTCTGGAACACTGGAGAAAATTTTGCAGCAACAAATTTCAGTAGCAAGAGATTTTTTGTCTAACATAAGATTCCATATTTCCTGCAAAATATAACTTTAGGGGACAAGTCTAAAGATCCAGAGAAGAGGAATTTCCAACCTTTGTCCACTCTTCTGCCTCCATTGCATTACCTTTGACTTTGCCTTTCCCGGGATCGTTAGCACGTCTCTTTGCCTGCACTTTCAAACCCGGTTGTCTTTCCTTCTGTTTCCTGTTCAACCAAACTGCTGTTTCCTAAAAGTTATACTTCTACTCTCTAGATTGGAATTTACATTCCATTTTCCCCAGAGATCAATATTTCTTTCCAGAAGCTGAAGAAGTTGGCTGCTCAGGGAGAAAAGACTAAGGAAGCAAGTGAGGAGAGAACTACATTCTGTTCACAAATAAGCGTCCCCACCTACGAAGTGTCAGCGCCGCAGGTGATATAGAAAGAGGGGGCGTGCTGTCCCGCCATGAGGAAGTGACACTCTGTAAGGAAAGGAAAACCCCATGTGGGTTTTTCTAGTGTTCTCTGGTCCTGAATGTCTAGCGTGTTTCAGACACTGAAACATGGGGATAGAGCAGTGAATGAAACGCATTCTGGTCTCATGGAACCAACATTCCAGTGAGTCAGGAGAAACCAGCTAGTCTTGAACGCCAGGAAGAAGACTAATGCAGGCTAACTGGTTGGAGAGGAAGTGGGGATCAACTTAGCTAGTCTGGCCAGGAAAGGGCCATCCGACAAGGTGACGCTTGAACTGACCCATGTGAAGTTAGGGAACAGGTCAGATCCCAGGAGCAAAGCGTTCCTGGTAGAGCAGCCAGTGCAAAGGCCCTGAGGTGGGCGGCCTTTTAGTGGGAGGGGTAACTCTGGAGAGGTGGTCAGAGAGGGCGTGGGAGAGGGGCAATTGTAAAGCCCAATGGCGTATGTTCAGTGTTTGATGGGAAGCTATTTGAGGGTTCCCAAGAGGCAGGATTGCTCTGCATTACCTTTAAGAAAGACTGCTGCCTGCACTGTCCAGTGCCAGGGCAAACGGGGAGCCCAGTGAAGAGGCACCTGGTCACCCAGGAGTGAGAAGGTGGTTTGCACCAGGAGGTAATGGTGGTGCTGGGGAGAAGCCATGAGATGCTGGACACATTTCAAAAGTAGAGCTGACAGGGTGGACAGAGGGGCAGAATAAGAGAAGAAAGTCAAAGGTGACTCCACAATCATCTGTGAAAAGTTGCTTGTGGAAGTGGGTCCAGATCTGGAGTGTGCTCAGAGGCCTCCCATGCAGAAGGAGCTTAAAAGCAGCTCAAAAAAAGTGATTTTATAAGAAATAACACAATGTGACATATACAGACATATCTAAGGCAGAGTTATGGTCTCACTCCAGTCCTGAAAAATATGTCTGTAGTCCACCCCCTGCAGAGCGGGTGGTTTGTCCTAGCCAAAGCCAATGGGCTGGTGACCCGTGGCCCGGGGAGGCTGGCTGCTCATGCAGCCGCGTTGACATTGTTGAAGACGTGGTTTTTATGTGGCGCTTACTCCTCAATTACTATAATTCCAGTCTTACCTGCGTGTTTCCTGAGAAACAAATTAGAAGTCCTGCTCATGTCCTGGTGCAGTTGACATTGGTACAAGAATCACTGTGTTAAAGGTGGCCTGTTCTTGCAGCTAATGCAGTTGTCTAGTCTAACTAGAAAGTTGATAAAATGTATCGGTATGTTATCTATATATTGAATGGGTATATACATAATTTCATTTTTCTTTCAATGCCCTGAAAATGGTAAAGAATTTAGTCAAACTGAAATCCACATGACATTTGCAGGACTCCACCTGTACCCCAGAGCTTTGTAGGGAACCCACAAGGCCTGGGCCATGCGCTGAGGATTCCGTCCGTAATAGAGCTGCGGACACGGGTGCCACATCCACAGGACTCCAATGGAGTGCTTTGACTTTGACCAAGAAATCGTATTCTTGTTTTCTGCTTTGGCTAATTTTATCAGCCAGGAGCTTGTCTTCCTTTGCGTCAGAATGCCTGCCAGGCTGCCCAGGCGACTGCGGCCCCTGGGGAGTGAGCTTCCCAGCGGTGGGTGTCTGCTCTTTGGGGTGTGCTCTAAGTTCACGTGCTGGGTCTGCCACCAGCGAGTTCTGGCTCTTTGGGTCAGTGATTTGGCCTCTCCTGATGGTTTCTTTGTCATAAAGTGGAGATGCTAAGCCACCTGCCTGTTGAGTGGCTGTGAGGATTAAATGGGTGCGCACACAGAAAGCTCCCCGCCTGGAGTCAGTGCTCCGCCACGCTGGCTGTTATTTCGGTCTTTGCTTCGGCTACCATCTGTGTGGGAGGCAGTGTTCTTTCTAGAACCTTGTCTCCTTGTCACATGAGTATGTGCAGCGTGAGCTTCTTAATACTCTGTCAGCATTTGAGGTTGGAACATAAATGCGTGGCTGTACCCAGTGGAATCCAGCAGAGCGCGGACTGCGCACCATAGCAACTGTTGCTGTTTGTGTCCTGAGCAGCAGCTGCCCTGGACAGACATATTTTTTAATCCTGATCTCACGATAGCCTGGGGTATGGCCCTGCCTTAGAGACCAGATTGGTTGATGAGTCTGGCCCTTGAAGAGATTTCACGACCACATGTTAGGAAGATTCTATTCCATGTGAAACATGAGATGCTGAAGCTTTGCGTGTATGAGGAGGGAGGAGAGGCCCCACATCTGTCCATTCTGAAGTGCAGTGTGCCTGGAGTGGCCCCGCGAGAAGGCTCTTAACATGGGCAGGGAGAAGGCCTGCTTTCCAGTTTGAAACTCATTTTGCTGTTTATAGCATTCTGCAGTAGCTTGTGATTCCAGTGTGTCCACACACATGCACGTGTGTCCATGTGTACAAGCCTATTTAGTAACCCAGGTGTCAGTTACTATTAGCTGTGGGTGCCAGAAACAAGGCTTTTTCCAGCGAGTGCTTATTACCAGGTGCTTTTCTGAAATAGATAACTAGATCTTTAAAATCTTTGCTTCAAATAGTAGCTAGGTTTATTTAAAAAAATTTCTAATTTTTATTTCTAATGTGTTGAAACATGTCAGGATTTAGGAGGTACCTTGAAATGGTAGCGTTTCTGTTACTATTACTTATCAAGATTTAGCATTTCTAAGTTTCAGTTGCAGACTCTGCAGGATTTAGCCACATAATACTCACCCGGCCCTCGAGGTCTCAGGCTCAGGTCTGAATCCTGGGCACACCCAGTGAAGGGTGTTGCTTCGACTCTCTTCACGTCTGTGTGTAGATGCCTGCTCAAAATATGGGTGCTTTTTGAATTGCCCTAGTAAGAGTCACTGGCTTGAATTGACTGATCTAGATGTTTTGAAGTCACAACATAGCATCTGAAGAACCTGTAACTGGATGATTTGTAAAATTAAAACCTTCTCATCTCCTAGGTATTATTAACCCAAAGAACCCAAAGGAAGCGCCAAAGTCCTTCAGCTTCGACTATTCCTACTGGTCTCACACCTCGGTGAGTGTGCCTGTGGGCCGTGTGAGTGTGCCCATGTGCCCCGTGAGTGTGCCCGTGTGCTGTGAGTGTGCCCACGTGCCATGAGTGTGCCCACGTGCACTGTGAGTGTGCCTGTGTGCTGTGTGAGCGTGCCCATGAGCCGTGTGAGCGTGTCCATGAGCTGTGTGGGAGCGGGAAGAAAGGGAAGGGACATCACCACCTTCTGAGGATGTGAGGCAGAGAGCCCTTGGCACACCCTCGCTCAGAGCAGGATCCGACTCGGGGCGCCGTCCTTGTGCCGGGCAGTGTCTGTTCAGTCATGTCCCGTGTCTCCCGTGCTCTCCCGTGCTGGCGCGGAGAGGTTTTAAACTCCTGACAAAGCCCAGTTGCCAAGGGCAGGGCCCTGAAACAGGGGTGGGAAACGTTCGTCACTGAAAACTGTTTATTGAGAAATAGCCTTATTATCTGGAGCTAGTTAAGAGGAGTGTTTTTATATAGAGACTTGACCTTTGGTCTTTTAGTCTCATTTTCCACTAAAAATTTTTCCCTTGGGGCTCACTATGAACAAAAGGGTGAAACTTAAGGTTATGGAAAATGAAATGTAATCAGGCTAGAAAATTTCATGTAAGTATTTTTATCTCTGACCTTACTGAGTAATAGTGCCCGTGTGTACATGTGTGTTCTTAATGAGAAAAATAAATTGTGTGGAGAGACTTAAAAATTTTTGGCATATTTTAGGGGGCTTCTCACTCTAAAATCTTGTTTGTTATAGAGGTAATGAAACAGCATGGGAAGGAATGTGAGTCGAATGCCACTTGCTTATACTGTCCTTCTTCTGCAGCCTGAAGATCCCTGTTTTGCATCTCAAAACCGTGTGTACAATGACATCGGGAAGGAAATGCTCTTACACGCCTTCGAGGGGTACAATGTCTGCATCTTTGCCTATGGGCAGACTGGCGCTGGCAAGTCTTACACAATGATGGGTAAACAAGAAGAGAGCCAGGCTGGTATCATCCCACAGGTAAAAACAAAACGTCAAAACCTCAGTTCAAATTATTCTTTGTCTTCAGTTGCTTTCACAATTATCATATGTATGTTTATTCGGGGAGTCTCTTATGCAAGGCACAGAGAAAAATAACCTGCCCCACTTCTCTCAGAGGCGCTGAAAGTCCCCTGCAGAAGATAGGGGTGTGCTTGGCTGCTGTGAAGGCGGGAGCTTATCGTTGAATCAAGTCGTTTTAGCTCGTGAACAGTGTCACACGCTCCTTTTCAAAGTGCTGTTGTGAACAGATGCTGTCCTGATGCTGGGGACACCTATGAATGATGTGGGCCTGATTTTTCCCCCAGTTTCATATGTAGATCACCTCTGAAGAAAGTAACTGTTTTTCGCTTTTTATTGCCTCCCTTGGGGATACTATTAGCGTCGTTTAACACTATACTTTTAACTCAAGCACCCTGTGACTTCTCTCTTTTTGAGAGCACTTAGTCCTTTGAGTTGTAGTGTTCCGGAGTGGCGAAGAGCTGCACATTTAAAAGGAACTTCCTTTGTCAATAACAGGAATGCTGTTGGCTTTTATTAGTGATATTTGGAGTTAGTTTTAAAGTATTGTTTTACTATAGGCGTCGGTGATGATCTGTTTTCTGAGAATAAAATACATAAGGGAGCATTAGCTACCTTTTCTAATGGATTATTGGGCTATAGCTTTGAATTCAGCAATGTAATTGAAATGCTTAATTATTAATAAAGATTGGGAAAGTTTCAGGAAAAAATTGAACATGCTAGACTTTTTTTCCTGTAAAAATTGTATTTACTGTAAGATATATTTGGGAATTATCCTTCTTTGTATATAGTAGTAGCTCTCATACTAATTGGAGAAACAGTTGCATCAAGCACAGTTCTAAGGGCTTTATAAATACTGGCTCTTCTAATCCTCATATGAGCCTAAGAAGTAGATGCTGTGGTTACCCCCATTTTACAGATGAGGAAATGGAGCCACAGAGGTCGTGTCACTCCCCAAGTGAGTGGCAGAGCCAGGATTCAGACTCAGGCGAGGCAGGCTGGGGTCTGTGCTTTCGCTCCTCTGGGGCACGTCTTTGGCAGGAAGCGTCAGCAAGTGAGACTGAGCAGTCCCGCCTGGTTCATCCCATCCCGCCATATTGAGTCTCCCTCCTGTGCCTTTGATTGTTTTCTTACTAGAATTCTTATAGGATTACAATGTGTGGTTTTTTCCCCTTGGTAAAATTTTGGAATATTTTAAGACAAAAACTTAGATTTTTAAAAAATGATTACTTACAAACTGTCATTTACAATATACAATATATTTTAAATTCTGTTTAGTTTTCAAGGGAATCACAACCATATACTCCATTTTCCAATGGTATATTGATTGCCTTAATGCTAAAGTATAGCAAGAGAAAATTCAGTAGATGTTCATTGTTCTTATTAAAATGTTGCATTTAAAATAAGTTCAAGGCATAGGAAGAGTGAAATTTTATAGTTTTCCTGATCAAGAAAAATTTATGTTTCCATTAGAAATAGCACTCTGTGCTGGAGGGGCATCTTGTTAAAGGGGCAAATTTTACGGACTCAAAATTAGTCATGAAAATGCATTCATTTACCCCCTGCAAATGCAGTGATTCTCTTTATAGATAAGTAATTATAAATTCATGACACCTATAGTAACTGATAACATAGAGTAACAGAATTTATAATAAGTAATATATATGCAAACCATAGTCTCTTAGTAGTTTTACTGCCATGATAACAGCCGGGACACCACGTCATGGGTTGCTGGCAGGAAGAGTTGAGTTCGCATCAGCTACATGTGCTGGGGCTATGAGCCCGTAAAACAAGCTTCCTCCTCCTCTTCCCCTAAATGCAACTTTTTTCCAAGGTGACATTGTTGAGATGTTAATTGTTGAGGGAGAAAGATTAGATGAGAAGATGAATTAAAAACTGCTTTTATTCATTAACCTTTGGTGCTGATGCTGTTGATATTTTAAGAAAGAGAAAGGGGTCTTGTAACTTAGTGCTTCTCTGACTCACGCTCCCCATGCCTCTCTCATTCTGCTTCTCTAGTTATGTGAAGAACTGTTTGAGAAAATCAATGACAACTGTAATGAAGAAATGTCGTACTCTGTGGAGGTGAGTGCCCTCGGGCCAGCCAGAGCCTGCGTCCTGCCCAGACATCGCATGACACAGGCCCTGTCGTCGTACCAGTTTTGTGCTTTTAGGCTGCTTCTGAGTTTGAGTCTTAATGAATGAATGAGGTTGCAGTTAGTCCTTGTTCTTGTCTTTGACTTTATTTTCAAATAATATATTTAAATTAGTATATTTAAATTGCCAAATAGCCTTTTAGAAATAAAAGCTCACCAGTTTTCAATCCCATTAGGCACCCATTGTTCCCTTGCCAACATTTATTATCTTCAATTTTTAATCTTTGCCACTTGATAAGGGAAAGTGTCTCACTTTTGCTTAAATTAGAAATTTGATGGTTATTGTGGTTGAGCCTGTTGTAAATTATATTATATGCCTGTTTTCATTTGGGGATTGTGAAGAAGAGTCACTGTGCGACTCTTCTTTAATATTACAAATGATGATTTTGACAGGCATAGGATTTACTATATATGTACATATGTATATACACACACATATAAAATTAAATAAAATTAAAATTAAATCTTTCTTGAATCATGTGACAAAATTTTTTTAGTCCATTCAAAGTCACCCCTCTATACGAGGGCTCCGTCAAAATACTGCAGCAAGCCTGTCGGTGACTTTTGGGGCAGCGTGCTCTTACTCTGTACCCCACAAAGGCTCAGGGACCAGGTTCAAAAGTGATGGTACTTTCAGCAGTTAACGTGGATGGCCAGCATGGTGGAGAAAGCCAGGGAGATTCATGTGTTCTGCCACAGGCAAGGGAAATCCACCCTGAATTCAAAGATTAAGACATGGAATGTGGCAGTAAAGTCAGTCTGGAGGGAGAGATGGTGAGCCCATCAATTTTGAACAACTTTTTTAGAATACAGTGTAAAAATACAGTTTAAGGCCAAGCGTAAGACAATAAATATGGAGATAAGGGCCCATTTTGGATACTCTGAAGATGTGTCTATAGAAATTTGAGGTTGGACAGGCACAGGCTGTATGGCATGTTTCAGGGCTCAGTGACCTGGGGGTGTCCGGTTCCTGGGGCAGCAGCATGACGAGGCTCACTGCTTTGAGCTTACCCAGTTCAGAACCTCTTTTGCTTAGAAGTCTGATCCTGTGGCTACATCAGGAACACAGAACCATCTTTCAAAATCAGTCTCTAGAATGATACTCGTTCAGCTCGTACAGCCTGTGCCTGTCCAACCTCAAATTTCTATAGACACATTTTCAGATTATCCGAAATGGACCCTTATCTCCATTTCTATTGTCTGGTGTTTCAGCATGTGGCCTCGTGGCCTTCAGGAAGCACCCTGCCAGCACCGTCACTCAGCCCCCTGGTCTGTTACCGTCCTGTGGGCAGTCTTCTGTAGGAATGCTGTTTGTTTTGGTGAGGGAACTATAGGGACAGGGGTTATTTAGACAAATTAAGATTAGGAAAAGACGGCTTGTTCACCCCCAGGAGAGGATGGTCCCTGCTGATGGGGCAGGAACACGCGTGAGGTGTCGCTGAGGCTCACTCCTCCCACAAGATGTGGCAGGTCCACCGCGTGCTCAGGTTGCCTCGGCCAGTCCTGCCCCTCTGGTCGAGATAACTAGTCACAGTGTGAGCAGTCTCAAATCCCTGTCTTGGCCCCTCTCGTTTACCTGCTCTGGAATACTGGCAGTGTTCCCTGCTTTTAGCACTGAGCTTAAGCCACGCTTTTGGGTGACCCCACTGTAGTTCCCGGTTATTGACGGAGTGTACATCGTTGAGGGAAAAAAGCCACTGCTAAGTTTCTACTAAAAATATTTTGGGCCTCCCCGGTGGCGCAGCGGTTGAGTGCTGGGTTGCGAAGCTGCCCGCGGCCTCTGCGGCGCCGGTTCAATCCCCGGCTGCTCCCCGGCCACCGGAGGAGGGTCCCGCATGGCGCGCAGACCTCTCCTGCCGCCCGCTGCTCCCCTCAGCAGTGTGCTTCGGTCCTGCTGCCTGCTCTGCTCCCCACTCTGGCTCTGGTGAATTCTCTCACCCTCCGCGCTTCTGACTGTACCCAGTGCTTGTATAAATAAATAAAAAATAAATAAATCTTTAAAAAAAAAAAAAAAATAAGAACTTTAAAAAAAAAAATATATATTTTTTTGCCTAAGACAAGTAGTAGTCATGTGGTGTTCAGAGCCTGCCGGGTCGCGCTTCTCTTGCTGCAAAGGACAGAGGCTGTTTCCGTGAGGCTGTTCGTGGGCGGGCGGCCATCGTGGCGTCACGCTCTGTCACGGCCCATGACCTCGAACTGTAGCGTTTCTAATAAAAGTTTTTAGAAGTAATTTAATGTATATGGATTTTTTTCCTGAACTGTAATATTTGTTCTCAGGTGAGCTACATGGAAATTTACTGTGAAAGAGTTCGAGATTTGCTGAATCCAAAAAAAAGGGTAATTTGCGTGTGCGGGAGCACCCTCTTCTTGGCCCGTACGTGGAGGACCTCTCGAAGTTGGCGGTCACTTCCTACACGGACATCGCCGACCTCATGGATGCTGGCAACAAGGCCAGGTAGGGCAGGAAGAGGCGCATCAGCAAGGTCTCTGGCACGTCTCGAGGCCAGTTGTTCCTGGCTAAGGATTTGAGACGCCGTCTGCAGCTACTCAGGCTGCATGCTGGAGCAGGAGGGGCTTCAGCACATTAAGCATCTTTCTTTTTATCAAAACAACACACTGCTGGCCTCCCCAGTGGCGCAGCGGTTGAGCACTGGGTTGCGAAGCTGCCCGCAGCCTCTGCAGTGCTGGTTCGATTCCCGGCTGCTCCTCAGCCACTGGAGGAGGGTCCCACATGGCGCGCAGACCTCTCCTGCCGCCCGCTGCTCCCCGCTGCAGTGTACTTCAGTCTGCCTGCTCTGCTCCCCGCTCTGGCTCTGGTGAATTCTCTCACCCTCCCGTGCTTCTGACTGTACCCAGTGCTTGTATAAATAAATAAATAAATCTTAAAAAAAAAACACACTGCTGAGACACCTAGAACTTTCATTAAGTTTTATCGTGAGGATTTGATCAAGTCTTGGCTAAATGGTCATCATCGTGTGCTTTTGGTTCTAATTGATTCAGCAATAAATGAGCATCCAATAAAGAATAAAAAGTAAATGCCTCACTGATTCCTAAAGGGACAACTGAAGTATGAAGCATGATTCTGATGGGGCGCCTTTGGGGTCGGAGGATAACTTGATGGTCCCCAGATAAGGTGTATTGAGTGCGATTGTGTAAGTGACAGCCTTGCGGCCTGTGAAAGCGGTTAAAGCTCTCGCTTGTGATTGTTAGGTCTATAATGTGGAAACTGCTGTCATTTTCATTTCCTTCTTAAGAATACCATTGTCATGTGATCGCCGTCTTTCTGTAGGACGGTGGCAGCTACCAACATGAACGAGACCAGCAGCCGTTCCCATGCTGTGTTCACCATTGTTTTCACCCAGAAGAAGCAGGATACAGAGACCAACCTTTCCACCGAGAAGGTAGGAGAACTGCAGTCTCTGGGCCTGAGTTGTGAAGGATGGGAATTTTCAGAAAATCCCTCTTGCTCTCTATGTTGTGTGGAAGGGAGGAAAGTGGCCCTTTCCTTCATAGGCTGTGTTTTATGTCTTCTGCTGATCATTTTTATTCCCTCTAAACCACTTCTGAGCATGGGTTCTTAAGTAAAACTGCAGAACAAAAAATGAGGTTAATGGGCCTCTCTGGTGGTGCAGCTGGTTGAGCACAGCGCTGTGAAGCTGTCTGCAGCCTCTGCAGCATGTGTTCGATTCCCAACTGGCCAGGGAGCTACCCACATGGCACGGCAGACCTCTCCTGTCTCGCCCACTGCTCCCCTCAGCAGTGCTTTCAGTCCGCCTGCCTGTTCTGCTCCCTGCTCTGTCTCTGGTGAGTCTTCTCACCCTCCCATGCCTCTGGTCTGTATCCCCAGCTCGTGTATAAATAAAAAAAAATAAATCTTAAAAAAAAAAAAAAAAAAAGAAAGAAAATGAGGTTAAGATGTGGCACAAGGGACTGAGACACAACCTATGAAGCTGTCTGCAGCCACTGAAGCACGAGTTCAATCCCCGGCCAGGGAGCTGACCCACATGGCACAGCAGACATCTCCTGTCTCACCTGCTGCTCCCTCAGCAGTGGACTTCAGTCAGTCTGCCTGTTCTGTTCCCCACTCTGTCTCCGGTAAATCCTCTTACCCCCCACACCTCTGGCCTGACAACTGTATGCATAAATAAGTAAATCTTTAAAAAAAAAGAAAAAATAACTCAAAACTTTGCAGTGTATGGAAGAGCACTTATTTATTCTAAAATTGCTTCCTTTGAACCATACTAGTTGCCATGAACTTTTGTGCTGTTCTTTAAATTGACTGTAGTATGTTGTCTTCTTATACCACCTAGGAGTCCTAGGTAACCATTTTAGTCTTCTCCATGCCTTCATCTTTTAATTTCCTCCCTTTACATGTTTTTTGTTTTTCCCCCTATTTCTGCCTTGCTTATTTTCGAATTGTGCCAGTGTTGTTTTCCTTTATCAGGTCAGTAAAATCAGCTTGGTGGATCTAGCAGGAAGCGAACGAGCTGACTCAACTGGTGCCAAAGGGACTCGATTAAAGGTATTTATCCTACCAAATCGATGAGAGTCCCATAGCACAGGTCAGCAAACCATAGCCAGTAGGCAAATCTGGCTGCCTGCCTGTTTCTGTAAATGTAATCTGGACACAGCTCATCTGTGGCTGCCCTCCTATCCAGTGGTGCAGGGCTGGGCAATTGTGACAGAGACCAGGTAGCCCACAAAGCTTTTACAGAAAAACTTTGCTGACTCTGATCTGTGACTTCAGTAAAAGGACATGTTATGTAACATGGTAGTTCAGGAGGACCTCATGGTCAAGGTGAGGATTGAGTTGTATTTTGAAGAACAGGCAGGACTTGGCTAGGTGGAATTAAGAGACAGTGGTGGGGAAGGAAGTGTGGCTCCAGGTGTGAGGGCGCGCATGCCCTTGTCCAGAGATGGCACTTAACAGGGCCAGAAGTGCCTTGCTGGTAAGTTGTGTGAAGAAGGCTCCAGTTGTAGGTTTTTTCAGCACAAGTTTCTTGAAGGTACTTCAAGACTCCCCTGACGACATGCTTGGAAAGGAGGAGGAAAGATTGAGGATTAAAGACGCTTTAGGACTTGTGGTCACCAATGCCAAATAAAATTCGCCTGTGGCTGATTGGATCTTATGTCTTAATGTATGATGCGTCAACAGTAGAAAATCTTCCTCCTAATTCTTTCATGTTTGGTATTGATTTCAGGAAGGAGCGAACATTAATAAGTCTCTCACAACTTTGGGCAAAGTCATTTCCGCCTTGGCAGAGGTGGTAAGTGCCATGCACCCATCGTGGGTGGGTGGAGGGTGGGTCCAGCAGGCTGCCTGGCAGGATTTTATGTTCCTGTAGGAATACTGGCCTTTCTCCTTTTGGAACTTTTCAGATAAGATACTCGCTTTGACTTGTACTGAAAGGAAAAGAGATTAAGGAGAAGGAAGTAAACATAGACCGATGAAGGTTAGAGCAAAGCCTAAGGTGTGACTGAGGTTTGAATACTTTATTCTGATGTTCTCAGGATAAAATTTTATTTTATTGTTTTTAATCAAATTTTTTTGTTTTACATTCATTTTCATAACTGGATTTTGGGGAGGCCCAGGTCACACCTCAGCGTGTGCACAGGCCTCCCTTGCCACCACCAGCGCTCCAGTGCCCTCCTGTGTGACCCCACCAAACTAAGTTATTTTTGTTGTGTTTTGCCAGTTTATATTCTTTCTTTATATTCTACCAGTGAGTGAAAGCATCTGGTAATTGTCTTTCACTTTATGACTGACTTCACTTCACGAGTCCCCTCTTGAGATCCCTCCATTTTGTCCCAACAGTCACTATTTAGAAGCCAAGTCTGCTCCACTGAGTGTGTAGTATAATTTCTTCATCCAGCCATCTGTCTGTCTGTCGCTGATTGGGGGATGGGGCAGTATTACAGTCTTTGGAGAGTTTTATTCTTTCCTATTCCTTAACAGTGGAACCCTAAGATGGAAATAATTTTTACAGAAGAGACTGCATTATTTAGCCTAGAAGTTAAGGAAGTATTAATCATTCTGTGCACTAAATTATTTCAGAACTTCAGTTTTCCCTAAAAGAATTAAATGCTTTCTTGTTTGTCTCTGAGAAGTCATTTTCAATTTATGACATAAAATTTAAACCAGTTATTTCCTATGCTTATGTTGTGTTCTCATTCTCTCTTTTAAATGCTTTCATCTGTAGGATAACTGCACCAGCAAGGTACGGTGGGATTTGTAGAAATGAACTAGCTGCAGAAACTTTTCGATGATTTTAAATCCTCAGAGGATGTGTGGAAGCATCATAGTAGTAATAAAACCTCCAGAAAGCTTTTTGCCATTTGTTTTGTGGCTCTGAAATTTAGACTTGCTGTTTAGAGTGACCATGAATCATGAGGTTTCACACCAACATTAATTTTCAGGAACACGATGTGATTTGGGGAAGGAATTCAGAATAAAGGAACAAGAGTGAAATTTGAGGAAGTGTTTGTACCGTATGATCTTGCATGTCTCTCCTAGTGATCCGCAGGACTGGCACTTCCAGTGTCCTGGATACCTGGAAGTGTGATGGAGATATGTCTTAGGGCACCATTCTAAACAGACCTGGCTTCTTGACATCATTAGTATGTTTTTCTTAAGCCTCTTTGTATTATCTGTCCTTATTTCTTACCATGAAAAGTCATAGATTATTTAAATTGTTTAAAAACAGTTTTTTCTACTCTTTGGTTATACCTAAAACATATTATTTGCTCCCTTTTTTAAATCTAAATACCATAGATTTTTCTGTTTCTTATATTTCAATATAGACACCAAACTGTAGAGGTGGCTTCTACGTGACTGATGGAGCCCCCGGCAGTCTGTTCTGAGTCACATGAGTAGAACTGGGACTGTGGCAGCCTCTGCACTGAGATGCTTTAGGCTGATATTTTCAAATATGTGGATTTATTGATTTTCTGCTTCCACACACACACACACACACACACAAATGCCCTTTTTCTGTTTTTCTCTGTTAATTAGAAAAATCTGCCTTTGATTTAAAATATCCCACCTGCTCTTTGCTATTATATACGTGTGACTCTCCCTCGCATAGCTAATCTGGGTCCCAGAACCAGGAAGACTCAAAACTTGGTGATCCTCCAGCGTGTCCATCTGCCCGCCTGATAGCGCCCGTGTCAAACAGGGAGAGTCTCATGTGTTCATCCGTGTATCTCCCACATGACTGTGCCACAATCATGGTTCACACATGGTTTTTATAATCATTTTTATTAACTACTGTTTAGTACTTTGCATTGATTTCATAACTATAACATCAAAATAAATTTTATTTTTTTTATAAAACAACATTTTTGGCGAATTAAGATATATTATTTCCAGTGGGGATCGATAAGAATCAGGATTTTACCTTTCACACTTAATAGTGTTTCTTTTTAGAGAGGTCAATGATCTAAGTAAAGCTTTTCTGTAACTACGGAAAAGCTTTTCTGTAACTAAAAAAAACTATGAATGTGAGAACAGATCAGTTTGTATAAGAGAACAAATAGAAAAGAAATGGCTAAAACTCTGGGGTATTTTCCAATGGAAAGATTGAAGTTCTACTTCTGCTTCTTCACTTAGCTAGCCCTTCTTAATTTAGTCTAATTGACAAATATGAAAATAAAACATCTTTGGCAAGCCGACACACTTATTTTCGCAGTGCCGTGTGCAGTTACTGCACTGGTGTCCTCCGAATCTTGCAGTATCTCAGCACTAGCCATGGGCAGAGCGGAGCGTGTAGGTGTGTTGGGAGCTAGCAAGGAATAAATGCAGGCCTCGAGGATTTTGTAGCTGGGTAGCTGGGCCCTACCAAGCCATGAATGAGTGAGAGGGTTAAACTCTCTGTAGAGGTCTGTATAATTTAGAAATAGAAACTGCTATTGGAAGTGACTTTCTGATTGGTAGAATGAGTGTTTGTGGGGAGAGTAGGAGGAGATGGAATTTGCCTACTTCTTTTCTCACCAAATCAGAGGTCGGTGGCCTAGTGCTCCTTTTCTAAATACTCTGCTTTTGCAAGAAGATTGTCCCTAATTTAGCGTCAGATTATACCAGGAGTAGATTATAAAACAGCCAATTGCTGGGGAGATGTTTATCAGTGAACCCTGGCTTTCCTCCTAGTAAGCCTCTTTAATTACAGGATGGTAGTCAGCCAGCAGATACTAGGCGTTATCTGCAGAGCATTTACATTGATTTCACTTTTAAAGATATAATTTCCTCCACTTCAGCTCTGGCTTTGCTTTGGTGCCTTTTGCTTTATGAGAAGAGTCACAGGAAGAGCAGTTTGAGAGTTTGAGTAGACTCGTGACGTGTCGAAAATTCATTTTGCAGTCTTTAGTCTCCATTAGCAAATCACATCTCTTTCTTAGAGCTTTTCACGTTGAATACTAACACCAGTGGTTGAATTTATCTGAGAAAGAACCAAATGTGTAGTATTTTACAAGAGTTACTTAGGTAGGTGTCAACCCACTCATCTGATAACGTAGTGGTTCCTATGTCAGTCCATTAACTGAATGACTCGCTTCTTCACCTTGGAGAGGATTCATGTTTGCCTTCTGCAAAAATGAGAATTACTGTCGGAGATTGCATTTTGGCTAATATTAAGGAATGATTGTTAATTTTGTTAAGTGTGATAATCATCTTGTAGTTACTTTTTTTGAAAGTCCCACTCTGTTAGATGTGTACCTGGAGTATTAATAGGGGAAGTGTTGGCTTTGCTCTAAAACATTATCAGCTGTAAAAGACCTGACATGGACATGTTATTAGGCAATGGTACTTATCGATGCTAAATTTCTTGAATTTAGTAATTGAACTGTGACTGCGTAAGGGAGTGGCTGTATTTCCTGAAGCGTTTAGGGGTAAAAGAGCATGATATCTGCAGTTTACTCCAAAATGGTTCAGGAAGACAAAATGTGAAGTCTTTGAGGGATAATTGAAAGGTGATTGACAAGATATTGCAAATGGTTGAAACTACACAATGGATGTATCGTTTACTCTCCACTGTGGTGTGTCATTCATTCATTTTTCAAAAATGAAATATAAAAGGAAAAAATTATTACATGAGCTTTGGATATTGTGAAGCATTTACACTGTGGGTGTGGGATTTCATCAGTGGTGGGGTTTTATGTACTTGGGAATTTTCAGATTGGCTTGCCTTTCATGGGAATATTTTTCCTCCCTAAGAACGCTACAAGACATTTCTTTCTCTTTGATAGAGTAAGAAGAAGAAGAAGACGGATTTTATTCCCTACAGGGATTCTGTACTTACTTGGCTCCTTCGAGAAAATCTAGGTAGGCTGACCATGGGTGTGTAATTAGCGTTTAAAGCTGTTACCAGCTATCTTTTGTTGTTAACCATCCTGTGTCTGTTTTGGAGAAGAATCATCTCGCCTGTCCATGTTACTGGCTTGAGCGCTCCTTTCCTTTTTCATTTTTACTCTTGACTTAATCTGGTTGAATTCACTCTCACAGTCATATTTTCGCCCATATTCTGTTGTCTTCAGAACATGAGCTTCGGGCATAATGGGCTTCCTGCCACACCCCTGCTCCAAACAATTGGTCCTTCTTCCGTTGTGAAAATCCCACGCTCCTGTAGGGGCATAGCATCCAGCATCATCTGCCTCTTACTCCTTTTTAGCTGATGCTGTTGCACCTCCCTGTCACTGCCCTTCCTTCAGTCACTGCCCTTTAGCCCCTTTCTCTCCCCTTGCTGGGAAGAAGGGAGTCATCTGGTGTCAAGTGCTGCTGCCTGAAGGAGCACCCACTAGGAGCCATGTGGGTGGGATGGCTGGGGTCCTGCCAGGAGGGGGTTCAGGAAAGCGGGAAGAGGGAAACTGAACACAGTAGACTGGACGCTGACAGTGAGTATGCCAGAGCCTGGCACGGTGATGGTCAAGGATTTTGACTAAATTCTGGGATCCAGGGTTGTGCTGTTTGATTTGACATAGCCAGTGAAATTCTTTTTGAGATGGTCGTGCTCATCCTTATAGGAGGCAATTCTCGGACTGCGATGGTGGCGGCACTGAGCCCCGCAGACATCAACTACGACGAGACCCTGAGCACTCTGAGGTACTGAGCAGGGTCTGCATGGATTTGCTGGTGCCGTGGGGCACTTCACATGGGGAGCAAGCTGTCCCTCCCATAGCGGGGGAGGCCTGGGAGAAAGGATTTTTATTATAACAAAATTTGCCTGTTTATGGTCGTCAGTTTCATTGAGCAAGGCGGGAACCTTTTCATAGGAAAGTCTTTAAAATGGAGATTTTGGATAACTTTTAGATAATAATAAATGTTTCTTATAACATTCATTTTTATAAAAGGAAGTGTCCTTTTTGTGCTGTTTGTCACAGAAATATTTGGGGCATTAAAAAGTAATACAATTATGAATATATGTAACAGTAAAAAGATAACTGCCAGAAAGTTCCCTGGAGTATTTCTGTAAAGAGTAGTTTCTGTGTCTGCAAATCAGTAAGTCATCTGAGCCTTTTTTCTCAGATTTAGAAAATACTACAAAGCTTTCAACAATTATATTACTCTTAAGACTCATAAAATGTGTAACTGTTCAAGCTGTTTGATTTAGAAATAATGGAATATTAGTTGTGAGAAGTAGAGCATCTAGGTGATGGGTCAGAGAATGAATTTTCTTTTTGGATCTAGATACGCAGATCGTGCAAAACAAATCAAATGCAATGCTGTTATCAACGAGGACCCCAACGCCAAGCTGGTTCGTGAATTAAAGGAGGAGGTGACACGCCTGAAGGACCTTCTCCGTGCTCAGGGCCTGGGCGACATTATTGACAGTAAGTGACCAGAGGGTCAGCACAGATTCCACTGCTCTGCTCAGCAGATTCGCACATTTAGATTTAAGGAACTCAGTGAAGCTAGGTGGTCGAGGAGGGTGTTTTTTGTTTTTGTTTATCCTCTTCTTAGAAGCCAAAGAAAATAATCTCAGAATTTCTTTATGTAGTAATTGCCAGTTATTCATTTGAACCCATGAAACTTTAAAACATGAATATGTCATTGCTTGTGTTTTTATTACATTTCTATTTGAAGTTTATTTGAAATGTTAACTTAGTGAGAAATTTAATCACTTCATAAAAATGTTTCTTATAATTTTGGTTTTCGCTCATGGGTTTCTCTGGATTAATGCAATGACAGCAATACATAGGCAAGACACCCACCGCTCCAGTCTCCTTTCAGATAAGGTCAGGGTGGCTTCCCTCCTGCCAAATGGCTGCAGCCCCTAACCCACTTCCTATGAACACATGAAGGGGAAAATATACAACTCTGAACAAGTTCAAAAATTAGACCTCCAGAAAGCATTGTTTTACAGTGTTGTCTTTAAATGAATCTTTTTTTTCAACATTTAGTGATTTGCCTATGTAATGTCTACTGAGAAATTCAATTAACTAGAGTACACTACATTATTCAGATAGGATAATGTATGGATTTATTTAATAAAGCATTTTGATTTTTTATTGTAAAATATATCGTTTAGCATTCTAATAAGATTTTCAAGACCTTTTCTAGTTTAATTCTTACTGATGAGCATCTCAGTTTCCATGAATACATTTTGTAAAATGATATTTTCTGTGTTAATTTTTTCATCTTCCCAAATGCCAAATACTGCCCTGTTCCCTCTCTGTGTCACTGCTGAATCTGAACTCTGACCCTTCTTGTGTTTTCCTCCTGCTTACCTCCAGTTGATCCATTGATCGATGATTACTCTGGAAGTGGAGGCAAATGTGTGTATTTCATGCATTGGTTATTTCCAGTACTCTGACTTGCTAACCTGCCTCTGCTGGATCAGCCTTAAAATGAGCTTTGCATGCCAGCAATCCTGACAGAGAAATCCCAGACAGAGCATATTGTAGATTCAGAAATGATCCTATTTTTGCCCTTTTCCACTTAGCACAGCAATCATGGCTGAATTTCAGTTTGTGGCTTGAATAAAATTGAGAGGCTGAAAGTCTCTGGCTGTTTCTACTCTTCAGTTTTTCCATTTATATGACTAAACTGAATCCAAAGTCATGGGTGATGATCGGAGTGTTTATGGCAGCTCATGTTCTTGGGCATGCAGTCCACACCAGGCCCTGGTCTGGGCACTGGGGCATATTATCTCCTTTAACCCTGTCACTGACTGAAAAGGTCCCAATAGGCCCATTTTACCACTAGGAACACTGCAGCTGAGATTGGGTCAGATTGGTTAGTATAATTCAGAGCCCTTGCATTGAATCATTTAATCATTATTACACCTTTTTTTTTCCCTCCCTGTGAGATTCTTCAGGGTATGAACATTTAATAGAAAAATCCTTTTTAAATTAACTATGTAATTTCTGAGCCTTAATATATATATATATAATTAAAAACAACCACTTCCAGGGGCCTCCCTGGTGGCGCAAGGGGTTAAGTCCCAGCACTATGAAGCTATCGACAGCCACTGCAGCATGAGTTTGATCCCCAGCCAGGGAGCTAACCCATATGGCGCAGCAGACCTCTTCTGTCTTGCCTGATGCTCCCCTCAGCAGTGTATTTCAGTAGATCCACCTGTTTTGCTCCCGACTCTGTCTCTGGTGAATCTTCTCACCCCTACCCCACACCCCTGGCCTACATCCAGCTCTTGTATGCATAAATAAGTAAAATAAATCTTAAAAACAACCAACCAACCACTTCCAGCTAGCCACACAATCCATGATTGAATAACTCTGACTGTTTCCTTAGCACTCAGCCCTGCTTATGCCAAATTGGTTTCCTCTGCACTTGGGGCCTCATTTTATTTTATGGTTAGGTAAATATCCCCCCCTTTCTATAAAATACAAATTAAATTTTAAAAACTTGGATGTCTCAAATGTGTTCTTGAAATGAGGACCTTTTATAAAGGATCGCACCTCATTATTTCTTCTATATAGATGAAGTTGATGAGGAAATCATTTCTTACCCTTTAAGATTGTTCATCAAGGAATTATCTTCAGTGAAAAATCTTGATTTTTATGGGTGAAGTTTGGGATTTTTACTGCTGTGTCAGCTTCTGTAGTCGGTAGTTCACAGGGCATGTGAGGAGACACGTAGGAGAAACAGCCACGGCTGTTGTGACGAGCCTGGGCCTCGAGGACACTGTCACCTTGGGCTGCAGAGGGACTCTTGGACTGGAAGGGCTCTGTCTGAGATTTCCAAAGCTGACCGAAGCTGGTGGGGACAGGCACCCTCTTGCTCTGCGTCTGCGCTTCAGCTGGTGCTGCCGCCTGCCGCCTGGCTCTTCTCCGAGCAGTTGCGGTGTCTCCCTAAGCGTGCATGACTGAGCCTCAATGCTGTGTTCAAGCAGGAAAACAGCCGTGGCTATTTCAGAATTTCATTTTTGATCCACTGCTCTTGATCCCTTTTAGGACTTGCATGTGTCCATTGGACCTTCTGAACTCCATCCATCCTACTTTTCCCCACCTTGCTGGCATCACCTGGTGGCTAATTATTTGCTCCAGTTCCCATCACCCTTTTAAAACTTGCTTGTTTTCCTATGTTCTGTATTTGCAGATGGTGGTTTTCAAACTGTCTTGAAGCAACCACTGATTTTAAGGGGCTTCAAGAACTGACTCTAAGTAGAGATAAATAGACCTAGAAAGAGCTAACATTTTCCCAGCTATTTATATTGACTTATATGTCGTTTAAGGAAAACTTACTTAGTTTTGATACGAGTTATAAGCAATGTAAAATTTCTCAAATAGTAAGAATGAGCTAATTTTAAAGGTCTGTAGCAACAGCTATGGCTGTGTCTTGTCTGGGCAGGATGACTAATGATGGAAAGCACAGATAGCAAAACAATAAATTTCATTGCTTGTGCCTCTTCTCACCAAATAAAAACAAAATTTGCAGTTCTACTAAGAACCTTCATAAATGAAAGTATATTCCCAAGACTTGCATTTGTACTGGGAACTAGGCTTACCACCAGTCTCCTGGTCATACTATTAGGCAAAGCAAGAGCCTTATTTAATTAGCAGATAATCAGCCAAAATATTTGCTTGCTCTGATAGATGAACATAAACTACACAAAATTCATTAATTTGCAGTTGTTCTTCCCTGCTGAGGTAAACAGTAGGCCCTGAGTTCTTAACCGAGATTTACATTAAATTCCTGTGATGCATATATATCAAATTTCTGTGAGATATATATATATATATATATATATATATATGCATGCACACACACTCCTTTATTTTAAAGGCATATTTTAAAATTCCATTTTAGCATATTGAAACATGGTTATACAAAGGGGATTATTATTAAGTGCTGAGATTCTTGTTTCAAATTGTAACCTTTTCTCGGGTAATTTTACTGAATTCCATAAAACGATAGACCGCACTGATAATGTATTATCATCATTTCCCCCTCTAAGTATTACAAACTAGTGGCGATTTAAGAGTGGTGTAAATCTGAAAGCAATGTAGATTTGGAGCCATAAAAGAAATAAAAGAAATGCCATGTGACCGCTTAGGGAGTGTGCCTAAGAGTGGCCTTAACCTCCTGCAGATGTTAACCCAGACTGGGATTTTTTAGACTCCAAATTTAGAAGTGATTCTCAGCCTCTGGGGTCCAGCATTAAAGACAGACATGTTTTAGAACTGCCATCTAGAACGGTTACAATCTGTCGTTATGATGACTGGTCTTTGTCTTGGCGCTTTAATGCTGTCCTTTCTTACACTGGTGTTCCTTCCTGTCTTTTTTTCCCCTCTGCTCCTTTCCCTCTTTTCCACTTTTTCTGCCTTCCCTTCTTTCTATCTCTCAGATCTGAAAGATTTTCAGAACAATAAACATAGGTACTTGCTAGCCTCTGAGAATCAACGCCCTGGCAATTTTTCCACAGCATCCATGGGGTCCCTCAGTTCATCTCCATCTTCCTGCTCACTCAATAGTCAGGTGGGCTTAACATCAGTGAGCAGTATTCAGGAAAGGATCATGTCAACACCTGGAGGAGAAGAAGCCATCGAACGTCTAAAGGTAAGTAATAATTCAGACTGAACACGAGGTAGTTTGTGTGGTGCCACAAGGCAGAATTGGGACTAGGAATCACTGAGGTTTTGGTTCAAGGAAGAATTTTCTCTCCTGTGAAGATGTTCCAGCTGCTTTGTAGGACAGTGTCTTTTGACCAGAAGGCTTGAATCTGACATGACCAGGAGAGAAGGGAGAGGTACGTGGGCAGATCACACAGATAATCTGAGGGAGTTTATAAGCAACAGTGAAATCATTTAGTTGAGATTTTAGGTGAAAGTTGACAAACTGGTTGGAAACATTTGGTTCATTTGAAGATAGAAACTGTGGAGTCAGGCCTCTGTCAGAAAAGTCAGTGCCCAGTTAGACCATGCAGGGAGCCAGGCTTCTGTTGAGTGAAATAAATGCACAATCAAAAGAAAGTTAGAACGTTCAAGTAGCTGCACCAGGCTTATTCAGAGCAAATGTGAAATGATGTTCTGGAAGTTCATAGAAAGTCTTGGACTCCTGTGGTGGCTGCCTGCTCCTGTGTGGGTACACACGGGAGGGGGCACAAGGAGGGCAGGGCAGCTCTGAAGGAACTGGGCACCTGCAGACCTGATTCTGCTCACATGCCCCTCGCGCATCCCACAGCCGCTGCTGATGCCATCCCCGGGGCCAGGCACCCTGGCGGTGATGGCACGCCTGGCCCAGCCCCTTCAGTCCTGAGGGGTAGTCGGCCTCATTGAAGGTGGCGGGTTATTTCGTTTGGGTTTTCAGGTGAGGGTGGAAAAGATTTTATGTGAAGAAAGGGCTTCTGCTTCTAAATCAGCCTCCCTTTACTTCAACACTTTATTCACTTCCACAATGAGGTACTTCAGAAACAAAACTGGTAGTGGGTGAAGCTCTATGAACTACCTGGGAAAGGGAGAGGGAGTGAGCAAGCTTTTCTTAGATGCTGTGGGTCCTGTGAATTATACCTCAATAAAAAAACAAAACCAAAAAATTGCTAAAAAAAAAAAATAAATAACACAAACAGAAGGGTAGTTGCTGCTGCTGTAAAACCACGTGACAAGTGAGGGCAACGTGGCCAGGCCCTGGCGGGAAGCTCTGCGGGTATGTTTTATGGCAAAGGCTCTGGTGATAAGTTTGCTGAGCAGGCGTCTTTTCAGAGCCAAGGAGGAGAGGGGGGCCTCTGTGGGGAGAGTGGGGAACTCTCCCACACATTTTTCTTTGGGGATTTTGAATCTTACTATGTGCTTGTTAAAACCTTAGTATAGAAATGAAATTACACTTTTCTATAACATACATCTTGGTGTAAAAGAAATTCTGCCAAGTCGGACCAACTTAAAATGCTGAATGTTACAAGTCAGGACGTTAACCAGACTCTCTAAGAATTAGGTCACCCGGTGTCTTCCAAGTAGTTTCTAGGGAATAACACTGCCACTGTTCAGACACCGCCCCCCGTGTTGCCTTCCCACCAAAGCCCAAACCAAACCAAACGGTATTACTTTCTCCAGAAAATATAGTTCTCTGTTCTACTTCTCTTTTAAGCCAGCACAAATGGAATCTTCCATTCTCCCTGGCTTTAGAAAATAGCTTTCTGGGGTTTTACATTAAGTCTCAGGTTCTGAACAGAGCGTGGCAGATGCCTTAGTTCCGCTGTTATGTTTGAATGGCGAGAACGGGGCTCTGCAGACCTGCATGTCAATGCTGCGGGCAGAGAGCAGCCCGGGCCCCAGCCAGGCGGCTCGAACATGCTTGAGAATCTCTCATTTGTGGTACTGTTTCATTGCTGAGTGGGAAGGGGCTACACCCCTAAGACATGACAGCACAGGAGGAAAAAGATTTTAATGGAAAACTGTAATAGAGGAGGTTAATTCATTTCCCTCACATTTAGTTTCCCTTTGCTTCTTTTTATTTTTGATCAAAAAAATATTAGTTGGTAGAATCCTTGTACATGGAGCGTAGCTGCTGCTTCACTGAATAGCCCATTTCCATATGGAAACAGCCTGCATTACCCCATCATAAACTCCAAAGGGCCCGCCACAAAGCTCTTGGGCAAAAGTGTGTGCTGTACAATTGCTCTCACTATTTGGTCCTAACTCCTTGATTTGGATCCTAGTTCGATACGGTTTTAAACATGTATCTGCAGCCACAGTGTGGTGACGCTGGTGTTTATTTATCAGCTTGGCATCAAGTCCAGGACTGTGAGTGCCAGTGCTTAGGCTTCGGCTATAAATACCCGCACTTATCAATTCTAGAAGCACCACAGGGAAACGCAGCACTAGGTAGCCTGGAGGCCTCACACTTGGACTGGCTTACGGGACATGCCGTGTCCAGCGCAGTAAAACCGGGGCTGTCTGGTGACTTCAGGGAATGTTCCATTTAATAAGCATTTAACCTTTTAAAATCATAACTTTAACTATATATTTTTTTTTACTTTTTTTTTTATAATAAATTTTATTTTTATATTCCCCATACAATTTCAACCCCCCAATTTTGACCCCAATCCCTCCCCTCCCTCCACCCCCCCCCCAAAAGTGTCTGTGGTTCATAGATTTTTGTTGATTTTGATTTTCACTTTCTTATAGTTATTCATTTTCCTGGTCCCTTATTTAAGTTTTCTCTAGATTCCTGCTATGAGTGAGACCATCCGGTATTTTTCTTTTTCTTTCTGGCTTATTTCGCTGAGCATGATCCCTTCCAGCGCCATCCATGTTACTGCAAATTGCATGTGTTTATCTTTTTTGAATGCTGAGTAATATTCCATGGTATATATGGACCACATCTTCTTGATCCAGTCATCTATTTTTGAGCATTTGGGCTGTTTCCAAAGCTTAGCTATTGTAAATAGTGCTGCTATAAACATAGGGGTGCAGGTGTTCTTTGGAATTGATGTTTCTGTGTCCTTTGGGTAAATACCTAGGAGTGGAATGGCTGGATCATATGGAAGCTCTATGTTTAGTAGGTCCAGAAATCTCCACACAGCTCTCCATAGTGGTTGGACCAGTTTGCACTCCCACCAACAGTGCAGAAGAGTTTCCTTTTTTTCCACACCCTCGCCAACATTTGTCATTGCTAGTTTTTTTAATATGTGCTATTCTCACTGGTGTAAGATGGTATCTCATGGTAGTTTTGATTTGCATTTCCCTGATTACAAGTGATGTTGAACATTTTTTCATATGCCTGTTGGCCATTTGCATTTCCTCTTCAGAGAAGTTTCTTTTTAGCTCTTCTGCCCATTTTTTCACTGGATTATTTTCTTTGTTGTTGTTGAGTCTCATCAGCTCTTTGCAGATTTTTGTGATCAATCCTTTATCATTAGTGTTGTGTGCAAAAATGTTCTCCCAGTTGGTGGGGTTTCTCTTTGTTTTTGTTATTGTCTCTTTTGCTGTGCAGAAGCTCTTTAATTTGATGTAGTCCCAGCTGTTGATCTTTGCCTTCACTATCACTGCTTTGGGTGATGTGTCTGTAAGATGTCTTTGATGTGCAAATCACGTAGTGTGTTCGCCTATATTTCCTTCTATGTATTTTTATGGTTTCAGGTTTTATGTCTAGTTCTTTAATCCATTTTGAATTGGTTTTGTGTATGGTGTGAGGTAGTAGTCAAGCTTCATTCTTTTGCATGTAGCGCCCAGTTTTTCCCCAGCACCATTTATTGAACAGACTTTCTTTGCTCCAATGCATAGTCTTTGCTCCTTTGTCCAATATTAGTTGACCATAAATCTGTGGGTTTATTTCTGGATTTTCTATTCGATTCCATTGGTCTGTGTGTCTGTTCTTGTTCCAATACCATGCAGTTTTGATGATTATGGCTTTGTAGTACAGCCTGAAATCTGGGAGTGTGATGCCTCCATTCCCTTCTTTTTTTTTCAGGAGAGCTTTGGCTATTCGGGGTTATTGGTGATTCCATATGAATTTCATCAATAATTGTTCTATTTCTTGAAGAATAACAGTGAAATTTTTATTGGAATAGCATTGAATCGGTATATTGCTTTTGGTAGGATGCCATTTTAATAATGTTTATTCTTCCAATCCATGAGCAGGGGATGTCTTTCCATTTCTTTGTATCTTCTTCTATTTCTTTTAACAGTGTTTTATAGTTTTCTTTGTAAAGGTCCTTTACCTCTTTTGTTAGATTTATTCCCAAGTATTTGATTTTTTTTGTTTCGATACTAAAGGGGATGGTTTTTTTCATTTCTTCTTCTTCAGATTTATTGTTAGTGTATAGGAAGGCTTCTGACTTTTGCATGTTGATTTTGTATCCTGCCACTTTGCTGAACTGATTGATGAGTTCAATTAGTTTTTCTATGGAGTTTTTGGGGTTCTCTATGTATATTATCATATCATCTGCAAATAGTGATAGTTTGACTTCTTCTTTTCCTATTTGGATTCCTTGTATGTCTTTCTCTTGCCTTATTGCTCTGGCTAGGACTTCCAGTATTATATTGAAAAGCAGTGGTGAGAGTGGACATCCTTGTCTTGTTCCAGATCTTAATGGAATTGCTTTCAGCTTTTCACCATTGAGAATGATACTGGCTGTTGGCTTGTCATAGATGGCCTTTATGATGTTGAGGTATGTTCCTTGTATCCCAGAATTTCAAGGCTTTTATCATGAATGGGTGTTGCACTTTGTCGAAAGCTTTCTCGGCATCTATTGATATTATCATATGGTTTTTATATTTCTTTTTGTTGATGTGTTGGATAACGTTGATTGATTTTCGGATGTTGAACCATCCTTGTGTCCCTGGAATGAATCCTATTTGGTCGTGGTGAATTACCTTATGGATACACTGTTGGATTCTGATAGCTAAAATTTTATTGAGGATTTTTGCATCAGTGTTCATTAGGGAGAATGGCCTATAGTTTTCTTTTTTTGTGTTGTCCTTGTTCGGTTTTGGTATTAGTGTAATGTTGGCTTCATAGAACGTGTTAGGTATTATACCTTCCTTCTCAATTTTTTGGAAGAGTTTGTGAAGGATAGGCACCAATTGTCTCTGAATGTTTGGTAGAATTCATTTGTAAATCCATCAGGTCCTGGGCTTTTGTTTTTGGGGAGGTTTTTGATTACCATTTCAATTTCGCTAATTGTAATTGGTCTGTTTAGGTGTTCTATTTCTTCTTTATCTAGCTTTGGGTGATTGTAGAGTTGTAGGAATTTGTCCATCTCCTCTAGATTGTTGAACTTGTTTCCATATAACTGTTCATAGTAGTTATTAATTATTCTTTTGATTTCTGCTGTGTCCGTTGTGATTTCTCCTCTTTCATTTATTATCCTATTTATTTGTGCTTTCTCCCTTTTTGCCCTTGTGAGCCTGGCTAGGGGTTTATCTATTTTATTTATTTTTTCGAAGAACCAGCTCTTGGTTTCATTGATCTTTTGGATTGTTTTTTTAGTTTCGATTTCATTTATTTCTGCTTTGGTTTTTATGATTTCTTTTCTTCTACTGGTTTTGGGGTTTTTTTGTTGTTCTTTTTCTAGATCTTTGAGCTTCGAGATTAGGTTGTTTCTTTGAGTTTTTCTTGTTTCTTGATGTGAGCATCTATTGCTATATATTTTCCTCTATTACTGCTTTTGCTGCATCCCATACATTTAGGAAATTGGTGTCCTCCTTGTCATTCAATTCAAAGAATTTTTTAATTTCTTCTTTTATCTCCTCGTTAGTCCAGTGGACTTCCAGTAGTGTGGGTTTCAATCTCCACGAGATAGGAGAGTACCTTGCCTTCTTTTTATGGTTTATTTCTAGTTTGATGCCTTCATGGTCAGAAAAGATGGTTGGTATGATTTCAATCTTGGTGTATCTGTTGATGTTTGTCTTGTGCCCCAGTATATGATCGATCCTAGAGAATGATCCGTGTGTGCTTGAGAAAAGTATACTCAGATTTTTTTGGGTTTAGTGTTCTATATATGTCTGTTAAGCCCAAGCACTCAAGATCCTTATTTAGAGCTTTAGTGTCTTTACTTATTTTTTGTCTTGTTGATCTATCCATTGTTGATAGTGGTGTGTTGAAGTCTCCCACTACGTATGTGTTTTCTCTGATGTCTGTTTTCAGAGATGCCAATAGTTGTCTGATATATTTTGGTGCTCCTTCGTTTGGTGAATATATGTTAATGAGTGTTATTTCTTCTTGAAGTATTGTCCCCTTGATCATAATGTATATGACCACTGGGTCTCTTTTTATCTTTTTAAGTTGAAATTTATCTGATATGAGTATAGCTGTTCTGCCTTCTTTTTTTTGGTCCATTGCTTGTAGAATTGTTTTCCATCCTTTAACTTTGAGTCTATTTTTATCTTTTGCAGCTAAATGTGTTTCCTGGAGACAGCAAAAGGTTGGGTTTTGTTTCTTAATCCAGCCTGCAACTCTGTGTCTTTTTATTGAAGAGTTTAGTCCATTTACATTTAGAGTTAGTACTGATATGTTAGCATCTGTATTTGCCATTGTGTTTGTCTTTCCTTTGATTTTATTTATTTATTCTTTTAATAACTTTCTTTGGCCTTCTTTTGTTGTTATTCGTCCCTCTGAGGTTCTGGCTTTAGGACTCCTTGTAGTATTTTTTGGAGTGGGGGTTTAGTCGTAATAAATTCCAGAGTTTCTGTTTGTCTGGGAAGGTCCTTATTCTTTCTTCAAAGAGGAAGGAGAGCTTTGCGGGATAGAGTCTTCTTGGTTGGCATCTGTTTTCTTGGAGTCTGTTGACTATGTCCCTCCACTCTCTCCTTGCCCGTAGTGTTTCTTCAGAGAAGTCTGATGTCAGTCTGATTGGTTACCCTTTGAATATTATCTGTTTCTTCCCTCTTGTTAGTTTCATTATTTTTTCCTTGTCTTGGATGTGTCTTGCTGTATTTTTCCTTTCGTCATGGAAGTTTGGTGTTCTTCTTGCTTCTTGTATATCAATTTTCAGCTCCTTCTTCGCGTTTGGGAAGTTCTCTTCAATTATATCCTTGATATTTTTCTCTGTTCCTACATCTGTCTCCTCTCCTTCTGGGATTCCTATAACTCTTATATTTCCTTTCCTCATGGAGTCAGATAGTTCCCGAAGTCTTTCTTCAGTCTTTTCCCTTCGTACTTCTCCTTCCTTTTCTGTTTTAGTTCTTTTTATTTCTGTGTCTTCAAGAGTACTTATTCGTTCTTCCATTTCATCTATTCTGCTTTCATTGCTTTTCCCAGAGTTCTTTAGCGTCTCCATTAATTCTTTGATCTCCTGCATTTCTTTTACTTCCCTCTTTAGGGACTCAATTTCATTCTTCTGGTCATTAATTATTTTCCCCTTATCATTGTTTTCCTTTATGACTTCTGTCAGTTTTTTAATCACAGCAATTTTAAATTCTCTATCTGGAAGGCTCAGAAGTTCTTCCAAGTTACTGTCGTTGCAATCTGGTAGATGGTTTTCTTTTTGCGGTGTGCTTTTTTGCTGAGGAGTTGCTGGGTTGCATGTGGTTTTTCTACTCCCTACTGCCTGTTTTCTAATTTGCCGTATTCCTTGTGACACTGTGTTGCTGGTACTGGCCGGCATCTTGGGCGACCTTCCCAGCTCACCACTGGCTCCTCTGGGGAACTTCTGCTGGGTTCACAAGTCTCCAGCAAAGAAAGGTCCCTGCTGCAAAATGGCGATGCGAGAACATGCTCCCCTGCACGCCCGGTCTGCTCCAGTGGTGGGTGCTGCTCCCTCTGGGCTGGAACTGCAGGCTAGAAGGCGCCCGGCATGGGCAAGCCTCCCAGCTTACCTCTGTCTCCTCGGTGAGCCTTCTGCTGGGTTTACACAGTCTCCAGCAAAGAAAGGTCCCTGCTGCAAAATGCCGGTGCCAGGACGCGCTCCCCTGCACGCCTGGTCTGCCCCAGCGGTGGGTGCCGCTCCCCTCTGGGCTGGGACTGCAGGCTAGAAGGCGCCCGGCATGGGCAAGCCTCCCAGCTTACCTCTGGCTCCTCGGTCTTAACTACATATATATTTTTTTTAATGGAGACTTTTCTGACTCTCTGTGGGGTTCAGTGCTCCCTTAGCTGAATCATGGAGAGGAGATTAGATTGCATTGAGCCTTAAGAACATAATTATTAACCAGGCTGCACAGTGACTATTGTGTGTGACTTGAGAACAAACTCAAATGATACCTCAGCCCAGCGTTCCTTGGAGCTTAAAACAAAGCTCCTGATGTCGCCCTGTTTGGGATTTTTTTAATGTGCAGCACCTGTAGGGAAGCAGGCCTCTCAAAGATGTCTCCTAAGTGCCTGGTTTCTGAAGTGTAAATAAATCCCCATTTCAATTTCATCTTAAATTAGCCTCTGAGAACTGATTGTGGGGCAGCTCTGAGGCCGCATGCTGGACACGTGCCTGAAGCCCTGTGCCTGTCAGGTCTCTGCTTTACTTAAACAGAGCTCATTACTCAGAAGGACGCGCCCTCCACTCTTCGTGACCTATGGGGAGTGGTTGTGTCTACTTCCTTTAAGGCCCATTGCTGTGCCTTCTTGAAGGAAGAGTCGGGAAGCCCAGTCTAGATCTGCCTTAGGGAATAGCATGGCCCCACGTTAATCTGTTTCCCTAGGATGGTTCTGGAGTTGTTTCCCAGACGTTTGCCAGCAGTGAAGAAAATACCATTTTCTCTAACCTTTCTTCTTCAGTTTTAAAAAATAGCTTCCTTGACCCCAAAAAATGACAACTTGAAGCCATAGTGAAAAATAAAGTACTGTCTTTCTCAGTTTACTCATTAAATGTTTACAAAAAGATCCTATTCCGATGTCCTCCTCGGTGTGCAGTACAGTTGCCGAGTCAGCAGCAGTGTTACAGTTGGCCGCAGAGTGTTAAGAGGATTCCTAGGCAGTAACTTTGCTTCTTTGAGGCAAGTTTCCAGACCTGGAAGAGGAGCTTTAACACAGCCAGTAGCTTGAACAGACCTTACTCTGACGTGGTCACCTGAAGATAACCAACTTGGAAAAAAGTACATTTGAAGGATCTCCTGGGTCAGTTCGTGTTCCGTCACCAGCACCAGCGGCTCACGGGCCGCTCTCTGGAGGGAGCCCTTGCAGGAGCTCTCACTTGGCCAGGGGCAGCCTGTGGTCCTGTCCCTTTGCATGCCAGATTGTCACTTCCACATCATGACGGTTTCCACCCGGCTGTCTTTTTTTTTTTTTTTTTTTTTTTAAAGATTTATTTACTTATTTATACAAGCACTGGGTACAGTCAGAAGCGCGGGAGGGAGTGAGAATATTCACCAGAGTCAGAGCGGGGAGTAGAGCAGGCAGGAGGACCGAAGTACACTGCTGAGGGGAGCAGCGGGCGGCAGGAGAGGTCTGCGCGCTGTGTGGGACCCTCCTCCAGTGGCCGGGTTGCAGCCGGGGATCGAACCGGCGCTGCAGAAGCTGCTGGCAGCTTCACAACCCAGCGCTCAACGGCTGCACCACCGGGGAGGCCCACCACCCGGCTGTCTTTAGTGACCTTAACATCCTCCAGCCTGTGGTGCCAGCCGGTCTCATACTTGCCGTCTACACACATGTGGATGCGGCAAGCCCGGCTGTGGTGGCACCATCCGTGAATTGCCCGTGGTCTTTGTAGACACATGGGGGTGGCACTGCCCCTCTTGGCCAGAGCTGCGTGGGTTTCTCTGGGTTGCTGGCCTCCAGTGTGGCGGCCTGGTTCCTCATGCGCTGGTGGCATGTGGCCCGCGTGCTGACCCTCCCTGCTGGCAGCTGTGCAGTGACGCTCCCGGGTCACCCTTGTCTTTCAGAGTGTGCGTGCTCAGAGGGTTAGCAGGAGCCGAGCTGGGTGGCTTTGTCTCTTTCTCTCTCCCTCGTCTACTATAAGTTTGTTCTAGCATCTTCCACTGTGTTACGGACTCTGCTAAAAGAGCACCTCCCACTGAGTCCCCGTCACAGTCTCTTTACTAAGGCCTGTGCTGCTTCTGACTTTCGTCAGGTTGGCTCTTTGCCTAGTTCTGCTCATTCTCCTTGTTTCTTCATCATCGTGCCCTCCCATCCCCACCATCAATCCTCCTGTCCTTGTTCCAGAATACTAGATGCTAGAACTGTGCGATTTATGGCATTACATAGGCACAGTTTCTTTCTACGTAAATAATTATGTGTTGGGGATCTAGAGGCATCTTAAAATAGCCTGTTAAATGAATCATGCGGTAAAATATCTCGTGAGCTGTTTATTCTCCTCACCCTCAGTCACCGCTGCCATCATCAACACCACCATCACCTCACATGTCTTCATGATGGAGAAGAGATTAGATTTCTCATTTCTCCTCCCTGACTGGCACTTTTCCCTGCCTTCTGTGGGCACCCTTACCCCTTGGCTCGTCCTCCTACCCTGTGCCCTCCCCTGACCTGTTCCTGCGTGTTCTGCACTCTTCGGGTCGAGCATCTCTCGCCCTGGCTCACCTGCTCTCCAGCACCTGGCGCTGCTGCACCTCTAGCACTCAGCATTGTTCTGTCGTTCCCGCCACCCCGGCTCTCCTTCCTCCACACCGCTGTTCCTCCAGGATGCCAGTCACGTCCTGCCTCCTCCCTCGTGTGCCCACGCGGCGGCGCCTCTGTCTCCGCTCCTGGGGCCTCCTCTGTGTGGCCTGTCGTGGCACTCCCGCTCCAGGTTGCCCCCCCCCTTCTTTCCCTTCTTTGTCTTTTTCTCCAAAGCTCTTATCACTGTCTGCCATAGACCTGACTTACTGATTCAAGCTGATTGGCTATCTGTCCTTTCACTAGACTGTCTCAGGAGGGGGATTTTGTTCCCGCCACAGCCCTATTATAGGGCTCCCCTCATATATATGCTTTAGTTCTTATATTTCTGGCATATAATAAACGCTCAGCAGATGACGGGGAATTGTCACTTCAGTGGCCGCTTGTCTTCAGCATTAGCCCTCTCTGCTTTGGGCGTTGGGGCGTGTTCACGAAGGCTTCATGTCGTAAAGGAGGGAAATAGCTCTCCTTCTCCCCTTCTCTCCCTGCTGTGCCGGGCCGCTGTAACAAAAGGCAAATTGAAAAAGAGAAAAAAAGCACGGCAATTTATTTCAGTTTCATGGCACACAGAGCCTTCTCGAGCATGAAGGCCCAAAGAAGCATTAAACCTGAACAGTTTTTTTTTTTTTTTCACACAGGTTGATGATGAGCGGAAAGTTGTGGGAAAACATGATGGGACCAGTGGTGGGGAGGGGCGCCTGAGCTGAGTATAGTCAACGGGGAAGCATGTCAAGACCTCTTTGTTCAGACTCCCCTCAGCACCCTCCATCTTTGGAGACTGATGCTCCTCTCCTCCGGATCCACACAGGACACCTCTCCTGAGGGCCTCCTGACCTGCTCCAGGAGATTAGAGCCCTTCCTGCACCTCCCACTTCTCAAACCACTTCAACTTCAAGTATTTGTTCATGTGCCACAGCGCCCTGTGGGGGTGGCATGTTCAGGCCCCCTCAGTGTTGTGAAATTAGTGAAACTGAATACCTTTGGAGACTTTGTTCTTTTGTAGAAGTGGCTGCATTTTGGGGTGTTGTTAGTTTCCTTCCCGCTGGACACACGCACAGACATGCTCACTAGGAAGGACTCTGGAGAATTGCTCTGCCTGACCCTGATTTAGTGTCAGGCCTAGTCTTTGACTGTTCTTTTGACTACTGAGAAAGAAAGATATCTCATCCTAGTAGACTGCCTTCCACCCATAAAAGATATCACTTGCTTCTCACTGTCCCTCCCAGACTTGGGAGTCGAATCACGAGATTCTTAGCCATTTTAACTGTGTGCTTCTTCCCTTAGGAATCGGAGAAGATCATCGCTGAGTTGAATGAAACTTGGGAAGAGAAGCTGCGTAAAACAGAAGCCATCAGAATGGAGAGGTCAGGAGGTTAAACTCTGGGGGGGGGATGTTTCTAAATTCTCCAAGGAAATTGGATTACTTTTGTAGTAAGGAAAGATGAAATAGAAATTCAAAACAAAAACTCTTCCTCCCAAAACAAAAAATAAACCTGGCTGGGACTCAGGGTCAGAGTTACACTTGGAAGTGAAATTCAAGTTTGTCTGCTCACTCGAAGCCTGTCCTTGGAGAGTCATTCCTGGGCCTTCACAAGCTGCTTGTGCTAAGGGTCCCTGTAAGGATGGACGATTCTGAGGTGGAGTTTTTAATTTGTGAAAAAACTGCCTTTGATATATAGGCCCAAGTGAAAGAAGTTATTCTCGTTATTGTCCTTCAGTGCTCTCTCTTTCTAGAACCATTTTGATAAGAGGTAAAGTGGTTTGAGTTACAAACTTTTAAAATTCCTGTTCTAGCTCAACCTCTACCCTGAAGGTGAACATAGCCCAGAATAACCCTTTTGCTACTGGAATAAATATAGATTTAAAATGTTAGTTCCTGCCTCTCCTCTTTGGAGAAGATGTGGCAGAAATGAGTTCTAGTATATTGATACAGTAAATGTCTCACATAATTTTCCTACTGAGATTTAAGCTCCAAGTAAAGTTTCTTACAGAGACTTTGAGCTGCAGAGATGGTAGACATAACTATTATTAAAAAATAGCTGTTATTGTTATTATTAAAAATAGCTTTTCATTAAAGATGGGGTGGTGGGTTCCTTCCCACCTGCAATACCTGCTTTCACGGTCACCTGGCTACGCCTGTTCACTTGCCAGCCCCCCGCTAGGCTGGTCTCGCTGGGTCTGAGTGGTGTTCTGATGTGCTCGATGTTGTCCTAGGGAGGCCTTGCTGGCTGAAATGGGAGTTGCCATTCGGGAAGATGGAGGAACCCTGGGTGTTTTCTCACCTAAAAAGGTAAGACTCAAGTATTCTAAGCCTCTACACACCACACTACCTCTTGGGTGTTGAAGTGCTTCCTCCTTGTTCCCTTCACCTCCTGGGCCGTGGCTTAATTTTAGATGTTTCTGACTTCATCTTACTCTCCAAGGGTAGCCTGTTTCTAAAATGCTCGTCATGTTTACAAAATAGAACCCAAGGCAGCACACCTGGAATTTTCCATCACGATTCAGTGTGTCCCATCATCCTCGCTGCTGCTTTGTCTCCAGCTCTTGGCCAGGCCTCGCATAGCTTCACTTTGGCTGCTCGCTGTGTAGACTCTCCCACAGGTGCTAACACCCCGGACTCATAGCTTCTGGGAGGTCATTTCAGCTGTCAGGTTGGTAGGAAAATACTACTTCAGCAGGTCGCGCTAAAGCCACTGCACCCCCAGAGCTGCCCTCCATCCTTGACCTCCCCTCCTGTCAGCCAAGGGGTCCCCACTGGGCCCCTTTCCACTTTCACTGTCATTCTGCGTAAGTCGGAGATGCTTCTTAGAAAGATTCTTTTGGTCCTAAGATGCTGCTTAGTTATTAGATACTGGGAAATGATCACCAAGTGATTGTGTGCTTATCTATATGGAAGTAATAGAACTTATATTGATGCACAGAATGTGTATTTCATTCCCATAATTAATAGTCCATTTCCTGTGACCTCAAATTGGCCACAGTGATGTAGCCTTTTCATACAATGATCTCTTCAGCTGGGCATGAGGAGGAAATAAGTAGGGAATTTTGAATTGGTGCTTTTTTTTTTAATGTAATATGAAATATTCTCCTGGGTTTTGTTAGGATTCTTTCGGTTAGCTTTTTCTGTCATAACTTCTTCATAAATTCTGATGTGTTGTTCTCAACAAATATTGACTTAAAACATTTTAGGTACATATTGTAGAATTGAAACAGTAGGCATTTTATGTTTATATTGCCAAGGGTCAGTGACTTTCATAGTTAATATGGTTTCCCTTCAGTAAGACACATTTCTTCAGCTATATTACTTTTAATTGTAGAGATTTTAGCAGTTTGATAGAATTTTAAGACTTGCTGGGGTTGGATTATGCCTCTCCATGCCCCTAAATGTATTTGATGACATCTTTAAGTGATAAGGACAGTGGGAGAAACATTTGTAGCAATGTATTAGAATATTTAACACAAGTCATGAGTTGGGTAAGTGCTGGGATATAAACTGTAAAATCCCAACATGACATCTCTGTTTTCAGAGCTTTTCTTTCTTATATTTTACCTTCTTGCTTAACTTTTCTAAACTCTTTAGGAAAATAAGGAATACAGCACTGACCACATACAAATTCAATGTCAGAACTTTTTTTCTGATGTGATAATTAACTCATTTGTGGTAAATCATTGCCCAATGCGTGCATATATTAAATAACACATTGTGCAGCCTAAATATACACACATTTTATTTGTCAGTCATCCGTCGATACAGACCACCTGTTCTGACGTTGCTCAGCCAGTGTTGGCCTTCAAAGGACTTTGTAATCAGAGAGCTTTGACTCTTAACCCAGCAAGACTGAAAATGCAGAGGCAGATACTAGCGGAGAGTTGTAGAGGCTTTTCTAATGCATTGTAATTTATCTTTTGCAGTCCCTCTTCTTAACTCTCTCCTCTGACTCTTCCATTTTCCACATTTGTTGGCGCTCTCTTGAGTAGATTTTGACCTCAAGACCATGTGACTTATTTTGGGATTCCAGTAGGGTAGTTTCACTCAAGAAGGCTGGTTTTTAAAATATTTTAGAAATGTTAGAGCTAAATGAAGAGGATTTTCAAAAGATGTGTTATTAAATGTAATTTAATAATGTATCAGTAAATTCAATTTCTTCTTTAAGGTAAAGACAAACTAAAGCACTGGTACCATGAAGGAACTGATAAAAATTATTGAGAGAAAAGGTGTGGGAACATTTTATAAAGTAAATGAAATATTAAATATTTCTTGAGAATATTGATTTTCCCTGTACCCTTTTGAGTTTTTGACTGAGATTCCTGTGGCATACTTTTGACAGAGAAACAAGAGAAAAACCAAAAGAAGTTTATTAATGTGAACACGTCGTACATACAGAGAGCCCCAGGGTCAGCGAGTGTCGCGGCACACGCTCTGAGCCCCACTTAACCAGGCCGGAGGAGCGATGGGGGGTGACGCAGTATCTGGGTGCAGCGGCCGCTTCTGGGCTGCCCTCCTGTGACCACAGGCTGCCCTTGGTTGGCGAAGTGAGTCCCTGTCGAAGGCCTTCCCCGGGCAGGTCAGGGGAGTCCAGGAAAGACCCCCATCTGCTGGCCACTTTTCCTGCCCGAGCTCAGTCACAGCATATCAGGTGGTGTGTCTGGGATGTCTGTTGTGCTGCCCTTCACGATTTTTGCCCAAGCTTTTACAAAAATGATTGACCATCCAAGCAGTCAGCCTTTTCTGATTTGTCTTTTGTGTTCTCCATGCTTTCACCTATCAAGACTTTAACCAAGAACCCATGTTTTTAAGGGGGGTATTAGAGCAGTTTTGGAAGGTCTGAAGGGAATGTTTTCTCTTCATTATGGAATTGCAACCAGGAATAAAGAAGTCCCTTTTGAGGCTCCGGGTGTCCAGGAGGCCTCAGCCTCTTGCAGGTCCTGTTACTATCACAGCCTTCTCTGTCAGGCTTGCTCCCAGTTGATAATCTGTCACCTTTTCCAGACCCCACATCTTGTTAACCTCAATGAGGACCCGTTGATGTCCGAGTGTCTGCTCTACTATATCAAAGATGGAATTACAAGGTATGTTTCTTTCTTGTTCTGGTTGCTTAAAGCCTTCTCCTACGTGACCAAATTAAAAAAAAAAAAAAAAAAAAAAAAAGGAAGTTACTTGTTGAAAAATCTGTTGTAATAATTGGCTGTTTTTCCTGTCAGGAGTAGTGAAAAATTATAATTTCTATTCTTCCCAAATTATGTGTTTTCTAAGCTAGTCAACGTGTAGTTTTTCCCTAAAAGACTCTACAAAAAATGTTTCCTTCTAACATCTTACATGAATTCATCTGGGAGATTACTTCACTCGTGTTGCCCGAGTTACATGGTTTGTGGTTCCGTGGTTTCTTATTCTGATGTAGGGAGGCTGGTCATATATGAAAGTGGGATTTGCAATTGAAAGCCGCTGATATAAAAAGCTGGTACCTTTTTTCTACATACAAAGAATATTCTTTGGGAGAAAGAGGTTCATTGTTTGTCGTGCTTTTTGTGTCTGAATTGCCCTGGGCAACACTTCCCCTTGTGTCCAGGGTTGGCCAGGCAGATGCCGAGCGGCGCCAGGACATCGTGCTGAGCGGGGCGCACATTAAAGAGGAGCATTGTATCTTCCGGAGCGAGCGGAGCAGCAGCGGCGATGGTGAGGCCTCTGCTTAGCTTTTCACTCTGTCCGTCCTGGAAGTCTTGAGAAACCCTCCAGACTTGGTCTTCCCTGACTCTCAGGGGTGCTTTCTTGTACTATCTAATATTTGAAAATGGGGAACCCTGGACTGCTTATAAATGCAGGAGCGGACAGAGCCACTTTACATGAAAATGGCCTGAACAAAAGGACTCCTTTTGTTACTGCCAAGAACTGAGCAGGACCTAGGCAATTAGGCTTGGTCTTGAATGTTAATTATTTAATAGACAAGAAAGGAACAAATGGATAGTGGGAGGTTTGAAGCACCTCTGCTGGGTCTTAAGCCAGTAAAATTAATTTTTATCTACAAAGGAAGAAAAAGTCAGTCTTGACTTTTGCCCAGGTTGTTAACAAAACAATAATCTAATGGTATTTTTGTGTACTACATAATTCATTCCTCCTTAATCAAAATACTAGCTTTTCCTCTTAAGTTTCTGGTAGTACCTACATCCCACACTTGATTTCTGACAGTTTTCAGTTCTACAGACTAAACTATCAAGCTGTCACCAAACCTAGTATCCCCCAGAGTTGAGTTTTGTCAAACTCATCTAAATGTTCCTGTGATAGTCACATCCTTAAATGACCCCTTACATTGGACTGGCTCTGGTACCCTAAAATGAACTACCGATGCTCAACCACTTGACTGGTCACAGGACTCGATCCTCATTACCATGAACCCGCGTAGCCATCTGCTTCCCACTGTTTCATTCTGGTGGCTTGCACGCTAACCTTAGATTGCGTTCCTTTCAGTGATCGTGACCCTTGAGCCTTGTGAGCGCTCAGAAACCTACGTGAATGGCAAGAGGGTGGCCCAGCCCGTTCAGCTGCGCTCAGGTGAGCCGGAAGGGGGAAGTCCTCAGCGGTGCACCCAGGACTTGTATGAGCGACTCTGTGGCCTCTTACTATGCTGCGTACAGGCTAAAGCGGTGCTCAGCGTTAGGGCTGACAATCTTGGATGAGGGAGACTGAGGCGAGTCACCTGGACCCTGCAACACTCAAAACTGACTTCACCCTGGTTCTGTTCCACGCTAGGAAACCGGATCATCATGGGCAAAAACCACGTGTTCCGGTTTAACCACCCTGAACAAGCGCGGGCTGAGCGGGAGAAGACGCCTTCCGCTGAGACCCCCTCTGAGCCTGTGGACTGGACGTTTGCCCAGAGAGAGCTTCTGGAAAAACAAGGCATTGACATGAAACAGGAGATGGAGAAAAGGTAAGGCCAAGCAGGAGGCGGCCCCCACAAGGATGGCGGCGCTCACGCAGCTGTGCGGTGGCGCTTCAGAGTTTCCCTGACTTTTCATTTTCCTTCCAGGCTACAGGAAATGGAGATTCTGTACAAAAAGGAGAAGGAAGAAGCGGATCTTCTCTTGGAGCAGCAGAGACTGGTAGGAATCCACCCTGAATCCTCTCTTAGGAAAAGGGCAGCTTGCTCTCTGCCTTCCCTTCTCAGAGGAGCCCAAGCTGCTTGTTCTTTCATTTCCTTAATGGAGCACAAACTTGGGTCTCCCGTAGCCATTAGTTTCCACACTGTCCATAAAGGGACTGTTTGGTGCCTTTTATGTCTTAAAATCAACTCTTCTATCAAAACCAAGCGCTTTTGGAGGAAATAGTGAGAATTTTCCTGGTAGCCTTTGCCTCTTAGTAGTGGTTTTGGATTTGCATCAGTGGTGGTTTTAATAATCATTCCTTTGAATATTGAATTTGGCGGGTGTTTGCCTTGGTTTTGTTTCTGATCACCTGATAGTACTAATTCTCTGCTCTTGGGCTGACTTGGGGGATTTTTCTTTTCCTTTTTTTTTTTAAATTAGTTAAACTGTGTCTAAAAGTGTTGCTGCACAGTTGCATGTGTTAATCCCTTACTGTTCCCTTGCATGGAGCCTGAATTCTCGATAAGGCCTCAGTGACATGTGGGTGGCAGTGGAAGCGGTGACTGCACGGCAACTCAGCAGGAGGGGGCAGCCTGGCATCTCTGGGGTGAGAAGGGCCTTGGGTAAGCCCTGCAGAGTCAGTTTAGGGTGTAACTTACAATGCCGACAACTGTAGCATCTTATGGTGTTGACTGATTTTCCGGGTTTGATAGAATCTATGAATAAATAGATTAATTCCATTAGTTAGATTTTCATTTTTAAAGCCACCCAATTCTGACAAGCATGACCCTGGCATTCATTTGACTTGTACAAAAAAGGTTTAACAAACCTTTGGATGCTGTGGCTAGAGTTTAAGAATTTTTTTTTTTCTTTTTTTTTTTTAAGATCAGGGGTATGAGGGATTAAGCTGGGGGACTGGTTTCTTTTCTTAGCCAAAATACAGCATGTAAAATGCCATCTGTAAACTGTAACCCTCTAGTCATGCTCTGCTTTGGAGAAGAGGCTAGTGCTAAACAGGCCAGAAAAGCCAGGGGCCCCGCAAAGGTAGGCTCTCTGAGGTTGAGTTCTCAGGCTTGGCAGTGGGTTAAAACAGTTTTTATTTTGAAAATTATAGAAAAGCCTAAAAAAGAGTGGACTGTAAGGCTAAATCAAGTGTTTGGGATAAGGTAATAACAGTGTTATAGAAAGAGTGTCTTTAAGGGGGCCCAGTTAGCATTTAGTTTTTAATGAAAACTGCAGTGTGATTAGGTTTGTGACACATGAAAGAGCCTTTTATCTCAATAATGCAGTAATCTAATAACATGCCTCTCATGGTCTGTAAGAGATCAAACGAGGGCAGGTATAATTAAGCTGTATTTTTATTAACGACAGGACCTTGTGTTTGTGTAGTGCTTTGTAATTTACAGAGAGCTTTAACAGCCATTATTTTTTTGCTCCTGGAAACAACCTACTTTGGTAGGTTTCTATGTAAGTGAAGTAAGTAACATATCTGTAGTCTATAGTGGAGGCAACCAAGGCTAAAGGTGCTGTCTTGCCCTTGGAAACACCTGGGTTAAGGTTGAAACTTGGGTCCTCTGGGTGGCTTCAGTGTTCTGTCCAGTGGGGCTATGCTTCTGCCCCCCACCCCAGGTATCTTGTTAACTCTGGCTTGGGAGCCGAGATTGTGAATTTCTTATACACTCCCAGGTGACAGCAGCCCTGCTGGTCCCAGGACCAACCTTTGTGTAACTAGCTATAAAAATATAAAGATGCTGGCTGTCTATAAGCTGCTGTGCTCTCAGATAAAGACGTTGAACACGACATAAAGAGAAAGTAAACTTCTCTAAGACAGACTCAATTTCCAGGGATCATGCTTAGTCGACAGACAGTTAGGCCCTGGTTGTCATTCTCTCTGTGTGCCTCAGACTCAGCCAGGGTCTCAAGAGCAGCTCTGTAAAGCAAGAAGTTACTTGCCTCCCATAAGTTCAACTCTGTTCCACTCAACCATCTTGTCCTCAACAAGAATTGATTTCTGATGCTTTAACCTGAAGAATATCAAGCAAGTAACAACAGTGAGTGGAAAGTGACCCTGTATTGGTCAACTAACAGATATATTTTTACTGCACCCTTTGAGTAATATTGAAGGGCTACAAAGAAATTGTTCAGTAAATATTTACTATTTATTCTATGTAGTCATTTTTGCAAAATGGCAGGCTTAAAAAATGGGATATGTGCAAATGTTTTCTTTAATGACAGTTCCTGAAATGTATCCCTGGCTCTGTGGCTGAGTGGTCTCTTGTAGGTAGGGCTCTCTGTATACCTGGTCCTCTCTGTTCTTGCTTTTTTACACACATATTTTGTGTTTCATATTTGCATAAACTACTTGTAGAGTCTCTTCAGGAGGCCCACTTGTATTTGGTATTTAATGAAAACACAAGGATTGTTCAGTAACATGTGAATTGGCCAGACTTGAGTAGTTTCCCCACATGGCTAAATATCTTAAAACCTCTTTTTGACATGAGATAGGATTCACCTCATGGCATATACATTTTGCAGAGTTTTTAGTATCATTGTCAGTATGTGATGGAGGATATGTTTGAGCTATAAGAATATATTGTACAGATATGACAATATGACAGTATTTTTTAAGGAAAGAAAATTATGGCCTCTTGATTTGACTTCTTTGAGTTTATATAAACGCTCACTTATGTTTTTAGAGTTTAAAGATTTAACTCATCAATTATGATATTAAAGCAAGGATTAGAATATTTGTTGTTTCCTAACTTCGTATTCATGTCATTTTTTAAGGAGTTTGTAAGCAGAAACGAAAAGTAGCCAGGGGAAAAAGCAAAAGTTGTTAATTATGTGGGAGGAATGAGGGAGAGTTTGTGCTCTGTATGACTCCGTTTTGTAGGGAAACTTTTTAGGCATCAGACTTAATTCTCTAATGTTTACTAATGTTATCTTTTATCAACTTAAGATTAGCCTTTCTGATTTTTTAAACTTAAAGTGAAAAGAAAATCTTATAAAATCTGTAAATTTAGCTTTATCTGCTTTTTGTAGCTAAATTTTCAAACAAGTTGAGTTATAAATGAGCTTAGTACCAGTTTATAGGCCATCAGAAGTGGTACAAATTGGTAACTAGCAACATCTTCAAATCCAGGGACCAAATTATTGTCATTATTATTAAAGGGTTTTTTTGTTTCTCAGAAAGTAACTATACATAGAAATTTTTGGTGTAGAGAAGAGAGCAAGATACTATTTATCAGTTTTGCCCCATTAAAAAAAAAATAGGGCCTCCCCTGGTGGTGCAGGGAGTTGAATGCCATGCTGTGAAGCTGTCCGCAGCCTCTACACCGCTGGTTCGATCCCGGCCGGCTGACGAGGGTTCCACATGGCGCAGCAGACCTCTCCTGTCGCTCCCGCTGCTCCCCTCAGCAGTGTATTTCAGTCAGTCTGCCTGTTCTGTTCCCTGCTCTGTTTCTGGTGAGTCCTCTCACCCTCACGCGCATCTGGCCTGTACCCCGGTTCTTGTATAAAATAAATAAATAAATCTTAAATAAATAAATAAACAAACAAAAAGCCAAGCCCTTTCCTGGAGATAATTTTGGTAATCACTGTGAAGTATAAGAGACTATTGAGTGACAACACTTTATTTCCTGACAGTCTTAACTCAGTCCCCTCGTGAGTAGTTTCTTTCCCAAGAGCTTTTCTTTCCTAATAGAAATTCATCCTTAATCCCTCTAATGTTATTTTCACTTAGATCCATGTTATCAAGATTTGCTTGTGAAAGTTAACTGATTATTTTCCAAATAGCTCTTGACCTGACTTTGTTGTGCAGTCAGGCTGCTGTTTCGGGCCTCATTAGGTTACCTTTTTGGAGAAAAGATAATGACAATGGAAAGATAAGAGTTGGAGAGATGCTTTAAAATAGAGCCACTTTACATGAGCAGAATATAATCTGTGTGTTTTATGTGTTGGTGGGACGAATCATCACTTAAAGTGATATTCCTCAAACAGCCAGAAACACTGTGACTTTTCGTAGATAGGACACATCTCTAAGTTGTATTTATTAGAATACCTTGGGGGCGGAGGGAACTTTAAATGATGTTTAATGAAAACATGTGCTTAGTTTAATGTTTATCCTGGTATTTTATTTCTTAACATTCTAGAGGTGAGGTATTTTTGGTGTGAGTGTGTGAAAACAAAGAGATTTCCACTTAGGTCCCTTTTTAATGCTTCTCAGTATAACAGATTTTAACTGTCAAAGGAAATGGGTCTGTTTGCTATGACACAAGAAAATTGCAAATCCAGTGTATGCTCATGAAAAGACTAGTCTCAAAACCCTCTTGTCTCACAGAATGAACAGCTCACCCGTTAAGAGCGGGACGCGGTTGGCCAGCGGGGACGCGGCACTTCTAACATCATCCCCGTTGACTGTTTCTTTCTCTACTCTCTCATCTTCTAACCTTTTCTAGGGCTGCTCTTTTTAGTAAAGCTAAACCAAACGTGGCGTCCTACAGCCTTACTAACCGTTGTTAATCCGCCTGCTCGTCACATCTTGTATGGCATCTGTGCTCACTCATGGGGGAGAGAGTTTCTGGAAGAAGCAACAGCAATAACCAAGGCAAATGTGGGGAGTGGCTGCATGGGTGTCAGCATGTGTGGGTGCAGGCTTTACTGCATTTTCTTGGGAGAGTAGAGATAGTATTTCACACCATCTTGTCAGTAACTTCGTGTGACCTCTGAGTGAACGACTCACTCACCGTGTCAAATCCTCCTAAGCAATTTGATTGCAGATTTCATCACTTTAGCCAGAAAGTAGAAATTTGGATTAGTGGTATTAAACACATTTTTTATTTATAATCTACATGTGCATATGTTTTAAACTTCCACATTAGTACAGTGTTTTGTTTTGTTAGTTGGTTTTGTTTTTGTTTTTTGTTTTGTTTTGTTTTTTGTTTGGTTTGGTTTGATTTTGAAATTTGGTTAAGGCTTTTTTGCTTGCTTTTTCTTCGATTTGATTTTCCTTTTTTATATTTTAATTTTGGTTATTTTGGGGCCATTTTTTGATTTTGTTTTTCCAAAGGACGCGGATTCTGATAGCGGGGATGATTCTGACAAGAGATCCTGTGAAGAGAGCTGGAAATTGATAACTTCTCTGAGAGAAAAGCTACCTCCCAGCAAGTTACAAACCATTGTTAAAAAATGTGGCCTCCCCAGCAGTGGGAAGAAGCGAGAACCAATTAAAATGTATCAGATTCCCCAAAGAAGGCGCCTGAGCAAAGATTCCAAGTGGGTCACCATCTCAGACCTTAAGATTCAGGCGGTCAAGGAGATCTGCTATGAGGTGGCGCTCAACGACTTCAGGCACAGCCGGCAGGAGATTGAGGCCTTGGCCATCGTGAAGATGAAGGAGCTCTGCGCCATGTATGGGAAGAAGGACCCCAACGAGCGCGATTCCTGGCGGGCGGTGGCCAGGGATGTCTGGGACACAGTGGGGGTCGGGGACGAGAAGGCAGAGGACATGCTGGCCGGCGGCAAGGTGGGCACGGACGTCGACGACCTCCGGGTGCATATCGACAAGCTGGAGGACATCCTGCAGGAGGTCAAAAAGCAGAACAACATGAAGGACGAGGAGATCAAAGTCTTGCGGAATAAAATGCTCAAAATGGAGAAAGTCCTGCCGCTGATCGGCTCTCCGGAGCAGAAGGCCCCCGGACCCCTGCACGCGCAGGGCCCGGCGGGCGACGAGGGCGCCGGCGCGGGGCAGGGCGCGCCGGGGCGGGAGGAGCGCGTGTCCCAGCTCATGAGCGGGGACCCCGCATTCCGGCGGGGGCGCCTGCGCTGGATGCGGCAGGAGCAGATGCGCTTCAGGAACCTGCAGCAGCAGGAGATCTCCAAGCAGCTGCGCCGGCAGAACGGGCCGCACAGGTTCATCCCGCCCGAGAACCGCAAGCCGCGGTTCCCCTTCAAGAGCAACCCGAAGCACAGGAACTCCTGGAGCCCAGGGACCCACATCATCATCACCGAAGACGAGGTCATAGAGCTCAGGATTCCCAAGGAGGAGGAGGGGAGGCGAGGAAGTAAGGAGGAGAGCCAAGAAAAAGGGGGTCGCGCAGCTGCGAAGGACCCCGCCTTACCTGGGGGCTCCCAGGGCTGGCGAAGCCAAGATCACATCCAGGTTAGCAAGCAGCATCTCACCAGCCCTCTGCAGCCACCTCCGCTGCGCTGGAGAAGCAATTCCCTCAACAATGGCCAGCCCAGAGGTGCACGGGCCCAGGCGTCGGCCTCGTCGGAGTCGCTCGGCCCCCACGGCGGCCACCCCACAGCCGACCTGCAGACTTTCCAGGCCAAGCGCCACATGCACCAGCACCGCCAGTCTTACTGTAACTATAGCCCCGGGGGCGCGGTGGAGGGCACCGCCGGCCCCGGCCAGAAGCACACTGACAGGCCGGCGTCTTGCAGCCAGCTGGGGACGCCCCCGCGCATGCGGCGCCAGTTCTCGGCGCCCAACCTCAAAGCGGGCCGAGAGACCACAGTGTAAATTCCTGGACACACTTGAAATCTTGGTGGAGGAAATAGGTTATGTTAGCTCACGGTTTGAGTTGGTTCTAGCCTTGGTCTTGAGTTTCTGCCATTTGCCTTTTGATTTAAATGTTGCGTTCCTACAAATACTGGCTGGTTTTAATATTGTGAAAACATAAAGCACTGGTAAACTTACCCACTGCCACCTTTCTTTGGTACACCATCTTTGGGCTGTTTCTGGAATTTTGGACACAACCCTGAGACCTCCCTTATTTTCTGAGACTTTCCTCCTCTCTTGGTGCCTGGGTAATACCCGCTGCAGCCTGGCCCTCTTTGGTGTGAGTGGGATGTGTTCTGACCATGCCTGTCACTGGTCTGATGTCCAGAAAGACCTGCCTCCTAGCTCACACACACATTCAGAAGGGGAATTGACATGTAGACTTAAATGTCCATAATTTCCCCATGAGACATGAGTTTGACAATAATCCACAGTTGTGTGGTCATAGCTTTGGGTTTCTCATCCATGTCTGCTCCTTCCTTTAAGTATGATTGGAATTTTCATAAGCCCAAACTAAATGTCTGTGGACATGTTTTATAGAACTCAGCTTTGCATCTCCCACAGAACTTCCACATCTGTGTTTTGCATAGAAACTGATTCAGTAGGTTTTTTTTCTTTTGAATGTATCAGTAGTTTTATAAAATTTGTCGTAATACCGAAATCTTTCAATTGCCACCACATCTGGATTTCCATTGTGGTTTGCATTTTGAAGTTAGGTATATCGTTTCTTGTTCTCTCTCTCTCTCACTCACTCACACACACACACACACACACACACACACACACACACACACAGAGTTTATCAAAACATGCCAACAGAATATTTGTGTGGTGCTTGGAGCAGTGTATGTAAGTTTATAGGGAGTTATTTGGTGGAGAGAGGGGTGAGGGTGGGACTTGGGGAGAAGACTACAGCATATGTGGGTGCTGCTTATTTTCAGTAGACAATGAAATAAAGCTTAACTTTTGTTGGGTTTAAAATAAAAGAGGCCATGCATACTAATAAACCATCTCTGATTAGCAGTAGTGAGGCTCCCAGGTACTCAAGCAAGGAAAGAGAAACGCGGGTGAGCATTTACTGTATCGATACCCCACTTTACTGTGTCATGGTCTGTCTGCCTCACTGGAGAGTCCACTAAAAAACATGGATCTTAATGGGAAGAACAGTTTTCTGCATCCCTCCTCATCTCCTGAACTGGTCAGAAAGTTTGTAAAGAGGCCGTGTGAAGAGCCAGAGACGTCCGTGCCATCGCCTGACTTCGTGTTGTTGAAGATTCCCAAGCCACACTAAGTTGTCTGACAAGTCGCGCTTGTCTTCCAGAACAGCGTGAACAACTGCAGCCAGGAGAGCAGTTAGCCTTCAAGGAAGCCTGAAAGATTGCTCTTATGTGGGGTGTTTTGGTTTTTTTTTCCTTTGTGTGTGTGCACTGTGCTTTGTTAGAACACATTTTTAGTCGTAGTATTTTTTTCTTTGCTTCTAAGAAAGTGCTTTCCTTAATGTACAGAAAGTTGCTTCCAATGAACTCTGGGGGATTTTTTCACTTTCATAGCTAGAATAGTCCTAGTCTTCATCTAAGGTTTTACGGCAGATTAGATGTGGGTGAATTAATTAGTCAGTTGACTTAACCAAGGTGACAATCTCCTGTACCAGGTGGTTAGAATGTACAGTGGGCGACTTCAGATAAGTCACTTCAGTGCATCCTGTGTAAACCCAATTATCCTTTATTCCTCTTAGCATAGATTCATCAGTTCTTCTTTCCTTGCAAAAAATTAGTTATCTAATATTAACAATAATAATTACTCAGCTTTCAATTCTACAATAAAAGAGGATTCTATCTCTCTCATTTGAGATAACATAGGCTAGGCCGATAAATATTTGCATTCATGGTAGCCTTTTACAATCGGGTGGTGAGCAGGTGTCTCCCTTTCTCACTAGACAATGGGAATGAGTTTCTACTGGCAACCAGGTGACACTGTGGACTGAAAAGTCCTATAATAGTATCACCCACAAATGTTGGTTGGGGGAGGACTGGGCCCACTCTGACACTCCAAAGAACTGGGTCTGTGTTGGTGCTACGTCTGCTGACCCAGGGGCCTCATCTTGCTGAAATGTTTAGCCGTCTAGTGGAGCCCCCAATTTCAGACACCAGGAAGAAATCACCCAAGGCTTACTGGATTGTCAGAGATGTCCCTTCATGCCTTTCAGAGCAGATGCTGGTCCTGGAAAATAACTTGGTGTGAATTCAATTATTTCTTTGGCTCTCCCTAAATAAGAAGTTGGTGCCATAATTTTGAGCTGTTGGTTTAGCTGTAGTGCGTTGGTTTTGGATTTGACGCTCTCTTTCCCTGAGCTTAATACTAAAAAGACCAAAGAGAGATGATCACCATCAAACCATTATTTTATTATTGAGCGATTCCTAGTTATTATCAGAGCAAAATGGGGGAGAGAACATTTGTGCTATTGAAATTTAAGATGATTTGATACCGTTGGGAACTGAGAGGCCTCCTGATGCATTGGTGTAGACCCATAACTCGCAACGGTATTCCTTGTCCAAGACAGTCTGTTCAGCCAGTAAGTCTAAATCAAAGGGCTTCCCTTTTCTTTGTGCTTCTAGTTTTCTCTAGCTTTGAGAATTGTTTCTCTTTTCATGGGAAACACAATGCCTGAGAATGTATTCCATTGAAGTGACATGAAGTGACCGTTCCCATGCTTTAGGTACAGGTTGATGTAGAAAAAAACAAACCAAACCAAACCTGGTGTCTGCCACCCCCGTGTCTGTTAAGAGCCATCAGAATCCACATTTCCTCCCGCCAGCTGCTGTGCCCCTGTGCCTTACTGGGCCTTTGTTGACTTGCCTTAATGATTTGAACTGAAGACTGGGAGGAGGGGTGGCTGCCCAGTCCAGGAACCTTGATGAAGACGCCTCTTAGGCACCATGCAGGGCAGGCTGGTTCCGACCTCCTGGAGCCATGCCCTGCATGGTGAGCAGTTTCATAACTGTCCAAGATTTGAAAATCTGCTCTGAGATGCTTAGTTTGAGCCGCTCGAGGTTGTGAGGTGTGTTGGTTTCCTCCCATCATTACTGTAAAAAGAAGCTGTGGACCTCCTTGTGAACAAACTGTGGATTTCTCCCTCGGTTTCATAAACAAAAAAATGCTTGAAGGTTGTCTTTGAGTGTAAGATCTACCTTTTCCGAAAGGGAGAGTTAGTTTGTAATGTTGAAAAATAAAGTCCTTACTCAATAAAGCTAAAAAATCATCATTTAAGAGTGTGCTTTCTCTCTGGCCTGGGAGGAGGGCGAAGCGCAACAGGAGACGCTGATGAAGCCTGGTCTGACTCTCACGTGAGGTTTTTTTTCATCTGAAGAAACCGTCAGAGTTTTTTAAAAATATATTTCTGTATGAACTTGATTAGTTTAAAGCGTTTGTTGTTCTTTTCCATTTATTAACATTCGACTTTCAATGGGATGTTCAACCACCACTTAATACTACATTTTACTTCAACAGAAAGTTTCCTAGTAGAAGATGCATGGGGAGAGCCAATACTGCTTTGTGATTCCTTAGTGTACCTTGAACTCCATTTTCAATTATTATGTAATCTTGATTTTCAGTTTAAAAAAATTGAAGTGGTCTATACTTCCCTTTGTATAGACAGAAACTAATTTTCTAAAAAGTGTTGAGTAACTTTATGTAGCTTTTTTTTCTTTTTCCCACCCAAAATATTGGTGATAGACTAGGAGTGAGACAGCAGGAGATTTGCTGGCATGTCCCATCAGTCTTACTGAACATTTGGACTTGACTTTTTAATATTGAAAACAACACAAATCATGCATTGTGGGGTAGAATACAAAGTCTACAGGGGTTTTTTTTCCCCACGAGTTTTTAATATGAAATTTGGAACTTGAGGAAAACATTGCATTTGGATCGGTCTGCTTCAGGCCTCGTACCCTCTCCCCGCAAGAATTTCTCTGCTGGTGGGAAAATTGCCAAGACCCTACCAATTCTAGGGCAGCACTGACAAGCACAGTGTGGAGTGACGTGTACACAGGAGGAGAGCAGGAAGGGTTTTGAAGGAGGAACCCCAAGCCAAGATCAGAGCCCCAATGTACAGCTGGGGATTTATCCACACGAAGATCCCCAGGGGGAGGGAGGAAGCATGTCAGGTCCAGGGAACCGTCAGTAAGTTTGGGGTGACCAGAACACCAGCTGGGGCTCAGGGAGTGATAAAAGATTGGGGAGTTGAAGTGACAAGGGCCAGATCGATTGTGGCGTGCTAAGGAGTTGGGGTTCTACTTGAGTGGGGTGGGAAGCAGCCAAGTGAATTTATACAGGGAAGTTGCATTAGACTCAATTTCCAGAAATGGCCACAGAGCATGTTGAAGGATGGGTGAGAAGCGGGCGTGTTCAGAACCAAGCGCTGCAGGGAAGCCATTGTAACAGCCATATGAGAAACGATGCTGTCCAGATGCAGGCTGGAGGCAGGGGGCGACTCCCATAGCTGTTTGGAGGTAAAATCAACAAAGTGGTTTGGGGGTGGGATAAAGTGTGTGTTTACAGCCCACATGGGGATGAGGCTCTTGCTGGGCCATGGATCTTGCATCGAGGTTGGAGCATTAAGTCAGGGGAGCTGAGGCAGGTCTGGGAGAAAGCAGGGGCAGCCCGGGTCTGAGGAGAGTGGCTGTGGAGCCCTGGAGGGCCAGACCTGCGTCCCCTGGTGCTGCTGGTGGTGAGGTGCTGCCAGAACTGGGGTGTGGATAGCGCCTTTCCGGCTATTGCTTGCTAATTATAATCTCCATTAAAAGAGGAAGGCAATATCAGCGAAAGGAGCCCAGCCTCTAATGTCAAAAACAGCCTCACCAGAAAACCCAGAACAGTGACCTTGATTTCACCCTCAATGCCACCTCCTCAGAGAGGCCTTGTCTTAGCGTGCCCCTCCCCGCAACCAGATGACTGCAGCAGCCTCCTAACTTGCCTCCGGTTCTATTCCTGACCCCTATAATCCATTATCTGCATAGCAACCAGCATTTAAAAGCATCATCATTTAAGAACAAAAGTCAGAGCCTTTCAGTGACCTCTGGTGGCTTCACCTTGCACTTCAAACTCTGAGCTTTCTACGGTAGCCTCTGCGATTTTGCCCTTCCCGGCAAACCTCATTTGTTAACATTCTCTCACTGCAAGTGCTTTGGACTGGTGTTCCGTGGTGGTGCCCAGCTTGTCCCCACCTCTGGGCCTTAGCATGTCCTCAAGACTGGAACCCTTCCCCATCTGCTTGTTACTTCCAGATCTTCACTCAGGCGGCACTTTACCTGTTCCAGCCGGCCCTGGGTCAGTCACTGTTCCAATAACGATAGCTGGTATCTTATCTTTGTAGTTGTTTGGGGCTTCCAAGAGAACTTAGAATAAGGACCTTATTGTTGACGTCCACTCTTCCTCTGCACACAAATCCATAGAGCTCTTCTCAATTGCAGTGTGCACCAGCGTCCCCTGGGGGCGCTCATGAGAACCAAGACGGCTGCACACACACCCCGGGTACCTGCCTTAGGAGGGCCAGATAGCACATATTTTAGGCTTGGTGGACCATGTGGTCTCTGATGCAGCGACTCAACTCAGCTTTTGTATCACTAGGAAAAACATCACCATAAACAACACGCAAAGGGACGGACAGGGTTGTATATGAGGCCGGGTCATCAGGCTGGAGACCATAAGCTGAGAGCCGGCCAAGGGGCAGGCAGCTGTTTGCGATGGGCCTGGGTTCACGAAGCAGCTGTGACTCTGGAAGGTGTGACATGGGAGTAACAATGCCTGCTGTGGGGGCCTGTGAGGACTATGGGCTAGTCCATGGGAAAGATTTATTGCTGTGAGTGAATGCGCAGCACACCTGTCCCCGTCACCATCACCTGGGAGAACATGCAAGTAAAGCCACGAGACGCACCAGCTCACCTGGGGCTGTGGCCATACAGGTCTGTGGCCGAGAGACCACATAGGAGCACTGCCTGGAAGCTGAAGGACATCAGAACAGAGTGCCCCAAGAAACAAGTCGAGTCAGCAGCTGTGTCAGTGGGAACGGATTTAGTAAGGTGAGGACGGAGCAAACGCCCTGGATTTGTCACTGTGGCGAGCATTTAGGCGGTCCTGGTAACAGCGGCTCCCGTGGTGAGGGATAAGAATCTCACTATGGGGAGTTCAAGCAGAAAGGAGAGGAGACAGTGAAAATAATGGGAGGTAGGCAGTGTAGTGAAGAAAACGTTCAAGAGCATCTATTGAACTAGTTAGAACTTTTTAAAAGCACAAGGGCTACTTATAAATACATTATTTTTAGTGTGCTTTCCATAATTACTCTAATTTTCACCATGAAATAAAAAAGTAGTACCTGAACCTCTATCCATTTGTGGTAGGAAGATTCAGCTCTTAGCTCTTTCTGGCGACGTGCAGAATGTCCTGGTTGGAAGCTCATAGACAGCCGGGTTTAGGGAGGAGGGTTCCGTTCAAGAAATGGTGTTGATATTTGGGGTACCCACTGCTGAGAGAAATTTTCCCTGGAAAATACAGTTTTAGGCCCATGGCACTGTGGGAAATCTTTTATGTCAGCTTTCCTGTCTCTTACATCACTCTCCGAATTCAAGGACATTGTTTTCCTTGGTAGTTAGACCAGCTTGTAGGCCTGTTCTTAAAGGAATTCTCAAAAATAAGCCAGTCACAAGAACCAGAACCATAGGGTCCCACTAATGGGAGATGCTCAGATCTCAGCATGGCAGATAGGAAGGAGAAGGGAGGTCAAGATGGGAGGGTTGGGAGGGGTCGGGGCTGTGAAGTGCAGTTGAGTTTCACAGGATGAGGAGAGTCTTGCAGGTGAATGGTGATGTTGATGTACAAATGCATTTCTTGCCTCTGAACTGAACGCTTAAATATGGTTAAGATGCTAAATACCATGTGTATTTGAATATATTTTTTTTAACTGGGGGAAAAAAATAAAGCAGGAAAAATCCTTAAGATGAAATACTAACATTTTCCACTTGATCATTTTTAGGTGAACCAACCGTTTTCCTCTTTGTGCTAAACAGATCCCGTGTAATATATTGGCCATAGTGGGGAGAAGGAACTCTCCCCTCCCTGGCCTTTTACTATCAAACATTTCAAACTTACAGAGAGGCTAAAAAAAAAAAAAGAAAAGAAAAAAAAAGAAACGGGTATAACGAACTCCTGTGTACAAATATTTATGTTTTTTTCTGGATCGTTTGAATATAAGTAGCAGTGTTGACAGTTTACCCCTAAATACTTCTCTGTGTATCTCCTAAAATCGAGATTCTCTGAGTACCACCCAATCCAGAAACTTAATACTGATTTCATATCATTAATGTATAGTCTGTTCCTGTATGCAGACAATGATCTGGAAGAAGAAGAAATTTAGAAAATGGTCCTGTTTACAACCACATCCCAAAATATTAAATACCTAGAGGTAAACCTAACAAAGTTGCTGAAGGTCCTAAAAATACAGTCCATTTTCTAAGTCCTCTGAGTGTCTAAGAAGTATAAATGTTAAGGTACGTGCGTGTGGGTCCAGGATCCAGTGGGGGTTGTATGTTGCATTGTGCTGCTTCTATCTTTTATTACTCTGGTGTCTTTGAAGAGCCCAGGCCACATTCTCATTTGTCTGATGATTTCCTCAAGATTAGATCTGGGATCGGTTTTGTGGTAAGAATGTTGGAGAGGCATTTCGGTGAGCTCCACATTGCATCATCTAGGACATACAAGTGTCACTATGTCCCTTTTTTTTTTAAACTTTTTTTTTAAAGATTTATTTATTTATTTATACAAGCACTGGGTACAGTCAGAAGCGCGGGAGGGTGAGAGAATTCACCAGAGCCAGAGCAGGGAACAGAACAGACTGACCGACGAAGTACACTGCTGAGAGGAGCAGCGGGCAGCAGGAGAAGTCTGCGTGCCATGTGGGACCCTCGCTGGCGGCTGGGGATTGAACTGGCACTGCAGAGGCAGTTTCGCAGCCCAGCGCTCAGCCGCTGCGCCACCAGGGGAGGCCCACTATGTCCCTATCTTGATGACACAGTTGAATACATTTAGCTAATACGATGTTTCTCAGCTCTTTCTCCTCATTAATAGGTCTGGGTGGCACTTGGATTCTGTGACTATTCTGCTTTCCGTCCACCTTTCATGCAACTGTGCCAGCATTTTTTTAAAAAAGATTTATTTATTTATACAAGAACCGGGGTACAGGCCAGATGTGCGAGAGGGTGAGAGGAATCACCAGAAACAGAGCGGGGAACAGAACAGGCAGACTGAGGGGAGCAGCGGGCGAGACAGGAAAGGTCTGCTGCACCATGTGGGTCAGCTCCCTGGCCGGGGGGATCGAACTCAGGCCTTCAAGGTGATAGCGCTGAGACTTATCCCCTAGCCCACCAGGGAGGCCCTAAAATCTTTGTTGTAAAGGAGATAATGAAGTTTAAAGAGGATTTAACTTCTCCAGAATTATAAGACTAGTAAGAGCAAGTACCAGGACCTCATCCTGAATCTTTCTTTCTTTTTTGTCATAGTAATTAGTCTCCAGAATTATAAGACTAGTAAGAGCAAGTACCAGGACCTCATCCTGAATCTTTCTTTCTTTTTTGTCATAGTAATTAGTCTCCTAAAAAGCAGTTAAGATATATAATAATGAAACTGTGGTCGGCTCCCCATCACTGCCAGCTCCCTCCAGAACAGAGACTAAATGCCAAATGCCTGGAGCCTTGTGGTTCTTTGCACTTCTTAGCATTGCCATTGAGAGCTCAGTGTGGGGTGGCCTTAATGGGAGATGGGGGCGGGGGGAGGTCGGTGTCCTCTGGGATGCAGGGAATACTTGCTTTGTGGCTTGGAGACCTCTGTTTGAAAACCATCCATGGTCATACTAACCCTTCTGTCTCGTGACAACCTGTAGCTGGGTCACTCCCAAGGAAGCAGGAAATCTGGACAATATATTTCAAAATGTTCTGCTTGTGCTGTGATGAGCTTTTATTATGTGAAGTTCTCTTTTCTTAACTCCTCTTGTTTTCTTTTCATTTCTTTCTTCTTTTATATATTTTACATCATTTTTCATTTTTGCACAATGTGTGCATTTTCTCTTCTTGCTTTATTTTCAAAGAAATGCAAGCTTCTTTTCATTAACACGGGGAACCTTTTTAGACCCTTTTTCCTTTAATCTCTCCCTCCCATAAAATTTGAGTAAATCAAATATGGTATATTTGTACATTCTCTGTATATTTGTGCTTTGTGTATATAAAGGGTACCTTTCTTTTAATTCCACAAAAACTTTTTTTTTGCCTTTGGAGCGATGGTGCCCGCATTGAGAATGTATGGAGTAGGTGGAGAAATGGGGGATGCATTTTATTTATATTAAAATAGTATTTTTAAAAGGTTTTATGTATTTATACAGGAGCTGGGGTACAGGCCAGAGGTGCGAGAGGGTGGAAGGATTCACCAGAGACATAGCGGGGAGCAGAGCAGGCAGATGAACCGAGAACACTGCTGAGGGGAACAGCGGGTGAGACAGGAGAGGCCTGCCGCGCCATGTGGGTATCTCCCTGGCCGTCTGGAAATCGAACCAGTGCTGCAGAGGCTGCAGACAGCTTCACAGCGCTGAGCTCAACCTGCTGCACCACCAGGGAGGCCCTTAAATAGTATTTTTAAATAGAGTCTTTCTTGAGTAATTAAATGCATCCATAGATCATTTCACCCCTAGCAGTGCCACAGTCTTCTTTTCACTACCTGGAGGCTAAACTCACCCTACTGCTAGAAGGTGGTATTATTTCATCCATAGGGAGCTTCAGGAATTACAATCCTAACTTTTTTCCATCCGAAGAGCTAATTGGAACTATTGGCAACACTTGTGAACTCAGGTGTTTCCCAGTGTTGTCTTTCCCTGGAATTTCTTGATGTGTCAGCCGCTGCTTAAATGCATTTTAGCATGTGGGGGTCCATGCATGGCCCTCAAAATAACCCCCACTTTCTCGACTGCAACCTCAAAGAACTCTCGTCAAAGGGAGTAAAGGAGACTCCAGTAAATTTTTGTTCTTAGCGTTTGTCCAGTACAGACTGTCTTGTGTGCTTTTTTCCCCTAGAATTCCTCTGTGTGTCTGTCTTTTCATGGTTATTTCTGGACTCTCTCTCCTTTCATCTTTTGTTTTCTGCATTTTCCCCAGGACTCCTTTCATTTCTCTTTTCCTCCCCTTTTATTTCCTCTCTCTCCTACATGTGATCTCCTTTCTCTCCACCCAGGACTATGAGAGCAAACTGCAGGCCTTGCAGAAGCAGGTGGAGACCCGGTCCCTGGCCGCAGAAACGACCGAAGAGGAAGAGGAGGAGGAGGAAGGTGACGTGGAGATGAGATGTCAGATCCCAGGAGCTGATCAGGCCTCCTACTGGGACCACAGCTGGGGTTGATCTTAGCTGACCCTGCCGTTTAGTGACCTCTTACTGAGCCTCTTTAAAGTTGAGCTGAGAGATGTTCAGTGCCGAAAATCCAGGCTGCAGTCTCCAAGGTGGGACTGGTGCTCTGGGCTCCCCTCAGCAGCCGGGTCTGGATGTAGCTTGTGCTTTCTCACCCTGACTGCACACGGGGCTTCATTTCACGGTGCAGGTGAACCCAGAGCTTAACACCTGTTACGGTGTTCTGTTCTATTTCCTGGTTTATGGTCTATGTCAAGATTTCCCAGTGAGGACTTTGAGGTACATTACTGCACATTAAAGTAATTTCCAGTAGATTTCTAATCACCGTACTTAATCACCCCTATTTATCTTAGGTTTCCCCGAATTTTGTAGCTGAATTGGGGTCTTTATTTTTAGTCACTGCCTTATAATATAGTATGTTCATCGTCACAATGCACTTAGCCTCTCACCTCTGTGAGTGATCCCGAGGCTTCAGATTACCTTTGAAGACTCTTGATTGATGTACTAAATTCTTTGCTTTTAAATGTCTGGGTGATCTATGGCTTTTTTCCCTGTACTAGAAAGAAAAAGTAGATACATATGAAGTACTACACATTGGGGATGTTCATTAAACCCCGTGGTCAAAATAGATCTTTCACCAGAAGATTTTTAAATGAATGGGATTACTATTTTAAATGAATGGGATTTTTAGGTTTTTTGAAATGCATATGCTTCTTTCATAAAGCAACAGAATTTAGTAAGCTTTCCTGAAAATAAGAAATACAAAAGCAGCTGAATGGAGAAAAACTGGAAAACTTGATAAGCATCGTGAGAGAAGCAGGTGTAAGCGGCGCAGGGAGAGGCCCCCCTGACTTTGCCCGTTGCTCTTCCAGTTCCTTGGACACAGCATGAATTCGAGCTGGCCCAGTGGGCCTTCCGGAAATGGAAGTCCCACCAGTTCACTTCATTACGGGACTTGCTCTGGGGCAATGCTGTGTACCTGAAGGAGGCCAACGCCATCAGCGTGGAACTCAAGAAGAAGGTAGGGAGGCTGCCTGAGCCAAAGCCCAGCCCTGCAGCGCCTCATGGCTCTCACCCTGGGCACCCCTTGCCTGGGGTCGGCTCAGCTGCTTTGTGTTAGGGAGGGGACGGGTCGTAGGTACCTTTACTCAGTAGGTGTGCCTGGAACACAGTAGGTGCTAACTAAATATTTATTAAATGAAATTTTGAAAATAATGTTTTCTAGCTCATTTTACAAAGGAGGAGGCTGTACTGCTGCCTGAGCTTGAGAAACATATTAGTAGATGCATACTAGTAGAAAATCATTTCTCCTGGGTTACTGCGAGTCTCAATTTGCTGTTAGTTTAACACCATTCAGTTTGTGTAGTGGACAAGCACGTGTGCCCTGTATCCAGCCAGTCGGTCCCATCCTAGCGTCCCGGCTGTGCTGACCCTCCCAAACCCAGCGGCCCTGGACAGCACCCCCTGCCCCCACCTCAGGGATTCTGTGAGGAACGAAAGAGCATCAGAAGTGCTGACACAGCGCCAGACCATGGAGAAAGCATGGGTCATATAGTGCATACAAAGCATTTATCTGTGGTACAACTTTCAAGAGTAACTGTTGCAATCCTCTGGATTTTTTTTTTTTTTTTTTGCATAGAAGAACTGGGGTGGACACCAAAGGTGTGGAGAATGAGGGGATTCACCAGAGACAGAAAGAGGGTGCAGAATAGGCAGCTCTAAGTACACTGCTGAGGGGAGCAGCAGGCGAGACAGGAGAGGTCTGCTGCACCATATGTGGGTTAGTTCCCTGGCCAGAAATCAAATTCAGGCCGCAGTGGTGACAGCTCTGAAACTTAACCCCTAGGACACTAAGGAGGCCCAGCAATCCTCTGGATTTAAGATAGAAAACCATGACATGTGTCCATCCCCTCCCATCAGTAAGAGATTGGAGATGCATTCTTGGACCTACCTTACACCCTCTTGTATAAATCCTGCAAATGTCTTCATTCAGGCAACCAAAAAATACTTTTGGAGATTTTTAGCTTGTACAAAAACATTGTGCATGCCAGACCAGGAAGGCAGTCTAGATAAGTAGCTTAATCTGAAGTTAGGATTATTCTCTATGATTACTATACCAGTGGCCCTTTTGTAGTGATTGTCAGGCTATTTGTTAACCACATATTACATGTTTGGCTGTGCCATTGGGCATGATTATCGTGCCCCCTTTCGGTAGCCTGCTGGCTGGAAATAGAAAGGCATTTGCTGATGGTCTGTCTTTCCTTTTAGGTGCAGTTTCAGTTTGTGCTGCTGACTGACACCTTGTACTCCCCTTTGCCTCCTGAACTACTTCCCTCCGAGATGGGGAAAACTCACGAAGACAGGCCCTTCCCCCGTACGGTGGTGGCAGTAGAAGTCCAGGATCTGAAGAATGGAGCAACCCATTACTGGTCTTTGGAGAAACTCAAGTATGAAAACATCCATAAAGTCAGTTGTTTCATTTAGGAAATACACACTCGTGAGTCCTTCAACTGGGCCCCCTCATACTCCCCTAAGGTCACTGGTGCTTCTGAACGCAGCTGATGAAGCTTATTTCCACCCACTTCCTTTTAAGTGAGTGGATCCTACTCTGTGCTTCACACACATCATGGAAATTTGCCCTCCATCAACCCTGTGCTAAGTTTTAAACATTATAAGTTCGTGAGACTTGTTGGGTTCAGGAAGCATTCACCTTTTCTCTCCTGAACCTCCTGGTGATCAGTGACAGAAAGAAAGTCACCACAGCTCTTGAGCTGTGTCTACTGCTCCAGTGGGTTTGAGACGACACCCCACTGAACTGCTTTTCTCCCGTGGCTCCGTGGAGCTTAGGTGGCCATTCCCGACTTCCTCTGGTTTGTCTCCAGACTCACATGCTGTGGATACAGATTTTTTTGGTTTCTGTGCGCTTGGTCTTTGTTCTCTTAATAACATGGAGTGGTAGGAGCAGTTTTATTTTTGTTTTTAATCTCCTAAAATATTAAAGTAGGTGCATTGCACACCCATCCTTAACCCTGTGCTCTCTGTGTTTCCCACACAGGCAGAGGCTGGACCTGATGCGGGAGATGTACGACAGGGCTGGGGAGGTGGCCTCCAGCACCCAGGACGACAGCGACTCTGCGGTGACAGGCAGCGACCCATTTTATGATCGGTTCCATTGGTTCAAACTCGTGGGCAGGTATGGGATAGCCTGGTTGATTTCTTGTTTTTAAAAAATAAATCGTTTTCGTTGTTTACAACCTCAGTGGATAGTATAAAACGTTAAAAGAAGGGTATAAAAAGCCCCGTGTATAAACCCAGCGTATGGTCTTATCCACTCGGACACAACCACTGTTTACTTCCCTTCAGCTTTGCTCAAAATGCTGTTGGTTTTGAAGCTCATAACTTCAGTCAAAGTAATTGACTGTCTCCCCTGCTTCTCAGCTCCATTCACAGAAAGCCCCACAATTGAATATTAGAGATTTATAAGAAAAAGAGAACCTGTGTCGGTATCTTGCACGGTTCAGAATCACAGGTGGCTAGCTTTCCTGTCAGACGGCAGCTCTCCGTGGTCAGACTTGACCTACTTTCTTAAAAGCAATTCATCTCACTCTAGTCTTTGCCAGGGGTGAATTAATTGCACGCCTTGGTAATCCACACAAGCCTCTCTTGTGTATGCATTACCTTCTGCGTTTAATGAAAATAAATAGTGCCTGGGTGAGTCCACGTTGAATCAAGTTCTTAGAGGTTTGGAATGTAAAAAGGCAAGAAGCATAAGTTTTCAACATAATGATTGCAGAATTTGAATTGTTTTTCAATTCAAATTGAAAGTTAGAAACTTTCTGAAAGCTAAAATCAAAATCAGAGACACGCTACAGCGGGGGGAGGAAGGAGTAGGATCAGAACAAGGGGGGTGGGAATTGTATGGGGACTATAACCAAGATGAAAAAGCATACATTGTGCAAAAATGAAAAATGATGTAAACAATATACAAAATTAAAAAAAAAAAAAAGGCAGAGCTGAACATCCTAGTGTTATCTAGAAATGGAGTGAGAGTTTTCCACACTACTCTGTTGGTAGTGTTTTTAAAAGAGATGAATTGGCCAAGCATGTCTTATCCAAACATAACCATTTCATCCATATATTTTCTGCTCTGAGATGGAGAGAGAATTGGAGATTAAATCTTAAGTGAAGATTTAAGCCCTTATTATTTCACCTGACGCTGAGTGCCTCCTTGAGGGCTGGCTGCTGATCTTTTGTGTGAACTGGAGAGTAAACATTTGCCAGCACACCGTGCACCTGGGTCACCTGGGTATTGTACTCATGTGTTTCCTTTGCTTTCCTACTCCAAGGCCTAGTACTTACTCCCTTTCACCCGAACCAGATGGTTTACACTCATTTTATCCTTTTGCTTTTCCACTTGCTTTTACTGTGTTGATTTCCTGGTGGGTTCTGTCCTGTTGGCACCTACAGCTTCCTGTTTAACCGACTATTCCTCTCTCCCTGGATGTGTCCCTCGGCTCTTACCGGGTGTCTAGCTCCCCCATTTTCCACGGCTGTGTGAATGAGCGCCTGGCCGACCGTACACCCTCCCCCACTTTTTCCACGGCCGATTCCGACATCACGGAGCTGGCCGACGAGCAGCAAGATGAGATGGAGGATTTTGATGATGAGGCGTTCGTGGATGACACCGGCTCAGACGCGGGCACGGAGGAGGGATCGGACCTCTTCAGTGACGGGCATGACCCGTTTTACGACCGATCCCCTTGGTTCATTTTAGTGGGAAGGTTGGTGAGGTTCTTGTGAGAAAGGCAAAAAGGGACCAGCTCTTGCTCTAAAGAGGCTCCTTGTGCAATTTTGGGTGACCTTGCTTTTTAGCCACTCAGCTTTGGAGAAACTGATCTTGTCTGTGAGGCCTTGGCCTGCGGGAGCAGCAGAAGGCAGGGCAAGCACTCTGCCTGGGGGAACTTGCACTTAAATTGCCCAGTGATTTTGTTCTGAAGGAGGAAACCCCAGAAGAGAAAGTCACTGTAAAGCTGAGAGTCCGTGTTACAGTGGGCGGTGCTGGCTGAGTGCGGGTGGGAGGGAGGCACTTGGTGACAGGGCGGGCCGAGCCCTGCAGGAATCATGAAGATGAAGCAGATTTGGTAGGGGTAGTTGGCTCAGGCTGCATTTTTTGGCTGTGTCTTTTTGGCTCAGGCTGCGTTCAGCGAGGCATCTGGAACATCAGGTTTCTTGTATCGGAAATGGATGCCTTTCTTTGGCCTTTTGCACTGAGCCAATCTACAGACATTTGGCCCCCTAGATTTTTAGCTACGATTCTCCTAGGCCCAGCACTGGGTGCGTGGTGACGATTCTCCTAGGCCCAGCACTGGGCGCTTGCTCAGTGCTCCACGGAGCTGCTTCGCATAAAACCCGGGCCCACGGCGAGCCTCGTCTCTGACTCCAGCTGCCGCGGTGCAGAGCCCCACGCTCATGCTCCCAGTACTGGGGTCTCCATCTACATATGGGCTTCATGCCGCAGTGATTCCAATTACAGACTCAGCAGTGCAGCGCTCACTGGATTAAGTCCAGGTTTTAAGGTTTTTAAATTTAATTTCACTGGTGCATTGGAATCGCATAGTGTTGAGTCCTTTAAAAAGCAGGGAATTCTGTTGGCGTGGTTGGAGAAACACCAGTTATCTGGTAAAGTGCAGCTGGGAGGGACATACAGTTGTCAGACCTAGCTCATGTGTGCTGTTGGCGACCCAGTGAGAGCTAAATAAATAATGGTGAAAATGATCGCAGTACTGGAAATGGGGAAAGTGAGGCTTTCCCAGACACGCATGCCATTATCACGGCCGGCGTCTCCAGGTTATATATGGCGAAGGGGCTCTTGTTCATGTTTTTCAATGAATAAACATGAAGAGGTTATGTAACCATGACTCTTGTTTTCTGCTGGCGTATCACCAGAAATAGATGCTTAGAGTTTCAGGGAAGCTGGCTTACTAAATTGAAAAAGGTGGTTCTATGTACAAAAAAAATGCTGCTGTATTTTCTGGCTGTGTCCTTCAGCACTCTTCCGTCCTAAGATGGCAACATGAGAACCACACTCCATCCCTGCGCAGCCTGGGCCTGGTGCCTTGTGCAGCTGGTGCTCTCACCCGGCACAGCAAGGGGCTGGCGGCCTCACTTCACATGGCCAGACCCAGGAGGTGACTTAAACTGAGGCCTGTGGTGTTCTCAGGCTGAAAATGAAGTATTAGGGAGGAAGAAGATCCTGAAAGTGCTTGTTGATCTTTCAGATTCTGTCATTCACACTAACAAGATGAGTATCTCGGTTAAGAGTTCTGCTCAGAAGCGTTTGCGTTTGGAATCGGTTATATGGGAAATTTAAGTCAGAATCCTACTTAATGTGGAAATCCATTCATTTGAGATATATGTATTATTTTCTCTCCAGTTTTATTCATCTTCATCGGGTCAGATTTAAGTGTTGGTGTAAAGCTTTTCAGGTGAAATGTGTATGTAAATAAGGCTCAGAAATTGGCCTTTCCGTTTGGGCTCCCAGGTTCTAAAACTGACTTTGCCTTTTAAGAGGGGTTTTAGAGGAGGAGGTGAGATCAGAATAGGCAATGGAGTGAAGGGTAGCACTTCACTTTCACTCTTGACTGCATTTCTCTTCTACAGACAAGATGTGTGCTCGTGCGACACCGCTGGGTTGGGAGGTGAGGAGAGGGACTTGTTCTCGTTCTTGTGGCTCACAGGATTGGGTCTCCCCTATTGGCACATCACTGCAAATACGATTCACTTGTAAAAAATTCTAGTTTCTTGTGAAATTCCATTTGTAGGTGCTGTTTCTTGACCTTTGGCTGCCTCCGGTGAATTTTTTAATGAAAATTAAAAGAGCTTGTCCCTTTAGCTATTCTCTTGGCATGCTGGGATGTTATCAACCATCCGTCATGATTGGGGATGAAAATGTGAAACATTTAAGCTAGTCTTCTGGGTTGCAAGGGGGCAAATGATGACTATTCTGTGACCTAAGCACCTGAACTGACATTCTTCCTTTAACTAGAACCATAATTATGCTCATTTTTCCTTATCTTTATGTTTAAAAATTTGTTTCCCTTTTTGGTGTAACTTCACAGAACTTTCTGCTAATACCTGCTTTCTATCTTCCCCTCTGTCACCCCTGTTCTCCTTCAGTCTGCTAGGTGAGGGTTTGTTAGGACTCGAGAAAGCTGAGTACTGATAAAAATTCCGGCCTAGGAAACCTCAGGAAAACTGTCCAGCTTTGGTTGGGACTGAGGGCCATGCTGACCAGAGCTGCCTGGGCCTGGCGGGCCCAGCAGCCACGTGGGACACCCCTGCTCCTGCCACAGAGCAAGGGGATCCCCTTTTTCAAAAAGGGAATGCTCCCTGTTCTCCCACATCTGGAATAACCACTGCCATAGGCAGAAAGGAGATTCCCATCTTTAACGTGTGCTCTAAGTGCTTCGTGGGGGGTCTAAACCTGTGTGCTCTGCCTGTCCACAGGTGAGCCGTCTACAAACTAAAAACAAGGGTTCCTGGTTTCAAATAACTTTTTAAGCATGAAAATATATCTGTAAAAATCAGCATAATTAGGAATCTAAACCTGTTCCCTACAGTTAATACCCATCATGAGTACCGTTTGAAAATCCACCTGGTATACAGTTGGATGACTTTGCTTCTCACGCTCTGGTGTAACCCATATTTCTGGAAAACCTTCCGTGTACCTAAAGGTCAAGGAGCAATCATTTTCCCTTTCCTTTTTGTCTCTGTCCATGAGATGTTCAGTCACTGCCCGATATTTTTTGAGTATGTTCACCCAGTACACGTGCCAGGCCGTCTGCGGGCAGTGGAGCAGCCCACGGCACGCGTCCCTCTGGTGAACTTAGCCGTCAGTGGTGAGACAGGCAGGTCGAGTATCACGTCGGTAAATGTCAGTCACAGCGGGGATGGATTGCGTGTTCCTGAGACCCTGTAACACTGGGGGCACCTGTGGAGAGTGGGGTTGGAAGGAGACATAATGGTGTGACATCAGAGCCACCAGGTGGGCTCAGAGGACGGCAGGCAGGAGCAGCGCGTGCAGGGCTCTGCATGCCCTGGGCGCTGAGCAGGCCAGTCGGCCAGTCCCTGAGAGCGTGAGGGTGGCTGTGTGTGTGCTGACCTCGGATGCCAAGACCTCCATTTGGCACCTCACGCCAAATTCTTAGCTTTTAGATTCTGTCACAGTAGTTGATGTTTGTGAATCTTGCTTATAAACCTTCTCAAAAGACTTTTCATTTTTAATTTTTGAACAACAAAACTTTGACCCTCTGTTTCTTGGCATTGCCATCCCCACCTCTGCAGCAGACTGAAAGGGAAATAGACCTCACCTGACCTGACTTAACGTTCATTTGCAGTTTTTTTGGTTACACTTTTCATTCATTTCTCATTTATGTTTTAAGGTTTTATTAACATTTGTTTTCCTGTGGTGTAGTTTTGTCTATTTTCAGAGTTGTTTCCATTACTTTTGAGTTGGAATCCCAAGAATCCATTTCACCTTTCTTTTCTCTTTGTCTTAAAGTAGGTTTCAGAGTAGGAAAAGGAGCAGACGAGCCAGGCTTACGTGTCACGTTTAGTTCTGTTTATTTCTTGATGCAAATGTTTACTCATTGTCTTGTCTTGTGTTCAAAGATCAGCGTATACCAAGTGGGATGACGGAAGTAACAGTGGGAACTGGATTCTCTTTCCCATCCATTTAGTGGAAGGGGAAGCTCTGTGGTCACCAGTTTTTACTGCTTTTTAAAAAAAAAGGAATGACTACAAAATAGCATAAGAACAAAAAAAAGAATACAAGTGTGAGAGGACTTTGCTAGTTTGTTTGGAATAGAAAATATTAGGTTTGTAACTTTTGTAGATGTCTTTGTGAATTTAATTTTGATCTCCGGGAGTAAAAGCACCCCATAAGGGGCCAGCTGTCTCCTCCCTTAGCATTTATCCTGATGCCCATCCGGAGTCTGCTGTCGGTTTGCTGCTCAGAGACTTCTGCCTGCACAGCCTCTCTGCCTGCACAGCCTCTCTGCCCTCACATTCTCTCTGCCCGCACAGCCTCTGCCCATATGTGCCAGTCACCAGCCTAAAGATAACTGTCACTTTTCAGAGTAAAATAAAGACCCCTATTACTGTGACTTGAACTCTGTTTCATTCATATTAATTGTATTCCCGTCACCTTTTCATTCATCTCCTGATTTCTGTTTTATCTATGGGAAAAACAAACCAAAACCCTTGTGCAGTTCTTCACATTTAAAGGCCAAGCTCTGTGAGGGGCTCTCTTTCCCCATGTTGGCAGTACCCAGCAGTATCTAGAAAGTCTGCTTCCAATTGTTACTCTTCCACCCACAGAGGTAAAGTCTGCAGGGGAGAATTTGGTGTAAGTTGGTCTTTGTCAACCGCTTGACCAAGCATTTGCATTTGTTTATCTGTCATCTGTGCTGACACAGCAGCTGGAGGCGGTGGGAGTGACAGAACAGAGGGGGCCGAGGGAGCCCAGAAGCCAGCTCAGGGTTCATGAAGAATGTATGTTCTGGGAAAACTGAAATCCAGCCTCTCCTCTGTGGGACGCTTAGGTGTCTGTCTCCGCTCTCTGTCCCCAGGGCCTTTGTCTACTTGAGCAACCTGCTGTACCCTGTGCCCCTGATTCACAGGGTGGCCATCGTCAGCGAGAAAGGCGAAGTACGGGGCTCGCTTCGTGTGGCTGTGCAGGCCATTGCAGGTAGGTACCCTCTCCTGAGGTGAGGGCTGTGGGTTCCATGCCCCCAACAAGCATGCAGGCCTGTGTGGGCCCTGCCACAGGTCCGAGTGCAGGCTGTCATCCGCCTCTGTCCCCAGGAGGCCTGGTGCTTCCTTTCTGACTATTGTCTGAGTATCCTGAGGAGATGCTGTTTAGTTTGGGCTCCTGCTATTGTGGAATATTGGGATAAAGGGATTTCCTTGAACTTCATAAAGTCATTTGCATTTTTAAATAATGTATGGAACTGCTTCTAGAGGAACAAGGGATTTTCCTGATGTGCTTGCCTGGCCAGCTTTCCCTCAGGGCACTTTGTATTACCTTCTCTGTCCTGTTGTTATGGGGGCAGCAGGAGGGGCACCTTGGGACTCCAAGCCTGCCTGCTCTAGATGGGTTCTGCCATCTACTGCTTCAAAACAAAGCATACTCTAGTGCGTGAGAACTTCAGTGGAAAGGAGCTTTCATACAATCAGTGTGTGATAGAGAGAAGGGAAAGAATAGATAAAATAATTTTCACACAAAACACCCAAAGTTACCCATCCCCTCGTGGGTAAAGTCCCAGCCAAACAGGGTTGACCCAAAGCAGGACCGCTGGGGTGCAAAGGCCTGCCACAGTCTCAGGCTTGTGGGGACCCATAGGAAAGGGGCAGAGGGGCCAGGCAAGTCAGGCCTGGTGCCAAGGACTCGGGGACGTGGAAGGAGACGCTTGAAACAGACGTGGGTGAGAGACCCACGGGGAGGCTGGCAATGGCAGCCTTTAGCTTGATTTTGCTCCTTTCCTTCCAGACTTGCCTGGCCCCTCTGCCCCTTTCCTATGGGTCCCCACAAGCCTTAGACTGTGGCAGGCTTTTGCACCCCTGCGGTCCTGCTTTGGGTCAACCCTGTTTGGCTGGCCCCTCTGCCAGTGTGGCTTCTTCACATGTCTGTGCACGTGTCCCCTCCAGGTCTCCTTCCTTCCTTCTCCCTATCGTCTCTTGCTTCTTGCTGCTCTGCCCCACCTTCCCTTTGGGTGGGGCAGGGAACCTGGAACCTTTCCTTTCCCTGGGGACCACCCTGTTACTCTGTGGTGCTCTCCTATGCGTGGATCAAGATTCTGAGGCTTCATGGTGGCTGTGAGCTGGCCAATGTTCTGAGGAAGGAATGTGGCTGTTTCCTGTCATTTGTCTGCTCTCATTTCCCAGTGCCTTGCTGTGCTTAGCGACCTTCCAGCTCCTTCCCTCATTGACATGGGACAGGGTCACCCGTGTTTGGAGAGATTATGGAAGTCTGCACAAGCACCGTCTAACATTTCCAATACCTGTTGACCATCGCTAAGTATAGTTTTGCCAAGTGAAGGGATCAGTATTTCTAGGTGTGACATTCTGAATGATATCAAAAATTTAAACGACATTTTATTCCCTAGATGATCTCATGTGAGCTGCGGGGGTTGGTCAGTTCACCTGAGCAGATCGGAAGCAGCCCTTGCAGTTTAGCTGCTTCCTGCTCTTTCGTTCTTTCTTTTTTCTTTTTTTTAAAGATTTATTTATCTATGCATACAAGAGCTGGGGTACAGGCCAGAGGCGTGGGGGTGGTGAGAGGATTCACCAGAGACAGAGTGGGGTACAGAACAGGCAGACTGACTGAAATACACTGCTGAGGGGAGCAGCGGGAGAGGCAGGAGGGGGTCTGCCGCGCCGTGTGGGAATCTCTGTGGCTGGCCAGCAATCGAGTGAATCGAACCCGCACTGCAGAGGCTGCAGACAGCTCCACAGCGGGGCGCTCTACCCGCTGCACCACTGGGGAGGCCCCGTTCTTTCTTTCTTGAAGGACTTGTTCTTCAGTGTCTCCTCTCTGTGCCTGGATGATCCTGAGACTCCCTCCTTCTCACCCCAGTCTCATTCTCTCCTTGTGTTTTTTTTTCTTTTCTACTTAGCGGATGAAGAAGCTCCTGATTATGGCTCTGGAATTCGACAGTCAGGAACAGCTAAAATATCTTTCAATAACGAATACTTTAATCAGGTGAGACACCTCCAAGAAGAAAAAGGCCTTGTTGAAGGAGAAGCAAGTAGGGGGTCCTGAGGGGTTGTTTGGTCCTAGAGACCAGTTCTGGGGCCTAGAACTAGAGCTGGGATGTGGGTCACATCTCCCCGTCACAAAGGCCAGGTAAAGAGCCAGGACGTGTGTTTCGCTGCATTGCCTTTTCTCTGCCAGCTCTCAAAACTGTCCATGTAGTTTTACAGTCTATATTATTATTTTCTTGGTAAATAAATATAAGAAGCCAGGGCACACATTATAGGACTCGCCCTGCCTTGCTTTCAGAGTGACTTTTCTTCGGTGGCAATGACTCGTTCTGGTCTGTCCCTGGAGGAGCTGAGGATCGTGGAAGGACAGGGCCAGAGCTCGGAGATCATCACTCCTCCAGAAGAAGTGAACCGAATGAGTGATCTGGGTATGTGGACGCTCCCTGGGAGCTGGGACAGTGCCAAAGAGGAGAGAGTCTGACCATTGTCCAGGGACTAGCCACTCTCATACTAGGAGTTGAAAGAATGCCCCCCCACTTCCCCCTCTCCCCCCACCCCCTCGTGCTCTGCCCATCGTTTGAACTGGTGTGTGCTCACTTGGCCTCTAGATTTGAAGTCAGGCACTTTGCTGGATGGTAAGATGGTGATGGAAGGGTTTTCGGAAGAGGTCGGCAACCACTTGAAACTGGGCAGCGCCTTCACTTTCCGGGTGACTGTGCTGCAGGCCAGTGGGATCCTCCCCGAGTATGCGGACATCTTCTGTCAGTTCAAGTAAGCCACCGCCCCCCACCACCCCCTCGATCTGGGCATGGCCTGGTGCACAGCTAGGGGCCTTAGAACCGTGAGGTGTGTGTGCGTGCGTGCGTGTGTGTGTGTGTATGTGTGAGACACGACTAGGAGTTGGAAATAAAAATCCCTTCTTCACTCAATGGGACTAAGAAACGGAAACCTACAGGGAATGAACTGGAGCTCCGGGGGGGCAGGGTGGACGGTGGCCGCGCATCCTTCAGAGGGTTCTGTTGTGGACAGCTCCTCTGCCGGGAGTGCAGGATCTGACCCAGAGGAGCCTATTTTATTCAGTTTTTAAATGCTTTATGCTGAAATTTTCCTATTAATAAAAAGTATAAAACAATGAAGTGCCAACAGCCCCTGGACGCGCTCTCCACGCACTCAGGAGTGTTCCCGCGTCTGCACCCACAGAGCGTGGTGGTGGCAGGATCAGGTCGTTTCCCAGTCACTTTTGAAATAAATACTGAGTGAGATGGAAAATGTTCTTGACACAGAAATGGAAATAATGTGGCTCGATTAAAGACTGCAGGACGCTGTGTACGGACCAGGCTGAGGTCCCGAAACAGCCCCTGACAAAAGCTTGCCTGTGAGGTTCACCTGTCTTCTTCTATTATTAAGCTTTTTGCATCGCCACGATGAAGCTTTCTCCACGGAACCCCTCAAAAACAACGGCAGAGGAAGTCCTCTGGGCTTTTATCACGTGCAGAATGTAAGTGGCAGGGTCGAGGCTGCAATAAGTTTGCTCTGTGGTGCCTGGAAGTCTCTGGTGTGAGGAATCCTCCCGTTGGGGCCCCTCTACCTTCCTCAGCCAAGGAGGGAGAAAACCTGGGCCCTGAGCCCTGGGACTGTGGGAGAGTAGATGATGGAGGGCAGGGCCAGTGGTGAGCTCATGCTCTGACTTACAGTGGGCCCCTGAGTGGGGGTGGGGAGCTGGCAGTAAAGTCTAGCATCAGCTTGAATGTGATAAGTTGTTTTCACTGTTTCCTCCCAAAAAAATAAGTATGCTCAAGTTCATATATTGTCCTTTAAACCATAAGGTATTCACGGGTTGGTTGCAATAACGTAGAAACTATTAAATACCTTTCAAGTTAAATTAAGACATTAAGACGCAGAGTGTTTCCTTTAGCGGAAGCTGTGACTACTCTAATGCCCCTCTCAGCTGCCTCCTAGGAGGAGGAAGAAGTGAGCCTCTCCTCTGGGCAGGCTCAGTGCGCTGCTCAAGCAGGCTCCTCCTTGCAGCAGCTTTCCCTCGGGGCTTTTTCCTGTCTGTCACTGATCCGAGTGCTGTTTCTGTCCTCACTTAGTCCTCACCTTTTCTCCATGGACTCCTGACTTCCATATCACAGCTGAGGTAACTGAGGCTCAGAGTAATTAGTCACTCGCCTAAGTGACAAAGCCAGGAAGAGACAGAGATGGGGCTTGAGCCCAGAGTTTGTCACTGCTTCTTCGGTCTTTCATTTTCTTGCCAGCCACATCTGGTCAGTCAAGTACCAGAGAGCAGGACAGCTCCAAAAATGGCACAAGCAAGGACAAAACACACTATCTCTGGTTGTGTTTAATCACATGAATCCAAGCATGTGTGTTTCTGGTAGATGCTGGCTGGCTGCTGTGCGCAGGCTGTGCCTGACCCCACGGGATTGCACAGAGGAGCGTGCCCGGAACTAGAGCTATGGCTGGGGATGCATCTATAGCAGCAGTAGCACAGGAGCAAGAGACAGTGTACAGGGTTCACGACCACAGTGGGAGTCGAGAACGGAAAGATATTTCCATGAACTCAATACCCGATACTTTTTCTGTTAGGGGGTGGCCCTCGATGGCTGGATGAGAAGGAGCAGGTAGGGAGCTCCCAAAGAATGGCCTCTAAATAAAAAAGACAGGTCACACTTGCATCGTGTCCTGTCCATTATCCACTGTCCTCTTTTCATCGATGTTAGCCTTGCAGCAGGGCTTGCAGGGTAGAGATGCTTAGATGGGCAGGTCTGGGGCTGCAGTCTGGGGTGGGCAGGTGGGGGACCAGCACGTGGTGAGTGTGATTGAGCTTGACTGTGAGTGGTGAAGAGCAGCTGGACCAGAGGTCAGTTGGGGAGATGATGGAGGTTCTTGAATGCCCAAACCTTGGCAGAGTCACTGTAGAATGAAGACATGAGGGGAGACCCTGTCTTTGGGGTGGGGCCTGCATGGTAAAGCACCCAGTGCAGACCCATCACTCAAGCGCCGAAGTTCTGATCGCAGCAGAGATGTGATTTTCTTACACGAAATGTTTCTCTGGTCTCACTTGTCTGTTCCTTGCTAGATCGCCGTGGAGGTCACAGAATCGTTTGTGGAGTACATTAAAACCAAGCCTATCGTTTTTGAAGTCTTTGGACATTATCAGCAGCACCCACTTCACCTACAAGGACAGGAGCTTAACAGGTTTGGGCCAAAAGGAGCAAAGATTGTTGTTGACGTTGTCAACTGCTGTAAAGGAAGAACTCAAGGGAATAGAGGAGGCGACAGCTTTATGCATTACCCTGTTTCCTCTTTAGAGACTTCACCGCCTTTTTCTAAGACACCCAATCACTAACTTCAGGTCGAGCAAATTGAATTTTGCCCAGGTGACCTGGAGAACCATGTTTTTGTGGGAAGAGACTTTTAAATAGGATTGAAAGTTGAGGTGATGGGGACATATTGTGAGAATTGTGTTTAATTGTCCCTGATGACCCAGAACTTTAACGATGCATAAACTCTTTCTGGGGACACTACGTGGGTGAGGAAAGCAATGCCAGGGGTTCTTAGATGCAGACAGACAGAGTTCACAGAAATTTTTACTTCACTTACTGTCACAGAATCTCATTAAATGTCTCAGCCTCACTTTACCACACAGCCCTGTCAGTGACTGGTGTTATGCCAAGTTGGCAGTGCGGGCGATCTGTTCCTAAGGGGGTTACGCGAGCCATCAAAATCCAGGGGGACTCTGATCTTCAGTCTCGAAGGATCTCGTCTGCTTCCTTTGCAGCCCCCCTCAGCCTTGCCGGCGCTTCTTCCCTCCGCCCATGCCGCTCTCCAAGCCAGGTGAGCCCGCCCCGTGTCCCGCTTGGGGTCCCTCTCCCTTTGAAGGGCCGTCCAGTGAAAGTCGTGTGCGGGTTCCTTCTCTGCTTCTGCATGCCCTCTTGTGTTCCTTCCTCACAGTCTAGGTCCCAGTTTCGAATAAGAACCAGCCGGGCTCTCTCCCAGGCGGTTCTCCGGCCTTGCTAGTGCAGATTTCATAAGCTTCCCATTCCCACGTCTCTGCCTTGTGTGTAGTCCGGGAACTAGCAGCTGACCTGGCTTTCCTTTGCGTATTAAGTTTATTCTTCATGTTCATGTTTTGATTTTTCTTTATTTCCATCCTTTCTCCTCACGGCCTTCTGCTGCCTTCCTGCCCCTTGCTCATTCTCCACCTCCGTCCTCCTTTCCCGCTGCCTTCAGGCCACGCGAGAAAGATTGAGTGGTTGGGCTTCTGGGCTCTGGCAAAGCAGCTGTGCACGTGTGGGACACGCCGCTCTGCTCGCCTGCTCTGCCTCTGCCACCTGCCAGGGTGGGGCTGCCACGCTGCCTTTTCTCTTCTGGCCAGTGGCCGCGGCCAGCACGGCGGGCTGCCCAGACAAGATGGTCTGTAGCTGAGTTAGCTCTGCCTTAGCGTAGAACCATCCTCAGAGCCTGCCTGAAGCCTGGCCCTGATGGACGGCCGCCCCCTTGCTCTGTGCTGCCTGAGCGGGACGTGGGGACTGCCCTGCGTTCCCTCAGATGCAAGGGGGCCTTGTGTCTGTGCATCTCACTGCACCCTCGGGGGAAGGGCTCCTTATATTTGGATTCTTTGCAATTATATTCTCAGTTATAAGGATTTTAATAGATTTCTTTGTATTTATGGTTTTGCTTTCTGACCCTTAAGTGACCCTTCGGCAGCCTGTCTATGGCCCAGCGTCTCTAGCTCCTCTTGTGACTCCCAGCAAGCCGGTGGCACTGACAGTGCCGGGGTGACAGCCCCACAAGACTGACAAAGCCCCGTAGCTCCTCCCGATACCTCTTTGACATAGCAGGGTAGGGTGACATTGCGGAGACAGGCTCCAAGTGGAACAGCTTGGTCAGAGGATCAGCCGGGTAGTGGGTGGCAGAACTAACTCCCAGGGGACTGGACTCTCTCCCTGTGGGTTCTGAAGGCCCAGCTTCCGGGAGGAGCCCTCTCGGTGTTGCCAGATTTCATGATCTGCACAGTGCTTCCAAACCCACCATGTAGAATCTGAAATTCTTAGAAATACTGGGTTTGATTTCATTGGTACAGTTAAGAGTATGGAATTTAAACGAGAAGAATCTGTGTAATATATGACCTTTGACAGAACCCCTTATTTGCAGGTCAGACCCATCCATGGTTCCCAAACTTGGCTGCACCTTGGAGCCCCAAGGGCTGCAGCCTCCTGCATGGGGCGCTGTCAGCCGCCAGGCTGTGGGCTCCTCCGCCTTTCAGCTCCTGACCACCCATGTGCAGGGAGGTCTGGGAGCCTCTGGCGAGGGGAGGGGGGTGTCTTTCCTCCCCCCACCTGCCTTAGTGGGCCCGGGATGCGCAGGCTCTGCCCACATCTCTCACCGGCATGGGCGACTGAGGAAGGGCTGTGAGCTCAGAGCGCGTCTCCTTGTTGGTACCGTTTGATGAGGGAGGAAGATCAACATGCCCTTTTCCCATATTGTCTGGGTCCAGGACCCCCCCACAATGTAGCTGCCGTGGGCCCTGGGTCCTCAGCAGGGAAGCCTGCCCCCGACTTGCTGCCTTTCCCAAGTGTGTCCTTGAAACTGCCTGAAAGAAGCCTGTACTTTTGCTGAGTAGACTCGGACCAGATTTGACTTTTTCTAAAAATTTTTAAAAGTTCCAGCCACCAAGTTAAACACCATGAGCAAAACCAGCCTTGGCCAGAGCATGAGCAAGTACGACCTCCTGGTGTGGTTTGAGATCAGCGAGCTGGAGCCCACTGGAGAGTAAGTCCAGCTTGCGAATTTCTAAATAACTCAATGTTTTGTAAATTAGGAAATGTCGTTTTGCGTCTCCTTGTTTACGAATCACTATCGAATTCCAGTTTTGAATTGAAATCAGTGGTCTTATGTTCTTTGAATCAGAGGTTTGTCAGAAAGCTGACCGCCCAGTACAAAACTCACCTTCCTGTTAACAACAGCGAGGTCTTGGAGCCCCAGCCCGCTTCTGAGGGAGGCCCCTGCATTGTGGGGTTACCAGCAGCGCAGCAGGGGAGTCAGAGCCGTGGCTGTGGTGTGGCTGGGACGCACGTTCATGTCACCGCAAGGGGCTGGAGCAGAGGGGTTCCCCGCGCCATGCTTTCTCAACTGGCCACGATTTGGGGCCAGATGACTCTCTGTGGGGGGAGGGGCTGTGCTACCCTTGCAGGGTATCTGGCAGCACCCCTGGCCTCTTTCCATGAGATGCGGCAGCCCCGCCCTTCCAGTTTTGACAACCAAAAATGCTTTCAGGCCGCCCAAATGCCCCATGGGCACCCCAGTTGAGGACCATCGTCCTGCATCAGCTCACTCACTGTATGAGCTGTGTCAGGATAAGTGGCAAATGCAGTTACTATTTATAGCTGTCTCTAAAATACTTTTGGAAAAACAAAGAAAAGCGGTCCCACTCCGGAAGCAGCAGCCAGGGGCTCTGGCAATAAATATACCGGGTGGGTCATGGCCTGGTGGTTCTGCTCGCGGTGCCACGTCACCCCCGCCCATGAAGCGCTGTGCGAGCCTGCCCCGGAGCACGGGCGGACGAAGCCGCTGCCGGGTCATTGCTCGAAGGAGCTGACTTTCCATGGGTAGATCTGCAGTATGACTAACTGAATCATGAGCGAGACGAGGGTACGGTCATAGTTTCTACCAAGTTACTCACTTTCTGATTTTTCAAAATGATCTAGAACCTGAAACAATCTCGTCTCTGGACACTTGTGTTGCACTTGTGCGTTATTTATTGTTTGTCTGCCATGCAAGGGCCTGGTGGAGCCAGGGGAGGCCTTTGTCCTTGGAGCACATGCCCATGGCTGTGAGGTCAAGTGCCCACGTGAGCGAGAAAGAAGTAGGGAAGAAGAAAAACCCCAGGGGGCTGTAGCACAAGGACAGATCTGGCAGGGAGGACACACTGAGGGGGCATCCGCGCTCCACCTGATGGGCTCTGGTTTTCGTTTCTGCAGGTACATTCCAGCGGTGGTTGACCACACAGCGGGCTTGCCCTGCCAGGGGACATTTTTGCTTCACCAGGTACTAATATGGGAGTGCCGAGGGCCTAGGAGGGAGCACCAGAGAGTTTTGAATAAGAAACATGACCCTGCTTCTTTGCTTTGCACCCCCCTTTGAGGGGATTTGGAGGGCAGGGGAAATCTCCTGTTTTCTTTTTTTCTTTTTTAAAATTTTTTTAATGTTTCTTCCTCAGACCTTGCCTCTTATATACCCACCTATATATATATTTTAAATGACTGATTTTGGAAAAGGGTTTGTTTCATTCAATTATATAATTTGTGCCGCTTTCATGTCAATTTTATATAATTATTAGTCCATGATGTTTGGAAATTCTGTTCTTTGTTAATGGGGACGGAGGATGAGGCTCCACGGGAACAGCACCCTGGAAGTGGAATGTAGGGCTCCTCAGGTGACTTGACAGCTCCCCCAGTGCTCATGTAGGCCTGTGTCCCACATGGGCTCAGAGTGGGAGTCTCGTCCTCCTGATGTACCTACAGCCTGGGTGTCAGCCTTTAGAGCCGCGTTAGAACGTGCTCTTTGCAGCCCCCGTCCATGGCCATTGTTAGAGACACTAGGGCAGCCTTTCTGCTCTCCACATCCTAACTGACCGGCGCTCCCCCCCAACCCCCATCCCCCAGGGCATCCAGCGCAGGATCACAGTGACCATCATCCACGAGAAGGGAAGCGAGCTGCACTGGAAGGATGTCCGGGAGCTGGTGGTAGGTGAGTGCTCTGGGCCGGGCCCTGGGATGTCACTGTCCTGTTCGCAGCACCAGGAATATGCAGAAGACGCGCCTGGAAGACGCGAGCTCTGGGGAATAGAGAGGCCTTGAGCCTGAAATTACTGTAGTGTCTCGGTGCCCATCACTGGGGAAATCCAGCCTTCTGCTCAGCTACTGTGGGGCAGGCTCTGTGCAGGGCCGTGAGCGCATAGCAGAGGCCTCAGCTCACCGAGCGTGGGGGGTAGGGGAGGTGGTGCCGCAGTGTGATGAGTGAGTGCCAGGTTCGAGGAGGCACCAAGAGACCTGTGCTGACGCGTGCTCAGAGGCAGCCAGCAGCACTCGCTTGCGTCTGAGCAGGCCGAGAGAAACCTGAGGGTGTGTGTTAGTTTTGTTTTCCAGACAGAAATACTTTGTGTAAGAGTCAGGCTAGAGTCCAGCGTTGCCGGTCCATGTGCGGGCCCAGTGGAGAAAAGGGGCAGGGGCAGGACAGCACAGGCAAAGTCCGAACAGTTTGTGATGTAAGCGCTTCTCCATCGTGCATTCAGTAGGCAGTGGGTCCAACTTCTGTCGCTCAGAATGACTTTTGTCAAGACACTTCTCGAGTGTGACAAGAAAGCACCTGTGACTACAGCTGAGGACAGTGTCCCGGGTGCTGCTGATTTGCCTCTGATTTGGTCCCTCCCCCTATAATTGAGGGAAATGCCAAATTTCAGACAGAGTTTATGAAATAAAGTCTTGGTTTTATTCTCCTTGCCCGTTGGGTATCTGGACCCTTTGAGCAGGGTGGTGACGGCGACACAAGCATGGAGGCAAATGTGAGAAACGCTTAGAACAGAGAACAGATCAGGCCTCACAGGCACCTCCTGGAGGCAGGTGAAGAGCCAGAACATTCTGCGTTTCCCTCCCGCACCTGCAGCTGCACAAAGATTGAAAGACTTTTTTGGCTTCTGAGTTTGTTTGTTTTCAGTGTACCCACATCGCGGTTCCTTCCCTTTTTCTCCAGGCCGAATAAGGAGCAAGGCTGAGGTGGAGGAAGCTGCGGTTGATGCCATCCTCTCCCTGAACATCATCTCCGCCAAGTACCTGAAGTCCTCCCACAACTCCAGCAGGTGGGGTGCCCTCAGCGGGGGTGGGTCAGAGCTTTGAGGTTGACTGAGGCACCCTTAGACCCGGTTCCTTACTGACTCCCATTCAGATGAGAAACTCATTCCCTCCTTCCTCAGAACTCCCCGTTTCCACCCCATGCTCCCGAAGTGACCCAACAAGTTGCAGGAGCTGTGGCTCCGCACCCGCCTGGGCAAAGGGAAGCCTTCCACAGGAGCAGGCGCTGAGGACCAAGCAGGGGAAGGAAATGCAACTTGCTGCCCGGGGGTTTGGCAGGATGGGTTGATGATTGCCAAGACCGAGTGTCCCGGGAAGTGCTTGCCGTGGGGCGTGCTTTCTGGTCCTGAGGGTGTGGGGGCAAGCTCTCTGGTCCCCAGGGGTGCCCCGCGGGGGCTCAGGCTTGCCTCTGCCTTGCATTGTCATTTAGGTGTAAAGGCGGTAAATACATATAAACTCTCCTGATCACCATTGACTGCTGTAAATCATTTAGTTTTCAAATGATTTCCCTTAAAATCCCACTTTACAGTCAACTGACAATAAGCAGTGCGTGGCGTCCAGAGCCTCCCTCCCTTCCCACGTCAGCCTGATCTGCCGGGGCCTGTCAGAGCCTCAGGAAGCAGCTGTTCAGGGCCCAGAGGCTGCATCGCCTCGCAGTGAGGGCTGGACAGCAGGGGCGGCAGAGTTCCCAGGCATGGCGCCCGTGCGTCCTCTGCTGCAGACCTTGCTCATGCCTGTGTTGGGAAGGAGAGGAACGAAGAGACAATAGGCAGAGAAAATGGAAGGTTTGGGTCAGGATTAATTTCTTTCCATTGTTTCCTCGTGTTATAGCTTTACACAGCAAAGAGAAAAAAGAAACTTCTGTTTGCTTTATAGCTGTAAGAGGAGCTGCTGGGGCTGCGGAGTGGGCGGAGCATGAGAGAGCGTGTGCTGACTGAGGGCAGAGGAAGAGGGCTCATGGACCCTCCCTGGCCTATTCCTGGGCACAATCTTGAATGACACCCCTTCTCTGGAGTTGGCATGAACCCTACCGAGCACTCCTCCCCTGCCGGACATTTATGGCAACTATTCCATTGGCATTTGCCACGTCTTCTTTGCCCCTGTGAGAAATATGTCTTAAATTTCCCTAAGGCATTTAGTAAAATACACAGGAAAAGGTGGTGTTTGGTTGAAATACAGGTTGTGCTGAACTTGCCTGCACGGGCGTGACCCGAAAGCCTGATTCACACCCGTCACCAGGTCAGAGGCTGTGGGAGGTGAATTTGGCTTTGTTAGAAGAAGCAGCTTATTTTTCACAACAGACACTGACTAACATCAAAATAAGGCCTTGGGTTAAATCTCAGCACTATTTCTGCTGTGGCCTGATTTCAGTCCCCAGGCAGGGAGCTACCCACATGGTGCAGCAGACCTCTCCTGTTTCCCCGCTGCTCCCCTCAGCAGTGGATTTCAGTCAGTCTGCCTGTTCTGCTCCCCACTCTGTCTCTGGTGAATCCTCTCACCCCCATACCTCTGGCCTGCACCCCAGTTTGTCTATGCAAAAAAAAAAAAAAAAGTTACAAAAGATACACACTTTAAACATTTTTGTTTTCACTCACCTACAAAAATGCACACTAATTTGCCGAGCTCTTGTTCCAGGCCCAAACCTTTTCTTTAATTATAGGCTCCCTCATTGGTCTGAGGATGGTCTCGCAAAACCACACTCGGGATCCATCAGCTATGATTTTTGATTTGGTGGAGCAAGAACTGGAAAGCTAGGAAGAAAATCTAAGTGCAAAATTCTTTACACTTTTAATCATTCATCACTAAAACTTGATCATTTCCCTCTTTTTTTCTCACCCAAACTTAGTATTACAGCTGTTTTCTGAACTCACCACTACCAAATCTTTTTAAAACGTTCAGCTGAAGATTTACACTAAATTTTCACACTTAGTCTTGTTTCACTCTAAGCAACAATTCTTTTTGTCCTCACGCTTCATTGAACCACCTCACTGTTGAGTAAACTAGGTGATTGTGATCATAAAATCAAACTGCATGAGCAGCTTGGAGCTTTCCACTTCTCACCCGTGACACGCACACCACCAGCTCTTTGGAACAGATTCTCGGGCAACTGAGAATGTGAGATACTCTCTCCAGTGTAGGATGTGCAGTGAGAACAGACCTCAGCCCTTGTCAGGGAGCAGAGAGCACAAGGTAATGGGGCAAGTTGCTCATGGAATGGCGTACGAGAACTTGGTCGTTTGACTAAGGTTGTAAGCGTGTCAACTGACGTCTTTCTGATGCCCCAACGGTGGAGTATAGCTGGGCCATGCCTCCTCCCCCTCCCCGCAGACCCCCATTTATGTTACCTAATGACTTGCTTTTCCCTTAAGTCCACAGCAGCTTCCAGCCATTTCCAATGCTAAGTCACCTCCTAAAGGGCTGTCCATAGACTGGTCTCCACATTCCCCTCTGACCAGCATTTTCCTTAACTGACTGTCTCTGGGGCAGGATCCGTGTCACTGTAACCCCCTGTCAAGCCTTGTCCCCGGACTTCTGTTAACTGTCTTGCATTGAATTCACTTTGCTTATCAAGCAGATTTGTCTTTTTTCTGTCTTGTTTTCCTTTCCTTTTGATGTTTTGTTTTGTCTTGTTTGTTGCACTAACAAAAGCTTTTTCTATGTTTTTGCAGGCCCTTTCTTGATAAGGATATTCCTAGGTATTTTGTTTGCTTTTTTGCACATAAAGTCTCTAGCTTAGCAGAACGCTTCACGCTGTCTTATGCTGCTATGACTGCTGTTTTAATTTAGTGGTTTTCCCCCGTGCAAACCTAGGCTAGACCAAACCCTGCTCCTGAGCCCTCTGCTCTGTGGCCTGGGTGTTGCTGATGTGTAACTTCTTAATGTAACTTCTTAAGTGATTTGTAAACTCATTTCATTTTCTAAATTTATCCACTTTATTCTTAGGCCTCTTCAGGCCATTTTCCTCTTCAACATTACAAAGTAGACTCTTACTTGCTCACTGCATGGAAATCGCAGGCTCTGTTTTCTGTGCTTCTCTGTCCTCTGTCAATAACTTGCAAGGTTTGTTTGCTCTGTGGTTTTACATAATTGGCCACAGCAATAGAGACCAGTTTGGTTATTTGAAAAGCTGAGTCTGAGAAATATTTTGTTTATTTTTAAACATTTCTCTTTTCCTGTCAAGACTACTTATCTCATCTACTTACTCTTATTTTGGAATAGGAAAAATCCTGGTTCTATACCAACGAAGTTTTTTCCCATCTCTGTCTGGCTTAAGGAAGCAATACATGGCAACATCGCTTAAGGGTTTTTTGTTTTTTAAAAAAAAAGATTAGACTGTACGTGCAGCTGCTTTTCGGGCGACTGTGAGACAACCACATGGGGTCACATCTGACTGACCCAACGAGGTGTCTCAGGACTCGGGCTGTGTCTGACGCTAAATTCTCTTCCGAGCTTGAGTCACTCGATGTTTCTCACCAGTCTTGGCTATCTTTCGTACACCCACCCTTTGAGATGACCATTCAGGGGCTCTGCCAAAGGAACACGCTGCCCTGACTCTCATGAGCCAAGCAAAACAGAACAAGAAACCTCATCTCTACACAGGAGTTCTTGTAGAGTCAAAATTCCCGTTTTGTTAATCAAGTTTCTCAGTGAAACTTTCTTTTTAGGTTAAGTGAAAGCTTAACCTAAAAGCAGAGGTGTGAAGAGCCTTCTTTCCCAAAATCAGGCAGTTGAGAAGGGAATTGGAAACCTCCAAGACAGCCCTGGAGGCCGAATTAGAGTCTGAACCTCACGAGATACTGGTATAGATGGCAGTGAAGGCGCTTCTGTCTGGTGTCTCCAGAGTAATAGATGCCCTGACCCTGGGCACGTCCAAGCATCCAAGCCAACGCGTGCCCAGACCCTGCGGTGGGACAGGTGGGTCGCGTTCCAGGACTGGACGAAGGCAGGGGCGCAGTGAGAGAGCATCCCGGTGACAGCACTCTCGTGCGGCTCCTGCTGAAAAGGCAGATGCCGTTCTATACTGAGGGACAAATTCCAATACCAGGGTTTGTCCTAAAACAAAGTTGATGGAAAACAGAGCCTTGTGGGTGCAGAAGGGCTGTGCTGAGCCCGGAGAGCCAGGGGCGAGAAGCGGCCTCCTCATCCTTCCTCTGGTCACCATTAGGACCCCTCGGTTGCTCTGTCTGTCTTTGTCTTGCATTTGACTCCATATTCCTTTGTGTCCTGTAGAGCATTTTCTCATCCACACACACTGCCTCGCTGCCTCCAAACCCAGATGCTTGAGGTTAGCAAGTGCTTGCAGGGGACTTAGATCTAGAAGCAGCCGTGAAGTAAATCAGACTCCACACAGTGGCCCTGGGAGGGTGAGGTGGTTCGGGACCTCTTTGGAAGCACATTGTGTCTGGAGTAGGATGCCTGGGATTGTGTTGGAGAGAAGATATGCCAAGTGTTTGTCATGAAATCTAGAAAAGACAGTCGCAGTGACGCTGCCAGCTGGGGAGGCATGAGGAGGAGTACATGGGGCAGGAACAGAATCCTTCTGGTTGAATCGGGTGACCTGTGTTACATCTGCGGAGAGCAGGCAACCGTGGAGTGTCTATTCTGCAGGGTGAGACGAGGGAATATGTCTGGGGTCAGAGGTCAGGGGCTATGGTGAGCTCAGCACAAAGCTCCCGGCTAGGTTTGCAGAGCTGGCGGGTTTCACGTCAAGCAGTCTGTCACGGGGAAAGAGACACCAGGACAACTTATAGTTGATTGATGTTTATTAAGTTAAGCTTTTATTAAGTTATTTCAATGTGATAGTTGACTGGTGTTAAGATCATTCTCTTACAAAAACGTCAGCTAAGAATGACCTCGATCTTTTATTTAAAGCAAGGCGCTCTTCTTCTGTTCTTCGACCTGTCTCCTCGGTTCATCCTCCAGGGTTGGGACATTCCTGAGGCCAGAGGACCGGGCCGTGATGTGGATACTGGGCTTGCGGGTCCCCACGTGCCTCCTGCTCCCACTCGGCCCGGCAGGGGCACTTACTTTGTCTTCTTTCAGTTTCTGCCCATGCTCACTTAACCTTCTCTTCCTGATCCCTTTGCTTGCGCTCCCTACTTTCATGTCCATGGGTTGAGGAAAAAGCAGGCTGGTCAGAAAAGAAAAAAGGAGCAGACACCTATGTCCTCCTCTGTGGTGGGTGGGGGGCAGAGAATGGGGCAGCCTCCCTGTCCTGGGGTAAAGCTTCTGCTCAGTTGTTCGATCTTGGTACATTGAAAGTGTTGGGGTATAGATTCCATAATTTCTCAGGGCCAGCACCCGCACTGCTGACTCCAGCTTCTTGGGGTGACTCCCTCTTGCCTTTCCCGCCTTAGGACCTTCTACCGATTCGAGGCGGTGTGGGACAGCTCCCTCCACAACTCCCTGCTCCTGAACCGCGTGACACCCTACGGGGAGAAGATCTACATGACCTTGTCGGCCTACCTAGAGGTGAGCAGGCCCGGAACCTGCAGTGCTGTGAACATCCCGCCTGAGCAGCGCGTGGGGAGCAGGCAGGGCAGTGTCAGCTGATGGCCCCCCACTCCCTCCACACCCTCAAGTTATTTTATTATACTTGGTTTATTGTAATGATGTTTTAGAGTCTGCTCCTGGTCACAATCAAAAAGGCACATGACTTTTATAACAGCTTCAGCTTTAGAAGTCTAACCTCCCTGCTTTTAGAAGGTGGTCTGATTTGAGGGTAACCGTGCCTTTCGTGGTGTGAGTGGGGCCTCGTGGTGGGTGGAGCCTTTAGTGGTGTGGGCAGAGCCTTGTGGTAGTGTCCAGCGCAGGCCCTGCTGCCAGCTCAGCTGCATCCACATCCCCATGCAGCCCCTTACACCTGCCTGTCTTGGACGAGCGACTTCACTCCCTCTGTCAGTTTCCCCATCTCACAAGCAGGGGGAGCGGTAATAATGCAGGTTCCCCCACAAGCCCTAAGTGTAACTTCCTGTTTGGAGTGATTTGGTAGGTTATTTTGGGGCCTGGGAATGCTCAGAAACTTTTCGTATAAATTAATGGTAACAGGATTTACTTGAGAGATTTGTTGAGGGCCCATATAAAAGGATTTAGAACAGTGCTGGGCACATAATAAATAACAAATATTAGCTGACTACAGGGAAAAAAACTTGGAGAAAAGAAATGCATCTACAAGGACCTCAACCATCCACCGCCATGTGCTGAGTTACTGCCACCACTGGTGCAGCTGGGGCCCTCCAGCCCCCGCCTCTGGACCCGATATCCAGGTGCGGCTCAGGTGTGGCCCAGACTGGTCACAGGTGCTCTGTCTGCTTGCAGCTGGACCACTGCATCCAGCCGGCCGTGATCACCAAGGACGTGTGCATGGTCTTCTACTCCCGCGACGCCAAGATCTCGCCGCCTCGCTCTCTGCGCAGTCTCTTCGGCAGCGGCTACTCAAAGTCACCAGACTCGTAAGTTTTTCAGACAAGTTTAGCTGCGGGTTGGGTTTCCCAGCGCAGAATCAGCCACCCTCCAGGCTTCTGGGCCACTTCGTTGGCTGACACCTGGAGAGCAGTGACTTGGAGGATTGGTGCTTAATAAAATATTGACAGGAAGCTGCTGGAAGGAAGGAATGTTACACTGGTAACATTGCCAAATAATTCTGCTGGGACCGAATGTTCTAAAAATATCATAGTATTTCTAATGTTCATTGGGATTTTTTTCTTTTTAAGATTTATTCCTACTTAGGGTATATCAAAAAGAAGTATCATGGAGAATAAGTGAACAGCTGTGCATCACCCCCCAGCTTAAAAAAGGAGTGTTACTGTCATAGACAGTTCAGTGCCCCCCCATGCACACCCCAAGATGTTTGTCATTTCATCCTGGTCGGACGTTTTCCCCTCACTCTCTTGTGATAAAGAAAGGCAAATTTTTAAATTCTCACATAAATTTTTCTAGTTTATCATTCAGTTGTGCTCATCCTATTGAGATGAGTGTTTGAAAGATTGAGATGGAAACAGCCTCTCTCTAGGAAAAAATACACTTCTTAAATTCAGAATTGGAATAGAGCAGTGGCTGTAAGAAGCATCTGTATTATGTTTGCGGGTGGGACGCGTGCCTGTAGGGGAGCAGTGTTTCAAGCAGAGAACTGAGATTTTCCTGGTTTTGTGTTGTAAGAAATAAAGCAATTCTTTGTTTTAATTCAAACAGCAATCGAGTCACTGGAATTTACGAACTCAGTTTATGCAAAATGGCAGACACAGGTAGTCCAGGTAAGCACTTCTGCATCTGGATAGTTACCTTTTTTCTTTTTTCTTTTTTTTTTTTTTTTGTGGGACCCTCGCCAGTGGCCGGGAACGAACCGGCGCTGTAGAGGCTGCAGGCAGCCTCGCAGCCCAGCGCTCAACCACTGCGCCACCAGGGGAGGCCCTGGATAGTTATCTTTGCCTACGTTTGGAGTGTGCTATCTGGAGAACTGGATGGATAGGAGAGTTTTTCAAAACCAGGTGTATTTTACAGGCAGCCCGTTCTGTAATGGTGCCATGCACAGCTCTCCTGAGCTGTGATGGCATTTGCAGTATGTGGTAGTTATAAAAACAGTGTAGAACAAAATGTTACTGGGCTGTGAGAGGTTGGAAAGTTGGATGTATTAGAATGAACATGGCTTGGAAAACTGCGGCGCCACTGCCCCCAACTCTGGCCCAGGATGACGTCACTGTGTACCTATACAGGTGCCACTGGACTAGAATCTGAGCTTCCTGAGCCCTAGAGAGACAAATTATTGAGTTAAGCTTGTTTCGTGTCCTTTTTTTATGACTCTTGAATCGCTGGCTTTCCCTTACACCATGACCTCAAGCAAAAGTTTGCGTTTCTGTGTTTGAAAATGAGCAAGGAAAAAGTCCAGTTTTTAAAAAACAATTTGATTAATGTGATTTGAATTATTTAGAGACCATATGTGGAAATCAGGGCAGGATCCAGAGATAAGATTTAGATTGAAAAAAACAGCAGCTAATTAGAGTCCAGATGAGCATCTTACAGAATTTTAAAAATTAATATAAATTCCTGTCTTTCATATGAAAGACCATTGTAACATTTTTTAAAAACCAGTGTGAAATAATGAAGTAACGCCCCCGTCATTTGCTGTCCTAACTGAACCTTGAAGCACGATGGGAGTGTGGTCCTCCTGTCTCGCCACATGGATTTGTCGAGAAGCGTTTGGAACTATATTTGACTTAATCTCAGTGTTTTCACTTTACGTTGACAGTTTCTCAAGTTGCTTTGTATTTTTCGGTTACCAAAGAATATAAAACTCAATTTTAGAAGAAGTTCCGAGAGTTGCTGTGAGAGAAAAGGGGTGAAGTTTTATTAATAAACAAAATCGCAGGTGTTTTGAGACCAAACTGGCCTCATTGGCCACGTATATGAATTACTAATTCACTTGGGACTAGAGTTGAAATTGGACTTTTCCCTGAAGAATGAAAACAAAGCATTGCTTTCCCTCACCGCAGGCATGCAGAGGCGGAGAAGGAAAGTCTTGGACACGTCGGTGGCCTACGTGCGGGGCGAGGAGAACCTGGCGGGCTGGCGGCCCCGTGGAGACAGCCTCATCCTAGAGCACCAGTGGGAGCTGGAGAAGCTGGAGCTCCTGCACGAGGTACCGGCTTGGCAGGGCCCACAGACAAGCGCACCTGCCCTCCCCAGAGGCGGCGTCTACACGGGCTTAGCGTGTTCTGCGCTTGCTGGGCCGTTAGCAGTGTCCGTCTCCTCAGGTGGAGAGAACCCGCCACTTCCTGCTGCTGCGCGAGCGACTTGGAGACAGCATCCCCAAATCCCTGAGCGACTCGCTGTCCCCCAGCCTCAGCAGTGGGACCCTCAGCACCTCCACCAGCATCTCCTCTCAGATCTCCACCACCACCTTCGAGAGTGCCATCACACCCAGCGAGAGCAGTGGCTACGACTCGGCGGACATCGAAAGCCTGGTGGACCGAGAGAAGGAGCTGGCCACCAAGGTGCGGACCTCCCCCGCGGGCCCCCAGCGCTGTGAGCCCGGCGCGCAGTTCTTGCATTTTCGCGTCCCTCTTTTCTGAGGGCCTGTGCTAATGCTGTGAACACAGGAACAAACAAGCCTCAGTTTTGTCCTGTGATGAACTCAGGCAAGTGGGTGGCAGGCAGATAGCTGGGGTACATCTAGGATGCTGTGGGGGGCCAAAGGAGCGGCCACCTAGGGGGGCCAGGGAGGCCCTCGGAGTGCTCTGGTGAGTTGGCCTTCGAAGGAGGTCCAGCCAGGAGCCAGTAGTGCATGCTCCATCCGTGTGAGGGAATTCACGGGAGGTGGGCCAGGTCAGGTCATGAGGGCCAGTACTGACAAGTTGGTAGGTATCCTCGGAGTGATGCAGAAATATTTTCAACAGGTATTTCTTTTTAGACTGGCTTCCCTGGCAGCAATAAAGAGGGTGAACTTGTGGTGAAGGGATAGGCTGGAAGCAGAAAGAATTCTCTATTGCAGTAATCTAGAGGGGCAATAATGGCAGCTCTTCAGCTAGAGTAGGGGCCTGTGCAATGAAGAAGGGGACTCTTTGGTGGGTAGAATTGGCCTGTGTTGCCTGATGAAGTGGTGGAAGGCCATTGAGTGTGGTGTCTGGCGACGGGGTCTGGGCAGCTGGCTGGAGGTGGGGTCTAGGAGAAGGGATTTTGTGTGTTTCAATAATCCAACGACAGTGTATCCAGCCAGAAGTCTCCATGTCTCTTGGCACCAAGGTGGCTCGAGACAAGGGGTTCTGTTACATGTTCAGCATGTCTGACCGTCATGTCTGTAGTAATTCACTCTAGTAGTCTTGAGAAACGTGGGTAGCTTTTTTAAAAGTCTGCTCATTTTGTTGTCCCACCGGCATCCACCAGGCTGCGCTCACCGTGTGCTTAGGTGTTTTCTCAAGCAGCCGAGAGCCACTGTGGTCTTAGACTCGGTGTCCCCACCTGCCTCCCAGTAGGACTGCACGTAGCCACTGAAACTTACTCTTCCCTTCTCCTCCCTAGTGCCTGCAACTTCTCACTCACACTTTCAACCGAGAGCTCAACCAGGTGCACGGCAGCATCAGTGACTGCAAGGTGAGCTGCTTGGTTCTGCCCCAGGTCCCCACTGCGTTCAGCAGCTGAGGTGGGTGTGACTGTGTATGTGGCTGCAGGACACAGCTGCTTTTGCATTTATTGAATTCTCAAAGTCAGAACCCTGACTGAAGGTAAATGCATCCCTCTGTGTCTCTTAGAGCGACTGAGACAGATGGGAAATTTGCTTTTCCCTAAATCTCTCAGAAAGGAACATTCCATAGGGGGTGCTCTGTAACTGTGACCGGGCACAAGAAGTCCTGAGGTTCTTGGTGGCTTGTTGCCTTCAACCAAGAGCGAGGTGAACACTGAGAGAAGGTCTGCACCATCCACCCCGTCCCAGGCCTCTTGACCTTTTTCACTGTTCCTTGAACATTCCAGGCTCATCCCTGCCCTGGGTCTTTGCATATAGTCTTTCTTTCAGATATTCCCATGATTGGCTTCTTTTTCTGTTTCATTTTTCTGCCCAAACATTGTCTCCCTGTGACAGACTTCCTTAGCCACCCGTGGACCGCCGACAGCTCCTGACACTCTTTCACCTTTTTACCTGCTTTATTTTTTGCTGTAGAGCTTACCTGACCCGGGTATAGTGTTTGCTGACTGGCTTATTCTCTTCCTTCTCCACTAGAATGTAAGCTCTAGGAGGGCAGGACCCCTGCAATGTTCTTAGAACAGTATCTGTCGTTCTATTAATGCGGGGGTGGGTGTTCTATTAATCCTGGAGGGGACAGGCATCTACAAAGCAAAATTGTGATTGTTTTGATCCCTAATGTGACCCGCAGGCTGTAAAATGCGTGCAAGGCTTCTTTTCTTGAAACAGAAGTTGTATGAAGCGAGTTACTGGTGTCCAGACCACTGTTGCAGGGGTGGCTTTTTTGTCTGAATCTCATGTGCCGTGTTCTCTTTGCTTCCAGTTGTCTGATATCTCCCCGCTGGGAAGGGACCCCTCTGTGTCCAGTTTCAGCAGCGCCACCCTCACCCCCTCCTCCACCTGCCCCTCCCTGGTAGACTCTAGGAGCAACTCTCTGGATCAGAAGTAAGTTCCCAGGCTGCACCCTCCTCTAACTCAGTGGTTCTCCACTGAGGCAGCACCTGCCCTGCATCTGGGAGTCTATGAGAACCTCTTTTGGATGTCACAAAGACTGGGGAAATGTTACTGGCATTTTTTAATGTCACGTTGTACTAACTGCATCAAAACTTTGACTTCTCCTCTTCTTCCCTTTCCTCTCATTTTGTCCTTCTGTCCCCACCCCTGTCTGTCTTGCCAAGCATTTTAAACATCAAAGCCCCACCTTGGGAAAAATGTTTTGAAACTACTTTGCCAAAAAATATTTTGATGACACAATAAAATATGTAAATAAGAAAAAGACAACATTAGCCTGGATTCCACTAGGCATGACAAGCGCTGCTTGGCGATGCCCCATCAGATTCCTTTGCCCCGTCTCCATTCATTGTGCTCACCTGTCCACGCCCACCTGGTTACCGTGCATTTGTCTAACGGCACCAGCACGGACACATCCAGGTATGACTTCAAAACTAGACAGTCAGGTAATTTTGTTACATTTAGGATGCCAGCAACTGCAAACATTATTTTATGTGCTACTAAGAAAAAATAGCATTAATTAAAATGTGACATGTTGTCAATATAAGAAAAGCATCCCAGTTTGAGGAAAGGTAAAGTATGAAAGAAATGGGCTGTATAGAAGTGGCATAAATAAATACATAAATACAATTAGGCCAAGCTGCTCTACAAAGAGAACTCAGAGCACAGAGCATAGGAATTACTTCTCACATAATGGTCCTGGACTGTCCAATCAGGGGTGAGCTCTACTCCACACAGTCACTCAGGAACCCAGGCTCTTCCTGTGTGTTTGCTTTCCAGCCAATCCTCAGCATGCCTAAATGCTCACTCAAGGGGCGCTCACTAAAGCATAGATGGCTGAGCCCTACCCAGAGTTTCTGACTCAACAGCTTTGGACCCTGAAAACTTGAAATGCTAACAAGTTTCCAGGTGAAGCTCGTGCTACTGGTGAGGGACTACATTTGAGCACCACTGCCCTAAGTGGACTAAACAGACACACAGAGGGGTTGGAGTTCCTATTCCAGACACTTCTGTTCAGAGGGCTTCGAAATAGGAAGAGAGACTGTCTCTGGTCACCAGTGACCAGTTTTCTTGTGTAACTTGTGAAGGATGACACCTGAATTCAGGATTAACTTTCTGGCACCAGCTTGTGCTCCCTGTGGAGCTCTCTGAAGCCAGTGTTTGCCAGGCCCCCGTGTTCAGGAGGAGGCAATGACCCCCAGCATGATGGTCGTGCACAGTGTGCTGACCTCACTGAAACTCTCATCACCCCGTCTTCCTCCCTCTCTCTCTTAAAGGACCCCAGAAGCCAGTTCGCGGGCCTCTAGCCCCTGCGCAGAATATGAACAGTTTCAGATTGTCCCTGCTGTGGAAACGCCCTTTTTGGCCCGTGCAGGAAAAAATGAATTTCTCAATCTTGTTCCAGATATTGAAGAAATTAGACCAGGGTGAGTATTATATTGACTGGGGGTACTGGGTATAAAGGCAAATCATAGGCTATTAAAAAGACTCTATAAACATTGCTCCCCTTTATATGAGAAAGTTAAGAGAGCATCCTAAGAGTTCTCACCACAAGAAGAAAATTGTCCTTTTCCTTCATTTTATCCGTGAGGAGGTGGATGGTAGCCGAACCTTGGTGGTGATCTTTTCACAGTATGACAAACCGCTGACATGCTGGTGCCTTTCCCTTGCATGGCGGTGTTTCAGGCTGGAAACAGACTGGCAAGAGGGGTTCACGGCCAGCTCTCCTCGTGTGGCCTGTGCTGTCTGGAGTCCTGGAACCTGGGGCCAGCACTGGGCCTGGCTGTAGGCCAGGTGAAGCTCCTGTATGTCCCGGGCAGAGCCTGGCGGTGGTGCTGCATGCTTTCTGCTAGGTTACAGATAAGAGTCTATACCAGATAGTTCATTTGCCGGTTTTTTTCAGTCTGGAGACTTGGCCACAGTGAGACCTATTTTCACAGTCCTCAGCTCACGAGCATTGCCTTTCTGTGAGAAACTGACCCCTCTTGTACTTTCCAGCTCTGTGGTCTCGAAGAAAGGCTACCTGCACTTCAAGGAGCCGCTTTCCAGCAACTGGGCTAAGCATTTCGTGGTGGTCCGTCGCCCGTACGTCTTCATCTACAACAGTGACAAAGACCCTGTGGAGCGGGGCATCATCAATCTGTCCACGGCGCAGGTGGAATACAGTGAGGACCAGCAAGCCATGCTGAAGGTCAGTCCTGCCCCCAGCCGCCGCGGCCACACCCGCCCTTCCCTGTGGGTTCCAGAGTCTGTGTGTGTTGCGGGCCGGAGGTGCTGACTGTGATCCCGGGAGTGCTGCGTGCCCTCCGCCTTCGGGCTCTGCAGTGATGCAGCCTACCTGAATCTCTTCCAGACACCTAACACCTTTGCTGTGTGCACCAAGCACCGTGGGGTCCTCCTGCAGGCTCTCAACGACAAAGACTTGAACGACTGGTTGTACGCCTTTAACCCCCTCCTCGCCGGCACAATAAGGTGAGAAGCTGCTCAGGCATTGCCTCTCTCCTTGGCTCTAGGGACTGACAGCAACATAAATAGGGAAAGAAGTATTGTTCAAACAGGTTTAAAATTGAGGCAGGGTGGGTGGAAGTGGGGTTTAGGGTGGTGATGAGGCCTCGGCTTCTCATGAGGTGTCATCTGAGGCTCTGAATGGCTGCAGAGATGCTGACTGGCAACTGGATAATCTCCTGCTTTGATACTTTGTCCTTGGGGGGTCGTGGCTGGGATCTGTGGGCTGAGTGAAGGGAAGACTGGAAGCTGTCTCCCCACATTTTGCCCTCATCCATGAAGGGCTTTTGTTCCCATGTCCCCAGAAGGGGGATGACTGCCTCCAGCTGCTTGGGCAGGGTCCCCGGGACACTCCAGGAGAAGCCATAGAGGAGCTGGCCCCGAGGGAGGACCTCCTGGGCCCAGCTTTCTGACCAGCCCCCCCGTCTATCCCCCAGGTCAAAGCTCTCCCGCAGATGCCCGAGCCAGCCGAAGTACTAAGCCACTGCTGAGCGCCCTCACTCGCCTTCCGAGAGATAAAGAAAGTGTTACCTCTCATTTCTCGTTGTGATTCTTGACGGTTACTCTTGTATGTGATCCTGTGGCTTCACTACGCGCCCTCCTTGTCCGGCACTTTTCTAGCTCTCCTGTCCCCACCTTCATTGCTCTGTACTTTTTTCCTGTGCTGAAAATCCTGTTAGTAGCATGTGACCTAACAGAAGTGGGGGGACAAGCAAACAAAAAGGCTCAGAGGGGATCCAGCGAATCTCCACTTATTTTTTGGTGTACTTTGGCTTCCTTTTATATGATAGGTCCCCAATATGACCACCCCTGGTGTCTGTACTGCTGTGTTTGGATACCTTTGTCTCTTTTTCAGGACAACATAATACTTCTTTTCATTTCACCATTTGTAAAGTCACTTTAATTATTCTTGGGTGGCTTAGAGACTAACGGAAGAGACTTCTGGCTTTTTTGGAACTTGAGAGGAAAAAACATACCTGTATCCCTTCTGTCTCTTTCACCAGGGCTAATCCCTGTATTTTTCATGCAGGGAGAAGTGATGGTGGGTGTAGAAAGGGGATGGGTATAGTCTTTGAAATTGAGGCTTATTTAGAATGTGGTTATGTACTTTCCACCTAGAAAACGAGGACTTGTAAGTAGACTGGGACTGGCTGCTGTTGGCTGGTAGAAGGGAGAGTGGAGGGCTTATTGCCTGTGGATTTCTGAGGACGCTAGGGCTTGGCGGTGGCCATGGAGGCGTCAGCCAGTGGGAGGCCTGTAGATCCTCACAGGGCTCCTGGGAGCTGCTCTCCTCCCCTGGAAATCAGTGCAATGTCATACCCGGATGTCCCGCCAGAGGGCGTGTTTCACTCCCGAGATGAACTTGAGGGCTGTGGATGCCGAGGATGCTGATTGTGGTGGTTGTGATTCACTATGCCCCAAGAGACTTAGCTTTTAAGTGCGAACTTGGAAGCCCCCTCTGAACTCAGTGGTCGTTTTCGGTGATGCTTGTTGGACGAAGCTTGTCTCCGTGCTCAAATAAGCACACCCACAGGCTTTGCTTGCTGGACCCCAGGATTCAGGCTGACCCCCACCACCTCTCAAAGGACACCTGGGGGCAGAGAAGAGTCCCAAGCCCTGGCCCCCATGGCTGGTGGCGGTGTCCGTCCTGCCTCACCTCCTTGGTTATCTCCATCCGGTGTGGAAATATCGCCGGAGGAGAAAGGAGGACGCGCGCTGTCGAGAGCCTCCTCTTCTGACAGACCAGGGACCCCTGTGTCCATGGAAGATACTCCTCTTCCTCCAGCTGTCGATGGGCTTTACAGGAATGACCTGGAGAAAGGAGGCCTCCAGGTCCCTCCGTGGCTTGGTGGTTGTGCCATCCTTTTACCTCAGGCTCAGGAGGTAGCTGCTCCGTCCCACTTTGTGGGTGACTGAGATCCTCGGCCTGGAGGTTGCTGACTCAGGTGATGGGGAACTGGATGACCTTCTGCTCAGGCAACAAAGGTCAAGGGCTGTGCCCTCTCTCTGCAGAGTAGTTGCTAGGCACACTCGTGGTCTGGACCCAGACCCTTGTTTCTGATTTCCTGTTGGACTCATCGCCCAGCTTTGCTCGTTAGAATTGCCTTGCAAAGAGGAGGAAAGGAGTCATGGAGAGCTCACTGAGAGAAACCACAGGCTGACCTTATCTGAAAAGTGGTCAGTAAAACTCTATTGTGAATTTTTAAAATGTTCTTTCTCTCCTTAAAACATAGGTCACTAACTGTAATGCTGTTTCTTTTCTGAGTGGTATGTGAGATTTTTAATGTAGTTAGAGGTTTCTTCATTGTCTGAGGGATACAATATGCCCTTCTGGTGTATACTCAAACCAGGATCTCAGAGATGGCTTCCTGGACGGGAATAAAATCTAATTTCAGGGAAATGAAGATGAAATTTGAAGGTTATCTTTAAAATTGAATCACAGTTGCTGCTGCTGCTGTTGTGAAGTCTGGTGGAAGGAACGAGGCCTGTGGCGGTGGGGGTGGGGAGGCCGAGGGAGCGTGAAGTCCAGTGAGACACTGCAACGACTTTGTGTTTTCTTCTAACTGAAACAAAACTGGCTTGGAAAGTCTTTGCTTTGGAGGCATCGATGTTAGAACAGGCTAGACTGGACGGTCCCGTGACGCACCCAGGTGAGAAGGCCCGGGGAGGAAGCAGGGTTCCCGGCCCACATGGGCCCCGGCCGCCAAAGAAGCCTCTGCTGTGGCGGGCAGGTACCCCCTCTTTCCTCAGATGGGAGTTGGAACAGTTTCAGGATTGCCAGGCCCTTCCCCCCCAGGCCCACCCCACTCGGAAGTCTGAGCGGGTTTGTGGCAGGAACTACCTATGGGGCTTTAGCAAAAATTAAAATGGCAGGAAAGCTGAGGAACTGGACCTTTAAGAAAAGCATCTCTTGAGGGTTTTTAATTTATTTTTTCCTAAAATACTTCTTTAAATAAACTATAAATAAATAAAGCAAAAAAAAAAAAAAAACTCTTACACAAATTAAAGAGAAATAATTTCGAATTAAAACCAACTGCCTGCCCCCTCCATCAGCCTTTCTCCTACCGGAGCAGAATATGGCCTCAGCCCACACCACACCGGGCCACGCCCTCGTCTCTGCGTCTGCTGGGAGTCAGTCAGCTCTCAGGCAGGCTGTGGGGGTCAGCCAGCCCAGCACACAGCCGGGACACAGGGACGGGCTATTTTCGGGCAGCTGGGTGGGCACCCAAATTCCAGCACAATGTTAAAGTGTGGTGAAGGCCAAGGAAGAGTTCTCCCCCCAAGAGAAACCACTCCTATTTGATACATATTCTTCCTTCAGCCACATGGAATTCACACAACCATGCATATTCCCCATGGGTCCCCCCCCCCAGCTCTTTTAAGATGAAGAAATAATATAAATTAAGTCATTGTGAAAGTCTTTTGGGATCTAAAAGTCAAATGGCTTCTTCTGGCACATACTTCAAAGCAAAGACTTTGTTGCCTGTTGCTTGTTTGCTAATTTACAGGGATATTTAATTTTGTAAGGTATATGTATATTTCTATACAGCTGTAATTAATTGCACAACGACTGTACAAGAAAGGATGACCCAGCAGGTGGCACCCACCGGCACCTGTGTGTTCCTGGTGCTGGGCTCGCTCGGTTCTCCTGGACGGTTTCAGACTCACTTGTTCGTTTGTTTGTTTGTTTGACTTGCGTCTTCATTTCCTTCTGCCTCCCTTTTTAAAATGTGATTGTTAACCTTCTTACAAGGAAAAGACTAATCCTGCTGCTGCTCTCAGAAGGTCCGCTGGTGGGCTTGGGGTTGGACCTGTGCGCCCGTGGCTGTCCCTGCACCTGGCGTGTGGCCAGGCATGGCTGTCCTCAGTGGGCACCGGTGTGCGTCCTTAGTCAGTTGAACTCTCCACTGAGAGACTGTCTGTTGTTGTTCAAAAGGCCATTTATGAAATTCGTATTTGAGTTCCACAAAATCTTTGGAAAGCCTCTAATCGCTTAAAGGGAGAAATTGGAATTGATACAAATTTCCTGTTAAAAGTCACCGCCGACCGAGCTGATCGGCCGTGCTCGATGAAATGGAGCTGAGGGTGGTCTCTGCGAAGCCCTGGCTGTCGTGTGTTGCGTTCATGTCTTCCAGTTCGTTTTTCATGCTGCGCATTCTGGCCCCAGTTCCCCGAGAAACTCCATCAGCCCTCACGTCTGAGGCACCTCCTTAGACGTCGTCACTCCAAAGCTCTTGTCCATTAAGACTTCAGGTCTCCCGTCCACATCCTTGTGCACCAACAAAACCCATGAAGCATAAGTGGCCTTTCTGAACTAAGACTTTGCAAACTGATCTCTCCCCAGTGAAGGAGTTGAACACATTAGCAACAATGTACATTATTAATTTCAGATTTTCATTTTCATGTTTTATTATGTAAATATTATCTGATGTTTGGAGCTTGAGTATACAGAATGTAAATATAGTTCTTGTATTTGTACTAATTCTGGTTCTTTTGCTGTATAGCCTTAGATGTGCAATGCAAACATTATCTAACTGTGTGGTAACCTTGCATCACGGAACTCTTAGTGAACGAGGTAAAAATAATAAAGGTACAACAGTGCATCTGAAGGCTCTCCACGTGCGTTTATTCCTCACCCTTTACAGGCATTCACACAGGGATTTCTTGACTTGCTAAGACACTGCCTCACTAGAAAGTCACCATGCCGTGACTCCTGCTCCTTTCTCAGTTCAGGACGTGGTCATTATACAACCAGGGATGCCCTGCGGAGCCCTCTCTTTGAGAGGACTCCCCTCCTGAGTGTGGCAGCGGCTGTTTGGCTGGAAGATCTGTCCTTTTCTCCTGAAGCTTCTCTTTGTATACCGGCCTATTGAAAATGTCATCCCGCAGGTGAGTATGACCAGTCCCTGCTGCGAGCAGAGCATGAGCAGGGGCCACGGTGCAGGGCCTTGGGTGGGAGGGCACGAGGAGGGCAAGAGAGGCTGCATCAGGCAAAAAGCGACGGGCCATTCAGCACCGATGCTCCGCCCCGTGCCCGCCGAGCCAGAGATTCCACTCAGGAGAACACAGAGACACGTCACAGACTCCTGCTGTCCAGTGGTAAGTATTACAAAAAAAATAAAGCTGAATACAAAAACAATGACAGGAATGGAGGCCAGGACCTTTTCCAGTGTCATAGTGGGAACGGTGACTTGAGCCGACATTTGAGGAAACTCCTCAATGAGGGTGGGTGCGGCCCCAGCACAGGCCTTTCCAAGCAGGGACGCGAAGCTTGAGGCAGCAGATGCCTCAGGAGGTTCTCAGACCTGCAGGGAGGCCTGGAGTCAGGGGAGCAATGGAGCCCGGCGTCAGAACGCAGCCAGGGGCCGGAGGCTTGGGCTTGGCTGACTCACATCTCTTCTGAGTGAAGTAGGAAGCCAGGCAAGGGGATTGAGGCTTCACATGCTCTCATTTGTGGTTTGAAAAGCAGTGGGGGGAGAAGGGAGAAAGGAGACAAAATAGGGAATGTTTCCCCGTGTTCCAGAGAACACAGCAGCTTGGACGGAGGTCGGAGCTGTGGGTGGAGGGACGTGGTCAGAACAGGGCAGTGCCCACCTTGAGCTGACACCGCAGTGAGCCCAGGGCCTCCTGCCGAGAGGAGGGCCTGGGAGCCAGGCCCCTGGGCTGCATGCTGAGCAAGCGGATGGCGCTGCTGAAGACGACGCTCGCGGAACAATTTGGGTGGCTGGTTACAAAGCTGCCCCTGGTCACCTTGAGATGTCCATGCGCATGTGTAGTGAGGCAAGTGGATATTCCAGTCCGAGTCACGGGGGACAGGCTGAAAACCTCAGTGTTGACGTAAAGGCCCTGAGGAGGTGAGGACCCCCGGGGAGAGAGAGCTGGGGTTGGAGACCGGGTGGGCCCCAGAGCTCTGCAAGATGAGGTCAGGAAGCCAGCGGGGGACCCAGTGTGACAGGAGAGGCGCCTGTGAGGGGCTGCGGTGCCCCGGCCAGGCCACGTGTGAGGATGGAGGAAGCGAGGAGTGTGAGCAGGGAGCACAGGCAGCTGAGGGTGAGCAGACCGCCCCTTTGTCCCACTTTCAGAACCCACTGAGATATGGTCAGGCCGTGGGAGGTGAGGCCTCCCCTTTATTAAAGCTGCAGTGGCTTCATCTGCAGGCACATGGGTTTCCTGACACCCCCAGAATCTGAGGCTGAGACCTTTGTGCGCAGACTCACCTGGGGATCCTGTTGAAATGCAGGATCTGATGGGGTTTGAGCTGCACCTGAGATTCTGCGTTTCTAATAAGCTTCTGAGTGAAGACGGTGCTGCTGGGGAGGTGGCCCTGAAGAACCGCAGCTCTGGGGACAGTGGAATGGGTTCCCCAGGAGCTGGGGAGGAGGGCTGCCTGGCAACAGCAGGCACTCCTTCCCCCCTCCCCCGGGATCTCTGGGACCCCATGAGAGCAGGAAGTTTCCCATAAGGTGCTCCCTACCCCCCCACCCCTGGGGGAGGAGGGTGGGTCTGCTCCGGCAGGTTATGGGCCGGTTATGGGCAATACGGTGCTGAGAAAAGCCGCCCTGGAGTGGGGTGAGGGCCTGGAAGGAGAAGGATGGGGTGAGGACAGGTGGTACTTTCAGAGGATGCTACTGTGGAGCGGAAGGGGGTGCGGTCTCAGCAGTCTGGTTTTAAAGCAAGGCCACAGCATCACTAGTGTGTGCCACCAGGAGGGATGAAGGGAAAACCTGGCAGGGAACGACACCAGCACAGTTTTGCCTGTCGGCCGGTGGGATGGGAGCCAACACGTGGAGTGGGGTCCCAGATCTCAGGGGGCAGCTCCGGTTTACCCACCATATCAGGCGCAAGGCCAGGGGGGTGGGCAGGGGCAGGCAGATGCTAGGTGCCAGGGCCACCTCGAGGCCTCTTCTGCCAGCTGCGGTGTTCTCCCTGGGACTCGACCATCCTGAGAGCTAGGTCAGCCCTGGGGGCATGTGCATCAGGCTGCGCCTTGCTGGGTTCCACTGGGCTCTCCCTTCAGACTGAACTCACAAAATTGGTGGCCAACCGCACCCGGCCTCCTCCGGGGCGTGTGGCACTGCTGCTTGGAGTTGCCAGGTCTCTGCAGAGTCCATGGAGTGGGCTGCAGTGGGCAGCACCCGGCCGCAGGAGGTGCTGCTTCGGTCTGACTTTTCTTGTTATTCCACTTTTGGTCGAGTGGACAGCTTTTCCCACTTTCCCTCGGGAACTCCTTGTGCAGCCCTTTTTAGCTTTTCTGAGTACCTCACACGCTCACTCTGGCTTTTGAATGCACAGACCTGGAATTCTCTCAAACTGTTCTTTCCACGGAGCATGTGAACAGAACAGCCAAGGTCCCTGACAGGAACCAGGCAGCCAGAGCGGGCAGGGCTGGGATGTCAAATCTGCCCCGACTAGCACATTCCACACCCTCTTATGTGAGTCAAAGGCCTCTGCCCCAGTTGGTTTGCACAGGGTTCTCCTTGTGGATTCAGGCCCTGGCTTTGATTTGGGATTAGGGGGTTAGGGCAAGGCAAAAGTTCACACTATTCTGTGAGCTGACTCTCCTAAGCATTATCAGCCGAACATTGGGGGATTTAAAAAAAAATCAAAGGTCAGCATGAAGCCTGAAGCCTCAAGCATCTCTAGCAGCCCTGGTTCTGCTTATCTCTGGGAGGGCAACCTGCATGGGCCTGGCCCTGCTCCCCCTGGCCAGTTTGCTGACTTTCCTGACAATCCTGGGAAACTATTTTTTGCTTGTTAAGCCCCTTAGCAAAGAAATGGGGAGGGTGTGTGGCATGTAACTCTAATTGCAGAAGAAAAAACAATGGGCTGTTTGATTCAATAGTTAAACAGAATCACATAAAATGATGCCCATGGAGCACCGCCTGGGCGTGTCCAGATGTCTAGTCACCTTGACTCAGCATAATTCCTCCAAGGCCCAATCTCAGACCAGAGCAATCAATCTGTTCCTGCTTCAGCACCGGATGGGAGGCGGCCTGCTCAGGGAGCCCCAGAAAGAGGAAATGGCCAGAGGAGGCTGAAAGGGCACCCAGGCTCTCACTGTAGTGTCTAGTTCCACCTGTAAAACTTGTACAAGTCCTGTTCTCCAAAACCAGCCCCTGGACGTTGGAAGTTTAGCTTTCCGTTTAGTGTCAAGCCAACACCTGGAATATACAGACATGCCCAGTCTGCTGGGGAGAGATCCTTGAGAGCGGCCTGCCTCTGGCCTGCTCATCTAGCCAGGAGCGCGTGCTGGCTCGGCCCCAGTGGACATGGGTTCGGTTCTGCCACTAACTAGTTGAGGCCATCACCTCCCCTGAGCTGAGTTTCTTTGTCACATTAGATGACATTAAAAACGACATCTTCACATTGTACAGCAGTTAGCAATTTCCAGGGGGCTGTCACAGACATCAGCTCATTGTGACACGAGGAGGCCACCAACAGTGGTACCTGCAGCCACGGCCTGCGGACTGGCTACCCAGGGGATGGCGGGAGTTTAGGGGTACCCCAACCCTGTGTCATTTTTTAAGCTTCCCGCAGTTTCTGCGTCATTTGCTATGGAGGCTGAGGTGCCACAGCTGCCTACGAAGGCCCCAACTGCAGACAAAGGGCAGCGCGGAAGCGTAAGGAGGGTAGCGAACGCGCCCTGTGAGAAAAGTAAAAAGCGGAAAAAATAAAACGCATCAAGGCTCTGGAAATTGACCAAAGGCCGGCAAATTGAGAAGTATTGACTCTGGGAAAACTAGACTTTCTGAGAGCAGCAGGAGCCTGCTTCTTGCCCGGGACTGCTCCCCACTGCCGCACCCCATCTTCACCTCCTCTCCGTTGGTAAGAAAAGTAGTTTTACCAGCTTAGGTCCAAAGAAGGCAAACTTGTTGAGTTTGTGTAGGGTTTCGGGGAGTCAACCTGAAGATTTTTTTAATCAGCTGAAAGAGGCAAACGTGGTGAAAATGAATGGGAAAAACCTGAGCTCGCAGCCTGAGGGCTCGGATGAGCAGGCAGCCATTGGCCAGAAACACAGGAGACTCTGGGAATGAATGAATGTGCCAGACAAGGACCAAATAGGCCCTCAGCCCCTGGCCACCTGGGAAGCTGTGCACAGGCCCAGAGGAGGCTCCGGGAGGCCGGCAGAAAGTAGCCAAGGTGGGTTGAGAACTGGGGGGGGGCGGTGCTGTGAGTGCAGACACCACCTTGCCCAGGTCACCAGGGTCCACATCATCGGCCTCGAGAGCCGTCACGGGAATAGCCTTTTCCTTTGTGGTCTTCTGCGAAGTCTATAACCCAGTGAAACTATGAAGAAAAAAAAAAAATCAGACAAATCCAAGTGAAAGAACTTTCAATAAAATACGTGGCCAGCTTCCTTGAAACTGTTAAAGTCACTGAAACCAAACAGAGACTAAGAAATTGTCCCAGACCAGGGAACTAAAGACACAGCACAACTCTGTGGAATGTGGTCTGGACAGGACCAGCACAGAAGAGTCACGTTCGTGGAAAATTATCATTGATGAAGTCTGGGGCTTAGTTAATAATTATCAGAAGTTACCACTGCTGGTTTCTTCATTGACAGATAAGCCATGGAATGTTAAGATGTTGCTAGCAGGGGAATTAGGTGAGGGCTTTAAGGGAACTTCTTGAGCTATCTGTGATTTTTTATAAATACCTGTTCTCAAGTCTGTGAAAATGAACAAGCAGGGCCTCCCAGCTGGCGCAGGGGTTCAAGTCTCAGCACTGTCAAGTTTCACCAGCCACAGCAGCACGAGTTACATCCTCGGCCAGGGAGCTGCCCACAGGGCGCAGCAGACCTCTCCTGTCTCCCCACTGCTCCCCTCAGCAGTGTATTTCAGTAGATCCGCCTGCTCTGCTCCCCAATCTGTCTCTGGTGAATCCCCTCACCCCTCGCACCTCTGACCTACACCCCAGCTCTTGTATGCATAAATAATAAAAGTAAATTTAAAAATAAAATGAACAATCAAAAGATCTAAATGGACATTTCACCAAAGATAGGTAAATAAAAAGCAGTTGAAAATACTCAATGTTATTAGTCATTAGGGAAATGCAAGTTAAAACCATAGTGAGATACCACTTTGTGCCCACTAGGATGGTTGTGATCAAGTGTTAGCGAGGATGCGGAGGTAAAAATCTCCACTTTGGAAATAGTTGAGCATTTCTTAGAAGTACACCTAACATAGGACCCGTCAGTTTCACTCCCCAAGTATCTGCCAAGAGAGATGAAGACCTGTGATTTGTACATGAATGTTCCAAACATTATCCTTTATTGCCCAACTTAGAAACCATCCATGTGTCCATCAACGGAGAAGTGGATAAAGAGAGCACGCACCCTGGAATACCATCAGCAACCACTTAGTGACCACAGAACGTGGATAAGCCTCAAAACTTTACAAATGAAAGAAACCAGACACAAAAAATTACATATTCCATTTATGTGACATTTCTAGCAAAGATGAAACTATAGACACAGGGAGCACAGGGGTCTCCTGGGCTGGGCAGAGCTTGACCACAATGGGCATGTGCCCTGCGGGGTCGCTGGGCCCGGGCAGTGCTGAGGGACCTTGGAGGGCAGCTAATCGGCCACCGCAGAGGCGGCTCTTGGGGCCCTGCACGGTGCTACCAGCCCCGGGGCCTCCTCTCTGAGTTGGGCTGGAACTGGCCCTCAACATGTTGGTCTCAGAACACCTTTACAGCTCTCCTGAATCACCCATGACCCAGAGTTCTTGTGGATGTCAGTTACATCAGTATTTGCCAGTTTAAAATCTGAAATCGAGACATTCAACTTTCCCAGAATGAAACTTCCGTGAGATGGTGAGATGAGTGATAGTGTGTGACAGCTTTGCAAATCTCTGAGGTCTGGCTCCCCGCAGCTGAGCAGGCCTCTCAGCCTGCCTTTCTAGTTCATGACTTCCAGATCGCACCATGTTACATCTGGAAAAGGCCACCTAATACTGGGGCAGAATGAGGCAAATTTCTTCCTGGTACTGGGTCCTCCCAGGGCCCCAGGTCACCCCTTGAGAACTGTTTCAAAAAGTGGTCATACCCTCTGAGGACCATCACAGCCACGAAGGAGTCTAGCACCTGCAATCTGAACTGCCTGGGGTCCTGCCTCTCTGGACCTGTGGCGTCAGAGCGCACACTGAACACGCTTCCTTGCACACCCAAGTTTGGGGACACTTGGTTGGCAGAGCTCTGGGCGCCCTGCCCACCCGCTTCATTCAGTGGGCAGTCAGCTGCTGGGCAGAGCTGGGATGAAGCTTCGCAGGACCCTGCAGCACTTGTAGGGCTCTGGTTGGCCGGGGTCTCAGTTCACCGTTTCCCCCTTCACACTTTCCCTGCACAAGGAAGGGCTGAGGGCAGCCAGGCACCTGGCCTGGGGCTGTAAAGTGCACGCTGGGCTTGCTTCAAGCAAGCATCTCTGCACCCAGTGAAAGGAAGGGGTGGAGGAAAGCAGGGTGCGGGGAGGGAGGGACCTCTCTTCCCCTCTGGACCGTTGAAACCCCACCCCCACCTTGACCTCTGTGCAGTGAGTCAGCACCGGCCAGGGCCACCATCCAGGTGTATCTCTAGGTGTGAAAGGTCTGGCTGGTACAAAACCGGCAAACGGGAGTCAAAGAAAACGAGCAAGTTGAAAGAAAGGCTGCTTCTGGAAAGCCTCACGCAGGATAAACACTGACACACAAGGCGATGAAATCACAGTCCATTGTGCATCCAGAAACGCCTCACCGCGGGGAACGCGCAGCTTCCAGCCCGTGCACGCCCCGGACCCGGCATTTGCGAACAGGAAAGTTTCTAGAAGCGCGTCTGTCAAAACCAGCATGACAAGGGCCTGGGCTGCGCAAGAGAAGGCCCCGGTCTCCCCGCGGCCACAGGCGCGGGCGCGGGCGCACCCCGGGCCCGGGACGGCGAGGGCCTGCGCCGCCCCCCGCGGGCCCGCCCGGGGACCCCCGGCACAGGCGGCCGGGCGCCCCCCGGGCCCGCGGCGGCACCCGAGCCCACCCTGCCGTGGCCCGGCGGGCCCACCCGCGAGGCGCACGGCCCCGCGACGCGGGCGAGCCCGGCCCAGCCCGCCGGGAGCCCCGCGCCCCGCCCGCCCCGCGCCGCGCCCAAGCCCCGCCGGCCGCGTGGGGTGCTGCGGCCCCTGCCCACCCCGGCGCCGCGCGCCGTCCTCCCCGCCCCCATTCCTCGTCCGCCCAGCCCCCTCGCCTGCCCGCCCCCCCCCCCGTCCACCCGCGCCCCCCGTCCAGCCCGGTCCTCGGGCGCGGCGCCCCGCCCGCGGGGACGAGGCCATCGACGCGCTCGGCGCTCCCCGGCGCCGTCCCCGGGGTGGGCGGGCCCGGCTGCCTCAGGTGGTCTAACAGGCGCTGGGGCGGGCCAATGGCGTGGCGCGCAGGCCCCGCCCCCTCCCTCCGATTGGCTGGCTCCCGAAAGCCGCGGCCGCGCCTCAGGCGCCGGCCCCAGCCGACTCGCCGGGCCGCCCGCCGCGCTCCGCACCCGCTCGCCGCCGCCGCCGCCGCCGCCATGGCCCAGTGAGTGGCGCCGCGGGGCGCGGGCTCCGGCCCCCCGGCCTCGGCGCCCGGCCCGGAGCCCCCCGCCGCTCGCCCCTCAGCCCGGCGCTGGCGAGGCGGCGCTGGCCCCCCGCCCCGGACCCAGCCGGGCGCCCGCGGGGTCGTCGCGGCCTCTCCCGGGGCCCCTCGAGGGCGGGCGCGGGCGCGGGGGCGGCGGGGGAGGCTCCGGAGCCGCCGCGGGAGCCCCAGGGCCGGGCGGGGCGGGGGGGTCCCCTCCCGAGCAGAGGCGGGAACCCGGGCGGGCGGGGGCGCCGCGCCTGACGCCCCTCCCCCCCCCAGAGCCGACGTCGCGCTCATCGGCCTGGCCGTCATGGGCCAGAACCTCGTTCTCAACATGGACGACCACGGCTTCGTGGTGAGTCCCGCCCCGCGCCGGCGCGGGAGGGGGGGCCGCGCGGGTCCAGGACGGCCCGGGGCGGGGGGGGGCGGCCCGGCGCGCCCCACCCGCGGCCGCTGCACCCCTGGGCGCTGCACCCCTGGGCGGCGGGCGGCGGGCTCGGGGCGGCGCGCGGGACCCTCAGTCCTCGGCCCGAGTGAACAGCCAGCGGCGTGCGGGAGAGGCGCTGCGGGGGCTCAGCGCTGACTGGGCTGCCTGTAAGGTTGGACTCGTGACAGCTCCCCGGTAAGTGCTCAGGCGCCTCGATGCCAGGATTACCACGGACAGACTCTCCGGAACCAGCTGCCCCCGGGCGTGGCCGGAGCCCTCACAGCTAGTGACCGGCTGCACCTTGCTGTGCCTGGGCGGTGGGCCTGGCCCCCTGGTCGTCCTCGGCCACGGCCTCCGCCCCGCGCTCTGTGAGGGGAAAATGCCCCAAGCCTTGAACTGCATCGAAATTTCATTGTCACTTTGTCCACCGTTGCAGAGTCTCCTGAGTCCTAGGTCTCCTCATCGGGCCTTTGTCCTTCTAGGTCTGTGCCTTCAACAGGACGGTCTCCAAAGTTGATGATTTCTTGGCCAATGAGGCCAAGGGAACCAAGGTGGTTGGCGCGCACTCCCTGGAGGAGATGGTCTCCAAGCTGAAGAGGCCCCGGCGGGTCATTCTTCTCGTGAAGGCTGGCCAAGCCGTGGATGATTTCATTGAAAAATTGGTGAGGCCGGCTCTGCTCCCAGCTGTTCGCGGCGTGACAGAACTTTTCTTCTTCCTTCTTTTAGCTGTTTCACTTGAGACTACTTTTTCCCCTTTGGTTTCTAGATGTGGAAACGACTCAGTTCTGACTAAACAATTACTTAAATGTCTCCGTGTTGGTTAACTTGATTGGCACTAATTAAATAACAACATATCCTCAGGTGGTAAAACTCCTCGTGCATATAATAGTTTGAGGACAGAAGGAGACATATCAGTAAGAATTCATTAACAGGAACAGAAACAGTGATCGTTGTAGACTCTTTGTTTAGAAATCTATAGTTTTGATTGTGTATTTTGAATGTTTAGTGATATTTATTAATGAACCTCGGTGTCCAAATTTAGAAGTGGATCTCTCTTAGTATTCCTAGAAAGCAACAATTTGAAATTAGTATAACTCAGTGTAAATGACAAGAGACCTCCTAAGGGGTTCCTAGGAACTACAAACTGGGTACTTTTTTTTTTGTACTGAACAGTTTGTTGGCTTTAACATGTATATCTATTTTGGAAGGGAAAAAAGTACATATGGGCTTGTGAGGGCCTTGCTGGGCGGGTGGGTGAGCGGTGCTGAGTTCCCCCAAGGTCCTCTGAGAAGCAGACCTCAGTTGCAGTTCACCCTGAGAGTCAACTGGGTGCGGGGCAGGGAGGAAAGGTCGTGCTCCGAGTAGGAGCTAATTCTGGTTCTTTCACACACTGATCCAGAACTGAGTCTCACCCTCATTTAGGGGTTCCACCACCACGCGGGTCAGGAGCTCGTGGGTCCCTTCCTGTTGTAGTCTCATCGCCAGTCTGTCTCCTCACAGTCCCTGGCTTGTTCTCACCAAAGGATGCTCCCCAGTGGGCTGACTGGGGTCAGGAGCAGCCAGTGGACGGGGACAACCAACTGCCCTTGTATCCAGGGGCTGTGCCCAGCAGCTCTGTGGCCTCAGGGTGCTTTCCACTGAAAAAAAGGAAAGAAGAAAATACATCTGGATGAAGGGGGTCCCTTCATAGAAATAGAAATTATTTAGATACCCCAAAACACAATTCTGTAGTATTAGCTGTGAAAAAAACAAGATATTACCCATTTGGAAGACTTGTTTGAAGGTTTTGTGACGATAAACAAAAAGGACTAACATTCCTTTTCTAAAGGAGTAGTGTTGGCATTGTTTCTATGTTGAGAGGAACTTATACCCAGTGTGCTTCCATTTCTTTCAAAAATGACCTAGAAAGGAAGAACATTGCGATAAAGAAAGAACATACTAAGCTTTTTATATAGCAAGATGCCAAGCTGCCCATGATCAGCTATAGACTGAATGGTCTGGAAAAATAGCAGATTGTTCTTTAACGTAGGAAAATATTAAGTAATGTTAACTAGAGCCTCGTGGGGGGAGTGGTGGTGAATAATGAACAGTAAAGCCAGCCTTGGTGGCAGCCCACAGGAAGATACTCTTGTTCAAGACCCAGTCTCCTCCTGCCATCTCCAAACAGTGGCGATCAAGTTGTTCATTTTCACACTAGACTGTTTGATGTGTATTTACAGGCCCCATCTCTGTCCTAGGCCAGATTTCACAGGATGTAATTCATCTTCTAGGGCCAGTCCTATTCTCAGTGCTGGGGCATATAAACCAGACAGGTGGCACACGCTGGAAATAAAAAACTTTCCAACTAGTAGTTAAAGAGAATTATCTCAGTTGTGGAGAATTTTGATGCTAAGCTTTTAAATAAGGTCCAGCTCTCAGAGAAATTATCTCTGCTTTTAGACTGGGTTTACTTGGGATAAATTCTAGTTTGTATCGGCACATTCTGCTTTTTCCATTTCTGTGTTCGCCCTTAATGCCCGCGTCTGGTTACAGGTGCCATTGTTGGACACCGGTGACATCATCATCGATGGGGGCAATTCTGAATACAGGGACACCATAGTAAGTATTCTGTAGCCCAGATTATCCCAGGTTCTGAGGACCTTCTAGACAAAAGTGTCATCGTACACATATGACCAGAGTGGACTGCCCTTGTGCGGTGCTGACTCTTTGGGTTGGTACTGATGCAGGGGTTCCCAGCTTTGCTTCTGCCGAGACGGACGTGATGGACGAGGGTCTCATCAGTCACACGCGTAACAACAGAATGGCGACTGCTTAGGTCCAGCGGGCAGGGAGTCTGTGCCTTACCTTCCTTCCTCTGCCGCCAGTCCACGGTGGTCACCGTGGTCATGGGCGAGGGCCAGCTCTTTGCCAGCCTCGTACTGGGAGGGGTCCCTGAGTGCCAGGGAGTCCTTCTCGACCTAAACCTGCTCTTAGCTGAGTCCTCTTGCTCACGGTCTCTCCTGGTAAAATGAGAACATGCGGTTGGCTTTGTTTATCCCTCTAGGGGCGGGGCAGTTAGCACGCACACCCATGACATTTTTTGACTCCCCAGATGTGAGGGGATTAAATTCCTGGAACGATCAGTTTGTTCCTGGGTCCTTGGTCTTATGCCTCCTCTTGTTGACCGGGAGTCACTTCGTAATGGATTCATTTGTTCTCACGTAGAGACGGTGTCGAGACCTCAAGGCCAAGGGGATCTTATTTGTGGGGAGCGGCGTTAGTGGTGGAGAGGATGGGGCCCGCTATGGCCCATCACTCATGCCAGGAGGGAACAAAGAAGCTTGGTGAGTACCCCCGTTTTGGAATGGGGAGCCTGAACTTTGAGGGAATGAGGGAGCCATGAGCAGCTCTGCCCCCCTCTCTGTGGGGCCTGAATATTGGAGACAGGGGAGGTTGGAGGGGTTTCTGTTATCTGTGTTTTTCTACTTTGACGTGATACTATGCTTACTGCTCTATTGCTGTTACTCATCTGTGATTCTCTCTGAGACTGACAGCAGCGTCTCTAAATAGGCTTAGCGGTCAGGTCAGGACTTTAAAGAAGCAGTTCAGATAATGTCCTTGCACTGTCTGGACTTTGGGTTAAGGCCTGCCTCTAAAAATTGCTATTTATGTGATAATTGTGAGTAATGAACAACTCTGACTGGGCCTGTTTTGTCCCTGAGAAAGAGGTGAAGAATTTTTATTTGACTCGTTAAAAAACTGATTTTATATGATATGTTCCCCGTGCTCTCTCCTAGAGGAGGCTACCACAGGGTTGGGGCGGGGGGGTGCTTTGGTGATGTGAGAAGGGTATGTGAGGCGGGCGGTGGGCGGTACAGAATCAACATGAAAAGATGCAAGTAATTGATTATACACAACTTAGACTGAGGGGGACTCCGCGCTGAGACTGCAGAGAAAGCCAGATAGAGAGATGGAGCGGAAGAGAAAGAAATAGAAAAGAAAGAATCCTTTTGAGGGAGACATGGAAAGGTAACATTCTTTTCTGAATGACTTTGATTTCCAACTATTCTAGAATTATATTAGGTATTACAGTAAGGAGTGACCGAGTCTAATTCCCACAGACAAAGGGCTCTCTGGGGAAGACTATTCTCTAAATTTTCTCCTTGATGAACGTGCCTGGGGTTCTCCGTGTGTTAAAACTCGAAGTAGCAGCCTTCCTGCTTCTCCAAAGCTTAACAGTACTTATCTTGAGTGGGCTGAAACATTTGACACACAGCTGCTCTGGTTGTTCATGAATTCGCTTCTTCCCACACTGACCTGGCCCAAGAAGAAATGCACTTTTGCCTGAAGCAGTCAGCAAAATCTGCATGAGGTTCAAAAGCCTGAGGTGACGCTGTTTCACCCTCATCCTGGACATTAGCTTTGCAACCCTGTCAGATTTTGTGTCCTTACCAAAAACTTCGTGAAGAAGGTTTGATCAGTCAGCAGTGGGAGGACATTGGGAAAAGGCTCAAGAGTTTCCCTGTCCTAGGGGGGCCGTGACAAAGAGCAGAAGCTTTTTCTCACGATGAGAGGGAATGTAGCGCTCAGAAATGCCCCTGGTCTGCCCACCTGCTCACCTCATCATCACACTCACCCAGACTAACCCCTGGGGTGTGCACCCCAACTTCCACATTGTTTGGGATCACAGCTTCAGGGAGAGTGCAGTAGATGTTTTTATGGCTTTGATGACACATCTGCTCGGCCTTTGTGTCTGTCTGCTCACGCTGCCTCTGCTTTGGGGCCCAGCAGGCTGGAGGGGCAGCTGGTCAGTCAGTGGGGGCTGCAGTTTATTTTGGGGGCTTGGCATGTTCACCACTTCATCTTGAGCACTTCTTGCTATCACTAGAAAGGGAAAAAATTGGGGTGGGGCCATTGAGTTTTTAATCGAGAGTTCAGCCCCTTTCCTTTAGCAGCTAAACTCCACGGTTCCTTCCCACAGGCCCCACATCAAGAACATCTTTCAAGGCATCGCTGCAAAAGTAGGAACTGGAGAACCCTGCTGTGACTGGGCAAGTTCTGGGCTGCTCTTGGGAGCCAGCTGGCCGCGTGAACAGAGACCGAATGCAGGGAGCTAGGACCACCCGTTTCCTGGCTGTTTGCTTTGTGACATAAGCTTCTTGACCTCTCGGTGGATAGCACAGCTGGTGCCTAAAATACACACCCGCTGTCCTGTCCTGGCAGCTGAACTGAGTGTCCATAGCCTTGATTCGCGGTTAAAGTAGCCCTCCTGAGTTCAGCTGAGACAGATTCCTTAACAACGAGCAGGAAGGAAGAGGGAAAGTTAGATTTCTTTTAGCCATGCTCTTGATGGCCAAAGAGAGAATGTCTGAACTGAAGTGCGGAAGGGGGCTGCCTGGCTGTTGCTCTGTCGATGTCTTGGCCGTGGGCGTGGGACTCTCCTGCCCTGCAGCTTGGGATGTCGGCCTTCAGTGCCGAGCGGGAATATGGCGGCCTTTCACTCCCACCGACCGTGACGGAGGCCGGGGCTGAGTCACAGATGTCTCCCTTTCCTGTATTTTGTGCTGTTACAGATAAGTTTTCTCACTCACTGCAGCCTCGGCCCTTACATGGACAGCACAGCAGGCTGGGGAGACCCTGTGACGTTAGACCAGTCACTCTTCATAGGGGGGTGGGTCTGGATGGTCTCCACGAGCTCTTTAGCTCCTACTCCCCTTTAATTTTATAAGAGCACTTCATCTGCTGTTTTTATCGTATAACTTTCATAAGAGACAAGGGGTAGAGATGAGACTGAGACTGAGGCAGGTGAGGTTAGGGGGAGCCCTCCCTCTGGGGACATGAGCTGCAGCAACTAAAATGGCCCTTCCCGTTTTGACCAGCACCCTCTTGGGCCCATCACATCTGCCCCAGGCAGAGGGCCACTGCCGGGGTCTCGGAGGTGGAGTCATTCGCTCATCTGTGCGGGGCCGGGAGGGCCTGCCATTCCTGGCCGGAGATGCTCTGGGAGCAGCGGCAGTGACTTCTTTCAGATGCACTTAGGGCAGAGCCGCGGAGTCCTTGCTCTTGTGTGTCTTGATGGAGTTGGGGTGGATTCCCCCAGGGCCTCGGCTCAGGTTATTGAGTAGATAGTGAGAGCAGGCACTCCCGGGTCACTGTTGAAGTTACAGGAAGGACGGGGTGAAGTAAGAAGTGGTGGGCCCTGTTACTTCATGGCCCAAGAAAGTGTCAAAATCAGAAGGTAGGGGGGTAGGTTAGCAGTGACTGCGTAGGCCAGGAAGCCTCTGGTGTCAAGGTCAGAACTCATCTCAGGGTGACCACCCGGAGAGAGGCTTCCAGGTCATCAGGGAGATGGCCCCTGTCACCCCCTGTTCTGACTCCTTGCCCAAAACCATTTTCAGCTCATTTTGACGCCCAAGGAGGTTGTCTATAGGGCAGGGACGCGTAGCTCAGACTACACTTGTTATCATTGAAGCCCAGCATTAGCTTCCCCACGTACGTCCATAAACTGCTTTCTGAGCGTGTACGTCTGCCGGCTCTGTTGTCAGAGTCCCTTCAACTGGGGACACCAACAGGCACACACCTCTGGGCTTACGGGGTCAGGACCAGACCCAGGGTCTGAGCCGTTTCAGCTTCAGAAGTGTCACGCAGCTACAGTGCATTTGTACTTTTCAGAAGCACAAGTGGCTTTAATTGGGCAGCAAAGCATGTTGCTAGAGTAACTGGGAAAAAGAAAACTTCTCTTCCTTGGGGGTGAGTCGGGGGAGGGAAGCTGCTTTTGATAACAGCGAGAAAGAATGGAAACTGGGGGCCATAGGACTCAGGTGAATGTGGGGATCTGAAAACTCCAGGGGAGTGATTTTGGAATCCATTTTAAATGACACTGGATCAGGCTGGAACTTGTGTTACATTGTTACATTGTGGTTTTTAAGATACTCTAACTATTCCCCATTAGCTATTTTTTGGTGAGGAGGGAATTAGCTGTGGGCCTCCCTGGCTATCTCTGCCTCTCTGAAGGCCTCCTGGCGGGTGTGGCTCTGCAGGTGGGCGAGGAGGGAGCGGGGCACTTCGTGAAGATGGTGCACAATGGGATCGAGTACGGCGACATGCAGCTCATCTGCGAGGCCTACCACCTGATGAAGGACGTGCTGGGCATGGAGCACAGCGAGATGGCGCAGGTGAGCCGGCACCGCCTCACTGCTGGCAGGAGGCCGGGAGCCCTTCCTTTTCCTCATTCCTCTTCCCTGGGTCACTCGGCAGCCTAGTGGACTCGCCTTAATTTCAGGGAAGCCTGCAGTAATAGGGCTGTAAACTCCAATGGTGGCCACTCTGCCAGACATCCGGGACCGAGTTAGCCAGGGGCCGTTTACTGTCAAAGTGTTTAACATACAGCGTCATGGAAGGAATTTGACAGTGAACACCCACCTGCTCACTTCCTGGATTCTGCTTAGCATTTCACTGCCCTTGCTTTAGCGAATATCCATCTGTCTGTCCATGTGGCATTTTTATTTTTTTACACATTGCAGCGTCCACTGCAGGCATCAGCACTCTGCCCCCTAAACACTTCCACATCAACAGGTAAACATTCATTTTAATTGCAACTCTAGGAGGACACTCACTCACAAACATGTCACGTGCAGCCAGTGCTGATTCAAGTGTGGCTCTCTGGTGAGCATTCTGGTCATCTGGAATCTCTAGTTCTGGTCATTTCAGGTGGAACATGATTCATTTATTTTTTGAAGATATTTATTTATGCATACAAGAACTGGGGTACAGGCCAGAGGTGTGGGAGGTGAGAGTTTTCACCAGGGACAAAGTGGGGAACAGAACAGGCAGACTGACTGAAGTACACTGCTGAGGGGAGCAGTGCAGAGACAGGAGAGGTCTGCTGCGCCATGTGGGTAGCTCCCTGGCCGGGGATCAAACTCGTGCTGCAGTGACTACGGATAGCTTCATAGGTTGCGTCTTAACCCCTTGTGCTACCAGGGAGGCCCTCAGGTGGAACATGAATTAAAGACTCTTACCCTAAAGCTTCAACTGCGTAGAATCCTTCAGATTTTTCAGTTTTCAATTTTCTTATTTAAAAATGTGTGTCATTCCCACTGGCTTTGTTTCACTGATTTGCCCTTAATTTTCCAAAGCAATGTAATGTAGTTTCCATAGGAAAGATCCTTTTCTTCTGTGTTCCTGGTCGTTGGTGCCCGTGGTAGTGGGGGTGTTCACCCCACACGCACGTGGCCACAGTTCTCCCAGCCCCAGAGTTGTACTGCCAGGGATGGAGGCCGGGAAGAGAACCAGGTTCCTTGGAGCTGGAGGAAGTAACAGTTAGATACAGTCTGTGGCTGACGAGTGAGGACTCTTGTGAAGAAAGCAGGCTGGGGCAGGCCTTCACTGAGGGGTGATCGGAGCAGGCCTGGGGGTGGCAGCGTCCGAAGAGGCAGGTGAAGGGCTCGCTGCTCCGAGGACAGCTCGGTTCTGGTAGCAGGGACCTGGCACAGCCAGGATTTGAACACAGCTGACTTGTGGTTAGCTTAGAGCTCAGCTGGTGGGAGCGGATGCCAGGGCCAGAGGAAAGCCCCTTAGCCCTAAGTGGCAGCGCCGGTTCCTATTTCCCCGGAAAGAACCAATGAGCGTGCCCTCCGGTCTAATCCTGGTTTCCCTCCGGTCCTTCTCACATGCAGGCATTTGAGGAGTGGAACAAGACAGAGCTAGACTCTTTCCTGATCGAAATCACCGCCAACATCCTCAAGTTCCGAGACAGCGACGGCACACACTTGCTGCCCAAGATCCGGGACAGCGCGGGGCAGAAGGGCACCGGGAAGTGGACGGCCATCTCGGCCCTGGAGTACGGGGTTCCTGTCACCCTCATCGGTAATGTTCTCTCCTCACGAGCCCCCTCGTCTCGCAACTTTAATCGCAGGGTCCTCTGCAACACTGGCCCAGGCTGGCAGCTAAGACCCCGCTCTTTCGGAGAGCCGGTTTCCCATGCTGGTCTGCTCTCTGCGGGACCAGAGGGTTCGTGCGTGAACCCGCTTTGAGTGTAGAAGGGCTGACACCCCTCAGAGCTCTTCTGACACCTCAGCATCAAATGACACAGAGTGAAGTAATAAGCGCAGAAGTAAAAAAACTTAAAAAAACATTTAAAAGGAGCACTAGCAAAGCCACGAGTTGGGTCTTGAAGTATAAAATGGATACACTTCTGACAGAAATCAAAAAGGAAAAGGAAGAAGGTTGCCTGGCATGTTACAGGAACACTCCTCTCTGCTCCTGGAGACTGGGCCCCTGTAGAAGCCGGAAGCTTCCTGTCCGCTCCTCCAGGCACAGGTGGCCCTCTCTTCCCTGGTCTCCTCCCTCCTGAGATTTCCTGATTCATTGCGTGCTGCTGTTTACAGAGAACCGTGTGGTCGAGAGCCCTGGAGGATGACAGGGAAGTCGTTTGCTCAGTGCAGGCCCAGATAGAAGGAAGTTGGCAGCTGTGTAGCTGATCTGAGTGGCCCCTGGGACTCCAGGGAGCAGTTTAGTCACCACTGGCCCCAGCTGAAGGGCTCATGGTCTCAGAATCCCACACTTAGAGACGACATAACCTTTCTCCCTGGCGTTGGGAGGCTCCTCCCTGGCTGGGTGCCAGGTTGCTTGCACTTATGAGGAAGCAAGTCCGACTTCCAGCTAAGCCCGAGGTGACACCCAGGGTTTCGCCACACCCGCCTCCTTGCGCAGCCAGCTCAGCTTCCGCCCGCAAGTGCAGAGTCACGGTGATGTGACTGGCCGGCTGGGCGCTGGCTAGCCAAGGGGGCGCAGGCAGGCTCCTGGTGCATTCCCAGTTTGGGTGATGGTCCCAGGCTTGGGGGCTGCGCAGCCTCAAAAGCCAAGTCTTCTGTTAGTGCCCAGAAATGTTACTGCATTCTGGGGAGACTGGTTAGAGCACCCCCTCTAATCACACGCCTTGTCCGCGGAGCAAGTCATCTTTTATAAGGGAAACTTCTGAAGTTACTAAATACTTATGCCTTAATGCTAAAGTAGGACATTAAAAGGCTTTCTGTGCAAATGAAATAAAATCAGGACACTTTAACACTGATCCTGGGGCCGTGGAAATCTGTAAACTAAGAATTAGAAAAGCCTGTTTCCTGCAGAGGGAGGCCGAGTGACTCCCCACTGACCAGTCGTTTCGAACGGGTGGGTAGTCAGTGCTTCAGGAGAGAGACAGCCTGAAGTCTTCTCCGCTGAGAGGGAAGCTCCACTCACAGACCCCCACTGGGTAGGTCTAAGCTGGTTTCACCTCTTTGATTTCCCTCAAAGCTCCCCTTTGGATTTCATCTTCTTCTTTGAGCTTCAACACCTGTATTTGTGTTGCAAGTTTGGCTTGGCGTTTTAGTTAAGAAATCAATCATGAAGAACTTTTTCTTTTTAAAGATTTATTTATGCATACAAGAGCTGGGGTGCAGACCAGAGGTGTGGGGTTGAGAAGATTCACCAGAGACGGAGTGGGGAGCAGAACAGGCAGAGCTACTGAAATCCACTGCTGAGGGGAGCAGCAGCGAGACAGGAGAGGTCTGCTGCGCCATGTGGGTTGCTCCCTGGCCGGGGAATGAACTCGTGCTGCAGTGGCTGGGGATAGCTTGATAGCTCTGTCTTTACCCCAGTGCCCCCAGGGAGGCCCCATTGAGAACTTTTTATGAGAGTTCTTCCTGATCCAGGTGAAGTTTTGGGAGTTTGGGAGGAGGCATTCTGATCCCGGGAATCCAGGGCCCTCTGGCTCCGGGGTCCCTTCTCCTCTGGCTTTATGTGTGTGCTCTGGTGACATGCTCCCTCCCCGCCCCCCGCAGGAGAAGCGGTCTTTGCTCGATGCTTGTCAGCTCTGAAGGACGAGAGGGTTCAAGCCAGCAAAAAGCTGAAGGGCCCTCGGAAGATCCAGTTCCAGGGTGATAAGAAATCCTTCCTGGAGGACATTCGGAAGGTGGGCTGGCCAGGGCCTGGTAGCGGGCAGTGGGGGCCAGGCAGGGCGGGATAGCACGCTGAGGCCCAGGGTCACGTCCTGCTCCCCCACAGCCTGTCCTTTCTGGGGGCCACCCTGGGGGTAGGGACAAGGCTGCCAGATGAGGGCTGGTGCCCCTGCCACCCACCCTCTGAGAGGCCGCGCCGTGTCCTGCAGGCCCTCTACGCTTCCAAGATCATCTCGTACGCGCAAGGCTTCATGCTGCTGAGACAGGCAGCCAGCGAATTTGGCTGGACCCTCAACTACGGTGGCATCGCCCTGATGTGGAGGGGGGGCTGCATCATCAGAAGGTAGGTGACGGGGGACACCAGCTGCTCCGTGTGGACTTGATGGCCTCGGCCCTTGGTGGGCAAGCCCGGACTGAGGACTTGGCCTCGCTAGCACCCTGGCCGAGGCAGGTGCCCCTCCTCTCGCTGGCCTTGCTCCCGGGCGCTGACTCCTGGTTGCCCTGACCCTGCGAGGGCTTATTCCGGGGCGAGGCTGTAACTTTGTTCCTAAGCGTCAGTGATGTCATCGCCCTGTTTCAGTGTGTTCCTAGGGAAGATAAAAGATGCTTTTGATCGAAACCCCGGACTTCAGAATCTGCTCCTGGATGACTTCTTCAAGTCGGCTGTGGAAAACTGCCAGGTACGTGGCCGCCGGGACTCTGCCTCAGGGTTCTGCTGCGGCGGGGCACCTGGCTCCCCTCTACTGGCCGGGACGGCTGTGAGCCACTGTGCCTGGGAATGGGGCTGGTGACGGTCCCGTGGCCCAGTGGCCCATCTTCGGCTGTTTCTCCTGCGCAGGAATCCTGGCGGCGGGCAGTCAGCACCGGGGTACAGGCGGGCATCCCCATGCCCTGCTTCACCACCGCCCTCTCCTTCTACGACGGGTACAGACACGACATGCTGCCCGCCAACCTGATCCAGGTGAGCCGTGGAGTCAATGCGGGCATGACCCCGGGGCTCAAGGGTCCGTGCCCACCCAGTCGCCTCACCCGGCTTCTTGCTTTCCAGGCCCAGCGGGATTACTTCGGGGCACACACCTATGAACTCTTAACCAAACCAGGACAGTTTGTCCACACTAACTGGACGGGCCACGGCGGCAGCGTCTCGTCCTCTTCATACAACGCCTAAGACCCCCGGCGCGACGGGCCCCTCCGCCACGCAGCACTGCCCACACGGCCCCCGGCCCTGCTTTCTGCTCAGATCTTTTCGAATAAAGTGTCGAGAGAGACTCCTGAAAACGCCAGCCCAAGTTCTCTGTGAAGTGGTTCTGAGAGCCGTGGGCCCCGCGCCGGGGCTGGGCTGACGGGCACAGGCGGGAGGGCGCGGCCCTGGAGCTGGAGCCTCCGCGTCCGCCTGCCGAATTCCCCCGTGCTCTCCTTGGTGGAAGCCCGGCGCCCTGCCCCCCTCTCCCTGGGCCCGCAGACGCCGCGCCGCAGCCACGCTGAGCCCGAGCCCGCGGCAGAAAGGGCCGCCCCCGTGTCCTTGGAGTAGGATCAGTTTCTTTCCGCCCGTCTTCTTCCCTTCCCTCTTTGTGTTCTCTCATAGATTCGCTTTTATATGAGGTGTGTATGTCTGTTTTCTTTCTATGTAGAGGCACGTCTAAGTGTACACGTGTAGAGACCAACAACACACGCAACCCAATCTCGGCTGATGCCGAAGCTGCAGGAAGGGCGAGGCGGCACGCAGGGGCAGGGGCTGTTGGCTGTGAGGCCTTGGGCTGGGCGCTGAGCCTGGGGATTCCTTCTGAGGTTCTTGCCGCACCATCATAAACACCCGGGCGCTCATTCAGATGACACGGCGGCCTTCTGGCGCCTTCCCTCTGTCCCTGAGTCAGGCCTCTGGGTTCGCTGTGGGGATTTAGCGTAATCAGGCCTTTCCACTTCACCCTAGCAAAACCCAGCTGTGGACTTAACTGGTGCATGGCCCAGGGCCAAGGTAATTGTTTTATTGCAGCCTTAGCTCCGGGAAGATTTCTCTGGAATGCTTTAGGAAATCCTAAGAGAGCCTTAGCAAAAAGCAAACAGCTTCCTTGTTTTAACAGCTGGGATCTACAATCTGACCTCACTCCCAAGATCCCGGGACTTGGGAGACAATCTGGGGAATGATCAACTTCTGAAGCTCAGCCTTAGCTCCTCCTGCCCCCGAACCCACGCGCCCCCTCCCCTGCCCACCCAGGTCATTGCTCGGGGCCCGGGATTCTTTTTTAAGGGCTGCGAACTAGTAAATGCCGTTTTTCTCAAAGGGTGTCCTGCTGACCACTTGCTCTGCCGCAGCCGGTGGGAGCCTTCAAGGAGAAGCCCCGGGATGCAGAGGGGGGAGAAAAGCTGCGCATGCGGGGGGCTCCCCTCGGGCCTCCATTCGCCATTTAGGAAGTCGTGATTGAGGCCGTTGGCCCCCCGTCCCAGCCCCTGCTTACTAGCTTGTGCCTGGGCAAGTGATGGAGTGTCTGTGCCTCGGTTTTCTTATGTGTAAAATGGGCACAAGGCACCCGCCTGCTGCAGGACGTTGGGGGCAGTTGCTGCTCTCGTTCTGGTCCCTTCAGGCTGGGCCTGGCCCAGTGTTTGCAGCGGTGTTTCTGCAGAGGCTCAGACGCCAAGAGTTACTTCTCAGCCCTGTGGCAGGGGGGTGGGGGGGCCTTGCCAGCTCCCAGGGGCTGAGGAGCCAGGGAGCCACGACCCCCACAGGCATCTCGAAGAGGCAGATTCCCACCCCGCAGGGCTGTGGGCAGCGCCCCCGTGAGCGCGCAGGCGGCTGCCTGGGAGAGACCAGCAGGGCCGCCACGCCTGGCCATGTCCACTTGGGCGAGTTATAGACACACCCCCCTTCCGTGTTCCCACTTCATCTGCATGACGGAGTTAGCGTGTGCCTCCTTGGGCCCCATGACAGTGAGGTGACAGGTGAAGCTTTGCGGGGTCACGCAGACAGTGACGTAAGGAGGCTGCTCCTGCCCATGTCCTCACAGGGAGACTGTTCCGCTGCGTGTCCTTTAGGCCTCTTGAATTTTATCCCCCGCGATGCTGCGTATCATTTTAAAATGGGTTCCCCACGCCCCTTGCTACTAGCAAAGGCAGCCTGGCCTACGGGTGAGGGCCCGGGACCCTAATCTTGGCTCCACCCCCAAGTCACTCCTCACTGTCACCTACTGACGGATGATGACGCCCCCTGGGCACCAGCCCCGTGCCCGCCGCGAAGGGACAGTGGTTGGGGCTACTGTGCCTCACCTCACCTCCCTCCTGCCGGAGCGGCAGGTGAAGGCACGAGGAGGTGGGTGCAGGTGGTCGCGGCCCGGACAGTCTGGTGGCTGTGCCAGCAGCGGCGACCCCCCGGGACTGTGGGCCGGAAACGGCCGCCACGTGACACACAGAGGCGTTTGTTGAGGCCGTGGGTCGCGTGAGGGGGCGGCGGGATTTCTAGGCAGGGGTCCATCGCCTGGAGACAGCTGTCCCCCTTGGTGGAGCTTCCTGGGAGCCCCGCTGGGCGTGTGTGCGGTGCCGTGTGTCGGAACAGATGACTGAGGGCCGGGCAGGCTGCAGCAGTCAGGACCCGCGATCACTGCAGGGCGGCCCCGGGTGGGCTCCCCCAGGGCCAGGGCACCGGAGGGTCAAGGCCGGGGCGGGGAGCTGGGCTGAGGCGGTGACACTGGGATTGGCTCCCAGGTCCGTCTGTCTGTCCACCATTGGCGGGCGGCGTCCCCAGTCAGCTCCGCGGCGGGGCCTGCACATCCGCACGGGGTCTCGCCTTGCCCTGGTCCCCGAGCGGCTGTCACTGTTTACTTGGCTCCTAAGTCCCGGCCGGCGGCTTGGAGACAAGGCGGCGTCTGACTCAAATCACGTCCCAGAGTCTAGTGTGTTCCGTGGTGTCCTCCCCCTGCCGTTCCAGTGTCTGTTGGTTGTTAGAAACCTCCCCAAACTCAGGTGTAAAATAACCACTATTTTTTATTCTTATTCTCCTAATTCCACAAGTCAGGAATCTGGAAGAGCTGGGGGAGCTGTCTCTGTTCCACACGGCTGCGGCCTCAGCGAGGAAGACTCGCGAGCTGGGCCGCCCCCGGCTGAGGCTCCTGGGCCTGTGTCGCTCACTCCTCGCTGCCTCCGGGGCCTCCGCCAGGAAGCAGGAAGCCGGGTCAGGCCAGCTCTCACCTGCTGGCTCTGGGCTCCCGATGGGGGCGTCCCAGCCAATAATGTGGGCACCACGTCATTACCTTCTAAGACCTAGCCACATTCCCGTCCCGTTTTATCACTTACTAGCGAGTCACAAGCCCCCCAAATTCAAGGGCAGGAGGATTGGACACCGCCTCTTGAAGGGGGGAGCAGCAGCAGGGTCTAGAGGAGAATGTGTCAGGAGATACTGGATTGTTATTTTTTCTTTGTTCAAGGATTTATTTTTATTTATGCATACCAGAACAGGGGTACAGGCCAGAGGTGCAGGGGGTGAGAGGAACCCCCAGGACAGAGTGAGGAACAGAACAGGCAGATCCACTGAAACACACTGAGGGGAGCAGTGGGGAGACAGAAGGATCACCTCCCTGGCCGGGGATCGAACTCGTGCGGCAGTGGCTGTGGGTAGCTTCACAGTGCTGAGACTTAACACCTTGCGCCACCAGGGAGGCCTCATTTTTTCTTTTGGACCGCAACCTGCCCCCAGGCTTCCCTTGAAAAGGACAGTTTGTTACGTGGGTGGGGCGGGAGGGGGTGTCAGGAGCTCTGGCCCTATAGGGTTTTTTCCTGAGGGTCTCATGCAATATGAAGCCTGTGGAACAATGCAAATCAGGCCCTGCTCTGAGTTAGGTCCTTTCAGGGGCCCTCCTCTGAACAAGGTGACCTCGTGGCCCCCAGCTCGAGGTGAGGCTCGTGGCTGCTGAGGAACGCCACCAAGGCCACGCAGCTTCTGAAGAATTGGAATTTGAGCCCAGGAGCCTGTGCCAGAGTCCAGCACTTAATCATCAGGCCTCCGTACCGCCGAGTGTCCCCTGCATTCACCCACCAACACCCTGGCCTCGCGCTGCAGAGGGCCGGCCCCCCAGGGTGCCACTTGTGGGGGCTCAGAGGAGCCCACAGCCCTGACTCCCCGCGGGGAGGCTGGATTCCCAGCGGGCGGCTCAGCGCGTGCAGGGAGCAGAGCCTTGGGAGGGGCGTCCACGCAGGCCCGAGGACTCAGGACCCCGCTCGCGGCCAGTCCTACTGCTGGGGCGGGGGCAGCAGGGGCAGCGTGGGCTCAGAGCCCGCTGCTCACCGTCTGAACTGGGGCCCCGCTTCCAGCCGTTCCCCCAGGCCCGGTCTCTGCCACGCGTGACAGCGAAGCCGGCGCCGCGCTGCCATCTAGCGGCCGGCCCGCGCGCCTGCACCGGAGCTGGGGGGGCCGGGGCGCTCCGCAGCGGGGGCTCCCACGCGTGTCTGGGACCTGAAGCCACTGCTCCCCCCGACATGGAAAGTGTCACACGGGGAACTGCGAACTACCACGGGGTTGCTGTAATGAGGGATGCTAGGAAAAGGCCCTCCCTGCCCCGGGGGGTGGGTATGGGGTGGGGGTGCCAGACCCTGCCCGGGCTGGGGTCCCTGGAGTCACGTAGGTTGGCTGAGGTGCCCTGGAGCGTACTGGAGCCTGCCCTCTGGGATGCCGGGGCCGTTGTCCGGGAAGAGGTGCCTTGGCGGCTTGGGGGAAGCTGCCGGGAAATGCAGGCTGGAGAAGCCACTCGAGAGGCCGGAATGGGGGAGCGAGAGGTGCACCCGACCTGGAGGAGAAACCCCGTCCTGCTGGGGGGCGTCTGGCTCCTCACTGAAGGCAGGACGGAGTCCCAAGCAGCCGCCTCTCTCCTGGAGAATCCGCCAGGGTGGGTGCTCCCCGTGGGAGGCGGGACAGTGGGCAGATGCCCACACCCTGGTCTCGAAGGCCGCCTTGGCTCATTTAGTCACAGATGCATTTCTTAGCAAATCGCAGTGGAAACACCCGGTGCCCGGCCTCAGGCGCGCAGGTGCCTGCCCCTGCCTGAGCCCCCACCCTGCCCAGCTGCCCGGAAGGGAGATTTCAGTCTTGATTGACCTTCTGGCCCACCTCATCCTGAGGCAGGTATAGGCCCCTGCAGTGAGAGCTGAGTCTAAATCTCCCCGCATAGGCTAAGCCAGAGACAAAAGCAGCCATTATTAAAAATTAAGATATAAAAGCTTGGGCTTCATTCACATCAACAACCAAGGTAATATTTGAAGACAGGATGCATTTTCCTATTCTCTATGATCTTGGCATTATTTACATGTGTTGTGTGGGTGGTGGATGTGCAAGTCCAAGTTCAGGGTCTCCAAACAGGTCCCCTGAAGTTGGCAGTGGTGGGAGTGTGGACACAGGGAGCCGGGAGATGCCAGAGGTCAGGGTATGTGTGTGTGTGTGTTGGTGGGGGAGTGTGGGGAGTGTTAATTATGCAGAGTAGAGTGAGCCTTTACACTTGAGCTTGGAGAAAACAGCTCCAGGCTGTGGTCACTATTATTTGATTCAGCAAGGAAGTCCCTGGCTCACGTCTGTCCTAGAGGTCTGTGAAACCCCAGAAGGGAGGAAAATAAACAACTGATCTTTGGAAGCAGTGAAGATCCAGCGTGGGTGTCTTGTTTCATTTTACTTAATTCTTTTTTTAAAATTTTTTAAAAAGACTTATTTTTCATTTATACAAGAGCTGGGGTACAGGCCAGAGGCATGGGACGGCGAGAGAATTCACCAGAGACAGAGTGGGGAGCAGAACAGGCAGACTGACTGAAATACACTGCTGAGGGGAGCAGTGGGCGAGACAGGAGAGGTCTGCTGCGCCATGTGGGAATCTCCCTGGCCGGCTGGGAATCGAAACGGTGCTGCAGAGGCTGCGGACAGCTTCATAGCGCGGCGCTTAACCCGCTGCACCACCGGGGAGGCCCTACTTAATTCTTTTTTTTTTAAAGATTTATTTATTTATGCATACAAGAGCTGGGGTACAGGTCAGAGATGCCAGGGGTGAGAGGAGTCACCAGAGACAGAGTGGGGAGCAGAGCAGGCAGACTGACTGAAATGCACTGCTGAGGGGGGCAGCGGGGAGACAGGAGAGGTCTGCCTCGCCATGTGGGTAGCCCCCTGGCCGGGATCCAACTCGTGCTGCAGAGGCTGCAGATTGCTTCATAGCGCGGTGCTTAACCCCTTTAAGCCTCGCGCCACCAGGGAGGCCCCTACTTAATTCTTAACAAAGAGGAAAACCGGTCCACATTCGTGTAGACCTGCGCTGGTCAGTGGCCCGGGGTGAGGGACCCCCTCGCGGACCAGGACCTCGCGCCTGTCCCTGACGACTGAGGCGCTGCTGTTGGTGACAACAAATACAAACTGACAGCGCATTTTGCAGGGCACTCGGGAGCCGCAGCTGTACGGAACGTAGACCGAAGCGTTGACGGTGCTCCCCATGCCGGCCCGGCGGGTGCCGGGCTCCAGCGCGGGGCTCCCCGCGGGCCGGGCCGGGCCGGGCCGGGCCGGCGGCACAGGGCACGAGCGGCCGGGGCCGCGGCACCGCGGGCCCTTCCCGGAGCCGCCGCCAGGGGGCGCGCGCACGCGCCGGCCACGCGGACCTTCGCTTCGCGCTTTGGCCCCTCGCGCGGCCCGTCGCCCGCAGCCGCGGCGGGAAAACCCGACTGGTCGTCCGGGCGCCGCGTCCGTCAGAGCCGGCGCGCCCCGAGCCCGCAGCTGGGATGGCGGAGGCCGACGAGGCCGAGGAGCAGCAGCGATTCTCTTACCAACAGGTACGGGGGGCCGGGCCCCGCCTGCGCTGCGGTAGCGGCGTCTGGTCCGGGGGGCAGGAGGCCTCAGCCTGCCCTGCGGGGGGCGGGGGGCGCGGGGCGCCCAGCCGCTTCCGGCCGCCCGCGCCGCGCATGCGCCAGCTGCCTGCCCGACGGGGCGGGGCGGGGCGGTTCCCACGGCAACGCGACGGGGCCTCGACGGCCGCCGTGGGGGCTGGGGGCGCCGTGGGGACTGGGGGCCCCAGCAAGGGCCGCGCGCTGGGGGGCCCAACGGGGGAGCGGCCCCCTGGTTCTGTGGCGGCTTCGGTCTCGCTTCTCAGACGGGGAGCCCGGCCGGCGTGCTCCCCGCGCCGGACGCAGACGCCCCGCCGGCCGCCCTGCCGGGGCTCCGTCCCGCCCCGCAACCTGAGGGTCGCGCTCACTCCTGTGCCCAGTTCCCAGAGCGGGATCGGAGGCGCAGTGACTCGGGGTGGTTGCTGGTCGTCAGTTCTTGCTCTGACCAGCCCCGGGAATAAAGGGTGTCCTGAGCCTCCCCGGTGGCGCAAGGGGTTAAGCACCGCACTATGGGGCAGGCCGCAGCCCCTGCAGCGCGAGTTCCATTCAGGGAGCTACCCACATGGCACGGCAGACCTCTCCTGTCTCCCCGCTGCTCCCCTCAGCAGTGTGTTTCTATCAGTCTGCCTGTTCTGCTCCCCACTCTGTCTGGTGAATCCTCTCACCCCCCGCATCTCTGGTCTGTACCCCAGTTCTTGTATGCATAAATAAGTAAATCTTTAAAAAAAAAAAAAAAAAAGAATAAATAGTGTCCTGAGAACGCCGCAGCACCTTAAAGAGGGAAAAAGCAAGGATTAGCTCACCAGCCTCAAAAAGGAGTCTGAGTGACACATGCATTTCCTTCTGACAAAGTGTACATTTCAAAATCGTTTACCTACCTTCTCCCTTTATTTTTTATTTATTAAAAAAAGTTATGCAGGGGCCTCCCCGGTGGCGCAGCGGTTGAGCGCTGGGTTGCGAAACTGCGCGCGGCCTCTGCGGCGCCGGTTCGATCCCCGGCTGCTCCCCGGCCACTGGAGGAGGGTCCCGCATGGCGTGCAGACCTCTCCTGCCGCCCGCTGCTCCCCTCAGCAGTGTACTTCGGTCCCTCTGCCTGCTCTGCTCCCCGCTCTGGCTCTGGTGAATTCTCCCACCCTCCCGCGCTTCTGACTGTACCCAGTGCTTGTATGAACAAAACAAACAAACAAACCAGCAAACAAATAAATAAAGCATGCCTCTATTAAAAAAAAAAAAAAAAAAAAAAAAGTTATGCATACAAGAACTGGGCCAGAGGTGTGGGGGGTGAGAGGATTCACCAGAGACAGAGTGGGGAGCAGAACAGGCAGACTGACTAAAATACACTGCTGAACGAGACAGGAGAGGTCTGCTGCACCAGCTCCCTGGCTGGCCAGGATCGAACTCCTGCTGTAGTGGCCGGCAGTAGCTTTGCAGAGCTGTCTTTAACCCCTGCGCCACCAAGGAGGCCCCCTGGCTTTGCTTTTTCATTCTTCTGCATGGGTAAGTGATTTTTTCCCCAGCATCTAAAAGCGTTGCTGAGGAGCAGTGAGGGCCCCGCTGAGGTGGGTGAGCAAACCACAGAAGGGTCAGCTGTGCCCTCCCAGGCCTTCTCCTGTGTTTTCTTCGCACCCGAGTGCCTGGGGCCGGCCTGGCCATCTTGCAGCCCAGGCTGAGCCTTCTGCATTATTTGATTAACCACGAATGGGCAGAGTCCTGCTGGGTGTTTCATTTGCTCCCCAAACTCCTGGCTATGCCTTTGCTCTCTAGGAACTTGGCACCCCCCCAACACCCCGCATGGGGTAGCCGCAAAAAGTCGTGTGGACACTTTGCCAGTAACAGCCTGACGTGGTAATTCTTTATCTGTGCTTGACCTAAATCATAACCATTAACTAGGAAGTAATGTTTCTACGAGTCACCCTCCAGAGGGCCTCGTTAATTTATGAGCACACTTGAGAAGTCACTCAGCCATCGTGGGCCTCACTGAAGGAGCCGGGCAGAGCAAACCCTCACCTTGGTTTTAGTTTTTTAAGACGTAGAAAGCTCTTCCCTGAAAGCGTTCTGTTCTCGCCTCAGCGGCTGAAGGCGGCCGTCCACTACACCGTCGGCTGCCTTTGCGATGAAGTCGCGGCAGACAAAGAGATAGAGTTCAGCAAACAAACCATCGCGGCGATTTCGGAGGTGACTTTTCGACAATGCGGTACGAGGCTGGCCTTCCTGCTATCTGTAGACACCCCTGGGGGGGTTTTGCCAGGGAGGAATGTGTGAGTGGGTCCCCCAGCGTCTGGTACCCCCCGACAGAGAACATTATCGTGAAATTCGAGATTCAGTGATTTATGGAAGGAACTTTTTTTCCCTATTATGCTAACACCAGGTCATTAGCCTTTATTTTATTGTGTTTTAAACTGCCTGGAACATTAGACATTAAATTTTTTATTTCATTGCTTTATCACATTTTTATATTACCCGTAGCTTATTTGACAGCTGAACGTGTGGCCCTGGTCTTTGCTTGACTTCAAAGGAAATGAATGTCCTCACAAGCACTGACTTGTGGCAAAATTTAAAGCAAAGGGCTAGTTTCCAGGGAGCAAGGAGTAGCCACAGTTTCCAGAAGGCTTGTAATAAAGGGTAAAAGGTGCCAGAAGGGAGGGGGAAGACATACGGAGCACCAGATGCTGGGGCTCCTGGCGGCCGGGGTGTCAAGTGCGCTCCCTTTCAAAGGCCTTGTTGTCTCCACAGAACTTACTGTAGAAACAGCTTTCACTCCCTCCTTCTGAAACAGGATTGAGATAACAGTAACTAAATTGCCTTTCTTTCTCTTTCAGAAAATTTTGCCAGAGACCTTGAAATGTTTGCCAGGTGCGCGTGGGGTGCTGGGTGGGCAGGGCTGTGCGTGTTCCAGTGATTCTGTGTCTGGAGGGGGGTTTCTGGGGTCTTTGCTGTTCTTTTTTGTGCGTGTATATTTTGTGGAGTTGCATCTCTAAACACGGTACTGCAAGAAGAGAACTTCTGCTGTAATCACGTCCTTTCAGACCTGATTTGGCATTTGGGGAAAATTCCAAGCCTTTTTGTTAAACGGAAGTTACTTGGTTTCGGGTTGAAAAGGCATGAACAGCGTCTTCAGGGCTCTGAGTGTGCTGGTGTGTGTACCCTTAGGAACACTTCTGCAAGCTGGTGTGACGTGGGGAACCCCCGCACCTGCTGGTGCGCAGCCCAGGCCAGTGTGGCCTTAGCCAGCGTGTCTCCTGGAGAAGCAGCGACCTGCTTCTGCTGGCAGAGCTGTGGCTCTCCCAAGTGATTTTTGCTTCTCTCTCCCATTAACACCTCAGGGAATTGAAAACAGTCGCAACAAATTGCTTTTATGAAGCAATTTAAATGACTAGGGCCTGAAAGGGCCACAGCTTCCTCAACCTGCCTTTACTTGTATCCCAGGCCAGCCTCTCACCCCACACTTTTTACCTTGCTCCTGTTGGCTTGTGGTTTCTCAGATGAATTTTTTTAAATGATTTATTTATTTATGCATACAAGAACTGGGGTACAGGCCAGAGGTGCTGGGGGTGAGAGGATTCGCCAGAGCCAGGGTGGGGAACAGAACAGGCGGATCTTCTGAAATCCACTGCTGAGGGGAACAGCAGGTGAGACAGGTGAGGTCCACTGCGCCATGTGGGTCAGCTCCCTGGCCCGGGATCGAACTCAGGCTGTAGCCATGACAATGCTGAGGCTTCACCCCTAGGCCGTCAGGGAGGTCGCTCCTCCTCCTTTGTCTTAATTGACATTTATCTTCATAATATACCAGTGTGTTCTCATAACAGATCCCTGTTCTGACGCTTATCACTGAGCGAAATGGACACTCACAGGAAGTCAGCTTTGTCGGCTATGGCTCTGAGGTTTCCCTGCCACATAGTCTGCTCTAGAACGGGGACGACCAGGTCTGAGGAGGCTGAGGTTTGTGCTGCCTCAGGTGCTGTATGTAGGCTGGCCCAGGACCCTCACCAGTGTTTGTAGTATTGTTTCTGTGAGATAATGCATTTAAATTCTAGTCAGATTTCCCATAAACCCTGGAAAATTATCTCCCAGTTTGTTGTGAATTTCCTTTATTTACCTTTGAAAACCTAATATTGTTAATATGTTAGGGATCAAATGTGTTGAAGAAGACAGATATCCTCCAGTAAATACATTTTGCTAGGAATAGTCTTTGAAACTTACAAGGCTAACAGCTTCTAAAACTGCACCATTTTTTCCCAGAGTGATTTCTGGAGTCAGAGGTCTGGTCTGGAGTCTCTGACATGCAGTGGCCCCCTAGGAGAGTGTCAACACTCGGCGTGGCGCACACTCCAGAGGCCGGGCCGTGTGACAGAGGGGTGGGGCTGTCCTCACAGCTCCTGGGGCCACACAGGCACCCTTTTCTGCAAATAGCCCACTGCTCCCCTCACCTCCTACATCTGTGGCGCTCTGTGAGCACCGACGGCAGCCTCGCTCTGACAGACCAGAGTCACGTGGCGGCTCCTCGGGGCCTCTCCGCACTCCTGTGGCCTTGTGTCTGCAGCTGCTGTTACATCACCTTTTATCTCTCTCAGCCCTTTTTTTGATTGGGGGGGGGTCTCCTTTGACCTGGTCCCTATAGGCAGCTAATTAGATGTTATCTCCTGACGTGGGCGTTCCTTAGGACAGAGGTCTCTGTAGTCACGCTGTGGTGACACACGCATCTGCCCGTCTGGCAAACCGTGGAGTGTTAACTCAGCTGAGCCACTGAGTCTAACCGTGTGGCCGTACCTGTGCCTCAGCAGGTGCTCAGCGGGGCTGCTCCGCGTGGCCACTTTGCTCTGCCCTCAGGGCGCGGCGATTCTGGCTTATCCTGCAAAGTTTCTCCTTATTTTTGGAGGAAGTTAGAAATGTCAAGAAAGTATGTGATTAGAGTAATAAATTATTTTTTTCAAAGACTTATTTATTTATGCATACAAGAACTGGGGTGTAGACCAGAGGTGCGGGGGCCGAGAGGAGTCCCCAGAGACAGAGTGGGGAGCAGAACAGGCAGACTGACTGAAATACACTGCTGAGGGGAGCAGCAGGCGAGACAGGAGAGGTCTGCCGCGCCATGTGGGTATCTCCCTGGCTGGCCGGGGATCACACTCATGCTGCAGTGGCTGGAGATAGCTTGGTAGCGCTGTCTTTAACCCCTGGACCACCAGGGAGGCCCCAGAGTAATAAATTATTGACTAGAGCTTATTATCTCGAATTACCATTTAAAGCAGCAATAATAAAAAAATAAATAAAGCAGCGATAAGAGGACAGGGCTGAGCGTGAGTCCAAGTTGTGAGCAAGAAACAGACGCCAGTTTGAAGGGTACCCTTTGTTCTCCCTCGGCTGTTGTCGAGGGAACCCCTTAACTCCTTGTTGGGAACCCGCTGTCAGGAGACGCCTGCATGGCATTTCCTGTCACTTAGCTCTGGGAGAAGAGTGACAGGACCTGGGGGGAAGCTTCGTGAAATCCCTTGTTCTGCTCCTCACGTCTCTTCATGCCGTGGCGCGCCTTCACCGGGGCCTGCCAGTCTCTCTCTGCTAACGCCAGGCGCTGACCCACTTTTCTGGGGCGTTCACGCCACCACCATGACCGCTCGCGCCTCCCCATGCTCGTGCTCCTCCGGGCTCCTTGGGGGGAGGCAGGTGGAGGGGCTTCTGCTTGCTCCCGGCCTCTTTATTAACAGGCATCTGGGCTGAGAGCTTCATCTTTGTGCTCCCGGGTAAGCTTAACCACCTTGGTCGAAAAATCGGGTCTGCTTAGGGAGCCCTGCTCGCTCCCAGGCTGCCCGCGAGCTTCCGTGTTTCTTCCAAACTGAAAATAATGCCAAGCATGTTGATGAACCGTTTCTGCCCTTTCTCCAGACACGCGAAAAGAAGCACAATTAACACGGAAGATGTGAAGCTCTTAGCCAGGAGGAGTCATTCGCTGGTGAGAGACGAATGTCTTTCCTCACGCCCCTTCCCGTCAGGACACATCGTTCCCGCTTAATCACGCGCAGCGCCAGGCGATTCCCGGGGGCACCTTGCGTAAGAGACAGAGCTGGCTGGACGGTCCAGGCCTGTGATTTACAGTCTTTCCTTCATGATGAAGGATCTTGCTAGGCCTCCTCGAAACGTTCTGATCAGCACTCTCTGGAGTTCATAATTTGCCTTTTTTGTAATATCTGAAAACTTGGGTCCCGTGTTTCCTCCATGGCATGATGTCACAGCAGGTCCCAGGCTCGGTGTGGGGAAAGTCTACTTCTGGGGGCAGCCACAGGGTCCCTGGCAGCCCGGTCTGCTGGGAGTGTCGGCAGCTGGGTGTGCGGGAAGCGAGCACATTCTCTTCAGAGAAGCCTGGAGGTCGTCCTGACCAGGCCTGCCCCTCCGGGTGGTGCCGTGACCACTTCCAACGAGTGGCCAACCTGGGTCTGCGCGCGAGGGTCCTGGCTTAGTTCATCCCAGCAGTGACCCTGCTCTCGGCTTCTCCCCCGTGGGCGCCTCCAGGGGCTGCTGTTTCCTCTGCTCCATCGCTGTGCCTACGACAGGGCCTGGCACACAGTAGGTGCTCAGTGCACAGGAGTTGAATGAATGCAGTTGGGTAGCACTTGAAAGTTTGCAGGGGACGCTCATAGATGTTGTTGGACATCTGTTATCTAAACCTCACACCCGCCTGGCGAGGGGCTTTAGCGACTTACTAGCTGCCCGGAGCAGGGGAAGCAGCTGGAGTTAGCTGACGTCCCAGAGCTAGCGAGCAAGCTCTCTGGTGACAGGTGAAGCTAAGCTTCTAGCCCGGATGCGGTGCTGTTTCCACTGGGCTCTGCTCTGCTCTCCCAGTGACCCTGCTCCACAGTCTAAGTCAAGGATAAGAATCTGATCCCCAAGGAGAACAGCTCAGGTGCTTGGCGGTTCTGTGTATCAGCCGAAAGGACATTTCTCTCTTCATGTTTCCTACAGCATCATAATTGTTACTTGATCTGGGAAATGACCTACTTATTGGATGTTTGCTTCAGAGTATTGTTTTTATTTCGGACTTTTAATTTTTTTATCCAATAGAGCCTATTACTAAAGAGTTGAGCTAAATTTGACTAAATCCTCCTTGTGCCCGGGACCTTGTCTGTCTTACTTTGTGTCCCTAGAGTGTGGGACATAGAAGTTGCTCAATAAATTTTAGTTGGCTCCATTTAGGGGGCGGTTGACTACACTGCGACTGGCGTGCCTCCTGCAAGCGCCACGTGTCGTTCTTTGACTGACTCTGGGAACTCCTGTCTGGTAGGACATATGAGAGCAGCGAGTTCATTTTTGTCATTGATTCCTTCTTCCAGATAAACATTGTAAGCTGCATTTAACTCTAGTCCAGGGTTTTCCACCCAACGCCTTTGTGTGGAAGTGGATGGAAGAGGATGAAGGTTTTTCCCCCCTATGTTTATAAAATGGATTTATAGTCATATAAAAATATAATTCTTAAAATTTTTTTTTGTAGCTAAAATACATCACAGAGAAAAATGAAGAGCTCACTCAGTTGAATGTAGAAAGAAAAGCAAAGAAGAAAAAGTTAGAGAATGAAAACAGAAGCTCAGTAGAGCTCGCAGAGGCTGCAGGAGTGGAAAGTGAGGACTAAACTGGATGGCCACTCGGTGAAAGCAAACTTCAGCTGGTCGAACCCCCAAAATGCGTGCCGCCACCTGGGGACTCTGAGGGAGAAGTGGAGGTTTAGACAGGGCTGGGTGGCTCTCCACACTGTGTGCTCCGAGTCATTGGCTGCAGAAGCCCGTGTGGAAGAGACCTGGACACCCTTCGGCAAAATACCTCCTCGTCTGCGGGAGCGTGTCAGAAGAAAGGCGTGTTTGGGGGTGTGTGAGATGATAGCTGGCGTGGTTAATAAATTGTCTTAGCAATTTCATGTGGTTGACTTTAAAAACCTTATTTACTCTTTTATATAAGTTTCTCGCTATCTTCATTCCTGTAATGAGAACTTTTGGTGGTCTTTTGGCTTCACTTGCCATCTTTCTGTCGGACCATTTATATTTTTGATGCGCGGCCTTACGGCACATCTTCCAGAGGGCTGACTCCGCTTCCTGGGTTCTCAGGCACCTCTTCCCCGTTAAGCATCCCAGTTAGGGCTTCGTGTGCTCTGGCGTGTCCGAGGGGATGTCGATCATCCTTCGTGTTCCACCTTTGGTGGCACAGGGCAGGAAGGAGCTCTAGAGGGTTCTTTTTTTGGCAGACTTGCTTCCTCTGAGTCCTGGGAGTTCCTCTGAACTTAGCTGGCCCCGTTAACCTTATAACCAGATGCTTAACCATATAGAGAAGCTGATGTCTTTGAGATGCAGGCCTGGTGACATAGGTGGGGGCAATGTACATTTTTTATTATCACACCAGTTCCGACAAATATTTGGAAAAAAAGATGCGCTGATTTTTTATCACTGCAATTGCTTGGTGCTGGGAAAGTTTCCAAACATCCCCTTCTGCCCGTTGCAGCAGGAACGGTCCACACCGGCTCGTACTTAGCAGATACCTCATGGCCTCGGAAGGGAACTCAGGGCAAGCGTATTCCCTCTTGAACTGTGGGACTGTAATGAAGCCTGAGAGGCCACTCAGCCCCGCTGCGGCCTTCCTGACCTGTGTCCCGGGTTCTGCTCCAGGGACGCGCGCCCTCGCATGGACATTATCGGCTGTTAAAAGATCCTGCTGTATTCAGAGACGTCTCCCACCCTCCCGCTTCTGTCCAGGCCCTAGCTCTTTGGAATAAACAGTCTTTGTCTTTCAAGATAATTCAGTACTGAGTTCCTTTTAATCAAAGTTGCCTTTGTACATCTTTTTTTTTTTAATTTATTTATGCGTACAAGAGCTGGGGTGCAGCCACAGGTGCGGGGGCAGGGGGGGTGAGAGGAGTCCCCAGAGACAGAGTGGGGAACAGAACAGGCAGACTGACTGAAATACACTGCTGAGGGGAGCAGCGGGTGAGTCAGGAGAGGTCTGCACCATGTGGGTAGATCCCTGACTGGGGATCGAACTCATGCTGCAGAGGTTGTGGGTTGCTTCATAGTGCTGGGACTTAACCCCTTGCGCCACCAGGGAGACGCCGGTACATCTTTTTATTTTTTTATTTTTTTTTTTTTTTTTTTAAATAGAGGCATGTTTATTTATTTATTTGCTTGTTTGTTTGTTTTGTTTATACATGCACTGGGTACAGTCAGAAGCGCGGGAGGGTGAGAGAATTCACCAGAGCCAGAGCGGGGAGCAGAGCAGGCAGAAGGACCGAAGTACACTGCTGAGGGGAGCAGCGGGCGGCAGGAGAGGTCTGCGCACCATGTGGGACCCTCCTCAGGTGGCCGGGGAGCAGCCGGGGATCGAACCGGCTCCGTGGAGGCTGCGGGCAGCTTCGCAACCCAGCGCTCAACCGCTGCGCCACCGGGGAGGCCCCGGGTACATCTTTTTAGAAACACATATTTTTGCACAAAAATTAGAGTCTCAGCCCCCTGAGGGCAGGCTTTGGGGTGGTGAATGGCACCCCCGTGCCTGGGGCAGGCTTTATGGTGTTGAATGGCACCCCCCGCGCCTGGGGCAGGGCTGGCTTGGCCGCATGCTAGCGGGATAAGCAGGAGCCAGGCTTAGGGGCTGGGCTTGGGCAGCCTGGCTCGGACCAGGGGTTTGCAAGGTTTTGTGTCGAGGAGCTCTGCACTGGGGGAGTAAGGCTAAGGGTCGAGAAGCTCCGTAACAGCTGCTAACGTAAGCGCCTACTGTGCGTTCCACGCATTAAACACTTTACAAGATCCCGTTTGGTCCCCGTGACTCCACAGGGGCATAGTAGGTATGTTTCTACCCCCAATTTAGAGACGAGGAAATGAGAGGTTCGTCAAATGGCAAAGCCAGGATTTTGGTCCAGAGCCTTCCCTTGAAGTACCGAGGGAACTGCTCCCTGAAAACAGCCCGTCTTAGAAGAACAGGACGCCTCCCCCCTCGGTAGCTGGGAGCTCTCCTTGGCCACTTGTACCAGAAATTTCCCTTCCCATGCAGGGCGTGTCCTGCCCCGCTGGGTGGCAGCGGCTCTATGGGCTGGCAGTGGGGCCGCCTACAGTTCTGTGCTTCAAGCTGCTCAGTGCGGTGTGAGGCCAGTGAGCAAAATCTGCAAATGGAGCCACAGCTGAGCCTGAACTGCGTGACTTTCTCACCTGCAAGAATATTTCAGATATTGTAACAGCACTTGGAATTGTGCGGGCCAACAATGATCTTGGGACCAACAACAACAACAAAAAAAACCCCGAAATCAGGGGGCTGTGCAGAATGCAGCTGAGCGCCAGTCACCAGGTCACCAGGCGGGCCAGCTCCGCCCTCGCTCCTCAAACCAGCAAGCCTGGGGCTAAAGGCCATTTCACACCTGGATTTCCCTGTGAGGGTGGGAGCAGCAGCGGCCTGTTCACCCCAGAACAAGATCTCTGGTGAAGTCCTTGCCTCGAGTTGATTGGCGAGAGTGTGTCCCATTTACCGCTGGGCCTCAGCTGGTGGGGGGGGGGCAAGGGGGCTTCCTTTGTGGGCGTGCTTCTGACCCGGGACCGTGAGCCTGAGGGGGAGGGCGCCCCAGCTCCACGCTGCTCAGTGGCAACGGCGGCTCAGGGGCGCCCCAGTCAAGGCAGGTTCACCCGGGAAGAAAGGCTCTTGCACCTGACACACGAGTGGTCTTTCTCCTTTAGTTTCTACTTAATTCAAAAACAAAAGGTCCCGGGCGATGGCCTGCGAGCGCGAGGGCCCGGCAGCTGGAGACTCTGGGCCCCGGCCCAGCTCCCTGCGCGGGCTTCCTAGGGCTGGTTTGGGGATTCAGTCTGGTGGAGTCTGGCTGCACAGTGGCGCCGGCCTGGGGGCGGGGTGTGTGTGTGTGTGTGTGTGTGTGTGTGTGTGTGTTGCTCCTTGTGCAGCACCGTCTCTGCTCCGCCCCAGAGCAGCCCCTGCCTGCTGGTGTCACCTCCTTCTGGAACCTTAGTTTCGATACAGCCCGTGTTCTCACGCCGCAGACGGACTGACATCATCACACTTTCCCCTGTGAGAACTTGCAACTTTCATGAGGTGATTTATTTTTCTTTTTTCCATTTTGAAAAAGTTCCAAGGCCGAGTCCATAAAGTTGACCATTAAAAATGGATTTTTCTCTGAAATTACCAGATGAGTAGCAGACAAGTCATTTATCACCAGATTCCTGCTAGGAGCTTCCTAAGGGCTTGCAAAGACCAGAATATAATGTCTCACTCTGACGCGTCTCCAAGGGCATCTGTGGGCAGCCCGGAGGAAGCCCAGTCGTGGGAACCGAGCTGACGTAGCCGCCACTTGTCGGGAATCATGGCTTTCCAGACGCCTTCCAACTGGGCTCCTCAGAAATTTACGGGTAAAACAAGCAGTTTTTCCCCCTTGATCGAAACTTCTCCACTTTTCTTTTCTCTCAGTAGAGCAGTTTTGTCAGGGCGCTTATCTCAGCTGTTCTGTGCAAATAGGGTCAGCTGTTCTGGAGCATCATGTTAAGATTGGGATTATGTCTCTTCTGATGTTGGCTGAGCCAGATTTTTCTTTGCTTTGTCTTTGTGTGGTGGTGTCACTATGCTCAAAAAGCAAAATGATCATTCGATTACTTTAAGAACAAGGGTCACACTGTTAAGTCGCTTCATGCCGACGTACTGGTGAAAGTCACACTTTAAGCCACTGCCAAGAAGCCTGTGGCCTGCTCACTGGAAACCTCAGACAGCTCTTTCCATGGGCCAGAGCTTCAGGTTTGCTTTGTGGGGATGAGGCCTGCTTCCAGGTCTTCCAGATCACATCCAGGGTCAGGGCTGTGGCCCAGCCTGTGGCCTGCCCGCCCCGCCTTCCGACGCAAGGCCCTCAGGGTCTCAGATGCGAGCTCCTCCCCACAGATGCCTGCATGGAGAGGCCTTTTGTCACGGTGACTGTCCCCGTCCCTCAATCTTTGCACAGAAGTGACAGGGAATGATGGTGTACAGGCAGGAATGACACGGAGCAGGATCTCAATGACTCACGCAGACGGGTTAAGGGAGGCGTCAGAGTCCTGGAGCCCTCAGTGGCTTTTGCAGGTTTTTATTGGGATTTACCATGTAAACAGCAGGCCGGGGTGCTGGGGGGGCCGGGAGGCCAGCAAGTCTTCACTCTGGGCTCTCCGGCGTCCTCTGGTGGTCTCTGCTGCTCTGCTCTCTCGTGCTTCTGCTTCTGCTTCTGCTGGCGTCCCCATGACGCTGCTCTTAAAAGCCCAGTCTCAGCCCAGGTGAATCCCTTCTACCTATGCCCACACCCTACTCCAGGTGCCCGCCATCAGGCACGCATTCGGGACCACAGGGTTCTGTCATCTATCCTAATGGCGGGAGGGCAGAAAAGCCTGATGCTTTTTACCTCACCCTACAGATGGTTAAGAGGAAACTTCTTTTTCTGCGATACAAAGCAGAACGACTGTGGGGCCTCACGTGCGCCAGGCTCCTCCTGGTCTGCTCAGATGAAGTTAGGGCTAAACAAGTCACTGTTTCAAAAGCATAATTAAATTTTAATTCTCCCCACAGCTCTGAAATCCTTGCTTGATTATATTGTTTATGACTCTAGAATCACAGGCTCTGGCGGTAACTTCCTGTGTGGGGGTTTTAGATGCTGAACTTTCAAGCTTAGGGATTTATACCTGGACTCAGGAAGTTTCTGAGGATCAGGCCTAATAGTGGGAAGCCCGGCAAAGGCTGGCTGGAGGACACTGGGATATTATTCTCTGTGGACACCGGGGAGCAGACTCACGGAGGGTGACTGCTGATGGCTCGTTCTGTTTTCCACAGAGCTGAGCTCATATTCGTAATTACCAGCTGAGTAAAGTGTAATGTGATGCAGGGGCCTTAATAGCATCCACATTTCCAAACACAGCAGCTGAGAGACCAGTAACTGGGTCAGAGCACTGGAGGAAGATGCCTGCCTGAAAGGGCAGCTAGGCCTCCAGAACTTTGTCTTTTAAGATTTTTCTAGAAGAACAGTATGCTCCTTGTGCTTCAGTTTCAATGGGAATCCTGCAGTCCTTTTTTTTTCTTTAAAGGTTTATTTATGCATACAAGAGCTGGGGTGCAGGCCAGAGGTGTGTGTGGGCGAGAGGATTCACCAGAGACAGAGTGGGGAACAGAACAGACTGATCTACTGGAACACACTGCTGAAGGGAGCAGCGGGAGACAGGAGGGGTCTGCTGCGCCATGTGGGTAGCTCCCTGGCCTGGGATCCAACTTGTGCTGCAGTGGCACGAGTGCTATGTCTTAACCCCTTGTGCCACTAGGGGGGGGCCCCCACTTTGCATTTATAATTAAAGTTGTGACAAAAAATTCCCGTTTGTCTTGTTAAAAGAATTCTAAGCTGGAAGAACGCTAGACTACGTCTGGTGGGAGTTCCTGTAACACGGCACTGGAAAATCCTGAGGAAAATCTAGAATCTATTTATTAGCCTGTTAGTTCACTTCCTTGTGACTGCGCAGGTGTCTGATTTATTCTGAGCAGAGTCCACGTCGAGGGTCTCTGACCTGAGTGCAGTCGCCTCCCTGAATGCGGCTTCCCAGCGGGATGGGAAGGCCACAGGCCAGGGGAGGGCGCTCAGATACATCATTGCCAGGCAGGGCCCTTAAAACCCTCCAGTAATAGTCCACCTAAGTCAAAACTACAAATAACATAAAATGGAGAAATACCCCGAAGGCAAAAAAAAAAAAATTGGATAATTAGGAGATTAAATAGCTCAACAATCTGGTTAGTAAAGGCACATTAATAATTCTTGTAATTAACGCAGTTTTTTTTCCTTGCAGACTACTATTATTTTATCCTTTTCTCTCTGGAAAATGAAAAATCCATTAGTTTTTTCCTTTTGCTTTTACCCAGAAATTAAAGCTTGGTAAGTGGTAATTAGCACCGCTCCTGTCAAAGCCAATTGCCTAATGGGGAGCGACATTTGACTGGAGAGAATGGGAGAAGGCTAATGCAGCGCTCATTAGTCCCAGCTGCTTTCTTTGACATTCTTTTCTCCCGCCCTAAGAACGGGCATGCCCTGCTCTATTTTTAGACACACCTCTGTGCTGCCATTCTAGAAGGCCCGGAGGCAGGGGTGGGGGTGCGATACAGCGTGTTTGCACCCACTCCCGGGCTAGTTTTCGGACTGTCTTTGCCCTGTACACCCCTGGAGCTTCTTCAGTATGCACCGCCTTTGCCCCTGCCCCCACCTCTCTGCCCCTGGGAAAATGGAAGCCCCCCACCCGCTGAGGCTGTGCCTCAGACCAAAACGTCTTTAACCTTTTCAACCGTGAGGCCTCAGGCTCCCCTTGCACCTGCTGGAACTAAGGTCCCCCAAAGTTAGCCTCAACTGGGATTTGTCTGACTGCAACCCCATCGCCGATGCAGCGTGGGTGCTCGGTGGGATCGTTCGAGTAGAGACCCCAGACCCAGGCCAGCCGACAGAGCTCGGCTGTGCCGGCGACAGAAGTGATTTAGGGTATTTAATGCAGGAGGACAAGGGGCAGACGTCCGTAGGAGGACGAGGCGAGCAGCCATTCTGCATTTCCATCCCTGACTGCTGACCGCGCAGCCGCCCGGGGCTATTTTTATTTTTTTTTATTTTATTTTAAATAGAGGCATGTTTTATTTATTTATTTGTTTGTTTGTTTGTTTGTTTTGTTTATACATGCACGGGGTACAGTCAGAAGCGCGGGAGGGTGAGAGAATTCACCAGAGCCAGAGCGGGGAGCAGAGCAGGCAGAAGGACCGAAGTACACTGCGGAGGGGAGCAGCGGGCGGCAGGAGAGGTCTGCGCGCCATGTGGGACCCTCCTCTGGTGGCCGGGGAGCAGCCGGGGATCGAACCGGCGCCGCAGAGGCCGCGGGCAGCTTCGCAACCCAGCGCTCAACCGCTGCGCCACCGGGGTGGCCCCCGGGGCTATTTTTAGACACATCTCCTCTAGAAGGCCGGGGCTGGGCAGGCAATCACGCTGTCCACGCAGCAGCCTCCTGCGGCTGGAGTTCACTCCGACTTACTACACCAGCTTAGCGAAACCAGTGATCTGGGAGTGTGGGCCTGAAATAAGTGGGGACACACTGGATGAAAACTGGAGGTCTGCGTTTGGAATCCACCCCCCATCTACCCCCGCCCCGCAGCCCTGACAGGGCAGGCCGCTGCTCCTTGCCGGGCACAGCGCTGCCCACGCAGGACCGACACAACCACAGCTGCCTCCTTGCTGTTCTGTGAGGCTCGTGTGTGTGGTGCCAGCGTGTAACTGCAAACTGCTAGAAAAATCCTCCATTGGCATCAGTGCCTCTCCGGGGGCTTGTTAATGTGCGGGGATGCTTTTAGTTGTCTCGGGGTCTGGGGATGGCCCTGGCGTCGAGCGGCCAGCCACGGGACCCGCCTCCCTGCCACGGAGAACCGCCCAGCACCCACCTGGCCGCTGAGTGTCACGCTGGACACACACGTGGGTGGAGACCTGTCCCAGCCATCTCCGCCTGAAGTCTAATTGTCTTATACATAGTGTATTTTTTCCAGTTTCAACGTTCCCTGGATTTTTGGAGAATGCAGCTACCTTGTATGGATATTTTAAAGTCCAGAACTTCACTGTTTTGAAAAACCCTTTACAAAGAGCAATGCTACTTGTGGTCTTCAGTTGTGACGCTGCGGCACACCCACGTGAGCCTGGCAAACTCACAAGTTCATGTGTAAGTGCAAGTGCCTGACTGGGCCCAGCCCCTCCGGTGCAGCCACGCCCGGCACCGATCACACAGGCCGCTGCATTGAAGTTATTGTCCTTTGTGTTTTCCTGAAATATCATATTTGGGGTATTAGGCTGAGGCTTTTTAAAACAAACACTACATTAGAACTTTACCAAGGAAAGAACTTTACCAAGGAAAGAACTCCCTAGAACTCAGGATCCGATGGGCCTGGCCTACTTCACACGCCACGAAGAGGAATGGGTGTCGGTGTTTTTGAGAGAACATGTGCAAGTTAGCAGCTCCAGCTCTCAGGATATGAGGAAGACACGCCAAAATAGCCTATCGGAGAAGGAAATACTGGGGCCTATTCGAGAGACCCTGACGGTGTAAGGCATCTGTGACGGGATGCTGAAGAGCCCCCAGCATCCTTCTTGAGGTTCGCAGAGGCAGCGGTGGTCTTTGCTTTCTGCACCCCGCCCGCCGCCCAGGTTATGGTGTTTCTTTACTTGTTAGTCACTGAGTCTCTCAGCAGCATTCCCGTTTCCTACAGGCTCACGAAAGTCAACTGATGCTCTCTGTCCTGCAAGGGAACCGAACTATGGACAGCAAAACCAGGAGAACATGTCTGTGGGGAAACAGATGGTTTATGACCCAGAAGTCTCTGGTCTGCACGCAGTGAGACTTAGTCATATCTCATGGACATCAAGTTAATGACCTTTTATACCCCCTGCTGACGAAAGATATTAGAAAGCCAAAGAGTTTCACAGTGGTAACGTATAATTTCACAATACTGAAGCAGATATTAGAAATGGGGAATTAGACCCTGGATCTCCCTGTGGTCTGCAAGCTTAATATGTGCCTTTTAACAAACAAACAAACAAATCACTAACCGGGGAAGCAAGCTTGTGGCCATGACCGCGCTGTTACATTCCTTTCTCCATTAACTGCATTTAGAGCTCTCCGGGTTCCGTGACCGTGAAACAGGACGATTTCTTTTCACTGCCCTTCACAACTGCTTATTCAGAGATCACAAGGCACGGCAAGAAGAGCTGGGCCCTGCTGCTGCAGCTGTATGACTCAGACGAGCCGGAAGGCCAGATGCCGAGATCTGGACTAGCGTCTGGGGGGGGCGTGAAGCCAGTCTTCCAGAACAGGGCCTGAGGCAGGGCGAGAGGAGTGTCTAAGTAGCAGAAAGTGCTAGGCCAGAGGGATTTCCTGATCACAAAGAACAAGGTCAGAGGGTTTTCTCTGGCTTTTGTGCAGCTAAGTGGAGTCTTGTCTGGCCCGTTTGGGGTGCTGCGGGTCTCCGGGCAGGGAAGTCTTCCTTGCCGAAACATTCCTGAGAGAGTGCAAGCTCTGTATCTGCTGGAGGCGCAGGGAAAGTTCCTGATTACAGGCCTGTTGAACAGTTTCTGTCTTCTTTATGTCCCAGTTCAAAGCAACAGCCAATGCTTTGGGGTCCTCCTTGGTAACCAGCTGTGGCAAGAACAAGAACCACTGAGAACCGCTACCTCTGCTCTGCCTGCTGCCGCCCGGTTTTCTTTAGGGGAGTGACATTAGGCCACGTCAGTCAGGGCTTGTCTTTATGCTGAGTCGCCAGGCTCCTTTCACATTAAACTGTCACGGGCCTTTCCTTAGAATTCACCACTAGCAGGAAAGGATCTTTGGAAAGAAGTTTACCTGGAGCAACATTACGTCAGTATAGCTCCCGTCCCTCCCAGCCACCCCAGGGAACCGACGGACAGGGACGGGGCGAAGCGGCAGCACCCACTGCGCTGGCTTGTGGCTCCCCATGACGGCTTGTGGCTCCCGGGTCTTGGAGCCAGCACGAGGCCACCCCGTTAAGTGTGCCCCTCCCCATGACATTTACGTGTCGCCCACTATGCATCCTCTCCAACCACTGCCAGAAGCAGAGGCCACCTCAGAGGCCTGGGTCCTGCCACCCCCGTCAGGCTTAGTCACCACATTCTCCACTTTGGACGGAGAATGTCACCTGACGGTCTGAGGGAGCACGTCTATTTTGGGTTAAATGAGATGTCTGCGAGTGCTTTGGCATGGAATAGGCAAGTTGGCAGCTCGGAGTCAGGATGTGCAGAGGGGAGGAAAACCCCCACATGCCTCTGCGGCACTGACTACGCCTCCAGGGGAAGCTGCTTTTCGTGGCTCAGGGTCCCTGGTTCTCGCCCACCTCCAAATCCTGACTAGACAAACTCAGCTCTGGGGCAGGCTTCTCCTTCAGTGCCGTCAGGATCTGGCTTCTAAGTGTGATTCCCGAGGAGCCCTCTCTGCTCACGCCCACGTCAACCGTGTCCATCTCGCTGAGGTCGGCTCTGGACTCTGCAAAGCAGATGTGAGAGGGGAGCTCAGCACACGGATGAAGACAGGGCCACGCCACAGCTGGCCAGAGCAGTTGGGCAAGACAGACAAAGCCACTTCAGAGTGCCGGCAGCTGTGGCGTCAGTTTTTGGCCTTGTTATGAACAGCGGGTGCCGTCTCCAGGAAGGGCTCTGTGGGCCCCGAGTTCTTGCTAGCGCTCCCCAACCTGAGGCCTACCTTGCTGCTGTGACAAGATGGCGCCCTCCTTCTGCAGAGCCTGGAGGTAGAGCTCCAGGAGCTGCTTGGACTGGCGGGCTTCCTCTCTCTGGTCCAGCACCTGCTGGAGGGTGCCCTGCAGCCCCTGGACAGTGGCACAGCTCTGACACAGCTCCAGGGCCAGGTCTGAACACGGCGCATCGATGAGCACCTGACAAACAGTGTGGACAGTGAGATGCCAGGGGCCTTTCTGCCCCCAGAGACTGCTGAGCTAGTCCCAGGTACCTGAGTGTTGGGAGAGACCCCGCATAGTGAGCAGAAGGGCCTTGACCTGAGTCCCTAAGGCATGTGAAAACACATGCGTCTCGGAGGAAAACCTCTGAGTGACAGGACCTGGTGTTGAGTGTCACTGGTGAAAACGACAGGCTCAGTGTGTCCCCATTCACACCTGAGGAGGCTGAGGCTGAGAGAGGCTTGGGATGGTGTATTTTTCTGTTGAAAAATTAGGCAATGGATGCCTTCGTCCTTCATTAAAAATGAAACAAAGGGCCTCCCTGGTGGCGCAGCGGTTGAGCGCTGGGTTGCGAGGCTGCCCGCAGCCTCTGCGGCGCCGGTTCGATCCCCGGCTGCTCCCCGGCCACCGGAGGAGGGTCCCACATGGCACGCAGACCTCTCCTGCCGCCCGCTGCTCCCCTCAGCAGTGTACTTCGGTCCTTCTGCCTGCTCTGCTCCCCGCTCTGGCTCTGGTGAATTCTCTCACCCTCCCGCGCTTCGGACTGTACCCAGTGCATGTATAAGTAAATAAAAACAAATAAATCTTTAAAAAAAAAAAATACATAATTAAAAAAAAAAAACAAACAAACCCTGATGTTAAAAACCCACTTGTTCAGAATATAAAGGAGGTGTAGGATGATTTTCACAATGAATCAAAATGATTTTTTAATTTAAATTAATTAGTTTATTTATGCATACAAGAGCTCGGGTACAGGCCAGAGGTGCAGGATGAGAGGATCCACCAGAGACAGAGTGGGGAGCAGAACAGGCAGATCTACTGAAACACACTGCTGAGGGGAGCAGCAGGGAGACAGGAGAGGTCTGCTGTGCCATGTGGGTAGCTCCCTGGCTGGGGATCAAACTCGTACTGCAGCGGCTGGAATAGGTTGATAGTGCTGAGACTTAACCTCTGTGCCACCAGGGAGGCCAAAATGAGGTTGTTTTAAACAAGTTTCTAACTTTTTAAAATACATATTCATAGTTTTAAAAAACTTTAAAATTTAGATATGTTGACAGGTAACATTGTATTACTGTCAGATGTATTGATACAAGATGATCTGATGTTTATATTTACTGAGAAAGGATGAGTCAAGAAGTCTAGTTAATATTCATCATTATACAGTTATAGCCTTTAAAAAAAAAAAAATCTACCCTCAGGGGCCTCCCTGGTGGCACAGGGGTTAAGTCTCAGCACTATCAAGCTATCAGCAGCCACTGCAACAAGAGTTCGATCCCCGGCCAGGGAGCTACCCACATGGTGCAGCAGACCTCTCCTGTCTCCCCGCTGCTCCCCTCAGCAGTGCATTTCAGTGGATCTGCCTGTTCTAATCCCCACTCTGTCTCTGGTGAATCCTCTCGTTCCCCCTGTGCCCCCACCCCCCCCCCCCCGCCACACTTCTGGCCTACACCCCAGTTCTTGTATGCAAAAATAAATAAAACAAATCTTAAAAAAAAAAAAATCTACTCTTGGCAATGTCCAAATATACAAACAGTATTATAAACTATAGTGCCCATGCTGGATTTGTTTTTTTTTAAAGATTTATTTATTTATTTATTTATACAAGCACTGGGTACAGTCAGAAGCGCGGGAGGGTGAGAGAATTCACCAGAGCCAGAGCGGGGAGCAGAGCAGGCAGAAGGACTGAAGTACACTGCTGAGGGGAGCAGCGGGCGGCAGGAGAGGTCTGCGCGCCATGTGGAACCCTCCTCCGGTGGCCGGGGAGCAGCCGGGGATCGAACCGGCGCCGCAGAGGCTGCGGGCAGCCTCGCAACCCAGCGCTCAACCGCTGTGCCACCGGGGAGGCCCTGGTAGGTAAGTATTAACCCCATTTTACAGGTAAGGTGAATGAAGCCAGAGGGATTATAACTTCCCAAGACTCACAGTCAGTCCATCCTGTGGACACCACATAATTGATCCCTGCTGGTCCCCTTCCTCCCTTCCTCCCGGCTCTGGCTGCCTGCCATCCCCGACGGAGCTGCCTTTCTCTCCTCTGCCAACTTCTGCGAGCACCCTTTAAGCAACCCAAGCTCTTCTAGGGAGCCCGGCTGTCCAGGCTTGGGCTAACTCATATTCTGACAGCCCTATTGGTAAGGCCTATTTGTTCCTCATTCTAACATGAATCATTACAGGCTATCCTGCTGGGATGGGGGGCCATGCAACACTTTTTTTTTTAAAAGATTTATTTTTATTTATTTATGCATACAAGAACTGGGGTGTAGGCCAGAGGTGCAGAGGATGAGAGGATTCACCAGGCAAAACAGGTGGATTTACTGAAATACACTGCCGAGAGGAGCAGCGAGGAGACAGGAGAGGTCTGCTGTGCCATGTGGGTCAGCTCCCTGGTTGGGGATCGAACTTAGGCTGCAGCGGCTTCTGATAGTTTCATAGCCCTGTGACTTTAACCCCTACACCACCAGGGAGGCCCACTTTTTTGCTTCTTAAAGAAGAAATCAAACTTGCTCTTGTCTTCTCTGTCTGGAACACTCTGGCCCATCCTACCCATGATAGGCCCTATCTTCTCCTTCAGCTCTTAGTTTGATTGTCACCTCCTAGGAGCCTATCAGTGTTTATCAACCATGCTTCTGATAATTTTATTCTACCACTAAGCACACTGCACAACGGCACTGGTGTCAGTGTTTTATAGCACTATCTGGAAGAGCAAAACTGAAGACAACCCAAATGTCGACCAGAGGGGGAGACTCGATAATCATGGTACATCTCTGAACTGGAATACTATTCAGTGGTGAAAAAGAAACAAGGACGCCTTTTATATACTCACTGCTCCCCTTCCTCAGGAGTGTATTTCAGTCAATCTGTCTGTTCAATCTCTCTGTCCCCCACTATGTCTCTGGTGAATCCTCTCACCCGCCACACCACTGGCCTACACCCCAGTTCTTCTATGCAAAAAAGAAAATAAAAATAAAATACTGTATTAAAAAAGTACAGTAGATATACTCTCATTTATGGCATAGAGGGAGGGAAAAATGTTTGCATAAAAATCCCTCTGGGGTGGTAAACTAAGATAAGTTATCTTTAGGAAAGGAACATTTTCCTGTATATCCTTCCTGTTTTTAGTTTTATTGAGCTATAATTTACATATCATATGCTACACCCACATAAAGTGTAAAGTTCAGTGGGCTTTAGACTATTCACAAAGCTGTTCCATCATCACCAACCCCAAAGAAACTCTGAACCCATGAATAGTTACTTCCTTTTCTCTCAAGGATTCCCTAAACCCCAGCCCTAGATAACCACTAACCTACTTTCTATCCCTACAGATTTGCATATTCTGGCCACTTCACATAAGTGCAGTCATAAAGCATGTGGCCTTTCATGTCTGGCTTTACTTACCATAATATTTTCAAGATTTAGCATGTTGCAAAGGAATGAATACTTCATTCCTTTTTACAGCCGAGTAATAGTCCATTGTTTAGATATGCCACATTTTATTAATCTATTCATCATTTAATGGACTTTTGGATTGTTTTCACTTTTTGGCTAGCTGTATATATTTCTCTACCTCTTAGATGTTGAATGATGCGACTGTATCCATAGTATTTATTCAAAATAAATATACCAGCTTCAGGGGTGTCATTCTCAGTTTCTCACCCTGTCTGATAATCTTGTCTCGTCTGCCTCCCTTCATCAGAAGGTGTGTTTGTTAAAGCAGGGACTGTGTCTGGCTTGTTCCTCCAGTGCACAGAACTGTGCCAGACACAGGGCAGGTGCTCAGTAAATATTCATGACTTAACACATACTGTATTTCTCCAATTTTACTGGAGAAGAAATGCAAGCAGAGACCAAATTACTGGCCTAAAGTCCTAGTGGCAGAGCTGGGGCTTCATCCGTCTACAATGCCACATCTCTGGCAGCACACATTCAACCCCCACAGGCACAAGCAGTTCTGTATTTTTAAAAAAAAAAACTGCTGTAATTCTGATGCAGGGCGAGGACTGGAAAATTCCTACTCTAGGGGAGAGAATTATAAGATGAAGAATCTGGGCTGTCACCTAAGAATTATTTAAAAATTAAGAGATCATGAGATCATGATGACAAGAAGCCTCGCCAGAGAAGCGAGGCTGCGGGTTGTCGGGGGAGACCTACCTGGAGGTCCTCCTCTGACAGGAGGATGATGTTGGAGAGATCTTCTTTCAGCTGCCTGGCCACATTCTTCCACTTTAGCCCTGCTGCGCTGTCTGTTTCATCCACATCAAAGGACTCTTGGGAAACCCACGCTGTTCCTCCGTCTGATGCATGGGGGAGAATGCGTCACAGCCAAGTTACCCTGAAGCACTGTTCCCCGCCCCACCCCCATACTTTGCCCTTGCGGATGTCCGTACATCCTTCCAACTGACCATTTAGCTTCTTTCCTGTGGTGAAGGGAGCACCTTTTTCTCACGGATTCATGGAAGAGCCAATCCCTATTAGGACATAATTTTCCCTGTTCTTCCATTTTTGATTTATTTCCAAGTGAACAGCTGTTTCCTTCTTGGAAACGCAGCCACTGAAACCTAAAGTCTATAGTTCGTATCCAGGATCCGACTGCCCTCCCTAGAGGCTGGTTTTTGTGTCTCCGCTGTCTTCTGGTTTTGCGTACAAAACATTCCTTCTCATCAGCACTTCCCCTGTGCTGGGGGCTGGTCCCCATCCTTAATTGGAGGCGCAGGCACAGCTGACTGTCCTTGAGGCCCCACACAAAGGTGGCTGGCCGGGAGGGCCACTGCTGAGGGAGCTTTCCCTGCTTCTTTTCAGCTCTTTGTCGCTCAAAAATGTTGCTTCCCTTCATAGTGCCCACGGTGATGATGGTGACAACTGACACTTACTGCGCATGCCAGGCAAGACCTAGATGCTTCCTGTGAATGGGTCTCAACTGGAAGAGATTTTGCCCCCCAGGAACATCTGATGATGTATGAAGGCATTTTTGGTTGTCATAACTGGGGTGAGAGGATGCTACTGGCCTGGGATGCTGTTAATATTCTGCAATGGACGGGATAGCCCTGATCCTGACTCCCAACAGAGAATTCTCAGTCAGTGTTGAGGATCCTTGGTTTGACATGTACCATGTGACACTATCTTCACAACCCCCAGTGCTAGATCCTGTATTATTCTCAATAACTAAGAAGTTAGGTAATTTGACTGGTCGATGACAGAGCCAGGATTCAGACCAGGATTCAGCCTGCCTCTTCCTGTGGTGCTGATCTCTCTGCTGTGTTGCATTTCAGTTGTCTGTGAGTTACCTGAGCACCGAGCCCATGTTTCACTCATCTTCACCCTTAGACTCAGCACCATGCCTGGCAAACCGAAGGTGCTAAGTAAATGTTTGTTACTGATGTTAAACGGCCAGACAGACAGCAGCTAGATACCCACAGGTAATATGAATCAGAATGGGTGCTGCGTTGGATCTCACGCTGTACAGATCATTTTCTATATAGCCAGTGTTTCTTACCTGAATTGTTGTATGCCCACTTCTCATTACCAACCAACGCCACAAACTTAGTATTGGAAGGCAGACATAGGAAGTAATCGTCATCGTCCACTATGGTGCCATCCTCTGCCAGGACCAGGGTGACCGGTGCCAACGACTTGTCAATGGCCAGAATGTCACAGGCTAGGAAGAATAAAATATTTGGTAATTGACAAGTATCCACAAGAAAATCACATCTGTCCTTGCATTCTCAATAAGTGTGTCCCCAGAGCCTAGAAAAATTCCTGGTAGGTAATAACTACAATAACAACCCTAACTATCAGCTAATACACCTCATGCTATTCCAAATGCTTTTCATATACAGTATTTAATCTCAAAACAATCCTAGAAGGTAGGTACTATTCTTATTCCGATTTCACAGAAGTTCAACCCAAGACTCGGTGAAGTTAAGCAATCTGTTGAGGGCTACTCAGTAAGTGAGGGAGTTGAGAGTTCAACCCAGTCTGGCTGCTGAAGATGTGTTTCCCGCAGCTATCCCACACCCACATCAGGAGGCACTCAAGTGTTTACTTGAATGAACAAAACAAAGTCTGATTTGAGTCCATCTCCTCGTTTACTTATTCAGTGATCATCTTAAATTGTGAAATGTCAAAAAGAAGAACAAGGAAATGCCTTTTGTGTTTTGTAGTATCTTCCTTTGCAGTCTTTCTAATCTATGGGTAAGAATAAGACAAACAGAAGTGTGCATCAGTAGCGTTTTATTTTTATCCTCACTGAGAAGAGGTTTCTCCAGAGCCGGTGGGCACCACCACAGCTCGTGATGAGTACGCCTAAAATACTAAAGGGGCTAGAGAAAGAAATAGCCAAGTGACTACACATTTTGACAGGCAACGATGTCTACAGCAAGCCCTGTAAAGGCTGAGCTCCTGAGAACAAAAGCACTTACACGTCACTGTGCCCAGGGCATCCAGCCAGTGTGCTGAATGGGCACTAATTTAAGTATCCTAAAGCCAAGAAAACGATGCAAATATTTATATGGCAAGAAATATGCTACGAAAGCGTGTACTGCTTCTGCCCCTGGGCCTCTGAAAGGCTTCTGGCTGAGGTTTGCTGGGGACTGGTGACAGAGAGCAAGCACCCACGATTCCAACACACACTGGGACCCCGTGCCTGGGGCAGGCTCCCAGCCCAGCCCGCTGAATTCCTTCGGGTGACCAATTTATTGCACAGGTTAGTAACACTTGCAAATCATTTAAATATATCTTTGAAAGTCCCAACAATCCAGCAAAGCGGGGCTGGAGATGGTACACCCGCTGTGCCAAGTGCAAGCAGCTAGTCAGGGCTCAGAAATCAACGTGGTCACTCCACACACCTCGCGGCCTGGACCTTCAGAGTGGTCAGCAGCAGCTCCCTGCACAGCGGGCGGTGGGGACGGACCCCGCCCCGCCCGGGGGGCTCAGCTGGGGCCGCAGGGCCACACCAGCGAGCCCGAGCGGCGGGATGCGCTGGGGGAGCTTGGCCCAAAGCCCGGGTGATGCGAGGGACCCCAGTTCCGCCTGCCCGACACTGCGTCCCGTCCACCTTCCCACCACGGTGAGTTTCACGCAAGACAATTAAAGTCGAGGCGCGTGTGAACGCCCTGGAGCCCGGAACCCGCTCCCGCCCAGGCTCCCCGCGAGCGTCAAGAACCCCGAGGCGCCCCCGCCCCGCCCCCCCCACCGGCCCCGACCTCCCGGCTCCCGGGCCCGCGCCAACCCTTGTTCCTCAGCTCCTCGAGAGAGGACGCGGCCACGCCGTACTGTTCGCGGCTGTGGTTGCGGAGCAGCAGACACGGCTTCAGATCCCGGATCTCGTCGGGTTCCGGATCCCCGGCGTCCCCCGCCATCTCCATTCTCCTCAAGGTGGGCCCCGAGGCCTCCGGAAGCGCGAAGGCTCGGGGCGGGCGCCCCGCCGTCACGCGCGGCATGCCGGGAGACGTAGTTCTCTCCGCAGCGAATCACTCGTGGGACCGAGGCACTCTGGGAGATGTAGTTCTAGGTGCCGCTATCACGTGTCATGCCGCGGCATGCCGGGAGTTGTAGTCTCTGGGACCAAAGCCGGCTTCTTTGCAAGGCACAGTTCAGCCCAGGAATTTTTTTCTACCTTGTATTTAGGAGTGGCAATCTTCAAAAGGAGGTCAATCTAGATTTATTTTACTCTAGGAAGGACTCTTGAATTGTTAAAGCGCTCTTGTTGGCATATATAGATGCATAATATTCACACTAAAGTATAATTGTCATTGTCCTGAGTTAATTGACTTTCCCTTTCCAAGTAAGGTATCCCAGATCTGAAGAAAGGCAATTTTAAAATTTGATGAGTGTAGTTTTCAGTCTTATTGGAAATGTAACAAAGAAAGATAAGATACTTGCACATTTCAATCCATTCCATTCCCTGCTTCAGTTGTGCAATTGGGCTGAAACCTCGTAAGAAAATGCTTAAATAAATAGATTAAATTTAAGGCCTTAAGGAAATTAGAGAGGAGAAGAGAAATACAAACCACATCTCTGTTTGAGATTCGCCATATGCTGCTAGACAATATATTCATCATTTTTCTTAAAAAGCTCTTTTTGAAAAGTCTCTCTCCCCTCACTAATAAAAGAACATTTAAGATTAAAACAATAAAAAAATTATCAAGAAGCTTCCTCGCATAAAGGGGGGCATGTTACGTTAAAAAAAGTGTTAGTTAATATTCATGCAGGATCAGTGCCTTTCATATTTTGTTTAGAAAGGAAAATCAGATATGATCTCATTTTTAAAAGGGTAGGCATTTAAAATAGTGTTTGAATATTCCATAATTGATCAAAACACGTACAATATGAACTGACAGTTCTAACCTATGCAAATCTTTCACGCAATTTCACATTTAGCTTAAAAATCTCAGTCGCTTCCATGGTTCACAGAAGCTCTTCCTCCGCCCAAAGCCCCTTCTGTGTTTTCCCAATAAACTTTGCACTGCTGTTAGACTCTTCCCATGATGCTGCAGTGTGTGTGTGTGTGTGTGTGTGTGTGGTGTGTGTGTTGTGGACACACACACCTGGACTTGGATCTTTGTATTTCTATTTGGCAATCGAAGTGTCTGGCAAATAGACAACAAATAGTGCTGAACTGAACCATGCATTTCTAAGATTCTCCTCATTTATTCGACACTGCAGAGATTGATTTCAACAAGAATAAGACACATTCGAGCAGACTTCGGACCTTCCCGGGAAGCAGAGCCCTCATGGAAATCCTGCCAAGCGACCGAGGCACCGGCTGCTCCGGCCGCCTTCAGAGGCTCCCATCGACAGGCTCCGCTCGACTACATTGGTCTGGACGGGAGAGCGAGAGGGGCGCTTGGGAGACGCCTTGCCCATCGGCGATAGATTAGTCAGGCCTCAGAAAGATGGCGTCCTCGGAACAGGCTGAGCAGCAGAACCAGGTATGGGGAGCGGGACTGCCCCGCCGCGGTGGCGGGGACCCCGGCTGGAGGGGGCACCAGGGGCGCGTCTGGGAGTCAGGTGGGGACCCCGAGCCTCCGAAACAGGAGCCCAGACTTCTTGTCCCCTTGCGAGACCCGCCCCTCCCCAGGTCCTCGGCGCCTGGCCCCTCCCTTGGTGACCCCTCTTTGACCACATTCCCGAGCCCGGACTCCCGGGCTCGGCGGCGCCCGCAGGACCCCACTTCCCACTTGCCGACTCCTGGCCTCTTACTTGAGCTTGGTGGGGACGGTGGCGGGACCCTCGAGAAGCCCCCAACCTTGAGCTTCAAAGGCCCTGGTTTGAGGAAGGGGGTGAGAGTCTCGGGCGTTCCCCGCTGCCCCGTCTGGGGAGGGGCCCGGCTCCATCAGGTTCCCACTGCCCCAGCCCTAGCCTCAGCCTCCCGGGGTGGCTCCACTGCCAGCCTCTGCGTCTTTAGTTACCTATTCTCTTTCCCGGCCAAGTTGGAGGGTAGGCGTGTAGTCGGACCCTCTCAGTGCGTGGGTAGGAAGGGGACTCAGTGTAACAACAGAGCCCACCACGCTTTTGGTGGAGGTGCCCTCTTTGCTTCCCAGAGTTGGGTTTTCTCGGCCAAGGGCTTTGCTCTAGCTTTTCTGCTACAGATTCAGCCCCGACATTGTAAATCACGGGAAATAATTCTGCCGATTCTGGCCTCCTCTCTGTCTGCAGTTCTGGAGTAAGGAGGGACCCTCCTTTCTTGTTCTCCCCCACCTAGCTTATTGAGATGCTGAGGCTCCTCAGAGTCTGGGCCCTCAAGGACCAGGGCTCATGCCTGCACGTGTGTCTGCTGTCAGGAAGCAGTGGATGCTAGAGGCGGAGAGGGGGTCCAAAGGTGGGGTGAGGTGAGAGAGAAGGGGGTAAGAGGTACCTTATGTTTGCTGTGTGTGACATTATGCATGGGATAAATCACCATTATGTCTTTTAATGCTCCCTGGGTCTTTATGAAGTACTGGGGCATAACTGCTGTTTCTCCCAAGTGGATCTGAGGATCTGTAACACACCCGTTAGTGTGTCTGGCAGAATCTGAATTTGAATCCAGGTGTGTGTGTGTGACTCCGCTAGTCAGCAGGTGTGTTTAAATTTAGTTAGGATTAGGCAGAGGAAGAAGAAAGTGTTTTCAACCTGGACTTCACCCCCTCACCTCCCTCAGACACCTGTAGGACTTTTCAGCTGCCTACTGATACTTTGCTTTTTTTCTAGGCAGAAGACCACTGCTTAGTGATTCTGACTGTTTTATTCTTCATCATAAGTCTTTTACAGGAATTGCATTCAGAGGAGTTGTGTGTTCCACAGACCAGCTTCCGTTAGCTATGTGAATGACTCAGAAAGAAGATGTCTGGATTGTAAATCACGGGGAATAACTCTGCTGACTCTGGCCTTCTCACTGTCTGCAGTTTGGGAGTGAGGAGGGACCCTCCTTTCTTGTTCTCCCCCACTTAGCTTGCCGAGATGCTGAGGCTCCTCAGAGTCTGGGTCTTTCTGAACTGTTAGGCATGCCCTCGAGCTGGAATTAAAGGGTGCCTTCAGTCCCTGATTCTTCTAGGACATATAATTTGAAAGTGCTGTGGAGAGTACTGAAAATCTTGGCACTGTGAGCCAGTGGTTCTGGAAGTTGACCTCTCTGTACACGTGGGAAGGATCTGAGGTCTTTTAAGGGGGCTTGGTCAGCATTTGTTTGGTTTTCAGTTCTGCTGCTCCTTTGCCCTCCTTTCCAAAGTTGGTAGAGATGGGATTGCGTCAGAATGCACTGGCAACTGGAGAAAATGTCAACTCTTTGTGCCAAATTCTGTCACTGACTAACAGAAAGTTTCATGTGCACACCTTTGAGGTGAAACAGCTCCTCTTCATTGCTTGTCATTTCATTTTCAAGTCCTGGTTGGGAACCTGGTTCCCATTTCTCCAGTCAAAGCAGAATGAAAGAACTGTGGGCATAATTCCCCCAAACCTGGTGTGTGTGTGAGAAACTCCGTGTTAAACCTGTAGAGCTGAGCCAGTGTTCTGCCTCAGAAAGTCTGTTAGTTGGCCTGGTGGCATTCTCTCTCATGTCGAAAGACTCAGGGTGAGTGACTAACCCTTTTTCCCTTGGAGATGCAATGTAGAGCAGAGGACAAACTGGCCTAGACGCCCAGCCCCGCTGCTTACTAGTATTGTGACCTTGGACAAGTTACTCCTGTGGTTTAGACCTGTCATCTGTAAAACAGGAATTAAACTAGCATGTCTCGCACAGGGTTGCTGTGTGAGGATTGAATAAGTCAACTTATTTTCAAACAGTGCCTGGCATCCTGTGTTATCTGCTGTTTGTTCCATAAACTCTGGATTTTCGCTCACAAGCTACACTTTTTCTTAGGCCCCCTTATAACACCTTTCGGGTTATGAATTTTCAAATGTTGACTGCCGGCTCACTAAAGTTCTTTGATTTGTCCTGAACTAATTTCTTTGAAATTTGGTGAAGGAACACCTTAAGTGTAGAGCTCATCATGGCTGTCCCTTATGACTAATAGATTTTCAAAATGATGTATATTCTTTTTAGTCTATTTTAAAGACCGTCTGTTGGAATTCCAATTATTTCTTCATATTCTTGTCCTTTTTTATTCCACATTACTGTTTTGTGTGGCCAACTTCTCAACTTCTAGTCTATATTGTTCTGGCCCACAGGAAGTGTTGCCCCAGTATCTCCATTTTTCCCACCAGCTTCTCTGTCCTCAGTGTTGAGCAGAGGCGTGGTTCAATCTGATTGTCTAAACAGTTATTGAATATCAAGTATTATTATCTTTTTTTAATAAGATTTATTTATGCATACAAGAACTGGGGTACAGGCCAGAGGTGTGGGGGTGAGAGGATTTACCAGAGACAGAGCGGGGAACAGAACCGGCAGATTGACTGAAATACACTGCTGAGGGGAGCAGTGGGCGGGTCAGAAGAGGTCTGCTGGCCCCATGGGTAGCTCCCTGGCCGGTATCGAACTCGTGCTGCAGAGGCTGCAGATAGCTTCATAGTTCTGTGCTTAACCCCTTGCGCCACCAGGGAGGCTTGGAGTATTATTATCTAATGTAGATTTCAGGTTTTACAGTTTATTGGATATGGATTTTGTATTGAGAAAACACAGGAGGAGGGGTGTTTGAAGAGGACAGTGAGGCTATTACGGTGGAGGGGCATGCAGACAGAATTGGGATTGAATTCCAGCACTCACCATTGAACTTGCCACTTCTCCCAGACTCAGTTTTCTCCTCTGTAAAATGGACGTAGTCGGAGCCCTCCTAGGGGGTTCCTGTGAGCGTCGACTGAAATCAAAGATGTTAAGAGCATCTGTGCGTAGTAAATGCTCAGTGGGTGTTAGTTTCCTTTTCCAAGTCACTACGTGCAATTTTGAAAGTCTGTTGAACTCTTAGAATAACAGTAGCTCAAACAAGATATTTTCCCCCCTCAATTTTTTTTTTTTTAAAGATTTATTTATTCATGCATACAAGAACCAGGGTATAGGCCAGATGCACGGGAGGGTGAGAGGATTCACCAGAGACGGAGAGGGAGGCAGAACAGGCAGAATGACCGAAATATACTGCTGAGGGGAGCAGCAGGCAAGACAGGAGAGGTCTGCCGCGCCATATGGGACCTTCTCCGGCCCGCTGGGATCAAACCTGCACTTTAGAGGCTGAGGACAGCTTCACAGGGCTGCGCTCAACTGCCTGTGCCACCAGGGGAGGGCCCCCCCCCAACTTTTTATTTTGAAAAATTCCCAACCTATAGAAAAGAGAAGTATAAAACTTCCAGAAGCGGGCCTCCCCGTTGGCGCAGCGGTTGAGCGCTGGGTTGCGAAGCTGCTCGCAGCCTCTGCAGCGCCGGTTCGATCCCCAGCTGCTCCCCGGTCACTGGAGGAGGGTCCCACATGGCGCGCAGACCTCTCCTGCCGCCCGCTGCTCCCCTCAGCAGTGTACTTCGGTCCTTCTGCCTGCTCTGCTCCCCGCTCTGGTGAATTCTGTCACCCTCCCGCGCTTCTGACTGTGCCCAGTGCTTGTATGTATCAATCAGTCAATCAATAAATTTAAAAAAAAAAAAAAAAACACTTTAAAAAAAAAAAAAAAAAACTTCCAGAAGCACTTCATGTGCTGAATTTGCTTTGTTCTGGTCTATATGTCTTGTGGGGGAAGGATTTGAAGTAAGTTATAAATATTGTGGTATTTCGGGCCTCCCCGGTGGCGCAGCGGTTGAGCGCTGGGTTGCGAAGCTGCCCGCAGCCTCTGCGGCGCCGGTTCGATCCCCGGCTGCTCCCCGGCCACGGAGGAGGGTCCCACATGGCGCGCAGACCTCTCCTGCCGCCCGCTGCTCCCCTCAGCAGTGTGCTTCGGTCCTTCTGCCTGCTCTGCTCCCCGCTCTGGCTCTAGTGAATTCTCTCACCCTCCCGCGCTTCTGACTGTACCCAGTGCATGTATAAACAAAAAAAAACAAAGAAGGAAAGAAAGAAAAGAAAAACATGCCTCTATATAAAAATAAAAATAAAAAAAAATACAAATAAAAAAAAATACATATAAAAAAAAAAAAAAAAAAAAATAAATATTGTGGTATTTCACTTGCCTCCCGTAAAAGTAAGATTATTCTCCTGCATACCAGAATAGCGTTGTCACACAAGAGGTTTAGTGTTGATCAAATAGTATTATTTAATAATACAGCCCACATTCAGATTTCCCGAGTAAAACAATCAGAATCCAATCAAGAAATAGGGATTGCATTGATTTGTCTCCTTAGTCTGCTTTAACCTAGAGTAATTCCCTAGTTTGAAAACATTTTTAAACAACTTTTTGCTCAAGTTTAACATGCACCCAGGAAGTACATGAATTAAGGGTTCAGCTTGGTGAATTTTCACAAAGTGAACACACTTGCGTAATGAATATTCAGGTCAAGAAATCAAATATTTCTCCAGCCTCAGGAGCCCCCCCTCATGTCCCTCCTGTCACTGTCCACCCCCCCCCCCAAGGTTGGATTGCTCCTCTCTAGACTTAAGATCCATAGACTAATTTGTCTGTCTTTAAGCTTTATGTAAACCGTCATAAAGTGTGTCCATTTTCTTTCAACACTGAGATTCACCTGTGGTGTGGACAGTGGCAGTTCGTCACCAGTGCTGGGTGCAGTGGTTATAGTGGATGGACACACTGGCCATTGGTTTGTTGTTAAACCTCTCAGTGCGCCTTAGGCGGCTCCACCCTCCAGGTTATCACAGTCAGTGCTGTGTGGAAACCCCCACCTGTCAGTGCTCGAGCGTTTCTCTGCTGTGTTCCGCACGGTCCACTCTGAAGTTGTCTCATTTGTTTCCTCATGCCTAGATCCAGGCTAGCGTATTTTCCAGAATACTGTGAGGTGGTATTGTGTCCTCGGTGGTGCACCTTGGGAAGGCGGGGGATACCAGTTTGTCCCATGAGCGAGGATGTTTGCTAGCTTGGCTAAGGCGGGGTCTGGAAGATTTCTCCATTGTCAAGAGAACTTGTTCTAAACTAGTGGCTTTCTTTGCAACTTTGCTAATATTTTTAATACTTTAGATATAGTATCTCATTGCGTGACAAATTCCTTGTGCACAAAATGTCACTGTAACATACCAGAAGGTGCATTGTTGCCATTTTCACAAGTTTTGGGTCAAATGTATAAGCCTGTCTAGCCACCACAGTCATGAAATCAGTATAACTCCAGAGTCCCCTGGTGCTGCGCCCTTGAGAACGGCGTTTGGCCTCAGGAAACTGAACCACTTTCTAGCACTACAGCTTGCATTTGTCTTCCTAGAAATTTGTAGGAATTCATCGTGCGTGTATTCTGCTGTCTTGTTTCTTTTGCTCAGAATGTTTGTGAAATTCGTCTGTGTTGCTGTGTGTGTCAGTGATTTATTTTTGTTAGTGAATAGTAGTGTATTGCGTGGCTAAGGCACAGTTGTCTATCTGTTCACCAGTTGATGACATTTAAGTTATTGCTGCATGACACTATTATCGCAGATTTAGAAGCGTAAAACAACACATTTTCTGTCTCATGGTTTCTGCGGGTCGGGAGTCAGGACACCGTTTGGAGCGCTTCTAGCTCTTGCCGGCAGTTCCCCATGCACTGTGGCCTGAGGAGCTCAGCTTACCCCGGCCTTCCGCCAGAGACCAGCCTTTTTTTTGCCACATGGGTCTTCCCAACGCGGCCTCAACTCGCTTCCTCAGAACGAGCTAGGAGAGTGCCTTAGCAAAAGGGACATTCAATGTATGGATCATAACACAGGCGTGCAGTCACCTGGATCCTGCCTCTTCCTCATGCGCTGTGGGCCAGAAGTAGTCATGGAGTAGCTCACACTCAGGGCCAGCACGAGGTCATGGATACAGCTCTCAGGATCCTAGGAGTTACCCACACGAATGCTTCTAGTTTGAGGCCCTACCAGTGTGTGCGTGCATGCATGCGTGTGTGTGTGTGTGCGCACACACATGCGCGAGGACATATGTTTTCATTTTCCTTGGTAAGCACCTGTGTGTGGAATTGCAGGGCAAGTGTGCATTTAGCTTTTGTAAATTGCCAAAGACTAATAACGTTGAGCATCTTTTCACGCGCTTGTTGGGAGAGGCAGAGGTTTTTACTCCCCGCATATGGATGTCAGTTGTTCCATGATTATTATGAGCAGATTGCGCTTTCTCCATTGAATTCCTTGCCAACTTTTAAATATGTGTATACTTAGGTCAGTTTCCAGACTGTTCTCTTTTATTGATCTGTATGTCTATCCTAATGCAAATGAATTGTGCAGCTTTTTTTTTTTTTTTTTAAAGATTTATTTATTTATTTATACAAGCACTGGGTACAGTCGGAAGTGCGGGAGGGTGAGAGAATTCACCAGAGCCAGAGCGGGGAACAGAACAGGCAGACGGACGGACGGACGGAGGACACTGCTGAGGGGAGCAGCGGGCACCGCAGGAGAGGTCTGTCGCACCATGTGGGACCCTTGCCTGTGGCCGGGGATTGAACCGGGCGCTGCAGAGGCTGCAGGCAGCTTCGCAGCCCAGTGCTCAACCGCTGCGCCACCAGGGTTGGCCCGAATTGTGCAGCTTTATAGCAGACCTTGAAATGAACTAGAGTAGTCTCTGATTTTATTCTTTTTCGCAGTTGATTTAGCACTGGTCATTGCATCTCTATATACATATTAGACTCAGTTTATCAATTCTTAGCAAAAAACTTGCTGGGACTTTTTTGGGATTGTGTGGAATCTATAGATTGATTTGTGGGAGAACTGGTATCTTAACAATGATCTTCTAATTCATCCATGTGGTGTATATTTCTATGTAGGTCTTTGATTTTTCTCAGTAGTGTTTTGTAGTTTTAAGTGTGTAGTCAGCACACATTCTGTTAAATTTCTCTCTAAATACTTCTTATTTTCACCTGCTGTCATATTTATCAATTATGCTTATTATTTATTTTAAAAAGGAAAAACATGTTTTTTTTAAAGATTTTATTTCTTTTTGTGTAAAAGAACTGGGGTGCAGGCGCGAGGGGTGAGAGTATTCACCAGAGATAGAGTGGGGAGCAGAACAGGCAGATTTACTGAAATACACTGCTGAGGGGAGCAGCGGGCAAAACAGGAGAAGTTTGCCTCTCTATGTGGCATAGCGCCCTGGCTGAGGATTGAATTCAGGCCATCAAGGCATAGCGCTGAGGCTTAACGGTAGGCCACCAGGGAGGCCCTTTTTTTTTTATTATTTTTTTAATTTTTATTTTTTAAAGATTTATTTATTTATACCAAGAACTGGGGTACAGGTCAGAGGCATGGGAGGGTGAGAGGATTCACCAGAGACAGCGGGGAGCAGAACAGGCAGATGGACCAAAGACACTGCGGAGGGGAGCAGCGGGCGAGGCAGGAGAGGTCTGCCACGCCATGTGGGTTTCTCCCTGGCCGGCCGGGAATCGAACCCATGCAGCAGAGGCTGCGGACAGCTTCACAGTGCAGCGCTCAACCCGCTGCGCCACCGGGGAGGCCCTATTTGTTTTATTTTTAATTGTTCATTGTCAGAAATAAAATTATGTTTTGTCTCTTGGCCTTGTATCTGCAACCTTGTTAAGCTCACAATTCTGTTTATGTCTTTTGTAGACTCTTCTGATTTGCGGATGATGGTGTCATCTGCAGATAAAGACAACTTCTTGTCTTCCTACTCATGCCTTTTATTTTTCTTGCTTTATTGCTCTGTCCAGGACTTTGAGTCCAGTGTTAAAGGGAATATTGAGGTAGGTGTTCTTGCCTTATCCCTTGTGCTAGGAGAAATGCTTTCAGTCTTTCAGGACATTTAAATATGTTGTCTATAGAATTTTTTGGAAGTGCCCTTTATCAAGTAGAGGAGATGTAGCTTTTAATTTTCTGAGGGTTTTTTGTTGTTGTTGTTTAATCATATGTGTTTTGAATGTTCAGGTGCTCTTTTTCTGTAGAGTTCATCCCACTCTTGTCCTCCTTTATTTTGTTAACATGATTATTTATGTTGATTGATTTTTTCAAATGTTAAACCCATCTTGGCATTTGTTGGATAAATTCCATTTGGTGAGGATGTATTATCCTTTTTCTATATTGCTGGATTTGTTTTGTCAATATTTTGTTAAGGATTTTTACATTTATGTTTATGAGGGATATTGATTTATAGGTGTGTGTGTGTGTGAGTGTGTGAGTGTGTCAGTGTCAGAGAGAGAGAGCGCGCATGCGCGAGCGAGCAAGTTGCTTAGTTTTGGTATCACGGTACCAGCTGACCTCAGGACAAGTTGGGAAATTTTACCTTTTTTGTTTTTTACTGAAAGTTTGTATAAGACCTAGAATTTCCTTTAAAATTTTTAATTTTGCAAGTACTTTTTAACCTAAGTCTTTAAAAATTATGTTTTAAGTTAACTATATATTTAAAAAATAGATATGTACTATTAAGCTCATTTTTTTTTCCTAGGGTCAATTTTGATATATTGCATCTCAAGGTATTTGCTATTATTTCAGCTGTCAAATTTGTTGTTTTAAGGTTTTTCATCATAACCTTGTTATCTTTTAAATGTCTGTAGTACGTGCAGTGATGTCCCCTTTTTTATTCCTACTGTTGGAAGTTAGTGTTTTATACTCATCAATCTAGCCTGGAGGGTTATCAGCCTTAATACTCTTTTCAATAAAACCAACTTTCATTTCATTGATTTTCCTCTATGGTATATGCCTTTTAATTGATTTCTATTATTTACCTTGGGTTTCATTTACTCTCATTTTCAGAAAAGCTGCTTTTCTTAAGTCCATAGTTAAAACCCTTCCTCCCGCAGCGCTGCTCTAGCTGCAGGCCACAAGTGAGGTCCTTTGTTTTCATTTCCTTCACTTCACAGTCTTTTCTCATTTCCTCTGTGCTTTCACCCATAGATTATTTAGAAGTTTGTTAATTTCCCAACATTTGAGGCTTTTCCAGATTTTTTCTATTATTGGGTTCTAGTTTTATCCTGTTGTGATCAGAGAGTTCAAATATAGATTCTTTATTTGTATTTGTTTCATACGCTATATGATTTCAGATCTTTTAAATTTGAGATTTGTTTTATAATCCTTGCTGATTCTCCTTATGACTGTGAGAGAACATGAGATGTGCTGTTGCTGGGCAGTCCTCAGTGTTGGTTAGGCCATGCCAATGATGGTATTGCTTAGGTCTTCTATTTTATTTTATATTTTTCAAAGATTTATTTATGCATACAAGAGCTGGGGTACAGGCCAGAGGTGTGGGGAGCCAGAGGATTCACTAGACACAGAGTGGGGAACGGAACAGGCAGATTGACTGAAATACAGTGCTGAGGGGAGCAGCGGGGAGACAGGAGAGGTCTGCTACACCATGTGGGTCAGCTCCCCGGCTGAGCATGGAACTCAGGGTGCAGAGGCTCTGGACAGCTTCACAGGTTGTGTCCTAACCCCTTGCGCCACCAGGGAGGCCCTGAAGTGCTTTTTGTGTTTGTGTAATATTGAGTTTGTTGAATTTCTGAGTTTGTAATTTTCATCAAACTTGGAAAATTTACCATCACTGTTTTTTCAAATTGTGTATATTTGGTATTTTTTTCTCTCTGTCCTTCATTTTGATCAGTTTCTATTGCTGTGTCTTCCAGTGCACGCACTTACTTTTGGTGTGCAGTATGGAACCTGCTGTTATTCCCATTCAGTGAAATTTTTTGTCTCTACGAATATTTTTATTTCTCGAAGTTCTTTCTTTTTATGCTTTTCTTTTCTCTCCTTACTATGATCATGAATTCCTTTAAGTTTTTGAATAAAGTTGTAGGACTTGTTTTAACGTTCTTATCTGCTCATCATTTCTTCTAATTTTTCTTCTTCTGGGCCACACTTTCCTACTTCTTGACATATGTTGAGAATTTTGATTGGATGCTGTGAATTTTACATTGTTGAGGGTGTGGATTTTGTGATCTGTCTTTATTTTTTATTTTTTATTTTTTTTTAATAGAGGCATGTTTTATTTATTTATTTGTTTGTTTGTTTGTTTTGTTTATACATGCACTGGGTACAGTCAGAAGCGCGGGAGGGTGAGAGAATTCACCAGAGCCAGAGCGGGGAGCAGAGCAGGCAGAAGGACCGAAGTACACTGCTGAGGGGAGCAGCGGGCGGCAGGAGAGGTCTGCGCGCCATGTGGGACCCTCCTCCGGTGGCCGGGGAGCAGCCGGGGATCAAACCGTCGCTGCAGAGGCCGAGGGCAGCTTCGCAACCCAGCGCTCAACCACTGCGCCACCGGGGAGGCCCTGTGATCTGTCTTTAAAGAGTATTGAGCTATAGCCTGGTGGGTTGTTAAGCTACTTTTTTTTTTTTTTAAAAAAAGATTTATTCATACAAGAACCGGGATACAGGCTAGATATGTGGGAGGGTGAGAGGATTCACCAGAGACAGAGCAGGAAACAGAACAGGCAGACTGATGAAAAACATTGCTGAGGGGAGCAGAGGGCGAGACAGGAGGGGTCTGCTGCGCCATGTGGGATTCTTTCTGGCTGGCCAGGATTGAACCAATGTTGCAGAGGCCGTGGACAGCTTCACAGTGTGGTGCTCAACTGCCTGTGCCACCAGGAAGGCCCCTTAAGCTACTTTTGATTCATTTTGATTCTTTCAGTCCTGTTTTCAGACTTTGTTAGGATAGATGTAGGGTGGCCTTTACTCTGCAATAAACTGTCAAAGGGGGGGAGTCTGTCCCCCCCAGCACAGCTAGGTGGAATGGCCTACATTCTCCAAGGGTCCTGTTGTTGCAGGACATTTGGCCTCTCAGGCTTCTAAATGCCAGTGAGATTCCCTGGCCTGGGTAACAGCCAGAAACACCTCCCAGTGCCCCCGGGGGGGTGGGGGGTGGTCCTGGCCAGCGTTGAGAGCCACTGGGCCACAGTTTGGCTCTGTGGTTAGGCCAGGTTTGTGTTAGGGTGAAGGTGGAATGTCCCAGGGAAAGACACTGGTCGGTCTTCTGCCTGCTTCATTTGGGCTCATGTTTTAATTAAAGAAATTAATTAAATACTTGTGGAGTGCCAGCGATATCCCAGGTGCTGAAGACTGGTCTTCAGTAGGATGGTAAAATACCTTCCAGGAGCTTAACATCTAGTGGGGAGAGAGAGGCAATGAGCTATTAACCCGGGAGCGAATGTCCCTCAGAGCGAATGTTTATCAGAAATAAACATGGAGAGGAGTGAGGACGAAGGTGATTTTGGTCATCAAGAAACAGTTTTCTAAGCAGGAAATGGGGGACGGTTCATTTTAGACTGCAGATATTTCAGCATGTGCTACAGAATCATCTAGAATGTAATCAGTGTTGGGCAATTCCTGACTTGCGCATGAGGTCTGGCGCACTGATGAGGGCTGGCTGACCCCAGACTGCTCGGTGAGCGGGTCACCGTGTGAGAAACGCCTGCTGCTGCTTAGCAGGCCTGAGGTGGAGCTCGGTGCTCTCACTTGGGTGTGCTGTGGCCCAGCAGGCTCTGGGAAGCCAAGACTTAAAGACTTTGGAGAGTCTGGCAGTTTAAATATTCCTTGTAGGGGTGCGTACACGCAGGTGTGCTTCTTACACGCTTGGGCTATGCAGAAGGAACCAGCGCTAGTGGCTGGTCCCCCCAGCAACAGGGGGCTGAGTGTTGGGATGACAGAGAAGATTCCTTTTTATTTTTAATTAAATTTTTTTTTTCAAGTAGAGTACACTGATATGGCTCTAAGTTTAAAAAGGCACCACAGGGCATATGATGGAGGAGCTGTCTTTGGCACTTTTTACTGTTTAAAGTTTTCCCTCTGGCAAATATTAGCTATTCAAGAGATGAACTAATTACAAGGGGAGTTCCTTGGTGAGGATGATTCACAGTGATTAGTTGTATTTCAGAAAGCAAGTTTGGGGTTAAGTCAGGAGACTTCCTGAATGTTAGAGCTGTTTGCATTCGTTTGTTTCATCTAATAAAAACACCCCACGTTATTATTTGTGGGGTACCATTTTGGTGCTTAATGAAATGTGGTCCGGTTCAGATCCTGAGGGAGCCAGCTGCCGGTTGAGCCAACGTGGGCAAGTTTGGAGCCCCTCTTGCCTCAGTTTACTCGCAAGAGCTAAAGGACAAAATAAATGCGCTTAGTATTTACCGAAAAGAGTGAAGGGAGTCCTCAGGAGGACAGTGCACCGACAGGCCATCGGGGTGACTTAGAACCAAAGCTCCTCTCTTTGCTGCCCCTTCTTTCTTTCATTCAGCAAGTGGCTGTGGAAGGCCTGCTCTGTGTGGGCGCTGCAGCAAGCACGTATCTGCTCCTGTGGGGTTTCTAACTGGGGCTTACCTCAGGCAGATACAGCACACAAGTAAAATTGCAGTCCTGCTCAGGCTTGAAGGAGAGCGGTGCGGTGCTAGTGTCTGACGGCTGTTGTGGGTGGTGGGTGGCGGAGGGATGCTCCCCTGAGGAAGGGGCTTAGCTGAGATCTGATGGGAGCTGCACATGGAAGTGCAGAGTCCTGTTGTCAGAGGAAGCAAAGGCAAGCGTGGCAGTGGGGGAGTAGCTGGGGAATGTGGTGCCACAGAACACTGAGATGTAGTCAGAGGAGAGGCAAGGTCTTGCAGGCCACGCCTGGGGATGTTTTTCTCTTTTAGGATTCTTATTGTTGTTTTCTGGGGTGGGGTAGGTGGGGGCTGAGATGATCGGATTACCATTTTGAAATGATAGTCTGCTTGCAGTGAGGAAAAGGAACTGGAAGAGTGCCAGTGCGGATGCGGGAGTGCCAGCGTGGATGCGGGAGCACCGACTGGAAGGCTATTGCAGTGGTCCAGGCAGGAGATTGTGAACACTTGGTCTCAAGTGGTGGCAACAGAGATGGGGAGAAGTGGGCGGTGGGCTGCCGCTGTGGCTCTTCGGGAGAGGATGTTGGCAGGACTTGATAGTGAGTTAGCTCTGGCGCATGATGGAGAAGGAGCTTTGGATTCTAGTTTGCATATTTTGGTGGCAGGTTGTGCTGGCCACTCTGGCAGGAGGCCTGCACTGTGGCCGAGGGAGAGGGTTATGACTCTGCCGCGCGACTTGTTCGGTCCAGTGGAGGCAGGAGGGCTGTGGGACGTAGAACTCAGAGAGGTCTGGGCTGGAGATCTGAGCGCATGAGCTGCTTGATGCCTGGAGCTCGGGAGGACAGGTGGTGGGGGAGTGAGGGTGGGGGACCCTACGCAGATTACCCCGAGACTTTCCAGTGATTTTCATGCTGGCTGACCTTGTCCCAGTACAAGAAGAGGCTCTTGAGACGGCACCCAGAGTGACAAGGTAGAGTCCTTCTCGCAGAGTCCTTGCCACTGTGGTCTTGCCCAGTTCTGTGGTGGCCAGTGGGTGTGAGGAAGTCTTTGGGCAGCCTCAGTGGACCGGACCGGTTTCTTGGCCACCTCCGTTCTTTTTGGTCGGAGGCCGGGCACTTGCTGCCGGGACTGGCTGGAAGGAGAGTGGAGTCTGGTCCTGGATCCACAGACTAGCTGCACTTGTCTGGATATTATCTGTAGATAATTGGAAATTGACTTGAATGTCAGTGAACTGATCATAACTCTCACTCCTGGTTTCATTCTTCTGGAGATTTGTAAATTTCTTCTGAGTCTGCCTGTCTCTGTGTCTCTTCCCTTCTCCGAGTTTTGTCAGATAACCCACAGCTGAAGGCCAGTGTGAGCAGGAGGGGAGGTCGCGGTTGGGGAGCAGAGCTGGGGGTGTGGTGCCATGGGTGCCACGCTGCCTGTCGTCCTGTCACTTCCCACAGGGGCTTAAGCCTGGCTCTCTTATTGCCGGGACTGGTCGCCAAGGTGACTGGTGACAGAGGAGCCCTTCTCTTTCACCCACTTCCTGGCCCCAAATAGATGCCTGGAGAATCCCGAGTGTGGGTGCTGGGGGCCCCCTTGTGGCTGCATCTGTGTCTCCACTCTGGCTCTGCTCTCCTTGTTGGAAAGGCAGCATCTCCCCCACTTTGTCAAGCCTCTCCTCTGGACCCCGGCGCCTGTCGTGGGGGTTTTGTGATGGTCCGCAGCCCCTGCCGCTCGGCTGCGCAGGTGGGGCCTGCTCCAGCTGCCTCCTCGAGGAGTTCTGACCCGGAACCCAGAGTCTTTTCCTGGCCACTGCTGAGCTCAGCCTTCGCTGCCTCTTCCAGGTGGCCCGCATGGACCCGCCGCGCGGTGAACAGCGAGAAGCACGTGAGGGGTGTTTGGGGGTGGCGCCGAGGAGACGGCTTGGCGCCTGCTGTCCAGTGGGTGGCGCTGTGATCTTACTTTTGCTTCTGTTTCTCCTGCAGCCAAGCTCTGCTCCAGGAAGTGACAATGTGGTGCCTCGAGAGCCGCTGGTAAGTACCCAAGATCTATGGTGGCATTTTCTAGTAATCGAAATGCTCTGTGAGTGTAAGAAACCTGGTGGCCCTGTCGTTTCACGTCAGTTACGTCCCTTTAAAAGTCGGTGCTGTGCGGAGCCTGAGCTCCCCGGTGACTTCAGGCTGCTCTTCCAGCATGTGGGGGATTAGTGAGCTCTCTGCTGAGTAAAGCCTGGTCTTTTCTGGAACTGAAAGATCCACCCCATTTAGTTTGTTCTTGATTAATAGTAATTAGTCAGAGGCCTGAAGCCTTTGCAGGCTGAGCTGGAGGGAGGAGGTTGCTGGGCCTGACCAACTTGCTTGTCCGTTGTCTGCCTAGCCATCCTCTGCCCCTGGGGGAGCGCGCCTCAGGTGGCCTTTGAAGAGCAGGTGGAGGAGGGGGTTCTGTTTTCGTCAGGTCCATAAAGGAGGTTTGGCCTGTGCCACCAGTGGCGCCTACTGGTCCTGCGGTGGGGCAGAGGCCAGTGCAGGCCTGGAGGCAGTCTTCTCCACACGGGCTTCTGCTCTGAGGGCTGAGCTGGGCTCCCTGGCCTCCCGCCTCGTTTCCTCTGGGCTGCATTTCAGGGCCTGCTGTAAGGGCTGTTTGTTGGCTGGGTCGAAGGGCCTGTCTGCGTGCATCAGATACATTTTGTGGAGGGACCAGCTCTCAGCAGAACTTCCAGGCTCGTTCTTCCTTGGGGTGCCACAGCAGGCCGAGGGGTGCACTGCCGGGCTTGGGTGTCAGGGGTCCATAGTTTCACCTGTCTGCCTTCCTTTCCTCCTGGAAGTAGTGGAGGAGGTGACGTGAGAGCCTCAGCTGGTATGAGCAAGTTCAGGTTCTAGCCTTCCCAAAGCAGAGGTTTGCTGGACTTGGCTGAGCTGTAGAAAGATGGGGCGCTCCTAGCCTGGCTGGCCCGTTTCGGGGGCTGTGCTGTGCTGTTATTCACGTCCCCTGCCAGGACCACCTACTGCTCATCCCCACCACTCCCCACTGGGACTTCATTTCTCTCTCTCGGTCTTGCCTGGGCTCTTCCTTAAGCTCATAGCGGCGTGAGCACTGCAGGAGGCATCGCCTTTCCAGTCCCTTCCATGGGGAGCGCGAGTGTTTCCCGGGGAATGCCCCCACGCCCCTCAGGCTGGGGTTGGCGCTGGTTTTGGACTAAACTCCTTTATTTCCTCAGTCTCTTTTTAAATGTCGGTTTACTCATTCCGAGATTCGCTCCCAGGACTCGATCTGGTCAACTCTCAGGGGTCCCCTGAGCAGTGAGCCTGGCGGTTGCAGCCTGGCTGATTTCTGGGTGTCTGGAGCCCTGCAGACCCCTTGCTGCTGTTTCTGGACACTGCTCGTTCCCTGCTGCCCTGCGCAGCTGCTTGTTGGTGGGTTGTATTTTTATTTCTTTCTTTTCTGGGAGGCCCTGAGCAGTCTTCAAACCCTAGTAGTCCAGAGTTCAGACTCCTTCTCTCCAGGCCAACTCTACAATTACCTTATATTTAATTAATATTTTTTCCCCTCTTTACGTACTTGCTGCATAATTGCTCAGAGGAAAGAAAACACACAGCAGCAATTTATATATATATAAAAAAACAATAATTAAAAAAAACCCCGAAATAAACTCCCATCTCATTTGGGCTGATCCTGTGAGTTGGGTAATTAGGGCCCTATTAAAAGGTAGACCCTCTCTCCTTCCCTTCTTTTTTTTTTTATTAATTTTTTTATATTAAACTCCCACAGTCTCTCAGTCATGGCCTTATTGCTTTTGGCCAACTATTTGCAGCAGCCTGATTAAATGAGGCACCAGCCGAGTCCTGTGGTCTTGTGTGAGCTACTTCGGCCTTTTGGGAGCGGCGGAGGGAGGGTGCCGGACAGAGGAGCCTGCCGGGGCCAGCGAGGGCTCGTGTGGCAAGAGGAGCTGTAGTGCAGGGGCGGCAGGCTGGGTGAGAGTCACGAGGTGCTGCAGACAGGGGCTGGTCCCCCCACCCGAGGAAAGCCTCATAGTGCTTAGCCCAAGTCACCCTTCCCCCGGGGGTGGCTTCTCAGGTGGGGTGCCTAACTGCTGGGGAGGAGCAGATATTGGAAAAATAAAACTAAGACGCTTTCTCAAATAATTCTTGAGAATTAATTTTTTTCTTTTTTTTTTTAGATTTAAAAAAAATTGGGCCTCCCCGGTGGCGCAGCGGTTGAGCGCTGGGTTGCGAAGCTGCCCGCGACCTCTGCGGTGCCGGTTCGATCCCCGGCTGCTCCCCGGCCACCTGAGGAGGGTCCCACATGGCGCGCAGACCTCTCCTGCCGCCCGCTGCTCCCCTCAGCAGTGTACTTCAGTCCTTCTGCCTGCTCTGCTCCCCACTCTGGCTCTGGTGAATTCTCTCACCCTCCCGCGCTTCTGACTGTACCCCGTGCATGTATAAACAAACAAATAAATAAATAAATAAAAAAACATGCCTCTAAATAAAAAAAAAATTAAAAAAAATAGATTTAAAAAAATTTATTTATACAGGAACTGGGGTACAGGTGAGAGGCGTGGGAGAGTGAGAGTATTCGCCAGAGACAGAGCGGGGAGCAGAACAGGCAGATGGACCTAAGACACTGCTGAGGGGAGCAGCAGAGAGACAGGAGAGGTCTGCCGCGCCATGTGGGTTGCTCCCTGGCCGGCCGGGGATCGAACAGGCCGGGAATCGAACTGGCTTCACAGCGCTGCGCTCAACACGCTTTGCCACCGGGGAGGCCTGGAATTAATTCTTAATTTATATGTTTTACTTGGGGAGGAAAAGGCATTTGTACCCATGAAACACAAGGCTGTACCTACCTTTAGCAGAGAACTGAATCCCCAGGGAGCGAGTCTCTTCATTCAGAGAAGGCCAGCTGGGGGGTGAGGGGGAGGCTGGGGAGCACTTCTGGGTGGTTAGTGTGAAACTTGAAGCCAAGTCTTGGGGAGCATAGATTCCTGTGTTGGGGGAACACCCTGTCAAATTTTGGCTTTGTTTTTTAATTGAGTAGGTATTTTCCATAAAACTCCTTGGCGGAAGCCGCCTGTTTTCTCCACGGAAAGGGCTAAGCATGGCTTGCTGAAGGCAGATCTTACTGTGTCCAGACCTGGACGACCACTTTGGCGTAGTTTTTCCCCTTTATTAAAAAAATAAGTTAGGACAGAAGAGGCTCCATTGAGTCTTTAGTTTGGTGCAAATGACATCGCCAGGTGACTGGATTTGGGGTCTGCTTTATTGTCTGGCTCTGTTTGCTGGGAAGGTGGGCCCGATTTTCATTTCTGTCTTCTGTACCATTTAAAGACTGTGACTCTTGTGAGAAGTAGTGTGTGGAAATCTAAACCTCATGCTGTGTTGCGAGTCATCCTCTCCTCTCCCTCCACCCAAGCAGTGACTATGCTGCCCCTTCAACCCGCCTCCCCTCCCTACCAAAAAACCAGCCCAGCCACCCTGACGATATCAACGGGCTGGTTGCTCTGACTGTCATAACGCCCGCAGGGCTGGAGATGGTGAATAGGCCGGTCTTGGTCAATTCTGTAAACTCCCAGCGGATGTTCTGGTTGTTATTGACAAAACTCTTTGCCAGAGTGAAAAGGCTGGTCACCCCTCCTCCTTTCTACTGTCTTCGCTGAGCTTTGCCTCCTAGGACAGCCTTCCGGAGTCCTGATGGGTTCGGAACCTTCTGTAGATTTCCTGTAGACCCACGTATTCTCGGCACCTGTGTGGGTGCCCAAGGCCCTGGCTAGGTCCTGCCTAGTCTCCAGGTCTGAGAATGGGTAGACGATTGTCTTCGGGGAGTGACTTCGTTCATGTCTTGCTTGGATGCTGAAGCTGGTTCAGTAACTTTCTGAGGTTCCCTATAGTCCTGTGATCTTCGGTGATTTGAAGTAAGCCATAAGTAAGGTTTCGTTTACACACCTGCCCGCTTGTTTCAACACAGCCAGTGCCTCACCTCAGTGTTCAGCAGGACCATCGCTCGCCTACGTTAGTTATGCAGCTCCCGTGGGTTTTGGCTAAACTCGAATTTCTGCTTTGTGCTCTCGGGCTTCAAGTTCTTCCTGGCGGATGAGTCTTTGGCCACCCTCTTTTCTTCTCTGTGTGGGTAGAGGGTTTGGTTTTGTTTCCATCTTTTTCCCCTTATCCAACCACCAAAATATTTCCCAACTATAATAAATGTGTTTTTATCAATGATCATAGAAAGTCCACTTTGTGTTTCCTTGGATGAACATTATCAGGATGCCGAGTCCTTAAAGGTAGGGGGCTCTGTGCTTGTAGACCCCGGGTGTGTCTTCGGGGTATTGCCCTCCAAACACAGAGGTACAGTCTTCCCCCCACAGCCAAGTTTCACTTGCCCTGGCTTTAGTTACCTGGTCGACCGAGGTCTGGAAATACTATGTACTCTAAGATGTTTGGAAAAACGCCACCCTCGCGGAGGCCAGTTGCAGGTATTGTGACACCCGCTCCATCTTATTATTGGTTATTGCCTCCCTGGGTTATTGTCACTCTCTCATGGTGCCTAAGGGCACATCACATCATCGTAGGTCATAGTCCACCTGGGGCTTAGAATCTATTCCCTGCTGATCGGGGGCTCCTGTATCTTGGGGTTCCCCCTGCAGCCAAAATGGCACCTTGCCCAGGGGCTTCTACGTCACGTGTTTGATCTCAGTCCTTCTGGGGACCTTTTACCTAACGCTTGGGACACCTAAGATTTTCTCTCTGGTTTTTAAACCAGTTAGCCAGAGGATGGTCATCAGAAGGCCATTGACGCCCGGGTGGCTCGGGAGCTGGTCTGTGAGCCGCTGTGCTTGCTGCCTGTCTCCTGAGCCCCACTGCCTGTGCCTTGGCTCGCTGCTTCCTGCCTGTGTCCTTTGTGGCTTCAGTGCAGGGGTGCACTTGCTGGGGGTTCGCTGGGATGGGGTTCTCATGTGTTTTTGCTCAGTAGAACACTTCTGAATGGTAATATTTACAGGCTCAGCTTACTGTCTCGTACGCTCATGCACGTGTGTCTAGTCTGTGTGCTTCTGTAAGCTTGGAACACGCACCTGCCTTTAAAATTCAAAGCATTTGAGCCTCCCCAGTGGCGCAGCGTGTTGAGCGCAGTGCTCTGACGCCGGTTCGATTCCCGGCCTGTTTGATCCCCAGCCAGCCAGGTAGCAACCCACATGGTGTGGCAGACCTCTCCTGCCTTGCCCGCTGCTCCCCTCAGCAGTGTCTTAGGTCCACCTGCCTGTTCTGCTCCCCGCTCTGTCTCTGGTGAATTTTCTCACCCTCCCGTGCCTCTGACCTGTACCCCAGTTCTTGTATAAATAAATCTTTAAAAAAAAAATTCAAAGCATTTGGTGGATAAATAAAATTGCTTTTTATATCATAGTCATGAAAGTGCTTCACGAGCACATGGGTCAGGTAACCAGCCATGTAGAAATTGGGGGAAATTGTCATTTTTCTAGGAAAACTAAATAAGTACGCTTACTCTCGCTCTCAGGCACCAAGTGTTGTGATTGAACAACGCGGCGGCCACCGGTGGCTGTGGCTGTGACGGTGACGGAGGCAGCTCTGCGGGGGCTGTTGCTTCCACCCCTTTCCCGCTCAGGCACATTTGCTGGGTGCAGAAGAGCAGGAGTGACACCTAAATCTGCCGTTTATTTCTCTGTGAAAAGTGAATCATCTGCAGATTTGGCCCTTAAACTGTTTGTTACTGGCAGCGTGACTTGGGGTACCCCCCAACAATTGCTGCTGAGAAACGGGGACCGGAATCAAGTGTCAGTATTCGAGGGTGGGGTTCTGACGGTGACATTGTCATGTGACCAAAGTGGGGGCTTCCCCTCTTCCACCCCCTCTCATCAGCCGTGGGAAACCTTTGGAAAAGAACCTTTGCCCTTTTGACATGGACCATCCGTGCGGGGAAGGTGCTGCGGTCCGCCGTCTGCACCCGGGAGGGAGGCCGAGCTGGATGAGCCTGAGCAGGGCCCTTCTGTCTCTGGGTGGCTTCTCTGTAATCTCTCGGCCACTTACTGATTTTGAAATTACTGCCTCTTCCTACTCCGTCCTTCCTATTACAGACTGCAGAGGTTTATTGAATAGACGGGGCGGTGCCCTTTGAGTTCTTTCCTCTTTCAGGTAAATGAAGAGGTGGTTTTTCAGTTTTCAGGTATCCTTTTACAAATAATTATTAGATGGATCGAAACTCTGAGGAGTAATAATTAGAGAAGTGGAATTTGAAATAGTCACTCAGCTTTGTTTATGCTTTGGGCTCCTGCCTTTCAGAGCGAGCCGTCGCGCTTGTGATCAGAGGCGCTGGCGGACCCGAGCAGCCCGCGTCCTGCTTTTGCAGACGTGGGAACTGAGGACCCCAGCTCATGCACGCACGGATGGGGGTGTCAGTGGTTAATCCGGTCGCCGGCACCATCCCTTCAAGAGAAGAGGTGCTTCTGCCCCCCTGCCCGCTGGCCCCCCGCCCCGGCGTGCCAGGAGGTGCCCGCCCGACTCTGCTCGGCTCTCTCTGGGGCTGGGCCTTCGGAAAGGCTTTTCTTTGGTTCTAAATTGATCTTTATCTTATTTGAAAGAATTTGCACTTAAGAGTCTTTTAAAGGGTGACCTAAAGGAGATGAGTATTCCGTGTGACCAACTCGGGGAGTCCCCTCCAGTCCCCAGCGTGGGAACCACCCCCCGGCAGGCACGCCGGGCTTCGGACAGCGAGTGTCCTCCACGACCCCGGATCACGTCAGCTTGAAATGTTTCAGCCCGTTGTCAGGCCGGCCAATTTGAAAAATAGGATCTTGTAGCCCATCGCACTCCCGAGCTGTGAGAAGCCGCAGGAAGATAAAGTGGTGCTGGGCGGGGGGACGCCTCCGCTGCCCTTCCTCCCAGCTCCCCTTTCTTTTATGGTTTGTAGTTATAACCGAGATTTATGCCTGTTGCTCCACAAATCTTCCCTGTGCCATTCTGAGTTTGTCTGAACAGTCTAGAGATGGGGCCGACACTGAGTGATTCCTGAGGTAAATCTACCCGGGGCGCTCCCTGACTTGGCGTTGGAGGGGAGCTAACTTGCTGCCCCCGGTGGACCGGGGGCCCGATAAATCGCCCCTGTGGACGAGAAGACAGGCTGCCACCTTGCCACCTCTTGCCTTGGCCCTGGCGGCCCAGCTTGTGCTTCTTGAGCCTGCGGGGTGGTGCCCAGCAGTGTCTGCCCAGGGGCCTCCTCTCTGCGTCCCTTCGCCCTCTCCGTCAGGGCCCAGGGGTCGTCAGGGGCAGGCCTGGCGGGGCAGAGCTGCTTGCAGAGGCGGGCGCACATGCTCATTATTTGTGTCAGTGCTTTTGTTTTTCCACAGTTCACTGCAAATGGGTTTTGGTGGAGGAGGGGACAAGTGAGCGTTCACCCCACATCCCTTCCCCCTCCCCGCATTTTCCTTTCGTCCTGTGGGTACTTGGGGGAGCCCTTTCAGGTCTCTTGTGAAATGAAGCAGCGTTTTCAGTAAACACCTTTTTCTAACGTGTCCAGAGCTCGTACTGACGCTCCCCTGGGTGCCTGGGAACGTGCTTACGACGGCGGCAAGCCCGGCTGCCGGCTCCTAGGCCTGGCCAGGAGGTGGCCAGCCCATCCCAGCTGGGCAGTTGGATTTGTTATCAAATCAGATAATTTCACCCAGTGTGCTATGGACAGGCGACATTCCGCGTGAGCAGAGGGCCCCACAGCAGGGGTGTCTTGTCAGTACAACTGTGGAAAGGAAGCCCTTGGCGGCGGGAAGTGGGCGGCGACAGCGCAATGTTGGGGGACCGCGCAAGTCTGGAAATAGCTGTACCTCACTTGCTCCTTTAGTTTAAGTTCTCGCTTTGCCTTAGACATTGCGAAGGGTGTGTTATGGGTGGGGTTTCTGCGGGATGTCTGGGAACCTCAGTCTGTGGGCCCACACTCAAAGAAAGGCCTTGGCTCGACATCAAAAGATTAGCAAATGACGGTACGTTTATAGGTTTTCAGTTAATGCGAAATGTTGACGGCCCGTAGCGCAGGCCCCATCTTTCCCTTCCTTGTGTAACTGATCTTTCAATTAACTGACCGATGACTCGCTCTGCTTACGAGGGCCTTGAGGGCTTCCTGCCCTGTCGCTCTGACCTCGGTCTGGTCTGCTTTCGTGTTCTTGTTGAACCCCAAATGACTGGTGAGAGTGGCTCTGCCCTCAGTGACTCTCCTCAGTTGAGGAGGCACGATCAGGACAGTCAGCGTCCTAGGACTGGGGTGTAGACCCTCGCGTCCGGCTCCTCCCTGGTCTGGCCTGAGCAGGTGGGGGAGTAGGCAGGGCAGCGTGCTGACCCCAGGGGTGAGGGGTGGGTGGAGGTGCCGGTGACTCTGTGCTTCCTCCCTGAAACTGCTGCCTTCATGCGCCCCGCTTGGAGTCTTTTGTGCGCATCTTAGCTGTTGAAAAGGCACCTATTAACGTATCACAGGTGATGGGGGCCTCCTCGTGCTGGGAGGAGGCGTCTGCACCCATGCACCTCACTAATGACAGGTTACTGGATGAGGCGAGATAATAGGATGTTTTCATCTTCTGTCTGTAGAGCAAGGCGCTGCGTCTCCGGCAGCTTCTAGGGGGCAGCAGCGGCCCGTTGTTCCGCGGGCGGAGGGAAGGCGCCACAATTGAGCAATTTGCTTTGACGCTCGCTCCTAAAGTGGTGCAGGTCTTCCGGGAGTCACCTGAATCCACACAAGAAATTACAGTATCCAGCGCTTCCATCTCTGCTTTCTCTGCCCCTCAGGTAAATCTTTTATCCGCGTCCTCATCAGTAGCCACAAAGCCCTCACTGTCAGGGAAGGCAACAGAGTTCGCTGGCTTTGAAGATAACAGGAGAGATAGGTGTCTTTGAGAGCAAAATCTTTTTGTCAGATCTGACTTGTCGCCATCGAGAGCCCACTCTGCTAATGTTTAGGTGCTTTGAAACCTTCCCCATGGGCACCTGTCTTTATCCCGCTGGGAACGCACCCTCCTCCCCGTCACCTGTTCTTCCTGCCAGCACTTCCTCCACCGCCCCCTCCCCCAGCCAACTTTCAGAGTTTTCTTCAATCCTGAATGACTCATGGGCACAGGGAGGGGAGCCTTTGGATTTGCCCAGGTTTTTGGACTTTGGGGCCCAAGACCGACGCCTGGCCAGCCTGTGTCTCGCTGCCGGCAGTAACGCGCTCTCACCCTCCCTGAGGCACCCACTGCGCCGGGGCCAGGGCTCCGGTCTCCTCCAGATGTGTGGCCAAGGCGGATGACCCGAGAAGGCCTGGAGGCGGGGGGGAACCGGCTGGTCGCAGGCCCAGTGGCCTTTGCGGTGTGTTTGGGAGTAGCTGGAAGTGCTGGGCACTGATCCATGTGGAGGGACTGGGCACCGATGGCCCCTCCTCATTCCCTGTAGGCTTTCGTCTGTGCCCAGCACCAGGAGGGCAGGTGTCTCCATTCGGCTCTGAGTGGCTTTCCTCAAAGACAGAGGCCCCCCTCTTTACCGCACCTCTCTAGCTCTGTCTCTCTGAAAAATGGCAGTTAATAGAACCTGCTAATGAACAGAAGAAATAACTAGAAACAGTGGCAAATCATTTGACAGTGAAGTAGTTTATAAGTTCTCTTTATCAAATGATTATCATTATCATTATTGTTATTTCTATTGGATTTTTGAAGAATTCAGCCTGATCTCCCATTTATAAGACATTTTATTTCTTCTCTTGTAAATGTATAGAAATGACTTTATTCCACTGAGATCCTGATCTGTACCTCCCTCCCCCACTTTGCTCCCCTCTTCCTGCTTCTCTTCCATTACCTTGGCGGGCTCCATCAGGTGGGGTATCCCCTCCTGACCAGCCTGGCAGAGCTAATACTGGCTGAGGGACGCTGCGGTGTTTGTTTTTGCAGTTCCTGGATTTGGTTTAATGTACAATTGATTTTTTTAATGTATTTAATCATTTTTTTCTTACCTCATAAGGATTAACCTGCACAAACCTCATTTTATCCTAAGTGTGGCTTTGGGAGGAAGGGAGAAGAAAATTGAGTTTCTCTAGCTTATTTTATTCTTTCACTTTTTATTTTCCGAATGGCTTTTCCTGCCGAAGCAGCTCAGTAAAATACAATGTATTTTAGTGGCCATTACTTACTCATTACTAACTGGTCTCTCCTGCTTCCCTTTGTCTGTGAACTAAGTACAGGGGCCTGAAGGTAATTGGTGGCTCTATCACAGACTCGCCAATTATAGATCAACAGGGGAGGCAGCCCGTGATGGTTTGTGGTTGCGCTGGCTGCCCACCTAGCAAATGCAGGGTACCCTCCTGGAGCTGCCTCCGGAGCTGGGCCAGATGGGGCCTTTCTGATTTCTGAATCTTGGCATCATCTCCCTCAAAAAACCTCCTTTTCCCTCCCTGTGTGGCCTGGCGACCACGTTGTCATGTCTTAGTTCGTACTCTCTGTCGCGTATGTAGAGCGTGGATGTGAAGTGGCAATGTCGAGAGGGTTTGTTTCTGTTTTGCTCTGCGGTTTGCTGGTGCCTAGAATGGGTAGGTGGCGGGTGGCAGATAAAAGATTCTCTTGAAACTAGTGGTTTTTCTGTACAGTTTTGTCTGCTTTAGCCCAAGTAGAGGTTAGTCTTTGTGGGTGCCCACTTTGGCTCCCCAGCGGAGTGTCTGTCTGATTGGCGCCCCAGCTTACCTACTGTGCTGTGACACAGCAGGGGAAGCCACCCCTCGCCGGCAGGCCCCAGGCTCTTGGGAGAGGGCCATGAGGTGCCGGCAGGAGCAGCCCGGCCTTGCGTGGCTGTGTTTTGCCGTGCATTTTTGCCTGCATGTGTTCTGGGTGTTCGGCACCTGTGTGCCCTGCTAAACCCCCTGTGGGATTCTTTGTAGTGCGTATGCGAGCATGTCCGTACACACACGTGTGTGCACTCATGTATGTGGATGGTGGTGGTGAGCCCTGGGGCCAAGAGCCTGGCTCCCTGCCGGGACTTAGGGTCCAGCCTTCCCACGGTGCACGCGTATGCCACTGTTCAGGGTGTCGTGGCCACGTAGGCAACATAAAGTGGGCATTTTATGACAGGCAACACCAGAGGAAACATTATAGCTGAGACCTTTATAGCCTCTCCATTATTATGGTTTAAATCTTGACAGTCTTTATTTGCAGTGACACTGGGACCAGCGCAGCCAACCCCGCTCCCACCTCCCCATTCTTGTGCCACGTCCTGCCCCTTCGTGATAGGCATTATGAAGTATGCAGGCAGCAGAGCTGCTTCGCCGTTTGTCTAGAAACAACCCCTTTGACTCAGAAGTTGGAAACCAGATGACTCACCGCTCTATTTGTTTTATTGCAACTGTCATTTCATAATGCCCTGAAAGTTTTACACTGTAAATGCCAAAGTGAGGTTTTCGTCTGTTTTAGTTTGTTACCTCTTCTGGTATCTCTCATCTTTTCTTTTTTTTTTTTTTTTATGAATTTTTTTTAATATATTGCTTCTTTTATTTATTTATTTTTTTATAGAGGCATGTTTTTATTTATTTGTTTGTTTTGTTTATACAAGCACTGGGTACAGTCAGAAGTGCAGGAGGGTGAGAGAATTCACCAGAGCCAGAGCGGGGAGCAGAGCAGGCAGAAGGACCAGAGTACACTGCTGAGGGGAGCAGTGGGCGGCAGGAGAGGTCTGCGCGCCATGTGGGACCCTCCTCTGGTGGTCGGGGAGCAGCTGGGGATCGAACCGGCGCCGCAGAGGCCGCGGGCAGCTTCGCAACCCAGCGCTCAACCGCTGCGCCACCGGGAGGCCCTCTCTCATCTTTTCTTTCACGTCTTTTCTCCTTCCCTCTCAGTGAGCTTCTCTGTCATTACCCTCTCTGCTGTGTCTTGCCCTCTCTTCCTGCGCTCCGCCTGCGCTCTGTCGACCCTCACAGCCTCTGTAGCTGCAGTGCCTTTGCTCATGCGGCTCCTTTGCTGCCGCTCAGTGCCGCGTGATTGGGGAGTGCGTGCCCTCCGGTCTCTGTCCACGCATGTCACAGTTCCTGAAGTGCCACCTGGCTTCAGCTCAGAAGCTGTCACGTCAGAGGGTAACTGTAACCCACTTTCAGTGGCACTACATTTTGCAAAATAGTGGGTGCATCGCGTGTCTCCCACGCGTATCGGTGGGTGCATCGCGTGTCTCCCACGCGTATCGTCTTCTGTGAATGGTCTCCCCGACCACAGCAGGACCGAGAGCACCAAGATCTCTAGGAGAGCCCTCTGCCGACTGTAGGAGCGATGCGTGCTGGGCTCCCTCCTCAGCGTGCTCATTGCCACGAAGGGCCCTTGATCACATGAGCCCTTTTCACTCCTACGTGTGCTCTATGTGCAGTTCCTGGAGCAGAGGACACCTGCGCAGTTTCTGGCTTAGGTGGGAGGTCAGGATCTAAATTTTTAAAGACATGAGCTCTCACACCAGGCCTGGCAGGGTCTTTTTCCCTGTAGTTTCTGACATGGTGGCACTTGACTGAGTCACCTGATTGATGCCTTGAGCATCACTGGGTGTTAAACACCTGGCCAGGGAAACAGGGATCCTCTGCGGATTAACTCAGAGGCTGGCAGACAGATTGTGGAATTTTAATGAAGGTGGGGTGGGTCCCCGATGTTCGTCTGCTTTGGAGCATAACAGAGTCCCAGCATCGACTTCAGGGGAGTTGCGTGGAGTCACGCTGGTGTCAGTGGTTTTAGTCCACATTTGTCAAATCCATAAATCCAGCTGAACTAATTTTAGAAGGAGCTAATTATAATGAACAAGAACAATAACTCCAAATGCACAGAACCTCCCTTCCTCAATGGCTCCGTGTTGTTTTTCTTCTTTTTCAAAGGCCCGTTGGGCTGTTTCATCCCGCAGAGTGAGCTGTCCTCGGAATACTGTCCCAGTAAAACTTTGCTATGTGTCTCCAGGGAAGGGGAGTGCATTGCCCCCTTGCCAGAGGGGGAAATATGGCCGTGTTGTGGTAGCTAATAGATTGATGACGGTGAGCTTTAAGCGTGCATTCTGTGGATCTGCTGTGCGGTGCCTGACCCAGAAGGCTGCACTTCTCACCCCGGTGGCTAGATGTCTGAGGTGGCCAACCCCTGTCCCTGCTGCTGGAGAACAGGAGGCTGTCAACCCCACCCCTGTTGACCGCAGGCTGTCAACCCCACCCCTCTCCCTGCTGGGGCGGGGGCAGGAGCAGGGTGGGGGCCTTGAATCCATACTCTCACCCCCCGCCCCCGAGATGGATGCTCGCCTGTGCCAGCTGACAGTCTGCACAGCATGCTGGAGTTTCTGACCGTTTTACTTAAACTTCAGCAAGGGCGGGGGGTGGGGTGGCCTGCGTGTGACCTGGGCATTTACTTCCTGCCAAGTGTCCCTCGCAGGTTCCCGCTGGATTCTCCACCATGGATGGCTGCTTCCTGCCTGGGCGGGGCCTGTTTGGGGACCAGAAGGATCATTCCGTGTTCATGGCCCGTTCATTCCTTGGCTCCTCTGCCGAGCTATCCAGCAGGGGTGCCAATTCTTCCATTTAGCTGACTATTATATAGCCCTTAAAAGGGAAGGGTTTATTTTAGCTGGCTGCTATATTGATTGCTATAGGGACGTTTCTATTTTCACTGGCTGCTATATTGACTGGGAAAGGGGAAGGGGCCGTATTGCCGGGAGCTGTCATGTTGACTGTTACAGAAAATATCTGTATTTAAGCAGTGCCAGTGCACTGGGTCTCCCAGGCAGGATATTAATGCTAATTCATCCGCTCACCCCCTGCTGCGAGTGTTATTTGTTTAAATCTGTAGATTCCCACAGCGCGTTTATATCCTCACTAGAGTGAGCTCCGCTCCCTGTAATTATTTAACATTATATGCTGATATAAATTGTAACAGTTAAAGAATGGTAATGAGTAGCCAGAAAAGAGAAGAAAAAGAAAAAAAGAAAAGAAGGAATGGGGGGGAGGAAAAGGAAAATATATATTAAAAACACACATAATGTGTACATACCACTTATGGACACGTGTGTGTGGCTGTGGGCGCGCGCACACGCACGCACGACGCGGGAGATGACAGAGTCAGCCTTTCAGCAGCAACGGACAATTCCTGGTGTGCTTTTTCCCACACCAAGTTGATTTGCACCAAGTTACCCCATTCATGTATTGAGCATCTGTGTGTGTGTGTGTGTGAGTGTGTGCTCGCGTGTGCGTGGAGGTTAGGTAGCACACACACACGTACGCACACACATGTATGTACACATGTGACGTCACTGCCAGTAAGACTGCTGAGGCATGCTCTGCAGTGCGGTCTGCACACACGTGTGTAATTACACACTGTCTCTGTATGTGCTCCATGGAGTGGCAGGAAATTGATCCACTGCCATTCAGCTTCTGGATGAGTCGCTGGCACCTCATTTTCCGTCCAGCTTCCCTGTTCACACAGGAGCTCTGGGAGCCATCCCTGGGGAAGGCTATGGGCAATGCTCAGTTGGGGTTGAACTAATAGGCCATTGGGTGTCACTGTCGCTCTACTGACTGTAGTTAAAGGAGAGCTTTTCTGCACGGAAGCTGGATTTCCACCAAGAAGTTTTCAACTGCCCAGGTTCAAGGTGTTGCCTTTGTGAGATCTTTCTATTTTGTGATCCCCTCTTTAAAGCAGTTGTTTTGTTTGCTTGCTTTTGCTGTACCAAGTACTGGCCTTTTCATTGCTTGAAGTTGTGTGCCAGTGTCCACAGCGGCTCTGGAGGTACCCCAGAGTGCCGCAGACCAGGACTCCAGGGAGCAGAGAGCCTCCAGCTTCAGGGGCAGCTCCATAGCATTCTGGAAATCCATTTAACAAGGAGAGAGGATTTGGGCAAGAGCTTTGAAAGGAGGAAAAGGAATTTCCTCACTGCAGCCAAAATTTGGCGAGTGCCTGCCTGCAGCTCCTCTGGGCCAGGGGGCGGTGGTGGTGGAGGGGTGTTGTGGGGGGGAGTAGAGGTGGGAAGAGCACCGAGCTGAGCTGCCGGCTGGTCGTGGAGAGCAGGCGTGTTCCTCCAGCTGGCTGCTCCAGTAGTGTGGAGCCGTGCCAGGCTTCACCACAATTCATACTGTGTCAGTTTAATAAATGCACTACTTAAATTATGAAATTACAAAAGAAAAAAGAGAATGCACTTATTCAGACTCTTAATACATTAAAAATAAGGCATTAAAACTCTGACTTTTTTTTTTTCTTCCAGAATCAATAATGAACAGGAAGGGTTGTAGACATTAACAGTCATGGACATTCAAACTCTTATACATAAATTATCTTAGAAAAATGCACATAAGACTTGAATAATGTAAATACATTAATGCATTTAATAATTTAAACATTAAAGCGCAAGCAGGAATTTGAGGCAGAGGCTGTTCTGAGGTAAGGGATTGGTCCTAGAACGCGTGTGTCCTAGGATCGATGGGTGATTTCCCCTTGAGACACCCTGGAAAGAGAGCGCCTGGCTGGCTGGCGTGGGCTCCCGTGCCAAGGATCCCTGGACATTCCTGAGCTCAGCTGTCTCCCAGCCCCGATCTCCCCATATCCCGACCTCCGTCCTTAATTCCATGTTCTCTCTAGTTCTTGCTTCTAATTGTTTGTTAGAAAATTAAATGCTTCCACTTCAAAGAACAAAGAACTTTGAGAATGTCTTGGTTATAAAACCAAACCAAATTAAAAAATCCTTCGCCAGCTCTGCCCGTGATTTGGGGCTGCAGAGGCAGCGGCCCCTCAGAATGGTGGGTCGTGCTCAGTGGGTCCAGGCTGCACGTGCTGATGGATCCAGAGCTAGATCTAGCAGGAGAGCAGAGCTGGTGGTGGGCGTTAGTGAGCCTCTAGGTGTCCATGCCAGGGGCCAGGACAGGTGCCGTGGAGGTAGGCGCTGCTCAGAGATGGTGACGTTTTGAAGGCGTCACCATTAGATAGGCCACTGTTGGCTGTTTCTCCCCCTTTCTCCCAAAGTCTTCCTCTCAACAGCACAAACTCACTGGACAGCCCCTGCTTTTGTGGGAGAGAGATGGAGTTCGGTTGCTGGGAAGAACAAAGAGCCTAGAGAACGTGTGTCCCGTTTTCACATACCCACCCCGACTTGGTCCCTGCCTGTGTCACAGTCCGAGTGGCAGATGAGAAACTCGGAAAACTGCAGCAAGCAGGTCTCTGGCTACATAGTCTGAGCGCTTTTTCTCTCCCTGTGAAGAGGGTGTTCATGTGGTCGGTCATGCAGGCCCACCGGCTCGAGGGACCCCCGAGCAGTGGTCATCAGAGGATAGTCACTGGGTAAGACTCGTTTTCGTTGTTGCTAATCCCCGGGACTCTTTCACAGGATCTCACATCTCCAACTGGAACTACCTGGGGTCGCCTCGGTCTACCCCGGGCCTGGTCTGTTCTGGCACCTACGACTTCGTTTGCAGCCATTTCCAGCCAGACAGCCAGCTTTCCAGCGAACATGGGTCCAGGCCAGCTCTTTGAGGAGAGCGGCTGTAGGCTGTCTTGGCATGTGGGGCAGGCATGCTTGGTATTAGGTGCTGCCCACAGCAGCCAGAAGGAAAACCAGTTCTTTAAAGACCAACCAGGTATTGGTTCAGAGAGGAATTGTGTTGAGAACAGGCGAGGACCTCCTGGCAACAGGCCTTGGGATCAGTTTATTGTCCTCGGGATGTGCTCAAATTCGTCTGCAGACTTGTGAGCAGTATCTTCACATCAAAACCCCTTCCCTGTTCTGTTTTGAGGAGACGCCTCCTTTCTTCCCAGCGCTAGCTCCCCTTTGGGGTGAACGGCATTCCCAGGTCTGTGATGTTCATTTCTTTTCCATCGTTTTCAAAGCACAGGCCTGCTCCCTGGGCCCAGCCCAGAACAGTGACCGTCCTGGTCTCTCCTGCCTGCACTTCATGCTCTGTGCCTGCAGGGAACCTCGGGACCGATAAGGATTGAATTGTTGAATTATGCTGGTCCCACTCAGGAAAGCTCCCTTCTCTTCCCTTCAGTTCCGAGAAATGTTTCATGGCCTTAACTGTGTAATAGGCTTGTGCCACATGGGGATGTGTGTGTTGGGGGGTTGGGTTGTGGGGGACTGTGTCACTTTCCTGTTTGGGGTGCAGAGCGCTAGTTGCCATCTGATGCAATGAGCAGATCACACTGATCGGGGGTCCGTGCACCCCGTGATACATCCCTCATGCAGATTTCCTTTGAAGAGAGAGGAGCCAGGTTCATTAATTAAAGGAACCTGGCTCGAGCGGCCTGTAATTATAGGTGCTAGAAATCTGAATTTTAAGAGGTCTGTGCAGCTGCATTTTGAAGAATGCAGGGAGGCACGGAGAAATACAGGCTGTGGGCAAGAATGTGGCTGAACCAGATTTGGGAGGTTCGGGTTTTGGCAGAATTCCCCTTCAAATTCGTATTTATTCTTTTTTTTTTTTTTTTTTAATGGGAAACCGAAGCTCTGACTTTTTTTAATGAAGGTTACACCCTGTGACAGTGGCTGGTACTGTCAGAGAGGTGAGGGCAGAAATTGCTGTAAAGTGACAGATGCTTGGCTTGAAGGAAGCAAGGGGCACCTTTGGGCCCTAGGGATGCAGAGTTTGGAGGAATTAAATAATTTCTTTTTTGAAATGAATGAGAGGAGCATGGAGTAGAAAGTTCATTTGAGTGTGATCGGTTCCAGGCATCCGTGGGGCTCTAGAACCTTCACCTGCTTCTCTTCTCTAGAGCAGTGTCAGTTCCTCTGTCTCCAGTCTCTCTCCCATGTGATCCCAGAGCTACAGACAGAAGTTTTCAGACCTTTATGGGAAGTCCTGACCTGTCCCTTGTCTTTCCCATTTCCTCGTTATTCGTATTTGACCTTTGGCTTTGGGGGCTTTCTTTCTCTCCCACTTTTAAAATCTTTTCCTTTTTTATTTTGCTTCTTGTTCAAAATCTTTATTTCAGTCTGTGACTGTCTGCAACCCTGTTAATTAACCATGACTAATGTAGGATGTGAATGGGGGGAGGTAGGATGATGGGGTCCTCCCCTCCCCTCCCCCAAGAAACGAAGAGGACTGATGGTGGGTGGGGGCTCTTGGGAGCCTTTGGGACTGAATGTGCTGCTGAGGCACAGCTGACCCTGGAGCCTGACTGGCCTGTGCCTTTAGGGGTGTTGCAAGCTTGATCCCATTTCACAGCCTGGACCCTTTGCCCCCTCTTTGGGGATTCTAACAGCCTGAATGGATTTTTTTTTTTTAAGGGATAGTTCTCTGTATTCTTTCCTTACATTCACATCTGCCTATGGGGAAACCTACTCGTGAACCCTTAAACTGAAGTAGTACGGAAGCCGAGACTGTCATCGGGCGCATTTACAATATGCAGATTGCAATTCCAATTAGATTGAAACCTCTATTTAGCAGAGTGGTTTTGTGAAATAAATAACTTTTGAAGAAGGCCTACTATATATTATAAATACGTATTTTGCCTGCAGTGGCCGGCATCAAGCTGCCTGCCTTCCAGACACTTGCCCTGAAATGCTGATTCAGAAGCAGGCGGCATCTTTGGGCTCTTTACAGAAGGAATGTTTCTCCTTTGCTTTCCTGGCGCAGGGATTTCATCCTTGATTTACAGTGCTCAGCTTGTTAGCGCCAGCGGAGGGGAGATGGTGTGAAGGTCACTCTGTCCGTTTTGTCCTCCTGGAGAGAGAGTGGGGGGGTGTTTCTCCCGGTGTGCTTGGGGTAGTGGTGACGTCCGAGCGCCCCTCCCTCCCTGTCCGGACGCTTCGGGCAGAACCCTCCGTCCCTCTTCCCCCTCTGCTTCATGTCATTCAAGGAGGCGGGGGCTGGGGCAACAATTTCGAAATCCTAATTCAGAATTTCAGGGAGAGTAGCACAGCACCTACAAGAGAGCCTCCCCCCGCCCCCGAAGCCCCCCCCCCCCCCCGCCTCGTCCTCACCCCTTCTCAGCCCAGCCGTGACAGACTGACTGATAATTAACAGATCAGGTCCTCCCGTTAGGCGAGTCCTGAGTCCCGGGTGCTGGGAGCCGCTGTTGCATATGCAGGTCCTCTGGCAGTGCCGGTGGGCGCTGGTGCACTAAGTGGCCCCGCAGAGAGGGCTGTGAGTGCTTGGGCAAAGCAAACAGAACGCTCTTTGGAAGAGAGAGTGCTTAAAAGGGAGAGGGGGCGGCCAGGCGACCCGCTTGAAAGCACCTGGTGAAAATACTTGGACTTGCAGGGCTGCGGTCCTGAACCCCACGCCTGTCTCGGGGAGCGGTGATCTGGGTTATAATAGGATGCTTGATTACAAAGAACACTTTGAAGGCCACTTAGTCCCAGGGTGGGCTCTGCATTAGGCGTGCAGCTCTTTTGCCGCTGCTCTGGACGGCGAGGCAGGATTGGAAGTGCTGGTCTGCCGTGTTGCAGCTCTGGCATTAAATATTTCTCTCCAGCCGCCACCCGGTGTGGCTTTTCCTCAGCTACCCAGCTACTCTTTCCCCGGCGGAGGGAAGGATTCCTTGCGAGAGTGCACTCTTCTACCTACCAGTGACTTTTAAAAACTACTTTTCTGCTTTACTCATGTGGTCGCTTTTCTCCTCTTCAGGATTTGAAATATTAACGTGGAGATAAATTCAACCACATGTCGGGGCTACACATGGGCTCGGGTCCTGGGGCCTGGCATGTTGGAGCAGAAAGAAATACCTAATTGCATCCAAACCACTCTAAGTTCATGTATGTGGAGCCCATCAAGCTGAAAGCATCCAGACAGCATCTGCTGTTATCAAATCACTCGTGAATCCAGCTAATTAAAATAGAGCTTCATTTTTCTGAACCATTGTTTGGCAGGAATTCGAAACGGGTCTAACCCAATTTCTGCGTGTTTATGAGCCTTTATTATATCAGAGGTACTTTTCTGTAAATGTACAGGGCAGCGTTAAATGAATTGATCCACGAGCACCACTGTGGCCGCGCCATGCACTTGCTAATGACTTCTCTCCCGGCTTCCTGGTCTCCAGACACACTCTCGGAAGCTTTATGTTTTCTTCTAGCCTCTGCCTTTGTCTCCCCCCCTCCCTTTTTTAATTTTTCTTTTACTTTTGGCCATCTTTTCCCTCTGAAAACAGGACACATTTTTATTTGTTCCCTTAGTGAAGTTTCCTGTCCATTCCTCTCTGCTTTTCTTTTTCTCCCCAACCTCCCGCCGTTGCGCCTCTCCTCTTGGGTACGAGCTGCCTTTTTTCTCTCTTTATGTCTTGATGTCATCTGGTCTCTTCTTTCCCCCTTTTTCTTTTTCTTCTTATCTCTCTGGCCTTTTGCATTTTCTCCAACCTTCTCTGTCTCCATTCTCTGTCCTCCTCCTCCTCCCATTTTTCCTAATAAAATGTCCTCACACCTTTGTCTCCACACGCAAATACAGATCAGGGCAGAAAGTGGGTGCCCACGGAGGTCGCGGGCCCTGGCTTTGGGAGGTGATGTCAGCCTGTTTTGCTTCTCTGAATGTGCTTTCATTTTAGATTTTTAAAAGACTTTTCAAACCACATCTACCTTACTTTATAGTCTTATAATCCTACTTTGAAGATCAAAAGTATTATATAAATGCTAACTAATTATTCCTTGTAACACTTTGGTGAGTCTGTAAGCAGCACTGGCTCCATTTTACAGATGAGGAAGAAGAAACAGGAAAGGTAAGTCACTGAGGAAGTCAGCGGCGCAGTTCAACCCTGGCCCAGGCCCCTTTGACTTTGACTCCATACCCTCCTGCTGGGAGTCTCCTCTTCTCCCCGTGAGAAACGTGTCTTTAGGATGAGGGTGAGAGAGGTACCCCGTCCTCCTCCTCCTCCTCTGCGTACACCCTTAGCCTCCTGAAGCCTCATTTGTCGTCTTTAGATGTTAAGTGAATTTCTAGGTAATTCCTGGGAAAGAAGGATGCCAAACCACTTACGGGCTGGTAAAACCCCGTCCATTACAGTCTCCAAGCGGAGCGCTCGCTTTCTGTTTCCAGCAGCTTCCAGTAAGTGGGCCCGCGTCACATGCGCTGGCCCCAGTGATCGCAGCCTGTAGGAAGCACTGCCATATTTGATTGAATTTAGCCATTCTGGAATGACGTGTGGATGAAGTCGTCTCTTGCATTACTGTGGCCTTTATTATTGCTAATGCATCCTGACATTACAGGTGTAGCCCTGGCTCTCCCAGAAAGGGCAGGGCTGCTCTTACCAGGCTTAAGAGCAGAATTCACAAAACTGCCGTACAGTGAAACTGGTGTTCACATTTAGTTAATAAGCAGAGTAAGGGAAATGCTTTTATAGGAAAGATAGCCGAGCGACAGAGGCCCATCTTAATTCCTCACCCAGCCTTGTTTCATAACATGGATCAATTAGTTTTGTTCTTGTAGAGAGAACAGGGCTGGTGGGTAGAAGGTTCAGGAAAGGAGATTTCAATTCAGGTTAAAGAAGGACTCCTGGGCTGAGTGGACCGTCTCCCGAGGGACCGAGTCCCCTTTCACTCCAGGCATTGAGTGGTGGCCCCGGGACCCTGTCAGGGAAGTGGGGCACGTGGGTTCAGATGGGCAGGATCTCTTTGGGTGTCTTTCCTGGTGCTCTACTCTATCAACACCAGCAGCATCTTTGCTTGTTCTGCTTGGTTTTGTAAGTGCCTGGTGCAGACCCGATGAATGCTTGGTAACTATTCATTATTTAATCTCTGGCTTCCTGCTTCTTCATCTAACTTGAATAAAAACTGTGCTTGTTCAGTTCAGGAAAACCATCATCTCTGGTGCCCTCCTGGCTTGAGGCTTTCTGGGTGCCCCACTTTCTAGATGGCCTGTGGGATTCATAGGCAAACAGAACAAAACCCTTTTAAACTTTGGGCTGGGAATTGTGTAAAATGGATTATATACTTTCTTGCTTTATTAGGCAGAGTATCTGGAAGATAATTTAATGCAGATGACTCAGTGTTGTCATTTCAGATGTGAATGTTCATATGGTGTCGTAAGTGGGGTTGTGTTTTCAGAACCCGCTGCGATATAGATGTGGGTATTGCTGCCCTGACGCTGTTGGCGCCATCTCTTATGCTAAGCGACCCCGAACTAATAACGCTTTGGGGTTTTTATTTACTTTTCATAGATGTTTTGCTCTTGACTTCTGTTCCTGGGCTGTCGGGTCTCTTTGTTCAGTAGGTCTCACCTCCAGCTGGCTTGTTTCTCTTTCCTCTTTGCTGGATTTAAACTTCTGTGATTTGAACACCAGATAACTAAGCTTGGATATAAAATAAATAGTAAGTAGTGTGAGTGAAACTGAGCTGTGGGTAAAGTATATGGAATGTGCCATTTCTTTTTGGCAGCAGTGATTTTTTTTCTCTCTCCCTTTCTTTTCTTTCTTCCTGTCTGTTGGTTTTCTCCTTAGTTTCAGTTGGGTGAGGTAGGGAAGCTGAGCTCTGGAAAGTCGTCTTCTCCCGCTCAACCAGCCAAGCCCATGTCCCCGGGCTTGGTGTCACGGGCTACCTCATGAAGCTACTTGGACCTGACAAGATGGCCCCACTATAGTATCTGGAAGGTTGTATCTTTCAGTCCTACCTTACAGAGGTGAAGGCACCCGAGGGTGGGAGAGGCCAGCTTGCTGGTCAGTTTGTGGCGGGGGTTGGGCCTGCCGGGTAGGTTTTTTGAAACCCAGCCAGCTTGTGCCCTCCCACTCTGCCAGGTTCTGCTCTCTACCAACTTGGAGCAGAACTTGTGTGAATGAGCACATGGGGGGTTTGTGCAAGAAAGTCAGGGCGAGAAATTCTCTATTGGCTTGTGGGCGGGTTCAGAATTAAAACACGCAAACCCAAAAGGGCTGTGTTTGTTGCAGTGTTTGCACTTGAGGCCGATAGCGATATTATAGGAGAAGCTTTAATCCTTTCATTCAAATTTACAAGAAATGCTGTTTCCTTTCAGTTAAAAAAAAAAAAAAATGTCCAAGAGAGTATTTGATTTGAGGAACCAAAAGTCTAGAAAATGTATCCGGGAGTCCTCGTCAATTTGGGACATAATGAAATATAAAAAATACTCAATAAAAGCTCCTTTATTACTTTAACTGTTTAAATGTGGAGTTTTTAGCCATCAGGTTAATGTTTTGGTATCATTTTTTTATTTGATTGTGAGCACTTTTCCAGGTAGCTCTGCCACTCGAGCGCTAATCAGATTCCCCAGATGAATGGTGCTGCTGAGCCTGACATCACCGCGCTTATGCTGCCACATGATTTTATTTGGTTTTCCTGTAAAAGTTAATAACTCTGTGTCCGTGTGTTTAAATAGGCGGCGGGGGGGGGGCAGAGAGGAGAAATTGAGCAGAAAACGATGAGGGATGTCTCAGGAAGCTTTTGTCAAATTGAGGAAATGTAGGGGTTTTTGGGTCATTTCTAAGTGTTTCCCCCTTGGAAGTGAGGTGTTGGGAGTCAAGAAGGCTGAGATTCAAGAAGGTGCTTCCTAATCCTGCAGATAACAAAAAGTGAACTTCTGGTTCCCAGTCAGAGCTGGAAGGAACTAGAAATGAGTTACCATTGATTTAGAGAATGAGGACAGTGCTCAGTTAACCGATTTGCTTAAACGTGTTTACTTTTTGTGTTCATTGTAAGTAAATGACGTGCTCTCCGTAGGTGACCGTGGTTGGGAGGAACAGCAGGTGTTGGACTTGAAGACCTTTCTTTCTGTCTTCACGTCAGACCGTGGGTGGGGAGAGCCTCAGGACCCGGGTGGCTCTGCTGTCTGGTGTGTACTTGACAGCGCGTTGCTTACGGGAGCTGTGGTTGTTGATAGTAGGGATATTAACAGTGTTTAGTGGAAGGTGACTGAAGGGTTAATTTGATCTTCTGCATGCTAGAGGTGTCTCTGCTGAGCAGAAAAGTTCCAAATCAGCTGTTTATCAGAAAACCCGGTTTATCAGAGGAGATGGTAAGACTGATACCTCTAGATTAGTTTTTCTTGTCAATTTGCACTCTGGCTGTAGAGACGTAGAGACGTAATCTTGTTCACTTCTGACGGTGGGCCTGAGAGTCAGTTCGCCAGCACTGACTGCAGGGTCAGAGGCCTGGCTTGGCCCTCACCCCTACCCACACCTAGAGTGGGCAGGTTTCTTCCGGAGGCCCCTTTGGGGCCACAGCCTTCGCAAGTAGCCTTTTCTTAGGACAAGGAGCTGGCTACGAGTTACTTCATGTGGACCTGCGGTGCGATTGAGTCTGTCACCCCACCTAGCTCCAGAGTTGGTCCCACTGATCTGAGTTTTGGGGGTAACCTGGTCTTGCCCATACTCTGGGGGCTGTGTGCCTGGTGAGGGGGCTGTTTCTCTGAGAGGAGCTGATTTCATGTGAGCATTATAACAGAAACGGTTTCTAATCCCTATCTGACTGTAAATTTGAAGATTTCTGAGTCTGCTAGCTGACACCATTGTGAATCATACTTCTGGAACTCATAAACTTATTTTTCCCCTTAGTCTGTTGAAGAATCTAAAGTAATAGCAGAACGAAGACTTGGTGGCCTTCTGTTGGTAGCGGCTCTTAACTGTTCACTTTCTTCTGCTTTCCAGTGAATCTAAAGGTGCTTGTAAAAGCTCCCATTATTTGTCATTTCATGTTCCTTTCTTCTAGCTTTTGGCAATGGGTTGTTTCTAGAGCAGGACCGCTACTTTTTAGTGTCCAAATTTGTTTTTAAATATACGTCTTTATCTAGTTTTCTTGCAGGGTGTCTGATAGGAGTGTCATTTAGTGATTCCTTCAGAGCTGTAGTTTTGTGCTGGATGTGGAGTGATGGTAGACAGCCTCTCTGGGGCTGGAGCTTATCTTCCCATCTCGTCCTCAGAGCAGAGGGTGCTAAGGCATCGTGAAGGGGCCCTGCCCACCTGTGTGCCGGTCAGCTCTTCAGCGAGGACTTAATCCATGGAATAACCTCTTCACCCCGTCCTGATCATCCCGCTTGTCAGCAGTGCGTGACTAGAGAGAGCTTCACCCGTCTCTGCCTGGCCTGGACTGCACAGAAAGTGGCAGTCGAGGCAGTGTCTCCTCTGCTGAGTGTCTGAAGGTACCAGAGTTTGGGAGAAGTAACCTTCAGAGAGCCAAAGCCAACCTGCGGCCGGCAGCCAGGGGCTGAAGGCATAGGCCGTGTGTCAGTAGGAAGGCCCTGGGGACCGTGGCTCCATATTTTTCGTGTCGGAGTCACCAGCCGCCGTCACTGAGTGAGCTCACGGCCTTCCTCGGGAGCATCTTGGACCCTGAGTCATTACATTCCTTTGGAGTGATTCAACTCAACAGCTTGACACCTTCATTAATTTTACAACACGGAGCCTGGGTGCTCTCGGCTTCCTCTTTAACAGCGCAGGCAAATTAGAGGAATAGAGAAAATCGAAAACCGAGGCAACAGGGAAGGAGTAGCTGAGGAGCTGTTGAAAGGCCGTGTGAAGAGATCGAGCTCCTTGCCTTTTCTCGGGATCTCCTGGGACCCAGCACCCAACTCTTGCCACATGTCTCTGGCACACGCACCTTTTCTTTCTGTTCCTGGCACACTGGCTGAGCCTCCAACTCCCGGCCAGCTCGTTTGCCTTCTCTGCTGAGGTCACCGCTACTGTGATCCGTGTATAATGGCATTTTCCTCCTCTTTTCAGTATGGAGGCTATTACAGTTTCTTCTCTAAACAGGACTTCAAACACTTTGCTGCCAGTTGGATTTCAAAGCCAAGGAAAAGGCAAATGTCATCCTTTTTTTCTCCCCTCTTTGGATAACTGCTTTGTTGGTTGCATCAAAAATTAGAGGGGCTGCTATCTAAATTCAGGTGGGGCTGTGTGGGGACAAGGCATTTAAATTTGCTTTTTCTCCCTGAAGGAGAAGATCCTTTTCCTTCTCAGCCTTTCCTAAAAAGGAACTTTGATCTTCTCAACCCAGGAGCAGGGGCTTTCATCCCCTCTGCGCAGTGCATGTGTGCAGGCTGCTCCGCGGTGGCTCTGCTCTGCGGGCGTCGCCCCGCCGCTGCCCGGCTCCCTCTGGCTGGAAGCTGGCACCCCAAGTGCTCTCCAGAGTCACCCTTGCGTTCCGAAAATCACTGTCACTTGATACGAAACAGCGCACGTTGGCGTAAGATGCCTCCTAGTTCCACGTACATTTCTGGAAGAACTAGTTTAATAAAATAACAAAACAGTGACATTCTGACAGGCAGTTCAGGCAGTATTTTTAACTAGGGCCAAGGAGAAGAATTTAAATGCCGAGAGACTTCACTTTGAAAGGTGGCGTTTGTGCCTGTGACGTTGCCACTTTCCATAACGGCTTTCACTGCACACATCGCGTGTTTTCAGAGACGAGGGTCGGTCACGCGCGCCGTGGAATTCCCTAACTACAGTGTCACTCAACAGGCCTCACGGACACCGTGCCCTGCCACGCCAGCGCCTGGGCTCCTCTGGCGGAGATGTGTTCTTTCTTTCGTGTGAAAAACCAGAGGACAGAGGGAAGTAAAACAAAGGAAATTAGGGCCCCTAAGCCTCATTCATACAGGTCCGTAACCCAGGTCAGCAGTGGGGAGGGACGCAGGGACAAAGACGGGGGGAATTTCCAGGTTGAACGAGAGGCCCTTTCCTTCAACTCCTGGGCACCCCTTCCCCAGGTGCCGGGGCTGGCGCAGCGCTGTCTGCATGCCGAGCTTCCTGGGGTCTGTGGACTTCCCCCTCCTGTCCCCGCCGAGTGTTCACGAGCCATACCTCTGTGTGCGCGCGCGCGTGAAGTGCAGATAAATGGGTGAAAAGTACCTCTTGATTTTGTAACCCCCAGAGTAGGAGAAAGAGTGAAAAAAAAAAAAAATTCCTGTCACTGTCATCTGTTCATTTTTAATGAGCAATTTTAAAAAATTGAAAATAAAAGAGGAAAATGAATAGGTGTTGAACCAGCCCGTGATATGTAAATGCCAACTAGTAATTACCTAAAACCTCAATTTTCATTCTGTTTCATCTTGCAAAACATTTCATTTTCCCTGAGTGAAAACACTTCACTTGGGCTGTGGGAGCTCTGGAGCGGCCGCCTCTGGCCCGCGCCTCCGCCGGCTGGGGCTAGGGGGCGCTTTGGCTCTGCTCCGCCGCCTGCTCGCGTGTCCACCTCAAGGTTATTCCCCTCTTGCCATTCCAGTGGTTTTGCGCGGAGCCTTGAGTGGCGCCCCTCCCCCCCACTCCCGCTGGTCTGGTTTCGGGGAGCCTTATTCCTCCTTGTCCTTGCAGAGCGTCGTATTGAATTTTGGCTGACCGAGCCTTCCTCTGCATATTAACTTTCCCCTCTTACCTGCCTGCGAGACCCTGGCTCCCCCAGTCGCGCCTCCCACTCCGAGAGCAGGTCTGTCGGCCGCCCTCTCTCCCTTTGAGGTTTCCAACACAGTTGTCTCTATTTTGTGTTGATCGCTGCTTTCCCCCTTTCTTTTCACCCCGTGGCCTCGGGCCAGCTCTTCTTGGTCGAAGCTCACACACGTGTCCTCCTGCCACACTCAGAGTGATGTTGCTGTGACACTGCCTTTCTTTTGCATGTGCCTCGATTTTGCTTTGACTGGGGCTTGGGATCTGACACCTTTTGGATGCTAATTAGTGCGGCGTCTTGGGCTGTGGCCTGTGGAGGCCCCCGGCTTCCAGGCGGGTGCCCCTGCTCAGCCTGTCCCGAGCTGGAAAGAGAGCAGGCGGCGCTGAGAAAGAGCAGAGAGCCTGGGGCCGTGAGCCGCGGCTTAGAGAGGATTCTGGCTGCAGAAAGCCAGACTTATGTCGTCCTACGACCCTGGATCCGAGAGTGCTTTGCCTGGAATCGCAAGGAACACAGCCTCTTTAGTGAGATATATAGCTTCATAATTAGCCCGCTGCATTTTTTCACGAGTGCTAGCATCAGCGTTCTGCGACGTGTTTTTCTGATTAACAGCTGCTTTGCAACTATTTCCTTGTGCCACCGATGACCATATTTGTCAAGGAACTCCTGACAGAGTACTGATTTCTTACTAAAAGGCAGCATTTCTGTTTGAAGAGGGTTCTCATTCTCAGCCATGCCCGCTTTTAAAGCCAGCCCTTGTTAAAACTCAAGTTGGCTTTGGTCTAACGCTTGTTAACAGCATTCTGGGTATCCATCTACTTCAGAGTCTGAGCGGAGGGACCTTTCACAGGCAATTTAATCTTCTGAGCTGTGCTTGTGCCGCCGCGCCGCCTGGGGATGGGGCTTCGGGTCCTCGAACCGGTCATTTTCTTTTGCCCTCTACTTGTGATCTCTCTGGGTTAAAAAGGACTTGACGTTGGTTGTTAGTGTTTTTAATTTTTGAATATTTTTGAATATTTTAAAATGGCTAACGAATGCTCCCATTTTAGGAGATAGGTGTGTGTAGCACATAGGAGCGCCGGAATTGGTGGCGTTCCAAGTAGGTGTCACCGAGATGATGCATCAGGTTTACGTGTCAGGTGCAAAGTGCTCAGGCTCCCTCAAAGCCCAGATTTGTGATTAGGCAGCGCGGCTCTCCCTTGCCCTCCTGCACCAGAAGTGTGCAGCGGGCGGTTTGCTAGGAGAGTGGGACCCACAGGAAGCGTTTCTTCGGTGAGGACCGTCAGGAACCTCGGATCTTCTCACCAGGGATTACTTACCCTACACAATGCATTTAACAGCACATAGTTCATCCTGGATAGCCCCTGAGTATACTGTATTCCATTGATTTATACACTTAGAGGGCCCGGTCTCTCCAACACAAATCTTGCTCAATTGGCCAATCATGTTGGACCCAAAGGTGCTTTTCGACCCGAAGACGCCCCTCTCTCGCCGGGTAGCTGGCAGTTGCTCCAGTGTTAACCATTGGGAAGATGAGGGTGTACTCCTCTTTGCACCTCTGTTTTGCCTCTAGCTTTTCTTGATAAAGCAGTGAAAATGATCAAAGTTCTCCGGGCGTGCGGATGGAGATGATGGCGGCCAGATTGTTTTGTTTTGCTTTTGAGGGGATGGAGGCAGAGGGCAGGGCCACGGGAATAGGGGTGGTGAGAAACTTTGCTTCTCTTTTCTTCTGAGTTCATCGTCTTTCATTTTTATGAGACCAGCTACCAGTAGCTGGAGGGGCACTCACTAAGAACTCTCAGCGCAAGAGGGCCAAGGAGAGCCAGTTCCATATTTGTTGTAGACTCAGCAGCAAGGCGCTCAGCAGCAGCATCAGGTGCTCAGAACCTCCCTGGCTTGCTGAACCCCCACAACCAGCGCCATCAAGTTCCTGTCCCCATTTCACATCTTTGACATTGAGGCAGAAGATTTGGCCCAAATTTGTGTAATTTAGTTGGGCACAGATATAACCCATGAACAGTCACATTCGTCTCCTAATTAGAAAATCAAAGGATCGTGCGGGACAGGCTGCAGGCACCCCTTCATGTCATCCAACAAAGTGGGAGTGTGTGCAGGCGGGCAGGGCGGGAGGAGGAAGGGTTTGGGCCTGAACGAAAAGTGCCCCACAGCCGGTAAGTGGAGGGGCGCTGCAGACCCAGTGCGCACTCGGGTCCTCAGCGCCCTGCGGTCTGTGCATCAACGGGGAAGATTTCGGGGCGTCTCTGGCCACTGCGTGTGAGTCAGAGGGCTTGTCGAAGCCTAGATTGAACAGGCTGTTCCCCACTTCTTCCCCGTTGAGTGCCAGCTCCTCTTGCGGAGGGAGGAAAGAACTGAAGAAATAATGAGTGAAAGGACGAGGAAGATCTCATGTTCACACCAGCGAGTGGCCGCATATCTGGGTATCTTTCTTATTCAGCACATTACGTTGAGGCTGTTAGTTTGGAGGCTTTATATTTTTTGCATCTGGCGTAGTGATATCCTTGCCGTTAAATATGTGATTTGCCTGTCGCCTGCATTTTCAGACAGATCAAGAGGAACATAAACAAGTCCCAAATATACTTTATGTGGGTGTTTGGCAGTATTATTTTATATGGCTTGAAATTAGCGAATGGAAACTTTAAAAGAAATTGTTCATATTTTTGCAAGTTTGAAGTGTGCCGGGACTTTGTCAAATTCCCGTTAAAATAAATACGTCAATTTCATCTCCCTTCCAAATTCATTTATCTTGCTTTTTTAAAAGGTGTTTTCTACTTTACCTGATGTTTAAATTGGATTCGCTCGTTTATGCTGTTCTTTGCTATATCCCCCACGTTTTTCTTAAATGAATTACTAATGACAGAGCACTCCATCATTCCCTCTCCACAGCCACTTTAAGGAAAGCATGGTGATCTAAACCTTTTAACCTATTAAAGATGATTTTTCCCAATTGAATCAGACCCACCACAGGTGTAATAACTAATCATTTAAACTACACCTGCTATTATGTATTTTTAAGCCATTATGCGTGTTGGATAGATGATAATTCATGTTTATTGCATTGTCCGATGGATCCGTTTTGCCTACACTAGGCTGATTAATGTATTTAAAGAAATAAGAGATGCAATTTTTAAAAAAAAATTGATGGAATGCGCCAAGCACTGCATTGAGTGCACCATTAAACCCATCAGAACTTTGCTCTCTGACCAGAAATGCATATACCAAGGACTATATTAAAAAAGCAAGGTGAAACCTGGGCGTTTTAGTGGTGGGATTCTGTTTTCCTTCTCTGTCATGGAAAATTTTGGGAGGATGAGGGAGACGCCGCTGTCTGCGGGCCCCTGAGAGGAAGGAGCTGCGTGCCTGGCATCTGCTGCTCAGACCTGCCCACCCACTGTCCCTCTGACACCTGGGCCGCACGCCTTGGGTGAGGCGCAGTCCTTCTCTCGGGTGCGGAGGTGTAGTTTCTCCCCAGGCGAAGGACGGTGATCACCCCGCCCGCCCCCCAGTGTCCGAGCTGTCCCTTTGGCGCTGGCCGTGACGGTGTGACTGTCCGTCCTCTCCTGAGCTGCCCGCGAGAGTCTTTTGTTTTTTTTTTCTTCCACCACTTCCCTTTTTCGCTTCTCCCCTTTCCCTCTCGCCCCCCTTCTCTCGCGTCTCTGCTGCTTTCTCCTCTTCCCCCCTTCCCTCGCCTGCTTCTCCCCGTTCCTCTTTCTCCCTGCTTTCCTTCCTCTCCCCGCTTTCCCAGCTCTCCATGAAAATGCATCCTTTTGGAGATGCTTGTCAGATTGTTCTTGATTTGGGTGCAGCCCAAGGTGGCCTGGGGGTGAGTTTGTTGTTTTGGGTTCTGGACGCAGCGTTGAGTTTCCCTCGCCCAGAACGCGTTGGTCATCACTGCTGTCGGTGCAGGATGGGTAGGAGGTTCGTAGGGACAGACGATGGCCCGTCTCGAGGCGCGCTGGCGTGCCTCACCCGAGAGGCCCAGTCTGGGGATCTGGGGTGTCCACGTGCCTTGGGTGAGCCCCCGCTGAGGGAGCATCAAAGGAAATGGCCCTGATGTTTCCTCTCTCCTTTCTGTTTTATCCTCGTAGCTTTTGTTACCAGAGAGGCCTGTCAGGTGTCAAGATTAAATTCATGTAGGACATGAAGAGGATGTTTGTCACTCGGGTACCGTGTGCAGTCGTGGTGCGGAGTCTCTGGCTAACTGTGACCTTGGTTTGAAGGATCTTAGCAAACTCCCCTGACTGGCGCGCTCTTAGACATGTTTTCTTTCAACAACTTAGGAGTGATCTGTAGGGCCTGTTGACTTTAGCTGTAACACGAGACTATATTATTCTTTTGGTTTTGTTGGGATGAATAGTGCCAGTCACCGAGACAGCCCCTTTGCTACCGGGGGCAGGTTGGCATTTCCCACCCGCCAGACTAGCGCCCGGATGGAGCACAGGCAGGCGGGTGCAGCCTGGTAGTTGGTGCATGTTGAGTGATGGGAAGCTGGCGCCCTCACCAACTTCCCTCCCGTTCCTCTTTGGCTTGGCCTTAGGTGGGCAGATTTCATTAGATAATATCACTAGACGTAGGTTGATCATCTCACTCTGTCAGCTTTTGGTCATGAAACCCCAAACTTTGTCCTCTGGAGACTCCTCAGAGTTTAGCTCCTCTGCATGCGAGGGCCGTGACTGCGCTGCCGCCCCTTATGTAACCCGGCAGGCTGTGTAGCGGCAGCAGGGGCTCTGCCCCTCAGCTGCTGGCAGTTAGTTGGGGAGGCGGCCTGAGCGTTAGGAGACAGTATAATTATGTCTTCAGTTATGTGGCACACACTGTGCGCATGGAGCATTTCAGAGAGCAGGAGACAGAAATGGCTCGCTTACTGAGGGAAGCCTTCGAGGCATTGTAACAGGCTGTCAGAGGGCCGTGCTGGTGTGTGCAGGGTGTGCGCCATGTTTAGACAGCCAGCGGCGGGAAAGCGCGGCCTTCTAGAAGACAGGCATAGTGTGGACGCAGGTGCGGAGACGCGGATGAGGGTGACCCAGAGGGGCCAGCTCCCAAAGAGGATGAGAAGTCGGCTTGAACAGGGAGGACAGGAGAGGGTATCGCAGGTCCTAAGAGTAAGGCTGCGGGCTGAGACCTGGTAGACTCCGCGGCAGGAAGTAGCGGAGGCAGGACCCGACGCTGGCCCTTCATACAGCTGGGCTGTAAAGTTGACCACGGCGGTGGGCTTATTTCTGTGACCCTGGTGTAAACTTGTAGGCTTCTCTTAACGTGGACACGCCACCTATTGAAGTTTACTTTCTTGCTTGTTTTCTCTCTCCCACCAGATTGCCACAGCAGTGAAGTTTCTCCAGAATTCCCGGGTCCGCCAGAGCCCGCTTGCAACCAGGAGAGCATTCCTTAAGAAGAAAGGTACGGCTTCCTCTGGCCCGAGAGGGCCTGCAGAGTGGGCAGGACGGGCAGAGGGCCACCACCGCCTTGATGACTGGGGTGGGGGGGCTGAGGGGAGCTGCCGAGCTGCCCCCGGGGGCGCCTGGCGAGCCCGTTGCAGCTCGGCTGGGAGAGCCGGCCACCAGGTCTGGGCCCGCGCAGCAGCAGGGCCCGCCGGGTGAGTTCTCTGCTTTCCAGGCCCTCTGAGGATGATGCTGGCTGCGAGTGATGGCTTTAGGTGGGAGGTCAGCCGCCTCAGTAACGAATGAGGAAGGACGGGGTGGGGGGGGGGGGATGAGACGGCTGAACAGGTCAGGTTAGGGTCAAGCTCGGGGTCAGTCTGATTTACGGATTGAAGTGGTAAATTACTGGTTTTATGGTATTTCTGCAAGCAGGGATTAAATGGATCTTGACAAATTCAATATTCTCCAAAGCAGAATCTATTCTGGTACTGTAGAAATTTAAGCTGTTTCTCTATTTTTGTAAAATATGAAAAAGACTCTAAAACAAGAAATCTGGCTTTTCATTCTTAGAACACTTCATTTTCTAGAACTCTAGGAAGTTGTTTATAGGCCCTTACACATGATGAGGGAGGAAGGTTGAGCCCCCCCACCCCCCAATTATTTTTCCTTCAGGAGTGGGAACATCAGCCTGAGAATATTCTGCGTTTTGGAGTCTGCGTCATTTGTGGCTGGAATGGGCATGGGTGGTCTTGTGGGCTCCCCAGGTCTGCTCCATGGTATCCCACCAAAACTGTGTGTCCTGGTGCCCAGGGCTGCCCTGGCGGGGTGTGGGCAGAGCAAGCCGTGCGTGCCACTCACAGGCAGCTGTGTGAGAGCACCTCCAGGCCGGCCCCGTGGCTGGGTTGGTGAGGGGCACTGAGTGCTGGCTGCCGGCCTCCAGCTGGCCCCCCATCAGTAGCAGATTATTAAAATTTGGAGTGCGTTGGCTGGCCTCTCCACTCGCAAGCATCGTGCCATAAAAGAGTTTTTCCTTGAAATATGTGTACCTATGGGGAGTAATTAATCATAAAAGCTTGGGGATTTCAGCTCTCTCATCAAAGCACTGGAGCTGGGGAAAGCTGAGCCTAAAAGCTGTGCTGATTACCCGGGGTAACCTGAGACAAAATCTATGGTTGCCGAGAGATCCTTCGCCCGGCATATTGTGCAATATTATAACCGCCTGATCTTCTCTTCCACTGACAATGACCAGTTATTCCTCATTTTCTCTCAAACGCAGCTGGGTTAGAATTTCATTTGCAGAAGGTATTTAGAGCAATTTAGAGACAAATGTCTCTGGTGTTTGCTCGGCACATCCCCACCGCAGGCTTTGCTGAGCAGTTTTAGTATCAGGAGCTCCATCTAATCTGTTTAATTTTAATAAATCCCTGACTGGGAGAGGAGAGGAGAAGAAAGAGAGAGAGAAACTCTGGACCAAATAATACTTCTTTTGAGTTAGTTGGCTAATAATTGCTGTAGAGCAGAAACTGTTTTTGTGCCATTATTTGTGCTCTTGAAAAAATACCCAGCCCATTCATTCACTCCCATCCGAGCGAGCGTTCACCCCGCGCCGTGCTCTGTGCCGGCCCTGGGGATCGAGTGGAGAGCAGGACGGGCAAAACCCCTGCCCTCGAGGAGCTTATGTTCTCTTGGGGAAGGCAGGCGGTTCACAAAAGTAAAACACGTGCCACGTGGGCTGGAGTGCCATGGAGAAAGGTGAAGCTGTGTGGGGGTGAGGATCCCTGGTATTGGGGTGTCGGCGCGGGGGTGGAGTGCACTTTTGAACAAGCAGGTAGAGCTTGTCTCTCGGAGAGGGTGCCGTGAGAGCCGGGGCCTGCGGGAGATGAGTGGGGGCTGGCGTGAGTGGACTTGTGCCCGGCATATGGGCAGGATGACCCCCACTGTGGGGCAGCGTTTGGGGGAATTTTAGGCAGTGGGTGCCTTGAGAGGCGCGCCCCCTCCGTGCTCTGAAAGAACCACAGGCGTTAACCTCACAGTTAAGCGCGGGAGTCTCTGGACTTAATCACCCATCTCCATTATCCTCTGAAACGCTGCTCAGTCAGTCATTATCCATTTCCGAGTTGAATCCCAACAGGGTGAGTTTTGGCAGGACCTTATCTGGGCAGAGGATTCCAGGGTTTGATCGGCGTCTGGGGAAGCAGAGCCCCTTCGTGGATTTAAACTTCACTTTTGAAATTTCCGGCCGTTCTGCGGGTCCGGTGTGCACCGCCAGCTTGTCTTGGCACTGTCTCTGGTGGGATGAGGCAGGAGGGGCTGGAGCGGAGAAGTGGCATCCACCCATCCCTAAAGCGGTGGGAAGGCAGGCGAGCTGGCTGGCTGGTCTCGGAGCGCGTGGGAGAGGAGGGCCCGGGTGCTGGCACCCTCACGTGCCTCCCGCAGGACGGCGCGGCGGGGCTGGAGCCCGGCTCTTCCTAGCAGATGTCACTTCAGGGAATTGCAGTGCAGCACTGACTTGAATTATAATCTTGACTTTCTTTTTTTTAATAAACATCTCTTTCCTGAAAAGGCAAATCCAATTTTGTTTTTCTTTTAATATTATTTAATATTTAATATAGAAATTGAGGTCCCTGTAGTGCATGTCAGTTCAGTAGAAAATGAGGGTTACTTTAGGCGTATCAGCTGAGTTTGTTTTATTGGGAAACCACAGCCGCGAGCGGGGGCTACGTCCTGCTCTGCTGCTGACAGTTCTATGTCCGGCTGGGGAGACCGGGGCTGGTGGGGGGGGGGGCAGCGGGGAGCGAGGGGAACCCGGACGGAAGGGCATCGGTTTCCAAAGGTCTTTTGTGTTTTGTTGTTGTTTTGAGATGGCTTTTGGATGCTTTAAAGTCTGAATGTGAAGTCATTAATGAGAAACATGAAGTTATTAGAATCATTTATCATTTTCCTTGAAGTTTGTACTGCCTTTTGTGTAATTTACAACATTTCTTTCTTTTACTGGGAATTTTTTAGATGAAAGAGAAAAGCAGCTGCTCACCTTCAGAATACTCAAATAAATGTTTTTGTTTTCCTTCCCGACCGCTTGGTTCTGCAGATGACATGTCAGCTGCAGAGTCAGCCACACATGGAGGTAGCCTGAGCGCGCATGGGGCGTAGCCCACATAGGACTGGTCGCAATGGTAGTGGCCTCAGCTCCGGCAGGCCTCAGATCCGGGCCTGGAGCAGGCTGTGCTTCTGGAGGTCATTGTAACTTTGAAACAGCAGTTCAGTCGTCCAGGAAGTCAGTGGCTCGGACATCACTGTCAGTAGGCCTCTGTTGCCTTGACACCCTCTCCCACCACAGAAGCAGGAGGTGGTTTGCCCAACTTGCATGGCAGGTGGGGTGTAAGGTGGGCACAAGGGAGGCCTGTTTGTGGAGGACCAAGGCCGAGGTGAGGTGGGGCGAGGATGAGTAATCTGTTAGCTTATTCTAAGGGGTCTGTTGCCAGGCAGGCTTCTGAGAAGAAAAAAAGATGAGCATCTTGCGTTTTTCTATATAATCTCGCATGCGAGGCCCGGGTGTGGGCCGACGCCAGGGCCTCTCGTGTCCTTCTCAGGCTATGAGCAGAGGACTGTGTTCTCGGTCTTGTAATAAGCAGGCCAGAGGGCAAGGAAAACTAAACAAAACTCCACCACTCTTTCTGATTCTAAAAGGTGAAACCAGATCTTATCTTTTTCTGTTCCTGGAAGCGGAACCCCCAGTAGCAAAACGGCCTCCTTGCTGGAAATGAACTTGAGGAAGAAACTTGATGGTCTCAACCTTGGTTGTGGGGTCGAGGTGAGGGGCTTCTCTCACTGGAGTATTTTAAGGGGGAGTAAATTCTTATACAGATTTCAATTTAACTCTCTTCTATTACTTTTCTTTTTTATCATTTACGTCCATTTCATGAGGTAGTTTGCATGTCCTTGAATGGAATCTCGTTACCATGAAAGCTTTTTTAGCATTGATTTCATAACAGTCTTAATTTAATAGCTCCGTCATTACTGAGAAGCTCTGGGAGTGGGGCCCTGACTTTCCAGGTCACTGACCTTTTAATTACAAACCTTGTTCTGATGGCCAGGTTATCGACTGGACAGCTCCCAGCTTGTGCCCCCAGGATGAAAACGAAAATAACCGTTTCCTCCCCCATCTCCAGGAAAAAAAAACAAAACTGTAACCTCATGTGTTTCTAAAATTAATTTTCTCCTTCAGCTTTACTTTATAATTAATTCTTTAATGTGGCTTATGAAGCCGGCCATCTTTATGTAACGTGGCTTTTTCTAGATCCTGGGTCCAGCAGATAGCTGGGCCGGCATGGGGGTGAGGAAGGGAAACAGAGACCTTGCCAGCTGCCACCCCAGCTTCACTGTGGCCCATTTCCTCATCCCAGAAGCTCCTGCAGCTGAGCTGGAAGGAGCAGCCTCGGCGCTGCGGGGGGCTGTCTGGCCCTTCTGACTCTTTATTAACGAGACGTGGCTCATGGCTCGAGGTTTAGGTTCATCCCTCTATTCGTTGGAGCGAGGAGCCTGTGCAGCGTGGACATATCTAAAAAACACGCCTGTTCCGAGACCAGACGGGAGCTGGGTGCGTGCCTATTGTGTCTCCGCGCTGTTACGGGCTCTGCTCTGCCCTGAGCGTCAGCGGAGTAGGTTCATCTGGGATGTCTCACTGACAGCGAGGAGGAAAAGGAGGACAGGGCACGGATGGTGAGGAGGGTGGCCATCAGGTCCGCTTTGCCCGGGACCGTACTAGTTTTTTGACACTGGAATCCCTCTGTCCTGGGTAGCCCTGCAGGTCCGGGCGAGCGGGTCACTCCAGCAGCACGGGCCTTACTCAGGGGGACGTGCTACAAAGAGGGACAAAATGGAAATGTGTTGAGGAGCCAAGAAAGAAGGCAAAGTGAGGCGAGCCCGCTGGCCATCCATCCCCCGAGAGACCTGCTGGCAGCAGATGGCTTCTTCCTCAAACCCAGCCTGCTGTTCCTGCCCGGGCCCTGCCCTGGCGTGGGCCCAGCACAGAGAGCCTCTGGGGGCGGAAGGCCGTGCCCTGCAGGTGAGCGAGGGGCGGCCGGTGCCAGCGCAGACAGGGCTGCGTGCGGGGCTGGGGCTCGTTCTGAGAATGATTGAGCTCCTCCATCCATCTGCCGCGCACGGACGTCTCCTTCCTGCCAGGCCCGCATCTGCATATCCGTCACCTGCTGTTCTGGACCAGCCTATTCATCACACTGACTGGTGTCCCCCCATCAATTTTCCTGCTCCCCTTGTTATCCAAACTTGTCTTGACTCCACAGATTTCTCTCTGCATCCAGGATGAGTGCTGCGCAGCTAGGCCAGTGAGCGCCGTGGAGGCAGGACATGATCGCTCCCCCTTCAGAAGGGGAGCCCGTCGCATTTGCTCCCCCGAGAAGGCTGAGTCAAACCATTCCCACACTTCACCCACGATGGGGGACAGTGATAAGAGAGGAGCTTGGGGTGGGGGTGGGGGTAAGCTCTTAGATTTATCCATTTGCTTTGAGATGTTCCCCTGGAAACAAAGAAGGAGTCTTTTTCTGAGATTTGCGTGCCTGCGGAGTGCTGCCGGGCCGTGTGCGGTAGCAGCATCTTCAGAGTTTCTCTGTTTTCTTTTTGGAATGGTGAGATACATACGAAACCTGCAAAGAAGGCTGCGCGGTGAGAGGCGCCTTCCTCCCATCACCCCTGTTCCCTGTGCTCTTTCCCAGAGGACGCAGTGCTTATTCTTGTGAGTCACTTCCCAGGTTCTCTGTCCATGTAAAAAGCATGTTAACACTCTCACTCTCCCCCACAGACACACACACACACACACACACACACACACACACACACATTTTAAATTCATTGCCTTCTGCCTGACCAGTTAGCTCAGTAGTCCTTCCCCATCAACACCTAAGACTTGCTGCATTCTCTCCGGTGCCAGTGTTACTGCATCACATGCACGCGCCCTGCATGCCCAGCGGACCCCCTTGTGTGGACATGGCGGGGCAGGTGTTTGTAGGGCGCTGTGCTCAAGTGGGAGCATTTTCGCATAGGTTGGCAGGCTGGGCCTATTTTTCTTGCTTAAAATTCGAAGAGATTATGTCCCCCTCCCCCAAAGAATATAAAACTGCTTTCAAATACAAGCGTGAATAAAGGTGGACAGAAACTGATAAAAGAAGAGAGACCGTGTAAGAAGTTAATAGTAACACTGAGCCCGGGTTTGGATTCCGAGTGGACATTCTGTTCATTGGCTCCATGAAAAATGTTTTCTTTTCAAAAGGATCCTCTTTTAACCCATTTTTTAATGTGAAAGGGACTCATGAATTTAATTTTTTATCCAAAGTATAGATTCAAGTAAATGGAAAGCTTCAGGAACTTGTAGTTTAGGGTCTGTTTTCAAATGAAGTCTGTGGGAAGTTTTCTGGGTCTTAGGCAATGAGTGGGTGCTCAGCTCCTTTTCAGCACCTGTTGCATGTGGGGATTATTACATCAGGCATTTCTTTGAAAAAACAAACAAGAACAAAAAAAACCCGAGGTGTCTGTCTCTCATAAGATGAGGGGTTCCTGGAAGGGGGTAGGAAGGGACGTGTGTGTTGTCGGCTATGTCTGCTTCTGTCCGTGAAACACAGCAGCCTCTCAGAAGGCTGCAGGATCAGACCGGGGGGGGGGGGGGAGCTGGAATGAAGCCCACTAGGCTGGGACTCCTCCAGGCAGGGACCCCACGCCTGGTTCTCCAGCCTCCTTAGCATCGCCTGCCTGGGGCAGCGAATGAGAGGTTAGGTGGCTGATGACCACAATTTACAGAAACGCTTCAAAAGAAGCCCCGTGTTTAAGTCTGTGGTCTATTTATTTGTTCACACCTGGTATTCATGTCAAGTTGTTTCAGCATGGCTAACCCAGATGCCTTTCCCAACCTGAGTACAGTGTTTGCACATAGTTCTTTTTGTCTTCAGTCTTATGGTAGCCAGTGAAAACACTTCTGAAGTTACTTAGGTCAGCAGATCTGTTTTGACCTAGACATTGAAGGAGCAGTGGCTGTGGATGGTCAGAGAGAGCAGAAAGGGCATTGTTAGGGGAGGGAGGCTCGTGCAGAGACATATGTGCAATTAGCAGGATTGGCCCGTGGGGTCTGCAGAAAAGAAAATTGAGGTCGGTGAGATGTGCAGTGAGGGAGGAGCCGGCCTTAGGACTCAGTATTATAAAAAAAAAAAACATCAGCAGCACCCCTTGAACCAGTTGAAATTATGCAAAAACTCTGAGGAAGTTTACTGTGGGCTCTGTGTATAAGCTGAATTGACCTGGCAACAGTAAACCAGCTACAAAGAAGGTTCTGCTGAAACCATGATTAGGTGCGGGGCTTCTGGCCTGGGTTGGTGGGAGTAGATGTGGAAATAGAGGCGGCAGCATGTTTATGTAGAGGATTTACTGGTTTACAAAACACATACATCAGTTAATTTCTTCCTCACTGTAATTTTTGTAGTCATCAGGCAAATGCGTATTTGTTCAATTAATGAACTAATATGTGACTTGATGAGTCTCCCACTTTACAGATGAGGAAACTGAGGCTCAGAAAAACTAAGTAGCACAAATAGAACTGGTGAAGTAGAACTAGAGCCAGGTCTTCTGATTACATTTGTTGAACTATACCACGTACTCTGGAAGGAAGGGCAGGACCTGAGACATAGGAGGAGAAAGTGAGCTGTGCTCAGTAGCAGATGGGGCGAGGGAGGCAGGACTGAAGATATCTCTCAGGTTGATTGTGTTAAGCAGCTTTATTGAGGTTCTGTGGACATACAGTGACCATCCGTATTTTGTTTGTACATTTTTCTGACGTGTGTACCTGTGAAAACTTCACTACCATCAGGGTAATGAACATACACCAGTCACCCCAAATGTTTCCTTGTGCCCCTTTACATTTCCTTCTTCTGGCTTCCCCTGTGACCCTCCCCACAACACACACACCCTGGTTCCCAGGCAAGCCTTTTCTTTCTTTCACTATAGATGAGCTTGCATTTTCTAGAAGTTTATGTAAATGAAACTGTACCCATTTTTGTTTGGGGGTTTTCTGCTCATTCTTATTTTGAGATTCGTCTCAGTCGTCCTGTGTGTTAGTGGTTTATTCCTTTTTATTGCTGAATAGTATTCCCTTGTTTGGCTATCGTGCAACTTGTTTATCCATTACCCTGTTGATGGACGTTTGGGTTGTTTCCAGTTTTTACCTTTTAAACAGGAAACTACCAAGACTATTTGTCTGCATCTTGTTAGGGATTTATAATTCCTTTTCTCGCTGGCAGATAACGAGGGTTATAGAATGTCTGGAACATATTGTAAGTGTAGGTTTAACTTTTTAAGGAACGTCCAGACGTAAGCTTGGAGAACAGAAAGATGCAGGTGTTATATTTTCACTTATCCAGGAGTAAAACCACATGAATTTGGGCCCCTTCATAAGAGCAACTTAATAATGGATGGAGTTTGGGAGCCTGTGGTGCATAGACTGCCTGGCTCCAGTCCCAGCCTGCGACTTCTACCTGCAGGGCGCTGGGTGCGATGCTAACCCCCATCTCCATAAAATGGGGTTAGTGATAGTCTTTACAGCAAAAGGTTTGTGTAAGAATTAAGTGAAAATGATGTAAAAAGTAAATGCCTGACACTAAAATAAGGACGTGATTGATGACGGCAGTGATCAACAGTACACACCGTCTACAGATAGGTTCTTAATGGGCTACAGAATGTAAATGATATGTAAAGTTTGCTGTAATGATATGTAGAAAGATAAACTTGGTGTATCGTAAAAATTCTTGTAGCAGGAACCTCTAGGAATTCAGAGCAGCGAGGGAGGTAATGCAGGCACCTCTGGACTAGCTGGAGCACTGGAGTCAAGGAAGGCCCCAGGAGTGCCTCCGGAATCTGGAAGCACTGGCTGACCAGGGGAGCTGCTTGCTGTGATCCTGGTCAGGAGAGCGGGGACTGCGGAGGTGACCATGGGAACTCTCACTCCCGTAACTCCAGGGACCAGGAAGTCACTACTGCCAGTGCTGCAGTGTGTTCTGACATTGGGGAAAAATGTGACAGGATTCTGGAATGTGAACTTGGCTTCCCCCTCTGTCAGGATTGCTTCCTGACCCCCATGGAGTTGGAGGCTGGAGAGTGGTCTCTACAATAGGAAACCCCGGTGCTTGCAGATCTGCTGTGTTTACAATGACCAGCAGCAGCCAGGACAGGTTTTTTGCCTCGTTTCTACTTTCCTGATCACCTGCAAGTGCCCTGAACTCCCCACCCGGAGCTCTGGCTGCTGCCAAGGAGGCTGGGAAGTGTAGCCTTTAGCTGTCCGGCTCACCAATCCAGGAAGGCCCACCGGAAGAGGTGGAGTGGAGGCTGAGTGCTAACAGAGGAATCCACAGAAAGAGAAGATTCACACCTACAACAGTTATGCCCCCAAACAGGGTTCAGGCACATTTATATAACAGGCCTCAATCCTCGAGGGCTCAACGGGGGAATTTTCAAACCATCTAGACAAACAGCCCACAAAAAAAGGGAAGTGTTTATTCTGCCCCAAGCCATGTTAATTTAAATAAAAAGTCAGCCGAAAGAGTTGATTGTTTCAGTCTGTAAGCAGGTGGCAGTGGTTTGTTTGTGAATCTGAAGTATTTCATCAACTTAGAGCAAATTGTATATATGAGGAGTGGATACTTTTTTAGTCAACTATTTTTGTTGTTTTTGAGAAGAGCTGGGCTTTTGAACTGTTGACAAAAGCTGCAGGGATGTATCTGTAGTTTGCCTAAGAGGTAAATGTTGGTATGTTCTGTGTCTCCTCTGGTTTTCAGAGACAATTTTTAGAGTATTTGTCACACCTTTTTGGCCTCTCTCAGGGATAAGAGTTCTTCTAGTGAGATTTAGCTGCTAAGGGTAAAAAAGTAGTGGTGGGGAAATGTTGGCAGTAGAGACTTCTGAAACTTAACGTGAGGTGCAGTGTAAGGCGATCTCAATTGAAAAATATATATATATGTTGGATTATAATTAGAAAGATTGAAAGATCATTTCAGTTTCATTCACTTAACAGTCCATCATTAACATTTTTGATCCATTCTTAGAAAAATAGATTTGCTGCTCTGTGTGTGTGTTACTGACAAGTGTTTGTGAAGCCTAAGTCAGTGTGTTCTGACATTGCCTTTACTTTAACCATTTTTCAGGTAGCTTGCTTGGCCAGTCAGTCAACAGCTCTTGCCTTTCATTTTTGAGCTGGGTAGAGTAACTCAGGAAAGATCCTCGGCACACAGAGTGGTGAGGCTGCCGGGCACAATTTAGATTGTGCTCAGTATAGCTCGGTGCTGCTGATTTTTCCCTTCTGTCTTTAAAGAGATCTGTGTTTGGTTTCTAAAACATTGAGAGGAGCCTGTCTTCTCAGATCTCACCCCTTTCGTCAGACAGAAGTCTTGGGAATGCTCTACTCTCTTACTGTTAATTATTCTTTTTCGTTTTAAAGCCTTTTAAAGTAATCTTTCTGTAATTAGGTTGTTGGGTAGATTGTCTTTAGAAATACGGTGGTCTTTAAATTTTGTGTCGATTTCCGGTTTATTAAATGATTACAAAGGCTTTCATTCACAAACTTGGCGTTTCCCTCATCATGGCATTTCAGGGAAAAAAATCATGACCCTCTGTGATAAATTAAATATCACAACCACGTAAATGTCATCTTTTCAGTGAAACCCACAGTGCGGAGGGAGGGGCTCGCTTCCACTCAGGTTTTGGCTTCAAGCTGGATCTATACTCTTAACCAACGAGAAAATGATCTTACCACTGACAGTGGTAAACCCGTGAAGCTGAAGAACAAAGCCCTACCCTCTCCTGCTTTGTGAGTCACTAACAGAATTGTCAATTAAATTATTCTAATTGCAAAATTTGGGGTCTTGGCTGAAAGAGCACAGGTTGAGTTTGAAGAAGAGGCTGTTAGAAAAATCGGTTTAACTTACAAATGGAGATAATTTCTACAGAATGTAATTGACAGAGAATAAACATGGAGCTTGTGATGTCCTTTTTGAGTCCATTTTTGATATTTACTTATATATTTTTTCAATCAAAGGCTTTCCTTTAAGCAGTCCTGAAAAGAGAAGACTGAGAAAACTAAAATAAAAATGACAGGTAGAAATAACAGAAAATAGCACTGTTGTTTGGAAGAACTTCATCCCTGATTTGGAAAGATTTTTGCTATTCATTCATTCATTCATTCATTCATTTATTGAGCATGTATTTTTCACAAGATACTATCTGACCCTGGGACTGAAAATGTAAGTTAGGGCGATTGTTAGAGTTAAGCAGGGTGCTATGATTAAGCAGGATTGTTAGAGTTAAGCAGGGTGCTGTGATTGAGGATCAGGAGAGCAGGGTGGCAGGGTGGGCAGGGAGGGTTGCACTGGGAGGGGTGCTGAGGCCAGAATATGAAAAACCAGAGCCCCAGAAAACCCAAAGACTCCAAGGCAAGAAAGGAGCTTGATTTGATTCAGTAATCCACAGTGGGACTGTAGTGTGATTGTGAGCAAAAAGGAGAGGGATGTCTTAGCAGCTTCCATCTGGAGAGACACCATGTTCTAAAGACATTTCATACCCTGATCTAGGATTTTCCGTGTTATCAGTGACCCAGTCCAGCTTGCTCACCAGGCCTCCCTGCTCTGCTCTGTGGAGCACAGTGTTGAGTGCTACAGGCGTTCATGGCCATGCTTCGGGGGCCGTGGTGGGGAGACAGTAGGGCCTGTGAGGACAGCCTGTGGAGCTTGCAGACAAGCCTGATGTGAGCCACGCCGACCGTGCACAGTGCCCCGGCATGTGTTCTGCTTTCCGGTTAGAAGTGTTCTCACTTACAGTTCCTCATTTCATCTTCCTGGTAACCCAGGTTATTTGCTCACAAAATGTGCGTGTGACCCTGGCGACCCCCAGAAGCCCACCTGTGGTCACGGGCTCTCCTTGAAGAATCACCTTCTTAGAAATGAAACCTAAAATGACCATGGAGGTTACTTATCTCGCCCACTGCTTTCTGTATGCATTTCACTAATTATTATCAGGAATAGGAGAGGAATGTGACGCGGGTTTTATTTAGTGCTGGACATTTTCTTGCTGCCTTGCACAAGGACGGCTTGGGTCTGAAGGGGATGGCTCCATCAGAAATGCTGTCGACTGGCTTGTTCTGTGCGGAGGCTTTTATCAGGACAACAAAGGGTAAACAGAGTGATCTCTGCTCCCGTGGAGAGGTCGGATGGTTCCATTACACAATCTTCTAGAGCATCTTGCAGCAAATACATGGGTTATATTAAAAATTGCAATCATATCATTTTTTATAGTAAATTGCTGACCTTATGCAGTAGAATCAGCTTTATTGAATTTCGCCAAAAATGCGTTTATAATTCTGCCACACACCCATGATATTCATGTCCTTGCTGTCCATGTGATGTGGAAATGTCCCTTTTTATGATGTTAAACAAATTAAATCGACTTTCTCCGGAGCTGCTGTGCCTCACCTTTAAGATCTGCTTTCAGGAGTTGAACCCCCGCGCGCAGAGCTCGCCTCCATCAGCTCGGATGTCATCACACAGAACTCTGGAGCCTGGTGCAGATCTGGCTTTGAGATGATTCGAGGTGGTTCCAGGGCAGCTAATGTGTCTCGTGTGCTCTGCTGGTCGCTAACAAGCCCTGGCCGTCATTACTGTTGGTTTTAAGGAAATGGTTGGTATTTGTTTAAAAGAATTTCATGGTGATTCAAGAGTGCGTGGGCACAGTTAGCGCTCAGCTATTCCCTCATGAACGTTCACTGCAGAAGGTTAATCTTAACCTGTATCCTTATCTCTGTAGCTCTGCTCCTCTTCCCACCAGTGGGGATCAGGGATGCAAACTCCAATCTTAGTCTAACAGGACACAGTCAGGAATTTATAATGCATGTTTAAATGAAATGTAAACGCTCTTAAATTAACTGCTTTTTAGAGTCACTCGCTCTGAGTTTTCTCTCTCCTTTTCACATATCCATTATTAACAGATCTGTAATGTGTTTGTATAAATGGCTAGTTCCCAGACAGTTAGCGCACCGAGGCAGTGGGATACAGTGGGGAAAAGTCATCCATTCATCCGCCCATTGTTATTTGATACATTTCCTTCACATCCCAACATTTGTGCTATGAATTGAAAATACAAAATTAGATGTAACATTTGTAGTCAAGGGGATTTATGCCATGTGAACAGGTGTGGTGTGGGGGATAGAAGGTTACATGTGCTAAAATAGGTTGGTGTGCAGAGGTATAGAGGAGGGAGTGGTCAGTTTTGTGGAGGCTGAGGGGGACTTGTGGGGAAGGTGTCTTCATAGAGGAGGTTGCCCTTTGAGGGCCCCCCTCCCCGGGAGGATTCGTTGTCTTTAGGATTTGTGGAGCGCTGGTGACTGATGCACTGTGGGGTGGGGACGTTGTTTCTGAGGCAAGAAATGGTCTGGATATTAGGAACTAGGCTCCAGCTGTGGAGAGGTAGCAAGGCTGGATGCTGAAGGAGCTTGTGTGGGCAAAGGGGAGCCGCCAAAGAGTTTTCTGTAGAGAAGGGTCCGGGCTTTAGAAAGCTCTCTCTGAAAGTAGGGTTGGCAGTGAGGCATTCGCTGCGATAATTCAGGTGAGAGTGGTGGATGAGCGTGGGCAGTTGTGGGACTGGATCCGGTGGACTAAAGAGTGAAGACGGGGGAGCTGCAGGAGTGGGGGGCTGAGTGGATGCAGGGAGTGAAGCGGGGTCATCAGCAGGGGTTTTACTGCCAGGGTGTTGGCTGGGGATCCCCAGGTGAAAGAGTGCACTGTTGGACCAGGAATCAGAGGCCCAGTGAGGGAAGGAGAAGGGGCGTCCTGGAGACCCCGTGACGGGCCAGCGGTTGTGCTTGGAGGCACACGACAGGCGGTGTCGCTGGCAGAGCCGCAGCTGCAGTCGGTGTCTGGCTCTCGAGGCGCTCCCACGCTGCCCGTTGGGCTTGCTCTCTGCACACAGACATTGTTAAGTGGTTTCGTTGAAATTTGAGGCTCTCTGAAGAAAGAGAAGATGGCATTTGTGGAGCTGGTATTTCTTTGTCTCCTCAGTGAGAAACCCGGAGAGAGTCCCCGTGATCACAGAGGCGGCTCCTCCCGCCGGTCACTGCAAGCGCCTCTGCCCCCCGCGCCGATGTGTCTGTGTCGTGTTTGCATACCCGTCCACGGATCTTCTTGAGACAGTGGTCAGCCCTGCCGCGTGGCTCCGTGACTCTGTGACATGACAGTGCAGTTCCTGACCCGCTGCCCCCACGTTCCGGCAGCCCAAGGTCTCCTGTGCCTTCTCCATAGGATGGGTGAGAGGCGGCAGGAGAGCCCAGTGCAGCCGGCTGTGTTCAGAGGGTCGGAGGGGAGTGTTCACCTCCAACCTTGGCTCGGCCCGCCCCTCTCCAGGTCTCCCGCTGCCCTGGGTCTCCCTGGACCCCGGCCACCTCGGGCCCCACTCAACCCATCCGGGTCCCTGCCGGGGCCAGAAGTGGGCTTGTTAAGGCGATGGATTATGACCTGCAGTTTGGGAAAGTGTGTAGTCTGTCCTTTTTTTTTTTAAAAGTATATGGGAAGCAGGTTTCTGGGTGGGTGTCTTGCTCCGTTGGCTTTTGTCCACCTCTCCGTGGGAAGCAGCCTCCCTGGCCGACTGGGGCTGCTGTGAAGTGTGCGCGGGACATCTCTGGCACTCTCCTCTCCCCTCACTAAAGTCACCTGCACTCCAGCTCTGATGCTCCCTTTCTCCTGTTTCTCTTTGACCTTGTGGTCATTTCCCAGCCTGTTCCCCTCGACCCCCCAGCCCCTACTTGGCGATCCAGTCGCAGCCACAGCTTGAGTAATCTATTGATTTTGATAGTTAAAAAAAAAATAATAATCACCTGCAGCACCACCCCCTCCAAAAGACCCCAAACTTACACCAACCCCACCTAGTCTCTCAATGACCATTTCTGAGGTAGTTGCAGCTCTAGGCCAGTGTGGTGGCTTCTGCCTCTTCTCTGATCCTTTTTATTATTTTTTTTAAAAGATTTGTTTATTTTTATACAAAAGCTGGGGTACAGGCCAGAGGCGTGGGAGGGTGAGAGGATCCACCAGAGACAGAGCAGGGAGCAGAGCAGGCAGATGGACCGAGAACACTGCTGAGGGGAGCAGCGGGCGCGACAGGAGAGGTCTGCTGTGCCTCTGATCCTTTTTAAATAAAAAATTTAAATACTGAAAAAACTGTACTGAATGGCTTGACTTTTGGTCCAAGTTACCACCTCTGGGGCCCCTGACAGCAGTGCCCTAATGGGCCTTCCTCTTTCCCTACCTGCAGCCTGAGGGGGACGGGGCGCCTCGGAGAGAAACAGGAACAGTGACTTTTAGTGTAAAGCAAGTGAGGGAAAAAGCAGTGTTTAATGAAACCCCAAAAAGCAGCTCTCATTCCAGTAATTAAACGGCCACGTTGAGCCTGAGGACGCTGTGTGTGAGCGACAGGCTGGGAGCTGTGCGTTTGAAATTAGAGCTCTTGTCCTCGGGGAGGAGAATAGTTAAATAATTTGTTTTTGAGGTATAAGAGCCGAGCCGGGAAAGGGTGTTGGGGTGTGTGTGCCCGTGTGTGTGTGCGCTGCACACCCGAGAGGGTGCAGGCGGCCTGTTTACCGAGAATGCCCTGGAGGCGGCCCTGAAGCGCCCGTGGGCTGTCAGGAGGGCCCGGCTGCTCCTGCCCCGTCATTAGGTTCGGGGCGCCTGGCTCACCTGTGGCCAGGCGTTGCATCAGCGCAGCGCTTGCTTCATCCTGGCCCCCCGGGACGCGCAGGAATAGATGTGAGAGCCACGAGGAGCCAGACAGACACAGGAATTGGGGGAGGAGAGACCACAGGATCATGGAAGAGTGTGCGTGGCTCCCTTCCCCAGGACAGGGCATCCCCCTGGGTGGGGTACTTCGCCGGCAGGGTCGACACTGCTCAGAGGCCTCAGCACTGGTGTCCACTCTAGGGAGTGGGAGTCACTGTGAGGGGGAGTGTGGTGGCTGCCCTTGTCTGGTGGCACAGCCTCCGTCCCCCTGTCTCCTGGGCCGGAGTTCACCCTATTGGTCATCTCTGTCCTCAGGAAGCTGCTCCCTTTCTCCCTTGAAATCCTGGAGCTTGGCCGTGGCCATCAGGATTCCATAGGACAGACAGGCACTGGCAAAGGGGAGCCATGCGCCTCTGTCCCCGGGCCCCCACGAGGGACTCTGGTTCTCAGTGATGGGTGGAGGTGCTGATCACGCGTGTTCCTTTTAGGTGCACGGCCTGCGGGTCTCTGAGAGAGTGAAGTGTTTCTATTACACTAATAAGGAGCCCTGGGGACATGGTGACAGTGTGATAATCGTCCCCTTGGAGGGCCAGCGGCGGTCGGGGCGCGCTGACCTCATCCTGGGGGAGTGCTGATGAAACTTGGTCTCTGCTTGGCACCTGACGTGGGGGTGAGGGAACAGGCCGCCCGCTGCTTCCTTATTACCAGGCTTGCTTGTCTTTGGGGCATTTCATCAAAACTTCTTTAGTTTCGCTCAAGAACTTTAAAGAGCTGATGAGCCGGATGGAAAATTTTCTGTGATAACTCAGCAGAGCAGCACACTTCACAAATACCAGCTAATTATCCCCAGTGCACCCCGGGGTGGGGTGGGGGCGGAGCGGCGCTGACGTGGGTGTTTTTACCCCCATTTTAGTGTCCGACAGACTGAGGGTCCTGATGTTTTATTTTATTTTATTTTATTTTAAAGATTTATTTTAGCATACAAGAACTGGGGTGCAGGCCAGAGGTGCAGGGGGATGGTGGTGAGAGGATTCACCAGAGAGTGGGGAGCAGAACAGGCACATTGACTGAAATATACTGCTGAGGGGAGCAGCGGGCGAGACAGGAGAGGTCTGCTGTGCCATGTCTGTCAGCTCCCTGGCTGGGGATCAAACTCGTGCTGCAGTGGCTGCCAGTAGCTTCATAGGTTGTCTCTTACCTCCTTGCGCCACCAGGAAGGCCCTCCTGATGTTTTATACCATTCTTGTGTAGTTGCTGCACCTTCCCTTTAATTCTAACTATTTATTTATTGTTGTTGCTATTGGACCTTTATTTTCATTTGATTTTTCTCATTGATCTTGATTGATATTTAGGAAAACAGTTGATTTCTGTGTTTTTAAAAAGTGTCTCACTGTATTCTTTTTAGTAGTTCTAATTGTTCAGATTGGTTCTAGGTTTTTTTATGTGAAAGTAACAATACTTTCACTTTCCAAAGTTAATATGACTTTATTCTTACTTTGGCTGGACCATCCATGTTCATTAAAAGTGAGCGCTCAGGTTGGTAGGATGGGCATGAGCTCACTGGCATTCATTTAGAAATGTAAAAGGTTTCAAAGCTCTTTTTTCCCCAAGGGACTGTTCCACCTATTTTGGCCAATATTTATTCTTTGGCCAAAATTGACATGCTCATAACAGCCTTGTATTAGAGGAGGGGGTCAACATCACTTCTGGTTTTTTGGGTGGAAAAGCTACAGTGGACAGATCTCCCAGGCTCTTGACCAGCTAGCTCAATACAGGCCCTGGGGCGTGACAAAGGCCGGCCTGAGAGAGGGGTGCGAGGGCTGCTGGCTAGCAAGCAGAGGGGTCTAGCGTGCAGGCCCGGCAGCCTGGACGGTAGAAAATGAGTGGAAAAGGGCAAATGTCCTGAAAGAGTGTATAAAACATGAACACCATGGGGCATTAGATGGGATTATTTATTCTCCAGAGGTAGAGACCTCTCCTGTCTCAAGGACGAGTGTGCTCATGGCAGCTCCTGTATCATCAGGCTGCTCTTAGTGTCACCTGAGACAGATGATGGCAGGGAGGGAGCAGCGGGGCTGGGCGGCGGCGTGTGCATCCCCACCCCGTCTGGCCCCCTGTGCGTGTCGCCACTGGACGGATGGACTCCAGCGCCGCTCCCTGCTTTCCCCCAGCACAGACACGGAGTAGCTCTTCGTGTCTCCAGGATCAAATCCTGTCTGTTATTACCCTTCCCAGCCTGCTTTCCTGCCGTCACTTAACTTTGACCAGTTTCAAAATCACAGAAAGATGGAATGGTGCAATAAAAATGAAATGTATGCAATTTTTCAGTTGTTAATTAACATTTTGCTATGTTTGCTATATCTTTTTTTTTCTCTCTGACACTGCAGACAGACAGACACACATGCACACACACTTTCTCTGACTGTTTCAAAGTCAGTTGCAGGTATCACGGCCCTTCTGCCGTCATCACTCAGCAGATGTCTCCTAAAATCGGCCGTTCTCCTGCCTAACCACACCGTGCTAGCGCACCCAAGAAAAGCAACACCAACTGCATGAAATGGTCTCGTTTATCTTCCTAATTCACATTTGCTCAGGTGTCCCCACTTCCTTCTGTGACCTGTATGCCAGGGAGCAGTCAGGCCCCCTCACTGTGCTTTGTCACCTGGAGCTATCCTCTCGCCTGTGCTTGTTTAATTTGTCACCAGAATTTTTGAAGTGTTCAGGTCACTTATTTTAGGGACTGTCACACCAATTCTAGCAAGAATAGTAGGTGAGCAATATTGTGCTTCCCATTGCATTACATCACAGGCCAGACATGTCAGCTCCTTCCTATTGGTGATCTCAGTTGATCCCTTGGTTAATGAGGCAACTACCAGATTTCCCCTTTTAATTACTACATCACCTGAGAAGTGCTCCTTGAGCTCATGTTGTCTTGTCCTCAGGACCCTTCCACTCGGCGGTGTGGGGTCGCGGGGGCGCCTTACCTTGCTTGCTGTTTCTTTGGAATTTCAAAAATCGTGGTTTTTCTACTTTGATTATTTCTTACCTGCTTGCTGTCTGCTAGTCTTCTGGAAGGAACTTTCACCTTTGTTTTTCTGTTTCTTCTTCTCTCCTTTTCCCATTATTACTGTACTCCTTTTGTGTAGAGTGTTAGACCCTGTTGTCACCCTGCTCGCATGGCCCCAGGTTGGTCAGTGGATGCGAGGTCAGATTGGCTCTTGGGTCTCTTGCTTTTTGGCACAGATGTCTCAAGTGCGCCTTGTATTGTCTGACATCTCCCCAAGGTTTCTTGGGTGGGTATGACACTTAGCAGCCGGGGTCTGGGCAGCAGTTACATGCATTGCTCCGGGGCTCTCCCTGCTTCCTTGTCCGCCTTATGCAAAGAATTTACGCATACGCGTGTACACGCACACACGCAGTTGTTTCTGTTTATTCACATGGTAGTGTGGGTGCATATGTATGCAAGCCCAACCTAATAGAGGATTTTTCTCACCTCTTCTTTTAGATTTATATACCTGTCTTTCCTATAGTGAAAAACTGGGCTTTTCCTAAGTTTGACATACCTACTTATTTATTGTACCTTTAATATAAATAAAAGTTTTTAAATTATAAATTAATATTAGTTATCAACATTTATCTTACTAACTTTAAGATTTCTTTGCAAATCTTTTTTTCCCTTATATTTGATCATTTTCAAATGTGCTCCCTGAAACCCTTTCTGAGGGGGAGGGTCTATGAGTTGTAAGCAATTTTCATAACCATTTAGAATAGTTAGACACTGTTTGCCTTTTTTGCTGTGTTGACAGTTGACATTTGATAGTGGAGATGCAATGGTGGGCAAAACTGGTATTTCACTGTACTTTTTACTGGTATATAAAAATAAAAACTTTAAAAAAAAAAAGAAAAATCCCCGGCCTCCCTGGTGGCGCAGCGGTTGAGCGCTGGGTTGCAAAGCTGCCCACAGCCTCTGCAGCGCCGGTTCGATCCCCGGTTGCTCCCCGGCCACTGGAGGAGGGTCCCACATGGCGCGCAGACCTCTCCTGCCGCCCGCTGCTCCCCTCAGCAGTGTACTTCGGTCCTTCTGCCTGCTCTGCTCCCCGCTCTGGCTCTGGTGAATTCTCTCACCCTTCCTCGCTTCTGAGTGTACCCAGTGCTTGCATAAATAAATAAATAAATAAATAAATAAATACATTAAAAAAAAATCCCACTTCACTTAAGATTGTCCTTGATGAAAAGAATAGTAAAATTGATAGATTTTGTGAAACCTTGCCACTTTCTTTAATATACCATTTGACCCCATAGGAAATGTACACACAGTACTTCTTGGGGTACCTGGTCACCCAGAGGACAGGCGCTTGAGCAGATTGTCAGAGTTGCTGAACTAGCTGATTTCCTGGATACCCTTGTTACTTGAGTGAATGAGAGAGAAATTATGATAAGTCAGACTTTAGCATTTGGAAGACATTTTCTCAAAAGGAACAAAGTCTGTTATTTCAAGAAAACATACTAGCAATTGTTGTCAATTATAAAAGTTGAGCTTTCAAATGAAACTAGAGTTTTGGAAAACCAGAACCCATCACCACAGCTGCCCACCCCTGCACTCTGGGGAGCTGTTTGAAGACTTCTGCTGAGATCACCGGGGTATTCATGTGTGTGCTTTTTAAATACTGTGTGAGAAATGTGTCAACAGCTGGAAGACCCATATACCTGAATGAACTGATGTTTCCTCAGTGATTAATGCATGATTTCACAAAATCACACGAGTAAAATATCCATTCAGAGTACGAGATAGACCAATGGCTTTTAATGGAACAGGATTTGAAAGTTTATTGATATAGTTTCATATTCTACATTGCAACTAACCCTTAAAATACCGTGTGTTGAGTGCTGGTGTAGTATCACAGGAGGATATTTGCAGTTATCTCCTTCCTCTGCACAGTGGTGCCTGGCAGTATTTTTCTCATTTGCCTTAACCAAACAACGTATCACAACAGAAGGATGCGGAAGCCAGGCAGGATAGAGAGTGACAGGAGAGTTAGTCCTACACTAACCAGTTTGTTTTGGAAACTAGTTTTTGGTTTTTTTTCCCATAAAAATATAATTTGTATGAACAGGTAATAAATTTATTTTTATTTAACATTGTATTAGTATTAAAAGTTTCTGTCTTGATTTTTAATATATCAGGTTGAATCACCCTTACATTCAAAAGTTCTTTGAGATTCTTCACACTTTCCAAGAACGTTAAGGCATCTGGAGACCTTATCTTCGCTGGATGTTAGATGTCCTGTAACATTTGACCCTCAAATATTTTTATTTTTATTTTATTTATTTTATTTTTTTAAAGATTTTATTTATTTATTTATTTATTTATACAAGCACTGGGTACAGTCAGAAGCACGGGAGGGTGAGAGAATCCACCAGAGCCAGAGCAGAGAGCAGAGCAGGCAGAAGGACCGAAGCACACTGCTGAGGGGAGCAGCGGGCGGCAGGAGAGGTCTGCGCGCCATGTGGGACCCTCCTCCGGTGGCCGGGGAGCAGCCGGGGATCGAACCGGCGCTGCAGAGGCCGCGGGCAGCTTCGCAACCCAGCGCTCAACCGCTGTGCCACCGGGGAGGCCCCTCAAATATTTTTAAAAAAATGTTCATTCCTAGTTTCCATCTCTACTGTCCATCTTTTTTTTTTTTTTTTTTTTTTTGTCATTTTATGGGCAGTTCTTTCCAATATATATATTTTTTTTTAATAGATGCATGTTTTTATTTATTTATTTGTTTGTTTGTTTTTGTTTATACAAGCACTGGGTACAGTCAGAAACGCAATTGTGGGAGGGTGAGAGAATTCACCAGAGCCAGAGCAGGGAGCAGAGTAGGCAGAAGGACCGAAGTACACTGCTGAGGGGAGCAGCGGGCGGCAGGAGAGGTCTGCGCACCATGTGGGACCCTCCTCCAGTGGCCAGGGGGCAGCCGGGGATCTAACCGGCGCCTTAGAGGCCGCGGGCAGCTTTGCAACCCAGTGCTCAACCGCTGCACCACCAGGGAGGCCCTCTTTCCAATATTTTATCTTCTTCTTTTAACTTCTAATATTTCTCTAACTTTTTTCAGTTTAGGTTTTTGTTTTTTGTTTTGTTTTGTTTTTTTTTTTTTTAAAGATTTATTTATTTATTTATACAAGCACTGGGTACAGTCAGAAGCGCGGGAGGGTGAGAGAATTCACCAGAGCCAGAGTGGGGAGCAGAGCAGGCAGAAGGACCAAAGTACACTGCTGAGGGGAGCAGCGGGCGGCAGGAGAGGTCTGCGCGCCATGTGGGACCCTCCTCCGGTGGCCGGGGAGCAGCCGGGGATCGAACTGGCGCTGCAGAGGCTGCGGGCAGCTTTGCAACCCAGCGCTCAACCGCTGCGCCACCAGGGAGGCCCAGGTTTTTGACTCACAATAAATTGTGATTTTTTTCTTTTAATGTTCTCCCCCATCTGCTCCAATTCTGTTCTTATTTCTTAGATGCAGCATCTTTTATTCTCTGAGAACAGTGTTGTTATTTTCCACTGTCCCCTACATAATTTCTGTCTCCTGTGAGTTCTTTTCGATTATGTTTTTGGGAGCTTTTATTTCATTTTTGAGGTTTTCCTGAAATGTCAGGTCATCCTTATTGTCTATCATTTAAGAGAGAATCCCTAAAAAAAACAGACAGGAAGGCCTCTTGACTTGAATCCTTTTTAACCTGTTGGGTGAGTAAGAATCAGCTACGTGTTGAGAAAGATAAATTTGTAAAGCTTCTAGGAAAACACAGAAGAATATGGGGAAGCGGAGATTTCTTAATTAGATCGTAAAGCCCACTACCATAAAAGGACAAAGAAGTTACACCCACATTTAAAACTTTAGTTCACGAAAAGATAACAGTAAAAATGTGAAAGGACAACTCGTACACTAGAAGAAGATATTGATAATACATTTATTTACCAGAAGTCTTGTATCCGGACTATATAAAGAACTCTTACAAATCAATAAGAAAAAGCCAAATAACCTAATTTAAAAATACATCCAAAAGATTTGAATGGGTACTTTAGGAAAGAACATATCCAAATGGTTAATAAACCTGTAAAAAGATGGATGATGTAAATTAAAACCACAGCTAGTCACTATTACATACCCACCAAAATGGCTAAAATTAAAGACTGAGAATACCAAGTGTTGGCAAGAACATGGATCAGCTGTGACTCTCACACACTGCTGGTGGGAGTGCAGCCACTTCAAAAAAATGGACACTTTCCACTAAAGCTGAGTGCTTTTCCACTCCTTCTATTACCTAGCAGTTCCATTACTAGGTGTTGGACTCTGAGGAAATGAACATGTGTATCCATGAAGAGACATGTACAAGAGTGTGTGAAGCAGTTTCATTTAAAATACCCCAAACCTGAGGGACATGTCTATCAACAGAAGGATGGGTAGTTTGCGGCATCAATACATAATGAAATATCACCTATAAACAAGAATAAATCACTGGTCTATGCAACCGCATGGATGAATCTTAAAAACTCTGTCAGAGAAGCCAGATTATAAGTGTTTTTAAGAAGCCAGATATTAAAAAAAAAGTCTTTGTGATGGTCAAGACAGGTGACACTAACATTGATGATGCAGGTCAGCAGTGGCTTAGGAGGGTGTGGACTGCCGAGTGGAGAACTGGGCATGCTCTGGGGCTTGTCCTGAGAGGAGCTGTGCCAGTACACGCATGTGCACAACTTCTTCAAACTGTATACATGACGTTTGGTCTGTTATCTCTCAATTTAAAATATTGGGGCTTAGACTAGGAAAACAAGATCTAGAACTTTTAAGCCACATTCAGGGACAGGAAAAGATGATCAGACTAGCAAAGGTCAGTAAAGAAAAAAAGCCCCCTTAAAACTAGAGGCTTAAATACAATAAATATTTGTGGGATTTAAAAAAATCCCCTATTAAAAAACAGGTCAGTTAAACCTGAGGATGAAACAAAGGCCTGCTTTATGTTGTTTAGAGAGACATTCCTACAGCAGGGCAGCAGGGGAAGCCAGTGCAGGGCACAGGAGGGGGGTGGGGGCTGGGGGAATTGGGAGTTGGCAGGGGTGGGGGCTGAGGGGGAGGCAGCACAGGCCCAGAGCAGCAGGAGCATGCACATTGCAGATGAGGAAACACAGAAGCAGACCACTACACCGTTCATTCCTCCTAGAAGATATTTAATAATTTTGAAACTTTGTGGGTTTAAAACTATCCTATCCAAACATATACAGCAAGAGCTATTAGAAATACAGGAATTTAAAACCACATAGTTGAAGATATTTTAGCGCACTGTAGAATTTAAAAATCATCAGACACAAATAATGAAAAGAAATACTTGGAAAATACCATCAATACACTTGTTTTACATATAAAAATATAGAATTTTGTGCACCTACAATGGACTACTCAGTTTTTTTAGTACCCTTGATACATTTATGAAATGGTCCTTAAATTGGCCACCACGAAAAATTGAAAAGGCAGTAATCATGTAGCGCCCCTTCTCTGATCATAGGACAGTAAAATGAAAGTGCACGCGTGAGCCCCTGCGGGAGAAGCTGCCACTGGGAGAGTTTAAGACACTTTTCCACAGAACTCCTTTCATCTGCTTTGTTCCGGGTGTTCTTCAGTTCCTGGTTCCTGAGTTGAAGACTTGCTGTTTCTTCTCCATCCCACCCTTCCACTTCTTACTTTTAGGAATTAGGAAAAAATGGCAAATGGTGCTGTCTGACAGTCCCTCAGGAGAGACTGTTGAATTGAGGAGGTACCGAATCACAGGGTGTGATCTTTTTCAGATTCTGGATAAACAGTGATGGTTTTCCAAAGAGCCACACCAATTCCTTCCCCAGCAGCTGAGAGTACCTGTCTCATGTACTCAATGTGTGTTCTCACTGAAACAACAGCCAAGAGGCAGCAAGACCACTTTCTCAGATTGTTTTAATTTGTGTTTATTTGGTTAATGACAATTGAGCTTTTAAGATATGTTTTGTATGTTTATTCTCAGAAATATTTACTCATTTATTTTCTACTGGAAGATTAGTGCTTGTTGATACTGAAATGCCCTTTGTATATTAAGAATATTAATTCTTTGTCATGTTTGCAAACATTTCCCCATTGTTCCTTGCCTTTTACATTTTTTATAAAATGTAATAGGTGAAATAATGTGTGAAAATATATTTTCACATAATCAAATCTATCAGTCTTTTGGTATTTCCTCGATTATTTTTATTAAAGATTCCTTTTTCATAATTATTAAATAATAGTAATTACAGCAACAGCTAACAGTTATTGAGGGTCGATTATGTGTGAGACAGTGAGCTATGTACCCTTATTTAATCACAAAAACTCTGTAAGGGGCCTCCCTGGTGGCGCAAGGGGTTAAGACGCAACCTATGAAGCTATCTGCAGCCATCGCAGGCAGAGTTTGGCCAGGGAGCAACCCACATGGCACAGCAGACCTCTCCTGACTCGCCCCTGCTCCCCTCAGCAGTGTATTTCAATCTGCTTGTTCTGTTCCCCACTCTGTCTCTGGTGAATCCTCTCACCCTCCACACCTCTGGCCTGTGCCCCAGTTCTTGTATGCACAAATAAATAAATCTTTAAAAAAAAAACTCTGTAAGGTAGATATTTTTCATTTTTTGCATTCACAAAAGGACTCTTAAGGAGAAAGTTGCAATAGTTTATCCACACTTACCAAACCAGTGTTAAATTAAATATTTACCACATTATATTCTAGTTTTTATGGCTTATGTAACTCTTTAATCCTGAAATTGATGAAGTGTTATGAAGTGAAACTACTTTAAAACATCACTTTTTCCAAAATGGTCCTTGGAACCACTAGTTTGTATTGCTTCCTTTATTAAAATTTCAGTGTATAACATGGTCAATTTCGGGGACACTTGTTTTTATTTTTGTTGACCTGTGTTCTCTTACAAAATGTCACAATGTTTTAATTGCTACATCTTTATCATCAGTTTTAATAATGCACCATAGCAAGACTTCAGCATTTTCCAAAAACTTTTGAGTTACGGCTTTCAGTAAAAATGGAATGACTTGTATGAAAATGACATTCTTATCAAAACCATTTAAATTCTGGCCTGGAAGCAAAGCGAAGTCGGTGTGAACTTGATTCGTGCAAATAGACCTCAAGCAGAAAGCGGCTGTCTTTTTGGTTTGAGGAATTGGAGGACAGTTCCTGAGGGTGTCCGAGCAGCTGGAAATCCCAGGAAATGAGAACCTTGGAGGGGGTACTATCTAACTGCATGTAAACACCCCTCATTTCTAGGCTAGCTCCTGAATTGCCATGTGCAGGAAAGGTGCTGTGGATGACAGCAGAAATTTCAGCCCCTATTACTATAGGAAAGGATTTAGAGTTTGAGTCTTTTCAAATTAGAAGGGTCTTTGAAACTCAGAAGGACCACTTTAGGGGCAATCACTATGTCTAAGACTGTGGTGTTTCCCCTAGGATTCCAAAAAAGAACCACAAAAGAGAAAAAGAAAGAACGCATGAAATGAGTCTGACCCAGATCAAAGTGATCGGCCAGTAATTTAGCTGCCTACTAAAATCTTGTTATTCAGAAGAAAATAGAATCCAGAGCTCCTGGTGCCTGGATTTATAGTGTCCACTATAAAATACAAACTTACTGGACATGTGATGGTGGAGGCAGGAGCCTTGAATGTTACTGAAGTAAATGTTGCCCAATAAAAATACTCGTGACAAAAAAAAAAAACTATTGAAAATTATTAAAAAGAATATACATGAAAAAAAATGGAAGGGTGAAGAGGTGGGGAATGGCAGTGGAGACATGGAAGTCATAGAAAAGAACCAAATAGAAATCTGAAAAACATAAAACCTGTCTTTACATTTCATTGGGTTAGGAGATTGGGCAAAGAAGAGGAAAAGATGAGTCATCTTGAAGGTGGAGACCCAAACTAGAGTAAACAGGAGGAAAAGATGGCAGAAGTAGGACCAGAGCCCCAGCCCCTGTGGCACAGAATCAGTCAGCTAGATGAGGTGCTGACTGAAAATCTTCCCATTTTGATTAAAACATCCAGGCATACACATACCCCACAGGGAGCCTGGTCAGCCTCAAGCAGGGTACACACAAAGTTACATCTGAGTCTATCATAGGACCTGGGGGATGCCAAAGATAAAGAAGAGAATGATTATCAGAATGACAGCTGATTTCTCTCCAAAGCGAGGGAGCCCAGTAGAGAATGGAACGGCAGCATCAAAACGCTGAAAGAAAACACAGTCAACCTAGACGTCTATATGCAGTGAAAATATCCATTAAACATGAAGAGGAAACAAGCTATTTTTTTTGATAAAAGCTGTGCGAAGTTGTCACTGGCAGACAAGTGCTGTAATAAATATCAATATGGAGGATTTTCATACGGAAGAGAAAATAATACCAGATGGAGATTTCAAGCCTCAGAAGGAATTAAGAGTACTGGGAATTTTAAATATATGGATAAATGTAAAATACATTTATTCTTAAGTTTGTGAATGTCATTTGTCTGAGGCAACAATAACAAGATCTTGTCAGGTTTATAACACACGCACACATCTGTATGTCTACGGAGAATGTTAGGACAGTAGCATAAGGGAAAGAAGGGGTATAAGTGAAATAATTGATGCTTAATAAAATGTATTTATTGCCAATACATACAATAGGGCAGATATGTGTCATATTAAGGTTCTTAATATGTATAATTAGGTGGTGTAATATTAGTGCACATAGACTTCGTTATTAAGGATGCATATTGTGCTCCATAGAGGAACCTGTTAAGAAAAATTCCAAAAATTCTATGTAAATATCTAGTAGTGGAGACAGAACGAAACCCAAACATTCCTTGATTTTCTTATTTGTGAATTCTCCCACGTAAGCTTTTGGAACTTTTAAGAAAATTCAAAATAATTGGGATTTTTATTAGAATTGTGTCAAACCTTTCAATTTTGAAAGACAATTCCATTTATTTCACTATCCCTCTATTTTATGTTATAGAGCTCTAACGTAGTTAAAGATTATGCACTCTGAGTTTGTATTCCTTGTGGCTACTGTGAAAGGAATTTCTTGTTTAATTTTTAATTACTTATTCCTGGTACATAGAACTCCTGATTTTTAAGAAAATATATTACAGATCTCGCCATCTCATTAAGCCTCCTTATGATTAAGCTGATTTTCCTAGATATATAATCATGTTATCCACTATCAATTCTTTAGTGACCTTCTTTTCAGTTCTTAAACTGAAAAGTTTAAATGCCATGCCCTGCTTTATCATGTGGGACAGGGCTTCAAGAGTAATGCTCAGTGCTAATGGTGACGGCAATGATGCATTTATGATATCTTTTTTTTAAAAAAAAAAAAAAAGGAAAAAAAGAGATTGTTACCAAGTACCACAAATGCATTTAGTAGTTATAGACAACCCACAGGCCATTAGACACTGATGCAATTTATTGCACTTATTCGCATGTTGAACAGAAACTCAGTGAGGGCCCCCTGAGTCTGTCAGTGTTTATGACTTAGGGGATACTGCCATGCCTGAGACAGACTGAGAGGTCACATCGTCACCCTTCAGAAGCCATGCGGAACGAGGGGAAGGTGCAGACCCCTGTGCTGACAGCAGGGGAGCTGTGCAGATGTATTCGCCTTAGAAAGGCGCTTTTGACAGGGGGTGAGAACACCTTGGAGGGGGAGACCAGGACTGTGACGCATCTGCGGGGGCATGAGTCGCTGTGGTGACGTGAGTGCTGGGTCAGGGTGGTGGTCTGCCAGGGGACAGGGTGGAAGCGTGATAACGATTTTCTATGCTTACCTCTGGTGGTCCTAAGGTAATGTTTCGAGGGCAGGAAGGTGGGACTCCATGCTCCAGCTGGCAGAACTCTCCCCAACCTGAACAGCGTTGCTGTCGTTGGTTTCGCATGTATCATGTTTCCGTTTGCTCTTTGTACACATTTCAGTTCAACACCTGCGAGGTGCCTGTTGCACCTGTTAAGCACGGTTCTAGGTCCTGGGAATGCAGCGGTGACTACAATAGCCCCAGATTCCTGCCTTCCTAGAGCTTACATTCTCATGGCGGGGAGGCGGGCAGGGAGACAGCCGCAAAGTAAAGTGTGAATACCGTGAAGGTGGAGAGTAAGAGCGAGAGTTGGTGGTGGGTTGCAGCTTATTGGACTGGTCTGGAAAGGCCTCACTAAAATGACATTTGAGCAGAATCTTGAAGAGAAGGTGTGAGCAAGCCGGGTACATTTCTGGGGAGAGAGTGTTCTGGGAAAAGGGAACCAGCCATGCAAAAACCTCAAGAGGAAACATGTCTGGCAAATTCTAGGAACAGAAAGGAGGCCAGTGTGTAGGTAGGGAGGGTGTTGGGAGAGGCGAGGGCAGGAAGCCGGGTTGCGCACAGTAGTGCCCACCCCTGGGAGGACCGGGCTTTCACTTATGGTAACCTGGGAAACCATCAGGGCTCTTGGGGGCGCAGTTCCATCTGACTTGAGCTTTAAAGGCATCACCCCAACTGCTGCTTAGGAGGCACCTGGAGAACAAGCCGAATGGCTAACACGAGAGCTTGGTGTTGGGTGTGAACTGCGGCAACACCCCTCTCTGTGGGTGGGAGTGTGCACTGCTGTGACCACTTTGGAAACTGCCCAGAGTCTGTTGCGGCTCCCCATGTGCGCACAGCAGCTGCCCCCCAAAGTCCGAGCAAGGAATGCGCCTGCAGCCTCACTCGTAGGTTGACCCAAACTGCGAACAAGAAGATGAATTGTGGCATGTTGTTCTTTTTCCTTATATATTATGTTGATATACTTGCTAAAAATGAGTAGAATTTACTGTTTGGTGTGCATAGTTTTCAGTCATGTTCTTTTTGCCTTACCAAGTAACGTTGCATCCTAACAGATTTCAGGCGTGCATCCCTGAAAACGGACACATACACGCCAGTCCCTGCCAAGTGTCCCGTTCCTCCTCACACACCATTGTCCCCTCTGTCCCGATTTACTCACCCCTGCCCCCTTCTCACTGGTGACCACTAACTGGTCTTATAGACCAAAAGTTCATTTTAGCCTTAGCCACCTGTTTGTTTTCTCTGTGGACCACACAGGGGTGAAACCTTACGGTGTTTGTTGTCCAGCGGCTTATTTCACTAAGCAGAGCATCCTCCAGGCCCATCTGCGTGGTTGCCAGTGGACGGGTTTCCTCTCTTTTCTCTTCTGCTGTGCACGTATTTGTGGTTCTTTCCTACCTGTGTGAGACCCCCAGTGAGCAGGTAGGGTGAATGAGCCATGGCGGGTGCCACAGTGGGGGTGGATGGTAGAGCTTGAGGTAGAGCGAAAGGAGCCCTCTATGAGGTCTCTGTCCAGTTCCATTTTGTAAGGTTGAAAAACAGCTGAGCAGTTGGTGATAGGGTAGTTAAGTGGTGATGGGGGCGTGGTGAGGGGTGCTGCTGGGTGCAGTTACTGTAGTTTTGACCTGGGGCTCATGGCACACACTGGGCGTGCTTTCCTCGTGTACACTGAACGCGAGCAAACGTTTACTTACAACTACACTGAGACCTTTTTATTTTTACCTTTCATCACGGCAGATAAACAGCTGGCCGGCATCATGTAGGTTGTGGGGCGCAGTCTCAGGCCCGCTGTGGGAAGAGAAGTAGATGCCGTCTCTCTAAGGGCCGATGGTCAACACCCATCACCGTTAAAGCCACACACTCCCGAGTCTCTGGGGACACACCTGCACAGGCACACATGGCCCGGACAGGGCCTCTCACATCGGACTTTGTGGTAACCGCAGACGATCAGCAGGCGCAAGTGAAGTGACTCAGGACCCGTCCACAAACAGGGCAGCACAGCTGTGACTGGCAGGAGAGGACCTGCTAGATCCTGACATATACTCAGATTTGTTGATTAAAAAAAGCCAAGTGCAGAATAGCCGTCACCCCGTGCTGTCATTTGTATAGGGTTACAGATCCACATACATGTGTACTGTGTAGAACATGATCATGTGAGTGCTGAAAAGCAGTTCTGTATATGTAGACTCTCTCTAGAAGTCACATCTGAAAGTAGTAGCAGTGGGGCCTCTGGAAGATACACCTGGGTAGCCAGGTATGTATGGGAAGGAGACTGGCTACAGGCCTGCGGTACCATGTGAATGCAGAGAGTACAGGGGAGATACAGCTATTAAATACGAGTTCTTAAAACAGCTGGTAAAAATCCCTTAGATTTCAAGCAGGAAATGGGCGCATTGCCTCTCCTGGTCAGTCCAGGGGAGCCTGTTTCTCCACACTGGAGCAGACCCGTGGTCTGACTGCCGATGGCATGCTTGGTTTTGCACACTCGTGCCGAGAAGCCTTGGGACGATACCTTGCGGGCAGCCGGCGCTCTCGCTGCGAGGGCGTTGGGGGGAGTGGAGGGGCGGGCATCCAAGCACACCTCCCAACTCCTGCTCCCTTGAAGACACAGCCCTTGTGGAATGAAACAGTGGGGTCTCTCCCCTGTTCCTCGGGTGATGATTTCCCTCTCTCCTCCGCGCGTGGATGAGCTGAATTCCGATTAAAAATGCCGTGACCCCACTGCTTGCTTTGTTCCTTTCTAAAACGTGACTGAGATCATGCTAGGATGATGGCATCTGCTTTTTGTCTCTTCATGTATGGAAAACATTTTCCTGTGCCATCAGACATTGTTCATGCGAACATGAACATTTGAGAGGTAGTGCATATGGACACATAACCTGTGCTGCTCCTTTTGCACATTTATGTTGCTTAGATTTTGTGCAGGGTGATGAGCCATCTTTGTACATTAGTCTTACATTATTTTATTATTTCACAGAATTCAAACTATTGGGTCAAAGGGTGTGAATGCTTTGAAATACACACGAGATAGAGTGTTGAATTGCCTTTCAGAAGTTTCTCAGCTTGCATTTCCATGGCACCCTTGCCAGCTCTGGGGATATTCGTGCACAAAAGCCACTTTTCATTGGGAATAATTCAGCTTTAATAACTCTTCCAACATACTTGACAAGCTCGCGGTCCTGGGGCACCGGTGTTCTCTGTCACGTTTCCCTTAAAGGAAGGTTGGATGTTTGCCCTCGTGTCATGTGGTATCGCAGGCAGGGTCTGGCTCTTCAGCCCGGCTTGCTGGGTCCCTGCCCTGCTCCCCACCCATAGGCAGGGGAACCTGAGATGGATGGACTGCCCCCCGCCCTCCTCTCTACCGTGGCGGAGAGTGGGTGCCTACCTCCCCGGGACGCTGCCGCCTCAGACCATGCGGGCTTTGCGCGTTCAGGCCCTCCGGGTGCCCCGGGTGTGGGGACTGGGGACGTGGCGGCCCCACCCAGGCTTCTGGTGGGATTCAGAGTTCCAAATGTAAAAAACTCTCAAAATGTTCTTTGACTCCACTTTAATACGTTTTGAAAAGTGGAAACATGAATGATTTTTAAAACTTCTCTCTGCTTTTCTTGATTTTCCATGTTTTCCGCAATTGACCTGTGCAGCTTTTATTACCAGTGGCTGTCAGCTCCTCATGTTGGAAATCCTGTTTCTACAGGATTTTATTGCGCTTTGCCTTGTGGTGCGTAGCTGAGATTGTGTCTTTTACAAATTGACGGTTTGTGGCAGCCCTGTACCCAGCAGGTCTGCTGGTCCCCATTTTCCTAAGTGTGTGCTTGCTTGGTGTCCCTGCGTCGCATTTTTAGCAATGAAGTATTTTTTAATTAAGACATTTGCACTGTTTTCATAGACATCATGCTGTTGCACACTTTTAATAGACTACAGTAAGCGTGGCTTCTATGCACAGGAGCCAAAATATTCCTGTGACTTGTATAATTGCACAGTTTGCTTTGCTGTGGTGGTCTGGGGCTGACCCCTCACTGTCTCTGAATTGGGCCAGTGTGGTATAGTGTAGATGGAAACAGACACTCATCCAGCGTAGGAGACTGGGGGAGAGGTCCTCGAGAAGCTGCCCTTTAGCAGGTAGGGAAGATGAGGTTTTGACTATCACAATCCTTACCAAAGTAAGTGCGCAGATATTTATGGGCTTGGTTGAGTCCTTGTATTTATCTCTATACTAATAATGTTGACAGTGGCAGCCAATACCAGATTCATTGGGGCTACACGAATGGTAATGGAGGTGTTGACCTAGGAGGGGACAGCTTGTTTTAATGTGCTAGTATCAAGTTAATATCAAAATAACATGAGGTAATTCAAAACTTTAGGAAGCCAAATAGTAAACTTTATGATTGTATATTTAAGATTCAAGATGTGAAGGGAAGCCACAAAGGTTGTGTGGAGCTTTCGGCTGTCCCGTTACGGGTTTCCTTTAAGGACCAGCACCTTCCACCATGCCGTGTGCCCCTGCAGACTTGTTTCCCAGCTCAGGCGGGTTCGACACGTAGCAAACAGCAGCGTGTGGCTACCCTACCATCCCAGAGCAATGCTTGCTTTGTTGCAGCGACAGAAACATTTCCATCCGTGAAGCAAATATTTAGAGCCTAAAGAAACATTTGGGTAGGCAGGATGTGTCAAAACAGAGCAGATGCTTGCCTTTTAAAAACACATTTTAAGAAAAGCCACTTTGTACTTGGCCGCTGCATCACAACCACAATGGGTTAAGCAAGAAACTAGAAATTGTGGATGTCGTTCTAATCCCAGTGCGTGGTCATGCCTCCTTACTTTTTCCTGTCTTTTTTTTTTTTTCTTTCCAGAAAATGGGGATAACCATTCTTAAGTAATTTTGTTTAGGATTAAAGGTCCCCCACCCCCAATATTCTTTGTTCTTAATTAGTATATCCTTGTGTCAGAAGTATATTCACATGGAACACAGTTCATAGGGATCTATCGTAAAACATCTGCCTTCTGTCTCTGTCCCAAGCTAGCAGTGCCCGCTCCACCTGTAACCAGTTACCTGGTTTCTTGTCTTTATTTTATGCATGTATTTAATGCATGTATCTGCACAAATGTGTTTAAGTGTGCGTACGCATGTATTCCTTTTTTGTTGGACTAGAGGCCCTTGTGCCCTTCATCTTATGCCTCTCATGCTCAATATATCCTTTTTGTTTTTCTTCCTTTTTTGAAGTGATTTGACTCAAGCGTTTGCTTATATAAAGTGTGTTGACTGTCGGGTAGTGGAGGAGAGTGGGCATGCCAGGCTGTGCGTGCTGTGCCTCCCCACCCCCTGGTAAAAAGAGCATCTGATTCTGCTCTGGGGCTCCCTGTGGGCTGTGGGAAAGTCACTGCCCCTTAGTCCTTTTTTCTTGATCTGTAAAACAGAAGGAAAAGCAAAGAAACCAGATGAGTTCCAACTTTTCTTCTAGATCTGAATTCCTTTGTTTGGCTGTCAAAGGTGAGATTTTAAAAATCAAATACTGTCCCTTTCTAAAACAGGAGAATGATTCAAGTGTAGTTCAGAGTGTTTATTAATTTGGCTTTTTCACACACGCACAAACATACATTTGGCCTACCTGGCCTTTGGCAGTGACGTAGCTGTCATTCCTGATTATCATACCCCTTGGTCTTTAACCACAGAGTGGGTGGGAGAGGTTAGGTGCTGTGTCTGAGACCTCTGGACACAGTGTTTGTTGCGCTGTCTGTCAGTCCTTTGGAATTGATAACCAAATATCGAAAGCAACTTGTCTTCGTTTTTTGTTTTTACGTCATTTTCTTTCTTTCTTTCTTTCTTTCTTTTTGTTTTACTGCAGCAGAGAGGGATTGAAAGAAAGGGGGAACAACCCTTCAACTATACATCTAAAAATAGAAATCGTGGATGCTGATTGGAAACCCTCCCGGTCTTTCAGATGAGAGATCTCAATTTGTGTTTCACAGAGGGGCAGCTCACTTCTGTCTTGTTCACCAGTTATACTACTCCCTAGAGGAGCTCAATAAATTTTATAGGGAAGTTTCCTCCTTATGCGGAAGGAGCTAAGCGCAACTCAACGACTGGTGTGGCTGAAATAATTTAGGGCTCGGAGGGAGGATGTCTGCCTTGTGGAATGACGAATCAGAAGTAAAAGTACAAAAACTTTCTATCTAGTTGATGTCGCCGGGTCAGTGACACTCCTGTGACTCCAGCCTATCTGATCTGGAATGAAAGTGTTCCCCCAACTTGCATTTTAGTTCCCTGCTTAATGGTCTTTCTGCTTGTGTCACAGGTGGTGACTTCCAGTCTCGCCTGCTGATAGTCTCCTGTTTGCACACTTTGAAATCCCCAGACGTGGCCTTGGCTGAGTTTTTGTACCTTTCTTATGCCTCGTCTCCCCGAGGGGCAGAGTGATCCTCTCCCACTGACATTAGGAACGCAGACCTGCTTTCTCTCTTCGACTTAAAGAAGGTCCCCCGTCTTGAAGCTGGCTGTGCAGCACATTTTGCCCTGGCTTTTTACTCGGTGATTTATACGAGGAGACGTGGCGGGTGATAGCCAGTGTCCTTTCGTCTTTGTGTTTATTTTTCTTGCACATCTATTGTATTTAAAGGATATACTGTCTTTATGGTTCACTGGGATGAGGAGGGGGTTGGCACCCGTTTTAACGAGAGCGCCGCACTCCCTGTGTTGGAATGAGGATTGTGTTCTCGGTTAGTTATCTTTCTTTCCTTAGGTGGCAGGAGGCAGTGTTTTGCTGGGTTTTGAAATAACATTTCTACCTAACGATTTTCAGAAGGATACTGAGAGGACATCGGACTGCGGGGCATCATCAGCAACTTTCTCCTCCTGTTGTCTGAACTTTCCTGCTTTCAGGAGAGGAGAGGGCAGAGTCTCAGGGCTGGTCCTTGGATTTACGTGTCAATATCAAGATGGGGGGCGCCAGCCCCACCATTGGATCAGCTTTTATAAAAGACTCTTTTCATTCAGAGTAATGATATTTGGAACTAGTTTCCTCAGAAACTGTTTTCACTGCTTGGGAATAGTTAATCAGCGGAGAAGAAAAGCCTTTGGCTTATTTGCTTAATATTTTAACCAAGTGAATTAGACAGGTCGGGGGGCTGGGGGAGGGGATAAGAAAGTGGGTGGGGGAGGCCCCATAAACAAGGTGATATATAATATTTTTTTTGTTCTCCTTTTAAATAAATACCGATCAGCTTTATGTTCAGAGACAATAGGAGCCGTTGGCTTAAATTTGCAGTTTACTGTATTTATGGCTGTAATATCAAGGTGCTGCCGTCGTAATTTCATGCCCCAATGAGAAGAGCAAGGTCGAAGCAAATGCTTCCATCGGCATCTGCTAACACACTAACTCATAAACAAGGCCCGGCTGGATCAGGTGGCACGGAATAATACAGGCTAATGAAATACAGCACAGCTTTCCATTACTGTTAGTTTTTACAGTGTCGTCATTACGTGTAATTTATGTTTAAAAAATTCAATTTTATACAAGGCACTGGGAAATAGGGGTCTACAGGTCATCCAACGACTTTTAGAGGCTCTGAGAGTCCTTATTGTACTCCACTGTTCCAACAAAATGTTAATAAAATAAAATAAAAAGACTTTTTTCCCTTTCCCCTCCCCTAACCTTTTCTGAGAGAGTTGATTTTTCTTTTAATTTGGGGAGTATTTTTAGCCAGCTGTCTTCTCTGCCTCATCTCCTCCCAGAGTGTGCCTGGGCAGATCACGCATGTTCAGAGAGAGGTGACCCCAGATGAATCGCCCGAGTCTGGAAACAGAGGCGCCGCGATGGGGGAGGACAAGGCCCGAGCGGCCAGCCAGTCGCTGCCCCTGTTTGCCGCCGGCCCTCTGGCCTGTCCACTAGCTGCAGGCAGACACTTTTATTCTAAAACTTAGGCTGGACTGAAGGTGCTGGGTTCAGTCCCGTGCTTATTTCCAAGCGAGCCCTGCCTCTGCCCCTCCCCCGCTGTCAGACCTGAGGCTGCGGAGGGCGCTGCTGTCATCTGTCTTTCTGCTTCACCTGCACTGGGCCCGGCCCGGTGGCGGTGCCCAGCGGTCACCAGGGACAGCGTGGAGGCGGCGCCCTTGGAGAAGCGCATGCACAGCCAGTCCCACTGAGGGGAGTCAGCCCTGCCCACAAGGCTTGGACCCTTAGGGAGGCCGGGTGAGCTGGCGCTGGAGGCCAGCAGGCTGCAGGTCACAAAGCCCACCAGTTTGGTTTGCATTTTAACAGAAACCTTAAAAAAAAAAAAAAAAAAAAAAAGGGAAATCTGCCTATCTCCTAGGGGATAAAAGTAATAAGCAGGTGTGGCAGCTGAGGCCACTCCTTTTAGCTGCTGCCACAAAAACAGGCTGCGTTAATCAATAGGACGCGGTGCTTGTTCTGGGCTGTTGAGAGCGTCCCGCCCGGAAAAGGGCTGGAAAAGGACTCTCTGGTCCAGCTTCTAACAGGAACGGCGCCCAGCTCCTGGTGGAAAGGGAGCTGTCCTTGGAAGGTGATCCCGGGGAGCTTGAAGAACAAGCCTGCCCCGGCCGGGGTGCTGGGCTCGGGGCCTGCCCGGCAGAGCTGGGTCTGAACGTGCGCTCGTTCCGCAGAGCGGGCAGTGCTGTCTCAGAGGGGACAGGGCCCTCCTGGGGCAGGGGCACGCAGCACTCCGCCCGCTGACCTTGGGCAGTCCCCGCTTCCCTGTCTCCTCCTGCGGCGAGCGTGGGTGGACTGTCTCAGCCTTACTGTCTACCAAGAATGTATTTTAATTGTCAGTGTCACAGATGAGGTGGGGAGGGGGCAAAGAGGGGACTCTTAGAGTGGACAAGTGGCAGGCACGGAAGTTAATGAAAAAGATCCCCTCAGTACATAGTGCCAGTGTTTTCCGATAGTGCAGGTGACACCCGACGCAAAGACAGTTCTAGGCTTTGTGGAAAGTAACTCATTCTTCCAAAGGCTGCAGCTGAAGGAGGACTGGAGATGGATGGGGGTGGGGAGAGGTTTCCGCCGTAGGACAGTGACACCCAATTGCTTCCATCTCAGCTCTGCTCAGCCCTTGCTCAGTCCCTCTGCGGCTAGATTACTCCTTGCAGATAGCAATCAACTGGAAGGAAGTGTGTGTGTCTAATTTGCATGAGATTATTTAAAACAAAAAAAAAAAGGTCTGCATTAGTCAGGGTGATGGTAAACAACGCAAAGAGATGCCTTTTATAATATAGCCTGTGCCTCAGCTTTCAGAGCCAAATATAATTCACTTACAATTGGCAGTTTCCTTTATTATTCCTTTTAACCTTTTGAATTCTGCAAGGTCTCAATCGAAGCTCTCCACTGTTGCTCTCCGCCGGGGTGGGTGGGACCTGTCTCGAATGTCTCAGGTGTGGGTCCTGTGGCACCTCCTCAACCCCAAAGGAGGTCCTTTCAGTACTAGGACCGTGACTGGGCAGAAAACTAAGATAAGTGTCCCCACCACCGCCCCCAGCGAATCCCCCATGAATCACTTGAGTCTATAAATAAGAGCCCTGAACCTAGTCAGTCTTCCCTAAGCTGGGGGCGCCGCAGAGGAAGGGGACACTGGAGGAAGGCACACACCAGGTGGGAGAGGCTGCTGAGCTTAGTCGGGGTTAGAATATTAGAGCGAGACAGCAGGCCTGGACCCTGGTCCCGCTGGAGGTATTCAGGGTGGTCCAGGAGGACCAGGGCTCGGCCTCCAGTGTTGTTTTGGTATAACCCCAAACAGCATTCCATGCCTCTCACCTCTGGCTGGGGACTGAAGACTTAAGATGTAATTTCATAACCTCCCATTCCATGACACTGCTGGTGGGGAGCCAGCAGGCAGAGATGCAGGGCCTGGGGTCGTCATCATCATCATCAGGCCAACTAGTGATGGGGGCATAGTTTTCACCCCCTTGGGCCTCCGTTTTTAAAGTCTATTACGGGGCTGGGGGGCAATGACTAGGATAATGGTGTAGCTCTGAAATCACATTATCTGGGAGATCGTTAAAACGCTTATTTTTCTCTTTAAAAGAATGATTCATTTTCTGTAACTAACTCTCCGGAGAACTAGGGATATCAGAATTCCAGCCAAGGTAAATTTAGAGCATCACACTTGATAAGGCCTCTGAAAAACAAGAACTTGGAAGGAAGTGCTGATGCCCTTTAAGCCACAGCCTCACTGGTGGACTCGGCTGCAATAATGCAGGGAACATGTTTTATTAGGAAAATAGGCTTCGTAAAAGCTCAGGGCCAGAGGGCAGAACAGCGGGCAAGGAGTCCTGTCCCTTTAACCAGCGCAGCTTCAGGGCCGCGGCACAGCCTGTAACTTACTGTATATTTCCCCAGCGTTAAACATTATCATACTTGTTTATATTTGAAAGAGCCAGAAGGGAAAATGAGAATGCAACTGAATGCTCCTTTTGGGAAAATTATCCTCATTTGCAGCCAGCGGCTGACAAGGCACACGAACCACCAGGCTTATGAAACCCCATCGTGTGGCGGTGACCCGCGGCCCGTGCTGACGTCGCAGGTGCCGCTCCCTTCTCCAGTGGCTGCTGGTCAGCTGGGTGGAGCAGAGTCTTCCCCGCCAGAACCTGGGAAGGATCCCCTTCCTATTTAGGAGGAGAGGCCGGCCGTCACTGCCCAGGCTGGAGCCCAGGCGGCACATGCTCAGGGCACACGTGCTCTCCGTGTTTTGCCTGGCCTGTCTGTCCTGCTGCACCCCCTCTTCTCGGGACATGAAATGCCAGTTATGCTAACCCCTGGGGAACTTGGGAGGAGGACCACCTCCTGTAGCCCTGTATACTCAAATCTAGCTGCTGCATTTGAACGTGCTGTACACCAGCAGCTGATCCTCTTTCTCCTGAGAGCGGGGTGCGCTCAGGAACAGCCCCTCAGTCCTCGACTTCGTGAGGTGTGGCCTTGGAGAGACGAGAGCGCAACTGCTCAGCACTGAGACAAGGAAGGGCCTGGGGCCGTTCCCTGTCATTCAACCATCCGCCCTTGACCGCTTGCAGCAGGATGTAAAAAGTTGGGGGGCTGACGGCAGCCAACTCACGTGCCAGCACAGTGCGGGGCAGCCTGTGCTTTAGCGCATTAATGTGCTCCATCTATTAGCCCCTTGGCACAGAGCATGAGGCACCATGCTTTGGAAGATGCTGATCCTCAGAACCTCCTTGTACTTCATCTACCCCCAGGGGCAGATAGACCATGCTGTGGGCCTCTAATGGAGAGCTGCCGGCCAGATGTGGGAAAGCTCTCGGCGAGTTTAAAAGCTCTGTGTTGTGGCTGGACTGGATATTGGGATTCCCGGAACAGCCTGGCTGGCCGAGTGGTCTTCTGCCGGCTAGTGCTGACCTCCCACCTGCTTTTCCCAGCCCGAGCGGCCGGAGCACTGTGTACACGTGCACCGACTTCCCGAGGCGGGCCCCCGGGGAAAGGCTTTCTCGCACCTGGGCGCCACGCTTCTTTCCTGGGCTTGGGGGATGGTGGGTGCCCTGTTCCTCTTCCTGCAGAGCCAGCTCCCGGGTCTGCCTCAGACCCGTTGGAAATGTTCCCGCTGTGTCCCCACTGGAAACGTGGTCTTCATGGGGTTTTCACTTGCCTTTTATTCCTCGGTGGGCAAATCCTCTCCACATGTTATGGCCACTGCAGATGGCGCCCTGCTATTTCCTGATGTCCCGTGTGCCGTGTGGTTTCGAGTGTCAGGAGGATTTTAAAAAAAGGGAAAAAGAAAAACTAGCCAAGGGCGATGCAGGCGGCCGACGATAGGCTGGGGCAATAATCATCTGAGAGTTCGGGCCTGGCCTTGTTTTGATCTGTTTTCTTGTTTTATTTTCTTCTTTACATTCTATATCCCATTCATACTAATCACAGTCAGTCCTGATTTTTCTTTTTATTTCTGCATTTGTCATAAAATAAAGCAAATTATTCCCGTCTTCAGAAACGATCTAGACTAATTAGTCGTCTCACCCAATAATTAGTTTTTTGTTTCCCTGTCTGTTTTCATGCATTATTGTTAGTTTTTTCCCCTCTTTTTTTTAACACCATTACAGATTAAAATGAGCCACATTTGCAGTTGATGGTATCTGTTTTCGGGGGAAGAATGGAGAATTGCAGTACGGAGCGACTTCAAAAGCAGCAATAAACTCAAGGATAAATTAAGGAAATTGAATGAGCCACATTTGGAAGCAGTGTTGAGGCTAATATTCTGTCGCTTAAGGTTAAATTGCAACTGAGAGAGGTTCTGGAGAATCCGAAATCGGGGAGGCGACTTAGCAGGATGCCAGCATCCTGTGGCTGGGAGGGTCTTTTTCTCAATGACGCGTGCGTTGCCGTTGTGGGCAGTAACAAAAGGTACTCACCTGCTCGTGTGTCCTCTTCCCGCCAGGGCTGACAGATGAAGAGATCGATCTGGCTTTCCAGCAGTCGGGCACGGCTGCCGAGGAACCTCCGTCCTTGGGCCCGGCCACGCAGGCGGTTCCTGTGCAGCCCCCTCACCTCATTTCTCAGCCGCACAGTAAGTCACCACCCACCCTGGCTTCTGCCCTCACCTTGACAGCAATGCAGGACTCCGGCCAAGGAGCAGCGCCTCACACTTCCCAGCCAGCCCTCCGGAGAGGCAGGTTGTGGGAAGCTCTTAAATTTTTCAAAAGAATGTGACACACCCCAGTCCTCCTCCAGACAGACGTTTAAGTATGTGACAGAGGTGTCAGGAGAGACAAAGGATAAATGAGTTTATTGTGTCCTTTCAAGTATGTTGATTACAAGCAAGGATCTGTAAACGTACTTACTGGTTCTGTTTTTTCCTTCAGTGCGTTTGCCTGTTACTGATCCTCTAATAAGGGCATGAACGTCTGACTCGTGCTCCTTTGCTCCACTGGAACAACATGTCTCCTCCTCTTATTTTTTAAGCAGAGTTAGTTGGCCTCCCCTAACCCCCACCTCATCCTGGTGACACCATGTATGTTTGCATAGCGGCAGACTCAGTTTTCAAGTGTGAAGGTCCTTTTGAAAGTTGCTTTTAATTATGACACAGGAACATGGCTCACGAGGGGTTTTTGTTGTTTTTCAAATGAAAGCTATTTTAGGAATAACGATTCTTCAAACTAGGAATAAATGTACACCTCCAAAGTACAGCCAGAACCCCTTCTTTAAGTCACTTGTAAAAAAATCTTAAAAGGTTAAAACTGACTCCATCGCTGTGGAAAAGAGCTCAGTTTTGTTTCTTTAACGCGGCTTAACCTTGCAGTTGTCTTTCAAAATGCCTTTTCTATAATTGTCTTCATTTTAATTGTCTGTCTCAGAAGTTTTATTTTTTCAAAACATGATTTAAAACAGTGCTACATATCAGATTTTAAAAGATATAATTAGCAAAAGGAAAAAAAGAGGTAATTCATTGAAAGGCCACATTTGTTGGACCCCCCTCACATGCCCTCACTCCCTGGTCCTCACTGGCTCACCCACCGCTGTGGGTTAGAACCTGCTTTGTGTTCACAGGCCTCGTCTAGGTTTCTCCTCGCTCCTGCTTTTAGATAAGGCTGAATAGGTGAGGCCAGGTAGGGCCGCCCTCAAGTCCCTCTCCTCCACGGTTGCCTCACCTGACACGCTGCTGGCGTGTGTCACCTCCGAGGCCAGAGAAGCTAGCAAGGCACGTTGGCCTGGGACACCTCTCTCCTCCTCGGCCGGTGTTCTCTGCTCCATTGTGTTTGCTTTGGGTCACTTCACATACTTTCCCTGTTTGTTTGTGACCAAAGGCTCAATCTCCACACTTTTTCTTCAGTCGTGTCCCTGGGCCCAGCCGTTTAATGGGATTTGTTGAGGACAGGCAGTGGCAGCTGGGGTGCGGAATTTTGTAACATGCACATCTGTTTTGTTCCAGCTGTTTCCTCCAGTGGCTTAATACCAAACAGGTCTCTCGGCTACTTGGAAACTTCTTGCCCAGGACAAATTGTAGTTGGCCTGAATCATCACGGCTGGCCTGCTTTCAGTGACTTAAAGGGTTAAACGTAGTCTTTCTGGAAGAGGCAAAAGAATGGTGTGGGGAGGGGCCGTCCAGTCGTTTAAATTACTCTCCTGTCCAGATCTCTGAGAAAAAGCCTTACGTGTTGAGGTATTTAGGTGGGAGTAACTTTAAGAGTCTCCAGGCCCTGAAAATAAAATGCATCTTCTTAGAGACGGACTCCCTGCTTTGCAGATGCTAGAAACAGTCGCCACGGCTATTTTAAATACCTGGGGTTTTGGTTGTCCCCAGCGAACCTCATTCTCCTTGTCCTCTTACACAGTTCCCTTCAGCTCTGGGGGTGACTCTCCCTCTTCACTTCTGTACTTTTGCCAAGAGGTGTCAAAACTGCTCCAAAAAAAAAAAAAGCTTGATTTTGATTAATATAGAGAAACAAGACTTTGCCTGACTGATAATAAAACTGATAAATGACATTTGAATTACTTGTAGCGGTAATTTATTACATAAAATATCTTTTATTTGACATGCGATTAGTTGCTGGAAGCATCACTCAATCTGACTAGTTTAAACATGCTCTAAAATGAACCCCAGTAAAACCAGGGCTGTCTGTTGCTGGCGTTATGAAATATACGAATCCTGGAGTGAGGAAAAATCTGACTTTAAATATTTAAATGATTAATTGGGTTTATATATTTTTTTTTTACCTTTCTAACCCCCTTAATTACAAGCAAACTCAGGGGAGTTTCTGAACTAGGTGTGCAATCTGCATGCTTATCACCGAGGCATTGTCTGCGTCCTGGGAGGGATTTATGGCTCCTTTCACGTGCGTTCCTGTGTTTTACATCTGGAGCTGGGCAGCCCCCTCTCCTTCCCATTTCTCGACTTTTTAAGGACATTCTGTCTCTGAGCCCGTGCCTGGAGAATAGGCTTTTCTGGGCTCGGCTCAGCTCCAAGTGCCCGTGTCTCAGGGTAGGGTGGCTTTCCTGAGACCACCCCGGGGAGCCCTGGACTTGCCAGCTCTCCTGTTAGGTGGCAGGTGTCCCACTGGGTGCCCCTCTCAGTAGCTCTGCTCATTGGGAAATGTGATTGACCTTGAGGTGCTCATGAATGCCGTGTCAGCAAGGAGAACGCAGACGTACCAGAGCCGGCCCGTCGGCCAGCTCATGTTTACTGAGCACCTACTGTGTGCTCGTGCGGTATCGTGAAGATTCAAACATGAACCCTAAGAATCTCACAGGCTCATGGGGGAGATAAGATAAATTCTTAAGAAAAAGATGATAATATAAGACACGATTTAATGTCAAAATTAATTATACAGACAAGAAATTCCACAAGAATACAGAAAAGAGAAAAATTAATGTGGGCTCGAGAAGTCAGGAAGGCTTTGTGAAAGTGCTAAGAGGCTGACACGATGAGAAGCTGGGTGTCACCTGGTGTGAGAATAAACCTGTGTTCTCAGGGCTTAAAAGAAGGTTGGTGGAGCTCAGGAAAAGTCAGACCGGGATTTGGGAGGAAATGTGACATTTTCTCTCTTTTGGGTTTCTTTCTGTTGGCGCTCGCGTCAGGAGTCAGTGTGTGTGTCTTAGCCTGGTCCTGTGCAGAGAGCTCTGATTGCTTGTTTGATTGATTCGTTCCAGGCTGATTTTTCTTCTTTCCTCCCAGGGAGACAAGAAGCAAGGGAGCTTTGAGATACAGGCAGGGCAAGTGTGACTCTTGTAGGATAATAATTTTTTCTTAGGCTTAAATACCTCCCCCACCCACTATCTTGATAAACACTGTAAGCCCTTTCAAAACTGACCTATACGTTCAGTTGCCTCTTCTTAAAATCAGATGTAAATATTTGAGTTGGTGAAAGGCTTTGATATTTGATTAGAAGTCCTGAGAGGAGGGGTGTGCTTTCAGTCCCCTCCTTATTCAGCCCTCTCTAGTGACAGACTCTCAGCCTTGATGATCCTCATCATGGGGCTCGCCCGTGTCGCCTGCGGCATGCCGGGCCCTGCGCTGGAGCCCGGGATTAACAGATGAACGGACAGTGAGCATTGCTCCCTCTGCACTCCTGTCCGGCGGGGCCTCCTGTCCAGTGAGCATTGCAGTTCCTGTAAGGTGGTCCAGGTGAGGACAGTGCAGGGGGCTGCAAAGGGGCTCTTCGGGGAGTAGGAGCCGCCCAGCTGCATTCTGGGGGATGAGTGGTTCAACTGCTAGGATGGACAAGAGCGTTCCAGGCCAAGGCACAGCAACTGCTGGAGCGCAGGCCAGTGGTGTCCAAAGGGCCGACTGAGAGAAGGCGCAGCCATGGGCCCTCCCTGACAGAGGTGGGGAGAATGGACAGTCAACGGCACATTGATTTTTGTTCTTTGAAATGTGTCATTAAGTGTTTTTGAGGCTGTATTACCTATTTGACTACATTATTCTTAGACTAACATCAAAATCCTTTCTTCCATCTGAGCAAGTGCTGCATGGGATTTGGGGCAGATGCCCTGGGAGTGCATGGGGAAGGCCACTGTCCAGCATCACACCCTTCTGTGCCCCCGGCTCCCTGGTCAGCGTCGGCCTGCCCTCCATTTTGGCGAGGATAGACGGTCCCTTGGCTTGCACAGACCCCTGTCCCCACCAGTCTGCACTTGAGTGTGTGTTGTGTCTTCCCTTTGAACTACATTCATTGAGCCAGAGACTAAAAATAAAAAAAAAAACCAAACAGAAAATCTTTGACCCAAGGCCTGACTTAGCAGGTGTTCTAGAAATGCTTGTTGAATGGATAAATGGTGGTGGATGAGCTAGAGACCCTAAGGCCGTCGTGTGGCCATCTTCTGGGGACACTTCCCAGGTCAGTGGGGCCTTCCTCACTGTGTGCTCAGCTGTGTCCACTCTGGAAGTGGAGGACAGACCTGGTCGGCAGGAGGTTCAGCGTCAGGACAGCTCAGTGCTTGGGGGGGCGGTACAGGGAAGACGAGCCCAGCCATCTTGGATAGTGAATGGCAAGAGCTTTCAAAATTGGCCAAAGGAAACTCCCGGGGTGCTAGTCCCAGGCGAAGTGGTGCGGAGAAGGCAGGGCCCGGACTGGCCCTGGCTCACCCGGCAGGAGGTGAGGCGAGGAGACTCTATGTGAAAGCTGTGTTCCTCCCAGGAAGGAGGCAGGATGTCCCTCTCCAATTTCTCTCTGCTGGTTTGGAACACAGATTTCACTTTCTGCTACTTTTTGTGACTGTGTGTGAAAGAAACATCCTCTAATTTTGAGAAAATTCTGTTTTTCTCCTGGGTGCGTGTGCCAGGTGCGCCTCATGGACATCAGGATGCAAGTGTCCCAGGAGGAAGAGTGGAGAAGCCCATTCCTTAGGTTTCCCACCCGCTGAAGGTCTTTGGTGCCGGTGGTAGACAGGACGCTGGCTGTGGGGCAGTGCAGCCTGTGTTAATTTTTTAAGGCAAATAACAGAAAAACCCAAAATAAGAGTGGCTTAAACCATGGCGCTCTGGGCTGTGGCCATAGCTCTGTGGCTTCAGGGACCAGCCTCTCTAGCCAGCAGGGATGGGAGCAGGAAGGAAGAGGCTGGGCCGCCCGTAGGGGTTACTGGAAGTCGCTTCCACTTATTCCGCGCTGGCAGGAGCTCAACCCCACGTGCACATGTCCCCTGCTCCTCACACCTGCGATGGTTGCGAGTCAGAAAACGCTGAGTGCAGGACTAGGGTCACCTCGAGGAGGAGAGGGGCTCGTGGCCAGCTCAAGGGCATTGGGCAAGGCGGGTGGCTGATTTCCGTGGCATGCTGCCTCGCTTAGGTGACTGTTAGAGCCTTCTCGCGTGTATCAGGTATCATGGAGCACATTTTTAAAATCGTGTTAGGATTCACAGGTCTCGCTTTCTCTCTTCCTCAGCTGCTCACTGAGCAGAAAGAACCGAGCACCCTCACTGCTGGGGTATTGTTCTCTCACCGCTCACTTCCTTTACTGTTTTTTTGTTTTTTAAATTCTGAACAGATTGTTAAAAGTGCCTTTATTGAGATATAATTCACACAATAAAACACACCCATGTTAGTTGTACGGGTTGAGGTTTGAGGCCTGTGCTCCCGAATCGGAGAACCTTTCCAATACTGATTCCAGGCGCTTCCCTTGTGCCTGCTCTGGGGCACCCGCTGGTCTGCTCACTGCTGCTGCCAACTCACCTCCTCTCCCTTCGAGTTCTGGGGCCGTGGGCCCCAGCAGCCCTTTCCCCGAGTGGTTCCCCACAGGCACAGCGTTGTGAGAGCCATGCTTGTGCAGCAGATGTGCCGCCTGCTGGGGCAGGATTCCCTGCTGGGCTGCAGCCACAGGAGCGTGGCTGCTCCCGTGTGGGGCTAGTGCCAGGGGAACTCCTGCTAGCACTCGGGCTTGAGCCCAGCCCGGCTTCTTCTCTTGGGTGAATGCTGCGGAGCGGAATTGCTGTGTTGATCGTGTAACCTGACAAGAAACTGCCAAACTGTTTTCTGAAGTGGTTGCACCATTTCCTTGTAGCGTCAGGCGTGTGAGCACCCGCACTGCTCCACATCCCCACCAACCACTGTGCGCGGCTTCTTAGATTTCACGGTTTCAGCGCCGTGTCGTGGTGTCGCAGAGTGGGCTGAGTTCACGTGTCTGCGACTGATGACATCAGGCATCTCTTGCTGTGCTTTGCTGTGTATTCACACGTGCTCCTGACGCGTCTGTTCCAGTCTTTAATTGAAGAGTTCTCATGGGTCCTGGATTCGAGGTCTTGTCAGACACCTGCATTCTTAGCATGTTTTTCCGGTGTGTGGCTGGCTTTTTCCTGTCATTGCCTTGGAAATCAAAAGATTTAAAATGTGATGATGTCCGTTTTCTTTCTTTCTTTCTTTTCCTTTTCCACTTCTTGGTTTTTGTGTCCTGAGAAGTGCTTCTCATCCCAAGATTGGAAAGGTTTTTCTACAAGTTTTACAGTGTTAGCTTTACAGTGTTAGTGTTTACATCTGTAACTTACTCCATTGATTTGTGTGTGCAGTGTAAGGTCGAAGCCAAGGTTCATTTCCCCCTATCTGTGGATATCATGTTGTGTCCGCACCATCTGTTCAGAGGATTGTCCTCTCCCTATCAAGTCACTTGTCCCTTTTCAAAAAATAATGGTTTATATATTCCTGTATCTGTTTCTAGGTTCTCCTTTAAAAAAATATATTTTTTAAGGCAAAGCTGCCTTTACGTATGGTAACATTCGCACTTATCAGGTGTACAATTCAGTGGTTTTTGGTAACTTCACGAAGTGGTGCAATCGTAAATCACTTTTAGAGCAGTTTCATCCCCTAGATAAGAGCCTTTGAGCCCATTCACTGTAAACCTCACCTTCACCCTGCGACAGCCCCCCTGATCTGCTGCCCTTGCTGTGCTAAATGCACTTTCCCTGGGCATTTCAGGGAGCTGGAATGATACAATATGTGTTCCCTTGTTTTGCCCAGCACGATGTTTTGGGGGTTTATGCATGTTGTTGCATTTTCAGTCCCCCCTCCCAGGTTATCGCTGGCGAGTATTCCCGCTGTGTGGATGGAGCACATCATCCGTTCTCCTGTTAGTGTACATTTAGGTTGTCACCTGCACGTGAGTCATGGTGCTAAGAACATCTGTGTGCGAGTCTTGTGGACGTAACCTTCCTCCTCTTGGGTGGATATCTAGGAGTGAAATTGCTAGGTCACCTTACAGGTTTATGTCTCAATGTTTTCTTTCCAGTCAGCTTTTTTTTTTTTTAAAGAATTTTTTTTTTTTAAGATTTATTTATTATTTATTTATTTATACAAGCACTGGGTACAGTCAGAAGCACGGGAGGGTGAGAGAATTCACCAGAGCTGGAGCGGGGAAAAGAACAGGCAGAAGGACCGAAGTACACTGCTGAGGGGAGCAGCGGGCGGCAGGAGAGGTCTGCGCGCCATGTGGGACCCTCCTCTGGTGGCCGAGGAGCAGCCGGGGATTGAACCGGCACTGCAGAGGCTGCGGGCAGCTTCGCAACCCGGCGCTCAACCACTGCGCTACCGGGGAGGCCCTCCAGTCAGCTTTTTTGAAGCATAATTTATACACAGTAAGACAAATCGGTTTTAAGTGTTAATTTGACGAATTGTGATTCATTTAACTCACATAACCACCACCAGGATCACTGTATAGAAAGTTTCCTTGCGCCCTATTCATCAGTTCTCTCTACAACTTGAGCTTTTGTCAACCAGCTGTCTACTACCCATCACTGAAGTTCTGCCTTTTAGAACAGTTCATGTGAGTGGAATCATCCAGCGTGTAATCCCTTGTGTCTGCTTTCTTTGTCTTAACATATGCTTTTGAGATTGATCCGTGTAGTTATTTACACGATCATATACATGAACAGCTGAGCACATATTTTAAACTTAGTCAGGTACACGTTCGGTTAAAGGAGGGGGCCTCCCAAAATATAAAAACCACTCTTAGCTTATGGCTCTCTGATGCAGGCTGAAGTGGGACTTGGCCAGCTGGCCTCAGTTTGCTTCTGCCTGTTATTCTGTAGTGTGTGGAAATACACTAATGTGTTTGTCTGTTGAGCAGTTAGTAGTCATTTAGGTTGTTTTTAGTTTGGGCTATTGTGTATAATGCTGCGTGAGTATTTGTGTACAAACCTTTGTGTGCACAGATGTTTCTCTTTCTTTTGAGTAAATACCTAGGACTGGCATGCCTTCGTTGTCACACATTAGGTATATGTTTAAGTTTTTAAGAAATTGTCAGACTATTTTCCAAAATGGTTGCAGCATTTTACATTCCCATCAGCAATAAGAGAATTTCAGTTGTTCCACATGCTGTCAACACTTGGTATTCTCAGTTGTTAAGTTTAGACATTTTAATGTATCTATAATAGAATCTCATTGTACCTTTAATTTCCCTAATTTTTTAGGGAATGATTAGATGTCAGTCATATGTTCACATGCTTACTGTCAGTTTATATATCCTTTGCAAAGTGTTTCATTAAGTCTTTTGCCCATTTTAAAAACTACCTTCCTTGTCTTCTTATTAATGACTTTTAAAAGTTCTTTATGGGCCTCCCCGGTGGCGCAGCGGTTGAGCGCTGGGTTGCGAAACTGCCCGCAGCCTCTGCAGCGCCGGTTCCATCCCCTGCTGCTCCCCGACCACCGGAGGAGGGTCCCACATGGAGCGCAGACCTCTCCTGCCGCCCGCTGCTCCCCTCAGCAGTGTACTTCAGTCCTTCTGCCTGCTCTGCTCCCCGCTCTGGCTCTGGTGAATTCTCTCACTCTCCCGCGCTTCTGACTGTCCCCAGTGCTTATATAAATAAATAAAAATAAATCTTTAAAAAAAAAAGTCTTTAAAAAAAAAAAGTTCTTTATATATACTAGTTGCCAGTCCCTTATTAGATACTTGTTTTGTAGATATTTTCTCCCAGCCTATGCCTTGCCTTTCCTTTTTTTTGACAACTTTTGGAAACAACAGTGAAGATTCTTTGATGGTGTCCATGTTATCAATTCTTTTCCTCTTATGGTTCATGCTTTTTGTATCCTAAGATGTCTTCTGCACTAAGATTGCAAAGATTTTCTTTGGTGTTCTGTTTTCTTACAGAAGCTTTACAGTTTTTGCTTTTTTGTCTAGGAGTGTGGTCCAATTTGAGGACATTTTTGAGTGTGGTGTAAGGTGAGGGTTGAGCTTCCGTTTCCCCCTATGGATTGCTCCAGGCAGTTGTAGATTGTCCTTCTCCATAAAATTACTTTGACCTCTTTGCCAAAAATTAGTTGACCATATAAGCATGGATCTATTTCTAGACTCTTCTGAATTCTTGGAGTTTAATTAGAGCACATATTTTTCATTTGCGTGAGGCCACAGGTATGCCTCTCAGTGTCCTTCCTGCCTGAAGAGGCCACTGCAGCAGAAATGGGAAGGTCGCCTTGCCCAGATGTTCAGTGAGATGGGCCTGGGGCTTATAGACACAGTGCCGATGGCTGCTCAGGAGCTTCTGTTCAGGGCAGAACTGTCCTCCCACCCACTGCACTCTGACCAGCTTGTCGTATGACTGCTGCCAGCACCACAGCCATGTGCTTCGGCATGCCCTCCGTGCCGTGGCCAGCCCTCAGCTCTGCTGTGATGCCCAGCAGCTGGTCACCAGGCTTGCCTGTGTTTAGCCTGGCAAGGCTGTGCTGTAACAGGCACTCATTTGGTGACTGGCTTTATTCCAGGACCTCACTGTGGATGTGCCTGTCTTCTCATTTAATTTTCAGGGTGGCTTGCAAACAGAGCTGATGGGATGATTTGAGAAGTTACAGCTACCCTGCTGTGCGGAGTCACAGCTCTAAGCGGGGTGAGTGTGGGTGGGGCAGCCTCTGCCAGGCTGCCCGCCTCCCACAGGACTTGATAGTCCCCCAGCCCCTGTCTGCTGCCAGTGAGCATATCCTTGGGTACACATCATCTCAGCAGGATGATTTTGTGACAGCTTTCAGCTTGATGCTGTTGCTGAACACTCACTGGACCAACCGCTGTCCGAGGTGCCGGTGAGTCCCCGCTTGGTCCTGGGGGCTCACGTTGCTGTGCCATCTGTGCTCTTGATGCAAGCTCGCGTCTGCTAGGTGAAGATTTCCTGGTTGGTGGAGATACCACTAAGGGAACTGAGTGCTGTGGTTCATTGGTGTCCAGTGACTGGTTAGGGAACCTCAGGGATGCAGCCATCCTGCCTTGCACTGGCCACCAAGCCCTGAGGACTCATGGGGAACCCAAGCCTTCGGGCTGCAGGCCTCTGAGGAGCAGGCAGAGCCTAAGTTAGGTGATGGAATCCTTGAAAGGCATTGAGTTTCACCCTTTTCCAGGAACAGTTTGTCCTCTGCGTTGCAGCGAAGGCAGAAGGCAGCCCCAGAGCACTGGGGGACGAGGGTGGGAACTGCTGTCTCGTTGTCTTCTATAGGAGCTGCCGGTGCTGGTGCTGGGTGAGCACTGCCTTTCGTCTGGACGGCTGCTCGGGCCTGTGGGGCAAGTGCGGTGGACATGGAACCCCGGTGAAAGAGAAACAAGTGTTTTTCTGGGGTTCTTTCAGTCTCCAAAACCCCGCCTCCTTCTGCCAGCAGGCAGCACTTGAGGAAAAAAGCACAAGGTGCATGGGGCCCTCACCTGCCTGGTGGTGCCGCTTCAGGGCCCCCGGCTTTTCCCCTGCTCGCCTGTCCTCCTCTGCGTGCCGAAAGCTTTCAGAAAGCTCGTCATTCACTCCATTTCCCTTACTTTTGAGCTAGACCAGAAGAGTGGCTGGCCTCTTTGTTTGCCCTTGACTGTCTAATTCTGGACATTTCGGGGGAGCACGGTGACAGGAGAGGCTGCAGGTCCTGGGTGCTCTGTGGGGTCTGCCCCATGGAGGACCCTGGCCTGGTGTGATGGGTGGGGTGTGGGCCAGCGTGGGGTCCTGCTGAGCTCGCACGGCAGCCGCGCCATTGCTGGGAGTTAGTGCGATCTCTGTTTTTCTCCTTTTTCATTTTGCCACAAGACAGAATTGTATCACACATCTCCAAAACGAGTAAAATGGCATTTCAGCTTCTTGTCTTTATAGACTCTCTGAACTTTAGGAAAGATCATTCTGGTCCCTTTTCATTAATAATGAAAACCAGGGGCAATAAAATGTTCTTAACGTGAGCGTGGCAGGAACAGAGCAGCAGAAGGGGTGAAGGGTGAGGCCAGCAGGGGCTTCTTGATGCTCGACGAGGTCAGAGCCCCGGAAAGGGGAGCAGCTGAGGGAGGGGTCCTGCTTCTTGGACCCCCCTGAACTGCCGTGCCCGGAGCCTTGGCAGCTCTGGTGCCAGGGTGAGTGGCTGCGTATATGAGGGTGCGGGAATTTTACAAGAAGGCAGGGCCTGGCAGCCGCCAGGCCCTGGTCAGTCTTTAGCCCGCTTACCGCTGCTCTCCTGTAGCTGCGCGGCGGGGGCGGGGGAAGGCGGCAGTGAGGGTGGCGGCCTGGGCCTGGGCCTGCGCGGAGGCCGTGCCTCGGGAGTTGGACGGCGGGGACGCGTGTTCTGACTGTGAGTCAGAGCCCTCCTGAGCAGCCACGCTTGTGAAGGTTACGCCGTCTTTGCGTTTCCCTCCTATAGACGAATGTGCATGGGATGTTGGGTTCGCATCAAGATAGCAGAGCGAGCGGCCGAACTGGCTAGGACAGGATGAGTGCGGCGGCCCGGGACACACAGCCTGCTGGCTCCTCGGGGTCACGGGGAAGGCCCAGGTGCCACAGTGAGCTCAGGGCTTTTGCTTTAACACGTGGCGACTGCTTGTCTGCACAGATTTGTATTGCTTGGGCAGGGGTGGAGGGGTTCACCACAGGGCAGAGCAGGAGAGCACCCCACCAGCTCCTTAGACATGAACCCCAAGTGCCATGGCACAAGCTTGGAAGATTCTGGGAAGCCTGGCAAGCAACCCAAACCCCAGAGCCCAGGGGAGACTAGGCTGATGCATCTGTGTAAACATGAGATGCCCGCACGCCCCGACACTCAGCGCTGTGAGAAGGTGACACTGGGAAGACTTCGCTACTTTGTCCCAGGTGCGCGGCTGGCGTCTCTGCTGGGTACGGAGCTTCTTAGAGCAAATGGATAAGGAAATTGAGTAGGAAGGTGGGGAACTCAGCACCCCAGGAAGGAAATACAGATGCAGAGATGCTCAAACTTCACTCATAGTAAAACCAATGCAAATGAAAGCTAGAGGGAAGTCCTGCTCCAGTGTTGCTGAAATCTGTGCGTGTGCTCACCCCACTGAGCTGGAGCCGCGGAGAAACAGGCCTCCTGTGTTTGCTGGAGGGAACGCGCGGAGGGCAGCTTAGGAGTAGCTCTCACGATTGCCAGTGCCTGTGCCTCTGACCCAGGCTCACAGGAATCCGGGTTTGCCTGTGGGTGGCCCACACGCCTGTGAGAGGTCGTGTGCAGCCATCGATGGCGGCACCGGCCTCCAGTGTTCCGCAATCACCACCAGTGTCCTGCCGTGTCCCGCTGTCCTGAGCAGGTCAGGTGCACCATCAGCACTTCCTAAGGTTTTGAGTAAACAGTTGGTGCTGTCTCTGCCCCGACCCCATTTTGAAGAGGGTCTAGTCTGTCTGTGTCCCCAGTGGGGCTGCACACCAGTATTTGTGCGCACCCGAGAGTGTTGCCATCGGCCTCCCTTGACCCTTTGTTCCTTGAGGGTGGGGTCGTGCCCTGGCTCCCCTGGCACCCCTGCCTTTCTGAGCAGCAGCGCGCAGAGCCCCTGTGAAGTGGAAGGAGGCGTGGCATGGGGAGTGTGCCTGGCCTCAGGCAGCCTCTGTAGCTGGTGTCACAGCTGGTGTGCTGAGGGGGCCAAGTGCCCTCCCTGCCCAGGGGAGGGATGGGGCACCCCTTTTCCTGATGTGCCTTCTCCCCACTCCAGGCCCCGTGGGCTCCCGATGGAGAGAGTACGGTGCCTTGGCGATCATCATGACGGGAATTGCCTTCGGCTTCCACCAGCTCTATAAGGTGAGTCTGCCCTTCCCTGCCTCACGCCCCGCAAGCCCGTCTTCCCCATCCTGAGATTGGTCTGTGTGGAGTTGCTCAACCCTGGGGAGCACCAGGGCAGGCAGTGGGCTGAGTGTCCTCATGAACACACACTCTGCTTCAAGTCCCGGTGCCCCTTCTCCTGCCATGGTCAGACCCCACCTCGTGGGCCGGCGTCCCTCCAAGTCCCTGATGCACAGGGAGCCCGAGGTCAGCAGTCGACAAGGCCTGTCATCTACTGAGAGCAGTGCCAGGCACGCACTCAGCAGTGGGTAAGTCTTGGAGGCAGGATGACATGTTGATTCAGACCAGGAACCTGGAGCCTGGCTGCCTGTGTTGCACCCAGCTCTGCCCCAGAGGAGCGACGGTGAGGTGAGGGTAACTGTGCCGCCTCCCCAGGCTGCTAGGAGTCAGCACCCGTGTGCCCTGTGAGTGGGGAGCGCTCACACTGCTGCACCTTAGTGTTTAACACTGGCTGGGAGCAGCGCATCATACTTGCAGGATCTGTTTTTTTGTCTCTGTGTACTGTGTTGGCATCCACAGAAGTCTTTCTGTGGACTTTCCTAGACTTCTAGTCCACCCACAGGATCCCTGATTTCATTGCTCACAGCAGGACAGCAAGTGTCAGGGGAATGTCTTACCTCCCGGAGACCAGATACTAACCTGAGAGGCCAACTCTGATTTGAAGCCAATGAGTCTTTTCTGAGAGATGCAGAGCCAGGGCGGGTCCCCAGGACCCAAGGTAACCGTGGCCAGAGGACTCACCCCGCTGCCTGGGGCCACCCGCAGTCCCACCCTTGCTTGGGGTGCATCGAGTGGGTGCTCACACTCACTGCTGAGACCCCGCGCCTGCAGGTGTCAACATTGGGCCCTGGGGTTCCGCACTTGCCCCTTGGCCAGAAAGTGAGCCCCGCACTGAGCCCAGCGTATTTTCAGCACAGCACCTGCTCCTGGAGTTGGAAATCCGCACGTCAGAAATCCCAGAAGCAAAATGCTCTGGGCCCCGGGACTTTGCTCTCTCACCCGAGCCTGCCCTTACCTCTTACTCTGGCGTGCAAAGCTTCTTCCCAGTCACCGACCGCTTCTGCTCCCCAAGAAGAATAAAAGGCCAAGACGGAATCTCAGCTTAATGCCTGGGCTCCTGAGGGCAGTACCCGAGGCTGGGTGGCCAGGCAGAGACGTCGTACCTGTTTCTACGAAGCTCGGACCTTTCTCTCTCTGGTTGAAAAAGGAGAAGACACAGGAAAGGCGCGGTCACAGTGGTGACGAGAGGGTTTCTGAACCGCTCCTAATCGTTTCTTTAAATTAAAAAAAATAAAAAGGGCTAAAAGCTGCCTTCGTTGTCAGTTTGTTTTAGAAGTCCATCAAGATTGAGTTGAGGGTCACGTGTGTGTTCCTGCCCTTGGCGTTTCTGATGTCAGCATCGAAATTTTTAGTTATAACACATGTAAGAGCTGACTTTTATACTTAGGAAAATTTCTACCTGGAACGTACGGCTGCATTGATGACTTCCGGCTCAGCTGTGGTCAGTAACTCACATGGTGGTTGCAAAGCACTTTGCGAACTAGAAACTGCTTCTGCAGGTTTGCTGGATACCAACCTGCACTTGGGGGTCCCTCTTGAAGTGAGCTCTCCCGTGTCCCCTGTGAGAGACCCTCTTCTCGATCCCAGCACAGAACTCTGCCGGAGGAGGTGCCCTCTTTCATCTGGGGTCCAGACGGAGCAAGATCCACGGGCGTGGGCTGTGCCAAGACCAGGTTGGCTCCTGGTCTCGTGCCCCTGTGCCCACCCGCAGCTTACACCCACCACACCGCTTGCCATCTTCCCAGACGTCCGGAGACCTCGTCTTCCCCTGATCTGGGCTCCCATGTGCCAGGCCCCCTTGTTTGCCCCGCAGCAGCAGCTCCCCACCTGCCCCCCCTCCCCCAGGTTCTTCTGGTTTTGCCCCTTCCGCTCCCTTCTCTCCCTGTCCAGTTCTGGGGGAGTTTGACTGCCTTTGCCTCTGAGTGAGGGAATCTTGTTCTGAGGGCCCAAGGCTGCCTTTAGAAAAAGATCTCTTCAGACCCACCCCTGGAGGCTGCCCTGGTAGAGAAACCAAAGGCCCCAGAACTCTGCTGTTGATTTTCATCTAGTTTCTCACCTAATTTTGTTTAAGTTTACTCATTTATTCCTGAATGGATGGCTCCTTCACATGGTTTCATGTGGGAAGAGGTGGGAAGGGTTCAGAAAAGTGTACCCCAGAACCTCTTCCTGCTCCTCAAGGAGGCCACGCTGCTCTGGGGCTGCTTTCTTGTTTACCTCCCAGAATTCACCTGACACCTTTCCCGGTGAATCTTAAATATCTTTGTCATAGAAACATCAGATCTAGCACCATTAAGAAAATGACGTAACCAAATGGGAAACTAAAGAAAGAACCAGAAAGTTCTCCACCACAGCAGATCAAATCAATTTTACTTGTCCTGACCGTCCCCCGCTGGGACACGCGGGACTGTCAGGTGTCCTGCTCACGGACAGCACTTGCTCAGCGCTCCCACCCTGGGGGAAGGAGAGCTGGTGGCAGGCCGGGAGCTTGGGGAGGACGACCCAGGCGCGCAGCCACCCTCACGCCTGCCCGCTTCTTGTAGAAATACCTGCTCCCCCTCATCATGGGCGGTCGAGAGGACAGGAAGCAACTGGAGAGAATGGAGGCGAGTCTCTCCGAGCTGAGTGGCAGCGTGGCACAGACAGGTAAAGATTAATGACTCCATCAAGTCACCCCTCAAAGCCTTCTCCGAGCAGCCCCTTCTCTGCCCCCTCCCCTCTCCCCTCGTCTCCACTTTATGTGGTGACTTCATTTATCTGCTCTGAGAATCTGTTCACATTTGCAAATGAAGCCGCCGTCATTTCGGTTTAATTTGAAATTGCTTGTTTACTGTCGGCGCGGCCTCAATTAATTATGTTTTTACGGAAAGGCTCCCAACCTCAGAATATTAATAAGGGGAATAAAATGACAGCCTTTCTAAGGGCTGTAAAGTTCATTTTTAATTTCTGCTTCTATGAGGTTTTCAGGGGGGTTTTCGGTGATTTTTCCCCCTTCCCTCAGAGAACCCAATGCGGGGTCAAGAGAGGCTGTAATTACTGCGGCTCCCGGGACCCTGGCCACCTCCTCTGTCACCGACTCCGCAGGCCAGTGTTCATTACCCAGCGCCCCAGTGATGGCCCAGATTAGCTGGGACCTGTCGCGCCAGGGGTGGCTTTTCTCCTTTATGAACTTGTTTACTAGTGCTGGCTCTGAATCGAAAAACTCTGGCCGTCGCCTGTCCCGGGCAGGAGTTTGTCCCTTGGGGAAGTGCTCGCAAACTCTCCTGTGGGCCCCATGCCTCCTCCAGTGGCCCAACCTCGGGTGGGTGGGCAGGGCAGGAATTCGCAGTTTGTAACCACTCCGGCGCCTGCGGAGACCTGCGCTGATGCGCGTCTCCCAGGACTGGAGACTCCCACGAGCCCCCAAGGACACAGTCGGGCCTGGGAGATGAGGGATGCAGACAGCGCCAAAGTCGCAAGAGCCAAGCAAATCACAGGCAGATATAATTAGAGGGGAGAGGTTTTGGACGGATATACTGTTGACCACGGACAACTGCACAATAGAAAGATAAAGTAGAAATACTGGAGGTTAAGATACAGTGCAGGTAGCTCACCCAGCGTGCAGATAAATTATAGGACTGTGGGGGTGGGGCTGTCTGCGAATAAATTAGATGTAGCAGCTTCTAGGTGTGTGGACAGAGACGTGTGTCGTTTAACAGAGATACGACTGCTCTTTCCCCAGTGACGCAGTTACAGATGACTTTAGCCTCTGTCCAGGAGCTGCTGATTCAGCAGCAGCAGAAAGTCCAGGAGCTCGCCCATGAACTGGCCACAGCCAAGGTACTTGCCCCCGGCCCCTGCCCCTCCAGGCCCAGGCCGCCCTGCCCGGCTCCTCGCTCTTGTCCTTTGCGCCGGGTTCCCTGCGTTCTGAGGGGTCTGATGTCGTCTTTCCTCTCGCCCGCTCTCCCCAGGCCCACACTGGCCCTGCAGAGGGAGGAGGCAGTCATGGCACGGGCGGTTGGCCTTCATCACGGAGACCCTCCTTTCTGTCTCATGTCACCTCACAGTAGGAGGCAGCTCCCCAGGCAGCACGGGACCCTCTTGGAGGTGGTGGGTGCAGATGTGGGGCGGCCTCTCCCCTCAAGTTAGGTTGCAGGTCCCCACAGTGCTAGGAAGGATTCTAGAGCTTGGGGAGAAAGGAGCCTGCCCAGATGCTGGGCTGGCCTTGGCTGCAAGGGGCAGGCTCTCTGAACCCGAATCTCCAGGTCAGTTCACCTAAAAAGAGCGGAGGCAACTGGGCTCCACTGAGGTGGTTTCCATACCTCATTTCCCAGCTCTCACACCGCTCAGCGTCAGACCACGGGGGTCAGAGTCTGCTGAGTGCTGGCGGTGAGGGAGGGCAGGCTCGCTGCAGTGTTGCCTCGTCGCGGAGGCGGAGCTGCTGGGCTCCTCCTCTACCGCCCTCTGCATGCGCCTTGCTCATCAGTCCCCAGGATTGCAGGGTCCCCAGGATCGCAGGGTCTGGCCTGGGTTCTGGGCGTGGGTCACCCCGAGGCTCTGTTGTGGACAGGCTGGTCTCGGTCCCCCACCCCGTGCTGCCCTCGGGCTGCTCCCATGCAGCTCAGACTGAGTGGAGGTCCTGCAGTCACCCCACCCTGGTGTGCCGCCCCGTGTGAGCTGGTGCTCAGGTCTTCTGCACTTCGAAACCCAGAAAAGGAGGAATGTTTCCATTTCCAGTGGAATCTGGGGTATCCTGTGAAGAGGGTGCCCCTGCTCCCCACACTGCCTACACTCGCTCAGATGACTGTGGTGGGGTGGCCGCCTCCAGGCACCGTGCGTGCCCGCAGGCAGGCGGCCCATAAAGCAGCCGGGAAGGCCGCCTCGCGCCCGCCTGCTCGCTCTATTATCTTTCGGCGGGTGGCCTGCCAATGGCCAGAAGCCATTCCGGAAATTGGAAAACTGTTTTCAGACCTTAAGCATTAAGATTAAGACCACATGTTGCGTTTTGAGAGGGGAGGGGCCCGGGGTTGTGCTTGGTGGTTGAGAGCTGGCTGAGAGCTTCTTGTGCTGGTGTTTTTTTGTTTTTTTTTTTTTTGAGGCCTCCCCCCTCACCCCATTCTCTCCTGCACTGGAGCAGAGCTAGTGAGTTTGGTATCTAAACTCCGATGTGTGAAGACTTCGGTTACCCCATAAACCAAAGACTTAGAGTGGTGTTTTCTCAGCTGTAATGTAAGTTTTTATTTCTGGCTTCCAAACTCCTACTGCAGCACTGTAAAAAATTAAAAAGAAGAGCGTTAAGTAATTAAAAAACCTACATAAAACTGAAGGCTGGGAGTTTTCTACAACTGCTTTTTAAAGAGACTGGCTAAAAAGCCCCAGATGTCAGATTTTATTTCTAAATCCTGGCATCTGGCACCATATGCGTTTGGAAATTTGAGTCCTTTGTAGGCCGGTGAGTGGAAATTGCTCCCTTGTTAATGGGCTGCTAGAGCTTTCAAGGTCTCAGGGAAGCCAGAACAGTGGCTCCTGGACCTGAGCTGTCTGGGGGTCTGGAGTGGGGACCCCCAGGAGACGTGTGTGAGGGCAGCGGGCGCTGGCATGTGCTGCCTCTGACACTGCCCAGGTTTTTCTTCCCAATATCTGCAGCACCTCGGAGGGGCTTCTCCCTGTGCCCCCTCCGCCTGCCCCCCCATGGCCTGCTCTCTTAGGCTCCTGGCTTCTGAACTCACAGCTTGTGTTTTCTGCCTCAGGCCTTGCTAGGTGTCCAGAGGGCAGGCCCCCACCTCTTCCACGTGGCCTGCGGCCTGGGCCGTGCAGCCTGCACACTTGGAATGGCCCCTAAACTTCACAGGCAGCGCGGTCGCTGGCCACCGCCCTCTTGGAGACCACTCGCTCAGCTGTTCTGCGCTCTAGCCGACTTAGCTTGCCAAGGGGTGGCTGTCTGGGGTTGGGAGAGAACCCGGTTCAGAGGGGAAAGGTGTGCGGGGAAGGTGGCGTTTGCCGGAGGTGCGTGTTTCCTCCGTGGGCTTTTGGCGGAAGGACTTGAAGTGCAGGACGACTCTCTTTGCCGAGCCTTCAGAGCATCTAGTCCTGACAGAGAACGGCCCTGCAGGGGTGACTTTGCAGACAGCGGGACGCGGTCCCAGGCCGGACCTCACAGAGCTGGGGTCCAGACCTGCTTGAGCCGAGGGCCGGTCAGACCCTCAGGCGCGGGCGGGGACCAGGCTCGGCATGTGGCACGATGGTTCTGAGGAGGGGCCTTCGGGGGGGCAGGGAGTTGGTAGAGATGGTGTGGTTTACTCCATTAAGTTTCCTTTGATGGAACATGCCCAGTGCAACATAGTGGAGGGGCCGTGCAGTGACCCCCGGGCCCCATCTCCTGGCTGCAGCCCGCCACCCCCTCCAGCCCTCCCCCATCTCTGCCGCACCCCTACCCCCAGTTCTTTGGAAGCATAGCCCCGACAGCGAGTCATTTCATATTGCAGACACTTCGGTTTGTGTTTCTGAGAGGTAAAGGTCTCTTTTATTGTTGTCCTTAATTTTATTTTACATCACCAGGATGCCATTATTACATCGAAGTATGTGCCACGGTTCCTTAGTATTGTCAGCTCTCCAAACAGAGTGGTGTGAATGTTTATTTTAAGGGTGTCCTCATTTAAACAGAGACCCAGGCAGGCAGACCCCTGAATGAGCAGAGGCAGAACCCTCCAGGGGGTCTCCAGGCTGCCTCTCAGGACACAGAATGTCCCCAGGCCCACCTGCCGCCCTGGCGTCTGGGGTCGCAGGCTGGGGACACCTACACTGACCCTGGTTCCCTTTCAGGCCACCACTTCTACCAACTGGATCCTGGAGTCCCAGAACATCAATGAACTCAAGTCGGAAATTAACTCCTTGAAAGGGCTGCTTTTAAATCGGTAGGAGAGATGGGGCTGGCCGGGGCTCTTGGGCCGGTCTCTCGCGGTCATGTGTGGAGGGGGGGTGCCTCTCCCTGTCTGTCTGGCCCCTGGTGGAGCCAACGGTTCAAGCAGTGAGTCAAGAGTCCTCTGAGCTTCTGTTATCCTTCCTCATTGGCTCCCTCCCTCCCCAGCCCAGGGGTGACAGTCTGCAGCACCCTCAGAGTTTTGAAATACAGGCCATTCCTCGGCCTGTCAAGACCTGGTCGGGCACAGTAAGAAAGCAGGAATGTGAACAGAGAGCTCCCTCACCCTGAAAGAGGGACCCCAGTCAGCCCCCTCCTCACCCTTGCCCCCCACCCCCACCCTGTTGTCAGCTTGGTGACAGCGTCATCCCACAGAAAGTCCCCACTTTCTGTCTGCCTGGTTTGAAGAGCTCCCCGACTCCAGGCATAGGCAGTGCGGAAGCGGCCTCTGCCTCTTCCACCTCCTTGGGTCTCCCTCTGCTGGCCCTCCCCAGTGACAGCCTTTCCCCAAGGGAGGCTGCTGTCACCAGCACAGCCCCAAATGCAGGGTGGCCCACCTGTCCTGGTTTCAAAGCTGGAAGTCCTGTGTCCCAGGAACGTGCTAGGGACCTGGGGCACTGGTCACCCCACCTGAAGGGTGCCCAGCTCGGCCCACGCGAGACTGCATGGGTGCCGTGAGGAAGCACGGGGGCCAAGGACCCATCTTCCTGGGCCACCCATTTCAGGGCTTCTCTCAAGAACAGCATGTGGCATTAAAAGAGTCATGACCAAGCTTGGGGGTGTCATCAGGAGAGACCCTCTGCTTCCAGACCTGGGAAACAGGAAGCTTTGAGGCCAGAGGGACAGAGAGCAGGCCACTGGGTAACGCTGGGGCCAAGAAAATGGATGGTGGAATTTCTCGTTGGCGTCTTTGATGTTGGTGAACAATGTGGCCTGGGCTGCAGTGAGGCCTGGGCGGGGAGCAGTGCCAAGGACGACAGGCAGCACAGAAGGGAGCAGGCCCTCATCCTCTCGGCCCAGAGATGGGCTGCCTGGCCTGGAGCTCGGTTTCCTGGCCACTGCCAAGTGGTCCTGCCCTCCAGGGCCCTCCTGAGATTGGCTTCGGTCTGGGCTGGCTGCAGGCCCAGCACCCAAGGCGGGAAAGGAGCTGAGAACTGCTCTTCCCTGTTGAGTGTTGAACTCAGGTTTTCTAGCAAGTCACCAGCGATACCCTGCTGGAGCCTCTGGCCAGCTGCTGGCTCCTCCCCACTTTTCCTTGGCTGTGGACTAGTTAGAGGCCAGGTCAGGTATCTTGGCCACCTGGGCTCCTGGTTCGCTGCCCTCTCTGGCTCACAGGGCAGAGGCTGGGCAGTGTGTAAGAGCAGGAGGGACTGGACTCTAGGGTGTGGCAGGCCCCCTGGGGTCTGCTATCCAGCAGTTGTCAAGGATGGGACGACCCAGGAGGCACCCTCCATGGGCAGCGCTCTTTGCGGGCAGCACAGGGCACCTCTGGCTTCCCTCTCAGCTGCTCCAACCTCCAACCAGCCAGGAGGCTGTTGTGACAGACAGGGGAGGGAGGGAACATGGGGTGGGCAGCAGAGCTCAGGCTCGTGCCCCTGAGCTAGGGCTCAGCAGGGAGTGGCTCTGCCAAAGGTGGGGCCCTGGGATGCTGTCATCAGCCCTGCCCGTGTCCCCTTCTCTGCCAGGAGGCAATTCCCACCGTCCCCGTCGGCCCCGAAGATCCCCTCCTGGCAGATCCCAGTCAAGTCACCGTCGCCCTCCAGCCCAGCCGCCGTGAACCACCACAGCAGCAGCGACATCTCGCCCGTCAGCAACGAGTCCACGTCGTCCTCGCCCGTGAAGGAGGGCCACAGCCCCGAAGGCTCCAGCACAGCCTACCACCTACTGGGCCCCCAGGAGGAGGGCGAGGGGGTGGTGGACGTCAAGGGCCAGGTGAGGATGGAGGTGCAGGGCGAGGAGGAGAAGAGGGAGGACGAGGAGGACGAGGAGGACGAGGACGTGAGCCACGTGGATGAGGAGGACTGCCTGGGGGTGCAGCGGGAGGACCGCCGGGGCGGGGACGGGCAGATCAACGAGCAGGTGGAGAAACTGCGGCGGCCCGAGGGTGCCAGCAACGAGAACGAGCGGGACTAGGCCGCCGTGGGTCGCCGTCCGGCACCTGGGACGTGGCCGGCCCGTCCTCCTCTGGCTGGCGGGGGGAGGGCGGCCGTGGGCAGGTGGAGGCGGAGCTGTCGGGCCCTGCTGGTCCCTGCTCCGCGCCCCTGCCCTCCGCCCGCACGCGGGCTCGCATTCTGTCCACCCGCCTCCTCTTGCCTGAGCGCCAGCCCCGGCTCCTGCGCCCCCATCACTTCTCCGCTCAGCCACACACGGGCCCTTGACCTCGTTCCACGCCAGGCCGAGGGTGCCCAAGTCGTGGTGTCGCGTGCCATCAGCCCCGTCTGCAGGCGGGCGTTCCGTTCAGGGTGTGTCTGCTGAGCATCTTGGCTAACTTACCACCGTGCATGGCAAGAGGTAGCTTAATCACCTGACTCCTGACCCTCAGCGAGGACGTGCCACGGCGACCTGGTGTCTGCTGTCCCGTCCCTCCCGCCCCTCCACGCTCCTCTCAGCAGGGACCAACGGGCCGCAGGGCCGTCTTGTTCTGTTTCCAGAAGCCACATACTGAACTCCTCTCTCAGCGAAGGCCCCCAGGTCCTGCCCGCCTGCCGGCCTCGTGTGCCCACCCAGCCCTCGTGTGCCCTGCTCCCTCCTGGCCCCACACGCTCTCACCACACTGCGCGTCCTCGCTTGCCATCAGGGCTCGGCCCCCCAGGGGGACACGGTACTCCCTCCCACGCGGGAGCCAGGAGCAGGGCCTCCCGTCTGCCCTCCCCTCCCAGAAACACAAGTTCATCTGTGTGATCAGGCGTAGGTTCCAGAGTATGAGATGCGACTGTATATAATTGTAATAAATATGAGTTGCCACTATTTAATTCCTGCCTGTGGCTCCCTGTCTGCTCAGGGCCTGTACCCTGAGGTGGGCCTAGGCCAGGACCGTGCCAGGTGGGCTTGGTGGCGGGTCTGCACAGGGGTCGTGGGTGGGCGCTGGGCCTGGGCTGCCCCTGTCCCCTCGTCCCGGAGGCCTCTCCGGCTGCCCACCTGGACCTGGGGGGCTGCTCCTCCCCCCGAGCGTGTGCCGAGGAGCGGCTCTCTGCCCGGCGGAGCAGGGACCTCCCGGTTGCTGTATATAGACCTGGGCTTGCGTGTGATGAGCTCTCCTTCCTTAAATGGATGAATGTGTTCCCAGGAGAGTGTCTCCTTCTCTCTTCCTCCCCCGTCTCGTCTCCTCTCACCCGCCCTGTCTCCCTTTAACCTTCACACGGCATAGACTAGACCCAGAAAAACAGTGCAGGGCGATCCTTCAGCGGAGCACCCGCGCCCTCCAGCCCCAGGTGCCATGGTGGGTGTGGGGACAGGGCCTGGCCTCCGCCAGGGGCCTTGTGTGGGCGCAGGCTGAGGGGACAGTGCAGGGGCGGCGCCCTCGGAGCTGAGTGTGCAGCGCAGTATGTACCCCTGGGCGCGCGCCCTGCCAGCCTTCTGACCGCAGCCGCCGCCAGCTGCCGCTGCCCCTCCCGCCTCTGCCCGCTGCGTGGCCCCTGGACGATGGGAAACCTGACTTCGGGGCTGTTTTGTCTCAGGAAACCTTTCACCTACTTTCACCCCTTGCAGGGCTCACCCCTCCCCCCGCAGCAGACCCGCCCCTGCTGCTGGGCCCCGGGCTCGCCAAGGGTCTAGTCACGCACGGCCACTGAGCCTGTCTCCACCTCCCACGTGTCCAGCCCTCCGGCCTGGGGTCTCAGGTGGTGTCGTCACTGCTCAGAACCTCACGTGTGACTTCCCTGTGGTCTCTCTTCCTGCCACCTGCATCCTGGGGACGACACGTGGAACGTTGGCTTTGCCTCCTTGCTGTCCCCAAAGAAGCCAGGGTTCTAGTCCCTGGGGATGAGGATGCCAGTGTTGGGGCGCCAGACCAGAGGTGCGCGAGAGGAGGGCTGAGGCTTGTTCTGAAGCACCCCCTGGCCTCTGGGCCTTCCCGCCTGCCTGCCCACCTCCCTGCCTCCATGGCGCCTCAGTGGGTGGAAATGGATGGAGCCTCCCGGTCCCCCCCCCGTTCAGTGCGAGCAGCAGCAGCAGCCCCAGACAGGGAGCCCCAGGGGCAGATGGGCTGGACGGAGACCCGGCTGAGCTCTTGGGTGGGGTGCCGGCCATGCCCACAGCCCTGTTGGCCAAGAGCAGGCCGCCTGCAGCCTTAGCGTCCCCAGGGCTGGGGACAGTTTTCTCCTGCCTGGGGGCTCCCGTGCAGGCAGGAAGGGATGGAAACCTGGGCCCGGAGGCCTTTTGTCCTTTGGGTCCCAAGCACTGATTTCGGCTTTTGAGGACAGAGAGTCTGGCGTGATTTCAGGGAGAAAAAAACCCCTCCCCAAAACGGCGTGAGTGCTGCCTAATAAAGGCAGCTGCTGGACGGAGGAAAAACAGCCCTTTGAAAAAAAGCCTTTCATTAGAAAAATAATGCATTTCATCCAAATAAGGTAAAAATATTTGGAATGGGGCAGAAGTGAGCGCAGGCAGCGCCTGTCAGGCCCTTTCTGGAAGGGGAAGATTATTAAGCTCAATTACAATGTGTTTTTGTAGCGTGTCTTGAGGAAAGCACTTGCCCCGCGCTGGGAGGCCCAGGGTGGCTCTGCTGGCCCGGGTGATCCAGCCCCGCAGCGGCTCGTGGGCTCCGCCTGGGCGGCCCTCCTGCGGGGGCCCCGCTGGTGCCGGGTGTGAGTGAGGCCCGGGGTCAGCCTGGCCAGGAGCCGGCGACGGAGCGTGCCCGGGCCCGGCCCTCGTCCACCTGTGTGTGTTCCGCGGTCCCGGCCCGCCCCGGCGTGGGGACGGGGCCCTCCTGGGGAAGGGGATGCAGGGGGTGCTGAGTGTGTACCCATAAATGCTGATTTCTTTTCAGATCGTGGAAGGCTCCCATCAGATATTTTAAATCCTAATCAATGTAGAAGGGGCAGCAGCCCTCCGGCGCCCGCAGGTGCGCCCCTTTCAAATAAAACCGGGAAGCTCCTCTTCCGCCCGCGCGGCCTGCTCGTCTCCCCGCGGGGAGCGCTGCGCCTTCGATTCGGGGCGCGCCAGCGGGGACACTGGGGGCGAGTTCTCTGGAGCCAGAACCTGCCTCACCTCTGCTTGCCTGCCCTGCCCCCCCAGCCCCGCTCCAGAACCCACGGGGAAGGGCGGGAGATGTCTGCCGACGGGCCTGACGGCTGATCCGGGGAGGTTACTCAATCCCTAGTGTTCTTGTCTGTTTGTTTAAAATGGTTCCTGTCAGGCACCCAGAGACGCGCAGAGGCTCCCGACAGCGGGCTCGAGGTGCCAGTGAGGCCCGCAGGTGGCAGTGCTTCGGCCTCAGGTGCAGCGCACACCTGGGCTTGGACGCCGGTCCTGGCGGACCCCTCCTGCCCCGGCAGCGCCTGTGGCCCTGCTCCTTTGCCCGCTGGAAGCAGGCCCTGCCCCCACAAAGGGACGGCTGCCGGCAGGCATCTCCGCGGGCCCCCTCACAGGAAGCTGTCCAAGCTGGCCCTGCCCTGGGGGTCTCTTTACCCTTCGCACTCCAGCCCCCCGCGGCCACCCCCCAACTCCCTGGAATGGGGGATCTCCGTCCTGCTGGGGGACCGGCCGCCTGACTCAGGAATACGCCTTAACAGTCTGCTGCTGAGCGCCGCCGAGCTCGTTGCTGTTGAGAAGAGATGCGATCCCGCTGCTCGGTGAGCGGGACGGCCGAAGCGTTCCCCGACCCCGGCAAGTCCCGGGCAGCTCACGCAGGTGCCAGGGCCATGTTTTTAAATACACCTGGGAGCTCAGTGCGGGCCCCGCGCAGCCCTGGCTGGCCAGCCCGGCGGGGGCCTTCCCAGCGCTCCAGGTCCAGGGCACCCTGCCAGCCTCAGAGAGGCTCCGGCCAGGGCCTCGGGGTCCGCGTTGGGAGAACTGCGGTGTCTCCCTCCAGTGCTGTGGGCGTGGGGCTCTCGGCGGAGGTCTGGCTGCCCCTCCTGCATGGGCTACGGGCCTCCTGCGAGCCGCTCCCCGTCTGGCCCATCCCAGAGGGTGAGGTGGCTTGTCCCAGCTAGGGTGACACAGGCAAGGCCCCCATGATCCAGCCTGTCAGAGGGGCCTGCCGTCAGCCCTGTGTCCTGGGCCTCCCTCTGCACTTCACCCCCCGCTGCCCTCGGGGGCTCAGGTGGCCCGGGCACATGAGCTGGCCATGCAGGGAAGGGGCTCCCCTGTGGGGTTGGTGCAGGTGGACCGGGCGCAGGGCTGCTGGGACAGCTGCAGCTGCTGGTAGCACCGAGGCCTGTGGGTGGAGGGCAGGCCACCAGCTTGGCGTAAGCCTGTGCAGCTGGTTCTGGCTCTTTCCAAGAGGTTACAAAACTCTTGAATTTGCCCCAGTTTGGGTGTAGGAGCCGCACGCCACCACAGCTAATTAAATCCCAGAATGAAAACATGTTTTACTGAGCTTCCTACTGAGGCCAACAAGCCACAGGGAGTGTTTGGGGCCTGGGCCCACTCCACACCCCTGGGGTGGGGGCCCCTGTAACTGCAGGCCCCTCCCTCCGGGGGGCACCACCTCTGGGCACGAGCTCCTGACGAGCGTGGTAAGGGCGGCTCTGCTCAGCCGGGGCAGTGGGCTGGGCTGGGTGCGGCATCCTGCGCCGCTGGCCCTTGTCTCCCCACCACCAGGTTCTTCTGAGCGGCCTCCTAGACCCCGTGCCCCCTTCCCTGGGCCAGGCACAGAGCCTCATGACCGTCTCCCTGGGTCTTGGTCCCTGCCTTGCCCCGAGTCCAGTTTGGAAGCCGGTCCAGCCGTCGGCCAGGCCGGGGCACCGGGGGGGATGGGTGGGGGGTGCCGCTGAGGTCCATCCAGGTCCAGAAGCGCCGGGGACGGGGGTCTGGCCAAGGTCCGCAAACTGTCCTGAGTCCTCACTGTCATGCCCCTGAGCCCCAGGAGCCCCTGGGAGCTGTTCCCCCAAGCCTCTGGGGCCCGCCTCTGCCCCACCCCCAGCAGCACCCAGAGGGAACCCTGTGGTCGCACCACCCACTCGCCGGCGAGGTCCGGGCTTGGCTCCCTGCCTCCCCTCAGGCCCCGCGGGAGGGCGGCCGGCCCACCAGGGCCTGTGAAGCTCCAATAATGGTTTTAATTTGTTGAACTTGTGTTTTATCCCACAAATTAGTCACTGTTTTATTTAACAGAATCGAGATATCCACAAACAATAGGCGAGTTCCAACTTGAACATTTTAATAAGACAGAAAAAAGTCTGTATTTTCGCGTCTGTTACAAACATATTTATGTAAATAGCCTGCGGGCTGCGTTCCAGGAAGAGAAGAAAGGCAAGGCCCGCGCCCGGCCGAACCGGGCTTCTGTGGCGGGCAGGACGCGGGGCGGCCCGCGGGGCGCCATGGCCCAGGCCCCCCAGCCTCTGCTGCCCTTTCCTGCCCCAGGGTGCGCCATGGGGGGGGGGACGCTCCTCGAGGCGGGTGAGCTCGGGGACCCCCAGGCTCTTCCCTGAGGCCTGGAGGGAGCCGCCGGGTGCTGCAGGGGGCAGGTCTCCCGGGAAGGGTCACCACTGCCCCTGCCAGGCCGCCACCGCGGGCGCCCCTGGCGCAGGGCTGGTAGCCGCACACCCAGGAATCGGCCCCCTCTGACTCTGCCCCTGCGCGCTCCGGGCGAGCTCCAGACAGGAGCCGAGCCAGCATCCGGATCGGATCCGGGTACGCGCCGTTCCCAGTCCGGGCAGGTCCCTGCAGGAAGGAGGAAGGAGCCGCGGGAGGAGGCAGAGGGATGACCCTGCCAAGCGCCTGCCCAGTAGCCCAGTGACGGGAGGGGGGGTGCCGTGCCGCCTGCGGGGCCTGTGCCCGAGGCCAGGCTTCTGTGCCAGTCGGGCCTGCCCGCCGTGGCTCCTGAGCCGCTTTCGGGTCTCCAGGCCGAGCTAGGGGAGGAGGTCACTTGGAGCCAGGCGGGACCCGACACCGCGGCCCTGTCCCAAGGGTGCGACCAGCCTGCCCGGGGCCGAAGGGCAGCCAGCCCCCTCCCTCCCGGCCCTGGCACCGGGGCTGGCACCTGGGTCACGGCCAGCACTGGGGGCTGACTATGAAAATAAAGATAACTTGACAGATTTTTTTTCCAGTTTTTATTGAGTGAAAATGTCAAACCTTGCATCAGTCATGCAAAAAAAAATCAAATAAATAAAACACATATATTAAATTTCTAATAGCACTAAATTCAAGTGGAAAAATATTCAGTTCTTAATAACCAGGTGCCGAGGAGACCAGATTCAAGTAATCAGAGCACACGCTGTTCAGTTCGGTTTTCACGTTCTGCATTTTTGTCTCAAAACCTCTATATATCTCTCTCTATCTATATATGTATATACATATAGATACACACATCTGTGCATACATGGCATTTATATTTATATATATACACATACATAGTTATAAAACATTAAAAAGAGCATTGGTGGATCAAGCATTGTTTTCCCCACAGAAAGAAAATAAAACAAAAATTACACATTAAAATTCAAAATGAGCTAGCAATGGCTTGTAGTCCTAGTGTGCAATATGAAGGTACAAAAGGCTAGACTTCGCACTTCGGCATCTTCTTTTCTCTTTTTTTTTTTTTCTTTTGATTTTGCTACATTGAAAAATGTTTTTTTTCCTTTACAAAACTCCGCCCGCATGGTCTACGGTGGGGCGCGAAGTCTGGGCGAACCTCAGCTCAGCAGCAGCGGGGCGCCCACGGATTCAGGAGGCTCTGGTGGGGGCTGTCTGGGAGAACGATCTGCATCGGGTACACTCCACCTGAGGGTGCACTCCACCTGGGGGTGCACTCCACCTGGGGGTGCACTCCACCTGAGGGTGCACTCCACCTGAGGGTGCACTCCACCTGGGGGTGCACTCCATCTGGGGTACACTCCACCTGGGGGTGCACTCCATCTGGGGGTGCACTCCACCTGGGGGTACACTCCACCTGAGGGTGCACTCCACCTGAGGATACACTCCACCTGGGGGTACACTCATCTGAGGGTATACTCCATCTGGGGGTACACTCCACCTGAGGGTACACTCCACCTGAGGGTGCACTCCACCTGAGGGTGCACTCCATCTGAGGGTACACTCCATCTGGGGGTACACTCCATCTGGGGGTACACTCCATCTGAGCCTCCCTCCCTCCCGCTGCGGTCAGATGGGCCTGGCGTTCCGGCTGTGGGCAGCCAGGAGGACAAAAAAGAGAAAAAGGAAACCACTCCCCACCCCCCCCCACCCGTCGAGTCAGGCTCCCCCGACACTCTGGGGAGCCCCGGGGGGGGGGCAGTCCCTCCCCAGGGGCTGGGCAGCCGCCCTCGTCCCTGTCACCTCCGAGCCCTGGCCCGGCGTCCCCCTGCGGGGGGGGGGGGGGGCTCCCACCCAGGGCCCCACGTTCTCCAGGGAGCGGGCATGTTCGGAAAAGGGACTCAGATCCCAAGAGGCGCCCCAAACAGGGTCATCAACCAAACGGGGGGGTGGGGGGAAGCCCTATAAAGCCACACGCATAACCAAGAGAAAAACTCAAATGTTAAATGAACTACAACCCGCGTCGACAGGACAGTCCTTCCTTCTCGTCTACAAAATTCAAGTTAGAAGTTGGAATCACGCAGCTCCCGTCAGTGCGAGTGTGAAGACGGCGCCCCCCCCGCGGGGGCCCCGAAAACGCCCGCCCGTCGCCCGCGGCCGCGCACGGGTCTCCCGGGGGGCGGGGGGCGCTCCCGGCCCCGCTTTCCACTTTGTTCTCGGGAGGGAGGAACCTCTGCAGGGAAACCTGTACGACTCGCGCATTTTTTCCCATTTTGAGGAGCAAAGCCCCGGGGCGGCCTCCTCCGGCGGCGGGGCGCCTCCGCGGGGGACCCCGGGCGGCCCCCGCCCCCCGCCCGGCCCCGGGGCAGCTCCGGCGGGCCCTGCGGGGGTGGGGGGGCCCCAGCGCCGCCCGCCAATTCCTTGAGATTCTCCGGGTCCCTGTCGAGCCCCCCGCGCCCTCGGACGAGGCCCCTCCCCGGGCGCACGAGGCGGGGGTCCGGGCGCGGCGCGGCCTCTGGAGGGGGGCGGGGTCCGCGCCCGGCCCGGCCCAGTCCTGAGCAGTGAGGACCCCGCCGGGCGCGGGGGGCCCGGGGCCGCCGCGGGGGGCCGCTCCCGCCGGCCTAGAGCACCTTCCGATTCCCTGAAGAAGACCGAGCCGCGCCGGGCGGGGGGCGCCCGAGCACCAGGGGGGGCCCCGCCTCTGTCCTGAGACGGACTCGGGGTCCGGAAGCACCGGCGGGGCGGGGCAGGGCGGGGCGGGGCGGGGCCCGGGGCGCCCCCGACGCCGCGCGGGCGCGGGCTCTGGACACGGGGCGGGTCACCCATAAACACCGTTTCTCACAGAACCGACAGCTCCGGGGGCGGCGGCGCGGGGCGGGCGGGGGGGGGCGCGGGCGGGCGGGGCTAGGGCGCGGCGGCGGCCGGGGGGCGCGGGCGGCGCGGGGGGCGCGGGGGCGCGCGCTCGGGGCTCCGCGCCGCCGCGTCGGGCAGCGACTCCTCGGAGTCGGTCTGCAGCTCGTCCTCGTCGTCCTCGTCGTCCTCGTCGTCGTCGTCCTCGTCGTCGTCGTCGTCGTCGTCCTCGTCCGCCTCCTCCTCGTGCAGCTCCAGCTCCTCCTCCTCGTCCTGCGACGACTCCCGGCGGGCGCGGGCGCGCAGGGCGCGGCGGGGGGCGCGGGGGCGGCTCCGGGGGGGTCGCCCGCGTCGCCCAGCGCCAGGCCCAGCCCCGCGGCCGCCGTCTGCAGCAGCAGCAGCGCGCCCCCGCCGTCCAGGCCGCCCGCGCCGTCGGGGCCGCCCGCGCCGTCGGGGCCCCCGCGCTCCTGCTTCTCGTGCTTGCGCTTGTGCGAGTCCATCTGCGACATGCCCACCACCGTGTGGCGGCAGCCGGGGTGCGTGCAGTGGAAGTGCGAGCACTTGAGCTTGTACTTGCAGTCGGGCACGGCGCAGTCGGCGCTCGAGCTGAACTGGCAGAAGCCCGCGGCGCTGATCACGTCCTGCTTGCCGTGGTGCTTGCGGTGCGCCGTGACCTTGGTGCTGTCGGTGCAGCGGAAGCGGCAGCGCAGGCAGTGGAAGTGCGTGCTGGTGCCCGAGAAGGGGCAGTCGGCGAAGTGGCAGCTGAGCGAGGCCTTGAAGCGCTTGAAGTCGTCCAGCACCAGGTTGTCCACGCGGTCGTGGTGCTGCGCGTGCTTGTACATGTGCGTGCGCCCGCAGAACTTGTAGCCGCAGTTCTCGCGCGTGCAGTGGTAGTGGGTGACCTTGAGCGAGAACTGGCAGGCCGCGTCCTTGCAGTCCTCGTAGAGGTCGAAGCGCCGGAAGCCGTCCAGCATCATGCCCTCGTCCAGCATCTTGCGGGACGACGCCGTCTTCCGCCGCTTGCCGAAGGGCGACATGTCCTCGATGATCCAGAAGCGCTTCTTGGCGCCGGAGGCCGTGGGCATGGAGATGGTGTTGCCTGCGGGGCGGGGAGGGGGCGCAGGTCAGCGCCCACATGCTCGGGGCCCCGCGCCCCGCCCACCCCGTCGGGGGCCGAGCGCGCCAGCCCCGCCACCCGCCCGCCCCGTCGGGGGGGGGGGCCCGAGCGCGCCGCCACCCCCCGGCTTCCCGGGCCCTGGGGCCTCCCCGCCGCCCCTCCCCGGAGGGCCCCCCAGGCTTCCCCTCCGTCACCCGGGTCTGCCCGTGACCAGAGCCGGCGGCTCCGGGGGATGTGGCGGCCGCTCCCTGGCCAGTGGGGTGGGACGTGAGGACGCGTCCTGGTGCTAATTGAAGCTGAAGGGGGAATCTAGGTCGGCGGAGTGTAATTACCCGGGCTGGACGGGGGCCAGGACGCCGTCACGTGCCTGCCGCTAATAAGGGACGGCCGGGCTCCCCTCCCGCCGGCTAACCAGCTTCCCCGGCGGCCCGCCCGCCCGTCTGCGCCCCGCCAGCCTGCTCGCCGCGGGGACGCCCAGCGCCGGGGGCTGTTTGGGGTGTGACTCCCCGCCTGCAGCAGCACCTTCCCCTCCTGATACCAGAAGGTTCTTTGCAGTCTGAAGGTTTCCTGCCCCTAGAGGGCCGGGAGCCGGCAGCCGAGCAGCCAGGCCCACAGCAGGGGTCAGCCAGAGACGCGCCCCTCTGTACCCCAACCCCCAACCGCTGCCCTGGGCTGAAGGCGGCCAGCGCCAGGGCTGTGCCTCTGCGAGTTTCTGGAAGGCACCTCAGCCCTGACGTTGCAGAGCGAGGGGACGTGAGCCCTCTGGGGCCGCACGGGCAGCTGGGGACGCGTGGCCAACAGCGAGAGGCGTCCTCGGGTGGGCCATCCTCGTCAGCTGCTGAGATGGGGTGAGCCCCCAGGACTCCCTGGGGGTTCACCCCGCCTCACTGGCCATTTGGGGAACAGTTGCAGCCACCCATCCTCAGCAGGTGAAGGGAAGCCAAGGACTATGAGGGGGGCAGGGAGCCCTGGAGAGGCGGGTGGGTGCGGCCCGGCCCTGTCTGGTCTGACGCCACAGATCTCAGCGACAGAATGTCCCTGCACCAGGGGACCAGGGGACCCCCTGCCATTGTCCTTGGCTCGCTCAGTGCCAGGCTCAGGCACAAATGCAGCAAGAATGGAGGGGAGGAAGAGGCAGAGGGGGGCAGGGGGTCGCCTAGGGCCGGGGAGAGCAGGGCCATCCCTGAGGGCTTCCCTGGGGGTCGGAAGGGAGCCACCTCTGCCATTCAGCACTGCCTGGGGCCTGGGCCACCGACACCCCCTTCCTGCTTGGCTCCAGGAATGGGGTTTCCGGACCCTCCTCACCTGTGCAGGGCCTGGGCCCCAGCCACCTTCCCGGGAACAGCTTCTGCCCCTCCCTTGTGCCAGCTCCCAGGTGAACCCCCAAGAGCAGAAGGGACAGGCTCTGCCCTGCCGCAGGCCTCGGGGGGGCGGGGGCGGCCACAGCCATCCTGGTCAGCTGCTGAGGTGGGGTGAACCCCCGGGGAGCCCTGGCAGGCCACAGGAAAGGGTCAGGTGCTGGCCCACAGCCTCAAGGGCCGGCCGGGGCCGCAGACACTGCAGAGAAGGCGAGTGCGAGTTACCTGCGGCGTCCTGCACTAGAGGGACGTCACTTTTTACTGACGGTGGAGTGGCAGTGGCGGGCGGGAAGCTGGGTGGGCTGCTGACGGGGCGGGGCAGGCCCCTGGAGGCGCTGGGCAGAGAGTATGAGAGACAGGCCGGAGAGAAGAGGCATGGGAGGGAGGGGAGGGGCGCCCGGAGGACGGCCGGTGAGAAGGCGGGGGTCAGGGGGGGCGGTGGAGCCACGCGGGCAGCCTCGTCACCAGCGGCAGCAGGAGGAGGAGGAGGAGGAGGAGGAGGAGCCGGGCAGCCTGGAGAGGGTGGAGAAAAGCAGAAAAAAAAAAAAAACGAAAACCAAAACAAAGAACAGACAAACAATAAAGAACCAAAATGAGAAACCCAATGGCCGAGCAGGTGTGGTGTGAAAACACGTGGACAGATGAGGAGCAGAGAGGCGCCACAGAGAAGAGAGGGTGCCCAGGAGAGAGAGGCGGGCGGTGCGGGAGGGCCTGGCGGGCCGGGGAGGGCCTGGCTGGGACCCTGGCGACAAGGGCGGCAGGGCTGGTTGGCTGGGGGTGGGCACCTGCCCTGGGCCCTGGGCCCTGCTTGCCCTGCCCGCCGGCCCCATCCTGGCGGCTCTGCTGCTTTATTCTGAGCGCTCAGAGAGGACAAGCCTGGTCCTCTCCTGGAAGCTGAAGCCGAGGGCCGGGTACTGGGAGGAGGGCAAGATGGCAGAGGTGGCTTCTGTGCCCACGGCCCGAGGCCAGCTGGCCCCTGGCGGGGCCGCCTTTGAGCCACCTGACCATGAACCTCCTATCCTGACAGGGGCCCAACGGGGCTGGGCCTTGGGAGGAGGGGCCTGGCCCGTGCGAGTAGCCCCCGGAGCCCGGTGCCCGCTCCTGGCCGCGCTCACCTGCTGCGGTGCTCTCGTTGCCCACAGGGGTGCTGGAGCAGCTGCGGTCCATGGTGGACGACTCAGAGGACACGGCGCCCGGGCTGCAGCCCGTGTAGTCCATGTACTCGTCTGTCTCGGTGTCCAGCAGGCTCGGGGGGCCCTGAAAGAAAGCGGGGGACCCTGAGCAAGCTGGGCCGGGGGCCGTGCCGCCCTTGGGGACAGACTGCCGCGGAACAGGTGGCGCCTCTGTCCGCCCCAGGCGCTCACCTGGGAGGGGGGCGCGCGATCGAAGTTCTTCCCCAGCATCCTCCGCATGTGCTTCCGGGCGTGGGACGTCATCTGGTGCTTGAGCAGGAAGGAGAACTGGCAGCCCTCCCGGATGCAGTGGAAGTGGCTGTTCACTTGGTTGTACTTGCAGCCTGTGGACACAGCCCCTCGGCGTGAGCCCCCAAGCTGGCCGCTGGTCAGGGCACTACCGCCCGCGGGCACTATGCTGGGCATGGGCAAGCGTGGCCAACGAGACAGACGGTGTGTGGCAGAGGGCACTCCCCTGTGGAGGGGCTCGGACCCCTATGCCCACCCCAGTAGGTCCTAGGCCACTTGCTGTCCAGTGCCCCTCGCCTGGCACAGAGGCACCTGACAATGGCCCGTCCAGGCTCCACACACTGAGTGGTGCATGGGCTCCAGGACCCTGTGCCCGATGGCCAGCCACCACCCAGCAGGCCATTTGCCCCACATCTCCAGGAGGCTGGGGTCCCGCTGCCCCCAGACCTGGTTCAGATGCTGGCAGCCCTCCGCCCTGCCCCCACCACCCTGCTTTGCTCTGGGCTGAGAATAAATGGGGCTGGCGGATTGAAACTGTATCAGCAAAGGGCAGGTGAAGGCCTGCCCGTTGCCATGGCACCTGAGCTGGCCAGGTGTCTTATATCATCCCCCGGCTTTGTTTGGCCCAGCTACCACCAAAAACACCCAAAGTTGAGTAAATAACAGCAAGAGGGGACTACCCTGACACCTGTAAGCCGAGCCCAGGAACAGCAGAGGCCACAAGTGTTGACATCGGCTGCCATGGTTACCAGCCCTCTCCCAGGCCCTGAATTCTTTCTGAATTAACACTTGAAGGAAGGGTTTGTTTCCTTTCCTTCCTGCAGTTGACAGTGAGGATCTCCCCCGCCCCATGAGGCCTGCAGCAGGCCCCCTCTGCTCCCCCAGACGCTGCCATGCCACCTCGGCCACAATAGCCTTGCCCGCAGCCCGTCGCCCTGCTGGATCTGGCTCCCTCCTGCCCTCCAGTTTGCCGGCTCTTCCTGGGCAGATTCCAGCCCACCTCTGCAGGCCCGTGAAAATGTGGCTCCATCAAGAGGCAGGAGGGTGGGCTCTGCCCTCAGCCTGCTGGTCCTGGAGCCCCCTCCCCATTCCCAGGGCAGGCTGGGACAGGGGCGCTCCCGGGAAGCTCCTGTTCTGGGGCGGGGGGCTAAGCTCTCAGGAGCAGAGTTAACACCAAGGCATCTGCAGCCCCAGTTCAGGACCATTTGCGCACATCCTTCTGGTCACCCCGGGTCACAGATGCCCTCCATGGGCTCATAGTCCCACCAGATTCCCAGCACTGAGCCTGGGGCCGGCCACGGGAGAGCAGGAGACCCTCAAAAGGCTTAAGCTGCCATTCCTTCTACTCTCACCCCATCCACCCCCTGTAGCACGGAACCCCACACACAGCTCCTGAGCCAACGCATGAACCACGGTCCATGTCTAGTTGGAGGCGTGGAAGGAGATGCGGGAGCAGGGAGCCTGCTCTGGGAAGCCCTAGACTTATCAGCCGCCCTCCTGAAATGAACAGGAGGAGGAACTTAGTCTAGGCCTGGTCTCTGATGACAGGGCCCCAGGCGTTTGCTGGGGGGTGTGGGAGGCTCTGAGTCACCCTCACCCCTTTTTCTGGGTTCTCTGGGTATCGAGTGTTTTCCTACTTCGACAGCACGTGGCCTCTGACAGCTATGCTGTTTTTAACAAAAAATGGAGCCTCGTGTGCGAGCAAGAGGTGGGTGCCAGGAGAGGTGGCCCAGGCCGCTGGGGCTTCAGGGCCCAGCGCTGCAGCCCTGCCCACTGCTACCAGTCCCCCCATGCCCCAAGCCTGGCCGTGGGTACCTAGCCTGCCACACTCCTCACGCTTGGTGAAGTACTTGAACCCGTTGGCCGCCCGCCGCTCGGCCTTCTCGTGCTTCTTTATGTGCCACGGCAGCTTGGTGGTGATGTTGGTCACAAAGTAGCAGCCAGTCCGGAGACAGTGGTAGTGCCCGCGCATCCGGAACTCGCAGTGCTGCAGCGAAGGAAAGGCTGGGGTGACTACGTTGAGCTCCTACCTGTCCCAGGCAACTGCGCTGTGGTGGGCCCTTTGTACATATGTTTTTCCACATTCAAAATCAGGGAAACACAATCTTGTAGTGACCTTTTTTACATGTTGAGAAGCAGTATGTCTCTCGTCTCTTGACTAGAACATATTACCTGGTGTCCTTCCCATCTCTTCTAAGCCCACACTCAGAGCAGACATCACTAATCCCTCCCAGCACTCTTCTCTGACTATCTCAGACATCATTAACCTATCCAAGCACTCATCTGTCTGCCCAGATTGAAGCTCCAACTCCTGCTCAATAAGCTCTGCCAGGCAATCACTACCAGCCTTTATGGTGAATGCTGGCTCTGTCTTTCCCGTCTGGGGCATGGACAGCTCAATCTCTATCTGCCCAGTGGGCCTATTTTAAAGTTCTAGGCCATAGGGAAAGGCTTTTGCTCCCGATGGGCACAGTGATGCCAAGTGCACAGTGGCTACCCAGCACTTAGTCACCACTAATGGTTAGGGTGACACAACAGGCCTCACCAATGCACCAATCTGGAACCCTGCCCAGGGGCGCAGAGGCAGAGAGCATCCTTCCCAGAGTCTGGAGAGACCCACTTAAAACGGGCATGACAACCAGAGTCTGCCTGGAGGAGCGGACCTGGGTACTCCCCTCCCTGCCCCTCCCCAGGCCCGCCGCCTGCCGCACACTGACCTGGTTGGGACAGAGACACTGCAGGGAGTAGTACGCAAACTGATCCCGCACATTCACCAGGTTGTTGTTGGGGTTGATGTGGTCCAGGCAGTGCGACTCAGCCTTGCCAGAAGTCTTGCAGACGTACTTGCAGTTCCCAAAGAGACAGTGGAAGTGGAACTTGTTGGCATACTTGCAGTCTGTCGCCAGGCAGGGATCGCTGGAATGAAACCACAGCCCAGAAGGTCATTGGCATTCCCGTGGCCCTCCCCACCGATGTGCTGACGTTTGCTCGTGCTGGGGTTCTGCTTCCCGGTCTCCTGAGGTGGGAGATGGCCCCTCTCGCCCCACAGGACCAGTCGGCCAGAGGAGACTACAGATCCCAGCATGCTCTGCTGCCTTCTTTTGGGAACTGATGGTGCCCAGAGCACTGCATGCTGGGACACGTAGTTTCCAAGGCCACACCTCAGGATTATAGATAAGGATGCAGCAATAAACTTCTGGGATATGAAAATAAAGGATGCTGCTGCCAGCCCTGGCAGGATGCCAGCGAGGGCTTGGCGGGCCTGGCATGGGCAGTGCCCTGGACTGGCTGGTTGACAGGGTGTGGATGGGTGGGCAGCCCTCAGGGTGCTCTGCGACCAGGGGCCCTGGCCGAGGGACGTGTGCCTGGTGTAGGGTCCTTGCTGAGGCTCTCAGCCGCTGGGCCTTTGGGGTCCATGTGGGGCTTGGGGCGCCCCCCCACCCGGGGAACCTCCCCAGCCGGCCGAGTGGTGGGGTGGGCACAGGCCGCCACAGGCCAACCCCATGGCGGGTCTTCCTGGGAGCTGCAGAGCCCGGCCTCCCGGGCCCAGGCGGTGCGGTGGAGCTGGGTCCCAGCCTCTTCCTGGCGGGTGGGCGCCTGCAGCTGTCCCCGAACCGACCCCATCTGGGAAAGAAGGGGGCTGCCACTCCGGGGAGGGGAACTAGGAAGGGGAGCTGGGGGAGAGACAGAGAGGAGCGCAGGTCCCTTCCGTGCCGGCCCGGCCCCAGGAGCTCAGGAGGGAGGACAGCGGCCACTCCGGTGTGTGTTCACATCCAATTTATTGCGTTTATTGAGAACAGGAAGCCGCACACGTAACGATACAGAGTCGCCGTTCTCACCGCGAGGAGCCACCACCGTCCAGGGAGGAGGGTCCCGTCCACCCCTGAGAGCTCAGACCTCTGCGCAGGTGGCGCGGGCTCCCCTCCCCCACCCCCCCCGGGGCTGCTCGTCTGCAAAGACTCAGCCAGGGGCACGAGCCCCAGACACCAACAGGAGGCCTGGAGGGAGCTGCAGTCCCTCCGCGGGGGGCCACCGCTCGCAGCCCCCGGCCGGTCCTCGCGGAGTGGCCGCTGGCTCTGGGGCAGTGGCCGCTACCGCCGCCACCTCCCCGTGCCCCCACGGCCGCCTGCGCCGGAAGCAGCAGGGGGTCTGAGCAGCAGCATCTTTGGCTAGAAGGACATCGCCTGGCGCCGGGCGACTGTGTCCCCGAGAGGCTGGGACCGCCAGGGCTGATCGCAGGGCGAGGCGCGGGGCCTCCTGGCTGCCCTCACTAGCACCTATCCCGGGACGCGCGGCGGGCACGGGGCTCCCGGCTCATCGAGGGACTCACTTCTCCTGGAACTGGAGGAATCCGGGTTTGACCTGGGGCTTGGCGTTTTCTAGAGAAGTCGTTGCCAAGGGCGAAGTGGGCAGGTGAGGCACTGACGTTGGAATCTGAGGCATCTGGGGTATGGTGGAAGCCAGCTGCTTCCAGGCGAGCAGGGTGGGGGTGGAGGGCACCGTGGCCGGGCTGGGAGCGAGCCCCTCCAGAGAGGAAGCTGTGGCCGCGGTGACAGGAGGTGCCGGAGGGGATGAGGGGGCCAAGGAAGGTTTGGTCTCAGCGGCCGAGGCTGGGAAGGCCGCCTCTGTGTTTCCTTTCGCTGCTCCTCCCTCCGTCCGGAAGTGGAAGCTGCAAGAGGCACAAGAGTCTCAGGTGGAGTCCAGAGGGCCTGGGCAGGGCGGCCCTACCCTGGTGGGGCGCCCTGGGAGGGAGGGGTCCTGCCAGTGACCTCGTGTCCCTTCCGTGGCCCCAGCACTAGGCCCTCAGGCTCCCTGAGATGCCAACGGGAGAAAGGACGGAGAGAACTGCCGTGTCCTCTGTCCTGAGCCGAGTTGGGATCCCGGCCAGCCCCTCAGTACATCTTCCTGCTTGTGACCTTCCCGATGCTCCGGTCCCGGCAAGAGGGGAGGCTGGGGAGCAGGCCCTGGGTCCTGAAGCCCATCCTTCCAGAACCTGATCAGCGATTTCAAGGTGGGGCTCAGCACTTAAAGGTGGCGCTTCTGCAGACCAGAAGCGCGAGGAGAGGCTGGCCCGGGGCCGAGAGCAGTGCAGAGCTGCTTGAAATGTTTGCAAGTTCTGGGTTCAAGTAAAACAGGGGCTGGGCTCGCTGCTTCTCAGCTCGATGGGATTTACAAGTTAAGGCCATTATTTTTAGGTCAAAGAGAGCCTCTCCATGTACTGTGGCTTGGCAAGGCCTGCACTAGGGTCCCAGCCTCGGGTCAGAGTAGCTCCCTCCAGCGGGAAGCACCGGCGGTTGGGCAGGTGGCTGCAGCGGCCTTGGTGCCAGAGCAGCTGTGGCTCAGGTTTTCCAGGTCAAGGTGGGGTCCAGACAACCCGGCTAGGGGCTGAGCTGGTGGAGAACAGGATTTCGCCTTTTGGGAGAGCAGCACCCTCTGAGAAGAAGCAGTTTAGCTGCTGTGGCCTGGTGGGAACAGCAGGCGGGTCCACCCTGGAGGGCAGCTAGAGCCTGTGCAGCCCTCAGCCCCACCCAGCCCACAGCGGGGCTGGGACGACAGCACCCCCACCCAGCCCCCACTCACTTGGCATGCTTGATGGCCCCGTCCAAGGTGCTGAAAAGGGCGCCGCACTCCTCCACCACGCAGTGGAAGTGGGCCTTGTGAAGGAAGTCGCACTGGGCGTCGCAGAAGTCCTTGGTGCTGAACCTGGCCAGAGGGACGGGCTGGTCAGAGGGTCCCTGAGGCTCCGGTGTGGCAGGGTGGGTTGAGTGGGCACCCCCCGACCCCCGCTGTCCCCGTGAGCCCCTCACCTCCGAAGGTACACCTTCCAGGGCTCCGACAGCTTCTCCTGCACCAGCGCATTCACGGCCTTGCCAAGGAAGGGCGAGGACTCCACCGCGGGGCTCCCCTCTACTTCTGTCTTGATATTCAACAGGTTGCCGAGGTTGGGGTTGCCCTGAGACATCTGCAAGGGGGACAAAGACTTGCTTGGGGCTGGGGGCTCTCAGGACACAGATGGGCTGCCTGGGGGCAGCAGCAGCAGCTCGGCTGCCCAGGCCGTCGAAGCACCCCGACCACTGTGTGCTGGCAACAGACGAGGGAGGGAGGCCTGACCCTGCCCGGCTTTAGCACTAAAGAGTCCTCTCTGAGGGGGCGCCGCCCCAAGCCCCAGCGCTTCCAGGCTGCTCCACACCAACCCCTCACTGCTGGGACCCGTCACTCGCAGAGGCTGAGGCTGGGGCACACGCTCCAGCCCATCTTTCCCCAGACTTCTCGGCTCCCCCGTTATTTTCCTGCCAGAAGGTTTTCAAAAGAAGTGCAGGAGGAGGAGGGATGGGGGGAACCCCTACGAACTCCTTGAGAACAAGAGAAGGCGCACAAAGGAGGAGAGAAAGGGAGGCAGGGAAGCTCGAGGGGTGAGATCGAGACAGGTCTGGGGCAGGCGAGGGGGGCAGACGGGAGGGAGCCGGGGAAAGGCTGGCTGGGCCCACACGGGGTGCAAGCAGTGAGGGGTGCAGGGGGCAGGGGCCTAGACGGGAACAGAAGAGCAGGCCCGCAGAGGCAGAAGGTGAGGACACGGGCAAGAGGGCAGCGGGAGGCCCCCTCCCCACCCGGGGCCCTTTGGGGTGCCCACCCCACGGGGTCCGGACCAGGCCTGCTCCCTCCAGTCACTTGTGTACAGGAACCAAATTAATCTTGCCGTAGTCAAATTTATCATGTGAAGGGGGGAAATATATTTGAGATGATGTATAATTTACAAAGACCCTGCATTATTTAAAATAAATATTCCAGAGCGACCTCTGCGCAGGCGTCCGAGACCATTACTCAAGCCGGAAAGTGGAAATGGATGCTGGGCCCCCACGGTGGCCCTCCCCGGCCCTCCTTAAGCAAACAAAAAATATATATACAAAATAAATAAATAAAATTAATAACGAAGAGTGAGAGAAGTTGGAGGGCTCCGCGAAAGCTTCCGGAGCCCTCCATCTGAGGGGAAGAAAGGGTGTCAGAGGCTGGAATATATTTCTTCAGCCAGTTCATTAAATTAATTTGTAAGCAGTGGCTCTGAAATTATATCCGATGAAAAATGGCCTCAAAATTTAAATGGTACAAACTCATCTTATTAGAGGCAAAACATTAAAAAACAAACACATCCCCCCACCCCCCAGCGCAGCTTTAATTTCTCTGGGTGGGGGAATGCGAGGCGTGTGATGGATGGTTCTTACCTTATTCATAAGCGAGGATAAAAGAGATGAATTTGCCGGGACTGCGTGGCCATTTGATTCATTGCTGGAACACACAAACCACGGGGCTCCAGCTCGGATGTGGGGACGTGGGTCTGAGCCCACAGACGCCCCCCCCGGGGGGCGGCCCACCCACTCTCCCTGCCCGTGGGCGCGACCCCTGGCAGGAGGGGTCGGGGGTCAGCGGCATGGGCGGGGGCTGGGCTGGGGGTGCTGTACCCACAGCTCCTGCGGGGCCCGGCCTCGACTCACCTGGCCTCCTTCACCGTCAGGTCTAAACTCCGGTCCTGGGAGGCCTCGTGGGGGCCTGGGGCGCCAGAGTTCTCGCTGGGCTCCTGCTTCACCGGGGCCGGGGCGTACCTGGCAGCGGCGGCCTGTTGCCCACTGCCTGTAGGGGAGGGAGAGAAGACGGGGTTAGAGGGGCTGAGGGCTTCCTACGGGCACCGGCCGGAAGCCCCTGGAGGGCGGGCAGGGCCCCGGAGCCCCGGCTGCTGGTCAGCACGTCCCCCCACTGACATGATCGCTTGTGACGCTCGTCCCTCGGTGGCAATTCTTCAAGTGATAATTATTGCAAAATTATGTCAAAGTTGTCCTGGCTCGGGGCCTCCTGGAGGAGCAGGGCGGGAGGCTGGGGAGGGGGCCTGGGGCCGGGTGGGGGGCCCTTCATTTTCTCCACCGACTGTCACAGTCAATTTGTGGGGCTGCCGCTTAGGCTTTTATTAAAGACTCTGTTAATGCTGAGGGAAAGTGGCAGATCCAGACTGGGAGCTGCGCCCCCTCCTCGGTCCCGGCCCACTGTTGCCGGGGCGACGGCCCGGCCTTCCTCTGAGCACGCCTGGGAGGGGCAGCTGCCGTGCCAGGGCGCCGGCGGCCAATCAGAGCGGCTCAAACTCTGTGACCTCGCCCGCCCGCAAGTCGCCGGGGCAGGGATGTGAGGCCGCCTGGCCCGGGCGCGGGAGGGCGGCCGAGCCCGTGGGGTGTGGGCGCGTGGGGGGCGGCCTGGAGCCCGGCGGCCAGAGGACTCGGAGGCCCAGCGAGCGGGGCCAGAGAAGTTGCTGACAGGAACGTGTCCACCGCGCCTCTCCGCAATCCCCAAGTGACTGAAATATTAATCTGCCCCAAGGCGCTGCCGCTGACAGAGGCCCGCTGCACAGACAGCAAGTGGCATTTTATTAAAAATAAAGGAAAACGGCCCCCTCCCCTTCCCTTGACCTTTCTTTTGGGGAAAGGAGATTTTTCTCGTGAAAAGACGTCTTTGACAGCCTGGCCACCCAGCCCAAGGGGGCCCGGCCGGGGGCAAGGCCCGGGAGAGCCCCTCTGAACCCCCACATGGGAGGGGAGGTGGGTCACCCAAGCTGCCGGCGGATGCGAACCACCCCCTGTGAACAGGGCAGTGCTCAGAACTCGGAGCCCACATTCCAGCGGCTCCCCAAAGTCACTTGTGCCAAGTCGCCAGGGAGAGAGGACCCCTCACCCCTGCCAAGCGCTGGTGATTGAACCCCCCAGTCCTGCCTGGTCTGCAGCTGGTCTCGCTGGGGAGCAGGTGCGAGGGCACAGGAGCCAGGCAGCCCCTCGCCATGTGCCCAGTGAGCACCCACCCCTTCCACAGCTCCATGGGGGCTCGGGGTCCTGGCACCTGCACGGAGCCCGGCCCTCTGCAAGCGCAGCCCCCAGCAAGCACCATGCCTGGAACAGCCCGAGCCCCAGGGTGGAGCCCTTCCCTAAGATTCCACTTGGCGAGGCCCGCATCGGGGAGACAGGGAGGAGTGAGGCGACCAGAAAAAGCCAAAACCCAGAGGAAAAGGTAGAAAGGGTAGAAAGCGTGAGGAAGGAGGCTCGTCCCCCACGGTGAGCCAGAGTGGGGTGATGTGGCCCCGGGCGCTGGCCACTCTGCCAGGCCGGGCAGCTAACCTTCAGGCCACTGCAGCAGAACCCGGCCCTCCACCACGTGGCCAGCGGCCTCCGCCCCGCACAGAAGCACGAGCACACCCCGGGCGGCAGAAACTACTGGACAGCCTGGCCCCAACCAGGCGCGAATCCCCTGGGGGGCCCTCCTGTCACTAAGGGGGGGCCTCAGGGAAGCCGGGGGCTCTAGAGATGCTCCCGTTGAGTGAAAAAGGTGGGGGGCAGGTGGCTGTTCCAGGAGGCTGATAGACCAGACTATCACCCCAGTTCACAGAAGAGGAGACGGATGAGCTGCCTGAAGGGCACAGCCCAGAACGAGGGGCCCCAAGTAGGAAATACCCAGGATGGGGAGCAGGGGATTGGGGTGCCTCTTCCGAACATCCTCCTCCCCCAGCTCTGGGCTGTGACCTGAGGACAGAGGGCCCGGGGGGTCTGCATGGGGCTGGCCTCCCAGCCGGGCCCAGTCTGCTCACCTGGGTCAAAGGTGGCAGAGGGCTTGAGGGCGGCTGCGGCCAGCCTGGCCATCATGGGCGAGATGAGGCCCTTGCTGGCAGACATCCTCTCCATGATGGAGGCAGGGGGCACCGGGAGGGAGGCGGCGGCAGATGCCGAGTCGCCGGCTCCAGAGGCGGCCAGAGCGGGCGTGTCGGGGTTGGCCGAGGCTGCCGGCCCGGATGACATGGCACCCATGAGGCTGGGGGCGCCCACGGGCAGGGAGGCGCTGCCCCGGCCGGGAAGGATGGGGAAGTAGGGTGAAGCGGGGGGCAGGCCCGAGTTGGAGAGGGCCAGTGCCAGGGGGATGGAGCTGGGCAGGCCCTGGGGCAGCAGCCCGGGCAGCTTGCTGTTGGGGGGCTTGGTGGCGCTGGGCACGGCCTCGGTGGCAGCCAGGGAGGCGGAGGACTGCTGGCTGGTGGGGGAGGCGCTCAGGCTGGAGTTCTTGCTGCTCAGGGCAGAGAAGTCGACCAGGTCGTCGTTGCTGGACTCCTCCTGCTCCGTGTCCTTGGCGCCCAGCAGCGAGGGCGGCAGCCCCAGCACCCCCGAGGACCGGACGTGCCTGCGCTCGTGCTTGCGCTTGTGCGAGGTCATCTGGCTGGTGGAGGTGAAGGTGAAGCCGCAGCCGGCGCGGATGCAGTGGAAGTGGTTGGTGGCCTTGCTGTACACGCAGCCCTCGTACTTGCATTCTTCGTACTTGTAGAACTTCTTGAAGCCGTCCTTGGCATAGGCGTCGTCCTTGATGTGGTAGCTCTTGTGCTTCTCGATGTCACACTTGTTCTTGAAGGTGAAGGTGCAGCCGGGGCGCCTGGATGGGATGGGGGAGGCTGTCACGGGGCCCCTGGGGGAGGAGGCCCTGCCCCGCTCCCAGGGGACCCCGGGAGGGAAGGGCCCCCAGAGAGGAGACCAGGCTGGACACCAGGGACCCCCGCCCCGGAAGAGCTGCCTGCCGCCCCGCTCACCTGCAGTGGAAGTGCGTGGTCTTCTGCCCGTAGAACTGGCAGTCGGCTGTGCCACAGTCCTCGGTGGCCCGGAAGCGCTGGAAGCCATCATTGATGAGCTGAGTGTTCTTCTTGTGGAAGTTCTCGTGGGTCATCACGTCCGACGTACTCGTGTACACCTTGTTGCAGCCCACCTGTGGAGCCAGACCAGTGGTCAGGGCAATGCGGGGTGGGCACCCCTGGCACGGGGTCACGGCTGCCGGCCCGCGGGGGCCTGGCACCTGCCAGCCACCCAAGTGGGGCAGCTGAGAAGGTGCACCCAGGCGCCCAGGAGGAAGCCTCCACCCGGCCCCAGGACCAGGGTGGTCTGGTGCTCCAGGGCCGGTGGTCTTCAGGTGCCCTGGCCTTGCCGCTCAGGCGCAGGAGCCCCGTCCTGCAGGAGGTGGTTTGGACTCACACCTGTGGTGCTACCTGGGAACCCCTGGGGTGGGCAGGGGCCAGCCCTAGGGCCTGGCGGTCATCTTCAGCCCAGTGACTCGGTGAGCGGACAGTTCCTGGCATGAGGCCCGCCTCACCCCACCCTGGCTGGGCCTGGGCAGGCAACGTTGCCATATTGAGTAAAAACCGGTGGAATCTGAAAACCCCTGAGGTCCGCGCTGTGCCAGTGTCTGCACCATCTCAGAGCCCACAGAGCAGCCCCCCTCGCCTCCGGGCCCAGGTTGTTTCACGGAGGCCCTAACAACCCCCTACAAATACCGGGGGAGGCACGGCGGCTGCTCCCCCGGGACCTGACACCTTGAAAAAGCCCAGACTCTGCGTGGCATTAAAACAAAGAATCAAACAAAAACCTCCTCAGGAACCACTTGCAATGCTGCTCTTGGTGTTAAAGCCTGAAAAATGTCGGTCTGTATAAACAGCTCGCTGAATTTCACCCACACCAAGTATGGCCATGGGGAGAGCCCCACCCTGGCCCACCGGCCCGCTGTGCTCAGGCTGAGCCCCCAGCCCGGGGTCCACCCTCGCTGGCCCGGTCCCAGAACCAGAGCAGAGGGTCCTATCTCCCCGCCCCCATGCCTGGGTGGTGGCTTGGGTAGAGGCCTGGGGCGGCAGGCCAAGGCCTGGGGGGTCCGGGGTGGTGGGCTGGGGCACCTGCATGCAGTGGTAGTGGGTGCTCTTCCCGTTGAGGTGGCAGCCATGGTAGTAGACGCTGCAGTCGTCCAGCGGGCTGAAGCGCATGAAGCCGTGCTGCAGGGAGTTGTCGCGCTTCTTGTGCATGTTGTAGTGCCGGATCACGTCCTGCTTGCTGGTGAACCTCTGCGGGAGAGCACCGGGTTGGCAGGAGACCGACCGCCCGCGCACCAAGAGCATGGGGCCAGATGCCAGCCCCCCAGGCCTCCCTAAGTAACCCTGTTTGGGGTCGAGGCAGCCCGGCCTGCCCCCAGGCCAGCATGGTGGGCCTTGGAGGGAACAGCTGGGAAGGTTCCAGAACCAAAGACCCTTCCCTGACCTCCCAACAGTCGTGTCCAGGACGATGGAAGATGAAGGCAGGGGCTCTGGTGGGTGACGGTGCGTTCTGCCTGTGCCACCTCAGCTCTGCCAGGCTGGGGTCCCTGGAGGCCGCCCACGCTCCCGTCTCATTCACCAGCCCTGCTCTCACCAGCAGGCAGCTTGGAATGTAAGTGACCATCTACCAGAGCCTGAAGGTTCTCGTCCATAACCAACCGCATACGTAGAGCCCCGGAAAGAGCCCGTCAGACTCAGACACGGCAGCGGCACTTCTGGCACCACCCTTGGGCCCCAATGCATCAGCTCCCCAGGGTGAAGGTGGCTGCAGGCCCCACTGTGTCCCATGGCAGGGACCTGGGCGCTAGGGCAGGCTGGTAGTTTCTCCTGACTCTGCCCAAGTTCAGGAGGCCCAAGCAGAAGCGAGCGCCCGTTGGCGGCCGGCTGCGGGCGTACCTGGTAGTTGCACTCGGGGTCCAGGCAGTGGTAGTGCTCGCGGTACTGGTAGGCGCAGTGGATGTGGCCACAGTGCTGGCTGCCCGAGAACCTGCACGGAGGAGGGTGGCTCAGGCCCCGATGCCACAGCCCAGGAAAGGCTGCTGGGGTGCAGGGGTGCTGGGTGGGGATGCGGAGGGGCACGGGAGCTGCAGGGGTGAAGTCGTACAGCCCTGGGAGGGCCTGGGAGGGCCTGGGCCCACTGGGGCTCGCAGGCTACTAAGCCGCAGACCCGTCCTTCCTGCCTTGGGAGGCAGCGCCAGCCTGGGGGCCGGCCCCGGGGAGCAGGGTAAGCGGGGCCAGCCACAGCTCAGAGCAGAGGCAGGGAAGAGGCGGGGGGTGGGGGGGTCGGGCAGGCTGGTGAGGGCCTCCACCTCCCCAGGTGGCCCTGCTCCTCTTTCTGCAGGTGCCGCCCCCCCCCCCCAGCGCCGGACCCTGGCCTTGCCAGCCCTGGACTCTGTTGCTGGGAGGTGTTAAAGGGCTCGCTCCATCCTGGGCTTTCCTGACACTTGAAACAGTCCAGAGTCATGAATTTTTAAAGCACGGCCTGCTTGGCTCCCGCGGCAGGGAGCTCTCTCCGCCAGGGGCCCGGTGCCACCGGCCCGCCGTGTCCCGCGACTTCCCCGGCCTGATGTGGCCTGGCCGGGAGGTGGTTCTCACAGCCGGGGGATGGAGCCCCGGGCCCCCCCGGCAGGGAGGGTGGTGGCCAGCCTGCCCTGCGAAAGATGGGGTGGGCTTGGGAGAGAGGGAGAAACCCCCTTGCAAGAGGGAGAACCGCTTGCAAATAAATATTTAAGCTGAAGCTGCCAAAAGGGCCATCTGCTGAGGCACTAATAATGATGATAATAATAATAATAAAGAGAGCAGAGCAAAGCTGAGAGACGGAGAGGGACGGGGGAGGCGGCCACGGCGGCCACGGCAGAATCGGGAGCATCAGCAGAAAGACAGATTCCGGGGCCCGGCTGCCCCCTCGGCCAGGCAGGATTTGGGGGCACTGGTGGCGGTGGAGGTGCTTGACCTGCCTGTCCCACTGCCCCCGGCGGTAAAGGGGCAGCTGGGCCTGCACTCAGACGGCGAGGGTCACACAGGACCACGCCCTCCCTGATGTCCCCGATACTCCCCGTGGCCTGCAGCACCCCGGCTCCACGCGGGCGAGCTGGGGAGGGGGCCCAGCACCCAAGTGCCACTGCGTACCCCCTGGCACCCCGGCCCTGCCTGGGGCATAGTCTGGTGATGTGCCCGGACCACATCACAGGAGTGGAGTGTGGGGTGCCACGGGACAGTCCCTCGGGGACATGGGGGCAGAACTGCGTGGGGGTGGGGCGCAGTCAGATGGACATGGTCTTAGCAGTCCCCGGGCCCGCCCGGCGCCCCCCACCTTCTCCCCACAGCAGCCGCCTCCCCAGGGGCCTACCTGGCAATATATTTCTGGTAAATGTTTACATCTTCGGTGACAGCTGGTTTATCTGTGGGCAGTCCGTTCCTGGCGAGAGACACACGGGGCACAGCCGATTAGCCGACCAGGGCCTCATGCCCCAGGAGCGTCGGGGGTGCAGCTCCCCGCCCTGGGGCCTGGCCCTTCTCTCCCTCGCTCTGTAGTGTTCTGAGGTGCTCAGGACGGGACCAAGAAGCCCGTGGGCAGAGTTAGCCCAACTCCAGCCAGGGAGGACTCCACTTGGGCACAGGCCTACAGTCCAACGGGGCAGGAAGCCTTGGAAACGGGGGGCCTGGCCCCGCCCTCCCAGCCCCCCACGAGTCAGGAGGCTGCTGGCTGAGAGGGGGAGCAGGGGCCGCCGAAGGCCACCCCCTAGACCCGCACCCAGGTTCCTGGCCATGCCTCCAGGTCCACAGGGAAGGGCTGTGGGGACCCAGCCCTCATTTCGCCACTGCCCGGAGGGTCTTTCTGAGCATGCCCACCCCACCCGGCCTCCTGCCTTCTCTCCCCGCCTTCCCCAGGGCCCGGGCTCTGACCCAGGAGCCACGGTCACCAGCATGGACGCCAGAGGCCCAGGTCAAAGTCGGGTCAGAAATGCTAGGGCAGCCAACAGGCCCCCGGGGCCCTGTGGTGTGTGTGTCAGGGGAGCGGCACGGAAGGGCGTGGCGGCCATCGCGTGTGCCCCGGCAGGACGTCAGAGCTGGGCCACGCGTGGCGGGCGCGCCGTCTGCCGCAGGAGTGCGTGTGCCAGCGGGAGCGCGTGCAAGTGTGGAAGCACATGCACGGGAGACCCGGCACGCAGGGCCTGGTGCGGAAGGACGTGCAGGAGGTGTGCGGCGGGAGCGTGTCCGCAAGCGTGAGCCCCCGAGGCACGGAGGGCGGCCCCCGGCCTCCTCCGGTGGGCGCAGCCGCCGCGGGCTGGGGAGGGGCTTACTTGACAGTGGAGACGGTCCCCGTGGTGATAGAGTCTGTTTTGGAGAAGGTGGACTTGAGATACTCGGGAGCGTTGAAAGGCAGGGAGGCAGGAGGCTCGGGCCCCGGGGCGCTGGGGGCGCTGGGCACGCTGGCGAGGGGTGCGGGGGCCAGGCTGGGGGCGGGCGGGACCTTGGCGGGGCCCGGCTTCTGGATGGCCCGGACGTCGTACTTGGAGGGGCGCCCCACCTTGCCGGTCTTGAAGGCGATGGCGCCGCCCATGTCGGGGCTGCCCTCCCCGGGCTTGAAGAGGTGCAGGTACTTGACGTTCTCCAGGTCGTACTTGGACGGCTTCTTGTAGGTGCTCCCGTTCTGGGGCCGCGGGCTCTCGCCGGTCTTCAGCTTCTGGATGAAGAAGTCGTACTTGGAGGCGCGGGCCACCAGGCCCTGCATGGGGACGGAGCTGTGCGAGGGCAGGGGCAGGATGGTGGCCTTGGTCTCCAGGTGCGCGGTGCTGCTGGGCAGCCGCAGGCCGGGCAGGGGGCCCAGGGCGTCCTTGCCGGCCCGCTCCTCGGCCTTGGCGCCGTGGGCCGGCCAGGAGAGCTGCTCGCCGGCCTTGAGCTTGCGGATGTACTCCTCGTACTTGGAGAACCGCGCCCGCTTGCTGAGGGCGTCCTCGGAGCCAGGCAGCGCGCAGGCGGCGGCCGCCTCGGGGGTGGCGCCCGCGTGCAGCTTCTCGAAGCTGATCTTCCGGGCCAGCTCGTCCCGCGTGTTCTGGTCGTCGTAGCCGAACATGCCGAGGAACTCGGTCATGGTGGAGGCCGCGTAGTCCCGCAGCGAGGAGGCCTCTCCTGCGGGGGAGGGGAGGGGCGTCACCTCTGGGAGGGGCAGGACAGCCCAGGGACGGGAGCCCCCCGCCCGCGAGCCCCCCACAGAGGGAGGGGGCGGAGCAGGACATGATCTATGGACATTTGGCTCACTTGTTAGGTTTTACGACTCTTAAATTAATTTGTTTAAAAAAAAAGTAATTAATACTGGGGTAAAATAAAACGAGTTCATCAATGCCAGGAAAATCAATTTCCTAAATGTTCTGGCCGATGGCTTTTCAGTACATTAAACAAAGTTTCATAAATGTCTCCGCGCTCTCGCCTGGGCCTAATATGAAAGAGAAGTCATTTTACTGGAAGTGAGACGCAGCCTGGCCTGCCTCCGGGGCGGGGGTGAGGACGGGGCCGGGACAGGTGGAGGCGCTGGCCAGAGGCTGGGCGGTGTCGGGTGGGACCCGGGGCGGAGGGGCCAGGGGCGGAGCCGGCAGAACCTACCTGGAGGGCCCTCCCTGACTCCCCCAAATGGACACGCAGGCCCCTTATCCTGGGAAGGCGGGGGCTCACCTCAGGGCTCCCCAGGTCCCAGGAGGCCCACTGTCTCAGACAGCAGAACTCCCTAGGCCCCTGCCCCACAAGGCCTCTGACAGGGAGTCCTTCCACGTTCCCGTCACGCTCTGCTCACTCGCGCTCAGCACAGGGTGGGCGCCCCGAGGAGCGTCAGGACGGGGGAGGCTGGATTCACCTGTGTCCACCCTAAGAACCTGTGCTCATTCCCACACGTGCACACTTGTGCACGCACAAGCAAAGCTTCGAAGCTCACATCCCCCAGTTGCCTTCCTGCCTACACACATACACACACACACACACACACACACACGCACATGCGCGTGCGCTGCCCCACCCACTCCTGGAGCTGAGTCTGGACTGGACCACAGGCAACATGAGCCCCTTCTGCTTGGCTTTTCTCTAGAGTCTCCTCCCCTCCTGCCCCACCATTCACAGCACCTCATTCCTGCTCTGGACGCGGCTAAACACCTACTGTGTGCTGTGTCCTGAGTCAGGTGGGTGCACACTGGGGGGACAGACCCTTTCCCAAACAGCGCGCCCAGGTACACCCCGCCGCAGGGCCCCAGACAGGGGGCACCCCACAGCCCAGCCAGGGGAAGCAGCAGGTGGGGGAGGGTCTCCTTCCCACTCCCACCCAACCTGCCCGGTCTGGGATTCTCAGGCCACACCTGGAAGTGGCCCGGGTGGGCAGGGCTGGGCCTGGGCACCGGAGGAGCAAGGGAGGAAGCTCCAGCAGGGTGTGGAGCAGCTCTGAGCTCCTGGGGGGGGGGGCAGCACTCCTGGGGGGGGCTGGACCCCACTAGGTGGGGAGGGGTAGTCACAGGCACACATGGCACCAGGTAGGCAGTCGCTCAAGGAGCCCACGGGCAGCTGTTCCCCTGGGGTGGGGGCGGGGTGCTGTCTTGAACTCAGGCCACACAGGGTTGGGGGCCTGGCTGGGAGGAGTGGGCTCTGGCTGCTAGATGCAGTGGCTCAGGGACCAGGGAAAGGGGCTAAAAATAGCTGGAGGCAGCTGAGCCCTCGCTATATATGGCAGAGAAACAGAAGGCTTTGAAGGGCAGGCGGCTGAGAGCAGGGAGGGGGCCAGGCGGGGTCCTGGGGGCAGCCCAGGGGCTGCATTCCTGAGCCCCTGGGCCCAGAGAAGGTGGCCTGGTGGCTGGGCCCAGCTGGGGCTCCGGCTGGCTCTCTGCGGCGCCCAGGGCCTGGCAGGCCCTCCCAGGTGGCCACTGCAGTCCCAGGGGGCCTCACACCAGGGGCGTGGCCGGGGGCACGAGGCCCGGGGAGTTCTGGGCCTGTCTCCTGGGCAGCTGCTCCACTGCCCTCAGCTTGGAGCGGAGCTGGGCATGGGAGGGCCGGGGCCTGGAGGGACAGCGGCCCTGGTCCCTGCTCCTCCCTCTCGTCGGGCCCAGCACAATCACCTTGTGTCTGGAACCGGCAAGGGCTTTTCCTATCAGAGGAAACTGAAGGTCACACTTTTCCTCATTGATCTTGCAATGTTTGTTAATTACTCTGTCACTGATGTGGCGAAGGATAATTAAACAGCTCTGTTTATATCTTATATGCATAATTATGTGGCTGCGCAGGGCTCCCCGCGCTGGGAGGAGATGTGCCCCTCGCTGCGGGGGAAGGGGATAGGGGAGCCGGCAGGGGAGGGCACCAGGCACAGGTCTGGGAAGCAGGCGGGGAGCTGAGGGAAGACCCCAGACCCTGAGGCGCCAGTCCTGGGGTGAGCCCCTCCCTCCCAGGGCCCTCCCTCCCCGGAGCAGACAGAGACTGGGTTGTCAGGACCAGAGACCCCAGGAAAGCTGGGGCTGAGCCATGGCTTGGAGAGGTCAGCCAGAGGGCGTGTCAGGGCAGTGGGTGGTGACAGGGCCGTGCAGCTGGGCCCCGAGAGGTCCTGCCCGGGAGAGCCAGTGTCCCTGGGAGAAGGCAGGCGAGGGGGAGCCTGGCCTAGCCTGGAGGTTTCGGAGAAAGTACCCCAAGAAGCCTGAGAAGCATCCTTAGCAACGAGCGCCTGCGGTTCCTGAGGCCACTGCCCCGACCACGCATGTCTGAGGACTGAGACCCCCAGGCGGGTGTGGACCTGCCTCTACCCTCTGCCCTCTCTGCCCTCTGCCCGCCTGCTGCTCCAAGCACCCACATGTGGGTCAGCCCCGGCCCTGCCCACTGCCTGCCCGGGCTTGGGAGGTGCCAACGATCGCAGCAAGAGTGAGCACTGCCCGAGGACCCGGCAGATCATCCGCCCTCCCCACAGGACCCCCGCGGGGGGCATCCTGTCCCAGGCTCAGGCACCTACCTGCAGCCTGCTTGGTGCTGGGGGCACCGTCATCCTTGGCGGCGGCCCCGTCCGCGTCCTTCTCCTCCGCGGCGCTGCCCTCCTTGGCAGGCTCCTGGCCGTGGTCCTCCTCATCGCTGCAGCCCTGGGGTTGCACCATGTAGACGCCCTCGGGCGGCAGCTCCAGGGCCTCCCGGGCCAGGCGCCCCAACACAGGCGTGGGTGCCGGCTCCTCGCTGTACTCCCCGTTCACCCACTTCTCGATCACTGCCCGCCTCTTGTCTTCCTCGCTCCGGGGTGCCCGGGCCGCCCCCGCCTCGGGGCCACTGCGTTCCTTGTCCCGGGGCCGCAGGGGGCTGCCCTCCGCCTGGGCGCCGGCCTCGGCCCCCTTCTCCACCACCACCTGGCGGCTCAGCTTGGCGCAGATGGCGTTGAGCTTCAGGCCGCCTTTGCGCTTGGCCGCCATGGCCGGCTTGCCTGCGGGCGGGTCGGTGCACCGGGTGCCTTCAGCTGCAGGGGGAGGAGACGGGTCAGAGGCGTGTGCTGGTCCCCCACCTCACCCCTGCTGAGCCTCCGCCCTGCACCCCGCGAGCCCCAGGTCTTCCCCGTCACGGCGCCATCACGCTGCCCGGCCCGCGGCTGTCCTCTCGTTGGACTGGGAGCTCTGGGGACCCGGCTTGCCCGCCGCTCCATCCCCAGCCGGGCACCCAGCCGGCCACGCACGAGGCGGCTCACGAAATGCTTGGGAAGTGAACACGGGGACGGGTGACTCCTCAGTCACCAGGCCAAGCCTCGCCCAGCCCCAGTCCCGGCAACGTCTCACACCTGCTTGACCCGAGCTACCTCCGCTGAGGGGGCGGGTCAAGCCCCGGTCCCGGGTGGCTGTGCGCCCCCGGACATGCGAGGACGTGGACACAGGAGCTAAGAAGGAGCGGGCTGTGGGCAAAGCTCATGAGTGACAGTGGCCTGACTCGCCTGTGGGCGTCTGTCCTGCCCCTGGGGGACGGGCAAGAGCCAGGAGCGGCCATGACAACTTTGACTTCCCTGCCCACCATGCCGGCCGATGCCCTCCCCCCCTCGGCCACGCATCCCTGCAGCTCCCTTGCCAGGCTGCTCCCAGGGCCTCGTCAGACTTTCTAGGCTCCGCTGGCCATTTCCTACCCCTCCACCCCATTCCCCAAGCCTTGTCCAAGGGCAGTGCCCCACAACCCCTCTGAGGGCCCCTGCCCGTCAGAGGATGGGACCTCACCAGGCCCCTGCTGCTCCTGGGGCCCCGGGGGTCCCCGAAGGCTGCAGTGGAAACAGGCTGGGCCTCCTCGGGCCTCCCCTGGCAAGCTCCAGGGCTAATCCCTGCATGAGGCAGCAGGACTCGGACAGCCGGGAGCTCCAGGACGCCTGAGGGCTGCGGAGCCACGAAGGCCAACGGGGTGGACACACGTGCACACAGTCATTTGTCTGTCTGTCCCTCTGCTCATCCAGTTAGGAGGCTCCAGACCCTGCGGTGGAAGCCGACGTGGGCAGTGGCCACAGCAGACGTGGTCTGAGGGCACCCTCGGGGGTGGGAACCCCCCTCAGAGCTTCTGAAGCAGGGCTCCCCGACGCACCCCTCGCGAGTGGGCAGGGTCTCTGTGTATCGGAAGCCAGGCAAGGGCAGGGGCTCACCCAGGTCTTCCCAGGTCCAAAGTCAGGGGCTTCGCGGGAAGGGATCAACGCCCTAAAACCCACATGCTCAGGGACCCCCGAGAGGCATGCAGGCAGGACGGCCGCCCCTGTGCCCGCCAGTGAGCTCAGCCCCAAGCAGACTCAGCTGTACACCAAGCTCCTGGGTGCCGGTGAGGCCCAGACTCTTGCCCCAAAGGGGCCGCTGGAGAAGGGCCTCCAGCCCTGCACCAGGGGAAGGCCTGCCCAGCTCGCTCCCAGGCCTGCGGCCCTGGCTCTGCCGGACCTACCCTGCCCCAGCCGGAAGCCCATGGACCCACGTCTGTCCGTGTCTCCAAGTCTGTGCTGCCCACACCCAAGTCTCCAGGGACTGCCATGGGGTTCTAGCTCCAAGCTCAGTGGGGCTCTCTCATCACACCACCCCAACCAGCCTCATGGCCAGCTGCCCAACTCCAGGGTCCCCCGCAGGTCTGTGGGGAGCAGGCCTCACCTGCGGTCCCCTTTGTCCCTGCCACGGTGGGGGAGGGGAGGGTGGGCGTGGGGGCAGCCTGATCTATTTTTACCAGGAGGTAAGCAGCCAAGTGTGTATGGCAGACGGCAAATGAATCTATAAATATTTATCCCAAGGAAGGGGGAGGCAGAGCTCCCCGGGCTGCACTTGCTGCTGGTGGCACCCCCTTGCTGGGCCCCCACCCATCCTGGAGCCTCCTGCCGCTCGGGCCCACCCAGCCCAGCCTACCCTCTCCCGCTCACGGCCGTGTGCCTGGCTCAGTTCCTCCTGGGCCCCCGACAGCTGTGATGCAGCTGTGCACCCAGGGCCCACCCCCAGCCCACGGCCCCTGTGCTCCGCCCACGCCCCCTACACCTGCCCTCCAGCTGCTGCTCGCCCCCGCCCACCTGCCTTCCAGATGTTGCCCTCCCTCTGACTCTACTCCTGCTCCCTGGGGTGGAGGGGAGAAGGCGGCGGGACCCGGGGAGCAGGAACGGGAATGCGTGCGAGGTGGGCGGTGGGCCAGCTGAGGTCCCAGTTGCCTGCCCACCCCCTTCCGGCCCGCCCTGTGGGCCTTTCTCTCCAGCCCCCCAAGGCCCTGGGACCCTCAGACTACCCCCCTCGTAGTCTGACCCCAGGCTCCCGTCCATGTAAACATTCCCCTGACTTTCTTCCCTAAAACATAAACGCCGTGGCCAGGCCTCAATGGCAGGAAGCCATCCGTCCCCGGCCCTGTCACTGCCCCTTTCATCTCCTTCCCGCCACCAGCCTGCCCGCTGCTCTATTTACACTGGACACTTCCTCTGGGAACAATACTGCCCAGGAGGCAGGCTGAGCCGGAGGGTGGGAAGGCGAGGGGAGTCCTGTGCGCTCGCCCAGGGACAGCCCTCCCAGGCTCCAGCCTCCGGCCCAGCACGCCAGGCTGGGGAGCTCCGGGCAGGGGGAGAGCCCCGGTGCAATGGCCTGGGCCCTGGGGTCAGGGCCTGTGAGCTCATGACCTGCCCTTCCCTCGCCAGCTCTCTCCTGCAGGACTGCAGGGGAGAGGGCATCTGTGTGCCCGGCGCAGGGCCCGACATGCAGGGCCTGGGAGGGTACGGACAGCATGGCACACACGTGGGCACAAGCTGCCAAGGCTAGGAAGACTTGCTGAGGCAGAGAGGAGCAGGATCGGAGGGGCAGCGGGAGGCTGGGCTAGGAGATGGTGCCCACTCAGCGGTCCCCGTCCAGGGTCGGAACCTGCTCTCTCAGGGCCTCTGCATCAAGCCCTCAGCTGGCGGCTGGTCCCAGAGCTTGGGGTGGAGACAGGAGGGCAGAACCCGCCTGTCCACACACCTTCCCGGCACTCAGGCCATTCTGCCGCGGCCCAGAGAAGCAGGTGCCGTCCCTGCCCCGCCTGGCGAGGACACTGGTCTTGGAGCGCGAGGACAGCCGGGGCCCAGCTCCCTAAGCGGCCCAGCCGGGCGTGTGGAGGGCCCCTTTCCACCCCTGCCCCCCCTCCCCTCCCCCGCGGTTCCCATAACACAGAGCCCCCTAAAGTGTTAACTGCGATGGGTAAAATGGTGCAGCAGATTGCTACAATAAATAATTTACTGATATTTATAAATATTCAAATCAGCCAGCTTCAGAAATCGAATGAAGGGAGGGCCTCGGGAGAAGGGCCCCGGTACGGCAGGGAGCTCATCACCCCACCAGAGGCTGGGAAGGCCAGGGCTCCTGCCAGATCTGGGGGAGAGGGGGAGCTCTGCAGCTGCACCTGGGCCCCTGGGACAAGGGCTGGGGTCCTGGAGCAAAGGCAGCGCCTCCCTGCCTGGCCAGCGCTCCCTGCCCTGGGGGCCTGAGGCCCGGGCACCCGCCACCCAGGGCCTGGGTCTGGCAGTGTTTGTCTGGCCTGGGGCAGTGGGGTGGGGGAGCTGGTCCCCCAGGGCTGGGCATGCCTGGCAGCCCCTCCCCAGCCGTGAGTAATGTGTTTCGGGGCCGGGCGGCCTGTCAGCTACCAGGATCCGGGTGCTTTATGGGCTCTGCCTGGTGGCTCTGAAGTCCCTGGTAGGAAATAAAGTTCTCCCTGCGCGTCCCTTCTAAACATTTCACTCAGTGGAAACGGTGTTTAAGAAAAATGAGGACATATTTCTTCCTAAGGATGCAGTGTCCCCTTTGGGCGGCCTAATGCCCGCGGTATATCAGCCGGCGGTGAGGCAGGGGCCAGCCCCGGTCCCCTGGGGAGCGGGGGTCTGGGGCCCACTGGCCTGTGGCTGGACACTCAGGGACCACTGCCGGGCCACGGTGGCGGCTGCCCTGGCCCGTGGCACCTGGAGTGGGACCCGGTGGCTGGCACCCCTGAGCGCCTCCTGTGTCCCAGCCGTGCCAGCGTGAACCAGCATGGTCCCCAGACCCCCCAGCACAGCCATGTCCTGTCCCCATGTCCAGATGTGGACGCAGAGCCTAGCACAGGCGGTAACTGCCCACAGTCACCCACCCAGTGTCAGAACTGGAACTGGATTCCCACCGGGCTTTGACGTCCAAGGTCACGTCTGAATCCCACACACCTCTCCCACCGCCTCCCCACCAGGATGGCGAGAGTGCCAGCCTCCACCCTGCCAGCCCGGAGAACTTGAACCTGACAGGGCCAAGGGTGCTCAACTCCCTCAAGCACCTTCCACAGGCAGCCCCAGCTGAGTCCTGGAGAAACACCTGAGCAAGACACGCAGCCCTGGTCCTGCCATCGCCCGCTGTCCTTTCCAGGGGCAGCCGGGGGGCCATCACCGTGCAAACAGTACAGGTGCCAGGAGGGTGAGTCTGGAAGCAGGGGGGCCCTGCTCCCCCAGGAGCTCCCTCGCTGGCTCCCCCACACCAGCAGCCTCTCCTCCTGGTGGCACAGCTCACCTCTAACTCCACGGCTCCCCCCCCAGCTCCAAGAGAGGGGTGTCCTTTCCTCTCGGTTCGGAACAGAAGGGTTGCCGGGGCTCTGTGGGCGGCAGTGGCCACTGCTCCCCTCGGTTCTCAGCCGGGCCCTTGGACCCTAACAGCCCCCGGCCGGGAAATCGGGGGACCTGGTCGCCAGGCCCTCCTTGCTCCCCTTTGTTTATTTATTTATTATGATTTTTTAGTCCAGTTAAAAGGTTTACTATCCAGACGCGTCTAAGTGGCCTCACTTAGCGTAAGTAACTCTATAAATCAGGGGAACTGTTAGCATCCAGCGCGCAGGCTGGCTATCAATCTCCCCCAGGTCACAGCCCAACAGGAAGGGGAGAAAAAAGAGTTACCACCCAGGGGAGATCTGACACATTCGCGCACACAGGGCGCGCACACGCACACACCTGGCATCTCCGCGCCGGTACCCCAGGGTATGTCCACCCTGGGCCTGGCAGCACAGCCTTGCCCTGAGGGGAGACAGCTGAGGAGGGGTGCTTCCAGGGACCCCAGGGCTTGGCTGTGGGTGCCTGGCTCTTGGCGAGCGGGTCTGGAGAGCCTCTGCTGGGCCCCTCCCGCTCTGTGCTGCGCCCCCAGACCCACAGAAACCCAGCTTCCTCCTGCTGTGTGCGCAGGTAAGCAGGGCAGGAAGGCGGAGCGCACAGACCGGGCAGGGGACACTGCAGTCCCAGGTCCTGGCCTGCTGTGCCCGAGTCCGGGAGTACCCCAGCCCCGTGCACCCCAGCCCCGGCGCAGGGCCCCGAAAGGGCAGCGAGCAGCGGGCAGGCAGAGGGCCCGAGAGTGCCCAGTGGGCACCGGGACAGACTGTCCACCGTGGCTCGGGAACGCCCATCTCCTCCTCAGACCAGGGGTGGCCAGAGGCGCACGGAGCTCGGGCGCCCCGGCCCCGGCCGGCCCCGACCCGGAAGGCCCCACGAGCCGAGCCGCTCCAGGGGCGGCCGTGGGGTGGGGGGCCTCGGCTGGGCAGCCCTCGGCTCTCTGGGCATCCCCCGTGGGCGCCGAGGCGGAGGCGGGCAAGTGAGCCCGAGGGAGGAAGACCCACCCAGGCCCACCTCCTCGCCCACCTCACCCCACGGCCTCCCGGCTCGCCCGCCCGCCGCCCGCCGCATCTCCCGTGAACTCTATTTCTCTTTCCTCTCTGAAAACAACTGAGCTGTAAATACTGTTTAACCTTCTCCCCCCTCCCCCCGCCCCCGCCCCGCCGCACTATAAAAACACAAATATGCCATAACTCAGCCGGCCGGCCGCCCAGCCTCCAACATGCCCCGCGCCCGGGCCTCTCAGGAAGGTCATTACAAACGACTTTCCGATTCACTGCTCCTGAAATAATTTTGTGTATTAAAACCTGAATCTGCACTTTCTGGGGCCGAAAGCCTCGCTTAATTATGGCGGGTGTCCTTGGGACGGACAGTGATCCTTCACTCGCCAGCCGCGCTCCAGCCCTCCGCCCGCCCGCCGCCCCCCTCCCCGGGCCCAATCTGTTTTCAAAGTGTGTCTGTCCTTTATTAAATTGTTTTCTTTTCCACATTATCAGTTGCCATGGAGACCTCATCTCTCGGATTATTTGAATTTCATTATATCTATTGATTTGGGAGCATTTCATCTTTTTTATTGTTTTTCTGTCAATTTTCAAAACGAATAACCATCTAATTTGCGTCAGTGCTGATTATGTTTGTCCCTCAATAGAGGTCGGCAGCTGCGCTGGGGAAACAAATCAATGAAAAACCATCATAAAACTCCCCACTCCGGTCTCCAGGATGTGTGGGTGACATTCCACGCCTGCGAGACACACACTCATCAGCTCCAAGTTTGGGGACAGTGGCGGCGGCTGCGCGCCACGTCCGCCTCCTTTGGCCTTAATATTTAATTTCGCGATTTGGAGCATTATTAGTGGTGTTTTTATTAGCGCGTGTGCATGGGAGCGTTCGGTGGTGGGCTGGCCGTGGCGTTAATTTGTGGGTGAGCAGGGAAGCCCTGGAGGAGGGCAGGGCGGACGGGGCCGGGGTGCGGTGGCAAGTGGGGCCGGGGGCGCCCCGAGGAGGGGCCGGCCGGGGTGGGGGGCTGGAGGACCCCCACGAGGGGCTGGCGAAGGGGGGACGCAGAAGGGGGATGAGCGAAGGGGAGGAAAAGAGGGAATTCAAATTGCTTACTTTGTTGGTTTTTTTTAAATAATTTATGCAATTTTAAGCATTTATGTATAAATTTTTTAATAAGCCACCCTGGAGCAGAATGGCCATTAACATCCCAACGTCCTTCTGTCCAATGGGCTGGCGGCGAGGATCAATTTCTGAGAGTACTCTCCCTTTTTTATGACATGATAAAATGCTTTTAAAGCAACTTACACAAATATGGAAATTTTTTTTCTTTTTTCTCCCGGCCCCTCTGCCTTCCCCTAACAGCCTCCTCGCCCGCCAGGGAGGGTGCGTGTGCGCGCACACAGCCGCTGTGCTCACGCCCTCCCCTGTGGGCGGGGGGCGCGGGGGGCTGGCAGGGAGACAGCCCCAGTTCTAACTGGAACTGGCCGCCTGTCCTTCTAACAAGGGCATAAACTTTCATTACCCATGCACGCAGTCAAAGGCAATTTAGGGAAACGCGCTGCTCGGAAAAGGAAAACCTCAGCGATTCGTGGCCCACGCCGCTGCCATCTGGGGGGCTCTCGCTTCTAGACCGAGGGAGGCCGGGCCTGGACCTCTGGCCCTGCAGGGCGGGGGGTGGGAGGAGATGCCCCTGGGAGGCCGCCCTCGAGGGAGAGGTGAGCCGGAGGGAGGGCCGGCCTTGCTTAGACCAGAGCCCCGTCTTGGGTGGGGGACGGTGCTCTCCCCCCTACTCCCCTGCACCAGCCCCAGTGTGGGGTTAGAGCCAGCAGAGGTTCCCTGGCTCCCGCCTGCCAGCCTGGTGCCGGCGTGGAGCAGACGCTGGGTTATGTGGGTGGTGGGTGGGTGGACAGAGGAACTGAGTGAAGAACATGCGGGGAAGTGGGCCCAGAGGTCCTGGGGTCCCTGCAGGAGACCTCCTGGGTGAGGCCCCTCTTGAAGGTGTCACCTGGTCTGGAAGCGCATCTGGGGCAGAAGAGCTACTGGGGGTAGAGCGTCCGGGACACAGAATGAAAGGGAACAGGAGCCACCATCACCCCGACTCCAGACTGAGCCCCTAATTCCAAGATGGAGCCACGCCTTGTGTGGCGGAGGGCAGGTGGCCCCAACCCAGATGTGGCGATAGCCCTTGGCTTGCTGCCTTTCACCCCTGTGGGGACGTAGAGGTGGCCGCGGTGATCCGGGTCCCAGCTGGGGGCCTTCAGCGCCCAGCCCCCGCTCTGCCAAGGGGGGTGTCCGGCCCTCCCAGGCCACACTCAGGAGGCCTCAGGAACGGGCCCTCTGCGCCTGCCACCGAAGCCGTTATCTCCACGCCCTGGGCGTCAGTGTCCTCCCCTGCGGACAGGGCCGCTGGGGGTGATATGGGGTGACCCGTCTGCACGGAGCTGAGCAGCCCATGACGTGGCCCTCCTGGATGGTGACTGTGGCCATTTCTGCCCAGCGTGCAGCTTGGGGGCTTGGGCAGGAAGTGGCGCCTCAGCGGCCCTGCCTGCCTTTGCCCAAAGACCTGGGGACTCCTGGTGTCCTCCTGCCGCCTCCACCCACCAGAGCCCAACTGTCCCCTCGCTCTCTGTCCAGGCCACTCGCCCACCCGGAGGCCCCGAGCTCCCTCGCCATGGACATCCCAGAAGGGCCCCTGGTGCCCGGGACCTCAGAGGTGGCGGCAGCAGCCAGAGAGCAGCACCCCAAGGAGGCCAGGCCAGTGGGGATGCCGGGGAGCAGGGCTGCGCCCACCCTCCTCCTCTTTCATGCTCAGTGCCCCCCCCTTAACTGTCATTAAAATAACAAGTTTCTGTTACAATCTAAACATTCCCACATCGCATAAAGGGTTATATTACACCCGAGTCACTCCCGGGCCGTGTTTGCACAGAAAAGCTCACGGCAGGTCCCCCCTCCTGACGAAGTGACTTATTAAAGTTTAAACAGTAATTAACAGAACAATAAAAATAAAGGGATGTTTGGGGAGTCATCGCGCACACAGGGTTTTGGCAGTGCCAGCAGTTTTTCAGTGCCCTGCGCTGGCAGCAAAATGCGACTGTGGAGCCAGGGGGGCCAGAGGACGGGGCCGGGCGTGGGCCAGGGCGACTTCAGGCCTGCGGGGCAAGAAACCCAGGCCGGGCTGGAGGGAGAGGTCTGGGAGGCCCCTTTGGGTTCCGTGTAGGACCATCCGCCCCGCCGGGACCGGGGTGGTGGCAGGTGGGGGACCCCGGCGCGCCGGCAGGAGGAAGGTCTGACAGCGCAGGAAATGGGCCGAGCGGGTGCTGGAGGCCTGGCGATGTGGTGCCCAGCCTGGCCCCAGGCACTTCCGGGAGCCCAGCGGCTCGGTCCCATCCAGCCAACGCCGGCGTGGACCCGGCAAGGGCACTACCAGCCCCTGCAGTTAATGATTCCTGGGCTGGCTCCCAGCCACTCTGGGCTTCCCTCCCGGGCGGGCGGGCAGGTACCGTCCCCCGTGCCGCGCAGGCCCAGGACAGCGCTCCTGAAGCCACCGTTCCCACGGAGGACGACGCAGGGCAGGCCTCCTGCCTACTCTCCGGGAGGGTGAGAACTGCCTGCTCAACTCATGCGAGAACCCCCTCCCCGCGAAGGGAGAAAGCACCGGGGCCCAGGCCAGGCAGACGCTGGGCCTGGGGCTGGTCTAAGGCCAGGGCAACGTGAGGCTGGTTATCCTCCAGCCTCAGCTGTTCTCCCTGCACCAGCTCCAGCTCCAGGCCCCGGCACCTGGCAGTCAGGCCGGGAGGCGCGGGAGGGGCCTGGGGGAGAGGAGGGGCTCCGCCTGGCTGGGGCCAGCACCTTGGTGCCTTTCCCTCCGCGCCTTGGGAGCCAGGCAAGAAGGGTTGGCAGCATTCCTGGCAGCCACGATGCACGTGCTGGTCCATGCCAGCCAGGAGATGGGCACCAAGGTGCTCCAGGGCAGGCCCTCGACCCGCCAGCCCCCCAAGCCGCCTCTCATTTCTTCCCTCTCCAGACTCCCCCGGGCCCCGCTGTGCTGGGAAGGGGGTGTGCTCTCTGGGGACGGTCCTCTGACCTCACCGCGCCACTGCCTGCGGCCAGTCCGGCTGCCCCTGCCTGCCCACCGCGCAGGCCCGTCCTTCCTCTCCACGGGCAGCCTCCGTAGAAGCAAAGTTCTCCCCTCGGTCACATGGGACCGTGTCTCATCAAGCGGTTCTCAGGACCGCATCCCCAGTGAGGTTCTTCCCACTGGGGCCGAGCAAAGGGTGGACTCGGGGACGCCAGGAGGACCACGGCGCCTTCTCCGCCTGCTCGGGGCCTGCTCCCTCTCCCTCTGTGCCTCAGTGCGCCAACCTGCCTGGGCCTGCCTGGGATCCCGGTCCTGCCTTGGCGCCTGCCATCGGCAGCATCAAGCCCAGAAGCCAGTCCCTGGCCAGGGTCGGCGCAGGCTCCTGTGCTGGTTCCTCCACATCCAGCTGCAGGGGCTGACGGGAGCAGCTGTGGGCCTCCCGTGGAGGTGAGATGCTGGGCCAGGGCCAGAGACTCTAACTCCACGTCTCCTGGATGTGCTCCCTGGGCAGCTGGCAGACACAAAGGGCAGGGACTCTCACACGGCTGGGCCTCCGTGGTGCCCGGCCATGCCGCTGCCCTCACCGCGGCCCTGCAGGCCCCGGCAGCCAGGGGCAGGCACGCAGGGTCGCAGAGGACCTCAGTGCCGCCTGGGCTGTGGGCACGGACAAGTGTGCACGTGGAGAGGAGCCAAGGGCTGCCCTGCCCCTCTTTCCTGGGGAGAGTTCTTTGGGCTCCACCCTTCCCCCCTCCAAAAAAAAAAAAAAACGGTGGCTTGTGGTGAGGGGAGAGCAGAGGATTAAGGCAAAGAGAGACCAGGAAGGGGGCAGGTGACGCCTGCCAAGCCTCAGCTGCTCTGCTCCGGAACCAGGCTGGAAGGCAGGCAGGCGCTCGGCCTCGGGCTGCTGGAGGAGGCTGGCTGAGTCACCCCACCCCAGAGCTGGGGGGAGGAGCCAAGGGGCACACGGGCTAGGAGGACAACCGGCAGGGCCCCAGGAGGGCAGGGGCAGAGGCTTCCGAAGGGTCTGCTCTGGGGCAGGCAGACGGATGGCGCTGCTTCTAGAACCCCACCTTCTCCCCTGTCCTAGGGGCCCGGCTCGGAGCTGAGGGGGCGCGGGGGGACGGGGACAGCCACGAGGCAGAGGTTGTCCTAGATTTGCACAGAACCTTAGAACTAGAAGCTGACGGAGCGGAGAGGCCGAGAGACTTGCGGGAAAGGCCCGGCCCAGTCACTCATGGGACCCCACAAACCCAGGACGCCCTCTGAGGGCTGCTCACATGTTCGTGTCTCCGCAGCCCCTGGAGACCGTGCCGGGCGGGCTGGGATTCGGCTTCCCAACTCTCCACGGAAGCACAGGGGCTCTGGCTGAGGATGACCCATGGAGACGCGGGAGGTCATGTGGGCGGTGCCGGCAGAGCCCGAGCCAGGGCCGGCAGCGGGTGGCTGAGGGGTGCCCTGGATGAGGCCGCCGCCCCCCTCCCTGCGGCCTTCTCCACGACCCCCTTGCTAAAGCCAATGGCGACGCCATGAGGGGACTGATTTAGGAGTATTTTTAAAACTGCGGCCCGGCCGAGGGGTTTAACAGTTGTCAGCCATCTGGAGTGAGGAATTACCGTCACCTCCCTGATCCTACAGTCCCTAAACCTAAAGCTGGTTAGGCCCGAGGGGGCGGCAGCAGGTGGGTGGGGGTGGGGGTCTGTCCAGGGAGGAGCCGGGGCCTGGAGCACCTTCCCTCCACCCCGGAGGGGGCCTAGGGCCCGGGGAGGGGGCTGGAGAGCCCGGTCAGCTGTGCCCACTCAGGCTCCCCCACCGCTCACGCTCGCTCACTCCCTGGGCCGCGCCGGCTCGCGGAGGGGCCGTCAGGTAAATTAGATCTGAAAGCTGACAATTTCTGACCATATTTCCTTGATTATTTCAAACAAATGCACAGCAGCCGCTGTAAGGAGATTAAAGTGACATAAACGTCCCGAGTGGGAGGGGGGAGGGCAGAGGATTCAGGTCACCCCCATCCGTCCCCCGCCTGACAGACGCTATATCGCTATCCAATCCAATAAAAAATCCCCCCCTTTTGCTTTAATTAATTTTACAGCTAGCTTGCTTAATTACTTTCAATCAAAATCCTCCTGCCATCGCAAAATTAGAGATGGTTGAGCTCCATTAGCCTAAATTCTTCATTTCCATATAGAAAAGAGGCTGTCTGCGTAGCCAGCCTGGGCCCCTGGCAGGACAGACGCCCGTCTGCCCGCCCGCCCGCTGCCAGCCAGCCCGCTCCTGGCTTCTGCTCCAGGCCTCTGGCCTGTGCGTTTCCCCTCACTCTCCTCCACGCTGCTGGGGCGGAGGGAGCTGGCATGCAGGAGGGGGGCGCTCCCCCTGCCACCAACTCTTGCCCTGGATTCAGGCTGGGGCGCAGGGCTGGGCAGGGCTGCCGGGGCCAGCTGTTCCTGGCAGAGGAAGGACCAACCGACCCCTGAGTTTCTAAAATACACCCCTGCTGACCCTGGAAGGGCCCCTGTCGCTCACCCGAGAAAGCCGCGGGCCCCAGCTGCCCACACCCCGGCCTCGTCCCTCAAGAACTTCTAGCCCTGGACGGAGGCCTCTGTCCGTCTAGACCCAGGAGCCCGTGTCACCGAGACTCTGCCTCCGGGCTGCAGTGCCTGCTGGGATCAGCTCCGGGCCAGCTGTCTCCAGGGCGAGAGCAGGCAACAGAGCAGCCCCCACACACTGGTGTTCTCCCGGGCCCACGTGGGCCCCTCCTCACCCTCCAGCACCCCTGGTCCTGGCCTGTAACAGCTGCTCCTCCACCCCCAGCCTGGGCCGGGTGGGTGGTGGGCTGGGCTCTCCACATCCTGTGCTCCCTACTCCTCCCTCCACCTGCCTGGGCCTCGCAGCCCCCAGCCCCGGCTCCGGAAGCTCCACTTCAGATTTTCCATGCTACAGCCCCGAGTGTCACCACAGGGTCCGGCCTAACCTGGGCTCCAGCTGATTAAGGATCTGCAACAGGATGTGGGGATTACAGTAAAACCTGGCTCCGGATCTACAGGGGCGGAGGGCCAAGTCCGGTCCCTGGGACACCCCTCTGTTCCCCTCCCGATCTGCAGGCGCCCCCTCCCTGTCCGCTGCCCAGTGTTGGAGGAAGCCGGGCTGCTCTGCCCTTCCTGGGTCCTGGCGGGACTCTGGAAGTGGATGACAGGGACCAGCACCTTGGGACCCCGGCCACGTCTGCCAGAAAGACAAGAATGGGGGGGTGCGGGGGCTGTGGCTGAGATGGGCCCTGGACCCTCGGTGCTGCTCAGAAGGCAGCCGGGCTCTCCTCCTAGGGAGCCGGTCTGGAGGGGGGCCTGGGTCTGGCTTCCAGGCAAAGGCGCAGCAGGGTAGGGAGGATGAGCTGTGAGGCCTTGAGGAGGCCCTTCCGGGCGTAGCCTCCCGCTGCCCCATCACTGTGGCTAAAAGACAAGGGCGTGAGGCTAGCGTGCTCCTGGCAGCCTCTCCTCCTGGACACTGGGCCCACAGGTCAGCATGCGGGCGGTGCTGCTCAAGTCTCCTTTTCCCGGTCTGCTGAGTTTCTCTAATAAATCCAAAGCACCGGTGCGCACTGTCCTGCTTTTCCCACGGACTCAGAGAGAATGGTTTTGAGTGTCGGGGGGCTCAGAGCCTAATGGGGAGGACACCCCAGCACCAAAGTGGCCCACATATTTTGGGGGGGCACTGTGAGCTCCAGGAAGGTGCCTGGAGTCCCAGGAGGCAGCAGGTGCAGGAGGTGAGGAGCCGTGAGAACAGACAGGCAGGTGGGCTGCCTGTCCCAGCCAGGCCCGCGCCTGCGTGCCCCGCAGCCCTGCCTCCTCTCTCCACACCTCTTCTAGGAGCTCGGGGGCCTGGACACTGGGAAAGGCAGGCGCTGCCCAGTCCTTGGTGGCACTACTGACTTCCTGGCCACTGTCCTTCCCCCTGAGATGAGTGAGGTGGGGGAGGAGCCCAACTCCTGCTCTCTCTGACGCCAGCCTGGCTGGTATCCGGGCTGCTGGAAAAGCACATCCTGGGCCCTTAATCGGCTGGAAGGGGCACAACCACAGTGGGGTGACGCAGCTCACCATCTACTCGGGGTGCCAGCCAGCACCTGTGAGGCACGGAGCACCTGCCCCCCACACCCACTGTTGCTAAGGAAACATTTGTCGGGCCTGGTTACCCTCCCCCTAGGCATCTTCAGGAGTCCCGGCTTAAAGTTCACTTCCTCCAGGAAGCCCTCTGTGATCACCACACTCTCTGTCCTCCAGTCTTCCCACTGCAGGCAGCTCCTTGCTCCTCTGTCCTCCTGCCACGCCCTGTGCCCTGCCGGTCTGTCCTCACCACGCCTGCACCTGGACATAGCACCTCTGTAAGCTCCCCTTTAATCACCCCTGTCTCGGCAGACCGCAGGATCCGGGGACCAAGAGCCTGACCTGATAAATATTTACTGAATGAAGATGGAAAACTAAGTGCTTGTGGGCTCCTCTCGGGCAGGGGGTGTGGCTTGGTTTTGGTAATTTAGTGGTGCTCTAGGAACTTGTCCCATCTGCTAGGGTGGGGACCCCTGGGTGGCACTGAGGCCAGAGCCCTCTCTCTTGGGTCTCTGACCCTCTGGGGCCTCAGGCTCACCTCCAAATGCCCTTCACAGAGCTCTTCCCAGAGAACAAAAGAGGCCCCAGTTGTTCCCACATTTCTCCGGGACAAGTGTTGTGGGCCGGGCCTTGTCTGAATAAACCCAGCAACTGTTTGCAGCACCGTGCCATGCTCGCCCTCAACCTCCTGTCTCTGTCCCAAAAAGGAGAAAAGGAAATTGAAAAAAAGGCTCCATCCCGAGCCCCACGATCGGCCTCCACCCGCTCCCGCGTCTGTCTGAAATGCTCTTAGCACAAAGGGACGGGGACAGACACCTGCCACTGCAGACAACTGGGGCGGCACAGCCAGGGCGAGGCTGTGAGGTCAGCACCCAAAAAAGGCAGCGAGGGAGTCGGGGGACGCTGGCCCCGGGAGCCGGGGCCAACGGAGAGATCAAAGAAAAGGGGGGGCTGAGGGCCAGGGGAGCCCTGGGCCTGTGGCTGCAGGGAAGAGGCCACTGGGAAGGGGAGGGCGCGTCCAGAGACCTGGCTGGGCGGGGGGCGAGAGGTTTCCACGGGGCAGTGGGTGCAACGAGGGGGAGAGGCTGACTAGGGAAGAGGGAGAGAGGTCTATTAAAAACCTCTCAGTGCATAACACAAAATGTCAGGGTTTATAGCTTCATTCTTGGCATTGCCGGGACTGAGCACCCAGCACAGAAATGTCACCGCTTGTCATGTTTAATCACCTGCTGTTTGTTAACACCTTCCCTGCAAGGAGCCTGTCTCAATCTGCCCCTGGCCCCCAAGGGACCCGGATACAGAAAACATCCCCATCTCCTTCTCTGGCTCTTGGCCCTGCGAGCAGCCTGGAGAGGGGAGCTTCCACCTGAAGGCCTCCGAGGGGCCCCAAAGTGACCCTTCCCCTCAGGCAGCCCAGGAAAGGGACCCAGCCGGGGCCCTGACCTTGGGTGGGCCATGCGCCTTGATTCTGCCTCTCCTGCTCCCCGCCTCTCCTGCTCCTGTCTCTCGGGCTGTCTGCTCACCCCGTCCAGTGCAGCCCTGGCCCCCCACCCTGGGGCTAAGGGACGACAAATAGAGGAGGGCCCTCTCAGACCCCCACAGCCTGGAAGTCCCTGATGTGTCTGAAAAGCCGCTGCCACGTATTCTCTCCCACGCCAGCCGCCGCCCTCCGGGTCCCCAGCCGGCTCGCACCACCTGGGGTCCCCCTGGGTTTCTCTCCCAGCGCTTCCCGCTTGCTCAGCCTAGAATTCGCAGCCCTGCTGCCCCCTCATTCCTGCCTCTGGACCTGCGGGGGCACTCAAGCACACAAGCCTTCCCAGGAATACCTGGCTGCTCCCCCTCTGGTAGCCCCTGCAGGCCTGGTCCTCTCTCAGGACACCCCGCAAAGTCAGCCCCCAGCTAAGCCCCACGCAAGGACCGTGTCTGCCACATAGCGCGCTCATCCCGCACTGCTCCCAAGACGGACCCACGACCTCGAGAAGCAGCGCAGCCCAGTGGGGAGTGGCACCCCCAAGCCGAGCTGGGATGGTCCCATGAACCCCGAAATCGTCCCCATCCTCCCTTCCAGCAAAGTCTGTGCTTACCCAAATCACCCCAGAACCTGCCCGCACCCAGACTTCCTTCCTGAGGAGCCCGGCTCCCTCTCCCCAGAGGCGGGCGGGAAGCTTTCTCTCTGCGCCTCCTCCCTGCACGCAGCCCAAGTGCCCCAGTCTCGAGGCCTCCAAAAAGCCCGCAACGCCCTGGCATCGGCCGCATTAACCTCGCAGGAGCCGGGGATGTAACCCCGTGTGACAGGCGGGGCCCAGACGCCGTTGGAGATGGGGTCAGCCGCACGGGCAGTGTCCAGGACGCGGTCTCGGGAAGCCCCGCTCTCCTCGGGCGGGACGCCCCACTCTGCGCTGTGGCCCTGCGTTCGGGCACAAACCTGGGCCCCACCTGTGACACAGGACAGTCCCCGCGTGTTTCTTCCAGGGACGCGTTGAGGAGGGACACTGGCCGTGGCGAGCTCTGAACCTCTCAGAACGTGGGTGCCAGGGGAACTCCCATGTGGGGGCCGGGGGGTCTGTTTCAAGTTTCTGCTGACCGTGTGGCGGCCTCACTCCACCGCGTGACAGGGAGGAAGGGGACGGCACCTTCTACTCCAGGGAGGCTTTTAGGCAGGCCCCTGGGGTGTGGGTGGGGGGCCAGGCCCCATCCTGGACAGAGACCAATGTAGTTTATGGGGTGCTTGGGTTCCCCAGGGCCCCTTGGGAGGGGTCATGCCAATTAGTCCCTCCTCCTGCTTCCTGGACTAAGGGGGCCCAGGGGCACAGGGTGCCCACACCCCACTATCTAGGGTGTGCAGAGAAGGGCTTTGTTCCTGGGGGAACTACCCACTGACCCCACGGGGACTTTGTGGGATCCCTGGAGACCAGACGGGAGCCCCTTCCATCTTGGGGTTCTGAACACTGATCTCCATTATTGGGAGAGACCCTGAGGACGTGGTGCATGGACCCCCGACTCATCAGCGGCCAGTGGGGGCCTGGCTTGAGGTTCAGGGGAACATCCAGGGTCTGGAACTGTTTGGCCTGAGACATTTGGCGGTATCAGACGCGCAGGCCCGTCAGGCCCCTGGTATAATCCTTCATTAATTTAGTCTTCGATGGGAAATTACTCCTCACCCAGGAATATAAGTTTTCATCTTATTTTAAGTTAGATTCTTAAAGCAATTACCGAGGCATCTGGTGATGACTTCACCGCGGCAGCCGGGCCTGCAGGGAGCAGGGCCCTGAAGCTGCACCCACCCCCCGGCTCCTGGCCCCCAAGGGGGTTCAGGGAGAACCGGGAGCCCCTCAACACCTGTCTGGGTCCTGGGAGGGAAGTGGGGGCCACATTGTCATCTCTGATATTTGCTGTTTGTGGAAAAACTTCTTTCCAGCACCACCTGCCCCGCGAAGCTCCTGGTGACAGTCACTGAAAAGCCTCAGCAGCTGGCGCCTCGGGAGCGTTTTCTATTTTTAATTGTTTGATCGGAATATTAACTCATCTAGGCCCGCTCCCAAGGCACGCGTCCCAGCCAGCGGGTTCCCCCGGTCCCCAGGCCTTCCTCGCCCTCTCTAGTCAAAAATCAACTTTGAAATGAGTAACTGGAGACCTGGGTGAGTTTGCGGAAGGATCGGAGCCCGAAGGGAGGGAAGGCGGGTGGGCCTCGCCGTGGGCCGGGCCAGGCTGGGGCGCCGGGGCACCGAGCGGCTCCTGCATCCAGGTAACGTCTCCTCCCCACCCGCCAGGGCTCCTGGCCAAGGGCAGCCCTGGCCACACCTCTCCCCAGTCAGCGCCACTGACCCAATGGGCTCATTCCTCAGCCTCCAGGGTCAGGGACACTCAGAGGCTCCCAGGAGGGGCCCTGGGAGGAGGCACGTGACCGGAGCTCTGTGGGGCTGGGCAGCTTTGACTTTCCTTTCAGCTTCCGATTCTGAGGGGAGCCTCTTGGTGGACCTGGGGGCGCCTCCTCTGTGGGCTCTGGCTGGCCTGCGAGGCAGCACTCCCCCGCCCCCGCTGAGGGCCAGGAGCAGAGCCAGGCCATGCTGCTGAAGAGCAGGTTTCTCGGACCCCCTGGCTGGGCCCTAGGGAGCCCCCCAGCACGGGGCCACTCCTCTCCCTAACGCCCTTGCCCCCTGCCTTGCTCTTCCCTCTCAAGGTCACAGGGCTGTCCACACCAGGAATATTTACTCACCAGACTGGCCCTGTTAGTAGCACTCACCACAAATATGCTTTCTGATAAAGTTGGCAGAAGAAAAGTTCTAGAGCTCAAAACAATGTCAGAAATCATCCCCCACCCTCACCGGGTGAGGCGGGGTGGGGCTTGGAACCGGGTCCCACAGCAGCAGAGTCCTGGGGAGGCCTCTGCTACCCCCTCACTATCACCCTTCCCTGCAGATGGCCTGTGCCAGAGGCCCCGGGCTGGGGTGTCCCCAGCATGGACAGACGGGTCTCCGCCCAGAGGCAGGGGCACCCCACGCCCCGGCTTCCCCTCCCAGACCTCTGGGGGCCGAGGCCGAGCCTCCTGCCTCTGCTCTCCCGGGCGTCTCACCTCACTGAGCCCCTTCCCGACGCCCGCCCTCCCCGTGCACATGTGCTTTAATGTTTTTATTACCTGTTTGACTCGCTGCCTTATTGCTTCTCCCCTTAATGGGGCCGTAACCGTGGAAACGAGGAATAAACGGCCACCAGAAAATGAGATGATTAAACAGGTCACCCTGGCAAAACAAACTCAGCCCAGGAACCTCTGGGGGTGGGGGGTAGACTCCCCTCCCCCACCATGGCCAGAGCCTGGGGCCAGATGACTGTCCTTAGAACGGGGCAGATCCAGGGGGCGCCCCCTGCTGGGCATCACCTCACTACACCCTCCCCAAGGCACCCAGTCCCTGGGGGAGCCTCCCTGCTGGCTGTGACCTTGAGCTTGAGGTGGCAGGGAGAGGCACTGGTCTGGAGGGAGGTGAAGATCACAGGCCAGGAGAAGATGCGCTTTGCGGTGACACAAAGTTCCAGAAATCTCTCCCTGCTGGCTTCCTAGATGCCTCTTGCATTTGGGGGGGGCGGGGGGGGGGGGGGGGGCACCTAACATATTTCCTGCTCCCATGCAGCACATGCCCTCCTACAGCCCCCTAGTCCCCGCAGCAAGCCTTATGAGAAAGGGCCAGTGTAGGCCAACACTCAATCTGAGAAGACCTCCTCGGGGGATCCCTGATCTCTGGAGCCACGAAAGGTGTCCGTTGTCAGCAACCAAGAGCCACGGCCCCGGCTGAGCCCACGGGGCCCAAAGAACCAGCAGAGTCCCCAAGAGGCAGGCTGGGGAACAGAGCCCACTGCCAGCCCCCGAGCAGAGGTCTGATGCCCTGGCAACGTGGGATGCGCCTTGGGACAAGTGCACCCCCTCTTCCTAGCCCCCCTCCCTTCACGGGGTCTACCTGGCAGGTCTACCTGCACCTGGGGAGCAGGACCTTGAGAGCGGGGACACGCTGCAATGAGGTCTGCTTGGGAGGAAGGTGGGAGCAGGCGAGGGGGGAAGGCCAGGGGAGCCCCAGAGCACACTCACTACTGCCCACCTGCTCCCACTGGACAGCAGGCCGCCCGCGCCAAGTATGACGTCATCCCCAGCCCCGCCCAGCCCCAAGCCCCGGCCAGCAGCTAGCAGGGGCCACCTCCGACCACACCACCCTGATCTGCCATGCCCTTGCCCTCTTCTTGTCATCTCCAATCCCAGCCCCACCTCCTTCCTGTAAACCAGGCCGAAGAAAGCTCCCAGGAGCTCAAAGTCTCGTCCTGCGGGAATCGGCCAACGTTTCCTGCCTGCCTCCTTCTGCCCCCACGCAGAAGCCAGGGAGGCACTTGGCCTACGTAGAGGCGCATCGATCCATCAGTTCCACCCGCGCTGACAGTGGGCAGGCCACGCCGGCCCGCACTGAGCCCCGCAAGGGGACGGGAGCACCGGGCTAAGTGGGGTGGTCGCCCGGGGGCCAGCAGCAGCGGCCGCAGGAAGCAAGGCTCCTGCCTCAGCCTCCCAGGACCAGGGCAGAGAAGTCCGCGGCTCACACACCAGTGTCATGGGCACCACCAAATCCTCAGTCAGCCTCTTATCTCTTATCTCTTTCCAGGGCCAACTGGGTGTGAGGCTGCGGGGGTGGGGTGTAGGAGGGAGCAAGCTGGGCAGCAGGGGTAGAAAACTTGGTTGCACAAGCGCTAGGGGAAAGAGACAGAGGTTGGGGGGCAGTCTGGAAGGTGTGGGTGGTGCAAGGAACACTCCTCTGCCTACCTCCATCTGTCCCAACACCTCACATCCTTTGTCAAGTTCAAAGGCCGCTCGTGCGCAGCGCCCCTCCCTGCCTGGGGTGGCCAGCGAGGGCCAGCTCCCTCGGCCAGGCAGGCCCTGGAAGCCCGGGAAGGAGCGGTCAGTCCTGTTTCTGCATCTTCTCTATGGGTGTCCCCAAATCCGTACTGACCCACAGACCTCCCCACCTGCCTGGACCTCCTCCCCTGGGGTGGGGACTATGTCCCGAAGACTCTGGGACCGGCAGCCAGAGGGGTGCCCGCTCGACCTCCAGGTCCCTGGCCTCCGCCATCCTCGCAAGCGAGGTGGCCCGGTCTCCTCTGCACACCGGGGCCACCAGCCCCCCTCTCCTCCAGCTCCCCTCTCCTCCCGCTCCCGGACACAGCTGCTGCTGGCCTTGGGGACCCACAGGCTGTAATTACTACAGAGCAACTTCCTTCCCCGTGAAGATGAGGAGGAGAAGGCAGAGGAGGAGGCGTGGCAGCAGCCTGGGGGTCAAGGTTTAAAAGCCAGCTCGGGAGGGCAGCGATAAAGGACAAGCCGGGGGACCAGGGCACCAGGCCAGCCACCACCCCCCCCCCACAAAAGGGCAGGGGTGGAGAGACGGTCTGAATCCTCTCAGAAGGGTGGGCCGCCAGAGGAGGCTGGCAGAGGGGCCGCGGCACCCCCACCTGGCAGGGTCCAGGAAGGGGAGGAGCAGGGCCCCACCCAATCCCCGGCCCAGGGACCTGCGCCAGGCCAGCAGCGTTAATGAGGAGATGCTGCTGCCTGCCGTGACTCAGCCTCCAAAGGTGCCTCCATTTATTCTATTTTTCCATCATAAAAACCCAAGCTGCAACGCAGCCAGATTCCCCGGCAGTGGGGGCTGGGGAACACGGGCGTGGGGGCGAGGCCCCGGAGAGGAGAGTTAAGGGGTTCCCAGGGCTAACCCCTACCGGGTGGAAGGGTCCTGTGGGTTCTCTCCCTCTCCGGGGCGCCTTGCCCACCTGCCCCCGCTGCCTCTGCTCCAGTTGGCGAAGATTCCGCCAGTCTGACATCTCATAACCAGGGCCGGGTCAAGGGTCACTTCCCAGCCCAGAGCTGCCTGTCTCCAAGGCTTTCTTTCCACGAGAAGGTGCAAGCGAGCGCTTCTGCCCTCATCCACTCGCGCCCTCCCCTAGAACACCCCCATTTGGGCCTCCTGGTCAAGTCAAGTTGGGAGTCAGAGAACTTGAGACCTGAAAGGTCAGAGGGTGCCAAGTCCCTCCAGAGGTCACAGCCAGCCACTGAGAGGTACTAGGAAACTTGTGACGTCCTCCAAGACGGCCCATTCTACCCTGGGCTCTCACTGTTCCTACATGCCAAGATGGCACCAGTGCCCCTAACCCCTGCAGCAGACTGGCAGAACCGGTGCCCAACATGACTGCAGGGATTGGCCCGGCTTAGACTGGTCGAGTGGGTGTCCCTGGCCAAGGGAGGCTTGAGGACGGAACGTCGAGGGCAGCGTGCTCTGCCCCAAGCCGAGTCCACCTCTCCCTCTGCTGGGACGAGCCTCGTCCCAGGCCCACTTCACGCAACGGAGCCGGCCAGGCGCTGCCCTGCACCAGCTGCTCACAGAAGCTCTGTGGATCTGGAGGGGGCCTGCGCGCCAGGCAGCAGGCGCTGGGCGGGGAAAGCAAGAACTTGGGGCTCTTGGCTCCTTGGGGTCAGTTAACACCTGAAAGACATCTGCAGGGTTTCTTCTCCTTGACCGGAGACCATGCCCTCCACGCACACCGCACCAGGAGCTCTGCTCCAAGCACCAGGCTATGGAGCCAAGCTGGTTCAGCTCCCGTCACCCCATCCCTCCCCGGACCTCCACAGCTGAGGCTTCTGGGGGGGGGGGTCAGGGGTCCTGGCCTGAAGTCCCAGCACACCTTATCCCAGGGGAGAAGCTCGGGCCTGGCTGAGGAGCGGCACCGACTCCTCCTACTGACTCGCCGTGACACTACAGCCGCAGCCATCGCGTCAGGGACCCCTCACTCGCTCCCCCCAGCCCTGCGGCCCCGTGGCCAGGCCTTTGAACTTGCTCTCTTTGACCCTTCACACGTAGGGCCTACTCTGGATCTTGATAGACGGCTCAGGCCCTGGACAGCCTCCCCTTCTCCGCAAGTCCCCCCCGAGGGAGACTGGGGCGATGACAAGAAGATCCCCGAGAATCCAGGGCAAGTGTCTCCCAAAGCTCTAGCACCATCTCCCAGCCATTTTCGCGGAGCCTCCAGTTCTGCTCAGGGCCCAGGAATCAGCCTAGTGGGGCCTAATCCTGGGGAACTTCCCAACTGCAGGATGGATTTACCTGTGCTGAGAGCTCCCTCCACCCCCTCCCCTCCCAGCGCCCTCCCCCTGGGAAATCACTCTAAAAGGGCCTAATGGAACTCTGTCCTCCTCGCTCCCTCTCTCCGCCCGCCCTCCCTCGCTTTCTCTTTCCTTTTTTTTTTTATTAGCATTTGTGGAATTTATTCCCAAACTCTCCTAATCTTCCGTACACAACCATTTGATTTGCATAACCCAACCCCCTCTCATAAAAACTGGCTGCTAGTTTAATTAAAAAATGTAAATTTGCTGTCATCTCGGGGCCTGGTGAATTAGGACGACATCGGCATTTTTTATTGCTAAAGACGTCCAGATTGATCCAGCCCTTGGCTGAACTATGTTCGGGGGAAAGGGGTCCACCCGGCCCCTGAGGGTCCCAAGGTCCTGCTGTCCCCTCCAGAGAAGCCGCGGCTCCCCCGCTGCTGAGTCGCTTATGGCCAGGGCTTCGGGACCGGGGCCTCGCTGAGGCCGGAGGCCACGTTAGCCTGTGATCCCGCGCGGGCCGGGTCCCCGGGGCCTGCCAGCCCGAGGCCGCACCTGCAGCCGGGTGCCGTGCTGGAGTCCCTCCGAGGAACTTGCCCGAGGTCCCCCCGAGAGAAGAGAGTCCCCCACGACACCAGCCCCGAGGCCGACCCCGTGTGTCCAGGAGCGCACCCGGAGGTGGCGGCGGAGGATGGAGCTAGCTGGGGATCTCAGAGTTCCCACCTGCTTCCCTTTTTTCGAAGAGGGGAAAATGCTTTTCTTCTGAAGTTCTGAGATTAAGTGAAACTTCCAAGTTCAAAGAAAAGGGTGAGATGGTTATCACCAGATGACTCCTCCAGGAAACAGAACTTTGATACCCGGCCTCCCCTCGCCGAGTGGCCAGAGTCCAGGCCCGGGTCATGTTGGGAGCGCCCTGCTCCGGCTCCGGGAGGGACCGGCTGACCTCAGGGCCCTTCGAGCTTCTAGGAAAAGTTTCCAGAGCCGTCCCTGGAGTTCTGGGAGAACCGTGTCTCCCTCAGGCCCCGGACAGATGCCAGGAGAGGTCTGCAAAGGCCCCCACTGCCTAGGTGGCCCTCGCGCCACAGGGACGCTCCAGATAGCCAGAGGAGGGCTTGGAAGCCAGGCCCCGCCGCCTGGGTGCGACTGCTGGTGTGGGCAGGACAGACGCCTGCTCTGTGGCAGGTTGGCAGGAGGAAGACAGGAGGGCCGGCCTCCCAGCTGAGTAATGCCTGGGTCCCAAGAGCCCGCCCACAGCAGAGGCGCCTGGCCCAGGTAGGGGTGGCGCTAGGGCCCGGCCCATCCACGAGGTTGGCTCCTTGGCCAGGGATGGGTGGGGGCCCATTTCCGAAGAAAGGAGGTGGGGCCTGACAGGGTGGTGATGAGACCTGATTAGAGGTGGGGGCGGCCGCTTCTCTGTGGGAGTGGACGGCAGGGAGGGGCAGGGTGGCAGCCGTGGTGGCCTTAGACACCTTCACCGCTTTGCCCAGCAGGGGGTGTCCCACCTTTCCGGGCACGGAGGAGGTGGTGGGGACCTCTGCCTGAGGCCCCCCGAGATCACACCTGGCTAAGCACGCACTCCCAAGTCGGTGAACGACCCTCTCCCCCAAACACACACCCCCTTCCCAAAGCCAGCCACCCTGCCGCCCACCCTGCCCACTCCCCTTTGACCTTGGAGGGTCAGGGGTCAGCGCATGGGTCCCCGGGGGCCACGCCACGAACTTGGGCCTGTAATAAACAATTCTGACAGCCACCAAACCACCTAGCCTTCGATCTGCGAAACAGAAGGTTCAGAGATCAGTCTCAATGAATTATCGGCCTGTCTATGCCCGACTTGGGCTGAACACAAGGAGGAAGCCACTTCGCTCAGGACCTGAGGGTCCCGGTGGAAACCTGGCTTCAACAGAGGGTTCACCGAGAGCTGGAGTGACTCACAGCAGACCCGACTCCGGGCTCAAGTTGGAACCCCAGAGGGGAGGAGAAGACAAATATTGAACAAAATTAGATGAAAAACCAAAACCACCACCAAAGTCTCGGGACAAACTCTGCCCCGGGCCAGCTGCCTGAACCCCGGTGGAGGTGCCATGCTGGGTTCCCCCAAAACCAGACTTCCAGATTTAGTCGTTTGTCTGGTCCACCCCCTCTGGGGGTGGGGGCTAAAGGGGGGTGGGCGGGTGGGAGAGAGTCCTGGGCCCCTCACTTTGAACTGATAACAGCCGCCTCATCCCACGGATTCTCAGGTGAAAAATACTCATTAGCTGTAATAAGCAGCTTGATCATCCGACACAGCCTTGTCCCAAATAAATTAAATTCCTTTACCTTGAGACAGTCGCCCCGAAACCAGACTAACCACCTTTCCCAACAGGACGCTGCTTTCAAAAACTAAACCACCCCCCACTAAAAAAATAAAAACACACACCCCACAGCCCGGCACACAGAGATCTTTGCAGGCTGAGGAAAAAAAAAAAAAAAAAAAAACAACACAGAAAAAACACGGAGCCATTCAAAAAAAAACACGGAGAACAAAAACCCCCACAAAAAACCCCTAAATCCTCTCTCTGGGTGCCCCCCAGCTCCCTCTCCCTCGGCTCTTTCATAATGACAAGCATCACATTAGTCACAGCGCCCGGCAAGCAGCAAATAATCGCAATAAAACCCGAGCCCGGCAGGGCCGGCGAGCAGGGCGCGCGGGCCGGACCCCTCCAGGCCGCCCCCACCCGGCTCCGCGCCGCCTCATTGGGCTAAAAATACGAACTTCCGTAAAAGAACCGAAAGAAAAGTGAAAGAGCCTCCCCGGTTCCCACCGGCCGGTACCTGCGCCGAGATCCATTCTCCTCTGTTTGGTCCCAAACTCTTCGGGGCGCGCCGGCGAGAGGAGGGGAGAGAAAAAGGACATTGGTTTAGTCTCGCGCCGAGCCCCCGCGCCCCAGCCGCCCCGCCCCCCGGCGCCCGCCGCGCCCCCCCATGGGGGGCGCGCCCCGGCCCCGCGCGCGGGGAGGGTCCGGCGGGAGCCCCGAGGGCGCCCCCCGCGCCCCGCGCGCCCTCCGCCCGGCCCCGCGCCCGGGCTCCGAGTTCACCCAAGTAAAAGAGAAACTATTTATAGCCGCGGCCGGCGGGGGGCCCGCCGGGCCGCGGGGCGCCCCGCCCGCCCGCGCCCCGCGCCCCGGCCCGCGCCCCCCGCCCGCGCCCGCGGCGGCGCCCCCCGCCTCCCCGCGCGCGGAGCTCACCATAGTCGGAGAGTCGAAAGCCGAATTCACTTAAATAATCAACTTTCATAATACTTAATTAATGCCTAATTGCAACTGATTACTCCCCGAATAACAAGTTGTTTTAAAGCCCTGATGTCATTGCTCCTGCCGGTAACACTCGGGGTAACAGTTTGGCAGGAGCGGCGGGCGGGCGGGCGCGGCCGGGGGCGCTGCCAGGCGCCGCGGTGATTGGCAGCGCGGCGGGCGCCGCCTCCTCGGGCCGGGCCCGCGCGCCGGCAGGTGAAAGAGCAGCCCGCCCGCGCCCCGCGCCCCGCGCGCCCGCCCCGCGCGCCCCCGCGCGCGCCCGCCCCCCCGCGCGCGCCCGCCCCCCCGCGCGCCCCCGCCCCGCGCGCCCCGGCTCGGCGGCCGCCTCATTGGCTCGGCGATTCCCCAAACCTTCCACTTCGGGAGGAGGCGGGGACTCGGCGCCCGCCCGGCCGGCGGCGGGGGTGGGGCGCGCGGCGGGAGGGGGCCCCCGGCGCGCACCCGCACGCGCCCCTCGGCCGCCCGGGCCGCGCGAGCGCGAGTCGACGGCGGCCGCGCCGACTCCCCGGGGCCGGCCCGGGGCTCGCGGCGCGCGCGCCCGCAAAACTTTTCCCCGAGCGAGCGGGGCGCAGGTGCCGCGCCCCCTCGCCACCACCACCGGCTCGCGCGCTGCGGGCGCGCGGGGGGCGCGGTTCCGCCGGGCCCGGGCCCCGCGCGCCGGGAGGGGGGGCCGGGTGTGTCGGGGACACGCGCCCCGGCCTCCAGCCGCCGGGCACCCCACGCGCGGCTGCCGGCGCCCGGAGCGCGGGGACCCCCGGGACCCGGGCTGCCTCGCCGTGGCTGGGCTTGGCCTCTCCGGGCCCGCCTCGGACCCCGACACGCCCCTGCACTAAGGGCCCTTCTGCCCCGCCCGCCTCGGGCTGGGGTCCGCAGCCCTCTGCCTCCCTCCAGCGCCTCGGCCGCCTGCCTGAGCACCCCCTCCCACCCCGCGCCATCCCGGCCCCGGTCCGGCCCAGGGAGGGGCTCTGGCAGCCAGGGCAGGGCACCCCTCAAGCGAGGCCACCTGCCCTCGCCCCCCAGCACAGGGCAGCACCTCCTGCCCGCCTCAGAGGTGGGCTGGGCGCCCGCTCCTCTCCTCGCTTTGCTGCCCTCCTCCTTCCCCCAGGGAAGCAGCCTGCGGGGGTCCCCCCACCACAGCCCCCTCCGGTCCCACAGACCCCCCGGGGCCCCACATCTGGGATTCCTTCCATGTCAGTGACCCGGGTTACCCTTTGGGCCACTGGGGCTGGAGGAAGGAGGAGACCAGGTGAGGGGACGGGCAGCCCTGGCAGCAACGCCCTGCAGGGCCCCGGCCCTCCTCTGCCCGCTCCCACCCACCGCCTTCCCGGTGCCCAGTGTCAGGAGAGGCCACCGCGCTGGCGGGCGGAGGGCGAGGGGCCGACCCGCCACCTGTGGGCAGCCTTCCGCAAAATGGCGCTGGCCTATTTTTGCAATATTTCTGTTTTGCAAAGGGAGGGGCCCAGGAGGCCCGGGGCAAAGCAGTCAGGAGTTAACAATCTCCTCTTCCTCCCTTTCCCCTATTCCTCTTCTTTCCCAGGGCTCCTGACTTCCAAGTGGCTTCGCGGGGAGGTTAACCTCTCTCCCATTTGATTGCCCTCCCCTGTGCCTTCTGGGCAGCCCTCATTTCTGGGTGTCACACGACCCTCCGCCCTCTAGGCCAGTCCCATCCTATGTAGGAAGAGTAGCTGGAGAGGCCCCAGTATACCAGGCATCCCGGGCCCCCAAACCCCAAATGAAGGAGCAGAGCTCCGTAAACAAACAAGGCCGCGTGCCACCCAGAGGCTGGTACAGCCGCTGCCACAGGGCAGCCAGGCAGAGAACCAGGCGCGTCTGCTCCCCACACCTGCTCTCAGAGCAAGGATTCTGCTCACTTGTAGCTTTGGGTTTTAGCAACAGGCTAACAATTTTATCGGAGCAACTGGGGTACAGAAGGAAGCCTGAAGACACAGGGGTGTAAGGGTGATTTCTGGGTGCCTTTAAGATGTCTACACACAGGCGCGCTCTCTGCACACGTGACCCGTGTGGCCTGCTGGCTGGCTCTGCATGTCTGGGCTTCTGCTCTTGGTGGTGAGGGCGTAGGGGCTTGCCATCTCGTCACCCCGGCAGGGCCCAGACCTGGCCGCCGATAACTCTGGGGTCGCCGGCAGACAGAGCTGGGGAGCAGTGGCCGAAGAGAGAGAACCAAGAGAGCCGAGTGGAAGAGAGCGGTCAGGCCAGCGAGAGGGGCCCCCAGAGCTCAGCCAGCAGTGAAGGGAGGCTGCCGGGACAACCTCCACTCTGCCCAGACCCCGGCCAAGAGCCGCTGCTGAGGTCCTGCCCGAGAGTGAGGCGCCTTCCTGGAGAAGAGCAGGGCAGACAGGCTCAGGAGAGGGGAGTCACCTTGGCGTGTTGTGATGTGAGAAGGATGAGAAGGCTGAAGCATTGAGGGGGTGCGGTGTCATGGAATGGTCCCCAGATTTCTCTCTCTCTTTGGGTGTGTGCTTAAAAAAGGGGGCGATCCAGAACTCAGGCATCTTTGGGATTTCTGCCCTGAGGACCCGGATGTTGTGACACCCCTAGACCCGGAGGCCAGGCCACAGTGAGGATGTCTGTGCTGGGGACGCCGGGGATGGAAAGCCCGATGCCAGCCCCGATTCCTGGTTTCAGAGTTCTAGGCCCAGAGCCACCGCTCCTCTTTACACACCTCACCCCCCCAGTGAAGGCTTCAGCCTTCTCCGTCTTCAGATCACAACACGCCAGGCCATCCCACCTCACTGCGTCCAGGGCACAGCGTGGGCTCTCCCCAGGCCAGCCTGCCTCGCTACTCCCCGGTCCCCGAGCCCAGGGGTGCCCACTCACTCTCCCTCCCTCCTGAGCCCCAGGCCTTCTCACTCACCAGCCTGTTTACACACCAGGTATCTCATGCTTTATCTCCTCTCATTTTGAATTTGTAACTTTCACATAAACTCGAACAAAGCTCCTTTTGTTCCTGCACCCCACCCCAGGATCCCAATAAACTGGTTCCTTCCGAGGCGACTGGGCCAGGGCACAGAAGCCTTGGCCAAAGGACTGTGCATGCATGTGAACAAGCATGTTCGCACCTGCGAGGGAGTCGGTGTGTTTGCGTGTGAGCACACTCCCCTGGCTGGCGGAGGGAGGGTGTCTGGGGTGTGGGGGGGCTGCGAGCAAAGTGTGAACGGGGAGACTGGTGGGCACCCGGGGCCCAGATGGTCACCGGCAGGGCCGGGCGGGTGGGTGGGGGTCGGGCACGGGGGAGCGGGGATGAAGGAGAGACAAAGGACAGAGAGGAGCAGCAAAGTGGGTGGCGGGGCGAGGGACCGAGGCCAGGCCCAAGTTAAGTGTAAGGCAGATCTGGGGATTGCATTATGGCGGGATAGGGGCTGGCACAGCCGCGCGCCCGGCCCCGTAATCCTGTTAGCCAGCAATCTCCATTCCGAAAGAGCTTCATTTCTTTGTGAATATTTGTAAACTAGATATCTAATGGAAAATTATAGGAAAATTATAGTGAAATTCATGACGGAGAAATCCGATTATCCCTAATTCAATTATGCCATCTTAGCCCACACAGCACATTTCCCATTTTTTTCCCATAAATACCGATGCCAGGGGTCCCGGTAATCAAATAAAATTGAAAATCATCTTCCCATTAAATTCAATTAGCCGCAATTTCTAAAGCCTATCAGAGATTTTAATTACTAAATTATAAAATTCTCCAATGCTAAATTGAAACCAAAAAAATTGCACATCCTTACATTTCAGAGAAAAAAAAGGGGGCCAGCAAAATCCTTCAAAAATGTCCTGTCCTCTGTGCCCAGCTCCGGAGCAGGTGCCCACCTGGAGGCCCTTCTGGAGCAGCCTGCTGGTGGGGCCGGGGGGACGCCGGCCCATGGGGAGGGGCTGAGCAGAGGCGCAGGCCGCCCCTCCACCCCAGCAGCTCGGGGCTGGGTCCCTCAGGACCTTGCTGGCTGTCCTGGCTCCCAAGATGCCCTCAACTCTGTCCCCAGCCAGAGGTCTGTGACTGCCACCTTCTTGGCCCAGGGGCAGTGTGAGGGCTCAGGCTACGGTTTGGCCTTGGTGGCCTCTGGGCTCTGCATGGCTCCAGGGCAGCCAGCTTTTTACCCAAGCACCAACTCTAAGCACTCCGCTGGGCCCGGCAGCCTGTGCTGGGTCGAGGCAGAGTGTGTGTGTGTGTGTGTGTGTGTGTGTGTGTGCGTGCGTGTGTGTGTACAGTCTCGTGGACAGCTGTGGCCCTATGTGCTCTCCACAGCATTTCCAGAGGCCTTGGGTCCTGGCCACGGGCCAGCTTCCCAGGAGAAGAGCTTGGATGGACCTGGCCCAATCTGGCCTCTGCCTGCTCTTCTCTAGCTCCTTCTCCTCACCCGCTTCCACTAAGCCAACAGCCCTGACCTAGCAGGAAGACCCTGGCCCCACAGGAGAGTTCCCTCTTTTCCCCCCATGTCCTGTTGAGGGGTGTGCTGGCCACAACCCCACGCCAGTCCTCTCCCAAGCCCCCGGCACTTACCCAGCCCCACAGGCTGCTCCAGGTGTCTGAAGAGCCTGGGGAGGTGGCATCGGTGGGGCATAAGTGACCCTAAGAAACCCAAGGTGGGTGGTGGGTGGGCAGCCGCTGGGCCCGGCGGTCTCGGGGCAGGCCGCGGCAGAGTTGCCGGCAGCCCAGCACCCAGGGAACAGGTTTAATTTGCCAGGCGGTCAGGAGTGCCAGCAGGGGAGGCACCCACAAACAAAACAAAAACAAAAAAGTTAATTATCTTTGGCTTTTTCTTAATAAATATCCAAACTGGCCGGGCCGGATCCTCCGCTTTAGAGGGAGAGACAAGAAGGAGGAAAAAAACCCCAAACCAAGGCCAACAGATTCTTTCTCCCCCGACTACCTTCCCCTTTGTCTCGCCTTATAGTTATCTCTTATCAGAGGCAGTAACAGTCTCACATTAATTCCCCAATTTTGCAAGGGCAAGAGCGTGGCCGCAGAAGGGTTTTTTTTTTTTTTTTTTAACTTTTGGGGTGGGAAAGCGTGGGTGGGAGGAAGACAGAGGCGCGTGAGAAGAGGCTGCAGCAAAGAAGAGTGAGAGATGCCAGGACAGACAGGGCGTGATGGGGGCCCAGAGGCCGTGGCAGTGGCCCTGGGGACACTTCTGGCCTGTGGCTCTGACCTGGGCAGGGACCTATTCTGGAATGTTGTGTTGGCGTTTTATTTCAGCTACAATTATCAGCTACAGGAATTCAGGGATTTCTTGTCTGAAAACTCTGCAACCACCTAGGGCTCAGGGCTCTTGAGCTCCTGTTGCTGCTGGTTCCTGTGTCACCCTCCCTTCCAGGAGCTGGAGGTGGGGGTGGGGGGGGGCGCTTCCTTCATCCTCCGGAGGGCTGTGCGGCTTTTCCGTAAGGACTCGCGCGTGTGCGTGGGGAGAGACACGAGGTGCCACCTGGGCCTGCATGTCTGGGTGGTGCTTGAGCGTGCTGGAGTCCATGCTGTTGCCAATGTGGGACGGGCACGTGGAGGGGACAGCCGGGACACGAGCACCAACTCTGAACCCCCACCAGCAGGTTCAAGCCCCCGCGCCCTCATTCACGGGCTGTGCAGCCTTAAGCAAGTCACCGACCCTCTCTGAGCGCCCATCTCTCAGCATCAAAGGGAGTCACAGTGAGCAGCCGCCTAAGGGCCTGGGACCGGAGGGGACTGGAGAGTATCCACTATTGAGTGTGAGGCTTCTTTCTGGGGTGCTGAAAATATTCTAAAATGAGATAATGGGGGTGTTTGCAGAGCCTGGTGGATATACTAAAAACCACTGAATTGTACACTTGGCCTGTGAATTTTATCTCAATGAAGTGTGAAGTGATTATAAAAAGGGGACAAACAGGGAACAGCAACAGCAACCCCTGCACAGAGGCGGGCTAGGGGCGCAGCATGCAGCCTGGCACAGAGCAAGCGCCCAGGAAGGCTTCGCCGACGTGGATCTGGGTGGGCGGGCGGGTACCCGGGCCCTGCGCTGGCGTCCACGAATGCACCCCCCCCGGAAGCCCGCGGGTGGTGGAGCAGCCGAGCTGCCCCAGGACTTGGTCAGGGCGCTGGGGCAGCTGCTCCCTGGCAGGAGCGGGAGGGTGCACGGCCCTCCTCCTGCCCCCCGCCGGGTCCCTGGAGAGGACGCTGCCCGCCGCAGCAGGCCGCTGGCTGCTCGCTCTCCCCGTCTCACAGAGCGCTCGTATTTTCCAAGTGCAGCAGACCGTGAATTCACCTTCATACTAGTTACAGGGTTATTTAGCTTCTCCTGACACTGACAATCACCAAACTTTAATTCGCTGCTTGGTTTCTCCCTGCTGCGCCCTCTGCCCACCCCCAAAATCCCTGGGAGAGGACAGGAAGGACCCAGGTCCGGCCCCCTCTGGCCAAGGCTCGGCCTTCCTTCCGAGTGATGGAGTGACGGCAGGAGGCGGGTGGTCAGAGGAGGAGCTGAGGGGCAGCGGGTGGGCGAGGGAGAGGAGCACAGGGCTGGGGGGCTCCTGGCCTGCTGCTCCCGCCTGACGTTAATGTATTCAACCTGACACCATCTGCCGGAGTGAAGAGCGGCTGAGCGGGCTGCGGGGCCTAGGGTGGGCGGCCCCGGCCAGGACCTTCGGGGCCAGGACTCACTGAGCTCTCAGGACCAGGCAGCTGGCACGAGCTGGCTCCTTGGCCTAGTGCAGGATGGGCCAGTGCCCATCCGGGAACCCGCCCCCAAGACCATTCTCACCAACCTGAGAATCCAGGTCGGATTTTCTCCTACCCACAGTGCCAGCCTCCTGCCCTGCCAGCCCCGCCCTCCAGAGGCTCTCCCCAGCACTGCTCACGTGCCTGTGTCACCTCTCTGCCTTGATGGAGGCAGGTGGGTCTGCGCAAAGTTACTGGCAAACCTCGGATGGAGTCCTCAGGTTTGTGTAGACTCTGAGCCATTCCCCCGCCCCAAGCAAGCACCCAAATCACAGGCTTCTGGGACACGCCCTGGAAGCAAGGCCCGCTTCCTCATCCATGGGAGAAAGGTCCCTGCTCCATCATGGGCCCCCCGGCCAGTCCCAGAGGCTCTTCATCCCTCTCTCGCCTCAGCGTCAGCAGATTGCCTCTTTCTGTCTCCTCTGTGCTCCCACACACTTTCTGGGGGTGGACCCAGCTTCCAGAAGGTCCACAGAGGTGTCCTGTCAGCTTGGGGCCAGGCAGGCCCAGTGACCCGCGTGCTCTTAGCCGCTCTGCCTCTTGAGACCTCACCATGTCCTCCCTAAGTCTTCCAGTCAAGTGAGGGGAGCCATGGTTTGCTCTGAGAACCATCTGGTGGAATCAGGAAATTTTCTTATTCCCCAAATCCATGTTGATGCTTTGGGCCATGCATCAGGCAAAGAGGCCCAGAGGAGAGAAGTCTCGTGAAGCCCAGAGGCCTGGCAAGGATAGAGGCTGGGGAGCTTGAAAAACAGAGCAGAGCCAGGAGGAGAGATAGGGGAAGCCACCGGTGGGTCCATCCCAGGGCCTGGCACTGCCCCACCCTTGCTGGCCAGTGAAGTGGCCTGGGCCAGAGAGATGTCAATGGGGCTGATGGCAGAGATGGGAGCAGGGGCTTGTTGACTGCACACTGTCCATTATGGCTCAGATTATAAGCATATTGCACAGGGCTCTCTGCACGATGCCGAGGAAATCCAATACGCTGAAAGGTTAATGCAATCAATTAGGGTGACAAGGAAGTAAAGTAAAGCCTTCGGAGTAGATGAAAAGGAGACAGAGAGTGCCATGGAGTTGGGGGGCGGTGCACGGAGTGTGGGTGGTGGGAAGGCGAAGAGGAATGGAGAGCAGAGAGAAGGCGTGGAGGGGAAACAGGGTACAAGAGACAGGGGCTCGTGCAGAGAGGCCGGCGAGGGAGCCCAGAGCTGGCAGCAGAAGCCACGGGGCAGGCGGCCAGGGAACTGGGCTCCGACCGACCTCGGACTGCCACCCAGCTTCATTTTCCTCCCCGCCCCCGCCCCCCTTCCCGCCGCCCTCCCCGCCAGCCTGCCCTGGGCTTGGAGCCTGGCTCCCAGATCAGCTCAAATCACTACGCACATGTCAAAGCAGCCCGGGCCCGCCCCTGTGCAGAGTGAGTGTCCACCGTCCCTGCTGGGGCCTACTCAGCCAAAATTAGGCCTGGTTCCCCCCCCTCACCCAGAACAGGTCTCAGTTCTAACTGGACTCTGCCCTTGGCCACTTCCCCGCCAGTAGCACCATGGACACAGCCTTCACTGCTCTTCCCTAGCGCCCCTTTCCAACCTGCAACAGGCCTGGGCAGAAAGCATGGTGGCCAGGAACCCCTTTTACAGACATGGGCTCTCTGAGGGTCCTGCAGCCACGGGGGCCACTCCAGATGTGGATGTGGAGGGTCCAGAACTGAGAACTGAGACACCCAGTCCACTGCGTTTCTTCCACAGTGCTCCCTACGCAGGAGGTGCTCCCTACACAGGAGGTGCGCCCTAGCACAGGAGCCGCACCCAGTTCCAAGAAGACACTCGGAGGGCCAGGCGCAGGGATGAGGACTCCATGGGACCAGCCCAGGGTCGGATCTGCCTCCTGCGGGCTGCAGGCTCCCAAGGGAACCTGGCCCTGGGAGGCGGAAGGAAGCAGGGCACCTATGACCTTTCAGGGCCTGGGCTAGACACTTTCAGCCCCTCGCTCACTCCCTCGTCCCAAGAACCCTGCAGGGAGATGCTCCTCAGCTCACCTTACAGAAGAGGAAACTGACAACTTCCTGAAGGCTGCAGAGAGACACGGGAACGGGTTCCCAGAACAAGACTCCAAGGAACAGTGGCTGTGGGGAGGGGCCGGGCTGGGACTCCTCAGCAGGTGGCACTGAGTAGAGGGAGGGCCTACAGAGATGAAAACGGCTAGCTACCCCACAACCTCCGGATGGGGCTCCCCCAGCAATGCTGGACCCCTCAGAGCAACCCCAAGAAGACCAGATCGCGGGGCAGGATGCCAGAAGCACAGCGTGGAGATGTGCTCAATGCCCGGGAATCGTGCTTCTTTGAAATGGTCGCAAGGGCAAATTTCATGTTATATTTATTTTATGACTTAAAAAGGAAGAGCAAAGGGCAGAAGTCAGAGCAGGAGACAGCAGATTTTTCCTGTAAAGGGCTGGATGGTATTTAAGCCTTTGCGAACCAAACTTTTTCTGTTGTAGCTATTCAGCTCTCCCTCTGCTGAGTGAAAGCTGCCCGAGCCAATGTGCAAATGAGCGTGTGCCAATAAAGCTTTATTTACAAAAAAACAGGGAGAGGGCCAGTTCTGGCCCTCAAGCCTTACCCTGCCAGGGTACTTCGCCAGACCTTGCTCTGGAGGAGAATAAAGGCAGCCAGGGCTGACTTTCAGGACCCAGGATGCTGGACACCACCCTACTTTATCCAATCTACAGTTTGCCAAGAAGGGGAAGGAAGGAAGGGCTGGGCAGAAATCTCGGGAGGAAGTCAGGTTCTCATGACCAGCAGAGGGTGGAGAAACAGAAGGGAAAGAACAAGTGAGCTCTGGCCTGGGAAACATGTCCAGGGACCCATCTCACACCCCCAGACGCCCTGCTCCAGGCTTCAGATCACCACGCATGGTGTGCAATGGCAAGACTTGCAGCTCTGAACATTCTAGGACCCTCGATGCTACGAGGGGTATAAGGCTGACAGAGAGGGACAGGAGTGGGGTAGCGGGACGGGCTGGCCAAAGGGACGCCAGGGGAGAGGAAGGCGAGGAGAGAGGCCGGGGGAGCAAAGCTGTAACCACGGTGGTGCTGGCGGCAAAGGGAGGAATCCACAGGCCCCAGCGAGAGCGCAGGGCGCGGGCCGGGCCTGCCCTACACCGGCCGCCTCTGATCACGTTTTCAGGGCCACTGCCCGCCGGCACAGACAATGCTGGGGGAGCCTTTGAAGTCCGAAAGGGATGCCGCGGTGGGAGCCTGGAGAATCTCCTCCCTTCCCCCGTTGTCCCAGGGGGAGGAGGCCGGCAGGACAAAACCCGAGCCGGTTGCAGCCGGGCCGAAATGCGTGAGACAAAGGGAAAACAAACAGGTTTGGAGCCAGGCGCACGGTGCCGCGTCTGTCCCCCGCCCCGCCGAGCAGGGATGATGGATGGCTGCAGCCAGCCAGCTCGCCCCGCCAGGCAGGCCCCGCTATTTACATAACACTGGCGTTCCACCGGTCACCTCTGACATGGCGCTGCCTGGGGCCGAGGCCCCGGTGGCCCCAGGTTCCTCCAGCCACCGAGACAGTCAATGAAGGCCCAGCTGGGCTGAGGGAGCCCTGGGCCTGGGCAGGGCAGCAGTCTGTTCTGGGCTCGGGGCTGGAGGCCGCCTCCCTGCCAGTCTCCCAAGGAGGACCGGGGAGGCCAGCAGCCTTTGCAGAGACAGCAGGGTTGGAGAACCAGGCTCTTCGTGTCCCTGAAGATGCTCAAGCACCAGCTACAGGCAGCACTTGCTGTGGCCACAGCAGGCAGGCGGCGCTGCCGAGAGCCAGGCCTGGTACCGCCTGGGGTGGAGCCCTGGCACCCCGGATGCCCCACATGACCCATCACCTGGGATCTGTGTGTCCCCAGCTCACGACCAGCCTAACAGCCAGTCTGGGAGGCTCCCAGGGGGCCCAGCTTTCTCTGCCAGGCTCAAACAGATGGCACAGCTCCTGACCCCGGCGCCACCCTCCCTGCTGCTCCGCACGACTAGACCAGCCCAGGGCCTCTGTCCCAGGTTCAGTGGTCCCCAGTAGGGGAGGGGATGAGGGGTGGAGGGCTCAGCCTTACCTCGTCACGGGTCCTAGAGGCTCCTCTCTCTTGGTAGGGGCGTCACTTCATCCTGGGGAGGGAGGCAGAGGAGTCCGTTAGCCTTTCAAGCAGATCACCTGTGGCTCCCCAGTGCACACCCCCCACATCCTGCATGTCAGGGTGCCCTGCCGCCTGTGGGCCAGGGGCTGAAGTTCTGGGGTAGCCCAGGGGTTACACATTCAGAGGGGCTGAGTGGGCACTGATTTGGCCCATTTACCAATATGTCAACCAATTGTTGAGAAACTTCAGGAAGCAGGAGGGGCTGAACTACGGCCTTGGGGACACCCCAACCGAACAGAAGAGCAGACCGTGCTCCCCAAACCTGGTGGAGACAGAGAGGGAGCTTGTGGTGGGGGTCCTCCTGGGGACCTGCAATGGCCAGACAGGCCCCCTCCTTAACTATCTCCCGCCCCCCAAGAAAGACAGGCCAAGCTCTTCATTGCAGCAAGTGGGTGACAGGGGGCTCCAGAGTCTCAAATCCCAGGAACAGGCAGCTGACCAGGGTCCACCTGGGGTCTACTGAGGAGTCATCGTGACCATGGCTGGGGTGGGGCCCCTGCAGGGAGAAGGCACCAGGCCAGCAACGCACAGGGTCCTCAGTCAACACGCCACGCAGCCCAGCCTGCTAGGGCCCTGCCAGGGTCAGCCCTCCTGCCCACGGGTGGTTATGAGGAGCCAGCTTCTAGTGGGCAGAAGCCTTCCGTGGACAGGAAACCCAAGGGGCCTGCTGCTGGCTGCGCTGGGCCTCCCCGGCCTGGCCTGAGCCGGGTGCTGCCAGCCCCACCCCCACGCGCCCACCCCGGCCCCTGAACTCTGCCCACACTTAGGAAGGGTTTTTAGTTTTTTCCTCCCCTCTCCTTCATGTGTGGCTTATCAGTGATGCAAGAGGAATAACACCAATTTCCTTAGTCTGTGTAATCCCCAAATCAGATTGGGGGGATTGCGAGAGGTGAGGTGACCTTGTGCAGGGCTCCCGGAACGCCACCCAGTCCCGCCGCCTGCGCCCAGGACATATTTAGACGGATAATGCTAATTGCGCCTGACATGCCCTCTGAGGGAGGGCTGGGTCCTCTGCCAGCTCCTGCTGCCTTCACTGGGCTGCCCGGGCAGCCGGTGCCCACCGGGGCAGAGCCCACCCCAGCAGACGCAGGCTCGGCCGGCACTGAGCAATGTGGGGGGGTGGTGGGGTTGGTTGTCCCGTGGTTGTCAGATGCCCATCTGGTTCAGATGGTGAGAACCCCGGGGTGTGCAGAGGGCTGGGGACTGAGGCAGGGGGCAGCAGAGAGGAGAGGGGAGCCGAGCCCAGGTGGAGAAGGGGCAGAGGTTGGAGAGTGGAAAAGGAAGGAAGGTGGAGAGGGTTGCTGGATGGAGAGCAGGTTGAGCAGAACTGGGCCACCGGGCAGGGGATGGAGACCCCCAGCCCAGCCCACCCTGCCCCCGGCCCCCACCGGCATCCACCGAGAGGCGCTGGGGGGCTCAGCTGTCAGAGCTCACACTCCAGCCAGCCAATCAGGGGCCCGGCCCCGGCGTCATCACTGTCCCGTCCAGCCCACGCTCGCCTGCCTGAGAGCTCTCAAGGCGCCCCGGCCAGCCTCCCTTGAACCCCCAAAGCCCCCCAACTCCACAACTCCAGTATCTCCCTTCCACCACCTTTTTCTCCCCTCCCATCCTCCCCGGCAACTGTGCATTTATTAATTCATGAGGCACTAATTAGTTCTTTGTTTAATTTTGTGTTAAACAGACTGACCGGAATGATAACGACTTGCAGCGCAGTGTTGCCGTCCCCAACCACCCCTGTTTTCTGACAACAAGGGAGCGCGGGAGACCGGAGTGCTGAACCCAAATCCCTCAGCAGTTGCACTTCATTAAGTCAAAATGTGACAAGAAGCTTAGAGAGCAACTTGCAGATCTGATCACACAGAACAATCGGGGAGGAAACTTTCCAGGAGTTGGCTGGGGGTGGAGGAAGAGGGCTGGGGAGGGGCAGAGACGCTTACACGGGGACTGGGGTGTGGACTGGCGTCCCCTCCCTCGCCTGTTCCCGGGGCGCGTGGCCTGGCTGACAGAGCAGGGAGGCCGTCTCTAGGTGGGCACCGGGCAGATTCTAGAACCCCAGTGTGGGTCTAAGAAGTTTAACCTCATCTCCCTTTCTTGCCAGAGCATCTTCTCCCGTCTCTGCCGCTCACTGTGCCTATGTCCGGTTCTGGCCAGTGTAAGTGAATGACTGGGCACACCCAGGGTCGGGCAGAGAATCAGAAACTGACTGCAGCTAAGGAAGGTTTCTGAGAGGCCAGGGGAGAGGGGCGGGGGAGAACAGGCGAGCGGGAGACTACACTACAAGGCTGAAGCTAGATGCAACCCTTCCTGGCGAGGACAGAAAAGGGACAGTCAAGAGCCAACATAACCTCTCTCTGCCACCCACCCATCCTCTGCTCACCCACCCACCCACCCACTCTCCCATCCATCCATCCATCCATCCATCCTTCACTCATCTACCTGCCTACCCTTCCATTTACCCACCCCCCACAATCTACTCTTCCATCCATCCCTCCCCATCTTCTACTCACCCCCCACCCTCCCACCTACTCTCATCCAACCACCCATCCACCCACCCACCTACCCATCCACACATCCACCCACCACCCACTCTCCCAGCCAGCCACCCACCCACCCAATGGCCCTTATTCTACACACTCTGAGGACCGAAAGGTCTGAGTTCTGTGCAAAGGTACACAGCAAATCAGAATCAGAACCAGGTCCTAGAGTCTCGGGCCATGGGGGCTGACTACAGGCAACTGAGCTTCTACCTGGTGACCTGCTCCCTCTGTCCATGTGGAAAAGCAGGATCTAGCTCCAGAAGAGCCAGGAGGCTAAGACTCACCGGCCCGTGGCACATGAGGGCGGGTGGACGCAACCAAGTCCTGCTCACCTTCCCCCTGATCCTAGTCTCCAAAGAGGTGGACGACCATGGAAGGGGATGTGAGGAGACAAAACCTACACAGGGAAAGACCAACAACGGCGCAAAGTTTCTGCTGCCCCCGCCCCGCTGGCCGCTGCGCCCGTCCAGCTGTCCAGCTGCGGCCCGACCGGCTCTCCTACGCGCCGCGCGGCCGGCAGAGGGGGCTGGGTGGCCGCGCCCAGGCTTCTCCGGCCAGTTCTGGAGCGCGGTGGTCTCTCGCCTGCGCCCAGCAGCCGTGGGCTGGCTTCTGTTAATTTGCTGTCAGGCTGCCCTAAGCAAACCAATTAAAACTAATCATTTATTATAAAAGAGAGCGAGAAGAGTCGAAGAGAGGGGAGAGGGTGAAGACGGAGACGGGAAGGAGGAAGAGGGAAAGTGGACAGACACCCGCGGGCCTGCCTGGAGCCCTGAGTGGGGACTGCGGGCCTGGGGGGGCTGTGGGCCTGGGGGGACTGCGGGCCTGTGGGATGGGGGGACTGTGGGCCTGGGGGGACTGCGGGCCTGTGGGCTGGGTGGATGTGGGCCTGCGGGGGCTGTGGGCCGGGGGGGCTGCAGGCCTGGGAGGGCTGCGGGCCTTGGGGAGCTGTGGGCCTGGGAGGGCTACAGGCCAGTGGGCCTGGGGGGGCTGCGGGCCTGGGAGTGGGGAGGGACAAGGGGCTCCTCGGCACAAGGGGCGCTGCAGCAGAGGGAGGGCAGGAAAGAAGTGGAAGGTGGTGGAAGGAAGCTTCCAGGGCAAGGGGCAGAGGGCAGCCCGGCAGAGGCGGGCAGGGCGGGAAGGCTCCGGGCCCACATACCAGGACCGGAAGAGGCTCCGTGTCACTGCGGTCCCCTCCGGCTGGCGTCCCGGGAACGCAGGACTCGGTCGGGGAGCCTCTCACCCTGGCTTCCCGGCTCCATATTTATGAGGTTCAGCTAATTATGCAGCACCAGGCCGGGCTCCTGGTCCTCGACGCCCCTACCTGCTCCCCGAGCCTCTCAGGCCGTGGAGACTCGAGGCAGCTGTCGGGCAGCCCATCTACCCCCCAGCGCTGTCTGCTGCCCCTTCCCCCTTCCCCACACACCCTCTCCCCGGCCGGCCCTTTCACAGGGGCTGAGGCCATGTCAGCCCACAGCTTGAGGAGGGGGGCGGCACAGACAACAAGGGGCAGTGTCATGGAAACGGGCACTTTCCCCGAGAAATATTCTGTTTGGCCTCCGTCCTGCATTGAGGAGCTGTCACGGGCCCGAGTGAGAGGCGCACCACTCCGGGACCAGGCGTGACAAAACCTATTTTCTGCCTCAAATTTGATTGATTAAAAAACTTTTTAGGAAAACCATGTTAAAAGAGTGAAAGCGAGAGCAAGAGAGAGAGCAAGAGCAAAGGGGGGGGGGAGAGAGAGAGAGAGAGAGAGAGAGAGAGAGGCAAGAAGAAGGATGGCAAGAATAGAAAAGCTACCTGCAAAGGCTGGGGAGAGAAAGGCTGCAGGGGGACCCCCCTGCCAGCCCCCCGGCCCACCCCCTGTCACCTACGACACCCCGAGTTGTGTCAGTGGGATGGCCACAGCCTAGCAGCAAGGTCAAAGGAAGTCTGAAACTTTTACTCAGCGCTTAGTGGGGCAGCGAGGGGGCCGAGGCCTGAGCCTGCGGGTGCTGGATGGAGACGCGAGCGGGTTCCCTGACCCTGTCCCAGGGAAGGAGCAGACACCCCAAGGCGGGCAGGGGACAGTGGGGGTGGCCGTCCAAAGCTGAGCAGGTCTCTGGATTGGCCCTGGGGGTTTCCCAACAAGCCTGGCTGAAATTTGGCTGGAATCTTGAGAAATCTGTACTGGTCCGGAGGGAGGGCCTGACAATTTGGGGCAGGAAGGGGTTTCCCCACCTTGTTCTCTTAAGCCCTGGCTCAGAAAACATGTTTATTAAATAAGTAAATCTAAAAGCTGGGCGGGGCCCAGCTGAGCCCTGTCCTGCAAGGCCAAGGCCTTGCTGCTTCCACACCAGCCTCAGGTCCGCTCACTCGCCCCCGCAGCTCTGGGTTCCTCTGCCGGCGGCTGCCCTACGTGGTCCCCAGGCCTCACTTCCCTCTTTTTTCCCAGAAGCCGAGGCAGGTCTAGCGAGGGACCTGGATGAGGACGAAGGGAGGCCCTGCTGTGAAGAACACCAGCCTCCCCTGCCCCCCGCCCCCCAGACCCTCCAGGAGGAGAAACTCCTCCACTTCCCAGAGGCTGAGACCAATCCCTGGAGGCAGAAGGGCCTCAGATCCTCCTGGGTGGGACCATCCTCTCCCCAGGAAGAGGGATGCAGGTTGGGGCTGGATTTTCTCTTCCTTTTCTAAGGACCTCAAAGGTCAGGATGAGGAGTGGTTTGGCCAAAGAATCAGCAAGGAGGTTCCTCCAGGTTCTGGGAGGGGTTCCAGCAGCTCTGACCCCGTCTCTGCCAGTTCAGGCTCCACACTGGTGAGGCAAGGCCTCCTGGGATGCACAGCACCTCCTGCCAGATGCCCAGAAAGACACAGCGACTCCAGGCCTTGCCCCGGCTGCTCCTCCAGGCAAATCCACCCCAGAGTGCGTGGCACCGTTCCAAGCGCCGGGAAGAGCGACATACAGCACCCGAGACAGGACACGGTCAGTGAGCGCGGGGTTGAGTCCTGCCTCAGCCACCTGCTGCCACGTGGCTGGCGAGGTAGGGGGGCTGCCTAAACACACAGGCTTCTGCCACTGTCCAGGGCACCCCAGGGCCCCTACCACAGGTGTTCCACCCAGCACCAATGTTGGGTCCTGTCCCTGGTGCCTGAAAGTCAAAGACAGGCCCCATTGGGCTTCCATTCTTGGGATTATTGTGATAATCCACTGAAATCACGTGTGCCGCCGGGGTCCGCACACGGGAAGTGCTTAATACCGTTACCTGCGTGCTTGCAGGGTGCCGGCCCTCGAGAAGCCAGGGATGGAGCAGTTCCCCTCTAAGTATTTGCCCCAAAGAATGGAAAAGAGAGACTCAGACAAACACCTGGCCACAAATGTTCACAGCAGCACTAGTCACAGCAGCCAAAGGTGGACACAACCCTGGCCGCCACTGACTGCCCTGATAAACAACGCGTGCAAAGCCACACCACGGAATATTACTCACTCATAAAAAAGGAAATTGAGTCCCAGTACCTGCTACAACATGGAAGAATCTAGAAAACGTGATTCAAGACACCCAGTTCCACCAATACTCAGTGTCCAGAAGAGGCCACTCCGAAGGGACTGAAAGTGGACTAGAGGTTGTGAGGGGCAGGGGTGAAAAGAAATGGGGGGCGGCTTTTCCCGGAACAGAGTTTGTAATGAAAAGGTGAATGGTTTCTGTACTTAAACACACTGAATGTAACGCTTTAAGGTGGTGACAATGGTAAATTTCCTGTTGTGTGCATTTTTACCCAATAAAGCAAAATGACAGGCGGAGGGAGGAGAAGGAGCAGCGGTGGGGAGAGCAGGTATCTCTTGAGCAGCTCAGCAGGCGGGTGAGCCGGCCAGCCCGGGAGCAGGAAGGCGGAATCATCAGGATTTCAGATTCCGTCTTCGAGAATGGGGAGCTCTCCTTCAGGAGGTCTGCCCGGTGACCACGGAGGGAACAGGCCATATGGAGAGGCTGGGGTGGCTCCAGGGAGGGCCTCCAGGCTCCGTCACTCAAGTGCCTGTGAGTACGTGTCCCCAGGGCTGCTGCTCCCCAGCACGTACCCGACGGGCCTCCGCTTACCCGTGGGCCTAGTGTGCGAAGCGGGCCCGGCCACCTCTCCGCAGAGGCCTGATGGCTTCTGCCGCTGAGCCAGCAGCTGGGCGCAACAAGAGGCCCCGGGGAAGGAAGGGGGCTCTGAGTCCTCGACGTCCCCACCCACCTGCTCTAGGGCTCCCCCAGGTTGGGAAGTCCCACCTGGCAGGGAAAGCCTCGGCAACTAGAGAGCCGGGTCCTCGGGGGAGCCCCCCAAGCTCACGCCCCCGCCCTCCTGCCTGCTCGTGAATGCGTGTGCACACATAAACCCCTGCCTTGGCCCGGGAACTGTCAGGAGATCAACAAACAAAAGCTGCTTCTTGACAGGGAGTCATTTATATTTTAGCTTCGTTCCATTATCCTAACGAATCCTTCATCAGCAGATGCAATATTAACAGCAGAAAATCAGCTCATTACATCCGGGGGGATTTCATCAAGACGGCAATCATGTATGCAGCTCCCCAAGCCTTCCAGAGGCCAGTGTGGCTGTTATTTATTTATTTTGTTACTTATTTATTTAATTTTTTGGGTTCTTTCCACATAATTGCACCGCATCTCAGATCTTTAATAAATAATTTGTAGGTCCTGAACTGCAGACAGCTTTGCTCTCTGCCATGAGAGCCTGCATTAGCCAAAATATTTACCAATATTTAAAAGCCATTAGAATCAGGTGGCAAGTGGGGAGGGGGGTGGCCTGTTCTAGAAACAGCCGGTTTGGGCTGTGGGGCTGGGTCCTTACTCTGGTCCTTCAATCCCAGCTCTTGGTCCGCAGGGGGGGGTCATCCTGGACTGGAAGCTCCTGGCGGGCAGGCCCCCTCCATTTCCCAGGCTCGCTTCCTCCCGACAGGGGAGTCCTGGGAGCTCTCGGCAAGGGACGAGGTTGTTGCTAAAGATGGCGGTAGCTTTTCAAACGCAGCCGGGGGCCGATGGCTGGAAAGGTGCCGTGGGTGCGGGGCAGGCCCCTTCCACAAGGCTGTGCACCCTGTTGGGGTGGCACCCCCAAAGGTGCCCAGAGCTGGGGGGTGCTCAACAGGGGCAAGCTTCCCGGCGCCCCGGCAGGCCCTGCTTTGCTGCGGCTGAGCGTGAAGAAAGCCAGTCTCGTTCCTCCGGAGGAGAAAATGGAGGTCAACAAAGTTAAGCCCTCGTCCCGAGCAGCACAGCTAGGAAAAGGCTCAGAAGCTTCCACTCAGACGGTGCTGTGGGGCCACCACTAGGCCCAAGCCCTCCATGCACAGCCCGGCTCTCTGGAGGCTCCTGGCTTGGACCCCACAGGCTGTAGTGGCCACTGGGGCTGGGGGCGCCCCCGCACCACCACCACGGGCCGGCCGTGCTCTCGCAGGTTTTTCCCAGCGGGGGCTGGATTTCTGCCCAGCCGGGAATGTGTTCCCAGGATGTCAATTCTAATCTCTCCAGCGCTCTGACAGAATTAAGCTCCAGTTTGTCCAACAACATCCCAAAGTTTCAGAAATCCAGGGCAGACTCTCTAATCAGGCTGCAGGACAAAGGTCTGGCCTGACCCTGTCACTTCCACTTACTCCTCCTGTCTGTCTCCCGGCTGCGGCCTTTCTGCAGCTTCCTGCACCCTCAGCCCTTCCCTGGCCAGCTCAGCCCCCACCTCGCAGCAGGCTGTCCTGTTCCTCCACCCAGCATTTCCCCTTTCCAGGCGCTGGACTAATCCCTTTGCTCCACTAGTATCTAAAGCCCAGGAATTCCTGTGGGACTGACCAGCGGAAGCCCCGGGCCTGCCAGCCTCACCTGGGCCAGGCTTCCCTCCCACAGCGGCCTGTAGGGAGCGCCCAGGCTCAGCCCCATCTGGGCTGGTCTCCAACTCTGCCGCCCCTTCCTGTCCTGATGTGGGGCTCCCCTCGAGGGAGCATCCTTTGGCCTGGCCCAATCTCCATCCTGTTCGAGGGGTGGGCTGGTGGGTCCTGGAGACCCTTGGCCCCTCACCCATGTTGGAGACACCCACGTGGGCAGAGGCCTCTCCTCTCTCCTCCAGGCACTGAGAGGAGCACTGGGCTGGGGATGGCAGAAGCAGCCCCGAACTGGGCCAGGCAGGGCGGGGGCTCAGGCTCGGGCTCCAGGCCTTGGCTCTGCCAGACGGGGGAACCACTAGAAGGGGCTGAACAGTGGGAAGCTGGACAGTGGGCCAGGAGAAGTGCTGCTGTGCTGCAGAGGACAGTCGCCCCTCCTCCTTCTCCACCCCATGACTGCCACCTCACTTTTTCTATGGGGTCTCCTATGCACCTGCAGCGCGGGCACCTGCCTGGCGTTGAGAGGGGCCTGGCCGCCTGGAAGCCGTGACACCTTCGCAGCACACACAAAGCCGGGGGCGGGGACCGTGGCTTAAGCCCGGCCTGCTCACGTTAGAGGACTCGCGGGGAGCAGAGGGCAAGGGGAGGAGTGTGGACACTCATGGGGACAGCAAGCGACCCCCACAGGAGCCTGGTTGGCCAGAAAGCTACCCAAGGGAAGGGGCACCCCAAGAGCAAGCAGGGGCAGGGAACACACAGGGTGCTAAGAGGAGAAGGAAGAAGACACGGAAATGGAAACAGCATTCCTGGCCGATCCTGCAGAGGGAGAAAGTTCTGGTGGCCAGGGCGGGGGCTCCCCAAGTGCTGCCACTGGCGGGGGGCGGGGTGGAGGCCATGTCACAGCTCCCCAACCGTCCTATCCAGGGCCGGGTGTCCAGTCCTACCAGACTCTCAGGCCCACCCCTCCCCAGCTTCCACAGCCACATGGAACAGAGTGGGGACCTCCTTTCTCAGACTTGCAGCAAGGGGCGACTCCCCGAGTCTCTTCCGTGTTCTGCCACACGTCTCCTGTCTCCAGGCTGGCCACGCGTCACCAGCACGGCCGGGGCGGCCGCAGGACACACTCGGGAGGGCCAGCCGGGGCATCACCTGGAGACGTGTGGGCTGGGCTGGTGGAGGGAGGCAGCGGGAGGACCTCCTATCTCCTGTCCAGCCCGTTCTCTGGCAGAATGAAAATAACCGGGGCTTTTTTAACCTAATGACAGGAAGGTCTCCACTTGCCAGCGGAGGACGGAGAATGCCTGCCTGTTAGCGCCTTCGAGAAAGTCGGTGCAGTTTCCACGGCGTTCGCCCCCTGCAACTCCACGGTCCCCTCAAACTTCCAGCCAAACTCCGAGCCAGGTTCACCCTCCTCCCCTGCTGGGCTGGGTGCTGGTGAGTTGTTGGGTTTTTTCTTTTTTGCAATTTATCAGCAGATTATGTGGAGCTGAGTGGTGTGAGCCTCACCCTGCTAAATAAAGCTTTGGTATTTCTGATAAAGCCATCAAATTCCTTATCACACTGACACAAAGTGCATTTAAAGAGACAGACACCCTGTCCCTCCCTCCCCACCAGCCCCCGCCCCTCCACTCAGTGCGGATTTCCAGCTGCTCAGCCTCTTCTGGGTCAGATGCCAAATAGGGCTCCTGAGGATGGAGGGCTGGGGGGCCGGGAGACGGGGGGCTGGCTGCCCTCTCCACCTCCCACCCACCCGTTCCAAGCTGCCTGCGCCCTGACCAGGGACTCGGGTCCTGGGGAGTGGCCTGTGCTTCCTGCCCCAGCTCTGGAAGCAGACGGAGCTATCAATAGAAACGGCTGCCACCGGGGATGTCCTCATAAACAGCGCGATCCTGTGCTGGGACAAGAGCCGGCAGCTGGAGGAAGCGTCCCAGGAGGCTCTGGGCCGGCCAGGCCGCTCCGTGGCCATGAACATGCCCGGTGGCCTCAGCCCCTGCAGTATTGAGGGGGCATAAGGACAGATGGAGAGGGGCTGCCGGGACCGCACACCATGGGGCTGACCAGCACTCACGAAGCCCTGGTTCCTCGCACAGGTGGGAGGTGGGTGGAACTATCACCCCATTTGACAGATGAGGAAACCCAGGTTGGCTGGAGGCTACGGAGCCAGCGGCAGGCCCCGGGCTCCAGCCAGGTTCTCCAGCTCAGGATGGGCGGGTCAGCCGCTCTGCTGAGTGAAGACACCCCCTCATCACTGCACAGCTTACCTCCAGGCCAGCCCCCTCGACCTCCCCGTTTATGATCCCATGAGACAGGCCTGCCCGTGCCCCCCACCTCCTCCCGGCCCCAGCTCGGCAGTCCAGGCCCTGCGCCCACACACAGCCTGTTGGTTGAGGAATCAAATTTATTATTTTTAATTATTTTGATTTATCAAAGCAGCAGCTACAATCATATTAAACCAACTTGGCTTCTTGGCATTTAACAGAAACAGCTGCTGCAGGACTCCCCCAGACTCGATAAAACACCCGCTTGTCCACCTGCTCCACAAGGAGGCCACCAACATCCCTTCTCCAAGGACCCCAAGTTTGAGGACCACTAGGCGCCACCACCCCGTCCTGCCAGAGCACAGGCAGCCGGAGACATGCAGGGTCAGAGAGTAGGAAAGATGAGCCCAGCAGAGCTACCAGCGGCCCTGGGAAGTGGTTACTTCCATCCCCTGGCCCGGGAGACCCTTCTGGAGTCCTGGCCCAGGCATACTGCCCCTCGCTGGCATTTGTGGGGCCTTCTCCATCCCAGGCAGCAACTGGGCACTCGGCACAGATGAACCTGCCACTCCAGGCTGTGCCCACGGAGGGTCACCCACAGGAAAGAGGTGGCCACGAAGGAGGGGCTCACCTGGCTGGTGTGGATGCTCTTTGAACAAACCGTGCCTCACGCCCTCCCCTTAGACCTGGGAGCAGCAGTCCTGCCCCAGGAAGGACGAGGGGGGGAAGGCAGCAGAAGAGAAGGTGGCTGAAGTTCAAGATGAAGGCCCAGGCTGCAGACACCAGGCATTTAGAATCTGGGCGCTCAGAGAAGAAAGCCGGGGAGGCAGCACCCAGCCAACAGGCTTCCTGGGGATGCCCAGGCCCACCCCAGGCCCCAGAAGTGGGGGCCACAGGGGAGCAGCTTCCAGCTGGACCCCAACCTCAGACAGCCCAGTCCTGGAGCCTAGAACCAGAACCAGGCGGTGTAAGAGAGGAGATGGACACTTCAAAATTCTGGACACAACTGCCCACCAAGTGCACAGGCCACTCACGTAGGCCTGGGACAGGTTCCAGCAGAGCTCAGGGCCCACAGAGACAGCCCCTGGCATTTGGGGGGATGGCAAAGCCTGTGATGGTGGACAGGGCTTCTGGGCTGGAGAGGACCCAGTTGTGCAGGGAGATAGTCTCAACACAAGCCCTCTGGCTCCATACATAAAACTTGCCCCGGTGGTTCCCAGCTAGCTCTGGCCGCAAGGTCTGTGCCCCAATGGGCACTGAGGGGAGTGATGGGGACTGCTGTGGGAGGAGCCGGGGAGACCGTGAGCACACAGCTCTTACGCAGTGTCTCCTGTGACGCAGTGATCATCGTCGTCATCATTACCCCCTAACCAGGACGTATGGCACCGAGGATCACGGTTTTGGGGCTGGTGATGGCAGAGACTGGGGCGAGAGCTGGATGCTGCAATCAGCCTCCCCTCTGTGCGCCCCCAGGGAGCTTAGCAATGTCTAGAGGAGCCCCGCAGGTCCTGGCCATCAAACTGGCTGATGTGGCCGGCAAGGACCTAAGTTTAAGGCAGGAGGAGGCCAGGACGGCCGCAGCAGCCACCTCGCCCTATCAAAAACTGTCCGTTCACACAGCTTTCCACGGGGACGCATGCCCTAATATGGGCCCAGCAGCTTTCTGGGTTATTTCCAGTGCGTGTGATAATGACTCCAGGCTTTGCTGCTGCTGCCTCCAGAAAACTTTCCACCTGGGGAGAGGGAAGACGACTGGCAGAGGAGAAGGGCACAGGGCAGGCCAAGGTCAGAGAGTGCACAGAAACGGGGCACAGAAGGGTAAGCGCAAGGGAGAGGAGGAGCTGGAAGTGAGGGCTGAGCCGGCATCAGGGTCCAGGTGAGAGGGAGGACGGAGAGCTGGACGAAGTCAGCCAAAACTCCAAGACACGGGCGGGCGGCGGGCACCTCCTCGCCCGCTCCACAGCCCAGGAGCCAGCATCCCAGCCTGCGCGGCCGCAGCCCGCCTCCCCACCCACGACTCCGGAAGGGTCTCTTTGGCACAGGAGTCAAAGGGTCTTCTGGGCCTGGAGCAACTACCCTGTGCCCGGGGGCCCCTGGGCTCCTGGATTTATTTACATATTAATGATTCCCTGCTCAAGCCTGGCCCATCAACTCCAGGCTGCAGAGGGTTAAGGCAGACGGAGGGGCTGGCTGGCTCTGCCTTCGCTCTACCTCAATTTCTACTGCTCCCATCACCTACCTCCCCCACCCCCTGATCTTAGGAAAAAAACCCCATCAAAATAACTATTTTATGTCTCCAAATATGCAGATCATTTTCTTTAATGAAAGATGCTTGACGTCTCCGATCCAATTAATATGCAAATGCAGGAGAGGATTTATTTGTGACATTCTGTCTGGGTGAGAGAAAACAAAAAAGGCCTGTTAACCAAAACACTAATTGCTGTGACTGATTGTCACATATCATCATTTTCATAGGATCTCCTCCATTCCCAGCTCTCGGGGAGCTCGAAACCGGGACTCACGCCACGCAGGCATCAAGGAGAAACAGGACAACCAGCTACCTGTAGGCGGGGCCCCTCCCCACCCGACCCGGGTCTGGCCAGTGAGGGCGGCGGGGCCCCTGCGCTGGTCCGTGGCCCCTGCTTTGGGACCTCGCCAGCGATCTTCCTTCCTTCCCTCGTAGGCAGGGGCTCACCACTCAGGCACTGCTGCCCACAGAGGCCGCTCCCGGCCAGCTGCTCTGAGAGGCCGGGGAGGCCTCGGCAGCACCCCGTCCTGCCTCACTGGGCCAACTGCTGTTTGGCTGTGCCTGCCTGCGCTGGGAGGAAGAAGAGGAGCCGCTCACCTCTGGGTGAGACTGGCCTGCTCTCTCCTCCGTGCCTCCCGCTGTCTCTCTCACCTCAAGATCCTCACAGCACGCGTGGAGAGAAGCCACGGAGGGAAGCGAGACAGGGTTGACCACCCTCTCTTGAAGGTGACACGGGCTACAGGAGGGCTTAGAGGTGTTGGGCAGACACCTGCGCCTTAGCCCTGTCCTTGTAACCACACGGAAGCAGACGGTCAGCTGTCAGGCCTTGACCCCCGGAGCCACACAGGCCCCTCTTCCTCTGGGGACGGCGCAGAGGGGGTGTCCTCATTCACAAAGGCCAAGTGGGAACGGGAAAGACACGTTTGTCTCAAGATACTGGGTGATGGACAAGAGTCTCTGGGTACCACAGGGTCCCAAAGTCAAGGTCAAGGGCCGGAAGGAGGCTCACTAAAGCTGCCTTCTTTCCCACACAGGGGTCGACGGACTGGGGAGACTCAGGGCTTGAAGGAGGCCTCCCCAGAACTCGGCCAAGTATCCAAGGACATTGAAAACTGAGGGTTGGGGAGCCAAGGGACAAGGCCAAGGGGCTCGAGGGGTGCCTGAGCCCCTCTGGGAGCTGGGCCCACCGGGGGACTTGGCACTTAGCAGGCGGAGTCACAGAGGAGCCCTGGACACCTGCGGTCAGCGACCGACAGCCACCCGCGCGATGGGCGCCATGCTGCCGGCCCGAGCCGCGTCACCCCTTGGGGCCATGGCGGTGGCTGAAGGTGGCCCATCCCAGTTGACTCCCCTCTTGGGCAACTCCCGCCCTGGCCCAGCTGCCTCCACCTGGCAACTCCGCCACGGGCCTCCAAGGAGAAGCTGGCGCCAGGGCAGCAAAGGGCAGACACTCTCCCCCCAGAAGACCTGCCCCCGCACCCCGGGAACAGGCTCCACAGGATGCCATGCGGGGGAGCTTGGAAACCTTCCGGGAAGGGCACAGCCCTGGCACCAGGCCCGCCGGGAAGGAGGTGAGCTGGGTCTGCCACTGTGTCTGCCGCTCACCTGACTCGCGCCCACGGCGGCGGAGCACCAATGGGGTGTGCGTGGGTGCAGACAGGAGGCGCGCTCCGTGGCGCCAGGAGCCGGGGGGGAAGGGCGGCGGCCGGGGAGTGGCAACAGGTCGCCGGTCAGCTCAGAGGCACACGCCGGAGGCCGCGGTGCAAAGGACCCACCCGCGAGCGTGGACGGGAGGCTGAAGGCTCAGCCGCCTTAGCCAGGCCGGAAGCCCCCACCTGCCCTGGTCCTGCTCACCACCCTTAGCCAGGAGGGGCCGAACAGGCCTTGCTCCCCGCTCGTCCCGCGCCCACCCCGCAGGCTCTCGTAGGCATAGCCCCGGGGGGTCCTGGGCTGCACAGCGGCTTGCGATGGTCTCACTGTGTCATGATTTAGAGGCCCTTTAAAACCGACCCATCTGTACATTCAGACCGCCCATAAAACAAAGGAGTGTCTGTGGCTGTGCGCCGTCTATTAGCTAGACGCCGGCCCCCACCCCACCGCCTCCCCCATGTCCCGCCGGACACGCAGCCGGGTGAGGGACGGCATGATGAGCAAGGCCGGGTGGGGCTGGGGCAGGGGTCTGCGCGGGGCAGGTGCCTCTGTCCTGGCCGAGGCGGGGCCCAGGCCCCAGGGGCCACGGCAGAGCCCCTCCCTCCCTCAGTCGTAAAGTGGGTCTCGCTCCCACTCCCTTTTCCCCTCCCGGACTCGCCGCCTGGCCAGATTCCACAGGGGTGCCATTTCCCCCCCGTTGCCTCCCGCACCCCGATTTTACTTGCTGCCCCAGTCCAGCACGGCCTCTGCTTCATGCAGCCCAGCCCCCCAAGCCCTCCTTTCCGTGGGCCTTGGGGTTCTTCCCACACCCAAACCACACCGGCACGGGTCAACCCCAAACTCAAACCCCACCCTGGCGTCCTGCCCGAGGGGACGAGTCCAGGGCCCGGGTCCCGCGTCCAGGACTGGGAGCGTTTGCGCCACGGGGCACCCTCAGCGAGGGTCCAGGGGCACCCCCATCTTTCATCTTTGTGCAAAGGGGTGTAAGGTTCGTGCCACACCAGCTTTAAAAATACCCCAGGACACAATCCACGGGGTAAGAGTGATGGCCACGTGGTCAGAGCCGGACTATAAATAACCAGCAAATCACTTCCCAGAGCTGCGGCCCCCTCCCCAGCACCAAGAACCTTTCTGAGGAAATCAAAGTGAACACAACTGTTACCAAGTCACTACTAAAATATTTACCAGCCTGGCCAAGTGCCGAAGGTGCTTGGCACCGAGTGTTTGCTTATTTACAAGGCTGATTTAAAGGGTAGAAAGCAAAATAAGGTAACCCGAGCGATTCAGGCGAGGGGGCCAGGTGGTACCTCCCAGCTGTCAGCTGTCCCGGGCGCACCGGAGCCGAAACAGCCCTGGTAGAGATCACCCCAAAACGGGCTAGGAAAGCCAACACACAGGAGCCTCGGTGGCGAGGACAGAGGGGTCTGCCTGGCCAGGGCGAGGCCCTTCTCCCTTTGCCGGAACCCCCGGGCCCCGCACCAGCCTCAGCAGTCCCTGGTCTTTGGCACCCTCACTTTGGGCGCAATGGGGGGGGGGGGCAGGGGCGCGGCTCTATCCAAAGGCAGGGGTCCCTGACTTGGAGAGGGGAGGCGCAGAGGACGGCGGGCCCTGGATGGCATGAGGGGGGCAGGGGCCTGAGGAAGAGGACGCACTCCAAGTGTTCTCTTCTTCCTGTTCCTTTCTTTGAAGTTCCCTTGTGGTTTGAATTTAATTTTGATTTTCTCAACTTTAGCAGATTGAAGTTGAAATAACCTACAAATTACTTAATGTGTTGTAAATCTGGGGGAATTCAGGAGTAATGGGGACCACATGTTGGCCAGGAGGAGGCCCAGAGAGGGCTGGGGAAGGCGGTCCCTGCAGACACGCAGGTGGTTACCCCAGGCGGGGACACTGGCCGCCCGGGCTCCCCTGGAAGGAGGGGGCTCGGCTCCCCAGGGGTGTGAGTCAGATTCCCGAGCTGGCCGGGGAGCCCTGGATGAACGCGGCGAGAACGTGTTAAGACCACGGAGTGACCGAGCCGTCGCCTGGGGCGGCCTGGTGACCGTAGACAGGGGGCAGCCAAGTCGGCCGTGTGCCAGGCGGAGCCAGGCCCCCTCGGCCACGCCGGTGCCGCTGGCCCGCGCCCCTCCTGGCCACCGGCTGCGTGTGTGCTGTCAGCTGAGCTCCCCTCCCGCTCCCCCTCCCGCTCCCTCTTCAGCAGATTTCTCTCAAGTACTAAGCCATATGGTTCCAGTTAAGCTCCATATTTTTCCTTGTCGATTGAAGAGACACACTTTCCTCTTTGCCAGACAGTTTGCAGATTGCTCTGTTGGCTCAATTTCTTATTGGATTTCTCAAAAAACCTGACATTTTAAATTAATTTACAGCCACAACAAAAAGAGTTCAGAATTTTAATGGTGTTGTAAGTAATTTTTAGGTAATCCACTCCAGATTTTGATATTAACCTTTGAAACTGGAGTTCATTCAGCTACTATGTTACAATACCCAGTCAGATCCCAGGCCTGGGGGAGTCCAGGCTGGGGTGGGAGGTAGAAGCTGGGTTCTGGGGAGCCCTTTCTGCTAGGAAACCCCAGTGGGGTGGTGCCGGGGGAATCCTCGACCCGCGAGTGACAGAGGGAAGAGGGGGCGGGGAAGGATGGCCAGGGCCGTCAGACAGCAGGGCAGGTGCTGGACACTGAAGGGGGTAGGGGGCTCTCAATATTCTAGAAGGACAGGCCAGGCTCAGCAGGGGCAGCATCCCCAGGGTCCCTCCGCAGAAGTGGGGGGCTCAGGCATGCGTGAGGCACCACCTCAGTGCACCAGGAAATAATAATGATAATAGTACTAACAATGATGACAGCTGACTGCTGTACGCCAGGCGGAGTATGAAGTATTTCACCTACGTTATCTCGTCGACGCCTCAAAGCCACCTATTTGCTGGCTACTAGGCTACTGCTGTGACCACCACTGTGGCTGCCACTCACTGAATGTTCACGAGGGCTCACGGCGGCCCGGGCAGGCAGCCCGAGCCGTGCGCACACTACGTCGTTAACTGTCACGGCCCCCCAGAAGAGAGCGAGTCCCTTCACAGCCTCGTTTTACTGGGCAGCAAACGAGGCTGGGGAAAATGAAGCCGGTCTCCCCGTTTGGCGGCCCCTGACCCACAGCTGGGGTTCTGGGGCGCCAGCTTCCCGCTCACCCCGCACCTCCCTCCTTCCTCAGGAGTTACCAGCATTGTGGTCCTGGGGGCTGGAGCCCCAGGGAGGTGGCAGGAGGAGCGGCCGCCTCGGCAGCCAGGAGGGCCTGCGAGGATGCCACCTCTCCCGTCTGTGTTGCCTTGGGCTCGGCCGAAGGCCGCACGCCAATCCGGACAGAGGAAACTCCGGGCGTGGGGAGCGGGGCCCTCGCCAGCGTCTTTACTAGGCTCTGGCAACGAGCGGCCCCTGCCTGGGTACGGTGCCAGCTTACTACACCAGCAGATTGTCAGCATTCCTTTCCTGCAGGAGCTTCCCGGGGCACCCGGGGAAGCAGAGGCAAAGATGGGCCCCGGCCAAGCCCGTGCTGGGCTCTGGAGGGTCCTCGGTCCAGCCGTGCCCCTGGCTCTGCAGGGGCCAGAGAGGCTGGCCAGGGGCTACCCTGAAACCTTCCTCCTCAGCTTACTCCCCATCTTAGGAGAGCACAGCTCGGGGTGACTCAGCTCCTGCCAAGCCCCCAAGATGCCATGTCACTAGCACCTGTCCCCACCGCCGAAGCCAGGACCAAGGAGCGTTGCTGGCCGGGAGGGCGACCAGGAAGGTTCTCACTTTCCCACTGTGGAAGCTACCAGGGTCCCAGTGCGAGGGTTGAGGGGAGCTGTGGGTCCCACGCCTGCAAGGGAGGGCGGACTGGAAAGAGTTGGAAGGCGGGAAAAGCGAGAGGGCTCCTGGGGAACTGGGCAGAGCAGGTGGTGACCGGCGGCAGTGCCAGCCGGGAGGAGCTGGGTGCCTGAGGGCCACAGAGCACACAACCCAGCCGTCCCAGCCCAGCCCTGCCCCCCCCCCATTCATGTGGGAAGGGGTCCTGGCCAGGCTACCTGCCTGTCCATCCATTCACAATTTCTGCTCTTTGCTGCTTTGGGTGCCAGGTTTGCCCAAGGCCTTGAAGTCCATGGGAAAAAACAAAACAAAACCACCATCTAGCCTTCCAGAAACTCGGACTTGAGGATCTCAACTCCTTTCTCCCCAGGGACGTGGGGACTCGGCAGGGCCAAGAGGGCCAACGCAAGTGGTGGCCCTTCTCTGAAAGGCTCTGCTCTCTGGAGGGCTCCTCCCCAAGGTGGTGGGGGCAGGACAGTAACTGCCCTCAGTACTTTCACAGAGGACGGAGCCCTGGGCTTCCTGGCGGCTGCAGCCTGAGAAACGAAGGCCCCGGAGCGTGGCAAGCACGGCCTCCACCTCCTTTCTGCTTGGAGCTGTCAGCAGGGCCAGGCAGCAGCTGCCAGGCTGCCCACCGCCCGTGCCCAGACTGTGCAGACCTGGGAACCTGTGGAGCCTCTGGCCGGCATCCAGACAGCATGTATGAGTGTCAGGGGGTGAGAATTCAGGCTTCCCATGCCCCCGGCACGGTGCCAACACGTGGAGGGTTGAACTCACCCCTGGCGGGATGCCACGTGCCCAGGGAGTGGGCATCTGCTGGCATCGGAGGCAGAGCCGGGGTCCTACCTCCGCCCATCGCTCTGGGCTTCCCCGGCCACGTCACCAGGGCAGGTCGCTCCTCCCCTGTATGGCACCGAGTTGGGGGGCCCTCAGATGTCCCCCTGGCGCCATGCCTGCCACATACCGTGGGCCATCCCCATTGGCACTGGGCCGCCCATGGAAGGACTCAGATGCCGCTGGCCTGCAGCCAGGCACGGGTGGCTCTCCCCGCTGGCCGGGGGCCATGCACCGGGCATCTCTGGGTTTGGGTCCCTGGTGCCATCCTTTCAGGCCCACAGTTCCCCTCTTGCCCACCCTGACCAGCACCACGTCGGCCACGGGAAGTGCCAGCAGCCCTGGGCAGGGGAGTCCTGAGGACCGACGGCGTGCAGACCTGAGACCAGACGCCCTTCCCTGCCCCGCACGGGGATGGCCTGTCCTACTGATTAAATCTTCACTTGTGTTCCAATCGAGGGAGCAAACCCCAGAAACTTTGTGAACTGTCTCCCTCCCCAGTTGCCCACTGGCCTCTGGCTCTCTTTCCAAGTCTTTCTTTCTTGGCTTTTTTTTTTTTATTATTATTATTTTATTTTTATTTCCCCCTCTTGGTCAGGTTAAAGCGCTCCTGAGGGGTGATTGACGGGGGTTGCCATGGAGACCCTGGCTTGAAAAAAAGCCTCGTTAGTTGCCAACTCTGTGTGTTGTTGTTTTACAACTGTGACCGACCGTGGCATGAGAGGGGGCCAGCTGGGGGCCGGGCAGCACAAAGGGGAATGGCTTTTTAATGGAGTGCCTGGCCGGCGCTTGAGGACTCAATAAAGAGTTGCTGGCGAGTCCCCTTGCTGGGCCCGGCCCAGCACACGGGCCGGAGGCCCTTTGTTCCCCAGGAGCTGGGATGGGAAAGTCGGGGAAACCAGCCGCTGAGAGGTGAAAGCAAGAGGCCGTCCCCCACCGCTCGCTGGACAGCTATTTTCTCTCACTCTCAGGGTGCCCGGATCGAGGGGGGAAGCCCAGTGTCTCGGACAGGCTGCCGTCAGTGGGAGGCTGCCGGAGGCAGCTGGGGGAAGCGAGAGAGGAGGGGCCGGTGCGGGCCTGCCTCTGGCCCGGCCCCATGCCTTGGTGTGAAGGCAGGTGGCCGATGGGAAAAGGCCGCTGGGCGGGGGCCAGGAGAGCCCAGGCCCAGGACAGGCCTGCACCCTGGATGCCAGGGCCTGGGGAGGGGCTCTGCGGGAGCCAAGACTTGCGGGGGTCACTGTTGCCAGTGGCAGCAGGATGCTGGTGTCCAGACAGCGGCTGCAGGGAGGACCCTGTGTCTTCCCTGCCCCAGTCACCCCATAGGGATCCCCTGCTGTCTCTTCCCACAGCAGCTCCAGATATATATACATGGGGGAGGGGCAGGCTTAAGGTACTGGTTCTCAAAGTCAGGCCTACAGGCCTTTGGGGGTTCCTGAGGCGATCTGCCTATTGCGGTGATATTGGCACTGAGGGGGCACAGCCGCGGCAGGTACCAGGGCCAGGGCCTGGCACGGATCACAGCAGCTCACCTGCGGGCACTGTGGTATCCACCACTCAGCACTTTCAGTTGGAAAAAAAAAAAAAAAGCCATGTTCAGTCTAAGAAGGCCCTTGATGAAGCTAGGAAATGGGTGATCTCATGAAATCTTGACCCTGAGCACATGCCTCTTCACCACTCTAAAGCACTGCGCCCGCTGCTCACCCCAGGGCGTGCCTGGCGGCATCCCACGGAGCCCCGTGGGATGTGTGAGAGGCAAGTGTGATTGTTCAGATTTGAGGGTCTGGTAGACCCTGAAAAGTGGACAAAGTAACTTTCTCAAAAGTGGACCAAGCAAGACTGTTGCTTCACCAGAGAGAGAGGGGCCTGACGATATTTGTGGCCAATGATAAAATCTGGGCTTTCGAGCATAAATGAGACTTTGTGAAAAATATCTGCCGCGAGACTTTGACAGTGTCCTAAAGTCAGCGCCTCCTCCGGCCAGGCCTGGGAGGAGACTCACGAATGCCATTTTCTCTTTCACGGTCCCATCGTGAGATGTGTCGGCAGGTCTCGCGAGCCCCCGCGGCCCGTGCGAGGTCAGAGGGCATCTAGAGGGGATTCACTGTCTCCAAGCCCAAGGTGGACCCGGGGTGTCCCTGGAACAGGACAGACTCCACTGGTTCCCGGCCCACGTGGCCGCCGACCCTTGAGAAAGCAGCCTCAGCGAGTTAGCGCAGTATCAGAGCAGCCGCCCTGGCCCCCAGGCCCACTCGGGGCTCTCACCCATGGCCGGACAACACCATGGGGGATCGGCCCATGGACAGGGTGCTGACAGCAGCCGTGCTATGAAGCTAGACCCTAGAGAAACCTCCCAGTGGGAGGCGACACTACTCTCCTCCCTAAGATCTTGTTCTGGAAATTGATTGTTCGTCTCCGAAATGTTCTTTTTTTTTTTTTTTTAAATTTATTTATTTATGCACACAAGAGCAGGGGCACAGGCCAGAGATGCAGGGGTGGGGAGGGGTGAGAGGCTCCACCAGAGACAGAGCCGGGAGCAGAACAGGCAGACTGACTGAAGTACACTGCTGAGGGGAGCAGCGGGCGAGACAGGAGAGGTCTGCTGTGCCATGTGGGTTGCTCCCTGGCTGGCCGGGGATTGAACTCATGCTGCAGAGGATGAGGATTGCTTCATAGTGTGGTGCTTAACCCCTTGCGCCACCAGGGAGGCCCTGAAATATGTTCTTTTTTTAAAACATTTATTTATTTATTTATTTATTTATTTATTTATTTATTTATTTATTTATACAAGCACTGGGTACAGTCAGAAGCGCGGGAGGGTGAGAGAATTCACCAGAGCCAGAGCGGGGAGCAGAGCAGGCAGAAGGACCAAAGGACACTGCTGAGGGGAGCAGCGGGCGGCAGGAGAGGTCTGCGTGCCATGTGGGACCCTCCTCCGGTGGCCGGGGAGCAGCCGGGGATCAAGCCGGCGCTGCAGAGGCCGCAGGCAGCTTCTCAACCCAGCGCTCAACCGCTGCACCACCGGGGAGGCCCCCCTGAAATATGTTCTTAATGTTAACATGTACGGTTTCTGAAAAGTACATCTCTTGGCTTTAATTTCTACTATGGCAAACATCGACAGCTCCAAGCCACATGCGCCAGCGCTCTCTGGGATCCTCGGTGCTGTATGAGCGTGGAGGGGGTCCTGACACCAGCACAGTGAGAACCACTGGCTTAGGGCGGTGGGAACAGAGAGAGATGGGCAGAGAAGATGAGCTGTGGTAGCTGTGGGCCGGAGCTCCCTCGGGGGTGCTTCTCTGGCCCCACCATTGGCTTTGGACTTGGTGGGGCCCTGCCTGACCAGCACTCCCAGGGTGTTGAAGGGGGACTGTCCATGACCGCCTTGGGGAGAGATCCAGCCTTGGTGGGACGGAATGCTGGGGGTGCAAAGGCTCTGTGGGGTGGGACCATACTCTGGGGTATTATTAAAAGAACCACCCGGGGCCCAAGAGAGCAGAGAGAGTGAGGAAGTACCACTTGCAGCGAGGCTCAAGCAGGGGCGGCCTGCAGGGGCAGCAGTCGGAGGATGGGGGGTCAGGCAACGCGGCCCTGGGCCCCAGGCCCCATCAGAATGTTACGAGGAGCTGCTGGAGGGGGTGCCCAAGAATTTAGAGCTGAACAGGGATTCTTGCCACCAGTGTGCAATTCGCAGGCTGCCCTGGGCCCCTTCCCAGGGACGTGCTAATTATCTTCCCCCACTGGTCCCCGTGGGTACGCAGGCTGGGAATGAGCAAAAGCGGCTCCAGTTCACTTTGCTCCCTTCTGCTTGGGAAAATCAACCGTCCTTGGCCCCAAGCATGGCCCTGATGCAGAGATGTGGAATTTTCCAGGAAAACTTCAAAATCATCACTGGGAGGGCAAGACATTTGAAAGCAGATCTTGGGAGGTGAAGAAAGGAAAGGGGAGGCCGGCTTTCCCAGGGGTACCCACGGCGCGGGGGTTGGGGTGGGAAAGCCGATGTGTTTTCATGTCACACACACAGCGCAGTCCCAGGACAGCACCCAAGCTTGACCTGGGGTCCCTGGTTCCTCCTGGGACTTGAAGCAGGAGCCCTGGCATCTTGCTGAGAGAGGCATCTAAGAGGGAGCCTGAGACTCTAAAACTAACCAATGTCTGCGTCCAGAGTCCCTGACACCCGATACCCTGGGCGAGGCTGGGGGTGCAGCACCTTACTAGACACGCCTGCACACCTATCAGTCCCTTTGACTACACTGAAAGCTGTCTGCGGGCCCTGTAGCACATTTCATGCCAGGGCTCCATCAGGGAGAAGGGTAGAAGGACTTTCAGTCTCCCAGGTCCCAGCTCTCAGCAAAGTAATCAGGCAAATACATCTCAATGGGACGGGCACTATGAAGGTGATACTGTGGAAACGCAGGGAGAGATCACTACGTTGGGCTTGAGAAATCCAGGAAGGCTTTTGGGAGGAGGTGGCATCTTTGCTCAGAAGAGACAGTGCAGTGTAGACAGTAGGAACCTGTGGTCTGGGGACAGACAAGTTTGAATCCTGCTTCTTAGCTCTGTGCTCCCAAGTCCTAGTCCCTTCCTCCGTAAATCAGAGAAGGTATTAGTACCTGCCTCATAAACTTGCTGAGGAATTAGATGAGATAAAGTAAGTAAAGAGGGCTTGAAAGACAACGGGGCTTGAAAGAATCTAAGCACTCAATAAATGTTAACTGTTAAATTTATAACCATGCAAAGTCCCGTTCTTACCCCCAAATGGCCCACTCCGGCCAGACCCCCAGAATGGCCCACGGCAGGTGAGCTGCCGGCCTAAAGCAGGAGTGCGGAGGGACTCCCAGTCCTAACAGCCTCGGCCTCATCCTTTCCGCACAGGACAGGTACGCGGAGGGTGGGAGGGGACAGTCCCAGGGCCCCGTCCAGCAGGTGACGGGCAGAGGTGCCGGCCACCCACCTCTCCTGAGCCTGTGTTGTGCTGAGCCTGACTCTGCCGCTCTTGAGCCGTGTGTCTTCCGGCACAGCAACTACAAGTCACCTGCCTGGGAAGAAGCAGGGAAAAAAATCCCACGGCCATGCCCTCCCCTGGAAAAAAAAAAAATTCTAGGAAACAAAATACAACGACATCTTTTTATTTTGTTTTTTTCGGTAATTATACTAAAGATGAAAAACTCATAATAAACATCTCCCAGTCCCCACCTGCTAACAGTAATTATAATAGACTCAACAATAAATGGTAAAGCAGGGCAGAGCTGCATCTCGGGAATTCTCTAGGGCATGTGGATTAGCTCGGAAAGCCTGAATGATTAAAATACACTAATTAAAATTTTGTGTTCCTTGGTAACTCGTCTGCCTGGGCCCCTGGTGTTGGCAAAATGGGAATTAACGTGACAAAAGCAACACAGAGGGTTTTTGTTTTAAATAAAGAAAAAAAGAGAGAGAGAGAGAGAGGGAGAAGAGAAGATCTATATAAACAAGTTAGACACCAGGAGGAGAGAAAGAGGAGGTGGTTTTCTCTCTTCTTTCTAAGTGCATCACCAAAATGTTTGGGACAGGAGAGTGTGAGGGGCAGGGTCCAGGCCCCGGAGGGGAATCCCTCTGCCTGCTTGGGGGTCCTGTGGGGAGCACCAGGGAGCATGTGTCCAGGGGTCACTGCTTAAAAATCATTACTGGAGAGGACAGGGTGGGAGGGAGGGAGGTGGGGGCAGCAGGAGCCCACCCGGCCGGCTTTCCAACGGCATTCCTGTAGGGCGGGCCACGTACCCCCAACTCCCCGCCCCGTGGCCAGCGGGACCCTGGGAGGACGCAAGGGAGCTTCTACCCCATTGCAGTTGCACAAAAGAAATTGAACACTTTTGAGTTGCCCTTAGCAACCTAATTGCATCAGTACATTGCACACAGGAGCCAAAGTAACTGAATTTTGATGAAAAGACGGCGGTAATTTACGGCATCACAAAATTAGTTGTCATGGCGACGGGTTAATTACATCTCAAATTAACAATGCAAGTGTGGTGAAATTAAATATAAATCATATTTTCTGCATAAATTATAGGGGTTGATTAGACCGGGGCTCTGGGAGAGGGAAAGGTTGAGCCGCCACGGGCCCCAAGCTGCATTCTGAGCTGACGAGAGAGGCGCCTGCAAACGCGGGCGCGGATGGGGAGCTCTTGGAGGGGACGGGGGACCAGCAGAGTCAGGCGCCAGGGCTGCCGGGGCTGCCTCCCTCTGCTCCCGCTGCCACTCGCAGGCTCAGCCAGCTCCACGCAGCGCCGCCAGGGCTGTCCCCAAAGTTTGCTTCTGTTTGGATCAAACTTTGGCTGGGGGAGGGGTAGGCCGGCAAGGAGGAGGGATGGGTGGTGCCTGCGAGCTGAGTGAGGGCCACCGAGTTCCACCAGCACCACCCCGAACATGGTGCCGGTGTCTGAGCCCTGAGCCCCAGAGAACCACCGCAGATGGCCAGCCTGACCTCGCGCTCTGCAGTTAAACGGGGTCAGATGGTTTCGAGTCACAGGCCTCTCCTGTGCACCTGACAGCCGGCAGTGTGTGGCCAGGGCTGCGCCAAGTGAGCAGCGTGCCCTGTGGGTGCCCGCATATGTGGAGGCAGCAGCTAAGGCCACACGCCACCCCGGCACATCTGGCTGAAGAATGTGCTTGTGCTGTGGGGCCACGACACTGTCGACGCTCTGCCTTCCCAGGGGCTCCCTTGAGTGGGGAAGAACTGCAGAGAGTTATAGGCAGAGGGGACCCCAAAGATCGAGGTGCCTGTGCCCCTTGGAGCCCTGCCTATGCATACACTGCCCACAGCACGTGTACCTGCTGGGAGGTGGGCGGGACCCCAAGTGCCCACTCCCCGCCCCGCCCACCTGTCGCTCATGGGCAGCACTGGCACACGTCACGGGCTTGCCACCCAGCTTTCCTGGCCTGATTTTAGCTGGGTCTCTGGGAACTCCCAGGCAGGCCGCCTCACCAGACCAACAGACGCTTCCGAGTCGCGCCTCCCTCCTCCTTGGCCTGTTTCTTGGGCTGTGGGAAGCACATTGGCTCAGGAAAGAAAGCCCCCTTTGCCACCTGGACAAAGGTCTAGCAGTCGACAAAACAGGATTTCCAAACTTCAGCCAATCATCGGAGAAGCTCCTTAAACCTGGAGAATCCTCAGGGCCCCGCTCCAGAGCTCCTGGTACCAGAGCCTGGGGCAGCCTGAAAGCTGCGTGTGGAGCCTGCTCCACCAGGAACTCGGATGGGGGTGTCTAGGCCCACGGGAAGAAGCACTGAGACATGGTCATCAACCTCAGTTTGCAGAGGAGGAAACTGAGTCCTAGCGGAGCTGCGTGCTAAGACCGGTGGGCTGAGATTTAAACCCACCTGAGTCTACAAGGCCCTCTCTGGAGGTGTTGCCACGTGGAAGGCACCCCACTTGGCCGAGCCACGTGGGGAATAGAGGGATGGACCACCGCATGTCCTTGAGGTGCACACAGTCTGGGCGTGCTGAGGATGGAGCCAACAGCCCAGCCCCAGCCGCACCCCACCCCAGCCCAGCCCAGCCCAGCCCAGCCCCACCCCAGGGGTACAATTCATCACTAAAGGACAGGGATGTGGGAGCACCAGAGCCAGGGTGGGGGTACAAAGGGAAGCAGGGACCAACTTGTGCTGGATGTTCTGGGCCAGGTGAGAGGTGCCTGGGTTGGGCTGAGTGGCCAATGAGGCTGTGCCACACTCCACCTGGCCCAGGTGGGAGGAATTTCCTGAAAGGCTTGGGCAGAGATGGGCGAAGGAAGGAAGAGAGGCCCTTGGCGGTCCCCCTGACCACGGATGTGCATGTGCAGCTTATGAATATTTCAGTGGCCATTTATTTATCCCTGCACTATCCAGCTGCTGGGGCCACAGACCCAAGGTGGATAAATATAGCCACGGGGCGATCAATGAGGCATCCGCTCCCCCCAGCCACATCCATTAGGCCCCTCGTTCCCACAACCTGCTGGCTGGGCACCTTGTCCTGCTCAATTGGTTTCCGATTTTCATTAGCGGTGGAGGCACAGCCCTGCTCCAAGCTGGGCGTCCCCCTCATTCTGCTGGGCCCTCCCCAGCCCAGGCTGGGCATGGAGCCCGACATTGGAGGCTGCCGACCGTCTGGAGGGGCCTTTCAGAGAGCCCGGCCCACCGGAGCAGGAGTGGGGAGGGTGCGAGGTGGAGGCCAGACATCATTTCCCTGGCTACCCTGAGGAACAGAGCGGGGGGCTCCCCTAGGGCTCTTCCACCTACCCCAGGCCCAGTCTGTTGGCCCACCCAGTAACAGAGGCTGGGGTTCTCATTTGCTCGCCCTGAAACTGCTGAGGGCCTCCACTTGCACACTTGGAAGATGGATGTTGAGGGGAAGACTGTGGCTGTAGGTGTTGGGGTTCTCTGAGCTGCCACAGGGGACTGCTGGCCCCACCTGCCCTCACCATTTCCCTGGGCTGGAAGGACACTTAGGCCGCCCTGAGGGCCTGTCCTCTGGTGCCAGGCCTGGCTCCACCTTGCCATCCAAAGGAACAAGGGTGGGCTCATGTACTGGACGAGGGTCTCGGATCAGACCAGAGGGTCCTGGCCAGGTGAGGACCCTCTCAAGAAGGCTGGGGCCTAGCACCTGGGGCGCTGCCTCAGCCCCGCCGTGTCCACCAACAGTTACCGAACCATGTGCCAGGCCTTGTCCTGGGGGAGCAGCTGCCAACAAGGCAGACTTGGCTGGGTGGGAGTGGGGCAGTAGTAGGGGTGGGACAGACACACAGTCAAGTAAAGAAACAACTAACGAGTCCTGTGAGGACAATACAACAAGGAGAGTGAGGGAGCGACACAGGAGGGAGGTGGGGCCACCTCTGAGGAGGTGACATTGGAATCAGAATGTGAAAGGGAACATGGCAGCTTGGGCTTTGGGTTGAGGAAGGTGGGAAGGTAGCCGAGGAAGACCTCAGTCTCAAGGAACCGACCTGGTGGAAAATGCTAGAGGGGTGAAGAGCACCCCTCCCACCCCGCCTTTGGTGCCAGGCAGCTAAAGGCCCCAGTCAGTGGCTGGCAGGATGGATGCCCCTTTGCAGGCAGAGAGGGAGCCCCGGGGCCAGGAGGAAAGTAGCAGAGAGGGAAGGACAATGGTCAGAGAGAGCCGGGGTGAGGCCATCTGCCTGGTGACTGTGAATACAGGGCCCCCCCTGGAGCCACGGCCAGGACAGAGGACACCCAGAGGCCTCGGGGGTCTCCTGGTCTGGGAGGCTGCAGGGCCCTGGGGTGGCCAAGGGCCAGGCCATCCGCAGCCCCCGACTGCCTGAGTGGGCCCTGAAGACCCGGGGCCGGTCCCTCCCGCCCATCCCCAGCCAGGACACGGAGGGCAGGTGGGAGTTCAGAGAAGAAGATAGAGCATAAATCCCAGGGGGAGACAGAGAGGGAGGCAGGCCTGTGCCTTTAAAAGAATTTTCATTTAAAGGCTCTTCTCTCTTCCACCATTTCAGTGATCTATATGCAAATATGCTAATGCATGCAAATTAAGACACCACTTTTAGTCCCAATTTAATAGAAAGCATTAAAATACCATTTTTTTTTCCAAAAAACTCCATATGCATGAAGGAAGGATTTTTTTTTTTTTTTTTTTTTACTTTTCACTAAAGTCACATTCCAGCAGCAATTTTATGCTGTCAAAATGTTCTCAACTAGGGGAGATTTGACTGGCTTCTCCGAGAGCCAGTCACAGGAAGCTGGGGCCTCGCTCCTTGTTAGTTATTCTTTCTTTTTTCAATCGGGGCAGGGGGCAGAAAAGAAAGAAAGAAATAACAAAAAGCCCGAGAGCCTCTGGAAGCCTCGCTGCGGATGTCCAGGCCTGGGCGCTGGCCCCTCCGAGAAAAGTGTGTTTCTCGACATACAGCCCTGATGATGCACACGTACTGTCTGTATGTGTGTTTGCGTGTGTGTGTGTGTGTCTCCTGTTTTTGGGGTACAGGGTACAGGGCAGATAGAGCTCTGGGTGCCACTCTGCCAGCGCCTTGGCGGAATGTCCTCCCCAGGGCCCACGCCCACCACGGCCGCCTGGGGAGGGCAGTGCCCCCCTCCATGAGGACGAGGAGGCACGGTGGGGGAGGGGCCCGGGGCGTGGCCTGTGACGTGGTGGCTCAGCTGTCCAGCTGCACATGGAGGGCTGTTTCCACTCCACTGCAAACTGGGTAATCAAACTTGGCCACTGTCACGTGGGTAACAGACTTTCTTTCCCAAAGACCGCCCGCCCCAGCCTGCTTCCCTCTCTCCCAGCCCTGCTGGCCACTTGCCTCCCACAGACCCTTGGGAAGACTTCGAATCTTTGATCTGAGAGGCCTCTGTCCAAATGACCCATTGGGGCACAGACCTGGGCAGCCCCAGCCCCGGGGCAGCTGTGTGGCATCCCTCTGGCTCTCGGGGGCCTGTCTCTGGAGTGCCGTTTAGCACCTCCGGGGTGCTGAGGACACCTGGGCAAGCACTTGCCGCTCCTTCCCGCCTAGAGCTAGGCAGAGCCCGACCTCTGGTTCCGGCCAGCTTCTGCCTGCCAGGCTGGCACGCAACCATTTGGGTATCAAGGGGCTCCTGCGGCCCCCACCTAGAGGTGCCCTCCGTGGCCAGCTCTCACTCTGGTGTCACTGCGAGTCCTTGTCCCAGAGTTGGCATGGGCAGTGCCCACCATCACCTCACGTGGCAGGGCACTCCCCAGGAGTGTGCCACGCTGTGGGGTCATGTACCTTCCTCAGTGACCCCACAGCGTAAGAAAGACCAATTCCAAGTTACAGCTACGGAGGAGAGAGGCTCAGGGAGGTGACCCGCTGTCCCCAGGCTCACAGAAATGACTGCAAGAAGGCAGAGCACAGCCAGCACATCCAGGACACTCCCGGGCACAGCTGGACGCCAAGGGGCCTGCCTCCTGCCCAGCCCTGCCCGTCCCAGGCAGGAACCCATCTGCCCCACGCGGGCTTCAGCTCCCCATCCGTATAATGGGAGAGGGGGGTCACGAGCAGCCGCTCCTTCTGGCTCCATCTGTTCAGGACTGTGGAACAGATGGAAGGGAAACAAGGGGGGGCCTCCCCAAGCCAGGGTGGAGGGGCAGACTGGCTCCCCAGGCCCTGAGGGCGACGGGTCAGGGGGTCAAGCAGAGCCCAGGGAAGGGGAAAAGGAGGGTCTAGTAGCCGAAGGGAAATTCCCAATCACGGGTAGGAGGTGCTAAGTGAAATCAGAGGGTTTTCAGGGGATGAGAGAGGAAGCCCCAGTCCAGGGAAGAGCAAAGTGCAGAGCCTGGTCCTGAGACAGATGCGGATGGGGACACCCCAGGCCCCACGGGGAGCTCAGCTTTGGGACATGGGAGGGGGGTCCCGCACACATTTCTCCAGCGAGAATGAAAGGCAGGAGGGGGAGCCGGCTGGCCGGCGTGACGGGGCCTGTCCAGCAGAGCTCCCGCTGGAAAACAAGAGATTTAGATATTTACGGGAAATACGTTCGTTGGTGCCAAGCCCCTGGTTTTACTGTCAGGGAAAAAACAAACCCAACCACCGAAACTCGTCCTCAACTGAGAATCCACGCGGAGGGAAACGATTTCCCCATCAAACCAGTTTTATTGGATATAAATATCTAATTATTTGTACCCGGCTCTGGAAGGCCAGACATCTTGCAGCTTTTATAACATGTGTAGGAGTCTCTGCAAACGACACGTTACCTGCATAGACGGACTCACACCTCAACAGACTTGATGTGCATTTCGTCAGAATTATTTTTTGCTAAGTGGGCAGTTTCGTTTCATGAACCTGGAAAAGGTCTAGATGTGGGTGCCTCTCGCCTCCTCTTTCTTGGGGGGCATTTTCTGAGGCCTGTGGTGCCCGAGCCAGAAAGATCAGGGGAGGGACCACCCTCCCCCACCGGGCCGACGCTGCACGCGGGTGCCTCCCCCAGGACACAGACTCCAGCGAGAGTATTGACTTTTCAAACACGAAGCACACGCTTCTGCTCCCTAGCAACCCGGGTGCAGCTTGCCACACACCCGGGGTGACCACAAAAGTGTGGGGAGAGGGGGCAGGGGGCGGGAGGGGGAGGGCAGAGGGGAAGTTGTCTCGAGGGGAATAGCGTGGATCAGCCTGTCATCTGGAGACCCATCTTCATGTAGAATTAATGCACTAAAGTTCTTTTGTTTTTCCTCTAAATGGTTTTAAAGAGACAGTCAATTCTCGCCTCGGACACGGGCTCGGTGTGCAGCTGGCCTGGCTCGGGGAAGCAACCCAGGCAGCCCAGGCTGGCCGGGCGGGTCCGTCACCGCCCGTCCCTGCCTGCCCACCTCCTGCCGCTGAGCGATCTCCCAACTGTCGCCGTGAAAGAAAGTTTAAAATCTCTGACTTCTCGACTCTCAACAGAAAGGAGCCCCGGCTGGGCAAGGAGAGGGCGGGAAGGCAGAGGGGGCGGGTGAGGACTGAAGATCTCTAAGCAAGGGACCTGGGGCGGCTCCCAGAGGTGGGGGGCTGACAGCACCTCCCCCCGCCCCAGGCAGTTCTACGACAGCGTCTGGTCCAATCTTCCCCAACAGGAGGCCCCCCGCCCCTGAAGCGGGACAGAGGCCAGAGGCTGGGGAAGGAGTTTGAGCAGGAATCAAAGCTTCCACAGGACCCTGGGGGGGCTCTCGGCCCTGGCAGCAGCCCCTTGAAGCCCAAGGCTGAAGGAACCTTTGGAGTTTGAGTGACATCTGGGGAGACTCCAGCCAGAGGCTGGCTGTCCACGCGGATGGCAAGAGCAAGCACGTGTCCACACACCCCCACACGGACCTCAGGGTTCACAGGGAAAGGGGTCCAACATTAACGCACGCCCTGGGCCTCGACGGAGAACCTTCTAAGGATGCCCACACCCCCCGCTTGGAGACCCGTACTCAGGGGGATGGGCTGGGGGCCGGGGGAACCGAGAACAAACAGCAGCAACAGGAACAGAGTTGAGCCATTTCAATTATTCATATGCCAGATGGATTCTTTTCCTGCCTTTTTTTTTTCTATAAAAATAAGGCGGGGGGAGCAGGTCTCCAAAATGGGGGGAAGACAGGGAAATGGGAGAGAAAGCAGAAAGCTGCCCCCCATTCATGCCCACCCCCACCCCGAGACCCAGGGTCGCCTGGCAGGAGGGCAGGGACCAGAGGTGTCATTTTGGTTCTCCCCGAGCAGAGAAGAAGCAAGGAAAATTCTTGGAGAAAGGGAGGGCGAGAGTCAGAGAGAGGGGAGGGGAGAGGGAGGCACGAACGTGGGGTGGGGGAGGCGGGCAGAAGAGGGTTCCGACCTTCTGTGAAGGATATAAAAAATCCAGCCGCCTCAGGGGACACCCAACTATCTAGCATATTGCTGTTAAAATGTCTGCAAAATTTAATACACTTGGCATGCCATCTAATCAGTCCTTGGAAACTCGGGCACTCTCTCCCTCCGATGCTCACACAGCTTCAGACCTTTGCCTATGGGATTCCAACCCCCACTCTGCCCCCCGATTTAAGATAAAGCTGCCCCCCCAAAAAAGCAACAGCTGTGGCTATTAGCACACATTTCATCCCGAAGCTTGCCCAAGGTCCAGAATCTAGAAGGATCACTAGGAAGCAGGTGGTACTGTGAGGAGAGTAGTGGGTGGGGCTTGGGAGGCAGGACTCTGGTCCCCAGACTTGGGGGGTTGCATTTGCAGGAGAAAGGGCACAGGCAGGCATGTCCTGAGGGGGCAACACAGTCCCAGATGGGCAGGCAAAGGCAGCTCGGTCCAGGAGCTGACGAGAACCATCCATCCCGACAGCTCTTACTTAGAAGCTGCCAGGAGCAGATGACGCCACCCCAGGTGGGGAGTGAGCATCATCAGCCCTGCCATCGTGGGGTCTTCCGTGACTGACCCCATAAGGTTCTGCAGCAACTCCAAGTCGCCAACCAGCTAGAAGTTTCTAGCTCAACCCAAGGAATGGCTGCCCGACCTTGCACAGGGATCAGCACCTGCACGACCTGGATATTGTGGCAGTCTACACCTGCAGCTTTGGCGTGACAGAAAGTTTCTGAGGGTCCCTAGGAGGGACTAGGAAGTTGGGTCCCCAAGACCTGCACCCCCCACTGCAAAGAAACAGAGTTCTGACCAAATCCTCTTGTTCTTTAAAAAAATTCCCCCACCTTTGACTGACTTAAAGTTTCAGGGTGACTTAAGTAGGCCTGGAGGGCCCTAAAAGGCTCAGGGAACCCCAGAAAGTCTACCAGGCCAAGACAGTGCTTCTTAGCAAGACGGGCTGGGGGGACTGGTCAGGAAAGAGTCACGGCGGCTGGGGAAACAGGGCAGAGGGAATCCCCATCTCACCTCCCTGATACCACCCAGGTAGGAATGGAGGGGAGTAGAGAGGGGGTACAGGCCAGCTTCCTGGGCAGCGGTCGCCCTGGGCCTTGTGCTCAGAAGGACACATGCTTGGCTTAACGCCTGGACGAGGCTGTCAAGAAACTCATGACTGTTTCGGGACAAGGGGCCCCGCAACTTCACTTTGCACTGGGCCCCGCAAATTATGCAGCTGGGCCCGGTGTGGGCTGTGGAAGATCAGAGGACCTGGGTTGAATTCCAAGGCTCTGTGCCCTGTAGGCCAAGTGACTCGGAGCAGCCATTAATCACCTCTGGTTGCGGGGGGCCCAGCTGTACAGTGGGGTGGGCACACCTGCTCAGAGGGCAGCCAGGGGCCGGCCAGCGGGGAGCAAGCTTTGGGAACACGGCTGCGGCCCCCATTCCAACTCGAGCGCCGTGCCCGAGAGGAGAAAGTGAGGGTCACGTAACTGGTGGCTTCCTCCCACCCGGGGGGACCCTGCCCTGGGGAGGCCAGAGGCTGCTCCCGGGGTGGAGGGAGCAGTGGGGACGCCTCTGGCAGGCGCTGGGGCCAGCCCACTGGCCCCATTCACAGGTGAGGAAACTGGGACAGTCCAGAGCACCTGCTTGTTGTCACAGTGCAGCCGCTGGGCAGGGCGAGGCTGGGGACACGCTGTTCCTGCCGTCCGGGCCCGGTCTTGGTCACAGGACATTTGAGATGGGATATGAAGGAGGCGGCGGCAGGACTTGGAACAGGGAGGAAGGAAAGGCCTCATGACAATCCATGGCATGTGTGCGCACGCACACACACACACGCACACACACTCACACACGCACACACACTCACGGCAAAATTAAAGCTGAGAACTTGGCCAAAAAGAAAAATCCTACCCCTGTTCCATCGAAACTTATTTTAGGGCAGGAGGTAATTGCCAAGGGCCCAAATAAAAAGCCAACCACAGACTGTAAACGGCGCCAAGTCTTTAATTACACCCCAAGAAAAAATAGTGGCGAAAAGAAAATGAAAGTAGGAGCAGCGCCCAGAGGAGGGGATGTGTGTTCCCCTCAAGTCCAGGGGCTGCAGACAAAGGCTGCCTGGGCACGTGGCGGGCACGGGGAGTGACCACTGAGCAGGCTGGCACTGCCCATGGTGGGGGTAGGCCCGGAGCCAAGACGGCACTTCTCACCCCAACCGGGGCCAGCCTGGGTCCTGGGCCCTTCTCCCAGGTGCCCCTGATTCCTGCCCTTGGAGGCTGGCCTGGTGCTGGCGCCACAGGTGAGCTGTCTGCCAGCACGGGAGGGCGGGAGCAGGCAAGGAGAATGGCTTCTGACCCACTGGAAGATCTGCCCATCTAGTCAAAGGCCCTGCTCCTTGGCCACTGACCATCCGCCCATTGGCCCTTCTCCCACTGCTGGGGCTGGGCCATGCCCCCAACCCTCTGTCTAGTCTCTTCTCCTGCGCCCTCGTGGAGTCGGTGATTCAGATCTTGTGGCAAAGATTCTCCCTCGTGGTCCCCCCTAAGCAGGACGCCCAGAAAGCCTCGAGGTGACCATGGCAGGGATGGAACCAGGTGTCACTGTGCTTCGCTCTAGGGCAAGGGGAGTGCACAGGCTCTTGACCCCAAGAGACACCAGCAGCTTCCTGGCACCCTCCCAAGCCCTGGCCCAGCCTCTCGCCCTTGGAGAACACAGGGAAGACAGGAGGGAACTGCTCTTTGGGAAGGTGGGGGTCTGCGGAGGAAGGGGGCCGGGGCCCACAGTCTCACCTCCCACATAAATAGATACAACGCAGGCGTCGACCACATCCCATGGCGGAGGTGTCCAGCTAAGGGACCAGGCCAGCACAGGCCAGACTGGGGCAGAGGCAATGGCTCCATCAATGGACCCCAAGGGCCACGCCCCACAAGGGCAGAGGAGAGCATGGCCCCAGACATCCCGGAAGAGGCCGGGGTCCCCAGACATCCCGGGAGAAGCCGGGCACAGGACCCTCCCCAGCCTGTCAGGCCAGGGACAGGAGCTGCCCCTAGCCTGCCTCTTCGGACCGGTGGGCTCACCACCAAGGCCAGCCCTGCACAAGTAGGTACATCCCCCGGAGCAAGAGGGAGCCCCTGCCTCACCGTCGGCAGGAGGCATCACATTGAAGGCCCCACCTCTACTCCCCGACAGGTCACAGCAGCCACCTGGAGCAGCCTGGAGACATCCACACCTGGCTCCCTTCTGCCCCTGCCCATCCAAGCCTCACCCAGCAGAAGGTGCCCCACAGACCCCAAGATGGCTTGTTCTCCTCTGACACCACTCCCCTGGCCAGCACGAGCCCCTCCCCACCCCCTGCCCGGTGCCCTGAGTCTTTATGCAGACCTAAGAGGCTCAGGGGCAGCAGCTACCCCGCATTCAGCATGGTAGGGTCCAGCCCTGTCCGGGCTCTGTGCACACACACCCCTGCAGAGAAGCCCCACGCACCCTGCACAGAGGCGGCCCAGGGCCGGGTCTGCGGAGCGACGCCTCTCCAGGAACTGGCGGCCTGACCGCGGTGCGGTGCGTGCCCCTGTTTCCAGCGCCGTTCTCCCGCGAGGTCACCATCCAACAGCGAGGTCACCATCCAACCGCAAGTTCCCGGCAGGCCCAGCAGGCCTCTCCCCGGTCACTCTGATCGCCTGTTTAATGCAGGGGTCTCATCACGGAAAGCAGGGGACCTCACAACTCCAGTCCCTGCCACCCACCGCACCGCCAGGCCTTCCAGGCCCGTGCCAGGCCTCCCCAGGAGGAGGAGTGAATGTGAAGCCCCCTCCCGAGGGCTCCCCTCCTGCTTGCTCCCCGGGGCTGGTCAGGCTCCTACGGGTCAGGGCACGATGTGGGATTCTGTGGGGGTGGGGAGTGCGATGGCTGCTGCTTCCCCATATCCTGCCCTGCTCGGGAGTGGGCTGGGATATGGCCCCCGGCAGAGGTAGCAGGAGCCCCACTAAGTCATGAGTTTCTGTCTGTCCCAAGTGCCCCAGATACAAGCAGATGGCCCTGGCCACACCCCTGGCCCAGCCCCCTTGGAGCACCAAGCAGCTTCCCCTCCATGCCCTTCCACATGGCCAAGCCCTAAGAGAGAGCCCCCTGCCCCTCCGCCAGGCTGGGCCCAGGCAGGCCCTCGAGGACAGGGTAGAGCAGGGAAGGCCAGTTCAGGTGTGCAGAGATCAACGCTCCAGAGGAAACTAAGTTTAGACCAGGGTGAGTCTCCCTTCCTGCCTCCCGACCACTCGGCCAGGCCGTGCGGGAGGGAAGGGGGCTGCGTCTGCCCCTATTTCTTGTAAGTATTAAGAGATGGCCCTATATCCAAAAACTAAGCTAAAATCCAAACAAGGCCTGGCTGGCCCCCCGCCCAGAAGCAGAAGCCCACTGGGGACCCTGCGGCACCACCAACGCCCCATGGGCTCTGTGAGGGCACCTCGAGATCCGGGGGGGCTGTGAGGTGGACAGCTGTGCCCTCCAGGCAGCCGCCCAGACATCATTAAGGGGCAGCAGACCCCCCCATTCAGGAAGTTTGGGTCCTAGGCTGGAGCCACAGCTGAGAAGTCCTGGCAGGGCGGGGACTCAGAAGCTGGGGGCAGGTCCTGTTTGGGGGACGCCTGTAGAATGACAAGGTTCCTGCACCCCGCAACAGCAGACACTCCTGCACTCAAACCTGCTTCACTTTCCAGGAATCGCTTTTCCCACCTTGTAAGATGAGCCCGAGAGGGACAGCCTGGGCCTCGGGGCACACTCAGAGCTCGGAGCCGCGGCGGCCTGTCCTGGCTGCTCCCAGCCAGCGGTCAGCGACCATCAGCCGGCCCAGGCCTGCGGTCACCACCACCGAGGCTTCCACGGGCATCACGGCTCTCTGCGACTCCCAATATCCTGCAGACCGAGTATTTTCTGCCTCCCTTCCGAAGACACCTCCTTTCGGACAGCGCGAAGGAAAGAGGAGGCTCGGCTCACGCAGTCCGGCAGAGTCAGCCCGTTTCCTAAACTCTCTCTGCCGAGAGTGGAAGGGAGTGAGGAGCGGCAGGAGGCGGGTCTGGCCAGGTCGGGTGAGCCTGAGAGACCCGGAACTGGCCCGCATGAGGCCCCAGGGGCGCTGGCCTCAGAGTGGCCAGGGAGCACAGACGTGGGCTGGCTCTCCCCGAGCCCCGGGCGGGGGTGATCTTTGGGGTGAAGCGTATTTATCTAGGGCAGCAAGGGTTAACGCCGGGGCTGGGAGAGGCCAGGCAGCACGGAGCATTCCCTGTTTATTAATAAGCTATTTATCACCAGCTTTGCTTTTAATGCCATTTGGGCTTAATGTCGTTAATGAAATATAAATACCCACGCTAACGATGTCGGTCAGAGGCAGCACGGGCAGCAGACGGCTCTCGAAACGGGGCCAAACCGCCGGGCACGCTGGGGAAGAGGCTGAGAGCTCGGGAAGCGGAAGAGGTTCCCACCAGCTCGGCACCCCCAGGCCCCCTCTGCTCCCACCACAAGACTCCCCGGCTGGCTGTGCCGGGAAGGGCCTGGGGGAGGGCGGCGGGGGCTGGGGAGAAGGGGGCTCCCGGGGCACAGGATGCTGTTAACTCCTGGGGCACAGAGCGGGAGCAGGAGAGCTCCCACCTCGGGGGCAGTGCCCGCCTGGCACCAGGCCCCTGGCTGCCGGAGGCTGGATGGCCACCAGCTGGCAGCAGGCCCCCTCGCTGCCCTGAGCTCCCTGACCACCAGGAACGGAGCTGGGGGGAGAGGGCAGGAGAGGGAGCAGCAAGGAACCCATCCAGCTTTCCAATAACGACCGCCCCTCCTCACCCCAGAATGACGTGTCAGGCAGCCGCCCCTGAGCAGCTGGCACAGGATGACTGTCAGCCTCAGGGTGGGCGAGGAGAGGTCAGCAGTCAGGGCTTCCTGTCCAGTGCGGAGAGGCCCTGGCACATGGCGGTCACCCTGCACCGCAGCTTGTCCCTGACCTGCTGCCCGACTGGCCTGGCCCCTCTCCCACACTAGCCCCCTGCCCGGGCCCAGAGCTGGTCATGACCTAGGGGTGGCCACCTACCCCAGGTTACCCCTGGGACTTCAGGAGAGGGCAGCCTGGGAAGTGGCCCTGGAGCTGTGCCCCAGCCTGGGGTGTGGGCCACTTTGGAGGCCACTTAGACTCCGCTCAAGGGCCACCTGAACCCAAACAGCAGTTGGAGACGCCTGCAAGGGGCTGACCTGTCTCCATCCTCCTCTCCTGCACTTGACGGGTCGGGGGCGGGGGTGTCACGGAGCCCCAGCCAGCCAAGAGGCCAGGAAGCTCGTCAACAGTACTGCCCTCTCCAGGGGGGCCTCGGCCCCCCTCCCACCCCACTCAGGGACCCCAAGACAAAGCAGGGCAACTGCAAAATGTGAATTTCAGACCTACCGTAAAGACTTTCTGAGTTTTAAGTGTGTCCCCCAAATTGCACGAGACTTACACTAAGCGTCAGTGGTGTTGATCTGAAAGTCAAACGTTACCGGTGTCCTGCATGTCTATCCTGGCTCCTCAGCAGGTAAATCTGGGGACGGTTTCTGGCAGGTGAGCAGGACAGTCAGAGGCTGTGGGGACAGCGGAGGTCCCCATCCACCTTTCAAGTCTCTTTCCAGAACTGTCCCCAGTCTGCCCCGACCCCTTACCAGTCACAACTACACCGCCCAGCGCCTTGGCTCACCTGTGGGGGTCCCCTCCCCTTGCACCTCCCAAAGTCACCTCCATGTCCCCAGGGAGTACAGGGCTCATTTGCTGGGGCTTGGTGGAGCTCGGCTCAGCGGTTAATCCCCTGGGTGGCTCCTGTCAGATTATTAATTAGCTAAAGCGGATCGGTCCTGGAACAACATGCGCTTGGACTTCAGATAAAGCAGGCCGGGGAGCTGGGTGGGGGTGCTTAAAGGCACAAGACCCCCTTCTCAGCTGCTCCCCAGGTAGGACTGGGGGGTGGGGCAGGCAGAGGCTGGGGCAGGGCGGCTTCGACAGACCCCTCGGCACTCCTCTCCCTGCTCGAGAGCACGTCCGGTCGGGTGGGTGCAGATCGGGGCACCCAAGGGACCTGACAGGGGTCAGCCATGGTCGGGTCCTGTTTTTAATGAATTGCTTGTGCCTCCTGGACCACGTCACTCAGAACTCTGAAGGGTGTCTCATTCACTTGGGGTAAAAGCTGAGTTCTCGATGGCTACAAGTCTGTGGGGTCTGTGGACCCCCTGAAGCCCCACTCACGCCACTCAGACCAGCCCAGCCTCCTTGCTGTCCCCCAGCACAGAGGGGTTCCGCTTGCTCTTCCCCCAAAGGTAAAGAGGGGCTTGGCCCTCACCAGCTGTCCTCCAAATGCACCATCACAGTGACACCTTCCCCAGATGCCACCTCTAAAATTACAAGGTCCCCCCAACACACACACACTTTTATCTGTTCTCCAAACCTGCCTCCTCCTGGACACATGCCACTCTCCAGCACACACTTCACGGCTACCCCTCATTTCTCTGCATCTCCCTCTGCTGAAAAGCCAGCTCTGCAGTACTTGAGGAATGAGAGAGACGCTGTGGCCACCCGGGGCGGGAGGTCGGGGCTGGCCCACCACCTCTTCTGGCTCTGAGCCCCTGCGCCCACATGGGGGGCTCCTCTCCCCAACCCGACACGTTTGCACCATCCCCCACTTCTGTCCCGACACAGGTGCTGCTCCTACCTCAGCTCCAGCCTTTTCCCTAGGACACAGCTCCAGGTTCGGGGTCTCCTGGTTGTGGGGGGTGAGACACCCAGACCCTCCCGGCTGGGACTGCAGCGCAGACTGGGATGGGTGGCGGGAAGAGGGAGCCGGGACCCCCAGCTGCGGCCCGGGCCCAGCTCAGCTGCCGGCAAACTCCTGGGCTTGGATTGTTTTGACTTGAGTCGGTGAAGCTGAAATATTGAGTCACAGCGGCCCTAAACTTCATTACCAGCTCTTAGCACAGATTACTAAGGGAAAAAAGTTGCTTTTAATTGCTTTTCCCGATTAGCATTTCTGGAGAAGAAACTAATGATTAATTACACCTTCCCACCCCTCACCTGCCCTGGCCACAAGGGTCCCGACCCGGCCGCATGCGTGGGGAGGCTGAGGGGCGGGAAGGGCTCCTGCTCCCAAGGGGAGAGGCCAAACCAGAGGAAAACGGGGTGCTGGGCAGGGGAGGCAAGGGCGTGCCGGGCTGGCGGGCAGAGAAAAGCAGCTCACGGCATGGAGTCGCCCGGGTGAGCAGCCACCCAAGGGTGCCGCTGGCTACCCCATGCCAGGGTGGCCCCCTCCCCTGGCTCAAGGACTTTCACCTGGACCAGGGGTACACCTGCAAGGCTCCAGAATAAAAGAGGCCGCGGGAGGCTGGGAGAGGCCGCAACAGGAGTGGCCTGAAGAGAAGCCGCCAGCCTCCTCTCGTGTGGGAAGCGGACGCTGCCAGCACTCCCTCCACGAGGCGCGAGGCCGCAGGGTGGGAGGCCGGGCTTCTCCCCTCGTGCTCAAGAGACGTGAGTCCCCGCGCAGCTTGTCGCCCAGTGGAAGGCGCCTACACAGCTGCAGACAAGGCGGTGCGGTCGCCCTTCCCAGCACCCTCTGCCCTTGGTTCTGAGCCTGGAGACCCCAGGGGCGTCCAGACCCTGCTAGGAAGGCGGCAGGCAGGAGGCAGGGCCCAGGAAGGAGGCCCAGGGCAGGGGCGTGGGCCAGGCAGATCAGAATCCTCAAAGATTAGAAACCAGAAGGGTAACTTCCCAAACCATCTCCCAGTCAAGTCTCCACCCTGCCCAAAGGGGCTTCCTCTTGGAGCCCACTCACCCCCCCAAGCGCGGTGCTCCTAGCCCGGGTGGCGAGGATTTGGGGCCCCCTCCCCTCCGCCAGCACCGCCCTCCCCTGGTCCCTCCCCCGCACCCCCCAGCACAGCTGCATGCCCTGGAGAGGCAGATCAAAGCCCGGAGGACGGAGTCAGAACTGTCCAGTCCAGTTAGGGCTGCCGACCGTGGATCTAGTGCAGGCCGCGGCGGCACAGAGCAGCGAGGCCGCCCCCGCACGCACAGACACCCGGGCCTGCCCACCCAGACACACCCTCCCCCAGGGCTCCGCCGTGTTTTGATGCCAGCAGACACACCCAGGAGGACTGGCTGCCACCCCCTCAGAAAGGCACCAGCTGTGTGCCCGGGACATCCCCGACACCCCCACAAGACGTCGCCAGCCAGCCCTTCTGCTCCCTCCTGTCACTCCCCCTAGAGGTCAGGCCTCAGGAGCTTTCCTGGAGGGCTGAGCTGGCCCATATGGCTGGGAATATGCTGCCAGCTTGGGCAAGTACTCACTGGGGCCCCCGCTGCTGGCCGTGCCGGCTTCGGGCTCCCCCGCCAGGCCTCTGGCTGGCTGTCTGGGCTGCCCAGCACGTTACGGCGTCAAGGCCGGGACTGCCCGCCCCGTCGTGGCCCAAGCAGACGATGCCAGGACCCAGGAGAGGACAGCCTCACATCAGACGCCCTGGAAAAAGAGACCGTGGCCCTTCATCTGACAAGATACCTTTGGCAATTCACCCCATGAAATGCGGGGAGACTTCCGGGGCAGCACGATGGCTAGAAACCCTGCCCGTGAACCTTGCTGCAGGCGAGCGCGGCCCCACGGAGACACGGGGGTCTTAGCAACCCGTTTTGTTGTTCTCGACACTAACCAACTGAGGTCGGGGTGTCTGGCCCCCGGAGGAAGGTACACAGAATACACAGAAGGTCAGCGGCAGAGAACAGACCTCCTGGAAGGCCACAGTGAGGGAGCCGCACGGAGTTCTAGGCCCAAGCTCAGACCCAGCTCAGAACCCATGGAGCAAAGATACAAAACGGGCTTCCGGGCAGTCTCGGGGCCATGAGGGGGCGTGAGTGGGAAATCCAGACCGCTGGCCTGCCCTCCACGCGTGCTGACCAGGAGGTGCGCGGGATGGCACCCTCCCCTGGCCCTTAACCTTGGAAGCCGTGCTGCTCCCGGCCCTGTCAGGGTGGGGGCAGAGAAAGAAGTGGCAGGGTCATGCTCAGGAGGCGGGGAGCGGTGCGTCACCCAAAGTTTTGCCTTTTCTTCACTGTCCAATCCATCAGCAAGTCCAGCTGAGTCTCCCCCGGACACATGGCCTCTGCCCCTTCTCTCTAGGCTCACCCACGTCTGCAGCAGCCTCCCCACTGGCCTGGTTTCTCCCCCAGCCTCCCTCCAGGCCCTTGTCCCCTCGGCAGCCCCAGGGATCATTTAAAAACAAAAATTGGATCATTTCATCTCCCTGTTTAAAACCTTCCAGCAGCTTCCTGTCACCTGGGGAATAAAATCACAACTTCCCCATCCCCGGCAGGCCAAGCCGGACGTACCTGGCCCCAGCACTGGGGCTTCCTTCTGTTCATCGAGTGTTCTGAGCTCAGTCTGAGGCGGGTCCTCTCAGCTAGTGGTTCTCTCTGGGATGGTCTGCCTGCTTTTCCAACAGCTGTCCACTCCGTGGCCTTTGATCTCAACTAATTGTTACCTCCCCAAAGAGGCCCCTCTTATCACCTGGCCTTTTCCCACGACCTCTGCACCAGTGGGCTCCTTGGTCCTTTCTGTGGGTTTGTCCACTGCACACCTCCCCAACCAGAGCCCCACCAGAGCCGTCCTGTCCACTCTCCCGGTGATGGCTGACCCCGGGCACACCTTCACAGTTTGCTGAGTACACGCAATCAGATCTCCTGTGGAGCAGCCAGGAAAGAGGAGAATCTGAGCTAAAGAGGGTCAGGCCTGTCGACCAGGCCTGAGCACACACACCAGTGTGGCAAGGCAGGACCCCTGAGGGCACAGGCCACCCCGAAACTGAGGGCCAGCCTGCAGCGACCCTCGCGCCCAGGAAGGGCTGGGCGAGGGAGGAGGGGCTCAGCCACGACATTCTCGTCAGAGCCTCTGAGTTCCCAAGACAGCTGATGCCAGGATGCCAGAGTCCCCCAGGCATCCTGGAGCCCATGCCCTATGCCGGGTGCAAATCCCAGCTGGTACGGCCCCTGGGAGTCAACGTGAGTGGAAACTTCGGAAAGGGAAAAACTAATGGGCATGTTTTGCTGAGGGAAGGAAGACAACAAGAAGTCCGCCACCAGAACAGAACAGCCTACATCCCCCCTCGAAGGGGGCTCCGCCGGCGCTGCAGCCACCTGCTCACAAGTGGGGTGCAGGTGGGACTAGGGGGCACCTGGGGGCAGGAAGACGTGTGCGCCCACCTTCCCAGAACCACGATCCCCAAGGAAGCCGCGGCGGGCAGCCAGCGCCTGGGAAGTGTAGACACACAGGTCGGTGCAGAAATGGGGCAAGACTGTGGCACACGCCTCCCTCCCCGTCCCCTGTCCAAACAGCCCCCCAGGCCCTCGGGAGACCCCAGTAGCTTCTTCTAAGTGTGGGCGACCCATTCCCGGAGCAAGACTGCATCCTGGACACCAGGAAGAGGAGTCTCGGCGAATGACGGTGGCAACACAGCAACCGAAGGCCACATTTACATCTGATTTGCAAAACCCCAGGGCTGGATCCAGGGTTGCTGCTGGTCCCCAAGGTGGCATGGCAGCACGACAGCTTTGGGGACGCACCAGCCCAGCAGGCACCAAGCCACCATTTCTACAGCTGCTCCCCCCTGGCAGTTCAAAGGCCAGAGTCGCTGAGCCTGGCCAGGGAGGGGCCGGGCACGCCCACCGGGCACCCATGGGTGGGAGGGAATGCCGGGCTGCCCGCTCTGCTTGCTGGGCCCTCAACCTCAGCCCTCCAACCCGAGACCTTGCCCCCATCTGCACAAACACCCAACCCTCCAGGCTGATTCTTCAGAATCTTAAGAGAACAATAAACAAGACAACACGTGCAAAGTCACCTCCTGTGCGTCGGCTCCCTTCCCCGAGAGCGGCCACATTTGGCACCCACGGGTGAACAGCTGACAGACAGTCCCTGTGGCAGAGACTGCGCGTCCCTGACCAAGGGGTGATTTCCAAGCCTGGATCAAACAACACCTGAGGCTTCTCTCTGGAGGGTCCAGCCTGGGCTGGGGGACCACCCGAGAGAGCCCCAAGTGACCCCTGAGTTCGGTCTCTGGACACGCAGGCGGATGAACCTACCGTTGTCAGAGACCACGTCGGGAATGACCAGAGCTTAGCTCCAGGAGCGGCGAGCTGGGGCCTCTCCTGGGCCCCTCCACACGCCAGCACCGCTCAGGGTCAGACAGGATCATGCCGGGAGGATTCTGGAAGGTCAGTTGTTCCAACCTCTTTATTTTATGGGTGGGGAAACGAGATGCCGAGGGGAGAAAGCCGTGCGGCCTTGGCGGTGTGAGGGCCAAGACAGCCCCCACTCTGAGGCCAGAGCTCTTTCCTCAGCCCTACATTTTCTTGCGTTCCCCTCAGATGCCTGAGCTCCCCCTTCCAGGCCAGAACCCGCCGGGAACAGCTACGCAGACCCTCGCCTAAGGAGGACCACACCGGCCGGCCACGGCTCCCACACCCTTCCCAGAGTGTCTCGGAATCAGCAGCATCTACCTTTGCATTCCAAGAGGCCAGAGTCCGAAGTCCATTCCAACACACACCACTGGAGCTGCAGGACCCCCTGACCAGGAGGGTCGATGGCCGGGCCTGCTGGGGGCAGCGGGATGGAGAGGGCCTTCGCCTTCAGCCAGCGAGGTGGGTTCGCCTACCAAAAGGAGACGGGAAAACAGACCATTAGCTGCCGCTGATGCCCACAAGTCTACTCCAGCAAAGACCACGAGGGGGAGGTTCTCACACCTTGCCCTGTCACCAGCCGGCGAGGTCAGGGGTGCCGGGACCCTGCCTCGCAGTCAACAGATGGCACCGCCACCGTGCGTGCCATGCCCGGCCCTACACCCTGTGCACCTTTGCACAATACTAGCCAATCGCAACGTCGCTGTCACACCCAATAAAAGAATCAAACAGGTAGAAACAATAACAGACCAACCAGGTGCCACCCCCAGGAACAACAGGATCACACCCAGAGCTCGGCACCGGGGTAAAAGGTCAGACTGACGATGGATCGAGCCGACACTAGAAACCAGTCAGACCCACGCACCAGGACCAGCCCTGGGGCTCCCCAGCCCTCCTGCTCCCCCCAGACTTTTCCCCAGCACCCCTCGGCGACCTGATGGAGTCTATAAAAACAGGTGTCCCTGCAGCTACCCCAGACGGAGCTGGCCTTCCTCTCCCCTGTCCACACGGCTCCTGGGTCATCTCATCTCAGCAAACAGGGTGTGCGCGCACCGCCCAAGGGGGGGCTGCTGAGATTCATGCGTGATAGGTGTTGGGCCAGAAGAATGTGGCCAAAGAAAGTTGGTGCCCTGCTACCGGCAACCTTTGTGTCAATTTAAGCAAATATTGTGGCGTTTCCATGGTGATTCCTGTTTTGAATATCCACTACACTCACTTTTTAAAGGGCTTTTCCTGTTTGCGTTTCAACTTCAAACCTGTAAATATTTTCAGCCTTTTTAGAAAAATTAGCCCAAGTCCCTGCAAACGCAAACACACCACCGACCTGCGCACACAACCTCCTGGGCCTGGAGGTGCAGCCTCTGGACAGAAGGGTGGGGTGCGGGGCACCCGGCGGGGGCTCTCGGGCTGCACTCACACCCACCCTGCACAAGGGGCTGGCAGCAGGGAGGGTGGCGGCTGAAATCTCAGTCCTTTCCTGCCCCCTGCCCGATTGCAGCATCGCCAGCGCCCATGTGCTCCCGGGGCGTGAGTGGGCTCGGCCTGACTGTTCAGGGTGGCATGGTGTGGGCAGCTGCCCAGCAGGTTCTCCGACCTGGCCCAGCCCTGGGATCCCCCGGGCCTCCCTGGAGTGCGCAAAACCCTCCTGTCTGGAAGCCAAGGTTGGGCCATGAGTAGCAGGGGGAGTTGGTGCTTTGAAGGTGCTGGAGGGTTCCAGCGTGGGCTCCACCACCCCCCTCCCCTGCTCCAGCCTGCCCGGGAGACCCACGCCCTGGGGGAAGCCGTGGCAGGGACCGGCCCTGCCCCCACCCCACCCCTCAGCTCCTACAGGGTTAACAGCGGGTTTCCGGTTTCCATGGATTCCCGCCAGGCCCCTAATGTGAGTTTCGTGTGATTTGGGGGAAGTGGATTTCCTTTGTTTTCCAGTTTGGGAATATTTTTTTCTTTAAAAAAGAGGAAAAAACACTTTAATGGGAACTTCAGGGCCACTGGGAGACTCGCTCCTCAGGGCTCCAGCACTCCCCTGCTTGTGAGTCCAGTATCCCCCCTAAAGCCCTGGGCGGCTGAATATGTAGGAGCCAGAGGAAGGGGTGCCTCGGATCACCTTCAGCACCCCCAACCCCAGGACACTTGTGCTGGGGGTCTCTACTCCAAGATCCACTAGAACGGCCTCTGTCCCATCTGAAACCGGCCTCTTGCCCAGGCATCCGGGACCCTCCTTCAGACACACATTCCTCCAGAGAAAAGCTCAAGAGAGGTGCTCCCACAGCCCTGGCTCCTGGGGAGGCTCTGGGGAGACCCTGTGTGACCACAACCACTAATGGAGCCGGGGTCTCGGGCCTTGGCTCAGATGGTGGGGTCAGAGGAAAGAGGGAGCGCCACATCCCGGGGGGCGCTTCTCCAGCAGAGGTGCCCGGCGGGCAGGGACTCAGGGAGGTCAGCTTCAGCAGCAAGAGCAGCTGATCAAAGGGTGTGGTCAGCCTCCTCCTCCTGCTCCCCGGCCTTCCCCATTCCTGCCACCCTCCGGCCCGGCCAGGGTGTGGCCTTGCTCCAGGACTGTCCCCAACCGAGTGCCTGACCCACTTCCCCCAGCCAGAGTGGACACAGCCCTCCCACGGCTCAGGCCCCAGGGCGGCCGTGGGAGGCTAGTCAGCGAGTGCAGAGCCCAGAGGAGGCATCTCCCCGGCCAGCAGCTCCAGGGTGAAGGGGCGAGAAGCCATGTGCAGGGAGACAGAACAACAGGCTGCGAGTCAGAGGACCCGGGTCTCAGTCCAGTTCTGCCATGGGATGTCCCAGGCCCGGTTTTCTCGAGTCAGTGGAGAGAGCCCCTTCTTCCCACCCACCAAGCGGAGGTGCTGGGGGACGGGGCAAGGAGATAGGAAGGTGTTAGAAGCGCTCTCAAAATGCCGTCCACTCCCACCACCCTCTTCTTCCAAGTCTCTGCAAGACAACTTTCCAGGATGGACCCCAAGCAGGCCACGTGCCCCTCCACACCCCCAAGCAGGCCACGTGCCCCTCCACACATGCACCCATCGGGTGGCATTTCAATCCGCACGGGACTCTGGTCACTGCTCCTGGTCTGGCTCCACCACCGGTCCTTTAACTCCTCAAGGGCAGAAAGGGTCTTATTTTCTTTGTGTCCCCAGCATTTAGCTTACGGCCGACCTGGCAGGCAGCCTGAGAGTGTGCGGAGTGAACAACCTCGGATTCCACGTCAAGAAGCCGCTGGGCCTGCGCGGCCTCCCCTCCTCTGACAGAACACTCTGTTGGCCACTTTCACGCTCCACTCTCCTTGGTTCCCCTAAGCCCAGACCGGCTCTCGGTGTCTCCCCTCCTCCCTCAGCACCACGGATGAATAACCTGCAGCTTCAAGGAGACAGTTCTGGTCCCTGACCCTCCTCAAGCTGATCCCAGTAAGAGCCACTGAGCACCTACTACGCGCCAGGCAGCACGCTGGGCTGGAGGCCTCCGTGAGGGAGGACGTCACTGAGCCGATGCCTTTAGTGGCCAGGCCCTGCAAAGGGCTGGACACGTGTGTTCCTGCCAGATCTGAGAAAGCTTTTGGTCCTTGTGTGTAGATCAGGGAATGCGGGTGATTTGCCAAAGGTCACGCAGCTCGAAAGCGCTAGACTTGGGGTGTACGGGCTCACAAGTTGCTTGGTCCCCACCCATACCAAGCGCTACGTCTCCTCCTGGACCTCAGTTCTCCTGCCTTCCAAGCAGACCCCCATCAGACCCCCGCACCAACAGGAAGCACCCAAGATCCAGGGAAAGATCCAGTGGCAAAGGCCACTGTGTGGGGGCGGGCGATGCACCCGGGGTTCCAGCCGTGGTATTGGCCTCCTGGGGGGGAAGGGACCGGATCGCCCATGGCCACCTGTCATCTCACGGGATGGGGGCAGAGGCCACCCAGCTAAAGGCCACTCTAATTCCAAGGTACACGAAGTCAAGGGGACACTCTGAGCCACGGTGGGGCCACTTCCATTTCTTCTCTCCCGACGAGGGCCTGGCTAAGGAGTGTTACCCCAGGGCGGGGCCAGGGCAAGGAGGGCGCAGAGATTTCTGTTACCTCCCTCTCATCGGGGAGACAAGGATTGAGAAGCAAGGCCATGGGGACCCCTGAGGTCCACCTGGGTGGATGTGTGTAGAACGCGCCATCCTCTCCCCAAAAGAGAGTGCAGACACTGGCAGGTGGCCCCGGGAAGGATAAAGGGGTGGGAGATTGGGCCGGGGTGGGGAGAGGCCAGAGCCCTAATGAGCAGATTTCAGAAACCACCCGGAGTGAAAACAAAAACACAGACGTGCATGTTGCCCAACTTCGGGCTGTATGGAAAAGGAAAAAAAAAAAAAAAAACAATAAAAAAATCCACATCTTAATACAAAAAATCCTACATGATGTGTTGTGGCACGAAAGTGTTTTTCACTGCATTTTTCATCTGTGATCTCACACAGCCAGGACGGGTACGCCCAGCGCAGGAGGTATTTGATGGTATTTGATGGTACACAAACACAGCAAACACATACACAATTAACCAAAACAGGGCAGCGAATATTCAAATCGGCCCGAGCCGGCAGCGCAGGGCTCCCTCGGCCTCTGGGACGGCGGGCGTCGCCCACTGCCTGACGGGGCGCTGTAGGCGTCCGGGGGGCATCACTGGGGCCAGAACACAGGTCGCACAGAGGGAACAAGGCAGCTCGGAATTCTCAGGACCCCGGAAGCGGAACCCTGGCCAGCTGGTGATGGGGCCTTGGTGCACTTAAGGTGCTGTCCGGCCTCTGCAGGGGACAGAGTGGGGACCCACACCCCAGAGCCCCCCCTGCGTGTCATCCACCCCACAGTTACTATCTGTCTCCTCTCTGCGCCACCCTCCCCCCTCTTAATTGTTGGATGAGTTTACTGAGCTGGATGCCAAAAACAATCAACTCCAGGGAACAGAGTTATACAAAAAAGGGCGTGTCGCCAGAGGGAGACGGATGTCCATGGAAACCGCCACCTTTTCACAGAGGCCTAGGTGAAGCCGGGGGTGAGGGGGATGGTGCGGGGTGGGGCCCTAAGCGTCACCTGGAACAGGGCCCCAGAAAATGCTAGGGACTAGGATGACCTGAGGGAGCCCCCTTGAGCGAGTGCGGAGGGTCAGGAAGTGGGGTCAGCAGGAGGAGACCAGGACGAGGCTGCGGGGATCCCAGCAGCACACACAGACGTCGCCCTACCAGATCTCGGGGCAGCAGAGCACAAGGGCTCGGCAGACAAGCTCCGGAGCCAGGGCCAGGCACGAATCCAGCCTCTGCCTTTACACACTGTGAGCTGGGCCAATGACTGTAACTGCTCTGCGCCTCAGTTTCCCCTCCAGTAAACTGAAGCGAGTAATCGTTCCTCCTGCAGACGGAGGAGGATTCAACGCTGTATTATGTGCAGCCTGCAGAGAACAGTACCTGGCGCCCAGTATTTGATAAAATCAATCAGAATCAATAAACTCAATCTTCATAGTGGGGGTGGGCGGGGGGGGATACTTCCAGACTCTGCCACACCAGAGGGGAGAAACAACAGCTCATGTTTATCAGGCGGAAGATGTTGATCTTTGTAACACACCATCATCACAAGGGCCAGGTGAGGCGGGTTATTATCTGAACTGGATGGTTGAGGAACTAAGATCAGAGAGGGTTATGACCCGCCCGAGGTCACACTCGGATATGAAGGCTGTCGGCCTGATAACTACGCCAGCGACTTGGCGAGGAGAAGGGGAGGGGAGGCCTGGGGAGGAGGCCAGAGGGATGGGTGTACAGGAGGCTCCCTTTCCAAGCCGGGCTTAAGGTGCACAGCAGTGGAACCAGACACCTTCTTCCCAAGCTCACAAAGAAAACCAGGGTCCTCTGACCTGGTGGGTGGGAGTGGGGAAGGGCTGAGATGGCCAACAGGCAGCAGTCCACGTCCCCAGGAGTCCCCATGCCAGTCCTGAGGCCAGGAGCTCGGCGATGCTCTCTTGGACCTCTCCTGTGCTCAGCCAGGCCTTCCCAGAAGCAGGAGGTGTCTGGCAGGAAACCAGCAGAGCTTGGGGCTCACCTCCCAGCAAGGGAGGCCCAACGCCTGGGAAAGGTTCTATTTCTGGGTCAGAACTCCTTGAACAACTGCCCAGAAGCCAGGAAGATTCCTGGAGGGGATGGGACACAGGCCTCCTGACTCGAGCCCAGGCCCAGGAGGCCAAGAGCTGCAGCAGAGGCTGCCGACCCCAGCGGTCGGGGCCTCACCCTGTTGGAGACGGAGGCCACGCAGGCTTGGTGGCTCAGCCCTTTCTGCCATCGACCACCCAAACTCATTCAGATATTTCCTCTCTCACTTGCTTTTTAAAAAAAATTTAATGTTCTCTATAATTCATCCGTCCCAGAAGATAATCGATAGAGCCCGTAATGAAAATCTGAGCCATATTTTATGATCCGCTGCAAGCAGAAAGGGCCACATCAGCAGGTCCGGTTTCCACGCTCCCTATCTGTCTTGCCCACTGCCCCGGGGAATACTTCTCCGGCCGGCCCCTCACCCAGAGCACTGCCCTCGGCCACGCCAGGCTGGGGTGGACAGCCCAGCGGAGAAGAGGCTCAAGCTCCACCCTGGCATTACCCGGGAGCCCCATGCCCGTTCCGCCACCCAGTCTCAGGACGGTCCCCCGCCTGGACCCAGGCACCCCCACCCTGGAATCTCGAGTCAGGACCCTTCCAGAAGCTTGAAAACCCTCACTAGGATCTGGAGGCCTGTGCAGGCCTCAGGGGCCAGGTCAGCCCCCGACTGTGGCATTCACTCCCCACCCAGAAGTTACCTGCTCCCAGGGCTCTCCTTGGGGGTTCCCTGGGGGGGCCCTGGAGGCACACCGGGGACCTCTGGTCAGCGCAGGGTGGGTGATTACTGCTCATTTTTACTACCTCGGGCAAGTTCTGTCCTTGGTCTCCACCCTGAGAGGTGAGGGTGTGGATGAGCCAGCCTGAGGGGACACGCCGGGGTTTAGGGGGCAGTTTTGCCTGCCCTGCCAGGGCTAACTGGGTGTGGGGGGCAGAGCCCTGCCCCTTGCCCTGGCACCACCACTTGAAGCCAATCAACAGGTGAGGCCCTGATATTCCCAGAAGCCCTCACTGCCTGGTGCCAATCAGAAAGCCCCAAAGGGTGAATGCCAGGAAGGACAACCCGCTGGGTCTGATCAAAGCCCAGAACATGGTCCAACCCCCCCCAGAAACAAAGACTCTACCCAAGAAGAAGTGATTCAGCCACAGGGACTACTATGAAGCCAGCAACAGACATGGACTGAAGCAGGAAATCATCAGTGAAAGACCAAGATGGCTCGTGGTCTAGAATGCTGCCCAGCAGAACTTTTGGTGCCATCCAGCATGGCCGCCACAGGCCACACGTGGCTACTGACATTTGAAATGTGGCCGGTGTGACTGTGGGCTGAAATTTTAAGATTAGTTCATTTTAGTTAATTTAAGTTTAAATAGCCACCTGGGGCTGGAGGCCACTGTATTGGACAGCATCGCTTTAGAGGGAGAAGTTCATCGATGTAAAAATAAAAATTCTTAATAAAAAATTTAAAAGCCTATTCTCTCAAGGCAGTGGAATAATTATTAGCAACTTCAATAAGAGAAAGAGTTAATATTTAACCGTGGTGTGTGCCAGGCTCTACTCATTGCATTGAACACGGCCTTGACACTGACGCCTCGACACCCAAGTCATACACACGCACTATCCCCACTTTTTGGGTGAGGAAACCGAGGCCCAGCAGTGTTAAGTAACTTACTCAAGCTCACACCAAGCTGGGGTGCAAACCAGGGTCTCTCTTCCCCTGACTCATACTTCTAACAAAATTACACTACATATTTTGTTTTATTCACCTTGTTGTTGTTGTTGTTTTCCCAATGAACAAGAGTTATAATCAGGGAGGAAAATGTGTATTTTTTTAAGGCACTAAAAAGAGGCAAATCCCTTTTCCCCAGGAGGGGAGAGTGTAGGACGAGAGTTATGGGGAAACTAGCCAACTGGGCCTCCAGGTTTTGGATGGGAAAAGAAGGCAGCGTGGTCACAGATCCCTGGTCCCTTGTGCTCCTGTGGCCCATACGCAGGGCACTGAGGGGGACTGGGGTCCGCAGACAATGCTGGGCCTAGGGTCCCCCAGCAGCCAGGCTGCCAGTGGGATCCAGGCTCCTCCCAGCCCCACCCACAGTCAGTTCCTGACAGGTTTCTCAGCAGTTTTGCAATCATCACCCAAGTCTGCATCTTAAAGAAGGCAGCAGGCCACAGGGCTGTCTGTAGGAGACAAGGCACCCCATTCTTACCCTGGACCACCCTTTCCTACCACCTTCTAGAAGAACCAGGAATGCCAGGCCAGCAGCTCAAGCCCGGGACAGCCCTCTGCGGGCATGGAGAGACTTGCTTTCCCAGGAGGGACAGTCAATCATGGCCCCCACTCACCCCCTCTTGGGACCACATCTAGGTTCAGAACAAGTGGGACGGAGAAAACCCCTTGAAAGGTCTGTGATGAAAGAAGCCCCAGCAAGCCCTGGGCTGGGCTAGGAATGGAATCAGGGAAGATTCCAAGGTGATTTTGCTTTTTTTCCATAGCACTCACTGGGGGGTGGGGAGCGATGACCCCACTTGGTCTGGCTTCTATTTCAGCTCCCCCTACCCCAAGATGCACAGATTGTTCTGGTTTCAGGGTAGGTAGGATAAATGTTCTTACTTAGAAGGTTTTTATCATTATTATTATTATTATTATTATTATTATTGATTTTTAGTTCCTGGCTGTCTGCAGTTCTCTGCCATTTTCAACCTACCTTAAGTCCTCTTTAGATTTATATATTTATTTTTTGGGTTGGTTTCAGGTGCTTCTAGTTTATCAAACCATCAGCCCTGTGAGGTACACTGGGTGTTTCCAGAAATTACATCACAAAAAATCATGCAATTAAAGTGTAAGGGAAAAAAAAACATAGCTGTTGCTTAATTTTGTATTTTAATTAGCGGCTTATTGTAAACGTAGACTTTTAAAATGGAGGCACCTAAGCAAAGCCAGTAAACAAGTTTTTCTAATGAATTAATTTCACCTCTTCCCTCCTCCTCCTCCTCCTCCCCAGCCCAACTGTCATCTTCCAGACGTTCCTGGCCCTCTTTTTCTCTCTGTTCCACTTCTTAATCCTCTCCCAACACGTAAGAAAAAGAAGACCCAGAATTAAACTTGGGAATCCCGGCACCCAGGAATCCCCCAGGAGCCCCGACTTGTATGACCATGAAGCAGCCTCGAGGGTGAGGGTCCTGGCTGAGAGCTGGCTGGGACCCCAAGTTTGCCATGGGCTGCCCTGCCTTGGCCCGGGCCTGTTTCACCCTCTCTCCCCGTGGCAAGCCCCCAGCTCCTGTCGGTGCTCTAAGATCAGGAAGCCCAGTGGCAGGACTGGCTGCCACGGCAACGGGGGTGGGGGGGTGGGGGGGAGCAGGGGACACCTGCAGCCAGAGCAGGAACCCGGAGAGGAGGCTGGGAAGAGGGAAGCTCGGGCTGCTGTGAAACCCAAGAGACCTTGGTTGCCTGGAGGAGGAAGGAGAAGGGGCACAGGAGGAAGAAAGTGGAAGGAGCCTGCAGCCAGGGCAGAAGCTGACATTAAAGGGTCTGTCCAGGTCACACAGCAGCGCGGAGAAAGGACGCAGCCATCAGCCCAGGCCCCGCCCAGAGGGCAGCCCCGGGCCACCACTCCTGGTCAGGCTGCTGCCGGGTGTGGCACCCAGTCCCCCCCTCACAGAAAGGTCCCAGTTCAGGGGGCCAAGGAAGCAAGCTAAGTTGCCGCTTTCGGCCTAGTTTCTGGCAGAGAAGGCTGTGACGGGCCAAGCTCCTGCTCTCTGTCCGTCCTGCAGCCCAGGAACAGTGGACCAGTCACAGGCACCCCCAGATCCTCCGTCCCGAATCCAGAGCTATACCAGCGGGGCCGGGCAGTGCCTGAGCCCTCCCGTCACCACAGGCAAAGCCAGCTCAGCAAGGGCAGGCGTCCACCCCCTCACCAGACCGGAGTGCGCCCCCTCGCCAGGGCCACCATCTCCCAAACCAATGCAGAGAGCCCCGGAGGAACAGGGGTGCTGTGAGCTCTCCCCATGGTGAGCCAGGGGACTCCCCAGCAGAGGGCCCCGGCCACTCTGACTTTGAATGGCAAGAGCAGAAACGGGGGTTCTGGGAGGGCGGCCGCTCACTGGCGCATTCCTGCTTAGACCCCCTTCCAGCGGGGATCCCCCTTGGCCTTGACTCTAAGCCCGATCTGGGCCCCCCATCTCCGACGTGACACAGGTGGCTTCGTGACCGCTCTGGCGGGGAGGAGGCACCTCCAGGAGGCTCTAGAACACCTGGCGGCAGAATCCGGGCCCCACTCGGTAAGATTCCCCCAAAAAGGAAGGAAGGGAGGAAGGAAGGAGAGAGAGGAAGGGCCGGACCCCCGTGTCATCATGCACCGGTGGGAACCCAGCCCCAGCCCGCGACAGATCCTGTGCCGTGCAGCTTCAATCGGAAAGGAAAGCCCCCATCAAACATGGGCCAGCAGGGATGTGGGCACCGAGATTAGGCATTTGGAAACCCATCTGAGGAAGCGGCCCTGGGAAGACAGCAACAGGATTTAGCCCCTTATCCCGGCTGTCTGGTAAACACCCTGGGCCATCCCCGCTCTCCGCTCGCAGCTCCATCCTCAGGTGTGCTGGGACGGGCAGGTAGAGACAGAAGTGAGCAGACACAGGAAGGGAGGGGGAGTGGGCCTGGGGAGGGGGCGGAGGGGGGTGCTGGCCTGGGGGGAGAGGGTGGGTGGCAGCCAGACAGTCAGTGAAACAGCTGACAGGGAGCAGGGAGAGGAGGAAGGTGAGCCCGGCTTCCGGATGGGGGGGCACTGTCACTGTGCAGCGGCGGAGGGTGACCGGGACAAGAGGAGCCTCGGAACCGAGAGTTCTGGGGGCCTTCACTGTCAATTAATGGACAAACTGAGGGATGCTAGGGACCAGGCATCAGGCTCCCCCAAACCAAACAGAACAAAGCAGCAGGTGGGGGGGCAACTTCCAGGCCCCTGCAGGAACAATCCACTGGTGGGTGTCCTTCAGGGTCACCCTAAACACCCCGGTGCCCCATGGGGTAAAGAAAGACAAGTCCATCAATGTGGAACTGACAGTCGCCAGCCAGGGCTGAGAAGCAGCAGGAGGGAGGTGGGAGCCCGGCTGGGGCTGCTCAGCGGGCCTGGCCTCCCCGAGATGGTGTGGGGAGTGTTAAGTGCCCCAGGTTCCTGCCATTCCTTGGGGGGAGCGAATGCCTTAGCTCAGAGGTCAAGTCAGAGAGGCCCTCCTGGTACCCTCTCCAGCGCCCAGCTGAGCAGGCCACACCACTAATCCTCCTTCCCATTTCCGGCTGCTCCTCGATGTAATTACAGTTTTGGATTAAAATCTAGCCAGCATGGAACCCCCCCGCCTGGTGTGCTCGCTCAGTCCTCGGGTGCCCAGAGTACATCCCCCCTCTCAGAGGATCAGAAACCATTTCAAAAGCTAAAAGAAGCACTACTTTGAAAGGTTCTCTGGCTTCCTGCAGCGATGCTCGCAAGGCCTGGCCTGGGCCACCTCCTCCAGGGAGCCCTCCCTCTCTGCACGACCCCCCACCCCGGCTGCCATCCAGAGCCACCAGACCCCAAAATCCACAGGTAGGGACGTAGGGCTTTCAAGCCTATCGGGGGCTGACTTCAGAGTCCCTTGCCCACTGCATGTTCCTTAAACTCCACAAGCCCAAGAAAGCGCCATGGCCAAAAAGGAAGCCAAGAGGCCCAGATAGAGAAGCCAGCTGCTCCCACAGCAGCTGAGGCGGTGAGGGAATCCCGGTACCACCCAAGTCAGCGCAGCCCCCTCTGCTCCAGATGTGCCCCTGGAGGCCCCAGAGGAGCCACCACATGAGGCTGGGAGCCTGTGCCCGCCCTCTTCTGCCTCAGCGCCAAACGCCCAGCAGCCCACAACGTGGTGGCCAACGCTCACACCCCGGCAGTCAACGGGACCCCCAAGTCTCCTGTCCCCCCACCCCGGTGGCTCCAGATCCTGCCTCTGATGGAATCTTTCCTCCAGTTTCTCAACTCTGGCCTTGCCAGTATCAACAGTTTGAGTCTATGCCTTAAACACACACACACACACACACACACACACACACACACACACATACCTCCCCCTAACAAGGAGAGAGAACACACTGAGAAAAAACCCACAACACCGAGGGTTGGGGCTGGAAACCGGTGCCACCGGCTCCCCGATTCCCCCGCACCAGGCAGGCAGCCAGAGAACCCTGGGCAATACATGCTGCAGACCTCGCCAGACATTAGAACACTTGTTCGGGTCCCTACCCTTTGGGAACGGGTCCCCCAGTGCATCGCTTCGGGCCACGGCTGCTGATAATTTTTCAGAGATAAACAAACCGGTTTGGATAAAACAAGAACCAACCTGAATTCTTCACCCAAATGCAAAGTGAAACTCTCCTATCACCATTTGCCTTCCCTTCCCTGCCTTCCGGGTCATCGTCCAGGTCCCTCCAATTCGGACAACTAGATTTTTATTTCAGTTCTTTTTTTTCCGGTGATGCTGACCGAATGGGCCCCGCTTGAAGGGAGGCTGGCTTGTTGGAAACGCTGTTTCGGGCTTCTCAAGAAAGTCTGGGTCAGAAGGAGAGTGGAGAAGGGGCCATGCCTGGGAACCTCTCCCACCTGGCTGGTGTCCCCCCAGCTCCTTTAAGTCGTGTGTGTGTGCGCGCGTGCGTGCGTATGTGCATATGTGTGTACATGTATGTGTATGCATGCACGTACATGTGTGTGTGCGCATGTGTGTGCGTGTCCTGGACATCTGGTCTACCCATCCTTTGTAGGCACAGAGGAAAGTCGCTTAGCTCTCCTTGGGGGTTCACGGGCTTAATCAAGACTCAGTGCCAGGGCAGGAAGGAGGCCAAAGGGCAGAAAGGAAAGACCAGGCTGGGGTCTGTGGCCACATGTGTCTCCCACAGGCTTGGCGGGTGAGCCCTGCCCTCCACTAGTCATGCACCCCCCACGCCCTCACCCACGGCCCCGTCCCACCCAGGCAGCCCCTGTGGCCCCCCGGCTACTCCGTGGAACCCTCTCTGCTTTCTGTCCTGAGCTCCTCTGAAGCCTCCACCAGGCTCCCCTCCTGAGTCCCCAACAGTGGGGTCTGCTCGGTTCCCGTAGCTAATTTACACCCGTCAGGGTTTAAAATAGCAGAGGCATAAATGAAAAGTCCAATTTCTTCAAATTTGCATTGTAAAACCATCCTTCAACTTCCTTGAAATAAATTTTACTATTTTATTAGTGCAAACAAAATGGTAATAAAACACTAATACAGCGCCTTGTATCCAGGGGAAGAGCTAAAATTAACATAGAGCGAGCAGTGTTTGCTATTACATTCAATTACCTTTTTACTTGAGATTTACATTCTCATCCCCTTAATCTCCATAGTAGTGGCTTCAAAATCATTCCTCCCAGGCACTGCCCTTCCGGAGCCCCCACAGCTGGAAGCCAGGCGTCCTGCCCAGATGGCGCTCACCCCGGGCACGGCGCCTGCCCCGTCACCACAGCTGCCTCGTGTCATGGGGTCCTGCTTTCTCCCCGCTAGTCATTTTCTCATATCACGACCTCTCGGTGCTCAGCGAGCTCAAGCCAAGGGACTCTGACACGAGGCACATTCAGACACGCAGTCATCGACCAGCAGGTGCACGGGGCACGGGCCGGGGGCCTTGCGAGCTGCAAGGGCTCTCCCTGGCACAAGATAGGGGCAGGAGCTCACGGGAGCCCTGGGGAAACTGGCATCTCTGGTTTGACAGGTTGTGGGAGAGCGTTTGCTGCATGGCACAGCTGGGGACTCTGGATCACGGCAGGAAGCTCAGCCGTTCTGAGGTGGGCAGGACCCGCGGGCCCAGCCTCCTTCTCTAAACACAGACAGCAAAGCTGAGGCTTGGAGCTGCTGCCTGCAGGTGACACAAGGGGGGCTAGAGCCCCCCTGTACTGCCATGCCTCCCAGTGCCCTTTCCTCCACACAGGAAAGCAGAGGGCCTGTCACCCTCAGACACAGCCACAGGCACCTGGTCTCCAGAAGGGTCCCTTGGGTTCTTGTGGGTGGGGGGGAAGCAGACTTCTGTGTCTGGAGCCGGTCAGCGCTGCCTAGGCCCCTGGGGGGGTGGGGGTGGGGGAGGAGGGGACGGCCCATTTCCAAGGGGCCTGAAGACTTGGTCTGGGTTCCAAATCTGCTCCTGACTCTCTGTGTGATCTGGGACAAGCATCCTCCCTCTCTGGGCCTCATTCCCCGGCTTGGTCATGATGACTGAAAGATCCAGAAGGCGCACGTGAGCCCACAGAGTCGCAGAATCTCCGAGGAGCTCGGGAGCTCTGGACTAAGGCCGACAGTGCTGGGAGTCTTCCCCGGGCCAAGGAGTGGTGGGCCGGTCACCTCTGATCTCTGGCTCGGCCTTTAACCCACAAACCTCCCTTTTCTTTTAGCTAAACCACTGCTAGACGCTGGATGAGTCTTAAAAAATCTTCTGAACTAATTTTGAAGAAAGATTTGCTGACCAGCCCAGGGTCCAGGCTGCCTGACAGGGCCAGGAGGAGAGTTGCTTTGGGGAAGGGAGACAGACAGAGTGATAAAGGGGAAAAAAGGGGAAAAATAGAGGTGAAGCCCTCACAAATTTCACCGCACCTCACTACTACAGATAGGGAAGAAAAAGTGCTTAAGACAAAAGGGCACAGAGTCACACACAATCACACACCATCGCTCACAATCTCTCACACACACGGCCACTCACCACCCCAATCACTCACACACTCACACAAACCACTTACACACAATCAGTGAGTCTCACACATACGCTCACACAACCACCTGTACACAATCACGCCCTCACACTCGCTCACGCACAATCACACTGAAATCATTCACACAATCCCTCCAACTCACACAACCACATACACCATCGTTCACACATATAATCACCCACAAAACCACTGCCAGCCCCCCCCGTCTCAAAGTCTTCCTCCCTGAATCTTATTCTGAAAATGTCTTCCTGTGGACACCAGGAGCAACAGCCTGGTCTAAACTGAGAGAAGGCAAAACCCTGTCCTCACCCGGCTCCACCTGGAATTCTGAGTCCCACTAGCAGAGCCACTTCTGAGACACCAGGAGTTAGGAATCTTCTTGAAACCCAACCGGAAATGAGGGCAAAGGCTGCCGGCGGTTGGGCATTATTTATTGTCCAGAACAGTCGAGCAACAAGTGCGTGTTCCCCAGAGCCCAACGTGGCTGTCCTTGCTCCAGCCCTTTCTGCCGGGGCCCCTGCTCTCCGCGCTCATCACTCTCTGACCCAGAAACAGCCTGACTGTCTCGAAGCAGCTTCCACGCCCCCCAAAAAACAAAAGATGAAACCCACGGCGAGAAGCAGCCCCACGCACAAAACGTGAAGAGTTTCATTTGCTTCAAACCAGTCCTCTGCATTTGTTCCTTCTTATTTTTTCTCCCCACTGGGGAAACAAAAGGAAGTTTGTTGTTGAGCCTCAAACGTTTCTTGGGTCTTGTCCGAGTTCTACCTTGTTTTTCTTTTCCTTTCTGTCTGCCCCCCACCCCCACCCCGCCCTCCCTGCCTCCCCACCTTGAATAAATAAAGCACCCAAAGCTGGCACAGGCTGGTAAGGAAAGTACAAACTATCTCATAATTTTATAATTTTTTTTAACACACTGGCCTAGGGTTTTGGGCAAAGGACAAAAGCTATTGTTGAACAGCATAACACTTAGGTCTGAGTCACCGATACGCCTCGGCTTCTGGAGATCTCATACGTTTCTGCGGCTGGCACAGCCGGTGAGCTCAGCACCCTGCGGGGGCCGTGGGTGCAGGCGCCCTCTCGCCTGGCGCGGCCCAGCCCCCTCCCCCCCCGGGCTCCCTACTGGGCCGGCAAGTTGGCTTTGTTGGTTTTTAATCATAGGGGGGAATTTAAAGAAAATGTTGTGAAATAAAAAACAAATCACTGGAGTCCCACCACCCTAACACTATAATTTTCATTTTGGAGGATTACCTTTCAAGCTTTGTCCACACGCAGTTGTGATTTTTATATAGTTTCTATGGCGGCACCTGGCCTTCGGTGTTTGGTTTGGTTTTGTTTTCACTCAAATAACAAACATTTTTCCATGTTTCGAAATCATCTTCGCGATGATTCCTTGCAGGGGTGACACGGTATTTCTTCCTCCGTGTTATTCTTGGGCTGACGTTATGAAGGGAGAAGGGGGAAGGGAATCGGGGTGGGGGGGCTCTCTTTGAATGGAATCATTTATCCACAGGCTTCCAGCTAAGGTGGGGGCTCTGCCTGAGTGATCGGGATCACCTTGACCAGGGGGACCCGGACTGGGAGGGTGTCGGTGAAGGAGGAGCAGAGGCAACACCCCAAAGCCTGCCCATCCCTGCCGGGCCACAAGTGCCCCCGCCCTCGTGCCAGAGACGTTGTTCCGAGCCGTGGCCTTCATCCCGGGCCGACCTTCACCCTCAGGAGCTGCACTTCCTCTTTATAAGGCGCCGGCAGAAGCCCATGACAACACTCGGCTCTCCATTTTTATATCTGAATATCTCCAAGCACTTAGCAAAGGCTTTCGTTTTCTCATTACCCCAAGGAGACGAGGTCATTCGGGAAAATGGTACAAATATTGCCATTTGTCACAAGCAAGAGGGAAGTGAGTTAAAAGGAAAATTCTACCACTTAACTGAGCAAAACCAACCCGGGAGAGAAGCGAGGAGGGTCTTTTTCCCCTTTTCACGCACCCACTTTGTTTCTCGGGCCAGGAGCCTCGTGACCGCGGTGGCTCAGGGCCAGAGCCTGGGCCCCATTTTGCCCAGAATCAATCACTTCCCAGAGGCCCAACACAGGACACCCCCCAAACCATATTCTCTCGTGATGAGGATATGGATAGAAATGCACGTGGGCACCAGCGGCCAAAAAAAAAAAAATTCAAAAGGAAATACATAAACATTAAGAGAGGGATCTGACGGGTAAATTACAGGTAAATGTTTCCTTGCCCCTATTTTCAGAAACTGTCTGAAGTCTCCACTTCCCGGCGCAGGACGGCGGCCTGCGCCCAGACGCCAGGTGGCCTTTAACCAGCGGGGACATCGCGGGAAAATCGCTCAGCCTCTCTGAGCCGAACTCCCCCATCGGGGCAACAGAACCGAACCACTACCCGGGGCCCCGGGGCCCCGGGGCCCTCGGTCCCACAGAAAGCCCGGCGCCGGGCTCAGGGTTGGCACACAGGGCGAGTCTGTTTCCTCCCTCATCAAGAAGCGACCGTGTGAGACCAACGCCACTTGCTGGCTGCCCCCTGGGAACCAGAGCGAGACACACCGTCTCCCCCCTCTCCAGTTTCCTCCACATCCTTCCACCTGTCTCCCCGGCCCCCCGCCAGGCCCGGCACACAGACCTCAGGATGCTGTCCCCGCTGCCCAGTGACTCACCTGGGGCAGGGAGGGGGCTCTGTGCCGGGAGGAGGAGCCCCTCGCTGGCCTCCTCGCCAGGGCAGGCCCAGGCGAGCCCTCCGGGGAGCCGACAGCCTCGTGCAAGGACTCGGAGGACACACAGGGCGTCCCGGGTTTGCACCTTCCTGGCAGCCGCCCTCCAGGAACAGGTGCCAGGCTGCAAAGGCCACCTGCTCCTGGGGGAGGGCAAGGGCCATGCTCCCGTCTGCCGAGGGGAGGAGGAGGAGAACCAAGATGGCGCTGGCGCGGGGCCAGGCCCGCCCAGGGGCTGCCACCTCGGGGGTCCAAGAGCCCAGTGGGGGCATGACAAGCCTCCTTCCTGCCCCCTCCGGGGCTCCGGCAGGCCTCCTGTGCTGGCCCAGCAAATCTGCTTCAAAAGAACCCTGGTGGCCACAGCCTCTGGGCTGGGGTTCAGGTCTGGCCTTGGGGGTCCTGGGGCCCAGCACTAGGGCAGGTCTGACCCTCTGCCTTCCTGATGATGCACGGGGGGAAGAGCAGTAACAGGAACAGCAGCAATAACCACCCCCTATTTCCATGTGCCAGGCCTAGGCCAAGAGCACTACTAGCATTATATTATTTAATCTTCCCAGCACCCCCATACTCTAGGCCTTATTATTATCCCCCTTTGACAAATAAGGAAACTGAGGCTCACAAGCGTTTGGGATGAGCCCAAAGTCAACATGCTAATGAATGGGGGACCTGAGCCTGGCACATCACCACCATTCTAGGGACCTCTGCCCAGCGGCCTTCTCCCAGCTCAGCAGCTAAAGCAACCACACTCCCCAAAGCTCCTTCTGGAAAGGGACCCCAGCCACTGGGGGACACATATGTGCCCCCCCCCAAACAGGTTGTAATTTGGCCACAGTCATGCTTCTCCTGGCCTCTTACCCCACAGGGAGTTCCCTGAGAGAGGAAGTCAGGCTACAGAGACGCTGCCTGACAAACACGGGAGCACGGAAGGCAGCTGCAAGGTGACAGCGTTTCCCTCCCCTGCTCCCGAGAAGGTGTAAGCAGGGAGGTGGGACCACTGGCAAGGGCCAGGGGCAGGTAAACATCTGTTGACCCATTTACTTGCACAGAATGGTGGAAACCCTCAACACAATACACAAACCCAAAACACAAACCCTCAGCACCGCAAGCCTTCTTTGCAAACGGATGCCAACTCCAGACGAGGCACTCTGTCCTTTAAAATTAAAACCAGGTCCCTCACGGGAGGCTGGAAGTCGGGAGGGCACCCAATCAGGACCTCACTGCACCGGGACTGGTGAAAGCAGGTGAGCCCAGCGGGGTGGGGGCTGCGGGGCAGCAGGGCAGACGGCTCCTGTGGTGCTGAGCACAGCACATGGCTTCATCCAGGGGCCCAGAGTGAAATGTGCAGCTGGGTCTAGAGTCGATTCAGCCCTTAACTCATTCGGGATCACCGCTGGGGCCACCCAGGCGACAGGCAACCTGGGGGAGGGCTTAGCCACGGAGGGGGAGAGAGGGGCAGGCTGGAAGGAACCCCTTCTGATATTGGTGATAGGTACAAACAAGAAATCACTTCTTCTCAAAACCTCTCTTAAAACCAACGAGCCCAACGAGCACAGGAAAGTTTAGGGACGGGAGGAGGTGGGTGTGTGAAGTGGGGGGACTTGGGGGGAGCTTGTTTTCCACCCACTGCCACATTCTCATTTACTGTCAGCTCCAATCCCTTCGGAACGCACTGACTCAATTGCCTTTTCACGGGGAGAGGAGCCTGCACAATGCCGGGCTCTGCAGCCCCACATCAGACGCAGGGCACGTGGTGCAACCCCGTCCCTCCCGGGCCGCCCCACCCCACCCCCACAGTCCAGCCAGCCCTGCCAGGGCCACCGCTGTTGCTCCTTATTTTAATACTTTGAGTTTTGTAGATGTGTGGCTTGAACAGCACAGAAGAGTGTGTGTGTGTGTGTGTGTGTGTGTGTGTGTGTGTGTGTGCGCGTGCACACACGCCTGTGCTCACCGGTACTGAGAGGCAGGGAGACAACTCACATAAAAGAGGGAACTTTCCAGAATTCCTCCCTTTGCCCAAAGACACGAGGGACGGGGAAGAGATGGAAAGAAAGGCTTCCAGTGAGGTGCCCAGGACAAAAGGATCTGGGGGCAGGAGGTGGGGGGCATTTAAACTCATTCTGGAAAAGGCCGCATATGGGGAAATCAGCTTGTGATGAGGGAGTGTCCCAAAGAGTGTGGCCGCCGCCAAAGCTCTTCAACATCGTTATGAAAATAATATCGACACTTAGAATGAAGATTACAATAACGGGGGCCCGTCCTCTGCGTTGCCCTCACGTGCCCAGGACTCGACCGAGGGCTGACACGCATCAGCTCAGCTCAGGACCCAACCCAGCAGGCGCTGCTTGGCTTAGCCCAACCCAGGGGGCCAGAGACCCCTTCCGGGGTCACAGATTGTACGCGGTGGGAGAGGATTAAACCCTGCTCTGCGCGGCACCGCAGTGCCCTGCCCCAGGAGAGAGGAAGCTGCAGTGGGACCTAGAGAGAAGGGGGCCTGGGCTCCAGGAAGGGACCCCCCAGCTGCCCACCCTCACCTCCGTCACCTCCCTCAGGGGCACATCCCTTCAGCCAGGCTCGCAGGGGAGCCCTGTTGCACCCTCCTGTCCAGCAGACCTTCCCGCGACAGAGGAACGGCTCTAGATCCAGGCTGCCAAGCAGCCTCGCCACGAACCACGCGTGGCTCTGAGCGCTGGCAGGGAGGCCCCGTCACTGAAGAAACGAGTCTCTAATTTAATTTAAATTGCCACGTGGCTGGTGGCTACGGTATCGGACAGGGCAGACCCAGGATCCCCGGCTCCCCTTCCCTCCCAGCCTCCCTCCCTTCCAGGGGTGGTTTTGGAAATAAACAAAAAGCGTCGGAAGGAAGTCAGGGGCACAGGACGCCGGCAGGGCCCCCACCTTGGCCACCAAGCCCCTCGTCCACGGTCAGTGGCTCAAAAACCACGGCTGCCTTCACTCACCTCCCTCCCTCCACTTACCCTGCCTCCTCCCTTCTCTCTCTCTCTCTCTCTCTTTCTTTCTCTTTCTTTCTTAGAAAAAAGCATCCATTTAATTAGATAAATCCTCGGAGCACGTGGCCTGGAGTTCGTCATGGAAATTAACCTGCTCCCAGATCTCAGATCGTGAAAGGAGACCCGGGGTGTTTGGGCGCAGCGCAGTGAAATGGGAGAGGCCGATGGGGTTTCATACACCTCATCTTCATAAGTGCCCCTCGCCCCTCCAGTCCTCCGGCCTCCCAGCCCCCATGCATGCCCTTGCCTCCTTAGGTCACTGCCTCCAGTCTCCTCCGCCTCTTCTCCTGGCCCTTCCCACTCAGAACCGGGGAGCACCTCCCGAGACAGGACCACCAAGGGCAGGGAGACCCTCAGCTCCAAACACATCAAGCCGGCTCCCGCCAGCCCTCCTACTAAGCACCAACCTCCACCGTTTCCTCCTGCACCTCCATGCAGCTGAGGCTGGCCTGCATCTCATTTCATCCTCCCCTGCAGCCCTACTGTGTGCCGCTCACAGGGCTGAGCACATTCCGTGAAATAACGCTCAAGCTAAGCTCCGGCCGAGGCCCGCCGCCCTCTCGAGGGTAGGAATTCCCACCCCCATTTTACAGATGTGGAAACAAAGGATTAGAGGAGTTAATCTGCCCAACTGGGAGAACAGAGTCAAGCTGAGTACAGCCTGACTCCAGACGCTCTTAGCCCTGTGCCAGCCACACTGTCCCCACCAGGGAGCCCGCACATGCAGGCCCCGGGGCCTGGCCTTCAGCATTCAGCTCAGTTTTGGTGCCCTGGGAACACAGGCAAGGCCGCCAGCACCTTCTGGTGCTGCCAGCTCCCAAGGTGTGCCCCCACCGAGACCCCTTCCTTTCCACCCCAAATAGCTCCTCTGCCCCACATGGAGGTGCAGGAGGAAACAGACTGTCCACAGTGGAGAAGAGGCAAGGCCTCTGCCCTGCCCGGGAGCTGAGCCCATCGTGGGCACAGTCCTGCTTCTTGTCCCCTTCTTATTCATCACCCAAAACACCAGGAGGACCGTACAGGCGCCCAGAGACAGAAAACACAAAATGCAGAATTTCTATCTAAGACCACAGCACCGGCAGCCACCCTACCCCGCCCTGCCCGGGTTGCAGCCCCGACACACCGCGGCCAGCATTCCCACGCTCCACCACGGCACTTCCTGGGGGTGGCAGGTGTGTCCACACTCTCCCCGTGTCTGTGGATCAGGAGTGCACACAGGTGTCTGCCCTGTTAACGCATCACACGTCTTAGCTCCTCTGATCCTCCCATCAACCCCAGGAGGAGGGTCTATTCTCCCCATTTTACAGAAGAGAACACCAAGGCACAGTAAGTAAGATGCAGGACAAGCGCGTGACCCCCAGTTAACTGACCCCAGAATGAATAATCCATAGTATGTACAGCTCCTCGATGGGCATGCAGCTCAACACAGCTCTGCACACCCCACATTCTGGACAGGACCTCCCCCCTTGTTGCCTGAAAAGCAATCCCAAATTCAGCCTACGTTTCCAATGGTAAGAGAGCCAATCTACAGCCTGATGCATAAATGCATCCCCAGCACCAGACACCACATCCAGCCACACAGCTCCTGGCATGCAATTCACAGGGGTCCCCCTTGAGACTGACACCGCATTATATAAAACCGGCTCATCTGACGTCATGGGCACCCTGCTCTTGACAAAGTGGCCATAGCCAATTCTTCATTTCACTTAGTTATTGCAAAGAACATTTCACAAAGAGCCCAGCCAACCTGTGGGGTGCTAGGGTCAGAGGTCATTGATGAGCTGCATCTGCGGCCCCAGGAGAGGTCAAATGACTTGCCCAAGGCCTCACAGCGACCTACGGCAGAGCTCTGACTGGGCTTCCTAAAGTCTAGACTGTAGCGGAGCTCTGCACCACCCAAGTCTCACCCCATTCCCTCAACCCAGACCAAGGGGTGCTGGGGCTGGGCCATGGTCCCCCCAAGGATCAGATTTCCCTAAAATTCCCCAAGGAGCCTCCAGGACTAGTGGGCCCGGAAATGGCCCTCACATAGCAAGCTGCACAGCTGAGCTCCCTGGGGGTGAGGGGGGCGGGCAAAGCCAGAGACGCTGGCACAGCCCCCGTGGGTACTCTGCCAGCAATTAGTGCTGGGGAAGGGTGCCAGCCTGGCAGAGCTAATTCCCCCACCCCTTCTTCTCATTTACACACACACACACACATACACGCGTGCTCACCCACCCCAGACCAGCAGAGGCAGCTCAGCCTCCTTTCGGGAAACCTCGTCAGCAAGGCGCTCGTGGGGCACGCAATTTGGTCATTACTGCTTTTAAACAACAGAAAAGCAGAATCCACCCACCATTAACCCGTCCTGCTCTCCCTCTGGGCCTCACACCAGCTCAGTCACCAGCCTTCATCTCCAACTCCCACGCACCCCCTTTTCCATGCTCCCCAGAAGTTGCTTCCCAACAAAAACAGGATTTTAAAACAAAAAACCTGGCTACGGTGAGTTAAACCCAACAGTGCCTTTGCACACCGCTGTCCCCAGAGAAAACAATCGGTGGTCTGGATGTGACCTTGGCTGAGACCCTTCCTCAGATGCCCTAGGAGTCCGAGAGAAGGCCAGGCAGATGACGGGGTGGGGGGCTGCCCTTGGGCTGGGCTGGGGGCAGGTGTGGGTCCTCGGAGGAGAACCAAGGTGCTGGTCCCTGCCACCGTCCAACCTGGCTCTGCTCTCCGGCTGCGGAGGCAGGCAGGCAGGGAGAGGTGATACGAACCCATCTTGCTGCGTCGCCACCCCCGCCACCCCCAGTTCTACAGCATTAGAAGGATCCTAGAGGGGCCTCCCCCAGATGCATAAGACCTATGAGATCCCTCAGAGGATAAGCAGTATTTGTGCTTATGAGATTTTTTTTTTTATTATTAAGAGGGGCCCCATGAACTTAAAAGGGAAAGAAACAGAGACCCCCACCCCCCCACCCCACCCCGTGGGTTCAGCATGCCTCAGGCCCAGGTGGCAGAGAACACAGGCTGAGTTCCAATGTGTCTTCTGCAAGTGCCCCTGAACCCTGCCTCCTCCCAGGAGCTGCCGCCCCCCATCCTCATCTGGCCTGGAAGCTGGTCGTGGGGTGCCCCAGCCTGGGGAGCTGCGCCCCTGGGCCACCGGCCGCTCGTCCTCCCGCCAGTGGAGGTCCAACAGGGCTGCTGGCAGACCCCAGAGGATGGGCACAGCCGAGCCCGCCGGCCAGCGGGAGGAAAGGAAGCCAGCCCCGCTCGACTTGGAAAACCTCGCAGATCCTCTAAGCCACCTAGTGTCCGGAGCTGAGCTCTGGCCGCCGTCCGTCCCTCCTGCCTGCTACCAGGCGCAGAGGCTGCAGCGGAGTCCGAGCCTGCGGGACCAGCCCCTCGAGGCCCTCTCCAGGAACCCCGGGCCAGGGCCGAAGGGCAGGCGGCGAGGTGGTGCCCAGGAAAAAAGCAAAGGCCCCGTGGCCCCGTGGCCCCTGCCCCCACTCCAGGCAGGGCTGACCCAGTGGCGGTGCCCCCAGCAAGCCGCCTTCTCCAGGAGATGCCCGTGTCATCTCGGACAACTGCCCGTTCTGGGCACATCCTGGTGCGCACCCCCCAGCCTCCAGGCCCACCTGCCACTCCCCGGGGGCCTCTTGGGCCCCCCCGCCTCCCACTCCCCTCCTCTGCTCCCTCTTTTCTCTGTGTCCTCAAGACTCCTCTCACCTTGAGAAGTGTTAGGATTACCCAGCATTTACACTCAATGCTCTTCTTTATTCCTTAAGACTTATTAAGAATGATAATGAGTTCAGAAGGAGCCACACGTCTCTCTCTCTCTCTCTCTCTCTCTCTCTCTCTCCCTCCTTCCTGTCTTCCTTCTCTCTCTTTCCTTCTCTGTCCACCCCCCTCCTTTGCTCTCTTTCTTTACGTGTCTTTTCCACCAAAGACACGCAGGACAAACACAGACCAAAAGGGGGGAAAAAATTCCAGCACCGTGGATCAAGGGCACTTGAGGATTTATATTCAATAAACCGTCTCTTCTTCCATGTCGCTAGTTCTCAATTGTTTAGCTTCCACAACCACCACGACCCCCGGCCTCCCGGCGTCCAGGCCGCCCCTCACTCTGCTGGACTCTGAGCAGGGCACAGGGAGACGGGCCCAGCTCGCCTGCAAAACCTCGCCAACATGCAGCTCTTTAAACGGGTGATTAATTTTTGCAGAATTTACAACAGGCCTCTAGCTTCCCCCAGCCCCCCAGCCTGTGGCCTCGGAAGCACAACTTAACTTGGTGAACTTGAGCTGGGGGTACCCTCCCACCCAGTGACCTGCAGCTGGAACCCCAGGCAGCCCAGCGGCAGACAGGAAACACACACACACACACACACAGCCACGGGTGCCACAGGCCAGGCGGCAGGGAGACCCACGCTCCAGCGGCGTGGCCCCCACGGGGCAGATGGCCCCGCCGTCGGAAGCCACGGCGAACTTTCGGCTCCGTGGGACTGTTTAACACCAAAATAAAGAAGCCAGGAGAGAGTGCGCAGAGAGGAAGGAAAACCTTGGAGCTGCCAAGGATGCCCAAGTCAGAACCCACCAAGCCATACGCGGATCCCGGCAGGAGACCGGCCTTCTCGGTCTGCCGGGCTGCCCTTCAGAGAAGGGAAGAGCAGATCCTAATGAAATTACGGTTTTTAAAATGTCTATAAATTAAATCTCTCTCTCTCTCTCTGTGAATCTCCCCCGCTCCCTCCTCTACAAGGCCTGTTTGCCTCCCCGGGCTCCCTCTGCTCATGTCTGATGTCTGATATAGACATCAAGAGGTTACCAGCTCAATTAAGCGCCGCTGGAGTCTCAGCACCAGACTTGCTTGGCCTTCTCTTCTCCTCAGAAACCAGATACCAAATAAATCTCTCTTTGCTTTATATTTTTATTTTTAATGCCAAAAGCCTAAAGATCCATGCAGTTGACTTGCAGTCTCTTCCCGGTGACTTCAGATGGGGGCAAATCGCCTTCGGAATTGTGGCTGGCAACAGACAGAACACGGAGCCCTTTCTCCTGCTCTCGTTCCCCTTTCTTAAGGGCAGAAGCAAAACCTTGGCTTATCCGTGAAATTTCAAGGGGGGGCTGTGGGGAGCACAGAAGAGCTTAATTCCTGCCTGTGTGTGGGGAGGGGGTGCAAAGTTGCTGCTGGAGAAGATCCCCCGCCTGGATCTCAAGTTCAAGGGTGACCTCCAGATTTCTTATTTGCAAAAGGTCCATTTGAAAAGGGTGGCACCTAAACGGAGATTTTTTTTTTTTTTTTTAAGGGAAGCATTGCTCCCACCTTCTCCAATCCTGTCACTAGATTTAAAAGGAGAGATAGGCTAGTTACATAATTTGACATCCTCAAAAGGCCTCCCCTCACCAAAAAAAGAAAAGGTTAAAAAATCCAAGCCTTGGTCCCCCTGAGCTGTTGATTCCCGAGAAGCAGCTTTAAGTTGTAGGTCTAAAGGGAAAAACACAAACAAAACGGCACCATGATGCTGGGAATTCTAACCAGAGGGGCGCCCATAAGGCCCCTTTTCCAGGGGAAGTACTAGAGACAAAGGCTGAAGCTCAAGGTGAATCAAAAAGAAAAACTTTGTCTTTCCAATTAACTAGACTGGGGAAGGGGGGGGGCACTTTATTACCAACTCATTAATTCTTTCCTGTAAACAATTTAATTAAATTCTGCTAAATACGGGAGAAATACTCATTTTGAAGTGCTTCCCCCCCACCTCAAAAGCAAATTCCTTTGGGTGACTCCCCCCCCCCTCACCCCATGCCAACACTTCCCCTGCTGCCTGCACAACCTTCAGACAGATTTCCAATCCAGGCGTGGACTGCAGGGCTCACGGCAGCAAGAATGACATGTCTGAAAGCTGACACTTCAGCTTTTAAAAGAAATGGGGGGAAATAAGCTGTTGACTTCTTGGTTAAAGTATTTTCTTGTTCTAACTCATGTTCTTATGTCACTGTCTAAAAAGAGAGAGGGAAAGAGAGAGAAAGAAGAGAGACGAGAGAGATATGACTTTCCTTGAATGATCTGTTTAACCTAAGCCAGAGGAAAAAAAAGAAAGTCATTAATTACTTATGTGAGCTATTGCTTCAGAAAGACAATAAACCTGCCCGGTCGCCATGGATATGACATATTTGCTCTGAAAACAACACAATAATTAGCAAAGGGGAAAGATACAAGGAGAATATGCAAACTCCTGAGTTTAAAGCCACAGTGTTCTTTTCTACCCGCAAGCCTCTGTTCTGTTTGCAATCCAAATCAAAGAAAATTTTAAAATATAGCAAAGGAGGAAGAGCAGGAATAGCGCCTGTCCTCGGAGCTGAGAAACAACCAGGAACAAGGATCACTCCAGCACCCTCCAAAATAAAATAATATAAAAGAGAACCTGGATGGCAGAAGGAAAAAAAAAAAAAAAAAAAGTCAAGTAGAGCCTCTTTTATTTCCTAAAGCAGGGGTGGAGTCTGGGGTTTGTTGTTTTTTTTTTTTTTTTTCCCTTAAAGTGTGCTCTTATTTAGCATTGGCCCTTCTGGCCAGATATGAATTTATTTATGAAAGCCAAATGCCCTGTGTGTGGCTCACCCCTCCCCAAAGTAAATGGAATTCTGCAGGCCTGGAGGTGGGGGGTCTAAAGCAGTAGACTCAGAAAGCATCAGCCTTGCAGAGGGACATGCACCCCACCCCCTGCCAAGAAAATGGAACCTGGGCCTTACTTTAATATTAAAAATGCATTAAATGGTTTTACCTACAACTTAGTCCCAGAGGATCATTAGGAAATGCAATCGCTTTGTATCATATCTGTCAGCGTGATAAATATCTGAGTTCAGAGTAGGTTTGCAATTTTTCAGAGTGTCACAAACCAAGATAATTTTTTCCTGCCTTACTTTCTTAATTCCCTGCGTCCACCCCCTGAAAGTCACAAGTCCACTGAAAAATACCCAAGGAGAGAGGACAGGAGAAGAGAAGAGGAAAAGTTGAAATACTCCCCCGTGAGACAGAGGTTACTGCTCTTCCCCTGAAAAAGTAGGGAAATGAGGACTTTAAAATATTTGGGTGGCTATTTAAAAAAAAAAAAAAAAGAAATTAAAGCATTCCATGAAGTTTGAGTAAAAACTCCTTTTCCCTTCTTCCCAGAGGCTAATTTTCCAAAAACAGATGGTCAGGATCTACAAGAGAAGCAAATATACCTCAACCCCCACAGGCAGAGAAATCTAACTTTGAACTGGCTTTTAAATTAAAAGGGGTTGGGGGGGAGATAAACTATTAATAAGTATGAAAAATTAGCTGAGCTACAAGTTTTGTTTTTCTTCTTCTAAAAAATTCTTTAAACACAAGGGGAGCAGATAGAAAGGGGAGGCTCCTATTTGATTGACTTTCCTAGTTTTTTTTAACAATAGTTTTTTTTTTTTTTTTTTTTTAGATTGGACTCTTTGATCTTGAAAGAATTTAGCTCTTATAGGATGGGGGAGCAGGGGGTGGTGGTGAAATGATCTGTTTTAAATGATGATGCAACTTAGAGATCAAAGCCTTGCCTTTCTTCTAGCCATAATAAACTATACTTGCCACAAAGCGCGAGTCTAAGGGCTCCTCTCGTTCGTAAGAAGGAAATAAAATGCGAGGAGACTCCGAGGAAGACGCCAAGTCTTTGCAAGGTGCAAAGTCTTAAAAAACAAACCAACCCAAAACCAGGCCGTCCACCCCCCCCCAAAAAAAAAAAAAAAAACAGAGGGAGGAGGCGCTGCCCCTTTAAACGTTTTAGTGCATATGGAGTTTGATTTCTGAAAGAGATCAGTTTAACATCTCCATAGAAACCAGCAACAGATTATCATCAACAGAATAAATAACTAGTCTAATAAATTAAACAGGAGGCATAAGATCGCTGGGAACCTGATTACTGAAGTTCAACAATATTCCCCATAAACTCTGGGTAACCGCCTCGGAGGTGGCCCGCGAGGAGGGGGGCGGCCGCCTGCCCCGCGCGGGGGGGTTCGGGGGCGCGAGGCCGGCGCCGCGGGCCGCAGCCGGGCCGGGGGACCTTGCGCGCCCCGCCCTGGCGCGGGTTCTCCGAGCCGGAGCGCGGGGCGCGCGGTGCCGCCGAAGTTTGGGGCGCGGGGACGCGGCCGCGAGTCGGGGCGCGGCGGGGGGAGCGCGAGCGGCCCGAGAGGGCGCGGGACGCGCCGCCCGCCGGGGCGCACGGCCCGGCCGCCGCCAGGGCGCAAACCCCGAGCTGTGCGCTCCGGCGCCGCACGGCCCAGCGCCCCCTCTGGGCACGTGGAGCGCAGCCCCGGCGCCCCCCGGGGACCCGCTACCCCCCTCACCACGCCCGGCGCAGCTGCTCCTGCTCAGCCCGGACAGCTCCCTGCAGGACGGCGGCGTGTGCGGGTGTGCGCGAGTGTGCGCGCGCGTGTGCGCGTGTGTGAGTGTGAGTGTGCCGGCGCGCGCGCCGAGGGGTGCCGGGGCGGGGGCGGGGGGCGCCCCGAGCCCCCGGCGATCTGGGCTCCCGTCCCCGCGCGCGCTCTCGCCGCGCGCCGGCCCCGGTTTGGAGACGTCCTAAATTTACCAACTTCGCCCGGCCCTGCCCTGGCTTTTCCCTCCCGCCGCCCCCGTGTCTCCAAGTGTCGGGGTGTCGGCGGGACAAGCACACGCGGGGGGTCGTGCCCCGACACCCGGCCGAGCGGCGACGCGGCGCCCCCACCCCGCGCTTCCCCGCGGTGCAGCCGGGTTTGGGGGAGCTCCGGGCCCGCTGGAGGGGTGCGCTCGCCGCGTCCCGGAGCAGCAAATCTGAGCCGCACACGCGCCCGCGCCCGCCCCGGCGGGCCTGGAGGCGCTCCCGGCCGCACCCGCACCCGCACCCGCCGGGCCGGGAGGAACTTGGCGGAGGAGACGCGGCCCCGCGCCCCCGGGACCCCGCTCCGGCCCCGGCCCCGGCCCGGCCGGGTGGCTCGGAAAGGCATCCGCGCCCACCCCGTGGAGAGAAATCTATTATTATGATCTTAATCTACGCCCCCGAAGTGTCCCTCCCGCCGTGATTGACGGCGCTTACACCTGTTCCCCTCGCGCGCTCTCCCGACGCGGGGACCCGCGCCCCGCGCCCCGCAGCCGCCCCGCGCCCCGCGCGCCCCGCGCCCCGCGCGCCCCGGGCCGGCCGCGGCCGCCCCCTCCCCTGCGAGGCCCGGCCGGCCGCGCGGGCCGCGGACGGGAGAAAGAACAGAAAGCAAAACTTCCTGGCGGCCGCCGGCCATCAGCTGCACATTCTGCAAATGCCACCGAGTAAAAATAAACTGGCCGCCGCTCCGCCCGGCCGGCTCGCCCGGCGCGCGACTCGGCCCCCTGCCCCGGAGCTGCCCGGCCGCGGCTCCGCCGGCCCCCCGGCCCCGCACGCGCCCCGCGCCCGGCCCGACCCGCGCCCGCCGGGCACCACGCGCGCCCGCGCCCCGGCCCGCGCCCCGCAAGCGACGCGTCTCCCCGTCCTCCACCTGCTGTGTCTGTCGGCCGCGCGCCCCCGATCCAGGACTCCCCTCGCCCGAGTGCTGAGCCCCGGCACCCTCCGCCCACCCCGGGCACAGCGGCGGGACCCGCGCCCGCCCCGCGCCCCGCGCCCCAGCCCCGCGCCCCAGCCCCGCGCCCGGCGCAACTTCTCTCCCCGCACCCGCAGCCGCCGCAACTCCCCCGAACTTTTCCCCGGGCCGGCGGGCGCCGGCCGGCAGCCGCTCGGCGGAGTCGGTGCCCGGGTTCGCCCGGCCCAGCTCTGCCCGCCGGCGCCCGGGAGGCTGCGCCGGGTGGGGTGCGGAGCGCCACTCGCCGCGCCCGGAGCGGCTCGCCCGAGACAAACTTCCCGGGCACGAACGAAAAGGGGGGCGCCGCTGCCCCCGCAGCCTCTGCCCGCGCGCGCCCCCCGGCGGCGCCCCCCGCCGCCGCGTCCGAGCGCGCTGCCCACCTCCGCGGGGCGCCTCCCCGGGCGCGGGCACAAGCCCGCCGGAGGGGCGCCGGCCACCCGTTCCCCGGGGCAAAGTCTCGCAAAGTCACCCCCGGCGCCCCTCACCAGCCTCCGCCCGCGTCCCGGGAGCGCAGCGCCGCGGCCGGGCGGGGTGGGCTGGGGGCGCGCGGGCGGGGAAGCCGCGGCCCGGCAGGGGCGAGCACCTGCCCCCCCGGCCCGCGGCGCGGGGGGCGCCCCCACCCTGTCTGCAAAGTCTGCGCCCGCGCCCGGCGCCTCCCCCTCCGGCCCCCCGCGCCCCTCCGCGGAGCCGGGGACCCCGAGCGGCCGCCGCCGGCCCCGAGCCGCGCGCGGGCGGCCCCGGCCGCGGCGGGCGCCGCGCCGCCCCGCGCCGGTGCCCGTCCCGGTGCCCCCGCGCCCGCGCGGCCGGAGCGGGGTGGCAGCCGCGGCGCGCAGGCTGCCCGCTGCGCCCGCCGCCCGCCCGCGCCCGCGCCCGCGGCAGCCCGGGGGAGGGGGCCGGCCGGCCCGGGGGCGCGGCGGGGGCGCCCCGGGAGGCCCGCGCGGCGGCGGGGCGCGGGGGCGCGGCGCAGGGAGCGCCGAGTCTCTTACCTGCACTTGGGGCGGCTTTGGGTGACTTTCCAAGTCCGGGGGAAAAATGTGTGTGTGTTTGGGATGGAGCGCCGCGGGCGCGCATGCGCGGCCCAAAGTTGCCCGATCCCGGATTTTTCGCTCCCAGTCTCCGCTCTCGCCCGCTGTGATTATGGAATTCTCCGCGGCCGGGCGGGCGGGCGGGCGGCCTGCAAAACCCGGGCCGGATCGCGGGCCCGGGCTCCGCTCCACCCTCGCACCCCCGGACCTGCCTCCCGGGCTTTTCCCACCCACCCGCGCCGGCCGAGCTCGGCCGGCTCGCGCCGCCGGACGCGGCCTGCGGAGCGGCCTCTGCGCGCGGCTGCAGGAGCTTCGTGCACCCGCTGCCACCCTTCCCCCAGGGGCGCGGGGAGAGGGCACGGGAGTGGGTTACTTTTCACCTGCTCTGACCCTGGGAGCCGGGCTGCTGCCCCCCTTTTTCGGGAAGAACAACTCTTTCCTGCAAGTTAGGGTGTGCAGCGTGGGGCCCCAGAGGAACGCGGTGTCCTCGCGGCTGGGCAGCCGCTTCGCACTTATTCCTTGCAAGAGAATTTTTTCATTCATTCCGTCGTGCGAGAAACAAAACCTGAAGTGAGCAAGAGAAACCGCCAAGAGGGAAACTCACATGCTGGGTGGGGGGCGGGTGCACACGATGAGCCCTAAAACAAAGGAGAAATTTTTTTTAGACAGTGAATCCATGCGGGAAAAGCATGCAAACGGGTGAAGAGTGTCTGGGGAGAGCTCGTTTCCCACCACCTAAGGGGTTAAGGAGGGCCTGGGGGGGCTGTTCCATAGTCCATCCGGAGACACCCCCCTTTCTCCCTTTGCCCACCTGCCATTGGTTTGAGGTGGCCACCCGGGCTGAGCCTAGAGGTCAGCCCCAGTCCCATGCCCAGTGGCGCAGGCCCTGCCTTCTCCCAGGCCACCCAGTCCTGCCCGTTCCCCTTCCGAGCGGGCATCAGGCCTGAAAGAAAGGAAAAGCACTCAGATGGTGAGATAAGTGGGAAACTGACCACAATAGTAAATAGCTAAATGATTCGTCGAATAAATGAATAAAAATTCTAAGTATGACCCACATCTTCGAGGAGTGTTCAACGGAATGCATTAACCTAGCGAGATGCCACAGGCTGGCGGCCTGCTGCAGGCGGGGGGACTTCCGGCCTACACAGCAAGGTCTCCGCTGAGCCTCTTCAGTCTGAAGAAACCTGAAGCCTGCGAGCGAATTGCCCAAAACAGACACCTGCCACCTTGCTTCCTGCTGAACCTGGAAGTTAGTTGCCAAGTGAACAGAGACCGGGGACGCTGTGGGCCCCTGTCCACTCACAAAGCCTCCAGATTTGGGGGAGCAGGTTCAAGGCATCCCACACCCCTTATATGCTTAGTGGGAAGAGAGTAACTCAAAAACACAGCTTGTCTCCTAACCACCTGGAACCAATCTTGCAGTTTGTTTAGGATTCATCCACCGAAGAAGGTCCGATTTGAGGGTGAGAGTACCTGTTGGGTTCACTTCATTTTCTCCCCCGTCCCCATGATTAGCAGGAAGCAGTGACACATCAGCAATTAACAGTACCCGCTGACCCACTGACCCACTGCTTTCTACCATTCAAGGCAGCCTCGGTTTCCACTGCCCAGAAGCCCCTGGGCCTGGTGACTCAGCCTCAAAAATCTCAAGCCCAGTCCTGCCATTCTGCAGGAGAAACTGAGGCTCAGGAAGGGGACTGACCACAGAAGTGTCCAGACGGGTCTAACTTTTGATTCGGGGCTGGTCCCACTCCCGGGACAGTATCAAGAAGGGGTTAGGGGCTTGAGCTTTGGGGTCAGGGTCCAGCCACTCATCTGCTGGGTGACCTTGAGTCAGGCATTTGACCTCTCTGGGCCTCAGTCGCCTCGACAATAAAATGGGGATAATAATAGTACCTACTGCCGGGCTTGTTGAGAGGCTCAAATGAGCTAATGCAGAAACAGTGCCAGGGCCAAGAGAGTGATCGATCAATGCCAGTAAGTGTCATCGCTCTTTGGGACAGCCAGTGCTCCCTCCACTTCTCATTTCTTCCTGCCCTCTGTCCCTTCCTTCTCCTCCTCTGTCCTTATTTTTCCTCCAACACTGAATCTCCATTCACTCAGCAGGCATTTTCCAGCCCCAGAGGAAAGCAGATTCAGGGGTGAGGGATAGCCACGAGCTAGACAAGGCCCCGCCTTTGAGGGGATCCCCGAGGGATTTCCTAGTCTCTCCCAGTCCCCTCCCCTTCCCCAGTATGAGACCCCCCCCTTCCCCTGCCCCCACCTCCACAGACACATTTCACCAAACTTTAATTAAAACATTTATTTCCCTCCATTTTTTTCCTTGGAGACGTCACAATTCTCCCATCCCCCAAGGCATCTTTATACCTCTGAAAGAACCTCATTTGGGGTGGGGGCAGCTGGAAACGAGGCGAGGAGGAAGACTTTGGGGTGAGGCATAAAAAGCAAGTTCTTTCCTGTGCAAACACCAACCCCAACCCCCCAAAGAAAAATTAAAACCAAGCCAGGGGCTAGGAGAGAGTCCTACACCCCAAACGTAGCCGTCCAGTATATGGCATTTAATTGTTCCCACTCACCTCGCAGGGATTGAAACCAGAAGTTCTTTACCTCACTTTCTCCATTTTAATATTTCTTGCACTTTCCGTAAAATAAAATACAAACTGTTTCCCCCAACACCACCTCATCTCCCTGCCCTGCCCTGCCTAGGTCATACCAACTTTCTGCTGTCCTGAAAAACACCAACTTGTCCCAACCCCAGGGCCTTTGCACGGCTCCCTCTGCCCGCAATGCCCTTTTGTGCTGCCTCCTTGGCTTTATCAGGTGTCTGTCACGTGTCATCCCCTTAAGGAGGCTTTCTCCCAGAAGTAGCTAGCTGGCCTATCTCTATCACTTCTCCCCATTTGAGTATCTGGAGTGATTTTTGTATCTGATATTTCCTGTCTGGCAGCCTCTGCTCCAATGGGGACTCCTCCTCCAGGCGGGCATAGCACCATCAAGAGCCTCTGCCATGTTACGTCTCCAGGGAGGACACCCCCACCCCAGCCCACTAGGCTGTGTGCTCCCCGAGGGCAGGGTCTGTGCCTCTATCTCAGAAGCCGAGGAGCCGAAAGAGTGACTGGCACCAGGAGGCTCTTGGTGACCGATTGTTGGACAAATGGATCTAAGTCTGTCGGTGTATGTGATCTGGAAAGTCTTGAAAGTCAACATGATTCAACTTCTGGGTCTGTGCTTTGGTTTCTAGGTCTCTGCAGTGTTGGAAAGCAAAAACTGACCATACATCAAAGCTGTTATTTTATGGATCGATTAGCATGTGCCAGAAACCACGCTAAGCACTTGCACTACCGGATTAGGCCCTGTAACAACTCTATGAGGTGGTTCCTAGGGTGAGTACACCCATCGCACAGATGAGGAAACCGAGGCACTAACTCTCCCCAGGCAGACCCAACGCTCTCCGCTCCCCTGCTGCCTCGCTGGGAAGACAAGTCACTTGATCAGGGAGGTCACAAGAAGGCCCCTCCCCAGCGCAACAAGAAAGTTTACCTTTCCTATGAGTTCACAAAGAGAGGAACCCCCAATGCGAGTGCATCGGGGAAGAGTAGGGAGGAAGTGGAAGCACTCTGTCCATTACCTGCAAATCTTATTTCAAGCCCATACGAGACAGAAGGAGCCAAAGGAAACCCCAGGATCAACACCAGAGTTTGTACACAGAAAGCACCCAATGAATCTTGACAGTGCTGCTGATTTTAAATTCAGGGTCTAGAACGCGTCTCCCCTTTTCCCCAGCCACTCCTGCCCTCCAGGCTCTTGGTCCAGGAGCACCTGGCATGGAGAAGGCCTAGTGACTGAATAATTACACGAATGCCCAAGATAAGCGACTATGGTGATGACCGGGCAAGTTGTAGCTAAAACAAAACAAAACAAAAAAGCTGAGAGCAGTTCTTTTATTTACTCTCAGGAATCCTGAGAAGGGAGAAGAGGGTTTTTTTCCCCAACACTAGGCTGGTTCCCCAATCCCACCCCAGCTGAGGAACCTGACAAGTCCTTCCACCTCCCCACTCCTCGCTCTTTTTGCAAAGTACGTGATTATTTGTTTCCTGGCGCACACATAATGCATGTTTAGTGCAGAAAATTCAGAAGTGATGGACAAACAGGAAGAAGACTATTTCCATCTTCTGTAATCTCACCTCCCATGAATAATCACAGTTGAGGTTTTGGTGTATTTCCATCCAATCTAGGTTTTTGGTTTGTTTTTTGTTTTTTGTTTTTTGTTTTTTTTGCTTTGTTTTGTTTTATTGAATCAGAATTGCACCGAACAGACCGGTTTCTGTTTTTGTTTTTTCAGCCATGTGGACGTAGTTTGAACATTTTCTCACGTCATTAAATATCCTTCTACAAGGCAATTTTTAATGGCTGTGTTGTGGCACTTGATCATAATTTACTCAGCCAGTCCCTCACTATCGGAAATTTTGGACATCGAACTCGTTTCCAATTCTTTTCATGATTATAAATAACTCTAATGAATATCCTTGTCCATAAATAATCGTGCACACCCCTTAAGTCGGGAACTGTCGGGCTGGTGCATGTTAGAGCCTTCGATATCCACAGCCAGATCGCCCCCCCCCCCACCTCCCCGGAGGCTCAGTGACTTTGCCCTCCCACCCACCCGGTTTAAGTGAGCCTCTCGCCAGCCTTTGGTATCCTCTCTCTCTCTCTCTCTCTCTCTCTCTCTCTCTCTCTCTCTCTCTCTTTAACCCCTGTTAATTTAATGGGTGAAAGAGTCCGTGATTCTAGTAATGAATCCTTATTACAATCAAGCTGGCCACAGGCAGGGGCTGTTTCAAGGTTTGAGCGGCCTTGTTCAGACCTACAACCTCGGCAGAGATGGGAAGGGCAGGCTCCGAGGAGTCGGGAGCAGATGCCGGGAGCATAGCCCTTTTGCAGGTTCTCAGAGGTTTCCAGAACATCTACCTGCACCCAGGCTTCCTGGGCATCTGTGCGACCCTTGGGGGCGGAGGGGTGGGGTCTATTTTAGTCTTTCAGCCTCCACAGAAATGAGGTCCCCGCTTCCTCCTACCTCTCCACCCACACCTTCCAGAAACCTCTCTCGACAGAAGAGCCTTAGGGATTTCTATGCCATAAATACTACCTGTTTTCCGAGCTCAGGATCCACACTTTGTACCTGCTTTCATTTTCCCTGCCGAGCTCTTACTCAGCATCTGCCCAGGGACAGGCTGTTGGGTTCTCTGGTTCAACCGTCCATTTTTCTAGCTAGTTTTAATTAATTTACTTTTTTTGATATGTACGTTTATCCCTGCCTGGTCACAAGAATCACAGGTGACTAATATTTTCCTTTTAGGCAGTGTTCTCTGATCTGCATGCCCCTTCTGACGTTAATAGCCTCTGAACCATGTCACTTTTTTTGTAAATAACTTTGAATTTCTGGGGGGAGAAAAGGGTAATTTGTATTCAATGTAAACAGTTCAGGAAACACAGAGAAATATGAATATAAATATAATGCAGAAAATATAAAACACCCCAAATCTGACAGCCAGGTTTTGGGAATGTGAAGTGGACTTCAAAATTAAAAGAATGGATTTAAATTAAACTCACATGAGCCCTGCCCAGCAACCTGCCTGGGCAATCTCAGGTTGAGAACAGATAGGCGGGTCTCACATACATGGTCAGGTGTATGTCTGATTTTTTCTGACTAGGGAGGGGTGTGTGTGTGTGTGTGTGTGTGCGCGCGCACTTGTGGGACTACCGTGTCCCTTTAATGAGGCTAGGAGCCAGGGAGGTATGGCCGTACCCTGTTTGCACACTGGAAGATTGTGTTCAAGCTGTCAGCAGACACCTGAATACAGAGAATCGCAGCCAGGTGAGGGGCAGGGCTGGCTGCTGACATCACCTCTTACCCAAAGATCCACGGGCAACACCTAACCCCTCCCACGCCTGCCAGGGAGGGGCAGGACTGGCACCAGGCAGGGCCCTGTGCCCGAGGTAAACTGAGTGATGGAGCGGTCGAAGGGACCACGTATCTAAGACACGCCGACAGCTCCTGCCGCATCCAGCCTGGGCCCACCTCTGCCCTTCCTCCTTCCTCCCCAGGTCTCCCAGGCCCCAAATCAGCACAGACCCCTGAGGGCAGGAGCAAATGAACTCCTCCCAACCGAACGTGCTGCTTCTGTCCCAGGATGCAGTCCGCCTGGGGTTGGCAAGGCCGGGCCACACGCAGAAGGAACCTGCCATGCAACTCCGGAAGTGGCATGTTCCCTCCCGACTGGCACCTGTGCAGGTGCCAGCCACCTCCCATGGAACTGTGTCTCACCAAGGGCGGGGCTGGCCGGGGAGGCAGGAAAGGGCTGTTTTGCTGATGAGGTGCCCTCATGTCAGCCAGGAGTGCCAGGGAGCTGGATGGGGTGGGGGAGGGCCGCGGTGCCAAGCTGGCCCGGATGTGAGTGGCGGCCCTGCCTGCCTCTCCAGCCTCACCGCTCCACGCTCTCTCTGCCACACACTCAACACACCCTCCGCTCCAGCCCCACGGAGCTGCTTAGAGCCCAAACGTACCTGCTGGGCATGTCCAGGCCTCTGTCCAGGCGGTTCCTTCTGCCCTGGAGACCTTGCCTCCTCTTCTGTACTTGTCCTCCCACTGGCCCCTTAAGACCAAGGCAAGTATCACCTCCTCCAGGAAGCCTTCCCCATTGCCCCCTGTCCATTTCGGGCCCCCACAATCCCCCCGGTTTCCTTTTCTACAAGCTTATCACCTTGTATTATAATTATCTTCTCCCAATAGACTGTGTGTGTGCGTGATTTTTAAGTTTATGCTGAAATAATCAGTATCCTGGAGCAAAGATTTCTGAATTTGGTTCAAATCCCTGCTGTTACACAGGACCAGTATGACCTTGGCCAAGCTCCTGACCGCTCAGCCTCAGTGTCCCCATGTGTAAAATGACGCAGTCAGGACCGGCCTGCAGCACAGTCAGAAGAATCAGTCGGGCTCCTGCCTGCAGAGTGCTGAGCCGGACGCCCATGCGGGGACCACTACTGTTCTTCCCGGCGGCTAGCGCAGGCCGCGGGCAGGGTGTGAGCTCGAGGCGTGTGTGTGGCCATGTCAGGGGCCAGGGCCTGGGGCTGGGGCTGACCAGCTCACACGAGGCAGGTCCTGTGTAGACATGCGGGTCCATTCCGAAGGGTAATGGGCTGGTTATTTATGGCTGGGATTTAAAAAAAAAAAAAAAGACAAACCAGTGTTCAGTAATGACAAAGTAATTACCTTTTTATTATTTTTTCAATAGGATTCAGAGGGAGTGTGGGCCATGGCTGCGCCAGAACATGCAGTCTGGCTTCGAGAATATCCTGGTGCTTTCAGCTACCCCCTTTCCAATGGCCAGACCAGGGCAAAAGCTGGAGAAGACCGAGTGGGGACCCAAAGGTGCAAGGGATGCAGGACAGAGGGAGAGGGGCTGCCCAAGTGGGGTACTTCCCAGAGCCGGCTGAGTCAGCCACATAGAAGGAGCCAGACCCGGAGCCTGGAACACTTAGCAGAACACTTCTGGGTGAGAGGGAGGCTGGGTGAGCCTCACCGGGACCCCGCAGTGAGTTAGTAGAGGTGAGGGCAGTGTCCCAGCCCCTGCTGGTGCTCCTTAGCAGCATGGAGCTCCCTGCTAAGTGGGGGTCTGCCTGGACCCCAAACTTTATCTTTCTACCTGGAAGGGGCCTGATTTGCCAGATTAACTTTTTAAGGGGAAGGGGACCCCTCAGGGGATTTTTGGGGGGCTTACTTTAAAGGTTCCAGGATCCCAGATGTTATCTAGACTACACTGTAATTGACATTAGTGATCTAACAACAGCTAACAACCAGGAAGGTGACCACATCTGTTTTACTCTCATCCATCCATCCATCCATCCATCCATCCATCCATCCATCCATCCAATCATTCAGTCATCCAAACTCTGTCCTTTATTCAAACTTCCATCCACCTACTCAGCCAGCCAGCCAGCCAATCATTCATCCATCCATCCAACCATCCATGCCTCCCTTCAATCTTTCATCCGTTCATCCATCCATCATCCAGCCATATAGCCATCCATGCAAAAAACATCTGATGGGGGGGCCCCATCTGTCGGGTATCTTGCTAGAACCTGAAAGTCTAGGGACGCTGAGATACACAAATGAAATATTGGGGCTAGCCTGTGAGGAAAATCCAGTGGCATAGGAAGCTTCTCAAAAACACCTGCCGATTAGTCAGTTAGATGAAGATGATCTGACAGGGAGTCAGGCCCGCAGGTGAGGGAGTCTTGGATCTGCCCCTTCCATTGTCTCTTTGCTGTGACTTATTCCTCTATCGATGAGAGGGTGGGGCTAGCTTGGAAGCCTGGCAGACACCATCACCTTCTGGCAAATCAGGCCCCTTCCAGGTAGAAAGATGAGCAAAGTTCCAGAAAAGGCCTCCTGGATGGGGAGGCTTCCTAGTGGGAGTTTGTGAAGGTTCAAGGGAGCAGGGATAGGAGTTCTTCTGATCTACAGTTCAAACATGAGGACCAGAAGATTCTGGAAGAATAAGGGAGTGAAGGGTGGGGAGTCTGGCCCCGCTTCACCCCACTCTCTGGCTCTTCAAACCATTGTTCTGCTCCCCCCAGTCTGCCATGGGTCTCCACGCCTGGGTCTCTGGTGCCAGGTAACTGACAAGTCCCCTGTCTCTTTGTCCTTCCCCACCTCCCAGCCCTGCCTCCCCGCAGCTGTGATAACCCACACGTAACACTCTGCCCTCTGGAATTTATTTTAAGGTCTTGGCTTGTTTATTTATTTTATTTAGAGATTTCTCTGTGCTTTGTGGGGAGGAAAATTCGAATGGGGTGATTATGAAATACTATTTCACCTCGCTGTTCATTCACAACAAACAAAGAGAAATGATTGGTGATTAAAAATGCATTCTCTCTGCTTGTTTTCTTTTGTTTTACCATTATGGAAATATTATAAATACTGAATACTAATCTGGACCTGCGGGGACCTCACAGACCTTCCAGAAACCAAGCCTCCTTCTCTTTCCTGGGGCAGCTCAACACCGCCCTTCCCGGCCCCAAACTCTGGCTGGTACCTTCCCCAGAGGATCCCCAGCCAGGATACCTCATCGCTCTGTCCTCACTGGACAGGGATAGAAGTCTCCCCACTTCTTTGCGCTGCTTCCTTGCTTGAGCCGATCAAGGGGAGCAGAGGCATGAATACTGAGAGCCTCAAAGAGCCCAAAAGTCATCCTCATAGGGTTTCAAGTCCAGAGTCTGCCCGAGACCCGCTCTCTGCTCACCGCTTCCTGGCTGTGTGACCCGGCACATGTTGCTTTACCTCTCTGAGCTTCTGTTTCTTCCTCTGTAACTTGGGGATGAAAACGGTGCCCACATCACAGGGCTGCTTGGAGGATTAAATGGGATCCCAGCATCACAGAACCTGGCAGACGGAAGTGCTTGGTAAATGCTGGCTTCAGAATCGATTAATTCTCCCTCTCTCTAGCCCTTGTCTCAGTCTCAGTTTCTCCCTCTGGAAGGGAGAGCTACATACTGACTGCCCTCTAAATCCACCGCCTCGTCCCCCACCCCCAGCTCTGGGGGAGGCTTCTGCCTCCAGGACAGGGGCCACGGGGGTCTCCACACGCCCCCTGATTCTCAGGGGACCCTCTGCTCTTTCCCAGGACACGCTGCCCGGGCTGCGTCTAACACAGTGTGCGTTCCACCGTCTCTTTTTGAGCCATAAACCTGACACTTCTCCGTGTATTTCAATCACAGACAAATAAATGGAGTCAAAGGGCCCCATCCAGTTCCAAAGTGTTGCACCAAGTCCAGATAAACAGTGAGTCCCGAGGCGTCCGCGTTCCTTTCATCTTTCACTTTATTTAACCAAATTAACTGCTCTCCGTGTCCCCTGCGTGTGAGTGTCTCTCGCTGTCATATAAAATACAATCACGCTTGCTTGCTACATGTTTCAGATACTTTATCATTAACATCAATTCCAGCCAAATTAGGAGTTTCTCCCAACATAATTGCCCTTCCCATTACCCAGCACTTTATTTTTTCAAAGCACTTTCCGACCATTAATTAGTTAACCCTTAGGACGCCCCAGAGCCGGCGCTCAATGTCACCCTCCCTGTCTCCCAGCTGAGGGGGGGGGGGCGGTGGGCAGGGGCCAGGTGGTGTGTTAGAAGTCACCCTGGATGTGGGGGCTGGGGGGCTCGCGTGGGACCTTGGTAATCCTCCCTCCAGCCGCAGATCCTCTGCCTGGGAGGGGTCCAGATCTGGGCTGCTGACTTTGATCTGAGCTGGCGGGGCTGAGGGTCCCCAACACCTTTAAATCCTGTCACTCCTGACTGTCCCTGGAGCTTGCGGAGGAAGAAGGACACGGGAGGAGAGACGGGCTGGGTGGTGGGTTGGCATCTCCTTTGCTGTGACCAGCAAGGGCAGAAAGAGGGCAATTCGCCCAGCATGCCCTGCCCATGACCCATGCTGTCTATTTGTTCCCGCCACCCACGAGCACCCACGGAGAGCCTCAAGGGTGCCAATCCCAGAGTCATCTCCAGAACATGGAGTGCGTGGAGTGCGACGGCCTGGTCGCTGGCAGCCGAAGTAAGGGAAGGCCTGGGCCCGGGCCCTCCCCCGTCCTGCCAACCCTGTCCCTTCCCGGCCAGGTACAGACACGGTGTCCGTGGGTCTCGGGCAAGGTGGTCGACGCCGCCTCGACGGCAGCCTCCTGGGAAGGTCCCGGGAGCCAGCTGGGAAAAACAAAATGATTTATTTCTTGGCCAGTGGTCTGGCTTGTCAAGGCGAGCTCTGCTGGAGGCTGCTAGGGATACACTGTCGAACCACCAATATTTTACATTTACGGCCTCCGTAGTCCTAACTTCTGTAATGATTTTTTTTTTTTCCTTAAAATACATGAGCTGGCTCCCACAGGGACATTGCCAGGAACCTTCAGAGAGGTTTTCCAAGCTGCTCATTAACTCAGGGGCCGGTGAGTTTCCCAAGCTCTTCCATTTCAGCGGTTCTCCCTCCTTTTGGCTGCACTGAGGCTGGGGCCGGGGTGCTAAGCCAACCTTGCAGACAGAGCACCAGCCACCAGCCTGGGGAATGTTCTCCTGCCCGCCCCCTGCTTCTTCCCAGGCGTGACTCTGTGAAATCTGACTGCAGGGAGTACCTTAGCCCAAGGACCAGACTCCCCAGGGAAGCAGAACTTGGGGGCCCTTTGCGCTCTGTAGTCAGACCCCCAGGCTCTGTATCCCAGCTCTGCCACTTACCACCACTCTGACCTTGGACAAGGTGACCTCTCTAAGCCTCAGTTTCTCAGCTGTCAAGTGGCGTTGTTGTGAGAACAGAGCGGGATGAAGATGAAGGCCTTAGCGCCGTGCTGGCCCCTGGTGAGTGCTCAGAGGACTGAGTTATCATTTTGGTCAAGGAGACTGTAGGCTTTATTATGACTTTCATTCTTCCAATCTTCCGCTTTCGTTTTGTCTCCATCTAATTTCTTTCAGGCTCTGGGTCTGAATATGTAATCGACGATGTGATTAGACCACGCCCTAGCACGCAAGCTCGTCATTTCAGAGAAGAGGCCTGTAACAGGGGATGAGAACTCGTCGGCCCCAAGCCCCCCACCTGCCCCCCAGATGCACTGGCTTGCACTTGGTCCTCCTGTTCAGGTCCAGCTCCTGGTGGGTCGCCAGCAGCCCCCACCGTGGCGGGACTGTCCGGGCCGAGAGGGCTGTGTCCCGGCAAATATCCACTTCGCCACGCACGCTTCCTTCTGGCCTGGCATCTTCCCCGCATCTCTTTGAAACTTCTGGAGCTCTGTGCAATAATAGGTAATAGCTCAGACTGACAAAGCCAGGAGCCTGCCCATGATGAAACTCAGGGCTAGAACCTTCCGGGGTATAGATGAGTATGAAAACGTGCTTGTAAATGTTGCTGCAGGGGCTAAAGGCTTCTGTGGGACCATTACCCAACCTTGCCTCCTAAATGATACCATTTTGGAAGTTCTTACGATGTCATTTTTCAGACTCCTCGCCTGGAGACGCTGTCTCCGCAGGCTGGTTTTTCCATGTCATGTGAGACCATCAGAGCTCAGAGAGGTTGTGTGTCTTTGCTCAGGATCACAGAGCAGAGCCATGTCTAAAACCCTCAGACTCAATTTCTAGCACCTTCCTTTCCACTCTAGATCCTGCTGCTCCTTCTGTCCACTGTTGGTGGTAACATTTACTTAAATAGGTGAGGCCCAGAGCCTCTCTGGCACCCTTGAATGATTACCTGGCTCATCGGGGTGCTGAGGTGTCCCCAGACAGACCCCCCCCCCCATTGCAGTGGGAAGGATTAGGCTAGAGATCGCACCAATGCCACGTCTGTGACAGCAACAGTGGGAACTGCCCTTCCCTGGGGTCCAGCACCCCCACCCCATGACACTGAGGGGGAATAGATAAGCCAAAAGGACTAGGAAAAGGTGGGTCAGATTTGGCCTTACTGCCAAGGAGCCAAGAGAACCTGTGGCCAGCACTGGATTAAAGCATCTCATCTAAGCCCCAGAGATAGAGTCTGATCACTAGATCACCCCCACAGCAGACCAAGCTTCAGAGAGGGGGAAAAATTTTCTCAAATTCTGTGCCCCCAGCACCCGGGCCTGTGTCCAGCAGTTATGTAATTGCCACTTGATAAATTTTTGTTGGATAAATAAAAACATGAGCATGACAGAGAGTAAATAAAAGACAATGGTTCCTATTCATCAGAGGCCTACCACATGCCAGGCACGTTCTACACAATTTCTGCAAGGTGGTTTGCTTCACCTCTGCAGCAATCCTACAGGTAGACACCATCATCATCAGCTCAGTACAGGCCAATCAAGCCCCAAGGAGATCTAGCGACTTTCTCTGGGTGCACAGTTTGTAGGCAATGGGGTGGGGAGTCGAACCCAAAGTGTCTGAAAGAGCCCACCCTGTTCCTCCTCTGTACCTCCGTGGAAAGCCAATGACGGTGGTGGGGAAGGAGGGTCGGGAAGCTTTGCCTCCACCCCCACCCCCAGGTCTCTCTCTGCTTCTGCAGCAGCTTCTCAGCCCCCCTCCAAGAGCCCAGCTCGGGGAGTGTCTCCTCTAAGTCCTGACCGCTCTCCCCGCCGCATCCCCACCGTTACCTACACAGGGAATTAAGACTGAAATCCTCGTTTGACACGATGCAGGAGGATGCTAAGTACTTAAGCGCTAATTAATTAGTGAGCTGTGCCCGCCGCCACCAGCCGCTGGAGGAAACCTCAAACAGACCCCCAGAGCGCCAGCGCCCCCCCTGCCATGGGGGCCAAGGCACCAGCCAGGCATGGGGCAGAGAGGGGGGATGTGGAGGGGGGCTGCCTGGGCAGCCCCAGGCCCGGCCTCTGGTGAGAAGGAGGCCCAGACCAGTTCTGACTCCCACGTTCCAGTGCTCAGAAGCCTGGAGGAGCTGGCGGTCTGGCCTGCCGTGGCCAAGGCTGCACCTGTGACCTCCGTGGGGAGCAAGCCCGGGTATGTCTGACTTTGCAGCAGGTTCTCAAGGGAAAGCAAGATTCCAGGGGCTGCACTGATCCCCCAAAGAAGGGCCAGTTTCTGGCTTCCCAAGAGGGCAGCATCTTATTCTCCCCAAACTGCCACAATAAGTTTTTCAGGGACTTTGCCTAAGAGCAACAGGGTCTCCTCAGCAGTGATAGGGAGGGGCACCCTAAAACCTCTTCACATTGGGTTTGCTCCACCTTCCTTGACCTTGGCCTTACCATCCCTCCGTGGCTGGCCAAGGTCGATCCCCCAAGGGGCCAGCTAGGACTTTGGACCAGAGAGGCTTTGACCTGCTCGGCCACTTCCTAGCTTCATAACCTGCAAACCAGCTTCCAAGCCTCGGTTTTCTCAGCTGTAAAATGGAACTAATGGTTCTCTACAAGCCTGTCGGGGGAACAGTGAGGTGAAGAGTGTAGAGCCCTGTGGGGGGCCTGGCAGGTAGCAATCACTCATCGTCCTCACCCAGGGAATCTCCCCACTTCACTCTCAATTCTTAGGGTGACCAGTCGGCCTGGTTGGCTCCAGACCATCCCAATTTTAGCATTGAAAGTCCCCTGTCCTGGGCTTCCCCGGTGGCGCAGCGGTTGAGCGCGGGGTTGCGAAGCTGCCTGCAGCCTCTGCAGTGCCGGTTCGATCCCCGGCTGCTCCCCGGCCACCGGAGGAGGGTCCCACATGGCGCGCAGACCTCTCCTGCCGCCCGCTGCTCCCCTCAGCAGTGTACTTCGGTCCTTCTGCCTGTTCTGCATCCTGCTCTGACTCTGGTGAATTCTCTCACCCTCCCGCGCTGCGCTTCTGACTGTACCCAGTGTTTGTATGAATAAATAAATAAATCTTAAAAAAAAAAAAAAGAAAGTCCCCTGTCCTGAGAAACCCCAACAGTCTAGGGTGGGTCAAACTCTCCGTTACTCTAAAGAGAAGGGGGACCTGGCCCGGGGGCAGCCCTGCTGTCCATAAGGCTTCTCCCCACTCCCAGCTGCTCCGTCTTGCCACCTCCCCAGGTGACTACACTCGAGAAGGGCCGAGGGGCATTGGAATCCTGGGCAGGGTGTGTGGGTGGCGGGGCCCGGCCCTGGGGCTGTCGCCCTGATATTATCCCGGCCTGCGTCAGCTGCGAGCCCCGCCTCCTGCACTATTTGCTCAACAATCAGCCGAGAAACAGCATTGTGCAGGACAAAAATGAAAAACATTGTTGTTTTTTCTTCGCTGTCCAAATTCCTCTGGGCCCTTGGGAGGGCAGCCAGTGTCTCAGGCTGCCACCTCTAGGGCCGGCAGAGGCAGGAGTTGGGACACCCCAGTCCTGTCCCCACCTCCACCTGAGACACGGGGGCAGGGCCTCAGTCTCCCACCTGCTCAGAAGGGGACCCCCCAGACTGGGAGCCGTAGAGTCCGGAGAACACTCGGTTTTGCTAAAGCAGCTCTCACCCACGCGCTTTGACTGAGGCCCCAGAGTCTCCAGGAAGGAGTCTCAGCCCCATTTTACAGGCGAGCACGGCGAGGCCCAGAGCACTCACCCAAGCAGACATCGAGACCGAAGCCTGGTCTTGGAGGCGAGAGCAGGAATGGCTATTTGGCCTCTCAGGACAGCCAGAGCATTTCCAGAAATGGGCTTTCTTTTTCAGCGTGTTTGCTCATTAAACAGCTTTATCGAGGACCAAGGAAGTGGCTGGAGGGCGGCGAGGGGGGCTTGTCCCTTTTCCCAGCACCCCGGCTCTGGAGCGCAAGGCTGCCCTCTGTGCAGTGCCCAGCGGCCCCTTCTCCCAGCCCCAGCCCTCCTGGGACTGCACGCCCTGCCCAGCACCCAGGGGCTCAGCCCTTCCCCGTGTTGCAGGGTAGATGGAGGGGGGAGGTAGGCCCGGCTCGTGTGCCAAGGGAGCAGCTTGGCATGCTAATGGGCATGAGGCAGAGACTGAACGTGACCCCGAACATGCCTGTGGGAAGGGGTGCGGGGTGCAGGCCAGCGCAGAGGCCAGGCAGGAGCCCCTCTGTGTTCCAGAGCCTTTAAATCACCCCCTCCTGTGTCGTCTCGGAACCTCCACGAGGGTGTCAGCATGCCTGGGGAGGGAGGGGAGAAACTGAGGCTCCGCTGAGCTCCCTTAATGGCAGCGCGTGAACCCAGGCCTGTCCGACTCGCCACGGCAGGCTCTATTGCCCCGCCGGCCGCCGGCCCCCTTGTCGTTGAGACAGGCCTGGGGCCAGGCCTCTGGGGCTTGGGGCTGACGCTCAGCGAGCTACATCAGCACCCCGCGCGTCGGCTTCCTCATCTGTGAGATGGGGCAACGACAGCCTCCTCTCGGGGTTCTCATGGGGCCCCTGCAGGGGTGCTGGGCGCACAGGAGGTGCTTGGCCCTGGTGGCCACAGCTGGTGCCGCCCACGGGCAAGATAATAACATCAGCGATGACTCAGGTTGCCTCTGGAAGCACCAAGCCTGGCAGGGGTCCCCCCAGGGCTCCGGCTCCCCAGCCCAGCTCCTGGGGAGGATCTTTACATGCTTAGTCCCCAGTTCTGGATTATTCTAAATGGCCAGGTCTTGCCAGATCACAGAAGACTGTCTGCCCGTGGCCTGAGCAGGTCCTCCGGAAAGACCCCTGTCCACCCAGATGCCCACCACCCTTCCCTGCTCCGCAGTGGGGAGGGGGCAGCCTGGCCCAAGCCCGAGACCTGGGTTCTCACCCCAGCTCCCTCACAGGCTTGGGCAATTCTGCCCCCAGCTCTGGGCCTCAGAGCTCCCACCTGCAACCTGAAGGCACCCCAGGCATCTCCAGAGGCTAAGGTGTGGGGGCTCCTGAGCTGGGGGAAGAGACGCAGGAAATCCTGCAGCCCTTGGGTTCCCCTGCAGTTCTCCCTCCTGCCGGGGTGCTGGCGCCCAGAGGGTCCTGCCCGCTGCCGCCCACTAGAAGTGGGTGTGAGAATCACTCTCCTGGCCAAGCCCATCGGCAACTCCCGGGGCCTGCAGGGTCTAGTCTGGACTCCACGCGACTCCCAGCCCTGCCCATGGTCATCAGCTCTCAGATGAGACGGCACTTCCCTGAGCCCCCCTGAGTGTTACTCGCCCCTCCTCTAGCTCCCAAGACCCCAGCCCCTGCCCTCAGGGAGCTTACAGTCCAGGAGAGACAACAAAGGAGCCCGCAGCTCTGCCTCCTTCATTCCTTTATTCAACTCATGCTGCAGCCAAAAGGACTTACTGAGCACCTACTTTGCGCTGACTGCCAGGACTGAACCTGGGGTGCCTGCATCCCTGGGGACTCGAGATCAGGAAATGGAATGAGATGGAGAACAAGAATCGCACTATTTAGAAAGAGATATGGAAATCTATCATGTGCTCTGCCCCCACCCCCCGCCATAGGTCTAAGCGCACCCGCAGGGCCAAAACCCCGTATTAATTATTTTTACTGTCCCTCTCACCCCTTAGAATACAGCACAAGGCTTAGCATGCAGTAGGGGCTCAATCAATGTGGGTTGATTCTATGTGAGGGCTTGTGAGCGCCAGGTGGCAAAGGAAAGCTCTTGTGAGCTCTGGCAGTCAGGGAGGGCTTCCTGGGGGAAGTGCCAGCAGCGGGACTTGAAGACTGTGGAGGTTCAAAAGTTGGGAAGGAAGCGGACAATACTTTCTCGGCATTGTGGGGGCTTGACTAGAGATGGAAGGAGTAGGGTGTGGAGTTGAAAACAGGAAGTGGGGCAGCCATGCGAACATTGGGGTGAGGGTCCTGTCTGTGAATGACATTGAAGGAAAATCCAGGCTGCCTATCTCACCACCAGCGTGGCGGGGACCACCCCCAAGTCTCGCTGCAGTTGGGGATGACAGGAAACCAAGGTCAGAGATGAGGGTGCCTTTCCCCCAGCCTCAGAGCATGGGGAGTGCTCTGGGCAGGGCTTACCCAGCCGGTACTCAGGCGGCACCCTCCACCCTGGGACATCCTGTACCAAGAAAGATCTATTAAAGGGACAAAGGTCCTGATGGGGTGCAGGCACCCCAGCTCAGCCCTGGCATCTGGCCCAGGCTCGGGCTGCAATAGGAACCCCCACTCCCAGCCCTGCTGCTTTGGGCCTCAGGGCAGAGAGGGAAGGAGCAGGGCCCCCAAATTGTGTGAGGGTCACATGCTGCCTGGCAGGGGCCTTTCACCTGGCAGAGCACAGAGCAGAGGCGGGAGGCAGAGCCCTTCAGCCTGGACCCGAGTCCAGCAGTCTGAGCTCCAGTCATGACTCAGCCCCTGGGCAGTTGTGTGACCCGGGGCAGGTGCCTTGACCTCTCTGAGCCTCTGAGCCTCCGTTTCCTCATCTCTGAATAAATGGGGTTAAGAATAACACCCACTTTTTGTGACTCATTAGAAAATGCCTGAAAACACTCACCATGAGCCCCGTGCAAAGCAGCCCGCAGAAGGCGGGGGCTGTTGCCTGGATCTCGGAGAGCGGGGTGGCGGGGCACACGCCGCTGGGGGGTCTGGGGCCCTGTCGCAGGTGCCTGAGAAAAGCAGCATCTTCGAGAATTGAGCTAAGATGGCTGCAGGCTCCCTGGGGTGTTGGGGGGGCGGGGTGAAGGTGCCAGTGGACACTCTGGGGTGGGGGTGGGAGTGGCCACTTGGAGGTCTCCTCAGGCCAGCAGGACCCGGCTTCTGTATCGCTGAATCAGGGTGTGGGGGCAATCAGCTGTTAGAAAGTGGACTCGGGTTTTATTATTGCTGAATGTTATCATCCTTGATAAGAACCAGATTAAAAGGAGGGAGGGGGAGGCAGAGGCGGGGGTGCAAGGGGGTGCAAAGTGCAGCACGGGGCTTGCTGAGCCAGCCCTGGGCTGCTCTCAGGGGCCCTGGCCAGGAGAAATCCAGCCTCATCTTGGGGGGGCTGGGGGAACAGCAGGGCCACTGAGCTGCCAGACACCTGCCTAGTGGAACAGGGACAGGACTTGGAGGGTGAGCCCCCCACTGGAGCTCTCCCCTGGCGGCCATCACCCAGGGAGGTGGCCTGACATGACCTAGAAAAGGGAGAGCGAGACCTGGATATGGATCCCAGTCCTGTCACATGTAAGCCAGGTGACCCTGGGCGAGCCATCCCAGCCTCAGTTTCCCCATCTGTAAACCTTGATTACAGCACCTGCTCCAAGGCTCAGGGTGGGGATTAAATGAGGCGAGTGCCTCCCACACACAAGCTCCCCTCCCTCCTCCTGCCCAGTCCTTTGAAGCAATAAGCCTGGTTCTGGACGCTATTTGTCCCTGCCTTTTCCCTGGTCCCTGACCCTCTCCAGGGCCCTGGGACCGGCTGACCCTCCGACCCGTTCTCTCCTAAGCCTCCCCAGGCTTCACTGGTGCAGGAGGCGGGCGAGGCTCAATATTCCCATTTTACAGATGGGGAAACTGAAGCTTGGGTGGGATGTGGCTGGCAGGAGACCAGAGTCTGAATCGTGGTCCTCTGTCCACGGCCCTTCCACCCCGCCGGCCGGCCTCCCCGCCCCTTTGACACCTGGCAGGGGTGCGGGCCTGGCCCAGCAGGGTCCCCGGCTGCTGGGGTGTCGGGCTGGCGCGGCCAGGGGCCCCAGCCTCCAGAGGTAGCACTGCCCGGGGACGGGACTCCCTGGGATGGGCCCCACAGCATTCCTCGCCATCAGGGAAGGCTATAAAAAGCAACACTTTTCAGCCCCAGAGTGTGACCTGTGCGACTTCACAGAATCCAGAGAAAAACAGAGATAACCTTGGGGAGGGCCGACCTTCAAGAGGGGCGGGGACAGGAAGGGGACACCCCTGGGTGGGAGGCTGCCAATCCGGGGTTTGGGACGGGGCAGGAGGCATGGGAGCAGGGTGCAAAAGGGGAAACAGAACTTCTTGGGTAGTCGTTGGGGTAATAGCAACAATTATAAATTATTGTTAATCATTTATGATTATGAGAGCCGCTGAATATTCGGGGCTGGCCATGGCCAGCCCGGATCCTCCTAACTCTGACGAGATAGATCCTTTTATTGTTTCATTTGACAGACTGGGGGACTGAGGCTCAGAAAGGCCATGACTTGCCCAAGGTCACACCGCTGGAAAGGAGAGGAGTGGGCTTCAGTCCCGATCTGCACACTCCAGCCTTACTTCTGCTTTTCCAGCCCTCCGGGCTCTTCTTGCCTCAAGACCTTCACACAAGCTGTTCCTCTGACTCCGGTCTCTTCTCTCTCCCCGTCCTGATCCCCCAGGCGGCGGCCAGCACGTCCTTCCTCGGGCGGTCCTTCTCAGGCAAGCTCCTTTATCCGGTGTGTATTAACTGAGCACCTACTACATTTCTACCACTGTTCTTGGCAACACAGAAAGCCGGAACTTACAAAAAACTCTGATCTCCAGGGTCTAGCTGCTGTCCATGGGGGACCCCTGAACTCTGAGCTCCTGTCCGGGGAGCTGCCCCCACCCCAGGAGTTGGAGGGGAGATGAAGCCGCAGGCTGAATCTGGAGCACCCCCCATACGCCTGTCTCTTTCTTTCTTTTTAAGATTTATTTATTTATACAAGAACCGGGGTACAGGCCAGAGGTGCAGGAGGGTGAGAGGATTCGCCAGAGACAGAGCGGGGAGCAGAACAGCCAGACTGACTGAAACACACTGCTGAGGGGAGCAGCGGGCGAGGCAGGAGAGGTCTGCTGCACCATGTGGATTGTTCCGTGGCCGGCAGGGATCAAACCAGCGTTGCAAGAGGCTGCAGACAGCTTCACAGCGCTGCGCTCAACCGCCTGCGCCACCAGGGAGGCCCGCATCTCTTTCTGATATTGATGTAAACGATACAGACTCATCCCAGCCCCGGAACTTCCAGAACCACAGAACGGAAGGCGGTTCCCTGGCGAGGGCCGCTCTTGGTGGTGCTCTGGGGCAGAAGGTTTGAGACTGCACACCCGGGCCTTCGAGCTGTCCCAGCCTGAGGAAACTAGGCCTCTGGCCACGTTGCTAAGCCCAGATCAGGGCTCAGAACCCAAGTTCAAGTCGGGGCCCCGATCCTGCTGTGGGAGCCGCCTCCGCTTCTCCTCTGCAGGTCTTTGGGTAGGGTGCTGGCTGCTGCTGGGGTGCGGGAGGAGCCCTGTGGCCCGAAGGCCAGGTTTGGCTGACCGGCTGCATCCAGTCCCACATCATCTCCCAGACCGCCACCGCCATGGCCTCGCTCTCTTCCTTCCCGGCCCCCACCCCATCCTGCGCCGCCTCCTACCTGAGACCCAGCAGAAGCCACAGCCCCTGCCCCACCCATCCCCGGCTCAGAGGGAAGAAAAAGGAGAGGCAGAGGGAAGGTCACATTTCTCACTTGGCCCGCTGCCTGGTTTTCATTAGGCCCGCTGCCTAATTTTCCTGGGCGGCACTTGCTTTCTTGAGGAGTTGCTCCTCTTTCTTAACTATTTCAGAGAGAAGCCCCGTCACGCCCCTGTTCCCCCGCCGCCGCCGGTATCGAGGCCCAGCGTTCTTCCTGCTGTGTCACCTCCCTGTCTCCAGCTGCCGTATCAGCCCACGTCCCCTCTCCCCAGAGTCCCCAGGGACAGAGCTCGGACATACCCAGACTTGATTAATGACAACGCTAATTATGGTCATTAGCATTTATTGAGCACTTACTATGTGCCAGGCCCTGTGAATTTAGTGACTCCCCCCAACAACCTCACAAGGTGAGGACTATTATTATCCTCCCATTTAGTAGATGAGGACATCGAGGCTCAGTGAGTGGTGGAGCTGGGCCCCAGTCAGGCCGCTAACCACCCTGCCACATGGACTCGAAGAGCCCTGGCAGGTCCTTCTCCTGGCTGAACCCATACCCCTCCTCCCCTGCCAGTTCCAGGTGGTGCTGTCCATAGCCAAAGCCCCAAACGCAGCGCCTGGGAAGAGTGAGCTATGAAGGCTCCTCCCCATCTTAAAGAAGGTGGAGGTGAGTGTGTGCAGGCAGGACACCTGAGACCACTGCTGATTCTGGGAACCCCAGCGACCGGGTCTCTTTCTAGAAGCAAGATCAGTTGAAAATGAGACCAAGGGGAAACTGAGTCACCTGGGAAAGGTGAGAAGAGTCAGGGTCTTCATGGGGATCCGTTCCCCCACCCCAAGCTGGGATAAGCAAACCGGGCCAGAGAGCTAGTGCTGGAAGGAATCCCTCACTGCCGTGGACAGGACTCTCTGGTGGGGGAGACACAGGAGGGAGGCCTGGGGCCCTGCCCAGCTGGGTGGGGTGGTGTGGGCCCTTCCCTGGTGAGGGGGGAGGGAGTGGGCTGCAATCACCAGCCCCGCAGGCCACGGCACCCAGGACCCAGTGCTTGCTGGTACCGGTGGGGCTGCCCAGCTCCTGAGGGCCAGGCCTGTGATAAAAGCCCCACAGTGGCGACTGCAGTGATCAGAGAGACAGAGAGAAAAGGGGGGAAAAAGCCCTCTAGTGCCTGACATTCTTTTTAGGATGCCCATAAAAGATAATACGATCTGTAAAATCTGCAAGCTGCTTCCCAGCCTGTGGCTCCGGGGCCCACAGCTCACTCCCACTCCCAGCGCCTCTCTCCAGCCTCTCCCGCCACCCCCGGGGCCAGGGTATGTCTCCCCTGGGCATCCCTGGGGCCCAAGTCTTCAGAAAACCAGGGGTCCTTAGGTGGGGTGCGGGGGGAGGGCAGCCTGTCCCAAGCTACGGCTTGGACTGCCAAGGTGGACCGTGGCTCGGCAGCCCCTTCCTGCCCCTCCTCTTCTGCACCCCCTAACCCCCCTTTCCCGGGGCCCTCGGGTCAGCAGGCTGCTGCTGCCAGGCCAGGGGGCGGGAATGTGCCAGGGCAGATCCCGGCTCTCCTCTCTCAGGTGAGTCACCTCCGTGGGAGTGTGTTGACGAATCTGAATCCCGGCTCTTTGTTTCTGGCTCCTGGGAATTCACACACTGGGGGGAGACACTCCATCCCCCAACCCAGCACTGCCCCCCATGACCTGCAGCCGGGTGGCCCAGAGAGGTGGGAGTCAGAGACCAGAGTTCTGGTCCCACCTTCACCTTTGACTGGCTGCTTGAATTGCGTAAGTTCTGAGCAGTTTTGGGCCTCAGTTTCTCTCCCTTTAAAATGGGCATAAAGCCCTGCCCTTTGTAATTTTGCAAGAAGCTAATAAAGCAAAAGAATCTGTCATAGCAAGTACAGATCTTGGCTGATGACAATAACCGCCGTTTATTGAGTGTCTACTATGTGCTAGGCGCCCAACTAAGAGGTTTATAGTTCATCCTCCCAACGACGTTATGAGGTCTGTGAGAGTATCGCCCCCTTTTTTTAAAGGAGGAAACAGAGGCTCAGAGAGGTTAAGTAACTCACTTAAGGTCACATGACTACACACCCAACTACTAGGCTCCCTGGTTCCCACCGTGGGAATTAAGGACACCCTTCCCGACCGCCAAGCTCGGAGACACTGGCGGAGGCCCTGCCCTGGCCTCCAAGTGGGTGCCAGTCCGGAGGGTGAGGAGGTGTTCCCCTCCCCAGCTTCCGTTCTAGAAGACCCGCCCCTGCACCCCTCCTAGCCAGGCCCCCAGCCCCACCCTGACCCCGGGAGGCCCTAGCTTCTCCCAGCACCCTCCTGTGGGCGGACAGGGCTGAACCCTGTGTCCCAAAACCCAGAGCTACACGCGTCACACCAGGGAGCCTTCCAGATCTGCAGATCTGCCCCGGGAAAGGATCGGCGGGCGGATTTGCCAATTTCCTGGGCTCCACATCCTCACGCCGGCCTGGGGAGCAGGTGTCTCCAGGCCTACTGAGAGCAGGCCCTGGGAACGCCCTTCCTTTGTGGGGTGTGGATTCCGAGTTCTTCTCTAACCTCTGCGTGGCCCCATTCCTGGGGCACAACTGACATTTCCAAAAGCTTCAGTTGGGCAAGGAGACAAGGCTTGAAATATTCCCTCCCTGGGGAAGTCCTCGGTCCTGTGCTTCTGTCCCCGCTTCACATTTCTCTAAATATTCCCGTTCACGTATCCCAGCTCCCTGGCTGCCTCGGGAAAGCCGCAGCCTCTCTTCTCATGACAAAGCCGCATGTACTGGGCGCCCAGAGCCACCACTACGTGGGGCCACCTGTGGTCCATGGGCGCTGTGTTAGGGGCTCTCCGTGTGGTTGCTCATTACCCCCCCCCCCATTTTACAGACTTTGAGGAGCCAAATGACTCGCGTACGGTCACAGAGCCAAGCCGGGATTCAAAACCCACTTCTCCCGGGCACCAAGGCCTCGGCTTGAACTACCAGGTTCCCTCCTGCTCTGCCAGCTTGTGAGTCTCTTGCTGATTCTGTCTGTGCCTGACACCTAGCAGGTGTCCCTGCGTCCTCACAGAGGGTGAGCGTACTCAGTGGCTTTCGAGCGTGGGAAAGCTCCCATGAGTGAATGAAGCAGCCCCTGAGCGAACAAGCGAAAGACGTGCAGCGTTACTCCCCGGCGTCCATGACCCACGGGAAGCTCCGAGAGGGAATGCACCGTGCTGCGGCCACACAGCCAGCGCAGGGCAGAGGTGGCGAACCCAGCCTCTTCATCCCCTCCCGGGAAGCTGCTCCTTCCTCTCCCCGCCGCCACATTCTGCTCCCAGCTCTGCCACCACGTCTGAGGGAGCCGGCTGTGGCAGACACGGCGTCTTTAAGTTGCCCTTTGAGGGACAAGCAAGGAGGGAGCTGGGGAGGGGGCCTCCACCCAGCACGCGGGGCGAGGAGCCCAAACCTGTCTGTCTGAGATGGGGTCAGTTCGGGGGGTCTTTCTCTGCGAGCACTTACGGCACAATTGATGGGAGAAGCGCTCATCAAACGAGGGACAAATCATAAAGTTCGGGAGATGGAAATTAGGCACGGACAAACGACCCAGGTGCAGGGAGATTTATGGGGGAGGCCGTATTCCAGCTAATGATTTCTGCTAATGATTCTCCGAAGTGTACAGTGGCACGGAGCCCGCGCTCCGTGGGGTGACATGAACCCTGCGGGCCGGATGAAGGACGTTCCTGGGGAGACGGCATCGGCAAGGGGAAGGCGGAGAATGACGAGGGGCCCCCCCGATACCCGGGCCCCTGGGGGCGGCCGGAGGAGTCGGGGTGCTCGGGTGGGATTCGGCCCTGCCAGAGATTTATCGCTCGACCCGGCTCTCTGGCCCTTTCTCCGTTTGCCCTGAAAGTGCCTCCCCGCCTGGCAGCTCTAAGTGTTTGGCGGGGTCTGCCCGCTGCTGACACACGCATTTTCAGAGCCCACCACCATCTTTCATTCCGCCAGCCCCCCTGGCAGACGCAGGGTTCTGGCTGCAACGGGCCCTCCCTGCCCCCTTTCTTCTCTCCGCTCCAGGCTCCCCGCTGCAAGGGCTGTCTCCTCCAAACGCTGCGTACCCCTACTCCGCCCGCTGGGCTGCCCTCAAGTTTCAGTCGCCCCGAGGCTGCCACCTCCCCGAGCCAGAGACACCCCCGGCCTCTGGTCCCGAAGCGCCTCGTCCTCCCGTCGCCTTGTCCTCCTGTCGCCTGGCCAGGGACACCGCCCTCTCGGCTGGGACGGGCCCCCCCAATCTACCCTGGCTCTTGCTTCCTGCAGCCTAGTGCGGCCCCCCTGGTTCTTTAGTGGGGCGTTTAGGGGGATGGAAGACGCTGCCTTTCAAGTCCACGAGCAGAAAATGTTCACAGCAGTGAATTCGCAGAGGTCAAATCGCCAGAGAATTACACTTGCGTCTGCGAAGCCTTACGTGGTTTCTGATTTCACACGACGAGCAAGGACGTGTCATGTTTTTTACGTGAAGAATAAAAATGAGACATCGGCGGGCTGGAATGGTGGGGACGGAGGGTGCAGGGTGTCGGAGTGCCCCCTCCACACCCTTGCTCATCACCCCACCTCGCCTGGACAAACCCTCCCCCCTCTGCCTCCACAGGCCGCGCCCCCTCATGTGTCCCCAAACCCAGGATGGAGTAGGGTCGCACCGCGAGCGCCCCCGTCCTTCCAGCAGCCCAGAGAAGTGAGGTGACTCTTTCCCCGCTTTTCAGATGAGGAAACCGAAGCCGTGGAGGTCAAGCCCCTGTGCTTGCAGGCGTCGGGGCGCTTGGACCCGCGGCCTTCCACTGCGCCGCCCCCCGCCCCTGCAGGGATCACGTCCTGGGAGCCGGACGCCACTGGCTGGACAGAGCTGGAGGAGGGGGCCTGTGGCTGCGGGGTCCCGCAGGACGGGCCGGCAGGGGAAGCAGGCAGAGGGAAGCAGGATGTCGGCCACTTACCACCTGCCAGGAAGGCCAAAGACCGGGCAGGTTCACCGTCCAGGGTGGAGGAAACGTTCAGCGGGCGTGGCGCGAGGGGCTGCAATGCGGGGGCAAGAATGTCGCCCAGAAAGAAAAAGAAAAATACCGGATGGTCTCATTCACAGCAGGAATTTAGAAAACCTAAATAAGGGACCAGGAAAAAGACTAATTATAATAAAGAAAAAATCAAAATCAACAAGCGACTATAAACCAGACACACACTAATGGGGGGGGGGGGAGAGGAAGGATTAGGGCCAAAATAAGGGGGGTGGGAATTGCACGGGGAATATAACCAAAATGAAAGTATATATATATATATATATATATATATATATATATACACACATACAAAAAAAAAAAAAAGAATGTCGCCTTTCGTGCCTTGACCAGAGAGATGTTCGAGATGCATGGAGCTGGAAGAGGCGGGTCTCGAACCAGTTTGAGGTGCAGGGTCTGGTTTTGCGTCGTGGAGGAAGACCCTGTGCGCACGCAGGGTGGAAACAGCTGCCCCTTCCCAGCGTCAGCAACAGGAAGGGAGACGGGGACGGCTCCCTTGTGCTGCCCAGACCTTGTTTGACAAACACGGGACTGAATAATCGGAGAGGGCGACCTGGAAAACTAGTTTCATTTGGAAAATTTAAAAGGAGCAGCCCCCGGCATGGGCCAGAGGTGCTGGCGGTGAGGGGCCTTGCCCTTGAGGCGACACCCGGTCCTCTGTCCTCAGCACCACATCTGACAGCAGATGCTGGCCCCCGGGGTGGCGTGGGGGTGTCGGAATCCACTCTCCCCACGCCCTTCAAGGCCCTCCCACCCCCCAGCCCACCCGCCACCCCTCTGGCTGTGATCAAAGGCCAAAGTGGAAACGAGATCTGAAACTTCAGCCTGGAAGAGCAGGAGGCGCTGATGTCGGGATAAGGAGGATCGCTGCTCACCAGCTGGGCGCCCCCACCCTGACGCCACCCCTTCCCTCTGGCCACCTCCTGGACAGTATCCCAAGCTCTGTGTGGGGGAAAGACCCTAGGAGCCCCCCACCCCATCCACAGCCTTAGAACGGATTGAGGGGCTTACTGGGGCACCCCACATGGGCCTCTTTCCTTTGGACTCAGGCCATGTCTCTAGAAGTCTCCTCAGACAGAGTCAGAAGTTCCCAGACAGAGGTGACCCGTGAAACAGCCGGCAGGAGTGACTGGCTGAGCCGCTGGGAGACTCCAGACCTGACAGACTGGGCTCAGGACACGTCAGTTCATTTATTTACTCCTTTTATGCCTGTTGAGGTTATACCGGTTTAGAGAACCCTCCATGCTTTAGAAGTACAGGCCCGTACCTCTGCGAATGTGTGCCACCACATCATGCCATCACCACCACCCAACAATCCTCCCCCACGGTCCGTTGGGCCCCTCTCCCCTTTGCTCCCAACACACCCCTTTACTCTCCCCCTCTGGTAACCTCAATTCTACAGCCAGATTTCAAGGGTTTGTCTGTTCCTTTGCTTGTTTTTTGTATCCCACGTACGGGCAGAACCATCCCTTCTGGCTTACTTCACTCAGCATCATCCTCGCCAGCTACACACAAGTCATCACAAATGGCGACAGTTCGTCTCTCTTCTTTATAGCTGAGTAGTATTCCACTGTGCACAGACCGTGTCTTCTGTAGCCACTCCTCTGCGGTTGGCCGCTCAGGTTGTTTCCACAGCTGGGCTGCTGCGGGTCGTGTTAGGGCCAGAGGCCCCTGGAGTTAGTACTGCTCTCTTCAGGCAGACCCCAAGGAGAGGGCCATTGCTGGTCATAGGGTAGACCTATTTTTAATGTTAGGGACTAGTCAGTTTCGTGGGAACCAGTGGGGGCCCCAGGGCTGGGGGCATGAGAGGAGGGGGAGCACTAGAGAGTTAGGAAGGGCGCTGTGGCGCAAAGCCCCAGGGAAAGGCCACTGGCTCTGGCCTCAGAGAAACCTGGTTAAAACCCCAGCTCAGGGCCTCCCCGGTGGTGCAGCAGTTGAGCACTGGATTGCAAAGCTGCCCGCAGCCTCTGCAGCGCCGGTTCGATCCCCGGCCACCGGGAGAGGGTCCCACATGGCGCACAGACCTCTCCTGCCGTGCCCGCTACTCCCCTCAGCAGTGTACTTCGTCAGTCTGCCTGTTCTGCTTCCTGCTCTGGCTCTGGTGAACTCTCTCACCCTCCCGCGCTTCTGACTGTACCCAGTGCTTGTATAAATAAATAAACAAACAAACAAACAAACAAATAAATAAAACCCCAGCTCAGCCAGTCCCAGCTCTGCGACCCTGGCCGAGCCATATGGCCTCTCTGAGCATCTTCCTCCTCATCTATAAAATGGGAATAATAGTAACTACTCCACCTGGCAAATAAAGGGATTAGATTTAATATATGCAAAGTAGCTGGGTGATTGATAAGAGGACAATGAATGGCAGCCATTGTTATTGTCACTGAATTTAGAGAAGAGACAGAGGCCCAGGAAGGCCATAGACCTTGTCCAGCAAAGGAGCGATTTGGGCCGTGTAGTCACAGTGTCCATCTGGCCCACCCAGTACCTGGGGGCGGAGGTGAGAGCAGGAAGAGGAAGGGGAAGGGGAGGCACAGGGGAGGTGGCCGATACAAAGATATGCAATGATCTTGCCCCATCTGGGTCACCAGCTGCTCCCCAAGAGTGGTGACTCAACTGATGAGGATAAGTCCCCACCCAGAGACTGGTCCCACAGGCTGTGACCAGACCCACAGACACAACAGGCACATGCCAGGGAGGCGCATGGAGTCATCCATCCGCTCGGTGACGCGGGCAGCTCTGGCCTCTTCACAGCCCGCCAGGCTGAGGACCCAGCGCTGCCCACGTGACTCCCTTCAGGCAGGGAGGGCCCAAAGCGTTCAAGGAGTTCACTGGGCCCACACAGTAAGGTCTGTGCGGTTCATCCCATCCAGGCCCAGAGAGGTCAAGTCACTAGCCCAGGGTCACACAGGATGGACCAGGACAGTAGGCTGCCTGCTTTCTGGTGGGGGTGGCGCCGCTGTGAGTCTCAGGCCTTTTTATCCTAAAACCCCAGCGATGTGAACGCTCCAGGGGCTCGGTGCTCAGAGGCACTTCTCCGAGGACCAGATTCATGGAGTGTTTTCACAGCAGACCTGGTCCAACAGAGGGAGGGACAGTCAAAGCACCCAGCCGTGTGCCCCTGGGATGCGCTTCATTCCCCCCGGGGTCCCCAAATGCCTCTCGATCCGCCGAGATGCCCTGTCCCTGCCCCATATTCCCATTCCACCCCTATTGAATACTCTCCAGAGTAGTGCTGTGAAATTGTCTGCAGCCTCTGCAGCACGGGTTCGATTCCTGGCCGGCCAGGGAGAGTCCCACATGGCGTGATAGACCTCTCCTGTCGTGCCCGCTGCTCCCCTCAGCAGTGTATTTCGGTCTGTCTGCCTGTTCTGCTCCCCAATCTGTCTCTGGTGAATCCTCTCACCCTCCTGCACGCCTCTGGCCTGCACCCCAGCTATTGTATAAATAAAAAAAAAATCTTAAAAAAAAAACTCTCCAGCCTCCTCCAGGCAACCACCCTGCCCTCTGTGCCTGCCTGTGCCACCCCACCCCCCTCGCAATGCCCTGGAGTTGCATCCCTGCCTTTGGGGGGCTGGTGATCTCTCTAATCTCTTTTTTCTTTTTCTCAGGGGTTGTATATAATATGTATCACCTTGTTGGTTTCTTTGTGGCATTCATCACTCTGCGGGTGGATGTGTGTCTTGTCCCCCAGCTCTAAGCTCCCCAATAATGGTAACATCATCAAGACTCTCCCTCCTCACCCTCCACCACCTAGGAAAGGACTCTGCCCACTCAGGAGGGTTTGGAGGTTCTGGCCCTTGAGAATCACAGTTAAGAGGGCATCCAGGTTAAACTTCCTGGAAGCAAAAGTGGCTCTTGATTTACTAACCGGATGCCCCAGGGGATCATGCACTTTCCAGAAAGTCTTTGCTTTAGAAAAGGGTGCTCAGTGGGCCGCTCAAACAGCAGCCCTCCTGCTACCTGCACAATGGGTTTCCTTATAGAGACCCAACTCAACTGTATTGTGGGCGTTGGGCATCCCAGCAGCCCGCGGCCTGTGAGCTCCGGTCACTTCTTCAAATTGGCATTCAAGGCCCCTCCCCATCTTGCCCTGACCTGTCTTTCCTGAAACAAAAATGATGGTGATGATGGTGGTTGGCATTCACTGGGTGCCCAGTGTGTGAGGACACCTTATTCATTCCCTAGGTGGCTCTGAGATGGAGCAGCCATTGTCATCCTCACTGTAGAGAGGGCAGCGGAGAAAAATCTGGAATGTCCCAGAAAGGAGCTGGGACTGGAGCCAGGTTGGCCAGGGACCCCAGGGCACAGGTCAGCCGCAGGTTCACCTTCTCTGAACCAGCCCTGCCATTGCCGACCACTAGCCTCTGCACCCACAGATCACCCTGGTCCAGCCTCTACTTACTTTTTTAGACCTGGCTCTCATGTCACCTCCTCAATCCCACCTGCCATCAGAATGACGATCACTTGTCACTTAAGGACATTTCGGTTAAGGAGAGACCACATCTATGATGTAGGTCCCCACAGGCAACCCCACACAGCCCAGGTGCTCAGTAGGTGAGATCATGGAGGGCTCTGCTGCCTGCACAACCTTGAAATGGCCCTATGACAAATTTCTCAGAAAGTATCCCTGCCATCAAGCTGCTGTTCAACCCCCATCGTGGCCCCGGGGTGGCCCTCAGGATAACTGGTGGCTGAACCCGCAGCCTCGCCACTCCATCGGGATGTATTCCAATCATTTGCCTGGTCAGGTGATACTGAACACCTACTGTGTGCCAGGACTGGGGGTGAACAAGACAGCCCAGGCCCAAGCTCACAGGGCATGGATTCGAGAGGGGGAGACAGGCCATACTTGTGTCAACAGCTACCTGCTAAGAGAGCTTCCGGGGGAGGTGGTATTCCAGGGGGCCTGGGCAGATGCCACTTTGGGCTTCACCAAAGCGAGTCCCTCTCTCAGCCAACCAGCTCTGTCCAATGACCAGCTGCGTCTATCACTCATTCATTCACTGTGTTCATTCATTCATTCTATCAATCCCTCATTTGCTGAGCACTCGCCATGGCTGGCCTGTCCTCCAACCCCCTGGGGTCCTTGAGGGGGCGGGGGTGAGCTTGCCTTGAGGGCCCATGAATCCCGGGACACTGGGGCTAGGGTGGGGAGCTTGCGGGCGGGTGCTATGGGGTATAGAACATTTCCACTCCCTCTGATCAGTCATGCTTCCTAATTCAATAAGGTGAGAAGGAGCATAATTTGATCATATTTGTTTTGCATCACTGCAAAAAAGAAAATGAAGGGCTGCAGAACCGCACCAATTTACTTCATCCGACCTTGATTAAAAGAAAATTAATTGTCGCATCTCTCCGGATATCACAGGCAGCAGCCAATGGCTCTCCAGGATGCACAAAGAGAGGGAAGGAGAGCAAGACACACTCTGCCCTTTTCTCTAACCACTTCCAGCCCGGCTGGCAGCAGAGGCAGCCAAGCTGCTGAGGTCTTTCGCTGCGCAGGGGGCTGGTGGCGCGTGGCGGGGCCTGAGCCCTTCTCTTCTCTCCGCCCCACTCTGGGTTTCTCCCCCACCCACTGCTCAGAGAGAGATTCTGGGGGCTGGAGCCCCATCCTAGGTGCCCCCCAGGGGCTCTCCAAGGCCCCAGGGCTCCCCTTTCTCCGCAGGGGCTTTCCAGCCCCCCCACAGGCTAGCAGACACCTTGTGCGGGAGCCCCCAAAGAGCCAGCCCCCTCTACCCTGCCTGCCCCTGCAGGCTGCCCAGCACAGCTCCGCGAGGGGGAGGGAAGGAAGGAGGAAGAGGGAGAAGCAGGGAGGGCCCGGCTGCCCGGGGTGAGCCAGGGCAGGGGGTGTCAGTGGGGAGAGCAGCTCATGAAAAGTTAATGCCCCCTTGCAGGTTGTTGATTTTTGTTTGTTTTTCTCTTTTTGCCAGAAGAGAAGCCTCTTTCATTAGCCCAGACTGTCATTACCCGGCATTAAATTTTCATAGAGCGGGCGGGGGAGGGCGGGCGAGGGGAGGCAGGGGGCGGGGTGCGACGGGGGCTCCCTGCGCTGGGCCACTGGGGGCTGAGACCAGCTCCCGGGGTCCCCGTCTACACCCTGCTGGGTCCTGACCATAACAGTCGCTGTGCTCTGTCACCCACGTGCTCAGCAGGGCCCCGGCGCACCCTTGGTCTTTCGGTGCTCCAAAGTGGCTAGGTGTCTGGTCACCCCCATTCTACAGATGAGACGCTGAGGCCGGCGAGGCCGTGTCTCTGTGTCCATGCGCCCTCACTGCCCCCCCTCCCAGACAAACTCCCAGGTCAAGGGAAGGGGCAAGAGAGGCACATGGAGGGGTGGTGACCGGAGGGGCTGAGAAGACAGAGCAGACAGGGCGGGTCTCGGGTGGGGCTGGGGACGCTTTACCGGGGCTGGCGGGCCCCTGGCCCACCCCAGCCAGGGAGGGCAGCGGCAGGCGGCTGCTGCTCCCAGCCAGCAGAGGGCCGAGGGCCGGGGCCTGCGTGCGTCGCCAGGCAGGTGTCGGTGGCCTCACAATGGTGCACCTGGCGTGGGCGCGGGCCTGCCCATTCAGCCCCAAACAATCATGGCGAGTGGCAGCCGCTGGCCCAGCGGGCCTCCAGGGGCTGGGGACAGGAGGCCAGGATGTGGGTCTGCGGTTTCCAGCTGGGGGCGGGGGGGCAGGCGGCCCCGAGGCGCAGGAGGGAGGGGTCAGGCTCCTCTGGGTCCCACAGTGGCCCCTCCCAGCCTCTGGCCCCTGAGGGAGAAGGGGCGACAGAGTTGGGGGTGAAGAGAATGGCCTGCCCACCACCACTGCCCCCAGAGCAGGGCGGGGGCTGCCAGTGGGCTTCTCAGGGGCTGGGGAATTCTGGGAAGTCCTGTGTGGCCCTACCACCCACTGGGGCTGCTCATAGAACCTCCCTGGACCCAGTTTTCTCATCTGAAAAGAGGGTGCCCGCTCATGAATTCATGCTGAGCTTGTGCTACGCACCAGCAGGCAGGATACAGGATGGTGGAGTCAGGATCGAATGCTCCAGAGCCGGTGGGCACAGGCCCCCCTCTGGAGGAGACCAGAGGTGAACTTGATGACCCTACAGATTGGAAAACCTTCATCACTTTGACCTTGGCTCAGGCACCTTTGGGGGTGAAGACAGAAGAATCTGAGAAGGGATGAGAGAGAGCCAACCCTCTCGGGGTACAGAAGGGGAATCAGGGCCCAGAGGAGACCTCTGGACCAGCCCCTTCCTCTTGCTGGTCTCAGTGATTGCACCTGAGCAGTGGGTCTGGGGAAGTAATGGACCTAAAACAGCCACTGCTGCAGGCTCAAGGCCAGAAAGAGGCAGCCTCAGAGATCCAGTGGGAAGTGGGTCCCAAAGGGATGCCCTGGCTGCAGGTGCCCAGCAGATTCCCAGGACTCTTGGGTGGGGGGATGTGAGCAGCAGAGCTGGAAGCAAATGGGGTGCAGGTAGGAATCAGGGAGGCCAGAGAAGGCGGCTGGCCTACCCTCAACTCCACTGTGAGTGCCCCATTTCCTTAGAAGACACTCTCCACACAAATTGTCCCTGGAGAGGCGTCAAGAAGCCTGGGGGGTCCTCACCTGACCGGGAGGGGGCCGCAGGAGACCGGGAGGAGCAGCCTACTGGAGGCAGAACTCATGGGCCTGGCACTGCAGGGGCCTGGGTTAAACCCGGGGGCTTTCACTTACTGGTATGCGACCCAGCTGCACGTGGTCTCCCCATGCCTCAGTTTCCTCATCTATAAAAGGGAACCAGCCTCATGGGGTGTCTGGGAGGGCTGGGGACTGCTCACAAGGCCCTCCACACAGCCTGGGCACAGCCTGGAAGGAGCACTACTGAAGGGTCAGGGGAGCAGCTGAGTTAGAGTTTAGGGATATGAGTGAGACACTAAGTGAAAGCACCAGGATTTGAACTCAGGTTCACCTGGACCCCAGACTCTGGCAGCCTCTCTGGCACCCAGTGTGCAAGGTCAGGCCCAGGGATGTCAAGGGTAGGGCTCGGGGGCAACAGGGTGGTATCCAGAAGACAAGGTGGCCCGAAGACACCCCCTCTGGCAGGCTCAGGACCAGCAGAGACCCTTGCTCCTAGTAACGGAGCCCACCAGGTGGCAGATGAGGGGGAAGGCACCCCACTCTCCCACCACATCTGAATCTGGCAGGGTTCCTGCCCTCCCATCCCCACAGGCTCATTCTAGGAACAAAGGCAACTCAGGCGCATCCCTACTTCCTGGCGGCTCTGATTATCTAATTCTCTACCCCTCAATTACAGTCTTCTGAGGGAGGCATTATCCCGGGAGCGGCCCCTCCTGCCTGCCCCAGAACTGTGGGGGTGTCTGTGGTAAGGGTCTCCATCTACTGGGGGAAGCCACAGGGGCCCAGGCTGAACCCTGACTGGGGCTCCGTGGGGTGCTCTCCAGTGGGGGCATTCAGCCCACCCCATGGTGGCACCCACCCGCATCTCCCAGATCCTGGACGCTCGGCCCGGATGGGACATGGTTCCCTACAAGGTCAAGGATAGGTGCTTGCAGGTGTGCGTGGTTGCCTGCAGGTGTGTTACACACATGTGAACTGGGGGCTAGTGTAAGTGGGTGTGCATTTACGGATGCAAAGACAAAGATGTATGTGTCAATAGGAGGTGCATGTAGGAGTGAGTGTGCACAGGTGAGTGTGTACAATGAGTCCACGAGCACACATGCGGGCAGGTAACACAAGTGAGCGGGCAGGTACGTTCACGCTCACGTGCCTTTCTGCATGGGTCAGTGTTGGACTAAAGCTGAGTGTGAGAAGGTGTGACTGAGAGTGGACAGGGCGCGCTGAGGTTGGCGCAGACGGGGGATCCACGCTCCAAGTGGGGGAGCTCGCTGGGCAGGGCGGTGGTGAGCGGCTGGGAGGATCCCAAGCCTGCAGGCAGAGGCCCGGACCTCCAACCAGAGGCTGCTTCCTGCCGCGACCGGGGAGCTCCCACCTTCCTGTCAAAGGGAAGGAAATGCTCACCTGGGGCAGGGCACTGGCTGCAGATGCAAAAAGACTCAGCGCTGATTTGCATCTTTCATTTGCATACATTTCCATCGGGTCGACTGATTGGTGGTTTGAAAACCCCAATCCTTCCCAACCTGGTGGGCTCACCACGGGCCTGCCTAAGGAAAGCCCCAGATCTGCTTGACCCCGGCTGAGGCCAGACCCGGAGAGCTGAGGCTAACCCGAGGGCTCCCTGCGCCGAGCCAACCTCAGGTCTCTCCTGACAGCATTTGGTCGATGAATGAGCACTGGTGTGACTGAGGGCAAAGCAGGCACCAGCGCTCCCAGGCCCTCTCAAATCTTCAGGGGAGTCTCAGTGAACCTCTAAGATCCAGTCTAGCCCCCTGGGCCAGTAGGGCCAGCCCCAGGGGTGGGTGTCCGGGGATGTGAGAGCTGCTAGTCAGAATCTTGCCTCTCAACTATCCCCACTCCCCCCACCCCCTGCTCCAGCCCCCAGTGCTCACCACCAAGAGGGGCCCTGAGGCGTGGCCTCTGCACCTGCCAGAGTCCTCTGGGCCTTGGGTTTAGAAGCTCCTTCTGTTCCCCAGGCCCTTGCGTTCCCCCGCCACCCCCACGGCGGCACCAAGAGGCTGGGGAGTCCTCAGCCAAGGGCGACGGACAGAGATCCCCAGCAGAGGGGTGTGTGTGCATCTGCCTGTCCGTGCGTATACACCCACGTGCATAGCACACTCACCACTGCGTGTGCACAACAGACAGCCTCTGAGCACCTTGGGCCTGGAGCCAGTGTGGACCTGGACGGCTGTGAGACAGGCACACAGCTGTGTGTGGCTGCAGTTGTGTGCTGTGTGTGGTTGCCTGTGGTGTGTGGTTGTGTATGCAGTTGTGTGTTGTGTGCATGCGCTCAATATGTGTCAAGGGAAGTAGCAGTTTTCCGTAGGAAAGCCCTCTGGGCCCCCTTCTCGTGTCCTTTTGCTAAACTCCCCAATTCTCCCCACAGTGATCAGTATGGCTTGGCAAGGACGCCTATGAAATCTTTTCTCAGAAACTCATGACACATTGTGCGTGTAGATACCTGTGTGGCTCTACTATCGGGAGTGCGCACATGCGTGTGAGCACCCTAGGTGTGCATGGACTGCCACACATACTCATTGGAAACATACTCGTGGAAGCACCCATGGGTCCTGCAGCCACCCTGGGGCAAATGCTTATCCGCATGCCCTGAGCTCCCCCCGTGCTTCCCTGTGGCCCTTGCGGGGTGTGGACCTGTATGCGGGGGTGACCGCAGCAGCACCCACAGACCTCGAGGTACGGGTGTGCCAGAGTCCCCAGGGAACACATGTGCCCAGGGCTGCACCCCGCACGTCTGCGGGTGCACAGGGCGTGCGTGACCGTGTGCAGTAGGTGTGTGTACAGTACAGCATGTGTTTGCATATCGGGAGTTGGGGATGTTTAGTAATTAAATCCCTTTTCATCCTTCTGCACCTGTCTCCTTCTGAAAGCTGAGAGAACAGACGTCAAACAGGACAAGGGCTGGATTGAATACAGCCAATTCTGAAATATTTATTAGCTTGCGACTCCGCTCCATGGAGAGAAGGAATGCCAGCTAATCCGCCCAGCCGTGCTCACAGCAGGGACATTTCAACAGGGACTTCTTATATTTCAGCGACTGTCCGCTCTGTCCAAACCTGGGAGAGTTTTCATCTGGGCCTGTGTGGGCTTCTCCAGAACGCTGGTGAAGGGCTTGCCGGGTGAGATCGACCCCAGGCACTTGTCCCCAGGTTTCTCTGTGCCCTGCTCACCTCTCGTGGGGCAGCTGCCCAGGCCAAGCACAGTGAACGGGTAGATAATCATGACGACCTGGGCCAGCCACCTTTTATGGGGCCTTCCGTCTCTCCCAGGCATCGTGCCTAGGTCTTCCATGTCTCCTCTCAGTTAATCCTCAGCAAAACGCAATGAGCTCAGCGCCCAGCACTAACCACTGAATGTATTCAGATATTAGGAAGTTCAGAAACATTTCAGAAAGAAGGAAACTGAGGCTCAGGGGGATGAAGCTATTCGCTCAAAGTCATAAGCTATTTACTGGTGGAAGCCGGATTTTTACTCCTTTGCCCCACCAGGGGATCAGGCCCCCAAGTTAAAACTCAGTTCTATACCCGTTACCTCCTAAGAGAACTACTAAGAAGAGCCTACTATGTGCACTATCTCGAGGGTTCTAAGGCCAGGTCTGTGATCAGTGAGCAGCAGCATGATCCACTGTGGCATGTGCCACTGTGACCAGAGGGGGCGTGTGTTGTCTGCTGCCCCTACCTTTACAAGTGGCATCTCAGTGCCTTGAACCACTGAACATCACTGAGTCTTCCTTTCCTTCCTTTCTCTCCACCCTACACCCCCAACCCTCTCTGCTAATCCTGGTGCCCAGACTCCTACCCCTCTCACCATCCTCAGGGTGCTGTCCAGGCCCAGTCACTGTCATTTCCCCTGGGGTCACTGCAGCGGCCTTCTAAGCAGTTTCCCTGAGTCCAGTCTTGCCCCCACAGTCCAGGGTGAACCTTCTAAACCCGCTCTTCAAGGCCCTCCTAGACACCCTCCCCCTTCTGGGAAAGCCAACCCATCTCCCACAGTCCGTCCTCAATGGCCTCGTCCACGGCTGCCCGGCCTCCTCCCCACCCTCGCGCACCCTGGTTGGCTCTTCCTTGGACACACCAGTCATGGCCTTCCAACATGGCGCCCGTCTGCAGGGGCTCCCCTCCCCAGACGCCCATGCCCCCTCACTTCCTCCCGGCTCTGCCCTCTGGCTACGGGACCCCCTGCAGGAAGCCTGTGCCTCTTCCTTCCCCTGGATCCAGCCCTCCTTTTCCCTTAATGCCATCTTCTCCTCCTCCATAAACAGATGGACATATTTGGCATTCTCCCTGTTTGTTGATTTCATTCATTTCAATATTTGACAAATGTTTGTCGGGTGTTTGTGCCAGGGCTGTTCCCTCATCGCTGGTTTTCAGCGCCTTGACTGTGATGTCCTGAGGTGTGGTTTTCTTCGTTGTCTTCTGTTTGGGGTTCGTGAAGCATTTTGGATTTGTGGGAACAAAGTTTTTATCAGTCTGGAGAATTTTTAGCCAATATTTCTTGAAGTAGCTTCTCCATCCTCACCATCTGTTTCTGGAACTCTGATGGTGCATGTCGGACACTTGATATTGTCCCCAAGTCACCAGACTTTGTTAGGCCCCCCCACCAGTGCCCCCCACCATACCCACACCCACCAATTTCATGTTCAATAGTTTCCATGACTTTAAGGCTATGACTTTAAGGTCGCTGATGTTTTCTTCAGCAATTTCTAACCTGCTGTCAATCCCATCCCATCTAGTGTATTTTTCATCTCAGATACTGCATTTCTCATCTCCAGACATTTGAGTTTTGTATTTTTTATTTCCCATCGTGTTCACATTTTCTTCTACTTCTTAAACGTGAAGAGTATATTAATAGTAGTTCTAAATGTTATTATCTGCTAATTCTACCATCTGTGACATGTCTGGGTCTATCTCTATTGATTGATTTTTCTCCTGCTCATGAGTCATATTTTTCTCCTCCTTTTTATTAGATGATGGACATTTTTAAATAAACTTTTAATTCTGGAATAATTTTAGATTTACAGAAAAATTGCAAAGAGATCAGAGAGTTCCCATATGCCACCTACTCCGTTTCACCCATTGTCAACATCTTACATTACCACGCTGCATTTGTCAAAACGAAGAAATTGACATTAGTGCGTTCTTATTAACTAAACTCCAGAGTGTGTCTGAGAGTCACCATTTTTTTTTAAATTCCAAGTTTCTTTTCCTTTTTTATTTATTTTTGCATGGAAGAACTAGGGTGTAGGCCAGAGGTGCGGGGAGTGAGAGGATTCACCAGAGCCAAAGTGGGGAGCAGAACAGGCAGATATACTGAAATCCACTGCTGAGGGGGAGCAGCGGGGAGACAGGAGACGTCTGCTGCACCACGTGGGTCCCCTCCCTTGCTGGGGATCGAACTCAGGCTGTAGCGGTGATAGCGTGATAGTGCTGAGACTTAATCCCTAGGCCACCAGGGAGGCCCTGAGGTTTACCAATCTTTCCATGAATGTGCTCTTTCTATTCCAGGGGTTCACCGACTCTTCCCTTAATGTCTTCTTTCCACTCCAGGATCGAATCCAGAAATCACACTGTATTTAATTGTCACGTCTCCCAATAGCCTGTGTCTGTGACAATTTCTCGGTCTCTTCTTGTTTTTCATGACCTTGACAGTCTTGAGCAGTACTGGCCAGGGATCCGATAGCATGTCCTGTTCTCATGATTAGTTGACGTTACAGGTTTTGGAAAGACTATCACCAAAGTACAGTGACCTTCTTGTCCCAGCACATTAGGAGTTAGATGACCTCACAGTGATATGCACCTTTGTCACCTGGCTGAGGTGATGTTTGACAGGTTTTTCCACTGTATAGTTATTATTTTTTTCCCTTCTCCTACTATATTCTTTGGAAGCAAGTCACTGAGTCTAGCCCACATTCAAAAGGTGAGAACTAAGACTTACCTCCCGAAGTAGGAGTGTCTACACGTATTAGGTATTCCGTAAGAAAGCCTAACCTGTTCTCTCCTCAATATTAATTTATATCAGCATGAACTCATATATTTGGGGTTCTAATCTAATATTTCACTACTTATTTTATTGTGGAAATTGTTCCAGCTTTGGCTGACCGCAAATCCTTCCTGACTGGTTCCTGTGTCCCTTGGACATCCCTGTACTTTTTCCTGGAGCATTTCCTTACTTTCTACACATCTACAAGATGGTCTGATTCATCTTGTATCTTCCCAGAATCTTCCATTTTTTTCTTTAATGGGAGAATCACACTAAAAAAAGGCTCACCTGGGGATGCTTGCTGGTCTGGGGTGTCACTGCTTCTAGGACCCTTTCAGCAGTGGGAACCCATGTGCTTGCACGCGCTCCTGCTGCTCTGCCTCTTCCCATCTGTTCCTACTTCACACTAGACGTGAGCTCACACCAATGCTGCCAGCGCTAAACCCAGTGTTCAACCCAGTTGTGCTTCCTTGCTTATCTGTCACCCCCCTCTCTGCCTCTGAGAGGCCTGATTCCCACCACCCACTCTCCATTTACTTATTTGTCCAACAACATTCTGCATTTCACATCGCTGAGTACTAGTCTTGGTTACGTTCCTTTACGTATCACTGACTTTGTTTATACAGGCGGTTATTGAAATTGTCTTGATACCATCAACAAAGGCTTTCAAGATTTGTTTGCGTTGACCCAGGCCACCTCAGTCTGTGGCCCAATCACTAAGATGGTGAGGCCCACTCAGGGCCCCTGCTGGCTGCCCCTGTTGGGACATCTTCCCACTCGGGCTGGTGTGAGTGGGGAGCCCTCTTCTCACCTGAGCTGTCTGCAGCCACTTCCTCTTTGGTATTTAGCCCATGCAGTCTAGTTACTGGACCTCTCTGAACTCCAGGTTCTGGCTCCTCAAGTCAGTGGGACCAGCAGGCTCTGCTTGGCCTCCCCTCTTAACCCCCTGCTCTGACCTGGCACCTGTCAGAAAGTGGATATTTAGGCTTTGAGGGCCATGAGGCATAAGGGGTCCTAACCTTGTTGCAGAGACTTGCCGTAGCAAGCCAAGCCTGGCACACGAGGGCCACGCCCGGTCTCGCCCCCGCCACGTGGCGTGAAATCAGCCACGACAGCACGTGATGAACGAGCAGGGCCGTGTTCCAATAAAACTTTATTTATGGATATTGAAATTTAGATTTCCTATCATTTTTGATGTCATGAAATACTATTCTTCTTTCGATTTTTTGAGAACTATTTTAAAACGTAAAAACCATTCCTAGCTCGCTGGCAGGGAGGGAGCAGGACTGGAGAACTGGTGTTCACCAAGCCCTGGTCTAGTGGGAGAGACAAATAAATTTTCAAGACAAATAAATTTTCATTTTACTTTGGTGTATTAAAGATTAAATGCCAAGGAGAAAACAACAATGACAGTGCCAAGGGGGCGGGGGCAGGTAGCTCCTTGGTCAGAGGAGATGTCCAGGTGACATCAGCCTGGGCTGGGTCTGCATTCCATTTCCATGCAGGAGAAATGGGGGCATCCCAGCAGGTGGCGGCGGGATTTCCAGGAGATGGCACGAGGGATGTGCCTGGCTCATCCGGGTGCTTGGTTGCTGGCTGCCATCTTATCCGAAAGAAACAAGCTCTGGCCTGGAACAGCTCTGGGCTGGTTCTGTGAAACCAGAGGCCTGAACTCTCTGTCCCAAGACTCCCTGTAGCTGGGCACAGAGCACGGGACCTCCTCCATTTGCCACAGGGATGGGCCAGGAAGGAGCACTGTGTCAGGAGTCCAGAGCCCTGAGCTAGAGCCCTGCCTGCATCACTGCCTCCCTTAAGGCCCTGGGCAGGTAGTGAGCACCTGGAGAAGGGAAAAACGAGGTAGGTCCCACAACTGCCCAGCCTGCGGCATGGAGAGTTGCCAGGTGCAGCATGGGAAAGGGAAAATTACTTAGCAGTGGGGTCCGGATTCCAAACCAAGCCTCTGTCTTCCTCAGCAAGCTGATCTGCTCCCCCAGCGCCCAGCCAGCTTTGGTCCCATGACTCCCTGGAGGGACGGGAGCCAGGACACCCAGGTTCAAGCCTCACCCTTGTTCCTTCTGGCCCCCTGACCACAGAGTCAGCATCAGTGGCTGGTGCTGCCCACAGGCAAGGCCCTTCCCTGCTCTTGCCATCCGGGCTGATGTCACCTTCCAGAAAGCCCTCCTGCCCTGGTCCCACCTGTGGAAGCCTCCGGTCACTATCGGCCTCGCAGGGCTTAGCACTGCTGGCTCTCCTTTGCCTCTTGCCTCCCATCCTCCCACTACCTGGAATCGCCACGGAGGCAACTCTAGCCACCCAGTCTCCAGCGCCTGGATGGTATCTGGCTGCTTGTCTGTGCTCAGAAAGTACTTGAGGGCTCGTCCGATCCAGCACCCCGACATCCCCCCATGACACAGGTGGGGGGCTGAGGATCACCCAGCGGAGAAGCTGGCCTAGGGTCCCCCGGGGAGCTTGAGGCAAGACAGAACTTGAGCGCCGGGCTGGTTTCCTCACTATCTGCTCCTCTCCCAGCCTCTGCCTCCACATCAGGCCGATGGAGACAGTGTCCTCCAGCCTCGAAGGGGTGCCATCTGGGAGGCTGGACGCAGGAGCCAGCTCCTATGAGCAGGGACTGGGAGGTGGGACGTAGCCAGATGACCAATTCTGAGGCACCCAGAGGAGACTGTCCAGGGAAGGTCTGAGCCCCAGAAGACCTGACGCACAGGACACTTCGCACAGCGCCTGGCACAGAGCAGGGCTGCAGCCAGAGGTGCCCCCACTGTCACGGTCATCACTGTCCTGTCTACCCGCGGGGTTGTTCTGAGGCTCTCAGATGCCACAATACACGCAAAGGTTCCCTGCTCTTTGCACAGGCGCGGAGGTGAGGGGGCCCTCTTTGTTAGTAATATCGATAATGACGACAACAGGAACTTGCGTTCTCGTGGACTTCCTCCCAAAGGGTGTTAAGAAGAGGTGTGAGTCCATTTCACTGACAAGCAACCCTAAGAGGTAGAAAAGCAGCGAAGACTCCAGCCTGACCCTCCAGGCCTGGAGGGCCGGGGTCATTTTCCCAAGACTTGTGGCCAGTGGCCCTGTTGGTCCACCCCAGCCCTTCTCCCTGCTCCCTGGGTCTGCTGGAAAGAATCTGGGCCAGGCTCTCCAGAGCTTACCTGGCTCTTCCCACACAGGCCCCAGGGAGCTCCGAGCCACTGGGGAGAGGGACAAGTCAAGGGCAGACGAGGCTGGTTCGGGTCTGACTGTGAAATTCAGGGTGCCCAGGTGCCCAGGGTGCCATCAGCTAGCCCCGGGGACAGACCATTGGGGCATTTAAAGGGGCTCAGCCTTCCTATACACAAACAATAAATCTGAAGAAGAAGAAATCAAAAAAAACCACCTTTTATTATTGAAACAAAAAAAATCAAATTTTTGGGAATAAATCTAACAAAAGAGGTAAAGGACCTATACAAAGAAAACTAAAAACACTGTTTAAAAAATAGAGGAACACAAAGAAATGGAAAGACATCCCCTGCTCATGGATTGGAAGAATAAACATTATTAAAATGGCCATCCTACCAAAGCAATATACAGATTCAATGCTATTCCAATCAAAATCTCAATGGCATTCTTCAAAGAAATAGAACAATTATTGATGAAATTCATATGGAATCACCAAAACCCCGAATAGCCAAAGCTCTACTGAAAAAAAAAGAAGGAAATGGAGGCATCACACTCCAGACTTCAAACTATACTACAAAGCCATAATCATCAAAACTGCATGGTATTGGAACAAGAACAGACATACAGACCAATGGAATCGAATAGAAAATCCAGAAATAAACCCACAGATTTATGGTCAACTAATCTTTGACAAAGGAGCAAAGACTATGCATTGGAGCAAAGAAAGTTTGTTCAATAAATGGTGCTGGGAAAACTGGGTCGCTACATGCAAAGAATGAAGCTTGACCACTACCTCACACCATACACAAAAATCAACTCAAAATGGATTAAAGAACTAGACATAAGACCTGAAACCATAAAATACATAGAAGGAAATATAGGCGAAACACTACGGGATTTGCACATCAAAGACATCTTTACAGACACATCACCCAAAGCAGTGATAGTGAAGACAAAGATAAACAGCTGGGACTACATCAAATTAAGAGCTTCTGCACAGCAAAAGAGACAATAACAAAAAAGAGAACCCCACCAACTGGGAGAACATTTTTGCACCCAACACTAATGATAAAGGACTGATCACAAAATCTGCAAAGAGCTGATGAGACTCAGCAACAACAAAGAAAATAATCCAGTCAAAAATGGGCAGAAGAAGCTAAAAAGAAACTTCTCTGAAGAGGAAATGCAAATGGCCAACAGACATATGAAAAATGTTCAACATCACTTGTCATCAGGGAAATGCAAATCAAAACTACCATGAGATACCATCTCACACCAGTGAGAATGGCACATATTAAAAAACTAGCAACAACAAATGTTGGCGAGGTTGTGGAGAAAAAGGAACTCTTCTGCACTGTTGGTGGGAGTGCAAACTGGTCCAACCACTATGGAGAGCTGTGTGGAGATTTCTGGACCTACTAACATAGAGCTTCCATATGATCCAGCAATTCCACTCCTAGGTATTTACCCAAGGACACAGAAACTTCAATTCCAAAGAGCACCTGCACCCCTATGTTTATAGCAGCACTGTTTACAATAGCTAAGCTTTGGAAACAGCCCAAATGCCCAAAAATAGATGACTGGATCAAGAAGATGTGGTACATATACACCATGGAATTTACTCAGCATTCAAAAAAGATAAACACATGCAATTTGCAGCAACATGGATGGCGCTGGAAGGGATCATGCTCAGCGAAATAAGCCAAAAGAAAAAAGAATTCCGGATGGTCTCACTCATAGCAGGAATCTAGAAAACTTAAATAAGGGACCAGGAAAATGAATATAAGAAAGTGAAAATCAAAATCAACAAAAAACTATGAACCAGAGACACTTTTTGGGGGGTGGGGGGCGGGAGGGGAAGGATTGGGTCAGAATGGGGCGTTTGCAATTGTATGGGGGAATATAAAATAAAATTTAATATTAAAAAAAATAATAAATAAATAAATAATAAATAAAGGGCTCAGGCCACAGAAAGTGCGGGCTGTTACCGCCCCAGCCCCAAATCCTCCTTTCACTGGCCCCACACTGGCAACTAAGCCAGGCCTACCCACGTTCTGTCCTCTGCTGAGGCCCAGTGGGGCCCACGTAGGGCTGCATGGGGTACCAGGGCTAGGAGCCCGGGGGCAGCAGAGCAGCCTCGCGTCAGTGACCAAAGTCAATACAGCTGATATTTTCTGAGCACCCTCAGAGCCAGGGGCCCGGGGCTGGAGGCGAAAGGTGACTGCGCTCAGTGAGTTCACAATCGGGATGACAGTGGCCAGGTGACTGCGACACAGGCCGCCATCCCAGAGGAAGTGGCTGATCGGGAAGCTTCCAGAGGAGGCCAGAGGACTGGTAGAGTGACTGAAGAGCCGAAGGGAGAGAGGGATCCAGCCTAGCAGCCGCCCCTTCTATAAAATGAATAATAGCACCCATGTCGGAGCGTGGCTGTGAGCTTTACAAGAGTGAAGGGACGGGAAAGTCTTTTTCCATGGGCATCACAGGACGCACAAGAGGGAGTATTATTTAGGCCCTTCCTTATATATACAGGGGACCTTGGCCCCCACTTACACCCTCAGACACCCCAGGGCCTGTGTCCTGGGCTTTACCCAGGGCTCAGGTTGCCAAGCTCACAGCTTTGTCCACCTGCAGAACCCAGGCCCTGCGGGAGTCCTCTAGGTCACAGGGCCCAGCCTGGGACTCTGCCAGCTGCCAAGCAAAAGACAGCTCCTTCCCAGCCCCCTTCCACACCTGGACCAAGCCCCGCCTACCGCCCCAGCTTTGCAGGCACTCCGTTCCCAGGTAGGAGGCCTTTTTGCTTCTTGCTTTATTTCCTTTTTCTTCTTCCCTATTTCCTTGGTCATCAGTCTTGACATGTAGAACTGGACTGTGACCTTGAAGGCCACTGACAGGCACAATTAGGTCTATCACCCTCCTATCTTGGGCTCCACTGAAGGAAATTCTTTTGGTTGGATTTAGTCATCACCATGACAACCATTTTCAGGATCACCAGCCTTGACCACTGTTTACTATCGCTGCTTACCACCATTGCCACCCATTGTCACTAGCCTTACCACAGACACCACCTGGCACTGCCAGGACCACTGCCATCCCCACACTGTCACTATCATCACCATCACCACCGACACCATCACCCCATTACCATGATAGTTGCTTTCACCACCATAACACCAGCATATTCATCATCCTTAGCAACGTAACATCAGTATTGCGCATCTGCCATCTTTATTCCACGCTTCTTCTTCCTCATCTTCCTTAGTCATCACCACCCCCTGCATCCCTACACCGCGATCCCCATCCTGTCATCTCACATTACCAACAAAAGGAACTTCTGAGAGCGCATTTCCCGCTGAGGACCAACTGCCCTATGTCTGATCCCCGCTCCAGGGTTTCTAAACCGAAGCCCAGCGCTGCTGTCAGGGACCAGTACGTGCATGGTGGGTTCTGAGGTCCTCCCTGCCCTGTCCCCTCCTGCTGAGGCCCCTGAGCCCAGTCAGACGATGCACCCCCCGCCCCCTGCTGTCCTCCCATTTGCCTCTGTGGTCCTGCCCTGTCTGCTGCCTTTGCCTGGGATGGTTTGCCCTTTGCCACCTCCACGGCCATGATGTGCAGCCAGCCCCACTGGAGTTTCACCCCAAGTCTGGGTTGAAAGAGTTCTCTCTGCCCCCCCCAAACCAGAGTTCTTTCTGCACCCCGGTTTCACTCATCAGAGGCACATCCGTCTGCCCCCTACATGGTGAGCTCCACCGGGGCAGGGCCGAGTCCCCTTCAGCTTTGTATCGCTGGCAGAGAGCTGGCTCCGAGCAGGAGCTGGAGAAATATTTGTTGAATAAGTGAATGCTCACTAAATAAACATGTATGAAATGTTGCAAATCATGAATCAGAGTGCTTTTGGCAGGGAAGAGGAGGGGGGTGTTCTGCACTCATCAGGGTGGGGCTGCGGAAGGGAGAAAGTGGGGAACAGACTGTAGAAGGCAGTAGACCTGACCCAGATACTCGGCCAGCCGCAGAGCCTGGTTAGACCACAGTCCGAGCATCTGGGGGCAGCAGGATCCGGGGCTCAGCTGCCCACCCACCGGGCCGGCTCCCCTGGGACCTCAGCCTGGGGGCAGCAGAGGAGAAGGTGGGACAGCCCCCTCGTAGCCACATGCACCGTGGCCTCCACCCGACTCCTTTAAGACAGCCCGGGCGGCTTCTCTTTGCTTGTTGAAACTGTTCAGTTTTCGGACAGGACAGAGGAGGGGGGCGGGGGGAGGTCACACCTGTTGTGGAACTTGAGAGAAGGCTTATTTATAAATGTTCAGGGCTCGGGATTCTTGCGGAGCTGATGTCCGGAGGGGAAGGTCACCAAAATGCTTGTTTATAAAAGCAACAGCAACTGGGAGCACCATAAACGGGGTAAATGATGAAATTAACAAGCCGCCGAGGCGGGGCATCGCAGGGCACGGTTGGGCCTCTGCTGGCCGGGCCACTGCGCTGGGCAGCGCCCCAGGCTGCCTCCAAGCCAGGTCCCTCCTCTGCCCAGACACCCTGCCCGCCCCTCAGGCCCAGCCTGGCTCCAGGGCCGCCCCGCGCCTGGCCAGCTCTTGCCTGCCCACACTCACAGCAGCAAGGCCCGAGGGGCAGCTCCTGGGGTGCACGTGCCTTGCTGTGCCACCACTTCAGGGGGGCACTTCTGTGACCCCCACCCTCCCTGCCATGTCGGTGTCAAATCAGGAGTGTGAGGGTTTTGTGCTATTTTTTTTTTTTACTCTGCAACTAGAGTGGGACCTCCGGTGACCCCACCCCACTCACCCCCAGGGTAGACCCGGGGGTCCCCCGGAAGTGGCAGAGGCCGGGTTGTCCCCCACGCTCACCCCCTCCTGGGACTGTCTATCCAATTCCCGGTTTCAGGAAAGCTGTGTTTTCCTTGGGTGACTGATGGCCCAACAGGTGGCTTCTGGGTTAGAGAGTGTCAGATGAGCAGCGGCCAGGAGAAGTGGCCCTTTCACGGCTCACTTTCGCTGCCAGCCTGCCCGGCCCCTGGCTGCTGACAGCTCCCGAGCCCGCCCCGGGGACAGTTTCAGGCTGTCCGCCCAGCAGGCCCTGCAGCCCAGCAGCCAGGCCCCTGCACCCAGACCCTTGTCCGGGGGGGCCGGGAGAGCCAAGCGGGACTCTGGGTCCTGCCCTCCACACCATACACACTCACACGTGTGCACATGTGACCACAGGCGGGGGGGGGGTAGTCACATGAGGACACAGAACACCTGCCCCCTCCCACTCTCCCATCAAATTCAGCAAATGCTGGCCTCGCGCTGCACTTGCCGTCCTGAACCCCACACCCCAGAGCCGGGCCCCAGCATGCACCCCTCAGGCCCACTGCACACAGGCAATCCCCACGGCCTCTCACACTGGCTCTTTGCCTCAGTTTCCACAAGTGTGTCTCTGTCTCAGTGAACCCCATAATTCCTCTCTCCTTGTCTCCTTTCTCCTTCCTCCCTGTCATCTCTCAAGTGTCTGTTTGCTCCCTCCCCCGTCTCTCCTGCCTCTCTCTGTCTCTCTCTCTTCTCGCTGTCTCTCCCCACCCCACTGGCTCTCTGAGTCTTTCTTGTCCCAGAACCCCTGCCGTCTGCATGCTGGGAGGCCCGACCTCTAGTGCCAACATCGTCAGATCTATTTTCTCCCTCACTACTCAGAACCTGTGAGAGGAGCTCCGCTCCAGCCTGGGCCCCGTGGTGGAGGGGGCAGCCCTCTGGGGCCACCAGCGCCTTCATGGTCCAGGGAGAACCCACCCATACCTCCCTCACCCCCAGCCGGCCTGGCCCAGGCACCTCCTGGCATGGGCTGCAGTGGGCTCCAGGCTCTGCCTTTCCTTGGTGCAGAACCAGTGAGGCCCTGGGTGTGAGATCTGGGGGACCTAGCACCCCAGGACCTGAGAGTCGGGGGCTCTTGGCAGGGCCACTGCCAAGCTTTCTTCTTGTTATCCTCAGCCGCTACGCTGAGTCCCCTAGAAGTGCCCGACATCCAGGGAAACCCACACGAAGGGCCAGGCCCTGGCTCTCCCTTGAGGACTGTGGGGTCCCGGGGGCAGGCAGGCCAGGCCTCTGTTCAGACCCGAGGAGGAACAGCCGAGCCACCCTGGGGACGGTTCACCCCAGAAGCCAGGGCAGGGGGTAGGTGGAGAAAGCTGCCAAGAGGCGAGCCCCTTTCCTGGAACAGGCCTGGAGGAGAGAGCCTGGAAGGGGACACTGGGGTGCCCACTCAACCTCAGACCCAGAGGGCATTTGCTCTCCACCAGACCCTCTCACTGGCTCCCGAATCCTCAGGAAGCAGAGTTTATCTTCCAGGACAGAGGCAAGGCTGGTCCAGGAGACCCCCCCGACGTGAACCCCCAATTTGCCTCCTATTTTTCTGCATGGGCCTCACTCAGTCACTTATTCACTTGGCAAACATTCATTAAGCACCTACTGTGCGCCAGGCACTATTCCAGCTACCCTGATAAACCTGTAGTCCAGAGACAGGGACTGACAGGAATCATGAAGACAAACATTTCCCTCCAAGAGGCGCGAGAGCTGCCGCCAGGGAGAGCAACAGGGAGCCTCCTTGGAGGGTGGGTCTCTCTGAGTAGGCGACATGGTGCCTCAAGACGCTTCCTCCCTCAAAGAAGCACCTCCTCAAGGGTAGGAGGCAGGAGCCCCAGCACTCCTCACTGCAGACTGAGAGCAGACCCACAGGGATGAGCAGTTGAAGACTTCCTTGTACCAGGCACCTGCAATTTACCTCCATGTACTACCGCTTTAATATCGAGAACAACCTAGAGGTAGCCATGAGGGAAATTAGACTTTTAAGATGAATAAGCTGAGGCTCAGGGAGGTTAAGTGACTTGTTCGATGTCACACAGCTTGAGGAAGGCGGAACCAGGGCTGGTCTGATCCTCCCCTCTCATGTCCATGCTCCCAAATGCTGCTCCTCCTCCGGTGCCCTCTCCAGTCCCAGAAAGGAAGGCAGCACCTTACACCCTAGATAGGACCGAAGAAGCTGAAGACAGGAGGGTCTGCCTTCTCCCTTTTCCAGGCATGTGTCCCCTTCGTTCCTCTAGACTGGAACCCCAACCCTTGTCATCTTCTCATCTACTGTGGAGTGCAGGCCCCACAATGCCCCCAGTGCTCCCAGCTGGCTCGTGGTTCCAGGCCCCACCCCAGCCCAGGCTCCCCGAGGCAGCACAGCACTCTGGGTAGAGCAAGACCCCTTCCGTGTCCCCCAGTCCCTATTGTCTGCTCCAGACAGCCATTAGCATATGTGTAATGCAATTACCCTTCAGCTCCCCTGGCCCTGGGCTGACATGGAGGGCCCATCCCCGGTGATTTGGGGGGAAGAGGGGTTATTACAAGTCACAAAACCTTAAATTAAGAATGAATAAGGAAGCGAGAGGCTGCCAGCCTGACCTGGGTGGTGACAGGCGGATCATCCTCCAGTCAACGGAGAAGCTGACAGATATGAGGTTGGTGGTAGAGACTGGGGTTCGCTGGAACCTGCCCCGGAGGTGGGCCCGGTGCAGGCCCAGAGCCTCGCCTGCTGGGTGTGGACAGCCAGACCCCAGACATCCTCATGTGGCTGGGAGATCTGCAAAAGGCAGACCTGAGACTTGATTTGACTGGGCGGGAGGGGGTGCGAGCAGAGTGCCCAGTGAAGCTGGAGCAGAGCCTGAGGATTGGAGAGAAGCTCGCGAGGTGACATGAGAGGGCAGCAATCCACACCGAGGACCAGCCTGTGCCAAGGTCCTGGGGTAGAGATGCCAGCAGGTGGCAGGTAAAGAGGCAGAAAGCCATGGAGGCAGGACGCGGAGCTAGAGGGAAGGGGTGACCGTGGGGACGTGGGCAGCGCCAGTCCTGGATGAGCTTACTTGACCCAGCACACAGATTTGGGATTTGATGCTAAGTGTGCCGGAGGACTGTACCCCAAAACCAAGCTGTGTTTAAATAAGGCCTCTCCGGCTACAGTGCAGAAAGCAGGCTGGGGCTGGCTGGGGCTTTGGGGGCCCTCCAGGAGGCTGTGCTATGTGGGGCACCAGCGTGACAACTTGGGCTGGAGGGACGGGGCGATGGAGAGAAGTGACCATCCAGGCAGGTCTGGAGGAAGAGACCCAGGGATGGCAGCGGTCAGGGAAGGGCCCTGGCAGGGACGCGTGCAGATGGGGGAGCTACATGGGAAAGTGGGGTGGGTCAGGTTTGAGGGTGGCGGGAGAGGAAATTTCAGGTTCGGCTATAAACAGCACAGGCTGCCTGAGCCTCAGTTTCCCAACCTGTGAAATATTATGGGATGCCCAGCACCCGTGTGCATTGTCGGAGCCAGACTGATGGGAGTCCTCGGGCAGGACAGGGGGCGAATTAGACGGAAATCAAGTGAGAGATGGAGCAAAGCCTCCCCTGCTCGTCCAGGTAGGGCGCATGGGGGTGTCTGAGTGATGAGCAGAGGATGGGCAGGACCCCTCACCCCCCAGAGCCCTGGCGCAGAGGCTGACACAGCTCTGCTGCTCCCCTGGGGGTGTCCATGGAGAAGTGCTGGAAAGCGTCCAGGCCCATGGCCCGCCCCCAGGAAAGGTGGTCAACCTGGGCCTGGGGGGCTCTGGGCAAAGTCAGATCTGACCCCCTCCACACCTGCAAGGCCGAGCAGGAAGGTGAGCAGCCTGCAGCCAAGTTTCCTCAGTCTCCACCAGCGCTTGGGGTTGGAGGTGGGGCTTCTGGGACCTCTTCCCTGCCGGTCCTACCCTGCTCCTGTGCCTCAGCTGGACCTGCGCCTCCCACCTCTCTGGGGTCTGTGCCGTCCTGGCTTCCTCCTTCCTTGCACACACCTCCAGGGCTTGCAGCTCGGCCAGGAGCTGGGAGACACAGCAGCATCAAGGTCAGGGGATGAGCTCATGGGCAAGGGGAGGATTCCACTGAGGACCCCCCACGGTGCCTACGGGAACAGCGGGGCTGAGAAGGCTCCCTCCAAAGCCCAGTGACTGTGGGCTGCAGGGGAGTAGGGGAAAGGAAGGAGAGAGCAGCCCCTTCCCCCCTCCAGAGCCCTGGCCTCTGCTCGTATATCTGTCCCTGGATAATGTATATCCAGCTTATGGAAAATATTCATAATGCTCCTTACACCAACTGGCCCCCTTCCATAGTGCGTGATCTAAAATTAAATCCATTTCAAATATACAGTAGATCGAGTCAAGCTAATATAAATGAAACAGGATTAATAGGAGAATGCTGTCCCCCCCCCGGCAGGGACGAGGAGGCAGCACTGGGGCCACACTGCCTCTCCCCCCACCTCCGCCCCCCTACCCCCTCTCTCAGGCCTCCAAGGCTCTGTCCTCACCCCAAATGCCCCTCCCCTTGAACCTGAGAGATGGACCCGTCCTGGACTCTGCCCAAACTGTGCCAGGCCATTAGAGGCCCACAGCTGAGAGTGGACAGCGAGACCGCGAGCGCGTGACTGGGCCTGAGGCTCAGTCTTCTCAGCTATACAATGGGGCATTAGCAACGCCTGCCCGGCCGGGTCCAGAGAGCCAAGCAAGATCATCATGCAGGTAAAGCACCGCGGTAAAGACAGGGAGCTGTGCTTGCTCCGAGGCCTGCTCCGAGGCCCCCACGGAGTTGGGATCTGCGCCCCCCCAACCCCCAACGGGCCCCCTGATCAGCCAGCAGAACAAGGGTCAGCCAGGATTCCTGCCATTGCAGGACTCCATGAGCGGGTTATTTTTAGTTCGCTGGCAAGTGACAGTTACTGACCAAATGTTCCCACCACTGGGACAGCCTGCTAAGAGGGCACTTGTGTGCTGAACGCAGGGCGGGGAGGGGTGTTGGTGGCCTGTCCCCGGGGCCTCCACGTGTGTGCCTTTTGTGCACACATTTGAACATTGGTTCTGTGCCCATCGACAGAGCAGGGGGAGCAGAAGTCTCTGGGTGGACCGGGAGCATGCGTGCCTGGTCTTCCTCCCCTGGGTGCCTTGTACTCGGGGTGCTCCTCAGCACGGCAGGAGAGACAGTGTCACCAGCGGCTGTGGGCCAGCGCCTCCCTGCAGGACGGCTGGGTGTGTGTGCCCGTGTGCAGATCTGCTCCAGCCATGGGCGCCCCTTCCTGACTGCCAGGGCGCCCCACACTCTGTTCCTGGGCCTTCCCGCCCCCACCATCACCCCTCTCGTGGGTGATCTCCTGAACTTCCTGTCCCAATGTGGGACTCCCGCCTTGTGTGCCAAGCCACGAGACGCCAGGGCCGTCTTCATCGGACACCCCTTCACCCACCCTCCTCTTTGCTTTTCTCCCCGCAGGGTGGGAGGGGGCGCCTCGGCTTTTTCCTTGTCATTGGCCATTTGCTGCCTGCTTCGCCAGGCGTGTTTTCAGCATGTTTGCATAAAGTGGATGCAGGCTGCAATTCCGTGATGAATTCTATGAATACTAATCCGCTACTACCCTTGACCTTGGGGTCACCGAAAGATCAAAACCAAACCATTTAATATTTTCCTTTTGCAGATCAATAGAAGCATAAATTCCCCCTCAATGACAAGTATAATTTCAAACAGATCTATAGAAGGCATGCGTGCTCCCCGCCCGAGCCGCGCCGCCTGCTCTGCCTTTTGGGGAGCAGGCGACGAGTTTCTTTGCCTTTTCTGCCATTGCATTTCTTTTGCCTTTTTTTATGGCTCTGAAATGCTATTTTCAGCAGCTGCTGTCATATAAATATCTCTTGTTTTTCTTCTCCTCTTTCCCTCCTGGTGAAAAGGGCAGGGGACCTATTGAAAATTCCGCTTTATCTCTTTCAGTCGGGTTCAAGTACAGGTCGAATAATCGATCCCTCCTCCTTTTCTTTTTTAAGTTTCCTGTCGTTCTTTTTGGCCGGATCAGCAGCGGAGCGGAGCAGGAGGCCGCGGGCTCCTGGCAGACCCCTTCGAGGGTCCGAGGGCGGTGCGTGCGGGTGTCTGCATGTGCACGCGTGTGACCTGCGAGGGGAGTATGAGCGTGTGCGTGTCTATTTTTGTGCACACAGGAATAACCGCTCCTTCTAGTTCAAACTCTCATCCAGAACGCAAGGCAGGAGGAAACAGAAAATCAAAGAGAGAAAGTTAGGGACTGGCGTGGGCATGATTAACCCGTGTGGAGCTCCGGGTAGGGCGGGTGGGGTCGGCCCGCTGTGTGAACCTCTCCAAGGACTCCCCACCCAGAGGGGGAAAGATGCAAAGAGAAAAAGCAAAAAAAAAAAAACAAAAATAAAAAACAAAAACAAAAACAAAAAGCAGGAGGCGGAGGGGCGAAAAAGCAAAAAGAGAATTAAACCATTCATCTGCCTGGATTTTCCACTTCACAGAGTAATCAGTTTGGAAGTGACGGAAATAAAGTAGAACGTACTGTTGCCACCTCCTCCCTCCAGTCCGCGTTTCTTATTTACAGAAACATGGGGGGCCCGGGGAGGTGGCCTCCTGGTCTCCCCCCAAGGCCCCCGGCCTCCGCACCAGCCCTCAGCCTCAGCTGCCCGACGCCTCCACACCCCGGCGAGGGCCACCCTGAGCTGGAGGTGCAAAGCCAAGATGATTTAATTTATAGAAAGGACAAGGATGTCGTGTAGCAGATTTAATCATCGGAGAGTTTAAAAAAAAATAAGGACCAGGCTAATGTCGTAATTTACATTTCAGGATAATAAAGAGCGAGAGACAGGAAGGGCCCGTAGCCTGGCAGAGGGGGCGAGGACGGGAGGCCGACCAGGGAGTTCAGGGAGCCCAATAGATTTGCCTGAAACACCAATAAATTTAAAAACAAACCCAGAAAGCTAAAGACCGCCCCTGGAAAGTGCTGGGAAAATGGACCATCGATTTTAGACTTGATCTGCATTTTGTATTTTAATAATGCTCTCTCTGTCTTTCCTTTTCTCTCTCTCTCTCCCTCTCTCTCTCCCTCTCTCTCTTTTGCAAAATATAAAAGCTGATCTGATAAATATTAATTTGAACCATCATAATGTATTTGAAAATTCCAGCTAAAATGTCACCACATGGAACATTAATGTAATATTTCAAGGCCCTGAGAGCAATACTCATATTGATTGCATTTATTTCACTCTAGGGAGGAGAGATAATTCTTCAATGTGGGCCACATCTGGGAGCCAAGGAGGCAGGGGCTGAGGGAGAAATGCGAAATTATAGATGGTCATAAAAAATACAAAACAGAGAATCCTCCCCAAAACTCTGCCCTCGCCGGCAGCGCCCCACTCCCGAGCCTGGCCTTTCCTCTCCAGCAGGGCCTGGGACAGCCGAGGGCGAACCTCCTTGTCTTTGGGCAAAAGGCAGAAAAGCTGATGTGGCTCTGGGTGGAGGTGGCGGGATCCGGAGGGCCTGGCCTGGGGCTGCTGGCTGCCTCGTGGGGACGGATGGACAGATGGACAGTGGGACTGACCCAGCTGCCCCCCCCCAACCCCAGCTGCTGGGTGAAAGTTTGTGGGTGCAGAAGAGCTGGGGGGTCCTGGGAAGGGGAAGAAAAAGAAGAGAGAGGAGGGACTGGGAGGGGTGGGGGAGGAATTGAGAGAGAGAGAGAGAAGACAGGGAAGGAGGAAGGAAGCGCACCCCGAGGGGAGAGGGTGGGGGGCCGCAGCCTGGAGTCCCAGCCTCTTGCTGTCATTAACGATATCGATGTGCTCAGGCGTCAGGCGTCAACGAGTCTTTGCACCAGTGAAAGGAAATCCGATGCTGCTGGTGACCCCGAGCCCACGCCCTCCAGGCCCCCCTCACTGCAGAGGGAGCAGCGGCTGGGGGAGGCTGGCCAGAGGTGGAGGCGTGGGGGAGGGACGTCGGACCCCACGGTGGGCGGCCATCGCACCCCCAGCTCCCTCCCCCCGCGCACAGCAGGGTCCCCGCAGGGGTGAGGAGGGAGGAGGCTCCTGGAGCCCACGCAGCATCCCGCGGAGCCCTCAGCCCGCAGGGCCTCACCCTCCCCTTTGCTTCTTGGGGTGTGGGGGGGGGCGGAGTTGACCTTTACGCAGCCGGGCCTGGCTGGGGGAGACCCCAGAGGCCCGGGGACTGGCCAAGGTCAGCTCCTGCTCCCCGGGGGCCTCTGCACAAATGTCACCTTCTCCCCGGCCTGCGACCACCGCGCGGCCCCCCTCGGGCCGCGGCGCGCCTGCCCCTGCAGGGCTGCTCCCTGCCCGCAATTGCCTCAATGAGCGTCTACCTGCCTTTCCGCTGTCCCCGCCCGCCGCCCGCCGCCCGCCGCGCCCGCGGGGAGACTCGGGCGTGAGAAGGGCAGAGGCCGCGCCTCCCTGGTGCACCTCCGAGTCCCCCACGCCTCGCCCAGGCAGGTGCCCCCCAGTCTGGGGGACCCGGCGGCAGGACGCACGGACGGGAGAGGGACGGACGGAGGGGCCGGGCGCGCGCCCCTCCGCGCGCCCCAGCCCGGGGGTGACCCGCGCGGCCCCCAGCACCGGCCCCGCCGCGCCCCGCGCCCGCCGCCGGCTGCGCACCCCGCCTCCCCGGAGCCGTCACTCGCGGAGCTGCCACAATATTGTGAAGGCTCCGGCTCCCGCTCCCGGCGCAGCCCGCAGCCCCGGGAAGGCGAGGAGGCGGCGGGCGGCGATGAATAATGCATGACCGAGGCGCCCCCTACCGGCGGCCGCGCGCTCCGCGGGGACCCGCCCGCCGCGCCCCGACCCGGCCCGGACCCCGCGGGCGCGCCCGCCGCTCCCCGACCGCGCCGTGGGCGCCCCCACCCTCCTGCAGACGCGGGGTCGGGCGTGGGGCGCGGGGGGGGGCACCCCTGCGTGGCCGCCACCGATCCTGACCCACCGCGGTGACCCCATCTCTCCTCCTGTCCCCCCAGGACTCTGCGCCCCGCCCCAGGTTGGCTGGGCCCGGGGTGCCGCCCCGGAAAAAGCAGCGAGGAGGCTGCAGAGAGCAGACAGCGTGACTTCATCGGTTTATCAAAATGAGTGCGACTTATTTGGTGACATTTTTGTCTCTATAGCTCATGGTAAATACCAAAATATATAATTATCTGATTAAGCTAATGTTACCCCCAAAATTAGTGCAAACAATTTCTCAAGTGCTTCAGAGTTTCTGTAGAAGGTTGGTAACATTGAGAGAGGTTTGTTGTTTAAGTGAAAATAAAACAGGACAGCCCACGAGGGGTGTGTGGGTGCCTGTCCTTGTAGAATAGAAGTCTAGGCCGCCCTCCTGGGGGCTCCTTTCAGGAGGAACGGATTTCCTGACGGTCCTGTCCCTGGAGATGCCAAGTGGCCACAGGTTGAGGGTGACCATCAAGGGCAGACCCCCACCAGGTTGGAGAGACCCCCCCAAGGTGACCTCTGGGTGTCCCTGCCTGCGCACCACACCCTCCTAGCAAGTAGGTAATGAGAAGAGGCAGAGGTTTGAGCTCAGGGGGCTGCTTTAGCTCCCCATCACGGGCCCTGGGGAGCTGGGTCTCCTCATTGGGAACAGATTCTATTGACACCCCACCCCTCCTGTCATTCCTGCAATGTCAGAAAGGGGCGGCAGCCATCCCAGAGAGCAGGACCTCACACCTCTGGGAAGCCTCCACCCACCAGCAGAAAGACTGACCCGTCTTGGGGTCTCTAACCCCAAGATTACAGGTGAGGAAACTGAGGCTCAGAGAGGTGCAGATACCGGGCTCGGATTCGGGCTCAGTCTTGCATTCCTGGCTGAGCCAAGAGGCCTGGAGCAGGGAGGCGGAGCTCCATCCTCTCACCCAGAGGGTTCTCTGTGTCCTGAGCCCCACCCCTAGGAGGTCAGCTTGACCCTTGAGCTGACCTCAAGTCCTCCCCATGGGTCACTAAAAATAGGTTGAGTCCTGGGGGCTGCAGGTAACTCCACATGAGGATGTGTGGGGTCCCCTATAGTTTCCAGATCGTTTTTGGCTCTTAGGGTTGAATCCTGACGAGCTCCTGCAGAGGGACCCCCAGGCTTCAGCCCCTGTCTGCCTTCTGCTTTGCTTTGTCACCTCAAGGGGCGCCTCTGACTTCAAGGGGCGCCCGTGGCCTCTCTGGACCTCTTTCTCCACCTGTACACCGGGAATAAAAGTAGTGTTGGCCTGGCAGGGCTTGCGTGGGCCAGGGGACATGAGGAACGGGAAACCCAGTCTCCCCCAGGGTAATTCTTGTTCATAAATCGGGGCCTTCTTTCAGTTTGGGTTCCCCCAAAGCAGAACAAGATGTGGGTATATGTCATCTAAGGGGGATCCCCAAAGAGAACGGGGGTGGGGGAGGTATGTCCACGTGCAGTGGCCACTGTGGGGAAAAAAGGCCCCCTTCCCCCAGGATCCTGGAACCCACCGCCGCCGGACTGTGCTTAGGTGTCTGTGTGTCAAGGGGTGTGCAGTGTTTATCCAGCTACTCCCGCCTGTCACTGGCTGAGTCACCAAGGATTTGTGCTCCTCTGGCCAAGGAGAGGTCCCTGGCCTTGTCCCGCCCCTGCAGCTCCCAAAGGAGCAGGGAGTGAGGAGTGAGGGCATTTCTGGGTCCAAGACCTGAGGACAGCCTGAGGTTAGCTAGTAAGAAGTTCCCAAAGCTTCCACCCTGCCTGGAGAGCTTTGTTTTAAACATGGACACAGGCCCCACTGACACCTTCTGACCCAGAACATTCAGACACTTGAATTTTCAGGCAACATCCTGGGGCCAGAGCACTTGGGTTGGGGACCCAGGCCCTGTTCTCATCCAAACTAGTGTTCATGTCCCTCCCTGCCCCCCCTCATTACAGGGGTATCACCTCCAGAGACTTCCCATGACTGGAAGCTCCTGGGTGCATCCCTTTCACCATGGAGGGGGAGGAGTTCCTGCATCATCCCTCTCCCTCTTCAGACCTGGGAAGCTAGGGCCAAGCATCTGGGGCAGGAAGAGGAGTCAGTTCCCCCAAAATCCTCCCCACCACTGGGAGCTCCACCCTGCAAGGACCCCCAACCCACCTCTGTTCCCTGGAGAGCATGGGGTAATATGGGCTCCTCTGTGATTGAATCTGTGACTCATTCATTCATATGCATGGATCAAATTTTGGAAATGCAATTAATTACCTGTTGTGTCTGCTTTAATTATTGTCGTGTTTTCAATGCACTTTACACAACTTAATAAATAGCTGGGAAATAAGATCTTGGTGGGGGCCAGGGCTCAGGAGGAGCTGCCTGCAACCCTGGGCAGTGACCTCGCCACCTGTCATTCATGATCACATCCATTCATTCTTTTGATCATTTGTTCATTCATTCTCCAGCCAGTCATTGATTCATTCACTCAGTCCTTCCTTCATTCTGATATTGACTTATTCATTCATTCATTCACTCATCCAGTGAATGTATACTAGTATAACAATGTGCCAGACTCCAGAAGAGGTAGCAGGCAGACCATGGCAAACAAAGCAAGAAGGTCCTCATCTCCGAAGGCCTAGCAATCTGGCAGGGGAGACAGACAATGAACATGTGCCATGAATAAAGACAGCTAAGTGGTCAGGGAGGACTTCTTGGAGGAGGCAACATTTAAACCCACCTCTTGCTTTATTCATTTGTTTATTCATCCACTCAGGCAGGGCAGGCTCTGTCCCTGGAGAGAGCAAGAGAAAATGGAAAACCCATTTCTGAGCCAATGTCTGGGGTCAAGCAGAGCGGGGAACAACTGGTCACCCCATTATTACAAGGGAGTGGGAAACACATTGGTAGATCAAACCAAGTGAGTGGGGAGCATGGAGGAAAAAGTCAGGGGGGGTTTCCTTGGGAGGAGGCTTGGGGCAGGTCTCCCAGGACCATGGGAGGTGAGTAACCTGAGTCCCCAGAGGCCAGGCTCTGAGGCCACACACCAGCTCTTTTGAGGGGACCAGCAAGACCCTATTGCAGTGGGGCATGGGGGTTGATGGCACAGGAGGATGAGGTGAGCTCCGGCTACTAAGGCTCTCTGGTCCCCGCCCCACCCCCTGCACCCCCGGGCTGACTACGATTCTTACCAAGTTGGAGGACGCTTAGTAAGACTGGGGAAAGTGAGGAGCAGGGGCTTATCACACTGAGGAGATAAGCCCTGCAGAAGCCAAGGGCAAGAGGGGTGCTTGTGGAAGGGGGCGGCCTGCAGCTAAGGCAGAAGAGCTGCCTCAGCCAAAGAAGATGGGAGACAGGAAGCCTATCGTGGCAGCACGGGGGAGGGGCCTGGGAGAAACCCTGAAAGCAGAGAGGAGCTATGGACAGTGTGCCGTGGGGAGGCGCCTCTCAGAGCTGCATGCAGGGGCGTGGCGATGAGCAGGACGTGGCCGTCGGTGACACCAGGGGGGCCACATCGGGTGACAGCCCTGTCAGGGCAACGATCTCAGGGGCCCAGGAGCCCAGGAAAGTGGGTTAGGCTCGGGAGAGAAAAATTAAAAGCTTGTAACACCTAGTATTTATCAAGTCCCTCCTCCACGCCAGGTGCTTCCCATTCGTTATCCCATTAATAACAATAATAGTAGGGGCAGCGGCAGCAGTAATGACTAACACTTATTTTGTGCCAGCTTCTTTCTGTTCTATGTGTTTTACCCATATTAATCCCTTTAATTTTCACAACAACCGATGGGGTGGATATTATGATCGTGATCCCCATCTGACAGATAAGGACATGGAGCCTCAGAAGTCCAGTGCTTCCTCCAAGGAGTAAATGACCAGGCAGGACATGAACTCAGACCCTCCTGCTGGCTCCAGGCTGGCTTCATTCTGCCCCAGCCCTACTTCCCACCCCCGGACTGGGCTGGAGCCAAGGGTGTGGGCTGGGGGCAGAGGGCTGGGCACAGGCAGGGCCCCATGGTGGGCAGAGGGCCTCATCCTCTCCCCTCAGGCAGCCTCAGGCTGCCGCATTTGCCTTCTGCTGACTGAGGCTGGTGTTTTATGAACCCAGAACCGCAGCAAGATTCTCCTATTAATTTATTGGTATTGCTAATTAAACATCATATTCGCAAATGTAAATTTCCTAATGGCCTCCCTTCCATTTCCGAAGTTTCCTAAAAGAGGCTTCTTGTTATGGTTGTCAGTTGAAACCAATTAAATCTCACCCGATGGGTGGGCTGTGGCTGCCTCAGGGGTCACCCAGGGGAGCCGGGGCCTCTGGACAGGGTCTGCCTCGGGCTCCTCCGACCACAGGGGAAAGTTAGGGCAAAGAGGCAGAGCAGGGCCAGGGGCCAGCCCGAGCTCCCAGGTGTCAGCTGCCTCCTCCCCCTGTTCTCTTGTGGCGGGTGGGCTTTCCTCCTGCCCCGAAGCAGATGCTGGCCAGAGTCCAAAGATGTGTGCAAGGCCAGTGGGGGCAGCCAGGATTGGGGTGAATGGGGGTTGGGGAGAGGAGCAAGAGGAGAAGATCCAATGGGAGCATCCAAGAATGAGTGGGTGCCAGCGCTTGGAGGGATCTCAGAGAGTTTTTTCAGTCGGATGCCTCATTTGGAAAATGGGGAAACTGAGGCACCGGGAGGACGTGACTTGTGCAAGGCCACTGTCGGCAGGTAGAGGAGTTGGGAGCTATGCAGACACATCTCTGCTGTTCCCTGTGAGGGTCTGCTGAAGTCTGTGCCCTCACTCCAGATAAATGTGCACAGGGAAGGCACAATGACAAGACCCCGCACTAGACCAGGGCCACCCCTACCCCGGTTCAGTCACTGCACTGTGTTGAAAAGCAGTGGCTCTTGGGTCAGAGAGTCCTGCTTTTGAGTCCTGTTGCAGAAAGTGCTCTGCCTCCAGGTCCTCGGTCTCCCCATCTGTAAAATGGGACAACAGTCTATGCCTCCCAGGGCTGCTGGGAGGAGAGTTTGACAAAGTCTGATAGGCCAGGTCAGGGTGGCCCACATCACCTTGGAGCCCAGGGGAGCAGAGGGCTTTGGTGCATCCTGGACTGGGCTGCTGGGGGCCCAGGAGGTGGGAGACAGTGAGGCTGCACAAGGCTCGGCCTGGTCTTTGGGATAAGCGTCCCCATTTACTGAGCACGGTGCTGAGACATCAAGCCCACGAGCTCAGTGAGTCTACCCAGCCCAGGTAGATGTGATCATTGCCCCCTTTACAGGCAGGGAAACTGAGGCTCAGGAAGTCAGCACCTTGCCTGGTCTGCGGTTCCCTGACCACGTGGCTTTTAGCTGTTCTGCCTTGGCTGATCAGCAGCATGAAATGTCTCAGTCAACAGCAGACCCGCTGCCTGGTGTTCTAATTCCTTCAATGCTGCGTCTTTTCTGGGGGGCCCTAACCACATCCCCTGCACCGTCAGGACCTGGGGTAACCTCGCAGAGGACTGATGCACCCCTCAGGCTGTTCAAAGATACCAGAGAGCACACTGCAGACAGCATTGCCCACTCCACCCCTCAGCACAGCCTTCGGTGACGGCAAAAAAGGGAACCTGTCCGGTAAACTGAGTCAGGGGGCCAAAGCATTGACCAGGACCCAGAGCATGCAGAAGACACTTCCCCACCTTCTCCCCAGGGCAAGGAGAGAGAGGATTGGCGGGGAGGGGCATGGGTGGGCACTGCCCAGGTGCCAGGAAGCGCCGCCTCAGCCCTCCACGGCCCATACGCTTCTGTGGCAGAATCTTTAGGGGACCAGAGGGTAATCTGAGTGTTTTGGTTGCTGCTTGGGAATCTCCATTAGGGAAAGTTTTAAAAATACACTCTATTGTTGTTTATTATTAATGGTAATGACATGGAGAGGCTGTTGATCAGCTCCCGCTGATCCAGGGCTTCTAATGTGCTGGCGTTGAGAAGCCAACTCCGAGCCCCACGTGGACCTTGAGCTGGGCTCTTGGCTCGGGACAGGGCCCCAGGGTGTGTGTGTGTGTGTGTGCGTGTGTGTGATCAAGTACACACAACACAAAACTTCCGGCCATCACCATTTCAAAGTGTGCAATCCAGTGGCATCGAGTGCATTCACCACGTTCTGTAACTATCACTCCAGAACTCATTCATCACCCCAAAAAGAAACCTCTACCCATTAAGTGGTCACGCCCCATGCTCCACTCCCCCAGAACCACTGATCTGCGTTCTCTATGCATTTGCCTTTTCTGGATTTGCCTGCTTGGGATCCATTAAGCATCGACTCCCCATTTCTCCCCACCCCCAGTGCCCGGTAACCACGACTGCACTGCCGGTGCCTACTCTGGGGACCTCCGATAAATGGAACCAGGCACCATGTGGCTTTCATCTGGCTTCCTCACCTGGCATCGTGTTCCCCGGCTCACCCACGGTGTGGCACGAGTATGTGCGCTGTTGTTTATCCACTCACCCCCGATGCACACGGGCGTGGCTACCCCTGAGCTCCTGGGACGAGCCCAGCTATGCATGTCCAGATTTGAGCAGGTGGCTGCCTGGGTTCCCGGTGGGAAGAGGCTGGACTCCAGCGCACAGATGCCCGGACAGCAAATAGAGAATGTCTATTTGTGACGGCTATGAGGCTGTCCAGGCTCTGATAAGGGTGTCCAGACTTCAAACCCCCAGCCCAGGCGCCCCAAGGACCAGCTCGGTGCTCTCATTAAGAAGGTGGGCTCCCATGGGGTCTGCCCTGAGCCCCAGGGAAATTGCCTGCAGCTTAAAAGGGGGCAGGTTCCTTGAGGGGGGAGGAAAACAGGCTGGTAGGGCCCCTCCGATCATGACCCTGGGGGGCACATGAGATGACTTTCTGGGGGCTCTTTGCAGACTTTGACACAGGCAGAAGCCACCAGTGTCCAGATCACAGAGCCCAGAATGTGCTGCTGTCTGGGCGCCCAGCCAGGGGTGAGATGCAGAAACCCCGGCTGGGAGACAGTGGGCTCTACACAGCATGGCCAGCAACTCCACTGCCCACATGTCTGGAACTATGCTAAGCAAGAGCACCCCTAAAACCCCCTTAGTGAGGGCGTCCTCGTGTAGCCCATTTTCCTGATGGGAGCCTGAAGGCTCAGAGAAGTGAACTGTGGACTAAACACAAGGGCGGGACAGAGTGCTTCTGTGGCCAGCGACCACTGTCCTCAAGGTCGGCATGAGTCGCCTTCCCCCAGGCATCCCAGCACCCCTGCCCTCCCGCTGGCACCTCTGGCTCTCAGCCTGCCCCCTCATCAGAGGCTGGGTAGCTTGGAAGGGGCTCGGGGGCAGCAAGAAAAGAGACTTGGGTGCAAACCCAGCTCTGCTCCGTGGCAACTTCCTTTACCCCCCCGTGGCCTCAATGGGCCCATCTGTGAAATGGGGAGTCCGGTGGTCACCCACCGCGGGGGGGGTTGCTGTAAGAGCTGAGTGAGCTGATGTGCACACGAGGCTGGCCTGGAGCTTGCCACGCAGGGAGAGCTCCAAAAATGCAGCTCAGATACATGGAAACCCACCAGGCCCTCTTGGGAAGAGCTGGGCGGATCTCGTACAAGAGCCGGGGAGCCTGGTTGTGCCCCCTGGGATCCGCCGAGAAGGAGCGGCGCTCATGGTCTCCACGGGATAATCGGAGAGGACACCACCTTAATTCCACCTCCATCAGACCTCCGCCAGAAGACGCGACCCTTTCACCTCATCAATATTCAAGAGCTTAACAAAAAAAGCTATAACTAGGGAAGTCAGAAATAATGGAATGCAGTATTGATTATTTTATGGTGCGATTAGGGGTAATTACATCTCTCAAATTTTATTTTAATGCTACTTTCTACTACTTTTAGCCTTTTAAAATTATCCCAAACACCCCCATTTAATGGAACACACATGCCTTCAATTTCAATGTGAAATACTTTTTTTCAGCTAAAGTGTGACCTCAATATATTTGAAAACATAAATTACGCCATGTATAAACCATAAAAAATGAATGATGAATTTAATTCTGGTGAAGCGTGAGGGATTGAGGAGGCAGACAGCAGAGGTGCTGTTTATCCAGTGCAGAGGGGACAGTTGGAGGCGGCGGGGGGCAGTGGGAGCCGGAGGGGGTGACTGACCTTCAGGGCCCTGGGATCAGGGCTGTGGCTCTCGAGGACACAGATCAAGGAGGGGACTCGGCAGCTGTGCCTGACCCTGCATCGTCGGCCCCTCAGACCAGGCTGGCTGCCCACCTCCCCTGGGGAGCGAGCTTCCGGACCCCTTTGTACATGTGGGCTGAGCCTCCCAGCCTAGCTGAGCCAGTGATGGGCAGGGCGGCTGGTTGCTAACAGGCCGTTGTTCTGTTTATTGGCTCCATTATATAGATGAGCAAACTAAGGCCGCAGGACTCACCCAGAGTAACTCTCGAACAAGTGCCGTGGAGCCAGAGGCTGGCCTGCAAAGCCAGCCCCAGAGCTTCCAGCTGTCAATGAGAAGGGCCTGATGTCCCCCAGGGCATCAGGACAGTGAGCAGAATAATGGACGCAGACAGCCCTGCAGTCGAGCTCAACCCCGATATATGATGAGTGCTATGAGGATACTCAGCCACTGAAAAGCCCCTGACATGGTATTACTTCTGCTCCCTTGCAGGAGTCGATGCTGGGAGCCAGGGTGGGGTGCTTTGGACCCAGAGATGGGGGTTGGCAAAACTGGACAGGAATTTCTCCAAACCTTAGTCCTGCGCTTCCTGGCACCTGCACAATCTTCCGTATTCAGGGACCCTCCCTGCCCCCTACTACATGGGAAGGGCGAGGGCCTACTCCCTCGCTCATTTTTGGAGCTGCAGCAGCAGCACTTGAGAGTATTCCGTGAATGAAATGCTTGAAATGCGCTCATCATCTGAGGCCTGAGCCGCTCATTTCCCTGGTTAACTCCCCGCCCATCGGCAGAGTCCACAATGGACACCTCCCTCCTCCCAGAACAACTCTCCAGCCAGGGTTTCCTGCACAGCTATGGGTCCTTCTTTGCCTCCACCCTCCCTGGTTGCTCCTTCTTGCATGAACTGTGATTGCTTCTCACCCTCTTCACGTTGGGGGGCCCAGGGCTCGTCAACTCCCAGAGGAGCCTGACCCCACCCCACCCACAACCGACTAGACCAGCGCCATCCAACAGAAATGCTGTGCAAGCCTCTTCCACCATTAAAATCACTTGGGTAACCACATTTTTTAAAAGCAAAAGGAAGTTAAATACTATATTTTACTTAGCCAAATACATCTACAATAGCTTCAGTTTAATTTTCCTAGAGAAAAATATCAATGAGCTGTTTCTCTTTCTTTTTATCCCAAGCCTTGGTCGTCTAGCGCGGCGCACCCCAATGGGACTGGCTGCATTTCAAGCACTCAGCAGCCACACGTGGCTCAAGCTGCTGTGTTGGGCAGCAAAGCTCCCTGCACGGACGCCGACCATTTCCAGCCTCTCTCCAGCCCAGCTCCCTTCTCAGGAGGGACGAAGCAACTCAAACGCCCAGCTTCCAAGGCTGAGTTCCTGGTCTTCCCTCCTACGCCTGCCCTCCCCACAGCCTCCCTACCTCCATTAACAGCAGCCCCAGCGTCCAAGGTGCGCCTCCTGGTCCACAGCACCAGCACCGGGAGAACTGCAAGGCCTCCTCCATGCTCGTCCCAAGTCCACGTTCTCCCGGCTCCTGCAGTTTGGGCTCCCCCCAAATCCAAGGGTCCAGCTAAAATACCAGTAGGCTCCTGCTCACATGCCTTCAGAACCTCCCTCCTCGCTCAGGGTGAAAGTTCAAGTCCATAAATCAGAGCTCAAAACACCCAAACCTGTTCCCTCCCCAGGGCCTTTGTACCACGTGGTCCCTGGACCCAGGTGGTTCTCATAGATACCCGCAAGACCAAATCCTTCATCTCCTAATTTTTGCTGAAATGTTATCTTTTCATTTAAAATGTTAAAGCCTTTCCTGAGTTTTCTATTAAAATCGCTCACTCTCTCCCCCCAACTTCCTACCCCTTCTTGGTTTCTCTCCCTTACCCCCAATAAAGCATATCATTTGCTATGTATTTTGTGGATTGGCTGCTTCCCCCACCAAGAGGTCAGCTCCATGAGGCCAGGGATTTCTGTCCTTTTATCCATTTTGTTCGCTGCTTCTGCTCCATGTCCATGTGAACAGGGTCTGGCATGTGTTCGACACTGATGAATATTTAATGGATAAATGAATAAACATTCACCACCAAATGGATAGCCATTTGAACCAAGACCATTTATTGAATTCTGCTTATTTGAAATGTCACCTTTATCCTAAACTAAACTTTCATATAAACATGGACCTGTTCCTTTCTACTGATCGATTTTGCCAATCTCATTCCAACACTACGCTAGGACTCGAATGTATGTTTTGCCAGCTGTTGGGACGATTAGTCTCAGAGTTGTTTTTTTTTTTTCATGTTATTGTGTATTCTCTTCTTCATCTGAATGCTACAAGCAGACTTTCACACATTTGATGAAAAATTATGTTGGGAACTTCATCAAGTGAATTGATTCATTTATTAAAGAACACCTTATTTTATTTCAGTATTGTTATCTCACCCAAAATACATCTCCTCATTTATTTGTTAACACTCAAAATACTAGAGGAAAATATTTTCAGAAACTTGGGGTAGAAAAAACAAGACACAAAACCCAGGAACCAGAAATAGAGATTATCATGCTTTTTTTTTTTTAATGACACCACAATTAACATTTCCACTTGATAAAAGACCAGCAACAGGCTGAGAAAGGATTTGTATCCAGTAAATATGAAGATAATCTATTAGGAAAATGGCAAAAGATAAAAACATTTCACAGAAGAGGAAATGAAAATGACCAATAGTCATATTTTTTGAAATTCATCCTCAGCAATTAGACAAAAAAATAAAACAATCCAATAGAATATCTTGTTTTTCAACCTGACAAATTGGCAAGAATGAAGGACACTGATCATAATATCAAGTGTCAGCAAAATGCAATTAAGCAGGCACTTGGGGTACCATGCTAGTGAAGGTGTTGGTGAGCCAAATTTTTGGAGACTCATTTGTTATATCTATTGGAATAAAAAAAAATTGACCTAACAATTCCACTTCTATAGGGCTTTCTTTTCCAAAAAGATTCACTCGGGTGCACAAAGATACGTATAAGGATGTTTATTGCCTTGTTTTGTAATAGAAAACATTTTTGAAAAACCATAAATATCCATCAACTGGAGATTGGATACATAGCTATCCTTGAATAGCTACTTAAAAATAGCAAGGTAGATCTATAAAGATCATGGAAAGATCTCCAAAGCAGACTGGCAAGTGCAAAGAATCAAATCAAAACAATTAATGTGGTCAGAAGCCTTTTAGGTGAAAGATAATTAAGGTGTTTGAAAGAGGGGCAAAGGGCTTGAACAGACATTTCTCCAAAGAATTACAAATGTCCAAAAATGATGTGAAATAAATGCTCAATATCATTAGCCATTAGAGAAATGTAAATTCAACCCACAATGAAATACCATTTCACATCCGCTAGGAAGATGGTCGTCAAAAAGACAAATAGCAAACACTGGTAAGGATGTGGAGAAATTGGAGGCCCCTTACAGACCTTTGCAAAGGTCTGGCAGTTCCTCAAAGATAATTGTGGAGTTCCCGTGTGTCTCAGAAGTTCTACTCCAGGGATACCCCCAAGAGAAAGGAATATGTAAGTCCACACAAAAACTCACACGCGAATGTTTACAACAATGTATTCATGAGAGCCTCAGCCCATCAACAAGATAGAGGAGCATGTGAGACACCTGTGCACGCGGCAATATAAAGGAGTGAAGGAATATTACGTGGCAATATAAAGGAGTGAAGGAATATTACGCAGCAATATAAAGGAATGAAGGACTGATACAACAGGGATAGACCTTGAAGACTGTATACTTAAGCAAAAAGCTATTCATAACAGGCCTCATATATTGTATGTTTCCATTTACAGGACATATAACAGGCAAGTCCATAGACAGCAAGGTCTCTGTGGAGCCAGGACCCCAGCAATCAGGAGAATAGAGTGATGGCAAAGAATCTCTAGAGACATTCTGTTAGGGAGAATGAAAACATTCTGAAATCAGCTTGGTGATGTACACACAACTCTGAATACACTAAACAACAGACCTGCACACTTTAAGTGGGTGAGTGGTAGAGCATGCAAATTATATCCACTAAAGCTGCTTTTATTTTTATTTAAGATTTATTTTTATTTATACAAGAACTGGGGTACAGGTCAGAGGCGCAGGAGGGTGAGAGGATTCACCAGAGACAGAGCGGGAAGCAGAACAGGCAGAAGGACTGAAGATAGTGCTGAGGGGGGCAGCAGGCGAGACAGGAGAGGTCTGCTGCGCCATGTGGGATTCTCCCTGGCCAGCCGGGAATCGAACCCATGCTGAAGAGGCTGCGGACAGCCTCACAGCGCGGCGCTCAACCCGCTGCGCCACCGGGGAGGCCCTAAAGCTGTTTTTAAAAAATAATTAAGACACTTGCTTTTGATGCTTCCTCCATGATGATCCTAGGCCTGGAATCTCCACCCAGTGCATGCACCCCCTTGTATCCGTCCTCTTTAAATTCCGTAATGGACAAAATAATCAACATTTTAAATAAAACAGGATTGTATTCCTTTGCCACAGGCGCCAATATGGCTCAGCTCAGCAGTTACTGATCTTGTCCTTAAATTTTTGATATTTTGTTCACCGAGGAATTTTTTGGCATTAATTTTGCTTTTTAAAAATGCTGCATTAAAGTATTATTTATCGTGATTCTTGCAGGGCTTGCTCGGTCCCCCTGCGGTTCCGCACCTGAGTGCTGCAGCCTCGGTCTGCAGACTCCCCGGGGACACGCCAGCGCCCCAGACCTGGGCTTGGCCTGGGCCCTGGCGAGGTCCCTGGGACTCCCAGCTCCAGGCGGCGAGGGGGGCACTGGGAGGGGAGGGGGCGCCTGCGAGCCGAGGGCTGCGGACCCCCAGGGCGCTCACCCCCCGACCTGAGGACAGAGAGAGACAAAGAGCTTCGCGCCACGGAGAGACGCGCGAGGGGTGCGGGGGCGGGCGGGGCGCGATCGCGCAGGGGCGCGGCCGCCCGAGGTCCCTCCCCGCCGCGCCCTCCCGCGCGCAGCGGCCCCCCAGCGCGGGAGGCCGGGGAACGACCCCCGGCGGCGCCGGGGAGGGGCGCTCCCCACCGCCCGCCGCCTGATGCGCATCGATCGGCGCGCGGGGTCGGCGCGGGGGCACCGGCTGCCGGCGGGCGGGGCGACCGCACATTAGCGCGGCCGGGACCGCTCCCCGGAACGCGGGCCGGGCCGCCCATTAGACGCCCCGGCCGGCCGCGACCACCGCGCGGGCGGGGGTGGGGTGGGGGGCTGGGGGGGCTGGGGGGCGGCTCCACCGAGGCGGCGGCCCCGCGGCGGGCGACCCCGGAGCCAGGGCCGGCCCGACGGCCTCTCTGAAGCCCCAGCGGCCCCGCGGCCGCCCCAGCTGGCCGGTGCCCGCGTCCTGCCCTTCTCCGCAGCCTCAGGCCAGCGCCGCGCGGTGCCCTCTGCGGGGACCGGCGTCCTGCCCGCACCGCCGCCCAGGCGCAACCCGCGCCCGCTTTGGCGCTAGGCTTGGAAGTGGATTCCTAGGGCCTCCCCGGTGGCGCAAGGGGTTAAGACGCAACCTGTGGAGCTGTCCGCAGCAGCTGCAGCAGGAGCTCGATCCCCCAGCCAGGGAGATACCCACATGGCACAGCAGACCTCTCCTGACTCGCCCGCTGCTCCCCTCGGCAGTGGATTTCAGCAGCTCTGCCTGTTCTGCTCCCCACTCTGTCTCTGGGGAATCCTCTCACCCCCACACCTGTGGCCTGCACCCCAGTTCTTGTATGCATAAATAAATACACCTTAAAAATATATAAACAAATAAATAAAGTAGATTCCTAGGGGGAGCTTCCTTGATCTCCCCTGCCCCCCTAGACCTACCTGGGTGGCCACTACCCCCCTCAACAGACTTCATGAAGCTGGAATCAGTTGATCTCCCCAAGCGGTCTTCGAGTCCTCCGGGACTACTGCCTTCAGGGCATCTCTTGGGCATGCTGGTACCGCCCTTGGGGGCACCTGGCACACCTGTATAAAGGAGTGAACACAAACGCTAGTCAGGAGACAAAATCTGCTGAGCCAAGGGGGACTTTTTAACAAGGATCTGGTGATCCTTCCTCTCATCCTTGGGTAGAGAGAAGGGTGTCCAGAAGAACTAGGGTCAGACACCTTGCTGTGTGACCTCAGGCAAGTTATCTAACCTCTCTGGGCCTCCCTTCCAGTCTGCGTCTTCACCAAGGCCTGTATCCCAACTCCTGGCCCTGCAGGAGACCCTATGGACCGCAGCTGGGGCGGGAACTGGAAACCCCACAAGAAGGGGTGGGCTGCAAAGGGTATGAAATGTTCAAACAGGGTCGGGGGCAGGCAGGAGACAGCCCCCCCCCCACTCTTCTGCTGTGGCTGAGGTCGGGATACATCCTGATGGGCGATCGTGGCTTCTCCATCTAAGCTCTGGGTTCATTCGCCCAGCAGCCACCTGGCCCCAGGTGTTGAGTCCATCTTCCTTTCCCACGGGGCTAGTTCTGCCTCTCCTCCCTGGCTGCTCCTTCCTCTCTCCTCCCCGGCATGAGATGAGACTCAGTGTTCCGGCTCATCTCCATGTACCCCCTCCTGCTCTGATCCCCCCAGCGCTGTGGTTCTTTGAACACCAGTATCTGCTGACAATTCCCAAATTTATATCTCTAGCTCCTACCTCTCCCCGGGGCTCCAGGCTTGTCCTACACATCTGTCTATTTAATGCCTTCACTTGGGTAACAGGCAGGGCTGCCTCCAGCTCAAACAACCCTTTGCAAATGAGAAGGTGCCTTCCTTAAGTTAAAAAAATATAATAATAAAAACTTCATGCTACATATTACTCCTCTATTAGCAGACTGGGGAAATGCACCTGCATCGCAGGCAACCCCAGACTGACCCTCGTGTAAGGAAGGGGGGAGCGAGGAGAGGGGCCGGGTGAGGGCGGAAGCACCGGCTCTGGGCACTGTTCAGTAGCGCCCGGCTTCAATTCATCTGAACGGCAGTTCCATAAATCTGACTTCTGCTTAAATCTGTGGCCAGAGCATATGCATCCAGTTAGGAAGTAGTGAAGCTGCAGGAACATGGCTGTGCCCCCTCCTGAACCCCCTCCATTGGCCCAGATCTGCCAGGGAGGAGTTTTCCTGGGAGTGACAGCCCTGGCTGGGCACACGCTGCATCACACTCTTTCTCACTTACCCCCAGGCGCTAAGGCAACTGTCATACTCTGCATGTAGCTCCCACCGGTTAGCATTGGGGAGGGCAGGGAATCGGGGTCAACAAGAGGAACAACCTCAGGAGAGACCTGAACATGATTGCAGCAGGACACGGGCCTCCATGTGTGTGCAGGATCTAGAAGCAAGACTAATCTATAGTCAGAACTGAAGCCCCCTTTGCTATGTCTCCCTTGTACAGTGTACAACCTGTGCAACCTTACGTGGCAGTCATACTCATAGGTGCCTGTATTATTCAGGTTAGAACAAATTATGCTATGATCACAAATACATCCAAATCTTAATGTCTTGGAACAAGGGCGTGTCCAGGGCAGGTGAGCAGAAGACTCTCCTCCATGAGTGGCCTCGGCTGATGGAGGATGTACCTTGGCAGGGCACCAGCAGAGCAGGAAGTGATAAATGCCCCAGCCCAAAAGTTCACATGTCATTCCCACCCACAATTGTCTGGCCAGAGCTTAAGCCATAGCCAGAGCTCAGCCCAAGGCCAGAGTTACCATCACGGTACAAGCCTGTACCACCCGCCTCCTGTACACCTAGCAAAGAACACTATCAGACTAGCAGAGAGTCTGCTTCAGCACCCCAAACTTAACTTGTTCAAACCAAGTTCTTCCTTCAGTTTTCTCCACTGCGCTGAATCATCTCCCCCGCCCAGGGCTCAAGCTGCAGGCCTTCGAAGTATCCTTGAGTTTTCTCTTTTTAAAATATCCCATAGCCAACTGACCTGTAACTCCACACTCAGGTTATATCCAGAAGGAAACTACTTAGCACCCCACGCCAGATCTGAACCACCATCATCTACAGTCTCAGCTGTCACAGGGGCCTCCTTGAGTCCACCTTTGACCCCCATATCAGCTAGTTCACATTACTGTTCTGCTCAAAACCCCCCATCACCCCCACTTTCCTCCAAGAAAAGCTCAAGTCCTTTTAGTCGCCCTCAAAGCCCCCAGATGGACTTTATCTCTCTGAGCTTGCCTCCTTCCACTTCCCATCTCCCACTTCAGCCTGCAGGCCGCCTCCTGACCCCTTGGATGTCAGCACATTCTTGCCACAGGGCCTTTGCATTGGCAGGGCCCTTTCTGAAATGTTCTTTCCTCCTATCCCAGCATAGCTCCCTCCCTCCCCTCCTTCAAGTCATTGTTTTAATATCTTCTTCTCAGCGAGGCCCTCCCTGACCTCCCTGTTTTAAATCACATGCTCATAAATTTAAAAAATAAATAAATCACACAAACACCCCTCTGCAGTCCCTCTGTATTGCAGGCTTTGCCAGGAAATTTACCCCGTCTAATGATGGAAAGGTTTCACCTCGTGTTTTTTACCAATCTCCACAACTAGAATGTAGGGCAGAGACTTGTATCTGGTTTGCTGCTATATACCTATCATCTGTGATAGGACATCTGGCACATAGTAGGTGCTCAGGAAATACTGTTGAATGAATGAACCACCAAAGCAGGGTATAGTGGCAAAAGTTCAGGCTCTGAAACCAAGTTACCAGCGTTCAAAGACCAAATTGGCCACTTACTATCATGTGATTTGAGGCAACTTGCTTACCTTCCCTGACCCTCACCTTGCTCATCTGTGCAATGGGAATGAGAAACGTACCTCCCACGTGGGCTTGTAAATTTCCATGAGCTCATACAAATAAAGCTGCCCAAACAGTGCCTGGCAAAGAAAGACGGAGATAGTTTGGTTATTGCTATTTTAAAACAAGACCCTATCATTTTACCTCTGCAAAGAAATCGTCAGCCTTCATCTGTTTGATGGGCAAAGATTTCCATAGAATAGTGTTCATTACAGTGTGCTTTTAATTGTAAAAAGTTGGAAACAATCTAAATTCCTAAGAAGATGGGGTTTGTTCAATAAAATATGGTGCACCCTTTGAAGGAATACCAGGCAGACATTAAAACTCAAGTTCTCAAAGAATATTTAATGGCCTGGGAAAATGTCCAGAGCATAATGCTAAGTGAAAATGTAGGCTAGAATCCTTGAATCGAGAAGCGGCTATCTGGCTATTTGTGTTATTACTGTCCCGTTCCGCTGTACATACACACTCATAGTTTTCTATGTATGAAGTAATTCATAAAAATGCAGAAAAGAAATCAGGATCTAAAATTACATGATCTCAATTTAGACTGACTTATTTTTATGCACTCCCCACACCTCTACACATTCATGAAGGGGGAAAAAAAACAAGACTAGGAAGAAATAGACCAAAACGTTAACAGCCATTTCTTCGAGGGATTGAAAGATCTAAACAATCTTTTCTGTTCCCATTACATTCTCCAGAGGTCTTATGATGGAGATGGGAAGCGTAATGCTTTAGTAATCAGGGAAAAGGAAAATTTTATAAGATTTAGGTCAGGTTTTAAAAAGCTAGTTCCATAGCTTGTTACCCGGTGTCGTCTGAAAGGATCAAACATCCCCCTGGCAGGATAAAGGGGACACGGCAGCCTCACCCAGCACCCAAGTGGCTGCCAGGAAGAGGGAGCCCTTGGCTACAGAGTCGCTGGTGGCTGAGTGTAAGCGGCGCTGGGGCACTTGGGTGCCACCCATACCCCCCTTGGGGCCGCTGAGCTGTGCTGGTCTCTCCAGCTCCCCCAGAGGGGCCCGGCCTGGGCCTGACTTTGTGATGGTGATTGAATGTTTTTCTGCAGGAAGAGAAGAGTGATTTGTGCTCCCCTCTGACCTGCAAGGCCAGAGGTAAGACTGGCTTTGTGGGTTCCCCACAAAGGTCTCACATAGCACCCTGCAAACAGTCCATGGGGATGCCTGCCCCCCAAACCTGCTCCGTGTTACCCTCTGCTCCCAGAGGCTGTCTCCATCCCCTCTCCCAAATCAAGACACCCAGCTATCCCAAACTCTCCCGCAGGGCTCCATCCTCAAATTCCTGCTCTGCCCATGTCCTCCTCCAAGCCACCTGTGCCCCCCACCATGATTCTTAGTCTAGGCAGAAGTCCCCCCCTGCCAGGCGTTGCTACTTCTCCCCATACACCCGTGCCAGCTCCAGAGGCTTGGAGACAAACACGACAAATGGAGAGGCGCCTGGCCTGCTTTTCTGGAGCATCCTGAACCCCAGGTAGCTTCCTGGGGTTCGCCGCCTGCTGACTCACCAGGGCTGGAAGCACTTCCCTTTCGTAGGTTTCGGTTTGCCCAGACTTCCTATAGGAACAGGACCCCAAAAACCCCGCCTCTAATCCTGGAAGCCCCGGGGCTGATCAGGAGCCCCGGGTTCTCCCACGGTGTCTTCCTGGGGTTCACCCACCTGTCTGGGTGATTCCTGCGACGCTGCTTCCATGCAAAGTGCTGGTTTCTGTGAATGCGCTGCCTGAGGCCTGACTCCGTCCCGTGGTCCTGGCGAGTGTGCATGTATATCCGTGAATACAAGTGTGCGGAGGTGGGGTACATGTGAGAAAAGCAGATGGACACTAGTGGGGTCCAGTGTCTGTGAGCACAAGCATGTAAACACCCCATGTCTATGAGTGCAAACCCCTGGAAGTGCTGGGGGTGGTTACAGTGGCTCCCAGTTCCTTCCTTCCCCAGGAGGCCCCTGGACCTGAAACCCTGGCCCCTGGCCAGGGTCCCAGCCAGGCTGGAGTTCACTAGTGGAGACTTGGGGACGGAAGCTCACCCTCCCTTCCACACACCTGCTCAGGGAAACACTGTAACATTCAGACAAGCAAGGAAGAGCCAAGGAGATCACCCCTCACTTCACGCTCACATTCCCTGGGGTAACCCAGACCCTGAGCCAAGTCAGGCACATTCTCAACTAGCACCCCAAGGGGTCAGAGAGTCCCCGGTGTCGCTGGATGCAGGATTCCCTATGGAAGCCCCTAGGGCCCTCTGTCCCCCCACAACCAGGCTGAGCAGCTGGGGAACACCTCACACCCTGCCCAGAGGGACCAAGCTTTGATTCGCAGCCACAAACAAATGGAATGAGGACCCCTGGCGCCCCGGCTAACCACCCCCCTTGTGGCAGCTCTTCCCGCAAAATCAATCAGGCTGCCACTGCACTTGCCGGAAGTTGGGGGGGCGCTGACGGGAGGGCTTGCAGGATGCCCACTCCTTTGCGGGGTGCCTGCCCAGTGGGGATGGTGAATGGGCCTCGTGGGCACTGGTGGCAAGCCTGCCTCAGCATTCCCAGGGGACCCCCATGCAAACCAGGCCCTGAGCTGGGGGTGTGGAGTGGGTGGGAGTTACCCAGGGGTGCTGCCAAGGGTGTGGCAGACAAAGCTGGATGCAGAGCCCCCCCCCTCCCCTAGGCTGGGGTGGAGGGAGGCGAGGAGTTTGAGTGTAACTGGCTTCTGCAGTGTTAAGTGTCTCCTGAGTGGGAAGTTGGAACTGATTCATTCATTCATGTGTTCGGGAGACTTCCACGCCCGGGCAGACCAGGGAGGTGGCCGAGGAGCCTTCCCAGCCCTCTAGGAGCTGAGTAGTATGAGGCAGAAGTCTCCACTGTGGGTGCAGGGCTGCTGGGATTCCTCCAACAGAGAGCCCCTGCCCCCGGCCCTGGGGAGAAAGACCTCCCTGCTCCTCTCCAAGGCCCCCTGCTTAAGAAACAGAGGGGTCGTTAGCGCTGCTGCCTCCCCTTCCTCCTAAGAAAGACACTGACTAATACCTTCCCCTTGCATAGGACCGCAGCCGCTGGGAAGGGACTGTGCGGGCAGGCAGCGAGGCAGGCATCGCTATTTTCATCCCCGTTTTACAGAGGAGGAAACTGAGGCTCAGGGAAGTTGACCACGTAAACAAATGAGTACATGGTAGAGGGCTGGGGCAGCTAGGGCTGCAGGGAGGAGGCCTGAGGGTGCGGGGCGCCCCGAGATGCTGCTGTGGGAGGGCGGAGGACCCTCTCCCAGGAGGTGTGTCCTTGTGGGGGGCACTAGACGAGCAGTTCTGCAGCCCAGGGAGCCCTGGCTCCCGTCCTGGGTCGCCAAGCCAGCTCCGGCTCCTCTCCTCGGCAGGCCTCTACGTCCCCCTCTGTGAAATGGAGTTAATAATCCCTGCTCTGCCCTGCCCTGGGGATATCGCAGGGTGCAAACCAGTGCGACTAGATGGAAAAAGGCTTTGGAAACTGCAGGCAGCTGCCAGCAGGCAGGAGTCATCATCGGCTGCGTCTGCCTGCCAGCCAGCATCTCTGTGCCCGGAGGGAGGTAACCCAGTGAGACCCTGGGTTCTAGAGCCTGGAACTCTGCCCAGGTGGGAGTTCCAGAGCCACACACGCCACTGGGCCCCCCATGGCTTACCAGTCTCTTCTCTGGGCTTCGACCTTGGGGGGCTGCGGTGGGGATGGAGGACAGAGCAGAGAGCACCCCTGGACCCACCAGGAGCCTCCCCACACCCCCAGCAGAGGTGGCAGGCCAGCCTGCCAATGTGAGTATTAGCTGGTGTGAACTAATTTGATGGTGCTGATAAAGACGGGGCTGCCTGAGGCTCTGGGCCCCACCCAGCACCCCCACTCCACCCCCGCTGATAACATCGAGGTTGAGCTGTTCGGGCTCCTGCTCCCCATTCTCGGGTGATGAAATCCCAGCTCAGTCGGGCTGGCTAGCACTGCAGTTACCAAATCGTGGTAATTGAGATTAATTTGGGTGCCTGATTGGGTCAGCCCTCACAGGCACCCATTAATTAGTGGGGGAGGCTCAAAGCCCCAACAGCTGGGCCCGGCACCCAGCAGGGGCCCGGGCCATATAATGTAGGGGCTGCTGGGAGATGCCCAGGTGGGTTTGTGGCAGAGAGGGACGGGGTCGAGTTGGACAGAGCCTCGCCCACCCCATAACCCACCCCTAGTGCACCCAAGCTGAGCTCCTCCCAGCCCAGACCTAAAGGCAGCTCTGGGTGTCCAAGGGTTAAGGCCTTATTACAGGGGTGGGGAGATGGAGGAGGAGGGGGCTCCGAGGCCTCTTGGACATCAAACAGCTCTTGCAAAACTTCGGGATGAGTTAAGTGTAAATGAATTTGAAACAGACAATGAAGTTCCCTTTAGAGACACCTGGGCAGAAAAATGAAGGGAAAAGCGCCCCGGGGCGAGCTCATTTGGGGATTTTTTTTTTTTCCTGAACCCAAAACACACAGGGAAAAACAAACCCACCCGTCTACACTGGGTGCCAGAGGCGGGCGGGCGCCCTGATTCAGTGCTGGGCTGGCAGCGAGCTGGGCACACACGTGAGGCCTGGGCACACGCATGTGAGTCTCGAGAATTACAACAGATGCGTGTGCAGAGCCGGAAGTGCCGGGACACAGGTGTGCAGGTGGCACCGGCCCTGGCATGGCCCGGGGCCTGAGCACGTGGGAGGACGAAGGCGACAGAGGCAGGCTTGTGGGTGTGGGCAGCTGGAAGGGGGCCAGGTGAGGTCAGGGAGGGTAGGGTCCATCGGGTGCGAGGGACAGAGCCCAGGCCCCCCAGGGTGGCCGCAGCAGGCTCCCCCTGGTCACATAGGTGCTCCCAGGTGGGCGGGGTCCCCTTGATCGCCAGGCAGGTGCCCCGCCCTGCCTGCTCACCTGATGTGCTCCAGTTAATTGCCCGGTTGTTTTATTTTTTCCCTGTGAATCTCCCAGAAGGACAAAAGCAGGTTCTGAGTCACCAGGAACCGGCCCCCGCTTCCGCCCACTCTGGAGCCTGCCCCAGCCCTTGCCCCCGCTCCACCCGAGGGCCCGAGGACCCTGAGGCAGCTGAGGGCTGGCCCAGAGAGACTGTGGGGAGCCCCAGACCCTACCATGTCTTTCAGGGGTCCCCACGCTGACCAGCACCCCAGGACCCAGGGCGGGTGACCTCCCCAGGGCCCTAATGGAGCAGCCTCCTCTCTGCAGTGTATTTGCAATTCATGGCTCCAGCCCAGATTGCATTAGGACGCAGCTGTCACTCGTGATGAATGTCGCTTGTTTTCCAGAAAAAAACGGGCCCTGGATGTGGAGTGACAGGGCCGGAGGCACCGGCCTGAGGACCAGGGTAGGGCCCGCATCGCCCCACCTGTCCGTGGCCTGGGAACTTGACTCCCTGCAGGCTCTTCCTCCCCTCCAAGCCCCGTGTTCCCCATCCCGCCAGCCCAGCCCCAGGGCTGCCTGAGCCACTCCGCAGGACAGAGGCCCAAACTGAGGTCTGTGGGGAGAGGGAAGGCTGGCCAAACTTGTTCTGGCTGGAGGGGAACTGGAGAGGGGTGCAGGGGCCAGAAGGGGCAGGAGTCTTCCTGAATGGGGAGATCCTGGGGTGAAGGGGGCTGAGGGGTGTAAGGAGACCAGAGGGAGTAGGTAACTGAGGACAGGCGTTAGCTGGAGGTCTCATTGGGGCCCCGCCCATGTGCCCCCAGCCCCCGGAGAGCCCCCCAAGTCTTTTGAAACTGAGAAACCTGATGACCTGCCCTACCCAAGAGTCCACAATGGCTGCCGCTTCCCCAAAGTTTATTTTGTACTCTTTCACCCCTGCTGCTGCCCTAACATCAGGGAGCCCAGCCTGGCAGGGCAGCAGACAGAAAAATGACCTCAGCGTGGCCACCTAGCCCCGTGCATTCCGGGGATAAGACCTGGGGCAGCTTGGTCGTGTTCCTTTCACCTCTGCAATTTCACACAATTTAGCCAAAAGCAAGTGAAAGTGAAACAGACAGGGCTAGTCCCCCTGTCGGAGATGAGGAAACTGAGGCAGTCGAGGGTGGGGGTCCCTGTCTTGCTCACCGTTGGCATAGCCCTAAACAATGCCCTAAACAATAGCCCTAAACATAGCCCTAAACAACACCAGGTGAAGGTGTTGGCTGGAAATGTGAATGAATGAATGAATGAATGAATGAATGAATGAGTATATGGCCTCTGCAGGAGACCGTGGAAGCTACAGCCTGCTGGAAAGTTTCAACCATGGGGTCATCGAAGGCTTGATGGCCCCTCTCCTGCCCTCCCAACCCCCCAGGGCCCTAGGCCTGGAAATAGGCAATCAGCTGACACAACCTTGTGGGAAGTTTCCAGGGGAACCCCGCTGATGGAGGCGGGAGCCCAGTTCCTACTTAATCAGAGGTCAAGTTCCTTGGCACTGAGCCCCACAACCCAAAACCCCCCCAGTAGGACGAGGGCCATGCAGACCAGAAGAAAAATAAAGTGAACTTGGTGAGCATCCAGAGTCTGACCATGGGGGGCCCGCACTGTGCTCAGGGAGCACTTCCCATGTAGCACAGAGGTGGGAGCACCCTCATCCCCTTTTCACAGACGTGGGCTGAGAGGCGGGTCAGAGCTGGAACACCCATGCCCGACAACATCCCTGGGGATAACTTGGGTCCCATCAGCCCGTCCTTTCTGGGCTCATAAAGCAGTGGGCACCACGCCTCCGCGGCCTTCCCCACCCCAGCTGCAACTCCTGTCCTGGCATCTGTGTCCAACATGGACAGCCTGACCGCTCCCCCGCCACCTGCCCCATCTGCTCCAGGGAGGCCCTGGGGACACTGCTGTCCTAGGGCATCCTTCGCTGCCAGTCTGATATTTGGAGAGGTCCAGCAACCTGCCCCTGGTCCCCGAAGTCCAGGGACCAGACAGGTGTCCAGAATCCAGCTGTTCTTGTCCCTCCCTTCCCGCTGTAAGCAGATGTTGGCCCCATCTCCCTGCGATGTGAACAGCTGCAGCACAGCTCTGGAACACTCCAGGGGCCAGGACATAGGGCCAACATGCAGGGCGCTGCCCAGCTGTGCCACCAAGGAGGGTGGAGCCTGGCAAAAGCTCTGGCTCTGGGTTCCAATCCGCTGTTGGCCCAGCTGTGCGACCTTGGACGGATCGCTCCACTGCTCCAAACTCCAGCTTGCTCATCCATAAAATGGGCACGACTGTGCTTCGCCTGTGGTAGTGAGATCACAGGAGCTGCATGTAGCATCCAGGCGCACAGTAGGTGTCGGAGAAGTGGGCTAGAGAATCGCACCCCCGCTGGGGTCTGGGTGTGTGGCTGGTGCGAAGAGCCAGCAGGCACCCTCCCTCTCGATCCCTGGGTCCCGCTCACGCCTGTCATCAATCAATGCTGCTGTGCCACTTCCAGGGCCATCTGTCAGCACCAGCTGCCGCCTGCCGCCATCAGGGCACCAGGCAAGGCCCCAGATGCCCCAGGGGCCCTGCCACGCCCTGTCCTCCCATCCACAGCTCCAGCCCGCCTCCAGGCTCCCAGACCTTGGGGTTCCGCAGCCCCCCCAGGCCCCCAGGGCACCTCCTTTGCCCTTGCCCTGGGGCCTTCCGCACCCCCAGGGGCTCCCCACCCAGGTCTCTGGCCCAGGGACCAAGCTGGAAGCCCCCCTTGCTCCCAGCGCGGCCCCCAGCCCTCCCCCTGCTCCGCCGGCTCTTACCACATCCTGCCGCAGCCCTGCGTCTATTTCATCAGGCCAAGGATTGCTTTTAAATAAATCTAAAAAACTCCACTTCCTCCTTGGCAAGTTCATTTTAAGTCATTTTATCTCTTTCCCCCCTATATTTTTCCCAAATAATGTGATTAAGTGACTCAGCGCCGGCTGCCTTTGGCAGGCCTGGCCTCTAATTCAGTTTGAGGACGGTCACCTTTGACCCCACTCCACTCCGGCTAAGAGAACACTTAAGCGATATTCTACCGCTTCCTACTGAGAGAGGCTGGAGGGGGGGGTCTGGGGTGGGGGGCGATGGCGGGCGGGGAAGGGGGGGTAAGCGAAACAAACTTTCACATAAAATTATGGTATATGGATAATTGAGAAGTTTAAAAACATGAATCTAATTGTACAGTCCCCAGAGAAACCCATATTGAGCCACCCTATAAGAGGCCTGGAATCTCCCGATGATGATTTATTGCTAAATCCTAGTATTTTTCAATACATTATAGTTTTTAAATTGTGTTTAAATTGAGTGTAGAGGAGCAGAGGCCATTAGGAGATGCAGAAATGATGATTATATTTAAATATTCATGCACGCAGTACCTTATTATTGAATCTGAACACTAACAAAATCAATATTAAGTGCGGTTTGACATGAATTTATTTATGAATTTCGACTTTCTAAGTACTGTATTTTTTCACTCAAAAATTGTGAGTATAATGTAGTAATGATATCAAAACACAGTGTCAGAGAGCATTAGCCGGGGAGGTTATAAACCTCTGGATTAGGGGGCCCCAGATTGCCCTCAAAAGTGCTTAGTACACAAAACCCAATTCCTTTTTTTTTTTCCTCCCTGTTTCTGAATCGTGCAAATCCACATACACTCCAGAGAGGGCGGGCAGGAGGGGGATGAAAAGGAGGCTTAGCTGGAGCAGCAGGCGGGGCCTCAGCTCTCAGCTGGACTAGGGTGGGGTACAGGGATCCGGGGTCCCCCCAGAGTTCCACACCCCCTGGGAAGCAGCCCCTCTGGCCAGGAGATGTCAGGGGATCCCAGGGAATCTGATATTCTGACTCCCTAGATGGTGACACCCTGTGAATGAGGAGGGTCTGGGGGCTCTATTTCCCAGACTTTATTTTGGGGTATAGTGGCTGGTGGAGTCTGGCCCCAGGAAACCTAGGCATAAGGAGCTTGAATAAGAGCCTTTACCCCTGATTTAAATATTCCTGCATGCAATGTCTTATTATTGAATCTAGGTCAATAACCCCCAGATTCTGGCTCCCCAGATTCTGGGTCTAGCTAGTCACAACTGAGTAGGGAAGGCAGGTTAGGCCACCTCATTCCAAGCCAAACAGGATCTGCTGCCCCGATTTGGCACTGATGCTGGTGAGGACGATGAGTGGGGTGGTTCTTAGTCACCCTGTGCCCCTGCAGTAGGAGGAAGGGACTTCACGGATCTCTGTCCATAGCTGCTGCTCCGCCCGACCAGGATCCGTGCCCTGCCCCAGTCCCTTCTGCCCAGGAGGCCACCTGCAACAGGAGGGCTGCCCCCCTCATCCCTTCCGGAGACTGGGTGTGTCACGTCAGCTCAGATAGCCCCCCAGCCCCACACAGCCACATCCGCTGGCGGCGGTCCCCATATACCTCCCCAGTTTCTATACGCCGGGACATCCCAGAGCCCAGGGTGGACCCCCACAAACTCTGCTACGTGAGGAAGGGCGAGACCCCATTTTTCAGATGCAAAGTGAGCCCTGAACACGCAGTCCTTTTTGGACACAGGCGATCTATTCCCCACAAAGAACCAGAAACAGTCCCTGCCCCTACTTAAGCGGCCGCCTCACTGCCCACCCCACACCGCACACAAACCTGACCCTGACCAGCCCAGGTGCCCTCCAAACAGACTCACACCCCCATATCCACAAACCCACAAACACCCCACAATCTGGCACTCACCACATGCTGCCCCCAGAGCACCCCCCAACACACGGGCTTGTACAACTGGACACCCACAACTCCCCAGCTCCCCCCCCACAGTATTCCCACGGCAGGTGCCCGGAGCGCAGACACATGGCCCCCCCACTTCCCGGCACCCAAAGTCCCTCAGCCCAAGCTGCCCCAAAGCAGGTGGGGGGAAGGCAGGTGAGCAGGGGTCGAGGGTCAAAAAGCACTTAGGTTTGATTCGGAATATTCATCAGCCTTTGGGGCAAAAAAAAGCAGCCCGTGGACCGGGAGAAAAAACTCAACCCCGACCCTAAACTCTTTTCCAGTAAATCGATGTATTTTGCTATAATTTTATTAGGAATATAAAAGGAGCCTTTTCAAAAGTGCTTAGGACGCAAAAAAAAGAGGCGGGCGATGGAAACATTAGTCTGTCTGTATTAGCAATCCCATAGTCACATTTTATTGTTAATGTCAGGATGCAAAAGCTGTGCTTAAAACAAAATAATACATAATGTATTACTGAGGCATAAACATCAGCGAACCGCGAGCGAGCGGCCGGCGTTTTTATTTTAAAAAGAAGAGGCAAGAGAAAAATAAGATCAAAGGACAGAGGTGGGGGAGGGGGGCGGGCGGCCTCTGGGGATCAGAGCTGAACCAGACCGAGGCCTGGAGGACCAGGCCCAGAGCCGCCCGGCCCCCCATGACGATGTCAACCACAATGTCACCCTCTTATCCACTCCCCCCAAGGAAAACCTGTCCCCTGAGGCAGCCCCAGGTCAGGGAGTCAGCGGTAGCCTGAGCGCTTTTGGTTTATGAAGCTCTGGGCCTTTGTGTTGACCCAGCCCTGACCCTCACTGCGGCCCAAGGAAGGAGGCCGGCCTTTCTTGTCCCGCTGTGCAGATAGACACGGAGGCTCAGACAGGGACAGTTATCACCCCCAGGGCACACAGCCAGTGCGTGATGTGGTCCAGACTGGCAGCCGGGGCAGAGAACCAGAATCCCAGTTCGGAGCCTTTTCCACAGTCTCCAGCTTTCCTGGGCTCCTGAGCCTCTGGGGCGGGGTCTCTGCCCCACCCTTGCCCCCTATGATCCGTCTCTGTGATCAACAAGTGCGATCTTCCAAAAAGCAAGCCAAGTCTTGTCTCTCCGGCATCCCTTTCCACTATATCACCCGCACCCAGGCAGGACCCCATGTTCTGACCTTCCCTTTCTGCCTCCTCTCTGCCCGCCCCTGCTCCCTGCTGGCTCTCCAGCAGACCCCCAGACCCCCCCAGCCCACTGAGCTCACATCCATCTTAGGACCTGGCACCAGCTGTTCCCTCTGTCTTTTCCAGCTTTTTACATCAAATATTGCCTCCACCTAGAAGTCCTCCTGCATCACCCAATTTAAACTGGACCCTCCATTGCTTTTTTGTCCTTTCGCTTATTTATTTATTTATTGCTTGTTTCCATCCAACTAAACCCTAAGCCCCAGGAAAGTGGGGACTTTATTGGTCTTATGCACAGCAGTACCCCAGCCCCTGACACAAGCACATCCAAGCGTCCATGCAAGGAAGGATGGATCGAAGGACAGGCTGTGGCTGGGATCTCCTCCCAAAGCCCCCAAGGCAGGTTCAGCTTTCCATGTTTAGGGGGTCTGCCACCCAGCCAGAGCCAGGACCCCCAACCTGAGCCTCACCCACCGCAGCCTGCACTGTTGAAGACAGGGCCCCCGATTTCAGCACCATCTGGCCCCAGCACTGCCTGGAACATCTGGGATGGCTCCTCCCCCATCCTGTGCCTGCCCCCCAAGCTTCTCCCAACTGTTCTTGGCAATCTGGGGAGGCCGGCGCCGCCTCTCTACTCCAGCTCTTCCCTCCAGGCCCTCCTCCTGCGCCCCTTGCCTCTTTTCCTGGGCCCTTGGGCAGGCGGCTAAGGGGTGGGGGGCTCAGGGGCGGGCAGCAGCCCTTTCGTCCCCCCATCCTACTCTCAGGTCCTGACATGTCCCCCTTCCACGACCACTCCAGCCCCCAAATCAGCCTCACCCCTCTGAAGGCTTCCTCTGAGCCTCTGGTCCACCCTAGGGCCCCAAGGCTCACTCAAGGGGGCACTTAGGAGAGTCTTAAGGGAACCTGTTAAGAATGGGGCCGGGCAGTCTGGCTGTGACCCTGGCTCTGCTTCCTGCCAGCCACATGGCGTGGCTGCTTCACTTTCAGCTCTCGTGCCTCCGTTTCCTCTCCTGTAAAATGGGAAGAAGAATGGTGTGTGCCTCATCCGGCCTCTGTGTGTTTGTAGGGGGGTGAAGGTAATTCACGAAAATCCTTTAGCACACAGGTCGGCACATAGGGGCTGCCGTGCCGCTGGAGAGAGGACCCCGGGGGTTGGGATGCAAGACCCCAGCAGAGCCAGGAGGGTCCAGCTCTGGGGTCCAGCTCTGCTGGGTTCAGCCCAGCCCCCCCCCCCCAGCCCTGAGCCCACTGTCTGAGGGCACTTGGTGCCACCTAGTGGTGGTGGGCAGGGGCGCTGCCGGGGTGGGGGGGTGGCGGCACCGGCAGGAACAGAGTGGGCTGGTGGGGCCGCATGGATACCAGTGAGGTGAGAAACAGCTGGAAGCTGGTGTCCACTTTCCTTGCTGGGCGCTACTTGGGGCCAGTGTGCACTCAGGAGGCCGCCGCCCCCTGGTCTAGAGGCTGTCCTGGGAAAACAGGACAGGGCTGGAACCCCCCCACCGCCCCCCGCAGGATGCTCCACGCTCAGCTGAGGAGTCCCAGGCCAGCCCCATCATCCATAGCTCAGATGCACGCACTCCCACCAAGGGAGACCCAGAGCATGTCAGGAAAGATCTGGAATGTTATCTGCCCATTGCATGGCTGCCCTCCCCAGAGCCTGGCACAGCCGGGGTGTTCCCAGGCTGGATGACCCTGTCCGTTCATGCACTAAGATTTCCCACGCCACACACATCCGTGAGGGCCCTACTATGTGCCAGGAGCCCCGGATGCAGCGGGAACAAGACAAATGCTTGTCTGTAAGTCCGTGGGGCACATGTGGGGGAAGAGGCGGAGAGAGGAAAAGGAGGGGGCAGAAAAGTAAACATCTCAAAGTCATAATATGTTTAAACTGGAACAGGTGGTTAGATGCTGAGGGCCACCGAGCAGCGGGAAGGCAAGCTGGAGAGGCGGTGGTGGGGTAGAGAGGAGAGGGCCACCCCCAGCACAGCGCTGCCTGTTGGTGAAGCCCCCAGGGCCAGGACCCCCGGCTGCCGGACCCCGATGCAGCGCAGAGCATTGGGCTGAGCCGTTCCCCTCTCTGCGCCTCTGTTTGGTCGGAAGGGAAATGCGGAATAAGAGCGCAGCTCTCTTGCTACCTGGCGGGCTTGTCACCAGGGCTGAAGAGGACTCAGGACATGGGAAGTCTGTGGTTTTTATAGTAGTCTCAGCTCAGAACCTGCTGCTTCTCAATAGCCGGCCCCACCTTCTTACACACACACACACACGCAAGCGCACCCATGCACAGCCAAGGAACTCGGGCTGTGGCTCTCCTGGATACCGTGCACACATGCCCAGGGGGCCCAGGAATCAGATTGGACATGGGCAGGTGAGAGGGCTTGTGTGCACACTGCCCCACACGTCTAGGGGTGCTGGATGTGGGAGTCAGCAGCACATGGTCTCTGGGACGCACGTGCGCACAGGTGCCTGGGAGCTTGCCTGTGTGCACGCCCGTGCGTCTGCAGGCCGGGGTGTGTCCCTGTGTCGTATGCACCTTGCACGTGGGTAACAACTGTGAAGGGCCTGCTCCTCGGGCTCTCTGGGGTCGGGCTGGGCTTTCACTGCAGCCCCACCTCTGCAGGGCTGTGTGGCCTCGGGCAGGTCAGGTGACTTATCTGAGTCTCTTCCCTGCTCTGGAACCCGGTACTACAGATATTCGCCCTGAAGGGTTTCTGGCGGGAACCCACATCACAAGAGCCGTGGTGCTCAGCACGTTGCGCTTGGCAGGGTCTGGCTCGTGGCGGCTTCTGTTCTAAGAAGGCACGCGTGAGCCTGGCGCAGCTGGGCAGGCCCCATCGCAGCCTCGAGCCTTCCCGGAGCCCTCCACACAGGCTCCTTCACCGCCATCCCCACTCCTCAGATGAGGAAATCAAGACTTGCAAATCTGCCCGGGTGGCACAGAAGGACTGAGGCAGCAGATTCAGAACCCCTGCGAGGGGCCCTGCCCTTGCCCCCCTCCACCCCCCACCAGCGCCTGTGCCCAGCAGCCACTCCTTGGTGCCCCCCGATTCAGCCCCGGGGGCTGGGTTTTGCTGAGTGTCACCAGGTTTCAAACAAAGGTGGTGGAGAAGAACCAAGGTTGGGGGAAGGGGTGGTGTCCCACCTGCACCCCGTGCATCCCCCAGCCCCTGCCCTGTTACTCTCCATCTTCGGGGGAAGCTGCCTCACCCCTCCCGGAGAATCCCAGCGCAAAGGAGCAGCAGAAGCCCCCCCTCTCCTCCTCACCCAACATTTTCATTTTATAAGTGGGAAAACTGAGGCTTGGATAGGGCAAAGCCCACCCTCCGGTCAGAGTCAGACCAGGCCAAATGTCCACTGGTGGTCCACGAGGATTTCCCGAGGGCCCTCAGAGACAAACCCCCCCCCAGCCCAGTATGCATGCGAGGCTGGGGGGGTCCAGAGGCCCTCCACCACCTTCAAAGTTTTTGCAGCCAAGGAGGGGGTAGAATGCCCCCTGGAGCCCTCCTCTGGGCTGAGCCCTGCCTCTGGGTGCCTGCCCGCAGGTGCCGCACCTTCCTGGCACAGGTAAGAGGAGGGGCTCAGGGGTCCTCCACATTCTTGCTCTCACACCCCTGTCTCTAAATTAGGACTGGGAGGCCTCGCACAGGTGGTGAACCTCACACATCCTCTGCAGTCCGAGACAGGGGTCTCGGATGTGGAAGTGGGAGCAGGGGGAGACAAAGGAGATTCTCTCAGTCCCTGCCTGGCTGGACCTCACACCTCCCCTCCCAGGGGGACCTCAGATCCAGAACAGGGTGGCCTAGCAGCTGCAGAACCCCAGCCTGGGTTCACACTCATGGGTCTGGGGTACAGTGCTCAGCAGCTAACGTGCTCCCTTCCCTCAGTGGGCACCCCCATCAGCCGCTAGATCCATAACTCAGGGTCTGCCTGGACGTCTGGGGGTTGGCACTGTTCCTTCACCTCTGTGACCCAGTACAGAGCCTGGCACATAGTAGGTGAAGCTTTTTCAGTCTGGATTCAGTGCTTAGCTCTGGCTTGGCCCACAGCGGCACTCAGTGATATTTGTTGAATGAATGAGTGTTATTCTTCTGGATTCCTAATGCCCAGCACACAGTAGGTGGTCAAGGTTTGCTGGATTGAAATGACAAAGCAAAACCTCCAAGAGCATGTCTGGTTCAAAGGAGATTTCTGTGATGGGCTGCTGCTTACATCGGTCTGGAACCCCAGACCAAGTGGAGCAGGGGTGGGTGGTTGCTGTGGCCTCTGAAATGCCCAGAGGCCTGGACCCTCTTCCTCTCGGGCACAGGACGAGAGGGACCAAAGGCAGGAGGGAGAGAGGGGCAAGCAAGGCAGGCAGTCAGACAGCCGCGGCCCTGCCTCCCCCTAGAGGGGATATGGGGGTCCTAGAAGCCCCTGCCCTTAGGCCGTCCTGGGAGCACCCCAATAGAAGGGCTTCGGCCCAGGGGACCTGCCTCCCAGCTCTCAGTGCACTCAGAAGTTGGGGAGGGCGAGCAGAGGGGGAGACAGAATTCCTCCTGGCAGTTTAAAGAGTTTTGGCATTTTCACAGGGCACATGTAATATGTAAATGACTCCCCCCAGCACGCCCTCACGCCTGCCGTGGCTTCCCCAGGTGAATTTGTAGGCGCTGAAATGGTCTAATTTCCCACACAAGCCGTGTCAAAAATAATTTGGGTGCAAAGTTGGTAATTATACGTAACATCAGTCTGATGTTAAAAACACTGAAAAATTTAGCAAGAAGAGACTACTGCAGAGACATAAGTCTGAGGCCCAGCCAGAAAAAGGCAGGCCCGGCCCCGCCACAGCCAAAGTCTTTAATTAATAATAGCATGTTTTCAGGGACTCAAAGGACGCAGGTCCCCAACTGTCTGCAATTCCTTTGTCTACCAATTACCAGCATTTGGAGGGAGAGAGCCAGGGAGGAAGTCGAAGGGGGGCCCCCAGATCCTGACGGAGAAGCTGCTGAGGCTGGGAGAGGCTGTGCGGGCCGAGAAACCTGGCCTGCTTTTCTGCCCCCAGACACCGACCCTGATGAGTCCAGGGTCAGTGGAAAGAGAGGCCCAGGCGCTCCCTGACTCTCTGTGTAAACTTTGGGGAGGGGGCAAAGATTGGCTACCGGCCAAGCAGCCCCAGCAAAGCTTATGGGGTCCAGAAACGATGCCCTCGTGGTTTGGGTGGGTTTCTTTCTTTTTTTTTTTCAATTTAATGGTCAGGTTCTGTGAGGACAGGGACGGGGTCTTATTGCTCATCCCTTTGTCCCTGGCATCTGGCTCATAGTAAATGCTCAATAAATATCTTGCAAAATGGGTTCTTCTACTCCTCACCCCCACCCCGTGAAGAGCAAGGGAGGCCCCTCCTGCCTGAGTGAGAGCTGAGAGGCTGAGGCCACTGGGCCAGCAAGTGACCCCTCACTTACAAGCACCGTGACCTTGGCACTGGCTCTGGAATACTGCCTCAGCTTCCTCATCTATAAAATGGGCATAAGCCGATAGGCTGACCTCTTATGGTTACAGGGCTCCGGTAAAGGGCTCTGAACGAGCTCAGCAGGTAGCTCTTTGCTAGGGGTCGGCACTGACTTTTGGCAGCCCCCTTTGACAGATGAGGAAGTTCAGGGGGGCTAAGTGACTTGCCCCCATCACAAGACGCAGGAAGGGTAGTGAAACCCTGGCTGACCCAGGAGGTGCCCGGGCAGGACGCTCCCCACTTAGCTGCGTCTCCCCCACCATGATCCTCAGCCTGCACCTGACAGCACCTGGGGACCCTTCAAACGTCCGACACCCAGGTGGCAAGTGACCACTGCTGCCAATGTCATGGGGCATTTTCAAAGCCCCAGGTTACGCCTGGGTTGAGAACTGCCTCCTTCCTCAGCTTCAGCTAAGGCCCCTTAAGTGTCTCCAACTCAGCATACCTGGGCCCCCGGGGAGCCTGATAAAAGGCAGGTTCTGAGCCGGTGGTCTTGGGGATCTTGGTGGGTTGGAGCTGAGATTCTGCCCATCTCACCAGCTCCCAGGTGAGGCAGGCGCTCCAGCTGTCAGCAACGATCTATCCATCCAATTTGGAAAAATGTGGCTGCCTGAGGCCCAGCCCAGAGAGCCCCGGGTGGGTCACGGAACAGAAGGTGACAATTTCCAGGCCTGTGAATCAGGCTAGGGGCGTTGAACCAATAGTACGCCCCCAAGTCTCTGGGGTGCCTGGGCGCCTGGATTGTTGAAGGCCCCAAGCGCTCCTATGGGCACTAAACACTAAACTTTGAACTGCATCTTGGCTGGTATTTGCTGTGGCCACATCCAGCCAGGGCCAGGCTTTGACAGCCTTCTTTAGGGATTCGGATTCACTGCATCTGAGGTGGAACCCGGGGGTCAGCCTGCATAACACATCTCCTGGGGTGTGAGGGAGGCGGTGCTGGTGCAGGTGGACCCTCCGGCCAGATGTCAGCAAATGCTCCTCTATTTTCCTCATCCTCAGCCCTGCTCAGTTAACCCTCGAAATAGCATCTTCCATCTCCAACTGCAGTAAGTATTCACAGGGCTGGTTGGGGGGCACCTATTCCCTAGGGCTCTGGGACCTCCACATGGGCAGAGGAAAAAGAGGGAAACCAGAGGCAAAGCTGATGAGGGGCTGGCCCAGGCCATAGCCTTCTGCCACCACCACCGGGGTGGACAACTGGTCAGAGGTTTGCTTTGCCCTGGGACGGGCCACGAGACAGGTCTCCTGGCTTCCGAGAAAGCAGGGGTGGGGCAGCCATTGGAAAACCAGACGAGAGATCTCCTGTCTAGCCAGTTCCTCCCCCTGGCTCCCTGGGCCACCCACTTGGGCAAGTCAGGACAACCTCCCCCCTCCCCATGCTTCCATTCGTATTTCTAAAATAAAGAGAATAATCTGGCCCCACCTCACCTTGTACGTGTGATTGTGTGTATGTTTTATTTTTAGATTAAAGTAGTAACTGCTCAAGGCAATGAATTCAAACAGATCAGAAGCATGTTAAGTGAAAAGTCTCTTTTGGAGGTACCACTGTTAATAGTTTCTTGTGTATGGTTCCAGCATTTTCTTTGCATGTACAAACATACATCTGTATATACTCTTTAAAGATGGCATCGTATTTATTGTTGCCATTTGTTATTTTTGCACTTAGCGATGGATCCTGGGTATCCATTGAAGTCCATAAAGATCTGTCTTGTTCTATTTGAAGGCTGAATATTCTACAGTTGGGGTACCATTTAGGTGGCTTTGTTTTTAATCCCTACAACACACAAGGATGCAATAGACATCATTAAAGGGGTACCTCTGAATATCTACAGCTATATCCATAGTCCATTCCTGGGAATGGGATTGAGGTTCACCCCACTTTCTATCCCTCCCCTTTGTGGAGCCTGCAAGATGCACAGATTCTTCATAACAAGGGACAAGGTGGTGACAGAGCTGTCCAGAAGGAACAGGGCTGCGGTGGCTTCCACAACTCAGTAGAAGAGATGCCTCCCTCATCTCCACACCTGCCACCAGCACCGACACCACCATCAAATCACCACTGTTGGCACCACTGTCCCCAAGTCAGACCATGAGCACTGACGCCATCCTCAAGACCACCAAACTCTACCATTAGCACAGCAGCCATAAGTTTTCAATTGCAGACAACAGAACCCACTTTGATTAATTGGAAAAGTATCATAAAAGGGTATTAGGCAAACACCTAATTGTAAAATAAAAAACTATAAAATTGCTAGGGGGAGAAAACAGTAAAAGAAATTCTTTAGGATCTTGGGTTGTGCAAAGATTTCTTAAGACAAAACACAGGCCATAAAAGGGAAAAAGGATAAATGTATCTTTGCCCCAAATTTAAAAGTCTGCTCACTGAAGACACCTTTAAGAAAATGAAAAGACAAGTCAGACAGGGAGAAAATATGGGCAAAATGTGTATCTGGTAAAGGGCCCAAGCAAATATACAAAGAACTCTCAACACAAGCTAAATAAGAAATAAAAATAAAATAAAATACGGACTCGAACATTGAATAAATTCTTCACCAAAGCAGATATACATATGGAAAACAAGCACAAAAGATACTCAGTATCTTTTGTAAATGTTTAGAAAAATGAAAATCAAAAGCAAAACCATAATGTGATATTACTACACAACCATTAAAGTAGCTTTAATTTTAAAAATCTGACAATACAAAATGTTGCCAAGGATGCAGAGCAACTGGAACTCACACATTGCCAATGGAAATGCAAAATGGTGCAGCCACTTTGGAAAACTGGTGGTTTCTTACCAAGTTAACCATCTATTTAGCATATGACCCACCAATCCCACTCCTAGGTATTTGCTAAGGAGATCTGTGCTTGCAAAACCTGTATGCAAATGTTTATAGCAACTTTATTCACTATCAAACATTGGAAGCAATCCAAAAGCTCATCAACAGGTGAATGACTAACAAGTTATGGTACATCCATTCAATAGAATACTATTCAACAATAAAAAGGAACAAATGATTGGTACATGCAACAACACAGATGATTCTCAAAGGCATTATGTAAGTCAAAGATGTCAGACTTAAAAGACTACATAATTGTATAATTCAACTTGTATGGCTTTCAATAAAAGGCAAGTTATAGCAACAGAAATCAGATGAGTGGTTGCAAGAGGCAGGAGATAAAGGAGGAATTGCAGCACCAATGACTTAGTGTTGAAGTTGAACAACCAGTTCATGAAAAGTGGGAGAGAGATAACAAAATATGTACACACACACACAATAAATTTTACTGCTATGACAGATGTGTGGCACCATTTTTTATTTTAGGTGAAATACACATAACGTGACAACATAACAGGTGACATAATTGACCATTGTAAAGGGTACAGTTAAATGGCATCTGGTGCATTCACAGTCTTGTGCAACTACTCCTGTCTCTAGTCTCAAAACTTTTCATCACCTTTGAAGAAAACCCATACCTATTGAGTAATCACTTCCCATTTCCCCACCCCACTGCCTGGCAGCCATTGCTTCGCTTTCTGCTTCTATGGGTTTGCCCATTCTGAACATTTCATAGAAATGGAATCATGCAATATGTGTCTGACTTCTTTTACTTAGCATTACATTGTCAAGGTTCATCCAAGGTGGAACATCTGTCAGTACCTCACTCCTTTTTGTGGTTAAGCAATATTCCATCACGTAGATATCCCACCATTTGTTTATCCATTCTCCCACTGATGTGTGTTTGGGTTGTTTCCAGTCTTTAGCTATAGGAAAAATTCCACTGTCAATATTCATATACAAGGTTCTATGTAGACATGTCTTCATTTCTGTTGGCCATAGATCTAGGAGTGGAATTGCTGGGTCATATGGTAATTCTGCCTTTAATGCTTCCACAGTGGTCAGGCCAGTGTACATTCCCACCAGCAACGTACGTGGGTTCATATTTCTCCATTCCCTCATCAACAAGTGTCATTATCCTTTTTTCCCCTTCTATTATTACCATTCTCATACAAGTGGTATTGTGCTGTGGTTTTGATTTGCATTTCTTTGTTGACCAATGATGTTGAATATCTTCTCATATGCTTGTTGGAGATCTGCATATGTTCTTTGGAGAACTGTCTGTTCAATTCTTTTGCCCATTTTGGATTGCACAATTGGATGGTGTGCCCTTTGGTTGTTGGGTTGTAAGAGTTCTTTAGATAACCTGGTTATTAAACCCTTACCAGATACATGCTTTACAATTTTCTTTCTCTCCTTCTGTCTGCTGTCTTTTCACATTCTTGGCAATATCCTTTGATGCAGTTTTTAATTTGATGAAGTCCATTGTGTTTATATCTCTATGGGGACCGTGGCCATCTTAACATAATCAGGTCCTTCAGTCTATGAACATTGGATGTCTTTTTTTAATTGTGGTCACATTGGATACATTATAGGTCTCCGGTGTGAACATTACAAATCAACAGTTATATATACTACATTATGTTCACCACCAAAAGTTTGGTTTCCATCCTTCATCATACAATTGGCCCCTTTTACCCAATTCACCCACCGTGAAGGTATTTTTCCTAGGTATTTTCATCTTTTGGGTGCTATTGTGAATGAAATGGGTTTCTTGTTTTCCTTAGCTATTGTTCACTGCTTTCACAGAAACACCACTGCTGTTTGGGGGATGTTGGATTTATACCCGCAATTTGCTGAATGTATAGCACACAATTCACAGATAATTGGATTTAAAACCAAATGCCCAACTTGCACAGGATGCTCTAGTTTTGCCAAACTCTTGGATGTGTAGCCAACCTGTAGTGGCAATTGACAAATTGATTGATATTCTCCTTAACATTAAAGATAAAGATTAAGAACTGAAACAACCTACCCTCACTCACACAGCTCAGACCGAAGACTGAAACTACCCCCTTGGCCCAGCTCACAGTCCACATTCCTAAGCCTGTAAGAGGCTGGCTGCAGGGCAGCCAGGATGGGAGCAGTTATGCACATCAGCTCCCAGGTGTGGCTCCCATTGTCTTCTGGTGATGGGAGGCTGCAGACCCACTCTGGCCTTGCTCCCTTCTCTAACCCCAAATCCCCCTGGGAAAGTGAATTTCTACCCTCCAGGAGCAGGATTCCTCATCCCAGAGCTATGGGAGGGAGATGCCTTGGATCTAGGAAGAAGGATCTCAGAGTGCTATGTGGCCCTGCGGCATAAAAACTGACACTACATTGGGCCTCCCTGGTGGCACGGGGGTTAAAGTCTCACAGTTATCAACCGATTGCCAGCCGCTGCAGCATAAGTTCAATCCCTGGCCAGGAAGCTGACCTACATGGTGCAGCAGACCTCTCCTGTCTTGTCTGCTGCTCCTCACAGCAGTGTATTTCAGTAGCTCTGCCTGTTCTGCTCCCCACTCTGTCTCTGGTGAATCCTCTTACCTCCTGCACCTCTGGCCTACACCCCAGTTCTTGTATGCATAAATAAATAAAAATAAATCTTAGAGTGACTACCAGTTACTGTCACCAGCTCATGACCACTGTCACTAGCAAAGGTGTGACCCCAGTTATTGTCACAGCCTGTCTCTCCTGTTTGCAGGTGCATGGTCAACACCCCCGTGGGGACAAGTGCAGAGGAGTCCCTCCTGGAGGTGCTTACAGATAGTCAGCAGTCTTGCCCCCCGCCCTACAGGACAGCGTGTACTTCACTGCTGGAGGAATTGAGACTATTGTGCAGCAGGAGCTGAGGGTGGGGCCCCGTGGACTGGAGGAGGTGGAGACTTCCTTGTGAAGGGGGCATCAGAGCTGAACTTTGAAGGGTGGGAAAGATTTAGACAAGGGCAGGAGACGAGGAGGGCCCCTTGATAGAGGGACCTGAGTAGCCAAAGACTTGGAGCAGGAATGTACTTGTGGGAGCCGGTGTGGCCGGTGCTGACGTTTGACCAGTCAGTGTTCATCAAATTTCCTGACCATGACCTCCACATAGGAAATCTATGTTGTAACTGCTCATGTGTATAAATGAAATAAAAGATCATGAAGAAGTGCCTCCACTGCTCCCGGCAAGGCGCTCTGAAGGTTTCCATTGCTGTTTTTTATCCTATTTTTATCCTACTTCATCTTTTTTTTCCAAAGCTAGTCATCGCTCATTAAACTGACTTTAGGACACATCGTGGGTCATGACCTGCAGTTTAGAAATCACGTTGCAGGAGCCTTAGCACTGGGGGTAGATGCAGGGGCAGGCTAGGGAGGGCCTTGAATGCCAAACCACAGCGTTTGGACTCTGCCCTGCAGATCTGTAGATCTTTGAGCCCATGGTCAGACTGAAGTAGCAATTTGAAATGATCAATGGAAACCATCTATCAATAGGTTAAATTCACATAACACTTGACCCAGCCGTTTTACTGCTAGGAATGTAGCTAGAGAAATACCCAGTGAACCTCAGAGAAGCATGAATGAGGATGTTAGCGGCAGCACTGCTGCTCACTGGAAAAACTGGAAACAACAAAAGTGGAATACTATGCACCCTCGAAAAGGATGTGGCCAGTTTCTATTGTGGAGAGATCTCTGAGATACTTGGGGAGGGGAGACAAACCAGATCACTGAGCCTGATGAGTGGTTTGCTTTCAGTTGTGGATAAAACACCTGCATTTGTGCATGCACACCTACATGTGTAGATAGCTTTCTAAAAGATCTAGAAGGAAATTCTGACGTATGCTACAACACGGAGGAGGCTTGAGGACAGTATTCTAAGTGAATAGCCTGTCACCTAAGAGCAAATTCTGTATAACTCTACTTGTATGAGGTCCCCAGAGGAGTCAAGTCATGTAGACTTGTGGGGCTGGGGAGGGCGATGGTGGTGTTTTTAATGGGACAGCGTTTCAGTTGGGGAAGATAAAGAAGTTCATGGCGGGGATGGTTTACAACAATGTGGGTGTACTTAGTGCCATTGAACGAGACCCTTTAAAATGGTTTAAAAGGTCAGTTTCATGTTAAGTATATTTTAACACACAGAGAGAGATTTAGAAGGCCCTACCCACACCTACCCATGCCTAATGCAGCTGCTCTGGGGAGGGAGAGGCTGGGAGCAGGGCGGGTGTCTTTCACGTTTCACCCTCCACGCTTCTGTGTGGTTTGTAATCTTTGCAGTGGGCATTTATTGGTGGACGAGTCCCATGATTTAACCAATTAAATTATATATATTTAATATATATAACCAATTAAATCATATATATACACACACACACACACACATATAAAGTTCAAGTTGCTCTAGGAGTAGAGAGGGCTGAGGGTGGACTTGAGGGAAGATTTGGGGTCTGGAGAAGCATAGGGGACTGGGTTTGTGGCCAAGGCTTTACCCCATTAGCTGACTGCAGAGGTGGGGTGCGTAAATCGTATCACTGGAAGAGGCCATGATAATCCACTGCAATAAACACCAGGGACTCTGGAAACCCAGAGAAGGTGCCTGATCCAACCAGAGCATCAGGGAGGGCTTCCTGGAGGAATGGCTGAGTGGGAGGTGCAGTGGCAGTAACGAGGCTGAACAACAGCAGCGGGGGACTAGGAGGAAGCCCCCTCTAGAGCCCAGAGCCCACACCCCCAAGCATCCCCAGGGTTGGAAGCTGAGTTAGAGCTGGGCTGGGGCTGCTGGCCCCACCATCACCACCCCCCACCCCCTCTACACACGTGGCTCCCACCCAGCCCCCTCCCCAGAGACTGGCTGCGGGGCAGGATGGGAGCAGTTATGCAAATTAGCTCTGGGGTGTGGCTCTCATTACCTTTTGGTGACAGGAGGCTGCAGAACCGGCGCTGGCCTGCTCCCTTCTCCCCCCCGGCCCTCCTGCGGAGCCCCCAACCCTAATCACATCTGGTTCACATTGGCCCTGTTGGTTCCAATCTTCTCACTTCCTGCTACCGTCTCTGGGGGCCCCAACATCTCCCCCCAGCTCTGGGAACAGCCCCACCCCTTCCCCCAGCCTTCTGCAAGCCCTGCACAGCGGGGTCCCCAACATCCTTAGGACTCTACCCTCAACCCCCACCGTGAACACAGTGGCCATCTGGCTGCCCCCCCCATGAGCCTTCTGGCTAGTACTCTGTGCCCCGCCTGGCGCCCTGGACTCTGGTAGTTCACAGCACCCAGAGGTCTAAGGCCCTCTATCCCCTCAGCCGGGTCCCCTTCGCCATCTGTGGCAGCACCGTGCTGGCCAACTCCCTCCTCGCCCAGCCAGCCCTCCCGGGAGGTCCTGGGTAAGAGGGAGCGAGTAGCGGGTGTTTATCCGGAGGCTGTTTCTCCCCAGAGAAGAAAGTCCTTAAGCCACTTCCAGGGGCCATCAGACCCCCGGGGCCCTCAGAGCCGGGAGAGGGGGTGCAGGTGTCAGGGATGGGGAGGCGACGGAGGGAGTCAGACCCCAGCGAGCAGGCCCGCCTGGCACCTGTATTTTTGTGATTCCTGTATTGAGACCTGTATTTTTGTGATTCCTCCTTAGGCGGCAGGGGCGAGGGGTGGGGGGACGGGACTCTGGCGAGAGTGGGGCCCAGCCGGGAGCGTGGCTCTCTCCAGGGCCCGCGACACCCACTCTGCAGGTTTTGTCCACGTTCTCACCCGTCAGGGCCACACTGCAGCCCCAACTCCGTCCTCCCGCAGCCCCACAGGGGAGCTGCTGTTACTATTGCCATCGCCCCTTTTCACAGGGGAGAAACTGCAGCCGGCGGAGGTTGTGACCCCCCAGGCACACAGCGAGCCGGGTGAAGCAGGGATCTGGCCCGGAGCCGCTTAATCCCCCTGCCGTTCGTTCGTTCGGAGGCCCAGGGTCCCTGGAGATGGGGGTGTCTGACTCCACCACCTCCACCCCGTAACTGGACCAGACGCTGGCCTAGATGTTCCCAAAGGGCAGGAGAGGGGACAAGGTTTATCTGTGTTTCCCCACAGCCAGCACCAGACATTCATTCATTCATTCATTCATTCATTCCTTGGTCGTTCGCTCATTCATTCATTCCACAGAGGTTTACTGAGCGCCAGGGACCAAGCCCCTCTGTGCCCCAGGCCCCTCGACTGCAAGGCAGCAACAGCTGGAGCAGAGCCGTCCACGTGAGAAGCAGCAGGCCACATCCGAGCTCAAGCTCTCCTAGTAGCCTTGTTGGAAGAAGTAAAAATGTAACAGGTGAAATGAATTTTAATGACATGCCATTTTATTTATTTATTTTTTTTAAATAGAGGCATGTTTTATTTATGTGTTTGTTTGTTTGTTTTTGTTTATACAAGCACTGGGTACAGTCAGAAGCGGGGGAGGGTGAGAGAATTCACCAGAGCCAGAGCGAGGGGCAGAGCAGGCAGAAGGACCGAAGCACACTGCTGAGGGGAGCAGCGGGCGGCAGGAGAGGTCTGCGCGCCATGTGGGACCCTCCTCCGGTGGCCGGGGAGCAGCCGGGGATCGAACCGGCGCTGCAGAGGCCACGGGCAGCTTCGCAACCCAGCGCTCAACCGCTGCGCCACCGGGGAGGCCCGATGACATGCCATTTTAAACACAACTCCAAAACATTAGCCCTTCAGCAGGCAACCAGTGTGAAAATGACGACCGTCCTCCCCACTCACGTGGGTCTAAGGGCGCCCGCGTGTATCCTTCCGACACGTCTCCCTCCCGGCCAGGCCCGTGCCGGGTGCTCGCGGCCACACATGGCCAGAGTGCAAGACAGCACAGCTCTGGATAGAAGGTTCCAGAGCGATCCAGTGGTACAGGGTGCGTGAGCTTCCAAATTCCAGGTGAGTACAGGTGCAAGGGTCCCGGCCACCCCCTTCCTCAGCCTCCCCTTTCCTCCTGCACAGCCGGGAGTGGGGTCCCTCGGGGTGCCCCGGGTCTGAGGCTGCAGCTTTCCGGGAAGGAACAGGAGGAGGAGAGCAGGCTGGGGCCTGGAGGAGGGAGACGGCCTGGCACAGGGACAGGGTTCTACTGCACCTCTTTGAAGCCGGGAGATGAAAGCGGGGGCCCACATGGCTGCCTTGGACGCTCTCCTCCCAGGGCCCCAAGCAGCTGCAGCCAGCCAGGCTCAGCCCCAGGGGAGCAGAGGAGGCTGCAGGCCAAGGGTGTTTCTCCCCTAGGGGCTGGCAGAGGTAAGCAGGGAAGCACCCTTGAGCCTGGGGAATCTGCCTTCTCCCAGACAGACCCACCCAACAGGGAGGTGACAGGCTCCCTCAAGAAGAGGAGGCAGGTGTGATGCGTAGCACTGGGGGGAACCCGCTGCCCCTAATCTCTCCCTGTACCACCCGAGCCCCCAGCAGCATGGCTGGGGCCTAGGGCCACGCGCTGCCAGGGCAGGGTGGTGGGGAGCTGGGGGAGTTGCGTCACATTTCTAAGCCCCTTTAACTCAACCAGTATTTGTGCAAGGCCTACTGTGTGCGGACACTGCCTAGGTGCCTCCCGGGCTGCTTCGCACAGCAGATGGGGTGAAGCAAGGTGTGTGGCGTGCATGGTGAGGTATCTGGTACGTGCCCACTGGCATGGCCATCACCGTCATCGCTGCTACACTCTCACAGCCCCCAGACACTACGGGAGAAGAACCAGCTACTGGAGCAGAGCTCACCCCAGAACTTGACCTTCTGTGCTCTGACCCCAGGGGGGTTGCAGGGTGGGGGGAGGCAGTGTCACTGAGCTGGACCACAGTCTGGACAGTGGCAGCTCAGACAGAGGGACCACCCCAGTCATAATGGACACAAAGTCACACCTGGGACCCTGGCAGGCCCTGCCTGACCCTCCTGGCAAAGCCGGGAGCCTGCAGACCCTTCCTCGAGCAACTGAAGGCCCAGGCAGCAGTTCTATTTTATTATGGTTTAGGCAACACAGAGGCCGTTAGCCCAGCAAACTCACCATTTCAGGTGCAAAAAAAACCTCTCTGGGATCACCAGGACTTGGGGCATCTGCTATGTCAGGGACATGGCTTCTGCAATCCCAGACCCCATATCACCCCAGGCCCCCCTGGAGCCTCCCCACCACCCCAGCTCTGAGGAGGGCTCAGCACCCGGGGAGCCCCAAGGGGCCTGCCCTCGCTCCTGGGCTGCTCTCCTGGGTTGACTCTTGCTGCCTCTTGAGAGTCTAGGAGGAACCATGTGGAGCTGGGGCTGGAGACAGGAGCCAAGAGGGTGGAGCAGAGCCAGGGCACCCCTGGGTGCCTGCTGGGTGACAGCTGTGCAGATGCAGGCCCTTCTCTGCCCCACATGTGGGGTCAGTCCCATTTCACAGATGGGAAGCACAAGGCTCGCTGCAGCCACACACTTAGCAGGGAGGGAGCCAGGATGCGGACCAGGTCTGACTGGTTCCAAGGTCTGTGTTCTTTCTCCTTAACCACATGGCCCAGGAACCCGGCCCTCCTGTGGGTGAGCTCAGAGCGGCCCCACGCGGCTCCTCCAGAGCTGGAAGCTTAAGATGAGATGCCTGCACCAGAGACGGAGGAGCCGCAGCCAGCCATACATGGGCCTTGGAGGCAGACAGCCCGGCGGGGGTCTCACCAAGCCTGTGACCTTGTGCACAGCCAGTGACCACAGGTGGCCCACGGGCTGTTTTTTTTTTTTTTTAAAGATTTATATATTTATACAAGCACTGGGTACAGTCAGAAGCGTGGGAGGGTGAGAGAATTCACCAGAGCCAGAGGGGAGAGCAGAGCAGGCAGACTAAAGAAGTATACTGCTGAGGGGAGCAGCAGGCGGCAGGAGAGGTCTGCGCGCCATGTGGGACACTCGCCCGGCGGCCGGGGATCGAACCAGCGCTGCAGAGGCTGCGGGCAGCTTGGCAACCCAGCGCTCAACCGGTGCGCCACCCGGGGGGCCCAGTGTTCTTTTAGTTATAGATTTATTTTATTGTGGCTTAGACCAGATAGAGGCCGTTAGCCCAGCAAACTCTCCACCGCACGGCTGTTTTTGCTTAGGTGATATCTTTGTAAAGGGGAAGCGGCTGCGTGGACATGAGGGACAACACTATGTAAACAGACCCCAGGTGGTCGGGGGCCCGTGGTCCACTCACAGTCTGCCCGGGTCTTGGAAGCCAGAGCTGGTGCAATAACTGGCACCAACTAAAGGGGGCACCAGCTGACGAGGGGGCTGGGAGCGGGTGCCCTGGCCCGTGTGGCCACAGCATACCCCACGGAGCCTGGACAGGAGCGGGGCAGGGAAGCAGGAGAGGGAGAGAGGCGATGGGCTGGGGCTCGGGGACGCACCCCGCTCGCCTGCGCCCACCGGGCCTGGAGCCCACATTGCGCGTGGTCCGCAGCTGGCTGATGTAAGGCACACATGTTTTGACTGAAGCCGCCCCCCGCCCCACCTCCTAAAAATGCCAACATTAAAGGCAGCATAGCTTTGTAAAACTGAAACTGTAAAACGCTTCTGAAACCCAGCCCGGGGGATTAAAGAAACCACATGAAAAGGGACTTGGACGACCTGGACGCTGACTTCCTGTTCAGAAGTTCGCGCAACATGTGCCTCCCACCCGCGCTGGTGGCATGGACGGAGGAGGAGGAGGGCCGGGGCCAGCGGGGCCCTCGGGGCTTCCAGAAGCCCAGAGCGCCAAGGCCCACGGCCTCCCTAGGCCTCTGACCTGGGGGCTCCAGTGGGCCGGCACCAGTGGCCCTTGGCCTTGGGACCCCACCCCGTAGCCAGGGGCCCACGACCATCGCCACCTACTTCTGGCCTCTGCCCGGTCGCCCTGCTGCTCCCACCTCGGTCCTCGCTGGCCCTCGCTGGCCCTCGCTGGCCCTCGCTGGCCCTCGCTGGCCCTGGACTCTGGAAAGGCGGAAGCACTCGGCCCACAGCTCAGCCTCCCATCCAATCACGGGGAAGCGCCTCCACCAGGCGCAGGAGCCCATGGCTGGTGCAAATCCCAGCGCCGCCACCTAAATGTTGTAGGACACCCAGGAGCCTCCGTGAGAAACCTCCCACGTGTGGGAGCAACGTGAGGGCAGCCCAGCCAGGTGGGCGCGAGGGCGATGGCTCCCCCTGCCCTCCAGATGGGACTGACGCCCCCCACCTGTCTCCCTCTTGCTGAACGACCTAGGGCCAGTCCCAGCCTGCTCCGAACTCAGGACGTCCACCCTGGGAAGGAGAGGATAGGATGAGCCGGGTCAGAAGGGAGGCCCAGCCTGTGGACACGCACGCTCATGCACACCCCATACTCTCGCACTTGGACACACTCGCACGCTCCATCTCACACAGCCTCAGACACAAACACACACATCACAGGCCACGGGGTGGCCACGCCACCCCCATTTCATGGCAGCCCTCCCTCTGTTATATAAACTCCCCGTGCCCTCCAGTGTCCCCCGCAATCACTTACCTAATATTAGGATATTAAAAAATATGGCAAGATTTTAAGAGACTTATTAAAATGCAATTAGCAGCGTGTACGACTTAAGCAGGGAGATTATTTTTAAAAATGACTTGATTGTGCGGAATACCACGCACCTTCCCGAGGCCGTAAACCTGCCAATCACACACATCCTCAAATGAGGAGGTTTCCTTGCTTTCTTTTTGTCCTTCAGGGTTTTCTCCTGCCCCCAGTGACCATGAAGAATGGGGTCCCCCACCCACAAAAGCTACCTGCCCACACACTTACACTCTGAGTCCCATCAGGAGGCCCCTCAAGAAGCCCAGGGGTTAATCAGGTGCAAAGTCAAGGCTGAAGAAGGCTTGTGAAACCCACCAGAGAGTAGGCAAGGGATGGAGAAGCCCCCACCCCTCAGGCACCCCCATCCCCATTAGGATTTAAAGAGGCCGCATCCAGAGTGAAGCTGACGAACTGTCCCTGCGTTGAAGGGGCTGCGAGTGAAAGGGCTAAAAGGAGCAGGAAGACGTCCCAGGGAGTGGGGTACTGCTGACCCCTCAGAGAGCTGAGGCTCAAAGACCCCCTGTCCAGACCCCCCACCCTATGCAGCGCCCACTGTCAAGGCTGGAACGGTGGATTATGCTGCCCCCTGCTGCCCGCTCTCCACACTGCAGCTCCGCTCCTGGATGGGGTGGCGGCTGCGACGCAGGCAAGGTTAGGGAGTCAGCCCTTCTGGGGGAGCAGGACTCTCCCCAAGGACCCGCCATCTCCCGGCTCTGCCCTGAAGAGAAACAGGCGGCTGGAGACGCTGAGACCCCTCCCCGGCTGCCCCCTCCTGGGCGGCCCCACCCCGGCTGAAGTTTATCAAATGTGTTTGCTACTTCCTGGCATTAGGCTCCCGCTGGCACTTTTATTCCAACCATAAAAAGGCTATTTCATTGAGAAATAAAGTCCCATCGCCCTGACATGTAACTCCTTTCAGAGCTCTTACTTAGCCGCCAGGCAAAATTTATGTTTCCTGGATGCTCTCTCCAGGGATGGCAGCTGGAAATTGGGGAGAGGGTGCTGGGAGGGGAGATGTCCTTTCCGGGCAACGGACGCGTGTTCATCCCTTTGGTCTAAGGACACCCCCCCGCCGCCACCCCCATGCTGCCCCAGAAACCCAAGGTGTCCCGGACAGAGGCCTCCCGTGGAGCGAGGAGGCCAGGTCTCGGAGCCCTGGCTCTGCCATCGAGGAGCCGAGCGACCTTGGGCCCAGGCTCCTCATCCGGGCGGCGGGAAGAACCATTCCTGCCTTCCCCCGAGGGACGGTGCTGGACGGATGCGCAGGTAGAGGCAGGAAGTGCCTGAAAGCTGTAGAAATGTCAGATGGTGCTTTCAGGGGCAGCAGAGGTGTTCTGGGGGGGCGGGGGTGGGGGCGCTGCCGGGCTCCCACTCTCCCAGGCAGAGGTTCTCAACTTCTGGGCTTCGGAGCGGCCTGGAGACTGCATTAAAGCACAGACTGCCGGGGCCCGGCCCTGCGTTTCTGAATCTGTAGATCCAGGATGGAGACGAAGGATGTTGGTTTCCAGTGAGTTCTCAGGTGATGCCAATGCTGCTGGTCGGGGAAGCCCACTTTGAGAAGCACTGTCCTAAGGGCTCTGAGACCTGTGACGTAGGTCAGTCCAGCCGGCCCTTGGAGAGGAACCCCTGAGGACACGTTCAGAGGAAGGGGGCGTGGGGGGCTCTGACCAACTGCAGGGGAGAAGGCACGTCCGTCTGTCCATCCCAGCCTGTCCCTCCTCTGACCTGGCTGATGTCTCTGGCAGCCCCCACCCCCGTGAGCAGAAGTGTCAGGAGGTGGCCCAAGTGGGGCTGAGCTGAGCTGGGGAGATGGACCCTCAGAGGTTGAGGGGTTCTCATAGCACTGCTTTGGCGACTCTCAGCTTGTCGTCTTCAAGGGAAGACCCCACCGGGGCCTGGGGACAAGGCTCCTGGCCACCCGCTCTGGTTTCCAAACAGCCTGATCCTGGAGGCTCAGAGGGGTGAGCTGACTCGTTCCATGTCACACCGCTGGGGCAGGACCAGAGCGCCAGCTCTTCCCAGGCCGCCTCTTTAGTTATACGGCAATTTGGAGAATGACTACGTTGGTGACTCCAGCTCCAGCTTACACAATATTCAAACACCCAACAGAGACTCGCCGCTAAGGCCGGAAGCACGTTGTGATGGCCAAGCCTGCCAGGGGAAGCATCTAGAATGCGGCCATCGGAGCCCTCCAACAAGGGGAAAACAATGCGTTTGGATGGTGCGCAAGGAGGAAAACTCAAAAGGGGAACTGGACCACTGGCCTCTCCGAGGAACCGCAGAGAAAGCCAAGGAGTGGATCCCCGTCCCCCGACTTCCCACGCCGAGTCACGGGGAGGGCCTGGGAACCCACGATGCTTGGGGAGTGGCCCCAACCCCAACCCCCTCAAAACCCAGGTGGTGTGAGATCCCCCTCTGGCCAGGGTGGCCCTGATCACAGCCGGGACAGCCCCCCACACGCACAGGGCCAGGGAGGTTTCAGAAAAACCGGGGGTCACCCAGGCATGGAGGACACTCTAGCAGGCGAGCTTGTGAGCCAGCCCAGGTACCATGCCCAGGTGCCCCGCCCAGGCCCTGGCAGACCCAGAGCCCCGCTCGCAGACCTGGGGTCTCTGCCTGAGTCTCGGGGGAGAACGGGAGACCCCCCAAGAGCCCTGGCGCTTCCTGGTTAAACACCACTGTCCCGGGTTGAGCTGGAGCGGAGCAGAACGGGGAAAGAAGTAAAGTGGTTTGTTCCAGCCGCGCGGCTCGCGGAGCTGGGAAGAGTGCCCAGAACAGTTAATGCCCAGACCCTCTCAGCCTTGCAAATCGCCGCCCGCCTGGGGGGTGAGGAGCCATTTATGCCAGGTGAAGGCTGGGATTTCATTAACTCCATTCCCCTGGTCTCGTCTCCAGGGGCGCGGGGTGGTTAAACGGGAGGTCAACTAGGTGAGGGTCAGCCCTGGTTTGCGGGACTCTCCTGGGTGTGGGTGCCCCGGGAGGGTCCCAGAGGGTGGCTCTGCAGCTGCAGAAGGGGGCGAGCTGGATGGGGGCGGGGGACAGAAGAGAGACCAAGGCAGAGGCGGGTCCCCGGAGCAGACACCGCAGGCTGACACGCCGAGTCTCACTGCAGCTGCCCCACGGGGCCATCTGGGCGCAGGGCGGGCTTGGCACGGGCACCCAGCCACGGTGCCCTTTGAGTCTCCTTCCCTTCCAGGCAGCTGGCTTCTCTCATCCCGAAGCCCCGGTCACCCTGCTGGACGCATGTCCCTTCAATGTCCACTCTCCAGCCAGCTTCTGAAAGCTTTAAAAGCCAGACTCAAATGCGAGTTCCGCTCCTCCCTCTGCTCCCTCCTGCGCACGCCGCGGGCCCCGACGGCCTTCGCTGCGTCACTCCCGCCCTCCGCAGGCCCTTGGACCCGCGGCCCCTCCGCCTGGGCGTCCTCCCTCAGCGCTTTGCAGATCTGCCCGCGACCCGCCTGGAGCAGCCCACCGCCCACCCCACCGAGATGCGCGCTTGGGTCGCCAGAGCCCTTGGCATGCTCTGAAATTGGCTGTGTGTGTAACTGTCACTCTACACACACACACACACACACACACACACACACACAGGGCACACGCATGCACGCACAGCACGCTCTCCTGCCAGGGTCCTTCTCTTCCTCTCACGCTCCCTCCCGGGCTGGAGCTGTGCCTGGCAGGTGCTCCGTAGACACTCCGGTGAGGGGGCAGGGTACCGGCCCTGGGATGGTACTTGGGGGTCTGGGGGACCAGCCAAGATGAGCCACGTTGGCATCACAGAGCTCTAACCACTTCACCCCCAGCCTCTGAAGATTTACGCCCAGCGTGGGCTCCAGGGGAGAAGGCCAAGGCCGCCTCTCCTAGCCCGGCTGCCCCCGCGGCGGCGGCTCGGGCCTCCTCCTGCTGGCTTCCCCTCTAGATGTCAGGCTTGCCCCTGGCATGGGGGCCGCCAGCCCTGGGCCTCGGCTGCCCGCAGGGGAACCGCCTGGCAGGGCGGGGGTGGGGTGGGGGGGCTGGCCTTGGAGTCACGGCTTCGATTCAAGAAGGGAAATCATCCGAGCTTTTAAAAAATTAAATGGAGTCAGTAATTTGATTTCAGAGAGAAGCTGAAAACCTCGTAATGGCAGGAGCAGCTCAATTCCGTGGTGAAAAGGAAAAGCCTTAAATGGGGCTATTAAGCTTTTGCCTGGGATGGAGCTGCCCGGAGAGGGAAGGAGGGGCGGCCGGGGGAGAGCCGTCCTGGAGGTAGAGACCGTTTATCAGCCAAGACAACCCTGATTATTTATTTATTTATTTGTTTGTTTCGCGTCCCGGGCAGGCGCTGCCCACGGCCTCGTCTCCTTGGCTGCGTTTCAAATCGACCACTTCCAGGGACGGGCCGGCCTGGGGGCGGGGTGCTACCCTTCCAGGGAAGCACCGGGCGCCGCCCAGGCCGCAGCTGGACCCGGAGCCAGGCGCCCCTGGGGTGTCCCCGGGGATTCCTGGAGCTGTCCGAGTCGTGGGTACCAGCTGCTGCCCTGGGGACAGGAGGACGGCAGAGCTGAGGCATGGAGACGAACCCCAACTCCCCACTCTCCTCCCACGGGCCCTCTAGAGGCCTGGGGTCATGGCCCCCTGAGACGGGGGTGGGTGTCTCACCCCGCAGCCCCTCCGGCTCCCCAGAGATGCCCGCACTGCGGCTGAAGGCGGCCGAGCCCCGCGGGCATCAGCAAGCATCCCCTCGGCCTGGGCCTGGCCGCCTGGCCCAGCACAGCGACAGCTGAAGGCTCCGGGCTCTGAGCACATGCTATGTGTCTGCCTGCAGCAGGCTTTGTGTCCGCTGCCTCACTGTCCCCCGGGGGGGGAGCTGTTATCACCCCCATTTGACTGGGTGAAAACTGAGGCACAGAAAAGTTATTGTGTTGCCTAAGGTCACACAGCTCAGGAGTGGGCGGCCCAGGAGGCCCAGGACTGGGACCATGCAGCCTGGCTGCAGGGCCCGTGCCCTTTCTGGGGTGGGGGGCGTGCCCCTCCCCGCTTTGTACTTGGTGTCCCTGGGATACTCCTGGGGCTCACCCCAGCAAGGTGGCTTCAGGGAGCCCCTCCACAAGGTTCTGAAGCTTGATCATCAGCCAAGCTGGAGTCGGGGGAGGGGAGCCGGTGTGACCCTGGTCAGCAGGGAGTGAAAGGGTCTCCAGGCTAAGCCAGGTGGGGCAAGGAAATGTCCCTGGGAGCCATCAGCAGCTCCTTTGTGAAGACGAAGGGCTGGGTACCGGCGGGCGCTCCTGGGCAGCCTGGCCGGCCCTCCGGCAGATGAGGCTGCTGGCTTCTTGGAGGTTGGGAAGCGAGAGGTCTCCCTGGAAGAGCTGTCAGGTGGCTGTGGCCGGCAGTAAGAACTGGGGAGGGGGGCGCTGTGGGACACCCATGGGCTCGGGCCCTTGGACACGCGCTGGGTCTGCCTGCTGCCACGTTCTGTGGACACACCTCCACGGGGCGGTGGCTGTGGCATCTGTCCTCCATGTCCTGACTTGGTTCCAGGGATGCCAGGCCCACAGGCCTATGCTCAGGTGCCCCCTCGGCCTGCATCACAGAGGCTGTTTCCGGGGGCCTCTGGGGAACTGCAGGAGCCCAATGCCTCTTCCACGCGGAGCATCACACCCCCTCGTTGTCCCAGCCACGCCCCTGCATGGGCTCGGTGACAATCACACCCCTTGGCCCTTCCCAGCAGCAGGTACCGGTGGCTGGGCAGGGTCCTGCTCAGGCCTCACGGCTCCCAGACTGTCAATTAGGGTAACAGATGGCCTGAGGCGGGGAGCACTTTGAACCGTTTGCACCCGGGAGGCGGCCAGGGAGCGGAGACATCTGCGGACAGGTGCACAGTTCGGCCCTGAGAGCTGGGAGACTGAAGTCGGGACCCGGGGCCTGGGCAGCTCCTACAGACTGAGGACGGGGGGCTGGAGGCAGGGAGTGTCCCACCATCCCGCTGCCCCGGAGCGGCCTGGGGACCAGGGCCCCAAATAAGAACACCCAGAGCTGTGACCTCGGGCCACTCTCCAGCTCCAGCCACAGCTGACACCCCTCCCCCCTTTTGCCAGCTCCCAGCCAGGGAGCTATGAGGCAGGCAGGACAGCTGGGAGGGGGCTCCCTCTTGCGGGGTGGGGGGAGGCCCTTCCTCTAAGGAGTGTTCTAGTTGGAGGAGGAGGAGATGTGGTAGGAAGTCAGGGTGGGGGTTCCTTTGGAAGAATGGTGATGAGAGGGGGCCCACCCATGCCTCTCGGCAATGAGACCCTTCAGAGGAAACCAGGCTGGATGACGGGGTGATGAACTTGACCTTGGCTGGTGGGCAAAGCCCTGAGACAGCCTTTCCGAGGCCTCCCAGGCAGCTGACTCTGCAATCTGGAGCGCAAGGAGGAGCAGATGGCATTCCTGCTGGAGGGGCCTGGGGTCCAGGCGTGGGGAGGAGGGAGCAGTCCTCAGTGTGGCCGTGGAGGCGGGTAACTTCCTTCCTGAAGCTTCCAGAAAGGAAGCTCTTCCTAAATAAGCAAGACCCTCCCGACCCCCTGCTGGAGGGGTTGCGTGTCTCCTTCAGACAGAGGGAGAACCACGGGATTTGGGGGGTGAGGTCAAGCTTTGGGCCGGCGACCGCCTTCTACGACTGCATTTCACACACCTTTCCCTGGGGTCCTTTTTGAATATCTACGGGGATCAAAACCTATTCTGAGTCACAGAATTTCAGCTTTTCAGCAAGGAGCCCCTGATACCACTCCCTGCCCCAGCCATTCACTGATGGAGACTTGGAACCACCCAGAACAGACTCGGCCTCCACAGACATTGCTCCTGGGTGCTGTAGGATGTTGAGAGGTAGCCCCAGCTTTACACCGGGTGCTAACAGCATCTCCCCAAGTCACGATCATCAAAAAGGTCTCCAGACATTGCTAAGTGTCCGCGGGAGGGAGGCAAAAACAGCCCGGTTTCGGATGCTGGGTTCAAGCTTGGGTATTCTGGGTCACAGGCCAAGCACGGTCCTTAGACATGTTTAGTTTGGCCTGCGGAGGGTTTTTAAATATTTTAAAAATTAACTGACCAATTTTTACAAGCAGCTGACCTGCCTCCTCCCAAGGCAGGAATGGGCTCCAGATAAATAAAGACATTCTCCTTAGAGGTCTGAGGCAGGTGCCAGTGCACCAGAGTCTCCACCGCTCCCTACTGTCCCCCACACTGAGCTGCTGGGCCTTCATCATCCTACACTTGGATCACGGGTTTTCTTCCCCTCCCACCTGCTGACCCCACACCCATCCCCATGGCCCGCCTGACCCTAGAGGCATTTTCCTGAGTAACCCCAACTTTAACATGTAAAATCCTTAGAGCACTTGGGTCCTCTCCTCCAGGCTGGACTGGCTCCATGATTTTCCACATCCACCGTCTTTGATAATTAGGATTTCTCCTTCAGACTCTAAGCACTTGGGCGGGGTGGGAGGGAGAAGATTAAAAATCTGTAACCAGTGAGTGCTTAAGTAATCCCCGCACATTAATATTCCAACAAATTAGTCACATATTTACACAGAGAAATGTTCTTTGTCTAAGACATTTTTTAAACATTCCTGGTGAAAATTCAGTCCAACAAGCCTTTAAGTGCTTACCAAGGGCGGGGCGGTACGGTCAGACCCTGAAGATAAAATGCCCAACAGGACCCAGCCCCTGACCGCAAGGGGTCCACAGCCTAGAGGGGACACAGGAGCATGCACCCTAAAAAGAAGGACCTAGAAGCTGCAGGGGAGGTTTGCTGGAACTAGTGAGGCTGGGGGGTGGGCAGAGTCCATTCTGACTGCTGATATTATATTAATAAAACAAGGAAAAGAACATTCTTATCCTGTGTAAATCTTTCCAGAGAGGCCTACAGTGTTCTGGGGGCTGTTGTGTTTTATTCACTATGCCCCTATCAAGAATCTACCCTCTCAAGCAACTATGAACCAGAGACACTCTTGGGGAGGGGGGGGATTGGGGTCAAAATCAGGGTTGCAATTGTACGGGGACTATAAAAATAAATAAATAAACAAACAAACAAACAAATAAATAAATAAAAAGAATCTACCCTCTCTTCAAAGCCCGGGACAAAGGTCATCTGCTCGTTGGCATCTGCCCCAAGCCGGCCTCCCCTTTGCTGTAATTCTCTGGACACCCCACTTCACCCCTTCCCAAGGGGTAATGTTTGAGAGCAGGGGCGGGGCGGGGGGGGGAGTAAAGGGGAGCCTCTGTTCCTTCCCCAGCCTCCCACAGGGCCTCACACGCAGCAAGAGCCTAGTGTTCGTTGGATAAAGCCCTGGCCCCACTCCCTTTCCAAAAGCCAGTGTCATCGCTGCAGGAGACTTCAAATAAAAACAGCCGAAATGTGTAAAAACTTTCAAGAAACATTTCCATTTTTAGCAGACTCGGAGAGCTCATCCCCCATGCCGCCTTTTCCTTTGTTTCTAATTCTGAATTTGGGGCTAGATGTGGTAGGCAGTCCCCCTTTAATCTTTAAATATAGTTCTGAATATAATTACATTTTTAATGCAGCACCGAAACACCATATCCTGGGAACGGGGCATTCTTGCGCTATTAACATCTGAGTTAAATCTCCTTCGCGTCTGTCTTCCATTGAGGACAGTTAGGAAGTCTAAGATGAAAGTGATCGACATCATTTGTGAATTATGTGTATTTCCTTGTGCTGTGTTTCAATGGGCTTTGCTCCTGGTGGTTTTGCGAATACCAGGTCGTCTGGTAGCTGCGCTTTGCCCCAAAACCACTTTCAAGACGCGAAGGCCGGCCTCCCCGCCCGGGAGACACACACCACGTTCAGAGTGTTCGTCTCGGGCTAAGCGGTGAGTTGCCGTGAGAGCAGCGCTCCTACAAGGTCGGCTTGAGCCCTCTCTTCGGTGACCCGGGGCCTGGAGCCCACGGGATGCCCGGGTGTGTCAGGCTGCAAATAGCCAGCCTGAGCCAACAGCGCCACTGAGCTCCTCACCCCACAGGCCCAGCGTTCTCCAGCGGGTCCCACAAGCCCAATTTGCAGGTGCAAGCGCTGAGGCTGGGGGCGCCCCTCTCCCCTATAGAAAGCTTGCATTCCGGGCTCCTTGGGCCTCCTGGCCTGGCGGGGAACAGCAAGGTATTAGCGGGAGGCATCCTGTGCCCTGCCACTGCCCACAGGGCCACCCTGGCAGGAGTGACAAAGGACCGTTTCTAACCCGCGTCACAGGTGTGTGCGCCACGTTTCTGTCTCCAATATCATGCATAGCCCGAAGGAGGGGGAGCCTCCAAAAAGGGCCGGATAGTTGACCCCCAAATCAGCACCCTGAGCTGGAGCAGGGCACCCCACAAAGGTGCCAGACTGGACTCGGATGAATTTCAGGCTCAGCTTGTTCTCCGTGTGGGCATCTCTTCCAACCACCCCAGTGTCCACTTGTGCATGAACTAAGCCCTCCGACTGGCTGGGGTGCAGCTTGAGTGGGGAGGACGCGCGCTGCAGGAAAATACACACTTGGCAGGGACGTGAATGAAAGGTCGGCAGCAGGACCGTAGGCAGGAGCCCCGTCCAGCACCCCACGCCCTAGTCAGTGCCATCAGGCGTCTCTATCACTGCCTGGGCTGGCACGGGGCTGCACTGATGAAGAAGGGAAGATCCCCCAGCCCCTGGGGGATCCTGCCATTTGCAAAGGCCCATAAGGAAGCAGAGGCCAGGAACAGCTCTGCCCCTGGGAGGCTGCAGAAATATCTCTGCCACGACTGTCTTCAGCTTCGATGACCTAGCCCAGCTCTGCCCCTTCCATCACCGAAGCTGCTTTTAAAAATAAAGCTCACATCAGTTGTTTACACTTTAGCAAGAATTTCGTTGTGTCAGCCCGCTCACGGGGCATTTAAGCCAGCTCTGCACTTGCTAAATGAAAACATCCATCTCCAAATAAAGGGATTTCAAGTGTTGTGAAAAGGGGGAGAAATAGAGGGGACTTGGCCAGACCATCCCCAAAGCTTTAAATTTACCAGATGCCCGATGGTGAAATTTGGTCAGTGATAAAATTCTATACAGGTGTAGTTAGACATCACAGATCTGCCCACACAGGATGAAGCCCGCGATCCCTTAGAATTTAAGTTCCCTGGCGATAAGAAGTGGCTTTCCAGGGGCCTCCCTGGTGGCACAAGTTGTTAAGTCTCAGCACTGTGAAGCTGTCCAAAGCTACTGCAGCACCAGTGCGATCCCCAGCCAGGGAGATACCCACATGGCACAGCCGACCTCTCCTGTCTCCCCGCTGCTCCCCTCAGCAGTGTATTTCAGTCAATTTGCCTGTTCTGCTCCCCACTCTGTCTCTGCTGAATCCTCTCACCCCCTGCAACCTCTGGCCTGCACCCCAGCTCTTGTATGCATGAATAATCTTAAAAAAAAAAAAAGTGGCTTTCCAGACTCCTGGGCCTTTCTACCCGACACCCTAAGCGCAATACAACAGTCATTGTACAGAGCTAACTGAGGGGACGTGACCACTGTCAGATCACAGAGCCTGGGAGCTGACTGACGAAGCCTCCAGACTCCCCCGCCTCAGCTTTGTCCACAGGACCCCTCTCCCCCCCAGATCCCCTCTCGGGAGCTCCCAGGAGCTGGAAACCTGGGTTTAGAAGCTTAGGAGATGACTCCACCTTGCAGCTAAAGGTCTCTGTCCCAAGCATGTGGGGAATGCACGACCCAGGTGAGGGTCAGGAAGAGGAGAGGTGGGCTGGGGGCGCCCTGGCGCTAAGGTGGGGAAGGACACAGAGTGAGGGTGAAGCCGGAAGGCGGACCTGAGGGTGCCCTATGCCCTGCAGCGGGCAAGCAGCTTCCAACGAGCAGAAATAGCTGCTCACCAGCCAGAGCGGCAGGAGCCCCGGGGAGGGGGGTATTCAGGGGTGTCCTGTGGCCTCCGAAACTGCTCCTTCCAGAAGCAAAGTCCCTCCACGGGGCCTCCCCTGGGCTGTATTCCCCCGAGTCACAAAGCCCAGGTCAGGGACCGTTGCTCCCGTGCAACCAGGAAACATTATTTCGCCGGAGTATTTTTAGCAGGAAGCAGGCTGGGAGCAAATGTCATGTGAGTCGTCTTCTCTTACACGGCAACTTTGGGCTATTTAAAGAGATGGTAATTACGCTCCTGCCACCACCATCAGGACGAGCTGAATGCATGATTGCGGGAGCCCCTCGTCTGCCGCGCGCTGCGCTTTACACTAATGGGGCCCAATTTTCCAAGCCGCCTGCCTAAATCTGTCCGGCGCCACAGGTGGACCTTTGAGTCGGCGCTGGCAGGGCAGCACCCTGCTCTTTGGGGCCTCGTGGCTGCCCCCCACTCCAGCTACAAGGGTGCTATGCCCTGGGACCCACAGTCCGGCACACCCACCAACCCACCTCCCGCCTCTGAGGAAGGTCTTGCCTGGAGCTTTGCGACGGGGTGGCGCGATGTCCTCGGACAAGCCCAGCAGGCTGACATCTTGCAGAGAAGTCGCCAGGCCCCTCTGAGGGCCACCAGCCAGGGGGGCTGGAGAATCACACACTTGGGGACTGTCAGGTCCGGGAGACATAATCCGTGGGCTATCAAGGAGGGGGGCGCTGGGGAGCACCCAGGAAGGGCAGCACCAGGAAGCAGGGCAGAGGGCCACTCGGGGGAAGGAGATGGGGCACGGCTTTGTGCCCACAGGTGAGCAGACACCTTGCGGGGCCTGGCACATAGTAGGCCGCTCTGCAGCTGAAAGACTGGAAGCAGCACCAGCCCAGCCCAGGTGTGCCCGGGGCTCCCCAGGTCAGGCACAGCGGGGAGTCAGGTCCTGGCTCCATGTGCCTCACTTGGGCAGGGCATTGGTAACTGGGGTAACTAGTGGAGGGAGGGAGCCGGGGAGGGGTTCCCAGCCTCTCTCCTAGGAGGACTGGCAGGAGAAGACTTAAGGAAGGAGAAGCTCACGGACTTCAAATATTCCAGGGGGTGTGGGTGGAAGAGGGACTGGCTCCTTCTAGGACCTGGCAGGGCCCCAAGGAAGGGAAGTTTGGGGAGACAGCATGGGGACAGGGGGCTTACAAAGAGGTGCACCCCCATCACTGGAGACTGGTGGGAATCAGCATAGAGAGGACTTCCAAGGTACCCCACTTGGCCTCCTGCCCCAAGCCGGGGACCCCTGCCTCAGTTTCCTCCCCTGTGTGTGGCCCTAGTCTCCTCTGGCTGGAAGCTTCTGGCTTCCGCTGCCGAGACGTGGGCAGAAGACTTGGCGCTGTGCGCTCCAGCGGAAAATAGACGGTGAAACCTCCTGCCTCGGAGTATCTCCCAGCACCAGCCCCCAAGGAACCTTCCAGAATGTTGGGGCCACAAGCCCTGTGGAACAAGGGGAAGCCACATCTCCTGGCAAGCGGGGAGCAAGGTGAGTGAGCACACATTCCTGCCAGCGCACAGGCAGGGTGATTACCCCGGCGGGAGGCCGGCGAGAGGGCCTGCAGCCTGGCGGTTTGCTCATTAAAACAAGAAAATCATTTATGTTCTGGGACTCGAGTGTCAACACACCCAGGGAGATGTCGTTTGCCTCAGCTGCCGCCTGGGCCCAGCCAAGGGGGCAGCTGGGGTCCCGGGCACAGCTGGCGAGGCCGAGCGGGTGCGCGGGCAGGGACGCCATCCAGACCCAGTCTCCCTCCACCCGTCTCCCCATCCTCCCAGCTGGCTTTCCCCCCAGTTCACCCAAATCTCCCTCGCCCCCTTTCTTTCCTTTGCAGATCAAGAAGCAAGAACAGCGAGAAGGCCTCTGTGGGCAGAGGGAGCGCCCCCCGCAAGAGCATTGAACTTGGGGGACCACCCACCCAGCTACCCGAGGCCTTTCAGTGCCAACACCCGGCTGGTCCCAGGCAACCGGGGCAGAGGGTCACTGTAGCTGCCACCCCGAAAGCTGGCACCCTATTTCACAGATGGAGGAAGGAGAGGGTGGGGGCCCTTCCCTGGAGGCCCTGCAGTCAGCCTCACCCCTACCCAGGTCTTTCTGCTTTCTCCAAACCCTCCCTCAGCATTTGCTTCCATCCTGGCAAGGAGGCCTCGGCCCGAGGAGGGAGCCACAGGCCCGCAGAGGGCCCCTTGCAGATCACCTGCCGACCCTTACCCCATGCAAGGTGGGGACACTGAGGCCAGAGGGGACTGACTCCCCGATGGCCCCCCACTAGAGAGCACCCCCCCTGTTCCACATGACCAAGAGGGGCTCCCAGGGGCAGAAGGAAATGAGTGGGCCCGGGAGGGGACCCCAGCTGGCTCAGCCTCAGTTTCCCTAGTTCTGCTGCTCCTGGGCCCTGGAGAGCCCCCACTGGTTGGGGACCCCAAATAGCCCACGGGGAGCCCTGCGGCCTCCTTGTCTTTGGAGGTGCTGCTTGCACTCGGGGAACAAAGGGGAAGGACTAGGAGATGTCTGAGCTTGGTGAGCGGACCAAGAGGACCCGGCATTTCCCCTGGCCACCACCAAGCTGTCCAGCACCCCCACACCCCGTCCTGGCCCTGCAACCTGCCAGAGGGCAGAAGCCGCCGGAGCCTGGGCTTGAAGGAGGGAGACGATTCTGCTCAAAGAAGGAAGAGGCCTGTGATCAAGCGCACAGCAGAAGTGCTCCGTGCCCTTTACGCCCCGCGCGGAGACTATATTTAGGGCTGAGGACATTCCGCAGGACCTGGGCAGCCTTCACCGGGAGCCATCGCTAATCACTGCATTGAGTTTACGGGCGCCCCTGGGCACACTTAACCCAGGGCAATGAATAGTTATTGCCCGGCCTCCCGCTCGGGGCCTGTGGGCACACTTAAGCAAGCTCGCAGAGCGCTGTGAGCGGGCCAGGCTCGGGTACACCCTTGGGCACCCTGCGCCTTCGGCGGGGAGAGGCAGAGTATTAAATATCTATGTGCCCTGTGCCCACAGCTGCATTTAGCCAAGGGCAAGGCCGGTGAAACGGCTTTAATTAAAACTTAATGCAAGTTCAAGGTGCAGCCACGGAAGTAGCGGCTGCAGAAGTCACCAGGAATGAATCAGTCAATTCGATGAGGTTCTCAGGTGGGGGGCAGAAGGGGCGGGCGGGGGGCTGGGGCCGCGGAGATGTCTTCTGTCTCCCGCGCGCCGCCTGCCTCTCTGTGTCTGTGCCCTGCGACGCGGGGCCACGCTCCCACACCTCGCTCGGTGCAGGATGCCAGGACCCGGGCATCTGGCTGCAAGGCCAGAGTGGAGACAAAGCAGGGCCTGGGCGGGAGCAGGTTCTGCTTCTCTCAGCAACTCAGTCCAGGGGCTGCGACACCCGCCAGAGTCCCCCTGGTGGCAGCTTCCAGAATTACAGGCCCAGTGCAGAGGGCGAAGACCTGCCCCCCAAGGCCCGGGCGCCACACTGGGGGCCCTGGGAGGACCAACCCTGGGTGGGGCGGGGCCACCTGTGCCACTGAAGAGACAAGCGGGCAGAGGAGGGCTGGCCAGGCGGCCCCTCCTCCTTAGGCCTGGGAGCAAAAGCATATCGGGAGGGTGCCCACCTGCCCCAGAGGACCCCCGCAGAGCTAGATCTGAGGTCCTTTCCATGACGGTAACCCTTTGACGTGACCCAGGGCGTGCAGGAGCATCCAGACTCTCACCAGAGAGAAAGAACACAGGACACGCATTTGCGGTTTCGTGTGGCCCCACCCCGTGCTCCCGTCCAGGCGACGAAACCAGCCCCAGAGCAGAGACCTTAATGCTCCCAGTGCTGCCCAGCCCAGCCCTCCCAACTTGCCCCAACAGAAGCCCAGCAGAACCGAGCACCCCGCAGCCCATGGAGAACAACGCCCCCTCCTGTCGTGAGGCTCTGGAGCCACCTCCTGAAAGAAGGCCAGCCTGGAGCGCCCCTCCCGGCCCCAGGCCCTCTGAGCCCCTCACCCGAACGTGGGCCGGCTGTGGGCAAGCTCCCCGCCCCGCCTGGACGCTGGCACTGGACGTCACGCAGCGATCACTCTGCACCAACCTTTCCACCCTGTCACTTGCTTCCTGGAGGGAGGGCAAAATTCGCATGTCAAGTGGGAGCGGAGCACACAGCTAATAGGCTGCAATTACAGGTCAGGAACTGTTCGTGGCAATATGATTAACTGGCCATCAGCTGGGCAGGTCTCAAGAAAGAAGGCCAGGCGGTGAGGCCCAAGGGGCAGGGAGCACCCTCCATCCAGCTCTGGACTCCCCACTGGGAAGTCCCCGGGCTGGGGGGTCATCTGTGGATTTCAGAAAGGTCAGCCTGGCTGGACAGATGAGAGCTTGTGGTGGGACTTGTTCTCTGACAGGTGACAGATGCCCCCCGGGCTGCTGAGGCCCTCGCAAGTGTTCCGGTAGGTTCCCACTGCCCAGGCCGGGCGCCGAGGCTCGGAGCAGCTGGAGGGCTGGACCAGAGGAGTGCAGCTGCTCTGGGGCCGGGCATGAGATCAGGCCTGGCTCTTGCCAGGGCACGCTGTGCGCAAGACACGGGGCTTTGTCAATGTCCGAACAGTGGGCCCACGAGGGACAGCAGGGACAGCCACAGAGAAGAAGCTTAGGGTAAGCTGGGGGGGTGGGGCCTGAGCTGTGTGTGGATAGACCGGGAGGGAGGGGGTAAAGAAGAGGGGGGCTGCAGGGCAGACAGGGTGGAGAAGGAACAGGTGAGTTCCTGAAATCTCTACAAACACACACACACACACACACACACACACACACACGCACGCACACGCACACGGGGACCACAGCCCCCTGGGCTCTGTCACAGAAGGGAAGACAAAGAAAAGAGGAAGAGAAAGGAAAACAGAAGGGGGTTGTGGGGAGTTTGCACCCTGTCGGGAGCCAGGCAGTAGAATTAAGGCAACAAGAGTCCCAGGGAGCCAGCAGCTGCTGCTTAAATCAGCGGGGCACCCCGACTTCCTGTCCTACCTGTGATTGACAGAAGCCCACCCCTCCAGCCCGAGCTCCAAACCTCCCTTCTCTGAGCCTTCCCTGGGGGTGCTCCAGGTTGTGGGGGCCTGAGGCAAGTGTGATTTGGGGGAAGGGTCTCTTCAAAAAAGAAGAAGACAAAAATGTCTCACTTTGCAAATCTGACAGTCCTGGTCTTATAAGCCTGAGTAGCGCAAGTGAGGAGCCCTAAGCCTGACGCTCCCTTAGCTCATCCCCGATCATGTATTCACTTCGTTAAGCACTTGCTGAGCGCCTGCTCCCTGCCAGGCCATAAGGCAATGTGTAGGTGCGGCTCCCCTCTCTCCAAAGAAGCTCCAGGTCTAGGAGACGCCGTGTGAGCAGGTCTGTCATTGATCAGGGTGGCAGCCCCAATGCACAGAAGGAAGAGTAGTCACTAGTAGGAAGACTGCCTGGAGGAGGCAGCATCCCAGCTGGGTTAACATGCCTAGACTTATGTTCCTAAACTTCAAGAGGGCAGCACCCGCTCTCACCCCCCTCATTGGCCTCCCTCAGCTGTTTCTAGAGGTGCAGTGTCCGCTCTTTTGACATCTGAGCTTAAGCTCAGCTCCTTGTGTCTCCCAAAAGGGAGGCTTCCCAAAGCGACACCATCAAGTGTCCCTACAGGAAATGTTTCCCAAACCCACTTCCTTTTGCACAAAGCAGATGGAGTAACTGGCCAAAAAATAGAGGTCCCCTGAGATGGGGAGGCAGGAAGCAGCCACATTAGGCAAGAAAAGAATCCAGAGGTCAGGGGCACTAGCGAAAGAGACAAGGACAGAAAGGGAGACTGAGCTGCTGAAGGTGCTTGTCTTCCAGGTCAGAAATCTCAGCCCTTCAGACATAAACCGGGAAGCCCCTTACTGGTAGTGGGTAAAAAGTGGTACTAACGGAACGACCTGGAAAGGCAGACTTTGCAGGAAATCCCACCGGCTCCACCTTCAGAATGTACCCAGACTCCGCCCCCCACCCCCACCCTGCCACCTCCTGGCACTGGTTCCTGACCTGGGTTTCACAAAGCAGCCAGTGGCCCCTGTTTCAGATTCCGTCAGACACGACCCTGCTCCAACCTCCCCATTTCTCACTCCAAGAAAAGGCCAAAGTCCTTGAAAGTCCCCAAGAGATTGGCCCTTCACCTCCGGGCTTCCTCTCCCACTTCCTCCGATTCTGCTCCAGCCCCGCTGCTCTCCCTGCTCTTCTCAGGCAGGTCAGGCACACCCCTTGCCACAGGGCTCTTGCACTGGCCTCGGGCTGCCCGGAAGCCCCTTCTCTTAGAGAGAGGAAGTCCTCGGTGAACCTTATTGATAGGTTCTTGGAATCTGCAACTTTAAGTGAATGATGTGCAATGAAAGCGGGTCTCCAAATGTCATTTCGGCTTCAGTCTGGAACAAAACATTGAACGAAACGACCTTCTTCGAGGACCTGCTGTACCTGCGGGGCTCCCTCCCCCACCTCCTTCAAGTCTTTGCGTAAATGCCACCTTCTCCATGAAGCCCACCCTGACTACCCCCTTCTGTCTATCCTACTTCCCTGCTTCCTTTTTCAATAGCCTTATTACCTCCCAACCTGCCATCTCGTGTATTTATTAGACTCTGTCTGTCTCCCCCGCCCGTGTCACCTCCCCGGGCCGGGGTATCATCTCTTCTGCTCATCTCCGCCTCCCCGGTGCCTTGAGCAGCGCCAGGCATCTAGAGACCTCTCGATAAATATCTGTCGAATGAGTGAAATAGTAAAAAGGCTGTGGCTGGGTGGAGAGATTGCAGGTTGCTTTTAATATCTCCTTTGGATTGTCTCTCGTTTCCATAATTATCTTGTATTGCTTTTGTCGTGATTTTTTAAAGAGTCGTTTTCAAAAGCTCAGCGTTTCATTTTCAAATTCTTGACTCAATTGTGTACTTGATCGGAGATGAAGGTGCTACTTCAGAAAACAGCCCTGGAAGGCTGGATGTGGGGGATTCTCCCTTGACAGGCATTCCTTTTAAAAGCACGCAGCTTTTCCACCTCTATCTTTAGCCCGAGATCAAGGCCGTGCCTCTGGCAGAGGGAGGCTCGGAAAGCAGGGAGATCGCTGGGGAAATAAAGTGTCTACGGCTGGATGTGCAAATTGACCTGGATCGTTTTCGTTTTGCATTCACGTTTGCACTTTGTAAATATTTGCCTGACTTCCCGCTGCTCACACCTGCTTGCCGTCCCTCAAGTTTATGGAAGGCAGCGGGCTCTGTCATGCCTCCATCCCCACCTGGCGCTGCCGCCTGAAATGAGAACTCTGCAGCGGAAGCCACAGGTGTCCCTGACAGCGCCTAAAACTAATGGCCTGTGGCTGGCCGCTGTGACTAATTCTCTGATTATTGACTTTATGATTTTACGCTTAAAACTTCTTTATAATAACACACAGAAATGTTTAATGGGCTCTATCCAGAGCCATAAAAATTACTTATTGAACAAGCGTTTTAAAACTATTAATCTATTGTTTTCCATTAATAATGGCTCTCCCAAGAACAGGCGACAGCTTAATGTATCCACAGCATTTCTGCGCGAAAAGTGGGTTTTTAATACGGAAACGCTGCTCCGAGGCGTCTCGGGCCGGCCTGGCCATCGGCTCCTGGCCCTCCCGGGATGGAGCTGGACCTCGCCGGTCCCAGAAGGTGCTTGAAGGATTTCCAGCATGAACAGGGGCCCGGGGAGGTTTTCCTTGTCTCTGGGAGAGGCAAGTAAGCCTCTCTTCTCAATTTCTCTCTTGTGCAGGAGAGACGAAGAATTCCGAGGGACTCGGTAGAGGACACGGAGGGAAGCAGTTTAACACACCTATCTGCTCTTGCTGCTTCTGGAAGTTCCCAGCTAACCCCTGGTAGTACCCACCCCTTCCCACATTTACTGTTGGCAAACCCATAGCTGAAAGGTTTCTGAGACACCAGGCCCTTGTGTTTTGTTGTTTGGGGTACGTGATTCCCCGTACCGAGCACGAGGGAGCTTCCACTTTCAGTGGACTTACCCCCGTGACCCCCACACATTTCTTTCCCTGGGCAACTTAGATTTCAGAGCATCAGCGCCAGATGGGCACTTCTAGGGCTTCAGACTGTTCCTTCATTCAACAAATATTTACTGAGCGTCTGCTAAGTAGCAGGCAGCGTGCTTGGCTCTGGAACGACAGACAGGAATGCACAGGCCCTGCCCTCCGGAGCTACCCCTCTGGGGGGAGAGCAGGTGTCAGGCAGGCGAACCAGTGTAGGAGCTCCTTTTAATTAGTTATGTGTAAGTGCTGAGAAGCCAACGAGGTGAGATTGTGACTGGCAGTGGGCAGGGAATACTTTTGATAGACAGTCGGGAAGGCTTCCTGGGGAGAGGTTTCAGTGACAGGCAGGATTCACCTATGGCACATGGGGGAGGGACATTCCAGCGGGGAAACGCAGTGCAAAGGCCCTGGGGTGAGGTAGATATCAGGCCTCTCTCCCTAGGCAAGGCCCTGCCCAGCCAAGGGTTGCCACTTACCTGGCAAGTACAGGATTCTGTTCTGCCACCGGCTCAAACCCTCCACTTGGCTCCGGGGACCCTGGGGGTGCACCATGCCATGTTGTCTGGGAAGCACTCACCCTCATCTGTTGATCAAGAAGATACTTCTGAGAAGAAAGGGAGGCCTTCTCCTCCCAGTCCTGACTCAATAGATGGGTCACGTAGCTGCACGTAGCAATCGTGTTGTGACTGAGAGTGACCCTTCATGCCCTGCAGAGGCCACAGTTTGCAGAATGTCAGAGGAAAAAGAACCTTAGGGCAGGGTGTGGATTCCCCAGGCCCCCTTGTTCTCGGGATTTTGCTTGGTGCCCTAAGTTGCTGCTGGTCAAGCTAAAATGTAGAGGCAGGCAGGGAGCCTCTCACCAGGACAAAAATCTTGGTATGAGGATATCTGCTGAAAACAGCAGGCAGACATTATGGCCACATTAGCATAACCAGCTAGACCATCTTGACAGGAAGTTAAGTGCAAGCAGGGACTGGAGATAGGATGTTTTGATCAGTAGCAAGAATGGTGCCCCCCCCCCGAGGCAATAGCTCCCTCTTCACTTGCCCCCTAGCTTGTGCCAGACTATTATGCATCCCCAGTCCACATCCCCATCACACACACAAACACACACACACACACACACATATACACACACACACACACGTGTTCCTCCACTTACTCCTCCAGCACTTGCCACCTTCCCTGGATCTGACATCAAATAAACGTGAGACTGGCCCAGGAAAGGGCTGATGCTTCTCTGGAGATGTATCCCTTTGGGTCACTATATTTTACTGCAATGCTGCTGCCCCTCCAGGTGACAACAGGGCTTCAAAAATTTCAGTGTGCTTGGGGCCTCCCTGGTGGCGCAAGGGGTTAAGACATGGCGCTATGAAGCTGTCCGCAGCCTCTGCAGCATGAGTTCGATCTCCGGCCAGGGAGCTGACCCACACGGTGCAGCAGACCTCTCCTGTCTCCCCGCTGCTCCCCTCAGCAGTGTATTCAGTAGATCCTCCTGTTCTGCTCCCCACTCTGTCTCTGGTGAATCCTCTCACACACACACCTGTGGCCTGTACCCCAGTTCCTATATGCATAAACAAATAAATCTTAAAACAAAATTTCAGTATACCTCCAAACCACCTGGAGGACTTTTTAAAATTTTTTTTTTTAATAAAGGCATGTTTTTATTTATTTATTTGTTTGTTTGTTTGTTTTGTTTATACATGCACTGGGTACAGTCAGAAGCGCGGGAGGGTGAGAGAATTCACCAGAGCCAGAGCGGGGAGCAGAGCAGGCAGAAAGACCGAAGTACACCGCTGAGGGGAGCAGCGGGCGGCAGGAGAGGTCTGCGCGCCATGTGGGACCCTCCTCCGGTGGCCGGGGAGCAGCTGGGGATCGAGCCGGTGCTGCAGAGGCTGCGGGCAGCTTCGCAACCCAGCGCTCAACCGCTGCGCCACCGGGGAGGCCCCACCTGGAGGACTTTTAAAATACAGTAGGTTTAAGGCAGGGTCCCAGACTCAGCAATTCCAACAAACCTCCAGGTGACAGCAACACTGCTGGTCCAGGGACCACACTTTGAGAAGCAATGTTGTAGAGGGCATTAAATCTAACTGTGTACAGGGGAAGACAGGAAGCAGTGGGACTTAAATAAAAATACGGGCCCTGGAATCAGAGCATCTGGGTTTGCACCTCACCTCCGCTCCATGACTGTAGATCTGTTGCTTAATTTCGGTTTCTTCCTGAGAATTGGTTGTGTGATGATGGTGATAATGGTGATGTTCAAGATGGCAATAGTGGTGGTAGTGATGACGTCATACGTGTCACTCCCTCATCTGGACCTCGATTTCCTCATCCAGAAGTCGTGTGGTTGTAGGATGGGGTCATGGACACAGGTCCCTGCAGGTGGCCCTGGCATAGACACACACGTGTGCTGGTTTTGATCATTGAAGCAAGTACTGAACTCTGAGTCAGAGGCCCTGGGTCCAACCTTAACTCAGACACCAGCCAGTCACGTGACCTCCCACGCTGGCCTACTGGGAATCCCATTTCCTTGCCGGGAGAGCAGGAGACAGCGACCCACGTTTCTGCAGAAGGTCTCCTGGCTCTGAAGTTCTCTAGGGCCCCAGTTTGTCAGCCTGCTCGGCTCAGTGGGGATGAGGCCAAAGCCGCTGTGAGCCACGAAAGTGTGATTGACCCACCTGTCCAAACGTCAGGTGCACAGCTTGGCCTGTCCCTGTTTGACCTGAAGGGGAAGATGCCTGGGAGCAGATCAGGTGGAACACAGACAAGCCCGCAGCAGAGGAGGGGGGGTGGGGGGGGGCTGGACGTTTGCTAATGCTCCACCCTGCCTCATTCATATTTACCGGGAGGGTCTACTCCGGGCAGTGACCACGCTGGAGAAAACTCCAGCAAAAACAAGCCAGGAAATAAATGAACAAGGTCATCTCGATGATGATCCAGCCCTGAGGAGAGTAAACAAGAAGTACGAGACAGAGAATGTGGGCCGGGAAAGGTCAGTGCTAACAGGTGATTTTCCAAAAAGGTAACATCGCAGCTCTCACACGGATTTAAAAAAAAAATGAACCCGTTAATGAAGAAACCAAGCAGATGTTACAGCCAGTTCGAAGGAGAAATCAAAGAGCAGACACGTTTATAGATGAGGTATGGTGAAATGAATTTGCAAACAGACTTGAAATTGGCTTCTTCCGCAGAGGGGAGTGGAAGTTCTAGTGACTTCTTTTCTTTTCTTTTTTTTTTTTTTGGTAAATATTTATTTAATTATTTATGCATACAAGAGCTGGGGTGCGGGCCAGAGGTGGGGGTGGGTAAGAGGATTCACCAGAGACAGAGTGGGGAACAGGCGGATCAACTGAAACACACTGCTGAGGGGAGCAGCGGGGAGACAGGAGAGGTCTGCTGCGCCATGTGGGTAGCTCCCTGGCCAGGCTCGAGCTCGTGCTGCAGAGGCTGGTGATAGCGTCATAGTGCTGAGACTTAATCCTTTGCGCCACCAGGGAGGCCCAATTCTAGTGACTTTTGCAATCCATGTGTGTGACCACAGATAAGAACATTTGCATTTTCATAGGTTCACTGCAGCTTGGAGCATATAATAGCCTGGACTCAGCCAGAGGAAGAGCCTCCTCCCATATGCTATTCTCCACTAGGGAGATTATCTAAGGCATCACTGATCGGTGACCTTTGAACCAAAGATGGTCTGTCCCAGAGTCCCGTGCAAAGAGCTGGGGAAAGGTGTCCCTAGCAGAGGGAATGGAGTTAGCTGCCTTTAAGGAACCCCAAGGAGAGTGGGGCAGAGCCAGTGACAAGGGGGCCAAGTGGAGCGTACCAGGTGAGACGAGCAGGCAGGGCCCAGAGTGGGAAAAAGTGCAGGCTGGGGACTTTATCCTAAGGATGAAGAGAAGCACTGGAGGACTCTGAGCAAGGAAGGGACAGAATGTCACTTAAAAAGAATCTTTCTAGGGCCTCCCCGGTGGCGCAGCGGTTGAGCGCTGGGTTGCGAAGCTGCCCGCGGCCTCTGTAGCGCCGGTTCGATCCCCGGCTGCTCCCCGGCCACCAGAGGAGGGTCCCACATGGCGCGCAGACCTCTCCTGCCGCCCGCTGCTCCCCTCAGCAGTGTACTTCGGTCCTTCTGCCTGCTCTGCTCCCCGCTCTGGCTCTGGTGAATTCTCCCACCCTCCCGTGCTTCTGACTGTACCCAGTGCTTGTATAAACAAAACAAACAAACAAATAAATAAATAAAAGCATGCCTCTATTAAAAAAAAAAAAAGAATCTTTCTGACTGCTGAGACCGCGGCTATTTAAAAGAGGCTTCTTGGGGGCTCCCCGGTGGAGCAGCAGGTCGAGCGCTGCGCTGTGAAGCTGTCTGCAGCCTCTGCAGCGCAGGTTCGATTCCCGGCTGGCCAGGGAGAAACCCACATGGCACAGCAGACCTCTCCTGTCTCTCCCGCTGCTCCCCTCAGCAGTGTCTTCAGTCTGTCTGCCTGTTCTGCTCCCCACTCTGTCTCTGGTGAATTCTCTCACCTCCCGTGCCTCTGGTCTGTACCCCAGTCCTTGTATAAATAAATAAATCTTAAAAAAAAAAAAAAAAAAGAGGCTTCAGGCATGAGCCCAAGCTTCTCCAAAAGAAATTTTCCTTAGAGGAATTCAGAACACAATCCTGGACCAGCAGCTGGAAATGACTGACAATAACAGGGAGAGAGGGTAGAATGCAGAGTAGGGGCAAGCTCCTGCTTCCTTGGGGAGTGAGATCGGCTCACACACTTTGGGAAGCTGGTGGAATCTACCAAACTAAACCAACCTGCACCCTCTGACCTCCAGCGAGTCCACTCCAACAGAAATAAAAATGCACAGGCAACAAAAGACATGTGCAAGATTGGCTGGCATGACACTGTTATTTCCTACAACTAGAAACTACTCATGACACTGTTATTTCCTACAACTAGAAACTACTCATGACACTGTTATTTCCTACAACTAGAAACTACTCACTGCCCATGAGCAGCAGAATGGATGCAGGGGGCTGCTCACCCAATGGAGTACTATACTGCAATGAAGAAGGAAGAACAGCTGAAATAGGCAACAGCATGGGTGAATATCAGAAACATTTTGCTGAGGGAAGGAAATGAGGCCTAGAGAAGGGTATACTCTTTGATTTCATCTCTAGGATTTTCAAAAATAAGCAAAATGAACTCTGGTGTTTGGAAATCCTGATACTGGTTACCTTCCTAGGGAAGAAGGCAAAAGCAATGAAAAATTGAGAAGAGACCCAAGAATGGCTTCCAAGGAGCTCATGATGCTCTATTTCTTGCCCTGGGTGGTAGTTCTAGGTATGTTGGCTTTGCATCAATGAATTCAGCCACGCATCCCACTAGGGCTGAAGGGAAAACCAAGAAATGCTTTGAAAGGGATCCCCCAAACACTAGGGTTTTTCAGTGGAAAATTGAGTATCATCCAGTGTGCCTTTAGGATCCCTTGCTCTGCTATCTTTGAACTATTTTGCAACTCTGAATACTGATAATCACATCAGCATTTCTTGTCCAGAAAAACTCTCATTGTGTCCGGGAGAGTTGCCTCTGGTTATGGACCTGTGCATATTGACTAGCTTTGTATTTATCGAGCAAATTCTTTGCAGGGTTCCTCGCTGCCAACCTAGTGCCTCTGGGTTCTCCTGTGAACTGAGTATAGCTTCCTGCTCCTTCCCTGCTTAGTTAATGGGCTAAATAAAATCAAATCTCAGACGTGTGTTCATTTTGGGGTGATTGTGGGGTTGCTTTGTTTTAAAGCACAGAGTAGCTTTAAACATGTTCTCTTGATATTTGTATCTAAGGCATGAATATACCTGTTTTTAACAATATCGATGTTTTTATATTGGTGTGTTAGCCCCCCACCCTCCCCCCAAAAAAGTTAAGTAGATAAAATTCCTTAAAAGCTCAGGAGAGTGCCTGGGCTTCCACCTAAGGCTGCCATCATGGAGCAAGTCAAATACTGGGTTGCACCAAGTGCCGAGGCCCACAGCCTCCCCAAGCAGGCCTGTGCCTGGAATCTGAGCGGAGCTGCAGATTTAGAGCAGAAGCAGCCGGGGCTGCCCCTCGCCTTCTAACTCCTTTCTCTGGTTTCCTAAGCCTGAGTTGCAGGGATCCCTGCTCCCAAGCCCCCAGGCCAGCTCCGGGGACACCGACCCAGCAGTGGCTTCCTCGGGCTCCCAGCCGGGGGAGTGCTGTTATTATTTGGTTTATTCACAAAGCAAAGATCTGGCTGGGGCAGCTGGGTTTGACTTAAGGTTCTCCGAGGGCAAGTAAATCTGAAATTAGACCAGGCCTGGCTCTAGAGCAGACGTAGTCCGCCACGTGGAGCTTCTTCCTCACCTGGGAATTCCTGCAAAACTGCGCTAAAGCCACCCTGTAAGGGGCCAGGGGCGGCGTTGGGGGGGTGGGGTAGAATGGGGGGAGTGGGGAGGCATCTCCACTCTGCTCCAAGAGTCCTCCTTGAGCTTCTGACCCCAATGAAATTGACAAGCAATGTGGTTTGCACCCCTGAACTTGCCCGTCCCCCGCCTTGGAGTAGTGGATGCTCTAGGCCCAAAGTCCAGCATCCACCCCACCCCCACCCCAGCCGCCCTGGGCCCTACACTGGCACGCTGAGAAGGGCCACGGGCAGCACCCAGGTCGCCTCCTCTCTTGCTCGCCCTGCCCCTCAGAGCTTTTCACCGCCCTCATTGTCTTCAGACCTAGAAACCTCCCGTGACTGGAAACAAAAGCCCCTCTGTGCGCTGCCAAGGCCTTGGGAGGAGACCACAAGCAGCCATTGTTGACAACCAGCGGCCGTGGGAGGCCCCACCCATGACCTGAGCTCTGAACTGTCTGGAAAGTGGCTCTCGCTGGGCAGGGAGGCAGACTCCCCCCTTGTCCTTACAGCTTCCTCCTTACGCCCAGGCCCCCATGACTGGAAAACGCCTGGGAATCAAACATTGCTTGGTCAACGCATTGTTTCAAGGACCCCTCAAAGACAAAGAAGGGGTGTCCTGCTTCCTCCAGGGCCTGGAACTCCTCGCCAGAGGGACAACAGGAATTCTGGAAATCCTGGAGGACTGCAGAGATAACCGGTCCCAGCCCCGTCAGGCCCCACACATTCCCAACTTTCCGCCGAGACTGCAGGCGGCAGGACTCCCGCTGATGCGGTGTGGGGTTCCTCACGGGACCTGCCTCTCCCAGTTCCACAATAACCAGGTATGACCTTTAGGCCTGGGTAAGACACACTTACCAGACAACAGCTGGGGATCCCCACCCTCAGGCCTGCCAGCCCTTCAGCTCTGGGTGGATTTTTCCAGAAGCAATTCCAACAGCACAGATGATAGTCTGCCTCACCCCAACCCCCTTCTCTTGCACACCTCTGAGGTAAGTGGGAGCCAGAAAGCTCAGGTGGGTGACAGTATCTCTCAATTCCTCCCTGCTCCTCCATGGATGAGATTAACGGCTTTAGCCCTGACTGGTCCCGGTTAAAGTGGTGGCCGGAGAGGGTGACAGATTGAGCCGCAGAAAGCTAACGCCTCCAGTCAGCGTAGGGAAGACCGGGAGGTGAAGACAAGGTTTCCCGCACCCCCTTAGGGTGCCTGGTGGGTCTGAAAATTAAACTGACATGTTAATAGGAGAAAAACACATTTTTTTAAACCTAAGTTTCACAAAATGTGAGAGTGTCAGAAGGAAGCAGACCCAAAGAAACGGGTAAGCCTGAGTATTCTCACTCTGCGAGGCTTGACGAGGTCACCCCCTGGTGACCTAGGGGTTAAGGTTCAGCGCTATCACTGCTATGGCCCGAGTTCAATCCCCCCCCCCCAGGGAGCTACCCACATGGCGCGGCAGACCTCTCCTGTCTCCCCGCTGCTCCCCTCAGCAGTGGATTTCGGTGGATCGCCTGTTCTGTTCCCCACTCTGTCTCTGGTGAATCCTCTCACCTCCCGCACCATTGGCCTACACCCCAGTTCTTCTATGCAAAAATAAAGATATGATGGGACAAAGAGTGTGAGTAATAAAGTGAACTGGGGAGACTGGGCAGAGTCTGCCCATTCAGATTCCTTTTGGAGAGAAGGCAGCGCATAGGAGGATTCAGACCCTCGCCCTGAGGGACTTGCCACCTGTTTCAGGGGAGGAGCCCAGAGCCCCTGCTTCTGGCTTTTTCTCAAACTCCCTCAACTTAAAAATATTCAAAATGCCATATTGTGGGGAGGGAGTCCGTCCTATACCCCATCAGCTTTCTCTGGGCCAAGTGGAGGAACAACACGGAGAAGCCAAGATTCTGTGAGTGTTTGTTTGCATCTTTGCAATCCTGTTGGTTCACAACACTGTGTGTGTTTTAGGGGTACAGGTCCACACCTCTAGCAAGGTAGGCAGCCGCGCCCCACCCTCTGCTGAAGCCCCCATCATCCTGTACCCGCTGTGTCCATGGGCCCCTCCCCTCGCACCCACATTGCCCTTTCTGGTAAGCTCAGTTCTGCGGTTGGATTCCAGGGCTTTGTTTCGGTTGGGTTTTGTCTGTTCCTTTGAGGAGCCGAGTTTAACCTGGCCAGGCTCTGTTGTGCCCCCGCCCCAGAGACTGCTCAGGAACCCTGTTTGGAGCAGAGTTCAAAGGCACTGAGGGCGGCCCCCAGCTCGCTGCGGCGTGGAGCGCGTCTGAGCGCAGAGTGGAGAATGTCTGAGCGAACCAGCTGGGGTTTAAGAAATCATGAACAGAGGGGGGAAATGAACGGACTTGGGGCTTTCGAAGGGTGGCTGTGGCCACTGGGATAAGAATGGCCTGGAAGGGGGTGAGGGAAGAAGCGAGGTGACCAACTGAGAGCCGTTCAGGAGACTGACCCCCTCCTGCCTCCCTGGAGTCTGGGCTGCCCTGCCCCTCTGCGCTCTGCCAGCCTCAGCCACCTATTCTCGCTGCTCTCTGGGGCTGACACTGCAGGCCCCGATCCTAAGATACTGTTTGAGCAACTGGTACGTCAGTGCCACAAAGCAAGGCTGCAAGAGAGAGCAGGAAGGAAAACCAAACTGGAAGATGGTGAGCTCGCCCTGGCCCGGGTTTCTACTAACCCGCCCAAGCGGATTGGCTTCGCTCCTGGGCTTGCCATTCCACACCCACAGTCATGGATAGAGTCGTGTGTGCCCCAAATTCATGTGGAAGTTCTAACTCCTGGGATCCCACAGCTCCTGGTACCCCCTCCAAGTGAAAAAATACACCACTTGAGTCCGTATGTGTGCCCTGCCCATGCCCCCAGGAGCTGCCATCAGCAAAAAGTCAAGGTACTTCAAAATCCTGGCACAGTGCTGGGCAGAGTAGGTCTTCTCCTACTGGGTGACTAAACAAGCAGCAGGACAGAAATAATAGAGTACCATGAGTTCCAGGAAATACAGTAGCCCTTCATCAACAAATATCCAAGGAGCACCTACTATGTGTAAATATCCATGGAGCACCTACTATGTGCTGGGCCCTGTTCCAGGTGCTGGGTGGGCTCAGAGCAACAGCCAGGACCTGTCTTCCCTGCTTTCATGGAGGTTTTTTCCCAGTGGGGCAAAGGGGAAATCCATAAACACGTGAATAAGCAAACCACGCACGACCACTGTCAGTCCTGGCCAGGGACTGAGGAGCTACTGGGCGCCAGCATCTACCTCCTGTTTCAGCTCAGCCCACGCTTACAGCCACAGAATTCGTCCTTACAGTTCTGGGGGCCACAGGACTCAGCAGGTTGTCAGCAGGCCCCACTCTCTGAAGTCCTGGGGGGCCTTTCTCACGCCTTGCTTCCAGTGGCTGCTGGCCGTCCTGGGCTCCTCGCTCCGTCCTGGGCTCCTCGCTCCGTCTCTCCAGTCCTGCCTCTGTCTCCACATGTGGGCTGCCTGTTTCTCTGGCCCAAATGTCCTCTTCTTATGTGGACACACCAGTCACTGGCCTAGAACCCACCCTAATCCATTGGGGCCCTCTGACCTTAGTTACATCTGTCAAGCCCCTATTTCCAAATCAGGTCACATTCACAATTGCCAGGGATTTGAACATAGCTTTTCAAGGACACGATTCGACCTACAATGACCACCATCAGGCTTAGCTGTGACATATCTGGGGGGAAAGAAAGGATATATATATGTAGGCGTGGATGGGTGGATGGATGGATGGACAGACTGATTTCTGTCCCCAGTTCCTGGCACAGAGCTCCTGAGCCCCTTGCTGTTTCTTAAGTGATAGGACACTAGGGGCATCTCTTGTCCTATTATTTGTCTTTGACCCTGTCCCTGACACAGGGCTCTTAGAATCCCTGCAAATTCCTAAGTGATCAGAGCGCCTAGGTCATCTTTTTTTTGAAGATTTATTTATTTATGCATACAAGAGCTGGGGTACAGACCAGAGATGTGGGGGGTGAGAGGATTCACCAGAGACAGAGTGGGGAACAGAACAGGCAGACTGACTGAAGTACACTGCTGAGGGGAGCAGTGGGCGAGTCAGGAGAGGTCTGCTGCGCCATGCAGGCTGCTCCCTGGCCGGGGATCGAACTCGTGCTGCAGAGGCTGCAGATTGCTTCATGGTGCAGTGCTTAACCCCTTGCACCACCAGGAAGACACACACCTGGATCACCTTTTGTCCTAAGAAGGAGGCTCTGAGTGGACTCCCTGATGGGGAGCTGGAGTGTCCTGTCCCACGCCCCATTCTCCAGAGAGGGGAGAGGGTCTGGAGAGGAGTTAATGGCTCATCATGTCTCCATGGGGAGCCTCCCTAAAATCCCCAGAGTGGGGCTTCGAGAGCTCCCAGGTTGGTGACCATGTGCAGGGGCTGGAAGGATGGCGCCCCGAGGGCACAAGAGCGTCCCCTCCCCTAGGCCCATGTATTTCCCACCCCTCCAGCCAGCTGGCGAGGGGAGCCAGTGTTTCCTGAGTCCTGTGAGACACTCTAGCCAATTCATCAAACCTGACGGGGCTCTCGCGGAAACCTGGCCCATCAGTTAGAAGCGCTGGTGACAACCCGGCCTTGCGATGAGCGTCTGAAATGGCCACGTCTTGTGAGCCTGAGCCCTCAGCCTGTGCGATTTCCAGGCAGGTTGTTTCAGAACTGACCCAGCTGGGATCAGAGCACCTGACTTGCCCACATTTGGTGACCAGAGGGGCGGAAGTGAAGGTTCTGTGTGAAGGAAAACGGAAGGAAACCAGCAGCGAGGAACTGGGCTTTTTCCGACAGGGAAAGGAAACCCTCAGTGTCCCCTTCACCTCTGCCCACTTCGAGAGGGAAGGCCGGAGAATGTAAATAAAGTTCAGGAAATTGCCCGTAAAGGTCCAGAAATTTCCCCCCTGTCCCCCTGTCCTCAGAAGCCAGCTAGTTCTGCTGGTCACTTCTGAAATTTTTTAAGTGGAGCTAGAAGAAAGTTATCGCAGCTGCGTCAAAATTTTAGTGTCTTGAGGGCCTCCCTGGTGGCACAAGGGGTTAAAACGCAACCTATGAAGCTGTCCGCAGCCACTGCAGCACAAGTTTGAGTTCGATCCCCAGCCAGGGAGCCACCCACATGGCGAGCAGACCTCTCCTGTCTCCCCGCTGCTCCCCTCAGCAGTGGATTTCAGTCAGTCTGCCTGTTCTGTTACCCGTCTGTCTCTGGGGAATCCTCTCACACACAAACGCACACCCCCGCACCTCTGGCCCACACCCCAGTCCTTGTATGCATGAATAAATAAATCGCAAAAAAAAATTTAGTGTCTTGGGATAATGTCCTCTTTTTGGTGGCTGTGGGGTCTTTCTCCTTACCTAGCATCATATTATGATGATTTTCAAACCTACAGAAAAGCAGATTTTCTCCAGCCATTTGGGGTGCTTAGCTGCTTAACTCATCCCTCTAGGGAATGTTTCCTTAAACTCCTGGTGGTTCTGGATTTATCGTGAGTCACCTGACAGGTGGGATTGGAAGTCAGGGCCCAGTGTGGTGTGAGGGCTACTTGTCAGCAGCGTCTGTCCACACCCAGATTGGAGGCTGCGACTTTAGCAGAAGCAACAAGCTGGTGACCCAGAGGATGAACACAGAATTGGTCAACCCTTCACAGGGACCCTCGAGGGTGACAGAGGGGCCCAGAGCCCTGGCCCTCTTCTGAAGGCCTGACACAAGAATGCCTGGCCAGGACAAACGTCCTGGACACACACACACACACACACACACACACACACACACACGCGCGCGCGTACGTGCACATAGGAGGGACTCCTGCCCTGGATGGTCTTACAGAAAGCAGTTTCTTTGGGATCCACTCAGTAGAGCTCAAATTTCCCTTCTCCCGGGCCTCCCCGGTGGCGCAGCGGTTGAGCGCTGGTTTGCGAAGCTGCCCACAGCCTCTGCGGCGCCGGTTCGATCCCGGCTGCTCCCCGACCACCGGAGGAGGGTCCCACATGGCGCGCAGACCTCTCCTGCCGCCCGCTGCTCCCCTCAGCAGTGTACCTCGGTCCTTCTGCCTGCTCTGCTCCCCGCTCTGGCTCTGGTGAATTCTCTCACCCTCCCGCGCTTCTGACTGTACCCAGTGCATGTATAAACAAAACAAACAACAAACAAACAATAAATAAAACATGCCTCTATAAAAAAAAAAAAAAAAAAAAACAAATTCCCTTCTCCATTTGGGAAAAATCACATTTTCAAAATTGCTTTTACTCAATAGATTGGATGTTCTGGGAATTGGCCAAATCGCAGGCCTTGCAGTTTCGCCATGGTTTTATTTATCAACACCCTGCCTCGCTTGCAAATGAGAAATTGTGAAATCCTTTTTAAACCAAGGGCTCTTACACCCACTAGGCTGGTTTTTCAAAAGCAGAAACCACTGACCTACTCATTGGTTACCTTTGATAACCCGGAGGTCAAAGAGTAATGAAACATGTTAACTCCGATCGCCAAGCTGCCAAGGCCTTTAAGTGAGTGAGATCTGGCGCCATTGCTGCCACTTTTATAGGTGAGGAGCCCCACCTTTAGCCAAAGGATTGCCAGGCTCCCTGCAAGGCTACCTGATTAGTTGATTACAAAACACACACAGCAACCTGTGAAGCAGGAAATGAATGGTCAATGGGTTGTGACACAGAAACATGCCTTTCTTCTTTGCTCTCTTAGCCGTGATTTAATCCATGTGGGAGGAGCGCCCTCTCTTCCTGGAGTAAAATGTGTATCTCTGACCATCTTTCTCTCCAAGAGAGCCAGTTTCTGGGAACCTCCACTTACTGAGCATTTCCTGAGCCAGGCAGTGTTCTAAACATGTGGCATGTGAAAAAGAAAGTTCCCTGTCCCCCCTCCGCCCCCTACGACCCCCACTCCATGCTTTGGACAAAGAGAAGAGAGAGCCTGTGGCGGTATAAGTCAGCCAAAATGCAGCTACCAAAGAGATCAGCTGTGACCCTAAGGTCACTTATTCCAAGCCCCCGTGCCGCAGCCATGGAAAAAACCAGACCCACACATCCACAACAAAAGACACCCTTTAAGATAAAAGTTTATCTTCTAGGGGCCTCCCGGGGGTGCAAAGGGTTAAGACACATTGTGAAGCTGTCCCCAGCCAGGGAGCTGCCCACAGACCTCTCCTGTCTTGCCCGCTGCTCCCCTCAGCAGTGTATTTCAGTCACTCCACCTTTTCTGCTCCCCACTCTGTCTCTGGTGAATCCTCTCACCCCCTGCACCTCTGGCCTGTACCCCAGTTCTTGTAAGCATAATAAATAAATCTTTTAGGGGCCTCCCTGGTGGCGCAGGGGTTAAAGACAGAGCTATGAAGCTATCGCCAGCCACTGCAGCATGAGTTCAATTCCTAGCCAGCCAGGGAGGTGACCCACATGGCACAACAGACCTCTCCGGCCTTGCCTGCTGCTCCCCTCAGCAGTGTGTTTCAGTCAGTCTGCCTGTTCTGTTCCCCACACTGTCTTTGGTGAATCCTCTCACCACGCCCATCTCTGGCTTACACCCCAGTTCTTGTATGCATAAATAAATAAATAATAAATCTTTAAAAAATTATCTTCTTGTTCTTGCATTTTTCATGTATAGACTGCATCTGTCTGGAGATAACAATCCTCTAAATAGAAATAACATATTTACCATCACATGTGGATGTTAGATCCCTGTACACCCAATTCTGAAACAAATACTTTCACTTTAATGTGATTTTTCTACTGCAGTCACAATCACGACAGTACAGAACCCACCTTAGGGAGGATAGGAGAAGTAGATCAGGACTCTGGTAAGTCTGCAGTGGGCTTTCCTGGCTGGCCTCATACTTGACTTTGAAAATAAGAATCTTTATTGTTCTCCTTGCAACAGTTATCATTATTTTTAGTCCACAAGCACATATTTGGGGGTTCCTACTTGGGGTTGACCTCAGGGTACATTATAGAATTCAGAGGATTCTCGAATTTTCCCCTTTGATGGGGAAAATTTCTCGAATTTTCCCCTTTGATGGGGAAAAATTATATCTTTGTTTTCACTAACTCCTGACTGATAGCTTTGCTTCTGTTATGAATGTGGGCCACAGCCCCAGCATTATTGTAACTCTGTCCGCAACAGAAATTTCAGATGCTTCTGCATCACATGCCAGTTGGTATGGAGACATGCAGAGATCTTTTATGTCCACCACTACTTTTGAATCAAGATAGAAAACTGACGTTTTAATTCCTAATCAAGTATTGCCTGTGTTTTATATAGAGATAGTTGATACAGAGATAGAGATAATGACTATATTTTGATGAGTGAGTTTTGATATAATTTGTTTCTGTAAAGCACCTTTTTATTATTTTTATTTGTGGTACAATACCTAGAACATAAACTTTACCATTTGAGTCTTTTTTTTTTTTTTTGAGTCTTTTTTTTTAAGATTTATTTGTTTGTTTGTTTATTTATTTATTTATTTATACAAGCACTGGGTACAGTCAGAAGCGCAGGAGGGTGAGAGAATTCACCAGAGCCAGAGGGGAGAGCAGAGCAGGCAGACTGATGATACACTGCTGAGGGGAGCAGCGGGCGGCAGGAGAGGTCTGCGCGCCATGTGGGACCCTCGCCCCGTGGCCGGGGATCGAACCGGCGCTGCAGAGGCAGCGCAACCCAGCGCTCAACCGCTGCACCACCAGGGAGGCCCCATTTGAGTCATTTTTGAGTGTACAATTTGGTGGTTTTGAGTACATTCACATAGTTGCGCCACCATCTCCACCATCCATCCTCTACTCTTCCTGCCCCTCCACATGAAACAATGTCTCCATTTTATTTTTTCTCTCCCCTTCCAGCCTCTGGCATCAACGTTCTCTATGAACTTGGCTCCTCTCGGGACATCACATAAGTGGAATCAAGTGGCATTTTCCCCTCTCTGATGGGCTCATTTAACTTCACATTATGCTGTCAAGTTTTATCCATGTTTTAGTATGTGTCGGAATTTGCTTCTTTTTTAAGGTTGAGTAATATTCTACTGTACATCACATTTTGTTATTTATTCATCTGTTGATGGACAAGTAGGTTATTTATAGTTGGTTTCCTTTGTAACCCTATGCATTTTATTTTTTTAAGATTTATTTTTTATTTATGAATACAAGAAATGGGGTGTAGTGGGGCCTCCCTGGTGGCACAAGGGGTTAAGACGCAAACTATGAAGCTATCCGCAGCCTCTGCAGCATGAGTTTGATCCCCGAGCCGGCCAGGGAGCAACCCACATGGCACGGCAGACCTCTCCTGCCTCGCCCACTGCTCCCCTCAGCAGTGTGTTTCAGTCCATCTGCCTGTTCTGTTTCCTATTCTGTCTCTGGTGAATCCTATCACACATACATACCGCCCGCACCCCAATTCTTGAATGCATAAATAAATAAATCTTCAAAAAAAAAAAGCTAAGGCCTGAGGTCATATGTGCTGGTGTCAGGCAGACCCTCTGGAAAATGCTCAGCTCGGCCACCGCCACACAGTGAGTCTCTCTCCCAAATACTGACCCAGATCATAACATTGGTTAGTCCTTCAATGTGCCAAGCATTCTAATTCTCCAGCAATCCTATGTAGCGTGGGCCATTACTATGCCCATTTTACAGAGGAGAAAATAAAGGTCCATCACTGCAAGGAAGCACAGGACGAGGAGTGGCTAGAAGTATGACCTCAGTGGTCTTCATGAAGCACATCTCATCAAAGTCTTTCTAGAACACGAACCTCAAGGTGTAACAAGGGAGGGAGGCATGGGAATGTATGTGAATTTCTTGGTTAAGACTTTTTTTCAGCTTATTTAGAAGATAAACTAGTTTGATTTCAAGAAGCAACTGAACAGTTGAGAGCCCAGATCCTAGAAATACTCACTAAATATCAGAGAAATGAAAATTGAAACATTAGGAGAGAACAGTTTACATTCATCAGAATGGCAAACCTTAGGAAGGTGGAAATGAGAGGTGGCACATGGGCAAACTGTGCAGAGCGGCAGAAAGTCGAAGAGCTAAGAACCCAGATCCTGCAGGTAGTGCCAGTTGGAGCTCAGACCCCACCCTGGTATCTCTGAGCTGGTTTTCTTGTTTGGAAAATGGAAATGATATTGTAGTGAGGATTCCAACAGCTACTGCCACAAAGCACTGCAAATGGCGCTGTGCCCAGGAAGTGCTCTGTGAACACAGCACTGGGACTGTGAGCTCCAGAGGGGCAAGGACTTGCTCCTTTGCTGCAGTCCAGCACCTAGAATCATCAAGCACTTAGTAAGTGAAGTGCTCAGTGAGTATTGTTGAATAAATGAACACATTTACGAATGGTGTGGGAGAGAAGAAAGCATCTCTTCACTGCTTGATGGATGTGAAACAGTGGAAAAAATTTAAAACCTTGGAAATTGTGAAAATTGCGCACTCACTCCATGAGTCAACAGTCTCACTTTTATGTATCTCGGAGACATTCTGCATCTGCATCACAACAGGTAAGCCGGGGCAGACCAGGGACCTTGACAAGACAACAGTCAGCAAGTGTGGGTGTCACATTACAGAACTCTGGGCAACAAGTCAGATGCAATCATCGGAGCAGGGCAGGGCTTGGCAAACCTTCCTGTGAAAGGCTAGATGATAAATATTTTAAGCTTTCTAGATATGCAAAGATGGGTGTGGCTATACTCCAATGAAACTACTATAGATGGGGAAATTAGAATTTCATAACAATTTTGTGTGTCACAAAATAGTATCTTTTGATTCCCCCCCCTGCAACCATTTAAAAAATATAAAGTAAATATAGTACCTAGTTCCTAGGCTGTTGTGAGGGTTAAATGGTGCCTATAGGTAAAGTGCTTGGAACTTAGTAAAGTGTCTGGAACTTAGTAAATGGTGAATAAATATTATAATGTTGTGGTTGTTTCTTTGGGGAATCGAGAACAAATTCTCCCCCAGAGTTCCAAAAGAAGGCAATTGATTACAATTGATTTACAGGGGCCTCCCTGGTGGTGCAAGGGGTTAAGCACAACACTGTGAAGCTATCTGCAGCCTCTGCAGCACAAGTTCGATCCCCGGCCAGGGAGCTACCCACATGGCACAGCAGACCTCTCTTTTCTCGCCCGCCGCCCCCCTCAGCAGTGTATTTCAGTCAGTCTGCCTGTTCTACTCCCTACTCCGTCTCTGGTGAATTCTCTCACCCTCCGCACCTCTGGCCTGTACCCCAGTTCTTGTAGGCATAAATAAATAAATCTTAAAAAAAAAAAAAAAAGAAGTGATTAAGAGGATAGACTCTGCAGCCAAGAATCCCAATCCACCACCCACTGGCTGTGTGAACTTGGCCAAGCTATGTGGCCTCTCTGTGCCACAGCTTCCTCATCTGAGAGATGCCAGAGTTGGGATAAGAATTATATTGCTCAAAACAGAGCCTAGCATATAAATGCTCAAATAAATAAGTGTGCTTTCACATTGGACCCAGAATTTCTGTTCCAGGGACAGTAATAAAAGCAGTTAGAACAATCCCCTGTGCTATACTCCAACAGGCTCAATTAAGCAAAGATTGAGGAAAGATTCTGTTGAGGATTACCTCTCACATGAAAGACAAGACCAAAACAAACAGAAAATAATTATTATGATGAAACAGGCATAATGTTGTATTCAGGGAAACTATCGTTAATAGCCTCAGAGAATTAAGTAAAAAGTCCTACCTCCAGGAAACAACAACAGTTGCTATAACGGAGGAATCAGAGTTAGATCTTTTGGAAAATAAAAACATAGATGCTATGAAAAAAGTCCAACAGAAGGATTGAAGATAATGTTAGAGAATTTCACAGAAGGTAGAACAAAAAGAAAAATTTGTACAACAGAAGAAGAAAAGATTTTTTAAAATAGGGTGGGTCATTTTAAGAGATTCAGGAATTCCAGAAAGAGGGAAAGAAGAAAACAGTGGGGAAGGATTGTCACAGCAATAATACAACACACTTTCCCAGAACTGAGGGGCAAGAATATCCAGAACAACAACTGAAAAATGATCTCCAGGAAGAGGCAATCATCATCTTGAATCTCAACATATGAGTGATGATAAGGATATCATAAAAGATCCCAGAAAGAAAAAATGCAGACTGTGTGAAAGACCCAGAATATGATGGGCTTCTCAAAAGCAACACGCAAATCTAGAAAGCAATAGGAAATTACATTAAGTGCTGAGAAAAAATGACTTTCAACCTAAAGTTCTATATATAACCAGAGTAGCAACCAAGTGTGAGAGTAGAAGAAAGCCAATTCAGATGTGTAGGGAAGTTCTGGGATGACAGCTGATACAAGTACCAGAAAGCACTGGGGGAAAATATCTGAAAGTTCCAAAAAATTTGAAAAATGGAAATGATAATTATCTGACAGATTTGACTTCAAGGCAAACCTTGGGTGGTTTCTACAATTTCTGGAGGCTGTAGAGAGATAATCAGATAATTAGAAAATCAATGAGAAAAAACAAGTGTAAAATACACAGCAATTATTAACTCCAGGAAAAATAAAAAGTTGCAAAAGAGGACACTTCTTACCTTAGATTTAAATAAAATTTATATTTATAGTGGAAGCATGGAATGTGTATCCAACCAAAATTTATAGTCAGAGAGTGAAGGAAATGATAATGGAGTGCGTGAGCTAAAAATCCTCAGTGAAAAAAAAAAAAAATAGTGATTGGAATAATATTTATAAATATTTTATAAAAATAAAAATCCTCACTAATCACAATAAGAAATCAATAGAGGGTCTCCCCGGTGGCGCAGCGGTTGAGCGCTGGGTTGCGAAGCTGCCCGCGGCCTCTGCAGCACCAGTTCGATCCCCGGCTGCTCCCCGGCCACCAGAGGAGGGTCCCCCATGGCGCGCAGACCTCTCCTGCCGCCCGCTGCTCCCCTCAGCAGTGTCCTTCGGTCCTTCTGCCTGCTCTGCTCCCCGCTCTGGCTCTGGTGAATTCTCTCACCCTCCCGCGCTTCTGACTGTACCCAGTGCATGTATAAACAAAAACAAACAAACAAATAAATAAATAAAACATGCCAAAAAAAAAAAAAGAACAAAAAATATAATCATTACTGTTGGAGGTAACAATTTTCTCGGTCTCACCTGGAAATGGATAAAGCATTTAGGGAAACTGTAGTTCATCCCCAGTTGATGAAAGATTTTCTTTACAAAAGAATGTAGTAGGAATGATGGTATTGTTTTTTGCCATTTTCCAATGCCCAGTGAAGCAGATGAATCAGACAAGGATTATCAGCGGACCAGAAAGCCATTTAGTGAAAGGCTGAGGAGAACCAGGAACACTGCCCCGTGACAGAGGACCAGCCAGTGATCACTTGCCAATTGCCATTGCAAGGAGGGAAAGTAGAGCTTCTCTGTTGAGGGATCCCTGTTGAGGGGTTGGTGACAACCGTCACCAAGAGATCAGATTTAGCATCAGTGACAGTGAGAAAGCCGGGCGTTATGTGCTCCTAGGGGGCCCCATGGGTGGCTTCCCCACATAGTGCTCTGGCCACATATGTCTAACCGGCACACGACGGCATCTAGACCTGACTTCCCAGTACACAGGGAAAACAGGGCAAAGAGGAAGGAGCTAGGTAATACCCTGAGGAACTGAAATTCTTGTTTTGATCTGAGATTCCTTCCCCGATGATAGCCGAATGAGCGCCCAACATTGACACCATCAGAAACGAACCAAGCTCAGCAGGCCAGGACGTACTGAGATCAAGATAACAGGAGGGTGATAAACCCTGGGGGCTGAACATGACCAATCCCAGGAACATAAGCTATGACGAGCTGTTCTGATAAACAGATTCAACATGACTGCTTTTGTTCAACTGAGAAACAGCCGGCTAGAGATGAGAAGTTAGACGGTTTCTTCCGGGTGATATGCCCACCATTCTCAGATCGCTGGCCTGCCAGCCAAATAAACGCGCTTCAATTCCTATCTCTGCTCAGTGGCGTCTGCAGTGACAGGCAGCAGGACCCAGGCGTTTCTGGTAACAGAACCAACCCAAGGAATGCACAGCAGTCTACAAACTATCTGGCCTGATGATAAAAAGTCAGTGTCTTGGGTGTGGAGATTATACTAGATTTTAAAAGGCTAAAGGACATAGTAACCAAATGCAGTGGGTGAAACTTAGTTAGATCCTGGTCCCAAAAAACAGCTGTAAAAGACATTTGGGGAAACAATCGTGAAAATGTGAATACAGACTGGATGTTGGAAGGTATTCAGAAACAACTGAATTGTCTTGAGGTGATGACCAATGGTACTGTGCTGCGCAGAATGGCTATGCTCTTTGGAGATGCTGGTTGAAGTAGTTCCAGGCAAAATGTCATGATGACTGAAGCTCACTTAGAAACGGTCCAGTGGAGGGCCTCTCTGGTGGTGCAGGGGTTAAAGTCTCAGGGCTATCAAGCTATCACAGCACACCAGCCACTGCAGCCTGAGTTCGATCCCCAGCCAAGGAGCTGACCCACATGGGGCAGCAGATCTTTCCTGTCTCCCTGCTGCTCCCCTCAGCAGTGTATTTCAGTCAGTCTGCCTATTCTGCTCCCCACTCTGTCTCTGAGGAATCCTCTCACACCCCTCCACACACACCACTGGCCTGTAAATCTTTAAAAAAAAAAAAAATGGAACCAGCAGAGGCCCCGTGACACCACCCTCTCCCCCCCACCATCACTGATAGGCCACACACCACCTTATGTGGTCTTATAACCCATGTTATATCAATGTTAAATTTCCTGAATTGGATGATGGTACTGTGATCCACACTATACATTAATGTTTCTGTGAAATATTATTATCAGGATGACTTTATATGTCTATATAGAGAGGCAGAATAATAAGGCAAAGTGAGAAATGTTATCAGTTGGTGAATCTGGATAAAAGACATACAGTTCCTTCCACTTTGCTGGCAACTCCATCATAAGTTTTAAATTATTTCAGAGTCAAGCGTTTTTAGAAAAGTCAACATCAGACCTAGGTGAGGTAGAAAAGCAGCTCCTGGGCTTCCCTGGTGGGTGGCGCAAGGGGTTAAGCACCGCACTATGAAGCAATCCGCAGCCTCTGCAGCACAAGTTCGATCCCCGGCCAGCCAGGGAGCTACCCCTACGGCGCAGCAGACCTCTTCTGTCTCGCCCACTGCGCCCCTCAGCAGTGTACTTCAGTATATCTGCCTGTTTTGTTCCACGCTCTGTCTCTGGTGAATCCTCTCACCCCCCGCATCTCTGGCCTGCACCCCAGCTCTTGTATGCATAAATAACTAAATCTTAAAATGAAAAGAAAAGAAAAGCAGCTTCTAATCTGAATGGGACCCAAGAGCATAGGAAATGATTAGGAGAAAACAGCCTTGGTGAAATAAAGTTACTTTTAGCTAACTACCTTTACTGCCTTGGTATTTCTGTTAGGTTTCAGGAATGCTGTAGAGGTCTGTCCTGTTCGCTTTACAGAGCACGCAGAGCTGGGAATCCAAGGGAGGCCCTGGAGGAGAGAGGAATGCCCCAGAGACAGTTTGCAAACTGGGCCTGTTCTCAGAGTCTGGTACAAGATTCCTCATCCTTATGCTGGAGGCCACCCCCTGGAAGAGCTACCGGGAACCCCCCCAGCCCTGCAGCGCCTGCCCAGTGCTGATGCCCACAGGCTTTCTCTGTCTCGGCTCCCTACCTGTCCCCAGCCCCACCTGGATTATAGACTACTGCATCCAGGTCTCCGCTGGCTTTCATCTCTGTCGGTCTCTATACCGCAGCCCGAACACGGTGCTGGATGAGGGTTCAAGCTCATCCTTCCTGACCATTATCCTCAGAGAGCCTTGCTCAAGGAAGATGCTCAGAAGGGAGGAAATGAGTAGAAACAGATGTTGTTCGGCCTCTGTAAGAACTGCCTGGCTTAATGCGTGAGGAGTGTGAACACACACGCAAAGAAGCCAGAACACACACAGCACCTTCAACAAGAGAACTGCTGACAAGCAGCTCCGTTAAGCTGCACCCCAAGAGGAACTCAGAGAGGAAGAGGGCACTCTGCTGTCCAGCTCCCTCAGCCTTTGTCGATTCCCTTCCCGAAGGAGTTATTTACCTTCCTCAGGGAGTACTGGCTGTCTGCCAATGCTCCTGAGAACTTCTGGGGCAAGGGAGAGTCTTGGCGGGTTTGTCCCTGTGTGACCCCCCCCGTTTCTGCCCACCGGCAATAGGCATCCAAGTCCCCTCCCCGGCTGCCCACACTAATGGCTCAGTCTCTGTCCTGCCTGAGAGGCCCAGGCAGGCCGGCAGAGCGCAGCTTCAGTGTCTGATAGGTGAGGATGGCAATTTATGGACTGGGTGACATTCTTGACCTCAGGCAGGTCACATGGCCTTTGAAGCTCAGTTTCTTCTTCTGCAAAATGGGGATAATAAAAATGACTTCTCGGGCCTCCCCGGTGGCGCAGCGGTTGAGCGCTGGGTTGCGAAGCTGCCCGCGGCCTCTGCGGCGCCGGTTCGATCCCCGGCTGCTCCCCGGCCACCGGAGGAGGGTCCCACATGGCGCGCAGACCTCTCCTGCCGCCCGCTGCTCCCCTCAGCAGTGTACTTCGGTCCTTCTGCCTGCTCTGCTCCCCGCTCTGGCTCTGGTGAATTCTCTCACCCTCCCACGCTTCTGACTGTACCCAGTGCATATATAAACAAAACAAACCAGCAAACAAATAAATAAAGCATGCCACTATTAAAAAAAAAAAAAATGACTTCTCCAAAATGACAGAGTGGGTTGAGATGATGCAGGTCTCCAGTGTCCAGCACTAGTACCGCCAAGGATCTGCTGCCAGCCTTGTCCCTGGTATGCAGGGTCACCCCTGGGGGCAGGGCCCCCCTTCTGCCTCTGTTAGGGGGAAAGGATGTCCTGAGATAATCTCATACAGGCTTTGTGGACTCCACCCCCACTCCAGACTAAAGCCATCAGGACATTGGGAAAGACAAATCCCATCACCACCAAGGGGAGGGTGGCTGGGACCTGAGGGTGGAGTTGGGCAGCCAGGTTGGATATAAAAACCAAACACGTGGACCTTGCTCCCTCTCTGGCTCGCGATCGCTCGCCTCCTGGCTTCACCGCTCCTGGCTGGCGGCCAGCTCTCAGAGCACCATTTTGGGATTCCTGATCGGCGGATCGGGTAGGACTCATTTAAAACTTTGTCTCCCACTTTTCTCCCAGAGCTGTACATTTCCTCATTTCCCTTTCCCTTGTAAATAAACCTTTTATTAACCTTTCACGTGTGCCTGCAGTAGAGCATTGATAAGTCCTTTTAAGCGCGCGGGTGAGGACCCACAGTCAGGCACCCCGTTTTGTATCGGGGCTGCTCTACAACAGTTTGGCGCCCAGCGTGGTTTCCAAGTTACACCCGCGGTTGACCAGCCCAAAGTAACATTCCTTGCGTTGGTCACCATAAGCGCACTAGTTCTGCAGGACTAGCAGTATAATATTTGTCTCTAGTCCTGAAAAGTCTGTTTTTTTCCCTGTGCGTACAGCCCTTGTGGGTGTGTTTTGACTCAAATATGGCCTCAACCATGGCCTATACAGTTTCATCCCTAGCCTGAGTTCTTTCAGTTTCCTTCCGGCCTGAATTTGAGCAGCCTTCTTCCATTAAATATCACCACCAGTTTCATTAATATAAATAATTTGATGAAGCCTGGTGTATGGCATGTGATTTTACTATTGTATACACACATGGGTGGTTTACAAGCCATCCCTTTACAGACTGTGCTTCTGGGTGGTTTTTTGGTAATATGTGTAAGCGCAGTTTGCTACATTCTTGTTTCTGTGAGAGGTAGAAGAGGAAAGCCCAGGTGGAGTCTGATGAGACCAACTTCTTTCAGAAGCCTACACGGACCGGATGTCAACAGTTCGCTCTGAATCCTATATGAGTATTCAACGGAGCCAGCTAAAAATTGCTGCTTAGTTATTCTGCCCTGTGATTTTATGCAAAAATAGGCAATATGGTTTAAAAGTACATTTGGTTTGCAAACTTTTGCTATGCTGTTTAAAAAATTTGGGATCAAGGTTGAGAGAATTTGTCTTTACATAAGTTGAACCATTTTAAGATTTTTTTTTTCCTGTGATTTTTGACATATCTGCTGTCTTGTTCTGGCTAATGCCTCCAGATGTTTTCTTTTGGCTGGGACTGATGAACTGTTTTTCCAGAAATGGAGGACTTTTGCTTTCCACAATGGACACTACCTGGAGGGATTCGTTTTCTTCCGACTGGAACCCTGGAAAATTTTTCATCTGAGACTGTATCCCAGAATTCCATATGTTTGATCTTCATCACCATGGAAATGGTGGCAAAAAGTGAAAGGGGGAATTGTTAGGGGGAAAGGAGTCCTGAGATAATCTCATACAGGCTTTGTGGACTCCACCCCCACTCCAGACTAAAGCCATCAGGACATTGGGAAAGACAAATCCCATCACCACCAAGGGGAGGGTGGCTGGGACCTGAGGGTGGAGTTGGGCAGCCAGGTTGGATATAAAAACCAAACACGTGGGCCTTGCTCCCTCTCTGGCTCGCGATCGCTCGCCTCCTGGCTTCACCGCTCCTGGCTGGCGGCCAGCTCTCAGAGCGCCATTTTGGGATTCCTGATCGGCGGATCGGGTAGGACTCATTTAAAACTTTGTCTCCCACTTTTCTCCCAGAGCTGTACATTTCCTCATTTCCCTTTCCCTTGTAAATAAACCTTTTATTAACCTTTCACGTGTGCCTGCAGTAGAGCATTGATAAGTCCTTTTAAGCGCGCGGGTGAGGACCCACAGTCAGGCACCCCGTTTTGTATCGGGGCTGCTCTACAACACCTCCACTCCCTCCTGCCTTCCTCCAAATGGGTTCCATTACAATCTGGTTAACAGGAAGGGATGTTGTCAGAGATGGACCTGCGGGACTTAATATCCATTCCTAGGTGGCTGTAAGAAGCAGGAGGCAGTGGACTGGACTCGCTGCAGAGCCCGGCTACCTAGGTTCAAACCCCGACCCCAGCACTCAACCGCTCTGTGAGCTCCCGCAGGGTTTCGCAACCTACCTGCCTCAGTTTCCTCGAGATATCAGCACCCTAAGGGCTGTCATAAGGATGAAATGAGCTAATAATAACTATAACCCACTTTGTTATTACTAAGTTTCACTGATGTACACTGATAGACTGAGGAATCAAAATCGTTGCCAACTGCACAAGGACACATCCGCAACGGAACAGCAGCAGCAATCACACATGGTTTTCAGAAAAGACACGCAAAAATTGTGTCTCAAAGTTTGCTAACCCAGGGTTAGGGTTCAAATCCCATTTACCAACTGGGTGACCTCATGTCAGATACTTAACCTCTCTGTGCCTCAGTTTCCTCCCTTGTGCCTGCAGAGCATCAGCAGTGCTCATCACACAGCACTATTGGGTGAATGCTTTAAAAAGTGCCCGGTAGGCTAAAGATACTCTCTCCAAGTGTGGAGACTGGCGAGGAGAGGAAGCAGCGACGCGCCGGGAGGGTTTAGCAGACACTGGGGCCGGCGCCCCGCGCTCTCCAGCCGCCCTCGGGCCCGGAGGGCTGGCCCCCGCCAAGCCACGCCCCCGCCCCGCCTCTCCCCTGGTGACCCCGCCTCTTGCCCCCCCCTGAGCTAGTCTCGCGCGTTTTCAAGGTGCGCGAGCTGCGGCCGAGCCCGGGCCGGCGGTTGGCCGGGCGAAACCATCCGCCACGCCGCGTGGGGGGGCGGGCAGCCGGCGCGGCCACAGCGCTTTCCATTTTTGGCTTCTCACGCCCCGAGGCCGGTGTTGCTTTGGCGTCCACGCCCGGCCCGTGCGCCCACACGCCCAGGCGCGCGGCGCGTCTCGCCGGGGGAGCGCTGCCGAGAGCCGGCGAGGCGCCCCCCCTCCGGACGGCAGCGGTGGGAGCGGAAGGGGCCGGCGGGGGGGGCGGCGGCCCTGGCGCCATTTTGTGGGAGCGAAGCGGTCGCTGGGCTGCGCTCGGACCCCTCGCTGCGTCTCTCTCCCGGCGGTTCCCAGCCGCGGCCTCGCGGGTGAGTTGCGGGCGCTGCGCTCGGAGGGCGCCCGGGGCGCCGGCCCGCACTCGGCGGCCTGCGCGGGCGCGGCGGGGGAGCCGCGGGCCGGGCCGGCCTCGTCCTGCGCGGCGGCTCTCGCGGGGCGGCGCTGGGGCCGGCGCGGGGGGCGCGGCGCCGGGGGTGGCCCGGCGGCCGGGCCCGGGGGCGCGTCGTGCGGCCGCCCGCGGCTCGCGGGGCCCCGGCTCGGGCCTGTGCCGCGGCCCGGCCCGGCCCGGCCGCGCTGACTCCGCCCCGCCGCCTCGCGCGGGCTGCTGGGAGCGGCCTCGCCGGGACCCGTCGCCGCGGCCCGGGCGGCTCGGGTTTGGGGCCCCGGAAGTCCCGGAATGAGGAACAGCGAGGCCTCCTCACCCCGTCCGCGCGCCTGACTTCGGGGCTCGGCTCTCCAGACTCTGCTTCTCCATCGCTTAGTGCAGGGCCCCCGACCCCCCCGCCGCCCCCATCTCAGCCGGCGTCGCTGCTGCCCGGCCCCGGGTGACGGTCTCCCCGGGGGCAGCGACCACGGGTGTGATGGTTACCCGCGTGCCCCCCGCTCCGGCGCGAGCCTGCCCGCCCCCCAGCGCGCCCCCGGGACTGGCAGGTCTCTCAGGTATAGGTGCTGCACCTGCTGCGGAGCAGGCCTTGGGCAGATGCTGCCGGAGCCGGCGGGGTCTCCCGCCGTAGCAGGGATCGCTGGCTTTGCTTTTGCCGCCTCGTTTTGCAGGGATCACAAACCCCTCCAAGAATTCAGACTTGGGGATCCTAGACAGCGATGCGGTCGGGTAGTCACCAGCTGACTATAAGAAAACAGTTTAACACAAGTGTCCCTCGTTCATCTCTCTCTTCCCTTCAAGAAATACCAGGAAAGATGTCTGAGTATATTCGGGTAACCGAAGATGAGAACGACGAGCCCATTGAAATACCCTCAGAAGATGATGGGACAGTGCTATTGTCCACAGTTACAGCCCAGTTTCCAGGTGCTTGTGGGCTGCGCTACAGGAATCCAGTGTCTCAGTGCATGAGAGGGGTCCGGCTGGTGGAAGGAATTCTGCATGCGCCGGACGCCGGCTGGGGGAATCTGGTGTATGTCGTCAACTATCCCAAAGGTTTGTTGCCACTTGGTTTTGCAGTAATGTGCTACTGGTCCTTGGTCATAGGTCACGGCCTCTTAATGACAAAATGTCTCCTGTCATGGAAGTATTTTTTTTAACTTCACCCTTAACGCTAATGTGGACGATGACTAAAGTTGGTGAAAATTGAAAGTTACAGAACCTTTTTTTTTTTTTTTTAAGATATCTTGTTATCTGAGCAAACACTGTCAAGTTGATGCCAAATTTAAGGAATTACTGAGAGTGCTTTGTAAATACCTAGAGTGCCCTAGTATTTTGGTTTGATCTTTGAAGACTTACCTCCTTCTGACACTTTTTCCCCATAAATGATCATCAGATCTTGAATTAGTGCAGTCCTGCTTACAACTTTGTGCGCTGGTCTTACTCCTCTGGCATTGAAGTTCTAAACCTAGGAGAGGGAAATGTGAAGGTTGAGAGGTTTCCCAGTAGGGATGTGTGCTGGCATGGTACAACTCTCGTACTTTTATGGTAAGTTTTATTAACTTCAGTTCAGGGTCTTTTTAGTATGTTGTTAACTGGTTGTGGGTTAAAAACTACTCAGATTTAAAATGTCATTTAGATCATGATGTGGATGTAGGTTGTGACACATGTAACAACCCGCTGGGAAATAAGATAATGGGGGGGTGGTCTGTGCGTTGAGGGGCAGAGAGTATTTGGGAAACCGCTACTTTCCTCAGTTTTGCTGTGAACCCAAACTGCTTTAAAATAAAATAAAAGTATTGTCATTTAGTTCCTCTCTCTCATTTTTTTTTTTTTTTTTTTCTTTTTGTGGGACCCTTGCCGGTGGCTGAGGAACGAACCGGCGCTGCAGAGGCTTCAGACAGCCTCGCAGCCCAGCGCTCAACCACTGCGCCACCAGGGGAGGCCCTCAACTTTATGTTTTTAAAAATAGCCTGGGATTTTTTTTTTTTTTAAATTAACAGGCATTTATTGTTGAAAGTTCAGGGGAAAATGGGGAATTTGAAATCACCCTTAAATCCTCATCTGTAGATAAAAATTGCCAACCTTGGGGCCTCCCTGGTGGCGCAGGGGGTTAAGCACAGCACTATGAAGCTGTCCGCAGCCTCTGCAACACGAGTTCCATGCCTGGCCAGCCAGGGTGCAATCCACATGGTGCAGCAGACCTCTCCTGTCTCGCCTGCTGCTCCCCTCAGCAGTGTATTTCAGTAGATCAGCCTATTCTGCTCCCCACTCTCTGTTGAGTCCTCCCACTCTGTTGAGTACCACCACCACACTTCTGGCCTATACCCCATTTCTTGTATGCATAAATTTAAAAAAAAATTGCCAACTTTATGGTATTATACATTAATTTGTAGATGTTAATTAAATGTTTAATAGACACACAAATAGTACCAACAGTTTTTTGACATTTTTTTTCTACTTTATCTTAAAGTCAAAGTGAGGTAGGATTTTGTTTTGATGATGTCTTTTGAAAGGGGGGAGAACATAGTTGTCATAAAATGAGAGTGGGGATCCTGGATTCTTGCTGGATAAGCACTTCAGTTTATTCAGTCCCTGTTCTGTCCTCGACAGCTAGCGTTGCTCTTCTCAAAAAGTTTTCAATTTCTTATTGATCTCCGAATCTTTTTGCTCCTCATTTCTGTTGATTGATAGGTATGGTGTGTTTTAAGAAGCGTTAAATGAAGAGTTTTAAAAGATTTCTGCTCATTTGTTTAGATAATAAAAGAAAAATGGATGAAACAGATGCTTCATCAGCAGTGAAAGTGAAAAGAGCAGTACAGAAAACATCTGATTTAATAGTATTGGGTCTTCCATGGAAAACAACTGAACAGGATCTGAAAGAATATTTCAGCACCTTTGGAGAAGTTCTTATGGTTCAGGTAAACTTTGATTTCACTTTTACCTGTGAAGAAGCACCTAGAATTTGTTTCGATGACATTCCCCTGTATGTTGAGCAGACATGGATACACAGGGTGCTGAAAAGAAATTTGGCTTCTACTGTTTTGCTTTATGCACGTGCTGTGTATTTTTGCCTTTGATATTGTGGTGACACATTAGGTTTTTTCTTTGTAACATACTAATGGGAGCATTTCCCATTGTATTCGTAAACATGAGCTCTAGCTTATCTTTGCCTTCATTCTAAAATACTTTGTTAAAATTCTGTCACGTGAGTTTTACTGGATGGCCTGATCATCACTCAACATTAACCCTGCTTTTGCTTTTACCTCAAAAATGACTTGGTTAAGTTTTAATTAAGCTGTTGCCTCCACTTGAAACCATTCACATTGACAAACTCTGATTCGATTGTGTGTGGTTTTGGTAAATTTAAATGATCTTTTCTAGGTGAAGAAAGATATTAAAACTGGTCATTCAAAGGGGTTTGGCTTTGTTCGTTTTACGGAATATGACACCCAGGTGAAAGTCATGTCGCAGCGGCATATGATAGACGGGCGGTGGTGCGACTGTAAGCTTCCAAATTCCAAGGTACTTAGCTTTCGTGACTTTTGCAGACAGCCTCCTTAGAAGGTGCCATAAAGTGAAACATTAAATATACTTGGGAAAGATAGTTGCGGGTGTGTTCTAAGAACCTTAGGATCATAATGCACGTGGAATGCTTTGTTTGTTGGAGATTTTTAGTTTATTACCTCTGCAAAGTAAAACTTTATTCGGTTTATTCTTCCTCTTGCTGTGTCTAGCAAGTTAACAATTTCTTAGTCACATGTAAAGCAAAGTCTGTCAGAATGCATTGCTCTTGTTACCACGGCCTCACTTGTTCGAAGCAAACGTAAACAAGCCTCGTGTGTCGGGAATGTTACTGTCTTTGCCAGGACATTTGTCAGTCGTTGATTTTCCTGAGTCCAGATATACTCTCATGAACTTGAAATTTTAAAATTTTATTCATCAAAGGCCTGTAAGAGAAGTGCTAATGCAAGATAAATCAATAAGAATGTACCTACTTTTTTGACTCTTGATATAAAAGGCAGATAGGTTTTGTTCTATCCTTTACCATAATGCTCTTTTCATTGCTCATAAAATATTTCTGACGTTCTTCCTTCCTTTTGATTTGCTCAGCAAAGCCCAGATGAGCCTCTGAGAAGCAGAAAAGTATTTGTTGGTCGTTGTACAGAGGACATGACTGCTGACGAGTTGCGGCAGTTCTTTTGCCAGTACGGAGAAGTGGTAGATGTCTTCATTCCCAAACCATTCAGGGCTTTTGCCTTTGTTACATTTGCAGATGATCAGGTATTTTTCTCTTTAATAATTTTGTCCCAGTTAATTAGGTAATTTCTCTTGAACTTTCCCCATTCAGCTGATGCCATCCTTAGCTAAGCTTTTTGACCTTATAAACTGGGAGGTATACGGATGTAGATATTTGTGATACAGCCTTTAGATACTTATCTGCATTTCACATAACTGGGAGTATATCTTTTGAAAATGAAACTGAAAGATCTTGCTATCATTGCTGAAGCTAAGGCTATGTTACAGGTTTACATGCAATTAGCATTGTTGCTTATTTTTCCTCCAGCTTAGAGAATGGCATGAAATCTAAGTTTTATTGCTGCTTTGGTGTATGAGTCAGTTGTTTAATCTCCTCTATTTACATCCCTTATTTCTTATAGGTTGCCCAGTCTCTTTGTGGAGAGGACTTGATCATTAAAGGAATCAGCGTACATATATCCAATGCTGAACCTAAGCACAATAGCAATAGACAGTTAGAAAGAAGTGGAAGATTTGGTGGTAATCCAGGTGGCTTTGGGAATCAGGGTGGGTTTGGTAACAGTAGAGGGGGCGGAGCTGGCTTGGGAAACAACCAAGGAAGTAATATGGGTGGAGGGATGAACTTTGGCGCTTTCAGCATTAATCCAGCGATGATGGCTGCAGCGCAGGCAGCGCTACAGAGCAGCTGGGGCATGATGGGCATGTTAGCCAGTCAGCAGAACCAGTCGGGCCCATCAGGTAATAACCAAAGCCAAGGCAACATGCAGAGGGAACCAAACCAGGCCTTTGGGTCTGGAAATAACTCTTACAGTGGCTCTAATTCAGGTGCAGCAATAGGTTGGGGATCAGCATCAAATGCAGGGTCGGGCAGTGGTTTCAATGGTGGCTTTGGCTCAAGCATGGATTCTAAGTCTTCTGGCTGGGGAATGTAGACAGTGGGGTGTGGCTGGTATAGACTGGTGGGAATTCAAATTTTTCTAAACTCATGGTAAGTATATTGTAAAATATATACTAAGGATTTTCAAAATTGGTTTGTTCAGTGTGAAGTATATTCAGCAGTATTTTTGACATTTTCTTTAGAAAAAGAGGAAGAGTTAAAGGAATTTTATAAGTTTTGTTACATAAAGGGTTGAAATACTGAGTGAAAGTGAACTGCTGTTTGCCTGATGGGTAAACCAACACACTACAATTGCTATCAAAAGGTTTCTCCTGTAATATTTTATCCCTGGACTTGTCAAGTGAATTCTTTGCATGTTCAAAATGGAAACCATTGGTTAGAACTACATTTTCTCCTTGTTTTAATTTGAACCCCCACCATCTGGATTTTTTCCTTAGGAAAATCTCCCTTTTGGAGATCATGGTGTCACAATATTCGGTTCTTTGTTTGTTTTTTTTGTTTTGTTTTGTTTTTTAACACTTGTCTCCCTTCATATACAAAAGTACAATATGAAGCCTTCATTTAATCTCTGCAGTTCATCTCATTTCAAATGTTTATGGAAGAAGCACTTCATTGAAAGTAGTGCTGTAAATATTCTGCCATAGGAATACTTCTGTCTACATGCTTTCTCATTCAAGAATTCGTCATCACGCTGCGTCTTTGACGGTGGGTGTCCCATTTTTATCCGCTACTCTTTATTTCATGGAGTCGTATCAACGCTGTGAACGCAAGGCTGTGATATGGAACCAGAAGGCTGTTTGAACTTTTGAAACCTTGTGTGGGATTGATGGTGGTGCCGAGGCATGAAAGGCTAGTATGAGCGAGAAAAGGAGAGAGCGCGTGCAGAGACTTGGTGGTGCATAATGGATATTTTTTAACTTGGCGAGATGTGTCTCTCAATCCTGTGGCTTTGGTGAGAGAGTGTGCAGAGAGCATTGATAGCAAATAATGTACGAATGTTTTTTGCATTCAAAGGACATCCACATCTGTTGGAAGACATTAAGTGAGTTTTGTTCTTAGATAACCCACGTTAGCTGAATGTGTTAAGTGAAACGATACTTGTACTTCCCTTACCCTTTTGTCAACTGCTGTGAATGCTGTATGGTGTGTGTTCTCTTCTGTTACTGATATGTAAGTGTGGTAATGTGAACTGAAGCTGATGGGTTGAGAACATGGACTGAGCTTGTGGTGTGCTTTGCAGGAGTACTTGGAAGCAGAGTTCACCAGTGAGCTCAGGGTGTCTCAAAGAAGGGTGGAAGTTCTAATGTCTGTTAGCTCCCATAAGAATGCTGTTTGCTGCAGTTCTGTGTCCTGTGCTTGGATGCTTTTTATAAGAGTTGTCAATGTTGGAAATTCTTAAATAAAACTGATTTAAATAATATGTGTCTTTGTTTTGCAGCCCTGAATGCAAAGAATTCATAGCAGTTAATTCCCCTTTTTTGACCCTTTTGAGATGGAACTTTCATAAAGTTTCTTGGCAGTAGTTTATTTTGCTTCAAATAAACTTATTTGAAAAGTTGTCTCAAGTCAAATGGATTCATCACCTGTCATGCATTGACACCTGATACCCAGACTTAATTGCTATTTGTTCTTGCATTGTCCAAAGTGAAAAATTTTTTTTTTAATCTAGTTTTTAATAAGTCTGGGTGACCGCACCTAAAATGGTAAGCAGTACCCTCCAGCCTTTTCTTAGTGCCTCTGTGCATTTAGGTGATGTTCTGTTACCATGGCCTGTGTAAATCTCCATGGGGAAGTCATGCCTTCTAAAGATATTATTTGAGGGAGTGGGCAAAACAATGTTAATTACTTTCAAATGCTTTGTAGCAAAGCATATCAATTGAAAAGGGACTGTCTGCGCCTTTTTAGTTGGGATTTGAAAAGTGGAATTAATTGCAATAGGGATAAAGTAGAAGAAACCACAAATTTATCTTGTGCCTGAAATCCATTAAGAAGCCTGAGAGCTTTAAGAACTCGCAGGGTGGGTTGTCTGTCTGTGGACGTGTTAAGTGAAACGGGCCTTGTCCTCCAAGGTGGGGATATAGGAATGTCGCAAGTCGTTTACAAAACTCAGATTAGACTCTCACCATGCGCTGTTAACTATGTAATAGCAATAATGCTGACTCTGTTGTGCTTTTATGTAACTGAGTGGAGCTCATTTTCTAAGTGGAAGAATGTAACAGTTTTTGTGTTGATAGTTTACCTAATGCCCTTACCTAAGTAGATTATGATAAATAGGTTTGTTTTGCAAGTTACCTGTTTTAAACATTTATAAATGAAGTCTCCTTTAGACGTGTGATCGCCACCCTGTCTCATTACTCACTTTCCTCTGTAAAAGGATCTTGCGTTGTTTTAATTTTTTATTGCATCTAAATTGCATGATTTCCAAACCCTGTACCATCTGAATTTTGCATTTTAGCACTTGCACTATTACTCAGCAGCAGTAACATGGTAACACTTAAAATGGTATTCGGGGACCTCCAAAGACTAAACTGACAAGCCTTCAAGGAACCCAAGGGTAAGTTAACTTGTCGATGGCATGGTTTTAATCCCTTTTTACACTTGTGTAAATTTAGTTATTGGTCATAGAAGGCTTTCAATGTTGAGTAGCCTCCTAGTAACATGTTTATGGTACTACACCGCTGTGGGTATCTAATTTTACCCTAAAAAAAAAAAAATTTGAAGTTTAGAAGTAAACTATTTGGCAAATACTTGTTTTAAAGTCTTATTTGGTCATCTTAATGCATTCTAAAAAAAAATTTTGAACCAATTGAATAAAATTTTTTGTTGCCACCACAGTTTAGTGTCTGGAGTCTTACTGGAAAATAATGCTTTTTCGTATGTGACAGAAATACTGGAAAGTTAGTTTTAAACAGTGTCTCTCAGGAAGTTGTCGTTTGTATGTTCAAGAGAAATTAGGCCCAACCTCACTATGAATTTTTACATATAATGGTAACTATTTGACTAGAACGAAAAATGTGGTGAAATGTTAGCTACTACCGTGTTTAAGGGACGAGTAACCAACTAAAATGAAGTAAGATTAAAGTCAGCTGAAGTTTTGTCCTCAGGAAAGGATGTTCTCTACTTCAGAAGAGTGTGCTGGTGATTGGGGTAGTTTGTGGTGTTGAGCACTAGGAGAGTGATGCCGAGGAGATTCCAGAATTGTGTATCCAGCTTCCCATACCATAGCCGGCTGTTGTGTGGTCTGTGATCTGTTGCTCAGTGTGCCCAGGCGTATCATGTTCGTTGTAAGGAGGAGAAGGAAATGCCAAGTATTTATAATGTCACCACTTCTGATGTCACATTTCATGGGATGGGAGTGACACCCTCCAGTCCACCATCTTCTGAATTTGTTGACTGCTGGGGTCACTTCCCAGCGCTGGGAACTTCCTCGCAGCTAAGCTGGACTCTTAGAATTGGGATTAACTAAGCTAAAGACTGTGCGTACCATGCGTGCTTCTAAAAGACTTTTGAAACGAGTTGCATATTTTCCTTTAGAAATGTGTAGTGTTCTGCCGATGTGAATCACGCTACTCCGTGTTCTCTCTGCCACTTTGAGTAGAGAAAAATTACCTCACCCTCCGTGATCCCGATTTGTAACATGGAAACCTGTCGTTACCAAGGCTCAAGTATCCATGTTTCCAGCTTATTTACCCCCCCAAATATTCAGGGTTATTCCAGCACCAGTGCTGCTGTTGCCGTGTGAAGCTCTCTCAGGGGTCAGTGAGAGCAAGCTGAAAACAGTTCAGTTGAACAGGCAGGTACAGAAAGGCAGCGGCCCACCAGCCAAAGACGCCAGGACTTCCTGGGGACATGAAGGGAAGCAGCGCGAGTCTGTATCTGCGAAGGCCTCCCGGGAGGAGGGCTGGGGGGAACCTGTCAGCCCGAAAGGGCCTGTGACGGCGGTCTCGCCTGCCGTGTGCTTTCGGCTGTGGGGGGAACAGCGGCCGGCGTGCTCATGCTTCTGGGGTGTCGCTGCTGCTGAGCTCGCGTGCAGGTGTTTCTTAAGCTAGGGAAGGACGTGCTGACTGAAGACCCCGATTAAAAATTATGAATGATGTTCTCGATCCAGGGAATGTAGTTCATGACTTTGGTGTAGACCCCGTACTGACCTGCTGCCCCGCAGTGGATGGCGCCCCAGGACACTATCCCCCCCACGAACCACCTCTCTGTCTCGTTGTCCAGGAACACCAGCGCCCCGCCGCTGTCCCCGCGGCAGCTGTCCCTGCCCCCGCCCTCCAGGCCGGCGCACAGCATGTTGGCCGTCACCCTGCCCCCGGGGTGGCGCTGCCGCTCGTAGGCCTCCCTGCACCGCTGGTGGTCCACGACCGGCACGTCCACGAACATGAGGCTGAGGGCGGGGAAGCCCCTTTGGGTGACTCCCCACCCAGAGGCGGTGCCGATGGCGTCGGGCCTCATGAAGGCCTCGGCCGCGCTCCCTGGCAAGCAGATTGGCCGGACGTTGCCGTTGACGGCGACCTTGTCCTTGAGCTTGATCAGCGCAATGTCGTGGTCGAAGCCGGCGCCGTGCGCGTAGCCTTCGTGTATGAAGACGGCCTCGGCCCGGGCCTGGGTGTAGTGGCGCGACCGTCTGTTCAGGGTCCCCATTCTGATGTCGAGGGCGGGGGCGTCCTCTCTCTTCTCGTAGACGGCGTGCGCGGCCGTCAGCACCCACTTGTCGGACAGGAGCGCGCCCGCGGCTATGCCCTCGCCGGCCAGCAGGACTTGCCACGGGAAGTCGCCGGGCTTGGCGGCTTGGCCTCCGTAGATGCGGCCTCCGGTAGCGCGGGCTGACAGGCCGCACACTGGGGGGAGCAGATAGAGCCTTTGCAGAACCCTGCGCGGTGGTGGCTCCGCATCGCGCACCCCGGGGGTCGGCGCGTGTCCCCTAGCGAGACCGCGGGAGGCCGTGCGGAGCAGACACCTGGGGAGGCCTCGTGGCATTTCTTAGCTCCTCGGGGTGCCGTGAGGGGGCGTTCACTTCTAGAAACCACTGTTGCCCTACACGACGTGGCTTTCCACAATGTGGCTTTCCACGACGGGGGTACCTAAGGCCAGGAGGACTCGCCTGGGCTGGGCACTGGGCGAGGGGCAGCCTTTCCGTGACCTCTGTCCTCCGTGTACAGGGGCGTTACGTGCAGGTCTGTGAGCAGAAGCTAAGGTCGCTGCCACAGGACTGGCCCAGTACCTTCAGGGCTGAACAGTTACGTTTTAAAGATGAGAACGTGGCGCTTAGGAGCCCGGGCCCTTCCAGTTCAGAAACTCCTCGGGCTCGTGACCCTCCCCAGCTGCGTGTGACTGTCCGCTGCTCCCTCTACGGGGCAGATGCGTCTTGTGGCGGACGCGGGCATTAGTGTACGAATGTTGTGTCAGCGAAAGTACAGGTTAAAAGCAAATTAAGCCAAACAACACAAGGGTAATGAACACATTACTCCCTTTCTGACTTTTTTTTTCAATAGCGCTACTCAAGTCTATCTTCGGAGCGAGCCAATTCTGCTTAAAAAAATTTTAAGTACTATTAAAAGGCAAACTGCATTAATGTTTAAAAACCAGATGTCATTGACAACAATTGCTTAGGGAAATAATGAAGTTATTAGCTCCGGGTTTTAATAGCATTTTCACGGAGAAGGGGAGGACCTCGGTAGAGGAGCTCATGTTTATAAATGTACAAATGGCTCAAGATAATTTAAAAAATCATTTAGTTTTTTATGTTTGCCTCGTTGGAAGGTCAGAAATAACCCAGTGACTGATGCAGTCAGCACCTAGCAAGTCTGCGCGCGGAAAGGGGTGATGAGAACATAGTACCTGCCGAGCATCACTTGGCGCGAGAGCCCCGTGCCGCCGGGACATTTGTGCCTAGCGCAGCTAAAGCTCCTCATTGTCTCCTGCCCACTTTTACTTTCCATCAATTACCAATCTCTAGTATGAATGGGTCCATTACCAGGCTCGCAGGCGGGGAGTGATTTTTCTCCTTTGGAGCTCGTCCAGAATCCATCAGCCGCACACACGTATTTACCTGCAAATCATTGGAAAAGCAAAAATGTTTAACTGTATGCATGAGGGGCTTGTCATCCGCCGAAGACCCCCCTTGAAAAATGTTGATTCTCGAGCTTCCGTGGGAAATAGGTGTCTGAACTAACCATTTTACATGATTTCATAAACAGGAGGTCTCTGCATTACCATGTTTGCTTGCAAAGTGGAAACCTTTTAGATGTGTAACTTGAATATGTATCAAGATCTCAAGTGCTTAATGATAAGGTTTTGACTTGTTAAATTAAACCATTTGGAATATATTGTGTGTTTGTAGTAGTCATTTACTAGATAAGATCTGTTTTCAGATTCTTGCAAATTGACATTAAAGTCACTTCAGCTGCAATATTTCACTTAGCAGGTGGGAGAAGTGCCTTTTAATCTGCTGTCTAGCCTGAGCCAAAAATGTTGCTTAAAGCTCATCCTCGGATCGCGAGGGCCGAGGTCCCCGAGTGGCCGCCGCGCCCCGGGGCACGCTGCTCGCTCACCGTCGCCGGCGCGCATGGCGTAGAAGGTCTCGTTGCAGCGGTACTGGATCGCGGCCCGGTACGTGGTCACCTCGGGGCCCGTGACGTACTCCACGCGGCCGCTGGGCAGGTCCTCGGGAGGGCCGCAGTCGACAACTGGCAAACATGGGAGGCGGGAGTCAGCGTGTACTTTGAAGACAGGCTCCTGGGAGAGGAGACAGGGGCAGGAGGCCCGCCGGGGTGACGGCAAAACGGCAAAGCGTCCTTCCCGAGCCTGCTTCTGGCTGAAGGGCTAGGTGGAGGGCACGTTTCTGGGGGAGACAGGTGTGATGTCTTGGCTGAAGGAGGGGGCTTTGAAACGACTTCATCGCACCCTCCCTCAGACATGGGGTCCTGGAGCCAAACGGAGAAGTCTGGCCCGGCCCGCCGCGCCCACACCACCCGGTTTCCTCGTGAAGCGGTACCGAGTGTGCGGTCAGCCGGCCTTAAAGGCGGGAGCGGCACAAAGGCGGGGGCTGGGTCCTTGTCACGAGACCCGGCAGCCGTAATACCGTGAATGTGACCTGGAGTGCACACTTGCGGGCACGTTACTAGTGAGAAGCAACCACTTAGTCGTCACGTCACGGTTCTGGCCTCGGGACGTCTGGGTGGCCGGTGGTGCCGATGGCGGTGGGTAAGGCCTGGAAGTCAGTAGCTGCGCCTGGCTCTGGGCCAAGTGCTCTGCTACGCTGATGCTCACTGCCCCGATGGCATCCCGCCATTCTATAGAGGAACCCCGTAAAAATGACAAAATTGGGGTGGAGACCCAGACCTGACTCCAGTGCACCCTTCAGCTCTTACTGGTGTTGAAACTAACACGGCAGTCTGGTTAGCGGGAATACAATTTTTTGACATGAAAATTCCCTAGGAATTCTGCAGAAATCCGTGCGCAGGATACACATCCAGGGCTGTTCACTAGAGCAGTGCTCAGAGTGAAAAAGTGGAACAGGGCCAGTGACGGCAGACGTCGCGCGGGCACTAACGGGACGCGTGGCCCTGTTACTCCCGGCCGGACGTGCGGGAGGAAGCGCACTCGGGCGCCCCTGTTCCCTGTGCTTCATGGGTGTTTTCATACTTAGAACAGTGCTTTTAAAGATCACTTTTCTAAAGCAAATACCTTTCCTAGTACATTGGTTCCATTTTAGCCCCTTTAGGAGTGGGGTGAGGGCCTCCCTGGTGGCACAGGGTCAAGCTATCACCGGCCACTGCGGCCTGAGTTCCATCCCCTGCCGGCCAGGGAGCTACCCCCATGGCGCGGCAGACCCCTCCTGTCTCCCCGCTGCTCCCCTCAGCAGTGGATTTCAGTGGATTCACCTGTTCTGCTCCCCGCTCTGTCTCTGGGGACTCTTCTCACCTCGCACCTCTGGCCTACACCCCAGCTCTTGTATGCATAAATAAATATAAAAAACAAGTGGGGTGAGAGGCTGGGGAAGAAAAGCGGTTTTGTGTCAAGCCCTGATAAATCATGGAAAAGAGATCAGAAGAAGCGACAGAGGCAGCGGCAGCTGCAGAGGCAGCGAAGGGGCTGGTGGCGCAAGCGTACTGCTGCACTCTGGCATCGGCTGGTCCCAAGATCCATCTTTCCGGCAGACGGCCACAAATGATTTCAGGGGCAACTGACCCTAGAGAGGAAGGAGACGATTAATCTCCCTGTTTGCACCAGAAAGTCACTCCCCAAAACTGCTCCACAGTAGTTCCTCAGGCTCCCAAGGTCACCCACGTGACCACCTGCTGGTCACGTCACGTCTGCTCACCTCAACACACACTGGCGTCTCAGGGGGGCCGAGTGCCTTCCCAGCCACTCTGGGTGCGTTCTTTGCTCCCCACTTTAATCCAGTCTCACCAGTCCCTGTGGGTGCCACCCTGGCCCCCATCCCTCTCTATAAGTGGCCCAGGGTGCCAGTTAAAGTTTGGGGGGCAGGGGCCTCCCTGGTGGCGCAAGGGGTCAAGCACCACACTATGAAGCAAAGCGCAGCCTCTGCAGCACGAGTTCAATCCCTGGCCGGCCAGGGAGCAACCCACATGGCGCAGCAGACCTCTCCTGTCTCCCCGCTGCTCCCCTCAGCAATGTATTTCATCAGTCTGCCTGTTCTGTTCCCCACTCTCTCTGCGGACTCCTCTCACCCCTGAACCTCTGGCCTGTACCCCAGTTCTCACATGCATAAATAAATCTTTAAAAAAAAGTTTGGGGGGCAAAAGGGGTGTCAGCTTGGTCAGATACAGAACAGATGTGTCTGGATTTCTCTGCCCTGTAGCCACTAGAAACAGCAGGTTTGGAGTGCGAGGCGCTGTGGCAAGAGCTCCCGCCCCTTCCCGAGAAGTCTGCAAGGTGGAGAAAGTGTCACTTTTTTCCCTCTCGGTCCCGCCCCTCGCAGGACCGGGCTGCAGAGCTGATCATCTCAGTGTTATTACTTTCTGCCACTGGGATTCGGTGACAATTTTAAAGAACACAAAGGAGATGTGTTCATCTACCTGTGCCTCTAAAGCAACGCACTAAGCATTTTTTAAAATTATCCCCCACGCCCTTAGCAGCGGCCACTATTTACAACTTTGCAGAATGTCCTGTTTCCAGCGCCCTTTCCTTCTGTGCGGGCCCAGGAGTCGTTTCCTGCAAAGGCTTTGCCGGGCCCGGGGAACGGCCTCTGGGGCCATCAGAGCCGCGGAGCGAGGACTGCGACGTGGGCCTCGCCTGGTCGCAGCCACGTGGACGGCCGCGGCCCTAGGCGGGGCGGGCAAGGGGCTTATTGCACCCGCAGCTTGCAGAGCCAGCTCTGGGCGCGGAGGGCAGCAGGCTTCCTAAGCATGAACACTCCCCGTGGCCCCTCTTCTCAGCACGCTTAGTTCTTTGCTGCCTGCTGACGACAGCCATTTCCCCCTCCTCTCCCACGCGCGGATCTAAACCTGCCCGTGTCCACCCCGCCCGGGCGCGCCTCACCTGCAGCAGCTCGTAGCCCGGCTCGCAGGCCACGGAGACGCGGTCCCGCAGCACGTAGGCGGCCTGCACCGGCGAGATGCGGCCGTGCGGTGGCGCCACGGGATCAGGGCAGGGCCGAGCTGCGGGAGGGGAAGAGCCGGGTGAGCTGGGTCTGGATGCAGCAACCCGAGGTGCTTATCAGCGAGACCGGGGGTGGAAGGGACACCCCGGGGAGCAGGGGCCGTAGACTGAAAACCGAGCGCCACACTAAACTCTGCGTGGCTCCGTGTACGGATCGGGCACTGTGGCCCGGCTTGGGCCACGGCAGGTCAGGACAGACACACATCGGGTGGGACAGTCCCCCGTGGAGGCCTCCTCCCTGCGGGGAAGCTTCCAGCGCTGCTGACAGCCAGAAGGGGAGGAAGAGCAGGGCGGCTTCCACTGCAGGGCTGGACCCCCAGCTGCTGCCCGGCCGAGAGGGGTGAGGAGGGGCTGCACCCTCGGGGTGGGAGGATGAAGGCCCGGCCTCAGCTAAGTGCTCAGGACCAGAAGCCACAGGGCCTCCCCGGTGGGGCAAGGGTTAAGTCTCAGCCCTGTGCAGCTCTCTGCAGCCACGAGCTCGAGTTCAATTCCCAGCCAGCCATTTGGGAACTACCCACATGGCGCGCAGACCTCTCCTGCCGCCCGCTGCTCCCCTCAGCGGTGTACTTCGGTCAGTCTGCCTGTTCTGCTCCCCGCTCTGGCTCTGGGGAGTCCTCTCACCCCCCGCACCTCTCGTAGGCAGAAGTAAATAAATCTTTAAAAAAAAAAGTCTCAGCACTATGAAGCTGTCCGCAGCCACTGCAGCACCAGCTCAAACCCCAGCCAGGGAGCTGCCCACATGGCATGGCAGACCCCTCCTGTCTCCCCGCTGCTCCCCTCGGCAGTGGATTTCAGTCAGTCTGCCTGTTCTGCTCCCCACTCTGTCTCTGGGGACTCCTCTCACCCCCTGCACCTCTGGTCCACACCCCAGTTCTTGTATGCAAAAATAAAGAAATCTTTTTAAAAAAAAAAAAAAAAAAAAAGAAAACGCCCGCAGGAAAGCACCCAGCTCTCTCCGGCTTCGTTTCCTTAGGAAGCGCCCGTGCAGCATGAACCTCAAGAAGCAAACGCGTGCGTCGCTCCGCTCGCCTCACCCGGTCCCTCCCTGGCCCCCCAGGCCTGGCCCAGAAAGCGTGTCCCCCTACAGAGACTGTCCTGCCGCCACCGCTGGGGGGACAAGGCTCGGCTCCCCGCGGGACCGGGGCCACCTCCCACCTGTGCTGCTGTAGCGGATCCTCCAGCCCGTGTGGTCCCCCGAGTCGTCGGTGACGAAGGTGACAGTCACGGCGTGGCTCTTGGTCTCGATCCTGCGCGGCAGCGTGTTCCCGCACAACGGGCCCCATTCCTCTTTGTCTGTTTGGATCTGAAAGCAGAGTATCCCCTGTCACCCCAGGACCTGCGGGGGCCAGGAGAGGCAGGGCCCCCAAGACGGACCTTGAGGGAGTCGTAGGGGCACTGGGTGTCGGGGTGCGCCTCCACATCAAAGGACTCCACGAAGTCCAGGGTGATGCTGAAGCCCTCCTCCAGGCGGATGCTGTAGGTGCAGCGGGAGAGCTTGGGGTACGGCCGTGGGTATTCGGGGCTGCTGAGCACCCCAGACCTGCCAGTGAAGACCTGGCCAGAGCACAGGGCTGGGAAGGGGGGGGCAGGGAGTGAGCCCACAGGCACCTCTAGAGACCAGACCCCCCACACACACACACTGGCTGTGGGACAGCTAGAGAAGGGACTCTGGCTTCTGGCTGTAACTGCAACAGGCAGCACTTGCGGGCCCCCCATGTGTACCCCCCCAGAGAGACTGGGGCCCTAAGCTGAGGCTCCCAGATGGGGGAGTCCTGGGCCAGAGTCACAAGCCTGGGGTGGAAGTAGTGAGAACGATTAGACTCTGCCAAGCACGAGGACCCTGGAAAGGGGTGCTCTTTGTACCCCAGGAATTTAGGTGAGGAACGAGGGATCTCCTTGAGCTGACGGCCTCTCACTGCCCCCATCCCGGCAACTGCCAAGTTCATAGGCTGTGGGGCTCCCCCCCGCAGCCCGGGCCTCCCGGGGCGCCGCCTGGCAGCAGAGGCCAGGCAGGTGGATGCTGTTCACACACGGCGCCCTCGTCCTGCCCGGAACAGCAGCTTCCGCTTCCCAGGAACGTCTGCATCACCCATGGGGGTCCCGCCCGCCCCCCAGGCCATGGGGTGGGGGCGGGCCTCGGAGCTGGAGGAGTCTGGGAAGGGAGGGTCCCTGCGCTGCCTTCACCTTCCTTCCCCGCAGCAGCTCCCCGGGGAGCAAGGGAAGGAGCCGGCCCTGAGGGGCCGGCACACAGCCCAGGGCCCCCTGCTCTGCGCTGGGGGAGGGGCCCAGGGGACCCTCTGAACTGAGGGTGGGCCAAGGATGCTCTGCCTCGGCCCCTGGGGACCTGGGGCATGTGGGGCCTCGAGAGAGGCCAGAGCCCCAGCAGGAGCCGGGCAGGCCCGGCCGTGGAGGGCAGGGGAGGGGAGGCGCGGGCCCCCCACCCTTCCCGCCCTCCCAGAGAGAAGCAGCAGCAGGTGGGGTGGAGCCAGTTTATTGTTGGGTCCAGGTGGGAGGGGGGGCAGCGGCTCTGTGGCTTCCACCTGCTGGGCAGCCCCCCCGGGAGGGCAGGTTAGGGGTGCTCCTCTGAAAGAGAACAGAGACAGAGACGGACAGGGGTGGGGAGACACAGGCAGGGTGTGGGGTGAGGAGGCAGGGCCGGCAGGGGGGTTGGCTGGGGCTGCCCACGTCTACCCCAGCACCCGCGGGTTGCCCGTCCAGGTGCCGGCAGGATGGGGTGATGGGAAGCGGGGGTGTCCAGGAAAGTTGGCCAGCGGGGTGGCCTCACTGGGAACGGGTGACTGAGTGTGCCCCGCCTGCACTCGGAATGTTGGAAAGTTTTGGGGAGACGGGTCCAGTTCCCCCCCCACCCCCGCAGCCCCGGGAAGGAGGGAGGAGGCCGCAGGCCCCTGAGCCCAGACACAGGGGTGGGGGAGGGAGTAGTAAGTGGATGAACTGGGGGGGCTGAGGGGGGCGGGGGGGTGCCGCTGGAGGAGGCGGTGGCAGTTCAGAGAAGGGGCAGCCAGTACCGGCCCAGCACCCCGAGGCCGGCGGCCCCCGCAGCCCCTGGGCAGAGCCGCTGGAGCCGCGGGCCAGGGCCGGGCGCGCCCTCACCTGAGCAGGTGCGCCGGTCCCGCTGCAGCGCGTAGCCCGCGCGGCAGGAGCAGTAGAAGCCGCCCAGGTGGTTGTGGCAGTGGTGGTCGCAGGGCGGCGTCCCCCCGGGGGGCTGCAGACACTCGTCCACGTCTGGGGGCGGCGGGCCGTGAGCGGGGCAGCTGCGGCCCGGGGCTCCCGCCTGGCCCCGCGGGGCTGGGCCGCCTCCCCGCGGCGCCTCCTCTCAAACCCACTTCAGCTCCCGGGCCTGCGGGCCGCCGGGCACCTGGACCCGGGGCCGGGCCCCCGAGCCTGGCTGTGGCCCCCCAGGAGCAGGGGAGGTTGAGCCGCTCGTCAAGGTCCCAGCGCAGGCCCCGGGCCCGGGCCCCAGAAACCAGGCAGACGGGACCGGCCGCTCCCACTGGGGCTTCGCCTCAGGCCGCGGCCCTCGGGCTTGCTGACCACTCAGGCTGGCCCCGGCCTCGCCCGCAGCTCTGCCCTGACTTGGGCCCGGTGGGGGGAGGCCGGGGAGGGGCCGGCCTGGGACCTGCCCCACAGCTGCGGCCTATCTCGGCCCACTCAGGCCCCGGCTCCCCCTCCGGCCCGGCTCCCCCTCCGGCCCGGCTCACCCTCGGCGGCGTAGAAAGCCTCAAAGCCCGAGAAGGGCTTCTCGTTGGAGTAGTCGGAGCGGAAGGTGACGTCCAGGCTGGAGCCCGGGGAGTAGAAGCTGTCGTTGCCCGGCGCGCGCTCCGTGTCCGTGGTCTCCCGCCCGCACAGCGTGGCCAGCAGCCTGGTCCCTGCGCTCAGCTGTGGGGGGGGGGGTCACGGGAGGGAAGACAAGGCGCCCCCCAGGCCTGCCCGCCCGCCTGGCCTTGGCTAGACTCTGCTCCCAGGGGTTCCTGTCCCTCGGCCCTGGCAGAGCCTTGGGGACCCCCCCAGCCCGAGAGCAGGCCCCGCCGCCCCTGCCCACCAGCACCTTGACAAAGTCGTACTCGCAGCGGTAGGAAGGCTCCAGGTGGAAGTGGGTGAAGTACAGGCGCAGGCGGTAGCCGGGGGGTGCCGTCAGGGCCCAGCGCTTCTCCTGGTTGTTGGGGTACTCCCCTGGAAAGCCGGGGGATGCCAGGCGCCCAAACACAGGCTCAGGCCACTTGGGGTCTTGGAGTGCCGCCGAGAAGCCCCACAGCAGGCCCAGGAGGATCAGCAGCCTGAGGGCCGTGCAGGGGGGCAGGTGAGGGCCTGGGGGCCTGTTCCCACCTCTCACCCCTGCGGGGGAGGTGTAGGGGGCTCCCACCCACCTCATGATGTGCCCCTCGTAGGCCAGGACTGATCTGGAGCTCCACACCGGCTCACCTTTGATCTGTTTGTCCAAGGCCTGGCCCGCCCCCAGCCTCCCCGCCCCTCGTTTCCAGGCAGAGAGGACTGGACTTTCCGGGAACCCGAGCCTGACCTGGGTGACAGGCAGCCCTGGGAGCAAACCTGGTGCTGCCCATCGGCCTTGCCCTCGCTCACCGCGACATGATCAGCGGCGGCTTCCAGGAGGAGGGGAGGAGAGCAGTGTCTGCTCCAGCCCCCACCCCCACCCCAACCTGCTCAGATGAAAAGGGGAATTTTAAAAAACAAACCAGGGGCCCCCCTGGTGGTGCAAGGGGCAGCCTCTGCAGCATGAGTTCGATCCCCGGGCCGGCCAGGGAGCTGCCCACATGGCGCAGCAGACCCCTCCTGTCTCGCCCGCTGCTCCCCTCGGCAGTGGATTTCGTCAGTCTGCCTGTTCTGCTCCCCACTCTGTCTCTGGTGGATTCTCTCGCACCCCCCCCCCGCATCTCTTGTAGGCATAGATCCATCTCACCCCACTCCCGCTTGCACCCCAGCTCTTGTATCATAAATAAATAGATCTTAAAAAAAAAAAAAGAGCCGCAGTCCGTGAGGCTGGGCATTCGGGCGAGCCGGGTGAGCAGACGGGCCTGCGGGAGAGCCGCGGGAGCATCCCCCAGTGGCGGTGGAATCGGGAGTCAGGAATCAGCTTGGGAACTGGTGGCGCCAATATTTTCTGGAAGCATTCAAGAAATTAGCCGTGGCTCATCGGCCACCCCCGCGCCAGCAGGAGCATGGGGACTTCCTCTCGGAGCAGCGAGGACTGAGATGTGGAGCGCCCCGGGCCTCCCTGGCTGAGAGGGGCCCACGTGCTGGGTGTGGAAAGCCCTGTCCTCCCGGACCCCGGTCCTAGGATCTGGGAACCACCTGGGCTTCTCCCTCTCCTGGGAAGTGCACTCAGCCCGGAGGAAAGACCCAACGCACTGACTTTGAAGTTTCCACAAGCAAATGGCGTCACGTCACGCACAGCGGAAGTCAATTGACAGACCCGTTAGCTGGGTTGTCCCCACCCCACATGTGCGCAGAACGTGCGGGAAAACCTCAACCGCCAGAAAGGAACAAACAAGCAAAACGAGGGCCTCCCTGGTGGGGATGGAGGATAAGACTCAAAAAACCCAAAAAACTGGAAGGGAGACGCAAGGTCAAGAGCCTGACTCCCCCAGGCCGTAGGGGCGGGAGGGGACAGTGTAATCCATTAACCCAGCTATAGAGACCAAGACCCTGAGGCATCCACGCCCAGAGGAGGAGGCGCCACACCTCCTGTCAGATGCTGTGGGGAGGGTCAGGGGCACAGACCATCCACCACAAAGATGAGCCCCTCCTGGAGCTGGTACCACCTCACGCAGCCCCCACAACGGGGCAGCACTCCGTCTGCCCACCTGGGCCTATGCAGGCGCCTCTTTTCACCAACTCTCCCTCCCCAGGGCAGCCGTCCCCTGCCTGCCCGTGACCTCTGCCTGCCGGGGCTTCTCCTCACCGACCTCCCTCAGCGGAGGCGGCTCTCCTCAAGGCCCCCCCTGCGACCACGCAGGCCTCGCAGCCAACCTGTCCCTTTCGGGGCAGCTCTTCCTGCCCGCTGGTGTCTATGCAAGTCTCCTTCATTCTTCTGCCCCTTCCCCTCATAAACCTTTTCTGTAAATATCACGACCGTCTCTGTCTCGTGGAGAAACTCCCCCGGGAAACTCGCCGCGTGTCGCTGAAAAGGGAGCTCGGGTGATGTTAGGGGGAAGGATGTCCTGAGCTAATCCCATGCAGGCCTCGTGGACCCCACCCCCACCCCAGACCAAAGCCATCAGGACATTGGGAAAGACAATCCCGTCACCACCCAAGGGAAGGTGGCTGGGACCTGAGGGTGGAGTTCAGCAGCCAGGGTTGGTATAAAAACCAAACACGTGGGCCTTGGGGGGCTCGCGCTCTCGCTCGCCCCCTGGCTTCCCGGCTCCCGGCTGGTGGCCAGCTCTCAGCGCCATTTGGGATTCCAGATCGGCGGGTCGGGTAGGATGCATTTAAGACTTTGTCTCCCGCTTTTCTCCCTGAGCTGTCCATTTCCTCACTTGCCCTTCCCTGGTCAATAAACCTTTTATGAACCTTTCGTGTGTGCCCGCAGTGGAGGAGTGAGAAGTCCTTGTAAGCGCATGGGGGAGGACCCACAGTCAGGCACCCCGTTTTGTATCAGGGCTGCCCTATAACAGTTACACATTTCCCAGAGTGACCCCAAGGACCCCGCGCTCCAAACCCAGACCCCAAAAGCCCCATAAGTGCACAAGTGGTTGAGCACAGCACTGTGAGGCTGTCTGCAGCCACTGCAGCACGAGTTCGATCCCCAGCCAGGGAGCTACCCACACGCGCAGCAGACCTCTCCTGTCTCCCCGCTGCTCCCTCAGCAGTGTGTTTCAGTCAGTCTGCCTGTTCTGCTCCCCACTCTGTCTCTGGTGAATGCTCTCACCCTCCCGCACCTCTTGCCTGTACCCCAGTTTTTTTTTTAATTTAATTTATACAAGAGCTGATTAGTCAAATAAGACAATCCTAAATCCTATGTCAAAGACTGAATAACAGGAATTTCGGAAAAGATAACAAAGAAGACAAGAAATTATCAACGAGATAAGGCAAAGAGCTTTCCTAGAACTGAAGATGATTTTATTGATTGAAAGTCTCCCCAGGTTAGGAACAATAAATGAAAGTGGACTTTCATGCCTGGGATTTCAAAACACTGTGGAGAGCAGGATTTCCACACAGCTCGGCTGCCCGCTCTCTGTTTCTTTCTCTTTTTCCTAATAGACCCATTTTCTTAAAAGGTAAAAACAAAACAAAAAACACGGGGGGGGGGGAAAGTTGAGGTTCTACAGGTTGAGCAGGAAGGGGGAGGGGGTGGTGGAGAGCAGACAGAGGAAATCACATGCCAAGGGGCAGGAAAAGAATTATTTTGGAACCCTCCAGAGAACACTGGAAACTAGAAGTCACCTCTGGGGTGGCGAGAGTGTCCGCTGACTCCCTCCTTGGGGTCTTCACGCCCCTGCCCCTGGGGGTGGTCGTCTGCCGCAGGGAGTGAGGCTGCTAGGAAAGGTGTGGCTGAAATGGTGTTACCCTGCTTGGGTCAGAACAGAAGATACTGTGTCCCCCACCAGCCCCCATCCTACAGCCCCACCCTCCCCCCCTGGCTCTCTCTGCCCGCTCACTCTGGGGGAGCCAGCCAGCGGCCATGTTGTGGGGACACTCAATGGCCCTGTGGGGAGGCCCAGAGGGGGAGGGAGTGAGGCCAGTGCAGTTTGCTTGTCAAGGAGTGAACTTCTTGGAGGCTGATCCTTCAGCTCCAGGGAAGGCTTCAGGGTATCAGGAGCCGGGAGCAGTCCTGTAAATAACACAGCTGAACCAACCAGCTAAACCACTCCCACATTCCTGTCCTGCTGAAAGACCGGCTGTTGTTGTTTTAATCTACTGTTGCTCTTAAAGCTATACTAGATAACCAGTCAGAATGGAAAAAGGCAAATCTCAAAATGCCGAAGGATTATTTCAACATGCAGATTCTGGACCCACCCATGAAGCAAGAGGGTGGAATGAAGATATTTTCATGCATGGCAGATTTAAAAATCTACAGGGCCTCCCTGGTGGCGCTAGGGGTTCAGCTGCAGCCTATGACGCTATCCACAGCCACTGCACCCAGTTTGATCCCCAGCCAGGGAGCTACCCACACGGTGCAGCAGACCTCTCCTGTCTCCCCGCTGCTCCCCTCAGCAGTGGATTTCAGTCAGTCTGCCTGTTCTGCTCCCCACTCTATCTCTGGTGAGTCCTCTTGTTAGGGGGAAAGGATGTCCTGAGCTAATCCCATGCAGGCTTTGTGGACCCCACCCCCACTCCAGACCAAGGCCATCAAGACCTTGGGAAAGATGAATCCCATCACCACCAAAGGGAGGGTGGCTGGGACCTGAGGGTGGAGTTAAGCAGTCAGGTTGGATATAAAAACCAAACACGTGGGGCTTGGGCTGGCTCGCTGTCGCTCGCCTCCTGGCTACACAGCTCCTGGCTGGCGGCCAGCTCTCAGAGCCCCATTTTGGGATTCCTGATCGGCGGATCGGGTAGGACTCATTTAAAACTTTGTCTCCCACTTTTGTCCCAGAGCTGTACATTTCCTCATTTCCCCTTCCCTTGTCAATAAACCTTTTATGAACCTTTCGCGTGTGCCTGCAGTAGAGCATTGATAAGTCCTTTTAAGCGCGCGGGTGAGGACCCACAGTCAGGCACCCCGTTTTGTATTGGGGTTGTTCTACAACACTCTCACACCACCGCCTCCGGCCTGTACCCCAGTTCTTGCATGCATAAATAAAAAAAAATCTTAAATGGACATCCCTCGACCCCCCCTTTTCAGAAAACTGCTATAGGATATGCTCCATCAAAACAAGGGAGTAAACCAAGAAATTGGAAATGGGGGGGTGCAAGAGGCAAGACTTCCAATGGGGAGTTGCATTTGGCGTCACCCAAAGACTCTGGACAGATCCTCCAGGAAGATGAAAATGACAGAAACCTGCTGGGTCCAAAGAATGTTTTTCTTTCATTTTCTTCCCTCAAAATGAAATTTTTTTCAGTAATTTTCATAGGTAAAACGTATATACATCATGACACAAATCACTTAAAGAAATGTACATTATGAATTAGGTGTAATAGTGTATACAGTGTGTACAGCATATATAACAAGGATATGTATTTCCTGTTCCTGAATATTCCTTTAAATACAGTCATGAATGAATTATAAATGATAATGCGGACAAGTCAATCCTAGGCTCTCATCATTAAGAATTAATTAGCATATTGCCCACCCACACCCGCGTGAAGCGTGTTTAGTCAAAAAATCTTTAGAGCTTTAGAGACGTGGCAAAAAGTTTGGGACTAAATTAATGATACATTTATTGAAAATTATGCAAAACAAAATCAAAACCAACACCAACAAAATCCAAAGACCTTCTGGGAAAACAAGAAGCTGTGCAGGAGGTAAAAAGTCCTAGTTGACACGAGGGGCATTTACGTGGGCGTTAGAATGTAGACGCTGAGTCCTGAGCTCGCCCGGATTAGGTGCCGTTGTGGGGAGAGCCTGGTGGGGCCAGGGAAAGCGCTGCGCCCCGTCCTTCCTAGTGAAAATCTCGAACAGTTGAGACGTAACCAGTAACCAGCATGTTACGCAGAGACATGAAGGCAAATACCAAAGTAACCAGCTCACAGAGCTAAGCGAGGGTGCCCGTGGAGAAGGCGGCACACTGGCGGGCAGCCAGGCCTCTCCCGACTCTCCACAGGGAGCCGAGTCTAGGCCAGGGCAGGGCTGACGAACATCCAATTGACTTTATCCCCCAGGCCACCAGTCGGGCCGTTTGTGGCCTTCTCCAACATTTCTGGGGCTTTGGGGGCTGCACAGCAAACTGCCTACTTCTGCTTCAGGCAGTCACTACATATCTACACCGTGTCCACCCAGATGTGGGGTTCAGTGCGGGTCCCTCATGCCTCTCCTTCCAGGCATGTGTGTGCGCGCAGATGTGACTAATAAAGTTGGGAAGCGGAGGGATTTACATCCCAGGCAACCCCACGTCCAGGCGAGGCGTCCATTCCTCAAGTGGTGGCATCTCTGTGGCCTGGACACGCCTCTCCCCAGGGAGCAAGCCCTGCCTGACACGCTATAAGCGCCTCTGCTCCCCTTTGAGAGATGGGGTGGGAGTAGGGGCATGTGGAGACCTCAGGGCCACAGGGCTAAGAGGAGGTGGGATTAAGATGTGGGCCCAGGCCTGAGCTCTCAGAGCCGGGACCCAGGACCGCCCCCTGCCAACAGCGCCCTCTGGGTGACCCTGGGGATGCAGCTCCCTAGAAGGCGGTCAGTGAGATGGGCTGCTGGGAGGAAGGGCCCGAAGAGAGGGAGCCCCATGGCTCCCATTGGGCTGGGTAGAGCAGCTCACAGGTCAGCCTGCTTGGCTGTCGCCTGAGCCTGGGACGGGGGGTGCAGGTAACTGACCCTTTCCGCAAGGGCGAAGGCAGAACAGGGCTCCACCTGTCCGTCCAGTTTCCCTTTGACCCAGGCCCCCTGGGAGGGGGAGACCCTGGGGCCCCAAGCCTACACTTAAACTTTCCTGGCGATCCAGGCAGAGGGGGGAGGTGGCCATTGGGTAAGGGGGGGTGGGAGGGTGTGCTAGCACCCTCCTCCCAAGCTGGGGCCACTCCCTTAATGTCCCTCCTTGCCCCGATTCTCCCACCTGCCAACTCATCCTCCGGCTGTGTCCCTGGCCCTGCCCGAGGTGGGGAGTGACTGGGGAGGCCCGCTTTTCCTGTGGACCCCCAGGAATGGGCTCCCGTCCCTTGCCCTACCCTGAATCCGGCTCAGGCAGCTCTTCTCCCCCAAGGGAGCCGGCCTGGCAGGCAAGAGGGCCAAGGCGCCCGGGGCGCGGCGCTTCAGCACCTTGGAGAGGGGACAGTCCTGGAGAGGCGGGGCCCCTCTCGCTGTCTAGTCCTCTCCCTGGGGAGCTTCCCCAGAGGACACGCCCCAGGGGGCTGGCAGGATTCCAGCCCAGTCCCAGGTCCTGATGTGTTTAAATTGGCCCAAGTGCCCGGACCCCAACCCCAACCCAGCCAGGGCAGCTGACAGGATCGTGGGTGACCCAGGTTCTTCCACGGACACTGGGGGGCAGTCCCAGGGGAAGGCAGTCCCTGACCCGCAGCCCCGTCCCAACAACCAGGGAAGCAATGACTAAGGCAGCCGCGTACAGACTTGGGGCCTGCGTGACAGCTGTGCCCGCGGGGGCCAGGGGACGAGGGGCTGCCCAGGTTGGCAGGGCCTGTCCCGCCCGCTAGACACTCGTGGCCAGACCCCAGGGCGGCCCAGAGCCTGGCACTCAGGACTCCCACCTGTGGCTGAAGCCCATTCAAGGTCGGGGGACACACGGTTCAGAATTTTGTTATAAATACACGTGTTTGGTGCGTGAGGGGCAACAGAAGGCGGAGACGGCGCTGCACGCGGCTGGTATAGGTTGAGGTTGAATGCCACAGAGAAAGACAGACAGACAGACAGTCGGCCCTGCAGGGTAGGCTGGGCAGCGTTTTGGGGCCTGTGACTCGTGGTTGGTGGGTGAGCCGTGGGGTGGGGTCTTGTCCAGGGCTCGTGGGGCCCAGGTGCCCTGGAGGCTCCCTGGCCTGAGGTCCTGGGTGGCGTCGGCGGCACCCCTGGGTCTCAGCTCACATCATTCAGGGCCTGGCAGGACAGGAAGGCTAGTCAGGAGGCTGCTGGGTGGTGCGGAGCCCAGGTGGCGCTCTGGGAGCCCTGGTTCCCCCCTTGGGCCGCAGGGCACCTCACCTTGCGGGCAAACTCAGGCAGGACGAAAGCCGCTCGGTGGACGTCGGAGTTGTAGTATCTCAACTGCATCTGTTCCACCTGCTTCTGTGTCAGCTGCTGCACGGGCTCCTGGAAGTTGGTGCTCTGGGAACGTGGTGGGGATTCATCAGGGGGGAGTTCCCTGTGCCCGCTGGCCCCTTTGGGTGCCCAGGGCAGCCCCCAGCTCACCGGGTTTTTGCTGCAGAGCATGAAGCCGATCTGGCCGCTGGGGTAGGTGGGGATGGTGCAGTAGGCGTAGCCCACCACGGGGAAGAGCGACCGGCAGAACTGCCGCATCTCCTTGATGAGGTCCAGGTGCAGCCACTGACACTCCCCTGGGGGGGGGGGTTGGTGTCAGCACCGCAGGCTGGCACTACCCTGCCGCTGCCCGCCTGCCCGGCAGCTACTCACCCTGGCAGCAGAGGATTCCGTCCTCCTTGAGTGCCGTCTTCATGAGCTGGTAGTAGGACTCCTTGAAGAGGCTCTCAGCAGGACCTGCGGGAGGGAGGGGCAGGGACGATGGGCACACCCTGGCGAGACCCCCTGAGCCTGGCCCTCTCGTCACCCCCACAGCTGCCCAAGGCAGAGCAGGATTTGAACCCAGGTCTGTGGAATTCAGAAAGCAACCATGAGGACGGTGCTATCGTGGGAGCTGAGGGCGCTGCCCTGATGCTCGGAGTCAAGAGCAGAGACGAGGCCGAGGCTGAAGAGGAAGCGGGGCCAGGTGCGAGCCTGCTGTCCTCCCACAGGCCACCTGCGGACCCTGGGCAGGGCCTGGCCCCCTCCTGCTGAGCCCTGTTTGAGGAGGGAGGTGACAAGTGGCAGAGGAAATGCCAGGCGGGGCACTGTGGAGCAGGGCTGAGGGGCAGCCTGCACCTACCCATGGGGTCTGAGGAGTCGGTGATGATGACATCGAAGGCATCCTGGTTCTGCTTCATGAACTCGAAGCCGTCACCAACGTGCAAGGTCAGCTTGGAGCTGTTGTAGCCGATGGCCATGCCTGGCAGGAACTTCTTGGAGACCTGAATCACGTCCTGGGGAGGGGAGAGGAGGGGCCGGCTGGGCCTCAGGGTGGGGCCCTGGAGCCCTTGGGTGCGAGCGGGCATCCCGTGCAGGGCCAGGTGGCCTTGGGCAGGCCGTCCCTTTGGGAACTCAGTCTTCAGGTCTGTAAATGGGAAGAGCTCCCGGGGCTCCCTCTCCTCCTCAGGGAGGGCCGGCTCCCGCCTGCTGTTCAGGCCCCCAGCCCCACCATCCCGTCCCCCAGGGCCCCCAGCGGCACCGGAGCGTCCCTGTGAGTTCCCATCTCAGAGGGCTGCAGAGCCAGAGCCCCTGAGGAGCCCCTTCCTCTCATGCAGGCCTCGGCCCAAGCCCCAAACCCGCCTCCTGGAGGCCTGGCCTGCCTCACTCGCTAGTAGTCACCACCCCAGTCCCCACCTCCGCTTCATGGCTCACCCCTGGGGGTCAGCCTGGGGTCTCCTGCTGCTAGAATGCTAGCTCAAGGGCATAGGCCCTGCCCCTCGACAGGCACTGGCAAAGGCTGGCCCCTAGCAGGAAGGTGCCTGGGCCAGGCCCCCGGATGCGCCAGGCAACCCCCGGCCGGGCACCCCCACCTGGCACCCACCTCATCAATCTCGCACTGGACAACGGACTCCACACAGGAGTGCTTCACCACCTCCCGCAGCACGCCTCCGTCCCCTCCCCCAATGATCAGCACCTGGAAGGCAGGGGGAGAGTCAGGGTGCACCCCCCCCTCAGAGCCCGCGCCCCACCCACCAACGGGCGCCAGCAGGGCTGTGGCCTCCGCAGCCCCGCACAGAGCCACGGGGAGCGCGGGAACCCACATCCCTCATCACTTCACTTCCACTGTCAGATGCTCTCCTGCCTCAGAGCCGCGCCGGGGCGCGCCCCTTCCGGTGAGCGCCTCCCGGGGCTGGTCCTCCCCAGAGCCAAGCGTCAGCCCCCCACCCCCGGGCGGCCCCCCGGCCCTCAGGCCCCTGGTCCGTGCTGGGACTTTGACAAGCGCTCAGGAAGCACCTGGGCTGACAGGGGCGGCCCGGGGCCTCCAGCCCGGATGTGCGGGGCGACGGGGGCGCCTCCTGCCCTGCGCGGGGGCTGGCGGCGGCGGGTACCTTGCGGGGGTTGGGGTGGCTGCAGAGGGGCAGGTTGGCGATCATCTCCTGGTAGGAGAACTCGTCCCGCTCGGTGCACTGGATGACGCCGTCCAGCACCAGCACGTTGCCGTAGCTCTTGCTGCGGGGAGTGACAGTCGGTCCCGGGGCCGAGGGGGGCCGCGCCCCCGGGCGCCCGGCGGGAGCAGCGACCCCCCGCCCCGCCGCGGGCCGGGGCGAGCGCCGCGCGCGACACGTGGCGAGGACCGCGGGGGGCCGGGCGGGCCTGGGGTCCGGCCTGACGTGTCCGTCCGGGGCTGACACGTGGAGCTCGGCGCGGGGAGCCGGGGGGCGCGGGCGGGCGGGCGGGCGCGGGGCCGCGTCCGGGAACTTCTGACAGTTCGCGGGCGGGCGGGGGCCGGGCGGGGGGCGCGAGGCCGCGGGGGGGCGCGGGGGCCGGGCGGGGGCGCGGGCCGCGATCGCGCGGGCGGGCGGGCGGGCCGGGCGCGGGGGGCGCGCGCGGCGGGAGTCGGGGCGCGGGCGGCGGTACCTGCGGAAGACGAGGATGTCCTGGAAGCGCGAGCGCCGGTGGTGCAGCAGCTGCTCCACCTGCAGCGACAGGGCCTGGCCGGGCCACAGGCTGCACGTCTCGCGGAACCAGCCCTCGCGGATGGCGGCGGCGCCGGGCGCGGCGGGGCCGTCGGGGCCGGGCTCCATGGCGGGCGGGCGGGCCCGGACTGCAGGCCGCGCGCTCGGGCCGCAGCACAACGGGGCCGGCTCCGCCCGCCGCCCGCGCCGCAACCTACCCCGGCGGGCGGGGCCGGCCGGCGGGGGCGGGGCCCCGGCCGTCCAATGGCGGCGCGGGCGCCGGAGCGCGGCCCCCCGCGGCCCCGCCCCCGCGGGCGCCCCGCGCGCTCTCATTGGCCGGCGGCCCGTCGCGCGGCGCCCACTGGCCGGGCCCGGCTGCCCGTCGGCGGCAGCAGGGTAGTGCGGCCGGCGCCGCGGGGCCACGTGGGGGCGCGGCCGGCTCCCGGGCCCGGGCGGCGGGGCGGGTTCCGGGGCGGAGCGGGCGGGCGGAAGGGGTCGGGGCCCGGGGCCGGCGGGGGCGGGGCGGGCGCTGCGCTGGCGGGTCTCGCTCGGCGCCGGCCCTGCCGGGGGAAGCGCGGAGGCCGGTCGGGACGCCGGGGGTTTTATTGACGGAGAAAGCATCACCCGGGCGGCCACCGCGGCTCTCCCGGCCGGGCCCCGCGGAGCCCCCTCGCGCGCCGCCGCGGAACGGGCGCCTCTTTTCCAGTCGGGCCCCTGAATTCACCCGCCGAGCCCCGAGGAGGCCGGCGCGGCACAGGCATGTTCAGCACCAGAGAGACCGGCACGTGGTTTTTTGACAAACTGGGTCCTGCTCCTCGAAGGGTGGGAGGAAATGTGCTGTTCTATGAAAATGTCAAGGAACTTCTCAGAGTCGCATGAAGCGTGCTAATTACCAAATATTAAATGCTAATTGCTCCGCCGGAGTTAGCTCGCTTGCCAAGGCAGGGAGATGAAACTGGAGTAAGCGCTGTGACGCGGCAGGGGTGTTTGACGGCGGCGGCCTCCACTCGGAGGTGGGCCTTGTGTCTGGTCTTACTGAACCTGGGAGGAATTAACCCATGCTCTGGGTGAGTGCCGCCCAGGTCTTAGGGCCGTGGTGTGCCGCAGGTGACTTGAAGGTCCTTGGGACAGAAAGGTGAGCCGAGGCAGCTAAGGAATTGCGGGGAGGGGCCCATGGACCTGGGGTGGTTCAGAAAAGGACCGCACAGCCAGGAAGGGCGGCCAGCCACCTGGTTGTTACCTCAGGCCTGAGGCCTGTGTGGACCCAGGGCGGCCCAGCCTGCACTCCCTCCACGGCCATCAGGGCTGTGCTGGACTGGCCACTCATCTGTATGCCGCAGGCAGACTGAAAGCTGCAGGGGACCGGCGACGTGTCTGTAGCTGGCAGCACTGAACAGCAGGCTGAGTGACACAGGGGGCCAGGAGCTGATTCAGGGCCCCGGTGGAGTCAGCTGTCTTGGCTTTCTTCCAGGTGCTGCACAGCTGGGCCCACCCAGGGGCCCCGGGCATTCTGGAGGCACAGCGTGGGTGGGGCAGGAATGCAAAGGATCAAGTCCTGTTTCCTCCTGGAAGGTGAACAAAGCTGTTCCAGTACGTGCTCTCAAAAGAGGCCTGTAAGTGGCAGCGGTAAGTGGCACCAGTGCCTTCCTTAGGTAGGGCGGGAGGAGGCCTTGGCCTCCAGCACCAACAGGCCAGTGCAAACTGCAGCAGCTCCACCCTCCCAAGTTCAAAGAAAACGAAAGCCCTGGAAAAATTACCAGCAAGAAAGTTCCCAGACTACAGGTCCATGACCCCAGAAATGCCCCCTCAACTTCAGATCACGAAGAAAAACTGGACTTGCCAGAGTAGTGTGTTACACAGCCCAGCTAAATTCACAACTGATGTGGGCAGTCGGCATGGGGTAAGGGGGGCGCAGCACGGACACCTCTGCTAGACCAGACCAGTGTGAACTTACATTCAGCCATAAAACACACTGACCCGAGGGTTGACTGTCCCAACCTCCGAAGGTGTCGCAGGCTTACAAACAAGCAGAGGGGCGCGGTGGGCAGTGGCTGTTGTCCAAGGCTGCGTCCAGGGCAGCCCCGGGCTGTGTGTGTCTCTGAGAGCTTTCTAGCAGCTAGTGCTCGAGAGCCATTTCTGAAGCATTGTTTAGCCAGGCAGACAGCGTGCTTGAGTGGGAACAGGTCTGACTGTTCTGTGGTGTCACTTGGTTTGAGAGTAGTCTGGGCGAGCTGCCTCGGGCCTGCAAACGGCAGCAAGCCTCCCTGAGCAGAGCGCTGGTGCTCCGCAGGCCTCACTTGGCCTCCCACCCCACCGGTCAGACCCCTCTTCCCAGAGCAGGGGCCCAGGCCCGCCTGGTCAGATCAGCACTGAGTAGCTCGTGACACTCACGCACCTGTCCAGTCACCCTGCCCCTGGACTTGAGGCTCCAAGAACTATAGCTGCTCCACCCTCCTCCCGCCAGGCTCGCCTCTGCCCCGTTGCTCAGTGGAGAGTGGATACTGGTTGTGGACTTTTTGTTAAGACCTCAGCTCCTGTCTGAGGCCTCCAACTTAAAAAAAACAAACATTGCCCCAAATGACAAAAACTAGTAAGGCTAACTTCCAAATAAAGGACAGGGGTCATTTTAGCTCTGTGAGGAATACACGTCTCCACTGCTCTCACCTCACCTCTGCCCGCTGTGAGCCCCAGGCTCCCCACGCCAGATCCGATGCACCGCCCTGCTTCCCACGGCGGTTCTCACACTTCAGCTTACACAGTCACCCCAAGAGCTGGTGAAGACCAGGGGTGAGGTGGGTTCTGGGGGGCTAACGCGGTATGGGTGGGCCTCGCCCGCCCAAGCAGCAGAGGCGCACATGCGGGGCAGCCCTGGAGACAGGCAACTGCACCTTTCACGATGCCGCCTCCAGCTGTCTTCAGCAGAAAATTACTTCTCAATTTTAAACACCTCATCATTCATCTTTATAAGACTGCTCTCTGCCCTCACCATCTCTTCTTTCCAAATTCTCCACTGGAATCCTGGTTTTGCAGCTGGGCACCTGGGCTCTGAATATTGGTGCTTTTCCAGTGGCGCTGAACGGCGTGTGACACGTGTAAAGGGGGCCGGGGCGTCCTCCTTCCCGTGCAGCGGGCCAGAGGGAGCTGGAGGCAGCAGTCCTTGTTCCAGGGATGGAGGAACAAGACAGGAGCCGGAGCTGCGGGCCCCGTGGAAACCGCAGGAGCTCCGGACCAACGACACGAGGAGAGAGACAACATCCCTCTGGCTAAGTTTGGCTTTTCTGTCAGTTCCAACCCAGCGAGCACCAAGCACGCGGACTCCAGGCACGGCGGGCCTGGCTGGTCTCTGCTGCTCTGCGAAGTGGCCATTCTCTGGCAGCAAAGTGATGTCAGACCTGGCCAAGCAGCCCCCCAGGGTGTCAGTCAGCCTTTCAAGATGATTTGTGGGAAAAAATTCAAAGAAAATAGGTTCCTCATGTAAGTATTCGTGAAACTAAAAATAATGGTATTATTCTGCGCTTTCCTGACTTAACAGATCGTCTCAGGGTAAAATCAAATGGAACTGTGAAGAGCCAACCAGAAAGGGTCACACTTATATGAGGCCAATGCAGCATTAAGAACAGCATAAAACGGAAACCTGAATGTTTAATAGCAGGGCTAGCTAAAATTAATTTTAGAATGAGAAGCGTCAAGCTCTGAAGGTGAAAAACTATATGAACATTGACTCAAGTTTGTGAATTAAATATATGTAGGCCAAGGATAAAGCCTTAAAGGAAATACAGCATTACGTTAAAGGTTCTCTTCAGATGGTGAGAAACAGATGATTTAATTTCTCTTGCATTTTTCTGTTTTCCACATTTCCTACAACAAACATGTAGGAACTTTTATAAATGGGAAAAAAAAAATTAAGGTTAAAAAAAAGGGAAAAAGGAGGGAAGAGACTGGGCCCTCCAGAAGCCACAGGAGGCTCAGAAAGCCCCTGCCGGTTCCTCTTCACACGCATTTTCTCTTTCAGCTTCATTGGCATTGTTTGAAAGCTCTCAGGAGGAGCTGGGGAGCCAGGCCCCGCCTTGCAATGCAAAAGCCCTTTTCTGAGTCACAGGAGGTTTTCCTTCATTCCTCCTGGGTGGTTCTGGACTTTTCCAGAAATCAGTCTCCTCCAAAGGCACGCTTACCCCAGGTAGCTGAAGGCGGCGCTCTGCAGGGGCTGGGTCTGTCCTCGCCTGCCAGGGCTGCGGGTGGCCAGAGGAGTCGGGAACCAGCTCTCTTCCTTAAGAATGACTTTTAATGGTTTAAAAAGGAGTCTGTACAAAACCAGCACCACCACTGGCGCGTCCAGTCCACTGGGGGCCTCCCGAGGATGTCTTCCAACACTATCTCTTCGGCCAGTTGTGCCTGAAACCTCTGCAGACAGTGCGGAAACAGGTTACCTCTTCCAGTTGGGCTGACGTGTGCGCTTAGCTGGTTTATAAAACGTTGCAAACCTAACAAGGCAGCACTGAGGGAGATTGGTCTGCTTGGGCACTGAGGAACCCCAGCTGGGCAGGACCCCCCCACCACTCCAGCAAACAGAAGTGAGGCTTGGCGAGGGTAGGCTGGCCCTCCACGCCCTGGGGTGTGCTCTAAGGATGGGCACTTCGCTGAAAGAGTCTTAACAACAAATGTTTGCTTACTGCTTCCTTTCTCTTTCCTAAGAAACAGGCTGTCCCGGGAGAACATCAACCCTCCTTGCTGTGAGGTGACCCCAGAAACCACATGGTCATGGGGAGCTGAGGACACAGGGGCTGTGTGGCCTGTGGCATCCAGCCCTCAACCCCTCCTCCTCGCTCACCACAGAGATCCATTTGAGTCCCTCCAGTTGAGACCTCCGAGCCGAGGCTGGGTCCCCAGGCCACCCCAGCCGCCCCCACGTACCTGTCTGACTTTCCGGTGGGAAAGGACATGCTTTTGTTTCCCAGTGACTGTTTAAATTTTTTGGCTGCAATGCATTTCTGAAAAGATAAGAAACGACTGGAGCTGAGTAACAGTTGTAAGACACAGGCGCCCGGCTCGGTGCTGCTGCTGTGGCTGGTTCTTTGCACTGGGATAGTTCTGGGTGATTCTGAGGGGAAGGCTGCTAGGACAAGTTCCTAAAGGGACAGGATGGCTTCACGAGGGCCTCGCCCTCCACCTGACAAGCGTTCAGCTAGTCAGTTGGCTCCGGCGGCGCCCACACCCACACAGGCAGATGCAGGCCTGGGCAGCACCAGGAGCGGGCAGGCCTGTGGCCGCGACTGCCATGACAACAAACACAGAATAGCTCTTACAACCACACACCAGCGTTTACTGCCTCTTTAACAGTTTTTATTGCTGAACAGTTGATGGGTATTGTCTACACAGGGGAAACAATGAGCTGAGGGAAAAGATTTGCACAGGAAGAGGGTTCGAGATGGACCAGATGGCCAGCACAGGAGAGGGAACAGGTAAGCCCTGCAGCATGCCAGAGTTCTCCAAGTACATTTCTTACCTTGGCAGATGGTGTCTGCTGATTTGGATCAAACTGGGAAGGAGGTTTGGATTCGCTGTTTCCTGAAAGGCAAGAGAGACACCAGTGATAGGGTGAAGGCATGAGTCACACGCAGGCTTCTGCAGGCCCGGCACGGCCCAGGAGCACGGCTGTGGGGCTGCTGCCCTCCAGGGGAACCCCGGCCGACATAACCCAGGGGTCACATACCAGAGCCAGGGCGGCCAGAGACTGGCCAAGCCTCACGGCTCTGTTCTCAGGTCAGGGCAGGCGGCTAGAGCATTTGCCACTTTCCCGTGGTGGTGCGGGGAGGGGGTAGAGGTGGATGTCACTTGGGTCTCTGGGCTGAAGATGCTACCGTGGGTGACTTGGCTCAGAGGTGACTGTCCTGCAGCAAAGACCCTGGTGTGACCAGTGCTGACCTGCCTTCTCTTCAGAGGGACATGGTGCCAGGAAGATGCTTTGTCAGTGGCAGCCCCTGCAGATCAGGTGGTTCCCCGAGGTGAGGCCACAGAGCTTCATCTCACAGCCCAGGCACGTGAGGAAGGATGGAGCCAGGTCAGAATGCTGCACCACGGCTGAGGCCCATGTGAGCTGGTGCCGGGAGTGGGAGGGCTAATGATGGCAGTGGTTCCTGCCAGTCACAGCTGTTTCCTTGGATTGTTCTAGTAATTCTGGGTTAGGATCATGTCCAGGGGGGGCCTGATCTGTGCTAAGTCATGTTTGCTACAGCCCCACTCCTCTAACGTGGCCAGACGACTCACGGGGCAGTTTCGGCCTCACCAGCAAAAGCCTTGAAGTCCGACTTGCTGTAGTCGTAAGGGGTGAAGTCTTTTTCTGGTGGGTCAGGGTCCTTCGGCTTCTTGGACATTTTGGGTCGTTTCTGCTCTTGTTTCTGTCCTATGGTCCTCGGGTCGCTTGTGGTTCGCTCTCTCTTCTTGGCAGCGCTTTCCAGCTGCAAAGGGAACACACCAGTGGTGTGGGGTGCGCAGGAGTGTACCCCGCCTGCCCCAGCTCCCAGCACAGTGCCAAGACCGGCTGGTCCACAGAGTGGGATTCGATCTGTGACGGAGCTGGGTGCTATTGGTCTGAGCGGGGCTGGCACTGAGGGGACAATCAGGCAGGAGCAGGTAGGCGAGGCTCTCAGCTGGAGGCCATGTAAGAGGCAGGGCCAAGCCCCAGTGCACCCCGGGAAGCTGGGAAGGGGAATGTACCTGGCTTGCCACACCTTGTCTGCTGCTCGCCACAGGGCTACGGTATGTTTACCACAGACTCAGTGGGAGAAAAGGTCTTTACGACAGGAATTTTTTGAGGGGAAACAAGGTAGGAGTTAACGGACAAGCTACTGGAAGGCTGTAGGCGTTTCAGCTGAAGCATGGGGCAGGCCCTACTGAGAGCTGAGAATCAGGCTGACCACCAGGGAAAGGCAGGAGAGCAGCACGTACAGCTGCCTGCTGTCGGGCAGAGATGGCTGGTCCCAACGCCGCTTTGTCCTCTTCCTCGGCCTGGCTCTGAACAGCTGCGACAAAGAGAGGTGTCTATGCAGGGGCTGACCACACATCCACCTGTCCCCAGTTCTTCCTGGCCCCACACCTCTCAGCCAACTCTGCAGTCCCACCCCAGATCCCCTCTAAGGACAGCTGCTCTCGTTTTCACCTACACTCTCAATCTGATAACCCCAACTGCTCCGCTCCCCAGAAGGTCAGCCTGCACATCAAAGGCCGGTGTGACACCTCTCTGGATGTTTAGTAGAGAACTCAAGCAGACTGTGCCAAGGGCCTGGACCAAAGCCCCCGCTTATCCTGCGGATGGTGACTCCAGCCTTTGGGGTGCTCACGTCAAACACCTGGCTTCCACTCAGCTCCCCTTCTCTCACATACCACACGTCACCTAACACTGCTGGCTTGGTTCTGGGATGATTCAGGTTTTGATACCGTGCCCCCCTCTTGTGCTGCTACATCATCCAGGTCACCACTCACCTGGCACAGGTGAGTGGCTCCCCACCCTGGTCTCCGCTAACTCTCCACAGCCCCTAGTGAGCTCTCTCAGCAGTTCAAGGCTGCCAAGGCCTCCCAACTCACCTGCAGTCCACACCCAAGTCCTTTTGACGCTGCTCTCTCCTCACTCCACTGCCCGCATTACCCACGCTGCTTCAGTGCACAGGCCCCTGCCGCTCAGAGCGGGCCCAGGGAGCACGTCTAAGGCAGCCACCACACTCCCTGCCACCTGCTGGGCGCCTGCCACCTCTCTATGCCTATGGCCACGGACCAGTCACACTGCCACTGGCCCACTGTCCACCGTAACTCAGGAAGAGGCCACTCGACAGCACAGGACCGTGTCTATCCTGCTTATGCCGTAGCTGGCACTTTGCTGAGTGACCAAATAAACAGAGCGACGCACAGGAGCTGTCCGTTACCAGACAAGCTGGTGGAGTTGAGGAAGTGAATGCTACCTGTTTGCTCAGCCACCTTCTTCTTGGCGATTTCTTTAGATTTTTTCTGTCCCTGTACCTGGCTTGCCAGCTTCCAGTGGTTGCTGATCTACAACGAAAACAAAACAAAACAAAGCAACCCCAAACTTGGCCACCTACGAATGCTTTATTTTTTTTTAACAAGGTGATGCGGGGCTGCTAACCTGAAACTGCACCGTCTAAGCTGTAAATTCCAAACCTAGTGACATGAAAGACAGTCTGACACCGGCTCTATCTATAACACACCCGTTGAGTAGGACATGGCTGAACTGTGTTCCAGGTACTGGGCCTGCTTCTGTTAGAGCTGTCCTCTTGTTCAATCCCTTCTACAATCATCCTGGGAAAAAGGAATTGTTATCCTTTCCCTTTAGGGACAGGAGACAGGCTCACTGAAGCTAAAAACCTGCCTGAGGGATGGAGCAAGTGGGACATGTTTCCTTATGACACACCTTGACATCAGGACAAATCTGGTGACACTGATGTGAACATACGAGGGCAGTTAGTGTTGAATGTGCCACAGCCAGTGGGGGAAAGAGAAGGCGAAGCACCACTTGACTCCCTGTTTCTAAAAACAGCAGGCAAACGCCCAGGAGCAGAGCTGAGGCCCATCTGAGCTGAACTTCCTCTCTGTCTAATCAAAGAACAGGGCTGGGGGACAGAGGGGCAGGCCCTGATCAGAGTGGGACTTCCTGCAGGGAGGGGGAGAGCTTTTAACAGACAGTGAACACACAGGCTCCCAGGAAGATCTCATGGGTGCCCAGGGAAGGTGTGTTTTTATTTTTATTATGCTGTTAAAAACAAACCAACATCAGGCCTCCCCGGTGGCGCAGCGGTTGAGCGCTGGGTTGCGAAGCTGCCCACAGCCTCTGCAGCGCCGGTTCAATCCCCGGCTGCTCCCCGTCCACCGGAGGAGAGTCCCACATGGCACGCAGACCTCTCCTGCCGCCCGCTGCTCCCCTCAGCAGTGTCCTTCGGTCCTTCTGCCTGCTCTGCTCCCCGCTCTGGCTCTGGTGAATTCTCTCACCCTCCCGCGCTTCTGACTGTACCCAGTGCTTGTATAAATAAATAAATAAATAAATCTTTAAAAACAAACAAACAAACAAACAAAACCAAACCAACATCAGGTGTGTTTTAAAATGTCAGCCGTCACCCTTAGGAGCCTGGAAGTGACATTCATATAAAAATGCATCACGCTGTATGTTTACTGAGTATTTCCCTACCTGTAAGCTAACCCTCAATTAAAAAAGAAAAACCAAAACCCAATGCCTGCTGCATAAAAGGCCCCAGATACTTGTGAGACTCTGACTGAAGTCCCCGCCTCTCTCCCTAGAGGCAGAGCTGCGCTTTCAGGGGCGCACGTGGGCGCGTCTAGTAAGACGCTGGCTTGCAGAGCTAGGATGCTCTTTTCCCTTAGGAAGCCACTCTTAGCAAAGGCGACAAGCCCACTCACTTCATAGATTTTTGAGGACGGATCAAACTTGGCTGCCTGGGAAACGTGCACACGCTGCTCCAGAGACGGCAGGAACTAGAGAACAGAGAGACCCCGTGAAACGCTGTGCACAAAAGGATCTGGACCCAGAGTTGATGGACACGTGGCGGGGGCTCCGCATAGGAGACCTCCACTCTGTGTCCCCACCTGGACAGGGACAGCCGACGCGTGCTCCTGGCTGAGTGCGCCAAGGCCCCCGCGTCTCTTCCAGGCCAGAGGGCCCGTGGCCGCGGAAATCACTGCATCTTCTGCCAGCCCTTCACGCGCCCGACGCTCACTCACCATCCTGAATGGATTTTCAAAGGACTCCATGATGGTCTGGGCTTTTTTCTGTGCAACTGTTAATGGAGCTTTTCCATTTTCTTCAGCACTAGGTTCCTGTAAGGACAGAGCAAAACCATCACTTCCCACCAGTCAGTTTGTGACAATAAGATACACACCAGAGCGGAGCAGCAGCTAACATTTCCAGCCTCCCCCGAGTCTGACACATGGTAACAGCCGGTGCTGGCACCTGGTAGGGTGTTTCACATGTATTTTTTTTTTTTAAATTTTTATATTCCCCATACAATCGCAACCTCCTTATTTTGACCCCAATCCCTCCCCCCCGCCGCCCCATGGTGTGTCTCTGATTCATAGTTGTTTTAACGTGTATTTGTTGAGTCGAGGAATTCCCACCTTGTCCTGACAACCTACGGGGCAGTGGTATTATTCTCCCATCTTAGAGACGAGGGGTCTGAGGCTTGTGGAGGTTAAGAACATCTATAGCCTGACAGCTGGTGGGGGCAGAACAAGGACGAAACCCAGGTCTGTCCAGTTCTAGAACTGTCTGAAGGCTGTAACCTTATACTAATCTGAAATTGAAAAGCACAAACCTTTATGGGCTTACAGCTCAACTGGTCTAATCAAGGGGCAGGATGTTGCAGCATTGCCGGCCTGCTCTGCAGTTCTGGCCCCGCCATCGGGGTCTCAGGGAGATGGTCACAGCCCCTCTTAGACTAAGTGCAGCTCTTCCCTGTTCATGCAGCAGAAGTTCACATTCGAACACATGTCAGCTGCTGGGTTCCCGGAGGGCTCATGTTAACTCTGTGGTCGACTGAACAGTCTAGACTTCTTTTCTCACAAATCACTGAAGCAAGACCCAAACTAAACCTACACACTTTAGTGAAAGAGAAAGTCAGAGGCTCGGTCCAGCTTGCTAGTGTAACGGTGCAGGTGTGAACTGTGATCCAGAGCAGGTGCGAGCACTCGCTGAGTCTGCTACTGTCCTTACCAAGAGAGACAGCGTGTCCGTTCTACCACCTCTGGTGTCTGCAATACCAACGTTTTACCTGTGCCCTGTCCTTTCACCCTTGGTCGTTTTGGAACTCTTCCTTCCTGACCCACATTGCATCGTGGTGCTCTGCAGCCAGGACCCCGGAGTTCAAGTCACTGGCAGAAACGAGAAGTCTGCCGAGTAGTCCAGAATAGGAGGCCATCGGAGGAACACAGCTGTGCCCGGATTGGCCATGTGAGTCTCTAGACTGAATGGAGCCCTGCCTAGCATTCCTCGGCCTCACCCTGGGGTAGGACGGAGCCCACAAATTGGGGCTGCAGAAAGGCCCTGCCCCTCACTTTTTCTAATGCGCCAGTGTTGTATCTTTCAGAGGCGTATCTTCTTCACCCAAAGCACAGAGTTGGTGCTGAGTTAGTCAGGGAGGTGTCCACTGCGCACGTGTGCTCGTGCCACCCCTCTGGGGTGCAGGGCAGGCTGTCCCCCACCATGCTGTGGGCTCTGTGGGCACAACCTGCTTGTTTATGGCTAGAGCCCATGCCCTCCTCCCTGAGGGTTAGTGAGGGGCAAGAGGGCACTTCTCCACCAGGATTTCTTCACACAAAGCTCATGAAAGAACTGTCTGCCCACCTCTCATACACCGCCTTTGCCAGAGCAGCCAACACCACCCCCTGAGGGCCCCAGGCCTGGCCCTGCGCTGCTAGGCTAACTTTTGGCTTTGGTCTCAAAGGTGGAAGCAGTGCTCCAGGCAGACAGCCTGTCTGCAACCCCAGTGACCCCGGGGGCCATAGCACGCAAGTGATGTCTCCCTATGACTCACACTGAATAACGTGATGACAGCACTGGCGATGAGGCATTTGGTGTCCAGCAGGGCTTTCTCCTCTCCTGGGTCAGGGAAGAGGCTTGTCTGCTTCTTCTCTGGCACAGGCCCTAGAGGTTTGGAAATCAGGAGGGTCTGAGCCCCGGGCTACAGACAGAGCAGTCTCCTGCTCCTCCAGGACCCTCCAGAGGACCCAGCCTTACCTGTGGTTGGCGTGACAGGACAGCCATCTGAAGGCGCATGGGAGCAGTCGTGAGGCCCAAAGAGAACATTCTCCAGTTTCTGCACCAAAAAGAAAGCAAAAGGCCATCGTGAAAACCTCAAAAGCATGAGGGAGTGCTTGGCCTGCAGTGCCAGGACAGTCTGGGAGGCTGACTGCAAGGCTTTGACCCGCCCCGGTACAGATACCTCAGGGTTGGGCAGTGGTCCGCTCTTTCGTGCTCCAGCTGCGACTTCAGACTGAGGAGAGAACCAAAGAGAGGCTGAGGGTAGCTCCGACACTCGACGACACACTCTTCCTTCAGTAGACTGTCCCTTCCCTGGGTTGCGTTTTTTCAAGAGCTCAAAGATTTTTCTCTTACCCCTTCATTATTTAGTGCTCAATAATTATCTGCTGAGTCACAGAATAAAAGCCTTCATCCCAACTAGGAACATCATCGGAAGATTCTAAAAGCTCGAAAGGACTCCTCCCTCTATCCAGGGGTTCCCCCTTAACGCGGACAAACTGGAGAGCTGAGAAAGGACTTCGTCACGCAGACTGTAAATGTGTCTATTCTCAGGTTTTTTTGGTACCTCACAGGGGTTCATTTTAAGCCTTCCTGGATAAACAATCTCTCAAAAAATTACAAACGTGGTTTACAACATGCTGCTATTACTAGTGAGGTAACACATTAAAAATTGTCCCAATAAAAACACAAGTGGCAACGTGCCAGCCTATTTTAACACATCATGTACTTCCACAAGCCCGCACACAGACACATGGCAGTGTGCTCACACCTACGTTTCTATTACACACCCACCCACCCACCACTGCCCCCATATTTCTGGCCTCATTTCCTGCTTTCATTTGGATCTGTCTATTCGTCACATCACCGTCACAAGCCAGCGTGTGCCGCGGAACGTTTCCAGGAACGGAGTGCCACAGTGCAGGTGGCGGTGTCCGTAGCGTCGGCTGTGGTGGCTGGCCCAGTAGGTTTGTGTGACTACGCTCTATAACGTCTGCCTCATGACATTCCTCCTGCACGTCCCTGTGGCTAAGCCACACAGGACAGCTTCTAGCCAGGGTGCTATTCCCCAGCAGCGGGGCGTTCCTCCTGGAGGGAGCTGTCTTGGACTCCATTTCCATGACCCCCAGTCCGGTGGTGGGCAGAGTGCACCCCCCAGTACTCAGCATTGCTCGTTCCCAGAAGGTTTCTAAGACCATGTTGCCTCCCCTGTCCTTTCCTTCCCATTCTGGGACCAGCACACCCATCCAGGTGCCATGCCATCATATCTGGCGGATGGTCGGGTTTCCTGACAGAGCTCCCAGTGCTGGGATCCCCAGGCCATTATTGTCCTAACAGGTTAACTGCCTCTGAACCAGCAGCGAACCAGCTCAGTCACCGGACATCACCTGCTACTGGATTATCACAGGTAAGATCATGAAGTAGGAGGGCTGGAGTTTAACTTCCATCACCCCCGGATGTGCTGACTCCTATGACCTCTTGGGGGTTTTCAGATGGAGATGAGCTCATACATGCAGGAGCAACCGAAGGCGAGGCCAGCAGATTGCACAGGCCAAAGCAGGAACCTGAGGCAGTGGAGCTCCTTACCTTGAGCAGGGGCATTTCTCGAGCCTGCTGGATCAAAAGATGCATCTCGTTTATCTGCTGCCGGACAAGAGGAGGGACGGGGTTACAGCAAGCTATGATGCCCTGGGGTTCCCTGAAGATAAGAACACACTCGTCACTCAGGAATACAGCCTGCACCGGCTTCCGGATGCGCGCGACGACCTGGTGAAGCTAGGGCGCTGGGCACACACGGAGACTGAGGAACCATGCCTGCAGGGCAGGCTGGCTGGATCCAGCTCCTGCTAACAGGCAAAGCTGGGAGGTGGTGAGCTCTGCTGCTTGGCAGGTCTGCCAAAGACTCGGCAGGTCTCAGCTTACATCATGGTAACTTAAGACCACGGGCTGCCCGAGTCTGGAGGAACCTACAGCTGAGAATCTGAGGCACAGGCTCAGTGACCCACACTGGCTCTGTACAGTCTGGCCTCTGACTCTCCAGTTCAGATGGTTCAGTTCCTAAAAGGCAGCGTGAAGGCAGGAATTCTGGACTCCCTGGCTAGCGAACTTCCTCCGGCACTGCTTTCCGGTGAGAAAACCACCTTGGGGGTATTAACAGTTGGAAATGCTTGATTCTTAAGGACAAAGTCAAAACACATGAATCAGCTCACTCACTTGGGCAGCTCCTCGGCTATCTTTAGCATCATGTGGTTTGGCAGCACGTATCTGGAACAAAACACACAATAGGATGGTATTAAATCCAGCCAGCGAGTTCCATTAAATGCCATGACCCAGGGGAAAGAAAATGTAACCAACTTTCAAGGCAAAAAAAAAAAAAAAGGTCCATTATTGTCACCAGACCCGATCAGTCTAGAAGCAAGTATTAAAGGGCTCCCCTTTGGATTCCCTGTGGCCTAGGAGTTAAGTCTCAGTGATATCACCACTATGGCCTGAGTTCGATCCCCGGCCAGGGAGCTGACCCACATGGTGCAGCAGACCTCTCCTGTCTCCCTGCTGCTCCCCTCAGCAGTGTGTTTCAGTAGATCCGCCTGTTCTGCTCCCCACTCTGTCTCTGGTGAATCCTCTTACCCCCTCACACCTCTGGCCTACACCCCAGTTCTTATATGTGTAAATAGATAATTAATAAATAAATAAAGGGTTCCCTACTCCTTTACCCATAACTCTCGTCCTCACGACGAGCTGTTTTATCCCTCCAGGCAAAGAGCAGCTGAAAGGCCGTCAGCTGCTGCGTGTTGAGATGCTTCTTCTGCTTCCTGTAGAGTTCAAGGTACGACTCATCCGTGAAGATGGGTTTGAAGAATTTCTATAAAACATTGGCAATTTCAGGTCAACAGGAATCAAAATCATGCCTTGTGCTCTTCGAAACAATGGGCTCTTTTCATAGATGTGAAAAGAGAACTTGGAGCTAATGGCGAATGAAGAAGTGGGTGGCGTGACCAGGCTTCACCTTGAGGCAGATGTCCCTGCTGCGCTGCCACACCACCTGCAGCTGCACAGGCTGGCCCCCGCCTCGCTCCCACAGCGCCAGCCTCATCTGGTCGTAAATGTAGAGCAGGTAGTGGGTGTCGTCTCGGGCGTAGTGGAGCATCTCCTCAGGCAGAGGCCTGGAAGGGCAAGAGAGGATGGGGTCTCAATGACCTTCCCCCAGGCAAGTTCACGTGTCCTGCATCCTGGTATGACAAGCCACTATTCTCATAGCTGACCAGAAAGGCCGCGGGGTTTCTACCTGGTTATAAACCAGGGCCCTGTAGTCCTGGACTGGATCTCAGCTCCAGACAATCTATCTTTGGACAGATCACTTAAGTTCTCTGCGCTCACTCTCCATACCCGTAAAGTAGAAATAAGGCATCTCATAAGCTGTTCTGACGATCACACGGAACAATATCCTTAAAGCTCTTAGTTTAGTGGTTGGCATACAGCAAGGCTAATAAGCAGGGTTAGAGTCTGTCCATTTTCATTTTAAATTTGGACTTTATTAGGCTCTCTTTAGCAGTGCTGGCATGCATAAAGAGAGCAGCTCCGCGGCTTTTTCGTACAACAGCTATAAACTCGAGATGAGAGAAAGCCACGTGAAAATGATAAAGTGGATCATGTAGCAAGAATTCTTGTAAAGCCCGATTATGTACCAGCTGAGTTGAACGTGTACAAAATTCTCACCACAGAGATTAGCGCACACGCGTGCGCACACACACACACACACACACACACACACACACACACACATCCCCACCAACTGGCACAAACACTGACAGCACCCCTCTCCTCCAACCACAATTCCATGAAACACAGTGCCACAGAATGAGTCCAACATAAACTCTACATTCTCTCCTCAGGCTTCTTGCTGGGCTTCTGCTGCTGAACAGCTAGAAAAAACCTGACCACATTCAACTCCAAAGTTGAACAGTGTCACAGGCGGAACACTGGGCTCCACAGACAAGAGGTGAAGAAGAACACCCAACAAACTACCGTATTCTCCAGTCTGCCAGCTGATACTGCTTGTTGGAGTCCACGCTGCAGTAGTGTTTCAGCAGATGGTCAAGCGAGTGCCTGCCCAGGTTAAGGAGGCGTGCTGCCTGGTGGGTATCAAACATGTTTACCACGTACAACCCGAAGTCTTTCTGCAGCCACTCAATGTCAGAATCGGCGCCATGGAAGACCTGAGACAACGGGAGCAGGGCATGAGGGGAAAGAGGTGCCAGGTCATTACAACTGGAATTGGAGGCCAGTATGAAGGTTAAGCCGGGTTTCCAAAGCTTATTTCAATTTAGGACACAGCCTTCTAGACTCCTAAATGTCCGCTGTCGACATGGGAACTGCTACCTGCCGGTGATCGTGATGAAGGGCTCTGCCAGCTGCAGGGGTCAGCATAAGCCCAAACACCCTTGAAGCCAGGGGCTTGTTGCAGTAGTCATTAAAATAATTAAAGGTTTTTTTCTGGGAGGCAATCAGTTAAGCCTTAGCTGGTCTAACAGTGTGTGAGACACAAAAGCTATTTAGCATATGGTACCCTAGTGGAAATGATTTCTCTCCATTTTATCAGCTCTATTTTGAAATAATGAACTGGTAGCCTTCTGAGAAACACTTAAATCTTGCACTCTCACACAAGAGCTGGGCAAGGCTGGCTGACCTTGACAATAGCAGGGTTTGTGAAGCTCTCGTTGAGAATGTACATGTCACTGCGAAGCTCCAGGGTGTCCACGATGAAGTCTTCTGTGCGGGTGGAAATCTGCATCAAGCAGGTAAGCCCTAGGAAGCTCCTGTAAGAGTGGTGCTAAATCACAAAGGGTGAGAAACAGGAAAAGGACGATTTTAGTGGCTTTCTCTACCAATTTTGCAAAATAGCTATAAAGCTGTTAGAGGATTGCTTTATTTTTACCAAAAAATAGATTTAAATTGTTTCCTTTTTCTTTTTATAAAATAGTTGTGGCTTATTTATTTATTGTGGGCCCCTCGCTGGTGGCCGGGGAACGAACCGGCGCTGCAGAGGCTGCGGGCAGCCTCGCAGCCCAGCACTCAACCTCTGCGCCACCAGGGGAGGCCCTAAATTGTTTTCGTTTTATCCTTCTCGTGGAAACATTTCCCTCATGGTGATGTGCCAGTTACCTCCAAGTCTACAGCAAATTCTTGGCAACTCAGGAGTTTCTCATTGAGTTCCACGAGTTCATCCAGGGAGGATACAAAATGACAGGGCGTTTCTCCCACAGGCCGATATAACTGGATCCCAAAAGGACAGAAAAGAAAGAGGAATGTTAAGCAGCATCCTTCATTAAAGCACACAATGAAAGGCCAATTTAAGAAATGACCCAAAGTGGTGACCATCTACGTAAGAGGTATTTAATGAAAGCGCAAACCACACCAGCAGTCTGTTGATCTGGCTCTTCCTGGGCTACAGAACAACACTGATGAACCCAGCTCAGTACTAACCTGGGGTTGTGGCTTCTGAAGGACTGAATCTGGTGGAGTAAAGTGATCTAGCTCATACTGATAAGGATGTGCAAACCTGAATAAATTAAAAAAAAAATTCCTTTGATTATTTCCATGATTCACAAACAACTGCTTCCATGCAGTTTGTGAAAAATAAACAAGATGGGAGCCTCCCTGGTAGCGCAAGGGGTTAAGTTTCAGCACTATGAAGCTATCCGCAGTCACTGCAGTATGAGTTCGATCCCCAGCCAAGGAGCTACCCACATGGCTCAGCAGACCTCTGCCTGCTGCTCCTCTTAGCAGTGTGTTTCAGTAAATCCACCTGTTCTGCTCCCCTATTTCTGGTGAACCCTCTCACCCCCGACACTTCTTGCCTACACCCCAGTTCTTCTATGCATAAATCCTTTTTTTTTGCATAAATAAGTCTTTAAAAAAATAAAAGAAAAATAAACAAGATGATGAAAATACGTTCTTTCCATAAAAGGCATCATTATTTCAGTGATAACACGAGTATATGAAAAAAAATTAGGCGATGCTTATTTATCCTTACAGTATTATTAAAAACTGACTCGTTTACAGAGATCTGAGCACTTGTATGAAACACTGCATGGCTGGTATTGCGGGCAACGCAAACACGGGACATATGGTCCTGTGGTTTTGAAACACAACGCCATGAAGTGAGGAGAGGACAGGGCAGAGATCTCAGTCGCCATTTCCGGTCCCTCTGCCATACACTTGCGTTGCAATCCCAAGGTTCTGAGTTCCTTTTGGGAAGAGCCACCTTTCATTACCTTGCTTGAGTTGTGGCCTAAGGTACAGAGTCAAGGCTGAAGGAATCAATGATCAGACAGTCTTTGGCTAAATGTGAGAAAAAGACCAAACTAACAACACCCTCATCATCTTTATGCTGAAGACAAAGTGCTTTCGTCTCTAAAGTGACGTTTTTCTAAGAGGCTTATGCTGACAGGGGAAAAAATGTCTTTTCTTACTGAAATTAATAACGAGCCTGACTTTACTATTTAGAACCCACCCAATTAGAAAGGCAGAGTGTTAATAAGGAAGGACAACTTTTAAGAAAACCAGGGTTTCAAGTTCTCTAATTTTGTTTTTAAATCTATGCAACTGGACTGAGAACAACTGCTCCCTCCAGGACTGCAAGGGGTCACATCAGGCACTCTGGGAGCACACACGGAAGCCTTCCTGATGAGATGCATGGGGGAGAAGAAGCACATCACCTGTTCTTCAGATTCTGTTTTCATTTATGCGCTTTGCAAAGGTGATGTAGAGCGAAACTGTGGGATAAGGACAAGCACTCGTGGTAGAAAGTTCCACCAGGGACTTACATGTCCTGCTCAACCTGCTGTGTTCTCTGCTGGTGGATGAAGTCCGCCAGGGCCGGGGGGACGTCCAGATCCTCAGGACGATCCAGCGGGCGCTCCCGCCTTTCCTTTGAGAGTGCTGCAGAGCCAGCCAGGACAGAAACACTATCACAGACCGTCACAGGCAAGAGCGACATTCTTGTCATGTCTAATAAGGGAGAATTCCGGCTCCTCTGAAGGAAGGAGGTGGGAGGGAGGGAAGCCCCAACTTGTTTGTTAGGAGGAACTCCCAACACTTACCCTGAGGGAGGGGTTTCTGAGCATTGGGCTTGATAAAGATTTTAGGAAGAAATGGGGTGTTGGAATTGTCGATCTTCTCTCGGAATTTAAGCTGAGGCCGGATGATATTCTTTGCATGAAGCAGCCGGAAAGTTTCAGATCTTGTTTTTTTGCTATACTCCCCTGCCTGTGATTAACAAATATAAGTAATTTATAACACAGCAACATGATGAATTAGAAAAGTAAATCCCAATGTGTGCCTTTCAAGAAAAGCATTCCAAGAGCCTCACAGAAGAACGTTTAAGTGTGTGAGTGCAGACCAGGGGTGCAAAGCAGAGAGGAGGGTATAATTAGGTTGTGTGTGTTCATGAGAACAAGTTAGGCAGTGGTCAGTTCTGTGTCACTGAATTAGAACAGAAATGTCCATTAGAATGTGCAAAGGCCCTTCTATACAGCTAACAGGAAGAGCTTAGTTAATCTGGAGAAACAAAAAAAAAAAAGCCCTTACCTTACGGTTCCAGCTGGACACTATTGTCTTGGGGACCTGTAATCCTGCAGGGAGGACAGGTTGTTGGTTTTTATTCACACCTGACGCTTCATCCAGTAAAATACCCTAAGAGTAGCAGAAATATTAGTTTAGACCTTCCTTTTAGGGTTAAAAGAGTTAATCACCTCAAGATTTTTTAAGAACTTCTTAGAGAAAGACACGTGAGAATACATACATATAAAAGCAGGTCAGTGTATAAGAGCTGATTAGGAAGTTTTCTCAAGTGATTAAGACAGTATTTGCTCAAGTCAAGGCAACAGTTAATTCCTTGACAGGCTCTCTTTATAGTTCTGAATTCAGCTGAATAGTTAAAAAATGATTTAACAGTGGCCCACTAAAATATTTAAGATTCTAGACTGCCTGTGGTAACACTGAAGGCAGTACTCAGCCTGAGAAGTAGGTCTCTTGGTCTGTTTATATTACAAGTGCAACCTGGTGACAAATGGAAGCCTGGAAGGACTTGGAATCATAAAAAAATGAAATAAATGAAAACCACTCTGTGGGCATTTAGACAATGGAAGAGATAGCTTCAGGGGCTAGGAAATCAAGATTTAACTATCTGCAGGACAAATCATCACCTGGTTGAGGGCTAGATTTGTTTTGGGTGATCTTTGTGTAGTTCTGTAAATAATGGCCAGCTATAGAATTAGGCATAAATGGACAGTAAGTGAGATCAAATGAGCCGCACCTCCTTCCAATCCATAGGGTATAGAGCAGATTTTGAACAACAGTAGACATGGACTAAACTGAGTGAGTTCTGTGTATCTAGAGGCCTCTTCTCTTGCATTACAACAGGGTTTGCAAATTTGGAATGTAGGTTTGTAATAAAGCACTTTTTAAAAGGGCTTCTGCTGGGCAGTGATATTTTGAAGATAACTTATTTTTTGGGAAAAAGCCAACTCTCAAAGGAAGAGTACATTATTACAGGTAAGATCTACTAAACTTAGCTCCTTTTCATTTCCTAAGGTGCCTAGGTTTCCCTTTGCATTTTAATACTGCAAAAAACTCTTCATTTGCTAGTCATCTTAGAGAGTAAGGTGAAATACTCACCACTCTTTCAAGAATAACATCATTGGTATCAACTAGTAAATCAAACTTGTCCTCCAACTCAGTCACTTTACTGCGATCCTTAATGTTGCTTCGACACCCATGGTACTGCATCACCTTGCTCATGCTAGGGATGGGAAAACCGAGGTTAATCTGTATACTTTCACTCACTGTTTTATTCAAAATTGTTTACAATCTAGGAGAAAGCACAAACGGCTTAGCTCAGACCACTCCCAATACTTTTCAGTCGTACTAATAAAACTTGCATTCTTACAACCATCTTTAAAAAATATTGCTAGTTGCAGGGCCTCCCTGGTAATGCAGGGTTTAAAATCTCAGCACTATCCAGCTATTGGCAGCCACTGTGGCATTGGTGTGGTCCCGGCCAGGGAGTGGACCCACACAGCGCAGCAGACCTCTCCTTTCTCACTCGCTGCTCCCTTCAGCAGTATATTTCGGTAGGTCCACCTGTTCTGCTCCCCACTCTGTCTCTGGTGAATCCTCTCACCCCCTACACTGCTGGCCTATCTCCAGTTCTTATATGCATAAATAAAATAAATCCTTAAAAAAATATTGCTAATTGTGTGGTCTTGGGAAATTGACTAAATGGCATTAAAGACTCACTTTCCTCATCTGTTAACTGAAGGGTAAAAAAATTATCTCAGAGCTTCCTTTAAATTCTGAAAAATATAGAACAGTAGGTAAGTGAAGTACTCTGCATTAACTGTTTTAACACGTTATCTACACCAGTTACCATAATTTTGTCAAGCAACAATTAAACAGAACAACTAAACAAAATAACCTGTCCAGTACACTTGCTAGGCAGCTAATACTTGGGACTCTGTAAGCTGTGACGGAATTATGGATCTAGGTTTTCAAGTTCCACGTTTATTCAAAAGGGACTGTTGTTTATAGGTGCACACGTCAATACATATTAAAAAAGTTAAACTCAAAATTTATCAAGCAATATTTCCCTAATCAAAAACCCATTGTTTCGTTTTTATTTTTTACAGCTCATTATAGCAAACATTATGGAAAGAAAAAATACATTTGAGGAAAAAAAATCTACTTCTTTTTATTCACTTCTTCCAAGAAACAGTACTTACCACTGAAGCAACCTGTCTCCCTGTGTTTCACAAAATGTTTGGAAGCCAGGAAAACTTCGGTAAAAATCATACTCATCGCCAAACTGTGGCAAGCCCCCAGATGCTTTGGTGACCGCCACCACTGCCCCGAGAGCAAACTGTCAAAAACACAAAAATAGGCATGTTGGTTATATTAATCCCCACTCATTTGGCAACTCTTTCCCCCCCTAAGATCAATATAGAGTACACCGCACTAGATGCTGAAAACATGCTGTCTTCACACAGCCAGCAAACACTCAGTGAAGGGCCTCCCCTGATGGCGCAGCGGTTGAGCGCTGGGCTGTGAGGCTGCCCGCAGCCTCTGCAGCGCCAGTCCGTTCCCTGGATGCCGGCGAGGGTCCCACAAAAAAACAAAAAACAAAAAACAAAACTCAGTGAAGATTTCACCTCAGGCCCCAGGAACATGACACTATGTTTTAGAGCTTATGGTCTTCGAGAGGGGGGTGAGAAGGAATGAATACATGTAAATATGACTAACATTCAAAGCAGCCTGGGTTTGAATTTTGGCTCTGATACCTATAAACTGTGCGCTTGGACAAGTTATGTCATTATTTGGACCTTATTTTCATTTTCTGAAAAAGAGACATAATAGAAAGTACCTATGTCATAGAGTTGTGAGAATAAACTGTGCTAATAAACTCACTTAGGACAGTGCCTGGCATACATGTTCTTACTCATATTCAGATCTATGAGTTTTTACAGGAATTTATTTTTATGTTTTCATTTGGAAGGCCATCTATTAACAATATGATGAAATTCTAGAACTATGAATGACCAATTTATAATGGTTACTGCCCACATCCAGACTTGTGTTCATGGATCTGTTAGTGCCATGTAGTTCTCTATTTCAGTGTTATGTGGTAATGAGACACACCCAGAAGTGGCTGTCATGGATGACTGACAGGTGGTTAGTCATGGATAAATGACAGGTGGTTATGTGAAGGCAAAAGACAATGCTGTGAGTTCTGTAATAAATGTTTTCTAAGAAAAAAATGAGGACAGGTAGGAGCGTGAGTCATGGTGGGGTACATGGTAGCTTGTGAGCATGAAAACTACAGTTAGGACCACAGGACCTCCCTCATGACACAAGGGGTTAAGTCTGAGCACTGTGAAGCTATTGGCAGCCACTGCAGTACAAGTTCGATCCCCCGCCAGGGAGCTAACCCACATGGTGCAGCAGACCTCTCCTGTCTTGCCCACTGCTCCCCTCAGCAGTGTATTTCAGTCGCTCTGTCTGTTCTGCTCCCCACTCTGTCTCTGGTGAATCCTCTCACACACCGCCCCCTCCCCCTGCACCTCTGACCTACAGCCCAGCTCTTGTATGCATAAATAAATAAAATAAATCTTAAAAAAAAAAATTAGAACCACACCTCCGGCCCTGTCAGTATCCAGAGCCAAATGAATAGAGAATACAACTGCTAATGCTCAGCAGCTATGTGTGGACTTCCAGGAATTCGGTAACATTAAGTTGGAAACTATTTTCCGTTTCCTGACGTTTCACCTCCGCATGAGGTGATTAAAAACCTAGCCCTCTGTCCATATTTCAGCAGCATTACACAAATAATTTAAGTGAACTCCCTCCAGTGTTCCTGGAGGATGCAGAGATGAATGTGATACAGCACTGGAGGTGGGGCGGTAGGCTGGGCGGCAGCTGTAACAAGTGACTTTTAACTCAGGGATTGGGGTTCTGTGGGACGGGACCTCAGCAGAGCAAAGGGCCACCCTAGGGGCGGGAGGTCGCGGACAGGAGTGAAGCAGCCCAGCCCCTCAGGAGAGAGGGCCGGGCGGCTCAGTCACGGGTAGGAACGAGGTCGCGATTTCGACGGCCGCAGTGACACGCCCTTCCCGGGACGCGAAGCCGGCTCTCCACAGGCTCCTCAGTGTCGCGTGCGAAGCCCCATCCCCGAGGATTAAGGGAGACGCGGCCCAGAGCCGGCAGCGGCCGCTCGACCCCCGCCCGGGCTCCGGTGGGGCGCGCGCACGGCCGAGCCGGCGGCCTCGTCGCCCCCCAGGCCCGGCGAACTTACCTTCACGAAGCTGTCTGCGTCCGGGAAACCCGGCAGCACCATCTCCCCGTCGGATTTGGCCGCGGTCGTAGCCGAAGGGACCTTGGGCGCTCGGGGACTGGGAGGCGCCATCTTTCCGGCCAGCATGGCCTCCTCTCGCGAGAGCGTCTTGAGCCCACGCGACGTGCGCGCCGCGCGCATGCGCAGAGGGCCTGCGCGACGGCCCGCGGGGCGGGGGCCGGGCTGGCGGAACTGATCCGGCGTAACGGGCCCGGAGCCACCACTTGTTGTCGCATCCCTGTGATTTAGGGTGGGGCCCGGAGGGTTATCTGATTTTATTGAAGCCAGCTCCGTCTGAGCGCTGGTTGCTGCCCCACCCACCACTGGGCCCTGTCCCGCAGTTACCCTCCCGCCTCGGGCTTGGTCCTCTTCCTCGCTGCAGGTTCATACCCGACAGCTTGCACCTGTGGGGGCATCGCCTGCAGCCAAAAAGAAAAACAAAACCACCCTGGTTCCCACACCTTCTTCCAGGCACTCTCACACCTTTATAGGTAAATTGGAAAAAGCATTGTGAACGACGAACCAGAAGATGTCGGGAAAATGACCCCTTCTGCCCCGCAGATAGGCGGGCAAGGCCATGCCAGAGACTTGACGTCTGAAGCAGCTAAGCGAAGTCAGGTATCACCAGGTAAAGTCAGTCTTTTCACCTCCACTGATGGCAAAGGACCCAGATGAAGATAGAACACTGGGTGCCCAGCCTATGGGCTTTCCTTCGAGGAGACTAAAGCCCGCATTGCTTTTCCCTGTGCATAGATATCAGCATGTGTTGGGGTCAGACAACTTAGAGCACCCCCACCCCCATAACATGTTTAATGTCAGCCACTCCTTCCTATTTGTATTAACTAAACTCAAACTTAAGTTTGTTGGAACAGGTTTTGTCGAACTGCTTCTCCAGTTCAAAACCTCCCTTTGAAAAAGCTCAAACTACCAAGGCTTTTTTTCCAGCTAACAATGGCTATGTACTGCGAAATGACTCACCTCCAACCCAACCCTACAGTCTTCTCCACCTACACCTCTGGAAGGCACACAGTGGGAACAGAAATGAATGCCCACAGACGTTATGAGGGAGGCGGTCCGGCAGCCCGGGGTGGATTTGCGGATTTGGTGTATCCTCTCCTGACATCAGGTGACATTAGGGGTGGTGCACCCCTAATACTGCTGACTGAAACAAAAGTCTCAGTGATAGTCAGACAAAGTGTTCTCTAGATAATGAAAGAAGACTGAGAGACTGGTGGGAAAGGGGTCCAGCCCGCTGCTAATTTGCCCACCCCCTGATAGGCAGCCTTCTCAGAAAAAGGTGGAATTACACTTGAGAAGAATACAAGGCAGAAAGAGAGAATTAGTTTCCACTGGCATATGTTAATTTCCAGACAGGATAAGTATACCTTACACTCATTATCTCTGGTAGACATAATTTGCCTTTGAGTGTCAAGAATTTAGGAGATAAAATATTTTGTCCTAAAGAAATGCCTGTTTGGAGGGAGGCTCCAGGCTTCCAGACAGTGATTCCTGTTAATGGGGGTCAGAGGGCAGGGCTGAGCTGCAGGGGCCGCCACAGCAGTTCTCTTTGACCTGCCCTGGGGGGGTCTGAGACGGAAGCGTGCAGTTGCGGCTGGTGGTGGGTGAGCAGTGGCTTGAGGCAATCCTGCTACCACTTTAGCCGGTGAACACCAAAGGGACCATATCACGCCTATCCTGGGGATGTCCTTTGTTGTGTGTAGTATTACATGCTTAATAGATGTCCAGGAAGTAACTGCTTCCTTTATGAACTAATAATTATGAATAAAAAGTTACTCTTATACGTTTTTAAAATTCTGATATCATTTATTTATTGGCACAAAAATTATTCCGATACAACATGGTGTCTAGACACGGCCAGACTTGGTACTTACCGTGTTTAGCTGAGTATTTACTTTGCTCAGAGTCCCCCACATGTACGAGACCATCCTGTGTTCAGCACCTCCGTGACACACGCCTGTTTGCCACGCCCCCGCTCAAAAGAGCGTTCAGTCCTCACTGAAGACACGGTGGAACCGAGGGGGAAGGCCACCCTCCTGCACCGTGACACCCCCATCCGTGCGTGTGCCTGGAACACTCATGGCGGGTCTGAGACTGAAGCGTGCACGTCACAGCATCATGGCCGAAGACAGACCTTTCACCCATTTTGGCCCATCTGCAAATGCAGTTGCTGTGTCTGTGGACCAGTGAGGTAATGGGGTGGGTGAAAATGATGACGTCGCTTCTCCCATTCTTTACAGTCCAGAGTCTAACACGCATCTCCCACGACCTGAGGCTTCCCGGCTGTGCCAAGCTGGCTGGATCTGTGCTGAGAAGAGCGACTGGCTGTTCTTCTGTCAGCAAACGCTTATGTGAGTTCTCTTGTGAGTTAAGTCAAAACCCGTATTTCTAAAGTTATATGTCTTCTGTTCCCCAAAATCAATGGCTTGATTTAGGCATTATATCGGTGTTCACTGTCCTGGGAACCAAATCAAGCCTATGTGTTTCTGACAATATATTCTTCAACAGCAGCTAGAAAGTTGGTTCAAGCCAACTTTTAATATACAGTAGTCCTTTTCATTTACATTTCAAAATATGTAACAAAGTGGAGCTTTCTGACCAAGGTTTCAGTTTAGTGGAAGCATAAACCAAAGTACAAAACTTCAAGAGAAACGCTGTGGGCACGTCTGGGCCTCCAGTTACCAGAAAGGACACCTAACAAGACAGAGAAGGGGTATATTTTAATAATTTGGGCATCTTCAAAGCTTTACAAAGATAAATCAAAATTGGAAAGACGGAAGTTTGACCGCCCCGGGCAGCCTCTGAGCTCCCCCGCAGGCAGCTAACTGTGTGGGGCACGGGCATCATTTCCAGCCACGCTCTGAGGCTGCCTTGGTCCCAGAAGGACACTGCTCCACACCCTTTCTCACAGCTTCTGCCTTTGAGCATGCCTTGGGCAATTAATCAAAGTGGACCCACGCTGTTCCTTGAAGCTGCGATCCAGGGTCACGATTGTCTTTTCATCTCCTCTGCCACTGCTCTGGCTTCCTTCCCTTTGCCCTTCTTGTATCTGAGCTGACAGCAAAAATCCAAAAGAGGGCCTACCCTGGTGGCACAGCGGTTGAGCTCTGGGCTGCAAAGCTGCCCGCAGCCTCTGCAGCGCTGGTTTGATCCCTGGCCACCGGCGAGGGTCCCACATGGCGTGCAGACCTCTCCTGCCGTGCCCACTGCTCCCCTCAGCAGTGTATTTCGTCGCTCTGCTGTTCTGTTCCCCACTCTGGCTCTGGTGAATTCTCTTGCCCTCCCGTGCTTCTGACTGTACCCAGTGCTTGTATAAATAAATAAATAAATCAATCTTAAAAAAAAAAATCCAAAGACCCCCCTCCCCACAGGTGAGGGTGTCTCCCCTACTCTTTCAAAACTTTTAAAAATATAATTTTAGTTTATCTCCGTGTTTGCCCTATAAATATGTATCAATATTTAAAAATTTTCTGCTGTCTAGGACAAGGAACACATGAGTAAATAAAACTTTTAGAAAGATTTGAAACGATGATTATGGGTCACCCCAAATCTTCTCTGACCCTGTAACTAGGGTGTAGGGAGGGGTCCCGACAGACTCCTGCTTACCATCCAATGTAGCACTGACACAGGTTCTCGTGGGATGTTGCTTGTTTGATGAGCAGCTCAACTTGTGTGGGGACGTCCAGAGTTTCATCATGAGAGAAGTCCCGACCTAGGACAGGAGAGATGAAACATTTATGCTGCACCTGGTTACAACAGCCCTCTTCCCTCTGGCTTAAACCCACTGCAGCCTATATCAGTTCCTCCTCACGCGTCTGGACGCTGTATGTAGCTGACCTCATTCACTCCGGGTGACCTGAATAAACACCGGTCTCCTCCTAATACAGTCTGGGTTTGCGGAGGATAAAGTCCTGCGGTGGCTGAGTTCAGGAGGGGGGAGAGCTGGTTGGTGGCCTCTGAGGGGTCCTTCCTTCCTCTGTCCCAAAGCAGTCCTTGAGTCAGGCACATGGGTGAGAAACCTGCTGTCTTTTTTTTTTTTTTTTTTTAAAAGATTTATTTATGCATACAAGAGCTGGGGCACAGGCCAGAGATGCAGGTGTGTTTGTGTGTGTGTGACAGGATCCACCAGAGACAGGGTGTGGAGCAGAACAGGCAGACTGACTGAAACACATTGCTGAGGGGAGCAGCAGGAGAGACAGGAGAGGTCTGCTTCGCCATGTGGGTTTCTCCCTGGCTGGCCGGGGATTGAACTCATGCTGCAGAGGCTGCGGATTGCTTCGTATTGCGGCTGGTTAACCCCTTGCACCACCAAGGAGGCAGAAATCTGCCGTCTTAACTCTCCATTTAACAGCCTCCATTCGGAGTTCCATGGGCAGCTGGTTAAGATGCGCACAGGCCCTGAGCACTGCCTGCTGGCTCGTGCTTTTTGGCAACCGGCCTTTCCCTCTCCACATGGACCATTTCAAGTCCCTGCCCCAGCTGTCCACACCTATCCACTGGCTTCCCGCCTCAGCAGCCCCGGCCTCTATCTCACTGCGTTTGACCCCTGCTATGGCTTTGAGCAAGCAGAGCCCTGCCCCTCAGCTGGCCGCTGAGTTTACCTGCACTTTGGGCCCCATCACCTGCTTTTCCAGGTGCCTAGAGCGATGATTCCCCTTCCGCTCACTCAGGTCTTGGAACTGCCTCTCACCTGCCCCCTTTCTCACTGTTTTTAAACAGGTTCCTGTTTCTCACTGCAATGTAGTGATTTACAAGAAATAGAGTTTGGTCTTTCAAATAACTAGATTCCTCATATATATTTGGTCTTAATCCACAGTTCTAGCACACAGCTCTCATAAAGTCTTGAGATTTCCTAACATTGACAATGATCAGGGGTCTTGCTATGCTGATGATGTTTTGGGGGTTGGTAGCCAGGAGGACTAACCAGGTGTTTAGAGGCTTAGAACTTGCAGCCCCACCCCACAGGGAGGGGAGGGGATGGTGGTTGAGTTCAACTGCCAACGGCAGTAACCAGCTGAGCCTCTGTAAGGAAGCCTTTTTAACAGTCCAAAAGGAGGTGCTCTGGAGAGCTTCAGGTGGGGGAACCAGAACACTTCTTCCATTCCACCTCGCTGGACCCCGAGTTCTACAAGGGCAGAAGCTCCTTTGTTCGGCGCCTGCCCCTGTGTCTCTTCACGTGGCTGTCACTCAGGACCCTTTGTAATAAGTGAGTGAGCTACAGTCAGGGCAGCACAAGTGACAAGCTATCAACACAACTGTTACAATTCAGAACAGAGAAATTCAAGCCATTTCTGATTAGCCAAGCTCAACTACTCAAAAGTCCATTTTTACTTAGAAAAAACAGTTATCTAGTGAGTAAACAGACTTCCTCAGTTCTGCGAGCCCGTCTAGCGAATCAGTGGAAGCTGAGGACAGGTCCTGGGATTTATAGTAGGTCTGGCAGCAGCAGAGAGTCTGGGCTTGCATGGGCACCCGAAGTCTGAGGGGCTGTGGGGACATCTGGTCTGTAGCCAGTTGGTCAAAGTGCAGGTGACTGCTTGGGGCTCGCCACCCGAATCTGAAATGGAGGGTGGTCTTGGGAGACGGAGCTTCCACCTGGGCCCCCGTGCAGTGTGGGTGCTGAGTTGAGCTCTTGAGTGCTCTGCTGTGTCCCGGCATTACTTGGTGCGGGGAGGCCTTACTCAAATATCTCCCCCTCCCCCCCGGGGGCTGCCAGGCTCACAGCCGCTCTGAGAGGCCCCACGATTTTCCCCCTCCCTTCAGCAATCCTTTTGATTTTGCCTCCTAACGATGTCTGGACTCTGTCTGGCCTGAAGGAGGACGGCAGCGGCAACCTGGGCTCAATTCCACGTCCACACATGGCCAGAGAGCGGCATTCACATGACAGCCCAGGCGTCACCACCCTACCCTCCCCTCCCCGCTGAAAACCCTTCAGTGGATTCCCGCTGCCCATTGGGGACAGGACGAAACACAAGGGCCGGCATGATCTGGGCGCAGCATGCTCAGCGTCAGAACATTCCGTGCTGCCCTCCTCCCATCTTCCTCCCAGGCAGCCAGACGCGGAGGGCAGGTCTGCTTCTGGATCTCTTACCAGGCCCCCTCCCGCAGAAGGAGGAGGGTGCCTCTTTTGGATTTTAGCTCATGGGCCTTTTGCTCAGGGAAGCTTAATTTCTCCTGTTAATGGGTCACAGCCCACAGTCCCTCTCTCCCACCTGACAGTGTCCTTCTTAGGTTCTAAGCTCTATGAGGCAGGGAACTGTGTTTCTACTGATACCGTCTCCTCAGCATCGAGGACTTGTAGGTGCCCAACAAATACACTGTGACTACGAGACTTAGGGGCCGGGACCCACGTGTCATTGGTTCTCACCACCCACTGAGAGGCATATGCGTCATCTTCCAGATGAAGGGACGGGGCCCAGGGGCACCCAGAAAGCGGTGGGGCTGGGGTCTTTGGCTTCCCTGACTCCTGCCCTCCACGTCACACTGTTTGGTCAATGGGACATGTCTCCTCCTCAGCAGGGTGCGTTTCCCCACTTCCATGCTCTCCCTTACAGCTACCAAAATGCAGAGGAGGGATGGTCAGATTCGCTCTAGTATCAAGCCAGGCAGAGAAAAAAAGTTTGACTGACTTTGGACTCAACAGAACTTAATTCTGTTAAAATGAGATTAAATTTACATTAGGGAAAGTTACTGTTGGTCATCAGACAGAGAACCAGAGACGGTCCTCCACTTATGGCCAGCGTTCAGGCCCCAGAGTCAAACTCTAGGTACCAAGGCCACCGGAAATGGGCTGGACCCACCCAAGAAGAGGAAAGTCTCTCAGATGTTAAGTTCTTTTTGAACAGACACACACACATACTCACCAGTGAGCTTATCTCGAACCCTGTTAATAATCTGAATAGCTTTCTTATTTAGGGCCTCGGGCTTCACCAAACCGTCTCCAACTGAAATACACAACAGCAGAAATGACAGTAAAAACCATTTCGGGGCCACAGGTTCAACAGAGGCCACCGTGTCTCTCCAGTGTTCACTTTGCAAGTATTGAGCAAGACTGCTCTGGGTCACCTTTGTCCTCAGAATACAATGAGAAATTCACAGAACATTTCTGCTCAAAGATGGTTTTGTTAACTCATCTTATTGCCCCACTCATGATATAACACAGCTGCAACTTTCTTAATGAGCTAGTCATTGGTGCAATTCCTCAGGGCTGGACTTACTGAAAGAATGAATCGATTCTGGCACTGTGGTCCCTGTTTTCTTATGGGCTGGTTCCCCAAGTTCCACACCATCCAAAATTTCTGGGAAGAAAAAAAAATCAGTTAGCAGAACCTTCAAACACTATGATGTCACTGTTCCAGAGCCTGGCTGATTCCTGATGTCCCACTACATCCCCTTAGCCCTTGCTCCCTCCCCCCAAGGGGCAAGAGAGAGGGAGCCTTCTTCTTCACATACTTAGAAGTTTTTAAATCTGCAAAACCATTTTCAAATGTGTTACTGTTATTACTATTACTGAAGAAAATGGTATTAGAAATGAAGCACAGATTTTCACTTGAGCAAACAGCATTAATAAAAAGCTCCAACACAGAGAACAGGAGCACGTCATAGGCCTGGCGATAAAATGCATGTGCTGAGACAGAAACTTGACATTAGCAAAGAAAGCCGGCTTCGAGACAGCTCACATGTGCCTGTTTTTTCTTGGAAGAATTTAGATGTCAATTTTGGCAGGAAAGTCCTCAGACTTTAGGGTCAACCTTCAGAGTCTAGACTGAATTATGATGTTATTACACTGTCAATCTTAAAATGAAGCTAAAGATAATAATACTTGTACTAATGACCCCCTGGAAGTTAACTGTTAAGTCCTATAAACCAATGAGCATGGCTGTGGTGCCACTAGGACTGGCTCTGCTAACCCTTGCACATGCCAGGCAGCTTTAGGGTCACCCGATAATGTGGCTCAGTGAGGTGACCCTGAGAGATAAGCCAACAAGTTTCACATATTTGGGACGAGCCCATCACTCCACAAGGGACCCCAGAGACCGGGCAATCCAGGCATTCACACCTCCTGCCCCTGTGTCCAGGGGAGAGTCCACGCATGTTCACAGGTGACACTACAACTGAGGGCCTCAATTTCCCCCTAAAACAGCCTTTTCCCTTTTACTTATCCAGACCCTTCCATCTAATAAGGCTCAACTTAAATCCCACCAACCCCAGAGCTCCCTTACGCCCTGCAGCTCAGAGCTGCTTCTTCTGAAGTCCCACAGCCCTTCTACTTCAAACCAAGCCAGGCGGTGTTTGTTGACACCCCGGAATGCTCTGCTCTCGCACTATTTCATCTATATTTTGGTTAATTCTGTAATACCATCTCGGCAGCTCACATTTTCGTTTTAAACCCTAAATATTATTTGGCTTATTAGCTAAGCAACTATGAAAAAATATGTCATGACTTTTCTGACAAACCAATAGTTGCAAATGTGGCAAATGTTTTATAAATATATTTGTAGAGAATATTTATTTTTCACACTCCAACAGCATTTCCCAGTGTGAACTATGTAGGAAAAAGGGGTGCTAAGGGGTAGGTAGACAAGGGGAGGGTTACGCAAAGTTAAAGAGTTTCACTCTAGACCTGAGCATGTCTCATGCAGAAGCCCCGTTCTGGCTCCTGGAGCAATGTCACTTTGCAGAGGCCTGTCTGCAGCCTGCACCCTTGGAAGCCATGTTTCCTGCGGCTTCACAGCTCCTCAGGGGGCACATCAACAATTGCTGCTCCTTCCATAGTCCCAGCTATTCTGAGCTGTTACAGTGTTTTGGGAGCAAAGTGATGTAGCTAATGATTGCCTCAATTTAGACACCAAATGCTGGTAAATATTCAGACATACTTTTAATTGTGTATTTATAGCTAAAGATCAGATAGTTCGATAAAACTTTCTAAACTCAGGGTGCCCACGTCATCCTGAGAGGCATTAAAAAGAAAGCATATATTACTGCTCAGCAGCTATTTCTAGACTAAGTTTATAAAGTGAAATAAATAAATGCCTATTAGGTGATAGTTTAGCAGTGATAGAGTCTGCAAAAACTCCAGAAATACAATGCTGTTTCTCCTATTCAGCATCCATTACTACTGTAAATCACGTACCTGACGACAATAACAAAGCTCTCCCTATTCTAGAAACACTCTGGACGGTTGGGGACAGAGCTCACGATCACCCACAGGGTGCACCCACCTACTGACTGGCCAGCGGAGTAGGAATCTGTCCGTGTTCGGGATCGTTTATTGCCTTTGGTGTTTGCTAGGGAAAAAAATCGAGGGAGATTAAACAGTGCTTCAAACTTTGACTTGAAAGAAACTGGATGGATGAGACACTTTCTTACAATTAGAGAAATATTTTTCCAATGCCTGTAACTCCTAGGACCGAAACCATGAGGTACTACTGTTCAGGAGCGAGAGGGTGGATGTCCTGTGGGCATCCAATCCCAAGGGACATGCTAAATGGCTGAGTTGGATTTAGACAACGAACCAAGAAGACACAGGTGAAAATATGACTCATCACAGTGGACTAGACGCTTCCTGTTTGTAAGCACTTTCTAAGGAGGCAGGAACACAGGGTAGAGTGAGATATTGCTGGCCCAAACTACAACTGTTTGCATCCCTATCAAATTCTAGCTTTTTTCCCTATATGAAGTACCCACCACAAGCCCTCTCCCCACAAACCACAAAGGTACTTAATTTATCCTGAAAAATATTAATTAATATCTAAACTGATGAGTGGCATTTTGGGCACTAATTAATAAAAGTACCTGAAATTCATTTCTAGCCACCAGAGCTGCTTTGTGTAATGTAATAGCTTGGCACTGTAGCCCAGGCTCCAGGCTTGAAGGGGAACGGTTAGTGTCTCAGATAGTCCTAACTTGGGAGGGGCCAACTCTGCTCCAAGCACTCGCTAGCACTCACTGTCCATCAGCCTCCAGTTCAGCAAGGGGTCGTAGACAAAGGCTTCCAGCACAGCCATGACACTGTCCTTGTGCTCTCGAAGCACTTCCATGACGGTGTGGCATGTGATTCTGTAGTTGCCATCCAGACCGGTCACCTGCAGAAGGGCCAGAGCTCCTCAGAGAGGAGTCACCCACACTGGCCTTGCGGCCTCACCACCAACAGTAATTCAAATGCATCAGCCCACTCAGAGAGCAGACACTGCCCCCTGCTGAGGTATCAGGCCTCCAACATATTGGCAGCAAGGGGTGAGATCAGGGGTGTGACTCACATGAAGGTCTGATGGGATGGATTTTCAAAGACCGATCATTATCAATAGAATGGACACTCCCAGAACAAACATGAGCCTTCAGGGTACTCATATGATCTAATAAGCAAGTCTGTCCTCATAAAGGGTGGTGACTGTGTTGGCCCCATTCTAAAGCAGCTCATTCCCAATCTTCACTCACCTCCATAGCATTGGTCAACATTCTCGTTAGTCTAAACGGAATCTTCTCTGGGAACTTCTCTCTGGTCATGGCAACCTACAGGGCAATAAAGGGAGAACAGCCAAGCTCCCATTGGAGCGTTTCCTTTAGCCAAAGCTGGTGAAGGCAGGGGGCTTCCTCTGCAAAGCACCCGCACTGCTTCCAATTAGAGCAGAGAAATGAAGCTGCTTGAGTTTAGTGAGGGGAGAGGAAAGTGGCCTTGTGGGAGGGTGAGCTCTATGTGGCGTCCAGAACCTGTGCTCACCTCAAAGCAGTCCCCAAAGTCAATGTGCAGGATCTTCCCACTCAGCCGGTCCAGCATCAGGTTAGATGGGTGCCTTTGGGAAACAGGAGCGAGACCAGGCAGGGGTCAAGAGAGCAGCCCCAGGAATACATCAACAAGCCCTCAGGCTGGCTCCTGCCCTCACCTGAGCTGTAAATCAAATTCCACTGGATGCAGCCTGCATTTGTTTTGTCTCAGGCCCCGCTTGTGTGGCGACAACAGATGAGCCTCTGTGTCAGAAATTATACAGCCAGCAGAGCCTGAAGTATTAATTATCTGGCCCTTTAGAGAAAAGTTTGCTGACCCCTGCTCTAGGCCTGAAAAGATTTACTGTGTGAATCAGAGTTGCCCCAAGAACCATGAAAATTCACTGTCCTGAGGTCCCTGGCATCTCGGGGTGACGGGTGCTCCAGCCACCACTCCCCCTCTCATAGGTCTCCCTGAGGCCCAAGCCGTACCAGACACATCAGCTGGTTTTTGTCAACAGATATTTTGCTAGTTTTTTTGTGGGGTAAAATGATTTCTGCTATCAAATAACTGCACGAGACACAGTCCTGGGAGAGGAACAGCAGCCACCAGAGAGTTTGTTTTTTTAAAGTTCCAATGCATTGATTTTCAGACATTCTTAAGCTACTTTTTCAGTTGGTACATTTAGATGACCTTAATTATGCAGAAATATCAGGAGGATCCACTGGTTTTCAGTTATGGCAACAGAATGACCTACCTTTGCATAGTGGTGATTGAGAAACCTTTATTAAGTCAATCAGATTTACTTTGACAAAGGAGCAAAGACTGCATTGGAGCAAAGAAAGTTTGTTCAATAAATGGTGCTGGGAAAACTGGGTCGCTATATGCAAAAGAATGAAGCTTGACCACTACCTCACACCATACACAAAAATCAACTCAAAATGGATTAAAGAACTAGACATAAGATCTGAAACCATAAAATATATAGAAGGAAATATAGGCGAAACACTACGTGATTTGCACATCAAAGACATCTTTACAGACACATCACCCAAAGCAGTGATAGTGAAGGCGAAGATAAACAGCTGGGACTACATCAAATTAAAGAGCTTCTGCACAGCAAAAGAGACAATAACAAAAACAAAGAGAAACCCCACCAACTGGGAGAACATTTTTGCACCCAACACTAATGATAAAGGACTGATCACAAAAATCTGCAAAGAGCTGATGAGACTCAGCAACAACAAAGAAAATAATCCAGTCAAAAAATGGGCAGAAGAGCTAAAAAGAAACTTCTCTGAAGAGGAAATGCAAATGGCCAACAGACATATGAAAAAATGTTCAACATCACTTGTAATCAGGGAAATGCAAATCAAAACTGCCATGAGATACCATCTCACACCAGTGAGAATGGCACATATTAAAAAAACTAGCAACAACAAATGTTGGCGAGGGTGTGGAGAAAAAGGAACTCTTCTGCACTGTTGGTGGGAGTGCAAACTGGTCCAACCACTGTGGAGAGCTGTGTGGAGATTTCTGGACCTACTAAACATAGAGCTTCCATATGATCCAGCAATTCCACTCCTAGGTATTTACCCAAAGGACACAGAAACATCAATTCCAAAGAACACCTGCACCCCAGCGGTTGAGCGCTGGGTTGCGAAGCTGCCCGCGGCCTCTGCGGCGCTGGTTCGATCCCCGGCTGCTCCCCGGCTACCGGAGGAGGATCCCACATGGTGCGCAGACCTCTCCTGCCACCCGCTGCTCCTCTCAGCAGTGTACTTCAGTCCTTCTGCCTGCTCTGCTCCCCGCTCTGGCTCTGGTGAATTCTCTCACCCTCCCGCGCTTCTGACTGTACCCAGTGCATGTATAAACAAAAAAACAAACAAATAAAAAAAAAAAAAAAAAGAACACCTGCACCCCTATGTTTATAGCAGCACTATTTACAATAGCTAAGCTTTGGAAACAGCCCAAATGCCCAAAAATAGATGACTGGATCAAGAAGATGTGGTACATATACACCATGTTATATTACTCAGCATTCAAAAAAGATAAACACATGCAATTTGCAGCAACATGGATGGCGTTGGAAGGGATCATGCTCAGCGAAATAAGCCAAAAAGAAAAAGAAAAATACCGGATGGTCTCACTCATAGCAGGAATCTAGAAAACTTAAATAAGGGACCAGGAAAATGAATAACTATAAGAAAGTGAAAATCAAAATCAACAAAAAACTATGAACCAGAGACACTTTTTTGGGGGTCGGGGGCGGGAGGGGAGGGATTGGGGTCAGAATGGGGCGTTTGCAATTGTATGGGGGAATATAAAAATAAAATTTATTATTAAAAAAAAAAATCTAAAAAAAAAAAAAGAAAAAAAAAGTCAATCAGATTTAATATTTTAAACCAAACCATGGGAAACCAAACCATGGAGAAAGCAGTACCCTCAAACTATGTTTTTTTCTCCTTAGTTTGATTCTACTGACATGAATAATAAAGAGGGTGCTAAGACCAAAGCTGCAGAAGAAGCCTAATGTACAAACTACAAATGTTTACCAAATGGTCATAAACCTCACTGGAAAACAAAATGGAAACTATTCCCACCAACGGAGAGAAAGAATAAATTCACTCACCTGTCACCCAGGCCCAAAATATACCCAACCATGGACATGACTGCCAAGGAACGGGTGTAATTGGTTCTTCGGTCAAACCACACCTGGAACGACACAGGCACAAGCGTGAGCTGATGCTCTGGAAACCGGTTTCTGACATCACCACATCCCAACGTGCTCTTTTCCTCTATCAAGAGCCCACGAAGATGTACAATGGGACAAAGATCTCATTCGGTGACAGTAATAAATCCCACTTGGAGTAAGATTCGCTGAAGATGTGCAGAACTTAGAAGAGTAAGGGAGGCCCATTTGCTTAGGAGTGGAAAGTCCTGAGTATTTGAAAATATCCACTGAAGATGAAAAGATGTAATATGTACCCAAATGAAATACACTTAATGTAATTCCAATAAAACTTTAGTGGCACTTTCTCCTGGGGGACCTTGACAAACTGAGCCCCAAATTTGTTAGGTGTAGGTGTAGATTAGGTGGCCTGAAATAAAGCAAACTATGAAAAGAGCCAATGAGAAGAGACTTGTGGTAATGATGGTTCTTGGGGGAAAACAGGCAGGAAGATCAAGGAAAAAGAATGGAAGCCCTTGGGCATGTGGGAGTTTAGGGTACAAGAAAAATGGACTCTTTGACAGCAGGGCGGGGATAGATTACTTGGCAAACACTGTGGTGATGTCTAATCATCTTAAAAACATAAAATTTATATCTGAATCTTAAATTCCAAAGTGAGTTAAGGATTTAACTGTAAAACAAGTCTTATAATTAGCATAAGGATATATATGTAAAAAGATACATAATCTTCAGGTAGAAAAAAAATCAAAGGTGAAAAATTTTAAATCTGATAACTTCTAACTTTAAAAACTTTAATAATTTTTTTTTTTTTTTAGAGGCATGTTTATTTATTTATTTATTTGTTTGTTTGTTTATACATGAACTGGGTACAGTCAGAAGCGCGGGAGGGTGAGAGAATTCACCAGAGCCAGAGCGGGGAGCAGAGCAGGCAGAAGGACCGAAGGACACTGCTGAGGGGAGCAGCGGGCGGCAGGAGGGGTCTGCGCGCCATGCGGGACCCTCCTCCTGTGGCCGGGGAGCAGCCGGGGATCGAACTGGCGCCGCAGAGGCCGCGGGCAGCTTTGCAACCCAGCGCTCAACAGCTGCGCCACCGGGGAGGCCCTTTAAAAACTTTAAAACCAAAACTTCTAAAACAAAACACACCATTAAAATGTAAAAAACCACACAAACAGGAAATTTACAGCCCGTCATGAAAAAGATTTAACATCTTCAATACACAGAGCCCAAGCTGGTGCGGGGCCCAGTGGCTGCACGGCTCACCCAGCGAGTGTCAGCCATGAGGGGCTGGCCCTGCAGCTGATCGTAAGGAGGATGGGCACAGCAAACAAGGCCACCCCCTTCGAGGGCGAGTGCACTGGCCAGTGTGGGGCCGTACCTCAGAGCTGGGGCTTTTCAGCCACAGCAGCTTGGCCAGGTCATCCCCTGCCGTGTTATTGACGGCGTGCTCGAACACCTCCACCTTCTGCATCAGAGTCAAGTGGTCGTAGTCGGGCGCCATCTGCAAGGAAACAACCAGCCTGAGATGCAGTGGCAACAAGCTCAGGACCAGCCAGAGGGGGATTCTAACTTCACCAGCACAGCCAAGGGGAGAAGCGGACTGAGAACGAGGCAATGGAAGCGCCCGCTCTAACAAGTGACCACAGGAAAGTCCAGGGCTGGGGGCAAACCTTAGGCCTTACCTCAGTACAGGCCCATCCCCATGAACGAGGGTTCAAATGGGTGTTAGAGACCCCTTATAATCTCCACATCTACAAGACATCATTTCCCCACGAGGTAGGGGTGATTAAAGCTTAATTTCTGGGCTTTCTGTTTCTTAGAGGTCACCTGCTTTAGGACTCACGGCACTAGCGACTTCCCGGTAACAAGCACATGCAGAAAGGTGTGTAGAAAGGTAACTCGTGAGCCCGGCGCGTGTCCTGAGACGTGAAAGCATCAGTCAGGCAGCCCCATCACTTACCCGCAACATGATGCGGTGCTCGATGTTGAGAAGGATCTTCTTTTTCTCCCTGTAGTCCCGGATGAGGGCGTGCAGTGTGTCGCAGTGGGGGACCCAGCCGATGAGGCCCGAGTTGGTGGACAAAGGGATCACGGCGTACCTCTGGATGCTGTGCCCACGGGGAAGCAGGTTAGCGGGCGGCAGGCAGAGTGCACCTGGACCCGCTCGTGCACACTAGCTTTACGATCCTCCCAGCGAGGGGCTGCTGTCGCCGTGTAAAGCGTCTCGGCCTGCCTAACAAACTCACTGCTGTGGGGGAACAATCCCATGAGCGTTTCCAAGCCTAAAATAAGCAACGTGATATTCACGTTCTTAATAGAGAGGGGGTGAGCGGGGAGTCTGGCTGGACTGAAATCCCATGCTCACATCCGATCTGCGGCATCTCCAGCCTAAGGACCACTGGGGATCCTGGAGGCTGCTAAAGGCATTTCCCAGCGCGAGTATCTAAAAAGCCAGAATCCCCCATGTATGACACCTTGGCTATAAGGATTTCCTGGCAGGCACACAATTTTCTGCTTCACCTCACAGAGGTGCGCAGCCACAGGGGTATACAGTGGCGGGAGGAAAAGCCTGAGCATGTCCAGGGTGCGCTGCTCTCACGCCCGCCAGTACCTGAGGTTTTTCCGCAGAGATGTGGGGTCGTTGGCCAGGAGGGTGTTCACCAGGCCGAAGAGCTGCATCACTCGCTCGTCCTGTCGCAGGTCCTCATGGCCCTTCAGGAGGAAAACGAACTCGTGCCCGTTGCTGCCTGCAGGGAACGGCGGGAGCAGTCAGTGCAGGCCCGGAGGCCCTGACCCTCTGTCGTCAGACCACCCCTGCCTTCAGGAGATCCTGCATCTCCTCTAGCCCATCAGCCACGCTTCTCTGCAAGGAGAAAAAACACTGCCGAGAACGGAGGGGAAGAGCAGCTGCTTCTGACGGCCCCCCAGTGAGATGTTGCTCAAATTAAAAATGAAATAAAATGTAACAAGGAACAAGTAGGGTAAGTGAAGTGGTCAGGCTCCCCCCTACCACCCCCACCGCCTTCCCATCGCTAGCTTCTATGGCCATCACCCGTGGCCTCACACTCCTAAGTTGCGTGGATGCTGGGGGCCTAGAGGCATGGGGCTCACGCACCTATGGTTGTGGACACCTGGGCGTGCACGTGTGTAAACGCAGGCCGGGGACTGAGAGGCAAAGGCTACAGTGGCAGCACAGAGGAGGGGCGCTCTGAGGCGAGACCACGAGACATGAGAGTGAGGACAGAGTGGCCAGAGAAAGAGTGCAAAGACTCTCTTACGCTCCTGAGCCCTGCTGTCTGGCCCGTGCCTGCCTCCTTGCAGGCCGGCCTCCCAGCCAGGTGTGCCTGCTTCCCTGGAGAGCACCGAAGGCCTGCAAAATCTATCCAGGGCTCTAGGACTCTCCCTTCTGTCTGCCCAAATCGACACTGAGCCTGCCCGTGCACGCCTGCATGACGGAAAGAGACTCATGGGGATGGTCGTTCTCCACGTGCGCCTCTTCGCCACCCTTCTCCGTCCTGACCTGAGAAGCCTGCCCCCCGCCCCGACATCCCCCCACCCCCGACACTCCATCACTGCGGCGCTCCATGGGCCTGGCCGTGGGGTCACTGGGAGGAGGGCAGAGGGCAGGAAGAGGGAGAGGTCAGGGTGTTTATCCCAATAACCAGCCTGCGCACAGTTCTAGAAGGTGGGGGATGGACTCTCTCCAGGTTGCAAGCCCTTTTGGGGCCTCTTGCCCTTTCTGCTCTGGAGGGTGGGGTGAGTCATAGCTTCTCTCTGTTGGCTCAGAATTCTCTCACAGTTCTGGAAGCAGTTTCTTCATTAAGGTCTCTTTAATTACACAGCCAAGAATCTCCTGATGTATGTTTAGGATTAGAAGATGCCAGCCCATGGACACAGCACCGCACCACCGTGCACCTCAATGAACTGGGGCTGGTGAATTTGAATATTTAAAAAATTTTAAATTTAATTTTTAAAAAATTTAAAAAACACAAGCCTTATTAAAGGCGAGTGCTGTCACAGCACTGCCAGGGCTCAGTCCCCACCCCAGACAGGACACAAACTTCACCATGAGAATCTATCTCTACTTTGGTGTGTGTATTTTACACAATCACTACCCACAGAGACAGACAGTGCTGGCACACGAGAGTATTCTAGAGTGGAAACCCTTCCTTCGGTGTAGCTTTTTGGGGATCACACTTGCACTCCGATGCCGTTGGTGTCTCAGGCCCCCCACTGCCCACACAGCCAGCTCGCCACACCACAGGCCTTTATAAGTCCTGCCACTTGTTCCTGTGCAAGAGCTTTATGTTTCACTTAAACCAGCAAGCCACAGAACTAACTTGGAGTCCCAATGAAGGTGTGATAAGGAGAAATCACGTGTCCTCTAGTCCTCTCTGAGGAAACATGGGAGGGGTGGCGCATGCGAAAGCTTAGCAGTGTGACCAGCAAGCAGTAATTTCGGGGGGAGACGGGCTTGGTCGGGGCGGGAGGGCGAAGCAGGTGGCAAGAGCACACGGTGGTCCTTACCCATAAGTGTCAACTTCCGGGGCCTCTGCTTGGACGTGATGACTTGCAGAGATGGGGCTATGGACTGAATGCGGATGATTGGCTGGTTGGGGTCATATGTTCCTGGCACGGCCAGCTCCAGGTCCCGGCACATCAGGAGTTTCGGGGAGACATACTGGAGCTCCAAGGATGTAAGCTGTGAATAATTGCTACGGAGCTTAGTGTTCTGCCTCCAGGGAGGAACCTGCATTTAACTCAACTATTTTTCAAAGGACTGCTAATAGCAAGGGCTTGCCCCAGAGATTGCGGGTGCAAGTGCAACCAGGTGCTCTGGGACTAGTTACAACACTCACAGGCCATCAGCCAGAAAGGGCTGTGAGGACGCCAGCTGGCTGGAACTGAAGATCCTACCTGAGGCAGCTGCTTTGAGATGCGTCTGAACACGTGGTAATAGAGGTCCCAGGCCTGGGTGAGGTCCTTGACGTTCCCTGACTTCATGTACTTCCTGCACCACTCTTGGGCCTCCATTAAGTCCCGACCATATGCCTGAGGGACGGCAGAGAAGACTACACGTGGTCGAGGTGTCGACTCAACCACAAGGCCAAACCCCCAAGCCGACACAGAGCTCTCTGGGATCAGACAGCAAGACTGGGCCCCGGAAGCTGTCAGCTCCCAGCCTGTGGCCCCGGCCTCAGGCCAGCTGTTGAGTAAAGCAGGGCAGAGAGAGGAGATGCCCTTGTGGGTCTCCAGTTAGTCTCAGGAGGGGTCTCGTATCTTAACGACAAACTTCTGGTGTCTCAACAGCCTGTGACCCCGTCGGAGTATATTTTACATAAGTCGGGAGAGAAGTGGAGAGAAAGGAGTCTGTGAGGATCCTGAGTCATGTCATTTTGGCTTTTTATCCTGTACCTGGTTAAAGGATGTCTCCTTCAGAGTCTGGGGACCTCGTTCCATCATGGCATGCAGGGGTTCCAGCACCTCAAACATGCCCTTCACATTCCTCTCCCCAAAGTACAAACGTGAGGCTTCTTCCAGGCCTTCGTGCCACATCTCGTGCCAGAGGATGGCCACTCGGATCAGCTCCTCGCTCACCTGGATGAAGGGGAGGAGAGGCACCGAGGGGATGTTCAACTCAAAGGCCTACGGGAGGACAGCAGGCCCTCTGGCAGCCAGAGGGCGTATGCAGCACTGTCGTGAGCAAGAAAAGCCACCCCAATCGTGGCTCAGGCGCGGCGACCGGGAGCTCCCGCCCCGGCTCTGACTCACCATCATGGCCTGCTGCACCAGGGTGTTGCTGTGCTCGCACATGTTCTTCAGAATCTTGTTGGCAGCGTTGTGACGGGCAGTGGTGGTAGACTTAGAAGCCACGGTCAGGGGGTAGATGAGGGCCTGAAGCAAGCAAGATGAGGGGAGACATTTGTGAACGAGCATAAAAGGAGCCCGATGCCGACTTTATGGAGGATGAGCAGAAGAGGAGCAGGACACTGGTTCTCATCTGAGTCGCCCAGGAGGGGCTACTCAGTGCGGGGCTCTTTCTTCAGGAGGGCGCCTGGGCCAATGTGCCTGCCAGCTGGCACACCTGCTCCCAGGTGCTGTGCCGGGTCTGGAGCAGCTTTAGGGAAGGCTGACTACCAAGCCAGGGTCAGCGGTTCTGTGAGAAAGTGCCGAGGGGCTGCACACACCTGAGGGTGGTAGCGACCGATGTCTGTGAGGAGCTGGTGAATGAGGCGTCCCACCAGGGGCCTGGGTGTGTCGATTCTCGCAATGAGCTGTGGGATGACCTGGCATTCAAGAAGACACAAAGTGTGGCACAAGACATGGAAACAACCCCTTTGTCCTTCCAGGCAATGACCAGAGCTGGTAGCCTGTTTTGGTAGATGCTGGGCTCTGAAATGATTAATTTTCTTCAGTTCTCCAAAAAAAAAATCTAAAGGAAAATGTGGATTCTTGACCTCGGGAGCAATCCCCTGCCTCACAGCACACAACACCTGCCACAGGCGCCGCTGACACCCCTGGACTCCACGGAGCCGACCAGCCTCCGTGACCAAGCAGCCTCACCTGCAGCCACGTGTCGATCTGGATGGCTTTCACCCCTTCCACTAAGGCTTCATTTACATCTGGCCAGTGACCATAATCAAACCACAAGGTGAGGACTCTGGAAAAGGAAGATGAGAGAGTCATGGGAAGTTTAGCTCCCCAGGCTCTGTCTGTTCTTCAATCTTAAGCTTCCTGAGAAGAGCTGGAAGCCTGGTCTTGTGAGCCCTCAGGGCGGGCAGGTGGTCATGGCTGCAGTACTCAACTAGCCAGGAGGATCAGCCCAGTGAAGGATGATTTATTTCACTCCGGGTAGAGCAGAAGGATTGCTACGTGTGAGCTCAGAAGTCTAACATGACACTGTGGGCAACCCACGGACAGAAAGAGTTGCCTGTAAAACAGCAGCTATAGGGCCTCCCTGGTGGCGCAGCGGTTGAGCGCTGGGTTGCGAAGCTGCCTGCAGCCTCTGAGGCACCGGTTCGATCCCCGGCTGCTCCCCTGCCACCAGAGGAGGATTCCACATGGTGCGCAGACCTCTCCTGCCGCCCGCTGCTCCCCTTAGCAGTGTACTTCGGTCCTTCTGCCTGCTCTGCTCCCGGCTCTGGCTCTGGTGAATTCTCTCACCCTCCCGCGCTTCTGACTGTACCCAGTGCATGTATAAACAAAACAAACAAACAAATAAAATAAATAAATAAATAAAACATGCCTCTATAAAAAAAAAAAAAAAAACAGCAGCTATAGGAATACTGGCAATTAGCTGCTGAGAGACCCTAGCCAAGGAGGAGGGGCAGCCCTTGTCACCTGTGGCCTCGGACAGGCTGGTGTAGGCTGTTGTTCAGGCCCCTCAAAGCAGCCTCTAAAAGCTGGAGGAACCTCAGCAACACTGCAAGAAACAGATGGGTTTCTCCTTCCCTGCATAACAAGCCTCACAGAGCCACAGAGTGTTCCTTCTCCATTAGCTTCACAGATTTCACCTGTGTGGATGGGGCCTGGTCGGCTGTTACTCTTGGACATACTGATGGAGTGGGGAGGCACAGAGGACTGTGTTCTGTCACTAACATGGCCGCTCCTTCGCTGATACCTGAGTGTGTCCTGGAGGTTGTTGCCTCGTGACAAGGAGATAGAACGGAAGAAGCCCTGGACGGCAGGGACGGTGTACATCAAGAGGGTTTTGGACAAATCCTGTTGGAACAAACATGAGTTAGTGACACTCTTGCCTCTGCTTTCTCATCTGTAAAATGGGTACAGCAGCAAACTACCGCACCTCCTTCGAAGGGTGCTTATTAGGATCCAATCAGTGTACTGGTACCTAGCACAAAGTAAGCGCTCAGTAAAAGGCAACCGTGACTTCCTGCACAGGGTTCTGGGTGGTAGCAAGAGGAGGTGGGGCTGGGGCATGAACATGCTCATGTCCAGGCCTGCCAGCTGCCCTGGCGCATGCTGCCCTCACAGCCCGGGAAAGTGGGCAGAAGGGGAAAGGCCAGGACACTGGACCTGGAGGTGCAGGGTGTTAGGACCGTGAGCTCATCCGCAGGGGAAGCACAACAAGGAACTTTTTCAGCCTGGGAGCGGTGTCAGCCCTCCAGACATATAAATAACGTCCACGGAAACACCGTCTCCAACAACTCCGGAGGGCTGAGGGCAATACTTCCTCGCCTGGGAGCATGCCAGGTCCTGCAGGCCTGTTCCATTCCTCAGGGGGCCTGTGGCCAGGGTCAGTCTGCAATGGAGCAGGGAGGGAGGTACCTCTGTGACCTTCTTCTGCAGAGGAGATGGGGTGGGGCTGTTCTCGGTGCTCTCAGCCTCACTCTCGCTGTTGCTGCCCTCGGTGCTGGTGGCTGTGGCTGTGGCTGCTGTGGTGGCAGCAGTGGTGGCGTTGGTGATGTTGGCCCCGCTGGCATGCCGCAGCTTCTTCTTCTCATCACGCGCTTGGTTCTGGTGTTTGTAGTGCAGCACTGCTTCAAAGTTCATCACTGCCCACGCGTGCCAGGCCTGGGTTGTGGAGAAGCAAGGGAGCCCCGACTGTGATCAACAGCAGGAGGAGACTCGGCTCGAGGGCTGAGGAGGGTGAGACCAACGCTGTGGAAGGGCGCTGTGACCACTCTTCTCAGAGTCAGAGAGCACAACAATCGCTATGAGAGGCTTGGGAAGGGGCATTTACCCAAGTCAACGTGATTCCTGTTTGGGGTGCACTGACCAAGCGCTGTGTGAGAGCTGAGGGAGTGGGGCCCAGGGGGAGAGCAAGTTCTGGTCCCGAGAGTCTAGTGGGGGGCTCACTCACACACCTAAAGACAGGCAGAGCATGACTAGGGTGGCAAGAGAAGACAGGGTGCTGGCGGGAAGGGGGCTGGGGGAGCACCAGAGAGGAGGGACTGGGGGAGCTCGAGGAGAGGGCAGTGGCTAGGACTTCCTGGAGTGAGGACAGGGGTGAAGATGCGGGCAGGGCACAGGAGACGAATGGCTCTTCCTGAAGCTTAGGGTACACACAGGAGAGCAGCGAGGGGACGGCTAGCCCAGCAGGCTGGGGGTCAGAGGACAAAGGAGCAGGCCTACTGGGCCAGGAAGGCCCATTTCACCCTGTAAGAAACAGAGCTTTACTGGATTTTAACAGTTCCCTTGACAGCAGCTTATGAAGTCGATCATCAAAGAGCACAGAGGTCCGGGGCAAAAGTCTTCTCTGGCGGTGACAGTGGGAAGGGGACATGGGAGGGAGCAGATGCAGGGGCATCAGGTGGAGCCAGTGCTCAGGGGCCCAGGAGGCTTTCGGTGCTTATTTGGACAAAGGAGAAGCTATTCACACCTGTATGGGCTGAGGCCTGTGGTCTTCATATTTGAGGTTCTCTTTTTTTTTTTTTTTAAATAGAGGCATGCTTTATTTATTTATTTGTTTGTTTGTTTTGTTTATATATGCACTGGGTACAGTCAGAAGCGTGGGAGGGTGAGAGAATCCACCAGAGCCAGAGCGGGGAGCAGAGCAGGCAGAAGGACCGAAGTACACTGCTGAGGGGAGCAGCGGGCGGCAGGAGAGGTCTGCGCGCCATGTGGGACCCTCCTCTGGTGGCCGGGGAGCAGCCGGGGATCGAACCAGCGCCACAGAGGCTGCAGGAAGCTTCGCAACCCAGCGCTCAACCGCTGCGCCACTGGGAAGGTCCTTGAGGTTTTCTTAATGTTACTTTTTTTTTTTTTAATTAAAGATTTATTTATGTATACAAGAACTGGGGGGTAGGCCAGAGGTACGGGGGGTGAGAGGATTCACCAGAGACAGATTTGAGTTTTGGTTCCAGGGACTAATTCAGTTTTAGCAAGCTAAAGAGATACTGGACAGAAATCAGTGACATCCGTTATATAAAGCAGCTATTACTGGGAGGTCCCTCAGAAACGATGTGAAAAGTGAGAATATGTGTTCTCACCAAAGTTGTATAGTTCCAGGAATCCCTCCTCTACTAGTCAGTCACATCTTTTATGCGTTTTCTATTTATCTTACTGAAAAGTTTCCTATGATAAAACAGGATGTTACTCAGAGCTTTCCAAGAAAAACAGAAAGTTAAGTGCTAAGATGAGGAGCAGGCAGGGATGGAAACGGGAAGGTAACCAGGAAGGAACAGATGACCCAAGGGAACATGCAGTTCCAGAGATGAGCCCCTGTCCACGGGCCCTAGGAAAACAAGCAACGGCTCCAGGACCACGCGTAGAATAACGTGTCACAAACACTTCTCGAGTTAAGGGCTTGCTCAATCCCTCTGGGTCACTTAAACTTGCAAGGGTCCTCGCAGGAATGCCCGCTTGGACTCACAGGAGCAGACCAGCACCCCTGAAGCCCCGTGGTCCAGCACCAGCAGGCAGGAGAGCCAGCCAGGCTGTGGGCTGTGGGCTCTCCCTCCCTGAGTTACCTTGTACCAGCTGCGGTCATGCTCGGTGGCGGCGCTGTAGTACTGCAGGACTTTGGGGATCGTGCTCTCGTTGATGCCCTGGAGGTTCAGCTGCCACTCTCCGAGTTTCAGGAAACATCTGAAAAGAGAGGACAAGCCCCCATGTTGCTCCCTCCTCAAAATAAAGTGAAGAATTATGATAGGGGAGCCCTAAAAGCGCCCCAATATTTACTCTTGCTCTCGGGAAGTAATAAGACAGAGCCGACAGAATTCTGAATCACATGGAAGGAAAGAGGTGGGCTTTCGGGACACACTGGCAAGGCCCACCTTTTCTTGACCTGTGTTTCGACATGAGCATAAACCAGACACCTGGCATAGGGCGGTCCGTAGGGACCTGTCTATGCCAAATGTCACTTTGTGGGCGAGAGCTGTTGACAGTAATCTTCCTCACTGAGTGCCATCTGACTTCTCCCCTGCCTTTCCTTCCTCATTTCTTTATGACGACAATCCCAAGAGTTAGCAGTGGTCACTGCTCGGCCCCAGGTACCGCTTACACGCCGAGTGCTGTATCCTCTCCATCCTCACGCCACCTCTGCCACCCTAGGAAATAGAAATCCTACCTTCTTTGCACACAATGAGCAGCAAGGCACATATCTAAAGCCACACATCCAACTGGCAGCATATCTGGCACTTGACAACGAGACTCCAACCCTGACAGCAGGAGGGGGACAGAAGGGAGTGTTGGGAAGTGGCGGAGGCTGTGGAGCGGCTCGATTTGATGGCTGCTTGGGACCCCCGCTGGAAACGGGGAGATGTAAGCAACCTGACGGGTTCCCTGGGCCGCTGAGGCTGAGGCAGGGCAGGGCTCACCGGGCCATGAGCTTGTGCAGCTCCTGCTTGTGCTGCTGGTCCTCGGTGGCGATGGCGTGCTGGGCCTGCTGCTGCACAGTCTGGACAAAGTGCTGCATGTGCTGGAAAGCGTCGATCTGTGCGGGGGGAAGAAGCATGGGAGCCACTGGGCATGCGGCCTGAGCTCATGGGGAAGAACCCGTTCATCTGATACGCGGGTCAGGCCCTCTCCAAACACCCTCAAATGTAGTTTCAGGACCCCAAAGGCCACAGGAATAGGACATGATGCTGGGAGATAATTGGAACTGTCAAGATGATTCATAATTTTTTTCGACTCAAGTTTTAGCTCTTCTTTTGCCAACCGCAATTATCAGTTTAATGGGTCCTGGAAAAGCTACTTGCCTGGTTACCTCAAACAATTCGTATGAAGCAATCAGACACAGCTGCTTATTTCACTATCGACATATTGCCCTGGGGGAAACTTCAGCTTCTGGCGAATTGTCTCAGGCTAGTGAGACTTTATGCATATATTTATTTTTTTAAAAGATTTATTTTTATTTGTTTATGTACGCAAGAACTGGGGTGTAGGCCAGAGGCGTGGGAGTGAGAGGATTCACCAGACACAGAGTGGGCAGCAGAAGAGTCGGATCCACTGAAATCCACTGCTGAGGGGAGCAGCAGACGAGACAGGAGAGGTCTGCTGCACCATGGGGGCCCCCTCCCTGGCTGGGGCTCAAACTCAGGAGGTAGTGCTGGGCCGTCAGGATGGTAGTGCTGAACCTTAACCCCTAAGCCATGAGGGAGGCCCCTAGTGAGACTTTAGCGGTTGTTTAAAACATTATGGTACCTTGGCTACTCCAGTGCAGCAAAAACTATAGTTTTAAAAAATCTGGTAGAATGCTTAGAACCCAAACAAGAACGCGGAGATGAGGAGAAGGTCCTCATGCACCCAAGTAGAAGATAGAGAGGACACTACAGATCTCTGGCTGAAGAGGGCAGCTTAGGAGCGAAATCTTCAGAGCAGCCTTCAGCACTCAGACCTACTTCCATTACAGGGTTTATACAGAACGAGCAGAGGGCACAGGAGCAGACAGTGCAACTAGAGAACACAAAGGCATGGAGTCAGAGACCTGAGGCCAAGTCATAAGCCATTTGTATAAGCCTCTGTGTCTGGACACACCAGCAACTTGATATATGGGGGCTATACTATATTTATTTTTTAAAAATATTTATTTATTTATGCACACAAGAGCTGGGGCATAGGCCAGAGATGCGGGGGGTGAGAGGATCTACCAGAGACAGAGTGGGGAACAGAACAGGCAGATTGACTGAAACACACTGCTGAGGGGATCAGCGGGGAGACAGGAGAAGTCTGCCTCGTAATGTGGGCTTCTCCCTGGCCGGCCGGGGATCGAACTCATGCTGCAGAGGCTGTGGATTGCTTTATAGTGCGGTGCTTAACCCCTTGCGCCACCAGGGAGGCCCCTACTATATTTAAAGTGCTTCGAGGTGAAGCCTTACAATCATCAAAGACTCAAATGAAAAATAAACAGTGACATATAAACCCACTGATACAGAGAGGGGTAATGGTGTGTTGGAGAATGTGAAAAAGGTTATGTATTCTTTGTTGCAGAAGAAGGGGGGTAGATCAACCCTTCCAATAAATCTGAATGGTCTGCTCAAAGTAAATTATGTAAGAATGTTTTTTTGAATGGAAACAGGTCAGTGATGATGGTCTTCAAGGAACAAAAATCCACTGGCTTGGGGACCAGGACCTACCACAGAGACTTTTCAACATAAGGAATTAACTGGCACTAAGAGACAAGGCTTAGTGCAGAGCTGGAGTGATGGGACAATTTATCAGGCAGCTAATCCATGCATGAGGACAGGGCAGCCACACAGATGGCCCGGCAGTTGACAAGACACCTGTCCCCCTCAGACATCTGCCTTCAAAGCCCATTATTCACCATGGCTTTGAAAAATGAACTGTATTAGCATCCCCACCTGCAAAGTGATGAGCGTGCCTTTAGTTTTTCTTCCTGAGAACTACACTGACCAGACTTAAATCTGATTAAAAAGAAAAACAAAATGGATTGGGAGGCTGCATGAGAAAGATCCATCACCTCCGAGATGACTGGGAGCCAGCGTGGTGAGTGTGCATCAAGCAGCGGGACTGAGCGAGGGACTCTGAGGCCGCTGCTGTGCAATGCCATAAATTCCGTGCCACTGACAGTTCAGACATAGTTTAAACTCTTTTTGGGAGACACAACAAGGCACAGAACAGAAAATAAATCGCCCAAACTGGGGAAGCTGGGTGTCAGTTTGTATTTAAAGTTCAACGTTAAGTGTGTTAAGTTACCCAGTGTGGATATCCTTTTACCCTGGGGCATGGAGGCCACTTAATGACAAATGTTCTATTAAAAATGCCTTATTTTCTCCATCCCCAGGAAGTGAGGAGGGGGAAAATGATTTTTCTCTTTCACAGATGAAAGACTGCTCACTCTAGGAAGGGGCTTGACGTGGGTCCAGAGTTTAAGCTGCTCATGGTGTCGGCTCTGCACTCCTGGATGGTCTTGGGGCAGGAGTGGTGCTCTCAGCTCAGTGACATTTCTTGGAAGGACCAGTCTGGTCTATGTTCTGTGAAGTGATTTGTCTAGGAAAACCCTGTACTCACACCCACTGCCTGAGATCTTCCTGCAAAGTGGGGTCTGCTTTTCCCCAGACACATTGAGCTGCCTTATATAAGGCAGGGCATAGCCCTGGTTTATGGTAAAGGGAAGCAGAGCTCAGAGGAGGGGACTGCTCAACAGCACAATTACTGTTAAGTAATTAGTTTCTTTGGGCAGCTCCTGAGCTCGAGATGAGGTGCTATCTCTGCTCTGGTCTTGAAGTCCAAGTACCTATCTTTATTGTTATTATTGCACAGGCCAGAGGTACGGGGTGGGGGTGGTGAGAGGATTCATCAGAGACAGAGTGGGGAACCGAACAGGCAGACTGACTGAAGTACACTGCTGAGGGGAGCAGCGGGGAGACAGGAGAGGTTTGCCTTGCAATGTGGGCTGCTCCCTGGCCGTCCAAGGATCAAATTCGTGCTGCAGAGGCTGCAGATTGCTTCATAGTGCGGTGCTTAACCCCTTGCGCCACCAGGGAGTCCCTTTATTATTACTATTGTTAAAAGATTTATTTATTTATGCATGCAAGAGCTGGGGCATAGGTCAGAGATGCAGGGGGTGAGAGGATTCACCATAGACAGAATGGAGAACAGAACAGGCAGATATACTGAAGTACACTGCTGAGGGGAGCAATGGGCGAGCCAAGAGAGGTCTGCCTCGCCATGTGGATTGCTCCCTGGCTGGCCAGGGATGGAACTTGTGCTGCAGAGGCTGTGGATTGCTTCATAGTGCAGTGCTTAACCCCTTGCGCCACCAGGGAGGACCTATTATTATTTTTTTAAAGATTTATTTATGCATATAAGAACTGGCCTACACCAGAGGTGCAGGGGGTGAGAGGATTCACCAGAGACAGCGTGGGGAGCAGAACAGGCAAATCTACTGAAATCCACTGCTGAGGGGAGCAGCGGGGAGACAGGAGAGGTCTGCTGCGCCATGTGGGTCAGCTCCCTGGCCGGGGACTGAACCCAGGCCACAGTGATAGCTTCAGCGCTGAGACTTTTAAACCCTGTGCCACCAGGGAGGCCCCCGAGTACTGAGCTTTAAAAAGGTCTCTACATTTTTAATCCATATCGTTTCCCACCAGAATTCGGGCTCCTAAGAAAAGGCTATACTTGGTGAAAGAACCTATTCCTTGGTTGAGATTAGCTAAAAGCCTGCCTTTAGTAAGATGATCAGAGACACAGAGGCTCAAAGGAAGGAAACCATACTATTTTCAGATCTAGCACTTTCTGTTTTTCTCATTCTCCTGGAGGAAGATCAGGCTTTGAATCAACTGCTCTGGCCTGGGAAGATCATAGACTAAAACAGAACAAAACCTAACACTCCCAAAACACAAGGAAAGAAAACCCTAAGACTGCATACCTGGGGAAGGAAACTCATGCCCTTGCTACTGAGGTGAAGCCTGAAGACCGCGGGCTTGGGCTGCTGACCCACCGGGGGTGGCATTCTCAGTCCTAGTCAGCCACCAACAAAAGAAGCGCATCCTAGACGCAGAGCCAGGGAGTCCTGAGCAGCCAGTGCAGACACAACTGCTGCTCTGTCATTTGTTCCCGGGCCATGGCACCAGGGCCCGCAGGGAGAGCAGAGAGCTGGGGTTCCCACCTTTGTGTGGTGAGAAGCACAATGGAAGAGCCAAGGCTGTGCTGATGTTGCCTCCAGGCCTACTTGGCGTTAATCAGCACCACCCTCCAGGGAGGCTGTTCGAAAAAGTAAAATAGTGCTCCCCTCACCTCACCTCCTATTTATTTCCCAAAGATCTGCCTGTAAATAAAGTGACAGGAAGTCTGCACCAGCTTCAAGATGATTTTCCCTACGGATGTCAGTGTGACATCTGGTGTGGTAGCTTTTAAACCCCAAATGATGACAGGAAAGGAGACGAGAAGACTGAAAAAGTCTAAGTGGTCTTGTGAAAGTTCGAGTCTGCGTTCTCACAATAAACTTTGTAAAAATTTTTGACTGAGCAGTCCTTCTCTTAGGGGGCGGAAACTGTGCCTTTTCTGCTGCTAACAAGATGCCTGTGACGAGACTCACTACAATTATCAACAGTAAACAGGGCTCTCTGTGAATGTGATTCCCTTTCTGAAATCAGGCCCTACAGCTTTCTTTCAGGGGCAAACTCCCCGAGGGGTGGTATGGACGCTCTGCGCTCAGTCTTGCAGAGGCAGGGAGAGGCAGGTAATGAACTTCCTGAGAAGTGGGTCTACCGCTGGAGGGAACAGACCTTGCGTGCGCTCTTCCACATGTTCTTCATGTAGGCGTAGGTCACCTGGGGGTGGACGGTTGGCAGCGGATGGTCAAGTTGCCGAGATGGATCCACTCCCAGGAGCAGCACTAAAGTTTTATGAGCAAGAGCCTTAAAAACGAGAAGTGGGAATTACCAAGAGAATAAACCAGGGGTGCACCCCCCCCCCCCGCCCAGGCCCCGGGGGTGGGCTCCTCACCAGCCTGCCACTCTTGCCGCACAGGCTTGCATACTTGAGCCAGGTCCTCATGTCCTCATGAGGGCTGACCACAAGGGACCGCACCATGAGGATTTTCTGCCAGTCTTCCACAATCCGCTGGCAGCCCTGGAACATTCCGAAGAGATGGTCAGATATGGCCTCTGCTGTAGCTTAACCCCAACAAGCAACAGCAAAACCCACCCTGAGACAATAAATTTTTACCACCTCAACTTTCTCAAGTGAAGGGTACTGTGAATGAAACACCTCAAGGAATTTCCCAAAATCTCAGAAGCAGGAGAGCATGGACTCTGGGGAGCAAATCTTGGCTCTGCCAATTACCATCTGACTTTGGTCAGTCACTTACTGTGACTGATCTATGAAATGGGACAAAAACAGGACTCACTTCATAGGGCTATAGGGAGGGGTAAATGAATCACTTAATTTATTTTCTGGATTTTTAGCTGTAATTTTTCTGCTGCAGTCTCTCTGGTTAAAGATGACTATCATTGACAAAAATCAAATTTAAAATGTAGCACTCAAAATTCAAAGCAATTATGTCTAAAAGTTTAAATATATTTTCCAATGATGCTATTTGTGAGTTTATATTTCTGAAGTTATTAAAGTCTAAACTTGGGAGTAATTCTACTTGCCTTGTCTAGATGCTTTCCTCTTATTTTTTATTTGTCTCAGATCAAAAATTGCATGGAGACGAGGAAGTGTTTCGTTCACACATATACAGAGGTCAGACTCCAAGACCCAGCCCCAGGGGGAGATGGGTATCTGAGATCCTCCACTTCACTGGTAAATTCTTTGAAACCAAAAGAGCTGCCCTGTGAGAAGGCAAGTCTGGAAGTCTAGCAACAATGGCCGCGGGCTTTCAAATGTGACAGGACACAGACTGAGCCTGAATGAAGAACCGAATGTGGAGAAAACCGATGCAAGTAAGGCCGGCCTCTCCAACTGCCCCCAGGATGCTGGTTGGGCCTTCAACGTAAAGGACTTGGCCACACACCAGCTGCCACAGCCCAGGCAGTTCACTGTGTGTTCTGACCGCAAGCCACCCACTCCTGCCAAGATCCTACCACACGTTAATGCTTTATTTTCAGGCGTTGACCATATCTTTCCATCCCATCAAGTGACAACAGGGATTTGGAAAGTTAGAAAAACAGAAAAAAAGTACACTGAGTGACTGTTTTGGTGTCTTCTCACCATTACTAGTCTCTCCCAGATGCTGAAGTGATTTGGACCCGTGTCAGCCAAAAAACATACTGCTGTCTCAAGGGAGAGCACGAAGGCTAGATGCTGACAGCATCTTGGACATAGTCAAGTCGGACATGGGTCTCCCCTCCCTGCCCAATATGCCCTCACCCCACCTTGCACGTCTCTATCTGGGGAAGGTCTCCCTTGCTAGGGTGGCAGAGGACTCCTCAGAGCTCTGATCCAGAAACTGCACCCCACGACAGGCACTCAAAAGCTGGGGTGTGCGTTAGTGCTTTGTTGAATTCTTTTCTGGTGCTCAACAGACAATTTTCCATCACAACATTCACTGGGCATTCCAGGACTGCTAATAAAGTGTGGAGGAACTACGTGTGCTCGTTTCAGGGCCTAAACGGCTGCATTCACAGATGCTCCTGTGCCCGCTGCCCTGCCCTCTGAGGTGGAATGTGGCTTGAGTTTCTTAGACAGGAATTCAGCTTGGAGAGAAAAAGCTTTGTCACAGCCTACTGAAAAATCTGGAGTGCAAACCTGGATTGATCTGGAGATGGAATTTGGCACTGTGGATTCCCAAGGTGGGGATCGGGCCAGTAGGAAACATTACAATGGAGGTTGATGCTGATGAGCGGGGACAGGTGGTTTCTGGAGGGGACAGGCATCCTTGCTTTGCTGACGAGCGCCCCCCTCTTCCTAGTCAAGGAATGGGAGCACCGTCCTTTCCAAGGACACTTAAGAATGCTGACTCCCAGATGTGCAACAGACAGTGCCTCATGCTAAAATGATCAGAATATACATGGAAACACCGATGGAACACTGGTGAAGTATCCCTATGGGGAGAAAACTTCAGTGGAAAAATAATAGAATCACGACCAGGGGCTACGACATTGGGACGACAACCTGACGCAGGGTGCATGGCAGGCGCTGGTGAGAGAACACCAGGCAGGCCCTCCAAGGAGCGAGGTGCAGGGCCAGGAAGAGTGTCTAGCATGGATTTCGGGGTGGGCCACTACTGGCATCACTGAGGGAGGCTGAAAAGGCATGGGTCCTGGATCTATCCCCTGAAGTTCATATTTATTTAGTGTGGGATGTGGCCCAGGTATCAGGATTTCTGAAAGCTCTCCAAGCATTCTACTTTGCAGCGAAGGTTGCGAACCCCTGAGTTTGAGGTTAAGAATTTCAAGCATTCTTAACTGGTTATCACTGGTTATTGTTTATTGAAGATGCTTTCTTTTATTCCTAGAGAAGGGTAAAAGGAGGCTGAAAAATTGGTCATGTTCTCACAGCTAAGGGCAGAGGAAAATAGCCTTTGTTTTGCTTTGACTGCAAACCTAGCCTCTGTGTGGAGGCAGGAAGCACACGCTGGGCAAGAGTAGGGGAGGGAGAGGAGGGGTTACTGGGGCTCCCACCGGGCTCACCTGCAGCCTCTCCCACCAGATCTGGCGGATGATCTCACGTCGCTCAGGAACCAGTTTGTACTGGATCACCTCCTCCAGCTCGGAGAGCATATGGCAAGAAACCATGGCCTGACAGAATCAAATCACATTCCAACTTAATACTGCATGAGCAATCCAACAGTCAGAATTCATTTCAAGCATTCCTTCTGGTAACCAGGTACCTGCTGAGACCACACAGACATATTCCCAGCAGCCCGTGCGTCCTCAGTAGCCTACTCTAAAAAAAGAACCGAAACAGGCCTCTATGACAACACGCAGTGGATCCGTCACTCACCCCGTATGCCCGGCTGTAGCTCTCTCCTGCCATGGCGGTTAGCTCAGCGTCCAGCAGGTCCCGGGCTTTGTCGATACACTAGGAGAAAATGAGGAATCCCTAGAACTGAGCTGCGGACTTGGGACTCAGGGTGGTGCTGCTTTTTTCAGGCTTCCCAACAAGCTGCAGGAATTCACTGCCTCAGTTAAGTGCCAGGGATGAGAAAAATTCACTGAAGAAGGGACGAAGCCTTTCCCAGGTCTGAATGCTTAGGGGAGAGGATGATCCCATTTCTCAGAAGAGAGAGACATGCGTGACATCTGAGGTAAACATGTAAGATAGCGCCCCAAACCTTGGGTGCCAAGGGGAGTTGTGTGCTTGGAATCACTGAGTTCTCGCACCTCAGGGAGACAGCTGGGGGTCGGCCTTCTCTCTGCTTCCCCTGGCTGGGCCTGCTTGTGAAACAGACTGTGCAAGGCCGCCAGGGCTCCCGCTGGTCCTCTCTGGCTTCTAAGCACCTTGTCCTCTGCCGGACATTGGAGGAGGGATGGCTAGTCCTCTCCAGACCACCGGGGAGCCTTTGTGCTGTGACAGGGTGGCCCAGGCCTTGTTCTCTCCATGTAAGTGAATTAGAACCTTCTGTGCAGAACTTCTTTTTCAAATTTTTAAGGTTAATCACTGTGTCCTCATCCCTTGGGTGCTCAGGTCATTTACCCAAGGGCCTCATCCAAGAGAGTCTGGTTCCTGACAGGTGGGTGACTGCTACATCCTGTGGCCAGCAAAGATTCAAGGAAAGTGCTTGCTTCCCAAGAGATAATCAGAGTGTGGCAGCTGCACAGCCAGAAGCAGCTGGTTGTTTCTGCTGTGAGGGGGGATGGGGGTGGGGGGAACCTGCCTTCTGAATCTCCCTTCGGTGAAATGGACAGTTCCTCTCCACTACCAAATGCAAGGCAAGGTGGCAAGAAGGATGTGAGCCAGCTCCCAAAGCACTCTGTGGTGACTTCCGGAACTCAGCTGCACCTCTCAGAGTGGAAGTGGCCCTGGCTGACGTGCACTTCAGTCACGCTAACAAGCTCACAGAGCGAATACCTGAGCCGGAGTATACCAGCCCGGTCACACAGGCACCAGGTGCCTGGGGGCCACCACCAATGACCTTACTTTGCCAGATGGCCTGGGCACAGGGGCTGTTTACCTGTTGTGCCAAGGAGAAGAGGTCCTGATGGAGCGCCAGCACCGCCCTGTAGAACGCCCCGTCATGGGTGTCCCGAGGGATCATGCAGGTGTACTCCTCCATGCTGTCCCACTGACCTGCACGCGCAAAGAAGGAAGCATTAGAACAGTCAGCACCTCAAATAGCCCTGTCATCGTTACCTGCACTAAGCTTGGGGTTCAAACAAGACAAACTTGACAAACAAACAAGACAAACCTGCTGTATCAAAATCCTCTGTGCTCTATGGGGCTGAGTGAGCCAATTTAACAAAGCCACATCTGTCTTCAAACACAGGACTCATCCTGCCGCAGGGAGCACCATGAAAGTTGGGAGAAACTGTGACTGCAAAGCCAGCATGTCAAGGGGGGGTTAATGCAGCACCTCATTAACCTGGAGTGTGCGCGTGCAGATTTCTCCAGGTGAGAGGGAATAGCTTTCTTCCCTGCCAGTGGAGCACCTCACAGTTCACTGGTACCTTGGAAATTACATTTTCCACTCAACAACTGGAGACAGCCATTCCACAGACAGGGACGGGATTAGACAAGCAGTATGGTCTTCTCACTCTGGCAGTACCTTTGCCTCGGGGGGAGGAGATAAATATTTTAAGAGGCTCTGTTATAACAGAAAGAAGGGCCAGGTCATAGCCCAGTGGTCTCTGTCACAGCAGACTAGGGAAATGGCTGCATCCGGGAAGAGGTATTCACTTCCCTGGTGGGGTGAGTGTGAATCAAGTGCCAGGATTTCCAAGACCATCTGCAGAAGAAATATCAGCTTCATTAGCTGCAAACCGCAGGCTGTTGATTTTACAAGGCATTTTCCTGCCTTTCACTCCAGACCATTGGCTCATCCCTTCTCTCTGCCTCCAGGCAAAAGCAAATAGCAAATGATGACTCCTCAGGAAGCAATTTGTTTTTGAAAAACGTCTGGACCCAGCCCAGAGCTCATGAAAGGAGAGGATAGAAGCTCTGTGACTCAAGAGGGATAGAATGGCGGTGGAGGTTACGGTGGAGGTTACGTAACCTCCTCTGCACTCAGCAGGTGAAGCTTCTGTCCTGGGTCATCCTAGGGCCCCTCTCCCGTCTTATCAAGGACACCTTTGGACTAGACACTGCTACTCCTTCTCTGCTGGGGCCCACTGTCAGGTATCGACACATGTCTGTGGGGATTAACAGGAAATCTGCTCTAAAATACCGTGGGAGGGCCTCCCCAGTGGCGCAGTGGTTGAGCGCGGGGTTGCGAAGCTGCCCGCAGCCTCTGCAGCGCCGGTTCGATCCCTGGCTGCTCCCCGGCCACCGGAGGAGGGTCCCACATGGCGCGCAGACCTCTCCTGCCGCCCGCTGCTCCCCTCAGCAGTGCACTTCGGTCCTTCTGCCTGCTCTGCTCCCTGCTCTGGCTCTGGTGAATTCTCTCACCCTCCCGCGCTTCTGACTGTACCCAGTGCTTGTATAAATAAATTAAAATAAATCTTTAAAAAAAAAAAATAAAATAAAATACCGTGGGAATGAGAGTGAGGCGGGCAAGGGTTGGGCAGCAAGGAGGAGAATAGAAAAAACAAACCCATCAAAATGTTTATAATTGTTGGAGGTGGGGACGGGTATATGGGGGTTCCTTATACTATTTTTGTCACTTTCATATGTGTTAGGAAAGTTCTAAGATAAAGTTAAGAAATAAAAGGAGACAGACAGCTATCTTTTCTTTGCTCTTGCTTGGGACAAAGATATGATGGGTGGAGCTCCAGTAACCATTCTGGATCATGAGGTAGACTTGAAAATAGCGGCTCTAGGAAAAACAGAAATATGGAAAAAGGAGCCAGAATACCAGGGTGGGAAATTCTACCTCTAGATTTCCTTTTAAGAGAGAAAAACAAGACTGACTTAAGACAAACAAACCTCGCTAAGTATCTCCATTCGGATGCTTACTCACTGTTTTCCTTGGCTTCTCCATGAAAGCCATTTCTATTCCTAATAAGTTAGTTGAAAACATCAGGTAGAAAGGACAGATGGAAGAGACAGATGTGAACACAGACTTATGTAGAGCTGTCGCCTCTACCTGCAGCCACAAGTGGCCTACTTTTTAGGCATGAGCCTCCAGCCTCAATCTCCCCACCTTCCCTGTGGGGGATGCCTCACCTAAACCCCATGCAGCAGCAGCGGCCATCCGGGCCATCTTGGCTTGGGTCTCATCATTAACCAAGGTCCACTTTTCACAGCATTGCTGATGGAGCTGACCCCTGGAGGAAGAGATTATATACCTGGTTAACCAAAGTCATCTGCATAACCTATCCATCGTCCTCTCTAGTCCCTCAGGTTAGGGGGGGGGCAACCCTTTGAATTGGCATAAGAGGGGCCTGCCTTCATTAACTTGTCTGAGAGTTTATCAAAGACAGGAACTGTGTCGATGTGATGTGAAATGTCCTGAACATCTGGCCCCATTCATAAATATTACATAACTTCTGTTTTATGCCAATGAATGCTGGGCTCTGTCTCCTTGCCAGGCTTACAGGAAACACAACCTGAAGAGAGACATCCTGACATTTATTTTGTGTTCAAAGTCATAGGGCGAAGCAGCTTGTGAAACATGACAGAAATGGTTGCAGTCTGCAGTGAACCTTAAATGAAAATGATCTGCACAGAAAGGTCTACAATGGTCACACCTATTGGAAGTTCACATGCTGCTTACCCTCAGCGTAAGGACCAAAAGACTGAGGTGTGAAAGGTGCCCAACAGACTCCAGTGCACAGAGGGAGCAGAAGATCTCTCAAGATCAGAGACATTCTACTGACTATTCACACTGCTGACCTCAGGGCCTCCCTCATGGTGCAAGGGGTTAAGCACTGCACTATGAAGCAATCCACAGCTTCTGCAGCACGAGTTCGATCCCCAGCCGGCCAGAGAGCAACCCACGTGGCGTAGCAGACCTCTCCTGTCTCGCCTGCTACTCCCCTCAGCAGTGTGTTTCAGTCTGCCTGTTCTGCTCCCCACTCTGTCTCTGGTGAATTCTCACACCACTCCCACATTTCTGGCCTGTACCCCAGCTCTTGTATGCATAAATAAATCTTTAAAAAAACAAAACAAACAAACAAAAAAACAAACTGCTGACCTCCCAGGTCCCACTTCTGAATGACAGGAAGTAAAATGCGGGTGTGCGAGTATGAGCCCCTGCTGTTAGCTGACCTGAGCTAGGAGACTCGTCCTTCCTGCTTTGTGCAGAATGTCTTACTGAACTTGGCCTTGGGAGTGGAGTCGAGAGAAGAGGCACATTTCCCAGTGGCGTGGCTGCGGAGTCTCGCGGGACAGAAGCTGCACTGCAGAGAGGTGACAGGGGTAGATGAAGATACTGAAGGCAGCCAGTGCTGGTGGGACACAGGCTGGGTCTGGAGAAGCTAACTGGTGACCACGCACAGGAGAAAGGCTCAGAGCCATCATCCGGCATTTCCCTGTCTCTGGCACACGATCAAGAGAGCTGAATACACAGCCAAGATCAAAAAGAGGAAGAGAAGAGGCAGCTGCTCTGCCTGATGCACTTACTGACGCTCAGTGAGAGAAGTATAATGAACCCCATGTTTGTTTCCTGCCAAATACACCCAGCAACCTTCACAGGGCCTGCTTGGATCATCTGAGAGCAGAGATTCCCAAATTGTCAGGTGCATCAGAATCCCCAGAGGGATCCTTTGCGAAGATTGCTGGGTGCCTCTTTCTCCCCCGCAGCTTCTGACCCAGTAGAAAGTATACTTCTCACAAGTTTCTAGATGGTTCTGATGCTGTGGCCCAATGTCAGGTCTGAGAACCACCGCACAGAGCTCCTCTGGGCAGCACATTTTGCTGGGGTCCTGCCTGGAGGTGGGGGAGGTTACATGATCTCCAAAGGTTCCTTTCATCCCACGAATTCAAATGTTTACAGCTGGTGGCCACAGGCAAGTAGGCATCCCTCTGCTCCCTCAGGATCACCCATCAGAAATGGAGCACCACCCCTAGCAGCTCAAGGAACACATCGAGGGGTAGAGCAGTGCAGCGTCTGGACAGGCAGACCCTTGATGGTGGACAGGGGCCTTCGTGACTCTCCCCAGGATTTTGACTTTTGCACCTGATGCAGGAGCAAAAAGCTTAGAAAGTGTCATTTCATTTGGAACACCTAAGTAGTTTGCTGCCTATGATCTCACTCTTGAAGAATCTGCACTTCCAGACTCAGGAACAGTATGGGAAGTGGGTTTACTTAGGTTTGCTTTGGCTGGGTGGAGCTGGGCCATCTCTCCTATTAGCTTCCTGGAGGCAGGGGAGCTTGGGGAAAGGGCTGGGATCTTGGTTCACCCGTAACCCCGGATCATTCCCGATGCCAACTCTGGTGAACACCTGCCTCAGGCGTGTTCAGGATATATATTCAAAGGAAAAGCAATTTAGAAATTGCACTCTAAATAGAGCTGACTGAATAGGCCATTCCAGAAACCTGCATATGATCAGGCAAAGAATTCTGCTTCTTTCATGTCTTTGAAAAATCTCTTTTAGCCTGCTGCATTCTTTAAACCCCTTGGTCAGCATCACTGGCCACTTATACTTTACAGCTAATTATAAAGCTAGAATGAATCCAAGAGAACAGAAGTGGATAGTCAGGAGTCAGGAGCCCCAGCTCCTGAGCTCCTGGGCGCCCGCAGGCAGCGGTGTCGACTTCTATGAGACACTAAAGCATTTAGGAACTGAATGGAGTTGAATTAAGACTTTTTAAAATTTTTCTCTTAACAATACATGGTTGTTTGATAATCAAAAGTAGGAAAAAAATGATTTTGAAACAGTGTGGCTAACTCTTGTTAACATATTTTTCTTCTGCCTTAGATCAGTATTGTTTAATAGAAGTTTCTAGAGTTTGGAAGAGGAGTTCCGTACCTGCACCATGCCATATGGAGCCACTAGCCACACGGAACTACAGAACTTGTGAAATGTGGCTTATGTGACTGAATAATTAATTTCATTTAAATCAGAAACAGCCACATCTGGCTAGTGGCTACCGTATTGGACCGTGTAGTTGTAGATACTGTTGGGACACAAAAAAAATCCAGCTTTGTTTAGTACAAACTAATGAAGCAGATTTGATAAGCTATGCTTCCTCAATTTATTGAGGTGAATGAATATGGAAGGCTAATTATGGAATTAAATAATAACACCTGACTCTCCTTAAGGGATAAATCAGAAAAAACAATTTCAAGTCATTCTGAACTATTATCTGTATATATGTGACCTAACACCTAAAGCTAAATTCATTGACATTAAATGTTCATGCAGCTCGTGATGACATCTTTTACCTTGGGAATATAACAACTTTATATTAAGAAATTAAAATAATGATGATTTACTAGAAGAATATCTGTAATTAAGTACAGAAAGAATATGCATAACAAACTTTTTATGCCTTACTTCGATTTTTTGTGATAATATCCTTTGATCTTTTCAAAGTATAAGTTTTCTACGCAAATAAAAATTTACCTATATTAAACTATAATACAAGCCAACTATGTAAGTTTGTCTATATTAAACTGAGGTGTATTAAATGTTGCACGTCATAAAAAAGAGGCAGCACCTACAGAGACTGATACGCAAGAGTGGCCTAAACCTGCTAAGTAAAGACGACGAGGTGCACAGCAGCACAGAGTGAGCGAGCCCTGACTACGTGTCTGCTTGCACAGGCAGGGCTCGCCTCTGGACATCTGAATAAGAACCTGGTATCAGGGCCTTGATGTCAAGGATGGAGTGTGGGACGGGGGAAGACTTGCTTTCATATTTCTGTCCCCATTTGGCATGCTAAATTTTGTACCAGGTGCAAAATTAAAAGTAAAATATGAATACATGGATGTGGATTAAAAAACAACAGGGCCTCCCTGGTGGTGCAAAGGGTTAAGCACCACACTATGAAGCAATCTGCAGTCTCTGCAGCACGAGTTCGATCCCCGGGCAGCCAGGGAGCAACCCACATGGCACAGCAGACCTCTCTGTCTCACCCGCTGCTCCCCTCAGCACTGTATTTCAGTCAGTCTGCCTGTTCTGTTCCCCACTCTTGTCTCTGGTGAGTCCTCTCACCCCCCACCCCCACAGCTCTGGCCTGTACCCCAGTTCTTGTATGTATAAATAAATAAATCTTAAAAAAAAACCACAACAGTGTTGGGCTTCCCTGGTGGCGCAGTGGGTTGAGTGCAGTGCTGTGAAGCTGTCTGCAGCCTCTGCAGCGTGGGTTTGATTCCGGCCAGCCAGGGAGATATCCACATGGTGCGGTAGACCTCTCCTGCTTTGCCCACTGTTCCCCTCAGCAGTGTTTTCAGCCCGTTTGCCTGTTCTGCTCCACACTCTGTCTCTGGTGAATCCTCTCACCTTCCCACACCTCTGGCCTGTACCCTAGTTCTTGTATAAATAAAAATAATCTTTAAAAAAATTCAAAACAAAACAAAACAAAAATAACAGCCTTCAGTGACAGAGGTTACATCTGCAGGAACAAGTGCAAAGGCACAGGCCTGGGAGTTCTGTCTCCCCTAGATGGCTCTTTGGGAGGGCTGGCTTCAGGGGACCTTAGGCTTTGGGTTGATCTAGTCTTTGAGGAGCGCCGGGTTTTCCAGCATCACCTTCAGTCTTCCCCTCTCACACATCTAGTCAGTCTCCTGGACACCTCTGGATCCAGCCACTTCTCTCTGCCCCCACTGCCCTCACTCTGCCTTCTTGGCCACCATTATCTCTTGCCTAGGAAGGTCTCTGGGCCTGTCTTGTCTCCTGTCTGGTGTCCTTCCAATTTGCTATCTAATTTGCTCCTTACAAGAGTTACTTTTAGTGTGGAGGGAGCCCAACAGTCTACGGTCAAGGACTGCGTGCCGGTGCTTGGGTAGCGGGTGTGCTGTCCTGACAGAAGTGTTAACTGTGGAAGTGTTAACCTGTTTCCCTAAATCATGTACAGTGCTGTACACTAATGTTAACTCAAAAAACCCCACACTTTAATAATTTCTTTTTAAGTTATTTTTATAATGTAAACCCCAGTGAAGGCTTTCCAAACACTGGGATAGCCTCCCAGTAGCTCTTATGTTATTAAGTTCCAACTTCTACTCTGGTCTAAAAGTCCCCAATGATCTTGTCCTTCCTGCCTCTCCTGTCTCACCTTTCACCTCTTTCTATATCACACCTGATCCTCTAGCCAAAGGGAACTTTACAAGTTACGTGTCACTTCCTCCGCGCAGGCTTCTGGAGCCCTCCAGGCCTGGATTAGGGTCCCTCCTGTTTCTTCTTTATAAGTGATATCATGCTGTATGACAAGCACCTGGTTGTCTGCCCCATAAGCTCTGGAAAGGCATGGGCTGTGTCCTCAGGGCGTGACACAGGAGCAGGGAGTAAGTGTGGCATAATTACTGCTTGTGAATGAGCAGGGGAACCCTCAGTCTCACATCTGAGAGAAAGTGGGGCTACTCTGCTGGAAGGGAGAGAGAGTGGCCTTTTTAATTTTTTAACTATTTGAAATTATAATTAAGCTATATGATAGCCGTAGTACACATTTTAAGAATTTTTAAAAACCACACCCCATCCTGGGAAACAGAAAGGGGACCTTTTTTTGGTCAGCATCCCCTAGTAACTCCCCAAACCCTGACCGAGGCAAATGTTCCAAATGTTCTGTCAAGCATTTACCTGTGTCACTTCTGCCTGGACAATCCCTCCTCTCTCCCCACTCTCCTTCACCTGTCTCAGTCGCGGCCCCTCCTCCAGGGAGAAGCACAAGATCTCCCCGAGTCACCTGCTCCTACAACGTCACTGTGTTCTGAGCCTTCAGCCTCCCTGCCACGTGCCTGTCTCATTAACCTCAGAGAATGGCGGTCTTGTTTTCCGTCTTATCCCTAGAGCTGGCCCCGTGCTGGGTATGTGGTAAGCATTTAATAAAAGTGAAGCAATAAAGAGGGTGTCACTCGTTCTTCTTTCCCAAAATCAATAGCAAGAGTTAATAAAAAGAGAAGAAAAATCCAGGTTGCAGAACGAGTCTATGAAGCCTTTCCCAGCCTGCGGAGGCCGAGAGTCGGGCGAAGGAGTAACAGATACCTCAGTGCAGACCCAACCTGTCCTGCCCTAGAGCCTTACAGAGTTTAAGTTTAAAAAGGAGGGCCTCCCTGGTGGTGCAGCGGGTTGAGTGCCAGTGCCATGCTGTGACGCTGTCCGCAGCCTCTGCAGCGCCAGTTCGATTCCCGGCCGGCCAGGGAGATTCCCACATGGCGCAGCAGACCTCTGCTGCCTTGCCCATTGCTCCCCTCAGCAGTGTACTTCATCAGTCTGCCTGTATTGCTCCCTGCTCTGGCTCTGGTGAATTCTCTCACCCTCCCGCGCTTCTGACTGTACCCAGTGCTTATATAAATAAAATGGATAAATCTTTAAAAAAAAAAAAAAAGTTTAAAAAGGAAAAAAGAGCCTTTCTATTTAGTTCTGACACTGAACACACACAGAGAGAAATACCAAAGTGACAGATGATTCCTGGGAAAATACCAAGTGAAACAAAGTGAGAGTCTTAGGGGAACCTCGGAAATGTCTCGAATCCAAAGACAAGAGAGTAGAAATCTGCAGCGCCCAGCAGCTCACCATTCCCCCAGGGCCTCGAGGCAGCGCATGCGGCCTAGCATCAGCTCTGGGTCATCCTTGTTGGTGTCCATTTTCTTATCGTAGGCCACGAGGGCATCCTCCCATTCGTGCAGTTTCTCATACCAAGTAGCCTGGATCTCCTGCCAAGTGGGAAAGAAAGGGGATGGCTGTGAGGCAGAGTGAAGGAGGCGTGTTGCCAATCCACACACCCTCAAGCTAAGGTGCTGTGTCGTACGCGGGACACTTCACCTAGCAGTCTTGGCTTTGACTGAAAGAACTTCTGAGTATCTGGAGGTGTGCTGGCTCCTTGGCACAGTGACACAATGACCCTAGGGTACTCTGGGAGCGGAAGTCAGGCCAAGTCCCCCCATCACCTCCTACCCAGACAGAGACACAGGACACTAGGACTAGACACTAGACACTAGGACTCCAGCACGTGGGGGGTGTAAGGACAGGGGAAATCATTTGGGATGGCAGGGAGCCTCGAGCAGAGCTCCTGCAAGGATGCCAGGGCCTTGGCCTTGACTGTAGTGTTGTCCATGGCTGCCTGGCAGAGATGGCAGCTGCTTTTCTGATGGGGCCTGAGACCAGGGCACATGTACAGATTTGCCAGAGGAAAAGAACCCACTTTTTAAAAGCTCTCGATTCTCTGCATTTCTTAATACATTTTGAAACTTCCATAAAATACAACATAACTCTCCCCTCTGGAGTTACTTGGAAAGCCCTGCCTGCTTCTTTCAGTATCTCCCATCCAGTGCTCCTTCCGGCTCAGCACCTGGTGGCTTTGCCAGGGATGGATTCCACGTCGAGGGCGGATGGAGCGCCACGCTCAGACTCAGTGCTGGCCCTGCAAGTAAGAGGCTGCGGGCGGGAGTTGTAGACTGTGGCTGTCTAAATGGCTGGGGGCTGTTTTCTATGGAGCCTGCCCTCCACCTGCCCTTCACCTCTGTGTGTCTTTGGGCTTTTTATCACCAGCTTAGTAAATGACTGTTTCTCTCGCAGGCCAGCACAGTGGCTCTCCAGGGGTTTCTTTAACAATAATGTAATTCTGCAGTGGAATTTGTGTGATAGGATGCGGGCCCACACTAGTTTTCCCTATTACCCTCCTTCCTTTCTAAGTAAAACTGATGCTTGAGTGATTCTTACACTAACAGTGACTTTGCTCAGCCCTCTAAAAGGGTTTTCCCTCCTGAACTGCTGTCAGGAGGTCATTTCTGTTTGGGTTGTTAAGGTGTGCCTCCTGGTACCCACCGGTTTCTAGCAGCGCCAACCCCCTGCGCTGCCCCTGCTTAGACCCTGCCATGGCGCCGCCCTCTTCCCCACATCAAGTGCCCTGTGGGGCCTGCCAAAGTGGGCCTATCTGGTCCCATGGAAGGCACAGAAATAAGCTTCCCAAGCCTGTTTAATGCCCCCCTATTATGCCTAACTATGGAAGAAAAAACTTAAGAGAGATGAAGGGCTGCAAAGATAGTGTAAAAGGAAAAACTCTAAAATTAAAGAGACTTGGGTGCATTTCACATAACTCTCCATTTGGGATGGGGAAGAAGGGGTTCTGTGGTGTGCACCCCAGTGCGAGGGGTGGGGAGCCTTGGAGCAGGTCGGCTAGGGGCAGGGTATTGTGAATTGCAATATACTGCAGAAACTGTAAGGTTTAAGCCATGACTCACGCAAAAGTCTAATGAGATTGCTGTTACATAAATTGCGCTGAGAAAGCGCAGGCTCTGCTGAGAAAAAGCAAACACTGTCAAGCTGAAGTGATTCAGCTACTTAGATATAACAAAATCCACCAAGGGTTGGGTAATCGGCCTGGGCTAATGGCCACCTTTGGAACCTGGAGATGGATGAACTTTCATTTAAGCCTGGCACTCTGAGCCGCAGGGTATAAACTATGTGCTGGCAGGTCACCGGAAGGCCAGATGTCTGTGGAACCTAGTTTCAGTTATTCTGCGCTCTGTGCTTCTGTGCTCTGAGCTGAGGAGGACAAGGGAGAGGCCGTCTTGCCTGGGTGGACTACAATGAGGGCCCTCTCTGCTTATTGGCTTCCCTCTGCAAACAAAGCTGGTGCTGAGGATGGATGAGGGTCGTGGAGTTCTGCCACCTCTGGGGTATGCTTCTGTCCAGTCCAGGTAACAGGTACTCAAGATGGCAGAAGCCCCATCGAAGTAGACGAGCCCTTTACGAGGCCAAGCCTGTGGAGCAGTCACACTCTGCTTCCCTTGGACACTGGGCTATGGATTAAGGCAAACCAGAGAGTGAAATAAGTGACTGATGAAAGGTCCCTCATCAAATATATGGACCCAGAACGCTTTGACCTTCCAGAAAGTCAATGCTAAGTTGATTAAGTCGATGGTTTATAGATGCTTAGGAAGTAACCAAAGCACCCTCCTAGGACCACAGAGAGCTACAGAAACATTTTAATGCTGGTAGGGCAAAGATGGCAGGAGAGAAGAAGCTGAGTAAGCAATATTGCAATGGAACAACCCCTCATTATCTGGTATAAATTATAGAATGATTTTTTTCTGGTGAACTGGCCATAGAGTCTTCGGAAGCAGATACTGGGGCCAGCTGCAGTGCTCACTGAGGGTAACTCAGGTCAGGGCTAAACACCTGGGCTGACACCAGCCTGCCTGGGCCCAAGTCCCGGTTCTGCCACTGTTACTCTGTGAGCTCGGGAAAGGCCGTGATCTGCTGGGATGACAGTCTCCCCCTCTGTGAAGAGGGCTGACAAGAGCACCTCACAGGGTTGCTGAGAGGACTGAGCAGCATGAGGTGTGTAACTCACTTAGCAAAGGGCCAGGCCAGGATGGTCTGTTAAAGCTGGCAACCACTGCACCCAGATGCTGCCCTCACCCTCTACGTTCAGTGCGGAACCATCCACACAGCCGTTGTCTCCATCTTCAAGGTGTAGGTGAGTCAATGTCACTGTTACCAACCGGGAGGAAAACAGGAAAGCAAAGGAAAGGAAAGTAACCTGCTTTTCTGAGAGGAACGAGGGACTTACCAGCTCTCCAAAGTGTTTCATGGCATACTCCAACACCCCGGCGGCTGCCTCAGGCTGCTGTAGCTTATTATTAATGCTGGGAAAACAGAAGGAAAAGGAGGTCACACTCCACGTGTTGGAGGCACCAGGCGGGTCTAGTGCTGGCAGATGGTTCCCCCGTGTTAGGGACATTGTCTTGCGAACAGAAACATCAGTTATCGGTTACCACCCAGAAGGCTCAGCTTGAATGATTTCATCTAAGGGGTGACTTCATCTTGACTCCATTCATTCTCCCAGTCTTGAGGTGGCAACGCTGGGTAGAGGAAGCTCTGCTTGCTCTGGGGGCCTCCCTTCAGCCAGCAGACCAGCTTCCTCTCAGACACTGCAGCATCCAAAAGTGTCCTCGTTGAGCACACTCGGATGAGGTCCCCCCGAACTTTCCCTCTGAACCCTTACTTCCTCTCAACCACTGCCTTTGGTAATAATAACCAAAATAAATAAAACCGTCAGGCTCTCTGGGTGACACAGACATGGCTGAGGCTGGTGAGCTGGTTACGGACAGAGCCCGGGGCTGGTGGCGGTGCGATGCCTCCCTCAGATTAGCACTAGTGCAGAGACACTAACAACAGGCCTGGGGCAGTAAGTGGCCAGCTGGATGGGGTGGGAGCCAGCAACTGGGGCAACTGAGGTTGGTGCCTCGAGCTGGGTCACCACAGAAGCCGGGAGAGAGGAGCCATGGCTTAGACCCTTGTTCCAGCGGGAACTCATGTCACAGGGAAATAGGCACCAAGGCAACACTAAACATAAGCCCACATTAGGAAGGAAGGAAAAGAGGAGGGAGCAGGCCTGAGAAGTCACAGGACTTGGGGGCCTCCCTGGTGGTGCAAGGGGTCAAGCACCACCATTATAACGCAATCCGCAGCCTCTGCAGCACGAGTTCGATCCCCGGCCAGGGAGCTACCCACATGGTGCGGCAGACCTCTCCTGTCTCCCCGCTGCTCTCCTCAGCAGTGGATTTCAGTCAATCTGCCTGTTCTGCTCCCCACTCTGTCTCTGGTGAATCCTCTCACCGCCCCCCCCACCCGCCCCGCATCTCTGGCCTGTACCCCAGCTCTTGTATACATAAATAAATAAATCTCTAAAAAAAAAAAAAAAGTCACAGGACTTAACAACTACTGTATCTACTCCAAGGTGGGGAACAAAATGTGACAGACCAACCTGGGTGTCTAGATGGCTTTAATGAGCAAGGACCCAGTTTACTGCTCTGGGTACAAACTGCCTACTTGACTGAAGTTAATTGTTAAGTGGTTCTGGGAAATTCCAGGATCTGGGTTCAGTGTGGCAATATGGCAAGAGACTGCTGTTATAAATATTTTTTTTAAAATTCAAATTCCACCACAATTCTTCCAGTGAAACCGAGAGGGAACTGCCCAGAAATGTGAAGAAGTGGACAAGTTACCATTTGTGAAAGTAATAACTTAAGCCTCATGCTTACAAAGCACATTTCAAATAATCTCCTCACTCTCTCACTCTGACCTCATGCATCCCTAACAGAGTGGAAAAGGAAAGGTCTTGTCAGTCCCGTTCTCCTCTTGGGGGACAGAGACCTGTGGGGGCAAAGTGTCCCCCAAGGCCTACAATGAGTGGGGATAGTCCGATGTGATCTGAAGCTGCCTTAGGTTTCCTTGATAAAGAGACATGAGGGGGTAAAAAGGCTTTGGACTGGAGTTGGCAATTTTGTATTTACATTTCTGGACTTTTTTGCTACTCACAAGCTGTGCAATTATAAGCGCATCACCTTTTATTCATTTTAAATTTCCTACCTAACGCTACCTCCTTCAAAGGGAATTCGTCAGGGAATCAAATGAAATTACTGAGTAGTTTCCTATAAAAACTTCTTCCTTCATTTGTTTTTGTCCAAGAATAAACGCTGCTAGAAACAGTTTTATGCGTATATATGGAAAACAAACATTTCAGGTTGAGATTTGAGCGAGCACAGGAATCCACAGCATTGCAAGTTCCAAAACCACCCTGCATAGGCCTATGTGAGTCAGGGGCTCAAGCTCTCGGTTTCAGGCTTTGCAAGCAGAGGGGAAAGATGCTGTGCAGACGTCCTCTCCTCTACGGCAGATCAGCGACCTCGGGTGGGATGTACTGGGCAGACCTGCTGGTCTTCTGTGCTGGCCCCAATATGCAAAGCAAGGAGTCAGAATGTTCTCTGTAAGTTAGTCTGCTGCAGGACTGGGCTGTGCCTCTCATTTACATGGGGCTGGGTGAACTGCATTAATAATTAGTATTACTGAGTAGAGATTTTTTATTATCTATTTCCTTGAACATCAATAAAGATTTTTGAAGGCTAAGACAGAAGAAGACAAAGCCAATATTCTATATACAATGATGTTATGATCCAGTATGCATGACATATAAACGTACATAATTGTAAGGATATGTTCTATAATTTCCTTTAGTCCTAATGCAGACTACTGGAACGGCCATGGTAGGAATATCAACTGCAGTGATGACAAAGATAAAATTCTTTGTTGGAACTCAAAGAAGCTAACTCTGAGAATGACATAAAAACCCCTGATTGCTAAATACTGTTCTGGAATGTATTCTAATTTCAAGAACATTCTATAAACATCACCAGGGCTTGCTTCACTCTGGGACCAAGTAACACAAAAACAAAACACAGGCAAAAGCCTTTGCCACCCAGCTCTCCCACTCACCCTGCCAGGGATCAGAATTAGGAGGTGGCAACGACAGGCCAAGAGGGACACGAATCCTGTTTTAGGCCGTGGCTCTGATACGCCTCCTCTAAGGGAGGACCACACAGCTTCGCAGGTTAGAAAGGAAAACTCATCACATGGCCCCAACACCTTTAAGAGAGGGTCCAGGAAAGTCACCTGCACAGCACCTCCCCGAGGGTTGCAGAAGCTGGCGAAGTGACAGAGCCCAGTGGGAAGGAAGAGAGGGCCTGGGTTGATGGTGTGGCCATTGCAGTTGCACTTAGCAACTGCCATAAAACCCGAGATTCACCATCAGTTCCTGTCCAACAGTACAGTTGCTAAATGAAGTTACAACTCTCAGGGGCTTCCCTGGTGGCTCAGGGGTTAAGTTTCAGTGCTATTACTCCTAAGGCCTGAGTTCGATCCCTGGCTAGAGAGATGACCCACATGACGCAGCAGACCTCGCCTGTCTCGCCCACTGCTCTTCTCAGCAATGTTTCAGAAGGTCCGCCTGCTCTGCTCCCCACTCTGTCTCTGGTGGATCCTCTCACCCACCACACCTCTGGCCTACACCCCAGTTCTTGTATGCATAAATAAAATAAATCTTTAACTTCTGCCCTAAGTTACATTTCTTCTTCTCCACATGTGCCTACGAGGCTGCTGGAGAATGCAACTGCAGATGCGAAGGTTCTGGAGAGGCAAGAGAATAAAACTCTTGGTGATCAAGAGAATCTGTCATCTGTTTGGAACCTTAACATTTTCACCTTCGTCTGTGGCCTCTGAGGATCCATCACGGGAGGCAACGTACTACAACAGCAACAGGAACCTAAATTTACTGAGAGCTGGCTCGTGGGCAAGGCACTGCGCTTACTGCCTAAAATCCGAGATTCTCCGTAAGGCTGTTACTCAGCCTTATGAAACAGACGCTTTCATTCATACGCCCAACTTGACAGACGAAGAAACTATGGCTGACAAACCACAGCCTGTTGGATGTCATCCTTTTCTTTAAAACTGCTACCTTTTAAGAGTACCTAAGGGCCTCCCCAGTGGCGTAGCGGGTTGAACACAGTGCTGTGGAGCTGACCGCAGCCTCTGCAGTGCTAGTTCGATTCCCGGCCGGGCAGGAAGATTCCCATATGGCATGGCAGACCTCTCCTGTCTCACCCGCTGCTCCCCTCAGCAGTGTATTTCGGTCCTTCTGCCTGTTCTGCTTCCTGCTGTTTCTGGTGAATTTTCTCACCCTCCTGAGCCTCTGGCTTGTACCCCAGTGCTTGTATAAATAAATAAATCTTAAAAAAAAAAAAAACCTAATAACTAAGATTACGTGGTAAGCTCCGCAAGGGGAGGTAGGGATGGTGGCTAAAAATTTCTCCTCAGCATGAGTAGGCTGCCAGTGAAAACTGGCGAAAGCAGTGAAGGAATGCTCTCGTCCACAGCTGTTTTCAGTTCACTCCTACATCTTGTTTGCCATGCAGGTGACCAGAGGTCTACGCCTTCGTTGAAGGGCCTCACTGACACTGCAGTAACACTGCCCTAAGGGATCCTAAGCTCCCACCCCCTATTTTTTATTTCCTTTCAGAAGCTTCTAGAGTCCTTAAAATGTTCTAACATGCCTGTCGGTCATGTTCCACGGCGGATTTCAAGGTGGCCTGTGGGGGTTGCCAGGCTTATGGACAGAGCCCAGACTGCCTCATGTGGGGGATGAGCCTCCCGGAAGCGCAGCAGCTCCCAGCTCCTCAACCCCCAGTCTCCCATCACTCGGGGTGACACAAGGCTGTCCTTTGAAATAGTTCCCTTTTAAACTCATATGTAGTTTTATGAGACTGAAGAGAGACTGGATGTTTGGCTCAAGTGAAGAAATCACCTTGGCTCAAAAGACCCCTTAATGAGGGACTTTGTTTTATGGGGCCACTGCGAGTTTTCTACAGCCCGTTCTAGAAACATTCCCTTCTGTGTCCCACAGTCTTTCCTATTAATGCTGGAGGCTTACAAAGGGCAGGCTGTTCACGGCAGAGGGGCACCTAACGACAGAGCAGACCCCGCAGACACTGGGACACTGGTCTGGTTAAAAGATCTGATGACAAACAGGTCTAGAGGCGACGGCTGAGGCAGCGGTGAGCCCACTCCTCCCAACTCGCATGGGGGCCAGAAGGGAAAGCTAGTGGTACTGAAGAACCTCCTAAGCTAGCGGAACCAGTTCTGTTCTGCTGCTCTCAACAGGGGTGTCGGGGCTCATTTGTATTCGACTCCATTTTCCGGTGAGAACACCCAGTGGAGATCTTGTAGCATTTGTCTAAAGGGCAAACAAACGGTCTAGCCATGTACTAAAACCCAGAGGAGGAAAAGTGTGGCAGCCGAGGAAGCGCCTCTGATGCGAGGAGCCTCTCTCAGCCCGGCAGCCTCCCCGCGCCGCCAGTGCCAGCAGAGGGGCCTGCTCTTCTCCATGACCTTCCCTTTTGCCGCCGTCAGTGCTTTTCACACACAGGCTGGGACCAGTTTCACTGTGGGAGAAAGGGCTGGTGACTGAGTGCTCGAGGTGTAGTGCTGACGCAGAGCAAAACAAGAGGGCCTCCCGCGTGGCCTCCCAGTGCCTTTCCTGACACCTGACGAACCCCACTGTGTCCTGGAGGGTTTTCTAAGTCACTGCTCCACAGGCTTCTGGATTATGTCAGATCCAAAATCACTCGGCTGGTAACTCCTTCCTGAAGGCCCATTTGGTTATGGACCTTGCTGCGCTGGCCACGCTTAGCCCTTCAGGCTATTCAGAGCAAAGTGACGCAAGACTCCTCAACACAAAGTCCCAGCCTGCTGGAAAGTCAGTGGAACGGGGAGCATCCGCAGTCACATCTGGGGGACCACTTATGCCTTCCACTGCGTCCATCAGGAATTTACGAGAACATTATGCTCTTGCTTCCCAAAAATGCCTCGGGCTGCCGCCCCTCCTGTCCTCCTGTCTATTTCTAGTACAGACTACAGTCTGCCTTTTATTTGGTCCCCTGTCAAGTAAGAATTCCTGGAATTCCCCTGGTGCTAGGTGGTGACATGGCACACCGCTGACTGGGGACCTTGGCAGGTCTGACCGAGCAGCCACTGACCTGCCACGAGGAGGCCGAGCGGGCACTGCCCTGGCCCTCACCGCGACACCGAGCTGTCTTCCTGGTTCTCTCGTGATAGAGTGGTGACTGCTTCCTTTCATCCCCACCACTTCTCCCAGTAGCGAGACTTGATTAAAAGTAAGATGGCTCGATTCCCAGCCAGAGCGGAGAGCTGGGATGGCTGGGCCCTGTGTCTGCACCTCTCTGGGACGCTGGGAGCCGGAGAGTGGGTGGGAGGTTACAGCCTTTCTGAGCAGGGGAATTTAAAAAGCGACAGGACAGCAGTGAGGATGGGCAACGTGTGGACATCCGAGACGTGTCACGGGGAAAGATCCAGGGGCAACTTAAATGCAGGCGGCAGGGAGTGAAGGGGATGGGCAGGCCCTCGAGTGACTCACTTAGCATCAGAGTCAGGAAAGCGGCCTGGGCCTGGCAGGGCAACCTTTCTTCTCCTCAGGGCCTTAGGAAAAGTAACTTTATTCCTTTTCTACGTGTTATGAAAGAGAAGGGTGGCCTTGTTAAAAGGCTCCAAAGTGGCACACTCGGTATCTATGGTGCTCTTGCAGACCCAAGAGCTCACTTTGGCTGCCATGTCCTCTGATGACGGTGTGGATGGTGGGTGTCACCATACCTCGGGCACACGCCAGTTCCATATGTGACACGTGGGAGCTCTCAAGAAGAAAAGAGAGAGAGAGAATGCTAACAGCTGCGTGGTGGGGCAAGGGAAGACAAAAAAATCCTATCTTTCCAAGACTGGCAGTGCATCTATTTTTTGATTTAGAAAAAAGGGAGGGGAATTTACTGCAATATAATCACCTTTCCAAATTATAGCTTTCAATTGATACACACGTTATACATAATGTGGTGACTGGAACAGTCATATGATTTTGTTATTCGGCCTTTTCACAACAGGCATTTTCCACTTACCCAGAGTCTTCATAATTACTTTTTTTTAAAAAGATTTATTTATTTATGCATACAGGAGCTGGGGTACAGGCCAGAGGCGCGGGGGTGAGAGGATTCACTAGAGACAGAGCGGGGAACAGAACAGGCAGACTGACTGAAATACACTGCTGCGGGGAGTAGCGGGCAAGACAGGAGAGGTCTGCTGCACCATGTGGGTAGCTCCCTGGCTGGCAGGGAATCGAACTCGTGCTGCAGTGGCTGCGGATAGCTTCGTAGGTTGCGTCTTAACCCTTGCGCCACTAGGGAGGCCCCTTCGTAATTACTTTTAATGGCTGCATGATTTCATCCTATTGATATGCCCACTAACGAAGCTGGTTTTGGGGCGCCTTCCTGGCTGGTGGAGGGCACTGGTCAGGTCACCAGGCAGCAAGAATGCTGCCCAGGGACTCACATTCAGTGCTACTCCATGCTCAGCAAGAACCTGTGCCACAGAAGATTGCCAGGTCAGCCTGGGCACCACAGTGCCCCCCGGGTGTGAGGATGAACAGGGCCCCAGGATGAGCCAGACAAGCTGTTTCCTTTCACATGTCCCCACAGGAACCCCCTGGCTGGACAGGCCTGGGGCCCCGCCACAACCCAGCACCAAGGCTGTGAGCCCAGCCTACCAAAGCACACACTCCTGCTGGTGGGGCTCCTAGCCCAGGGGCCTGTCAGGGGCACGCTATAAAAATGACGCATGGCTGTCACCCTTCCAGCGCCCTGGCTGATTTAGGGAGCTACTGGCAGGCGCGTCACTCCCAGCATGTCAGCCAGTTAATTACCTCCAACTTTATCTTTCTTGTCAACACCACTTGACAAATTGACCATTATCTTTCTATTCTACAACAGTGTGCACTGCTACTTTTCTGGGGATGCCTGGAGGGTTTTCTCTCCTTTGTGCTTCTTCAGATCCCAAGTGAAATGAGGAGCTCCAGAGAGAGGTGACTAGAAAGAAGCTGTCAGGAAAAAGAAGGTGAAAAGGGGAGGGGCTGACAGCCTGAATCCAGAGCTACTTTTCAGCTCTCTTGACTCAAAGCAGAGTGGATATTTTGGTTAAAATCCTGATTTCTTGGCTTCTTGACATCCAAGAGTTCTGACTCAGTCTATTTTGCGGATAAAGTTGGGAAACAAAAATTAAACGAGCTGGCAGGTGGCAATTTGGCAGCTTCGACCTGTTCATGCTGAACTGTGTAGGCAGATGTGAGCTGGCCTTCTCCAGGAAGGAGCCAGGCCACATTGTAGAGCTACTGAGACCCACTGTGGAGACAGGGAAAGGAAAAACCCTGCCTGGCAAGGCAAGCTGACCGCGACACACTAAAACTGGATCCCCAAGACCCTAGCTGATGAGAGGTCCAAAGGATCAGGAGAGATCACGGGTCTCCATGGCATCATTGCTGGGACAGATGTGTTGGTGGGACCCACGGGGCAGAACCCAGCACCTACTCACTTCATCAGTTCTAAGACACACACTTTCACTTAGTCACTGAGATTGCACTGTAGCTGCCACTCGAGGCTCCCGAGTGTGGACAGAGTTGGATGGCCAGCAACCCCGTGCACCCTCGCACTGCCAGGCCTTCCCGAGGATGGGCTGGACAGGTGGTGGGTGACATTTACTGCTGAACTGCCACAACTTCTCTCTGTGATGGTTAGGGCCAGCTTTAGGAGAAGTCCCCTTCCCTTCGGGTTTATTTTGGGGGAGAGAAACTCTTCTGGGAATTAACTCTTTCACTTGACAAGTTCCATGTCTTTGCTCTCAGGCTCTGGAGCAAGTGCCAGATGCTGAAGCGATGGTGGCCGACGAGACAGAACCTTTCTTTCACCAAGCTCACGCATCAGCCAGTCAGGTATACAAACTGCAAACTGAAATGAGGTTTCCATGCAGGAAACAGAGCTCAGGGCCCTGACCTGGATCCGGGTGGCAGGGGAGGTGGTTCTGATGCAGGGGTATCACCTAAATCCAATTACTTACTCTTCGCTGGACATGGTCTAGGCACCAACACGGGTCGAAATGTTTTATGTGCACTACCTATTCTTAAGCAAACTTCTTAATTGATGTATAACACAGATAGAGTGAAGTACCCCCAGAGTACAGCTTGATAAACGACCACAAAGTGGCGATCCCTTGTAACTACCAGGTAGACCAAGACACAGAACAGCACACAGCCAGTACCCCAGAGGCTCCCGAGCCTCCCCCAAGGCTGGCTCTCCTTCATCATCCCACAGTAACAACCACCTGACTCCTGCCACCACCGGCTAGTTTCGCCAGGTGTTGAGCTCGCCTGTGAGATACACCCAGGTAGGCACAGGCCGCGCCAATGTCTCCTTCCTACTGTGACTAGCATTTCACTTGCGATGTCCCACAATGCATCTTCCTCAGTACTGATGGGCATTCTGCCTGTTTCAGTTTTTAGCTACTATGAACTGGGCTCCCAGGGACATTCCCGTAGGTGGCCTCTTTCCGTTGCGGTTACGCCTAGAAGTAGAGCTGCTGGGTGGCAGGCATGTTCAGCTTTAGAAGATGCTGGCAAAACGCTCTCTCAAGCACTTTCACCAACACACACTTCACTGGGAGAGCATGGCCATCCCTCTGCTCCCCCATCCTCGCAGACAATCAGTATTTTAGTGTTTTCCACGACAGTCTTCTGGTTGGTGTGTTATAAGTAGCATCTTATGGTTTTAATTTGAATTTCTGTAACGACTAATGAGCTTGAGCAGCTTTTCTTGTGCTTAATGGCCATCTGGATATCCTCTTTTGTGAAATAAATGTTTGTTCTCATCGCCTGCCAATCTCTTAATTGCACTCTTTTTTTTTTTTTTTTGGTTTGACTGGCCTTCTCTAGTCTGGGTATGTATACACACAGAGGTTCTGTCTTGGAAATATCTTCTTGTCTTTTCACTTGCTTCACAGCGTCTCCTAATGAACAGAAACAACTACTCTACCAGCATTTATTAATGTTTTCCTTTACAGTTAATATTTTTTGCATCTTAAGAAATTTTTGCTTGGGCCTCCCCCGGTGGTGCAGAGGTTGAGCGCTGGGCTGCGAAGCTGCCCGCAATCTCTGCAGCACCGGTTCGATCCCCGGTCACCGGCGAGGGTCCCACATGGCGCGACAGACCTCTCCTGCCGCGCCCACTGCTCCCCTTAGCAGTGTGCTTCGTCAGCCTGCCTGTTCTGTTCCCCGCTCTGTCTCTGGTGAATTCTCTCACCCTGCCACACCTGACTGTACCCAGTGCTTGTATAAATAAAATAAATAAATCTTTTAAAAAAAAAATCTCTGCTTATTCCAAATGCTGAATGTTATCTTCTAGAAGGTTTATTGTTTTACCTTTCACATTTAGAATTCAAATCTCTTGGGCTTGAGATTTTGTGTGTGGTGTGAGGTAAGCTTAGGCCAAGAGCCTTTCTGCCCACAAGGCTATCTGACTCAACAGAACTTAACGAAAAGAGATCCTTTCCTGGCAGTCCCGTGGTATCACCTTGTCATAGATCAAGCGTTTGAATGTGTGGGCCAGTTTCTGGACATTTATTTCCGTTCCATTTATCCATGTGTCTATCCTTGTGCTAACACTAACACTGCCTTAATTATTATAGTTTTCTGCTAAATCTTGATTATCTAGTAGTGTAATTCTTTCAAATTTATTTTTCTCATTTAAAAATGCATTAGTGGGCCTCCCCTGGTGGCGCAGGTGGTTGAGCGCCATGCTGTGAAGCTGTCCCACAGCCTCTGCAGTGCAGGTTCGATCCCGGCTGGCCGGGGAGACACCCACATGGCGCAGCAGACCTCTCCTGTATCGCCCACTGCTCCCCTCAGCAGTGTATTTCAGTCAGTCTGCCTGTTCTGTGTTCTGCCACTTGCACACTGGCTAAGAGAACAGATGCTCTGTCTCTGGGGAATCCTCTCAGCCTCCCACACATCTGACTGTACCCCATTTTGGTATGCATGAATAAATCTTAAAAAAAAAAAAATGCTTTAGTTATTCTTAATCCTCTGTCTAGGTTAGCTTAATTCTCACAAAGATCCTGCAGGTAAAATAGTTAGGATTTTTATTTCAATTTCATAGACTACTAAATTCAGAGGAGTTAAGCAGTTTGTACAGGGTCCTACAACTATCAAGTATAGGGGAGGGATAAAAACTCAGACTTGTCTGATTCTGGACCTAAATAGCTACAGCCTCCTTAGTCCTCAAGCCAGGTAACCCCTTCAGGACATTTAATATGAGTGTGTTACAATTTTAAGAAATGCCATTGTTCTAAACTATCTACTTTCAGTCAAAAATTTTATTGGTCACTATCAAAATTTCTGGTGAAATGCTGGAAAATAAAGCACAAGAGGCCAAAGCATCTTGGAGTCCTTCCACAGCTCCTTCGTCTCCAGAGGAACAATCATCCCCTCACCTGAACTGCTAGGGCCCAGGGCTGGCACCCTTCAGCTCTCCAGCTTTAACCCGCAAAGATCTTTCTTGACTCTAAAGCCACACTCGACTACTGACTTCCTCTTAGTATGTCAGGTCTCACTGGCTGCACCTTTGCTCACAATGGCCTCTCCCTCTCCTGGCTACTTCCTTTTTCTTTAAAACCTGGGTATCACTTCCCCTGGAAGGCCTTCCAAAACCTTGTCTGGTATGGGCACGCCTCCTCCATGTCCTGCATCTAGCCTGTCACGCTCCTGGGGTGTAGCTGTCTCCCCATCTAGACTGCAAGGCCCCTGAGGCTGGGCCAGCACAGTCAATGTGTTCTGCCACTTGCACACTGGCTAAGAGAACAGATGTTTGCTGGAGAGGCCTGAGAGAAACCAGAGACAGACGTTTTTTCTGCGTGCAATAATTCAATACAGACTCTAAGAGGAGTCCTGAGAGAAATGATTTCTAATAGGTCTAGGACGCAGCGGATTCGAAAGCTATGGTAGAATTGGCGAATTAGAGCTTAGGGAAGAGGCGGAAGTACCTTCCGTGATGGATGGGAACTTTCAGTTGAGATAGAAATAGAGCTGACAGATATGAGTCAGAGAGTAAATGGCTATATGTAGTAAGCCATTAAAAGTCTTCATAAAAGGTAAACTATTCCCATGAAGTACACAATTAAACTAAAAACAAGGCAGGTTCTTCTGAGCTGCCCACTCAACATGCTGCGAGTCTAGGACCGAGGGGAGCTGTTTCTCTCCTTCATCATTTTTGAAAGCGAGGCTTTAATAGTGAACAGGGCAAGAAGGCATTAGAAGAAGTGGTGTCTCCTCTCTAAAGGGGATATTTTCCATATAACGACATTCCATAAACTGTAAGGTGTCCTAATTTTGCAGTAACTCCCATTTTTATGGCCACTCTGTTCACTCGCAGACAGAGAGGGATTAACAGTCTTGCTCTAGTCATCCACATTCTTCTTGGCTTTCTGGCTTAGCTGTACTCAAAACAAGGGCTTGCTTTTCCTTCTTTAAGAAAATCAGAATCTAGGACATCCCAGGGGTGTGGATGTTTTGGAGAGCAGATAATCTTCTGGCATGGTAATTATTACTCTTAATTAGCTATTTTTCTAAAAAAAAAAAAAAAAAAAAAAAAGAAATGGGGATTTGGTTGACATTTGGACAGCTTAGGCGATTTACAAAAATCTTCAAATTAGAAAAGACTTTGTCTCCAATTTATGCCTTATGTTAGAAATAAATGTCAGAGAGTAGGCACTCATGCGGGAAACTAGATGCATCTGATCCACACTTGCAAATCCCCTCCTATCTTTCCCAGAGAGGACTGCTACATGGGTTGCTAAGATGAATGACTGATTCATTCTCTGGCCTGATATGAATGTCTACTCAGAACATTTTCTAGTTTGGGCAGCGGAAGCTACTGGGGAAAGCAAATGAAAAGCTGGCTGGGACTCCACAAGCGCCACTGTTGCAATGTGCTTTCTCCACCACACTGCTACAGGCGCACCAGGACAGTAGGGTCCAGGCAAGCCACGTGTGACTGCACGGGGTGCACTGCGGGACATCTGGATTAAGCTCCTTTGATGCCCAGGAGGTCATCTTGAAGATCCCCTTGAACGTTAGCAGACCCTGGCAGATGCTGGCGATTGGGGCCAAGTTTGTGTTAGTGACATGAACTCCACGGTACTAAGACTGTAGAACCCAGCTGGGCTAGATATTTGCAAAAAGAAAGCAGGGGCCTAAACAGAATCTCTTGAGCAGACTCACAGTTGCCACAGGTGCCAGCAACATCCTCACCTTCCTAGCAATAGAGACAAGGGGGGTGAAAATACAAACCCTGACCCACCAAATCCATTACTGGTTTTTGATTTAGAGAAAAAAGAATTGTTTGGTAACTTTAGCTGCCTGAACAGAAATTAGTTCCTGAGAAGCTAGAAGCTGTGTCTGGAAAGGGATCTGGGGGGATCGTGGAGCGGAGGGCTAGAGAAGGAGGATGGTCAGGAATCAGGCTTGTGTGTGATGGACCCAGACCCATATCAATAGAACAAGAGCTGCTTCGAGGACTCCATAATGGGAGGCAGCAACAATGTGCTCCAAAGCAGACCTAATGCTTATGGGCAGAGGGACAGACTGACTGCTTCAGGACAGAGGGACCTTTGCATAGATTTTTAGTGAAGTCTACTGTAGGGACGTTGGCTGAAATCCCAGGTTTTTACATTTGTTTTCAAAGGAGGTATGGCCTTCAAATATAATACATGGAAAGTGACAATATCCTGATTTTCAGGGGTAGTTACCATACACAGAGAATAACTTCAAATTTGCAAACCAGGCTGCAAAGGAAGCGGGAAATGAGAGTTTAGATGGGGTTTGTTAGGTGATGCCATTTCTTTTCTTCACTTTAGTGTCTTTTCCAAGTTTTGAACCACGGGCCAAGGGTGGGCCTCCTGTTCTGTCTTCTGTCTCAAACTGATGGAAGTGTGGGTGACCACCCCAGAGCCACGTCCACACTACTGAGTTTTCATCCACGCTGTCATCTCTGACACCTCCTTACCAAATGTCAACTGGGAGAAGCTAAGGATGGCCCACTCTCGATTGAAGCAGGTATGTAAAACAAAGACTGAGGAAATCCTGCAGCTACAAACTTCAGAGTCTTTTTTTTTGTGTGTGCTTCCTCAGAAAGATACTCTATCCTATTTCTAGAGCTTTTCAAAGCTGGAAATTTTCAAACGTGAGATGACGTTAGATTTTGATTAAATGAGGGCTTTGTAAAACAATGAATGATGATCACAGAAAGGAAAAAATCAGCCTCGTTAAAAGCACATCCAGCAGGAGGTTAAATAGAGCAGATCCTTGCAGAAAGAGCAGGGATTATGCTAACAGGCCCCCCCTGCGTGAGTGGAGAGTCTTATTCCCAACGCTCTGCCCACCTTACACTCACCCCATGGTTATATAACCCTTAGACCGGAATGTGGAAATTCTTCTGACCCTGCCCTGTCTGCTGATAGAGCTGAGCCAGGAGCTGGCAGGGGCATAATCTAATAGGCAAACTGGAAACACAAATTCACAGCCCTCTTGTCTCAGCCCAGAGACAGCAGGCAAGGAAAGAAAGACTCGGAAAGAAAGACTCGCCACTGTCTCCCTCCTCCCCTCCTCTGGCCTCAGTTCACGCTGACTTCACCCAACAGGCACCTGGCCCTCCCAGATGAGCTGGGAGGGGCTCAAGCACCATGCACAGCCATGGCTGGGGTGGAGGTGCAGGCAGGAGACAATATTTAAGAGTTTGGAGAGCATTCCGGCTGGGGAAGGAAAGCTGTAGGGTCCCCAATTAAGCTGCACTAGAAGGAGCAAGGAAAGAAAGAAAACAGCAAAGCAGTGAGCCCATCACGAGTGAGTGCAAGGCTGTAACTGGCTGCAGCTCTGCGAACCTCGGCTTTGCGAACCAATTCCCCCAAAGGGAGACCATCCTTCACCCAGGCCCACAGAAGATGCTGAAAAGGTGTCTCTCAGCTGTCGGCTGGCTCTGCGTTTTCATTGCAGTCTTTGTCAGCCACCCAGTCTGGCCACAGAAGCCCCCGAAGCAGAAGACACCAGCAAAACTCAAAGCGGTTGCCTGCTGTGAGGAGGTGAAGGAGCTCAAGGCCCAAACTGCCAACCTCAGCAGTCTGCTGAGCGAGCTGCGCCAGAAGCAGGAGCAGGACTGGGTCAGCGTGGTCATGCAGGTGATGGAGCTGGAGAGCAGCAACAAGCGCATGGAGTCTCGACTCTCAGATGCCGAGAGCAAGTTCTCCCAGATGAACAACCAGATCGACATCATGCAGCTGCAGGCGGCGCAGACTGTCACGCAGACGTCAGCAGGTAAGGGGCGCGGTCCGTGCTAGGGCCTCCGTGGGTAGCATGGCTCCTAAGTAACCCGGTCATCAGACCACTGCCAGGAGCGCTCATGGGATGTACTTACTTTCTAGAGGACAAGGCCCTGGCTGTCTTCCTCCTTAGTAGAGGCTCAGGTAGTATTTCTTTAGATTCCTAATGTTCTGTCAACTAACCTAGCACCTTCGTGGTCAGCACACTGACCAGGCCCTGTCTTCCTGGCAGGTGTCCTTGCTTACCTGGGGCTGAAAGGAAGCAGGAATGAGCCAAAACCCAAACTTGCTTTGGAAGTCAAGTTTTGCCAACAACTGTCCTCTTACACCTCGGGGCTCAGTGAGATGGGCACGGATGGAACTGGGGGTCCTCTCTCTGCAAACCTAAGTCTTCCACTGTCTCAGAATTGACAGAGACACTGCTCAGAGTCATTTGAAGAATTCTTTGATTCAGGAAAAGACAGGTCCCTCAATTCTGGTATTTCTATTTTTCCCCAAGACAACACATGAAATTATCCCCAGATTACACAGGAAATAAGAAAATGCAATGCTGAAATTTTGATTGTTAGTAGGCCCAAGGTAAGATGTATCTATCTATCTTTTGTGAAATAACTTTCCTCAGATGGGCCAAGAACAATTTATTGTTTAGAGAGAAATCTGGTTTTCTGAATCATCGGAAAATTAGAAGTTGTAAGGAGCACATCTCATAGGTCTGTCCTTTCTTGCTGATATAAATACCTTCTGGCCACACAGTAAGCCAAGGCAACAAGAACACAGAGCCCAGTCACCAGTCACCCTTGCACAAACGAAGAAAAAGTTTTCACATGAAATCAAGCTTAAAAAATGCTGCTATCGGGCCTCCCCGGTGGCGCAGCGGTTGAGCGCTGGGTTGCGAAGCTGCCTGCGGCCTCTGCGGTGCCGGTTCGATCCCCGGCTGCTCCCCGGCCACTGGAGGAGGGTCCCACATGGCGCGCAGACCTCTCCTGCCGCCCGCTGCTCCCCTCAGCAGTGCACTTCGGTCTTTCTGCCTGCTCTGCTCCCCGCTCTGGCTCTGGTGAATTCTCTCACCCTCCCGCGCTTCTGACTGTACCCAGTGCTTGTATAAACAAAACAAACAAACAAACAAATAAATAAATTAAAAAAAAAATGCCTCTATTTTAAAAAAAAAAAAAAACCAAAAAAAAAAAACCGCTGCTATCGAAACCAACATGTCTAAATCTCGTTCTAGGCATGCACTTCCTGACCCCTGGTTTGGGAGCAGAAAGGCCTCCTCAGGCTATTTTCCAGAAGAATGGGTTGCGATTTAATCTGTGAAATTACACCAGGCCAGATGGGGTCTGATAGGCCACGGGCCGCTCCTCCAAACAGGACTTTCTCACCACCCAGCAGGCAGTGTCTTGGGGGGCCCAGGCGTAGATTTCCCGCCTCTTACTCTGCTTGCCCAGAACCCTGCTCCCTGCTTTCCTGTGTGCCATCAGGTGCTGGGCCACCTGCAGACTCTAGGGAGCCCTTGGGGGAAGAAGCATGAGTTGGCGCAGGCAGCAGGAAAATGAACAACTCTGAGGGCTGTTGAAGGCCAGCGACTCCCCTTCCCCTTTCCCCTGAGCCCTCCAGAAACGTGCCCCACCTGCCCTCGGCACGTTCTCCAAGGCCCAGTGCGGTGGTTGCCAGAAAGAAGAGAGGCCAACACAGGGCAGGAAGGGTGTCTCCCGGCCAGCAAGAGACCCCGCTGACGCCTAGGAGGAAAGCTGCCCTTCAGCAAGGCTCTCCACACTCACAGTAGAGACAAGACCTGGCACACAGCAGCGGCCCCAGGGCAGCCAGGAAGCCTTTGCCAGTGAAGACCAGCCTGCGTAGCTCTCTCTGCTGTGATCATGTGGCCAGGGGAGGGCCCAGGGGTTCCTCCGGGTGTCTGCACTTTCTTTTGAGAATCTAGCAGTGTTAGAGTAAGTTCGTAACGCAGTTCTAGGAGGCAGTGCTCACTGCCTCTGAAAAACCAAGAAACAATAGAACCAGCCCCCGGGGCAGAGACTCTGTGACTACTGAACACGTTACTTGGCCCTCACACATGGGTTTCTAGAACCCACGGCCGAGAGCAGAGAACCAGAGGCACATTCTTGCTGGTTGGGTTGATGCTATCCAGGTGAAGGGTGTCCCCAGCCCCACCTCCAGGGAAGTCAAAATCCACCCCTTCTCGGTCCCCAAAAGCCCGGCTCTGCCATATCCAGACACTGCCTATAATTAACACTCAGGCAAGTTTTGTGGCAGAACCGAAGTCTGTCTTTAGACTTTCAGCTGAGAGGAATGCCCACTTGTCATGGCGCCCTGGCTTGGGTGCTCAGCCCTGTGGTCTGCTCCTTTTGCAGACGCCATGTACGACTGCTCTTCCCTCTACCAGAAGAACTACCGCATCTCCGGCGTGTACAAGCTTCCTCCGGACGACTTCCTGGGCAGCCCTGAGATGGAGGTGAGGTTGCGACAGCCCGTGTTCCGCACCTGCCCCACGCCCCCCAGGGCTGGTCACAGACTAAAGAAAGGGACGCGCAAGTCAGAGAAGCAAACACGCCGCGCTGGAGAGTTACCTGATGCTTGATGGGGGGTGGGAGGGCACCCAGGCTGTTTTGCCCCTTCAGATCATTATCAAGCAAGCCCCAACCCCGTAACAGATCAGACCGTCCCATAACCGCCACGAACGTGCCGAGACCACCTGTCCTGTCCGGGTGCAGGTCTTTGGGGAAGAAGAAAAAGAGAAGATGTAGGGGGTTCACCAGGGACACCTGGATTTTCTCCCCTCTAAACTCACGAGCTCGCCTCTATCTTCAATTCTGACAATTCCTCCTCAGCAAAGCACCACCCTGCCCAGGTCACTCACACTGGGGTAGATGCGTTGCTAGCGTGAATGGGTGCCTGGAAGTGCTCTGTGGGGACAGGGGCAGGTGGGGAGCCCATCCACGTTTTGGTGCCCGCCTCTGCCGTCCTGACCAGAGCGCCGCTCCCCAGGTGTTCTGTGACATGGAGACGTCGGGAGGCGGCTGGACGATCATTCAGAGACGAAAGAGCGGCCTCGTCTCCTTCTACCGGGACTGGCGGCAGTACAAGCAGGGCTTTGGCAGCACCCGCGGGGACTTCTGGCTGGGGAATGACAACATCCACCGGCTCTCCCGACGGCCGACCCGGCTGCGCGTGGAGCTGGAGGTGAGCCTGGCAGGCCTGGGTCCCGAGGCCGGACGGGGCTGTCACACATGACACACGGGGGCGGGGGTGGGGTGGGGTTCCGATTCTAATTCACTCTAGGCTTGTTTGCTGTGGTGGTTTTCCTGAAGATGGCAGCACAGGTGAGGTAGAATAGTTTTTTCCTTTTTTTTTTTTTTTTTTAACAAAGCTGCAAGTACAGGATTCAGGAAGAGACTGAGCTCGCGCCAGAGATGGGTAGTCTTAACAGTCAGCTGAGGGAGACTCTGTGGTCCCCGCTCTGGCCTGGGCCATGAGTTCCCCTACGTGCAAAATTTATTGATACAGGTTGGCAAAGGCCATGAAACAAAAACACTGTTGTCAAGTTGCTCTCATGATGGGATACAGCAGAAACACAGACACTGTGTAGGCAGGTATGGGGAGGGCCCAGAAAGAGACCCTAATCAAGGCCACATGACGATCCAGGCGAGAAGTCTAATCTCGGAGCCTCTCAGGGTAGGATGAATAAGGTAAGGTCTAGGGAGGTGAACAAGTAACGAGGCTGCACCACTTCCCAGAGTAAAGATACACAGTTGTGGCTGAAGAGGGTGCAGGAGGGGCTGACGTGGAGCCCCACGCACTGTGTCCAAGGCCTGCCTCCTCCCTGACAGGACTGGGAGGGCGACGTGCGCTACGCTGAGTACAGCCACTTTGTCCTGGGCAATGAACTGAACAGTTATCGCCTCTTCCTGGGGAACTACAGCGGCAACGTGGGGAACGACGCCCTCATCTATCATAACAACACGGCCTTCAGCACCAAGGACAAGGACAATGACAACTGCTTAGACAAGTGTGCACAGCTCCGCAAAGGTGAGCTTTGGGGGTGACAGGGGGAGTTCAGGTACAAAAGCCCACAGTCCCACTTGAGAAGAAAGAGTGAGTTTATTCCTGCACAGCTGGGAGCCTGGCTTTGGTGGTCCTTTTAGATACTGGCTCTAACCGCTTCGTTACTGTTGAATAAACAACTCTATTCGGCAGCGCCTGAAGTCAGCCTGTTGGCTGTCGATGGGGAGCACACCTCGGCTGACTGACTTTGATCTCTGTCTGTGCTAGGTGGGTACTGGTACAACTGCTGCACGGACTCCAACCTCAACGGAGTTCACTATCACCTCGGAGAGCACACCAGGCACCTGGATGGCATCACCTGGTATGGCTGGCACGGGTCTAGCTACTCCCTCAAGCGGGTGGAGATGAAAATCCGCCCGGAAGACTTCCAGCCCTGAAGGAGGCTTGCTGTGGAACAGGATGGGGGAAATGGAAAAGAACGGAGGCTGGGCGAAGGTGGAGAAGGAAAGGCAGGCTCTGAGGAGCACAAAGCAGCGGGTACCCAGGATGTGACAGTGAATATGAGTACTTCAATGCAGCGGGTCCTGACACATACTTCTCGGGGTGGGGGTAGGGTGGGGTGGGGGTGGTCTGAGCAGCGCGCTCTGGCCCATGGCCCCTGACACAGCAGTGCTGTCTTCTCCATGGGAGTTTCCCGGGAAGGAAAAATAATGCAATCACTTTATTTTCTCTAAAGCTTGTGTCACATGATAGTAGAAAATAAACCTCTTTCTACAAGAAGTCTACGACTTTGATTCTTAAGGCAAGGCCCTGGTGTCAGAGCAAGGAATGGAACAGGGAGGTAGAGGAGGGAGCCTTTCTTTTTAAACTCAATGAAATTCGCGCTACACTTCTCTTTTTTTTAAAGACAAACATTTTTTGGCTAGAGCTGAGTGACCCAGGTAGGGCTTAGGTGGAGGAACCTGGGCACCGGGCCTGGCAGTTAGCCCCTGGGCCTTGGTCGGGGCAGAGCACTGAAAGGCAGGAAGGGACTAGTGGCTCCGGGAGCTCCAAAGGGAGGAGGTGGCAAGAATCCCTCAGGGCGCTCGTGTAGAACCGCCTCAAACATGTGCCATCAGTAAAGCCACTTTGTAAGAAAAGGACTCAAAGAGCTTTTCCCTCTTTTATCTTATACAAACAAAAATTGCTGAAAAATGAAGGTAGCTGGTCCTATAGTTAATAATTCATGCTGTATATAAGCATCCTGCTTTGTAAAAAGGAAACAGTACATTGTTTTAAATGTTCAGCTTCTTTTCCCTTCTACAATAAACTTTTAAAACTGTCGTTTTAAAAAATTGTTATTACTACTGGAGCACGGTAACAGTTTGGAGTAAAAGAGTCAGGGGGTGAGCAGTGACAAAGACACTCTGGGTTGCCGCGTCCCCAGGGATGCCAAGGGAGGATTAGGAGGCCAGAAAAGAAAAAAGCAAGGGACAAAGAGTACAGCAGCCACCAAAGAGGCCAGAGCCACCACCCACCCAGCTCCCACAGACCAGGGCTGGGGCCACCACTGGGCTCCAAAAGACTGGCAGCAAGCACCCCTGCTTCCTACCAGGGCAGACGAACACACGGGAGGGAAAGCAGCCCTGCCGGGCAGATGTGACTCTGGCCTGTAGGAATCAGTTTCCCCCTGACTATTCCCTTGAACTAGCCCATGTCAGAGAAGCCCTCATCCCTAGCAATGCCTATGGTACTTGCTTGTGGTTTCTGCTTGTGGAAACCTATATAACCCTATAAACAAGAATCTTGGCATTTTCAAAGAAATAAAGGGAGCAGAGAAGTACAGGAGAGCAGGGCTTCCCACAGGAAGGCATTTAAACTGAAGCTTCCCGAGGCAGGCGAGGGATCTGAGATGCTACATGATACTGCCAGGAAAGAGCCGGGGGTCGTGGAGGTGATGGGGAGGGAGAACACAGGATGCCTGTTCGTGGGCAGCTAGTTACATTCTCTCTCGTCAATGCCCACAACTGAAACAACAGGCTCTGGGCAGCAGAAGCTGCAATAAATAAGTGCGACCACCTCAAGCTAGAAAGCTGCTGAGCAGCGCACAACAAACTGGAAGTGCAAGCGACAGAACAGGAGGAAACTGTAATGCCTTGCAAACTGTAACGCCTCATACAGGGTTAATACCCCAGATATATAAAGAACTCCTACAACTAACAGCAAAATTACAAATAATCCAATCAAAGAACAGGCAAAGGACTTGAATATTTTCCCAAAGGAGACAGGCAAAGGGCCAACAGGTACTGAAAAAGAGGCTCAACACCACTAATCAGCAGGGAAAACACTAAAGCCGCGGTGAAGTGCTAACTCACACCTGTTAGAATGGCTCCCATCAAACAGACAAGACATAACATGTTGGGAGGATGCGGAGACAACGGAGCCCTAGGGCCCTGGGGTGGGAATGTAGGTGGACTCAGCCACGTGGAAAGCAGGTGACGGCTTCTCAAAACATGAGAACCAGAACTCCCATGTGATCCAGCACCCCCACCGCTGGTATTTATGGGAAGGAGACAAAAACACTAACTTGGAAATACACGTCCCCTATGTACACTGTGGCCTGATAAGATACGCAGCAACTCAGTCCTAGACAGATGAATGAATAAAGAAGATGGATGCTCACAGCGGAGCATCATGCAAGCATAAAGGGAAATCCTGCCATTCATGACAACACAGATGCCCCCGGAGGGTGTAATGCTAAGCGGAATAAGCCAGCTAGAGAGACAAGTACATGCGGCACACTGGTACGTACAACCTGAAAAATGAAAAAGCCGATTTCATAGAAACAAAGAAGGTGGTTGCCAGGGAACAAGGGAACATGGGGAGATGAAGGTCAAAGGCACAAACATCCTAAGATCTGAGGCGTCCAGCAGGGGAGAGGGAGGGAGAGGGCTCAAAACAGGGGAGAGAAGAGCACAAGGGACTGTGACGACGGTTCACGGGTGATGTGGTGGTGGAGATTTACGGGGACTACACCTGAGGGGAGAAATCAAATACTGTGCAGAAATGAACAATGATATAAGAAAATTTAAAAGTTTAATGAAAAAAAATAAAATAAAATGGGGGCCTCCCTGATGGTGCAAGTGGTTAAGCACAGCACTATGAAGCTGTCTGCAGCCTCTGCAGCAGGAGTTCGATCCCCGGCCAGGGGAGCTGACCCACATGGCGCAGCAGACCTCTCCTGTCTCCCCGCTCCCCTCAGCAGTGTATTTCAGTAGATCCACCTGTTCTACTCCCCACTCTGTCTCTGGTGAATGCTCTCATCCCCCACACTTCTGGCCTGTACCCCAGTTCTTGTATGCATAAATAAATAAATCTTTATAAAAATATATAAAATGTTTACAAAGAGGGCAAAGGGTGAAGAAAAATAAGAGTAGGAAGATTAAACCCAGCTGGAGGTGGGGATGGGCAGGCTTCAGGAGATGAACCAGGGAGGTGTGTCCCCAGTGCCCCCCAGAGGGCTGGGACGGAGTGGAGAGCAACTTCCTGACAGTACCTTTGCCTAAGGCTATTTCTAAAAACTTTCTTCAGTGAAGAGGACAGCAGAACCCCACAGTGGTAGTTAGGAAAAACAATTCTATAAAATCAGCAATGAAACTGCAAATGGGAACAGGCAAGAAGGGAGTGGGAAAACCCATGGGGCCAAGCGAAGGGCAGCGGCCTGCCCGCTGAGCTGAGCCTGGCGGGACAGACCACAGGCTCTGGGAAGCACTGACCTTACCTGGGAACTGAGCTGTGTTTTGTTTTAAAACCAAGGCCCATGTGCTGGGAATTCTGAGAACTTATTTTCAATTATACTGGCACACAAGGCTGCACGACCTCCTTGAACACGTTTCCAGGCCTCTGACTAAATCTTTCTACTACAAATGTGCATAAACATTAGCAATTCTCTGAGAGTCTCAAAAAATGGGGGGAATCTGGGGTGGGATGCGGGAGGTTTCAGAGCAGTGTCTGGTAAAGGTTAGCAAGGAAATGAATGGATAGAATGAGCTACTTGGAGAACTTACCAGACTCAGTTACCAGCTTTGTATCAGTGGTCAAGCGAGACCACAGTAAAGCTGGGGCAGGGGAGAAGGCAGCTTCCACACTGCTGTGCCCGCTGCGGAAGTGAGGCCCACCCAGATGCGGGCATGTTTGGAGCCATTCCTATGTGTTATTTTAGCAATCAACACTCCCTCAATGTCCAAAATGTGAAAAGGAAGACTTTTAAGCATCTACTCGAAAGCAGAGCGAGCCGAGGACCGGGCCACGTGGCCATCTTCTTAAGCGAAGGAGGCACCACACATATCAGATAGCTCAGCCACCATGGGGGACGCAGCAGCTGGGCGATGCCCCCCAAACTATCTGCAGTGAAATCAACCATGTAAGCATTTACAAGAAGATAATTAGATCCCAGAGTTTACATCCTTGATAATCAATAGGGGAAGGGAACAGTTCTCTAGGAACTGGAGTTAACACGTCTGCTACTGGTGTAATTCCGGAACGGCAGAAAATGTATTAACAACCTACTTTTTCCACAGGCAGACAACTCAACACCATCTTATGAGAGGAGAGAACCCTAGCAAATCAGGTAAAGAGCACGGAACCTCAGGCTTTTATCTTCAGGATTCCAGAGGTGGGACACCCAAGCAGAGCACAGAAACACGTGCCCGCAGCGCACTTCTACCCCAGGCACGGAATCTATCTGTCCAAGGTGGCTGTGGTCACAGAAGTGCTTCTAGGCTGATCTCACCGAGACCAGCAAGCCCAGGCTGGAAAACAACAGGAGCCCAGGTGCTCAGGGTTAACAGAAACGGCCGTTACAGTCAAAACACGGGCGCGCCATCTGCAACGACATGGCCTTTGAAGGCGTTTCCAGACCGGATGGCGGATTCCACAGAGAAGTCTCCAAGTGACTCCGTGACCGGCATAGGCAGTGGTAGGAGAGAGATTGCTTTAGATGAAAGTAGCAATTAAAAAGGGCTTATAGCCTACCTGATGAGAGACTCGAGGATGGCAGGGGTGGGGCCTTTCTGGAACTCCAGCTCTTTGTAGTGTAGTGCCTTGGCATATGCTCGGCACTTGGCAGCCCTCTCGCCCAGCAGAACGATGCCGTTGTCGTCTCGCAACGGCAGGGGGCCCTAGGGGAGAGCAGAGCCCGTGACACAAGAGAATGGCAGACGGGGCACAGACAAGAGCTGGCTGCATGGGTGCCTCTCCCCTCCCACCAGCTGGTTCCCTGTCAGGCTCCATCTGGACCGTGGGGAGAAGTCTCACCTTGTCACTGTGTTCCATGAATTCAGCCAAGTTTAGGAGGGTTTGTGTGACTTCGGCGATGTCCTGGGAGGTGAGTGCCAACTCGATGCTCCTGATGAGCTCATCCTGCTGGTCTTCATTCAGCTCAGACCAGCAGGACACGAATGCGGCGTTGAAGAGATCCCTGAAGGCAGAGCAGAATGAGAAAGAGGTTGGGACTGCCTTTCAAGCCTCTGCCTCGTGCCCCAAAGTCACTTCTACTCCTGGCACCGCTGACGTTGGTTACACAGTGCTGTCCGACAGAACTTGCTGGAAATGGTCTGTCTTTCTTGTCACTGAGCACTTGAATTATGATGTGACTGAGAAACTGGGTTTTAAATTTTACTTAATTCTAGCTAACTTAGAATATGGCTAGTGAGTATTATATTTCACAGCTCGGGTACAGACACCGTATACACGGGGAATTGTGTGTGGGTGGGGGAAGAAAGGGGAGCAAAAAAAGGAACATCCCCACGAGAACAGTGCTCGGCAGTTCTTACATAATCTGTTCAGGGGAGGGGATGAATGGAAAGAGGATTTCCAACAGAAGCCGGCATCCACACATCCAGAAAACAACAATCTTCAAGTGGCTGTTGAGATATTTTTCTCCCTACAAGTCAGCCAAATTAAAAATACTAGGCTTTTACTGCTATTGTTAATGGACACTAATGTTTATATATTTTCCACGTGCTGAGCCTCCTCATCCCAGTCTGCACCGGGACAAGGGCGTGCAGGACACCATACCTGGCCATCGGGTTGTAGGCCTGTGCCAGGGCCCAGCATGAGCGCAGGGAGGGTGATGAGGAGTCCTTCAGCAGCTCCAGGCTCAGCCGCCTCAGCCACTCCAGCCAGTCATCTTTGGAAACCCTTCTGGCTGCTCCCCAGGCCTGCAATCCCATAGGCGACAATGGCAAATCATCAGCCTCAAGGACCAAATATAAAGAGTCCTCATCTAATTTATGATTTAATGATTATTCTACTTCTTTGATTCATAAATTACACTTCTCATGATAAAATTCCCCCAGAGCACAAATACAAAAGAATCATATTTAACTAAGTCATAAAGCAAAAGCAGCAACCTCTAAAATATACCTCAACACAGAAAAGGCCTGTTTTTTGATTCATTGTGCTGGACTCTCAGCAAAGCAGAGAGTGCTACAGACCAGAATGGACAGGATCGTCAGAGTGTAAACAAGGCCCAAAGGCCTCCTTCAGTGTTTGAAGGACTGGACAGTAGCGGTGTTAGGACATCAGCTCATCTCACTGCAGAGTCTCACAGGGCGAGGGAAAACGCTCAGGTCGCACCATCAGGAACCCTGTCCCATCAGGTGACAGTGAACCCACAGGATACTGCACGCGGTGGAGTGAGGTCAAAGGGCTAACAGACGCCATTTCCACTTTCTAGTTTCTCCCCTTTAACTTCCCAGAAAACAGCCCTCCAGGAATCAAGAGTTACTACCAGGGGCAGTTTGGGGAGGTGGATGGAGATTCAGGCTCTGGAGATGGGCAGGGTAGTGTGAGGCTAATAGGCAGTTCTGTGGAGCTTGTCAGTTTGAATGCAGATCCCAGTGAATGTAATTTGTTCCCCACTGACCTTGGGCAAGTAGTTATTTAACTATGTCTCAGTTTCCTTCTCTATAAAAGGAATTGAGATTTCAGTATCAACCTGAAAAGACTGTAAACAGTTCCCATCTCACAGGATGGGTGTTAAGGATTAAGTTAACAGGCGCAAGGGGGGTTTAACAGTGATGGTGCAGACTAGCGCTGTGTGGGGGGTCCCCTCACCCTCAGCTCTCTGGGCAGGCTGCTGGTATGCTGCCTCTGAGCCTCAGTCTTCCTTATCTAAGGAAAATGCATCTACCAGGCCTAATTAGAATACACAGGAAACCAATGGTTGCTATTATCATCAAAATGACTTCTCTTGGGATTGGCCTAGCCCTCACTACTAAATCCCTAACTTAAGAAGATTGTTTTAAAGATTTTTCTAGAACAGACACATTGATCCTCTTAAAGTGGGGAGATTACAATAAGCTAGAGCACAAGATCTCAAGTGAAGAGGTCCAGGGAGGGAGACACCAGACACCCCCCCCCACCCCAATGTGTGACAGCAACAGCCACAGTGACTTAATCTATCACCTCCCGGGGTAAATTGGAGATCTGCTGTGGCTTTTGATGAGTTACCAGCGAGTGGCTTTATGTACACTATTATTTTGTGTCAAAATCGTAAGTAGAGATATTATAAGAAACAAACTGAAAAATTACGTGAAGGATTGTCATGGCGAAGGAGAACCCTGAACTAGAAGTAGGAGTGACACTGAACACCAACGACTTGCGGTGACACCTTACTCTGCTGAAGGAAATGGGAACACCAAGTCCTTTTCTATCCACGGAGGTCTGGCTTCCCCCTTAGAGAGGGTCTCTGAGAGATGCAATGTGTCACAGGCCACTTAAAAGTTGGACTCTTCCCCTCTACTGACACGAGGCTGAGCTTGGGGAAGGCAGAGGCCATTCGGCACAGCATCAGAGAGACTGGTCTTTGGAGTCACGTGACCTAGTTGATGTTGGACAAGTTACTTCACCTTTCAGTGCCTCAATGTCCACGTCTACGAAACAGGGACGGTAGTGACAGCACCTAACTCATAGTTACTGTGAAGTCCCAGTGGCTCAATCTGCAGTGTCACTGCAGTCCTGAGACATGGGAAGCCTTCAACAGATGCGTATGTTGTCACTGCTTTCCTTCTCGTCGTTACCATTTGGTAAGTGGCAGTGGCGGCAAAAAGTTCTTCCAAAAATCTTAGCTTAAAGCACAAGGGCACAATCTATTAAACAGGCTAAGTCCATTCCCCCCCCCCCGCCCCCCGCACCATGGTCCTCCCCGCTTCTCATTTATTTGAAACATAACCAGCTCTCAATTCTCTGGGTTCTGCAGTGACTGTCTAAAGAGCAGCCAGTGTCTTCATCACCCATCCCGCTGACTGCCTCGGCTATGACCTGGTGTGTGCTGACAGAATGTCAACTTGCTCACTCTGAAGAGGGGCCCACGCACATTACCATAGCACACTGGAGTGAGTGGCTGAAAGCCTGGAGATACCCTAGAGCTTTACACAAGTGTGCTTTTTTTTTTTTTAACTTTTTCCGTACCGTACTCTCTATTAGCATAACCAACAGAAAGGTGACTGAAGTGGCAAATTTTGTTTTGAAAGCTAAAATAAAAGGCTAAAACTGATAAATACACCAACCCCTAATTATCATCATCTGAATATGTAGAAACATAATTACTTTTCGATGAAAGAATCTGAGATTCAACTGTGGAGGATTTTGCTAAGGGTTTTAAACTCGATCTGTTCTCTGAGGTAAGATAGCCTAGAGACTCCTTTTTCTCTTTGGCAAAGTTTATTTTTCTGAGTTCTGAGTAGAAAGCAAAACTTCCTGGAAGCAACTAGACTATTGGGAATTTCCTAAAATAGAGAGAACGAGGCTCTGAACAGGGTGAACAGCTGCCTGGTTGGAAGGACATTCTGAACCTGCCGGGCTGAGAACATCTGGGAGGAAATGTGCCTCTGGCCTCCTGGCCCAGCCCTTCCCTTGAGTGTGAGGTGTCACAGGGGTGACCTCAGTAACTGCCTGGGAATTCCACGTGATTGATGATTTCTTACTTCCTTCTGAAGTCTCAGGCTGGAAGTTAGAAAATACACAGAGGAAAAGCAGCTTCTCCCCAGACCCAGGCCTATTTTACCACTCCCAAGTGAAATCATTAATGTTTCTTGGCAGTGGTCACTTCCAGCTGTACGTGTGGTAAAGAATGACGTAGCTGTTAGTGACAAGCCTGCTGTTCTGAAGCCGTGACTGAATGCACACGCAGCCACACAGGTCTGTGCTCAAATCTTTATGGGCGTGATCAAAAGAAGACAACAAATGTGCTGGGACCCAGTCCCGCCCAACTCTTTAGCCCTATCGGAGGGGACACAGGAAGGGCAGGTGCCGGGGGTCAGCAGTTAACACAGGAAGTGCGCTGCCTCACAGTCACCAGACACACCTAAGACTAATGCGGGTGTGGGAAACAAGCATCTGGTGAATTTACTTACAAGTCAGGGAAGTAACTATAACCATTCCACTCAGATTCATTAGTGATGCTTCAAAACTGCCTGTCTTCAAGTGGATCGGTGGGTGGGAATCATGACTTGATCAGCACAGAGGACTGAGTACTAACCTGCAAGGATCTGAAACCCTGACACTCAAAGTGGGGTCTGTGGACTGGCAGCACTGGCATTACTGGGGAACTTGTTAGAAATGCACAATGTCAGGCCTGAGCCTGGACTGCCTCACCAGAAAAAGCATCTTAACAATTGGCTGGTAAGCACAACGAGCCTAAAGTTTGAGAAGCACTGCTTCGGAGAGCCTGCATCAGTTTCAGAGGCTTACTCAATTTGTTCTGTTCATGTAAAAATGAGAATGTTATTGGGACCACAGAGTTCTACTGTCGAAGCTCTCAGAAGGACAGACACTTGTTCTCTACTCTCCCTCTATTAATAAAATGTATTCAGACACTAGAGAAAACAAAATGACCTAAGTTCACGGTATCTAGGTTTCAAAAAAAACCATCCCAAGTGGTTGTTTTAAACTAAAAGTATCAAGAACCAAAGTTTTGAGCAAAGGAGAGAGGCAGGGCCCTCCCCTCCAAGCTTCCCAGGAAGCAATGGACCTGCCTTTTGGAGGTTGATGGTGCTGACGTGCAGTTTCTTCATGGGTCCCGTTTCTACTGGTCCACTAGCCAAAGCGTCCCCTTGGCCACTCCTCAGCATCCGATGCTGGTAAATCAAAGGGTCTTCCTCTTCATCAGCAAGGGTGTAGCCCTGAAATCAGAGATTTATAGGAAAAAACCTGCAATTCCACAAGGTGCTCCTAGTTTAGAAAATATCCTTAAACTTCAAGGTATTCACACCTTCTGGAAGAGCCAGGATTTTGACAAGTCAAAAGCATGGCCAAAATGAATCATGGGTGGGCTGTGTTCCCCACTGTGGACCAGTCTTTGCTGGTTACTCTCAATCACTGACACGCCCTGACTTAGCAGTACGTGCGTGCAACTGGCAGATGAAATAACTGAGCGACGACGAAAGTGAGGAAGTATTTCGAGCAAACAGCCACTGTCTATTTTTGTACAGCCGAGATCTAAGAATGGTTTTCATTTTTAAATGCTTGGAAAAAGCCAATCAGAAAGACTAATACTTTGCAACATGTTAAAATTATTACAGAATCATACGTGAGTGTCCATAAAAAACACTTCTCTGGAAGACAGCCAGGCCCATTCATATAGTGATAAATCCGGCAAGTGGCTGCTTCCAGGCTACACTGGCTGAGCAGGGGAGACACACCGCAACCACATAGCTGGCAAAGCAAAAAATTTACTCTCTGTAGAGAAGTTTGCCAAGCTTTAGTTCAGAGCTAAAAAGCTAGACCTACTCCCATAGCCAAGCTGACAAAAACACCAATTTGAAAAGTGGGGACTGTGACAAGAAGTAGAGCTCACCTTGACGATTCTGCAGATGAGGACGTCGTAGCGCTGGTGGTTGATTCGGTGTCGCACCAGGACTTTGTTCACCATGGGAATGAAAATCTGGTACTGTAACGAGGAAGCGGTCAGAACCTGTCACGTAGTGGTGGGGAGTGGGGAACGCACCATCACTGAGATCCAGCTATTTCTTTGGGGCTGGGCTAGCTCTGCAGTATTCGGAAAGACCCTGCCCCTCCACTATAATCCTCATGCTCGTCACCTTCTATGTGGGTCACTACACCCACCTGCTCACAGCCTCTCTGCTTCCATGCCTGGCCCAGTCTATTTTCCACGCAGCATGGGGAGTGGTCATATACAAATGCTAAGTCAGATCATATTATTCCTGTGCTCAAAAGCCAACATACTCTCATCATCCACAACAACGATGAGCAAGTTTTAGTGGGCCTTAGGGTCCACTGGAGGAGTTTCTGGTTCAGAAGGTCTGGGGTGAGGTCTGAGACCGCATGTCTCACAAGTCCCCAGCGATGCAGACACTGCTTATCTAGGGATCACATCTGGAGACCCACTGGCCTGCAGCACCTCATCTCTACCCCGCCCCAGTCTCACCTCATCTCTATGACCTCAGCTTCAAGCACAGCCCCCTGCAGTCACACTGCGTTCCTGCTACCCCTTCCGTCTGCATCCAAAGCTCTTTTTTCAAACAAATGATTACCAATTTACTAAAAACACTGCTTTGAGCCTCTGCCGTGGTGACCACAACCTCAACTCCTAGCACCATACTGCGCATGCAACTCTCTGGGCTTGGATCCTAATCTGATTCGAATCTTTGCCCAAAGACCCACTCATCAGAGAGGTGTTTCCTGTCCCCGTGAAGCATCTCTCTCTGCTCCCACCCACCACTCTTATCAGACTGGACGGGAGCTCTGTGAGAACAAGGACGCCATTCTGCTCATTATATTAGTCCCATATCACTCAACCCCCATAGATGGCTCATAAAGTATTTACTGAATAAATGAAGGGAAAAAGCAAGAAATGCCTAATTCTCCGACAGTGGATAAGACCAGCAGACTGATGGGTAAGTCCCAAAGTCTTCCCAGAAGCAGGGAAGCACACACTTGCTTAGCACACGGCCTCACCTTCTTCCCCAGCTGAAAGACGAGTGAAGACAACGTGTCCATGGCTGTGATCCGCAGCTCTGGGCTCTGGTCCAGTGTCCTCACAATGGGGTGAATGATCCGGGAGGCGTAGTCAGTGAAGTCCAGGGATTCGGTCAGGCGGTCCACCGTCTCTAGTGCTGCCCTGTGACCATGGACAACTTACAGCATTGCTACCACAGCCCAAAGGGGCGCAGGGGCTTAAGGTGACCTAGCAACCCCTACCACAGGGGAAGGAAGGGCCCGAGGGAATTTGGGTGACACGGATCCAACATGTATTCCCGTGAGATGAGACAGTGAACATTTCTACAAATCTGGGTTATTTCTGGACTAAAATAATGGGAGTTGAGGAGCCTCCCGGGTGGCGCAAGGGGTTAAGACGCAACCTATGAAGCTATCCGCTGTCTCTGCAGCACAAGTTCGATCCCCCGGCCAGCCAGGGAGCAACCCACATGGTGCAGCAGACCTCTCCTGACTCACCTGCTGCTCCCCTCACCAGGTCAATCTGCCTGTTCTGTTCCCCACTCCGTCTCTGGTGAATCCTCTCACCCCCCACACCTCTGGCCTATACCCCAGCTCTTGTATGCATAAATAAATCAATCTTAAAAAAAATGAGTTGTAATAACAAACAAAAAATAGAAAGCTGTTTGGGAACTTAAAAAAGGGACATTTGGGGGCCTCCCCGGTGGCGCAGCGGTTGAGCGCTGGGTTGCGAAGCTGCCCGCGGCCTCTGCAGTGCCGGTTCGATCCCCGGCTGCTCCCCGACCACCAGAGGAGGGTCCCACATGGCGCGCAGACCTCTCCTGCCGCCCGCTGCTCCCCTCAGCAGTATACTTCGGTCCTTCTGCCTGCTCTGCTCCCCGCTCTGGCTCTGGTGAATTCTCTCACCCTCCCGCGCTTCTGACTGTACCCAGTGCATGTATAAACAAAACAAACAAACAAATAAATAAATAAAAAAAAAATGCCTCTATAAAAAAAAAAAAAAAAAAAAAAAAAAGGGACATTTTTGGGCCTCCCAGGTGGCACAGCGGGTTGAGCACAGCGCTGTGAAACTGCCCACAGCTTCTGCAGCACAGGTTCAATTCCCGGCTGGCCAGGGAGATTCCCACATGGTGTGGCAAATCTCTCCTGTCGTGCCCGCTTCTCCCCTCAGCAGTGTATTTTGGTCGCCTGGCTGTTCTGCTCCCTGCTCTGTCTCTGGTGAATCCTTTTACCCTCCCACGCCTCTGGCCTGTACCCCAGGTCTTGTATAAAAAAAATAAATAAATCTTAAAAAAGGGGACATTTTCAATAAAACATCAAGAGCCATCAAGCCTGGTATTGCCAGTCCCAGAGGATAGGGGCTTACTTTCGAGACGGCAGTGGGACTTCAGGGGCGTCAAACAGCTTCACGATAGGAGGCAGCAACAGATGCAGGTAGTCGTCCAGGTTGGCCCCGAACAGCTGGATCGCAGCCAGCAACTGCGGAAGGGGGCGAAGCCGAGGAGACACAACATGGTCAGAGGTCAAGTTCCTGAACATGTAGGGGGCAGCGGTATGACAGCTGGAAATTCTGCTGGGCTCTGAAAAGCCTTTATGAAGTGGCTTGAGAAACCTTCTTTGGTAACACATTTTCCCACCTCATTTTATTTTTCTTACATATTGCGTTGCTGTCTCTGAGTTTATTTCAACTAATAAGTAATCAGTTGCTAGGTAGTAGAGAAAAATCACTCTGGGGTAAAACATTTACCAAGAATAAAGATGCGAAACATAAGGACAATGAGAGGGTGGCACCCGTGTGAGAACTACAAGCTGCCCCCACCAAGTATCAGTTCCCCAGATTCAGTCTTGTGGGTCGAACGTCACCCTGTCACTCAGAACTAGGTCTGGGCTCTTGGCGGACACTGAGGGACTCTGTGGGGTGCCTCTCTGGGCTGCCTCGAGCTGCTCACCTTGATGGAGACGATTCGGCCGGGACTGTTGTCATGCATGAAGACGCGCAGCATGTGTGGGATTAGCTGGGGCAGGTAGAGCTTAAATTCACCCCCGAGGGCTACCACAATTTGCTCAATGAGAAGAATGATTGTGCTCTGGATTGAGGAGTTCATGACCCAGAATTCCTAGAGAGAAAAGAGTTAGAGGAGTAAAGCCAGGTATGGCTCTTCTGAAATACGAATGAAGGAACTGAGCTGACCAAAAAGCAGAACTGTAGAGAGCGTGGCAGGTCCCAAGATGGGCGCCTCCCCATCCTCCTTCCCCTGGCCCTGCTGGCACCCTACTCAGTCACAGGGCCCTTGCCCAGAGGACACCAGGCCACTTTACTCACTGTGCCCTGCTCCATGCTCTTGTGTGGAATCTTCTTGCTCAGCTTCTATTTTAGACCTGACATAAGCGTCACTTCCCTAAGAAGGCTTTCCTGCATCCTCCCCTTCTCTACTGTGGGCACCTCTGTCCTCTTCACACAAAGCCCCCCACCCTCACTAGATCACCGCTGGCTGCTCATGGGGACCACAAGGAGGTCAGCGGGATCCTTGTTCACAAGGACTGTTAACTCCTGGGCCCTGGGGGCCAATTAAAGTGCTCAGACCAACAGGCAAAGGGGGAACCTGCTGCCTCTTCTCAAATCTGAGGAAATGCAGGCTCTATTCTGTAGGTGGAGGCTCCCCACCTCAAATCCCTGTTTTGGTCATAAGTCTTCTTGGGGACCTAGTCGAAGATTGAGCTTCCTGTCAAGAGCACACTGCTTCACTTTGCCCCTCCCCTCATACGCCCAGCAGGCTCCATTAGCTTCTGGCTGACTCTTCTTGTATGGAGGCCTCTGTGGGAGGAGCTAGGGAATAGAGCAGCTTTGAATTATTTATACAGATAGAGGTTTTTTCAGTTCTGAGATCGAGTTGCTGGGAAGTTCCATTTTTGAAGCCAGCCACTTTGATTTTAGTCCTGCTGCTTCCTCCAAGCCAACTACAAAGGCTTGGTGAAAAGAATAGGAATCACTGGAAGAACTGCCTTCCAATTCTGTGAGGACACAGCCTTCTCTGCAAAGCAACCTTCCCAGCAGAGAAGTTATAATGCAACAGGAAGGTACATTGCACAGGATAAGTAGCAAGAAGGACCAGGCTGCACCCCCACTCCCCAAACGAAAAACTGACAGTCATCAATGTGTAGTCCTCTGGCACCTACTTAAAGCATGTTATCAAATCTGGAACAGGAGACATTTCTCATCTGCTCCTGCAGCCAGAGAAGCATTTGTGCTTTTGGAGGAAGCTGGTAAAGCGTCACCTTCTTCCCCCAAGCCTGACCAGGTGTCCATCGTATCTAATAATCCAGGCAAACCCAATGCCCAATCCTCTCAAAGGCCAGGATGTTATGGGCCATATGGAAGAGGGCTTTTGTGGGGACAGTTCCAGCACTGTTGTGACATTAACGTGAAACTGCTCTGTGTGCAAGGTGAAGAACTCAGGAGTCTATTTCCGGCAGAACAATTACTTCAGGAATCCTCCTCAGAGTTCATGCCTTGAACTCCTGTACCTGGGAGTCTGCGGAATCAGCCCCTGCTCCAATGGGAAACCTTGTTCTACTTTTCATACTTGAGTTGCAAGAGCTCTACAGTGACCCATGAAAAATATGTCGGTGGGATCCAGAGCAGCTCCCCAAGCAGAACACTGATGACCAGGCCAGAGCACTGGCTTCTACTCACTCTCATGAGGGTGACTATTTCATCCATATAAGGTCTGATGTGGCTCTTCACAAAGGACACCAGCATTCCCAGCTGCTGGAAAAGAAACTGCAGAGAAGATGTCAGCAAGTTGGCACCAGGAAGGACCGAGAGCCCCCAGGCTCATGCTAAGCCTATTCCAACAGAGACAACTTTGGAACTGGCTGCCCAGCCACCCCATCTGCTGAGAAGATGCATAAAGGAATCAGATTTAAACCTTTGGTGGGGCTTTGGGGCCAGACTGGCTGTTTTGAGCCATTCTGCCACCTATGAACTTTGTGACCTTCATTTAACTGCTCTGAGCCCATTCTCTTGAGTGGGAAAATGGAGATACTTGACTCAGACTTTTTTTTTTTTTAAAGATTTTATTTATTTATCATACAAGAATTGGGGTGTAGGCCAGAGATGGGGGGGTTAGAGGATTCCCAGAGACAGAGTGGGGAACAGAACAGGCGGATCTACTGAAATACACTGCTAAGGGGAACAACAGGTGAGACAGAGGTCTGCTGCATCATGTGGGTCAGCTCCCTGGCTGGGGGATCAAATTCAGGCCACAGTGGCTGGCGACAGCTTGATAGCACTGAGACTTTAACCCCTATGCCACCAGGGAGGCCCTGACAGGCTTCCTGGAAGAGTTTAATGGGTAATAACTGGAAAGCACTGAGACAGGGACATGTCAAGCGCTCAGTGAACACCAGCCATCAAGGGTTTCTGGAGACATTAACGACTTGAAAGTGGATGTAAACACTTTAATCAACAGCAAATGTACCTTTTGTTTATTCAGACCTAATTCACTACCACTTACATTCTAAAACAAATACAGCTAGCTTGGATGGATATTGTAGCTCATTTATAGTAATTAACCCAATTAATTAGGTCTTAATTAGTTAACTGTGTCTCTAAGAAATTATGAATCATACTGACAAGCAAACTGGAAGAGGGATGGCATAAGGGGATTTATTTAAGTTGGTTGCTTGCAGGGTAAACCTGGCCAGCCGGCTTTTCTTGGTAATGCATGTGTCTGAATGACGCACGAGGCCAGGCAGCCATCAGAGAGCTGCCCCCAATGCACATGCTGCCTATCACCCATGCCCCTGGATAAAGGGCCCGGCTGTCTCCCCACTGCCCCTCCAGGCTCCCTTGAGTAACGGATCTGGTTCATTTAGGTCATTTGGGGCCACTTGGGTTTTTTTTCCTTTTTCTGTCATTCTGCCCCTGAGCCTGCAATGATCACTCTGATTTTTAAATTCACCAATAAAGAACGGGCCTGTGAAATCCGAGGCGCCCACCCTCAACTCCTATAAAAGCAGGCCCCTAGGCCTGTGCTTCCTCTAGCTCTCCTCCCTCAGCCCTGCTCCACCCCAACACACACATACATGCTCTGTGCGCCCCTCTTTCTCCCACAACCTCACCGTGTGGCCCCAGGTGTGTTATGTAATTTCCAGGTCTTGTAAGTAATAAACCTCTTTTTTTCCCAGAGTTGCCTAATGGTTTTGCTGAGGGGCACTGTAGGGTAAGGTAAAAAGCATCAGGCTTTTCTGCTCTCCTGCCATGGATGACGGAACCCTGTAGTCCTGAATGCATGCCTGATGGCGGGCACCTGGAATAGGGTGTGGGCATATGTAGATGGGATTCACCTGGGCTAAGACTGGGCTTTTAAGGGCGGTGTCACGGGGATGCCAGCAGAAGCAGAAGAACCACGAGAACAAGGCCACCAGAGAACGCCAGAGAGCCCAGATAGAGTGAGGACTTGCTGGGGGCTGGGAGGCCTGCCTGCCTCCTGGCCCCTCCGGCACCCCTGCCTGCTGTGTACCTGGTAAATCCCAATAAAAGCCTGCAAAAGCCACTAAGGCCTCCAGGACTCTCTCACTCCTCCTTTACCCGGTCTGCTGGATCAGAAAACCTGCTCCATGCCCTGTCCTGTCCTTACAGGCATCCATCCTTCACAATCACACAAGAAGCCCAAGGAAGCACTGGATCAGCCACAACATTGTGACTGATAGGCTGAAAATGGCACAAAACAAACTGGGAAGCGATGTCACCCACGGAAAGATTAAGGAGGGCCTGGGTAAGGAAAACTCTAACTACAGTCCAGGTTAAAGGGGGTCTTCCAGTTGTGGTTTTTATTTTGTTATAGTCTTCAGGTAATGGTATGTGTCAACATTAAGTAGCAAATCATAGTGTAGAGCCCCCTTTCCAGAAGTTCTTTATGGCTCTCCCTGCCATTATACCCCTCCATTCACAAGGATAATTTAGCAAGGGCATATAGATTTTCACTCTTCTGCACATTTTGAAACTTGTGTAAGCTGGGGATACTTTTTTTTAATTTTTAAAAAAGATTTATTTATTTATTTGTTTGTTTGATTTATACAAGCACTGGGTACAGTCAGAAGTGCCGGAGGGTGAGAGAATTCACCAGAGCCAGAGCAGGAAGCAGAGCAGGCAGAAGGACTGAGGTACACTGCTGAGGGGAGCAGCGGGCGGCAGGAGAGGTCTGCGCGCCATGTGGGACCCTCCTCTGGTGGCCGGGGAGCAGCCGGGGATCGAACCGGCGCTGCAGAGGTTGCGGGCAGCTTTGCAACCCAGCACTCAACCGCTGCGCCACCGGGGAGGCCCTGGGGATACTTTTAAATATTAAGTAACACACTTATGGAACCCATTACCTGAAAAGGAAAAACTGACAGGACACACAAGATTGCGTTCAAAGACTGTGGACAGGGCCTCCCCAGTGGCGCAGTGGGTTGAGCACAGTGGGTTGAGAAGCTGTCCACAGCCTTTGCAGCGTGGGTTTGATTCCTGTCCAGCCACGGAGATTCCCACATGGCCCGGCAGACCTCTCCTGTCTCACCCACTGCTCCCCTCAGCAGTGTATTTTGGTCGTCTGCCTGTTCTGCTCCCCGCTTTGTCTCTGGTGAACCCTCTAATCCTCCCGTGCCTCTGGCCTGTACCCCAGCTCTTGTATAAAAAATAAATCTTAAAAAAAAAAAAAAAAAAACAGTGTGGACAGATTCTCTAATGACAGGGACACCAGTGGACTGTAAAGTGGTCAGAACTTGGTCACCACGTAGTACAGGCTCGCCTCAACAGAGCCATCCCTACCTGTCTCCAGCGTTCCCCCCCAGAGTACATTGCAGAGATCAAGGAACCCGAGACTCAAATTACAAAGGTTCTTTAGTTAAACTTTTGTTATAGGAAACCTGGGAGAAGACAATCTACGCTGGAGGACAAGCAGGCACTGCAGACAACAGGGAAGCCAGGAAAGCCCGTGAGACAGAAAGGACGCACACAAACCCGCCCGATGGCAGAAGGAGACAAAAGATTTGTCAGTCTTGATTTGGGGTATAGGCAAAGGAAAGTCTCCCCTAGGAGTTTGTAATTTCAAGTCATTCTTAGGTTTAGAGGGTTAAACTGTGTGGCCTGAGAAGCCCTATGCCCAGAAAATAACTTAAAATTCCCCCTGCAGGGTATTTGAGAAGCCCTATGCCCAGAAAATAACTTAAAATTCCCCCTGCAGATCACCTGGCAGATACAGACATGCAAATCCTCTCTAAGACAGGCAACTTCAGAGCGAATTTTGTGGAATAAAAGTGGCAATAAAACAATTAGTAAGAAACAATATAACACACACACACACACACAAACACACACACCCCAAAGACAACACTAAGCATATGTGAAAGAACCTGGTAGAACTTTAGAAATAAAAGTTGAAACTAAATTAGTCTTTAGTTGAAACTGAAGACTAATGATGGGCCAAAAAGGCACAGCTGTGGAATTAGCCAACAGAAAATGGACGTGAAATATACAAACTCTATCTCCGAGAGACAAAGATGAAAAACATGGACAAGAAACAAAGAGACTCTAAGACTACAAAAAAAAAATCTGTATGTCAAATCAGATTCTCGAAGGAATAAAACAGATGGGTGGAGTCCTCAGATTCAAAAAATCTACAAATCTCAAACAGGATCAGAAAAAGAAGTCCACATCTAGATACAGAGTTAAACTTCAGGGCAATAAAAACAATGATAAGCTTCTGAAACGGTCAGAGAAAAGGGAGATTAAGTAAAGTAAGAAGGGATTGTGGCTTTACAATAACAACAAAAGAAATCAGAAAACAGCGGGGCAATAGCTGCTTTGCCCAGGAACCCAGAGCAGTGGTCTCTAAATGAAGATTTTAAAAGAGGGTGAAATATAAACAGAGCTTTACTTCAATGGATGTTCGCAAAAGGAATTTGCCTCAGGAAGAAAGAAAATGATCCCAGGAGGAAGCTGAGATGGGAGACAGGAAGAAATGAAATGACAGGTGTGGATGACTGTAAACAAGCACTCTGCACAGAACGGCAGTGATAATTTAATTGGTGGTTTAAAAAGATGGTACAAGAGAATAACATAAGCAGGGAGGAAAGCAGTTTGAGCAATCAAATTTTTGTATGTTTTGGCAAAAGATAGAGATATTAATTTTATTTTAGACTTTGCTAAATAAGTTCTGTAAGTCAACATTTTAACAGTGAAACAGATAACATTACTTCCATTCCTTAAACTGTACATGGGGACATATTTCAAAGAGCTGAAAGATCTAAATGTAAAAAGTGAGGCCCGTCAAGTGCAAGAAGGAAAAGTGGTGCAAATGATGTTTGCACACAGCTTTTCATTTCAGGACTTTTTAAAGACCAAAGTTCTGGAAAGAACAGAGACATTCAGTAGGGACTCGTGAATAGCTGTGCTCCTAGTGTTCACACAGGCAGTACCACGTGAACATAAAAGATATTCTCAGTATATTGTTAAGGCATGAACTCCGTGACAGGCCGCTAAATTAAAAAAATAAAAAAAAGCAGGGCTCATAAAATAGAGTTTATATTATTTTCTGAGGAAGGAAGGTGGGGTAGATATATGTCCTTATACTTTCTTTTTTTTTTTTTAATTTTTTAATTTTTAAATTAAAAAATTGGGGTACAGGTCAGATGTGCGGGAGGATGAGAGGATTCACCAGACACAGAGCAGGGAGCAGAACAGGCAGACTGAAGAAATACACTGCTGAGGGGAGCAGCAGGGAGGAGAGGTCTGCCTCGCTATGTGGGATTCTCGCCGGCCATCTGGGATCAAACCTGTGCTGCAGAGGCTGCGGACAGCTTCACAGTGCAGCACTCAACTGCCTGCGCCACCAGGGAGGCCCTGTATGTCCTTACACTTTCAAAAACAAAAGATGAAAAGACAAAAAGTGATAAAAAACTCAAATCCCCAACCACCTTAGGTGAAGAGTGGGAAGCAAATAACAGTACCCCAGGGCCTCCCCGGTGGCGCAGCGGTTGAGCGCTGGGTTGCGAAGCTGCCTGCAGCCTCTGCAGCGCCGGTTCGATCCCCAGCTGCTCCCCGGCCACTGAAGGAGGGTCCCACATGGCGCGCAGACCTCTCCTGCCGCCCGCTGCTCCCCTCAGCAGTGTACCTCGGTCCTTCTGCCTGCTCTGCTCCTCACTCTGGCTCTGGTGAATTCTCTCATCCTCCCGCGCTTCTGACTGTACCCAGTGCATGTATAAACAAAACAAAACAAATAAATAAATGAAAAACATGCCTCTATAAAAAAAAAAAAAAAAAAAAAACAACAACAAATAACAGTACCCCAGAAACATGTAGAACCCTAGAACCCGAGCAGAAATCATCATATGTGACAAGGGGGGGCGGCCTATGAAGTTGTGATTTAATAAGCTCAGGACCTTGAGATGGGAGGTTTCCAGGTGGGCCCAGACTAGTCCCTGGCAGTGTCAGACAGAAAGACCTGGTGACAAAAGAAGGTTCAGAGAAAGTTGCTGCCTGTGAATGGAGGAAGAGGGCTGAGGAATGGGCGCAGCCCCTAGAACTAGAAAAAGCAAGGAAATAGATTCTCCCCTGCAGCCCTCAGAGGGGACTGCTGTCCAAATGACACGGGGGTTTTAGTCTGGGGTGACCTGTAGGAACTCAGGCCCTCCTGAGCTGTGACATAATGAATGTGTGTTGTTGGAGCCACTGAGGCTGTGACAATTTGTTACAGCATCAGCGAGTAATACCAGGAAGAAAAAAACAAGGAAGGGAAGAGAAGCGAGACTCTGCTGAATATATCATATTGTAAAGTTTGGCCTTGGAACTACGTTTAAGTTTTACAGAACTAGAATGAAAATTAAATCAAAAATGCTCAAAGAAATTTCTAAAAATTTTAAATAAACAAGAACAAATGAATTTAATGATCACGAAATTGGCTACACAATCACTCAGAGAAGAATTTCAAGGAGCTTTAAACATAGTGTTTGGTGTGTAGCCCCAAGAGGGCACATCCCGAGAACAACAACAAAAACTACAGCACTGGGCCTCCCCTGGTGGCACAGGTGGTTGAGCGCTGTGAAGCTGTCCACAGACTCTGCAGTGTGGGTTTGATCCCGGCTGGCTGGGGAGAATCTCCCATGGCGCGGCAGACCTCTCCTGTCTCACCCGCTGCTCCCCTCAGCAGTGTGTTTCAGTTAGTCTGCCTGTTCTGTTCCCTGCTCTGTCTCTGGTGAATCCTCTCACCCTCCCGCGCATTTGGTCTATACCCCAGTTCTTGTATGCATGAATAAATAAATCTCTAAAAAACAAACAAACAAACAAACAAACAAAAAAACCCTGCAGCACTTCCTGAGCTGCAAAAGTAATCTCATTGTTAATACTTATACTGGTCACTTCCTATTCGTATGTTTACGAGAGTCATATAGATGTATCTCTGCAAGCTGCAGCACATCATTATGCACATGTCAGAACCAGGGAACTAAATATGTCAGTGTAACGGATAAGAGATATTAGTATAAAATCAAAGTAGTAAAGGCTCTTTAATCGTAAAGTTGAATTGGAAATGTCAGGACTGCAATGACTTATTATTCCTCTTCCTAAAAATAAGATTTCAGGGTTCTGTTTACTGGAAGGACCGAAGACTGATGGCGCGCCAGGAGCAACGAGTGGCACCCGAGCACCATCTCTCAGCCCACTCGGAGGAACCATCCCTCCTGGGGAGCAGTGGAATGCACTGGATAAACCTTAGACTATATTATTGTTTTTTGCCAGAAAGCAAAAAAGCAATCAAAGACTAAGACTCCTGGCCAAGCTATAGACCACATAGTCAGGTCGTCTGGCATGGTTAGATTTATGAAAAAAGAACAGAGCCGCCAATGACTAGAAACACCATTTACCAACTCCCCGAGTGGATAATGGTTCTTCAGAAAAAGGCAAAGGGTTGGGGTGAGTGCCTGGGTCACCTCCAAAAGCTGGCAAGGGGCTTGGTTCATTATTCTGAAAAACTGATATAAGACTCCTGCCCTCATTCTGTCTTTCCTGCAGACTGTACTCCAGATTAACTAAAAGTTGATGATATAACATTCTTTACAAGTGATTTCTAGCTAATAATCCAGGAGGAATAATTAGAAAATCATTTTGCAGTCACCAAATAATGACTCTAGGAAGCAATCATCAGCAAACCCTAAAATGATCAGGATAAAGGTTGATGGGGACTTTGTCAGGGACCGACCAGGGTCTCCCTCATCATTCTTCATGTCGCCACTAGGAGATCATTTAGAAAGTCTCAGCTCACCAAAGGTAGAAACAGTAAGTATGCGGTATTGCCTGTGAGCTGCTTCTGGCCAAAAGAATGGAACTTTAACCCTAGCCCAATCAGGACTCTAACCAGTTCATAAGAAGTTAAAAGGGGCCTCCCCGGTGGCGCAGCGGTTGAGCGCTGGGTTGCGAGGCTGCCCGCAGCCTCTGCGGCGCCGGTTCGATCCCCGGCTGCTCCCCGGCCACCGGAGGAGGGTCCCACATGGCGCGCAGACCTCTCCTGCCGCCCGCTGCTCCCCTCAGCAGTGTACTTCGGTCCTTCTGCCTGCTCTGCTCCCCGCTCTGGCTCTGGTGAATTCTCTCACCCTCCTGTGCTTCTAACTGTACCCAGTGCTTGTATAAATAATTAATTAAATAAAAATTAAAAAAAAAAAAAAGAAGTTAAAAGACATATTGAAGATATAATCAGTCAGCTCCATCAAGGGAAATTCTATAGGGCAATATGTTTTCCTCCACAAATACATGGCATGAAGAAAAAGAGGGGGAAAGAAAAGAAGAATTAAATATACCAACCTAAGTGTAAACCTTATTTGGGGTTCTGATTCAAATAAATATTAGATATAAAATTAATGTACTAAAACAAAACATCATCACCAAGATGGTTTCCACATAAGAATTCAACAGTTTCAACACCAGAACATATGTCCATCTAACGCAATATATTAACACCCTGAAAGAGAAAAGCCATGTGATAACCACAACAGAGAAAAAACAGGTATTTATCTGATTTTGATTGTGCCAAAGATTTTTTAGATTTGACACCCAAATCAAAGAACGAAAGCAAGTATCAGATGACACTATACTAAACTTTTAAAAAGCTTCTGTAAGCCAAGGGCACCATGAACAAAATGTAAAGGCAACTCAGAGAAAATGGGAGAAAATAATTGTAAATCATACATCCAGTAAGGAGTTAACATCCAAAATACAGAAAGAATTCAGACCACTCAATAGCAAAAAAAAAATAAATAAATAAAAACAAATAAATCCAATTACAAAATTAGCAGAGGATATGCATGGACATTTCACCAGATGACATTCAGGTAGTCAACAGATCACTCATCACCATCACTCATCACCAAGGACCACAAACCAAAACCACTATGAGACATCACTTCACCCCTGTGGACTAAGATCGAAAAGATAACAAAATGCTGTTGAGGATGTGGAAAGAAGAGAATCCTTGGGCACTGCTGGCAGGAATGCAAACTGCTGTAATCACTGTGGAAAACAGTTTGAAAGTTATTCAAAAAATGAAAAATAGGGCCTCCTTGGTGGCGCAGGGGTTAAACTCCTAGCACCATCAAGCTATCGCCAGTCACTGCAGCATGAGTTTGATCCCCATCCGGGGAGCTGACCCACATGATGCAGCAGACGTAGCTTGTCTCCCCTGCTGCTCCCTTCAGCAGTGTGTTTCAGTAGATCCACCTGTTCTGCTCCCCCCTCTGTCTCTGGTGAATCCTCTCACACCCTGCACCTCTGGCCTGTACCCCAGTTCTTGTATGCATAAATAAATAAAAATCTTTAAAAAAAAAAAAAAAAAAAAAACTAGAACTACAATAATATCCAGCAATTCCCCTTCTGGGTATTTATCTGAAGAAAATAAAAACACAGGGCCTCCCTGGTGCGCAGGCAGTTGAGCACAGAGCTGTAAAGCTATCCACAGACACTGCAGCACCGGTTTGATCCCTGCCGGCTGCGGAGCAACCCACATGGTGCGGCAGACCACTCCTGTCTCGCCCGCTGCTCCCCTCAGCAGTGTATTTCAGTCAGTCTGCCTGTTCTGTTCTCCGCTCTGTCTCTGGTGAATCCTCTCACCCCTCTACACCTCTGGCCTGTACCCTGGTTCTTATATAAATAAAGCTTAAAAAAAAAAAAAAGAAAAGAAAAACACTAAATCAAAAATATGTATGTACTCCCATGTGTTCATTGTGGCAGTATTTACAAAAAGTCACAACATAACCTCAGTTGTTCAAGGATGGATGAATAAAGAGAAATACATCAATGTGAGTTTGTGTGTGTGTATGTGAGAGAGAGAACAGGATAGTATTCTGCTAAGTAAAGTACATGATGACTATAGTTAATAATTCTGTACTGTATATTTCTAAGTTGCTAAGAGGTTAAGTTTTCATCACAAGAAAAACAAATTTTGTAACTCTGTATGGCAGAAAGACGTTAAAAAGACGTCATAGTGACCATTTGCAATATATATAAATATTAAATAATCTTGTACAACACAAACTAATATAACATTTTATGTCAATTAGATCAAGCAACAAAAAGCAAAATAAAACTGGTCCTATCAGATTCAGACATTGGCAATGCAGGATAAATACTGGAGGCTTTTCCCTATCATTCCCTCTATCCATCCGCCCATCCATAATCTTAAATATTTAAAAGGTAGCCTCATTGGAGGTAGACTTTTTTGTTTTGATTTATAAGTTACTTTTGCTTGTTATCATGGTTACATCTGTACAGCACCTCAGAACTCAATACTTACTGGCTTGTGATGTGAAATATTAGTGTAACTCAAATAATGGACTCCTAGGGTACCTCAAAAGGTACAAAGTCAAGGACACTGAAATATGATAAATTTATACGACTAATTACAGTTTCCTAGAAGCACAAATATTTATAACAAGAAGTTGAAAAGGAGAAAAAGAGTATACATATGAGCGAATGATTAAAATGCTATCTTATTTGGAAAGAAATTACAAAGTTATTGCAAAATACTAATATTAATTATTATTGTAGCAAACACTTAGATGGGTCTCCATTCTATGAGAAAGAAGATCACCCAGAAATAAAACACACCTGCACTGTTCACAGCAAGAGGGGAAAAAAAGGCATTTGAGAAATCCAGCAAATAAGAAACTAAGAAATCTAGCAAACTAAGACCACAAAAGAATGTTTATAATCTTTAAAAAGCTATCTACCAAAATCCTACAGCAAACATTAAACTTAGTGGTAAAATCTTAACAGTAGGCCCAATTCAATTAGGGATAAGACAGAAGGTTTCCAGTATCACTGAGTCTAGTCAACCCTATGTTCTGGTAAGGAAAAGTAACAAATGGTTCACAGGTTAAGAGAGAAAACAAAAGTGTCCTTGCTTTCTCTTTCTCTCTCTGCAGACTGATTATCTAGAATAAAAACTTGGGAAAATATACAGGTAAATTGTCAGAATTAACAAGAATTCACTAAGGTTGATTATATAAAAGCAAATTATACTTCTATACTCCGGGTGTAAAGCTAGAATATATAATTTCTGAAAAGATACTGTCTTTTTGTAAATGTACCTCAAATTGCATATATAATCACACAGGGAAAATAACCAATTCAAGTATCCTTTAAACACAGGTGCCAACTGCACACCCTGGTATGTTTTAAGAACAGCAGGACCTGCAACGCCACCTTGAAACTTTAGAAGGTTTGCTGTCAGTTGTGCTACAGGTCATAGAAATCACAGAATGACTTTGCATATTCTGTGCTTGAGAGGCGGGGAAAAGGGTGAGAGACAGACAGAGACAGAGAGAGAGAGAGACAGAGACAGAGAGAGAAAGAAGGGAGGGAGAGGAGAAAAATCTGTCGCCTAAGAGAACAGTTCAGGTGCTAACGCGAGGGGATGACAGACCCACCCAGGCATTACTTTGCAACCAGCAGCGTGACAGCTGACTCAGGGAAACCACTGGGGAACAGGAACAAGAGAGTTTCATGGTGACAAAAGGAAAAAGGTAACTTTTCAATGGAAATCTGACAGATAGCAACTTAAACATATGCGCAAACTTAGGATCAACAATATGGGGACAATGGCATGAGACCCACGAAGCAGCACGTAGCGCCACCTCAGGTAGCTGCACTAAGTACGTCTGACTGAAGTCTAATCCACATTGTGGGACATTGCACCAGACACCTGGCTTGAATTCTAGATTAGCAGGAACAAACAACAGTCGCTCCTCCCGGTCATCCTTTCATCAGCCACTTGGAAGGGGCTAAGCTACGAAACACGGCTGAGCTGATGAACCCCATGCCCCGAGGTGCTGGAAGTTGAGGGAGGAAAGGCGCTGGGCACAACAGCCAGTGAGTGTGTCCTCCAGAAGCAGAGGCACAGAGGTGTCTTCTGTGCAGTGGGGTGCAAAGCAGGGCGGAGGAGGGGTGCGGCTTTAGTTACTCACCTCCCGGATGGCCCCGTCACAGACCCGAATGACGTTCAGGAAGGTGGGCATGACCTGGGGCAGGAACTGCACACACTTGAGCCCCAGCGACTTGAAGATGAAGGTGATGGCCTGCACAACCATGGTGTGATGGTGGGAGAGGGACTGGTCTCGGAAGATGCGCATCAGGGCCACCATGGACACGGCCGGGTAGAACTCGTCCAGGGGCAGGTTCCCCATGTTGACCAGCATCTCACTGGTGCTGTAGTCAGCTGCAGCAAAATGGGGTGAGAATCGCGAGCTGTACATGCCAGGACTCTGTCACCCACCAGCAAGAAAACTCCTGGCAGACGTGAGCATTCCCCTCTGCTGCCCGCTGCCGCCACAGGGAGCGCAGGCTGTACTGGGAAGCACTGAATGGGCTCAAAGTCAAGGTCCGAACAGTGTTTGGCTTTCATATTACTTAAATCACAAAGGCCTAGAACAGCACAGGATGGGTTTTCTTCAAATCGCTACGTTTAACTTAGCTTCTCACCATTACAGTTTACAGCTTCAGAGCTGAAACCATCAATAAAAATAATTATGCCCCCAAATGAAAGTAAAGGGAATTAAATTAGGCAAACATCTGCTCAGCAGCTGCTTGGTCCCTCTAGGGTATTCTGACAAGTCAGTGGCAAATGCTACCTGGTGTGAACAATATGGATCTCCAGGACTAGGGGAGCAAGGGATACAGAGGGAGGGGCGTGGACGATGTGATGAGGAGGTAAGACCTGAAACAGCAAGAGACTGGCTGGCTGGCACAGCTGGGTTAGAGGAGCCTGGGGACATGGCTAGACTGTGCTGGCAGGGATGGGTGTGATGGAGGACCCCCAAAGGCGCACTTCTCTGATGGACTAAAAAACAAACTAGAAGCAATTTGATCCCATCTGTACAGTATAGAGATAAATGACCTCTTTTGGGAACACAACATTTTTCTGGAATGATAGTGTGAGCGCTGTCAAACTTTCATAATTTCAGGCCCTACTTAGATGGGTTCAAGTGTAGAAAGCTCTCCTGCACCCCCTGCACCCCCATAGCCTACGCAGTCTCTCAGGCTGCTCATCCAAAGGCAAAGAAGCTCTATGGCCAGGCCACTTGCGGGAAAAACTGCCCTGGTTTTTGACCACTAAGCCTGTCGACGCCCCCGAATCTTGCCTCGGATTTCCCTGTCAGAAGGAAGACTAACTTGCTGCCTCCTCCTCAGGGGCCTCAGGAATAGAAGGCACCCAAGAAGCAGAGGTGACGAGGTAGTAGCTCCTCTCTCGTTGGCATCAAGCGGCACTAGCCCAACCTGACGAGTCCAGACAGGCCGAGGCCCCGGGCCCTCTGGGAAGCAGCTTCCCTACTGTGACTCAGGGGGAACCAAGGTCTTGTCACTCAGGAGTTGTGCGGTGGGTCGATGAGCTGTAACACCACAGGTGCCCAGCCTGAGGGTCCCGCTAGACGTGGCGATGAGGGTTTGGTGAGGCAGAAATGCAGTGAGCGCCTCACGGCCCCCTCTACTTACAGGAATCCTGACTTGACTTGGATTCTGACAGGCTGACAGCGGACGCGTCCCGGGACTGGTCAATCATGCCGATGTTTACTTTGTGCTTGTAGGGGTCCAAGGCTCCCAGCAGCCCTAATACACGGATAGCCTGGGGGGCAAGGAGAATGGGGGGACATTCACCATCACCTCCCATCACAAGGTTTCTCAGATATTCTCACATCCTGTGACAACCAGCACATATCCGAGTGGGGGGACAGGAAGCCCATAAGTACTGTCAGCACGTGTTTACGCCACCCACCTCCTTGCTCTGTTCTCTTGGTAAAGCCTTTACAGACCAAGTCTGCCTGTTCCTACCTCTCTCCGTGTGCCCTGGTTCTGCTCGGTCTTCAGGAAATTCAGCAGCACTTCAAGCAAAGTGGGGTACTTCCGGTAGGGCTCCACCACATAGCCAGTGCTGGCCACCAACTGCCCCAGGGTCCACAGGGCCACCTGGACGGGGAAAAGGTGACAGGGTGCATTGAGCCAGTGAGCAAGAAAAGAAAGCTTCATGGCATGCTGTTAAATGACATCCCTGAAGAGGATATGATGAGAAAAGAATTTCCAATAAAACACTAACCACGAACAGAAACCCCAAGAGTTAGAGCATTGAAACAAGACTGTTAAGCACAGCCTACAACAATCGCTAGGTCATAAGAAAAAGAACCTTCCCACATTTCTCAAAGGAAATCCACAGCCCCTGTAAATCCTGCACAGAAACAGAAGTCTGACTTGGAAGGAGCTAAAGACAGTTTTCTTTCAGTCTAGTCACCCAGTGACCTCCCGTGACCACAGTGGGGCCAGGGTGGGGAGGGTGAACCAGGGCTGCCTGCCTCCCCAGGAAGAGCCCAGGCTTGCTTCTTCCCGCTGGGAGTGGGGCTCTCATAGAGGAGCTGCATTTTCTTTTGCGCAGAGGAAATGGCAAGGTCAGCACTGACACTGAAAGTGACTCCAGGTCAGGAGGACAGATAATCCTGATTCAAAGTCTTTCTTCTTTTTATTCATTCAACAAGTATTTCTGAGCGCTTACTATGTACCCTGCACTGCAGCAGGCACCAGCTGGGGGGACGGAGAGAGACCAGGTCTCACGGGGCCTGTCCTACTCACCTGCCTTTTGGCCAACAGGGAGGAGTCCTGGAGCATGTCCATGATGATAATAAAAAGTTCGTCAACCCATTTCCTCATTTCTAGGCCACTAACCTACAAAGGAAAGGAAGGTGGTAGATGAGATTAGAAATGATGGCATTTAGAAGTGTTTTGATTTCTTCAGAGGCTAAACACATTTCTTTCCTCCCTACAGGAAAAGTGGTTGCCCCGTACCTGGGCCAGCTCTCCTATTGTAGCCAAGACATTATTGATCACACCTGGGTTTGGGTCAGGATCCGGATCTTTGAGTTTCAAAATTAAAGCCTAAGGAAAAAAAGTATGAGAAGACGCATGCAGAACAGAATCAACTGCAAACCTTTGTTACATAAGAAAACTCACCCAAGCAAGAGACCATCTCAGTCACTGATATATTACATCTAGACCTTATGAGTTCAGGGTTGCTCTGGAATGTGGATTCTCTCAAGCTCGTCTCCATACTGAGCACAAGTCCGGCCTATGAGAGCGCTGGGAATCCCACCATTTAGGAGCACTTCCCGCGCTCCATTATGTGTTCATTGGCCCAGGTAAGTCATGAAAGATTTATACAACCCTAACATGTTCACATTTGAAAGCTCATGTTTCTTTATTCTGGGGCAGTTACCTTATGCCCCTATTCTTTCTAAGTATATTCGAGGGTGTGCTTGAAGCACAGCTTATCGCTTAAAGGAGAGCCTTTCTCCAACAGAGATGAGATTCTTGGTCTTCTTTCACTGAGTGCCTGATGTGGCCTTGTTGCTGACCCTGGGACCAAGAAATCTACTCTGTCCAGCCCACCAGGGAGCACCGTGGCACTCCCACTGCAGCACCCTGAGTGCTGCCACTGCTGGGGCAAGAGCAAGTGCCAGTCCCTTCATCTCTGGTGAGTTACCTTCAAAATAGGCTCCATGTAGGGTCGGATGAGTCGGGGGGCGTTGGAGACCAGGTGCCCCAGCATGCGGGCACTCTGCTCTTTGATTCTTCCAATGCCACTATGCTCCAGCTCTGTCAAAATCTGCAGGGGAGAAAGGTGCGCTATGGTGGAGGGAATTCTAGCAAGAAGCTGTGTCAAAAAAGAAAATGTGGCGGGAGACTAGGGGAAAGACCCAGAACACCACTGCAGATCAGCAGCTGCTAGACACTCCACCAGCAGGGATGACATCTCTGCAGCTCACCCAAGTCCTGGATACGGCTGTGACGGGGAGAACACTGTGGAAGAAGCCCCTTTCCTGCTGTCACACACCCAGGGCCCCACAGTGTTCTCCAGAGCACAGCTACCAGTGCAGCCCAGGCAGAGGAGGCTGAGAAAAGTAGCAGGGACATCTCTGAGGGGGGCTCTGCAGAAATGAAGACTGAAGGGAGGGATTTTTGGGTGAAAAATCTTGGTCCACACAGCAAATCACTGAGAGGACCTATAAATAACAAAAGAAATCAAAGCACAGTCAGAACAGCTATGTAGTTGAAAGAAAAATGATACTCGATAGCTGTTTTGGGCACATCTAGATAAGCCCAAATAGTTAGGGACCATTTCAACAGAATCCCCTTGGACCCCAATGAGCAGAGATAACTACGTTTCTTCTGACTGACACGCTTGAGACAGCAGCAAAGCAGCACATCACACTCGTGGACACAGACAACTTAATACAGACAGCCTGCGGGAGAGCTGAGCTGCCAGAGGGAAGTCTCCGAGCAGTAAGGAAAGCGAGACAACAAAGCTTGCGTTACGACTCTGCTACCCAAAGGAGTCTACAATTTAATACTATATTTTGTCTTAGGTTATTGACTTTATGATCCTGACTTTCTGGATCCCCTCAGCAGCCTCTTTTTGAGGGACTGAGCAGGAAACTAAGAAGAGACCCACAGCAGCAAGGAGATGGCTGACTGCAGGAAGTGGGCCCCCGTAAGGAGGGCAAGCTCTCTGGGGCAATGCAGGGTCAAATTAAAGAACCCCAAACTCCCTTCCAGAAATAGAGGGCACTGCTGCACTACACTAATACCCACTGCCCACCCTGAGGATGATGACATCAAGAAAACGCCGAAGCATTACTTCGGTAATGTCGGTAACGTCCCTTAACTGAGGCAGGAAAATGTCAAGTCAACTTGGGACAACTTGCCTAAAAGTTTAAAAGCAAGAAAACGTGATTAAAATTTTGGTATCTCAGAGCTGTATTCAGTACACGGCAAATCCATTTACCAATACTTCACATTCCCTGATAACAGGAAAATGAGTGTCCTAATCGCTCACAACTAGCTTCTTAAGGCCCCAGGCCAAGCCTGGCGTGTTCACCGATGTCCAGTGCCCAGCGGTACTTGCAAAAGAGCAGCTACTCAGAATATGTGTTGACTGAACAGACCGATCTCCTCACTGGACGATGCTCCTATACCATGCTTAAAACATTTAACACAGTATGAGCTGGCGGGCTCAGCAATGATTCTTTTCCTTCCCAAAACCTGAGGCACTTTAAAGGCTTAAAACGAGAAGCCCTCCTAACACAGGCCAGCAGTTAAAGGAATAAACCACTGGACCAGAAACAGAGTACACACACGTAAGTACAACCTTCCGATGATAAAATTTGATGATAAATTTAGTTACTTTCATTATGACAAGCCGCGAATACAAGACACTTCTCTAGGTGAAAGGTATATATTAACGATTTTCTATGTTTAGGTTCTTTGCATTTATGAAGTGTTTATTTCAAAAGAAACCCAGGAGGAGGGTCAGGAAGCAGAGGGCAAGGGAGGGACAGGGTGAAAGTGGGGGACAAGCAATGACTGGTGAGCCAGATTAAGATCCAGAAGAGGTGGGTGGAAATAACTCAGGGAAGGGGGGGCAAGAGCACACATCACTCACAGGGAGGCCAGAGGGAGTGCCCGGGGAGGTGCGTTGCAGCAGGAACTGAATACTTCACGAGCGCTAGCAGCAATGCCAGCCTGAACCAGCTTCAAGCTCTAGTCCCAGCGCTTAGCTTGGCATCTCATATTATGGAAGAATGAAAGTTGGGGCCAGGGGCAATGAGGATGAGAAACAATGTTGGCACCATTCTCATACTTGGCAGCAGCAAGCACAGCAGGAACGTGAAGGAAAGAGGTGTGCTGGGAAGACTGGAGCCACCTGCAGCAGGCTAAGGGAAAAGGGACCCAAAATGGAGCTGCCAATGATTTGCCAGAAGAGCTGTATGAGAAGCTGAGTCTGGGGCTAATGGGTCCCCTGGCGGCAAAAATCACACGACGCATAAGAGGAGATAAGCACAAGCCCCGTGATCCTAAAGCTGGGGAAGCTCGTGGAGACTCCTGGAGCCAAATGTCGCTTTTACCAGGTACCTCAATCTTTCTCCCCCTTCCTGGTTCTCCACTCTTTTGGCCAAGAGCTCTCATAATGAGAGTCCTCCGCCTGTTGCCTCTAGGGCTGACGTCCCATCATTACCTGGATGAGCATCTTGCGTAGGAAAGGCATGACAAAGGCTGGGTTCATGCTGCTAAGCCGGCCCACCGTGCAGATGGCCAGCTCCCGGATCTCAAACACCTGGTCATTCAGGGCCACAAACAGGGCCTGCAAATTCTCTGCCTGGGCCAGGTGTGCATCGAAGCGCTCATCCAGGGATGCCAAAACACAGTAGCGGATATCAGGGTCTGCAAGAGTAATTGAGCCTTTGAGCCTCTTCAATGACCTCAGCCTCCAGCCCTCTGCCATTTTCTACCTCTACCTCCAGAGTCTAGTGAGAGGATTCCAGATACTTTTCTCTCCCCTAACCTGGCCTTCTTTTTTCTACTCATAGGAGCAGAGATTACACAATTGAAGACATTATCTTACACCAACGCCCTCCTTGTAGAGAAAGCTGGACATTAGCTTGCTGAGGCTGACGGTCCCTAGAGAGGCCATGCACGCAATTAGTTCCTTCCCACAGGCCCCGCGCTCACTTCCCCAGATGCTTCTGTCTCAGAAACTTTACCAGGATCTGTTATCCCGACCACGAGCAGCTTGCTGAGCACATCTGCCACCACTTGCACGGCAGTCTGGCTAACCACATGAGCGTGGCCGCTGATGAGGTGGACGGAGGGCGTGAGCAGGCGGGAGCAGGTGCGGGCAGCTTCCATGCGGATCTCCTTGTGCTCGCTGTTTAGGAAATGATCCGCACAGTGGCGGACGAACTGCGTCAGAGAGTGACCTGGATACAAAGGCATGCAGAAAACAAAATAAACTGCTGCTTTGGATAGTAGGTCAGCAACTTACTAGTGCATTTTCTATTTCATGGCCACTAAGTCAAGTTTCAACAGGCTATTGGCCAGCAAGATACTGATCCAGAACTCTTCTCTTAAAGAGGCAACAAATGGGCTTCCAATCAGAAGGGCAGATGGAAGGCAGAGGAGGAGCTGGGAGAGAGGAAAAGACATCCCCTGACCTGAATCCTTTCTCTAGTCCTTTCAAAGAATAAATTATTTTATTTGATTGTGACCCAGTCCTTTGTTTTCCAAACAGTCAGCAATGCGTGATGAAATTTATACATCTATTTTAGTTCCCAGATTTAAATCCCAAAAAGAGTCTGATGTAAGCTGGGTTTAAATATAGCTACTTTCTATTCATGAGAAATGAATTATCCTGGGTGGCAGTGAACGTCAGTGGAGGAGCTGCACTGGGGGACGACAGGCGGCTTGCAGGATTTTGAAGGCCGTTTAGGCTTTCTGTATTGGCCTGTTTCCCGGCGGCCTTGACCAACACAAGCAATACCACCTTAAATTTCAAAAGTATCCATTTTCATTTCCTGAAATATGTGTCCCTATGGTATTAATATGAGTCCATCCGCAGCTTAGAATTCTAAACACATTACAACACTCTTAGAACTCAAGCCACCATAAAACTGGAAACGCCCAAAAGCCCCTGCTCACACATTTTAAAGCAATAAAACCACCTCGGCTCGGGGAGGTGGGGAAGCGGCTCTATCTCTGACGTTTCCATCTCTGAGACATTATTTTCTTGGATTAAAGAATATTTTTCTGGATTACCATTTGCCCCCAAATTAAGTATGGGACAGAAGAAACAAAAGAGGAGGAATCAACAATGCATGGAAAGGGTGCACTGTGGGAAGGACAAGCTGATTGAGAATCAGCTACTGTCTCAAGGACCCCTAGCGAGATCCAGGAATTCTAACACCCTCTAATTTTATTCCTCGAGGTTCCCAGGATCACTTACCACCTTGGCAAGAGTAACTACAACTTCTTACCTTCAAATTCAAAGCTGCCAAGCGTTCGGAGGGCAAGAGTGATGCTGCCCACATCACTGGCTTCGGGGAGAGTGGTGAGGCCGGGGGACGCCAGCTGGTGTGCCAGGCCCTTGGGCATGCCTGGGTGCCGGAGGGGCTTGTGCATGAGGACCAGGGACAGCATCTTCAGCAGTCCGTCCTGGATGTCCTTCTTCAGCTGCGGGATCTGCCGGCTCAGGTCATAGAGCACGGCAGTGAGGGCAGGACTGAAGGGAAGGAAACTGGTCACACGTGGGGCTGGGCACACGACAGGGGGGTCTACTCTTAGGAAGAAACAGCCCTTGCTGTCCAGCAAGGGGGTTGGGCCCCCTATCTGCTTGGTCTTTAAAGTGGAAAGGAGACAATAGTCTAAATGTCCTGAACTCTCTTGGCCTGGTCAAAGGTTTCAAAGTGATAATCTACAAGCTTTTGGTTTTTACCAAGGGAAGAACTTGCTTAATGTAATTCAGTCACCAAGAAGACCAAGTCTCAATAAACAATCTGGAAAGCAATCTCAATAAGCAATCTGGAAAGCAGACTGAGAACATCGTTTTATAGATGAGGAGCACTAAAGTGTGGGAACTTAAGCAATTTATCCAATAATAAATCTAACAGCTGCATACACTGAGCACTTCTTATGTGCAAGGCACTGCACTAAGAGTAGTTATTTCGTGAAATCTTCCACTTGCCCTCACAACAATCAGGAACTGAGTTGGTTATTGTACTCACTTTTCAGATGGGAAAACTATGGCTCAGGGAAGTTAAAAGTAACAGTTAAAATCACATAGCAACTGGGACTTGAGACACTGCGTTTATGGAGTTCTCCTGCCTGTCCCATTTAATGCCTAAACAACCAGGTCTGGCTATTTGAATACAGTCCCAACGCCATGGCCCAACCCTTGTGCTAGCACAGAAAGGGGGGGTTAGGTTTTCAACACCCACCTCAGTCCCACCGCCAGCATGGGTTCCAACAGCTCCTTGATGTCCTGCTGGATGCCCGGGCCCATGGCTCGAGCCAGCATGCTGATGCAGGTGAACACGGTGGCATCCACCTGCATTGCCTTCTGTCTCCTGCAGAGAACCACAGAGCGGCTAGGCTAGAAAGGCAACATTTTGCTCTGTCCCACCTCAAAACCACCCAGGGCAAGGCGGGTGAGTCACCGGGCAAGGCCACCACGTGTGTGTGCGGGGATCCACGGCACTGCGGACACTGTCGAGTTGTGACGTTAAAACTACCACCCAGCAGATGGCAGGCGAGTGTCTTGAGGAAGGGGCCCTTTTCTGAATTCTCACCACGTGGGTTAGCACCATGCTGCCAGGGTACCTAGCTAGGAAGCTAACTGAGCAACGTGTTCAGTCGGGACCAGCGTGACGGGCACAGCCAGCACGTGGGAACACGATATCCCTCCCGATGACGACAATGCTGTGCTCCGAGCTTATCCAGCGACCGAAGCAGGGAGTGACCAAAGCAGGGAGCAAGGCAACTCCAGCCCCAGTGCCTAGCCTTAGAGAGGCTGCCCTGTCTTCCCTATCTGGCAGGACACGGCAGGCATCTCTTGTTATTTTATTCACTGGGAGGTTGCAAGAAGTGGACTAACTTATCCAACTTGAGCAATAAGGAAAAAAGATGACTCTCAGGTGTCCTCAATTCTAGTCCAGGACTCCTCTCTTTGGGTCTCATATCAAAGCAAGACCCTTGAAAGCCGAGAGAAGTGTAAAACTGGGATGCCCAGTATATAATAATACTGAAAACAGCACTGGCATCTAATACACCCCAAATATACGCCTGGATGTCATTTCATCCAGGAAAGTGAGAACTATGCCATTGCTGTTCCCCGGGGGTTACTGAGGCCGAGACCAGATTAAACTTCCTGGAAGCGGGATGGGCATCCTTCCTCTCTGACTGAATGGGTGGCAGGTGCAGTCACACTAGAGATGCTTACTTGTGGGCAAAGTCCTTCGGGGGCAGGGCTGCTCGGATGATCTCCAGCACACGAGGCAAATAGACCTTGAACTCAGACCTCACAGCCACAGAAAGGAGCCCCAGGGCCTGGAAGGCCGCTGTCCGTTCCTTCTCCTTCTTGACACAGCTTAGGACGTGGTTCATCGTATCTTGGAGGTACTGGGTATCTGGGCACAGAAAAGAAAAAGTATATGGCTCAAGGTCAGGCTGGTCTCTGTATCAAAGACCAGAACTCTGATAAGACACTTCAACTGAAAAATAAATTAAGAATTTTCTGTTGGAAAGATGTCAAGAAAATTTAGAAGATGTACTGATGAAAGTCTTTTGCTTGACAATCACTCCTCAGCTCAACTTTTAGAAATATTAAGATAGTTTCCCTCTTTAATAAAAAAAAGGAAAACAAAACTTATTAAAGGGTCTCCAAAACATTATCACAAAATTGTTCCTGTTAGCATTGTATTTTCAGGGAAAGATCACATGCTCTTGTTTACGAAATAAATGCTAAATCTTGTTAAAGAACAAAGAGAGGGCCATCTAAACTATTTTATATTATCTTAAAATCTAAAGTGATATTGAAAACTGTTTGCAATAAACAGACTATTTCATTGAGCTTAGCCCTGGAAATCACTTTGCTATTACCTAGAGATTTCTGTTATCGTTATATTTAATAGAATAAGATTTAGACTGTAATTTGGAAAGCCACTTGTGTATTTTCATTAAGTTTACAGAAGCCAATGTGCATGGGTAGGCGATTCTTGGGCAATTTAAGCTAAAGTGTTATTACTCCTCTGAAGGCTGGCGTGTCCTGGTTCTCGTCTCTCTTCTGTTTCTTCTCTTCTAACTTGCTAGTCTCAAGTCTGGGCGCCCCAGCGCACACGTAACAGCAAAGGCGACAAGAACACGTATTCATTAGAATGAGGGGTGCAGAGGGCTCCCAGAAGCACACTTAGGAGACGGCGAACTGACTGCCGTACAGTTGTCACCGCACCTGGCCACAAGTGTCTTCTCCCCTAGCTCTCGTGGCCAAATGACAACACAGCATGCTGCGTCAGAAGACACGGGGACACCACCCTCCATCAGAATGGCTCAACAAGAAAAGTGCGGCCTCTGCAGAGAGGGGCATGGCATTTCAGCAGGAAATGGGTTAAATAAAAAACGTAATTTCCTTTTTCATACTTGGCACCTCAGAGATCAGATCTGACACTGAGGGATTCCAGCCAATCCTGGGGTAGGGATTTCAGATAGTCCCACAGCACACGTCATGAGGAAGTTCACGCAGTGACTCCCAAAGTGCAGGCTGTAAGCAAGGGGGCTCTTTTCCAGTGAGGTCTGAACGTTGAGGCAGCCCAGGCTGAATTTCAGTGACATATTTTGGTATATAATTTAATAAAACAACAAAACCCCACATCAAAAGAAGAAACCTGGGGGCCCTCTGAGCCTCCGTGTCCCGCTGCCAGGCAGTCTTCTGAACTCACTAGGTAACTGCTTCCACAACGCGCCTGACTTTGATCACATTTGGCCTAGTTATCGGTTTCTTCTGAACCACAGACTTTCAACCCATGATCATTTAAAGCTCCATTGAGCAGGGGCACGTCTGGTCATTAAAAAAGAACAGGGGTGCTGGCTACCAGGTGGGGAAGAATGAAAAACACGAGTGGTTTTCATTATATCATGTCTCTGTGGCTCAGGGATTTTACGTGGCTAATTGTCTCGTCCTTACTCAACATGTTCTATTCTCCACACAGCACACTGAACACTTCACTGCATTGCTTCTGTTGTTCCATCTGGGCTGGGTGGTGTGAAACGAGACTGTGGTGGGGATGGGGTTTGCTCAGGTCAGGCTGGCCTTCCACTTACTCTCCTGGCTCCCACTTGGTGCTGAATACTTGACTGTGAAGCACAGGCCATGTGCAAAAAGATGGTCCAGGTGGGACCATCAAGGAGGCAGGTGACACGCGGACATTAAGCATGAGCAGGCAATTGGAGTGTTCTCATAATTTTAAGTTTTACTTTATTTTAAAATGGATTTGAAAGAGCTAGAGGGGCAGTAATAACGCAGTAACAGTTTCCATGTTACTGGGGCTTACTCTGTGCCAGGCACTGAGGGAAGGGGCTTAGGCATCAACGCAGTTCATCTTGCAGGGTGGGGACTGTTACTCTAATTTTACAAGGAAGGAGGTGGAGGCACAGGAAAGGTCAAATCACCACCCAAACCCTCACAGCCAAGGAACACAGCAGGATTCACCCCAGATTTGACACCAAAGCCTTTCCACAGCTGAGGGTTATACCGGAAGAGGAAGACTATTTCCAATTGGAGTAACCCGGGAAGGCCCAGGGCCGAGCTGGTATATGAGCAAGACCAGCTTTAGGAGCCAGGGAGTCGCTATGCAGTGAGAATAGGGCCCGCATATGGGAACGCAGTCTACGTCATCAGTGAAACCTCCCTCTGAAACACCTGGTCCTTCTGCTCTGTGGGTCACCAGGGGCAGCGGAGTGACCATCTCTGGTCAAGGGGCGGAAACAAGACAGTGACATACCCTCCCGGTCTACAGAGGCTGCTGCGCAGAATCTAAGCCCAAACTGCCCGACCCTTGGCCTCTGCTAAGTTCTATGAATCTGGTGGCCTCCACTTACCAAAACCCGCTTGACTCCAGAACTGCCTCTCTGCCTACAGACTCGGGCTGTTTCTGCGTCTGCCGCCTCAAGCATTTGTAGGACACCTGAGCTAGAAATCACTGACCTTGGACACGAGGCAAGGGAAGCAGACATGAGCCATGGTTGGCATGGTGCCCAGTGAGAAGTGGGCATACCTGCTGGGACCGCTCTGTGTGATCACTTACATGGGCAACAACCTCTTCCTCGGCCAGGGACAGCCTTACCTGTGAAGGCAGAAGGTCGGAAGGCAGCCAAGCGGGGCAGCAAGTTAAGGATTGTCATTTGGATCAGTGAGTTCTTGCTATTCCTGCATTTCAGCACCCACTGGCACACCTGAGAGACCAAGGAGAAGGGGGTGGTGAAGGAAAGGGAGGTGTGCGGTCTGGGAGCAGAGAAGCGGGCACTTTGCCACTTACCTGATCAAATTTCTCCTCCATCAAGTCTCTGCAACACCGGCTCTCCACGAGGGTGGACTTCGCTGGGCTGGGGGAAGCCCCAAATCCCATGAGGCCTTGGTGGGAGCTGTACCCCAGCAGTCCCACCAAGGCATTTGACTGCTGGGGCTGTACTGCCTGGAAACTGGTGAAGGGGGTAATGTGGCGAGGTTTCGTTCCAAAGCCCATGAGATCTTTGCAGTACTTGTCGTGTACCAACTGCTGCTGCGTGATTTCTTCCATTTCCTCTCTCAGGCGCTACAGATGTAAAGGGAAAAGTCAGCTAACAGCAGCACTCACCCTGGGCACTGTGGAGCCTACCGAGCAGCGCATTTGCCCAGCCCTGCAACATGACAATCTCCCCAGTGGTGTGCATGGTGGAAGTGGTGGTGCAGGGAGGGCATTCTTCATCTTAGGACTCTGATTTCTTCAACATGCAGGGGGCTTGATTTTGTTCTAATGTAAGCAGAAGAGCACCACCTACTGAGCAGTGAGGAAGTGGCAGGGGGCTGGCTGCCCAGGCCCCTGTCCTCTTGCCCTGGGAAAACAGGTCTGCAAAGCGTAAGTAAGATCACAGCAATGAAGTCACTTGCAAAAGTGAGGGGCAGCCCACATCCACATCCTGTTGAGGACATTTTACTTTCTTTCTTCTCACCAGAAACCCGGATAGGAACAACTCAGACAACTAACTTTCTCGGTACCCTATGAGTGCCCTAGATGGTATGGCGTAAGCTGACGGGCTAAGAACTCACACTCTTCCCCTTCAAAGGCTGCTTAATAATTCACCCTTCAAACTGAGGAGGAGCTCAGTTTTCCAAACTTACAAACTTTTCTTGTTATTTTTTTTTTTAAAGATTTATTTATCTAAGAACCGGGGTACAGGTCAATTGCGTGGAAAGGTGAGAGGAGTCCCCAGAGACAGAGTGGGGAGCAGAACAGGCAGAGTGACAAAATACACTGCTGAGGGGAGCAGCGGGTGCAACAGGAGAGGTCTGCAGTGCCATGTGGGACCCTCAACGGCCGGCCAGCCAGGAACGTACCGGTGCTGTAGAGGCTGCGGACAGCTTCACAGCGTGGCACTCAACCGCCTGCGCCGCCAGGGGAGGCCCACTTACAAACTTTTCTTAATGCACCTATTTTGGGGGAAATTCTGCCTGCTGCTTTTGTCAAGGTCACCAAGGATGCTGAGACTGCTGAATCTGAGGGTTGATTCCCAGTCGTCCCCTTACTTGACTGCTCTGCAGCACTTGGGCCACCTTTACAGACCCCTGCCTTGAAACTTCTTCCTCACTTGGCTTCCCGAGCCTCACCCTTTCCTGGCTGCTCCTGCTGGTATCCCGTGGCTTCTCCCTACCTTCTGACTTCAAGTTCTCAAACCCAACCTCTTCTCCAGCTACACCAGACCCCGTTCTCACCCAGTCTCCTGATGTGGAGTATTGTGTTATTTCACTCCCAAATCTGTATCTATGCTCAGGCCTTTCCCCAGAATTATCCCCTATTCCACTGAGATGCCCAACTCCTCAAACGTAAGTTCCACAGCAAACTCCCGACCTCCCACCCCACACCCGCTCCTCCCACCTCAGTCCATGGTGACTCCCTCCTTCCAGCTTAGGCCAAAAAACCTAAGCTGTCCTGTCTAGCTGCAAATGCCACATTCAGAATCCAGACACCACCCACACCTCCACCACTCCCACTACGGCGCAGGTGGCAAAACTACCCTGCCAGGAAGGCCACTGTTCTCCCCAACCAGACTCCCGGCTTCAGCCCCTGCTCGTCCGATGACTGAACAGTGGCCAGAACAATCCTTTAAACATGACTCAAATGTCACTCACAGCTCCCCGCTCCCCAGTGTACACGTGGCTCGGAGACCCTGGGTGACCGCTGCTCTCTGCTGGGGTGTTCCTGACCCTCCTGCCACCACTCTCCTCTCACTCTGCTCAGACACGGGCAACTCACCGCTCCCCAAACATGGTAGTGTGCCCCACCTGGGGGGTATTTGTTCTTCACGTATCTGTGTGCCTTTTCTCACTCCTTCAGCACCGTGCCCAAACGTCATCACGTTTTAAAATATAATCTTTCATCCAGGCTACTGTCCCCTATTCCCTCTCCCTCCCGACTTTCCTCCACAGCATTTATTGCCACATGACACACTGTATATTTTCACTAATTTGTGTCCTGTCTGCCCTCAAGGAGGGCCTTTCCTGACCTCAGGTCACCCTAACCCTCCTACCCTCCATCCCATTTCTCCCTATAACTTGTCACTATCTGCAATTAACCTGTTTACTCTCTGTTCCCCCTATAGAATGTCAGCTCCCTGAGGACAAGGGTGTCACCTTGGCTCGCTGAGACTGGCCCAAGAAGCCCAGACGCCCCGATGCAGCTCCTCACCTCTCCCTCCATGCTGCTGATGCGGACCAGCTCGTTGAGAATGAGCAAGGCTCCGTGGATCCGATCATCTCGATTCATGCCCTTCTCCTTGGCCAAGGTCTCGTCAAACCCTTTCTCTGCTTCTTCAAACGTGTGCTACATAGAGATACAGAAAGCTTTCACCACCCGTGCCTGAAGCTAGGCAGAACAGCCCGTGCCACCTATGTGGGGGTCTGAGGCATCACCATGCTACTGAGTGCCTGGTGCCTGTGTCACCAGCAGCACCAACTCATCCAGCTCTCTCGTTTTAATTTAGCCTCAACTCTCACAAGACCATGAGGCAGCTATCATTAAGATCCTTATTTAATTAAAAAATAGAGGCTCAAAGAAATGATGTAACTTGTCCAAGGTGATGCGGCAAAGCCAAGACTAGAACCCAGGTCTCCAGCTCAGGGCTTGGTTGGTCCTTTCCGCAGAGACAGGCAGCACAGGACTCGTGATACCAGCAGAGGGAGAACTGGCACTTTCTAAGGGAGCATCGACCACGTGTCATCAATTTGGAAACAACCATTTCCCCACATGTTAACATCTCTGAAGAGATGTCTTACAATGCTGGATAAGAAGGCCCTGAATCACAGTTTAACTGGCCTGCTGTTTTCAATCTTAGCGGTCCATAAAACAGCGACGTGGCCATCCATAAAACAGTGACTCTTTGCTTTAACAAAATACAACAAGGTGATGACAGATTCACGCTGAGCTGGGAGAATCACCCGAGACCACTGCCAGCAAGACGCACTGTGCAGGCCTGCCGACCCTCCCTCTAGTAAGCACGTCTCCTCACCCTGTACCACTGTGGCTTCTGCATCTCCTTCGGCTCCCGCTGCGTGGTGAGGATCAGACAGGCACGAAGGGCGGCCACAGCTCCCTCGCGGATTGCCTGCTTGGGGTCCCAAACGGCCACAAAAATGTTGTCAAAGAAGGGTTGCACTTGCTGGAAGAAGAAGGTGGGGACACTGATGGCCAGCTCCCGGAGGACCAGAACCTGGAAGAGAAAGGTGTGCTAAGACCTCTCACCTGCATCTGTTTTCCCCTCTCAGAAACTTCAGGCTCCCGTCGTCTGAAGACCCATTACCTCATCAAGGAAAGAAGAAGACACTCCCTGGCTAGAAGATTCTGGTGGCTTAGGCTGGCAAACAAAGTTGGTCAAACACCTCTGTGTTCAATACCCGAGGGTGCTGACAAACAGAATGCTGTCAGGAAATGCTTTGTATACTGCCAGCCTAGAACCATGCCTGGCTTACAGTAAGTATCTGGTAAATATCTACTGAGCAAATAATCCTGTTTAACATTTAACCTTGCTATTATTTTCATGTGACAGAGGAAGAAAGTGAAGGTTAGAGGCTGCCCCAAGTTACAGAGCCAGGAAGTGGCAAAGCTGAGACATGAGCCAGGGTCCAGGTGTGTGTCCCCCACAGGACCATGCTCCCTCCTAGGGAGGGAACAGACTAGAATTGTCCCAAATGATGCTTCTGCCCCCCACCATCTTCATTCCAAGATTCTCTCTTAGGGATAGGTACTTTTTGACACCACAGCCTGGAATCCTGACCTGTCAAGCCACCCTTTTCCAGGGACAAAGCTCACAAGGCAGCAAGGATGGGCCACTGAAAGGAGAGGGCAAGAATGCAGAAGAGTCACTGGAGAAAGAAGCAAGGCTGGGCCAGCGACAAGTGATTAACAAGTGCCCAGGAAAGGTGTGGGAGAAGGTGGGCCAACTTTCCTCAGTGGGGAGCAGGGGACCAATGCCGCCTGCTCCTCTTCTGATCCGGGACTTCCACATTCCATAAATGCAGAGCCCTCGATAGAGACACAGAAGGGACCATATAGACAGCACAGCCATCTGGGGCTTGGTAAGCTGTTTGGTTTGTTGCATCTCTCATGTGTGGCTGGATGGCTCAGCTTGGGATTCTGAGTCTACAGACTCAGCGGTCAGGATGCTCACTGCACTCAGGGCTGCCTCTCTAGCAACACAGAGGACTTGCAGTTGCCTATTCAGGTTCTGAGTTCAGGGTAAAGAGAAAAAGGGATTCAGGACAGACCCTGAGGCCACCGAGAATCACGGTGCCTGTGCCTGGAGCCTCCTCGCTCCCTCGCTGCCTCACAGGGACCCGAGCATACCGCAAAGGGCCCCGGCACAGCGCCATGGCTCCCAGGCCTGGCTGTGCTCCTCCCACAGGCACTCACAGCTGCGTGTCTCCGGCCCTCGTTGCGGTCAGCACCCAGCCACTCCAGGGCTCGCTTCACCTCGAACTCCACATACTCAGCGGTGAAAGTGTCCCCTGCCATGGCCAGGCGGCCAATGGCCTTGGATGCCATCTCCATGACAACTGGGTCATTGGAGGGGAGGAGGTTCCGAAGATAGTTAGCAAATCTGCCGATCCGGGTGGCATTCCCGCCTTCCACTCCTATGAGGCTGGCTGGAGAACAGAGAAGGCAAGAGGTGAGGATGGGCACAAGGTATCCGTGAAAGTGTGCTCTCTGGAGAGGAGGGCAGGCAAGCGACCCTTCCTTTGACCTTGAGTACAGGGTGCAATTCACAGATGGTAAAAATGCAGGTAATTTTAACCCACAGATCTGTTGTCTGTGCCAGAACTACTTACATAAAGCCAAACAGCCCTGTTTAATGTATATATGATTGACTTCCCAAAAAGAAACTGGGACCGAATAATCATCCACAAGGTGAATGACCAATCCCTGGGAGTTGAAAATTACCTGCCTTTTTTTCTACTGTACCCTAACTCTTCTGCTCGTGAGCCTACTATGCCAATTCTTGCTCACAGAGAAACCAGCACCTGCACAACATGGAGAGAAAGCTGCCTTCGAGTCTCAGCTCTGGTCTTTAAAAAGCACTTAACAGTTCTCATACTTCACATCTGAAAATACCCGCTTTGCCTACACCTCAGGAATGTTGCTAGAATTGACATCCCCAAATAAGTACACCCAAAGTCACAAGGCTCCTAAAAATTCATTAACTATGAACTAACCAACTACTAAATGACAGGCAGCGGGTACAGTAGACACAAAAGTTTAGGTTTGTTGGGACCAGAGGCTCTTACCTATGGCCAAGATGCCGCCTTTCCTCTCATTGGCATCTGAGCTGGAAACCAGTTCAAAAATGTGATGGTTCAGCTGATCATAGAAGCGAGTAGACTCCTCTTGACTCATCTGCAAAGGAAGACATACTGAGAACAATTTCCAATGTCTCCCTCACGGTGGTGGTGGGGGGTCTCTTCTAAAGATGAGGACCTGAGAGCTGGCAAGTACAGTTCAAACCAAGGATGACAAAGCCACAGCCCCTTTTTATAGCTTCTAAGTGATGGGTAGATCCGCTCCCCTTGCAATTCATCTGTTTACCAAACATCGAATGTCTACTCCATGGCAGGCCAGGTCCTGTTCTCAGTTCTGTTTAATACCAGGGGCACAGGGTGAACAAGCCATTTCCCATGACCTCAAGTCTGATCTCTACGTAGAAAATCCCAAGCTTTCAGCTCTTCCAACCCATCCCAACCACAATTAGCAGGCAGAAAGAGAGGGTCTGGAATGTGGTGGGAGAGAAAAAGGTAAAGGAACAGCTGACTCGTGAAATGTCACCACCACAAAAAGATCCACAGAAATGTGTACCTGCTGCAAAGGGACCTGCACCTACAGATTATGAGACATGGGCACCTTTCTAGACAGAATCTCTACATTTTCTAAACCCTCACTCGGTTGTTAAAAGGACCCTAGATCAGTGCTAGCATAGTGTTGTTAAAAGGACCCTAGATCAGTGCTAGCATAGTGAGTCTGAATACTGCATGATGACTGATGACTGTCCCCAAATCACAGAAGCTCCAACCTCACGCAGCTCCATGGTGACATAGTGCTGGAGCTCCTTGGCAGCTTTGGCCCTGGTCTCCTCATTCCGGCTCTTCAGGCCACTGGCAAACTGCTGCAGAACGCTCACATTGCTCGACGTGGTGGTGGCTGTGGTGGCGGCGGCAGGTCCTGTTCCAAGCATCTTGCCCTGAGGTTCTTTGGGGAGAAACTTCTTTTAGTATTCTGCGTAATAAACTATAGCAATGGATTTATTTATGGGTCCAGCTCCTCAACAGAGCTCTCTACCCGACTCAGGCCAAGTAGGGGCTTCTAAAAACGCAGGGAGACCTTACTGAGATATATGCAGAAAGCCTCATTTCATTCAATGATGACTGGTTTAAAAGAGGCAGCACAGTAGAGAGGGTCAAACTGTAGGCTGTAGAACCATATTGCCTGGATTTAAATCTAGTGCAAAGTTACATACTGGGAGGAAGAGACTTAAAATGTCTCAGTTTCTTCAGCTGCATTAGGACAGTCGCATGTAACTCATGTGGCTGATGTGAGGATTAAATGAGTCAGTACATGTTAAAACAGTCTCAGGCATACAGTGAGCTCTTAATCACTGTTAGCTATTATTAGCATATTACTACCAAGTACAGCATAGGTGGGGAGGTGGGGAGAGGAAAAAAGCATACTAAGGCTGCCTCTTTCCTCAAGGAGTTCGACTTAAAGGGAGAAACCAATTATTTGATTATTATTCTATACAGTGGCACTATCTAACAGCAATATAATACAAGCCACAAATGCAGTTTTAAAGTTTCCTAGAGGGCCTCCCTGGTGGCGCAGCAGTTGAGCGCTGGGTTGCGAAGCTGCCCGCAGCCTCTGCAGCGCCGGTTCGATCCCCGGCTGCCAGGTGAGGGTCCCACATGGTGCGCAGACCTCTCCTGCCGCCCGCTGCTCCCCTCAGCAGTGTATTTCGTCAGTCTGCCTGTTCTGCTCTCCGCTCTGGTGAATTCTCTCACCCTCCCGTGCTTCTGACTTTGTATAAATAAATAAATAAATCTTTAAAAAAAAAAAAGTTTCCTAGAAGCCATATTTAAATGATAAAAATAAGTAAAACTTATCCAATATATACAAAAGCTTCTTTCAACACACTATCAATATACACACAAATATATAACTTGTTATATTTCCCATTCTTCTTTTGCTCTGCATCTCCAAAATGTAGTGTGCATTTTACACTTACCATTTGGACTAGTCATATTTCAAGTACCCTACAGGTAGAGTACTTCAAGGACTCTACATATTTCAAGTACTCATTGTGGCCAGCAGTTTCTGTAAGGGGCAGTGAAGTTCTATCAAGGAATAATACTCTCAGGGTGAGCTTTAAGACTGAGTCTGTCCTGAGATGATTCATTCTCCAACTCCGTGGTGCCCCATCTCTCAGTGAGCTTAAAACCCGGGGGGGGATGCTAATAATGATCAGGCAACCACGATGAAGTGGGCATAAAAGGACTCATTCCAAACTGCCACAGGGATAACATATGTGCCTATCCTAGGTAGGTCCAGAGAGAAAACCAATTTTTCAAAATTCTTATTTTTGAAAATACTTCCGAGGTGCAGAGAAAAAAAACAAGCAAACAGGGAATGATTGGTTTTTGAAAACTTTTGAGTACTCTGTGCCAAGAAAAAGACTGCAGAAGGCAATGTCATCCTTCAGGGGAGAGGAAATCCAAGGATCCCCGATGGGAAATCTACTACGGAGCGTGTGTGGGTGGTCTGTGACGCGGGGGAGGAAGGCTGGCAAGCAACTTCCACTCTCAAGAAAGCAGCATGGAAGATCCGCGGCTCCCAGGCCATGTACTCCAGGCAGACTTCCCCTCCGCTACGGGAAGTCGAGCGTCCTGAGGGAGCCCGCGGGCCTCCCACAAGACAAAGTTGGGCGACGGAGACGGGTGGGGGCGGGGGACACGGGGATGCAACCCCGAGAGGGAACGGAGCCGAGCTCCGGGCTCTGGGTCCTCGCGGGGTCTCCAGGTGGGGCGCAAGGAGCTGACGCTGATCCCCTAGAAGTGGCCCCGAAGAAGGGGTGACCGACTGGCGAGAAGACCTAAGGGCGCCTGGCGGTGCGCGAGCTGCGCTCCGGCCTTCGCGGTGCTGGAGACGCGCGGCAGAAGCGGGGTGCCAGGGGCCTCCGGGGTCCCCGGGGGGCGCCGCCTCGCCGGGCTCGGGTCCAGGGCTCCGGCAGCGCCCTCGCCCGGGGGGCCGGCGCTGGAGGGACCCCGCGTCCCAGAGGGGCGGCTTCCCGGGACAACCCCCTCCCCGCACCAGGCGGGCCGCGGGCCTGGTCGTTCCAGCGCCTTGGCAGGGCGGGTGCAGGCCCCGGACTCACCGCGCGGCTTCGGCCAAGGCCTCAGCTGCCGCCGCCAGCGCCGGCACCGCCGCTTCAGGCCCCCGGCCCCACCGCCCGCCTTCCCCTCTGTCCTCTATGCCGGGCGGGAAGGAGGGCGGGCTCCCAGCCCTGAGGGCCAATGGACTGGCGTAAGAAGCAGATGGACTGGCACACCGACCAATAGTAGTGAAGGAGAAGTGAGGCTTCGGGACCCGGCTTCCCTGGGGGGGCGGAGACTGTTCAAATAGACAAACCGGGCGGCCAGTGGCAGGCGAAAGGAGGCTTAGCCCAGCCCAGGAGAACCAATCGGGCGCGAGTTGACTTGGGTCACTTCCACGCACACATCCGGTGCGCCGCTGCTATCCGTCCCCTCGGCTCCGGGGCTGCGGCCGGGGAGTCCGCTACGTGGGTGCCGCGCCGGGGCGCTGGGAGTTGGGGGGCGGAGGTCGCGGCCCGCCCAGTTTAATTCTGACTTCGGAGCGTGAGCCGCGCCGGCGCCCTGTCGTTACTGGAGTAAAAGCCTTTTCGGGCCAGCGCTGCCGATGAGCCCGTGATTTCTCTAAAACTAAGATGCATTTGAAAGCGTAGCTACATTTTCTCAGTTTTCCAAAATTACCTAGTTTACAAGATCATTCGCGAGAAACCATAGCCAAGTTTTAACTAAATGAGCTACTCCTAATTTCAGAGCAACATCATTAGAAACAGCCTGTCAAAAAATCAATTGCAGAAATGCAATTTGACTACATCTCAAATACAGTGTTCATTGTGACATAGAAAATTCCGAACTATCTCACGATGGGAGTCTGATCAAATAAAATATGATGCATTCATATTAAGGAAACCTTTTACAGTCATTAATAATGATAATGGAGCTGAATATTTACTTGAAAGGAAGAGCGTTCACATTTGCTTTTAGAAATTGGCTATACAACAATGTAAGTGTAACTACAAAAATAACCCATGGTTCTTGTGTGTCTATATTCACAAGGGTAAAATACACAATTACGATGTCACGGGATTTTGGGAAGGTGTATTTTTTCCTTTATACGTTACCTTTAATTAGTTATGTAATAAAAAGAAAACTTTGTTGAAGAAATGGAAGTTTCCAGAAGTCTTAAGCTGCCAAATTAACAAAGTTCGGTCATATTCTATGGCTAACAAAATACTTTGGAAGAGTTTTACAAATATATACTTATTGTTACTACATTTCATTGCTTTGATTCTAATCTGAAATCACTGTCCTCCGAGTTCCACATTTTTCAGGTGTGTTCAACATCAGTCCTGTGTACAAATATGCATGTGTTATAATTTTCATTGATATAAAGGAAGCGTAGCACACAATTTGTAAATTATAGTAATAAAATACACACTATTCTTTCTAGTAAATTCCACACAGCTAATTGCCTCTCAGTATACTTTCTTTGATATTGTACAGCCTCCCTGGGTTGCCTGTTGTTCTGACATGAACATGGGCCTATATTTCCTTTTATGTAAATGTATAAGAGGAAAAGGAAACTGTCAAGAGATGTTTGAGCTTCACCAGTTTGTTAATGAATGAACGGCTTCTTGCTAAATTGGATAACAATTTTCCAATACTAGGAGAATATTTTCTTGATTTTTTTCCCTGCTATTCACAACATAATGGCTACAGAGCTGACACACTTTTAAGTTTAATCGGCATTATGAACTTTTACTCATTACTTTCTTTAATCTAGATGATCCTCAAAACAATCAGCAAGCATTTTGCTGGTTTGGCTGGCATAAGTTTCACTCCCATGGTGGTAGATTTCAAGCAACCAACAGATGTCACTGAATGAAAAGTTGGGAAGAAATGAGCAGTAGCACATCATTACAGTGTTTCCACAATGCGGATACAATAAGCCTGATATCTGAAGAGCATAAATGGTCAAATGCAGCAAGATAATTAGGAAGTAATGAGTTTTGAGTATTTATTATCTTTGTTTTTAATTTATCTAACTGTATGTTTGTATAATTTATTTTTTAATAGTGCTTAATGATCTGTTCACAAAATTCCAAAAAAAAAATAACAATAGGCTCTCTCCATGTAGAAGGAGCTACAGATAGAGACTAGACGCTTCCATAAGGCAGGCAATGGAGACACTGAGCTGGCCATCTGAGGGGCCAGGGGCGTCTTATAAGCATAAATAAACAAACTAGAGAATGGATAAAAAAGCAGCAAGGGCAATATATGGCATGTGGTAGTTGCACACACACACACACAAAATGCGGGCATTATTGCTGTGATTACTAGCTACTGATTTCTTAGCTATCATTTTCCATTTCAGGCCTTCAATCTTCCCATTTAAAAAGGGGGGGATGACTATGCTTTTCTTACCACTCTCAGCGCACTCCTTAGCTTTTGTCCATTTTGTTTGCGGCAGAGCACAATCGTAGGCGCTCAGGAATTGTGTGTTGCATACAGTAGGCGCTCAATAAATGCTCGTTGCAGGAAAAAACATGACCGAGTCCCATTTCGGCGCGGGAAAGCTGGTCGGAGAGCGACCCTCGCGAGGGCCAGTCAGGCTGCTTTCGGAAAAACCGGGGCGTGGCTGCGGGGCCCCGCGCGGGCGGGCGGGCGAGGCGCTGAGCCCCAAGGTCGCGGCGCCGCCCCGGCCCGCGCCCCCGGCCCGGCCCGGCCGCGCCCGCAGCCGCTGTTTCCGGCGGGCCTCCAGAGGCGGGCGCACAACATGGCGGCCCCGGCAGCGCGGGGGACGCGGCCGCAGCTCGGCTCCGGGCTGTAGTGTGGGGCTGGGGGCCGCCGTCAGGCAGCGCCTCGGTGACGGGAGCGCCGGGGGCCGCCGCCGGGCCTCGTGGGGGGCCCGGCCCGCCGGCTTCTGCCCCGCGCGCCCCAGCCCTGCCCCTGGGCGCCCCTGAAGGTCAAGTCTGGCCGCCCTCGCCTGGACCCTCCTCGCCCCGGGGCGGCCGCCCTTCCGAGGGTGGCTCACGGGCGCGTGGCCTTCAGCCACGTGCAGCCTCCATGGCGGCCTCGCAGGGTCCGGGGGAGAAGATTAGCATCCAGGCCGGAGAGACAGCCCAGGCCGGGGACGGGGACCCGCTGGGAAGCGACTGTCCAGAGCCAGACTGGCCGCCCCCGCGCTCCTGGAGACAGAAGTGCGCCTCCTACGTGCTCGCCCTGAGGCCCTGGAGTTTTAGTGCTTCGCTCACCCCGGTGGCCCTGGGCAGTGCCCTGGCCTACAGATTCCAGGGTGTCCTGGACCCCAGGCTGTTGGTGGGTTGTGCCGTGGCTGTCCTGGCTGTGCACGGGGCTGGCAATTTGGTCAACACGTACTATGACTTTTCCAAGGGCATTGACCACAAAAAGAGCGATGACAGGACCCTGGTGGACAGAATCTTGGAGCCCCAGGATGTCGTGCGGTTTGGCGTCTTCCTGTACACCTTGGGCTGTGTCTGTGCCGCTTGCCTCTACTACCTGTCCCCTCTGAAGTTGGAGCATTTGGCTCTCATCTACTTTGGAGGCCTGTCGAGCTCCTTTCTCTACACAGGAGGTAAGAACTGGCAGCTTTCCCTGCTGCAGGTCTTCGTTGCATGTGCTGGAAACTGCTGCTTTCCTGCGGGTGGTAGGGCTAGAGGGGGCAGAGACTTTTCTGAGTAATCTACTTTACACTCGGCACACATGGGTCTTGTGGAAGGTTTGGAAACCGTAGGGAGTTGAGAAGATCCTGGTTTGGCTCATACACTAAGAATGGCTTGTGTGTGGAAGGTATCTAGTTTCTTTGGTTGGTCATACCTTATTATAAGTTTCACATTTTAGTGGAATTAAATTTGAAGGGCTCAAAACAAAGCATAGTTACTTTCAGTTATTTTGCTAGGGACTCCTAGCAGCAGGCTGATGATGGTGATGGACAGGGGGTTCAGCTGCGTATTGAGCACCTGTCAGGCACTGTTCTATGTGAACCCTGCAGATCCCTGCCCCTGTGGGCATTATTTTATATGTGGTGAAGAGAGAGAGAAAGTAGAAATAGTCAATTATAGTTAGGATGACCAATTCTGTTGGGTCTGGGTGTGTTCCAGGATGTGGGACTTTGGGTGCCATAACCAGGAAAGCACTAGTGAGTCAGGAAGAGTTGGCCCCTGGTTAAAAAGGTGGAGCTGTGGGGAAAGAAAGTAGGAAAAGGGAGGAGGGCACAGCTGACTATTTAAAGTAGCTTGATGAGGGTCAGCTCAGCGAAAGGTGACCCGTGAGCCAAGATTGAGGGAGGTCAGTGGGTAAGTGCATATCTGGACGAAGAGTGTTCCAGATCTTGGAACCGCAAAGGCCTTGGCAGGAGTGTGCCTGAAAAGCTTGAAGAACAGCGCAGAGTCTCGCCTGGCAATGAGGAAGAAAGTGAAAGGAGGCAAAGTAAGAGACGTGTGCTTGGGAAGGGCAGAGAGGCACAAAGATTAGGTAGGCCAAAGAGTCACTCTGGTAAGATACTGAGATGGATAAAGGGCAGTGCAAGGCTAGAGGCAGGAAGATCACGTAGGAGGCTGCTGAGAAATTCAGGCAGGAGATGTTTTGGGGCTTGGACCAGGGCAGCCGTGGTAGAGAAGGGAAGCAGTGTCAGGTTCTGAGTGTATTTTGAAGGTGGACGGGTCTGCTGATGGAGGAGATGCGGGGCAGGAGAGAAACAGGAATGAAACCTATTCAAAGGTTTTGGCCCGAGTTACTGGACTAGTAGAGCAATGTCAAGGAGACAGAGAAGGCTGAAGATCGGTTTGGGGGGAGAAAATTGGGAAATGTGCTTGGGCACCTTAATGTGTTGGTCCAAGTGGAGCCGTCAAGTTGGTAGCTCAGGGCAGAGGTCTGGGCGGAACATGCAGATTGTCTGGGAGTCATGGGCACTAGCTCAAGTTCAACTGGGGGAGGTCACGGAAGGAGGGGGTGCTGAGAGAGACTGGAGGGGAGGCAGCACTGAGCCCTGGGGTACCCGGACATTAAGAGTGGGGAGCAGAGAAGCAAGAGGTAAAGGGAACTGAGAGGGCATCTGGAGGAGAAAGAAGAAAACAAGACTGGTGTCTCGGCAACCAACTGTCAGGAAGTTTGACTGAGAGAATGGCTGGGGTGTGTGGTAGAATGTGGAAGGCGAGGCAGAGGGAAGAGGCCTTCTCTGTGAAGGTGACGTTTAAACTAAGATCGAAGGATCAGGAGCCAGCCAGGGCCACAGTTGGGGTCTGATTCAGGTGCCAAATCCTTTGGGGCTGAAGGAATATCGACTGCAGATACCTCGAGCGGGGGAGAGGTTGGCATCTTACAGGATCTGCTGAGAGGTCAGGGTGATCAGGAGCGAGCCAGGGTACGGCTGGAGAAGCAGGAGCCAGATCTTTCTGGTTTGAGAAGCCGGAGCCAGATCTTTCTGGTTTCAAGGGCCCTCCCTCCTCTGCCGAATCCTCCTTACTCCCAACCTGCAGGCTCAGTTCTTGGACTCTGTTCTCCAGCTCCTTTTGCTCTTGGGGCGTCAGATGCCATCCACTAAGCTGGTGACTCCAGTTTGTACCTTGGGCCCAGGTTTCTCTCTAACTCCAGGCTCATCTGACTCCTTAGTCATTTCTCCCAAAGGTCTCACAGGCATCCAAAGCTCAACATTCCTGCAGTCAAATTCCTGATCATCTCCCCAAAGAAACCTGCTCTACCCAAACCTTCCCCATCTCACTCGATGGCAGTTTCTTCCTTTCAGTTCTTCACACTAAAAAATGACTTTTTTTCTTTTCCTTTTTTCAGTCTTTCATCAAATGCTGTTGACTCTACTCTCAAAATGCATTTGCAGTGTGATCCCTCCTCACCACCTCCTCACCACGACGCTCTCCCCTCTGCATTATTGGGGCCAGTTCTCCACTGATCTCTATGCACCCACACTTGTCCCTTTCAGGCTGCCCCAAATCAGCACAGAGCCCTCTGCAGCTATAGTGGCTCCCATCTGGTTCGGAGTCAAGGCCTCAGCCTTGACAGTGTCCCTCAGAGCCTTACACTGCCTGCCCACCCTCCACCCTTACCCAGCTCTCTGGCCTGCCCTCCTGCCTCCTCCCTGCTTCGCCCAGCGCTGCAGCCACACTGCCCTCCCGCCTTTCCCTGGAGCACGCCAGGCCTTCTCTTCAGGTCCTTGTAGACACGGTTTCCTCCCTTGGAACATTCTTCCACCTTCAACCTGTAGGATTCACTTTCGAACCACCTGTACCCATTTGCTCAAATGTAGCTATTCAGTGAGGTCTTGCTTTCTACTCTGTTTAAAAGCACAAAGCAATAAAACTATAGCAGCTAAAAAAAAAAAGTTCCGCACACACGTGTTCCCCCGCCCCCACAATACCTTCCCTGGTGCTCTTCTCTGCTTTCATTTTCTTCACAGCACATCCTCTCTCTCAACATGCCATAAAAAGCACTTTGTTAATTATCTTCCCCCTGGCCCTTTGAGCTCCTGGGGTTTGCTCTCTGCAAGAACGGTGCGTGGCATTTGGTCCATACTTAATATTCACTGAGGGAACAAATGGGGGGAACTTGCAGTGTACCCAGCAAAGTAGTGACATCTGATTTATGGGTTTTCTTTGTAACATTGACTTTGGTTGATACATAATTGACTTACTGTGAAATGCGCAGATCTAAGTGTGACTGTGATGAATTCTGACACCTGCATACAGCTGTGCAGCCCTCGGCCTCCCTGAGAGTTCCCCCAAGGCTTCCTTGTGCGCCCCTGTCTGGAGGCAGCGCTGTCCTGATTCTCACATGGGTTGGTTTTGCCTCTCTTAGAAGGTGAGTAAATGGAGAACTCCTCGGCAGGTTTTTGAGGTTCCTCATGCTGTGCTGTGTCGTGGCTCCTCGTTATGCAGAGTAGGGGCCCCAGATGGACACGGCGTCGTCCGTTTATCTGCGGGCCTATTCAGCAGCATTTGGATGCTTCCCACGCTGGGCCTGTTATGCCCGAATGTCCACGGTCACGTCATCCGGTGGCCATTTGTGTTCATCTTTCTCGCATAGCTGCCGCGGACGGAGTTGCTGAGTCGTAGGGTAGATGGTGTTTAACTTCATGAGAAGCCACTGAAGTGTTTTCTGAAGTGGCGGCACTGTTGCCTTTCCTCCAGCCGCGAGAGCCCCAGGCGCCGCGCCTTGCCATTCAGGCTGCTGCGTGGCGCGCTGGGCCGCTGTCCACTGCGTGGAAAGTGCTCTTGAGCCAGGACGGGTTTCCTTAAGAGAAACTGCTTCTCTGATTCTGGGGAAGCACACAGACTTGAAGCCACATGTTGGATATATGGGATCCAGGGCTTCGTCCCAAGCACGTTGTCGTTCTCTTGCATCAGCTGACTCTAGGGGTTGTCAGACCTGGCTCACCCTCAGAGTGGGTTTACGGTGGGTTTTGTGGGGCGTCTTTGAGGTGAGGCTTGCCTTGCAGGCCTACGTTTCTGTTCAGCTTTGCTCACTTCAATTTTTGCCAGGTGACCTAAGGAGAGTTCGTGGGTTGGCTAGCCAAAGGTCAAGGCTGCGGGGCTGTAGTAGGGTGACCAAGCTCAGGGTGGCAGGCTGAGAGGCTCGGTGGCCTCTGGAGCCTCCCAGCCCCTCATGGATCTTTACTTTTTCTGGGCTCTCTCTGGCGTTCTCTTGTGGCCTTACCTCCCTGTAGTCACACGTCCTCCTGTAGCCGTCCTCTGAGTGACGCCGCCCTTCTAGCCCTGACCTCTGGGCTCAGGTGTGCACACTTATGCATGCGGGCACACTCATGCTCCAGGTGTCTGCCATTAGCGTGCCCTGGGCCCACGCTCCCAAGTGCCTTTTGCGTCAACACGATCAAGGCCCCCGGTGATGGCCACAGAGGCTAGCGACGTAAAGAGCCTGGTTCATTCACTTGCCCTCCAGGGGCTCTCGTGTGTTCCTCCATAGCCAGAATCCTGGAGTCTGCTTGGATAGCTGAGAGATCAGCAGGAGAGAGCGGGCAGCTGGTGGGCACTCTGGCCGATCTGTGCCCGGCTCTGCCCACCACAGATGGTACCGAAGCGCAGAGATGGCAGGCGGTGCTGCGCTCCTAGTTTAGCCCTGGAGCCCTGGAGCCTTCTGCTTGAAGCTTCCCCTCGAGGGCGTGTCCTCAGACACCCAATTATTCCACAGTCATTGGGGGAGGGCAGAGGTGGCTTGCTTTGTGGGTGTCAGAGGCCATGTGATTCCCAACTCTGGACGCTTCACCCTAAATAACCCAGAATCAGCTGGCACCCAAGAACCCCAGCTAGGTGGAGGGGTCGGCTAGTGCTGCGGGGGTAATTATTTTGCAGTGCATGAATGTATCAAATCACCACCTTGCCCACCTTCAGCGTTCATGTGTCATGTCAGTTGTGCCTCCTGGAAGCGGGGCCGGCCGCTAGCGTGAGGGGAGCTTGGGCCGGCTTCTCTTTGGCTGCCTGGCGTTAGTGCCTCCAAGGCCGTTCACTGTCCTTTGTTTTAGGGAGGTTAAAATACAACTGGGCACAGTCTTTTCTTCCTAATCCTGAGGTGCTGCCTTAGTAGTTTGGGTAGAGCTGGGGGTTTCCCAAGCCTCTGTAGCAGTATATGGGTCACCCCTTCTCGGGTGCTGCGCACCCATTCCATGCTGCCGCCCCTGTTTCAGTCTGAGGGAGAGATTTCCCCCAACCTCAGACCCCAATTCCAGGTGCTTGTTACTGTAGCTCTGTGTGCCTTCAGCCTTTGTGCCCAGCCTCCGGGAGCAGGCTAGAGCCCGACACGGGCCCCGGCCTCAGGGAACTTGGAGTTGGGGGGAAAGACAGTGAGTAATGCGTGATGAGCAGCGTGATGCAGTTTGTGGAAGTGGAGCCCGGTGCCAGGGAGCATATGACGTGGTCTGGAGGGGAATGAGGTCTCGGGTGAGGGAAGGCTGCCTTGAGGAATGGTCTTGAAAGTCTTGAAGGATGAGTGGGTTGTGGGGGTGGGGGGTGTCTGAAGACCCCGAGGGTCTGAAGGAAACGGGAGGAGGGGAGGGCAGGGCAGAGGGGAGCCAGGGGAAGGATCTGGGGCTTTAGCCAAGGACAGCTGCTTGATCAGGGTTTCAGGTGTGTTGGGAGGGGCTTGGTCACGCGGGTGTGTCTCAGGGTCTGGCTGCGTGTGGAGGTTAGCTTAGGAGTGGGGAGCGTCGTGGCTGTAACAGTGGAAGCTGAGGGGCCACTTAGGAGGATGTCCCAACATTCCAGGCTAAGATGAGCATGAGCAGGATTTGGGGCTGCCGTGAGGTGGGCATGGGAAGAGCCGGGCAGTTTGAAAGCGTGGAGTAGACAGGACTTGAAGTGGGTCAGCAGCACAGGAGGAGGGTTCGCCTCCCAGGCCTTGGAGAGGAGCAGCGGCATTAGGACTCCACTGCCTTAGCTCTTTTACTCATCATGTGGGTGCAGCTTTCTTTTGGTGGAGTTTGGGGACCCTGAAATGCCACCAAGATTCACTGGGGGTTTTCAGCCCGAAGGTGCCTCCAAAGGTTGCAGGAGGAGAAGCTGGAAGCTGGTGAGGGCGCTGAGGGGCTGACCTGACTGCTCTGCAGGCAGAAGCCATGTCATGTGGGGCTGCGGAGGGTGGGAAACCAAGACCTTCACAGGCTCATGGATTCTGAACCTGTGTGTGTGTGTGTGTGTGTCTGTCTGTCTGTCTGTCTGTCTCTCTCTGCTCTGTGTGTATGAGTGTTGGGGCACAGTGAGGAGGGAAACTTAGAAATGTGCCCTGCGGCCTCACTGGGTCCTCATGACCCAGCACAGGATAAGAAAGCAGATTTGCTGGGGGGCGTGGGGGGCGGGGTTCCAGCGACTAGCCACCCCCACAGTCTAAGCACTCGCTGTTCCCGCCAGAAGCGCCTGCTCCGGCCCGAGGAGCAGTCCCCGCGCTCCAGCCCCGGCTCTCATGCCCACTCTCTGGGTTTTCTGGCCCTAGGAATTGGATTCAAGTACGTGGCTCTGGGAGACCTCGTCATCCTCATCACCTTCGGCCCGCTGGCTGTGATGTTCGCCTACGCGGTCCAGGTGGGGTCCCTGGCCGTCTTCCCGCTGGTCTACGCCATCCCCCTGGCCCTCAGCACCGAGGCCATCCTCCACTGCAACAACACCAGGGACATGGAGTCGGACCGGGAGGCCGGCATCGTCACGCTCGCCATCCTCATCGGCCCCACCCTCTCCTACATGCTCTACAACACGCTGCTCTTCCTGCCCTACCTGATCTTCAGCATCCTGGCCACGCGCTGCAGCATCAGCCTGGCGCTGCCCCTGCTCACCATTCCCATGGCCTTTTCCCTGGAGAGGCAGTTCCGGAGCCAGACTTTCAGCAAACTGCCCCAGAAGACCGCCAAACTCAACCTCCTGCTGGGGCTTTTCTACGTCTTTGGCATCATCCTGGCCCCGGCGGGCAGTCTGCCCAGGCTCTGAGGGACCAGTGGCCGCCCCGCACCTGTTCCCCTTCCTCAGAACGTGCTGAAGGCAGCGTTTCTGAGGAAGGCCGGGGACTGGCGGGGGGGAGGGAGCTCAGGATGGCGTGTGAATACCCACCTTTAAAAATTCTTGTGATTGTAAAGATTATGTTTTGTTCCGTTTTTATGGGCAATCTTAAAAGCGCTCGGGTGTCGGAAGGGAAATTGACTGTTTCATTTATAATTGCCGCTAGAGGGCGTTGTCAGGTCACTTTGAAGTGGACTGAAAGGCCCAGTGTGAAGAGCCGCGGGCCTGGCCGCCTGTCCTAAGCCTGTTCCCCGGCCTTGCTGGGGGTGGAGTGTTTGCTGGGGCAGGAGTGTGTGGCGCCAGCCCCTCTGGCAGGGAGCACCGTCTCCTACTCAGAGCCCTTGCAGCCTGAAATACGCGGCTTGAAAGTCCCTCATTAACACCCCATCGTGGCTGGCTGCTGGCCTTTTTCCTGAATTCTGATTCAGAAGCTCTTGTCCATCACCCCTGCACTTATTGCCACCGTTGAGGAAGTGTCCAGTCCCGCTGCAGCAAGACGATCAGGCTGGGGATTCGGAAGGAGAAAGCCCACCCTGGAGGCAGCTGACAGAGCCACTCTGCTCTGGGTAGAAATTGGCAGGGTGGCAGGTCTCCCTTTGCAGGATCCGCTGGGGGTGGCAGGAAGGACTCCCAGCCCTTTCAGGAACCGTTAGGAGCTTAAAATTGTAGTGGCGTCGCTATCCCCCCAGCCCTGTCGCCTCCCCTCACGCTCCCTTCTGCCCTCCCTCCGTTTCTATCAGGTCCCCAGGGAGTGTCCCCCAGCCACAGAGCCAGACTGGGCTGTCAGGGACAGTCACTTTGCACAGAGACACGGGGCGGGTGGAGGCGGGCCAGCAGCTCCCCGGCGAAGGAATAGCCCGGCCTGCGAGGCCGCTGTGTCTTCCTTCCACCTTGACCGGGAGCGAATTGACCTTACTTCTTCCAGAGGCTCGGTTGTCGTGTAGAGTCTGCGCCCCGGGTGTTCCAGCGCTGCCCTTCTCTCCATGGCTGTGGAGTGTGGTTTCCAGGCTGGTGGCACCCAGTTGCACGTGGCCCAGAACTGAAACAGATAGAGACTGTGGTGATCATGCTTTTCTGCTGTGGTCCTAACCATTCTCACAGGTATTCCAGGTCTTGACCTGCCAAAAAATGATGTAAGAACTAGCCCTTAATCCATAAAATCAGGCTGTTTATGATCTGCCTCCCTGAGTTAAAATTGGTCAGCTGACTTGGAGAAAAAAACGTTTGGAAATTGCGAAAGTTCCTCTGAAGTTATAGGAAGTTTGTCTGCAGGGATCGGAAATCCTGGAATGTCCATCAGTGCCCGGTAACAAGGGATAGAAGGATGAAACCTCTGGCCTGCCCTGTCCCCAGCACCCTTTTGTTTCTCGGCCAGGCTGGTGGCATTTTGGTGCCCGTGGTGGTCCTGCCTTCAAAGAACAGCCCTTCTTGATCCCCATCGGAACAGACCATTCTCACATGGGGCTCGCCTGTGAGGCTGTGGGACCAAGCATTTCCTGTTCACAGACCAGACCCACCTTTGTGAACCCCCCACTTTGGGTTGGGGGCGTCAGCTTTGCACTGTGTCCTGGTGCAGATTTTAATGCACATTTATATATATAAATGTTTCTAAAAGGCCATATTTGGCATATTTGGTGCCAGGTTTTGTAGGCAGGTCACCATAATTTGTATTACACCCCCTGGTTCAATGAAGGGTTCCTTTAGCCTTGTTAATAAAAAAACAAACTTCATTTTGGTGTGGCTTCCGGTTTGTCTGCTTCCCTCCTTCTTCGTGTCTGGTTGTGGACTGTAATTCATACATCTCGGAAGACCAGGGCAGGGGCTTTGGGACATTCGGGAGTGGACAGTGGCGTGATCTTTGATGCTGTGTTTGAATGGGGTTTGATCAGGCTTAGGGAGCCCTTAGAAAAGGCAATAGGACCGTGCAGCCAGTGTGGGTCAGTGTGGCGGCCAGATGCACCTGTTTCCTCCTGTTCTTCTGCTTTGCCTTTCCCTCGGTAGTGCCACTGAGCTGATGGGTTAAGGGCACGCAGTAGGTGGAGCCCATTTGGGCTTCAGCCAGGTATTTGACACAAATCCTTATGAACAAAGCAGGGGTGTGGGGCATGGATGGCAGTCTAGATGAATTTGTGGGAGAGACTGAGGCGGTCAATGACAGCCAGGAAGGAAGCCTTTAGCCTCAGGTATCAGCCTGCCCTCTGCCCTCTGCCCAGCCAGACTCCACACTCTCTATAAATGCCTAGAATCGGGCAGCCACCTGGCAGGGTTTGTAAACCTTGGAGGAAGCACTTATAAAACGACAAATCAAAAGGGTCAAAGGGAAAATTGAATAAATATAAAGCAATAAATATAAAGCTGGGGTTTGCAGAATCAACTGTACAACATCGGGAGGGGAAGACCATGGCGTGACCACAGGAGATGTGGGCAGGAATTTTCCCGACAGTTCAGGTCGGCATCCTATGCCTTTGTCAGTCAGATTTAGTTGGCTCCTAGGGGTGGCTGGAAATTCAGGCTCAGTCACCTCTTGGCCTCCTCTTATCCCTCAAGGATCACTCGGGACTCCTGGGCCTTGGTGGGGCACAAGCCAGGGATGTTGGCTGGGCCTGAGCGCCACTCGCTTACTATTTGTAAGTTCTCTGCCACTTCATGCTGAGGTTCAGCCCTGGAATCTTAGATCAGGAAGAACATGCTAGTCATTAGAAGAAGCAGATGTCTGAGTGCCTTGTGGGCACTGAGTTCCCTGCGACTAGAGGCATTCAAGCAAAAGGATGCGTCCTTGTCGGGGGTATTGACACGAAGAGTTGGTCATCAGGGGTGATGAGGAGACTTCCAGGGCCTTCCATTCTGTGACGTGGCTATTGTGTTACGACGGGATTTCTTCCAGACCTGCCCTGGGCTGGGAGCACAGGCCGGCATCTCCCGTCTGCAGTGTCAGGTTGGTGCCCGCCTGCCCGGTGAAACAGTCACACCGTGACTGGTAGTCCTTTTTTAAAAAAGAACATAGATCCACACATGTGCGTGCATGCAGCGGCTTTCACCCTCGAAAGCCCTTGAAGCGAGGTGGATGACAGCTCCTCCTCCGAGCCCCTGGACCACTCTGCCGCTAATGGACTGTCAGCCTCCTTCATTACGGCTCCAGACGGCACAGGCTGGTGTAAAGCAGTGCCTCTGGCAAGGACCTGGCGCTTGGGTCTCAGCCAGTTGACATTTATGATTTGCCCTTCTTCAAATGGGGACAGCCCTCCCACTGCGAGTGGCTGAGCCGGGATGCCAAATAGCCGTATAACCCAGGTCACGGCCCTCTCCTGGAGAGGCAGCAAGGGCCAAGTGGGGTTCTTTGGGGGGGGCCTGCAGAAGGCTTCCCGGGATGAGGGAGCAGCTGTGACAGCAGGCCACAGACTCCTGTGGAGCCCTTGGCCTGCCTCAAAGGTGGGGGGCTCTGGGAGTGTCTGGAAGGTCTTGAGGACAGCGAGGGTCTTGGTCACTTGCTCTCAACCAGCCGTGTGGATCCAGGACACTGGTTGGGGTGCTACTATGATGTCATAGGGCCAGAGAGGCTGTCTGCTGTGTAATGCGACTCAGGGGCACCTCAAGTCCTCACTCACACTCCTTCTGTATCCTCGTCCCTCTCTCCCCCACCCTGCCTCAGGACTGCCCCGCTGGGGTTCCATGGGTCCAACCAGGAAGCCGCAGCACGGCGGGTGTTACACTGCTCTGCTTGTTACCCTCCTCAGCAGGTGACAGGACTAGAGAGCGAGGATTATACAGTAACCCCCTTAGCCATGGGGATCACTCCATGATTTCCAGTGGATGCCTGAAAACGAGTTTAGTACACAGCCCTATCTTATATTTTTCTCTAACAGACAGACCTGTGATAAAGTTTAATCTATGGATTAGGCTCTGTAAGAGACACATGGTGTTTGGGCTCAGTGAGCAGATGCTGACACATGTCAACTACAGAGCAGGAGGGTGGAGATGGATGTTGGATGGAGCTAATCAGGAAGGCTTCCAGGAAGAGGTGACAGTGAGCAGTGATCAAGGCTTCTAGGAAGAAGTGGCCACAGAGGCGAGTGTTTTCTTGGAAGTTAAGGTGTGGGTGGACAGCTGTCCCCAGTTCCCCCATCTGCAGCAAGTCCCCTGGTCACTGCTGGAATGTGGGCGAAGCTTCCTTTAATCAACTTCTATGGCCACACAGCCAGGCACCGGGCTGAAGCAGGTGTGCCGAGAGCCGCAGCACCACAGCCAAGGTCAATGCTGGAGAATGAGAAGCTCCGACACCTCCTCACTGAGCAACAAACAGGAGGGGAGGGTGGGGCATCTAATCAGCCAAGGCTGCCAATACCTAATCAAGATGAATGGCCTGGAGAGTCGAGTCTAGGAAATCATCAGGGCAGGCGGGGGAAGCGCTGAGCGGCACTGAGGTCAGGGGAGGCCAGGCGACGAGGAGACAGGTTCAGGGGAGATGCTGAGGGCGCCAGAGGTCACGCCTGTCACCAAACAGCTGACCCTTCCCTGGCCGGCATGGGCATCTTTCCTAGCCTGCGTGGGACCAGCTGTGTCTCTGCGCTCAAGATAAACGAAGCACCCCTGCCCCTTCAGGACTCGCAGTGAGCGGTGGGGCGCCAGCGCACACCCCTAAGTTATTCTCATGCCCTCCCGGGTGTTGTGATGGAGGCACAGAGGGCTGCGGGAGAACGAGGGGGCCGAAGATGAATTTCTCCACGCCCTGCAGTTCCAGACCCCAATTCACCTGCCTGCGCGCTGCGGCCTCTCTGGCGCCACCTGTCGGTCACTGTGCGCCGCCACCCCTCACGGTGCCCTGAGCGGGTATGACCTGCCAGCCCTCGCCGGCCAGGGTGTGATGCTGAGCCCCCCACACCTGGAAGAGACAAAGACACACTTCACGTCACTCGCGAGGCTTGGCTGGTGAAGTGCGAAGAGCTTGGGCTCCGGAGTCCGGCGGCGCTGGGTGTAGTCCACGCTGTCCCTCACCCAGGGGCTGTGAGCGCCCACGCCTTCTCTGCAAGGGGTCAGCAGTTGCCGGGAGTAGATAGATATGGCCCTATTGCCCCTGGGTACTCAGCATGGTGCCTGGTACGTAGCAGGCACTGGATAAAGTGAGTTCCAGTTCCCTTCTTACCAGGAAGGTCTTAGAACGTGCTGCTTCCCTACCCTCTCAGACCGTCCTGCTCAGGGCCAGAGGACGTGGGGCTGACATGACGGTGTTCTTCTTCTTCACAGGGCCGGCAAAGCCCCAGGCACGATGTTCATTCACTCAACAAACATTTTTGAGCATCTGATACCGCCTAGGTGCTGAGTTAAAAACTGAAAATAGAAGACAAAGAAGACTAAGCCCCCTACCCTCAGAGACCTTGTAAGATCCAAAGGGAGGTAGAATAGAAAAGAAACTCTTCTCTTCGAAACTGCATGTGTGTGCGTGTGAGTATGTGTGTGTGTGTGTGTATTTGGGGGAGTGTCTCTGGTGATTTTTGAGGGGCTCTGCTTTGGTTATAGAAGATAACCAGGGTTCTAGAAGGAAGCCAAGGGATGACCTGTTTGGAGCCTGTCTCTTGGGGAGGGCCAAACCTAGTTGTGTGAGATTGGAATCCGGGGATGGGGACAGCTCTGAGCAAGTTGCCCTTCCCCTCTACAACCCCGGGAGGACACTGTCAAGGCAACTTCCCATTTGAATGTGCCCCACAGCCCCAGGGGCCTGGCCACGGAGCAGGTAGCCCAGGACGAGAGGCAGATGGTCTATGAGTGGCTTGCCATTCAGAGGGGCAACAAGAATGCGCAGGTTAAAAGGGATTTAAGGGGTCCTGTCCCCCCAAATGGCCCTGGGAAGAGGTGATGTTTTCTAGGGCTGCCGGCGAAGTTCAGCGAGGGAGGGACATCAAGAAAACATCTGAGGTCTGCTTTACCAGCGCTGTGATTGTATTTGAAATGTTTGCCACGTGTCTGCGATTGCTTGTGTGTGTGGCGGGGACACCTACCCCCACCTCCACGGCCCACCGCACCAGCTGGGCAGATTATTCTAGCTATTCAAGAGGAGCCGAAAATGAATGCACCCCCATGCAATGAGCGACACCTTGTAAAACAATCTCAATTACCAGATAACCAATCTCTGTGCAATTCCAGCGAGGATAAGGGGGAGCCATGGGGCCGGGAGCAGATGAGAGCCGCTCGGGGCAGAGGCAGGGAGCGGCCGTTCTTTATCCTGCCAGCTCAGAACAGAGGCTGCTCTGCCGAGAAGAGACATTCCTTTTCCAAGAAGGCACACTGAGGGGATGGTGGAGAGCAAAGATAACTGAATCAGTCAAGTGGGGAACAGCGCTGTGTCATCTGTACCCCGGCCCTGGTGGCTGCCGCTAATCTTGCTCTGCCTGAGAGCCGGGGAGACCTGCTTCCCTAGAAGGGGCCCTGGGAAGCCCCACCTCCTGCCTGGGTGATGGGGCTCCTCATTCTTGTCTCTCTTGGGGGTCTGGTGACCTGGCCGGTGGCTGGTCTGCTGCATGGGGGCATCCTGACCTTCACTCCTGGGGGTCTGTGCTGAGAGAGAGGAGTTGAGGGAGCGGTGGGGGTGACAGCAGCTGGTCCAGGCCATCTAGCCACATCACAGTGAGGGTCACCTGCACCTGGGTCCCGACAGCAGCCTGGGGTTCAGCAGCCCTTCTCCACGCGTCTCTTAGCCTCCCCTCCCCACGGCCCTGAGAGCTGTGGGCTCGGGGGTGCCGCTGCCTGAGGGTTATGTGACTTGCTCAAGGTCACAGGGAAAGGCAGCCCCTCCCCCCAGCCGGCTTCTCCGTGACTCCGAGCGCGGTGCTCATTTGGTTAAAATCTTTTTCCTTTCAGCGCTTCTCTCTTTTGATGGGGAGGAGGTGATTTCTTTTTTTATAAATCTCATTTTCAATTTAAATCTCTTAAAACGTGGAAGCTCCACAGCTGCTCCTCTTATTGTCTTCCTCTCCCTTTCTCTTTCCTGCCTCCCCCCTCACCCCTCTCCCGCACTCTCCCACAGCTCCCCTCGCCCCCCTGCGCTTGGCTGGCTTCTGGTGCTGGCTGTCCTGGGTAGGAGGAGACAAGGGAGTGGGGTTGAGGGAGCCGAGCAGAAAGAGGGGCTGGGGGCTCCTGCTGTTTGAGGAGCTGGACATTCTATTTGCTTGGTGTCTCCTGACCTCGGGGTCGCCCCAGCCAGCCCTCGGGCCTGGGTCCTGAGTAGACACGCGAGTCCCGCAGCCACGGCCAATGTGGCAGGAGAAACGGCCGCATCTCCCCGCCCTGGTCTGAGCGGAGCGAGGTGCCACCTTGGAGTCGCGGGTGTCAACTTCACGATGGAGTTTTGACAGCTGAGGAAGCTGAGGCTCCTGCACCTGACTCTCGTGTCCCAGATGGCCCCAGGGTCCGAGCCCGCAGAGCCGGTGACCGCGCTGAGCCTGGAAGCGGGTCCTTTGGCTGCCCCCGGCGCCCCTTCCCCAGGCTCCGTGCAGTGGCCGGCACTGGCCTCAGTCCCGGCTCGAGAGGGCAGGACTGAGGCTTCCAGGTCCTCCTGGAAGGGAAACCCAGCCCAAGACAAAGATAAAAGGCAAGCGGGCGAGGAGGCTGGTCTGGTGCTGCGGACAGCCACCCGGCTCCCAGGGGGAGGCTCACCGCAAACAAGCGAGGGCGCTGATGGGGAGGTCGTCTCCCTGGGAGCGAGCCAGGGCCAGCGGCTTCTGCAGTGGCCGGGGACTCTTCCGCAGCTGCAGCCTGCATCTGGGCCCCAGTGCTGACGTGAGCTCCGCCCCCAGATCCGCATTGTCACCGGCTTATTGGAAAAACAGATGTTATTGTCCTCTCTTCCTGTCCCTTTGTCCCTAATAGACACTTAAGCACAGGAGGGGGAGTGAGAAACAGGCAGAATTGTGTGACTATTTCAGGCCCTTTCCGGCAGCCTGCACTTCTGCGGACGGGGCTTGGATGGCGTGGGCACCGGGAAGCATTGCCCCAGGCCCTGCGCGCCCGGACAGGGCTGGGGAGGCGCTCCCTGTGGCCGCTTGTCCAGGCCGGCGGGCTGGAGCCCTCCTCTCCGCTTAGGTCCACCACGGACGGGTCCCTAAACACGGGGTGATGGGGACGTCGGGCCTTCTGCCTCCACTCTCAGATTTTGGAAGGTCAGGAGACAGGAGAGGGAAGTCTTGGGTTCCTTTCTCGCTCAGGCTTCATTCATGGCATCATTCAACGATCGGCTTTAAGAGCACTTTCTTGAAAGGTGTGCAGATGAAAACTTTTCATGGAAAGAACAGTATATCTCCCACCTCAGGTCACCGTGGCTATGATTTAATGGGCGCTCGGAGGCTCTCCTGCACCTAAATAGCTCTGCGGCAACCTGCCCCGGTGCCTCCAATTCACCATCAGTCAGTCCTTCGAATGAAGGCATTATATTTCCCAACGGCCCTTGCTAAAGTACAAGCACATAACTGAAGGAGGGCTTGCGGGCGATGGGGGAGAACAGAGGACGGGGCCCCAAATGAATGCTCCACCAGATGGGTAAGTTTGGATGCGCGGCAGATAGGACATGTCCTGCCCACGGGCTGCTGTCCTGGGCTGGAGGGCCCGAGGGGCTGCATGAGATTTAGGAACTTGAGGGAGCAGTTCCAAGAGGGACCTGGCTCCATGCATCACCCCTTGCCCTAGTCTGCTTTGAGACTGGTGGTGTAAGCTAAACATCAACTCCCAGAGAACTAGCTCAGCCTTTCTGCCCCTTTCTGTCCCCAACTGGAGTGGAAGGGGACTCTATACTCCACTGATCCCCCAACCCAGGAAGCGCAGAGAAGAGATATGGAGGAGAGAGGTCCCCCACAGGTGCCTCCTTGTAGGGTAAGGTAAAAAAATCAGGCTTTTCTGCCCTCCCGCCATCAGGATAGATGAGGGAACCCTGTGATCCTGAATGCATGCCTGATGGCAGGCACCTGAAGTGGGTACACCTGGGCTAAGACTGTGCTTTTTAAGGGCGGTGTCACGGGGACGCCAGCAGAAGCCGAGAAGAAGCCAAAAGAGAAGCCAAGAGAGAGAGATAGATCACCGGAGAGCCCAAATAGAGTGAAGACTTGCTGGGGGCTGGGAGGCCTGCCAGTCTCCCAGCCCCCCAGCACCCCTGCTTGCCATATGTCCGGTGAACCCCAATAAAAGACCTGCAAAAAACCGCTGAGGACTCTGACTCCTCCTTTACCTGGTCTGCATGGGATCAGAAAACCTGCACCGTGTCCTTCCCTGGCCTTTACACTCCTCCATATATCAGTTGGGTAGCAGGGGCAGAGATAGGGTAGAGATGGAGCCCCAGCATCTCATCCATCACCTATGCCCCTATTACCTGACCTTGTAACACCCCCAGCTCTGTGCCTGTCTCCCCAACTCCTAGCTGGGCTGGGGATATGATTGCAGGTGAGTTCAGACCCCAGCCAGGGGCTTACCAAGGGCAGAAAGTGGCCTGGTGCCTCCCCAACCCCCCACGAAGAAGAGCGCCTCATTATCGGGGGAGGGCTGGGGGAAAGACCCTATTCACCACACCCCCCCATTTACCTGGTGGGCATCAGGGGCTGGTTAACTGGGGAGGTGCCCATCAGGCAGAGATGCCCTGTATAACCTCCTCCTACTTAATATTCAGAACCTATCTCAAGTCCCTGTAGCAGAACTTCTAAAAAAGTCACATAATATAGCACATTAAAATTCATCTGAAATGGTTTCCATAAAGACGATTATTATTGTCTGGTGATGATTCGAGGTGAGCACTCTGGTTTACTGAAAACCAGAGCTGGGAGTGCTGGGCCCCTCTCCCTGCTCCAGAAAGCACTCAGGAGGGGTCTTGCCATGTTTCCTGCCCCCGCCCCCTGCTTCACTGCAGCCTTGTCCCCACCAGCTCTCCTGCCTTCCTTCCTTACCGGCATTAATACAGCATCTAACACCTTCCTCGCACCCGAGCCACAGGGGTTGAATGAGGAACATCGTCCAGGACAAAACGGAAAGAAATTGGCCAGAGTGCCCAGAGGCCTGCTCACTTCTCACAGCTCTCCCCTGCCCTCGCTCTTCTCTACCTTGCCTCACCCCTGTGTTTGCATCGGGTATCACAAAAGAGGCTCTTGAAGCAAAAGGCTTTGCTTCAGGATGGAGCCCCAGGACTCAGGCTGGGGAGGAGCCCCGAGCAGTTGGAAGTTCACCTCCTTATCCCCTGATGCAACCAACCCAAGAGTGAACTCGTCACCCCCATGTCGGGGATCTGAGCTGGGCAATCAGGGCTCTAAAGCCTGTTTCCTACGAATACACAACCTTTCACAACTAACCCGTGGTGTCAGAAGTCCGGAGGTGGTTTCTGTTTCTTGCGTGGGGATCATAAAGAGGGGACCTTCAGGCACAGTTTAAACAGGTGCACTTACTTTAAAAAATCAAAGTACATTTGACAGGCACCATATTAGTTGCAGGTGTACAACATAATGGTTTGACATTCGAGTGCACTGTGAAACGGTCACCACGATAAGTCTATTTCCCATCTCTTAACAATTTTCAAATTTGCAACACAATATCACTGCCTATAGATTCCATGCAGTATATTATATCCCCTTGACTTATTTATTTTATAACTGGAGAACTTGTATCTCAGATGCATTCAATTTGAGAAGATTCATTGAACTATATACTTAAAGCTTGTGCAGTCTTCCGAGTGTCTGTTACCCCTCAATGAAAAACTTATCCAAAAAAGCCCTTTGTCAAAAAAGAGATTGCTATTACTTCCATACTTACATGATTGAGATTTAAAAGTCTATTAGGGTGGAGTGGCACCAAGTAGAGAGCAGCGGATAATCCACAATTGTTTGCTACTTTGCACACAGACACACTTGTGGGCCAACGAGGTGCTCCTGTGTGTGTTCTTGCTGGTGTTAAAATTCATGGGTGGTTTCTGAACACGTCCTACTCAGCCTTGAAAGTGAGATGGTCCAGAAGCATCCTGGGATGTGAGACTGGGGCAGGAATAGGGATTTTTTTTTTTAAAGAGATGTGTGGGGGCGGTGAGAGGATTCACCAGAGACACAGTGGGGAGCAGAACAGGCAGACTGACTGAAATACTGAGGGGAACAGTGGGGAGACAGGAGAGGTCTGCTGTGCCATGTGGGTAGCTCCCTGGCCTGGGATTGAACTCATGCTGCAGTGGCTGGTGATACCTTGGTAGTGCTGAGACTTAACCCCTTGCACCACCAGGGAGGCCCCAGGAATAGAAATTTAACATGATGTATCTACCCTCCACAGCCTGTCCTGGAGCTTAGCATGGTGGTTGCCGTTCCGGTGCTGAAAGGTACATTTCCCTCCTGCTTTGTTGGGTCTTGAGTGAGAGCTACTCCTCTTGAGGTGAAGGAACAGAAGGAAGCTGCTCATTTGGAGGTGGGCCCAAGAGCCTTATCCCTGACCCATGATGAAAGTACCCTGTTTTCCACCAGTCCTGCCCCTCTGAAGGGTCCCGATGGTGTGACCCTTTGCATTGTGCTTTCACTCCACCTTTCTCATCAAGAGGTGGAGTCTCTTTTCTGACCTCCTAAGTCTGGGTTGGCCTTTAACTTACTTTGACCCATGGAATTTGAATATGGCGGAAGTGATGATGCTTGACTTCCAGGCTGGGCCCCAATAGGCTTTCTGTCCCCCTACTTGGAGCCACCTGAGCCTGCCAGGGGAAGGAGTCCATTCAGCCTTCTGGAGGATGAGAAACCACATAAAGCAGAGATGAGCTGTCCCAGCGAGGTCCCTCGACCCTCCAGGCCTCAGCGCACACCAACCACCAGATGGGGATGAGCCCGGGAGAGACCAGCCCCAGTGCCAACCCTCAGAATCCTGAGTAAATAGACAGTTCTAAGTCACTAAGTCTTTGCCCCTCAATGATCTATGGTTGACGCCGAGACCTCCCTGAGCACCCACTGCCAGTGCCAGCACCCTAGGGGGCAGTATTGTGTCCTCGGTTGGTCTGTGCATCCTCCCATCTGGAACCCCCAGAAACAACTTTGTGTCTAAGATTTGTATCTTTGCTCATCCCCACCCGTGTCCGGGGCTGACACGGCAGTACCCATTGCTCTTTATTAGTTTAATATATGTTGAAGCCTCCAAATAGATGCTGGGGCCCAGGTGGAACAGATGAAATGTGACTAAGTTCTGGGGGATGATTGATAATGAGTAGGGACTGGAAAATCAATTGTGTTAATTCCTGGTCTGTCACTGGGACTGAGAATTAATGAGAAAATCTGTCTAACTTAATGGTATTTACACATTATACAGAGTGTGATAAAATTGTCTGCAGGTGCTGCCTGGCATTCCAATTACACAAGGCCTGTACAGCCGGAGGAGCAGGCCGGCCTGAGTGGTCCAGGCCCTGGGCTGGGCATGCAGAGACTCACCGGGATGTCTCAACTACCAAGTAACCTCTGACTTGGTCTCAGGGCCCTGCGTGGGTCTGACTGGCTGGTTCCTGCCATGTGTGGGCCATCCGGTGGCAGCATTGCCATGATCTACTACAGGCCACTCCAGAAGCCACGTGGGCAGGCAGACACTAGCCAGGGAAGGCTCCGTCTTCTGTGTTGGCATGATATGAGAGATGCAGGCAATCCTTCTGACCTCCAGGTCCCTTCCCCAAGGGAAGGTCAGCACCAGCCCTGTCCTCCCTCACACTCACTGGTCCTGTCACTCAGAGATGGGGCCTTGAAATGGCCATGGATATGCATGGAAGAGTTGGCTTCCAAGTCTGAATGTTTGCTCCCCTGAAACTCTGTGGAGGCTCTGATTAGGCTGCCCATGGACGTGGCCCCCAAAATCCCCCAACTCCTGGTATAGACACCCTTGTGCTGTTTTCTCTTGTACTGATTAGGGTTGACCTGGGTGTCCATTGAGACATGGCGGAAATGACCACATGTGACTTCTGAGAACAGTCTGTGAAACACCAGAGCAGCTTCAGCCCTGTTCTCTCTTGATCCCTCTCTCTGGGAAGCCGCCATGTGGGGAGGAACTGAGGCCTCCTGCTACAACCAGCACTGGGCAGTGGCACTCCTTGGAAGCAGGCCCTCCAGCCCCAGTCAAGCCTTCTGATGACCACACATCCCACCAAGAGCTTGACTGCAGCCTCCAGAGAGACCCCAATGAGCTTGCTCCCCAATTACTGACCCACAGAATATGGGAGAGAGAATAGTCTTAGGTGTTTTAAGTGGCCAGATTTTGAAGTAATTTGCTATGCAGCAGTGGATTAATCATACAGATGGGGAGGGAGATGGGGGGCAGGGCTAGGGTTATCTCACAAAGGGGTGTGGAGCTGATGGAAGACACCCCTGTGCATCTTCCCTTCACTTACTCCCACCCTGATTTTTATTCAAGTGAAATCTATTGATATTTTTGTGTTTTGCTGCTTCCCCAACACAACTGCCCTTCTCATCTCCACGAAAGTGTTGCCTTCTCTACCTGGGTTGCCCTTCCTACCCTTCCTCCTTTCTCTTTTTCCTCCTGGCATGAACTCCTATTCATCCTTCAAGACCCAGCTTAAATGTGCCCTCCTCCATGAAGGCCTTCCAGGCTCTCGGGCAGTTTTTGTCACCTTCTCTGGCACCCCCATGATAGTCTGTTTCTCTATGGGTACTTGAAGGGGTGAACGGGAGTGATGGTTTCCAAACTTAGAACTTGACTTTACAATAAACACTGCCATCCCACCCTGTTCCCTTGCACCAGGAGGATCCTAAATATAACAGTGCTGGATGAATAAAAGGATGAGGGAGCAAGCATCACAGACCACCTTGGGGGGGACGAGAGGAAGCACACGAAGGCTGGCTGGGAGGGAGAAGGGCAGAGCTTGGCCGGGGTCAATGGAGGGGGTGTGGGCTGTAGGTTGGCCTAGGCCTGCGCTTTCGGGATGACTCATCTTGCCCCAGATTGTCCCTGGGCCAGGAAAGAGGATCACTCGGTGGGCCTGCTGTGTTTGTGTGTTCTCATCTCACCCCTTTCCTGCCCCCAGACTTCCTTGCCCACTGTTTTCCATGCCTGCCAGGCAGCCCCCAGAGCCCCTTCTCGCTATCCAAACCTGGAGGCCAGATGAGCAGGAGTCAGACAAATCTGAACAGGTTGAAAGGTCTTTTCCCAGACACCCTGAGCTCATTTCTCCTTCTGCTATCTCCGAAGTGCCAAGGCAGCAATTCAGATCTCAAATGCCCCGAGCAGGGTGCAGCCAAGTTCTTTATTGCACAGAAAGAATTTGTTATGCGGGGATTCTTTGGCCTGAAGGATGGTGTGATGTCCTTATGTCACGTGGTGTCCCAGCCTGACCGGTGCTTGGAGGCAGGGGAGCTGCCTTGCTGCCTATTTACCCAGAGAAACACTGAGGGGGGCTGAGGTCAGGGAGAGGTCACCCACAGATTCTAGTCCTACGTCTGCCCATTGCAGTTTATTGAGTGTCAACAAAATCAGTCCCGGAGAAATCAAGTCATTTGTCCAAGGTCTCCTGACCGGAAGTGGCAGAACTCCCAGGCCTGACTTCAGAGACCCCTGGTACGAGGCCACACTGCCTCTGCCTGGCCCAGCCATGGCAGGGACACAGGCTCCAGCTCCCAGCCCCTCCAGGGGCTTTGTGTGATTTCGGCAGGACTGAGCCGAGACGGAAGAAAATGACAGTCTGGGGCAGACGTTCTTGGATCCCCGCAGAGAGTCCGAGGCTTCCTGCTCGGCTGAATTCCGCGCCTGGTGGAGGCAGAGGAGAGTGGTTTGCCGGCTCTGGTTGTGGGGCTTATCTTCTGAAACTCTCTAGCGAGCCTGGAAACCTGTGAACTAGAGGAGGAGAAAGGAAGATAAAAGAGAGAAAGGATTAACATCTCCCGCGCTCTGAAGAGCCCCTCCTGCAAGCAGCTTGCGATCTCTCTATTAGACGCCTGCCAGCCGCCAGCTCTGGTGGGAAGACAGGCCGCCCCTCCTCACCTCCAGCCTGAGTCACTGAGACAGCAGCATATCCAAGGCATGCAGGAGGAAGGACCGGGTATGTTGGGGAAGTGGCAAAACACAGATTTAAATAAAAATCAGCGTGGAAGTGTAGGGAAGATGTGGCTCCAGCGTGAGATAGGCCTGGCCCTGCCCTCCCCCAACCCCCCCCCCCCATTTAGTTACTGAGATGTGCTGACTAATAAGAAAGACATATATTCGGGCATTCGGATGGCTAGAATATATTTCTCATATGTATTTGGTCTTTATCCACAGTTCTTGGCTCAGCTCCCAAAAACCTTGAGATTTCCTAAGTGTCGCGAGTGATAAATGTGTCTTTGGTTATGTAAATGAGTTGACTTTAGAAGGCACCTAAGGGTGAGGGCTGGTGGCCAAGAGACCCAACCATGATATTAATGTTCCACCCCAGATCTGGGGAAGGGAGGGGGCTGGAGGTTGAGTTCATTGTCAGTGGCCAATGAGTGAATCAGCCATGCCTGCGTAACAAAGCCTCCATAAGACCCCAAAGGAGGAGCTTTGGAGAGCTTCTGGGTTGGTAAACACCTGGGAATTTAGGGAGGACGGTGCACCCGGCGAAGGTGCACCCTTCCCCTCCACCCTGTCCTCCTCTTCTCTTCCATCTGGCTATTCCTGAGTTACATCCTTTGTACTAAATCAATGATCTTGTAAGAAAATGGTTTCCTGAGTTCTGTGAGCCACTCATCAAAGCTAAGGAGGGGGCCTCTGATCTACAGCCAGTCAGTCAGAAGCACAGGTAGTAACCTGGTGCCTCAGTCTAAGAGGGGGTTGCGGAACCCGTCATCTGTGGCAGGCTGGTCAGAGCCCAGGTAATGGCCAGGTGGGAACTGGCATCTGAAGTCATGGAGACTGAGCCTGGCGCCTGTAGTCTGCTGCTCTTGCCATGTAGACACATCAGAATTGAGCTGAATTGAGCTGAATTCTCAACTGGTGTTGGTGTCTGGGAATTGCAGGGGTGGGGTGGCGGGGGCTCTGCACAGGCTCAGGTTACAGGGCAGGAACCCTCTCCAGTTTTCCATTGCTGCTTAACAAATCACCCCCAAATGTAGCTACTTAATAATAAACACCTAAGACTATTCTTGCTCCCATATTCTGTGGACCAACAATTGGGGAGCAAGCTCATTGGGGTCTCTCTGGAGGCTGCAGTCAAGCTTTTGGTGGGAGGTGTGGTCATCAGAAGGCTTGACCATGGCTGGAGGACCCGATTCCAAGGATCGTCACTGCCTGGTGCGGTGGGGAGGCTCAATTCCTCCCCACGTGGTGGCGGCTTCCCCGAGTGAGGAATCCCACAGAAGAGGGCTGAAGCTGCTCTGGTGTTTCACAAACAGTTCTCAGAAGTCACATATGGTCACATAGGCTGGCGTGGACTGTTCTCAGCAACCCCTACACTCCAGACAGTCACTGCTGTTGGCCTGGGTCCCTGGGGTGACTGTGTCCACCTCCCTACAGGCTGTGACCTCTGTGTCCCCATGACCCTTTCCAGAAATTGTGATCTAAACAACTACAGTGTGTGTAGAGTGGCCATACACTCCCTCCAAATTCTACCACCACCCCACGTCCTCCACCCATGTCTACCCTCTGACTGCTGTACCCCACCCCTCCCCCCCAGTCCAAAAAAGACACTCTCAGCAGCCAGTGGAGCACAGGGGGGCTGGGAAGAAAAGTCACTCCATGGAATACCTGTTGCCTGTTAGGTTGCTGCGGATACACACAGCCTGCAAGTGGCAGAGCTAGGACCCCAGCCCCGGTGACCTACCTTCGGGGTCCACTCTGCCAGCCTTACAGCTATTGCATCCGGGACATGAGGCTAAGTTCCTTTTATGAGGAAGCCACAGCTGCCCAGAGAGTGGGATTTGGAGGACAGCAAAGAGTGAGCAGGCCCCAATCCTGGAAGGCACTCCCTTTCACAAGCTGTGAGGCCTTGGGGTAGCTTCACCCCGAGTGTGTCCAGAAAGCGGGGTCTCTCAAGGCTGCAGTGGGCATGGGCAGCAGCCAGGCTAAAGGGTGGTGGGCTTTTTTTTAATTAATTAAAAAAAAATCAGGCCTCCCTGGTGGCACCGGTGGTTGAGCACAGCGTTGTGAAGCTGTCCGCAGCCCCTGCAGCGTGGGTTAGATCCTGGCCGGCCGGGGAGCAACCCACATAGCGCAGCAGACCTCTCCTGGCTTGCCCGCTGCTCCCCTCAGCAGTGGATTTCATCAGTCTGCCTCACTCTGTCTCTGGTGAATCCTCTTGCCCTCCCGCACATCTGGCCTGTACCCCGGTTCTTGTATAAATAAATAAATCTTTAAAAAAAAAACATGGTAAAATATGCATAACAAAATTTACCATTTTAACCATTTTTAAGTGTCCAGTTCAGTGGCCTTAAGTACGTCCACTTGGTCATGGAGTCATCACCACTGTCCATGCCCAGAACCTTCCACGTGGTCTGTTCTTGAGTTCTCTGCCCACCCCAGGTTCTGCCAGCCTGGTTCCCCAACTCTCTTCTGGCCAGGGCAGCACGAGCTGAGCCTGGAGGGAGGCAGCAGCACAAACAGGTTTTCCTCTTCAGCGGGGAGGTGTTAAAGTGATCCACCTTGGAGGTTTGTGCTCTGCTTCAAAGGCCACAGCGGCTGTGCAGCTGACGAGCTGTAACGGCGGCAGAGAGGGAGTTTATCACGGCACCTGGAGCTCAGTAACTCATAAACCTTTCATTAGTTTTACATCGATGACGGCTCAAGTCCTAGGAAGTAGATTTCGGCTGGAAGACAGATGTCTCCATAAATCATCATCTTTGAAAATTAGGGACGTGGAGGAGCCTTTAGATAGGATTTCCCAGAAGCTCACTCGGGAGCGTGGCTTCCGGCTCCCTCTCTGAGCGGATGGCAGGCTCCTGCCAGGGTCCTCGGAGGGAACACGCAGTCGGAGGCTCAGAGAAGGGACCGGAAAAGGCAGCAGACTCCTCCCCTCTTTCCCGGGCCACCTCCAAGCCCAGAGGCAGCAAAGATGGTCGCATATCGGCCATCTGTTCTCCACAGAGGGCTCGGGAAAGAGCTGTCTGGAAGGTGTTTCTGTGGAGAAAGAAATGGACGCAGCAGCAGGAGGGCAGGCCAAGCAGCTCTAAACCCAGCTCTCACCCAAATGAGAAAATAAGAAGGGAGTGTTTTGCTGGCTGAGGAGAATAACAGCGTCATCAGCCCTCAGCAGCACTCAGCTCTGTGGTGGCCACGCGCTCCTCAGGGCCCGGGCACTTCGTAGTGAGCCAGATCATCGCGCTCCCATTTTACAGATGAGAAAACAGAGACCTGGAGAGCTTAAGGGACTTGATTAAGATCACACAGCCACAAGGGCAGGCTCAGCCTCCTCGTCCCCTGTGCCTCTCCCGGGCTGGACGTGCTCTTTCCATGTTTCCTCATCGCCAAAGCAGAATCAGTGTCAGTCCTACTTGTCCCCCAGGAATGAAGTGGACAGCCCAGCTCGCCAGGGAGCCCAAAGCTGGGAGCTCTGGGGGGCAGATGAGATGAGATGACTTCCTCAAGAGGCAGGGAGAGCTGTCCATGGCAGGGCGATGCCCACACTTTTGCTTTCAGGGGGGCCTCACCATCTCTTGGCAGACTTTGCAGATGTTTTACACATGAGGAAAGTCCTTCCTGCCCCCCAACTCCCCTCTACCCGGTTTCAGACACACACCTAGTAAGTGGCCCAGGTAGACTGGAAGTGGGTCACGCTGCCCCGTGGCGTCAACCCAGTGGCCGGCAGAGAGCTCGGCAGCCTCTGGACCAGCTCTCTCCCGTCCCCAGGCAGGAGTCGGGCCGGGTCCCGTGGCTCCCTTTCTGCCAGGCAGGGGTCCTCGCCACGAGTTCCCTTCTGCTCTGGCCCTGCTTTGCAGCCTCGGTGCTCTTGCCCCTCCCCTGCTCTCCCCGCACTGGGCTGCTCTGAATGTTCGGAGACTAATTACAAGAAACAGCCGGAGCCCTGGGAGAGGCCCGGCCGCTGACGTGTGGCCTGGGCCTCAGACTCAGCGATGCTCACCCAGGGCCTGCAGACTCCCGACAAATCAAAGACTTTTCAATTGCCTCCTTCTCCCTTCTCCCCCCTGGAAGTCGAGCTGGTGCGTGAGTGAGCCGGAGGTGAGGGCGGCGGTCTTTGCTGCAAGCTGGCTGTGCAATGTGAAGGCTCCTAGCAAGAAGCGTCCCGGGGGAACTTTTACCCAGGAATAATATGTCTGAGGATTTATTTCCTCACTGCTGCGTCCCAGCTGAAGTGCGGGCTGGTGCTGCTGGACTTCTGCAGGGGGAGATCTCAGCTCAGAGGTTTCGGTGAAGCAGTCAAATGTGGATCCCAGGAACATGACCCAGCAGCTACGCAGCGTGCGAGCCCTGTGCCACCCACCCCCAGTGCCCACCCCCAGTAGCAGCCTTCTGAGCTGGGGGTTCCAATTCTTCCAGAATCCACAGTTGGTAATGACCCCCAGCTGACCCCCACTGCACTGACCTGCCGCGGGCCAGGTACCACGAGTTCTCCCTCTGCCAACTCTTCATTCCCTCGACAGCTCTATGGCCTACGATTGACTTGAACGACATAGGTTAGAACTTCTCGGGTCCATTTACACTCAAATTTTCTCCGTCTCCATTCTGGATTCATGCATCCAGCCAACTGTGGGTGTTAGTCAGCTGAATTCCTGGACATGCAGCTGCATATCCTCAGTGTCAACTCTAAGAGATAAACGTGGATTTTTTACTCCTTGGGGGTCAGCAGCGCCCTTCACCCTTGTGTTACTCAAAGGTCAGCTGTTGATGCTGCTATTTACCCTCCTTTTGCAGGTGAGGAAACTGAGGCCCAGGAGGGCAAGTAACTTGCAGGTTAGAGGTTGTAAGTGATGGAGTTGGGATCCAAAGTCAGGTCAGCTGGCACCAGAGCAAGGAATCAGATCCAAGCCCAGTTTCTAAAAACCAGTCATTCTTGGCTTAATGCTCTTCATGCTCACAGGAGGCTGAGTTTAGAGACAGCACATCCGGGTCCCTAAGGACCTCAAGAACTTGATCCTGTGCTTTGAGGGGGACGTTTCAGCAGCAAACTGTAGAAACCAACTTAAGCAGCTTAAGCAAAAGGGGGGCTTATTTGTTCCCACGAGGGGAGACCGGGAGGCGGGTTATAGAGATCAACTGATGTCAGGACCCGTCTGTCTGTCGGCCGCACTCAGAGCAGTCCCCCCTTGTCCCCACACAGGGAGGTGGGCTTACATATGTTGGCAGTTTAAGCGCCCTCAGAGGCTCCAGCTAAGGGGCTGAGTGGGAGTCGGAGTGTTCCCAGCTCTGCTTGCCGAGCTCTGTGCCCCGGTACAGGCAGTGCTGACCCAGAGGGTGCTCGTCCTGGCTCAGCTGCCAGGAGGACTCACCTGTTCCTAATGCACGGGAGATGCAGCTGGGCCAGCGCTTACACGCTAGTGGAAGGTGGCCATGCAGAAATTGTGAGTCCTGCGGGAGGGACAGTGGGCTCTTCCCTGCTCAAAATACTTGGGATCCTCTTTTCCTGCCCAGCCTGGCAGCTAACCCCAAGCCTTCCTGCACAGGTGCGTTGTGGGGAGGTCCCCCAGTCTGTGGGGAGTCTGTGCCAGTGTATTCATAGCCAGGCCAAAGGCCTGCCAAGCAGTCCTGCTAATTACAGTGATTAATGGGTTTAATTTACTTAGTAAAAGTAATTTGCTGTCACTCTTGTCAGAGCTCAGCGCCAGCGTCCACCCCCTTACTCTCGCCCACAGGTGCCCACCTGAGTTCTTGCAGCCTCGGCACTGGTGACCCAGCCTCCGGAGAGCGGAGCACCTGGGGCCCTTCTCCAGGCCGCCTTGGGGGCGGGGGGGGGGGTGTGTGGTGTGTGTGTGTGGTGTGTTGTGTGTGTGTGTGTGTGTGTGTGTGTGTGTGTGTGTGTGTGTGTGTGTGTGTGTGTGTGTGTGTGTGTGTGTGTGTGTGTGTCTGCTGCCCCCTGGTGGTGAGGGGAGGAGCGTTGTATGTACCCCACTGCAGGGAATGGTGGGGCCTCAGTTTGTCCCTCCCAGGAGTCACCCCTGCACAGGGCATGGAGCACCCGTCGCTGGCTGACCCCACCCCTCTCGACCTCATCCCCATGTGGACCTCACCCTCCCTGAAGTCATTCATGGGCTTCTCGGTTTTACGACCACCTCCTGGCTCCGGATAACGAGCACCCGCGAGGCCAGGGCCTTTGCAGCCACTCTGTTTGCCTGGTGGATGAGTGAGGGCCACGAGCCTCACCCCTGCACCCCATGAGCCTCGGCCCTTCTAAGCGGGTGGCTTTGCAGCCGGTGCTTCCCCAAGTCTTGCCTCCCCTTCCTGGCTCTCCTCCCAGGTGATGGCAGCGTCATCCCTCTGCTACCCGAGGCGCATGAGATGCGGCACAGAGCCGAAGCCGAGCCTGGTGACCTGAGCCCACCGAACCCACTGTCCACTGGAGCAAGGCTGAGGCCGGGCTGTCTCTCTGCACACAGCCCGAGATGCCCCTGCCCCACCCGGGGATGAGCTTCGAGCTTCCTTTGCCGTCGGTCATTTTCCTGGTGACCCCAGGGAGGGGCCAGCCTTGCAGTGACTGCAGTCTTCTCCTGACTAATCGGGGAGTCTAATCTGCCCCCCTCTGCTGCACCCGATGTTGCTATCCGTCAGTGTGGCTGGTGGGGGGCTAGGTTTGGGCTCTGTGGCCAGGGGCAACTGAGGAGTTTCCTCCACTTTCCAGGCCAATCCTGAGGCCTCCCCTCAACCCCAGGTCCCCTGGTTCCTCCGGGCCTTGGGACCACCTGGTTGTCCAGCCCACATCAGCCCGGGCTGTGGCTTTAGCCCTGTTCCTCTTCTCTCCCGGCATCCCCCAGGGCAGCTGTGATAAGCTCTCTGTGTGGATGTCGCAGCCAGGGGAGAAGGGGATGGAGTGTGTTGGGTTTGGTCACTGTGCCAGTTCCGAGCAGGCAGATGGCTGGTAGGATGCCCCAGGGAGCCCTCCCTCCACCAAACCAAGCAGGGCCAGAACAGCGGAGAACGGGGTGTGCTGGGCCCAGGGCAGTTCCCTGCGAGGGTGAGAGGCCTCACCTGTCAGTGCGTCAGCCCAGTTAGACCAGGCCGAGGGCGAACCAGTGGCAAGAGGCCTTGCGGCCAACTGAAAGGAAGGGACATGGGTCCCCCTGGAAGGGAAGCGAGTGGGAGAAGCAGGGGTCACCCTGTGTGGGACACCCCCCACTTTGCCGCTAGCTGTCTGTGACGGAAGCCATCACACCCTGCTGGGCGTCCATCCCCCCATCTGTAATGCAAGAGAAGATGGACGCGAGCAGCTGAAAATGAAAATCTCTAGTTCTGGATCGAAAGCTCTAGGGCTCCCGCCCCAAAGTCATAGCCAGCCATGGGCCGCTGACCCCTTGCGGGATGTGTAACACTTGCCGAAGGCGCTGGTCCCCAACAACCAGCTCCCCCAGACGTGAGAACTGCTGGGGCTCGCCTGGCAGGCAAGAGGCCAGATTGATAATTGACTCCCCGCCGCCCGCCGTGGGGGAGCGGGCGGTCTCATCAGTATGCAGCGCCCGCACAGAGTGCTTAAGAAAAACTTATTAATTTCCCCTCCACAAAGACTGAGAGTTCGACAGTAATCACAGTATCAAGTCGTAATAAAAAAAAAATCCCTCCATTGAAAATAGCGGTTGGGGCTCTGGAGAGTTCAACAGGAAAAGATTGTATTAAGATAAAGGAGATTATAGCGGCGCGGACATTAAAGGTTGTCATTGTCTGGTAAATCACATCAGGGAGGCCCCAGGACTGCTGTATCCCAGTGAGGGAGCTGGATCTGCCCTGCCCTGGCCCTGGCCGCCTCTCCCTGGGCCTCTCCCTCCCTCCTGCTCTCCGTCCTTCCCTCCACGCTGGAGCAAGCTCAGGAATCTCCTGGCCCCTCGAGAGATTCTCCTGTCCCCGTGATGTGAGGTTGGCCGGAGGACCCTCGCCAGGGGGGCCCAGCCATGCAGGGGCCCGGGGAAGGGGATTCTGGGTGACCTGTCCTGTTGGCATCTTCCTGCTCGGCATGAGGGCACCAGGTCCTGAGCCCCCCGGATACCACCCTGGCCTGCCTCCTGCCCCAGGCTGATTCAGAGAGGGTGTCCTGACTTGCCAACAGGATACCAGCCCTGCTGGCAAACCCTGGCATTCTATCGGGGACCTGTCAGGTGCCAGTGACTTGCGCCACGGGACTCTCACCAAGTGGTGGTAGTAGTTGGTGGGAGGTAGGGGGAGGTGGCGCAGGGCAGAGCGGGGCGGGGTGGGGGGGTGTGGAGCCCCTGTTCTTTGGTATCTTCCCGTGGGCCAAATGAGAGGTTGTACAGTCTGATCTGAAAGTTGGACTGTTCTTGGAACAAAACATTTCTAGCTGTTGATGACTGGGGAGAGGGGATAGAGTGGGTGTCTCCTGCCATGATTAAGGGGGTCACGAAAAGAGTAAAAGACTCCTGTGCTTTGAGTCCTGTCTTGGCTTTGTGTCAGCGGGTCGTCTTTGGACAAGTTTCTTACCCTCGCTGTGCATCAACTTTCTTTTCTATACAGTGGCGGTTATAGTGCCCACCGTGTAAGGCCGTGATGGGGATTCAATGTATAATTATATATGAAGAGCTCTAAATAAAAATCTGCTCGCATGTCCTGTTGCCTTGGCCTGAGGTCACACAGTCACATCACAGAATCATCTCCCGCCCATCACCTTCTCTGCTCTGGCCTCTCCCTGGGGAAAGGCGGCCAAGGGCCCTGGCTTGGGGGACCTGGTTCAAACCCTGACTTCAGCTTGGGCGGTGCAAGCTCTTACTCCCCGCTCCTTGCCCGTTACATGACGGTGGTACCAAGAGTGACACAGAAAGGGGCAATGAGGCAGAAGGTGCCCTTGCATCCCTGCCTGTGGGTGGCGAACCCTCCAGGTGGTATCTGGTGCTCTGCAGCTGCCAGCCTCGGGCACCAAGTTCTGGAGGGGCCCCCAAGTTGATGAGGCTGAGCTGGGAGGCCAGGCCTGATAAGTGTAATGGGGTTGCGAGGAGATTAATGTGAGGCCAGGGGAAGTGGCAAGGCAAGTCGTTTTCCCAGTTAATATGCACATTTAAGGAACAATTTGAAAGTGTGAAAACATTTGAAAGGAATGCTAATTTCAGAGGGAGAGATCAATTCTGGGAAGGAACGGCCTGTGGTGGGGCTGGGGTGGAGGAGCCTGGTGCTTGCTCCCTTCCCCCTTGGAAATCAGCCCCACTGGGAGATCCTCCGCGTCCCCCTGTCTCCAAGAACACAGGCTCCAGGAAGACCCAAGACACAAACTGTCCCATGGGCTGACCCTGACCTGGGCTTGGGCCTTGTTGGGCTGAACTTCAGGAAATTTGTCTGCATTATGGAAGGCAGGAAGTCCAGGAGAGCACAACTCACAGGTCAAAGTTACCGGGAAGGCTGGGAGGGCTTCATGGAGGAGGTGTTGCTGGAACTGAGCCTTGAAAGGTGAATTAGGAGGAGGAAGTGGAACCTTGAGGATGTTGGACTTTTCATCCCGGAGATCCAGGTGGGCTGGGGCAGGCTTCCCACAGAAGGCAAGACCCAGGCTTCTTCAGGCAGGTGTGTCCTCAGTTATCTGGTGCCTCGGTTACCTGGTGCATCTGCCAGGTGGTGGGTCCTCATGAGCAAGCTGGAGGGAGACCAGGGGGCGCAGGGCCTCTCAGAGGAGCGTTCCCTCTCCTGAAGCCTGTGCACGATATGTGCCATACTCTGCCCCCAATTGCTACTCACGTGACACGCCCCTCAGCCCTCGGCATAAATGTGGGTGCTGGACACAGTAACCACCCTGCATGCTCCCCTTCCCCACCCAGGGTGTCCTTCCTGTCTCATCTTTCCACACCAGTAAGTGCATCACCCTGGATCTTCCAGGGACTCTTGAACTCTAAGATCCCATCCCATCCACCCCCAGCCATTTGCCCAGCTCAAAAGTGGGGTGAGCCCAATCCCCCGCTTGCTGGTTCCTTATGTCTCTACAAAGACCTGGGCGCTGAGGAGTTTGTGCCTGAAAGCTGACTGGACATGAAAAAGCTTTCCAAGTGCCCAGTGTGGTTATTAATAATGTCTCTCCGCTCCCAATGCCTCTTTAATTCCTCTGCTTAAACCACTCTGGAATCCATAACACTTGCCCCTTAGCCTGTGGTTATTCCGCTCCCTTAATGGCCTTTTATGGAGGGACCTTATTGAAAGCTTTTCCCCAGCTTGAGTAAATCACGTCCTCTGGGTCATCCTTGCCTGCAATTTTATTAACTTCTTACAAGAAGTCGGAGGGACCAGCGGGAGGCCGGTGTTTGTTCTGTCCCACCCAGTCCCAGCGCTGGCCCTTCCTTGTCCTCAGAGGAAGAGGTGTCTGGGCACTTTGGAGAATAAAGCGGCTTTAAAGTCCCCACTCCTGGCCATTGCTGGGGGCGGAGGAAGCTGGAGGCCAAGTGAGTCTGTCCCAACTCAGTGCCTCGCCCGCCCATGCTCTGAGCTGTCAATCTTCCCAGCAAGGCCCCAAGGCCATGCCCTTGAGCTGGGCACAGGGGCAAGCAGGGGCAGTGCCAGGAAGCATCCGGATCAGTTGTCTGACACGTCAGTTATCAGCTGCATTGATTCCCTGGTGCATCGGTCACCTGGGATGTTGATGACGGGGCATCCATCCCGTGGTGAGCACTTTTTGTGGCAGCAGGGAGGCGGAAGCAGAGCCAGAGAGGAACGCTGGAGCCCCAGATTGGGCACTGGAGAAGGCTGAGGACCACACTAATGCCAGATGCGAATAATCGGGAAAACGGCAGGGGAAAGGGAGGATTTGGGAACTTCCTGTACTTTCATCTCAGTGTCCCTGTAGCCCTAAAACGGTTCAAAGAAGAAATTCTACCCATTTCCTTTGCAAGGTGGAGGAGACCCCAGGAAATGGAGAAAATGGAGATGTCTAGAAAAGGCCAGGAGCTCCCTCCTGGAGGTCTGGGATGACCTTTAAGGCCTGTGGGTACCTCTCTCTCCAGCCCAGGAGGTAGAGGGGAAGGGAGCAGGGAAGCTGGGTGTGGGGAGGAGGGTAGAGGGTGGCTGGGGAGCAGGAGGGGGTTTCTCTCTGTCCCTTGAACAGTGAGCAGGCATCCCGGCTGCCCCTTCCAGCCTCAACTCAGGGCATCCCACTCCCAACCCCCAAAAGATTCCAGTTCCTTCCTTCTGGTCTGGGAGCAGGTCAGGGCAGCCACCCCTCCTGACTCTGGAGCTCCGCTGAACTTTCTCCCCAAGGAGAGGCTTAGAAACCATCTTTACCACTGCAGGGAGAGGGCAGCTCTGGACCGGGAGAAGGGGGAGGCAGGAGGCAGGGCTGAGCCCCATTTTGGGGGGGACCCATCTTCCTCCACTATGCCGAGAAGGGGTGTCCAGCCCTGGGTGACCAGGGGCAGCGGAGATTTTTCAAATCCTATCTCGAGTCTAGAAAGATGTCCCCCCCCAGCCCCCTCCAAGGGCAGCTCTGTGAGGAGCTGTGGTCACTGCATGCCCTCTTCTGGGAAACCCCTTGCTTTCTCCACTCTGGGAAGTGGGGTGAGCACAGACAGGAGTCGGGAGCTCTCCCTGCTCCCTGCAAGAGGGTCCAGCCTGAGCTCTGACTTGTGGCCGGGAGAAAGGCCGCTCCAGCTTCCCCGGGCCGCTTTGGCCATCTCTGGGCTTGGAGCGGAAGGCCAGTTCTGACACCTTTCCCTCCCCCCCACTTCCCCTGTGTCCCCAGCAAGAGTGGCGAGTGGCCAGGTGCTGGCTCCGCCTCAAGCACTTTCCATGCATGATCTCATTTCACCTCCACGACCACTTCCTTCTAATCAGCATCCTCCGGTGCACCCCATTCCTCACCCCTGCACAGATCCCGAGTCACAGGGGTCACTGCTGACTTGCTCCCTGTCTCCCTCTTGGACAGTAAATACCTCTGGTTCGCTGCTGCGTCCTCAGCAAGGCCTGGCACATAGCAGGTGCTCACTAAATATCCGTTGACTAAATGAGGGATTTCATCGTGCGAAGAGGCTCAGAGAAGTTGTTTTCTAGGGTCACACAGCTGGTGTCTGGAGTTGGATTCACACTCCTGGAGCACCCAGCTTGGGTCCTGCCCTGTGGGCGCTGAGTGCAGATTGTCAAGGGGAGGCACCTGCAGGGGCGGCTACCGGGGAGCAGCTAATAACAGCAGTGGCACAGGCAGTGGTCAGGAGGAGGAGGCTGGGCTGGCGGTGGAATGTACCCACCCCCCCACGACTGGGCAGGACATGAATGGGGAGATGCCACCACATTTTCTAGAAGACGGGAATGGCACTTTTTTTTTTAAGATTTATTTTATCCATTTATGCATACAAGAACTGGGGTGTAAGCAGAGGTGCGGGGGGTGAGAGGATTCACTAGAGACAGAGCGGGGAGCAGAACAGGCGGATCTACTGAAATACACTGCTGAGGGGAGCAGCAGGGAGACAGGAGAGGTCTGCTGCACCATGTGGGTAGCTCCCTGGCCGGGGATCGAACTCGTGCTGCAGAGGCTGCTGATAGCTTCATAGCACTGAGACTTACCCCTCGTGCCACCAGGGAGGCCCCAGGAATGGCGCTCCTGGGCCCTTTCTGTGGACAGTCCCTCCATGGAGAGCTCTGCAGCAGCTGTGGGGGGGGCACAAGTTAGTCGAGGAGAGGCTGAGGGAAGAAAGTCAAGGAAAGTCAGTCGAGTTAGTCGAGGCGAGGGACGTCCCTTTCCCCCTCTTCAGCCTGGCTGGCCTGACCCCACAGAGGCCAAGGCTGAGGGGAGGCCAGTCTGGCCTTGGGACTGGGGAGGGTAAGCTTTACCCAAATTCTTCTCAACTTCTGCCTTCAGGGCATGGAAATTTGAGGGACAAAAATAAAGCTTAGGATGGGGGGGAGGAGAAAGAGGGAGCACGGGTGCAGGCTGCTGGTGGCCGCGGGCACCCACAGGAGGGCCTGACCTAGACCCCAGCGATGCCTGGCTTAGCCCTACCTGGGGTGCGGGGAGGCAGGGGGCCGGGGCGGTCCTCACAGAGCTGGCAGAGCTGTTGACAGAGGCAGAGGTGAGTTCTCTCCTCTGACAAGAAAAGAACTGTCACTGTTATTTTTAGGGGATCACAGCACCCTGTCACCTCCTGAGACACCTTCTGTCCTCAGCAGACAGTAGCTCTAAGCAGCTGCCAATGGGGGTGCCACAATCTGCTCCCCCCCCTCCCCCCCACCCGCCTTTCCACCTGGCCCTGGGTGCCTTCACAGGGCCCCTGCGGGGCTGGAGTCTCCACAGCCTGCCTGCCTGGAGCACCTGGTCACACCTTCCCCCCACCAAGCCCCTTCCTCACTGGATGAGACCCCAACCTGGTCTCCATCTTCATAATCGGGGCCTGTTGCTGCCCAGCCCGTCCCCTCTCTGCATCCTAGGGCCTGGACTGCACCTCCATGACTAAGGGGCTTTGCAGAGCCTTCCGGGGCTGCAGCCCCTTCCTACGCTCACCCACTGACCATGCCCGCAGCCCGGCCCTGTGTGCCCTCGCCCCACAGCCCAGCCTGGAGTGGGCAGGGGGCCCAGGCGCCCGCTCGCTTGGTCCCGAGTGACGGAGCTGTTGCTGGTGGGGCCAGCTGGGCCTCACGTCCCTGGCTGCTGGGCAGGTCATGCCCGGGCAGGGGATCATCACGCCGCTTACATTTCACTCCTTGGGTTGGTGCCCGAGACACCCCCGCTCCCAAGTACTTGTAAAATGTGCTGACCTCAAGGTCCTTCTCATCACCTCTCTCTGTCACCTCCGTCTGCTGGTTTGGGGGTGTGTGTGTCTAGGGGTGGCCCTGCAGGGCCCCAAGCATCATTTTTAGCATTCAGATCCTTCCCATGGGCTGAGGTTTCTGCTCCAAACTCCCTACCCTCGCTCCCATGTCCTCACCCAACCCTGGGCTGGGCCTTGTGAGCTCGAAAGGCAAGAGCTGCGCTCAGCCCCTGTCAGCCCAGGAAGCAGGCTCAGAGAGGGCAACCACTCACCTGAGATCACAGGGCTGCACAGTGGCAGAGGACCCCTGGGGCGCAAGTGGCTCCATCCGTACCTGATGGGGAGACCCTGCTTCTTGGTGGAAGAGCCTGGGTAAGGTATGGAGGTGGAGAAGCTGTGTTTGCACCAGTCTATGGGGGCAAACCCGGTGACCCCCTCATTTATGACCCCCAGAGCCCCACTTCTCAATACCATCACTTTGGGGATCAGGTTCACCATATGAATTGAGTCAGGGACACATTCAGTCTACAGCATATAGCGTGTGTGTAGCGTGGATCCTGCCTGGGTGGTGCGCGCGCACGCAGGTAGGCGGCCAGCACATTCCTGCTGTGACGGGGCACGTGTGCCCCCGGCGCGTGTCCATGTGGTCCCTGGAGCGTGTGTTTAAGGAGCGCGGATCGTCAGCGCACGCGTGATGTGCACGTGGACCGGTGTGTCTATAGAGCTGGGGCGATCCCCCCTCTGTCCCCCAACCCTGCTCGTTTCCAGGGGCAGGGCCTGCCTGCAATGGCCCCTGGGGGCACATGCCGGGCTGCCTTCGCCGCACCCCCAGACTCCGCGGACACGGGCAGAAACTTGGCTTTTTATCTAGACTAATTTGTTATTCAAGCAACTTGAATCAGCTTCAAAGTAAGTTTCATGAGAAGAGAGCGTCTCCCCCAGTGTCGTCAATCGAGGGGGACTCAAGGAAAGGGGGTGGGGGCAGAGATCATGGGAACCTGGGCACAGATGGGCTCTCAGGGTCCCGGCGGGCACTGCTGGGGCTGAGTCACTTTTTCTTTCCTCCGACTGAAGAGCTTGGACCAAAAGCCCTTCCTCCTGCTTCCATGTGGGGTTTAAGTCTGGGGGGCCCCGTCCTTCTCTCGGGGCGGTGGACAGGCCCCCAGGTACCCTCCCTCCTGGCCTCAGGATTCCTGGTGCCCAGGGGAAGGGTGTATCTCTGCGATGGTGTGGTTTGGGGTCCGAGTCGGGGTCTCTGGTTCCGAGGCCGGCTGAGGCCCTCAGCGTGTGACTGGTGAGCTGGCCCCGCGGGCAGGTGCGGCCCCTGAACCCCCCGGCCTGGCATATCCAATCCTCTGCAGATGAGAGGTGGCTGCTGGCCGCAGCTCCTGTTTCTCCTGACTGCAGACAAGGCCTCGCCTTTGTGCTCAGCTGCAGGCAGGATGCCTGGCCAGGATGCCCACTCCCACACCACAGGCCACCTGCACCATTGCCCAGGGCCAGGTCAGGGGCCACCTGCGGTCAGAGGACATTGAGACTGAGGGAAACTGCCAGCTGAAAGAGGGGGTGCAGAGTGAGACCCAGGAGGACACAGCAGGGGGCAGCACTGGAGGGAGAGGCTTCTGGAAGGGGCGGAAGGGCGGAAGGGCAGGGCAGCGGGAGGACTGGGCTGGAGGCAGAGCAGCACCCAGGGCGTGAGACCGCTGGAGCCCGAAAAGCAGGTGTAGGAGGACTCGCAAGAGCCAGCTAAGTGGCTGAGGCGCGGGAGTGGGACGGACAGACAGACGTGCGCCGCTGCGGCCCGGGCAGCGCAGACCAGGGGCGGGCGGGAGGGGCTGGGGCTGCGGGCCCGCGGCTCTGGCTGCTGTCAGGGCCTCTGAGCCCCAGGAGCCGGCGGGGAGCTGCGCTCATGGGTGATTTCAACCAGGGCCTCCGCAACGACTGCGGAAAACAAACCCCGCTAAGCGTCTCTCACCGTCTGTCATCTTCATTCACTTTTGTCTTCCGAATAAAGAGAATCAGAAACTCCTGAGGTGATTTCGGCACAGCTGCCGTGGTGCTTTCTTCCTCCTGCCTCCTGCCCTCTCTCTCCGTTATTCTCTCCTCCGTGGGTCTTTGTCCCCCAGGCTCTGGGCTTGGCCGGGGCGGCCTGTCCGACCCAGCCTGCTGGGGGCCCCGTCAGGTTTCTCTGCTGCTATCTGGAGGGTCCACCCTCTGCCCGACCCCCGCCTCCCGAGGCCCCCCCAGCCCCCGCGCCCCTCCAGCTCTTCTCCCCTCCCACCCACCAGCCCGGGCCTGACGGCTGGCTGCGCCTGAGCGCCCCTCGTCCCGCTGTCCCGGAGGCCCAGCCTGCAGATTGACAGGGCCCATAAATCACTGTGGTCAGGCAGGGCTGGGGAAGGAGGACCGGCCAAGTGCCGACGCCGCGGCCCGGGGAGCTGGGTATCGGGCTTGTGGGGTGCTGCCGGGGGCGCTGCCTGGGGCTGACTTCTCTCAGTTCAGCGAGGCGCCGAGGCTGCCAGGCGTGGTGGGGACTGGCGCTCCGTGGAAGGGGGGCCAAGCAGAGATGGGTTGGCAGTGGAGCAAGGGGGATTTTGGTTAAATAGCAAGAAGTTACTGTGGAGGGGGTTATCCTGGGAAGGGGGCTGGGGATGGTGAAGTCCCTTGGCCATGAGTTGATAACACGGGGATGGTTCTGTCTGGTGGTTTAGACGCGGTGGTGCCAGGAGACAGGGGGATGGATGGATTGAATGATCCTCTTAATACAGAAGCCTTTGCTTTGTTTGAGGGGGTGCCAGGGCTCAGCAGACCTTGCTCCCAAGCTCCGGGAGGTCATGGAGTTGAGAAGTTGCCAGTGGGGGCTTGGGGACTATGTGGCACAGCGTCTGACACACCTGCCCACCAGGCTGTGTGCTCTGGGGCCAGTCACGCAACCTGGCTGGTCTTCATCTGTAAAATGGGGAGATTCCTGCTGAGAGCATTGCTGCGAGGTGTCAAGACCCGGCAAGCGTCTGACCGGCGTACTTTCCAGGAGGCACAGAGGGACTTCCTGGGCAAGTCCCTCCACGGTTCTAAGTTCATTCATAAAAGCGATGCCTAACCCATCCCCCTGTTCGCTGTACGGTTACTACTGGACCCTGTTCTCGGCAGAGGAGACAGAGCAGCTTACACAGCAGATGGGGATTGTAGGGTAAAGAAAATGTCAGGCTTTTCTGCCCTCCCGCCATCAGGATAGACGATGGATCCTTATCCTGAATGCATGCCTGATGGCGGGCACCTGGAATAGGGTGTGGGCATGGGTAGATGGGATTCAGCTGAGCTAAGACTGTGCTTTTAAGGGCAGCGTCACGGGGACGCCAACAGCAGCAGTAGAAGCCGAAGCCGAAGCCGAAGCCGAAAGAGAAGCCGAGAAGCAGCAGAACGAACTCCAGAGAGCTCAGATAGAGTGAAGACTTGCTGGGGGCTGGGAGGCCTGCCAGCCTGCCAGCCCCCAGCCAGCACCCCTGCCTGCCATATGCCTGGTGAACCCCAATAAAAAACCTGCAAAACCACTGAGGACTCTGACTCCTCCTTTACCCGGTCTGCATGGGATCAGAAAACCTGCACTGTGTCCTATCCTGTCCTTACAGGGATCCTGACCGCATGGAGCTAACATTCTGCTTGAGGAGTGACAGATCCTTTGAGAAAATGAGGCCAGATAAGGGCTGTGGAGGGTGATGGGGTGGGAGAGCCTATTTTATATAAGGTGACTGTTCAGAACAGGCCAATCTGATGAGGTATGTCACTGGACCAAGGAGCAGGCCCAGAGCCCCTCAGCCTGACCCCAACCTCTCCCACAAGACGGGCAGAGGAGTTAGTAGCGGACCAGCCGCTGTGTTCTCTGCTCCACCTGCCAGGAGTCAGAGGGGCGGGCCAAGGGCAGGATTGAAGAGGCCTCTGCAGACACTGGGGAGGGCAGGCAAGGAGTCAGGGTTTACTGATTAGCCAAAGGCTAGATGGAGGGCTCCTGGGAGACCCCTCTGGGCATGTGAGACTCAAGGAGGTGCTGGGGCTGGGAGACTCTAATAGGCTTTATGACTGGGGCCTGAGAACAAAGGATTTAAAACTTTATTGGCTGAGAAGGTGAGGAGAGTGGCCTTGGCTATTGGCCATTATTGCTGCTAACTGGGGCCTCCATCAGCAGCAGCTCCGGAGTCATGCAGGGGCTGTGATCATCTTCAAGGTGAACATCTCACGGAGGCTGGGTGCCCAGAGCTCAAGGTCTGTGATGCTTTCTTCTGGGTCTGTAACTCCCTTTTCCCCACAGACGCCAACTTGATAAGCTATAGAAAGAGCTCAGAAATGGTAAAAAACAAAAACAAAAAAACAAATAAAACAATGAACCATGGAAATTTTGGGCAGCAGCTGTCCAGGCCTGGAGACATCAGGCTTTAACCACTTGTTTACCAGCCTGTGGGAACAGCAAAATTATTGCAAGACTGTTCTCCTTGATTCCTAGCTTGTCCCTGTCCTGGGATCCTTCCTGTCTCACTAACATTTTTTGAAATGAGACTTGCAGGATGTAGGGAAAATGGAGCTAGATCAGGCTCTCCCCCACCCCCTTCCCACTGCTTAGCCTCTATGGCTGGCACCTGCAGTCTTGCCTTCCTCCCAGATTGTGGATGCGCAGGGCCAAGCGGTGTGGGTGCAGGACATGCGCTCCTGTGATTATGGGCACCTGGGCCCAGAGAGCAGGGGCCTGTGCCTGTGTAAATACAGACACCTGTGCTCAGAAGTGAGCGCTACAGGGCTCCTCAGCTCTGGCAGAAGCAGCATCACTCTGAGGCTAGGGGGCTCAGTGGCTGTCCCCCTGCCTGCTGGTCTGTCTCCTGATTCTGTATTAAATGCCTGTAAAATGATACCGAGGGCTCCAACATTCTCTGTTCATCTGCAAGAATCAACAATGAACCTACCTGGCCCGGGGTGGTCGCACAACACAGGAAAAGAAATAGAGAGCCTGGAAGATATGTGGGGGAGGAACGTGCAGGCAGCAGGAAAGCAAGTGCAAAGGTCCTGAGGCAGGAGTATGCTTCGTGAGTTTGAGGAACAGAAAGGAGGTAAGTGTGTCTGGAGTGGTGCAAAGGAGAGGGTGGTGAGGAGGCTGTTGAGGAGGAAACAGCCTGTTGTGAGGATTTTATTTATGCATTTGCTTATTGCAAAGATGCTCTTGCAGGATTTTGATAGTGGAGTTTACCTGCACCAGCAGGCCCTATGGTTCCGACACCCTGGAAGAGTTGAACTTCCTGCTGCTCCTAAATGTTCAGGACTTGGAGACCATAAAGTCTGAGGCTCCTTCTCCCTTACCGCTGTTTCTGGTCCATGGAGTATATGGCTTTTTTTTTTTTTTAAAGATTTATTTATTTATTTATTTATTTATTTATTTAGACAAGCACTGGGTACAGTCAGAAGCGCGGGAGGGTGAGAGAATTCACCAGAGCCAGAGCAGGGAGCAGAGCAAGTAGAAGGACCGAAGTACACTGCTGAGGGGAGCAGCGGGCGGCAGGAGAGGTCTGCGCGCCAAGCGGGACCCCCCTTCGGTGGTGGGGAGCAGCCGGGGATCGAACCGGCGCCACAGAGGCCGCGGGCAGCTTCGCAACCCAGCGCTCAACCACTGCGCCACCGGGAAGGCCCAGTATATGGCTTTTTCATTAAAACAACAACAACAAAAACCCAGTTCTTTATTGCTGTAAGTAGAGGGAGGACTTTTGTGCATTTAATGTTGTCCCAAATGGCAGCTGCTTCTTTATTTTGCAAATGTGGCAACAGGGTTCCAGAAGGTTCTGTGCTTGCTGGAGGTCAGACAGACCATATGGTGTGGAAGAAAGGGATTTCATTGGCCATGGATTTATGAGTAGCTTTGTGAATGTCTGTCTTTCAAAATAGCTCCCAGGTACGCATAGAACCCCCAAGCTGGGAGTGCCACAACTGCAGACCCCTCTCCAAAAGGTTGAGAAGCATCAGTGCTGAGAAAGTGAGCATATGGCTTGAGGACCATCGTCTCCTAGGCTGTAGCCATGGCAGACATCACTAATCAATCACAGGGCTCTTCATGCTGAGCTCAGATGCAACCTAAGAGTTCTGGAAAACACACAGGGGGTTGGTTCATAAAAGAAAACCTACTTGGGGTTTTTGGGTCAGGGGAGGCTGTCCTGGGAGCCTGTGGGGGCGAGGGTCCAGGAGAGCAGTGGCTAAATCTCTGGACTGGGGACCCTATTCCTTGAACCTGGCAGAGTGAGGGCAGCCTCAGCGGGCTTGGCTTTCCGGCCCCTGGGCCCCTACCCTCCCTGCAGGCATTCAGAGTAAGTAGGGCTGTTTGAGTCCCCGGGGATTTGTTCCAGCTGTCAGACAAGGCTTAGGCTTGTGACTGGTGAACCCAGACAAGGGACCTGCTGCTTAATGAGCTGGAGATGGAAGTGGCTCCTGAAAGCAAGTCTGCCCTTGCTCAGGTGTGCGGATCAGATATGGAGACAGGAGCGCTGCCTCGCCAAGCAGGTAACCAGAGGGAAATGATCGATGGGAATGTGACTGAGAAGAATGAGGACAGGGAGGGAGCAGCGTGGAGGGAAACTGTGGATCAGCCTTTGGCCAGACTCCAGGGCTTGGCCACGCGGCCCTGGACCCCAGTATCTTTTCCCCTGGGAGACATTTTATCGTTGCTCCTGGAGGGTCTGAGGCCTGGTTTCTGGGGTCCTTGGTGAGCAACAAGCAAGGCTTGGAGACTGTGAGGCCTGAGTTTACATCCTGGCCTCAGTTTCCTCATCTGCAAATGGGCTTCACGTTCTCCGAGGGTGGGTGCTCTCTGCCTTGCCCCTTCCTGTCATATCCCGCGGCCCCACTTTCGGCCAGTGCTAAACCTGGCATTTGACCTTTGTTTGTGGGTCCAGCAGGTGTGTCTCTTGGTTGGATCTGGATTCAGGTGGAAAGGTGGCGCACTCATTTATCAGGACCCTTACATCTTAACAGCACCCACCCTGTGAACTTGGTGCTCGGGTAGAAAAAAGTGGTGCTACATGGTGCAGCATATAGACCTACGTCTACGGCTCATCTCTCGATCTTCTGTATATTTCTATGTCATCTCTCTAGATCCTCTGTCGCTAGCGTCTGTACCTTCTTAGGACCCAGCCCAGACAGGTACTCAGTCTCATTTCATGGCGGGGTCCTGCCCTCCTAGGACCTCTGCCTCTGGTGCCATTGTGGGAAGCACCGGGGAGGGCCAAGGGCCTTTCGGAAGAATGGAGCCCTCCTAAGCAGGGACAAAGGTGCGGCCCCTGGCAGCTCCCTGCCCCTCGGCTGTATTTGGAAGAGTAATGTCCTCTCTGTGCAAGACCAGTGCTCAGATGGGCCAGTGCTGGCTCCAACCTGCTTCTGCCTTTGATGTGTGAGGAGCCTTGTGAGTATAAATCTTTCACAATCACACGCGCACACACACACCCAGAGCCTCCAGGTTGAGAGCAACACAGTCACAGGTCCCTTTCCCAAAGGTCATTGCCAGGGGTATTGTTGGCTCTGATGACCTCCGGGAGGTTAGCAGTCTGGGGCTGGGGCTGGGGCTCGGAGGGCTGGGTGTCAGGGCACGGTCTGCGAGAAGGTCAAGGGAGCAGGGCTCACTCCAGTTGCTGGCCCAGCCGGTCACCTGGCACTAAGGGCTGTTCTGTGCCAGCCATGGTGGTCAATAAGACAGACGTGGCGCTGGCTACCAGGCCCTCGCGGTTACTGCGCAATCGACAGACCACATCACATCTATACCACATACAGTGTGTGCTGGACTAGATGGAGCACTGATAGCTATACTCTCCACGTACTGAGTTGGATGGATTCTGGAACACTCTAACATATTCATATTTCTGTAGTGAAATACATATAAATAGTTCCAGCAAGTGGAATAACTAAAGGCCATAAGTACCTCTGAGGTCAGTTCAGTTCAGGTTTTGCTGCCAAATGAGTTTTGAAAAGCTTTTTGGTTTTCTGAGCTTTGGAGATGTTGGAATTGTGGAGAGGGAATGAGGGACAGTTCACTTAGTGAGCTCTGGGCAGGCACCGCGCCAAGCGCTTTTACTGCATTAATATAATAAATCCTCCTAACAGCCCTGTGAGGTTGGTTCTATTTTTAGTATTCCAACATTACAGATGGAGGCCAGGCCCAGAGAGGTTAAGTAATTCACCTAAGGGCACCCAGCTAGAGAGTGGCCGAGCTTAGATTCAAACTGAGGTCTGGCAGGTGCTGGAGTCTGTTATGGTCTTAGTGTTCACGATCCGGTGTGTGCACAGGGAGGAAGGTTCACGAAGAGATGATTACAGCACAGCGCTGGGACAGGAAAGTCCAGGTCTTGAAGCCCAGCAGAGGAGCCCGACTCGGCTCAGGGTTGGGGGAAGATGATCCAGAGCAAGTGGCGGCTACGTGGAGACCTGAGGGGTGAGTAGGTATGAGTCAGCACAAGTAGTGAAGGGAAACGTGCTTCAAGCACAGGGAACAGTACGCACAGCGGGCGCAGAGGCCTGGAGTAGAGAACAGTAGGAGTTGGAGGCTGGAATGGGAGGCAAGGTGGGGGCTGGAGATCTACGTAAGGACCAGCCCTGCAGGGTGGACGTCATGCTATTTCCATCTGGCCCACCCACTCCTACCCCTGCTGGAATCCCGTGATGGGAGAGGGTCAGCTCTCCCTGCAATCCGGACCAGGCCACACGGGGACAGGGCTGTTTCCGCGACACAGCTGGGGACGCAGTGGAGTCTGCAGCGCCAGCTGAGCTCCCCCTAGAGCGCCTGGCAGGCAGGGCTCCCAGAAGTCACATGGGGAGGGAAGGACCAGTTATCTCTGACTAGGAGCAGCTGGTGAAAAGCACAGGCTGGTGAGGCTGGATGAGATCAATCCCAGGCCTGTCGGGGCTCCCTCACTGCCCGGGCCATCTCCATCCTCTGCTGCTGGGCGCTTGACTCCTGCCATTACCAGCAGAGCAAACCCTCCGAGTGCAAAGAAGGCACATGCTGCCTCTCTCCTAGGCCCCAGCCTGAGACAGATGAAATCTTCATTACGATGATTTTTATTGGGGGGCGGGTGTATGCGGGTGCGCTTATGTGAGTGTGTGCACATCTGGGGCCAAATGGCAGCCGAAATCCTCGCAAACGTGGCTCATGAATATTCCACGGTGGTGCCCGCCACACTTTGCTGTCATCAATTATTTATACGTGAAATAACGAAAGCTTCATAAATAATGGAAGTGCCCGCGTTCCAGCTGTATCTTCCGCTTCCTTCTGTCTACAGGTGAGGAGTTGGCTCTGCAAGAAATTAGCATTCATGAGGGGCGTGGCCTGGCACTCGCCAGGACCCCACCATCCTTCTTAGGAGGTGGGGGTGTGCTACAGCAGGATGTGCACTGTGCCTTGCTCTGTGCACTCACTTGCACACCTGGGAGGGGTTAGCACACACGCACAGTGGGCAGCTGGAGCTGTCTATACTGCAGACTCTCCAAGTAGGCTCCAATTGACAGAGTAAAGCCTTGTATTACATTAAACATGAGCTGGGAAAAGCATCAGACATATCCTACTTAAATCCAGTCCCAACCACAGCTCTGGGGCTGTTGACGTGGAACATACCAGAGTCTGATTCAGGAGAGGGGTTCGCTTTGGGAAGTTTCCCTGTGTGTCCCCTATACAATACATAGCAGCTCTTCCAGAGACAGAGAAATCCTCAAATCAACCTTGTCCCCTAGGCCCTACACTATAGTTGTTTCGAAGTCTTCAGAGAGGAGGCTTGGGGTGCAGAGGGGTGGGAGGGTGGCAGCAAGTGCAGAGGTGTGATCAGAGGTGAAGTGGAGACCCGCTCCCCAGATCCATCCATGTTGCCACCAGTGGCGTGTGTTCATCCTTTTTGAGCACTGAGTAGCATCCCACTATGTCTGTAGCCCACATCTCGATCCACTTACCTTTTTAGGGGCACTGTAGTGCCAGGAAGGGCACACTGCAGGATCTCTATGACCCTATGCAGATGGGTGAAGGAGAAGACCTGGAGCCCTCAGTGGCTTTTCAGGTTTTTATTGGGATTTACCAGGTACACAGCAGGCAGGGGTACTGGGGGGCCGGGAGGCTGTCAGGCCTCCCTGCCCCCAGCGAGTCTTCTCTCTTTCTGGGTTCTCCAGTGTTCTCTCGTGGCCTCTGCGTCTCTGCTGCTTTCACTTTCTTTCTTTCGCTCTGTTGGCATCCCCGTGATGCCGCCCTTATAAGTCCTGTCTCTCAGCCCAGGTGTACCCACCTGCACATGCCACACCTACTCCAGGTGCCCGCCATCAGGCATGCATTCAGGACTGTAGGGATCCATCATCCATCCTAATGGCAGGAGGGCAGAAAAGCCGGATACTTTACTTACCCTACAGACACGTGGGCTGTTTCCATATCTTGGCTATTGTGAGTGGTGCTGCTCTAAACCCAGGGGTGCGGGTTTCCTTTCAAATTAGTGTTTTGTGTCCTGTGGGTAGATTCCTAGAAGTGGGAGAGCTGGTCAGATGGCAGATCCATTTTCAGTCATTGTTTTGCTATAACACTGATGAAGAAAAGGAAATTGGTTCTGTCTGGGGTCACTATGTGAGAACTTGAGGTTCTCCCCATGTCCACGTGGGCTTTCTCTGGCTGCTTCGTCTCCTCCTATATCCCAAAGATGTGTGTGTGAGGTTCATGGCTGTATCTCAATGGTTTCTGTGGGAGTGAGTGGGGGGGGTGGTGTATGAGGCACCCTGCAAGGAAGGGGGTCCCATCCAAGATTGGGTGCTGTCCTGGCCCTGAGCTGCCAGGATAGGCTTCAGAGCCCGTGACCCTAGCTGGAGAAGGAGGTTGGAGAATGAATGAATGAAGACAAATAATTGTTTAATATTTCAAGTGTTTTGGGGTCTTTATTTTGAAGTTTTGTGCTTTTTAAATTTTATTTATTTATTTATTTTTTGGTGACCAGAAATCTGCTGTAGGACTCTAATTCTTGTGGACATCAATGAGCCTGGGCTCAATTTGGTTTCATTACACCTCATTTTTGCTTAAGAGTTGTAATTTCCAAGAACCTACCGAGGATATTGGTGAAGACTTCCTGTAGGCAATTTGGACTTGGGGAGAACATTCTGGTCTAGATTTGGGAGGATGTGTGTCTCACATGTGTCCCTCAGCTCCCCTGTCCCCTCCCCTGTGCCCTCTGGCTCCCCTCCTCTACCTTCATCTCATTATTGCTTCACTGTCTCCATCTGCAAATTGGGGACTCCATTCTACTCGCTAAGATGGAAAACAGCAATTATGGCTATAAAATCCTCCGGCTCTGCCCAGCACAGAGTCCTGGGTTCATCTGAAGGAGGGTGATGGTGAGCTTCTGTTTCTTAACTGTGAGTTGGAAGGGCCTGGAGAGTCTCTGCTGCCTGCTTCCCTCTGCACCCCATTGCAGTCAAACCGCTCAGCTGTGAGCTTGTCATTTGCAGCTGAGGCCCCGGCTCTGCCCTGTCTCTTCGAGAGGACAACTCCAGTGTGAACAAACGAGGTGAAATGGCACACCACCTCCCCCTCTGCCCCTCTCCTCCCCTCCCCACGCCATGGCCCCTCACCCCACTTCTCTCGATCCCCTCGGCTCTCCCCTGGGCAGGGAAGCCAGACCCTCTCTGCTTCCAGGCCAAGGCTGGAATTATTTAATGCCAAATCAGTAAAAGTGTCAGCAGCTTGCAGCTGAACTGCTAAGAGGAATGATTCATAACCCCATGCCAGGCACCGAGGATTTCCTCCCCATCCGCGTGGCCCACCCCTTGAGAGAAAGGAGATAAATTACTGTCATTGCTTTTATGGTACATATAATCGGGTGGCAACATGGAGACTCGACTCATCTCAAAGTCATTTACAATGAATTATTCATCTGGCTGAAGAAGTCTTCAGCTGGAGGGGGATATGGCTTCTCTGGCTTTGGCCTGCCCTGTCCATAATGCAGGAGGGAATCCTGGGCCCAGAAGATCCAGTTCCCCTCTGGACCTCAGCAGCCTGGGGCGGGGGGAGCGGGAGGGGCAGCAGGGTGTCTGAGCTGCAGAACCCACACCCGAACTGCTTCTGGAGGGTTCCACTGGGGTTTGGAAGCGTGGTCTCTCTTGCTGCAGATCAGGGGGCGGACCCCTCCTTCTGCCTGCCCTCTCTTCCTCCTTTATTTCCTCGACAAACAGCTGTCGCGTCTCTGACGCGTGCCCTATCAGAGTGAGGGAGGGTGTTATACCAAACGGCCCCCAAATTCAGTGCCATAAGGTCGCCAAAGTGAGACTTTTTCTCTTGCCATCACAGCTCTTCCCGGCTTCTGCTCGGTGTCACCCTGCCTTTGGGACGCCGGTGGTGGAGTGGCCACCAGCTTGAACGTTCCTGTCACAGCGTGTCCTCGTAAAGCTCCCATTCAGAAATGGCCCTTGTCACTTTCTAGTGCCAGCACGAACAGGCCAGTTTCACTGTCGATTTGGGCAGACGGATAAAGAAAGTCCTAGAGCCTTTGGTGGATTTTACAGGCTTTTAATACTCTCTCAGGGAACCAGGCACACAGGCAGGCCAGGCAGGGAGGTTGGCATGCCAGGAGGCAAGCACAGGCCAGGCAGGGGGGCTGGAGATTGGCAAGTCCCCCAGCACTGGCAAATTTTTGCGTTTTTTCTGTCCCCTCTCTGGCGTTCTCAGTCTCGTGGCCTTGCCTCTGAGGGGCCCTGTCGCAGTCCTGTCTCAGAACAGCGCTGCCCTTTTAGTGCTGGCTTCTTGGCACAGGTGTGAACATTTACACACGCGCACCCCATACTCTCTGGGACCATGTGTCCATAATCAGAGGAGGGGGTTCCCTTAGACTGGGGTGTCCACGCTAGTGGGAGGGTGGGAAAAAGCCTGATAGCTTCTTATAGCCTACACACGTCCACTCCAGTTTCAGAGGCCAAAGCAGGTCACGTGGCCATGTCTAACCTCAAGTGGGTAGGAAAGTATTACCTTGACTGGGACCTAAAAGAGGAGAGGAAAAGAATATTTGTGAACACCCTTGGGCCCTATTTCGCAAGCGCTACACTGGGCCCGGGAGGTGACAGCGGAAGGGATGGAGTCTCTTCTTCCGCTCGTAGTCTGAGGCTGAGGGGGTCGAGCAGCAGGCCGGCCCCGTCTAAGCCTGGAGGCTGAGGGGTGGAGCGGAAGGCCATGGCCAGCTCAGCCTGGAGGTTGTGGGGTTCAAGGGGCAGGCCAGCTCCATATAAGCCTGGAGGCTGAGGGATCCAGTGGCAGGCCAGCCCAAGGTCAGCCTGGATGCTGAGGATGTTGAGCGGCTACTGGTCACAGCTCAGCCTGGAGGCTGATGTGTCGAGTCCAGGCTGGCCCCAGCTCAGCCGTGAGGCTGAGGGATGGACCATCAAACAGGCCCCTGCTCAGTCTTGGGTTGAGGGGTCAACTAGCACACTGGCTCAAACTGTGCCTGGGAACTTGGGGTATACCAGCAGACCTGCCCACCACAGCCTAGAGCCTGAGGAGGATGATTGGCAGGCCAGCCCAAGCTCAACCTGGAGTCTCAGGGGGTCAAGTGGCAGGCCAGCCACATCTCAACCTGGAGGCTGAGGGGTTTGTGGCAGGCTGACCCCAGCTCAGCCTGGAGGCTGAGGGTATTGAGCCACAGGCTGGCCCCAGCACTGCCTGGAGGATTTTGGGGTCGAGCATTGGGCCGGCTCTAGCTAGCCTGGATAGCTAAGAGTTTCAAGCGGCAGGCTGCCTCAGCTCAGCTGTGAGGCTGAGGGATGTACCATCAAGTAGGCCCCTTTTCATCCTCAGGTTGAGGGGTCAACCAGCATACTGGCTCTAGCTGAGCCTGGAAAGAGTGGGGTGAACCTGCAGGCTGGCCACCACAACCTGGAGCCTGTGGAGGTCGAGTGGCATGCCGGCCCAGCTCAGGCTGGAGGCTGAGGGGCAAAAGTGGCAGGCCTGGAAGAATTAGCATTATCAAAATGGCTATCCTACTAAAAGCAATCTACAGATTCAATGCTATTTCAATAAAAATTTCAATGACATTCTTCAAAGAAATAGAACAAATATTGATGAAACTCATATGGAGCCACCAAAAACCCTGAATAGCCAAAGCTCTCCTAAAAAAAAAAAAAAAAAAAAAAAAGAAGTGACAAAGGAACAAAGAATATGCAATGGAGCAAAGAAAGTTTGTTCGATAAATGGTGTGGGAAAACTGGGTCGCTACATGCAAAAGAATGAAGCTTGACTACTACCTCACACCATACACAAAAACCAACTCAAAATGGATTAAAGAGCTAGACATAAGACCTGAAACCATAAAATATATAGAAGGAAATATAGGCAAATATAGGCAATACATAACATACACCTAAGTAACATCTTTAAAGATACATCACTCAAAGCAGTGATTGTGAAGGCAAAGATAAACAGATGGGACTACATCAAATTAAAGAGCTTCTGCACAGCAAAAGAGACAGAAACCAAAACTCAGAGACATCCCAATTATTGGGAGAAAATTTTTGCATACAACTCTAATGATAAAGGACTGCTCACAAAAATCTACAAAGAGCTGATGAGACTCAACAAAAACAAAGTAAATAACCCAGTCAAAAAATGGGCAGAAGAGCTAAGAAGAAACTTCTCCAAAGAGGAAATGCAAATGGCCAACAGGCGTATGAAAAATGTTCAACATTCCTTATAAACAGGGAAATGCAAATCAAAACTACAATGAGATACCATCTTACACCTGTGGGAATGGCACATATTAAAAAAACTAGCAATAACAAATGCTGGCGAGGTGTGGAGAAAAAGGAACTCTCCTGCACTGCTGGTGGAAGTGCAGACTGGTCCAACCATGATGGAGAGCTGTGTGGAGATTCCTCAATCTGCTAAAGATGGAGCTTCCATATGATCCAGCAATTCCACTCCTAGGTATTTACCCAAAGGACACAGAAACATTAATTCAAAAAGGCACCCACACCCCTGTTTTTTGCAGCACTATTTACAATAGGTAAGCTATGGAAACAACCCAAATGTCCAAAAATAGATGACTGGATCAAGAAGATGTGATCCATATATACAATGGAATATTACTCAGCAATAAAAAAATAAACTCATGCAGTTTGCAGCAACATGGATGGAGCTGGAAGGGATCATGCTTAGTTAAATAAGCCAGAAAGAAAAAGAAAAATACCAGATGATCTTACTCATAGCAGGAATTTAGAAAACCTAAATAAGGGACCAGGAAAAAGACTAATTATAATAAAGTAAAAATAAAAATCAACAAGCGACTATAAACCAGGGACACACTACAGTGGGGCAAAGGGAGTAGGATCAAAACAAGGGTGGTGGGCATTGTATGGGGACTAAAACCAAGATGAAAATGCATATATTGTGCAAAAATGAAAAGTGATGTAAGAAATTAAAAAAAAAAAAAAGAGCTGCAGGCCGGCTCCAGCTTAGCATGGAGGCTGAGGGTATGGGGTGGCAGGCCTGCACCAGCTATCCTGGCCCCAGCTCAGCCTGGAATCTGAGGGGGTGGAGCAACAGACTGGCCCCTGCTCAGCCTCATGTTGAGGAATGGACCAGCACACCGGCTCTAGCTGAGCCTGAAGACAGTAGAGTGGACCAGCAGGCCCGCCCACCATAGCCTGGAGCCAACGGAGGTTGGACTGCAGGCTGGCCCCAGCTCAGCCTGGAGGCTGAGTGTGTCGAGGGGCAGGCTGGCCCAGCTCTGCCTGAGTGCTGAGGGGTTCGAGCAGCTGGCCGGCCCCAGCTCAGCCTGGAGGTTGAGGGGCTGGAGCGTCAGGCCGGCCCCAGCTCAGCCTGTTGGCCCCTGCTCAGCCTTGGGTTTGAGGGGTCTGCCAGCACACCGGCTCCAGCTGAGCCTGGAAACAGTGGGCTGCACCTGCAGGATGTCCCAGCACAGCCTGGAGGCTGGGGAGTTTGAGCGGCACGCCGGCCCCAGCCCAGCTTGGTAGCCGTGGGATGGACCATCAAGCAGGTCCCTGCTTAGCTCGGAGTTGAGGGGTCGACCAGCACACCGGCTCCAGCAGAGTGCTCGGCAGATGGAAGAGGCAGGTGCCCAGCAGTGACAGTGTCCATCCGGCACTCTGTGCCAGGGGAGACTTCCTGGAGCTACACCTGCATGCTATGTGGGATCCAGCAGTGAGGAGGTCTCAGCCTGGGGGCCTCTTTGTGGGCAAGTTAATTGATTTCTCCGGTCTTCCTCTGTCCTTTGGGGGTGACAGTGTAATACAAGGATACTCCCCACACAGAGTGATTGTGGGAATTGCATTCGGTAACTTCTGTAGGCACCTTTGGCAGGTGAGGCATTGGCCCTGTTTGCTGTGAGAGCATTTACACTTTTTTGCAGAACAATGTGAATTGTTTCCCACAAGTACATTCAGTTCCCTACCAGGGCCTCCATACCCTGTACCTCTAAGTCAAGGCTCTAGGGGTGGGCTTGGCTTTCTAGAGTTCTCCACAGTTCTGCCCCCAGCTCTATGAAGACAGAGCAGTTACTGTGGAAAACTCTAGTTTGCCCCAGTGGGCTGGGGCCTGCCTCCTGGCAGGAGGGGCTGCAAGCTGGAAAACGGCAGGAGGATAATGAGAGTGGGGCTCATTGGGTGGCCTCAGCAGCTGGCAAGGTCCCAAGACCCAGCTGCAGCTCCTTCTAAGCCCCAGCCCCGGGGCATCCTTCATTTACCTATTGCATATTGGCTGAGGACTGGCAGGTGCGAGCCTTGCGCTGGGTGGTGGGCACAGCCCATAACGAGACAGACCATTTCAGTCCTCATGGTGCTTGTGCCCAGCAGGGGGAAAGGTTATTTTTGTGGTGGACACTGTCAGTTGGCCAGATGCCCTGGGGGCCCTGTTTCCTTTTCTGATTGTTGAGCACTCGGTTTCCAGGTGCATTGCTTCTAATGGCTGGCCTGTGGCTGCATGGTCGGGGCTACCTGAGCTGGCGCGCCCCCAGGCGCAGAGAGCTGGAAGTGCTCTTAGTGTGGCATCCAGAGGCAGCTTTTAGCCCATGGCTGCCGGGTGGGCGCTGGGAAATGAGTCCTGCCCCCTGGCCTCCAGCAGGGACAACCTCCAAGCGGTAGCTTCTGCTCCAGGGCTCCCCCACGGGGCATCTCTCTCCTGTTTGGCTGCTTCCTTTCTCATTTCTTCTAGGAAGGCTTCCTTAAATCACCAGCACACAAAGCTTCAGCTCCAGGCTCGCTTCTGGGAGGCTCCCATAAGCGATCCCCAGCCTTCCTTCCTCAGGGAACCGATGCTCCATTTTGTTCTGGGGTCCTTCCTGTCCCTATGTGACTGGTTACCCTGGTCACCTCCTCCCTTGCCCTGGGCTGGGTTTGCAGGGAGCTTGGGTGATCTGGATGTGGCCAAGACCCTGAGAGGAGCTATCTAATGGGAGCTTCTGGGGATGATAAAATGAGACACAAGATGATCCATTTTCCCCGTGGCTGCAGCTGCATGTGATGGCTGGAACCCCAGTCGCCATGCTGAGCAAGTGAAACTGACACACAGAGGTAGCCCCGCTCAAAGGTGAAAGGCACCAGGGTTCTGGGTGATGAAGCCCCAAATTCACTATCGGAGCCGTCCACCTCACGCTGACTTCTCCTGTGAGTCGAGAAATCCCCTACAAGGCGAAGCCACTTTGGATTGTATTTGTAACTGAAAACATCCCAATGGAAACGATATATTAGCTGGTGAAGTCTTCCTGCCAGGTGGATGCCTTCCCAGTGTCTATTTATTCTGTCGGTGGGTCCCATCTGGGTTTCTGTCATGCACCAGATTTGGGATAAATCATACAAGCTCATATGGCATGGGTTAAGGAATAAGTTTTCTCTGAGAGAGACACTCACAAAGCAGCGCCCACGAGCAAAAAAGGTGAGGTGCGAGGTCGTCTGAGAGCAGGGGGACTAGCGGTGGGCAGGGTTGTGCCTCATGGGACGCTCCCTGTATTCAGTCCTTGCTGGAACCATGTTTTTTATATTGATGCCATATTTCATTGATCTGGGTTGGGACTGGGCCATGGGCATCTTAAAGACTCCCCAGGTGGCTCCAAAAGTACAGCCAAGCCCTAGAGGCGCCCTGTGCATCATTTTTCAATCGTAGCCTTGCATTGTGTTTGCTGAAGGGATGCACCATAATTTGATCAGCTCCTTTTGCTTGGCTATCTGGGTCTGTTCCAATTCTTTATCTTGATGAACTGGGATATTCCAAGTTTTCATCACGATATACCTTTTCTGCGTAGGGCGGATAACAGATGCTGTAGCCGTTGTGGGTCAAAAGGCCTCTGCTGCAACTATTTAAGACTGTCATGTAGCACAAAAGCAACCACAGACAGTGCATAAACGAATGAGCATGGCTGTGTGGGTCCATCTTTTTTAGCCTATGGACTCAGTAAATCTTGTTTCCTGCTTTGCTATGGTTGCCAGGAAGCTCAGAGTAATGCTGATGGTGTTTCTTGGTAGGATTGCTGTATGGGGGTTCGCGTTCTTATGTGATCTCATTTTCCCTTTGCTTCAAGCACCTCATCCATTGTTCTTATTCTGGTGGAGTCGACATATTTCTGTGCATTCCATCAGTCAGTCTTTAGAGGAAAGCAGGACTTGCCTCTGTCAGTCCACCTGTTCTCTGAAGCTGTACTTGTAACCCCCCTGAAGATGGTGGCTGCGAAGTGGCTTTGGAGAACCTCCCCAGGGATCTGGCCCGTTGAGGAAGGTCCAGGACAGGCCCCTTCCTTGGCAGCTTTGCAAGGTCTTTCTTGACCCCTGTTCAGCCACATTTCAGTGGCGAGCCCCAACATTCCTCAGCTTTTCTCTCCTTTCCTTGGCCTGGTGGGGGGCTGGGGTTTGGGGTGGGGGATGATGATCCCATTCCAGCCTTCCAAATGCCAGGTCTAGGCAAAGGAGTGGAAAATCCTTTGAAATTCCCAATAAATAAATAAAAATAACTTTGAGGGATTGTCACCATGGAAACGAAAGGCTTGGTTAGTTGTCATGGCGACTCTCTGGTAGGCTCTGCCTGAAATGACCACAGCACCGGGAAAGTAGGGCCTGGAGATGGGTGAGCCACTACCTCACGCACAGGGTGAGAGTGGGCAGCAGCAGATTGGTAGGGCAAGGTCAAGTACAGGGCCAGTGTGTGTGTGTGTGTGTGTGTTGGAGGGATTAGGGAGAAGCAAAGGGGAGAGTACATTGTCTTCTGGAACTTTCTTCCCCAGCAAGCTGCCACTCTGACCTCTGCTTTATTCCTAAGGCTCCTGATCCTTTGCCTCATTTCCCTGTGCCCCCAGGGCCAGGAGGGGAATAGGCCTCCAGCCTCCTCCAGGCTGCCAGGGAGTCTCCATGACAACACAGCCCCCACCAAGGGAGCCAGCCCCTGGCTGGGACCTAAGGGAGTTGCCTGGGTAACCAGGCTTCCTTGCCCCACTTCCCCACCAACCAAACCTCTTCAGCCCTTCCCCCAGTTACTGATGGGCGGGTGAGTGGACAGGGTCACCATGGAGACCTGGTGTTCCTCCCACTGCCCCTTTTCAGGGCACCTGTCTTAAGAAAGCTTTGGGAGAGGATCTCTGGGTGAGATTCTTACCTGGCTAGACATGAGGGATCCACTGGGTGAAGAGAAAAATGACCTCTGGCCAGGGAAGAAGATGGCTACATACATTTTGGTTTTTCTAGAAGTCTCACTGGGGGCTGTTTGGGGGGCCAAGCCCCTCCCAGTTCTCTCCACATGGGCAGGTGCCCTATGGATGAACTTGCCCTTTAGCCACCTCCTGCTGGGAGGAGTCTTGGGCTCAGTGGAGGGGCATATGCCTGGACCATGAGGTCAGGATACGGGTGGGTGACCTTCTTGTCCGCAGCCCCCCACCCCCACATGTCACTCCCCAGCTGAGCCCCGGGCCAGAGGAGCAGTAGCTCATTCCTAAGCTGAGAACACTCAGGTGGTTAACGAGCATTTAGTTCCCAGCCAAGGAGACAGTTACATGATTAGTTGTTATTTTATCTTGCTAATGAAAATACATAAAAAACAAAATGGCCAATTAGTAAGGCCATTCATTCCCCATGTTGGTGGTTTCTTTTGGAAGTTGTCATTCCTAGGCACAGGGCTGGCCCCACAGTCAGCTGCCTGCTGACCTCTGGGGTCCCTTCTCCCTGACACCCTGTGCCCCCCTCCACTCTTGCTTTGATTCCTGCTATGTCGTCAGGACCCAGGCGGCCCTGCCCTCTTTCACAGCCGCGAGACATTCTTGGCTTCACTCCTTCCTCGCCACCTCCTTCTCTCGCTGCCAACAGACTGCCTCATTTTCTCCCTTCCCAGACTTCCTATTGTCCCCCCTTTCCTCTCAATGTTTGTTTGAATCCCTCCTCTTCCAAGAAGCCCATCCTGATAGAAATGGGTTAGGAGAGCTAAGGATTTTCACTTGCTCCTGGGTCAGGAAACCACCTCCATAGCCCTGGTGGTCTGGAAACCTGAAGAGCCCACCTGTCCCCCTGTGTGGCCAGAAACGTGGGACTTGATCTCCGGTGGTGGCGGCTCTGGGGTCTGAGGGAACCTGGGTCTCCCGGATTCTGCTGGCGCCTTGGCCAGTGTGAGTGCCGGTGGGCAATTGGAGCTCTGGCCATGGAGGGGGCAAGGTCTGCTGCTGCTTGAGGAGAATTGAGGCTGATCTATTCCAGATTTATGGCTTTGGAAGAGGGATACAATGGAGAAGAGAGAAAAGGCAACTGGGAAGGGGGGCTGAAAGGCCCCCCAATGGTCACCGACCGCTCAGTAATCAGTGAACAGGACCCAACCTTGCGTTTTGATTGGTTCACTGCAAACTCAAGGACGTTACCTCCAGGGTACCCAGGGGGCCTCCTGCAGCAAAAGAGAACAAAGCCACTCAGAACCTAGGGCATGTGGGGGGCAAAATCCCCCCAAAACCATGGTGGAGGAGGGGAGCAACGAAGAGAGCGATGTCTGAGAAATCAAGGAAGACACCGATGGCCCCAGCTTGACCCTGACTTTCCATCTGGCAGTGATTAAAGCAAGGCTCAGACAAAAGGCAGCTTAGCCACAGGAGGGAGTAAGTCAGGGGCTGAGACTCACTCGACTTGAATTTCTGCCCTGATACTTTCCGCGTGTGAGCGCAGGATGCAGCTTCAGTCTTGAATGGCCTTATAACTACTTAGCTCATAGGAGGGCTATAAAAATTACATGAGAAAAATGCAAGTCTAAGGGACGCTGCACAGCTCTTCGCGCATAGAAAGAGCTCAGAAATGGCAGCCAATGTCAGTGCGCCTCCTGGGAAACTCTTCTCTCTCCCTCCCTTCCTCTCTTCCATCCACCCCCATCCGTATATCCATCCATGCATCCATCCACCCACCCCTCATCTAACTTTGCCAAACATCTGGTACAAAGGTGATTCAGAAGTGGTACCTGCAACAAGGAACTTTGCATGCCAGCAAGGGTGGCAGACAGACATAATCAGATATGCCAGGACAGCGAGACAGGGTTGAACCAAGCCTGATCAAGGGATGGGGGTGGATCCTAGGAGGGAATGGCCCCTCCTACTTACAGATGGGGGTCAGGGGCAGGACAGCTGATCTCAGGGGGTGAGCACTAGGAGGGTCCTCTGAGCCGGGAAGCCTTCTTTTCTGGGAAGTGTGTAGCTGAGCCCGCCTCACCTTCGCCTTCCTACTCCACGTGTTCCAAGAAGTCCCCTGGGTAGCGGAGGTGGGTCTTTCACTGGGAGCAATTGATTTTCCTTTCCTGGCCTCACGGTGGCATCGGTGGGAGGCACCAGATGTCGCCTGCTGTCTTCTCAGCTCAAGATTGATGAGGGGGACAGGGGTCCTCAAAAGGCTGCCCTCTTTTTTTCACCTCCTGGCTTCTGGAAGGCTTTGAATGCTTTGGTCTGTTGCCATGAGCAGGGTCAGTTACCTACAAGTCCAGGGACAGGAGCTGCTGACCCCACACCAGAACACGTGGTCTGGCACATGATTTGGCACTAGGACAGGATATCAGGGTTGCCGGGAAAATTGTCAACACAGGTGGAGGCCTGTTGCTGCGTGGTGTGGTGGAAAGGACTGAAACACACACACACACACACACACACACACACACACACACACACACCACTTAGCTTCCTATGCCTGGAATTTCACCGTTGGTGATGCATTCCTTTGTCTACCACCTATTCAGACAGTCGAGTCACCTGCACACACAAATGCTCTCAGCAAATATGAGCTCGTCTGAAGTGCTGGGTCCCAGACCAGGGGAGAAACACCAGGAATCAATGAAACCCAGTTCTCGCTCACCATCATCATCATCAGACTCACCCTTGGCTGGAGGAAGAAGACTCACAAACAGGCAAACAAAACAAGATGCTCAAGGTGACGGAACATTGTTGAGGATCACCCACTATGGATGAAGGCCAACCCTGGGGAGAGGGTAAATCAGGGAAAGCTTCCTGGAGGAGGTGACTCCTTGAAGCTTGAGTAGGATCCAAATTAGCAAGGGAGATGGGGTGACGGAGGGGGTGTTTTTGTTGTGAGACATCATGGCACGTAGATTTCTCAGCTGCCACTTGGAGCGGGCATCATGGAAACCCCCAAGAACACATGTGAGTGGCGGGGAGGGTGCTGCTGGGGTGCTTGGGCAGCCTGGAGCCCTGTGTAACATAAAGTGGGCGGGGGTAACTTCTTGGGGCTTCAGCAAGGAGGGTGCAAAGGTGGGAAGAGGGAAGCAGAGGAGAAACCTCCCCAGTACCTGCTTTGTCCCGGGCATTAGATTTGGTGTTTTCTGTTTGGTGTTTTCCGTCTGTGATGACGAAACATGACTAGTTTTTCTCTGTTCCTTATTTGGGGATATTTATCCTCAGTTTCCCTCTCTTGATTAGCAGCCTGAGTGGGGCCTGGGTGCTCCAGTTCTTCAACTTTTATTAAAACAGTTTATCAGGCTCCTCCCACAGAAAGTGCTTAATACCCGATGCCCCTTGTTGAGACAAGGGGTTCTAGTCCAGTTTCTGGAAAGTGTGTCCTGGAAATTGGGGCCCGGGGTCCCGACCTTAGAGCTTGGGTGCGTCAACCGACCTTTCTGGGTCTGTTTCCGCGTCTGTGAGATGGAGGGTGGGGGTGGGGAGCTCACAGTGCCCCAAATGGTAAAATCATTTTTTTCTCTTATTTTTAAAAATTTTATTTTGAGCACCGACCACATGGCCAGCATTGGTTTTGGCACAGGAGCGCGGGACTAAGCGGGGATGAAGGCCACTGCTCTGAACAAGGTCGTTTTAGAGGGAAAATGCTGTGAAAATAGGAGGAAAGAAAGTAGGTAGATGACAGCCACTGAGCTAGATGGAGAAGAACACTTCGGCGGGTAAAGGACAGGGTGGAAAGGAGGCAGGGAGGGAGGGAGGGAGGGCCAGAGGAACTGGGGTGGGCAGCTTCTGCCCTGCTTCCCCCCACCTCCTTCCCTCTCTCCCTCCCCTTCTCCATCTCTCGCTTCTTCTTTCTGTCCTTTCACCTGTCCTGTGTATTCTGCATCCTTTCATCCATCCATCTGTCCATCCATGCATCCATCCGTCCATCCATCCATCCGTCCATCCATCTGTCCGTCCGTCCGTCCATCCATCCATCCATCCATCCATCCATCCATCCATCCATCCATCCATCCTTTCTCCCCCTGATCATCCCTGATTTCCCCTTGACACTTCCCCCCACTCTTAACCTTAGACATCCCAGTTCTGTTCAGCAGCGCTCTCTTGTTCATAATCGTCTTGCTTTATCAGCGCATCCGCTTTGCTTCCTCCTATTTCTTAATGACGTGAAGTCGTCCAACACTTGTCTTTATCTTTCCAGCTTAGCTCACTTTAGATCATCCCCTCGAGCTCCTTCCCCTTTGCTGTGAAGGGCAGCACATCGCCTTTCCTTAGGGCTGAACGGTGCTCCGCGGTGTGGCTGGACCCGGGCGTCTTGGTGCAGTGCCGTCAGGGGTCCTCAGGTTGCTGTGTGAATACTGCCGGCCACTTCTGAGCCTCTTCAAAGGGGAGTCCTCTAGCGAGGACCCGCTCCCACCTGATGCCAGGCACTGGCAGCGCCCTGTCCTGTCTTCCCTCCTGGGCGACCCATGATGCCCTGGGAAATCGTTATGTGGGGCCACACCTAGATGAGTAAAGGGATCTTTGAAGAACAAGTGGTCTGCCTGTGTGTGTTCCTCCTCTGCCCTTGGTCTCTTGTATTCCAGAAACAACCTGCATTGTCAGCTCAACCTGGCCACCCAGCACACCTGGGGGGATGGGGGAGGCTGGCAGGTGTGTGAGGGGGAGGGGAGGGGAGGATCCGGGGACTTGTGACTAAGTAGACAAGTGTATCAGTCAGTGTCGCAGTTTATGCTGCATAACAAGTCACCCCCAAGCCTTCTGCTTAACAAACAGTGGTTTGTGGCAGGTGTGTGGCCAGTGTAGTTGGGGATGCTCTGCACAGCATCGTCCTCTGAGGATCCAGGCTAATAGGGGCCCGTCATTCCGCGGCTGCAACATCTGGGAGTGAGGTCACTACCTAGCGGAGGGGAGTTTGCACACCAGCTATTGAATAGTTCCGCATGGCAGGTGTCTTGCCATTTTCCCTCATGGTCTTGGGCTAGAACAAGTCACGTGGTCCTGCCTGGCCACAAGGGTCTGGAAAATATGGAGGAGATGGTGGATCTGGGCGGGCAGTGAAACATGACTGCACAGTGCCCCACTGGCGGAAGCACACCGGGGTGGACACGGTGAGGGGTGAGCGAGTGAGGAGTGAGGCGTGAGTGAGGGTCAGCGAGGGCTGTTTCCAGCCCGAGTCTCAGAGCCCCGCAGCCACGCGCGTCATCTGTCCCCTGGGGGCCGTGCCAGCTGCAATCCACCTGCCACCTCAGGGATTGCCTTTCAGGAACTCGTTTGAGAGAGACAAGCTGGGCCCAGGGGGGCAATGTCTCACCGTCCTTGTCCTTGGGAGGCAGAGAAGGAGAAGGGGAGGAGGGGCCGCGGGAGGGACGGAACAGCAATTAGCGGAGAAGGGGAAATCACTTGGTCTCCTCGGCAGCTAAGCCGTCCATTCCCAGGCCCTGGTGCGAGGGCCGGGCGGCGCAGCTTCACCGGGGATCACAGTGGCGTGGGGGCCTGGGGCTGGGGGACGCGGGCCGACCCCTGGCCTCTCCCTGGAAGCCTCTTAAGGGGTCCTCCTGCAGGCGATGGTGCTTAGTCAGCGCATTTCATCTCTGCGCCTCCCCCGCCGTGCCAGTGAGTACCTGGGTGTCTGAGCTGGGCACCGCCGCCTCTGGAAGCAGAGTGTGAGACAAGGGCCTGTGCAGGCAGTTCCTCTGGGAGGCAGGCATGAGGGGACGAGGGAAGACTCAGAGAGCAAGGACAGGCCTTGGGCGGGGCCACATGGAGGTTGCTGCCGGGACAGCAGGTGCTGATTCCTCCGGGATACCCAGAGCCTGGTGGGTGGCCGCCGGGGGCACCGTGAGGCCGAAAGCACTTATCACTGACCTGGTCCCCAGCAGCTGAGGGCTGCGGAGGGTGTCAACTCCCCTGACTCTGGGCGGCATTAGCCTGGGCAGTTCCTTGGTCTGCACTTCATCCGGGGTGGGGGGGTGGGGTGGGCAGGTGCCAGCCGGAGGCAGGGAAGCCAACTAAGCAGCTGCAGCTACCACCAGAGGTGGGCTCTGGGGGTGTGGCACTGGGCACGGGGGCACATGCCATGTGGGGTGGAGGACTTCCAGGATGGATCTAGCCCCGCTGGTGCTCGCTGCCATGGGGGTGAGCTGTTGAGAACAGGGGCCTCATTTTATGTTTCTGGCTCCCCTTTGTCCTACTGGGGCCCAACCCAGGGCAGGTGCTCGGGAAAACCCAATCCTGGGTGGGGCAGGTGTGATGGTGTGTGGGCTTGACCCAAGGGTGTCTCCCTCCTGCTCTCCTCCCTGGGCAGGTGCGGGGTTGCTCAGAAAGCCCTCTTGGGCGGGGGTGGGAGCTCCCGGAGTGAGCTCCTGGCTTCCATCTCCAGCTCTGAATAATGATCTCTCAAAAGGCTAAGGCTCAGTTTACCCCAACACACAGGCAAAGCGCACCCCAAGCTGGTGTTGGGTTGTAAGGGCAGGGGAGCCCCCAAAGGGCACAGTGGGCTTTCTACAACTTTTATTTTCTGCCCTGAGCCTCCCCTAGCTCTGACAACACCCCTCTCCTTTCGAGAGTTGCTCTTCCTTTGCTCCTACGTCCCCCATGCACTGTCAGAGACGGGGCCGGTCACATCCCATGACCAGGTGAGCCAGCCATGACCACGGTGATTGGCCTGGGAGTGGGCACGGGCTCAGGCTGGACGCATCAGAACCCTTCCCTGGAGCTGACACATGAACACATGGGAGAAGACTTCTTCTTGTGGACTTAGGGTTGGGTGCAACCCCAGGTTGATGGCCGTCTCGTCCCACGTTGGGTGGTCCCCCAGACAGAGGGTCCAGGGGAACAAGCTCCCTGATGGGCTCTCTGTGGCCTCTTGTCCTCAATCAACTGAGCGGGGGGCCCTGTGCTCCCTCCAGTGCGGAACCCCCGGGGCGGCCTCCTGACGGGTCTGGTCTCTGGGGCTCAGCACCGTTGGCCTTTTCCAGATGCTACTGTAATTGAATGGCTCTTCTAATTCAGGCAGCCTGACAGCCATAAACAAAGTCTGACTGCTTTGCGGGGAAAAAGGTTAGATTTGCATGAAGTGGCCTGTGTAAATCCCCCGACTTTCCTTACGTTCGCTCGCCTCTGACGTCACAAGTCGGAGCCCAGTTGCACACCAGGCCCAGCTGCGTGGACGCCTCTCCTTTGGGCCTTGGCGATGCCCTGCTCTCCAGACTTCTTGGCAGGACCCCCTCTTTCCCAGGAGCAATGCAATGGTAGCCTCAGTTGCAGTTTAAACATTTCTAGCAGCCACATTAAAAAACATAGAAAGAAGCAGATGAAATCAATTCTAGTCGATTTTATTTAATCAAATCTATGCCAAACATTATCATTTCAACGTGTAATTAGTGTGAAAAATGATTCATGAGCTATTTTACATTCCCTTTTTCTTACTAAGTCAACACTTAGAGGCCATCTCAGTGTGAACCCCATACTTCTGGGCTCAGCATGTGGCCACTGTGCTGGATAGTGCAGCTCGGGGTCATTGCCTATTGCAGGGAAACAGCTGGCAGCCAGCAGAAGTGTGAGTGATACTGGCCTTTACGTTTAAGGTCAGTGTCCCCAGTGGGGAGCCCCCAAGCTCCTTCTAACTGGGTCCTGCCAACTAGGGTGCTCTCAGGCCTGGTGTGGTTGCCATCCTGTTCAGCCCCTGGAGCTGCCTCTGCCCTTATGCACCATGACCCTTTATCCTTGGCAAGGGCATTCCCAAGGTCATGATGCATCTGTCTGGCTCAGCACCTGCCAGGTGTGTTCCCTTTTAGTGCTGCACAAAAGTGTGAAAAATGATTCATGAGCTATTTGGGTCCAGAACTGCCTAGAGTGAGGTTGCAAATCTCCCTCGGTGAGGGGCAGGGAACCTACCCTAGAGGGGGTGGGCTCCTTATCCCCTGGGATCAGGACAGGGATACATTCGAGAGAACTCACAAGCCCTTTGGCCAGGCACTGACCGCTCTGATGGAGTCTGTGCTTGAGGAAGAGCAGATCAACAATCACTTTAGAAGCGTAAGGAGAGGGCAGGTCTGCGCTTCAGGGACTCTGGCACTGGACAGCTGGACTGTCCCTGCTCTCTGCTTCTCTTCCTAGTAATAGTGACTCCATTTATTGGGTAAGTGACCACCACTTTGTGCTGTGCCGGGCACGGTGTCAAGCACTTAATGTGTGTTATTCCACAAACTACCCACGCGGCCCTTCGAGGTAAGGACTATTGTTATTGCTCCCATTTTACAGATGGAAACCTGAGCCCGGAGGCATTTGGCCCCTAACCCAAGGTCACACGGCCAGTAAGAGCTAAAACTCAGAGGCCACCCCAGGGGATCTGGACTCTTCCTATTGCCTCAATTCTCCCATTTCCTTGCTGGGGAAACCAGGTGTGGCCAGGAGTGCTTGAGGGCGGCTGCTGCAGTCGTCCAGGCTCCCTGCAATAGAATTCTCTGTAATTGCATATAAATCATATTTCTGAGCAAGCTGACTCTGAAGGTTGCTGGTAATCAAACTGTCAGCAGGCCGTCTTCAGCGGCTGCCATAACCAGGGACCCTGGCCAGGACAGCACACAGAAATCAAGCTCTTGGCTGGCACATGGGGGGTGCGGGGGAGGCCAGAAATGGGAAGAGGTTAAGAGGGCTTGGAACTGGGGGCCGAGTGACAGCTGTGCTTCTGGCTTCTGGACGATGAAGGAGGAGGCTCCAGCTTCTGAGCTCTGGGTCCTTCTGCTCTTGGCCACGTTGGTAGAGTTAACTCTTCTGTTCCCAAAAGGCAGCGGCTTACAAAGTTCAGATGACATCCCACGGATGTGATTTGGGGGTGGGGGCACGTCTTCCCTGGGGACCCGGTGCCTGGGGAGGAGGCAGAGGAATTACATTTTCTAAGCCACTGGCAAAGTGGCAGCCACTCTCATACCATCCGTGTAATCCTTAAGCTGTTCCCACGTGCTGGCAAGTTTTTCTCATTATCTCCATTTCCTGGAGGCGCCGTTGGCAAGGGGCCCTCGCTGGCAAGCGTTCGCCTCGGCAATCAGACTTACATCTTGGTTTCTTCCTTCAACTGTAACAATATTTCCCAATTTTGAACTTATGAAGTAAGGCTGGGAAGTGCTGGTTAAACTAAGAGAAACACATTTCTTGTCTGCAGGACTTGTCAGAACTTCAGACCTGCCGGGGGGAACGTTAGTAGCTCCTCCCTGCCCCAGCCTGCCAGGGCACGTGGGCTGCTCTCCTGTCCAAGCCCCTGACCCATATCTAGATGCAGCCTAGAGTGGGGTGAACTGTGACCCAGTCCTCACACTTCCCAGGAACCCCAGGAACAAGGCAGGCTGATACCCATGAGTGATGGGTGCCCTCTTTCCTGGACTTTTCAGGCTGGCCAGCTCACCTACGTGTGGGGGATTCCTGCTGACCCACCCTGGCCTCACTTCCTGCTGGGCTGACAGCAGGCTTCACCTCCAGGTGCCTCTGTTCACCTGTCTTCCTGGACTCCAGGTCTGGCCTCCTCTGAGGTGGCTGCTTCTCAGATGTCCTGGGCAGGGCTGGATGGACCGGGACTCTCAGGCACCCTCCAAGTTAGGCCTGGGCTGCACCTGTGGGCACTTCGGGACCCCACCCCGAGAACAAACAGCTGGACTGACTGCTGCTGCTCTCAGCCTGCTCCCTGTTCTGAGACCAGGACCCAGCTTCCGTACTGTGACGGCAACAGCGTCTCCCTTGTGCTGGCTCACGGCTGTGAAGGAGCCTTTTGTGTGAGAAAGGTCTGGGTAGAAATCCCAACTCAGCTCTTTAAAGCTGTGTGACCTTGGGAAGTCACTGACCTCTCTGAGCTCGGTTTCTCTACCTCAGCTCCCTGGTAGGATCGGATGGGCCCCAGAGTCACTGGACCCCCCTCCCTCTGCCCTCTGCCCTCTCCTTGGCAGCAACCTTCCCTTTGAGTTCTGGCCGAAGACAGTCAGCACTGGGAGAGGCCATTGGAAGTGGCTCAAAACGGGATGTGTGAGTGGCCATACTCGTGGGGCAGCTGCTGATGAGAACCCCACCTCTGGGGGTGGTGGGGTGCTGATGGCACCTCTCATGCTGTGGCTGTGCAGTTGTTAAAACCGACACTGGTGGGAAACTGGGATGGAGAAGCCATGACAGGGAATGGACCAGCCAATAGAGTGTCTCGGGCATTTGAGAAATTTGGCGGAAATAATAATTATAAGGATGAAGGAGTCAGATAACAACTGCTGGAGAGGGGGAAGCAATGCGTTGGAGAAGGAGTACGAAAGGCTGAAGCTGATTAATCGCACATTTAAGTCAAGTGTGAAATGCAGAGGGCCTCGTTGGCAGCGTGTATCAAGAGACTCTCATCTCCTAAGCAAAAACTGAGGATGGGCCCAGAGCTTAATTATGGGTGGGGCTGCCGACGCCTGAATTCTCGATGCTGGCAGGTCAGCTACTCCAAGGTTGGAGCCCTGATCAGAAAGAGTGGGCTGCTGATGTCTGACAGCTGGGTCGGGGCATCTGGCTTGATGCATTGGAAAATCTTGAAGCCCTAAATTCTCCTGAACTCTCTCGGCCTGCAGAAGTGGCCCTTTGCGCCTTGCTGAAGGCACAGGGAGAGCATTGTCCCTGCGGAGGGGTGAGACAAGATGCCTCTCTCCCTCCTGTTCTGGCCAGTAAGCCTTAGTAAACCAAGCTACAGTATAATATACTCCAGTTATGACAAGCGTAGAAAGGGGCTACCCGCCAGAGGGGCTGCAGGATCTGGCAGGCATCAGGAGTGTATGGGTGGGATTAGAACACGAGGGTGCTGCATAAAAGGCAGTGGAACGGGAAGTTGGAGAGGGAGCGTCATCCATATGGGCGCACGCTCCCGGGATACAAGATGAACAGCCTGGCAGAGACCCCAGGAGACGGTGCTAGCCCAATGTGACGATGGCTCTTAAAAGCTTGGAACAAGCAAGGACTCGCACTAAGTGAACTGAAAATGCCAGAACGGCAGTGGCAGATGGTAAGGAAGGTATCAGAAGAATCTCAGCGAAGTGGGCAAGCTGGCGTGGATCTACCGTGTCGAGTCAGAAGACCCACTGCTCATCGTGTCCCGTGGCGAGGCCCAGAGGACAGGCCAAGCGCCAAAATGACCAGGATGCACTGGGCAGTCACAACACTGCTGAAGAGCGTGTGGGGATTGCCCTCTGGGAGTCAAGGCTGATGGTAAGAGATGCTGTGATGGAACTGGGGTTCCTGGTGGTGGCTCTTGAACACCAGGAGCAAGTGGGCAAAGGGATGAACGCTGAGCCACAATGTCAGGGTGGTGAGTTGGGGGTTGGGACTGTAGAGCCTGCAGACCTATAGAGACGGCTGGTAGGACATGGTGTTCCCAGGGGCAAGACAGGTGGACAGTCCAGAGTACCGGGTAATTTACACAAACTAAAGAATTCAAGGACAGGTGATGGAAGGCTGAGGCGGCTGCCCCAATAAAAGACCATGGTCCCTCGGGCCTGAGCTTGCAGCTAGAGCTCAGATCAAGAACCTGTCAAGGAAGGAGAGCCTGGAGCCCCAAGAAGATAGAACCTGTAGCACCAGCACATGGGTGCATGGTAATAATCACCCCATCCTGCTGCAAAGGGACCTGTGGCCATTTACTTGGGTAACTGTACCCCAGGGAAGAGGATTAACTGCACGCCTCAAACTACCGGACAGGGCCCTAGGTGACATGGAAGGGCATGTGGGAGCCAGAAAATAAATAGAATCCTGGCCCTAGCTTTGGCCATCGTGGGACTGGGAACCCCCCATTCTCTGGTTCCTGAATGTATAATTTGAATGGACATGCAGAGTTGATAACGTTCCCTCATGTTCCTTGACCTGAGGGCCAAAGGCTATGGAGGCAGGAAAGGCCAAATGGAAGCTTCTGGAACTGCCCTCTTACCACCACCCCACCACCCCCAACCATCCAGGCCAAATGAAAACCCACCAAAGAAAGAAAAAGATCAATATCACAACCAGGGGGATACAGCGACGAGTGCCCCATAAAAGACCCAAGCTGTGTGGTTGATGAGTCTCATCTTAATTCAGTTTGCTGATTTGGCCCCTACAAAACCCCAGCGGATTCCGGTGAGCACAGAATTCCACAAATGCGCCCGGGCTAGGGCATGGATTGCAGCTGCTGTGCAGCCTGTCGTGACCTCTGGACAGACCACGCAACTCAGGTACAGGGGTCACGCCCATCAACCTGGCTAAGGCGTTCTGTGCCCACGTCCACCGGGAGGGGTGATAGGAAGCAGCTTACCCTCCCGCGGGTGGGTAACAGTACACAGGGCGCTTCAGCTTCATGCATATGCTGCCTTGTCACCCTCATAGGGTAGAAGAGACATTTGGCCCTACCTGGAGAGATTTCTGGTCATCATCCTGGGGGCAGTGTGAGAGAGCCTGGACTGAAGAGACAGGGACAGCCATCACCCCATAGAACATCACTCTGCTACATCAATGCCGTCATGTGAGTCAGCCCAAAGAGCAGGAAATGGCAAGGACCTCGGAGGCTTTGATAAGACAGCTTCAGAAAGTAGACACGATGTGTCAGGGATGTTGTTTGTGGCTCAGGGCATGCCAGGACGTCCCCTCCAAAGGAAAGGACAATATATTGCATCTTGCACCTCCCACACATCAGAAGGAAACACAACATCTGATAGGCCTTTTTAGCTTCTGAAAATGCATATCCACACTTGACAAATACTCCAAGTCTCTGCTCCAAGCCACATAGCAGGCAGCCGGCTTGGGGAGGGGGCCATGGCTGGCAAAGGCCCTGGTGCCGCCCCAGGCTGGCGCACCAGCAGTCACGCTTCTTGGGATACGCAACCAAGCATACTGGTTGATAACAGGTATATCTGGTGGGAAGACACGATAGGAGAACAGCAACATAGATCTCTAGAGTTCTGGAATGAGGCCAGGCCATCTGCAGTGGGAAATTATACATTGTTCAAAAAAAATAGTTTGTGTGTGCTTCTGGGTCTTGGTGGCGCTGGGGCACCTGACCAGCATCGATGGGCTTAGCTGTGAGGGTGGAGAGCCTTCCTCCAGGACGCAGCACATCCCAAATTGATGACCATTATATGGTGCTGTGTCCCCAATCAATAAAATGTGAGTCTGGAATCTAAGAGGTAAAAGCAGGAATGGCTCCGGGGCCAGCTTTGGTGGCAGAGAAATGATACTCCAACCCACTTGCCAGCTCCTTCTAAGTTGTTGTCACAGACCAATCAGAATCTTGGAAGAACTGTGCCTAGAAGGGGGACTTGTTCCCGGGGAACAAGGGGTGGACTGTAGTGGCTGCCGCAAGACCCGCCAGCTCTCTCATGGAGCGCCCTAGCTGCTGGGAATGAGGCTGTCCTCAGGATTGCCCTCTACCCTGGTCCTCGCTCCTGAGAGCCGGCCTCCTCGGTGAGGGCAGCTCCTCTCCAATCATGGGCGGGGTGCACACCTGTAAGCCTTTGCTTTGACTTGGGCCGCTTCCAAGGGCCGTCCCCGCTCCTGTGGAATCGGCAGACACCTCCCACTTCCGCGTCTCCCTCTGCCTGACCTCACTTCCCTCAGCTCTCAAAGTTGATGTTAATATGCGTCTCTCCCATCAGCAGCGCTGATGTGCAAAGCTCTGCCTCAGGGTTTGTTTTCCGGGGAAGCTCACCTCCGACACTCAGGTTGGCGAGGCTGGTGAGGATTGGGGGTTGTTCTGGTTCTGGGCCCTGTGGCTTAGCCTAAGGGAGGCCACACAGAGCTAAGCTAGGTCACCCTGCTGCTCCCCATCCCCAGAGAGGCCTGAGGAGGCCCACAGATAGAAAAAATGCAGCACAAAGGGGTGGGTGGACAAGATAGGGTGACTATGGGGTAGCTTAGGGAATTAGACCCCAGTTTTTTGTTTATAAAAAGTATCACCCTGGGTCTCACTAACTGGGAATGCTTCCAGGGCATGTAGTATGTGTTTGGACACAAAACACCAGGGAGGGACTATAGACTGTGGTGAACAGGCGTCGTCCCTTGATGAAGGCTCACAGGAGCTCTCTGAGGACAGGGCTAATGTAGTCTCCCTCTGTAGGGTATATAATTGTCAGGCTTTTCTGCCCTCCCGCCATTAGGATTGATGATGAATCCTTGCAGTCCTGCATGCATGCCTGATGGTGGGCACCTGGAGTGGGGCGTGGGCATGTGTAAGTGGGTGCGCCTGGGATGAGAGACTGGGCTTATAAGGGCGGCGTCGCGGGGACACCAGCAGAACGAAAGAGAAGCAGAGACCACGGGAGAACGCTGGAGAGCCCAGAGAGAGAGAAGACTTGCTGGGAGGTCTGCCAGCCTCCAGGCACCCACCCCCCCAGCACCCCTGCTTGCCATGTACCCGGTGAAATCCCAATAAAAGTCTGCAAGAGGCACGGAGGGCTCCAGGACTCCTTAACCCGTCTGCTCAAATCATAGAGATCCTGATCTGTGCCTTCCTGCCGCTACACCCTCTTATATAGGGGGAAACTGAGGCTCAGTGAAGCTTAGTGACACATCACACACTAAGCAGTGGAAATGGACCAAAAGAAGGTACAGAGGTAATGAGGGTGCCTGGTGTTCTGGGACCCCACACAGGAGGGTGTTGGTCTTTATGTTCTCCCTTTACCGATACATTCATCTTCTGGGGTGTGCTGGTCCCCCAAAAGTCTAGTTCATGGGGCTGGCCCAGGGGCCATGGGATAGGTCTCAGGTAGGTCCTGGTCCTCCCTCCTTCCCCTGCTGCCGGTCTCTGGGGTGGCTGCTCCCATCCCCTGTGCTCAGACTTGGTGAGCCCAGATTGCTGGACTCGGTACGTGGCCTTGGGAAGTCGCCTGTGTCCTAGTTCATTGACTTTGCCTTGTGAGGATCCTGGTATGATAAGTTCAAAATGGATGCTCGTGTCGGGCCAGCCCCAGGGTTTGGAGTCAATGGTTCTTTCAGATTATTCGATCCCTTCGCGCTCAGCTTTCCTGCCTGCAGAATGGGCACAGCCTCTTCCTCTGGACATCACTGTATTGAATTAGAGGACATGTGAAAGAGTGTTAAAAAGAAGCATGGGCTTTTCCTGGCTCTGTCCTCCCTTATTCCTGGTTCCAGGCTCTCCTCAGATGTCCCCAGACAAAATGATCTTCCTCAGATATCCCCAGACAAAATGATCTTCATCTCCATATCAGAAGAAATGCCAGACTCCCAGTATAGATCGAATATCTTCCCAGTTTCCCAGCCTCCTCCCGCTTGGGGCTGGCGGGGCTCAGCTGGCCTCTCCCTGAGCCTCTCTTCCCTCCACCCCCTATGCTGCCTTTTCCTGCTCCCTTCGCTCCCAGGCCTCAGCCTTCTGCTGCTGTTCACCAATTGCCTGCAACTCAATTGCTTCCTGGTTTCCAGTACACAGTTCATTGTTGCTACTTTTGATTACATTTCCAGTCTCTTTCAAGTTTATTTCCCCTGGGTCTCAGGGCTTGCTTGGAGTCAGGAGGGAGCAGAGGTGGCTGAATCTCTGGGGATGGCTGGGGAGCTGGGAATGATGGGGGAGAAAGGGGGGATTGGCCGTCCCCTCTCTGGGGGGAGGCACCCTGTCCCTTCCGATGTTGTTAGCTCCATTCTGGAGTGGGAGGCACTGAGCCCACCCATCTTTGTGTGCCTTCCTTCTCCAAATTCTGCCTCCATCCCAGTCTCCTTAGTGCTTTTCCCAGCTTCATATGTTTGTTCTACCTAAGTCCTGGTATCTAAAGACTCAAATTCTTGTAGCATAAGGTTCAGCCAGCTCAGCCCAATCTGCAGCCTCCCTGCCCCACCCCGAGATCACCAGAGTGAATGGATGGCCATCTGCCTGTCTCCACCCCTGGCCCCCCAAACCTGGACTTGCCTTGAGGTCACTCTCCTATGTGACCTCTCTGCCTCTCATCTGCAAGAGGGAGCCTGACACCTTGTCTGGGCTCATACGTGAGAATGTGGGCCTAGAAGCATCTTGAGCCCCAGTCCCCACTCCATTTATGTGAATAGTTCTATGACTTCTAGTAGGTCACACAGCCTCTGCTTGTGAAACACTTTTTGACTGAGTTGGACAGCATCCTCAAAAGTCCAGATGGGGCAGCACCTGGTCACTGGTTCTGAAACCATGCAAAACCTGGGAGATGTCAAGATTAGTGGGTCATCACCCATTGGCTCACATTTGCAAGAAATGACTCAGGCTCAGAGTACAACAACAGGATTCATTAACAAAACCCTGCTGGAAAAAGGAAAGAGTTACTAAGGTCACGAATGGCCAGGTGTCCTATCCCAGATAGTGTTTCCAGTGTCACGAATGGCCAGGTGTCCTATCCCAGATAGTGTTTCCAGTGTCCAGTAGGTTCAAACTAAAAGTTGTTTGTGCAAGATGGCATTGTCTCTTTGATGAGAGCCTGGAGCTGGCGGCACACCCATAAGTGGTGGACCAGGACCCAACTCGCGGTGGTAGCTGGAGGTGATCAGCTACCAGCAGGTGGCGCTGCTGAGGCAGCACAGCAGCAGCCATCCAAAGCCCGGCTGGAGGAAGGTGGGCACCTTCTTTGCTTTTCCTGTTTGGGCAGGTCATGGGCACACAGGCCGAAAGGAGACTTCAGAGATGAAACCACAGGTGGAAGAAAGGAACAGGAAAAGAGCAGAAGAGACATGAGAGACTGGAAATCAAGCCACACGGTGGTGTCCTACAGGGGAGTGAGTGATAAAATTCAGGTAGGTTTTAATAGGAGGCCAAATATTAAATCTCCTGCTGTGTCCACTTCTGCTACCCACCCCAACCTTCAAGTAAAGTTGTTATTCGTCATAAAACACCGTGGGGGGTTTCACATCCCCCCACTGAAATCCAGGAGGGGAGACTAGTACAGAACAGGAAAAGTCTTGTGAGATGGCAAGGTGGCCCACAAACTGAAAGAGTGCGGCTGACCATGGAGCTTGGTGGCCAAGGTGACTAGGACAAAATGCAAGAGGCCCCGCCCCCCACTGCTGGCACGCCCAGGGAAATTGGGAAGGATATGGAATCAATTTGACTCCTTTTAAAAGAGTCTTTCCCTCTTATGTCTTTCTTTAGAGATCTTGGAAATTTCAAGCCTCCAGAAAAGTTGAAAGCAGCCCATCGAATTTCGAACATCTGTGTATCCACCCAGTCTTAACATGAGCCGCTCTCGCTTTCGATTTTCCTCTGACCCTTTGAAGGTAAGTTATAGCCACCACATCTCTTCATCCCTAATTACATCAGCTCATTTTTCTATGAACAAGGACCTTCTCCCACAGCACTGTAAGGATGTAATCACCATGCCCAAGGACTTTCACACCACCCCGAAAATGTTATCTAAGGGACTGTTCATAGGCAGATTCCCCAATTGTTCTAAAAATGTCTGTGAAGCTTTTTTTTTTCCCTCTTATTCAGGACCCACTATTGATCGTGCACTGCATTTAATTATCATGTCCTTTGAGACTCTGTTAATCTAGTTTTTTGCTCTTTCTTGTAATTGACATTTTTGAAGAGTCCATATCAGATGTTTTGTAAAATACCCCACAGTCTATGACTGGTTGTTTTCTCCTGATTTGATTCAATTCAAACATTTTTGGTGAGACTACTACATAGGAGATGTATGTACTTATTGTAGCACCTGAAAAGGGAGCCAACGTTAGCTTGGCCCATTTTTGGTAAGCTGTGTGTGATCACTTGGTTAAGGTGGTGCCTGCCAGGTTTCTCCATGGGAAGCTATCTTTTCCCTTTTGTGATGAACGATTACTCTCTGGAGTGAGACTGTGAACACTACCACCTCCACCATGATCCTTGCCTGGATTGGTGTTGTCACTGAGTTGCAAGACTCACTTGTCCCTAGAAGCCAGAACTTGTGCTGGCATGTGATGGGTATGCATGGCCAAGCGAGTGCCCTCCCTGTGCCAGCCCAGATGGGTAACCTCACGAGAGTGACAGCCAAGGATTGTCCTCAGTGGTCTGTCTGAGCTTTTTCATGTCTTGCCCTTTGCTGTCCTTGAGCTTAGGGACTGGCTTCTCTGGCCAGAGAGCTGGTCTTCTGCCAGCTGGAGACCCTGATCCCTTGGGACAGGCTAGTTGACTGGTCGCTAGTCCACTGGGTCAGTCAGCTGGTTGCTGGTTGTGTGTGGGGGGGGAGGGGGGTGGGAAGGAGTATCTGGAAACTTGGAACCCAGAGACAACACATTGGCGATGTGTCTGGGAGCTGCAGGGTGCTGGGCTCCAGCCTTGGTTTCCATGGCAATGGGCAGCTTCCTTCTGCAGTCTGTTCCTCTGGATCACCTGACAATCATGGGGCCAAGGGCTTTGGACCAGAGACAGAGCATGGGAAGGGGGCTCCATCAGATCCTTCATGAACATCTTGGAGGGGAAAAGCACCAGATTCTCCACGGATATTGTGGAGATGAGAGTTTGGGCAGTTGCCCCCTTAACTGTGTTATCGAATGGGCTTTTCCAGGGGCCCCTGGTGCCCTACCTCCACTTGCTGCAGGGTGGACTCTTCCATCACAAAGGCCTGTGACAATATCCAGGTGGCAGCCAGCATGCAGCACTTTTCTGATGAATTCATCTCAAGCATTCAGATTCAGATCTATGGTTTCTGGATTTGCGACATACATGATCTTGATCTTCTATTTACACACATTGTCTGTCCTGCACCACAAGTCAGCCACCTGAGGTAGGTGTCATTCCATTTTGTAGGTACATTGAAGCTCAGAGTACTTGCCTAGGGCCATGTGGCTAGTAAGGGGTGAAGCCAGAACTGGAACTCAGGGAACAGCGTGGTATAGCAGCTAGGAGCGTGGGCTGTAAGGACAGGCTGTGGTGCTTTCAAATCTCGACCATTTCATTTATTAGCTGAGTGATTTTGGCAAAGATGGAGGCTCACTGATGACTGAGGCCAGGACTCTCTGGGGCCTGGGATCTGCTATCAGGCTTATCCTTTCAGAAGCTCCAAAGCTCTCCAAAGCTCTTACACTCACCACAGTCCCCAGAGATAGGCGAGTCCATGTGATTAAGTTCTGGGCAATGAAAAGTAAGCATAAGAGATACACTGGACTTCTATGAAGTTCCTTTAAAAGAGGCTGTCCCCTTAGTCTCTTTTCTCCTTCTTTCCTGCTACCTAGAATGTAGTTGTGATGGACGGAACACCAGCAGCCATCTTGGACTAAGAGGTGACCTTGAAGAAACAGAAAGATCCTGGCTTCCTGGTAACATCCTTGGAAAGAGCCTCCCGGCCCTGTACTGTCTACATCTGGACTTTTGTACAGAAGAGCACGCCTACTTGTGTGCTCATTCATTCATCAGAATCTGATATTTGTAGCTGAAATGCCAAGTGATCAATAGCCAGCGAGAAAAACTCCTTCCAGTGTCCCTGACTCCTACTCACCTACACTCCAGGACACCTAGATCGGCAGTTCCCTGGAGGTTGTAACTGGGCATGCAACCAGCAGAGTCACATCCTGAGGGGTGTCTGATTCTGGGCAGCAGTGACCTTGGGGTACACTCCCCACCCACAACAGGGCTCACGTCTCCTAAGCAACTGGGATGCTCATGCTGTTAGCCAACATCCCTCCTGTTCAGGACAACACAGGAAAAACGTTCTTTGCAGATGAGAGGCAGATCATGGCAAGGTTGATTAGACTTGACTTTGAAAGCCCTTGGAGAAACTTCCAGATGTGCCTTAGCCTGGAGCCACCTGCCCTTCAATTGGCTGCAGGGGACCCCTGGCGCCCTTTCTTTCCTGCAACACTCAATGTGGTGTGTCTGCCCTTTCCAGATTCTTCAACATGAATGCCGTGGTCTTTGAAGGAACTTATGTCCTGGCCTGAGGCCCTGGCAAACGGATGGGGTGGGCAGTGTGGGCAGCCATCTGGAGCCCGAAACCCCTTGGGCCCTGTTGGCTCAGGCTGCGTCGCGAGGCGCCCCTTTTGCTCTGGCTGCCCCTCCTCGGAGCCTGGAGAGCTGAGCTGTGACTGGTAAATTCTCCAGCTCCAATTCTTCCCTCTGCCTTTTTGGTTCTAGCTTTCTCTGGCACATGTGGGGGAGAGGAATTCAGCGTCGGACTTCAATAATGTCATCTCAGGAGTTACAGAAGCTTTGGAAGGGATGCCATCAACATAAGTTAGAGTGTGTCTGCCAGAAATCCAGGACCTTTACCCGTCCGCCCATCCATCTCTCCACCCAAGCGCCCATCCGCTCGCTGAGCTGACATTTGCAGAGTCTCCCTGTTCCAGCCCTGCTGGGCGCTGTCGAAGAAATACGTGGGAGACGGTTCCTTTTCCCCAGGAGCCCACAGGTACTCAGATAATGATGTCAAACAGGAGCTCAATGTGCTAAGAGAGGAGTGGGCGGTCGGGGGAGTACAGGGGGTGGCTACCCAACTTGGGACGAGGGGTGTCTGGGAGAACTTCCAGCTTGAGGTGGTGTTTCAGCGGAGATGTGGAGAATGTGTGGGAGCTGTTGAGGGGTGTGAGGAGGGGAGGGCACAGGCCGAGGGAGAAGCACAGGGAAGACTGGGGCCATGGCCTGGAGTGTCACCCGGGAAGCCACGCGGGACAGGTGGGCAGGGCCTGGGGTCTGTCTGGGATGCTAATGGCATCAACCCACTGCCAAGTCTCAGGTATTTTGGCTTTGCCCAGGAAGGTAGCAGGAGGGAACAGTTCTTTACTGTGTGATCCTGGAGGCGCGGGGAAGGTGAACAGCCCGACCCACGGCTGTTCTCTGCCAGATTTCTGACTTCCAGCCCACCCTGGACTGGAGGAAGAGCTCACCCCCAAATAGCTCAGCGTCGAGCACTCTCCCCGCCTTGCTCTCCTGCGGCTGCGGCCCTGGCCTTTTCTAACAGACGGTTGGCTCAGCTCATTACAGCGTCACACGAGCCCCTCCCTGTTCATTATCCCGGCAGCGGAGCTGCTGATAATTTCCTTTGAGTCTCTGGGGCGTGCTGCAGTCTGGAAGACCTGGGAATGTCCCGACTGGGTCAGGAGGTCCAGGAGGACGGGACAGAGGGACAGCTGGGGCGGCAGTGGTGGCCCTGGGCGGGGGCAGCCAGAGACCCTCAGCGCCCTCTTCTTGCCCCTGGGCTGGGCAACTCCCCTGGAAAACTGGTCATCAGCAGACCCTGCCCCCTTGGGTTGGCCCCACGGGGTGGGTCATCATGGTCATTTTGACCAACAAGGGCACCTGTCGAAAAGGGTGGATGACTTAGTACTGACCTGAATGCTGGGCCTGACCCCTGCCCTGAACAGGGGGCAACGGAGGCTGATTTTCCTGCAACCTGAACTACAGGGCAGAGCTCCTGCCTGGGCCAGGGCCTAGGACTCCACAAACTACCAAACTCCCACAATTCACTTAACCCAACCTACACCCCCGCCCCCACACCATGCCAAGAGTTCCATGCAACACACACAGACAGGATGTACAGCCCGCACACCCTGGGCGTGCACCACACGTGCACTCACACGCACACACTTCCACTGTGCGTGCACTGTGTGCAAAACCTTATTGCAGTAAAGATGGCACTAGTGAAGCTTAACTGGGTCCCTGCAGTGCCAGGCTCTGCTCTAAGAATTAAAACCAGTGCTACCAACCAGTGAGGATCATCATCCAGTGAATATTATCATCTCTGTTTACTGATGAGCAAGGACAGGCTCAGAGGGCTGACTCACTCCGTGGCTGCACCATTCCGCAGAGGCCCCCCCCACTCCATGGCCACGCCCACTCTGTGTTCACGAAGTGAAGCACCTGCATACCTGGACACAGCTGGGTCTGTTTCCCAGCACGCGGCCACACGACGTCCTCCTGTCTTCCCGCGCGCTGTGTCCTCGGCTGCTCTCGCCAGCTCCTGTGTCCCACACCTGCCTCTGTGTGTCCGTCAGTCCTGCCCCCTTGCCCTCCATGTGGCCTCATCCCCCAACTCTCAGCCCGGTTGGGCCTGCAGCTTAGCTCGTCCCTGCCAATCCCTCTCCTGAGATGTCACAGCCGTTCTTAGAGCCGCGTGTACAATGCACTTCACGCGACTGCTCACTTGTGAGATGCAGGGAGTGGTCTGTCCCTGAAATGGGAATGTTATGGGGAGGAAAGGAGACTGTGAAGTCTGGAAGCATCTAGGCACCGGCCCTAGGAGGAGCTCAGGAGCCTGGCCCCAGCTGGTTTGGTCTTCCCAGCCGGGAGGCCACCAAGGTCCCACCAGACTTCCTTCAAGACCTAAGAGCCCAGATGGTTCTGGCCATTGTGCTGTCACCCTCTGGGGGCAGCCATGTCCTGTCTCTCTGTGTCCCCTGCTGCCTTGGTAGGGCACGGGCACCCCTGCTGTAGAGGACTTGTTCGCCACCCCCTCCTTTTCCCTCCAGCCCCCTCTTGCTCAGCCTGGGACATAGTAACAAAGGTGGCTTGTCTGGCCTCTCCTCTAAGAGGAAGAATGTGGTTGCCACAGCGATGATTGTCTTTGTTCCCAGCTCCCCAAGGACACAGCCTACTACCATGACCCTGGAGGCTCCTTGGGTGTCTGTTCCCACACAACACCCACATGAAGTCCTCCAGCCAAGGCTCGGCAGGGGAGCTGGGGGAAAGCGCAGTGGAGACAGCAGCCCAGGCCACCACTCCGGGGCTCTGAGACCCCTCAGCACTCTCTTTTCTGGGTGCTCCCCCGGCAGAAGCACCTGGCTACAGGTGCACCCCAGGGCCCTAGGGGGTTTGGCTGCTTGAACTAGCCCTTCTACCTCCATTCCCTGCTTTCTGGGGGCAGTCAGGGGTTGGGGGTCCTGCCAGGGGTGGTGTGGTCTCTGGAGACCCCTGGGCAGCAGCCACAGTAAACCAGACCTTTGTGCTTGGCAGAGAGCCTCAGAGACGCTTGGGGGCTTCTGACTCCTTCAACTGGACTAGCCCTGCCCAGACTGAATTAACGATGGTCACAGGTAAGACCTGGCCAGATGGGCTGCCCGGGGGCTGCAAGACTCCCTGATGAGCCAGAGCCCTGGCAGCCCTCCGGGGAGGCAGAAGGAAGCTGTCCGGCCCTCCTCCCAGTGCTCCACTCCCCTGGGGAATAGATGTGGCTCCGGGCAGGTCAGCCCAGAGTGGCGGGTGTCGCTGTGGGGGTGGCAATGCCTCATTCAACCTCCACCTGACCTCGGGCACTGTTTCCAGGCAGGAAACGTCAAGGGTGTGGGCCAGCCCCTTACCCAACTTGTGTATAAAATGCAGAATTCAGGATTTTCGTGGTGCAGCTTGCAGGGCTAAGGCATGGTGGCCATTTGGAATAGTAAAGGCCAAGGACAGTGGATGCTGCGGGGCTGGGGGGGGTGCAGCAGCACAGTCCCCCGACCTTCCCCCCCCCCCACAGGAGACAATGTCCTGCCTCTTCCCCTCCCCCCACCCTCAGGCCTGGGTGCTGTAGGGAAAATGGAGCAGCTCAGGCTTTTTCCGCCTTCCCGTCGCTGGCCGCTATGGCCAGCACCTGCCGGCTTGTTTTCCTCCTCGGTTTCACTGCCCACACGTGATACCGTGCTGGCGCAAAAAGTGCCTGGGCACGGGGCTCACGCACCTGTAAGTGCAGACTCCGGGGCCAAGAAGCCAGCGCGCACGGAGCCGGCTCATGTAACTACGGGGTCATTCTGGGGCCGGGGGCCAGGTGCTGCCACCTGCCAGCTGCCGTCCCTGTGTCAGCCCCAAAGGCCTGTTAGAGATGCCAAAGTCTCCACAATTCTCATCTGCGTGAATCAACGGTGAACCTACCCGGCCTGGGGTGGTTGCACAACAGGGACCTGTCCTGATGGGAGGGGACATGGGGCCTTTCCAGAACTTGGCAGCGGACTGGCCTTTCCGAGTCAGGAGGGGCTGACTCAGCTTTGGACACGGGTCTCAAATCCACGTGGCCAGGGGGCTACGAAACTACCAGACTCCGGCCATAGCATCTGGGACTTACTCTCGTGTTCCTCGCAGGCCCTGGCAGAGCAGGGGACAGGAGGCTTCTGACTCCAAGTAGACCCGCCCTGCCCGGACCGAGTTAACTATGGTCACGGGTAAGACCTGTAGGTAAGTGAGTTAATCAGCTTTTCCGCGGCTGCTCCCTGTGGCCGTCACCTGTGGCCATCACCTGTGGCCTTGATCGTGTTCACGTAGAAGGCACGTGGGTGTGGGGCCTGCGGGCCTGATTGTGGACATGTGAGTGTGGGAGTGTGCGCATGTGGAGTATGCACACCTGTGCGGAGGAGGGAGGGGCTGAAAGGCGGCGTCACCCCGGGGCGGGGGCTCAGGTGTGTCTCCCTTCTGGCTGGCTCGCCCGCGTGCTGTTACAGCCTGTGACGGTGCCTCCAAGGGCGCCAACTCTCTCTTCTAAGCTGTTAGAACCGCCGGTGACCCTCCGGGCGGTGGGAGGGGGGCGCGGCTGCAAAACAGCCACAGCGCTCCCTTTCCTATCTGAAAAATCTAATCTTGTGAACCCCCAGGAGGGACAGGGACCTCCAGCCCCTTTACCTCCCTCTGGGGGGATAGGGAGCCCCGATTTCTAGGTTGGGGGCATTGTGATAGGTTCCTTTCTGCCATTCTTTTCTCTGACTCTCTCCCCCAGGGCCCCCCATCATTTCATCTGGCCTCTCAGGGGAAGGAGCAAAGGAAGTCCGAGGAAGAGGACAGGCAGAGGGGCTGGGAGGGCAGAGGGAACGATGAGGCAGAAGAGGACAGAGAGAATAATGGGGGTCCCCAGGGAAGGGCCAGGGATGGAGGAGGGAGGCAGCAAGGAGGTGAAAGCAGCGGCACCCCCAGGCCCAGAGGCCGCCTCCATCACCCCTGCAAGTCTTTGCTCCAGTCACTTCTCACAGAGGCTTCCTCAGTCCTCACTATTTTTCTTTTTCTCCCCACCCATCCTCGCCATTTAAAGAGATAGCTGCTCCCCCGGCTGCAGCCCCCCAACTCTATCCTGCTGTCTCCTGCCCCCACATGGTCCACACCCTTTTCTAACACACCATCTAATGTACTTAGCATGTCTCATGAAGCTGTTGCCCGTCTGCTCGCCCCGCCCCCTCCATCCAGGTGTGCTTTGTTCACAGGGGCGCCCGGTGCCTACCGTGACGGGCACTCAGGCACTCAAGAAACACAAGCTGACCACAGGCAGGCTTGGCTGCCCTGCCAAGGGGTGGCTCCAGGTCTCCAGTGCTGGAAGTTTCTACCTGGTACCTCTCCTTGGCATGTCCGTGTCTGCAGGGGCCCTGGGGGGGGGGGTGTCTCAGCTCCAGCGGATGACAGGGGGACTTATCCATACAACTACACCCCTCCCCACCCCAGTCTCACCTGCCTGACTGAACAACACCCTCCAGTCGCCGGGGCGCTCAACTCTCACCCCAGGGCTGTCCTTTCTGTCACTCTCACACAAGCCGCCTCTCGAGAAATTCTGTCCGTGCCACCTTCTAAGAATAGCCGGGTCCAGCAGCTTATCACCACCTCCCTGTCCCGCTCAAAGCCACCGTCAGGTCTCCCGGGAGTATCACTGTGGCCTTCTAGCTGCTCTCCCCAGGGCCATCTCCTTCCCACCCCCAGTCTATCCCTGGCCCAGCTGCAGGGGTGTCCTGCTGAAACTCAAGGGGTTCACGTTCCTTTCCCCTCAGTTCCTTCCCCCGGCCCACACTCCCACGTGATGTGTCTGGCCTGCTCTTCTGCGCTCTCCTCCCCTGCCCACTGGCCACACTCGTCCCCTAGCCAGCCCTTGAATTCAACGACCATGCTCCTGCCTCAGGGCCTTTGCTGGTGCTGTGCCCTCAGCCTGGCATGCTCGTGGCTGTCCAGCCTAATGGGTTGTTTAAGCGCGTCATTGAGCTATAACTCATATTCCATAAAATGCTTCCATTTAAAGGGCACCAAACTGGGCCTCCCCGGTGGCGCAGCGGTTGAGCGCTGGGTTGCGAAGCTGCCCGCAGCCTCTGCGGCGCCGGTTTGATCCCCGGCTGCTCCCGGCCACCGGAGGAAGGTCCCACATGGCGCGCAGACCTCTCCTGGCGCCCGCTGCTCCCCTCAGCAGTGTACTTCGGTCCTTCTGCCTGTTCTGCTCCCCACTCTGGCTCTGGTGAATTCTCTCACCCTCCCGCGCTTCTGACTGTACCCAGTGCTTGCATAAATAAATAAATCCTTAATAAATAAATAAATAAAGGGCACCAAACCAATATTTTTTACTCTATTCATGTTGGTGTGGAACCCTTACTAGAAACAATTTTAGAGTATGTTCATCACCCCTTTGGCAGTCACCCCTGGGCAGCCATTCACACACTCAGTCTCTCTGCACTTGCCTGTTCTGGATAGTTCATGTAAATATTCAAGAATCATGCAAGATGTGGCCACGTCGATGTTGTGAGTGCTAGGTTGTACTCCACGATCTTGCTAGCCCATAACTGATGGTACAACTACTTATTTCAAGTGTATCAGGAAGGAAGTGTAAAAAGTATTTGGATGAGCATCAGTCACGAGGAGAAATTTGCATTCCCAGACTCCTAGTAACTTTATTCACAATGGCTCAAACTGGGGAGCAACCCGTGTCCACTGACAGATGAATGGATACGCCAAACGAGATAGGTACATGCGGTGGAATATTTCTTGGTCTTAAAAAAGAAATTCTGGCACATACTACAACATGGATGAAGCTGGAAGACATTATGCAAAGTAAATAAACTTGTCTCGAAAAAACAAATCCTGTGCGATGATCCGAGGCACCGAGTAGTCACAGACACAAAGCCAGGGGAAGAGCCTGGGGGGTTATTACTTAAGGGGGACAGTTTCAGTTTTATAAATGAAAAGCATCCCGGAGACGGATGTTGGGATGGTTGTCCATTTGGCATCTACTAAACACCATGGACTGTGTATTTTATATATTTTACCAGGACAGAAAAATTAGGGGAAAAGACTTTAGGCCAGGAATTGTGTGCTCTGAGTCCTAGACCTGGTTCTTCCTTTAAGTGTGTGGCCCCGGGCAAGATGGCAACCTCTTGGGGGTGCTCACAGGTCCATCCAAGCCATAAGCACCCTGGGACCGTGACTTCACGTAGAATAACCCAGGAGCAGGGCAGGCAGGTTCGTGGTTGATTTGGGCAAATGGATAAAGAATCTCGGAACCCTCAGTAGATTTGACAAGCCTTCAATGCTGAAGCAGCAGACCAGATACAGGCAGACCAGCGGGCAGGGAGGCTAGAAGGCTGCCAGCAACCAAGCCTCCCTGCCCCCGGGAATTCCAGGCTCTCTCCTCTCTTGAGGATCTTCCCCCTTCTCTACCCTGGTGTCTGTACTCACAGGTACGCGTGCTCGCTGGCTTCTCGGCCCGGTGGCCACAATGACAGGCACGCACGCCCCCTGCTTACGCTCCCAAGCGCTTTTTGCAATAACACGTGATCACATGTGGGCATCAAATCCTGGGAGGAAAGCAAGGCCGCAGGTGGCAGCTGGAGAGGCCAGTGGCGGGAGGGCGCGAAAGAACCTGAGAAACTCCATTTCCCCCCAGCACATCACCCTCCCTCTGTAGACCAGGAAGGCCTTGCAGGATCCTCCCAGGCTGGGCCTTGGCAAGGAGGGGCTTCCCAGCAGAGGCCCTGCGACGCCCGCTACTGCCTGCCCCCACGTCTCCCTGGTAGCTGCTCGGGATCAAGGGGAAGCCAGGGTCGGGAGCCTGGATTGGCTTCCCCCCGAGGCCCAGGTTCAAAGGCCAGCTTGGTCCTCACCAGCCACAGGCCTAACCATGAACCGCCGTCCTCCCCCGTCCAGTGGGATAAGCCCACGACACACCACAGGGCCGCTGAGAACCTCGCACGGCCGCCACGCCGGGCGCCCCACAGGCCACCTCCAGCCTCCTCGGGCAGAAGACTGTCCCGAACAAAGGTGGAAGGCTGGAGGAGAGGTGAGTTCAGAGGCTCAGGCCTTTCTTCCCAGCAGCCCCCGCTCAGGGCCAGGAGCCGCAGCCCCACCCCCTTTCGAGTCAGCCACGGCCGCCAGGGGCTGGGGACAGGCGCTGGGGACAGGCGCTGGCGCGGGGCGGCGAGGCAGGGCGACGGCTCGCTGCTCTCCCCGCTGGAACACAGCGGCCTCCTTGCCGGACCATCTATCTCAGTGGAAACCTTTGCCGAGATTTATCGTCTTGTTCCTGCTGGCGGCGGACTGTGGGAAGGTAAAAAATGTCCTTTTTGAGGCAATAAAACATAAAATGGAACCCAATTTCTCTCCAGGGTAAGAATCATTATGGTTGACAATGGCTGTAAAGTGTGCAGCAGTGAGGGTGGGGGCGGCTGCTAGGGACCTGGGTGGAGGAGGGGAAGGGGGTCACCTTGCAAGGGGGAGCAATAGTGGGGTCACCAAGGTGGGTCTGGAGGGAACCCAGGGCCCACGGTCACCCCCCAGCCCATCTGACGCCTGGTCTACACTCCAGGGCCTGTTCCTTGAGGAGCCCCCGTGGACTCCACACACTATCAGGTTCCCAGGCCGCGCAGGGAGCCCTAAGCAGACCACGCTGCTTACCCCACACTTCAGGGAGAGAAGAATAAACACGAGCTTGATTAAATTAAGCTGAATTGAGTGTTAAGGATTTTGGATCTTATCCAAGGGCGCCAGGAAGCCACGTCTGAAGAGAGTGTGTGTGGGTTTCCGTTTTTTTAGGGATAACTTATAAAGTGCCCAAGACTTAAGTGTGCAATTGAGTAAATGTTTTCACATGTGCACATCCATCTAATTACTAGGTATAAAACTCAAGGCACAGCTCACTGACGACACCCACAAAGTTTCCTCCCGCCCCTTCCTGGTAGATCCCCTGAGAAAACCACCTTTGGTTTGCTTTTCTGGAATGTCGCCTCCTTGGTCAGGCGCCTGCTTTGAGGTCTCACTTTTCTCAGTGCCCAGTCAGCTCCGTGCCGCTCGTCGTGTGGGGCCGGGTATTCTTTTCGCTGCGGTTTCTTACTCCGTTTTAGGAATAGGTCAATTTATTGACCGACGCCGCTGTCGATGGGCATCACAGTAGTTTCAAGTTTGGGGCTCTCTCCAGTCAAGCGGCAGTGAATATTCTCGACTCGCCTTCCTGTGGGGGCAGGGAAGAGTTTTGAGTAGAGGAAAGGCGTGTCAGGCTTAGACTGACTTGTTTCTCTTTTGTCAAGAGAAAAGTATTTAGTCAAACCTTATTCTGACTGTGTCTGTGAGAGTGTGTTGGAGGACAGCAGCATGTGACTCAGAAGACTGAGTAAAGCAGATTACCCATTCCAGCGGGGGTGGGCCGTATCCAATCAGGTGAGGGCTTGACCAGAACAAACAGGCTGACCTTCCTAAAAGCGGGGACATTGGTTCTTTCTTGCTGTGTTTCTCTGGAGAGCCCTATAAATGCTCTCACGTTTTATTTTGAAAGATTGCAAATTTATTGAAAAATCGGAATAGAGTGGTGGTACAATGATTGCATTTAAGATTCTTTTTTTTTTAATTAATTAATTATTTATTTATTTATTTTATACAAGCATTGGATACAGTCAGAACTGCGGGAGGGTGAGAGAATTCACCAGAGCCAGAGCGGGGAGCAGAGCAGGCAGAAGGACCGAAGTACACTGCTGAGGGGAGCAGCGGGCGGCAGGAGAGGTCTGCGCGCCATGTGGGACCCTCCTCTGGTGGCCGGGGAGCAGCCGGGAATCGAACCAGCGCTGCAGAGGCTGCAGGCAGCTTCGCAACCCAGCGCTCAACCTCTGCGCCACCAGGGAGGCCTGCATTTAAGATTCTTGTCTCTATGGGCCACCCTTTGGAAGCCCCCCCAACACCCCACCCCCAACTTTGTGCTTGGCCCCATGACTTGTTTTAACCAATGGGACAGCTGGAAGTCTGAGTTCCCTTTCTTTTTTTCTCCTGGACTCTCACCACTGCCACGAGAACCCAAGCTGGGGTTACGGTAGACCAGCCAGGCAGCAGCACCCCCAACCTGGCTGTGCACTGGCTGGGTCCGTAACCTTTGGGCATACGAGAAAGCATAGACAGCTATTGTTTTAAATTTGGGAATGGCTTGTTAACACGAACAACCCATACACGAATAATGGTGCATTTCTCCTTTACCTAGATTTACCACGATGAACGTTTTACCACATTTGCTTCATTGCTCTCTTTTCATACCTCTTTCCCCGAAACACTTGAAAGTTACTGACAACAAGCCGCTTCCCCCATATGCTGTGGCATCTGTCTCCTGAGAACAAAGCCATCCTCCTAAATGAGCCTGCTACCACGATCAACGGAGATATTTACTGGTGTGACACTAATATTATCTAATACAGAGTTCATATGCAAATTTCCCCAATGTGACATTTCCCCAATCGCCCAGAAATGTCCTTTGTAGCTCCTTTTATTTATTGTTTCAGATCCAGGCTTTAATTAGGACCATTCTAGGACTCTGCCTATTTGCACAACCCTGTCTGTGTCTGGAGGTGTCTGCAGGTCATGCCGCGGTGTCCAGCCATGAGGACCCGCCCAGGCAGCGTCCACAGGGCAGGCCGGCTTGGCGAAACTTCCTGCATCTGCATCTTGGGCTGCATCTGCAACACAGGCGTGCTCTCCACCACCTCATGGGGATCTTGTGGGCAGCATGTGAATTACACGCATGTAATTATACTGCAAGCGTGTGCGTACAACCGTGCCTTTTGTCAGACACAACCATTATTACTCTCTGCTGCTGTCCATCAAGGCCTTTCTTAGGTGGTTCCACTGTCGCTGGGGAAGCAGGGTTTAGATTCCTGCTGCGAGAATCCCCATGGAGCTTGAGGGAGGCTTCTGGGGAAAGAACACCGGGGAGGGAGGGAGGAAACCTCACCCCAGTCCTCGCTTCACCTCTGACTTGCTTTGGGCCCTTGGAGAGGTCACTCGCCCTCCAGTTCCAATTTCCCCCCACCCTCCTGCCCTCCCTCCTTTTCTTTTTAGAATTTTATTATTTGAAGGTTCCCCCTCTTGCTCCCGCACCCCATCAAGTTGGAGGCTTTAGAGGGTATAATACATGCTATTTCTATTCTCTTGTAATTACCCTAGAAAATTTAGCAGGCACGTTTAGGTTATAATTGTCATCTACGGTTTCTCTCTTTAAATCCCTCCTACACATTTCCAAGACCTTAAAATGCTTTCACTCTGGCTGCCCCCTAGTTTCATTCTCTTGTGTTGATTTGAGCCCTAGAAATGAAACATTTTAAACAGTCAATGTTTGTTTAAATTTACCCACAATTTACCATTTCTTGCATTTCAGTCCTTTCAGCTAGGATCATTTCCCTTTTTTTTTCCCCTGAAGTTTATTCTTAGAACTTACTTTATTGAGGGCCTTGGTTGTAAATCCTGACAGTTTTTGTTTGTCTGAAAATGTCTTTATTTTGCTCTCCTTGCAAGGGAGCTTCAGAGGTGCTAGAATTCTCAGGTGACAGTTGCCATGGCTCAGCTTTTTGAAGGTGTTATTCTATTGACTTTTGGCTTCCAGAATTTCTTTGAGAACTCTGCAATCAGCCCATTTGACATTCCTTTTTAGGTAATCTCTCTTTTATCTCTGACTGCTTTTAAGATTTTCTCTTTATCTGTGATATTCTGTAGTTTTTCTGTGGTGTGTTTGGTGGATCTCTTTTTTATTTATCCTGCTTGGAATTCATTGAGCTTTCAGAATCAGAGCACCGCAGTCTTTTGTAGTTCTGAAAAACTCTTAGCCACTTCCTCTTTGAATAGGACTCTGCATTATTCTTGCTAAGATCTCCTATAGGAACTCTGATTAGACCCATTAGATCTTATCTTATCCCCCATGTTTATTAATCCCTCTTTTACGTTTTCAATTTCTCTGTCTCTCCCTGATGCCTTCTGGGAAAGTTATTTATAGCTTTTCTCCATTTTACTAACTCTCTCCTCAGCTGTGTCTTGACTTTATTTCACTGTTAATTACTTTTCTAATCTCCATCATTATGCTTCTCATTTCTACATTTTAAAAATTCTTATTCAGGTCAGGCTGCTGATTTCTCACAATTCATTTTCCTTTTGACCTCTCCTTCTATAATTTTTATACTTATTTTATATTCTCTTCCTGGTAATCCCAGTGTCTACTGTCCTCCTGGGTCTGCTTCGTAGCTTTTGCTGCTGACTCTTGCTCACAGAGGCTTGTTTCCTGCGTGGTTGGACTCTTGGTTGCTGTGCACCCACCTCTCTTGGAAATTCTTTCCTGGAGGAATTCTCAGAGAGGGGGGTGGGTGTGTGGGTGGGTGTGTGGGGGTGTGTGTGTGTTCAGGCCACGTGAATAGAATTAATTCTGGCCCCAAGCCCGAATGAGGCCCAGCTGTGGTCAAGAATGCTCATGGAGGTTTCCATCCTGTTTCCCCTCCCACCTGAGAATAGGCCGATTTGTCTTGATTTATGTTAGGAGGCTCCAAGCTGTGCCGCTGGCAGATTTGACCTCCTACTTTGCTCAGGCTCAGACTTTGTGTCCTGCCTCCAAACAAAACGTAGCAAAGGCCAACTTTTGGGTCGACCAGCTGCCCTGGGAGAGGCTGGCTTTGATGCTGCTAACCTACTTATTCTCTGCAGTTACATTTGTTGTCCTTTCTGACTTCTGAAGGTCACTTTCCCACAAGCCTATCTGTGCATTAAAAAATGATTTAAAATAGTTGATCCAGAAATTTTAAGTGTCTTGAATTGGAAAGCTACCTTGAGAATCGAAGTCAACCATATGGACCACTTCTATTTACTCTTCATTCGCTCACTTATTCATGCAACAAACATTTCCTTAAGCACCAACCAAGGGCCAAGTCTTGCGTTAGGGGAAGGGGATGCAGGATTGGCAAGACAAATTCCTGCTCTTTGGAGCTCACCATGAAGTAAAGGCCCTCCAAAAGTGACTGGATGGTGTTTGGAGAAATAATGCCAATCACACAAATAACAACTGTTGCTATTTATTGAGCTCCTCTGCTGGCCAGGCAAGGTGCCTAGTAGCCCACTTGTATCATATCATGGGCTGCTCTTGCCAACCCTGGAAGGGAGACAGTATTATTAACTCACTGATAGGGGAAACTGAGGCACAGAGGCTCAGTAACTTGCCTGAGGTCACACAGTCGTAAGATAGTAGAACCATAATTGGAAACTCACTTGTCTGACTTAGGAACGGGGTGCCTGTCCTCTGCACTAAGGGGTGGTTGCCCCAGCATTCTACCTTCCTGCCTTGAGGACACCCCTCTCCGCAATCCTTACATCCTCCTCCAAACTCCCAGCTCTTCCTAGCCCTGCCATGGAATCTGGGCCAGATCCATGCTGGGGCATGACTCCCTCCCAGCCTATCCTTAGAAAGCCCTCCTCCCTGCCAAGAAGCAGCTCTATAAAAACGATACGGTGGTAGGGCAGGCCTCATTAATATTCTTTCCTTCTGTCACTTTGGCAGGGACACTGGATTACAGGAGAGGAGGGGTGTGCCCCTAACACTAGGTGGGGTCTTGTGGCATCATTCGTGAGGGTGGGTTGAGCCCAGTGGAGGGGTCAGGCTGGGTGGAGGAGAGATTGGGTCTCAGGATGGACCCCAAAGGGTGGAGAAGACGTGTTGGGATTCAGGGAGTGAGGTCACTGGATTCCTCTGATGATGAATTCAGCAGATTTTCCTTTTCAGGAGCACATGGCAAGTTTATGAAGGAAAAGAGGAAAGAAAACTAGACCCCGGCGCAGCCACAGGTGGGCAGCCTTCCAGGACTGGGTCTGTGTGGGTCGGGGCAGGGAGTGGCCTTACCTGCATCCCTCTTTGATGAAATTACTGTGGAATTTATTGCTTTGGGGCCTGATGGGGTTCATTTTATATAACTGATAATCCTTTCTGCCCCCTCCTCATATTCCTGGAAACTTCTATAACCGGTTTAATGATCGGTTAATCACCCCTAACTCACCTCTGGTTTTTAACCTCATGAGAACTTCCATCCTAAATTTTCTTTTTTTTTTAAAGATTAATTTACTTTTATACAAGAGCTGGGGTACAGGCCAGATGTGCAGGAGGGTGAGAGGATTCACCAGAGTCAGAGTGGGGAGCAGGCAGACTGACAGAAATACACTGCTGAGAAAAGCAGCGGGCAAGACAGGAGAGGTCTGCCGCGCCATGTGGGATTCTTGCTGCCTGATAGGGATCGAGCCCGCACTGCAGAGGCTGCGGACAGCTTAGAGCATGGCGTTCAACCCTCTGCGCCACCAGGGAGGCCCTAAATTTTCTTTTTTTAAAAAAAAATATTAGTTTTATTTATTTATGCATACAAGAAATGAGGTGTAGGTCAGAGGTGGGGGGGATGAGAGGATTCACCAGAGACAGAGTGGGGAGCAGAACTGGCAGATCCACTGAAATACACTGCTGAGGGGAGCAGCGGGGAGACAGGAGAGGTCTGCTGCACCATGTGGGTAGCTCCCTGGCCGGGGATCAAACTCATGCTGCAGTGGCTGGTGACAGCTTGATAGCACTGAGACTTTAACCCCTGAGCCACCAAGGAGGCCCCTAAATTTTCTATTCTAAGCTTCCATCAAGGGACTGGGTGCCTACCCCAGAGCTGCAAACCAGGGCCACCTCCCTGCTGGGCCTGACTCCTTTGGGCCTCCAGGGCTCGGTGGGGGCTGCTCACCCAGCCCGGCCACCTCCGTGTGGTGCACATAGACGCATGTCCGAGTGTACAGCACAGCTGGGTGCTCCCTGCGGGAAGGCCCGGTGGTCAGTGTCAGCCCTGGGCCCCAGCACACTGGCTGATTCTGACTCTCAACTATAAATACCTGCTGAGTAGATCACGGCTGCGTGTGTTTAACATTTTTTACAAAATTATATGTGCTGTGTCTGAAAATAGGCTCCCGGTGTGATTCAAGCACTAAAGAAACGTATAAGGGAGTAAACGTGAAATTCTCTCCTTTATGCAGCCCCTTCTCACCCCCTCACCAAAGTGGGCCCTGAGCAACTGGGTGTGTCATTGCCACATGGGTTTCCAGAGAAAGCATGAATCTGGACTCTTCTGCAGACAACTGGCATACAGCCCTGTGTGTGTGTGTTTGTGTGTGTGTGCATGTGTGTGTGTGCGTGTGTGTGTGTTTGCATGTGCCAACCACACACCAGGGCCCTCCCTAACCCCATCTATGTTTGGCACCCACAGGTCTTAAAGAGTCATCTCCTCATTCTCCCGGACCACTTTTGCTGGGTCACACTGTCCCTCAACCCCCTCCCCCACCTCCCCGGCTCTGCTGCAGAGGAGCAGATGCTGCCCCATCCCCAGCACACACCTCTGCCTAGGGAACAGGGCTGGGGCTGGGAGGATGCAGAGGAAGGAAGGACTCCTAGGAGGGGGTCCCCGCGGGAGGGGGAGGGAAATCCGAAGACCCAAGAGAGTCTGTGTTTTCAGCAGATGGCTCTTCCCTGAGCTCCCTCCTCCTCCTCCTCAGCTCTCCCACCTCCCACCCCAACAGGGCCCCAGCCTAGCCTCTCCTGCTCTGATCTGGAACCCTGCAAGGAGGTCTCGCCTTGCTCTGAAGGCTTGTCATGTCTGCGTTTAATGAAGTTTAATTATCTTCCAAGATTCAATGAATAATTATAAATCTTTTCAAGATGCAATCACACGGGTTCATGCTTCATTAACGGTGGAAAATCAATTGTAATTCGCGTAATTCCTCTCTTCTGGAGATCAGTCTGTTTGTACACGCGCTGCCCCCCCCACCCCCGCCTCTCACCCCACTTTGTCTCTCCCAAGAAGTACACTGGATGCCTGGCTTTTTCCTTCAGAATTGATGAGCCATTGAGGGTGAGCTCTGGGGAGAGGAGAGCAAGAGCCAGGTGGAAGAAGAGGGGCGGGGAGGGAGAGCAAGATGGCCCCAGTGGGGTGCAGGCTGTGCAGAGCAGGGGGAGGTGGGCGAGGGGAGGGAGGGGGGCAGGGCTGGGAGAGGGGAGAGGAGGAGGGGAAGACAGGGGAGCAAAGACGATGGGAGGAGAGAGGAATCTCTTCCAGGCCACAGAGACCAGAGTATTTCTTAACATTTTTAGGGGGGGTCACAGAGCCCCTTGAGAGTGTGGTAAACACTGCTGATAAGCCCTGGAAAATGCACCAGAATCTCTTGCGACAATTCAGGGTGTTAGTCCTGAGACCACCCTGGCTTGGGTCCCAGATTACTCAGAAAGGACAAGCAAGGCTGCTCCCTGGTGACTTGGGGCCTTTGTCCCCCCATGTTTGTCTTTAGAAATCCAGAGATCTGCTGGGAGCCGGGCGCGAGCTGAAGTTCGGCTCCCAGAGGAGCCCTGACCTGGACTGGCCCGGCCCCGAAAGCCTCATAGCTGAGTCCTCTGCGGACAGCAAGGGCACTGCCCAGCACAGCCTCCCGGCAGCCAGGACAGTGTCTTGCTCGTGAAGGTGCTGGGAAGGTGCCTACATTTATACAGCAGAGCAGAGGGGGGTCCTCTCAGGGCCTTTGGGGACCAAAAGGACACAGGAGAGTCCCCACCCAGTCAGCAAAGGGGGGCTTTTGTCAGATGTCTGGGTTCTTCAAAGTGGACAGGGGTGAGGACCCCAGGATCCCCAGATCCCCATGGCAGGCCTACTTTCCCTCTAAGCAGTGCCTCCTGGTGGAACTTTCTGGAATGATGGACAGTTCTGGGAACGATGATGGAAAGCAACACCGTTCAATGCAGTAGCCACCAGCCAAATGTGGTTGTTTGCATTTAAGTGAATAGACATGGAAGAGAATGAACTGTTCATTTTCTCAGCGGTATTAGCCATGTTCCAGGGGCTCGGCCACCACACAGGGCTGGTAGCTAGGTGCTGTAGATAGATGTTGCTATGGCTACAAACAGATCCAGGTCGATTCCATCATCACAGCAAGTTGACAGGTCCAGGACCCTCCCAGCTTCCAGCACCCCATCAAACACTGCAGGCTACCCCTGTGTTCGGCATCTCTGTGTAAGTGTCCTAGTGCTGCCGTAACAAATGACCACAAACTTAGTGGCTTCAAACCACACACAGTTCTCATAGTTCAGGACGTCAGAAATCCCTTGTGGATCTAAGCTGGACTAATGTCAAGGTGTTGTTAGGGTGATGGACCTCACTGGAGGGGCTGGGCCAGAGGGAGAGTCTATCTTCTTGCCTTTTCCAGCTTCCTTAGGCTGCTTGCACTCCTTTGCTTGTGGCCTCTTCCTCCGTCTCTGAAGCCAGCAAACAGCGTCTCTCCCTTGGCAAGAGCTGGGCAGGTTCTTCCCTTTTAAGGGCCCATGGGATAACATCGGGTCACCCAGACCACCCAGGGTAATTTCCCCATCAAGGGCCTTAACTTAATCTCTCTGCAAAGATCCTTTTCCCACACAAAGCAATATGGTCATGGTTTCCAAGAAGTAGGTCCTGAACATCTTTTGGAAGCCATTTTATCTCAGGCCCCAAACTTCTTTTCCAGATGGGGAGATGGGGACCCCGAGAGAGAAGAGGGGACTTCTCCAAGGTGACAGTGTATAAGGGTACTGGGGTGTCATCCAGATCCCCTCTTCCTGAGCTTGTACCTTCTCCCAGGTGCTGGGATTATGAGCTGCTGCCAGCTTATGGCTGTGCCCCTCGGGGCTCATTGCCATTGGCCACATGGAACTGCTTTGGTGAGTTACACATCACCTACCCCATTCCCTGTCAGTGCTTCTGGATGTGGAGATACAGAAGCCTGGGCCCCTGCTCCACTTGGACCTACTCTAGGGACCAGCCCAGGTCCAGAAGCCCCCACTGGTCAGTTCAGGTCTCAGGGGCTACTGCATCATGGGTCAGTTTCCCCCTCTCTCTAGTCCGGCCATCCTCACTGGCCTGCAAGTTCATCTCCCAAGAGACACTGTCACTGTTTGCAGCAGTCCCTGGCGCTTCCAGGTCCTTACTCCGTCCATCATACCCTTTCAGATCTGGCCCTGCTGACCCCTTCGCCTTTGGACAAGTCCTCTTTACTCTTTTAGATTCGGTGCAAACGACATTTCTTCCTGGAAACCTTCTCAGATCTCTCTCTCCATAGGTCTCCAGAAGGAGCTCCTTCTCTGAGGCCCCCTGCTTGCTGCACCCCTCACCTTTGTAGTCCCCACCATGGTCTGCAGAGGGCCCTGATCCTGGGTGTTCTGTCTCATCTCTTTCCACAGCTTCAACACAGCATCTTGCCCAGAGGAATATTTGTTACTGTGTCCTCAGCTGACCCTCCGAGGCGTGTTCTTTCATCCCCCATCACAGAGGAGCAAAGTGAGTTTGAGAAGGGAGTGGGCCCCGGGCACCAGGCCCCATCCCGGAGACTTACTTTCCCTAAATGCCAAGAGACCAGGAGTAGGGGGTGCAACTGCCGACGGCTTCTTGGATATCTCAGTTACATGAACAGGAGCCGCGACTCTTGCCTGATGCATGACTCCTCTTGCACACATAAGTTTCTGGTGATCAATCGGCACGTCATTAGCCCACGCAGTCGTTATCTTAACTCCAAATGAAATGCAACTGTAATTGGTTTCCTTGGGGTGGTGGGCAAGGCCTGAAGGGCTGCCCAGTGCCCTGGAGGGAGGCTGGACTTGTTCACCCACAAAGCGCTGGTTGTGGGCAGGTCCCAGACTCCAAGTTGGGGGCTTGCAGGGTGGGGGTTAAAGGTTCTGATTTGCTGCTGGGTTGGGCAGAGGTGAGGCTGTGAGTCCTCTTGTAGCCAAGGATTCACCCCCTCTGCAAGGCTCATGGAGACCCCCAGACGGCTCATGGGGAGGCACTAAGGGACCACGGGGTTTGGGATTACCCAGTACACCCTCTTGACTTACCAGCTACACCCCTGGAGTCTTACTTTGAACGACGGCAGTGAGAGTTGAGACCTGCTGCACCACCCTGAGAGAGGTTGTGAGCATGATGAACGACGTGCTAAGAATACCCCCTTCAGAGCGGAAGCCGAACAAATAGACATGTGACGTCATGATGACAATATTTATCACCTTTGTTAAGTGCTGTCAGGGGCCTTGTTCTCTTTGCATCCACTGTTCTGTTCCTCACTCACTATAAAGTAAGTGCTGGTACCCCCGTTTTATAGAAGAGAAGACTGAGGCACAGAGAACCGAAGTATTTCACCCAGGGTCACACAGCTAGGGAGCAGTGGACCAGGATTAAAATCCAGGTCTGAGCCTGTCTACACAGCCAGTGCCTGTACGTAAACTTCACTGCCCTGCCGATGCTACACCGCCTGCTGCAAGGACGCGCCTGGAGTTCCCTCCTAAATGATCCTGCTTTCCCTCTTATTCCCTGACACTCGCCAGGCTGAGCCATCTTTGCAGGTTTGTTGACTGCCCCTAGGAAGAGGCGTGACCCTCTCTGCCCTGGAGCCTGGTGGGCTGGACTCGCTGGGGCCGCATATAGGCCGGTGGGGGGCTGGATGTCAGTCATCTTATTAGAGGAACCTAATTTGCACCCAGACCCTGACCTGCAGGGGAGTGTGGAAAATAGCTTTTGTGTGGCTTCTGCAGTCCCGGAACCCTCGCTTTGGGTTGGTCATGCCAAGGGACAAAGACCCTCTCCCCTCCCCAGTACGAGCCCTTTGTTATTAAGTTCAATCCTGGCTGGCTTCCCCACCCCCTCCATAGCTGTGTGACACTGGCCAAGTCACCTAACCTCTCTGACCTTATTATCCTCATCCATGAAAAGACGGTAATACTTTGCTGGAAGTTGGTGTGAGGGTTACAAGCAATTTGGAAATGCAAAGCACCTGCAGCACTGGCCTAGTGCCAGCACACACCTCAGCTCCCTCCTGGAGCCGCCCAGCAACCACTGTTACCTCTTCTACACTCTGTCCCCCTTCCAGTGGGTGCCCCAAGGAGTTAGCCAGAATGAGCACCCAACTCTCATTGGAGCTGAGTTATTAAATGTCCCCAAAATGCTAGCTGTGGGTTGATCAAAATCTCTCTGACCCAAACACCTCCCTCCAGGTGGCTCAATAGGACAGGGGAGAGTGAGAGAATTTGGTGAATTTTTTTGGAGGGTAAAAAGTCAGAACTCCCCAGGGGTTCCTTGACATGGGCTAGGTCCCTGGGGAGGAGGTCCGTGACTCTGATTGACTTAGCAGGTTGTCAAATAGGAAAAATGCAGTTGTTTGCTAAGAATACAACCAAAGGAACTATTATCGGACAGGGAGAGGGGAGAACCACATGCTCCTTCCTTTCTAGCTGGCCAGAGTTTTCCTTGTTCTTTAGGGTCACCTGAGGGGTTGCTTCCTACAGGAAGCCCTCCTTGGTTGCCCAAGCTCATCTTGGGTTTTTCACTGGTTTCCCCAAACTAGCACTAACTGCTTGCCACCCTCACGTGCAGTTCAGTTGCAAGTACAATCAAGCAACGTGTCATTAAGAATCATTGAAACATCAGCCCCTGAGAGTAATTTCCTTTTTTTTTTTAAAAAAAAGCTCAAACAGTAGATTTAATGTCATCTCACTAATGAGGTCTCTGTCACTCATCCCATGGGCAGGAGCATTATATCGGGAACAACACGGCCCTTGAGAGCCATCTCCTCTGTGGCAGCCTGAGGGTCATGAACGGTCAGGGCAATTGTGAGTGATCACGGGGTGTGTGCATTGCGATTTTATAGCTACATCCATTTCCCTTTACATGCTGGATTTTATTACACTCTGGATGAGCTCGGATGGGGGAATTATTGAGCTGCTTATAATGAGGATAAAACCCCTCTGGATCACTCCCCCACGTCCCAGATACGACATTCTGAACTCTGCGCACACCATTATCTTTTTAATCCTCCCATAAGCCGGCAGAGTAGGTTTTTCTCCTCATTTTGGAGAGGAAAACTGAAGCTCAGAGAAGTTGAGGATGTGCTGAAGGTCACACAGCGGCGAGGTGGTGGAGCGAGGCTGGGAACTCAGGTATGTGAGTTCAGAGCTGGATTTCCTTTTCCTCTCTGATGACATCTCCCCTCACTTCCTCCTTGTTTGCGCCACACCCGCTTCCTTGCTATTCTTCAAACAACCTAGGCATGTTCTTGCCCCAGGGCCTTTGCACTTGCTGTGCCTGCTGCTTGCTATTGTCTTTCCAGAAGTCCACAAGGCCCCCTCCCTCCCTTCCTTCAGTTTTGTGCTGTGTTCTTCTTGCAAGGTGCACACTGAAGCCCCTTGTGTCCACCCATCCACTGCTTTGGTGGAGCAAGGGGCCAGGATGGCTCTTGAGACTATCAGAAGACAGGCCAAGGGGGCGAAACCCAGTGGCCCCTGGGACCCTGCTTCTTCCCCAACCCCTGCTTCTTCCCCAACCCCTGCCAAATCCACCTGGAGCTGGTCCCACCCCTCCCCCACTCAAGCCCCACACTCCAGCCGTTCTCCCTTCTCTTCTGCGTCATCTATTTCCCCTGTATCGGGTCGTCCCCAACACGATAAAGCGTGCTATTATTTCTTCCATCTTAAGAATCTTCTCTAAGCCATGCTTTTCTCTTCCTTGCCACGCTATTTCTCTTTCCCATTACAGCAAAGCTCCGTGAAAGAGTCATCTTGCCATCTCCAATTCCTTTCCTCCCGGTTCCTCTTGAATTCACCCAATCTGGCTCTCATCTCCACTGTCCCATCGAGACTATTCTTGTCAAGGTCACCAGTGACTGTTCGTTGATAGTTCAGCAGCCAGTTCTTGGCACTTCCCACCTGACTTACCAGCTGCCTCTGACCTGTCATTCCCTCCTTTTTTGGCTTCCAGAACCTCTGTCTTCTGGGTCTCCTGCAGACCTCTGGTAGGTCCGAGCTCTTGGCCTTCTTTGCAGATGCCTCCTCAACCACCTGATCTCTAAGCATGTGAGAATCCAGACACACCCTCCCTTTAGGTTCCCATCCAAGCTCATCACTGCAAGCACCACAGAAATGGCCATGATCCCCAATGTCTGTTTCAGTCCCCAAACTCCAGATTCCCACGTCCTGCTGTTCACACACCCTCTTCACTTGGAGGACAAGAGACATCGCTCAAGGCAACACACGCCAAGCTGCTCATCCCCCCAAACTTACCCCCCCATCTCCATCCCAGACCAACAGTTTTGAAGTCATGCATGACCCATCTCTTCCCCTCACCCCTCACGCCCAACCCGTCAGCAAATCTACTACGCTCTAACATCAGGGCCCCCCACTTCCTAGTTCCAGGGTTACCACCTACCTGCCTTCTTTCTCCTAGTTTATTGCAATAGATTCCTCTCTGCTTCAGCCCTTACCCCACTATCCTCTGTATTTCCCGTCCAACAGCCAGAAGGATCTTGTTAAAACATAAATTGTGTGACTTCCCAAGTGGACCTTGAAAAGACCCTCCACTGGCTTCTCTCCTCACTATCACCCGAGCACTTTACACGCTCCGGATTCCCCTCTCCTCTCTGACCACATCTCCCCGCAGTTTTCCCTTGTTTGCCTCACACCTGTTTCCTTACTATTTTTCAAACAACCTAGATACATTCCTGCCCCAGGACCTTTGGACTTGCTGTTCCTGCTGGATTTGGTAACTTTTGAGTGCTTTTGTGGTGCTGTGGATGGAAATTTCAGCCCAAGCTACTGGTGCCAGTTCATTTCAGAATAAGAAAAGCATTTTATTCACCCACCTGTGTCTCAGCCTCACCACAACATGGCCAGAGGCCTGTGAGCAGAGTGACCGATGTCCTGGTGTGCCTGGAACCTTCGGCCCTGGGAAAACCAGCCCAAGTTGATCCACTTCTTTTCAAGGGCTTGTTCATATCCCCAGAAATGCTTTGGGGCTGATTCACCCTCCTGCTTATTTTTTTTTTTTTTTAAGATTTATATATTTATGCATACAAGAGCTGGGGTACAGGCCAGAGATGTGGGGGCGGGGTGAGAGGATTCACTAGAGACAGAGTGGGGAACAGAACAGGCAGACTGAAACACACTGCTGAGGGAACCTGGGGGTGAGCCAGGTAGAGGTCTGCTTCGTCATGTGGGCAGCCCCCTGGCCAGCCAGGGGGATCAAACTCATGCTGCAGAGGCTGCGGATTGCTTCACAGTGCAGTGCTTAACCCCTTGCGCCACCAGGGAGGCCCCCATCCTCCTGCTTTTAATCAGCTGACTTGCCAAGGGTTCCAAGCCGGCTTTGGTTGAGACAAATGGGTTTTTCCTAAACAGGACTGTGTGGTCCAAGATTAGTAGTTGGGAGGGCTCTTCAAGGTAAGTCTAGAGCCAGGCCTTAGTGGGGTTTCTTTGTGGCTTCAATAATAGCCTCCCCTTCACCCCTCACCCTGCACCCCTGCCAGAGGGCTTCAGAGTAGATTGCTCCATGGCCTGGACTCCCCATCAGGAGCCAGCAAGGCCGTGGCTATGCGACAGACTTTGAACATGCATGGCCTCTGATCCTCGTAACAACTTATCTCCACTTCAGAGTCAGGGCAACTGAGGCTCTGGGCTGGAAGAAATGCCCTGCTTGTCCCCCACTCCAGGGTTGCTATGGGGGTGGGGTGGGGCAGGGGCGTGAGGGAGGGTTCCCTGGGGCTGGTGGAGATTTACCTCCCAGGGGGAACAAGGTAAGGTTTATCCAGGCCTTTGGCCCTCATTTCCCGCACCTATGTCCAAGACCTGGCCTCAGACCCTTTGTCTTGGTGACCCGGTTCCCGAGGCCCCAACTTGCAGAGACCCAAATTGGGGGCAGAATTAAATCAATGTATTTCTCATACGTCAGCATCCAGGTCCCTGGCCCTGGGTTTCCGTCTGACTGCAGCAGAGTTGATCCATTAGTGCACTTACCTGAACGGGCTTTTATAGGCCTCTCTGAGAAACACTCTGTGCTCACAGTGAATGGCCGCCCCCTGCTCAGAAGGGGTGGAGGAAGGAAACTTGGACCCGCAGCCTGGCAGGGGGCGGGGGCTGACTGGGAACACAGGTGTGCAGCCCGACTGCATGTGGAGTTTCTCCAGCCCCCACCCCCCCACATGCCAGAGGATGCAGCCAGGAGCAAATGGGAGTGCTCCACCCCCACACTCACCCCAGGCAGACAGCAGAGCTTTGTGAGCTGGGAGGGGCATTAAGAGTCCACCCCACCCCCCACACCTAATCCTGTTTTCCTGACTCTCCTGGGACTCAAGCTCTTCCAGCTTTTCAAATCCCAGCTCCCTCGTCCTCCTCAGGAAGCCCTCCCTGACTGCCCCAGCTCACGCCACTCCCTTCCGATGTTCCTACCTTGAGGAGAGATGGATGCGGGTGGGGACAAGGTCTTTAGCCCCAGAAGCAACAGCTCCCGATCTCTAACAAATTAGAGCATCAAAGACTGTCCTTGATGAAAGGAAAAACGGAAGGTCAGAGAGGGGCAGTCATCTGCCCAAGGTCACACAGCACACCAGTGGCAGAACCAGGACAAATAGGCTTCTCTCGAGTGTCCTTTCCTCTCGTTTGAAGAATTCCCAACAGTTATTGTGGCGACATTTGTTGTGCGCCTGTCTAGCCTGTTAAAAGCTCTTTGAGAAAGAAGCCAGAGCGGCCCCATCTCGTATGGCTGCTGTCTGAGGCCCCTGAGGGTGCCTGACCCACCCCGGGAAGACAGCCAGTCCCCCCCAGTTTCCTCACGCGCATTCCCTGTGCTTGAGATCCACACACAACTGGATGGGCCTTACTAGAACAAAGCCGTCCGGGCCGACACCTGGCGTCACGGTCTCGCCCGGGGGAGACCACACGTCAAAAGCTGGTGTGAGAGGATCCCAGTGGGCATCCTGCCTCGGGCCCCTCCCGCGCCCAGAACCCCTGCCTGGAAGTTGCCTTAATAACTTTAAACGTGATGAATGGATGTGCCTGCTTTGTTCTCTGGACTCAAATCACCCTCTCAATTTGGGGGTATCATTCATTTCCGCAGCCGCACAATTACCCTCCCTCCCAGCTTGCAAATGCGCTGAGCCCTCGAAAGCCCACAGAACCTAAGATCCTTCAACTCAGGATGAAGTCTCCCTGCCCTTCCCCACTGCAGGGATCAAGTTCATGGGGGGCCTGGACAGGAGTCAGGGGGCTGCACACCCGGCCCCCAAACGGCAATTTTCAGGAGAGAACCTACAGGTTTGATCAGATTCTCAAAAGGGTTTAAATTCCCTCAGACTCGGGCTCTCTGTGCTGTGGATCTTAGCTGATGGTTACTGATGAGGATGGGGTGCAGAGGAGCTTAGTGGCGTCAGGAGGCGTGTGTGCGTGCAGGCGTGCGCGTGTGTAAGCGTGAACCGGGAAGGCGGTGGGTGCAGCTGGTGCCCACGCTCTCCATTTTCCTGGTCTACCCCTGACATCCCGCTGCCCTGCTCTCCCACGTCAGCGGCCTCTGGCCGGCACGGGCCCCAGCGGGCACACGCGTGTGCTGCACACACAGCAGGCCGGACTCTCCGCCCGTGCGCACGCCATGTTCCATTTCTCTTCTGCCCATCCGCCAGCCTCCCCAGGGCCCGATCTCCACGGTTGTTTTATGGAAGGTGTCAGCTCCCCGCTCCACTCTCTGGCCTGATGTAGTTATTAGGAACAGCTACAAGAAGAGACACAACCCCCGGCGAGGAGGGGGGGGGGCAGGGTCCCCGAGGCAGCTGCTGAGAACGTGTAATCCCTCATTCCCGGTGTCGCTGAAACAAAGGCTCGGCTCCTGCCATCACTTCCTATTTAGAACTGCATAATAATTAGGATGCGTATTTGGAAACAATTAAAAATAAGCTGCCAGCATGTGGCTAATTTTGCTCCGGGCTGTGAGGATAATATTAATCCAGGAGAAGGTGAGGCGGGGGAGCCTGTGGACGGCGCCCAGACCCCGCTGGCTCCTGGCCGGGCTGCGGGTGTTTATGCAGAGCCCCCAGCTGCTCGTAGGCCTGGGGGAGGTGGGGATGGTGTGGTCCGGCAGCCGAGGGCCCTGGTGGTCGGTGCACTGGCCTGGAGGACTCCCCTCTTCTGGGCCTGTGAGCCCAGGGGCGCTTGCCGGGCCCTCTGTGCCTGGAGAAGACGCCCTGTCCCTACTGAGCTGGCGCCCCTGCTTCTGAACTCCCCAGGGCTCCCGCTGCTCCGTGTTTTCCTTCACCTCAGGGTGTCCCTGCCTTCCTGTTCGCACCCTCATCCCCTGTGTGTCTTTGTGCAGGCGTCACCCTCTCAGAGGGGATCCCCGAGCCGGGCCACCCCACTTAAGCTCTGTTGTGCCTTCTTTTCCAGCGTTATTCCCCCCACAGCACAAAACCTTTGCTTACTTACCTGTTTATTTTCTGTCCTCACACCCCTCCCGCCGCCTGGGAGAAGGAGACTCCACGAGGGCAGGGACTTTGCTTTATTCACCCACAAATCCTCACGTCTGAAACAATACCTCCCAGCAGGTACTCCATGGCCTTTCGTGGAAAGCGTGTACTGGGCTGGGGGCCCCATGGGGGCAGAGTGAGCTGGTGCCCTGTGCCCTTGGGGCTTCCCATCTGGCCTGGAGGGGCCCCCACTGCCCAGGAAGGAGTGGACTCACGCTGGCCCAGGGCAAAGATGGGCTTTCTCTTCTTTCACAGAGCCGTGGGGTTCAGAGGCGGAGACATGACGCAGGTGATCCCCACGGAGCGCCTCCTCAGTGCTCAGTGATTTGCTGGACCAGTGAATGACAGTACAGTGGCCCAGTCAAGGGGAGAGTTGAGAGTGGCCCAGGGTGAAGTCTGGTCTGGACAGCAGTGTGTCCTGGTGGAGGGTCCTGGGGTCCCTGGTGTGGGATGAGGTGTGGGAAGCACACAGGGACTATGTCCACGTGCCTCAGCAGCAGCCCCCCACCCCTGCCAGAATAAACCAATGTTGTCCCCATGGGGTGGGGACCGGGCCACTGACCAGTCCAGATCTTCAGGTTTTACTGACCCCTGAACCAGTCACCTGGGTCACTGGGCTGTGCCCTCTGCACTGCCAGCAGGCATCATCTGTCCCTGCCAGGAGGGCTCTCTCGACTGAGGGACTCGCCCGTGCAGGGGATAATGCTCTTTGAACAAGTGCCAGGCTGAGCCAGGAGCAGCAGATGAAGGGCATGTCATTCATGGAGCGCTCAAACTCTCACCAGGAATCACAGACCACCGCATCATCTGTCACCCCCTCCGCCACCTGCAGTCCAGCCCGGCCCTGCTGTGGGCTCCCAACCGCCTCCGCTCCCCAGGGCTCTTCCCCAGCAGCTCAGGAAGGCAGGCCTTGGAGTCCAGCCTCCTGGGGAGTGGAGAGCAGATGGCTGGGGCCTGGCGACGGTGCTCCCTGCAGATGCCTGTGGAGGGCACCTCCTCCACCCTCCTGGGCCACACCCAGCCCTGGCGCCCTGGAGGCTAAGGCCCGTCCATTCTTTTGAAGCTCCTGGGCCCAGAGGTCCAGAGCCAGATCAGGCTGGACAGGGGATCCTGGCAAAGCTTTTCACAGAAGCCTCCGGCTCAAAGTCTGGCTCACAAACAAGGCCCCGCACGCCCCTGGCTCCCCGCAGCAGGTGGTCTTCCAGGCATCGAATGCGGCTTCCCCTCCACCATCGCCTGTCTGTCCTGCCCTAAGGCGGGCCTGACTCTGTCTCTACTGCCAGGATGTGAAGGACAAGCTGCCTGCCCGCCTGCTGCAGCCTGGCAGACTCGTCAAAGGCCATAATTGTCGGGAGAAATTTGCCAGCGGAGTGAAATAAAGAGCCTTGAAGGTATAAAGAGTTGGAGCTGCCCATAAGAAGCTGTTTTAGAGAGACTTTTGATGCTCTGGATCGGAATGAGAGCACAAGGTTTTTTTCTCTTTTTTTGTCATCTGAGCCAAAGTCTTTAGACCCCAAGAAGGCCAGTTTGGGTACAAGAGAGATCAATGGTGGGAACAGGTGGGGGCAGGGGCCCTGGCTGCCCAAGGTCCCCGTGTGTTCTTGGGCTGCCTCTGAAAACCCCCACAGGTCATTCTACTGCACAGGAGCTCCTGGCCCCCGGCCGCCTGGCCTGTGTCTACCCCAACCACCCAGTCCAAGAACCAGGGGGCTGGGCCAGGCGGGCCCAGGGATCCCCGCCTTCTATCCAGCAGAGCATACAGGAGATAAATGTCTTCTTCACCGTGCCCTGTAGTTTTCGCTCTTTCCCACCCTGCAAACCCCTCTGTTCATTTAATTCCGTTTACACGACATGTTCATGGCAGGCTATAGAGAAAAGAGATCAGCCCATAAATCCTTTCACCACGTGTTGTGAGCTGTGGTTTTCTGGTCTTTTCTCCTTCCACGTGTGCAAACATGGCTTCCTACTGTGCAAGTCTCTTCATGAGCAACTTTCCCCAGTGCCCACTGCATACGACGAGCGCGCTCTGTGAAGCCTCTGATTCAGATCCAGCTGGTCCAGGGGCCCCAGTTACATCAGCTGCACTTTCCTGACACCGGTGGAGGGCGTTCAGTGTGACAAGTGATGCTGAGCCCCCGACGAGCATCCCTGACCTTATCCTTCATAATCCAAACAGATCGTCACGCCCTGGAAAATGGTCTTATGTAGACGGGCAGGACACATTACTTACTTAACCTGCCTGTGATCTGTGAAAGCGTGTGCCGACCCCTCGTAATCAACTGGGGGTCCCCTAGGACGTGTGGCTGCCTTGGGTGGGTGGATTCCCAGTGAGCGTTCCCGGTCTGTGTGTTGGGTTCGGGAAGGATGGGTTTGGATCTGTAGCGTGTCGCCCATGTAGACTGAGCCACTTGAGATGTAATTTGTGAGTTGCTGTAATTTGCCTCCAAAATCCTTCCCCTCCCAGCTTTAGTCACTCCCTTAGGTGGATGACGCCCCCATCCTGTGAATGAGCCGGGGCAGGTAACCCCTGGAAATCCACCCGCTTAGACAGACGTCAGCATAGATGAGTTGGCTGGCGGTTTCCCCAACACGCTACCCGTTCTCCGCCGCAGGGCCTTGCACTGACTGCCTTCGGGAGAGAATGTTCTGTCTCCAGACTTTGGCAGGACCACTTCCTTCCCATTCGGAGGGAAAATGCAGTTAAATCAGGCTTTTTCCTACCCTCCCGGTGCCAGCTTCTGTGGCCGGCACCTGTGGTCTTGCATCCCCCCGGACGTGTTGCCTGCACAGACGCTTGGGGCATGCATGGGTGTGGGGCACGCACTCCTTAGATTATGGACACCTGCGCCCAGAGAGCGTGGGCATACACATATGCAAATGCAGACACCTTGGCTACACAGGCGGGGTAAAGAGGGGGCAGCATCACTCTGAAGCTATGGGGCTCAGTGGCCATCTCCCTGCTGGATGGTCTGTCTCCTGATTCAGCATTACAGGCCTGTAAAATCTAACGAGGGCTCCAAAATTCTTTTTGTCTGAGAGAATCAACAACGAACCTACCCAGCCTGGGATGGCTGTACAACACCATCATTCAGATTTTTCCTTACCTGTCGCATCCTCAAAGACACTTGGCCCGTCCATGTGAAGTAAAGTAACTCTGCCCATATATCTCTGCTCTCATCAACTGCATCACCTTTCACCACCCGAGTGGGTTTGTTTAATTTGTTTGTGTTTGTACCGTCCATCTCTTGACTGCAATAGCCAATAAAGAGCTGTATCCCTAGAGCAGGGCCTGGGTAGAGCAGGTGGGTCCATAAATGCCCGTTGTCTGAACAAACCATCAGGGTTGGATTCTCACTCCCCAGTGAGGCAGGCCATTGCCCTGGGGGAAACTTCTGCTTGTTCGAAATGACCAGAGAAGGCAGGGAGAGGTTTCCCCTTACGTGCCAAGGCCAACTGATTGGTAGCAGTTGACTGAACACGGGGTTGAGATAAGGTTTGAGGTTACAATCGACTCTACAGGAGAGAGGACTGTGATTGATTAGTAATGTCTGCCACAGACAGAGGCAGAGTCATGGTATATGTGCTGCATATCCACCCCACCTGAATTAGACCAGAAGCCCCTTTGAAAGAAGGTGGGGCTTTCTTATTCTCCCCTGTAACCCCCTCACACCAGGCACAGGCTAGGTGCTTGGTCACCACTGATGTTGGCTGGGGCTGGCCAACTAGGAATTGTTCAGCTTTGAGGTCTACGCTTCTGAAGAGATAGGGAAAAACATCTAAGCCCATGGCTTTCAACGTTTTTTTTTTTTAACCTGCAGTGTTCTTTTTTCAAAGGACATCTTACATAAAGCCAGGCATATATTAACAGACAGAAGCAAGGCTGTGCTGTTTGAAGTTGGGTTTGGGGCACAGAGCCCCATCTGCCTGCAACCCCATCACCAGAAGCAGCCCTGAGAGACATTCAAGTAACCTACTGGCTCCCCAGAGCCTAGTCTGAGAACTCAGAATGAGGAAACCAAGGCCCAGAGAAGGAGAGTGACTTACCCAACGTCACACAGCGACTAGAACTAAATGGAGTGCCAGTCCCAGGCTCCAGGTTTAGTGCTTTTTTGGGTCACATCTCCAAGGTCTCCTGCAGGGCAGGTGGTCTCAGCTCTGGGCTGGGCCTCGAGGCTGGGATAGGGCATGACCTACCTCCTTGGGGCTGGGTGGGCATCTGAGCAGCCTGCCAGCCCAGACCCTGAGAGGGGAGCATCTGGCCCTCCTGTCGCGGGCACTGGCGGGCAGCAGGCTTCTGCTTTGTTTATCTTGCTCTCAGAACCTTGGGGTGTGGCGTCAGAAAACAGCTCCCGCTCCCTGGCTGTGTTTTATTAATTAAAGCATTTCCCCTCTTTGCTAGCAGCTGCTCGAAAGAGCTCAGCAAATGTTTAATTCATCGGTTCAGAGTTGGTCCCCCCAACGTCCCCCCAATACCTCCTTCCTTCAAAGTGCTTTCCCAGGAAACCCTCCCGGCATGGCATGAGGGTTGTTTCCCTGCCTCTGTGGTGCCAGTGCCAAGCTGCCTTTCCCGCTGCCCTCCTCTGCCGCCCACAGGTGATTTGTTACTCACCTCGGGAAATCTATAAGGAATGAGCAAGGCTGGGTGCGAGCCCAGGTTCTCCTCCTCGAGATAGTTTAAAAGGCTGCGATTTGTTGAATTACTACATGAGTATTTAATGATCATCTTCCTTGGCCATTTAGAGGCAAAAAATGAGGGTATTGATTGCCCAGTGATGCTGATTAGCGCCTGTGGCTCCCCAAGGGGAGGGGTGCTGCTGGCGTGAGGCTGTCTCTAGGAGGGGCCCACGGGAAGCAGTACCTGTCCTCTTTGCAGCTGTGTTGGTGGAATAGAAGGGCTGCGGGCCCCGGGTCACGCTGTGGGCTCAACTCCAACTGGGTCACGAAGGCCCAGTGAAGGGGGTGGCTACTATCTTTGGGGTGAGTCCTGTCCATAAGTTCGCCCCATTTCCAAAAGATGGCTCGTCTACTCGGCTGCACTGGCGCCTCTGGCCACATCCCAACTTCCCGAGCTCTGGGGAAATGCAGTTTGAACTTGGTGATTGGCTATGAAGGAACCTTCTGGAGACTGGGAGAAATGAATCCTTTCTCCTTCTGCCTATTGTCTTGAGGAAGGGGAGAAATGTGTGGCTGTCTCCATCTTTGTCCCCTCCTTGAGGCCCCCCCACAAGTCGTGGTGCTTTCGTGGCATATGCCAAGGTTACAGTGACTCCTCTCTCCCACCCAAGCCCAGCAGAATGTGGAGCTGTTACAACACCAACCGGATTCCCAGCAAGAAGAAAGGACTGTGCAAACGTGGAAACTTCAGGATATCAGGAGCAAATGACCTGGGGGACCCAGGGCCTCTCAACAAGAACAGGGACAGAATCAGGACTTCAACCGGGTTAGGACACAATGAATCGACTGGGCTGGCCCATGACTCCATACGCTGCACACAGGCTCCCCTGTCCGTGAATGGACCCACTGGCTGAGTAAACCCACAATAGACAGCCCTGCTGGGGGGTCTGGCTACCCTCCAAAGACTGGGAAATACTGATTAGATGTCTCAGAGATGCTAGGAAGAGCGGCCCGTATCCCAGCGCACTTAGCACAAGCAGGTGCTGTGTGACGGGGACCAGAGGCCTTAGCTCAGGACTCCGCACCCAATCCAGGAGAGGGGCCATTTCTGGGATGAGCAAACTGAGGCTGGTTAAGACTGGGACTGCTCAGGATCGCTCAGCGGCAGGTGCTAAGGCTGGAGTTGCAGCCAAGTCTGTCTGGCCCCAGGGCTTACCTCCTCCCACCTGGCTGGCAGCCTAACTCACTCAAACGGGTGGGGCCTGGGCTTGCCGTTCCTGGGCGGTGTTGGGTGGTGGAGGAGCACAGCTGGGGGTTCAGGTCACAGGACAGCCACTGGAAGCCCGGAGGCCCTCGGAAGACCGGAATCTCCTGCCTCAGTTTCCTTGCGTGTAAAGTGAAGCTAATACAGTGCTCACCTCCTGTAGGGGCAGGAATGGGCACAGGGCAGGTTTTCTATGACCTGAGCAGACTGGGTAAAGAAGTCCTGGAGGCCTCAGTGGCTTTTGCAGGCTTTTATTGGGATTTACCAGGTACACAGCAGGCAGGGGTGCCGGGGGAATGGCAGGCCTCCCAGGCCCCGCAAGTCTTTACTCTATCTGGGCTCTCCAGTGTTCTCTGGTGGGCTCTGCTGCTCTTCCGCTCTGCTTCTTTTTCTCTCGGCTTCTGTTCTGCTTCTCTGCTTCTGCTGGCGTCCCCGTGACGCCGCCCTTAAAAGCCCAGTCTCAGCCCAGGTGAATCCCATCTACCTAGGCCCACACCCTACTCCAGGTGCCCCCATCAGGCATGCATTCAGGACCACAGGGATCCATCATCCATCCTGATGGCGGGAGGGCAGAAAAGCCTGATGCTTTTACCTCACCCTACACCTACTCAGGTTATTGTGAAGATTCCTTTATTCAGGTCATAAATATTCACGGGTGCTTAATATGATCCTTGCCTCAGAGGTAGGTAGACAATGCACAGGGCTGATGATTTAGTATGTTCAAAGGGTAAGAAATAGAAGAGAAAGATTGTGGGTGTTGGAGGCACAGGTGTGCGTGTGTGTGTGCCGCGGACCAGGGGAGGTGCAGCATGTGTGCGTGTGTGTGTGCGCGCGCGTGCGTGCACGCATGCATGATGCAGCTGCCAGTTGAAGCATTAAATGGGAGCCAGGGGTTAGAGCAGGCAGCGCGGGAAGGAGAGTCCCAGCAAAGTGGACCAAGCCAACCTGGCAGGGTGGGGTGGAGCGTGAGTGAAGGCGTCATCGGAGGTGAGGCCCCATCAGGGGGGCCCCGAGATCTTGGCACTGACCTTGGCTTCACTCTGAGTGGAACCAGGCGAAGCACTGAGAGTCATATTAAATATTAGTGATTCTTTGTTAGTGCTTTAAAACAAGTAACTTTTTCTGTAATGGGGCCGAGTTGGTCCCAGGGCAGACTTGGAGGGAAGGTCCCTTCTTGTTCCTGGAAACAACCTAATCAGATGCTTGTTCCGCTGCAAGGGAGCCTCTTTTCCACTGCTTGCCATGGAGACCAGCTTCTTTGTCCTGCTTCCCACTGAGAACAGGTGGATTAGCAAAGCGAGGACTCCCTGCATTGAGCGATCCGTGGGTCGTGGGTGGGTCGGAGGGGGCAGCGAGGAGGAGGAATGGAAAAAGGAGAGGACCAGGAGAAGAGAGAGACCGAAGTGGGGGGGAGGGAAGGGAGGGGGCCGAGGAGACAGGTGTGGGAGGTGGGATGGAGGGGGGAAGGGCTCCAGGGGGAGGGAGGAGAGGAGGAGCCTCATCACAGAGTGGGGTTGTCCTTCAGCCCTCTCAGCTGGGGGATCCCCACGTGGCTCCCTCCCAGTGGGGCTCTGCCAGAGTCTCAAAGAAGTGGTTATTTTGGATGGCAGCATGATTGGGAGCTTGGAAAGCAGGAAATTGAGTGGTGATTAAGGTTGTAATAAGTTGACAACATCAAATATCATTACCCCTGGAACATGCAAATGATCCCATCTTTACCGGGATTTGCCATGCAAATACCAATTAGCAGGGAAAGTATTTGCCTGGATAGGGGGAGGCTGGTTCTCCTTCCATTGCCCCCCTGCTGTCCCTGCAAGAGGGTAAACAAACAGGTGGGGCTCAGTGGCAGTGGGGCGCAGGCGCTGGGCTCGGATGGATGTCGCTGGCAGAGAGCGAACATCCACAGGGGTGACCCCTGGCCTGGTGAAAGGTTCCAGAAACTCCGACCTACACTGCCTTCCACACTGGCTCAGGGGGAGAAGCTTCTTGGATCAGCTCCTGGGCAACTAGTCTGTGGCCGAGGTCCATGTTGGCCTTGGCTGACCTGTGTGGCAGGGTCACCCTCATACTGTCAGGAATGCATTTCTGTAGCTGGCGCCATGTCGGTGATGATCCCCACAGAGGAGAGATGGGCAGTGAGATGCGGGGTGCTTTGGAGGCAGTGGCCCAGCATGTGGGCACTGCTGTGTCTTGGGTGTTCCAGAAAGGATGGCTGGAAATCATTTTATAGGAGCCCTTGACATTTCCTTCTCTTGGTTAGGTATTTATCTCCTGCCCTGATATACCTGGCACCATGGAGGCACATGTGCATACTGAGATGGAAGAGGCAAGGTGCCCACCCACACAGAGCCTCTGGTCTCATTTGGCAGGAAGCAGCAGCGATGGCAAGAGGCTGCAGGAGTTGAAGTGTAAGGGAAGCAGGACCAAAGGAAGCATCTCAGGCTGTTTGCAGATGTGAACTTGCTTTCTCTATGGTGGCATGAGAAGCTGGCACAGTTTAGGCTGAGCATGAAAGGAAGAGAAAGAGAAGGGAAGAAGGGATGAAGGAAGTTCTTGGCTAGAAGACTGGCAAAGCCAAGCTTTGGAGGCTGGAAAGTTCCTACAATGCTCTAGGGTCAGTGAATTCAATTTCTGTCTACCCAACCATCCAGGTCCAGCCCTAACATTTCCATCCCACCCATCAGACCAACACCCATCCTGCCAAAAACTGCTTTTTCACACACTAGTCAGCCCACCAAACCAACACCCAACCCATCACCAATCACATTTCCACACACACTCACCCATCAAACCAACATCTGACCCATCACCAGCATCTGTCCACATGGTTCTCACCCACCAACCCAATACTCAACCCATCCCAACCACCTTTCCACGCGGCTCTCAACCCTTCAAATAAACACCCAAACCATTACCATCTGCCAACGCACCCCTGAACTCACCAAACCAACCCACCAAATCAACACCCAGCTCATCACTAACCACCTTTCTATACACCATTCAACCCACCAAACCAATCCATCCATCTAAGCCACCAACCTACCCAATCCCAAACGCATCATCTTACCCACCGTTCACCCACCACTCAACCCACCGGCCCAGGTGAATGTAAACTGGAGCAGATGGCTGGGGGTTTTTAAATGAGGGTGATGATTTGAGGTGAGTTTGTTTTTGTGTGGGGAGCTGAAGGTGATTGAGCTAATGCGGTATCTGGGGTATAATAAGTCCTTGATAAATGGCAACTCTTGCTGTTTAGGTTGATGTGATTTATTCCAAAGCTAATGGGGCCCCTTAGGCAGGGGAGCCCTGGGGCTGAGCTGAGTTGGAGGAAAGTTAATCTTCAAGGAGTTACAAGTGGGATCAGAGGGAGCACACCCCCCTAACTGGGTGCTCCGTAAGGTATTTGTCCAGAACCAAATCTGCTAGGAAGGAGATGGATGCTTGGGGTGCTCTATCCCACCCCTCCATCCTGCCTCATAGGGTGACCTACTTTGCTTCCTCTTGTTCTCAACCCCCATATCTGAACTTTGGCTGATGGGCACAGCCCCAGTGTGCGGTCCAGGCTGGGCAGCAGGGGGTAGGACTGCTTGAGTCTGTAGCTGTTGTTGTCCTCTCGATCCTCCAAATGAACCAACCCGCTCCCACCCTCTATCCTAGCAGACTCCTACTGAGGGGAAGGAGCTACATCCAGTCAGGAGCTTCCAGTGGCTTCCACACAGCAGCTTCAAGACATGCGTTTGATCGTCTAAATCCAGGTTGCATTAATTCACCAAATCTCCCAAACTTGCAGGGATTTTCTCTGATGTCTAATAGAAGTCTCTTCCCTGGCTCCTTGGAGCACCCTCCACTGAGGCTCCCCAAAAGACACCGCAGCTCTGAGGCCACTCAGGGTGCAGGGGGTGGGTGGACTTGAAGGGACATCCCAGGCAGGAACCCACAGATGGGGTCCCCCTCGAGCGGCGCTCCTGTGTTCACGCCGGGGGTCGGTGCCCACCCTACACTGCCTGGGCGGGTCAGGGCTGACCTGGCGGGTTATTAGCCCCTGGCCGCCGGCTGGCAGAGCTATTACAAGGCAGAGTGCAATTTCATGCCCTGTTTCCTCCTTCCTTGCTCGGCAGTTTCTGCTCTATTTGTCCAAAATGAACAGAGATGAAGTGAAATGAATTACAGTCTCCTCGCCCGCAGCCGGCCCTTCCCTCCCGTCTCCAGCTCCTCCTTGGTATTCCCCAGCTGTCCCCCCGGCCCCTCCTGCCCGCACCGCCTCTGCCCGGAGTCCTCCCCTTCTCCCGGCCTGCTCCTCCTCTCCTTGCTCTGGTAAAACCTGCAAGTCCATCCCGTGCCGACAATTGCACACCGGCTCAGTGGTCACTCACAAGACACGCGTGTCCCGCACCATCTGCAGGGCCCTGCCTCATGGCTCTCCTCTGCCATCCTGCCGGGCAGGGAGATGATGGGGTGCTGGATGGCTCCAGGAACCCCGTGTTTGTCCCTGGGGTCACCCAGGGCTCACGCTTGCTGTCGCTGAGTTTTGCGTCTGTCTCTCAGCTCGGGACATGGCTACAAGCTTCAAGGGTCTGCTTGGGACCCGGCCTCACACCCCTGGCCCAGTCAGTCCACCCAGTGGGGTGGGCTCTTCTCGGGGCGGAGGGCGCACTGCTTGGCCTCTGACAGGCAGACACCTGAGCTGGAGGTAGCCAGGTTTGTCCCTCTGCATGGGCAAAGGAGGGATGGTGTGCAGAGAGGAGAAGCTGGGGTCAGGCCAGAAGGTCCTGCAGCTGGAGATAGGCCGAGAGAGAGAGAGACCGAGAGAGTTGGAGAAACAAAGACTCAGAGAGGAAGACAGAGAGACACACAGAGACAGAGCTAGCCCTCGGGAGAGAGGCAGGGAAGCAGAGGAAGACACACACACAGAGGACAGACAGAGACCGAGAGGCAGGAAGGCAGCCCAGAGTAGGACAGTGGCAGGGACCAGGGCAGACAGCGGCGTGCGCACAGTGACACCTACATCCTGCCACCTGCCGCCCAGCTCCCACTCCCAGCCCTCCTGCTCTCGGGCACCTCCAGGCACCTTTGAGACTGGAGAGTAAACTCCCCCTGGCTCCGGTCCCAGCCAGTGGTGCCTTGGGGCCTTGCAGGGAGAAAGCAGGGGCCCTGCCAGCCCCTCCGGGCTCTTCTCCTTCCTGCTGCTCCTCCTCTTTCCCTGCCCCCACCCCGCCTCAGCCCTCCCCTCTCCCACCCTGCGGGTCATCGGGTTCTCCCAGACACCTTTTTTCTTCTAAACTCATTTCAGCAGATCCCGTCCGAGCACCTGTACCACGCAGCGCGCTGGACCTGGGGCTTAATTTATTCCTTCAGCATCCCTGGGAAGCGGCATCATTTCTCTCACTTATAGATTAGGAAAACCCGTTCTGAAAGGTTAAGTAACTCGCCTGAGTTCAGCAGCTGGTAAGAGAAGGGGGGCTTTGCTCTGCTCCCTTACTCCAACGCCAGCACTTGCCTCTGCTGTGCTCAGATGAAGCCCCAGCTGTGGAGGGTGCACAGACCGGAAGCGCGGGCTCCTCCTGTGGGGTGCACTGGGCCACCTCGGGCAGCCGCCTTAGCCCTGAAGGCAGCGGGAGGCACAGGGGTGAGGGGGTGCATTCGTCCAGACGGGGGGCAATTCAGAAGGACGCCGTGCCTGTCCAAGGTCACCCAGCAGCTGCCCGCTCCAGGGGTCCGGGGTCCGGGCCTCACTCCAGAAGTGGGGAAGATTCGGGGATTCTGGCAGTGGCCTGTCAGGATCCAGATTACTTGTGAAAGTGTCCAGCAAGACTGAGCGACCTGCCCCTGCCCCCTCTGGTGGCAGCCTCTGGGGGTGAGGCTTAGTCTCTGGAACACAAATGCTTTTAGTGTTGGGTCTGTGTGGGGGCTGCATGGGCAAGAATGGAGCTTCCCCTTCCTCAGCTATGCCCCTTCTAGATGAAGAGCTAGCCCCCTCTGGGGTCCTGGGTCCTACCTTTAAGCCCTGCAACTCCAACTCTCTTCATTTCTAAACTTCCCAAATTCCAAACCAGGAGTTACCAACTCAAATATCTACAGGGCCAGACAGGGCATGCAAATGGCAGTGAGCCGGGCGTGGCACGGGAGGCACAGGGAGCGGTGGGGACTGTGGCAAGCTGGAAATGAGCGCCCGTCTCCCAGTATACAGCCACCACTCGGTTCAGCTCACTGTCACCATGTGGGATTTGTGGTCCAGCACAGACAAGTTTCTCCATTGGTAGAGAGAAATTAGAAATTGGGGTATCCCTTTTGTTGAAACATGTTATGGATCAGTGTTTTAAAGCCAGTACACAGCCCAGGTTGGGTCTATAGGCCCTTGATTTATCACCATTGTTCTAAATGCCCTTAGTTGTAAATGCTCTAGAACTCTCCAGAATGCCGAACTCTCCCCTATGCATTTTGCCATCCAGGATGGATGGACCCCATTTGCTGGGCTGAAACTGTTTCCAAACCGCTGCCTTCGACAAAAAGGGTAGTAATTACACACTGACATTAATATTTAAACCACAAACAGAGTTAGCGTTGCTAATACCATCCCCGAAGCCTTCAGACTTGTTTAAGTTTTATCCTTGTGAGACCTAATTATTGTCGGCAATGAATCCTGTAAGACCTCAGGATCCAGGCCAGGGACGAGGTGCTCGGTGTGTCCCTGGGGCCTGTGGCTTATGGGGCTGAGGCTTAGGGTGGCCCGAGGCCTGGGCTCGGTGCCCAATGGTCATGGGGGCTGTCCTTGAGGCCCTTAGAGGTGTGGAGCTCTGTGGTGGTCCTCCTGATCACCCCCCAAAATTAGGAGCTGGCTTCCCATAGTCCCCCATCAGGACTAGGGCGTCCGTCTCCTATTCTCATATTCTGCAAAGTTCACATTAGTCTCTGACATTTGACTCCTTGGCCCAGCCTCACGGAGACCCCAACGCACTTGCGGGAGATGTCAAGGGGGAAACTTGTGTTTTATACCTTGTGTGCTTGTCTGTGCAGGGGGCCGAGGTGGGGGACTGTAGGGAAAATGGAGTAAGCTGGGCTTTTCCCGCCCTCCCCCGCTAGCCTCTACGGCTGGCACCTGTGGCTCGTTTTCCTCCCGGGTTTCATGGCCCACACGTGATATCATGTTGGTGCAAGAGGCGCTTGGGAACCCGAGCACGGGGCCCGCATGGACACCCGGGGCTGAGAGGCGTGAGCACGGGCCTGAGGGCCTCGGATTACAGACACCCGGGCCAAGAAGCCAGAGAGCATGCGGCGAACGTGCCTGGAAGTACAGACGTCCCAATGCCCAGGTGAGACCATCGTGTGAGAGGGGCTGAGGGAGAACGCCGGTGACAAGCGGGAGAGGGCCGTGGAGACTCGGGGTGGGGCTGGAGGCTGGGCTGTCTCCCCGCGTGCCAGCCTCCCTGCCGGATGCGCCCATGTCCCTGGCTCCCTGCTTCAGCGTTAAGAGGCCGGTCACATCTGGCGAGGGCTCCAGACTCTCCTCCATGAAGCTGGGCATCCTTGCCCCACCAGGAGCGAAGGGCTGGGTGAGTGCCAGGTGTGGAGAGGAGGCCTAAGCCTCGGTCTCAGAGACTGCCTTCTAGAAGGCTCCACTGCTGGCTTGGCGGCTCAAATTGGCCAAGTGAAGTGTCCTCGCCATCCCGGAGGCCAGTCCCGCCTGGGCACAGGCGGAGCTGAGGGCCAAGCGGCTGTAATGGGCCGGGGTGGTACAGAAACAGTCCAGAAACCTCCGTGCTGAGACACAGTTGGCCTTGGGAGGTGGGTCTGGGTGAGAGGAAGAGCTGAACGGGCCTGCAGATCCCGGGCTCAGCCAGCAAAGCCGGTGCTCTCCCCTGGGCGCATGGGATTGAGCTTCAAGCCCCGCTTTCCCTCCCAGCGTGTGTGGCCATGGCCTGGAACTCCGCTGTGGCAGATTTAGCTCCCCCTCTGTAAAGCGGGATCGTTTCTGGGGTGCAGGCCTTGAAAAAGAGTTGCATAGAAGGAAAATGAAAAGAAAGTGCAGGGGTGCGGGGGCTGGGGGTGAGGTGTGCTGGCCGCGGCTCTATTTCACTGTGCCTGGTGCTGCGGCGCCCCGGGCTCTGCCAAGGATGGTTTACTGGGAGCAGGATGAGTGGGTGGGGTCCTCTCTGCTGGCCCCTGTGCCCCTTCACACCACATCGGCTCCCCTTCCTGCCTGCCCCCCACCCAGGTGACTCCCTCCCTCACTCTGGTGGTCTCTCCAGGCCCCTCTCCCCAGGCCTTCCTCCAGGCCTGCAATGCCTCCCCCTCCCAGCCGGCCCTGGGAATGGCAGGCTGTGAATTTCCCCAGTTTATCTCTGGGAAAGGAAGGCCCAAGATAAATACCTGTGGGCGAATTCACTAGAGGAACAAATGGGGCCATAACTCAGCTCGGCCTCCCTGGCAGGGAGGGGAGCCCGGGGCTGCAGGCCTGGAGTGGTGGAGGCTGAGAACCCCGGTGTGTGTGTGGGGGGGGTGGGGGGGTGTTGCTCCAGGAGAGAGGCTGAGCTGTCCCCTGGTTTTCCAGCACAAGGACAAGAATCAGAGCTTCCAGGGACACCCATGTGGGCAAGGACGATAGTGCCTGGGGAGTCGCCCAAGGCCTCCCCCCGCAAGCCAGGGAGCAACTCCATGAGAGGGGTGGGGTGGGGTGGGTGGGGGGGGCTGAGTCCCGCTCAGTTCCTTTGCCCTCCTCCCTGGAAGGTGACACTTCCCTGCCCTCAGCACAGCCTCCGCTGTGCGGGAAGCCCACGGTGATTAGAAGCCTCTAGCGGGATTAAAAACGCAGATACCCACAGGGCTAGCAGCTCCGCTCCACGAAATCCACCCTACGGAGAGATCTGCTGTGTGTGCAGAGAGCGGTGGGCCAGAGGGACCGGCAGGTGCGCGCTGCCACAAATAGGGGACCCAGTGGATAAATGGTGGCTCCCCAGGCAGCGCTGGAAGGAAATTCAAGGGGGGAGGGGGGTGCAAGGCGGCGCTACCGCGCAGGGTGGACCCGTTGCCAGGACCCTCTGTGGGGGACTGCGGTGCACACAGTTTGGGAAGTTTGGGTGCCTAAGAAGGGAGACAGACACAGAGGGACAAATCCGGGGTGATCCCACTCATCTCGGAGGGGCAGAGCTCCCAGGGTCCCTGTTTCACGGGTTGGAGTTTCGGTTTGGGAAGACGGACAATTTCTGGAGGCGGGTGGCGGGGACAGTGGCAGCCACGTGAAGGGGCTTCACGCCACTGAGCGACACGCTTGAAAAGGGTTCAGAGGGTCAAGTGTGTGCTCGCCGTGATTTACAACAATAAAAAAAGAAGGGGGCAGGGTTGAGGGGGCGCTTACCTTTTCCTCTCTAGACTTTCACACTGGATTTTTAAAAATCACACGCGCATCTCTCAAAGCGTGTTTCAAAAAGGAGTCAGGCCGTGGAGATCACTCTCATGCCCGCACCGGCCACTCTGGGCACCCCTTACTGGGGCCGCGGTGGTTCTCGAGGTGGGGCGGGCATGGCCTGATGCTCCTGCTTCCTGCACCCCTGCTGTGTGAGCTGGGGAGGGGGTGTGGCTGGGAGTCCCTGGGCCTCTGTCCACGTCCCCATCTGTGTGGAGGAGCCTGGCTCTGTGGGGCCCTCGCTGGCTGGGTGTGGCCTCTGACTTTCTGACCTTGGGCTCCAGGGCACAGCCGAGCAGGACGAGGGCTGACAGATGGCAGCTTGGCCGGGCAGAGCATTCTGGGCAGGCTGGATGAGGTCCCCTGTACTGGGAGGCCTGGCCATCTGCTACAGTCACCACAGGGCTTCATCTGGAGTGCTGGCCGCCGCCTTCTGCCTGAGAGCCCTCCGGCTCTTGCCAAGCCCGTCCCCCGCACCCCGCAGAGACGGCAGAGCGCCCCTGTATTCCTGAGCCCCACTTCATCTCCAGTGTCCCAGACGCTGGGGTTGGGCACCAAGACACACAGCACTTTTGGGTGGCATGGAATCAGGTGCCCTTTCTTTCTTTTTTTTTTTTTTTAAAGATTTATTTAGACAAGAGCTGGGGTACAGACCAGAGTCGCAGGAGGATGAGAGGATTCACCAGAGACAGAGCGGGGAGCAGAGCAGGGAGCAGAGCAGGCAGATGGGCCGAAAGCACTGCTGAGGGGAGCAGCGGGCGAGGCAGGAGAGGCCTGCTGCGCCGTGTGGGATTCTCCCTGGCCAGCCGGGAATCAAACCGGCACTGTAGAGGCTGTGGACAGCTTCATAGCGTTGCGCTCAACCCACTGTGCCACCGGGGAGGTCCCAGGTGCCCTTTCTAAGGGCCAGGTGCTGCATGGGCATGAGGTTCTTCCTTTTGTAAGTGGGGTGCCTGGGGTCCAGAGGGTGAAGACATCTATCCTTGGGGGGCCCAGCTCTGTAGCACTGATAATGAGCAGAGCCCCCCGGGCAGGTGGCTTCTACTCCACCAGGACAAGGCCACACTGAGTGCCAAGGAGCCAGATGACCAGGGCACAGCCCCCAGGAGAGGCCGGGTTGAGGCTGGGGGGTGGGAGCTGTTATTATTACTTGCTACTTGAGCCAGTAAAAAACCTGAAAGCCGTCTCTTTGGAGAAAAATGAAGCAGAGAAGAAAGGTCTGGGTCGGGGCAGGACAAAGGTGGGCTGAGAAGATGATGACGAGTTTGGCTCAGACTCAAACAGGATCTGAGAAATGGGACCCAGGGACCCCACCCTCCTCGGGTGCCCGCCATTGTCCTGCCAGCTGCACCCCCAGCCTCCCGCCTCGCTCTTTGCAGACTCCCGTGGGCCTCCTTCCCAGGGCCCGTCTACCTGCTGAACATCCCCGGGGAGGATTTAGATTGGAGCAGGAATTAAGTGAGAGAGATGTTGGCCTTCGAGCTGCAGTTAGGAGCTGGACTCGGAGCTGACAAATGGGCTACTCTTGCAGGGTGGACCTTGGACTTGGGAGTCCCCACATACCTGGCTATCTGTGGCCTCTGTGCATGTTCCCTCAGTCCCAACAGAGAAAACTGAGGCCTTGAGAGTCCAAAGGAATGACTCAAGGTGGAGACAGAGCTGTGGTGGGCCTGGGCCCCCAGAAAAGCTGCCAGCACCAGGGTGAAGGCAGGGACCGCAGAGGCCCAAACTGCCAGCCAGCCTGCTGTCGTCTCTCTGGGGCTCAGAGATTGCGATGCCTGGGGTCTGTGGGGTACTAACCAATTGCTCATGAGAAAAGGGAGTCCTGAGCGGTGAACTGCGGGCTCCACTGGCAGCTGAAGATCTGTCACATGAGCTCGGGAATGGAGTTGAATCTCAGATCACCCAATGGGGGCGTGACCCCCAGGACAGGGGCTGGCTAGCCCTGGAAGAATCAACGGACTGAAGATGTGCCCTTTCTATCTGGGGGAGGGCTCCTCTGGCCAGGAGGCAGCAACCGGGGCCCAGCTCCAGTTTGGCCACAGATTCTCTTGGGCAAGTCCCTTTTCCTCGCTGCTGTCTTCTCCCCTGCCCAGTCCAACCTGGACACACACCCAGCCTGAGCCTGCCAGCTCACGGCGGCCTCCCCGCCTGGCCTTGGGAGGGTCCACCCTGTCTTTGCTGCTTACCCTCCACCTGCCCCCCCCCCACTATCTCACCTCATTTCCCCCTGGCCCGGGTCCGTCTGCATCACACTGTGGTCCTAAGAGGCTGAGGTCTCCATGCTTTGCAGGACTCCATCCTCCGCAGGCTACTCAGGACCCCCGGGGGGAGGGAGCCCAGGCGCTGGACGGCGGCAGTTGTGGGGACTGGATGACCTTACCCAGAGCACCCCGGGGCGCAGAGCTTTAATTTATTTAATCAATTCCGGCCCCCAGGCTGGGGAAGGAAAACGGCAGGATATTAAATCTGTCGCACTCGCCAATCTGTCATAGGGATGTCAGCGCACATCGATTCTCTCCTCCCGCCTTTATTAACTATCTCCTCCTCCGGAGTCCCGGCCTGGACCCCGCCCGGGGCAGGGAACAGACTGCAGGGGGAGAGGAGGGGGCTGGGGTGGGGACACAGAAGCTTTGAGGGACAAGTATGGCAAGAAAATGTTTAGAGTCGGGAGGCAGGACCCAGAAGATCGTTGTAATCCAGATCCTGCCGTTCCGCGACCAGAGGGGAGTTTCCACAGGCAGGACAGTCGTGCCCAGATGCCCCCGCCCGGGCCAGGGTCCTTTGTATTCATGAAATCGGCATAATTTTCTCTTGTGATTACTGATGCTGATGGTATTTATTGCTTATTGGTCACGGTATTAGGTTCCTATTGACGCTGTAACGAATGACCACAAGCTTAGTGACTTAAAATGACATTTTATTTCCCTACATGCAGTGCTGGAGGTCAGAAGTCTGGAAGGTGTCTGGGCTCACATCAAGGACCGCGTTGCTGCTGGAGGGGAGGCTGGGGGGAGAATCCACCTTTGTGCCTTTTCCGGCTTCTTGGCTCATCGTCTTCCAGGTTCAAGGCCAGCGGTGGCTGCTGTCATTCTCACACCCCACCCTCTGGCACTAACTCTCCTGCCTCCATCCCTAAGAGCCCTGTGATGACACAGCATCCACGTGGGTCACCAGGTGACTGGCCCACCTCACAGTCAACGGGTCAGCGACCTTAATTCCCTTGACAATCCACCCCCTTGGCCACATAAGGTGCCACGTTCACAGTGTCCGGGATAGCAGCGGACATCTTTGGGGTCCATTTATTCTTCCAGCCTCAAGCACATCCTGGTGGACCATGGACTGAGCTGAACATCTCACAGGCAGCGCCTCACTTCGGGTTCACACCAAGTTGAGGAATCACACTGGCTCACCCCTGTGCTGCACGTGCAAAAGCTGCACTTCAGGGAACCTGAGACTTGCCCAGTCACCCAGCGACTGGAGGTGGGATGTGTGGCGCTGGCATCCCTACATGATTCAGGCCTGAGGCAAGCTGAGCCCACAGACCAAACTCTTCCCCCCAAATGCCTCTGAGGGGTCTCAATGTGCAGTTATCCAAGGAGAGGCAGCCTGGAGCTCCCCGCTGTGGGTCCAGGCGAGCAGGGCAAGTACTGTGGGGGTTTCTCACCTCGCTTGAACCACAGAGCAAAGCGAAAGAGCCACACATTTTACAAAGGGGGGGGGGCGTGGATCGTCCCCCAGGCTTTAGGAGGCACTTTCTGCTCTAAATAATTGAGCATCCTGCCGGCCTCCCTCTCCCCAACCCACTCTCCCTCCTAAGATTTATTTGCTCATAAAATTGAAGGCCTCCTTCTCTGGCACCATTTTCTATTGAGCTTAGACAAATATTTAGCAGCCAGATCTGACCTTAATTTCCTTAAATATCAGGGACCCTGGAAGATGGAGAGCCTAGTGGGTGAGGACATGGTGGGTCCCGGTGGGGAGAATGGCTGTGACGTCATCCTTCTTGCCTTGGTGAACACCATGTCTCCCAGAGACCACCCCCCACGCCCAGCTGTCTGGTGTCCCCTCTGCTGAGACTGCAAGAAGAGGCAGGATGCAGGTGGCAGTGTACTGCTGCTCCTGGTCACCTCCTCCAGGAAGACCCCCTGCCTGACCTCTCCATCTGGGCCACCTCCTACAGGAAGTCTCTCTGGCCTCTCCCTCCGACTGTGCATATCCCAGCTGAGTGCCTTCAGAGCCTCTGACCCGCCCTGTCTTCCCCCATATTATTACATTTCCATCTACCTGTTTCCCCATATCTACCTACAGGGCAATGCTTTGTAAATCAGGTCTGCATCTGGATTTGGGGCCTGGCACATTTTAACCACAGGTGTCTGAACCTCAGTTTTGCTCATTAAGAGTAACGATTTTAAAAAATGGTTTATTTACTTCTGTAAAGTAGGGACATTAACAGCACCAAGCTCAGATTCCTATTGTGAAGCTTCGATCATGGACAGCTCCAGCAGAGCGCTGGGCTCAAAGAAGCCACCAGCAAGCGTGGCTGGTCGAAATGGGTTGAGTCTTGCCTCCAAAAGATGGAGCTGAAGTTCCAAATCCCCAGGGCCCCCGAGGACATTATCTGGGTCTTTGGCGGTGTAACCAATTTAAAATGAAGTCACGCTGGGTTAGGGTAGGCCTGCTCTGGTGACGGGATCTTATAAGAAGAGGGAATTTTTGAGACACAAAGACACAGGGAGAAGGCCATGTAGAAATGGAAGCAGAAGTGGGAGCTGGTCACACAAAGGCTCCCGAGCCTCCAGAAGGAAATGGCTCTGCCAAAACCTTGATTTTGAACTTGCTTCCACAACAGAGAATACATTTCTGTTGCCTTCAGCCACCTAGTCGGAGTGAATCTGTTCCAGTAGCAGTAGGAAGCTAACTGTTCTCATGATGAGGCCGAGTCGAGTACCCAGCGATGCCAATAAGCTCTGGCGGCCCCTGATCCCCGCTACTGTCTCCACCAGCTCCTCCTCCCACCCCTCCTGGGACCCAGGACTCCTCCCTGGCTCCTGGGGCCAGACCAGTCTGGACTGGGGGTGACTTGGCAGGGCAGGCGGCCAGCACAGTTCCTGCCCCCCCCCCCCCGCCCCCGAGGCCCGCGACACCTCATTATCAGGCAGAATGTAACGCAATTTCACCCATGGACAGCGCTGAAAGCCGGACCTTTGAGGGGGTAAAGGATGGGCCAGAAGCTGCTATCAGCGCCTCCGGGAGCCTCCGTCCCCTCCCCAGCCTGGCAAATCTCTGAAGCGCCCAAGAAGCTGGCACGCAGCATGCTTCACAGCTGAGGTGCACAGATAAACCTCAACAGAGCGCTGGGCTGTTCTGTCCTGAAACCACATCAGGAAATTAATGGGGCTTTCTGTGGGCAGCGCCCCTGGGCTGGCCACCGCTCCCGCTGGGTGCCCGGCCCCGCCCGCCCACCTCCCGTTCCAGGCCTTTGTTCCTTTCTTCTTTTTTTTCCTTTTGCGATAAACATGATTCACACCAGCCCAGCCGGGCCCTGTCACGCTGGCTGCGGCCCACGGTATATCTCAGCCCAGAGCTCGTGGCTCAGCCGTTGAGGGCCTGACGGGAATGGCACAGAGGAAGGAGGCAGAGAAGATGTGGGGTGTCAGGTCTTGAGGTGCCACTGAGCACTGGGCACCCAGGGGGACCCAGAGAATTAGCCATGGCAGGGCACCTCCCCTTAGCTCAGGGGCTGGGGTGGGGTGGGATGCGGTGTGTGTGTGTGTGGGGGGGGGTGGCTGTGAAAAATTACCAGAAGCTGAGGTGGGGCACAGTGAAAGGGGTTTAAAAGCCTAGAAATTTATTCTCCCACAGTTCTGGGAGCCAGAGGCCAAGGTTGAGGTGTCCCCAAGTTGGGCCCTCTCTGAAATCTCAAGAGAGGGATCCTTCCTGGCTTCGTCCAGCCTCTGGCCACAGCCACAATGCTGGCACCCATCACCGTGTAGCTCGTCCGCGGCCTTCTCCTCCTGCAGTGTCACTGTCTTCACACGGCCTTTTCCTCCCAGCCTCTCCTGTTCTTGGAAAGACAGCGGCATATGAGACTCAAGACCCACTGCCCTGATCCCGCATGGCCTCATCTTAACCAATTACATCTGCAAGAGCCTACAGTAGCCCCCCCTTATCCACGGGGTTAATTGCCAAGACCCCCCATGGAGGCCTGAGACCTCTGCTGGGACTGGAGCCTGGACTTGGTGCCCTTTCATCTGCACCGGAGATAAAGCTTTGTTTCTCCATCCACACAGTCCGAGACCCGCAACAGTAATTAATACAGTAACAGTTGTGCCAACACACTGTCATTAAAGCCCTTTTACTTGTACTAATTCATCGGATCCCCACAATAACCCTACCACGTAGGTAATATAACCCCCATTTTACTGCTCTCCCCCCCTAACACCTCATTGTACGTAATGTTTGTGAGCTGCAGTTGACCATAGGTGACTGAAACTGAAATAGTGGTGGTGGCGGGGGGAGGCAGGTGTGGGGGGACAGATTTGCTAAATAAAGTCAGGTTCTAAGGCACTAGACGTGAGGCCTGCAACAGATCTGTCAGGGGCACGACTGTGTCCACAACAGCCCTGGCCTCTGCCTCTTGCTCTTCTCGCCTCACTGCCACCCACACTCCAGGCGTCTGGCCATCCCAGGCTGCAGTTCCCTAGAGATGCCACATGTCCTTTCTCTGGGCCTCTGCATATGCCCTGCCTTCCGCCAGGGTGCCAGGTGGCCCATCAAGGTGGACTCTGGGTGCATGATGCCTCACCCTCCAAGGCTCAGCGTCGCCTTCACCTCTCCTGGGGGCCTTCAGGGATGTCTGGACCTCAACATCCATAGGGTCCAGGTAGCCGTGTCACCTCTGTCTCCCCAGCACGCAGGCATCGGGGAGTGAATTATCAGATGAAGGATACTGTCCGCTCAGGGTCACTAGGTCCTGCTTGAAGCCCTTTACTTGTACTAATTCATCGAATCCCCACAATAACCCTACAACGTAGGTAATGTAACCTGCATTTTACAGACGAGCAAACTGAGTTCAGGCAGCTGGTCCAAGGCCTCGTGATTGAGACACTGCAGAGATGGAGTCGAATCCGGTGCCTGAAGGAGGCCCCTGGCCCTGCCCGAAAGCGCCACGCAGCTGCGCAGCAGAGAGAGTTCTTGATGCCTGGGAGCACCCACGTCAGGGTTCAAGGAGAGGCCCAGAGCATGGGTGCTGCAGGGACCAGGCCTGAGATGTGTCCCAGAGCCAAGGAGGTCTCCCTGGGGGCCCAGGTGAGGACTCGATTCCCCTGCTCTCCGCACAATCCTGATGGACCCTGCCCACAGCGGGGCACCCTTGGGTGTGGGCCCTAACCTGCTGGGCCTGACCTCCGTCACCCCCAAGCAGGCTTCTGTGAGGTTCAGCCACAGACAATGGGAAAGCCTCCCACTCACCTCGGGAAGGACATCTTGACTCTGGAGTCAGACGGACGGGATTTCAGCCCTAGTGTGGCTCCTCCTCACGTGGCCGATCCTCCCCGGGAGCCAGTGAGAAGCCGAGGCAGACAGGAGCGAGCAGGTCCAGAAAGCCACGGAGGCCTCCCCGCCAGAGGCTTCCCCTGCGGCTCAGTCCCATTTTCCCCGGGGTGACGGCTGCAGCCTGTATTTCCTCTGCATTGAACTCGGTTACTTAAATTTCAACCATTTTTCTAAAGAAATGAAGCAAAACCCAGAGAAACAGCCATTTAGAACCACGACTCCAGAATCCAGGGATTCTCCTTCCGAGACAATCTGTTCAGCTATTACTTTGTGAAGCGGGAGGGAGAGCATCCTGGGAAACTGCGGTGTACAAATTCCCAGGGGCCGGTGACAGCGCCCCTTCTCCAGATTGGTCCTTTCTCTCCATAAATGTTATCACGTGGTCCAGCCAGGGACTATAACTTCCGGAGTCTTGGGGAGCTCCCTCCCCCACCAGAGGCCTCTGCCTGCCAAGGTAGGGGGTGCCAGGGGGCGGGGTCAGGGGCAGCCAAGTTAGGACCAAAGCTTCAGTTTACTGCTGGTGAAGAGGCCGGTGGGCTCCTCCGGGCACAGCCACGCCCAGGGCCCCAGGAATAGGCTTGGGCTCATTCACCCAAGAGCCCTGGAAACAGTCAAGTTTAGGGTCAAGCTCTGGATCGATCACTCGCTGTGTGGCTTCAGGCAGGACCCTGACCCTCTCAGAACCTAGTTTGTTCAGTTGTCACCTGGGTGACACTGGGTGACGGGCACTCACAGCAGCGCTCACACTGCTCTGGCCATGGGAAGGCTCCATGCAGGCAGCCTGGCTGTCAGTCATCCCAGGCAGAGGAGACCAGGGTCGCTGCAGAGGGGATGCAGGGAAAAGAGCCAGGCGTTCTGCCTGACAGGGCAGGAGAGGCTTCCCTGGGAGAGGCCTTCCCACAGGAGGTGGCTCATGGACTGGGCCTGGGGAGATGGGGAACTCGTTCTGGAAGGGCAGGGATGCAGGGTGAGAGCCACTGTCCTGAAGCTGTCTGAAGGCCTGTTGTAAGGTTTAAACGTGTGGGGTTTTCACACAGGGCTTCGTGCCTGCCTGTCTCAGTCCACAGTCCCCTCTGCAGGACCCAGGGCCCGGGGCTCAGTGGAATGGGATCCACATTCCATTCTTGCAGGCCCTAAACCTAACAGGTGCACAGACCTTGTTCTCTCAGGCTCAGGTCTTGGGGGTGTGCACATCCCCCTCTCACAGGGCCTGGCACATAGCAGGACCTATGCATAGTAGGTGCTCAGTGCACCTTACCTTTATATACGACGTGGCAGACAGCTGTGGTCTATAGATGCCCATGAACTTCCCCTTCTCTTCCTTCTCTGAGAGCAGGGACTGTGTCTTCTCCTCGTTGCCCCATGACTGAACACACAGTAGGTGCTCAGTAGATGTGAACTGAATGGACCCGGCTCCTCCTCCCTCCTGGCTGGGCCGAGTCCAGCATTTGTGAGGCGTGCAGGCAGCTGAGAGGGCAGCCTTTCTGTGTCCTTGGAACTTGACTGATGTGTGAGCGCCATTATGGTCCTGGTGCCTACTCCCCCCACATTCGGGGGGCAGGCATCTGATGCAGTTACTGCCTCACTCCCATGGCCCTTAGCTCCTTGCTGGAGGAGACCACAGGTCTGCCACTGCCACCTGGCTGCACCCCTCTCTCCCTCCCTCCCCATTTCCTGGGAAGCAGCCAGGCCAGACGGGCTATGCAGGGCACCTCTCAGCACCATGCCAAGGCAGCTTGGACTCCAAGTAATGGAGGATTGGCAAGTGGGAAGTCAGCCAATATGCTATTAGAATGTCAGCCAATATGCCATTGGAATGAGGCACAGAAGGCGTCATGACCAAGGGCCCATGAGGACACCTTACCCCGACACTGGGAATCTGGACACTTCATCCAGTCACATTTGTCTTGAGCGTTTATCCTGCAAGCTGAGGGTTTGCGGCAGGGGTCCTAAAGGTCCTTGATCTCCAGGAGGAGTCTAAGTCCAAAGGGGGAGGTAGATCATAAAAGAGATGCAGAATGCAGACAGGGGGTGCATCCATCCATTTCCTAGGAAGCTCAGTTGTCCCCACCTGGGAGCATTGGGGGACTTCTCGGAGGTGGTGGAAGCAGGTTGTGGCTGGAAGGGCTCTCAGAGATCACACAGCATCTGGACCAGCAGAGTGGTTCATTTCACTGTCATTCTTGACCTGACTGGGCTCCAGGGGAGGTGTGCTGAGGAAAGCGCTGAGGTCCATCGTGTGACAAGGAAGCAGTGCTGTGACGGATTAGTAATGTCTGGCAGGGTCACTGAGGGAGAGTGGTAGCCCAGGTCTGGTCCACTTCTCTCATTTTATACAACTGGAAACTGAAGCCCAAAGAGTTACTCCCTCGAGGACATTCAAGCAGAGAGAGAGAGAGAGCCATGATCTGCTCTTCCAGTCCAGGACTCTTCCTATTAAAACAGTGACTCCCCAACTTGAGCCTGCATCAGAATCACCTGGAGAAGTCTATTAAAACAGATTCTGGGCCCCAACCTCAAAGTTTCGGATTCTGAGATTTGTATTTCCTGAATACATCAACACAACGTACACCTTTAACGTTGTATGTCAGTGATCTCGGGTTGGGGAGGGGGAGGCCCACCGCCCAGGTCACAGGCCCACCCAATAAAATTAGAACCCCTGGACTGATAGAGGCCTGGTGTTTTCCAAACCTCCCTGGTGGTTCTAATCTGTGAGGAGCCTTGAGAAACAGTGGGAGATCTTGTTGAAATGCAGATTCACATTCTATAGGTTCAGGATGGAACTGTGGAGCTGCATTTTTAACAAATGCCAAGGTGTGGACTCAGCTGCTGGTCCACGGACCATAAATTGAGGAGCAACCTGCTGTTGTCATCTCTGAGGCTGGGTACATTTCAGGACATTTGAAGCAGGCAGTTGAGGGTTCATTCTCATATTAGCCATCCCTCTCTCCTTGTTACCGCTGTTCCCAGCATGCCCTCCCGACTGCACCATTCCTGCCCTCTCTGCAGCCCTGCCTGGGGGCACCGAGGGACCACTACAGAGCTCATTGCCCAGGCACAGCCCCTGAAGGCCCCAAGCTGCATCGTGAGCAGGAGCCAAGCACACCATCCGCCACTGCTCATTTCCTTCATCCCCATTTTGGTCTTTAGCAAACAGCATCAGATATGATAGATTTTTTGTTTGCAAACCCAGCCTCGAGGCTGGAAATTGACATCTCCCTTTCTCCTGTTGCATCTTTGCATCCTGCTCTCTTTTTACCCACGGTTCCTCCTTGTCAGTTGCCCACAAGTTATTTCAGTCAGTTCATACATTGAGTGCCTACTGTGTGCAATCAGTTGATTCATGCATTGATTGAGTACCTACTATGTGCAAATGGACTGACAGTTGCTCTATGACCTTAAGCAAGTCTGCTATCCTCCCCACTGTGTACTTTGTGGGTTGAGATCCTATTTTAGGTACCTTAATATTCTTGGAGCCTGGCACAGTGCCTGGCAAGTAAATAGTGTTCATCCAGTAATGTTGCGTGGATACTGCTGAGGGAATGAGGTCCGGACTGCTCAGAGCTTTGGCTTCTAAGCCTGTAGAATGGTAGACATAAGGCCTAGTTCATAAACATACAGTGAGGTTGATCATTACTGGGGAGCCTCCAGTTTACAGGTGGATTAACTGAGGTCAAGATATGCAAGTAGCAAGTCGTTGGAGGCAGTGGAACTAGAACTCATGTCTAGAACTAGAATTCAGGGATACTCTATTGAGGGTCAAAGAGCCCTTTGCCTTCTGAGGTCTTAAGAGTGTCCAGGTCAGACATAAATCTGGATCCAGGAGCTGTCAGGCAGGAGGCCCTGTGGGTTGGAAAGGGCTAAAGCCAGTGGCAGCCCCAGCCCTGGCAGAGGGAAGTGGCCTAGGAGCCAGGCCAGCTGTTGGCACCTTTGGAGATGGTCTCAGCAGGTAGGGAAGCCAGAGTAATGTGTGAGTCTTCTTTGCTTTTCCTGAAATATCCGCTCAGAAAGGTTAGCCAGCAAGAGGGTGCTGATGCCAAGCCAGACATTGGCATGCTGGGTCAGGTACCTGGCTTAAGGAGTCCAGTTTGAGCCAGCCTTCTCTGCTGGTCGAATTCAGCCCTTCTGAGGGGCATCCTCACCATTCACCCTTCCTTCTGAGCATATCTTATGCTTTCTGGCCCTTTTAATGTGATGGTTTCTCCTAGGAACATGCCTGCACTTCCCTGGGCCAGCTCAGACCCCAGCTCCTCCTTGGATGAGAGGATGAGAGGGCACCATGGAGAAACACAACCATGGATGGCTACAGGTTGGTGCCATTGCCAAGATCAGGAATCTGGGATCATGCCTTTCATTGGACCTGACTCATCCAGGCCAATCTACAATTAAGAGTCTGGTGCTGCAGGAGCTCCTAGCCCAGGACTAATGTGTCCATGACAGTGGGGGAGTATAAAGGCACCTAGTGCCTACCCTCTCTATGCCCATAGTTCTGGGCCCCTCCCCATGTTCCCCTAAATTAGGGTTAGTCTTGAAGAACTTCAACTCTCTGAAATTCAATAGATTTCTAATTCTAAGCATCCTTGATTCTAGGTGTTCAAAATTTTATAATTATAAAGTTCCAGTTTTGTTAATCAGAATGCTTTCAATTGCAAGTGACAGAAAATCCATTCCACCCTGGCCTCATAGCAGAAAAGTCCAAAGTAGGACTAGGACTTCAGGCATAGCTTGATCAAGGAGTTCAAGTATTTCTCTGTGCTTCATTTCGTGGTTTTGGAATCAATGTGGTCGCATGATGGCCATTGCTAACACAAAGCCCATGGTTGCAGGTTCAAGTCCTGTAGGAAATATAGAGTCACTGCCTGGATTCCTGGATTCCTCTAACTTCTCATACCATGTCCAGCAATTTGGCAAAAAAGTCACGGACTGAATTCTTATGGGCCTGGATTTTCTATGAGCCTGTCCCCAAACCAATCACTGTATCCAAGGGAATGATGGGATTCTCTACTTGGGTTAGGGCTGGGCCCCCTAGGTGTACCCCCACCCAATCATATGGCCTGAGACGCATGGTGTTTCTCCATTGGAAATGGGGAGTAATGCTATCAAAAGAATGGTGGACAGATGCAGGGAGACAAAAATAAAGAGCGTCCCTATGCTAAGGTTCTGAGGTTATACAGATCAGAAATCCTAGGAGCATTTGACTCAAAGCTTTGGGGGAACCCTAATGCTCACCTCTTCGATTTAGGACAATGGATAGGTGGGGATAAAAGTAAGTCTCCCCACTCTCCACCCTTCCAGAGTTAAGAAAGCGATGTGTCCCTTTATTATTTATCTTTAACTCTTGTTAACTCTTATTTATTTATTATTATTTATCTTAAGCCCATGCATTCTATTAAGTTTCTGGTAGGGACAGCAGAGAGTCAGCTAAAGAATCTTTGGGTAGGGGATGCAGGAAAGGATCTGCGTGGTGGCTTTGGGGGCAGGCAGCTGTCGCGTGGACTCTGGAAGAGGGAAGGTGGAGCATAAACATGGCCCGGAGCGCTGAACTGAGCTCTCATTCTTCACACCCTTGCTGGGCTCCACAGTGCACTGAGTCCTTTTCCAAGCCACTTGACGCTGGGCTTGGCCAGCTGACTTGTCTGGCTCATGAGATAGTAGCACATATAATTCGAGAAGAGGCTCAGGGCACGTTTACGTGGCTGTGCTTGCCTTCTTGGACTCCCCCAAGAGGAGGGACCTGACCAAGGTAGCTGTGTCCCTTGCATGAGAGGTGGTGCAGACCCAAGCTGATGCACAGCCTGAAGCGAGCTCGGTCAGCTTCTCCCCACATGCAGAACGTGCTTGTGTGGAATGCCCCTGAGATCTGGAGTGTGGCACGGTGGGGGTGATGGCTCGCTGATAAAGGCAGCGGGGGGGACAGAGGCTCGGGGGGACAGACTGTGCATCAGCCGACCTGAAACTGGGGTATTAGGGGCCCCATGGATCAGGAGTTGGGCGCCAAGTTCTGTGTCAGTGTCTGTGATCTGAGAGTCATTCCTTCAATGGTCCTCAGTAGTCCCGTCTCTGGAAAGACAAGAATGCCTCTCCCCTTGGCTTCTGGCCAGTAACCGGGTCCTGGAGTAGGTGGTCCCGAACTCCAGGCCCCACGCTGCTTCTGCTCTACCCCTCTCTGCCCCGGCCCTTGCCTGGGAAGTGGCCCCTGCCAGAGCCGCCCTGCACCCTCACACTTCACGCTCCCTCACACAACACACTCAATATAGAAAACAAGTCAGACTGTGATAAATGCAGAAATAGATGTGTGAAATTGTTCTAGGAGCAAAGAGGAGGGAGAGTTGAAGTCTCTCTGGGGGAGAGAGTGGGGGTGAGGCTTGGGGGTGGCTTCGTCATGGAGGGGATGAGTTGCTTAAGGATGAGTAATAGTTCAGCCGGTGGAGAAGAAGAACAAGAGCATTTCAGGCAGATGGAGTGACGCGTGTAGCGGCTGGCGGCAGGAGGAGCGCGTGTGTCGGAGCTGTGATAGGCTGGCTCTCCAGTAGGGGCCTACGACGAGGGGACTACCGGGGATGGGGCTGGAGACAGGCCCCTGAGGAGAAAGGGCCTTGAGTGCCACCTTCAGTGTCAGGCTGTGTCCTGCAGGCAGTGGGAAGGGGGTGTGGGCATGGAGGCCTTAGAGCTGCAGACCCTCCTGCGGGCAACAGTGAAAATCCTAGGGGCTTCCTGACTTCCCCAGCCCTCCCCAGCCCCTCCTACCAGCACCAGGGGAGAGCAAGGCCTAGATTCAGGGTTCTGTAGTCCTGTCAAGTGAGCAGGTTTGGGAGGGGGAAGACCCTGGGGTTCTGTTGAGGGTGGAGTCTTTTTGAAATAAATGATGGAGTTGGAAGGGGTGAGTTTCCCTCTGAAACAGCAGGCAAGAGAAAGCAAGAGGGTGTGCAGGCGAACCCCTTGGGTCATGGCATTGGAGGGGGTGGACTGAGTCCAATTTTCCTCTTACTTCAGGGTCCTGTGGCTGCAGAAGGAAACCCTGAGACCTTAGTGGGAATTAATCAGTCCTGGGTTCAAATCCTGGCACTGCCATTTGCTAGCTCTGTGACCTTGAACTAGTGACCTAACCTCTCTCAGTTCCTTTTGTCAAATGGACTCCACCACTGTCTGCGATTGTGGTGGAGCTGAAATAATATAATTATAACTGCCATTTACTAGGACTTAGGTCCTTTCACACACCTCCAACTCCCCAGCACAGCCTGAGCAGGGGTCTCTTTAAGCAGCGAGACAACAGAAGCACAGGGAGGTTAGGAGACTTGCCCAAAGGCACGTTGTTAGTCGGTGGCTTGAATCAGGCCCTCTGGCTCCAGGTCCTGTGCTCTGAACCCACACACTCTGTATGGGATGATAGCAATTCACACATAACACACAGGACACATACGAAATGACTCTTTTCTTGCTCTCTAAATCCTACCAAAAATATTTGGAGGGAGAAACGATTTCTGAGAAAGGCGTCCCAGGGAGACTTCCACAGGCTGGAGGGAGTATGTTTCTATAAATTCCCTTGCCCCTAAGTGGGACGGGCCAGGTGAGGACTATTGCAATACACCAGGCCGCAGGCCCGACAGTTGTGCGTTGATTAAAACGACAGGTCGCACGTCCCCGGGGCTGGAGAGGAAGTCCTTCCCCAGGGTCAGCCCCACCTGCAGCGGGCGGGTTCCTTCATCCTGGTTTCCGATCATGATGAGCATCAGCTGACCCTGCGCGCCCCACACACGCCCTGGGAAGGGGAGGGTTAGAAGGAGCATGTTTGTCACCTTCCCTGGTGGGCAGAGGAGACCACCTGAGAGTTTTAAAGGAAAATCAAAAAGAAAGCATCCACCACATAATCCCTCCAAGGCCAAAAGAGTGGGTCACGCCACCTCTGGCCTCCCTTCCCCGTGTGATGAGGTGCTGCTGTCCCCAGCAGAGCAGAGGGCAGGGAACGTGGGCTTGGCCTTACGAACCCCAACCTCTCGAGGCATATTCTCATGTGTTGAAAGGAGGTGATTGTTCTGCAAGGGCTGTTGGGAGGATTTTAGAGGATGTGCATGTAAAAGGCTCGCGATGGGCTTGTCACGCAGTAAGTGCTCAATAAATGTTTACTGTGCTGCTCATTGGGGGAAGGGAGAGTGTAAAGGAGGGAGGGCGGGAGCATGGGGAGAAAGAGAGGAAAGACAACACGGAAGAGCACAAGCTGGAGGAGGCGCAGTGGAGGAGGAGGAGGAGGAGGAGCAGGACAGGGAGGCAGAGGAGGGGGCGGAGGGTAGGGGCACCTGCTGCCAACCCAGCTCCCCAGGCACAGCCAGCCAGGCTGGCCTGGCCCAGGCTGCTCCCCGCATGGTCATTAAGACGACTCGTGCATTCTTCCTGCATCCTGATACCACATCTGCCAGATGTGGCCCTGGATGCCAACAAGAACAGCTGCCTTCAGACGTGCCCAGCTGCAAAATGAGGACCCAGAGGTGCTGGGAAGGACACAGAGACCTCAGAGGGGTTGCCAAAGGCACTGTGCTGTCAGGAGGCAACCACGCCACTTCGGTCACTCATCCCAGGCCTCAGTTTCCCTATTGGTAATGCAAGAGGTTAGGAGGTGACCTGGCATTTGTGTCAGGTGAGGCCAACCCTGTGGTGTGTTCACAGCCAGCAGCCCCGGCTCCTGCATGCTGTCCTGGCAGATATGGGGTCACGGCTCTCCTGGGTCCTGGGCATTGTCCTGCCACTTTGAAGGATGGCCCTTCTAGTCTCCAGGGGAGAATCTTATCAGATAAAGCAATCCTGAAATTGGAACGTGAACTCTATCTTAGCATGTTTCTCTTGGCAGGTTGGAGCTCAGAGAGAGACAGAGACTTCCCCAAGGTGGAACAGAGAGATTGGTTTAGTTGTGTTTAGACCCAGGATGAGACGGAGTCTCTGAGAATGGCACCCACCGGGGACCTTGTCGTCAGAAAGCAACAGAGTAGAACAGAAACATGATGTCTTTGACCAGCCTTGGTTCGAACCTTCCATCACTGACATTAGCCAAGTCCTTTAACCTCTCTCTGCCCCTCAGTTTTTCCATCTGTGAAATGTGACTAATAATGTGTAAAGAATTTGGGCTCAAGAATCAAATCACCTGGGTATTTACCTGCTCCGTAGTATTTACCTGCTGTGTGACCTGAAGCGACTTATTCTGTGAGCTTCAATTTCCTCACAGAACAGCTGTGGGGTTAAATGCACATACAGACCTGGTGCCCAATAAATGGTACCCAATAATTATTATTGGTGCTGATGTTGTTAGTAAATCCCTTGCTCCTTAAAAGGAATTTTAACTCCCTCGTCACTGGTGACCTGTCTACCAGCTCTCCATTTCAGCCCAGGGCTCCTGGCTCCAGAATTCTCTGGCACAGAACATTCTTTGCCCTGCCCACATTCGATGTGCAGGAATAGGACCTGGCACCGGGACGGCCCATCAGAGCCCCACAGATTCCTGACTGGGCAGATGCCAGAAAAGCTCTTTCTTGCTGTCATTGCAGAGGCCCAGATGGAGCCTGGTGGTCAGGGTTAAAACTAGCCTGGCTCCTGGCGCCAGTGGGCCAGCCAGACTGACTGGGCAGGGAGAGGCACTGGCCAGCATGTGCCAGGAAGCGGAGGCCAGAGGGACAAAGGGGCAGGGCAGGTAGTGAGATGGGGCTGGGATTCTGTGCTGAGTCATGGAAGAGCTGACACAGGCAGGTGCCCCAGGAACCTGGTGAGGGGCTGAGCGCCCCACCAATGAGCAGCCAGGCATTCTGAGACACCCCCCACCACCCCCGCCCCACTGGGTGTAACTGAGTCATTCTTGAATCTCAGCATCACTCTCACTGAACACACCTCCAAGGACACATCTCAGGAGCCACATCCATGCCCCTTATCTCTCTGCTCTCACAGCAACCTTGGCCCAGGTGGGTGGCCAGTGGGTGCAGGCTGGTGGGGGCTACTGTCCACGGCCCTGAAACTCTCCACCAAGACCACCCCCAGGGACCTCTATTGAGCTTCTCCCAGGGGTTGGAACCAGGTGATGATCTTTATTTCCTGTCTTCTCTTTGTGATGCAGAGCCAGCATTGTCGTGACTCTAGGCTTAACTATTTATGTAATTGGTTTCATATTCATTTGGCAGTTTCATCACCTTTATTACTGCTGCCATTCACCACCTGGAAAAATGGGGGATTCCATATTCTCATAGTCTTTTACCCAATGTAAACACATTCTCTCTGCCCATGCTCTCCTGGAATACAACGGCTAGAGGGACACTGGAGCCCCTCTAGCCTCATGTCCTTATTGGTCAGGTAGGAAGGGCAGGGACTCTGGTTGGAAGGATGCCAAGACCAGAGTGTAAGTGAGAGCAAACCTTGGGCCAGCAGGCAGGTCACTTAATTCCCCCTGCCAAGGGAGAGGGGATGTACAGGCAGAATGGAATCTGCTTCCCAGGCTCTTTCCAAATAGAACACAATAGCTGCCATTTATTTCCTGCTCGGGCTCAGCCAACTCACTGTGTTGCTATGTGCTTCTACAAAGAATATGGCCGAATATTTCTTCATGGAGAGGTGTGGCCTCTGTCCCCAGGTTACAGGTAAGAAAATGAATTCAGAGGCAGGAAGGGATTTCCTAGAGCCAGAAAGGTAGTATGTAACTGAGTTGGGATTAAAACCAGAACCTTCGGGGGTGCTTCTGACCTCTCCTTTTCAAAGACAGTCCTAATAATAAGGCCTGCTTGAAACACTCAGCCTGGAGGTTATGTGTCTCCCCCACAAGGGGATTCTGGGTAACGCACACTGTCCAGATCATTGACAAGGTTCTGCTCCTCCCTGTCAGTGTTTTGACCCTGCTATGTGCAGTGGCCCCCTCAGGTCTAACCCCTCATTGACTTCCACTCTTGAAGGCCTCAGCAATATTTGGTCTTCTCCAGATGTTGGGGTCAGAGCAAAGGCCGATAGAAACATGGATGGGGGTTGAGGGGACCGTCATGTTGTGAGAGAATTATGCAGCAACGTGAATATTGATGAAGCTATAATTGGCTCCCTCTTTCAGAGCTCGGGTGTCTGCAGGCCCAGGCGCTGGGGCTAATTGTTGCAGGCAATTAATAACTTGGATTGTATTCACTCTGGCGCAGGCTGCCTGCTTCCTTGGAGGAAGCAGGCAAGGCTGGGAAGGGAGTGCTAGGCCGGGCTGCTTGCAGAATGGTGGGGGAGTGGAGTGGAGGGCTGCCATCTGCCCGGCCTCCCCCAGGCCCTGTATGCAGCACCCCCACCCCGGTTCAGCACTGTTACCTTTCCCCACACTTCCCCCTCTCTCTTCTCTTGAATTATTGACTCATCCATCCTCTTCCCCCACAAGCTCACACTTATCTCCTGAACAGAGCTTCAGGGAGAGGAAAGATGGTATCTTGGGAGAAGCTCAGGACTGAAACCTGGTCCAACCCAAGTTCTGCCGCTAACTCGCTACACGCATGATCTTCAGTTGGAAATTCACTCACCATGAACTTGGGGAAATTTCCCGAGCTCTTTTGCATCCATTTTATCACATGAAGTGCAATCAGCCTTGAAAGTCATAGACATAGGGATGGATCATTCTATCCTAGATCTCTCTTTATATAACTGTAACTATGTATCACCACATAGATGACTAATTATCAACTTGTTACCTATAAATCTATGCTCCACCTCAGTTGAAATGATAATTGCAGCCATATTCTAAGCAGAGGTCACACTATTCCTCGGATGTTGCAGTTGAGAAAACTGCAACGACAGAGCCTCAGAGAAATGAACTGACTCACCCGAGTTATCTGTTAATAAAAGACACACAGAAAAAAAAAAATCAAACCGAGTTTCCTAAAGGTGGAGTTCTTTCCGGGACACCCCAGTTTACTTGCTTCTGAAACGCAATGGCTTCCTGGAGAAGGCAAGGTTGGCACCCAAGAGCTCAAGAGCTAGCATGCTGTCGGATGGACGGGGAATTAGCTACAGATGTGACTGCTGTATCCGGGCGTTGGTGAAGCTGTCTGAACCTTCTGTATTTTTAAAGATCAATACTCCAAACCCTCCTCATATACTCTTTCCTTTGGCTGCTCAGCCATTAGGTGGGGCTTGATTTGTGCACATTCCCCTCCTGGGGAGCCGAGTGAATGATGTTATGTTCATCTGGAAGTCATCTCTTGCTCAGGGTGGTAGTGGGGGAGGGATAGCGGGGGGCGGGGCGCGAGAAGGAAGAAGAGGTAAGGGGAAGGGGAAGCCACCAGTATTTCCTGGGAGCACAGACTGTGCAGTGCCCTGGGCTAAATGTTGTTTTTGCTCAGAGATGATCTCTTTTAATAAACTCTTCATAACCACCACTATGGGCTAGAGCCTCCCACAATCCCTGTTTTGTGAGGGATTATGAGGAATAGGTGAGATGACCAGGGCTCAGCAAGGCCAAGTGACTCTCCCAAGGGCGCACAGCCAGTAGAGGGTGGAACAGAAATACAGCTTTGCCGGGAGTGGCAAAATCAGAGGCTGGGCTCAGGGGCCCTGCTTCAGATGTAGCTGGAGAGCACATAGAAAAAGAAATGAAAGCATGGGCGCGAAGGACAAAGCAGCCCTTTATAGCTTACACCCCTTCCAAAAGAAGGCTTTTCAATTAGTCTTGAAGACAGAGGATAGGGGAGGCAGGTTAACGGCACCACCAGGCATTTAAATCAGACCCAGGAAGAACTTCCACCAGACAGCCCTGGAGTGGCCGGTCAGGGGGAATTAGAATCTCATTCTTTGCAGCCACGTCGTTGGGCAGATCATTCGGCCGCTGGAGTCATCTTTAATGAACACCTGGAGGGCAAGACGGCTTCAGGGCGGTGCCCTGAGGTCGGGGCATGCCAGGCCTCCCGAACAGGCATCCTGCAGACAGAGGGGCGTGCAGGGAAGGAAGTCTGAGGATGAGGCCCCAGGAGGAGGATTCTCATGACTTTCCACACCCGCGCCAGCTCCTGCTGCCACCACCAGCTCCCCTTTATGGCAGGCATATTTCAAAGGCCCGGTTCCATTTGCATTTTTAAAACCCCGCTGATGGCTTGGGAAAATTGCATCCTTCCACTGTTCCTGGTGCCACAGTCCCTACCCCCTCCCCCACTGCACTGCATGCTCAGTTTCCAGAAGATCCCCCAGCAAGGGCAGAGGAAGCCCAGCCCCCACCGAAGATCATCTGGAGGTCCAGGCGGGTGCGGGAGAGGTGGCTCCAGCACTGGCCAGCCGGGCAGCATGGAGTCAGGACACCGTGAGAGCTGGGCGGGTCCCAGCCCTGCCAGTGCACCCCCTGATGTGTCTTGAACTAAAAGAGAGAGCCAGGGGCATTCGAGGGGGCCTCCTGCTTCTGTGGAGTCTCCTGCTTCGCCTGTGGCTCTTTTTTTCCTGAGTCCATCTTTGGAAGTCCTCTCCCCTCTCTGCTGCCGTTTGAACTTCTTGCTGATTAAAGAGCGTGAGCACAGGGAGCTTCCCTGGCTTGCTTTTATGCGCACGGGTGGCACCAACCCTTAGAACAGGCAGCACCGCTTTTTTCCCTCTTAACAGTCTGGGGGCCCCGGGCACGCCTTGGTTTTTGCCTGGTATCAGGCCCAATCCACTAACACCCGGGGGAGCGGGTGGAGTCTCCGGGTGTGGGGTGAGAGCGACCCAGCACCAGGGGGCATCAGTCTCCCTGTGGGTTTGTCGGGCTGCGAGGAACCGGGCAGGAGCCTCGGAGAGCACTGAGGAGGCTCCTGGAAGCCACGTTCCCATCGGCTGAAAAGAGAAAGTCATTCCATGAAAAAAGAAAACCTTTTCCCTCGGCTGGGCTGGGGAACACACTTTGTGTCTCCCCATTGCTCCCTTAAAAACAAATCTTTTCCTTGATCTCCATCCTCACACCCTCATCCCCCGGGGGCCGGCACGGGGGTGGGGGGGGGGCTGGGAGGGCACAGGGTGGAGGTGGGTCTGCTCCTCTGCACTCACAAGCCCCCCGTGGCCTCTGACCTTGGGCAGCCGCTTCCTCTCTCCGGAGAGGAGTCCTGTCTCTCCCTCTCCCCTCGCGGCGCAGCGGGGCGGCAGCCCCTGCACACCTAGCCCCGACTCGCATGTCACTGGGACCAGATGGAGCTCCTGGGAAACTCGGGCAGACTTGGCCAGCCTGGTAACAGCTCCCCGATGATCCTGAGCATGGGGGTGGGGGGGGGAGGGGGGCGGGGTGGTGAGTACCGGGGCGTGGACACCAGCTCAGGCCATTGGCTTCTGCAGTGGTGAGCGCTCAGGGCACCCAGGGTCATAAATGCCAGTGTGTGTACTTGGCAGCCAGCCTGTGGGTACAGTTCCCAGGAACTTCACACCCAGGAGGCAGAGCGGGAGAGAGCCCGGCAGAGCACCTTCCAGCACCTGAAGTGAGAGGTGCCCCCCACTTAGTTTTCCTTTTTTTGAAAAGCAGGCTTGAGAAACTGACAGGGGCTGAGCACGGGAGTGCGGGACAGGTCTTGTTTTTCATTCTTGAACTCCGGAGTGTTCTTATCTCTCCCCTACACTGGGGACTTCCAGGAGGCAAGGCTGATGTCTCGCCCATCTCTCATCTCCCGGGTCCTCCTCTGCACACACTCAGAGGGTGTCTGATAAATTCCTGGCTCATCCCTCACACACCAGGAGCGATGGCCTCCCTTCTTTCTGGCTTCCATCAGTAAAACTCCTTGATCCTGCAGCTGGGAGCTGGCCGCTGGGCCACTCTTGCAGAGCCCACTTGGGCTCTCCCTGGGGGACACCGACACCAATGCCCTCTGAGCCCTGATGGACAGAAATGGGACAACCACTGGCCTTGGCCCCCCAGGTCCTTCTCCTGCTGTCCCCGCCTCCTAAGTGCCAGGCAGCTGGAGAGACACCAGGTCCCAGGGGTTGGCTCTGGTGCCGGGAGGTGAATGGAGAGGAGGGAGGGACAGTGCCAGGAGCCCGGGCTTGGCAGTTCCCTCCGGAGGAGACCCGGGGATGCCCTCGAGTGCCCAGAAGGCTGGTGACCTGCCAAGACTGGGCAGACGGGGAGGAGCGCCCGCTGGGAGGGACCTGGACACCGAGGAAACTCGGGGTGAGCCCGCCCCTCCCCGCGCCCCCTCTCTCCCCCGGCCTGGGCCCTCTGCAGAGGCGGGGGTGACCCCCAGGGGTCGCTGCGCTGCTCGCGGGCCCCCCGCCCGCCAGCCTCGGAGCCCGGTCGTACCACCGCGCGGCTCCCGCAGGGGGAGCGGCGGCCTCGGCGGCGCCGGGCGGGGGCCGGGGGAGGCGGCGCGCGGCAGGACGCGGCCCCGCGCCGGCCGCCCGCGCCGGGCCCCGAGGCGCGGCGCCCCGGGCCGCCAGTCCCTGGGCAGCGGCGCCGCTCCCAGAGCCTCTCCCCGGCCCCCCCCACACCCCGTGGTAGGAGCCGGGACCCAAACAAAGGCGGGCGGCGAATAAAAGGCGGCGGCGCCGAGCGCTCGGGGCTGCGCGCCGGGGCTCCGGACCCGCGCCGGGTGCTCGCGGCCCGTGCGCTTCGGGGCGGCGCGGGGACCCGGCCCCGGCGCCCGGAGGAGCTTCTCCGCCGCTCCCGGAGGGGACGCGCCCGCGCGGCGGGGGCCGCAGCCCCGCGCCGCCGCCCGCCTCCCCCGGTGCCCGCCGCGCTGCCCGCCGGCCCCGCCGCCGAGGTGAGTCCGTCCGTCGCCGCGCGCCAGCCGGGCCGGGCCGGGCCGGGCCGGGTCGGGGCCGGGCCGGGGCCGGGAAGGCGCGGCTGCGCGGGGAGGCTCGCGCCCTCCTCGGCCTGCGCGGGGCGGCGCGGGAAGTTCTTCGGCTCCCGGCCACCCCGGGGTGCGGGCCTCGGCGCGCCCCCCGCCTCCCCGGCTGGTGTCCGCGCCGCCCGGAGCCCGACCCGCGGCCGGGCCCGGCCCCCACCGACGCCCCGGGGCCCGGGCAGCTTCGGCCCGCACGGGCCAGTTCGCGAGCTCGGGCGGCGGGAGTCCGGCCTCGGGGGGCGCCCGGCCCCGGCCCTGCCCGGCCCCGCGGTGGACCGCGGGCTTCGTGAAAGTTGAGCGTCGGGCTGGAGCCGGCAGGACCGCGCGCCGCCGGGCTGGGGCGGAGGGAGGGCGGGGGAGGCTGACGACTCCCGCTCCCCGCGCGGGCCACCTGCGCGCTCGCCTCCGCGCGCCCGGCGGGACAGTCCCGGGCCGGGGCGCAGTGACCCGAGCCGCGGCTCCGGGCGCGCAGACCGGGTGGGCCGTGGAAACCGGGCGCGAGAGGATCGGGCCCTGCGGAGGGCGCGGGCAGCCGGGCAGGGGCGGCCGCGAGGGTCGGGAAGAGATTCCTGGCGCCAGCCGGGCCGCGTCCCGCGAGCCAGCCCCGCCGCCGCCGGGAGAACTTTTCCCAACTCCCCGGGGAGGCCCGCATCTGGGCCAGGAAGGCTCCTCCGAGGGGGCTTCACGCCCTCGGCCCCCCGTTGCTCCACAGTGGACGCCAGGCTCCCGCCACCCGCCCGACGCTGGGTCCGGGCCCGGGTCGGTCCACGCCCGGGGTCAGCACCGCGGACAGCGCCCCCGCCGCCGGCGCGGCCCGTCCCCTCCCCCACCCGCGCCCCGCGCGCCGCCCGCGAAGCCATGGCACAGCCGCACGCATCACCCGCGAGCAGCCCTCGTCCGGATTCGTAGTCCACGCACGCAGCGATGCCCACAGTCCACCCGATCCCTCCAGAGGGACAGGCACCCGCACGTGGAGAAACACAGACCGTCCCTGAAAGCACCAACTCCTGGCGCACCTTCTCCCCGGGTCCTGCTGTCCCCGGTCACCTGACCAAGCCCCAGGCTCCGGAGCTCACCAGGTGCCCACAGGGATGCTCCGGAGCTCACCAGGTGCCCACAGGGATGCCCAGTGATTCACTGAGTCGCCCAGGCTCCGTGCACACACAACCTCCCAACGCTGTCCAGCTCCTTTCCTGGAGCAGAGAGCGGCCGAGCAGCCAACCCCCTCCCCGATGCAGACCTGAGTGGGAACCAGGGCTTCTGCCAAACAGAGGGAGGAAGCTGGTCCAGTGGCAGCTGCGAGCAGTAACCCAGCCTTACAGAATCTTGGGTCCATTTTGCTCAGCTCACTCACCCCACGCCTGCTGCCTTTCCTCGGACCTGGAGCCAAAAGAATCTTCTACGCCAGGGGCCACACTCCCCTCTCTGCACCATCCTCCCGCTATCGCTATCTTCTTTGCTGCACTTTCTCTTTGTTTCCCTTCTCTGTTCTCCTCCCCCATGTTTATCCACCCCCACCTATTTGTTTTCCAATTCCTCCTTCCCAGCTGCTTTCACCTTCTCCCCAACTTTCCATCAGCCTGGTTTCACCAATCAGTCGACTCCAATTTGATGCAGGCGCAGCTGACCCATTCTCCTGCAGATTCCACAACCCTGCTCCTCTCCTGCCCATGGTCTCAAGAGCTTCTGCCCCCTCCTGGGAAAATGTCCAGCACCGCATGCCCCAGAGCCCCCTCAGTCTTTCCAAGGGGGAGATTGCTTGGTTCTGGCTTTGCACAGGATCCGGACCCTGCCCCGTGGCTTTGCACAGGATCTGCGGCTGCCCTTAAAATCCAGAAACTAGGTTGAAAATGGAAGCATCTCAGTGTTACATGGTGGAAGGTGACTGGAGTTGAAGTGGGGAGACTGCAGCCACGGCCCAAGGATGTCCTTGGGCAAGTTGCTTCCTTTCTCTGAGCCTCAGGCTTCCCAGCTGTGCCGGGACAGGGCTGGTTCCCGTGAGGATCCCTTTAGACCCGAGTAATGCGGGATATGGTTTTCTTGTGAGTCTTAGTGTGGGTGGGATTGAAACTCATAGTTCTGACCTTAGAGGTTATGGTCCTGTTCCCCTTCTTTGGAGCACCCATCGCTGGTAAATCCATCCTGTTCCCTGAGTGAGGGATGTGCAGAGCGTTTCCTTTCTAGGTCACACAGCTGAAGTGCCCCTGCCATTAGGGCAGGCCTTGATTCTACTGTCAGCGTAGCCTTTGCACAGCCCCTGGTTCTGCTGGCGGATGCTGTTGAAGGAATGAGTAAGAGGGTGAGTAGAAGAGCAGGGTCTTAAACCTGGAATTCCCAACCCCTGGAGCCTTGGAATGATGGCTCAAGCTCTATTCTCTGGTAGTTGAGATATGTTTTTCGTGACTCTACCTCCCCTCCACTCATCCGGTCACTCCAAGGCAGGTGGGGTTTTCTGAGTTAAGACCCTTCCTTACGGCTGCTCCTGGGCTGGCTGTAAATGCCCATAGAGAAAGGACTAGCTGAGTGCAGCCTTGGAGGCCCTACCCAATGGGTAGGGGTTGGGCAGTCAGCCCCAAGGGCCTTAGGAATCCACCAAGTAGGCTGCCCAGGGAGCCAGGACTTGAGGCCGGGAGGGAGGGCAGTCAACTGCTACCCTCTGACTGCGCAGCCACTGCTCGCAGCCCATGAGCTGGTTCTGCAAAAATCGCCTTTTCCAATGAGCAAAGTGAGATGTTGAGCGATGAGTTGTTTCCCTAAGGGCAAACAGCCAGCCCACTGTCAGCCCTATAAATAGGCACCCCCAAATGGTGGTGGTGGTGGTGGCAGTCGTGGTTGATAATGGCATAATTGGCATTGCTAATGATGTTTGCATCATTACGACTGGAGGTTCAATGATGAACCTCTTTGATTCTCCTTCCCTGTTTGAAATTGTTTCCCAGTTGAATCTCTCCCACCTCCGCCACCCCCCACACCCAAATGTGGAGAAACTGAGGTCTAGGACCGTGCAGCAAAGGGGTTCAATTGTCCATCATGCTAGCCAAGGAAGAGGGCTTGTCGTTGGTAACCCTCCTCTGCCCTCCTCCCCACCCGAGCGTGTCTCCTGCCAGAGGAGTCGGAGCGGTGTCAAAGTCTGTCAAAACACCCTTCGAAGCTGGGTTCCAAACGCCAAACCCAGGGAAAATAAATAAAGAGAGCGGTGTCGGCCTGAAATAGAAACATGCACCAACTCACAAATAGGCATGTTTTCTAAAAGTCGCGTTTCTCAGGCAGAGGCGTTTCTCAGGTGTGGCTCACACTCCAGCTGCCCCGCAGGGCCCGAGGCGGGATGCTGTGGAGAAGGGACGAGCAGGGAAGGTGTGGAGCCGCCTCCGGCAAGCGCACCCCTGCTGGGGCCTCAGGGAGCCCACCCGAACCCCTGCACCCTGCCACCTGGAAGGTGCACAGGGAGGACAGCGACTGATTTGTGTCTCCACGTCCGTCGGAATGGGCTCCTTGAAACTGGCTGATGGCCTGGGAGCCTCTGCTGTCCAGTGGGCGCAGCGGGCTGGCGGGAGCAACACCTAACAGCTGCACCTTTGTTAAGTACCTACTATGTGCCATGCCCCAACATTCTCACACACTCTCACTTGGCCTTGTGACCATCTCGTGGCGTAGAGGCTGTCATCCCACTCGTAGATGCAAACACCTTGGCTCAGAGAAGGCAGGTGCAGAGGCCAAGTCTGTTCTGTTTCCACTTCCCCAGGAAGGAGCTGAGACTGGAGAGGTGGACTCACCGGCCCAAGGTCACACAGCGTGTAAAGGGGGCAGGTGGGTCCCGCAGAGAGCTCCCGAGCAGTTCACAACGGGGGCGAGGACGGGCTGATTGGAAAGCACAGCCAGGGAGGAAGCGGGCGGCAGCAGAGTCTATGACACCTCCAGGCCTGCCACGCTGCTGGCGTTGGCTCCCGCAGAAGCTGTGTCTCTGCCAAAACCTGGAAGGAAGAAACCCCGTGTAGGGTCCTGGGGGGTGTTACTAAAACTTAGGGTCTGGGTACATTTCTTCCTAAACTCCGGGGGGAACCCAGGAGACTGCAGAAGGCCCAGGCACACCCTTGGTCCTGGCACTGCTTCCTCCTTTTGATCCTCCTCTAAGGGAACCAGACTGGGGATCTGGGGGCCTGGCCGGTGACAGAGGAGGTCTTGCCCTATGCAGTGAGCTTGGCCATTGGGACTGAGGAGGTGGTGGGGACAACTGGGAGGGCTGGCTTGGATTTGGATGCCAGCAGACACCACTTTTGTCTCTTGTGGGGGCCAGGGACGCTCTGGGTCCTTTTGCAGGGGCCAGGAACCCCCTGGGTCCTCTTCCTAGGACCCAGGGAGTCGCATGTGGGAGGCAGTGGCCAGAGGCTTAAAGCTTCTCTCCTTGTAATAGTCTTCTCCTCAAGCCTGAGCAGCCCCACTGTGTCCAGGCACTGGACATGCAGAAGGGAACAGCCCTGGTCGCTGTCCTTGCAGAGCCACCAGCCTCTCACCCCTACACCTCCAGGGCAGAGGTGATGGAAGATACAGGATGGCTTGCCCCTTGTCCCCACTGGAAGTAGAAGAGGGGCCCAGGTGTGCACTGGGACAAGGAGGACATGACCCAGGCCAAGTGGTCATCCCAGGGTCAGGAGGAAGTTTCCCTGGGGTGGTGCCCGCAGGGCCCCTGGTGCTGTCCCCAGCTTGAGGTCTTGGGGAGAGAGGGTTGCAGTGTGGGACACTCTCCCCTCTCAGCCATCTGCCTGAGGCATCTGACACACACACTGGCACCTGGACAACGTGTCCTTTGCCAAACCTTATTAATGGAGGAGACATGCGTGCCAGCTGGAAGCCACTCATCACGAAGGAGAGGTTGGTGATCTCCGTGCCTCAGGGGAAGGCAGCTTAGGTGGGGCTCAGCCTTGGGATGGTCCTGGCCAACTGGCCTCCCAGACTGTTTTGCCCCCGGGGCATTGGCCCTTGGCAGTCCTAGAGGCTTCTCAGGTTCTTAACGAGGAAGGTTCTGCAGGGATGAGGGTGGCGAGTCTAATGCCCAACCTGCTGAGGATGTTTACTACCTGCCAGGCCTGGGCTTAGAGCTTTCTAAATATATTTTTGTTTCATCTTCACACCTGCCCGAGGAGGGAATTACCATTATGATTCCATTTTAAGGATGAGAAATGAGACGCACCAGAGACGAGGCAGCTTGCTAGTAAGCAGCGCAGAGTCAAAGCCAGGCGGCTGGCCTCGGGCCACACCTGAGCCACCACACAGGGTGGCGGCCACGGCCACGCTGGCCTGTGTATTCGCTGGAGCCAGGGCCTAGAGGACAAGTGCAATTGAAATCAAACTCCTGGACCCTTCAGTGATCTGGGTGATTTGTACATATGGGCTCAAATGCATCCTGGCTGACAGAGTGGCGGGGCCTAGCCCTTCGCTTCTGGAGGCCAAGTGCACACACAGATCACTCCTCCGATGTCCAGATGTGGGTGACAGCTGGCCGACCGGCGGGACATTTCTGGCTTTTGTCCAGATGCTTCCCCTTTTCATTCCATGTAGACGCAGCTGGGACTTGCATCCGTCTGGACATGATTGTAGGTGGAAATTCCTGGTTGAAAACCACTGACTGGTTCTAAAACATCCTCTTGTGACTTCGCAAAGGCAGGATGTTGGTTTGGGGTCCCCTCTGCAATCCCGGCCTGAGAGACTGCCGGCTGAACTTGAGAGGAGTTGGACTTTGGAGAAGGGTCAGCAGCTGGAGGAGAAAAGGCCGTCTTTCCTTCTGCAGCCCGGGAAGCTGGGACTGGTCGGGCAGAGGCTGGCTGGCAGAGAGCAGTGCAGGCGGGATCTGCTGCAAGTTCTCTGCAAGGGTTCCTGACTTTCCGACCCTGTCTCACCGAGGCTTTGAGCAGATTATCCCAGAGTAACAGCCAGGAATTGGTGATGAACACGAACGCGTCAGCCAAGAGGCATTCGTGGGCATGAACGAGCATGAGAATAGATTCAGGTAGGAGGGTTCACGGACCCTTCGGGAGGAAAGAAGTTCAAACGTCACGCAGTTCAGATGACGGTGATTTAACATATGCGTGTATACAGCAGGCACCAACAAGGGCATGCATTAGGCTATCAGTGAGCCCCCGAGTGGATAGATGAATGGGTAACTGTAGAATTGGTGACAGGGGCTGATGGACTTGGACAGCCACGGCCTTGATTTGGCAGGGCTGGCCTCCAGGTATTGACAGAGGGAAGGGGCCAGTGCTTCTCCAGGCAACCCCCGTCAGCTCAAGGGCAGGGAGCGAGAGTTTGAAGCCCAGGACCTTGCCCTCTACTGATAGCCCAGCCCACCCTGTGGTCACGGGGCTTTTCTGATTCCTGGCTCTGGCAGGGATTGGCCCCCAAGAGGCAGCAGCCCAGCACCTCAAGAATCTGCAACCCTCTTCACCTCCCCTCTGAACCCCTCTATCCCTGAGCCATGCTGTCTTCTCTCTTGCCATAGTCTTGTGTCCTAGCTCTTTGGGGAACGCAAATGACAGAACTAGGATGTAGCTGAGAGATCATGGAGGCCAGTTCTCCCGTATGACAGCAGGGCAGACTGAGGCCAGGGAGGGTGAGAGACGTCCCTGCGGTCAAAAGCAAATAGAAGGAGAGTCCCCTTGTGGAAGATTGGGGCGGTCACTCCCACTAGACTCGGGTAACGCTGTGCCACTGAGCAGAGTGGGGCAGGTGAGAAGGGGCCTGTGAGTCTTGGGCCCAGCTGACTCTATTGGCCTTTGGGACTGGGAGCAGCAGCTCTTAGTTCCTGGAGTCCTGAACCCCCTGGCTTTTTTTTTTTTTTTTTTAAGACTTATTTATTTATTTATACAAGCACTGGGTACAGTCAGAAGCACGGGAGGGTGAGAGAATTCACCAGAGCCAGAGCAGGGAACAGAACAGGCAGACCGTCGAAGTACACTGCTGAGGGGAGCAGCGGGCGCGGCAGGAGAGGCCTGCGCGCCATGTGGGACCCTTGCCGGCGGCTGGGGATTGAACCAGCGCTGCAGAGGCTGGGGCAGCCCAGCGCTCAACCACTGCGCCACCAGGGGAGGCCCCACCACCACCGGCTTTTTATGGGAGAGGAAGGCGCTTGGCAACCTGTTCTCCATCCCAACCTTGGGGTGCTCAATTCCAACCCAAATTCAGTTCCTGGCTCTGTCGGCAGCTGCACCATCATGGAATGAGGGCGAGGGCAGACTCTCCACCCTGCCAGGGGCCTCTGAGCTGCACCGGGTGCAGAAGGTGCTAAGCATCCCTCCCAGACTGGCACCCCTCTCCCCATTACACGCCGAGCTGTCAGTCAGCGGCGTGACCAGGAAATGTGTCCCCAGAACTGCTGACCTGTGTGCTGCCTCCCCCTCCCTCCCTGGAGCCTGCCGCGCAGCCAGCACTGCACCTCGGCTGGGCCGATGACTGGGGACAGTCACTGCGCACACGTGCACTCCGCTGCGCCCGTGGGTGGCGTGGGAAGGGCTGACTCTGGCACTCTGAGAGTTTCCAAACATGTTAAGACTCAAATAAAATCTAATATAGTGAGAAGAGCACAGAGCTTATCAGAAATCAGGATCAAATAAATCCCTTTACTTCTTTTAGCCTCAGTTTTCTTGTTTGCAAATTGGCAATAATTCCTACCACTGGAAAACCTGTATGAAAATGATCTACAAGCTGCACAGATGCAATATCGCTCAATCCCCCAGGATGAGAGGCTCAAGGACAGGAGAGAAACGGGCTCTGGCTGGGGGACACGGGAGCCTGAGCAGCCTTCAACACCTCCTTGCTGTGCCTCTGGCATGTGCTGCTGGCCTCCGTGGCCCCCACAAGCCGAGGGTTCTTAGAGGGGTTCTGAGTTCTTAGAGGGGTAACTTTATCCTGAGATTTCTCACTTTCCCTGTAGGCGATGAGGCGGCAGTAGAGCCCCTTCCTGAGTTCCATCCCACATCCGCCCTGATGAGCCCTGGAGGGTTTGAGTCCTTTGCATTTCATTCCTCTTCATCTCTTAGCTTCCGGTGTACCCTCAAGTTTCTCTCCTGTGGTGTGGGATAGAGAAGAGTCTTGCATCGTCCCTGCACCCACAGATGTGGGGGTGCTGGGGGTGGGGGAGGGATAGCGGTGGCCATGGCGTGTCCCGGCCAAGTGGTTGGCACTCAGCACAGCTATTTTGTTGTTTCTGCCTCTTGGCATGGCATTACCAAAGGACCCACCTGCATGACCCCCAAGTTATACAGTAACTTCTGAATCAGGGCGAGTGGGGACCCTCTCTGAGCATCCGACTCCCCTTCCTCTGCCTCCCTGTCTTGGGCAGCAGTTGAGAATCAGGGGTGGCGGGTTTAGAGACCCACCCACCCCCTGACAGATGCTCAGTGATTTGTTTCTGGTCACACCGCAGCGGGTCTATGGCAGGACTGACCCCCTGCTCTCAGTTCTCAGGGCGCTGTTTCCCCACGACCCATCTCTGCTTCCACCACTTCCCTTGCCCCTAAACTTGAGCTCCCAGAGGAGCTGGCTGAGCTGGAGATGTGAGGGGAATTGTTTTACATATTTGTTAATCTGGTCTCAGAGAGAAAAGGGCCTGGAGCTCATCAGCCAGGAAGGAATCCAATTTGGCTTTTATGGCCCTGGTTATTGGTCGTATTTTTGCAGGGATCTTTTTATTTTTTATTAACCCAGCAGTCTGGAGGCTGAGGAGCTGCCTGGCTGGTGGGCCCAGCAGGTCCTCTGTGCTGGGCAGCTGCGAAGTCTCGAGTTTCAGGGAATCCCGGACAGCTGCCAGGACTTGCACTTGGGGCTGGGGGAGGGGGTGGCTGGGAGGGGGTGCCCTGGACAGGCTGGCCAAGGCACACAGTGAGGGTTTTCAGGAACATTCTGACCCTTCGGGCAGACCCTTCTGACCCCTCGGGCCTGATTGTGTTTCGTGGTTTCTGTAGTGCTGCTGGTTTTATTAAGCTTTTATTGCCTTTTTCCTCGGAGATGCTGAGGCTGCTTGGCTGGTGCCAGGAGCCAAGGCTGATGGGTCTGGGTCATGAGGACTGAGCTGTGCTGGCAGAAAGGGGTGGGAGGGAGGGGCCAGAGGGGGTCAGTTGGGGTGGGATCGCTTTTGGCAGTTGAGCACAGTGGCTAAAAGGCTGATCTCTGACACCCACCTGGAGAACCTCGGCCCCTGGTCCCAGCCTTGCAAGCTGCCTCTAGAGCTGAGACTATATCAGAAATATCAGCACCGGTGCTGGGCACAGGGCAGTGCTCCGTCTCCCCATCCAAGTCACTTGCACGGGGCCTGGCAGATAATAAACTTCTGTTTTCTTTTGCTGCCCGCCCCAGCAGGAAGAGCTGGTTGGCAGATCTGGGGAGCCTGTTTGTATCCCCTTCTCTGGACACAACATCCTGTTCTTGGCCCAAATGCCAGCGTTTCTACGCCCCACCCCCTGCTCCCCCTCTCCCCCATGGCTGAAGAAGAGGCACTTAGAGGTGCGAGCCCTGGCTAGGGGTCCTGGAGCCAGAGTCCATCTCCAGTCAGGGAGGTCAGGCTGGTGTGAGTCCCAGGGAGGGATGAGGGTGGGATGGGAGTAGGGGTGAGGCTGAAGGCTAGGTCACCTGTTGGTGGAAGCCACTGGGAACTGGCAGGTGACTCCGGCATTGGAGGTCTTTCAGAGAATGGCGCTGGGCCACCTGCAGCAGTCAGTGGGGAGTTGGTGTACAGTGATGGCTGGACCCCGCCCCCGCAGTCTGACTGACAGGAGCGTGCACCCGGCCCAGGAGTTTGCATTTTACAAGTGTACCTGGTGACTGATCCACGTTGAGGTCTGTGGGCCTATGAGGTAGAGCACAAGAGCCAGCTCCGGCCCTCCTGTAGACTTCCCCGCTGGCCGATGCCAGGTCTGGGGCTCTTCCCCTCGGAGAAACTCACAAATATCACACTAGCTGCCATGACTCAGCAAGTGGGGTGCCACCCCCCACCCCCATCTCACAGATGAGGAAATGGAGACTTTCCATAGCATCCACCTTGTGGCAGAAGCACAGTGCCAGCCAAGCTGCAAAGGTATGCATAGCTCAGCCGCCCCCTCCCCAAAAAGCAGCCTACTGCGTTAGTCCCCCATAGCCCCCCGAGTGTTGGGGGCACTGAGCCCACTAGAGAGAGAACACAAACTGGGAAAGTGACAGCGGCTGTTGCCATCGCTGGTTGGGTCCCCCGGTGCAGCTCGGATGTTTCCCGGGTGATCTACGGCCGCGGCCAAGCTTGTTTGCCTGATATATATTGAGCTGTTGGGTGTACGAGTCAGTGCCCACGGTTTCCTCGCCAGCTGTCAGCCCGGGGAGGCCAGCCGTCCTTCACGCACTCCGTCTCTGCAGCCTGCCCTTCCCGGGGGCACAAAGGGCTTGGCCAGGCCCTCCATGGAGACCTCTTTCCCCACCTGACCCACTCCCTTCCCGCTCCCGCCCCACCGGGGCGCCCAAAGACAGGCCCAGAGTTTCTTCGGTGGGAGAAGTGGTCACGCTCATCCCTCTGAACCTTCTGCCCTGGGCTGGCAAATTCAGCCAATGAGGATGGGGTTTCCTGGAGGCGGGGTGTGGCAGGAAGTAGGCACAGGTGCTGCAGCCGCAGCCACAAGTCCAGCTTTCTTTGGGGCTGGGGCAGGAAGGATGGGGGTAGAGTTAAGATTTTCTTGCTGGGGAAGGACTCAGATGTGTGCTGAAAGTTGCCTTCCTCTGGATTTGGAAGGCATGTCCTCGCTCTGTGGCCATTTCCATTCCAGATTCTGGGTAGGACTTGGGCCTTCTTAGGAACAGGCTCTAAAGTGCATGCTAGAAGGGGACACCTGCATTACCCTCACTTCCCCCCCCCCGATACTTTATGCCCCATGATATTAGTCAGTGCTCCCCAGAGAAACAGAACAAACAGATAGAGAGATAGACAGACAGGTAGGTAGGTAGATAAGGGATTGGCCCATGTGATTATGGAGACTGAGAAAGCCCAAGGTCTACAGCTGGCAAGCTGGAGACCCAGGAGAGCTGATGATGTAAGTTCCTGTCCAAATGCCAGCAGGCTTAAGACAAGGGAGAGCCGAGGCTTCTTGTTGAGTCTGAAGCCAGGAAAAAAAACTATTGTCCTAGCTCAAGCTCGCAGTCCTTTTATTCTATTCAGATCTTCAACTGATTAGATGAGGCTCACCTACCTTAAGGGAGAGCGATCTGCTTTTGCCAAAATCATGTTTGATTAAATCTCTGGGGACCCCATGGTCAAGTCAAGCTGACACATAATATTAACCATCATGCCCTTGCTCCTGTTGAGGGGAAGGCTGGGCTGCTGAAACTAGTGGAGACTTCCTTTCTGTCATACCCTGAGCTGTCACCTGCTAGAGGCAGAATTGCAGGACCTGAGTGAGTTCAGGTCTCTTGGGGTTGGACAGGATTGCTGAAGGGAAGTAGGTTTCTTCCACGGGTACTGATATCTCAGCTCTCAAGGAAGCCAGGGGCTACCTGGAATGACAGAAAGAGCTTGGACTTCAGGATCAGTAGACTTGAGGTTCAACCTCTACATCTGCCCCTCATTAGCTGTGTGACCACAAGGGGCTCACTTAACCTCTCTGTTTATTCTCCTGTAACGTGAGGATGCTCATCATGCCTCCCTTGCAGGGCTGATGTGGAGGCAGGTCTGGGTACTTGCACTTGGTAGCCCTAGTGATTATGTTAGGGTTGTCTATTTTTTTAAAGATTTATTTATTTATTTATTTATGCATAGAAGAACTGGGGTGCAGGCCAGATGTGCGGGTGGCGGGGTTTGAGAGGATTCACCAGAGACAGAGCGGGGAACAGAACAGGCAGACTGACTGAAATACACTGTTGAGGGGAGCAGCGGGGAGACAGGAGAGGTCTGCTGCGCCATGTGGGTCCGCTCCCTGGCCGGGGATCGAACTGCAGTGTCTAGCGATAGCTTCATAGCACTGAGACTTTAACCCCTGCCCCACTAGGGGGACCCTGTTAGAACTGTCTTAATGGGTATCCCATTAAGGCAGCTAACTGGCTTCACTCTCTCCATGTGATTCTGCCCCAGTTCCCTCCCGTGTCTCCAGTGCTTCCTCAACTTCCAGACCTGAGGTGAGTGCCCAGGTCTTCGAGAAGGGCTCAGGAGTCTGGATGGCAGACACCTAGCCTGGGCATCTGGAGGATGGTGGCTGCTGGGATGTGGAGGAGCTACGAGGACTTCGGGCAGTGATATCTGGGAGGGGCAGACCCATAACCAAGAAGCAGAGGAGGCAGGAGGACAGAATGTCGCCACTTCAGCATCCCAGGGATAAATGGCGCTGTTCAGCTCAAAATATCTCATTTTGAGCGCCTGCCCACATCTCTGCCCAAGAGCAGGAGAATCAAAGACCCTAAGAAGCTTCCGAAGACCAGAGCTGAGCCAGGGAAGCAAAACACTCCGAGACAGGAAGAAAAAGCTGATTAGCACCTAATTGCCGTTAAATTATATATACATATACGTATTTTAAGTTGAATCTGCATGTCTAATGTGATTTTTTGATTACATTTTAATAGTCTGGCTGGGGTGGGGGAATGAAGAAGGAAGGGTTCTGTCACCCTTCGCCAGAAGGAGGGAAGTTGTAAACAGGGCTGCGGGCGGCCCTGGCTCGGGCCCACATCCCGGGGAGCTGCTGGGAGAAGAGCGAGGCCCAGCGGGGGGCTGGGGATGTCTTTGAAGCAGCAGAACTGCCTCCCACTCAAGCCCCGTTCTGTCCAGATGGGCAAGTCCATCTGGCTTGTGACTTGAAGGATGCCGCTTTCCTTAGGCCTTAAAAATAGCTTCCCTATTTTGGCTCTTTGGGGCCACATGTCATCTTCTCCAGGCCTGGTTGTTCCCTGGGGCTGCCAAAAATCCTCCCTACCCCTCATTCCCACCCCCCCACCCTGCCGGCCCCAGAATCTGGTGATGGAGCAGATTTCAGATGCTTTCAAGCCAAGAGTCTGCCCCTGAAATGTGACCTTGGCCTTGGGTATTCTCCTCATGGGGTGGGGGGGGTCAGTTTCCCCATCTGTGAAATGAAGGCATTGGACTCCCTCTGGGTCCGCTGGACCACGATCTACTTCCTGCTCATTTGAAGATCCCTCCCTGCATCTCAAGGGGATAGGAGGCACCACACTCAGTCACTCACCCACTGGGCTTTGCCAGCTCCCTCGCTCCCCAGGACCTGCCTTCTGAGGAGGAGCTTCCTGCTCACACTGGAGCCAATGCTCCTTGTTGTCTGTGCTCCTTGGCGCACAGAACCCTCCTCCCGGGCCTATTATAGTAACTCCTCAAAGGCTCGAAGGCTGTTAGCAAAATCCCTTCCACACGCATACACGCACATTCTATTTTAAAGTAACATTTCTCATTCTAAAAGTAAGGCTGTACCTGGGCATTGCAGAAAAATTGGAAATAGGCAAATACGAAGGGAGAAAATAAAAATCACCCATAATCCTCCCAGAGAGAGAGAACTACTGTTAATGGGTTTTTTTAAATCCATGTGTGTGAATGTGTGTGTGTGTTCGGGGTGTTATAACATTGGAATGATGCTGCAAATGTGGCTTTGGGTTGTCCCAAGCCTGACCCTTGAAACTGGGCCGGGTTCTTCCTTCCAAGACTCCCTTGGGTCTGCTGTTCCCTTTTAGGGGGTGCCCCATCTGCTTTGTCCAGGAGGAGGGGGACCTTGACCATGGATGTGTGATCCAGGGTGGCCCAGAGTTTAATCTTGACTGACTTGCTCTGAGGGTGTGTGTTTATGTGTGAGACAGAGACAGGCAGAGCACATGATGGTTTCTGAACTGGAGAACGCTTCCAGGGCCACAATGATGAGAGATTCTAAAGGCGCGGTTAGGGCCTTCCTGGTGGCGCAGGGGTTAAGTCTCAGTTCTATGAAGCTATGGGCAGCCACTTCGACATGAGTTTGACCCCCTTCCAGGGAGCTACCCACACGGCGCAGCAGACCTCTCCTGTCTCACCCGCTGCTCCCCTCAGCAGTGTATTTCAGTGGATCCGCCTGTTCTGCTCCCCACTCTGTCTCTGGGGAATCCTCTCACCCCCCACACCTCTGCCCTGTATCCCAGCTCTTGTATGCATAAATAAAACAAATCTTTAAAAAATATATATTTAAAAACAAATAAGGGGGCAGTCACAGTTCCCAGCAACCACAGACCCACTTGGGGCTCTTTGCGCCAATGACAGGTACGGAAGGACCCCTCCCCCGCTCACCTTCGCAGCTTTCCATGGCGCAGCTGGAGCTTCTCATGAGCCAATCCAGCCCATGCGTTGAGAACAGAAAATACTTGAGATTCGCTACCCATCCCGGAGACCTGAGGAGGGGGCTGGCTGCTGCAGCGGCCTGAGACCCCACCAGCTGTGCCTCCCTTGGTTTGTGGGGGCCTCACACCCACCTCCTCAGCCTGCAGACTGGGAAGCAGGAATGCCTGGATCTCTGGGGGTCTCAGAGATTCCCGGGGTGTCACAGCTGGAGGGCTTGGGCCTTCACCCTCCCACTGCCCAACAGGGGAGACTGGAACTCAGGAGAGGACAGGACACTCCAAGGGCCACATGGAAAGCTGGGGGCTGGACCAGGCCTAGGGTCACGTCAACCGACCATGTCTGCTGAGATTTGTCATGTGGCAGCTTTTCTTTTCGGCGGGGGGCAGGGGTCGAACCGGGAACTCATCAAGTCTACTTCTTGCTGGCCCGTACTCCTCAAGCTTCTTCCTCTGCAGAAGAAGCCGTGCACCCCGCCACTCTGTTGGAGTCTGGTTGTCCTCTGCGGACGGGAGAGTCCTCTTTAATATCTAGGCCAGATTCTTCACCGATTCTTTTTCCTGCCTTTATTCAAAATATCTGCTAAGCCCTGACCCCTCCGGCGGATTTTAATCCCCAGCAACCTAGCAGGGAGTACTGACAGCCAAGCCTCTGCTCCCTTAAAGTTCATGTCCACAGGTCTGGGGTTCTCACTGGGAGGCTGAGGGGCCATGCCCAGCGCTCTGGTCACTTACATGCAGCAAAGCTGTCTGCAGGGCACAGAGTCACATATGGGACAGGATTCCATCACAGTCACCCCGGTTACTATGGGGTGTCTACATGCTGTGGTGTCTATACGTTATGTCACCAACCATCCTAAAACTTTCGGAGTATGACAATTGATGCGTTACGCTCGCAGATTCTGTGGGGCAGGGTGGGGCACAGGAGAGGGAGGCTTGGCTCTGCTCCACTCTATCTGGGCCTCAGCTGGACGACCTGAAGGCTGGGGGTTAATGGATGAGCTGGGGTCGGAGTCGTCTCGAGGTTGTGCTGGCTATCAGCAGGAATGCCGACATGTGGTCCCTGCCCGGCTCACTTGGGCTCCCTTACAGCATGGTGCCGGGCTCCATCCCAAGATGGCCAGGTGAGAGCTGCTTCTCCCTTTACCACTGAGCTTTTAAAGTCACAGAGAACCACAGCTACTGTGGCCGCAGCTCACCAAGATCCAGGGGAAGGAAGGCTCACTTGCCTTCTTAAAGGGAGCAGCAGCAGAGTTACATGCTGAGAAAAGCACGTGAGGTGGGAGACTGTTGTGGCCATGTTTGGAATGAACGGGCTGCCACGTGGGCCTTTAGACATTCAGGGTATTTGGGGAGAAGCAGAGCATTTATACCTGAGTCAGTCTGCTGGGTCCAGAGTCATAGCTTTGAACATTCGGCCATACTGCCTGTCCCTGGCTGTCCATGGGTAATTTTTACCCCCAGACTAAGGGTGGTGAGAAGCCTAGATCAGCAGCTGGGGAGGGTCAGATCTGGGAAGACCTCTTGGCAGAGGTGACACTTGAGCAAGTTCTTGAAAGCTTTAGATTTGGACACCCGGGGAAGGAAGTGGCATTCTTGCTGGAGTGGCTGTGGAATAGAGGGTCCCCTAAGTCACCCAGAAAGTGCTGCTGTGACCTAGATTCCTGATTTTGATCCTCCTTCCACACACACACACACACACCAGCACATTGTAAACTGTACTCCCAGCAAGACAAGTGGAAGGGGGTGGGGCAGATGAACTTAGTCCCTTGAAAATGGGCAGCAGCGGCCCCGACCCTCTCCACCATGTTACATCAGCTCCCTCCTCTTGATGCTGGAGATGCAGAGCAGTCTTGCCCCAGGCAGATTTCGTTTTGCCCTGGAGACAGGAGGAGGCTGAGCCTTCCCCCGTTCACTCCCAGGAGTGCCTGTAACATGAATTGGCCTCAGACGTTAACACTGAGTCGACACCCGGCAGGCTTGCTTTAAGGAATCGCAGATGGAAGTTTCATTATTTCACCATGGGCATCTTGCATGGTACAGACCAGTCCCGCCCCTTCCCAGTCTCTTACCCTTTCAAGTCTGCGGCTCTTTTCCCACCTGCCCTCAGCCTGCTTAGCGCATCATTCCTCTCTTCCTTTGTTTCCCTATTTGCAGCTATGTCTCCCTCGCCCCTGTTCATTGCTCCTCTGTCTCCTGTTTTTATCTGTCTCTGGTCTCTCCCTTGTCCTGTTTCTCTGTCTCTTTCCCTTCTTCCCCCTCGCCCTCTCTTCCTCACTTTCTCTGGGCTGAGGGCAGCCCCTTCTCCTCCCGGACAGACCGTCTAATTGAAATGGAGCACTCCAGAGAATGTTAATAGGAAAGGCAGCATTAATTAGCCAGCTCTGGGATAATTAGCTTCCTCCTCTCACTGCCTGGCGTCTAACTGGATAATGAGGCTCCCTCTGACCAAACAGAGGGCAGGCGGGACAAGAGAACAGCCCATGCCTGGGGATGCCGGGAGGCCTCCTGCTTTCAGGCCACCCCACCGGAGTCCTCAGTTTGCCCCGGCTGCCCTCTTGCTAGACCCTACTGCTGGTTGTGCTCAAGTCTTGGGGAGACAGATGCCTGGCCCCTGCCCGCACCCAAAGGTTTGCTGTTGCTGGAGCTGCATATTAAGTGGCCCGACAAACAGTGGCTGCAGCTGCAGCCTCCCAGAGAGGGGATGGGAACTATTGAGATTTCTTGAGGACAGCTATGACAGGCATCTTGCCCTGGCACAGCCTCCTGGGCAATGGCTGAGCACATCACAGTCCCCCGGAAGAGAGCAAAGAAATCTGTTGACGTGACAGATAACTAATGTGCTACATAACTGCAGAGTACATCCACCTTGGGGCGCCCCACAGTCGCTGACAGAGGAATGGCCACCTTTTTATAGACAAAGACTGAGGCCGGGAGCCGTCCGCTGTCTTGCCAGTGCTCACCTCCCCAAGACCCAAACCAGGGTCTGATTCCAAGGATCAGGTTCTTTCCCCTGTACCCTGATACTTCTGGAAGGTACTTTATATGGCTCATTTGATGAAAATAATGGCAGTAGGCACACCTCACCTTAGCCTTGAGGCTACAATCAGCAAAACTTGGGAACGCATTTACAGTCTAAATTCCGGAAATATCCCTTCCATGGGGAGAAACATCACTTATGTTTGCAGTTGTATTGTGGTTCTCTTTTTCTCGTGGCCTTGACTTAGTTGGGGGAAGTGACGGGCAGATGACAGCAGTTTTCTGTTTTGTACACGTGGTTGGACTCCGTGGTGTTCACTGCCTCTTGATGCCACCCCCCTGCAGTAGTCCTATCTGGGGACTACCCAGGGCCGGTGACCTCTCCTGTCCCGAGCCTGCTGACTCTCTCCCTCTCCTGCAGGCGATGGACGCGGAGGACGACCCCCTGCTGCAGGACGTGTGGCTAGAGGAGGAGCAGGAAGAGGAGGAGGAAGCGACAGGGGCGGCCTTCCGGAGGCCGCAGCGGCCGGGGCCCCGTGCCGGGGCGGGGGGGCAGTGCTGCTGGCGGCCCTGGGCCTTGCCCTCCCGGCCCCCCGCCTCGGGCTTCTGGAGCACGCTGGGCTGGGCCTTCACCAATCCGTGCTGCGCGGGGCTGGTGCTCTTCCTGGGCTGCAGCATCCCCATGGCGCTGTCGGCCTTCATGTTCCTCTACTACCCGCCGCTGGACATCGACATCTCCTACAACGCCTTCGAGATCCGCAACCACGAGGCGTCCCAGCGTTTCGACGCCCTGGCGCTGGCTCTCAAGTCCCAGTTCGGGTCCTGGGGGCGCAACCGGCGCGACTTGGCCGACTTCACCTCCGAGACGCTTCAGCGCCTCATCTCGGAGCAGCTGCAGCAGCTGCACCTGGGCAACCGCTCGCGGCCGGCCGCCAAGACCCCGCACGCCGCCCTGGACGGCCCGCGGCGCGCGTCGGGCGTGTCCTGGGCCACCTCCGCGGGCCGGAAGTCAGCAGCCAATCGGAGCGGGCGCCTTCGCCGCGAGGCCCCGCCCCTAGCAGATCTGGCAGCCAACCAGAGTGAGGCCCCGATGAGGCGGGGCCCAGACAAGAGTGGGCGGTGCCAACCTAGCGCCCCGCCTCCCGCCGCGGCCTTGGCCAATCAGAGCCGGGCCCGCCGAGGCGCCTCGCGGTGGGACTACTCTCGCTCCTATGTGAGCACCAACACGCAGACGCATGCGCACTGGCGCATCGAGCTCATCTTCCTGGCCCGCGGCGACGCGGAGCGCAACATTTTCACTAGTGAGCGGCTCGTCACAATCCACGAGATCGAGCGCAAGATCATGGACCACCCGGGCTTCCGCGAGTTCTGCTGGAAGCCCCATGAGGTGCTCAAGGACCTGCCGCTAGGTTCCTACTCCTACTGCTCCCCTCCCAGCTCGCTCATGACCTACTTCTTCCCGACGGAGCGGGGCGGCAAGATCTACTACGACGGCATGGGCCAGGACCTGGCGGACATCCGGGGTGAGCGCCTGGGGCGGCTGGGGGCGGGGCCTGACGGGGAGGGGCGGGGCTTGTCTGGAGGCCTCCCCCTGGTGGGCGGAGCTTGTGTGTGGGGGCGGACTCTGAGGTGGGTGAAGCTTGTGTGGGATGCCGTCTGGGGCTCCAAGTGCGTGGATCCTGAGGGTGAGCGGGGCTTGTGTGGGTGGGCCTTGGAGGGCGGGGCTTGTGTGGGTGGGCCTCGGAGGGCGGGGCTTGCGTGGGTGGGCCTCGGAGGGCGGGGCTTGTGTGGGTGGAGCCTGGGCAGGCGGGGCTTGTGTGGGTGGAGCCTGGGGCAGGCGGGGCTTATGTGGATGGCGTCTTGGTGGGCGGGGCTTGTGTGGGTGGGCCTTAGTGGGCGGGGCTTGTGTGGGTGGAGCCTGGGGCAGGCGGGGCTTGTGTGGATGGCGTCTTGGTGGGCGGGGCTTGTGTGAGTGGAGCCTGGGCAGGCGGGGCTTGTGTGGGTGGGGCCTTGGTGGGTGGTGATTATGCGGGTGGGCGGGAATTGTGTGGGTGGAGCCTGGAGTAGGCAGGGTTTGTGGGGGCCTTGGTGGGCGGGGATTTGTGGGTGGGACCTTGGTGGGCGGGGCTTGTGTGGGTGGAGCCTGGAGTAGGTGGGGTTTTATGTGGGCGGGGCCTTGCTGGGCGGGGCTGTGTGGGTGGGCCCTTGATGGGCGGGGTTTGTGTGGGTGGAGCCTGGAGCAGGTGGGGTTGTGTGGGCGGGGCCCTGGTGGGCGGGGCTTGTACCGGACTGGCGCTGCATGATGCTGGTGGCAGAGAGTTGAAAGGTTTGGCTGAAGACTGGAGGCTGGTAGGATACCTGGTGGGGACTCACCCCTGAGGAGGACTTGCTCGTGAGGCAGGCAGGCTGTGCATGGCCTAACCTTGTGAGGAAGGGTTGGGAGCAGGGTTGGGTGTGAGATGAGGGAGATGGAGCGTTTTGCGTGGCCAGAGTTTGACAAAGCTGGGGGGCTGGGGCGCGAGGTTGGGCAGAGGGTAGCCTGCTGTGGGTATAGAGAACTGGGCACCTGCGCAGAGTAGACATGGCAGGGTCTGTGGTGGAAGGGACTACCGATGGTGGGTTGAATTAGCGGTAGTTTATGGCTAAGGAAGGGTAGGCGGGGTCCGGGAATGGGGGCGCAGCTTGGCTATGCCTTGGGCGGGGCTCTAGGCAGAGGCAGGTAGGACAGGAACCGGAAGATGAGACTCAGTCTGTCCTGGAATTATTATTTCTTGATTCTATGTCAACACACAGCTTATGTACAGCCTACAAATAAAACACCGCAGTAAAATAATGGCAAGGTAACACTCACGGTATTTCATTTGAAATTGAGCCTTGGAATTAATTACATGTTTCAAATTGAAATGAAAACATAAACTTAGTGGGGCTGTCCCCTTGGGCAGTTGTGAGTTCTCTGTCCACTAGGGACAGCTGGAGGCAGCTCAAAGCGCAGTGAGAAATGTGTGAGGTGGTGAGGTGAGCCGGGTAACCTTCGGGTAACCTTATTTCACCAAATCAGCTGGTGGGAGCCGATGGGCTGAGCTCCATGTGTGCCCGCCCTGCCCCTGCAGGCTCCCTGGAGCTGGCCATGACTCACCCTGAGTTCTACTGGTACGTGGACGAGGGCCTGTCAGCAGAAAATCTCAAGAGCTCCCTCCTGCGCAGCGAGATCCTGTTCGGAGCACCCTTGCCCAACTACTACTCGGTGGACGACCGCTGGGAAGAGCAGCGGGCCAAGTTTCAGAGCTTCGTGGTCACGTACGTGGCCATGCTGGCCAAGCAGTCCACTAGGTAGGCGGGCAGCCGGACCTGTCCTGTCCTGTCCTGTGAAAGGGCTGGAGGAGGGTTGGAAATTGGTTTCCAGGTGCTTCTTTTTTATAAGCCCCAGATCCCCTTCCCTAAGAAGCCTTTCTTCCCAAGCCAGCGGCAGGGCCACATACATCTTTATTGTCACTCTGGCAGGTGCACTCTGGCAGTGCTAATGGTTAGTGAACATGACAGTTTTAGAAGAGGTAGGAAATCCCCAGGACTGTCGCCCGCAGTCATAGGTATTGATTTTCTCCTGATACTGGAAGGCTTTCGAGAAAGACTACTGACCAGGGAGTAAGGAGTTCCTTTCTGCCTCTACTACCCAGGGAGATAGTGGGGAACTCATTTTACATCTCTGGGCCTCAGTTTCCCTACTTGTAAAACCAGGATGATGAGTCCTGCTCCTCTTTGGGGATCATTAGGAGGAGAGGAGCTAAGGGACTTGACGGTGCTTTGGGGCAAGGGTGCTTCGGTTGTCTCCAAGCCTCGGGATGTGTGTCTGAGAACACAGCTGGGCTCCTCCCCACCAGGAAAGGGTGTTGTGTTTGATAGTTTATCTGTCAGTTTACCTCTCAGTTCTTAGGCCTGGACACAGCAGGAATCATTGTGAATGATCATCCTGTTCCTGAAATGCCCTAATTCCTCTCACTACTCACTCGTTCATTATTCATTCATTATATTAAACAACTGCTGTAATAATCAGAGCTCACATACAGTGAGCACTTTTCTCTGTCTCACTCGCTGTTCTAAGTCTTTTATACATATATCTCATTTACTCCTCACACCAGCCCAAAGAGGAATGTGCTGTTAGGATGACTTCCATTTTACAGCTGAGAAAACTAAGGCACAGTGCAATTGTTCCAAATTTTAAAAGCTCACCAAATTTTATTTTATTTATTTATTTTTATAGAGGCATGTTTTATTTATTTATTTGTTTGTTTGTTTGTATTGTTTATACAAGCACTGGGTACAGTCAGAAGCGCGGGAGGGTGAGAGAATTCACCAGAGCCAGAGCGGGGAGCAGAGCAGGCAGAAGGACCGAAGTACACTGCTGAGGGGAGCAGCGGGCGGCAGGAGAGGTCTGCGCGCCATGTGGGACCCTCCTCTGGTGGCCGGGGAGCAGCCGGGGATCGAACCGGCGCCGCAGAGGCTATGGGCAGCTTCGCAACCCAGGGCTCAACCGCTGCGCCATCGGGGAGGCCCAGCTCACCAAATTTTAAAGCTTAAAATCCAGATAATCTAATCCAGAATCCTTGCCCTTTAATTTCAGTTGCGATGCTAAGAGCCTCTGCCAGGGAAACCCTTGTTTATCCACTAAGACTCAACTTGGACCGCTTTCCCCACAAGCCCAGGCTACCCACTTCCACAGTCTCCAACCTTCTCCTTAAGCAGGAAACCTCATACATAGCCTTTGGGGTTAGCTGGAACTGGGATCAGTTACTCCACGGTATCGTGGGCGTTCCAGCAAGCTGTTTCAGTTGTCCGAGCTCCAGTTGCATCATCGCACCGGCCACTCTGTATTTTAGTTGCTTCATTCCTCACAGTTCAGTCCTTGAATCAGCAGCCGCAGTAGCACCTGGGGGCTTGTTAGAAATGCAGAATCTCAAGCACTTCTCAAGACCAGTGGAATTTCCAGGTGATTTGTTTGCACATTAAAGTCTGAGAAAGGTCTGATTTAATTATGTCTCAATAGAGCGTGTGTGTGTTGAGAACTGGGCTCATTCGCAGTTCATCCCTGCAGTTTTAGCTCCTAGCTCAGTGCCAGGAATCCCTTAGTAGGGGTTGTCTGGGGGATGAAAGGAATGCATGGGTGGATGGATGGGTGGGTGGGTGGGTAGATGGTTGGATGGGTGGATGGAGGTGCTCTGGGGAAAGGTGCTTGTCTGGGTTGGGAAGCTGGGAGGGTCTGACTGTCCAAGAATCTTCAGGTTTTCTTCAGATACCCACAATTACTCTAATATGTTCAGCAGCTGAAGCAAAATCCCTGCCCTGGGCAAGAAAGCTTTTTCTTCCCCTTCCCACATCCCCAGAGCCTCCTTGGAGTGGTAACAACCAGGAGCCCTGTTGGCTTGACTTTAGTACCTTCTTTTGGGTTAATACGACCTTTTTTTTTATTATTCTGGTACCGGTTACCCAAGAGATGGCAACATACATCTGGCCTTATTACAGAGTAATACAAATCATCACTTTTACTACCTCCCTGATAATACTAGAATCTTAGAACACATTCACTACATTTATACATTTTGGTTGCATGCATTTTATTTTATATACATTTTAATCCCATAAGACATTACATTATTATTTCACTAAATCAGTATTCATTTATATTTGCTCCCATATTTACCTTTTCTGTTGCTTTTCATTACTTCCTGCAATTTTCATCTTTCCCTATGGGATCATTTTCCTTGTGTCTGAAGAATTCTCTTTAGTATTTCCTTAATGCAGTTTCACTGGTGATAAATTCTCTGTTTTGTTTGCTTGGAAAGCATCTTTATTTTACTTTCATGTTCGATATTTATTTTTGCTGATGTAGAATGATAGATTGGCAGTTTTCTTTTAATACTTTAAATATGTCAATCCATTCTGTTCTGACTGCTCCTTTCTGTGGAAAAGTCAGTTGTGAGTTGGTTTTTTTTTTTTTTTTTGGCCCCTTTGAACAATTATCGTTTTTTTTTTTTTTTTTTTTTCTCTAATTGCTTTTAAGATTTCTCCTTGTCTGGTTGCATGAGTCTTACTGTGGTATATGTCAGTGTGGGTTTCTTCGTATTTGTTATAATAGGAGTGCACACAGCTTCTTGAATCGTGGGTTGATAACTTTCATCAGTTTTAGGAATTTCCTATTACCTCTTCAAATATTGCTTCTGCCTCATTCTCTGTCCCCTCTCCTTCTAGGATTCTAATTACACAAATGTTAGACCTTTTCACTGAGTCCCTTGTGTTTTCAATGCTCTTTGCTCGGTTTTTCTTTGCTACTTTTTTCTGTTTCAATTTAGATATTCCAGCTCACTCCTGCTATATCTAAAATGCATTAAATGTTTATAGAGACTTTAATGATAATATTATGTTTTTTTCTGTTGAGAATTTCCATATGATTCTTTGTCATAGGTCTAAACCCCTGATGAAATTATTCATCATTTTATTGTTTTTTTTTGTTTATTTTATCCACTGCATTCCTAAATATATTAGTTACACATATTTTAAAGTTCACATCAACTAACTTTCAATATATGGATGACCTGGATTTGTTACTGTTGTCTGTTCTTTCACTTGGTGTTTGGTCTTATGGTCCTGCCTGTAAGTATGCTTGGTAATTTTTGTTGAGTTGTGAACATTGTGTATAAAAAAGCAGAGTGGTCCAGATGATGTTTTTATCTTAAGAGAAAGTTTAGCCTTTCCCTCCACTAAGCAAATAGAGTTGTAGCTGATAACCTTAGACAGTCAGGAATTACAGTGTTTCAAGGCTGGTTTGCAGCCTTGAAGAATCTCAGTTTACCTCTAGTTTGCAGTGGTGCTCCAGGATTTTCAGCTGAGAGCCTGATGTATTCTGCAGAGCCCCTTTGCCTGACAGGTTCCAAACTCTAATCCTTGTCTCTAAAAACTGCAAAACAACAACAAAAACACCCTGCTTTTTTTTTTTTTTAAAGTCTCTTGCCCTTTGTTACCCCATTATTCGGCAGAAGTACTGAGGGGGAAATGACCATATGCTCTGAGGGTCTGCAAGTCTCTGCCTGCAGTTCTGCTAGCTTATCTGACTGCCATCCAGGGTTTTCAGCTTTCTGCCTATATTCAGAATCAGCAAATACTTCCCGGGTGAAAATGGCTGTAGAAGGACAGTTTAGCTTTTCTAGGTTCTTCCCTGTCTGGAGTCTTGACCCTCAGCTTCTCATTGCTTTGAGAAGTCTCTACCATCAAGTAGATTATTTCTGAATTTTATCTAACTTTTTAATAGTTCTGGCCAGGAATACTGTTCTCTGATGAGCTGTGCCTTTCTACTCAAGAGTGGAAATTTGGGCTTGTGTCTTTTTATGGTCAGAAATTTAGACAGAACCTTGAACCAAAAAGCAGTAAGTAAATATTGTAAAAATGAATGAATGAATGAACAATTGAACTTTCAGTTTTCTACTCTAATGAAAGATCAATTAGCCCATTTAATTCAACAAAGTAGATAATCCAAAGATCTTTCCTAATTGACTTTCAAATGTCCTGCTTGGTTTTTAAAATCAGTTTTATTGAGGTGTAATTGACATATAACTCACTGCACATACTTACATTTACAACTTGGTTAGTTTTAAATCTTTTTTTTTTTTTTTTTTTAAGATTTATTTATTTATTTATACAAGCACTGGGTACAGTCAGAAGCACGGGAGGGTGAGAGAATTCACCAGAGCCAGAGCTGGGAGCAGAGCAGGCAGAAGGACTGAGGTACACTGCTGAGGGGAGCAGCCGGCAGCAGGAGAGGTCTGTGCGCCATGTGGGACCCTCCTCCGGTGGCCGGGGAGCAGCCGGGGATCGAACCAGCGCTGCAGAGGCTGCGGGTAGCTTCGCAACCCAGCACTCAACCACTGCGCCACTGGGGAGGCCCAACTTGGTTAGTTTTTACACATGCAAACACCCTGAAATCTTCACTACAATTAAGATAGTGAGCAGAGGGCCTCGGTGGTTCAGGGGTTAAAAAGTCTCAGCTCTATGAAACTGTCACCAGCCACTTGTGGCCTGAGTTCGATCCCCAGCCAGGTTGCTAACCCACAGGGCGCAGCAGACCTCTCCTGTCTCACCCGTGGCTCCCCTTAGCAGTATATTTCAGCAGATCCGCCTGTTCTGCTCCCCACTCTGTCTCTGGTGAATCCTCTCACCCCCTGCACCTATGGCCTACACCCCAGTTCGTGCATGCATAAGTAAATAAAAATAAATCTTTAAAAAAAAGGTAGTGAACAGAAAAGTATACATTTATAGAGGTTTGAATCTATAACTCCAGAGTAGGTACAAAGATGTAAACCTACTTTACCTCAATAATACCCTTTGTTAATGGGAATAATATATTCATAATAGATATTGGGCTTAGATTTTTTGTAGTTGTCTGATTTTGGTATGTGAGTAACTCTGATCTTAGAGAAATGACTTGGGGAGTATTCTCTCTTCAGTTTTATGGAGAATTTGTATGGAACTGGTATTATTTCATCCTTAAATGTTTGATGGAATTCACCAATGAAACTGTCTGGGTCTGGAATTTTCTTTATGGGAAGGTTTTAATGACAAATTCAATTTTGAAAATAAATATAAGCCTATCAAAGTTACTTGTTTCTACTTGCGTGAACTTTGGTAGTTTGAGTCTTTCACAAATTTGTCTATTTAATTTAAATTGTCAAATGTGTTGGTATAAAGCGATTCATAATATTTCCTTATTATCTTTTTAATATTTGTACAAGCCATAGCAATGTCACCTGTTTCATGTGTGTCTTGTATCCTTTTTTTCATGACTAATCTGGATAGAGGTTTATCAATTTTATTGATCTTCTCAAAGAGCTGGCTTTTGGTTTCATTGATTTTTCTCTATTGTCTTTCTATTTTCTGTCTCATTGATTTCTGCTCTGATCTTCATTATTTTCTTTCTTATGCTTACTTTATATGTAATTTTCTATTTTCTACTTTCTTAACAGTAGAAAATGAAGTTACTGATTTGAAACCTTTCTTCTTTTCTAATATGGGTGTTTATTGCTATAAAATTCCCCTTCAGTACTATTTTAGCACAGCCCACATATTTTGATGTGTTGTACTTTCATTTTCATTCAATTCAAAAATACTTTTTATTTTCCCTTTTCATCTCTTCTTTGACCCATATGTTACTTGAAAATGTGTTATTTAATTTCCAAATATTTGGGAATTTTCCAGATATTCTTGTTGCTGATTTTTATTTAATTCTGTTGTGATCAAGGGGCATACTTTGTATCACCATTTCTTGAGTCTTGTTTTTGATCCAGAATATGATCTGTCTTGCTAAATGTTCCTTCTACTTGAAAATAATGCTTTTGATGGTTGGGGAATTCTATAAATGTCAACTAAGTCAAGGTGGTTCCTTGTGTTGTTCAAGGATTTGATATATTTACTGATTTTCCTGTCTAATTGTTCTAGCAATTATTGAGAAAGGGTTTTTTAAAAAAATAGTCTAGATATAGTTGTGGAGTTTTCTATTTCTTTTTTTTCAATCTCTCTATTTTTGCCTCATATATTTTAAAGCTTTCTTACTGAGTACAAATACATTTAGGATTGCTGTGTTCATGCTCTTGATGAATTGAATCCTTTGTCATTTTTAAATCATCTTCTTTGTCGCTAGTAATGTTATTTGCTCTATAATTTATTTCATTTGTTATTAATGTAACCTCACCATCTTTCTTTTGATTCCTGTTATTGTAGATATCTTTTTTCAAGCCTCGTGCTCTCTTAACCTATTTGTTAAAGTAGGTTTCTTGTACGAGTCTGGGTCTTGATTTTTATCTAATATGGCTGTCTCTGTCATGTAATTGAGGTGTTTGGACTATGTACAATTAATGCAATTATTAATATGGTTAGACTTAAGTATATCTTACGTTATTTCTCCCAAATACTATTTGTTCCTATTTTCTCCCAAATATTATTTGTTGCTGTTTTCTTCTTTTTTTGCCTTCTTTTGGACCAAGTATTTTTTATTGTTCCATTTTTAGTTGTAACTTTTTATATTTATTTTGGTGGTTGCTTTAGAATCTATGGAATACATCCTTAAATGATCACAATGCACCTTTCAAGGATATCATACCACTTCCTGCATAATACTAGAGCCTTATAAGTACTGTGCTGTCCTTTCTCTCCTCCTGGTCTTTAGACTATTGTTATCATACATTTTATTTTCATATCTACATTGTTACTGCTCTTCTTTAAATCATCCACTATCTTTCAAACTTAAGTAATAAGTAATAAAAAATAAGTAATAGGAAAATTTTGTATATTCATGTTGTTACCATTTCCAATTCTTTTTATTCCTTTGTGTTGATCTATATTTCCATCTCCTCTCACTTTCCTTCTACCTAAAGGACTTTCTTTAACACCTCTGTAGTGCAGATGTACTGGAGATCAATACTCCAGTATATTTGAAAAGTATATTTTCAAATGTTTGTATATTTGAAAGGCCTTTATTTCATATTGTTTTTGAAATATATTTATGCTAGGCGTAGAATTCTGGGTTGACTTTCCCCCCAGTGGGAAAAGGCTGTTATTCCACTATCCTCACTTGCATTTTTTTCCCAATGAGAAGTCTGCTGTCACCCTTATTTTTGTTCTTGTGTGTGTGATGTCTCTTTTTTTCTCAGGCTGCCTCTAAGGTTTTCTCTTGGTCATTGGCTTTGAGCAATTTGTGATGTGCATTATTGTAATTTCATTCTTAGGTTTAAGTGCTTGGAATTCATCACTCAAGCTTCAGTGATCAGTATATCAGTGGATTTATGGTTTTTATACAATTTGAAGATTTTTCATCCTCCTTTGAGGAGTCCAAAAACCTTTGTTTTAGATTTTGATGCCTGGAAACACTTTCACGGCAGTAAGTTAGGGTAACCACAGGACCGATTTTGTTTTCCGTCTCTCATCAGTCATCATTCTTTCTTATCCTATTTCCAGAATCTTTGTTAAAATATTTTCTCTTTTTTTTTTTGTTAGTTTCACTGCAAGGCTAAGTTGGGATTTCTTCTTGTTACTCCATCTAGGCCAGAGCAGATGTCACTTCTGTTTGTATTTTAAAACTCAATTTGTACAGCCTGGTTTTGTTTTTCTTATTAAGAATAACTTGTGTTAAGCACCACGTAACTGTGTAAAACTGAAAATCTGGAAGCTTAAATGAAATTAAAAATTTGCTGTGAATAATTGAGAATTGAGGGGGTGACATAGAACTGACTATAACTGATTATCATCGTTACAGAGTAGGTCTCAGCCTTGGCCATAAACTTGAACCACACTGATGATTCAGTCCCACCCCAGAAATTCTGACTCAGAGTATGATCTGGACCTCAGGGTGTTTGGAAGAACTTGAATGATTTTAATGTACAGCCCACGTAAAGCACCACTGGTGAGGTGGATAGTCCCTGGTCCACCTAGAGGTGTTCACAGCCATCTCTAACTCACTTCTCTCTTCCCTCTCTCCATGGCCTTCCTTCCCCCAGCAAAGTGCAGGTTCTCTATGGGGGGACAGACCTCTTTGATTACGAGGTGCGTAGAACCTTCAATAATGACATGCTCCTGGCCTTCATCAGCAGCAGCTGCATCGCTGCCCTCGTCTACATCCTCACCTCCTGCTCAGGTAGGGCGTCTCCAAAGCCTGGCATAGAGCCAGCCCCTTCTTTCCTCAGCGTGCTCTGTCTGGCCAAACCCTTCCCTCCTGTGACTGTCAGCAGACTTGGGTCCACCATGTCAGGGTTGTTGTGGGTGGGATGCTCAGAAATCACCTTCCAACTCCAGGCACCTCCAATGGCAGGTCGGGCACACCCAAGGGCCCCAACTCCAGGATCTCACACAGTTTTAACCTTTTGTTTCTTGGCCATCTTTCTCTGCTGATAACCTTGTTTTGGGGAGTCTATGTATTGGACCCCCACTATGGATTACTCTGTAGCCTTTTATATAGTTCCAGGTCAGCTTCCCTTTGTCCCCTAGTTCACTTTGCCGCTCCCACCTTCCCATGTACTCCAGCTGCTTCTTACTGCTCTAAAATGCCCAAATGAACAAAAGATTGGTAATACCTTCAAAAATGGAAAAGACTAATTCATGTAACAGATATTAATTCAGTGCCAATTTACTGCCAGATGCTCTAAGATGCCAGGGATCCAGGGGCAAATATCAGAGATGCACTTCCTGCCCCGATGGAATCTCTCTCTACTGGGGTAAAAGATGTTAAACATGTTTATTATTCCCTGTTAACACTGAGGGAAGTTCTGTAAAGATCAGGGCTCCTGCCTGGCTCTTCCTCTTAGGATGGGGACTGTGCTAGAACAGACAGGGTGGTGAAGGGCACTCCAACAGGGAGACAAAGAGGGTGCTGGTGTTAGGCAGGACCTCGCTGAGTTAGGAACACTAGGGGGTATGATATACGAGGTGTTACCCCCCCCATCCCCACCTTATCCCCTGCTCTCTTGCCTTGCCCAGTATTCCTGTCCTTCTTCGGGATTGCCAGCATCGGCCTCAGCTGCCTGGTGGCGCTCTTCCTGTACCATGTGGTCTTTGGCATCCAGTATTTGGGTATCCTCAATGGGGTGGCTGCCTTCGTGATAGTGGGCATTGGTGAGTTGTCTCTGCTGCCCCAGTAATGGGCCTCCCACTTGGAAACTCTGACCCCAATGAATCTTCTCCCAGGATGCAAAGCCTGGCTTCCAGAATGTTCCCTCTCAGACCTTGGAGCCTTGGAGGGTAGAGTGGTGGGTGGGGCCCTTGCAGGTGGGAGGGGCAGGCAAGTATGCCAGGTGGAGGTGGAAAAGGTGTGTAGGAGGCTAAGATTCAGAGGAAAGGGCCTAGTTTCGGGGGATGGGGTTGTAAAGCTTGGATTCTTGGTGAGTAGATCCAGAGTCTCATGGGTATTTCCAAACTCCAGGCTGAGAAACAGGACTGTCCAGAGCCTGACCTCTCCGGGGGCCCTTCAGGGCTGGTCTAGGGGGCCCAGGTTGGGCCTGATCCTGGAGACAGCAGAGTGATCCTGCTGCCCCCCGACTGCTTCCGTAGGTGTGGACGATGTCTTTGTGTTCATCAACACCTACCGCCAGGCCACCCACCTGGAAGACCCACAGCTGCGGATGATCCACACCATCCAGACGGCAGGCAAGGCCACCTTCTTCACCTCCCTCACCACCGCTGCTGCCTACGCAGCTAACGTCTTTTCCCAGGTGGGAGACCACCCCTTCCCCAGCCCTGACCTGCCCCCCCACCCCTCCCAACATTACTCCCACACACGCCAGTCCCCAGCCTGTGCTGTTCCCACCTGTCCCTTCTCTGTGGCCATTCAGCCTTTGCCTCCAAGCACCTGTAGTGTCCATAGAGTCTAAATAAGTGGATCCCAGCATAAGCGGGAACTTAATCGGGAATGTTATAATAATATAAACAATATTTATTATTGATACTCATTAATATAATCCAACCTCTGCCCGAAAGGGCATTTGGCAGTTTGCAAAACTCTTTCACATTATTCCCTGTGCCAGACTTAGATAAAAGTATAGTCATCATCCCTATTTTCCTGATCCAGAAACTGAGGCCCAGAGAGGTTAAGTGACTTCCCCAGGGTCACACAGCTGGTGAGTGGTGAGATGACCAGACCTCCTGACTCTGGGTTCAGTGCTCTTTCCACCCGCTGGCTTCACACTGCAGTCACCTCTCACACTTTCCTTTCACTGGCCCAGGCTTTTTCCGACCTCTCCGCTGGGCTCGGGAGGATGGGTGAGTCTGGGCCAGGTCCTTGCTGACAGAACCTGGAAGGTAGTGAGCAGGCCTGAGTCTTTGAGAAAAACCACCAGGTGCCTTGGGATTATCCGGGTCTTCCTAGAGACCCACATCCAGAAAGTAGGCAGTGCTAGGATTCAGATCCCCCCTCTGACCCTTTACTGGGGTGATCTTAGCCAGGTGGTTCGACCTCTCTGAACCTCATCTCCTACATGTCTGGATTATTCAGTTACTGAAATGAGGAGATGGTTGTGGAAGTGTTTCCGAAACACTATCTGAAGGTCTGTCTGCTGATTGATTCAGGTGCCTACTGATGCCACATGCCCATGCAGGCCCCAGGATGCTTCCAGAGAACACCCATTGCTTCGGGCCCCAGCCTCCCTGTCTTGTCATGAGGAGTGTTCTCTCCCACCCCCTTACCAACACATGGCCTGTCGTGAGGGGTCTTCTCCCGACGTCTGTCATTTGTATGGTGACAGATGGAGCACTTGCCCTGTGCCAGGCCCCGGCCCGGGCAGTTGGCTATAGTTTAGACAAGAGCCTCCACTCCAGCTTCCCTGCCTGTGGTGCCCCTGGGCTCCAGCCCTTGCCCCTGATGTCCTCTCAGGCTGGTGGCTGCCGTTCTGGCCACCTGGGCCTCATCCTGTCCAGGCTGGAAGGGGCCTGGGGTCCTGAGTGCCTTGCCGTGGAGTCCCTGGGCTCCTCCGGCTCCAGGCCTCACCAGCCCCCACCTGCCTCTCCCTCACCAGATCCCAGCTGTCCATGACTTCGGCCTGTTCATGTCCCTCATCGTGTCGTGCTGCTGGCTGGCCGTGCTCTTCACCATGCCTGCTGCCCTGGGCCTCTGGAGCCTTTACATGGCGCCGCTGGAGAGCACCTGCCAGACCAGGTGAGCTGGCAGGTGGGTGGAGGGGCCGTCCTCTCACAAATGTCTGTCACACACCCTTGGGGTACTCAGCTCAGCCCCCTCTCTTCCAAAAGCCTTGTGATTCTCTACTGAGCACCTTCTGTTTGCCCAGTCCTATGCCAGGTACAACTCAGATTAGAGGAGAAGAGAATCTCACCTGGCAGATACCATTTGTGCCGGGAAGTGGACAGAGTGTTTTTGGGCATGATCTTCCTGCTCCCCCACAAGGGCCCTGGGAGCTGGGTCCTCTTATTTGGTCCATTTTAGAGGTGAGGAACTGGACTTGGGGAGATTGGGCAACTGTCTTAAGGTTGCCCATGTAGTACACAGTAGAGCTGAGATTTAACCCCCCCAAAATCTGGCACTGATCCCATGGTTGTGGCTGCCGTGTTAATGTCCTCCAGGTGTTCATCTCAGTGGAGAAACAATATTTAGATCCCGTGGGCCACATGCAGAATGGACGGGCTAGTGCGCAGTTGCGCTGGAGGTCAGGGGGCTGGGGCTGTGGGCAGAGTGGCCGGGGAGGGCGGGGAGAGAGGAGCCTGGGGGGCTCTTTGGGTGGGGAGTACTGAGGCATGGTCGAGGCCCTCCAGGCCACAAAGACAGGAATGTCAGGTCTGTGATGTCCACCTGACTTTGGAGAGTGGAGGAGGGTCTGAAGGAAGACATGAGCCCAACAAGGAGCTCACACCTGGGCCAGAAAGGACAGTGCAGCTCTCCTCTCACGCCCTCCCGTCAGGGCTGCCATGAGTGGTGGTGCGGGGTGGGCACTGCACGAGGATGCTCTGACCGAGACATTCTGATTTCACTGTTTCTGTGACAGTTTTATGCCACAGAAGCAAAGTGTCTGCAGAGAAACCAAATAAGCCTCACACCGCCCCCACTCGCAGGCTGGACGCTGGCCACTGTTTGGCAGCTCTGGAACCTCGGACGGGTCACGTAACTCCTGGTGACTCAGCTTCCTGTTCTGTCAAATGGAGCTAACAGCTCTCCCCCTGCCCACAGCACTCATTACAGCCTCTGCGTGTATCAGTCTTGTTCCCACCCACAGGGCGAGCCTCATCTGCCCCCATTCGCTTCAGCCGAGGCCTCAGATGCACCAACTGCACCCTCAAACCTGTCCTGCTCCCCCTCTTCTCTCGGAGCCTGGGGGCCGCACGGCACAGAGCACGATTCCCTGCCTGGGTCACCCCAAGTGTGGGTGGCTGTGCTTCCCCCCCTTCCTGGGTAACAACGACTGTCACCATCTGTCACGCAGAGGAAGCGTGGCACCGAGGGCCCTCAGGGAGAGGGCTCCTGGAAGCCCATGACAACGTCCTGTGGGGGACAGGCATGGGAGGTGCCGGCAGCTGTGTGACACCTGAGGACCCTCCCTGATCATCTGGGACCCTCGGGCCTCACCCTTCTCCCCGCTCTCTCCATAGCTGCCACCAGAAGTGTGGCCGCAAGAGCTCCCTGCACTTCCCCGGGGACGTGTTTGCCGCTCCTGAGCGGGCCATGGGCATCCCCGCTCAGGGGCCCATGCCTTACCTGGACGATGACATCCCTCTGTTGGACGTGGAGGAGGACCCAGGTGAGAGTCGGCCCTGGTGAGACCTGGGGGTTGCCTACGCCAGGGGCGGTGGCCCTCAACAAACTGGTTTTTGAACAGGCTGGTGCTGAGGCAGGGCCTGGGTGAGAGGGCGTTCGGGCTTGCCCGGAGGGAGTGGAGATGAGGGTGGGCTTCAAGCCAGGTGTGGGCCAGGCCCCTGACGGGCCGCCTCTCTGCCCTGCCAGTGTCGCTGGAGCTGGGGGATGTGTCCCTGGTGTCTGTGCCCCCCGAGGGCCTGCAGCCCACCCCGGACCGGGGCAGCCGTGGGCAGCTCATTGCTCAGCTGCAGGAGCTGCTGCACCACTGGGCCCTGTGGTCAGCTGTCAAGAGCCGCTGGGTGATTATGGGTAAGTGGACTCCCTGCCTTCCCACTTCTCTGCCTCACCTCTCCCCAGTGCCTGAGTGTGGGGGATAGACGCCCCCAAAGAATAGGCATTGGGAGCCTGCCCCGTCTCCCTGCAAATGAACCAGAGGTCAGAAACCTGGGCGGCCTTCCCTCACGCTAAGCCGCACCAGCTTCCATGGAGAATGAAGCTGGTCCTGCGGACGCTATTACTTTTGAGCACCTACTGTATGCCATCGAGCTGGGGTAGACAAAGCGGGGACACCTGGGCTCTGGCATTAGACCGACTTGGCTGAGTGGGATCCTAATTCTGCCCTGTGCTGTGTGGCCTTCTCTGTGTTGGCCAGTCAGTGCCTCAGTTTCCTCACACAGTTGAGGGTAAGAGCGGGGTCTGTGTAATAAGGCAGTTGTAAAGAATGCCAGGGCGCATGTAAACTTAGCCCGGGACACAGCGTGCAGCGAGTGCTCAGTGCTGTCGTCGTCATCATGGACAGTTAATCAGGTGGGTGCACCAGGGCTCTGTAAACTGTTAGGTTTCCTAAGACAGTGCTTGGTTCTTGTCCAGGAGTGGGAGTTCGTAACTGACCCCTGGAGGACGGGTCCCTAGCAACCCTGACCCACAGGCTGGCAACTGGACCCCTACTCCCTCACTTGGGGCCCCTGCCCCATGAAGAGGGAGTAGCTCTTTCCAGGGTTCTGGAGGCCCCCGGGGACTGTGAAAGTGCTGCCTGGGCCCCACCCAGCTGTGTGGTGTCCTTCACTCGCAGGGCTCTTTGTCACCATCCTCATCCTGTCCCTGGTGTTTGCCAGCCGGCTCCGCCCCGCCAGCCGGGCGCCCCTGCTCTTCCGGCCTGATACCAACATCCAGGTGCTTCTCGACCTCAAATACAACCTGAGCGCCGAGGGCATCTCCTGCATCACCTGTTCAGGTGAGGGTTTCCAGCCAGTGTCCCCTACCTTCTTTGGATCCCAAGTCTCAAGACAGCTGGCCTGAGAGTGGCCAGATCTGGTCTCCCCATCACTGCGGGGCCTCAGCAAATCATAACTCAGTGTTTACATATTTCATCCAAGTACCTAAGAGTGCCAGGGTGCTGGCATTGGAGACCACAGTGGGCAGGAGGGACAGTCTTCCTGAGCTCAGGAATTCACAGGCCACTGCAGGGTAGGGAGGGAGACAGGCCATTTTAATCGATCTGAGCTGTGATGAGGGTGGACAGGGCCTCTGGGGAGCTCAGCATCATGGAAGGCTACCTGGAGGGGGCATTATCTAGGCTGAAACTAAAAATAAGAAGGGGTTAGGCTGGCTGGGAGAGGAGATGGGATGGGATTAGCCTGGCTGGGAGTTGGAGGAAAGGATCTAGGCAGAGAGAAGCCCCAGCAGTGGGCAAGACCAGGTCTGAGGTTGAGTGTTGGTTGCAGGACCCGCATCTGCCAGGAGGGCTGGGTGGGTCTGATGGGCTGCAGTGAGGATCCAGGTTTCATTGCACTTGTCAGTGGAAGCTGGTGGGGGGTTTTAAGCAGAGAAGGGCCATGAATGAGCCCCTGAGGGACTGTGGAGGTGGAGTAGAGGACCAGAGTAGAAACTGCCTGCAAGAGGAGGGACAGAGAGGCCTGGGCCAGTGTGCCAATAGTGACCACGGGTGAAGAAATTTTTAGGTGGAACCCACAGGACTTGGTGACAGAGTGGGGTAAGCAAGGTCAGATAAAGACCTCTCCTTGCCTTAGAGCTAATCTGGTCCAGGCCCCTCTTTCACAGGGGTGAAGGCCACTGGAGGTCAAAGGTGGGAGCAGGAGAAGTGACCAAGGTCATCCCACTTTGCCTGGGCAGTTAGAAACCCAATGAGGGCTCGGCAAGTGTCTCCTGTCCTGGGAGATCCACCAACTACTGTAATTGCCTTCATTTAATTAGGGCAGTGCTCAAATTAACCTGGCCTTCCCCTTGGTAATGGCATTAGCCAAATGCATGATAGTTGACTACAGCTCAGAGAGGTGCCCGAAGAGCCCCTCCTAAATAAGAGGCAGCTCCCCTCCCTGCCCGCCGGGCCTGAGAACTCTCTTCCATTATTTTTGCTGCTCCTGGTCGTCTGCCATCCCTCGGGGCCCATTTCACAGATGGACAAACTTGGGATGGCCCCCAATTTCCTGCGAACATCTGGAGGAAAGCCAGGACCCCAGGCAGTGTCCAGTCTTCAGCCACTTGCATCTCTTCTTACTCTGCACTGCCTGGTGAAGGGACCCCTTCATTTCATGGGGTGCTTTGACTTTAGGGCCTAAGACCAGATCCTCACGGGGTGATGTCACTTCCTGGGCAGGCCGTGCAACCTCCCTGCCCACTGCTTGCTTCTCTGTCAAATGGGAGCAATAACGATCCCTGGCATTGCTTGAGGATGAAATTTTTGAAGGTATAAAGTTGTTTTCATTTAAGAAAACACAAAATGAAAAACTAACCCACCACGCTTGGGGTGAAGGGCGGGGTCCCCTGGTCCATGTCCAGTGGCTGCTGTTCATTGAGCCTTCATCGTGGACCCGACACGCTGCTGAGCAGGTGCGGTGCTGCAGTGGCCCGGTCCGTCCCGCAGCCAGTGTGCTGGAGGCCCCGTGCCAGCCCGTGTGACAGAGGAGGGAGCGGCAGGCTGCTTCCTCCAGGTGGGGCCTTTCTTTTGTCTAAAGAGCCCTGTGATCCAGTATGTGATTTTTCAGTTCCATCTAGTTCTTTCATACCCTTGACACCCCCCAAGCTGAGGCCTCAGGGGTGCCCTTGTCCCTGGGAGCGTCAGAGACCCCAGCCTCTGCCCCCCACCTGCCATTCTGACTCTGCACGGGGTGGGGGCAGGTCTGTTCCAGGAGAAGCCCCACAGCCTGCAGAGCAACATCCGGACGTCCCTGGAGAAGAAGAAGCGGGGCTCAGGGGTTCCCTGGGCCAGCCGGCCTGAGGCCATCCTGCAGGGTCAGTGGAGTGTGTGGTCTGGCTGGGGTTGGGGGTCAGGTGATCTGGTGTGAGGGGCTGGGGCCCTGAAGGGAGAACAGCCCTGTCTTGGTGTTCCTGAGTGAACAACAGCCTGTGTTCTTGGCTCACTTGCGGGGCTTGAAGGTGGGTGGTAAACACAGGGTGCTGCCAACTCCCCAGTCAGAACTGTAGGACCCCTCCTGGCCTGTGGTGCCCCAGGAATCCACCTGGCCCCCAATCCATCTTGTGTGTGCAGGAGGGCAGGGCATCCTGGCCAATCCCTGCTGGGCCGCCATCAGAGGTGGGATGCAGGGACATGTGCACAGCCCCCCGCGCCCCCACTGCCACCACCGAAAGTGGTTCTGTGTGTTCTTGTCACCCAGACCAGGTTCCCTCCCTGTGCCCACCACAGTCATCACCAGCAACCCCATTTGTACAGTGCTCCCCATCATTGACATCACTGCCGCTACTCCTCCATGTCAACACGACTTCTGCCGTTGCTGTAACTCCCTCCACCGTACTGCAAACAGAAGGGCCCCCCACCATCTCCCCCTCCACCCATCAGCCACCCACCCTGGTGTCTGCCACCACCCACAGCCCTCCCTCACTGCCACGCCCTGGCGGGAGAAATGGATAGTCAACATTCAGAAATGAGCCCTAGGTCAGGGCTCGGCCCCTCAGGCAGCAGAGCAGAGGGTGGCTGCTGCAGGGTCAGGAGGAACAGTCGGGGTCGGCCAGCCCCTCCTCCACCCCCCCCACCCCTCCTTTGTCCCCCAGATGGCCCTGGCACTGTGTACGTCTCCAAGGTGAAGAATAAAGGCCACCCGGCTGTCTACAGGTTCTCCCTCAATGCCAGCCTGCCCGCCCCTTGGCAGATCGTGTCTCCCGGGGATGGGGACCTGCCCTCCTTCCAGGTGAGCCCCAGGAGAGGGCCCTCAGGGGCACACCAGTGGGCACTGGCCATGAAGGTGGGGGGCAGGGCCCATGAGGCTGGAGCTGCCACAGGCAGGTGAGGACCCCTCCCTCCCGCCAGCAGGCCATGGCAGGGGCCTGTGCATGGTAAGAGATGGGCTTCGAGTCAGCCAGGACTGGGTTCGAGTCTGGGCTGCCATTTGTAACCTCTGGGTATCTGGGCCGAGGCCTTCATCTCTGTGAGCCTCAGTTTCCTCATCTGTGAAACGGGTTTGAAAATTCCCGGCTCAGGTGGTTTCAGTGCATGAGGTAAGGCCACGGGGTAGCGTCTAGGGTGTAGTGAGAGCACGGTCGGTGGAAGCTGCAGGGCACAGGGAGTCCTCAGCGTGCCGTGAGGTGTTTGGAGACTGTGACTTAAGCAAACCGACATGTGACAAAAGCAGGTCCTCAAAAAAGTCCTTTCATCAACTTGGGCTGGGATTGTTTTCTTTTCATCAACATCACCAAAAAATGGCATTATTCGAGGCTCTGCCTTGTTACTTTGGGCAGCTGCTCCAGCACCCCAGAAAAGAGCCTCCTGGGGTCACCCCAGGCCTCCAGGTTTTTCTTGCTGGGCATCATTTGTGTTCTTTAACATGTGGCAAGGGTGATAGTTTCATGAGTCAGGATTTGTTCAGGATTTAGATTTCGTTTTAAAGGTAAGGCCTCTGAGGTGCTGCCTGCTGTTCCCCGCCTGGAGGCTTTGCTTCTGGCTTCGGGCCTGTCCTTCCCTCCACGGCAGGCCTCCGGATGGACCTCCTGCCCCTGGCCGTCACTCAGATCTGGGTGTCCTGATTGATTGTCTCGCAGCCCGTAGTAGAGTCAGAAGCCATCATCACTGGCAGCTCTGTGAGGGCAGGCACAGTGCCCGGCCTGCCCGCCTGTGTCCAGGCCCTGCTCGGGGCCGCCCTGCCTGACTGCTCAGTGGAAGGAAGGACTGAGGCTCAGGGAGAGAGGGAAGGTTTCGCCCACTTTTCAAACTCGAACCCAGGCCTCCTGAGTCTCTGCCCAGGGCTCCCCCATCCTGGGGGCTGGGACAGGGTGGGACAGGCGAGGCCCAGGCCGAAGCAGCCTCCCGGAGTCACATGTCTTGTCTCTGTCGATCCACTGCTTAGGTGTATAGAGCGCCTTTTGGTAACTTCACCAAGAAGCTGACCGCTTGTATGTCTACAGTAGGGCTGCTCCAGGCGGCGCGCCCCTCCCGCAAGTGGATGGTGACGACCTTGGCCTGCGACGCCAAGCGGGGCTGGAAGCTCGACTTCAGCTTCTACGCGGCCGCCAAGGAGCAGCAGCACACCCGGTACAGAGCCTGGCAGATAAGCCCACCCCGGCCCCCTGTGTGTCCTCTTCCATACGGCCTGCCCCCCCCCCGCCCCACACTCACACACTTTCATACACACATTTGCAGACTCTCACACACTCACATATACACTCACACATGCACACTCACATATATTCACACATAGACATTCACACACACTAACACAGCTTACTCACACACATACACGCACTAACACAATGAGCGTGGACATGACAGTAGGCCTCTTTAAGAAACGCATTCATTTACACTTATCTGCTCAGACCTTTTTTTTGCATATTTTTATGCATATTTTTAATGCATATTTCTGAAGTGTTTTTCCCCCTCTACCAAACCACCTGTGCCCATATCCCATCTGTCTCCCCCCCACCCCTTCCCGCTGTCTCCTACCCCTCTGGTAACCATTGTCTTCTTTTTGCCAAGTTCAAGTTTTATTCCTTCTGTTGTTTGAGTGTAATTGGTTTTGGGTATTTATATTCTGCAGATGAGTGAAACCATCTGAAATATTGCATTTTTTGACTGGTTTCATTTAGCATCACTTCGAGGTCTATCCACTCTGTCCCAAGGGCCACCGTTTCTTTTTCTTTACAGCTGCGTAATATTCCACCGAGTGCGTGCTCCACAGTTTCTCTATCTATTCACCTGTTGAAGGGCAGACATTTCTCTGCCCCAGACTGGGAGGTAGAGAACACAGGCAAAGCCGGCAGGCCCACCATCTGCACCCCTCTCTGCTGTCCCTCTTGATGGCTCTGAGGGAGGCACCAGCACCTTCTCACTGCTCTTCAAGCATGCCAGGCCATTCCCACTGCAGGGCCTTTGCAATTGCCCTCCGCCTGCCTACCTTGCTTTTCCCCAGTTCCTGTGTGTTTGACTTCCTTTCAGGAATCAGATCTCTACCCAGATGTCCCTCTACCCACCTGCAGTAGCCACTCCTGGTCTCCATACATCACCCCGCTGCTCTCTCTCTGACCCCCATCATACCTGGATTCTGCTTACCTTCTGTGTTACCTGTCTCTCCCAAGGGCCCATGGGCCTCCTGTGGTGGCACCTTGACCATCGCTCAGTACAGTGACCTAGACCTTGTGCTGGGTCTGGCCTTTGGCAGGTGTTCCGTAACACCTGCTGAATGAATGAATGAATGAATGAATCCACACGACACTCCCTCTCCAAGCCACACTCTCAACATACATAATTTATTCAAAAACTTCTTTACTGTTCCCGCCTCTAGGCCGAGGAGATAGGAGAGATGACTGTATTTACCAACTATATGCAGGCGCTACCTAGAGCCTGGCCTGAAATAATTGCCCCTGATACTTAGCAAGTGACTGCACTCTGCATCTCAGGGGTCCTGACTGTCAGAAGTTGGGGGGAAAGGTCTGTGTTCTGGCCAGGGCCCCACATTCATTTACCCATTGAGGCTGGATCAGCTGATTTGCTGTGTTCATTCACTTTATAAACATTGAGCACCAACTGCATGCCAGCACTGTGCTGGTCCTGGGGACACAGTCTCATGGAGGCTGGCAGCTAACAAGTCAAGTGCAGCATTGTGCCAATTCTGGAATCCCGCTCTGCAGGGCCAGCCGCTGCGGAGTCTGGGGAAAGGCGGCGTGGAGTCTGTGGGAGACGCATGGGGACAGTGGTCTCTAGCGTGCGGGTGCTCGGGGTGCCAAGCATCAGTGCCAGGCCGATTCCACTTGACTAGAGGGGTGCTGCTTGGGCAGGGGATGACCAGACAGGCCCTTCCAGCCTGGCTCACCTTTGGGGGTGGGGAGTCCCTCTGCTTGCAGTCCCCTGAGCCTAGGGCAGGACTCCCTCTGCACATACAGAGACCCGGGCAGCTGCTAAAATATTCTAGAAAGTTACATCAGGTCTAGTGTGAGCTCACAGTCATGGAGCCCTTTCTTGAAAGGCTCTGTTCAGGTGGGGGAAGCACGAGGCTTCTGAGCAGGGTACCCCCCAAGGGCTGACCCCTGGGTGCCTCTGTGAACTCTTGCACCCCCTGGAGGACAGTTTTAAAACTGCTGGGCTCCTCCTCTCCAGCCCTGGGGCTTCAGCCCCAGGCAGGGAGATGGGTGGAGACAGAAATAAAGCACCTGATCCAGGGCCTCGCAGCTGCAGGACCACACATGGTCCCCCCAAGACCAAACCCCCAGTGCTGGGGGAGTCTGAGCCCAGCCCCTGCCCATGGCTCCCTGACTTCTATGGCCCTCCAGATCCCAGCCCTGGCCTCCTTGCCTTCACAGGAAGCTGTACTTTGCTCAGTCCCACAAGCCCCCCTTCCACGGGCGCGTGTGCGTGGCACCCCCTGGCTGCCTGCTCAGCTCCAGTCCTGACGGGCCAACCAAAGGCTTCTTCTACGTGCCCAGTGAGAAAGGTAATGCGGGGAGGCTGCAGTGGGGCCTTGGGAGGTCTGAGCCCCCCACCCTCTACACGTATGACTCCTTCTGCAGTGCCCAAGCCCCGACTGTCGGCCACCTTTGGCTTCAACCCCTGCGTGAACACAGGCTGTGGGAAGCCGGCGGTACGGCCCCTGGTGGATACGGGGGCCATGGTCTTCGTGGTCTTTGGCATCATTGGCCTCAACCGCACACGGCAGGTGGACAACCATGTCATCGGAGACCCGGTATGTGGGCCCCCTCCGGGCAGGTGCCCAGCTATGCTAGACTTGCGAAGAGGTACCAGCCAGGGGCCCACCAGCTCCCCATGTACCTCTTGGCTTCCTCACCCTGCTGACAGCTCACCCAGCCCAGACACAAGTCCACAGTCCCTGGGCACCCTCTCTCATGAAGACGGAACAGGGTTGAGCTCTTAGAATCACCCATTTGGGTACATTTGGGGGCCTGAGCTGGCTGCCCCTCAACATTATAGGCTGGAGGGAGGATGAGAGAAGTACGAGTATGGAGCCCCCTGGCCCCTTCCTTCTGCAGGACACCCTGCACCCCACGGCCCTGGCTGCCCCTCGGGTCTGACCTTACTTCTCCCTGTACCTGCTCGGCCCCGTGCTGGGCTCTTGGGTGTCTGGAGGGGGAGGAGCTGATGCAGTCATGCCTGGTGGTGCCTGGCACAGAATGGTGCTGAGTGGGTGGTAGGAAAATGGCCGGGTAGGTAGAGTGGCCTGGAGGAGAGTCCAGCCGGGTGAACTGGCCCTCACCTAAAACAGGATGTATCTCAGCAGCAGGTGGGGGCGGGGGGCACTGCCAGAGGTTCTTCCGGAGTGGGGGTGGGGGCCCGGGACTGCATTCCCCACTCACTGAGCGGCCCGCACCCCCTTGTGTCTCCTTGGGAAAGGGCAGCGTCATCTACGACAGCAGCTTTGACCTCTTCAAAGAGATTGGGCACCTGTGCCGCCTCTGCAAGGCCATCGCGGGGAACTCGGAGCTGGTGAAGCCCGGCGGGGCCCAGTGCCTGCCCTCAGGTATGTGGGAGGGTGCACTGGGGGGGCTGTGGCCCAGGTGGAGGCTCTGGGGACACTCGAGCCTGGCGTGTGGGTGTCGCCTGGCGTGTGGGTGTCGCTGCAGACGTGCATCTGTGCATCCACGGGGCGGGGGGTGGGTGGGATATTCTTTTGGCTTCCAGCTGGGAGTACACAGGCTTGAAGGTGAATTAGCAGAGGCGCACGTGGGCAGGGGGTGTGGTGTGTGTGTGAGAGACGTGTGCAATGTGTGTGTGTATGTGGGGGGCACGCCCGCAAGAGGAGCTTTTCCAAAATTGGGACTGGGAGCTGGGGGGGAGGGCGGAGCACACAGATAACCAGGCGAGGTCACGCCAGGGCGCCCCTGGAGAGTGCGGGGTGTCGTCTCCCTTGGCAAATGCACGTTGTAGGTTTCTCCATGGTGGTGCCCGTGGTTACAGACACTTGAACCCTGGGAGATTAGGGAGGGCGGGCGGGCGCGCTCCTGCAGGTGCCCACAGAGGGCGCTTGCGCAGGCGGGGCCAGGCCAGGTAGGGCTGCTCTGCCCCGCTCCACCCTCACCCTCCTCTCTCCTGCCCCACAGGCTACAGCATCTCCTCCTTCCTGCAAATGTTACACCCCGAATGCAAGGAGCTGCCCGAGCCCAACCTGCTCCCGGGGCAGCTGTCACACGGGGCCGTGGGGGTCAAGGAGGGCCGCGTGCAGTGGATCTCCATGGCCTTTGAGTCGGTGAGCCCCTGGCGGCCCCTGGCCCCTCCGGCCACAGCATGGGGCTTGCCTGGAATGTGTCACCTCTGATACCTCACTCCAGAGCAGAGGGGTCGCTCTGCAGAGGGGTGTACTGAGGCGCAGAGGGGTGAAAGTGCTTGCCCAAGGGCACGGGATTGGCAAATGTCAGCACCAAGCGCTGATCGGGCCTGTCTGACCACCGAGCTCTGCCCTTTGCACCACGCACACTGCCTGCCGCTCCCCCCACCTGCCATTCCCACCAGCCCGGGTGCATTTGGCAGCCTCCAGGCTGGAGGGGGCCGTGGGGGTGAGGCTGGTAAAAGTCCACCTGGACTCCTCTCTGCCACTGTGGGGGTCTGGTCATGGACCCCGGTGCTGGCTTCCCCAGCAGAGCTTGGAAGCCAAGGAACTGAGCAGCCCACACCTCACTGCTTCCTCTCTCATCCCAGACGCCCCTGGACTCCCCCCAAGGAAGCACCCCCACCCACCCCCACGTAACCCTGACCTGGGCATCCGCGCCTTGATTATTACGTCGGGCCCTGCACCCTCTGTGCTGAGCCTCTGGGTGGAGGCGGGGTCCAGTCCTAGCTCCAGCCCTGGTGTGCTTTGTCCTTGACCAAATCACTCGTCCACTCCTGCTTTAAGGCCCTCCTCTAAAGAAGGCTCCAGACCCTTCCCTCCGGCTGAGAGGCATGAGGAGGAGATCATGGGAAGTTGGGGAACAAGCATAATAAAGATAAGGTTACCCGCCAGAGGCAAGGCCTGCTCCCTGGCCCCCAGCCCTGCTTTCCTCCCCGCCATGTGTGCAGCTCACTCGCCAGCCCAGGCCCTCCCTGCCCTCCAGGAGCCCAGGCTAGTGCAGACACCAGATCAGAGCCCCAGGAAGCTTTTTTAAAATTGGGATAAAATGTACAAAGTCAGACCAGCCCCGCACCATCTGAGTGTACAGCTCCGCGACAGTGAGTTGTCACACACACCTCGCCACCTTCCCCCTCTGCAGCTTTTTCTCGCGCAGCTGAAACCGTGGCCCCATTAAACACTACCTCCCTGTGCCCCTGCTCTGCCTGGCACCCACCCTTCTGCCTTGGATTTGACTGCAGCCCTCAGAGAAGTGGGATCATGCAGGGTGTCTTTTGTGACGAGTTCATTTCCCTGCACGCTGTGTGCTCCAGGTTCATGGTGTAGCCTGTGACAGGATTTCCTTCCTTTTGAAGGCTGAAGCCCTTTTGAGAGAGGAGAGACTCCCCGCTCAGACCCCTCGTGGCAGGATACCACTTCCAACTGCCCCCCCACCCCCGCCACTCAGACATGCCGTGCACACAGACGCGTCAGCTGGTGTGTGCACAGGGAAGCAGAACTGGGTGGCGAACTTGTATGGCTGTCCCAGAGCAGCCTGTGGGCCTGGCCCTGTCCCCCGCCATCCCTCTAGACAGTTCCTCAGAGCTGGGGGCTGGGAACCAGACAGGCCACTCTCTGCTTTCCTGGACTCACAGTCCAGCTGGGGGCCACAGACAACATGCAGGTGGTGACTATGATGGGGAGGCACTACGGGCTTGCAGAGTCTAGGTAAGGCTCATCTTGAGACATCAAGGAAGGCTTCCTGGAGGAGAAAGAACCCTAGTGAGCCTTGAAGGTGAACGGAACTAGCTGTGCAGGCAGAGGGAGCAGCTTGTACAGAGGGTGGGACACCAGAGCATGGGGGGCTCTGGGGGCTGATGGAAAGGGACCTGGGGCTGGTGTGCAGTCACCTTGGATCAGGTCGCCCTTCATCCCCCATACAACACACTCCATGTTCAGTGGACAAGGCTGGCAGACCAGTGTCCCTGGGAAGGGCGATTGGGCCACAGCCCCCCTTCTCACTGGCTCATGTCCCCACAGACCACCTACAAGGGCAAGTCCTCCTTCCAGACATACTCAGACTACCTGCGCTGGGAGAGCTTCCTGCAGCGCCAGCTACAGACCTTCCCCGAGGGCTCAGCCCTGCGCCGAGGCTTCCAGACCTGCGAGCACTGGAAACAGATCTTCATGGAGATCATAGGCGAGTGGCTGTCTAGACCTCACCTGCAGGGTTCTGGCAGGGGACAGGGAGGTGACCTGGGACAGGGAGGGTCTGGTCAGGCCGATCTGAGCCACAGCAAGTCATCTCAGCCCTGGAGAAGCCAGGATGACACCGTGGCTGGGAACACCGATCGGAGGCCAGAGGCCGAAGCCCAACATCCGCGGAGCCTGCGTTTGGCACCTGAAAGTAACAGAGCAACTGTTACACAGCTGTCTGGCATCACGGGCCCTTCCAGGTGCCAGCACCTGTGCTGAGGGCCTGCCCCGGTAGCTTTTGAAACTCAGCTGCCGCCTGTGGGATAAGACGTTGTTATGACCCCATTTTACAGATAAGGAAATGGAGGCTCAGAGAGGTCAAGCAGCTTACCCAGAGTGACCCAGCCAGCTGCGACTGCCCGTCCGTGTGACCCCAGGAACCTCTGGGCTGTGGGGGGTGAGGGGGCTATGGACCCCTAGCTGAAGACTCTCTCCTCTCGCCTTCCAGGGGTGCAGAGTGCCCTGTACGGCCTGGCCCTCTCCTTGCTCATCTGCGTGGCTGCGGTGGCTGTGTTCACCACCCACGTGCTACTGCTGCTGCCCGTGCTGCTGAGCATCCTGGGTAGGCGGGGCGGGGCGGGAAGGGGCAGGGTCTTGCTGATGGCCTCCAGTCTGCAGGTTTTTCTCTCCGCCTTCAATACGTACATCTCCATGAAGGCTTCCCCGCCACCCCCAGTCCCTTCCACCCCAGACCGCTGGGCTCTGTGTCTGGCTTTCAGCCTCAGACTGTCCCTCCTGTCTGTGTGCTCCCCAAGGGGAGCCAGATGTCCTGAGGTAGCCGGTTGGGCCCAGTGGGGCGTTGCTGACCTGTCCTCTTCTGCACTCACACCGTTCTCTCTGGCCCCGTCTCTCCTGGCCCGTCTGACCACCAGTTCCACCCTAGACTTCATCCACCCCAGGGGGGCCTCAGAATTCGCCCTCCCCCCTCCAGGGCTACGCCTGGGCCGGGTGAGCAGCCTCGTCCCTGCCCCGCAGGCATCGTCTGCCTGGTGGTGACCATCATGTACTGGAGCGGCTGGGAAATGGGCGCGGTGGAGGCCATCTCCCTGTCCATCCTCGTCGGCTCCTCCGTGGATTATTGTGTCCACCTGGTAGAGGGCTACCTGCTGGCCGGAGAGAACCTGCCCCCTCACCAGGCCGAGGTGAGCACCTGCCTGCCTTCCCCTCCCTGGAGTCGTGTCCCGCCTCCATGCCCCCTCGGCCGCTGGACACCCTGGCACCTGACCCCCAGCAGGGCATGTTCTGGGGACCGTGGTTTCCCACTGCTGCCTCCATGCCCAGGGGCTCAGGTTCTAAGGCCAGGTCTGCCTAATCCGTGGCCTTGGGGGTCCACGCCCCGCAGCTGCTGTCTCCCTAAGAGAGTAGGGGGTGGGGACAGGTGACCTCCAAGAGCCTGTCCTGCTTCTCTGTTCAGTGAATCGGGGTCTTGTTCTGTGGGTTGGGGAGCAGGGGTGAGCCCTTCCAGCCATGACCCCGACACCCCAGCCCCGCCTCTGTGGCTTAGCGAGCACCGGCCGGGTACTCGGTGCCCAGTCATCTTTGGGTGTCTTGAAAGTGCTGTTTTTTCCTACTTTGGAATTGTGCTGGTGTGAAAAGGCTCCTCGACACGTAAATGAAAGCAGTTGGACGATTGGCCGCTTTTGTCAAAAGAGGGAAACCAGTTCCAATCAGCGCCCGCGTGCATGAGGCCCTCGCGTGGCGACCAGCGTCCTGGCTGCCATGGCAGCAATGGGGGCGGCAGCTGGGAGCCCCTGGGAGGGAGCTGATTCAGACCCCCACACCCTCCCCGTGGCTGTGGGTGATCCCCATTTATGGAGGGGGGCTCGGCGCCTCCCGGGCAGGTGCGGGCAGGGTCAGCGTGTGCGGCCCACCTGGGCCCGCCCCGTCCCCCCGGGCCCCAGCTCGCTTCTCACCCCACTCGCAGGACGCCCACTCGCAGCGCCAGTGGCGGACGCTGGAGGCCGTGCGGCACGTGGGGGTGGCCATCGTGTCCAGCGCGCTCACCACGGTCATCGCCACGGTGCCGCTCTTCTTCTGCATCATCGCCCCGTTTGCCAAGTTCGGCAAGATCGTCGCGCTCAACACGGGCGTCTCCATCCTCTACACGCTCACCGTCAGCACGGCCCTGCTGGGCATCATGGCGCCCGGCTCCTTCACCCGGACCAGGACTTCCTTCCTCAAGGCCCTGGGCGCGGTGCTCCTGGCGGGGGCCCTGGGGCTGGGCGCCTGCCTCGTGCTCCTGCGCAGCGGGTATAAGATCCCGCTGCCCACCGGGAACTCCCTATAGCCCTGGCACCTGGGGCCTGACTGTGCACATGCTGGCCCACAGGTGGGCAGGAGAGGCTGTTCTTTGCCCCCGGAGGCCCTTTGTTCCCCACTGGCTTCAGCTTGCTGTGTCCCCAGGCCTGGGCGCAGTGTGGGCAACACCTGTGTGGCTTCCACCGCCGGCGCGCCTGGCAGAGCTGCACCTGCCCCACCGGGCGACCGGCATCTGCCCTGGGCTCCCCCTCAGCGGAGGAGACCTCCCTCGCAATCCCAGTCACCACTGGTGTCAGGTTGTTTTTCAGTCTCCTTCCCATTGCTTCAGTGCTCACGACAGCTCTCTGATGTGGGTGTCCCGGGGCCCCCTCTTGACAGATGTGAAAACAGAGGCACCAAAAGGCAAAGTGACTGAGCTGCAGCCGGGTCAGTAGCCCCGCAGGAGCTGCCTCCAGATCCCTGCCCTGCCTAGGGAGCCTGCAGGAGGAGTGCTTGGGCTCAAGGGCAGGGGCTTTGCACCTCCTGCCCCCTCCTCCCCTTCCCTGCGGCTTTGTGACCACCAGTGCTCGGTGGTCCTATGTCCCCCTCCTGCCCCCCCGCCCTCGCCGGCCTGCGGGTCCTGGCCACCAGGGAGGAAGGGCTTGGGCTGGGGTTCTGCATGTACTACCCCAAGCCCCAGCCTCTAAGACCCTCCCTGGGGACGTGGAGGCCCGCACAGACTTCCTCGCAGATCCTGATCTCCCCCACCCTGCTCTGAGGAGGGCTTTGGGGGAGGGGCGCAGTTCCTGGGGGAGCTGGCCACGCCGCTGCCTGCTCGCAGCAGGTGGTTCCTATGAAGGTGAAATGAAACTGCAGACCGCCGCCATTAACACAAGCATTTTAAGCACCGCTGGCTCTGCCACGTTCTTAACACTAGAAGAACTGAGTGTTTGCGTGCTGCCCAGCCAGAACCTGGTCCTGGGGTGGGCCTGGAGGGAGGTGGTGGTGGGTGCAAAGTGCTGGGCCTCCAGGTCACAAAGTCGCGGATACCCAGCTGGCCAGGTGAGGGTGGGGGCTTGTGGAGCAGCTGGGGGAGCGGCTGGACAGACGCGCCTCTGGCTGCTCCACTCGCTGCTCAGTTGGGATGCTTTTGAGTCCCTTTGTGCCTGGCCTTGACTCTGAGGAGACATGAGAAAGGCCAATGAAGTTGGCCCCTTTGTGCCTGTATGAAGTCTGGACTTTGTATTGGGCACGGACCGCCGTTGGGCCAACATTGTCCCTGGGCCTTAGGGCACCGGACACACAGACCGAGCTGCAAAGGAATCCCTGTAAGCTCTCTCCAAGCCAGCTCCCTAATGGGGAGCGGGGGTGCAAGGGGTGTGGGTGCAAGGCAGGTGTGCAGTAACACCATGCCCCTGCCTAGTGTGTGCCTGGCACCACTAGGTACTCTCTGTTGAGGGAACATCAGACCTTTGCACCTCACAGTGTGTGGTGAAGGCAGATGCCAGGCAAGCAGTTCATGGCACCTGCTGTGCCAGATGCCCCCTCACACAGCAAAGTGGCACCAGCGGGGGGGCTCCAACAGCACAGATTTATTCTCTTGCAGTTCTGGAGGCTAGAAGGGCAAAACCAAGATATGGGCGGGTGCTCACTTCTGGAAGCTCGAGGGAGATCTAGTCCAGGGCGCCGGGCTGCTGGTGAACAGCCACCCTTGGCGTCCTTGGGTGCCTGTCTGTCTCTGTCACAGGCCTTCCGCACAGGGCCTGGCAGGGACACCAGCCCTGTGGGTGAGGTCCCACTGGGCGAACCCAACCTGGCCATCTGCAGAGATGCGATTTCCAAGTATGTCCACCTTGGCAGGGGTCAGGGTTAGGACTTCAGCGGACCTTTGAGGGAGGTGGTCAGTCCACCCCATGAGAGCACAGAACACGCTGGCTCACTGGTCACCTGGAGTGGGCACATCAAGCCTGTTTCACACGCAGGGAGACGAGGCTCTGAGAGGTTGCTTTGCCTTGGCCACAGCCAGTGGACATGACATCTACCTGTGCCCAGGGTGCGTCCTCAGCCACAAGGGTGTTAGCCTCGGAGAGCTCAGGGAGGCTGATGAGGCCCACAGGGGAGTCTCAGGCTGGTGGTCAAGTAAAGAAGCCTGTTCTTAGGAAAGCTGGAAGGAAATCAGATTTGTACAGCACTGCAGTGTGTGCTTCCCGTTGGCCCTGGTGACGCCTGAGCCCCTGGGCCCACCCCCACACCCCCGTACCCCCCTAATGCCCCCCAAGGGTGCTCTGAGGAGCAGTGGTGCACATGCCTGTGAAGGAGCTGATGGGGATTCAGGCAGTGCAACCAGAGCCTCTGCCCTCGTGTGGGGAGGGCGAGACGTCAGGGTTGCACCCCTTCAGGGATCACTGGGGTGGGGAGCAAGCTTATGGGAGGCCAGCCAGGAGAAGGGGAGATGGGGGAGAGGGCTGACAAGTTGACAGGACACCCCAGAAGGTGCTAGGAGCAGGACCGTCATCACTAAGTTCTTGTCCTGCGACCTTCCCAACAAGCTCATTTTAATGTGAAAGTGGGTCATTTGCATATCATTTGCATGTGGTCCAAATAATGCCCTCTTGTAAAGAAACCCTCATTTAGCTCATTTTCTTGCTTTTAAGAAACAGTTCCTCTTTCTTCCCTTTGGCCTTTCTCTCCAGTGTTTGGGGGGGGGAGATGTTGGACGGTACGTCAGGGATGGAGGCACTGGCACCTCTCCCCCAAGTGACTAGGGCTCCCCTGTTGACTCTCTGAGTCCCCATCTTACAGCCGAACACTCTGGGGCCCAGATCAGGGCAGACGGAGCACACAGCACCCCAACTAGCAGCCTCTCCTGGCCCTTGGTCCTGCCCCACGCGGGCTCCCTGCGTGCTCACCCTGTGTGGGTGGCGTCCCCCATTCAGGTCTCTCCTCATCAAAACTAGCGGGTCCTGGTTCCTCGGGCCTGTGTGGCGTCAGGTGCCGTCCCTCCCAGGGGTGGGGGTGGGGGTGAGGCCAGGGAGGGAAGTGACCACACGTTGCTGCCAACTCACCTATTAGAAACCCCCTTCATCTTGTTTGTGAATATTGGCGCCACGGGGTCCCCGTGGCACTAACTGCCATGCAAAGAACCTTGACCTTCGCCTGCCACGGTGCACAGCTCACGGTCTTAATGAGCTGCTGCTGAGCATTAATGAGGTGCCCTTCGTTAGCTGGGGCACAGCAGCCACCCCGGGGGTCTGCGAGGACGTGCAGCCATTCAGTGGGTCAGGGAGGGGCAGAGGGCAGGAGGAACCCCAGAGCTGCCAAGTTTCCATGGGCTCTGCTTCTCTCTCGCTCCCCTTGGAGGCCAGGAGACACCCATGAGCCAGCTTTGGGGGTGCTTACCTATCCCAGGCCCTAGCCATGCATCCCGGGAGTCCTCACAGGGGTGTGTTCAGTCCCGTTGCACTGGAGCGGCTGCTCCGCCTTCCCTGCAGCCTCTCCGCACACAGCGGATTAGCCTGCCTGGCGCAGGGGCTGCCCGCGTCCCGTCCTCGCTGCAGCCACCTGCGTGCGCTTTGGGAGGAAGGAGCATCGTCTAGGCCAGCCCCAGCCCTGCCGGGCGATCTTAAGCAACTAAGTCACTGAACTTTTAGTCCTCCAGAAATGGGGCCAGGGGACAAAATGATGTCCAGAGCTCTGCTTCCATCCATTGCTGAGCTGCCAGGACGAGTCTCCTGAAGTCAAGCTGCCCCGTGCCCACCATCACTGGCATCTGTCTCCCGTAAGTCTCATTCTCATTGGGCATATCCAATAGGCCAGAGAACGCCCCCCTGGGCCTGCCATCTGTTCATGTGTCAGTTCAGCCCCTCGGCTGAGCGCCTGTCACATGCAGACACCGTTCCAGTCTCCTGTGACACAAGGGGACTCAAACAGAGACCTGGGCTCTGGCCTCGCAGACTGTACAGTTGCAGGGGGGAAGCAAATTTGATAGAAGAGCCCCTCAAACATAGACCTGCGAGCCAGAGGGCTGTGGGGAGGAGTAGAGCATGGAATTACATGGGGCTGGCAGAGGGGACCCCCGGGAAGGGGCTTCTGCACTGGGACTTACAGGATGGGGACTAGTCTTCTTGCCCTTGGGGAGTCGATCCATCTTGAGCCAAAGGAAGCCTGCAGCAGATGGATGTGAGGGCATAAAAGAAGGGGTTTGTTGTGTCCTCTGGGGACAGGGCTGGGGCCTTCCTGGGACAGTGGGCAGGAAATGGGTTGACAGGACCAATGGCCACCTGAGGAGCCTGGCATTGCTGCACACAGGACTCCGTCACTACACCTGCCAAGTGAATCCAGACACCAGCAAAGCAGGGGGGCAGCCCTGAGCTGGGTTCTCAGCTCAGCCTCACTAGCACTGCGGGGAAAGTTGCCCAGGAAGAACTGAGTCTTTCCCTCCCGGGGCCTCCAGGAGTTGGGTGTAGCTTGCACGCAGCTCCAGCAAGCTAAATACCATTGCCCTTGGCATCCAAGGCTCAGTGGAAGCCTGTGAAATGTCAGCCAATCCAAACGGACTTAGGAGAGCAGCAGCCGAGGTCCTGGAATCTACACCCTGCTGCGCTGGGGGTCTCGTGCCAGCAAAGGGACAGCCGTCTCCCTTCCTGCCCCTGACCCCTTGAGACCAGGATGCTGAAGAGGATGGAGTGCACCTCCCGGCCACTAGGAGGCGCTCAGGTCCCCGCACCACACCTCAGGCCAGGACCTCAAGGGGAGCCTCCGCCAGTTTCCTCTGCTCAGTTCCCTGAGCTGTACGGTTGTCTCTCTGATCCCCTCCCCCTTTAACCTGCCCCCCTCACAGCCTGTTCCTCCCTGTTTTGGTCCCTGCACCTTGGTTTTCTTTGAGGATCTTCCCCCACCCTAGTCCTTGGATGCAGGTGAAGCTGGGATACCCCAGCTTCACAGCGGATACCCCAGCTTCACAGCGTGGTAGGCATGTGACCCAGATCTGGACAATCAGTGCATTCCATCTTCCCGCTCAAGCTGTTGATGCAGGACTGGTGCGGACCTGACCCAAATCAGGCCCTTGAAGGTCTCTGAGGACTGATGGAATTATTGGGAAATATGCACTTTCCTCTCCAGCCTGCAGCCTGCCTGGGAATGAGACCAACCAAGAGGAAAGCGGAGTCAAGGTAGAAAGATTTCTGATGACATCACTCAAGCCCCTGGATCCAGCCATGCCTGAAGCTAAATATCCCTAGATTTTTTTTTTCTAAAATAAGTCAGTGAATTTCCTGTTTCTTTGAACCACTTGGATTAAAGTTTACTCTCACTTTAAATCAAAAGTCCTAATAATCCCTCCCCCAACTTCACACACCCTCAAATAGCTTCCCTGTGTTTCAGTTAATTTAATCCTCAGCTCTTTCACATGGCATTCAAGGTGCCCTGTGACCCTGGTTCACAAACCCGCCCCCCATTCAGATGGCTCTTCTGAATCCTCCAGTCCCCCTGGGCTCTCACCTCCCCCAGAGTGTTCCAGCGCCCTCTGGTCTATGCACACAGGTCCAACTCACTTCCCTCCAATTAACGTGTCAAACTTGGATCAGTTCCTCAAGTCTCAGCTCAGATGTCACCTCCTCCATGAAGGCTTCCTCTTCGCTCTCACGGATCTTCGCTGGAACACCGAGTCCCATAGTCTAGTGAGCTGTGTCCACATCCACTTCCCCAGTGAGCCCTCGAGAAAGGATGGGCGTGCCTACCCCCACAGAGGCCCGAGGAAGCTGGACTTTATCTGCGAGGCGTAGGGATACAATGAGACATTTTAAAAGCAGGGAACCATTTTATGCCTGTCTATTTGGTAAAAACCCAACAATTCGATAGCATTCCCTTGATGAGGCTGTGGGCGAACACTCTCCCCAATGCTTTGCTAGTGGGAGTGCAAACTGGTTCAACCATTGTGGATGGTGATTTGGAAATAACTGAGAATCACAATCACAGCATCCCTTTGATTCAGCCGACCTACTTGTGAGAACATATCCTGCAGACACACCGGTCAAGTGTAGACATTACTCACTGAAGCCTTGTCTGGTATCACGATGGGCTGGAGCCGCGAAGCATCTGTCAGCCCAGGGACCAGACAGTAGGATGCTCTGTGGACTGTGGGAAAGAGTTTGGAAGCTTTCTAAATGCTGATCTGCAAAAAATTCCCGAGCTATATTACATGGAGGCGGAGGGATTGATGAACTGTGTGTAAGACATGCTAGCTTACGGGTTGGAAAAAAATGGACGCGAGACCATATACTCATTTTTATTTGTACAAAGAAACGGAAGGAAACACAAGAGAAACGAAGCTCGTGGCCAGCTGGGGTCCCGGGCAGACGGCAGGCGACAGGAGGCCTTGCTTATAAATCTTGGGTTTGTTGACTGCAGGAATGTGTTATCTGGATGGGTTTTTTCTAGCAGAGGAGAGCTGTTGCTTCCCTTGCTCCTTGGAAAGCCCACTCTGGCTGCAGGGAAGAGGGAGGATGGAAGAGGGTGGCTGGAAGGAGGGTGGGGTGAGGCAGGGAGAGCAGAGAGGAAGGAGAGGGGGTGCTGTGGGGAAAATGGGGCGCCTCAGGCATTTTTCCTTCCCGCCACTGGCCTCTGGCTCCCTCCTGCGGGCTTGTTTTCCTGCCCACACATGATAACGTGATGGTGCAAAAAGCTCTTGGGAGCGTGAGCTCGGGGCACACATACCTGTGATTGCGGACACCGGGGCCAAGAAGCCAGCAAGCAGGGGGGCACGTGTACCTATAAGAGGTGAGACAAGACTGTGAGGCCAAGAGAGTGCCAGAGAGAAGTGAGTGAGCGCGAGAGCCTGGAAGTTCGCAGGGGTTGGGGGGCTCCGTTGCTGCCTGCTTCCCCGCCCCCTGGCTGGCCTGCCTGCTTCTGTGCCTTTGCACCTGGTTCCTGCTTCAGCGTGGAAGGCCTGTGACATCTGTGGAGGGCTCCAGCACTCCCTTTTCCGGCCTGCCTGCCAGCCTGTCCTGCCTGCAGGCTTGCCACCACAGTGGTGCGAGTTGGCAGGATGAGATGCAGATGGAGAGGACAGGGCAGGCCAACTCCCTCCAAAGACTCAGCTGAATTTGCTCTGAGCCCAGGCACCGCGGGATCTGAGGGGCCAGTGTAGCCTTCCTGTTGCCCTCCCTAAGCAGAGATGGGGGGTCGTCACCTGCTCTGGAGCCAGAGTCCCCATCAGCACCTTTGGCATGACCAGGGGAGTGGCATAGATTGATGTGCCGGGGGACTGCCTGGAAGGGGCGGTGCAGGCTGATAGGAAGAGGCTGGAGTGGGACCGAGCGGCTGTCCTGGAGCTGACTCATGGAGTTCAGGGCTTCATCTTCATTCCCCCTCCATTAACCATGTGAATTTGGGCAGGTCGTTTGCCGTCCACTAAATAGAACAATATCCATTCTGCCTGGTTGCTCTAGGGAGATCATATAGGCCAAGCTCTTGGCCATACGACACCTGCTAAAACGTTGTTCTAAAAGTTTCTCCTCACTCCGGATAGCACAGTGCTGGGAGTTGCAAAGCAGTTCATCAACAGGAACTTTTCCCTCCTTACTAGTTTCTCTCCAGGAATGTTTTCTTGTCTCAATGTTGGTCTGGCCACGTGACTTGCATTGTTCTTTGGGACGTCAGCTAGAACGACTCGAATCAAAGTTTGAAATATGCCCGTCCCCGGGGATTTGCCCTCTTAGCTCCTGCCTCTCTGGAGGAAGAACATGTCTCAGGAACCCCGCTGCTTCCAGGGTGTCGAGAGATGCATGGAACAGACTTGACCCGAACTGGAGCCTGGAGCCTGGACCACCCGGTCCTAGTCTCTACTACCTTGGTCCAGCTGATGAAGAAATGGTGGTTTTAAGCCGCTGAGTTTGCAGAGGCTTCTGATGTGGGATCATCGCAGCAACAGCTGGTGAGAGCCTTGTGCACTGCTTCCAGAAGAAAGTTGGTATCTCCAGGCTTTAAGGCCCCTTAGGGTTTCACTGACAATGTCCCCGTTTTTATCTCCCGCCACCACCTCTGCTTTTTTGCAGATTCCTTTCCAGTCACACTCAGCGTCTCTCAGTTCCTGATCCGTGTGTGCTGGGGCTCACTTCCGGCCTTCTCAAGGCTGGTCTCCCCTGGAACATGCCTCCTCTCCATTGCCCCGTCGGCTGCTCCTTATTCTTCAGGACTCCCTTCCTCCAGGCAGCCTCTGCTGGGGCCCGCATCTGGGCAGTTTTCCTGGGACATGACCCCACAGCACCTTGTACTGCTCACCCCTGTATTTTTTTTTTTAAAGAGGCATGTATTTTTATTTATTTATTTGTTTGTTTGTTTTGTTTGTTTGTTTGTACATGCACTGGGTACAGTCAGAAGTGCGGGAGGGTGAGAGAATTCACCAGAGCCAGAGGGGGGAGCAGAGCAGGCAGAAGGACCGAAGCACACTGCTGAGGGGAGCAGCGGGCGGCAGGAGAGGTCTGCGCGCCATGGGGGACCCTCCTCCGGTGGCCGGGGAGCAGCCGGGGATCGAACTGGCGCTGCAGAGGCCGCGGGCAGCTTCGCAACCCAGCGCTCAACCGCTGTGCCACCGGGGAGGCCCTCACCCCTGTATTTTTAATGACCGCCCACTGGCCTCCCCGCGAGGGCACACCCCATGATATAACGCCTGGGTGTCCCCAGTTCCTGGCATGTAACGTGTTTCCTGTAAGTAACTGAAAACCTCTCCTGCCTTGTCAAGTCTCACCTGCCTGCCTGTAAAATGGGAAGGAACTCGCCAGAGCTGGTGGTGCTGCCCTGACCTTGCTTCACTGCAGACGCAGGAGGAAGCAGGTACCGTTTACTCCCCAGCAACACCCCATCTCCGCCTCATCTTCAGCCTCCTCCCCCATCTCTTCTCAAGGGGACCCGAGGTTAGGGGCACACTCAGCAAGAAATCAGTGGAAAGTTCTGCGCGCGCCCACCTGATGGAGGTGCCACCTGCACTTGCCTGGAGGACGCAACACGGAGTGGCTCCGGCTTTTCCACCTCCCGCCTCTGGCCTCTACAGCCATCACCTGCGGCCTTGTTTACCGCCCAGCTTTCATTAGCCACACGTGGAATCGTGTTATTGCAAGGAAGCGCTTAGGCGCCGGAGCACCTGGCACACATGCCTATGACTACAGCAGCCGGGCCGAGAAGCCTTGAGCATTGAGGCCCAAGTGGAGGAGAGGGAGACAGTGAAATTGAAGAGAGGGAGAGCAGAGATCATGGGGGGGCTGTTGCTGCTGCCTCCCTGCCTCCCTGCCTGCTGGTTGGCCTGTGTATCCAGTTGCCTGCTTCAGTATTAATAAGGCCTGTCAAGTCTATCAAAGGCTCTAAGATTCTCTGTTTGCCCGAATTAATCATGAACTGCCTGGTCTGGGATGGTTGTACCACACCTGGCTTGTGTGGGGAGAACTTCTGACGGGGCTGAGCTGCCTTGATGAGAACCGGCAGAAACCCAGCAGGCACCACGCACCCTGGAAGGAGGTGCAGTCCCAGTTTCAAAGGAGAGCATGTTTCACTCGTCTCCACCCGGTAGAGCCCAGGCCGGCTGACTCCAAGGTCGGCTTCCCCTACATGCCGCTGCCCCCACGAGGGGACTGACCTGGGAAGCCTGGTGCTGCAGATGGATCAGGGGGCCGGTGAGCATTAGAGACAGTGTAATAAAAGGAGCGGCTCCTAAGATGTGGACGGCCCAACTCACAAGAGACTGTCACAGTCAGACCCTCGCAAGTCCTCACTACCTTGCAAAGCAGACTTGCAACAGCCCACTTTACAGAAGAGAAAACTAGAGTTCCACCGGTACAGCGACTGCTCCCAGGCCCACAACAAATGCTGAAGCTGAGGTGAGTTTCCCCCCACCTTGATCCTTGGATCATCGAATTCCAGGGTCCCTGTCCAGGGGCTCTGGGCCCTTGTCCCAGGGAGAGTCTTTTTTTTTTAATATTTATTTATGCATACAAGAACTGGGGTACAGGCCAGAGGTGTGGGGTGAAAGGATTCACCAGAGACAGAGCAGGGAGCGGAACAGACAGATCTACTGAAACACACTGCTGAGGGGAGCAGCGGGGAGACAGGAGAGGGCTGCTGCGCCATGTGGGTCACCTCCCTGGCCAGGGATCGAACTCGTGCTGCAGAGGCTGAAGTCAGCTTCATGGTGCTGTGCTTAACCCCTTGCGCCGCCAGGCAGGGCCCAGGGAGACTTCTGACGATACCTTCAGACACATCTAATTGCCGCCGTGTGGAAATGCAACCATAGCTGAGTTCACCTAGAACCTTGCGAGTCACATGGTCTCTCCAGCCCTCTCGTATTTATTGCTGCCTAACAAACCACTTCAAAATGTACTGGCTTAAAACAACCATTTGTTTAGCTCATGGTTCTATGAGCTAATTAAATTAAGCTGAGCTCATCCAGGTGGTTTTTCTGATCCTAGTAGGCTCCCGTGTGTGTGTGCAGCCGGCTGTAGGTTAGCAATTTAGCTGAGGGGCTTAGTTTGGGGGCTATCAGCCTGGGGGGAAGGGGCCCCAGAGCCATGGGTCACCCACCACCCAGCAGGCCAGCCCAGGGCCAGGGTTCCTGGGGAAGGACAGATGTGCACAAGACCACAGTTGATTGCCCTCTCCCCAATTCATGTTGAAGCCCTAGGCTCAGCAACAGGGCCTTGGAAGTGGTGATTAAATTAAAATGAGGCTGCTAAGGTGGGCCCTAGGTGAACTGGGTGGTGTTCTGTAAGCAGAGGTCGGACACAGAGAAGCGTAGAGGGAAGATGTGGGGACAGAGAATAGGCGTGACGATGGAGGACAGTAGCGATGCATCCTCAGGCCAGGGGAGGCTGGTGATTGTTGGCAAATTATCAGAAGTTAGGAACAGGCCAGGAAGGCTCTTCCCCTGCAAGCTTTAGAGGGCCAGGAGCCAGCTTGGACTTGTGGCCTCCAGAACTGTGAGATGATAGTGTCTGTGATTGAAGCCCCCAGTTGTGTTTTGCGATGGAGGCCCTGGAAGTGTCTCTGCACCCTGAGGGCTGGGGTTGGGACGGGGCCACCGTCTACAGTCAAAGACAGCCACGGGATAGTGCAGTTTCAAATCGTGGGAAATGCATCCTACCTCTTGATGGGAGGACCTGGGAGTCATGTTGCAAAGGGATGGGGACGCAGGGCAATAATTGTGACTATTTTTGCAAACCACACTCAGTTCCTTCACCTGCCCAACGGGACCAGTGATAGTACCTAACTCAGTGGGGATAGAATGAGACCATGTCGATAAAGCACTTAGTTTGCAGCAGGACATAAAGTAAGAATTCCATAATCAAATGATATTCTATCAACTAGATATTTTGGAGGACAGGTTTTTATTCACAACTGAGCCTCAGTGTTTAGCATAGTGCCTGGCCTGGAACAGAAGTTTAGGAATGGAGTTTAATGAACCCCAACTGTCTGGGTATAGAGAGTCTCTGTCTTCCTGAAAGGCCCACCCAATGCCACTTCATAGCTGAAAGTGCCCAGCCCACAGTGAAAAAGCTGCTACTTAAGCCAGCAGCTTTGTTCCCATGTCAGTTGCTATGGAGAACATGAGGCTACTCAAAGGCTGAGCTCACCCTTCTTGGAGCACATGCTCCCATCTCCCGGTCCAGACAGAGGCAGTGACCCACAGAGAAGAGGGCACGGTCACCTCCTGCAGCTCTGCCTGACCCAGAGGCAGGTCAGCTCTTCCAGGCCCCTGCTCTGCTCCATGCCCTTCTCCAAACTAACACGCGGGTGGATCACAGGTACGCACGCTCTTTGCAGCATCCTCTTCCGGAGACTTGCAAGCTCAGACCAGAAGATGAGATTATCAAGCTTGGTTTTAGAAAAAGATCGGAGGGGAGAGGAAGGACACACACGCTCAAATTTGCCAACCCAAAATGCAATTTATAAAATGAAAATTTGGTGTGACATTCAACTAAATTAACAATTTAAAGATAATTCACAATGCTCATACCATTAAGCAAATGCACTTTAAATTGATTTCAAATTAGTGGGCTAATGATTTCCCCCAGGTCCAGTCTCAGCCAGCCCCCAGAGCAGTGTTTTTAATAAGAGATAGGTGTGCAGTAACAGCCTCTTTATTCCATAATTGAAGCCATAATTGAACTTGAGGTCATATCCAAGGGCCCTATTGATCTACATAGAGACAGAAAGTGCTGACAGTGACCATCTTCAGGCCAGATGGGTGGGGTGGGCCGGGGGAGAATCCTGCAGCTGCGGCAGATTTGGAGATCACTTCCTGTATGACCTGCAGGTAGACTTGATGGCTGATGGGGAAGCTGAATAACCTTGAGGCAGGCAGAGCACTCAGTCTAGTCCTGCAGGGACTCCTAAGGCATGTCAGGACCTACATGGCCCTCCAAGATTCCTAGGGGCCCTGGATCAACACTGCACCCTTGTTTGTTGCACCATGCCTAGCTGACCCCCAACTCTTCAGGTAAAGGGAATCAAAGCCAAGATATACCACAGGTGCCTTCTTTTCTCCCCCCTTATCCTAATATTTGAGTCTTTTAACAGCCCAGCAAGTGCTCCCCCAATCCCAACTCAGAAAGGCAATGTCGAAGCACTTTGGTTCTTGTTGGCATAGCCCTGATTGCTCTTATTTTATGAAGCACATTACCCATCTCTATTGCTGTCTCTAAAGGGGCTATAAATTTGGCTCATCTCAAGAGAACATCAGAGGATCACTTTATTCTTTACCAGTTGTTTTGGCATCCTGCATCCAAATATGTTTTCTCTAAAGAGTGTATTAGTCAAGTGGAAGTGGGAGAAGCAGAGACCGAGAGCGAGAGAGAGAGAAAGAGAGAGAGAGAGAGAGAGATACAGAGGAAAGGAGTGAGGAGAATAACAGAACTAATGTTTAAAAAGGAAAGAGGAGAGAGATTGATTTTACAGAAGAGTACGTGTGTAGTGGGAAATCTTCATGACCCCAATGTCAGAAAGAACAGCCGGGACAGTGAGGCAGACTGTGGGCCCTGGGTCTCCTAATGAATGGATCAATGTTTGGAACAATCTTTAATGTACTCCATGTGTGCCCTTGAGATTGTTTAATTGTCTATAATATAACACAAATTTGAACCCTAAAATTTTCTGAACAATATGAGTTAGCAGTAGATATAATGCTCCCAAATCTCATGAACTTGGGGGAAAGGCAAGAAAGGAGAAGAGCAAAGGAGAAGGATCTTGCATTTTCCTCTGCTACCTGTGCCCCTCCTGTTCTTGAAGCAGAAAGCTCCTTGCAGATTTTTTAATTGGCCTTTGAGTGTGGGGAGGCACCCAGTATTATTCCACGGCACTGGGAGTTAACGCCTGCCCCTAGATCTCCTTTGGCTGGATTCTTTTCTCATATATGTTGTAATCTAGGGTGTGGAGAAAGAAGGAAAGGTTATTTATTCTAAACTCCACCTTATCTCATTCAGATTCCATTACAGGAATTAGTCATGGTGATAACCAAGGAAAGAAAAGGTCTTAGAGAAGAATATCTCTGGTTTCTAGGAAGAGATTAGAATACTCATCTAATCAATACTAATCAATAAAATCTAAAGCTGCATTATTTAGTCTTTCTGCAGAATGTCTTCTCTGTTGATCAAGAGAATATGGAAAAGGCACAGGATGGAGGACTTTTTTAAAAAAAATCCTAAATTGATGCACCCACTTTGAACACATGTGTATTCACAATCATTAGCATTTCCACCCTGGGTATACACTCAATAAAAACAAGTGTGTATCATCTAAAGGTGTGCATGTGGATGTCAGCTTTATTCATAGTATTCCCAAGTGGAGACAACCCAAGTGTCCATCAACAATATAGTGAATCAATACACTGTGGTTTATTTACACGAAAGAGTATTATACAACAATAAAAAAGAACAAACTACTGATACACAACCACATGAATGAATTGCAAGATGTGATGTTGAATGAAAGAGGTTAGACACTAGAATGCATACTAAATGATCCCATTTATATGAAGTTCAAGAACAATAAAAACCAACCTATGGTGATCACAAAAAAGTGGCTAACCTTGGTAGGAGGTGGCACAAGAAGAGGGTGCTGGGAATGTTATATATTTTTATGTGGACGTTACACTTTTAAACTTCACACTTACATTTGTGTACTTTTTATAAATCGCACCTTTATTTTCTCAACAAGTGGTGTTAGATGATAACTCCATTAATCCAAGATTTAAGTCATCATCCGCTATTTGCTCCTCAAAGACCATCAGATTCACAGAGCTTGAGCTTTACTTGTTATCTTGAAAGAAATGGGAACAGATCAGTCCATTGTACAAATGAAGATACTGAGTCACAGAATATTCTGGCAGTGGCACCATTACAAACCATCTGGTCCAAGGCTGGACTGGCAGGTGTCAAGGTGAGTTCAGACTGTAAACTGGGATGTGTCACCTCTGCCATTTCTCATGTCATTAACGATGTGGTTCACAGCACTGGACACGACCTGCAGAGATGCCTAAAGGGCTCATCATGCCACAGCCCTGCCACTTTTCCTAGAGCAGAGTAGGAAAGCTGCAGCAGCACCCCTGGAGAAGATTCAAGAAATGCCAAATGAGAATCGAGTTACAGTCCAGGCTTGTGATTGCTAGCTGCTATCATTGCGGTGCAACCCAACGGTGTCAGGGCACGGTGACCACACGCTGCCAGGGACTGTTTCAGCACCTCGGACAGAGGCGACAAAGCCCAGGGCTAGGCTGGTTCTATTATTTCAGCACCGGGGACAGCGACTCAGGCATTAAATAGGTGTGGAAATAGACTGGGTTGGCAAGCCTTGTTTGCGGGAAGCAATCTTCCCACGGTTTGCTATTTACACACAACGCTACTGCTTCCAGCTTTGTATAACAAATTAAATTCTGACAGCATTAAAAATGTATGTGTGATGAGAAGATTGGTTTGGAAAACGCCCAACATTTACCTCCTCTCCACCTCCAATCCAGGTGTTTCCCAAGGGACATATACTTAAGGGAATGCCCAGGTAAGTGGGGTTTTTCACATTTAAAATTGTCGCTAGCTACATGGGTAGAAAACAGGACCCCAGAGACCCACATTCTTTCCCTTTTTGAACCTAGATGCAAGAATATCTTCTCATTTGAGAGTAAAAAAGATGATTTAAAAACCTTTATTTTTTAAATATGTGCACCAAGTAATTCACTCATTCAGCAAATATTTATTTAAAACTCATCGTGTGCCAGGCCTTGTGTTAATTACTGGAAATATAGTAGTTATATTGTGCAGGGTCAAATATATTCCTTGCTCATGTGGGAATGCATTTTGATGGGAGGGGAAGAAATATAAGCATATCAACATATCAATAGTTTGGATAATTTCAGTTCATTGTGAGTCATATGAAGAAGCCAAGCAGAGTAGCAGGCTATATTGTGACTGGAGGAAATCTACTCAGTTACTATGGTTAGGGAAGGCCTCTCTGGAGAGATGTTTGTATAGAGACTTGAATGATGAGGAGCCAGATTTGTGAAGATCTAGTCGAGATGCATTTCAGGAAGAGGGTGCAGCTACTGGAGAACAAGTGTCGAGATGCTCAGTGAAGGTGCAAAGGTAGAATCAAGCACAATAAGTTCAAAGGATGGAAAGGAGACCGGGGTGGATGGAGTCCAGGGCCTTAGGGGAAGACGTGGAGGAAATAAAATCAAAGAAGTAGAAAGGGGCCTGATCACATCGGCCTATAAGACATATAAAGAGTTTGGATCTTAAGCATGGGAGTGTTACGGTCTGATTTATGTTTCAAACAACCTGCATTTTTAGCTGTTATGTGGAGAATAAACCAGAGAGATGGAAGCGGAAGCTGGGAGACCAAATTAAACTGATGCAAAGGGCCACTGCGAGATGGTGGTGATAACACCTCCTCGCCTCCCATGACAGCAATTTTATGTCCAAAATTAAAGATGCACTTTTCTGAGTCATCTAGCTTGCTTCCTCCTTCTCTTTGTAACCAACACCATACATTTGTGAAATATTATGAGAGACCATGCACAGAGCCGCACAGTATGATTTATTTACTGTTGGAAGAATAAATGGTGAATTCAGAAATAGAATATTTTGCCTCTCTTATGCCCAATCTTTGCAAACTCTTTAATTCATGGACTACCACTTTGGTTTAGGGGAAGGGCATGGAGTGCATTCCTCATGGCTCACCATCTTAGAAATAAACATCACAGACAGTGGGGAGTATGGGCTCACACTGTACTAAATGTATTAATACAACAGCGATATGACTTCCCAGAACACAAATGCATAGCAAATACCCAATTAGGCTCACTAGTCAGAGATGTCTTAGGAATTTGCACCCATGTGACCACCAGAATGGGGGAGAAACAAAGACCACTTGCCATAGTATCAGGGCCCCTGGTACTTGGTATCTCATTCACTCACTCACTCAAGGATATCAGGTGAATCCAGTCCTCTCCATGGGCCTCTTTCTTAGCTGTAAAATGAGGGGATTCCTTTGAATTCCACTATCCTCTGGCTCAGTGTGTAAGAGGCCCTCAGACTTGCATTTCCTACATTCCTTCTGTGTCACCTCTGGCCCTTCACCAACCCCTGAAAAGTATGGAAAACTTATTATGCCCATTTTTCAGGGTGGAAAAACTGAGACCTAAGATCACAAGGACTATTCATAAATTTATAAGCCGAGGTATAGGGGTCTTAGATTCCATAACTCACGCAAATCCCAACTTTGAGAGGTAGCTGATAGCAACACGCTCTGCAAGGTCTTACTTACCTCACGTGCTAATTGTCTCCTTCCCAATCCCATCAAGCCCCTGCTGTGCATCTTGGCTCTTCTACAACTTCTCTGGTTATTATCAGGAGCTGTGCTGGGACTAGTAAGATGCCTGTGCTCCACGTAGCCCCTCAGAGCCCCCCCCCACCTTTGCCAGTTTCAAGGCCACTGGTAAATCCCATCAGTTCCTTCTGTTACGGAGCAGCCCCGATATTGAACGGGTTGCCTGGCTGTGGGTCCTCACCCGCGCGCTTAAAAGGGACTTATTAGAACTCCACTGCAGGCACATGCAAAAGGTTAATAAATGGTTTATTTACAAGGGAAAGGGAATTAAGGAAATGTACAACTCAGGGAGAAAATAGGGAAATAAAGTCTTTAATGTGTCCTACCTGATCTGCTGACCTGGAAACCCAGGCACTCCGAGAGCTGGCCACGTGCTGCGAGCTGGCAGAGAGCCAAAAAGGGAACCCACCCCCCCAAAAAGCCTATGTGTCTGGTTTCATACCAAACTTGGCTGCTTAACCCCACCCTCAGGTCCCAGCAACCTTCCCTTTGGTGGTGACGGGATTTGTCTTTCCCAATGTCCTGATGTCTTTGGCCTGGGGTGGGGGTGGAGTCCACAAATCCTGCATGGAATTAGCTTTAGGACATCCTTTCCCCCTAACAATTTCACTGGGCTCATAATTGAAATCTGTCAGCCTATTAGCATGGAGAAGAGAAGGCGGACACTGTGGGCTTATTCACCAGTCCTGATTTAGTAGGTGTTCCCTTTGCAGCTCCTGGCCTCAGAGGAGTCTGCTTCCCGCCGATGTGCACCTGTGTTTGTTATGGAAATTACCACTCACCCTGCGTATAAATCTGCAAGAGAACCTCTTGTCATCTCATAGTTCCACAGGCTGCATGAGAGAGAAGGCTGGGCGAGCTGAGGTTCTTTTGGAGATGCTGAAACCTCCATCTTTGTGCTAATAACAGAGGAATCTTGCCCTCCCAAAGAGCTCACGTAGCCATTTCCAGGCATCAAGAGTTTGCCATGTACCATCGCACTCAATCCTCACAGTGACCTTAAGTCCTCCACACTTCAGATGAGCGTACTGAGGCCAGGAGGGACTTCAGTGACTTGCTCAGTATTGTGGGAATTAACCAGTCTATAGGTTAATCTCCAAGACTCCAGGGTTTTGGGGGGGATAAATCAGAGTATGAGGAGAGAAGGGGGGTGAGCACTTTGTGGGAGATGAGGACCCCCAGATCTGCCTCCCACTATTTATCCCCTGGAAAGTGTTCTGCTCCTTCTGGAGCAAGTTTTTCCCCCACATGATGAAGTCCGGGGCTCAAAGTCCTGGCCTTTCCTCCATGTTTGTGTCCAGTCATCTCCCCCAGCTCTGCTGTTAAGAATTCTTTCAGCTGTGTTGGAAAGTTGAAAACCCTGGACAGGACCTGGGGGCAGGACAGGGCAGGGGTTCTGATGGACAGCCCTCATTGAGGTTCAAGGGACAATAAACACCCACCAGCAGACAGGTGGGTGACTTCGCTGCCACATGATTCTTGCCTCTGGACTGAGTCCTGCTTCGTGAGGCCCCCCCATGCATCACGGAAGCGGTGGCAGGGTGTCCCTGCAGAGCCCTTCCCAAGTGATCCATGGACTCTGTGAGCACAATCAAATGGCTGTTCTGAGCTGCTAGGTTTGAGAGTAATGGGTCATGCAGCAAAAGCTAGCTGGAACCTGTGTGTGTGTGTGTGTGCACGCGTGTTACATCGGGGGAAGTAGTTTACCACAGGAATTAGATGAAGGAGGATGAAAAAAGCATGTGAAAGAAGCACCGTATCGTATCAAGAATTGTCCATGCGCCCATCATTTTTTCACATGCCAGCTTCACTGCTGGGAGGAGCGCTGGTGCCATCCAGGGAGTGTACAGGTCGGTCCATTCCAGGCACGGAGCCTCACTCTGCCCAGTCAGCTCGGTGGAGAGTTAAAGCGCTGTTGGCTCTGCTATATGCTCCTTCTATCCAGTGAGCCGGCTGCTCCTCTAAGCGGGGTGCCCCCAGGCAGGGTCTCCACGATGCCCAGGTCTAGGATTTACCACTCGCCTCGTCTCCTTTGTATATGGTGCTCCCTGAGATGTACCAAGTCAGTGATGTTGACCTTGAAGTCCTGGGCATTCACCCACCAGACCCAGGCCAGCCTTCTTGCAGCCCTTCCAGCTCCTCCCTGGCTCACCTCACCCCCCTGCTCCCTGGCAGCCTCCTGGGTCCTGACTCAGGGGCGTGCTATGTTCTGCTCCTCTCTTCTGTGCTTGCTCTTTCCTCCAGGCGCCCCAGCTGACCTGCCTTGAGGGTTTCCTGATGCATAGATTCTCAAAGGCCCCATTTCTTCACCCAGTACTCCCAGGAGCCTCAAACCACTGGAAGAAGTAGCCTGCCTTCCCAAGTGGCACAGCATCGAGGCTAAGAAGAAGCTTCCAGTCAGCTACCTGGCTTGAACTCCCGGCTCCGCCACCTGCCAGCCATGTGTCCCTGGGCGCATGCGTCTGTCTCGCTCGCCTGTGTGCGGTAGACAACAGGCGTGCCCATCTGGTGGGCTGTTATGAGGATTACACAAGACGACCCAGGTGAAGGAGCCACACTTTGCTTCTGTTCATTGAAATGAGACAAAGACGCTCAAACTCCTTGTTTAAACAAGAATTCCATAGTCCCAGGTTTAGTTCACCTCCATGGGGAGAGGAGTCAGTCCCCAACACCCCGGTCTGGCCTTACAAACAATCACAAGAATTAACACCCCTCAGAAAACATAAAGTCCATTTAAGTATTATTATCAGGGGAGCCAATTATTGTTAGACAATCAGTCGATCAGAATGATGGGGCTTTTCTTTAAGGGTGAAAAGTGCTCACTGCAGAGTATCACAACTGTCTCTAAAGCCAGGGTGCCTTGTAAGACACTTTTGTTAGAAATAACATTTGTAAGAGGGGATTTTTTTTTAAAGATTTATTTATTGATTTATTTATTTATTTATTTATTTATTTATTTATTTATACAAGCACTGGGTACAGTCAGAAGCGCGGGAGGGTGAGAGAATTCACCAGAGCCAGAGCGGGGAGCAGAGCAGGCAGCAGGACCGAAGTACACTGCTGAGGGGAGCAGCGGGCGGCAGGAGAGGTCTGCGCGCCATGTGGGACCCTCCTCCGGTGGCCGGGGAGCAGCCGGGGATCGAACCGGCGCCTCAGAGGCTGCGGGCAGCCTCGCAACCAGCGCCCAACCGCTGCGCCACCGGGGAGGCCCAAGGGGGGATTTTTGATGCAGACTTGACTCTGCTTTACTATAGCTGCAGGGAAAGTGGAAACATTTCTTTTACATCTTCTCTTGCTGAGATTTCTTTCACCAGCACTTAGAAGGACCTACAGTTTTTTTTTTTTTTTTTTAAAGATTTATTTATTTGTTTATACAAGCACTGGGTACAGTCAGAAGCGCGGGAGGGTGAGAGAATTCACCAGAGCCAGAGCGGGGAGCAGAGCAGGCAGAAGGACCGAAGTGCACTGCTGAGGGGAGCAGCGGGCGGCAGGAGAGGTCTGCGCGCCATGTGGGACCCTCCTCCGGTGGCCGGGGAGCAGCCGGGGATCGAACCGGCGCTGCAGAGGCCACGGGCAGCTTCGCAACCCAGCGCTCAACCGCTGCACCACCAGGGAGGCCCTAGAAGGACCTACAGTTTTAAGGCTCAGTATTGGAATTCTCTGAGTCAGCATGAAGGGGAAGAAAACGCAGGTCGGAGGAGGTCAACATTTACAATAAAAGAGAAAAGGGCAGAGTCGTGTTATTCGAGGAAATGTGGCTTATTTGATAATTGTCATTCACATGCACTACCTAACGACCAGGACACTAGGCTTTGCGTTCAATCTTTGTTCTATGACATATGACCCCCCCTAAAACCAGGACCCCACTGGTCAGTATCGCCAGGATGGAAGACACACAGCCTGGCCGCCAAAAGTTACTTCAAATTATTTTAAATTCCCCGATGGCAGTCGCAAGTCTTTTGAAGGGGGCGCAGTCAGAAAGTCCCAGATTTCTTGCCTCTCTCACCCCCCCCCACACACCCCACAACCCTGAGCTGCAACTTTTCCAGCCATCCTTCTCCATCCTCCCTGACTCCGCACTCCCCAAAGCCAAAGGCCCCAGTCTGATAAACCTAGGCCCTCCCTGGAGGTGGATGGGGAACTAACGTGAGTAGAAGAAACCGAGTGGACTGTGCCAGAATCCTCTTAGCGAGCAGGGGTCGTGTCAGGCTGGGGACACCCCCGGGTTAGTCCTTTTGTTCTGTCACAGTCCACTAGTATGAGGAGAAGGACTCAGTGGCTGGTGTCTCGCTTCTTGCCAGCAGCATCCCAAACTTGACACTGACTATACATCATCCCAACTCTAATCCACCAGGGACTGCAGCAGATCACAGGGCTGGGGGCCGGGAGGGTGCAGAGGGAGAAAGTTTCGCTCTCCCAGCCTGCCTGCTCTGTCCTTGCCTGGAACACTGGCCAACAACCCACGGAGGCTTTTCATCTCAACCCACAGCCGGGACGTGGCCTTGCCACCGGCTCCCAGTGCAAATTGGCATGAGTCCCTGGGCTCACCAGCCTGCCCAGCCTCGCCCAGATCCATGTGCGGTTCAAACCCTTTGCAGGTCTCTCCTTTCCCCACCTGCCCACACACAAGCCCCCAACATGTCCACCATTCAGCTCACTTCTTCTGTTTAAGAAATTGCTTCTGAAACATTCCTTGAGAGCAATGACCCCGGGGGTGGGGGAGTGTGCTTTTGCCCACAGGTGCTTAGTCTGACACGTGGCAGATGCTGAATAAATAAAGGTTGAATGGGGGCCTCCCTGGTGGCACAGGGGTTAAAGTCTCAGCACTATCAAGCTATCTGCAGCCACTGCAGCATGAGTTCGATCCCTGGCCAGGGAGCTGACCCACATGGCGCAGCAGACCTCTCCTGTCTCGCCCGCTGCTCCCCTCAGCAGTGGATTTCAGTCAATCTACCTGTTCTGCTCCCCACTCTGTCTCTGGGGAATCTTCTCACTCCCTGCACCTCTGGCCTGCACCCCAGTTCTTCTATGCATAAATGAATAAATAAAAAAAATAAAGATTGAATAAATAAAATAGGCACCACTACTACAGATCAGAGGTCACTGTAGCTCACTACTCACTGAGGCGAGCGGAGGGCAAGTTTAGAAGGGACTGAATACAGAGAGTTCCTTCATCCACGGGACAGATCCTGGTTGAGCCCGCTTCTCAGGCACTTTTTAGGGGTGCAGCGGATGGGGCAGGCCCGGCCCTGCCCTTGTGGGAATGAAAGGGGGGCCATGGGTTGACATAGGGGCCTCCTGCCGCCTCCCCCCCACCCCCCGCCTGCAGAAATAACTCAACCCCCTGCACCAGGAACTGGGTCTCTCCAGGCCCCCACCCCACCTCCACCTCCCAGGACCTCACACAGTGCGACACCAGCGCTGAGGGGGTGGGTGTCATTGAAAGTGGCCGTTGTCAAGTTAAACCCCAGGCCCCAGCGGACACCACCTACGGCCCCAGCTACCAATTTCCTGGGATGAAAAAGGCTCATCCATATTTCATGTCAGGTGCTCAACTCCCTCCGCTGCTTCCCCTTCCTTCTCCAGACCCATTTCACACCTCCCTGCCTCAGAGAAGGCCCCGCAAGGGACCAAAGGGGCGATGCAGGCCCTGGACTGACAGCCCCTTCGCCCAGTGCCCACCCCCCCATGCTCACACTCGTCCTGTGATGGCTCAGACTACACCGGAGCCCGCCCCACCCCAGCTGCTCCAGGGCTCCCCACAAACCTGGTCTCGTCAGCAAATCAGCACAGACAAGGGACAGCCCATCTCTAGTTCCTGCAGCCGATCAAGGACAAGATCTGGATTTTCAAGCATGAAAAGGACTTCAGAGATAAGGGAGCTGCTATTCATTTTCCCCTCCGCCAGCAGTGACCGGTGCTGGCCTTTTTTCTTCCTCCTTACAGAAACAACTAGAAACTAAAGCAGCCGGAGGGCTTGGTGGGGCCCAACAGTCTATGGAAACGGCAGTGTTTTATTAGCTTGGCTGTGGATGGGCAGGAGAACAGGGGAGTCCACCAAACAGGGACGGTGGGCAGGAGCCTAAAAGGGCCCCAATGTTAAGCAGCCCAAGCAGAGCTGCAGAAGCCGGAAGGGAGTGGGGACCGTGGGCCTCCATGGGGTCCAAGGGGTCACAGATTAGGGCCGGGGAGCTCTATTCTAGGTCAGCGCTGCTCTGGTGACCCTGGATGGGTCCCCTCCTTCTCTGGACTTGGCTCACTCAGTTGTCCAATAAAGGAATTGGATCAGATCAGTAATTTTCAAGAGCGAGTTTAAAGGACAAGCCCCTCCCAGAGGGAAGGGTCTTCGAGGCTCCTTGGTAACCCAGCAGCACCCAGCTCAAAATGAGGAGGGGCGCTGCCACCCAGGGGAGGGGCCTTCTGAGCCCAGTTTGGAGGTGTCTTCAGCTTCGCCCCACTGGTCCCAAAACAACCCAATAATCTACTCACATGAAGCCCCACCCAACCTGCTGAGTCCCAATCTTTAGAACAGGGAACCTGGGAGTCTGCATTTTCCAAAAATTCTCCTACCGAGTGCAGTCATGAGCCAGATTAGGAGACAGCAGAGCTGGGAGGATGGGGGAGGAGGGAAGAGGAACAAGGGATGTCCTGAGCCTTCCAACGCGCGGAGCACAAGCACGTAAGGGCTGGGGCGTAAGGGCTGGGGCGTCTGGGGAGACCCTCTGTGGTCCCTCCACGGGGAATCAGGTGCAGGGAACATCCAGTCTTTGGCCCTGAGCAGGGCTGGGGGAGGACAAGCATTATCTGCCTCCCTGCAGACATCTGCTGTACAGATACAGCGTCGAGAGCTCCTTGGAGGGCGCCCCTGGAGCACTGGAGTGTCTGTTTACAGTTCATTAGCTACTTGACAGAGAGGCTCCAAGAGCCAGAGACATAAAGAGGAAGTGTCAGGCCCGGGCTGCTGCAGATCCCTCAGAAATGGAGATAAAGCTGCGTGGAGATGAGCAGCTCTGACAGTAGCAGCAGAGGCTCCTGCGGGGCCCCTGGCCAGGTGCCCGGCTGGGGAAAGCGCTCAGCCAGGCCCTGGCCCACCAGCCCTCAATCCGGCCCAGCTGGAGAGCTGAGACCGCTACCTGCTGCCCAGTCGGCTGGCTCTGTGGTTACTCATAGACCAGAACCCACTGAGATGTCCGGCAAGAGGGGACCTGCTGGGGAAATGACACGGGGACCCTCTGCAGAATACCGTCTGGCCACTCAAAATGATCTTGCCAAGGCACTGGTTGTGACATGAGTGGGGACAGCAAGATGTGAAATCCTGTGAACAGCGCCGGCCTGTGGAATCATTCCGGGAGCAGGCACTGGGAGGAGATACAGCCAGTCCTCATCCAACGTCAGCCACAGGTTCTGGGAAACTTTGGCTTGAAGCCAGACCACGCATAATGCAAGTGGACCCTTGAGCAATGGAGAGCGTGGTTTCCTTCCATGTCCACGGGATTCTTTTTTTCTCATCAACGTTATAAAGAAAAAGTGCTGGACAAAATTGCGTTTCCGAGGACCTGCTGTTCAGGAAAATGTCGACGGTGGTGCTGCTGGGCACAGAGTGACTTTCTCTGTTTCTGTCCACTCGCCGGGTCTCCACACAAAAGAAGGTTGCTCCAGTAACTGCAGCAACAAACTTTATTTTTAAAATAAGACTCTCCCTCTAGTCACCAGAAGTCAGGAGAGAAGCAGGAATCAGAGTCTCCCCGCAGGGCCTCCAGAAAAAAAACAACCCATTGACCCTGGAGTTTGGACTTCTGGCCTCCAGAACTGGGAGAGAGTCAATGCACACTACCCGAGCCACCCAGCGGGTGGTCATCTGCTTGGCAGCCTTGGGCAACCAGCGCGTGCCTGTGTCCATGATACCCGTCATGGTTTGGTAAGAGACTCTGCTATCATCCCCCTCTGACAGGGAAAATGAGAATCAGAGTAGCTAAGCAACTTTCCCAAAGTTGCACAGCAGTGATGAGCGCGGCCGGGAATGGGGCCCAGGCCTGTCATCCTTTGGAGTCCCTAACAGTGCCAGGGACTGTGCTCAGCTCACAGACTCAAGCTCCATCACCTGCGGGCTGTGTGACTCTACACAAGCTCCTTGACATCTCTGATCTTCAGTTTCCTCATGTATAGATTTAAGGGAACCTCAGAAGCTGTCCCCAGGGTTATTGTAAGGATTTGAAAATGAGTGAGAATTTTTTGCACCAGGTGCCCTCCCCAGACCGGGGGGCACCCTCTATTACTACTCCCCAGAAACAGCATCTCACCAAATGGCAGATACAAGCCCGGGCCCCCTCCGTGAGTGCCCTCCGGACGCCTACAGCCTCTAGCAAGCCAGGGCAGCACCGGCTCTAAATCAGCCACAAATTAGGCTCGTAAATTAGAGTTTAGCTAATTTCCACTTTATAGACCAGTAGTAGACATTCCTTTCAAAACCCCGTCTGTGCACACTCAGCGGCCCTGCTGAGCCAGTGCCCAGCTGGATAAAAACTCTCTGAGGCAGAAATTCACGGGCTGTAGTAGCCGACTCTGCGGGCCAGCATCTTAGGCCACAGGTTTTCCCTCCTCCCCGTGCTGAGGGGCGCCATGCGTGCGTGGCTCATCCACCAGCGCTGCCTCTTGCTTCACCCCATACATTCTCATCTTGCAGTTGCCCCGAGCACAGCCACCTGTGAGCAGCAGAACCCCACAGCAGCAATGGGGGGGCCGCCCTTGCGCAAGCCCTGCTCCCCTGGGAGGGTCGTGAGTGCGGGTGTGAGGAGAGGACATGCGGGAGAGAAGGCACTCTGGCCCCGGAGGCCAGACCCCCCACGCCATCCTTCCCTGGAGAAATTCGAGCTGAGCCAGAGGCGGACAGAAGCATATCTATTTTTGACAAATTGGATGGGAGGTGGGGGACAGATTCCTGGGGGGGCTCAGGCGAGTGGCCTGGAGGCTGGGGTGCTTTCCTGCCACGCTCCCCCTGCCCCTGCCTCCTGCCACTTTCAGGGACCAGTGAACGGGAAGTCCCCCCAAGTCTTGGCAGGCGCTTCTTCAAGGGCGGGCAGAGGAGGCTGCCCTCCATCCGCGGGCAGCGTGGCTCAGTGGTCAGAGGCCTGCCCGGCGCCCACCGCTCCTTCTGGCCCCTGCGCTGCTCCCTCCGACGTCCAGTTACTAGTCCTGAGCTTCTGGATATCAGACCTGACCTGCACCTGCTTTTGCAAACACAGAAGTTCCTCGAAAAACATCCTTTGTGCAACATCACTGCATTAGAGCCGTAGGGGGGTGGGGAAGAGCCCGGTGACGTGGAGGAAAACGACAGTTGTTCCGTGTTATCTGCGCCATCAGAGGTCTCTCCCCTTCCGGTCCCCTGTAGGGTGAGGTAAAGGCATCAGGCTTTTCCGCCCTCCCGCCATCAGGATAGATGAGGGAAGCCTGTGGTCCTGAATGCGGCACCTGCGGTGGGTACACCTGGGCTGAGAGACTGAGCTTATAAGGGCAGCGTCGTGGGGACGCCAGCAGAAGCCAAGAGAGAAGCAGAGAGAAGGCCGGAGAGCCCAGACAGAGTGAAGACTTGCTGGGGGGTGGGAGGCCTGCCAGCCTCCCGGCCCCCCAGTACCTCGCCTGCCACTTGCCTGGTAAATCCCAATAAAAGACCTGCACAAGCCACCTGCACAAGCCTCCTTTACCCGTCTGCTGGGTCAGAAAACCTGCACCGTGTCCTTCCTGCCCTACGTCGCCATTTCTAAGAACCCATGGAGGACGAGGCTAAGGGAGGGCTGACGGACATTTCGCAGGAACGTGGGCACACCCGCTTCCTTGCACCCCACGGGCGGCTGCTTCCAGCTCCAGCGGTGGAGGGGAGGACCCCTAGCAGAGGGTGGACACCCCCAATGTCTCAAACTATTCACTATCTGGCTCTTTATGGGGAAAACCCCAACCCTGAGGCTGGGGTTTCTCATCTGTTCGTTCAGTGGCGGCAGCGGCGAGCTCACTCTCGGGGTGATGAGCTTGTCCCAACAAGCCCAGCCGGAGCCCTGAAGATGGCAGGCTCCGTGGAGGTCACTCCCTTTCTGTCCCCACCTCTCTCCAGCTTCATCCCACATATGCCTTGCACGGCCATCCTCTCCGCCAGAGCGCCAGAGCCTCCCCCGCTCCTGTCCCCCCGAAACTGGACACCACGGGGCAGGCGGGCGGCGGGGGTGGGGGGGGGTGGAGGCTGAGCAGTTTGCTCTGTCTGGGTCATTCAGAAATCAAGACAAAGGTTTCTACTCTCCCCTTTCTTGTCCACACCGTGCCAGCGCGCCGGTTACGCTGCGTCCCAGCCTCGGCTCAACCTGAAGTGTTGCACTTTGAGAATGGAAAGCTATTTTTATAAAGGAATTTTGTTATTCTATTGAAACCCAATCCCCAAATGAGTTAAGTCTCCAACCACGCAGCCACACACAGAAGGGAGAAAAGTCTCTAAGTAAACAGTGGCTCATTTGCACATTGAGCCCTGACCCACTTCTGGGTCTTGCCTTTCTAAACAGCCTCTTCACGGTTCTCTGTTTATCACCGACCCAGTTTCCTTAGCTGTGTTCCAAAGGTTGGACTCTCTTCAGCCCCGAGCAGACACTCAGTTTGTTCTTTAAATTGTTTAGTTTGTGTATTTGAGTTACATTTTCCTTACGACTAGAGTCAATTCACAAATTCGTGGTTGACCAAGGCTGCCGTGTTCAGCCGTGTGAGTTGCGCACGCACAAGTCTAGGGGCTGCTGCTCACGCTCGGTGCTCCCAGATTTGTAAATAGAATTAGGATGACTGTCAGGGAGCCGTAGACTGTCCTGAGGAAGGGCCTCCTTTTTGAATTTGCACAAAGAACCCTGATTTATGCTCTGAGGAAACAATTGTCCACAGATGCCTGGAGTCACTGTCCTCAGGCAGTTCACAGTCCAGGAGGAAATCAGCCATGGAAGAGGAGATGATAGAAGGGACAGTGAAAGAATAAGGATTTGGGGCATTCTGGGCTACCCAGTAGGGGGGGAGCAGGGGCAGCGGGACGGGAGAGTGGGAGAATGTTCTATGCCAGGACACATCGCGTGAAATGGGGGAGGCGGTGGAGTACAGGGCCTTCTCTCTGAGGGAGGCTCCTGGGTGACTCATCCCCACGCAGCTTGCTTCCTGCCTCCTTTAAGGAACGCTGCGTGCTCTCCCCTGAATCCCGGAGAGAAGGAGCTGCCGGTCTTGCCTTGATGAAAGCAGAAGTGAGAACATTTCAGCTTGTTCTGTGGGAACGGCCTGCCCTGCGTGGGGGAACAGGGCCTGTAAGTAAGTACACGGGGTGCTTCAGGGGCCAACTCAGGAGCCCACGACCCAGAACGCACTGTCTGGAGCAGCGACTGTGGAGAGCAGGGCAGCTCAGATAGACACAGACTGAGGATCCAGGAACCCAGCTCAGCAGGCTGCTGCCCGCACCCCAACACCATGTCCCACGCCGCCGAGACAGAGAGAGGACACGAAGAAGGGCCCCAGCCCTGGGCGCAGTGGCCTCAGAAGCCCGGGAGCAGATGGTGCAGCCTCCTCAGGATGCCTGACAGGCGTGGCGGGGCAGGTGGCCAGCCTGGGTGCCGGGGGCCGAGGGACACGGGTCAAGTACACTGGGGGCTGCTGTAGGGCAGAGGCAGCAACCCAGGCCATTGTGCTCGGCGGGTCGTAAGCCAGGCAGGAGGACGCACGAATGCTGGGACCCCTCTTGCTTGGCCCCTCGTCCCTGCTCAGTCTGCCAGCTGAGCTGCATGTCAACCTCAAGAGAGGTTGCTTTCTGGGAACGCACTGCTTCTGCCCCAGATTCCCGCGAAGACACAGAGGGAGGGCGTGCGTGTGTACTCTCTAGCAGTCCACATGGCAGGCCTCCCATTTCCAGGGGCACATTCTCAGCACAGCGGGGTCGGCCCCGTCACGGAGCTCAAGGCCAGCATCCGCGGGTCCTCAGGCGTCAGGACTCAGCATCCACGGGCCCCCGCACCGTGAGTGACGCTGTGAGCAGCGCGGGGCAAGAGGCAGCAGGGAGCCGCAGCCACCAGATCTGTTGTTTCGATAGCAACGGGGTCCAGACGGCCGCAGCGTGGCGACCAGTCGCGGCTGCGTGCCCTCCCCGCGCGGTGGGGGAAGCCAAAGGAGCCAGGAATGGCTCTTTGATGATAAAGAACAGAAGAGAGTGTCTCTGGCACTGAACAGAAGAGCTGGTGCCTCGCCACTGTCAGGAAATGTCACCGGACGGAGAGAGACTGACCGCACAATAAACCAATACGTCAGAGACCTTGTCTGTCCGCGCTCCTAAATTTTCATCAGTAAATCCCTCTGCCTCACAGAGGCCCATGTGTTTTATTACAGCTGCTTAATAAAGTAGTATACTACATTATATTATATTATATTATATTATATTATATTATATTATATTATATTATATTATATTATATTATATTATATTATATTATATTATATTATATTATATTATATTATATTATATTATATATAAGGATCCTGGAAAAAAATATTGGCCCTAGGGCTTCCCTGGTGGTGCAAGGGGTTAAGACGCAACCAATGAAGCTATCCATGACCACTGCAGCACGAGTTCGATCCCCGGCCAGGGAGATGCCCACGTGGCTCAGCAGACCTCTCCTGTCTCACCCGCTGCTCCCCTCAGCAGTGTGTTTCAGTACATCCACCTGTTCTGCTCCCCACTCTGTCTCTGGTGAATCCTCTCACCCTGTCCCCACACCTCTGGCCTGTCCCCCAGTTCTTGTATGCATAAATAAATCTTTAAAAAATATATATTGGCCCCAGATCCCCCTGCAGCACAGGGGCAGCCTGGAGCCTCGAAGTAGGAGTGCTGGTCGACCATGTTCAGGTGCTCCTGTCCATTTTCCTTAGTTGTTCCACCAACGCACAAACCCCTGGGCGCAGCGTGGGAGTTCCTGCAGCCGCACACCCTCACCACTGCTCAGTGTTGTCTTTTACCCTGGAATCCCACGTGGTCCCCCCACCACGTGGTCCTGGGGCCCGTGGGCTCTGCCGCGGGATCTACTCAGGGTCCCGGGCGGCATTTCCCTGACCATCAGTGAAGTGGGGCGGCCGCCTTGCCTTTCGCCAGCGCTTCGTGACCTTGGGGATGATCTGGAGGGTTCACACGTGCCCTGGGGGTGAGTTCTCAGACACTCGCTGCAGCAGTCTCCCCTCTCCTGTGGCTTCCATCTGGGACTTGGCCTGTCACCAGCTCTGGGGCTCGCCCGTACCAGCCATGTGCAGACCTGCTTAAGAAGGGCCATCTCGCCACCACCCGGGCCCCCTGGGGGTGGACCAGAAAGAGGCACGCAAGGCCGGAGAGTTTGGGGACGTCCACAGCTGGGGTTGGAGAAAGCCACTCCCCGTGAGCTTCAGAACCTGGTCCCTGCGCCCCCGCAGAGTCTGGTCAGTCCCGGGCTCTCTGGCCTGCAACCCAGGACACCGGGCCTCAGCGTCGCCTGGAGGCTCCTTAGAACCGGACGGCTGGGTGCCGCCCCGGATGAGAATCAGCATTTCTTAACAAATGAGGCTCCGCTGCAGGTCTGGACCCCACGATCCTCGCCACTGCTCTAGGCCTGGGTCGCCTGCGCGCAGCCTCCGAGCAGGGCAGGAAGAGAAGCAAAACCCTTGACCCGCCTGCTGTGCGCTGGCCTGACCCCACCGAGGAGTGTGTGCGTTTCTCCACGGCAGGCCCGGCTCTCTGAGGCTGGCTGTCTGGGTCTGGCTGCCCCACGCAGCCCCCGGGGCCCACAGTGAGCCAGCGGGCTCTGCATCAGCCCGACCCTGGCATCTCATGGCCTGGAGGGCAGCCAGGGGCAAGTTGCTTAACTTCTAAAAGGCCCCCCTGAGAATGGCCTTAATGACGGGAACGTCTGGGGGCACTCGTGGGGGTCAGTGCCCAGCGCTCAGCACAGCAGCCAGCCCCGAGGAAACTCTCCAGGAATACAGAGACCATCACCGAATTCATCGTCACCATCTTTCCTGAGCTCCGGCTCTAAAGGAAAAGGGGAAAAAACAAAATGGTTTTTTCGCTGGGAGTTCTTCTCTAGAAAACAATAACCTGGGGTGGAAGACAGAGGAGAACCCCATATTCGAGGCTGCTGCAGCCCCTCCCTCCCCTGCCAGAGTGTGCAGGCATGCTCATGTGTGCACAAGAACACACTGGAACACACCCCCACACGGACACGCAGATACAGACACCTCCCCCACACACCTACTGCCTCCAGGTAAATTTGAGACCTTTTGTGTGTTGGTTTATGAAGAGCCCACCTCCCTTTCTCACCATCGGACGAATACGCAGCTGTAGAGCATCAACACACCTGTAAAGAGAGGCTTGTGTGACACAGCTGTCCTCTCCAGAGTGGCAGGAAAACACACACACACACACACACACACACACACCTGCTAACAGCTCAGTTTCCAGCCTCCCCCGTCTCATCCCCACACTATTCACACTCCCCGCCTGTCCATATGGCCTGAGAGGCAGAGCCCTGCGGGCAGAGGGCCAAGGGCAGCAGGAGGGACCGTGAGAAGTGGTTTCCACTGGGTGCCAGGAGCTTTCCACTTTCCACCCGTGGCCGTACTTGATGGCAGAGGCAGGGCGGGAAGGCCGGAGAGGGGTGGGCTCTGGCGCGAGGCTGCCAGCGCTCGAGCCCTCCTCACGGTGATGCTTACTCCGTGACCTTGGGGGAACTACTCCACCCTCTGCCTCTGTTTCCCCTCCTGTAAAGTGGGGCTAATAATTACACGTCCCCACAGGGTTGCTGTGAGGAGGGAGTTACGGTACACAGCGCTCTTCGTAGAGTGTCCGCACACAGAGGTGTTCGCTCTCATTATTCCCATGGCGAGCCCCGGGGAAGGAGACTGGGGCTCTGTTCTCCCACCGAGGGCTTAGGCTCAGAGACTTAGGGTGCAGTTAGGACAGGGATTCAGGCCCCTTCGGGCTGTCTTAAGTGAGCTTTCCCTGCTTCACCTGAGAGGCTCCTTCCCAAGCCTGCAGCCACCCCACCTTGGCCACAGGCACCTCCATCCATCCAGATGCTCAAGCCAAAAGCCTTAGCTTCATCCTGGACATGACTCTCTTTCCCTCACACCCCCCAACCAACCCATCAGTAGGTCCCTACAGCGTCGCCTTCAAAATGCAGCAAGAACCCTCAACTCTTTACCACCTTCCATGAGGCTAAGCCTGGGGTGTCTGGTCTCCAGCCCTCCAACCCTGCAGGCTCTTGTCCAGAAGAGCAGACCGGGATCCAGTTCAAGCTAAGCCAGGTCACCCCCACCCCTGATGAACATGCTGCCATGGCTCCCGTCTCACTCAAGTCAAAGCTGAAGTTCCAATGGTAATGGTGCCCCAGGGCCTGGAGCTTGGTCACTGGCTCCTTCCCATACTCACCCTCCCTGCTCCAGCCACCGCCCCCCCCCACACCCCTGACATTCCTCAAATGCACTTCCCTGCTCCATCTCTTCTACCAGGGATGCTCTCCCCCCACAGTCCCACATGGCTCACACCACCCCCTTCAGGTCTCTGCTCACGGGCCACCTCCTTGGAGAGGCCTTCACCCACCCCTCTGCTCCAAATGACAAAACCCCCCAACAAACCCCTCTTCCTGCTTTACTTTCTCACAAACTATCATTGTTTCTCATCTACCTATCTATTGTGTCCTATTTGCCTTTGTCTGCACTGGAATCCAAGCCCCATGAAGACAGGAATACTGCCTGCTGCTGCCCCGGTGCCTAAAACTACCTAGAAGACAGCAGGTCTCGGCGAGTGTTTGTTGAGTGAGTAAATGACAGCAGAGCTTGGAGGGAGGGAAGTTGTGCTCAGCTTGGTCCCTCCTCACCTCCCCCCTGGACAATGACGGGCAAGAGCCCATGGCAGAGCTCTGTAAGTGACCCAGGATCTGGGTCTCCTGCCTTTTATTTTGTGATTGGTTGGGTGCTTAGAATCTCTTTTCTGACAATTTGCCCTTAGGTGTTCTTGGCGTGTCTCGACTGTTGGAGAGAGAAGCACAGTCAGGTTCCAGGGGTGGGGTTGCTCCGTGCCACTGCTAGGGCGGGTGAGAGCTCACTCAGGTCCAAGACAAGGCACAGGAAGAGAAAGGATAGAAGGTAGCAGCCAGGAGAGAGAAGGGAGAGCAAGAAGACAAATGCTTGTGTTACTTATTTTCCATTGTCCCTACCCTCTAACAAGAATAATGGAAATCGAAACAGAAGGTAAAAAAAACCACCCACAGTCCTGATGCCCGCCACAAATCACGCTGTGACATATTTATTTCTGATGCGAGGCCTGGGCAGAAGCTGCAGGCAGTGGCTCCAGGGATGCAGAGCAAGAGACCGGCTCCCGGAGCCCCCTGGGTCTCCCAGCCTCGCTGCCAATGGGCCAGATGAGCCAGCACAGAAACAGGGCAGACTTGCACTTAGGACTCATCTGGAAAATGGGACAGAGCAGCTGGAGCCTGAAAACACAGAGGCGGCCACACTCGGGAAGAGGTGGATGCAGGCGCCATGAGAGGGAGGCTGGCGCAGAGGCTTGTGCAGGAGTCAGGGATTGTCTGGGCTGCACCCCCTGCTGGCTGGGTGAACTTGGGCAAGTCACTCACCCTCTCTGAGCTTCACTTTCAGTCTCTGCAAAATGGGGATTCATGTATGGCACAAGGTTATTGAGGTTCAGTAATATTGACATTTAGATGTTTAGAAACGACAGTATAAATAAAATACATTTCGATGTAACGTATGTACAACTGTGCGCACTCACACATCATTTTGCATCTGTCTGTCCATGATAGCTGCTCTTACTGTCAGCACTTCTCCCGTTATGGTTGTCATTATCGTCATTATTATATTAAAGGGAATAGCAGAGTGAAGGGCTGACGGAAATCCAGCAAGAAAATATTCTTCTTTCCCTGTGCTCAGCCAAGGTTTTGAGCCCAGTAGACAGAAGAGGAACCTCTTTAGAACGTATCGTTCAAAGCACAAGAAAATGGTTTCTTCTAGCAGGAAAAAAAAAGTATTCTAACAAATCACACACGCACCCACGTTTGCTTTAATCAAAATCAAGCTAATGTGATTATCGAGTCTCCCAGCGCTGCCCTGGTTCATTTTCCCTCTGCAGGAAAGCGCGGGCAGAACTCCCCCCCCGAGTCTAAAAGCCCGCCAAGTCGGAGACCGACAGCTCAGAAAATTGCAAGGACCTTGTGATTTAAGGAAACACAGCCCAGGAGGTAAATAAGCTCCTGCAGTCAGCCTGCCTCCTATTTCTTCACCAGGTGCTCCCTTTGAAGGAGTGGCCAGCACGAGGGTGAGCCGGCATGAGGGTGGGCCGGCACGAGGGTGGGCCGGCATGAGGGTGGGCCGGCACGAGGGTGGGAGGGCAGTTATGCAATGGGATTCAGGACAGGCCCTGCAGGCCCAGGCCAGGTCTCTCGCCTCCTGGATGTGCGTGACCCTGAGCCCACATGTCAGCATCTCCCAGCCTCAGCTTCCCCATCTGCAAATGAGAGCCAGAAGAGTCTCTACCTCCTGGGCTGTGGCAGTGACTAAGCTACATGGTGGATGCAAATGCCTGGCACCTAAGATGCTCTCAAAGTGGGTGCTGTGAGTGGCCCTCCAGGCCCACGGGCCCCACCCATCCCCAGCAACCTCCCCGCTTCATGCAAAAGCCGAGGACTTCCTACTGCAGTCTCTCCAGGCCTTTCCTGGGCTCCTTGCACACCATCGGTGCTTTCAGCTCCCTCACAGGGATGACGGACAAGAGTGGATGGATAAACACCCAGTTTCTTTGGCCCTGACCTGGGCACCTTCACATCTGCTCTGCAAACAGGCCTCGGGGCATGGGTGTCATGGCCCCAGAGGTTGCCTGCTCAAGAGCACACCCTGCACAGCTGCCTCCACTTCCTCCTCCCAGCTCCGCTTCTCCATCAGCAAGCCCCAGGAGCCTCTCCCAGATCAACTCTCTGCACTTGTGTCTCTGTCCCTTCGCCTGCTGGTGAAATGCAACCTAAGACAGAGCTCGACCAGCACCAGCTATGAAAATGGCAAGGCGAGGTCAGGGTCTGAGATCCCGGTGGAAATTCCAGGCGGCGCTCAGGACAAAGCTCAAGCGAGACTGGAGGTGACGATAGGGGTTGCCTGCAGAGATGGGGTAAGGCTTTTTCGTTGTTATTATTTATTTTGTTATTTATTTTCATTTCCCAAAGATTCATAGAAGCAAAAATAAGTTGTTCAGCCCCTCACTGGGGCAGAAAGAAAACCTGTTTCAGTTTGAACCAAAGCAGAACTCCAAAGGGCTGTGTGGCAGGAGCTCTCAACACAAGATCTGCACTAAACCTTCCTCCATGTTCTCCATGCCCCAGATCTGTCCTGAGCTCCCTGGAAGCGGCAGGAAGACACTTTCAAGCTCGTTCTTGAAGATGGGGCTCTCTGTTTTGTTCTTGCTGGGGAAGCCTTATCTCTACAATGCATGAATAGTTTTCCCTTAAGGTCATTGACTTCGCAATAATTTCTGGGGCTAGTGCACTCACTTCTGGCTAAAAGTCTTACCTAGGAGATTTACCTTTGTTTATTTAGCACATATTTATTTGGAGCTAGAGAGGAGGTTGGAATGTGCTGGGGGCTTTTTGTGGGTGTCAGCAGGAGGGAGACTGTAGAGATTAGTTTCATTTAAATTTACAAGGCATGTCAGAGGAGAAAAGGGGCCCGGCAGACTGCTGAGCGTGGGAGACATGGGGACTCGCCAAGAGGGAAAAAGAACCATGAAGAGGAAGGGATGCCGCAGAGGGATGGGGTGTTGGGGGAGAGAATTTGCACTATCCAATTGAGCTGTGTGTTAACAGTCATACCCAGTGTTGCTGAAGACACGAGGAAGCAAGCACTCACAAACACACTCGTGCGTGTAACTGGATGTTTTTCTGGAGACAATTGAATAACCTCAAAGTCTGTATAACATACACGGTTTCGAGCAATTTCGCTCTCGGTTATTTATCATTCGATTTTGCTTCTGAAATCTTCATGGTTTTTGTTCCTAGTGGGGGAAATTGGAAACAACTGACATTCTTAAAAATTCCAGCAATAGGCATTTGGTTAAATTGTTGATAATCTGGATAAAACCACTAGCAGGGAGCTGTTTAAGTGGATGGTATGAATGTTTTTGGACGGGAGGAAAGATCTGACCACATAACAAATGGGGAAACAAGTCGAGGACCCATATGCTGAGTGGGAGTTAAATTATTTTGCCTGGTTTTTAACAGCTATTGATTAAAAGTCTACAAGAATAGCTACACAGCATCAGTGGGGGTTCCCCCAATGATCAGGGGAGAAGATGTTTAGACTGGGGAGATAGCTTCCTCCTGGCCCCTAATGCTGTCTTCAGACAATTGCCAACACCCCAACCCTCTCGTAGTGCCAGCAAGCACTGGGCAGGTTCCCTGTCAATTCGGGCAAACAGGTAAAGGAGAGTCCTGGCGCCCTTAGGGGGTTTCTTCAGGCTTTAATGCTCTTTCTATGTCAACTGTTGTGGGGCAAGCCTGCAGGCTGGCAAGGCAGGGAGGCTGGGGGGCCAGGAGGCCGGCAGCCCTTCCAGCCCCCAGCGAATCTTTACTCTTTCTCTTTGGACTCTGTCTTTGGTTCTGCCTCTCTGTAACCACTTGTCCTCTCGCAGCCATTCCACCATAGCTGTCCTTGTCTCTAAGCGATGCTGCCCTTATAGCCTCAGCCTCCAGGCTCAGGTGTGCTCACCTGCGCATGCCCACACCCTACTCCAGGTGTCCCCCATCAGGCATCTGTGCCCTGAGCCCGCGCTCCCAAGCTCCTCCTGCATTCAAGGCCACAGGTGAGAGCCACAGAAGCCAATGGTGTAAAAGCCTAAGCAATTCATTTACTTTACACCTCTCACCCCTTTGCAGAGCTAGGCAAGCCCAGAGGAACCCCACCAAATTTCCCAGACTCCCTTGCAGTTCAGTCACCTCAGTGATGCTGTTTTTCAAATACTGCTGCGGGTTGAACTGTGTTCTGCAAAGTCGTATGTTAAAGCCCTAACCCCCAGCAGTATTTGGCGCTGGGGTCTTTGGGAAGGGATCGTGGTCAGATGAGTTGTGAGGCTGGGCCCTCACAATGAGGCCTTTATGGAAGAGACACCAGACAGTTTGCTCTGGAGTTTTCTGTCCTCCATCAGAAGGCCAGCCAGGAAGCAGGCTCCCACCAGGAGCTAAATCCCCCGGCACCTTGACCTTGGACGAGCCAGCCTCCCAGATTGTAATACACAGTTGCACAGTGTATTGTTTAAACCACCCCATCCGTGTGTTTTGCTGAAACCACCCAGTCGGTCTGCGGTTTTGCTGTGGCAGCCTGAGCTGTCTCCCTGTGGCAAGCCAGACTCTGAAGGTCAAATCCCTCCTACATTTTAAGGGCAAACTTCTTTTCTAAGCTCTCTGGCCTGCTAGCCCAGTTCCAGGGAGTTCTGGGGAGCTGGAGTCAAGTGGGGGCCGAGCTGCGCTCACTGATGTGGATGATGGTGCTGGTCATGGCGGAACAATGTGGGTCCAGGTCCCGCCGCTGTGAGGGCAGCGCCAGCTCCACAGTGGCCTCCCGGCTGGTGCCGCCGTCTGCTGCGGGGCTGTAGGCAGGCTTTGGGCCCCAAAACAGGAGTCTGGGCCTTCAGCCCCTGATGATTCTACAGACCATCAAATCTGGCAACACGTCCCCTTCTCTGCTCTGAAACTGCCTGAGCATCTTCTCATTTCGCCGGCAGAGGGGAGGCAGTGCTGGGTTTGTTCTTCCTCTCTGCCCTGTCCGTTTTTATGGCGCAAAACCCCAAACCCAGCTTCCTCAGGACCTTCCCTTCAGATTCTCCAAAAGTCCCAGAAGTGCCTGTTCCTGTTCTTTGGGTTGCGGCTGTAACTTGCCCCAGGGCAGGGGCCCCTCCCTGACTCAGACAGGTTGCTGACAAGGGCCTGGAGGGAGACAGAGTCACAAAGATCTTAGTTCAGGATCTAGTCTGCTGTATCGGAATTCTGCGGCTGTTCGGAAGTGAACGTGCGCTGCTCATGCAAGGAAAGACACTTCAGAGGTGGAGCTGCATCACGCAAGGGCAGATCGGAGGTGGCTGGCGGCCGTGCTGAAGTCTCTAAATCAGTTTCTTGAAGCAGGGATGGGAGGGAGATCTGCCACCTCTGCCCCCCAAGTGATCACCAGGGAGGACTCAGCTGGTCTGGCTGGCCAGGGGGTCATCCCCTACTCCCCTCACAGCTGCCTGTGCATCCTCCCAAAGCTGCAAGCTCAGAGGAAGAGGACAACCTTTTCTGAACAGAGACAGACCTGTCAAGGGGCTGGGAGCAGCTGTGCTCCCCCCAGCCCCTCCAAACAAGCTCTCAGGTTTCTATGAAAAGAGGTGGTTGGGCTGGGCCTTTGGGTTCGTGGTAAGACCCCCAGTTCGGTGTCACCAGAGACCCTGGGAGCTTCAGAGCACCCGAGATGTGCTGAGTGTGAGTCTGGTGCTCCAAGTGTGAAATGCACACCAGAGTTCAAAGACATGGTACCAAAAAAAAAAAAAATGCCAAATATCCCATTAATAACTTTTATATTGATTAGGCATTATGGGCTGAAGTGATAATAGTTTGGCTGCATTGAGTTAAGTGAAATATATTACTGAAATTAATTTCACCTGTCTCCTTTTATGGCTTGAATGTGGCTGCTGGAAAAAGCTTAATTCCTTATGTGACTGGCATTTTCGTCCCAGCGGACAAAGCTGTGCTGGAGCATCCCAGGGGTCAGGGAGGCACAAGAACCTGAGTTTGGGGGTCAGGAAATGAATATGTTGAGGGGAGGTAAAGGGAGATGGAGAGAGAATGTAGTATTCCCCCAAAAAAGGGGCAACAAATAATAGAGGGAGCATGGAGAAATGTTGAGGGCAACAGAGGGTCCAGGGAGTGTATTTTAGGATGGGCTGATGAGGATGCTGGAAATGGGGGTGCAGGGGGAGGAAGATAATACTGAGCCAGCCCCAGAGTGGGGGTGGGAGACAAGGAAGCACACTGACACCTCCTGAGCCAGAACAGCTATGGCACCCCTCCCTCCTCTGAAAAGAATGGCTGGAACAGCACAAGTGAACAGTATATTCTGCTGTGCAATAGACACAAAGACAAAAGGCTGGGCATAAATCACCAAAAATATGTCAGCACTTGCCAGGGAGTAGGATTCCATCCCCCCCAGGTGGGCTTTTCTGTCTTCTCAGTCTCGTTCATTGTACAGGTATTCGTCTCATAATTAGAGAAGCAAATAAAAAAATGTTGTAAGGATCCAAGAGGCCTGAGAAGCTTCTGGATCAGAGAAGGACACAGAAGGCAGTGTGTTCCAAGTCCCCTTGGGAGCCCGACCCCCGGCTGATGAAGTCAGGATCTTGGGGGGTTGGGCAGTTATTTTGAAGGGCTGGCTTGGCAGTAGCTGCCTGGAGGCACAATGGGGCTTTGTGACACAGATTGGGCTTTGGCTCCAGGCGGCTTGCCTGGATCCTTTTAGATCGATGGCCCTTCGGGGCTGCTGGCTCAGCAACCATTCTCAGGCAGCAGCAGAGATGCCTGGGACAGTGCTGGAGTTACATCTGACCAGGGCCAAGGCTGAGAGGACCGGTCAGCCGCCACCCTGGCCGGTCCCGGCAGACCACAATGGAATGGGCATTAGCGTTCAATCCTCGGGCCCTCTGACCTTGAATTCTTGCTTCTGGGCAAAAGCTGATGTGGGTCATCACCTCACGACACTCCCGGACGGGTGCTGTTACCTATTACCATCCCATTTTACAGAAGAAGAAACTGAGGCTCAAAGGCATTAAGTCACCAGCCCAAGGGAATTCACAGCCAAGACTGGTAACGAATGGCAAAGCCAAACTCGAATCTCACTGAGGCCAGCCCGAATGTTCTTCCCTCCCCCAGCTCTGGGCATTTCTCTCTGAGTCTCGCGGAAGCAGGGTTGTCGTCAAGGAAAGAGCAGAACTTTGCATGTCTCTCTGCAGCCAGAAAGGTGGAACATGCCTGGGTCTTGCCTTCCAAAGAGAAATGTTGGGGGTAGAGGGCTCTTATGGGGGGACCCCTGAGAGGGGACCCAGAAGGTACTCTGCTCAATAACAGCATCATTTTCAACTTGTCGAAACTCGTCAAATGAATTACAAAATAAAGCCCCAAATGACAGAATAATGAGCTATTCATTTGAAATGTAAAATAAATAGGTAAATCTCGGGTGAGAAGGCAGAATAAATGGCATTTGGATGACATTTGGTGATTAAATGGTAATGAACTCATGATGGCTGGGGAGGGTGATTTTTCCCTGACACCGAGGACCTGGATGTCTGGCTAGTCTCACTGCTCTGCCTAGCAGCTGAACTGGGGGTCGCGGGCTCTGGGAGTTGGAGGTGAACAAATCTAGCCCACCAGGGTCTCAACTTAGGGAACAGGGCCAGCCTTGCACTTTGGGGAGCCAAGCCCAGGTCTGTTGGTGCCAGGGAAACTTCAATATCTTCTAGTCCACTTCTGCCATTTTATATCTTGGGAAACAGAAATCCAGAAAGGTCAAGAGACTTGGCTGCACTTGACCAGCAGAGCCAGGACCTGAGTCTTCTGACTCACAGAGCAAAGACCTACCAGCCACACCGTGTCTTCTCCTTTTCTATACACAACACTTCTACCAAATCTCATCCATGGGCTTCCAGAACTCCTCATCCACTGTCCCAGCATCCCACACAGCACTGCTTTTGACCAAGAAACTCATGTCTCAACAAAAGAGGTGTGACCTCGGGCCCAAGATCATGGAGTTTATGGATCTTACCAGCCCCCACCATCCTGAAGCAGCTGGCTGGATAGAAGAACAACAGAGCAGCCTTTTGAATAGTTAATCATAGTTTCAGAAAGGTGGCATGACCTTGCAGGGCTGGGGCAAGGTTCTACAGAAGATTCCGCTGAGCTGATGTCCAGTATGTGGTGCTGTTTCTCCAAAGGCCAGAACTCATGGCCCAGAAAGGGAGGGTGTGGAGATGGAACAGGCACCATTCATTAATTCCCCTGAGGATGCACTAGCAAAATGTTTGCTTCCTATTCCCAAAACATTGTACTCGGCTGGCCTAGAGGTCTTAGTTCCAAGGAGAAGAGCGCTTCCGGAAGATACCACGAGCCCGTTGAACTGGAAGGCGAGACTGCCACTCAGCCACTTTGGCCTCCTCTCTCTGAATCCACAGACAAAAAAAAATGGAATTATGGCTCTGGTGGGGTGGTTGATCCTGACACCCAAGGGAAACTTGGACCTCTATTCCACGATGGAAGTAAGGAAGATTTCTGGAACACAGGCGACCCTTTGAGACACCTCTTAGTATTACCCTGCCCTGAGATTAAGCCCCTGGAAAGCTACAAGCACGTAATCCAGACAGGACCACTAGTGGCCCAGACCCTTCAGGAAAGAACCATGAGCAGCAGAGGGACTTGCTGAAGGCAAAGTGGATCCAGAATGGATAGTAGAGCAAGGTCATGACAAACACCAGCTACGCTCAACGGTCACTTACAGAAGAGCAGAGTGGAGCTGTCATGAGCGAGAGTTTCCTCCTATTTGTTCTGAAGATGTTTGTGTGTCTAGATACAAATATTAAGCAAATGCCCATTTTTCCTCTCTTATTCTATCGTGTAATGTAGATGTGCTGGCTTGACAGGAGTAAGTATTGTTAATTTCACATCACGGTATTTAAGTAATGAGATATCAGGAGAGCCCATGTCACTCAATGTCACTTTTCTTCCTCTGCTGGGGAGAGTGGGGACTTCTCAGCTGTTCACAGCACAGTCACATCATGGCGGGCACAGCCACAACCTTGTTGTTATCTGGAGATTAAGCGTGGTTTAAGGCAATGCATAGGTGCCATGTTGCCAAGGGGTGACCTGGTGATGGTTAATTTTATGTGTCAAGTGGCCTGGGCTGAGGGAAGAGCAGTAGCAAGTAAAACACTCTTTCTGGGTGTGTCCATGAGAGTGTTTGCAGGAGGTCTTAGCATTTGTATCGGTGGCTTGGGTAGAGAAGATGGCCTCACCCATGTGGGTGAACATCACTCTGTTCATCAAGGGTCAAACAGAACAAGAAGACAGAAAAGGAAAATCTACTCTCTGCTTGAGCTGGGATGTCCATCTTCTCCCTGCCTCACTCATCGAGGCTCCTAGTTCTCAGCCTTTCATACTCAGACTGGGAATTTCCCCATCCTGCCCACCCCCACCCCCACCCCAGTTCCCTGTCCTTTGCACTCAGACTACAACACCCTCCTCCCTGGCTCTTGGGTCTTTAGACAAGGCCAAATTACACCCCCAGCTTGCAGACAGCAGAGGGGGGAGCTGCTTGGCCCCATAATTGCATGAGCCAATTCCAAGGGCAGATCTTCATATATAATGTATATGTTGGCTCTGTTTCTCTGGAAAACGCTGACGAATACAGCTACAACATTGGGGGGCAGTTACACAGCAGTTTATGGTCAGCATGTTACTGCCTTTCAAAAGAAGAAGGGGCTGTTGGAAAGCTACAGTGGGAGGACCAGGATCCTCAGGCCCCTCCTGTGAGTTAAATATGGGTTGAATTTGACCTCTAGATATTCCAGAGGAACCACCACCCCATCGTTTGAGGGAGCCTGTGGGAAGTCCTGGAGAAACTGACCCTTTGTTTTCTCTATTCTCTTATTTAACAAATATGAATTATGTTCCGTGTGAACAGTAAAGGCACAACTATGAGAAAAACAAACATTGATTTCACTCCCCCAGGACTTAGGGTTCAGGAGGGAAAACAGACATCATTTCAGTAGCCCTGAGGGTTGACTCAGAGACAAGTGCTGTGGTGGAAAAAATCAGGGTCTGGTGAGACGTGGCAGCTGCACCCCTCAGGCACCCCCTCCAGTCCTGATTACCTCAAAGGTGATGATTCACGCCAGTCACCTGGGGACACCCCATGTGTCTTATCAGTGGTGCTTTTGGAGTGAGGAGATTAAACAGGAAAATGTTCAGTACTGCATGTTCGGAAGTTGCCAAGAGAGTAGACCTTAAAAGTCCTCGTGGCAAGAAAAAAAGGCAACTACGCATGAGGACAGATGTCAGCTAGACTTACTGGGGGGATCCCACAGCATCTACAACATCAAATGGTCGCGTTGTGCACCTGAAGCTAATGTGATGTTAGGCATCGATTACACCTCGATTGAAAACACAAATAAATATTCAGAAAAGAAAAATGTTCATAAATTAGTCACAAGTGGGTGGAGCCTGGTGCCTAGTAAATGGCAGCTGTTGTTTTTATTTTCACTCTTATTGTTATCATTAATAAAAGTGGAGATCCTTTACAAGGTTCTATTTTTTCCTGAATCAATAGCATATGTACCAAGCATCTCCTCGCTGCTGCTTTGTAAACTGGCTGCAGCTGCTTGCTCTCCAAGGTCCTGAAACCCGATGTTTCCCCCCCCCCCCCCCCCCCCCCCCACCAAATGTTCCGGCTCTCGGTTTTTCTCCAATGCTGCTCATCCTGTCTTCCTAACTCTCCCGGTGGCTCCATTCTCCATGCTTTGGGGACACTAAGAGATGAGAGAAGGGACAGGGTGGGCAGGGGTTCATGGAGGTAGAGAGAGCAGGCTTCCAACCTTGGGAGGACTGGTGGACACCCCATATCCACAGCCCGTCAGGATCCTGACAGCTCAGAGACAACAGCCTGGGCCAGTTTTCTGTTCCAGGAAACCAATTTATCACTTGGAAATCGAACAAGACCTTGCTTCTCATTTTGCCAGAAGTGGCAGCCAGTTGGATGTGCTGGACATCAGTCATGCTGTCTATAGGATTTGAAGCAGCTTAGACATTACACTGGGGAGCTCTGGGGAGGGGCACCCATACTCAGCTTTAACCATGACCCCTTAGTTCTGGAGCACAACTCTCCTCCTTCTGAGGGCCTTTTACCCCCAGGGACCCTTCTAAACCTCTCCTGGCCCTCATAATTCCCTTCCCCCACCCTGGGACAGAAGCTGTTGGTGGCCCACCCATGCCCCTGGGCACTCACCTTTACTCTGAAGATGCTTAATGCAAGTCCCTGCCACTCAGTCCCCAAGTCCCAAGCAACTTGGTGCCACTCCAACCACACCCTCTGCACAGATCCCAGAAGACAGCTTTGGTGAATCCATGAAGATGGGGTTAAAAAACTCTAGATTACCATGAGAACCACCCCGCAAACCTTATCAAGAGGAAAACTGACTCTACCTCATGCACCTGCCCCTAACACTCAGACGTCAAGGTCAAATTGGAGGCCACCATCATCCTGTTCATTCAGTCACTTGAGACACATTTACCGAGCGCTGTGTGATGGACAGTGGGATTCAGCCGTGAAAAAAAACAGCCTTCATCCCCCATGCTTTTTGAGGTGAGGTCTTAGCAGATGAGTGCGGGAAAGCCCAGCTAGCTGCCCACTGCATCCTCTTTCCTCTCCCTAGGCATGCAGAAAAACTACAGTTCCCAGCAACCCTTGCAGTGGAGTTGGCCCATCTCACTGGGGGCTCTGGCCAAGGAGATGCAGCCTGAGGTTTGGGTGTCACTTCTAGGTCTGGCATAAATCCCCTGTATTTTCATCTATACGTTCTCTCCCTACTGTACCTGGACATCAGAGACACACTTTTAAGACAGTGGCATCCTAACGAGGAAGGAGCAGGATCCCGGTGTCGTGCGGAGGAGGGCACAGAGGGAGAAACTTGACTTCCTGTGCCAGGTCACTGGGGCTCACCCAGTCTGACCATAAATAGACTCAGGGCCGACTGGGGGAGGGGGCGCGGTCCCAGAAGAATGAAAGCAGAGCTCCCAAGGCCTGCTCGCCTGCATGTGTCTCTGACACTCCTGCATCCCCTTCCTTGGGTCTGGAGGACTCTTGGGACTGTTCATGGAGAGGCTTTAGGGGCTCCCCGATCTAGGTCACGAAGGTGAGCCGACCCCACCCAGTTCTCTCGGCATGCCTGCCCTTGGGATCCTGCTGTCGTGTTACGAGGAAGCCCACGCAGGCAGAGGCGAGACCCGCATGGGGAGGAAGGGGCCCTTGACCATCCCCCTTGCCAGCCAGCCCCGCTCATCGGGCATGTGAGGAGCCCATCTCCAACGTGTCCAGTCCTGGTGTCCACCGGGGCAGACACAAGCTGGTCCCCACCCCTCCCTGCCCAAACCTTAAGCACAGTAAATGTTGTTGGATTCAGTCACTACATTTTGGGGTGGTTTTGTATGCAGCAAGAGATAACAGGAACGCGAGGGACAGACCCCAGAAATCTCCCCACCACACCCCCTGCGTGCTCCACCAAGCTGCCACAAACAAGTGGCAGACTTTTTTAAATAGTAAAAACTATCATCTGTTCATCTGTTCAATAACTACATGCCAGGCACCATGCCAATTATTTTACATGTTTTCTTTTGTTAATGTGTATTCTCACTTAATTCTTCTGACAACCCCATGAGGTGGAGACTATTCTGTCTTCTTCGTACAGAGGAAAAAATAGGCTCAGAGAAGTTCTGTCATTTAACCCAGAGCTCATAGCTAGTGAGTGGGGGGTGCAGGACTTAAATCCAGGGTCTCCTGACATAGCTCCAGAGCCTGCCTGCTTGTGGCTGCCCCTCACAGCTCCCCAACACAAATAAATTATGGAGCAGGTGCTCTGAGATGGCCCGATTGTGTACAATTGCACAACCATATGATCATACATGTAAACTCATTAATTTGTACACTTAAATATTTTCCCACACTTCACCTTCAAATACCATAGCCTTCAGCCTAGCAGTTCTCTGGAGGTCATCTGTGTTCCAGCCCTGGCTGTGCCACTCACTATCTGCATGACAGTAACTGCTCCGTGCCTCAGTTTCCCCATCTGTTAACTGGAGATGATTGCAGTGCCAACCTCACAGGGCTGTGGTGGAGGTAAATGAATTAGTGGCACACACAAAATCCCTTAGACTGAGCAGCTTAGCAACCATTTGGCCAGTGTTAGGTATTGTTATTTCTGTGTTTTCTCCAGGAGAAAAAGGCTTCAGCACAGGCAGGACAGACTAGGGGAGGCTGAGGCTGGGAGTGGAATCCATCACCAGTGCTCTCTTTCCATCATTGGAACACCAGGGGCTGACACCCGCCGCCATGCTCTGCAGTCTCAGGGGCCTTAGACCCCCTCCCAGGTGGGCTGTGGATGCCTCCACCTGTGTCCTTCCTGGGGCACTGGAGGGGAAGTTGGGGATCTGTGAGGAGGTGCTGGGAATGACAAGCCTCAGATGCACAGCTACTCTCTGGCCTCCTGGCCTCCTATATGGAGATTAAAGAACCTGAAGCCTGTAAAGAGATGAGAGGGAGGGAGCAGGTGGAGGCAGGCACAGGAAAGGAGCAGAGGCTCAGGGCCTCCCTGCATGCCCAAGGCATCTACACTGTCCTTGCCACCCGTCCCCATCCCACTCCTGCGGGCAGAATGTTCTTTGCCAGCAGTGGGCCCCAGAGCAGGGGCTTTTCTAGATAGTGAGGTTGTCCTGGGAATAACCTCCATGCAATTCCAGATGTTTCCAGAAACAGCTGGCAGAGGAGCCGCTCCCAGGGAGGAGTGTCGAGCTTGGCAACACTGCCCTGGCTTCTCTTGTCAACAGCCCACCCGCTGGAGGGAGAGGCCAGCCTGCCCACCAGGGGAGGACCAGCACAGCACCCAAGGCCCTCTAAGGAAAAGCACGTGCAGTGGTGGCCCAAGAAGAGGCAGCAGTGAAGCGGCCTGCTGAGTAACAAGGCTGGGAGCTCCTGCTCAGACAGAAGGAGTGGGGTCAGCAGCTAGAGGCGGGCTCGTGTCCTCCTCTGCTCTTACTGAACATGTGGCCTGGGACAAGGCACCCCAACTTGCTATGCCTCAGTGTCTACCTCTGTGAAATGGGTGTAACAACAGTCAGTCACGAGGCTGCGTGTGGAGAGTGTTCAGCGAGTAACTGCTTTGTTAGGATTGTTGCTGTTGCTGCTGCTGCTGCTGCTGCTGGCTTAAGGGGTCTGCAGGGGAGGTGGACTCTATCCCTGGTTGTGAGTTTCACCATTTGGGACAGCTGTCTGCAAACCCAAGGATTCTAGGGACTCGTGTCCCCCAAGACTACTGGCCTGGAGACAGGAAGGGGAGATTGGAGGGCCAGAGGACAGAGCGTCCTGGAGAGGTGTGTTCTGGGAAATAAGGGTGCTTGTTCGGACAGCATTTTCAAACAGACATGGTTACCAAGAGGCGAAGTCATGTTTTCTTCTGGGAAGTGGGGAAGTTCATGTCCTCTCGCCTCCGTGCCCAGATGCTAACACATTCATTCCTGCCCTGGTTCTGCTGGTCACATGTCTTGTCTAATCAGTGTCCCTCCAGCCAAAGCCAGTTGTGGGAAATAGGCTGGGGTGGCGGTGGCTGAGAGCACTCGGGGGAGGGCTTGAGCCTTGGCTTCTCCATTGAGACTCAGAACTGACCGTGGCTTCAGTTCCCACCCCCATCCAAAAAAAAAAAAAACCAAAAAACAAAAAAACCTGGAAGTTGCTGGCAAAGGAAAAATTACCAGAAAGGGGACTTAGGAGCCTCTGAGTGTAGGTCTGTCTCCAGCCCCTGAAGACAACATTGTCAAAATGGAGGTGCTCCTCTTGCCCACCCCCCACCTCTATGTGGGAATTTTGTGGGACTAAAATAACATAAACTAACATAAACGGGTGAAAGCTTTCTGGAGTGAGGTGTTCCAGCCCTCTCGGGCAGTGTGGCATTGAGGCACCTTCTGTGATTATAGATAATAGCTCTATGAAGGCATTAAATCATTATACAGTATTACCATTAAGGCACATTGTGTTATGAACTTAACTCCAACACTTTCCCTCTAACGATAGAAAAGGGTTCTGGAGCTCACCTTGAGGGGATGAGAGTCCTGCCTGAGAGAGGGTGGAACTCTTCTCTTTCCCTAAAAGAAGCTCTTGAATTCTTTGATCAGTGGCTTTCTGGAACCTAGAATTATGGGGAAGGGAAAAATATTCCTCCTAGTGAATTTTCAAGCCTCTATCTCCAGCTACTAGCCAAAGGAATTTACCTGACACGAGTGTGGGACACAGGAAGACGTTCACCCTCTCTCGTCAGCCCCAGAGGGGCCATTATCCTCCAGCACAAGGATATCTGTCTTCTTACCCCAGGACCTTTGGGTATGCTCTTCCTCCTGCCTGTATCTCCCCCCACCCCAAGATATCAAACAACGCTTTATTCACTCTATTCAAATGCCCTCTTCTTAAAGAGACCTCCTCAAACCACCATCCTAAAGAACAACCCCAGTACTCCTTATCTTGCTTAATCTCTCTCCCTAGAGCTTGTCACTGTTCCTCATTACATTATATTCATTGGTTTCACCTCAGTCCCAGAGGGCAGGAGCCTCGTCTAATGCACAAATGCATTTCAGCACCTAGGACAGAGCCAGCACACAGAAATAGCCTCAGCACTTCTAAATGAAAACATGAACGATGCTTATACTGCTATTCACTCCTCTGCTATTTATTGAGTGGTTTCTGTACCAAAACACTGGAAAAGATCACAACAATAAGACCCAGATCTGCCTGCAGGGAGTTCTCAGTCCAACGGGAAGCAGAGAAGTTAGTTGCAAAGATGAGCTCAATGTCGGGAGGTTAGACTCAGGTTTATCAACTAATATTCCTCTCTCCAGCCGTGGCATCTCTCTCGAGCTCCAGGCTCATATATCCAGCCGCCGACTTGCAATTTTCGCCGGCATGGGAATTCAAAACAGAATTTCAATTTCCCTCTATAACTGCTCCTCTCATTCCCTAACTCAGTTTCTCAGGCCAAGAGTCCAGGCACCACCCTGCATGCCTCTCTCTCCCACCCTCTGCAGCCAGGTGGAAAGACTTTTTGACTCTGTCTCCAAAATAAACCCCAGTTCTGAGTACTCCCTCATGCACCCCTGCCCCTGCTTTCCTTTGCCACGTAAACTCCCTAAATGCTTCCAGCTGCCCTCCGCCACCCAACAGCCAGAGGGACCCTTTTGAAACATAAACCAGTGAGGTTCCCCCTGATGCCTAAAACCCTCCAATGGCTCCCACTGCTCCTAGAAAAAAATCCAAACCCTTTGCCTTTCTGACTTCACCCCACACCACATTCCGCTCACCCACCACACTCACCCTGCCCTGCTTCTCCGGTGGCTTCCCCAACATGCCAGTCTCACTGCTGCTGCCACAGACTCTTCCTCCAGGTGCCTGTAAAGACAGTTCTGCCTCATCATTCAGCTCTCAGGTCAAATGTCATTTTCTCACAGGAGCCACCTCTGACGGCCACACCCCACCACTGCTGGACACTTCTTCCCGTGACATCACGCATCCTCTACATCACACGTGTGCCCCTGTGCCTGTAAAGTGCGTCTCTGCCATTCACCAGGATGGGGGAACCGGGCACAGAAACCAGGAGCTGGGAAGGTTGTAAAGGAAGATGTGATTCCCGTTCAGTTGTATTGAATCTGGGGGACCAGGTGGTTGACCACGTGGGGATGCACAAAGGGTAGGAAGACTTGAGCCCAGGAGCCCTGGAGAATGTGCCACGAGAAACAGTAAGCTGGAGAAGTGGTAGATTGACATAAGCAGCAGTTGGAAGTAAGTTCTGAGTAAGCAGTGGGGAGATCTGGATGGAAGGGGCTGGGCTGGTAGGCACCGGGGCAGCAGAGCGCAGGGAAACCTCTTCTTTGGGCCTTGCAGAGGGGGCAGGGAGGAAGCCACAAAAGCAGAACTGCCGTCACAAGTCTCCCAGGAGGGCACCTCTTTCCCTTCTGCAGACAGGGGACCAAAACGCCACCAGGACCCTAGCTGGGGCCCCAACCCAAGCCAGTCTTCACCCTGCTCTGCAGCCCCACAAGCCCCAGAATATCTAGTCAGCTTCCCCTCGGCTCTTGCGGGGCCCTTGCCAATCCAAGACACCCAGTCAAGTCAACAGGGTAGGGTTGGGGAGCCGTGGGCAAAGGGCATCGTGGTCTTGTTGCTGCCAGAACTTTCAGAGACAGATTTTTCATCCATCCGATGGGTCTCTCGGAGCCTCCCCACTCGGCCTCAACTCACAGGCTTCGGCTGCTAATCTCTCCTCATCCCTGGCTCCCTGGGGGCTGAGCGGGTAAGGACATCAGGATGTGTGTCAAGGGCCAGACACGGAGGCCTCGGGAGGCTGACACTCTTGGGGACACAGCCAAGGGGACAGCAGTGGGGCCCTCCCTGTGTTCAGGCCCAGTTCTGGGGAGCCAGGAGGCCAGAGAGTGAGGCTGGCTGTCCCAAGGGTCCCAGGAAGTGCCTCAGTGCCCATGATAGTGACAGTCAAAGTGGGGCAGGGCAGTGACTCCTAATGGTCAGGGCTTCAACTCGAGCGCCCTGGTTCTGCTTTCAAATCCAGCTGCACGGCCGTGTGCAGGTCACCGAAGCCTCAGCTTCTCCATCTGTAAGTGGGGCTAATCAATAGCGCCTGCCCGCGAGGGCTGTGGAGAGGATTAAAAAAGATAATGCCTGTAAAATGCTCAGGGCCATGTCTGACACATAATGAGCACTGGAGAAATACCAATATTTACCAAGACTTCATCTTTTTTAGACTGAGATAGAGATGGAAGGAAGAGATCACAGGTTTCACCAGTGAATAATCCCCAATTTATTTCCTCCCAGATTGCTTGGCTCGGGGGAGCCTGTGCTCAGTGTTATCCAGAACAACTTGCCAAAGGCTAGAAAAAGGTTGCTGCTTACTGCAAATCCTCCCACCAAGGCATGCCAAGCACCCAGGCCCCCGGCCAGGGAAACCCGGGGCCTGACGCTGGAAGATCCCAATCTGGGGAACCAACCAGTAATTCTGCACCCCTCGGCTCTCTCCAAAGGCGAGGGGCCTGAAGGTGGGAGCAGGACAGGAGGGAGCGGGGCCAGCCATCACCAGCAGCAATTGCCTCCTTCAGCCTGAGTCCCCTGGATGCCCTGGGGTCCCCCTGAGCCCCTGGGAGAGGGACAGGGTTCTGCTGGTGGGTGTCTGTAGCTCCTGCCACCAGGGTGGCACCTCCACAGCCTCCTGCTCGCTCCTCACTCCAGATGGAGGAGTTTCTATTCAGAAAATCAGACTTGATGGCAGCTCTCCTGGGCGGGCAGAGCGGGGCTCCTCCAGAGGCGGTCTCAGCCCTGGGAAATGGCTGCCCTAACTGCTGCCCCCCCAAGCCCCACAGGGTGATAGAGCCTGGTCTGCTCCATTTTGCAGATGAGGAAGCTGAGGATCAGAGTGGCCGAGTGCCGTCACCCAGCCGCACACCCGTTACATGTGGAAGGGAGGGTCTGAAGTCCAGTTTCCAACTCCAAGTCCAGTGCTCTCTCGGGGAGGTCAGCAGAGGGTGAGACAGAGGCTCTCGGGGGATGATTTGCGGTCCCTGCTCTCAGTGGCCTGTCGCCCTGGACACGTGGTCCCCCAGGGGCTGGGTGCCGGGTGCACACGTGCGTGGAGGACGTGGAGCTGGGGTGGAAATGGGAGGCGAGGCGGCATGGCAGGCATGAGGAGGGGATTCCGGCTTCTCTTCAACCCTCTCTCCCTGTGTGACCTTGAACACGCGCCTTCCCGTCCCTGAGCGTCATTCTTTTCGGTCGTCAAATGGGGAGACTTCATTAACAGACCTCTTCTTGCTCTCAAACTTCAAAGCAACGGCCCAGTACCCTCGGCTGGCAAGTGAAGGACGAGGCACAGAGAGGGAGAGTGTCTCACCCCAGGTGGCGCAGCACCTTGTACAGAGACAGGCTAGAGCTGAGGCTGGTCAGGGCTGTCCTTTCCTGGGCCAGTTCCGAGACGGTTCTGCCTTCCCTTGGGGTCCCCCCCAGACCCCAGACCCTGGTTTTCCTCCATCAAGACTGAGACTCTAATTCCAGCATGGCCCAGGCCATGGGCTTGCGGCTGCATTCCCAGATTCCCAGAAGCTCTTGGAATCAAGAGGTGGCAGCCAGACCAGCAGAGCGACCTTAGGGGCAGTCAGAGGGGCAGGAGGGGTCCCTGCGTCTCTTCTGATGTCCCTCCTCCTCCTGGCGAGGGGTGGCCCATAGTGAAGGTGCCAGAAAGACCCTGACTGACACTTCACAGAGGCCACCACAGACCCCAGCCCCGGGCCAGCCCCCGAAGCACAGGACTTCTGAGGAGCTCCCGGATGACAGCAAAGTGCACCAACAGCTCAAATTAGATCGGGTGTTTTTGCCAATAGTTTTAGAAGGATTTTTATAAGTTGGCTCTTCCAGTTGTTTGGCTACCAGCTACCAGGCACTGATTTAATTGGTGCTCAGCTCTGCCCTCATCCCTTCCTGCCTACCCGGGATTTCTTACCAAGGGAGAAAATGTAGCTGACAAATTGCTTTCCCACGTAATGACACTTTTATGAATACCAAATGGAGTAATTAATGCAGTTGACCTAACGTTACATTTTGTGGACATTTAACATTTATTCATTTCGATCTCTCTGTTTTCTTTTCCGACTTGTAGCCCATAAATATTTGAAGGCCGTAGATATTTTACAGGATCCTTAAAAGCTCAGAGACCCAGAGAGCGAGCGTGACCTTGGAAAAGGGACAGAACCTCCAGGGTCAGGCTCCCTGTCCTGCTCCCCAGGGGCCCAGGCTCCCTGTCCTGCTCCCCAGGGGCCCTGCAAACACGGGTGAATCCTGAAGAGCTGACACCCCCCAGGGACAGGCCAAGGCCAAGGCTGGGGAGACTCGCAGGAGCGCGCGGAGACAGAGACCAAGCCCTCCCTCTCACCCATGAAGAGCAAAGCCATAAAAAGTGTTATTTTGCCACTTGGCCGCATTTCATTTGTGTGGTTTGGAGTGTTTTCTAGTTAATGAACCTGCCACATTTCTGGTCTCCCTTTTTCAATTCAATGACGAGAAAGGGGGAAAGGCTGCCATGCTCCCCCACCGCTGGCCGGCTGGCAGCTGCCGTCTGGGCAGGGCAGGGCTACCCAGTCGCGAGCAGAGCAGCCAGGTCAAGGGCAAGTTCACCAGCAAAGTATCTGCACAGCCCCCACCCCCCACCTCCAGGTATCTCTCCTGGGTAAAGGCGGCCGGGTCTGCCAACTTCCTCTGCCCTTGAAGTGAAAGGATGCCAACCGGCAGTGGGTGCCCGCTGCCTTGGTTAAGTGGGACCTGGAGGAAAGGCCAGAGAGACGGGGCTATTCCCAGGGGAAGGGGAGAGGAAGTGTGTCCTTCCACAGGTTGGTGGGTGGGGTCTATGCTCCAGTCCAGAAAGATCTGTGATGGGTGGGATCATGGCTCCAGCTGCAGACACACATATAGACACACAGACACACACACAGTCACACTCATTCACCCCACATGTACACACACACACACACACACACACACACACACAGGTTCCCTTTCACTCCCTGGGCAACCTTCCAGGGAGGAACCCAAGTCCCCAAACTCTGGACAAGGCCTCAGCTGCCCACCCCACCCTCGCCCTAACAGGAGACACCACACACACACACACACACACACACCAGCCACACGCAAGGCTACCACGTGGGCTCAGCAGGCAGGGTCCAGCCCCTCTCGCCATCCCAGCCGTCCCGGCTAAACTCTGCGGAAGGGAATCCTATCTTCCTCCATCCATTCACACGCATTTATTCACACCAACTCATGCAGGCGCTAGGTGGAAGGGAGGCCACAGCCGCTGTGCCCTTGATGCTCACTCTCCTGAGAAGATAAATGAGTTCCACAGTTTCAGAGAATGAACCAGGTTCTGACGGGGAAACTCAGGCTGCCAGGGAGCACAGTGGGGATGCCTGGGGAGGCAGTGTCAGGAAGACTTCCTGGAAGAAGGGGCAATTCAGTTGGGAAGGGAGCAGCCGCTTCCAGGAAGACTCTCAAGCTCATCTTGGTGCATCAATGGGCCACATTATAGCCTGGGTGGGAAGGTAGGAGGGGGACCCCAGATCCGTGCAGCTGCCATGACCTGTGGCACCCACAGGGTTACTGGAATCCAAGGAGCAAGCCTAAGCCCCCTATTTCAGGGCCTCGCATCTTCGACTCTCTATAGCAGCGGGAGAAACTGAAAATAGCCAGCACTTGGCCCTCCCAGGGGATTTGCGTTTGCAACAGGATCAGAGCCTGGAACCCAGGCCCCCTCCTGTGCCCGCTCTCTCTCTCCCTTCTCCACCCGAGAAAGCCTTTCCTCTCAAGCCTCCTCTCCCAGCCCCCTCTGGTCTGCAGACACAGCACCCTGCACCCAGCTAGTGGGGTGACCAACTTGGTCACCCTCACCCTGCGACTCCTGCCTCCTGCCTTGCCACGAGCCGCCTGCAGCCCTCTGGTCTCGCACGGCCACCCTGGCCCTCAGCTCAGCCGGCGGAGGGACGCGGGGCCTTCCAGAGCCTGCTCTCTGATTTGGAAGGTAGGGATCTGGAAAGGAAGATGATGGATTCGTCTGTCTTCCAACCTGATCAAACCATGAGAAAGAAGCATCTAGAGACCCTGACCCCTCTGCAGAGGAGGAAGTGAAGTGAGGAACCTGAGTCGAGAGAGCTGGGGTACTAGCCAAGGACACAGACCCAGGAGAGGTTCACCCCTGACCTGGATCCAAATTTGTCCACTGCTGTAGCCAAACCAGCACTGGGTGGCAGGAAACCCCTTCCCGCAGGGTGCCAGGGGCAGGGCTGGCAAGCACAGGACTGTCTACACAGCCGGCCAGCACCCAGCTCCAGCTGACAGCCACCACGTGGAAATGTAAACCCCATGTTATGAGGTCATTTTTCAAGAGAGCAGGACAGATTTTTATACGGAATTCTCTGATTTGTAAACATTATCTAGTTCAAATACATTTAATTAGATACTGTACAGGTCAAACAAGACACAGTTTACCCCAGTGTGCATGAAGTCCTTCAATACATATTAAACGAGCACTAGTACGTGACAGGGAGGATGGCCAAATCGTATCGTCCCAGTGTGGCCAACTGTCCTGGAAGTCCCCCACCATGGGACGGGTCCCACAGCCAGGTACTAAGTCTTGGGTCTACAGGGAGAATAGACTAAGTCCTCACCCTCTAGGAGCGCCCACTGTGATGAAGGGGTAGCCACACATCTGTCTCTCGTCATCACAGAAGAAAAGAATGTGGGATATTGGGGAGACTCAGTACTGCCTTGGGGTGGCCATTTTGGCAAGTGTAATCAGGGAGGGCCACCGTAAGGAGGTGACCTACACTTTAACAGAGTCTTGAATGAGAAAAGAGAGTTGAGAAAGTATCTACAGTGTATGTGTAACAAAGAAACAGCCAAAAATATGAAGAGTTTCGCTGAGTGGGTTCAGTGCAGGCTGCAAACAGCCGGGGGAATCACCAGTAGGGAGCGATCCTGTGCACGATGGCGCAGCCCAGGGAGGAGCGCCCTGCAGTGGTGAGGAGGGAGGGGCATCCCCACAGCCGCCCTGCGGTGACCTGGAGTTAAGGATGCGCTGAAGGCTGGGAAGAGGTGTGTGCAGCACGCCGTCACCACCTGAGAAATTGTGCGTCCGTTTCCATCTCAAGATAACTAAGCAGCCACCAGACCCCCACGCCACGCCTGTGAACCCCACTCTGTTGGGCAACCACTGGACGGCAAGCCACATCTCCTTCGAGCTGTCGGCAGACAAAGTGCCCAAGACGGCAGGAGACTCGTGAGCTCGTGCCCTGGACGGAGAGGACTTGGTGGTAAAGGTTGTGCTGTCACAGGATGCGAGTGCCTGGGGCAGTGGCGCTAGCAGCAAGATCGGCCATGGGCGGGATTGGATGATGGCTTCACCCTGAAGCCTACAGGGCCGGTGTCTTGTCCGTGGCCAACGCTGGACTCCACACACTCGGTGCCCAGTTTTTCACCCGCACGGCCAAAGCCGAGTATCTGGATGGTGAGCGCAGGGTCCCGGGCCGGGGGATGGGGCGGGGGGCAGGAATATGGTGGAAGCCCTGGAGGCTTTGGGAAGGGCCAGGCCAGAAGAAGGTCACCCTAGCTGACCGCGGACACCTCTAACACATCTGACTTGTGTTCCACCTGAACGCCAGACCGTTCCTCCTGCAGCGCGGGCGAGCGCACGTTCCTCCCACCTGCTCCAAGCGTCCCGTCATCTGTGTTCTCCCTACAGGTCTCGAGAGTCTGTATCTTCCTTATCCCCTTCCAAGTCGAGCTGGATGGCAGAGTCTAGTTTACAGTTATGAAATAAACAACAAAAGAAAATAAACCAGCACAGGAAGGACAGACCAAGTCCTGCTCACGCTGTTTCCACTCATGCCCCTTGGCCCCAGCAAGGTCAGTCGGCAGGAGGGAGGTCCTGTACCTGAGGCCACAGCTGGGTGGACACATACTCTAGTTGCAAAACAATGAAGAACTGGGACCAACAATTCACTGTCCACTAAGAAGAGGCGAGGCCTGTACAGGGCTCCTTGACTTTGAGAATGTTGGTGTCGGGGCTAGGAAACAGCTGGGGTGCGTCAGGGCATTGCAGAGCATTGGGCAGCGCCCCTGGCCAAACCACCAGGTGCCTGTTGCATTTGCTGGCTGTGGCAGCCCAAAATGTCTCCAGTTGTTGGTAAATGTCCTTTGGGGTGGCCTTCTCCCCAGCATTGAGAACTGCTGGGTTAGAAGGTGCAGCAGTGGCAAGACACCAAAGGAGAGAAGGTGCTGGGCCAGCTCCCGCTGGAGGCAAGCAGCATCACCTTTCCCTGATCTCGCTCCCGTAACCCCAACCCTGGCCCCCAACTTGCATCAAGCCTCGAGATCTAACTGCCACTTTGTAGGGACAAGAACAAGGGAACTTGTTCAGTGTCACCATGAACGCTGCCATCAGAGAGAGACTGCCAACGACAACGTTCCTACGGTCAGGAAAACACGCTATTTAAAGACGTAGGACCAAGGTGTGGAGGGAAGCGAACACAGCAGGATGATGGCTGTGGAAATCAAGGTAGCCAAACCCAGACCACGGAGAAGTCTCAGGAGGAGATCAGGAAGAGAATAACATGATGATGTGTATCATTTAGATTGAACCTAAAGAAAAGGTGTGTTCTCAAAGGTAACTGAACAAACAGGGCGGAAGTCAAGGACAAATCAAAGGCTACTTAATGGAATCAAGAAATCACCCTAAATTGAAGCAAGGTGGAAACACAGGGTGTTCCTAGTAAAAACTCAGTAGAAATAAATGGAAATGTTGTTGAAAAAAATGCATAAGCCAAGGGAGGGGGGTGGGTATTTGAACACTGACAAGATGTTGGCGTTATTGAGGGAATCCAGTTGATTTCTTGGGTGTGATAACAGTGCTGTAGTTATGTTTGTGGGAAGAGTGTTTTTCTTTTTTAGAGATAATGCTAAAATATCGACTGCTTAAGTGACAGCATGGCGGGGTCTCGCTTCGCAGTAATGCAGAGGAGGAAGTGGAGAGCTATAAATACAACAAGATTGATTAGTCATGAATTGATAGTTGTTGAGTCTGAGTGATAGATAGAGAGGAGGTTCATTATTATATTGACTCTCCTGTTGTATCTAAAAATTTTCCATAATAGCAAATGAAAGCAAACAGATGAGGATGTGGGGTGAGAATTTTCGAGGCAGAGCTTCTCAGCCCTGAGGCTGGTAGGGTTTGGTCAGTTGTGGGGTAAGTGAAAGAGCATTAGGCTTTTCTGCCCTCCTGCCATTAGGATGGATGATGGGTCCTTGTGGTCCTGAAAGCATGCCTGAGGGCGGGCACCTGGAGTAGGGGGGTGGGCATGCATAACTGGGTATACCTGGGCTAAGACTGGGCTTATAAGGGTGACACCAGCAGAAGCTGAGAATGAAGAGGAACTAGGAGAGAAGCAGAACCACAAGCAGAGAAAGAACCACGAGAAGAGCAGAGAAGCAGAGACCACCAGAGAATGCCGGAGAGCCCAGAAAGAGTGAAGACTTGCTGGGGGCTGGGAGGACTGCCAGCCTGCCAGCCTCCCAGCCACCCTGCACCCTTTGGCAGCCGTGTACCTGGTAAATCCCAATAAAAGCCTGAAAAGCCACTGAGGGCTCCAGGACTCCTTTACCTGGTCTGCTGGATCAGAAAACCTGCTCAGTGGACTTCCTGCCACTACACCAGTTCAAGGGCAGCCAAGTAGGTCAGTGTGGCTGCAGCAGGTGGGTGGTGGGCAGGAAAGCCCAATGAGGTAAGAGAAGCAGAGCTGAGGGGCTGGTGGAGCGGGGTTTACTCCCATTGCAGAAGGAGCATTTAGAGCCTGTGGGCAGAGACCTGGAGAGATCAGACCCACGCCTCTAAAAAGCCCCTTTGATTGACAACTTATGTCAACAACATCCACACAATGGAATATTACTCAGTTATGAAAAAGAATGAAGTTCTGACACATGCTGCAGCATGGATGAATCTTGGAAACACGTAATTGGAAGAAACCAGCCATAAAACATCAAGCATATGATACCACTATAGGAAATATCCAGAACAGGTAAATTCATAAAGATGGGTAGCAGATTTGGGGTTACCAAGGTCCATGGTCAGGGGAGAAAAAGGACTGACTGCTATTGGGCAACAGGATTTCTACCTGGGACATAGAATATTCTGGAATTAGATAGTGAAGAGGGCTGCACCACATAGTGACTATACTGAAAATCACTTAATTTAATCTGGTAATTTTTAATGTGATTTGAATTAGGTATTTTTTTAATAACAGGGCCCTCAGGCTGCTCTGGAGAGGGAGCAACAGGAAGGGAGCTGGGGAGCAGGAGGCACAGTAAGTGACACTGAGGTCGGCCTGTGCCAGGTGGAGGGAGGGAGCCACACTTCTGGGCTGCGTGCAGAGGACAGGAAGAGGGGTCAGGGTGGCTTCTGGGTTGGGGCTCAGCCTGTGGGTGGGCAGTGCCAGCAGCCCAAGATGGGAGGATGTGTCGGGAAGATGCAGGCTTCTGCTCCACATTCCTTGGTCCGAGGTGCTTGGGGATCATTACTGCTGCCCCCCAAGTCCTAGCTTGTCCCTTCCAGGCCCATGGCAGGACAGCTTTTTCTCGCCTCCATGTATTGGGGGGGCCCTAAGTCCAGTCCTGAAGTAACCGCATAAGGAGATGCTCTGAATATTCAAGATGGCGGCTGCCCCACTGGGGTAAATGGATTGATCAGGCTTTTTGAGCCACTAGCCTCAGTGGCCATCACCAGCAGCCTTGATTGTGTTGATGCAGAAGGTGCTTGGGAGTGTGGGCAGCAGGTATGCATGACTGCTTGGGGACACCTGGGGCATGGGTGTGCATGCACGCATTAGTATGCACACCTGTGCCCAGATGTGGGGCTATAAGGGCAGCATCACTCGGCAATAACAGGGAGGCGGCTACGAGAGGATGAGCTGCGTGACTACAGGAGAGGCGAGACCATGAGAGAATGCCAGAGAGAGCCCAGAGAAGGAGTAGATTCAGAGGGGACTCGGTTGACCCCCTGCCTGGCCTGTGCCTGCCTCCTGGTGTGACAGCCTCCCTGCCTGGCGCACCTGTGTGCCTGCCTCCCTGACAGAGCATGGAAGCCTGGAAACACCACTGAGGGCTCCGGGACTCTTTGTCCATCCGCCAGAATCAATAGTGAACCTGCCTTGTGCTTGTTGGCACAACACCCACCCTCCTGGGTCCTGGGGGAGGAAGAGATCAAAGCCCCCAACAAGTCCAGGATGGGTGTGAGTGCGAAATGAGCCTTGTGGTCAGAAGCTGCTGAGCTGTAGGCCCTGAGCACTAATAGTGTCTTGTCACAGCGCGGCCGGCTCCCCCACCACCCGCGTGATGCCCGAGACCTTCAGCCAGTTTTCTCTTGGCCTCTCGCCCCAGACAGGGGTGTGGGGGTGCTTTCTTCTAGTCACTTGGACCAGTGCTTCCTCAGGAGCCTTCCATGGCCGAGCAACTGGACCCAAAAGTATTTGTAGTACACGAAGGGTAGTGCCAGAGGCGAGGGGGATGGAAATCGGGCAGAAAAGAGAGCCCTGTAAGGCAAAGTACACCGCCATGATTAACCAAGTTCACAGTGAATGTCGCTAAGTGCCGCTGAGTGTCTGCAGTGCTGGAGATGGTGGCCGTGGCCAGGCCAGTTGGGTGGACAGAGGGTGGGCCAGCCCCTCTGGGAAGGTGTCCAGAGGAGGCGAGAGGTGTCATGCTTAGCATATCAGGATGGAAGGGATGCCTCCAATCTGGTAAGGTGGGCAGGCAGCAGCATTGGGGTGCTGGGAACCCTGAAGCAAGCTTCAGACACAGCTGGATCCAGGGGCTACATGATGTCCTTCAACCTCTTAGCATGCTCGCCCCCTCACAGCTCTCTCTCTCCTGCACAGTTTCTTCCACGTAGCAGGTCACACAGTTCCAGTTCACATCACCCCAACTAGTCACCTGAGAGGAAAAGGAGGTGCAAAATCCCAGGGAGGAGTTCTGATTGGCTCGGCCTAGATCTCATGGCCACTTGTGTTAGCAGAAAGGGGTCCAGGGACGGACAGATGCCACAATCAGACGGAGTGGACAGAGGAGGGAGTTCTGCTACCAGAAAGAGGGAGGAGTGATGCTGGGACATGCAAACAACATGGATGGCCAGGGGTTCCCAGTGGGGTGACCGGCAGTGGCCAGGACAGGGCTGCAGCCTGGCATAGGGGCGGAAAGGGGAGAGGAGAGAAGTGAGAGGAGGAAGGAAGAAAGCAGACGGTGAAGGGGAAAAGGAACTTGCATAGACCACACAGCCAGCGTCTGCACAGGCCCTCAAACACCGTTTACATGACGCTAACCTAGTCTTGCTCCTACCTCCCTTGCCACAAAGTGACCACGAGCCCCTGGCCCTAGAGAGCAGTTTAGATAAACCAGTTCTGAGCGGATCTACCTCATCGTTCCGGCCTTGAGGACTGGCTCTGTAGTGGGCCAGTCAGCCCGCATCAAGGCCAAGGACTTTTGCTGAAATTCTGGGCAGACACCTCACTCCTGTCCCAGGAGGTGCGGCTGGAACTGTGCAGCTCTTTTGCCACCATGAGGGAAGTCACGCCCCAGTCAAAACTAACACCAGGATACAAAAGAGTAGAGAAACGAGAAAATAATTGGGCAGCTGGCGACACTATTAAACTGCTGAGTCAAGCAAGCCAGAGGCTGACTTACTGCCAGGCACCCAGTGAAACAGGCTGACAGATCCCAGTGGTTTTATCTGCTTTGAGCTGAGTTCTTCTATTGCATTTACGCAAGGGCAGCAAAAAAGCCGAGGGAGATGAAGACCATCCTCTCCCTGAGCATCTTTCTGTTCTGGCCAATGTCAAAGGCAGGCCCGATGGCTAAAGGCATATTTATTAGCCAGGGTTCTCCAGAGAAAAAGAACCAGTAGGGTGTGTGTGTGTGTGTGTGTGTGTGTGTGTGTGTGTGTGTGTGTGTGTGTGTGTTTAAGGAATCATTCACATGGTTATAAAAGTTGGCAAGTCCAAAACGTGCAGGACCAGCTGACTGGAGCAGCAGGCTAGAGACCCGGAGACAAGCCAGTTCAAGCCCAGGTTCAGGTCCAGAGGCATCTGCTGAGAACTCCCTTACTTGAGGCAGGTCAGTCTTGTTTCATTAGGGCCTTCAACTGATTAAATGGGACCAACCCACCGAACGGAGAGCAATCTACTTCGGTTCAAATTTACCTAGTTAAGGTATTTACCCAAAGGACACAGAATCATTAATTCAAAAGGGCACCTGCACCCCTACGTTTGTAGTAGCACTATTTACAATCGCTAAGCTATGGAAACAACCCAAATGCCCAAAAATAGATGACTGGATCAAGAAGATGTGGTACATACACACCATGGAATATTACTCAGCATTCAAAAAAGATAAACTCCTGCAATTTGCAGCAACATGGATGGCGCTGGAAGGGATCATGCTCAGTGAAATAAGCCAGAAAGAAAAAGAAAAATCCCAGATGTTCTCACTCATAGCAGGAATTTAGAAAACCTAAATAGGGGACCAGGAAAAAGACATAATAAAGAAAAAATCAAAATCAACAAGCAACAAGCAACTATAAACCAGAGACACACTATGGGGCGTGGGGCGGGGCTGGAGAGATTACGGTCAGAATAAGGGGGGTGGGAATTGTACGGGGAATATAACCAAGATGAAAATGCACACATTGTGCAAAAATGAAAAATGATGTAAAAAGTATATAAAATAAAATTTAAAAAAAAATTTGACCTAGTTAAATGCTAACATTATCCCAAAAAAACCTTCACAGAAATATCCAGAATGGCATCTGACCACTAACCCGGACACGGTGGTCCAGTCAAACTGACATACAAAGCAAACCTTCCTCGGATCTTCAGATGTATTTGGACAAGAGGAGCAGAGCCCCAGAGCCCCAGAGTCTGAGGTCACATGGCAACGGAATTGTCCATCCTGACACCCAGGACGGTGCTCCCTGGGGGGTCCCCTCATTCTGGACACAGCCCCTGGGAACCGAGGGACCTGATGAGAGCAGGCGCACTGGCCGGCCAGTTACATCCCCAGCCTCACGCCCGAGTAGCTGGTCCATGAGAAGAAACACTGGCTGACATGTAATTTGCATGTCACTTACAGGCCTTTCTCTAAGTCCAGAAGGTGCCACAGTTCTTCAGATCGACCCTTCCCCTTGGACCTCTTCACTTCAGCTGCGGCGTTTGGAAGGAACTCAGGGAGACTGTGTCCGCGGGGCCTGCCCGTCCTCTCTCCCTTGCGTGTCTCCTGACGCCCGCCCTGGGGCCACGGGCCCAGGAAGTCTGCCTCGGGCCTGATCCCAGTTTTCCACTGAGCGTAAAAGCACATTGCCCGTGAGGGAGGCTCTGCAGGTGGTGAGTGAATGGACATTTTTTATTTTAATAGTCATGTATTCATTTTTCTGCTGTTTGGAATTTATGGCTAGGGGTGCTGGCTTCCCATTTATAGCGGTGATATAAAGTTTCCCTTTAAACTAAATTTAAGTTTTTAAAAAACGAGTCCGTGGAAATAAAAATAGTAAGTAAATAACAAAAGAGGCGGGGTGTCGACGTGGCCAAACCAGGAACGAGATGACTGAGATTCTAGAAACACTGAGTGAAGGGAAGCGTCTCCTGCCGCCGCGTCAACCTGACACCACGTGGCTTCGGTGGACGTGAAGGCCAAGGGGACCTGAGCTGGGTGGCGGGAAGACACGTTCACCCCACCCCACCGCCTGTGTCTGTCTCCGAGACACCCAGCCCAGCACTGCAGCTCCTCCCAGAATCCCACGGGCCCAGCAGTGATGCTCAGAACCCAGAATCTTCCAAAGGAACATGGCCTGCGTCCAGGGAGACCTCCCAGACAGGAAGTCACGTGCTCCCAGCTAGACCACCCACTAACGTGGAAATCAGCCCTTTCTCCATACATAGACGCCTGCAAGGTAATTAATATCCCAGCCATTTAGCTCGGCTGTTATACCCTCACCGTTAATAAGCTAGCTAAGAGCTCCGCTTGAAATTAATAACTTGCAAATGACCCAAGAGCCCTGGTTTCATACCTTCTTTTTTTAAAACAACAAAAAGCCCCACAGAATTTAAATAGAAAAGCAATTTTCATTTATGAGCCAGTATCATTATTCATAACTGGAGAATTGTACAGAGTAAAAAGCCTTTTCCACTTAATTAGTATCGTGAACATCATAGAAAAGGGGGGCCATAGCTAGCACGAGGGGGGGAGGGGCAGGGAGTGTACCCCGGAAGGGAAAGTGCCTCCCGCGCAGCCACAGGTCTGCAGGAGGAGGGAGCCCTGTGTCTGGGCCTGTGTTGCCGCTAGAGAAGCGGTGCTGGCGGTCACGTCGGGCGGGGACTGAGGCGGGCAAGGGGCACGTATGTCACCCCCATGTCTGCACGACACAAGCGTGAGTCTAATCTTGAGCTGCGAGGGAAGATGGGAGAGCACAGAGCAGCGACCGGGGAAGCAGAGGGGAGAAGAGGGTTTCCAGGACAGGAGGGAGCATTGAGGCAGGAGGGGGGCGAGGAGAGGCCTGGCTGTGCCCCTGCCACGCGGGGCCCTGTGGCTCCCTGCCCTCCAGACTCCTCCTCCGCGCCGGCCACCCGGCACGTGACCTCGCATGTGGAGCCTCACAAAATAACTCTTAATTTTGTGCAGGTGAGAGGCCAGGCTCGCGGACGTAGCGGGACTCGCCTGGGGTCACCCCATCAGTGAGCGGCAGGGCTGCCGGGCCCCCGCAGGCCCTCTGATTGCACCCCAGGCTGAGCCGCGGGGCCACCAGCCCCTCCTGTGTGCACAGCTGTCTCCTGGGGCTCGCGGTCTCCCCGCCTCTCCTTTCAACATCCTGGCATCCCGCAAGAGTAGCCCTCGTCCTCACGCTTCCCAGAGCTGGAAACTGAGGCTCAGACGAGTGGAGGGTCAGTCCCGATCAGGGCCTGGCGGGGCCTTGCACCCAGGCCTCAGACTCCACCCGGCGCTGGCCTCACGCTGTGGCATGAACCCCGGGCCGGTGGATGGTTCCACCCAGTCACACTGAGTGCAGCTGAGCTCCCCATGGGGTCCTCCCCAGGGCAGGAGGAAGGAAGACCCCTTTTCTTGGAATCTAGAACAACCCACGTTTTCGGTGGAAATTGCCTCCTGATCTAAATAATAAAGCTACACTTTAAAATCCCTTCTGAACCCCAGTTTCCCCCATTCAGAACCTGGGCTTGCTTCCCCCACCTGCCTCTGAGGTCAGAATCAGCTGTGAAACGCTGTAAAAAGCCTTGAAACTGCAGAGGGCGCTGCCGAGCCAAGGAAGCTCTTCTGGGCCCAGGGCAACCTTAGAGGGCACCGCCAATGCAACAGCCCCCTCACATCACCTCCTGGCAGAGGGGGGGCCAGATGGTCATTGCTCTCTCCAGAGAGGTAAACTGAGGCCTGGCAAGGTAAATGACTCACTCAGGGACACGTGACTGATTAGCAAGGATCTGGGGCTAGACATCAAAACCCAGAAGGGCTGGGGTGAGCCAGGCCAACTGGGGTTAAGTGTCTTGTATACACGCCCCCTCTCCGCCCCGCCACCCCTGGCGGAATTAAGAATGCACGAGGCGAGGGGGGCTGGCTAGACAATTACCCTGTCGCTGGCTCGCACTCCTAATTTCTCCCTCCTTGTCCTTGGATACAATTGGGAATCTCTTTTATTACTCCCCTTCTCCAACTGGCACGGTTTCCACGCCTCCCCACGTGACTTCCCTTCTCCCCAGATTTCTCAGTCACAGCCCTCAGTCCACCGAAGCCTGACAAATCCTTTCTGCAAACGTGTATGTCTCAGGCTCAGAATAACCTTCCAAAATCAAACAAAAACCTTATAAAGCGATTCCCCTGAAAGGGTCTGTTCGCAGCAGCACCTCCAGAGTCTGCTTTCTCCCTAAATCACAAACACAGCTCGGACCAAAGCCACGACAGGGGCAGCCCTTGACTCCAAAGAGCCCAGGCCAAACCCGAATAGTAGACTCCCCCCTGGGATGTGTTGGGGTCAAGAAAGGAAGACCTCTCTGCTCTCTTGTGCAGACAGAGCAACCATCTTATGGTCATTGTCAATGTAAATAATCACCACCTGTTTTATGCCAGCCCTGCTCTGAGCACCTTGCATTTATTAGCTCATTCAGTCCTCACGCCAACTCTAAGGGACAGGCATTACTGGCAAGGCAATGCCAGTAATGTGGAGACACTTGAAAAGACTGAGACCATCTGACAACCCAAGACCTGCATCCTCTCATGACAACGATGATTAGGGCAGGAAGATGGCTGCCTCTGTAGGTGCAACATGCACACCCCTGTTTGCCACAGTCCCCACCACTCTCTATTGCCTACATTCTAGCTCATTGAAGTGACTTGCTCCACCCCTGAGTTTTCAACCCCTGCACCAAGCTGCCTCTCCCCTTGGACTTCTACCTTCTTCTGCTTCTTCAGGAATCAGGATCTGGTACCTACATAAATCTCCACCATCACCCTTCTTTCAGCTCGACTCCTCCAGGAAGCCTTCCTTGTTTCATCATCAACTCTTCAATGCCTGAGCTGAGTCACCTGGTCCTAACCCACCTGTAACATGAGAGACTGGGGCCCAGAGAGCCATGAAACCTTCTTGCCCCCTTGCTCGGTCATCAAGACCTACAGGTCCCCACACCCATTCCTATCCTGGGCAGTAGGACTGGTGTTGATCTTGTGCCCATTTTATCGAGGAAATAACTGAGATAAGATGCTGGGTCTCCCGACAAGGTCTTGGGACCACAGCCAGGCTGTTTCCTGACTCTTCCTTTGATTATTGAGCTCTGGGTCCACTGTCCCCACTGACATTCCCCCCACCCCGCAATATTCAGTGCCTCCATTCTGCCTTCTGCAGTTCACACCGGCCCAGCAGCTCTCCTTCCCGGCGGGGCCGAGGCAGGGCCTGGTGCTGTCCCTCATTTCCCAGCCGAGTAAGGATCATCACAGAGAAGCTAACAACCCACGGTCAGCGCCTGAGCCAGACCCCTGTGTTATCTGTTCCCCGCCCCCCTGCAATGCCCTCCACGGAAGGCATAAAGGGGCTCTGAGATGCCCCAGGACCATTTCCTTGGCGGAGACCCCGCTCTGGGTCCCTGAGCATCTGGGAGACAGCCCCTTTCCTGGGTGGGCAGTGGATTCTGGGACCACCCAGTCATTTTCTCAGTCTTTGACATAGAGGTCCTGACAGATCCCTGAGATGCCCTTCCCCTGTCTCCCCAGCACCCCGCCTTCCTCAGGGCACCCCAGGGCTGCCCGTACAGCAGGGCAGGTTGCACCTGCTCCACACTGAGGTCCTAATTGTCACTCCCCAAGCATCGCGTGTGTCTCCCCTGGGGCAGCTGCCACTGCAGGGAGTGCTGCAGAGCGGGGAGCCTCTCCCACCCCTCCACCGTGCCCCCAACCCCAGGCCCCTGACTCACCCGAGCTGCTGGGGATGGACCTCGGGGACTGCAGAAAAGGTCCCCGTGCAGGGGAGATCCTGCTTGGCTGTAATTAAACTCCACCACTGTGCAGGCTGCAGACAAAAGGGAACCCATAATGGGATTAGAATTGTCATAAATTAAAATCATAAATTCAATAAACGCTTTATCGGCCTCCCTCTGGAAGTGGCTGGCCCAGAGCGACTGGCTTTGATAGGCGTAAAGGAAGGGCTCTGGGAAGACCGGTGGGGGCAGCCGGGCAGGCCGCATAGCAGGGGGGGCTCGGGTCCAGCTGCCAACCCAAGCCGATGGGGCCGATGGGTCAGGGGGCTCTTCTCTAGATAACGCTCCCTCCAAGGCAGACTCGCAATGAGAGGGCCCTAGTGCCAGCAGTGGCTCCCCATCACCCCTAGCTTAGCTCTTCACCAACTTTCTGCCTTAGAGTTGCTGAAACATCCTCCTGCCACCCACACATGGCCACCCATGAAGGAGCTTTGGCCCCAAACGTGCAGCGTGGTAGGACATAGTTGGACGTGCAAAGTTCTGAGTTTGAACATTGCAATGAGGGAAATAGACCCAGCAGGTAATTTCACGAAGAATCCATTATAATTGCAGAAAGGCCACCCAGGAGAAGTCCAGGGGACCCAACCTCGTTGCAGAGGGGGGCAATGAGAGATCTTTGTAAAGAACCTCATCTAATGGCTGGCTGCAGGATAAGCCCAGAGAAGAAGCTGAGGGGAGCATGAAGAGCTTTCAACATCCAGAAGAATGTGTGCAAAGGCCCTGGGGTGAGAGCAGTGGGGGCTTCTAATTTTGTGGAATCTGAAGTTTCTACCATCTGGGTGGGGTATGGGAGCTTTAAAAAGGAATACAAAATTGAAAATAGGCATGAAAAGGAATATTTATTTAGAATGAATTAATCAAGTGTCTAAAGTTTAGAATAAAATGTTTATTTAGATTAAAAAGCACTACAAATTATGCAATTTTATTTTTAAAGATTTATTTATTTTTATACAAGAGCTGGGGTATAGGCCAGAGGGGCGGGAGGGTGAGAGGATTCACCAGAGACAGAGTGGGGAACAGAACAGGCAGACTGACTGAAATACACTGCTGAGGGGAGCAGCGGGTGAGACAGGAGAGGTCTGCCGCGCCATGGGGGAATCTCCCTGTCCAGCCAGGAATTGAACCCGTGCTGCAGAGGCTGTGCACAGCTACACAGCACCACACTCAACCCACTGTGCCACCAGGGAGGCCCAATTATGCAATTTTAAAAGCTCACAAATACCACAAACATCACAAAATCTAAGGAAAATGTGTTTTTATTAACTCTATAATATTTTCTTCTTATATTTTTTAAAGATTTATTTATTTATGCATACAAGAGCTGGGATGCAGGCCAGAGGTGTGGGGGAATGAGAGGCTTCACCAGAGACAGAGTGGGGAGCAGAACAGGTGGATCTACTGAAATCCACTGCTGAGGGGAGCAGCAGGGAGACAGGAAAGGTCTGCTGCGCCATGTGGGTCACCTCCCTGGCCGGGGATTGAACTCATGCTGCAGTGGCTGGCGATAGCTTCATAGTGCTGAGACAACCTCTGGCGCCATCAGGGTGGCCCTCTGCTTACATTTTTGATGTGTGATCTTGGATTCCTTCTTCATGTATCAAAATTTTGTAATATTTTTGTAGTGAGAAGACAGAAGGATAACGCTCCCAGCATGCTCGAGGAAAATACATGTCCTTGGACACACACGTCCCCTGAAAACCGCGACATTGGGACAAGACTAGAGACATCCCTATCCTGCCTGGCCATCAAGCACCTCAGCCCAGAAAGTAGAGCAAAAAACTGGCAAAAACACAAACAACTTTCTTTACTAGTAGACAAAGCTCTTGTGGCCTCTCAGGGTCCCTGAGGTCCCCACCCTTCTCCCCCACTTGTTAAGCCCCCACCCCTAGCCCTCTGGGGTCTCCATCCTACCCTCCTGTCTCCTAAGCCAAGCCCGGAGTCATTGCTGGCGCTTATTAAGCCACTAATTAATTGAATTTTTCCCCCTCATTGCATGCTGTTAATTAGTTTCTTGTAGTAACAGAGACTATTATTCTTGGAAGTAATAACTTGGTCCTGGAGGCAGTTTTAATGTTACTTATAATTGCTGGGGGAGGCGGGGTCTTGTGCTCAGGTGGGCAGGGCTAGGGAAGGGAGAGAGAGTCAAGTCTATCTGATTCTCTCATCTGCACAATTATTTTTGGGTTTGTCTTTTTTTTTTTTTAAGATTTTTTTTTTTTAAATAGAGGCATGTTTTATTTCTTTCTTTTTTTGCTTGTTTGTTTTGTTTATACATGCACTGGGTACAGTCAGAAGCGCGGGAGGATGAGAGAATTCACCAGAGCCAGATTGGGAAGCAGAACAGGCAGAAGGACTGAAGTACACTGCAGAGGGGAGCAGCGGGCGGCAGGAGAGGTCTGCGCGCCATGTGGGACCCTCCTCTGGTGGCCGGGGAGCAGCCGGGGATCGAACCGGCGCCGCAGAGGCTGCGGGCAGCTTCGCAACCCAGCGCTCAACCGCTGCGCCACCGGGGAGGCCCTTGGGTTTGTCTTAATATTGTTCTGCCAATTCCAGATTTTCCCCAATAGAAAGCATTGTTATAATATAATAAAAGTACAACAATGTTTTAAGGCAGAGGAGGCCTTAGGAAAATTGTCTAGAAAGACTGTGCCTGGGAGAACGAAGTGACTGTGGGTTCAGGCTGGGGTCGGGGTGGGGGAACAGGGTGGAGGAGGGCCCCGCAGCCTCTGTTCCAGCCTGTCCTTTCTGTTCCCTCCCCAGAATGCACATCAAAACCAGGGTGCGACATCAGGCCTCTGACTCCCAGCCCAGGAATCTAACACTGAGCCACAACCCCAAAGCTGAGTCAAGTTGAGTCACGGAAAGAAAACAGATGAGTCATCCAGGAGCCAGAGGGAATGACGGGTAAGCTGCATCCAGAATTGCCATCTGAAATTAGCTCCTCTTGCCTCAGTTTCCCATAATCTCAGAACTCGTGTTCTAGTAAAAGAAATAAATCATGACTAAATAAACTGAAAATAAACCAACGGAGAAAATGGCAAGGGCAAAGAAACACGGTGCCCATCAGACTGGCAGGGCTTCCTGAGAAGACATTTAAGCTGAGGTGAGAAGGAAGAGGAGAAAACCAGGGGAACGAACAGCGTGTTCTGGGGAACAGGCCTGTGTTTGCTTGTGAGACAGGGCCCGGAGCCCTTCCCCCAGCTAGACCCCGCTTTGTCCTCAGAGCCGGCAAGAGGCTATCACTCACACCAATAAAAGCACCCGTTAACCTTGAGTGAGACCTCAATTAGCCACAGGTCTTAACTCCATCATTAACCCGGGTGTGGAAGGGGAGGGTGGCAGGGAACTGCATCTGATTTCCAGAATGACCTATGATGTTAAAAAGTAGCCAAGCAGAGGCTGAAACTCCTGACTATGCAGCAGGAATTCATTTTGCTCTTCCTCACTGTAAGGGCGGGACTGGACACGGTGCAGGTTTTCTGATCCAGCAGACCGGGTAAAGGAGGAATCAGAGTCCTTAGTGGCTTTTTGCAGGTCTTTTTGTTGGGATTACCCGGTACACAGCAGGCAGGGGTGCTGGGGGGCCGGGAGGCTGGCAGGCCTCCCAGCCCCCAGCAAATCCTCACTCTATCTGGGCTCTCTGGTGATCTCTGCTTCTGCTTCTTTTCTTCTCTCTTGGCTTCTCTTCGGCTTCTGCTGGCGTCCCCGTGACGCCGCCCTTAAAAGCCCAGTCTTAGCCCAGGTGAATCCCATCTACCTATGCCCACACCTTACTCTAGGTGCTGCCATCAGGCATGCATTCAGGACCGCAAGGATCCATCATCAGTCCTGATGGCGGGAGGGCAGAAAAGCCTGACATTTTTCCTTACCCTACACTCACTTTCCCTGAACAAGCCAGGCAGCTGCTTCCCATAGGGAGGGCCATCCTCTGTGGCCCCAGAGCCCCCCCATCCTTGGCAGCTGCTCCAGGGGACACTTGGTCAGAGCCTTTAGGGGCACTGTTGTCTGGTAAAAGCTAACAACCAATTCTTCGGGGGGAAACTCTCACGGGCAGTGTGAGGTAAGGACACAGTCAGGCTTTTACACCGCTGGCCTCTGTGGCTGTCACCCGCGGCCTTGAACGCAGGAGGCTCCTGGGCCAGGCGTGGGCGCGGGGCATGCATGCTGAGGGGGGACACCTGGAGTGCGGTGTGGGCATGCGCAGGTGGGCACACCTGAGCCTGGAGGCTGAGGCGCCAAGGGCGGCATCCCTCGGGCGGGAGAACAGCTACGGTGAAGCAGCGACGAGAAGACAAGCAACAGCTACGACAGGAAGAGGAGGCGATCATGAGAGAAAGAGTCAAGATTCACGCAGGAAGGGGGCCTCTGAGCCCCCGGCCTCCCTGCTTTGCCCACCTGCGGACTTGCCCCACAGCAACTGGTGTAGAAAAAACATTAAAGCCTGAAAAAGCCACCGAGGGCTCCAGGACTCTCCTTGGTGCATCTGCCCGAATAGACAGAGCACCCGCCCTGTGCCCGCCGGCACTACAGACAGCATCTGCCAACCTCCGAGGTGTCCGTACACCCACCCTGGCCAATTTTGGACTCCTACCCGCTCCGGCATCGCCCAAGGCGGAGTCGGGAAGACAGCCCAGCCGCGCCACAGCAGCTTCAGGTGAGTTTCCTCTTGTGCCTGGTGAAGGTTAAATGAGAGCAGAGGTGCACCCTCATCCAGGGAGGGTGGTGCTGACTCAGTGGGGGTTTCCTTCTCCAGCCCCGAGAAAGCACGGTGTCCTGGCGCGGGCTGGAAGTGTGGCCGGAGCACCCTGGGTGGAAGACCTTGTTGCAGCGTCTGGGCAAAGATGGGCAGGTGGGGGAGGGGTGGGCCAGGACAGAGAACGGAGGGAAGACTTCCAGCCCCCCTCCTCCGGCCGGTGCCCAGAACTGAGTGCCGCCTACTGGGAGCAGCAGCGGCGGGAGGGGACACGTTGCTCTGCCCGTGTTGCGCAGGACAACGTCCAGCCTTGACTGGTTGGCCCTGAATGCCCAGCCCTGTGCCCTGCAGGAAACAGCAGATGTCCAGTAAATATTTGCCCAGTGAGCGAATGAGTGAATGAGGGTCCTCTCCCGAGGGCGGGGGTCGCCTCCCCCCTTCTCATTCCACACACGTGCACAGAGGCAGCCTGGGGGGCGGGCGGGGCTCCGCGGTTGGGGCAGTGTCTGGCCTGCAGGCGGGTGTTTAGTGCTGGGTGTGAGCAGGGTCGAGACAGTCCATGATTCATTGCAGCAAATGCCCGGGAAATAAATGTCACATGGCCTGGCCCTTTCCACCTCAGCCTCTAATATCCTTTTCTCGAGGAGAGGCCTTATCACTCAGTGCCTGCGGTGACAGCTAACGAGTAAATCAGTGGCCTGGAGGTTGCTCCCTGGGGAAATTGGATGTGGCTTCCGGGGATGACCACTCTGCCAGGGTTGTGTGGGAGGAGGGGGTGGCACTGGGTCAGGAGTGGGGGCAGGGGTGGGGTATGGAGAAAAACTCCTTGTGCATCTTCCTGCTTCCCAAGAAGCACACCTGATGGGGGACCCCACCCCCAGGCTGCCCCCTACCTTCCTGAGACAGAACCAGCTCACTGGTAAAACAGACATGGCCACAGTTCAAAGGGAGCTCAAGAGGGTTCTCTGGGCTTTCCAGAGCCTGCCCTCCACCCCAGCCTCAAATCCTGGACCAGAATTCCCCCTCCTGGGCTGGAGGGGGTGGAGCCAAATCCATCCATTAACAATGCGCAGAGGTCACGTCTGCTTTCCCAACATCAACCCCGAATTCTTTACTATTTGCCGACCCACTACGCCCTGGATAAATGTGTCGGGGCAATAGATGAATAAATGAAGGCACGAAGAAAGGATTACAGAATGCAGCAGGCATGGGTGTGCGTTTTTCATCTATTTCCCTGCCGCCTTGTGCTCCTAATCTTCCCGAGGACGCACCACTTTTCATCAAGCGGGAACGTAATTCACTGGGTCACACCAATTTCTAGTCTCTTGCTTCAAGCACTGCTGGGTTTTGCTTTCTTTCCTCCTCCTGTCAAAATGACACTCCCCTGAAGTGCTCTTCCCCCTCCAGATGGTGGGCAGCAGAAGCCAGCCGACCCCTGTGTCCACTGACCTCCCGGCCAGCACGAAGTCTTCTCACGTCCCGGGAGGCCCCCAGGGAGTCGCTTTCGTGGTCAGAATTCCAGATGCCGGCCAGGTAAGGAGACACCCTGGGGGCACGCGGGCCTTTCCACGGACTTGAAACTCCGTGGAGGGAAGTTCTGGGGACGAAGGCCCACGGGACCTTGCTGAGAAACGAAGCCCTGAACTTGGAAGGATGAAAGGCCTGATCCGAGTTCTCCCCAAGGTCAGCAGGGTACAGGAGCACCAGCCCCACCACCTGCCACTCTGGCAAACCTTTCTCCTAATTATATCTGAATTATGCAAATCAATACCGATGTCGATATACGATTTCCTCTAACAAGTCAAGAACATGCAAGAAGTGAGGACCTGGGGAGATGGAAGCCCATCTAATTAGGAGTGAGCTTCTCTGTTTTTATCTTGACTGAGGGGATAAATGGTTGCCTGACAACCCCAGAGAAGAGGAGGTGAGGAGAACGAGCAGGGTAGAGGGCACACAGAAGGTGAAGATGGGGTGCGGGCTGGAGCGGGTGGGGAGACGGGAGCCTTGCTGAGAGCATGATGGGTAGAGCGCCCATCACAGAGCAAAGGTGATCTTTCTACTTAGCCATTTAAAATGTCCCAAAGGTAGAAGCGGGGAGAGCAAGCACCATCTCTAGCCCTGCAGCATACTAAGAAGGGAAGGGGAGGGAGAGGAGGGAAGTTCTAGCTGCCACACGTTGAACCTTTGCTGTCACCTGCTGCCCTCACCACTCTGAGTTAGGTACCCACGACCCATTTCTAGGAAGGAGGCAGTGGGGCCAGAGAAGCATCCTGCCAAGCTCCAAGGGCTGTCAGTGCAAGACTGGGACACAGACTCTTGTTGTCCCGCATGCCCACTGCCCCACTGAGTGCAACGGGGGTTCACGGGCAGAGCTGGGCAGGCGGAGCTGTCTGTGGGAGAGGAGACAGGATTCCTGTCTTGAAGCCATGGGGCCCTGGGCACAGGGATGCCTCCCTGTAGGCCCCTCCTGCTGAGAGAGAGCACTAGGGTGAAAAGGAAGCTCATCATCACAGGGGCTGGTTTAACACCATTTGGAGTTTATGCCCAATCTCTGTGTTATGGCATCACCCCAGCTAGAGACCAGAACATACCTGATTAGCTCTTCGTGTGTTGGATATTTTCCTCACTGAGTGCCTGGCATGAAGCCCCAAAACAGAGTGGGGAAGTGCCCGCTCGCGAGGCAGTCTCCCACATCCAGGCCCCAGCTCTGCCACTGCTAGGTGTCTGGCTTAGGACAAGTTTCTCCCCAACCCTGGGTTTTTCCATCTCCAAGATGGGACCACGGCCATGCTTGATACACAGCAGGAGCTTGATAAATATTAGCTATTGTGATTCTCAGAGCAGGGAAGCAGGCCTCAAGATGAATAAGACACCATATTTGCCTCCTAGTATAAGGAGAATAAGGAGAAGGGGGAGGAACAGAATCTTGGTGAGTCACTTATGGAGGTGAGTGAAAAGACTATGGAAGAACAAGAAGTAGTATTTAGTCTTGCCTAGCTCAGTACAGTGGGGAGGCTGGGGCAATCAGGGAAGGCTTCCAGGAGGTGATGACACAGGGCTGAATCATGACTAAGTAGTGCTTGCCAGGTGGACAAGAGAAGCAATGGTTTTTCAGGCAGAGGGCTCAGCCTATGCAAAGGCCTGGAGACACGCAGGATGTCTTCAGCAGTCAGCTGTAGGAGCTAAAGCTGGAAAGCAGGCAGGGTCTTGTCTTTCCAGAAGCTTGGAAGGCTGGATAAGAGGTTAGAATTTCATCCCAGAAATGCCAGAGAAAGGGACAAGATGAGCCTCGCGCTGTGGAAAGGTTGCCCTGATGTTCAGTGGTGGCTGGAGCAAAAAGGTGGAAGGATAAGGCAGGAGGTGGAATCCTGGAACCCGAACCCCAAGTTCCTAGCTCCCAGCCAGGCGCCTTTGTGGGAGCTGCAGTGGGAGCCAGAGCTCAGCGGGACCAGAGACATTATTAATCGCTCCACGCCGCCGCAGGCCATGGTCCATTTGCTGCTTTTCTTGGTCTGTTTTGAAACTGTGAAATGAGCCCCAGTCTTCAAGGCGGCCGTAATAACCATCCTGATTCTGACATTTAAATTACAGATGGCATTTTCAATTAAACAGGCGCTCTCAGCAGGTTTAATTTAGCTATCAGTTCTGGTCTGTTCTTTAAGTGCTTTGGAAAAAAAAAAAAAAGGCCAGCAGTGAATTCAGGGAATTCTAGGTCTCCTTCCCGAAGAGAGGGCCTCCAAGACGTGAACCAACTCTTGTCTTCTTGCTCCCAAGAGGACGCACCCACACAGTGAGTGCCTCCTGCCCATCACCATTGAACCCTGCTAGATTCACCCCTGCACACACAGTGGCACCCACCAGGCCACACAAACACAGGCCTGGCCTCCCAGCCACAAACCCAGTGGCCTTGGAGTTATCATTGCCACAAGGGCCCAGGGTCTGCGCTTCTGCCACCAGATCGGAGAAAGAGTAAGAGATTCTGGAGTCAAACTTGAACTGAGGTCCATGCTCTAACTGACTCCAGGTGTGTGATCTGAGGCAACTTCCATCACTTTGCTGAGTCTCAGTTTTCTCCGCTGTAAAATGAGGATAAAAACGAGACGGTGAGATAAAGAAATATTAAAGGGTGCAATTCCATTGCTGGCTGATGCAAATGCCCAGCAATCCTTCTGCTGTACCTTCCTTCCCTGAATCTGTGTGCCGCCCCCCTCCCCCCCATCACCTGAAGCTCTCCCATTTAGAATGTCTATTCTCTGGTTTTGGGGGGTTGGTTTAGGGGCGGGAGGGAGGGGCGGTGGCGCTGTCCGCGGTGCTGAACCAACCTACTGCTTGGTATTGGTTTCAAATGCGTTACCTCCCAGCTGGTCAGCACCCATCCAGGGTGACCCGGATGGAAAAGGTGCTAATTTCCTCCTATTTAGCCTCTGCAAATTTCAAAGTGACTGAAACCCAGAGGGGTAGGGGGAAACACCGAAAGGACTATCACGACGAGTCCCTGACTTCCATCCCACATTGACAAAAATCCCAAGCAGCATCCAAGCTAAGGCCCAGCTACTGGGCGCCAGCAGGTTGTGTCTGAGGTTGTGGTCATTCCTGCTCTCCTTTTGGCCTCTGGGCAGGGTGAAAACAAGCTGCCTTTTCTGCCCACGGTGTGGCTGGCTGCAGTCTTTCAGACGGGAGCTGACTCCCATCAGCTTTGGAGATACTGCAAGTGGCCAGTCAGCATATATCTGCATGCACTGCCTGTCTCCTCATCCCCAGAGCAAGTTCTTATTTGGTGGAATTAAGGCTCAGGGAAGGAGAAGGCAGAGGTTACAACCCTTACTTTACAGTCCAGCAAGCAAAGGCCCAGAGGAAACCAGAAATCCATCCAGTGTTAGGTCAGCTCTAGCGCTCCAGTCTGCTCCATGGCCAGCAGGCTGGGTGAGTGACCTCCCAAAGATTTCAGAAATTAGGGGGTGGGAGGGAGGGCATGAGGTGACAGGCCAGAATCTGGCTTAAACAGTGTCTCCAAGGCTGTGTATTCGGCGTATGGTTAGAACCCCAAAAGTTTTACAACAGAGCAAACTCTGCCTCTGGATCCTTATTTGCAGAAGGATCACAAAGCACTTCCCTAGATGTTTACCCCAGTGGCTGCTGCCCAGGTGTAAGCGTCATTGTCTCATTTCACTAGGGAGGAACCTGAGGTTCAGAGAAGTGATTTGCCCAAGGTCACCCTGAGAGAAAGCACCAATATTGGACTTGAACTCTGGACTTGGGGAGTCCCATTCTCCTTGTGCTCATGCCCCAGGCCACCTCATTCAGGAGGGAAGGGGAGCTGGCAGAAGGTGGGGAAGGCCACTGTCCTCTCAGGGATAAAATATGGGACCTGAAACTGAGGCTACAGGTGTTCTGGCCAGATTCCAGAAGAAAGATCACTGTGACCCACACCCCACCCCATACACACTCACGTCTCTACACCCCTGCAATGGATGCTTTCAAGACTGGGCACCCCAGCCCAAGGCAACCCATTACTTTCACCCGCTCACTGTTCTTTCCACTATTTCTAATCTGAGTCTTGGTCCTCTCTCCCCTGAGTTACAGGCTTTAGGGACATCCGTGACTACAGGCCCCCCACCTCTCTCCTAGGTGCTGGATCCCATAGGGGATTTGATCTCCCTGTACATGTCAAAACCAGATCAGCACCAAAACCTTTAGTGAGCACCTGGTGTGTATCCATTGCTTTTACAAGAACAAACTTAACCCCATGGGATAAGCGTTATTACATCCGTTTAAGGAAAAAAAAAGTTTACCAAGATTCAGAGAGGAAAAATGACTTGCCTGAGGCCACCTAGGTTGCTAGTGGTAGAAATCAGATTTGAGCGTGGGTGCTGCCCGTCCTCTCCCCAGCCACGCCTGCTCCGCACCCTTCTGCTCCAGCTGGAGGCTGAGGTGGGGGCAGGCAGAGAAGACAGGGACTCTGGCAAGTCTTCCCAGAGCCAGAGAACATCTGAATTTCCCCAGACCCAGTCTCTGTTCTGCCACAGGTTCCTCACCCCCGCCCCTCCCCACTCCCGGGGTCTAAGCTCTGCAGATGCTTCCTCCTTGGGGAGACTGGGAAGCGCACTTTGGGCCCTCAGACAGGGCTGCTGGGGGCTGCTGGGGTCTCAGGAGCTGAGACAGAGGGCAGTGGGGAAGGCAGACAGGAAGCAAAGTGCAGGAGCACCAGAAGCTAAAGGAGTGGAGTTCACCCTCAGGAGCGGCCCGATCATTCCCTCCCCGGCGCAGGCTCCATCCAGAACTGGAGCAGTACAGGGTAGGGAGGGGCACCTTGAGCCAAAACCTCTCAGACAGTAAGAGCCCAGCTCAGAGGTGGGGTCTCCTCCTCCCTTGCTCCCAAGGGAGTAGCTGTTCAATCAATAAGGAAAGTGGGTCACGACCTCTCGGGCTGCGGCTGGGGGAGCCATAATAGAAAAAGGCAACTGCACTATTATAACAAGACTTTATATGGGGGGTGTGTGTGTGAAAATAGATACCCGGTGTCTTCATAGTCCAGGCAAAGGTAATCAAGTTAGCGAAATTGTCTCAGCCATGAGGATAGTTCCTACTTGGCGGCAGATCAGATGGGGTGGGGTGTGGGTGTGAGAAGCTGAGCAACTCTAGGCTGTCAGCACAAAGCCCCAGTCACACACACCCCCAGGGCCTCTCCCCTCTCCCTGGCCAGGCCTCCAGCCCCATGGAAACAGCCTCTGGACCAGAAGCCCCCACTTCCCCAACGAGTCCCTCCACCCCAGCTCATTAGCCTGAAAAACCTGCTCAAATCCAGGGGGAGCTAAAATAGCTCCCCCTCAGGCTAGTGTTTTCCTCTCGGCCCCACATCATTAGTGGAAACGCAGCCTCTGCAGCTCCCGGGCTGTGTGGGGTGAGGCTCATGCCCCTTCTTTGGGGACACTTGGCCAGGCAGAGCCTCCAAGGCAGGGATCTGGGTGAGGTTTGGGCTGAGGGAGCAGATGGAGTAGGAGACCTTGAGGGGGGCTTGGGGAATCCAGGCGGGCCCCTCACACCCCACCCAGGAGGATGCTGTGTCCCCTTCAGTGAAAAATCAGAAGCAATCCCTGTCCTCAGAGCTGCAGCTGGCTGAGCGCCTGCCCCCGAGCAATGCCCACCCATCTGCGGGGGCCGTGAGGCTGGGACTGATGTTATATTTCATCACAGCTCGCAGTCCCCCAGCTAGTGCCACGGCGTCCGCCACCCCCTCAGCGCAGCCTCAGCCTCGCAGGCCTCATTGGGTGGCTCCACCCAGGCCTGCCCGCAGGGGGCCTTCCTCTGGGCATAGTAACAGACTGGGAGGGGAGTCTGTGGCCCTGCTGGACTCCATGCTGGAAGAGGCAGGACTGGGGGTGCCCAGTGAGTGGAGGTGACTGACTGAGATGAAGCCACCCAGAGCCGAGGGTGCTCCGGATCCAGCTCTGCCTGAGAGGAATCTCTCCCGGCCTTTCTGTGGCGTGAAGCCCCAAATTTGTTTTTTAATTGGACCACACTGAATTGCAGCCCTGTCATTTGCTGCTGACAGAGCAGCAACCATACAAGGATTTTAGTGAGCCCCATTTTTTGGCATCAGGAAACTGAAGCCCAGAGAGGTTGAGCTACTTGGCCCAGGTCACACAGCTACGGATAGGCAGAACTAGTGCCCCGGAGCAAAAGCCTCCCAACCCCAAATTGTACCCCCACAGCAGGTGGGGCAGAGGGAAAAGGTGGAGACTCTGAGGCCATTTTCATCACGACCGAGGACCAGGGGCAAATAGGTAGCAGGTTGCCACGGTTACCTGTTTGCTGTGTGTCCTCAGGCAAGCAAACTCATCTCTCTGAGCCTCCAGCAGGGAACAACAATGTCTCACCCCTGCAGTGTGTAGGTGGACTCTAGGACAGGTGGGAGGCTTCCTCTTGGCCCCCAACCCAAGGACTGTGAGCAGGGGTGTCCCCAGCCAGATGAGAGGCCCCAGTGGCAGTTAGACACCCCCCCCCAACACACGCACTCCACCTGGTTTTAAATGTCTCTCAAAGACCAAATTCAATTTTGTATAACTCCGCCAGCACTGCAGTGCAGAATTCATCGGACGAGGAGCCTGCTTTGGGGGAATAATTCATTTTTCTGGTGTCGGAGAGGAGAGTAATTGATCCAGGGGGCTGACGCCTCCCTCCCTCGCTCTCTCCCTCCCTGGGACCATCTAATTCCAAATGCAGCCGAGACTGTTAGGTCAAAGTCACAGCAATAACGAGGAGGGGGGGCTTCTGCTTTAATATATTGGATTATTCCACTCGGTGATGACGAAAAACAAGATTTAATTCCCCAAGAAATGCCAGCAGAGAAAATCACTTCCCTGCCTACTCTCCCGCTTCCTTTTTTTTTTTTTCTTTTTTTCTTTTTCTTTTTTCCAAAGTCATCTTTGCCTTTCTGCAAGTTCGGGGGCCTCTCCACACCCTCCATCCCCAGAGACCTCCCTCCCGCACCTGCCCTCCATCGGGGGACCCCTAATCCTGTCTCAAGAAGATTCAGGACCCTCTGTTCATTTTCCTCATTCATGGGTCCCCAAGGACGGAGGTTTTTATTCATATTCGGATGCCGCGTGGTGGTTAGCACGTTGATCAACTACGACAGTAAGTCCCAAGAATAGACAAGTTGGTCCCACAGGTTTGGCTGGGGGACAGGAAGCGAAGCCCTGGCTGGAAAAGGACAGGAGGTCTTCACAGATCAAGATTCAAGTGGTTTCTTTCAACATTGTTTCTTTAACACTGATGAGCAGAAAAGAAGACCTGGTTTCATTATATACATTGTTTTGTTTAAAGTTGCAGTCTCCAAGATCCAGTCTCCAAGATCCTGTGCTTAAATTGACCTTCCTGCTACTCTCAGATCAAGAGTCCGCTCACTGCCTCCTCCAGGAAGGCTCCCTGGATTAAGGCCCTGGTTAGATGCTTGATCTCTAGGCTCCTAAATGCAAAAGGCAAGAGCATCCCCCTCATATTATCAGCTGCAGTTGCCAGTTCATATTATTAATCTAACAAACTTGTATATAACATTTGATCTTCATAACAATTCCATGAGGTAGGAACAGCCTCATTTTACAAATGAGGAAACTGAGGCACCAAGTGGTTAAGTGACTTGGCCAGGGCCACGCAGGCAGGGAGAGTGAGGTCTGGGGAACTGGGTGAGCTCCCAGAGGACAAGGAAGGACCTCCCTGGACCCTGCCCTCCCCCATCCCAGCACCTACAGGACTGGAATCCCCCCTTGAAAGTCACATCACAGGCGCTAGCCCCCAGGTGTGGCTGAGACGGACCTCAGCTGGAATCCAGCCAAGCTGTGTGACCTTGGACAAGACCACAGTCCTCTGAGCCTCCCTGTTATCACAGTCTCTCACGTGGGGGTGAAAATAGTACCCCCGTGTGCTGGGTGGATTAAATAAAACCACTTAGGAAGGGTGTTTTGAACACATCCAGCACGTAGTGAGTACTCAGTAGGTATAAACTATCACTGACTAAACTGTGGATTTTGGGGGATACTTCAGCCTCAGAAAATAAAACCTGAGCCACCCAAGTAATGAAGCAAGTTCTAAGACGCCAGTGGAAGGATGGGTTTTTTGTTAATAGTAGCAGGAAGATGGGTAAGTTGCCAAGAATTTTGCAAATCACACACAATCTATTTGCTTCTGGGAGTTACCAAGATGTGAGAGGATATGACAGGGGACTTGCTGGACCAGAATTAGCACTTGAAGCGTGTTTCCTTCATTCACCAAGTCTGGGCCGACTGCTGTCACGTCATGAAGCAAAGTGGCCTTGGGGAGAGGGGCACAAGCTTTGGGGTCCCTGGGGCCCCGGCCCACCCCAGCCAGCACTGCAGTTACAACTGTGACCCCCAACATGAGGCCCACCTCGCAGGGCCTTGGCTTCCTCTACTATAATTAGGGGATTGAAATGAAGCCTCCCCCAGAGGGTTGAGGTAGGGAACAGACAAGAAGATATAGACAGGAAGGAGATTAACAGATGTTGCTTCCCGCCGGCCTCCATCAACAGCGGCCTCATCTTAGCAGTTGACCAAGCTTCAGTGTCTCCTCTGTTGCAGAGACCCAGTGGGTGCTAGGAGCTGGGAGGGGGCCTTGGGGGCATTAGCCCCTTGGAGCAGCAAAGCAAAGTTGGCAGATGGGGTTGCAGGCCCTGTTTTTGCAGATGAGGGCACGGGCAAAGCCAGCGCGAGACCCAGATGTTCCTCTGCATCCATGCTCTTCACCCTGGAAAAGTGACCTCCCCAATTTCTGGGAGAGAAAGAGGGAAAGCAGAGTGGGGAGGGTGCCGAGACCCCGCATGCAGGTTCATTTATCAAAGGCAACCCCTAGAATGGACCTGTCACAGAGAGAGCCCTTGACGGAGGAGAGGGCCAGGTGGCCTGGACTGGAGATGGACATGGAGTCCAGAGTTTCAGGAAGCAAATGTCCAGACTGCACAGGGGTCTAGGAGTTCCCAGAGAACCACCTTTGTGTCTTACAGACTTCACGTGTGCGATTCCACGCACTCCACATCCCCCTCGGTGACCTGGCCTCCTCCCGCACCCCGGCAGTTCTACCTTGTGTCTAGCTGAAATCTTTCCTGCTGCATCCCCAGCAGCCCCTGATGGAACAGCGCGGAGCCCGCCACGGCCCTGCCCACCCATCTGCAGAGCTGGTGGCTGCTCCGGCGCAGGGCGGTAATCCTGCTGACAATTAATTGGCTCTTGTTGGAGGAGCATGCATACCATCTCATCTTAATCTTCTTCATTATTCTCCTTGTTCAGCAGAGTCAACACAAGATTAGGTTTAATTTACAGGGGGGGGCGCAATAGGAAAGTCATTACTCACCAGGCGATCAAGATCACCTCGGCCTGGGTGTTGTGTTCACTGCAGGCAGGAGGCCATGAGAAAGGCCTGCGGGGCTCATCGCAGGTGGGGGCCTACTGGGGTGGAGGGCCAGGGTCTAGGCTCCTGGACTTAGCTGGGTCTGGGTTCCTGGAGACAACCAGCTCATTCTAGACTTATAGGAATTAGGTCTGAAAGGACCCAGCCTCTATGTAAGAGCAGCCCCCAAATGAAGCAGAAAGCTCAGATCCTTACCCAGACTCGGCTCCAGGAAATGGAAAGAAATCGGGTTTGGGATTCGAACCCCACTTCTGCGGCCCCTTCCTCTGCCTGGAGGTGGGGACTCCCTTGACAATGCCGACACCTCGTGGTGCTTGGAGGAACTGGCCTTTCCTGCCTGCCTATGTCCTCAGCCATCTGAGGTGCTCAAAACCCAGCTGGAAAAAGTAAATAAATCAGAAAGTTGAAGGAGCAATTTGCTCCACTGGAAAATGCTTAAATAGAGGGCTCCACCATGAAATCTCAAAAAATCATGTTACCTCCCCAGATCCCTTAACCAAAATGGCCCAGAAAGACTTAGCACACCCTCCTCCTGCCTGGAGCAATGGGAGAGAGCCCTGGAGCCCCAAGACCTGATCATCTTCAACTCCAGAGTCCCTGGGTTCTGCTCTGTCCCCTAGTGGGTGCCCTGTGCCAACCTCTGATCCTGTGCCACACTGAACAGCTAGAACATGAGCTGGAAATTCAGCTCAGCTGGGTTGAAGAGCCTCCATCACTCATTCATTGAATGACCCTGAGGAGTGACTCAACTTCTCCGGGCCTTAGCTCTTTCATCTGTAAAGTGGGGGTGTCTGTATCTACCAGAGGGGACTTTGAGCAGAATAAATGAGCCAGTATTCGCACATGTCTGTCACAGCCGCATTAAATCATCATCGTGTTGTCGTCATCCAGATCATCCTGTTACTCTTGAGAAACTTGTTTTCAGCGATTAGACTAAGATGCTGCTGCTGCTGCTGCTAACTGCCCCCAGCTCCTGCTAAACAGGAAATGTTTCTCCTAAAGGAAACCGATATACCTGCTGCCTGTACTGTCTGTACCCTCTAGGGCAGAGCACACAGAAGGTCCTCTCCAGCATTGCCTGCCTACACCTCCAACCTCATATCAAGCCACTTCCCACTTACTCATGAGCTCCAGTCAGGCTGACTGCTTTTCTGATGTGTTTGTCGGTTCATTCCCACCTCAGGACATTTGCACTTGCTGTCCCTGCAGCTCTCTTCCCCCAGAGATCTATGCGGCTGGTTTCTCCTCACATCCAAGTGTCACCTCCTCAGAGAAGTCCTCCGAGATCACTTTGACCAAAGTAGCACTTCAGTCCTCACTCTCTACTTTGTTTACTATAATACAAAGGTCAAATGCCTAGCTGGCTGGGTAGAACTCCAGCTCCACCACTTACTAGCTGCATGGCCTCAGGCAAGTGGTTTAACCTTGCTTTCCTTGTTTTCTCTTCTATAAAAATGGAAGTATTAATAGCTTCACTTTATAAAGTTATTGTGAAATATCATGTTAGTAATTATTTTATTCTTCTAGATAGCTGTTTGTGTTTGTTTCATTAGCTAGACTGTATATTCCAGGAGGGCAGAGTTCTTGTCTGTTTTATCCCTGCCTGGCAGATAGTAGTTGCTCAATAAATATAGATTGATTAGAAAGGCTCTTAGGAGACAGCACAGGGGGTCTGAGTGCCCCTGCAGGGCATGTGTAGGTTTCTCCTTGAAGGAAGCTAATAGCTTTCTCCTGTGGTGGGGGCTCTGCTCCCTGGAGTGCGGGGCGATGATGCCGAGACATTAGAGCACACACTTTAGGGCCAGGTGCACCTGCGTTGAAACTTGAACTTCTCCAGTTTTCATGTGTTACGTGCCAGGAAAGTCTTTCATTCTCCCATGCAGAAGGGAGTAACAATGTCCTCTTCTGTCCCCTCTCCTCTGGGATATGGGGGTGGTCGCACAGGGCCGGCCTGTGCCCTGAAAGCCTGGCGGGCCCACCTCCTCCCACTGCTTCTGCCTTTTGATAACTCTGGAGCAGTTGTCTCACCTTCCTGAGCTAAAAAAGTGGTGCATCCAATTGTCCCCCCCAGCGAGAGGCACCCCATTAGCTGAGCTGAAGTCTTCTCTGTGGGCCCCACACCCTGGGGAGAGACCATAGTGCCTCAGGGCAGAGAATCTGGCCTCTGAGCTTCTGGCTCCTCCTCTGCGAGCCTGCAGTGAGCTGGCATCGGATCCCTGTTCTTGCCAGCTGCCCCACCTCCCTGACTGCTCTGTCTCCCCCCTCATGGCCCCAAAGGTAGAGGTTTCTCTGGGCCCTCTCCTGCCTCATTGCATGCCTGCTCCTGGCCCTCACCAGTGCCCTTGGCTTTGGCTGTTGGCCCCCCTTCAATACCTGACTCTGCAGCGCACAGCCAGGGACCCTCCTGGGCTCCTTTCCTGGGTGGAGCTCAGCACCCTCCATGCCCCCCCCCATATTCCTGCCCTGCCATCCAGTCCTCACAGGTCCTGGCCCTGGGTCCCGGCCTTCATCCCTTCCAACCTCCTCCTGTAGACCCCATGGGGTTTCCATCCCCTCCTAACATCCCCATGTGGCTCTCACAGGCCCATCTTGGCCTCTCACCCCTAAACATGGCCTTCCTGTTACTCCTTCACTTAAACCAGGAAGCTCAGGGCGGGGGGGGGGGGAGTGAGCAACTCATGTGGGTGTGGATGGCCTTACCCATTAGACTGAAATCCCCTACAAGGACCCAAGGGTGCCTGTGGGCAGAGGCTGTGCCTCCACCTTCAGGCTGGGAGTCTCTGAGTTCAGGGCTTGTCTCCCCAGTCAGGGTGAGGGGGGGCTCCAGTGTAGCTACAGTGCCTCTACTCTTAGACTGGAGGCCCCCCAGGACATAGGATTTGTCCCTTCCCAGCATGCCTCATCCATGGCCAGGCACCTGACATCTCCTGGGACTAGGACTGTCTTGCTCACCCTTGTAACTTCAGGGCCAGGTGGGGGTTGGGGGCTTCAGGACTCGTGAATGAACGGATGAAAGAATGAACCAATGAAAGAATGAACCAATGGAGAAGTGCAGGCAGGCCCCAGCTCAGACCCTGGCCTCCCCGTGACCAGCAGGTGGAAAGCATGGAGTTTGACTGGAGGGGAGGGGGTGCTGTTTGGAGACCCATGACCCCCTGGATCAGCAGCTGAGTGTCCTGGGGAGGAACTGGGTTTGAGAACTGGTGGGAAGTCTAGAGTGTGCCTGGCACAGAGTCTGGCACCACATCAGAAGAGCAGTGCCAGGGCCAGCCTCCAGGCAGGGCATGGAAAATGACCAAAGGGACCAGATGTTAATGACACCCATGGAATCCAATAGCAGACCAAGGACAGCGTGACGTGCCTGGGAACTGAAGAGGGACATGAAGCTGACCCTGTCTGTGCTCCCCCCTCCGCCTTCTACCCTCACCCCAAGCACTGGCATCCATGGGGGGGGAGGGTAGGGGGATTCCTGCCCCAGATAAGATGCTGCCCCCCTCACCCATCATCTTGGCTTCAGAAAGGGATGGAGGGATTGGGGAGGGCAGCTCCCACCCCACGCCGGGCCCTGGTCCCTGGGCAGCTAGGGTGTCAGTCAGGCGCCAGGCCTGGCTCCCCACTCCTTGCCCTCACAATCCCAGCCTTTGTGCGCCGGCCCAGGTCTGGCTGGCTCCCACCAGGCCAAGGGCCCCTGGAAACCAGAGCAGCTGGCGCCTCACCAAGTATTTTTCCAGACTGGGCCAGGGGCCGTCAGGAGACAGAGAAGGATGCGTGCGAGGGGCAGGGGCAGGGGAGTTCATTCGTCCGTTTGTTCATTCATTCCTTCCTCGGGCAAATAATATTTATTGAGCGCCCACTTTGTGGCAGGCGCAGTACGAGGTGCAGGGATTTCTGTGGTGGGCCCAGGCCAAGCCCATGCCTTCTCCCATCTCATGTCCTAGGCGCAAACATATGCCAGCAAACCCCCGGCGCGAGGACTGGGCCTGGAGAGGAGAGGGGCGCGTGGGGTGGGGCAGGTGAGGCTGCTACCGCTAAGGCCAGTGTACCCGCCTCGAGGGCGGGCGGCGGGGAAGCTGGAGGTGGGGCCATTCAGGGCTCCACCCACACGCTGCAGTTGGTCACCCGGGCCCCGAACCAGCCCTTCCAGTAGACCGAGTCCTGTCCCGCATGCTCGAAGCGAATGAAGCGGACGCCGGGCCCATAGTCGGTGAAGGTGTGGGAGATCTGGGGGGCGGGGGTGGGGGGCGGGGAGGAGGAAGGGTCAGACTCGGGGCTCTGAGGCCTCCACCCCGCCCCTCTCCCATCGCCCCACCACACCTGCGCGCTGACCCGCGACTAGCCCCCCTCCATTTCTCAGCGCAGCGCCCCGCCTGCCCACCGCTCAACCCGCCAGCCCTGGCCCGCCCCGCGCGGTGGGCGGGGCCTCCACCTGCTCCGCCCCCGGAGCGCAGGCCCGCCCCGGAGCGCAGGCCCCGCCCCGCGAGCTCACCTCCACCCAGCCCGCGTCGTCGTCCTGCGGCACGGCCACCTGCCCGCTGTTGAACTCGGCCAGCACGTCCTCGTGCTCGGACAGCAGCTTCACCGTGAGCTCATACAGGCAGCCCGCGTCGCTGCGACCCGAATACCTGCCCCCAGGGAGGAAGCGCGACCCGGCTGGCCTCAGCCCCGTCTAGCAGGTGAGCAGGCCGGGTCTTCTGGCCTCAGCCCTGCCGAGCAGGTAAGCAGGCCGGGTCTTCCGCTGCTCTCAGGGACGCCTCCGAACCCCGCCCGCCCCGCCACCCGTGTCCTCGCTTCACAGTTAAAGAAACTGAAGCCAGAGAGCCAAATGCAAGCCCAAGGTCTGAGCCCCAGCTCAGCTAGACCCAGAGCTGGAGCCAAAGCCAGCCCGGGACGCGTTTTGTTTGGGCCGCAGATACGTTTAAAACAATAAACTTTGCTCACATTTGAAATTCAGAACAGGAGGCGGATTTCCACCCACTGTAAACCGGTGGCCCGTGTGCAGCCACCGCTCTGGGGGCGCGCCCCGGGCTGGACAGTGGGCTCCAGCCGGCCTCCACCCACCCCCGGCCTGGCCCGGGCCTTGGCCGCTCACCAGTCCTTCACCACGATGGCCGGCTGGGTGGTGTCCAGCAGCTCCTCCCAGTAGCCCTCGGCCTGCAGATCAATGACCTGCGCTTTGCGACACCACCTAGGGGGACCGGCGTCAGGACGGAGTGGGGACCCCCCTCCCCCTCCTCCCCACCCCCTGCTCCTTACTCAAAGGAGGAGGCAAAGCACTTCTTGACAGTCTCGTCGTGGACGAATTCCACCCCGCAGTCTCCAGGCAGCTCCTCCACCCGCCAGCCGTCGCCCCCGTGCTCCACATCACACCAGCCCTCCAAGTCCTCTGCAGGGACAGGACAGGCCCCCCAGGTCACCCAGGCCTGCGGCCCTCGCCCCTGCAGTGGGGGAGGGATGCACGTGGTGCCTTGATGGTGCCAGCGCGGGCAGATCGTGGTGGGACTGAGGGGTGGGCACCTGTTTGTCCCCCTGGGGCCTGGCCTGTGCCAGCTCATGGGGGGCAGGTGGGAAGACCTGGGAAGGAGGCCCCCAGGGCACAGGCAGCTGGGGCGATACCAGTAACAGCTGGTCCTTGAACAGCCGGGGTTTGGGCCGTGCTGGTGCCTCTACAGTCGGATTTTTCCCCTTCCAGTGGCTCAGCCTTCAGGGATGCCAGTTCGTGGAATTTGCAAATGCGGGACCGTGTATATGGAGAGCCAGCTGCGGGTTTTCGACTGGGGCCTGGGGTACAGCAATGCGGGCGCCCCTCACCCCCAAAGCGTTCAAGGATCAGCTGCACAGTGTTTATTGGGGTTACTCTGTGGGGGCACCGTGCCAAGCCCTTTCTCTCATTTAACCCTCAAAGCGGGCCGGCACTGTCAGGGCCCATTTACTGCAGGGGAAGCTGAGCTCGCCCGCAGGCCCCTCACCTTCCCCGCACGGGTTGCGCAGCAGGTTGCGCCGCCGCTTGCTCAGGAAGTAGAACTGCTGCCAGTGGTCGCGCTCGTCCTCCGCGCCGCCCCCGGGCACCAGCCCCTCCTGCTGGCACTTGAGCAGCCACAGCGGGGCGCCGTCCACCAGCTCCTTCCAGCGCAGGCACACCAGGCGGCAGGCGCGCACCAGCTCGGCGGCCGGCAGCTCGGCCAGCACGCGCAGCAGCAGCGGCTCGGGCAGCTCGTCCAGCTGCGCCGGCCCCTCGCCCTCCTGCTCCTCCGGCCCCTGCTCCTCGGCGTCGGCCGGCTCCGCGCACGCCCCCTCCGGCTGCTCCTCCGGGCTCGCCTCCTCCGGCTGGCCCACGCTCTCTAGGGGGGCAGGGGTTGCTGTGACTCCCTCCAGAAGGGTCCCCTCCCCGCCTCGCCGCAGCACCGCGGCGTGTGCAGTAGCCGTGCCCACCCACCCTCGGACAACTCGCAGCTGGAGCTGCAGGTGCTGTGACCCGAGCCTGCGCCCAGAGGAGCCCCGGGAGCCCGAGGCCGCAGGCCAGGCCCTCAGAAGAGGGAGCAGCCTCAGTTTCCCCTGCAGGGCAGTCAACTCCATACCTGAGCAGAGAACAGCAACTGGTATTATTCGTGGCATCCCTAACGGTGAACACCGTCAGTCCTCCCAACCACCTCTGAAATCCCTGCTGCTTTCACCTCCTCCAGGAAGCCCCCCGGAGATCACCCCCTTTACACTCACAGCCAGAGTTCCTGTCTCCATCCAGCTTTGGCTCTAGGGTATGATGGTTTGAAGAATGCCTTTCTCAGGATGAGACTGAGAGCATGAGGGCAGGAACTGGCCCGGGAGGAACTATGTCATCCCCGGTGCCTGGCCTCTGGCACCCTGCCTGGCACACTAAATGTTTACCGGGCACTGAGCAAGTGTTGAGGGCTGTTCTGAGCATTTTCATTGTAGGTGCTGTAAATCCTCACAGCACCCCTGGAGGTTGTTCCTTTTGCCATATCTCTATTTTATGGATGGGAAACTGAGGCACACGGTGGTGAAAAAGCTCAGAATCACACAGCAAATTAGTGGCTGGAGCCTGGAGTTGAACCCAGGCGGTCCAGCGCCAGCACCACCTTCCACCTCCACAGCCTCCATGTCATTGATTGAGGAGGCCTCTTGGGTTTTGATTTTGCAGATGAAAGTGCAGGCTCAGAGATGTGAAAGGACTTCCCAAAGGTCACACGGCCAGTATTAGGGCAGGCTGAGGCTAGTATTAGAACGGCTGGGGGCCCAGCTGTCCCCAGCCAGCCACAGTTGTGTGACTCGGGGAGCCTGGAGGGGCAACTTAAAAGAGACCCCATCTATCAAATAGGCAGGTATCTTCACCCCTTCTTTTCCCATCCCTGGCTCAGTCTCTTCATCTATAAAATGGGGTAATCCATTCAGCCGGTGCTGAGGATGGGCCAGGCCATGGAAACTGTAAGGAGGGAGGGAGAGTCAGGAGCTGCAGGTTGGACTTCTGTTGGACCCCAGCTGGCCTCAGCTGGGCTACAGCACCCTGGAGTAAGGAGAGACCGAGTGCCCAGCGGCCGTGGAGGAGGGAGAGCCAGCAGGGAGGAGCTGGAGCCATCTGATGATGGGGAGGCTGGGCTTTCAGACCCCGGACAGGTTTTCTGGGGCGGGCAGCTGGAAAGCCAGGGTGGTGGTGGAAACGGGCTGGGCACTGGGGGAGGTGACAGGCCTAGACCCAAATCTGGGTGTTGCCAGGGCCTCAGCCTCCCAGCCTTTCACCTGCACACACAGTATTTGTCCCCCTCCCAGGCAGTCCCACCCTGAGTGAACCAGGGCTTACCTCTTTGGACCTCAGGGCTCACATCGAGGCCTCGGTAAATCTTATCTGGTGAGTCTTATCAACACAGCCTTTCCCTTCATTACTACTGTATTTTTTCCTGCCCCCCTGCTCCATCGTAATGATGGGGTATTTACCCCCGCCCTTCTGGCAAAGAGGAAACCGAGGCCCAGAGAGGCTTGCTAGTTTATCCCAAATCACCCCAAAAGAACAGTGGGAAGGCAGAGAGGAAAATGCCAGGCCCTGGGGCCCCGGCGCCTGCCTCTGCTGCCCACAGCTCTCTGGGGAGCTGGGCCCAATGCCCTCACCTCTCCACCCCTCCCTCTGCCCTGCCCTGGCCCCGTGGACACCTGATGCTCCTCCGAAAGGTGCACCTCGCAGGGTCCCCCCTCCTGGCCCCAGGCCTGGCACTTGAGGCCCCAGATCTGATTACAGGCCCCCCACCCCCTATTGAGCACACACAACTCCCCACATTGTTGCTGTCGGAAAGTTATCTGGCTTCTGGAAGCTGCCGCTGAGGCTGATTCACTCACCTGGATTGGGCCCCGGAGTCCAGGGAATAGCTGGGCCCTGGGAAAAAGCAGGAACCCATTTGCCCTATAAAGGGTGTGGCGAGGGGGCCACGGATGGAAGTGGGGCTCAAGAAGCTGTGATTTTTCAGGGCTGGGAAAGGGGGAGTTGGCGACCTGCGTGAGCATCCATTTCCACTGCATTCCCCCAGCAATGCCCACTCCAGAAAGTCCTGGGGCAGGCAGGTGGGGCCATCAGCAGGCAGGTTGCTCCCACCCTGACTCAGCAGGCAACCCCCAGAGGCCCAGCAGAGAGTTAGAGGAATTGGGGGGGAAGGGGCTTTGGTGCCAGACAAGATGACTGGGCAGTCTCTGAGGGCCCTGAGCATAAGGCTGGCACCCCAACTCTTCCTCACCGCTGGCTTGATCCCCTTCACCCAGCCACCTCCAGACAAGGAAGCCCACAACGAAGGCTAGGATGGGTTGGGGAGAAATCAGGAACCCCAAGAAATCCACGGGGTTTCAAGCAGCTCTTGGCCAAACAGAAGTTGGTGGAAGAAAAAGGCTTGTGGCCTCCTCCGTCCAGACGCGTCCCAAACGGGGGCCCCTCGGGAGGAGGTCAGCAGAATCGTGGGGTTACTCCCCTGACGGCTCCGGCTGAAGAGGCCCCAGGAGCCGCCCTCCCTGCCTGTCCCCTCTCCGGGCCTCCTGCGAGGCCGAGATGCAGGGACTGTGCTCTTTGGAGCCGCCTCCAGGGTTTTGCTCGGGTGAAAGTTTGCGCGCGGGGTGGGAGCCGCGGCTCCCCGCGCCCCCTCTTCGTGGCGCTCGCCCGCCGGCCCCGGGCCCCCTCCCGGGCTGCAGCCGGCGGCTACCTGGGTCGCCGTCTCCGTCCATCGCTGCAGAGGCGGTCGCGGGAGGCGGAGGAGCAGGAGCGCGGCCCGTCCGGCGGCGAGTCCAGGCGCGGCCCAGCGGAGCCGGGTCCGGCCGCGCCGCCTCTTAAAGGCCCCCGCCCCGCCCCGCCTTTGGCCCCGCGCCCGGGCGCCCCGCAGTCGGGGGGTCGGCCCGGCCGGGCCTGAGCTGCCGGCTCCGCGGCGCGCCCGGGCGGCCGGGAAGGTCAGGAGCCGGGTTTGTTGTGGGGGTGGGTTTTTTAATGGGGGGCCCGGGATGGGAGCGTCTCCTTTCTGGGGGGCCGCGGGAAGGGGAGGGCGGGGAGCGAGCGGGGAGAGTCTGGGTCAGGCGGGGTGCGGGGCCGCCGGCCCGGGCGGGGGAGGGGCAGGAGGCTTCCCCCGCACCCCCGCGCTGGTTATTTTCCTCTGTGGCGCGGGGGGCGCGTCCCCGGGGCCCGCGGGCGCGGGGAGGCCCGCAGGGGGCGGGGCGGGGGCGGGGCGGGGCGGGGCGCACCCACCAGCCTCTGCAGGCCGCGGCGGCGCACCCACGGCGAGCGAGCGAGCCCGCAGCGGCGGCGGGCGCAGGTGACGGCGGCCGGGCGCGGGTGACCGGCGGGCGGCGCGGGGCGCGGGTGACCGGCGCGGCGGGGCGCAGGTGACCGGCGGGCGCGGGGCGCAGGTGACCGGGGGCGCGGGGCGCGGGACCGCGGGGGGCGCGGGGCGCAGGTGACCGGCGGGGCGCGGGGCGCAGGTGACCGGCGGAGCGGCAGGGGCGCGGGCGCGGGCGGGGGCGGGGCGCCGAGGCAGGGCCGGGCCCGCGGGCGGGGAGGCGACCCCCTCGGTTCCCGGCCGCGCCGCGCGAGCAGGGCCCAGGCCGCGGGGGCAGCGCAGCCGGGCGGCACCCGGAGTGGGGTCGCCATCGCCGCGCAGGGCCCGTGCCCGGCTGGGGGAGATGCTGAACCCACAGCGGAGGAGTGGGGTGAAGAGCCGTGGGCGCGCCGGGAGGGGCGGGGATCAGGGGCCGGAGCTCAGCCCGCGGGTGGGGGCGCGGGAAAGGCCTTTCCCCGGCGCACCCCCTTTCTGGGCCTAGCGAGGCAGATGGTTTCCCCTGCAGAATCTTGAGCCTTTGGCCTTCTGTCCAAGGCAATGACGGTCATCCCTGCCCCTTCTCCGGAGGAGAGGCCATTCCAGGAGGCACCTGCAGGCCCTGTCCAGCTCGTTCTCAAGACTGGCCCTGGGAAAGGGCTGGCTCCAGAATCAGAACATGGGGTCCTCCCGGCCTCACCCCTGTCTGTGTAACCTCGGGCAGGTCTTTGCACCTCCTCGGGCCTCCTGTGGAGACTGTAGGGCAGGAAGGAAAAAAACACCTTCTGTAGAGCATCTGCAGTGTCACTGGCTCTGAAGCCCCCTCCCCCCCAGGTCAGCACTGTACCTGGACCCATTTTACAGAGGAGGAAACTGAGGCTCAGACAGGTCCCGGGGACTTTCCTGAGATAGTAAGTGACCTCCAGCACCCCGCTGGAGACAGGGGGTGGACAGGCCCCTGAAGCAGCGCTGTGTGGTCACCCCAGCAGGAGTCCAGCCATGGCCGTGGGGAACATCAATGAGCTGCCTGAGAACATCCTGCTGGAGCTGTTCACCCACGTGCCCGCCCGCCAGCTGCTGCTGCGCTGCCGCCTGGTCTGCAGCCTGTGGCGCGACCTCATCGACCTGGTGACCCTCTGGAAGCGCAAGTGCCTGCGGGAGGGCTTCATCACGGCGGACTGGGACCAGCCTGTGGCCGACTGGAAGATCTTCTACTTCCTCCGCAGCCTCCGCAGGAACCTCCTGCACAACCCATGTGCCGAAGGTGGGGTCAGAGGGGGCTGGGGTTCCCCCAACACACGCACTGTCATGACACCAGCCGACATGCATTAAGCACTTACTGTGAGTGGGGCTCATAACTGAAGTCCTTTAATCCTCACAGTAATCCTAAGAGGTGGGGACGGCACCTGTTTCTCGGGTGGGCAGACGACACCGAGGGTGGCATTTCGTATTCCGCTCTTCAGATTATTCCCGCCGTGATCTTTCCCAAGAATGACAGTGTTAGCCAGTTGGGACTAATTGTGCCCGGGGCTCCAGACCAGGAAGTCAGGGGGTGTTTGTGGGTCTAATTGCCAGACTCAGGCCCAGAACTATCTGGGCCTGTCCCAGAGGGCAAAGAGGGCTTTGCTTGTGGAAAAATGGGAGATCTGGGCTTCTTTCCAAGCATGTTACAAGAGGTAAAACAAGGTTTCTATAGTCTTCTAGAACTCTCTTCCTCATTCTCCATCATGGGGCCAAGTTTTGAGCAAAACAATGATCAGACAACACCAAGCTTTTAGGTGACCCCCTCACTCGACTCCCTTGACCAGCAGTTACACCAAATTAGACCTGGGAGCTAAGACAGTTTTTATTGTTATAAAGGGTTTTTTTTTTTTTTAAAGATTTATTTATTTTTATATAAGAGCTGGGGTACAGGCCAGAGGCACAGGAGGGTGAGAGGATTCACCAGAGACAGAGTGGGGAACAGAACAGGCAGACTAACGAAATACACTGCTGAGGGGAGCAGCGGGCGAGACAGGAGAGGTCTGCCGTGCCATGTGGGAATCTCCCTGGCCTGCCGAGAATGGAACCCACGCTGCAGAGGCTGCAGAAAGCTTCACAGCACTGCGCTCAACCCGCTGAGCCACCAGGGAGGCCCAAGGGATTTTTGTTTGTTTGTTTTTTTTAAGAAAAAAAAGTAGATCAATTATATATATAATATATATGACAAAGATAGTCAGCAATTTACTAATCCTAAAATACTTTTGGCCCTTTACATAAAACATTTTCCAGCCTGATTTTTCTTTTAAAAAATTATCCTACAGATGTAATATTCATTGTATGAATGGAGAAAATACAAGCTAAGTGAAATACAAACTAACTTTTATATAGATCTAAAATCTTGCATTCAACCATCCAAAGATAATCGCTGTGATATGTCTTTTTCTTTTTAATTTAATTTTAGTTTTTAAACTGCCTTCTTATTTTTTTCACAATATAAGATTTCTTCCTTTAAGTACAGTCGCCATAGTTTTCCCACCACAAAGTGCTCACAGTCCTCCACCACCCTCCATTGCGCCTCCTCTTCCCCATTCTCTACTCCCCCCTTTTCTCTCCCTTCCCTCCTGAGTGTCTTTTTTTTTTTTTAAACACATATTTCTTCAGAAATAGTACTGGGCTGTACAGAGTCTAGTAACTTTTTTTTCTTTTAGTTTATCATATTTCCATGTCATGCAGTATAGATCTACAATATTTTTTTCTTTTAATTGAAGCACCATTTGTTTTCAGCACTATATAGGTTCCAAATTACATCTTCTCCCCAAGCCTACCACCAAATGTCCAGTCACCATCCACCGCCAACCAATCTGCCCCTTCTACTGGGTCTCTCCCTTCTGTCCTCTCTGGTAACCATCATCCTGTAGTTAGAGTTTATTTTTGCTTATTTTTTAAAAAGATTTATTTATTTATGCATACAAGAGATGGGGTACAGGCCAGAGGTGTGGGGGTGAGAGGATTTACCAGAGACAGAGCGGGGAACAGAACAGGCAGACTGACTGAAATACACTGCTGAGGGGAGCAGCGGGTGATACAGGAGAGGCCCACCTCACCATGTCAGTTGCTCCCTGGCTGACTGGGGATCAAACTCGTGCTGCAGAGGCTGTGGATTGCTTTAGAGTGTGGTGCTTAACCCCTTGCGCCACCAGGGAGGTCCCTGTAGTCAGAGTTTAAAGGTTTGTTTTGGTTTTGTCTTCTTTATAGCCCACAAATGAGTGAAATCATACAGAATTTGTCTTCTTCTAATCTATTTCATTTACACAGTATCATCAAGGTCTATTCATGTTTTCACAAATGGCGAGGGTTCCTCTTTTTTATGGCTGAGTAGTATTCCATTGTGTATGTGCAGTCCATCTTTATCCATTCCTCTGTCACTGGGCACTTGGGGGTTTCTGTATCTTGACTGTTGTATGTAGTACTGCAATGAACATGGGGTGCATATTTGTTTCAAGTTAGTGTTTCCATATTCCTCGGGTGAGTACCCAGAACTGGAATTATTTGAACATATCGTAGTTCTGTTTTTATTTATTTTTTTTGACAAATTTCTATACTGTTCCATAATTGGCAGCATCTATTTTTTTTAAAGATTTATTTATTTATTCATACAAGAACTGGGCTACAGGCCAGAGGTATGGGGGACGAGAGGATTCACCAGAGACAGAGTGGTTGGCCCGCCTCTATTTTTTTTTAAGATTTTTTTTTTAACATTTATTTATTCATGCATCCAAGAATGGGGTACAGGCCAGATGTGCAGGAGGGTGAGAGGATTCACCAGAGACAGAAAGGGGAGCAGAACAGGCAGACTGACGGAAACACACTGCTGAGGGGAGCAGTGAGCGAGACAGGAGAGGTCTGCCGTGCCATGTGGGTGTCTCCCTGGCCGGCCGGGATCGAACCCATACTGCAAAGGCTGTGGGACAGCTTCACAGCATGGCGTTCAATCGCCTGCGCCACCATGGGAGGCCCCCGCCTCTATTCTTAATCCCATTTTACAGAGGACAAAACCAAGCCTCAGAGAGGAAAAGCAACTTGTCAAAGGTTACACAGCCCAGTAATGTTAGAACTGGGACTAGACTGTCCCCATCACAGAGAGGGGGCACAAGCAGTGCCCATTACCAGGTGGACACTGTTGATCTGCAGTGCCCCACAGCACAGGGCACAGGGCTGGAGGGTAGCTGCCGAGATCCAGGGAGATGAGCCAGGGGCAAGGGGCACTTGGGAGAAGGTGATCCCCGAGGGGCTTCCTTTTGATGTGAATTCTGGTCTCCCACAGAGGGATTTGAATTCTGGAGCCTGGATGTGAATGGAGGCGACGAGTGGAAGGTGGAGGATCTCTCTGGAGACCAGAGGAAGGAATTCCCCAATGAGCAGGTCAAGAAATACTTCGTGACTTCTTATTAGTAAGATCCAAGGCAGGGGGTGACGGGGGGGGGGGGGGCGGCAGGTGATCTTGGATGGGGGAAGCCCAAGGTACTTCATCGTGGGACTTCTGCTCTTGGAGGGGCAGTTCGAGACCCCCAGTGCCCTAAGTGGTGAGCCCCAGCCCCTCCCACCCCTCCACCTGCACCTGCTCCCCCAGCACCTGCCTCAAGTCCCAGGTGGTGGACCTCAAGGCCGAAGGGTATTGGGAGGAGCTGATGGACACCACACGTCCGGACATCGAGGTCAAGGACTGGTGAGTGCCTGGGGCGAGGGTCTGGGTGGGGGGCCTGCCACTCAGGCGCCCCACCCCCACCCTGCCCCCTACCTGCGAGGCCCTGATGGGCCTTCCCTCTGCCTACAGGTTCGCAGCCAGGCCAGACTGCGGGTCCAAGTACCAGCTGTGCGTTCAGCTCCTGTCGTCAGCGCACGCTCCTCTGGGGACCTTCCAGCCAGACCCAGCAACGATCCAGAAGAAGAGCGATGCCAAATGGAGGGAGGTATGTGGTCCGGGAAGGGGACGGGCGACATCCCAAAGCTGCACCTGCACACAGACAAGCCTGGGTTCCCATCCCCACTCTGCCTCTGCGCACCTGGGCTTCAGCCGCGCTGAGCACTGAGAGCGGCGGGTGAGATGGTTCTGGTAAAGCCACGTTCAAGCAGTGTTCAAAAGGTTGACTCTTACCACTTCCTGATGTAGGTTCCTGCAATTATCTCCACCAGGGGTCAGCAAATGTTGACTTTAAAGGCCAGATACAAATATTGTAGATTTGCAGGCCACGCCTGTCTCTGTCGACCTACTCCAGTCTTGTGAATGCAACTTCAGACAAGGTGTAACCAAATGGATGTTGAAAAACTTCAGCTACAAAAACAAGCAACGGGCCCATAGGCTAGTTTGCCAACTCCTGATCTAGACCAGTGCTGTCCAGTAGAATTTTCCACAGTGACAGAAATGGTCTGCTCTGTCCAGTACAGTAGCCAGTAGGCTCGTGTGACAAATAGGACTAAGGAACTGAGTTGATTGGATATAATTTTTTTTAAAAGGTTTATGTATACAAGAATCGGAGTATGGGCCAGATGTGCAGGAAGGTGAGAGGATTCACCAGAGACAGAGTGGGGAACAGAACAGGCAGATTGACTGAAATACACTGCTGAGGGGAGCAGCGGGGCGTGACAGGAGGGTATGTGGGTGTCTCACCAGCCATCCGGGATCGAACCTGCACTGCAGAGGCTGCGGACAGCTTCGCAGTGCAGCACTCAACCGCCTGCGCCGCCAGGGGAGGCCCTAATTGGATATAATTTTAACTCAAATAGTCACACATGCCCAATGAAGACCATATGGGATAGTAATGGACAGTTTGCAAAGCATTTCCTTCAGTTCCTTGGAAGGATTTGTACCATAAACCCACAGAGTGGGCCCAACAGGATTTGGTCCATTTTACAGGTGAGGAAGCTGAGGGGAGTTTCAGTGGGGAGGGGGTCTGCCCCAAATCACAGGACTAGAATCAAGTTCTACCATCTCCTGGTCCAGCACCAAGACTTCAGCCTGCTCCTGGCCCACCTGCCCACTCAGGGGGAGCTCCCCTGACCTTGCTGCCACCTCTGTCCCCCTCATTCCCCCCCAGGTCTCCCACACGTTCTCCAACTATCCGCCCGGCGTCCGCTACATCTGGTTTCAGCACGGCGGCGTGGACACTCACTACTGGGCCGGCTGGTACGGCCCGAGAGTCACCAACAGCAGCATCACCATCGGGCCCCCGCTGCCCTGATGCCCCCGAACACCCAATCATCGAACCCCTGACTGGTAAACTACTATCAGAATAAAAGGCTGGGCTTGGGAAAAGGAGGGTGGAGGCCAGGCTCCCCCAGACCTCCTAGTTCATCCTTTCCTCTCCCTTTCTTTGTGGAGCCTCTCAGTCTGTACAGCCCTCAAATGCTGGGGGGTCCAGTTGTGCACCCAAGATCTCAACCTGAATGATGGCCAGGAAGGCACACATGAGCTCTTTAAGAGATGGGGCTCCTGAGGTTAGGCAGGTACAAGGTATTCCCTAGGCTTATCCCCTAGGCTCCTCCGAGATTGGGTCTCCAAGCTCAGCTGGCAGCCTAGACCTGTGTCTCTACCTTCACCTCCTGGGCCCTCGCAATCTTTGAGGGCCCTGAAGCAGGGGCAGTTGGACATCTGGCAGCCCTGGACAGCACAGATGCTGCGAGGTGGCTGTGTAGCTCAGACAGATCTGGGAAGGAGGGCTCTGCTGGTCGTCCTCTGCTCAGGTCCACCACTGCCAAGTTCTCTTGCTCTGCCCCCGTGCTCAGAGGTGGCTTAGCCCAGAGGTTCAAGTCTGTTCTGAGATGGCAGGCTTAGGGGCCCAGGAGAAAGACCTAGGTCTGGTATGAGATTATCCTCACTGTCACTGAAGCCCAGAAGCCAGATAGCAACCAGGTGGAGGTGAGGCTTCCCAAAAGACCCCCCAGAATCCTGCCCCTGGTAACCCAGGGCAGGGGGAGGGGGCAGACTTGGGCCCTGATTCTAAGAGCTGAGACATGTGAGCCCTGGATGACGGGGGTAGGAGGTTTTCAAGGACCACCTGTCTACCTCCAGGCCTAGGCCAGGCTCCCTGTGTCTTGGAGAGCATTCCAAGCCCCTACCCCACCCTTGGAACTGCCATTCCCAGGATTCCCCACCCTGCCCGGCCACGTTCCTGCCTCTCCCTCCTGCTGGAAGGACAGCAGTGCTCTGATCTGCCCGTCCTGCATGCGGCCAAATAAAAGGTGTTCCCAGCCCAACCCGCACCCTGTGGTTTCTGGGAGCAAAGGCAAACTTATGGGAGGTCCTGGACTGGAACTGCAGAAGGGGCAACATGAGGGGCTTCAGTGCCAGGTACGGAGAGCGATGACACCTCAGAGGCCCGCCCACCACAGAACCTGGGTATGGGGACAAACCCTTGCTGAGCTGCAAAAACCTCACCCCAGCAGCCCCTTAGGGCTGCCAGTTTCCCCTAAAGACCTGGCCACAGGGCGGGGGGCAGGGTGTGTGGCTATCTCTGGCCAGCCCTTGCGAATACCTTTGTGAACACCTCTTATTGGGGTAACACTGCCAAGAGCCTGATGACCTTAGATGAAACCAAAGCACTTAGAGTGGTGCCTGGCACACAGTGGGTACTCAGTAAGTATTGTTAGATGTAATCAGCTCCTTCCACAGTGAGCCAGATCAGAGGAGCACCACTCGCCAGCTGTATAGCAAGCTGGCCAAAGACACCCCTGAGGACGACGCAGCCTGCCAGGGTGAACGCTGGCCGGAGGCAGGCGCGCTCGCGCGGAGCACGGCCTGCACCACCTTTGCACTAGCCTCGAGCAGGTGCCGGCCACATTCCCCCCTCCCCCCCATTCCCGCCGGGGAGAGGAATGGATGAACTTCACCTTGACGTACACGCTGAGAGGTTTCTGCCTCCGCCCGCAAGTCTGCCGAGGTCCACCCTGGGCTCAAACCCTCCGGGGGGGAGGGGTAGGGAGGTGCCCCGCTTCCTCCCAGGTGCGGAGCGAACAGGTAGGACCCGGAGGGCGGTGCGGAGCGGCCCGCGCCGGGCCGGGACTTGGTCAGGGACGCGCTGGGTCCCGGCCGCCGCCGGCCGCCGGGGAGGACCGCGGCTCGGGAGAGCAAGGCCGGGTCCCCCCGAGCGCACCCCGGCCCCGAGGGCCTCCCCGGCTCGCCGGAGGGGCGAGGCCGGGGGGGCGGGGGGCGGGGCGGGCGCGGCGCGTGACGCGCGGGGCGGGGCGGGGCGGGGCGGGGCGGGGCGCGAGCGGATGGCGCAGCCGCGGCCTCCGGCTCCAGCTTGACCCGGAGCTCCGGTCCCGCCGGGGCGCCCTGCCGGCGCCCAGGTCGCGGCCCCGTCGGGACGGGCAGGGGGCGAGGTAGAGGGGCGACAGGCGCGGGAGGGGGTTTGGGTGTGGGGCGGCGGGGCGTTAGCCCGCGGCCGCCGCCGCACCGATTTAGGGTTCCGTGTGAGGCGGCGGGGCCGGGCCTCGGGGCCGGGGCGGGGCGGGGCCTGGGCGGGGCCGGCGGGGCGGGCTGGGGCCGGGCGGGGCCTGGCGGGGCGGGGCCTGGGGCGGGGCGGGCGGGGCCTGCCGCCGAGGTCCCGTCTCGCTCTGCGGATCGCGGCGCTTCCCGGGCCCTTGCCGGGCCTCCTCGCGGCCGCGCCGGCGGCTCCGGACCAGGCTCAGCGTCTGCAGCCCCCCGTCCGCCCCTCGCGGCGTCTCCCCGACCTCCTTCGCCGGGCACCAGCTTTCCTTAGCTTCTGCTGTCGGGGACTTGGGCTAGCGATGGTGCCTCTGGGGGTTCCGGGAGGGCCGCGGGGAGAAGCCCGCGCCGCGTGACCCCGGGCCTGCTCCGGGAAGCCCGTCGCGCCGCGGGGGCCTCACCCCTCCCGCCCCTGCCGGTCCCCTTCCTCCGGGGCTGACGACCGACTGAGTGGGGGGGGGGCGGGACGCGAGCACGTGCAGCCAGGTGAGGAGCAGTTCGCCCCCCCAGCGACTCCCCCGACTCGCAGCCCAGCGGCTCCTCCTTGGCCCAGACCTTGGCCAGACCGTGCTTTTAGAAACCACCACCATTTGTTAATAGGCAGGTTTCCTACTTCAAGAAATGTTTAGGGTTCCTCTTGGGAACTGAGAGGACCGGGCCACGCAGCCATCAGTCTTCTGCACAAGGCACAGGTTCCTTATGTTTTTTCCCTGCCGTGATAAAATGTTTCTCCAGGGCAGGAGCCGGTGTGAGCCAACCCTCTTTTTTTTCTGGAACGATGAATAATTTTCAGTTCTCAGCACTGAAGTATCACTGCAGATCCTGGTGGAGCCCCAAGCAGGGGAGCCGCACACCACCTTACAGCTGACCAGGCCCCCCAACTTAAACTGAAGCAACGTTTTCTAAAGGCAGGGAGGGGCCTTTTAAAAAATTAGTCCCTAAAGACTTTATTAATATTTTTATTGTGTTCTCTCAATTGTGTATAGCATACGATTGTTTCATATTTTGAGGGTCTACTCTGTACTGGGAGGGGCTCAAGTGCTCCCCATCTAACCCTGCGTGCATGGAAGAGGAAATAGCATCAGAGGTGGCCTGGCCTAGGTCCCTGGGAATCTTCTGGCTTCTCTGGTCATGGTTCATAGCGCGTTGCCCCCCACAGGCCTGTGTGCACCTCACCCCACCCGAGCCATGGCCCATGTCAGCATCAACGAGCTGCCTGAGAACATCCTGCTGGAGATTTTCACTCACGTGCCAGCCCGCCAGCTGCTGCTGTGCTGCCGCCCGGTCTGCAGCCTGTGGCGCGACCTTATCGATGTGGTGACCCTCTGGAAGAGCAAGTGCCTGCGGGAGGGCTTCATCACTGCAGACTGGGACCAGCCTGTGGCTGACTGGAAGATCTTCTATTTCCTCCACATCCTCCGCAGAAACCTCCTGCGCAACCCATGTGCTGAAGGTGGGGCCACTGGGCTTATTCCCTCCCTTCCCCCTAACCACAGGGCCTTTGCACTTGCTATCCCCACACCACTTGCCATATTCTCACACATTCCTAACACCTACCACGAGCCCTTGATTCCTTCTCATTTTTCCGGTCTCTGTTCAGAGCCTGACCCTGCACCTCTTTCTACACACAGTGCTCCCCACTTCTCTCATGCCACCCCTTCGTGGCACTTTTCATAAGCTGTAATTGACTTATTTATCTCCTTACCTTTATTTATTTATCTCCTTTCTCTGCCACAAACTTCATATTCCAGGGGCCTGATGGGTCATGCCATTTGGTCCACAGCTGAACCACCTCCCCTGGAGTTAAGTCCAAGCACCTGTGTGTGGCGGGCTCCCTCTGTGCCAGGCACTCACCTCAGTTCTGTACAAATATAACTGCCCTCCCATTATCCCCACTGTACAAGATGAAGAGAAGGCAGGTTTTGAGGGGTGAACACATAGCCTCAGGCCCCTGATCAGCTTAGTGTTCGCTTTTCATCAGGGGTTCTGCCCTTCCTTTGGCACCTGCTCAGAACAGGCCTGCTTCTTGCCGTGGCTCCAGCAGAAATGATTAAGAGACGTCATTTGTGCCCTTAGAATCTTTTCAAGTCTACTTTCTCTCTGTGGCCTCACTGAGGATCCCAGGGGTTGGCTCAATTTATGGGGGTTTTGGGGGTGCCAGTGGGCCTCAAGATGAGTGTCTTCTCCCAAAGATTCAGCACTGCCCCACTCTAGCTCTGACGCCTGACTGTGACATCCCGACTGCCAGAGGTCCTCAGGTCCCTCTCAGAGGCCCCATAGATAGCTCTCAGACACTCAGTCTCTCCACCTGCCCCAGATCTCACTTGGAAGCTGCCCAGCGGGCTGCCAGCCCAACTCACTGCCCTACAGAGCAGCCCTGACTCGCCCTGGACCCCAGTCTGACCCCAGTCTGGCCCCAGCAGCCCAGCTTTGCTTGGATCTCCTCTTGGACCTACTCTTGGCTATAGCCCAGCTCCTGCGTTTCCGCATTACTCATCTGGTTCTCTACTGGGGGGCTCCCAAAGCACTCTGGGGAGTATAGATACGGGCCCCTTGTAGAGGGAGCAAGGGAGTAATTTGGAAAAGCTCTTCTGCTGATTGTTCTGGAACGCCTTATTTGCTAAAGGTGCTCTGGCCCTGCTAAGCCAGTCTGGTGGGAAGACTTCCATAAATAAGGGGTCACCACATGCCACCATGCCAGAAGCTACCTGTCTTCCAGGCTACCCCTCCTACCCTAGACAGAGGGGAGCCAACTTAGGGTAGGAGGTCCCCACTTCCTACCCACAAACCCACAGATCGGTGCTTTCAGGGTCCTCAGGAGGGTCTATAACTAGCCACTGGATGTCGGGGACAATGCCAGTCATCAAGTAGTGTCCCCAAGGCCACTGAGAACAGAAGTGCCATCCCAGGCCCTTCGTACGGGAATGTTTTCATGACGAGCTTGGGTAGTTCCCAGAGCCCCACCGAAGTGGGGAAAGGTCTGGTTTATAATTTCTGGTAATGTTCTTTTTTCCAGCTTCATGTTAGAAGTTGAGCTAGTTAGGGACAAAGTGGGGCAGAGAGTCCCAGATCAGAGCTGCTATGGTGGGGGGGAGGGGGTTTGCTGGGGAGGGGAATTCTGAAGGGGCACACCAAAGCACAGATGGGGAGCATTCCTTGAGGCCTCAGCCAGCCCTGCTTTCCTGGACCAGGTGGGGAGGGGCTGGACTAACATTCCCATGGGGAATCTGACCTCCGCTTCCATTTTCCTAGAGGGTACGAGATTCTGGCAGCTTGACATGAATGGGGGGGATAATTGGAACGTGGAGAGCATCCCCGGAGCGCACGGGACAGAGTTTCATGACTCCAGTGTCAAGAAGTACTTTGTCACATCCTATGAGTAAGGCCCACCGGAAAGGCAGGCTGTGTTGAGGGGGAGGAGGGTCAGGTCTGCCAAGTGCCAAGCCTGAGTGAGGGCCTCTCTGTGAAGCTCCAGGGAGGTGGCCCCAAAACTGGCTCAGAGTCAGCTGCTCTGGAGTCAGATCAGTGGCTGGGTTCATAGGCAGTGGGAGCGGGGGGGGGGGGGGGGGAGGGAGCATTTAAGGAGGCTGGGAGTCCATGAGGCAGTTAGGCTAAGTCAGGAGTATCTAGAGGCCGGCCCTAATCTGGGAATAAGTTGATGGAGGTGCCTCCCTAGGGCCCCCAACTGGGACCAGATGCCACCCAGCCACAAGTGGGCTAAACTCCCTGCCAGTGTGGTGGGAACCAGAGTCAGCCCCTGGCAGGGACTGTGCTGCTGTGGTCAGGGGTCACTGCTGGGTCTGGGCCATGCAGAGCATGCCTGGGAATGCAACCCTCTCCTGCTCCCCAGGATGTGCCTCAAGTCCCAGATGGTGAACCTCAAAGCTGAGGGCTACTGGGAGGAGCTGCTGGACACATACCGGCCTGACATCGTGGTTAAGGACTGGTGAGTGGGGCCCATGGCGTCCCTCCTTTTTTTCCTGAGAACACTCATAGAGAGCCCACTCTGTTTCTGGGAGTGTCTGGGGCCCCAAACCCCCAAAGAAAGACTGACCACTTGCTCATTCAGCAGCACCTCCAGGCCTCCCCACCCCCTGCATCAGCAGATATTAGCCAGTTTGCAGATGGGGAAACTGAGGCTCACAGATGAGTTGTCACAGAAGTCCTGGAGCGACCCCAGAACCCAGCCTCCCTGGATCTCAGATGCTCACAAGATTCCTTTGCCCTCTGCCTCCTGGCCTTCCCCTGCGATTCAGCCCACAGCGCCTTTCCCCCACACGCCTCTGCAGCGCCATGCCAGGCTCAGGCTCAGCACATGGCTAAAGCAGGACCCCAGTCCCAGCCAGACCCCAAGCCACTACACTGAGTGGGGAGGGGTAGAGCTTGAGGAGGATGCAGAGCTACATCGAGAGGAGTGGGGTGCAGCAGGGCTGAGCAGAGGGTAAGCCCTGCCAGCCCGCATCATCCAGGACCCCTTGACTCTCCCATTGAATCCACCTTAGTTCATTATAACATTCAGGTGCGGCCACCCCAAGAGCCCAGGCCTTTATCTCTGCAAAGGGCCTTTTAGTTTTTAAGGTGACATCTTCAGTGGCACATCCCAGAGGGTTACCCCTTTTCTTAGGTGGGATAACTGAGCCTCAGTGCAGACACTGCTTGTCTGGGGACACAGGAAACATCAAATCCAGCTGGGCTGAGAAGGGAAATAAAAGTCAGTGCTCCAGCCACTGGGCCTGCACCTGCTGGCCTCCAGGGTCCCCTCAGTCTTGGAGTGCACAGCCTGAGCCCCTCCATCCCCCAGGTTTGCTGCCAGAGCTGACTGTGGCTGCACCTACCAAATCCGTATACAGCTGACCTCGGCCGACTATATCGTCTTGGCCTCCTATGAGCCCCCGCCTGTGACCATCGAACAGTGGAGTGATGCCAGATGGAGAGAGGTGAGGCCTCACCCGCTTGCCCCTCCCAGAGCCAGGATGCAAGAAACACAGGGCCTCACTAGGGCCCAGAACACCCCAAACACTTCCGTCTGGAGCTCCTGCCTTCTGGCCTAAAGGGCTCCCTTGCAGGGCCTAGCTCCTCCCATCTCCAATTGAGGGGTCACCTCTGTGGCCCCCTCCCCACCCCAGTGATCACTTTCTCCTCCCTCCTCCCAGGTCTCCCACACCTTCTCTGATTACCCCCCGGGCGTCCGCCACATCCACTTCCAGCACGGGGGCCACGACACCCAGTTCTGGGCGGGCTGGTACGGACCCCGGGTCACCAACAGCAGCATCACCATCAGCCCTAAGATGACCAGGAACCCGGCCCCCTCCGAGCCTCAGCCCGAGACCACGCAGAGGGCAGAGGATGTCCACATGCCCTCTGTACCCCGCTACGTGTCCTTTGGACCCCACGTGGCCTTCTGATCATCCACCACCTGATGGCCACCAGCCGTCCCTGCTCCAGGAACTCCTGTCTCCTCTCTGACCTCAGCACACGTGCCATTTTGGGTAGCCTTCTGTCATTTTTGTCATAATAATAAATGTTTTCAGTAAAACCAGCCTGTGGCGGCCCGGGTCCCTGGCACAGGTAGAGAAGCAGCCTCCCCGCAGGGAAGCAGGCTACCCCGTTCCTCCGCTCCAGTAAGTGACAGCCTGGCTCAGCCCTTGGGGCCCCTTTATTGAAACAATTCACAGCACAGTATTTGAGACAGACAGTGTTGGCCGGCTGAACCCCAGGAGGCTGAGAAATTGGGGTCCCAACACCCTTCACTGCCCTCCTGGGGAGAATTCCTCCATGGAGGTGACCACGCCTACGCATCCCCAGCTGGAGGGCGGGTGGTCCACACACAGAGGCAATAAGAGCACTTGGAATCAGGGTGGCCCTGCAGTGCGGCCCTAGGTCGGCGCCCCCCCAAAGTCCGATGGGTGTAGCATCAGCAGGGGGACAGGCACACCCTCAGCTGCTTTTATGAGCTCTCTCTTCCACGTACAGCTGCATCTAGGGGACAGGGACAAACAGCACGGTGAGGCGGGCAGCCAGGGCACGGACTCGAGAGGTCCCGTGAGCCCCGGCAGGCAGTGCCCCATCAAGAGTGGGGTTGTGTGGCCACAGCCAGGGAGGAAAGGGAAGGATAGAGATGGGAGGAGCCCATTTACACAGGCCTTCCCAGTCGACTCCCCTAAGCCTTGATCGACCAGCCTTTGGCAGGGCCTCAACATACCCTAAATAAAGGTTTGCGGGTCCCCATGCAGCTCACCTTTAAAATGTCTGACGTCATAGTTTTTAGGGGTATGAGTCGGGGGTCATGCATGTGGACATCCTGCTCATCTGCCAGGATCCAGGGGAAGTCCTGGGGAGGGGGCAGAAGTGAGGGGCTCGCAGGAGGCTGCACCCCGGCCTGCCCTCACTTTGTATCCCCCTCCCCCTCCAGAGCTGGAGCTCTCGGGCTGGAGAGAACGAAGAGTCACTAGGGAGCCGCTGGCAGAGCAGAGTCCCAGGCTCCTCCACCAGAGGCCAGGTCCGCAGGTCAGAGCTGGACCGGGAGCCCGAGTGACTGAACAGGTGGGCAAGGACACCCTCCCTTGAGAACCCCCCACTGAACAGGGGGCGCCAACCTGCGGTCCCACCCTCCTCCCACTGCTGAGTCGGGGGGAACAAGGACAGGCACGTGGCCACATAGTTACACGAGACGAGAACCCCCGGGTGCCCAGCACTGTCGGAAACGGTGACTGCTCTGGACCTAGGCAAGACCCCTGTCCGCTCCGAACAGCACAGGTTCCTCTCACCTTGATGACCTGGATCTTCTCCATGTTGCGAGTGGCAGCTTCTCGCGTGTGCACTAAGACTGTGAATGTACAGCCTGAAGAGGCAAGAGTTTGGTCAAGGCTGGGCCATCCCATGTCTGCACTGGGCACAGTCTCCGCCCGCTTCCCCTGGCCAGCTTGGCTCCCCACAGAACAGAGAGTAAGATGCAGCTGAGATAAGACTTGGTCAACAGAGAGCCTGAAGCTAGAGAGTCAACCAGGGTAGCTTCCTGGAGGAGGAGGACTGTCACAGGGGCTCTAAGGCAGAAAGGAAGGGACAAAGCTCCATGCAGCCAAATAGGGGCTGAGAACAGACTAACCCAAGGAGGCTGTGGAAGCCTCAGGGAAGAGGGGCTGGGGGCTGAGCACACCTGGGGGGTTGTGGTCCAGTACAGCGTCACACACGCTGATCTTCAGGATGAAGGCTCGGAGCAGCTGCTCCACATGTGACAGCAAGGAGTCTGAGCTGGGAAGAGAAGAGGGGGAGGTTCTCCCATCACACTGGTACCCCATTCTCACCAGCAGGTATTCATGCAGCCCTGGAAGCTGACCCGAGGGTCGAGGGTCCCTTTGGAGAGCTGCTGAGAGTGCTGGCTTCTAAAGGCCCAGCTACCTGTATCAGCTGCAGTTAAAGTCCTCCTAAGAGTTCAACACCAATGCTGAGCGCCACCCCAGACTCAGTAAGTCAGAAGGCGGGGGGAAGGAGGAGCAGGTGTAGGGAGCCCCCCATAAGTGGTTCCAATGTGCAGCTGGTCTGAGAACCAGCACACAGCCGGAGGCTCTTCAGACCCCAGGACACGAAGGGAGGAAAGGGCTTGCCAGAGGCCACACAGTACATGGGGACAAACTGGTGCCCTGAGCTCACCAGAGGAAGGCCAAGGCTAACCAGCTATCACCTGCGCAAGGTCAACTTCTAGTTGAGTAAGCATGACACCGGACTAGGAAACCTGTCATCTCTCTGGACCTGGGTTCCTCTGTAACATGAGTTTGGGGCTAGCCATTCACCAGTGCTACGACTGTGCAGGGTGAGACAGGAGGACCTCTGTGTGACCTGGGTTGACTTGGGCAGCTAACGGGCTATGTGAGGTTGGCGTGACTTGCCATGTCTCGTCTCAGACCTTTACCAGGGGCTTAGCTTTACCAAGGGCTGCCCCAAAGGGATAGGAAAGGGGTATTGCCCAGAACCTCATACCAGGCAGGGTAGCAGATAGAGAGGGAAGAAACGGGGGTGGGGGTGGTTGGGGAAAGCTCACTTGATGGACAGCAACGGCGGCTGGGTGATTTCAAAGACAAATTTCTCCACTGGGCGGTGTTCTTTGTCCAAAATTACCACCACCACCTTCTCCACATCATTCTGCAAGGACAGGAACCCAAAACTCCAGAACAAGGCATCCCACCCAGCCCGTACCCACTCCCTCCCAAGAAAGCATGAGAAAGGCACACACACAGGATCCCTGAGAGCCTAGAAAGCAGGTTTGAGAAGTTCAAGTAACCACCCCTCAACATGACTTGTACAGACTGAGGAAAAGATACTTGGGCCCCATGGAGGTCCCCAAAGTCTGAGAGAACAAGACAAAATAGGAGACCCTGAAAGGTCAAGTCCAGAGATAACTTGGGAGTGCAGGATGAGGAAGAGAAACAGATGTGAGAAAAATCCAGAATCTTCCAGGGCAGGCCAATTCCACTAAGTGGGGTTCCTGGGCCCAGCACCCCCTGACCTCAACCCATTAGCCTGGGGCCGGTGTGGGGTAAAGGTGGGGGTTGCAGGAAACATGCTTATGGGTATGAGGAGTCATGGGATCCAGCATGATCCCGATTTGGAGTGGGGTCGGGAGAACAGAGGAATACACTGAGGGGAAGCAGGCTAGGGGTTTGGGGGTGGGAGGTGGTGCCTCACCTTCTCCAGGAGCGGCTTGACGCAGTGCAGTGTGTCCTGGATGTACTGGTTCAGCTCCGGGTGGCAGGACATCTGCACACAGCCCCATGATGCAGGTGAGGACTCGGTAGCCAGTCCTACTCCTACACTTATGGGGGAGCCACCCACCTTCATCCGCTCCAGGAGCCCAAGGCCCTGTGCCTTTGCAAAGGGGCCCAGCGGTTCCTGTGCCCACAACACAGACCAAATTCCCACCCTGGGGCTAAGGACTATGAAAACTATGAATAAGTCACAAGGGAAGATAAGTTACAAGATCAAAAATTCAATCTCAACATTAGCATAACATCGGGTTCCTAATGTGGGGCTCATGGGCTCCTCCAGAGTCTGAGAAATCCCTAAATTGTAGAGTTGTGCGTGTTTGTGCATATGTGCACAAATTTAATCAAGTTTCAAAAATTAAAAATCGAGCTGTGTGGCCTCAGACAAATTACTTCTTTGAGCTTCGATGACAGGACCTATGAACAGTTCCTAGAGAAAACATTAAGATTAAGGAAGATAAAGACCTACTACACCATGGGAACACAGTGCTGAATCTTTTTTCCATTTCCCTGTATATTCTTTAAATTTCCACCTCCTTCTGGTATTCTTCAGTCGTTTATTCTAGAGTTTACTGAACCTTCTAAGGGGCAGACAATTCCAGAGACTTGGGGTGGAGTCGTCCCTGCTTTGTCTGCCTTTTAACCTAAAACAACCCATTACAATTAATAGAAACAAGGGGAGGGAGAGGGTGCCAGAGGCTTACAGGAATCCCCTCTTCAAAGGTTGCCCAATTTCAGGAGCTCTTTTAAAGTACAACCATGTCCTGGTCCCTAACTTTGGGCAAGGGGAGCTCCCAGCTCTGAGGGGATGGGAGGTAGGGCTGCTGCAGTGATGGGTGGGGCATGGCCAAGACCGGGTCAAGGCCATGGGGAATGAGGAAGCTGGGCCCCAAGTTGGAAAAGAGTTAAAAAAAATTCCACCCCTCCCCCATGTGCCCCAGTGTCCCCCACCCCGCCCTGGAGGCTCACCTGGACCGGCACGTTGTACTTCTTACGCTTCTGGAAGATGCCCACCGGGTAGACCTCGCGCACGTACAGGATCAGGTGCACCGCCACCTCCAGGAACTCGCAGAGCACGTCGGCCACCACTGCGGGAGGGAGAGGCCCGCGAGTGCCGGGAGGCCCGCCGGCCCGGCCCCCCGCGCCCCCGCCCGGCCCGCTGGGCCCGCCTTCCTACCCTGGCCAAAGTTCAGGTCCTGTCGCGTGAGCGTGGTCATCCTTCTCGACACCTAGGGGTGGGACAGGAGTGGGGTAGCTCCGCAGGCCCAGGGAGACGCCGGGCCCGCCAGCGTCCCCCGCCCCTCCCCTCCGTTTGGGGGAACCCGGGCAGGAGCTCCCCCCTTCACACAGAATCAGGGCATCTGGGGTGGACACCCCCAGCACACACTGGCGGCTGAGCTTAGCGGCACAGGCTGCGCCGCGACCGGCCTCTGCCCACCGCCGGCCCGTGGCCCCCCGCCCGCGCCCCGGGGGCCGTGAAGGGCAGGGCCGCGGGCGCGGGGGGCGCGGGGCGCGGGACACGAGGAAAGCGAAACGAGACTGGACTCAGGCTCCGCCCCCACCTGGCGGGCTTCCTCCCGGAAGAAAACCCCGATCCTAGCCCCCGGCCCCGGTGCCGGCTCCGGCCTCGGTTCCCGGCTCGGGGTCCGGCCCCGGCGCGGCGCGGGGAGCCACCGACCCGGCCGCTCGCGCCTCCCGCTCAGCCCGCGGCCGGGCGCCGCGCCGTGACGTCCGCAGCGCTCCGCCGGGCCCCGGCGCCGCTGGCCACGCCCCCCGCCAGCCGCGGGCGCCGCAGGGGCGGGGCCGGAGCCGCAAGGGGTGTGGCCGGGGGCGGGCCCGGGGGCGGGGCCTGGCCTCACCCACCGCCCCGCGCCCGAGGGCCGCCGCGCCGCGCCCCGCCCCTCCACTTCCGGGGGGCGTCCCCAGCGACAGCCCGGTCTCCGCGCCGGCCCTGGGTACTTTCCCGCCCGGGCGCTGCTCTGGCTCCGGAGGAGCGGCGGGCGGGCAGGTGCGGGGGTGAGAGCGCGCGGGGGCACCGCGGGGTCAGAAGGCGGCGCGTCCGTCGCCCGCGCCGGAGTCCCGGCCCCGACCCTGGCGGCCCCACGGAAAGCGCCCCCGGGGCGGGGCGGGGGGTGACGGGGCGCCCCCGGAAGGCCCCCACTCCCCCCCCCGACCCTGATGCGGCCCGGCGGACTTCCCGTGGCCGGGACTCCGCAACAGTAACCGGCTTTCTAGAGCCCCAGCGGCGAGCCGGCCCCCGGGCCGAGTGCGGCCCTGGGTTATCTGTCTGAATCCTCAGATTCTGCCCCATTTTACAAATGAACTGAAGGAGGTTCAGCAGGCTGGGGGGGGGGGGCGGGGGGGCGTATTCCTGTCACTACACTATACAGTTCTGGCCCTCCAGAGGCCCGGACCCCAGAAAGACTGAACCATCCCCGGAGGATAACTATTAATATTAAAATAACTGCTGACATGGGCTGAGCATTTATTAAAGTGTCAAGCATTGATTTTTAAAAATCTCCTCTTGACTCTGAGCAAAGCACCCATTTTACAGCCCCACTGACAGATGGGAAAACAGCCTCAGGCACGTTCCTTCGTTTCCCAAACCACGCAGTTGGAACAGACCCAATTATGTCCACTCCTCTGCATCCAGGGTTTCAATTTGATTCCATTCTGCCTCCAGGGCTTCAACCCTTTTATTTTACAGGTGGAAAAACTAAGGTCAGAGAAGTGGCTGCGGAGTTACAGACAACAAATCAGGACCAGAAACCAGGGAACCTGCCTCTCACCTTGCTGGCTAGCTGTCACATCCATCTCTTGGTATGCAGACCCAACCAGGAATGTTTACCATTTACAGCTCAGTAGAGAGCCTCACCCTCCCTCCTTCAACCCCAAGGCCTGCAAACACGGATTTACACACTTCTGAGTGTGGGGTGGGGGTGGCAAGGGACTGAAAAAATAGCCATTAAGCCAGGAATGCAGCAGGAGCATTTCTCAAAAGTGGTCCTAAGAACTCTGTATCAGAATCCCCTGGGGAGCCATTAAAGAGCAAGATTCCCAGCCCCTCTGACCTAGCAGATCAGAGTGGGTACTGGCTCTTTAACAAGCTCCTCTAGGGCCCTGATGCCCAGAATGTGTGGGGATCACTGTGGTGGGTTGGGTGTCCCTAGAGGAAACCTACATTTCATAAAATTGCAATGCTTAACCCAAAGGGATGGGTGATTTCATTTCAGAAATTGATGTACCTGGCAGCACATTTTTAGGTACTGCAACCTTATCAAAATGTGGGGACCCTGCCCACATCATGCAGGAGATGACCATTTACACACAGGGCCAGCTGAGCAGCTCAGTGACTTACAACAGAGTCCCCTGCTCATTGGGGGTGCCCTTACCCTAGGGACAAGCCAGGGTCCTTCTTTGCCCCTCTCTGGAGGCTGTTCAAGCAGCTTTTTCATTAGTAATAGGAAGTGGCTATCTTGGTTGGACGTGGGGTGCTGGGGAGGGACACAATTCTTTGTAGAGGGTCCCTAGGATTGAGCCTAGTGATGAAGCTCAGAGCCCAGCTATCCCTGGGGGGGTGACCTCTGGGGCTCAGCATGCGTGACATGGACTCATACCAGGCACTCTTTCCGTGTGTCCCCAGTCTCAGCCCCCTGCCACAGCACAAGCCATATGTTGGTTAAGCCACACCAACTAAAGGTCTTCAGAGAAAGCTTCCAGGACATACATCCAATGGTCACATTTTTCTGATGGGGAAACTGAAATCAATCTTTGTGTGACACTGGGGTACCCACTGCCAACCAGAAACCTGTGGATAAAAATGCCTGGGTTTGGAGCCTTAGATTCAGAGTGAGCTATAAACAGGAAGAGGAGGAACAGGGGGCAAGAGGAGATGGAGCCAAATGGATCTGATCCCCGACCCCCAAAAGACCTCCATCTCCTCATTTGTGAAATAAACAGACTGGACAGATGTTCCCTAAACTTCTGATGGCGTCTGGGCCTATGGGAGCCAAGATTCTGGGGGTGGGGCTGGGGCCAGGCTAGGGTGCTGAATCAGCATGGGGCCGTGGGGGAGCTCAGTGAAACCTCATCTGTCATTTGCATCCAGGGGGCTCTGCGGCATCTGGTTTTTCATATCTTAATCGCATCAGCATGATGGATGGTGGTAGGGGGACCCAGATTTCATTATGGGGTTAATTTATTACATTTTTGAATACCCATTTGCTGGGAGGCTGTTTTTCAAAGTTATTTGCATATTTTTCATCACTAGACGACAATATGTAGGAGGGAATCTGGGAGGGAAGGATGGATGTTTAGAAGGAGAAAGAGCTTATTTGCCAACTGGAGCAGGTCCCGGAGGGTCTGCAATGGGGAAAGAGAGAAAATCACTCCCAGGAGATAGTTAAATTGAAACGAAGAGAAACCAAGATGCAACAAAGTCTTGCCAAGAAAGGCAAGATCTGCATACAATCTTTACACTCCTGGAGTAGAGGGAGGCTGGCACAGAAAAGGAAAATTCTGCGGTTTGCTGAACAAACACAAATTGAATGAACTGGGTGAAACAACAGGCAATCAGGTGTCCAGGCCCCTAAGATGCTTCCAGAGCCCCCACTCATACCCCCCAGACTGGTCACAGGCCATATCAGGGACCCCACCCTGAGTAAGCCCACCAAACACAGGGTGTGGGAGGAGTTGCCCAACACAGGGCCTGGGAATAAGCCACCTGTAACCTGGTGATATCCCACTGACGTCCTGATGCCCAGGGACCCAGGCAGTTACTCCAGCACCTCACCCAGTGCCTATCCAAATCCAGGTTCTCAATGAGTGTGCATTAAAAGAATGAATGAAAGAGTAGAGGAATACAAGGAAGTGGACAGTGACTCATGGCTACTTGCCCAGCCTGCTGCTTCTTTCCCCACCACTACCCCTTAGCCAGCTGCAAGGTTGGTCCTTCCCTCTGTGAATCTCAGCATCCTCATCTGTAAAATGGGCACATGGTAACACCAGTTCCATAGGTTTGAGCACGGAAGAAGTGAGATGTTGGTAAAAATATAAAGGCCCTACGCCTGGTTCGATTAGTGGCTATTATGACAATGATACTAAGATCAACACAAATCCTTTTAAGTCCCGAGTGCAAGCATTTCCCAAGACAGAGGGCCAGGCGCTCTAGGGGAGGACATGCGTCCTCATGACCCAAGATGCCTAAAGCTTAGGAGCTGCAGCCACAAAAGGAGCCTCTCCTCCCTCACATGGTATTCTCAGATCCCAGGGTCCACTGCTGATCTCAGGCCCAAGCCAAAGTCCTGACTTAGGTCACTGAGTGGCTTCCAACCCTTCAGCCCGGGCAGAGCCCACACACATCACTCCCTCCCCAGGGTTCTGCCGACCCAGTGAATCAGGGCGTCCCTATAGATCATGGCTTCTTAAACTTTGAATCTCAGCGATATTAAATGTCTTCCACAATTTCCCTCGAAAGTCATTCTGGACCACAGATGCAGACCCTAGATCCAGCTGCAACTGGCACTTTAAAAAAAAAAAACTAGCACCTATCATTCATAAAGCAGAGAGAGCACCCTTTTAAAGTGTGCAGTTCATTGGTTTTTAGTATAGTCACAGAGTTGTGCCTCAATCACCGTGATCAAATTTCAGAGCAATTTTATCACTCCAAAAAGAAAAATCCTATAGACATTAACAGTCACTTCCCTGTCTCTCTGCCCCCAGTCTGCTTTCCACGTCTATAGATTTGCCTTTTCTGAACATTTCATATAAATGCAACTGACAACATATGGGCTTTCTTGTCCAGCTTGTTTCACTGTGGATGATGTTTTCAAGATCATCAGATGTGGCATGTACTGGTATGTCGTTCTTTTTTGTGGCCAAGTAATATTCTACTGCATGGATAGGCCACATTTTGATTAGCCATCAGCTCATGATCATTTGAGTTGTACTACTTTGACCATAAAACTACCACATTTAATAGATGGGAAAACTGAAGTCCAAAGTCACCACAATCTGATGGGATAGGAGTCCAGGCCTCTACTGCATCTAGGGGGAGCCTGGAGGACAGAGAATCCAAGCCTGGAAAAAGATCATCCCCCTGATAGCAAGCCTTGAACCAGTTCCAATGCTTTGTTTCCGTTTCAGTGAATGTCAGGCTGCCAGCTGCCCCTGGAAAAGGAAAATCTCCCTTCCAGACCTAAGACGCCATCGCCTCTTCTCAGTTACAGCTTCTAGCTGCTCCCCTGACTTTGTCCTTGTTCCACTGCCGTCTATTCTTGTCTTTCTAAATCAGAGTAAGTTTGTTAAACTAAGTCAGACCACGCCTCTGCTGTGCTCACAATCTTCCAATGGCGTCCATCTCACTGCACCAAATGCTGGTCCTTCCTGTGGACTTAGCATGCCAGCACAAGCCTGCCCTCCTCTGAACCCCCTCCCTTAATTCCGGCCTTGCTCTTCCTGAAATACACCAGCACGCTCCTGCCTCAGGACCTTTGCACTGTTTCCTCCCTCACCTGTGTCACTTTTCTTCCCACCACATGGCTCTTTACCTCATTTTCTTTGGGGAGGTTTGGGGGGGACCACAAGAGGCCTTTCCTGGCAACCTTATATAAATAACACCTCTTCCTGTTCATACCTTCTCCCCTTCATGTGCTTTTTTTTTTTTATTGGCATACATCACCCCCCCCCCCACAACTAGATGTTCATTCATTCATCTTCTCTGGAATGGGATCCCCGCCGAGCAGACATTCTTGTCCATGCTGTTCCTTCCTGGGGCCCCAGCACAGTGCAGGTGCATCGGGGAACTGCCCAGGAGTGTTTATGGGATGGGGGGAGCAAAGCTTCCAGGGAATGAACAGTTTCGACCTTGCCCTGATCCAATCAGGCCCCCACTGGCCTCACAATATTACAATAACAGCGATTCATTTTTCTATCGCGTTTCCGATGGGCCGAGAGAACGCCTTCCCCGGGCCTTGACCCTCAGTCCTCGAACTCCTGGGAGTCGGGGATAACGATGGGCTGGGACAAGTTAGGTGACTTGCCCGCGGATCCGGGAATGGCACCAGAGCAGGACCAGGCACCTCGCCCTGAAACTTCCGAGCTACCCTTCGCCGCCCTGCAGATGAGAGACGGCGGGGACCGACGGCCCCGGGCGAGCCCTGCGCCCGCCGCTCTTTGATCTCCGCAGCGCCAGCGCCCCGCCGACCCCGCCGTGAGTTATGGGGGCCGCGGGAACCATAACGCAGCATTCCGGGGCTGCCGGGGTCGACAGCACGCGGCGCCCCGCGCGGTGATGAATGAGCCGGTCCCGGGCGCAGGCTTTGTCCGCGCGGAGCTGCGCTGGGGCGCAGCAGAGGGACTTTGGACGGGGCGTGGCGAGGGGCGGGGGCGGGGGCGGGGGGCGCGCGAGGGCGCGCGCAGGTGGCGGGCGGGGGACTGTCTGTTTCTCCTCCCTCCCAGGCGGGTGTCTGTGGCGGGAGGCGGCGCGGGGCGCAGGTGCGGCCGTCACACTCCAGGTCCTCACCAGGTAGAGCTGTGAAGTTCCCCGAACCCTCACAGCGCCGCGCAGCCTCCCCGAGAACCCCGCCCTCCACACGCCCCCCGCGCGCTTTCCGAAGCCACAAAGGCGCGGCGGTGCCGGGTCCCGCCCCCCGCCCGGCGCGGCGTCCGTCCCCTGGGCAGCCCGGGCGGAATAATCCTTTTGGGGACCGGCCGACCCCGGCCCGGCCGGGCGCGGCCGCAGCGGAGCTCCCGGCTCCGATCCGTTGTGGGGGTCCGCCCGGGACCCCGGCCGCGCCCCTTTGTCGCCCGCTCCGCGGGGCCTCCCCAGGCGCCGCCGCCGCGTGCCCCGCCTGTCCCGCGGGCTCCGGCCGCGCCGCGGCGGCTCCGACGCCCCCGGAGCCGCGGGCTCGCCTCGCCCGGTGCCCGCACGGCCGCCCGGCGGCGCCCGCCTTTGTCTGCCTCCTTTGTCTGCCCCGCGCCCTCGCGCCCGCGGCGGCCGGGCCTCCTGGGAGCGGCCCCGGGCGCCGAGCGCAGCTGGCGACGCGCGCCGGCCGGGAGCGCGCGGGACCCGGCCCGGCCAGGGGCTGCCCCGCGCCCGGGGCCGCCGAGCGCCTGCCCCGCCGCCCCTCCCTCGGCCCCTCCCCGCGCGCCCGCCCCTCCCCGGCGCCCGCCCCCTCCGCGCTCCCACCAGCCCCCTCAGCCCGGGCACCTCTCCCCGCCGCCCGCGCCCCTCTCCGCGCCGTCCCTGCGTCGCAGCTCGGCCCTCGGCGGCGCTCGGCTCCCGCAGGCGCTCGGCCCCGCGCCCCGTGGCCCCGCCAGCCGGACAGGTAAGGCCTGGCTTTGGCCCGCCCCCGGCCCCGCCCCCCGCCTCACCTGGCTCGGCGCGGGGACAAAGGTGGGCGACCTGGCGCGCTCGGGCCGCGCTGCCCGGCACTGAGGCTGGAGGAAAGGGCGCCGCTTTATTCCTGCCCTCCCTGCCCCGGCCCCGTCGGTCCGTCCGTGCGCCGCGCCGGCCCCTCGCGGAGGCGCCCTCGGCCCTGGCTCCGCTCCCGGCCTCCTGCTTCGCCCGCCCCCGCCGCGCGCTCGCCCGGCCGCGCTCCGACTCCCGACCCCGTGCGCACCCTCGCCGCCCGCTCGCGGGGGCGCCCCTCTTCGCGCGGCGCGGCGTCCCCTGCTCCCTCCCAACACGATCTCTCTTTGTCTCTGCGTCTCTGAGTCTCCGGGTGGTCTCGCAGATCGGGGGGGCCCCCAGCCCGCCTCCATGGGAAGAAGCTTCGAAGACTCCCCGAGCTCCCGGCAGAGCCGCCGGCGGTGCCCTCCTGCCCTTTCCAAACCTCAGAAGGGGCTGATGGGGGCGGCAGGGAGGGGACGGAGGTCCTCTGGGCGCGCCCCTCGTCCAGCGGCGGCTCCGCTCCCTCCCACCCCGCCTGAGTCAGTACCGCGCCCCGGCAAAACCTAGAGCCTCGGCCCCCTCCCCTGGCCTCTGCTCAGCCCCTCTGTCCCCACTGCCGGCTCCTTCCCATCGGTGCGCCGAGGGCGCTGGGGTTTCAGCACAGAGAGCTCCTGGGTTTCCCGCCAAGTCTTCTGGCCTGCCTCCCTGCGTGCTCCCTGGGCCTCTGCCTCCGTCGCTGGCCTCCCCGCCCGAGGCGGCCGAGCCGGTGGCATGCAAAAAGTGTCCCGGTGTCCCTCAGCACCACCCCAGGGGTCAGGCCGACAGAGGCTCCGGGGTGGCCTTGGACAAAGGAATGCACTTCTCCGGCTTCCGGGACCCCCTTCTGAAAACACGCTGTAGTCACAGCACCTCGCGGTCTGTGTGCAGAGTCGGCGCTAGAGACAAGTTGGATGCCGGCAGCGCACACACTCGGTGGCCACCCGGGGTCTACAGTCACCTCGTGGGGTGGGGACGGGGTGTCCGCAGAGAGGGGGAAATGGATCCAGAATCCCAGACTGAGAGACACTGCCAGAACCTGACTCCCGCTGCCCCAGCCTCACCTCCCCACCCGCACAGACACCCAAGCTCACAGGCTCGCCCCCCCCCTTCTCTCGCCCCTCCTCCCTGCTGCTCCCACGGGGGGGGGGGGTGTGAAAGGGGTTTCTGATTTCAAAGTGAGATCAGTGAGGCTGTGCTGATGTTGCCAGCAGCTGCTGTTCATCACGAGCGCCCATGTGACTCGTGTCCAGCTCTGAACCTCTGTCCTGCACCATCCCCTTTTAAAAGACCAGCAGCTCGCAAGCCGTTTCCTCTGGGGACTGAGCCCTGGACCTGCTGAGCCGGCACCCAGACCCTCTGACCATCACCTGTGCTGCAACGGCAGGTGACACACAGGTGACACACTCCGCCGGGGGACCCGCAGTGATGTGGGCTGAGTGTGTTCACGAGGGCAGCGTGGGAAGAGAGGTGCCTTCTCCCAGCCGGCAAGTCCCAGGCTCCCTGGCTGAGTTACTGTTTTTGGTCATTTCGGCCTGATAAGCAGAGCCTTCTCTTTAGACAGGCAAGGAGGGGGCTGGCCACACACACGCACCCACGCACCCCATCCAACCACACACATGATCCTGCCCGACGAACAGACTCAGCTTTGCCACCCAGGAACTCGCTGCCATCTGTGCCCCCCGCCTTTGCCAGGAGAGCCAGCTCAGTAGCTATTGAACCCCCTGGGAACTTTACTCAGAACCTCCTTTCCCTGCAGCCACATGAAAATGGTGGCGCCCACTTTACTGTCCAGTCCGCCTCTTCTCCCCAGCCTTGAAACCTCAGGGGCTCCCTGTCACCACTAAATGAACTGGTCTGCCTGCCTCCCACCACACCCCTGTCTGCAGCCTGTGTTAGCTGTGGGGGGGTCTGATCAGCTCCATTCACTGACTTTCTTGGCACTTTGGCTAGGGCTCTTCCCTCCATCTGGAATGTTCCCCCTGCCCTGTCTTTGGTGGGAGCTTGCTCCTCCTCACAGGCCAAGGTCAAAGGCCCCTCCCATGGGAAACCCACCCCTTGCCCCCTGGGCTGTTGAGGTGTGCACTTCCTAGTGGTGCTGACGCTTGCGGTCACCGTAGCTGACACACAGTAGGTGCTCAGTGCTTGGCTGTTCTGGTGAATGGAATCCTTGGTCAAGGGGAGAGAAATGAACTGAAAATTGCAAGTCACAGATTACCCTTGGGCCCCAACGGGTGAGGGCAGAGGGGGCCCCTGAGCAAAGGGGCACGGCTGGGAAGCTGGAGGGGAGAGGGCTACCTGCAGGCCCCCGCGGTTGGGGGTGCTCTGTCTCTCTGGAAAGTGAAGAGGACTTGGGCGCTGATTTTAGCAGAGGAAACTGACACTAGACCAGAAATGACCGCCCGAGTCTGACTGACGGGTCTGGGTCACAGTGAAGGGCTTAGCAGCTGTGCGACCTGGAGGGAGTTCTCCACAAATCTGGTGGAGCTGGGACTTATGTCCTGGCCTCCCTGACCCCACAGCCTGGAAAGAGCAGAAGCTCCCTCCAGAGAGAATCCTGGGCATGCTCGCAAGAGGGGCATGACTGAGCATCCTATTCTGAGCCATGCTGGTGAGCCCCGCCTGTCTTGCTGCTCCAGGCACACGGCTTGTCTGCCTCAATCCCTCCTCCCCAGCAGGCTACTTGGGCCATGCCATGAAGGCCTGCCCCTGGAGGACAGGACGGTGGCTGGATCCTTGCCACCAGATCCCCATCCCACCTCCACCCCCACTTTGGCCATCTCCCCCACTGTGCCACCTCATGGCCTGGCACTGACCACTGGGTACACATCCCTGCCGGGGCATAGGGGGCGTGAGGCATGAGGCCCCTACTAGTCCAGAGCAGTTGGACTAGTGTAACTGTGACCCCGTGGGGCTTTAGATGCCCTCTCCGCCCCAGTTAAGGCCCCACGGCCTAACCTGAGAGCCACGGCTTCTGCTGAGTGGAGCATGAGCAGCGATCAAGGATCCTGCCTTTGGAGTCAGATGAGCATGGGTTCAAATCCCAGCTCTACCCCTTAGTCTACTGTGTAGCGTTAAGCAAATTTCTGTCCTGATGCTGGGCCATTGTTCTATTACTATTGTCTGAAAAATAGTGTCCACTTCAAAGGGCTAACTTATCGGGCATGGAAAGTTCTAGGACTAGAAGCATGGATGTCCAATAAACGATATCCAAACAAACATCCATTTTTCAGATGTGGGGCTGTAGCCCAGAGAGGTTAATTGACTTGCCCAGGGTCACACAGCTATTAAGTGCTGAAGCCAGGATTCGTGCGCAGGCTTATCTGACTCAGGTGAATTTTCCCTCCACACCGGCTTGCCTGCCTCCCCTGCGTGGGAGCCCTACAGCAGGGGTTTGTCACTTGGTGATTAAGGGATGGGGCTGACCAAACAGCAAGCAAATGGCTTTAAATTGTTTGAGGACCAGGATAATGAAGCTTGGGGACTAGAGGGACCAGGACGATTGCTTAGGTGAGGAGGAGGGGTGCAGGGTGGTGGGTACCTGTGATACGGCACTGGGCAGGACTCCATCCAGGAGTGGGTGAGGGGGACCAGCAGACAGAAGCACAAAGCTGGAAGCCTCTGGGCAGGTGGGACCTCCAAGGACCTCCCCTTTAACAACCGCACCCCAACATAGGTTTTTTTGAGGTGTGAGACCTTGGGGGGTAGAAATTCCCCAGGCTGTGGGGGTAGCGGGGAGCAATATAAGCAGATGGGGCCCACCCCTACAGGGAAGCCAAACCTCATTTGCCAAGACAATGGTCCCCTCCAGGCCGGCCTGGGCCTGTCCTGCCCCGCCCCACAGAAGCCATCGATCACCCCACTGAGGACATGGCCACCTGCTCCTGCCCCTCTCACGGGCAGGCCCAGACGCACAAGTGCTTCCAGAAAACCCGCTGCCCACTCCCTCTCTTGCCCTTGCCCAGAGTAACAGCCGCCACTGTTGATCAGACCCTTCCTGCGAACCCTCGCCCTATACGCCTTTATCCCCCCCAGGCTCACACCAGCAGCATTTTACAGGAGAGGAAACTGAGGACCAGAGAGGCTAAATGACTCGCCCAGGGTTACAAAGCTTCCTCCGCTCTGTGCGGCGGGGCCCTCCCCACCTCGGCTTAGTGGGCTTGGGTGGCCACCTGCGTGTCTGAGTCGGTGATGCTATGTCTGTGCCTCCCTTGACCTTTCACTGGGCCTGTGGCCTCTGTCAGGACTGTGTCTCCTGTCAGAGTGGGGACACCTGGAGGGCGGGGCTGTGCCTTTGCAGAGTAGAATCTCCCTCCAAGAAGGGTATGTTTTCCCATGTGCTGGGCACTTCCAAGGCCAGAGCTGTGTCTCCTATCAGCTGGGAAATCCCTACAGGCAGCGCCTGATCCCCCGACTTAGACTGGAGGCGTTCCAGGGCAGCAGCCTCTCCCCACGGACTGCGAGTCCCTGAGTCCTGGGGCTGTGTCTCTCTTCTGTCTGGGAATCCTCCAAGCCCAGACCTGGATCTCCCTTTAAAAAAAAAAAGGATAGAATTCAGCCTTCCCTGTCCAGGGTCCCTGGAGGGTGAGCTGTGAGGTGCCTAGGAGTAGCCCGTAGGCCAAGGAACCCAGACCCATTTCCTCTTGAGAAGGGAGGACTCATCTGGGTGAGGACGCAGCACCCAAGAGCCAGGTGGGGTGTTCAGGGCGAGTGCCATGTGTTCTGCTCCAGCTGACTACTCTCAAGGGATCAAACATCTTTGCAGGTATTTCTTGGCGTCTGGGGCGTCAGAGGTAGCTCTCCCCCCAAGTTTGGCAGGGGTGAGTGCCTTTGAGTTTCTTATGAGGTTGGGGTGTTTCCATGGAGACATCATTTCAGACCTGAGCCAGGGCCAGAGGAGTGGCAGGAATTAGGACCCCCCCCTGTCCAACCCCCTCAACCCCAGCACCTTGCACCCCTTTCTGAAGAGTCCTTGAAAGACAGAAGTGCCTCATCATCCCAAAGAGACTCCCATGGTGGCCTCAGGGCACCCACGCCAGCTGCTTGGGACTTGCCAAGCAGTCCCTTGCCCAAGGGACTCAGAGGCACGGGCAAGGCAAGTGGGAAGGAGGCTCAAGCATGGGGCTGTCATTACTGCCTGTCCTCGCGTTTTGTTTTCTCTTTCAACATTCAGAAATATTCCTTTCAGTTCTTGTGGTTTTGATACATACCCCCGGGCCCTGGGAGCTCAGTCCACATCTTTTTTTTTTTTAATTTATTTATTTATGCATACAAGACCTGGGGTACAGGCCAGAGGTGCAGGGGGTGAGAGGATTCACCAGAGACAGAGTGGGGAGCAGATCAGGCTGATCTACTGAAATCCACTGCTGAGGGGGTGCAGCAGGCAAGACAGGAGAGGTCTGCTGCGTCATGTGGGTAGCTCCCTGGCCGAGGATCGAACTCGTGTTGCAGTGGCTGCGGATAGCTTCATAGTGCGCTACTTAACCCCTTGCGCATCCAGGGAGGCCCCTCAGTCCACATCTTAGTGGGTATTATCTGTCAACCCTCCCCACGTGGGGCTGGCACCGGGACAGGCAACAGATGGAGGAGTCTCATCACTGTGGACCCGAAGTTCCCAGGCTCCCTGGGCATAAAGGCCCCTGACGCCACCTAATCCAGTGGGCCCATGACCCTCCTCCCCATGGCTCCCCTTGACCCAAAATGTTTCTCAGCAGTGCAGATCATCTCCGTGCACCCCAACCCACAGTCCCAGGACATTGGGCCAACAAGGCCTGTGTTTTTTGAGCAGTGTCACGTGTCACCGCTGGTGGTGATCTCTTCCTGCAATCAAAATGTTCTCCATATTGGGCCTCTTGGGTGGCGCAGTGGGTTGAGTGCAGCTCTGTGAAGCTATCCGCAGTCTCTGCAGCTGTCCACAGCCTCTGCAGCACGAGTTCGATTCCCGGTCGGCTAGGGAGCTACCCACATGGCGCGGCAGACCTCTCCTGTCTCGCCCCACTGCTCCCCTCAGCAGTGGATTTCAGTCAGTCTGCCTGCTCTGCTCCCCACTCTATCTCTGGTGAGTCCTCTCACCTTCCCGAACCTCTGGCCTGCACCCCAGCTCTTGCATAAATAAATAAGGCAGAAGCGATCAGACTAAACCCCCTTGGCCTCTCCTACATCAAGATGCTGTGCAGCCTCTGTTCTGCCTCAGTTTACACTATTACCTTATCTGAAGGTAAATCGATGAGAAAAAAGAAGCAATTCTCAAGGACATATATGAACGAAAAGGAGGTTGGTTGCACAGGAGCTAATTTGGGTGCTTTGTGTCCCGAGAATCCAGGAGCTGGAGGCCACGCTCTTTCACACCCTCCCCAGGAGGGACCCAGGGGAAGCCCCCCTCTGACCAGGGGGGCTTGTGTTAGAACCGGGTAGAGAAGGCATATGAGGATGCCTATTATTTACACCACAGTTTTCAAAATAGCCTAAACATATTTTTTAAAGTGAGGTTAAAATTCAATATTTACGGAAACTCCAAAACTCCACCAAATATGGGGGCTCAGAAGTATCCCTTTCCCACCTGACAAGGAGACACCGAGGGTCAGGGAGGGGGGTGATGGACCCAGGACCTCCCTGGAAGGGTTGAGGGGTGACCGTCAGGCTCACAGCCTGGAGGGTGCCTCACAATCCCTGGAACTCACTGGAGCACCCCTGAACCCTGGCCCTGTGTTCCCTCCATCAGACCCCTCAGCCGGCCCCCCTCCCTCCCCCTGAGTCCTCCAAGCAGCCAGTGAGTGATCCTTGAGCTCTCAGCCAAGCTCTCAGTGACTCCACAGTTGTTTGCCAGGTGGGTATGGCAGGAAGCCCTGCCCCCAGGCTCTGGCCCTGGAAGGCAAGGGACAGGCTGGAACCGCTGATGAAGCTGGGTGCAGGGGTGGCAGGAGGCTGCATGGGGTGCCGAGAGAACCCAGGCTGTGAGGCCCGGCTTTGCTGCTCACGTCAAGTCGTCGTGGGGCTGTGGTTGCTGTAGTTTCCTGCTCTTAAAAAATGTGGGAAATGATCCGAGGGCAGGGCCAGCGTGAGGAGCCCAAGACACAATCAAAAAGAAGCCAAGTGCCAGCCTGGGCTTCGTAGCTCCGGGAGGAGCCGGGTGGGAGGAGGTGCCGGTTACTGTGTAATTGCCATGGGTTGTTTTTCACTAGTCCCTGTTCGCGCTCCTGTGACAGCCCGTCTCCTGGCTGTGGACCGTGGGCCCGATGCCCCTAGACTGCTCTTGTCTGAGCAACTCCAGGCTGCTGGGACCCCCAGTCTTGGGAGGGGGTGCAGGGATCTGAGCCAGGCCCCTAGAACAGGCCTGGTGAGCCTCCCCTAAGGTAGAACCCGGGGCTGGCAGGGATGGGGGAGCTGGGGCGCCTGCTTGGCCTGCTTGGTGCTTGGCGAAGCCACCTCCAACAGGCTTCGGAGCTACGGAGATGGATGGGGGTCCTCGACACCCCCTCTGTGACAGCCCATGTTTCTCGAATGGCTCTTGGCCAGGCTGGATCTTGGCTGCTGGGCTGTGCCAAGATCCAAGTGAAATCCTGTGGATTTGGGGAGAGGGTGCCATGTAGTCTTCAGAGCAAAGCTGTGCCAGGACCCACTCCCACCCCAGTCGCCCCCTACACACACACACACACACACACACACACACACACACACACACGCATACCCTGGAAATTTATAATTATCTGCTCAGGCTGCAGTTTGTACTCGATTCACTTCCATTCAGAACCACAGTCAGAGTGTCTGTTATTTGCAGGATCCTGCGGGATCGATGGGATGGAAGGGAAGTGTGGGATAGCACCCCTGGGAGCTTCCTGTTGAGTCACGGGCTTTAAAAGAAGTTGCTGGGTGCGTGCAGAGTGGGGTGGGGGGGTGGGGGTGGTGTCATCTCCAAGCCCTGCAGGAGTTGGGGACTCTGACCCCTGAGACCAGCCCGTGAGTCTGCCCACCCTGACCCCTCTGCCAAGCCTCCTCTGGTCTCTGGCCTGCACTTCTGGGGGTCCTACCTCCCTCTTCTCTACCCGCAGGTCAGTGGGGAGGGGTTTCCATTCATCACCAATTCCGGTTCGCTGTTGATGGGGTGCTCCCGCAGGCTTCTCTCAGCTCCCCACATCCCTGCAGGACAGAAGGGCAGGGCTGGGTCAGACAGCACCTGACACCAGCTCAGAGCCATCCTGGCCACAGTCGGGCTCCAGGGGGCGGTGGGGGCAGACCAGGAAAGTTTAACTGACAGGCTTTTAAAATGAGTCCCTCCTCTTGGGGTGGGAGTGGGGCGGGTGGAGCCTGCCTCAGGAGTGGGGAATGTGCAGCCCAGCTGCAGGGGCACCAACCCAGAGCCCTCCTTATGGAAAGGCCGGCAGGAGGCTGCTGGGCCAGGCAGGGTGGGCAGGAAGGCGAGGAATGGGTGGATGTGGGTTGTCACACACGCCGCTCCCAGCAGCTCCCCCAGGCTGGATACGCGGGTGGCCCCTGCCCAGGGGCTAAGGTGGGAAGTGATGGGCAGAATTGGGGGCCAGGGCCTGGGTCTCCTGGGACCAAGACTTGCCAGTCTGGGCTGGTGGGAGAAGAAGGGCCTTCATCCAAGAGCAGGAGGAGCTGTGCCCCCACCCCACCCTGCTCCCCTCCGGGTCCTCTCACTCAGGGTGGGCTCCAGGGGAGCCTGGGGCGGGGGCCCAGAGGCCTGGAAGGAGAGGCCGAGGATTGACCCGCCACCGCTCCTCAGCCCTGGGCGGAAACAACCACAAATCACCTGAAACGGTTGTGTAAGCACATTTGTGAGCCTAATGGGCTAGCAGGAGGCCTGAGGAGGCCGTAAAAAATCCAATCAGCCTGGCCAACCTGGAGCCCACCCAGTTGGGATGCGTCAGGCAGGTGAGGGCTGGGGCAGGGGGCTGAGGAGGCAAGGGGTTGGGGGGTGGTCTCCAGAGGTCAGCAAACACCCCACCATGCCCCCAGCCAAGGCCTCATGAACCTCTACTCCCAGGTCCTCTACTTCCAGGGAGAAAATGGGTCTCCCAGGAGACCCCATTTCTGGTGCACAGTGGGGGGCTGTCCAGTGTCAGAACCTGTGGAGACCTTGAAGGAAAGGAAAGGAAAGGCCCCTCCCAGGGCCAGCGCTGTGGATGCCACCGGCCAGCCACCACCACAGGAGGGGTCTGGGCAAGAAGGAGCAGGGCCCAGACCTGCCCAGCAGGGCCCAGAATGGGGATGTGGTCACCGCCACCAGGCAGGCCTCCAGACTGCCAGAGCCTACTGCCAGAGCCCGCAGCGGATCCGGGACAACAGGGAATCATGCAGGAGCCACCGACCAGGGGTAACCTCCCCTTGGTCTTACTTCAGATAACAGGAGTCGCTTCTGAGGGACTGAAATAAATCCACGCAAAGACTTAGCACGGCCCCCACCTGTGGCGGGCTCACCATGAGTAGGTTTGCTTGACTTAGGCTTGGAGTCAAGTCTGGGGGACCGAGGGGCGTGTTTCTGAGCCTGGAGACCCTCGGCTCATTTGGGGACGTTTGTGCAGAGAAAGGAATTCGAGCCTGTCTGGAACCTTGTTGCTCTTTCAACTATTTAAGCCAGGGCTCCCCATCCTGGGCCCTGTGGTCCATTTAGCACTATCCTGCCCCCACCCCCAGGTTCCACAACCAGTGCTGTCTCCTTCAGGCCTGTCGCCCTCCCCCCTCTTGAGAAAGTCTAGGCTACAAGAATGTGAGGAAAATGCAAGTTCGTTGTGAGTTTGGTGCGCAGCTGAAGATACGCACTTCTGAAAACAAAAAGGATGTGTGTGCAGGGCTTTGGGAGTGAGGCCTACCCCGAGAAGCTGCCCCTCACTGCACTGCTTTTCTTGCAGGGAGGAGCTGATGGCTGGGCCCGCAGACTCTGTTGCCCCCATGCTCTGTCTCGCCCTGCTGGTGTTTCTGGAGCTGAGCCCGGCAGGCTCCCTGGGACCTGGAACTCCTGCCCGGAACCTCCCTGAGAATCACATCGACCTCCCAGGGCCAGTGCTGTGGATGCCGCAGGCCAGCCACCACCGCAGGAGGGGTCTGGGCAAGAAGGAGCGGGGCCCTGGCCTGCCCAGCAGGGCCCAGAATGGGGATGTGGTCACCGCCACCAGGCAGGCCTCCAGACTGCCAGGGACAGGAGGGCTGCTGCCTGGGCAGAATCCTGCAGGCCTGTTTCAGGATAAGGATCTGCTTCTCGGGCTACCACTGCCCTACCCCGAGAAGGAGAACCGGTCTCCAGGGTCAACAAGGACCAAGAAACGCAGCCGGGAACACAGGAGGCGGAGGGAGAGGTTGAAATCGCACAGAGGTAGCTGGAGGTCTGCAAGGGGGTGGTGTCCTGCAGAGGGAGAGCATGGGGAAGAGGAGGGGAGAGAGCTCAGACCCAGGTGGCCAAGGACTCCAGGGGCAGGAAGGAGGCCAGAGGGAGGTGTCAGTGGAGTAAGGTCCCTGGGAAGACATCCAGAGGCCCCAAAGAGGGCAGGGACTGAATAAGGTGAAGGAGGGAAATTTGGTGAAAGGGGGAGCTCACCAAACTCAGAGGGGTGTGCAAATAAGAGGCTTGGGGGTGGAGCATAGGTGGAGGAGAAAGCGGTGTGGCAATGGAAGCTCAGGCTTAGCAATAGCTGATCCTCCTAAATCAGGAAGTTTTACTTTGCATCTGACCTAAATCCATCCTAGTGTAAGCTCCCAGCAGAGATGGAAGAGGTCAGTGCCCTCCAAGCACATCATGTAATCTGCCCTGATGCCAGATATGCCCGAGTTCAGACCCTGGCTCCATCGCTTTCTAGCCTTGGGCAAGTCAGCTTTCCATGCCTCAGTTTCTCTCTCTGCAAAGTGAGGATAATGGCTCCAACGACCCTCAGTGTCGATTCAGAGACACTTGACATGCAGAGCGTTTAGAACATGGGGTCGTGATGGTGGTGATGAGGAGCGGCTGGCTGCTGCTTCTTAGCTTTCTCTCGATGCTGAGTCAGTGTCCTCTGAGCTGGACACAGGTGACCCAGGAGAGGGGTCCCGTCCTTAGCCCTCCTGCTTCTGCCCTTTTGTTTCATGGGCCCCCTCTCCTTGGCCCATTCTGTCTCTGAACAAGCAGGTCCCAGCAGCTCCCCCGACATGGCTTCTGGCTCCTGCCACCTGGCCCTGGGCCCACGCAGGCTTCCAAGTCCCTTCAAGTGACAAGACCGCCTGCAGGGGCCGGCCCAGTGCCACCGATGTGGAGGGGGTGGGGTTCTGTGGGAAAGAGTGATGGAGACTCAGCTCCCCTTCTCCTGCCAACAGCGGGGCTGGCTTCCCTGCCAGGCCTACCCTGTGGGCAGAACACAGAGGCGGGCAGAGCTCACTTAACCTCTCAGCATCCTCCCCTGGAGGTCAAGTATCCCACATTGAAGCACAGGCTGGCTCTGTGGGGATGAACCAGAAGACACAAGGGCCGCCACCAGGCAGGCCTCCAGACTGCCAGGGACAGGAGGGCTGCTGCCTGGGCAGCTCAGCTCCAGCCCCCTACTACCCGTGGATCAAGGGAGCCCTCCTAAGAGTTGTCAACAAGAGGAGGAGGAGATGGGGGAGTGTCTCAGGCCAGGCCCAGACTTACTGACCAAGCCTCGGGCTCCCTGTGCTTCAGTTTCCTTGTCTTTAAAATGAATGGTTGTACACCCCTCTTTATTCTTTGGGGCTCACCTCCAGAGGGTGGGGTGACCCCAAATGACCCAGCCAACCTTAAAGTCAGTTTTTGCCTGAGAAAAACAGACAAGGATGAGCCCAGGACCCCTAACTCCTCCCAAAACCCCCTCACTCCTAGTACTGCCCCACAATCCCCTACACTACCCCCACACACTCTCCCTACCCTAAGCCCGCATGTCTTAGAAATAGGCCTTCATGTTAAAAGCACTGGCTTTGCCTTCAGACAGATCTGGATTTAAATCCAGGCTCTGCTCTTAACTAGCTGTGTGCCCTTGGGAGAATTGCCTAACCTTGCTTGGCTTCCGATTCATCCCTGTAGATGAGGCGGAAGGAGTATCCACCTCCCAGAACTTCTGTAGTGGCTAAATGAACCAGTGCTTGTAAAGTAGCTCATGAGGGTCCCAGCACACAGCAGGTGCTCGATAAGTGCAGTGATGATTACCCATCACCTAGGAAAAACTCATTTGTGTGTGATAAGCTTTGACTCTCAGCCCCCAACCTTCTCAAAGGCCTCTCTCCCTTGCAATGCCTCTCAGTCTTATCAAGTTGCTCCCTTACTCAAATGTTACCTCCACCAGGAAGCCTTCCATGGTTAACACTACTAGATTCCATCTGTTGCACTTGCATCCCCGGCTGCATATAGTCAACCCAGACTTCTACTTACTGGAATGATGCTTTGGAGGGAGAATTCTTGTGCTACCTCCCCAGCAATACAGCAAGCTGCTCATCTAAAGCATTTCACCACTGCCTTGTTCCTGCCTCCCCAGAAGGATGAGCAGCAGGGAGGTTGGTTGGGCCAGTGTCTTGTTACATAGTCGCTGCCATTCATGTATCAGAACACACATAGGGTAGGACTCGTTTGCCGCAGGAAATGTGGGTTCTGTTGTGAGCTGAGATGGGTTTCAGAAAGGTCAAGCCCCTGTGTTTGCTGCTCCATGTCTCAGGCCGAGCCCTGGTCCGAGGTCCCAGCTCCCTGATGAAGAAGGCTGTGCTCTCAGCAGACCAGGTACCAGACCAGGCACCGGACGTGATGGAGGAATCCTCCACCAGCCTGGCCCCTACCATATTCTACTTAACCACCTTGGAGGCAGCACCTGCCACAGAAGAGTCCCTGATCTTGCCTGTCACATCCCTGTGGCCCCAGGTAAGGGTTCCCAGAACAGTCTTGGAGCTGGAGGGTTCTTGAGACCAGATCGTGCAACCCCCTCTTAGTTCATCTAGGGAAACTGAGGCACAGGGACAGGAGGGAGTTGGTCAAAGCCACCAGGGCTGGGTTGAAACCAGGTCCCCCGATGATGGCGCAGCCAGCTGCAGCCTGGTGGGAGCCCTGTCCGGAAAGGGCTGTCACTGTCCTGGCAGTGGTGCTGGGGGCCCATTCTCAGGGCATCTAAGGATGCCCTCAGCACACCAGTGTTGCATTAGGAAGATCAAGGCGCTTGTGCAAGAATTTTATACCTATCAGAGCGTCGAGACTAATAATGTAAAAAAATGTGTCTCCATGATCCAGAATTAATAAGCATCAGTTAATACTTTGACCTGTGTGCTTCAGATCTTTAAAAAGAGATATGGAAAGAGCAAGCTGGCAAATGTGGCGAATATACTAACCATCTGGTGGTTCTGGATGAAGGTTACTTAGGTGTTAATCACATTTTTCTTGCAATGAACAAGAAGTCCTTCATTCTTGCACCTTTTTTGTGGCTTTGAGATTTTTTTCATAAAAAAAATCATTTAAAATGATCAATGAAATATTTAGAAGAAATAAAACTTATTTTTTTAATTTTTTTTTTTAAGATTTTATATTTGTGTAGAAGAACTGGGGTGTAGGCCAGAGGTGCAGGGGGTGAGAGGATTCATCATTGACAAAGTGGGGAGCAGAACAGGCAGACTGACTGAAATACACTGCTGAGGGGAGCAGCGAGGAGACAGGAGAGTCTGCTGTGCCATGTGGGTCAGCTTCCTGGCCGGGGATCAAACTCAGGCCTTAGCAGTGATAGTGCTGAGACTTAACCCGTATGCTACCAGGGAGGCTGAAATAAAACTTTTTTAAGCAGTAGATCTTTTTTATTTTCTTTTTGGGTTTTGCATCCCCTTGACGGTTTGATAAAAGCTACAGACCACCTAGGAATACAAGGTTCCCTGTGCCATCGCAAGCCCCTGATGTCCATCTGCTGAGAACCCAGCCCTAGAAGGTGCCAGTATTACCCATGTCCTGCAGCACTGAGGCCACTGACCAGGGCTGCGAGTAGAACTGAGCTGTGATTGTAGCCGCCATGGTGCACGGAGAGCCGATAACTGCTACAGGGGAGAGTAGGGCTGGGGCAGAGCTGAGTGGATTCATTCAGCTCCCCTGTGTGATGCAGAAACCCTGAGCAGGCAGGCGGGCTGGCTTTCCAGCCCCTCGCTCAGAGGCCTGATAGCCTGTCCGCATGGACTGTATATAGGCACCAGCCTTGGGACGTGGCCGGTGAGTGGGTTGGCAGCATAGGAGCCCCGGGCAGCCGCCCCGCATCCCCAGACTGGGATCCAAGCTGCCGCCGAGGATGCACTGGCCTCCGAGGGCCCCTCCTGAGCCCTCTGGCTGGAGGTCCCACATTCTTCCACCTGCCTGGGCTCCAGAGTCCCTTCTCTTTTCACCTCTGCAGGCGCAGCCCAGGCCTGACGGGGAGGTGATGCCCACCCTGGACATGGCCTTGTTCGACTGGACGGATTACGAAGACTTAAAGCCCGATGTGTGGCCCTCGGCCAAGAAGAAAGGTGCGTCCGCCTGCCCTGCTACCCCTGTGTCTGCCTCCCTGCCTCCCCCACCGGCTGTTGTACTGGGGGCCCAGTGAGGCCAGGCTGACCTACAGATGCCCAAAGTTGGGGAGCGGAGGTGTGCGGTCTGAACAGGCGCTGACACCCCAAATGGAAACGCTGCTACGGAGGCTTAGCGGCAGCCGAACGCTTTGCATAGCAGCGCATTTTGTCCTGAGAAAAGGAAAGTTGTTAGAGCACGTTTTGGCGAAGACTGAGGCAGAGAGAGGAGGTGTGCCTCAAGCCACACTGAGGAGGGAGTGGCAGTTCCAGGCGTTCGAGGCCTCAGTCTCTAATGGCAGATCTTCTTGTCCCCAGAGAAACACCGGGGAAAACTCTCCAGCGATGGAAACGAAACATCGCCGGCAGAAGGGGGGCCATGCGCCCATCACCAAGACTGCCTGCCAGGTACTGAGCACACCCCGATCCAGGCCCTGGCAGGGGCTGGGGGGCCCGTGAGGGTTGGAGGGGGACGGAGGCATGTGAGCGGGGCTGCGCATCCATGACCCTTGGGGAGAGCCACCACAGCTACCCCTTCCCCGAGCCTTGCTTCATCCTCACAGCCACCCAGAGAGAGACCCTGACAGCTCCACAGTTCAGGCAAGGAGATAAAGCCTCAGAGAGGTTAAGTGTTTTGGCTGAAGTCACACAGCAAGGAAGAGGCTGGAGCCTGGGTGGGTCTAGCTCTCACCTACTGTCCCAGCTGCTAGGAGTCAGGATGACCCTATTGTCCTGACTTCTAACACATGTCGGAGCTTGATTCCGTCCTCACGCCCTCGACACTGGCAGGCTTTCTGGGGATGCTTTCGACGGCCTCCTCGCCTGCTCAGCAGCTGAGCCCGCCGAGACGGTGTAAAGCAAGGCCTAATGTTTTGACTAATGTGGATGCCAAGGGGGCTGGGGCAAGGCTGTGAATGATTAAATGGGGGGAAGCAGGACTAGACGGGAAACCTGGGGACCATGACCCAGCTCTGGGAGTTCCAGAGCAAAGACAGCCCGCAAGGAGGCCCCCGTTAGGTAGAGACGGCCAAGTCCCAGACCCCCGCCTGGGCAGTGGTCAACTGGGCTGCCAGTGGTCAACTGGGCTGCGTGACATGGACCAGGTCTCCCCTGAAGGCTGGAGGCCATCAGCTAACTGGATCTTCCTGAAGGGAGAGGGGAGCACCCCCCTCCACTGTGCCTCGTGTGCTAATTCCGTGGCCAGAATATTCTACAAAACAGTGGCCGAACCCGCAGTTTGGCGTTGCATAAGCCAGGCCACCAGCTCCCTGACGGGCTGTTCCTTTCCAAGCCATTGTTTGCACCCTGAGCAGGGAAAAAAAAAAGGCTGGAGTTTGGGCCAACTGGAGGGGGGCTGGAGCACCGGCTCCGTGCTGGAGGAGGCAAGGCCGGGGCCGCCCTGCCACGCCCAGGGGCTTGTGGCCCATCTGTCAAAAGGGGACGCTGGTGTCAGTGATCCGAGGCCCTCCCGGTTAGGAGCCGACTCCACATCTGGCAGTCCCCAGCGGCCCCACCGCTCTTTCTTGGGGGGGATCGGACCCTGTCTTTGCTCCTCCCAAGATCAATCAGTTGCCCAACTGGGGCAGCTGGGGTCTCTGCCACTCCCTTGGGGGCCTCGGCCCTGACATCTGTCGGCACCTCTGGCCAGGAGTCTGGTGCGCCAGATGGCCCACCCCACCGGGGCGTGGCCCTGCCACCGGATGATGGATCTCCTGCCCAGGGCGGCTGCAGGGTGGCGGGGAGGGCCCGCTCAGCTTGGCTGACCGCGTGTGCTTGCCATGTGGGCAGGGACCTGCTGTGACCTTCGGGAGCATCTCTGCACACCCCACAACCGAGGCCTTAACAACAAATGCTTTGACGACTGCATGTGTGTGGAAGGTGGGTCTGGACCCCCTGGAGGGAGGAAGTGGGCATGGGATAGTGAGGCTCCCTCGAGCTCTGAGAACCCCCAAACTTCCCTTTCTCCTGGAAGCTGGTTCCGCACGCAGTGGGGGACGCCGCTTCCTGGCAGAAGGCGGAACGGGGCCTGCGGGGAAGGAGGAGTGGGAGAACCCCCCGGGAGCTGAAGAGGAGCCAGGACAGCTTTGCTCCATGCCTCCCCAATCTGTGAGCTCATTTAGTCTGCAGGCCTGGCACCACTTCTCAGATTTGCGCTTCTCGCCTCTTGAATGCAAGCTGGCACCAGCTCCCCTGATTGGGAGGAGGGGAGAGGAGCTCATGTCTTTAATAAGAGCAAACCCGGGAAGGCCGGCGTGTTCTCCCCGGGATTCTGTCCCAGGCTAGGATTGCAAGTGGGTAACAGGGTGGGGAGTGGCTCTCCCACCCAGGGGAGGATGCATTTGGCCTGCTACCTCTTTGACTCCCCTGAGTGCCCACCCGCAGCAGGGGGACGTCTCCTGCCAGGTGTGCCTGGCTCTATACTAAGCACTCACCTTATCTCCTGTGACCCTCCTGAGCATCCTAGGAAGGGAATAACTAGGATCCCTGTTTTACCCGTGAGCAAACGGAAGCCCACAGAAGGTAAGTGACTTGCCCAAATCGCACAGCTAGAGAAGTGGGAATATTTAAAATTTGTAACCTGGAGCATTGCAAAGACACACCAGAGTAGGCGGGGGGGTATCACAACCTCCTCACCTGGTTTTACCAATTACCAACCCACAACCCATCTGTGCTGTCTCTCTCCACCCACTTCCCCCATGCCGGTGTGGTTTTGAAATAACGCCGGTGAGTTTACAGAAACTTCATCTATGAAGATTTCATTGCATGTCTCTCAAAGATAAATACTCCTTTAAAAAAAATACCAAAAATGAACAAAATTTACTCAGCGTTAACCAGTAAATTTCCTGAGTGGGTGAATTTGGGGTTGTTCCTCTGTTACTCACCCAGGGATACAGGGCCCAGTTTTGCTCACACTGTCCTCAAACAATTATCTGTTGTGAATGCAACAAAGCCACTTGGGTGCAATGATGCCCGTCAGCCAGCGATAGCTATTGGGTGCCCACAATGTGTCAGGTACTGTTCTGGAGGCTGGGGATTCTCAGGTGTGAAAAGAACAGAAAGTTCTACACCCATGGACTGTTCTAGTAAGATAAACGAACAATAGCAAACAAACAGATAAGATGTCTTTAGAACGTAGTAAGTGCTGTAAAGAATTTAATCCTGGGCGGTCAGATAAGGAGTTTTAGAAAGGATGGGCAGGAGCAGAACCAGCTACTTGAGGATGGGACAAGGGTCAGTTCCAGGCGAGTGGCAGCGTTTGAGTGGCTCACAGTGGGCAGGTGGCACAGAGGAGGGGACAGAAGCTGGCTGGGACGATCAGGCAGGACCTGGGCAGGTTTTAGGCAGGAGAGTGACATGGTTGATTTACAAGTGGGGGACAGGAGTGGTGCCAGGGAGAGCCAACTGGGAGGTGGGGGTGGGGGTACTGGGAAGCTGCCTTCTGTTCCTGTGTGCAGGTGGGGCCTGTTTCCCAGAAGAGGAGCCTGGGTTACAGAGCAGACAGGGGGCACTCAAGGTCAAGGAGCCCCAACAGCCAGCACTGGGGTTGAGCCCAGGTCCAGTTCTACTCCCTGCCCACCACTTGGTGAGGCTAGTGGCTCTCCTGAGCTGCATGTGTCTGCCCCCCAAGCCCCCAACCCCATGCCCAGCTGGGTACCCACTAAGCAGCACCTCTGCCCAGGAGCCCGTCCCTCCTTCTTCCACTGGGCCTCAGGTGGGAGGAGTCAGCTATTCAGGTGTCTGAAAGCCTGACTGCTCCCTCCCTCTGGTCCATGTCCCCGCTGGCCAGTCCCACCAACACTCTTGCTTCCTCCCTGGAGACTCAGGCCCCAGAAAAAAAGTGAAAAACAGAAATGACAGCTTGGTCCACACCAAGATGTCACACCCCAGGGATCTGGGGATACCCTTAGGAGGATGGGGAGATGCCCTGGAATGTTGGACACAGGGCCCAGTGCCAGAGATCAAGGCCAGCCTGGGCTCTGCAGGGTTCCAGAAGGGTTTCTGCAGCTCCCGGCCACTTGTGTGCCTAAGTCCCCTGCGCCTGCAAGTGTCACTTGTGTGATCACAGCCCCGAAAGCCCAGTGGCCCAGGTATGAGTTCTAGGCCCCTAAGCATAGACCCTGGGGTCCCCCATTGTCTTGATACGTGGGCCTTAGGATGGTGATGTCCTCTCTCCCCGTTCTTCTAACCTGCAACGCAGGGCTTGCTCAGGTCACAGTGACACCTCCTTCCCCTGCTTTCAAAGGATGTGGCCTTCTGTGACCTTCTGTGAAAATTAAGTCTGTGGTTGTGACAGAGAGAGGCAGAGTCAGGAAATCACACACACACACACACACACACACACACGCTGGCGGGTCAGGAGAGTCACAACCACCTTACACAGGGTGATCAGGGAGGGTCCCTTTGAAGCCTAAGGGCCTTGTAGGAGCCAGTATGGACAAGGCTTGGGGGAAGGAATTTCTGGCTGAGAAACCAGCAAAAACAAAGGGCCTGAGGCAGGAAATGGTTGGATCCGTGGGAAAAACAGTAAGACTGGGTGTGCCTGGAGTTAGAGGGGTAAAGGGTGGGAGTTGAGGAGAGACTGGGGTCTCCGGGGTCTTGTAAGGCAAGGTGGCAAGATCAGATTGGTTCTATGGGGGAGGGCAGAGTGTGTGTCCCTTACAAAAAATTTTTAGCAGACTGAAACTAGGATCACAAAGAATACAGAGTTCTCCTATACCCCCGCCCCGCCCCGCAGCTTCCCCTGGCATTAGCATCTTGCAAAAGAGTCCACTTGCTGCAGCCCAGGCGCCAGTACCGGCACGTTATTATTATGAACTGAGATCCGCGGTTACATCAGGGCTTGGCCATTCTGGGGGTTTGGACAGACGCGCGATGACACGTGCTCACCATCCCGGTGTTGAGAACCGGCTGCTGGCCTGACCCTCCCCTGGGCCCCATGGCTTCCCCCTCCCTTCTCCCTCTGAGGAGTCACTTTAACGTCCTGCAGCCGCTTGGGAAGGCAGGTGAAGATGGGTGGAGGGGCTGGGGAGGTGGGGAGCGGTGCAGGTGGGAGGGTGTGGGGGGTCGTCCTGACGCCCTGGCCTCCCCTGCCCAGGCCTGCGCTGCTACGCCAAATTCCACCGGAACCGGAGGGTCACCCGGAGGAAGGGACGCTGCGTGGAGCCCGAGACGGCCAGCCGCGACCAGGGGTCCTTCATCAACGTGTAGGGCCCGCGTGGGGCACCTCCCGCCGCCTGGGCACGGAGCGAGGAGGTTTGGGGGACCGGCGACTTGGTTGTCACCAGCGGTGGAAGATCAAGTGGGGGACCCGATGACTGAGGCTGCAGGCTCAGGCCCAGAACGCGCAGCCTGGACGGGGAGCGGCGGGGCGAGCTGCCCTGCCCGGAGCCGCGGCACCCCTGCACCCATCTCCCAGTTCCGGGGCGACCCTGGCGCCCTGAGCTTCCCGGGCGCCCCAGGTCGCAGCGATGGAAATGGCGAGAGTGCCCTCTACTGTCCAGTCCTGGAACTGCAGCAGCCCCCCCACCCCTCCCCGCCCCACCTCCCAGCGGAGATTCTTGAGTGGAACCGAAATGGAAAATCCGGGCGAGCAGAACCAAGGGCAGGATAACTGCGGAGCACCTGCTGGGCACCGGGCCTGCGCCAGACACGGGGTGTGCACTAGTTCCTTTAGTTATCGCGGCGACCTTTTAAAGCAGGTATCACCGTTTTACAGGTGAGGCAGGTTGAGTTGCTTGACTCCTCCAGGGTCCCGCATCAATGCCCCTCAGATCTCAATAGGGTAGGGATGCCCTGGGCATCAGGCTAAAGTTGCAGGTTCTGAGCCAGTTGATTCTTCATTTCTAATCGGCTCCGGGTCATGCCCTTGCTGCTGATCTGGGGGCCCCACTGAGCACACCCAGGTCCTAGGGAGTAAGTGGAAAAACTGGGGTCTGAACCCCCCCAAGGCCATCAAGCCACTAGACCCATGTTCTTGCTCCTGCAGACTGAGGACTTGCTCCGGGCTCTCTGTGGCTGACAGGGAAAGCTCCCCGGTGGCCCTTTGTTATGATGAAGTCGCAACAATTGTTTCCTTCCTTTCCTGGACCAAGGTGTGTCATCTTTATAAATGAAACTAAATGTGTGTTAAGCACCTACATGCCCATTAGGCATGACTTGGGCAGATGGGCTCTGGTGCTCTGGGATGGGGCGTGTTTGGGGAACCCCTAATGCTGTTCTGTATATTTCTACATCTCTGCTCGCCCAGTCCTGGGACATGTACTTTGAAGTTGGCCTGAGAGCTTCCACTCCACTGGCTCCTTAGCTTTTGTAGTTTATGTTTTTTGAGAATCTATTGCAAGCATGGACTCAAAAAAAAAAAAAAAAAAAAAAAAGGCATCCACGTGCACCCGCTTTGCCTATGTCTTACTGTATCCCAGGCCTCCCAATGTTAGGGGGAAAGGATGTCCTGAGATAATCTCATACAGGCTTTGTGGACTCCACCCCCACTCCAGACTAAAGCCATCAGGACCTTGGGAAAGACAAATCCCATCACCACCAAGGGGAGGGTGGCTGGGACCTGAGGGTGGAGTTGGGCAGCCAGGTTGGATATAAAAACCAAACACGTGGGCCTTGCTCGCTCTCTGGCTCGCGATCGCTCGCCTCCTGGCTTCACCGCTCCTGGCTGGCGGCCAACTCTGAGAGCGCCATTTTGGGATTCCTGATCGGCGGATCGGGTAGGACGCATTTAAAACTTTGTCTCCCACTTTTCTCCCAGAGCTGTCCATTTCCTCATTTCCCTTTCCGTTGTAAATAAACCTTTTATTAACCTTTCACGTGTGCCTGCAGTAGAGCATTGATAAGTCCTTTTAAGCGCGCGGGTGAGGACCCACAGTCAGGCACCCCGTTTTGTATCGGGGTTGCTCTACAACAGTTTGGCACCCAGCGTGGTTTCCAAGTTACACCCGCGGTTGACCAGCCCAAAGTAACATTCCTTGCGTTGGTCACCATAAGCGCACTAGTTCCGCAGGACTAGCAGTATAATATTTGTCTCTAGTCCTGAAAAGTCTGTTTTTTTTCCCTGTGCGTACAGCCCTTGTGGGTGTGTTTTGACTCAAATATGGCCTCAACCATGAGCCTATACAGTTTCATCCCTAGCCTGAGTTCTTTCAGTTTCCTTCCGGCCTTGAATTTGAGCAGCCTTCTTCCATTAAATATCACCACCAGTTTCATTAATATAAATAATTTGATGAAGCCTGGTGTATGGCATGTGATTTTACTATTGTATACATACATGGGTGGTTTACAAGCCATCCCTTTACAGACTGTGCTTCTGGGTGGTTTTTGGTAATATGTGTAAGCGCAGTTTGCTACATTCTTGTTTCTGTGAGAGGTAGAAGTTCTACTTCACATACTGAGAATGTGCAACAACAAATTCAGGCTTTTAACGTGGCCATACAACAACTAAATCAGGTTTTTGATTTAACTATTAAGAGTATAAGGGATGAAAATCGTAATGTTTTTGAGTCAGCTTATCAAAGCATGCTGTATCAAGTGCACAACAAAATCGGACTTTTGAGTCAGCTTTTAAAGGTATGCAGGACCAGATGCAGGCCGCCCTCCATAAATTAGATATGGCGGAGGCGAAGGCTAGGCTAATGGTGCAGAGAAAGGATAGACCTTCCCCTTTCCATGAGGACAGCCAGCGAGCAGAGTTAGAAGAGGAGGAGCATCATATTTTAAATACTTTAAATACACGAGGACAAAATCCTCTTCCACGTGACAAAGCCCCTCCCGTGCAGACCCCTGAGGCTGCACAGCCTCCACTGCCCTCTGGGGAGGACACTAAAATGGCGTCCCCTCCCCACACTAGACTCGGCACCCATTTTGGCAGGAAGGATCAACCTGAGGCAGGGCAGTTTCCCCTTTCCCAGATGCCAATGGGTGGCTTAAATGAACATGGGAGACCTGCTGGGTACTTTTGGTCGCACCATCTGTTCAGTACTGCGGACCTCCTAAATTGGAGGAGCTCTGTTCCCTCGTACCGGCAGGCTCCTCAGAGGATGGCGAACTTGTTTGCCTCTATCTTTGTCTCCCACCGCCCTAACTGGGCAGATATACAGTCCATGCTGCATACTTTATTAACGCTGGATGAGCAGAGGATGGTATTCAGGAAAGCCAGGGAGGAGGCTGACCGTCTCCACCAACAGGATAGGCAGTCCCCAGAGCCGGAGGTTGTTGTCCCAGAGAGAGATCCTGGATGGGACCCTAACAATGGAGGAACGGCGATGTTGGATCTCTATAAAAAATGCTTATTGGTAGGACTGAAGCAGGGGATCCCCAAACAAAAAAACTTTAACAAAATATTGGAACTCGAGCAAGGAGCTAATGAGGATCCGTCAGAGTTCCTTGAGAGGATTATTCAAACTTACACTAACCACACGGACATAAACCCAGATGCCCCAGAAAATGCTCGTCTGATCACTACGGCTTTCATTACCCATAGTGCCCCAGACATAAAGAAAAAGTTAGCTAAGGTGGACGGCGTCACTGAGATGAGTCCGTCCCAGGTGGTGGACCTGGCATTCAGGGTTTATAATAATAGAGAGCAGGAGACCGAAACCTGCGACTGTTTTTTTACAAAGAGAACACAGAACAGGGTTTCAAGGAAACAATAATGGACAGAGACGTGAACCCCTAGGAAGAAATCAGTGTGCTTTCTGTAGGGAAGAGGGACATTGGAAGTACAGTTGTCCCAGGTTACAGGGAAGCGGCAGACGCAATAATTATAGAAGGCAGGATAGAAGACAGAGAACCCCAAGACATGATGATTCACGTAGGGGTTACAGGAGGGAATATAGAAGGAGCACACAGAACCAGGAACCAAGGAGAGAGAAGAAAGACAAATGTTAGCACAGAGTGGAGGCTCAGATGATGACAGGGAATACAGACAGAGAAGGAATCGAGAGCCCAGGACAGAGGACAGGAGACAAATGACAGCACAGGGTAGAGCCTCAGGTGAAGATAGGAGGGAATACAGACAGAGTAGAAGGAATCTAGAACCAAGTGCAGAGGAGAGGAGACAGATGATAGTTCATGGAGAAAGTTCAGATGCAGAATAGGGGTGCCCGGGGGCTCCACTAGATCTAGAGAAGCCCATTAGAATAACCCCCTCAGAGCCCCGGGTAACTCTCGCTGTGGGGGATCGTCTGATTGATTTCTTGGTGGACACTGGAGCAACATACTCAGTTTTGAATTCGAAATTAACTAAATGAGCAAAAAGACTGCAGCAGTCATTGGGGTTACAGGGAAGTCACAACAGACACCCTTCCTGCAACCTTTGGAGTGCCGGCTAGGCACCACACAGCTCCAGCACAGCTTCCTGTACATGGAGAGTGTCCAATCCCTCTCCTTGGTCGTGACCTTTAAGTAAGCTCAACGCACGAATTATATTCTCACCAAAAATCAGAGGCTTCACCTACAGTGCCTCCAGAGCATGCTTCTGGCGGTTCCAGATGTTACTTACTCAAGATGTTCCACCGAAAGGTGAAATTTTACCTCCAGAATTGTTGAAAGAGTAAGTAAATGGGTATGGGCTGATGGAACCCCAGGACGTGCGAAAAATGCGGAGCCTGTAAAAATAGAAGTGATAGAGGGGAGCAGAACCCCGAGGAGGAAGCAATACCCCTTAAAAGAGGAGGCCTTGAGGGGAATTGAGCCAGTATTGAAAAGGTTCCTTCAATCTGGACTCATTCGGCCCTGTCGCTCACCGTATAACACTCCGATTCTGCCAGTGAAGAAACCCCATACAGGCGAGTACCGTTTTGTCCAAGATTTAAGGGCCATTAATGACATTGTTCGGGATTTACATCCCACTGTGCCTAATCCCTACACCTTATTAACTGCCATACCTGGTGACTTTGGGTGGTTTTCGGTATTAGACCTGAAGGATGCCTTTTCTGTATCCCAATAGATGTCCAGGATCAACCGCTTTTTGCCTTCGAGTGGCAAGACCCTAAGTCCAAGAGCACTCTCCAGTATTGCTGGACTGTGCTTCCACAGGGGTTTAAGAACTCCCCAACTATTTTTGGGGAAATACTGGCCAGGGATCTCAGGAAGGTTCAATTAAACCAGGGCGTCTTGTTGCAATACGTAGATGATTTATTGATTGCAAGTCCAGACTACAAATCTTGTCTGGAAAATACCATAGTGGTACTGAACCACCTGGCAGAATGTGGCTATAAGGTGTCACCCCAAAAGGCACAGATCTGTAAACAAACGGTGACGTATTTGGGGTTTGAAATTAGGAAAGGCAGACGGAGCTTGATGACAGAAAGGAAACAAGTAATTTCAGCCCTTAAAGTCCCCAGCAACCGGCGACAGTTGCGTGGATTTTTGGGTATGGCTGGGTTTTGCAGGATTTGGATTCCTAACTTTGGATTAATAGCAAAACCCTTGTACGATGCTCTCAAAGGCCTGGACTCTGAACCTTTGTCTTGGACCTCAGAATGTCAAAAGGCCTTTGAAGAAATAAAAGTAAAGTTGATTTCAGCACCAGCATTAGGGCTTCCAGATCTTAGGAAGCCATTCAAACTTTATGTACATGAGAGACAGGGTGTTGGCCTTGGAGTACTAATCCAATTGTTGGGACCAGAAATGCAGCCCGTTGCATATCTGTCCAAACAATTGGACCACACCACTAAGGGATGGCCTCCATGTTTGCGTGCTGTGGCTGCCACTTGTGACCTCCTACATGAGGCAGAGAAGTTTACATTGGGTCAGCCCATCACTGTGTGTGTGCCACATCAGGTCTTGACATTGCTGGAGCAGAAGGGTGGACTTTGGTTGACTGCCGGGCGAATGGGAAAATATCAAGCAGCTCTGTTAGACAATCCTAATGTGAAGCTGCAGGTTTCTAACTCCCTGAATCCTGCCACACTGCTTCCAAGCAATGCAGATGGACCTGATGATGACACTTTAATCCACAATTGTTTAGAAACCATAGACACAGTGTATGCTAGCCGACCAGATCTAACTGACCAGCCTCTGCCAGACCCAGAGTGGGAGCTATTTACAGATGGCAGCAGCTTCATGGACCAAGGCCGTCGATGTGCTGGATATGCAGTGGTGACGCTCCAGAACACCGTGGAGGCCAAGGCTCTTCCGGCAGGTACATCAGCGCAAAAAGCTGAATTAATAGCCCTGACCCGTGCATTGGAACTCTCGAAAGGTAAAAGAGTCAATATATTTACCGACTCCAAGTACTCTTTTATGATTCTCCACATGCATGGGGCCATTTGGAAGGAGCGGGGACTTCTTACTGCCAGTAACAAGGACGTCAAACATCCATTAGAAATCCTGGCCCTGTTAAAGGTAGTAGCTTTACCATCAGCTGTTGCCGTGATGCATTGTCCTGGCCACCAAAAGGGTGGGTCTGACATGGCAAAGGGCAACAGGGCAGCCGATCGGGTGGCTAAGGTCGCTGCCCGTTCTGCCCATTCTGCCCTCCAGGGTGCACTCATCCCTCTTGTGGACCTGACTCAGTATGCTCCTGAATACACCGAGCGGGATGAGGAGAGAGCTCGTGCATGGGGATTTACTGAGTTTGATCCCAGCTCTACTTGGAGAGTAAACTCTCATGGGATGATACTCCTCCCGGAGGCCCTGGTGTACCCGGTGCTAAAACATCTTCACGAGGGATCTCACTATGGGAGAGATGCCTTATTAGAAACAGTGCGCCCATATTTGAAGGGCCCGTATTTACACAAAATAGCACAACGGATCACCAGAGGTTGTGAATTATGTGCCAGGAATAACCCCAAGACTGACTCCCACCCTAAAGCCATTGGGGTTCAATATCGGGGCAAGTGTCCTTTTGAGGACTGGCAGGTGGACTTCACACAAATGCCTAGAACAACAGGCAATTTCAAATATCTCTTGGTTTTTGTCGACACGTTTTCGGGATGGGTGGAAGCATTTCCCACAAAGACGGAAAAAGCTTCCGAGGTTGCCAAACAGCTACTGAAAGAGATAATCCCTCGCTTTGGGTTGCCGGACTCTATCCAGAGTGATAATGGGCCGGCATTTGTCTCTGACGTCACCCATGCAGTGAGCAGTGCGTTACAGATAAACTGGAAATTGCATGCTGCATGGAGACCGCAGTCTTCCGGGCAAACAGAAAAGATGAACCACACCTTGAAGAAAACCTTGGCAAAACTGTGCCAAGAAACACAACTTCGTTGGGACCAGGTACTATCCCTTGCCCTCCTCCGCATAAGAGTGGCACCTAGAAGTGGGCTACAATTAAGCCCCTTTGAGATTGTGTTTGGAAGACCTTTTCAGGCCTCAGTTCTGAAAGCCAGTCCGGAAATAACACAAGATTGCCGGATCACGCAATATGTGAAACACATCCAGGAGGTTCTGGCAGTGATTCATAACTTTGCAACCTCAAGGATCTCTATGCCTCCTGATCAACCATTGCATCCCTTCAAACCTGGAGATCAGGTCTTACTGAAGACTTGGCAGAGCGGGGAGGCTCAAAACCAGCTGTCAGAAAAATGGACTGGTCCCTATGATGTCTTGTTGAGCACACATACTTCTCTGAAACTTGCAGGCATAAAACCCTGGGTACATCATTCCAGAGTTAAGAAAGCCCCAGGAGGAACTGACCCAGAGACGAAGTCCCATTGGTCTTGTGAACCCATTGAGGACTTGAGATATTTGTTTAAGAAACAGACAAAAACTTGAATGTTACTGACTTCTTTTCCAGTTATTGTTGCAGGATACCCAAGGACTCATTTTTTTTTCCTGAAGAAACCCTGAGAAAACTAACATGCTCTAACCAATCTTCTTCTTTTCAAAGTTTAGGAGACGTGAAATAACATCTAGGATCATGCATATGGTGCCACTATTTTTTTTTTACACAGAAAGGTTTTCAATCTTGATTTTGATTTTGTTATTTTTTTTAACTTTCTGGTTTTTTTTTTACCTTTGAGATTTTTTTCTCTGCTTTCTTTTTGTTACTTTGGCCAATGAGTGAAACTGCAGTTGCATGAGATATCCCACGCGTGATAAATGGTAACTAATGAGCTCTTTGTGTCTATATGTTGTATGTCTGTATGTCCTTTCCTTGTGTCCTTGTCTTGACCTCAAGTGATTGACAAATTGGTATACATGGTGCCCATAGACGTTGAAAAAAAAAAAAAAGTCTCCAGTTATGAGAAAAACTAAAGGTTATGGTTTGATTGTCAACATTGTGCTACTGAACTAAGCCGGTGCCTTCATAGAGATTGAACATTGTTGTTTCTGTTATTTTTCTGATATTTATGGCAAAGCTTCCCAGAAATCTAAATTCAAGTACAAATTTGGTAGCCTGTCATTTGGCTGATGCAAGGAAATTTTGTGGAACCTCAGTAGAGCTCCTGAGACACTCCACAAAGTTTCTCCCTTTCCTCCTGGGAAAGGCATTAGATGAATTTGTTCTATTTGGATTTTACCTAATGAAGTAAAACTGGAAGGGAAGCATTGTCACTTGGGAAAATGGTAAAACTTTGGTATGTACAAAATGTTAACAGTAGTATCTGGTATGTATGTAAATTGCCAATGGTGATTGTCACCTTGTAATATTATAATTCAATTGTTTCACATCTACAGAAATTGTTTCTGAAAATATAGGGAGAAAAGGTCTCAACAGATTCCTATTGATGGAACTGTTGAGAGTAAAACTTTTCTACTAAGGACTGAATAGACTTGGAAATACACCTCATAGTTACTAAGTTTTCCTTGACATAATAATACTGATGATTTTTTTGCATTTTGCTCTAAATCCACAAAGTTTTCTTGTTTTGGTGACCAGGATCTGCAGCAAGGTTGTAATTTTTTTTCCAACAAAGCTAACTTGTGTTTGCATTTTCTCTCCCCTTGATACCAACACGGCATAAAAATAGTGGTAGTAATCTTTTACTACTTATCTCAGAGTCTGTTTTTGCATAACTTCCATAGGGATTTTGTTTAAACTGAAAAAAATTGGACATAAGTTTCATTGTGTGGCTTTGTGTGTGGAGCTCTTCCAGAAAGTTGAAACAGAGCTGAACCAAGAAGAGGAGAACCTGTTTGCCTTGTTTGTAGGGTTCCAGAGACCTCCAAAGAAGGTGAGGAAGCTTGCCTCCATTGGCAGGACTGGACAACCCGGCCAACGAAAAGTCCTGGTACCCCCTCGAGAAGAGGAAAGCCCAGGTGGAGTCTGATGAGACCAACTTCTTCCAGAAGCCTACACGGACCGGATGTCAACAGTTCGCTCTGAATCCTATATGGAGTATTCCAACGGAGCCAGCTAAAAATTGCTGCTTAGTTATTCTGCCCTGTGATTTTATGCAAAAATAGGCAATATGGTTTAAAAGTAGATTCGGTTTGCAAACTTTTGCTATGCTGTTTTAAAAAATTTGGGATCAAGGTTGAGAGAATTTGTCTTTACATAAGTTGAACCATTTTAAGATTTTTTTTCCTGTGATTTTTGACATATCTGCTGTCTTGTTCTGGCTAATGCCTCCAGATGTTTTCTTTCGGCTGGGACTGATGAACTGTTTTTCCAGGAATGGAGGACTTTTGCTTTCCACAATGGACACTACCTGGAGGGATTCATTTTCTTTCAGACTGGAACCCTGGAAAATTTTCATCTGAGACTGTATCCCAGAATCCATATGTTTGATCTTCATCACCATGGAAATGGTGGCAAAAAGTGAAAGGGGGGAATTGTTAGGGGGAAAGGATGTCCTGAGATAATCTCATACAGGCTTTGTGGACTCCACCCCCACTCCAGACTAAAGCCATCAGGACCTTGGGAAAGACAAATCCCATCACCACCAAGGGGAGGGTGGCTGGGACCTGAGGGTGGAGTTGGGCAGCCAGGTTGGATATAAAAACCAAACACGTGGGCCTTGCTCGCTCTCTGGCTCGCGATCGCTCGCCTCCTGGCTTCACCGCTCCTGGCTGGCGGCCAACTCTGAGAGCGCCATTTTGGGATTCCTGATCGGCGGATCGGGTAGGACTCATTTAAAACTTTGTCTCCCACTTTTCTCCCAGAGCTGTCCATTTCCTCATTTCCCTTTCCGTTGTAAATAAACCTTTTATTAACCTTTCACGTGTGCCTGCAGTAGAGCATTGATAAGTCCTTTTAAGCGCGCGGGTGAGGACCCACAGTCAGGCACCCCGTTTTGTATCGGGGTTGCTCTACAACACCAAGACCATCCCAGACACCTCCACCCTTTCTGTGGCAGAGCCCACTGAGGAATTGGGGCACCCCTGAGGCTGAGGTGCTCTCTGAAGCTGCCTCCCACAGGCCAGACCCAGGATGCCATCCTAAACATCTTTCCCAGCAGACCTGGCTCCAGGGGCCACCCCAGGAGAGCCCTCTAAACCCCACACCTGGGGTCTCACTCCTGGCCAACCCTCTGATTCAATTGGTAAACCAGGTTGCAGTTGACAAAAGCCTTCGCCATCCCAATTCCTGGCTGGCCAGGATGGCTGCTGAGGGGCCAGGCCCGTGGGATGCCTGGGCTGTTTACTCCATTGGAAACCGCCTGGGGGTTAGAGGTCTGGCACCAAGGAAAGTGGGCAGATCTAGGAGAAACCAAATATGCTTGTTCTTCTCTCCCTATTCAAGTTCCATGGGCCCCTGGGAATCTCAGGGGGAGGGCAGGGAAGGGAAACTGAAAGAGATCAAAGTCAGCTATTTGGAAAGTGAATCCACCAGCAGTTTGGGCTGAGATCAGACAACGCCCTGCTGCGTCTGCTCACCTGGGGTGGCCGCTTCAAGGTTATGACATTGTAGAACCTTAAGTGGGGGGCTGCAGACAGTGAACCCAGCATTGGCCGTGGGGTGGGCAAAGGCTGCAGTTAGGGTGGTTTAGGACATCCGTCGTGGAAAACATAGATCAGGACAAAGGTGACAGGCCCCAAAGAATCACCCAGCAGGAGAGTTCCAGGGCGGAAATTCAGGGCTGACCCTTTGTTCCAGCTGTCTCTGTGAGGAAGGGTAGAATCCTCTTAACTCCAGACTTAGGGACCCCAAAGGCCCCTCAGTGCTGAACCCAGCTCTCTGCCAGGAAGTTCTTCCTTAGATCTAGTTTCAATTTCTTTTGCTGGAACCGAAGTCATTTTCCCGTAATCCAGGGCTTGGTAAATTTATCATCCAGGGCCAGGAAAACGTAAGGCCTTGCAGGCCGTGTATTCTGACACAGCCCACAACCTCGTGTAGCTCACAGCAGCCAGCCAGGGACAGCCCACAAAGGAAATGGGTGTGGCTAGGTGCCAATAAAAATATGGGCACAGGTTTAAATGTCATAATTTCCACCTGTCACCAAAACATTCTTCTGATGTTCTAAAGTGTATTTACAAACGCAGACACCGCTCTTAACTTGCAGGCTACATGGAAGCGGCAGCAGGTGGATTTGGCCCAAGGCTGCCAGTTTCAGAGCCCGGGCCTGGTGCTCTGGCCTCCACCCAGGCTGCACATCAGGGGAACTTTCAAAGGCGCTGATAGTCAGGGCTGGGTCCCGGCTTCCAGGCTTTCCAAGCTCTCCAGGTGACATGACTGTTCAGCTAGACCTGAGCCCCTCTGTTCTCACCCTCCAATCTGGGAGTGCAGCCTCAGCTCTTGGGGAAGTCATGCAGGTTTCTGTGCCTTGATTTCTTCATGTAAAATGAGGATGAAAATGCTTCATAAAGGTATTTCCCAAAATAAATGCAAAATCCTTAGAATGTGCTTAGGAGGGTGCCCGGCACATCATCAGCCCTCATGTTAGTGCGTCTGTTTTCCAGGCTAATTTTAACAGGTGTTCTGCTTTTTGACAATGATCCATCACCTGCTCAAAGATCATTTCTCAGTCACCATTCAGCTTCCTTCCCCAAATGTGTGTCCTCAGGAACACTGGGGCCATATGAGGTACCATCTGGAAGGAGGGGGTAGGGCTCTAGGATCAGAGCGGTTTGGAATCTGGCTCCGGACTCAGCCCGAGGCACTCTGTACAGATACTGGGCACTGAGGCAGAGCAGGCGGCGGAAGTGGTTTTGCAAAACCAGGTTCACAAGTCTCCAAAAATGCATGGCGGTGGGGGGACAGGGGTGTGTGAGGAGAGAACTGAGCAGAGGCCAAGTGCAAGCCAATAGCTCCTGGGAAGGTGCCCTCTGCCCTCCACATTCCTCCACAGTCTTGGCCATTCCTTAGAGATGGCCCGGGTTCCCACGGGGCTGCCTTTCTGGGATCTGTCTGCCGGTGTCAAGAGCAGCTCCCCAACCTGCTGGGAACAGGCTGAGGGTCAGAGCAGGGGGAAACAGGTGAGGGCCTCCAGGGCCAGCCTCATTAGCCCCTTGACGATGGATGCAGCCACAGGTGAAATCCCAAAGCTACACCACCAATCCCCCCACCACAAGCCGCCCGTGGACCCTCCCGCCAGCATCCACACGCCCCATGAAACCCAACGTGCAGATGGTGGTGGACACACAGCTCCCGGGACGGCATTCCCTGCTCCAGGGGGGCCAGTGAACACCCATGGACCCCGCAGGAACATGTTTTTAAAAACAGCAACAGTAAGGGGGAAACAGGTGCCAGGAGAGACAGTGGGAGATGCAAATCATTTAGCTCCTGGTTGTGGGTTCCCCGGGCTGGAGGGGGCCCATCACCTCCATGAGATCACGACTCTAGGGGAAACAGCAAGACGTGTGCGTGTGTGCTGGGCAGGGGCGGCAGGAACCAGCAGCTTGGGGGACCAGAAGGAAACTTCCACTCCTTCCCCAGTCCGGAGGCAGGGCGCGCGGTCTGGTGGAAGAGGCAGGGCCTCTTCCGGGCAGCCGGCGTCTGAGTCCCTCTTCACTCTGCGTGGTCCAGGCCCAGCCATGCGGCATCACTGGGGGGCATGGTAGAGACGTGGGACCCTGAAACGGAATCTCTGGGGCTGGGGCCCAACCGTGTGGGTTTAGCAAGTTCTCCAGGCCATGCATGTGCACCCTAAAGATCGAGTTTGAAAGACCAGGTCTAAGAGGCCGAGCAGGCACAGAAGCATTGGCTGGCCAGGGACACTTGGATGCTTTGGGGGCTCTTGTGTTCAGGTGGGAGCTGGCAAATCCCAGACCCAGTTTACCTAGTTCTTAACCGGCAATGCCAACCACGTGGGCTCCCAGGTGCTGCCTCCTGGCTGGAGCTGGTCTTTATTTTTGGAGGAAATCCAGTGGAGGCCCTGGTCCTGGGGGCCTCAGTCATTGGTTTTCCGACTCTCAGGAGCCTCCCAGGGGTGCAGCAGGGGTGAGGGGTTCTATGCCCCGCGTCCTGGGATGGGCGTGGCGCGTGTGCTCCTGACCTGTGAATAAACAGGTGATGGTGACGAGCTGGCTGGCGTCTCTGTCGGCTGCTCCAGGAGGCGAGGGCCGCAGGGTACCTGGAGGGGACCCTCGGGAGTGTGGCCCCCACACTTCCCACTCATTCACTCCAGCCCTGGGATTGGGTGTTTGTGCTGAGCTCAGGGCACATAGGCAGACAGGATCTCCCCCCACCTCCACCCCATCCCGGCTCCTTTCACCACAGCTCGTGGACGGGAGTTTCACATTTTGTTCTCCTCCTCATTTTACCATGGGGCGGCTAAGATCTCAGAGAGATCGCCAGGTTGGCCATAGGTCTCATTCCCCGCCTGGGTGGCCCCGTGTGGAGATAAGCAGACGCCAACCCAGCGCAACAGCAAAGGACAAAGCACTACCGCCTAAAGAGGGGCCTGGGGAGGCTCCGATGCTATCTTGGGAAAGGCCGTGACAGGCTCCCTCTGACTCCAGCAAGGAAAATGAGACCTGGCCGGGTCTGCACAGGCCAGAGCCAGACCCCGACGCCTCAGGCAATGTGCCGGCCAGGAAGGAGAGGATGAAATGAACCCCAAGGTAACCCCACGGCAGGGCTGCATCTTGGGGGCTGCAGGGCCCAGAGCTGGCCTTGTTTGTGCATCTGGGCAATCCTGCAAGTCAGTCAGTGCCCTCGAAGCCACCCGTGACATTCCGGCCCCAAAGAAGAGGCGGCGGCCTGAGCTCGGATGGAACAGGACGGGCAGGGGAGGCAGGAGGCAGACACTTAGTGGGGCCTGGCTCTGGCAACAGGGCTTGGCCCTGAACAACATGCTCAGAGTTGGGGCTGGAAGGGATGGGGGGCGGGAGGAGAGTGCACACACATGCACACACAATGCCATCGAGAGCACTGCTGGAGTGTGCACAAGGGAGGTGAAGGAAATGCACAGGACAGAGAACTCGGGGGGCGGGCCCGAGGGGGTGCTGGTCTTGGTCTTGGGCAACAGTCTCTTGCATCACGTTCTGGCTGTTGTCTAACACAACGGCTGTTTCCTGGCTTACAGCGGGCACAGAAATTCCCTTTTCTACATGTCCACGCTCACCCAGGCCCTTGGGGTGTTCTGATGGGGTCTCTGACGCCTGAGGATCTCACGGTCCCCTGGAGGGACAGGGTGATATCACTAAGTGAGGCCTTCCCAGGAGGGGGTCCCACAGCAGTCATTTTCATAGAGCCCCACTGAGGTGGCAAAGTGATAGGAACATTAGGAATTATTTGCTGCATTTTAAGGCCCAAGGAGGAGTATTAAGGAGCCTGACTGGGGCCTTTAAAAGTCGGTGATGGATGAGGCTGTAAATTTGAATTCTGTGCCTCTGGGACACATATGTCAGCATCAGGCCCCCTTCGTTTTGACTACTCACAAAACAAATATGCCTCTGGAGAGCAGGGTTCTCACACCTTCCAGCAACGTCCAGCCAGCGGGAAGCCGCGGCTGCCCACCCGGACTCCGTCCAGGCACCGGCCTCCCCCAGGGTCACACCTACTTCCTGGCTTTAGGCCACTGTGAGCCGCGATGGCAACTGATACTTTCAGAATCTTGACCTCAAGCCTGGGCTGGACCGGCCGTGACATCTGGGAGCTCTAGGGTTCCCTCGAGGGTTCCAGTAGCTTCCTTTACCTTCTCCCGCCCCCAAATCCCACTGTCTTTGCTCATGGCAGCTGGTTCTCAGAAAGGGAAAGTAGGTTAATTTCACAGATACAAAGAAAAATGCCAACCAACAAAATGCCAGGCCTTCCCTGCCAGACCTGAGGCCATGGCGGCATGTTTGTGACAATCTGCATGGAATGCGGAGGCCCCTAAGTGTCCCAGTGACAGTCCATTGTGGCCAAGGGGCCAGGGCTCTGACTCCGACGCTCTCTGGCCTGCTTCCTGGGGAGAGTCTGCTTTCCCTGACAGTGTCAGTTATTTCCTCTGCGCTGTTTCTTCTGGTTTGACTTACCCCTTGAGGAAAGGAAGTGGCAGGACCACATCAGAAGGGTGGGTGTCCAGAAGCTCGTGGACCAAAGGATGACATTTCAAAGGCTCTTCCTATTCTGTGCCTCCTTTGTGGCTCTCACAGCCCCGGGACTGCTGATTGCTGTCTGCATTTTCTAGATGCAGAAAAAAAATCCAGAGATTAACTGTTTAAGACAAGGTCACAGAGAGGCAAAGTGGTACCGTGGGTAGAGGTCAGGGAGGCAGGCAGCGTGCTGAAATGCTGAGGTCAGTTTCCCAGGCCTTGCCGGTAGGAAAGGGGTGTGTGTGTGTCTTCTCTCCATCAAAGGGGCCTTTTGCTGCTGTTTCCATCCAACAGGCAAGATGGCAAGCCAGGAGGTGGCAGAGGATGTGGAAAGAAGCTGTGTCTTCTCACGGCAGCGGGATGGCTAGCCCCATGTGCATTGAGGGAGTGCCAGGAGCTGTGCCAGGCATCTCACCTGATCCCCACAATCACACTTCACCTAAGAGGACACAAGTCACCCTGGGAAAGAAAAGGCAGTGGCTGCTTTACCATCCGTTTGCATAACTAATGGCATTGACCGAGTGACCACTTGGGCAGAGCCTAGACTCTTGGCTGCTCCACGAAGGCAGGCAGGGAGGTCGTGGCAGGTCTCCTCTGTGCCTGTAATGGAGGAAGTGGTGGGTCGGTCAGTCAGGCACTGGGCTAGGTGCCGAAGTTGCAAGAGCCTCCTGGGGCTTGCAGTGGTTGCGGTGCGGAAGACATCTTCCTGTACCCTTCTGGGTTCTTCTCAGGCTGGTCATGTCATCAAAACCTTATCAGATAGGTTAGCAATGAAAATAACAGGTATGGCAAATTTATGTGGTTGTAAATTCTTTTTTTTTTAAAAAAAGGATTTATTTATTTATGCCTATAAGAACGAGGGTGTAGGCCAGAGGTGTGGGGGGCGAGGTGAAAGGGTTCCCCAGAGACAGAGTGGGGAGCTGAACAGGCAGATCTACTGAAACACACTGCTGAGGGGAGCAGCGGGCGAGTCAGGAGAGGTCTGCTGCGCCATGTGGGTTACTCCCTGGCTGGGGATCGAACTCGAGCTGCAGAGGCTGTGGATAGCTTCATAGTGCTGAGACTTAACCCCTTGCACCACAAGGGAGGCCCTGTGATTGTAAATTCTAAAGAATAATGGAGGAGACCGGGAATATTTATTCTGCATCTTAGGAACTGGGCCATTAAGGACAGGAAGGAGGAGACTCTCACATGACAGATAAGAAGCAGGAGACCTCATCCTCACTCAGAGATTCTTAGATAGTGAGGACCAATTCACTGATAAACCTAGAAGTAGACGAGACTCCCCTCCCCAAATTAATTCATCTAGGTATCTCTTCTTGGTTGAGGGGGGTCATTAGTGAGGGAGGCCAGCAGGATTTGGAGGACGGAAGCTGCTTCTAGCCTTCAGGGCTATCACGAAAAATAATCTACTTTCTTTACCTGATGGTAACAGACCTCCCGAGGTCACAGGGTCTTGACTGACCTCTAGTTCCCAAATCAAGGTGACAAGGGTCTGCTCCGGACACACTGAGAAAAGCCTACACTGACCCCACACAGTCTAATGGGGAGATTGGGGTGCAGATAATAACTCATTAAACAATTGATAGGACCCTACGTTCAGATATTGACAAATGCTGCAAAGGAAAGAAAACAGAATGGCACAGACAGCTTGCGAAACAGTTGGGTAAGTCTGTAAAATTTCAGTCTACACCCATCATGTGATTTAGTCATTCCACTCCCGGCTGTTTGCCCAAGTAAGTGTCAGGAACTATCCCCTGAATGGCTGAATGATTCCGTTCTGCATGTGAGTTTCTTTGCTGAAGGTCCAAGGATAAAATTTGGCAGAGACAGACAGGCTTGGTGAGGGACGTGAAAATTATAAACCTGAATTCCAAAGGTGGACTCCCTAAAAATATGACCCCAAAGCTGGTGGAATGCGGTTATGGGGGGGGGGGGCAGTAGTGTTCCCATCATGGAGACCCAGTCATGGGAGGGACACTGGCTCCTTTGAGAATACAGATAGTTTCAACTTTGCTTTGTTCCTCTGCCTCCCCCCATACCCTACGCCATCCCTAGCCATCTGGGTCTTGTGTGCCCTCCACCACCACTGTCCCCACCCCGTGCCTCTGGCCCCAGCTGGTGGTGATGAATGCAGTGTCCCTGTGTGAGCGGCGGGAACAATCCACAGACTCAGCCTTGAGCTTACCTGGGCTCTCTGTCCTCCCCACAGCTCAGCCTGCTGCATTTTCCTACCAAAGAGGCCGTGGAGCTGACTGGCTCAATGTCAAGGTCCTGGAGCCAGAACTCAATTCCCAGCGCTGGTTCACTGCCAAGCAGCGCTGTACCTTTGGGCAACCTCTTAAGTCTGGCAAACTCAGTCCCCTTACTGTAAATGAGGCCTCCACCTGGGGTGATGGGAAGCAGTTACTGTGAATCGCTTTTCACATCATCTGCCGCAAAACAAGGACTTAATGTCAGCTCCAAGCCCTGGAGATGGTTGTTGGCATTTTCTCCTTCTAAGCTGATCACGGTCTGCCTACCTACGGGCTGGGACTGAACATCTCTAGGAACTGGGGTTGCAAGGAAACTGGCAAATAATAATATAATAATAATGTGATCATATCTGCCACTCATTAAGAATTACTCTTTTCCAGGTACTTTGCCAATAACAATCTTTAACAATAATTAGCAAGTAATTAATAATGACCGTAGTAGCCAAGGCTGACTAGTGCTTACGACAGGCCAGGCACTGTTCTATATTTTCCTAACAATTTGAGGAAGGTACTATTACTGTCCTCATTTATTTATAGATAAGACGGAAGCACAGGAGGCAAAGCAAATTGCCTCATTTATTTTAATTTTTGCATAGAAGAACTGAGGTGTAGGCCAGAGGTATGGCAGGTGGGGGGAGAGGGAGGGTAAGAGGATTCACCAGAGACAGAGTGGGGAGCAGAACAGGCAGACTGACTGAAATACACTGCTGAGGGGAGCAGCGGGTGAGACAGGAGAGGTCTGCTGTGCCCTATGTGGGTCAGCTCCCTGGCCAGAGATTAAAATCAGGCCATAGCAGTGACAGCACTGAGACTTAACCCTAGGCCACCAGGGAGGTGGCCTCAACTTGTATAATTTCAACCAGTAAGTGGGGACACTCAGACTCCTGAGCTCTGCTTTACAGCTATTCTCCGTGTGCTGTGAATCCCGAAAAATCAACCTAGATAGAGACATAGGATGGGTCTCTACTGCTTTCCAGCTCTCCATCGCAGCGGCAGGGGCCAGGCTGCCTGTTTCCTGGCCCGCAGATAGGCCTGTGGGCCCCGCAGCCCTGCACAACCCCCTCCCCGCCCCCATCTGGAAAAGTCCTTTCTTTGTATGTGGACCTCGCCTCAGACCCCCAGGCAGGCAGTTTCTCCCATCCTGGAGCCAACAGCAAACACTCAGAAGGACCAGGAGGGGAGCCTCACTCCAGGTGACTTGAAAGCTGGCTTTCTCCAAATCAAAGTTCCCATTTTCTCTACTGATGGTGAGGATGGGGCAGGAGGCGGGTGGAGGCAGTGGGACTGCTTGTCCTGTTCGGGGCTAGGCGGAGGGCCAGCTGTCTCTAGTGAACGTCAGGTGAGATAGCGCTCTCTTCCCTCCACAGGTGAGGGGCGCCGATGTACCGACTTCTTCTTTCTGGAATCAGGTGTGACCTACAGGACTTCTGCTGGTTGTCCAGGTAGAGTTTTCTAAAGTTTTGGTATGTTGACTCAGGTGGGCTCCTCCCAGCAGGACTGACAATCACGCTGCGTTGTGTGTGTGGCTGTTCACTGAATGCCGGGCACTGTTCTGGGCACGTGGCAAAGACACTGTCCTCTGAGGCCCCTTCTCAGCCAGACCTGGACCTCGTGTCCATCCTGTCCTTGCTGGGCCTGCACAGAATCCTGCTGAATCGGCTCAGTGAGACCTCCCCGGCTTGCCGCCACCTCCAGAGGTGACAAGCGCCTTATCCCCTCCTAGGGCAAGAATCAGGTTGGCTCAGCTGAGCAAGAATCCCCTTCCCTTGATGTCCTCTCAGGAATTTTCCAAGCACCGAGCCTCACCCTGTGCCTGGACTAAAAACCTCCACTCCACCGTGCTGTACTCAGGGTGGAACTTGAGCTGTCTCCCTCACTGCTATTGCAATCATCTTGAATAAAGTCTTCCTTACCCTTCTCACAGGTGTGATTTTTTTTGCTTTAATTATAATAAAGTAAAAATCAAAATCAACAGGCAACTATAAATCAGAGACACACTGTAGGGGGAGAAGGAAATAGGATCAAAACAAGGGGGGGTGGGAATTTTACGGGGACGATAACCAAGATGAAAATGCATACACTGTACAAAAATGAAAAATGATGTAAAAACATATAAAATAAAAAAGTTTAAAAAGAAATAATAATCCATGGGGTCATTGAGCCTCCCCAGGATCCCACGAGGTGGGAGCTGCAAATGTCTGCACCTTAACCCGGGGGAGGCGGCCCACCTGCCGGGGCATTCACTGGGCAGGATCTTGCGCCCCTGGGCACCGCCTGGGCCGCGCGGGGGTTCGGGTCCCGGCGCCGGGCGTGAACGGCCGGACGCCGTCTCCTAGCAACCGGTCGCCTCACGTGACGCGCCTCACATGGCCGGGAGCTGAGCTGGGGTTGGAGCCGGGGCGGCGGGCGGGGCCGGGCCGGGCAAGTTTGTTTCGGAGTTTGCGGCCCCGGAGTCCCCCAGGCGCGCAGGTGCCCCGCGGCGGCCGGGATGGAGCTGCCGGCCGTGAACCTGAAGGTGGCGACGGGCGGGCCGGGCGGGGCGCGCGGGGCGGGCGGGGGGCCCCCGGGGTGCGCTGGGCCTTTGCTGTTTTAAAGGAGTATTTCAGAAGCGGGGGGACCGAGCGTTGGGGCACAGAGGGGTGCCCGGGAGCAAGAGAAAGTCCAGACCCCGCGAGGAAGCGGGGGGCAGGGACCCCGCGGGGCGGGGCGGGCGCGCAGCGGGGCGGGGGCGCCACCCCTGGAGCCGGGCCCCTCGGGCGGCCTCCCGGCCGGGCCGGCCCGCGGAGGTTCGTTGCGGCCGCGCCCCGGATTCCTCCGGACCCAGCGGCCGGCGCGGGGCGGAGCCGCCCGCGGGCGGGGGTGGCCGGGGCCGCCCCCTGCTGGAAGGGGGGCCGGGCCTCACCTGCGCCGCAGGCCGGCGCCGGCCGCCTCGGAGTTGCAGGTCAGACTGGGGACCTCGGTGTTCCCAGGGCAGATGCTCCCACATTCACAGGTTCGGCGCCCGCATCGCCGAGGAAACTCGCTGTGCTGGAAGTTGCGTAAAGACAGACCCCCCCGCGCCGGGAATGCGCCGCGGGGCTTCCTGCCGCCCCCGCTCGGACGCCGGAGGCTCTTCTGCTTTTTCTGGCTACTCCCCTCCCCCCGCCCCAAGTCTGCGGGAGGCCGAAGGGACGGAGCCTTTAGTTTGGGCTGGGAAAGTGCAGATCTTCGACCGGCCCGCCGCTTGGCGCCTCCGTGCAGTCTCCCTGGAGCCCATATCCTGGGGGGACGTTCACTCAGGTGTGGCGGAGCTCCCAGCGCCTCGAGGGCTGCAGGAACGGAGGGATGAGCCAGTGGGAGACACGCATCCCCTTGTTTGCGTTATCAGACTTGGTGTGTGCTCCGGCAGGTTCCCTCACACTTGGCTTGAGCAAATCTCCCCGAAGCTTCCACTTAACAGCTGGACAGGCTTAACTGCCAAGGCTTGGGGTACCTGAAGCAGTGGGCTGGGGTGAACATTCAGCTAGGAAGAAATTTACAGGAGGGTGCCTGAGGTTTGTCCCTGGGATGCTCACACTGTTCCAGGCAGTGTGGGGTTCATGCCTCACGGATGAAAGACCTGGGGGACGTGGTTGCGGGGAGGGCCTCTATCCAGGGTCCTCGATCTGGGGGCGGTGGTGGTTGATTTAATCACAGCTGCCTTCCGAGAAAGCAGACACTGTCATCGTTTCACAGATGAACAAACTTTGGCTCGGAGCAGGTGAAGAGCAGGTCAGAGTCCCACGGGACTGAAGTAGTGGAGTCAGGATTGGAACCCACTTCAAAGCCGCGTCCTTGCCAGGCCACCAGTTCGAGGGGGCTGGTCTGCCTGGACGGTTTATGGCCACCTGGAGGGCTTGATCTTCTTAGGTCTGTTTTTGAACGAATTTGGGTATTGACAGGCCAGCGTGTGAGCTGTGCTGGATTTTGGTGCCCAGAATGAGCAGCTGGTCCTTCCTAGACTTGGAACATGAGACTCCAGGTCCCTGAGGGTCTTGGCTGCTACTGGTCATCCATGCAAGCGCTGGGAGGCGCTGAGGGCTGGGTTTGCCAGGGACCATACAGGATGTCCGGTTGAACTTGAATTTCAGTTCAACAATGAGTGATTTTTTTTTAGTACAAGGATGGCTCAGGCAATATGTGGGACATACTAACAAATTGTTATCTGAGATTCAGAGTGAACTGCATGTCTTGCATTTGCGTTGTTAAATCCGGGCACTCTGCAGAGGGCAACCTTGCAGAGAGACCCTGGAGAGGGCTGTTCTGAGAGCAGAGCCATCCAGGAACTGGGGCGGTGCGCCCCTGGGCCCTGGGCTCTCGTCCCCCTCCCTCATTTCGTGCACTCCTTGGGCAATGCTGAATGCTTGCTTGTGCCCTGCCCAGCTGGAGTGGACAGTGGTGCGAGGTGGAAAGAAAGGACTGCCCCAGGCCCTTTGCACAAAGGGCAGCCCCCACCTAGTGCCACCCACAAGGGACAGCCTACTCTGGAAGGCGACAATGTGACAGGCTTAAAAAGGACTAGGTCTTATTAGAAGAGGCCTTTGGGAAGAGGGTCCAGGAGATAGTGCGGCACTGGGGTTAAGAACTCAGGAAGCCGACCTCCTGCCCTGGGGTCGTGATGAGGATGGCTGCATAGGCTGGGCTGGCTGCCTGGGTGGGATGTTTCACACAACTCTCCACCTCCGCCGGAACCCAAGCCCACCCTGTAAAGCAGGCATCATTGCCCCTACTTTGCAAAAGAGCAAGCAACCGTTCTGAGCGATTAGGTGACTTGTCCAAGGTCACACGGCTTCTACATCATGGAGCCAGGATCAGATCCACATAGGTAGTGCCAGTGCCCACACAGTTAGCCAATGCCAACCCTGCCCCCCGCTACAGCAGCCCCAACTGCTGTCCTTTAGCCTCAGCCACCTAGGGGCTCTTACTGCCTCCGTAACAGGCGGCCGAGTGTTTGCCCAGGTCCGGTAGGAATACTGTCCATATACTGGTCTGCCTGGTATGTTAGGCCCTCCCACCACCACCTGTCTGGGAGTCCCGCCTCTGCTCCCCGGAGTCCCGCCTCTGCTCCCCGACTCTGAGTCCTGATCCACAGGACTTAGCCTGCCCTTCTCCGGGTTAAACCTCCCAGCATCCACCCTCCCGCTGCTCCCCCAAGCCCGACAGCGTGGCAGCCAGTGGATAGAGCAGACCTGTGTAGAGAAGCCTGCGTTCAAGGCCAGCCTTTGCTGCTTACTAGTTGCGTGACCTTGAGCAGGGTACTTCCCTCTTGGAGGATCAGTTTCCTCACTGAGAAAAGCCAGGAAACATAGACCCTAAGACTTCTGGCGATGGGGGCGCATCGGGTGGACCTGGAGGGGGGAGGCATTTTTAGTGGTGTAAACATCAGACCAGATAGAGGGTGAGACTGACACCTGGGCCCTCGTTCTTTAGCCGCACAGCCTGGGCCAGTGATTTAATCCCTCGTGACCTCAGTTTCTCTCTGTAGCTAAGACAGGATTGATACTGTCCCACACAGTTGCTAGGGTGACGGCCGCCTGGCAGGCAGGTCCCCCAGGGCTAGCAGGAGCTTCTGTTGATGCTGTTAAAGGACCTCATGGTTAGGGTCCCCGGGGTGCATGTGACCATGTAGATGCCTCAGCGGCGGAGGAACCCTCAGGACATAGGGTGATGGGCAGGGCCTCCATCTCACAAAGCAGCCTTGGGCACAAAGGGACAGGCCCCTGACAGTCCCCTGCGCCAGAGCCAGGTCTCCTACCCCCAGTCGGAGTCCTCTGACCCCTGCTGCCTTGGCTCATTGCCTTCCCCTCCCCCTGGTCTTTATTTTTTAAGATTTATTTATTTATGCGTGCAAGAACTGGGGTGTAGGCCAGAGGTGTGGGGGGTGAGAACACTCACCAGAGACAGAGTGGGGAGCAGAACAGGCAGATCTATTAAAATCCACTGCTGAGGGGAGCAGCAGGGAGACAGGAGAGGTTTGCTGCGCCATGTGGGTAGCTCCCTGGCCAGGGATTGAACTCAGGCCTCAGTGGCTGGCGAGAGCGCTGAGACTTTAACCCCTACACCACCAGGGAGGCCCCCCCTTGGTCTTTTGACACATTGGTTGCCACCTGGCCTAGAACCAGGCAGCCCCCTGGGCTTGGCACTGTATAAAGCGCCCAAGAGCTTACACTTACTTCCACTTCCAGAAAGGAAAAAGGCTGCCTGTCCAGGTACTTCTCAGATCTGGCTGCTCCCTCCTCTGCAGAACCTGAGGAGTAGCCCTGTCTCCCCTTTGGTTACCAGAAACCCGCTGTGGCCAGCTGACAGTTCTTGTGTGGGGGATGAGTCACTGTTCCTTCCTCCCAGGGCTGGTGGGAAGGGCAAGGCAGGGTCACTCTATTTCAGTTTCTTTTTGGAGCTTCCCTGCACATGAAGCCTCTCTGGACGCAAGTGAGAGTGCCTCCTCCCTCCATTACAAAGATGGGGAAACTGAGGCCGAGGAGGCTTAGTCTTCTGTGGGTTTCTTTTCCCAGATGGCTGGGAGAAATGACCAGATGCTGCTAAGTTTCTCAAATATTTATAAAACAAAAGTGACGTCCCAGGTGGAGACCACATGTTGTTTGAGGGCCCGCTGCCTCTCGGGGTTCTCTTTCTCCCCCCAGCCGGTGCTCCCTTGAGTTAGCAGGACCTAACACTGAGCAGGACCTAATGCTGAGCGTGTGCTGTGGCCTTTGGCAGGACCCCTCTGCGGGAGGGCTTCCTGTAAGAGGAGATGTGGCTGGATCTTAAGATAAAGATCAGAGTCCTTCCCCCCATGCACAGCTCACACCCAGCTATATCCCGCCTCCCAGCTTCTTTTCCCTCCTTCACGCTCCTCTTAGCTTCTACTCTAGACACGTTGGCGTCTTCAGTTTCCAGAATGTTCTACCCTCATTTCTAACACAGAGCCTTGCGATGCCCTTCTCTCCGCTCTGTCCCTGGTTCAGCCCCTGTTCCCCACTCTCCTCTTAAGTGTCACCCCCACCCCCAGAATCGGCCTCCCCTCTGCCCCCCTACCTCAGCCCTTGCCATGCCCTGTCCTCCCTCAGGCCTTGGTCCTGGCCTCCTGGCCCCCTGCCCATGCTTCTTCTCGCCCTCCCTTGGCCTGGCCAGTCCTGCTGACAGCTGCCCTGTCTCTCCAGGGCCTCTGCTCCTTCCTTCCTTCCTTCATTGGTTTTCCAAGTGGGCTCCTTTCATTTGCCAGAACTGCAGACCAGTTCTGTTATTTTAAGGATACATGGGACAATTGAAAGGGTGGAATACTACAAAAATCTCGAAAAAAGAGGGCTTTCTCCTTGACATAACCACATCATGTAACCTCCCTGCAGAAAAGCCTCGGTGCCCACGAGACTTTGGAACCCACGCTCTGGCTGCTTTCCTGCTCCCTGGAGGCACTTGGCCTCCCACTGCCCGCCCTAGCACCCCAACTCCAGTGCCCTAAGAAATCAGTTTCCTTTGATCCCCACCCTAGCCTCTCCCATAGAGTCATCTCTGATTCCAAAGCAGATGTCCAGGTTCCCCAGAGGAGCCCCCCAGCCTTTGGAAGCATGAGGGGGTAAAGTGGCAGCTCCCCCAGCCTGGCCTGGGCTCTTGTTCCTTCTCTGAGGCCGCTCACTGCCGCCGGGCCAAGAACTAACATTAGTGAGGCCTCAGGTACAAGGCAGGGCCTTCTATATTTTCAGACTCCAGAAGCTTCTCTCCCACCCCCCAGCAGTCACATTCACAGATCTCTTCTCCACACACCCCTCTTTTTTTGTGGCGCAGGCGATCCTCCTGGTTCACTGGCTGCTGACGACCTGGTAAGTGACTCAGCGGGCACCAGGGTCTGTGTGCACTGCCTCCTCTGTCTCTCGTCCTCAAGTCTCCACAGCCTGTGTCCACCTGCCGCTGGGGGTCTGTGTCCTCATGTCTCTAAGGCCCTGGCCAAGGGTCTCCTGGCCAGTTTTGTGAATGTCATCAGTCAGTGTCCCACATCTCAAGGTGTGAGAAGGGCGGGCAGTTCCCAGAGGCCTTTGCCATCACTGCCTCCCAGGAGCTCCAGGCCTTCATCCCAGGGGCGTGGCCAGCCCCAGACCGTGCCAGAGCACAGCTCCTTCTTCAGACACTGCTTGAGCCACTCTGAGGCTTCGGGTAACTCTGCTTCCTCCCCAAGATCTTTGCATCTGGGAGTTCTGAGGCACTGAAGCCAGGCAGCTGTCTTGCTGGGCTCCCCTGGCAGCATGGGGTAGACACGGGCAGAACTCCATGTGTCTGTGATCCGGGGTGAGTCACTTCAATCCCCCTGAGTCATTTTCTCATCTGTAAATTGTAATCTGTGAAAGAAATGCTGGTAAGGCCTTTGGAAAGTGAAGGCATGGCTTTGGGAACTGCGGTGACCACTCGTGTTTGTTGGAGGTAACCGGGTGCCAGCTGCTGGGCCGAGGGGTCCTCGGTCTCCTCCGTGACTCGGAAGTAGGTGCAGGACGAAGCTGAGACACCGGGGCCAGGTGGATGCTTAGGGGCCGATCCTCACTCTCCGTCACACCCCCGGCCCAGAGACGGCAGCTCAGGAGACAGATGGACCCTGGCCAGGTCCTGGCTCTGCCATGTTCCAGCCAGGTCCCCTTGGGCAAGCAGCTCCACCCCCCAGGGCCTCAGTTTCCACCTGAACAATGGGCTCAAGGCCAGCTCACTCTCCGGAGCTGTGAGGGTGGAGGTAGCAGTGGGAGGCAGAGAGGGAGGCTTCAGGCTTGCAGGGTTGGCTCTCCTCATTACTGTTCTGTCTTCTGAGCTTCCGGGGACATTCCCCTGCCGAGCCAGGACTGGGAACCTTTGAGCTCACACATGCATTTTGCAGACTTTGAAGCAGTGTACGTGCAAAACAGTGGCAAATGGTGTAGAGTGACCATCGTAGTTAATGATCTTGGGAGCCCGGCCAAAATTTCTCAGCCACACAACCCAGGATTCTGAGTTGGCGAGTCTGGGCTGGGGCCCCGGCTTTCGTAAAATGGAAAGAGAGGATTATTTATTCAAAGACTATTGAGCCTGAGTGTGCTCCACTTCCCTGCCTAGCCCCTGTTTTCCATATGGTACATTTGCATGAATGCTGTTTACATATATGGAGTCCCCCTTCTGCTGGGGCCCAATGGGGATGGTAGGTCAAGCCATGGCCTCCTGAGCCAAGCTGCCTGGGCTCCTCTCCCAGCTTGCCATGTAGCTGTGTGGCTTTTGGCAAGTTGCTTAACTTTTCTGTGCCTCAGTTTCCTTTTCTGCAAAATGAGGGTAATGTCAGTGCCTCCTTCCTAGAGTTGTTACCACAAAAGCAGGTAAATATGTTAGTTTAACACACTTGGAACCATGCCAGCCCGTAAGGGCCCTGTGTTAACTACAGTTTTCCTTAGGTTGACAAGCACGTAAACCTGTCAGTGGCAGTACCTTGAAAAATAAAATGGGGTGGGCATTGTGTTAAAAAGTGGGGGTGGTATTAAAATTGGGGGGGTTCAGGGAAGGAGTTAGCATTTGAAATGAGACTCAAATGACAAACTGGGCCGAGCACTGTCGAAGGACAGTGGCTGGAGCTGAGCCTGGGGCCGTCACAGGCAGGTCCCCGGGCTGCGGTGCTGTTCAGGGACTGACCTGGAGGGGGCCGTGGAGGGAGGGGCGGAGACCAGTGGGGAGCGGCTGTGGTGGTACATCCTGGGGGGAGAGGACGATGGTTTGGACCTGGAGGGACGTGGCCAGATTCTGGGTCGGTCTGGAAGGCAGAGCCCGTGGGACCTGCTGGCGTTTCTGGTGCAGGGCCTGGTGGGGAAGAGCAGGTGCCGTGGCCGCTTCCCAGAAAGGCCTGGCCGCCCAGGAGCTTGAGGGCGGTGACCCCCCCTGTGCTCAGTGCCTCTTCCCGCAGGGGCTGCATGGTGTTCTCGGGCCCCTATGCCTGGGCCAACTTCACCGTCCTGGCCTTGGGCGTGTGGGCCATCGCTCAGCGGGACTCTGTCGACGCCATCAGCATGGTGAGCTGGAGGGAGGGCAGCGCCGGGAGCTGGCTTCGGGGTGTTTCCCCTCACCCATCCCAGTCTTCTCTCTTCCTTGTGCCCCCATTTATTAAAATCATCTAAAGCCTTGCAAATAAGCACCCCCAGGCCACGGGCCCCATGTGTGTTCCCCAGCCTGGACGGCTTCTCTGCTGGCCTGGCTCAGTGTCTGCTCTTGTCCTGCACGAGAAAGGCATGGGGTGGGGTCCCCAACTGCCTATCCCTGAGGGCCTCCTCTCTTGTGCAGACACCCAGTAACCCTCCCAGGCCCTCTGTTTTGGGGGGAGAACGTGGCAGGTGGACTCCACTACTTGCTGAGGTCAGAGTGAACATGGCCCGGCTGAACTCTCCTATGGGGGAGCTTCCAAGGCCCACTCTGCCCCCTGGGCTGTGAGCGCCAACACAGCTGCTGGGGTCAAGGCGGGGCCTCTCGGGGTGACAGAGGGATTCCCTTGGTGATGGGACAGATGGGGAGAACTCCAAGAGCTTCCAAATCAGAGGCTCTGGAGCCCATTGTGGCCTCCAGGGTGACAGAGATGGGTTTGGGGGGCAGCGCTGGTGGAGCCAATAGACATGGGCCCCTGCGCCCCCACTCACAGCCTCGCTGTCCCCAGCCAGGTGTCTCACCCATGGCCCTGCCACCTTGCTTGGTCCTTTTTCCAACAAACCCTCAGGACACAGCAGGCGCAAGTGGAGGTTCCGGTCTGGCATCTGTGGAGGGAGGGGGATGGGGATGGAATGGGGTGTCAGTGCCCCCGTGGGCTGATGACTCAGGGTCCCACCTGCGCCGGCATGTTTTGCAGTTTCTGGGTGGCTTGGCGACCACCATCTTCCTGGACATCGTCCACATCAGCATCTTCTACCCACGGTCCAGCCTCTCGGACACCGGGCGCTTCAGCGCCGGCATGGCCATCCTCAGCCTGCTGCTCAAGCCCTTCTCCTGCTGCCTCGTCTACCACATGTACCGGGAGCGCGGGGGTGAGCTCCCGTTCCGCACCGGTGAGGCCGCACGGCTGGCCAGCTCCCAACTCCGCTTACCAGCCTGGCGCTGGCCCTGCCGCGTCCCTGTCTCTTCCCTGTCCTCGCCCTGCCTGACCCGCGGCCCTGCCCTGTGGGACGAGGCTCACGCAGGGAGCGGCACAAGATGGGTGCCGAGTGCAGTCTTCCTGTCTCTGCTGCAGGAGCCCAGTGTCCCTGGCTGCCCCATCTGTGCGAGCGGCCCCTGGCGTCGGGCTTCGAGCAGAGCTGAGGGCACCAGCTGGGCCGCCCTCAGCCCAAGCACAGGCCCAGATGGGCATGTGATTCAGTCAAGGCCACTCCAGCAGTCTGCCAACACCCGAAGGGCAGCTTCTCCTCTCAGATCCCACCACCCCCTTCTTGAAGCCCCCCTCTCCTGCCACGTGGGGTCTGGGTGTCCTAGGAACAGGTGATTCTGGCCTGGACCCCGGGAACCACCCAGAGAGAGCTCTGAGCTTCGGGCAGTCCCTGCTGTCCCTTCCCTTGGGCCCAGAGCGGGAGGCCCTTCCCTGTAGCCCATGTCCCTTCTTTTGGGGCTCTGGCCTGACGGAACCTGTTCCCCAAGATCAGGCTCCAGACTTTGCTCCTGCAGCCCCAGGCCCTGCCTAGCATGGTGGGGCCTCGGCTTGTTTGGACAGGTGGACACAGAATGGTGGGGGCTGAGCTCTAGGCCTTGACCTCTCGGTGCCAGGGACCAGCCAGGGTGACCCGAGAAAGCCCAGGCACTGACCTACCTGGGGAGAAGCTAGGCTTCACCTAGCCTGGTGGACTGCAATCCTGCAGGCACCTGCTGCTGTGTGAGGGGGCTCCCCCAACTTTCCTTCCGTCGGGCAGGTGAGGTCCCTGAGGCCTGGAGTCCTTAGAGGTGCTCAGGGTTAGACACCATTGTTCAGGAGGGTGCCGCCTGGAGCTGGGACAGAGGAATGTGGGCGCTTGCAGCCCCAGCACCCGCCTTGCACCCCAGGACCCAGCCCTCTGGGCCTTGGACCTTCTGGATATAGCACCACAGTGTCCAGTTTGCCTGGAATAGGAGCCCAAGGACAGCCTGTGGGCCAGGGCCAGTGCCCCTGCCCATGTTCCCAGCATGTGCTGCTGCTGCAGCGCCAGGGCCGGGAGGCCAAGAGCCTGGCTTTGGGGTGGAGCCGCCAGGGTTTGAAGCTGGTGTCCTCAGCTCCCGGATATAACCTCAGGGAAGCCAGTCCCTCTCCAGCCCTCTCCTCTGTAAATTGGGGACAATAAAATACCTGCCCTGTAGGGATCCTGGGAGGACTGAGTGAACAGTATCCCCAGATGCCAGCTCTGCCCTTCCTGGCAGGGGGGAGGGGGCACATTCACAGTGCTACCTTCCCGACTCCTCACCCTTCCTTTCCCTTCACTCCCCACCCTCCAGGTTTCCTCGGACCCTCCCAGGAGCACAGTGCCTACCAGAGGATTGATTCTCCGGAGGCTCCCGCAGACCCCTTTGCAGGACTGGAGGGCAAGGATCATCGTGCCCCCCAAGGGTACTGAAGCTGCCCTGCTTCCTGGCTCCAGCCCAGGGGCCACATTGACGAACTGTGGAGGAGGCCCCAGCCACTTGTGTGCCTTGGACATGATTGTAGGGGTGCTCCTGACCCCCCTTTCTCGAACCTAACACAGAATGTGTCCACCACGCCCCATCTCAGGCTTGCCTCATTCGAGCCCCATCACACTCCTGTCCAAAGCTCCCCGAGGCCTGTCTGCCTTCCTGGGTATCCTGCTGGAACTGGGCTGGGAACCAGAGTCCCTTTCCTCCCCTCCACCCTTAGCTGCTCTGTGCAGGCCCTGGCTGAGTCACACCTGAGCCCAGCAGGGTGCGGCCCCTCAGGGCCAGTAATGGCCTCGCCAGCCAGACCCTCCAAGAACTTTGGGTCTTGGCCCCAGGAGTGAAGTCCCCAGGCTTCCTGGGAAGCCCCGGGCTGGAGGCAGGCAGTAGAGACAGCACCTGAGACCCACCAGGCCTCCCGCTGCCCTTCTGAGCCCTGCATTAAAGTTGGGGATTCTGTGTAGGGCTGTGTTTGGAGCCATGAATCCCTTCCCCTCGGGGCTGGGGCCTGGACCTGACTCCTGCCAAGAGAGCTGCTGGGAACCCCTGGGAGCCTGGGCTGAGCCGCCTGCTTTGTGATTGGAGGAAGCAGGAGCTTCCCTTTGACCCACGGGGCAGGCCCAGCAACCAGCTCCAGCCCAGCCTGAGCCAGCTGACGTGATTGTTTGGAATCCTGCTCTGCCACTTACCTGTGTGCCCTTGGGCAGCTTCGCCTCTCTCACCCCAATGTCTTCTAGAAAAGGGATAATACCTGCCTGGAGGTGATGCAAACTTAGTGTAAAGAGCCTGGCCTGCGGGAGGCTCCCTGGGTGATGGCAGAAGTTGCTGGCGAAGTAATTGTTGGAGCAAGCAAAGGATGCTGGGTCAGGAGAGACCCAGGCTGGGGTATTAACCACTGGGCCCCAGGTGCCTGGGCTTCCCTGGCCACCCTGGCTTCTCATGGGCACCGAGAGGTCAAGGCCTAGAGTTCAGTCCCCACTGTTGTGTATCCATGTGCCCAGAGAGGCTGAGTACCCACCAGCCTGGACAAGGGCTGGGGCTGCAGTGGTCCACAGTCTGATCTTGGGCACCAGGTGGCCAGAGCCCCCAAAGAAGGAACATGAGCTGTAGGGGTGGGAACTCCCACTCTGGGCCTGAGAGGTGCTAAGTGGCTGCAGTGCGGGGAAAACAGGAACAGCCTCACTGTCAGATGGGATACATAAGCCCTGGAGCTGGCATTGTCTGGAGTGCTGCAGCAACATTAGCCCCCCAAATATGAAGAGATTGAGAATGGCGTGTACTGCAGGAAGCTGCAGTGTGGATTTTAAAACCTCACAGAAATACCGTTTATCATTCTTGGATGTATAATTAGTAAAACAAAAGCATGGACTAGAAGGACACAGGTCCAGCTCATGATTGTGACCTTCTGGTCCATGGGCTGTGGCCTTAGGGGACTGAGACGAAAGCTCATTCCTAGTTCTCTGGCCTATACCAGCTCCTGGCACTCAGGGGGCTGGCAGCATGTGCTTCTGCATCCGTGCTGTGAACATGTCAGTTTTCCAAAGGGAAGGGGGACGCGGGTGGGCATGGAGAACAGCCTGAGAAACAGGTGGGCCATTCAGAGACCCTGCTCGTCAGCCCCGGGCCTCACCAATCTTTAGGAGCGTGGCTCCTGCCTCGGGTGGGCTGCCCCAGAAGCAGCCCTGAGATGAAGCGCATGACTTGGTGCAAAGCCAGTGAATGGGACTTTCTCGATCTTTTAGCCAAGAAGACCTCTGGGGGTGGATGTTGGGGTACAACCTCAGGACTTCCCGGGTATAATTTGAGACCAGGAGGTTGCACACGGAAGCACTGAAGAAAAAGGCAGACCTCTTCACACTGGTAGGTGACGGTTTAGTAACCAAGGGAACTTAAGAGGCTTTGTCTTGGGCGAGACAGGTTTTGCGCACCCACTGCCACCCCTCCCCACCAGGTCTGGGGGAGTTTGCAGAGGCTTTCTCTGCCCAGTCACCTCTGCGGTCATTGCACACCACACCACCCATCACAAGGCATTTCCTCAAGTAGGGAAAGCACATTCCAAGGGGAGGGGGTGGGGAGCCTCCCATGGCCAGGGTCCAGCTCTGGGGTCAGCAGGTGGCCATGTACTTTGTATCACCTCCCCCGATAGTGGGGGACAGTGACTGAAACTGCTACTCCAGCTTCCTGACTGCAGGCAAAGCAGCCCCAGGACTGCCCTGTGCGGAGAAGGCACCAGAAGCGCCCAGGACCTGCTGGGGCCATTTCCTCCATCGGGCCACCTGACCCACAGAGCATGAGCTTACAACATTCACGTGGCCAGCAGTGGGAGCCTGTGGGCACTGGGCAACTATACCCCATGCCCCAGATACTGGTGATGCCTGAGTGGGAAAACACCCCTAGAACCCCAGAGATTCCATTGCACAGGGGAGATTCTAGAAGGGGACTCTCATAGGAAGCCCTAAGCAGGCCTGTCCCACTGGAGGGAAGGAGATGAGGTCAGGAAGGCAGGGGGCGCTGGGTGGCACTGGGCTAGTAGGTCACTGCAAGGACTTTGACCTTTACTGAGCAAGATGGGGGGCCTTGGGCACAGGTGAACATGGTCTGACTTACGTTCTGGAAGGAAACCAAAAGGACAACTTGGCAGAAATGGGGAGTGTGGGTGACAGTGGTCCCATCAAGAAGAACCCTGTGCGATTAGCCCTGGGGGGCAGATCCCAGACACTTCTGCCTGCCGTGCCTTGGTAGTAGAGGTGCCAGGGAAAAACCACACAAACCAAACACTGGGTGGACAACACTGAATGTCAGCCAAGAAGGGACAGTGAGATCAGCTCCAGGTGGGCATCACTGCCCGTGGCCAGTGGGTCTCCCCTGGCAGCTAACAGCTGCAGTGGGAGCACAGACAGAGCAGTGACCACATGGGTGGGACAGGTGCCACACCAAGCGTGTGCCTGAGCAGAACAAAGAAATTCACTTTGCACCTGGTCCAGGAGAGAGATTGCCACACGAAGTAAGAAGTAACCAGCTTGCACAGACCAGGGTGGGCTCTTTATCTCTCTCTCTTTTTTTTTTAAGATTTATTTATTTATTTATACAAGCACTGGGTACAGTCAGAAGCGCGGGAGGGTGAGAGAACTCACCAGAGCCAGAGCGGGGAGCAGAGCAGGCAGAAGGACCGAAGTACACTGCTGAGGGGAGCAGCGGGCGGCAGGAGAGGTCTGCGCGCCATGTGGGACCCTCCTCTGGTGGCCGGGGAGCAGCCGGGGATCGAATCGGCGCTGCAGAGGCTGCGGGCAGATTTGCAACCCAGCGCTCAACCGCTGCGCCACCAGGGAGGCCCTCTTTATCTCTCTTGAGGAATGTTCCAGGCCCAGGGCCACCTCTCCATGCAGGGCAGGCTGCATGTGTTTTGAAGGCAGAACAGTGGGGTTTGCTGAAGGACTGGGTGTGGGGGGAGGAGAGGAATCCAAGGTGATAAGGGCCCAGGCCTGAGCAGCTGGGGGCTGGGGCGTCCCCTCACCGGGTAGAGGACGGCAGGAAGCCAGGTTCAGAGCAAGGCCAGGTCCCAGACTCCGATCAGCCACCCTCGAGGTAATAAGACTTTCCAGCCAGACTCTCTCACTGCTGTGTCCTTTTAACAAGGCCAATTTCTGTAGGGACTCAAAAAACAGTCTCTATTATAGTGGCTGGTGTCTGACGTTTTAGAAACTCCACCACAGGAAGCAAATGCCTCCTGCCTCTGGTCTCCTGATGGAGAGTGCTGAAGTCACTTGTCTAACTTGCAAATCCTCTTTGTCTTGTTTTTACAAAGTTGAGCCTCAGGATGAGGAAGCCAGAGAAACAGCTCCAGGGAGATCACTGCCTTCTGTGGGTCAGAACTGGCCCAGAGCCAGTACTACCTGCAGGATCCCCACCTCAGGCCCATTCTCGGGTCCCCCAAGGGAAGGCCTGGAAACTGCTGCACTCACAGCCTCCCAGAGCCAGCGAGCCTTGGCTCAAGTCCCAACAGCATCCTGTGACTGAGCAGTTTCTTCACGTCACTGAGCCTCAGCTTCCACTTCTAGAAATTAGGGATCATCACAGTGCCTCACTCAGCAATGAGAGAAGGCTGAAAATGCCTACGTAATAAATGCTAGATCTCATTCCCTTTGTTATCGGGTTTGTTATTTAGAGGAGGGGGGAACCAGTGTAAGAGAGGGAAGGTTTTCCCCAATACCCTTAGGGTCCCTGGTTGGGTCTGGATGATAAACTGACAAAGATTAACACAAGAAAATCATATACATTTCTTGTTTTAAATTCATTATTGTTTTCTCCCTTTCTCCCCCAGCATATTCATTTTCTTGAATGTTTGTATGTATAGGAGACTTCACAAGGGAAGGAAGACCAGAACAGGAAGCTTTACACCTTTCAAACAAAGAAATGATCAGTGTTGAAGAGTTGATAAGACAAAGGTATTTGGGCTGGAGGTAGTAATTGGTGAAGAAGTAACCAGGAAGATAAGTGTTAGCTTAATAAGGTTTATTTATGCAGGTTTCTCCACCATAAATTCCTTATCTCTGGTGAGAAGAATGTCTGTCTTTCTCGTAGTGCAGAGAGGGGATCTTTCACTGGAGTTTTATGACTTGTTTCAGGGGAAAAGGGCAAAGAGGGAGGTCAGGGTGACCTTCCTGCTTCAGCTGAGGATATCCCATAGGCCACAGAGCAGTATTTTGGGGTATCATGGCCTGAATGGCATCACCAGTCTGTCTGACTACCCCTCCGTCCATTCAATTACTATTATTCCTATGCACATTCATCGAGTGCTTTCTACAAGTTTCCAAATATTTTCTGAGAATGTGTCAGAAAGTAAGACAGAGGTGCTGCTCACTGGCAAAAGCAGGACTCCGAGGGTTCGATTCTCCAGTTGGTTGGGTGCCTGTGTGCACACCTATCAGTCCAGAGATTATCAATAGAGTCAGCGGTGGCTGTAAAACACGATCACATTGACGTTCTAAACTCAGATCACAGATTCGAACTTGAAGGGGGCTGAGCACTTCCTTTGTCCAGAGGGTTGAGAAGCCCATTTTATTTCACATGCTTCATTCAAAGGAAATCCTACTCAGTGTATAAAACAGCCTGATGGAGCCCACCCCCACCTCCCCCCGACCACCACTCCAATGTATGAAAAGTGATCTTTTGGAGTCTCCTCATTTCACAACTGGGGACACAGCCTGGGAAAGGGAGACTTGGACAAGGACACACGGAGACACCTTGATTTTAGGGCTGGACCGTGGAGGCTGGGATGCCCCGGAGTGTTTAAAAGGAAACAATTAGAACTACAAAGGAAATACAGTGATTGAATTTGGAGAGTCAAAGTGTAGGCTGGTTCAGAGAACAGACACAGCAAACAAGAGAATCGTGGCCTTGACAGTGGATTTGAAAGAATTACTCAGTATCAAAAAGGGGCAGAAAATATAAGAGATTAAGAAACAAAGGCTGGAGTGAAATGGTCTGACATCAATTTATGTCTCCTGAGGACGCCAAAGGGAGAGAGGCAACATTCAAAGGAAGAATGGCAGAGAATTTTCCAAATTTGAAAGACATCAAACCTCAGATTCAGGAAGCCAAACAAACCCCCCAAAGAATAAATAAGAAGCCATCACAAGGGACCTTTGTTCACACACTGGTGTGTCTTAGGCACCTAGGACAGTGTCAGCACCCAGTAAATGCTTTATAATAAAGTTGTAGAACGAATGGTGAAATGAAAACTGCAGAACATTTAGCACCCCCAAAGCATCCAGGTAGAAAAGAGAGCGTCCCCAAAGCAATTACAATTATATATGTCTCAACCGTAGCAATAGAAGTCAAGTGACAGAGGAATAATCACCCTGGTGAGAAACCTAACCGTCCGCCTAACATTGTGCACTAGTGAGTTATCTTTCAGGAATAGAGATTAAATAAAAACATATTCAGTGAAATCATAATAGAGTTTACCACCCACAGACCTTCAATACTCAACCATTTAAAGAATCTTTTTGTGGAAGAAGGAAATTTTTCCATAAGAAATATCTGGCGTGCAAAAAGGAACTAGTAAACGTGGTTTAGTGTTCAAGAGGAAAATCATTTATGTCAGAGGAGCTGATCTAAGTCAAGTGTTATAAAGTCCTTTATTTTTTATGTGTCTAGAAGTATGGTAAATACAAGAGAAACTTTAGACTTTGTTAAATATGCATATTAAAATGTCCTAGGGTAACTGCTGAAAGGCTAGAAATAAAATGGACTTTCCAATAGTAATTTCCAAGAAGGTGGGAGGGGGTGAGAAAAAAGAAAACCTCGATCCATTCTAGAAAAGGAAGAAAGGCCTCCCTGGTGGTGCAGCGGTTGAGCACTGGGTTGTGAAGCTGCCCGCAGCCTCTGCAGTGCCGGTTCGATCCCCGGCCGCTGGGTGAGGGTCCCACATGGCACACAGACCTCTCCTGCTGCCCGCTGCTCCCCTCAGCAGTGTATTTTGTCAGTTTGCCTGTCTGTTCCCCGCTCTGGCTCTGGTGAATTCTCTCACCCTCCCGCACTTCTGACTGTACCCAGTGCTTGTATAAATAAATAAATAAATCTTTAAAAAAAAAAAAAAAGGAGGAAAAAAATAAAGGTTGACCATTAGTAAGCACAAAAGTAAGAGGGGCTATATCTATATGCCACAATCATACATTTATAAGTGATTTTTGAAAAATTTCCAGCCATGTTGTGTTTATAAAAGAAATGCCTCCTATATATGGCACAGGAGCCATGCAGGGGAAGGTCACGCCAGGCAAATAAGAGGCCACCTAGAGCTGGTCGAGCTTCGTTAATATCAGGCCAACCTGACTTTAAAGCGAAAAGTATTATTAGCGGTAAGGAGAGGCCAGACCTAAGTGATGAAGGTTTCAACCCACCAGGTTTTGCAGAGATTAAATGCAGAGACTTAAGAAGAAAAGAATAGTCACCTGCTTCCTCAAAAACTGCCTTCGAGTTGAAATGGCTCATGGCATTTATGGGTGGTTCCGCTGACTCTCACATCAATTCTGGGGAGGTAGCAGAGTCGAGGTCCCCACCCCCTTTTACAGGTGAGGAGCCTGAAGTTCAGAGACATCAGGACCGTGCTCAACGTCACACTGCAACCGACCTATTTTTTTTTTTAAGATTTATTTATTTATGCATACAAGAGCTGGGGTACAGGCCAGAGGTGTGGGGATGAGAGGATTGATTCCCCAGAGACAGAGTGGGGAGCAGAACAGGTGGATCTGCTGAAATGCACTGCTGAGGGGAGCAGCGGGGAGACAGGAGAGGTCTGCCGCGCCATGTGGATATCTCCCTGGCTGGGGATCGAACTCGCGCTACAGAGGCTGCGCATCGCTTCATAGGTTGCGTCTTAACCCCTTGCGCCACCAGGGAGGCTCCTGACCGATTTTTGACCCAAGTTTTTGATCCCAGGTCTTCTGACTCTCGATCTAGGGTTCTTTCCTCTTCCTGGGGGTGTTGAGACAGGCGAAAACACAAAGGGCGCCCAGCGAAGGCGGGGCACAGGGGGCGACGGTATGGCGGGCTGCAAATGCCCGGCGGCGTGGGACTGGGCCCCGGCCACAGCCCTGAGCTGAGTGGGCGGGTGGGTTCTGGCCCGTCCGGGGAATTCCGAAGGGCGATGGTTTCACTCAGGTGTGAGAAGTTTGCAGAAGACGCGGTGCCCGCCAGCAGGTGCACCCACTCCCCGCGCCCTGTGGAGCGCGCGCGCGGGCGGGCGGTGGGCGCGCGCCCTGGAGAGCGCGGCCGGACCTGGGTGGACGAGCTCGTGGACCTTCCGCGCCCCTCCCCGACCGCCTGGGCCGTTAGCCGTCCCGCCCCGGCCCCCTGGGGTGAACCTCACTGGACGAAGGTCATCGCCATGTGAGGGCAGGAAAACTGACCGCAAGTTCTTTTGGTGGAAGAAGGAGCGAGGTCCTGCTGCCCGGAACCAGCCAGGCACGGGGGTGTAGTTGCGGAGGGCGGACAGGGGTAGGAGTGGGGAGCAGGGGTGGTCCTAGTCAGGAGCAAGCCCCGGGAGGCGGGCCTGAGCCGAGTGCGCACCTGGGTGGGGTGAGTGTGGAGCAGGTGAGCAGGCAGGAGGGGCAGGTGGGTAGGGGACAGCCGGGTAACCGAGAGCAGGCCTCGGCCATCTTCCTTCAAGGCCAAGACTCTGTCCTGGCAACGCCTGGACTCCGTCCTTCCAGGGAGAAGGTGCAGACCAGCCCCGAGCCCGCAGACACAGCCGGGCTCCTCATCACTTCATCCGCAGAGCGCCCGGGAGGCCTGTGCTGGGCGGGAAGGTGGCCTGGAGGCCAGCAGCGGTGGAGCAGGCCCTGAAAGCGGGGACTAGGCCTGGGACGCAGAAGCTCCAGAGAGGCAAGGGGTTTTTTGGGGGTGAGGGGCAGAGGGAGGGAGGTTGGTTTTGTGTTTGTGTCGTTGACGGGAGTGACTGGGCGAAGAATGGGCAAGTGCCGGCCATGGGGGTGGGGATTGTGGCAGCAGGCACATGGGCTGTGCCACCCCAAAACTGGGTCCACTGTGGGGCCAGGGGGTGGTGGGTGCTTTTCCTGAGTCACGGGATGGGGCCATCGTGGAGACACTGGGCGCTGTTCTCCAGCAGGAGAGACAGGATGACCCCCAGGCCATGGGGGAGGGTCAGGCTGGGGCCAGGCGAGGCCACAGGCGTGAAGCTGATGGCAGAGGGGACATGGGGGGGAACACGTGTGTGTCTGAAGCCGGGGGCAGTCAGACCATATCTCTCCTGTCGGGGTGGTGGAATCGGAACCAAGGTCCACCAAAAGGGCTGAAGGGAGAAGAGGTGGCGCAGGTTTTATTAAGAGAACAGCGACTTTCCCAGGCCAACAAGACACGTTGATCGGGGACTGGCACCGAATTGCATTTGGGGGTAGCTAAGTTGGGGGAAACCTAAAATGTGTCCTGGCTCTAGGGGGAAAACAAGAGGTCTTTATAAGCCAGGGAAGGGGAAAATCACATGAATGGAAAGAAAAAGAATTTCTGTTGGTGCCGGTAGCTTTAGTCACTCTTGGCTTCGCTGCTGGGTTGCTGATCCTGGCTCAGATAAAGTCCACAGTCTTCAGCCCTTGTGACCACGGCGATTTCTCAATCACTTGTGGCTCAGACAATTGCAGGCTCGCACCGTCTGGAGGTTTTTGGGCGCAGTTCAAGGCGTCGGGACGGACGGGGTGCCCCTCCGGGACGCCTCCTCGGGCTCCCAGCGAAAGTGACTCCACTTTTGTCGTTTTTTACAGAGTGGAGGGTGAGTTCCCACCTAGGGAGGAGGAGGCTTCTGGAGGCTTATTTTCTAGCAGCCTTTGACTCCACTGATATAGAAGGTGCAGTTTTGAGGGAGGCCACCTGCAGTTTTAGGTTTGTTTTTTTTTTTTTTTGTGGGACCCTCGCCAGCAGCCGGGGAACGAACCGGCGCTGCAGAGGCTGCAGGCAGCCTCACAGCCCAGCGCTCAAGCGCTGCGCCACCAGGGGAGGCCCTTAGGGTTATTTTTTTAGCCACTTTCATCACCATCGATTTTGCCGGAAAAGTGTGGCAAAAAGAGGGAGCCAAGGGGCGCGTGGGGGCTGAGTCTGACGCTGACGGTGAAGCTGCAGGAGAGGAGAGAGACTCCGCCAGAGGGTGGGGGGTCTCCTTGGGGAAAGATGCTTGCAATCAGGGCACTAGAAGGAGTGAGCTGGAAAGTTGGGAGTGACCTTGGAAACTGGAATTGGAGTGGAAATGGTTGTTTAGGATAATGAAGTCTGCGGGGACTGTGGAGCAGGTGGCAGTCAGATGAAGAGCAAGATGGTAATGGGGGGGGCAGGCCAGGAGTTGGCGGGATGGTCCTATGGACAGTGAAATCACCAAGAAGTGCGACAGGTGTGTGCTGGAGAAAGTGAGCCAGGATCAGAAATCTGAGGACTGGGGATACGTCCAGAACTTCGTGCGCGTCCGTCGGGAGCTTAGAGCAGGAGTGTTTTGTAGGGGAGGGGGCAGGATGGTGAGGAAGTAGCAACAGGGAGCAAAGAGGCCCCCCCCCCTTCTTGGTCCAGGGGTCCGAGAGGAGGCCTCACCTGAGAGGACTGCCCAGGAAGCAGGGGAACAAAAGTCGGGGCACAGGCAGGGGCCTGTAGTGTTAGAAAAAGACCTGAGAAATCTACAAGGGAAGGTGTGGCATGGGGGTGCAGAGAGGAGACCCCAAGGAGGTCTGACCAGAAGAGCAGGGTGCTGATGGAGGGTGGGGTGAGGACCAGGGCTGGGTGGGAGCCTGTCCTCGCCAGCGCACTTTGTCCTTACCCTCCGCGGTGTGGCCCATCAAACAGACTGCCGCTGTGGTGCGGACCACGGAGCTGCTGCCCTGGCCTTGCCCCGGAGCTCATGGAGCTGAGACCAGCCGCCAGCCACAAGGAGAATGTACCCCCCAGACCTGCGACCCCCCTGCGGCCAGGCAAGAGGCTTCATGGTTCTGGGTCCCCTCGAGGTGTCAGCCCAGAGTTCCTTCCCCATCGGACCAGCCCGGGACCCGGGACCTCGCTGAGGCCAGAGATGACCCGGGCAGGGCCAGGACACAGCCTTCCCAGCCTCTGCCCAAGGGAGGCCAGGAAGTCAGGAAGCGAGATCAGGAAGAGGGGGACCAGGGATGGGGCTGGCTGGGGCCCCTGGCTGAGATGTCCCCACAGGTCTGTCTGGCCCTGGGTGGTCCTGGGGATCCTCCCTGCTCAGGCGCCTGGGGCTGAGTGTGGGGGCCGCTGAGCACAGGCTCAGGTTTCATGCAGTTCACGTGCGGCTCCTGCTGTGCGGCCCAGGGCACGTGGCTCAACCTCTCACTTTAGTTCCTGCCTGCGGGCTTTTACAGCCCACTCTGCCTGCCAGGTCCTGCCAGGGGCCTCACCCTCCCAGGAGGCCTTGTCTGCTGTGGAGTGGACCTGGGCCTGGAGAGGCCTGTGGGGGGGGTGTCTCTGCGCCCCACATTCCCCAGAGCAGCCCCCTTTTAGCTGTTTGATGTATTAGGTCTTGCTCCCGCTCCGATCACTGCTGTCACCTCCTGCTCACGCGGGAAAACAGGACTCAGCTCCACCCTGCCTTCTCCTCTGCACTCTCTTCCCTGCCTTCACCCCACAGCGGTCTATTCCCTGCCACCCCAGCTCAGCTGTCACCCCTCTCCTCAGGCACCCCCCCATTAGCTTCCTGCTGCCCCACTTCCCTCTGCCTCCTCTCCACCCACCCTTCCCCTGCTCCTGGCAGTCAGGCACCAAGTCACCCCACCCCTGCTTTGCTCAGGCTCCCCAGGCACTGCCCATCAGTCCTCCCAGGGAGACAGAACACCCCAGCCCCCCCAAAATCCTAGCCCCCTACTCTGAGGCCTGGCTGGTCCCATGTCCCATCTGAGCACTGACCACCAAGCGCCCTCTGCACGTGCCTGTCTCTCCTCTCTAGAGCAATGGAGACTCCCGAAGAGCCTTGGTGTGGGCCTGGGCAGTGGGCAGGGCCAGTGGGTGCCCACGTGCCAGAGGGGCGGGCCTGGCGTCACCCCCTCCCCAGGGGCGGTGCTGGGCCCAGAGCCCTGGCAAGTCCAGACCAACCTGGCCAGCCCCTGGCCCCGCCCTGGCCTTGCCCTGAAGGACTCGACAGGCCTGCTGACCAACTCTGGCTCCCGACAGCAGAGCAACATGCAGCCACGGGTCAGGAGGCCCCAGGGCGGAGCCCTTGAGTCTGCTGTGCAGCAGAGTAACCTGAGCGTGAGGGAGGCTGGTTTGGGTGTGTGTGGGAGTCCCAGTGGCCCCCGCCTCTGGTCAGATCCTCAGGAAAGGGGGCCCTGCCTGGGGCTCTGGGAAAGCCCCTTACCCCAAGGGTCACTGACCTGCCCGCCCTCCACCCTGGGGCTGGCCCAGCTGCTGACCACAGACACTCCCTGCCTGGGCTTCAGGCCTGCTGCAGGCTTTGCCTCTCTTGATGGACACACACAGCTGAACCCCAGATCCTGGTGTGGCCTGGGGAGCCGGACCTGCAGGCTCCTGGTGGAACCTCTCACCCTGGAGGACCTGGCTGTCCATGCCCCGAGCCAGGCTCCAGCCCCATCCCAAGCTGCTGTCCACCGGCTGCTGGTCTCTGTTCGATGCCTGGAGCTAGAGGTGGCCCGTCTCCGGCACCGGGAGTCCCAGGAGCCCCCAGACTCTGCAAAACAGGGCCCCTGGGCCAGCGATGGCCGAGCACTCCCTGCCAGCCACCGGCCCTGCCAGCTGGCTCTTGCTTCCCGGGATGAGAAGAAGTACCTTCGAGGTCTCAGGGAAACTGGGGGTTTCCCAGAGACGCAAGGGGTCCAGGCTGGTCGCTGGGATTCCAAGGCAAGCGGCAAGCCCACATCACCCGAGACCACTTTGGAGCTGCTGACTGGAGGTTCCCTTGACCCCGAGCAGGGGGTCCTTCCCACCCAACCCCTAAGGCGAGGAGAGAGCCACTCTCCAGGGCCACCATATGCTGGGGGGCAGAGGAGGGAGCGCCGGCACCCTGTAGGGGTGAGCAGCAGGGAGGCCAGACTCTGCTCTTCAGCCTCCTGCAGCATGGCCTTGCCTGGGCCTGAGGGAGGGGAGGGCGCTCGGGGCCTGCAGATCAGCACGGAGGAAGAGAGGACAGCTTCCTGCCTGCCAGACGCCGCTGCAGCAAGGAGTGACCCGCAGGTAGGGGCCAGATGAGTCTGCAGGAGTGAGTTGGGGTGCTCTGGGGGGGCCTATTGCTCTCCCCAGAAATTCTCACTCCAAGTTGGCAGTCACCACCCTGTCATACCCCCGCCCCTCAGAAAGGAACAGGCAGGCCGGAAGGGGGTTCCTGTCTTTCGCTTCTCGCCCTGACCACTGTCTTGCCCTTTTGCTCTCCAAGGACCGAGCCCAACACTCCGGGAGCCTGGAGGCCAAGGCAGCTGGGTGAGGTCTGGCTGTGGAGCGGGGCCGGGGCCATGCTCCCGGGACAGCGCCTCCCCCATTTGTCTGGCGGGTGGAGACTGAAGCCTGAGAGTGACAGGACCTGGTGGCAGGCCCGTGCAGGATTTAAGGGGAGACCTTCTTGCACACTGTCCCTCCTGGGGAGTGAAATAATGGGGCCTTCTGGGGGGTGGGGCTGCTGCTCCTGGGAATCTGACACTTCCGAGGCTGCCCTGCACTCTTGGCAGTCAAAAGGGGCATTCTGCCCAAGGGCCTTTGTGTCTGGGATTTCCAGGGTGCACCAGAAGAAGAGGGGAGGTCTAAGCTGGTCTTCTCACTGCTGCAGGGCCCTCACCCTGCGATGCTGGAAAGGCACCAGGGATGGTGCCCTGGCCCCTGGGGCCCTGCTCCCTGGGGCCCTGATCAGCTCTGGTCTGTCCCCAGCCGGCAGCTTCTGTCCAGATGTTTCAGAGCCTGGTGGTGCTTGGTTCAGAAGCAACAGGCAGTGGGAGCTGCATTGGTGCTGAGCCAGCAGCAGCGGTTGCACAGGGGCCTGCGGGCGCTGCGTTGGGCCCTGAGGCTCCGGGAGGCCCAACTGGAGGCAGCGTGGACACGACACACACGGACCCTGCTGGCCTGGAGCTTCCAAAAGGTCAGGGGCTAAAATGTTGGTGATGAAATGTTGGTGTGCCTGGGGGATGAGGCTTTATGGGGGCACAAGTTGTACCTCCCAATGATCACCAGCAGAGCTATGGTTGGCAGGCGGGATGCCTGTGTTCCCCCTTTTTAGGAAAGGGGTGCTCTGGGAGGACCCAGCTCCAGCTTGTCTCCCAAGGAGAGCCCTGCCTCTTGGGCTCCATCTCTCCATTTGTTCACTCCCAAGGAGGCAGGTGGTCTCAAGGTCAAAGCCACAGGCTTTGGAGTCTGGCAGTGACTTCTGCCCCTGCCCTTCCTGGCACATTCGCGATGCAGCCAACGTCCTTCTTGCCCTTCTCTCTTGACCCAGTGGAGGAACATGACTCTGCAGCAGAAACAAGGGCAGACCCACATCCAGGCCGGTCTCTCGCCCTCGGGGCCAGGCCAGGGCCAAGGGTCCCCAGGAAGGAAGCCGGCGGTGGACCTCGCCCAGAGAGGCAGGTAGTCTGGACAGTGTGGCCTGGGTGGTGCTTGTGGCTCCCTGCCCTGCGGTCCCCCATTTTCCCTCCCCCATAAGAGTAAGAGGATGAATCCAGCAGGTATAGACAAAGACTTATGCAAAAAGATGTCCAGTGACAGTATCATTTATTCCTGTGCAGACTTCAAAGCAGCCTAGATGCCTGGCAGAGAGGGAGAAAACTATGCTTTAATCACAGGACAGATCTTGGCAACCGTTCAACATAATGTTTATGAAGATTTAAAAATGTTCTGTCTGCTCTTTTTTCCCGCCCCCTCTATTCTTTGTCTCAATGTCTTTGTGGGTTTTATTTCTAATCATAACACTCATGCATATTTGATTTGAAAAGAACATTCAAAATAACTGGAAGTTCACCAAATAACTACTTGCAAGCATCATCTCCCCACGTATCACCCCGCCTGGAAGCGTTTTATGGGTATCTGTGTAGAATTTTAATGGCAAAGAAGAATGGTTCAATGGGAGGGAAAGGAGAATAAGACTTTTCTTTTTTTTTAAAGATTTATTTATCCATGCATACAAGAACTGGGGGACAGGTCAGCTTCACCAGAGACTGAGAGGGGAGCAGAACAGGCAGACTGACTGAAACACACTGCTGAGGGGAGCAGCGGGGAGTCAGGAGAGGTCTGCTGCGCCATGTGGGTCAGCTGCCAAGCTGGGGCTCGAACTCATGCTGTAGTGGCCAGTGATAGTTTGATAGTGCTGAGACTTAAGCCCTTGCACCACCAGGGAGGCCCAAGACTTGTTTTCTAAGCACGTGAAATAATATACAGAAATAGGGCCAAGAGGAAAAATACTCAAATATTGCACAACACAGTGAATTACTTAACACAACTGAACTGTTTGGTTGGCAGTGAGTGAGATGGTCAGTTGTACCACTATTAGATGTAGAAGCACCCACTGTCCTCAGCCCCGCAGCCCACACACCCCAGGGCAGCTCTGGCCCCCTGGTCCCGCACGTGGCCCAGCGCTGGCCCCTCCCCCTTTGTGCTGCTCTGAAGTGTGGGATTAAAGGTGATTATTTTCTTCTTTGTATGCTCAGTTTTCAACTCTGGCAATATATTGGTTTAGTTCTTATTTTTAAATCAAACTACTATGTTTAATTATAATTATTCTTTCAGTAACTTATTTAACCAATTTGTATTATTTAGTAAGTCGGTAATTTGCCAATGATATTTAAATATTTTAATTAAATAAATGATCATTTCAGTTATATTAAATGATGTTATAAAATCAGATATATATGTATGTTTGTAAAACATAATATAAATATGGGCAAAGTAAATATGATTCAATTACATTTGTAAAATAATATATATTTTAATTATTTAATGGTATTTATAGTAATAATGATTGAAATTTTTATTTAATAATACTTATTTTATTTAAGTGATTTTTTTAAAGATTTATTTATTTATGTGTACAAGAACTGGGGTACAGGACAGAGATGTGGGGGGTGAGAGGACTCACCAGAGACAGAGTGGGGAGCAGAACAGGCAGACTGACTGAAATACACTGCTGAGGGGAGCAGCGGGGGAGACACCCTGTGGGTCACCTCTCTGGCCGGGGATCGAACTCAGGCTGCCGTAGCTGGCGAGAGCTTGATAGGGCTGAGACTTTAACCCCAGTGCCACAGGGAGGTCCATGATATTTATTTTAGTCCATTTGTTATAAAAAATACAAATAGTGACGCTTCCAAGTGACTGTTAATTAGGAACGCTATGAACTGCCTGGAAGAGAATGGCAGGTGGCTCAGCGGCACCTTCTCCTGGGAAGGGCAGCACAGCCGGGGGCTGGGTGGGCAGGGTGGGCCCGTGCCCTCCCTCAGCCACAGCCTTAGCCCTCCCTGGGGGCTTCCCCACCAGCACAGGGAGCCTGAGGGAGGAAGCAGGTGCTCGGAGGCTCCCGTTGCATCTTCGGCCGAGACCAGGTGGAGGAGCCAGGAGATCCCAAACCCTGCAGGCCCTGCAGCAGCTGGCTGGTGAGATGTGGGTGCCAGGACAGGGGAGGGGAGCTCCGCGGGGGCGGGTGGGGGCCCTGAGTCAGTGTTGAGAAAGCATGGCGGCCATCTTACTGCGTCCAGAGCTGCCCGGTGACCAGCTCGAGGACGTACTGCATCTGTGTGTCGCTGGTGCTGGTGCAGCAGGCCCGGCAGGAGCCTGAATGTCAGAGCTGGAAAGTCCCTTGGATACCACCCACCCCTGGGACAAGGAGGCCCAGAGGTGGGGAGCTGTACAGCAGGGTGCTCCAGGCGTCAGCAGTCCCTCCTGGCTGGTCTCATCCCCTCTGCCCACCCTTCTTCCTCCACACCCCCCTTTAGTCTTCCTCCTGTGGTGCCATCAGAAGGAGCGGGCCAGACCGGAGCAGAGGGGTCAGGGAGAGTCTTCCTGGGCCACCCGGAGGACTCAGAGTCTGGGAAGGCCCCCCCAGGCCAGGCGCCCTCCTGCTGCAGACGTGGCCTGGGTGGCCCCCCTGGCTACCTGGTCCCAGAGAGCCTGGATGTGCAGGTAGGGGAAGTGAAGGTGTGTGGGTGCTGTCTTCCCTGAGGCAGGGGACAGGCGCATGGGGACAGCCGGTTCTTGACTCCTGGTACTGAGAGGCAAAGATGAAAATAAGAAATGAACCAGCTGCCGCATACTGAGAGCCTGCGATGTGCTAGGCACCACCCATGGGCTGGGATTTGGCTATGGGTAAAGCTCAGGGCCACCAGACCCTTCCCTGCCCTGGCCAGGTGCAGGGACAGACAGGAAATGAGCAGTCACAGAGGGTGCAAGCGGATACCACCGAGTTTAGTGTGGGAAGAGAAGGGACAAAGACTCAGAGGGTCTTTTCCCTTATTAATTTTTTATTACGAGACAACATTGTCTTACACAACAGTAGAAGAAGAAATTAATAAACCCCAGTGCCCACCGCTCATCTCCAAAAAAATCACCTGTTTCATCTGTACCCCAGCGACTCCCCCCGCCACACACACGTTATTCTGAAATCCCGTTCACCTTCCATTCCACCCATAAATATTTCTGTAGCTTCTCTACAAGATACAGACTGCTCAGAGAAAGGAAGCACGATACCGTGATCACACCTGCAAAATGAACCATCCTCCCTAACCGGCCACTGTCCGGCCAGCAGTCACCCGTCCAGTCCTTTCACAAGCGCAGGTGACCCTGAACAACCCAGCTGGAACAGCCAGATCCGCACACACTCGGGCTTATTTTTTTCTGCCTGCAGCCTCTAAATCCACGAATTCGGTGGTTTGAATCCGCGGGTGTGGAAGCGTGGGTCCAGGGGAAGGGCTATAAATTGCACTCTGGTTTCTGGATGAGGGGGTGCTTGACATCCCTCGCCCCCACTGTGTTCAAGGATCAGCTGTATATTTCGATACAGCTTGTTTGAATGGGGATCTAAACAAGGTCGCGGTCGGTGGAAATCTCATTAACCTTTGGGCTCCCTCCATTTATTTTCCTTGCAATGTATCTGGGGGGGAAACCAGGTGTAGTTTTCTGTGTGAGCTATTAACAGAGGCAACTGAGCCAGAGCAGAGCTCAGAGGAGGTGGGAGGCAGGAATGATTGCCAGTGGGGGAGAGGAGGCAGGTGAGTCAGGCAGAGGGAACAGCATATGCGAAGGCCAGTGAGTGGGGCATGGCAAACTCGAGAGCCGCTTGTTAGTTGGGGAGTGGGTGGGTAGGGCCCAAAGTAGTTTGAGATAGTTAGAAAATTATGGGGGGAGGGAGGGGGTTGTTGGTGGGAGTGGGGTGGGGAGGCAGATCATGCAGGGTCTTTTTTGGCTTTGGGGAAGAGTTGCAACTTTGCTCTAAGAGCCAGGGGGTGTCGCTAGAGGATTCTAGCAGGGGAGGAAGATGATTTGATGGTGAGATTTGAAAACAATCACTCTGCTGCCTGAGTAGGAACGGAAGGGCCCAGGGTGGAGGCAGGTGGCCAAGGTGCCGAGTCCCTGTGCAGCCTTGTTTTACAGACACGAAAGCAGAGGCCGGAGGGACGTGGCTCCTGGCCCAGGGTCATCTCAGCAGAGTGTCTGGCCCAGAGCAGGCTGGAGCTGCCGTCCGCCTCGCTGGCACCAGCACTTCCTCTCGGCTATTCCAGGTGCTTCAGGGCCTGGCAGCGGTTCCTGCAGAGGGGCATCCGGTATCGGCACCACCTGGCTGCCTGCTGCACAGGGGCCCTGAGGATGAGCCTGCAGCAGTGGGTGAAGATGAAGCAGCTCCGGGCCTCGGACGGGGCAAAGGTGACCCAGCTGTCGCTCTGCCGACAGAAGGCAGGTGAGCAAGTGGCGGCCCCAGGGCCCTCTCTCTGACCCTCCCCAGCAAGCAGCATCCCCAGTTCCCTCTGCAGAGGGCCCTGGTTGAATTTGTGGGCTCTTGTAATAGGAGGTGGTGGATCTGGGAACTGTCTGGGGTTCCTACCTGGTCCTAGGAGAATCCAGGAGGGGTCCCTGGAGCAGTGAGGCCTTGGCTGGGCTCCTTCCCCACCCTCCACTGTGAGCTCCTCCAGGCAGAGATGCTTTTCCGTCTTCCACCCTGAAGGGGTCCCCATCCCAGGAAGCTCCCCGTCTGAGGGGGACACAGACCGTGCCCCAGTCAAAGCCTGACTGGGGATGATGAGCTCTTTGACGTGTTTGGCACTGGAGGGAGGCCTTGGCAAGTGCCCGTGGGGGGAGAGGCCCTGACAGGGGCAGAGGTGCAGTCACCACTGGTCTGGGGCTGAGGAAGGTCCCTGGGACCACGCTGATTGGTCTCGTCCTGTTTCTCAGGGAACACAGTCCTCCGCAGCTCCATCCTGGGAGCGGCCACAGCCTATGGCCCAGGGACAAGGGCCCAGGCGCGGGGGCTGCCCCAGCAGCCAGGTGGGGGCTCGCTGCAGGAAGCCTGCCAGAGGCTGGCCCTCCACCGGGCGCTGCTGCTCTGGAAGACTCGGCTCTCCCAGCGCCAGCAGGCCGAGTAGGTGTCCGGAGCTAGTGACCTGGGCTTGGGCGGGGGCCCGGGTGGGCACAGGCGCATGCTCAGCCCTGGATGAGATGGACCACGGCCTGTTCTTCCCACGGCCCAGCATGGGGCACAGCTCGCGGTGACGGCAGGTGTGTGGGGCCTGGAGGTGGCCCAGGCACACGGAGACGGTGAAGGTGCAGAGAACCTCGGGGGCGGCTGGGATCACAGGCGTGGACTCTCCCAGGGTGTCTGGAACCTGATGGGGAGGTTGGGATAATGGCTCCCCCTTCCAGAATTTGGAAGCCCACCCTGCCCATCCTCCGACTAGGGCCCAGCCCCAGTGGCAAGAGCCCCAGAGGCCTCCTCCTCTCTGCCCTGCCCCTTGCAGGCGCCCTGGGCACGGAGGAAACACCGTGAACACATAAGTGAAGGAGGCGCGGTGCCATGCTCTCCGCCCCCGGCCCCCACCTGACTCATTATTCAGCTGCAGAAACTGAGGTCCAGAGGCATTGAGCTCTCGAGAGCTGTTCTGGAAATGTCCGGAAACCTTGCGCCCACGTCATTACGTCACAATCTGTGGGTGGGAGCCCGTGGGCCTGGGTGTTCCTTCCAGCCCGGCGTGGCCCCTGTGTGCGGCTGGGTTGGGAAGCTGGTGTGGGGCTCAGGCCCCAGTTTGACACGTTTGACAAGTTTCCTTCTAGCTCGGACCCCGGTGGGGAAACCCCCCCAATCCCAGCCGTGGGTGAAACCGGGGCCTAGAAACTCACCTGTCTTTTCCAATCCCAGCCGTGGGTGAAACCGGGGCCCAGAAACTCACCTGTCTTTTCCTGTAGCTCCTTCTTCCAGGGCTTGTGGCGACGGACGCTGCGGGGCATCCTCAGGGGCTGGCACTTGAGGGTGTGGGGTCTGGGCACAGTGCCAGGCAGCGCCGGGACCACCTCGGCCCTGGAGTCCCTGGGCAGCTGCAGCACATCCCAAAGCTCCCTGGAAAAGGTGAGGGACAGGGCCAGGGGCCAGGGTGGCAGGATAGAGGGGGAGGAACATGGAGACAGGGCAGAAGCTGGAGGACCCGGGACTCCACACCTCCTTCCCCAGGCTTCCAGGGCCCCTGCTCTCCTGGACACCCTCCGGGTGAACTTTCTGCAGGCAGCCCGGAGGCGACAGCAGGGACAGTGCCTTCTGCTCTGGCAGGCGAGGGCCCAGCAGTCCCGGGGTGCAGCGAGGTGGCACCAGCACAGCCTCCAGAGGCGGTAGGTACCCCCCCCCGACTGGGTGAGCTGAGCTGCCCACCACTCAGTGGGTTGTTTGACAGCCCCTGTCCCAGCCACCTGTGGCCCTCACGGCAACCTCAGGGGACTCTGCCTCCTACTTGAATCAGCTTGGGCCCCAAATTCAGATCCTCTCAGCTTTGCACCCTGCGAGAGATGATGGTTTCAGAGACATCACCGCTGTGGCTCGTTCATTCGCTCGATGCCCCGTGCTTGAATTGGTCTGACTTCTAACCCCAGCCTTGCCCCTCGCTGGCTGTGTGGCCTTGGACAAGTTGCTTAACCTCTCGGTGTCTGAGTCTCTGCATTGTGTGGGGTGCTTCTGGCGCTCGCTCCGTGGGAAAAGCAAGGCAGGGGCGCGTGCCCCCCAGTGCCACAAGTGCTCCTCCCAGCACAGCTCCTGGCAGTGCCCATCGCCAGGGGTCAGGCACAGACTTCACACAGAGGGTCTGGGTCCCACCTTATCCTCACACCTGTCTCTGTGCCCCTCTAAGTAGCATTTGAGCCCTCCAGGCCCCAGCAACCCGCCCTGCCCATGACAGACACAGAGAGGAGCCGCCTGGGCCCCTCCACTGCTGAAGGGAGGGGAAGGCTGAACTGGGCCGGCCGGGGTGGCAGTGACCATCCTCAGGGTGGACACCTCCTTCCCAGCATCATCCTCGGCTGGAGCCACTGGGCAATGACCCACAGGGCCCGGAGAGAGCTGGCCGCTCGCCTGGCATGGGGCAGGAGCTACAGGGCCGTGTTGGGCGTGTGGCGGCTGCGGCTGACTCAGAGGCGAGAGCTGGAGCAGTGGGCCTGGGTGCGAGGCCGGAGACTGGCGCGAGATGCCCTGGGCCGCTGGCGTGCCTGTTGGCAGAGTGAGTGGGGACAGGGCCCAGGACTCCATGCAGGAGGGAAGGGCCAGGTCGATCGGGAGACTCGGGGTTGCACACCGCCAGCTGGGGCCCCTCCACACACACAGCACTAGGGGGGCAGAGCAGGACCTGCAGGATGAGTCCCGCTGGTAGTCTGGGTATGTGCACCGTAACCAAACTGCTCGACTTCTGAGTCTCAACTTACACCTTTGTAAGTGGGGTGACAGTAGCCCCCACCTCAGAGGGTGATCGTGGGGATTCTGAGACAATACACACAATGAGCTCAGCTCAGAACCCAGCCCTGGTAGATGTCACATCCCATCCTCCTTCTCCTCCTCCTCATCGTCCTCACCTGGTCTTCCGGAGTCACTGGTCTGCCCCTGAAGTGGGCAGAGAGGCGCACTGAGTCAAGGCATCCTCAGAGCACAGTCAGGGCGGGCTTCCAGGAGGAGGTGAGGAGCTGGCTCAGCGGATAGAGCAGTGGGGAGGGAAGTTGAGGCAGTGGGAATGGCAGCGTCTAAGGTGGCAGGTGGGAAGATTAACTGACCCGGCCAAGACTGCTGCTTGTTAGAGCAGCCCAAAGAATGGGGAGGGCCGGGGAGAGCCCAAGACAGGGGTCCTGGCCTCTGGGCATAGAGAACTGTTCTCTTTGTACTTCGTTTAAACCCAGCTAAGGCAGGGTCCCCTCTTGAGGGGCCTGCCACGGTATGAGGTTCCTGCTGCTGTGTGAGGAATTCCCAACACTCACCAGTTTCGAGCTGCACACATTATCTCAGCTTCTGTGGGTCAAGCATGTAGTGAGGCTTAGCTGGGCCCTCCTGCCCACGTCTCCATGGGCCCCTTGGCAGGCCTTGCCCTGGGGGCCTCTCTGTGGGCTGTGAAGTTCGCCCCTGGGGCAGCTGCCTCTCCAGCCCTGTTGCCCAGGAGTGCTCTGATGCTCCCCCACTTGCCAGACCTAGTTTTAAAAGAAAAGTCAGAAATTTAGATTTTTATGTGCATCCACCTAATCCCTAAACATCACCAAGAAATTTAAAGCAACACCGTGAGCTGGGTTAGCCTGGTCACGCGGGACACCTGTAATCACGGCCTCCAACACACTTGGGTGGCTTCCTCTCTTCCTGCATGGGTGGCGGGCAGAAGCCTGGCCGGGCAGGCCCACAGTTACTGGGCGGGGCCTGGAGCAAGGTCAGGTGAGCAGCCCTGCAGCATCTCTCTGGCCACAGGGCAGCAGTTTCTGCATGACAAGTACCAGAGATGGGTGCAAGGCCACCTCCAGGGCTGGCGGAGGGCCCTGTTCTGGGGCTGGCGGCAGGCGGCGGCTCGAAGGAGACACACGGTGGCCAGGCCGGAGCCGCTTCTGATGCAGAGGTGGGTGAACCTGATGGCAGTGGGGGGCAGCACAATCCCACCCCTGGAGGAGCAGGAGGAGGGCCCAGAGGGCCTCAGGCTGCGTGGCCTCTGCTAACCCACCCCGGGAAAATGAGCATGAAGGGAGACCCCAGCCTAGACACGGGAGCCGCGCCCACGCCCTACCCTTGTCTGCTTGGCTGGGGAGGTGTGGGAGAGCAAGCCCCAACCCCGCACTGCACCCCACAACGCCCAGGACTCCACCTTCAGTCCTCTAGCTTGAGGATCCAGTTCAGAGGGGACTCAACTCTCCCATAATGCATGTTGCTTGAGGAATCAGTGTGGGGGGTTATAAGATCCCTGGAGAGATGATCTCAGTGCAACATTTATCATTCATTACTGCAGAAATAAAAGCAGGGGTTGGGTGATGCTCCCAGGGCTGTCACAAATGTGCAAATGTTCCCACGGTCCCCATCGGGCCAGTGAACCCATGATTGACTTCTGTGCTTTAGTTTTTGCATCCGCACAGAACATTCTGGGCCCCTTGGGAAGTAGGGCGGTGTTTCCCAAAAGCAACCCCCTAGCCTGTGAGGGTTGGGCAGGGTGTAGTGCTCCCCCGGGGGAGCTGGACTCCAATGCACCACCCCTGTGTTCCCTGGTCCCCTGGGGCAGCTTCTGACCCTGCCCTGCAGGAGTCTGCATGCACCTCTGTCCCCAAACGACAGTCCATGTTCTAACCTGATACGCTGGGTGGATGCAGTTAAGGTACTGGGGCTTCTGTGTGCAAACTCACATGCACCTGTGGTGCTTGGCGGGGGGCGGGGGGCTGGGGGTGTCTGCAGGTGTAATTTTGCATAAATTCAACTGACTCTGAGGCCCAGCTGGGCCTCTCCCCTGCTCCTGTTTTTCAGCTGTTTGCAGGCCTGGTGTGGGCTTGTGAGAGACAGAGGGGTGCTTGGGGCCAGGTGTGGCACCTTCCGGGATGGTTTGAGGACAAGGGCCCCTGGGGCCACTTCTGCCACGTGGAAGGGCACCCGAGTGGCTGCTGCAGCCGGAGCACTGGAGCAGCGTGTGGCCCAGGCCTCCGTGGCTCGCTGGAGGAGCCATGTGCAAGGGCGCCAGGCCGAGAGGCAGCTGCGCAGGGCCCAGGCCCAGCAGGCCTTTGTTGCATGGCGAGTGGCCTTGGGCCAGCGCCGTGAGGCCCACCAGAGGGCAGAAGAGCAAGCTCAGGCCCAGGCCAGGATGGCTCTGTGCTGGACGCTGTGGGTGCGTGAGGCTTGCCAGTGCCGGCTGAGCCGAGCCCACGCTGCCCGGAGGCTGAGCGCCAGGTGGGTGCCCAGGGCCTGAGGGCAGCCCCTCACTGTACTTCCACTTGGGGCCTTGAGCTTGTGTTGGGCAGGGAGAGAGGATATCTGGGTACAGGTGATCCTGGGGTCTGTCCCAGCTCTGGCACTTTCTGACTATGTGAACTATCTTCAGGCACAGTGTCTTAACTGTAAAGGTCAGAGGATTTGCCCTTGGGATTCACGATAATACCTGCAAGTGGGGGGTGGGGGTGAGGGAAGGGCAGATCCCCAGCAGAGGTGCACAATAACCCATGCTCTTGTGAGGGACCAGCGGGGGGTGGGGGGGTGACAATGCAGCCCGCACACCTCTCCTCTCCATCCCCTAAGCAGGATGCTTGTCCTGCTGTGTGATATTCTGCTGCCTTTCATGTCCATTTTAACTTGATTTCTCTCCATGAGAGATGGAGGAGAAGAGGCCTGGGGTGTTGCCTGGAGGTTCTGTTCCTGCAGGGGGCACTGCCAGGCTGGGGAGGGCTCCCTGCAGGGTTGTATAGAGTCCCTGGTCTGTGACCTCAGGTGTGTGTGCTCCACCCTCTTCCCAGGGTCCTAGAGGCCTGGGCTCAGTCAGCAGCCCGGGGTGGCGTCCTGCGTGCTACCCTCACCCAGTTCCAGCAGGCTGGGCCCAAGCGCCTCCTGCGGACTCACTGGGCCCAGTGGCAGACCGTGCTGCTCATGTTGCGGCTGGAACGTGGGGCTGAGGCCCAGGAGGTCAGCACTGCCCACCCCAGGCCCTGGTCCAGGCAGGCCAGCAGAGAGCACCAACTGGCTCTGATGGACACCCCAGCCCTGTGGAAGCAGGTGAGGGTAGGCCCAGGTGGGGTGGGTGATCCAAAATGGCCCCAACCACTGGCTGGATCAGCACGTTTCAGCCCTGGTAGCAAGGGGGGCTGGATGCTTTCCAGGGGCCCGTTGGCCCTGTGCCACCACCCCTACCCAGTTCTCAGACGGCCTCCGGTCTGGAAGAAGCCAACTCCAGGTTGGGAAACCCCTGAGTGCCTCAGGAGTGCCCACCCAGTGCAGGAGCAGTGCAGAGATGGGCCTGGGGCCATGCACCACTAGGCGTCAACACCTAAGCTCGAGGTCCAGGCACACGAGGCAGTAGCAATCTCTCACTGAGCCACTTTTTTATTACTGTAAAAGTGAAAGAAGCTCACCACAGAAAAATGAGGAAATGTCAATGAAAAGAATTTCCTGCATAACTCCTTACCCAAAGACAACCGCCAGCCCCTCTCCACCGGCAGCAGGGAGTTCTGAAACCAGCAAATGGTGACAAGAGCTTGATGACCCAGCAGGAGGGCCGAGGCCTCAAGGAGAGCCGGGCTCCAGTGACCCTGGCAGGCCACAGACGTGTCCCCAAGGGACAGAGCCCGAGTTTCTGGAAGGCCACATGGTGTCCCTAAAGATGGCCCGAATGCAGGAATATGTAATAGATTCTAGAAGGAGTCTAAGAAAAAAGACCAAAGTACATCGGTAATGGAATTGAAAGGAACTGGCTTTGGTTATTTGCAGAATCCACACGGGATTGGGCGAGAGCAGATTTGGGGGTCTCGAGGTATTTCCCTTCTAGATCCGAGTTACAATCCTTATTTTCAGAGGAGGCTTGCTCCCAGAGACTTTCCCCCATCCCCGCTAGCAAAGGCAAGCAAGGCCCCCACTGACTGATGGAGAAACTGGAGGCCAATAGGAACAGAGTAAGGACTGGGATGGTCACTAGGGGGCTCACCTCCAGGCCCCCTTCTTTGTGAACAGCCTCACCCGGCAGCCCCACCCACTCGGCCCACAGCCCCTTCCAGAGAAGCTGGGAGCTGGAGGCAGACCACACCCAACAGGCAACAGGAAGGGGGGCTTCAGCAAGGGACTTCCCTGGACAGCTCCAGGCTGTACCTGGCACAGGTAGCTACTATGCTCCACCCCTTTGCTTGGTCTCCAGCCACGTGGTGGGTGTGGGGAGCTGCAAGGGTGGCCACAGTACTGGGGGGGGGGGGGCTTTTCTGCCTCCTCTGGAAGCTCCAGACTCAGCTGAGCCCCAGAGTTCCAAGCCTATTGCTCAGGCTTCCTCTCTGTCTGTTCCCTCAGATCCACAGCTGCAGGCCCCCAGCCCCAGAACCCCTACTGCCTGGCCCAGCCCAGCACCACAGCCTCTGTGGACAGAGGGAGTGGAGAGAAACATCCTGGGAACAGAGTAAAGAGACCCTGCCGCGGACCAATGTCTCAAGTGCAGGGGCTAGGTGGTTGCCAGCCAGCTCAGGCCTGGAAATCAGCTTCAAGTTCTTTTGTATTTTGCTTACCCCACCCATTTCCTTTTTGAACGTCAGCCATTTTGAGAATGCAGCGACATTTTCTCCTGCCCCACCAGTACTTCTCTTTGGGCAGCTGTTCAGGACTTCTGGGAGCTGGGGTGGGGTGGGGTGGGGGGGTGTCACAGTGCTTTTGTTGTCTGCCCCTTGCCATTACTCATGACCTACGAGCAGACTACCGGGTGCTCCGCACTCCTGAACCAATGCCTTAACCTCTCCTGACGACTCCCCTCTCCAGGCGACAGACTGCCTCCCCTCCGGCACATCTCCCTGCTCCGGCTGCAGTGGCGGTGGCCGACACGCACCAGCTGGGCCCGGGGCTGGACACCCGCAGGACCAGAAGGGGACCGCACCCTCAGAGGGGTGGGCGAGGCCCAGAGAAGGCAGCTGGGGTAGGAGCAGCTGTGTGTGTGTGTGTCTGTGCGAGTGCCCCTGTACGTGTTCACTTGCCCCCGGGGTGAGGGTGGGGCAGGGCCGGCCTAGGGGCTTGCCTGACCCGTGGCCAGCACTGGGCCTCTCTGGCTAGTGCTTGCTGATGCGGGAGGCCGGAGAGGCAGGTGCAGGTCTCAAAGGGGTCAGGGTATGCTTGTGATCAGCACACACAGCAGCGCCTCTCCCCGCAGGAGGAAGTACCTGCGACGCTGGCACCTTGAGGCTCTGCTTCACCGGCTCCAGGGTGCCCTGCAGGCCCAGCGTCTAGCGAGGGCATGGCGGTGCTGGGCAGATGCTCAGGGGACGGAGCAGCTGGCTCAGATGCTGGTGAGTGGGGCCGGGCCCTCCCTGCCCTCATGCTGACCTCCGTCTTTTCCCATTCTCAATCCCAATCCAGAGAAGTCAAACTAGTCTTCAGACCAGCTGAGCCTGAAACCTCGGGACAGACTCAGGACTTGGCCTTCACACGCCTCGGTGACAGCCTCTCCTGCTGGGGCTGCAGCAGGACCGGTGGCGCCGGAGGGGCTGGGGGCTGCCGGTGAGCATGGGCCAGCTCAAGGCTCTCGACAACTGTCCCCACAGCTCAGGCAGTGGCAGCTGGGGTGGGCCTGGAGAACATGGCGGCGGCGGGTCCTGCAGCTGCAGGTGGCTCAGCGATTTCAGCAACAAGAGGACGACTGGCTCCTTTCCCAGGTACTGCTGGGACATTTTCCCTCCCTCCCCCTTCCCCCACCCCCCATCCCCAGCAGCTTCTTCCAAAACCAGTGTCACACCTGGCCATTTCTGAGCTGGGAGGGAGGTCAGTTCGGTGAGAGAAGAGCTTGGGTTCTGGCTGGTGGTCGAGTACTCAGTCAGGCCCATCCTGCTGCTTGGTTTGGGAACGAGGCTTAGCCTCTGGCACAGCTGCCACTCACACTGGCCAGCAGGGTATGGGTCCCTGAGAGTGTCCACCAGCCTGTCCTTATTGCTCCACTGAGCAGAGCCTCCCAGGCCACAAATCCCATCTGTTGTGAGCTTGTGCATCTGGCCTAGGGCAGGGCTTCCTGCCTGGGGGAGGGAAGGCAGCTCCTCCCCCTGGGGGCAGAGGACCTGGGCCCAGGCATCGACTGAGCACACAGTGCAGACCCTGGAAGCCACAGAGCCTCTCCTTCCCCCTCCCTGATTCCAGGCCTTTGGGAAGTGGCGCCAGAGCCTGGCAGCCAGGAGTCCAGGGAAAGGAGCCGCCAGCAGCGGCTGTTGCTATGACTTGTTTCCCTGAAAAAGCAGCGGATGGAAGCTGGCCTCCCTGGAAAGGCACTGTCACCCCTGTCCCTGAGCCCAACCATCGGGACGGGCATGCTGTTAGCCACAGGGTGCTCACTCCATAGCCTGCGGTCCAGGCAGCTGCCCTCAGAGCACTGAAGGACAATAAAATGCCTGTCTTAGTTCTAGCTGCTTCTCTTGCTGTCTCTGTTAAAGGCTGACCCTTGGCCTTAGCCAAGGAAGGAACAGGACAGGCCACCCCTCTGTCATCTGCCAGGCCGCTCCCTGGACCTCCACCCTTTCCGCTGAGCCTGCAAAGACCAGCAGGCAGGACAGGAGAGGGTGTGCAGCTGTGTGCAGCTGCCTGTCCCCGCCCTGGGCAACAGGACTTGACTCCTGGGGAGCAGTGCCAGGCAGACAGCTTTGGAGTGGGGGTGAGCAGAGGGGAGACAGCAGCTAGCACCTGCGAAAGAAGCCAGGGAGAAACAAACCTGCTTGGGTGAATCTCATTTTCGCCCTTGCTGGTAATGGCAGGGTGTCCCCGTGGCCCAGGGAACGGGGGGCAGCCAGGCTCCCCGTGCACGAGGAGAGACGCCTTTAAACCCGCAAGAGGCACTATCTCTCGAGTCACAGGAACATAGAAACCGTTGTTTCAGAAAGCAGCACTGTAGAGAGATGAAAACTCAGCTGAGTTCCCAGGTAGCGCCGGTTAAGTTCCAGCCCAAGGCCCATCCAGGAGCCTGGTGCCAAGGCCGGCAGGGTAGGTGGACTGGGCACTGGTCTGCCCCTTCTATCAAGTAGGTCATGCCTGGTAGCGTGTCCCAGAGGCCGAGGGGGCACAGCCTCCTTTTGCTGTCTCTCTTCCGCAAGGCCTCAGTGCCTGCGGTCCGTGCTCCCTGCCTGTACTCAGACCCAACAATAAGGTCACCGGCCGTTCCAGGCGGGCTCCTAGGGGCTGTCCTAGGAGCTCAGTCAGCATGAACCGGTCTCCTCCCCTTCTCGGGGAGGAGGGAGTTCTGCCCACTCCATCCTCTGCGGGATGGAGGGTCCCACAAAAGAGACTCTCAGCAGTACAGAGGGCACCAGGCTCCTCTGTGGGCCGACTTGGGTCTGGCCGGAGCCCAGAAGCCTCACAGTTGTCTAGCTGCCATCGTCCTCTGGGGGTGGAGGCCCGGGCTCAGGGAAGAGGGAAGGAGAATGGGGGTCCCCAGAGAACCGGGCCTGGCGAGGAGGAAGGTGGGACACAGCGGCTTCCGGGTAAGGACGTCAGGGTGCAGCCTCTGTCTCCTGCTCGCCCGGGGAGGACTGCTTGAGCAGCTCAAATGTGTCTTCTACCACCTGCCACAGGCAGTTGTCCAGCGGAAACTCATTGTCCACCAGGTTGACCAGGAAGTAGTTGTCATGGATGTGCTGGATGATCATGCGGGACGGGGACTCCTCCTTGTACAGCTTGCCCCACTGCTCGATCCACAGGGCGAAGGCCTCATCCTGCACACGTGTGGGCACATGTGCACACACACACAGACAGAGGCAGGGTTAACAGGGCTGTCCTCGGGGCAGGGCCCATGTTCAGGGCTCCAAGGGCCTCTGTCACTGCCCCATGGGATATTTCCAGGAATAGAACAAGGCCACTGCCAGTGCCAACTTCTACCCCACCCCCAGCCCAGAAATAAACATGGTGAGTCACAGTCAGGCATAGCCAGGAAGGCTGAGGCCTAGGACCCAGCAGTGCTGCCTGGCCAGGGTCCTTCAGGTGAGCAGGGCAAGCCATACCTTCCAGAACATGAAGCTGACAGGATCCACCACGGTGGGCTGGATGATCTCCCGTCCAGGGAAGATGCCCCAGGTGACAGCATTGGGCTGCAGCTCAGGGGCATTGGTGATGTTTTCGCCCTGAGGGGATGGGTAGGGTAAGAGCAGACTGGTTAAGACCACCTCTCCTTGCCTGGAGTTCTCCACCTGCTCCCCCAGCTCTGCAGCCTCTGCTGAATCCCAGGGGGGCCGTCCTGGGCCTTGCCTGCCCCTTTTGCCCCCTCCTAGCTGTGCTCCAGCGTGGAGACACTGGTGCTTCCACTCCAGTGTCTGCCCCACAGTCTAGCTCAGCGGGCCTCGCTAGGCTGCTGGGGCTGCCACAGGAGCCTCTGACTCTGGTCTCCCCACCCCCACTGTCCACAGAGCAGTCCCTGTGACCTGCTGAAAACATGGGGTCAAGTCACTCCACCATTGGGGATGGCTCCTCGCTGCCATAAGAAAAATGCAAATTCTTGGCAGGGCAGTGGAGACCCTGAGGACTCCATCAGCAGAGTCCTGAGGCCAGGCCTGCCCCCTGCCCTCTCCCCAGATGCTCTTCACCTCGTCCTTGAAGATTCAGGCCACACACAACGCTTCCACCCACCCTTCCCTGACCTCCCAGGTTATCTGTCCCGCTCCTGGAGTCCCAGCATCCTGCTCTAAGCCGGCTCGTGGTCACCTGCTGAGTGGTCTCCCCTTCCAGGCGGGGAGGTCTGAGCCAGGGGCTCTGGGTCTGCCTCAAGCCTGCCTGGCTGAGCGCAGCGGGGGGTTCTCCCCCGGACCCCCTTTCTGGATGCAGGAGCCGCCCACCTTCACATCCACTATGTGGTAATTCACCCGGAGCTCGTACTTCTTCAGCACCTGCAGCAGCGCTTCCACGGTCTTGCGGGAAGTGAAGAACTCCAGGTAGGCCTGTGGGGGAGACAGGCACCCATCACGGCAGTGATCCCAAGTCCTTGCCAGATGCCCTCTCTGTGCTGCCACCCACGTATATGCCAGCACCACCAGTCAGGCGCCTGCCCTGTGGCCCATGCGCCAGGTGCCAAGGCGTAGGGACCAGGGGCACCTCCAGATGGATCCTGAACCATGGAGCTGGTTCCTCAGTCTGGCAGGGCTGAGGCTGCACAGGCCTGAGGGCATCTCCACCCTCTTCAATGGGCCAGGGAGGGCTCCATGGAGAAGGCCTCACAGCAGCTGCAGAGAAGGCCCAGTCTAGAGCCGCGGCGCAGGTGAGAGGCACATATCCCTCCCCTCCCCACACGCTGGACAGTTGGGGTAGGGGGCTTCTCAAGCACCAACCTTCTCTTTGGGATTAAGCTGGGTTGATTTTGGTTTATTTGCTATAACACTATCATTCCCATTTTATAGATGAGGGGACTAAGCTGAGCGAAGGTGGGCACCTGGGCAGCACTGATGGTGAAGAGACAGCTGGTGCTCAGACCAGGCCTTTCCAGCCCAGAGCCCATGGACATGAGATTGAACGTCACTCTGCCCCCAGGGTCCCCGGAGGAGGTGTCTGACGGCACGGTGTGATCACAGCTCCATTCAGTGTGTGCGTCTCATGTTTTTCCCACATGCTAAGCATCGCCATGTTTCCCCCTCAGAATGTGACGTGATGTACCCCCATTTTTACAGGAGACCAGCCCGCCCAGCTCTGTCTGACCTCAAGTGTGAGCTCCTGCCCACTTGGGTCCACTGAGGCTCAGAATACAGAGTCCCTGGGGAGGAAGGCGCCTTAGTCTGCATCTCCCTGGGCACTGTGTGGCCCTACTGCACCTTCTGGAAGACGTAGCCCCCGCTGGGGCCCCAGCCCACCACAGGGTCAGAGGACGGCTTCCCGTTGATGCTGGGCTGCGAGTTGATGGTGAGGATGCCCTGCCGGTTGACCCGCAGCAGCTGCTCCTTCAGCAGGCTGGTCTCGGCTGCCAAGGGCTCGTCATTCCAGGGCAGGCAGGTCACCTGGGAGAGAAGGTGAGCTGGGCTGGGGCTGCGGCCCTCCCTCTCGGCTGATCTCTGCCTCCAGAAGCCTCCAAAAGTCCCAGGTGGGGACTTCCCAACCTCCCCCTTTGGGAGGGGGCGTGTTCAGACACAGACAGGTGAAGCTGGGGAAGTCACAGCCCTGAAGTCTGGGCCACAGAGAGGCAGAGTGGGGTGTCACCAGGGGTCCCCCCACAGCACTCACCTTGTAGCCATTCGGGTTTGGCTCTCCCGAGAGGTAGTGTGCGAAGACTTCAAAGACGCTTTCTTCACTAGTCAGCTCCTCCCCCCACATCTTGAGCAGCTCTTCCCTGGGGGACTTGCTCTTCAGGTAGAAGAGGTAGTAGTCCTTCAGCTCCCCAAAGGCTGGGGAGGACGAATTGCCCCTGGTGGAGGAGGTGCCCACAGTTCAGGACCCACTTCTGACCTTGGGCTCCAGAAGCAGGACAATTGTCCCCAATGCCCAGGGTCGTGGGGGGTCACCCTGTGCATCTTCTGCCTCGTCCTCCAGGGGCTCAACATGCAACTTCCTGCCTCCCTCCTCCCGAGAAACAGGATTCATTTGCCAGGGGATGACTACAGGTGCTCACCAGCGGCCATTGGGGAATTCATCCCACTCCTGGGTGCGGTAAATGTAGCTCTTTGGTCTGGAAGCCCAGAAGATGGGGCGGACATCTTCCTCCCGGCGCTTGGGGTGGGCACTGACAGCCCAAGGCAGGGGCCGCCTGGGTGAGAGGGAGAAGAGGCAGCGCTGAGCTGTGTTCTGCAGACTGAAACCCAAGGGTACCGCTGGCCATGTCACAGACAGCCCTCGGCCCCGGGGGCCAGCACAGCTTGGCATGTTCAGTCTATGACTCCGACTCTGCTCTGTGGCTCCCGGGTGCGGCCTCACCTGGGGTCCTCATTCCACAGGCCCAGGCGCTTCAGTACCTCGGTGGTGGCCACCTCACGGTTGAGGGTGTAGAAGTGGAGGCCAGGCACCAAGCCACTCGCCAGGAGCTCCTGGCACAGGCTCACGGCCAGCTCGATGCCATAGTTGCGGATGGCAGCGTCATTGTCTTTGATGGGCTCGATCACGTCCTTGATCTGCTGCGGCACCTCCAGCTTGGACAGCTTCACGAGCTGCCGGAGGGAGTGGTAGCTCTGTGCGAGACACGAGGGGTGTGGGTGCACCTCCCCACCCGCCTCGCTCCCTGAAGCCGATCCCCTGCACCTCCCCACTAGACCAGGAAGGGCTGCCGAAGATTCTGAATTCCGGCCACCTGGCTCGGAAACCACTGCTTGCGCCGGCTCCTTCCCCGCTCCTGGGGTACAGCAGCTGTGCTTCCCCGCCATCAGTCTGAGCCAGCTCTCTAGCCCCCCTCAATGTATTAATTGATAATAGGGTGGCCAGCTAACCCAGGGGTTCCCCAGCCTCACTCATCACCAGGAGCCCCAGCAAAACTGAGGAAGTGATAAACAAGTTCCTAGGCCCCTGCTCCATCAGAACTTCTCAGGATGGGATCTAGAAAAGGATCTTTTAGAAAAACGTTATCAAGTGATTCTGATAAAACTCATGTTGGGAAATACCAATCTGACGAAAATTTATGAGGATTCTAATTCCCTTTAGTGACACTTGCCAGCGAGCCAAAGTACAAGCCCCTCCAACAGACAGTTGCTATTTTGGGGGGAAGGGAGGATGAGCAGTCACTAAAATGGGTGGCAGGACACGATGTCTGTATCTGTCTGGTGGGAAATCTAAGAAGCATCAAAGAAGAGCTTGACCTTGAACTTGGCGCTTCACCCCAAGGGCTAGCCAGTGCGAGTTGGAGACAGAGGGAGTCCACCAGCCCTCCTGGAACCCTCACCTGGATGGGAAAGATTCCGGGGAGGATGGGGCAGGTAATGCCTATCTTGGTGCAGGCCTTAACAAAGTGGAAGAATGTGTCAGCCTCAAAGAATAGCTGGGTGATGATGAAGTCAGCTCCCGCAGACACCTTCTCCTTCAAGTACTTCAGGTCGACCTCAAAGCTCCCTGCGTCGGGGTGGCCTTTGGGGTAACCTGCCAATAGGGATGACAGTAGGGAGAGGTGGCTTCACCTGCTTAGGTGAGTGATGAACAGGGAACACAGCGTTCTCTGCCTCAGGCTGCAGACTTGTGCCTTCCGATATCACAGCATGGGCAGGCGGCATGGTGAGAGGCGGGGCTCACACTGACACGCCCCCCCCACCCCCACCCGGGGATGACTCTCGGTGACAGGTGGCTTACAGCCACCCTCCCAAGGGAAGGGGCGAATTGTTCCAAAAGCCCCAGGCTGTCTTGCCTCATGGCCCTGGCAACTAGCTGGGTAAATCTGGCTCCCCTCTAGGTCGTGGACAAGAGAACGGGCTACGTTCTGCACTGGGCAGGCAACACTGGGCTGCTGGGCTTGACTCCAGGCACTGGACTGGGCTCAAGAGTGAAAACTTAGGAACCGTGTTACAGAAGGCAGAATTGAAGAAAGTGGAGGTGACTGGCTTGAAGGAAAGAATGAAGAAGATACAGTAACCACTTCCAATGCCAAAGGCATGTCCCAGAGAAAGAAGATTCCTCTTAGTCAAAATCTGTGTTGCTTCTGCTGGCAGGACCAGAATCAGGCCCAGGTGTGGCCTGACAACGGGACGGCAGCCCCACAAAGGAAGGAGCTCCTGGAGGTGAAATGCTAGGCTGCTGGGATGTCAAGTGCCTGGGCTGCCGAAGATTCTGAACTCTGCAGCTGCCTGGGAAGCGCCTCACTTCCCTAACTGACTGAAACAGCACTTTCCTCCTGGCCTGCACAGGAAGACAGGGCGGGGGCTCTGCCAGCAGAAGGCTGCGTCTGGGCCTGAGTCCAGGGCTGGCCCCCAAGGTAGCAAGGGGGCAGGCCTGTGACCCAGGCTGTTGGGCAGCCAAGCTGCTTGGCTATGATAAGGGTTTCATTCTTAAGAAACCCTTGAGTCATCAAAAATGGACATATAAACGATTGTTTTTTGCCAGCAGGAATTTGCAAAACAGAGGTTTTAGTAGCTCAAAGTCTGGCTGTGAAACCTCCAAGCACCCAGCCAGGCTCACATTTGCTTTCATTTGGGCCTTGCTCAGTTTATTGTGTTCTCTGTCGTGGCAGCTGCTGCCTTCTAATCCCATAATCCTCTTTCTCACCCACCTCGAGGCTCCTCACTTCCCTGACTGACTAAAACAGATCCAGCAAGGCACTGGAGCACGTGTTGACAAGCTCACGGCTCCGCCGGCTCCCACTCCTGACCACCTTGGCCCACTGCACTCACCAGCTGACCGACTGCCCAGGGCCCATGCGAGCAACGGCACTTACCAGCGCCGGTCCTGCTGCTAACTCTGACGGGCGGCCCACGCTCAGTCATCTAAACTCCAGGATGAGTGGACATGTGCGTGGGGGCCTGGGACTGAGCCCTAAGTCACGCCCGAGCAGTCATTTCCTCAAAGTCACATGGCTTATTTTTTATATTCAGATCACTTTGATATACGACTCCATAACGTCACCATGTTTAATATGAAAATGATGCAGTTTTCTTCAAAGTATTTGAGAAAAACTGTCATGTCAAGATGATGTGACACATGACTTCCTGCACACACGTGCCCCTTGCCACACCCAAGGCCTCCCTGGAGAGTCTGGGCCTAGTCCGGAAGACGGGGCGAGAGGTTAAGCCTGCCCTGTCCATTCCTCGCCACTTGCGATGGACTTAGAGCTGAAGTGACGTGATTCCTGGAAATTAGGCACTGACACTGGGACTATTGCCTGAGGTGAGCACTGACTCCGGGCAGGTGGTGGGCGCGTGTGGAAGGCACATGCCTGCCAGACAAGGCAGGGAGCGGGACAGAGATGTGGGGTTTTGGCCCCAGAGAGAATGAGGGGGACGTGGTTTCTGACTGCTCCCTGGCTCCAGCACCCAGTCAGGTCTGAGGACATTCCCTGTCTGGGTTCTGAGATTCCCTGCCTCCTGGAATCTTAACACCCTCTTTTGTTTTAAGAAAGAAGACAAGGGCTGAAAGCAGACTCAGAGCGCGCGAAGGCCTGGAGGCAGCGGTGGCAGACAAGAGCAAGGATGCTGCTGGAGTCTCCTCTGCGCCTCCCTGGCTCACGGGGCGCAGGCGCAGGCCCTGGTGCACTGGGGGTCTGACTGATGACCAGCGGGCTCTGTGCCGCTCTGGGGTCCACCCCTTCCTGTCTCCACACACTGGGACACTCCAGCTACTCACCTGCCACACAGATGTCAAAGTAGTCACCGAATTCGCTTCGGATGTGCTTTACCAAGTCCACAGCGAAGTTGAAGCCTCCTTCTTCCTCCTCCCACTGGTCACCAACGGGGTCTGCAGGTTGGCGGAGGTCAGTCACCGGGAAACCCCATTTCCAGGTAGTCTTTCTGCTCCTTCTCCCCTACCCCTGCACCCAGGACTGAGAGCTCCTAGAAGGCAGAGTCTCGGCGTTATTTAAGCTTATGTCTCCCCTCTCTAGCAGAGCACTCGGTAAACAGTGGGGAGGAAAATAGCGGCCAGCCAACCACACATTTCGGAGGGCTGACCGCGGATGCTGTGCCGGCAGCATGGATGGACAGCCGTCACTCCTCCCAGCCTGGGACTCTGGGAGCCTGCCCCGCTCCAATGCCATCTGTTCTGGTGTCCTCAGCCACTCCCATGCTTGCTCTCCAGCCTCCTGGAGCTTTTACCTCCCAGGAGAACCTTCTGCTCCTCTCGGCTGAGAAGTGGCCTTGTGGCAGGGAGTGTGAGGCCGTCAGATCCCACCCATCTGGCGCACCCTCCCACACCTGGGTGGCCCCATGACCAGCACCAGAGGCAGAAGCAGTTACTGTCACTCCTGGGCCCCGTGCCAGCGCCGTGCTCATCGATTGGGCCAAGAGCTGGGTGCTGCCAGCGATTGATGAAGCAGTGTTAGCCAGGGCAGGGGGTTATCAGGGCCTGGCTGCATTCCTCACTAAACTCCCAAGTGGAGGGCAAGAGGTCAAGGCGTGGCTCCACCTGTGCAGGGCCTGTGGTCCTCACTACCCACAATGCCTACTGATGCTGATGGCAAGGAGAACGCCCTGAGGGTGCTCAGCGTGGGCCCAGAGAAAGTTAAGGGATCACTCCAGGGACAGAAGAGGCCTTCGGGAAGGCGAGGCCCCAGAGCACAAGTGCTGGCTGCATACCTCCCCTCAGTGCCAAGATGTTCTTCAGGCCCAGCCGTTTGGCCTTGTGCAGGTAGCCCGTGATCTCCTCCCGGCTCTGCCGGCAGCAGGTCATGTGCAGGACGGTCTCCAGGCCACAGTAGTTGACAGCCGTGCTGGCGATCACCATGGAGGAGGTCTCCTTGTCTGAGCCAGGGTCCCCTGCGGGGTGCCAGGTCACATCGATAAAGAGGGGGCCGCCTGCCCCCATCTGGTCAAACCTGTAAGGAATTTCTTTCTGATGAGGGCTCCTGGGGGCACATCGCCCTTCACCCCTGCCCTTGGGGCCTGGAAGACAGAGATGCAGCAGACGCAGGCTGGAAGCAGTGTAACCTGTGTCTGTGCACAGTTGTCCTGGCGTTGCTATGTATTAGCTGTGTGGCCTTGGGGAAATTAATCTGTCTGAGTCCCAGTTTCCACATTTCTAATATGTGGCAGTGAACAGCGCTGGCTTCATAGCAACACTGAGAATATCATGTTGGGGGGCTCCCCAGCATTTAGGGCAGTGCTGGTGTACACTGATGGCCCCGTCAGTGTGGGCTGCCATTATCACTATCACTGTCATGGTGGAGATGATCTACCACGCTTATTATGTTGGGTGTGTTAAGACATTTGGATGGTGTAGGGTTCCGGGAGCTCTAAGTGGCAAGCAGAGGCTGATTCTAGGACAGAAAAAAGGGGGTCAGCAGACAGTTGTTTTTATGTTGCCCCCCCCACGGCCCCAGCCAGCAGCCATGTTCCTGCAGGGCAAAGCCACAAGCCTGGAACCACTTGAGAGCCATGGGCCGTGTGCACAATGCGCCCAGATTACAAGCTGTGATGCGGTGCATCCCCAAATCTTTGTGCCTTTAAATTTCAAAACCGTGGGAGCGACACATGAGAAGCACAAACAGGGAAAGTACATAAACTTTGAAAAAGGAACTGCAGTTCATAAAGCACTAGCGTCATTCAGTTGGCATTTCCAGATTTCAAGAAGCACAATGCAAATTCCTAACTTGCTGAAAATGTTCCCTAAGCCGCTGCTCTGACTTCCCAGAACTTGGCCCAGCCCCAAGTTCTGCCAGAGGAGACAGTTGGAGAGAGTCCACCTTTTATTTTAACCCACTGAAGAGCCTAAAAATTCCAGTTATGAAAGGACATTTAGGGGCAACCAAGAAATTGCAGATCAAGTGACAGTCTCTGCCTTTGCTTTCCCACCTCCTCTGGAGGCCTCTTCTGGAGGTCAAAGTGCAGCCCTGTCACCAGGCTGACCATACCCCTCCCCCAGGTTCCCACTGCCACTCTCCAACCCAACTAATCCTGAAACTTCCAGCAGCTCACCTTGAGATGAGGTTGACAGCTCCCTCAGCAGTCCGAGGAGGGAAGAATTCTAGGGAGAACCACTTGTCACCAGATTCCATCCGCCGCCTCATCTTCTCCCGGAGTCTCTCGTGCCGTTCGGGGTCCAGCCCTGGTGTGGAACATCTGGAACTCTCCTTGGAGCTCTCTCCACCACTGCTGCTGCCCTCTGAGTGGGGGCTGGGGCCGCCACTGCCTCTGGGTTCGTTCACCATGGCTGAGCTCCTGCTGCATGGGGGTGGGGGGCAAGGGTATCAGTGGGCAGGATCAAGTGAAAGATGCTACATCTCCTCGAGGGAAGAAGGCCTGTGCAATGACAATAACCCCGCTCAGTGGCCCCTCGGCTACCTCTCTCTAAGCTGTTCACTCAAAGCCTGGCCAAGCCACTGCCTGGCTCCTAACAGACAAGGCCCCCACCCGGCACAGAAACACCTCCTTCAGCCTGCGGGTCCTGGCAACAGCTACCTGATGGAGGGTGGCACAGAGAACCTCATGCTGCCAGCGGTGGAGACCCGCATTCCTAGGGCGGGGCAGCGGTGACCTGCTGGGAGGACCTTGGGTTTTGGGTGGTCCATCTCCGCCAGCTTACACCCAGAGTGGGTGGGGAGGAAACATAGGAGCCTTCCCAGCGGGTGTATCCGACTGGGCGGAGCTGTGACAAAGGAAGAGACTTGGCCAGAGCAGGGGCCGGCTCAGGGGCGGGGGCAAGGCTTCCAAGCGAGAGGGAGGGTGAAGCTCTGGTAGAAGGCAAATGGAAGGAGGGAGAAGCGGGGGCGAGCCGGCAGGAGTTGGTGGAGACAAGGCCAGCAAACGTTCAGGGTCACTGGATCACTCTCCAAAACAGGAATAGCTCCTCTGCCCTGGCCCTGTCTGGAACATCTCCTATTTCTCCTTGGAAACAGTTTGCATGCAGCGTGAAAGGGGTGAGGGCCAAGACAAAGCAGCCAGATAGCTCCCGAGTTCATGAGCTACTCCTAAAAAGACCCGTGTCATGGGTTAGAACTTGACGTTGGTTGGATTCCAAGAGCAGTCAGGCCCGAGTTCAGTAAGGGCATGAATTTATGTCTAACTCAGAACAAATGCTGCCCCGTCTGGGTCTGCCTTGCAGGCAGCGATCCTGACTTCAAGTAATTACAATGACTGTGCAGCCACCACATCCGAAACCCCAAGCCACGGCAACCACAGCAGGCCAACAGGGGGCCCAGGGTCACCCGGCAGTTTGAAATAAGGCATAACTTAAAAACAAAACATCACTCTCTCTTGCACGGTGGTGTGCAGACACACGGTCGTGAAAGGCTGGTCTGTGGTGACATGGAGCCTTAGAGGAACAATCAGGCCAAGTTCATCCCTTATGGGAAATGTCCACAGCTAAGTGGGGTCCTACACGAGAAACTCATGAATCCGCTGCCCCTCTCCCCAGAAACAACACAAGGACATACACTTGGGTTCGTCCAAAGCTCCTTAAGGAGTCGTGACCAGACGAAGGGCACTTGTGCCAACACATCTCCCTATTTTGATTCTGACCTAAAACTCCGGTTTCTCAGTGGGGATGGCCACGGGAGTGAGAGAAGGGACAGTGCCGGGATCAGCCTGGCTGGCCTTTCTGTGACCTGTGGGCCGGACCGGGAGGACCTGAGGGGGAGGAGGCAGAAGCGCCAGCAAAGGGTCTGCTCTCTCACTTGTTCAATGAAGACATTGGATTCCGGGCAGGTGCCAGCCACATGCCTTTTCTCACCTTTCCTATGCCTCGATGTGTCCATGATGAGTTGGGGACCCAGAATACCCTGAGTTGTAATTGTGGGTTCACAGGTTTGCTTCCCACCCCCCCACCCCACCCCACCCCACCCCCGTCCCTGAGATCTGCGCCCAGGGTCCTGCTTGTGGTAGCCCCAGTGCCGGCCCTCAGCACTAACCACCAGCCCTCTGCCCCAGGGGCTCAGGGAAGTCGCCTCCACTCAAAACCCCCCTCTGCGCCTGCTGCGCGCTGCCACCCGAGTCAAGCACCGGGCAGTGGGCGAGCCAGAGCGCCCCAGCCCCGAGGGTCCCGGCGGGCACTGTGAGGAGCCTGGCGCGGTGGCCACGGGGACAGGACGGCCAGAGCGGCCCCCCTCCCGGGGCCGGCGGGCGGGCCAGGCCGCAGGGGCTGGAGACGAGGCCACGCGCCGCCCCCCGCTCGGGCCGCCGTGGTCCCCCGGCCGCACGTCCAGGCCCGGGACGGAAAACGCCTTCGCTTCGGGGTTGGGGTCTCAGCCGCGGGCTCCCCGGGAGGCGCAGGGGCGCGCAGAGGGGCTCCCGCCCCCCGCCCGGGCGGACGGGCGGGCCCCGCTCAGGCCCGGTCTGCCCCCCGCGGCCAGGCCTCGCCTCACTCACCCTCCCGTCCCGCGTGGCCGAGGGCGCGCGCGCGCCGGCGAGAGGAGGCCATGGGGTGCGCGCGGGGGCGGGGCGCGCGGGGGCGGGGCGCGGGGGGCGGGGCCTCAGGGGCCGGGGCGGGGCGCGGGTAGCCGGTGGCCGCGGGGGGCGGGCCGCGGGCGGGCAACATCCGTACGGCGGCCGGAAGTCCCGCCCCAAGATGGCCGCGCCCAGCGGTCTGGTTGGAAGCCGCCCCTCCGCCGTCCTGTGACGCGGGCGCTCGCCCCACCCGCCTGCAGCCACTCCCTGTCTTCGTCCCCAAGCGCGAGGGGGCCACGTGACCCTCCCGGGGCCAGTCACGTGAGCGCGAATCCTGAGTGGGAGGGGGTTGGCCGAGGGGTCCGGGGTGCCAGTAAAGGAGAAAGATGGCGGGGTGCAGGGGGTCCCTGTGCTGCTGCTGCAGGTGGTGCTGCTGCTGCGGCGACCGCGAGACCCGCACCCCCGAGGAGCTGGTGAGGAGAGGGTGGGGCCGGGCCGGGGCGGGGGCGGTTGCTAAGGGACGGCGAGAGGCGTTGCCGGGGGTGGGGCCGGGCGAGCGGGGCCTGCAGGTGGCCGCGGGTGGGGCCGGGGCGCCGCAGCCCGAGCTCCCCAGCAGCTGCCGGGCTTCACGTGCACGAGTCTGAGTCTGTGCTCAGGTCCTCTCCCGGGACTGTGAGGAAGCGTCCACGTCGCCCCTAGTTCATGCCTGCCGTGTCTTCCTTTATTGCCATCAGGAGTTTTGAACGAAACAAGTGTTTTCAGAATGGGCTTCTTCCCTGGACGTGGGGCTTGCCGAGCAGCCGGCCTCGCTGCTCCAGCCCTTCCTCACGCTGTCCCGCACTCTTTCTGGGTCACTGACAATCCAGCTTCCCCTTGCAAAGCACCCTGGGAGAACTGGAGTTGCAGTGTTCCCCGAGTTGACAGGTCTTTTCTGATTTCAAATTCAGCACTGTCGTATGGACAGTTTCTCTCTCTCTCACACACACACACACACACACACACACACACGCCAAACTTGCACTGAACATCTATCCCTGAAGAGAAGAGTGATTATTTGAAAAATGTGCCATTAGTAATGAAGAGCTCAGCTGGAAGACTAGAACCCACATCACTCCCTCTCTGTCCCACTTTTTGAGTGTGTGTGGTCTTGTTACCGTTTGATGATAATGGTTCCAGAAGATTGAGAAACTAGCAGCTGATTTCAGTAAATACTTCTGCCTCTTTCCACTTTTAATCACTCAAAGGGTCTTCTTTCTGTGGCTCTGTTTTTCTAGACCATCCTTGGAGAAACCCAGGAGGAAGAGGATGAAATTCTTCCAAGAAAAGACTATGAGGTGAGATTCTTAGATGCTGTTTTGAGTAACAAAACTAGGGAATGACTTGGTCACTGCTGTGGATAGAAGCATTCGGATTCTCTGCAGGGAGTGAGTGGTTAAGAGGTAACTTCTCCCAGGAAGGGTCTGTATGTTGCCACGCTTTCTTGGATCTTTGGCACCTTAACCTGGATTGAGTATGTATTTGCCATCAGATTATTTGCTTTTACAAATTGTAGAGACCTAGAGTCAAAGCCACTGACAGTGTGTGTTCATTATAGGTGTGGGCTACTCTTCTGAGAGACTTAGCCTCCAGTTGATTGCTTCCTGCTCAAGCAGTTTCTCTCTGAAATATTCTTGATCATAGTTTTGGTTTTCAAGTGTGGGACTCTCTCTCTCTCTCTGTGTGTGTGTGTTTAGTAAAATCAACGCTGCTGGAAACTTAACATACATGCCTTCTTATCATTTAATCTGTTCATGATGACATCTCTGTGGCTTTTGAAGTGAAAAAAGCAAGCTGTGGTTGTGATAGAGAATTCTTAAACTATTTACAAAAAAAAGATAGAGAAAAACTCATAACCCCACTCACAAGAGATGACTATTAACACCTTACTAAATATTCTTTTCTATGCTTACACATGTGCTATTTTTAAGTAACAGAAGTGAGTTCTATTAAATATACTGTTTTTTTCCCAACTTGATAACAATTTTTATATTGTTAGATGCTTTTCTATAATATATTTTTAAAGAGGATTAGGGTTTTATTGTGACTTTCCTGTGTGATAAAGTCCTTTCTTGTTCATCCTTAATTGCTTCCTTGGAATTAATTCCAGGATGTAGAATTAATTATATTTATGTTTAATCCTTTTTTCTTTTAGTGTCATAAAGTCTTAAAAAATGCAGTATCCTAAGGGCCTCCCTGGTGGTGCAAGGGGTTCAGTCTCAGCACTGTGAAGCTATCCACAGCCACTGCAGCATGAGTGTAATCCCTGGCCAGGGAGCTGACCCTCATGGCACAGCAAACCTCTCCTGTCTCGCCCACTGCTCCCCCTCAGCAGTGTATTTCAGTCAGACTGCCTGTTCTGCTCCCCTCTCTGTCTCTGGTGAATCCTCTCACTCATGCACCTCTGACCTACACCCAGTTCTTGTATGCATAAATAAATAAATCTTTAAGAAAAAATTCAAATTCAATATCCTAGAGCAGTAACATACCAAATGAATTTTCTTTTTAGCATTTCATCTTACTTTTGCTGTAGAATTTAGTGAACCTAAATTTATAATTTGGAGAGTAGCATGGAGTTAACTTTTACTGTAGAGAATTTCAAATGCTGAAAGATGAACAGAATAGGATAGTGAAATCCCTTGTTCTCATCACACAGCTTCAGCAGTGACTCCTCTCATGCCCAGTCTTGTATCCACGCTCCTATCTGCTCTCCCCTCTCATATTATTTCAAAGGAAATTCTATGCATCACATCATTTCACCTATAAATAATTCAACGTGCATCTCTAGAGGATAAAGACTTTTAGCATAATACAATACCATTTTCACACCTAAGAACTCAATAATTCCTTGATATGAAATATCCAGTGTTTTCATTTCCCTGTTCTTATAAACATCATGTGTATTTTTAAGATCTTTTGTTTGAATCAGGTTCCAAATAAGGTCCTTATGTTGCATTTATTTGATATATCTTTTAAATCTCTTAATCTGGAGGCTCCTCCTTCATCCTTTTTTTTTTTTTCCCTTGTAGTTTACTTGACAAAATTACTTGGACAAAATAATTTTAGGGCTCTAGAACTTGCCAATTGCACCACCATGGTATAGTTTAATATACTACTTATGATGGGTGTGCTTCTAACGATTCAAAAAGTATGTGACATCCACTGATGCATTTTCTCATAGGTCTCAAATCTTTGTTTACTTGTTCATAGGTGAGAGGTTTGCAAGAATTAGTATAAGACACTCCACTTTGTACCATTTCTTTGCAGTCCCTCAGAGAGTCTGGTGAGATCTTAACTGTATTATCTGACTCTCTGGAAGCTTTCATCCTACTCCTGGGAGTTCACCATGACCTCCTGCCCCATTACCCTGCTGTTCCCTTCACGCCTTTCACTAAATTGCACTTGTATTTGTAATGCATTTACTTTCAGCTGATATGCATATTTATGTCAGTTTTATGGGTTAATGTTCTGTCATGTGAGTCATTAATATTTCTTAATTAACCATCTTCATGTGAGCTTCTGGAGAGCATTCACTTTGTATAGAGCAAATTTAGCTAGGTACTTAATTGGAAGTCTGCTCAGATTTTATTTTTTAGTAAAAGTCCCCTAGAAAGCCTGTTGAAAGTTTTCTAAGGCACAATCCTTCTTGCCCTGTAGGAGCTTATTGTACATACTTGGCTCTTTTTTTGGTAAGATGGGTGTCTTACAAGATGTTAAAATCCCCTTTTTGATTTCCATTCTCATTATCAGTGGTTTAAAAACTAAGAACCCCAATTTGTGACCCAGGGCTATTGCCAGATCCTAATGTTTCTGTGCAGGTCACAGAGCACATCCTAGAAGAACATTTACAGATGCAGTTTCTAAAAATATATAGAAAATAAGTGAGGCCTTGTTATTGTTCTTTTGAGCTACACAGAGCCCCCTCTTAGCCCCAAGCATCCCCTGAATGTGCTTTCTATGTGAGCACTAAGGTGTCCTTCCTGGTTGAATTTGAGCTGCACTCTGACCCCAACTTTACCCCGTGGCCAGGTGCCATTTTACTTATAGCCAAGGGCAGCAACCCTGCAGAACACCAATAAACATTTTATTTGAAAAAAAATTTTTATTATCAAAGAAAAAGTTGTTAGTCCTCCAACTCAAAGAGCAGAAATAAAGGGAAGTTAGTCATAGCAAAGAAGTAGCAGTATCTAACCTTAATAACAGATCATATAGTCTACTGGTAGGTAGTTACTATGTTGAAGGTCTTGAACTATTAAAAAAGTTAATAAATTCTTTTTTTTTTTAAAGATTTATTTATTTATTTATATAGGAACCGGGATACAGGCCAGATGTGCGGGAGGGTGAGAGGATTCACTAGAGAAAGAGCGGGGAGCAGAACTGGCAGACTGACCAAGTACACTGCTGAGGGGAGCAGCGGGTGTGGCAGAAGAGATCTGTGCGCCACGTGGGACCCTCGCCGGTAGCCAGGGATCGAACCGGTGCTGCAGAGGCTGTGGGCAGCTTTGCAGCCCAGCGCTCAACCGCTGCGCCACCGGGGAGGCCCCCAAAAGAAGTTAATAAATTCTTCCATTAAAAAAGGAAAAAGTCGATGTCCTGGTTGGACTAAGTGCCCTTCTATCAGCTTTATTGAGCTATAAGTCACCTACTATGCAGTTGACCCACTAAAAGTATACATGGCAGTGGGGTTTTTAGTGTGTTCATAGAGCTATGTAACCATCAGCAAATCAATTTGAGAACATTTTCATCATCCCAAAAAGCAACCCTGTACCCACTAGCAGTCACTGCCCATTCCCCTTGCCCTCACCCCAGGTGGCCACTAATCTGCTTTCTGCCTCAGTGGATTTGCCTAGAGTGTGTGTCTAAAAGCCTTTTAAGTGTTTAAGGAGGATTTTGGACAAAACCATCAAGCAAATAATTAATTGGTCAGTAATTCCTATATATATCTGATGTGAAGGATATTTGTTTTTTCAATATTTTAGTTTGTTCCCCGTTTGTTCCTAGAATGGGAGATTATTTAATTGATTTTTAAAAGTGTGTGTGTGTATTCACTCATGATGAGGCTGGTTTTCCAGCAGAAGTATTTTTGACCAACTATGGTGTTTTTATTTTATTATCCAAAAAAAAGGACATGATGTTTGCTGGAAAATCCCAAATAATACCACATGTGAATACCACCTCGGAGAAAACCACTGAGTTTTCCCAGATGTTTTTGCATTATATGCTAATGTGAAATAACCTTGATTTTGTTTAATCAAAATGGGATATTGTACTTTCCATCCTGTATTTAGCTTTATTTTTTTATCTTGCTTTTTTTGCTTAATTTTTTCACATTTTCCCCATTTATCTATGAAGACATGTCCTAATCATTTTATTGCTACATACGCTTCCCTATTTGGGTGTGTGATGATTGACTTAGTCACCTGTTGATACTCCAGTGTCCTTTTAATTTTTTTTCTTTAATTTTTTTTTAAAGATTTATTTATTTGTGCATGCAAGAACTGGGATGTGTGTCAGAAGTACGTGAGTGAGAGGATTCACCAGAGACAGAGTGGGGAGCAGAACTGAAATACTGCTGAGGGAAGCAGTGGGTGAGACAGCAGAGGTCTGCTGTGCCATGTGGGTAGCTCCCTGGCTGGAGATCAAACTCATACTGCTGTGGCTGCAGATAGCTTGATAGTGCTAGACTTAACCCTTTGCACCACCAGGGAGGCCCCTCCAGTCCCCTTTTTTAAACAGGAATTTGAATTTGGGGTAGTTGTAATAAATAGTCACATGTCACACCTGTGTTTGCCTGGGGGTGTGGCCCCAGGCCAGGGCCCAGCTTGTTCACTAACTACCCTGGCGGTAGGAAGAGGTTACTGGAAGCAGAGAACATGAGGCAGACCACCTTCTGTTGTCACCACACTGCTGCTTCTCCCTCAATTTATAGAAATAAAATCTCCTTTGAATTGTTTCTTGAAATGTCTCTGACACACCTGCAAATTGTCTGCAGAATAGCAGTGTTCCGTGAAGCACAGTTTAAGGAATACAGCTGCAGACGAAGAATTTTTAGGATCTGGCCTCAATCCCTGCCTCTGCCTAACACAGACTGGAAGTTGCTTGTTACAATAGTCTCCAGATTTGTGTGTCTTGTGACTCACCCCTCTATCACAGATGCTAACAAGAAAAGATACTTAAAAGTAATTGACTTTCTAAATCAGTTGGGCTCTGGTTCACTGAAGTTTATTCATTGAATCAAGTTGGTAACACTGAATGCTGAAGATCTAATATTCAGCTCTGCTTGGATGTTCCGTCAGAGACCAGATGTTTAAAAATAGGTGATTGGGGCCTCCCCGGTGGCGCAGCGGTTGAGCGCTGGGTTTCGAAGCTGCCCACAGCCTCTGCAGCGCCGGTTCGATCCCCAGGCTGCTCCCCGGCCACCGGAGGAGGGTCCCACTTGGCGTGCAGACCTCTCCTGCCGCCCGCTGCTCCCCTCAGCAGTGTACTTCAGTCCTTCTGCCTGCTCTGCTCCCCGCTCTGGCTCTGGTGAATTCTCGCACCCTTCCGCGCTTCTGGCTGTACCCAGTGCTTGTACAAATAAATAAATAAATCTTTAAAAAAAAATAAATAAAATAAATAAAAATAGGTGATTGAAAACTTTTGAGGTATGAACCCTGAGCAGGGCTGCTGAAGTGTTAGGTATAAGAAGTGCAGAGTCAGGTGCTGCCAGGTCTGAGCAGCCTGCAATGCTGCACTGCCCACCCCACCCTCCCGGGAGCCACTGCTCTGCCCATGCCCAGAACCTGGAGTTCCAGCCCTTTGCAAGTGTCGCTAATTCCTCCCCTCTGGTTGTGACTTGTCTGTTCTCATGCCCATCTTTCAGAGTTTGGACTATGACCGCTGTATCAATGACCCTTACCTGGAAGTTTTGGAGACCATGGATAACAAGGTAAGTCCCTTATTGCTTTCTTGAGGTTGAGTAGGTCTTAAGACAGCTGTTCTTTCTGTTTTAAATGCTTCAGTAAATATCCTAACCCCTTTAGATCCCTTTCGCGAGATATCGGCATTTGTTCTTCAGACCTTTATCCTGCCAACCCTAGTCCCCCCTATCGATGCAGCTGCCCCCGCCCCTAGAGTCTTTATTGTAGCACTGTAAAGCACCCAGCCTCTCAGAATTCTGCTGCACTGTGCCCACTGTCCATGCAGAATTTAATCTCAGAGCGATCGACCAAGATACATTCCTTCTCGTACTGATCTGGCCCTGTAACAAACTGAGCCACTCTTTTCCTGTGTAAACAGAAAGGCCGGAGGTATGAGGCAGTGAAGTGGATGATGGTGTTTGCCATTGGCGTCTGCACTGGGCTGGTGAGCAGGCGGGGGCGTGGGGGAGAAGGGGCGGGGGTCAGAGGGTGGGTTCTGGCCGGGCCAATGAGTTGTTTATTGGCATAACAGAGAGGCCTTTCCTTTTTTCCTCTTCTTTTCAAATTAATAATCCTGACACTTGCTTTTGCTTTGCAAACTGAAAGTGAGCCATACAGTCATGCAACTCTGTTGCTCTTTGAAGCACTCAGAGCCTTGGTCCAGACCTATCTCCCAGGCTAGAGTATGGTCCTCTCAGGTAGGTGACGTGGTGGGGAGAGAGCCTGGTGAATGTGATGTCCCTCTGTAGGGGGGCAGCAAAGTAGTGGGAGCACAACCATGAACGTGCCCTTCCTTTTAGCATGGCAGGCCAGCAGGCAGGACACCGTTGCCCTCGGTGAACGTATCGTGCTGTCCTGGGCTGCTTCCCTGGGCACTGCTCATTTAATCCAGAGGTAGAACTGGTGATTGTGGGCAGAGGAATAAACCTAAATGCATGGGGATCTGGGGTCAGGGCCTTCAGGAATGAATCACAAACAAGAAAAGATTAGGCAGCATTGGCGAGATTTAGCAGCACAAGGTCTGGACCGTCTGGCTGACTTACCATGGATTAGCCTGGAGGAGAAGCTGGAATGTTCACAGGCTGTCAAAAGGAGGTGTCAGATCTGATTTTCCACCAATACAGTGTCAGAGTAGGGGATGGTCTTAGTCCGTTCAGGTGTATGTAGCAAAAATCCCATAGACTAGACAGCTTAGGCAATAATTACTTCTCACAGATCTAGAGACTGCACAGTCATGGTGCCAACAGTTTTCATGTCTGGTGATAGCCCAACTTCTGGCTGACAGCTGGCTGTCCTTTGGCTCTGTCTTCACATGGCGGAAGGGGCAAGAGGTCCCTCTGGGGTCTGTTTTCTAAGGACATGAATTCCATGCATGAGGGTCTCACCTTCATTATCTAATGATCCACCAAAGGCCCCCACCTTTTAATACCATCACAATGGGGCTTAGAATTTCATCATGTTAATCTTGGGGAAACAGAAACAATCAGTCTAGAACTGGGGTTACATGTTTTCCTAAGCAGTGGCCTGGAATGGGCCCCAGGTCTCCTATTTAATGCTGTGGGATGTACCTTTGAAATATCGTCAGCATGTCTTTAATATAGGCACGAGAGTCAAGCACGATTTTTCTCTTCATGTCACTTGTCACATTTTTACTGTAATAAATTTAGAGGTCGAGGGACATCTCACTAACGACTAAATGGCATTCAAAAGGCTCTGTGGTGGCATTCAGTGGATGCCCTTGGGGGAAACTTGGGTTGATTTGTTATATTGAAATTTCAGTGTCTGTTTTGCTATCTGTGTTTCTGGTCACAGATTTCTCTGTAATAAGTGTAGCCATTAGCCGTCCAGTCGCTTGCTTTCATACCAAGCTCCTTCACGCTGCCATTTATCGCTCCGAGCCCCTTGACCTGGCCCCTTGTGCTGCACGCCAGCAGACCTGCCTCTATTAGGTAGCACCAGCTTCTCCCGCTACTGGTTCTCTCATCCTTTGCTCTGCCACCACCTTTTGCTTCAATACTGGAAAAAGTTTTCAGGCCTTGGCTTGAAAGGAGGCAGAGTTAGAGGCGGAAAGCCTGTGATCCGAGCCATGGCTATCAGAAGTCTTTCCAGTTTCCTTAGAGCCCTGAGCAAGGACCTCCGACAAGGGTCTAGTGGGCCTTGAGAGGTTTTCTGTTATTTACCTGGGAGCCACTGGCCAGTTGTCAACATGGTGATGAGGGTGGGTGAGGGGGGCCGTGCCTGATGCTGGCTTGCTCTTCACAGGTGGGTCTCTTTGTGGACTTCTTTGTGCGCCTCTTCACCCAGATCAAGTTTGGAGTGGTGCAAGCCTGTATCCTTTTCACTGTCTTTGGTGTTCCTGGATGTCATCGGTCATTGACTTTGCTTTCTTGCCCAGAATTGAGTGTAACTTTTTTAAAAAAGATTTTATTTATTTTTGCATAGAAGAACTGGGGTATAGGCCAGAGGCGTGGGAGGGTGAGAGAATTCACCAGAGAGAGTGGGGAGACGAACAGGCAGATCCACTTTATTTATTTATTTTTTTTAAGATTGATTTATTTGTTTATATAAGCACTGGGTACATACAGTCTGAAGTGCGGGAGGGTAAGAGAACTCACCAGAGCCAAAGTGGGGAGCAGATCAGGCAGACTGACGAAATACACTGCTGAGGGGAGCAGCGGGTGGCAGGAGAGTCTGCGTGCCATGTGGGACCCTCGCCTGGTGGCCAGGGATTGAACCAGTGCTGCAGAGGCTGCGGGCAGCTTCGCAACCCAGCACTTAACCGCTGTGCCACCGAGGAGGCCCAGATCCACTTTAATATGCTGCTGAGGGGAGCAGTGGGGAAACAGGAGAGGTCTTCTCCACCAGGTGGGACAGCTCTCTGGCCGGGGATCGAACTCAGGCCGTAGGGGTGATAGCGCTGAGACTAAACCCCTGCACCACCAGGGAGACCCACTAAGTGAGTTTAACATTAGATATAATCTTTGAAGAGCTGTGTATTAGCCATTGGGCTTTAAGTTTTTAATCATCATTGAATGGCACCAAAGGATAATGGAGAACGTCTATGGTTCATGGTTAGCAAGACGCAAATGCCAGAAAGATGCCTGTTTGCCTCAGCCAACCTGTGAATTCAATGCAATACCCATCAAAGTTCCAGTAGGATTTTTTGTGGAACTTGAACACTCTCTTCCTAAATTTGTATAGAAAAATCAAAAGACGTCGAGACAGCTTTGAACCACAGGTTGGGGACTTGCTGTCTTAGTTGTCAAGATGCCTATGATTTAAGGTCTAGTGTTAAAACTGTCAGATTGGTGCAGAAATACCCAGTTCAACCAATAGGAAACAAGAGAAGCAGAAACTGGCCCATGGGTATATAGAAGTGTGGTGAAATGCAGCATTAGGGTTATAAGTCAGTGAGGAAGCAATGGAATATAAGATGCTGGGACATTAGCTTTATATATATGGAAAAATATATTTATATTACACTAAAAATTAATTCTGGGTGGGTCAAGTGCAAATAGGCAAAATAGTAGTTTCAGAGACCATGTTATATCAAAAGTAGGGAATCGTTTCTTACAACTCCAAAGGCATGAGGTGAAAGGGAAAAGACTGAAAAACCTATCTACATTAAGTACTATACTTACTCAAAAAACCAAAACCCACAAAGAAGAACAATAAAACACCATAAGCCAAATAAACAAGTGTGCAGCCTGCCTGGGAGAGGTTGTTCACTGTGCATTGAAGAGCCACGTAATTACAATCCAGAATAAAGGAAAGAACTGTAACTCAATAAGAGCCCAACTACCCAGGTACCCTTCAGCAGGTGAATGGATAGAGAAGCCATATATCCAGTGGAATATTACCCAGCCCTGAAGAAGGATGAGGTGGTGGCATTTGGCACAAAATAGATGGACTTTGAGGTGATTTTGTTGAGTGAAATCAGTCAAAACATAAAAGAGAGATTACATATGGTTTCACTCATCTGCGGAATATAAATACCTAATTGTGTGTACAATTACACACAAATAATAGAAGAAATTAAAATGTGAACTTGGCAAAAAAGAAGATAATGGTTACCGGGGGAATAGGAGGAAGGGTGGAGGGGATGGAGGAGGGAAGCAGGTGGGGTACGGGCACGGGTGGTTTGTTGGAGGGTAAACAACAATAAAACAGAGCCCAGCAGGAAGGGGAGCCCGACAGGACGTGGGTGGCAGGTCAGGGGAGAAAGGTTGACCTTGCCACCACCTGAGAGATGCAGATTCAGTTCCTAGGAAGGTACCCCTGCCTGTGGCTCAGGAGCCCCTCTTATCCGTGTGGGTCTAGGCGACAGAGGTGTCTGTGCAGCTTTTTCATGGCAAAAGTTGAAACCACCCCAAATGTATGGTTCAGAAAACTGTGGTATGTTCATGTGATTTAAGTTTATACAAACATTCAGAGGGGTGAACCAGAGCTGTTTTCCATCTACATGGCAAATTCTCAAAGCCTTAACGGCGGGGTGGGGAGGAAACCGTGGGATGTCCATCCAGTAATAGTTCCACTTTAGTAACAACCTGGAACAATCTGGACAGTGAGGGCAGTGTCTGGGGAAGGCCTACATGATTGCAGGTTAGTGGCGTCTCTCCGAAGAGGGAGCAAGAGCAACATGAAGGTGGTTGTTTTTCAGTGGCATTTAATGTTTTATTTTTTAAAACATCCGGAACAAAGATGACACAGTGTTGAGTTGGGTGAGATTGGGCCTGTGGGGTGTGGATGTAACTTTTGATTTTTAATGTTTGAAATAGTTCATCATTAAAAAGGGTTCCCAGTGCTGCTGATGTAGAAGACATCTCAGCAATTTTTAAGAAATGTATGTATGGTGAGGCGCAGCAGACCTCGCCTGTCTCCCCACTGCTCCCCTCAGCAATGTGTTTCAGTAGATCCGCCTGTTCTCCCCACTCTGTCTCTGGTGAATCCTCTCACCCCCTGCACTTCTGGCCTGTACCCCAGTTCTTGTATGCATAAATAAATAAAAATAAATCTTTAAAAAAAAAAAGGAAATGTATGTGTGGAGGACAGGCAGCTGTGCAGTAAGCAGTCAGCATATTCTAGAAAAGAAGCCACACCACTTCCAGTCATGGCAGGAAAGCCCTGGCTACCGGCACATTTCCCTTAACCTCATGTCTGTAGCGGTGGAAGAATGTAGCCAGAAAGGCTGCCTTGCCTTGTCCCTCCTTGAACTCTTGGGTTTCAACTTGACCTTTGTCTTCTTGGCAAGCCTTCTGGTCCTCATTGAGGTGAGGTGTGGGTGTCGCCCTTTTGCTGACATTTTGGATTCTGGCACTCATGTTCTCCATCTCCATTTCTGGGATGTCAGAAATGGATTCAGACCTCGAATATAGGTGCCTGCAGAAAGTGGCCACTTAGAGATGTTTCTGAAAGTGAAGCTTCAGCCCCTGGTGAGGTTGAAGAGGAAAGATCTCGATTAGTAGGGCGCTGCAAGGCCTCAGCAGCACATTTGAATTGACTTGGGTACCCAGGCCCCCCTCAGACAAAAGAGCTCTGGGTCTCCAGATGTGGGGGCGGCCTACATCTGGAGACCCAGGCTCCCAGGCAAGGTGGAATCAGCAGGACCCTGTTAGAAGTGCAGTTCCTCCTGCCTCCCCTCCCCTACCAGGTCAGAAACTCAGGGAGAGTCCTAGCGATTTCCTTTTAACAGACCCAACAAGTGAGGCTGAGGCAGCTAATGAAGAGGGTCCATTGCCCTCTTGAGGGGTGAGGGTGTTGAGAGTAGGCTTCAGAACCCATGAATTGTGATTTGTGGGTGCGCCTCCTCTCCCCGTCAGCCCGTGGCGGCGGGTTCCGGGATCCCTGAGATCAAGTGCTATCTGAACGGAGTGAAGGTGCCCGGAATCGTCCGCCTCCGGACCCTGCTGTGCAAAGTCTTTGGGGTGCTGTTCAGTGTGGCTGGAGGTAAGGAGTCGCTTCCTGTCTCTGAGCCCCCATGTATCCGGGGTAGAGATGACAGAATTGTTCTGGGTGTAAATAGATTCAGATTTGCAGGGCCCGCCCTCAAGCGAATCTCGCACCTTTTGCCGGTTGGTGACTGTCAGCGCAGGTACTGTTAGGAAGCTACCGCCTGGCGCGGCAGCAAACGCTGGGCTTGGAAGTAGAGTGTCCACCTGGTGGGTTTGTGGGGCTAACTTTCAGCAGTCAGCACACCTCCTGTAGGACCAGCCAGATGACAAGTATTTTAGGTGATGTGGGCCAAGAGGCAAACAGAGGATATGATGTAAATACATAAACTTCCAACTCTCTGGCTGTGCAAAAACAGGCACATGGGCTGCCGCTTGCTAACCCCCTAAAGAGTCTTTTGTTTCTTGGAGCAAGACTTTAAACAGCTTGTTTGATGGGACTTGGCTCACTCTTTCCCTTATAAAGTGATATGATCATCTCTGTTTTATAATCGTCGAGAGAAAGGTCTCCCGACCTGGAGACCGTTCTGTGCTGACCGTGGTCTCCTTCACCTGTCCCAGGGCTCTTTGTGGGGAAGGAAGGCCCCATGATCCACAGTGGCGCGGTGGTGGGAGCTGGCCTGCCGCAGGTAAGAGCCAGTGGCCGGGAGGGGGCGTCCCTCAGCGCGGAAAAATCCATTCGGAGCCCCATGTGAGGGAGTCTGATGCCCGTGGAAGTTGAGAAAACTCTAGTTTGTCTCCTGGGAGGGCTTGTCTCCGGGAGGGTGGGCAACAGGTGCCTACGAGTTTTAAGGAGGCCCTGCTGCACCCTGGAAGGAAAAATGCGACATAGAGATGACGTTTAAATGAAAGTCGCCTGGGGGTCCCCTGGCTACTCCTGAGCACCCCACATTGTCCCAGTACTGCCCAGCCCCGGACCACCAGCAGGGGCGGTGCTGCTCCCTCTGAAGTGCACAGGCATCATGTGCGCAGCTCCCCGTGTCCCCACCCCTTGCTCCTTTCTTTAAACTGAATCACCTGGAGAGATTCATTGGCCTCCTCCTCCTCATGCCTGGATGAGGAGACTGAGGCTCCCAAAGGGGCCAGCTCAGGACTGCGAACTCTCCAGACACCGGTTCTCAGTGCTCCTACGGCCCCTCAGTTGTCAGGCAAAGGCAAGAGGGGAGTCTTTCCTCCTGAGCCCATCTTTTCCTCTCTTGCTGCCGCCCCGACTCCTCCCCACTGGCTCCCCGCTTTCAGAAGTGAGCCCAGAGGCCCCAGGGCTCAGAGCCAGGTCTGGGCAGCGAGAGACTTTGTTTCAAAAGTTCGCTCTCCGGGCACTTTCCTTGACCACACGCCCTTTCAGTTCCTCCCAAGCCTCCGCTCAGCCGGTTCCCCTTGTTCTTTCCGACTTGTTGAATATGTACAAGACGCACTTTCCAAAGACCCTGGAAATGTGGGGGCAGGAAAAGGAGTCCTTCCCAGTCCCAGGTGTAACTTCTTTATTTCCAAGTTGCTGTTCTGGACTCAGCCCTTCAGCACACCTGTCCAGGGGGGCGCTTAGGGGACCCCCCAGCCACGACCACCCAGGCTTCAGATTCCTAAGCTCCTCTCTCTGTTTTCCCCTTGTTTTAGTGCCAGAGCATCTCCTTACGGAAGATCCAGTTTAACTTCCCCTATTTCCGAAGCGACAGGTATGGAAAAGTTAGGATCTGGTGTTTTTGAAGAAACGGTTAATTTACTCCTACTCTGCGCGGCCCGTGCCCTGGCCAGCTCACGGCCTCCTCTCTGGGCGGCTGTGCCGGAAGCCCAACGCACAGGAAGGGGGTGGGCTTTGAATTCTCTTCCTGAAAACAAGCGCAGGGGCCACGCGGAAGCCTGGCCCTGCTCTGTTGCGCCATAAGGCCTGGACCGTCTCAGACGATGGAGGAGACAGTCCAAGATCGAAATCGCAACCAAGAAAGTCGTGTTCTGACTTTGGCAAGAATGTGTTTTATTTCCCCAAGTGCTTACTCCACCAGCCGCCTCTCTGGGTCGCCTTTCTGGTGGTCTTCTCACTGGAATTTTTCATGCTGTGGGCTGGGTGTGTCCCTGACCTACACGCCTTGCAAGGCCCATGGAACCGGAGCCGGGGTCAGCGATGTCCCCTCTTCTTGGCACTCCTGCAAGTCACTGTTGCTGCCCTTCTCTCTGTACCCAGCACATTGGCATTTTCCCTGGTGCTGGGGCTTCTGGAAGGAAGGCCTGGAGAGAATGTGTCTCAGCAGGACAGCCCGACTTCTTCCACCCACCTCCTGCCGGTGCTGGGGCTCCTTGCTCACAGTCAGCAAATGACGGGGAGCCCCTCCACCCACAGGCACCCGGCTGGGGAGGGCCTCTGACTCCTTGGTGAACTGTGTGTGCCCCCGAGTCTGTCTTACCAGAGCCCTGCCCTTCATCTGCCCGACCGTTCGCAGGGTGTGAGAGGGGATGCTGGAAATGAGGTGAAAAGCTGCCTCTTGCACCCAAGGGCTCTGTCGGGGATCAACCAGCTCTTTCTCTTCCCTCCTCAGAGACAAGCGGGACTTTGTATCGGCAGGGGCAGCTGCCGGAGTCGCTGCGGCTTTTGGGGCTCCCATCGGGGGTACCTTATTCAGTCTGGAGGAGGGCTCGTCTTTCTGGAACCAAGGGCTGACGTGGAAAGTGGTGAGGAGGACCTGCAGTGAGCACTTGTCAGCTTGGCCACGCCCCAGTAATTAGGCTGGACACCCCGCTTGATTTTCCACCTGTACTTAGATGAGACCAGGAGACCTTGGCTTTACTGGAAATTCCCCTAGACACCCATAACCTCCAAACTCTAGACTCCCCATGTTCATGTCCTCCCCACCCTCCAAGCTGTCACCCCCACATCAAATTGCTGTTACCCTTTGGGTGAATCATCCAAAAAGAATACTTGAAACTGGCCTTGGCGTCAGGCCAGCAGTGGCAAAACATGGCCTGACTCCGAGTTCCTCGCCTGGAGGCGTCTGTTCTCCCTCGAGTGCTTTCTGTTCCTCGTTCGCCCAGGATCAGGCCCACAGGAGGCTGTTTGAGTGAAAACTTCTCATGGCCTGGCTTGTGCCAGGTCCATCCCACTTGAGTTATGACCCCCGGGGGCCCTGGATCCAGTCTAGACCAGAGTCTCCAGAGCAGTAGGGTCAGCTCAGGGAGAAGGCGGGGTGTGTTGTGATTAAACGCTCTTGTTTCTGTCGCCTGTCCCCTAGCTCTTTTGTTCCATGTCTGCCACCTTCACCCTCAACTTCTTTCGTTCTGGGATCCAGTTTGAAAGTTGGGGTTCCTTCCAGCTCCCTGGACTGCTGAACTTCGGCGAGTTTAAGGTATGTTTGGTCCTTTCCTCCAGAATTTCTTGACCCATGAGAATTGCTCTAAACTTCAGTGCCTGGGAGCAGTGGTCAGTAGGGTAGGTACAGTGTCCAGCGGGTGTCTCTGCCGCGTGGCCCCCTGTGCCTGCCCGTGCCTGGCCCGGCAGGACCAGCACTGCTGCGCTGGTGCTTGCAGAGAGAAGGCCGCCTCGCCGCTCACTCTGTCTTCTCCGCCTGTCCTTCCTGGTCTCATGGGCTCTGGTTTTTCTCTCTCCCTCCCTTGCCCCTTCTCTCAGTGCTCTGACTCTGATAAAAAATGTCATCTCTGGACAGCTATGGATTTGGGTTTCTTCGTCGTGATGGGGGTCATTGGGGGCCTCCTGGGAGCCACATTCAACTGTCTGAACAAGAGGCTTGCAAAGTACCGTATGCGAAACGTGCACCCGAAACCTAAGCTCGTCAGGTACCTGTGCAGTTGCCCCCAGCCGGCCATGGCTCCCTGAGCTCTGTGTGACCAGGCCACCTCGCCCCAGGAAGGCCGTTGTGAGACCAGACCCTGCTCCCTCCACCAGTGCCTCGTGTCTGGTGCTAGAACATAGACAGGGTCCTGACCCTGCTCTGGGACAGGCCTGAAGGCCGAGTCTGAGCGGCCTTTACAGCAGAGCTCCGCTGACTCCCAGCCTCTCTTGACCTGACCAGGACAGAAGGGCCCAGGAGACTGGCCCCAGGGACCTGAGATGGAAGGCTGGCTGCTTTGTTCTTGGCGAGAGAGGATGTGGGTGCGTGGCTGTGTTGTTGGCCCCGCTTTCCACACAATGGGAGCTGGAAACACGCAGGTGGCCACGCAGTCTCACTGTGCCGCTGCACCACATGCAGGGGCTGCTGGGCCTGCTCAGGGCAGTGAGGGCTGGGGGCAGGCTGGGTGGTCGCTGAGTTCCTGAGACCAGGACATCTCGTCATGCTGCACTTTGCTTCCAGAGTCCTGGAGAGCCTCCTGGTGTCCCTGGTCACCACCGTGGCGGTGTTCGTGGCCTCCATGGTGTTGGGAGAATGCAGGCCAATGTCGTCTTCGAGTCAAATCGGTAATGGCTCATTCCAGCTCCAGGTAACCCCAGTGCACCCGCGACCTCTGTCCTACACCCACAAGGAAGAATCCAGAAATGCTTGCCTGTGTTTAGAACTAATAGCTGTTGGGGTTCATCGCTTCACACACCTGTGTCAGGTGACTAAGAGAGAGAAGGGTGACAGTCACCTTTCCCAAAAGAGGACATGTACATTCCTGCTCTTTTTTACTTTGGGGAGCCATCCCAGCCATCATGCACACACACACGCTTGCACACACATGCGCACATGCTCATGCACACACTCACGTACACATGAACACCCCTAACTGGAAACAGAAGCTTAGGAAGCTGAGTTCACGTCTTCCAGCCCCAGTTTGCTCTCTCTGTCCCTGAAAGGTGCCCACCAGCCTCACCCACATGATTGTGGGGAGGACTTGTCTCCTTAGGGTGAACAGCAGTCCTGGCTCTTCCCAGCATCCTTTGGTCTGAGAACAGCTGGAATGTAGATCTGGTTGGCCACATTTGGCCCTTGGCAACTGCGTGTTCTTCACCCCCAGGCTAAGAATGACCTTTATATTTTTAAAGGGTTGTAATAAAAAAAAAAGCAGTAGAATGTGCCAGAGAGACAGCATGTGGCCTACAAAGTCTGAAATATTTACTGTCTGCCTCTTCACAGAAAGAATTTGCTGTCCCCTGTTGCTAGTTATTCCCTAGGCCAGCTCATTCTGAGACCTCTAGCTTCCAAAGTGTGTTCTAAGGAATACTGACACGTGATTCAGAGCCAAGCAGATGGACAAGAATCCTGGGGCTAAGTGGGTTGACCACAACTCAGAAAGCCTCACTGGCACAGGACATTCCAGGGCTCTCAGTGCCTTTCAGTGTTGTGGGTGTCTGGGGTATTTGTTGTGTGCCAAGTATTCTAAGTACTTGACATCCGTGACTTCATTTATTCCCCACCACCACTGTGTTGGCAGGTAGTAGTACCCCCATTTTACAGATGAGGAAACAGAGGCAAAGTAAGGACTTACCAAGATCACTCAGCTAGTGATGTGTAGCTTGGGGTAGGTTTTATTCCTGTTTTGCCAGGAAACTGAAGCTTCACAAAATAAAGTTCTTTCCCAAGTTCACTCGGGAGCAGCAGAGTGAGAGCCGAATCTACCTGATGACAGCCTGTTCTTTGTTTCGCCAGGAGCCCTGGCTCCCAGCAGGTGCCCTGTTGCTTTCCAGTGCCCTTAACTGGAAAGAGTCCTCTTCTCTCCAGAGACCCTTGGGACTGGCGTTCCTCCATGCATATTCTGGAAACACCAGACTATGGGGTCCACCAGGGGTCCTCTCAGCTTCACCGCTCACTGTTCCGTGCACATTTCTCCTTTGCCAGCTTCTCCCTGCCAGGTTCTGCCAATAGGGGGTGCTGTCCTCTCCCGTCGGGCAGCCTTAATCTGCCCTTATTCCAGCCAGGGTCACCCGAGGGAGTTACGCAAACCTATCACCTCTAACTGTTACCGTGCCCGTGTAAGGGCGTCTCTGGATGTCATCGGTAGAACTGAATCCAGGAGAATGTGTGTCCTTAGTCATTTTCTAAAGACATTCCACGCGCATGCCTGGTGACGGGTCTGGAGTACGTGCTGGTGTCAGCGGGAAGGCCAGGGACTGTCACCCTCCAAAAGCTCTCGTCCGCCAGTGAGTCAGGCGGGGCCGAATCTCACCTCTCCACGATGGGGAGAGCAAGAGTGAAATGTGGAGAGACAGTCTCTTCTTTCCCCACTTTAGATTTTATTCAGCCAGATGGGGCTTGGGGGGAGAGGCAGCCAGAATCAGTGTCTGCATCCACCCTGGAAGAGGACGCGGAGCCAAGGCCAAGGTGAATCCCAGTTGTAGTTACGCGGTCACGATGAGCGTGAATAGGCCAAGGTCTTCCTCCTGATTCTTTCATTCTCAAAATGCAAAGCCTGCAGCACCGCGCTGGCTGATCTTGGGTGTGCATCCTCTTTTGCCTCCTGTTTAATATTGGGTATAACTTGCAAGCCCGACTCCACCAGCCACAGACGCCCCGCCCGAGACACAGGGTTTCCTGACCGGGCGCTGGTGTAACTCCCGACTTCTGCTCCTCAGGTCATATCGGAAGACGTGAATTCAAGCATCAAAACCTTTTTCTGCCCCAATGACACCTACAATGACATGGCCACGCTCTTCTTCAACCCCCAGGAGTCGGCCATCCTTCAGCTTTTCCACCAGGACGGTGAGTGTCTGCCCTGGCCAGCTGGCCCGTGAGCGGCCCCCTTCCCCGCACCCCCCCACCCCCAGCAGGAGCAGGGCTTCACCTTTGTCCGCCAACCCAGACAAGGTCAGTGCTTCTGCCAGTGCCTGGAGAGCTGCCTGGGCCCGGGGGGACCTGGCAGGGGCCGAGGGGCTGGTGGGCAGGGCTGGTTTGGTTTGGTGCCTGCAGAACCGGTTCAGCGTGAAGAGCCGTGTCTGGTGGACGTCTGCCTTGCTGGGACTCAGGTGGGTCCTTGCCTTGCAGGTACTTTCAGCCCCATCACTTTGGCCCTGTTCTTCGTCTTCTACTTCTTGCTCGCGTGCTGGACGTACGGCCTTTCTGTCCCAAGTGGCCTTTTTGTGCCTTCTCTGCTGTGTGGAGCTGCTTTTGGACGTTTAGTTGCCAACGTCCTCAAGAGGTACCGTGAGCGTGCGTGTGTGAACCCCCTGAAGAGCGCGGACCATGGACTGTGTTCCTCCCGCCCTCCACCCCGAAGGATTCTGAGCCGCGTCTCGGTTTCTCGCCCCACCAGCTACATTGGATTGGGCCACATCTATTCGGGCACCTTTGCCCTGATCGGTGCCGCAGCCTTCCTGGGCGGGGTCGTCCGGATGACTATCAGCCTCACGGTCATCCTGATCGAGTCCACCAACGAGATCACGTACGGGCTTCCCATCATGATCACCCTGATGGTGAGCTCCGCTTCTGGCTCTCCAGGCCCGGGGCCAAGTGCACCCCACCGCTGCGCGGCCTCAAGTCCCTGCTGTGTTACAGGTGGCCAAATGGACGGGGGACCTTTTCAATAAGGGCATCTATGACATCCACGTGGGCCTGCGAGGCGTGCCGCTTCTGGAATGGGAGACAGAGGTGGAGATGGACAAGTGAGGCCATGATTTCTCCTCGTGCTGGTTCAGAATGCATAAACTCTGGGGCCAGGGCCCATGGGTGTTCAGGGAAGAAATGGGAATTCAGGTTCCTAGGAGGGAAGAGGTGAGGCAGTAAATAGCGACAGGGAGGTCCTTCAAACAGCACTCAGGTTTGGGGGTGTCGCAGAGCCCAGGGTGCTGGCAGCTCAGGGCAGGGTGGGGGCAGAGGAGAGTGGGCCGCTTGGCGGTTTGGTTCGGTTCCTATGGCATTCTGGTTAATCTGAAAAGAAGCTTCTGGATGAAGTCTTTGTGTGGTTGAGGATTTAAGTCTCCCGTGTGCCCGATGATGTGTCCTGTCAACGGCAGTGATTCCAGCATCATCACCAAATGCTCCCCTGGCCCACGAACAGTTTAGGCCGCCCGCATCCACATATCGCACCAGGCCCTAGTGGTCAGCTGTAGGGGGCAGCAGGCTTTCCTGTAAAGGTCCAGAGAGTAAATCTCTAGCTCTGCCAGCCGTGAGGCCTGTCACACCATCCAGCGCCTCATGTGTGAGTGTGTGCGCACAGCTGGCTTGCTCTGTGGGGCTCTGTGGTCTAAAGGGGTCCCCCAGAGGTTTCTTATAAATCTCCATGATACAGTGAGCGGCTCGGTGGTGAGGTGTGGCAAGTGCCACGGTGTGATGAGGAGGGAGGGCCAAGCCCTGGGCAAGTGCAGAGGGTCAGTGGTAAGGGGACATTCGTGTGGATTGAGGGGTCACGCCCCAGCAGTGTGACAGCACAGGGATGGGTATGCCAGGCCTCGGAACCGCCTGGGCGGTTCTATCCAAGGGGATAGAAGTACCAAGGACTGTGGGGTGTGCTCAAGGAGCCGCCAGAGATGGTTCAGAAGAGCGCCCCCGGGTGGTCTGGGAAGTACAGGGGGCCACAAGCTGCTCACAGCTTGTTCCTGGGGTGCTGGGAGCTCCCTGCTGAGACTGCACGGTTCCCCTCCCTCGCCAGACTGAGAGCCAGTGACATCATGGAGCCCAACCTGACCTACGTGTACCCGCACACCCGCATCCAGTCCCTGGTCAGCATCCTGCGCACCACAGTCCACCACGCCTTCCCCGTGGTCACTGAGAACCGCGGCAACGAGAAGGAGTTCATGAAGGGCAACCAGCTCATCAGCAACAACATCAAGTTCAAGGTGAGCAGAGCAGCCTGAGAGGCGGATTAGCAGCCAGCGGCTCTTTGCAGCTCACGTGCTATAGCTGCTCCCCCTGCGGGACCCATTGGCTCTTGGGGGGCATCAGCCCTGCTTAGCGTGTGTGAGGGAGTGAGCTTGGGCTCGACAGCGAGTCTGGCCTCTGCTAGGCCATCAGGATGTGTGTCCAGTCTCCCTGCAGTCGGCGTGTGGACAGACCATTTTCAGTGCCAGTTGTGTCAGGGAGAGCCCTGGAGCTGCCAACAGCAAAGACAGACTTTGACCTACTTAGAAAGAAGGTGAATCCGTCAGAGCCCACGGGACTGGCGGCAAGCTGAGGCGCGGCACAGATGCTTTGGCAGGCGGGCGGCTTAGCGTGGCGGGGGCGGCCATTCCTGATTCGACATCCAGGCAGGGGGAAGCCCCATTGCTTCCCTGGGGCCATGTGCCCTTGGCTTTGGGGATAGGTGCACACCATCCCACCAAGATCTGAAGGGAAGGAGGGGCTGTACCCCAAGACTGGAGAATTGGGCTGCTGTTCCCCAGTTCAAGGAGGAGAGGTGCTAGGCCGGCAAAGACCACGGGGCCTGGGGCTCCGCAGCTTCTTGAGTCACAAGCCCAGAGCCGCTGTGAGGAGGCTGCGTTCCTCCATGAGCTCAGGCTCGTACCCCTCATGTCCCCCAAATCCTGCGGCCCGGTTGCTGCTGCTGTTGCCACGTTGGTGCATCCACACGCCGCACACCCCGACCTCCCTCGTCGAGCTTGTGTCCAGGGCGCCCTCCTGTCCACAGAAGTCCAGCATCCTCACGCGGGCGGGTGAGCAGCGCAGACGCAGCCAGTCCATGAAGTCCTACCCGTCGAGCGAGCTGCGGAACATGTGTGACGAGCACGTCGCCTCCGAGGAGCCAGCCGAGAAGGAGGACCTGCTGCAGCAGATGCTGGAGCGCAGGTGAGAGCCAGTCCACGGGGCTGCGGAAGGGCCCGCCCCGGGCTCCACGGCAGGGAGCCCCGAGTTCCTTGGGCGCCTGGGGCGGGGCGGCATGGACGTGGTGCTGCTGCAGGAGTGCTAGGCAGCGTGTGGTTTTTGTGTGCCAGATACACTCCCTACCCCAACCTGTACCCCGACCAGTCCCCGAGTGAAGACTGGACCATGGAGGAGCGCTTCCGCCCGCTCACCTTCCACGGCCTGATCCTGCGCTCGCAGCTCGTCACGCTGCTCGTCCGGGGCGTCTGCTACTCTGAGAGTCAGTCGGTGAGTCGTCCGCTCGGGTCTCGTGCTTTGGGAAGGCGCAGGTGGCAGGACACAGCCCCGTCCTTTGGGTCCTTGGGAGGCTGAGGGTCCCCTCTGCAGTCGGCAGCGTCTTACCAGGCGATGCCGGGCAGCGTGTGAGGCTCCCTCCAGCCCTTGTCCACTCGGCCTCGAGTTCTGCCGGCCTGCAGCTGCTCAATAGTTCTACATTTTCATTTCTGATATAAGCCTTAACCTGTGTCGTCAGCAGAAACGCTGCTCCTCCCACCAACTCCTCTGTGGTTTTCTTTTTCCCTCATTTGGTTCTTGGGCAGTCAGGGTGGTGGCTTGTTCAGACTTGTCCCCTTGGCCACCCGAGACGCACTTGCCCTCAGATGCTTCAACCCCTCAGACGGAGCTGGACAAGCAGCCAGAGACCCGATTTCCACGCCGACTCCCGGCTGCAGTCTGGCCGTGGGAGGCCGGCTGGGGTCACTCATGACTGGCCTGGCAGTGGGCAGCTAACGAGGGGGTGGTCCAGGGTTCGGAGATATGACCAGGGAGGGCCAGCCTGGCAGAGGTGGGGCAGAAGGTGCTGTGCAGTTGAGGAGGTCGGAGGAGTGAAGCAGAGGGTCACGGAGGACTCGCCTGCCTGCTGGAGCCCACCAGAGCCTGCCGATAAAGCGCTGGGGACCCTTGCTGCTTGGCAGGCAGTGGGCTAGAGAGCTGTGTGCAGAGTGGAATTAGGGGCGAGGGTCACAGCAGCACAGGGACACTGAGAGCAGTGGGGCAGCCAGGACGCAGGGTGACCGTGAGAGGCCTGAGCGCTGAGCCCAGAGGGGTGCGGCCAGGCTGTCGGGGCCCTTCCCTGGGACAGCCGTAGCCGTTGTCATGCACTGGGTGGCTTCAAGCCGCAGGGATTTTTCCTTTCCTGGTTCTCGAGGTCAGCGTGAATTTCCAGGGCCTCAGGCCTCTGGGGGCTCCCAGGGAGGTGCCTTCCTGCCTCTTCCTGGCTCGTGCTGGTGGCTGCAGTCCTTCCTCCACGGTGGAGGCTTTGCTCCAGTCTGCCCCCGTCGGCCTCCCTGGACTTCCTCTCCTCTTTCTGGAAGGACACCAGTCATTGGCTGTAGGGCTCACCCTGATCCAACATGACCGCATCCCGACTCTATCCCAAGACCCGATATCTAATAAGACACGCGCAGGTGCCAGGCTTGTGGACTTGGACTTCTCTTCCGGGGGATGCAAGGGAGTCCACCTCGCTGCTATGAATTTTTTCTTTCTTGCTTAAACTTCAGAGTAACCCATGTTCATTTAACAGATGAAGAAAGGGAAATTCAGAGAGGTTGTCCGAGGTGACTTGGCTGGGAATTGGCCGAGAACTGCCTGGGATGAGGCGTTCTCGCCCTAAAGCCCTGCCGTCCGGCCCCTGCTCCAGGCCGCCACCAGGCTGTGGGAGGGGGGTCTAGATGTGGCCTCCCGCTGCCGTGCTTGGTGCAAGGCCAGTGTCTTGGTTGGAAATGCAGAGCGCCAGCCAGCCTCGCCTGTCCTACGCCGAGATGGCCGAGGATTACCCTCGCTACCCTGACATCCACGACCTGGACCTGACCCTGCTGAACCCCAGGATGATCGTGGTGAGAAGGGCTGCGCCTTTGGGACAGTCTGCCAGAAAAAAGGCCAGAGTCCTCCCTGCGTGGACGGCTGTCCCCTCGTCCTGTTTGGACACACCTGCTGTAGGTGACCTGTGGTTTCTTTTCCTCTGCAGGATGTCACCCCATATATGAACCCTTCGCCCTTCACTGTCTCACCCAACACCCACGTCTCCCAAGTTTTCAACCTGTTCAGAACCATGGGCCTGCGGCACTTGCCGGTGGTGAACGCAGTGGGCGAGGTGAGTCTGGGCCTTGGCAGGTGGAGGGGCTGCCTGCGGATGGGCTGGCCTGCATTTGTCCACCCGCCCACCTTCTAGAAAGGATTCTCTCCCCACAGTGCTGTTTATAAGCCAGGGCTTCTCACCCAAGAGGAAACATCAGAATCCCACGGGGATCTTTCTCTGACTAAGTACACCCTCAAAGTTCTCCCACCAGGAGTGAGGAGGAAAAGTGGGGTGTGGCCCCCTCCCCCATAGCTCAGCAAACCTCTCCCCTTTGCCTCCTGCGGTTTCTTCTAGGCCAGCTCCACTTGGGCCAGCAGAGGGCGCCCGTGTCACACCGACCTTTCTCGCCACCATGTAGGGCCCTCTCCTGAAATGGTTCCAGAACAGGGGCCTGTGCTGCCTGTCTCATGTCTTCCCAACCGCCCTCACCCTGCCCCCACTCTGACCCCATCGTGGGAATTTGTGTCAGTAAATGAGAGAATTTCTAGCAAAATACTTGGAGAGTTTGAAAAGATACAATACCTGGTCATTTGTGCTGGGGGCATTTCCATTTTTTCCTATTTCTTAGAATTCCCCTTTTTTCTTGTTACCTGAGTGTGACTATTTGACTGTAGAAAAATCAGAAAATACAAGTAAACACAAAAAGAGAAACCTACCTCTTATCTCCCCAGAGGCAGCTTATTCACATTTCAAGGTAGAGTCTGTCTTTTTCTCTGCAACTAGATATAGAGGTTTTACACAGCAAGCTTCCTGAAAACCTTATCACTGTTCGCAGTGACTTCTCCCTTACCCTACAGAGAGGGCTGCCTGTGCAGAAAGCCTCCGCTATGGCTGTTTTAATGGCCTGCGGGCTCCCCACTGCATGGCTGTCTGGTCTGCTCAGTCCTGTCGTGGATATTGATTGGGTGTCCCTGTGGACACCCGTTTAGATATGTCCAAGCCGTGCTCTAGGACTGACACCTCTTGAAGGTCACAGAGTCGTGGCCACATCGACGCTGACCTATCCCGCACGGCCAGGCCGGCGGCCAGTCCGCTCTCGCCACCCTGGGCCAGGCAAGCACTGTCCGCTCAGACTCTCGCCACCGGGTCTTGCCCTGCGGGTGACGTGGGTCTTTCTCTCCTGGTCCTAGATCGTTGGCATCATCACACGACACAACCTGACCACCGAGTTCCTGCAGGCCCGGCTGCGACAGCACTACCAGACCCTCTGAGGCTGCCTCACTGCCACACGCCAGCCCACCCACCCCTGGAGCTGCCAGGGTGGGCGGCTTGCCCTGTTCTGCCCCCACGGCTGGGGCTGTTCTGGGCACTCAAGATTTCCAGCTGCCCCCTCGCTCAGAAAGCCTGCAGTCCCTGAGCGCGCTGCTCTGAGGCCTGGGACAGCGTGGGCCCGTCATCAGTTTGGGCTTGTCTGACTCTCAGCAAGTGTCATCCCCTTTCCTGCCCCCACGTCCCTACCATCCAGTGTTGGCACAGGCCCCTCCCCTGACACGCCAGGACCAGAGGGGAAGTCAGCTCACCCCAGGAGGGTGACCCCAGAGCAGTTTTCCTACCCGCTTTGCTGCTTCCTCGGGACCCAGCTGTTGCCTTAAACCATGACGGCCGTGGCTCTGGCCCGTTCCGACACTCGGGGGCCAGTTCCAAAGTCAGTGAATGTCTCAACTTAGGAATTGGCACCCAGAAACCTGTCCAGTCTTTGAGGTTCTCACTCGACATCTCTGGCAATGGATTTTAGGGAGGTTTCTCCTGGATGTGAGCTGGCACCCTGGGCTCCCCACGTCATTTGAGTCTCCTTAAAACCACACCCTCCAGAAGCACAAAGCACCCAAGCCCCATGGCCAGCTCTAAACCACAGGCCTAGCACCGGGGCAGGTGGATGCCTGTCCTAACCTTTGACCCTGAAGCTTGCTCGCCTTCCCCCACTCAAGGCCACCCCTCGCGCTGCCCGGCTCGCCCTCTCCGTTGAATTCCTAAACCTTCTTAAGTTTGACCTCTGTCTTCCCAGGGAAGCAGCCACAGCCCAGAGGACCTTGGCTTTACCCTCTAAGTCAACTAAAAGCAGGGCACCCCTAGATAGAACTGCTTCGCTTGACTCGGGGAACGGTACGGGCATTTATGATGGAAAGGGGGCTCCTAAAAGGTACGTGATGTGGCTTGAAAAGCATGTGCCTTGGTAAAGCAGGTGGCTCATTTGAGGAAGAAGAAGAGGTGTCTGCCCTTCACAGGCATCCCCACCACCCCCTGCCCCCGCCGCTGCTGGCCAGCCCCAGCCTGTGGGCGTGCTGGCCCCTGGGGTGCTCAGAATGGGGGCTTCAGGCAGGTCTGCAGTGCTGCGGGGGCTGTGCTGGGGAGGGGAAGATGCTTCCTGCCAGCGCATGCTCTGAGGTTCTAGCATTAAACACTGGGAGTCTCCCTCTGTCTTTCAGTGACTCAGTTTCCCTCCAGGCTGCTTGGTCTCTCCCCGCCCCCAGTAGGCTCCCTTGGGCATCAGACATTTCCCTTCTTTTCTTGCCCTCTGTGTGCACTGTGGCTTGTCAGCATCTGGACACAGCCGCAGCCCTGCGGAGGGGCTTCGGGACCCAGGGGTGGTCATTCACGCCAGGTGGTTTTTATCATGGAAGGGGCCTGAGGGGTCCTGTCCCTGAGGCACCTCTTTCCTCCCCTCTGCGGGGCCTGGGGTGTCAGGGCATGCTGGGGCTTGGGGAGGGGGGCTCTGCACCCTTTCCACCTTATTATTCTTATCATCTTGATCAAAATTACTTTGAATTCTAAATGTCTCAGCATCTCGGAAGCACTTACATGCAAAATGTGTATGAAACAATAAATAGCTAGGAAAATCCCAAGGACCAAAAATGTTGCGACAGGAGCTTTGTCGCCTCTTTGCAGCACAACGCAGTGAGGGACACAGCAGTCGTGGAGCAGGTTGGCAAGGCCAGACTCTGCTTCTTGAGCAGAGAAGTTCTTGTGCCATTGGTTGAAAGCACCCAGGCTGGTAAAGCTGACCGTGCGACAGTGGTAGGAGTACGGGCCGGAGGGTGGGATAGGAATGGGGGACAAGTTTTACAAGGGACAGGGAAGGGGACATCACGACCCTCCATCAAGAGCCATTTGCGTCAGCAAAGTATTTGATGTTACCACAGGCAGAGCATCCCAAGATCACCGCGGAGACAGTCCCATAATCAGGTCAGCAGCGGCCTTGACGTCCCCGGGCTGCCGCCTGATACGGGCTCTGCTCCGTAGGAGGTCTAGGAACGCTCTGCTGTGATGTGTAGATAGCAGATAGGTCACAGTTGCCCATGAGTGGCCAGCTAGTAGCCAGCTCATGGGAACCCACACAAAAAGGCAAGCCCTGCCCCTCACTGTCCCTCCCTGTGTTTCTGTCCCTTTTCCTCCCCTGCGTCTCGCTGTGCGCATCTCCCTTGCCTCTTAGTTTTAAGGCTGCGCTCAAAACTGGGCCACGTTGTTTCTTCCTTTTATTAAGAAGGGGACCAATGGCTGAAGCATCAGAGATGCTGAATCCCCTCTTCCCGCCCTCCTGAGCTGCAGAACCAGAGGCCCATGGGGTAGCTCCCCCCAAGGACCGCAGCCTCTGGGGTAGGTTCACCAGCCGCTGACTTCAGGCCTGCGTTGGGGAACGTGGCTGGAATCCCTCCCTCCTGCACATCCTGTTGTGTTTTGGTCACCAGATCCTTGGCTTCCCTCGCCCCGGCAACAGTGGAATGCAACCGCCTCCCTCCCCTGACCCAACTGGAGGCCAGGGAGGACCCAGGCCCCAGGAAAGGACATTTCCTGTCCTCTGTTGGCCTCTGCCCTTTCCAGATCAGCCCAAAGACAGCCGTTAGAGCAAAACCACTGGCAGCTTTGCGCCTTTGATTTTCATTAGAGACTGGCATTTCCAACACCTCACCTCCAGCCTCCCCTTGCCACCTGGTGACATGCACCCCATAGATAAAACTCACAGAGGGGGCTCCGGGGCTGGCTAAGGGGGTTCCTGTGTTTCGTCTTCAGCCTGGCATTCATGGTGGTGATTGGGGGTGGGGCGCAGGGTCCTGTCCTGACTGGGCCCTTTGTGCCCTGGGGCTGATTTGCTCACGATCATGTTGAACTAAGGTTCCTGGCTTGAATGGAGCTTGCTCGACCCCCGGCATCCCCTGCACGGGAGTGCTACTCTCATGACCCTGGGGGTCTGTATGCACCCGGGGGTCTCAGTGTTGCCCCAGCGGCCCCTGTGGACTCGCTGCTCATTCACAGCAGCAGCTTCCCCCTCCTGTTTGCACTGTTTGTTTCTACAGTAATGTTAGCTAATTCCACCGTGTATATAAATTGTATTTTTTTTAATTTGTATAATTCTATTTTTATTTGAACTTTTGGAACTCGGAGGTTCTCGTAACCATAACATGTCAGAATAAAATGTCGTCACGTCTCCTCTAGCCCTTTGTCTCTGCCGCTTTAGTGCATACTGGACTTTTATTTTACTGCCTCTTTTTCTAATATGGAAAACTTGCAAAGCTTGAGGGTAGCTTTATAGCCTTGTTTCTCCTTCCACACCTCTCCCAGAGGAACACTTCCCAGGGCCACTCTCCACCTTCGTGATCGGAACCAATTCAGCCCTGTGAGTCTTAGCAAAACCCACAGAATCACACCCTCCTGTTTCTGCCTTCAAATGGACACTGGGAGACTTGTTTACTGATCTCCCTCCTCCCGCGAGCGCCGCCCATGTCGGCTGCTGCTCCCCACACCAGCTGGACAGTCATCCGTTTGTGCTCCCGGCAGTGTCGTGCTGGGAGCTGGCCCCTCAAGGTTTGTGCCACATCCAGCCAAGGAGAAATGCTACCGGTGCTGGGTCTCTGGGTGTTTAGACCTTGGGACTTGCTTCTGTTGGTGCAATTGACATTGCTTCTTGTTCACTTTCGGTTTTCCCAGCATGGAGACTTTCTTTTACTGAGCTGCTCCTAGCTGCCCTTACCCGCCATGGTGGAAGCGATCTCAGTTAATCATTCACATCGCTCCACCTGCCAAGTTCCCTCTCAGTTCCAGGGGCATCTTCTGCCCTGGTATTTGGCACCTTCCATCCATCCCATGAGAACCCACTGTCACGGGGACGCCTCAGGCATGTGCCCAGATTCCTGCTTTTCCCCTCCCTGCCACTCCTGCTTCCCAGCACCGGTGCTCAGCAGCCAGGTTTGGGCAAACGCTTCTCCTCCTGTCTAACTCTGTCCTTGTTAGTCACCCCCTGCTTCTTGGTTTCCTGCCTTCTATGTTCAAAGTGCACTTAAGGACATTTTTAGTGGAAGTGGTTAGAGTTCTTTCCCCACCTCCACTCCCTAACCATCAATTCTTTGCTCACCGCCCCCATTCTCTCTACAGGGAGTAAATTGCTACCGTATTTCCTCTTTTCCTAATTTCTGTACAAGAAAACAGTATCAGTTCGACTACGTGCTGCAGGGGGGCTACTGAAGGGTCATCAGGGACAGCCAATTGCATTCCAAGGCAGGTTGTGTCCAGATGGTAGCTACTAACAAAATGCTGCTAACAAAGATCTTAATTTGTGCTGGGCACGTTATCTCAAGGAAGGCTTCCTGGAAGAAATGGTCTTGGCAACGAGCCTGGAAAAATGAATAGAATGGTCTCAGGAGCACTGGATAAAGGGAATTCCAGGTGGAAGGAACTACATCAAGCACATGGAGAACCAAGCATGTAAGTGAAGGGGGTATTGGAGGAGTGTCATAGAAGACGATATGGTGTTGGGGGTACACAGGAGGGGGAGGGGAGTACTACTTTCTGTTGTGGATCAACTTAGTGCCTGATATTTTCTGCCTAAGACAACAGCCTTTTTAGAAACAGGTAAAAACTGTCTTCCCCAGTGGCTCCCACCTCAATAAAATCTGCAAGCCTGACTTAGGGAAAGATGGTGGCTATTTCTCAAACACGCGCCAGAACCCCAAAGGCCCATAAGCTTGCAGTTTGTCAACATAGCAAACATTACTGTCTTCACTTTGTTCAGCTTTTGAACCCAAAACATTGTACCTATTCTTCCTAAAATGAGTTCACTCAGCTCCATAGCCAACTCTCAAAACGTAGCAGAGAAAATTTAATGCTCTCATTTTATAAATGTGCCTCAAAAAATAACTAATCAGGGCCTCCCCTGGTGGCGCAGCGATTGAGCGCTGGGCTGCAAAGCTGCCCACAGCCTCTGCAGCGCTGGTTCGATCCCCGGCCGCCGGTGAGGGTCCCACATGGCGTGCAGACCTCTCCTGCTGCGCCTGCTGCTCCCCTCAGCAGTGTATTTCTTTGTCAGTCTGCCTGTTCTGTTCCCCGCTCTGGCTCTGGTGAATTCTCTCACCCTCCCGCACTTCTGACTGTACCCAGTGCTTGTATAAATAAATAAATAAATCTTTTAAAAAAAAAAAAAAAACAAAAAACAAATCCCAAGGTGTGCAAAAAAAAATCCGATATTTGTGAGTTTCCATCACTCTCACTATGGGCAAACCTAAGTAAAAATACATTCCTTTGCTGTTTCCTAGGGCCTTTTGGTATCCATGATCAGGCTGGAGTGAAGTCAGCATATTGAGAGCTGCAGCTTGAGCCCCAACTCCACTCAAAGGAAAAAAAAAAAAACAGGGAGGAAGGAATGAAAGGAGGAATGTGTCAAGCCCACAGGATGTCCAACACCCAGAGCAAGCTCAGTGTGAAGTATGGACACTGGCTGATGTGTAAGTGCAGGTTCACTCACAGTAACAAATGTTCCACTCTGCACTTGATGGATCTGGGCCAAGGGACCCCTTGGTACTTTCACAATTCTTCTAGATTTCTGAATGTTTAAAATTAAATGAAATCATCTTTCCTTTAAAAGAAATTTTTAAATGTTCCACTCTGGTGGGGATGGTCTGTGCAGGTCGGGGCTGGACAGAGCTGAATACAGGGTTTCTGCTAAATTTCACAGTGAGCTGAAAACTGCTCTAAAAAATAAAGCTTACTAATTATTTTTTAAAGGAGCTAGAAAGAAAGGGAGCATTCCTCTCTGACAAAAGGTAAAATGAAAAGTTTTAGCAGGCTGAATTCTCTTCCCTGGAAATAAAAGAAATCACGCCAATCCAGGCCATTGTCCTCTGTCCATGGTGCTGAATTTTATTCACGTTTCAAAGCGCTGTCAGTAACAGGTGAGGGTCTTCCCTAACATTTAATGCGTAGGTGGGAGAGGTGGAGAAGCCACAATTAAACCACTTTATCTACACTTAGCATAAAATGTGAAAATGTTGACCGGAGGCTGCAGCTTGGATCGGTTGCTCCTCACAACCAGGTCCTCGGGTGGTGAGATCGAAGTGAGAGACCCAGGGATGAGGGCCTGGATCACCTTTTCCTCCCTGGCCATTATCTTCGGTACTGCAAACAGAACACAGACATGTTTGGCTTGATGACTGGCTGTACTGGAAAATTCAGCTTCCTAGGACTCCCCATCAGTCTCCACACCAGCCTGACGACCCCCCACCCCTCCAGGTTTCATGAGATGGTGCAGGAGTTACTCATTAGAAGCCAATAAGGTTGGCCCCGGTAGGTTGCATCTAATCCGTTGGGATCTCTGAATTCTGGGGAGTAATGTGGACTACCCACCACCAGTACAAAGGGGACTTGGCCCCATGATCCTTTAATTTTCCAGTGGTAGTAACTTTCATTTCGATTAGAACATTCTAGTAGCTGAGGACAGTATCATTGTCCTGAGACTCACAGTCACCCACCTAGTTGGGGCAGAAACTTCAAAGGGAATCAACTTCGGCCTGAGTCCTTGGTAGTATTTTTTGACACCTCATGTCAAAAAATTTTTTGACACCCCATCCCATTTCCACACCCAGTTCTTCTTACCCGGAAGCTGTTGCAGCCCAGTCCACTCTGGGTGCCAATCCTGTCCATCCTGCCCCCAAAGCAACTGGACCTCCGCAAGCTCCGAGGGGCAGCGAGCAGGGCCCTGAGCTTGCTCTTCAGGAGGGCAGATCTATCGGAGGAGTCCCAGGGGCCCTGCCCCAGGACACCCCCATCTCTCTGGCCTGGGCTGACCTCCCCAGTCCAGGAAGGCACCTCAGGGAGGGGGCTGAGAGCTGCCCCAGCTTCTTCATTCTGCTCCCTTAGTGCTTGTGGGGGCACAACCTCCTCTTCTAAAGGCATCTTGTCCTCCAGATGGTCCAGCAAATTCTTTACAAAGGAAAAACACAGAGAGGGAGTGGCTCAGTGACTGGGTGCAGTCCCAGAGACCCCGGTCCCAGACTGCAGCCCCTCTCCTTCAGGTCCTACCTTGAAATCCATCAGATCTGCGTTGGACACAGGGCCGTACACAGGGTTGGCTCCGCTTTGCCCTGAGAGCTGGACCACCACAAAGAGGAGGAAGCTCGCTGTGATGGTGGAGAAGCGCATTCTGGCGTCGGTCAAGGAGCAGGCCCCTCTGGTTTCCCTCTCTTGGATTTTGTCCGTCTCTGTCTCCCAGCTGCCCTGCGCCTCCTCTTTTTATAGCCCCCCAGCTCTCCAGGAGCGCAAAACGGATGAAACCCTCCCCATTCTGTCACTTGCAGTGATAAAGCAGCTGAGTGAGGAGCGAGCAGATGATGCCCTTTTAAAGTTATCAGTCCTGCGGAGCTGGTCACAGCCCCTTCGCCTGCAGCAGCCGTGGCAACCCCCGGTCCTCAGCTGCAAGAGCCACATTCTTGTTGATTTGCCTCAAGAGGCTCCCACTTCAAAGGTGTGAGGAGAGCAAAAAAGAGTCCTTGGTTATCTCACAGCGATGCCTCAGGCTCCTTTCTCCTCAGCGACTGGACCAAGGCAGGGAAGCCGTGGGTGACGTTTTGGCTGGTGCCCAGCTCCCCCGGTTGGATCGCAGCTCAGCTGTCGGGGGCTCCAAATAAGGGCGGGACAGGAGGAAATGACAGGCCGCCAGCAGCTCAGGACAAATTAGTCCAGATGCTGGAGCTGACCTCACACCTGACTCATCCTCCGGCGGGGCTGCCTGACACAGACTCACAGTCATCAGGTGAAGAGGGAGTTATTTTTTCAGGGTATTAAATCAGCTGGGAACCAAATGTGATGAATGTCCCAAGAATTCAGTAATGTCCCTTCTTCCTCCCGGGAAAGCTGCCCTGACGAGCTGGCTGATGGGGGGGATGGGAAGCGAATGAGGCGTGCAATTTCCCTGAACGCCTTCGTGACTTATTTCTGGGCCAGGCAAGTAATGAGCCTCTGAGGCCCCAGTTTTCCTGCCCATCCACCAAGGAGAAACAAGAGGTGGCAAAGCTTTGTACCTGCAGCGAGTGGCCTATGTCCCCTCAGCACCGCCTTCGGCGTCAGGTGCTACCCAGCACCAGGTGCACGGGGGAACAGGACTTTTGTGGGGCTGAGGCAAGCGCACGGGTGCCCAGAACATCATCGGGGCTTTATCTTCCCCGTCTGTAAAATGAGGGAAAATATAAAACCTGCTCGCCTGCCTCTCTAGGCGGCTCAAAGGAGCCTGTAACCGTAGGGAACCATTTTGAAGTGTGACGTGCTGTAGAACTGCAAGTGGGAATAGCAGGGAGGAAACTGTCAAGGGAAGGGCTCCCTCGGCGCCCCCAACCCCGGCAGCCGTCCACCACAGAAGCCCAGAGAATGTGTTTTGGGCAACCACCTCCGGCCAGGCCAGACCCCTGCCTGGCTGTGCTCACTCGGCTGATCAGGTGGAGAGCCGTTCTGTGCCAAGACGGAGGGCGTCAGGGCGGACGTGGTCACGAGGTGAGAGGCTCCAGGGGGCTACTCTAAGAGCCCTCTTCAGTGACTTAGCTGGGTCGGCCACACTCTGCTGAAATCAGAAATGGGTGCGGGTCCGAGCAGGAGCTTGAAGGCAGAATCATCAGATCCTGCTCCTCTCGAGAATGTGCTCACAGCTTAATTACTCGGCTGGCAGGGTTATTATTAGCAAAGATGATTCAGTGAGCACCGCATGGGGGGCGCTCCTTGCTGCCCGCATCACACGTCACACAGCCTGCCTCCTGGAGATGCCCTTTGAGACCGACCTTTGAAGCGGGTGCAGGCTTCGGAAGGGCACGTCGCAGGTGGCCCGTGAGCCCCAGGGCAGCGCCTCTGTCCCGAGCCACTTCTGCAGCCTGCGGGTGGCCCCAGGAGAGCGGAGGTCCCATCCAAGTTTGCAGAAACACAAGTTCAGAGTGCACCACCGCTTTTTATTCATCACTTTTCTCTTCCAGAGATAAACCAGAGTTGGCGGGGGTGGGGGGGGGGCTGTGGTGTCATTTGTTGAGTTTCTGCTCTTCACTTCGGCTTTTTTTTTTTTTTCTTTTTGCAGAAGGGAAGTGGCAGGAGGAGAATATTTGGATGTGCTGCCCTGAGGACTTTGGGCAGAACCACCGCCACCTCCTGCCCTCAGGGGACCCAGTGAATGCAGCCGAACCCCAAATGTACCAATTGCTCTGACCCATTAAAGTTTTGGATGGGAATCTGGAATGGAGAAATGCTTGATGACAAATTTCTCTTCATTCTATATCCCTGTTCAACTTTAGGGGTACACGTGGAGCAGTTAATATTTAATGGGGTGTTTAGAAAAAAGCCTGGGGCCTCCCTGGTGGCGCAAGGGGTTGAGCCCAGCACTGTGAAGCTGTCCACAGCCTCTGCAGCACGAGTTCGATCCCCAGCCAGGGAGCTGCCCACATGGCGCAGCAGACCTCTCCTGTCTCCCCGCTGCTCCCCTCAGCAGTGGATTTCAGTGGTTCTGCCTGTTCTGCTCCCCACTCTGTCTCTGGTGAATCCTCTCACCCCCCACACCTCTGGCCCACAGCCCACCTCCCATATGCATAAATAATAAATCTTTAAAAAATATAGTGAAAGCAGCCTGTAGGAGTGAGAGAGAAGAAAAGCAAAAGGCACAGAAAACCAAAGCCACCGCCCACCCCCTCCTGTCCCACTAGTTGAAAAATCAAAAGCCTTTATTTCCTTATCACGGGGAAGACGTTGTCTTAGTCACAGGACGGCACGACTCCTGCCAGTGTGTGGGAGAAGCCAGACTCTGGGTCCTTCCATTTGCCCATCCGGACTTTGTCATCAGGCCCCTCCCCGGGAGGCCGTGGCCGCCCTGGGAGCCGGGAGGGTCCAGTGACGTCACGCATGCCCAGAACAGGAACCACAAACCCAGGCAATTATCATGCAACTCTGTCAGCTCCCAAGTTCCTAAGGCAGAATTGGGGGACACGTTGGCATATTTAGGGATGGTGGTTTCTGACTTTGAAAATGATGTTCTTTTCCTTTGACAATACGGGGTCACTGGGACTGGAAGTTGGGAGGCAGCCTCCCTAGAAAGCAAAGCCCCAGGCCAGCATTTGCTTATTGAAGCTTTTCGGGCGTTCCAGTTCAAGGGAAGCAAGAGCAAAGGAAAGAAGGGACACCCAGTAGTGTATCCGTAAACTGCTGCTGCCTAACAAGTCACCCCAGACCTCAGCAACTGAACACCGCTCTGCTGCGGAGGGAACGCTTGGTCAGGAGTCTGGCTCCGACGAGCCGAGTGCCTCTGCCTCTGCCTCAGGCCTGGTGCTGCAGGCTGTGCCGTCTCGAGGCGCGGCCTGGCGATTGGCTTTGCAGCCCCCTCCTGTTCTGTGGCCAGGACTCAGGTCCTCGCTCATGCTGCTTAGAGATGTCAGCTCCTTGCCATGCGGCCCTCTGCAGAGACTTAGACGTGAGTCCAGTCTAGACAACGACTTAGGAAGAGAGGCTGAGCGAGGGCTTGCCTGACACTGCCTCGCGGCCACCTGATCTCGGAGGCGACCTCCCGCCATTTGTTAGACGTGACTCGCTCTGTCCAGTCCACACTCAGAAGGAAAGTGGACAAGACCATGGACCCCAGGAGATGCGCGACCTGCGGGCTGTTTCTGAGGCTCCCAGCACTGGTAGGAAAGAGGACGAGCAAACCTCAGGTGGCATGTTCCAAGCGGCCACAGCCTCGCCAACCCCCCGGGATGTGCTGGCCCCGGCAGGCATCTCCAGAGGCTGCGTGGAGCCGGCACCCCGGAACAGCCTGTGAGGAGGGACGGAGGAGAGCAGCTTTGGGGGCCCGTGGCTGCTGTGCGCCACAAACGGGGGCTGACAACAAAGAAGTGTGTTGCCTCGCAGTTCTGGAGGCCAGAAGCCTGAGGCGAGGTGTTGGGGGGCCGTGCTCTCTCTGAAACTATTAGGGAGCATCCCTCCTCACCTAGTCCAGCTCCCGGCAACCCTTGCCTGGCTTACAGCCGGGCCCCCGCACCCCCCGCCTCTGTTGGCACTCCAAACCGTCTCCGCTGCCTTCCCTCTCGGTCTGTCTTTCTCTTACAAGGACGCCAGTCGTGTGGGTCCAGAGAGCATCCCACACCGCCATGACCTTGTCTTCACTCACAACGTCCAGACGACAACGCTGCTTCCAGGTAAGGCCTGAGGCTCTGGGCCTTTAGAGCTTCGACAGATCTCCGTGGTGAGGGCCGGGGCGGAGGGAGAATTTAATTCACACCATAGTGAGCCCTTAATTCACAGTTTCTTTCCATCTCCATCTCTCACTGGTCAAAGTGCCCCCCCCCGCATCCGACCCCCACCCAGGGATGGGAGCTCCCTTACACGTATTTTTTTTTTAATAGAGGCATGTTTTATTTATTTATTTGTTTGTTTGTTTGTTTATACATGCACTGGGTACAGTCAGAAGCGCGGGAGGGTGAGAGAATTCACCAGAGCCAGAGCGGGGAGCAGAGCAGGCAGAAGGACCAGAGTACACTGCTGAGGGGAGCAGCGGGAGGCAGGAGAGGTCTGCGCGCCATGTGGGACCCTCCTCCGGTGGCCGGGGAGCAGCCGGGGATCGAACCGGTGCCGCAGAGGCCGCGGGCAGCTTCGCAACCCAGCGCTCAACCGCTGCGCCACCGGGGAGGCCCTACACATATTTTTTAAAGGTTCATTTATGCATGCAAGAGCTGGGGTGTAGGCCAGAGGTGCGGGAGGTGAAGGATTCCCCAGAGACAGAGTGGGGAGCATAACAGCTGGATCTAATGAGACATGTTGCTGAGGGGAGCAGCAGGGAGACAGGAGAGGTTCTGCTCCCTGGTCGGGGATCGAACTCGTGTTGCAGTGGCTGGCGATAGCTTGATAGCGCGAGACTTAACCCCGGCGCCCCCAGGGAGGCCCAAAAGGAAGTCATCTTGTGCCCCTCTGGGTTCTTCCAGGTTGGCAAATAACCAAGCCAACATCAGACAGACGGACAAGAGAAAGAGGCAGAGCAGTGTGGTGACAGCAAGTGTTCTAATGTCCGTGAGACCAGCCACGGCCGAGTAACTCACCTTCATGGCTTCAGACACCGCCCCCATAGCCCAGCTGAGACAGAGGGGCTTTGCGCTGGGGAGGAAGGGGCGGTGGGTGCGGGAGGTGACCAGGGAAAGGCACAGTAGACAAAAGGATGCAGATTTAAGCTCTGCCTTCTGCACGGAACAGAGATGAGATGGGGACTTCCTGGGAGAGGTCCTTACCCAGAGGAATTGACAAATCTGTTGCACGAAACCGCCCCGCCCAGCCTGCCCAGGCCCTCCCGAGTCATCGACCTTTAACCAGACACATATTTGGGTGGCAGATTTTTCCCCCTATAATACATAGAGCCTCCCTATCTGAACCCCATTTATGGAGGAACTGGACTCACCTGAACAAATTCTGAGGTGCTACTGGGTTTGAGTTTTAGGGGCTCAGGGAGGGGGTCTGCTCACTGAACAGAGGGGATAGGTTGCCGATAGGCAGCAGCCCCCAGTGTTAAACAAGGGGTGCCACTTGGGGCAGGACCTCCAACCCCCTGCAAGCTGAATTCAGTCACTGGGGAGGGCCTGGGTGGGGCAGGGTTGAGGAGCCTGGGTGCCGGGTCCAGGCTGCAGGGGCTGGAATCCTGACTCTGCCAATTGCTCACTGCGTGCCCCTGAGCTTGTGCCTCAGTTTCCCCATCTAAAATGGGAGACAGTAAGAGCCCTTACTTTGTAACACAGGCATCTCTATAAAAGGGGGAGTTTCCATGTTCCCTGCCCTACCTGGCGAGGGGCAGCGCCAGAGCAGCCACATGGGAGGCAGGTGGGCTGAGAACACCTGGAGAGGGCCCCGCCCGGGAGAGACACAGGCAGACAGCCCAGGAGACACGCAGAGGCTCAGGGAGAGAGACACTCAGGGGGAGACACTTGGGGAAGGACCTGCTTGCTCCTCATCTTTGCACTTGCCCCAGAGACTTGCGGGCCAGGGAGAACACATGGAGGGGAGACATGGAGAGACACTTGGGAGAGACGTGGGTGAAACTGCCACTGGCAGCTGTGACCTTGATGTGTCCTTTGACTTTGCTCCTTTTGTCACAGACCCACTGGCCCCTTCTGCCCCTTTCCTGCGGGTGCCCGCCAGAAGGTGCCCTGGACGAGGGCAGCATTGCCTCAGTGGCCCTGCTTTGGGCCAACCCTGTCTGCTGGGCATTTCCCACGAGGGGATGGGTAACTCTGGGAGTTGCACTTCATGGAAACGATCACCCTTTCTTCCCTCCTCGCCCTGGGCACACCCACTGCAGCGAAGATGTTTCCCGCTGGGGGTCTGCTCATCCTCCGGGGCTATGGGCTGGGGTCTGAGCCAGGTGGGTGAGTTGCTCGGCCATGCTTGGGCTCACCACGGATGGAAGAGGAGATGAGTTGTCACCACACGTCTCTGCTTCTTCTCTTCTCCGTCTGTCTGCACAGGGAGGGCCAGACTCCATGCGCGTGTGGAAGTCTGGGGGTCCGGGTGCCCCTGGGGCTACCCACTCACAGATTCGTGGAGGTGTTGCAAGAATCTAAGAGTTGGGGAGACTGTGCCTGGGACACGGGACGCCTTCATGAGCACTAAAGGTTCTAGCCACTCAGGCCCCCCCCCCCTGCGCACACATCGGGGAGGGGGATGCCCTTTTATTGGAAGATAAGTGGCTCCTGAAACCTCCTTTTTACACCTAAATGGGCCCCGTGCGGTATCCATAGGCCCTGATGCCCGCGGGGTTAGGGCCAGATTGCAAAGACCTGCTACTTTCGGTTCCCTAAGGAAGCACCTGGGGTGACACTGTTGTGGCACAGGAGCCGGGTCACGCACACCGCAGCCTCGGGAACGCGCCCCATCTGCCTGCAGGCAGGTAGGTTGCTTCACTGTTTTCCTGTCCCTAAAATGGGGATGAAAATAGCTCTGCCCCACGCTGAGCTAAGCCTGTCCAAGGCCTTCTGGGCCAAGCAAATACATGAGCTGAGCCCCGGGGAACTGAAAAGCAGAGAGGGTTCAGGGCCTGGGGCATCTGGGGTGCAGGATGCTGGGGCACCAGGATGAGTGAAGGTCTCCCCAGCCCCCAGGAGAGGCGGGTGGCTAGGAGGAGCCCTGCTGATTAGGGCAACACGGGCAGACTCCCCGGTCCTCCCCTCTCCAAGTGTGGGATCCGGGCAGAGAGAAGTCATGGTGGGAGGGCCCAGTGTCAGTGAGGGGCGCCCTGAAACGCTGCGCCTCTTGTTCCATTTCTGACCTTGGGGTCTTAGGACATGAGAATGTTTGAAAACTCAGGGTCACCAAGTCTCCCTTCCAGGATGTGTCAGGATTGAGGGTTTGAAGGTGGGGTTGGGGGCAGGATGGAGGACTCACTCCACTCAGGGATGCAAATGAGCCAGTGTGTTCCTGACACGCACCACACACACACACACACACACACACACACACACACACACACTCACACAGACGCACCCATCGCTAGATTTCAGCTGAGACCTTCAGGAAACAGCACTCAGCCACGAGAGCGCCTCTAATGGCCTCAGGGAAAGCAGGGTCACACCTGGACCATCTCCTCGAGTTTCTCCACAGCTGCCAAGAGCAGAATCTGTGAAGAGGCTCCGGTGCCTGAAGTAGTTATAAGCATTTCAGAGCCCGAAAATACCTGAAAGAAAACAAAGCCAAGCCCCACTCTGAGGCCACGGTCACAGCCCAATAAGACATTTAGTTTCCATTGGGACCTTGGAGAAAACACAGGCTTTTGGTGTTTACGTTTTAGAAATTGTTTTTAATGCACAGAGTGAACTCGATCAGAAAGAAAAACCATGTATAATGGTGGCCTTTATTTTGCCGTGAAAATGTGTGCTAGAAGGTGAGAACCATCTTCTCTAATATAATCAAATAAATAAATGAATAAAAATAATAGGAGTGCCTTCAAAGGGGATCAGGAGGTGGATGGGGAAGCAGATGCAGATGTCTGTGATCCTGGAACAGGGGGGTCCCCAGGAAAGGGGGAGGGTCCAGGTTCCCTGCCCCACCCAAGGGAGGGTGGAGCTGAGCAGAGAGAGAAGCTGCAGAGGAGACTGAGGAGGAAGGAGCAGGATGGAGCCAGAAGGGGCCTGGAGGAGGCGCACGGAGCCGAGAGACACGTGAAGACACGGCGCTTGCCTTTCGGTCGTGGACTGGGTGACACAGATGTGGGGGAGACGGTGGGGAGGGGACCATGGGGTTTTTGTCTGGATGTTGATTTTGCTCTTTTCCTCCCAGACTTGTCTGGTTGTTTCTGGTCCGTTTCTGCGGGTCCCCGCTGGGGGGGCTTTAGACTGTGGCAGGCTTTGGGGCCTTGCTCTGGGTCAATCCTGCTTGGGTGGACTTTGACCCACGAGGGGCCGGGTCACTTTGGGTGTTGATTTAGAAACGCGACTCTTTGCCTTTCCTGTGTGGTTTCCTAGTTGTGTTAAAGTTCCTTCCCATTAAAGTCTCATGTTTTGTGTTGATGCGGCAGAACCCATTTAGAGTAGGCAGGTTTGTGGGGTCTGGGGTGCCCCTCGCCCTGCCCTGTACCTATAGCACTTTCTCTTTCTTTCTTTTAAAGATTTATTTATTTATAAAAGAACCGGGGTACAGGCCAGATGCGCGGGAGGGTTGAGGATTCACCAGAGACAGAACAGGGAGCACAACAAGCAGATGGACTGAAATCCACTGCTGAGGGGAGCAGCGGGGAGACAGGAGAGGTCTGCCACACCACGTGGGACTTTCGCCGGCTGGCTGGGATGGAACCCGCACTGCAGAGGTTGCGGACAGCTTTACAGCGTTGTGTTCAACTGCCGGTGCCGCCAGGGAGGCCCTCAGACTTTCTCTTAAGGCTTCCCCAGACCTGTGGGGTAGAAGGGGAGAGGACAGGTTAGCGAGGTAGGTGGACAGGCAGGTCAGCACTTCCCCTCACCAGGTGATTTCCCTCCCACCTGCCGCCCCCCACCCATCCTCCAGCTGATGTGAATGTTCAGGCCTTTGGAATAATCTGCTCAGGCCTCAGTCTCCTCATCTCTCAGCTGGGGGTGATGTCGCCCTGGTAACCCTGTCTGTGCCTTTGCAGCTACAGACAGTTTAGGGGCCACCAGGAGGAAAATTGTGGAGGACTCTTTCTGCCCCCAGGAGTGACTAGATTCCACCCTAAGATGCTTGTGCCTCTTTGGATGAGAGGCAGGAGGTGGAGAGCAGCTGGCGGGGACTCACGAGCATGATGTGAATGGCATTTGCGTTTCATCTTTCCAGAAAGTCACCCCTTTCATCTGAGGATGTCAGCAAGAGGGAGTGACATCCAGGAGTCCTTTCCTCAAAGAGTGGGGTCCCCAGAGGCCACACGCCCAGACGTGATTCTGACAGTGGTACCCAGGGGAGTGTGGGGGTGTGCCCAGGAGCAGGGTGGGGACTCACTTTTGCAACCCAGCCCGAAGCAGCTGTCTGTCTTGTGGTTGGGCACCTACCGCATGGCCTGGAGGACTTCAATTGCTGCTGGCTCTCCAGCCTTCCCCTCTAGGGCAGGGCCGTTGACCTCCTGGAGCTGGTCTGGGGTCATCAGCTCCTCCTGCAGCCCTGAGACTGAGTTGTGGGGATTGGCCAGCAGTTCCTGTCACAGGTGGGGGAGCCCGAGCCTCAGGACCATGTGCAGGCACCCCACCACCCTTGAGGTGCGCAAAAGAAGTGACTGTCTTGGGTATGGAGACCTAGTACCCGATCTCACCACTACCTGATTCCCTATCACCAGTTCTCAAGGGAGGGAGGGCACATCTTGGGAATTCAGGTGGAGCTGGTTAATCACGGCTACCTGCTGGCACCTCCCAGGTACCTAGCCCCACAGCACTCACCAATTCCCCACTCGGTCCGGAGTTCCCATTAGGGCTGCCCACCGGGGTAGCACAGCCTCCTACCAGGGACAGGTTCAAAAACAGGAGGACTAGGAGTGTCCGGGGCAGCACCATCTGGGGTCTGGGCAGTGGGAGGGCCAGGCAGAGGTTGCTGCTGCTGCTCTGCAGGTTCACATCTCAGCACAGCCCGTGGGCGCTCTCCTGAATCTCTGGGCACTTGGTCCTTTTATCCCGGATCTGGGAGGCAGCCTGCCCTGTCCTCCTGGGTTATCTCTGATGTATCTGCCTATTCCGACCCCCCGCTGAACTCAGGGCTGGGGAATGCACCCTCCTGGTCTGGGACCAGTGCTTGCCTGGGGTGGAGGCTGGGGAGAGCAGGCCTTGTATAGAAATGCGCCAGGGCTGTGGCTGGAGCTTGTGGGAGACACCTGTGGGTCCCTCACCTCCTGCTTCCTCCTTTCCCACAATTTTGGGCCTGAGTGTGGTGCTCTCCCCTTGCTGCCCCACCCCCAGCCATTCCTGGAGAGGGCAGGCAGAGCTCCTGCATTGGAGGCCCTATGGAAGTGTAGGTGCGGGGTGCACTGGGTGACTCAGAACAACCCCAGCCAGCAGGCAACCACCAGCAGTGAGTCTGCCCCTGTCCTTCCCCAGCTCCCCACTCTGCTCTGGACCAGCCCAGGGTCTCCAGGGGTCCTGACCGCTGTCCGTGGTTCTGATCGCTCAGAGCAAATTCAGAGCAAGGGGTCTGGCGCCCCTCAACTCGGGTCTATCCAGAAGACAAGCGTGGGTAGGGGCCAAAGACCTCTGAGACCCCTCCCCGGCCTCTCACCACCGTCCACAGTAAGTTGCCAACTCTCCAATGTCGCCTGATTCAAAGTCTGGCCATGACAAGGAACTCTGGAATGCTGACCCTTCTTCCATCCCTTAAAGGGTCGAACTGATGTGCCTGGAATTCTGAGAGGCAAAGCCCAGCGAGCAAGTCCTCCGGGAATGCCTTCCATCCGTCTCCTCCAGCTGCCAACACCTCCTCTCCCCACCAGCCACGTAGGACGGGAACAGCAAGGGTGATGGGAAAGATGACGATGTGGCGGGTGGGATGCGAGACATGTGAAGGGTGCCTTCCACAAGCCCTCACTCACGTGACCGTCCAAGATCTATTTCTTATTAGCACATAGTCTAGAATTCCCATCTATGGTTATAAATGAGGGTCCAAAGAAAAGTAACCCTGGGAAGAGACAGAATTGATTAACACCCCCCAAATATGTGCAATATCACTCCCCCATGATGTGCAACATCACCCCCCCATGATGTGCAATATCCACCCCCCTTCCTTGACCTGTCATTAGCAGGCAGCAGGACCTGGCATTAACAGGCAGCCGGGAACAGGGTTGTCCAGAAGGGACATGTGTTACGACCAAGAAGGGGCAGCAGAGGCAGAAGCTATCACCTCTAAGCAAATCTTACTTATAAAATGGCACTTGCCATGCACTGAGGGAGGAAAATGCTATTATTGTTCCTCATTTTTTGGATGAGGAAACTGAGTTCAGAAGAAGCAATCTAGTTTTTTAAGCTCACACAATGACAAATGATGAGGCCTGGATTCCAGTTCCAGGCCTGGTTGTCTGTCCTGAGAGTAGGGGACAGCTAGGGGGAGGGAGAGGAGGCGCAGGGAGCCCTGGCAGGCATCAGCAAGGGTCTCTGCCCCTCCTGATCCCCCAAGAAGCTCTGAGCAAGTCAGTTCCTTGCTCTGGAATCCTGTTTTTGCTTCTATAGAATGAAGGCCGTAGCCCCGAATTGCTTCCAGGCACAAAAGCCTGTTGCAGTCACTGTCCTCAGTCACAGTTAAGCCAGCTTGCCAGCTCCCAGCCCCTGGGACCATCTCTGTCTTCTGTGACCCTTAGACTTTCTCCAGGAACCATCTGTAGAGGGGCTGTGAGATCCACCCCTAGTGTGGGGTGTGTGTGTGATGTGTGTGTGATGTGTGTGTGTGTGTGTGTGTGTGTGTCTTGGGGGTGATTTGGAAAGCAGCCTGACTGTGGAGATCTTTTCTGCCCTTGAAATACATCTCCAGACTGGTAGTGAAGAGAGAGAGGGAGATTGAAAGGTCTGAGCTTGCAGCCTGAAAGAAAATAGTTATTAACCCTTCTCACCCTGTGTCCAGACTCACCCACAAGATCTGTGTATCTGCATGTGGTGGAGAGATTGTGTGAAAATCTCTCTCTCTCTCTCTCTCTCTCTCTCTCTCTCTCTCTCTCTCTCTCTCTCTCTCTGCTTCCTTCTTCCAATTTTCATAACCTCATAAGGAAAAGGTTATTTTGAAAGGGTCGCCTGATCCCGCCACTCCCAGAAAGGACTGTCTGCACAGTGCTGTTCCCATAGCTGACATTCTGGTGACGCCGCTGGGACGCCTGGATCCAGCAATACCTGAACTTAATATTCTTTGGACTTTTCCGTGATGGGAGCCAATAAATCTTCCCCCCAACTATTTTATTTTTTGGCCTGACCAGTTTAAGTGAGATTCCTTTCACTCTCATCCCAAAGATTCTTAACTGGCAACATGCCCAGAAGAAACTACCATTCCATAGAAATGTGCGAACAAGATCTCCCAGCCCTCAGTAACAGCTCAAGGTCTGAAAGCGTGTAGAAGGAGGATCTTAGGAATGATGGAAGACCCTTAGAGACACATAGGGTGTGAGTTTCCCCTGGGTTTGTTTAGCTTGTTTTAGCAGCAGAATCACTTCCAAGGCACAGAAGCCCTCTGACCCCCACCCCTCCCTGCTGCACCTCTCTTCCGTGCCCCACCTCCCCGGGGCCTCTCAGCCCTCATCCTGGGAAACCCCACCTCTGATCCCTCACCCTCTTTCACAGATGGGAAAACAGAGGCACAGAAAGGTAAATGTTCCCGCCCAGGATCACAGCAGTAAGCAGCATCTCCATGGATTGAACAGTGAGCTGAGCACAGGCCAGTGTCTGTTGGCCAGGGCTGCTGCAGGGACAGTGTGGGCAGACAGAGGTCACCTCACATCAGGGACACTCATGCAAGGTGTGCTGGATGCTCCCAGGGGCCAGTGACCTCATTTATTTTTTTTCTAAGATTTATTTTATTTATACAAGAGCTGGGGTACAGGCCAGAGGCACAGGAAGGTGACGGGATTCACCAGAGACAAAGCGGGGAGCAGAAGTGGCAGACGGACCGAAAGCACTGCTGAGGGGAGCAGCGGGCAAGGCAGGAGAGGTCTGTCGCGCCCTGTGGGTAGCTCCCTGGCTGACCGGGAGTGAAACCGGCACCGCAGAGGCTGTGGACAGCTTCACAGCACTGCGCTCAACCGCCTCTGCACCGGAGAGGCCCACCTCTTATTTCTTATTTTGAGCTACTCTCCAACTTCAGGAAGAGCTCCAAGAAGAATTCAGAGAACCCCCACAAACCCTAACTGTGATAAAAACTATTTTAAAATATTTTTGCCACATTTGTTGTCTCCCTCTTGTACTAGACAAGATGTGACATCTACTGCAGAGGCAATGGGAGAAAAAAATAAATTGCAGACAAGACAATTACTGCATCAAAGACAGATTCAAGAATGAAGACAGCCATAGAGGAAGAATAGTTACCACCATATAACTAAGTGTCCAGAATATATCAAGCATGCCTATAATCCAACAAGAAAAACATGAACAGCCCAACTTTTGAAACGGGCAAGGAACTTGAATCGACCTTTCTCCAAAGAAAAAATCCCAATGACCCAAATGACCCACGAACACAGGAGAAGGTGCTCTGCATCATTAGTCACTGGAGAAACACAAACCCAAACTCCGAGATACCACTGTGTTCAGTAAGACAGCAATCATGAAGTCCGGAAAACAGCAAACGCTGAGCATGTGGAGAAGCAGAGGCCTCCTCCACGCTAATGGAAATGCAAATGGTGCAGCTGCTTTGGAAAGCACTTTGGCAGTTTCTCAAAAAGTTGAACATGGAATTACCATGCCACCCAGTGATTCTATTGCTAAGTAGACCCCCAAGAGTGAGGAAAACATATCCACACCCTAATTTGTACACAGATGTTCATTGCAATGTGTTGTGGCGAAAAAGTGGAAACGGCATGTCCATCAGTAGATAAACTAAATATGGCATAGCCATAAATGGAATACTATTTAGCTGTCAAAAAGATAAAGTGCTGACACAGGCTACAACATAGGTGAACCTTGACGGTACTGTGCTGAGTGAAAGAAGCCAGCCACAAAGACCACATATTGATTCCATTGATAAAAAAGGTTCAGAATGGGCAAATCTATAAAGATGAAAGTAGATTAGGGGTTGGGCCTCCCTAGTGGCACAGCAGTTGAGTGCTGGGCTGCGAAGCTGCCTGCGGCCTTTGTGGCACTGGTTCCATCCCTGGCTGCCGGTAAGGGTCCCACATGGCGCGCAGACCTCTCCGGCCGTGCCCGCTGCTCTCCTCAGCAGTGTACTTCGTCAGTCTGCCTGTTCTGCTCCCCGCTCTGGTTCTGGTGAATTCTCTCACCCTCCCATGCTTCTGACTGTACCCAGTGCTTGAATGAATGAATGAATAAATAAATAAATAAATAAATATTAAAAAAAAAAAAGAAAGTAGATTAGGGGTTGCCACAGGTTGGAGGAAAGGGAGGAATGAGGACTGACTGCTGATGACCTGACCTACCTATTTGTGCCTGGAATGGCCAGTGTGGGGTCAGAGACACAGAAGGGGCTGCCCTGGACAGGTGTTGCGTGACCGACGCAAAAATCATTCCTTTGGTTGCGTGCGTGTGTGTGTGTGTGTATTTTTAAAACAAATTTAAAGCTATAATTTATATTTATAATTAATCTGTTTAAAATGCATCATTCAATCACCTTTGTTCATTTATTTTATTGTATACATTTTTTATATCATTCTTTTTGCACAATGCACGCTGCCTCCTCTCAGGTGCAGTCTCCACAAAACTATCACCAGTTCCCCAGTGCACCATCACCATCGTCCCTCGTGTAAGAACACACTCCCTCCCTTGTTTTGAGCCCTCTCCCTCCCTCTCCCCTGCAGAATGTCTCTGATTAATAACTGCCAGTTAATTTTGTTTTTTGATTCATTATAATTTTCTCCTGGTCCCTTACGTAGTTCCCCTACGTTCCTCTTACAAGTGAAACCATCCATAGTTTCCTTTTTCCTTCTGGCTTATTTCACTGAGCATGATCCCTTCCAGCTCCATCCATGTTGCCGCAAATGGTATGAGTTTCCTTTTTGATTGCTGAGTAATATTCCATTGTGTATATGTACCATAGCTTCCTGATCCAGTAATCTAGTTTTGGGCATTTGGGTTGTCTCCATAGCTTACCTATTGTAAATAGTGCTGCAACAAACATAGGGGTGCAGGTGCCCTTTGGAATTAATGGTTTTGTGTCCCATTCAATCACTTTTAGTATATTCACAGGTCTAGGTGGTCATCATCATAGGCAACTTAGAGCATTTCTGTCACTGCAGAGGAAACCCATTAGCCATTCCCTCTAGCACCATGACCACCTCCAGCCCTAAGCAACCACGAATCTGTCTGTCTCCACAGATTGGCCTCTTTGGAATATTTCCTATCAATGTGTCAAACACTGTGTGAACTTAGGTGTCAGTCTTCACTTAGCATACTGTTTTCAAGATTCGCCCACCTTGTCTCATTATGTATCAGTTCTTCATCACTTTGTACAGTCAAATACTACCCCATTGTTTGGATAGACCACATTTTGTTGATCCAGTTGTCTATTGACGAACATCTGTGCTGCTTCCACCTTTAGGGGATTATAAATAATACTGCTATGGACGTTCATAAACAATTTTTCATCTCTTGGGTATAGACTCAGGGCTGTGTTGTGACAGGAACATTGTGGCCTCTTTGCAGCTGGAACGTGATGAGGGACACAGCAGTTGTGGAGAATGTTTCAAGGCCAGACTCTGCTACTTGAGCAGAAGTTCTTGTGCCATTGACTGAAAGCAGACAGGCTAGTAAAAAGCCATCGTGTGACAGTGGTATGAGGAATAAGGTCCGGAGGCTGGGATAGGAATAGGGGACAAAGTTTTATGATGGACAGGGAAGGGGACGTCATGACCCTACATCAAGAGCCCTTTGTGTCAGCAAAGTAGTCGATGTTTTCACAGGCAGAGCATCCCGAGACCATCATGGAGACAGTCGTGTCATCAGGTCCACTGCAGCCCAGGTGTCTCCGGGCCTGCCTCACTGCAGGAGCTCTACTCCGTAGGTATCAAGGAATTCTCTGCTGGGACTAGTAGAGAGAAAATAGGTCACAGCTGCCCGGGAGTGGCCAGCTAACAGCCAGCTCAGAGGAACACACAGGACTGAAACTGGGTCATAGAGTAACTCTCATTCGATTGTTTCAGGTGTATGTACATTTGTGAAGTGATGCATAGTCTACATAGATGGTTAGGCAGAGCCTGGAAATAGATGTGGGGCTGGGGTGGGGAGGAGCAGAAAACAGAACCCAGGAGGGAGGGAGGGAACCAGCCCCACAGGGAGGCTCACACTTATGAATGGCTGAGTGTGGGGGACACGCAGAAGGACGAGAGCATGAATGGCCATCCCAGCGAGTCCACATGAGCGATATTAATAGAGCTACTCGAGGAGAGGACGCTCTGTGCTCAGGGAGGTCAGCACAAGGGTGTGCGGGTCCTGTGACCAACCGCCCACGGGAAGTGGGGAGGTGCTGGCAGGGCATCCGGCCCTCTGGCTGGCTCCTCTCCCCTGCTGATCCTCCCTGGGGGGGGGCAGCTACCCCCACATGGGTGCAGAGCTCTAGGTCTTCTGAGGGTCTCTGCAGCTTCCTGCACACCGTTGGGCACCCAGAGGCGTGTTCGCAAAAAAAAGGAAAAGAGAGAGAGACAGATGAAGGGGGCTGGGCCAGGAGGTGACTGGGCTTTGTATGGGGTTAAACAGTATGTCCCCAGACTCGTGTCCATCTAGAACCTCAGCAGGGGAACTTGCTATTTTTTTTTCAATTTATTTACTTATGCATACAAGAACTGGGGTGCAGGCCAGTGGTGCGGGGGGTGAGAGGATTCACCAGAGACAGAGTGGGGAGCAGAACAGGCAGATCTACTGAAACACACTGCTGAGGGGAGCAGCGGGGAGACAGGAGAGGTCTGCTGTGCCCAGTGGGTATCTCCCTGGTGGGGATCGAACTCGAGCCACAGTGGCTGCAGATAACTTCATAGGTTGTGTCTAACCCTTGCACCACCAGGGAGGCCCAGGACATTGCTTGCAAATAGGGTTTTTGCAGGTATTACTGCTTAAGCTGAGGTCTTACTGAATGCGGGTGAGCCCTGGATCCAGTCCAACTGTATCCCCATAAGAAGAGGAGAGACACAGCCACAGACAGACACGCAGACAGATACATGGGGAGACGGCAGGTGGTGGTGGAGGCAGAGATCACAGCTTGGCATCTAACAACCCCTGGCTGACAGATGTGCGAGAACAAAGGTGTCAGGGAAGGTTCCAGGACTCAATCCAGCTCCCCCATCAGGACTGTTCTGTGCTCAGAGGAGGTTTTGCCTCCTCTCCATTCCACACATTTACTGTGGCATCTGCTGTGTGCCATGCACAGAGGAGAAAGTTCTTTGCAAGGAGGTGACCTGGAAGCTGAGACCTGAAGCATGAGGCAGAGCCAAGATTCCAGGGACAGGACCTGGCTAGAGGGAATTTAGGGGCCCGGAGGGGACCCAGGGCTGGAGGGGGATGGGGCGATGTGCTGAAGGAATAGCAGACGCTGGAGTGGGCTGATCGGGGCCGTGAGGACGGCCAAGTGACGCCCCCCACTCCCTACACCCATAACAGCCACATCCAAGTCCCTGCGGCTGCTTTTCTCCCTCCCAGCGAGTCTACACAGCCACGCAGGCAGCTGGGAGAGGAGATGTATGCGGACATGCAGACAAGAGGACTTTGCAGAAGTGACTGAGGGAAGCGCCTTGATATGGGGCGTATCCTGACCATCTGGGCAGGCCCTAAATGCAGACACAGGTGCACGGGAGGCCTGGGGCGTCTGACACACGCATGGAAGGCAGGGGTGGGGGTGGGGGCAGCCACAGCGGAGGGTCGGGAGAGCTGGCAGACCAGAGCCTCCTGGGGGACCGGGGTCCTCCCAGCCCTTGACTCCAACCCCCTGGTGCTGACTAATCTTGTCTCTGGCCCCCAGAACCAAGAGAGTTCCGCTGTGTTAGGTCCGGAAGGTTTTGGTTTGTTCAAGTCAGCTGCAGCCCCAATTGCCAGGGCAGGGAGGGCAGCCGCACAGAGAAGTCATGGGGTGCTGAGCTCGCAGGGTTTCTTCCTAGTGAGGGTTCCCCACCCCTTCTCATGCTCACCTCCTCCTTCCTAGCTTTCCAGCTCTCCGCGGCCCTTTGAAATCTTCCAAGGACAGAAAAGTAGGCAAAAGTAGGCCCCTTGCTCCTCTCTCTGTGTCTCTCTCTGTGTGTCTCTCTGTGTGTCTCTCTGTGTGTCTCTCTGTGTGTCTCTCTCTGTGTGTCTCTCTCTCTGTCTCTCTCTCCTTTCCCTCTTCTCCCTCCATCTTCTTCTCCCCTCAAATGCCCCTGCAGTGTCACCTCCTGCCAGTGGCTGGGAACCCGGAGGCCCAGGAGTCACTGTGTCCTGGCTCCTGGCTGTCAGCGCCCGCAGGAGCAGGATGGTTGCAAGGCCTGTCACTCTCACGGCTGATAAAGCCCCTCGGCCCTGTGTGTCTGGAGCCTGGGCCTCAGGGCCTGATAAGTTGGGCCTGTCAGCGCCATGTCCACACCTGCTCCCGGCCCGGCCACCCGGAGCCCACCCCTGGGGCCTGTTTAAGCCAAGCCCTGCATGCCCGGCCTAGGCCAGGCCACAGTCACCTTGAGGGGACCCCAGACAGCCAGGGCGGCAGATTGGGAGGTGGAGTTGTGCACAAGAAGGGGGATTTTCTACCCCAAGTGCTGCCGGGCCACTCTTCCTGCCGATGTGGGATGGGAATAGAGCAAGGGGAAGGCTGGTTCCCCTTGCCTGGCCTGGCCTTCCTGTCTTCCCTCAGAATCAGGCAAGTTCTTCCGATACTGCGGCCTCTGGGCCAGGTTCACACCAGGAATGAAGGAAGGCACAACGGCCCTGTCCTGCTTCTCCCCTTCGGGTGTTTCCAACCAGCACTCGGGAAGTTGGGGGGTGGGGGTGTGTGTGATCAGTCCCACTGTACAGTCCAGGAAACTGAGGCAGCCCTGCCCACACCCTGACCAAGGACCCAACCTCTAGGACTGGAGGCAGGAAACCCGGGTTGAAGCGCCCTGGGTCCAGTGGGCCTAGCAGACCCCCACGCTCTGGCAGCTGCAAGGTGGGCTTGGATGGGGCTCGGACTGGCCACCATCTCTGCCGTGGGCCTATTAGTCCTTCTGGGGCAGGCACCAGCGTTGAACAGGCTTATTCAATGAATATGGCTTTAGTTTCTAGAAACTTCCTTGGGTGGCTGCTCATAACACTTAAAATAATGCTGCTCAAAAACTCACTTCATCGGTCTAGGCAAAGGCCAGGCCGAGGAATCTTCTGTCTGGGCCGCAGGTCAGCAGGAAGCAGCAGGCGAGCTGTTAGGATTCTGAACACCACACTGGGGTTCAAATCCCGGCTGCACCACCCACCAGCGGCGGGAGGTGGCTGCTCGGTCTCAGGTCCTCTGAGCTGTACAATGGGGGTGCACCAGAGTCTACTTCACAGCATTTGGGTGAAGATGAAGTGAAGTAAACTGCTGGGCACTGTTCTGGGCACACTGTGTTCCCTGATAACAGTCCAGGCATCACCAGGACTCTGTGGCCCCAGGGGTGGCTACTGAGCATTGGTTTGGTGCTGAATCTCACCCCTGACAGTTGTCTAGATTCTCTGAGCTGGGGCTGGGAAGATGCTGGGGACCCAGGACAAGGGGTGTGGGGCCCACCGGGCACACTTTTCTTCACCCACATCCCTGAGGTGGTCACATAGTGGTCACACACAGAGCATGAAGTGCTCTCAGCAACCCAGCCACATTCCTGGGATGCTTCAGCTGCTATGGGGCCAGGGGAGCTTGTGAGCAGCTGAGAGACCCCCAGCCCCCCCACCCCACCCCACCCCCGCCCCCACAGCCCTGTCCTGGTGCCCAGTAACCTCCAGGAGCACACACGGGCATGCTCTTGGGGATCTGTGGGCACTCAGGGCCCTCAGTTCTCCCACCCACACCCCGCAAGCACCTCCAACCATACCAGGAGCCTCTTCCACCAGACCCCAGAATTCGTTACATGGCAGGTAGCATAAACCATGCTGGTAGGGGAGCCAGAGCAACCCCTCAGGAAAAGGGGGAGCGCAGCACAGGATGGATCCCAGGAGAGCCCCCTACTTCTGAGTCGGGCTGGGTCCACCTCCACTCTCCCGCAGTGGGTCACCAGTACTGGCCACTGATGCTGACCACGAGCTCATGTTCTGCGGACAAAGGGAACCCCAAAATGTCCCCATCCTCGTGGAGTGTCTAGTTGAGAAAAACCAGCACACATTTTGAGTTTATTTTCTTACTTGTTCTTCATGACAAAGTCGCCCTTGCACAGTGTCTCACAAACCCCCGAAATAATGGATAGAAAAATAAAGGAGAAAGCGCTCAGCCATTTAGCAAAAACCTCAGTGCAGGCTGGAGGGGGCGGGAGGGAGACTCTGGGGGGCTCTGGTGGGGGAGGTGGAAGACCAGCCTTTGTTTGCTTGAATTTTACTTTTGTGAGAGGAAAAAAAGAACCCAAACTGGAAAAGAGTGCACCCGCCAGAGGGGGGTCCCCAACTCCCCTATCCTTCCCACACCCCCGGACCCGCTTCTCAAGCCCCCACACTGGCGTCCCCGTCCACACGCAGCACACCCCTGTCTGTGCCAGGTGGGCAGCCGCGTCTTCAGGGCTCAGCTTTTTCTCTTAAATTACTCAGCCCCTCCATGACCAGGTTGTCTCAGGGACGACCCTCCAGGCGCCCACAGAGACGTGAGCACCAAAGCCTGAGGCATCGAGTCCCTCCCAGGAGGCCCCCGAGTGAGAAAGGAGGTGATGCGGAGAGAGAGGACTGGCCGCGACTCCCTGGACCACTGTCTCCCACAGAGCAGGGTGAGACCCAGCGGAGGCCCAGTGGAATTCAGTTCAGTCCACTGAGCTCACCTGGGAGACCCCTGGGAACGGTTCTGAGCGCCCCTCCAACCCCAGGGGCCCCGAGACAGTGGTCCTCACACACCTGAGAACCCCCTCGCCACAGTGAGACAGTGTGGGGGTTCCGGGGGGAGCGAGCGTGCCAGGCTTCCAGGAAGACCCGCACCTCCTCTTCTCAGGGCTTCTCCTGCTGAGCCTTCGGAAACCCCAGCCGCCCCTGAGCCTGGAGTCAGCCCGGCCCTGTGTCCCCTCCAGCCTCAAAGAAGCGGGCGACGGAGCAGGCCCAGCGAGGGGCCGTCCAGCGGGCTGGCCACTGGGGGGACACTGTGGACTCCACCCCGGACCCCATGCCAGGGGAACCCTCTCCCCCAGGTCCCTCCTCTGGCCTCCTGGGGTGCACCAGTCTTTCTCCCCCCACCACCGGCAGCCCACCCTCTGGACCGCGCCCGGCGGGACACAGCGTGTGCGTCCCGCACTGACCATGAGCCAGGCGTGCAGAGACATTGAGGCCGGCTGTGCTGCCCCATTGAGGACAGGCAGGGTGAGTAGCAGCTTAAGGAAAGAAGGGTCCAGACACACAGAAAGGAAGGCCCCGCCCCCCCCCCGCCCCCCCCGCCCCTGGTGCCGAAAATGATGCTGAAGCAGGGTCAGTACCAGGCCAGTGGGGAGGGAGAGGCAGCCGTGGGCAGGGTTGGACCTGGGGGGCCTTCTAGACTTCTCCAAGGCCAGAGTGGTCACCCTGGAAAGCAAGTTGGGGTAAGAGAAAGGTCAGTGGCAAGTCCTGGACCCCGGACCAAGGCGCTGGCGAGGGTTGAGCCCAGCAGGCTCAGAGGCGCCCTCAGCATCTCCCCAGGAATTGGGGCGGGAAGTGGCCTTCCCAGGGCTCCCAGCTTCCTCTGTGGACTTGCCCCTGAGGGCTGGAGAGAAGCCTTGAGACTGGGAGGAGCCAGCCCCCCATGGAGGGTCTAGAAGGCCCCTCTCCTTCCCCACTGGCCTGGTACTGACCCTGCCGCTGGCTCACTTCGGTGCCAGGGGAGCCTTCCTTTCTGTGTGTCTGGGCCCTGGAGCACCAGGCTCCTTGATGGCAACTGCTTCGGAGCACCCCAAGCCCAACACACACACCCCGTGAATGGAGGACAAAGTGCAGGAGACAAAGGGACAGTCAGAAAAGGAAAATGCGGCCTAGCAGGGCAGAGGCTGCCACCGCCACCGGGATTGGGCGCTGGGCTCAGAGAGAAAATGCTGGAGGCAGCTCCAGAATTTGGCAGGCGGGCAGGAGGGGGAGAGGTGGCCGTAGCCAATGGCCACAGAGAAGGTCCATGGGTCCTGCAGGCTGACCTCACTGCCCAGGCCCGCGGAGCCCTTCCTGGGGCACATTCCTCGTTGAAGAGCCCCTCTCCCAGGCCTTGGGTGGCGCCAATGTCTTTTTAGGAACCAAAGGTCTAATTTTAGTGTCCCAGCCTTTGACACCTTCTCAAAATAGCCCCCTGTTTCCCTCCTGTCCCTGCCCCTTCTTTGGAGAAGCTGAGCCCCCCGTGTCCCCGTGATCCCGTTGGTCAGCACAGGCCCCAGGCCTTCTATGGGTTTCAGTGGAGGCCCCAAGTCCCCGCCAAGCTCTGTGTGCCAGTACCCTGGGAAGGGCAGCTCGCAGTGTCCACCACGGAGGGGGCACAGCTGCCCAGCTCCCCTCCCAGCTCACCTGTCCAGCTGCCAGTCTCAGGTGCGGCACATACTCATGGGGCCCAAATTCAGGTCCCCGCACCTCTGGGAATCAAGGCTGCCTCACCCTGGCCTCCACCGTGTGGGGTCATGTCAGCTGACCCTCCACCCAGGGAGGCCTCCATTTTCCATTTTGCAGGTTCTATGATTCTCGCATCAATAATGATTTTCCTATGATTTCGGAGCCCTTGTGTGTCAGGGGCTTCTGGCGCGCGGTTCCATCCAAGCTTCTCACCACCGAGGAGGCAGGTGCTGTCACTGTCCCCAGGGGTGGAACCATGGTTGACCTCAAGGAAGCTGGCCCCAAGGCCTCCGTTGTGCTGTCCACCGGTGTTGCCCATGGACAGCTCCTGCCACCCCGCCAGAGCCTCTCACGGACTTTGTCCCACCCTTTCCCCAAAGCACTCTGCTCAGATTCTGTTTCCTAAGCAGACAGGCCAGAGAGGCCATCCAGCTTGCCAGAGGCCACGCCGCGCGCTGGTGGTGGATGAAGACACCCAGCTCCCACATTCTAAGGTCCAGGGCTATGGCCACAGGGGTGGGTCTGAATCACAGCCACTTTGGGCCACACCCGCACAGAGAAGGTGGGCCCAGGGAACAGCCAGGGGTGTGCAGGGGCCCAGGAGCCTCAAGCCTCTCCCACGCCGAGGCCCGCATGCTCAGCAGCAGAAAAAGCCTAGGAAAGGGCCAGCAGAGGCTGAGGGTTGGTGGCAGGGCCATGATTCAGCAGCTCCCAGGGGTCACTGGCCCTTCGCACCCACAGTCCTGCTGGGAAAGGGACCATGCCCAGGAGCGAAGCCAGAGCGGGCCTTGCAGGAGCCTCCTCCCACTGCAGTCAGAGCTCACAGGCCCCAAACCGGCTCCCTGGAGAGAGCCCCAGTGGCAGGAGCTTCCCTTGGGATCCTGAGGCCGGGCGCCTGCCTGCAGCCCCCGGGTCTGAGGATGAGGACCAGGCTCATGGGGACAGTGCGGGAGGGGAGACAGTGACCAGGCCAGGGGAGGATGTCAGTGCCCCCGTCCCGGACAGGCCCTCCAGGCAGCCAGAGCAGGGCAGGCCCCTCTCGCAGGGACCAGCAGGAGGGGACGCTCCTTCACAGCCTGAGCTGCGGCCAAGTCCAGCGGCCTTTGCCTCTCGGGATAGGAAGCCCACACTTGGCCTCGGGGGTGAAGAGCTACTCTTCCTCCGGGAGACAAAGACTGGCAACTCCCCAGGGTGCTGTGGGTGACAGGGCGCAGTGGGAAGGTGAGGACCCAAGCCTTGCACTGGCCGGTGGTGCTGACGCAGACTTCCATGTAGGTAGCACAGGGGCTGGAGGCACAACCGCCAAGGGACCCTGGAGTAGGGGCCACCGTCTGCACTGCAGAGCTGAAGGCCATGGAGTTGCAGGTCTCGCCATTTCTCAGGCCCTGAGCACCCCTCTCAGGGGTGCTGCACATAAGACCCAGCCCCAGTTGGCAAGAGGGAACAGGCCCTCCATGGAGCCCAGAAAGCCATCAAGGGCCAAGACCCCTTACGTGAGGGAGATCCCTGCGTTGCCCGGTGCCCTGGAGTCAGGCGTGGGCAGAGGCCAGGCTGGTCAGGCTGAGACTGTCCTGTCTTCCTGCCTGACGCCTGGCAGCCAGCTACCTCCCTAATGCCCACAGGGTCAGCAGGTCACCCAGGTGAGGCGAGGGCCTGCAGCGCCACCTGCTGGAGACACGTGGAAGTCGCTTCAGGGCCCCTGCACCCTCAAGAGTCATTCACCCCCAAATCTGGGGAGACTGGGAACCCGAAATGATGGAGAGCAGGCAGGGCCCCTCTGCTCTCAGATGAGCCCTTATGCTTGGCCTTACAAGCAGCTTTGGCTGTTCCTCCTGTTCGAAGTTTAGAAGGTTGAAGTCGGAGTCTCAAAAGCAAGTGTGCAGTATAACATAACCCCACACACTTTACGGTTACCAGTGAATGGCGCATAATTTTCCATCCTTTTCCTTTCAACCTATTTGTGTCTTCATAGTTATTTATTTATTTTTAAAGATTGATTTATTTATTTATACAAGGACCGGGGTACAGGCCAGATGCGTGGGAGGTTGAGAGGATTCACCGGAGACAAAGTGGGGAACAGCACACAGAGGAAATACACTGCCCAGGGGAGCAGCCGGCTCCACAGGAGAGGTCACCCCGCCCCGTGGGACCCTCAGGGCAGGGGTGGAACCTGCACTGCTGAGGCTGGGGACAGCTTCCCAGCGCTGTGCTCAACCGCCTGAGCCACCAGGGGAGGCCCATGAGTCTTCATATTGAAAGTGTATGCTTCCACCAATATACAGTTGAATGTTGTTTCTTTTTTTTTTTTTTTTTTTTTAATAGAGGCATGTTTTATTTATTTATTTATTTGTTTGTTTGTTTGTTTTGTTTATACATGCACTGGGTACAGTCAGAAGCGCGGGAGGGTGAGAGAATTCACCAGAGCCAGAGCGGGGAGCAGAGCAGGCAGAAGGACCGAAGTACACTGCTGAGGGGAGCAGCGGGCGGCAGGAGAGGTCTGCGCGCCATGTGGGACCCTCCTCTGGTGGCCGGGGAGCAGCCGGGGATCGAACCGGCACCGCAGAGGCCGCGGGCAGCTTCGCAACCCAGCGCTCAACCGCTGCGCCACCGGGGAGGCCCCTGAATGTTGTTTCTTTATCCTTTGCATGACTTGTGGCTTTTAATTAGGTTTATCAGTTTGCATTTACTGTAATTACTGATACATGAAATGACTCGACTTAGGCCAATCATCTCGCTATTTCTCTGTTCTTCTGGTTCTCTGTTACTTCGTGACTCCCATTATGCTGAGTGAATCATTTTATATTCCACTTCTGTTCTTTAATCCGTTTTTTAGCAATACTTCTTACCCTTTCTTCCCTCCTGGCCCTGGGCACACCCACTGCAGCAAAGATGTTTCCCGCTGGGGGTCTGCTTGTCCTCGGGGGCGGTGGGCCGGGGTCTGAGCCAGGTGGGTGAGAGCCAGAAGGGGCCTGGAGGAGGCACACGGAGCCGAGAGACACGTGAAGAAACGGCGCTTGCCTTTCGGTCGTGGACGGGGTGACACAGATGTGGGTGAGACCCGTGGGGAAGGGACAATGGTGGTTTTTGTCTGGATGTTGATTTTGCTCTTTTCCTCCCAGATTTGTCTGGTGGTTTCTGACCCTTTTCTGTGGGTCCCCGCTGGAGGGGCTTTAGACTGTGGCAGGCTTTGGGGCCTTGCTCTGGGTCAATCCTGCTTGGGTGGACTTTGACCCACGAGGGGCCGGGTCACTTTGGGTGCTTGATTTAGAAACTCTTTCCTGTGTGGTTTCCTAATTGTGTTAAAGTTCCTTCCCATTAAAGTCTCATGTTTTGTGTTGATGCGGCAGAACCCATTTAGAGTTGGCAGTTTTGTGGGGTCTGGGGTGCCCCTCGCCCTGCCCTGTACCTATAGCACTTTTCCTTTTTTTTTAAAGATTTATTTATTAATTAAAGAACCAGGGAACAGGCCAGATGCGCGGGAGGGTGGAGGATTCACCAGAGCCAGAGTGGGGAACAGAACAAGCAGATGGACTGAAATACACTGCTGAGGGGAGCAGCAGGTGAGACAGGAGAGGTCTGCCTCGCCATGTGGGACTCTCGCCCGATGGCCGCGATCGAACCAGCGCTGCAGAGGCTGCAGACGGCTTCACAGTGCACATTCAACAGCCTGCGCCACCAGGGAGGCCCTCGGATTTTCTCTTAAGTCTTCTGTGGCTCTGTGGGGTAGAAGGGGAGAGAACAGGTTAGCGAGGTAGGTGGACAGGCAGGTCAGCACTTCCCCTCACCAGGTGATTTCCCTCCCACCTGCCGCCCCCCACCCATCCTCCAGCTGATGTGAATGTTCAGGCCTTTGGAATAATCTGCTCAGGCCTCAGGCTCCTCATCTCTCAGCTGGGGGTGATGTCGCCCTGTTCACCCTGTCTGTGCCTTTGCATCTACAGTCAGTTTAGGGGACACCAGGAGGAAAAATGTGGGGGACTCTTTCTGCACCCAGGAGTGACTAGATTCCACCCTAAGATGCTTGTGCCTCTTTGGATGAGCGGCAGGAGGTGGAGAGCAGCTGGCGGGGACTCACGAGCATGATGTGAATGGCATTTGCGTTTCATCTTTCCAGAAAGTCACCCCTTTCATCTGAGGATGTCAGCAAGAGGGAGTGACATCCAGGAGTCCTTTCCTCAAAGAGTGGGGTCCCCAGAGGTCACACACCCAGAAGCCATTTTGACAGTGGTGCCCAGGGGAGTGTGGGGCAGCTTGGGGACTCACTGTTGCAACCCAGGCCACTGTGGTGGCCAATGGGGTCGAGCTTATGCCCAAAGCAGTTGTCTGGCTTGGTCTTGGGCTTTGGCCGTTTCTGTACAGCTCGGAGGACTCTTTTCCTTGCTGGCTCTCTGGCCTCCCCTTCTTGGGCGAGGGCGCTGACCTCCTGGAGCGGGGCCGGGAATATCAGATCCTCCTGCAGCCCTGAGACTGAGCGGTCCAGATGGTACGGCAGATCCTGTCACAGGTGGGGGAGCCCGAGCCTCAGGACCCTGCACAGGCACCCCATCACCCTCGAGGTGCACAAGGGAACTGACTGTCTTGGGTAGGGAGACCTCGCACCTGATCTCACCACTTTCTTGTTCCCTATCACCAGTTCTCCAGGGAGGGAGGGCACATCTTGGCACTTCAGGTGGGATTTGGTTAATCACAGCTACCTGCTGGCACCTCCCAGGTACCCAGCCCCACAGCACTCACCAATTTCCCACGTGGTACCAAGGTCCCATCAGGGCTGCCCCCCAGTGCGGCACGGCCTCCTAGCAGGGACAGGTTCAAAAACAGGAGGGCTAGGAGTGTCCGGGGCAGCGCCATCTGGGGTCCTGGCAATGGGAGGGCCCGGCAGAGGTTGCTCTGCTGCTCTGCAGGTTCACAACTCAGCACAGCCCGTGGGCGCTCTCCTGAATCTCTGGGCACTTGGTCCATTTATTCCAAATCTGGGAGGCAGCCTGCCCTGTCCTCCTGGGTTATCTCTGATGCATCTGCCCTGTTCCGACCCCCCGCTGAACTGAGGGCTGGGGAATGCACCCTCCTGGTCTGGGACCAGTGCTTTCCTGGGGTGGAGGCTGGGACAAGCAGGCCTTGTATAGAAATGCGCCAGGAAGGGGGCGGGGGGCAGGAGTACCTGGGGGGCACCCATGGATCCCTAGCCTCCCATTTCCTCCTTTCCAGCAATTTTGGGCCTGAGTGTGGTGCTCTCCCCTTGCTTCCGCACCCCCAGCCATTCCTGGAGAGGGCAGGCAGAGCTCCTGCTTTGGAGGCCCTAAGGAAGTGTAGGTGCGGGGTGCACTGGGTGGCTCAGAACAACCCCAGCCAGCAGGCAACCACCAGCAGTGAGTCTGCCCCTGTCCTTCCCCAGTGCCCCACTCTGCTCTGGACCAGCCCAGGGTCTCCAGGGGTCCTGACCGCTGTCCGTGGTTCTGATCCCTCAGAGCAAATTCAGAGCAAGGGGTTTGGTGCCCCTCAACTCGGGTCTATCCAGAAAGACAAGCGTGGGTAGGGGCCAAAGACCTCTGAGACCCCTCCCCGGCCTCTCACCACCGTCCACACCAAGGTGCCAACTCTCCAATGTCGCCTGATTCAAAGTCTGGCCATGACAAGGAACTCTGGAATGCTGACCCTTCTTCCATCCCTTAAGGGGTCGAACTGATGTGCCTGGAATTCTGAGAGGCAAAGCCCAGAGAGGGAGTCCTCCGGGAATGCCTTCCATCCGTCTCCTGCAGCTGCCAACACCTCCTCTCCCCACCAGCCTACATAGGAATGACACAGCAAGGGTGATGGGAAAGATGACGATGTGGCGGGTGGGCTCCTCAGCTTGTACACTCATCACCCGATCTCCCCCTTCATCCTCATGCTCTCCCCGTGTGCCTGTGTGTGTCCAGATGTGCCCCCTTCTTACAGGGCGTTATTTCTTCTGATGCTGCGGCCTCTGGCCAGGTTCACACCAGGAGTGAAGGAAGGCACAGCAGCCCTTTCCTGCTTCTCCCCTCCGGGTGTCTCTCACCCAGCCCTCGGGAAGTTGGGGGTTTGGGGGTCTGTGATCAGTCCACTTTACAGACCAGGAAACTGACATCCGGAGCTGCTCACGGCTTACCCAAGGTCACTGTCAGGCATGTGGAAGCCCCAACCCCATTCCTCAGAACCACCCTATTTGGCTCTTCAGAGAGGGCGTCCAAACAGTCCTGGGCCAATACACTAATGCCCTTTAAGGAGGGGGCACATCTGGGCACAGCAGGCACACGGGGAGAGCATGAGGATGAAGGTGGAGATCGGGTGATGAATCTACAAGCTGAGGAGCCCTCCAGAAGCTGGGGGAGCACCACAGTTTCTCCCAGAGAGTCCTCAGGAGGCATCCTGGTCCACAACCTGACCTGGACCCAGGCTCCAGAACTGGAGGAAGGAAACCCGGGTTGACGCCCCCTGGGTCCGGTGGGCCTAGCAGACCCCCACGCTCTGGCAGCTGCAAGGTGGGCTCGGGTGGGCCTCGGACTGGCCACCATCTCTGCAGTGGACCTATTAGTCCTTCTGGGGCAGGCACCAGCATTTCAACAGGCTTTTTCAATGAATATGGCTTTAGTTTCTAGAAAATTCCTTGGGTGGCAGCTCATAATACCTAAAATAATGCTGCTCAAAAACTCACTTCATCGGTCTAGGCAAAGGCCAAGCTGAGGAATCTTCAGTCTGGGCCGCAGGTCAGCAGGAAGCAGCAGGCGAGCTGTTAGGATTCTGAACGCCACACTGGTGCTCAAATCGCAGCTGCACCACCCACCAGCCGCGGGAAGTGGCTGCTCGGTCTCAGGTCCTGCGAGCTGTACAATGAGGGTACACCAGCGTCCTCCTCCCAGCATTTGGGTGAAGATGAAATAAGGTGCTGCCTGTAAACTGCTGGGCACTGTTCTGGGCACACTGTGTTCCCCAATAACAATCCTGGCATCACGAGGACTCTATGGCCCCAGGGGTGGCTACTGATCATGGTTTGGCGCTGAATCTCACCCTGGGAGTTTTCTGGATTCACGGAGCTGGGGCTGGGAAGATGCTGGGGACTCTGGACAAGGGGTGGGGGCCCACCGGGCACACTTTTCTTTACCCACATCCCTGAAGAAATCACATGGTGGTCACACACACAAAGTGTGAAGTGTTGTCAGCAGCCCAGCCACATTCCTGGGATGCTTCAGCTGCTGTGGGGCCAGGGGAGCTTGTGAGCTGCTAAAAGCACCCTGAAAGCACCCCCCCCAGCCACCCACACAGTGCTGTCCTGGTGCCAGGTAACCTCCAGGAGCGCACACAGGCGCTCTTGGGGATCTGGAGGCACTCAGGGCGCTCCATTCTCCACCCACACCCCACAAGCACCTCCAACCAAACCAGGAGCCTCTTCCACCAGACCCCAGAATTCGTTACACGGCAGGTGGCATTTACCATGCTGGTAGGGGAGCCAGAGCAACCCCTCAGGAAAAGGGGGAGCACAGTGCAGGATGGACCCCAAGAGTGTACCCTCCTTTTGAGTCGCTTTGGGTCCACCTCCACTCTCCCGCAGCGGGTCACCAGTACTGGCCACTGACGCTGATCACGAGCTCACGCTCTGTGGACAAAGGGAACCCCAAAATGTCCCCATCTTCATGGAGTGTCTAGTTGAGAAAAACCAGTACACTCTTTGAGTTTATTTTCTTAGTTGTTATTCATGGCAAAGTCGCCCTTGCACAGTTTCTCACAAACCCCCGAAATAATGGACAGAAAAATAAAGCAGAAAGCGCTCAGCCATTTAGCAAAAACCTCAGTGCAGGCTGGAGGGGGAGGGAGGGAGACTCTGGGGGGCTCAGGTGGGGGAGGTGGAAGACCAGCCTTTGTTTGCTTGAATTTTACTTTTCTGAGAGGAAAAAAAGAACCCAAACTGGAAAAGAGTGCACCCGCCAGAGGGGGGTCCCCAACTCCCCTATCCCTCCCACACCCCCAGACCTGCTTCTCAAGCCCCCACGCTGGCGTCCCCGTCCACACGCAGCACACCCCTGTCTGTGCCAGGTGGGCAGCCGCGTCTTCAGGGCTCAGCTTTTTCTCTTAAATTACTCAGCCCTCCATGACCAGGTTGTCTCAGGGACGACCCTCCAGGCGCCCACAGAGACGTGAGCACCAAAGCCTGAGGCATCGAGTCCCTCCCAGGAGGCCCCCGAGTGAGAAAGGAGGTGATGCGGAGAGAGAGGACTGGCCGCGACTCCCTGGACCACTGTCTCCCACAGAGCAGGGTGAGACCCAGCGGAGGCCCAGTGGAATTCAGTTCAGTCCACTGAGCTCACCTGGGAGACGCCTGGGCCGGTTCTGAGCCCCCCCCAACCCCAGGGGCCCCGAGACAGTGGTCCTCACACACCTGAGAACCCCCTCGCCACAGTGAGACAGTGTGGGGGTTCCGGGGGGAGCGAGCGTGCCAGGCTTCCAGGAAGACCCGCACCTCCTCTTCTCAGGGCTTCTCCTGCTGAGCCTTCGGAAACCCCAGCCGCCCCTGAGCCTGGAGTCAGCCCGGCCCTGTGTCCCCTCCAGCCTCAAAGAAGCGGGCGACGGAGCAGGCCCAGGGAGGGGCCGTCCAGCGGGCTGGCCACTGGGGGGACACTGTGGACTCCACCCCGGACCCCATGCCAGGGGAACCCTCTCCCCCAGGTCCCTCCTCTGGCCTCCTGGGGTGCACCAGTCTTTCTCCTCCCACCGGGGCAGCCCACCTGCCCAGGGACACAGCTGCTCCCTCGGATTTCCAGCCCCTGTCGCCAGAGTGGGCCGGCTCTGCCCTCTGGGCCGTGCCCGGCGGGACACAGCGTGTGCGTCCAGCACTGACCACGCGCCAGGCGTGCAGAGACAGCGGCGGCCGGCTGTGCTGCCCCGTTGAGGACAGGCAGGGCGAGCAGCAGCGTAAGGGAAGTAGGGTCCGCACACACAGAGAGGAAGCCGCCCACCCCCGCCCCCCGGTGCTGGCAGTTATGTGGCAGCGGGGTCAGTACCAGGCCAGTGGAGAGGGAGAGGCAGCCGTGGGCAGGGCTGGACCTGGGGGGCCTTCTAGACCTTCTCCAAGGCCAGAGTGGTCACCCTGGAAAGCAAGTTGGGGTAAGAGAAAGGTCAGTGGCAAGTCCTGGACCCCGGACCTAGGCGCTGGGCAGGGCTGAGCCCAGCCTTAGGCGCCCTCAGCTTCTCCCCAGGAAGTGGGGCAGGAAGTGGGGTTCCCAGGGCTCCCAGCTTCCTCTGTGGATGTGCCCCTGAGGGCTGGAGAGAAGCATCCAGACTGGGGAGGAGTCAAGGGAAGGTGGCCCAGAGGGCCCTAGGCTGGAGCACCAGGCTCCTCGAGGGCAACGGCTTCAGAGCACCCCAACCCCAGCACACACACCCCGTGAATGGAGCAGAATGTGCAGGAGTAAAGGGACAGTCAGAAAAGGAAAATGTGGCCGAGAAGGGCAGAGGTTGCCACCGCCTCCAGGATTTGGCACTGGGCACCGGCAGAAAATGCTGGAAGAGTTACAGAATTTGGGAGGCGGGCAGGAGGGGGAGAGGTGGCCGTAGCCAATGGCCACTGGGCGGTGCCATGGGTCCTGCAGGCTGACCTCACTGCCCAGGCCCGCGGAGCCCTTCCTGGGGCACATTCCTCACTGAAGAGCCCCTCTCCCAGGCCTTGGGTGGCGCCAATGTCTTTTTAGGAACCAAAGGTCTAATTTTAGTGTCCAGGCCTTTGACACCTGCTCAAATTAATTCCCTGATTTCCCTCCATCCTTGTACCTTCCTCGGAGAAGCTGAACCCCCCGTGTCCCCGTGATCCCGTTGGTCAGCACAGGCCCCAGGCCTTGTATGGGTTTCAGTGGAGGCCCCAAGTCCCCGCGAAGCTCTGTGTGCCAGTACCTGGGGAAGGGCAGCTCGCAGTGTCCACCACGGAGGGGGCACAGCTGCCCATCTCCCCTCCCAGCTCACCTGTCCAGCTGCCAATGTCAGGTGCGGCACATACTCATGGGGCCCAAATTCAGGTCCCCGCACCTCTGGGAATCAAGGCTGCCTCACCCTGGCCTCCACCGTGTGGGGTCATGTCAGCTGACCCTCCACCCAGGGAGGCCTCCATTTCCTATTTTGCAGGTTCTGTGATTCTTGCATCAATAATGATTTTCCCAAGATTTCGGAGCCCTTGTGTGTCAGGGGCTTCTGGCGCGCGGTTCCATCCAAGCTTCTCACCACCGAGGAGGCGGGTGCTGTCACTGTCCCCAGGGGTGGAACCATGGTTGACCTCAAGGAAGCTGGCCCCAAGGCCTCCGTTGTGCTGCCCACCGGTGTTGCCCACGGACAGCTCCTGCCACCCCGCCAGAGCCTCTCCACGGCCTTTGTCCCACCCTTTCCCCAAAGCACTCTGCTCAGATTCTGTTTCCTCAGCAGACAGGCCAGAGAGGCCATCCAGCTTGCCAGAGGCCACGCCGCGCGCTGGTGGTGGATGAAGACACCCAGCTCCCACATTCTAAGGTCCAGGGCTATGGCCCCAGGGGTGGGTCTGAATCACAGCCACTTTGGGCCACACCCGCACAGAGAAGGTGGGCCCAGGGAACAGCCAGGGGTGTGCAGGGGCCCAGGAGCCTCAAGCCTCTCCCACGCCGAGGCCCGCATGCTCAGCAGCAGAAAAAGCCTAGGAAAGGGCCAGCAGAGGCTGAGGGTCAGTGGCGGGGCCATGATTCAGCAGCTCCCAGGGGTCACTGGCCCTTCGCACCCACAGTCCTGCTGGGAAAGGGACCATGCCCAGGAGCGAAGCCAGAGCGGGCCTTGCAGGAGCCTCCTCCCACTGCAGTCAGAGCTCACAGGCCCCAAACCGGCTCCCTGGAGAGAGCCCCAGTGGCAGGAGCTTCCCTTGGGATCCTGAGGCCGGGCGCCTGCCTGCAGCCTCCGGGTCTGAGGATGAGGACCAGGCTCATGGGGACAGTGCGGGAGGGGAGACAGTGACCAGGCCAGGGGAGGATGTCAGTGCCCCCGTCCCGGACAGGCCCTCCAGGCAGCCAGAGCAGGGCAGGCCCCTCTCGCAGGGACCAGCAGGAGGGGACGCTCCTTCACAGCCTGAGCTGCGGCCAAGTCCAGCGGCCTTTGCCTCTCGGGATAGGAAGCCCACACTAGGCCTCGGGGGTGAAGAGCTACTCTTCCTCCGGGAGACAAAGACTGGCAACTCCCCAGGGTGCTGTGGGTGAGAGGGCGCAGTGGGAAGGTGAGGACCCAAGCCTTGCACTGGCCGGTGGTGCTGACGCAGACTTCCATGTAGGTAGCACAGGGGCTGGAAGGGCCACACCAAGGGACTGTGGAGCCGGGGCCACCGTCTGCACCCTCAAGAGTCATTCATCCCAGGACTGGGGAGACTGGGAACCCGAAATGATGGAGAGCAGGCAGGACCCCTGCTTCTCAGATGAGCCCTTATGCTTGGCCTTACAAGCAGCTTTGGCTGTTCCTCCTGTTCGACGCTTAGAAGGTTGAAGCTTCTAAGAGTCTCAAAAGCAAGTGTGCAGTATAACATAACCCCACACACTTTACGGTTACCAGTGAATGGCGCATAATTTTCCATCCTTTTCCTTTCAACCTATTTGCTTTTTCATATTTATTTATTTATTTATTTATTTTTAAAGATTGATTTATTTATTTATACAAGGGCCGGGGTACAGGCCAGATGCGTGGGAGGTTGAGAGGATTCACCGGAGACAAAGTGGGGAACAGCACACAGAGGAAATACACTGCCCAGGGGAGCAGCCGGCTCCACAGGAGAGGTCACCCCGCCCCGTGGGACCCTCAGGGCAGGGGTGGAACCTGCACTGCTGAGGCTGGGGACAGCTTCCCAGCGCTGTGCTCAACCGCCTGAGCCACCAGGGGAGGCCCATGAGTCTTCATATTGAAAGTGTATGCTTCCACCAATATACAGTTGAATGTTGTTTCTTTATCCTTTGCATGACTTGTGGCTTTCAATTAGGTTTATCAGTTTGCATTTACTGTAATTACTGATACATGAAATGACTCGACTTAGGCCAATCATCTCGCTATTTCTCTGTTCTTCTGGTTCTCTGTTACTTCGTGACTCCCATTATGCTGAGTGAATCATTTTATATTCCACTTCTGTTCTTTAATCCGGGGTCTGAGCCAGGTGGTGAGTTGCTCGGCCATGCTTGGGCTCACCGCGGATGGAAGAGGAGACCAGTTGTCACCACACGTCTCTGCTTCTTCTCTTCTCCGTCTGTCTGCACAGGGAGGGCCAGACTCCATGCGCGTGTGGAAGTCTGGGGGTCCGGGTACCCCTGGGGCTACCCACTCACAGATTCGTGGAGGTGTTGCAAGAATCTAAGAGTTGGGGAGACTGTGCCTGGGACACGGGACGCCTTCATGAGCACTAAAGGTTGTAGCCACTCAGGGCGCCCCCTGCGCACACATCCGCGGAGGGGGATGCCCTTTTATTGGAAGATAAGTGGCTCCTGAAACCTCCTTTTTACTCCTAAATTGGCCCCGTGCGGTATCCATAGGCCCTGATGCCCGCGGGGTTAGGGCCAGATTGCAAAGACCTGCTACTTTCCGTTCCCTAAGGAAGCACCTGGGGTGACACTGTTGTGGCACAGGAGCCGGGTCACACACACCGCAGCCTCGGGAACGCGCCCCATCTGCCTGCAGGCAGGTAGGTTGCTTCACTGTTTTCCTGTCCCTAAAATGGGGATGAAAATAGCTCTGCCCCACGCTGAGCTAAGCCTGTCCAAGGCCTTCTGGGCCAAGCAAATACATGAGCTGAGCCCCGGGGAACTGAAAAGCAGAGAGGGTTCGGGGCCTGGGGCATCTGGGGTGCAGGATGCTGGGGCCCCAGGATGAGGGAAGGGCTCCCCAGACCCCAGGAGAGGCGGCGTGGCTAGGAGGAGCCCTGGTGATTAGGGCAACACGGGCAGACTCCTCGGTCCTCCCCTCTCCAAGTGTGGGATCCAGGCAGAGAGAAGTCATGGTGGGAGGGCCCAGTGTCAGGGAGGGGCGCCCTGAAACGCTGCACGTCTTGTTCCATTTCTGACCTTGGGGTCTTAGGAAATGAGTATGTTTGAAAACTCAGGGTTCCCAAGTCTCCCTTCCAGGATGATGTCAGGATTGAAGGTTTGAAAGTGGGGTTGGGGGCAGGATGGAGGACTCACTCCACGCAGGGATGCAAATGAGCCAGTGTGTTCCTGACACACACACACACACACACACACACACACACACGCCCCCATTGCTGAGATTTCAGCTGAGACCTTCAGGAAACAGCACTCAGCCACGAGAGCGCCTCTAATGGCCTCAGGGAAAGCAGGGTCACACCTGGACCATCTCCTCGAGTTTCTCCACAGCTGCCAAGAGCAGAATCTGTGAAGAGGCTCCGGTGCCTGAAGTAGTTATAAGCATTTCAGAGCCCGAAAGTCCCTGAAAGAAAACAAAGCCAAGCCCCACTCTGAGGCCACGGTCACACCCCAGTAAGACATTAAGTTTCCTTTGGGACCTTCAGGAAAACAAGGCCTTTGGTGTTTACGTTTTAGAAATTGTTTTCAATGCACAGAGTGAACTCGATCAGAAAGAAAAACCATGTATAATGGTGTCTTTTATTTTGCCGTGAAAATGTGTGCTAGAAGGTGAGAACCATCTTCTCTAATATAATCAAATAAATAAATGAATAAAAATAATAGGAGTGCCTTCAAAGGGGATCAGGAGGTGGATGGGGAAGCAGATGCAGATGTCTGTGATCCTGGAACAGGGGGGTCCCCAGGAAAGGGGGAGGGTCCAGGTTCCCTGCCCCACCCAAGGGAGGGTGGAGCTGAGCAGAGAGAGAAGCTGCAGAGGAGACTGAGGAGGAAGGAGCAGGATGGAGCCAGAAGGGGCCTGGAGGAGGCGCACGGAGCCGAGAGACACGTGAAGACACTGCGCTTGCCTTTCGGTCGAGGACGGGGTGACACAGATGTGGGGGTGACGGTGGGGAGGGGACATGGCGGTTTTTGTCTGGATTTTGATTTTGCTCTTTTCCTCCCAGACTTGTCTGGTTGTTTCTGGTCCGTTTCTGCGGGTCCCCGCTGGAGGGGCTTTAGACTGTGGCAGGCTTTGGGGCCTTGCTCTGGCCCAATGCTTGGGTGGACTTTGACCCGCGAGGGGCCGGGTCACTTTGGGTGCTTGATTTAGAAACGCGACTCTTTGCCTTTCCTGTGTGGTTTCCTAGTTGTGTTAAAGTTCCTTCCCATTAAAGTCTCATGTTTTGTGTTGATGCGGCAGAACCCATTTAGAGTAGGCAGGTTTGTGGGGTCTGGGGTGCCCCTCGCCCTGCCCTGTACCTATAGCACTTTTTCTCTTTTTTTTTAAAGATTTATTTATTTATAGGAGAACCAGGGAACAGGCCAGATGCGCAGGAGGGTGGAGGATTCACCAGAGCCAGAGTGGGGAACAGAACAAGCAGATGGACTGAAATACACTGCTGAGGGGAGCAGCAGGTGAGACAGGAGAGGTCTGCCTCGCCATGTGGGATTCTTGCTGGCTGGTGGGGATTGAACCGGCATTGCAGAGGCTGCAGACAGCTTCACAGTGCACATTCAACAGCCTGCGCCACCGGGAGGCCCTCGGACTATCTCTTAATTCTTCGGTAGCTCTGTTCGGGAGGAGAGATGACAGATTAGCGAGGTAGGTGGACAGGCAGGTCAGCACTTCCCCTCACCAGGTGATTTCCCTCCCACCTGCCGCCCCCCACCCATCCTCCAGCTGATGTGAATGTTCAGGCCTTTGGAATAATCTGCTCAGGCCTCAGTCTCCTCATCTCTCAGCTGGGGGTGATGTCGCCCTGGTAACCCTGTCTGTGCCTTTGCAGCTACAGACGGTTTAGGGGCCACCAGGAGGAAAATTGTGGGGGACTCTTTCTGCCCCCAGGAGTGACTAGATTCCACCCTAAGATGCTTGTGCCTCTTTGGATGAGCGGCAGGAGGTGGAGAGCAGCTGGCGGGGACTCACGAGCATGATGTGAATGGCATTTGCGTTTCATCTTTCCAGAAAGTCACCCCTTTCATCTGAGGATGTCAGCAAGAGGGAGTGACATCCAGGAGTCCTTTCCTCAAAGAGTGGGGTCCCCAGAGGCCACACGCCCAGAAGCCATTCTGACAGTGGTACCCAGGGGAGTGTGGGGGTGTGCCCAGGAGCAGGGTGGGGACTCACTGTTGCAACCCAGGCCGCTGTGCTGGCGAATGGGGTCGATCTTCTGCCCGAAGCAGCTGTTTGTCTTGTCCTTAGGCTTCTCCCGTTTCCCTATGGCTCGGAGGACTTTTTTCCTTCCTGGCTCTCTGGCCTCCCCCTCTTGGGCGGGGCCACTGATGTCCTGGAGCGGGGCCGGATTCATTGGATTCTCCTGCAGCCCTGAGACTGAGTGGTCCAGATGGTACGGCAGATCCTGTCACAGGTGGGGGAGCCCGAGCCTCAGGACCCTGCGCAGAAACCCCACCACCCTCGAGGTGCGCAAGGGAACTGACTGTCTTGGGTATGGAGACCTGGCACCAGATCTCACCACTTCCTGATTCCCTGTCACCAGTTCTCAAGGGAGGGAGGGCACATCTGGGGACTACAGATGGGAGCTGGTTAATCATAACTATCTGCTGGCACCTCCCAGGCACCCAGCCCCACAGCACTCACCAATTCCCCACTTGGTCCAGATATCCCATCAGGGCTGCCATTATGGTCAGCACGGCCTCCTAGCAGGAACAGGTTCAAAAACAGGAGGACTAGGAGTGCCCGGGGCAGCGCCATCTGGATTCCAGGCAGTGGGAGGGCCAGGCAGAGGTTGCTGCTGCTGCTCTGCAGGTTCATGTCTCAGCACAGCCCGTGGGTGCTCTCCTGAATCTCTGGGCACTTGGTCCATTTATTCCAGATCTGGGAGCCAGCCTGTCCTGCCCTCCCGGGTTATCTCTAATGCATCTGCCCTGTTCTGACCCCCCGCTGAACTGAGGGCTGGGGAATGCACCCTCCTGGTCTGGGACCAGTGCTTGCCTGGGGTGGAGGCTGGGACAAGCAGGCCTTGTATAGAAATGCTCCAGGGCGGGGGCAGGGGCAGGAGCACCTGGGGGACACCCATGGGTCCCTCGCCTCCCATTTCCTCCTTTCAGCAATTTTGGGCCTGAGTGTGTTGCTCTCCCCTTGCACCCCACCCCCAGCCATTCCTGGAGAGGGCAGGCAGAGCTCCTGCATTGGAGGCCCTATGGAAGTGTAGCTGCGGGGTGCACTGGGTGACTCAGAACAACCCCAGCCAGCAGGCAACCACCAGCAGTGAGTCTGCCCCTGTCCTTCCCCAGCGCCCCACTCTGCTCTGGACCAGCCCAGGGTCTCCAGGAGTCCTGACCGCTGTCCGTGGTTCTGATCGCTCAGTGCAAATTCAGAGGAAGGGGTTTGGAGCCCTCAACTTGGGTCTATCCAGAAGACAAGCGTGGGTAGGGGCCAAAGACCTCTGAGACCCCTCCCCGGACTCTCATAACCGTCCACACCAAGGTGCCAACTCTCCATTGTCGCCTGATTCAAAGTCTGGCCATGACAAGGAACTCTGGAATGCTGACCCTTCTTCCATCTCTTAAGGGGTCGAACTGATGTGCCTGGAATTCTGAGAGGCAAAGCCCAGAGAGGGAGTCCTCCGGGAATGCCTTCCATCCGTCTCCTGCAGCTGCCAACACCTCCTCTCCCCACCAGCCATGTAGGACGGGAACAGCAAGGGTGATGGGAAAGATGACGATGTGGCGGGTGGGCTCCTCAGCTTGTACACTCATCACCCGATCTCCCCCTTCATCCTCATGCTCTCCCCGTGTGCCTGTGTGTGTCCAGATGTGCCCCCTTCTTACAGGGCGTTATTTCTTCTGGTGCTGCAGCCTCTGGCCAGGTTCACACCAGGAGTGAAGGAAGGCACAGCAGCCCTTTCCTGCTTCTCCCCTCCTGGTGTCTCTAACCCAGCCCCCAGGACATTGGGGTTGGGGGGTCTGTGATCAGTCGAACTTTACAGACCAGGAAACTGACATCCGGAGCTGCTCACGGCTTACCCAAGGTCACTGTCAGGCATGTGGAAGCCCCAACCCCATTCCTCAGAACCACCCTATTTGGCTCTTCAGAGAGGGCGTCCAAACAGTCCTGGGCCAATACACTAATGCCCTTTAAGGAGGGGGCACATCTGGACACAACAGGCACACGGGGAGAGCATGAGGATGAAGGTGGAGATCGGGTGATGAATCTACAAGCTGAGGAGCCCTCCAGAAGCTGGGGGAGCACCACAGTTTCTCCCACAGACCCAGGATGCATCCTGGTCCACAACCTGACCTGGACCCAGGCTCCAGAACTGGAGGCAGGAAACCTGGGTTGACGCCCCCTGGGTCCAGTGGGCCTAGCAGACCCCCACGCTCTGGCAGCTGCAAGGTGGGCTCGGGTGGGGCTCAGACTGGCCTCCATCTCTGCTGTGGGCCTATTTCTCCTTCTGGGACAGACACCAGTTTTGAACAGGCTTATTCAATGAATATGGCTTTAGTTTCTAGAAACTTCCTTGGGTGACTGCTCATAACACCTAAAATAATGCTGCTCAAGAACTCACTTATCAGTCTAGGCAAAGGCCATGGGGAGGAATCTTCCCTCTCGGCTGGAGGTCAGCAGGAATCAGCAGACAAGCTGTTAAGATTCTGAATGCCACACTGGGGTTCAAATCCTGGCTGCACCACCCACCAGCAGCGGGAGGTGGCTGCTCGGTCTCAGGTCCTGCGAGCTGTACAACGGGGGTACACCAGAGTCCACCCCCCAGCATTTGGGTGAAGATGAAGTGAGGTGCTGCCTGTAAACTGCTGGGCACTGTTCTGGGCACACTGTGTTCCCCGATAACAGTCCTGACATCACGAGGACTCGTGGCCCCAGGGGTGGCTACTTATCATGGTTTGGCGCTGAATCTCACCCTGGGAGATGTCCAGATTCACCAAGCTGGGGCTGGGAAGATGCTGGGGACTCAGGACAATTGGGGTGGGGGGCCTGCCGGGCACACTTTCTTCACCCACATAGATGAGGGAGTCCATGATGGTCACACAAAGAGCTTGAAGAGTTGTCAGCAGCCCAGCCACATTCCTGGGATGCTTCAGCTGCTGTGGGGCCAGGGGAGCTTGTGAGCCACTGAGAGCCCCCTACCCCCTGGCCCCCTGCCACCCACACAGTGCTGTCCCTATGCCAGGTAACCTCCAGGAGCACGCACAGGCGTGCTCTTGGGGATCTGGAGGCACTCAGGGTGCTCAATTCTCCACGCACACCCCGCAAGCACCTCCAAGCAAACAGGAGCCTCTTCCACTAGACCCCAGAATTTGTTACAAGGCAGGTGGCATTCACCATGCTGGTAGGGGAGCCAGAGAAACCCCTCAGGAAAAGGGGGAGCGCAGCGCAGGATGGAGCCCAAGAGAGCCCCCTCTCTCTGAGTCGGGCTGGGTTCACCTCCACTCTCCCAAGTGGGTCACCAGTACTGGCCACTGAAGCTGATCATGAGCTCACGCTCTGTGGACAAAGGGAACCCCAAAATTTCCCGTTCTCATGGAGTGTCTAGTTGAGAAAAACCAGCACACTCTTTGAGTTTATTTTCTTACTTGTTCTTCATGACAAAGTCGCCCTTGCACAGTGTCTCACAAACCCCAGAAATAATGGATAGAAAAATAAAGGAGAAAGCGCTCAGCCATTTAGCAAAAACCTCAGTGCAGGCTGGAGGGGGAGGGAGGGAGACTCTGGGGGGCTCTGGTGGGGGAGGTGGAAGACCAGCCTTTGTTTGCTTGAATTTTACTTTTGTGAGAGGAAAAAAAGAACCCAAACTGGAAAAGAGTGCCCCCGCCAGAGGGGGGTCCCCAGGTCCCCTATCCCTCCCACACCCCCAGACAAGCCTCTGGTGCCAGAAGTGATGCCCTGGCGGGGTCAGTACCAGGCCAGTGGGGAGGCAGAGGCAGCCATGGGCAGGGCTGGACCTGGGGGCCTTCTAGACCTTCTCCAAGGCCAGAGTGGTCACCCTGGAAAGCATGTTTGGGTAAGAGAAAGGTCAGTGGCAAGACCTGGATCCCGAGCTGGGGCGCTGGGAGGGCGGAGCCCAGCCGGCTCAGAGGTGCCCTCAGCATCTCCCCAGGAAGTGGGGTGGGAAATGAGGTTCCCAGGGCTCCCGCTTCCTCTGTGGACATGCCCCTGAGAACTGGAGATAAGCCTGGAGACTGGGGAGGAGCCAGCCCTCATCTGTGGGGTCTAGAAGGCCTTCCAGGTCCAGCCCTGCCCAGGGGTTCCTTTCCTCCCCACTGGCCTGGTGCTGACCCTGGCAAGGTGTCACTTCCGGCACAGGGCAGGGCCTTCCTTTCTGTGTGTCTGGGCCTCTGGGTTGAGCACCAGGCTCCCCAAGGGCAACTGCTTCGGAGCACCCCAACCCCAAAACACAAGCCCCTGTGAATGGAGCAGAATGTGCAGGAGAAAAGGGACAGTCAGAAAAGAAAATGCGGCCTAGCAGGGCAGAGGCCGCCACCGCCACCGGGATTGGGTGCTGGGCATAGGCAGAAAATGCTGGAAGCAGCTCCAGAATTTGGCAGGCGGGCAGGAGGGGGAGAGGTGGCCGTAGCCAATGGCCACTGAGCAGTCCCATGGGACCTGCAGGCTGACCTCACTGCCCAGGCCCGCAGAGCCCTTCCTGGGGCACATTCCTCGCTGAAGAGCCCCTCTCCCAGGCCTTGGTTGGCGCCAATGTCTTTTTAGGAACCAAAGGTCTAATTTTAGCGTCCCGGCCTTCGACACCTGCTGAAAATAGCCCCCTGTTTTCCCTCCTGTCCCTGCCTCTCCCTCAGAGAAGCTGAACCCCCCATGTCCCCTCGATCCCATTGGTCAGCACAGGCCCCAGGCCTTGTATGGGTTTCAGTGGAGGCCCCAAGTCCCCGTGAAGCTCTGTGTGCCAGTACCCTGGGAAGGGCAGCTCGCAGTGTCCACCACGGAGGGGGCACAGCTGCCCAGCTCCCCTCCCAGCTCACCTGTCCAGCTGCCAATGTCAGGTGCGGCACATACTCATGGGGCCCAAATTCAGGTCCCCGCACCTCTGAGAATCAAGGCTGCCTCACCCTGGCCTCCACCGTGTGGGGTCATGTCAGCTGACCCTCCACCCAGGGAGGCCTCCATTTTCTATTTTGCAGGTTCTGATTCTTGCACCAATAATGATTTTCCTAAGATATCGGAGCACTTGTGTGTCAGGGGCTTCCGGCGCGCGGTTCCATCCAAGCTTCTCACCACCGAGGAGGCGGGGGCTGTCACTGTCCCCAAGGGGTGGAACCAGGGGTTGACCTCAAGGAAGCTGGCCCCAAGGCCTCCGTTGTGCTGTCCACCGGTGTTGCCCACGGACAGCTCGTGCCACCCCGCCAGAGGCTCTCCACGGCCTTTGTCCCACCCTTTCCCCAAAGCACTCTGCTCAGATTCTGTTTCCTAAGCAGACAGGCCAGAGAGGCCATCCAGCGTGCCAGAGACCACGCCGCCCGCTGGTGGTGGATGAAGACACCCAGCTCCCACATTCTAAGGTCCAGGGCTATGGCCCCAGGGGTGGGTCTGAATCACAGCCACTGTGGGCCACACCCGCACAGAGAAGGTGGGCCCAGGGAACAGCCAGGGGTGTGCAGGGGCCCAGGAGACTCAAGCCTCTCCCACGCCGAGGCCCGCATGCTCAGCAGCAGAAAAAGCCTATGAAAGGGCTGGCATAGGCTGAGGGTTGGTGGCAGGGCCATGATTCAGCAGCTCCCAGGGGTCACTGCCCCTTCACACCCTCAGTCCTGCTGGGAAAGGGACCATGCCCAGGAGAGAAGCCAGAGCGGGCCTTGCAGGAGCCTCCTCCCACTGCAGTCAGAGCTCACAGGCCCCAAACCGGCTCCCTGGAGAGAGCCCAGGTGGCAGGAGCTTCCCTTGGAACCCTGAGGCCAGGCTCCTGCCTGCAGCCCCCGGGTCTAAGGATGAGGACCAGGCTCATGGGGACCAGGGCAGGAGGGGAGACAGTGACCGGGCAGGGGAGGATGTCAGTGCCCCCGTCCAGGGCAGGACCTCCAGGCAGCCAGAGCAGGGCAGGCCCCTCTCACAGGGACCAGCAGGAGTGGATGCTCCTTCAGCCTGATCTGCGGCCAAGTTCAGCAGCCTTTGCCACTCGGGATAGGAACCCCAATCCGGGGTGAAGAGCTACTCTTCCTCAGGGAGACAAAGACTGGCAACTCCCCAGGGTGCTGTGGAGGAGAGGGCACAAAAGGAAGGTGAGGGCCCAAGCCTTGCACTGGCGGTGGCGCTGACGCAGACTTCCATGTAGGTAGCACAGGGGCTGGAGAGCCACCCTCAAGGGACCTTGGAGGCGGGGCCACCATCTGCACTGCAGAGCTGTGGGCCATGGAGCTGCAGGTCTGTGGCCCTTGTCAGGCCCTGAGCACCCCTCTTGGGGTGCTGCACAGAAAACCCAGCCCCAGTTGGCAAGAGGGAACAGGCCCTCCATGGAGCCCAGGAAAGCCGTCAAGGGTCAAGACCCCTTATGAGAGAGAGTTCCCTGCTTTGCCCTCTGCCCTGAGTCAGGCGTGGGCAGAGGCCAGGCTGGTCAGGCTGAGACTGTCCTGTCTTCCCGCCTGGCGCCTGGCAGCCTGCTCCCTCCCCAATGCCCACAGGGCCAGCAGGTCACCCAGGTGAGGAGATGGCCTGCAGCGCCACCTGCTGGAGACACTGTGGAAGTCGCTTCAGGGGCCCCTGCACCCTCAAGAGTCATTCACCCCCAACTCTGGGGAGACTGGGAACCTGAAATGATGGAGAGCAGGCAGGGCCCCTCTGCTCTCAGATGAGCCCTTATGCTTGGCCTTACAAGCAGCTTTGGCTGTTCCTCCTGTTCGAAGCTTAGAATGTTGATTTCGGAGTCTTAAAAGCAAGTGTGCAGTATAACATAACCCCACACACTTTACGTTTACCAGTGAATGGCGCATAATTTTCCATCCTTTTCCTTTCTACCTATTTGTGTCTTCATATTTATTTATTTATTTTTAAAGATTCATTTATTTATTTATACAAGAACCGGGGTACAGGCCAGATGCGTGGGAGGGTGAGAGGATTCACCAGAGACAGAGCGGGGAACAGAACAGGCAGACTGATGAAATAAACTGCTGAGGGGAGCAGAGGCCATAACAGGAGAGGTCTGCCCGCCCCTTGGCACCCTCACTGGTGGGGATCGAACCTGCACTGCTGAGGCTGGGGACAGCTTCCCAGCGCTGTGCTCAACCGCCTGAGCCACCAGGGGAGGCCCATGAGTCTTCATATTGAAAGTGTATGCTTCCTGCAATATACACTTGAATGTTGTTTCTTTATCCTTTGCATAACTTGTGGCTTTCAATTAGGTTTATCAGTTTGCATTTACTGTAATTACTGATACATGAAATGACTCAACTTAGGCCAATCATCTCGCTATTTCTCTGTTCTTCTGGTTCTCTGTTACTTCGTGACTCCCATTATGCTGAGTGAATCATTTTATATTCCACTTCTGTTCTTTAATCCGTTTTTTAGCAATACTTCTTACCCTTTCTTCCCTCCTGGCCCTGGGCACACCCACTGCAGCGAAGATGTTTCCCGCTGGGGGTCTGCTCATCCTCCGGGCTGTGGGCCTGGGTCTGAGCCAGGTGGGTGAGTTGCTCGGCCATGCTTGGGCTCACCTTGGACAGAAGAGGAGATGAGTTGTCACCACACGTCCCTGCTTCTTCTCTTCTCCATCTGTCTGCACAGGGAGGGCCAGACTCCATGCGCATGTGGAAGTCTGGGGGTCCAGGTACCCCTGGGGCTACCCACTCACAGATAGTGGAGGTGTTACAAGAATCTAAGAGTTGGGGAGACTGTGCCTGGGACACGGGACGCCTTCATGAGCACTAAAGGTTCTAGCCACTCAGGGCGCCCCCTGCGCACACATCCGCGGAGGGGGATGCCCTTTTATTGGAAGATAAGTGGCTCCTGAAACCTCCTTTTTACACCTAAATGGGCCCCGTGCAGTATCCATAGGCCCTGATGCCCGCGGGGTTAGGGCCAGATTGCAAAGACCTGCTACTTTCCGTTCCCTAAGGAAGCACCTGGGGTGACACTGTTGAGGTGCAGGAGCCGGGTCACGCACACCATGGCCTCAGGAACGCGCCCCATCTGCCTGCAGGCAGGTAGGTTGCTTCACTGTTTTCCTGTCCCTAAAATGGGGATGAAAATAGCTCTGCCCCACGCTGAGCTAAGCCTATCCAAGTCCTTCTGGGCCAAGCAAATAGTTGAGCTTAACCCCAGGGAACTGAAAAAGCAGAGAGGGTTCGGGGCCTGGGGCATCTGGGGTGCAGGATGCTGGGGCCCCAGGATGAGGGAAGGTCTCCCCAGACCCCAGGAGAGGCGGTGTGGCTAGCAGGAGCCCTGCTGATTAGGGCAACACGGGCAGACTCCCCGGTCCTCCCCTCTCCAAGTGTGGGATCCAGGCAGAGAGAAGTCATGGTGGGAGGGCCCAGTGTCAGGGAGGGGCGCCCTGAAACGCTGCGCCTCTTGTTCCATTTCTGACCTTGGGGTCTTAGGACATGAGTATGTTTGAAAACTCAGGGTCACCAAGTCTCCCTTCCAGGATGTGTCAGGATTGAGGGTTTGAAGGTGGGGTTGGGGGCAGGATGGAGGACTCACTCCACTCAGGGATGCAAATGAGCCAGTGTGTTCCTGACACGCACCACACACACACACACACACACACACACACTCACACAGACGCACCCATCGCTAGATTTCAGCTGAGACCTTCAGGAAACAGCACTCAGCCACGAGAGCGCCTCTAATGGCCTCAGGGAAAGCAGGGTCACACCTGGACCATCTCCTCGAGTTTCTCCACAGCTGCCAAGAGCAGAATCTCTGAAGAGGCTCCGGTGCCTGAAGTAGTTATAAGCATTTCAGAGCCCGAAAGTCCCTGAAAGAAAACAAAGCCAAGCCCCACTCTGAGGCCACGGTCACACCCCAGTAAGACATTAAGTTTCCATTGGGACCTTCAGGAAAACACAGGCTTTTGTGTTTATGTTTAGAAATTGATTTTAATGCACAGAGTGAACTCGATCAGAAAGAAAAACCATGTATAATGGTGGCTTTTATTTTGCCGTGAAAATGTGTGCTAGAAGGTGAGAACCATCTTCTCTAATATAATCAAATAAATAAATGAATAAAAATAATAGGAGTGCCTTCAAAGGGGATCAGGAGGTGGATGGGGAAGCAGATGCAGATGTCTGTGATCCTGGAACAGGGGGGTCCCCAAGAAAGGGGGAGGGTCCAGGTTCCCTGCCCCACCCAAGGGAGGGTGGAGCTGAGCAGACAGAGAAGCTGCAGAGGAGACTGAGAAGGAAGGAACAGGATGGAGCCAGAAGGGGCCTGGAGGAGGCGCACGGAGCCGAGAGACACGTGAAGACACTGCACTTGCCTTTCGGTCGAGGACGGGGTGACACAGATGTGGGGGAGACCCGTGGGGAGGGGACCATGGGGTTTTTGTCTGGATGTTGATTTTGCTCTTTTCCTCCCAGACTTGTCTGGTGGTTTCTGGTCTGTTTCTCTGGGTCCCCGCTGGGGGGGCTTTAGACTGTGGCAGGCTTTGGGGCCTTGCTCTGGGTCAATCCTGCTTGGGTGGACTTTGACCCACGAGGGGCCGGGTCACTTTGGGTGCTTGATTTAGAAACGCGACTCTTTGCCTTTCCTGTGTGGTTTCCTAGTTGTGTTAAAGTTCCTTCCCATTAAAGTCTCATGTTTTGTGTTGATGCGGCAGAACCCATTTAGAGTAGGCAGGTTTGTGGGGTCTGGGGTGCCCCTCGCCCTGCCCTGTACCTATAGCACTTTTCCTTTTTTTTTAAAGATTTATTTATTAATTAAAGAACCAGGGTACAGGCCAGATGCGCGGGAGGGTGGAGGATTCACCAGAGCCAGAGTGGGGAACAGAACAAGCAGATGGACTGAAATACACTGCTGAGGGGAGCAGCAGGTGAGACAGGAGAGGTCTGCCTCGCCATGTGGGACTCTCGCCCGATGGCCGCGATCGAACCAGCGCTGCAGAGGCTGCAGACGGCTTCACAGTGCACATTCAACAGCCTGCGCCACCAGGGAGGCCCTCGGATTTTCTCTTAAGTCTTCTGTGGCTCTGTGGGGTAGAAGGGGAGAGAACAGGTTAGCGAGGTAGGTGGACAGGCAGGTCAGCACTTCCCCTCACCAGGTGATTTCCCTCCCACCTGCCGCCCCCCACCCATCCTCCAGCTGATGTGAATGTTCAGGCCTTTGGAATAATCTGCTCAGGCCTCAGTCTCCTCATCTCTCAGCTGGGGGTGATGTCGCCCTGGTAACCCTGTCTGTGCCTCTGCAGCTACAGACAGTTTAGGGGCCACCAGGAGGAAAATTGTGGGGGACTCTTTCTGCCCCCAGGAGTGACTAGATTCCACCCTAAGATGCTTGTGCCTCTTTGGATGAGCGGCAGGAGGTGGAGAGCAGCTGGCGGGGACTCACGAGCATGATGTGAATGGCATTTGCGTTTCATCTTTCCAGAAAGTCACCCCTTTCATCTGAGGATGTCAGCAAGAGGGAGTGACATCCAGGAGTCCTTTCCTCAAAGAGTGGGGTCCCCAGAGGCCACACGCCCAGACGTGATTCTGACAGTGGTACCCAGGGGAGTGTGGGGGTGTGCCCAGGAGCAGGGTGGGGACTCACTGTTGCAACCCAGGCCGCTGTGTTGGCCAATGCGGTCGAGCTTATGCCCGAAGCAGTTGTCTGGCTTCCTCTTGGGCTTCTCCCTTTTCTGTACGGCTCGGAGGACTTTGTTCCTTGCTGGCTCTCCCGACTCCCCTTCTTGGGCGAGGGGACTGTCCTCCTGGAGCGGGGCCGCGATCATCAGATCCTCGTGCAGCCCTGAGACTGAGTGGTCCAGATGGTACGGCAGATCCTGTCAGGGGTGGAGGAGCCCGAGCCTCAGGTCCCTGCACAGGAACCCCACCACCCTCGAGGTGCTCAATGAAACTGACTGTGTTGGGTATGGAGACCTGGCACCTGATCTCATCACTTCCTGGTTCCCTATCACCAGTTCTCAAGGGAGGGAGGGCACATCTGGGGACTACAGATGGGAGCTGGTTAATCACGGCTACCTGCTGGCACCTCCCAGGCACCCAGCCCCACAGCACTCACCAATTCCGCACTTGGTCCGGAGTTCCCATCAGGGCTGCCGATTTGGTCAGCACGGCCTCCTAGCAGGAACAGGTTCAAAAACAGGAGGACTAGGAGTGTCCGGGGCAGCGCCATCTGGATTCCAGGCAGTGGGAGGGCCAGGCAGAGGTTGCTGCTGCTGCTCTGCAGGTTCACGTCTCAGCACAGCCCGTGGGTGCTCTCCTGAATCTCTGGGCACTTGGTCCTTTTATTCCAGAACTGGGAGCCAGCCTGTCCTGCCCTCCCGGGTTATCGCTAATGCATCTGCCTTGTTCCGACCCCCCGCTGAACTGAGGGCTGGGGAATGCACCCTCCTGGTCTGGGACCAGTGCTTGCCTGGGGTGGAGGCTGGGACAAGCAGGCCTTGTATGGAAATGCGCCAGGGCAGGGGCGGGGGCAGGAGCACCCGGGGGACACCCATGGGTCCCTGCCTCCCATTTCCTCCTTTCCAGCAAATTTGGGCCTGAGTGTGTTGCTCTCCCCTTGCACCCCACCCCCAGCCATTCCTGGAGAGGGCAGGCAGAGCTCCTGCATTGGAGGCCCTATGGAAGTGTAGCTGCGGGGTGCACTGGGTGACTCAGAACAACCCCAGCCAGCAGGCAACCACCAGCAGTGAGTCTGCCCCTGTCCTTCCCCAGTGCCCCACTCTGCTCTGGACCAGCCCAGGGTCTCCAGGGGTCCTGACCGCTGTCTGTGGTTCTGATCGCTCAGAGCAAATTCAGAGCAAGGGGTTTGGTGCCCCTCAACTCGGGTCTATCCAGAAAGACAAGCGTGGGTAGGGGCCAAAGACCTCTGAGACCCCTCCCCGGCCACTCACCACCGTCCACACTAAGGTGCCAACTCTCCAATGTCGCCTGATTCAAAGTCTGGCCATGACAAGGAACTCTGGAATGCTGACCCTTCTTCCATCCCTTAAGGGGTCGAACTGATGTGCCTGGAATTCTGAGAGGCAAAGCCCAGAGAGGAAGTCCTCCGGGAATGCCTTCCATCCGTCTCCTGCAGCTGCCAACACCTCCTCTCCCCACCAGCCATGTAGGACGGGAACAGCAAGGGTGATGGGAAAGATGACGATGCGGCGGGTGGGCCCCTCAGCTTGTACATTCGTCACCCGATCTCCCCCTTCATCCTCATGCTCTCTCCGTGTGCCTGTGTGTGTCCAGATGTGCCGCCTTCTTACAGGGCATTATTTCTTCTGGTGCTGCGGCCTCTGGCCAGGTTCACACCAGGAGTGAAGGAAGGCACAGCAGCCCTTTCCTGCTTCTCCCCTCCGGGTGTCTCTAACCCAGTCCCCGGGAAGTTGGGGGTTCGGGGGTCTGTGATCAGTCCACTTTACAGACCAGGAAACTGACATCTGGAGCTGCTCACGGCTTACCCAAGGTCACTGTCAGGCATGTGGAAGCCCCAACCCCATTCCTCAGAACCACCCTATTTGGCTCTTCAGAGAGGGCGTCCAAACAGTCCTGGGCCAATACACTAATGCCCTTAAGGAGGGGGCACATCTGGACACAGCAGGCACACGGGGAGAGCATGAGGATGAAGGTGGAGATCGGGTGATGAATCTACAAGCTGAGGAGCCCTCCAGAAGCTGGGGGAGCACCACAGTTTCTCCCACAGACCCAGGATGCATCCTGGTCCACAACCTGACCTGGACCCAGGCTCCAGAACTGGAGGCAGGAAACCCGGGTTGACGCCCCCTGGGTCCAGTGGGCCTAGCAGACCCCCACGCTCTGGCAGCTGCAAGGTGGGCTTGAATGGGGCTCGGACTGGCCACCGTCTCTGCCGTGGGTCTGTTAGTCCTTCTGAGGGAGGCACCAGCGTTGAACAGGCTTATTCAATGAATATGGCTTTAGTTTCTAGAAACTTCCTTGGGTGGCTGCTCATAACAGCTAAAATAACGCTGCTCACAAACTCACTTCATCGGTCTAGGCCAAGGCCAGGCCCCGGAATCTTCCATCTGGGCCCAGGTCAGCAGGAATCAGCAGGTGAGCTGTGAGGATTCTGAACGCCAGATTGGGGTTCAAATCCCCGCAGCACCACCCACCAGCCGCGGGAAGTGGCTGCTCAGTCTCAGGTCCTGCGAGCTGTACAGTTGAGGGTACACCAGCGTCCACCAAACAGCATTTGGGTGAAGTTGAAGTGAGGTGCTGCCCGTAAACTGCTGGGCACTGTTCTGGGCACATTGTGTTCCCTGATAACAGTCCTGACATCACGAGGACTCGGTGGCCCCAGGGGTGGCTACTGACCGTGGTTTGGCGCTGAATCGCACCCTGGGAGATGTCCGGATTCTCTGAGCTGGGCTGGGAAGATGATGGGGACTTGGGACAAGGGGGTGGGGTCACTGAGCACACTTTTCTTCACCCACATCCCTGAGGGAGTCGCATGGTGGTCACACAGAGCATGAAGAGTTGTCAGCAGCCAAGCCACATTCCTGGTATCTTCAGCTGCTGCGGGGCCAGGGGAGCTTGTGAGCTGCTGAGAGACCCCCCTGCCACCCTTCCGCACCAACCCCCAACCCCCCCACGCACCCCCCCGGCGCCTTGCCACCCACACAGTGCTGTCCTGGTGCCAGGTAACCTCCAGGAGCGCACACAGGCGCTCTTGGGGATCTGGAGGCACTCAGGGTGCTCAATTCTCCACCCACACCCTGCAAGCACTTGCTAGCAAACAGGAGCCTCTTCCACCAGACCCCAGAATTCCTTCCAAGGCAGGTGGCATTTACCATGCTGGTAGGGGAGCCAGGGCAACCCCTCAGGAAAAGGGGGAGCACAGCGCAGGACAGAACCCAAGAGAGCCCCCTCTCTCTGAGTCGGGCTGGGTCCACCTCCACTCTCCCGCAGTGGGTCACCAGAACTGGCCACTGATGCTGACCAGGAGCTCATGCTCTGCGGACAAAGGGAACCCCAAAATGTCCCCATCCTCGTGGAGTGTCTAATTGAGAAAAACCAGCACACATTTTGAGTTTATTTTCTTACTTGTTCTTCATGACAAAGTCGCCCTTGCACAGTGTCTCACAAACCCCCGAAATAATGGATAGAAAAACAAAGGAGAAAGCGCTCAGCCATTTAGCAAAAACCTCAGTGCAGGCTGGAGGGGGCGGGAGGGAGACTCTGGGGGGCTCTGGTGGGGAAGGTGGAAGACCAGCCTTAGTTTGCTTTAATTTTACTTTTGTGAGAGGAAAAAAAAGAACCCAAACTGGAAAAGAGTGCCCCCACCAGACGGGGGTCCCCAGCTCCCCTATCCCTCCCACACCCCCGGACCCGCTTCTCAAGCCCCCACGCTGGTGTCCCCGTCCACACGCAGCACACCCCTGTCTGTGCCAGGTGGGCAGCCGTGTCTTCAGGGCTCAGCTTTTTCACTTAAATTACTCAGCCCTCCATGACCAGGTTGTCTCAGGGACGACCCTCCAGGCGCCCACAGAGACGTGAGCACCAAAGCCTGAGGCATCGAGTCCCTCCCAGGAGGCCCCCGAGTGAGAAAGGAGGTGATGCGGAGAGAGAGGACTGGCCGCGACTCCCTGGACCACTGTCTCCCACAGAGCAGGGTGAGACCCAGCGGAGGCCCAGTGGAATTCAGTTCAGTCCACTGAGCTCACCTGGGAGACGCCTGGGCCGGTTCTGAGCCCCCCCCAACCCCAGGGGCCCTGAGACAGTGGTCCTCACACACCTGAGAACCCCCTCGCCACAGTGAGACAGTGTGGGGGTTCCGGGGGGAGCGAGCGTGCCAGGCTTCCAGGAAGACCCGCACCTCCTCTTCTCAGGGCTTCTCCTGCTGAGCCTTCGGAAACCCCAGCCGCCCCCGAGCCTGGAGTCAGCCCGGCCCTGTGTCCCCTCCAGCCTCAAAGAAGCGGGCGACGGAGCAGGCCCAGGGAGGGGCCGTCCAGCGGTCTGGCCACTGGGGGGACACTGTGGACTCCACCCCGGACCCCATGCCAGGGGAACCCTCTCCCCCAGGTCCCTCCTCCGGCCTCCTGGGGTGCACCAGTCTTTCTCCTCCCACCCGGGCAGCCCACCTGCCCAGGGACACAGCTGCTCCCTTGGATTTCCAGCCCCTGTCGCCAGAGTGGGGCCGGCTCTGCCCTCTGGGCCGCGCCCGCGGGACACAGCGTGTGCGTCCAGCACTGACCACGCGCCAGGCGTGCAGAGACAGCGGCGGCCGGCTGTGCTGCCCCGTTGAGGACAGGCAGGGCGAGCAGCAGCGTAAGGGAAGTAGGGTCCGCACACACAGAGAGGAAGCCGCCCACCCCCGCCCCCGGTGCTGGCAGTTATGTGGCAGCAGGGTCAGTCAAGGCCAGTGGAGAGGAGGGCAGCCGTGGGCAGGGCTGGACCTGGGGGCCTTCTAGACCTTCTCCAAGGCCAAAGTGGTCACCCTGGAAAGAAGTTGGGTAAGAGAAAGGTCAGTGGCAAGTCCTGGACCCTGGACCTGGGCGCTGGGGAGGGCTGAGCCCAGCCTGAGGCGCCCTCAGCTTCTCCCCAGGAAGTGAGGCAGGAAGTGGGGTTCCCAGGGCTCCCAGCTTCCTCGGTGATGTGCCCTGAGGGCTGGAGAGAAGCATCCAGACTGGGGAGGAGTCAAGGGAAGGTGGCCCAGAGGGCCCTAGGCTGGAGCACCAGGCTCCTCGAGGCAACGGCTTCAGAGCACCCAACCCCAGCACACACACCCGTGAATGGAGCAGAATGTGCAGGAGTAAAGGGACAGTCAGAAAAGGAAAATGTGGCCGAGAAGGGCAGAGGCTGCCACCGCCTCCAGGATTGGGAGGTGGGCACAGGCAGAAAATGCTGGAAGAAGTTATAGAATTTGGGAGGCGGGCAGGAGGGGGAGAGGTGGCCGTAGCCAATGGCCACTGGGCGGTGCCATGGGTCCTGCAGGCTGACCTCACTGCCAGGCCCGCGGAGCCTTCCTGGGGCACATTCCTCACTGAAGAGCCCCTCTCCCAGGCCTTGGGTGGCGCCAATGTCTTTTTAGGAACCAAAGGGGTATTTTAGTGTCCAGGCCTTCGACACCTGCTCAAATTAATTCCCTGATTTCCCTCCATCCCTGTACCTTCCTCAGAGAAGCTGAACCCCCCGTGTCCCTGTGATCCCGTTGGTCAGCACAGGCCCCAGGCCTTGTATGGGTTTCAGTGGAGGCCCCAAGTCCCCGCGAAGCTCTGTGTGCCAGTACCTGGGGAAGGGCAGCTCACAGTGTCCACCACGGAGGGGGCACAGCTGCCCAGCTCCCCTCCCAGCTCACCTGTCCAGCTGCCAATCTCAGGTGCGGCACATACTCATGGCACCCAAATTCAGGTCCCCGCACCTCTGGGAATCAAGGCTGCCTCACCCTGGCCTCCACCGTGTGGGGTCATGTCAGCTGACCCTCCACCCAGGGAGGCCTCCATTTCCTATTTTGCAGGTTCTGTGATTCTCGCATCAATAATGATTTTCCTATGATTTCGGAGCACTTGTGTGTCAGGGGCTTCTGGCGCGCGGTTCCATCCAAGCTTCTCACCACCGAGGAGGCAGGTGCTGTCATTGTCCCCAGGGGTGGAACCATGGTTGACCTCAAGGAAGCTGACCCCAAGGCCTCCGTTGTGCTGCCCACCGGTGTTGCCCACGGACAGCTCGTGCCACCCGCCAGAGCCTCTCTAAGGCCTTTGTCCCACCCTTTCCCCAAAGCACTCTGCTCAGATTCTGTTTCCTAAGCAGACAGGCCAGAGAGGCCATCCAGCTTGCCAGAGGCCACGCCGCGCGCTGGTGGTGGATGAAGACACCCAGCTCCCACATTCTAAGGTCCAGGGCTATGGCCCCAGGGGTGGGTCTGAATCACAGCCACTGTGGGCCACACCCGCACAGAGAAGGTGGGCCCAGGGAACAGCCAGGCGTGTGCAGGGGCCCAGGAGCCTCAAGCCTCTCCCACACCGAGGCCCGCATGCTCGGCAGCAGAAAAAGCCTATGCCGGCAGAGGCTGAGGGTTGGTGGCAGAGCCAGGATTCAGCAGCTCCCAGGGGTCACTGGCCCTTCCCACCCACAGTCCTGCTGGGAAAGGGACCATGCCCAGGAGAGAAGCCAGAGCGGGCCTTGCAGGAGCCTCCTCCCACTGCAGTCAGAGCTCACAGGCCCCAAACCGGCTCCCTGGAGAGAGCCCCAGTGGCAGGAGCTTCCCTTGGGACCCTGCGACCGGGCTCCTGCCTGCAGCCCCCGGGTCTGAGGATGAGGACCAGGCTCATGGGGACAGGGCGGGAGGGGAGACAATGACTGGGCCAGGGAAGGATGTCAGTGCCCCCGTCCTGGACAGGCCCTCCAGGCAGCCAGAGCAGGGCAGGCCCCTCTTGCAGGGACCAGCAGGAGGGGATGCTCCTTCAAAGCCTAAGCTGTGGCCAAGTCCAGCAGCCTTTGCCTCTCTGGAAAGGAACCCCACATTTGGCCTCGGGGGTGAAGAGCTACTCTTCCTCAGGGAGGGCAAAAGCCTTGCACTGGCAGGTGCCGCTGACACAGACTTCCATGTAGGTAGCACAGGGGTTGGAGGTGCCACCGCCAAGGGACTGTGGAGCAGGGGCCACCGTCTGCGCCAAGGTGCTGAGGGCCATGGAGCTGCAGGTCTGCGCCCCTTCTCAGGCCTGAGCACCCCTCTTAGGGGTGCTGCACAGAAGTGCCAGCCCCACTTGGCAAGGGGGAACAGGCCCTCCATCGAGCCCAGGAAGCCGTCAAGGGCCAAGACCCCTTAGGAGAGAGAGTTCCCTGCGTTGCCCGCTGCCCTGGAGTCAGGCGTGGGCAGAGGCCAGGCTGGTCAGGCTGAGACTGTCCTGTCTTCCCGCCTGGCGCCTGGCAGCCTGCTCCCTCCCCAATGCCCACAGGGCCAGCAGGTCACCCAGGTGAGGTGAGGGCCTGCAGCGCCACCTGCTGGAGACACGTGGAAGTCGCTTCAGGGGCCCCTGCACCCTCAAGAGTCATTCACCCCCAACTCTGGGGAGACTGGGAACCTGAAATGATGGAGGGCAGGCAGGACCCCTGCTTCTCAGATGAGCCCTTATGCTTGGCCCTACAAGCAGCTTTGGCTGTTCCTCCTGTTCGACGCTTAGAAGGTTGAAGTCGGAGTCTCAAAAGCAAGTGTGCAGTATAACATAACCCCACACACTTTACGGTTACCAGTGAATGGCGCATAATTTTCCATCCTTTTCCTTTCAACAAATTTGCTTCTTCCTATTTATTTATTTATTTATTTATTTTTAAAGATTGATTTATTTATTTATACAGGACTGGGGTGGGATGCGTGGGAGGTGAGAGGATTCACCAGAGACAGAGCAGGGAACAGAACAGGCACTCTGACGAAGTACACTGCTGAGGGGAGCAGAGGCCATAACAGGAGAGGTCTGCCCGCCCCTTGGCACCCTCACCCGTGGGGATCAAACCTGCACTGCTGAGGCTGGGGACAGCTTCCCAGCGCTGTGCTCAACCGCCTGAGCCACCAGGGGAGGCCCATGAGTCTTCATATTGAAAGTGTATGCTTCCTGCAATATACAGTTGAATGTTGTTTCTTTATCCTTTGCATGACTTGTGGCTTTTAATTAGGTTTATCAGTTTGCATTTACTGTAATTACTGATACATGAAATGACTCGACTTAGGCCAATCATCTCGCTATTTCTCTGTTCTTCTGGTTCTCTGTTACTTCGTGACTCCCATTATGCTAAGTGAATCATTTTATATTCCACTTCTGTTCTTTAATCCGTTTTTTAGCAATACTTCTTACCCTTTCTTCCCTCCTCGCCCTGGGCACACCCACTGCAGCGAAGATGTTTCCCGCTGGGGGTCTGCTCATCCTCCGGGGCTATGGGCTGGGGTCTGAGCCAGGTGGGTGAGTTGCTCGGCCATGCTTGGGCTCACCTTGGACAGAAGAGGAGACTTGTCACCACACGTCTCTGCTTCTTCTCTTCTCCGTCTGTCTGCACAGGGAGGGCCAGACTCCATGCGCGTGTGGAAGTCTGGGGGTCCGGGTACCCCTGGGGCTACCCACTCACAGATTCGTGGAGGTGTTGCAAGACTCTAAGAGTTGGGGAGACTGTGCCTGGGACACGGGACGCCTTCATGAGCACTAAAGGTTGTAGCCACTCAGGGCCCCCCCTGCGCACACATCCGCGGAGTGGGATGCCCTTTTATTGGAAGATAAGTGGCTCCTGAAACCTCCTTTTTACACCTAAATGGGCCCCGTGCGGTACCCATAGGCCCTGATGCCCGCGGGGTTAGGGCCAGATTGCAAAGACCTGCTACTTTCGGTTCCCTAAGGAAGCACCTGGGGTGACACTGTTGTGGCACAGGAGCCGGGTCACACACACCGCAGCCTCAGGAACGCGCCCCATCTGCCTGCAGGCAGGTAGGTTGCTTCACTGTTTTCCTGTCCCTAAAATGGGGATGAAAATAGCTCTGCCCCACGCTGAGCTAAGCCTGTCCAAGGCCTTCTGGGCCAAGCAAATACATGAGCTGAGCCCCGGGGAACTGAAAAGCAGAGAGGGTCTGGGGCCTGGGGCATCTGGGGTGCAGGATGCTGGGGCCCCAGGATGAGGGAAGGGCTCCCCAGACCCCAGGAGAGGCGGTGTGGCTAGGAGGAGCCCTGCTGATTAGGGCAACACGGGCAGACTCTCCGGTCCTCCCCTCTCCAAGTGTGGGATCCGGGCAGAGAGAAGTCATGGTGGGAGGGCCCAGTGTCAGGGAGGGGCGCCCTGAAACGCTGCGCGTCTTGTTCCATTTCTGACCTTGGGGTCTTAGGAAATAGTATGTTTGAAAACTCAGGGTTCCCAAGTCTCCCTTCCAGGATGTGTCAGGATTGAGGGTTTGAAGGTGGAGTTGGGGGCAGGATGGAGGACTCACTCCACTCAGGGATGCAAATGACCCAGTGTGTTCCTGACACGCACCACACACACACACACACACACACACACTCACACAGACGCACCCATCGCTAGATTTCAGCTGAGACCTTCAGGAAACAGCACTCAGCCACGAGAGCGCCTCTAATGGCCTCAGGGAAAGCAGGGTCACACCTGGACCATCTCCTCGAGTTTCTCCACAGCTGCCAAGAGCAGAATCTGTGAAGAGGCTCCGGTGCCTGAAGTAGTTATAAGCATTTCAGAGCCCGAAAATACCTGAAAGAAAACGAAGCCAAGCCCCACTCTGAGGCCACGGTCACACCCCAGTAAGACATTAAGTTTCCATTGGGACCTTCAGGAAAACACAGGCTTTTGTGTTTATGTTTAGAAATTGTTTTCAATGCACAGAGTGAACTCGATCAGAAAGAAAAACCATGTATAATGGTGGCCTTTATTTTGCCGTGAAAATGTGTGCTAGAAGGTGAGAACCTTCTTCTCTAATATAATCAAATAAATAAATGAATAAAAATAATAGGAGTGCCTTCAAAGGGGATCAGGAGGTGGATGGGGAAGCAGATGCAGATGTCTGTGATCCTGGAACAGGGGGGTCCCCAGGAAAGGGGGAGGGTCCAGGTTCCCTGCCCCACCCAAGGGAGGGTGGAGCTGAGCAGAGAGAGAAGCTGCAGAGGAGACTGAGAAGGAAGGAGCAGGATGGAGCCAGAAGGGGCCTGGAGGAGGCGCACGGAGCCGAGAGACACGTGAAGAAACGGCGCTTGCCTTTCGGTCGAGGACGGGGTGACACAGATGTGGGGGTGACGGTGGGGAGGGGACATGGCGGTTTTTGTCTGGATTTTGATTTTGCTCTTTTCCTCCCAGACTTATCTGGTGGTTTCTGGTCTGTTTCTCTGGGTCCCCGCTGGGGGGGCTTTAGACTGTGGCAGGCTTTGGGGCCTTGCTCTGGGTCAATCCTGCTTGGGTGGACTTTGACCCACGAGGGGCCGGGTCACTTTGGATGTTGATTTAGAAACGCGACTCTTTGCCTTTCCTGTGTGGTTTCCTAGTTGTGTTAAAGTTCCTTCCCATTAAAGTCTCATGTTTTGTGTTGATGCGGCAGAACCCATTTAGAGTAGGCAGGTTTGTGGGGTCTGGGGTGCCCCGCGCCCTGCCCTGTACCTATAGCACTTTTCCTTTTTTTTTAAAGATTTATTTATTAATTAAAGAACCAGGGTACAGGCCAGATGCGCAGGAGGGTGAGAGGATTCACCAGAGCCAGAGTGGGGAACAGAACAAGCAGATGGACTGAAATACACTGCTGAGGGGAGCAGCAGGTGAGACAGGAGAGGTCTGCCTCGCCATGTGGGACTCTCGCCCGATGGCCGCGATCGAACCAGCGCTGCAGAGGCTGCAGACGGCTTCACAGTGCACATTCAACAGCCTGCGCCACCAGGGAGGCCCTCGGATTTTCTCTTAAGTCTTCTGTGGCTCTGTGGGGTAGAAGGGGAGAGAACAGGTTAGCGAGGTAGGTGGACAGGCAGGTCAGCACTTCCCCTCACCAGGTGATTTCCCTCCCACCTGCCGCCCCCCACCCATCCTCCAGCTGATGTGAATGTTCAGGCCTTTGGAATAATCTGCTCAGGCCTCAGGCTCCTCATCTCTCAGCTGGGGGTGATGTCGCCCTGGTAACCCTGTCTGTGCCTTTGCAGCTACAGACAGTTTAGGGGACACCAGGAGGAAAAATGTGGGGGACTCTTTCTGCCCCCAGGAGTGACTAGATTCCACCCTAAGATGCTTGTGCCTCTTTGGATGAGCGGCAGGAGGTGGAGAGCAGCTGGCGGGGACTCACGAGCATGATGTGAATGGCATTTGCGTTTCATCTTTCCAGAAAGTCACCCCTTTCATCTGAGGATGTCAGCAAGAGGGAGTGACATCCAGGAGTCCTTTCCTCAAAGAGTGGGGTCCCCAGAGGCCACACGCCCAGAAGCCATTCTGACAGTGGTACCCAGGGGAGTGTGGGGGTGTGCCCAGGAGCAGGGTGGGGACTCACTGTTGCAACCCAGGCCACTGTGGTGGCCAATCGGGTCGATCCTCTGCCCGAAGCAGTTGTCTGGCTTGTGCGTGGGCTTCGGCCATTCCTGTATGCCTCGGAGGACTCTTTTCCTTGCTGGCTCTCTGGTCTCCCCTTCTTGGGCGGGTGCGCTGACCTCCTGGAGCGGGGCCGGGATCATCGGATCTTCCTGCAGCCCTGAGACTGAGTGGTCCGGATGGTACGGCAGATCCTGACACAGGTGAAGGAGCCCGAGCCTCAGGACCCTGCACAGGCACCCCACCATCCTCCAGGTGTGCAAGGGAACTGACTGTCTTGGGTATGGAGACCTGGCACCCGATCTCACCACTTCCTGATTCCCTATCACCAGTTCTAGAGGGAGGGAGGGCACATCTGGGGACTACACATGGGACCTGGTTAATCATGGCTACCTGCTGGCACCTCCCAGGTACCCAGCCCCACAGCACTCACCAATTCCCCACTTGGTCCAGAGTTCCCATGAGGGCTGCCCGACAGGGCAACATGGCCTCCTTGCAGGGACAGGTTCATAAAGAGGAGGACTAGGAGTGTCCGGGGCAGCGCCATCTGGATTCCAGGCAGTGGGAGGGCCAGGCAGAGGTTGCTCTGCTGCTCTGCAGGTTCAAGTCTCAGCACAGGCGCTCTCCTGAATCTCTGGGCACTTGGTCCTTTTATCCCAGATCTGGGAGGCAGCCTGCCCTGTCCTCCTGGGTTATCTCTGATGCATCTTCCTTGTTCCAACCCCCCCGCTGAACTGAGGGCTGGGGAATGCACCCTCCTGGTCTGGGACCAGTGCTTGCCTGGGGTGGAGGCTGGGACAAGCAGGCCTTGTATAGAAATGTGCCAGGGCGGGGGCGGGGGCAGGAGCACCCGGGGGACACCCATGGGTCCCTCACCTCCCATTTCCTCCTTTCCAGCAAATTTGGGCCTGAGTGTGGTGCTCTCCCCTTGCACCCCACCCCCAGCCATTCCTGGAGAGGGCAGGCAGAGCTCCTGCATTGGAGGCCCTATGGAAGTGTAGCTGCGGGGTGCACTGGGTGACTCAGAACAACCCCAGCCAGCAGGCAACCACCAGCAGTGAGTCTGCCCCTGTCCTTCCCCAGTGCCCCACTCTGCTCTGGACCAGCCCAGGATCTCCAGGGGTCCTGACCACTGTCTGTGGTTCTGATCGCTCAGAGCAAATTCAGAGGAAGGGGTTTCGAGCCCTCAACTCGGGTCTATCCAGAAAGACAAGCGTGGGTAGGGGCCAAAGCACTCTGAGACCCCTCCCCGGCCTCTCACCACCGTCCACACCAAGGTGCCAACTCTCCAATGTCACTGGCTCCCAGTTTGTACATTCATCACCCGATCTCCCCCTTCATCCTCATGCTCTCCCCGTGTGCCTGTGTGTGTCCAGATGTGCCCCCTTCTTACAGGGCGTTATTTCTTCTGGTGCTGCGGCCTCTGGCCAGGTTCACACCAGGAGTGAAGGAAGGCACAGCAGCCCTTTCCTGCTTCTCCCCTCCTGGTGTCTAACCCAGCCCTCGGGAAGTTGGGGGTTCGGGGGTCTGTGATCAGTCCCACTTTACAGGCCAGGAAACTGACATCCGGAGCTGCTCACGGCTTACCCAAGGTCACTGTCAGGCATGTGGAAGCCCCAACCCCATTCCTCAGAACCACCCTATTTGGCTCTTCAGAGAGGGCGTCCAAACTGTCCTGGGCCAATACACTAATGCCCTTTAAGGAGGGGGCACATCTGGACACAGCAGGCACACGGGGAGAGCATGAGGATGAAGGTGGAGATCGGGTGATGAATCTACAAGCTGAGGAGCCCTCCAGAAGCTGGGGGAGCACCACAGTTTCTCCCAGAGAGTCCTCAGGAGGCATCCTGGTCCACAACCTGACCTGGACCCAGGCTCCAGAACTGGGGCCAGGAAACCAGGGTTGAAGCCCTCTGGGTTCGGTGGGCCTAGTAGACCCCCACCCTCCGGCAGCTGCAAGGTGGGCTCGGGTGGGGCTCGGACTGGCCACCGTCTCTGTCATGGGCCTATTAGTCCTTCTGGGGCAGACACCAGTGTTTGAACAGGCTTTTTCTTTTTCTTTTTTTTTTTTAAAGATTGATTGATTGATTGATTGATTTATACAAGCACTGGGTACAGTCAGAAGCGCGGGAGGGTGAGAGAATTCACCAGAGCCAGAGCGGGGAGCAGAGCAGGCAGAAGGACCGAAGTACACTGCTGAGGGGAGCAGCGGGCGGCAGAAGAGGTCTGCGCGCCATGTGGGACCCTCCTCTGGTGGCCGGGGAGCAGCTGGGAATCGAACTGGCGTTGCAGAGGCTGCGGGCAGCTTCACAACCCCGCGCTTAACCGCTGTGCCACCGGGGAGGCCCAGAACAGGCTTTTTTCAATGAATATGGCTTTGGTTTCTAGAAACTTCCTTAGGTGGCTGCTCATAACACCTAAAATAACACTGCTCACGAACTCACTTCGTCGGTCTAGGCAAAGGCCAGGCCAAGGAATCTTCTGTCTGGGCCCCAGGACAGCAGGAATCAGCAGACAAGCTGTTAGGATTCTTTATTCCACACTGGGGTTCAAATCCTGGCTGCACCACCCACCAGCAGCGGGAGGTGGCTGCTCGGTCTCAGGTACTGCGAGCTGTACATAAAGGGTGCACCAGCATCCACCTCACAATATTTGGCTGAAGATGAAGTTAGGTGCTGCCTGTAAACTGCTGGGCACTGTTCTGGGCACACTGTGTTCCCCGATAACAGTCCTGGCATCAGAAGGACTCTATGGCTCCAGGGGTGGCTACTGACTGGTTTAGCGCTGGATCTCACCCTGGGGGTTTTCTGGATTCGCTGAGCTGGGGCTGGGAAGATGCTGGGGACTCTGGACAAGGGGTGGGGGCCCACCGGGCACACTTTTCTTCACCTCCATCCCTGAAGAAATCACATGGTGGTCACACACACAAAATGTGAAGAGTTGTCTGCAGCCCAGCCACATTCCTGGGATGCTTCAGCTGTTGTGGGGCCAGGGGAGCTTGTGAGCTGCTAAGAGTACCCTGAAAGCACCCCCCCCAGCCACCCACACAGTGCTGACCCGGTACCAGGTAACTTCCAGGATCGCTCACGGGCGTGCTCTTGGGGCTCTGGGTGCACTCAGGGTGCTCAATTCTCCACCCACACCCCGCAAGCACCTCCAACCAAACCAGGAGCCTCTTCCACCAGACCCCAGAATTCCTTACACAGCAGGTGGCATTTACCATGCTGGTAGGGGAGCCAGAGCAACCCCTCTGGTAAAGGGGGAGCACAGTGCAGGATGGACCCCAAGAGTGTACCCTCCTTTTGAGTCGCTTTGGGTCCACCTCCACTCTCCCGCAGCGGGTCACCAGTACTGGCCACTGATGCTGATCATGAGCTCACGCTCTGTGGACAAAGGGAACCCCAAAATGTCCCCGTCTTCATGGAGTGTCTAGTTGAGAAAAACCAGCACACATTTTGAGTTTATTTTCTTACTTGTTATTCATGACAAAGTCGCCCTTGCACAGTTTCTCACAAACCCCCGAAATAATGGACAGAAAAATAAAGGAGAAAGCGCTCAGCCATTTAGCAAAAACCTCAGTGCAGGCTGGAGGGGGAGGGAGGGAGACTCTGGGGGGCTCTGGTGGGGGAGGTGGAAGACCAGCCTTTGTTTGCTTGAATTTTACTTTTGTGAGAGGAAAAAAAGAACCCAAACTGGAAAAGAGTGCCCCCGCCAGAGGGGGGTCCCCAACTCCCCTATCCCTCCCACACCCCCAGACCTGCTTCTCAAGCCCCCACGCTGGCGTCCCCGTCCACACGCAGCACACCCGCATGCTCAGCCACAGAAAAAGCCTAGTAAAGGGCCGGCAGAGGCTGAGGGTCGGTGGCGGGGCCATGATTCAGCAGCTCCCAGGGGTCACTGGCCCTTCCCACCCACAGTCCTGCTGGGAAAGGGACCATGCCCAGGAGAGAAGCCAGAGCGGGCCTTGCAGGAGCCTCCTCCCACTGCAGTCAGAGCTCACAGGCCCCAAACCGGCTCCCTGGAGAGAGCCCCAGTGGCAGGAGCTTCCCTTGGGACCCTGAGGCCGGGCTCCTGCCTGCAGCCCCCGGGTCTTAGGATGAGGGAGGACCAGGCTCACGGGGACCAGGGCGGGAGGGGAGACAGTGACCGGGCCAGGGGAGGATGTCAGTGCCCCCGTCCTGGACAGGCCCTCCAGGCAGCCAGAGCAGGGCAGGCCCCTCTCACAGGGACCAGCAGGAGGGGACGCTCCTTCAAAGCCTGAGCTGTGACAAGTCCAGCAGCCTTTGCCTCTCGGGATAGGAAGCCCACACTTGGCCTCCGGGGGTGAAGAGCTACTCTTCCTCGGGGAGACAAAGACCCGCAACTCCCCAGGGTGCTGTGGGTGAGAGGGCACAGTGGGAAGGGGAGGACCCAAGCCTCGCACTGGCCGGTGGCACTGACGCAGACTTCCATGTAGGTGGCACAGGGCCTGGAGGCACCACCGCCAAGGGACCGTGGAGCCGGGGCCACCGTCTGCACCACGGAGCTGTGGGCCATCGAGCTGCAGGTGTGCGCCCCTTCTCAGGCCCTGAGCACCCCTCTCAGGGGTGCTGCACAGAAGACCCAGCCCCAGTTGGCAAGAGGGAACAGGCCCTCCATGGAGCCCAGGAAGCCGTCAAGGGTCAAGACCCCTTATGAGAGAGAGTTCCCTGCTTTGCCCACTGCCCTGAGTCAGGCGTGGGCAGAGGCCAGGCTGGTCAGGCTGAGACTGTCCTGTCTTCCCGCCTGGCGCCTGGCAGCCTGCTCCCTCCCCAATGCCCACAGGGCCAGCAGGTCACCCAGGTGAGGAGATGGCCTGCAGCGCCACCTGCTGGAGACACTGTGGAAGTCGCTTCAGGGGCCCCTGACCCTCAAGAGTCATTCACCCCCAACTGTGGGGAGACTGGAAACCCAAAATGATGGAGGGCAGGCAGGGCCCCCCTGCTTCTCAGATGAGCCCTTATGCTTGGCCTTACAAGCAGCTTTGGGTGTTCCTCCTGTTCGACGCTTAGAAGGTTGACTGAAGTCTCAAAAGCAAGTGTAGATGGATGGATGGGTGGGTGGGTGGCTGGGTTGACAGTGGTATATCTGGTGCCAAGGGCCAGGCTAGGGGAGGCTGGTTAATTGTTGTAGCGTGGAAACAAGGCAATTTTGTCCAAATTTCTGAACAATGCTCTGGCTGCTTTGAGTCAAGACTAGAGGCCTCCTGTCACCCCTGTTTCTGACCAGCCTGAAATTTTCATACCTGTCATGACTATTAGTGAGGAGATATTGCAGTATTAACATAACTGCATAAAGTTTATAATGCTTACCAGTGAATGGCACATAATTGTCCATCCTTTTCCTTTCAACCTATTTGTGTCTTCATATTTAAAGTGTATGGCTTCTAGCAATATACAGTTGAATGTTGTTTCCTTATCCTTTGGATAACTTGTGGCTTTTAATTAGAAGGTTTAATTCCATTTGCATTTAATGTAATTACTGATACATTAAATGACTGGGCATCGGCCTATCATGTTGCTATTTATCTGTTCTTCTAGTTCTTTGTCGCTTCCTGACTCCCATTATGCTAAGTGAATAAGTTTATATTGCACTTCTGTTCTTTAATTAAGTTTTTTAGCAATACTTCTTAAGTTGCTCTGGGGATTATAATATGCATGATTAATGTCAGGTCTACAGTGTACCTAGAATTAATATTTGGCCACTTCGGGTAAAAGTTAAAATACATTAAAAGGGCAGAATTCCATTGAATTCCTTTGTGCTATCACAGTTATCTGTTTCAGTCCCACCGGTGCTATAAACTCCCAAATCCAAATGCAAAGTCATAGTTTTTGTATTAAGCAAAACAGATAATACCCCCATTTTCTATCACCCAGGTGCGGCAGGAACTCTGGAGCAGGTTGGTAAGGCCTGAGTCTGCTCCTTGAGCAGAAGTTCTTGTGCCTTTGATTGAAAGCACCGAGGCTAGTAAAGCTGATGATGAGACAGTGGCATGAGGAGTAAGGCCTGGTGGGTGGAGTAGGAATGGGGAACAGGGGGCCTTCTGTGGCGCAAGGGGTTAAGTCTCAGCACTATGAAGCTATCCGCAGCCAGTGCAGCACTGCACAAGTTCAATCTGCAGCCAGGGAGCTGACCCACGTGGCACAGCAGACCTCTCCAGTCTCACCTGCTGTTCCCCCCAGCATTATTTCAGTAAATCCCCCTGTTCTACTCCCCATTCTGTCTCTGTGGAATCCTCTCACCCCTCCCCCCACACACACCTGTGGCCTGTACCCCAGCTCTTATATGCATGAATAAATAAATCACTTTTTTAAAAAGGATGGGGGGCAAGTTTTTCAAGGGACGGGGAAGGGGACATAGTGACCCTACATCAAGAGCCATTTGCGTCCCCAAAGTATTTGATGTTATCACAGGCAGAGTCATCCTGAGATCACCATGGAGACAGTAATGTAATCGAGTCAACAGCGGACTTGGCTTCCCTGGGCTGCCTCCTGACACGGGCTCTGCTCCAAAGGTGGTCAAGGAACACTCTGCAGTGATGTGTAGATAGCAGATAGGTCACAGTTGCCCATGAGTGGCCAGCTAGTAGCCAGCTCATGGGAACCCACGTCTCCTCTCTTTCCAATGTTGGATCACGTTCTCGCTGCTTGACCCCAAACCAATATAGTCTTTCTTCAGTATCAATGAATATGGTCAGGTTTGAGCATTGCCCAGACACTCCTGGCCCCTTGCTGGTCTAAAACAGAGTCGCCGGGGCTCCCTGGTGGCTCAGGAGTTAAAGACAGCACTATCAAGCTATTGCCAGCCACTGCGGCACAAGATGGATCTCTGGCCAGCCAGGGAGGTGACCCCACATGGCTCAGCAGCCCTCTCCTGTCCCCCTGCTGCTCCCCTCTGCAGTGTATGTCACCCGATCTGCCTGTTCTGCTCCCTACTCTCTCTGGTGAATCCTCTCACCCCCTACAACTCTGGCCTACATCCCAGTTAGTTCTTGTATGCATAAATAAATAAATCTTTAAAATACATAAAATAAAATGGGGGGTGTTAATGTCTGTCTCTGAGAAAGAAACTTATATCGGGCAGTGGGTTCATACACTGGAGAGACGTTTATTGTGCACGTGCCACGCACCACGCATGCTTCAGGCAGGCACTGGGTACTGCTAGCCTCTAAGGGATGAAAGCTCAGAGTCGCCCCCCACTGGTGGAACAAACACCGCGCAGAGGCTCTGCCCTGACTCTGATGGCAGAAAGTACTGTGTTGAAATTAACCATAAAAATCCTCGTAAATGCTATTGTGGGCCAGCTTCTTGGCAGGCACGGTAATGGCCTCTGGTGACTTGGGGGCTCAGGACACGGCAGGTTGCTTCCCTCACGGGCTCTAGGGATCTGAGGGGCCACAGCCACAACCACACTCTGGAGCTGGTCACAGTCTGACACATCCTCCCAGGAGGGGGCCACGTGCAGCCCGAAACAGACAGAAGGGGGGACCATGTTGTCCAGGCTCAGAGACCACAGACAGGCCCAGGGCCAGCAGTGGTGTCTGGTTCAAAACCCCTACGAAGGCCGTGCGGGGACCTTAGGCAGGGCCCTCCCCTGCAGAGCCTCATCCACTATGGCGACCTCTAAGCACCACTCCAATGACCTCATGATCCTGAAATTGAGGAAGGGAGGAAGCGTTTCCTTCGCTTGTGATCTGCCCTCACCTTGGGCCTTGGCAATGGCCTGAAGGACCTGCATGACACAGCATCTTGAGGGGGCATTGGAGGGACTGGAGGACCCTCCAGATGTGAACGATTGAATTTCTCAGCTGTTTTATATTATGCCCCCTCCCAGGGTGCAAAATGAAATCAAACCTGAGTTTAATCTAGTCCTTAAATTTAATTAATTTCTTCCTAATACAAAAACTTAAATACTGAGGAATATGGTTTTGTTGGGCAGATTTAGGGTAAGGTAAAAAATCAGGCTTTTCTGCCCTCCTGCCATCAGGATGGATGAGGGAACCCTGTGATCCTGAATGCATGCCTGATGGCGGGCACCTGGAGTGGGTACACCTGGGCTAAGACTGTGCTTTTAAGGGTGGTGTCATGGGGACGCCAGGAGAAGCTGAAGCAGCAGAAGCTGAATGAGAAGCCACGATCACCAGAGAGCCCAGATAGAGTGAGGATTTGCTGGGGGCTGGGAGGCCTGCCAGCCTCCCGGCCCCCCGGCACCCCTGCCTGCCATGTGCCTGGTGAAGCTCAATAAAAGACCTGCAGAAAACCACTGAGGACTCTGACTCCTCCTTTACCCGGTCTGCTGGATCAGGAAAGCCTGCACCGTGTCCAGTTCTGCCCTTTACAGCAGAGAAAAGATCTTGGCACTTCCTCTCTGCAGGTGCTGCCCTGCCCGGACGCCCTTGCTGCCCTTCAACTGTGCACCCTCTAGGCTCTGCCCAGATGTCCCAGGAAAGGTGTTATCAGGGTTTGTCATATGCACCTGCCACGCCATCACATACAGAGCTCCTTGGAGAGGAAATCTGGGAGTTTAGCAGGGGGTTAAGCCAGCACTCACCGGATTTTATTAGGTGAACGAAGATAATTGTTTCAATTTTTTTTTAAGATTTATTTTATTCAAGCACTGGGTACAGTCAGAAGCGCGGGAGGGTGAGAGAATTCAGCAGAGACAGGGCGGGGAACGAAGGGGTCTGCGCGCCATGTGGGCCCCTCGCCCGGGGCCGGGAATCGAACCGGTGCTGCAGAGGCTGCAGGTAGCTTCGCAGCCCAGCGCGCAACCGCTGCGCCACCAGGGGAGGCCCTAATTGCTTCCATTTTATTTCATTTAACGCTTTGTTGTTTTTTAAGTCCATAAGACATTTTTAGTTGCAGTGCCAACTACAACTAAGGCTTTTTCTGCGGGCCCGGGCTCCGGGCCTTACGCCCGTGGACCTGGCTCCGCTCCGCCCTCTGGCGGCCGCCCGGGTCCCTGCACGAAAACGCGCGGGTATTTCCGGACACCGGGGCGTGGCGACTAAGAGGCTTATTTGCATACCCATAATGCATTGCGCATAACACAATTACCGACTTAAAAATGAGTAGATTCTCCTTTTTTCCATCGGTTACTTTTCCTCCCGAATGAGACCATTCTGTCAGAGCTGTCTGGGAGGAAGGCAGACATCACTGGCTTTCGTGCACACATAGTCACCATTACAGAACTAGGGGTGGCGGTTACCCGAGGAGCGTGCGCACCGGCCTCCGGGCATACTCTGGTTTCTCTTCAGATCGCATAAATCTTTCGCCTTTTACTAAAGATTTCCGTGGAGAGGAACAATTCTGAGTTTTTACCCAATTTTTTGAGGCCTTGCGCTGGCGAGGCTCCCAAGCTCCGTGAAAAGAAAGACTGACTTGGTTTCCTGCTTTTTCTGCTTGTTGCTTATCTCTGGTTTCTGCAAGCGCCGGCCCAGGTGTGCCCGCAGGTGAGCGCACCTGACACTCCCGGCGGGCTCCTCGGTGGCGGAGGCTCAGACACGTGCAAGAAGGGGCGTCCCGATAAACTGGCTGTGCGCGCGCAGCTTGTATTAGATTTAATTTTTCCAAATTCATCTCGGGCATGTCTGCCAACAATTTTTTTTTTTTTTAAAGGTTTTCTTTTACTTAGGCATGTAAAGAGCCGGGGTACAGGCCAGAGGTGTGGGGGGTGAGAGGATTCCCCTGAGACGCAGTGGGGAGCAGACCAGCAGCGAGGCAGGAGAGGTCTGTGCGCCGGTGTGGGTAGCTCCCTGGCAGGGCTGGCAATAGCTTGGTAGAGCTGAGACTTTTACCCCTGCGCCACCAGGGAGGCCCCCATTTCTTCTTTTTAAATTAAGGTTTATTTTATTTTTTTTTTTTTAAGATTTATTTATTTGTGCATAGAAGAGCTGGGGTACAGGTCAGAGATGCGGGGAAGTGAGAGGACTCACCAGAGACAGAGCAGGGAGCAGAACAGGCAGATCTACTGAAATACACTGCTGAGGGGAGCAGCGGGGAGACAGGAGAGGTCTGCTGCGCCAAGTGGGTAGCTCCCTGGCCGCTGGGGATCGAACTCATCCTGCAGCTGCTGCAGACTGCTTCATAGTGCGGTGCTTAACCCCTGGCGCCACACCTTCAGCCTGGGAAATGTAGTCTTGCCTGTGAGGCACACGCACACACACACACACACACACACACCACCCATACCCACCCCCACCCCCAAATGGTGTAAGTTACTAGGGGAGAGACTAGAAACCGGGTAAGAGAACTAGCCGGCTGCCCCAGTGAAGGGGAGAAGGGACCTTTTGGGGAGTTCTGCCTTGGGCTCCTCTCTGGGCTTCCCAGCCTCCACGCTGTGGCCAGCTGTGCCTTCCTGGCCCAGCCTGTGGTGCAAGGAGCCCACCAAGGCCAGAATAATGGCTGTGCTGTAAGCCCCTCCCAGGCCTTCTTGATAGTCCAGGGTTGCCTGAGCCGGCTGCCCAGAGCCCAACTCTGCCTTGTTGGTCCCCAACACTAGCCTAGCCCTGATGGGGTAACGTTCCTCCGTCCCTCAGGCCAGCTGCTCTGTCAGGACAAGTGCTGGAGGCCAGAACCTCCTTTGGGCTTTGACGGCTGGAGAGGAGAGATTTTAAACTTGCTTGTTCTCCTCTGGCAAACTGGTGCCAACCAACGCCGTTCCAAACCCCCAGGGACGGTCCCCCAAACATTCCCTGTTCAGAGGCAGCGGATCCTCAGGGAAATGGCTGGTCCCGGGCACAAGTCAGGAAATACACCACCTTCAAGAGGCTCCCGGGAGCCCAAGGTGCGTTCCTGGGACCGAGACTAAAATTCAAAAAGGCTCAAAGCATTTCAAATATGTTTACCTCCAGGAGTCTGTAAATATAGCCAAACAAAACGAAATGACCTAACTGGCCACTGTGATGGTTCACTTTTCCCTGGCAGCTCTGCTGGGCTCAGGGATGTCCAGGCAGCTGGCAAAGCGCTATTTCTGGGTGGGTCTGTGAGGATGTTTCCCTTGGTCTGACCCAGGTCATTCTTTGCACCTCCCCAGCCCCTGGTACTACGTCCTGGATTTGCTTCAAAATAATGTTCGTGGTCCAAGAAGGGACGAATATTCAAGATGTATTAAAAAGTTTAATCAGATCCTCCCCCGTGGCGCAAGGGGATAAGACACAGCACGATGAAGCAATCCGCAGCCTCTGCAGCACAAGTTCGATCCCAGGCCGGCCAGGGAGCTACCCCCATGGCACAGCAGACCTCTCCTGTCTCGCCCGCTGCTCCCCTCAGCAGTGGATTTCAGTTAATCTGCCTGTTCTGCTCCCCACTCTGTCTCTGGTGAATCCTCTCACCCCCTCGCACCTCTGGCCTACACCCCAGTTCTTGTATGCATAAATAAAACTAATCTTAAAAAAAAAACAAAACTAAAAATGGAAATATATGACCCAGCAACCCCGCCGTGGGCATCTACCTGAGAACTTGAAACCATTCACTTAAAAAATTATATGGTCCGCAGTGTTCGTTGCAGACCTACCTACTCGCAATAGCTGGGACGGGGCAGCAACCTAAGTGCTGATGGAGGTCTGGGTGCACAGGGTGCGAGCTGGTCACTATGTCAACACTCTCCAGCTGTAAGGAAAGGAATCGATACCCGCTCCAGCGACATGGAAAGAACTCGAGGGAATGGTGTGGAGTGAAGTCAATCAGCAGGACAAAGACAAACATTGGATGTTTCCATAAATGTGAGTAAAATAAGGGATGCCGTGGAATTGACAAGCAAAATATTTACCAAAACTGTCAGACTTTAAGAAACAGGTGAGGTTTCTGAGATTAAGGGGTGGGAAGGAGAAAGGATCCGGTGGGTGTAAGGGGTGACGGGGAAAGGGAGCAGAAAATCAACCTGGCTGAGGTGTAACTTGTGTAACACGCGCAGCATGTATTTAAAGGGGAAAACAATTTGAGGGGAAAACAATACAGTAATAAAGTAGAATTTGGTTTGTGAAAATAATTATGTGAGTGGGGCAGGATGGGTGGTCGTTGGGACAGGGTGGGACGGGGAAGCTCCTTTTTTCTATATTCATCACGATCCATCACTTTTAAGTTTTAAATACATATTCAAAACAATGTGTCCTTGGTAACGCTCTGCGTATTTATGGAGAGATTAAATGTTGGGATCCAGTGGCTGGTCTGACAAGCACCACAAGGACAAGGTCATCCAAAGCATGAACAAGATTCCCACCACGGGGACCGGCCCTGGACACGTCTGTGGTTTGTATTTGAGACAATGACGTGAAGTTCAAACTTCAAGGACATGCTGGATTGCAGTTAGAAGTTAATGAAAATAAAGGTGTTTTTCCATTCCAAGTTCACATACCCCTTGTATTCCATCCCTGGGCCCCTGGTTTAGAAGCCCCCATGTGTGTTCCCAGAATACAATACAGCTGCCCCCTGGGAGGGTAGAAAGTTCTGGACTCATAAAGCCACAATCACAAAGCGGGACATCCTCCGCAGCTTATGAAGTTGGAAGGTGTTATTAGACCCATTTTACAGGTGGGAACCTTGAGAGTCAACGTTTCACTCACTCATTTGAGGTTTGTGTGATGATGGTGATTGAGCCAGACGCAAACCTGGGGGCCCAGTGCCTGGCCCAGAGCTCTCTCTTAGATCCAGCTCCCAGCCCCAGAGGTGCTGAGAAAAGCTACCTTTTCTCAGAGTTTGATTATGAGAGACGTCACGGCCTTTCTCAGAAGCTCCCCTGTCCTCTGTTCTGTCCTCTCCCACGACACCCACAGAGCCTCGCCGGGAGCTGTCTGTTCCAGGGCCCTCCTGTCAGATCACAGGGCTGAAGCCAGAGGGGAAGGACCAAGCCCTTAGGAGGTGCCCATCAAGGAAACCTCTCATCCTGTCACCCGAACATCAACCGAACCTGGCCTGCTGGAAGTTTTACAATGAATAGTCACTGAACCAATGGGGTACCAGAAGCTTCCACCAGCCAAAGTCCAGAGGAGAGGTTTCTGGGAGCGAGGAGTGTCAGACAACAGATAACTTATCCAGGGCCAGGCCTTTTGCCCCGCCCTCCGGCCTCTTTTGTGCAGGGTGAGTGCTCACAGCAGTGGGGTAACCTCCAATTGCCAGACTCCTAATCAGACCCCTAGACAGACGTGCGGCTCTCAGACCCCAAAGGGCACAGGTTGTCTTGTTCTTAAGGTTTTTTAAGTCAGACATCCTTTTGAGAAACTGAGGAAAGCTACAAAATCTTGCCTTGTGGGGAAAAAAATGTACAAAAAATATATACAAATATTTTGCAATTGCTGGGGCTAACCAATCCCTCAAACAAGGTTACATATTGGGGCAAGAAAAGCTCTCCGGTCTCTTCATCTAAGACATGATCTCTGTGTTGTTGGCCTGTTTCACCCTAAAAAATTCCACTCCTCGAGAAAGAACAAGGCTGTCTCAGTCCATTCAGACTGCAGAAAACCACAGCCCAGAGAGCTGAGAAGCAGCAGACATTTACTTCTCACCGTCCTGGAATTTGGAAGCCCAAAGTCAGGACACCAGCATGGTGGAGTTCTTATAAGAACTCTCTTCTGGGGCCTCCCTTGTGGCACAGGGGTTAAAGTCTCAGCACTATAAGCTGTCATTAGCCACTGGCAGCTTGAGTTCCATTCCCAGCCAGGGAGCTGACCCACTTGGTGCAGCAGACCTCTCCTGTCTCGCCCGCTGCTCCCATCAGCGGTGTATTTCAGTCAGTCTGCCTGTTCTGCTCCCCACTCTGTCTCTGGGAATCCTCTCACCCCACCCCCACCCTCTGCACCTCTGGCCTACACCCAGTTTGTTCCTGTATGTATTAATTAATTAATTAATCACTTTTAAAAAAAGAACTCTTTTGGGTTTCTTCTCGCTGTGTCCTCACATGATGAAAAGACAGAGTTTGGGGGGGTCTCTTTTATGAAGGCGCTAGTCCCATCACGAAGGCCCCATCTTGTGACCTACTCACTTCCCAAAATTTCCACCTTCAAATAACCTCACCGTGGGGTTAGGATTTCAACAAATGGGCTTGGGGAAGGGGGAGGCGAACAAGGCCGAAGCCCGCTGCCTCCTGCTGAGTCCTCCCGAGGAGCCACAGGCCTGGGGTCGCTGTCCTAACATGCAGCCAGAGCTTGTGAGCAGGGAGATTATTTAGGGAGAGATCCCAGGTGGCAGGGATGGGAGGCTGGGGAGGGTAAGATGAAGGAGAGAAAACCAAGCCCGGGTGCCTGGTCTACTTTTCACCATGGGGCCAGCGGGCTGCGCAGGCGAACTCTAGAACTCTAGAATGGGTCTCAGAACTGCCACCCAAGGAGCAGAGGGGAGCACCAGTCTGCTGGGTCGTCTCCCATGGGTGAGGCCCCTCCCTGCCGGAGAAGCAGCCCGTGCTTCGGGGCTATGTCCTACACCTGTGCTAAGTGCCTGGCCGCTTCAGGAAGGCGAGAGAAGCCGCGGTTAGAGCCGTGGCGGCGGGAACGGGTGGACTCGGAAGACGTGTGGCTGCTGGGCCTGCAGGGAGAAAGGCCCTTCCGGACCAGCTTTTCAGCTCAGGGGACGTGCTGGGGGTATGCAACCAAATTTCCTGTTCCATTTTCTGCCCCTTCAGAAAATTGGGGTTTTAGATCTGTGGGGCAGCCGCTCGCCTCTGTCCTGCCCCCCTCCTCTGCGTCTGCAGCTTCCTTGCTCCAGCGGCCTTGAGGCTCAGCTCAGGGTAGTCACTACTGCTTGCATAGGCTGTGGCTTCTACAAATAAACCTCATCGGTGAATACAGCCTCAAAAAGTAAGCTCACTTTTTGCTTTTGTGCTCTAGAGCCGGAGAGCAATTAACCATCCGGGCTTGGTTACACCATAGAGGACGTGGGTGAAGCAGGAGTGTGAAGACCGAAGGAAGGCTGGGCCCCAGGTAAGCCAAGTCTGCAGTCTGGCCTGGCGTTGGCAGCTGCGTGGCCTTAGGTGAGTTTTGCACCGTCCCGGGTCGTTACAACATCTCTCAAGCTGGGATTGGAACCCGTTACCACAAGGGGCCATGTTGATGTGAAATCCCTAACACATGGCGAGCACTTAAATGAGAGCTGTCACTCACCACTAGAGGTCTATTGCAGTGCTAGCCTTGCTAGCAAATCCTCAGGCCCAGGGAGTGCACACTCAGGAGCACTCCCATTTCAGGAGCCCACAACCTGGGCCCTTGCCAGGTGAAGCTGGGGGTGGGGGGTGTCCTCTTTTTTTTTTTTTAAAGGATGTGGCTGCAACATCCAACAACCTCATCTTTTTTCTTTTTTAAAGATTTACTTATGCACAGAAGAACTGGGGTACAGGCCAGAGGTGTGGGGGGTGAGAGGATTCACCAGAAACAGTGGGGAACAGAACAGGCAGATTGACTGAAATACACTGCTGAGGGGAGCAGCAGGCGAGACAGGAAGGGTCTGTGCCATGTGGGTATCTCCCTGGCCAGGGATCGAACTTGTGCTGCAGTGGCTGCAGACAGCTTCATAGGTTGCTTCTTAACCCCTTGCGCCACCAGGGAGGCCCAAGTGTGTTTCCTCTTGTCAAGTAGTTTCCAGGTTGATGTAGCAGGTGGGGGGCAGGTCACATGACAACCCACACCCAACCCAAACCCTGGGGTTCGTGCATAGGAAAGGGTGAGGCAGCCCATGGCCCACAGCCCATGGCTGGGCGGTCCTGAGTTCTGCATGACCAGAGCAGGGGTGGAGGGTTCTGGGAACTGAAGCACCAGCCTGGACAGCTTGTCTCAGAGCCCCAGTTGAGGGGCAGTTAGCACCTCCACAGCCAGCCGAGCTTCCTGGTGTCTGGCAGCTTAATGCTTGTCTGGAAGTCCAGGGAACCCCCACCAACACCGAGGATGGATGGCCTCCGAGTCCACCGAGTGGACTGCAGGTCCAGCTCAGTCTTCTTTGGTCCCTGGGATGCTTCCCTTCTTCCCGTGAGGGGCGAGCTCAGATCTTAGCTCAGGTGAGCAGTAGGCCCACTTGGGGTCTTCCCTGTTACCCAGTCCTACAGCCGACAAAACCCAGGGCACTGGGGGAGCAGGCGCTGTTGCAGCATCCCCCCAACACCCAGGAGCAGGAAGACGAGCACCTGCACCTCTTCTGCATGGACCCCTAGGACAGGGGATATAGCTGCCATCCCTCTGGCAGGACGAGGTTGTGTGGCCTCCCACTTCATGCCCCAAAGTCTGGAGACGGAGGAAAAGATGGTGTCTCCAGAGGGTTCAACCACACACAGACCAGTCATGGAATTTTGAAAGAAATTTATTTAAAAACAGAACAAAAAAAAAGCTTTGGTATTTCAAAACCCAACAATAGTCCATCACTAGAAAGTTAACCACCTCCCCAACGCCCAGAAGTACAAAACCATAGATCTCCACAGGCTCATGATAAGAAAGAGACGAGGCGCAGCCCCAAGGCCCCTGGAGACCCGCCTCCTCCACGCAGGAGGTGCTGGGGCCTCCAAACACCACCAGGGGATTCGCTTCGCGTGGATACAGGAGCCTTCCGGCAAGATCCCAACCAAAATAAATTAAAAATCAAGAAAAGAAAGAACACATACAATCAGGGCAAGAATACAGTGTCTCCTAGAAGAGTCTTTTCAAAAGAGGGTCTAATGCCTGGGGCAGAAGAAAGGGGAAGTGGAAGGAGCAAGTTCAATTTCAAGTATTTTCCATATGGGTTCACTTTATTGAGTGGAAAGCGCTTAACAAAACGTCCGCCGGCCCCTCCGCCCCCGCTTCCCATCTGAAAACTCCTGAACATCAACAGGTACTTCTGCGTTACTGGTGTACAACCCCCAACAAGGCACAAAAGGGTGGGTGCTGTCAAAGGCCCCCTGGTTCGCAGCAGCAGGACTTTCAGTGCTGGGCGTCTTGTGCAAACAGTGGCTGAAAGCAGGATGGTCTTTCGCTCAGACGCTGGGGTCTTCCTGCGCAAGGAACACAACAGGGGTTACTGCGCGCTGCCGGGCGGGGCGGACATTACAGGAAGCCGGCGACAGACCCCGGGCATCCCCCACCCCAGGCCCTGATCTGGCCCTGCCGGCGGCCCCCGGCCCAGGAACCTGCTAGAACTGCTACGGATTTGGTGCCCTGGGCAGCTCCTCAGGCCTGCAGGGGCGCCACGGGCTCTGCGTCGTGGGGCCCAGCTCCAGCAAGGGTAAACTGAGGCACGTGGGTAGTATGCCATGAGGGTGGCTTGGTGTCTCCCCCGATCATGGCAGAACCCCAGGGTCGATGAGGAGACCGAGATTAAGAGCAGAGAAGCCCATGGACCCACAAGGCAGAGAAGCTGCCCCAGCAGCGAGCCATGGCGGGGGGTGACAGAAGGGCGCCCACGCGACTCTGATCTGCCTTTCCATTTGGTCTTCAGGCTTGAGGAGCTCACACAGCTGCCCACCCTGCTCCTTCAGGCTGATTTCCTTCTTGGGGTTGGGCCCCGCCCACCGGCTGCTGCGCCATTACTTTCAGAGGGGGCACGGGGTGTGGGGACTTGCCCTGGCAGCCAGGCGACCCCTCTACTCCCAGCCGGGCTTCCACAGCTTTCCCTGCCCGTCTAGTCTCCTCAGAAGTCACTTTTCAACGTCCTCTCACAAGGGCCTCGCTCCTCTCTGCGGAGGCCGAGGGCACCGGCCGGGAAGGACACCCCACTCCTGCCTCGGCCTCACCCCGCCCTGGGCCCAGGACAGCGCGCCCGGCTGCGGGGCTGGGGCCGGGGGGGGCGGGCCCCTACCTTGCTCCTGAAGAAGGGCCTGGCCCCGGGCCCGCAGTACTCGTTGTAGATCAGCTTGAAGAGGAAGAGGTGGAAGAGGGTGATGAGCGAGGCCACGCTGAACCAGAAGAGGAAGGGCAGCCCCGGGTCCTGCTGGGCCATGTGCTCGTCATGGGCCAGGATGGCCTTGAGGTGCAGCGTGTGCCGCAGGTCCTGCAGGTGCGTGAGGTCGGTGGAGATGTAGAGCAGCGGCGTGATGGGCTGCGTCACCATGACCGCGAAGGTGTGGCCCTGGGGCGCCGAGGTCAGCTCCACGGGCTCGTCCAGGCAGCCGGCCTCGCAGGCGTAGATCTTGGTGGGCTGCCCGCGTGACTCCACAGACACGTGCAGGTACGGCTTGCCCTCGGCGTCGGCCAGCACGGCCAGGTTGATGTGGTCGTTCTTGTAGCGGATGCCGTGCAGCGCGTAGCTGTTGTGCAGCACGTCGGGGTCGGCCTGGAACTGCAGGTGGTTCTCGGTGAACTGCAGCCCCCCGAAGCTGAGCACCATGCCCTGCAGGATGCCTGGTGCGCCCACCCTCACCAGCCCCTTGCAGCCGCGCTTCTGCAGGGTCAGCCGCCACAGGTCGGAGAGCTGAAGGATCTGCTGCACAGAGGCCAGCCGGCCCGGCCACAGGTTCTCGGCGTGCATGGTGGCGTGGCCGCTGAAGCAGTGATCTTCGTAGTTGAGCGTCGACTCCATCTGGTCTCGCTCCCTGTGGCTCAGGTTGGGGCTGAGCAGCGGGGCTGGCGAGCAGGAAAGCATGTAGTACAGCGTCAGGTTCACGGTCAGGCCGGACGGGGTGTGCGCATCCGTGATCTTCTTCATTTCCACTCCTGTAACACCACAGAGATGGCACGTTAAGGAGGAAGGGCAGGCCGGGGGCCGAGGTTGAGGCAGCGAGCCCAAGCAGCAGAGACACGCATTGTGCCTGGGAGTGGAAACAGCAGCTCCAGGCTCCTCAAGCAGGAGAGACTCCTGCCGCTTCCTCATATGACCAACCTGAGCCCTGCAGACTGAGACCTAAGATCCTGTGAAGGGGAGAGAGGCCTCCTTCCAGGGCCAGAACAACACAGATGTGGGCAGGACGTGGCCCGACCCTGTGACACCAAGTCCAGTGCCCGTACACAGGGACACCGGGCACTGCCCTGGCCAGCCTTGGGGTGCTTCTCTCCAGCACCTCTCACTCCCACCCTGTAGCTTTAAAGAACAGCTGAACACAGGATCTCCCAAGCCTCATGAAATTTGCATCTGTAGCCCCAGAGAGCTAAGCACCCGCCTGTGTCTCCACAGGGCTGTCTGATGGGCATTTTGAACCCGATATGGTTTGAATTCTTCCAGTCCCAAGCCTTCCCTCCCCAAGCTGCCTAAGACACCTGCGGAGCCCTCTCCCAAAACTGAGAGTCCCCTGCAGGTTCTCACTCCTCACAACCAGTCCATGGAGAGTCCTGGGGGCTCCGTCTCTGAAAGCCTCAGAATGCACCTGCTCCTCTCTGTGGTCACAACCCTGCACAGCCACACGGCCCTGCCCCCACCAACCTGGGCTCCTACAAAACACTCGTACCTGTCTCCACTGTGTCCCCCTCCCTGCTATCCTCTGTACACAGCAGCCAGAGGGGTCTTTAAAAATGGGGATCAGGGCCTGCCTGGTGGTGCAAAGGGTTACGTCTCAGCACTATGAAGCTTTCAGCAGCCACTGCAGCGTGAGTTCCATCCCCAGCCAGGGAGCTACCCACATGGAGCAGCAGACCCCTCCTGTCTCCCCGCTGCTCCCCTCAGCAGTGGATTTCAGTTCAGTAGATCTGCCTGTTCTGCTTCCCACCCTGTCTCTGGTGATTTCTCTCACCCCCCTCCACCTCTGGCCTACACCCCAGTTCTTGTATGCATACGTAAATAAAAATAAATCTTTAAAAATAAAAATAAAAATGGGGATCAGCGAGTGCTCCGCCCTGCCCTCGGTGCAGTCCTCACCTCAGTCTCTGAGGGCCTTTAGGATCTGGCTCCCACTGCCCTCCACTCTGTGACCCTGCTAATCTCCACCCCCCCTTGTCCATTATGTGCCAGCCACTGGCCACTCACCTAACCTGCTCCTGCCTCAGGGCCCCTCCCTTGCCAGCTTCTTGCTATGCAGGCCTCACCTTAAGTGCTTCCTCCTCACAGGCCTCCCTGGCAATTGGAGCCCAGTGGAGCCCAGAGCCTCCGCCCTCACGCACATTCCAGCCTGCTTTCTTCCCGACACACTGTCCCCTAGACACAGCCCTGTCACCCTCAGTCACCGATTTTAACTTTTCTCCAGAGGACTTTGTCTTGCTTATGGAGTCAAAGTTTCACTGTTTTCCTCCCAATGAGAACCTGCAAGCGCCACGAGAACAGGAAGTTTGTTCTGTCCATTTCCTTGTTCCCCATTTAATAAATGCCTGTTGAATGAACTAAACACTCTTTGGGCAACAAAATACACAACTAGAACCCTGGGGTGGGGTGGGGGGGTTTCTCTATCTAGAATTTTCTTAAACAGTCAACGGGGGGAGAAGTTATCACTTGACGGGCCCACTCCGCCTGCTGAAAGAAGGGTCCAACGCCTCCCCGTCAAAAAGCGGCCACTTCAGTCAGGGCACCCCTCTGCCTGGCAGGGCCACCACCAGACCGGGGGGAACTGCTGGAAGAATCCAGGGATCCCCACACTGCCTGCTGGATTCTGCTTTATGAACTCCCTTAAAACCACTCTGCTCAAATCAGGCCTCACCTACAAGAACAAATAAGCCCTACCCTGGACGCTGGCTCTTTGAGTAGGATTTCACGAAGCCCTCTGCAGCGAGTGCAACTGTCATCACTGAAACAAGCCTGGAGAGCTGAGGACACCGATCCAAGGACACAGAGATGACTCTAAGGGTTGCCACTCCACATCAAAGTTTGCACCACCCCACCATCCTCTTTCAGGCCCACCCCTGGAGACTTTGAGGGGATTCTCCAGGGGGAACCATGGTCACCTGGTGCAAGGGGTGGCTTGTGGACCAAGAACACCAGGCCTCACCTGGGCTGAAGAGCTGAGCCCAGAGGCGCTGGTGGTCCTGAAGCAGCTCAGCCGCCGGCATCTCCAAGAGCTCCAGCATTTCCTTCCGGGCAGAGTCCTGGAGGGCCTTGAGCTCCTTGGCCGCTTTGCTTTTGAGCACCTGGGGGTTCACTGGGCCGGAGACATGCACCACCCACAGCACTGTCTCGTCCAGCTGGGTCTTGGGAGCCACCTGGAGCCGGTTCACCAGCTTCTTGGCTGCCACCACCACCAGGTGCACCAGGCCCGTGGAAAGAGGCGGAGACCGGCCGGAGTAGAGGAGGAACTGATGGTCCCCGACTTCTCCAGGGTGCTGGTGAAGGCGCGGGGACCGGGCCGGCAGTGGGCCCCACAGTCTGCAGCGCGGCCACGCGCTCGGTGGGGTTGTTGAGCTGGATGCGCTGCAGATAGACGTGGGGTCGGCCCCGGTGCGCCAGAAAGTCCTCCTGCAGCAGCACGCAGTCGCGGCCGGAGCCCGTGGCAAGGCCCGAGGCCGAGGCGGGCCCGGGGATGGCGGCCGCCGGGCCCGACCCGGGGTCCCGAGTTGCAGGCAGCGCACGCGGCGCAGCAGCCCTTCCCGCGGCAGCAGCACCGACTCCCCCGCCTCGGAAAGCGCGCTCAGCGGCCGCAGCTGCACGAAAGGCACGAAGTCCGGCGCGACCGCGGGCTCCCGCGCCCCGGGGTCACCCACAGCTGGTTGGCGGCCACGTCCAGGGCGAGGAAGCCGTTCGCCACCAGCGCGGGCACGCCGGGGCCCAGCGGCACCGCCTCGCCGCGCTCCCGCAGGCCGCGCCAGGCGCGGGTGGCCGCCTCCAGGCAGGCGGAGGGCTCCGCGGCGCCCGGCGGGCCGCGGGCCCAGGGCAGCAGGTGCAGGCCGCCCGCCGCCCGCCGCGCGCCGGAGCCGCCGAGCCACAGCAGCAGCAGCAGGAGGCCGAGCAGGGCGAGCAGGCGGCGGGCCCAGCTGCTCGACAGCAGCCCCGGCAGCCCCTTCAGCCGCTGCTGCAGCCACATCGGGCCGCCGGGCGCGGGCGTGGCGCGGGGTGGCCGCCGGGCCCGCGCCCAGCCCACCGGCCGGCCGCCCGCGCCTCACTCCCGGGCCCGCACCGCCGCGCCCACCCGGCCCGCGTCCCCGCCGCCGCGGCAGCCGCTGCGCCGCTTCCTCCTCCCTGTCGCTGGCCTCCGGCCGTCACACGACGTCGGCCGTCAAGCGCCGCCGCGTCTTTTGCGACATTTGGGCGGGAGGGGGCGGGGCGGTGGGCGGGGCGGGGCGGTGGGCGGGGCGCGGCGCTGGGGCCGGCAGCCGCTGTGGGCGGGGCCACCCGCTCCCGCGGGGAGAGACAAGTCCAAGCCGGGGCGCCCTATGGGCTGCAGGGGCGGCGTGGAGCCCACTTGTAATGAAAGCACCCGGAGTCGGCCAAATTGAGCACGGACTGGGCTCTGGTTGCGACCGATGGATTCAACAGACCTACAAATTAAAAAGAAAAGTGATAATAAAATACTTTTGTTTCAACATGCAATTTGCAGCAACATGGATGGCGCTGGAAGGGATCATGCTCAGCGAAATAAGCCAGGAAGAAAAAGAAAAACACCAGATGGTCTCACTCATAGCAGGAATTTAGAAAACCTAAATAAGGGACCAGGTAAAAGACTATTATAATAAAATCAAATCAAAATCAACAAGCAACTATAAACCAGAGACACAGTAGGGGAGGGGAGAAGGGATTAGGGTCAAAATAAGGGGGGTGGGAATTGTATGGGGACTATAACTAAGATGAAAATGCATACATTGTTGCAAAAATGAAAAATGAGTAAAAAAATATATAAAATAAACCTTAAAAAATAGCTAAAAAAATACTTTTGTTTCAGTAAAAAGCGTTCTCCTTACTGCAGAACACTTACTACGGAAAAGTGCTGCGGAAAGGGAAGGAGGAGAAGGAAGGCAAGAGAAGGAAAGAAAAGAACAAAAAAAGAGAAACAAAGCAGAAGAAAGCTGGAAACCTGGCTGCCTAGGAAACGCTGTCCAATGCTTGCAGGTCTTCCTGGCAGCATCCTGATGCCACACCAAGTCCTCCTGATGCCACCAGCTCTGAGTTTTAGCTTATTAAATAACATAAGACACTGAAGGTGCATGCTTCTGAAATGCCTTTTTATTGTGAATCATCAATGCAAAAGAGAGATTTTGCTTTGTATCTGGAAAAACTCAACGCGACGACAGGGGTGGACAATGGGGTATTTGTTTCTGCTTTGGTTTCAAGACATTCCAAAGCCAAAGAATGCTTCCCGGCTGAGAATTTTGCCATCATATGAGGTGGCTTCTCGTGAGCAGACACAGATGCGTCTGCGCAGTTCCAGGGCCAGTGCCTGTGCAGGTGACCCTACGGGAGGATTACTTCTTTTTATCCTTAGGTTATTGTCAAGACTTAAGCACAAAGTCCCAGACTCCCCCTGGGAGTTCACAAGTCCCACAGAATGTGTTTGTGGACAGCAGGAGTCCATGACCTACAATTAGAGATGCAGGCGCCATCCAAACCCCTGGGGAGGCAGAAGTGCCAGGGACACACAGTGAAGGCAGAGCAAAGGACAAGAGGAGACTCGATCCCATCTGAGAATGTGGGTGCCCCTGAACATGCCACCCATGTTTTGGAGATAAAACTTAATGCTGGTTGGTCAAGCCAACCAAGTGTCTGACACACACTAAGTGGCAGTAAACGCAAACGTACATAATTATTTTCGTCAGTACAGACTGCCCTGTAATAGCCTTACATCTTGGTCCACTTGTGTGAGTTTCCTGGGGGAGCAATTCCTGGAAGCAGAACCATAGGTCAAAGGGCCGCTCATTATTCATGCCCTTAACTTCCTGCCACTCTCACCCGCCTGCACCCCATGGGAGGGGACTCACAGCCAATGGTCAGCAACGTGGCCACAACAAAGCCAGCGGGTCAAGACTAAGAGAATCTGGCCTCAGTTTGCCAGGATTTTGACTCTTGGCCTTGCTAGCAAGGGTGCTAGCAAGTCAACTCACTTCCCTGAGCCTCAGCTTCCCCATCCATAAAAAGGGGATCGTGGACCTCCCTGGAGGCGCAGCAGGTTGAGTGCAGCACTGTGAAGCTGTCTGCAGCCTCTGCATTGCAGGTTCGATTCCTGGCTGGCCAGGGAGATACCCACATGGTGCCGCAGATCTCCTGTCTCGTCTGCTGCTCCCCTCAGCAGTGTATTTCGTCTGTCTGCCTGTTCTGCTCCCCACTCTGTCTCTGGTGAATCCTCTCACCCTCCTGCTCCTCTGGCTTGTACCCCAGTTCTTGTATAAATAAATCTTTAAAAAAAAAGGGGGGATCATGAGACAGAGTCGATTGCCCTGAGGCTTAAATTAGACAAGCATGAGAGGCACTTAGGATGTTGCCTGGCAGAAAATAACCACTCATTAATCAATCTATTCCTCTCCACACATACTACCACTGTCTGCCCTTTGGATACTCTTTCGGAAATTCTATCAACTTACAGACATGTAGACTCTTGTCTCTATTTTTCTTTTCACATCAATTGTGGCATTTACCATACATGACTTTTTTCACTTAAGGGAACAGTCTGAAAATTCTGTTGTTATTGTTCTTCTTCTGATGATGATGATGATTAGGGAGGCTAAGTGCGGGGTGAAGGCGAGGGAGTTGAGGAGCAGGCTGCAGTCGCCCAGGGTGTGGCTGTTCTCTGAAACCTCCCTCTTCCTTCGACCCAGAAAGGAAAAAGGTGAAAGGAGATAGCTAAGTGTTTAAGCCCCTGAGGGCACTGGGTGGCTGCTCTCCCAGCCCCCTCTTCTTCAGGTGTCTTCCCAAGAAAGCAGAGTCCTGGGCCTCCCTGGTGGCGCAGGCTGTTGAGTACAGTGCTGTGAAGCTGTCCACAGCCTCTGCATTGCAGGTTCGATCCCAGCCAGCAGGGGAGACACCCACATAGTGCAGCAGACCTCTCCTGTCTCTCCTGCTGCTCCCCTCAGCAGTGTATTTCAGTCAGTCTGCCTGTTCTGTTCCCCGCACTGTCTTTGATGAATCCTCTCACCCTCCTGCACATCTGGCCTATACCCTGGTTCTTGTATAAATAAATAAATCTTTAAAAAAAAAAAAAGAAAGAAAGTGGAGTCCTGTGCCTTTAACTGTCCACAACATGTGCAGCACGTACCAGGAGTAACATCTGGGTGGCAGCCACCACTGGTTAAAGAGACAGGCCCTCCTTTTGGATGAAGTTTGGATCAAGTTTAAGTTCCAGCAATTTAGTGAAGGGAAGAGGATATAGATACCAAAGGGTTGGAGGGGGGGCTTCTTCAGGGTAAATCCTTTCTTTAGAGGAGGCCAGCAGCCTCTGACACTGGTTCTCCCACCTGATTTACAATAACCTGGGGTATTCAGGTCAAGGGACCCCCCTGCCTGAGATTTTTTTTCTGTCCGTAGTACATCACCATTGAGCTTCTCCTTGGGTAAGAGCAAATGCAGAGTTAGAGCCTGGTTCCAGCGTCCCTCCCTTACTGCCTGCCTCAAGCAGCTGTGAGTCTACCGGCAGGTTGCTTTACTTCTCTGAGTCTCCTTTCCAAAATGTTGGGGGTACTGCCAGATTTGCAGAATGAGACAGAGCTTTGAAAATTGAGCCAGCCAAAACCACTCATTCTCTGCTCTGCTCTGCTCCATTCCTCCATTTCCTCCTTGAAGGATCTGGAATTTCAGCCTGCATTCTCCAGAATATAAAAACATCCGGTGGATTCTGGCACCAAGTCCTGTTCTCAGCAGGAGACACTGCTGCCCTGGGTCCCAGCTGGGAGGGAGACACCCTGGACTGTGCTTCTTCCCTTCACTTGCCCAGTCCCTCTGGGTCTCAACATACCATCTGTGAAGTGAGTCTCTGTACATCTCCCAGGTTCTGGAGCTTCTAGAAACAATGTGTTGGCTTTAGTTTGTACATATAGATATATTCATTGTAAAAAATAATTTTGAAACAATGAAAGAATTAAGAAGATAAAAAAACAGGGCCTCCCTGGTGGCCCAGGCGGTTGAGTGCAGCAGCACTGTGAAGCTGTCCGCAGCCTCTGCAGTGCGGGTTTGATACCTGCTGGCCAGCGAGAATCCCACATGGCAGGGCAGATCTCTCCTGTCTCACCCGCTGCTCCCCTCAGCAGTGTATTTCGTCAGTCTGCCTGTTCTGTTCCCCACTCTGTCTCTGATGAATCCTCTCACCCTCCCGTGAATCTGGCCTGTACCCCGGTTCTTGTATAAATAAATAAATCTTTTTTAAAAAAAAAGAAGATAAAAAACCAACCAGGAAATAAAAGAATATGATGAATATATAAAATATATAATAGTAATGGAATCACATGGCTGTCATTCTCTCTTGACATTGACCTAGTGCACTGTTTCTATACTCACTGTTCACTGAGCAGGGTCAGACTCCACACCTGACCACACTGGGGAAGGCTGCTTCCCTTGCCTGAGAAGTCTTACCTGTTGAGTTCTCTTCTCCCCCCTTCCCCCGCCCCACCTCCCAGCTCCTCCTTGTTGCTTGCTGTTATTCCTTCACATCCATGACATCCCTCTTCCCTCTGCCCTTTGACCCTTGGAGTGGGGAGCACCCAGGCTGCTTTCATCACCTACTATTCTGCCACCCAATCTGCTGGAAGGGGGCTCCTTGTTCTACCTCGGGAAGGGAGGGGGGTTCTCCCCTGCCCCACCCCAGAGGGATGCTCTAGCTGGCAGCTGGCCCAGGAGCTCTGGCTCTAGACACCCTTCACTTGTCTATTGGGCTGGGGGAAGGCTCCCTTGGGTGAAGGGGCCCTCACCAATTTTATTCATTTATTTATGCATAGATTTAACAATGAAATCACAGGAGCAAAACCTCCTTTGCTTCAGACGTTCTCTTTGCCTCCATGAAGGTAGATTCGGTACTTAGCTGGGTGTGTGGGGGTGTGTGCGGGTGGGGGTCGGGGCGTGGGGTGGGGGCTGTGGCGGTGAGGTGCTCTCTGCATTTGCGGCCTCCAGGACTGTCTGAGCGGGTGTGGACGCCTCTGCGCACAGCGCTGCCCACCCTGGGCTCCGATCCTGGCAGCCCTAGGTTTGTGGGGGCCAGCGAGATGCTAAGAGCTGACTCTTGCTGAGGACTCGTCACCGGTGCTGGCAGCGCCTCCAGGTAACAGGTAACATTCACTCGGGCGAGGCCCAAGCAGACGCCGCCGTGGGAATCCCCAAGTCTCAGGTGAGGAAACTGAGGCTCGGGGTTATCGACACCATTAAGGCTCGGCGTGGAATCCGGGGTAGGGGCGCCGCTGCGTCCCCGTGGCTTCCAGCTACCCCCGCGCCAGGGAAGGCCCGGGAGAAGGCGGCAGGACCCGGGGCAGGACCCGGGGCAGGACCTGGGGCAGGACCCGGGGCAGGACCCGAGGCAGGACCCGGGGCAGGACCCGCGGTAGGACCCGGGGCGGGCCCGGGAGAGGCCCCGGCGCGCGGGGGGCGGGATGGAGCGCGCGATCCCGCCCCCGGGGCGGGCCCCGTGCGTGGCAGCGGGACCGCCGGCCCCGTCGCGAAGTTTCCAGCCTGCGAGCGCCGCGGAGCCGCCGGACACCGCAGACCCGGCCATGCGGGCCCCGCTGGTCCTGGCCGCGCTGGGCGGGCTGCTGCTGGCCGCGGCCGCGGGCGACGCGGAGCCGGAGGGTGAGGGCGCGGGCGGGCGCGGGCGGGGGGCGGGGGGGCCGGGCGGGGCGGGGGGCCGGGGCGGCGGGGGGGGGGGGGGGCCGTGCCGGGGCCGCCTCCGCAGACCTGCTGTCCCGGAGGCCCGGGCCCGCTGGGGACATGGGGTTCCCCACTGTCCGCCGACTCGCCGGCGCCTTGAGAAATCACTTCCCCTCGGGGCAGCCGGGAGGCCGGGAAGCTGAAGCGGTCAGCCCGGGAGGCTCCGTCAGTAACCGGCTGGTCGTGGTGACAGTGGGGGCTATTCACGGAGCGCTTCCTCTGGGCCGGCACCCCCAGGCCGATCCACCCCCCATGGGCATCCTTCCATTCCCCCCTTCTCCAGCTTGACAAACTGAGGCCCCAGAGTGTGTGTCCAAGACCGCGGAGTTTGTGGACCTTGGAACCAGGATTGACTCCCGGGTGAATGTGGTTCCAGAGCCCAGGAGGGAGCCACTGGCCTTCTCAGCCTTGGGGATGAGGGCCCCTGCTGCTGCAGAATAGGGGTGCAGGGGGTGACGCACATTGCAGAGCTGTTTTTTGTGTCTGCCGTCCCCCTGCCAGATGGGTCTTACTGTCTTCAGGTTGCACATGAGGAAACTGAGGCCCAGAAAGGTGCAGTGACTGCCCAGGGCTGTCCTGGACTCCAGGTCTACTGCTCCTCCTTCATCCGCCAGGGAGGTTGGGTTTCAGAGTGTGCCCCACTGTCCTGAGTGGGTGCTATTCTTCTCCCCAGTCCTCCCAGTGTGGGTCATCTCCACGCCTGCCCAGGGAGCATCTGTGAGCCCCAAGGAGAGCATACACTGTGGGTAACCCCCAAAAAGCAGAGCCCCAAGAGGCTATATGACACCCTATTCCCTTAGAACCACCCTCCTAGAGAAACTGGAACCAGAGAGGGTGAGAGAGTAGTTAGCAGTCCCTTGGACCAGGGGAACCCCCTTTTCTTGAGTACTTCCTTTGTGTCAGGTTTTATCCAACCAAAGCTTGGTATTAAAGCCAGTGGAGCTTAATCTCTGAGAGGCATGGTCTTCTAGCCTGCGAAAGTGGGGCCCTAGTGCCTCACCCCTAGAGTTCTTATAGGAGCCCATGGATGAGGCCTGTGGCGGGTTCAGCTCAATGCCTGGCCAGTTGGGGCATTGTCAGTGCTGTCTGCTTTTGGAAGTATCACAGCAGGGTAGTCAGATGGGTGAAAAACTCCAGTGAAGGAGGTGCTAGTCTGGTAGTATGTGCAAAGGGCCTGTGGCCTGTGTCCACTCGCCCCCAGGAACCCTATCATAGCCTTTTCCTCCTGGACTTCTCTTTCACCTGCCTCTGCTGATGTAGGCTTCCTCCACCCAGACCATCCCAGGAGAGAAACTCCAGCTTCCCACGATGAAGCCCAAGGAGGTCAGTTGGAAAGACCAAATTGATACGAGACAGCAGGTGCCCTGACCCCCAGCAGGTGATGGGAGGGGGCAGAGAGGACAGGAGGCAACCCCTGTAGAGAGTGTGGGATTCAGGGTGCTGGCAAAGTAATCCAGGTGAAGCTCCTAGTAGATAGTAAGTAGGTAATTGATGGACAAGAGGTGGCAGGTCCCCAGGCTTGGGCCTCATGTCAAGTTGCTGTTATCAAGGTGTGGGCCAGGCCTGGTAAAGGGAGAAGGAGCAGGTGTGCACTGGGACTGCACCTGCTGGGCAAACCGAGATTGCACAGACCAGGACTGATCATATAAGGGAGTGTGATTAAGGAGGGCTTCCTGGAGGAGGTGGCTTGGTGGCACTTTAGGGAAAGGAGTAAGTTTTGCAAGCAGCACAAGGGAATGGGGTGCTGGCTGGGTTCACTGCTTTCATGGGGGTGTCAAGAGGTGATGCCAACCTCTGTGGTAGTGACATAGAGGGGAAGAAGCCTTGCGTTCTTTGCGATGACCCATTGTTTTGCAACCATCCAGGCTGGGTAGGTTCATTGTCAGCTGTCACAGATGAAAGGTAACTTTGGAGCCTTTGGTGGATTTTTGCAGGTCTTTAATGCTGAATCAGGGGATGGGCCAGCTCTTGCTCAGTATTTCTGTGGCTGCCTCCTCTCTCCTAGTCCGGCCTCTCCCACATAGCCCCTAGCCGCAAGTGTCCCAGTTAACATATGCGCGTGCCCGTGTCCCCTAGGCCCAGGTGTCCATGATTACACGTGTGCGTGTGAGACTACAGGAGCTGGTCATAGATGCTAATGGCAGGAGGGCAGGAAAAGCCCAATAACTTCATTTACCCTCCAGCCATCTTCCAGGTCCCTGCCCAGAGCCCAGAGTCCGAGGACCCGGGAATGGGCTGGACCAAAGCTTTCCGATTGTGGCTGACATCAAAAGTCAGTAGGGATGGGAAATCCAGATTCCCGGGCCCATCTCAGATCTGATCCTGGGATCCAGGAATCTGGCTTTTGTATCCTCCCTGGTGATGCTGAGATGCAGGCAGGTAGGGGATCCTGTGCGGTCCTTGGCGAGGGAGGCAGCCCTGTGTGGCCCACGGATCACAGGCTTTTGGGGCAGCCCAGTGCGGACACCTGGTAGCAACCAGGAAAACAAGACTGGCCAAACAGGATGAGGAGGGGTGGGGGACCGGGCCTCGTCACCACCTCAGCTGGACAACTTCCTTAGATGGCTGGACATACCGACGGTCTGGCCACTGTCCCAGGCCTGGGCAGTGTGTGCAGAGGTGAGGAGCAGGGGCTCCTGTCCAGGTGTCTGGTGCCCGTGGGCAAGTTTCTCCCCATCTCTGAGCCTTGTTTGAACTGTCAAGCGGGAGGTTAGTATGTGTGAAGTGCTTAGCACCAACTCTGGGTGACTCTGGGTGTGGAAGAGTTCACGCAAGGTTACCATCCTGTGCTGTTCCTCTGGAAGCAGGAGCTGGAGAACAGAGTCTCAGACTCAGCACGCCCCTCTCCCCCGCTGCCTGGCTTAATGGAGAATCCAGAATCTTACAGACACGCTGCACTCACTGGCTTTTTCTGCCAGAGAAATGTGACACTCCTGTCCCAGCAGCTCCAAGAGGATCTCGGGGCTGGTGGCTTCCAGGGGAAATTGAACCGTGGTGGCAGGAGTTGGGGGCCTTTCCCCAAGTGTGCACAGCAGTCCTCCTTCCTGGACTGAGGGCATGGTGGTAGGGCCTCCCCTCTCCACACCTGCCCAGTGAATCCACTTGCTTCTGCCCCAGGAGCGGATTCCTACCAATCCCTGCCCAGCTGCCTTGGCGCCAGCCCCCAGCTCTGGAGCCAGCAGCTGCCCCTGCCCTCAGCTCAGCTGGTTCTGCCCAGCCAGACCCCTTTGTTCTTCTAGCTCTGCCCCACTGCCTGGGGTGGGGATGTGGGAGGGCCTTACCTGCTGGCCTGGCTACCTAGTGGGTCTGCTCACCAATCCCCTGGAAACTAAGGCTCACCCAGAAAACAAAGATGAGGCGGGGTCAGGAGAAACCTGAGAAGTCTTCGCAGAGGTGGTGGCCGAGGGAGGGATCACTGTCACTGAGCCTGGGGCCCCGCAGAAAAATTAGAGAGAAGGAGCTGTGGTAAGAGGGCCAGACCCCTGGCTAGGCCAGACCCCCAGCTGGAGGAGGGTCCACTCACAGAGAGGGTGAGAGGGCGCCTGGGCCTATGGAGGGTAGGGTCTCGAATGCCACAGCGAGGAGCTTGCTTCTCACTAGTCAGCACTAGTAATAGCACTAGTGTGTGCCAGCGCCCCAGCTATGATTTACACACCCGATCATTTAATTCATCCGGCAGCCCCAGGAGGTAGGTTCTTGTCTCCCTATTTTACAAGGGGAAGCCGAAGCTCAGAGAGAGCAGGGACTTGGTTCAGATCACTCAGCTGGTAAGGAGCAGAGCTGGGATTCTGATGAGGTGGTCCAGCAACAGAGCCTTCCCTTCTAGAGAACACAGCCTCAAAATCTGGTCTGGGAGCGCCTGTCCCCGGCCTTCCAGAAATGTTGTCTGGGGTTGCTGTTTCCAGCAAGTTCTCTTGCAGAGGTGAACCCACACCGCACAGCCCAAGAGAGGTCCCTTGCTAAAAAGTTGTACAGCTGCTCTGGCCAAAGGTCAGGATTTCGGGTTGGCTCCCATTCCTGCCCGATTCTCATTGGTTCTCACGGAGTTGGAAGAAACCAGGGCTCAGCAAGGGAGACTGTTGGGATAGATCAGCCTGTGCCTGTCCCTGGGGTTAATGTCCAGCATTGGCCAGAAGAGGCCCTGCTGGAGCTCAGCATTTGGGGCACATCCTCCCTCTATTCCTGTCTCTATGGAGGTCGGGCCACCTAATAGCCCCAGAGACCCAGTCCCACATGCCAGGTGCAGACGCCTCTGTTCCAGTGGCTTCCTTCCGTGGCAGTCAGGTACCAGGTAGCTGGAGCCCTGGGGAGGGGAGGGGAGAGCCACGTCCCTGCTCTGTAGCAACCAGCTGAGCCTTCTTAGGTTGGTTGCCTATAGTGGGTTGACTTGAAGCTGTGGCTCACTCCTGCCTGCATCCTCCATTCCTGTCCCCTCACTGCCCCCCACCCCACCGCCCTTCTCTGTCCCTAGACAACCTTTTAGTCCTCACGGTGGCCACGCAGGAGACCGAGGGCTTCCGACGCTTCAAGCGCTCAGCCCAGTTCTTCAACTACAAGATTCAGGTAAGAGGCTCCCTGAGTAAGACGCTGAGGGTGGGGTGGGTGGTGGGGGAATCCAGTTTCCTAACTGTCTTGGAGCCCCAGGGAAACTTCTCAAAGTCTGACAGATGAGGCTGAGTTAGGAGAAGCAAGCGGGAGAGGAGCATAAGCGAAGTCTGGGAGGTGGAGGTGGGGGGACCATGAGACTGGAGACCTAGGTGGAGGTGTTCAGCGTCAGAGCTCAGGAGGCTGACGTGGGTGTGTGGCTGGTTTAAAGGGCCCAGGAGTCAGCATTGGCCCAGCTCCCCCCAGGGGATTTTGGGAGGGCCACAGTTGGGAGATCTCGCCTGTAGAAACACCGCTCTAAAGAAACACAGGCTAATGCCCCACCTGCCTCTGTGTGCAGGCCCTGGGGCTGAGCCCTGCGGGGAGACATTCCTCCATTTAGCTGAGTGTGTCGAATGGTCCTTGTGTCAGAAAGAGTGGAAGGCACTGAGGGTAGAATGATGGACAAGACCAGCCACGTCGTTGCCCACATAGCTTGCAGTCTCATGACATTAACCAGAAAGAGTCATCAGCTCACGTGAATGAGGGTTAAGGTAGAGGACTGCTTCAGGCATAGCTGGACCTAGGAGTTCAAGCAGCAGGCTCAGGGCTTTATCTTTCCATCTCTAGGCCCTGTTTCTTGCAGGCATGTTCTCTCTCTGGGGTATCCAGCTGTAGGTCCACGTGCGCCAGCATTTCAACTTAAGTAAAACAAAATAGCCTTTCCTTCATTTTAACAGAGCAGACCCAGGGAGACTCTGATAGATCTGTCGGGGTGGGGTGGGGCACAAGGGTTGGGACGTTCTGATTGGCCATCACGCTCCCGTGACCATCCAGGAGTCCCCTCTCACACATCTTATGGAGGATTTTTCCCACTGTGACAAGGGGAGGTGCTGGACAGACAGAGGCAAAGATGTTCACTGCTCAGGCAGGGCGTGCATATGGCGCAGGCAAGATAGTTCTTCACCAACAGCCTACATTGAGGGGCCTTTCTCTGTAGTCACTGGGCCTGGGGGAGGACTGGCCTGGGAAGGAGCTCTCGGCAGGCGGAGGTCTGAAGGTGCGGCTGCTGAAGAAAGCTCTGGAGAAGCACGCGGACAAGGAGAACCTGGTCATTCTCTTCACAGACAGGTGGGTGGCTGGGGGCTTCCTGGGCGGTGCCTCTTGGCTGAGAGAATATTCTAAAAGGAGGCCCTCTCTGGACATTGGGGGTGAGGGGGATCACTCTAGCTAAGATTGCCTGCAGTTTTCAGGGGTCTGTGAACCCCAGGAAAGACCCCCTAGTGTTAGTCCATTCACATTCCTGGTGAAAAGATGAGCAGGGATCCTGCCCAGGTGTGGTTAACCCTGCCTTGAGCTGAGAAGGGCACTGGATTGGGGACCCTCTCTCTGCCCAGGGTGGGAGTAGAGACACGGTGGGCAGGGCTGGGGACATTGGGCAGGTCCAGTCCCAAACTGTGGTCATTCCTAGTGCTCACTCCGCCCCCCTCCTCACCCCTGCCCGGCTCTTCCCTCCTCACCCCTGCCCTCTGGGCTTCTCCCTCTGGCCACAGCTATGACGTGGTGTTTGCATCTGGGCCTCGAGAGCTCCTGAGGAAGTTCCGGCAGGCCAGGAGCCAGGTGGTCTTCTCGGCGGAGGAGCTCATCTACCCCGACCGCAGGCTGGAGGCCAAGTACCCAGCGGTATCTGATGGCAAGCGGTTCCTGGGCTCAGGAGGTGAGGAGCCCGGTGGGGAGTGTGTGGAGAGGCGGCGAGCTCCATCCTCTGCCTTCATGAGGATCCACTTGCTGGATGTCCATGGAGCTGTCAGGTCCCACACACAGGATGTCCCGGGTTGACCCATGCTCCCCGCTCCTCCTCACCTCGCCAGCAGCCATGCATCCATCCAGGACAAAACCGGAAGTCCCGGGTCCTCCCTTGCCTTCCCCTCCCCTCCCAGCGCATATGGGAGTCATGTTCTCAGAAGGTCTCGGAAACTCTCTCTGTGTCCACACCCCACCCACCTGCTCCTTGCTGTCTGCACTTGCCTCCTAACTGCCCTACCAGCCTCTCCTCCTTCTAGTCCATTGTCCAGCAGCAGCCAGATGCAGACCCACTCACGTCACTCAGTGGCTTCCCATCACCTGGAGAATCAAATCCGCAGGCCTCTATCAGCCTTGAAGGGGGCCCCGCCCTGGCAGCCACTCTTCCCTGTTGGCCAAGAAAGTTAGCACAGCCAGATGGCCTGGCCCTAGCCCGGGTGTTCAGGCGTCCCTTGGGGTGCCTCCCCCCCCATGGCTCCCCACCTTCTCCATCTTCTCTCACCAGCAGGCACCGTGGCTGGGGTGCTCTGTGTGGGCTTTCCCCTCCGAGCCCCCAAACACTGTGTGGCCTTGGCCTTTGCCCTTCTCTAGGTCAGGTTTCCTAGACCTCTATTCACGATAACTGTAGAAGAGCGCTCCCAAGCCTGTGTCCCAGCGCCCTGCTCTCCAGGGGGGTCTCATCCCTTCGTTCACTGCCTGTGCCCAGCACTGAGCTGGTGCCCTTCAGTGCGCACTGTTGGTCTTTCTCTCTGGACCAGCTGAGAACCAAGAGGCATTAACGGGCTCTACTTCTAGCTGCTCCACTCATCTAGGGGGACTTCTAAGGGGACGCAGCACTGGGGGTGAAAGTGGGGGGTCCATGAGGAGAGGCTGGGAAGGGACCCCTGACCTTGAGGCCAGAAACTAAGTGTCTGTCTGTGTCTCCCCTGCCAATGCAGGCTTCATCGGTTATGCCCCCAACCTCAGCAAACTGGTGGCCGAGTGGGAGGGCCTGGACAGCGACAGTGACCAGCTCTTTTACACGAAGGTCTTCTTGGACCCCGAGAAGAGGGTGAGAGGCAGAGGGCGCGCCCGGTTGCCCTGGGAGCAGCCTGCCTGGGCCTGAAGCCCTGGGTGGAGCTTCCTTCCAGTACCCCCAGTTGCCCTGGTGTAAGCTGGCAAAGCGGGTATGGGGAAGGAAAGTAGCAGAGGTTGGAGGGCAGGTGCTCCTGGCACAGTGGAGTCCTCTGCCAGGGTGTGTCCCTGCTGCAGCCCATGCCCTCTCTCCTGCAGGATCAAATCAATATCACCCTGGACCACCGCTGTCGTATCTTCCAGAACCTAGACGGAGCCTTGGGTGAGCTGCCCCTATGGACAGGGGATCCTGAGAGGGGTGGTTAGATGGAGATGAGGATTCCAAGCTGGGCCTGAGCCCAAGCAGGAGAACCAGGCTGGCTCTCTCTGCCCTTGAGCTGGAGGTTGCCTGCCCCATCCTTAGCCCCCAGAGGCCATCAGGATAGCCTAGAGGAGAACTGTGTGTCTTCCGGGGGATGAGAATAGTGGGCCACAAAGTCAGTCCACAGACTCTGGGGAATACCAAGGCAAGAGGGGCAGCTGCTCAGCCTGGAGGGGGTGCCAGGCCATACGCACAGCAGGTAGTTGGCCCTGCCCTGTAGCCCTGGGAGGCTGCTTCACCTCCTTCCCCTGCCCTCCCACCTCCCAGGTAAGGCTTGGGGGGGATAAGGGGTGGAGGGCGCTGAGGGTTGGCACTGAGCTGGCAGGGAGGCAATGGATGACTTTGGAAGCAAACAATGGCCTTTGAAACCTGCTCTGGGGCTTGTCCCCGTCATAGCTGGTGGTGATGTTGCTTTGCCACACTCTTGCTGGGTGACCTCAAGCAAGTCTCATACACATATAGCCACACACAACTACATACATGCACATATGTACACACAAAAAACACCCGCACACACATACATGCATACACTGCATACATGCACACATACATACACACTACACACACACACACACCTCAAGCTTCATCTTTAGAAAAGAGATGTTGGAGCCGATCACTGATGGGTGATTTTCTGGGGACCCCTTTGAGAAGCTGAAACAAGCTAAGGTTCCTTTCCCAGGAAGGAAACCTCCCACCCTTTTGCCTGTGGTTTCTGGAAGCACAAGAACCTCAGAGAAGAAGCTGGGTCCTAACCACCCCAGGGGCAGGCCAGGAGCTTGCACAGGGGGACTCTGCCCCACGACCACCCACCAGTACAGGCCTCCCAGCATCTTCAGAGGCTTCTGGGCAGGAAAGACCCCTCTGCCTCCCATAACTGCCCCACAGGCTGCTTCCCACCCCATGTCTTTCGTGCAGATGAATGGGGTCATGCCGTGAGAGGGCTCTCACTAGGGCTGAATCACCCTCACATATTCTCAGGGCCCTGAGACCCCCTCCCAGCCCCTGTCCCTGGGGCTTCTCCGAGGGTGTGTGAAGCTGGGATGATTTAGGACACCACCTTCTCCCATCCCCCCTCCAGCTCTGATGAGCAGTCACAGGCAATAGCTGGGGCGGCCTTGGAGGCCATGGTCACACGTGCCAGGCAGGTGCCAAGTGTTTCTGGACACAGAATCCTCCCACTCTCACCTGCACTTGACAGAGGAGGAAACTTAGGCTCAGAGGAGTAAAGTGCCTTCCCAGACCACACCCTGCTGCTGGGGAGCGAGGACATGAGCCCGGCCTGTCAGCCCCTCCACTTGGCCTGTGGGTCTGATGCAGGGCGTTGCTTTCTCACTCCCAGATGAGGTTGTGCTCAAATTTGAAAAAGGCCACGTAAGAGCCCGGAACCTGGCCTACGACACCCTCCCCGTCCTGATTCATGGCAATGGGCCCACTAAGGTAGGGAGGGGCCCCAACCTGGGGGGCGAGGGGAGGGGCCAGAGCCCAATTCTACTTCTCCAGCAGCCCCGTAGTTTCTCTTTGAGGCCAGAGCCACCCACGCAGGTCCCGCTGGCAGCCTCTGACCTCACATCTGCACCTCCATCCCTGACCCTGGTGGACAGTGATGCCCGCCCAGCCTGCTGGGCCCCGTGATGCTGGGCCCACATAGGAGGCTGGCATGTTCATCCGGGCCCAGGCATGCCCAGCGTGCTGGGGCAGACTTGTTTCTTCATTCAAAAAGCTGAATGTTTGCACCCGGGTACGAGGCTCAGTCGTGAATGGCACAGACTGGTCCCTACTCTCCTGGAGCCACGGGGGGGGGGCTGGGGTGGCCAGACCTGGCCGGCCCCTGGGGAACTGGCCCTGGCTCACAGCACACTCCTCAGTCCACATCAGAGCCACGTGGGCAGGAGGAAGGGAGCATGTGAATGCCGATTGCCTCACTCTACCGAGAGCCCCTCGGTTGCAATCTCTGAGGGTGTGGGGCCCAGAAATCTGCATTTTACAAGCTCCTAGGAGATTCAAAGAGGAAGGAATCCCCTCCCCCCCCCCAGCAGTATTGCTCTCCAGAGGGCCAGAACATTCTTCTCAAGACCTACCCACAATGAAGACATGGTGCCCCTCCCCGCTCCTGTCCTGGCCCAGTGAGGTGTGACTGGGTGCTGGTGGGTGGGGTCCGCCGGCCCCTGCTCAGATCCTACCTCTCCGACAGCTTCAGCTGAACTACCTGGGCAACTACATCCCGCGCTTCTGGACTTTCGAGACGGGCTGCTCTGTGTGTGACGAGGGCCTGCGTAGTCTCAAGGGCATCGGGGTGAGGCTGCAACGCTGGGGTCTCCTTCCCCTGGTGGGGAGGGGCGGGAGAGTCAGCAAGTGGCTATTGTCTTTGGTGGGAGATAAAGGGGTCACCTCCCGGAAGCTTCAGACTGCATGTGGCTCCCACTTCCCACAGATGCCTAAGTTCCAGTGCCTTCTGTCAAGTCCTTGAGGCTCTTCTGCAGCTCCTACCCCAGTGCATGAACCTCCTCATTTATGACTCACTCTAAACCCCACACCAGCCACATGCTGAGAAACCGTCCCTGGCCCCCTGCTTGGAGGCTGGGCTTCTGCTGCTCCCAGACGGGCAGGGACACCCCCTGCTTGGAGCTTCCCAGCCCAGGCCCCTTCCTGGTGAAGTCCACACACCACCTCTGCCTCTGGCTCCCTCAAGCTGCCCTAGGGACTCAGCAGCTGGGCAGTGGCTGGGCACTGCCAGACGCCTGAGCCGTCCTCTCCCTGTGCAGGAAGAAGCGCTGCCCGTCGTCCTGGTCGGCGTTTTTATTGAACAGCCCACGCCGTTCCTGTCCCTGTTCTTCCAGCGGCTCCTGCGCCTCCACTATCCCCGAAAGCAGATGCGGCTTTTCATTCACAACCACGTGAGTGGTGTGTGCGTGGAGGGTGGGCGTGCGGCTTGACACCTCTGAGAAACTGACCTAACCAGGTCAGCCAGGCCACGTGGAAGTAGGCGGTGGGCTGCAGCCCGAATTACTGCCTTGACTCTGGAGTCAGGCTGGCTTTGAGTCCCAGCACCACCCCTTCTATGGGCTGTGTGGCCTTGAGCTTGTTCCTTGACCCCTCTCTGCTTCAGTTTGGTCATCTTTGCAATAGGGATCGTAATAGTATTGCCAAAGAGAATTGCTGCTGGGGCTAAACAGGTCGCTGCATAAAGCACATAGAAGAATGTGCGGCACATAGTAGGTCTCTTAGCACGGCCATGTCACTGTTAGTCTCTTTGGGTACGTTGAGAACAGTTTCCAATGGGGTGAATTTCCCTACCATACATCAAGCTTTACACAGCCTGCAGGGTGTCCAAGAATTCAACTCAAGACTGACGGTGGAGATGGTGGCAGCGCCCACGGGTTAAAGGCTCAGTCTTAGAAGGCTGCCCCCGGGCCCCCACCTGCACCGGACATGCCACTTGCCAGCCCAGGTTGTTCCCTGTGTCTCTGGCCAACCAGAGGGCCCCACGACCTCCTTTTTGGGTTCGATTAATTTGCGAGCAGCTTACGGAACTCAGAAACATTTTGCTCACTGGATCACTGGTTTATTATAAAGAGATAATTCAGGAACGGCCAGATGGAAGAGTAATGAAGCAGAGGTGTGTGGGCACAGCTCCCACGGCCTCTCCTGGCTCGTCCCATCCCAGCTCCTCGGTGTGCCCAGCCCCCCACCCCCACCCCAGCTCTCCAAAGCCCGTCCTTTGGGGATTTGCAGGGGCTTCTGCACGTAGGCCTGATGGACCCGTGACTCCACTCTGGCCTCTCTCCCTTCTCAAGAGAATGGTGGGCAGGGCCGAAAATTCCAAGTATCTAATCACAGCTTGGTGATTCTGTTGACCAGCCACACCCAGGAGCCACTGAGAGTCACCTTCTTGGAACAAAAGACACTTCTGTCACCTGGGCAATGACAAGGGCTTCAGGCCCCCTGTGCTGGCAGCTTTGGGCAGAGGCCAAGACACATTTTTTATTATCAATATCTCACTCTCTCCCTGTCCCAGTCAGTCCTGCCTGATTTGATAGAGGGATAGTCAAATTGTTTTCTTTCCTGACGTGTCTTCCAGGGAACTGGGGCAGGCTGGGGGTGCTGGAGGCCTGTGATTTGTGGGGAGCAGGCCTGCAATTAGCTTCCCTAGCTCTTTTCCTGCCTGTCTCCCTAGGGAGATAAAACCCCACCTCTCAGCTTCTGTGTACTGATTTCTCCACCTGGGAGGCCAGATACATTCCAGATTCTGCCTCTCCGTCCAGGTTCTTTGTTTTATTTAAAGTCTTCTCAGCTTCCTCCTCTCCTGGGGACCTCCCCACCAACTGTCTGCACCCGTTGGCTCTGTCTCTGCCTGTGTCACAGACATCCATTCTCTCAGCTGTGCAGACGCTACAGGGAGATAGGAGAAGACCCTAGGCCTTGCCCCTGGGGAGGCTTGCAGCTCCCCTGGGGACATTGGACAGCACACTCATGAACTGTGGCTTTGTGCAGAAAAAGAAAACGTCCCAGGCAGTGTTGGAGGACCTACTGTGTGCTCCATTTGACTTTTCGGCTCTTGGCAGTGACCTGTGAGGGAGGCATGGTCCTCTCCTGCCTTACAAGGGGGAGAATTGAAGCTGAGGCGGGTGAGGGCCCTGGCTCAAGGGCCATGGGGCTAATCCCGGTAGAGCTGGGAGATTAGCTGAGGACCCTGATTTCATTTGCAGACCTCCCCTTTCCTCTTCTGCAGGCAGGTACTGGATGTGGACTATTGTTTTTCATTGTTTCCAAGGATCACCTGGAATGTTCGGTGACAAAGCAGCCCCTGGGCCACGCCCAGTCCAGCAAATCCATAATCCTGTGTGCGGGGCCTGCTGTCTTGGTGACAGAAGCTCTGAGAGGCCTGCGGGGCTGACCTGGCCAGGGGAACAGTCACATGATGGCCAGAGGGGGGCGCTCCAGGCCTGAGGTCTGGCATGGGCAGAGGTCTGGAGATAGGAAAGCAATAATAGCCAGGTTGTGCCAGCAACGAAGGGGAGCGGCCTGCAGTAGCAGAGGTGTCCATGGGGTGGCACCAGTACCCCCATCCTCAGCACCGTGCCCCCGCCCTCTGCCCCCCAGGAACAACACCACAAGGCCCAGGTGGAGGACTTCCTGGCAGAGCACGGTGACCAGTACCGCTCTGTGAAACTGGTGGGCCCTGAGGTGCGGGTGTCGAACGCTGATGCCAGGAACATGGGCATGTGAGTTGGGGACCAGTGGGGGCTGCGGCTTTCTCTGTTGCTAGCAGAGAGGCCGTGGTATTAGGAGCACCAGGCGAAGTTCAGACATTCTGTGGGGTCCCCGGCAAGTTCCTCTGGGCCTCAGTGTCCCCATCTGTCAAATGGGGAACCCTCCCTGTCCTGTAACCTAGGAGCTGGAGGTGGGGAGGGGCTCAGCAGCCCCCTGGGGTTCAGATGGCAAATCAGATGGACCAGAAGTAGATACACATGAGATTTGGAGACATATCGATTACCCCCCCCCTTTATTATTAAAACAAACAAGCAGCTTGTAGTGTGAGACCACCCAGGCGGAAGTCAGCACGCCTCTCTCCGGGACTGGCTAATACCTCTGCTGATTCCCTCTCAGCTCTGCTGCAGCAGCACCAGTGAAAACTGTTTATGGACGGCCAAATCTGAATTTCATATAATTTGCACATGTTTTTTTTTTTTAATTCCCCAGCCATTTAAAAATATAAAACCATCCTTAGCTCCAGAGCCATCTGAAAGCAGGCAGTGGGCTGAATTTGGATCAGAGCAATGAAATACATCTTTGAGGCTCTGGCACAAGTTACCAAACCCGCTCCGGAAAGGCAGAACCAGCTTAATCCCAGTGCCAGGCAGTCTAGGAACCTGTCTGTGGGCCACGCTATCCCCCAGCACCGGGGTTCCTGGGCCCTGTGGGCTTTGAGAGCTCACCCTGTAACCTGGGGTTTGGGTCTTGCAGTTAGGAGGGACCTTGGAGGCTGCTGGGCCAACCCACCCAGGGCTCACCTGGCCTCTATAAAGACCTGGTGATAACAGGGGTAGGTGGGAGTGCAGAGGGCAGCTGCTGGGGTATCAGCGGGGTCCTGGGTGGGGATTCTAACATCAGAGCCCAGCCCTTCTAACCCTGCATCCGCTCCCCTCCCCCCACCACACCCCTTCTTCTGCAGAGACTTGTGCCGACAGGACCGTGGCTGCACCTACTATTTCGGCGTGGATGCTGATGTGGCCTTGACCGAGCCCAAAGCCCTGAGACTGCTGATCGAGCAGAACAAGTGAGGCTGTGGGTGGGCTGGCCCAGGGTGGGAGCCCCTCCTCTGCCTGATGCTCCGCCTCTGCCTCCTCTTCCACCTGGGCTTGCCCAGCCTGGCAACCTAGTCTGGGTGTGGGATGGTCCCACCTTCCTCCTGCCACTCCCTGGCTACCCTGTGGGGTAGGTCCCCCTACCCTGCATGATACCACATGGGCCAGTCCCCCTCCAGCCTGGCCAGCAAGGTGCCAGGATTGCCCTGCATGCAGGCTGAAAGATAATACCCTCCCCTTGCCCTACCTAGTTAGGTCTCTCCCGACTCCCAACAGGCAGGGCTCCCACTGAGGTGCTCCCTTCTGCAGGAATGTCATTGCCCCGCTGATGACCCGCCACGGGAGGCTGTGGTCGAACTTCTGGGGGGCACTGAGTGCCGATGGCTACTACGCCCGCTCTGAGGACTATGTGGACATTGTGCAGGGGCGGCGCATGTGAGTACCGGGGTGGGCACCCTCATCTGTCTCCCTCCTGCCTTGCAACTCCCTCCTCCAAATTCCTGTGCTGTTGTCCTCAATTTCCTGCCTAACCTGAAGCAAGAAAGACCAAGGTCAGACATGCAGAATTTCCTCACAATTACCTGAGCCCATGTCATTGGGGGCGGGGGCAATTAGCACTATCATGCCCTTCCAGCTTGTGACCCCCCTCTCTATCTGACTCCAGACCCCCAGCCCATGACCCCTCATGCCAGTGCATGACCCTTCCATCTTCTCTCTCCCTCAGTGGTGTCTGGAATGTGCCCTACATCTCAAACGTCTATTTGATCAAGGGCAGTGCCCTGCGGGCTGAGCTGCAGCAGGTGGACCTGTTCCACCACAGCAAACTGGACCCCGACATGTCCTTCTGCGCCAACATTCGGCAGCAGGTCAGCAGGGCTGGGCAGTCAGAGGAAGCCCAGGGCTGGCATTGGGGGCCGCCTGTCACCATTGGGCCTGGAGCTTCTGGGATCCCAGTGGGTTTGCTCAAAAATCGCCAGGGCCAGGTGGGACCCAAGGGGCACTGGACGAGGGGGCCGGTCCTCAGGGGTCTGTGGGATCATTTTAGCTGATCCAGTTTTCAATGAACTTTCCATCTGAATGTAATATGCCCAGGAGACATCCTTACCCTGTCTCCCCATGGCACCCCCTATCTTTTTGTGATTATTTTCAAAAATAGGACAGCATGGTAATATTTCTCCCATGCCCCAAACTTCAGGGTCAGAACAGCAGCTTTGTCTTTTAAGCCTTCATTCTTTCATGCCCTGCTCCATCCTCCAGGAAGCAGTCCTGGATTGCATCCCAGTACTAGACTGTACAGGGGAGTGGAGAGATCCGTCCCTGGTCTTGTGAACTCGAACTTTGGGGACAGAGGAGGCTGGAGCCAGGCCCCCAATGTGGGGGTATGGAGGGGAGGGGAACAGGTCTCTTCTATCCTGCCTTGCTCTCCCAGGATGTGTTCATGTTCCTGACCAACCGGCATACCTTTGGCCACCTGCTTTCCCTGGACAACTACCAGACCACCCACCTCCACAACGACCTCTGGGAAGTGTTCAGCAACCCCGAGGTGAGACCCTGGTGGGTGGGCAGGGATAGGAATGGCTGGGATCCCACAGGACACCTGCCGCCCTGAGGCCCAGGGGGCTTGTCATGCAGGATTCGGTAAGGAGAGGTTAGGGCTGGGTCCCGGTGAGGCTGGGGTTAGGGTCAGAGAGACAACACCATCTAGTGGAGGAGGAGCCAGGCCAGGGTTTGTGGCCCATGGCTGTGTCTTGAGCCTCTCAACCTTTGGGGCCTCACACCTTTTACCACTGTGCGGGGCCTGTGGGGAGGAACCCCTTCTTGGAGCAGTCTGTGGAGTTGAGCAAGGGGTGAGCCCCAGCTGACCCGGTCAAGCCTGAGGACCCTGCCCACCTCCCTCTCCCCACAGGACTGGAAGGAGAAGTACATCCATGAGAACTACACCAAGGCCCTGGCAGGGAAGCTGGTGGAGATGGTAAGGACCGGGTGCCCTCTGGGAACAAAGCCACCTGATCCACCCCCGCACCGGCTGCAGGGCCAGGTGCCAGGGGAATAAAACTAGCTGTGGAGGGCAGGAGGGGCGGCATGTTTCTGTGTGCTGGCAGTGCTTGGGTGGGAATGGGCAGCGGGATGACCCCGCCTTCCCCTTGGTACTTTCCACTAGGACCTGGGGCCTGGGCCTGAGGCTTCTTCCCAGGTCCAGGCAGGAGATAGAATGTGTGGTTTCAACTGAACTGTGGCCCCTGGGTTAGAAGCAAAGAGCAGGAGGGTCTCTGCTTCCCCTACAGCCCGTGGGCCTCTGCGCCCTCGATGCCCACATGCCTTCCTGGCATGGCAGCCCTGTAACCACCGCTGGAAGGGCCAGCTCTATGCTTCCTTCTCCCTCTAGCAGCTCACTCAGTCTATCTAGCATCAGCCAGACCTCTGCTCCAGAGGCCTCCAGGAGGGCCCACAAACTAGGCTGTGGGGTGGGCACAGACACATGAGGACCCCATCTGTAGCCAGTCCTCGAAGGCTGGGGGGCAGGGGAGGATGAGGTGGGGACTCCCTGGACCCCTGTGACTGAGTTCCTGCCCTCCCCCCAGCCTTGCCCGGATGTCTACTGGTTCCCCATCTTCACAGACACGGCCTGTGACGAGCTGGTGGAGGAGATGGAACACTACGGCCAGTGGTCTCTGGGGGACAACAAGGTGGGACTTGGGGTGCGGCTGGCCCTCCACCATGCCCGCTTTCTGGGCTCTTTTCTGGCAAGCAGGACTCTTTAGGTGGGGTGCTGACAAGGGTGCCCACGGGCCCTTAGAAGTAGAGGGGTTGAGAAACCGGACTGGCGCCTTCATCCCTGGGCTGCTTTGCTTCCCGGTGAGTTGAGTGACCTTAACATGCAGGTGTCCGGCGTTCAGTCCCTGGCTTGTTATTCGAAGGATTTACCTTTCTTCCCCAGATTGGGTGTGGAATGGGGGGATGAGCAAGGGTGGGATGAAGAAGCATCCAGAAGCAATGTCAGTGCCCAGTTCACCTGACAGCAGAGCAGGTGGCAGGAAGGAAGGGAGAGGCTGGAGGAGGAATCCTACACCTGCACTCACTTTGGGAAATTCAGGCACCATTTTTGAAGGCCCATGAGTCCTTGGGTCTGTGTGCCTCAAGCCATCTAACCTTGACCTGGCAGCTGGACTTACCTGTGGTACTGGTGAGTGGCCTCATCTACATACTTTGCTGACCGAAGCTAATCTCAGGATGCAGCAATGGCGTAGCCCATGTCGTTGGCTGGGGTCTGGCCATCCTTGTGCCCCCATGCTGGAGCCGATCCTATGCATTAGTTTTCTATGGTGTGTAACAGAATGACCCCACATTTAAAACAACACCCACATAAGATCCCCCAGTGTCTGTGGTCAGGAGTCCAAGTGTGGCCAGCTGGGGTGCTCTGCTCTGTCTCAGAAGCTGCCTTGGATGTGTCTGCTGGGGTGGGGATCTCAGCTGAAGCTCAGCGTTCTGGTTCAAGTTCATGTGGCAAAGTTCATTTCCTGGCCGCTTAGAATTGAAGGCAGCTTGCTTCTTCCAGGCCAGAGGGAGGTGGAGTCTTTTTCCAGATCCAGCTTTAAAGGGGTCCAGGCTCACCCAGAACCATCTCCCTTTGGATTAACCCAGAGTCAACTCACTAGTTACTTCGCTACATCTGCAAAACCTGCAGTCTCACCCTGTCGCATGCACAGGCCAGGGGGAGAGGCGTGGAGACAGGGGCTGGGAATCTGGGGCCTGACTGTAGAACTCTGCCCACCACCCCTGTGGTCACTTGCAGGACAACCGCATCCAGGGGGGCTATGAGAATGTGCCGACCATCGACATCCACATGAACCAGATCAGCTTTGAGCGCGAATGGCACAAGTTCTTGGTGGAGTACATTGCCCCGATGACGGAGAAGCTCTACCCCGGCTACTACACCAGGGTGGGCATCCTGGGGAGGATGAGGGAGATGCCTTCCTGGCCTTGACAGTTGGTCCACGAGTAGGAATGACGTCTCCCGTGGGGTCTAAGGTCTGGGGGGACTCCTTGCCTCTTTCCTCTAGCCTCACCCCTTTGTCTTTAAATCCTGCCCACTGAATAGGCCCCCAATACCTGCCCAGCGTGCCCATTCCTTCCCTCGGTTCCTCTGGCTCCATCACTCATTTTTCTGTTGACTGTCTTGGACTTTGCCCTCCCGGCCTCACGCAGTCACTTTTCGGTTCCGGTGGTTTCTCCACGTGTGCCTGGGCACTGCTCCCAAGGAATCACCGCCTGGATTGTTGCCAGAAAGAGCTGTGGGGATTAGCATCTGCCATCCTCCCTCCCTCCCCCGCGCCATCCTGCTCCTCCCTTCTCCCCACTGTTCCTCTCTTCCTCCCTCCCACCCCATATTCCGCCCCCCCCCACCCCAAGAACCTTTTCTGTGCCAGCCACTGTTCTAGGCACTGGAGGGCACAGTATGAACACACCTGCTCTCAGAGAGCTGACAGCAGACCCGACGGGGGGCTGCTCTGCACCCCCTGCTTTCCTTGGCCCGGAGGCCTCTCTTTGACCCCCATCTCTTTTCTCTCTCGGGGCACAGGCCCAGTTTGACCTGGCCTTTGTTGTCCGCTACAAGCCTGACGAACAGCCCTCGCTGATGCCACATCACGATGCCTCCACCTTCACCATCAACATCGCCCTGAACCGAGTTGGGGTGGATTACGAGGTGAGCAGGGCACCCCTCGGCCAGGGGGCTGGCTGGTGAGCAGTTTTCTGTGTGGTTGAGGCAGAGGGCACCGGAGTAGCAGAAAGGTGCCAGGTCCTTCCTGGAAGTGGTGGGTCCAGGGCATAGTTTGTCAGCAGGGAGAGGGCTCTGGAGACAGCAGAGTCGGTGCATCAGAGGGTTGGGGTCAGTCTGTCTCTCCCTTTCTCAGCTCTGTGGCCTCAGGCACATTTCTCAGCCTCTCCATTTCCTCGAGTCTTAATGGAAAACTTAGCGTGTCTTCCAGAACTTGTGAGAGTTAAATGAGATCGTCCAGGTAATGGCTTCCCCCTAGTAAGCACACAGGAATGACAGCTGGTAGCAATAAGGAGTGTGGGGTTTTCCTCATTCTTGGAAGATGGCTGCTTTGGGAGCAGCAGGTTCAGGGTTGGCAGGGTCTGGGCCCAGGCATGAAGCTAGAGAGGCCTCAAGCAGGAAGATGCAAGGGTGGGGAGGGAGCAGCTCTGGGAGCCTCAGGGTTCCGAGGGAAGCCTCTGGTGTGCCCAGCTGGGCAGCTGGGCATTCACTCATCTACTCCTTAAGCTACAATTTTTAAAGAGATTTTTGGGACATAACTTTGCCAGGTGCTATAAATGAAGCTGAAAATGAAGAGCTTACAATATCCCAGGGGCCCTTAGGGGCAGTTTTGCTTTTTGGGTGATTCTGGCTATATCTGAAAACATTTTTGGTTGCCCCAACTGAGAGGATGCCACTGGCATCTAGTGGACGGAGGCCGGGGACAGCTCCCCGTGACGAGTATTGTCTGCCCCGTGGTGGTGATGCAGGGGTCCACGAGGCCCATCCCTACCTGCTCGACAGCCTGAATGCACTTCACACCTCTGGCCCGCGCCCTTACAGTTACGCAGGTAGAATTCCTGATATGTGCATTTTGCCGCAATGTAAAAAATCATCAGGCTAAAAATGCCCATAGTGCTGAGGCCAAGAGACCTGGCCCTAAGCACTTACTTGTATCATCTCATTTAATTCTCACCCTGTGCATTTAATGCTCCTTTTCCAGAAGGGGAAACTGAGGTTCGGGCTGGTCATCAAGTTAGTGAAGGGTCCATGTAGCTGACATTTGCCCAGGGCGCCCTGGGCGCCAAGGCTCTTGATCTCTCAGTGTTGCTGAGTGTCGATGTTGGGCAGCTTCTGGCTGTCACCCCACAAGCCTCCCAGGTGGGCTGTGCTGAGGGTTGCTTGGTTTGGGGGGCTTGGAGGAGAGCATGGGTGGCAGTGGGGGATGCCCCCTTTGCTGGCGGGGGACTTGACACTTCCTGTCTCCCAGGGTGGGGGCTGTCGGTTCCTGCGCTACAACTGCTCCATACGTGCCCCACGAAAGGGATGGACCCTCATGCATCCCGGACGACTCACGCACTACCACGAGGGGCTCCCCACCACCAAGGGCACCCGCTACATCGCCGTCTCCTTCGTCGATCCCTAATTGGCCAGGCCCAGCCACCTCGGACCTTTCCTCTCTGCCAACAACCACTGCCCAGCAGCCTCTGGGGTTCAGGGTCCTAGGGAACCCCGTGCAGCTGTCTCCAGGCTCTTGACCTCTCACTGCTCTTAGAGTCGCTGTCGCCCTGGAGAGTCCACACCCAGCCGGCCGCAAGCCAGAGACCGGCCCACCTCCTCAACTGGGGCCTTCCTGGTGCTCTGGACAAGCCCAGGACACAGTGTTCACTTTCACTGCTTTGTAGCAGCTCGTCTTCTCACCCAGTTTGCTGGGGACCCAGCCACCCTCCTTCACGTCTTGTCTGGGCTGAGGCTTGAACAGAGCAGGGTTTCTGCAACAGGAACCCCAGAGAGACCCCAGAGGCGAGCAGCCTCCTCCCGAGCATCCCCAGGCAGAGCTGCAGCCCCATGGCCTGCTGCTGCAAGGTCAGGGTGGACACAGAACTGGGTCAGACTCAAGTCCCCTCCCTGGTCCTGGGAATGGTGAAGGCCCTTCTCCGTGGCTTCTGTTGTGGGAGCAGAACGTCCCCCTGGAGACAGTGACTCAGAAAACCTCCTGGAGACAGGAACAGCATCACTGCCACAGTTGCATCCTCTACTTGACCCTTTCTGGGGGGAGGGGACTGACATGTCCACACACTGTGCTGTGTCACCCTGTCCCGGATGCCGCCGGAGAGAGGGACAGTCAGAAACAGGGAAGTTTCTATTAAAGGTTGTTGAAACCACCGAGTGGGAGGTGGCCTGGGTGGGGCCGTCTCTGCAGCGAGAGTTGTAAGATCCCGTGATGGGCAAACGAGGCTGTTTCAGCAGATTTGGTGACTCGGGGTGTCTTAGCCCAGTCACAGGTGGTCTCCATGGCACTTACATGTCTTGTACGTCCTCACCGTGAGCCAGCACCTGGCTGCCTGGGCCAAGCTGCTTCATGTCAATACCTGCACCAGGTGTCACCTTCTCTCCGAAACCTTTGCAGACTGTCCTTCCTGCAGATATGAACTTGGGAGATCAGGCAACTTCTGGTGGCTCCTGCGGTGCCCTGGAAAGACTCTGGGTATTTGTTATTAGCAAGAGCTAACATGGGCCCCTCCCTTGCTGTAGGCTGGCTGTGGTGCATGACAAGGGATGCAATGCTCTGGGGGAGGGGTGGTTCTTCCCTTTTAGAGCTGAGGAGACAGGCTGAGAGGCCAAGTACTTTGTCTACACACAGCAAGTGAGCTGTAGGGGTAGGGAATAGCTCAACCAAAAACCTGGTCTCTGTCCCTAGGGCGCCCTGTAGTCAACAGTAGGGATAGAAAGAACCGCACGCAGCTCACATGGCCCAGTGTGACAAATGCCACACACAGTGGCTGTAAGGACCATCCTGGAAATGAAGGGACTGCTGGCTTGTGCTACTCAGTGGAGGGGGATTGTGACCCTGGGGACTTTTGGTGTGTCTGTGGGCATTGTCACAATGGGGGGGGGAGGGGGCCTGGGATGCTCCTGGCACCCGGGGTGTAGATGCCAGGGGTGGTTCTAAATGCGCTACAATGCACAGGACACCCACTCTCCCCTACAGTGACCTACCCCAGATGTCATTAGTGTGGACCCTGAGAAGCCTGATTGTGGATGCCCCTTAAGCTCGGGCTTAAAGGGGGCATAGCAAGGCCCAGGCAGGGTGAGAGAGAACAGGCCACCTGGGGTGAGCAGGGGTTGTTATGCAACAGGGCAGGGCAGCCCCAATATAAAACGGGTTGCTCGACTGTGGGTCCTCACCCGCACGCTTAAAAGGGACTTAATACTCCACTGCAGGCACACACAGAAGGTTCATAAAAGGTTTATTTACAAGGGAAGGGGAAATGAGTACATGTACAGCTCAGGGAGAAAAGTGGGAGAGAGTCTTAAATGTGTCCTACCTGTTCCGCCCACCTGGAATCCCAATGGCACGCTGAGAACTGGCAGTGAACCAAGAGCTGTGAAGCCAAGAACAGAGAGAGACCCCAAGGCCCACGTGTCTGGTTTTTATACCCAACCTGGCTGCTTAACCCCACCCTCAGATCCCAGCCACCTTCCCTTTGGTGGTGACGGGATTTGTCTTTCCCAATGTCCTGATGGCTTTGGCCTGGGGTGGGGGTAGAGTCCACAAAGCCTGTATGGAATCAGCTTTAGGACATCTTTCCCCCTAACAGGGCCACAGGGTCAGATTGTAAAGGCTCATCTTCCAGGCTAAAGAGAGATGGCATATCTAGGAGGCAATTGGGGTTATTCGGGGTGGAGGGGGGCGGGTAGCATTTTAAAGATAATTTTATAGGGGTTTTTTTGAACTGGTTTACAGTCAGCACAAATGTTAATCCTTTTCCCATCTGTCACCCTGGCTGCCCAGTTCTCTCCAGAAGCCACCACACCTAACCTCTTTCTGAGCAGATGGGTGCGTATATGTGTGAGCAACTTAGGGTTATTTATTTTTTTAATAATTTTTAAAGATTTATTTATACAAGAACTGGGGTACAGTGAGAGGTGTGGGAGGGTGAGAGAATTCACCAGAGACAGAGCGGGGAGCAGAGCAGACAGATGGACTGAAGAAGACACTGCTGAGGGGAGCAGCAGGCAAGGCAGGAGAGGTCTGCTGTGCCATGTGGGTTTCCCCCTGGCCGGGAATTGAACCCGTGCTGCAGAGGCTGCGGATAGCTTCACACCGCCTTGCTCAACCCGCTGCGCCACCGGGGAGGCCCAACAGGGTTATTTTAACTGCCACCTTTTTCTGCTATCTAATGCAATTCCTGCCTGCCAGGAAAAAGTCAAAACAGAAACTGGGAATATAGAAAGAAGGTCTGCCATCGCACCCCAACCCTGCTCTGCACCCCTTCCCAGAAACAGTCAACTGTATGTAGTGGGGGGATCTCATCATCAGGGCCTCTTGGCTGGAGGCTGCTTCAGAGAGAAAAAGCTGGTGCTGGGAGAGCAAGACCAGAGGGCTGGGGGTGGATGCAGGCTCCTGCAGTGTGGGCAGTAAGCAGGGCCTGGGCCAGAACTGGGAGGAGGGAGCACCTCTAGGTCTCTGACTTGATCTTTTTTTTTTTTCAATTTATTTATTTTGGGCCTCCCCTGGTGGCGCAGCGGTTGAGAGCTGGGCTGCGAAGATGCCCGCAGCCTCTGCAGTGCTGGTTTGATCCCCGGCCGCCGGGCGAGGGCCCCACATGGCGCGCAGACCTCTCCTGCCGCCCGCTGCTCCCCTCAGCAGTGTACTTCGGTCTTTCTGCCTGTTCTGTTCCCTGCTCTGCCTCTGGTGAATTCTCTCACCCTCCCATGCTTCTGACTGTACCCAGTGCTTGTATAAATAAATAAATCTTAAAAAAAAAAAAGATTCCTTTAAAAAAAAAGATTTATTTATTTTATGCATACAAGAGCTGGGGTATAGGCCAGAGGTGCAGGAGGGTAAGAAGATTCCCCAGAGACAGAGTGGGGAACAGAACAGGTGGATCTACTGAAACACCCTGCTGAGGGGAGCAGCAGTGAGACAGGAGGGGTCTGCTGCACCAAGTGAGTCACCTTCCTGGCTGGGGGTTCAAACTCATGCTGCAGTGTCTGCAGATAGCTTCACAGTGCTGAGACTTAACCCCTTGCGCTACCCAGGAGGCCCCTGACTTGGTCTTTGATTGTCAAAGAAGGGAAAGGAAATGGAATTCAGAGGAGGACAAGGAACTGCATGCCTGCCCTGGGAGACTTAACAGTCCCCTGAGGGAGGCCAGGAGCTTGGCTGAGACAATCAGACAGTGAGTCACAGCCCCCAGTGTGTGTCATACCAGGGCCGAGCCACACCCTGGGCAGCGTCTGGGTGTGACCCACAGTCCAGAGTCAGCCTCTCAGGCCACCAGTTCACTCGGGGCAGGGCAGGTAGGACCCCTCCCTTGGACCAGCCTCTGATAAACTGGTCAGCCCAGCAGGCACCTATTCCCCTCTTCAGGTATTTGTGGCAAGATGCTCCCATGTTATGGAGCTGTGCTGTTCAGGTGAAACGTGAGGCCTGTGAGTGTCAACTGCATGGTTTTCCTTGATGCTCCATACTACACGCCACTTCTGACATTCCTGATCACCAAAGGCGTGGGGGTTCTTCCCACACCAAGCTGTTCTCCAATTCTCAGAGGAAGTTGAAAAGGTATCTTACCAATTTAACTCAATTCTGACACTCTGCCTGCAGGTAGCATCACATTCCATAGTAAGGGCTCAGTCTCACATGACTGTCCCCACCTCAAAACCTTCTGCCCTGCAGGTAATAAATGGGAGATTCCCATGCCCTCCTCCTTGGGTTGGGTTAATTTACAGCGGGGGTGGAGGGGTTGGGGTGGGGCTGATTATGTAAGAGGATACAACTCAGGAACAGCAGGTGGAAGAGATGCAGAGGGCAGGTATGTGGGAAGGGGCTGGATCTCCCCTGCGCTCTCTGGATGTACCACCTTTTCCTCTCGCCCACTTGCTCCCCAACCCAGAGGTGCTCCAAGCTGTTTATTTCAGGGCCTTTGAGGGAGGTCCCATTATTAGGCCATGATAGAACAAATCTTGGGCTATTAGTGAGCAAGTCGATTTCTACAATGCACAGTACACCCCCTGTCCCCTACCGTGACCTACCCCAAATGTCTGTTCTAACCCTCCCATCACAAGGCTCATTTCCCTGGCAAAGAGCCCTTTCTAGGGGCTTTCCAAAAGTCACCTCATTTACACATCAGTCAGGTGTTGTTCAAAAGGGCTTTTTATGAGTAATGGAAGGTAACCATTTCACCTTTATCTAAATAGCTCTGAAGCTATTTCAGGAACTAAGGACAAAGCTCAATATTAAAAAATACCCAAGGACTGTTCTCTAAGAAAGCACAGGGGACTTGGGAGCTATGTGCCAGGAACGGTGTGAAGGAACAGTGAACCAAATGTTTCTTATTATAACCCACATTAGCACAGCTATTTAGAAATTTATCCAAATAAACTTGGAGATCTAATTTATTTTATTAAATTATTCTTAATAGGGCAGCATGCCACAATGCAAGTAGGTTGGTGCGGCAAGGAATTATACTAAACAGAGAGGTTTTGTATAAAATTTATAAAAGAGGGTGGGCAAGGAAAAAAAAAAAAGTCACCTTCCCTTCAGAGAGGAAGGGTCTTGTCATGCAGATGACCTCACCAGTGCTGACCAAAAATTCCATTTTTGGGAGATGGTGAACTGCAACTAGGTGAGGTATTAGTCTTGATGGGACTTGGCATACATCACTCCATTTGGGCCTGCTGTTTCTTTTTTTTTTTTGTAATGGAAGGAGCCATTACATTTATGTTTACATTTTTTTTGTTTGTTAAATAACAAAATTCAGCTGCTAAATTTGAAGATCGAACTTTGATTCATGAATCAGACAGCCCCCATCTAGCAAGTAGAGAGTAGAAATTTTGATAGACAGAATGGAGGGAGGGGAAAGGAAGGCAGTATTGTTTCAGGCCAGGACACTTCATTCTCCTGCCTTTGGAGGATGGAAGAGGTTTCTCACGTGGGTTACCTTGTAGTGCTGACCAGGAAATCCCAGCTTGCCTGGCTAAAGGTTACATTCCTGGGGCAAGCTGAGCCTGCAATTAAGGTACTTAAGTCCCATTTTGTTGACGTGGGAGGCTGAGCACAAGACACCATTGGACTTATGTCTCCCTTTCTTTTATTTAACAATAGTCCCATCTTAAACAGCAAAAAGAAACAGGTGGACTTACTTTAGTACTATATTTTAGTTCCATCTAATTTACCCCAAACATCCCAATAATCGATAGAAATAGAATTGATATAAAATCAAAATGAAAACTGGGTCACATTCCCTTGATGTACAAGCCTCAGCACATCCCAGTTGGCACTGGCCAAGGTTCAGGGCCTCAGTAGCCGAAGGGGCTGAGCCCCGGTGCTGTGGCTGAGCCCAGCAGCTTGTTTACTCCTGTAAACGGCAGGTATGTGCCTGTCACATTAATGAGGCCCAGCGATCTGCCTTGTGTGAGCTGCAGTAATCTCGCATCTGAGCCTCCTGGGACTGTGGTGAAGATTAAATACAGCGAAGTACGGGGAGATACCCAGCTGGGTGGCCGTAGTTGCTGTTCCTACTTCCTCAAAGTCAGTTCAAGGGCAGCCGCTCCTCGCTGTCTTTCTGCAAGAGTTACCTCACCCCAACGGCCTGCGGCTCTTAGGAGCTCTCCAAAATTACAAAGCGCCAGCCTGAATTCCAGAGCTGGCACAGGCCTTGAGGTCAGGCTCTAGGGCAACAAAGGAAAGAGCGGGAACCGCTAACCCACGCCCTTGTTTTCTTCGCCCCTTGACAGCTCGAGGCCCCGCCCCGCCCCGCCCCGCCCACCCCGCCCCGCCGGGCGCCGGGCGGAACTACAGCTCCCATGATGCCGCGTGAGTCCCGAGACCGTACGTCATCGGCTTGGGACGCTCCGGCGTTGAGCGAGCGCGCGGCCACGCCTCTCCGGGCGCGGAGCCGCGGGACCCCGGGCCCATACGGAGCAGCGGGGTCGAAACGGCTGAGCTCCGAGTCCGCTCCCTCTCCGAGGCCGGCGCGGTAAGCCCGGAGCGGCCGGTGACGCGCGCAGACGCCCCCCTTCTCCCGCCGCTCCCCGGGGCGGCGCTCGCTGGTGACGTCGGCGGCATGATGGCCGCGGCGAGGCCGGGAAGGTGAAGGTGAGAGGGCGAGCGCTTCGGGGCGGTGGGGATCCGCCCGGCCGGGTCCGGCGAATCCCGAGCAGCCTGGCGTGGGCCGGTGGCGCGCGGGGACCCTGGGGTTTAGGGATCCGGGCACGCGGGCGTCCCCGCGTTTGGGCCTCGCCGCCCATCGTCCGCGGCCCTGAGAGGAGGGGGCGGGACGCGGGAATCCGGCTGCGGCTGGGGGCCGGGGTGGGGGGGGGTCCCCGATGCTCCGTGTCCTCCCCACCTGCCCCGTCTCCGCGGCCACATCCCGTCCTGCCGCCTTCCCGCTCCTCATCCCGTCCTCTGGAAGTGTCAGCCGCTGCTCAACACATCATAGGCTTCCACATTCAGCATCGCGGCGCCCTGCCCTGATCTCGCCCCACTTTGGACACCTCCTTGCACCCTCCTACTGTCGTCTTGTTACCCCGAGCTGAAATGGGTTGCCTGACTGTGGGTCCTCACCCGCTAACAGTCTCGCTGGGCTGTACGGCCCTTGAGGGCTGGGGCTGTTTCTTATTCTTCCCTTAAACCTCTATCCCTAGCACACACAGAAGGCGCACAGAAGATGTTGCATCATTAACTGTTGAGATGCTCGCCCATCCTCTCTCTTGTAATCCTTCACTGCCCTATTTCTTTAACTTCACTTCTCTCTTGCCTTCCTCCCAGATAGGGCCTCGGATTATCGCCCTTCCCACCTCCAAGGCTGGAGTAAGACAGCTCCATTTAATTGAAAACAAGTGAGCTTTGGAGTCAGGAGAGATGATGTTTCAGTTCCCAGCCTGTCACTTAACTAACAGTCTAAATCTTTTAAGCATTCCCAAGCCTGTGTTGCCCCAGTGAACTGACAGTTAAGATGTTTTCCAGCACTTTACATACATGTGGGCCTTCAACAAGTTCCACTTCTTTTCCCTTGCCTTTTTCCCATTTCCAGTGCTCAGTTCTGCAGTCCTTGAGCCTGGTCCTTGCCCTGGTTCTACTCACACCTCTCCTCTCACCTGTCAGAGGTATTTTTACGGGGACCCCTGCTTCTCACCAGCACATGGCTGAACACGGGTTTGTGCACCCCGACACCTGGCCCCACACCTGTGTGTTGTGTTTTTTCCAGCACACTTCCTCACATACCTTTCCTGTACCTCAGTGACTAAGTTTCCTGCAGGGATGTTTGTTTGGCTTTAAACTTGATTAGATATATTTTGCACACCAGATTTGTTTGTTTATTATTATTTATTTTGCTGTCTGTTGACATGTCCCTTTTCCTTTCTAATAAGTCGGAATTGGTGGAGTCAACACAATCAGTAGCCAACCTCAACTTGAGCCAGGACAGAGGAGAACTCAAATTCTTTTCATCTTTTTGACTCCAGCCATGTTCATGATGACCACCCTGTGAGGTCTCTCAGCAGCTAAAAAGTAAGTGGTGGCTGTGCGCGCTGGCATCCTGGATCTGGGTAGAGTGGAAGGCACGTGCTGTGCTGGTCGTCCTGTGGCAAGTCTCTGGGATGGTCATGTTTGCACAAAGTCAGAGGTTTTTCCTATCTGTGTTGAAAAAATACTGTGTCTCCTTTCTACTTCTGCGGAGGATTTCTCCACTGCATCCTATGTAAAGGTTGACAGTTCTGAAAGTGGCGGGATCTCTCCTGGGTTCTCTGAAGATTTGGTCTCTCTTTCCCTTGCCTGTCCTCTGCTGTATCGGCTCCTCCCTCCCCCTCTCTGCAGTGGCTGACTCCTTATCACAGTTCCTCCGAGAGTCTGCTCTGCTCCCTTTATCCTATATGCTCTTTTGTTTCAATTTCTCAGCTTCTCCTCTGTTCCAGTTGTGCCAGCAGACGATCCGTGGATCCATTTTATTTTCCCTGCTAGGAGTTGCTGTACATAAAACTGGGTAAGGAGGTGGTGTGGATTCAGGGTCTGTGCTTGGGATCCAAACACACCATGCAGTGAATTTTGCTACTGCTATCCCTACACCCTAAACAGCTAATACTCCTCAACTAATAGCCTAGGCTGAGGCAAAGTTTTTGATAATCTTCGAGTGCTAATAGCTGTCTCAGTTTACAACTGGATGTGCTTCAGCTGTTAGTATCTGTTAAAAATGTATCCCTAGCACTTTTAAGGGGTGGGAGTGGAAGATTACCAGGATGAAAGTGGCTTTTCCCTAAGTGAGATCCTCAGGATTTTAAAAACTGTCACAGAAGAAGAGTTTCTTCAGATACATCTGTGAAATGCTGCATTAAACTAGTGTCTTTGCAACAGGCTTTTCTTCTCAAAGCATTTACTGTGCGCAAGTGGAGGGTGTTGAAGATGGTGTTTTACAAGTTGATTCTACTGTGGGGCCCTTGTTGCTTAGAGCACTGGGTGCTCTTGCTCTGTGGACCACCCTTTGGGAAATGCTGCTGTAAATTCTGAAACTGTGACCTCCAGAGCACTCTGTGGTAGTCACGACAGCTTGAAGCAGGCTGCTTAGTGTACAGCTGGGTTCGAACTGGGTGCTGGTCCAGTTGTGCTGGGGAACTGCCCTGCCTGCCCACCTGTAGCGAGTCCTGCAGTGAGGTGAGCACTAGCAGAGCTTTCCAGAGGAGGAACAGGAGCCCAGTGGCCTCCCACCACCTTGGAAGAGTCTGAAATCAGCAGGCAAAGCCCCACATAAACGGGGGCCCTGTATCTTGGCTTGTTTCTGTGTTTTTTGCAAGTTGGTCCTTTTCGCCACATACATACTCCAGTTTGCTCTGAAATCTGAAAGGTTTGTTCAGCTCTCTTGACTTACGGAGCTCCAAATTATTGAGAAATTGATGCTCTGGGGGGGAGGCAGTTTTTTAAGAAAAAATTAGTTTTGTGTATTCCAGGGCATACACAAAGGGTAAGATGGTATTCTCCCCATGGGACATTCACTTACTCAAACCACGTCTCTCATGGTTGTGGAGGAGGAAAGTAGAGATGGAAATAGATCAGCGCTCTGGCAGCTATGGGCTCTCTAGACGGGGAGACAAGGTGTTTGCTAGTGTTGTTGTGCTCCATGGAGACATCAGGGAAGACTTCATGGAGGAGGTGACTGCGGTTGGGTCTATAAAGACAATAGGAGTGTGCCAAGTGGGTGAAAAAGGAAAGAAGGTTCTAGACTGGAAGCAGCGTGTACAGCATAATCCAGTCTAAAATCAGGAATAAACAGGGCCGGAGAGATCAAACAGTTTGGAGGGGTTGGTTGGGGGGTGGGTTCCTCACAAGAGGGAAGAGGTTTGGGGCAGGCAGTGGTCAGCTAGGGAATGTTAGTAGCAGATGGACTCCTGGACCAACTGGACTCCGGCAGACCTTGTAACCTTGAGCCACTGAGGTGTTACTAGTGTGCATGCCCTTGAATCTTGTACTTACTGAGCACTGACTTTAGTTTCAAATCCTTTGGGCTGCAGTACCCAGAACTTAAACGCATTTGCCTCCAAAAACCCAGCTGCTCTCGAAATGTGCTACCTGCAAGCGAGTCACCTCTGGCACTGGGCGCTGCTGACCGCACCCCTGAGCAGACCTATTTATTCCACCCCTGTGGCAGTGGGCGGGGTGCTGGGGCTGGGCGCTGTGGCCCTGCTAGCAGAGTAGCTTCTGCCCTTCCCCGCAGGCTGGGTGTTCGTGGGGAGAGTCTGGTGCTGGTGGTTTATTGCTGCTGCTGTTTCATGCCCTGTCATCACGCTGCCTTTGAGTTCAGGCTGTACTCCAGCACACCGCTGGTGGTGGTTTTTGTTTTCTCACAGCGGCACACCTGTACACCCGTAGAATCTAAGGTTCTGAAGTTAAATAATCAGCTGGGGTTTGCCCAGCCCCAAAATAGCACAGTCGTGTTTGAACCCAGCTCTGATTCCACAAACTCATCTGCAGGGCTGCATATGCCCTTCCCAGACCTCCTCCTGTTGCTGGCTCCCTTGCAGCTGCTTGCACCCTCTTTTCTGTGAGGATCTTCCCTGCTGGGCCATGGCAGTCTGGTTCTGTGCACTCCTTTGCTGCTTTGGAGGAACAAATGGAACTTTCTTCCCAGTTCCCCATCTCAGCTGTCTGCTGTTTTTCTTATTTAAGCATGGCCCTATTAAAGCACGGCCTTCATGCTAAGACAATCTCACAGCTGTGGCGTTTTGCTGAGGAGGAAAGAACAAAGGGACATATGGTCGCCCATCTCCCCAGAGAGCCTGAAAGTCACAAAATAATTTGTAGGGTTAGGCAAAAGATGTAGACTCCTGTTTCCCTGTGGGTCTGTCTTTTCTGCCTACTCTTTGGGGCAGTTCTGAAGAGCCAGATTTCAGGAACTGCACTTTTTCCAGATGTTCTTTCTCCTTCACAGAAACTTATCCAGCACCCATCAGAGGTTTCTGTGTGTGCTCACTTGCGAGCTGTGCCTCTCATCTCCCAGAGAGAGCAGCAGCAGGGCAGGTGGTAAGATGAAGGTGCTGTGGTTAGGGTGTCTATGGAAGAGTAGCTGAAGGAACTTGCTGGGTATTGGAGAGGGTAGAGCCAGGCACACAGCTGGGCACATGCTTTACCTTTGACTTCCCAGGATCTAAGATCCCTGCCAAGGAAAGCAGTTCTGTCCAGGGTGGACTCTGAAGAGCAGTCCACCCTGGGGACCAGGGACTTGCAGCCACACCCGGGTGCCACCCTCTCTGGTCTGCCTTCCTCTTGACTTTGATCAAAGATCTCTAGGACTTTGGAGTCCCGTCTCACAGCCCCCAGGGTGTTCTTGCTGCTGAAAGAAAATTGGCTACAAAGATGTGTGTGTGATTGAGAGACAGTAAGACAGCCACCCATGGAAAAGCAGACCGTGGCACTAAACAAAGAATTAACAGTGCTGCTCCCAGCTTGGAGTTATGGATGTTTTTCCCCTATGGTTTCCACGTTTGCTATAGTGCACACGTATATAATGAAAGATCAATACATGTTTTTAAGTCAATTGTAGAACTAGGCCGCTCTTACTTGAGGATCACCCTGCCTTGTTCCCTTCGTACTAAAACAAAAACCAAAACCTGTTAGGAATTAGGGCCACTGGGGCCTGGGAACAGCAGGGGAGGGTGGGGCGCGTCAACTGACCTTGAACGTCTGTTTGCTGCCTTTTCTCAGGTGGGTGATGGGCAGGAAATAAAGGGGGCTTCTGACCTGCTTTTCTGCCTAAGACTCTGTGTGTGACCTGGTGCTTCCTCCCTGTCATGAGGCAAAGGACCACCAGCGCTGGGCCTGGACTGAGGGTCCTGCGCAGGTGTCTCAGTGCCCACACTGTGTGATGGTGACTGGGCTGTGTTCTCAGAGGGCCCTTCCTGCTCTTGAGATGCTGGATCTTAACTCATGACCCCCGATCTAGTCCTGGAGGGCCCCGTGTTCTTGGTGGGCCCTAGAGCTGCTCCCAGTCCCCTGCCGCACCACTCAGCAATACCCAGTTGGGTGCCCCGGGTTCAATCCCGTGGTTTTCTCTTGCAGCGCAATGTCCCTGCTCTTCTCTCGATGCAACTCCATCGTCGCGGTCAAGAAGGATAAGAGACACATGGCTGAGGTGAACGCTTCCCCGCTCAAGCACTTCGTCACCGCCAAGAAGAAGATCAATGGCATTTTTGAGCAGCTCGGGGCCTACATTCAGGAGAGCGCTGCCTTCCTCGAAGGTGAGGCGGGCAACCTGCTGAGCCAGGCCCCCTCCTCTCAGTTTGGATACTTAAGTGGCGGGATTTGGGGTTCAGAGGTGCAGCCCTGCTCTTGGGATCTTGTGGCACCGGGCTCCAGGGAGGTCAGGCCAGAAAAGCAAGAAGCTCTCACTTAAGGATTCCACATGTTCTATTTCATCTGGTCATGAAGACTAGGTGGCTCTTGCTGGGCTGTACCCAGGTGCCTCTGACTCAGAGCGCAGGTGTTTTTCTTGGCCACCATTGACACCAGGCCCTGCTTGGGTGTTGGTTGTCCCCTGACCAGGGTGTTCTCTCTGATATTTTTAGATTGGCAAGAGGACTATGAATAGGCGACTCACGTCACCCACACCTTTTCCACTAGTTGCTAATTCGAGCCAGCCTCTTGCCTTGTCCCTGTCAGCAGGGGGAACGGTTGTCTGGACCCCTTGATCTCAGTGCCTTTCAGAGCTTTCTCGGGCTCCCTCTCCAGAATGCTCCCTGGAGATGGTCAATGAGACCCAGTGACTGAGTCTTATCGGCCCTTGGTTCCCTCCCTTGTAAAAGAACCTCCCTTGGTTCCCTCCCTTGGTTCCCTCCCTCTGCTCAGGTAAAAGCAGAGATTTTCCAGTTCAAGTCTGCAGAACCTGAGAAGTTCAGTGGCGCAGGCGCAAGGACCCACTTCTCTCCTCTAGAGCGGCTTGGCTTGCTGGTGTGTTGCATGCTGGCCTGCTAGATAGGGCTCCCTTTAAAGGAAGAGCATTTGTCCAGCACTGTGGTCTGAATGTGTGTGTTCCCCCCCAGATTCTCATGTTGAATTCTAATGCCCACCATGACAATGAGGGGTCTTTGGGAGGCGCTTAGGTCATGAGGATGAAGCCCTTGTGAAAGACGGTGCCTTTGAAAAAAAAATCCCGTAAACTCCCCAGCTCTCTTGTGCCATATGAGGTTACAAGGGAAAGTCTGACACATGGAAGAGGACCTTCACCCTGCCAGGCTGGCACCCTGACCTCAGACTTCTGGCCTCCACAACTGAGCGGAACCTTGCTGTTGTGTATAAGGCTCCCAGTCTGGTATTTTGTTACAGCAGCCAGGTAGGCTAAGGCCCTGCCCTGCCCTGGGCCTGGTGCTTGCGGCTAGAAGAGGTGCTCGCTAGGTATTAAATTTGAAAGTTCAAATTGTAAAGTTATGGAATAGGAGTTGACATTCCAGGTCACTACCCACTTACAGTGACCAGAGCAGCTGCACTGGTGTGCCCAGCCCTGGGCTGGCGGAGATGGGGCAGACCAGGCCAGTGCCTCCCAGAGCCCAGACCAGCCCTCCGTGATGCTGCCTCACTCGGATAGTGCTAGGGACGAGCAGGTGCTTGGTGAAGGTGGTGTGTGATGGCGTGGGGTGGGTGTTTCGATTTCCCTTGTGAAATAGGAGGCCTTTCCTGTTGGGGGGCTGAAAGAGAAAGAGCTGGGGTCATCAGGAACTGTTTGGGATTGCCCTGGCTAGGGGAGGGGATGGTTACTGCCTGGAATTGTTCTTGAAAGGACAGGTTGGGAGAGCTTGTCAGCCCACTGGCTGTTTCTTTTAATGTGGTCACATGACCGAGAGCCGGCTCTCTCCAAGGTACATTTGAAGGCCACGCCCCCGTGCCCAGCAAGGGAGGAATGCTGCTGGGTCAACAGGTGGATGTGGGGAGGCCTCTTGCCTCAGACCCTTCCTTTCATGGCACCAGCTGAAGGGGATGTTTACAGGCAGGCGTTGAAATGCCACTGGTGCCCGGATGCTTTGGGAGCATACTCAGGCTTGGGGCCTGTCCACCCAGTGGCTCGCAAGTGTCTCAGTCCACTTGGGCTGCTATAACCGAAGTTAGACTAGGCAGCTTGTAAGCAACATCTTTACTGCTCACAGTTATGGAGGCTGTCAAGCTCAAGATCAAGGTGCTGGCAGATTTGGTGTCTTGAGAACGCACTGCTGAGGCTGTGACTTTCCTGTGGTCTCACATGTAACCACAGGGCCAAGAGCTGGCAGGGGCACAGATCCCACCCATGAGGGCTCCGCTGTCAGGACCTGGCAGGCCCAGGCCTTCATGTGCCATCATACCATCAGTTCTCACATGAGGGGACACAAACATTTAGTTCTGTGCACAAGTGTGAGCTGCGAGGCAAACCCCCACTTGCTCTGCAGCCAGCTATTGCCTTCCTGGTACAAGTCCTAGATGGGAGGGGCAGGGTCTTGCTCAGTTGCTTCCATCCGGGATAATTTGTCATCTGCTGGTCAGGAGCCTTGGAGAGCAGCCAGGCAGTGGCCCTGGTATCCGCTGGCATAGCAGATACGCACCTGCTGGCTGCCGGGATGGGGCATTGTGAAGCAGATGGCAAGCTAGAGGCTTCTACTCAGTGAGTCCAGTGCCGAGGAGCACAGACAAGGGGCCTGAGTCTTGTTGGGGGGCCAGGGAAGCTTCCTGGGGGCTGTGAACTCCAGGCTATACCTGAGGCAAAGAGTGAGTGAGCTGGCGTGTGGGGGTGCGGTGAGGGCAGCACTGAGTGAAACCCAGATCGATGAGGCGGCGTGGCGGGTGTGGGGTGGGGCAACATGGCTATGAGGCAGGAGGCAGCCTGGGACTGACCAGGAAGGGTCTTTGGAAAATGTCCAGTGTGGGTAAGAGCTGCTCCCGAACCAGGCTGCCTGGTTCAAGTCCTGCCTCTGCCTTTCACTCTGACCTGACTGTGGGGGTTAAATGAGGCTGTGTTTGAAAAGTGATCAGGGCTTGGATGTGGTGAGAACTTTGTATTTTGTTGAGTAGCTTTGTTATTTGTTAAGTAAATATATGTAAGTAAATGGCAGTTACCATTCACCATTCACCACGTGCCAGCCGCCATCCTTGGCACTTGCTGTGTTTGAATTCATTTTATCCTCAAAGTAGTTGCTTGACGTAGGCACCCATGTTTTCAGGGTGAGGAAACTAAGACCCAGAGCGGCTCGTTGGCCTGAGGTCACAGAGCTTGGGAGTGGGACCAGCACTCCTTGCACTGGAGCCGTCTCGCTCCCCGCCGTGGTCTCAGCCACTGCAGCAGCCATCGCAGCAGCCACCGCTGTGGACCTGGGCCCTGAGCCCGTGACGGCAGGGGTGGCACGGGCCTTCCCGACTGGGGAGTCTGCAGCTCCCTTGACCACGTAGTGACGCACTTCCTCTGTCTCCTCCAGACACCTACAGGAATGCAGAACTGGACCCGGTTACCACCGAAGAGCAGGTTGTGGATGTCAAAGGCTACCTCTCCAAAGTGCGGGGCATCAGCGAGGTGCTGGCCCGGCGGCACATGAAAGTGGCTTTTTTTGGCCGGTGAGTCTTGAGACCCTCACATCTCTCATCTCTCTTCCTGGCTGGCAGGGGAAGTGCTGGGTCACAGTCTAAGCACCCCAGTCGGGAGCAGCTGCTGTGCCTTAGAACTCATCACACTCCTGCTTGTTTTCTTGTTTTTAATTGTAAAATACACACAGCATAAAATTTACCGTCTTGGCCAGTTCTGAGTGTCCAGGTCAGTAGTGGTGAGTGCATTCACGTTGTGCTGCCGTCCATCTCTAGAACCTTCTCATCTGGCAACACTGAAGCTCTTCCCCAATGAAAGCGCCCCATTTCCTCCTCCCTGCCGTCCTGGCAGCCACATCCTAGTTTCTGTCTGTGTGAGTTGGTGTCTCGAGACTCCCCCTGTCAGTGGAATCAGGCTGTCTGTGTCTGCGGCTGGCTTGTTTCTCTTATTTTAAGTAGAAAGTCCGCAGTGTTCACGGTGTAGGTGTCAGAGTCTTCTTCCTTTTTAAGATGAACTCATATTCCGGGGTGCATCTAGACCACGCTCTCTCCCTTCATCCGAGACAGGCACTTGAGTTGCCTCCCCTGGGCTGTTGTGCACGATGCTGTGAACTCGGGTGTACAGGTGTCTACTTGAGACCTGCTGGCAGAGTTTGCGGGTTTCCACCCGGCAGAGCATTGACTGGAACACGCGCTAATTCTTTTTTTCTTTTTTTGAGGACCCACCGTGCCGTTGTCTGTAGCAATGCCCAGCAGTGCACAGGGCTCCAGCGCCCCGTGCCCTCCCAGCACGTGCTTTCTGTTCCCTTGGTATCCGCCCTCCCCGCGGAGGTCTGTGGTCTTGGGGTGAGAGTTTCTGAGTATCTTCTGTGCTCGGTGACTATTGGTGTATCTTTTTCGACTCTTTTTGGTGTTTTGGAGTTGTAGGAGGTCTTTCTGGATTCTGGATATTCGCCTCTTATCAGATATGTGGTTTGTGGATATCGTCTCCCGCTCTGCTTGGCCTTGGACTGCTGAGTGTGTCCTTTGATGCACAGAAGTGTGTCATTTTGCTGGAGTCCGTTGTATCTGTTCAAACTTTGCTGCCTGTACTTTTGGTGTCTTAACGAAGAAACAGTTGACAAAGCCAACGTCATAAGCCTTTCCCCCATCTGTTCTTCTGAGATGTCTCTAGTCCTGGCCCTCAGAGCTTCTTGTTTCACTTCGAGGCCCAGCAGGCCCCCCAGAGCATCTTCCGCACCATGAAGCTGTTCTCGGCAGACAGCGACTATGCATTTAACTTCCCTGCAAATTTAACTCAATTCTGACACTGTCTGCCTAGAGACAGCTTCAGATCCCACAGGTTAAGGACTCAGTTGCAAACAGTGCCTCAACCCCGACTTCAGATGCCACTAAGACATCCAGGTTGTCACCTGTGCTTCTCTAATGACCAGCTAGAAATTAGCGGTTGCATGACCCCCTCCTAGAGCCCAATTAATTTGCTCGAAAGGCTTATAGAGCTAGGGAAATACTTACTTTCACGTACTAGTTTATTATAAAGGATGTTATAAAGGACACAGATGATTCGCCAGACAAAGAGGGTGAGGTCAACAGGGTACTGAGCACAGGCACTTCTGTCCCCGTGGAACTGGGGTGTGCCACCCCTCCTTCACATGATGCCTTCATCAGCCCTAAAGCTCATTACATCTACGTTCAAGCGTTTTATTGGCCCTTCGCCTGCAGCCCCCTCCTTTTCTCTGAGAGGTTGATAAGTGGAGCTGAAAGTTCCAGTCCTAGTCACCGGTCTTTCTGCTGATCAGTCCCACCCCTGGGCTGTGTGGGGGCCCCACTCTGAGTCACCTCTTTAACTTCAGCTCAGGTGTGCTCAAAGGGGACTCCTTAGGAATGAGAAAAGACTCCTACCACTCAGGAAATTCCAAGGATTTGAGGCACTCTGTGCCAGGGACTGGAGAGAAAGACAAATACATCGCAGCACCTTCAAAGACAGGTGTCTGGACTGGTTGGAAGCTGTGTGTGTGGCTGTTATCCGAAGGACCGGAGCTGTCCTGGTGACCTGTGGCCCCGGGTGTGGCCTCAGCTTCTCTGGGCTGCCGTTGCTTCATTTTCACCTTGCTTATGCATAGCAGCCAGGACAGAGAGCCTGCTGAGTAGAGGGTGTGGTGGAAATGCTGCAGCGATGGCGCCTGTGGCAGGCAGTCACACCGGGGTGGAGCTTCATGTGTGAAGAGGAGCATGCTGGAAGGAGAGCAGGGAAATTGCCTTCATGGGCAGGGATGGTAACTGCTCACTAAGACTGAGGGGCGCGTGCGCTGGCAGCCCCAGCAGGTCGGTTTGTAGTGATGGTCCGGAGCACGTGCCAGGCCCCGGCTGGAGGTGTCTATCTGTTTTCATAAAGGCAGCACCCACGCTGCCTGTCTGGGCACAGATGTCGCAGCCGAAGGCCAGGCTTTGTTCTTCCAGACCGGGAACCTCACGGGGAGAGTCCTAAACTCGGGTGTCGGCACCCACTGACTGGCATTGTGTCCCTGCAGGACGAGCAACGGGAAGAGCACTGTGATCAACGCCATGCTCTGGGACAAGGTCCTGCCCTCTGGCATTGGCCACACGACCAACTGCTTCCTGCGGGTGGAGGGCACAGACGGCCACGAGGCCTTCCTCCTCACGGACGGCTCGGAGGAGAAGAGGAGCGTCAAGGTGAGGGCGCCTTGGGGGCCCGTCCTGCTCTGGCCACTGGCACAGCCTCGGGAGAGGGCAGCGCCCTGCGCTAGAACGCAGGGAGCCTGTTCTAACCTGGCAGTTGGCAGCTGGGCGCCTCGAGGAAGAACCTGGGCTCCAGAGTCAGGAGACTGGCCCTGGTGCGCTGCCAGCCGCTCACCTGCCCCTCCGTGGTGTTCTTTCTCGGGCTTTTGCCAGGAGGCCATTCCCCAGTCCTGTGACTCTGACACACCTGCTGGGGGCGGGCGCATTTTTATTTCTCTGAGTGCCGGTTGCATTCTTGTTGGGGGCCAGAGGCTCATTTCGGTTCATGAGGCGTGAACACAACATGCCGAGCTATAGGGTGACATTCAAGAAAAAAGCTTAAGAGCAGCAAAGATCAGCTGATTCTTAGAATAGCTCCCAGCTCTTCTCAGGAGAGACATGAAAGAAAAGGGGCAGCAGGTTGGGTGGTGGGCTCAGGCCCCTGTGCCAGGCGGGCAGCACAGGAAGTCTGCCTGGCGCCTATGCCACAGCCGCCATCTTCCTTCCCTCCTCCCGACAGACCGTGAACCAGCTGGCGCACGCGCTGCACCAGGACGAGCAGCTGCACGCAGGCAGCTTGGTGAGCGTGATGTGGCCCAACTCCAAGTGCCCACTTCTGAAGGATGATCTTGTGCTGATGGACAGGTAAGTGGGACGGCGCCTCCATAGGCGTGCCGCACGGTGGGGGGGCAGGGGGAAGCACCAGCCTTCCATATCTGGATAATCCAGGCCAGCACCCTGGGCCCTGTTGTTGCTCTGCTTAACGCTGGCTCCAGCAAAGCCCCCTGCATCTTGGGTTTCCTCCAGGGTCTGGTCACCGTCTTTGTTGGCATGAAGATGTCCCAGTGATGGTCTGTAGAGGGATAGGAGGGGACTGAAAAGTTGGGAAAGTTCTCAGCCTCAACCCAGTGCTAGCATGAGTGTCAGAGGGGGAGCTGGTGGTGGTGGGTCCACGCTGTATTCTATTTCTTGAAGGAACACGTTACCCCTACTTTGTGGACAGGTGGTGATACCAGGGAGTACAATACTACCGTGCTCACTGGACTCACAGGAAGACAAAACTGGCCTCTAGTTATATATCCCCAAAGTGAAATGACAGATCAGGTTTTTGTAAAAGTGATAGATAAATGCATGGGGCAAAAAGTACATTTTCACACAAGATGGAAACTTATGAAGTAAAAAGCACAAATCCCCCCATCTCGGGCCAGGCCCGGTTTCAGTCCCCTGTCACATGAAGTCTCCCCACCTTTGCCTGATGCCTCAGGTCGCTCTTAGCTGGGAGGAGAGGGCCCAGGCTGTGTGCGCCCATTGGGTGTTTGCCTTCTTGCCCCCAGCCCTGGCATCGATGTCACCACAGAGCTGGACAGCTGGATTGACAAGTTTTGCCTGGATGCTGACGTGTTTGTTCTGGTGGCCAATTCGGAGTCCACCCTCATGCAGACGGTAACCCCCGCTGCACTGTGCTCCACGCTCCTGGGGCCGTGGCTGGCAAGGCCCCACCTCCACCATGGTCTTTCCCCCTGAACAGGAAAAGCAGTTCTTCCACAAGGTGAGCGAGCGCCTCTCCCGCCCAAACATCTTCATCCTGAACAACCGCTGGGACGCGTCCGCCTCGGAGCCCGAGTACATGGAGGAGGTGGGTGCCTCCTGATTGGGGGGGATGCCCCCAAAGAGAGGTGTCACACGGTTCTGCTGGAGTGAATTTCTCTGCAGATGTCCCCAGTGTTCCCTGGGGTCCCTGAGGTGTTGCCTGATGACTTTAAAAACTCCTTCAAAGCAGCGTTCCTCCCATTGCTTCTCCCAGGTCTCCGTTCTGTGAGAACTTGCATTCAGGTGTGAACTCCCCCTACATCCCCTGGGCCACTGCTCACTTTGCCTCCTAAATAAGTCAACACAGAACAGGCTCACCCTTAGGAAGAGGCCCAGCAAAGGTTGAAAGAGGACTGATGAGTAATTGTCTAACTGACAAGTCAAAATTCTATGTGAGATGAAAGTAAAAGGAGTAACAGGTGGTGACAGAGGATGATAAGGTGTGCAGCCAGCAGGCTGGACTGTGGGGCTCTGGCAAATTCCTTAACCTTTCTGGAAATTCGACTTCCTCACCTGTGAGAGAGAGATGTAGCAAGGATGAAATCTGTTGACACTGAGAAAAGTGCAGGCACGGGGCATGTCCACAGCTGGCTATAGGCATTTTTAAGTTCTAGGGGTGAAGCACTGGGACTTCAGAGCTGGAAGGGGTTTCCTGCCGGTGCCCATGTGCTTCCTGGCCCTGGAGCCCTCAGCTTGTGGGGTGAGGAGCCCAGGTTAAGGTCTTGAACCCCAGGTTCCTTCCTCTTGGGCCTCAAAGTGAAATGCTGCATAGACCCTAACAGGAGGCAGTTTGGGGTCTGTTTGGGCCTTTCTGCTTGAATGTATATGAAACACATGTAGCCTGCTGTACCCTGGGAAGCCCCATGACTTCGGGTCTGGGTGCTGGTGGCTGGAGAACAGAGGTGTTGTACCTGGCAAGCACTGCACCATGTGCAGGTTACCTGTTCTTTAGAAAAGAGGCGGTGAGGGCTGACCTGCACCCCACCCTGGCCACATCCACCCCTCTGCTTGGGTTGCAGGTGCGGCGGCAGCATATGGAGCGTTGTACCAGCTTCTTGGTGGATGAGCTGGGCGTGGTGGATCGAGGCCAGGCCGGAGACCGCATCTTCTTTGTGTCTGCTAAGGAGGTGCTCAACGCCCGTATCCAGAAGGCCCAGGGCATGCCTGAAGGAGGTGACGTGGGAACTCGCTTCTTCTTTACTCCTTTTCCTGGCTGTTTGAGTCACTTGGTCCAATGCTAAGTCAGCCAGTGGGTAGTGGTTCTGAGAACGAGGTGGTGCTATGAGCCTCTAGGGAGAACCTCTTTGCTCCCAGCAGTGGCCAGTTGACTGGGCAACAGGGAATTTTTTTCACCATTTTCATCTGCCGCTTGTGTCCCGACTAACGTGGTGTAATTCTCCTAGGGGGCGCTCTTGCCGAAGGCTTTCAAGTGAGGATGTTTGAGTTTCAGAATTTTGAGAGGAGGTTTGAGGTGAGTCATTGATTCTGGAAGCTGCTGGTTCTGCGCCTCCCCATCTCTCACCAGCACGTCCTTGGCAGTGAAAGCCAGAGCCCCCTCCCCCGCCACGACCTCTGGTGGCTTCTGCCTCCCAGCACCTCTTGTCCTTGCAGGAGTGCATCTCCCAGTCTGCAGTCAAGACCAAATTTGAACAGCACACAGTCCGGGCCAAGCAAATAGCCGAGGCAGTTCGCCTCATCATGGACTCTTTGCACATCGCTGCTCAGGAGCAGCGGTAAGGACCGGAGACGGCGGGCGGAGGGCAGTGCTGGGAGGCGCCAGCCGTGGGCTGGGCACAGGCTGGACTTGGAGCCCTGCCAAAGTGTGAGTCTGGGTTCCCAGAAACCATGGTTGGTCACTGTGGGGCACCTGCTGAGGAGGCTGTGGGTGCCCCTCTACTTCCTGGTCGTGGCCCCACATGCCGCCCACACAGCCCATGTTGGAGGCCTCAGCCCAGGGCCCTTCTCAGAATTGGAGGCAAAACATGTTAAAGGTAGAAAGAAAACTTGCTTTTTTGGAAAAAATTAAAATGTAGGAAAAGTCTAGCAGACAGTGTAAGACCACCTCGTTTCCACCACACAGAACCAACCGTGTTTGCTTTATATTATTTTAAAAGTTAAAGTAAAACACCAAAAAGTAAAACACCAGGAAAAAATGTTAAACACCCTTTGATTCTTGAGCTCCTGGTCCAGCATCGCTGCCCGTTCCTCACAGGCAACCGCGGTCGTGAAATGGGTGTGCTTGGTGAGGGGAAGCCGTGTCCTCCAACCAGCGCTTTCTCTCAGGGTTTACTGCCTCGAAATGCGTGAAGAGCGGCAAGAGCGACTGAGGTTTATTGACAAACAGCTGGAGCTCCTGGCGCAGGACTACAAACTTCGGATTAAACAGATAACGGAGGAGGTCGAAAGGCAGGTGAGGAGTAGGGAGGAAGTGGCTGCAGAGATGGGTTGGCGGTGCCGGAAAAGTAAAAAAGCAGACAGCCTCATCTCAGGGCCTCCTCAGCCTTCCAGAATGAAGTTATGGGCCTGGTGGAGCGGGCAGAGCTCTCCTGGGCTCCACTGTCCACATGTGAGCCGGGCGTGTCCCCCTCCTCTGCCACCTCCTCATCTAGGATGAGTGTTCGATCCGCCAGTCTCTGACATCCCTCCCGCCTCAAAAGCGTACACTCCAGCAGCCGAGGATGCTACTGGTTGGAGAGAGAGTACAGAGGGGCTAGGGACCCCCGGTGCTGCAGCACCACATTCTCCTTGACACTCAGCTGCGCTTCCTCCGGCTGCAGGTATCCACGGCGATGGCCGAGGAGATCAGGCGCCTCTCCGTGCTGGTGGACGAGTACCAGATGGATTTCCACCCTTCCCCAGTCGTCCTCAAGGTCTATAAGAACGTGAGTCAGTGAGCAGTACGTGCTCTTGCAGGCCGCCCTCCCCCTTTAATTCCTTTAGGCTGCTGGGGAGACTCCTCAGTCTTGGGACGCGGGCTGACCAGCCTCGGGGGTCTCCTCTTCCTTTGGTTCTGTAAAAGAAACCCTCAGGAGGATGCTGCTGCTTCTGACCTCTCTATGCTGGTTGCAGGAACTGCACCGCCACATAGAGGAAGGACTGGGCCGAAACATGTCTGACCGCTGCTCCACGGCCGTCACCAGCTCCCTGCAGACCATGCAGCAGGAGATGATAGGTCAGTCTGCACGTGGGCTGGGACCTGAACACCCGGCTACCCACATATCGATCTGCAGAAAAATGACCTTTCCTTGTCTGTCACCTTTTGAGTCAACTCAATACCTTTAGGTTCTGGGGTATGTCGTGGGTTCACTGCACACATAAACTGTCTTGGGTTACCGCGGGGCTCAGAATAGGGCCTGTTCCTTAAACCCAATGAGGCCAGTGCGTCAGCAGTTGTGGACCCTCAGCCTGTGCACCCCTGAGAAGAGCTGCCTGCCTGCCCCGAGTGTGCGCCTTCTCATCCAGACCTGCCTTCTGGGTAGGGCTGCCAGCATCTTTGGCGGTAACTGGTGCGGCCCCCATTTGGAGAGCTGGCACTGCCGTACCCAGGCCTGAGCTGATGTGCTGTCCCCTGCTGCTGATATGCTGTCCCCTGTTCCGTTCCTGACAGATGGCTTGAAACCCCTCCTTCCTGCTGCCGTGCGGAGTCAGATAGACGTGTTGATCCCTCGGCAGTGCTTCTCCCTCAGCTACGACCTGAACTGTGACAAGCTGTGTGCTGACTTCCAGGAGGACATCGAGTTCCACTTCTCCCTTGGGTGGACCATGCTGGTGAATAGGTTCCTGGGCCCCAAGAACAGCCGCCGGGCCCTGATGGGCTATAACGACCAGGCAAGCAGACTCCCTCGCCCTCCGGCATCGGGGAGCACAGCTCACCTGCCTCCGACACATCACTTCTGCAGGGCTTCCCCGATGTCCGGCACTGTGGCTTGTGTGCCACATGCAGTGCACCATGGCCACGGTTTTGGCCACAAAGCAGCCTGGCCTCATGCTAAGCACTAGTATTTGTGAAATTACAAGTACCGGCCATATATTTCTCTGGTTCTTGTTAAAGTGTGTAGCTAGGGAATGTAGGTGGCATATGGCATGTGTATCCATCTACTGCTGTGGGAGTGTTTTAAAATTCAGACTGTAAAACCCCCATCTCTGTGCCACTGTGTGGCTGCGTGCATGGTGCTCGCCCACGGCCCATGCCCTGGGCCTGCCGAGCCTTCAGGCCACTCGCACGCCTTTGGTCTCCCCCAGCACCCACCTTTGGGGCTGTTGTGAAGCTTCTGTTCTTTGCTGCACACAATGTTCTTTTCCCCTCTTTTTGCCCTTTGGAAATTGAGGAGTCACTCTCTGTGTCCCTGTTGCAGGATTCCTAGCCCTGAGGGCCACTGAGGGGTGCAGGAGTGAGACTTCCTGTGTTGTCCTCACCCTCACCCCCCATTTCTCTACAGGTTCAGCGTCCCATGCCTCTGACACCTGCCAACCCCAGCATGCCCCCGCTGCCACAGGGCTCGCTCACCCAGGAGGAGCTCATGGTTTCCATGGTCACCGGCCTGGCCTCCCTGACATCCAGGACCTCCATGGGCATTCTTGTTGTTGGAGGCGTGGTCAGTGACAAGCCCTGCCGGGGGGAGGCTTGGGGTTGAGGGGCCCAGTTCTGGCGGGGTCCCTGTGTTTGCCCAGACCTTCCCAGTGGCCTTCACATCCACTGACACCTTTCTCACCCATGTGATCTCTTGGGGAGCAGCCTTTGTCCTCTGACATCCATCTATGTAACCTGACCTCCAGATAGCACTGTTCCCATTCCACGGTGGGGACCATCTCTGTTGAGCTTGCAAAAGTCACCCGACTAGAATTTGAACTCTGGCGTTGTCTGCTTTGACGGCCCTGGTCATTCCCCTGTGGGTCCTGTACTAGGTGATGAGTAAGGAACTGACCTGAGAAATGGACAAACCTGGGTTCTGAGGGGTGGACATGACCAGGAGTTTCTCATTAGTCAGTGAGGGAATGGAGAGCAAAACTTGTAAGGACTTAAGACAAAAAGAGGCCAAGTCAGGCCTTCACCCCTTGTCTCTCCATCTCCTGGTTTCCTTGTCTTGCCTTGCTACCCAAGGCCTGAGATTGCTCTCTTGATAACTGGGATGCTCCCCACATCCTGACCAGGCCACACTAGACACAATAACTTACACCTTGAACTTTTTTGAGGTGAGCTGCTTTGCTCTGTCACGGCCATTTGGTGCGTGAAGGTGGCAGGATGTGACCTAACCAAAGGGCCAGGGATTCTTCAGCTCGTACGACTGGGGTGGGCACAGCTGAGGCCCTCTCCTGGGTCTGCAGATGGTGCTCTGGGTCTCGTGTAAGTGGTGAGCTGGCAGCAGGTTATTCCCTGAGACGCGGACACCTAGCGATGATGTGCGGTGTCTCGTCCTACCCCGACAACCCTGGGAACTGGGTGGAGACCATTTGCCTGTTTGGAGAGGAAACAGGTGTATAGAAATTTGTGGGGGTCCAACACCCAAGATGGCAGGCATCTTGATATCTGGCTGTGAGTTCAGTGCTTTCTGGAAAAAACCACACTGCCTCGGCCCGAAGTGTGGCCAACCAGACCAACCTCCTCCTGCCGAGGAGGAGCATGTAGGGTTCTGCTTGTGCGTGATCCCCGAATGGCTGTTCTTCAGAAGATGCCAGTGTTTCTCTCTAAGAGCGTTGCATGCCCACGTCTCACAAGTCAGGGCCTGTGGCCCACTTGGGCTCCAAACTAGAGCAGATCCCTGACTTTCTGGCCTCAGTGGGTTCAAAGGAGACACTGAAACAGGTGTTCTGAGTAGAACAAATGGGGCGCCGCACCCCTGGAACGAAAGGGCCACGCGGACAGGTGGCACGATGGCAAGCGGCTCCCCTCACCTCTGTGTCTCTGCAGGTGTGGAAGGCAGTGGGCTGGCGGCTCATCGCCCTCTCCTTTGGGCTGTACGGCCTCCTCTATGTCTACGAGCGTCTGACCTGGACCACCAAGGCCAAGGAACGGGCCTTCAAGCGCCAATTTGTGGAGTATGCCAGCGAGAAGCTACAGCTCATCATCAGCTACACGGGCTCCAACTGCAGCCACCAAGTCCAGCAGTGAGTGGCTGTGTTGGCCCTGAGGGGCCAGCGCTGGCTTCTGTGGTTTAGGCCTTCCTCTGGGTGGGTCAGCCCCACGTCCCTTCTCACATGGCCTAGAAACCATCATGACCATGGCCTTGGTTGTGCAGTGCCAGTTGGGGCCAGGTTAGCTGGGATTTCTCCAGGGATAGCTGTGTGCTGGGCAGGCCTCTGGGCCCGAGGAAGGAAGGCCAGGAAGGCGACGGACAGCACTGGAGGCTTGTCTTGCAGGGCTTGGCTTTGAAATTCTCTGCCATGGCTCATTCATTACTCCTGGCACGTCTGCGGTTGCCTGCGAATGGGTTGCCTGATCTGGGCAGTGGGAGGTGACGGTGTCAGCCCACTGCCTGACTGGCCCTTTGCTGGGCACTCTGTGTCTAACTTTTCTTTCTCTTCAGCCATTTGAGGTAGGCTTTTTTTTTTTTTTTTTTAAGATTTATTTGTTTGTTTGTTTATACAAGCACTGGGTACAGTCAGAAGCATGGGAGGGTGAGAGAATTCACCAGAGCCAGAGCAGGGAACAGAACAGGTGGACAGACGAAATACACTGCTGAAGGGAGCAGCGGGTGGCAGGAAGGGTCTCTGCGCCATGTGGGACCCTCGCCGGCAGCCGGGGAACGAACTGGCACTGCAGAGGCTGCGGGCGGCTTTACAGCCCAGCGCTCAACCGTTGCGCCACCAGGGGAGGCCCCGGTAGGCTTTTTTTTTTTTAACTGGCAATTCCTTTTACAAAATGAGGTGATTGCAATGAGAAGAGTGGCCGCTCTTTCCCTCAGCCGACAGCCCCAGAGTCTAATCCTGGTCCTCGTGCCCATGCCTGGCACTGTTCTGTATGATGCCCAGTGTGCACAGCCTGGTGGTTGCGGGGAAGACCTGCCAGGCCAGGCTTGGCGTGGGGCAGAGCCACCAGCAGGGATACAAGGGCCGGCCGCTGCCCCTCTCTGGGTCGGTTCAAGTGCTGAGGATCTTTTGCACCACGGCCCTGTGGCCCGGCTGACCCATGTCCCCCACAGGGAACTGTCCGGGACCTTTGCTCACCTGTGCCAGCAAGTTGATGTCACCCGGGAGAACCTGGAGCAGGAGATTGCTGCTATGAACAAGAAAATCGAGGTCCTTAATTCACTTCAGAGCAAAGCAAAGCTGCTCAGGTGAGGCTGGCCCCGGTGGCTGGGGGCGGTGGGCTCTGGCGGGGCCTCAGTGGCCTGTGTCTTCGCTAGCAGGGGTTTAGCTCAGTCTCGTGTCAGCCCGCTGGACTGCTGCGGTCAGAGGCGATGTCAGCACTGGCAGCGCAACAGGACTCAGTCACTACCCTGGGGTGCTGCAGGGGACCCTGCAGACACATGGTGCCATGGAGCTACAGCTCACTGGTACCTCTGATCTCCCTTCAAGGTCAAATCTCATTTTATGAGAAGGAAATTTGGGGCCTCCGGAGGCTTAGTCTGCTGGGATGGACAGTGCCTCCAGGAGTAGGAGAATCCTGGCTACTTGACTCCACTGCCCTCTGACCTCTGCATGTTCGCTGTCCTTTCTTGTCTTCTGCATGCTGGGCACCCTGGCCTCGCCCCCCACACCCTCCTCCATTCCTCCCTGAGCCGAGGGAAGGGGCGCCTCAGCATTTTCCCCACAGCGAAGCTGCTGAGGGAGCTGGTGGCCAGCAGAGCCGGATGGGACCCCGACCCCGCTGGCTCTCAGAGCCTCTGTCAGCAGCTTCTGGGGAGGGTCCAGCTCAGGATTCGGGTCCCGGGTTCGTTCCCGGCACGCGTGCTCGGGCAGACCTCCAAGCTTGTCTGTGTCTCCTTGTCATCTGTGATCTGGAGTGAGATTTTATGACCCAGCCCCAGAGCGTGTGTCAATGCCTGCAGAAGTCCCCGGCCCGTTGGGCAGAGATAGCATCAGCACACAGGACCCTGCTTCCTGCCCCCGCCCCTGACGTCAGCACCAGGGGCACCACAGCAGCCAGTGGACTTTCCCTGCTCTGACAACGCAGATGTGCCCCGCCCCATCTCCCGCCATAGCTGTTTTCTGGGGACACCCCACTCCTGTGCTAGGCACAGAGCTTTGCCTTGGAGATGGGGGTACAGTGAGCACCTGACCCTCACTTAGCAGGTAGGAAAACTGAGTGAAGCTGATTTGGGCCTGAGACCCAATGTCTTGCTGCCCCACTGATTCCCCCAGGAAGTGGCTTCACCTCTGGACCTCACTGTCCTCATCTGTAAAGTGGGTCTTACTGGAGGGTGAGGCCGTGGCCCAGGTGTCCTAGAGCAGCACCTAGCACGCCTGGCCGTGTCCCCTGTGGCTGCTGTTTCTGTTACAAAGCAGCCATTTCTTTGCAGGAATAAAGCCGGTTGGTTGGACAGCGAGCTCAACATGTTCACGCACCAGTACCTGCAGCCCAGCAGATAGTGGGCCGTGGGAGGGGCCTTCCTGGAGGGCGGCGCTGCCTGCTCTGGGGGCCGCCACCCGGGCCAGGTGGCTCCCATCACTGCTGCCACCACCGAGGCGAGAATGAACGTGCCCCTGTCTCATACTGTCTCGAACCCTTAAACGCTAGTTATTTCCCCCACCTTTGCCTGCTGTTGAAGGAAGATCTTCCAGCTCATCCCCTACAGGAGAGTTTTTTAAATGACAACTACAGACGGCATGGTACCGAGGAGTGGGGTCTGCTCTGCTCTGTCGGGTTCATTTGAGAATCACCTGACCGCTTGATAAGATCTTGGCGTCTCCCAGCATCGCGGGACGTCAAGGGGGGAGCCCTTCTGGGTATCAGGCAGACGCCCCCTCCAGCAACACTAACCCAGCCCGTGCACACGTGCAGAGAAGCCACCTTAGGGGACGGCTGGATTTTCTTCCCAGACCGCAGCAGCAGTAGTTCCGGACGCCGCTCGCATCCCAGGCCCGTGGCTCGTGTGGCCGTTCGGTCCTTTGGCTTTGATGCTTCGTCCCACTGACGGCCTTTCAGACGCAGCGCGGCAGCGGTGGTGGCGGTGATGGTCTTGTGGCGGGGCTCCGTGCACCTGGGGTTCAGGGTAGGCGGGCTCCGTGCGCTTGGGGTTCAGGGTAGGCGGGCCCTGTGCCACGCGGGGAAGAACGGGTGCTGCAGAGGCGACTGGAGTCGTGAGCGAGCTTAGGGGAGGTGGTGTGTGGAGAGGGGTGTCCGGGCGCGGGCTGTTACCCAGCGAGGACTTGCCTCCTCTGCATAGGCCCCTTGTTCTGGTTTCAGTCCTCGGCCCCTCGCAGTCTGGTGTGATTATTGGTGAAAGCCAGTTTGGTGAGGATCGGCAGAGGAGGTAGAGGAAGGGAAGAGGGTGGAAGAAAGAGACCCGAGTAAGCGCAGAACTGGGCCCTCCACTTGACCTCACTATGAGGGGCTCTTAGGGTCTGAGAGCCCCCAACCCCCCCCCAACTTGGTGGCATTCCTGTTATGCCCCCTCAGAGACGTCCCCACCGCTCCTGCCTTGCTCCAGAGGGGGAGAAACCACCGCACTGCCCACCCCACCCCACCCCCATCCTCCCACCCTCCCCGCTCCCCAGCGCCCCCTGCTGACGCGTGTGGTCTCGCGTAGACTTGGAGAAATGTTCCCTGTGGTAGAGTTTTGGGATTGTCACTGGTGGAGGTGGGGGCAGGCCCCCGTCTCTGGGGCACTCACCATCTGGGACAAGTAGCCTCTGCAGCGCAGGTAGGAGAACTAGAAACCAGCAGGGTGTCTCCCAGAAAGAGGCGGGACTCGCGGAGGGCCCTGTCCTGCTCCTCACAATCCGGCACCCTCATGGAAGTCCGCGGGCTCCGCTCGCTGCTGGGTGGCCGTGGGGGCGGCGTCCTCATGTCCCCGCTGTCCTGCCCACCCCCTCAGCCTACCCTGTTATGTGGCACCGAGTCAAGGGCCCTGTTGCGGCCGGGGTGCCGGGAGGACTGGGGGGTGCCCCGGGATGATGGTCCCCTCCCAGCGTGTCGGAAGAAATCAGTGTCACACAATCCTGATGAATTTTGTGCTTTTTGGAGAAAAAGTGATTTAGAATAACTCAACATGAATTTTTTAAATGTAGCTCCTGGGTGGTAAATGGAATTTTGAGTTTCATTTTCTACCTCTGCGGGAGAGACTTTCTGAAAGTGTAGCAAAAAGCACTTTATTGTCATGCTGCTAACCTTGTTCTGTTTTATGTTCTTTTGCTGGAGTGTGAGACATGCTTGACACAGCGAGTTTCCTCTGATATATTTAAGGTGATCTCCTTGCCTGAGTTACTCCTGTATCATTGCTGATAATATTGGAAACTAAAATAAAACAGGTTGGAAACCATCGGTGGGGTGTCTGCCTCCTCAGCAAACTGTCCTGCCGCCCTCCCTGCCACAGCTGGTCTGCAGGCTGCGTCTTGAAATGACCTTCACTTTGTTTCGGGGAAGTTTCCGCTGTCCTCTTCTGCTGTTCCTCCTCTTGGAAGGAATCTAAGAACAGCAGACGTAACTGATCGTTGGGGACCAGGAAATCTCTAGTGATTTCTTGACAGATTTCGCCATATCTCTAAACCATTCAATTTTCACTTCAGTGACTCACACTGGTCCACCTAGTTTGCCTTCTGAGAACTCGCTTGTGACCTTTTCTCTTTTTCTCATCTGAAGGGGCCTCGGTGGCTGCTGCGGCCGGGATTATCGTTTCCCTGGCCTGCCACACCTGGCCCCTGGGCTGTGGCACCATCTTGCCTGCGCTGCTCGTCCCTTCAGAGGCCCCCACCCCACCTCCCGGTGGAGGGCAACCTCATCCTTCCAGATTCCCAGGCCACAAACGCGGGGTGTCATCTTGGAGTGTCTGCATCCGACCTCGTTCTGTCTTCAGAGGGTACCTAGACCCTGACCGCCTCTCCCCTCCATCTCGTCTGTGCTTTGACCAGGCCCTCCCCTTTCCCCTCCCCCTTGCTAGTGCTGGTTTCAAGGCCACAGCCAGCGTGCCCAGGATGTAGACTAAGGGAGAACTCAGCTCACGTTATTTCACTGCTCCGGCTCCCTGTCCCACCAGGCCCAGGCCCAAGCACTGCGGGCCTTTCAGATTTTACGCTACCCTGGGTGCCTCTCACTGCCCGGCTCCCTCTGCTTCAGCCACGCTGGCTCCTGGCTCTTCTGGGAACTGCTAAGTCACTACTCCACAGGGCCTGCGCCCTCTGCCTCTGCCCATCCTTCCAGAAGTAGCCACAGCTAGTCACCCCCTTTACCACCCAATCTGCTGAACATCGCTGCATGGGGCCTACCCAGAGTCAATCCTCCCTCCTCCCTGGCACTTCTGAGCTCCCTCCACCTGCAGCATGTGCCCATTTATTTGCTTTCCATAGCAGTCATCTAACACGTTTGTTTTGTGTCTCCATCTGTTGGAATATAAACTCTACAAGGGGCCTCCCTGGTGGCGCAAGGTGTTAAGACGCAACCTATAAAGCTGTCCACAGCCACTGCAGACAAGTTCAGTCCCCAGCCAGGGAGCTACCCACATGGCGCAGCAGACCTCTCCTGTCTCGCCTGCTGCTCCCCTCAGCAGTGTATTTCAGTAGATCAGCCTGCTCTGTTGCCCACTCTGTCTCTGGTGAATCCTCTCACCTCCACCCCGCACCTCTGGCCTGTACCCCATTCTTTTTTTTTTTTTTTTTTAATAGAGGCATGTTTTTGTTTATTTATTTATTTGCTTGTTCGTTTGTTTTGTTTATACAAGCACTGGGTACAGTCAGAAGCGCGGGAGGGTGAGAGAACTCACCAGAGCCAGAGCGGGGAGCAGAGCAGGCAGAAGGACCTAAGTACACTGCTGAGGGGAGCAGCGGGCGGCAGGAGAGGTCTGCGCGCCATGTGGGACCCTCCTCAGGTGGCCGGGGAGCAGCCGGGGATCGAACCAGCGCCGCAGAGGCCGCGGGCAGCTTTGCAACCCAGCGCTCAACCGCTGCGCCACAGGGGAGGCCTGTACCCCCATTCTTGTATGCACAAATACATCTTTTTTTTTAAGATTTATTTATTTTTATTTATTTATACAAGCACTGGGTACAGTCAAGCGCGGGAGGGTGAGAGAATTCACCAGAGCCAGAGCGGGGAGTAGAGAAGGCAGACTGACAAAGTACACTGCCGAGGGGAGCAGCAGGCGCAGCAGGAGAGGTCTGCACGCCATGTGGGACCCTCACCCAGCGGCCGGGGATCGAACCAGTGCTGCAGAGGCTGCGGGCAACTTCGCAACCCAGCGCTCGACCGCTGCGCCACCGGGATGCCCAAATAAACAAATCTTAAAAAAAAATAAACTCTGCAAGGTCCAAGACTTTCTGTTCTTTTTCTTTTTTAAGATTTATTTATGCATACAAGAACTGGGGTGCAGGCCAGAGTGCAGGGGGTAGAGGATTCACCAGAGACACTGAGGCACAGAACAGGCAGATTAACTGAAATACACTGCTGAGGGGAGCAGTGGGTGAGTCAGGAGAGGTCTGCCGCACCATAAAATTTACATGCCATAACATTCACTCATTTTAAGAGTACAGTTCAATCATTTTTGCAAATTTACAAATGTGTGCAGCCATCCCCACAACCGACCTTAGGACATTTCCAATGCTCCAGAACAATCTCTTGTGTCCAGTAACTCCCTGTTCCTACCCCATACTCACGGAACCATGAGTGGACCTTCTGTCTCTATAAATTTGCCTTTTCTGGTCTTTTCATGTAATTGGAATACAGCATGTGACTTTGTTCACTTACATTCTGTTTATGAGGGTCCTCTATATTTTATTTATTTTTTTAAAGATTTATTTATGCATACAAAAACTGGGGTACAGGCCAGAGATGTGAGGGGGTCAGAGGGTTCACCAGAGATAGAGCAGGGAACAGAACAGGCAGATCTACTGAAATACACTGCTGAGGGGAGCAGTGGGCAAGTCAGGAGAGGTCTGCTGTGCCATGTGGGTATCTACCTGGCCGGGGATCGAACTCGTGTTGCAGTGGCTGCGGATAGTTTCATAGGTTGTGTCTTAATCCCTTGTGCCACCAGGGAGGCCCTCCTCTGTATTTTAGTGGGTATTGGTACTTCATTCCTTTTTATTGCCAAAAGTTTCCATGATAGGACACCACATTTAGTTTATCTACTTACTAATTAGGTCATTTTATTTTTTTATGGCTATTATGAATAGTGCTGCCAGAAAACATTCTTGTACAAGTCTTTGTGTAGACAAATGTTTGCATTTCTCTCAGGCAGATATCTAGGATTGGAATTGTTGGGTAATATGGTAAATTTATATTTAATTTTTAAAGATACATGATGCTGAAATGTTATCCAAAGTGGCTGTACCATTTTGTACTCCCACCAGCAGTGCATGTGGATTATAGTTTTTTCCCCCACCTTCATCAACACTTGGTATACAGAGTCTTCAATTTGATACACCATCATTTTAGACATACAGTCAAAGAGTGGTATCTCACTGTGGTTTATTTTACATTTGCCTAGTGAATGGAGCCCAGAGCAATAGAAGACTCTAGAGAGTCAGATTGGGTGAGAGCTGGTGCTAGCGCATTCATGGTGGATAAAGATACTGAATGGAGTTTGGCTGAGCCTCTTTTCATGTGCTTATTGGCTCTAGTGAAATGTCTCATTCTTTTATTTTAAAATCAGGGTCATTTTGAGAGTTCTTTACATACTGCAGATACAAATTCTTGCAAATATTTTCTCAATCTAATGGCTGTTTTTTTAATCTGTTTAACCATGTTTTTTTTTTGTGCATACAAGAGCTGGGCGGTAGGCCCCAGAGGTTTGGAGGGAGGGGGGTGAGAGGATTCACCAGAGAAAGAGTGGGGAGCAGAACTGGCAGACTGACTCAAATACACTGCTGAGGGGAGCAGGGGGCAAGACAGGAGAGGTCTGCTGCACCATATGGGTCAGTTCTCTGGCCGGGGATCGAACTCATGCTTGCAATGGCTGGTGATAGCTTCATAGTGCTGAGATTTTACCCCTTGAGCCACCAGGGAGGCCCCTGTTTAACCATGTCTTTCAAAGAGCAGATGCCATTGATTTTGATTAAGTCTATAATTTATCAATTTTTTCTTCTGTAGATCATACAGTTGGTATAATACCTAAGAAATTTCTTTTTGCTCTTGACCATTCTATTTTTATTTACTTAGTCTATTTAACATTTTTATTTACTTAACATTACTTAACATCTTCCACCCCCATTCATTATAGCCCCTTGTCCTTTTCCCTCCTAAGAGGGAGATATTAACCTCAGAACCCTCATGGTGTTTTACTGATGTCTGCTAGTTTTTCTAAGTATTTTACTTCATTGAATCTGCTCTGTAAATGGCCAGTATTAGTTTTATTGTATCTGACTCGCTTTACTACACATCATTCTCATAAACGCCCTCCATTTTGTTGAATGTGGTTGCATTTCATTATTCCTTATGACTGAATAATATTCCATATTCTGCCACAGCTTCTTGAATCAATCTTCCATTGATGGACATTTGGGCTGCTTCCGTGTCCTACCTATTGTAAAGATTATTCCTGTGCTAATTGTGGAACATGGTTTTTTTTGTGTTGATGGTTTCATATTCTTTGGATAGATGCCCATGAGTGGGGTTGCTGAGTCATACAGTATTTCCATTCTTAGTTTTTTTAAGGTAAATTCAGATGTTTTTACTTAATGGTTGCCCCAGATGACACTCATACCAACAGTGTAACTAAAAGAGTTCCTTTTTCACCACATCCTTTTCAACAAATCTAAAAGAAACTTCTTTTAGATCGAAGGTCACAAAGATTTTCTCTGGGGGTTTTATCTAGAAGTTTTATGGTTCTGGATTTTACAATTAGGTCCATTTTAGTTAATATTTACATGTGTTAAAAACATAGAGGGGGTTTACAATCTTGTTTTTTGTGGTATCTCTTTGCATATGGATATCTAATTGTTCTTACACCATTTGTTGAAAAGGCTAACCCTTTTCCACTTAAATACCTTTGTACCTTTGTCAAAACTTAACTGATCCTATGTGAGTGAGACTATTTTTGACTTTATTGTTTCATTGATCTATTTCTCTAATTTGATGCCAATACACATGTTCTTGATAACTGTTGCTCTCTGATAAGTCTTGAAACAGGTAGTGTTGACCATCTGACTTTGTTCTTTGTTTTCACATTTTATTAATTTTTTTTCTACTTAGATCCTTAGCATTTCCAAAAGAATTTCAGGAATTTACTGGGACTTTGATGGGGATTGCATTGAGTCTACAGGTCAATTTATGAGAACTGACATTCTGAAATTTTTGAGTCTTTCAATCCATGAACATAGGTACCTCTCCAATTATTTAACTCTTAATTTCACTTGAAATTTTATAAATTTTTTATACAATTTTTTTAGTTATCAATTTTTTGTGTGTAGAAGAACTGGGGTGTAGGGGGAGGGTGAGAGGATTCACTAGAGTGGGGAGCAGAACAAGCAGATTTACTAAACTATGTTGCTAAGGGGAGCAGCTGGTGAGACAGGAGATATCTGCTGTGCCATGTGGATCAGCTCCCTGGCTGGGGATTGAACTCAGGCCATAGTGGTGACAGTGCTGAGACTTAACCCCTAAGCCACCAGGGAGGACCCCGTTTTATAATTTTTAATGGACATGTCGTCTTGTGTATTTTTTCAGATTTACCTCTAAGCATTTAATTTTCATATTTCTGGGTGCTGTTTTAAATAGTATCCTAAAAATTTCAATTTCTGATTGCTTACTGCTAATAGAAGTACTGTTGATTTTGTGTAGTGATCTTCTATCCTGCAACCTTGCCATCCTTAACAACTCTAGTAGCTTTTTGGTAGACTTTTTCTTGAGATTTTCTATTTTCATGCCTTCTGTGAATAAAGACAGCTTTCCTCCTTTCTTCCCAATCTAAATGACTTATTTCTTTAGAAAATCGCTAGAATTCTAGTATAATGTTGGAATGGTGAGAGTAAACATCCTTACTTTTTTCTGATCTTGGGGGGAAAGCATTCAGTTCCATTGGATGAAATATGCTGATAAGGCATTCCTTAGATGCCTTTATCAGGGTAAGGAAGTTCCCTTTTTGTTAGTTTCCTGGAAGACCTTTAAAAGTCAGAAATTTTGGATTTTGTCAAATGCTGGAACTTCTACTCACTCTTAAGGTAAAAGGCAGTTCTGTGGCACTTCCCGCTTCCAGTGTAACAAGGGGGTCCCCAGGAAAGGGGGAGGTTCCAGGTTCCCTGCCCCACCCAAAAGGAGGGTGAAGCTGAGCAGAGAGAAGAGGCTGCAGAGGAGACTGAGGAAGGAAGGAAGCAGGATGGAGCCAGAAGGAGACCTGGAGGAGGGCTGCCCTTCTCTCTGCCCTGTAACACAACTAGTAAGAAAATTGGAGGTTGCTTGGTGGCTTAGTCTGTATCTGTCTAGGTGTTTTTCCCTTTTTGGCTGTGAATTTGGTGCATCGTATTGACTGATTTCTGAACGTTCTGGGCAAGTCCATTTCTCATGGCCTCTCTTTCGGCCTGTAAAATGGGGTAACTCCCATCTTAAAACACACCTATGAGGTTAAAATGCCTTGGCATATGGAAAAACACCTGGCGCTTAGGGGGCACTCCCTATAAACCGACTGGTGTTTGCAGACTGGATTCTAAGCGCCTCTGCCCCCTGCCTGGCCTCCCAAAGGCAGGGACCCTCCAATTCCCTGCCGCCCAGTGCCCCGTATCAGGGCTTCTCGACGCGGCCCACATGCCATAGACACTTATAATAAATAATAATATCTAATAAGTAAATATAAATAAATAAATAAATAATTTTTGAAAGTACGAAACCCTGGGTCGCCCGCCGCCCTCTCACTCCGCTCGTCCCCCTGGCAACCCTCGGACACTGCGGCCGCGGAATTCCGGGTAGCCCGCGCCCCCGCGCCGACCAATCGGAGCCCGCCCTGGGGGGCCCGCCAGTACGGAGGTCGAGCGCCCGCGCGGCCTGGGAAGTTGACCAATCAGCTGCTGCTCCGCTGTTAGCCCCGCCCCGATGCTGAAACGGCCGCTTCGGCACGCGGAGTGACGCTCGCAGGGGCGCGCGCGCTTCTGCCCAATCAAGGAGGCTGAGTCAGGCCCCGCCCCCGGCCGCGACGCTCCGGGGGTCCGGGCGGAAGTCCCGGCTGGCGGCGCGGGGCTGCGGGGCGGGGCGGCCGGCGTCTCGGGGCCGGCTGCGGGGCGCGCTCGGCGGGGCGCCCCGCGTCCACCGCGCGGAGGGAAGGCGAGGGGAGCCCGAGTGTCCCTTCCGGGGTCCTGCGCCGCCTCCCCTTGGTACCTCTGCGGCCGCCGTGCCCCTCCTGAACGCCCTCCCGGGGTGCGGGCGGCGGGCTGCTCCCGACCCCTGCGAGAAGGGGGCCCCTCGGCCTGGAGGTAAGGGGTGGCCCCCGGCGCTCCCCGCGTTGGGGCAGAGCTCAGGACGCGCCTTCCGCCCGTCCGGCGCACCCCGCCGGCCTGCACCCTCCCGCCAGTCGTCTGGCCTCGCGCCTCTTCTGGCCCCCCGTCCCTGCGGGGTCGTGGGGGGCTGGGGGGTGGCCCCGCATCTCCGCTGTGGTCCTGCGGTTGGCCCTGGGGAGGCCTGAGGAGTGGGGAGCTGGGGTGGGTAGGATGGCCCAGCACCCAGTCTGGAGACTGTGATGTCGTGTGTTGGGGGGCTGGAGTTTCTGGTTGGAGGAGTCAGCCAGGGACGCTGAGGGAAGTGCGAAGCCCCTTCCCCAACCCACAGGAATCCCTCTGGAAACATCGGTGTGTCCCTGAGCCTGACCTCTGGGGGGCCAAAGGCCAAGAGCGGGAGACCTTCCAGGCCCCTCTCCCCCACTAGGGAAAGGCTGGTCTGCCACGGACCCTGGTGTCCGATGTGGGTTCACATCCTGTCTTTGCCACTTGCTGTGTGACTTGGGGCAAATTGTTTAAGATCTCTGAACTTTGGTTTCTTCATTTGTAAAAGGAAAGGGCAGAAGGGAGGGCAGGAGAGAGAGGAGAGCCCTCGGGGAGCCTGGTTGTGTTGGATTCACAAGTTACAGAATTCTTTACATTTGTAGACTTGCCTTGGTTGTTTTCCACGTATTAAACTAGCCTGATTTCATAATGAAGGTTGTTAAAGGGGCTTGTTCTCTTTCGTCCTGTTTGGAAACACACTGTGGCTGGTGTAATAATAGGGATTTATTGAACACTTACTGTGTGCCAGGCACCATATTGAGATTTAACATGCATGGCCTCATTTAATCCTTACAACCACCTTAAGAGGTGGATTCTCTTGTCATCTGTTTGGCAGATGAGGAAACTGAGGCAGAGCGGTTCAGGAACATGCCTGAGGATGGGCAGTTAGGGAATGTCAGGGTGGGGATTTGAACCCAGGCCCCTGGCTCCACAGGCTTCAGGTGGAAGAACTGGGCCTAGAACCCAACCTTGAGGGCATCCTGCGATCAGGAGTCAGCGACAGCGACACCTGGGATGGGGGAGACTGAGGATCTGGTGCAGCTGCGGCAGCTCAACCTGCAGCTTCTGAGGCAGCTGTGGGCTGGCCAGGAGGCCGTGCGGCGGGCGGTGGCCCAGGCAGCGTCAGAGGTGGGTGCGCACCTTAGGAACTCCCAGGTGGCAAGGAGGGGGCCGCAGGGTCACCCGAGGCCCAGCTAGGGCAGAGACTGGCCTGGGACACTGCTGGGGCTGGAGTGGACTGAGGACCCAGGCTTATATGCCCAGTGCAGGCCAGCTGGGTCGGGGGCCTCTGGCTGTACTGTGCCCCAGTGACCTGGTCTCTCTGTTCAGTCAAGCCTAGACTCCAGCAGTTGTGGTAACTCGGAGATGCCGTCATCCCCGGAGACTTCCTTGACATCCCTGAGAACCTCCTACCCCGAGGAAACCCACCCAGGCGGCCCCTGGGACACATCCTGGCCCTGCGGGGCCAGCTCTGGGGAGAGCTATCTCCCACCTGGCAGCTGCCACCACTGGGAGTCCCTGGGTGGACCGAGGCCCTGCTCGGCACCCTTGGTGACCACCTCAGATTCGACTGAGTCGCAGCTTTCCACGGAGCAGGCCCGGGAGGGGCCCCAAGAGGCACAGGCCCTGAGGTCCATCCTGGCTCAGCAGAGCAATGTGTCCAAGGTACCATGGGGAGGGGGCACCTGTGGGTGGGAGCGTCCCCTTTTGACAGATGCCCTCCTGGGCACCTCCTGTGAGAGGCTTCTGAGAGATGCTGTTAGTGGCGCCCAGCTCAGCCTGGGTGCCGGATAAGTGGTGTCCTTCTCAGACTGGGGGGAAGGTGATGAGCCCCATTAGACGGATGGGAAGACCCAGGCTCCAGAGTCACAGATAGAGGGGCCAGGGGCCAAGTTCTTACCTTCCAGCTCCTGAGCCTTGTATGGCCCCTGGGTCCCCTATCCTGTCCTCAAGGTAAGGCCTCTTTGGCCCCCAAACCTGTTGGCCTAAACCTCGTCCCTTGTTGCTGCCCTCCTCAGCCGAGAGTGACCTTCCGCAAGGAGGAATCTCCAGTGCCTGAGCGGAACTGGCGCCTCCGACCGTACCTGGGCTATGACTGGATTGCAGGTGTGGGCTGCCCCCATGCTCGGGAGTGGGGCGGAGGCCTCTGCACCCTGACTTCCCTATGCACCTGCCTGAGCCCCTATTGGGTGCTGCTGTTTCTCACGATGGCCTTCCTCTCCCCACGCTGAGCACCTTCTGTGTGTGTCTCATGACAGCCTGTGGCCCAGTGATAGGCAGCAAGATGGTGCTCACCCAGCATTGGTTGGATGAATAAATGAGTCATAGGTGCCACATTATTGCATATATTCTACTGGCCTCTTTGCTCCAGCCCCGCTGGCCTCCTTGCTTGTCACAAGGAGGCCTGCCACACTCATGGCCACCTCAGGACCTTTGCACTTGCTACTCCTCCTGCCTAGAATGCGCTTTCCCACCTTCCCAGCCACGGGTCCCCTTTCATCATCCAGGACTGATGGGACTCGGCTCAAGTGATAGACCTTCTGGAACCCTCATGTTGGCGTAGGGCCTCTGCCCCCACATCTTTGCCTCTTCTATCGGCCACTTATATGTTTTCCAGCTCCCTCATTCTCAGAAGTCGTCTTGTTTCCTTGCTTCTCTCCTCGTTCCTCCATTAGGGCAGGCGCCCGGCTGTCTTCATTGCTGTGGCGCCCAAGCCAGTGCCCAGAACGGGCCTGGCATGGGGTAGGCCCTTAACTGATGATTGTGGAATGAGTGTGGAACTGAGATCGGTGCCATTTGGGTCCTCAGCTCATAGAGGAGGAAACTGAGGCACAGAGAGGTCGAGTGACTGCGCAGAGGCAGAGGGGTTGCTGGGTGGGACTTGGTGGTGATGAGGACACAGGCCCTGTCCTGAGGATTTCCACGCTGTTGGCTCACTGCCTTGCTTCTCGTGTCTGGGAAGATGGAGGCGCCTGCCCCGCCCCCCCCCCGCCCCCCTTGCACCTGCCCCATTGTGCAGAGGAGAAAACTGGGGCTCAGAGGCCTCAGTTATTTATAAAGTCACATATAGAGGGCGCAGGGGCCAAACCCATCTCTCAGCTTCCCGCCCCCCTTCTCTGGGTGTCTGCTCCCCCCTAAGGTCCGTCCAGTGCTTGTGTGCTCTGCCCGGGCTCTCCCGGCTCCTGGCGAGGCCCCTTCCTGTCCTTTCCTTCCCCGTCAGCATCTGTCTCCCTGGAGGGACAGTGAGAACTGATGGTCGCCTGTTGGGTGCCAGCACAGTGCTCTTCCGAGTGCCGCCTGCTCTCCCGCCTGCCTGCTTTCCTCTCCTTCCTCCTGCTCCCTCCTTTATTCTTCGTGATGATCGGATGCAGAGCCGCCATCACCGACCCCATTGAAGACTGAGGTGCCAAGAGGCTGAACGACTTCAGTCTCCTCTGCTCCGTCTGTTATTCCCCTGCTGCTGGAAAATTCCTCCCGTTAGCCTGCGTTGACTTCTAGTAAACTGCCCGTTTTCTCTATAACAAAATTCCCCCAAGGAGCTCTCCAGACTCGCTGCTTCTAGTCCCCCCCCCCGCCCTGCTTTTTCTGAAATCAGACTGGGGTCCCCGGCATCTGCTGGCAGGGTCCTTGTCTCCAGTGACAGCTGCTGTGTCGGCTCCTGGCCCAGCTCTCGGTCTCCTCGTACTTGGCCTTGAGCAGTGAGGGACATGGCGGCCACTCCCCGCCCCCCACCCAACCCCCATCCGCCCTCCCTTATCCCGTCCCCCCTCACCCCCCCTCACCCCGTCCCAGCTGCTGCTTTCAGTTGCTCTGCTGGGTCCGCTTTCCTGTCCCGGGACACCAAGGCCCCGCTCAGTCTCCTGACTCCTCCCTGGGCCCCGCCCTGTGGGCCCCTAGTGCTGAGGCTTTTGACGATCTCTGTACTCCCCCGTTTTTACTGTGCCCCACTCCCCTCCTCTCTGATCCACACTCGCAGGTCGGTAGCTGTGCACAGTCCAGGTCCTGATGTCCAGCCTGCCCGCTCCTCGCGTCTTCCTGTCTCTGTGGCAGCGCATGTCCCCAGTAACTGGCCAGTGAGCTGGCGTCAGCGCCGCTCCTCCTGTGCTCTTCCCGTGCCTCTCCCGTCCATGGGCACATCCGGGTCGCTCTGCCTTCACCCTTTTTCTAGAATCCAGCTACCTTTTCAGCAGGGAGCCTGCGGTAACCTACCTGGTTCCTCTGCTCCCCCAGCCTGGAAGCAGCCACAGGGGGGTTCCTGGTCTGATTACATCACTCCTTGGCCCCAGCCATCCCTGCCAGCTTCCCAGCTTCATCTCCAGCCTCACCCCTCACTCCACTGCAGCCACTGGCGCCTCCTGCCGCTTCCTCAGGGCACTCAGCACACGCCTGCCCCAGGACCTTTACCCTGCTCTTCCGCCTGCCTGGGAGGTCCGCACGGCTCTCTCCTCCTTGCTGTCTCTGCCGAGATACACCCGCTCTCCCCTGCCACCCTGCCCTTGCCTGCGCATCTCCCTGGCTCTGCCCTTTCTGCTCCCAGCGGGTGTCCCCACGCCTTGCTGTCGCACAGATTTCTTTGGTGACTGGTTCATCTGTTGCCACCATATTAGAATCTAAGCCTCGTGAGGGCAGACGTTGTCTGGCTCGCTGCTCTTTCCCCAGCACTCGTGACCGTCTGGCCCGCAGTAGGAGCAATAACTATTCCTTGCACAGACAAGTGGGTGTGTGGCAGTGTAGACAGATATTGGGACAAAACACAGCACAGTGCATGGGGGTCCCCCTGGCTGTGAACACAGCATGGAGGGGTACAGAGCCGGGGCCTGGGGTGCCGGGGCAGAGCGTCCGCGAGGCTTGGTCAGTGGCCACACGGCCGTCTTGGCGCTTTGCCCACTGCAGGCTCCTTGGACAGCAGCTCTCCTGTCACCAACAAGCCCGAGGCCTTCTTCTCGGAGCTGCGGAACTTCCGGGACGCCCACCAGGAGGAGTGTGTTTGCAGTGACCAGGGGTGAGCAGGGGCGGGCGGTGAGGCTGGGCAGGGCAGCTCAGGGCCTCCGACACCCAGGCCTGCTCACCACCCCCCCGGTCCTTGCAGATCCCCGTTCCTGGGCCTGCGCGAGCGAGGGGATGTCCCGGAGGAGCACCAGTGTGAGTGTCAACCCTCGCAGCCACTCTCAGCGTCCCCGCACGTCATCCCCTTCTCCCCAGAGCAGCCCAGCCCACTCTCAGGGACCTAGGGAGGCTGCGGGGGGAGGCCTGGTGTCCCCACAGGATGGAGCAAGCCCTGGTTGAGGGTGGTCCTGTCACCCAACCTCGCCCCTCCCTGGTGGCCTTCGTGTCCTTCCCAGCTGCCCTGTTTCCCATGTGTCCCCGCTCCCTCTGCTTGTCATGGCCTCACAGGCGTGTACTGCTACCGTGTCAACCGGCGCCTGTTTCTGGTGCCCTCGGATCCTGGCGCCCCCTGCCGCCTGTGCAGGTTGCCCCGGGGCCAGCGGGGCCCTGAGACCTTGGCGCGTCCGGCACAGGTCAGGTGAGTGGCCAGAGCAGGCAGGACACGGAGTGAGGGTGGTGGGTCGCCAGGGTGGGGGAGTGGCTGCAGCTGAGGAGGGAGGTGGAGCCGGCTTGGAGGCAGCGGCAGCCATGCCCCCGTGTCACCCCCACCCAGGGTGAGCGTCCCGCTGTCGATCCTGGAGCCCCCGTACCGCCACCACATCCACCGACGGAAGAGCTTTGATGCCTCTGACACACTGGCCCTGCCCCGGGTGAGCAGCCCCACGGGGCCTGGGGGCGCTGAACCCTGAGTCTTAGGCTTCTGCAGCCCCTCCCGTCGGGTGGTGTGCATCCCCTGTGCAGGATGGAGGATGTGGGGACCCTACCCATTCCCAGTTGAGAGTGGGGTTGCTGGGGTTGGGGAGAGAAGGGGTGCCAAGGAGTCAGTTTACGTGGGCACAGCAGTGGCTTCCTCGGGCATGTGGCAGGGGCCTGACTTGGGTGAGTCAACACCTGCCATGTTGGGGGCCAGGCCCCACACTGGGGATGTGCTCAGAGTGTCCAAGGCCTTTCTTCCACCCAGGGCCTGATTAATGGGGTTAGGAAATGGATACTGGGGTGACCAGTGCTGGACACAAGTTGCCCTGGGGGTACTTCAGTTTTGGGGGGACACTGACTGCTTAGAAGGCCCCTTGACCCTCATGGGGTGCTGCCAGTCTGTGAGGAGAGGCACAGCTCCCCGCTGGGGTATGCCCTCACAGGGGGCTCCCTGCCTAGGCCAGGCACTTGAAGCCCTTGCTCTCCACAGCACTGCCTGCTGGGCTGGGACGTCTTCCCTCCGAAACCCGAGAAAAGCTCAGCCCCCAAGAGCCTGGACCTCTGGTCCTGTATCCCCTCCGAGGCCCAGCACCGGAAGCTGTCAGCCACGGGCCCTTCCTGCTTGGTATGGTCTGGGCTTTCCTGGGAGCAGCCCTGGGCACTGCAGGATCTCTTTACAGGGACCCAGCCCCCCAACTCTGACCCCGGGCATACCCCCAGGCTCCACCATTCCCTGCTGGCTGCCCTACCCCAACCGGGAAGATAACCCCAACTCTGAGATTCAGAAGGGAATGTGGCTGGGGTGACCTGCCCCCTCTGAGACCTCCCTGTTCACCATCCAGGCCCTGCCAACGCAAGTCCCGTCCCCCATGCCAACCTGGTCAGAACCCCAGGTTCCCCGGCCCCACGCCTCCCGGCTGAAGCCCTGAGGACTGGTCACGTGGAGGACAGTGCTGCTGTTGCCTCTAGCCTCCCCGTCTGGTGGCGGACCTGCCCGGCCTAGACCCGGGTGACTCAGGCCGCACCTCCCAGGTGGTCTCCAGGCCTGTTTCCTTCCTGGGGACACAGGGTAGGGCGTGAGGAGGTAGCGGGTGAGGGATGCTGTGACCTGTTTGTAAATAAAGCTCGGAGTTCTCAGAGCCCCTGTGTGCTGGTCTGTCTTGTGGGTGCTCAAGGGGGGCACTGACCCAGCCTTGGTCTGCCCTCCCGTCATCTGGAAAAGACACTTTAGGCAAATAGTCCTGGACAGGGTGTGTCCAGTGCACTGAGTGTGGCTCTTTCTGCAGCTCCCCATCTCTGGAGATGCCTCCCTGACCAGACAGATGTGGTGAGGACTCCCTAGAATAGGCCGGGGTCAAGGTCAGTGTCAAAATCATGGCAATGAGGAGCTGGGAGCCTCAGGCGGCCCCCCAGGAGGAAGTTCTGGTTCTGACCTTCTTCCCTTTCCCACATCTTTCACCCCCAGACCCCCTCAGGCAAGGCTCCAGCCCAGCTGAAGCTTCTTCCTGGCTCTTAGACCTGCTGGTTCCCCTCAGCCCTCGGGTCTGCACCCTCTGTCCGGAGCTCTCTTCCTCCCACGAACTCCTACTCAGGCCTTAGCTTCTGTGTCCGTTCCTCAGTGGCCTTCCCTACCTCACAGACTTGGCTAAGGCAACCGAGTCTGAGGTCCCCCTGCTGCTCACCCATCCTGTCCTCTTTACCCTCACCTGTAACCTCCTCGAGGGTGGGGAGCAAGCCTGTCTCGTCCTCGGTCCTGTCTAGTGCGGCGCGTGGCATAGACTAGGTGTCCGAAGAGCAGACGTCGCGTGAAGGATTGAGTGAAGTCGCCCCCAGGTCTCGGAACAGTCGAGACCACCCAGCCCCAGGATCTGAAGTGAGTGTGTCCCTGGAATTTGGCCCCTGGCAGCATTTCGAGCCTGGTCCCCTGGAGTGTGCAGAGACCCGTGGGCACTGCTGGTTGCCCATGGACCTTTCCAACACCCCAAAGAGCAGACGCTTCTCATGGCCGTGGTGCAGGTGCGTCCCCTGGCGGGGGAAGTGGCCACGCAATCGCTTCTCTGTTTCTCATGACCCAGAAAATGCAAACTGCTGGATTTTGCAGAATTCCTTCCCATGTGCTTTTGGAACGTTGGGTTCTGATCTGAGCATTTACGTTTTGGTGCAAGGGCAGTCACTACAGGCGCCAGCCTTGGCGCTGGGCACACACCGAGCTTGCTAGCCCAGGTCAGGAGCCGGTGGAGCCTGACCTCAGGAGGGGCACAGAGTGTGGCCTCGAAGAGATGGGGGCTCAGGTCCCACTTTCCTGATGGTGACCGTGGCCTGGTCATCTCGCCTCCTGTAGTGGGGTTCCATTGTCTCCGCGGGATGGTGACGTCAGATCACGTGGCAGAGACCTGAAATGGGCTGAGCAAGCGTTGGGCCGTGCCTGATAGAAGGGAGATTGTCATCAGCTCTTCCTGTCCCCCCACCCCTCTCCTGGCCTCCATGGGCACAGCATCATCCTCCTCGGAATGACCCCAGAGTGGGGACAGCGGCCTGTCCTCTATGAATTCACCCTCCCTTGCTCACACCTGCCCCAGGAGCTAAGAGGGAACCGGAAGTAGAGCATTTCGTGCATGAAGACCTGCTCTTCCAGCTCCTTGGGGTGGGGGACTGTCCCCAGAGCAAAGGCTGTGGACCAGTGCAGCCTCACCAGGTTATTGGCTTGGAGGCTCTGCCCACAGGGAGGGACAAAACCAGCCAGCAGGCTGCGGGTGACCAGGGCCTTCCCCAGAGTGAGCTGGCAGCCTGAGGGTGGAAGTCGGGAGAGGAAGCCCGGGCTGCAGGGATAGCACAGCGATCGGCAGGGGTGTGTGAGGCTGGACCTCAGTGACGGGCGTCTGGTGGTGGCTTGGGCCTTCAGGGACATTCCCCTGTCGTGGCACCAGGCTGACCACAGGGTACTCTCCCTTTTTGTCTGTGACTAGAGGTGCCAGGGCTTCTCTCCAGCCCCTGGAGCCCCCAACAGAAACTCAGCACGAGCCCACACTGTCATGGCAGGACCAGGTGACCCTGGTGGTCACCAGAGGGACCAGGTGACCTCGGCCCCAGCTCCCCAGGTGGACACCATTCTCAGCCAGGCCGGACTGAGGACACCTGTAGGATCTCAACTGGCAGAGAAGGAGGGAGGGAGGCGTTGAGAATTTTCCAGATCTCAGACCTGGTGGGGGAATCCTTCCTGCCACTAGACCTTGGGAGCAGAAACCCAGTCCAGAGGGAGACCCAGCTGTCCCTTCTTCTCATTCCCAACAAATTCTGAACAAATGTCCCCTTGCTGCTCCCCAAGTCTCTTGGAGAAGAGGGAGAAGCCGCTTGAAGGAACACCCTCTGCATCTGTGGGACCAGTGTGGGGTCAGTGTGTGCACAGGGCTCTGGACCTGTAGCCATGGGCCTGGGGTTCAGTGCCCTCTTCTGTACTTGGGCAAGTCAGTGGCTCTCTCTGAACCTCAGTTTCCTCATCTGTAGAATGGGGATGATAATGCTGCCTTCCTTAGGGAGGTGTCTTGAGGGTTAAATGAGGCTTAAGGAGGGGACTCTGAGTGGGCTCCCTGATGGGGAGCTTGGAATATTCAGCCTGGTCCCCAGGAAGGCCAAGTCATGATTAAGAAGCTTGGAATGTTCAGCTGGTCTCCAGAGAGGGGAGAGGGTCTGGAGAGGAGTTAATGGCTCATCATGTCTCCATGGGGAGCCTCCCTAAAATCCCCAGAGTGGGGCTTGGAGAGCTTCCAGGCTGGTGACCGCATAGAGGGACTGGGCCACACTCCCCCCACCCTGTGCATCTCTTCCACCTGGCTGTGCATCAGGCCTCCATCCATCCTCCAGCCAACTGGTGAGGGGAGCCAGTGTCTCCTGAGTCCTCTGAGACACTCCAGCCAATTCATCAGACCTGAGGAGGGGGTCGTGAGACCCTTGGATTTTCACCAGTTGGAGTGTGAAAGGTTCGGCGCGGTAAAGAGGAGAGCCAGGCTACAGTTCTCAAAGGGAGGGAAAGTTTATTGCGCCTCAGGGTGGGGGGGGGGAACCACACACACCCAAGGTGGGGGTCAGTGAAGCCGCGCACGTTGTCAGGGGGAGGCAGGGTTTTATAGGGTGAGGAGGGGTCAGGTGGGAAGTTGGGTTCCTATGGCGGGAAAAGTTTGTAGGGCGCCAAAAGGTTCATGGGGCAGGTAGAGGTTCTTTGTCTGAGAAGAGACTCACAGGGGGAGTGGGGAGTCTCATTGTCTGAGTCCTCCAGGCAGGTATCCGCATTCCTGCCCCCCCAGGTCCTTTTGTTGATAGGAAGAGGGGCGACAGTTCTTTCTTTGGCTACTTCCTGCTGAAAGGGGGCAAAGACCAAGGGGGTGACTCAGGCCTGGTGATGAGGGTCTTCTGCAGGGATGCGAGAACATGGGTGGAGAAGGAGTTGGTTAAAGGTGGTAGGAGACATTTCCCGAATGCGAGCCTGTATGAATTTAGGAGGCGAGGAGCGAAAAGAAAAAACAAGGTTATCATTAGTATTGACCCCAAGAGTGGGAGGAGCCATGACACTCTAGGATTTTGAAACCATGTCAGCGGAGAGTTGGAGTCCCCGGTTTTACTAGTAATAACATTCTTCCCTGAGGAACAGGCAGGTACCCCCCTTATTCTCGATAGGTATTTTTGCAGTGATCGAAGGTTTGATGGTAAAGAAACAAAACAAGGTGTTTACAGGGTTATTAATCGATGACAGAGTTAGGGTGAGAGTGACAGAGGAAACAAGAGGAGGTGTTAGTCCCGAGAGAGTTATTTAGGAAGGTTATAGTGTTTTGGATTATTTGAATCCAGGTTGAGGGTGTCTCGGTCTTTTCTGATGATGTTAGCTAATTTTATAGGATTTGTTCTGAATGGAGGATGTCCTGGGAGACTTGGACTGCAGCATTTTGGGTCGGGACATATTCCCTTGAGATGGACAGTGTTGCCACGGGAGAGGAATGCCAGCCAGTGCACACGGCGACTTGGACTCCCTGTACCCAACTTTGGTCCCAAGGATCTGAAATAGCAGAGCTAACTTGAGTCATATGGAAGCCCGTATTATGACGCACCAGAGAGAACATTTGGCTTTTGTCTGGAAGGTGCACTGTGCATGACTGATAAGGGCACCCCCTATATTCTCTATAGGTATTTTTTCAGTGATCTAAGGTTTGATGATAAAGAAACAAAACAAGGTGTTCATAGTGTAACAGGGTGGTCCCCAGGAAAGGGGGAGATTCCCTGCCCCACCCAAGGGAGGGTGGAGCTGAGCAGGAAGAGGAGAAGCTGCAGAAGAGACTGAGGAAGGAAGCAGGATGGAGCCAGGAGACCTGGAGGAGGCGCATGGAGCCTAGAGACACGTGAAGAAACTGCGCTTGTCTTTTGGTCGTGGACTGGGTGACACAGATGTGGGTGAGACCCGTGGGGAGGTGACAATGGCAGCTTTTATCTTGATGTTGATTTTGCTCTTTTCCTTCCGGGCTTGTCCGGTTGTTTGTGACCCTTTTCTGTGGGTCCCCACTGGAAGATGCTGTAGACTTGTAGTAGGCTTTGGGGCCTTGCTCTGGGCCAATCCCATTTGGATGGACTTTTACCCACGAGGGGACAGATAACTCTGGATGCTTCATTTAGAAACTAGACTCTTTGCCTTACCTGTATTGTTTCCTAGTTTTATTAAAGTTCCTTCCCATTAAAGTCTCCTATGTTTTGTGTTGATGCGGCGGATGGCAGAACCCATGTAGAATAGGCAGGTTTGCGGGGTTTGGGCTGCCCCTCTCCCTGTTCTATAACAATAGGGTTATTAATCGATGAAAGAGTTAGGGTGAGAGTGATAAGTGCTGTGCATCTGGCCTGTGGGCACTCCGCAGTACCCACCTAGTGGGTGGTCTCAGTGGACCTGTTACAGGGCAGCCCTGATATTGAACGGGTTGCCTGGCTGTGGGAATACTCCACTACAGGCACACACAAAAGGTTAATAAAAGGTTTATTTACAAGGGAAAAGGAAATAAGGAAAATGTACAACTCAGGGAGAAAATAGGGAAATAAAGTCTTTAATGCATCCTACCCGATCCGCCGACCTGGAAACCCAAAGGCACTCTCCCCAAAATGGGGGGACCCCTCCAAAGCCCACGTGCCTGGCTTTATACCAACCTGGCTGCTGAACCCCACCCTCAGGTCCCAGCCACCTTCCCTTGAGTGGGGATGGGATTTGGAGTTCCCAGTGTCTTTGGCTTTGGCCTGGGGTGGGGGTGGAGTCCACAAAGCCTGTATGGAATTAGCTTTAGGACACCTTTTCCCCCTAACAGATCCTGAGACAAAGTGTTATAAGGGCAGCCCCGATACTGAACAGAGGTCTCCATAACTTTGAATTTCCATACACAGGACACTGCGCTTTTGACAAGAAATGCACATCCCAGTGTTAGGGGGAAAAGGATGTCCCCCGTTCAATATCGGGGCTGCCCTATAACACTAGTAGGACCCAGGTTATGACATACATACTGTTTGTCTTCAGGGGCACCTTTGATCCGTGATAGATGGTGCCAGGAGGGGTGTCCCAGAAGTGTTACCGCTGTAGGCATGGTGAGAATAACTGTGTGTGGGCCGGTCCACCGAGGCTGCAGTGGCTTTGGCTGAAGCGATTTGAGCAGGACTTGGTCTCCTGGATGTGTTATAGGACAGGGAGAAGGGCAGCCCAAACCTCGCAAACCTGCCTATTCTACATGGGTTCTGCCATCCGCCGCATCAACACAAAACATAGGAGACTTTAATGGGAAGGAACTTTAATAAAACTAGGAAATAATAAAGGTAAGGCAGAGTCTAGTTTCTAAATGAAGCACCCAAAGTGACCCGTCCCCTCGTGGGTAAAAGTCCATCCATATGGAAATGGCCCAGAGCAAGGCCCCAAAGCCTGCCACAAGTCTAAAGCATCTTCCAGTGGGGACCCACAGAAAAGGGTCAGAAACAACCAGACATGCCCAGAAGGAAAAGAGCAAAATCAACATCAAGAAAAAAGCTGCCGGGCCTCCCCGGTGGCGCAGCGGTTGAGCGCTGGGTTGCGAAGCTGCCCGCAGCCTCTGCAGCGCTGGTTCGATCCCCGGCTGCTCCCCAGCCACCAGAGGAGGGTCCCGCATGGCGCGCAGACCTCTCCTGCCGCCCGCTGCTCCCCTCAGCAGTGTACTTCGGTCCTTCTGCCTGCTCTGCTCCCCGCTCTGGCTCTGGTGAATTCTCTCGCCCTCCCGCGCTTCTGACTGTACCCAGTGCATGTATAAACAAAACAAACAAACAAATAAAATAAATAAATAAAACATGCCTCTATAAAAAAAAAAAAAAGAAAGAAAAAAGCTGCCATTGTCTCCTCCCCACGGGTCTCACCCACATCTGTGTCACCCAGTCCACGACCACAAGACAAGCAGTTTCTTCACGTGTCTCTAGGCTCCATGCGCCTCCTCCAGGTCTCCTGGCTCCATCCTGCTCCTTCCTCAGTCTCTTCTGCCGCTTCCCCTCTTCCTGCTCAGCTCCACCCTCCCTTGGGTGGGGCAGGGAACCTCCCCCTTTCCTGGGGACCACCCTGTTACAGATGCAGTGGTAGGGAAGGTTGATTGAGGAGGTCGAGATCTGAGGCAGGACTGGGGAAGTACCGGTCTGCGTGTTCCCGGAGCAGTTGTCTGAGTAGGGAGAGGTCAATCCTGTCCCGGTAGGTGTCCACGCAGTGGGTGAGCTGATTGATGGTAACAGTGGCCTAGGCAGCCCTCCGCTGCCCGCGCGCATCTCCTACAAACACAGGAGGCACCTGACAAAGGAGAGTCAGTCTGGAGGTTTGCATTTCTTCCAGGATTTTAGGACACGAATGAGTGGCACAAGGGGGCCAGAGACAGTCAGGAGAGCGGCTGGGTTGAGAGAATTAGACTGAGAGACTCACCAGGGGGTTTTCGATAAAAAATATATGGAAATTTTGTAGGCAGGAAGGAGTAAGAGTGGAGAGCGAGCGGCGAGACAGGAGGTCCTGAAGGTGGTGCGGGGAATGTCCTTGGGTGGGTCTTTCCAGAGTAAGTTTGAGGGATTTCCGGGTGAGTAGAGCTGTCGCTGTCAGGGCTCTAAGGCAGGGTTGCCAGCTCCTAACGGTGGGATCCATCTGCTTGGAGAGATAAGCGACAGGACGCAGGGCTGGCCCGAGAGGCTGGGAAAGGCAGCTGCCGCCATACCCTGACGTTCGGCTGTGAACAGGAGCAAAGGCTTTTCTGGATCAGGAAGGGTAAGGACAGGTGCCTGAAGAAGGATACGTGTGAGGAAAAGGAAGGCCCCGCGGACTCCCTGGGGGATTGGAGACGTCCTTCAGGGAGACTCTTGCAGCATCATATACTGGCTTGGCTAAGGAAGCAAAATTAGGGATCCAGTGTCGGAAGAATCCAACCAAACCTAGGAAAGAAAGGATTTGTTCTGCTGATTCAGGGGAGGGAAGGTCCCGGATGGCCTGTTTGGGGTCCACCGTCAGCTGTTTGGAGGAAGGAGTTAGTGGAAGACCCAGATAGATGACTGGGGGAGCTGAAAGTTGGGCTTTGGATGGGGAGTCACGGTATCCTTTGGAGCACAGGAAGGTGAGGAGTTGTGCCGTGTGTTGCTGAGATAGTGGCCGAGAAGGCCTGCAGAGGAGGAGTCAGCAACACAGTGGAGGAGAGTGCTGGGTGGAGTATGCCATGACGAGAGATCGCTAGCTCATGCCTGACCAAGCAAATGAGGGCTGTCCCGGAACCCCTGAGGCAGGACAGTCCAGGCCAGTTGCGGGGAGGTGTGTGTCCGGATTTTCCCAAGTAAAAGCAAATAGTAAGTAACTTGGAGGATTTAAAGGGATGGTTAAAAAAAAAATACCTTTGAGGTGAAGCACAGAGAAGTGTGGGGTAGAAGACGGTGTATGAGACAGAAGGGTGTAGGGGTTCGGCACTACGGGATGGACAGGCACCACCGCTTCGTTAATGAGGCGAAGGTCTTGAACTAGGGGATAAGAACCATCAGGCTTTTTAATGGAGAGAATGGGAGTATTACAGGGCGAGTGGATAGGAGTAAGGAGTCCCTTTCCCAGGAGTCGTTGGCTGATGGGTTTGAGACCCTGACGGTGAGTGAGGGAAATTGGAAACTGGGGGTGAGAGGGAAAAGAACAGGGATCCTTGAGGCGAATGAGGACTGGGGTACGATGGGTGGCAACAATCAGGATAGAGATATTCCAGAACATGGGATTGACAGTGGAAGGAGACAGCAGAGAGTCCTGAGGAGGATTAGGAGATGTTTGGAGCCGTGGGAGGATGAGAGCAGCGCTAGAGTCTTGGAACCATGAGAGAGTAGCCCTGAGTTTGGTCAGGAGATTGTGACCCAGGAGTGGTGTGGGGCAAGAAGGCTTGACTAGGAAAGAGCGGGCCAGTGGTCCTGAGCCGAGAAGGAAGGCCGTCAACACCCGTAGCCGAGGCCTAAGAAAGATAAACTTGACTGGAATAGGAGGGGAGGACAGAGAAGGCAGCCCCCGTGTCAACCAGAAAGGAGATGGACTTACCTGCTACCTTGACCGTTACCCTGGGCTCCTCAAAGATTATCGGAGTTGATGAGTCCGGGCCTCTTCAGTCCTCAGTCGCCAAACCCAAGACCGCCGGTGGCAAGAGTTGCAGGGGCTGGAAGGACTGGCCCACCACAGCCAGGCATGGAGGGACAGTCACTTTTCCAGTGACCCTGGACGTTGCAGAAGAGGCACGTTCCTGGCGGAGGGCGGGGGTGGGGCATTGTCTGGACCAGTGGCCTTCTCGGCCACGTTTGAAGCAGGCTCCCGGTGGCGGTCGGTTGGGGCCCATGGGGGCCCATTGTCGTCCTCTGTTGGGCTGGGTCGTTGGAGGAGCAGGGCCTGGGGGTCTCAAGGCAGCTACTGGGGCCTGAGCTTGAAGCTCAGCGTTCTGGCGACTACGGAGTTCCCTCTCTGCCCTGTCCCGTACCTCCCGGTTGTTAAATACCGTAAAGGCCATGTTCAGCAGGTCCCGGATAGGGGTTTGAGGACCGTCCTCAGCCTTTGGAAGTCAGGAGGGTTTGAGGAAGACGGGGTAATCTCTCTGAGCTTATGAAAGTTTATAGGTTTAGGCACTGCCGGTTGGAGACCAGCTAGGGGACAGGTCAGAGGTCAGGGTGGAAGAGAAGATAGCATGTAATTATGACATGTATGGTCATAGGCTTGGGTAAGATAATGAAATTTTTAGGTGTAGGTAGCGGGATCGTTTGTGAAAGAGCCAAGTTGGGAGAGATCAGACAGAGAAAGGAACATGGACTCTAACTCTTCCTTCAGTCCCCACCCACTTCCCTGAGGCAGGGAGAAGAGGATCAGCAGGGAGAGGGTGTGGCAGCTGGGAGGTGAAAAGAAAGGGGGAGGGAGGGGCTGGATTGGGGAGCTGGAAGAGGTGAAGACTGAGAATTTAGAGGATTAGAGAATTTTGAAGAGGGGTCCTGAGAGGGCCAAGAGTGAGAGGAGTCTCGAGACTTAGAAAGTGCGGCAGGTTTTCAGGAGGGAGGGAAGGGGCGGAGCACAAGAGAAAGACAGCCTGGCCCTAAGGATCTCTGACCATGTTCCATTGCCAGGACAGAATTGTTTAGGTCTGTAAGGACCGAGAAGTCAAAAGTGCCATGTTCGGGCCAGTGGGAGCCATTGTCCAATTGATGCTGAGGCCGTGCAGTGTTGCAGTAAAAGACGAGACACTTAGGGCGTTATGTGGCCTTAGCCCCAACGGACTGAGGTTTGAGAGAAGGCATCCCAGTGGGGTGGCCGGGCTCGGCTTGGAATTTGCGGACCCCATGACTAAGTCTGCTCCTTTCCCAACTAACGGGGGCACAGGGTCAGGACGCAGGGTCCCATGAACCTGATCTGGCCGTCGGGGGCGCAGGCCCCGAATCGCGGCGTCCCCCGATTCGGTCCTGGCCTTCGGAACAGAGGCAGACAAGCGAGGGGGACGTCTCCACCGCTCGGTTGTTGCCTAGGATTCGGGCACCTAGTCTGGACGGGTGTCCCCAGACCCAGGGTCTAGGTGTCCCGGGAGTCGGCTGACGTGGGCCCACGGTTTACGGAACAGCCAACCAAGGGAGGGGGTCAGGAGAGGAGCCGAATAGCCAGAGGCGAGGGCCTCCCAGCAAGGAGGGTCAGGCAGTGACTTACCCCAAGGATTAAGGCCGGCGGTGGGTGTGAGGCGTCTGCAATGGAGAGGAGAGGTCCCAGGGGCGAGAAGGCGGCCCCGGCGCCAGGGGACACGGCCTTCCCAGGTTTCGGCACCAAGATGAAAGGTTCGGTCCGGTAAAGAAAAGGAGAGCCAGGCTACAGTTCTCAAAGGGAGGGAAAGTTTATTGCGCCCCGGGCGGACCTCACACACCCAAGGTGGGGGTCAGTGAAGCCGCGCACGTTGTCAGGGGGAAGCAGGGTTTCATAGGGTGAGGAGGGGTCAGGTGGGAAGTTGGGTTCCTATGGCGGGAAAAGTTTGTAGGGCGGGAAAAGGTTCTTTGTCTGAGAAGAGACTCCTAGGGGGAGGGGGAGGCTCATTGTCTGAGTCCTCCGGGCAGGTATCTGCATTCCTGCCCCCCAGGTGGGCTTCCTGGTAGGCTTTTGCATTCCGGTCTCCTGCCTGGACCTTTCAGGGTGGAGGTGTGGTCACCTGGGACTCTGCTAGGGACTGGCGTCTGAGGTGGGGCAGTTGTGAGCTGCTCACCTGTGGGATCTGATGGGATCTCCAGGCCCAGAGCGTCAGAGTTGAGGTATAATCGTAGGACACCCGGCTGGGGTCAGAGAAACCTCCACGCTCTGGGTGACTGGAAGTGTCAGAAGGGAGGCGCTCTGTGTGAGTAAGGGGGGCACGCAGGGAGGGGTCCCACAGCCGACGACAATCCCAGAGAACTAACACTCCCTTCATGCCCAGAAGCTCCTCACAGAGTCTGAGCAGGTAGCAGGGACTGGAGGAGAGCCTGTCTGAGGCCCTACTTGTGAACCCTGAGCCCCCAAACAGCCGTGGCCTCCTCTTTGGCCTCCTCCTGAGCAAACCAGCGGCTCACAGAGTCGTGGATAGATGGGAGGGGTGGGGCGGGCTCAGGCCTGGGTCCTCACGCTTGCCTCAGCCCCTGGCCGCCACCACGCTGGGACTCAGCCTCCCTGTTCCCAGGGTCGGGCTGGTCACTGCAGCAGGTGATGTGCCTTGGGATTTTGTAATCCTGAGGATTAAATCTAGGACCTCATATCTCATAGGCATCACCTAGGACAATAATGAGGAAGATTTACGTAGTGTTCGTTAGGTGCCAGGTGTTATTCTAAGAACTCCACTTAACTCTTCCAGTCCTCAGGCCCACCCTGTGAGGGAAGGTTGTTATCCGCACTGGAACAACTGAGGCACAGAGGGCTTAAATGAATTGCCCAAGGAAGCACAGCTAGTGTCTGACCTCCAGAGGCCAAGCTTCTAACTGCACCATAGATGCCTCAGTGACAACTCTCCTGCGATTTTTCCTGGGGGAGGGGATTCAGGTTGGACTCCTATTTCCCTTGGGGGCAGCCCAGTGGGGAGCAGTGGCAAAGTCTTGCTCTGGTGAGCAAGGGCCTATCTCTGGGAGCTCTGGAAAGTCACCTCCCTCCCCTGGGCCATCCCATCCTGCTCTGGATGGCAGTCCTGCCCAGGCTGGGTTGCCGGGAGGATCCTGAAGGCTTAGCTGGCACATGCCCCCTCACACACACACCTTTACTCACACAGGCTGCTTTGAGTCACACCCTTCACGCCCCCATCCACTCAGCCTCACATACCAGCATGCACACAACCTCTCAGCCCCCCAAATCCATGTGCACACTCCCCTGTGCACACCCACCCATATGTATCATGTGCACACACACCCTGTGCACAGCCCATACACACATCCCCACCTTGTGCACACACCCACATGTGCGCACACCCTGTGCGCACCCACCCACATGCATTCATGTGCATACACACCCTGTGCACACCCCATGCACACACCCAGATGCATCCACGTGCACACACTCACCCTATGCACACATCCACATACATACCCCTGGGCATACCCACCCACCCACATCCACGTGTACACACACCCTGCACATACACCCTTGTGCACACCCACACACATCCACGTGCACACTACGCAATCTGGAGGGCACACCCCCTCATGTGTGGCCTGTGTGCGTGCGAACACACACACACATACACACACACATACACACGTGCTGCGGGAGGCCCGTCTCTGTCGCTGCGGCTCCAGCGCTTAGTCATCCAGTGACCCCGCTGGGCTGCTTTCTTTCATGGAAGCAGCATTTGGCTTTTTTTTGCAAGAATTCTCACTCAATTTCTCTCTCTCAGTTTTCACTCTGACTGGGAAGGACTTTTTCAATCTCTCTCTTGTGGTTTTCATAGCAGCTGCGGCCGGGTTTAACCCCCAGCGCCCCGGCTGCCTCCCGCCCTGCTGGTGTCCACCCGGAGGACAGGCCAGGACTTCCCGGTGTGTCACCGCCACGTGGCCGTGGCTCCATGGCAGGTAAAGAGGAAGGATGTGGGGGGCGAGGAGTGATGTCACCGTGGGCCGGGGCTGTGCACGGACCCGAGAGCATGAGTGTGTCATTCCACCTCAGCTGGGAGTTTCTGTGAGGGATTCCAGAAGGGTTTGGGCAGAGACCATTCTGACATTAGAGCTGAGGGCCCTTCGGGGGACTTGGGGTCACCAGCTGTTCACAGGGCTTTGGGGAGATGCTGACACCTGTGCCCCAGATGTGCTGCCCCACCCCCTGCCCTGGGCACTCCCAGCTGACATCGCACCCCCTTTTTCAGACTTTTCAAAGCCAGCTTTGCCATGGCTTGCTGAGCAGTGCTCCTGCACCCGGGAGGGCGTGGGGACCCCGGGTTTGAGATCGCCAGGTTATTAACTACGGAAAGTCATAGAGTGGCCCTGGGGGAAAGTGACTGTGAGAGACTCTTCAGACCCCAGGCCCCAGGGCTCGCCTCTTCTTCCCCAGTTTCCGGGAGTTGGGGGCGGGGCCGTGGAGTGTGTTATTCACTGGAATTATTGAAACACACAGGAAATTGTGTGATTCTTGGTTCTGATGTCATGTCAAACAACTGACACACCTCACTCAATTGCACACCTATCAGTTGGCTGCTGCAATGTCCATCTGTGGGGCACGGGGCAGCCAGGGAGCACGTGTGGATGAGGAGGATTCCAGACTGAACCGTGTCCCTCCCCAAATCCGCCTGTGAAGCTCGAGCCCCCCACGTGTGTATTTGGAGACGGGACTTTTTTTTTTTTTTTTTTTAGGTAATAAAGTTACATGAGGTCGTGTTGCCCGGGCCCTATTCCAAGAAGACCCGTGTCCAGCGAGCTCACTCACCAGGGGTGTGTGAGACACAGTGAGGAGACAGGTCTGCAAGCCCAGGGGAGGCCTTGTGAGGAACCAAGCCTGCCGGCACTCTGGTCTTGGATTTCCTGCCTCCAGAGCTGCAAGAAATAAGTTTCTGTTGTTTTAATCCCCAGCCTGGGGGATTTTGTCACAGAAATGATAGCAAATGAAAACCGGCTATTGCTGCAGTTCCTGGCACACACATCGTAACCACTCAGTAAAGGGCAGGCAGGTTTATTGCGGGGTCCTGCTCCCCCTGGTGTGTCCATGCCCTCCAGGCAGTCTTTGTCCTGCACCATCTTTTCAAGGATGCGTGCACAGGAAGCAGCCTTGGGTGTGAGAGATGGCGACTCCCTGTGAATCAGAGAGCAGACATATCTACCTTCCGCAATAGTAGGGTCCCCTTACCCCCCACGATTTGCTTCCATATCAGGGTGATAAAGGTAACGTCTTCAGGAGTCAGGCTGAGCGGATGTGCCTGATGGGACTGGGGATCCCCAGACTGTGACACTCACTGGCTCAGAGTCCCCCGATGCCCTGTCACCCTACGGGACTTGAAGACGAGACGGGTGATACTTGGGACTTGAAGACACTCGGCTCTGGCTGGCTGCTGTACCCCAGGAGCAAACCCTTTCAACTCCTCTGGGCTGTAGCCCACATCAGTGTGGCAGTGTGGCGAGCCTGATTAATAACCAGGATGGAGATCTTCCTTGATTCAATCACTATTTGCTGTGCCACCCCCTGGGGGAGAGGGCGTTGAAGAATGAGCCCAAATTCCCTGCCCTCGGGGAGCTTGCTTCTTGGGGGTTCCTGAGAATCCAAGTGCTCCTGGTTGAGAGGTCCTGGGGCCAGCAGGGATGTAGCTGCCTCATCTGTGCACATGGCGGGGTCCTGACGGGGCCGCCACAGAGCAGACACCACTGCTGTATAGGGGGACGGTGAGTCCTCGAAGGCTCTCTGCGTGCCCAGCGCTGTGCTCAGATGGCTCATCTTTCATCTTCGCCCAGCCGCAGAGGGGAGACTTGAGGCCAGGGTGGGGGTGAAGGGGGGAGCCGAGTTGTCTGTGGGGGCCCCCCCGGCCTGCTTGCTCCAAAGTGCTCAGTTGCAGCAGGGGCCGGGTGGGCTGGACCGCACTGTGTCTGCTTTTTTTTTTTACCTTCTTAAAAAACAACCCCTCTGGGTATTTGTGATTATGGTTTGTAAGCACGAGGCTCTCTTTTTCTCTTTTTTAATTGGAAGCATGGTGGCCTCGAAAGTGTTTTCTAGGTCTTGCTCATTTTCATCTGAGTCTGAGGGGACCCAGCTGCTGCACCTGGGGCTTTTCAGGGGTGAGCTCCTAGCAGGGGGCCCCTGGGGGCTGACCTGGTCATTCTGAAATCAAGGGCCCCTCCTGCGAAGGATAAAGACTGGGGAGAGCAGGGGGTAGGGTGTGAGGTGCAAGGCAGGCTCAAAATTGGGGTTTGAGATGACTCATCCGTGGCTATTTATTACCCATCTCCATTTCTCGGTCTGATTGGGCTGCTACAGGGCCAAGCCCCCTTCCTTGTGGGTGCTGAGTAAGCACCCTCACTAGCCCTGCCCACCTTTGACCTCTGAGCTTTCCCTCCTCACCCTGAGCATCACTCTGGTCCCTTGGGGCTGCTGGAAGTTCCCCCCAACTGCCCTCCTCGAGGTCTTCCCAGCAGCCCTGCTCCCTGCCAGTTCTTGCCCTTTCTCCCTAGTCTGCTCATTCTTTGCGCCTCAGCTTAAATGCCACCTCCTTCAGGAAGCCCTCTCTGATCACCACTCCCATCCTGGTTAGGGAACCCTTGCCATGTGCTCACAGTCCCCCAGTCTCCAGTGGGGGAAGGCACTAATCACCCCGTCCTTCCAGCCAGCTGAGATAACGCCCTCCTTCTGTTCTCCCAGGCTGCCCTTGCCATCTGTCAACAAGAGTCATTCTACTTCAGAGGCCACCCGCAGTCTGCCCCTCTCATCTCTGCAGTGTTCCTCCTGCTCCCGCTGTCACCCTTCTCCCTGGAGTGTGGGGATGGGCCTCTCTCTGTCTCCCTGCTTCCACCCCCACCTCATTTATTTTCAGGGCAGCAGCCAGAGTGATCTGGGAAACCCTGAATCAGTTGGTGGCTCTTCTCTGCTCTACGCTCCTGAGGGCCCCCCATCTCATTTGGGGTGGGGTGGGGGGAAGCCAGCGTCCTCAGTGACCACAGGCTCGGCGCAGGCTCAGCTCCCAGCTTCCTCTGCTCTTCCCTCAGTGGAGCTACTCTCTTGCACCTCAGGGCCTTTGCCTGACTGTCCTGTGTCCCTCCTCACCCCAACACACCCCCACTCCTATGGCCTGGCTCCCTCCCCTTCTCTCTGATCTCCAGGTCTTGTCAGAAAAATCACTTTCTTTGTGAGGCCCTTGCCTCCCCCTTCATTTGCATGTACCCCTCCCTCCCACCGGCCTTGCTTCTCATCCTGCGTTTTCTCTCAGGTGTTTCTCAGGTGCTTCTCCTCTTCTCAGGGGCCTCGTACTCGACTCACTCGCTCTATTTGTTGTCTGTCTTCCCGTCACGCGAATGGAAACTTCAAAGTCAGGGAGTTTAGGTTACTGTGTTCACTGCTGCACCGGTAGCACCTCGCCCCGCCTGGGCCCACATGCCTGGAGTAAGTGTTTGTTGAGTGAATGAGGGAACCACCGTCCCTGCCACTCACCCCTCTGACCAGTGGCAGAGTGTTGCTGGCATTCTTGCTCCTGCAGGGGTGGGAGATGCTAGGTCCCACAGGAGATGGGCCCGACAGGCCATGTCTGGTGCGCACCCAGCTCTCCACCACAGGCTACAAAGGCCTGGATGACCAAGTTCTGGCCCCAGAGCTCAGCAAGGAAGAGCCTTGGGGGCTGGGAAGACTGGGAGCACCTGTTTCCGGAGGTGCCGTTTCTTTGCTTGACTCAGTTCAAAGGCTCCTGCAGAACTGGAGGGCCCGGCTCTGTCCCTCGGGCGGGGTCCCTGGAGTCAAGGCGGCAGGGGCTCCACCGGCTACAAGCACGAGGGTGGGTGCCAGACGGGGCTGAGCTGGAGGCCTCAAGGGCTGCAGGACAAGCTGCTTCCTTAGGGAGAGTGGGCGCTAGGGATGCAGGTGTTGGCCCCAGAACTCACAGACCCCTGGAGGCGGGCCCCGGGCAGACACACGTGCTCCTGTGTCCTTGCCTCAGCGTCTCCTCCCAGCGTGTCTTTGGCCTGACAATGGACTGTTTCCAGGTAATGGGAGGATGAGCTGTTGAGGGCACGGGGTGGTGGGGGTGGGTGTGCTGACCCTGGCAGCCTACTCCCCCCCCACCCCAATGCACCAGCCTCTGCATCAGGCCAAGCGCTGCCACCTCCTGTGGTGGGGTCTGTGGGCTGCCCCTGCCCAACTTCCCCCTGGATTCTGGCCTTGGGGGTCAGTTTGGTGGGGGAGGGGCTGTGGGGGGAGGGAGCGCACACTGGCCAGGTCGCCCTCCGCGTCCACACTTTGGGCTACCTTCTTATGCAAACCAGAAGCTGGAGTTGGGGACAACCGCCAGGTCCTGGTCCCCAGCAGGGACCCCACAAACCTCTTGATTCCTGAGTGGGAGACTTGCCTCACTTTCCTTGGGTGGCTGGGATCTCATGCCTGCCAAGCCCAGGCCCCTTGGGCCTCCTGGCTCCTACTGGGGGGAGAGAAGGTGCTGGGATGGGGCTGACCCGTGGTGGGACCGGACTGAGGGAAACCCCAGCGGGATTTTCTGAATGCTGGGTGCAGGGTCCCTGGGATGGGGGGTGCGGCCCACCTCTCGCGAGTGGACGGCAAGGCCGCGGGTGAGTAGGGGAGGCAGCGGCTTGTTCCGGGTTTCGCTTTCAGAGCGGCAGCTGCCCCCTCAGCCTCCACGTTGGGTCCTGGAGGGAGCTGATGTCCCCACATGTTCCACAGCTCCAGGCCTTGATCACCCAGTTACCCCAAAGTACAGCAGATTCACATCAGGACAAGACAAACAGCCCCTGCCCCGCGGCTCCCATCCTCGGGGGAAAATGAAGTTGTGATGCCTTGAGACTGAGACGTGACGTGACGTGTCCCTGGAAGGGGCTAAGCAGAGTGACAGGGTGACATCATCAGTGCGGGGGCTCAGGGGAAGGCTGCTTGGAGGAGGGCTCAGCCTGGTCAAGATCTGAAGGACAAACAGGGGCGGCATTTTCTGAATTTATTTTTTCACCCCTTTGTTGACGTGTCATTGACATAAATTGTACTATTTAAAGTGGATAATTTGGTTAAGTTTGGACGTGTGAACACATCTATCGGCACAACCGAGGGGATGGACAGACCCATCACTGCCGAGAGCTTCCTTGGAGGATCAGCATTTCAAAGAGCCAGGGGGGATGGGATAGGATTCCTGGCAGGAGGGTGGCAAATGCAGAGGCTCTGCAGCAGGAGCAGGCTTGGAAAGGAGCAGAAAGGAGGCCAGTGGGAACACGACAAAGGATGAGGTCAGGAGTGGCAGGAGCCCCCCTGGGGGCCTTTTTGGACCAGATGAGAAACTCAGCTCTTCCTCGACACCTTCTCAGCTGGTGACGAGGCGGCCATGGAACCCGGACACACGGCCATCTGAGCCCCTGGCCCTGTTCTCCCAGAGGCTCTTCTGAGAAACCAGCTCATGTGGGGTGGAGACACTCACCAGTGACTTAGTAAGTGGTTTCCCCCAGAAATGATTTACATTTTAACTGGGATCTTTGCTATCTTGACCAAGGAGTGAGTAATGGTGGAATTTCAGGCTGAGGGGCAGGAGGTGGACAGAGTCTTGATCAGTCCCATCTCTGTGTTCTCAGCCTCAGGACGTGAGTGTGCTGGTCTCTTGAATGTTCTGAACTGTAAGTCGTGGCTTGAGGACAGGGTGCCTTTGGTCTCTTCAAATACTCTGAGGCCTGTCTTAGGGAGACTCCCCACCCCCCACACCATGCCCTGATTGCCTGAGCCCCAGCCTGTGGAAGGAGGGTGATGGCGGACACACAAAGCCAATCCCTGTAGAGCACTTTCCTTTTGGACAAATGGACAGACACAGCAGCCCCTGGCCTTGACTTTCCCCCTAGAGAATAGGCCCTTCCTGCAAGGTGGTAGCTTGTCTGGATAGGAAGGACCCCATGAGGAGTGTCCTCTCCCTCCCAGAGGGTCACCCGGGCCCAGGGTCGGGGACCTCCCTGCATGGACGAGCACGTGGGGACACACCCTCCTCGCCTGGCTCCCCTTCAGCTGCGGCCACTATCGGTTGCTTCTGTTTCCTCCCTCACCGATGTCTCTGGTTCTGTGATTAATATTGGACTAAGTTTGGTTTCCTGCAAGTCTAAATGACTCACCCCCATTTGCAACGGCCCCGATGAGCAGGAAGGTTCTGGGGACATGGGGTCTCCAAATTAGGGTATCGAGGCCCATGGTGTCTGCCCTGCCACGCTGTGCTTCTGGGGCTCGTCTCTTCCCCGCTTTGGCCTCAGCTTCTCCCTTGTGTCTTGGAAAATGGAGAGAAATTTTGGAAACTGGAAAGCACAGTGGGAACTCCTCCCTGACACAGACCCCGGGAGCCCAGGAGGGTTAATAGCTGCGAGACTGGAGGTTGGGCTGTCACCGAGGAACGGGCTTGGGGGACAGGTGCCCCTTCTGGGGCTCAGAGCGGGAGAGCAGGGACATTAACTTGTTTAGTCTCAATGGACTGTCTCCCCGCCTTATGAATGAAAACACTGTGGCTCAGAGGGGTGAGTGACTTGCCAAGACCCACACAGCTGGCAAGGGGCAGGGGCAGTGGCTCTGTTAGTTCAGAACAGACCTGCATGTGGCCTGCTGGGGCCCTTGGCCCCAGAAGGGACCAGGCCTCTTATCCCCCAACTCTCCCTGGAGTCTCTAAGAAAGGAGACGTCAGCAGATCAACGTACCCCAGCCCCTCATTTTACAGATAAATGTGCTGATGCCAGAAAGGGGTGTAACTCCCCATTAGCTGCAACTCTGGCCTTGAACCAAGGCTCCAGGCTGTCTGTCCAGTCTTCCTCCATCGACAGCTGCCAACTATCGAGCCTGAGTCAAGATTGAGCCTGAACCTGGGTGCCAGAGACCAGGGATTGCATCTCCCAGAGCTACGTGGCCGACACTGGCCTGTGCTGAGCCAGGAGATGGCCACCCACCTGGCATTGGAGGGGCCGGGAAAGACCTCGGGGCCCCAAGTTTCTCACCTGTGGGCCTGATGACGTGCCTCAAACCTCTGCATGAGTCACCCTTGGTTGGAATGGTGAATGCCAGGATAAGCCCGTCCCTGGGAAGGACGACACCAGTCATGGGCATTTCTGCTGTGGGCCCACAGGAGAGGCTGGGGCCACCACGGGGCCCTGGGGACCCAGTGGGAGTGGGACAGTGGGCCTGAAGCCCTCTACATTTCTCCCTGAGAGCTTTCTCTAGTTCTGCAGGCTCACTGCCACCCTCAGAAGGCTGCCTGGGAGTGTGGCAGTCCACATGTGGCAGTGAAGGGAACCAGCCCCAGGGATCCCCCACTCCTGTGCAGTCCCTCACGCTGGGGAGAGTCAGCCAGTGTAACCAATAAGATACCAAAGAAATGACTAAGTATGGTTTCTGCGGGTAGTTCATAAAAGACAGCACTTCCATCTTGCTCTCTGGGTTGGCGTGGCTGGAGGAGGCCGCAGCCGCGTGGACAGGATGCTCAGGTCGCCTTTGTGCTTCGCCATGCGAGGGGTTCATTCTGGAAGTGGGAACTCAGCCCCAGTGAATCCTTCAGATGGTGGCCTCCTCCTCAGGACCCTGGCCTCGACCCTGACAAGTTACTCCTAAATTGCTGACCCACAGGCATGAAGAGATGTAACATTTCCCATTGTCCTAAGTGGCTTCACCTTGAGGTGCGCCGCCAATGGTAGCTGGTGCATCAGAGAACAGAAATGACTTGTCCGCAGTCACATGCTGGGAGGTTCCTACACCAGTGCACTTGCTCCAGGGAAGGCTGGGTGGAGAGGCCTGGGGACGGAAGGCAGCTGGAGCCTGAAAATCAAACAGGATTGGACCCCAATCCCAGCCTCTGCTATTCTCAAGTTGTGTGACCTCAGGCCAGCCTGTTTGCTCATCTGTGAAGTGGGGATAGCGACGCTGGCTTGAGATCTCGTTACCAGGATTAAATGTCTGGTCAAGGACCTGGTATCCCACCGGTGGATGTACGTTGCTGGGTGTCCTGCTCCTGGTCTGAAGGGGCCACTTTTCACCACCCTTGAGGGGCCAGAGCTAAGTCACCAGGACCCAGGGAGTGTCGTGGGCCTCAAGAGGGCGAGCCCTGGCAGTTTATTGGGGGCAGCCTGAAACTTGGGTCTCTCCAGAGGAGCCCGTGATGGTGGTGGTGGGGAGTCCTGCTTCATCACGGATCCCAGGAAAGGGACTCGGACAAGTAGCTGGGGCCACTGGAGTAGACAGGTCCAGGCAGCCCTCCCCGCTCCAGCTTTCAGCCTCCTACCTGCTCAGTGCTGCCTTTTTCTGCTGAGGGTATTTTGGGGGCCATTTTGGTGCTGGGCTTCCCAGCTGCTGGGGAAGTCCCTGGTTTTCCTGAACCAAGTTGGAGGCTCACACTGTGCTCAGCATCCCTTTGGTGACACAGATTCCAGGTTCTCTTTGGAGGGCTTCCTGCTGCAGCGCCCTATGCCCCCATCCTCCCAGACAAAGTGGTGCAGGCATACTACTCACTTTCCTGCCTCCCGCCAGCCTGGGGGCTTGGCTTCCACAGCTGGGTCTGGCTTTTGATCCCCTGCAGTCCCACAACAGGGCCCTGCTGCTGTGCCTCACAGGAGCCCAGGGACTTCCCCTCCCCAACTTCAAAGCACTTTCACATGCCTGAGGGTGTTCACGAACTATCTGAAACCTGCAGAAGGTGCAACTTTGGCATCCAGAGCCTGCTCTTTAGAGGCCCCCCAGCTATTTTCCCAGGTTGTTGCAATTTTGACTGTAGAGGCTGAGCTGCCTTGGGTTCTAGCTGTTCCCTGCCTGCAGGAGTGACCCCTCCCTGACCCACTGTCCTGGGCTCCTGGCCATGTGCCAGGCACCTGTAGGGGCTGGAGGGGGCTCCTCCATTTCTGGGAGAGTGCACTGTTACCTGGAGCAAGTGGATACAGAAGCCAGTCATTCTGGTCATGACACAATGAGATTAGTTCTAGAATTGAGGTACAAACACCAGAAACTACATCTCTGGCTGGGAAAGGGATGGGGGAGGGGTGGGCAGTGCTAGGAGAGTGAGGTGGTGTTGGGGTAGGTTATAAGGGTTTGGTGTTGGAGCAGGTGATGAGCGTTATAAAGAGGAGGAGGGTCTTTACACATTCCTGGGGAAGTCTAGCCTTTCTGGAGCCCGGGTAGTGGGGGTGAGGGAAGCTGAGAGGGAAGCCAGAGAAGCAGGTCTGAGCCAGACTGGGAAGGGCCTTGAGGGCTGTTGAGTTTGGGGAGCCCTGGACTGCAGCACCTGCTGCTCTGTGCCTCAGTTCTTCACCTGAATGGGCACAAGATAAGAGTTTTCACAGAGTCCCCCCAAGTAGTCCAGGAACCAGCACCTGCAAACAGCAGGCACAAAGGAAGCACTTGAAGGCAAGTATTATTATTGCCATTAAATAGATCACGCATCATTGTTCCAGAATATGACAAAATAATCTTCCCATCTGTAATTAATATACATTTTCAGGTGATGAGAGCCCCTATCCCCACCGCACCTCTGCAAGGGTTCTATGCTAAGGAGTAGCTTTCAAAGGCCCTGGCAGGGAGAGAGACAGCTTCGAACAGCATCAGGATAAAATCATTTTTAACAGGTGTGTAGTATTCCATCAAATATCTGCACCACACAGTTTACTTAAGCATTGCCTGTTGTTGTAATTCTTAGGGTTTTTCCAGAATTTATAAATATTCTTTTGGGAAATATTACTGGCTGCATAGTTTTCTTTTTCTGGTTGAACTGTTTCTTTCCTAGGATGAAATTACTCAACAAGTCTTAAATATTTTAGGGAGGAGGCTTTTGCCCTGTTGCTTTCTGAAACGGATGGTAACATTTACCAGCAGAGAATGAATGCATACTCGGTTTCACCACAACTTTAGGGTTGGAGTTTACCAGAGTTGTTTTATAAAAAAAAAAACACAAAAAAAACCTGATGATTTAAGAAGTCTAAAGAAGTGTAAAAGTTTGCGTAAGTTTGCATCTCTTCAATAGCTAGGAAGGTGGAAATTTAAAAACTTGCAGTTAATTCTGATTTATATTTCACTTTGTGTTAGCTGTTTATTTTATTTTTGCTTAAAGATTTTTTAAAATTTATTTATACAAGAACTGGGGCACAGTGAGAGGCGCGGGAGGGTGAGAGAATTCACCAGAGCAGAGAGCAGAACAGGCAGATGCACCGAAGACACTGCTGAGGGGAGCAACGGGCGAGGCAGGAGGGGTCTGCTATGCCATGTGGGTTTCTCCCTGGCTGGCAATCGAACTCATGGGGCAGAGGTCGCAGACAGCCCCACAATGTAGTGCTCAACCCGCTGTGCCATGGGGGAGGCCCCTGTGTTAGCTGTTTAAATGCCATTGTTTGGTTGCGCAGGTGTGTTTAACAAAGATTTATTTATTCGGCGATAGTTCTTTTTTTTTTTTTTTTTTTAAGATTTATTTATTTATACAAGCACTGGGTACAGTCAGAAGCACGGGAGGGTGAGAGAATTCACCAGAGCCAGAGCGGGGAACAGAACAAGCAGACTGACAAAATACACTGCTAGGGGAGCAGCGGGTGGCAGGAGAGGTCTGCGCGCCATGTGGGACCCTCCCCGGCGGCCGGGGATTGAACCAGCGCTGCAGAGGCTGCGGGCAGCTTCGCAGCCCAGCGCTCAACCGCTGCGCCACCAGGGGGAGGCCCAGTTCTTTTTTTTTTTTTTTTTTTTAATATTCATTTATTTATACAAGAGCTGGGGTACAGGCCAGATTCATAGGAGGGTGAGAGGATTCACCAGAGACAGAGCAGGGAACAGAACAGGTAGACTGATGAAATACACTGCTGAGGGGAGCAGCGGGCACGACAGGAAAGGTCTGCAGAGCCATGTGGGACCCTCACCGGCCGGCTGGGATCAAACTGGCGCTGCAGAGGCTGCGGACAGCTTCACAGCGCTGGGCTCAATAGCCTGCGCCACCAGGGGAGGCCCTCAGCGATAGTTCTTCTATAGTAGAAAGTTCTGGAAGGTGAAGCAGGCATCCTGGATGGCTCTAGCATCCTCCTGGTCTGTGGACAACATGGGGCAGGGCTGTCATTTCTATAATCACTTAGTTGTTTAACATCATCTCAGCTCAGACTCTCTACGACTGGGACTGGCACATGCAGGGGAGAGCCCCAAAGTGGGTGTCCAGTGAGGATGCACACATGGGAGCTTTGTCCATGTGAGATCCAGGTGCTCAAAGAGGGCTGGGTGGGGGGTGGTCAGTGATAGAGACTCTAGGTTGGGCCTTGGGGGGACTTCTGCTCTTGGGCTAAGGAGAGGGAGATATTTCCAGAAGTGTCAGAGGTGCCTGTCACCTTGCAGGTCAGAGTGAGGTGCAGATTTCGGAAGGTCCTTGGGACATTTTGGACTCAGGGAAAATACTGGCCATCTTTAATCCCGGCACCTAAGACTGGCTGCCTGTTGCTAAGCCCTGGTTACCTTGTCTGAAAACACACGCCCAGACCCACACACCCGCACGTAAACAAACCGTCGACCTGAGATTTACTCGGTGGATGCTCAAAGCGTGTGTTGAATGTAGAATGACTGGAGCAGAGAACCCGCAGGGTGCGGAATCACCTGCTGTGAACGAGAACCTAATTTGAATGACGCTGGTATATTTCTTTCTTTTGGTCCAGGGTGATAGACTCGTCCAGGCAGAAAACTCTCAGAGGGCAGAGAAACACCTGTGGTGAACACCCAGTATGCTATTTTTCTATCAGTTCTCCAACCACACACCCACCCCCTGCTCACCCACTCATTCATCCATCTCTCTACTAACCCATCCACCCCTCTATCTACACACGCATCTCCCCATCCACCCACCCACCCACCACTCTCCAGCCATTCAGCTACGTGCTCATCGACCCACCCACCTCTTCTTCCTCCCTCCCTCCTCCTACCCACCCACCCATTCATGCATCTACCTACTCACCCATTCATTCACACCCCCTCCCCATTCACCCATCTACCCACCCACCGTCTATCATCCACCTACTGACTCATTTTATAGCAAATATTTATGACGGGGGTGAAGGGTTTGGGTGGTTTTCCCTGCAGTCTCCTAACCCCAAGGGTCCCTTCCAAAGAACCCCCAGGGGAGAAGAGAAGTCTGGGTTGACTACAGTGTTGGGAACAAGAACCTGTTCAAGTCTTGCCCCACCTTGGGGTGGGGTGGGGTGGGATGTCTGCCACCCTCTCCGGAGTCCCCTAATCTCTGTGCTTCCACCTCCAGGGTGGAGGGCGCTGCCTTCCCCGCCCCTGGGGCAGCTGCGCAGAAGGGCGGGCCCAGGAGCCAACTCCCTGAGGCTAGGGACGACCCCTTCAAATCCGGGGCGGGCCATTCAAACAGCAAAAGGGGAGCCCAGTCATTTCTGCCCCCTACACATTTGGTTTGCGCCTCTCTTTTTGCTACTAGCAGGTGTTCCTGGAAACAGCGCGGGTCCTTTTTTGCCGGGGGCTGGTGGGGTGGAGAGGAGTCAAGGCTGAACGCTCAGATCTGCACGGGCCTCCTGCAGTGACTCGAGAGGAGTTAAGGCTGAACCCTCAGATCTGCACGGGCCTCCTGCAGTGACTCCACAGTGTGAGGCTGGGTGTCCGCGAGGCGGCCGCAGGAGGTCTGTGGGTGCCCGAGGTGCGCCGCCCGCCTTCCTGGGTGGTTGGCACCGCACGTGGGCACAGCGCGCTTCCAGAGCTGCCTGGGTGGGCGGCGCGGGCTGCCGGCCCAGCTCTCCGCCCTCGCCAGGATGCAAACCCTCCTTGCGGCGCTGGGGCTCATGTTCCTGGGGCCACTCCAAGCCTTCCCGCAGGTAAGAGGGTGACAGGAGCCTGGGGCTGGCCAATGATCCAGTGGCCCCTCCATCCCACGCTGTCCTGCCCCAGCATGGGCTGCTTGGGGCACCAGGCAGAGAGAAGGGCTTCTCTACTCATTCCTGCCTAGCACATGGGGCAGGTGAGAAGGGAGGGTGGGGGTGGGGGTGAGATATGCAAGTGTTCCTAGGTGGGGGGTGACTGAGGGCTGGTGGGGGGCGCATCCTCCTTCCTTAAGGAGTGCTGGTGTTTTTCATCCCTTTAACTGAGGCGGAGGGGCTTCCTGCTGGGAATAGACTATTTGTGGGTGGTGGTCCTGGCAGGCCAGGAGGGGCCTCCCTTGGCCATAAGAGGTTGGTTTTCACACTCCTGCTGCTTGAACTGGCCGCGGGTCTAAGTGGGAGGGAGAGTTCAGTGTGAGTGAGAAACAGAGGTGAGGGTGCTGGAGCAGCAGGATCTGCCTCCCCGACCCCTGTCCCGTTAGTGGGTTGTGTGACCTGGAGCAAGTGGCGAGGTCCAGGGTGGTGTCTCTCCCTGGAGAAAGATCAGCGTTGGGACTGCTGTCAGTTGTGGGACGCCCCAGAGCAGCATCTAGGGGCTGCTTTAGGAAAAGTGAGCACTTAGCAGCAGCTACCTCGAGGTGGGTATGGGGGAGAACCTGGGCCACACCCGGGCATGGTCTGCTCTCCAGGTGCGAGGCAGGTCTGAAGAAGGCAGAGGTACCCCCCACCAGAGGGGGAGGGGTGGCCAAATAGGATGCCAGTAGACTTAGGGGGGCAGAGGAGGCGACAGAACAGTCTGCTGGGGGGAGGGCAGGGTTGTCTAATCCCATAGAAGGGTCCACACTGTGGAGTTCAGGGTAGGGAAAGGAGAGAAGTGGGGTCAGGCTCAGGCTGGAGGAAGGACACTTAAGGAAAGCCACTAGCAGGTGCCCCTTCCGTCCTCAGTGGGACAATGTGAGACACCCCCCTCCCACAGAGAGGTAGCTGACAGTATCACACAACAGACACCCTGCTTGCAGACCACCCCCAGCTCCCCAAGTCCTCAGATGACGATCTGGTGGAGGGCAGGAGTTTGGGGACTTGAGGAAATAAAGGGAAGGGATGCGAGAGGGGCTTGGGGATTGCTAGAATGTGGAGCCCTGGTGCTTTCTTTCTGGGGAGCAAAACCCCTCTGTAAATGAAAAAAAAAAGTATTTAGTTACACAAGGAAGATCTGAATAATCCTCCGAGAAAAAAACCAAACCCCTACAGATAATGCTAAATCTTTGGACTTGTCCTCATTCTGAGTCCTTCAAACATGTGACTCAACAGCTTTTATTGCTTTGCTGTTTCCTTTTCAGATCTTTGTAAATGATTATCTATAATTATATCAGCTTTATGGAAACATCTGGGGTTTTCACTATATAATATTCTATTCCATGTTATTTTATACTATTTTATATTATATTAACACATGTGCTATGCTATACTCTACTAATACAATGTTACACTATATTTACACTATACTATATCATATTAATCCTATGCTATATTATACTATATTAATACTATGCTGTCCTATGCTAGGACAAAACTATGCTATATTCACACTATCCTATGCTATGTTAATACTATGCTGTACTGTACTGCGTTGATACTATCCTATACTATGCCATATTAATACTATCCTATCCTATATTAGTACTGTGCTATACTGTACTGTATTGATACTACGCTATACCACACTCTTAATACTATACTATCCTATATTAGTACTGTGCTATACTGTACTGTATTGATACTATACTATACCATACTCTATTAATACTATACTATCCTATATTAGTATTGTGCTATACTGTACTGTATTGATACTACACTACACCATACTCTATTAATACTATCCTATCCTATATTAGTACTGTGCTATACTGTACTGTATTGTTACTACACTACACCATACTCTATTAATACTATACTATCCTATATTAGTATTGTGCTATACTGTACTGTATTGATATTGATACTACACTATACCACACTCTATTAATACTATCCTATCCTATAGTAGTACTGTGCTATACTGTACTGTATTGATACTACACTATACCACACTCTATTAATACTATACTATGCTATATTAGTACTATGCTATACTGTACTGTATTGATACTACTATACTATACTATGCTATGCTATATTAATACTATCCTATAGCTACACTGCACTATGTGGAAGTGCACAAATGCACTTTCTTTGGTTTTCACATCATTGACAGTGTGTCTTGGACAGCTTTCCTAGTTGATACAGATCCCCCATGAATCTATTTAAAAGCTATATAGTATTTTACCAAAAGAGATTCCCGCAGTTTATTATTTATGCCCCTGACGAACAGGTGATATGGTTGTTACTGTTTCTTGTTTGCTTGCCATCACTGCATATAGCCCTGTGTGGCCGCTTTGGGGAATCATGGCTTCTTTTGCGGAGAAGCTGAGAAGAGGACACGGAGGTTGTGGGGTGAACACACGTTCATATTAAAAGATGCTGCAGAATTGCTTTCCAGGCCGCCTGGACCATCTCCACCTGCAGAGCATGAGAATAGCGACTTCCCCACATCCTAACCGACGTTTGATCTTATCAGAGTTTTTATTTTTGTCAGTGTGAGCTGGTGAAAAGGGCCATATCCCTGTTATCTTCATTTGCATTTCCCACCTCCTGGAGGGCTGAGCATCTCTGGTGCAAACTCCCAGGGCTGTTTCTTGACAGGAATCAGGGCGACTGTGGGCAGGAGGCTGCCTGCCCACTCTCTGTGCTCTCTGACCCTGCAGGCCTTCTTCCACCTCTCTTTTCCCAGAAGAGACTTGGGAAACTCATTTAAAAAAAATAAATAAATAAAATCCCAAAGGAGGACTTGAATTTTAAGTCTCTCTCTTCTTGTTATCTGATTTTACGAGAAACCATCATTGTGGCTGGTGCAATGCTTTCTGGCTGGTGTGTCATCTTCTGAGAAAACAGTCTCCCCAAGAGTGGTTGTCGTGACCCAGGATGATGCCTGAGGAGATCCTAAGGGCATGCATTCCACCCCCTTGTGGGGACCCTCGGTGGAGGTGCAGGAGGGAGGCCTGCCTCCCAGGGATGGACCCGGCCTGTGACAGGGCTCAGCTAGTCTTGCTCCGCACCCACAGCCCTAGCCCCAGCCCCAGCTCCGTTTTCTTCCCGCCAACTGCAGCCTTAGCTAGCGTGCCCCGGGATGTTCTCATGAATAGTCTTTGCTGGGCTGATAGCTGACCCCCTAGCTAGTCACCCCCCCACCCCCCATCCACACCAGTGCAGAGCTCACGGTGGAACTGCAGGTGCTGGCATGGAGGCAGGAGAGGCTTTCTGGTTTGGTTTGGGAAGGGCAGGGGGCTCTTCCTGGCTGCAGAGTTTGCCCTTATGCACCAGGATGAGGGGACCCGGTGAGGAGAGGCCCCGACTTAAGGGGTGGAATGAAGCGTGGGTGACTCTTCATCAAAGCCTCCCCTTCCTCAGAGAGGAGCTGGGCAGCAAGGGGAGAACAGTGTGGAGCTGGGGGGGGGGCATTACTCAGCTCGAGAGCAGCCGGTGCTGGAAAAGGGCTGGGGTTACTGTAAGCCTCTGCTTCGCTCCCACTCATATCTGCCTTAGGCTTGTTTCTTGAGTTGATTGTGATTCATTCTTAGGCTCAGATGCACTTTTTCAACCTCCTTCATCTCAAGCACATCATCGGAAGGAAAGTGGGGTTGAGAGATGTCTGTGTCTGGGCCTGGGGAGCCCTGAGAGTCTGGGGGGCCCTTGGCACAGATGATTAGTGTCGCCTCACGGGGGCCCGCATGGCCTCCTCGGGCACGCCCGCTGGCCTGGGAGTGGCCCATCTGGACTCATGGTTCCTGTTTCCTGGACGAAGATGCAGGGGTGCAGAGGCGCGGAGGGCTGGGGCAGAGCATGGCCAGGCTCCAGACCCCATGGGCAGAAGATCAAAAAAGGGCAGTGCTGGCAATGCCAGTTTCTCAGGGTCTCTCCTCCCACCTCCCCGGGGGCGGTTAATCTCGCTCTGTGATGGGCTAGACCTCGTTCTGGAATCTCTGCTGCCTGTGGTCAAAAACCACTGGGCATTCTGAGTGGCCTGGCTGGTGGGAGGGGACTTTTTATATGCTGTCCAGTTTCTCACTGAGGGCCTCTTTGGGGACATTCATCTGAGTATTTGTTCATTTTTTCATTCATTCATTCACCCACGAAATCTTCAAGGAGCAGCTGCCCTGGGCCAGCTGCTTTTGTTCCAGGCTGTTCCAGGTGCTCAGCCTCTGCTGTGGGGCCCTGGTGATGACCGCCCACTGTCTGCTAAGGCAGCTGAAGCCACCCTGGTGAGCTCTAACATCACAAGTTCCTCCCGGTGCCCTGAGACCCACCTCCTTGAAGTGTCTGCCCTCTGTGCTGGCTGTGGAGCTGGAGCCGTGTGAGCAATCCTCTCTTCCCCTTCCTCAGAGACGCCCCAGCTCACTGCACTGCCAAGGTCCAAGCACTCAGGGGCTTGGACACTGCCCTCACCTGGTGTGGCTTCTTCCTGATGCATTCACTCCACAGACACTATCGAGACATCCTGTGTGCCCGGGGGTTCTGCCAGGTGCAAGTGCATCCATGCCCAGCACAGCTGGTCTCTGCCCCGTGGAATTAACATCCGCCATCTGGACAGTCTGTCCTGTGCTCTTTGCAGTGCTGAGGACTATAACCAGCTAGAGTGAGAAAGCAGGGAGCCCTCTAGGTGGGGTGGAGGGGGTGACACACAGAGGAATGAACGGAGGGGGTGACACATTCAGGAATGAAAGGAGTGGGTGACACATGCAGGAATGAAAGGAGGGGGCTGCAGGGTTGTGAACAGAGAACTTGGAGCAACAGGAAGCAGGCGGTGTGGCCAGAGAGGAGTGGGTGAGGTGGGGAGTGGCAGGGAAGTGGGGGTAATGCAGGCCTTTGTGTGTGGACTGTGGGATGGGGTTTGAGCAGGGGAGTGACGTCAGTTCCCTCTGTCTGTGGGGGGGTGCATCTCCTCGAGGGTGACATACCCAGAAGTTCCTTTTGCCATGTAAGGTAACACACTGTCGAGGCCCAGGTCAGGACGACCTCTCTGGGCAGCTGTCGCTCTCCCTGCCTCATAGTTCATCTTGCTGAGTCTCAACCATGGCCTCTTTTTGGGGAGACAGCAGAGCATCATGGCTAAGGGTGTGGGCTTTTTTGTCAGCTTGCTAATGCAAGCTTTTGACACCATGTGGTGCTCTTGGCAAGTTAGGTGGCTGCTCTGTGCCTCAGTTTCCCCATTGATGGAATGTGGCACCAACAGTAGGCACCTGTAGGCTGTTGGGAGGCTCAGGGGGTTGATATGTGAAGAGTGCTGAGGACAGCTCCTGTCACCTGGTGCCAGCCCTTTGGGGTGGAGGTGCGCCCACCACTGCCTTTGAGGACGGGGAAGAGGGACACTGAGGAGTGTGACCCACATTGTGTGGAGCACTGTCCCAGGCCTGCGGGAGCACTCAGGGGCTTGGACAGTGGGTTCTGACTCAGGGATGATGCCATGGCCCTGCCATGTTGAGGCCAAACAACACGTCAGCGGGGGGCTTGGGCGGGCTTGGGGCTGCTCGTGAGATTCCACCAGCAGGTTTCGCACTCAGCCCAGGGCCTCCAGCAGGCTGACTTCTGCAGGCAGCACCCTGGGCTCCCCTCGCTTGCGCGAGTGCCCCAGGTGGTTCCCCACTGGGGAGTTTGTTGCCCATTTGGGCTCCAGCCTGGCAGCAAACCTTCCCCCCCAGACATGTGCGCTCTCTGCTACTGAGCCAGGACGGGGCCCAGCGGTCTCTCAGCCCAAGTAATTTAGGGGGCCAGGAGGTGGTCGAGAAAGCTGTCCCCAGTCCTTTCCAGGCAAGTGGGGAGAGCCAGTGGAGGAGCCCAAGGCACCTCTGCGGGGGACACGTGAGTGCCTCCCGCGCCCTCTGCCCCTGTAACTGGTGGCTGAAGCCAAAGACTGTTACAGGTGGCGCCCCCTAGAGGGGGTTGCTGGCGAGGATGGATCGCTCCAGGGACAATGCGCACAAAGTATTGCATTTGGGGTGGAGACTCTGCTAAGAAATATAAGGGATGGCAGAAACAGGCCCCAGAATTCGGGGTTCGGGATTCAGTGTTCGAGCTTAGCGTTTGGGATTGAGCATTCGAGCTTGAGTGTTCTGGATTCAGCCTTCAGGATTTCAGCGTTTTCTGATCTTCAATGATTCTGGGGTCCTCGATTTCTGCCCCCACCCTGCTGATCTTCCAGAGGCTGTTGGGGGCCTCTGGGGGCCGTGGAGAGGCTTCCAGCGGCCAGCTTCAGAGAGGAGAACTTTGGACTCTTTGCAAGGAGCCGAGTGACTGAAACTGTTCCCGGTTTTGCTGCTGTTACAGCTGGCAGGGAGGCCGAGGACCCAGCTGCTGTTACAGCTGGCAGGGAGGGCGCCTCACTGAGCTGTGAGTGTGGCCGTTTGTCGGGCTGTTCAGCTGCTGTAGATGCTGCCTTGAGTGTCGATTGTCTGGTGCTGCCCTGGGGCATCTCGGCAGCTCGGATGAGCCTCTCCTGTGGTGTCTTCTGCTGTCTTCGAGAGCTGGAGTCCAGCCTACAGTCTGGCTGCCACCTGCTCCAGGTCCACAGTGGCGGGACGACATCATCTTGGTGACATGGCCTGTTGTTCGGGATAGGACCTCTGCGTCCTCAGTGGCGGGAGGATGCCATCTTGGGAGTGTTTTGTGTTTGAGACTTTAAAAACACTGGACACTACTTCAGGTGAGGTGGGCGGCCATTTTTTGGCCTCAGTAACTGTTTTCCCTGGCTTGCTGGATTAATCCCATTATTGTTGGTCTCTGAGCCCGTGTGGTCTTGCAGTTGCGTGCGGGTGGGGAACTCAGACTGTGAGCCGATAGACTGTTTGGGCAGTGTCCTTGGCCAGTTTTAGTGCCCCTTGCTGCCTTGTATCACCTGTCCTTATTCTGTGCCCCTGCAGTCGCCCCTCCTCGCTGATGCATCTGGGGCTCTTGTTTCAGGATTGGGGGGATTTGACCCCATCTGAGCTACAGCTGAGGGTGCGGCTTGGACTCTTCCTGCTCCCCAGAACTCTCAGGGAGCTTGTCATCTGGACAACTGGCTCAGGTCAACCTGGGCTTCTCGAGGGCAGGAGGGATGTCATGCGAGTGAGGGATAAGCAATTGCAGACTTTGAACTTGAGGCCAGGCCTCCTCGATAACATTGACTTCCTTGCCTCCACCCACTCCCTCCCCTCTCATCTTAGTTGCTCCAGAATCATCAGTGGCTCCCTATTACCCAAGGCAGCATTTCCCAATCTGCTACTTCCAGGGAGTAGTAGTTGCACGAGAAGAGGATTCCAAGGCCAACGAAGTTTGAGAAACATTTTGCCTCCCTGCCTCCTCTGCCCCCACCTTTCCTTGGAGAATCAGAATTGCAAGTAATCACCTCGAAGGGTCTGAGAGTCCTAAGATTTAAAAGGAAAGTCTCTCCAGCACATGCCAGTGATCCAGCTTGTGTTTTGCTTGTCACCTAGTTACAACCTGTGATAAGACGCTGTCCGAAAGGACAGTTAAATGCAGGCTGCCTGGCCCTGAGTCCTGGGCCTCAGCCTCCCTCTGCCCCCCGCCCCTCATCCTGCCAGCCCGTGGAAGCTCTGGCTGCCCAGCAACTCTACTCTTCCCTGTCCTGTGTCTTTGCCTCTGCTGTGCCTTCTGCCTGGCATGTCCTTCCCCATTAACTCCTGTCACTCTCACCTGCCCTTCAGAATAAAGTGTTGACTCTGCCCCTCCTCCAGGAAGCCCTCAGGAACCCCCAACTTAGCTCTTCCCGGCTTAACTCTCGATACCTATGTAATTCTGTTTTGCATCCACGATTTTGTGTTTCCCTGATCTCGTCTACCAGGTTCTCCTTCCTTCCTTCATCCCGTAGATGGCTGCCTATCAGCTTCCGTGTGCCTGTTCTGGATGCTTCTTTACAAAACATGACCGTCAAGGATTGGCCTTCGTTGGTTTGTGTGGGGCTTTCAGTGAAGGTGTGTTGAAGGGAACTCAGGTTATTTTTTGTCCCTGTTTCAGTTTCCTGTTGTGGTTGTCATCAAAACACAAATTACCCTCTCCCCACTTAGTCCAAAGTGGTTGTCCCTGGGCTAGGGGTCCCTGGGCCAGGATCATGGCAGCGTGGGCAGGGCTGTGTTCCTCCCTGAGGCAGAATCTGCTCCTTGACTTTTCCAGCTTCTAGAAGCTTCCTGCCTTCCTTGGCTTGTGGCCCTTCCCTCCATCTTCTGCAGAGCGTCTCTCTGACCCTGCGTCTGTCGTCCTCACATGTCTCTCTGACTCTCTGATTCTTCTATCTCTCTGGCACTTTTAAGGACATTGCTTTGACATTCGGCCTGCCCAGGTAATCCAGTATCATCTCCCTTTTTTTTTTTTTTTTTTTTAAGATTTATTTATTTATATATAGAAGAACAGGGGTACAGGCAGGAGGGTGAGAGGATTCACCAGAGACAGAGCGGGGAACAGAACAGGCAGACTGACTGAAATACACTGCTGCGGGGAGCAGTGGATGAGTCAGGAGAGGTCTGCTGCGCCATGTGGGTATCTCCCTGGCAGGCCGAGATCAAACCCGCGCTGCAGAGATTGTGGACAGCTTCATAGCGCAGCACTCAACCACCTGTGCCACCAGGGAGGCCCTCATCTCCCATCTTAAGGTCACTGATTAGCAGCCTTCATTCCCTTGTCACCTAAGGTGACATGTTCAGCAGTGCTGGGGATTAGCACACAGACATCTTTGGAGAGAGGGTCCTGCTGACCACAGACCCCTACCCTCTGCCCCCAGGGAGATACTCAGGGAGGATGGTTATATTCCTGCAAACCTCACCTCAGAGAGGGTGCTCACCTGCCTCTGGGCTTCCCTTCTGCTAGGGGTTCTAGGCTCTATCTCCTGTCACTCTTTCAGTGGCTGCATTTTGGGGGGTTTATCTCCAACCTTGAGGCTGGGCTGGATGGAGCATCCCAGAGACCAGAGGTGGGATCTGAGGGGAAGCTGGACCAGGCTCTGCCAGGTGTGGCGGTCCTGTGGGATGCAGCCTGAGGCCAGGGACACACTGTGTGGGGCAGTGTGTTTAAGGTTGGGGAGGGCATGACTTCAACTTCAGGGTCTCTGGGTCTGGAGCTCAGGGGGCGTGGAGAGAGGAGATCAGGGTCCCCAGGACAAGATGATGGAGACTTGCATGATGGAAGAGTGGCCTAGAGGTGACTTCTAGCAGGCAGGAGACTATGGAGCGGAGGCCTCTTAAAATGTCCACATCTGAATCCCCGAAACCTATGTACCTGCCACTTAAATGGCGAAGGGGACTCGGTGGATGAGCTTGAGAAGGGAGTTTATCCTGGATTATCCAGGTGGGCACAGTGTCCTCACATGAATCCTTTAAGAGTGGACAACCTTCTCTGACCATGTCAGAAAGAGAAGAGGGGGATGTTTCAGGAGGAGAACTCAGCCCTCCGTTTTGGGTTTTGCAGATGGAGGGAGGAGGCCATGAGCCGAGGAGAGCAGCTCTCTTTAGTTGAGCAAATGGTCCTCAGTGAACTAAGAGATGAAACCTCAGACTTAACATGAGGAAACAGACTCTCCCCTAGAGCTTCAACAATGATCAGCCCTGCCCACCCCTTGATTTAGCCTGCTGAGACCTGACGGTGGGGGTGGTCAGGGAGGGCTTCTCTGTGGAGGTGGCATGCACAAGTCAGGCCCAAAGGATGAGTTGGGGTGCACTGGATGAGGGCAGTGGGGTGGGCAGGCAAGTGGAATGAATGAAGCCCTGGTGGGAGAGTATGGGGTACACATGGGGAGGGGGAGAGGGTGCCAGAAGATGCCCGGACCAGATGGGCAGGCTAGCTTAGGGGCAGGGTCTCTGGCCACTGCAGGACTTGGGGCTTTATTCTTTGTTGGCTTGAAACCATTTGAGCGTCTTCAACAGGGTGGGAGGAAGCAGACCCCTCTGGTGTCCACACTGTCGGCGGGCTGTGGGGGATGGAATGGGTGGGAGAAGCCGTGGGATGCCTCTGCCAGGGGCGGCTGGCAGGGAGGTGAGGCAGAGCAAGTGGGTTTGAGAGTAGCCCTGGCGGTTAACCAGGCAGGACAGGGGCTGCAAAGCCTGGTGAGAAAGCGCCAGTGGGAATTGGCTCTGGCCGGATCCCAGCCCTCACATTGCCTGGCACTTTAGGCAAGTTTTTTAGCCTCTCTGTGCCTCAGTTTCCCCATCTGTTAAATGACCAGAGAGTAGGTCTAGGCTGGGCACTGGGATTCCGCATTTCGAGCAAGTAAGTTGCCAGGTGGTGCTTGGCTGGTGGTCCAGACACCCCACCTTGAGCAATGGAGTACGAGCCCCCAGGGTGGGATGGGGCTCACTCCCCCAATCCGCCCTGCTCTAGCCCCTTTAATCTGACTCCTCACCCTCTACCTTCTCCCTCCTCCAGCTCTAGACTCTCGGCTCCTACAGGTGTAGCCCGGCTCTCGGGTCTTACTCTTTATTCAGCTGAGACCAGGTGGGGTTTTTTCTGTTTATTTTTTGAAAGTGAAATTTACCAGGTGGTGTAGGGAAAACCAGAGGCAGGTCTAGACACAGCGGGTTTCAGGCTACTCTCTTTATCTTGATGCCACTGGGGGTTGGCTACAGGCCTCTGTGTGCAGAGCTTGTCATCCTGTGGACACCTTGCACCGCCTCGAGCCTGCTGGGGAACCCCATCCAAAAGCCCCCCGCTAGTCCTCGGGCTTCCCCCTCCCACTCTCCCCTTTCTGAGCACCCCCTCCCCTCCTAGTATAGCCCAACTGACTGTCCCCCTTCCCCAGGGACAGCGGGAGCTGATGGGCTGTCTAGGTCGGGGCCCACCGTCAAGGGGGTTGTTTGGGCATTGGACATTCAGGGGATCAGACTTCTGGGGGTGCTGGAGATGCTGAGGCTGTCGCCACCGTTTCTGCTGGGAGCTGGGATGGGTGAAGGGCCATGTGAGTGGGCAGCGGGGGAGGATGGGGTCCATGGGAGAGAGGTGGGGAGCTATGAATGGGGCCAGGGTGGTGGCTATGCCTGGGTGTGAGCCTGGGCCAGCTTCTGGAACCACAGACAGTGCCGCAGAGGTGAAGCTCAGGGCCCCGGTGCCACCATACTCTAGGTTGTGGGCTGGGAACACACTGGGTGGGGGGCTTGTCACCCACTGTAGCCACAGCCCCTGGAGGGCAGTTCCGAGTCAGTTCTCCGGCACACAGCAGTGCTGGGTGTGTGGTCAAGACTTGGTGGACCTGGGCTCTGTTCTCGATTCCCATGAAGTGGGACCTGGGTAATGAGGTCTCACCGGGCAGGGGGAGGTTCCATAATCCCTGTTGTTGCTTCTACAGCATGTGTGTATACACTGACCCCATTTCATGGGCACTTGTGAAACAATGACATCATAGGCAAAAAAAAAGTCCCCAGTGCATCTGCCAGAGTGCTCTGGGGACACCCTGGGGTAGACTCTAGGGGGTGCTGGCTGAGCTGTGGCTCAGCCTGGACTCGCCCTGGATCTCCCGGAAGAGCTGGAGGAATCTGAGACCCAGCCCCTCCATGGGGTCACAAACCTACCAGGGAATGGAGGAGACCCTAGCCTTGCTTCCCCAGGCTCTGAAGGACCACTGTGGGCATCCTGGCTGAGCTCACACCCTGCCTTGACTGCTCGAGCACAGCGCCCCCTCATGGTGAATCATGGGCTTACACAGATTTATTGTTGGAAAGGGTTGCCTTGACCTTCTCTGGAAGAGAAGTTCCAGAAGTTCCTGGCTCTTGGTGTTCTTGAGTATTTGTTATTTACCTGGTTTGTACAATTGCGTTCGCTCTCTTGTCTCCCTCTCTCTCATTATTGTTTTCTTTTTTTATTATTGTTTTCTTTTACTGAGCCATTTGCAAGTTACTAGCAACATTTTGATCCTTCACCCCTGAGTGTTTCAGCAAGTTTCTATAACAAGGACATCTCTTACATAAATAAGTGATCATAGTCAGGCAGTAAAATTCAATGTTCCACAATAAAGTGTAAAGTCCATATTCAGATTTCACCAGTTCCTGCAATATTTTCCTTTACAGCCATCCCCTGCTCCCCGCCCTGATTTAGGATCCAATCCTGAATTGACGTTGCATTTAGTCATCATACCGCTTTATTCTCTTTTATTCTGGAACGTTCTGCAGTTCTTTTGTGCACTGACGTTTTTACAGAGTTCTGGCCAGTTTCGTAGAAGGGTTTATCTATGTTTCCTCCTGATTCTATTCTGATTATGAGCTTTTGGTAGGAAGTCAGCAGATGTGAAGTGGTGTCTTTCTCGGCACATCAGTCTCTTTGAAGTTTAAAGATGGGCAGCTTGTGGCTCAGAGAGGGGGAGATGGTGAAGTTCAAATCTTCTGTTTGCACTTTGTTACTGTGTGACCTCGAGTGGGTGACTATTCCTCTCTGAGCTGTAGTTTCCTCATCTGTAACAACAGGGCTAGTGATGGCATGATGGAGGAAGTAATTACTTGGGGGGGGGGATGATACACAATACTGTGGGTCCCCTATTCTGCACATCATGTCCTGCATTGATGCAGATGGGGTGGCAGGAAGTGATGGGTAAGCAGTGATGGGCTCTGGGGTCATGGCCCCCTCTGAGTCTGTCACTGTCAAGAGATGAGCAAGCAAGTTAGGAGGGGTGATGAAGGCCCAGGACCCAGAATGATCTCTGAATTCACAGGCCCAGCAGGGCTGAACCCTCCCACCCCCAGCCCACCCACCCGCAGGCTTCTGAGCTCCTGCAGGTCAGGAAGAAACTTGGGTTGTCCTGGCAGAAGAGGCTCCCAGGAAGCCCCCTGCTGATTCTCCAAACATGGAGGAGGCCGGGACTCTGGATTGAATTACCGGTGTTAGCTGTCAGATTATAGTTATTAATTCCAATTTATATGGTAAAAAGAAAAATAAGAAAAAAAATTTATATGGTGACATTTCAGAAGTGCCAAAAAGGTAATCAGCACCCCCATGGATCTACCTTCCAGCCACACTGGCCTCCTTGCTGCTTTCTGAACATAGTACAAGTATTTGTTTACTCATTTATACTGTTCCTCTGAATGGAGAGAAGAGTTAGGAAGCCCCTTGGGCCAGCCAGGCCTTTCTTCTGGGGTAATGGCTTCTGCTTTCCTCCCCAGTCAAGAAATGCCCTATCCCTTCTTCCCACCAGTAGCCTCCTCCTGGCTGCCAGGTTCCCTCTGGGTTGCAGAAGGTAGAGAGGTAAACACAGGCCCAGATTCCTTCTCTATTCTCTTCCCTGTGGCCGCTTGTTAAGGGTCTGTCCAGAAGCCTGCTTCAATGCTAATCTTTCTTTCTATCAGGAAGGGCAAAATTCCTTCCCCAAGATCTCAGCAGACTTTCCTGTATTGAATACCCTCTAATACAAGGGTTAAACTTTCAGAGGGCCCTGGAAATATGTAGGGGAGCTTGTTAAAAATGTGTATTCCCTAAAAATGTGAGTCTTGACCCCCTATTTCATACCATATACTAAAATAAAATTTCAATATGAAAAGTTAAACAATATCATCTAGAAGATAATGTGTGAGATGATTATGTGGGTAGTATTTCTTAGATAGGACATTAACTATAAGGACTTGATGAATAATGCTTCATTAAAACTGGGAACTTCTGTTCTTCAAACAAGTCCATTAAGAAAGTGAAAAGGCAAGCCATAAAATGGGAGAAGATATTTTCAGAATATATATTCAGCACAGGGTTTGTATCTAGAATATATAAAAACTCCTATACATTAATTAGAAAAGCCAGACAATCCAATTTTTTTTAAAAAATGAGCAAAAGACCTGAAACAGACACCTTCCGGAATATCCAAATGGCTAATAAACATGTGAAAAGGTAACTGACATCATTACTCATATGAGAAATGCAAATAAACGATGGAATGAAATGCCACTATATGTTCACCAAATTGGCTAAATCGGCAAAACTGACAATATCAAGTGTTGACAAGGATATGGCACAATTGGAACTCTCATACACTGTAGTGAAGTGTTAATTGGTACAATTACTTTAGAAAACTGCATGGAGACTCTATCAAAGCTCCTACATATACATCCAATGGAAATATATACACCTCTGCTCCAAAGTAGATGTACAGGAAGGTTCCTGGCAGCATTGTTCATAATGATCAAAAAGTGGAAACAACTCAAAGGTCCATCAAGAATAGACTGGGCACATATTCATGTGTAAATACACTGCCAAGTAATGAACTTGAAAGACTGCTGTTTGCAAAAATGCAGATGATTACCACATTATAATGTTGAATTAAAGAAGCCAATCGCAAGAGGACCGAGTATATGATTCAATCTACTCATTGTTCAAAAGCAAACAGATGAAGCTCTGGTATAGAAGTCAGGTTAGTGGGTGCCTTTCAAGGGAGTAGTGTAGGGTAAGGGCATGTAGGAGGGTGCGGTAGTGCTGGCCATGTTCTGTTTCATGATCTGGGTGCTGTGTGTTCGTGCTGTTAAAATGCTATATGGCTGTGTTAGTGAAAAAACAAGACTACAGAAATCTGGACTACTGGGCTGGTGCTACAGACCAAGCAGGAGGCAAATGAATTCATCCAATAGACTCAAGGGAGAAGGATAGGCCTGGGGCCACTGGACACATTAGTCCAAAGAAGACTATGTGAGCCTGAGAGAAGAAGAGAGTCAGAAAGACCCCAGAGATTTGGCCTAAGTTGTGGGAAGCTGGAGGGAGTTGTGAGATCAGGAGAGTCCATTCTGATTTCTCTTCTATAGCATGAGACTCGGTTTCCCACCTGGACTTGACACCGAATGGAGTCTGGGCCTCTGGGAATCTGGGGGCAGAAGGGAAGTGGGTGTCTGGGACCCATCTGGCCTTACTGGTTTGTCTTACCCTACAGGGTCGAAGCCCCACACACCCCTGTGCTGGAGACCCCGACTTCTACTATGATAAGGCTGCTGGGAAGTGCTGTTACCTCTGTTCTAAGGGTAAGTCAGGGCATGGGGGTACCCCAAGTTACAGCACTCTGCTGGAATTGGGGGATGGGAAAGTTGGGAGCCAACATTATCATTGTTGTAAATTGACTATTGGTTTCTGAAGGCTTTTGATTTGTAGCTGACCCTATTGAACCCCTACTCTACCTGCTGCTCTGAGACATTCACACATGTTATATCCTCTCACCAGATCCTCTCAATGAGCCTTCATTGTTCTCATAACAGATGAGGCTGCTGGGGCTCTTTGAGGCTAAGTAACCTGCCCAGGTCTTTGGGAAATGGCAGAGCTGGCTGGGGCTGGAGCCTAGGGTCCCACGTCTCCGAAGCCTGGGTTATCCACACCCTCGGGTCTCCCCTCATTTCTGGGCCCAGAAGTCCTTGATAGTCCTCATCTTCTGCCGCCTAGCGGATGGGTGCTAGGACTTTCAATTCTGCTGGAATCACTCTCCCAGCTCAGTGCTCCCTCCCTGGCATGCTTGCCACCCACTGTCCACTGATTGACTCTGGGCACAGTAACAGGAAATCCTTGCAGAACAGGGATGAACCTCATTGCCCCTGCAGAGGACTCAGGCAGAGGAGGTGAGGGACTAGAACAGGGTGGTGAGGCAACATCATCCTGCCGTTGTCACTGAACACCCCAAGGCGCAGCCGGTGGTGTGATCTGGGGGCAGGGCAGGGTGGTGGACATGGGTGAGGCTGAGCAGTGGTCTCTGACTTGCCAGTGGAGGTGTGAGGACCGCCCATTGAATGTGGGCAGGGCCTTCCGGTTGGTGAAGGGTGAGCTCTGGGCATTGCTGTCTGGAGCGTGAGACCCGGATGCACAAAGTCACCAAAGATTTGTGGCTGCAACTGGAAGCCCCAGAGGGCACCCACGGCCCAAATGAAACATTTTGCGAAAGAACTTGATATTTTCTATTCCCAAAAGAGTCATCATAAAGGGAAAAAGTAGAACTTTATTGGACTTGTTCACCTTATTTTATGGTTTTGTGCTAGTTTTGAAGTAGATGTCAAGTGGGTTCTCAGGCTTCTCAGTGCTGGGAACTTCAATGCCCAACTGGAGGGGAGTTCAATGCCCAACACCGTGCATCACCCCTCCCCGCTCCTCTCCTCTTCAACCTCCCCTCTCATCCCCCTTCTCATGCTTTCTTCTAGCTGTCCCCTTCCATCTACCCACCCGTCTGGGTCCGCTCAGGCCCCATAACCAAATACCACAGCTTGGGGGGCTAAAGCAACAGACTTTTATTTTCTGACAGTTCTTGGGGTCAAAAGTCCAAGATCAAAGTGACAGCAGGATTTGGTTTCTGGCGACCCCTCTCTTCTTGGCTTGCAGATGACCACCTTTCATGGGAGGCTGGGTGGGGGGAGAGAGAGGGAGACAGGAGAGATCACGTCTTCTTTTTTTTTTTTAAAGATGTATTTATTTATGCATACAAGAACTAGGGTGCAGGCCAGAGGTGCAGGGGGTGAGAGGATTTCCCAGAGACAGTGTGGGGAACAGAACAGGCGGATCTACTGAAATACACTGCTGAGGGGAGCAGCGGGTGAGACTGGAGAGGTCTGCTGTGCCATGTGGGTAGCTCCCTGGCTGAGGATAGCTTCATAGTGCTGACTTAACCCCTGTGCCACCAGGGAGGCCCCTCGCTCCCTCTTATCAGGCCACCAATACTCTGGAATCGGGACTCCATCCTTATGGCCTCATTAACCTTCATTACCTCCTAAAAGCCAACCTCCAAATGAAGCCCTATGGTGGGGGCAGCTTCAACATATGAATTTGGGGTGACACAATTCAGTTCATAGCACCTTCCCCCTCCCATCCGCCTTTTCACCCATACTTTCGTCCCTGTCCAATAACTGCTTCCCAGTCTTTCTCACAGCAAGGCCACTCTGTACCTTCCCAGCTTCCCCCCGACCCTGCTCCAGGAGCTCTTGCTTAGTATCCTCTGGCCAGGTCTCTAGCCTTTGTGCCGGCCTTTCAGCTCCCGGGATGCCCCCCAACCTGCAATCCAGGCACCCCCTCCTGCACGAAGCCTCCCTTGGCAGCCACAGGGTGGCTGCTCGCACCCTGCTCTCCCCAGGCAGCTGCCTCCGGTCTGGAGTGCTGGGCCCACAGTGCTTGGTGACTTTCCGTGGGACCCACAGTCCCAGCCGCAGGGGGAAAGGCAGACACGTCCCTCAGCGTCCTCTGTCCCTTTGACCTGTTCTGACTGGGGGAGGCGGGGGTGGGGGTGGAGAGCCCCAGGATCCCCTCGAATGGACTCTGTGCCTCGCAAAGAGGGGGCTCCCTTCCCCTTGTGTCACCCATCCAATGCCTAGTGGCTGGGGGGTGGCCGAACACCTCGTGTTGGTATGGTGGATGGGGCCTTTTGCTGGAGTTTTATTGACCTTGTGCTTCCGGGCAAGCAAGAGAGCAAAACTGAAAAACCCACAAAAACCCCTTCCTCTTCTCTCGGGGAAATTTGTGACATTTTGCCCGCCCTCTGCAATCAGCGCTGGGCTGTGTGGTGGGGTTTGCACCGGGGAGGGTGGGCGGAGGAAGGAAACCGGGAGACCTTTGAGAAATTATATATCCTTGAATCCCTCTGCTCACGCAGGCCTGTGCCGCCCTTCCTAGCCTCCTCGACAGCTGATCCCCGGCACTGGGCTCACACACCCTCGGGGTCGGGGCGCCCACTCGCTGCAGCGGGTGACACTGATTGACTGTGCTCTGTACCAGCCACTGTGGAGAGCTCTTGACCTACTTACATAACCCCGATAGGAAGCGCAGAGAGGAAACCTGCACGTGGCAGAGTTCAGGGATTTGCCCACCGTCACGTGCCGCTAAGTGGCTAAGCGGCTTCATAGTCTAACTCAGAACCCCGAGCTCCGCCCCAAGGCCCTGTATTTGAGGAGGCAGCAGAACATACACCTTTCTATTTGCACCCTGGATCTCCCTCCTTTTTTGCATACGAAGGGTCTCCTGCAGATGTTTGAGGCTGGTCCATGGGGGAGGGGTGGGTGTGAGCCGCGCCCAGTGTTGGGTGGACAGCGTGGCTGCTGTGGGTCCAGGCAGGTATATATCACCTTGTTCCAGGAGCTGGGGGCTCCTCCCAGGACTGTGCGTGGGAGGAGCAGGGAGGAGGCCTCCCTGGCTCTCCCTGCCCCTGGCCCGTTGTTCCCCTCCTGCCTGCAGTTCTCCCTCAGGGCACCTAACATGCGTCTCGCAGCTATAATTCCAAAGCACAAGAAGAGCACATCTGATGACCAAGCTAAATCCAGATGTCCGCCTCTGTTCTGGTCACCTAAGGCTAGTGCTGCCCTAGACTACTGTTGGGGAGCGGGTGGGGGTAAGTGAAGGGCAGACGGAAGCTCTCCAAGAAGCGTGGCCACCTCTCCAAATACATCTGCTGCAGCAGGCTGTTAGCAACTGGCTGGTGCTGCTGGGAGTTAAGGGAACATGTTCCTGGGGACCTGAGCTCTTCTTCATCCACGCGGTCTTTATAACTTGCCCGAGGTCACACAATGGTAGTCCTGGAACCCCAGTTCTTTTTTCAGACCTGTGACTCTTCTGCCAGCTGCCTTTCAGTAAGGTCTGCCCCGTGGACTCCCCTGCCACCATCTAGAACATGGGCGTTGAATGGATATTTGGGGGAAGGAAGGATAGAGCTGGGAAGGGCCTCAGGGATGAGAGGTGGAGGATGGTGAGGACGTGGCCTGGATGTCTCTGGTTCTTTCCTAGGATCGGACTCACAGAAACAGTGCCCGCGGGGGCCTTCCGACTGCAGAAAACAGTGTGACCCCGACCACTACGTCAATAGGGAGGGCCGCTGCACAGCCTGTGTGACCTGTAGAGGAGGTAAGGCCTGTCCTCCTGCCTGGGGAGCACGGGGTGCCTCCCCTGAAGAGGCAGAGAATCTGGAGGTGGGGCGTGGGAAGATTTGGTGCCTGTACTCTGAATTGGGTCCCCTGGTACCTCAGTTTATCCCTCCAGATTTGTGAATTGCTAACAGCCAGGATCTTTTGCAGCCATACTTTCAGGAGAAACTTAGTTGATGTTTTCCCTCAAGAGAGGGGCTCACGTTTATTGAGCTTGATTTTTGCAAAAGCCTGAGGAGATGATTTTCCTTTTTTTTTTTTTTTTAAGATTTATGTATTTATGCATACAAGAGCTGGGGTACAGGCCAGAGGTGTAGGGGGTGAGAGGATTCACCAGAGACAGCGTGGGGAGCAGAACAAGCAGATTGACCAAAGTACACTGTTGAGGGGAGCAGCGGGTGAGACAGGAGAGGTCTGCTGCGCTATGTAGGTTGCTCCCTGGCTGGCTGGGGATAGAACTTGTGCTGCAGAGGCTGTGGACAGCTTCATAGGTTGCGTCTTAACCCCTTGCATCACTGGGGAGGCCCAAGGAGATGATTTTCTTATCCTGGCTTTCTGGTGATGAAACTGAGGCATGGTGAGGCAGAGGGCCTGCCAAAGTTACAAAACTCTGGTGAATGGCAGAACCAGAGTTGGAGCAATGTTATCTATCAAGGGCTGTCTCTTTCCCTAAGGCCACCATAGGCCCAGAGAAGCCCTTTCAGTAAGCCTTTGAGCTGCTCTTGGCTTCTGATTAGTGAATGTGGCTTGCGTGCTGGCTGGTGTTGGCTTAGTTTTTGTGTAGGTTTGTGTGTGTTGGGGGAGGGAGGTGTGAGGTAGAGAAATTGGTTGAGATTTCTTGTGGCCTAATAAACATCTAGCTTTTAGCATGTTTACTGCATTTGGGGGGGAAATGTGTATTGCATTTGTTGCATCCAAAATTCTAAAGCCTGTTACATTGAACTGGTTAATTGTGTGTCAAAATAATATGCATCCTTATTTATTTTTGTCACATTCTTTTTTACTTAAGATTTACTTTTATTTATTTTTGCATACAAGAACTGGGGTGTAGGCCAGAGGTGTGTGTGTGTGTGGGGGGGAGAGGATTCACCAGAAACAGAGCGGGGAGCAGAACAGGCAGATCTACTGAAATCCACTGCTGAGGGGAGCAGTGGGGAGACAGGAGAGGTCTGCTGTGCCATGGGGGTCAGCTGCCTGGCTGGGGATCGAAGTCATGCTGCAGTGGCTGACGATAGCATTGTGTCTTTAACCCCTGCGCCACCAGGGAGACCCCTTTAGTTTTATTTTTTATACTTATTCTTTGTGCACCTTGAATACATTTACCACAGCTTCTCTATTTTGAATTTATCATTTGGATTCACTGCTTGATTGGTTAGATTTCACTGATGTGAATTTTCCAAGAAAGATTCATCTTTGCATATTCCTTGACTGCTTTCCTGTTTGAGAGTATCTGTTGTCTATACTTGAATGACAACTTGGTTAGGTATAATATCATTCCTTCAACACCTGTTTGCTAGAATTTTGTAGAATTCAGTGCACTGGTGTCTTGTGATTAATATACTGTGGAGGGGTCTGCAGTCAATCTTCCTTTCCCCTCCTTGTAGATGACTGTGAGAAAGGATTCTTTTTATCTTGAAAGATCAAAACTTTAGCCAGAATATGCCTTGATATTAATTGTTTGGAAACAGTTCTTCCTGGTATCCGGCATGTTTTATTTGTCTTTTCAGGGATATTTCAGGGAAATCACCATGGATTTTTATCTCCATCTCTATTTCCACATGCTCCCCTCCGCTCTATCTCTACCTACCACTACATCTCAGTATTAACTTTTGGAACTCCAGTTATACTTATGTTTGATTGTCTTTGCCTCTCTGCCTTGTCTATCATCTTCTTTAATTGCATAATAATTTTGTCTTTTTACTTTGCATTCACTGATATGGTCTCATTATTTTCTTTTTTCTTTAAGATTTATTTATTTATTTATTTATTTGTTTGTTTATTTATTCATTCATTCATTCATTCAATCACTGGGTACAGTCAGAAGCATGGGAGGGTGAGAGAATTCACCAGAGCCAGAGCAGGGAGCAGAACAGACAGACTGACTAAGTACACTGCTGAGGGGAGCAGTGGGTGCGGCAGGAGAGGTCTGTGCGCCATGTGGGACCCTCACCGGTGGCCGGGGATCGAACCGGTGTTTCAGAGGCTGGGGGCAGCTTTGCAGCCCAGCGCTCAACCGCTGCACCACCAGAGAGGCCCTGGTCTCATTCTTTTCTTCATGCCATTAATTTAATTTTCTGTCTAGTCACTTTTGTACCCCCAGCACCCCTGGATACTGGTAGTTTCTTTATTGGAGTTCTAATGATGGTGCTGCTGCAGTTTTCTGCAGTTGGTTCTGCAATTTTCCTTCTCTCATCCTTTAAGAAGTCATCTTGGGGCCTCCCTGGTGGCACAGCGATTGAGCACTGGGCTGTGAAGCTGCCCGCAGCCTCTGCAGCGCCGGTTTGATCCTCAGCCACAGGTGAGGGTCCCACATGGCGTGCAGACCTCTTCTGCTGCCCGCTGCTCCCTCCAGCAGTGTATTTTGCTGGTCTGCCTGCTCTGTTCCCTGCTCTGGCTCTGGTGAATTCTCTCACCCTCCCATGCTTCTGACTGTACCCAGTGATTGTATAAATAAAAATATTAAATAATAATAATAATAAATAAATAAATAAGTCATCTTTTCTCTGAGTTCTTCAAATTGATGTTCTTATTAAGTCCCTTCATAGTGTGAAGCACTTCTGAAGTTGCTTGTATTTGTTTCAGACTAGGTTTATTTTTTATTTTTTTTAAAGATTTATTTATTTATGCATACAAGAGCTGGGGTACAGGCCAGAGGTGCAGGAGTGAGAGGATTCACCAGAAACAGAGTGGGGAGCAGAACAGGCAGATCTACTGAAATACACTGCTGAGGGGAGCAGCGGGGAGACAGGAGAGGTCTGCTGCGCCATGGGGGTCAGCTCCCTGGTGGGCCGGGGATCAAACTGGTGCTGCAGAGGCTGTGGATAACTTCATAGTGCTGCATCTTAACCCTTTGCACCGCCAGGGAGGCCCTGTTTCAGACTAGGTTTATTGTCTTTGCAAATGTATTCTTATCAATGTTGATCTTTCTGTTTCTTTTTCTTCTCCTACTTCCTTCCTCCCTTCTTTCTTTTCTCTACAGTGTGTTTGCAGAATTACTGTGGCCTATCTTTACTTCTTGCTCAAGCTTAGCAAGGGAAGCAGCTCTGTCCCTGACTTCTTTTTGCCCTGATACAATATGGGTGACTTTTCCTATACACCCATCCCACCTCAGTGGGCTCTAAGTTATCTTCCCAGGTAAGGCTTCAGCTAGGAACTGTTACTTTTTAAAAAACAAGGCAAAATATCCGTAACATAAAATCTTTCATCTTAGCTATTTTTAAGTGCACTGTTCATTGGCATTAAGCACAGTCATATATTTGTTTTGTTTTGTTTTTAAAGATTTATTTATTTTTATACAAGAGCTGGGGTACAGGCCAGAGGGTGAGAGGATTCACCAGAGACAGAGCGGGGAGCAGAACAGGCAGACGACCAGAAAATAGTGCTGAGGGGAGTCCGGGTGAGACAGGAGAGGTCTGCCACGCCATGTGGGACTCTCCCTGGCCGGCCAGGAATCGAACCTGCACTGCAGAGGCTGAGGACAGCCTCACAGCGCTGGGCTCAACCTGCTGTGCCTCCAGGGAGGCCCCCAGTCATATTTTTGAGCAACCATCACCATCATCCAGTTCTAGAACTTTTTGGCTTCCCCAACTAAAATTTTGTCCCCTTAAAACTATCTCCTTATTTCCCCAACCCCACTCCCAGCCTTTGGCAATTACCATTCTCTCTCTCTATGAATCTGGTTCTCTGTCTCTATGAAGTTCACATAAGTAAAGTGAGACAATATTTATTCTTTTGTAACTGGCTTATTTCGTCTTCAACATGCATCCACATTGTAAGCATGTGTTTCCTTCCTGAATAATCTTCCGTTGGACGGCTCTAGCATATGTTGTATCTATTTATGTCCATTTATAATGGACATTTGGGTGCCCACTTACTTCCACTTTCTGGCTCTTGGGAATAATTCTGCTGTGAATGTGGTTATGCAACTATCTGGTGAGTCTCTGCTTTCAATTCTTTTGGGCTTATACCCAGAAGTGGAATTGCTGGATCATGTGTGGTAATACTATGTTTATTTTTTTTTATGAATCTTGAATGTTAACTTTTGAGATTGATTTTGTATTTGAAAGACCTCTGGGGAGCCTGAGGGCCTAGTGGGAGGCAGAGCACAGCCAGAAATAGATGTCGTGCTCCTGTTTTTAAAGGTCAAGCCTGGAAGAGGTTTATTATCACTGCCGTCCACATCCCATTAGGCAAAACTTGGTCACCTGACCCCAAACCAACTGTTGGAGATGCTGGGTAATAGTCTTTCTCCTAGCTCATGTGAACAGGAGCTGGTAAACACATAGCATTATGTTCCAGGGCATTCATTTCTACCTGCAATTTTCTTTTGTATCTCTGGGATATATTACAGACTCTAAAGACTTGTTCTTATTTGTATCTGCTTTCTGGAGCATTCTTTCTGAGCTTGGTACTCTTAGTGCTGGTTCTCTGTGAACTTCAGTGATTTTCAGATCTTCACATTATATCTGAGACTCTGAGGAGCTGGCCTGGATCTGTGGACTTGAGTGAAGTTCATTGGCTAGTTCACACATGGATAAGTATAAAGAACTTTTTCTTTCTTTCTTTCTTTCCTCAAGATTTATTTATTTATGAATGTCCTGAGAGGTCAGATTGCCGTCAGACATGGCCCATGGACATGAACATGGCCATGGACATGGCCATGGTAAAATGGAACTTCCAGACTATAAACAATGGAAGATAGAAGGAACACCTTTAGAAACTGTCCAGGAGAAGCTGGCTGCACAAGGGCTAAGGGATCCATGGGGCGGCAATGAACCTTGGAGATTCATGGGTGGCTTTGCAAACAATGTTTCCTTTGCTGGTGCATTATTAAAAGGATTCAAATGGGGATTTGCTGCATTTGTGGTAGCTGTGGGAGCTGAATATTACCTGGAGTCCCAGAATAAAGAAAATCACTGCAAATAAAACAGAAGTAACTTAGTGGCTTCTTAATTCATAAAAATAAGATTTCTTAACTGTAACCTACTTACATGTGTTTGTCCCTTAAAGAATACTAGTAAGATTTAATAAAGTAAGAAAAGGTAAAAAAAAAAAAAAGATTGATTTATTTATGCATACAAGAACTGGGGTGTAAGCCAGAGGTACAGGGGGTGAGAGGATACACCAGAAACAGAGTGGGGAGCAGAACAGGAGGATCCACTTAAATGCACTGCTGAGGGGAGCAGCAGGCAAGGCAGGAGAGGTCTGCTGCGCCATGTGGGTAGCTCCCTGGCCGGATGGAGATCGAACTCATGCTGCAGTGGCTGGCGATAGCTTGATAGTGCTGTCTAACCGCTGTGCCACCAGGGAGGCCCCAACGAGTTTTTCTTCAGAGAATGAGAGTTTTGAACTTCTGTTGCTAGGCCCCTGGGTAGCCCTCCTGCCACTGTATTTGTGTCTTCTGCTCCAGCCACCTGGGACTGAGCTCAAGGTCATGGCTTCTGCACATGTTCAGGCTCTATCATTTGTAGATCAGCCTGGACCTGTGAAAGCAAACCTGGAAGGGAAAATAGATAACATTTTGCCAGGTCTGTGTTCTAGGATCTGAGACACTTTAATAGTTTAACCTCCACATCCTCTTTATCCCACTAATTTCTCAGTAGGAAAGTTGCTTATCTTGGCTTTTGTAAATAATGTTGCAATGAACATAGAGATGTGTGTATCTTTTCAAATGAGTGTTTTCATATTCTTTGGGTCAATACCTAGAAGTGGAGTGGCTGGATTGTATGGTATGTCTTTTCTTTTGTAACATTTTATTTATTTATTTTTGCATAGAATAACTGGAGTGCAAGCCAAAGGTGCAGGGGGGTGGGAAGATTCACCAGAGACAGAGTGGGGAGCAGAACAGGTGGATTGACTGAAATACACTGCTGAGGGGAGCAGAGGGTGAGGCAGGAGAGGTCTACTGCGCCATGTGGGTCAGATCTCTGAATGGGGATTGAACTCAGGCCATAGAGGTGCTTGCACTGCGACTTAATACCTAGGCCATCAGGCAGGCCTTGTATGGTATTTCTATTTTTGAATTCACCAGAGACAGAGCGGGGAGCAGAACAGGAAGACTGACGAAATACACTGCTGAGGGGAGCAGCAGGCGTGGCAGGAGAGGTCTGCGCACTGTGTGGGATCTACTCCCTGCCAACTCTTGTTTCTTTTGTCTTTGATAACAGGCCATTCTAACAGGTGTGAAGGTGATACCAGGTGATTTTGATTTGCATTTTCTGATAAGTGCTGATAAACATCATTTAATGTGACGGGGCCTTCTTTCCTCTTTGTGGCTGAATGCCATTGTATTATATGGGTTTACTACATTTTTTGAAAAGATTTATTTATTTATGCATACAAGAGCTGGGGTACAGGCCAGAGATGCAGGGGGTGAGAGGATTCACCAGAGACAGAATGGGGAATGGAACAGGCAGATTGACTGAAATACACTGCTGAGGGGAGCAGTGGGGAGACAGGAGAGGTCTGCTGCGCCATGTGGGTTGCTCCCTGGCCAGCTGGGGATCGAACTTGTATTGCAGAGGCTGTGGATTGCTTCATAGTGTGGTGCTTAACCCCTTGCGCCACCAGGGAGGCCTGGGTTTACTCCATTTTGTAGATCTATTCATTTGTTGGTAGATATTTGGATTTTCCCACTTTTTGATTATTGGATATGATCATTTGTGTTCAGTTTTTGGTGTGGACATATGTTTTCAGATCTTTTGGATGTATACCTAGGAGTGTGGTTGCTGAATCCTGTGGCAATTCTGTTCAGTTTTTTGAGGAATTGCCGTACTGATTGCCGAGTGCAGCACTGGATGACATTCCTACAGGAAGTATATATAAGAGCTCCAATTTCTCCACATCCTCGCCAACACTTATTATTACCTGTTTTTTCATCCTATCCATCCTAGCGGCTGTGAGACGGCATCTCATTATTTATTTTATTTATTTATGCATAAAATAACTGGGGTACAGGCCAGAGGTGCTGGTGTGAGAGGATTCACCAGAGACAGATTGGGAAGCAGAACAGGCAGATTGACTGAAATACACTGCTGAGGGGAGCAGCGGGCAAGACAGGAGAGGTCTGCTGCACCATGTGGGTAGCTCCCTGCCCAGGGATCAGATTTGTGCTGCAGTGGCTGCTGATAGCTTCATAGTGCTGAGTCTTAACTCCTTGCGCCACCAGTGAGGATTTCTTCTTTTTGCCCTTTTTTTAAATTGGGGCATTAATTTCTTTTTAATACCATTTTAGTGCTCACCAGAATATGGGCTGGGCGGCTGCCTCTTGCACTCCTCTCAAGTGTGCTTTGGGAAGAAGGACCATGTGTGCCATCTGTGCTACCCAGCAGAGGGCACAGCAGTATCTTCTCTCACAAGCTGGATGCCCCCAGGATTCTCAGATCCCTCCCCTCCCTGTCCCACTGTCCTCTGTGACCCTTCTGTGTCCCTTGGCAGATCTTGTGGAGAAAAAGCCATGCTCGGGGAACTCCGCCCGTGTCTGTGAATGCCGGCCTGGCATGTTCTGTGCCACGTCAGTCAGCAACACCTGTGCCCGCTGCCTCCCCCACTCCGTCTGCCCGCCAGGGATGGTTGTCAAATTCCAGGGTAAGCACCCCCACCCTCTGCCCAGGACCACAACCCATGCGATTTGCACCACCTCACGGTAATTTCCACATGGCCTTAATTGCCCATGTCCTCCTTCCTGCTGGACAGTCATGTCTCTAGGCACCCAGAGGCCCTCCTGGCCCTTCCATACCTTGTCTCCGGGCTCAGAGAGACCCTCCAGGCCCGCGATACAAGTCTGGCTGAGGAGGTCTTACCTGATTTCAGGCTTGTTGGGACTTTGTACAATTTTGCATCTGAGATGGTCCTGCCCCTCCCTGGGCCGCAGTTTCCCCATATGTAAAATGCAAGGGAGGGGGTGTCTAGCTTTTGGAGCCTTTTCCAGCGCAGGAACTCTTAGGTCTGTGGAAGATGGCAGTGAAATTCAGTCTTCACCTGCGGACCGGCTCCCCTGCAAGGCTCTCGAGATGTGTTCCTCATGTGGCACACGGTGGCGCCAGAGAGGGGTTTGCTGCCCATGGCAGGAAACATTGATCCCTTAGGGTGGTACCTGGGGCCACACGTGGTAGGGCCACAGTGCGCCACAGTGTGGTAGGCACATTAGGCCCACTCTGTTTATCGTGACCACAGCCTTTGAGAAGTATATTATAATCATTCAACTTACCTGGCACAGGTAAGTCAACAGGGTGTGACAAAGACAGCAGATAAACCCAGGTCTTCAACTGGCCAGCTGCACTGAGATGCACTGTCAGTACATAATAGCCGCTGGACTTCAAAGACAAAGAAAAAAAGATTGTAAGACATCTCATGAGGGCCTCCCCGGTGGCGCAGCGGTTGAGCGCTGGGTTGCGAAGCTGCGCGCGGCCTCTGCGGCGCCGGTTCGATCCCCGGCTGCTCCCCGGCCACCAGAGGAGGGTCCCACATGGCGCGCAGACCTCTCCTGCCGCCCGCTGCTCCCCTCAGCAGTGTACTTCGGTCCTTCTGCCTGCTCTGCTCCCCGCTCTGGCTCTGGTGAATTCTCTCGCCCTCCCGCGCTTCTGACTGTACCCAGTGCATGTATAAACAAAACAAACAAACAAACCAGCAAACAAATAAATAAAGCATGCCTCTATAAAAATAAAAAAAAAAAAAAAAAAAAAAAAAAGACATCTCATGAATTGTTTTATTTTTTTTTTTTTTTTTAAAGTATTGACATTCTTTTTTTTTTTTTTTTTAAAGATTTATTTATTCATACAAGCACTGGGTACAGTCAGAAGCATGGGAGAGTGAAAGAATTCACCAGAGCCAGAGCAGGGAACAGAACAGGCAGAGTGATGAAATACACTGCTGAGGGGAGCAGCGGGCGCAGCAGGAGAAGTCTGTCGTGCCATGTGGGATCCTTGCCAGTGGCCGGGGATCGAACCGGTGCTGCAGAGGCTGCGGGCAGCTTCGCAGCCCAGCGCTCAACCGCTGCGCCACCAGGGGAGGCCCATCTCATGAATTGTTTTATATTGAGTACCTGTGGACCTCAAATTGTAAAAATGTTACTTAAATTAATTTTTCACTTCCTTTCACTTTTTACAATAAATTAAAAATATCATTAAATGATTAAATTAAGACCAAAATAATATCATGAGTGATTCCCACTGTTCCTACTGGCCAGTGTCTGTTTGGAAGTGCGCCCACTTTGGGCTGTCAACCCTGACGGACTTCTAGGTTCCCCGGTGGCCCTCCCCATGGGGCAGCTCATGGGCCTCAGTCCCCAGCTCAAACAGGGAAAGCAGTTTTGGTTTCGGATTCAGCCCCAGGATAAACCCACGTGGGCTTTCTTTCCAGAAATTCTTGAAGCTCCATACAGCTAACTATTAATATGGTAACTCCATTTTACAAGCCGGGAAATCAAGGTCCAGGGATGACAGGTAAATGTCAGAGCAGAGACTATTTGAGCCAGCTGTTATCACCCCATCACACTGCTCACAGACAAGATAAGTTAGCCATGTCTGACCCTCCACCGAAACCTTCAGACCCCAATCCTGCACATGTGGGTTACTTTCTAAGCGAAGAGACAGGTGCTGTTTGAGCACCTACTATATGTCACAGAGTGTGGTAGGCACATTAGGCCCACTCTGTTTATCTTGACCACAGCCTTCGGGAAGTATGTTATAATCATTCAACTTACCTGGCACAGGTAAGCCAATGGGGTGTGACAGAGACAGCAGATAAACCCAGGTCCATGTGATGGAAAGTACTTTGTATTTTCATCTCTACTCTGCTTCCACCCAGTACTCTTCAGAACTCTTTGGGTTGCAAGTAACAAAATCCCAATTTGGGGGGCTCATGGAACAGTATAATTGGAGGATTGCTCCAAGCAGCTTCAGGCATGGCTGGATCCAGGAGCTCTTTCCCATCTCTCATCTCTACTTCCCACACACATGGGTTGTCTGTAAGATACCTACCAGCAGCTCCAGGCAAAGACAGCTCTCCTATCTACATTTTCAACAACCAAACCAAAACAAAACTTTGAAATTGCATCTCTTAGGCATGTCTAACTATCATGGCCAGAGGAGTGGAATGGATTGATTGGTTCAGCCTGGTCCCATAGCTTCTCCTGGAAGGGAGGGGGTGGTTAGTTCCAGCCCCTATCCCTTCTCTGGTGAGAAGTCTATCTAGAAACGTGGGGCTCTTCAATACCAAGTCTGAAGACTTGCCATCTCCCACCTCCCTGCAGGTACAGCTCAGAAGGACACTGTCTGTGAGAAGCCTTCCCCAAGGACCAGCTCCAAGTGCAGCGCCAGCTCAGAGGACTGCAGGGCACCTGCCAGGTGACTCCCGGCCTCTCCCATCCAGCTGACCTCAACATGGGGCTGTACCACTGCACCTGATGCCTAGGGCACAGCTGGGCTGGGCGGGCCAGTGTGCTTCATTCAGCCCAGGATGTCAGGACTCCAGGGCACCTCTCTGCCAAGCCCACATCATTTGAGCCATCCCCCCAACCCCAGCCTGTCCTGAGCACACTGGAGACACAGGAGCTGACCATGGCATCCCGGAGGCTGTGGGAGAGGGTGTGGGGCCCCTTCACTATGGAGATGGTTTGCCTCATGTGCAGACCTCCCTGGCCCGTCAGAATTGTTAGCCTCATCTCTGGCTTCCTTCTCTGCAGCACCACCGCCCTGGCCGAGCCCTCCCTGATCTCCCCGGCCAGCTCTGAGGCCAGGACCATGCTTCTCGGAGGGCGCACCTCCCTGGCCCCAGAAGATATTTTTAAAATGACTCCCAACTCTCTCTCCTCTGAGGGGAAACCCAGTCCAGATTCAGGTAATTTCTCCAGGGAAGCTGTGGGTTGTCTCCGGGGCTCCCGTGTCTGATGGCTGGGCGGCACTGAGCTGTGCTCTCCCCCAGTTTGCAGGGGAGAGGGTCTCGAGGTCTGATATGGGGCTGAGACCTTGGGCCCGGGAGGCTGGAGAAGGGCTCAGTTACTCCAGCTCTGGGCTGGCTCCACTGTGCCAGTCCCCTGGGGCAGCTGCTGCCATGCGCCCCCTGCTGGACAGAACGGGTGAGCCTCTGCGGCGGAGAGTCTCCTGGAGACAGATGGGGCCTCTGAGTTTTTCTTTTCAGTGCTCAGTAGCCCACTGCTTTTTATTTTTTCAATTTTATTTTTTATTTAATTTAATTTTTATTTTTAAGATTTTTTAAAAAGATTTATTTATTTATTTATTTATTTATACAAGTACTGGGTACAGTCAGAAGTGCGGGAGGGTGAGAGGATTCACCAGAGCCAGAGCAAAGAGCAGAACAGGCAGACCGACCAAATACACTGCTGAGGGGAGCAGCGGGTGAGGCAGGAGAGGTCTGTGTGCCATGTGGACCCTCGCTGGCGGCCAGGAATCGAACTGGCGCTTCAGAGGCTGCGAGCAGCTTTGCAGCCCAGTGCTCAACTGCTGCACCACCAGGGAAGGCCCTTTTTTTCAATTTTAATTTATTTTTGTGTAGAAGAACTGGGGTTCAGGCCAGAGGTGTTGGGGGGGAGTGAGAGGATTCACCAGAGACAGAGTGGGGAGCAGAACAGGCGGATCTACTGAAATACACTGCTGAGAGGAGCAGCAGGGAGACAGGAGAGGTCTGCCTTGCCATGTGGGTAGCTCCCTGGTTGGGGATCGAACGCAGGCCATAGTGGTGATAGCGTTATAGTGCTGAGACTTAACCCCAGTGAACAGTGAGACAGCGAGGGGCCCGGGCAGAGTGGAAACAGTGGTCTAAGAAGGGAGCAGACGTGGGTGGGGGCAGTTAGGAGACTGTGCTTCTCTCCTGTGTGGCCTTAGACACATTCCTCCCCTCTCTGAGCCTCAGGATACCTCCTTAGAAGCAGGACAGATCTGATTGCAGAGTTGGGGGTGTCAGGGATTAGAGGAGAGAAGGCCTTTGCCAGGTGGTCCAGTCTGCAACCTCTTTGCTTCTTCCGCAGGGCTGTCCCTCCAGCAGCCGTGCCCGCCGGGGTCCCCTGACTGCAGGAAGCAGTGTGACCCCGACTACTACCTGGACCGGAGTGGCCTCTGCATGGCCTGTGTGACCTGTAAGAGAGGTGAGGACCTTGTCTACCCTCCAGGGCCTCCTTCCAGGAGCAGAGGCATCTCAGAGGGGACTTGGGGCTGGGGGAGCCCTTGTTTGGTCTTGGCTCAGCTCTCAGGAGCCCCATTCACCTCTGTGGGGTTCTGAGCACTCAGCTTCTGGTGATGGTCACCAGGAGTGTGGGTGCAGATATTGGTGACCTCCTTTCTGAGCATTTTCACCTTCTCCCACTTTCCTGCAAGAAAAATACCATGAATAACCTCCTTGTCTCATGAATAATAACCTCCTTGTCCATGAATAACCTTTTAAAAACTGTCCTTCAATGCCCATTTTACAGCAATGGAGGCTTTGGGAAGCTGGCACTTGGGGGTAGCAGGACTGGAGTTCGATGCTGGGGTCTGCCACCAGGTTCTGGGCTCTGTGCTCTCCTTTGTGCTACCACTAAGCACCTGCTCCGGACAAGCACTTATTGGGTGATATCAGGGTCTCAGCTGGAAAATGCAGAGGCCAGTGGCTGGAGTTGTCTGAAAGACATTCCCTCATGATCTAGGGGTGGGGGGGCTCCACTCCATGCTGGCCTCTGTGTGCCTTGCTTTGGGCTTCCTCTAGCTGGTGACTGGCTTCCAGGGCCAGGGCAACCAAGAGAAGCCACATCCCTTTTTATGACCCAGCCTTGTAAGCCACACAGCATAACTTCCAGCACTTTCTGCCTGTCAGTGTTGTCCCAAATCCCACTTCAGTCAAAGGGAGGAAACAAATGGTCCTTCTATTGATGGGCAGGGTCTGGAGAAACAGATGGGATCAGAAATACGGCTGTGGCATTTGGGGGAGAAATACAGTCATATGCAGAGATGGCTCTATCCCAAGAGAGCTTCCACTCCAGGTTGAAGGCAGGTGAGAACCTGCCCCGAATACATGGTGACTTGCAGCGTGGACTTGGAGCCCATGTGCCTGGCTTCAAATCTTGGCTCTAGCACTTGGGAGTTCATATACTCAAGCAAGTTTCTATACGATCCTGTGCCTCTGTTTCCTCATCTGGGAAATGGATACAATCACAGTGCTATGTCAGAGAGGTGTTTTGGGGATTAAGTCAGCTAGTTGACCTCGGCAGCGTGCTCACAATATAGAATATGCTGCCAGGCATATTCTATCGCTAGTGAGTGTAGCTGTTGTCCCACATCACCTCACCCACCTGCGCTCATGCAGAGTCCCTGAATGCTCCTCAGGTCGTGCTCACTTGAAGTTGCAGGAAGAAACCATGTGGGCCCTTATCTTTAGCAGGCAGAGCATCCATGTGCCCTGCCGGCTGAGAAATGTCCTGAGCGAGCAGTCACTCTTGTCTGATCCGTGGATGCACTAACTCCATTTTCGCCCAAGATGGAGCATGCAAAATATCATTTTTCTTTTATGAAACTTAAAAACATTTGTTTTACATTTGGATTTTGAAATAAGACTTTCTTTGGGGAAAAAAACTTTTAGAATCAAAAGTGTCATATATATTCAGAAGTAGAGAAAATCAGAAATGGTTACAGATTATCACCCATTTTTAAAAATTATCAAGTCGTGGGCATCTTGGCTCATCTCCACCCAGACCCACTCACCCCGCTTCTCTGGGTATTTTCTTCTAAGAGCTTTGTTGAGATAGAATTGACATTTGACATGACACACAGGTTTAAGATATGTGGTTTGTTAAGTTTTAATGTGCACCATTGGAACCATCACCTCTTTCAAGACGATGGACTGTCCATCACCCCCAAAACGTTTCTTCATACTCCTTGTCACCCCTTCTTCCATGCCTCAGCCCTTCTGCCATTCCTTGCAGTTTTTCTGCTTTCTATACTATGGCATCGTTTGCATCTTCTAGTATTTTCTATATTAGGATTCATACTCATAGAAATTCTGTTCTCCTGTTGTGCCCCCTTCTTTGATTCAGCATAATCGTTTTGAGTGTGCCGTAAGGACTGCTCATTTGCTTTCTTTCTTTTTTTTTTTTTGTGGGACCCTCGCCGGTGGCCAGGGATCGAACTGGCACTGCAGAGGCTGCGGGCAGCCTCATAACCCAGCACTCAACCGCTGCGCCACCAGGGGAGGCCCATCATTTGCTTTCTTGTGGGATGGCCCCTGGACAGATGCCTCTCTGCCCTCCTGGGGACACTCTGGACCCCCTGACTTTTCTCTGTGTCCCTCAGAAGACCTCGTGGAGAAGACACCCTGCATGTGGAATGCCGACCGTGTCTGTGAGTGCCGACCTGGCATGACCTGTGCCACATCAGCCAGAAACTCCTGTGCCCGCTGCGTCACCAACCCCATCTGCCCACCAGGGATGGTTGCCAAACTCCAGGGTAAGCAGTCCACACCCCAACCAAGGGGCTGAGGTCTGTGCCCCTACCTTTGTACTGCACCCGGTCCCAGCCTTCCACCTCGTGACCTTCAACCTCAACTGCTAACTAGGTCTGCCTGGGCTTTGATTCTTCTTTGAGTAGGTAGATCCGGTGAGTGGAATAAAATCCAAACTTGGCATTTTGGTGAGAGGTATTGAGGATTTCTTTTCTTGTTCACTCGTTCCTCCTGAAATTGTTGGGCTGGTAAAATCTTGGCATGTTTGCAAGGCTGTTTTATTAACTCAAGAGAGATGAATATAAAGTTTACGAAGAGGCTGCCAACTCAGAATGGTGAATACTTGCCAGAGAGCAGAAAATATAAACCCTTGACAGTGCATGGAGTGTGTGTTGGAATTCATCAGCAGATCAGTTATTTAAACATATTTTTAGAAGGCAGAAAGAGGATGCAAAGGTGGGTGACGTATGGAACGAGGTGGAGAGAGCTCACCCCAGAATAAAGCCAGTCCTTCAAAGGCTTTCATTGTGAAGAGTGAGGGATAACTTGCTTGTAAGAGCCCCTGAGAGACTCTGGACTCTGATCACCCAAGCAAAAGGAAGGATGGGACTAGGATGGGACTGGAGAATTGAGAAGTGTAATGGGCTGCATCTTCATCTTGGAAATAAAATGTATACATTTGTAACAGTGGTCTGAAAAGAATCCACTTTTTGGTTAAAGACACCAAAGAAGTAGCTAAGGAAAGTGAGGGCCTCCAATGGGCCCTGCTGTGATGATGTAAAGCCCTCTCTGTTAGCTTTGGGAGCTATTTGGGAGCTCCCATCAGTAGGACCATCACCCTGAAGTGAAGACCCCCCCGCCCAGCTCACACCCCCTGCCCACAGACAGAGTCTCCAAGCTGACTTCCTTACCCAGGGGAGAGACCTGTTGTGAAGAAGATATACTACACCACAACAGGAGAGCCCCGAAAGCCCCAGCAACTGAAATATTCAACATAGTCCTTTTTTCAGTGCATATGAATGAGCAGTAAGGATCTTCAAACTTATAAGGACAACCATCAGTCTGAAGGAGAAAAACAAGGTACTCAAACCAAAAAACAAAGCACAGATGAAGCAACAATAAAAGAACTTTTAAAAATGGAACGTGTCCATAGGAAAATTAAAGTTGTTGCATCTATAAAGTGAGAGCAGAATGCTACGAAAAAGGAACAGCAAGAGAGTGGCGGACAAAGCATAAAAGGTTTTCAGGAAACATGCTTATCAATCTATGGCCTTTCAGTGCCCAGTTTGTCCCTCAGTACCTGCTGTGTGATCAAGAATTGGCCTTTGCAAGCATTTTCGCCAGCAGAGGGCGCTGGAGAGCCATTGTGGAAGGAAGGGGGCTTCTCTTGGATGCATTTGGTTTTTCTTTCTCCATTTGTGCACTGTCAGCAGGGCCCGTGGGTGGGGACATCTGGTGGTGGTGCCCTGCCCTAGTCATGTTCCCAGGGTAGACTGGCCCTCAGCAACCTCATAGCCACAGACCAGGCCTGATGACCACCTTGGTGTGGACTTCCCCGTGGAGACACTAGCATCCTTCAGGCCTCATGTCAGCACCTTAACTCCCTCAGTGCATCCCCCACCAGCCTGGGGCATCCTGCATGTTTCTCACGGTCCTTCTGATGGTCACAGTGAGCTCTAGGCCCTGAACCCACAATGGGACCCTAACTTTCCCTGCACACTTGATCTGAAAAATATTAAGGGATCTACCAAGAACAAAGCAGAGTGAATGAAAATTATTCACATCTACACAGAAGAATTGCATCATCATTTCTTTATCTATTCACCTGTTGATGGATATTTGGGTTGTTTCCAGCTTCAGTCTATTATGAATAAAGCAACTACAGACATTCTTATATAAGTCTTTTTGTGGAAATATATTTTCATTTTGTGTGGATGAATTCTGCCATGCAGAATGTCTTTGAAGACCAGCTGAAAGACAGTCACCTGTGATCTGATCCAGCCACCTCCTGTTACAGATGGAGAGAACCACAGGGGCAGAACTAGAACCAGACCTCAAAGGTTCTGAGCCCCACCCCAGAGTACTCTCCACTGGACTCCACCTATGCCTTCTTAGCTCTGAACCAAGAACTTTATACTCAGCTAAATTATAATTAAATTTACAAAGCAGAATAAAAAAACATTTAGGGGTAAAAGGGTTCAGAAAGCTTTTCCCCTTGTGTACTCTCTTGTGTACTCTCTATTCAAAGATGTAGTTCAGCTAAATAAGAAGAAAAAAACAAACAAAAAAAGGAAGCTGTGGAATCTAGAAAACAGTGACTCTATCCCAGGAGAACAAGGAAGTCCTAGATTGACAGCCAGGCTGAAGACCAGTGGAACCAGATCAGAGCATAAAAAACAGACTTCTAGGTAATTGTCTGTAGGAATAAAAGGAAGAATTGCAGTAAATATTGTGATTAGTAGAGTTGAAAATTCTGAGGATACAGTGAAGGCACATTATTCTGTATCTACAAGAAAAAGAAAGGCAATTGAAAACTCTGGGGAAATCAAAAGCTGACAGGAAATTTACAGCCCAAATATGAAGATGAAAATTTCATCTCATTTTAAGTAACTGCTGGATATAGAAAAAGATAATCCATTTGACCTTGATACTGAGACCATTCTCCTTAACATGACGCAAAAATCAGGTGTTTGGGTTGGGAGAGAAATATTTTAGTTTGATAAAGTTCTTAAATTGGAATAAAGAGTGAGCAGGTGTTTCCCCCGCCCCGACCCCGCGCCCTCTTCTCCTTACCAGACTAAGTAGGGGTTAAACAATCCCTCTGCTCACCTCCATATGAGAAGGAGGAAGAAAAGGGAAGGGTCACTAACCCAGGGAGGAAGGGGGAAGGTTATGAGTGAGCTATGGCGCAGAGTGGATGAGAGTCACCCAAGCAGTGCTGGGTTTGCCTCCTCTGCTGAGCAGCGGGACAGTAGCTCTAGCCCTGGATTCCAGCACAGCTCATACTGAGACCACCTTAGAGGCTGCCACAGCCTCTCTCCTTAAGTGCTCACAGTTAGTGTATCTGAGCACAAGAGCGCCTCCCATCCTTCAAGTTCCACTCTCCCTGAAACACACTCACACTTCAAATGCTGACATGAAAATAAGTAGAAATCACAACAAATTGCATTTTCCTCATAGCATAGGCCTCCAGGCTTCAAGTAATTCAGGTAAGTATGGTGACCACATGGAAACACAGAGCTTCTATTTGGAGAAACCCTCCTACCTCTTCTCCCCCACCCCTGCTGCCTGACTTATCCAAGAAGGAAATTAATCCTAGCCTCACTTTATCTTCCAAAGTGATTTAGGAAAAATCTGAGATGCACTGAGAGCTCTTCAGAAGGAAGGTGTGTGTGGGTAGGGGGTGCCGCCGCAGGGACTTGGGATAGGAGCGAGATAGTGGCCTGGCATGACTAACTGCAAATGTGGATCAGATTTGTCTGCCCCAGAAAAGTGGTTAATTGTAAGCTTGTAGGAAAGTGCCCTGCCCCGGGTAGGAGGTGGCATGGTCAGGGGAGAATGTTCTGGGTTGGGACTCAGGATCCCCACTTCTGTCTCTTACTTCAGCTCTGTGGTCCCTCCATCTATAAAAAGAGTTTGCTGGATCAAGTCAGAGGTGAGCAGCTTTGAAAGGGTCTTCAGAGACCTTCTGCCTGGTGGGCACAGTGACATGCCTTCCGCTGCCCACATGGGCAAGAGAAATGAAATGACATACATCCTCACCAAGGCTTGGAGCTGCCGCCTTCTTAGGAGGCAGTTGACAACAACCCAGATGTCCATCAGCGGGTCGCTGGATAAGTAGATGGTGGCACGTGGATGGCATCTTCAGGAAATTGGGGTGAAGCACTGATGCAGGCGCCATGACTGAGTCTTGGTGCTCTCCAATGAGTGAAGAAAGCTGAGCAAGCGCTTTTGTGGTGGATTCTCTGCACGTGGAGTCCATAGTGACCCACAGCGATCTGCACACAGTGACCTCGAGTGCAGCAGTGGTGGTGGCCTGGGCCTGGAGGAGGTTGGCTGTGGAGGGCGCTGGGAGCTTTCTGGGGTGGGGAGAATGTTCTCGATCATTCTCGATCTAGAATGGAGTTGCAGTTCTGCAGAAGTGCGCATTCTTCAAAATGTATCAAACTGTACACTTAGGGGCCATTTTCTTCTACATAAATCCTATCTCAGTAAAGTTCACCTCAAAAGAAAAACTTGAAAACATGTGGCTACCTTTGGAAACCATGTTTCAGGTTTTCTCGTAAATAAAATCAGACAATGCTTCATCCTTATGTCCACCAGTTGATAGGCATTTGGGTGTTTCCACTTCTTTGATTGCTACGAAGACTGCTATGTGGAGAGGCCTGACAACTTTAATGGGGTGGCCTCTCCAGTCTCTTTGCCCTGACCCCAGCCTCCTCATGTGCTCTCTGTCCTCCACCTCGCCTTCTGTTTCCTCTGCTTAGATACCCCACATCGCAGTGACCACCTCCTCAGGGGAGTCTCCTCAGTCAGATGAGGATGTCTTGTGACCCCCGAGTCACATCTGTGAGCCCCACCAGCCTGTGATCCCTGTGGGTGGGGCGCCTGCTTTGCTCACTGCTATTTCCCAGCTCTCAGTGCAGTTCTTGGTATATAGTAGGTGCTTAATAAAGAGTTGTTGCATGGAAGGAATGAGGGAGAGAGGGAGAGAGGAAGGAGACAGAGCACTGATACAAACCCTGGGCCCCTGGTGCTACTATGTCTGGAACCCTCTGGCCCCACCGTGCTGCCTCTTGGTGTCTCCAGTTGCTGCTGGGTGGGCTCCTTGGCACCAATTCTAAAGCTACTCCCTACAGGTGTGACGGACAGGGACACCACCAATGAGCCACCTACTTCAGGGACCCACCCTGACTGTAGCCCCAACCCAGAGGACAAGTCACCCTCCAGGTGAGCTCTGACCTTCTCTCCCAATGGCCACAGCAGGATGGGGCTACCCCGCACACCCCCCACCCATGGCCAGGGGATGCCTGGGAGGCAGCTGGGCAGGGGATGGAGGTAGGGTCTGGGCTGGATCTCCCTGTGAAGCCCCAAAGTCACTTTGGGGGATGTGTGCCCAGCTCTGTGCAGAGAACGGGCGGAAGGGACTCAGGCCTCGTCTACACAATCCCGTAGAAGGGGAATTATTCCTGAGCACACACTTCCCTTTTTCTATCCCGACCATCTGCCTCACCTCTGGCCTCTCTCCCCAGCGCCATCACCCCCGTGATCTCGAAGGCCGAATCCCAGACCATCAAGGGCCATGAAGTGACCTCCTTTACCGAAAGTCCCTTTCTGTTGCCAGGTAACCGTCACCCCATCACCCCGAAGGAAGAAGGGCCTTCCTCCCAGGGGCCTGAACACCCCGTTGACAGTGTCCAGTGGGCGGGGTGTGGGGGCCAAGATGGGGTCAGGATTCTGGCTCCTTGAGCTGGGCCTGGGCTCTGGTCTTGCTAGTGGTTGGTTATTCCTTCACTCTTGTTCACAGCGTCATCTCCAAGGCCCACAATAGCTGCTTAGAAAATATTGGTTGAATGACTTCACGACCTTGAACAGTTGTTTAGTTCCTTTGAGCCTCAGTTTTCTCACCTGTGATAGGACGGTGAGCAGCAGCCTGGGGTCTGTACCTGGTGCATTTACCCCGCTGCCAAGGCCCAGACCTTGGGGCTCACAGTTCCAGTATCCGACTGTAGGTGGCGGTAGTGGTCAGGGCGTGGAACAGACGCAACTTGTTAGAAAATCCTGTCGCACGGCCCCCCCATCCCTCCCGACTCACATCTGCATTTTAACGCCTTCCCAGGAGATCCCTGCGCTTTGAGAGGGATTTATCTGGCACTTAATATGTTTTAACATCTGACAATGGACTTTAAAGACCGTAATTAGATAGAGGATCTCCATAAGCAACCAAGTGGCTGAATCTCTTAACCTTCTCCAGCCTCAGTTTCCCTTGTGTGTAAAACTGAGACAGTAATGGTGCCCCGGGCATGGGGGTGCTGATTCGCACAGAGAACCCTTGCTGAGTGCATGTAAGCGTGGAGACCCGCTGCCCATCTCACGGGGAGTTGGGAGGGGAAGCTGGGAGTTGGGTCAGGCTCCCCTGGATCAGGAAACCCCCCGGAGACCTGCCCCCAAGGTCTGATCCTGGGGAAGGCGCTGCCATGTCGCATGTACCTCCTCTACAGGCCCATTCCTGCTTCGCTCTGGCTGCTGCACCCCTCAAAGCCTCACCCTCTAGAAATAATTAGCTTTCCTCTTTATTATTTATCTCCTTTGATGGGCTTCCTGGAGCCAGCGGGGCTCCAGGATGGGCAAGGGTGGATCACATAGGTACAGGGTCTGGGTTTCTGTCCTGTCGGCCACCCTGGAGTGCCTGCCCAGGAGCAGGGAGGGGTCGGGACCAGGCCTGTCCTGTCCTGTGTGACTGCAGCGGGGACCCCCGGCTCTCTGCCATGATGGTGACCTTGGGGCCCCCCGTGTTAGGGCCCAAAGTGCAGCTTCCCTCTGTGTTCCAGGACACGTGTTCTCCTGGGTGGTCCTGATGCTGTTGGTGGTCTTGGCCTTCAGCGCCTTCCTCCTGTGCCACCGGCGGGCCTGCAGGAAGTGGATCAGGCAGAGTGAGTGGACGCATCTGGGTCAGGCCGGGGAGGGTGGCGGGTGGGGTGGGGGAGTCCTCTCTTCTGGCCTGGACTAGCCCTTCCCCCAATTGCCCTGTCCCTCCAGCTCCTCCATTGTCATTTCAGAGCTCCACCTGTGCTACCCAGCCCAGACCTTCCGGCCCAAGCTGGAGCCTGTGGGTGAGTGCCCAGCCATCCCAGGGGGTTTGCTGGAGTCCCTCAGACACACAGCAAAGCTGGGGCTCCCCAAGGGCTCCCTCAGCTCGGCTGCCCACACACAGCGCCTCCTCCCTTTGCACGCTCCTGTCAGCACAGTGTTTGCATGGAGACTGTGGGAGGGTTAAGAATCTGCTTCCCTTTTCTTCTTTCCTCTACAGTCTGCAGAGCCCCTGCCCAGCCCTCCTTCCCACCTCCCTCTCCCCTCACATCCCTCCTCTCCTGCTGCCCCCTCCGCAGCTGATGGGGCAGGTAGGGGTCTGTGGGGGCCGGTGGGATGGGCTGACAGGGCTAGAATCTTGTCCTACCACTGACAAGCTGCATGACCTTGGGTGAGTGACTTAATTCCTCTGGGTGTCAGTTTGCACATCTGTTCAATAGGGACAGTGGGACCAACTTCAAGGTGGGCCTGTGGTCAGTGGTGACAGGGCCCGCTCAGTGCCCTGTGTGTGTGTGCGTGTGTGTGTGCACATGCAGGTGCCTTCATGGTCAGTTCAGTGAACAATGGCTGCTGGACAGGCCAGCCTGTGCCTTTCCCTTATCAGGAGCCCCAGGCCTTCCTGAGTTCCAGGTTGTTCTGAACAACTCATGGGCCGTTGCTCAGGGCTCTGACCCCTGCCTGCCTCCCAGCCAGCTCTTGCGGCAGGCTCCTCGTGGGGGGCAGCCACCTGGGGCCAAGCATCTTCTCTCCCGGCCCTCCATGGGGGCTCTCACGGGCGCTGTTTGCTGAGTGCGGGCCCTGGCCGGGGAGGAATGAGCAGGAAGGGTATGAACTACCCTTTCTGGTTGAAGGGCAGATTCCCATGGAGGGGCTCGGGGACCCAGGACCCCCGGGGAGGCAGGGGGAAGATTCCAGAAGGAGGACACAAAGCTGAGAAGGAGGCTAGCTGGCCCAGGGTGGAAGTGCCCCCACCCCAGGACGCGGAGAGCCGGCTGAGAAAGCCCGGGTGGGGGGCACATGCTTGGCGTGGCTCAGAAGCCGGTGCACCAGGCCTGTTTTGAAGCTGACAGTTTCACAGGCAGGTGCTGTGCGCCCTGCGCAAGGGGGGTTTTTGTGTTTTGATAGTTTCAAGCCTTTTTCCATGAGCTGTCAGCCTCACGTCTCATTGAAACCAGGTTTGCTTTCTTGACATTTTTCTAGTATTAGAATTTCCATTGCCGTCAGTTTATTTTTTTCTTCAAACCTTTGTGATAGCAGTTTTGCTGAGAGAGAGAGAGAGAGAGAGAGAGAGAGAGAGAGAGAGAGAACAAGCAAGCAAGCACCTTTCCTCAAGATGTCAGACCAACAAGGGACAGAGCCCAAGACTCAGTGGGGTCACCCCATTTGGGGCTGTCTCTGACCTTCTGGGCTTCTTTCTGGTGGGTTCCTTGGGTCAGACCTGGTTGGAAGGAAGGTGAAGTCCCATAGGCACAGGCTGAGAAGGGACTGAGCAGGCAGGTGCCTGCCTTCCCCTCCAGTCTCCCCTCCCCAGCAGCGGGTGCTGAGGATGAAGGGGCGTCTGCTCACTGGCTCCCTCATTCATATACTTAAATCGTGGTCCCTGAGCACCACCGGCGCAGCCACGTCCTGTCCTAGCAGTCCCGAGCTTTCAGGCCAGTATCAGCCTCTAAGGGCCCAAGGCCAGCAGGATGGGACGTGTGCCCCAGCTGCCTGGTCCTGCAGCTCCTGACACGGCACGCGGAGTGCAGGCAGCTGCCGAATGCCCGCCCGTCATCTTGAGCTGACTCAATGGCGCGAATGTCTGTGGCAGGGCCTTTGCCAAGCTCGTACGTTTTATCCCTCCCAGGGCGCCATCACTGGTTTTTAGCAGTTTGGCCAGGAGTTGGTGGTTGGTGGTTGTTGGTGGTGGGATTTTTGTCAAAAGGGCCCCTCACCCTCCTCACTGTTGATTGTGGGGACCGGACACCCTTTGCTGTGGGGTCTGTCCTGGGTCTCAGAGGCTGCTGAGCGGTTTCCCTGACTCTGTTCAGAGACAAGTAGCACCTCCCAGCTGAGATGACCAGACTTTGCCAACATCCCCTGGGGCGAGTCTCGCCTGGTTGAGAAACTCTGTCTGAGAAACTCTGTCTGGAATTCTTTCAGCCCTCACCCGTGACTTAGTCACCAGGTCGTCTGTTACTTCAGGCAGGCTTCAGCTGACATTTTTTGGGGGTATATTTTGAAATGACTTCAGAGTTACAGAAGAGCAAATACAGGGTAAGTTGAGTAAGTTCCTGACTGGCTGTCTTGTCACCTCTGAATACTCAGTGTGGCCTTTATCCAAACACGGGCCTATCTTGACACGGCCCTGGGGCAGCTCACAGCATCTGTGATCACAGCATCTGTTGCCACCCCTGAGGGTCCTTCCTTATCCACTCAGCACTGTCCTTTAGAACAAGAGGAGCCACTTGGGGATCTCACGTGGCCCCGGGTTGTCGTGTCCCCCGAGGCTCCTCCAATCTGGGCCGGGTCCTCATGTTTTGAAGCCTGTACCTGCCATTTCGGGGCTGCCCCTCATCTTGGGTCTTCCTGCCCCGAGTCAGGGGCTGAGTGCTTGGTGGGAAGACCCCAGGTGAAGCTCGTGCTCTTGAGGCATCTGCTTCTCCTGCTGTCGCACGTCGAGCCCTGGATGAGGGTGGTGTCCACCAGGCCCTACTCTGGGGTAATTGTGAGGTATTTTGAGGGGAGGTACTTAGAGGCGATGGGAATAGCCCATGCTCATGAAGCTTCCCTTTTCTTCACTCATCTGTGTGGATCATGGATTCCTGTTTTATTTGGTTGCCATTGTTATTTAATTCACATTCGATGGCCCTGGGGGAGCCCCTCAGACAGCTTCCAGGTCCTGTGTTTCATTCTTTCCGCTAAGTAGTTCCCAGCTTGTCTGCTACGCTCCTGCTCCAGCCGTGATCTGCCAACTCGCCAAAGAGCCTGGGTTTTTGAATCTAGGGGTGCCTGTCGGCCAAGCCTGGCCGGACGTCTGTGCCAGACTCCTTCCTTGGGTCTGCTACCCACAGCCGCTGGGACTCCAGGCCAGAGAGGGGCCGGCCTGGAAGGGGGTGGAAGGGAGGAGGGCGTCAGAACTCGCTGGCTTGGCTAGAGCGGCTGTCTGGAGCACCCCGCAACACCCTGCTCGTGTGCCCCGGACCCACCGCTGCCCAGTGTCCCCGGGACCGGTACCCTCAGGCCCTGGGTGTGCTGCGAGCGATACTGCAGTTATTCCAAATAGCCAGGAAACCCAGAGATGACGACAGTGGCCTGAAGCAAGGTTTTTAGGGGAAAAGCACTTATGGAATCTGACCTCTGTGACCGGGCACGATCTGTTCTGGTTGTGACTGGCAGGGCCATGGGGGCTGGGTCACCGCGTGGTCGTGCCAGATGTCGGCACCTTCTGGATTCCTTATCACCTTGATGTCATTTTGTGTTTCCGAGAGTTGGCAGCGAGTGCTGATTTTCTCATCAGCGTGACGGGGGGCCAAGCCCTGCTGAGATCCGGGACCCACAACGTGCCAGGCAGCATCCCTGCACCTTTCCTTTTATTTTTTATTTTCCTTTATTTTTTTAAGGATTTATTTATTTATGCATGCAAGAGTTGGGGTACAGGCCAGAGATGTGGGGGGGTGAGAGGATTCACCAGAGACAGAGTGGGGAGCAGAACAGGTGGATCTACTGAAATACACTGCTGAGGGGGTGCAGGAGACGAGACAGGAGAGGTCTGCTGCACCATGTGGCTTTCTCCCTGGCTGGGGATCAAACTCGTGCTGCAGAGGCTGCAAATTGCTTCATAGTGTGGTGGTAACCCCTTGCACCACCAGGGAGGCCCACCTTTCCTTTTAGATTTTTAAAATTTTAAATAGACGCCATTTTTTCCAGCAGTTTTGACTTGCAGAAAACTCGAGAAGACAGAACAGAGTTCCCAGGTGCCCCACATCCAGTGTCTCTGCACTAATGTCTTACCTGACCATGGTGTGTGGGTCGCAATGGACAAGTGACCAGGTGTGGGCGACTAGAGCCCCTCCACTCTCATCCTTACTCTTAGCCTTATTGCCCTGGGAGCCCACCCAGGACATCATGTTCCTTAGGCTCCTTTGGGTGCTGGCAGTTTTTAGCTTTCCTTGTTGTTGATGACCTTGGCACTCAGAGGCGTCCCGGCCAGGATGTGGGATGCTCCGTTCTGTTTAGTTTCCTGGTGTTTTTCTCCTGATGGATTAGGGTCATGGGTCTGGGGGAAGAGCACACACAGGTCCACGGCCATTTCTGGCACATGTTCTCAAGGGCCCTGCTCCGCCCCCCTCCCCCCCCCCCCCCCCCCCGTGATTGATCACTGGGCTCCTTCCCTTTCCCAGTCTCATTTGCATAAAAAGCCCCATTTTCCAGACATAAGGATTCGGGGTGGGGAGGTGAGGTGCTGTTGCCGGGAGGAGGTCCTCACCACCAGGCAGGCCCCTCCAGCTCCCTCACTGTTTATCTTGCTTGTTTTACACTTTTTGGTTATTCTAGATATCGTGGCTGAACACAGGCTTCTTGTTTTCTTTCTGGTGATTTCCTGAGGGTGTGTCACTGAAATGGCTTGACTGGGTCAAAGGTTTTTTTCCTTTTTAAAGAATATTTATTTATCTATTTATGGATAGAAGAACTGGGGTTTAGGCCAGAGTTGTGGAGGTGAGAGGACAGGAGAGGTCTGCTGCGCCCTGTGGGTAGCTCCCTGGCCGGGAATCAAACTCTGACCTTCTTGGTGGTAGTGCTGAGACTTAACCCCTAGGCCACCAAGGAGGCCAGGGTGTGAGGTTTTCATTGCTGGGTGGCTTTTGAGAGCGAAGGAGCCAGGGCCAGAGCAGCTGGCTTCCTGGCTGCCCACGTCCTCCCCAAAACTGGGTTTGACCATTTTTATTTATTTGATCTTAACCTGTCACACGCCTGTCTCCCTCCCTGGCCACCCCAGGGACTTGGCACCCAATCCCAGTTGGCTGTTTGCAAAAACTCAAATCACTCTCAAAGACAAAGATTGGGCTTCACGGACATCATTACAAGACCGCCTCAGGCCAGTGGGCTTTTCTCAAAGTGGGGCTGCGAGGGTGGTGGATAGGCCGTAGCCTGCCGCTCCCCCGGGAAGGCAGTTATCAATCATCAAAGAAGTGAACTCGGCTCGTGCTGAGTCTAGAATTGGCCTTGTCTTCCTTACACGGCTGCGTTCAACCAACGCCCGACCTTGGCCCTGCCAGACACTCCCTCACTGTGTCCCCCACACTGACTGAGGGTCCCCAGGCACCTCCCGTCTGCCGCTCTTGTTTGTGTCCTTGAGCTGGGTGGGCTTCCAGGGAGAGTTTCAGCTGGAGTCTTGGCACCTGGCCCCTCCAGAGCTGTTGAAATCAGAGAATGTTTTGGAGGTGCCACCAGCAATGTATCCTCCGTCAGGGTACACCCCTCATAGCAGCTTATTCCAAGCCTCCTGATCAGCCTCCTCAGGGATCGTAAAAGGCTGTGCATCCCCAGAGGATGGCGGGCGCCTGGGAGTTGATTTGCCTGAGGACAGGCCAGAAACCTGGGGCACCAGCCCCCCTTTTTCAGATAGCCAGTGGGTCATGGTTAATTGTCAATGTCTGCTCGGCCACGACATGCCCCTATTTAATATGACGGGACAGCTGGAGTGGAGGGTAGGGCTGGGGCGAGAAGGTTAAGGTCATGCCCTAAGAATGCCTTCCCCAGCCCATCAAAGGTAGGACTGCAGGCAGTGGGGGGCTCTGTTGTTCTCCCTGGGGGTGGTGGCTTGGCTCTGTCAAGCACTGGGGGTAGAAAACTGGATCATTCTGGCCTGGGGATAGGGCTCGGGGTAGATTGGGCTCAGGCATGTCTGCTCTCTGTCATCCTGGGGCCCTCGCGGGGTTTTGCCAGCTGCTCTGGGGAGTTGTGGACTCTTCAGGTCCTGGAGGCTTCGAGGGGCCTCTCTGGAACCTCTGTGTGTGTGTGTGTGTGTGTGTGTGTGTGTGTGTGTGTGTCTGTCTGTCTGTCTGTCTGTCTGGTGGGGACCCCTAGAGAGGAAGTCAGGGTGCTAACAGACTTAGTGGCAGGGGCTCATCCTCTGGCTGCCACTGCTGGTGGAGAAGTGATCATGGGGAGCCGACCCTGACACTCAGCCTCTATTCTCCAGCTGACCCTGTGGGGGGGGGGGGGTGTATGGGGGGAGCATGGGCCTCATATGGGTGGAGCAGGAGCTCAGCTGCCAGATCCTCCTTGGTGAAGTTGCTGCTCTTTTCCCTTTTGCAGATTCCAAGCCTGGGAAGAAACATGCAGTAAGTATTCCCTCCCTTGTCCCCACCCCAGCCTCATGCCCTGGCCCCTTCCCTAACAGAGTTTCTGGTTCTTCAACCTACTGAGCAGTTGAAGTTCAGGCTGGGGGTCACCAGCCCCCTGTGCAGGGAGCTGAGCACAGCAGGGGCTCAGCCAGCCTGGCTGGGATGCCCCACCCACAGCAGCCTTGCACTTGGCTCATCAGGCCAGGGACTTCCAGAAAGGCCTGCCAGACCATGGACTTGGTTTTGGCCTCTTTGTGTACCAGGCGCAGTCAGGAGGAAGGCGTGTTTACTTCCCCTTTTCTCCTCCACTCCTCCAAGATGCTTGTCCCCACAGCAGGGACAGCAAACCAGTAGCACTTTTCTTTTAAAGCTCGTGCTTTCTCCAAGTCACCTCGGGTGGGCCTCACGGCATTAAGGCTTACACCGTGGAACTATTTTATATATGGGAAACTGAGGCCCAGGCAGGAAAGGTGCCCCACGGTTGGAAAAAAGCTCCAGAAGGAGATCAGGCCCTGGTTTGTGTGACTCCAGAACCGCGGGCCCAAGCGCCTCCTGTGAGAACATCTTCATCACTTCTGTGACATGCTCGTTCTGCGCAGGAGCTGGGGGGTAGTGGGGGGACTTGCGGCGGTACCGCTGAAGCTCAGCTCCCTTCAGATTACTCAGCATCATGTTCACATATGCTTGGGTCAGACACAACTGGCATAATACTGGAAAACTTCCTGAAAAGAGTATTTAATGATCTGTAAGATAATCACGTATTTCTTGGCCCGTGGACCAAAGCATTAGTAGTAGCAATCATTGAACTTCAAATTATTATACACAATCTGTTCCAGATTGTTCCAGATTGTGTAGACATCTTTCCTGAATGACTCAAACTTGTTCCATTTTGGAGACCAATACATTAGAACACATTCCCCAGGCCACTTTTTTGCACATGTGAAAGTAAAAAACTAAACGGTTTTTCTGAGACAGCATAACTGTTTTTAGGATCCGTCATTGTAAATCATAGAACTCTCCAGTCCCAGGAGCTTGGGCTGGCGTGGGGGGGGAGGCTTGAGCCCACACTTCCAGGCGCTGCTCTCAAGCGCGGATGCCAGAGCCAGGTGCCGGGTTCAAGGACTTGCCTTGACCAAGTTCCTGGATTCCTCTGTGCCTGAGATTCCGCTGATCTGCAACACGGGAGGGTGCTAATATCAAACACCTGGTAGGCTGGTGGTGCAAATTAAGGCGTTAATAAGCAGTAATGGCTGAGAGAGTTCCCGGCTGAGGTAAAAGCCAACAGATCTCACCCAGAACGCCTCGTGTGGGGACGTCAGGCCCTCCTGGCAGAGATGTCCCGGGAGCTGGCGGCTGCTTTAAAGCAGAGGCAGACTCACAGGGGCCGTGGAGGAAAAGAAACGGGGGGTTCCCCATTCAGAACTGGGGGAAGCTGGGCCTCCCCACAGCAGCACCATTTCCCCTGTCCACAGGAGTTGGAGAGGAGATTTTCAGTGGCACAGCCAGTCACAGCAGAGCTGGGGTTCACAAACTCCCCACTGGCGGAGACCTTCCCTGCCATGGGGGCGGACTGTCTGGAGAGCCAGCGGCTGCTGGAAGCCAGCCCCTGTGGCACCCCCCCATCCCCCACGGACCTTTCTGAGCCCAGGGCGGCCTCGGCCTCGGAGCACACCAACAACAGGATTGGTGAGTCGGCCTGTTGGGGATTCCAGTGTGGTCAGGGGCCAGGGGCCGGGGGTGGGGGTGCAGAGACTCGGGCTAGAAGACCCAGCTCCATGCCAGGAGCAGGAGCCACTTTTGGTGAAAGAGTAACCACACTTGCATGGCCAGTGCAGCTGGCTCCGTCTCTTCACCCCAATTTAAATTTCTGCAAAATAGGAATTATAGTGCCAACCTCCGGGGTCCCTTGTGAAAATTCATGAGCGAATGCACATGATGGTATCCCGGTGAGGTGGGGTGACCTTGGGGAAGGGGTACTCTTGCCCAGCACCTGCTATCATTAAAGTATAAAGTGAAACACCCCCCCCAACCCCAACAAAGAGCCCCTGAGGGGGACAGGAGGAAGACACAGCAACCATAAGTAAGACCTGCCACATGTCTGGTGCCTTTGGGGATCCATGCAAATGTCACCCCTCATTGTCACACCTGCTGTGTGTTAACTGAGGAAGGTCCAGCTCAGGGCGGTGAGCTGGCTCTCCCCACCACACAGTCTCTACGCAGTTGCACCTCGACCCGACCCAGTATCTTTGGGAGTCAGAAACCCTGGATTCGCCCATACCACCTGGGCCCCTGCAGAGGCAGGGGGCCTACTCTTCCCGAGTTGCAAATGCCCCCCAACTCCGACAGCCTGCCATTTTGGCCCCCCCATGTCTCCTCTCCTCCCTTCCCAGCCTGCTATGGCAAGAGTGTTCCCCAGCAGTCCCTGTTTGTCTCACATCCCTGCTTGGAATCCTCCAGGGGGTCCCTGTCACCTGGCTGAATTCCAGGATTCTTATCGGGGCATTATTAAAGCTGCCTCCTCCCCCCCCAGTCTTATCTGCCTCCTGGTCCCCCCCACAGCGGCAGTTCCCTGAGTCTGGGGCACCTCCTCACCCTTCTGCACTTCTCTGTGAGAGCTGCTTCCTCACCTGGCACAGCCAACCCCACCCTCCTTGAACCTAGTAAGTTCCTGGTATCCTGTGGGCCCTGCTTATTCGCCTCCTCCTCCAGGGAGCCTTCCCTGACCTCTTCATGCTCCTGTCTATGCTTCATGCCCCTCTGCTTTGCTCCTCCCCCATCCCAGGCCACCCCCACCAGTGACCTCAGCACTTAGAACTTTGCAGCACCCCCAGCCCCCCACCCTGGCTGTGAGCTCCCTGTAGGCAGGGCCTCATGCCTGTCTTCTCTGGAAGGTGAGGCAGAGCTGGGACAATACTAACGAGGCCTTTGGAATCATCTTACATGTTTCCATGGCAGGATTGGTGGATGGGCCTCTTTGGGCAGAGTCTTTTGCGTCAAACCGAAACTCCTGGAATTGTAGCTTTCAGCAAGTTTCATTGGAAAAGAATGCATTTTGGGAAATACCACCAAAGGCATCTCCTTAAAATTTCCTAAGAACTCCTAATTTGAACGTTTGTATCCATGCTGAATACAGTGCCTGGAACTCGGGGGGGGGGTGCTCAGGGAGTGTTGGGGGGCAGGGTGAAGGAGGTGCCAGGCATTGGGGCCAGTGCCCCGCCCTAGTTGGCCTGTAAACCTTGCATGGGTGTGAGAGGGAGGTTCTAGTGGGACACTGACACGGTGGCCCTTTTCTTGTCCTGGCACCGCTCTAGCAGAGCCCCGAGCTGCCTTGTCCAGTGTCCCGGGGTGGGGGGCACACTTAGGTCTGAGCCTCTTTCCTCCAAGACCACACCCCACCCCTCCAAACAACTTTCCTAGATTCTGGAGTCCTGGGTGTGGTGGGAAGTCTAAGCGGTTCTGGAAGACTTTCCCTCTCCCAACTGGGGAGGGGTCAGCCCCATGATGGGTCAGAGCCTGAGGGGTCAGGAATGTGGGGGTGGTAGCCTGGCCCCCCAACGTTGGCTTCTGCCTGGACCAGCCTGCACCTTCTCTCACGCCTGCTCCTGTGCCCCAATTCTCTCACCCCAGACCCCCTCCTCTCTCGCTATTTTCGATCCTTTGGTCAGGTTTTCAAGGTAGGGCCTTGATGGAGGCTGTGTGGTGTGTGAGGCCCTACTTTCTCTTTTGGGGTGTCCCAGGCTACAGCATGTCCCCCTTTCTTAGCATCCTGTGCTCACTGCTATTTTGAATACTTCTCTCTTTCTTGAAGATGTTAAAAGCCAAAAGGAAGCATTGGCATTATGCAGTAGGGATGAAGAATCTTTGGGGGGATTCTCTGTAACCCAGAGAGGCAGAGATCCCCAGCCCACCACTCCACCCCACCCCAGCATCTGTTCCCTCATGATCTTCCCATTCAGCTTCCAGAAACAGCTGGGTCCCTGCCTTGAGCTGAGCTCCAGCCGCCAGAAGCAGGGCTGGTGCTGGGTCACTGACCTGGGAGAAGGCCAGGCTCCTACGGCCTATCGCTGGGGCAACCTACTTAACTCCCCTGAGTCTCTGAAGCCCTCACAGCAGATGGGCAGGACCACAAGAAATATGCTGGTTGTTAGTTGAGAGCTATACCCCTGTGGTCCTACTATGTGCTAGGTGGTGCTATGCTTCAGTGGTCCTACTATGTGCTAGGCAGCGCTATGCGTCAGCAGTCCTACTATGTGCTGGGCAGCCCTATGCTCCCGCAGTCCTACTGCTAGGCAGACCAAGCCATGAGGGCCCCAGGTGGGAGGTCAACAACAAGCAATAAACACCAAAATACACTGTCCTGAGAAAAACTGAATCACCAGCTGCCCTTGATCTTTAACAGGACTGAGGTTTCTGTAGGGTGCGGCCAACTGTCTGGGCTGCAGAGATTCCTGGGATATGGGACTTTCCCTACTAAAACGGAGAGCCTCCCAGGCAAACTGGGGCAAACTGGTTTCTGCTTCAGGCACCCAGGGTAGATGCCTGAAGGGGAGTCAGGTGGGGTGAGAATTTCTTTGGAGATTTCTCTTAATGCTCTGGTGACCTTGGGCAGGTCATTTAACCTCCTGGGCTCCAAGTTCTCTGTCTGTGATGTGGGGATAAATAATGAAGTCTTCACCTTGCAGAGTGCTGTGTCCCATCAGCCAGGTGCTGAGAGGTGGAGAGAGCGCCTGGGACAGCATCCAGCACAGGCTGAGCTCCACTTGTGTTTCTAGCCCTGGTGTTCTCCACCCCATTGTCTGCTTCCCCCAGCCCTGTTCAATCCTTCCCTGCCCTATTCCCTCAGAAGTGCCAAGAAAATTCCAAATATCTCCCATAAGTAGCGAGTGGCCAGTCCTTAACTCCTCAGCCCACTGCTCCTGGCTGGTTTGTCTCCTGCCAGGTTGGTGGTTACTGTGCACCGAAGAGGTTGTGTCATCTGCCTGAGGCCACACAGCAGGAATGGCTGACCCGGCACCTACTCTGCCCCCTTGCTGCTGTGTGCCGGGGCCCAGGTCTCCTCACCCATCCTTTTGCCTTGCAGAGAAAATCTACATCATGAAGGCCGACACAGTGATTGTGGGGACTGTGAAGACTGAGGTGCCTGAGGGCCGGAGCCTGGTGGGGCCGGCGAGCCCTGTGGAACCCGAGTTTGAGGATCTAGAAGTGGACCATGCCCCCCGCTATCCGGAGCAGGAGACAGAAGCACCGCCGGGGAGCTGCAGGGATGTCATGTTCTCAGTAGAGGAGGAAGGGAAGGAGGACCCCTGGCCCACGACCGCCTCTGGGAAATGAGGCCTGGCCTGCACCGGGGCTGAGAGGGTGCCTGGGGGCCAGGCCAGCGCTGTTGGCACCAAGCTGGGGACAGAGGCCCACCTGGCATGGACTGAGTTTCCATCATCCAGTGCGTGCAGGATGCAGATGGCCTCTGTTTGCACCCCCACCCCGCTGCGCCCCAACCCAGACCTTCGGGGAGCCGGGCTTGTGCAGCAGACAACCCAGGGGCTGGATCTAAACGGCGATGTTTGTTGGAGCAACGACTGCCGGGCACTCTGCTTTCTGCTGTTGCCCTGAAGGAGCCCCAGAACCCTGGGCATCCGCTTTACACTGCCAGGCCGTGGCCCGCTCGAGGCAGAGGCCATGAGGCCTGTACCGCTCTGCCCTTGCCTCTCGCCTCCCCCAGGGCCTCAGAAGTGACACCCATTGGGCTTTGTACCCCCAACTACTGTAATCGTGACCTTCAGGGGGCACCGAGCCAGCGCCTGTGGTTGTCCCTGAGTCAAAAGGGAAATTGAGGGATGGGCGTGGTGGACCAGCTCCATCTTGGCTGCAGTTGCAGGCTGTACTCTGTGCCCATGTGAATGCCCGGCTGGCTGAGAGGGACCCCCTGGGGCTGCCGGCTTGCCCTGTTTGTGGCCCTCTTGGTAGGCCGAGAACTTTGGATCAGCTCATCTCAGAATGTCCCACCTGTCCCTGCAGTGGGAGGCTTGGGGACCCAGCCATCCAGATGGTCAACAGCTGCAGAGCCTACCCCGGCTGGTAGACTCTGCCCTCCTGCTGGTGTCCGGAGAAGGGCCCACTTTGCTTCCTCACTGCATGAAAAAGGGGAGCCATGGAACCCTACATGGTCCCGGTCTGCTCATGGGCACTGCGTGAATGTCTCAGGCTTGCAGACAGCAGCCCTGCCCCCTGGCACTCTTGGTTGGGATGTGGATGTCAGAAAGCAATGTGGCTTCACCACTCGTCTGACCTGCTTCTGTGCTGTCCGAAAGGAGATAACATGAATCTGGATTCCGGATTTCTGCGGCTCACTCTGAGCGCGAAGCTGCCCGGGCCTGGGTCTGCTGAGCCGCTCTCCCCAGGGCCTCAGACTCGAGTCAGCATAAGTGGCCTTGGAAAGGGGTGTCTGGCAGAGGACAGACACCGCAGCCCCAGCCTGCGTGGTGGGTGCCTGGAGGCTCCTGGAATTACCCACTGCGAGCCGGTTGGGAAAGCTCCTGTTTACTCACCAGGAGCTGGCGGTCTGGAGGAAGTTGGGGCGACCTCAAGAATCACAAGGGTAGTTTCTGAAACTGCTCAGATGTTTTGGGGAAAGTCTGGGACTCTGTGAGAGGCAGTTCCACAAGAAGCTAGAGAAGTTTCCGTGGAGGGACCGCAGTCACCAGAAGGCCAGTGCAGGAGTTGTGGGCACCTTTGCACCCCCAGGCACCTGTGGACACACCCCCTGAGCGGGGACCTCTGATGGCCTTGACCCAAGGAGTGTGACCTGGAAGCACTCCCTCCCTCGTGCAAGAGCCCTTCACAGAACTTTGATCCTCTGAAAATCCATCAGGCACCTCAAAGGTGAATCGAAACCATCCTGAGAATGTGAGAAATGTGAGAATGTGAGAAACCATCCTGAAAATGAGAATCTCAAGGGTCGAGCATTCTCTGTTCCCCTGGACTGGGATTCCCTCTTGGGCCCCAGAGAGACACCCAGGTGGCCAGTCTGTGAGAACCAGCAGGGTGGGAGTGGGGCCTTCCCACTGCTGGAAGGGTCCCAGGAGGTAAATCCTTTCTCCTTGGCTCCCTCCCCTGGTGCGAGGTGGCCCTTGGAGGAGACTCAGAGAAAGCCACTCTCGATGGAAGGCGCCCTGGGAGCATGTGCACAAAGGCCTTCTTCCCTTGGACAGGGCCGAGCAGCCCCTGCCTCTCCCCGCTGCCCCCCCTTCCTGATCCATTGTGTTCAGGGAGTGACAGTAAGCCCTACAGAAGCTACTGTATTCAAAGAAAAACCAGGTTGTAGGTTGTAAATGGTTCTAGTTTCTTGGAATCCCTAAGGCCAGGGTCAGTTCCTAAAGTGGAACAAGAGGAAACCCCAAGAGTGAGATTCTAGAGCCCCAGGGCGCTGCCTTGTCGCCGGCACCTGATGTGTTGGACTGAACAGAAATGAAACCCCAGCAGAGCCGAGGGCCAGCTCTCCAGCTGCAGGGTTTGGGGTGTCGTCTTCCCCGACCCGCACCTTGATCCTCCCAGGCCTCTAATGTGTGGTCGGCAAGGAAGTTTGGCAGGGGGCCATGTGTGTGGCCAGAATGGATGAGGAAGGGCCAGATGCCAGGCAGGGCCCAGGGGCCCAGCGCCGCCATGTGGATGCCACTGACTAGCCGCCAAGGCGGGATGTGATGAGGGTCAGCGGGTTCTGAGGAGAAGCTTGCCCAGCCTGCTGGGGCTCCTGCACTCCTGCCTCAGCCCTGCTCTGGATGGCACCCCGTGCCGGGGGCAGGGCTTGCAGGGCAGGGACTTGCGGGTCACATTTGCTTGGCTAAGCACCCGTGTTATGGCAGTTTCCCAGAGAAATCAGACGGCAGTCGGAGAGGTGGGGAGAGAGATTTACTTGTCTCGCCGGCGGGCTCAGTGGGATCGCTCCCAACAGGCTGAGCAGCCCAGAGTGAAAATGGCAGGGCTTTATTCAGTTTGAATGAGGAAACTTGCTGTCCCATCCATCATAACATAAGCATTCTTTATTGTTCGGGAAGGGGGTCAAGGTAGCCATGGCTGCCCCTGTGAGCAGCAGTGCCGTGCACCCAGCAACTTCTGCAAACAGCAGAATCTAAGGAGCAGACTCCCCCAAGCAGCAGACTTGGGTAACTTTCTGCTTCACCAGCCTAGTCGCAGCGTGCAGATGGGGTCAGCTGGGGTTTGTCTCCCAGTCCTGCCACTTACCAGTGGCTGTTCTTGCTTGTGAGTCTTGATCTCCCCAATGCTTGGCTCCCTGGTCTGTGATATAGGGGTGTCCGATTCTGACAGGGTTGTAGGGGCCCCGTAGATGCCACCTCACAGCTGTGGTCTTGCAACCTGGCAGCCAGTTCTCTTAAAACCCTTACTAGATGGGTTTTAGCCACCTCGCACTTAAAAATAGGTGAGCTTCATAAAATGATTCCATAGGTGTCTCTCAAATAATATAGAATGTTATTTCTTTTCAGAGCAAAATCCAGGTAATCACCTCAAGCTCACAATTCTGAGGTCATGAAAGCTACATTTCAGAAAACACTGGGTGAGCATTACCAAAGAGAAAAGGGAGCTATTTGGTGATAACCAGTGTGTCAGCATGATGGATCGTCATATGCTAACTGTTAACTTGGATTTAAATCAGAACTAGCATTTAATTAATTGAATTACCCATCAGTGTTATATTGAAGGTGGGGCAATCCATCTCAGCTGCAGGAAATAAAAGGTAGCACTGTCTGTAAATAATTTAAAACAATAATAAAACTCACTAAAGATAAAAAAAAAATAGGTAAAGGCCTTAGAAAATCCTTTTCCCAGGAAAACTAAATAGTTGGTGGTGGCCCCCTCCGGCCCACCCAGCCTCCACCTAGGCTCATGCTCTCCAGGGACCTGGCAGCCTTGGGGCCAAGTGATGGGAGCCCCCACAGTTGGCAGGCCCCTTCTGAATCTGTGGGGTGTCCTGGAGAGCCCCTCAAGTCCTGGTCAAAGGATTCACCTTTTGTTCTTCATATATCTGTAGCTTAGCACTTGTGACACCCCAGGGTCCTTGGCAGGCGCATCCTGTTATGGAGCAACCCCCATATAAAACGGGTTGCCTGGCTGTGGGTCCTCACCTGCGCGCTTAGAAGGGACTTATGAATACTCCACTACAGGCACACACACAAGGTTATAAAAGGTTTATTTACAAGGGAAAGGGAATTAAGGAAATGTACAATGCAGGGAGAAAATAGGGAAATAAAGTCTTTAATGCGTCCTACCCAATCCGCCAACCTGGAAACCCAAAGGCACTTTCAGAGCTGGCCGGATGCTGCGAGCTGGCGGAGAGCCAAAATGGGGGACCCCCCCAAAGCCCACGTGTCTGGCTGCTTAACCCCACCCTCAGGTCCCAGCCACCTTCCCTTTGGTGGTGATGGGATTTGGAATTCCCAGTGTCTTTGGCTTTGGTCTGGAGTGGGGGTGGAGTCCACAAAGCCTGTATGGAATGAGCTTTAGGACAGCCTTTTCCGCCTAACAATCCCACTCAGGGTCTCGGAGCCCACCAGCCTGTGGGTGCCTCTCAGGCCCTTCCTCCTCACATTCCTCCCCAAGCCCCTGTGACGAGCAGGCCCGGCAATGGCTGCGGCATGTGCCTGTTCTCAGATGCCCTCTGGTCCTGTGTCCAGCAGATGAGAGGGGCAGCCCTGACCCTCTGCTGCAGCAGAAGGTGGTTTCTAGCTGGGTGGTCCGGGGAGGCTTCTCTGAGGAGGTGACATGACAAATGGATGAAGTGGGGACCTGAGGGCAGAGCATCCTGGGATGGCAGGGGATCCCCCAAATCAAAGGTCCAGAGGTGGGAAAGCATCTGGCCTTGAGATTTTAGAAGCTCAACCCATGTGCCTGCAGGGCAGAGAGGAGGAGATGGCAGCAGGCCAGACCAGGGAGGCCCAGGGGGCACCGCGAGGCACTTTGATTTTTATCTTAAGAACAGCAGTGTGAGTTGATCTTTCTTCTCTGCTATTAGAACAATAAACATCCTGGTATTATCCCAGCGAAGCCAAACCAGGGGCAGCAAAGACGCCGGGAAGGAGGCAGCGCTAGCCGGGGTCAGGAAGCAGCGGATGCGTTTCTCAGAAAGGCTGGCGAAGGCATTCCCGGTTAGCCTCTCAGCTCCCGTCCACGCTGATGTCACCACGGTAGGCTAGGAGCCTGTCTGCCTAGCTTCCCCTTTCTTGGGGTGTCTCCCAAGACAGTAAAAGCCCAACCAAAAGTCCTGGGGAGGCTGTGGGGGCCTTTGTGTTCTGTGTGGGGCGTGGGTTGTCTTAGGAGCAGGACCCCCACTTGCCACGTTGACCTCTGCCCCTGGCCTCGGGCCATCTCATGAACTTTCATCTCCTGCTCGCTGTTGGGGAAGGAATGTGAGCCTTGGAGACTCGCTGCTGGCCAACCTGGCTTCCCTCTCCTGCTCAGGTGGTTGCCGGGCACATGGTCTCCTGCGTGGTCCTAAGAGCTTTCAAGATTTCCTGATCTATGAAACAGACATAATATTTGCCTTGCAAGGTGCTTGCGAGGCTCGGGGGTGGTGGTGTGGGTAAAGTGTTTGGTCTGGTGCTAGGCAGAGTCTCTGTGGGTGAGTGATGTAAAGGAGTTTGCCCCAGTCTCCCCACATTCCTTATGCATTTGGGCTGCATCATAATAACTGGAAGGGGGTTAGGCTGAGTATCAGCACTTCCCCTTCCAAATCCAGGCTCCAAGAGGTGATGAGACCCAGTGGCCGTCACACAGCCAGGACGTGCCAGAGCTGGAGTTCCAGATCCTCCCTCTTCCCCTAAGGGGACCACCCGCTGCCCCCACCTTGGCAGGCTGCCCCTGCGCCATGGCTGTGTTTGCATCACAGTTATCTTCTGGCTCTGTGCCCCTCTGAAGTTTCCTTTTGCCTCCAGCCACCGTAGCTAGGAGGGAGGAAGGGGGTCAATTGCATCCCTTCTTTCATGGACGGCACTGGCATTTGCAATAAGTGGGGTAACCTCTCAGGGTTCAGCGGCAGGTGGGGTGTGGCTACCTAACTTGGTCCAGAGCCAACCCAGCCAGGGCCTCGGACCTGGAAGCAGTTTCCTGGACAGTGGTCTGACGCTGAGGTCAGGGGAGGCTCGGGGCTGGGAGGCCGGGCAGACGAGAGAAGCCAGGGAAGTGCCTGGCAATAGAATCACCTTTGTCGGGCCTCCCCGGTGGCGCAGCGGTTGAGCGCTGGGTTGCGAAGCTGTCCGCGGCCTCTGAGGCGTGGGTTCTATCCCCGGCTGCTCCCCGGCCACCGGAGGAGGGTCCCACATGGCGCGCAGACCTCTCCTGCCGCCCGCTGCTCCCCTCAGCAGTGTACTTCGGTCCTTCTGCCTGCTCTGCTCCCCGCTCTGGCTCTGGTGAATTCTCTCACCCTCCCGTGCTTCTGACTGTACCCAGTGCATGTATAAACAAAACAAACAAACAAATAAATAAATAAATAAAACATGCCTCTATAAAAAATAAAAAAAAAAAAAGAACAAAATATTTAAAAAAAAAAAAAAAAGAATCACCTTTGTCATTCTCAGTAACTCCTTGCAGCCCACTCTCTGCACCTCCCAGGGCAAGGCAGGTCAAGAACAAGACTTCCCTTCTCACGGGTGGGAAAACTGAGTCTCATAGATGTAAAATGGTTTCCCTAAAATCCTGGCAAATTAAGGGGAGCTGTGATTGGTTGCTTTGCAAGAGCCAAGTGGCTGTGCGATCGGAGTGGAAGATTGGAGGGCCAGGCCTTCTACACACTCACGGGCACGCGGCCACACTTGGCTTAATGCGCTGGCATCGCTGTCTTAAAAACTATTAATAATTTTTGAACAGGGGTCAACATGTTCACTTTTCACTGGGCTCTGTGAATTATAGCTGGGTCCAGCCGAGGGGACAGAGACCTTGTAAGGAAACCACTGAAACCCAAAGCACCTTTTGCACCTCACCACTTCTCCTGGCAGGGCCATAATTACAGATGAGCTTGTTTATCTCATTTTTCAAAAGTGTCGAATGTCTGGTGGCCCACCTGGACCGCTCAGGTGGGTCAATGAGCCACTTCAAAACTCAGTGTCTTCATTCTAGTCAAACTGCGGATACAGCCCCGGTGCCCCATGATGGAGAAATCGATCGAAAAGATGTGGTCTATAAACACTATGGAGTACTGCTTCGTCTTCAAAAAGGAAAACTTGTTACTTGCCCCACCCGGGTGGACCTGCTCAGTTAAATAAGTCTAAAAGGGAAAGACAAACACTATGATTTCATGCATTTGTGGAATGAAAATGAAACAAAAGCAAACCTTTAGGCTCTGACAATGGAATAGTGGTTGCCAAAAGGAAGGTTGGGGCGGGAATGGGGAGGGGGGGCTGGCTGGGGGTGAGGGTGGGGGCTGGACACTTGGTGCTGGGCGTGGGGAGAAGACGCCATTTTTGGAACTGTAGCGTGCGCTCAGTGCTGGTACCTTGATTAAAAAAAACAAAAAACAAGCAACATGTACTGTCTTCAAACACCAGTCATTTCTTCTGCTCACAAAGCTGCTGGCCTGGCCATGTCGGGCACGGCTCTTCTCTGCTCGCAGGGGCCTGGCACGGTGCCTGCCCACTGGCACCGGAGAGTGTATTGAGGGGCTGGCCGTTCAGTGCTGGCTCTTTATTCATTTCCATGGAGCACCTGACCTTCCTCCCAATATGGCGGTCGGGCTGGGAAGTGGTACCTGCTGGGTTCTTAAAAACTGGACTCAGAAATGGCTTCAGTACACTTTCATCACATCTACTGATGAAGATGTCACCCAAGGGTGGGGGGATGTAGACCCCACCCCAAGGCAGGAGGAGTGTCAAGGAATTCTGAGCTCTTACTGTGTGCCAGGCACGGCCGCGCTTAAAGCTTCACCTGGTGCCTCAGCTCACCTTCCCATATTGCCTGTGTTTGTTCCCAGTGTGTGGCTGAAGAAAGCTAAATACCTGTCCAAGGCCACATAGCTGGAGTCTGAACCCCAGTCTGTCTATCTCCAGAGAGGGGGCTCTGACCCAAGGGGCCGACAGGTGCATTCAGGGACCCGGGCAGCCAGAATGCGGCAGGCCCAGCATTCAAGCCCACATCTGTCTGATGCGAGACATTTGAGGCTTTCCAGACAATCCATTTCAAGCCCTAGTTTTCAAGATGGGGAAACTGCAAGAGGCCTCTCTGGAGAAGGGGGGCAGGGACTGGCACCTCCAGAGCAGGATGCCCCTCAGCCCTCTTACCCTTCCCCTCCTCCCCCAGGCTGCAGAGAACTGGGTAGCCTGGTCAGGAAGCCGCAGAGAGCTGCGGGCAGATCATGCGAGAACAGTCAGCCGCGGGCACGTTGTTTTTCACCGCGATGACACTTCACTCAGGAAATACCCACAGCTTTGGCAGGTGTGGAGGAGGGTGCCTCATCTCAGGCCAAAGCGCCCCTGTGGACTCTGGGGTCCTCTCCAGGTGGGCCCAGGGCCGCTGGGCCTGGTGTAATCACTAGAAGCTTCCCGAGGGCCGCTCTGGGTCCGTTGAGCTGGGCTCTGACGAAAGACGTGAGAGGCTCTGTCCCTGCTGCCAGGAAGTCACTCTTTGGTTAGAAAGACAGTAAGAGCTCTTGATTAATGAGGCTTTTTGTGCTATCTCAGTTAAATCTCACAGTGCCCTAGGAAGTGGTTGCTATTGTTATCTGTGTCACGGGTGAAGAAACCCAGGCACAGAGTAGTTAAGTCTCTGACCCAGGATCACACAGCTGTTAAGGGCAGTTTAATAGTTAAGTCAGGCCGCACACCCAGTTAAGTCAGGCCGCACACCCAGGCCATCTGGGCAGAGTCCCAGTGCCCACCACTTAGCCACACTGCTCTGCTGTGGCTTAGGCTGGGGACACCACTGGATCCCACTCAGTCCCACAGCCTGCAGAACTCTGACCAGCATCCGCCAGGCCCAGGGAAAGTAGGGTGCCCCGTGGCTTCCACCCACCTTGCCTTTCCAAAGCCCAGCACTGACCAGACCACACTCTGACAGCCTTCCATGGCTCCCTAGGACCTGGTGGCATAAGTCTGTCCATCCAGCCCTCCCAGATTCAAACCTCCTCTGAAACTCAGCTGTGTCCCGCAGTCACCTTGACACCTGTGCCCAACCCCCAACCCCCAACCTCCATCTTCTACTCTCTCCTCCTCCAGAGAGCCTGCAGGACCAGCATATGTCTATCCTTGAGTTTCTGCAGGTCTGTCTGTGAGGGGGGAACTGGAGGTTGAATTCCAGAAGCCTCCAAAAAAAGTCTGAAAAGATGAATTCATTGATTCCTTCATTCAGTAACTCACTCAGGCAGCAGATCTGCACAGAGCACCTGCACTGTGAGTCAGGCACTTCTGGGGAACCCAGTGGGGCTGGAGGGGATGGGAGGAGTCAGGTCTGGAGTCAAGCCACGGCTGGGGGTGAGGTCACAGGCCAAGGGCTGTGATGAGGTGAGCAGGGGCCCTGGCACCCATTGCCTGGCATTTGACTCAGAGTGTGGGCCTCACCTCCTCTGTAAAATGGGGTGAATAAGAGCGTCTTTCCAGCTTGCAGGGCTAAGCTCATTCACCAGTTTGTTAAATAAATCTTTGGTGAGCGCAGACTCTGGGCACTGCTGGCCGCTGGCCCTGCCCTTGTGGGGAGCGAGGTTTAAGAGCATACGTGCTTGCCTTAGTGCTGGAAACGACCCCAAAGAGGTGGGAGGGACCCCGGTGTGGGCCAGGTGTGCAACCAGGGCCTGTGGATTTGGCATGTGTCACTCAAAAGTGTTGGAGGGTGGAGAAATTCAGGGCCACACAGAGGAGAGAGCGTTTGTGATTGGGGTGTCAAAGACGAGAGTGTTGGTGAGTCTGGGGTGGAGATGGTCCCACTCCCCTGGGCTTCGCCAGGTGTCTGAGGAAGAAAGGGGTGAGAAGGTAGAGACAGGTTCACAGGTAGAAGTGATTCTGCAGGCGCTGGGAGGCAGAGTGGAAGGGCTGAGCCAGGTGGTTGTTGGGAAGTTGTAACAGCCCTTGGGAGAGAGAACTGCAGGGGAATTGGGACCCCAGGGGAGTTTCCTTTGAATGTTAAGGGGAAGAGGGAGGGTGAGCACTTGGGGAAATTACTCTGGGAAACCTTCCCCTGCACCCTGGCGGAGCCAGGGCTCCATTCTGGGAGGCAGAACATGTGACCATCATCAGGTTTGGAGTCTGTATGAATTGAGCATCTACTATGTGTGTGGTGCGGTGGCCTCCCAAACTCTGACCCTTACAGTATCCTTGCAAAGGGGAATTATTTTCCCCCACCGTATAGATGAGGAAATGGAGGCTCAGAATGAAGTGATCAGTCCAAGGTCAAGGTCACGTGCTGATGAATGAGCTGAGCCAGGACTTGAGTCTAGGTGATGGCAGAGTTGATTTCTCCTTGGTGCTTAAAAGTCCATTATTCATTGGTGAAAAGTCCCGGCACCTGGCTGGAGCGGGGTCTCCATGGTCTGGGGGAGAAGGGGTGGGAGAATGCTGCCTGGCACATAGTAGGTGCTTAATACATATGTATGGAGTCTGCAGAATAGGGCTGGGGGCTGGGGAAGGGCTCTATTTGCCCTGAGTGAGGGCCAATAGATAGACTACAGCTGGAGGACAACCTCGAGGCGCCCAGGTCACTGCTGCTGACCACTAGTAGCCCCAGGGCCCCTCTTCCAAGTTACCCGCTCCCTGCCCATGTTCTTTAGGGCGTGTTCACACTGAGTCATCCCTGTCCAGTTCTGTCCGGCTCTGGCCGGTACACATGTTCTCGTAAACATCCGAGACAGTGAAGATTGGGAAATTGCACGAGGGGAAAATCACTGATTTCTTCCTCCTTTTGAAATGGGGAAGGGAAAACTTGGCAGAGAATTGGGGTCCATAGCTTTGCTCCCTCTGCTGATGAGCACGGTCAGGCCTCCTGACTTAGAGATTATTGCAGGATATTGGGCCAGGCATGGGGGTTGGAGGACACACCTGGGCAGCCTGGCAGGGAATGCCCCCACCCCCGCCCCTGTCCCTCCCTCCTTGCTCCTTGGCTGCTCAGGCTCTGAGCTGAGGGCTCAATAATGAGGAAAATGTAAGCTGTTCATGCTGCCGTGGGCATCTAGGCTGGTGCTGACTTGGCCTGGAGAAGAGGGGGCATGGGGCCGTGCTGATGTGCATGAAGGACAGTGTATCCCCCTGCATTTCCTCCCTCCAAGGGCACAGAGGACAAAGGGGGGGGGTGCGGAGAAGAGAGGGATGGTCCCCAAGGTCACACAGAGGGTCCGTGGCCCTGGGCACTGGAGCTCAGCGGCTGGTGCTTTAAAAATTGAAACAAACAGTAACAACAAAAAACTTTTTACAGGGCCTCCCTGGTGGGGCAACGGTTAAAGTCTCAGCACTATCAAGCTATCACTAGTCACTGCAGCATGAGTTCCATCCCCGCCAGGGAGCTACCTACATGGCGCAGCAGACCTCTCCTGTCTCCGCATGGCTCCCCTCAGCAGTGTATTTCAGTGGATCTGCCTGTTCTGCTTCCCACTCTGTCTGTCTCTGGTGAATCCTCTCACCCTTGCCCCTTTGGCCTGTACCCCAGTTCTTGTATGCATAAATAAATAAAATAAATCTTAAAAAACCTTTTTATAAAAAGAGCAGGAATTGAAATCTGGGGGGGGGAACAAATAACTAATAAAAACAGAAAAATGCTTCTCAGCCTTTCAGGTAAGAGGAAGTGTCAGATGTTCGCGTCAGTGTAATGTGTGGTTTGCCCTCCAGCTGAGGACAATGGTGAGAACGGACTTTCAGAGCAGGGAGTTGGATAGAAGCTGTTCTGTCTGCTCTACGCATCCCCGGATTATGGCACATCCAGCGTGGGGCTCAAAAATAAAGAAATAAGAAAGTATAAGGAAAAGAATAAAAAGCGTGCACGATGCTATCACCCAATATACCACTTCCCCAATGGGCTTTCTTTTCTTCCTTCTAAATAATTTTTAAAAATATCTTTAAAGATTTATTTTAGGGCCTCTCTGGTGGCGCAGCGGTTGAGCGCTGGGCTGCGAAGCTGCCTGCAGCCTCTGCAGCGCCGGTTCGATCCCCGGCTGCTCCCCGGCCCCCGGAGGAGGGTCCCACATGGCGCGCAGACCTCTCCTGCCGCCCGCTGCTCCCCTCAGCAGTGTATTTTGTCAGTCTGCCTGCTCTGCTCCCCGCTCTGGCTCTGGTGAATTCTCTCACCCTCCCGCGCTTCTGGCTGTACCCAGTGCTTGTATAAATAAATAAATAAATCTTAAAAAAAGAAAATGAATTAAAAAAAGATTTATTTTATTTTTTTTTAAGATTTATTTTATTTATTTATTCATACAAGAGCTGGAGTATAGGCCAGAGGTGCGGGGGTGGGGGTGAGAGGATTAACCAGAGACAGAGTGGGGAGCAGAGCAGGCAGATCTACCGAAATACACTGCTGAGTAGAGCAGCGGGGTGAGACGGCAGAGGTCTGCTCTGCCATGTAGGTCAGCTCCCTGGCTGGGGATCGAACTCATGCTGCAGTGGCTACAGATCGCTTCATAGTGCTGAGACTTCACCCTTTGTGCTACCAGAGAGGCCCTATTTAATGATTTATTAATAAAATCTTTCAACTCATAATTGTTCTGGGTCTTTGCTCATAATCTGCCGTAACACTTTAAAATCATTTCCATCCTACAGCTACAAAAACTGTTAGAAATGCAGGACTTGAAATAATACTGCCAGCAGCAGCTGGAAATGTGTTCCTTATTAAGGGAGAAAGCATAAACTCTCGCCTAAAAGACGGAATTTGAAATAAAGACTTCCTGCGGCTTGTTAAAACAAACAGAAATCTGTGACCCACTGTCTGGCAAGACACTCACCCAGGGAGGCCCCAGGAGCGGATTTGCTTCTGGAGATCTGAATGGAACTGCTACAGAAACTCCTGCTTTATTTTACAGACTAGGTCTCCTATTTCTCACTGTCTGTGTTAGGGAATCACCTTTGCCTAGTTTAGCTTTCAAATTATGCACATTACTCTTTAAAAAAAAACATTCAAGCTAAAATGTATTGACCCGAGTAAGAATGCTGAAAACACTTAATACCATTCCTAATTTATCATAGGAAACACTTCCCCAAAATGTTCATCACAGCTGGATTGAAAGAGTGTTTGGGAAAGACTGCAGGGCTGTTTATCTAAGTATATCATGTTGCTGGAGAGCCAAAGGGATTTGCCTTAGTGGAATTTGAAACAAAAGAACAAGTAGCAAAGGCTGGCCAGGGTGGTCCAGACCTGAAAAGAGAAAGAAAAAGCAGAGCAAAGCAGCAATGCTGTTAATTATTAACAAATTTTGTATTAATTTCCACTTCTTAATAACCCATTGGCAGAAGGACTAAGAAAATCTACTGAATTTCCTAAGTGAAAATAAGCTCATTCCTGCCCTGGGAGTAGCAGGTAGGTGACTTCTTGTTACTATTGAAGTAGACGTTGTTGAAGTAAAATGAAAACTAATAATATTCTCGTTGCAGAAGAAAAGAAAAAGAATGACTGGATGAGGAAGGAGGCAATGTCCAGCCTGAAGAGGGACACAAACGAGGACGATGCCTTTAAGTGCAAAGACCCAGGAACCACAGCTGAGGTCCAGAAGTAGAGATGAGTGAATCCTCATAGAAAAAGAAAAAAACAGGAAGACGCAGAAGCACCCCACTTACCTCCAGTCAGAAGCGAGAGAGGATGACAGGTAGGCAGAATGCCTGAATCCCAGATCCAAAGGAAAGAAAATGATTCAGAAAGACAACCTTAAAAAGGGGGCTTTAGACATTTCCAAAGGAAGCAAAGATGTAACTTGGAAGTTAGGATTAGATAAATCAGTTTTCCTGGCTTCTTTTATGTCTTTTTTTTTTTTTTAAAGATTTATTTATTCATACATACGAGACCTGGGGTACAGGCCAGAGGTGCGGGGCGTGAGAGGATTCACCAGAGACAGAGTAGGGAATGGAACAAGCATTCTACTGGCATACACGGCTGAGGGGAGCAGCAGGCGAGACAGGAGGGGTCTGCTGCGCCATGTGGGTCACCTCCCTGGCCAGGGATCGAACTCATGCTGCAGTGGCTATGGATAGCTTCATAGGTTGTGTCTTAACCCCTTGTGCCACCAGGGAGGCAAACTTTTTTAGATTTAGAATTTTCTACTGCAGAGGAAAATGATACTGGAGATATGAAAGGTAGAACCCCTCTTAAAACCAAAAAGGAAGCATAATAAAATACATAAAAAGAGACCTATAATATGATGGGGGGAAAAGATTCTGCCATTAAGAACACTCCCCAAGTATGTTGATGGTGCAATTGGCAATTGACACACTCCAGTTATGCACATTATTCTACAGAGTCTGGGCCACTGACTCTGGCCCAGGCTCTCAGATGGTGAGATTTTAGGGTTCTGGGGAAACAACTCAGGAGTGAGCCAAATTGGTAGGGAGCAGGCCTACCCAGCCCTCTTCCACAGAAGCGTGACACTTAGACATGTTTTCGAAACTGGGTTTGTAAGCTGACGGTTACCATTATTGAGCGCTTACTTGGTGCCAGGGACTTCTCATGCTTCATCACATTGATTCTTTGAAACAAATTTGTGAGTCAGGTTACACTTACTGTCATTCTATCTATCAAGAAATGGATTCTCAGAGAGGTGTGGTGACTTGGCTGAGGTCACATCATCAATGAATGACAGAGCTGGGATACAGATCTTGGCAACTAAGAAAAAACGAAGTTATCTCTCCATCTAAGATTCATTTGAATAAAGAATCTTTTCCTCCCTTGTCTCCTTTACCCGCCTCCCCCCCACCCAGCCCAGCAGAGAAAGCTTTGAGAATCTTTGGTTTAGATCATCCTCTAATGCCAGACCTCCTAGCAGAGGGTAAAAGATTCCAATGGGCTGGAGAGATCCTGGAGGGCTTCAAGAAGGAGGTGAGGTTGGAGCAATGTGATGAATGATGACAGCATCAGGAATAGGAAGGTGTCACATCTTAATGTGAAGTTATTATGTCCTTACTGCCTGGAAGTGAAGGTGAGACCCCTCTGGGACATACTTTGGAGGAAGCCTTTGGGGAAGTGAGGTGAGGATAGGTTTAGGAGATTTACTTTATATGTGAGGAAAAGCCACAGAGAAATTGTGACAGGTACTGCTGGCCTTTGCCTCCTGGTTGGGCTTGTCTGAAGGAAAAGGGCCACTGTTTCTGAGTAGGGATGGGCTGTGATGGCATAAGATGGGCTTGATAATTCTAGCTCTCCCAAAGGGCCTGCCCTGGAGAAAGACTGTGTTCAGGGCACATGAAGAGTCCCAAGTTCTCCATCTGTGAATGGAACCTCTTTGTGATGATTGGTACAACTTATAAAGAGGTCACTGTTTTGGGTCTGGCAAATCCTTTGTGATTTGTCAGATTTAGTGAGATTTCTTGTACAGATATTTAGGTGTATTAGGTGTCCACGCTGGTAGCTGTGTAGCGTGGATGAGCTGCTTAAAATGAGGCCCTGTCATTCAGCTCGCCTGGGGTATTTATTGCAAATATCAAATGGGAGCCTGGGGGTGTAGACCGTTATGAGTTAGGGAAGTATGCTGACAGCTTTCACCCCTGCCACACCCAAATGCAGAGAAATTCAAACCACTGAAAGGCCCAGAACAAGCTCTGAACAACAATAGCAACAACAACAAATCTAAAAAGACTCCTAAAATTAAAAAAGAAAAAAAGTTGAAAAAAAAAATAACAAACCTGGGGAAAAATAAAAAGAAGCTCTGAGCAAAGGGTAGACCATGTTCATGAATGAAATAAATTAATGTTGCAATGATGGCAGAATTCCCTCAAATTCACCTGTCAATCTGTACAATCTCAAAATCAAGCTGGAACTTGAGGGACTTAAGTGTATTCTAAACTAGGTGAGTGAGAATAGAGAACCATAATTAATGAAGTCAGTTTTGAAAAAGAAGAGCAAGTGATATTACTTTGCCAGATGCTGGACATCCTACAAGTCTCTACTAATAAAACTGGGTGAACTAAGAGGATCACTGGAACAGAACAAGTCGTTCAGTGAAGAGTCACGTAAGTATCTTCAGTGATTAGAGGATGGGCTGTTTGGTGGAGAAGATACTGGCTCACTCTATGGAGAGAGATGGAGCTGGTTTTCCAGGCCTTACACACCACACACAATCCAAATGTTCTCAAGAACTTGTATGAGATAAAGCCATAAAGCTCATAAAGGAAAATATCTTTTTATCCTACAGACCGGGAAGGCTCTTTTAACCAAGATCAAAAGGGGAAAAACAAAACAAAGCAAAACTTGATAGACATGAAAATACAAAAGACACATAAACAAGGATCCCAGGCCGATGACAGAGTGGGGGACGTGCCTGTGACGTCTAAAAATAACAAGTGCTTAATATCTAAAATATACAGGAATTATTGCAAAACTACAAGAAAAAGACAGGAAATAATAGAAATACAGTTAAAGGATGTGAAGAAGCAACTCACAAGGAGGGGAAACCCAGGTGACTAAGAAGAAATGAGGAGGTACTCAAACCCACGAATATTCAGAGAAATGCAAATAAAACGGCAGTGGGCTCCAGCTCCCACCCAGCAGGCTGGCCAAATCAGAATGTTGGCTAAAGTTGACTTTGGGGGAATCAGTGAGGAAATGGGAATCCTCTGGCCCCGCTGGTGGGAGGGAATGTGGCGGTCCTGGAGAAGATTCTGGCAGGATCAGTGAAATAGGTACATGAATACCTCAAGATCCGATGCCACTCTGGAGACACCTGCAGACCCACTGTGTGCTTCACAAGGTCACATGATGGAGCGCCCGGTGGGACGAACATGGGAGCAGGGATGGGGGAAAAATAAAGCAAGAAAGACCCTTGCCTGGAGAGACCGGAGGAGTATGATTCATTGAATCCACTGTACCCGAGGTCCAAAAAATGAGAGTCAGAGAAAAGTCATGCAAAAAAGATTCCATTCATACTAGCTCCAAAATTAGAAAATAACTAGGAATTACTTACAAAAAGGGGTTACTAACAAGTAAAGAAGGGCTGGAGGCGGGCCCGGTTGAGGGGAGTCTAGTTCCTGTCCAGGCCAGAGTGGTCCAGTTTAAAATGGGGTGGAAAACTTGGGGGAGAGGGAACTCAGGGGAGGGGTGGTCCAGGGAGTCAGGGGATCTGAGGCCGTGAGGCTGTTGACAGTCTTTGCTGGTCTTTAACTAAAACCAGAGACCTGCTATTTCCCTGCTTTTCCTGGCCCTGAAGCTGACACAGGGAAATGGGGTGAGGAAGGGGGTTTGGAAGGGGTTTGGAGAGTGGGAGGTGGCAGTTTTGTGGGGGTTGGAGGTTATGAGGGTAGGAGGGGTTGGGGTGAGGGATGGAAGCTTGGGAGTCAGTGGAAGGTGAGGGGCTTATCCTTCAAGGGAGAGGCATCTGAGCAGGGCCTCGGTGAGGCTGAAAGCAGGTAGGAGAATTGAAAGCACTTTGAAAATACAAAGGGCAATAAAAGGAAACTCACTGACAAGATCAAAGGTCGTCTCAGCCGTGGGTACCCGGAGACTCCTCGGCAGGTGGGAGTGTCACCGGTACAGCCCTTGGGGCGAGGAATCTGGCAGGACCCAGCGAAATTGAAAATGTGCGAACTCCACCAGCTGGCAGTTCTACTTTCTAGGTTTATGGCCTGGAGAAACCCTCCCTCCTGTGCCCCGGAGACGGGCGCCAGCGTGCAGGGCAGAGCAGGGGCTGGGAGCCCGAGGGCAAAGCGGGAGAGCAGGTGGCTGTGGTGGGGCAGGCACGCGGCAGCAGGTGGAAGCTGGAGCCAGGTCTGAACTCATCACCATGGAAAGCTGTCAGAGACGCAGCCCGGGAGGGAGGGGTTCTGGGCAGAGAAGCACGCCGGGGGCTGCAGTGTGTAGGAATGCAGGGGTGCACTCGGGAGCCTTGCTCCAGGCACCCATTTCCACGAGATGCAAAGGGACTTGAGACTCAGGAGCAGCTCCTAGGCGGGAGAAAGGACTTCAATTTTTCATGGAAAAAGGAAGAATTCGAAGCAACAATTGATTCCACCAATATTTCCTGAGCCTAGTATTTAAGAATATGTTCTGTCTCTCTAGCTCATGGACGGTCTGTGCTGCTTCCTGAATGCTGCGGACCCAGCAGAGAGCAAAGCAGACAAGTTTCCTTAAATAGAGACAATCAGGAAAAATCAGCCCTTGGGGGCTGACATGTCAATTCCAGATATGGGACTATGGGTGTTTTGTATATTATGCCTTGATTTCTTAAAAAAATCAAAACATAAACCATATAGGACTGCAAGACGGATGAGTGTAAACTACAACAGCGTGGTTTGCAGCAAGAGGGGCTGGGGGAGAGGGTGGGAGAGAGGGTGAGGGAGAGGGTGGGGGAGAGGGTCGGGGAGAGGGTGCACACATCAGCAAGGCCCTGTGTGGGGTCAAGGGCAGTCGCTTGCAAAGGACCCCCACATCCCTGCACTGGTAAAAGCAGGGGGTGGAATCAGGTCCAGCTCGCCTCCATCCCTGTCTCTGTACCTCTCATGAAAGTCATAGCACCCTCAAAGATTGGGACAGGGGAGTCCTTCCCCCAGGTGACAGGCCAGGCAGCAGTGCTGGGGCTGCCCCCTCCCCACTGGGGGCACGGCTGGCGACTTGGCTGGCACCTTCTGCAGAGCTCACGTGCAAGTTCAGAATCCTCAACACAGAGCCCTGGCCAGACACCGCCTAGCAGAGCCGGCATGTGGGAGGAAACAGGCTGCCTCTCCTGGCCTAGTCCAGCCCCTCGGCTGACTGCAGAGGACACCGGTCCAAACTCACACAGGGAGGGGGCTCCCCAGAGTGGTCGCTGGCCCTACAAGCTGGACCGAGGGTCTCTCCAAAAGGTTGCATGCTGGGACAAGGTAACCAGACAGGAAGATGTGGGGGATGGGGGTGGGGTGGGGGCTGGGAAGAAATCCGGAGGCTCCCTTGATTCCTCTCCAAATTGCCTGGGGTCCTCTTTGAAGGTTGGGGGGAGGAGCTGCACCTGCACCAGCCACTGCAGGACAGTGTGGCCTTCAAGGGCAGGGGAAGGTCCTGCTCCCTGCTACATCTCGGGGACCAGGGGAGACACAGGGAGGGCGCAACAAAATTGGAGTGAGGAGAGCGCACAGGACTGGGATATGCGGGAGGCAATAAAGGGACCAGGAAGTGACATGGGGATGGAGCCAGCCAGTGCTTCTCTGTCCAGCTGGCCAGCCCCTGGCTTGATTGGCCACCTAGCCTATGCCGTGACCCTGGGGACGGAGGGAGGGCGCGAGGGAGGGGAGACATGAGGGAGGCATTTGCAGGGTTGTGACTAACACTGCATGTTACTTCCTGTTCAGGATTTTGGGGCATGAGTCATCAGGGGCTGGCCCAGAGCATTTGGGGCGCTGAGGTAAGCAGGACTGTGGGACCAGAGAGAAGGTGGCTCGCCCTGGCCACGGGCCAAGCTGGTCCCGCTGCCCAAGCATCTATCTCATGCAAGACAGGATGCGTGGCCCCAAGACCACGCCAGAGGAACTGACTTTGTTCTGATCCCACCTCCCAGCACAGCCGCAGTGACGCCTCCCAACCCACCCAAAGCCACAGCACCTGCTGCAGCAAAGTCCTCGCAGTGTCTCCCAAAGGTGCCTGTCAGTCCCTTGGGGGCTCACTCAAAAGCAGGCTCATCAGGCCCTCAACAGACCTGGGGGAGGGGGGTGCAGGAATCTGCACGTTCAGCAGTCCTTCCAGATCATTCTGGTATGGCTTGAAACTGGAGCACCATTCCTCCAAACAGCCCACGGGAATGCGGGCACATAGTAGGTGCTCAGTAAATAGCTGTGGACACACTGGCTGCTCTTGCATGCAGTGCCTGCTAAGTCTTCCTCGCCACCTGCTTGCAGACTATAGTGGTCAGTTTGTTGGGGTTGTTGAGATAGTGGGGGGCTCCCTGAGGGCTGTGGGCTGTCCAGGGAGCCCCAGGTCAAGAATACAGATACTAGGGCCTCCCCGGTGGCACAGCGGTTGAGCGCTGGGTTGCGAAGCTGCCCGCAGCCTCTGCAGCGCCGGTTCGATCCCCGGCTGCTCCCCGGCCACCGGAGGAGGGTCCCACATGGCGCGCAGACCTCTCCTGCCGCCCGCTGCGCCCCTCAGCAGTGTCCTTCGGTCCTTCCGCCTGCTCTGCTCCCCGCTCTGGCTCTGGTGAATTCTCTCACCCTCCCGCGCTTCTGACTGTACCCAGTGCTTGTATGTATGTATATATCAATCAATCAATCAATCTTAAAAAAAAAAAGAATACAGATACTGGACATGCAGCTGCCAGGTTGGGGGCCGTGGTCCTTTGCTGGAACCCTGCTTGTTACGACCCAGGAGCAAAGGGGGCGTTCTTTTCCTTTGTGTTTTGCACCTTGATTCTGGGGATCTAAGACATGCACGGCCTGGGAGATAGAGTAATGGGTAGAGCCTGGGTGTGATTGGGGTGGAATGGATTCCCGGCCTTGAACTTGATGTCCACTCACTCACTCACTCACTCACTCACTTCTTGCCCCCTTTATTGCCTCCTGCATATCCCAGCCCTGTGCGCTCTCCTCACTCCAATTTTGTTGCGCCCTCCCTGTGTCTCCCCTGGTCCCCAGGATGTAGAGGAGGGCAGGACTAGGTCCTCTGCCCTTGAAGACCACACTGTCCTGCAGTGACTGGTGGAGCAGAGACCTCAGCTATGGGGGCAGCCGAACTCCACTCGAGCCTGCTGTGCTGTAAGGCTGACCCCTGTGTGCAGAACAAAGCCTGTCAGGCACCTGGCCCGGAGCAGGCTCCCGTAACTGCTGGTATCACAATTACTAAGAGGAGAGGGGGACGGCAGCCACCAAGCACGGAGGGTGGTGTCATGCTGTTGTACTGTGCCAGGCTCTGTCTGTGTCCGTGGAGTATGGTTGAGGCAAGTTTCATGGAGACAGAGAGTGCGTGGCTTGACTGGAAAGGCAAAGAGGTGATCACAGAGCAAATAGGAGGGAAAGACATCCCGGGCAGAGGCAGCTGCAGGGTCAGAGGCAGGGAGGTGGGACTCCAGGTTGTTCAAGGAGGGCAGGGTGGTGTGGAGAGTTGGGGGAGGTTTCCAGGACATCAAAACCTCCAAGCATCCCCCGAGGAAGCGGAGCTCAATTCTGAAGGCCACAGGACCCGTGGGCTAGGCAGGCTCTCAGAATATTTCCAGATGTTGCTAAATGTTCCCTGGGAGTTGGGACCCTCTTGTTTGATGATCAGTCGGTTACGGGGAATGACGTGGATTCCTTAAGCTTTTTTTTTTTTTAAGATTTATTTATTTATGCATACAAGAACTAGGGTGCAGGCCAGAGGTGTGGGGGGTGAGAGGATTCACCAGAGACAGAGTGGGGAACAGAACAGGTGGACTGACTGAAGTACACTGCTGAGGGGAGCAGCGGGTGAGTCAGGAGAGGTCTGCCAGCCATGTGGGTTGCTCCCTGGCCGGCCGGGGATCAAACTCGTGCTGCAGTGGCTGCGGATAGTTTCCTAGGTTGCGTCTAGGTTGGGCCAGGTAGGGAAGAAGTCCGGGCGTTGTTGCTGAGTTTTGCCAGATTCTCCCAGGGCTGGGCCGATATGATGGACGCCAGGACCAAACCCCTCTGAAGAGACCGCCCTGGGCCACCTGACTGGTCATGCTAGGACAATGCCAGTGGTTCAGCTGGAATGTGCCACTGCTCACCCCCAGGCTAAATAAGATGTCAGGGTGGAGCACCCGACAGAAAGGATTTTGGGGAAAGTAACAACTGTGCTAAGTGTGTTACTGAGGCGCCTGTGTGGAGGGGGAGGTGCCGTTTTCTCGCCCTGGATGTCAGGCCGCAGAGTACGGTGACCTCAGTTCCTGAGCAGGGGGCGACTGGGAACTCGGGGTGGAGCTGAGCTATATTACACAGACGGCAAGTGGGTTCTGGGATTCTCGTTTCTCTGGCTTTGGCTTGTACCTAGGGCTTGGGGAAGAGTCACAAAAGGAGGCACATGGAGGAGGGACATGTGGAGAGATAAATGGAGAAGACACAGGTGAGAGAACATGGAGGTGGACCATGGCGTCCATTTTCTTGATTTGCATTTTCACATCTTTCTCCAGCTGTCCACCTGCCCCCGCCACCCCTTTCCTGTGGTTCCCTGCCAGAAGGTACCTTAGACTTGTGGCAAGCTTCTGGGCTGACCCTGCTCGGCTGGGCATTTGCCCTCAGGGAATGGGTGATTTGGGGGGGGGGTTGTTGGGAAGCTATTATTTGGAATATCCTCTCTTCTCTTCTCTCTCTTTGCACGCTAATTCTATCAAAGATCTTTCACACAAAGACTCTGCTTCTTTTCTTTATGTGGTGGATGGCAGAATCCCTTTTAGAGGATGCACCCCTGAAGTTTGGGGTCCCTGGTGCCCCTCGGTGACATACTAACAATTGCCCCCTGCTGCCTGCAGGTGTGGGGGGTGCTTCTTGGGTCAAGCAAGAGAGGCTACAGGGACCATTCTGAGAAGTGGATAGCTTGGGAGTTTAGGAACTATGGGCTGATGGGAGATTATTTAATTGTGTCATTTTTTTATTGTGGTATCATTGGTTTATAGCACTGACTATGCCACAGAGGTCTAGGGTCACACCCCTTCTCTGTGTTACCTGATATGCCATCACCAGGCAGTCATAGTCCCCAGCAGTCCATGGGCCCCTCCCCCTTTGCCTTCACCCTACCCTTTCTGGTATCTTCAGTTCTACAGTCAGATTTCTAGGGTTTGTTTTTGTTTGTTGTTTTGTTTTGTTTTTATATTTCACATATGTGTGAAATCATCCAGTAATTGCCTTTCTCTTTCTGACTTATGTCGCTTTGCATAATCCCTTCCAGTTCCATCCATGCTGTTGCAAATGTCAGGAATTCATCTTTTTTACAGCTTAGTAGTATTCTACAGTATAGATCTACACCACATCTTCAATGTCCACTCCTTTGTTCCTGGGCACCTAGGTGGTTTCCACAGCTGGGCTGTTGTGGATAATGCTGCTTTTGTTGGCCTTGTGCACTCTGAGTGGCCAGAGCCAGGGCTGGCACACAGTAGGTGCTCAGTAAAGACTTGTGATATGAGTTACAGCCTGTGGCTAGATGGGGCTGAGGCAGCAGAGATGGAGCAGGACAGGGTGTTCAGGGTGTTCAGGGTGTGAGCTGGACTGCTACAGGTGCAGAGCATGGTGTATGGACTCCGGTCAGCTTTGAGCCATTTCTAATTCAAGATGTGGGCTGTGGGAGAGGAGGCCTCAGCAGAGGCCTGGAGCAGCACCATCATGAAGGGATATGGTAAGTTATGGTAAGGGATATGGTAAGTTCTGGTCAGAGGAGGCTCAGGTCTCCCTGGTGCCCTGGAGCCAGAGTCAGAGGTATTAGCAAGAAAATCTCCAAGACACCCACAGAAGTGCCCCTGGAGAGAATGTGCCAGAAACTACCTCCCAAGGGACCAAATGGGAGGGGGGTGACAAATCTGTCCTGGCACAATATGCCCTTTTCTCCCCAACCCCTTTTCCTTGGGCTGGACCCTGAGCACAGCTGATAAATTTACAGGTTCCCAAGGTCTCACTGGATAAGCTCCAGGACACTGGAGCTCAGAGGGAGACACTGGAGCTCTGGGGGAGAAACTGGAGCTCCTGGGGGACACTGGGACTCCAGACAGGGCTGGGTGCTATCATCTCAGGGGGTTATTTCTTGCCTAAGAGTGCTTGGAAGAGCTACAGGATCTTCCCGAGACTTTACATGGAGGCTGGGGAAGGACACATTAAAACTGGGTGCAGACAAGTTTAAAACAGGTGGACCCTCAGTGCCAGGTATCCGCCTGCCTTAGCTCCTTCCCCAGAGGCTGAACCCCACCTACAAGCTACACATTCCAGGTTCCCTGGCCAAATGCTTCCTGTCTTGGGTGGGGCCAGTGGGAGACTGGAGGGGGACACTGAGGGCAGGAGGGAGGGGCAAGCCAGGGTGTTTCCCTCCTCTCTGCTTCTGTAGTGTCGCCAGCATTGGGGGCTCCAGAAACCCTGAGGAGCCGGGGTCACCCCATAGGGCTCTGGGCTTTGCAGTTGGCAATCTCAGGGTGATCTTCCTTAATTGTTCTTTTATTTATTTATTTATTTTTTTTTTTTTAAAGATTTATTGATTGATTGATTGATTGATTCATACATACATACAAGCACTGGGTACAGTCAGAAGCGCAGGAGGGTGAGAGGATTCACCAGAGCCAGAGCGGGGAGCAGAGCAGGCAGAAGGACCGAAGTACACTGCTGAGGGGAGCAGCGGGCGGCAGGAGAGGTCTGCGCGCCATGTGGGACCCTCCTCAGGTGGCCGGGGAGCAGCCGGGGATCGAACCGGCGCTGTGGAGGCTGCGGGCAGCTTCGCAACCCAGCGCTCAACCGCTGCGCCACCGGGGAGGCCCCTTAATTGTTCTTTTAATCCCTCTAAAATCTTTATAGCCAACTCCCCTTAGTAGACAGGGATTCGCTTTCCCGTTGATCTGGCTGTAGCCAACCCCCTGCTTTCAGCGAGTGGAGCTGGACCCAGGAGGATCTCCAGGATGGAGCCAGTCACTGGGAGGGGGAGTCCTTGGGAGTGGGGGTGAACCAGAGGACCCACTGGGTTGGAGGTGTGTGGGGGGCATCCAGGTAGAACCATTTGTGTCTGTCTCCACCAGGCGACACCCACTCCTGGTCTTTGACGCTCTCTTGTGGATCACGGAGTCCTCCAAACCATTTCCACGGGCTGTGCGTGCCACCCCCTCTGCCTGACCCATGTCTCAGAAACGTGTGGGGACCAGGTGATTTCCCAAGTCTGGTCAGGAGGTGGGATTTTCCATTCCCCAAGAGTCACTTCCCAGTTTCTCATTCAGCGCCTGAAAGCACCATCCTTGCTGTCGCCACCAAGGGAGACCTGGGGTGAAGGTGTCCCAGAGCAGGGACTCCTTACCTCGTGGGGCCATCTGTATGATGGAACAGGGGAACAGAACAGCCTCCTGCCACCCTGCTCACCCCACCTGTAGAGTGTCCCTGTGCTATGGCCAAGGACTCCAGGCTGCGAGAGTGCGGGCTGGTCCTGGCATGAGGGCCGGTACTCAAAATAAAGGGGGTGCAGCTAGAGCAGGTGCTCAGTCGATGTAAACTCCAGTAAAGCCAGGCCCATAGCCTCCAGGGGGACCCCACAACTTTCTGCTGAGCTTCTGTCCCAGCTTGAGGGACATGGGACTCAAGAAGGACAGCAGGCCGGGAGGTCGTGAGAATGTTTAGGGGTAAATGAGCCCCCGGAGAGTAGTTGGCACAGAGAATACTGGCACAGCGCTTTTGTGACAAATACGCTGACTGTCAACCTCCTGCTGCACACCGTGTTGTGTGTGTGATGGTTTTCAATCTTCAGGTCACCTCTAGGAGGTCAAGGCAGAGACCCAAGAGGTCTGGCTGCTGACTCTAAGGGAATGAATGATCCAGAACCCCCTAAACCGTCCCCACCCCCCAGCTAGCCCTTGCTTGGTGGGAGGTTTCCCGAGTTACTGGCCTCCCCAGGGGAGCAGGCTGCGGAGGGGAGAGGATAGGGATGCAGCAGGGCAGACAGGTGCACAGGTGCAGCCTCCAGGTGGCCACCAACCTGTTCCCAATGCGGGCCTGCTGCCCGCTCCGCGAAGGGCGCAGGGAGTGGATGGGGGAGTTAGAAGGGTGTTGGGGTCCCCGCGGGCTGAGGCTGGAGGGGTCGGCTCAGCAGCGCCGGGGGAGCGGCCGGGGGCGACTGCGGGGCGCGGGGGTGAGGGTCCGGCGGGCGGGGGCGGGGGTGGGGGTGGGCGGGGGAGGTGTGTCCGGGAGCCCCGCCCCCCGCCCGCCCCGCCGCGCCCCGCCCCCGCCCGCCTCGCCGCCGCCTCGGGCTTTCGCTTTCAGTCCCCGCGGAGCTGAGCCGGCGCCGGGACGCGCGGCCGCGACCGCCCGCGAAGCCTGGACGGCCCCCGCGCCCCCGCCGCCCCGCGATGGCGCCCGCCGGCCTCGGGGCCGCCCTGGCCGTCGGACTGCAGCTCTGGGCCGCGGCGCTCGCCGTGCCCGCCCAGGTGGGTGACCGCGCGCACCCCGCCCGCGCGCCCCCCGCCCGCGCGCAGCCCCCGCCCCGCGCCCGGGCGCGCTCCTCGGGGTCGCCGGCGCGGGGCTCCGGACGGGGGCGCCGCGGGCGCCGCACCCCCGGTGGCGGGGGAAGCTCGCGCCTCCGGAGGCCGCGGGGACCGGCTTTGCACACGTGCGTCCGGCCCGGATTCCGGCCTCTGCAGCCCCGGGCGCCCCCGGGCCCGCGCGCCTGGGCGGGACCCGCCGACGCTGGGCGAGCCCCACGGACCCCGGGCGCCCCCCGCACCCCTGCACGCGTCGCCGCCCACCCTCTGCCCCCGCGGGAGAGGCGAGGGCCCCGGAGCGCCGCCCCCGCCGCGGACCTGGGCACCGCTTCAGGGACTTCCTCCAAGGCCCGGCGAAGGCTTTCCTCTTTCTTAGAAACCCCAGCGCCCTGTGAAGGCGCGGGGCCGGGTGTGCGGCAGGGCCGACGAGGCGCCCGGGCTGCGGGCTGGACCCCGGCTGTCCTCTCTGGCCAGCCTCTTCCCCAGGACCCACCTGGTGGCCACTGGAGTTTGCTCCGGGAGGGTAGTGCCCTCGGGTCCTCCTGGCTCACTCCTGGAAGGGCCTGAGCTCTGGGGACAGGGCTGGGGTGAGGCCTTCCAAAAGGGCTACAAGGCAGACTGGATTTTAAGGAGGTCCAGGAGCATGTCCCCCCACTGGCGTCCCCAAGAGTCAGGTCCGGTCGATGAAGGGGCTGTTTGTCTTTTGCCCGTTTGGCTGTCTCCGCGGCCTGCTGCATAGAGCAGCCCATTTCACAGAGGGGAAAACTGAGGCCAGAGAATTCCTTGTTTCTCATGGAAGGCATGGGGTTCTTTTCCTCCCCAGGGGGAGTCTCTCCCTTTCCCTGTGACTTGGGAGGAGGTGTGAGTTCATCCCTGTCTGCACATCTGGGCATGGGGGGAAGGTGGGAGGTGACCTTGGCCCTGGCGGTCACACCAGTGACTCACTGGCCAGGGTTAAGGACATCTTTAGAGTCTGGTGCTTGAGAGCTGGGGGTGGGGGTGATCAGATCAGAAATGACCTCCCAGGGGCTACCAGGAGTGGGTCCTGGGGCAGCCCCAGAGATTTTCCTGCAAACAAAGGAGGTCCTGGGGTGGCCCGTGGCGCTGAGAGCTGGTGACCACAGCTGTGGGGTCATGCCACAGACTCTGGGCCTCCTGGGGTGTCATCCCACCTCAGTCATGCACGCCTGTGGGGGAGGCCAGGGCTCCTCTGCAGGACCCCGGACCTTGGTCCTCTCCCGCCTCTGCTGGCAGCACCTCTGCCCTCCTCTGAGCCTGTCTCCACAGCCTCACCACTGGTCTCCTGGCCCCTGCTCCTGGCTTCTCCCACCATCCTCCTTGGTGGCCTCCCTTGGGGAGGTTGGAGCCCCTCTCTTCCCAGCCTGAGGTGCTCCTTCAGGAATCCAGGCGAAGGGGGGGGGCTTGGCATCTCCCCATCACCTGTCTGCATCCCTGCCCCACACCTCTCGTCTCAGCCCCGTCCTCTCTCCGTGGTGCACTCCCTACCCCCATCTTTCAGGCCTTTTGCAGATGCCAGCCCCCCACCCCTGTCTTTGACCCCTTGGAGCCCGCATCCCTCTGGAGGACAGACCACATTCTGCTTTTTTTGGTATAGTTGCGGTTATCCACCTCGATAGATGGAAAGCTCCACGAGGCAGGGGCGTGGTCCTCCTCCGTCTCTCTCTTAGTCGCGTGGCAGCTTCTGTGCTTGAGTATCTACCAGCACCAGGCTCCAGTTCTAGGACTTTGCGGTGAATCGCACCGGAACCCTCTTTGCAGCAACTTCTAAAAGGTGGGCCATGCGGCTCCCATTTGGAGATGTGGAAACTGAGGTCTGGAGAGGTTGGGTTTCCCCAGACACAGAGCTGGGGAATGAGACTGGGGTGGGGGGGCTCGAAGCGGGCTCTGTTCTCTATACTCTCCCCCCAGGTTCCCAGCAACCCCACCCCGGTTCCCTGAACACAGGGCATTTGTGTCTTATCAGCTATATTTGCTGGCCGGTGTGGAATGCATCATTCTTTCCTCTAGTTATTCATTCAGTCCCCAAATAAACGCCAGTCACATGGGCAGGCTTAGCGCCCTCTGACGGGCGCGGGCAGAGCCCAGTAGCCTGGCAGCTGCTCGTTATTGGGGTGGGGCACAGAGAATCCTTCCCTGCTGGATCTCATCTATGTATTCCTGGAATCTTGAAGCTCCAGGGCTGCTGTTTGCCTCCCCATTCCCCAAAGGCCTGGGACCAGCTCTGGTTAGAGGAGAGGCTGGAGAGAGGCCCTCACGGTCAGCCAGGCATCTAGCCCAGCTCCTCCTGGATGGCCATCCCTCCCTAGGTCTGGGAGACATTTTATGGCCCTGACCAACGCATGCCTCCTGGAGGGACAGTCAGGAAGATGGGGGTGGAGGTGACTTGCGGGGAAGGAAGCGTTTTGATCCCAGCTGTGGTATATGTAGGTATGGGCGTTACATTCGGCTTATCATCGACACCATCACCATCTTAGTTCGCAGTGTAGGCCACGCTGGTTGCTTCTGTGTTCTGTAAACGTACCGCACACTCCCTGCCTCAGGGCCTCTGCACCTGCTTTCCCTTCGGCCTTGAATGTGCCTGTGCTGATCTGGCGCCCTCGCTGGGGCCACCCTCCCTGGGCGAGCTCCCATTCTCCCTATTCCCCTGGCCCGTGACCCACTCTGCTTCCTTCCCTTTGAGTGCTCTCCCCCGGGAACGTCAGCACTGTGAGGGCAGGGTCCTGCTCATTTCGAGGCTCACAGCCTCGCGCAGAAATACTTAAGCTTAGCATTTTTTGCCATTTGTGCCGTGTGGCTCCTCGCTGTGGGGCGCTGTCCTGCACATGGGGGATGTTTGGCAGCTTCCTTGCCTATAGCATCCCCCTCCGCCGCCGGGACAATTAAAAATGTCTCCAGATAATGCTGAATGTCCCGGGGCGGGTGGGGGGCTGGGGCTCGGGTTGAGAACCACTGCCTAAACCGTGCCTGGGAAAAATACTGAGTAAATGTGCAAAAATATTCATACGGCCTTTAGGACAACCCTCTCTTCTGGATGAGATGGAGGACTGTGAAAGCCAGTGGTGGCAGGCCTGGGCTCATTTCTCTCTCCCTCTTGGATTCCTCTCGCTGCTCTGTGGGGGCTCCCGAGGCTAAGGGTGCTCCCTGCAAAGTGCTCACACCCCATATCCCCACCCTGGTTTGCGATGGGGCCACCTTCTGGCAGTGACTCAGAGCCCCGTGCGACCTGCCTGCAAGTGGGAAGGGAGGGAAGCTGGAGGTGGTTGTGGGGAGCCCGGCCACTGGGGGAACAGGGGCAGAGTGGAGACTGGGTGGCTCCCGGTTCTGGACTCTGCAGGGCTTCCGAAGAGCAGTCCCGATGACTGAGGGGAAGGGCCAGGCTCAGAAGCCTAAGTCCTTCCTCTGCTGGCTACTGGCTGTGACTTGGGCCTCTGATTGTCTGGGAACCTCTGATTTCCTGTCTGTGAAATGAGTCTCCACCTGGCTGGCTGGTTGTCGGGACTGGCTGTGCAGCTGCTGGTGGCTCTGTAAACACTTGTGGTTTTGCAGGGCCTGACTGGGTCACAGGGCCATGCTAGGCTGTGGTGGGACCACAGTGGAGTCAGCTGCTCCTGCTCTGACCCCCAGAACTCAGGTGGGAGCTGCTGCCTGTTGACACCCCTGAGAATAATTTCCACCCACCCACCTTTTCTGGGCTGTGCTTCTGAATGTCCTAGAGTCTCCAGGAGGGCCTGGAGACTCACCCCACCTGCCCAATGCCTGGTCTCAGGACCCGGGTGTGTGGCAGAGGCTGTGGGGCCAGGAAATCACTCATCCCAGATTCTGATGTCATTTGAAGGTGAGGGTCCATCTATCATAGTATTGAGGTGTCTCCAGGCACGAGACCTCAGCTCTCCCGCCTGCAAAATGGGAAATGAAGAGAGGAAGCCTGGTTGTGCTGTCTTCGAGGTTGTGCTGTCTTCGAGGTTGTGCTGTCTGTTTCCTGCCCTCCAAGTCCAGCACGGCAGGTCTCTGGGCAGGGAGCACTGACCTGGGCATCAGGAGGCCAGAGCTCCTATCTGAACACCGTCATTGGCTTGCTGTGCGGCCTCACTCAACTCAACTGTGTTGGGCCGAAACATCTTTATCTGTAAAGATGTATCTTGAGTGTGCTGGACAAAGCCCCTGCTTAGGGGGTGAGGGGCCTAAAGCTTTCCCTGGAAGGAGGGCCCAGCTCTGCCCACTGTATCTTTGCTTCCCGGCCTCAGTCCCACTTGCTTTGGGGTGATCTTGACTCAGGCCCTGGTGACATCACGAATTCCTGCCTCCCTGCCTCTTAGTCCTAATTAGCATCTTTTAATGTCAGAAGCCCCAGACTGTGGGGAAGCCCATGCTTGCTGGGTCTCTGCTGCGGGGCCGCCGTCTGGGAGCGCACGGGTTCAAGGAAGCCTCGAGGGGGAAGGGGTGTTTTCCTCGAAGAAGCCCTTTGTCACTGGTGAGGAGCACACAGCCCTATTCCCCACCCCAGTTCTGAGCCCTTCACAGCCAGAACTTTGAGCTGGTGGCCGGGGGCGGGGACTCTGAAGTCAGGGCCCGCCCCTCGGGCCTACAGTCATTTTCCACCTTGTGACGTCACAGATGGTGGTTACATCACTGTGGTTTGAGCACTCAGGTTGTGGGCTGTGGAGAGGAAGTGTCTGTTTACCTGCAGGGGTTTGCAAGATTTGATTTCCTTGTGCCCCGAGTGTGAGCAGTGTGGAGGGAAATTGTGGGGCGGGGGGTTGCTGGCCAGTAGGCCCCAGACCTCAGCTCTGCCTGGTGTCTCCCGGCTTTCCTGGGACACTCCTGTCTCTAAGCCAAGTGTCTCCTTTCCAGGGGGTATGTGGGAGTTTGGAAGAGGCAGCAGCACTGGCTGTCTGCTCTGGAGGGTCACGGCCAGGCTGGGTAGCCAGCTCCTTCACATAAAGTGCCCAACGCCCCATCCAGGCTGTGGAGCCATTTCCAGGTCCCAGGCCGGCCAGCTGCCCCCCCAGTCTTGGTAGCTGACTCCAAGTGGGCACTTGCCGGGGAAACTTGACTTTGACCACCTGGAGGTGAATCCCTTTCTGGAGCGCTGGGCCCTCCCCGGCTGTGTCCCCCACTTCTGAGCCAGGGCCGCACGTTGACCGAGCTGCTGTGAGACAGGGCAGAAATCCCCAGGGGGTTTTATTTGTTTTCCTTTGCCATCCTGACCTGGCCCACCCGTCTGTTTCAATCTGAGCCTGGCCCTGCCGCGGGTATGGCTAATGTGGCCACGGCTTCAGGGAATTGAGTGGGCCTGAGGGCGAAAGCAGAGCGGGGGGGAAAGGACTTGGGGGCAGGGACACCTTCTGGGCTGTGTGGGAGGCCTTCCCAAATGCCGCTCAGGAGGGATGCCAGAGGCCGAGAAGTGCTGGAACGAGGGGTTGGGGCTGGAGTCCCAGCCAGTCCTGACTCAGCTTCCAGCTCAGGAGGGCCTGGCCAGCTTCCTTCCGCTCTGCACCTCAGCTGCCCCAGCTAGAGCTCAAGATCAGCAGGATGGCGCCCTAATTAGCAGGGCTTCCTCCAGCACCTGGGCCCTACTGCCCATCCTGCCTCCTGCTGACCCACAGCTCAGCTCTGTCACAGAGACTCCAGGCTCTGCTTGTCCCTACTGAGCCGTTCCAGCTGACCCTCTGGATCCACCAACCCCAGACCCTGCTCCTTCCTGTGCTGTCCTCCCTGCTTTCTTGAGCCCTGTCTCCCACCTCGTGCCACAATCCTCCCAGCTCCCCATGACTTCACTCTCTCCCTGGTCTGGCTCCTTAGTCAATGCCCTCATCTTTTTTTGTCACCTTCCTGACTGTATCCCATTAAGTCCTCCTCAGGCCCCCTACTACTATTCCACATGAGACCTGGAGGGGACCAGGACTAGGGTGAGCAGATACCAGGAGCAAGGTGTAGAGGAAGGCACAGCTAGAGCAAAAGGTGTGTTGGGGGCAATGAGGCCTGTTGGCTATAAGCTGTTTTGGGCCAGTTTATGGACATAGTAACAGCAGTTATAGTTTAAAAATTGTAGCAATTACAATTATTGTAGCATCTACTAAACACAGAACACTTGTTATTTCATTCAGTCCTTAAACATCCCCCTATGTTTTTGATACTGCCTGCTAATGAGGGGGAATCTGGACTGAAGTTAGGCATTTTTACTCCAGAATCCATACTTTTTGCCACCACACTCACCTCTTATGAGAAGTTGAGGCAATGGGGAGCCATTGATAGTTTTTGGGCAAGAGAGTGACCAGAGCAGAGTGTGTGATTAGGAAGATCACTCTGGGCTCGGTGGGAAGGACAGATAAAGTGGAGAGACTCTCGTGACAGTTTAGGCAAGAGCTCTGGGCTCAAGAAGTAGCTGTAAAATAGGAAGGATCAGGAAGGAGGAGGGAGAGGAAGACCTTTGAACTCAAGACCTAGGGTTGGGACAGAGGCCCTCAGGAAGAAGAGGAACTATCTCCCTCCACCCCATCCTGCAACATCAGGCTCCTCTGGCGTCAGTCCTGCCCCAGCCTGAGCCAAGTGACCCCATCTAGTCACAGTCAGTATTCCTGGAACTGATGGTCACCTGCTGGGGAGGACATGAGACCAGGCAGGGCTGGTGTGAGAAGCGATATGCCCCCGCCTGGCGCTGGGAAGCAGGAGCCTGGGCACCTGCCAGGTTCAGCCACCAGAGCTCCCTGGGTGAGGACCCCAGAACTTCTGTCTGAACTTTGGCTTACTTGGTAGTAAGGTGGGGTTGAAAGTGGCCCTCTCTGTCCCTTCCCCTTGGGCTAGGACAGCCAGGGACATGGCATCCAGGGACAGCCGGGCAAGGACTATGCCTTTCATGCATGGAGGGTCTTCAGTTCTCACTGCCACCTGGGCGGGCCCAAGGCCACCCCCATTCTACAAGAGAGGCGGTTGAGGAACCCAGGCTCTCTGCTTGAGGAAGCAGAGCCAACACCCACCCCAGGCGGTGGGCTCCGGTGTGGCTGTCGTGGCAGCTGCAAGGGACTCTTCTCTCAGCTTCCACCGAGTCTTCCCCACTAGGGAGCAGGATTGCCTGCCCCATCTAAAAGCCCATTTCCTGCCCCTCATTCTCACGCTAGCCCAGGCTCATTTCAACTAACTGGAAATTAAAACATTTGTTTCTGTTAACCAGTTCAGCTTGATTAGGCACCTGCTGTGGGCTCAGTGCTGGGAGATGAGTAATAAACCCCCCCAGTGCGGCGTTTCACACACACGGGCCCCCTGAATCCTAACAGCCCATTATACAGATGACACACTCAAGTCCGTTGGGTGGCTGGGCCCAGGTGAGGCCCAGTGTCTGGCTCAGAGCTGACCCTCGAGTGTGTGGAGGGGGCTGGGGCCTGCCCTTGGTTGGACCACACGGAAACAAAAGTGGTCTGGGCATCCAGGCTCTACCTGGCCCATCACTGCAGCCCCCATGAGGGGCCTCTGCCCACCTTAGGGTTCGGAGACCGTTTTCTCGGGGTACTGGTGGAGAGAATTCTTGAAGTCAACCTGGACAAGGAGGCTGGGGGTGGGGTCAGAATGTTAGGGTAGAGGCGGGGGTGGGGGGGGTGGGGGGAGAGGGTGAAGGCGGGGTTGTTAAGTGTGGGGCCAGCATGGGAGGTGGTGACAGTGACCTGGCAGGGTACCCTGAAGAGGGAAGGGGACTGTGGGCAGCGGCTTCCAGAGCCCTAAGCTGAGGACGCTGGAGCTGGATGCTGGACGAGGAGGGTCGCGGGGCCAATGGACGCTTTTAAGCAGGGCCAGGCTGGGTGTGGGAAGGTGGCTTTGGGTCCTTCTGGAATGGGACATGAGTCTGGGGAGCTGTCGCTGGCAAAAGATGCTGAGGGGTGGAGAGTTGGGGCCGTGGGGGATGGGAGTCATATGACTAGACCTCGGTGAGGTGGGGGAATGGAAAGTGTTGGGGTGTTCTCTGTAACCAGAGCTGAGGGCTCCTGGGGGGCCAGGCACCACACCCTGACACTTAGGACAAAACTGGCCCCAGAACCGGATACCAGCACGGGCTTCCTGTCTGCCCCAGCTCACTTCTAAGGCAACATCACAGGCCAGGAGTGGGAAGTGTCGCCCTGGGCTGCGGCCTGTGATGTGGTGGGTCCTTCCTGACGCACACGCCGCTGCTCTCCGTGACGACGGGCGGACGAGCCTCTGCTGCCTGCCCGGCCCAGGCTATGGAGCTGCACCCCACAGCTTACAGGGCTCCTGCAAACCCCCTAAGACCGATGCCCACACCATGCCCCCCACCATGCCCCAGGGCCCCAGGGACCTGCCATGTAAAGGTTGCGGTTTCTCAATTGCTCGAAGACAGTTTCCGCCTGTGTTGGGGGTCCTGGGTCGTTGGGCAGATGCTGCCCCTCCCTACAGCTGTGGCTTCTACCTCTGGCACCCTGAGACCTTTTTGCCTGGGAGAGTCACCAAGCCTGCCTGAGCCTGCCTGAGTCTGCCCGAGCTTGCCTGAGCCTGCCCCTGCCTTGATCCCTGTGTGTTCTTAGAACATTCGCTCCCCGTCTCTGGGGTCCTCATCTGGAAAATGATCACAGGGTGTAAAATTGCAGGAGGACTCCGAGCACCTGGTAGCTGCAACCGGCTGCTCTCGGCTGCTCCCTGGCTCTGTGGTGACAGTGCTGAGTCTCTGGAAGCCTCCATTTCTGTGTTTCTAAAATGGGGTTTTGTTGACTTCCTTGCACCCGTGCAGGGTGTGTGCATGCGAGTCCCGGCATGGCTGCGCACAGTAGGTGCTTCCCTGAGTGTTCCCAGTCTCTCGTGTTCTTTCCAGCTCTGGAAAAGGGTACTTTGGAGGTGCATGCTACTCTCCAAAGCCTAAAGCTTCTCCCTGTGACTTCCTTCCCGTTGCACCCCCTTCCTGCTCGCAGAGGGCGGTCAGCCGTGGCCCCCAAAGAGGCTGCGCTGCAGTGGCAGGAAGAGCTGGGGGCTCTGCAGTTTCACTGCTGGCAGATGACACTGACTTGGAGGCGGCCACTTCTTCCTCCTTCCCCAGGCCTGCCCTGCTTCGTCTTCCTCTCTCGCTGTCTATTTATAAATAGGGGAAGGGATCGAGGGCCCCCACCCTGGGTACACACAGGGCTTGGGTCCCAGCGGAAGGGGCAGGAAGTCATCTCGGGTTGTGTTGCCCAATTCCCAAAAAGCTGACTCCACAGGCCTCGGGGTGCCCTGGCCCGCCCCTCTCTGCCTAGTATTCGGCTGCAGTGCCCTGGCCTGGACATGAGCTGTGGTGCCTGAGTCCTCGGGGAGGGTGGGGCGCGCCTCAGAGAGACAGGTGTGGTCTGGCTGGCTTTGTCCCCGTGCCTCAGGGCTCACATTCTTCCAGGGACTTGTCACCTCTTGTTGCCCCTTATTTGGAACACTGTGTCCTCTGGCCACTTCACAGCCCCCTGGGCCCTGGGTTTTGACCCCTCGCCCAGGCTCTGTATTTTGGGGTCCCATCACCCCTCCAGTGGTGCTTGAGTCAAGTCTCTTGAGATGACCCAAGACCACATTCCTAAGGTGGCCCACCTCTGGCCTGGAACCTGCCCTGACCAGGCCCCACTTTCTCTGTCGCGGGAGCAGCCTTCTCCAGGAAGGGTGACCCCAACCCTGAGCATCACAGGTCAGCTTCCCCTCTTGTGCCGCGCAAGCACGGATGCCTTGCTGCAGAGCCACTTGTCCTCCCTTTTCGGTTCCCAGACAGAAGGCCTGCCACCCCAGGCTGCCGCTCAGGGCTCGGCAGGCCCCCTTAAAGCTCCCTGGCGTCTGGGAGATGGCGGACCCTGCCGCTGCTCCCGCCACAACCCCAGGAAAGGCAGGACCTTATATGTAAGTGACAGTGACATCCCCAAGTCCCCCGGGACTGCAGCTGTGTGTGCTCCTCCTGCGTGCAGGTGTCAGGTGCACCTGGGAGGGCTGGCAGCTCGGGCCCTTTGGCTCCCAGAGGCCACCTGCTCGGGCCTCGGCTGCCCTCTCCTGGGAGAGAGGGTGAGAGGCACAGGCTGGGGCCCCGGAACCCCACCTCCCTCTTCTCCCAGCCTGTTCAGTTTTTCCTTCACTCCTGTGGGTGACAAAGCCTCCCACGCTCCCACCCACCCACACACCCACCCAGTGCTTCTGAGGTCTCCTGAGGGATGGAGCTTTTTGACACCGTCTGTAACAGGCCCGAGCTGGGAAGGACACAAGCCTCCACCAGGCCCATGCCACTGTGTTACAGATGAGGAAACTGAGGCACAGAGAAGCTGGTTCTCCCCCACTGTGGAGGGGATGTTTTGGGGGTGGACAATCTCCCTGGTGGACACACGGGGAGGACACAGGCCTAGGGATGAGGAGGCCTGTGACTTGGGGATAGCGGCTCAGTATGATGAGCCCTCACTGCGGGGTTGTGGGAAGAGAGTGACAGGCACGCAGGCTCCCCTGGATGCCTGGCTTGGAGAAGCTGCCATGGCTGTTGTCTCCAGGAATTCCCACCCTCCCCGCTCTGGCCCAGCTGCCCTGGCATATGGCCCTATAGCTTGCTTCTCCGGTTCCTTAGCCCCTGTTCCACCCGACATTCTGCCCCACATGTGTCTCCTCGACTAAAGCAGTGCCCCCAGGGCAGAGGCTGTGTAGATGTTGGGTGCTGTACACCCAGCATCTGGAATGACAGGTGCTCGGTATGTTTGTTGAATGACTGAGAGAACTTTTTTCATCTTTGCCCCTGACTTCCACCACCATTAAAACGGGAGGCTGTCTGAGGTCACGTCTGAGGTTCCTGCCAGCCTTGAGCAGCTGTGCTTCCCTCCTGCCCCCATGTCTGGGCCTCGTCCCATCCCGCTGTCATTGGCTCCCACGCAGCCTTCTAGCACTTGGACAGCTGCCGATCAGCCGGTCCAAGCCTCCCTGCTCAGAGTCTTACCTTTGAGACTCGCCGCTCATGTTTGGAGCTGGCGGCCCCAGGATGGGCCCACTCAGGAGCCTGGACACAGGCGGTTCTGGGAGAGCCAGGCCTCTTTTGCTGGCTGTCCCTGCCTCCTGTAGAAGACCAGCTCGTTCTGAGGGTGCTGGGTGGTCCCTTGGGAAACCAGGTCAGAGCTGAGGTCAGAGGATGTTGGCGCAAGGGCAAGAGGGGTCCCTTGCATTATCGTGCATGCGTGTATATGAGGTGAGTGTGCATGTGTACACGCGAGCCAACGCCCACCCAGCCCCGGCACTTGATGCGTGGGGACTGGAGGCCCAGATGTGACTCAGGGACGAGGGCAGAGACTCTGGCTCCCTCAGCTGTGTTTCAGGGGAGACCAGCATGTTCCCCACAGCGACCAGCACAGGCATCACCCTTCCAGCTCCACCTCTTCCTCTCTGTGTGGCCTCATACTCGTGACTTGCTCCCCCTGGACTGTGAAATGGGCACACACACACCTGCTTTTGGGGATGGCAGGGGGACTCTGTAACACGCCCTGGCACACAATAGGTGCTTACAGAATATCCTGTTGTTTTCCTTCCTCCCTGAATCGCCAAGGCTGAGAACCTGGAGGAGTGATGGAGGCTGGACAGGTGGGGGGAGAGATACCGAGATTGGGGGGTGCAGTGGGGTCTTGGGTCTGTGCCCAGGGGGCTGGGAGGCTAGGAAGAGAGAGGTGGGGGCAGGCCAGGAGACTGCTCTTGTGGTGTAGCCCTGGGCACATCACTTGGGCTCTCAGAGCTGCTGAAGTGTTGGGGAGGGCACGCTGGTGCTTGGGTCGAGTAGGAAAAGTCACTCGTGGGGCCGGGTGGTGCTCGGTGCCTGCCAGCCACTACCAACTGCAGGCGCCTCCTGTCCCAGCCGGAGAGAGCCTGACAGGGAGGGGAGGGGAGGGGTCGGGGCTGTGGACCCAGAGTGCGGCAGCTCTGAGGCCTGTGGTGGGCGAGCGTGGACCCTGATGGCTTCCACGAGTCAGGTCTCCGGTCAGCCTGCCACCAGCCGCACCCTGTAACCACCCAGAGCCGTTGGGAGACTTGGGGGGGTGGTTCTGCCTCTTTCCCGCTCCATCCCTCCTCATCTGCGAAATGGGCACAATAAGACCCTCCTTAGAAATTGGATGTTAGAGCCTCCCTCTCTCCTTTCATCTATCCTCTTGCCATCATCCATCACCGCCCCATCTTTCTGTCTACCACCTATCAATTGTCACCCCTTTATTATCTGTCTTCCCCAATTCCTGCCCCCAGCCAGGCCTCGGACGTCCCCGTCTGTGAAGGGGTAGTCAGTGCTCAGCAGTCAGTTCCAAACTTCCACCTGGAACCCTCTATCTTGACAGCTGGGTCAGCTAAACATGCTGAGTGAATCATCTAATTTGGTTCCTCATTTTCAGATGTCAGTCACAGGGCCCTGTTGCCAGGTGGATCTGCACCTCCCCAACACCAGGCCGAAGAACTGGAAGCTTCCATAGTCCCAGGTTTCCCAGAGGGTCTGGGGACCCCCCAGGCCCCCCCCCAACACACAGTGGCGGGAGGCCCATTCTCAGGGCTGTGGTTCCCAGGGCTGGGCAGTGGGCCCAGTGTGCTCTGGGGAGCACCTCAGGGGAGGGAGTGACCTTTGTCCTGCTCTGCCCAGGGGCTTTCTGTTCCTCATTGTTTTGCCATGACAGAGCTGTGGTTTTCTCTCTGTCTAAGAGGATAAACAGGCCCTGAGGTTGCTCAAGGGAGGGCTGCTTTTCTGAGCAGCTTCCGGGCTCATAGGGGTCTGGAGCAGCAGGAGAGGGAGCACCTCCATGGGTCACCGCAGCAAGATGCAGGCAGGAAAAGACCCTTGGAGGGGGCACAGAGAGGCCTGGTCTGTCGGTCTCGGGGCCCTGGGGTCCAGCCGCCTGCCTTTGTCCAGGAACCTTGGCCAAGACCCTTTCCCATCAGGCCGTCTGGGTCCTGAAAGGAACTTTCCTCCTGTCAGGGCAGGCTCTGTGGGGGCTGCCTGGTAGGGCAAGGCCTTCTCCCTCTCCCTGGAGCCTCCTGGCCCCACATAAGGGAGGGACTCCCCTGATTACCCCAAGGGTACTCACAGAGATGTGCTGGGTCCCCGGGACCTGTGGTGGCCACCCCGAGGGGTCGAGGGCTGCACGAGAAGCCCTGCCCTCCAGATACTCTCTGAGGAAGAGGCAGTTCCCTTGGGGGTGTTCATTCAAGGCGGAGAGACACAGCCCCTCCCACACAGATGCAACACGCAGCTGTCTGCAGAGGACCCATTTGGGGGGACAGCCAGGCCCCCCTCCCTAGCAGTTGATGCTCAGTTGAATGGTGCTCTGAGGGTTGCTGCAGAAGGTCCTTCTGTCTGGGGTAGGGGCGCCCCCAGCCTTTGGTCCCTGCCCAGGCGTTTTGCTGTGTCTGTGGGCGCCAGGCAGCCGGCGTGGCCAGCAGTGGGCATCAGCGCCACCTGGGATGTTTTTTCTTTCCAGCCCTGCTCTTCCTCCCCCTATTTAGGGTGGGGGGAGAAGACACAGTAACAGGCCCCCCAGAATACACGCAGTGAGGCTCCCCAACCGCGAGGAGCCCCGGTGAGGGGCCCTTGCTTCCCCTTTTGTCCGTGTGCCTGGCCACCTGCTCTGGGGCCCGCTGTGCAGGGAGGCAGGATGGGCTGACTGAGAGCACGAGTGTGTGGCCGTGCGTGCACCTGCTCGTGTGTGTTCTGAGCCCAGTGTGGGCAGGGCACTGTCACAGGGCGGCTGCTCTCAGAGGAGGACACTTCTGAGGTTCTAATGGGGTTTTGTCAGGGAGGCACGTGGCTGATCCTGGTGGAGGAAGCGGCTCTGGCCAGGGCTTGGGGACAAGAGGAGCCCCCGACGGCTCCGCAGCAGGAAACCCCAGCCCAGGTGCTCGTCCCCGCCACCCCCAGGGTTTCTCGATGTTGGTGCAGAGCCCTGTGGGTGCCACCTGGTCTCATCAGGCAGCACCCACTGCATCTGGGGACGGGTGCTCCGCAGGTCGAGGCGATCGGCTTGACTCCACCCAGCAGCGCCCACTGCCCAGAGGCCCTGAAACACTTAGAAATGTGCCAAGTACCGTGAAGAGCTGCTAGCAGCTGTCCTTGTCCTCCTGCCAGCGCCGATGCACACCTGCTGAAACACAGCGGGAAGCTGGGGCTGAGGGTCTGGACGCCAAGACCACTGCTCCTGCCTCTGTGCTGTGTGCGCACGCGCCCAACACAGGCGCCACGAGGGGTGGAGGACCGTGGCTCCCTGTGTCAGTGCGGAGATGATTGTTAGCAGGCTCCACATCCAGACTTCAGGTCACCCCAAAGAGGAAATGTAATCGGGGAGTCGGAGAGTTCTTCCCAGGGGAGGTGGCACTCAGCAGGAGGAAGGGGCACTTCCTAGGTGTGGGACGGGAGGGGTCTTCCCAGGTGGAGGGTGCTTTTTGCTGAGTGCTGTGGTTCTCTCTGATCTGGGTCACAGCTGGGCCAGCCCCTGCCTCCCACCAGCTGGCTCAGCGCCTCCTCCTGCGGGCGGAGTGCGCTCTATAGATGGAATGGGGGGCGGTGAAAGAAAGCAAGGACTCTAACCTTCTTCTAGCCTTCCCTTCAGCACCCCTCCAACCCCCCGCCAAATGGGGAGGTTCCCTTCTGGGCACTTTCCCAGTAGGGAGAGGGCCAAACAATTGCAGGACCTAGGATCGGGATCCGGGTGTTGCATGACCATGCTGCTGATGGTCCTTCCCTCCTCCTTCCAGGTTTCATTCACCCCCCCCTACGCCCCGGTGCCCGGAAGCTCTTGCCAGCAGAGAGAATATTATGACAAGAACACCCAGATGTGCTGCAGCAAGTGCCCGCCTGGTGAGGGGTAGCGCCGGGGCCTGGGGCCTCGCAGGGGGTGTGTGTGCAGGGGTGGAGGCGCAGCGTCCTGGCCCTCAGTGGTTCTGAACTCCTTCTAGCTCCATGAATTGGCTTCATGCTCCCTGTGCTTCTGGGCCTTTGCACATGCTGTTCCCCCTGCCTGGCATACCTGCCAACTCCCTTCCTCTGGTTACTCTGCCTGCCCTTCAGACCTCAGCTGCGATGGCCCTGCTCCTCCAGGAAGAAGTCTGTCCACACTGCTGGGTTAGCTCTGGCCTCCTTTGAACTCCCGCTGGCCCCTGGTGTCCCCTGCGATAGCTCTTTTCACCCGGTGTGATTGTGCCTGGTAACTCTTCTGTCATCCCTGCTGTGTGCTCCTTCAAAACACTGACTGTGGCTTGTCCTCCACTGGCACAATGCCTGGAGCAATGACTGGCACATAGTGGGCGTCAGTACATATATAATCAAAGAATGCTCATGCATTTGTCAGAGAGTGGATGTGCAGCCTGGACCCACATTTTGAGAGCTGAGTGGCCCAACTCCCAGTGCTATCCAGCCATCCAGCCATCATCTACCCACTCACCCACCGACCCATCCATCCATCCAGCCATCATCTACCCACTCACCCACTGACACATCTATCCATCCATCCAGCCATCCAGCCATCCATCCTTATCTATCTGCCTCCATCACTCCATCCATCCATCCATCTTCATCACTCCATCCATCCATCCATCCATCCACCCACCCACCCATCCATCCATCCATCCATCCATCCATCCATCCACCCACCCATCCATCCATCCATCCATCCATCCATCCATCCATCCATCATCCATCCATCCATACACATATTCCTATAATACATGTAAAGCATCTACGAAGTGTTTGGCACTGTTCTAAGTGCTGGCATTGCAACAAAGAGCAGGACAGACAAAATCTTCACCCACTGGGTTTTACATTCTAATAGAGACACAAACACATAAACCAACAGAAATAACTGTGCTGTCCTATCAGAGGTCAGTGAAGGGAAAAGCAGGGCAGGGCCCACGGAGGCAGACAGAACAGGATGTCTGCTTTATATGGGGTGTGCAGTGAAGGCCTCCCAAGGAGCTGACCCTTGGGCAGACACATGCAGGAGGTGAAGGAGTGATAAACAGGGAATAGCCGGCCGGGCAGGAGCAGCAGCAAGTGCAAAGGCCCTGAGGTGGAAGCCTGTTTGGTGAACTTGAGGAACAGCAAGGCTAGTGTGGGTGACTGAGAGTGGGCACATAGCAGCTGAGCAGTTTAGAGTTAGAAGTTCCTGGATTCTGCAGGAGCCAGACAGGTCTCAGCTGTTAACCTGAGATGGGGGTGGGCACATAGGTACCCATCAGCTCCTATAGCCTTCCCAGAGACCCCAGGGAAAGTGACTCTTCTTTTTTCTATTAACTGGCGGAGTCTCACTGAGGAGTTACTAGATTAGCACAACAGTGAATGTGGCAGGCGAGGCCCCGGGACAGGGCTGTGAAGAGAATCTCCTAGGTGTTCTCCTGTCCCCGGCAGGTCCCCTCTCTACTCTCCATGTCCCCAACCTTGATAGGATACCAGGGACTGCATTCTTACTGCCATCCCCCCTCTAGTTCATACCCGCAGAGAATTTCAACCAAACCAAAAGAAAAAAGAAACTGGCAAGCCAGCTCTTACTGAAGTGTGATTGACTAGTAGCAGGCAGTTCCACGGTAGGGTTCCAGGCATCTGGGAAGAGCAGAGAGAAAGGTATTTTTTGAGCAGTGGGAATTCAGAGAGGGAGTGACAGTTGGTTGATGTGGATGTGAGATCAGTTGAGGGGGTGCCTGAACCTCGTCAAACTGCCTCCCCAGCGAGGCTCAGATCTCTGGGGCTCTGGGGATTAGTGAGTGAACCTAGGGTCCTGGCAGAGCCCCTCCTGGCTGCCCTGAGACCCTCACCCTTGCTTCCTCAGGCTATCACGTGCAATTCTACTGCACCACGACCTCAGATACCATTTGTGAACCCTGCAAGGACAACACCTACACCCAGCTCTGGAACTGGGTCCCTGAGTGCTTGAGCTGTAACTCTCGCTGCACTGGCCAGGGTGAGTCTGAGCGGCCCCCAGCAGCACCACTGGCCATGCCAGCCTCTGTGACTGAAAGCTGGTGGGACACCCCCCGCACTGCTGTCATGCCCCAGGACAGGAGGGGGCTCCTGCAGCTCTTTGCTCTAGATCCATGGCATTTCCAGCCTGTCTCTCCAAATCCTCCGAGACGGGCCAGGGGCAAAGGCGCAGCGGGCCCTTGAGAGTTGAGGACGAGTGTCTTGGAGGGCGGGAGCATGCGCTCATGTGGTGATGGAGCTGGAGGGGACTGGACCCCAGACTCCATGGCCAACCCCATGCTGAGGGTGTGGTGGCCTGCAGAAGACCAGGGCACTCTGCACATGGTGGGCGGGCTGGGAGGGCCGAGAGTGTGTGGTAGAAATAACCACGGCTGCCCTTTTGCTCCTCCAGGCCTGATGGAGACTCAGGCCTGCACTCAGAAACAGAACCGCATCTGCACCTGCGAGCCCGGCTGGTACTGCATGCTGGAGCAGCAGCAGGGCTGCATTGTGTGCGGCCCCTTTCGCAAGTGCCCCCCTGGCAAGGGCGTGGCCAAACCAGGTATGAGCCGGCCTTGGGGCCTCCCCCACCCCACCTCTCCTTCTTCCTTGTCAGCCCATCAGCGGGGGGCCAGGCAGCCTCTACCCACCCAGCCACCCATCCCCATCCGTTCTTTCCAGCACTCCTGATGAGGCACCTACGGGGTGCTAAGACCTTGGGGGCCCAGAGCATCAGGTGATGCCACAGGAGAATGAGCCCTTTGTGACCCTAGGGACCAGGGAACCCCTAGATTTGAAGGAGCAACTGCCCAGTGCATGTGTGTGTGTGTGTCTGGGTACATGCATGTGTGTCCATGTGTCTGTGTGTGCATGTGAGGTGTATGTATGTGCACAGGAGTGTGTGTTTTAGGGGCAGAGGTGCAGACAGGTCTCAGGGCCCCCCCATGCCCCCAGGGCTCCATTGCCTATACCGCCTGTCCCCTGGGGTCAGCTGCTGACAGGACCTGCTTTTACCTAAAGGAACTGCCAAGTCAGATGTGGTCTGCGCTCCCTGCGGTCCAGGGACATTCTCCGACACGGAGTCCTCCACAGACACTTGCAGGCCTCACCGGAGGTGAGTGGCTGAGTGGATTCTGGGGGAGCAGGGCGGGGCCATCCCTGGGTGACCCGGACGGCCCTGGTGCCTGAGACCCACACTCACTTGCTGGGCTTGGGTGGGGCCACACCTGGCCACCACCAGGGCTGGTTTATCTGGGGAGGAAGTTTCCAGAACAGACAGTCCAGCAAACAGTAGCCTTGCCCTGGGAGTCAGGCTGGTGGAGAGCACGGGGAGCGGAGGGGGAGGCAGGAAGGGGCACACATACCCTCTCCCCCTTCCTGCTTCGGGGACCCTGCCTGCTGCCCTGGCTCCTGTGACACCCTGGGCCGTCTGTCCTGCCACCCCCTGACACAGCCTCCTTCTTCCTCAGCTGTCGCTCCGTGGACATCCCTGGCAACGCAAGTAGGGATGCAGTCTGCAGAGGGGAGTCTGCTCCCTCCACCTCCAGAGGGACCCCAGCCTCAAGCCCCACAACTCCACCAGAGTCCATGGCCTCCGGGCACAGGGAGCCAACGCCAGGGCCCAGCCTGGCTGCAGGCACCTCCCCGCTGCTCCCCCTGGGCCCCAGCGCCCCCGTGGAAGAGATCATCACAGACACCCTCTCTCTTCCCATCGGTCAGTCACATCTTTCGTAACCTTGTCCCTTCCCCCCTCCCCTCCCCCCCATGTCTTTACTGAGAACCACTATGAGCTGAACCCTGTGCTCTGTTCTGGGGTGCAGGTGACAGTGGCTTGACTTCACCACCCCCCCTCCCTAGTCGGGGTGCTGTTACTAAGAAGCCCGGGTCTGGAGAGGTCGGGCGGGCGTTTACCTGCAGCACAGGTGGTCTCCCTGATGAACTCACGAGGCTGTGCAGACAGCGGCCCCCAGGCCACCTCATGGGGCTCCCTCTGGGGTTCAGCCGGAGAGGGCAACCTGGCCAGCCTTGGATCCCCGTGGCCCACCCATGTTTCCTGCGGCATCTGGCTTGGGTTGGCTGGTTTCATGATTTGAGAGCCTCTGAACGGGGCTCGCCCCCTGCCCGCCCCGGCCTGCGTCGTTGGTGTCTGCGCGGCTGCGTTCGAGTTTGCCTTTTGCTGGCGTTGAAGCCTCTCCTCCTTTCAGGACTGATTGTGGGTGTGACAGCCTTGGGCCTGCTCCTCATAGGGCTGGTGAACTGCACCATCCTGACCCAGAAGAAAAGTAAGATTCCCTTCCCTCCTTCACCCATTGGTTCAGGAAGCTTCTCTGGGGCCATAGGTATTGAGGACCTCAGGCAGAAGGTACTCCCACTAAATTATCCCCTCCAAGGCAAGACTCCATCTGTCCAAGGGTAGAGGGGGGCAGGGCTCCTGCCTGGGCGTTCTGGGAAGCCATCTGCCTTCTGGAGCAGATGTCATGCAAGCGGGGTAAGGTCTCCATGGTGCAGTGTGTGCAGGAGAGAGCAAAGGCGCGCTGGGGCTGGAGCAAGGTCAGGGTCAGTGGATAATGCCAGAGGCCTGCAGTAGAGTTGGATACAGGCCAGGGGACTTTGTGCACCTCTGCAGGTAGATATTGTCCCCCTGGGGCTGGGCCTCCTCCTGCAGGTTCTCCTTGGGCCCCCGCTAGACGCCTAGAATGGTGTGGCTGGAGGGCGTCACTTTCCCTGACTTATCCCCTCTCCTCTTTGCAGAGAAGCCCTTCTGCCTGCAAGGAGAAGCCAAAGTGGTGAGTGTCCCCTGCTTCCTCCCAACTCCTCCCTGGCCACCTTCCTGCTGGCCGGGTGGTCCCACGGGAAGCCGTGAATTCTAGTGAATTCTATGGGTTGCTTGGGTGGAGCCCCAGGGAGGTGGGGAAAGGAGAGCCATCCCTGGGGGTTAGGCAGCCCTCCCCGTGCTAACACAGAGGGTGAGTGTGGAATGCCGGTCGGGAAGCGGGGGTCTCAGTGACAAGCGTGTGGCCCTAGGCCCATGGTATCACCTTGGGCAGCTGCCAGGTTGCCCGAGGCTGTTCCTCACCAGTGCACAGGGACAGTCCAGGCCCAGCGGCAGGGCCATGTCCTTCTCAGCTGGCAGCGAGTCTCAGCGTCTCCTGGTGCTTACAAAGCATGTTGTTTGGAGCACATTGAGTGCTGGGGGTACCCAGGTATTCCCCAAGGACCCTGGGGGGGTCATCTCTGGACTGAGAAGGAGATGAGGGGGCTGGGCCCTGGGTCCTGCCCCCATTTCACCCAAAGCAACTTACTTCTGATCTTTCCTGGAAAGAAGGGCCTCTTAGTGCTTTTGTTAGAAAGAGAAGACTGATGTGACACTGACGCGTTTTATCAGTTATCCGTCAGGAAGGCATTGGGCTGAGAGTCACCGAAGACTGCAGGGCGACTTAACATGCCAGGGCTTTATTTTCTCCCTGAGAAGTTGGCTGCCTGCGGGTTCAGTGGTGCCCACTGTGAACACCGGTTGGACCCCTGGCTCTGGCGAAGACAGAACCTGTGCAGATGTTGTGCTCTTGCTTGTGACCTCAGGTCATGACCTGTGATCACCACCGCCTGTGTGACCTCCAGGTTGAGGCGGGAGGCAGAGGAGGAATGGCCAGCCAGCCCTCATGCGTTTTTACGGGAATCAGACTTTGTCCCGGAAGCCCCAGGGAGAGCCGGTCACTTGACCATCACTAGCGGCAAGGGAGGCCGGAAGAGGACACTTGTTTTGCCAACCTCTGTGGTGGAGGCGGGCCAGGGAGGGTCTTGGAAATGGGTGTGGGGTGGGCCAAGGCTGTAGCCCTCTAGCTGGGAGGCAGGGCAGGATTTTTATCCAATTTTACAGATGAGGAACAGAATCAGAGGGGAAGCGATACTGACATTTGGCACCCAGGGATCCTTGGGCCTGGGGTCATTCCCGTGCCCTGCAGGCCATTTGTCAATATCCCTGCCCTCTCTGACTACATGCCAGTAGCACTGCCCCCCAGGAGTCTCCTGAATGTCCCGCCACATCATCAAATGCCCCCTGGAGGATAAAATCACTGCTAGTGGAGAACCGCTGTGCAAGGAAAAGCTCAGCCCTAGTGACTCCATGCCAGGGGTTTACATGGGGCTTTGCCCTTGGCTGGGCCCGGAGACTGATTTCCTCTCCTGAATCTGCTGACCAGAGAGGATGCAGAGAGGAGAAGTGACCCAGACCACACAGCACTGTCCCTGCGTCCGGGCTCAGTGCTCTTCGACCCGCCCTGCAGCCCATCAGAGGCTGCAGACAGTTTTGGGAGGTCAGGTGTGCCTCCCTCCCCCAACTGCCAGCGCCACTCCTTCATTTTTCTGGCTCCAGACCTTTGGACAGTGGCTGTCTGGTTGCACAAGAGCCGGCACTGCCCCCAGACTCCACCCCGGCTGCCTGCTCCCCCGTTCCTCCCCAGCCGTGGTTCCCAATACTCGTGCGTGAAAACACCTTAGGTGTGACCCAGCAGCCTCAGCACCCCCTTCCTCTCCGCTGAGTTTGGAGTGTGAGAGGCCCAATTGGGATGTGCCGAGTGCATGCCTATGTGTCTGGAACCCAGGGGGTGCTGCGAACTGGCCCTCCCAGCGGGGAAACCACCCCACACCCTGATTTGTGCTCTTGGCTCATTTCCATGTTCCAAGCACCCCCATTTCAATACCACAGACCCCAAGGATCCCAAGGCCTGCAAGGGCAGTGGCTTCTTTTTGTTTAGAAAGGACCAGATGTCTGCATCTGCGAGCTCCGCACAATCACCCCCATAGACACACTCATGCCAGGGCTCAAGGTTAACAAGGAGAGCTGGCATTTACCAGCTGACCGGCTGCCAAGCACAGGACAGAGCATTACTTGCTGTCACAGCTGTCTTAGCACACGGCAGTAGGACGACTGCCCCAGTTTTACAGTCCGGGGAATTTGGGCTCAGAGAAGTTAAGTAACTTTCCCGTGGTCACACAGCTAGTGAGAGTGGCCTGGGGCCCTGCTCCATCCAGCAGTGCTTGCATACATGCTAACCACCCCTCTCACAGATGTGCACACCTGCACCGCCCCCATAGACAGGTGTGTGCACCTGTCCATTTGTGTGTGTGTGTATGTGTGTGTGTGTGTGTGTTTGTGTGTGAGCCTCCTGGACACACCCTCACACACAGACACAGACCCACTGCAGGAATCTGGATGTCCCAGCTGGGGGCTCTGCTTGGGTCTCTGCTTCTGCTCACAAGGGGCCTGGGGAGTGACTGTCTGACAGGGGCCCTGTTTTGTGAGGCCCCTCGGGGCCTCCCCCCTTCTTAGGGCCCCAGTCCAGCGACCAGCCCTGGGAATATCCGCTCCACCCAGAGCCTGCCTGAATTTTGCAGCTGTAGCTTTGGGGGAGGGACTGTGACCTTTGGGGGTTTCTGTTCTGCCCGGTTCTAGCCAGCAGCAGAGAGTGGGGTACCAGGCCAGAAAAGCCCCTTTTCTGGAGGATGAGGAATGACATTTGGGTGTTCCCCCTTCTCTCCCACTGGCCCACACTCAGAGCCGGGCTTGGGAGGGCAGTGGAGGAGGTCACTCTCTGGAGATGCTGTCTGTCCCGCAATGGCATGGGCGCGGGTGGTGCCAGGAGAACAGGGGTTGGCAATGGCTGACCTTTCTCGCCTCCCCCCACATCCAGCCTCATCTGCCTGCTGATAAGGTCCGGAGCGCTCCGGGCCTGGAGCAGCAGCATCTGCTGACCACGGCGCCCAGCTCCAGCAGCAGCTCCCTGGAGAGCTCGACCACCAGCACGGACAAGAGCCATGTACAGGCCCCGGGCACGGAGAAGCACGATGGGTCTGGGGAAGCCCGGGCCAGCTCCCGGGGCTCAGGTAAGAGCTTCCTTGGGTGGGTTTTGCGCCAGAGGGGTCAAGTCCGCCGGCCTATCTCCCCTTCATACCTGGCAGTGCTGATTGGCCAGAGGTCATGGAATGACCATGGACTAGGGTCATCCCCATCCTGCCTGTCCTCCAGCCCCCGTGGTGCTGAGAGTCTCAGCAGCCCCCTTCACCACCAAACCTGTGTCTGCATCTCCATGTAGCCACGGCTCCTCCCAGGCGGGCAGTCACACCCTCTCCTCCCTGTTACCTGACTCAGTAGCTTCCGCCCCACATTGCCCAGGTGGAATGAGGTCTCTCTTCTGTGTCCCTGTCAGAGCCCACCCTTATCAGTGTGTTGTCTTGTCAGCACCCCTGCCTCTGCTCTGAGAGCTCCCTAGGAAGGTGTAGGCCCCACCTGGCACACAGCAGGTGGCCTAAGCCTTTGTGGAATGGATGAATGAGCTCCAAGTGTAGGCTCTTGGGCTTCTTGGAGTCTTTCTGATTTCTCAGTGACACCTCCTCCATGGTTGTCTGCTGTGGCTTCCTCCTGGGCCCCCATGTGGTACCCTTCCCACCCCCGCAATGTCTCTTTCACAATGTGCAAAGGCCATGGGGACTCTGGGTGACATTTGGGTACCGTGGAGGCTCAGGGTGGAAATTTCCTCCTGGCCCCAGTATATCAGCCCGCACCCCCCACCCTCACCTCTCTGGGGAGCTTGCTGGCTCCCTCCTCTTCCCAGGCTGCCCCAAGTTCTTGGGGTTGGGTGTCAGACTGGAGTGGGAATCCCGGGTTTATGAAATCTTAGCTACAGTTCTGCATGGAGGAGGATCTGCTGTGAATGCAGAGAATTATGTTTCATCTCCATAAAGGAGCAATTTCCTACCGTTTGATGCTGATTTGTTGGCCTACAGATGATGGGCCAGTGACAGAGGGTTCTGGCCTTTTTCTATGGGGTCTGACCCGGACGGCTGGTGTCTGGCAGTTACGGGAAAGTAGATCATCCCCAGGGGCAGCCTGGGTCCTGCAAACAGACTTCCTGCCACTGCTCACCCCTCTGCCCTGTGTGAAGAGTGGGCTTTGTTCAGAGTGCCTTTGCCAGCTTGGTATAATTGGCTCCTCTTGCTGGCAGTATGCTGGGCCAGCAGTTCTTACTTGATAGAAGCGGGAAATGAGGCACATGAAGGTGAGGTGACTCGCTCAAGGTTGCACAGCAGAGGGCTCTAGAGTGGGGCTCTGTGGCTCCCGGCCTCCTGTTCTTCCCCACAAGTCTTAATCTGCCTCTTGGGCAGGGCACAGGCTATGAAGTCGCCCCTACTCCATGACCCCCGCCCCCATTGACCGCCCTCTCCCCTCTTGTGCTTGGCAGAGCCTTCACCTGGCGGCCACGGGACCCAAGTCAACGTTACCTGCATCGTGAACGTTTGTAGTGGGTCTGACCACGGCTCTCAGTGCCCCTCGCAGGCTGGCTCCATGGCGGGGAACCCGGATGCCAGTCCTCCAGGCTCCCAGAAGGACGAGCGAGTTCCCTTCTCCAAGGAGGAATGTGCTTTTCAGTCCCAGTCGGGGGCTCCGGAGACTTTGCTGCAGGACCTGGAGGAGAAGCCCCTGCCCCTCGGCGTGCCGGACGCCGGCATGAAGCCCAGTTAGCCCAGCGGGCGCGGGCCACGCCACGGCCACGGCGGGCTGACCCCGACCACCCCGCGCAGGGACCTCAGCCAGGACTCTGCATTCTTTCTGGGCCAGACTCCCCGAGTGGCCTCCACAGCCTCATTATCAGAGAGAAGAGAGGGGAACTTCTTCTGTCGCCAGTGCAGCTTTCGCAGGTGCTGGACACGGACGAGGTGTGCTGGGCTGCCCGCAGGAGCCCCTGCCTCTCCGAGAGCCACCTCCCAGCTGGTCCTGCGAGCTTGGCTTCTAGAGCCCTTCTTTTTGCGTGTTTTGTTTGTTTATTTGTTTGAGCCCCTGGGCTCCTCAAGCTCGGGCTCCCTGGGAGGCCCTCACTTCCAGTCTCCTGGGGGTCCGCTGCCTGAGCCCCATGGAGAGGGGCCCCTAGAGCAGGGCAGCACCTGATCGCTGAGACTGCAGCCCAGTTCCAGCAGGTGGAGGTGTCATCCAGCAGATGGTGCTGTGCAGGGAGGGGGTGGCAGTCCCTGTAGCGGATGGATGTGTCCCAGGGGTGCTTAAGATCTTGGGAACCACCACTTCCAAGTCTCCTTCTGTCCCATCTTGTACCAGGTCTAGGCTCTAGTTTACCCACAGCTCGGGCCCCACTTCCCTCCTCCTTCCTCCCTCGGAGGCCATACTCCTATCAGGTAATGTCAGGAGTTCGAGATGACCCCAGCCATCTCTCTACCTACCTCAGCCTGGCCCTTTCTCCTTTGACTCCCAAGAAGTGCTACTGTTCCCTCAACCCCCTCCCTCTGTTTCTGGAGTCCCAGGCCCCAGGGGAACCAAGGAGCCACTTGGCACTAAGCTCGCCGCAATACCCAATGGACCAAAGGTGCTGAGGGCAGGTCCCACGTCTGTGTCGCCCACGTCATCGGATTGAGTGGCCGGCCCTGGAGCAGCTAAAGCGGCAGTTTTTGCCAAGGGATTCTTCCCCATTTGCAAGTCAGACCACTTTGGAAAGTGGGCAAGTGTGGCCTTGACCAGATTCTGGAAGGAAGGGCATGGGGACTCCTTGAGAAGTCCATTCGCTCACAGGTACTTGGATCTCTTGTTGAAAAATTCCGCTGGACTAGAACTTGCAGCTGAGCTTTGGGGGTGGAGAGCCCAGCGTCACAGTGGAGACAAGACTGCCTCCACCCTCCTCACCCCCATCAGGATGTCCAGCTGCTTGGGCTGACCAGTGTCTCCACCCACCGTGGATCCTGCAGAGCGATGGAGCGCATCTGCCCCCTGGTGGCCCGTCGATGGGAGGCCCGCAGGCCTCATGGCCTCAGAGCAGCCGGCTCAGCAGGACGGCTGTGACCCAGGGGCCGAGGCACCCCAGCTTGTGTTGATCGCAAGACACTGAGTTTGCACTGTATATCAGACAGATTTCTGCTTAGTAGTAATCCATGTGATCTATGTTGGTCTTGGGGTCTGAGCTGGGGTTTGTTTATGGTCCTGCCTGCCTGCTGCCACCATGGAGGGGTCAGTGGGGCTTGTGGCCACTTGTCTCTGACAACTCCAGGCTGTGACTGGACCCCAGAAGCACCCCCAAGCCAGCTTCCCTTGCTGAGAGCCTGGTCGTTACCTCAGGCCTGTGAGCAGTGAGGTGACAGCGCAGAGGCAGAAAGCTTTTCCCTTCTTCCTTCTAGGTCATTCATCTAGCCTCATGATTTGAAGCAAGACATTGTCAGTGTCAGGTATTAAATGTGCAGAACCCTCAAATTTGCACTCTCTAAAGAGGTTCTGCCATCTACTTTATCTGCCATAAAGATAAAGCATTCTCTTAGGAAGAAAAAAAAAGCTTTCCTAGAAATAGTGTATAAAGAGAAGAAAGGATAATATTTAATAGCTTCCCAATAAAATACCCAGTTACCCATCCCCTTATGGGTAAATGCCCGAAGCAGGGCCACGGAGACCAGAAAGCTTGCCACACGTCTCAGGAATCTTCTAGTGGGGACCCATAGGAAAGGGCCAGAAGGGCCAGGTAAATCTGGTAGGAAAAGAGCAAAATCAAAGTACGAATCAAGGTAAGGCTGCCATTGTCAGCCTCCCCATGGGTCTCTCACCCACGTCTCTTGCAAGTGTCTCCATGTATCTCAACTTCACATGTCTCCTTCCGTGTCCCCCAAGTCCCTGGTGCAAATCCACAGCCGAGAAGCCGATACGCCCTCCTTCCTCACATGTCCCTCTGCTCCATGTGTCTCTTCCCCCTCTTAGGGGCTGCACGGAATCTGGAACCTCCCCCTTTTATGGAGATGACACTGTGTAACAACTCCTGTGCTACTGAGTTGAGCTAGAAAAATAAATACATTTAATTTTGTATATACAAGAGCCCCATTAAAAAACATACGAGACTCGAAGACACTCAAGCAATTAAGTTTCTATCTCCTTCTGAACTAAAGAGAAAGGGGCAGGGGTCTGGGCTTCAAGGGGAAGAAGGTAACCCATGGAAGATGAGAAGAGCAAATGTTTGGTGAGCAGATGTTTCCCCGTGTGTATGAGTCTTTCTAGAATAAAAATCTACCTCTGTGCATAGCTCTCTTCCCGGTAAGGCAGTTAAGGGAGATGTAAAAAGCTTTTCCTGTATCTTCTGGGCCTTAATTGTCTCCAGCTTACAACAGTCTACATGCCAAAGTGGCACCTTTGAAGGGGAGGGAGTCTCTCCCTCAGCAGCTTTCTGTCCAGTACCAGGTAACTGACCTTTAAATATGCCCTCATCACATGCCCTGCCACCCCTCCCTCTTCAGCCTGCTCTTGGGGTCACCACAGCTTATGCAGCCCCCTCCAGGAACAAGGGTTTGGCCTCCAGGGCCATACCCAGGATGCCCATCCCTGGGAGCAACCTGCAGATCAGGGCAGGGTTCTAAAGAGGGAGGCCAGTTCCTCTCTGAATTGATCCTAAGGCAGGAGCAGGAGTTTTCAGTAACAGAGGGTGGAGGAGCTTGCTGCAAAGGACGTTGTCACGTAAAGGCCTGGCTGGGGTTCTACCCTGAGCTACCTCTTTAGCATAAGCTTAAGTATGCTCAAAAGGGGCTCCTTCAGGAGAACAGGCCCCCATTTCTTAGGAAATCGCAAGGGTTCCTGTGTCAGGAGCCAGGGACAAAGACCAAATCTGTTCTTTGTTTTACCACAAGTGTCACTGTATGCCCGTCCGCTGTACACCAGCAGCAGCAGGTGCATTTGGCCCGTGGTCAGTAATAGCCCTAGACCTCACTACAGATAATCACAGCCATAATCTTCATGTCCTGCATCCTGCTGTCCTCACCCGCCACCCTTCCGTCTTTCTCCATCACTATGTCAACCTAAAAATTCAGAAAGCTATGAAAACAGCAAAGTGCCTTTATTTGGGATCAAAGCATTGCAGTTTGGGAGACAGGTAGATTGGGGTCAAAACCTAAAATGTTTCCCCAGCGTGATAAAGTTAGGGTGTTTTATGGAAGGAAAAGAGGAAGATGAGACGAGTGGTTAAACAAAAAGTTGATTCATATTAACGGGCTTGCACTATTCTTGGCTATGCATAGCTGGCTACGGATTCTCCAGAAAGGATAAAAAGGGAACTGACCTGTTCTCTCCTCCTGCTGAAAGTCCCCAACCATCTGTCCTAGTGATCTGATGATTTCTCAGGCAATGTTCGCTTGACAGTGTCTTAAGACCATTGCTTTGACCCACCAACTTGAGATTGCATGCAAGGGACACCACTGACCACAGTGTTTACGCTGGAGGGGACAAGGGGTGGTGGCCTCCGTGGCTTGCAGGGGACAGTTGTGAAAAGAACATTAGCGCAGCCATTGCAGAAAGATGGGGCTTCTGCCTCCTTGGCCAGCACCTCTTCATCTGGCCCCTGTGGCTCTTCTCCAGCCCCACTCATTTTGCACCTCATCCAGCTTCCAGGCTCTGAGTACCACGGATGGACCCTGCCCGCTCCCAGGGTTTGAACAGCCACGTGTTTATGTGAAAGTGGCGGGCAGAGGACTGAGGGAACACACAGTTAATAGCAGGGGGAGCAAATGCGTGCAGAGGATCAAGGGGTGGGGGCGCCCCCTCTGGATCAGCAGGTCAGGGAAGGGACTGGGGAGAGAGTAGGGGAGCTGAGTTCTGTTCCCAGCAACTAGGGTGGGTGCAGTGAGAGGGAAACAAGGGACCAGGTTCAAGGGTAGCCACTCTCCTACCCAGGTGAGGCCGGGGGTGGGGGGGGTGGGGGGGAGTGGCCGGGAACTCAGCAAAAAGTTGTAACCAGCGGCGAGAGCTGTCCTTTGGAAAGAGGGCAGTCGGCAAGTGGGACTGGGGACAGGAAAGCGAATTCTTTCTTGCCTCTCATGCAATCTTATTGCCAGGAGATGGGGACGCGCCCTCCTGACTCGGCCCTGCATTATGAGGGCAGGACAGATTGGAAGCAGAGACCTGCGACGCGCTGGTTGCTCTCTGTCCAGTGCTCCAGCTCTTTGCTCCCAGCCCTGTCCCCCGGGGCTGCCTTCTGCAGGCTTCCTGCAGGGTCCGGCTGTGGGAAGGCACTAGTTGGAGGAGAGGAAGGCTAAGTGGGTATTTCCTGCTCTCCAAGTCCCTTCCAGTGGCTTCTACCTACAGGCACCCTCTTGCCACATTCTGCTGCCAGCACTCCTTTTCTCGCCTGAGCATCCCTGGGTTCAGTTTCCCCATCTAAACAGTGGGGGTATTGAAAGGCAATGTGGTATGAAGGGACATGAAGCAAAACTATCTGTGTCTCTCTTTTCTCTTTTTTCACCTTTTCCCCCCTTTATTGAGGTAACATTGGTTTACAACACTGTATGTGACTTGGGGGAATAGATTCGCACCTCAGACATATGTGACCACACCTCTCACCATCAAAGCCCCCATAGTCCTTTATTCTAGGCCAGTGGGCTCCCCCCGATACTCCCTCTTCTTCCTCCCCATCTAGTAGCCTGAATTCTGCAATCATATTTCTACCTCCTCTACTCTCAGCTCTCACTTCTGACACCAAACTTGCAGAAAGGCCAAGCCATTCTGCAACACTAGCTGGGGGCGGGCGCTACATTGTCACCCCTTTCAGACACGATGGACCTGGAGCGCGTAAGATCCCCCAGGGTAAGGGCTCAGTCCCACAAGACTCCCTCTCCCCACTTCAGAGACCAACCTAAAACCCAGGTGGTCTCTGAGCCTGTGACCGACTGGCTGGGAATTGAAGGTTCCCACAATGCCCTTCTTGGACTTGAGTATTTTGCTAGAGCAGCTTGAAGAACTCAGGAAAACAGGTAACTTGCTGGAGTGGACTTTATTACACAGGATACAACTCAGACTCAGGAACACCGGATAGAAGAGATGCCTGAGGAGCTGTACACGGGAGGAGTGAGCTCCCCTCCGCCTCCAGGAGCACCACCCCCAGCACCTGCACTTGTTCAGCACCCTGAAAACTCCGTGAACCCCATCATTTTGAGGTTTCATGGAGGCTTTGGTATATGGGGATGCTTGATTAAATCATTGGACGGACCTCCCTGGTGGCGCAAGGGGTTGAGTCTCAGCACTATGAAGCTATAGGCAGCCACTGCAGGAGAGTTCGATCCCTGGCCAGGGAGCTGAACCACATGGCACAGCAGACCTCTCCTGTTTCCCCGATGCTCCCCTCAGCAGTGTATTTCAGTCAGTCTGCCTGTTCTGCTCCCCACTCTGGTGAATCCTCTCACCCCCTCCCCCCATACCTCTGGCCTGTGCCCCAGTTCTTGTGTGCTTAAGTAAATAAATCTTTAAAAAAAATCATTGTACATTGATGTCCAGCCCCCAGTCCAACCCAGAGATAGAGGGTGGGGCTCTAATGGTCAGTTTCCTTGGCAACCAGCCCACATCTACAGGGGCTTTCCAAAAGTCACCTCATTCACGTAACTCAGGTATGGGTGCAAGGAGTTTGTTATGAATAACAAGACATGCCTTCGCCTTTATGGCCTCTGCGCCTACTTCAGGAACTGAGGTCCTAAGACCAACAATTAGGATAAAGGAGGCTCCTCCCATTGTTCTCATCAGTTAGGAGATTCAAAGGGTTTTAGGAACTCTGAGCCAGGAATGAAAGCAAAGATTAAATATGCATCTGTTATTACCAATCACAATATATAATTATTTAATTCAGAACAACTGAGGGCAGACGCCTGCCTGATGTGTTAGCTAGTCAAAACGAGCCAGGGCTGGTCCCTCCTGCCTCTTCTTTTCCCTGATCAGGACAGAAAAGTGGTTTCACTGAGATAGGGCCTGCCTAGATGGGGAGAGAGCAACTTTTGGGTTCTTCTTCTTCCTCTAGTTTGCATTCACTTGTCATCGCTGTAGAACTCCCTGAATGGATGGTGGGTTCTTGAAGCCACCCTAGTTCCCCCCTTTCTTAGCTGTGTACCTTCAGGTAAGTTTATAAACTTTTTTGTGCCTCACTCTCTTTATCTGTAAAATAGGGTTAACATAGTAGCTCCCAAAGAACGAGGGACCACGTGAGTCACTTCAGGAAATGCTTAGCACTGGGTCTACACATAATAAGTGCTCAATAAACATTTGCTGCTGTTTGTGTGTGGTTGGGCAGTGGAGAGGCTGCTGGACCCGGCCAGAGGAGCTGATGTGCTAGGAGGGGCTGTGTAGAGAGACACGTGGGCTCTGCCAAGTGGCAGTAAGTGCTAAGAAGGAAAATAAAGCCACATGGGGGGAGGGGTTTTGGGTGCTGCTAGGTGGCAAGATGGGCGTGGAATCCCCAGGCCCCCTTATTCTCGGGGCTATTGTCTTGGTACCCAGAGTTCCTGCTGGTCAAGCTAAAATGTAGGGTCAGGCAGGGGCCTCTCACCAAGGCCAAAATTCCTGGTGTAAGGAATATACTGGGAAACCAGTATCCGCTGAAAACAGCAGGCAGATATTATGGCCAGAGTAGCATGATGAGCTATAATAAACAAGCTAAACTAGTACTTTTTTTAAAGATTTACTTTATTAATTTATGCATAACAGGAGCTGGGGTGTAGGCCAGAGGTTCAGGGGGCAGGGGCAGTAAGAGGATTCACCACAGACAGAGTGGGGAGCAGAACAGGCAGATCTACTGAAATACACTGCTGAGGAGAGCAGCAGGGAGACAGGAGAGGCCTGTTGTGCCATGTGGGTAGCTCCCTGGCCAGGGATGCTACTCGTGCTGCAGAGGCTGCTGATAGCTTTCATAGGTTGCATCTTAACCCCTTGCACCACCAGGGAGGCCCTAGAATATCTTACTTATGAAGATTAGCAGAAAGCTAGGTAAGAATAGGGATTAGAGATAGTATGCTTTGGTTAGCGGGAACTCTGGAGCGCCCCAGGCAATAGCCCCCGGTCACTCCACCCTAGCTAACATCACCGATAAGGCGCCCCCAAGAATGTGAGGTTCTCCACATACTTGCCCACTGTCTCTGATCCTGCTTATAAATAAATCTGAGACTGCCCAGAGTTTGGGCTGCACTCCTTTAGAGGTGAGCTCCCTACGCCTCTCTCACTGGACTTTGAGTATTCTTTCTCTCATCCCTTTCTGCGTCCAAAGCAGCCGCCTGCAAGGCAACAGATGGGTTGAGCAGGACTTCTCTGTGGAGATGGTGTTTGAGACAGCGCCTTGGTGAAGGGAGGGCAGGGCAGGCTGGGAACCAGGGATAGGACAGGACATGGGGATGGTTTCAGGAGCCACAGAAAGGACCTTGAACTTTCCTTAGGGCGTGATGAGGAGATCTGAGCCCTGGAGCGTGAGAAGTTCTCTAGTTTTGCCGTCTAAGAGTTGGGGAACAGCTTTTGGTTATTTTATCTCCATAACTGCCCTGAGAGATAGGCAAGGCACCCATTATCCCTGTTTTGCAGAGGAGGGCACCAAGGGACAGGGCGGACTGGGTTTGATACTTATCTAGGGAGTCAACTTGGATGGACAGTCTGTTTACTGTGGGAGGCTCCTGACAGCCAGCTCTTGAGAATTTCACAAGAAAGCAAAAGCCTGGGCTCAAAGGGGAAGGAAGGGCTCGCTCTTTCTCAGGACTTCTCTTGTTATAGGACAGGGAGAGGGGCAGCCCAAACCCCGCAAACCTGCCTATTCTAAATAGGCTCTGCCATCCGCCGCATCAACACAAAACATAGGAGACTTTAATGGGAAGGAACTTTAATAAAACTAGGAAACAATACAGGTAAGGCAAAGAGTCTAGTTTCTAAATGAAGCACCCAAAGTGACCCGTCCCCTCGTGGGTAAAAGTCCATCCATATGGAAATGGCCCAGAGCAAGGCCCCAAAGCCTGCCACAAGTCTAAAGCATCTTCCAGTGGGGACCCTCAGAAAAGGGTCAGAAACAACCAGACAAGCCCGGAAGGAAAAGAGCAAAATCAACATCAAGATAAAAGCTGCCATGGTCACCTCCCCACGGGTCTCACCCACATCTGTGTCACCCAGTCCACGACCAAAAGACAAGCGCAGTTTCTTCACGTGTCTCTAGGCTCCAAGCGCCTCCTCCAGGTCTCCTGGCTCCATCCTGCTTCCTTCCTCAGTCTCTTCTGCAGCTTCTCCTCTTCCTGCTCAGCTCCACCCTCCCTTGGGTGGGGCAGGGAACCTGGAACCTCCCCCTTTCCTGGCCACCACCCTGTTACACTCTGACCTGCCTCCAACTCCATGTTCTGAAACCAGCAGCCAGGGCAGAAAGCTGGGCACTTGGGCTAAAGGCTGCTTGGGGAGAACCTCAGACCAGGCAGCCTGACCCCATGCCCCCCACCTGCCTAGGAGCTCCCTCCCTGGAGCTCATAACTTCCATTTGTAAAGCAAGGGGGCTGCTCCCTGAGCTGTGGGCTGTTCTTTGTCTTCTTCCCCATGAGGGACTGGTGCCATCCTGGACTTGGGCTGTCTGGTACAGTAGCCACCAGGCCTACGTGGCTACCGAGCACTGGCAATGTGGCTAGTCCAAACTGGACCTGTGAAATATAAGGTCTAGTATAAGACCCTGCGCTTCGTATACAAAATATCTCATTAATAATTTTTACTTATTACATGTAGGAGTGAGAATATTTTGGAGATATTAGGTTAAAAAATATTAATGTCATTTCACCCCTTTTTTTACTCTTTTTCATGCGGCTACTAAAACATTGAGAATTAGGCATGTGGCTTGCAGTATTTGTCTGTTGGGCAGGCTAAATGTCTTCAAGATCTGATTAAATTAATTCATAATTAAAATCTCAAGCCCCCCACCCCTCAGGTCCCTACCTCCCTCCCCATTGGGGTGCTCACAGCACTTATCACCTCAAATGCTGTGTAATTTATGTGTCTGTTACATTTATTGCTTGCTGTCTGCCACTCCTGCTAGAATAAAAACTCCAAGAGGGTCAAACTCTGTCTATTTTCAGTGATGTAGCCCCAGTGACTTAGAGCAGTGCGAAGTACACAGTAAATGTTTAATAAGTAGTGAATGAATGTGGGCATAGGAAGTATAGGGTTCCCAGTCACCAAATCTTCTGCTTTTGCTAAAGAAGCTCCCAATTTATGTTTTCAAGTGTTAATTGCCAGCTTTTAAAGCCTGGTAACTAATTCTAATTATTTCAAAATACTGCGTGGGCTAGAAGAAATATTTCTACAGCAGCTTTGGCTTCCTGCCTGCTCTCTGGTCCCCTTACTGGTGTAGATGATTCTAGTGGCCCCTGGCTGCTGATATGAGGATGAAGGACTAGTATTTGCATGGGCTGGTGTCCTGCACTATTTATAAAAATAAATCTGAAGTAGGACTGCAACAGAAAAGAAAATATCAGCTTTCATGAGGAATAATTTTCATAAATCATAATTTACCAATTTTAAGTGCCTATGTTGATGTATTTTGTTAACTGTATTCAGCCCTGTGGCCACCACAACAATTGAGATATAGAATAGTTCCATCACCCTGAAAAGTTCCCTTGTGCTCGGAGTCAACCTCTTTTCTCCACCTGCAGTCCTTGGCACCCACCAATCAAGTGCCATTTCGTTTGGTCTTTTCTGGAATGTCATAGAAATGGGATCATTGTAGTATGTGGTCTTTATTTATTAAGCTAATACTTTTGAGGTTCATCCAAAATGGTATCCATAGCTCCTTCTCATTGCTGAGAAGCACCCCATGTGTGGGTTGATGGATGTTTGATCATTCCCTGGTTTGGGCTATGAATATTCATGTAAAGTCTGCGTGCACATGGCTTTCATTTCTCTCGGGGGCAAATGCCAAGGGAGAGGACAGCTGTATGGTGGATGCATATTTAGATGGCTAAGAAATCAAGGGCACAAAGATCCTCAGGAATGCTGCTTGATTGAATGGTGACTGCACACTTGCATTTTTATTTTTTTGAAGATTTATTTATTTATGCATACAAGAACTGGGGTACAGGCCAGAGGTGCAGGGGATAAACTCTTGCATTTTTAATCATCTTCCCAGGTACAGCCAGGTTTCTCCAGATTCAGAGATCCTTCAGCTCTGCTTTCCCTCTGCCTCCCATCTGTGGTGTCTGGGTCTCAGCCCCTGAGGGAAGCTGGTGTCCTGGAGATTCTGAGAAGTTGATCCCACTTTATGGGGACTCCTCTTGCTCAGGAGTGAGTCAGTAGCGATTGCCCTCATTAGCGTAGCATTACAAGGGCTGATAATTATCACGGTTAATACCCCAGAGCAGCTTTGCCAACTCTTGTCCTGCATCTTCTGACTTTACGAGCCCACAGTGTCCTTCCTACCCTTTGGTGATAAGGTAAGAATGGAGCCACATCTCTCTACCCATTTGTTCCTTCATTCACAGTGCCTTTGCGTCCTTTCTGTGCTGGGCAATGTCTAGGTGTTGAAGAAACATTTGAGGACAAAGGCAAAATCTCTGCTGTCGGAGTGAGGAAAGAGAACACATGTATAAGCAAATAAATAAGATAATCTCAGCATTCGATTCTAAAAAGAAAACAGAACAGGGTAATGGATGAGGGGGATTTGAGGTAGGGCAGGTGGAATACCTGAAGCAAGAAAGAGTCAGCTAAAAAGGATTACCCAGAGCTACTCTGGGTAGCTACTCAGGGTAGCTACTCAGCCACATAGGGCTACTGAAATGAGCTAATTTGTATTGAGATGAAATACTATTAACCGCTCCCCCCAGATCTCATGAATACATTTTTTTGTTGGCTACAGATTGAGATAAAATTTTGGACCTATTAGATTAAATAAAACACATCATTAATTTTTCTTTTAAAAAATGTGCCAATTAGTAATTTAAAATTTCTATGTGGCTTCTGCGTGTGACTTGCACAGTGCGCCTATTGGACAGCAGTGGTCTAGGGGAAAAGCTCACTAAGGCGAGACACAAAGGTCCTGAGGCAGGGGCCGAGGGGGCAGAAGGACCAGGGAAAGTGGCAGACACAGGCCAGGAGGATCTTAGTGTGGGGTCTGTAAGGAGCTGGGTTTTACTCTCAATACAACGGGCAAGTTGCTTTAAGCAGGGAAGTTTTAAGGTTTGAAGCACGTCTTAGCCCACTCCAGTGGCTCAGACGAGGAGAACAGACTGGGGGTGCATGGGGGGACCCGGGGGGAGTGGGCTGAGAGAAGGGCAGCTTTCCCGTGGATGGAAGCAGAGCGCTGCAGGAGGACGAACCCTGCTTTCCGAGGCGGCCTGAGCCACGCTCCTTGCGCCCTGCCCTCCTCCGGGACTCAGTTTCCCCGGGTGCCACGGGCGGGCGGGCGGGGCTGTCCCTCGCTCCGCGCCTTCGGAGCCCGCAGCCCGACAGGAGCGCGCGCGGGCGCCAGGGGGCGCCGCCCTCGATGACTCGGCGCTCGGCTGGCCAGGCGGCGGCGCGTCGCCCTATCGATTGGTCGGGTCTGGGCGGCCGGAGCGCCACTGGCCCGCGCCATTGAGGAGCGGCGGAGAGGAAGCGCCGCGCAGTGCCGGGCAGGGCGGGCGGCCCGGACACCCACAGGTACGCGGCCAGGCGGGCCCGCGGCGGGCAGGCCCGGGAGCGCGGGTCGGGCGTGGGCCGCAGTCGGCGGTTCCGGCTCCGCTTCGGAACCGGGGCCCGGGGCCCCCGCCGGGAGCGCGGCGCGGGGGACCCCGGCGTCCGGCCCTGGGCCGTGCGAGCCCCTGCGGGGAGACCCTGAGCTTCCGAGCCCCCGCCGGCCCCGAGACCGCCGCCCCCGCGGGACCGTGCCTCGGAGCCCCCGCGGACACCCCAGGCACAGGATCGGGGTTGCCTGAGCCTCAGGGACCCCGGCGTCCTGTCCTGGGGTGTCAGAGCACCCCCCGCCCGATCCGGCGCCCTTTCCAGGGTCCTGACAGTGGGCGCCCTGGGGCTGGGGTGTTGTCAACCCGCTTCGCTCCGTCTGAGCCGCCCTCTCTTTGCGGGACCCTAATGTGCGAGCCCCCACTGTGCGAGTCCCCCCACTTACGCCCCAGAATGGGGTGTCTGCCCGTTCTCCAGAGTATCTTAACCAACCCCTTCCCCAGCCTTCTAGGGGCGCGCTCTGGGGTGGGGACATCAGGCCTCAACCTGTCTTAACCCCTCGCACCCTGGGGTCACGACCTGGCCGAGCCTCTCCTTCCACGTTTGGGATCCCTGGCCCTGGCCCCTCCAGGTTTTATCTGACAGGTGGGGTACCTGTCCCTCCGGAGCGGGGCTTAAGGTTCAGAGGACAGAGGATCAGGAGCCTCGCCTTCTGGGCAGCACAGTTCCTGTGGGACCCGGGGTCTGGCACCCGCCCTTCCTTGTCCCCCAGTCTCCGAGCTCCCTGGGGCTGCAGCGCTCAGTCCCTGCCTCCGCCTCCGCCTCCCTCGGGGAGCAGCGCCCAGTCCACTTGCCAGTCCTTCCTCTCTGGGCTCTGGCCGCCCCTGGAGGGTGGGGCCTGGCTCAAGGTCATGCCGCGCTGTCTGTCCGCTGTGGTCTGAACACTGATCCCCAGTGTCACCTGCCCCACCGATTAGGGGAGGTCAGGTGGGGGGCAGTGCCAGGCAGCTGCCTAAAAGCCCTGAGATGGACTAGAGTGTAAACACTTTGGGAATCTGGCCAGTCTGGCTGCCAATCCTGACACCAGATTCCTTAAGGGAATCCTTGAAGTGGCCTCCAGCCTGGGATAGATGCTTAACAGAGTTAATGGATGCTTTCCAGATTGGACCTCAGTTTACTGACCAGGACTTCGCACCCCACTTTCTTTTAATCTGTGCTTTGCCTTCTTCCAGCTTCAGGGGAAGAAGAGTAGGGCCTGATCTTGTGTACAAACTGACACTAGTTTTATTTCCCTTTGCTGGGAGAGCCTTTGTAGTTGGCACTTAAGAGAGCTTGTTGGCCTTTCCAGCCGAAATCAATGGCAATAACTTCAAAATTAAAGTGCTCGGTGTTGGCTCTTTGCCTCAGTGTGCTGGAGTCTGCGTTGTAAGACTGCATTAGTCAGGTTCACATTTTGTTTTTACAGATGTACTTGTTTCAAGTTATAATAAAGAAATGTTCCCTTTACCCAGACTGCTAAGCATTTCTTTAAAAATGTTGTTGCCGTCACCTCTTTAAATAAATGGGCCCAATAATCTCTAGTGGATTCCCAGTTTTACACAAAATGTAGCTTTTAAAAAAGCTTTGGAAAGAAATGACTCTTTCACCAAATGATATTTATTTACTTATTTTTACTGTCACAGTTGACAAACAAAAGTTAATCCTATCTGCAAGTGCTAAACTCTGGACAAATAAAAGTCATCTGGCCTGGAGGTTGAGTTAATTAACTTTTATAGCCTTGTGTTTTGGGTCTTTGTTGGTGGCAGTTTTCCTTGGGATAAGTCAGTCTTGTAGTACTAAGACAATCACTGGAGGTGGGGCAGAATATTTGGAAAGGCTCCTGAAAGGCCTGGCTCCAAGTGGGAGGCATTAGAGAATCTGGAGTGTTCCGCAGGGTGGGCCGGGGGCCCATGTGCTTGGCCCAGAGGAAGATTTGGAGCACAAACTTCTGACTGGGTTCTACCCCGCTGAGCCACTTAAATTTTGGTGTCCTCTCATGTTCCTTTTTGAAATACTGAAAGTAACCTCTGTATTTTTGGTAACGCTACTACACAGCAGTTATTATCATAGGCAGTTGTAAGTCAGTACTGAATGCTAATATTGGACCGGGAACCAGAGGGTTTGGTTCCAAACTGGTGCTTGCAATTACTGAGGTGGTTCATTCTATCAGCATCTACCGGTGCCCGGGTTCCAGGAATGCGATTCCAGGACAGTTAAGAACAATGATAAGGCTCTGCCTCCTCCTTCCTACTTCTGTTATTTTATGAATGACCCTGATGAAAAAATTTGCAAAATTGAGTTAGGGCAGAGCATTGCAGAACAAGTTCATTCATACCATCTTTTAGGGCATTTTGGCCTTAATTTAGGACAGCGTTTCTCAACCGTATTGACGTACTGGGTTGGCTAATTCTTTGTGTGGGGACTGGCTTGTGCACTGTAGTATGGTTGGCAGATTTTGTGATTTACTCCTTAGATAGCAATAGCAATCCCTGGTCGTGATAAAAAATGTCTCTAGGCTTTGCCGTACTGCCTGGATGAGACACTGTCAGAACAGTCTAGTCCAGCGGCGAATCACTGAAAAGAAGCAGTTTAATCATCAGTTACACTGAAAAGATATACAACTTTGAGTTGTAGGGAATTTTGGGTAAGTTTGTAAGTGACCTCATAGCTGCATCCAAATGCAGATGAATTGGTCTGGCCCCCCGTTTACGAATGGGGTCCCTTGCAGTGCTGCCCACCCCATCTTTCTTAAATCTGTGCTTTGTATTTGTCTACCTTCAGTGACGATAGAGTTGGAAATAAGCTTAGAAAATTATCTGGTTTATCTCTTCCTTTTATAGATTCTTTGGTGACCATGAGAGAGAGATGTCCAGAATGATCCAAGAGTTTTAAACACCTTGTCTAGAGGCTGTAGTCATGTTGGAAGGTCTCGTAGCCTGGGTTCTCAATACCTATCTGGGGAAATACGTCAATAACCTCAACACCGACCAGCTCTCTGTCGCGCTTCTGAAAGGTAAGTGCAGGTATTTATTTGGCACAGTATGTCTTTGTGTGGTGTTTGTATTTTTTTTTTTTAAAGATTTATTTATGTATGCATACAAGAGCTGGGGTGCAGGCCAGAGATTGCGGGGGTGGTGAGAGGATTCACCAGAGACAGAGTGGGGAGCAGAATAGGCAGATTAACTGAAATACGCTGCTGAGGGGAGCAGTGGGCAAGACAGGAGAGGTCTGTTGCACCATGTGGGTCAGCTCTCTGGCAGGGGATCGAATTCTTGCTGCAATGGCTGCAGATAGCTTCATAGTGCTGAGACTTAACCCCTTGCGCCACGAGGGAGGCCCTAGTGTATCTATTTTTAAAATTCTTTTCTTGTATGGGGCATAATAAAATCTAGCACCTGTATGGCTTTGCATTAAATGTGTGTAAAAGGAAATATGCTCTTCTGTATGACAAAATGATTACTATTACAGAGTAACTTAAGTGTGTAGGTGTGTTGCAGATTTTAGGGAACTATTAAATATTAAAAAAAAAAAAAAACACCCGGCTATATTACTGGTGACAGTGCCTTATCTCAGCTAATTTCCTTTTAGCTTTGTAAAGCTTTATGGAGGCGATGGTGGTGTAGTGACAATGGCATTGGCTTTGGCTTCAAATCCTGCTTTGTTACTTATCAGCTCTGGGAGCAAATCCCTGAAATTCTGAGCCTCCATTTCTTTAGAAAGAGAGGGTACGGTACCTCTCCAGGGTGCTATTATAGCTCTTCGGGTAATAAACACCCCATAGAGGCTTTACAAGATGGCACTGTCAGGTCTTCAGCAGGATGTCTCAGGTCTTGTCTTGCTTAGTGGTAAGGGAGCTAGAGCTTGGGGCTCTTTGGCCTCTCCAGGCCTATGTAAGTACAGCCTGGTGATTTGGTATGGTACTTGGGAAAGTGCTTTGTTTGCTTTCTCCTTGTTTTAAGTTCTTTGCTCAATTCAAAATGGAACGCTTTAACAAATACAGAGACAGGAGGTCAGGTCAGCCTCAAGCATGCACAGTTGTGGAAAATGGAGAACAGACCTCAGATTCCTGGGAGGGGGGTTTTGGTAAGTGGACCAGGACAGATTAGTGGAATTAGCAGTGATGCAGAAATTTGCATAGTCTGAGAATGGGGTGCCAGTGGTTCGCTAGTCCCTAGAAGTGTGACTTTCTGAGTTTTTCTGACTCCTTTGAATCAGTGACATGATTGTGCGGCTTTCGGCTGAGGGCGCTGTCATGGCCGCCCCGCCCCATGCCCTGCCTCTCCCTCCCCATGCCTGCCTCCCCTCCCCTTCTCTCCTGCTTTCCTCCTGTGCTCAGGCAGGCCTGCTGAAGGGAAAGCAAAAGTGGCCAGCTGTCCGGGAAGCGGATGCGTTCAAAGTACAATAGTGTCAAGTTCACCTCTTGGTCACTCATTGACATTCTCACACTGTGAAGTCGGTTGTGCAGGGCAGGTAACGGTGTGGCGAGAACGTGGAGCACAGCCTTGCTGGTAAGGGAGCTGGCCTTCTGCGAGGGGTAGGAAACAGGATGTTTGCTGAAGACATGAAGACATAGATATTTGTGGCATTTTCTGTATCGTGGGGTCTAGACTAATACAGATTTCTAATCTCAGCAATTTTAGACAGACGAGGTCTTGTGGCAGTTGCGTGAATCTCTCTGGTGCTTTAAACTATTTTTCTATGTTTATTTCCTTTTTACAAAGTATTCTCTATGTGTTTTAACCAACCTGTGGAATTTGAGGGATGTTTCTGTGTAAAACGGAAAGAAACTGTTTCTTAATCATCGTAGTATGCACCCCCATCCTTTGACTTCACAGTACCCCACGGTGCCTGGGCAGGGACTCTTGGAGTGTTGTGGGGTCCCAAGGGAATAGCTTTGTAAAGAAGTACTTTTTGTTGAGTTGATGACACATTTAAGTAGAGTTTGGGGGTGGCCAGTACTAGATAGAACTAAGTTGTTACCCCAATCCATCTGCAAACATTCACTGTTGAGATGCTTTGGCACCTGCAGCGGAGACTGAAATCACAGTCACGAGAGAGCCCAGACTGCATCGGGATTCCAGTTCTTCCATTTACCTGTGACTTGGGCAAAATACTCAAGTTCTTCATGCTCCAGCCTCCCTGTAAATTGGAGATGATATTAACTCTCACATAAGGTCTGAGGACTGAACGCTTTAATGTAGGCCAAAGAGCTTAGAGCTGTTCTTTGCTCATATCTTGTGCCCTCAGTCAATGTCAGTGGTCGTCATCGTTGTGGTGGCCCACATGTGGCTGGTTGTGGGTTGCAGCGTCGATTGGGCACACATGCTAGAAGTGAGAAAAATGCACATGGCGCGTGAGTAGCGGAAGGACAGAGACAGCACTTGTATAAGGTTTCACTTGGTCCGTCATTCAGCACCCACGGAGCAGCTGCTTTGGGAAGGCTCGGTGTGATGATGGAATGAAGAGGGGAGGCAGGAGACGTGCAGAGAGCTCAGGAGGAGGGTCTCACCCTGGTGTCACCACTTAGAAACCCTTGTGACTGCGAGCCAGTTACTTAGCCTCTTCTCCCATGCTTCCCCCTTGCCACCTAAGACGGGCCGGGCATGGCATGAACTCACGCTACCGCTTAGCAGCTCTGAGACCTTTAAGCAATTTGCTTGTTCTGTAAGTCTCATTTTATTCATCTTAAAAATGGAGAAATAATAGTACTTCCTCGAATATTGTGAGGACTGGATGGGATAACGCATATGAAGTGCTTGGTACCTAGTAAGGTCTCCTTGGTGGTCACGGCTGCCATTATTATCACCACCAGTATTATTTTTCCATCTCGCCTGCAATGTGCCTGCCCTTCGCAGACCACTCACTTGTTGAAGAGTCAGAACTCCTGCAGTACCACTGGGTGCTATGTTATGCTAGTGGTATGGGCATAACGTGGTGGTGCTAAGAAGGGGTGTTCATCCTGTTTGTAGGGCTTGAAGGCTATTATGGCGATAGCTTTGAGGGGCTTTAGCAAGATTTCCAAGGGTGGTGTGGGGTGGGTCACCACATTCCAGGCAGGAGGACGTGTGTGAGCAGAGGCCGAGGCTAAAGCTGGCAGGGCCTGTCTCCATAGTCTAGGGAGAAGGAGGTAGCCATTGCCAGTGTTCCTTTGTGGGTGTATCTTTATATTTGTAATAGATTCCTCACCCCAACCCATGCCCCCTTTTTAACAAGCTCTGCACCGGTTGACCTTGTAAATATACTGGAGCTGAGACAGAGAATTCAGTAGTCATTAGCCTTTACTACAAAATGGCCAAGCTCTAAATTCACCCCACTTCTAGTGACTAGATCTCTTGTCTGTGTGAGATGAGCAGTTTTTGGAGGCACATCCCCAAATAAGACCTGCCTGGAAAACAGGTGAACACTGTGACCATTTCTAAGTCCTCACCTGCTCTGGTGGGTGCTTTATGGCCTGGACCCTCGGAGGGACATTTCCCAGGAGGGCCAGATGTGGGCCTATGCAGGTAGGCGGTGGGGGGGAGGGCGGAGAACCCAGGAAGCCTGGAGCCACCTTGAGCCACCGGCCACCGCTTGGCCCGATTCCCTAGTTTGAGACTTGTGGTCACTGTCCTTCCCTCCCCCCTCTGCTCTCTAGACCGCCTCCTTCCCCTCTCACTACAGCGTCTCCTGTTTTTCATGATGTGGATCACCTGTAGTTCCTTCCACTTACTCAGGCTACACAGCAGCCCAGGAAACCTAGGCCCGTCTGCCTTGTGACAGATTTGGGTATTGAAAAACAGGCCAGACGGTTCAAGTCGCAGGTGATGCACTTCACAAGCAGAGGAAATGATATCCTTTCCCCCATAAGTCCATTCCAGCTGATAAGGGCGCTGTGTGACCATCATCATTTTCTCCCCAAATGTGGAAACAGGCTTGTTTCTGCACTTCTGGGGTTACTCGCTTCTCCTTTGATTAGTCTTAAGGGATGTGGTGTCCCACGGGGGACAGTGTCCTTGCAGAAGTCTGAAAACTAAGCTGGCTGCGTTTGTTCAGAATCTGCTGAATTGCTAGATTTGTGTACTTCTTTAAAAGTCAATAACCCCCAAGTCTTGAGCAGTCATTTAAAGGGAAAAACACTCATTTCTTGAGCTAGTTTTGTCTTCGGAGCCAATGTCTGGCTTGCCCATCTTCTGGGTTCTCGTACCGGGTGCTGTCTGTACTGGTTGTCTGTAATGGTTGAAAATAGGTGTCTCAGACAGATTTAAGTGGCTCCGAAGTCCCCTAGTGTTACGCAATTCTTTAAAATACTGGCTCTTTCCCCAGCTCTTTGAGGATGGGGACCCTATCATCTCTCCACACGCCCAGCACCTAGAACAGCGTGGCATTGCCACAGGTGTCAGTGAATGACTTCTGTGGCTGAGAGCAAGCGGGACCCCGCGCACCCTTGACTGTTTTTGCAGAGCTGCCTTAGAGACATCTTGTGCTTTGGGTTTATGTTCTCGTAAATGCTGGGCCTTCAGCTGTGGTCCTGTTCTTTCCTTAGCTCTCTGACTGGTTCTTGCACCTGCAGAGGAGGACATTTATTCAACTCTCCTAGGCTCCCAGACCTACAGTATATCTCAGGGCTGGGTGGATAGAGGGCCTTGTTCAAAATACAATTTTCTCTCTTTCTATCTCAGAGATGTCTGCACAGGAGACTCAGGAGCCTGCATATTAGTCCAGGTGATTTGGACATTGATGGTTTTGGGGTGAATATTAGCCTAAATGGGGGTCTGCAAACTGGCAACTGGCCAAATCCCACCTGCCAGCTGAGTGGCCTATATATTTTTAAAGGCTTGTTTAAAAAAACAACAAAAGGGGACTATAAACAGAGTATGGCTAAATACAGCAGAGACCATAAAGCAATATTTACTGTCTGGCTCATTCCAGTAAGAGTTAGATCCTGCCTAACCCTTCATGTGCTGGTCGGCGTCAGCTGCTGTTTACGTGACAGAGTGGGGTGGTCAGGAATTAGTTAAGGAAAGTACCTGGTGCTGCCTGTGGCATTTTATAACCTGGTTCTAGGTATAAAACTTCCTCTTTAACCTTCAGTGGCTTGCACACAGTCTGCGCCTACTGCGATTGTTGGATGGACATTTCACCCTTTGTTTTTATTTCTAGGTGCTGTTGAGTTAGAAAATTTGCCTTTAAAGAAAGATGCCTTGAAAGAACTGGAATTACCATTTGAAGTCAAAGCTGGTATGTGGCACTAAAGGAGGAGACGGTCTTGAGCCTTAAATTGGTTGGGATATGAAAACTGGGAACCCTGGTCTGTGTGGCCAGAAGAGGCGGGCGTGGAAGCACAGCATGTACTCTGTGAAGTGTGGTTTCTAGGCAACTGAAACTGGTATTAAGGATGATCCTGGAGGGGAGATGAGGTGGCCCCAGACCTACGGATTAGAATCTCCAAGGGAGTGCCATTGAACCCACATTTTAAATAAGCACCCCAGGTAATTCTGAAGTTTGAGTGTGAGAACTTCTGTTCTACATATTGAGGGCTTGGATTTTCTGAGAATTCGTTGTAAATATTACTGGGAGGCAGTTTATTCCATGAGAGGTAGGCTCTGGGATGGGATGCTTGGGTTTATATTCCATATCTGCCATCCTGGCCGTGTGACCCTGGGCAAGTGTCCTAACCATTTTGTGCCTCCCCTTGGTTAAGATGGGGTGCGAATAGTACCCACATCTTGGGTTGTCGAGAGGAATACATGTGCCAACATGTGCAGTGACTCAAAACGAAGCCTGCGGTTCCTATAGGAGTTCCTATAGGTTGGTAAGGAAATAAGAGTTGTAGGGAATCAAACTATTTAAGGTACACTTATAAATTAGTCCCTATTTAGACACCCCTTATTCAACAATAGCCTGTTGACATAAGTTAGTCTTTCCCTTATTTTAGGGTACTTATATAATCCTAAAATGCAAAGACAGTGGAAATCAGTTGCTGGGTGAAATAGAATAGAAATCTTGCAAAAGATTGGGGTTTTCTTGCAGTCATTTCAAGTATTGGGTGAACTGCCAGAATCACATGCAAAGGGATTGACAAATAAGAATTTGGAAGAAACTCTCAAGAGGAATGACGCATTGTAGGTACTGCCAAAAGACAACTTAATAGCAAAGGATTAAGGGAGGCTCTGGGGGAAAACAGAGAAAATTTAAAATATTTTTACAAAGTGACCCTTTTAATGCTTAGTCTGCAAAAGTTAAAAGAAGTGTAACAAGTTATATTTTGCTGTCATTAACTATCACATATTAGGCATCCTCTCTCTATTAGGTTAGAATTAAAACTGTGCACTTGGTGAAATTCTGTGTTGTGAAAATTGGCACATGGCTTTAGAGTTAAGTAAACCTTATTAAATTAAAAAACTTGTTTTCATTTTTCTGGATCAAATCCAAATTAAAATTAAAAAAAAATTATTATTTGCTGTAAAATTTCTCAGTTTGTTATTGGATCATACAGTCATTTGGTATTGTCATTAAAAATACCACTGTTAATGACATCATTATCTTAACTAGAACAGATCAGCCCCAATTGAATGTACCCCTTCGGGGGTAATGGTCACACTCTTGACAACAGTGCTGCTTTCCGTGGTAGAATATTGCTCAGCCGTGTTGGTCTTTGAGAGACCCATTAGGACAGTTCAGGTGCCTTAAGCATTGGACGTGGTGACTTATGTCTTACTAATTGAGGCAGGTTGGCTAGAAGCGGCAGAGCTTGGGAAATAAGTATCACAGCTGGGCAGGGCTCTTTAGCTTTCCCATCAGTCCAGGTTCTCATGAAGCATTTGAATTCTTCATTGATAGAGCAACACCAAAATGTTACAAATGTTTCAGTTGATGTGTTCAAAATTGGACATATTATAAGTCCAGTAACTTCCCACAAATACTCATCAACCAGCCAGTTGATTAATAATGAACCAGAAATGTGTTTTGTGCCCTATGGCTTGTGCCAGTGCCTTGGGAAGAAAGACACCCCATGGAAGTTTCGGGTGTAGCCCAACTGGGGAGGAGGTGGTTTCCCGAGGAGAGATGTTGCATTTGATTTGGTAAAGTCACACTGAACTTGTTCTAGTATCTGATATATTATGCTTCATTCTTACAGATCTCAGCTCACTAACCTTTATGTCACATGTATGAGAGCCTGCTGCCTTTTTTTTTTTAAGTTAAAAAATAAATGGTAAAAGTAAGCATGCTCCTTAAAGAAAACCAAGAGGCTACAGAAAAATGGGAATATAGAAAATAGGCATTTAACAAGACTTGCTCTCTCCTCCCAGGCCTAATTGGGAAGGTAACCCTGCAGATTCCCTTCTATCGCCCCCATGTGGACCCTTGGGTGATCTCCATCTCCAGCCTTCACTTAATTGGCGCTCCAGAAAAAATACAGGATTTCAACGATGAAAAGGAGAAGCTGTGGGAAAGAGAACGCAAGAAAGCTCTGCTTCAAGCCCTGGAGGAAAAGTGGAAGGCAAGGCAGAAATCCCTTTGTCCATCAGAGCCGTTGTGGTGCGACCCACGCAATGCACATCTAACCGATCTGCTAACGCTGGCTCCTTCCTTTCTAGAGCGAACGCCAGCAGAAAGGGGAATCCTATTGGTATTCAGTGACTGCCTCGGTGGTTACACGAATTGTGGAGAATATCGAAGTAAGTCCCATTGACTGATAAAAAGCACAGCCTTGCCTGGGCTCTGGCAGGATTCCCTGTGTCTCATGTCTGAGCTGCTGGTGGCTCCTCGTTTAGCTGATGCAGGGTGTGCGCAGGGCTGGCTGCTCAGCCATGCCCATTCGGAGGCCTTGCCAATGAGAAAACCTGAAAAGCAAGTCCCACGCTCAGGGCACATGCGGGCTGCTCTTGCTTCAGCTCATTGAGTAGGAGTTTTCCTGTTGCTTCCATTTCATTTCCTGCACTTTGTTTTTGCTTTGGAATTTTGGAATCCCACTCGCTAAAGAATTTCTTCTTAAGAAGTGGGCCACCTAGACCTTCATGACTGTTTTGCTTGAGAGCAAATCACTTAACCCCACCAGTCTGCTCCTTTTTTGGTAAAATGAGACCATAGCCTGTAGTTGACACATTTTTGGTAAAATGAGACACATGGCCTGTAGTTGACACACCGAACACAGATGTCTCAGCTCCTGTTGATGTGTGTGGTGGCGGTTTGATGGGTTACAGTGCGAGGGCTGTTGGCTGCATTTTCTGCTATAATTGCAATTTTGATTTCTTCTCAAGAACTAGATTAGGGTTCTTAGTAATTTCATGAACAAGAGCTAGCCCCTGCTGATTCCCTCCGGGTAATCCTGCCCCCATCGCAGCGCCAGCGTCACACAGGCCAAATGTGTTCAAGGTGCAGCCCCTCCCAGTCAGTGCAGTTTGAACTTGTTCATTTCATACATTTGATAATGATGGCACAGACTTTGGTACATTGGAGGTGACTACTTTGAATTCTGTTTCAGGCTGTTATTTATTTAGCCGTCACTGATTTAAAAAAAAAAAATTACCATTATTACTTTATCTTTAATAGTAGTTTTACTGAGATTTAGTTCCTAGATTTTAAAATTAACCCCTTAAAGTATATAACCCAGTGGTTTTTGGAACATATTTACAAAATTGTGCACTGATTGTCACTAATTCCAAAACACTTTCATGAACTCCCAAAGGAAACCCCACCCCCAATTCATAGTCGCTCTCAATTTCGCTTTCCTTAGGCCTCCTACAACCACTAGTCTTACTTTCTTTATGGATTTGCCTTTTGGAAACTTATTTAAATGAAATATACATGATATGGTCCTTTTTATTGAAATAGCCTTGATATATAACTGTGCTAGTTTCAGGTGTATAACATAATGGTTAGACATTTGGCATGATCACCACAGTAAGTCTGCTTTTCATCTATTCTTGATGGTTTGCAAATGACAATACATTATTATTGCCTCTAGACTTCATGCTGTACATTATATTCCCATGACTGATTGATTTCATAACTGGAGAATTATATTTTTGATCCCTTTCACCATAACATCCTACCCTGAGACCCCCCCTCCTCTCTACCTGCCAGTCTGGTCTCTATGAGTTTTACTTGTTTTCTTTTTTACATTCTATGTAAAAGTGAAATCATGGTATTTGTCTTACTCTGACTTATTTCACTTAGCATGATGCCTTCAAAGTCCGTCCATGTTGTAAATGGCAAGATTTCATCTTTTTTATGACTGAATAATATTCAGTCATAAATATATGACTGAATATATTTATGGGTGTGTGTGTGTGTTAAGTGTATTACATCTTCTTTATCCATTCATCTATCAGTTGACAGTTTGTTTCTCTATCTTGACTCCAGTAATAATGCTACCGTGACCAAAGGGATACATTTATCTTTTTGATTTAGTTTTTTCAGCTTTTTTAGATAAATTCCCAGGAATAGAATTTCTGGATCATATGATAGTTCTATTTTGAATTTTTTGAGGAACCTCCATAGTGTTTTCCATCAGGACTATACCAGTTCACACTCCCACCACCAGTGGGATTCCTTTTTCTACACCCTCACCAACACTTGTTTTTTTTTTTCCCCTTCACCATAACCATTCTAACCAGTGTGGGTTGGTAGCTCACTGTGGTTTTGATTAGCATTTCCCTCATTAATGAAAATCTATATGGCCTTTTGTGTCAAGCTCCTTTCCCTTGGAAATTAAATTAAATAAATTTAATTAAATTAAAATTAATTAATAAATTAAATGAAAATATAATGCTTTTGTGTTCATCCAGGAAGTAGCCTGTATGAGCACTTCATTCCATTTTATGACTGAATAATACATTTCCTTGTTGGATTGTCAGGGGTGAAAAAGCCAGACAGCACATTAGTTCGAGCAGTGAAACAGATTTTATTCAGTCTTTGCTGCTGACAGTAGGGCAGAGAGCGGAGCTCATTCCAACTTGCACAGAGGTGACTGGGCCTTTCTCAGGGCGTTTGCAGGTGTGACAGAGGCTGTTCCTTCGTGAAGAGTTACAAAGGGCTGGTCACTGAGTGTGATAAGGACATAGACAAGGCGGTGTCTGTGAGCTGGGCTCTTCCCACAGAGACTGAGACAGGAAACCTGATGGTTACCTCTCAGAGGAGCGACTTCCAGGTCCTTTAGTTACAGGACATGTGTCTCCTGGGGACAGAGAAAGGATTTACAGTTGTGAGCAATTTGTGGTAAATGCTCTGAGAAGGGGGCCTGTTGTCACTCGCTGGCTAGAACCAACATCTCTGAGGTCTCGGGGTGGGCTTGTCCTGGGACACGGGCTCAGGCTTCTGGAAGCCTTTGTATGTGGTCAGGTCGTCTACGGCGAGCTCAGGTGCGGAGTTGTGGCAGTTGTCAGGATATGCTGCACTTTGTTTCCTCCTGCACCAGTTGGTGGGCATCTCGGTTATTTCCACTCTGACTGTTACGAATGATGCTGCCGCCGATATTCATATGTAAGGCTTGACGTGAGGCTTTCAGGCCTCTTGAGTATACCTCAGAGTGGAATTTTGAGTCATCTCAAAATTATGTGTTGTTTTTTGAGGAACTGTCAAACTGTTTTCCAAAGAGGCAGCATTATTTTAATTTTACCAGTAATGTATGTAGATTTCAGTTTCTCCACGTCCTCAACAACTCTTGCCACTGTGTCTCCCGGTGAGAGCCGTGCTGGTGTGCGCAGAGTGGCATCTCACTGCGGGGTTTTGATGCGCTTCTCCTTGGGGGCTACATCATTGAGCATCTTGTTCTGTGCTCATTGGCAATTTTTGCATCTGGTTTTATGGTCTGTCCAAATCCTTTGCCCATTTAAAAAATTGGTTTATTTGATTTTTTTGTTGTTACATTGTAAGGGTTCTGTATATATTCTAGATTCTCGTCACTTATCAGATATATAACGTGAAAATATTTCCTCTCATTCCATGCCTGTCTTTTTAATTTCTACTGTGATTTTTTAATTCATTGAGAGAGAGAATCTTTTCTGTAACCGACCATCGGAACAACAGGAAATAAATAAGTACAAAGGGTCCATGCCCTGCTCTGGTGCCCCTTGCCCAGGGTGGCGACACAACGGCAAGATGGGCAAGTCACGGGAGAGGGAGGACCCACTACCTAGACACTGTGGCTTTATTTTCTTTTAGTGTCTTGTGAAACGACTTAGTGCAAGTATTGTAGCTCTCCTTGAGATGGCGTGGATGGTCTGTGTTTGTAGCTCTTAGCAGTGTGGGACGGTGTGATGGGAGCGTGAGTGTAACGTGCCCGGTGCCCACGATGGTCCTTGGAGGGCTCGAGGCCGCGCCCTTACCTGTGGTGCCACAGCTGTCTTAGCCCGCTCTTCTCTCTCTGCAGCTAAAAATTCAGGACGTTCACCTGCGCTTTGAAGATGGCGTCACCAATCCTTCCCACCCCTTTGCATTTGGCATCTGCATTAAGAACGTCTCCATGCAGAATGCTGCCAATGAGCCTGTGAGTATGAACCGCGCCTGCGGGAAGAACGCGGTGGCTCCAGGGCGTCTGTCCTGCTGTGTAAATGAATCACATTCTTTCCCGTCTGTTGTATGTCTGTGTGTCTGTCTCTTGTCTGGATGTAGCAAATCTAATTTGTTGAAATAAGGAATCAGTTTATTGTCTCTGACCTTTTGTGATCTCACCCAACCATTAAATGTTGGCCGTCCCTTTTATTTTATACATGAGAAAACCTGAGGTGCTGGGTCATCTTTGATTCCCTTCTCATGCTGTGGGCTCTCCCTGGGCAAACTCACGGGTTCAGTGTTTCAGGTACCTCTTGGGAGTATCTGTTGATGACTCCATGTCTTGACTCCAGCCTTCACCTCCGTCTGGTCTTCATAGTCATGGCCCTTTATCACTGCCTGTGGAACGCCTCCACACGCTCTGGGATTGTCATACCAAAATGACCCCATTATGTTCCGTCTGCCACCTTTCTTTCCCTGGAACCGACACCCTCCCCCCCCTTTATTTTCTAATGTATTGCTAAAAATTGAAGGAAACAAAGACAAACCTTTTTTGAGCCTTTTATGTGCCAGGTCATGTTGTTTGCCTGCTACATGAGTCCCCTCCCCCTGCACCATTGTCACCTCATGTTACAGCAGAGGACCCTAAGCTGGAGAGATGAAGTGAGCGGTGGGGCCTGGCCTTGAACCCATACGCACCAGGCTGTAGAGTAGGGGTTGGCAAACTGCATCCTGGGGCCAAATCTGACCCCCCACCTGTCTTTGTATATAAAGATTCATTGGATCACTGCCACACCCATTGTTCACACGTTGTCTGGTGCTTCATGCTACAGTGGCAGTTAAGCAGTTGCAACAGGGAGTAGATCTTTGCTATCTGGCCCTTTGCAGAGAAGTTTCCCATCCCTGCTTTCGGCAGGACACGAATCTCCAGAAGCCTGCACTCATTCCTCGACTTCCATATCCATTTGGTCACAATATCCTGACAGCTTTTTCTGCAAAATGTTTCAGATGTGACTCTTTATCCTCACTGTGTCTTAGTGCAGGATCCTGCCATCTTTTCCCAGTCTTTTCTGTGTCACTCACACACAGGTAAGATAGCATTGTCCAGGGCCCTGCACAGAAGGACGTGGTCGCTTGGAGCGGAGGTGGCAGCCTTGGCTTGGTAGACTAACCCAGCATTTCTGAAATGCACCTTGATCCTATGAACTTGTTCATTACTTTGACACAGTCATGGTTCATTTTCTCTGGCACCAGGTTGGAGAACTCTACTTGGCACTGTTGCCAGAATTTTGTTTCTGAGACACCCAGTCCTGGTAAATGCCTGCCTCAGCATTCTTAGTGGTGTTGTGCTCCTTAACGTAGGAAGGCCAGACACCTAGTGGCATGGACTTCCTGTCCCAGTGTGTCCATCTCAAACTACCGTAAACTAGCTGGCTTAAAACAACAAATTTATTCTCTCTAGTTCTAGGCCAGAAGTCCAAAATGGAGGTGTGGGCAGGTGGTTCTTTCTTGAGGCTCCATCCCGTGCCTCTCTCCTTGCTCCTGGTGGTTGCTCTGCTTTCCTGGGCTCATAGAAGCACCGCTCCTATCTCTTCACATGGCCTTCTCCCCTGTGTTTCTTCTTACAAGGACACCATGGTTAAATCATCCCCATCCAGTATGATCTCATTTTAACTTGATTATATCCACAAAGACCCCCTCTTCCAAATAAGGTCCTGTTCATATGTCTGGGTGGACATGAATTATTTTTCTGGGAAACTGTTATGCTCAATACATCTAGTAATGTTGCAAGCTATTATTCAACCCTTAACTGACCCCTACTCCAAGTGTGTGTTCACACACGCAGCAATGCTGCCCTCCACAGGTGTGGGTCCGGGATTCAGTCAAACAGGTGCACTCGCTGTCCCCTGGAGCCACGGGCCTTGTGTATCATGGACCTACACTTTGAAATGTGTCCCTACCCTTTGCCCGAAACTTAGACATCTTTTGATAGTTGTCTGCCCAGTAGCATTTTCTCCTCTGTTCACAGCGTCTTACATGTTCTGCTTAACGAAATTGTTTGCCTTTTTGTCTCCCATGTTAGCTAGATTTTGAACTCTGCAAGCAACACCATGTTCTAAGTTAGTTTTGTTTCCCTAACACCATGAAAAGTACCTGATATGTGATTCTTCAAATGGTTTGTTGAATGAATGGATATGTTCATGAATAGAGAGTCATCTTGTTCCCTTCCCTGTCTTTCTTACCTCAGGTACAGAAATTAATGCGGAAAAAGCAATTAGATGTGGCAGAGTTCAGCATCTATTGGGATGTCGATTGCACTTTACTGGGGGACTTGCCTCAGGTGGAGTTACAGGTACGGTTCTGACAGAGGGCTTGTGAAGCCTCTGGGGTCGCTACCATGTAGGTTTGTTTTTTGTGTCTCTGGTTCCCAGTCCTCTTTTCCTCCACAGGGACCCACTGACATGTGTGCGCTTGAGGTACTTGCTGTGGCTGTAATGTTGATTAATAGTTTTACACTTTACTGTATTATAGATTTCTTTTTTTCCTTCACTTAAGGCTAAGATATGTATAATTACTTGCTTCTGACTACTGCACAATACTTTATAGTTTTCTGTTATTTTGTAAAGCTATCTGTAGGTATCTGATTGCAGCTAACACTTTCTAGTTATCTGTTCTCTTAGCCACTGTGGACTCGGCATACAGATTTTAAGTGAACAAAGCACCAGATCTGATTCTTATGTTTAGCTGAAACTTCACTTTTGGTGTCATTCCTTTAAGAAGTGCTTAGAAAGTCATTATAAATCTTTCGATATAAAATATGACTGTTTGTGAAGGAGAAAAAAAATCTCAATTTAGTCTTTTTGTAAAGGAATTGTCAGTGTTTAGATGAAATGGAGAAAAAGGTCTCATTTCAGCCCCCACTCTGTGACTAGCACGCTGTGTATCTATGGTTTGTGTTTTGCTGATTCAATTAAATAATGTATCACATTAGAACAGCACACAGCTACAAAACATAAAATCAGAGGTCTTTGAGATGAGTATGTAATAGTCTCTAAGATAAAGTGTTAGGTTTAAAACACCAGGGTAGAATAGCATATAAACCATTTATGTAAGCATAGTTAAAACCCCACAAAAAAATATGGGTTTGCTTGAACATGTCCAGAATGCCTCTGGTGGAACACCAGTCAGGAACCAATCAGGAACTGGTTGCTTCTGGGAAGGAGAATTGGGTGGCTGGAGGGTCAGAGTAGGAAGGAGATACTTTACCTTTAAAATTTTAAATTATGTGACTGTTACCCAGTAAAAAAAAGAAAGAAAAATTTCAGAATCCTCGGGAGCTTCAGGTTCCCAGTTATACTCTGCTGCTAGATTCTGCTGTCATGTAAATATACATTATATCTATAAATATAGATGTGACTTGACCCTGAAAGCATTTGCGATGGTGACAGATGTTCTTGTGACACCAGGAGGCCATGGACAAGAGCATGGAGAGTCGCGACCATCACTACATCCTGGAGCCCGTGTGCGCGTCTGCTCTCCTGAGGAGAAACTGCTCCAAAGAGCCCCTGAGGTCCCGGCACTCACCCCGCATTGAATGTGATATTCAGCTGGAGACCATTCCCTTGAAGCTCTCCCAGGTGCCGCCTCTCCTGGGGCTGGTCTTCAGGGGCAAGGGAGCGTTGGCAGAAGGCTCCTAGCAGCCTCGTGGGAAGGGAGGAAGGAAGGTGGCCCTGGCATCAAAGCACTGGCAGGCCAGACAGTTGGGTGGGTTGACCTTAGGTTAGTTTGGGTTTGGTGTTTTAAAGTGCTGAGCAGAGAGTAAGAGATAAAGTGAAAATCCTCAGGGTTCAGAGAGGCCCTTGTTGCTGAAATGGCGTCTTTCAGGTTGCTCTGGGTTTCAAGTCCGTGCTCAACTTAACATGACGTCTCTCAGCTTCTGTTTTAACTGAGGAAAAGAAACCAATCAGTTCTAACCTGTCTCTTTTAACCTCTGATAAAAAGCTGCAGTACCGGCAAATCATGGAATTCCTCAAGGAGCTGGAGCGAAAGGAGAGGCAGGTGAAGTTCCGAAAATGGAAACCCAAAGTGGCCGTGTCTGAGAAGTAAGTGAATAATCTTACCCACTAAGTGCATTTTATAGCCTGTCCTGTTTTTGGTAGATAGAACAGAAACCTAGACAGCATCACTGTCTTTTACAGGTGGTTGGAGACAAAAGTCCAGTTAGTTTTTCTGGCCTTTAAGGTGCCATTCTGCGGTGTGTTATTTGGTGTCGCACATTTACTCTTAGATTGTTGTAGAATCAAGAACTAGGCGCCTCTCAGCCCTGCTAAGCCAGTGGATTAACGGTTGGTCTGGTGGAGTGTGATTGTATAGTGTATGCTTTGCAGTGTCTATATCTCCTTTAGCAAAAAGCTGTTTTTTTCATGGCGTAGTGGTAAACTTGATGTCTATTATATGAACACCTTTGTAGATCCCGTGTATTTCCATGTCCTTGGTGAAGCATTCCATTTAAAATCTTTTAGAAGCTACCTGATAGTCACCACTTGATTTTTTTGTCAGTGGAGGGAACTGACATCACGAGTAATTCAGGTCACTTCAGCTCAGTTCTTCCCCTTTATCAGTGGCTTTGCTGTCTGTGGTTTCCACAGCTACCCACGGTCAGCCCAGGACCACGTCCACGTAACCTTTATCACAGTATATTGCTATCACTGCTCCCTTTATTATTAGCTATTGTTGTTAATCTCTTGCTGTGCCTAATTTATAACTTAAACTGTGCAGGGTTTGGTAATAGCGGCAGCTGCAGGCTTCTGCGGGGGTCTTGGAACGTATCCCCCAGATGAGGGGTTATTACTGTAATATGTTGATATATAAGTTAGGATCTGTCAGAAGATTTACTTTCTCCACATGAGCTGAGGCATCAACTGATAGCTGACAAGAGAGAAGGTGTCTCAAGAGGAGTGGTATTATTCCAGTTGCTTTTATTGTAAGAAGCAACCACTTTGTTATGAACTATTTCAGCTGCCGGGAATGGTGGTATTTTGCTTTGAATGCCAACCTGAATGAGATCAGGGAGCAGCGGAAATGCTGTACCTGGGACTTCTTGTTGCACCGCGCCCGAGATGCTGTGTCTTACACCGACAAGTACTTCAGCAAATTGAAAGGGGGCTTGCTGTCTGCAGATGACAAGGTAAGGGGACTATTGTCTTGTGTTTCTTGTCTTCCAGAGGCTGAGAATGCCTTTCAGAGGCTGAGAATGCTCTCTCAGCCTCTGAAGAATTTGGATTCTGTGCTTTCACAAGCATTACCTCAGATGAGCAAAGTAGGTAGACTCTTACTCTTCCCAATCCAGGTGAGAAAACTGAGGACCAGATTTACACAGTAAGAGTGTGGACCTCAGCCCCTTTATGTCTCATACAGGACATTGGCAAGGACATGCTTTCCCTTCTGGGGTTGGCTGCCTGTCCCAGCTGCCCCAGCCAGGAAACCAGCTCTGAAGATACTGTGGAGCCCACAGCCTCCACCGGGTTCTGGGCCTGCAGGACTCTCCTGCAGAATTGAATTGAGGCTCTTGTGGGCTCCATTTTTAACCAACTACTGTTCTTTACTTGGGTAGTATGGAAAAGGTGTTTAAACCAGACACCCAGCAGCCAGGGCCCCACCGTTTCTTGGCTGTCAGTGGAAACTGTTTCTCCCCAGTGATTACTGTAGAGGTTCAGGTGGGCGTTCTGTTTCTCAGGTGTGATGATACCTGTTTTTTTTTTACCGCCACCCAAACAGGAGGAAATGCGTCGGATTGAAGAGGAACAGAGCTTTGAGGAACTGAAGATTTTGCGTGAACTGGTTCATGAGCGATTTCACAAGCAAGAAGAACTGGCCGAGGTGAGAGATCCTGTGAGAAGATGTGTTCAGAGCCAGCACGCTCAGAGCACCTCAGCTTTGATGTGTTTATGCTTCTGTGGGCCACAAAGTGTTGTCAGTGGCACATGCAACTTGTCTTTGGGAGCTCATCTGTGCACATCTTGCTTGATGCAGAGTCTGCGAGAGCCTCAGTTGGATTCTCCGGGAGACTCTCCTGCAGGTCCAGAACCCGGTGGAGGCAGCGGGCTGCTGCAGTACCTTCAGTCCTGGTTTCCAGGCTGGGGCGGCTGGTACGGGCAGCAGACCCCGGAAGGGAGCACCGTGGCGGGTCTGTCTGGAGAGCAGCATGAGCAGTGGACTCCTGAGGAGATCCTGGGTAAGACGGGAGCTGACCTTGCGCTTCCCTGGCTATAGGGGGAGGAGACACTGGGTTCCTAAAATTGGCCTCTTCTTTGTGAACAGCCCATGGTGTTTTTCAGATAATAAAAAATTAGAAAGTTGTCCAGCAGTGTGTTTTATGTTGTTAGAGGTGTAGAGAGAATGATTTGAAAGACATGGCATTTGCGTTTTTGTTGCTAAATTAGGATAGTAGTTTAGTTTCAGGTAGATCTGAGTGACAGTGATTATAAAAGAACTCAATTTGAGGAAATTCAAAAGACGTAGACTCTGAAGCTTGAAAGCCAAGCAGAGTCACTCTTTAGACCCGAGCTGTCCAGGATGCTGCCCACAGCCACCAATGACTGTTGGAGTTTAAATTGATATAAATCAGAACAAAAAATTCGCTTCCTCACTGGTACCAGCCATGTCAGCCACATGCGCCACGAGTGCTCACCTGTTTAGTGGCTGTGTGCTGGCCACAGCAGTGGTGGGGCCTTCCACCGTGTATCCAGTGCCGCTTTGTTCTGCCCTTTCTCACAACTCCTGACATCCTCCCTGGCTCAATGATGAGCTGGTAAGAGCTTTTGCAAAGCTGATGGGGCCATTTTACATTAGTGAATTAACCCATAAGTTTGTTTTCAATAAGGAAAAGTGAGTTCAAGAAAGCCCTTGTGACTTTGATCAGTGTGTCTGGTGTGCTTTTTAAATTCCCCATGTTTTTTCTTAAAGTCTCCTCTCCTCACGTTTAGGCACTGAGGAGTTTTTTGACCCCACTGCAGACGCCTCGTGTATGAACACATATACGAAGCGGGATCATGTCTTTGCCAAACTGAACTTGCAGTTGCAGCGGGGAACTGTGACTCTGCTGCACCAGGAGCCAGGGACGCCTCCCACCGGTGAAAGTGCTTTCATGCAGCTGGAGTTTTCAGGTACAGCCCCCGGCAACCACCGATGCTATTTTTCTCTCTAGAGCCATGTCCACGGAGCAAATGGCATTATCCGGTAACAACATTCTAGAAGGTTGTAGTGAACACTGAGTGACTGAATACTGAAATCACGTCCCCTGGGGAATACAGGGATAGATGCCTGGAGAGCTGGTCATTTCTGTCATCAGCTGATCAGTGCCAAACCTCATGTGATGTGTGGTTGTGTTTAAAGACACCTTATTTAATATAGGATGTCAGTTCATTAATAAGAAACTCACGGCCAGTGACACTATAGCTCCACATCTGAGCAAACTTATCTAATACATGTTATTTTCTCTGCAAGTCTACAGAATGGTTACTTACCTGAGCTCCCTCAGCAATTTGAAGGCAAATGACCCAAAAAAAAAGCCACTTTGTCTGACTTTGTAATCCTGAGAGCTGAGCGAGCATAAGTCAGTGTCAACTGGTGGAGTGTCTCAGCTTATATAAAGGGCTCTATTGAAAATTTGTTCTGCTAGGAAACTTGTAATATCCTTTATGTGTTTAATGTCAGTAGTACAGACAGATACACATACAGTTATATAGATGGGTTTAAAAATTTTTTTTTTCTTTCTAATTTCAAGGAAACGTGGTTCATGGTATCTAATAGTCTTCTATAAAATGTACATCTAGTACTTTGGGCCATCATGCTGTAGCATGAACCCTTACTTTTATTTTTTGTAGATGTAAAACTTCTGGCAGAATCTCTTCCTCGAAGACATTCCTCCTTGCTTCTAGTCCGGTTGGGTGGACTGTTCCTTCGGGACCTGGCCACGGAAGGAACTATCTTTCCTCTCCTGGTCTTCCCTAATCCAGTACGTATCACAGTGGCATGGCTGATCTGTCCTGGGTGTTGAACTGGGGCCTGTTTGAGGCAAGTAGTAAGTGATACTGACTGCTCCGTTCTGATATTCAGTCGTCTTCAGACACATGGGCTGATTAGAACCAGCCTAGAGCTGGTAAGGTTCTGAGTAGGCTGGAGGGAATGTTGCTGAGGTGTAAGGCAGTGCCTCCTGCCTCTCCTGCTGTTGCCACCACGGGACAGTTTGCTCCAATTTGGAAGAAAATGTCGTAAGCCCCATTGTTTTCAGCCTTTCTTGGTCGCGTTTGAGTTTGCTTTATACCTCTGTCTGACAGTCATCTCCGTGCATTCTCTCTTAGTCGCCGATAGTACGTCTCATCTTCTCAGCGTTAAGAGCCACCTTGCTTTCTCTCTATACTTAATTTTTTATATGTAATATACTTTACTAATTTGAGACTTTGATTTTATCAATTTGGCAGAGATATGGTCAGGTTAGCTGACTACTTAGCCACTTTGTAATTTTTTGGGGGGGTTGTTGGGTTGTAGAGTGGGTGGAGGGCAGAGTAAGAGTCTGAGAAGCCACACATTTCGTTCTGGTGTAGTGCTCTTTTGCTCAGGGCACCGACTGCAGAGCAGCTGTTGGAGCTGTTGGGAGGAGGCCCACGCTCAGCCTTTAAGTCCTCGGAACGTGAGGTCAGCTGAGGCTTGATTTGATTGTGCTAAGTGAGAACGTGGCCAAGGCTGAGACGAGAGAGCGTGTGCCTGCGGCAGGTGACATTTATGCCCTTTCTGTGTGTTCAATAGCAAAAAGAAGTTGGCAGAGTCTCGCAGTCCTTTGGCCTCCAGTCACCTTCAGCAGACAGACGCGATCATTTTCCTGGTAATTTGTCCCAATCAGTTTCCTGGTAATATACTTTTAAAACGAACCTCGAAGAACATGGTGATGACTGGTTGAAGCCATGGTTGTGTTCCAGCAGGGAGTGTGTTCCGTGGGGTGCCCCACAGTTTGCCGTGCGATGCATGTTTCACCCGGAGACAGCCCGGGGCACCCACTTCATCTGCGTGGAATGGGGGTGGGCCTTGCAGGGCCTGGGGACCCATAGTCTCCATGATGGGTGTGGACACAGCCACCCTGTTTGGAGGATTCCTGTTGTAATTCATGAGCCTATCGTTATTAGGTTCTCTATTTTATAGACTGCATAAATGTGAACTAGTTGGAAAATAACTCAGAAAATGTCCCTTTTTCTAGAATTCCTCACAGGTTATTAAAAGAAACTTGTTCTGCTCCATTTTCCCCTCTGGTTCTTCCCTGTAGCTGCAGACCCAGATGACCCCGTGTTTGAGATGCTCTATGAGAGGAACCCGGCACACAGCCACTTCGAGAGGCGGTTGGACGTCAGCACCAGGCCCTTGAACATCATCTATAACCCCCAGGCTATTAAAAAAGTGGCCGACTTTTTCTACAAGGGAAAGGTTCATACCTCAGGTTAACTTTTTTGTTTGTTTGATCTTATGTTACTTTTTAAAGCTATCTTTCTTGTCATTCCTGGTGCTTCTGGACTAAGGTTGCTGTCCCTTCCACCTTGTGGTGGAGAGGCCTGTAGAGTAAGTGGTAGGGGTGTCCTTAGTTACTAAGTCAAAGCAGGTGACTCAGAACGTCACTCTTCCAAGAACAATCAATATCCTTACTGTCTCTTTTCTTTCTTCCATTTAGCATACATTTTAAAATACTTCTCATTGCATTAGGATAGTGGTTTCTTGGATACCTTGGATATTTTCGTTGGTGAATCGAGGAGGAATGTTCAAGAATTTCCTTGTCTGTGATCGGATCAATGGCCTATTTCACTTGCTTGAGCAGTGTCAGATATGGCCAAGCTCGCCACTGCACTGCCTGCATCACCATCAATTTATTTAAGTCTTTCCTTCCCAAAATAGATGTGAGACAGTCATGCAGAAAAAGCACTTTTGTTGACAGAGAAATTGATCAAACAGTAGTACTTTCCTAAATGTATCCCTCCTCTCCTTCCTGTAATAGTAAAGCTGTTTTAGGTTTAGAGTCTTTTCATGTAAATGGTAGCCACAAATGTTTGGGCTTCATTGCACTGTCACTGACAGGTTCTAGAAGGCATTTCCTTCTAAATTCCATTTTTCTTCTAATATAAAGCCATACTTTTAAGGATTCTGAAGTATAATCATTTGGAATCCTTTAGAAAATGACCCAGAAAATTCTAGTGACTTGGGTCCCTCCCCTCGTTGCTGCCTTTGTCCCCAGGACTGTCCCTTAGCTGGTCTCAGTCTCCGGCTGAGACCCCCCATGCAGTGCATGGTGGGTAGGGGGAGGAGCTGTTGTACAACTATACCTAAGCTTTGGTGGAGACACTTAGTGAGAATAGACATTGTGGTACTTTTCTCCCACCCAGCCATTTGAAAATCCCGATCTCGTGTGTATTTCCAATCTTGCAGGTTTTGGTTATCAGTCTGAACTTGAGTTGAGAGTAGCTGAAGCTGCCCGAAGACAATATAACAAACTGAAGATGCAGACCAAGGCAGAGATCCGCCAAACTCTCGATCGTTTGCTAGTGGGTGATTTCATTGTAAGTGGGCATATGCCAGAAGTCTTCCGGGGGCACGAGGGAAGCAGTAGGAAGGATAGGAGTTCTGTCAAGTTGTTTACCTACTGTAGATAGTCCTGCTTCTATCAGTTGTACTGATTCAGTAAACTGAGAATATGTCCTTAGCAGCTAGGGGAAAATAGAATGATGTCCCAGTTGTGATTCTGGGGTATGATGGTCACTTTGTGATGCTCAGTGGCCAGCTGAGGAGAGGCAGAATCGGGGAACCCGGAACGGGGCAGTCCAGGTTGCTGGGTGGCATGGAGGTGCGCTGCTGTGCTGCGGCAGGGAGCCAGGAGAGGGAGCCATTGAGTTGGCTTCGTTGGGGAGGGGCAGAGCCGGGTGACTGTGGGCATGCGGAGAGTGGGCATGCGGACATGGTCAGCTCATGTTTCAAAGCTCATAGTGTGGAGTAGGGAATTAGTCCTGGTATTTTCTTGTCTGTTTCAACTCAAGTAACAAAAATTAGTATCCTTTTGTTACCTTAGACAAAGATTTCTTTTTTGATTACGTTTACATATATCAGCTCTTACTAAATGTATTCAATTGAAACTCATTGCAATTATCAGGGAAGAACAGCTAACAACTTTGTGGATTGGTGTGCTTTTTGTTTCAAATGTCAAAACTTATGATTTTCACTAAGATATTTTGGTACAAAAGTTCAGAGTTATCGGAGTCCATACAAATATTTGGATTTCTACATTTATTTGAACTGTATAATTTCTGCTATGCTTTAAAATAATTAAGTCCTATAAATTTAGAGGGAAGATCTTTCCTAAACTATGGATCATTTCAACCAAAGGATAGACAACCTCCCAAACCAGTGATTAGCTAGTTTGTGCCTCTGCCCTTCCCTCTACTTCTGTCTGACATTGGCCTGTGGTAGTGTCTCAGGTCCTCAAGCTGTGGGGTCTGCTTCTGTTTTAAGCTTAGTACTCTAGACCATTAAGTCACTCCACAGGTGTAGCTTTCAGAAAGGCTGGAGCCCCGACTGATAAAGCTGTGTCAGCAGCTGCAGTGAAATGGCATTTAATTGTAGTTTATTTTTCCAGGAGGAGAGTAAGCGCTGGACTGTGCGACTAGATATTTCTGCCCCTCAAGTGATCTTTCCTGATGATTTCAAGTTCAAGAATCCCGTGTTAGTTGTTGTGGATCTAGGGAGAATGCTGTTGACAAACACCCAAGGTATGGTGGGAATGTGAAGTAATGCAAACGTGTCTTTGTGGAGTGACCTCTATATGCTTAGCTAAGTAAAGCTTAACAAAAAAAGGTTTATATAGTATTTTTAAACTCCAAAGTCCTCTTGTTAGCTTTTTTAATAATAGCTATCTTGAGATTCTTTTAAAAATTTGTAGTGTGGTTGTTTTTGGTATATTGATAGACTGGTGCACCTCTCTATATGGTCTAATTCCAGAACCTTTTCATCATCCCTAGAAGAAATCCCAAATGCATTAACATATCTCTCTGTTACCCCCTTTCTCAACCCTTGCCAGCCACTGACCTGCCTCTGTGGCTTTGTCAATTCTGAACATTTCCTGTGGGTGGAGCTCTGCCATATGTGACTTCTGTGTCTGGTTTCTTGCACTTAGCATTAACAGTAACTTAATTCCTGCTTATGACTGAATTTTATTCTTTTATATGAATACACCTCATTTTTTAAGATCTATTCATCAGTTGGTATGCACTGGGTTGTTCCTACCTTTTGGCTATTATGAGCAATGCAGCTATGTATATTCATGCACAGATTTGCGTAGAGATATATTTTCAATCTTTTGGGTTCACTTCAGTGTGGAATTGCTGAAAACGTAGTGACTTTTTGTTTTACTTTTTAAAAAAGATTATTAGTTTTTACGTAAAAGAACTGGGGTATAGGCCAGAAGTGCAGGGGGTGAGAGGATTCACCAGAGACAGAATGGGGAGCAGAACAGGTGGGTCTACTAAAATACACTGCTGAGGGGAACAGTGGGTGAGACAGGAGAGGTCTGCTGCACCATGTGGGTCAGTTCCCTGGCCGGGGATCAAACTCAGGCTTTTGTGGTGGTAGTGCTGAGCCTTAACCCTAGTCTGCCAGGGAGGCCCTATTTTACGTTTTGAGGCATTGTCAGGTTGTTTTCCAAAATAGCAACACCTTTAAACCATCTCACTTGCAATTTATGAGGGTTCTAATTCTCAGCATCCTCGGCAACACTTGTTAGTATCTGTCTTTTGGATTATGGCCATTTTTATAGATATAAAATTGATTCTCATGTTTTTAATTTGCATTTCTCATGTAACATTTTGTATTTTATTTTATTTTATTTTATTTTTTTTATAGAGGCATGTTTTTTATTTATTTATTTGTTTGTTTGTTTGTTTTGTTTATACAAGCACTGGGTACAGTCAGAAGCGCGGGAGGGTGAGAGAATTCACCAGAGCCAGAGCGGGGAGCAGAGCAGGCAGAAGGACCGAAGTACACTGCTGAGGGGAGCAGCGGGCGGCAGGAGAGGTCTGCGTGCCGTGTGGGACCCTCCTCCGGTGGTTGGGGAGCAGCCGGGGATCGAACCGGCGCCTCAGAGGCCACGGGCAGCTTTGCAACCCAGCGCTCAACCGCTGCACCACCGGGGAGGCCCAACATTTTGTATTTTAATGGATATTGTTTCTCAGTACTTTCAGGAATATAAATTTAGAATAGAGTTTCATCTATTTAGGGGTACTGGGGACATATACAAAAAGAGACTCCTGAAAGGTTATTTCACTGCTGCTAATAGTTCCCAAAAAACAGTCACTATTTACCTAGAGCTGGGAGGGAAGGAAGGGAGGATTCATGGGGTAAGAGACTGAGGAAGTTTGTCAAATAATTTCAACCTTAGTTCACTGAGAAGATTCCAAAGAGGAAAGGGCAGAGCGGGAGTGGGGAAGTTTGCTGCTGAGGGAACACGAAGAGCACTAGATTGAAGAACGCGCTTCACACAGCCACCGAAGGCACCTCCTTAAGTTACTGCAACATAAACTGGGACAGTGACCAGGGGCAGCACCCAGAAGTGTGTTTTGAGGTTGTCTCAGTGGCTCAGGAATGTGAGCCTGGGGCTGGAACAGGACAGGCTGAGCGGCTGCTGCTGGCCAAGTGGAGTTCTGGGCACTGGCTATCAGCTGAGCAAAACAGGCGAGACTTTTCTGTTGGAGTATTCTAGTGCGGGCAACGCTGTGAGCACCTAGGCAAACAGGAAAAACAAATAACTGCTTAGAGTTTTCTTTTAGTTTTTTTAATTGGGGTTGTTGATTCTCTGCCTTTTTTGTGGTAACCGATTTATGACAATTCTCTAATTATTACATTAAAGAGGCAGGAAGAGCAGACATGTGCTTTGAGTCTTCTCTTTTTGATCTGCAGATGACTCTAAGAGGAAAAGCGGGAATGGGTCCACATCTGAGGAGAATCAGTTTAGTGATGATGAATACAAGACCCCCCTGGCTACACCTCCTAACACCCCACCCCCCGAATCCAGCAGCAGTCATGGGGAGAAAACGCCTCCGTTTTCTGGAGTCGAATTCAGTGAAGAGCAGCTTCAGGCACATTTAATGAGCACCAAGATGTACGAGCGGTACTCCTTGTCATTCATGGACCTCCAGATCATGGTTGGGCGGGTGAAGGACAATTGGAAGCACGTCCAGAATATTGATGTGGGGCCAACCCATGTGGTCGAGAAGTTCAATGTGCACCTTCAGTTAGAACGCCGACTGATCTATACCTCAGATCCTAAGTACCCTGGCGCTGTGCTCTCAGGCAACTTGCCAGATTTAAAAATCCACATCAATGAAGACAAAATATCTGCTCTCAAGAATTGCTTTGCACTCTTAACCACCCCAGAAATGAAGACGTCTGACACTCAGATTAGAGAAAAGATTTTTCCCCAAGAGGAGGAGCGAGGCAGTTTGCAAGACTCAGTGATGAACTTAACCCAGAGCATTGTGATGCTAGAGCAGCACACCCGGGAGGTTCTGGTGGAGTCGCAGCTCCTCCTGGCTGAGTTTAAGGTCAACTGTATGCAGCTTGGTGTGGAGAGCAATGGCCGCTACATTTCTGTGCTCAAGGTATTCGGTACCAACGCTCACTTTGTGAAGAGGCCTTACGATGCCGAAGTCTCTCTGACCGTACATGGTTTGCTCCTGGTAGACACCATGCAGACATATGGTGCTGATTTTGACCTGTTGATGGCCTCACATAAGAACCTGAGCTTTGATGTCCCCACAGGAAGCCTCCGCGATAGCAGGGCCCAGTCTCCTGTGTCTGGATCCGTTGTGGCTCCTTTTACTGATGCCGCCACCCTGAACCACCCGTCAGCCACCAGTGTTGCCCTCGACAGGATTCTCACGAAAGAGCAAGAGTCCCTCATTAAACTGGAATATCAGTTTGTGAGCTCAGAGTGCCCGTCGATGAATCTGGACAGCACTCTGCAGGTGATTTCACTGCAGGTGAATAATTTGGATATTATCCTAAATCCAGAGACCATTGTGGAACTGATTGGTTTTCTTCAAAAGTCATTTCCCAAGGAAAAAGATGATTTGAGTCCTCAACCTCTAATGACTGATTTTGAGAGAAGCGATAGGGAACAAGGTACTTACCAGTCTACATATGAACAAAACACCGAGGTTGCCGTGGAAATCCACAGGCTTAACCTGTTACTCCTTCGGACAGTGGGGATGGCGAATGGAGAGAAGTATGGCAGGAAAATCGCAACTGCGAGTATCGGAGGCACCAAAGTCAACGTCTCCATGGGCAGCACGTTTGACATCAATGGTTCTCTTGGCTGCCTGCAGCTTATGGATCTGACACAAGACAATGCTAAGAACCAGTACGTCGTCAGCATTGGGAATTCCATCGGCTATGAGAATATCATCAGTGACATCGGCTACTTCGAATCTGTATTTGTCAGAATGGAAGATGCAGCCCTCAGCGAAGCTTTGAGTTTCACCTTTGTTGAGAAATCCAAGCAGGAGTGTTTTCTCAACCTCAAGATGGCTTCCTTGCATTACAACCACTCTGCGAAGTTTTTAAAGGAATTGGCATTGTCCATGGATGAACTGGAGGAAAACTTCCGAAGCATGCTGAAAAGCGCAGCCACCAAAGTCACCACGGTGCTTGCCACTAAGACAGCCGAGTACAGTGAGATGGTGTCACTCTTTGAAACGCCAAGGAAGACCCGGGAATCCTTTACCTTAGAAGAAAATGAAATATATGGGTTTGATCTAGCGGCCCCTCATTCAGACACTGTAAAGCTAATCCTGAACATAAACATTGAGTCACCAGTTGTGTCTGTCCCTCGGAAGCCTGGCAGTCCAGAGTTGTTGGTGGGACACTTGGGGCAGATATTCATCCAGAATTTTGTGGCAGGAGATGATGACTCTAGAAGCGACCGTCTGCAGGTGGAAATCAAAGACATTAAATTATATTCTTTGAATTGCACCCAGTTGGCAGGCAGAGAGGGTCCCGGGTCTGAAGTAGGCCAGGCGTTCTGCCCTCCGTCTGGCTCTGCCAGTGCCAACAGTCAGGAGGAAGCTCAGTTCACCCGACACGATTTCTTTGAATCTTTGCATAGAGGTCAAGGTGAGGAGCCTTCATCTTTGGTCTCATTTTGTTGAAAGGTTTCACACCCAGCTCATGTACTGCTTGGCTTGAAACAACCTTTTCTTTTAAAATTATCCCCACTTAAGATTTAAGAACTCAGAATGGATTTTTAATAGAATGTTTCCTATTGGGTTGGTATGTTTTCTACTTTTTTTCCATTGAAAGCTTTATTTGACAAAATAAGAATTGCATGAAGTGGTGTCCTTTAAAATTGGGCACCACTTAAACATTTATTCAAGCATTTATAGGGATGCTTCAGTGGATGTTTTCTTTTTAGAATATTGTTTAACTTAGTCAAATTCATGTTCTTTCCCCCATTCCTAAGCTGTCACCTTTCCTAGTTAAATATTGTGGACCAAGACACCTGACATAAATAGAATATGAAATTCAGGCTGTTGTTCTAGTCTCCTTTTAGTATTCTGCCATCTACTATTATGGGTTGGCCTGGGGTTTTAGGAATAAAGTATTTGTATTTGTATTCTGGATCTAGTCAGCTAAACCCAAAGAATTCAATAGATTCTGTCTGCAGAAGCCAGGTAAGCTCCAGGGCATGGCTTCATTGACTGGTGAAGAAATTAATGCCTCTGAATACAGCATCTGTGAGTCTCATGTATTAACTCACCAACTCATTTACATACTTACCAAAAGATTGCATTCTCTGCTTGGGATAGAAGTTGTTTACTTAGCACCTTCAATCTGTCTCTGAAAACTGAGTGAGGATGAGCAGTTTGGTTGGGAAAACCCCAGCGTGGGAGGGTAAGAGAAGCTCATGTAGACCCTGGCCTGGCTTCATGTCCAGCCAGATTTGAAATCACCATATGGAGTAGGTCATGAAAGTAGGACTTCTTTTTGTCTGTAGATTTATCTTGTCCCCTTCTTTGCACCAAGTTTTGGTCTTGGGTAGTCGTTGAAGTTTGTGCCAATCATAGTGCAGACCTGCCCTTCCGGTCTAAGAGTAACTCATGGGTTCTATTTTATAGCCAGTGATAATCAGCAGTAACACAGGAAGGGGGTGTTTTCGGCCTGTCATTGATTTCTCCTCTTATGCCAGCTTTTCACATCCTGAACAACACCACCATTCAGTTTAAACTGGAGAAGGTTCCTGTGGAGAGAGAATCTGAACTGACTTTCTCCCTTAGCCCTGATGACCTGGGGACGTCTAGCATCATGAAGATTGAGGGCAAGTTTGTTAATCCAGTTCAGGTAACATATTATTGATTCTTTTTTTTTTTTTTTTTAAAGATTTATTTATTGGGCTTCCCCGGTGGCGCAGCGGTTGAGCGCTGGGTTGCGAAGCTGCCCGCGGCCTCTGCGGCGCCGGTTCAACCCCCTGCTGCTCCCCGGCCCCCGGAGGAGGGTCCCACATGGCGCGCAGACCTCTCCTGCCGCCCGCTGCTCCCCTCAGCAGTGTACTTCGGTCCTTCTGCCTGCTCTGCTCCCCGCTCTGGCTCTGGTGAATTCTCTCACCCTCCCGCGCTTCTGACTGTACCCAGTGCATGTATAAACAAAACAAACAAACAAATAAAATAAATAAATAAATAAAACATGCCTCTATTAAAAAAAAAAAAACTCTACTTTAAAAAAAAAAAGATTTATTTATTCAAGAACTGGGGTACAGGCCAGATGCGTGGGAGGGTGAGAGGATTCACCAGAGACAGAGCGAGAACAGAACAGGCAGAGTGACGAAACACACTGCTGAGGGGAGCAGCAGGTGAGACAGGAGAGGTCTGCTTCGCCATGTGGGTTTCTCGCCCACCGGCCGGGATCGAACCCACACTGCAGAGGCTGCGGACAGCTTCACAGTGCGGTGCTCAACCGCCTGCGCCACCAGGGAGGCCTGATTCTTTTTTTTTTTTTTTTTTTAAAGATTTATTTATGCATGCAAGAACTGGGGTATAGGCCAGAGGTGTGGGGGATGAAAGGATTCACTAGAGACAGAGTGGGGAACAGAACAGGCAGACTGACTGAAATACACTGCTGAGGGGAGCAGTGAGGAGACAGGAGAGGTCTGCTGCGCCATGTGGGTTGCTCCCTGGCTGGGGGTTGAACTCGTGCTGCAGTGGCTGTGGACATCTTCATAGGTTGTGTCTTAACCACTTGTGCCACTAGGGAAGCCCAACACCTTATTGATTCTCATGTCAGCAAAATTGAAGCCATACATTTTTATACTTATAAAACTATATTTAAATTTTATTTTATTGTATGTTTATTATATGTTTATGTGTGTAAAATGTTGGAAGGAGAATATATAAATTCAAAGAGATAACCTTTATGTTGTTGATTCTTATTCCAGCAGACACAGAATCCTTTTATCATGTGTTTTTATCACTGGGAAATCAGTCTTAATAGCTTTCTTCATGTGGCGAAAGCATTATATAGAGAAAGAAGGCAGATCCTTAATTTCATTGCCATTCAAAAATGTGGGAAATCATCGCTTAAAAAGCCAGTCTCTCTTTCCCAGGAGGATGTAATTTTTGTCATACTTTTTATAGAGTGACCCAGACTATAAAACAATCTGGTTATCTGAGGTGTTGACAGATTCTTTCAGAGAAAATTAGCCTTACCCTCTTTGAAATGAAATGGTCCGGGATAGGAATTTATTTGTGCGTACGTGTGTGTGTGTGTGTGTGTGTGTGTGTATATGTACACATCTGTCATCCTTCGTCTTTCAAATGGTCAGTTTTCCTGATTTCACTGGGACAAGAACAAAGAACGTTACATTATAAAGCAACAAGGACAGGCAGGATCAAAGGCAGTGGCCCTCCTCTTGGGCACTGATAACGGAGCCATACTTAGAGGTTGCTGGGCTCGCTGGCAGCAGCCCTGGAGAGGCCCAGGAGTGCTGTTCACAGGACATGTGCTCCCTTGACTTTGGTGGCTCCTGGTGGTGGGTCTTTGGGTGAGAGAACTGTCCCCAAAGCTTTCTCTTCTTGGCTCAGCTTTTGCCTCATCAGTAGGGGCTAAGTGCGATAATTTGTTCACCTTAAATCTATCTCCTGGTGTGACTTCTGCTGACATAACATTCTAGTGGTTTTAATGACTTGTTGTTTTTGATGAAAATCTTCAAAAAATTCTTTAAATTCTTTAAATTACTATTGAATAATTGATATTCATTGAATTATTTAATTTAGCAACTTAAGGTTTAAAAAATATTTTACCGTGGAAATTTTTAAACATTCACAAAAGGAGAAGTGTGTAGTAGGCCTTATGTACCCATCACTCAGATTCAGCGCTTAACCTGGGTCTCGCCACTGTGTCCTCCCTGGTATTTTTTTCTTTTCTTCTATTTTGCCTCTTATTTTACCCTTATATATCTGAAATGTTTCACTACAAACTCTGTGCATTTTCTTACATAACTACAGTGGTATTATGCTCTATAGAGTTAATGCAGATTCCTTGGCAACATCTAGATTTTATTCCATTTTGGATGTCAGAGACCCTTTTGGTTTGTTTGACTCAGGATCTGAACAAGGTCCAGGCAAGGCCACACATTTTGCGGTCCTTTTCATAGGTCTCTATGAGCTTAGAGCCCCTCTCACACGCTATTTTGTTGTGAAAACTAGGTCAGTTACCCCATACACTCCCACATTCTGGATTTGTTTGTTTGTCTATGTTGTTACTTCACTTGTTCCCCTTATTTCCTGTAATTTAACTCTACAGTTTTCACTTGACTTGGGTTTCTTTTTTGCTTCTTTTGTTTTTTCTTTTTGTACTGCGCGTGCTCACGCAGTACAGCAGGCAGCCCATGTCTGCTGTTACCCGCTTAGTGACTATTGTGTTCAGGTGACAAGAGCCTGATCTTTTATTGTGAATTCTGCGTCAGTCATTCACACACAGGTTTATCCCACTGATGAACTTTGGGGGAAGACGTTATTGATGAAAGCTTTCATTTTTGGATGATTACTTTCTAGTTTCTGTCATTTTGACATGTATTGATTGGAATTCCTCTGTTAAAAAATTATCCTTAATAAAAACATTTGCCTCAAGATATCTTTAATAATAAATTATAAGTTGAAACAAATGGAGAAAGGAAACTAAATACTTGTGGATCTTTATTATTATCATTAAAATATACTACCTGTTTGCTAGCTGTGCTGTGTTGTGCACTGAGGTGATGATCAGCCATGATAGAACCCCGAGTCCTGATTTTCAGTCTTCTGCTGGATCCACAGTAGACTTTCAGCCATGTTCCCTTCAACCTCACAGTTGTTTTTTTGGGATTAGAAAGAGGGGCTTAGCTGATTTAGGCATACAATCAGCAGCGCTTCTCGAACATTTGTTGTGAGTAGATTATTCTGTGTGGTACTGGGGGAGCACCGAGTGAGTAGAGGGTGGGGCCCTAAAGGAAACAACAGAGGCAGTCCGGCTCTCAATTGATAACTTCTTGGGAAAACCATAAAAATCAACTTAGGAAATTTATGGGCAGTGCACCTAAATGCAGTAAACAATGGTAGTGGACTAACTGAATTTTTCTCTGAATACAGGTGGTGCTAGCAAAGCATGTATATGAGCAGGTTTTACAGACGCTGGACAATCTGGTGTACAGTGAAGATCTCAATAAGTTTCCAGCCAGTGCCACCTCCTCACCTTGCCCTAACTCTCCTCTGCCTTCCCTCGGTGCCTGTGGAGAACCTTCCGCCGAAAGGAAGGAGAATGGCTTGTTCAGCCACTCCAGCTTCTCTAACTCTTCTCAGAAGTCCTTGTCCATGAAGGAAGTCAAGTCCTTCACCCAGATTCAGGCTAACTTTTGTATCTCAGAGCTTCAAGTTCAGCTAAGTGGAGATCTGACTTTGGGGGCCCAGGGCCTCGTGAGCTTAAAGTTTCAGGACTTTGAGGTGGAATTCAATAAAGACCATCCCCAGACGTTATCCATTCAGATTGCCCTGCGTTCTCTGTTGATGGAAGACTTACTGGAGAAAAACCCAGATTCCAAGTATAAAAACCTGATGGTCTCTCGGGGAGCCCCTAAGCCATCTAGCTTGGCACAAAAAGAGTATCTTTCTCAGTCTTGCCCCTCAGTATCCAATGTGGAATACCCGGATATGCCTCGGTCTCTCCCTTCCCACATGGAGGAGGCGCCTAATGTCTTTCAGCTCTATCAGAGACCCACCTCTGCGTCCCGGAAGAAGCAGAAGGAAGTCCAGGACAAGGACTGCCCCTTGACCCCACCCCCTTCGCCTTCGGTGGACGAGCACAGAATCATTGCTGGAAGGAGCAAATTTGATGATTCCTTGGTCCATATCAATATATTCTTGGTGGATAAGAAACATCCGGAATTCTCTTCTAGTTACAATCGAGTAAACCGGAGCATTGATGTGGATTTTAACTGCCTGGATGTGCTCATCACGCTGCAAACCTGGGTCGTGATTCTAGATTTTTTTGGAATTGGCTCCACTGCAGACAACCATGCAATGAAGGTGCCGCCCGAGGACCCGCTACAGACCATCAAGTCAGAGTCGAGCGCTCCGCTGGAGTCTGAGCTTCAGGACCCAGTTAACACCAAGCTGGACCTCAAGGTATCACCGCCCTCTGCCCTCCGCTCCTTGAAATGAACTCGGGTTTGTTTATTGAAGTGCTATCATTGCACATTTACTCTAGGAAATAGATTTTGTCAGCAGGGAGCTATCGTCTTTTCGATGTCTGTTCTTGGATGGATGTTAATGTTTTAGAAAGGGTTTTAGTGTAAATTGCATCTGGAGGCAGGATAAAGAAATAGCTCAGGTAACTTCTTGTGAGCCTCAGTTTCCTCATCTCCTGTCATCCGATTGAGATGAGTAATGAGGTAATATATGCAGAGCCCCTTGCAGAGAGCTAGTACATGGTAGCTACTTTAAAATGCGGCTTTTATCATCCTCTCTCCAGAACATTGTTCGCACTCAGAACATTGTTCGTGCTTGGAACATTGTTGGCTTTTATTGAGGGCAACAAGTTTGGCTGTTGATGATGAAGCCTCAGAAGGTCGGACTGCCTGGGCTTGAGTCCTGGCACTTCTGTTGCAGGCATACAGCTGCGTGGCTGTGGGCAGGTGCTTTCACTCCTCCATCAGTCAACAGGGCTAGAGGCTCCTGCATCCTCAGTCGTGAGGCTTCAAGGGGAGAACCTGGGTCCCTGTGTGCAGGGCATATAGTAGGCATCCGGTGTCTGATACCTGTCACTCGTGTTGCTGGTATGTGATTACCATACTTATAATTTCCTTGTCAATGCGGAAAAGACTTGAAAAAACATTTGAATTTAAGGCTGTTCTGCTCTGTGTGATGGAACAATAAGAGGCCTAAGTGGTTACATTCTGTCTTAGTTGCCATTTTCTTACTTCCTCAGCTCTTTAAATTTAATTTCGGCTTTCTTACCCTAGAAATGGAAGAGAGGGTTGCTCGGTGACTGTGAGTGGAGGCCTCCGCAACACTCTGAGGCCTCTTGTTTAGCAAGAAGAATGGACTCTGAGAGGCTCTGGGCCTTCTCTGGACTTCCGATGTCACATGCCTTATCTTCTTATCGTCTGTGCCCTTAGGTTCATTCGCTCTCTCTTGTGCTGAATAAGACCACCAGTGAGCTTGCTAAAGCGAATGTGTCCAAGTTAATGGCACATCTGGAAATGATTGGTAAGTGGGGAAAAAGCAAACTTGCAAAATCTGGTAAGAATCGGAACATCCTGGTTGTCCTCACATGTGGAGTCCTCACATGGATTAGTGACTTGGTTATTGTTGCTGATCTGGCAATGATTTTTGGTGGCAGTTCCCAAATACTGGCTTATGGAGCAGAATCATCTGGATAACTTGTTAAAAATACAAGTGTCTGACCCAACTCCTTTGCAAGAATCCTAAGAATCCGAGCCTGCAGTTTGGGAGGGAGCCCAGGTATCTAGCTGTATTTTGGCTTTGGCATAGAAAGACTTCTTTGCCAAAATTGGAACTTTTTGAGGGTGAAGAGGGGGCATCATTAATGATTACACTTGGGAAAGAGCCTGTGCTAGGGCTGTCTCTGGGAAGCCTGTGGGTCACCATAAATGGGGGCCACCAAGAGCGCATGGTCTCCGGTAGGAGGATGTTGGAGCAAAGCTGACGCTCTCTCTGGTGGACTCTGTACTTTGAAACTCCTGGTAAAGCTCAAATGATTCACTACATCAGATTCTAAAGAGGGTTTATAAATCTGAATATTTATAAATATGAATGAATCACTATTCTTTCCATCCTTCCTGAAATCAGGAAGATTACAAAGCTTAAATGTTGACTCTAGTTAAAAAAAAAAAAAAAAAAAAAAAGACTGTCTTGGGGAAGGAATGAACTAAAATTGAGAATTCATGCCAGATGTAAATGAACTTATAAATGCTTCTAAAGGTCCCAGTTTTATAACATGGGGAGAAGCTTGGATATTTTCATCAGAGGACATTAAGAGTCAAAAATAAAAGTGTCTTCAATGGATTGGGAGCATAACATGCCAAACATACCCTTTAGTTGTTTCTTAATGCTAATTATGATGATAAAATATGTTTTATAGAAGCAACAGTTCAGAATATCCTTTTTTTTCCTTTTAAATTTTGGTTTTTTTTTTTTTAAAGATTTATTTATTTATGCATACAAGAGCTGGGACACAGGCCAGAGATGCAGGGGGGTGAGAGAATTCACCAGAGACAGAGTGGGGAACAGAACAGGCAGATCTACTGAAACATACTACTGAGGGGAGCAGCGGGCGAGACAGGAGAGGTCTGCTGCACCATATGGGTTGCTCCCTGGCCGACGGGGGACTGAACTCGTGCTGCAGAGGCCGAGGATAGCTTAATAATGCGGTGCTTTAACCCCTTGTGCCACCAGGGAGGCCCCAGAATATCCATTTTTAATATCCACATCGTGTTAATGCTGATTCATTATAGGTTCACATCCCAGGTGTACATTTTTCAACACTTTCTTTGTTCTACCCACCTTCAGGGGTTCACGCATGTGATATCAGAGTTTCAAATCTATGTCTCCAGTGTCTATCTCATTAATTTCGCTTTTATTAAATCATACGAAAATCCAGTTAATGTTGTTGAAAACTTGACATATCTCTGACACTTCCTCCTTTATTCTTTTATCCATAGTACAATTAATAGACCTTATGACATTTCACTAATTCTAATTAGTAATTTAATCTCAGGAGTCACGTTTCCATCTATATTTGTAAATGTCTTATTCTGTAAATTGTGTATGCATTTAATTTAATGTCTTTCCCCTTGTCAGCATTAAATTGTCATAATTATTTCAATCCCCTTTGGACTTGTGCATTGAGACTACCGGAAATATTGCACACAATATTTTTCTGGGTGTATTGAATGTGAAAATTAACTTTTGACATTTAGTTTGATTAAATAGTGAAAAGTCTGTTACATGGAAAGAATGGATCTTTGGAATTTGATCTGAGTACAAGTTTAGCAGGTTTTTTGTTCCAAAGATACTGAAGGTGTATGACAAAAAAGGATCTATAAGAATGTGTTCTGATTTTAACACCCCCAGAGGGAGACCTGGCCTTGCAGGGAAGCATCGGAAGCCTGTCTCTGAGTGACCTCACATCCCACGGAGAGTTCTACAGAGAACGATTCACGACAAGTGGGGAAGAAGCGCTCATCTTCCAGACTTTTAAGTAAAAATATCCATCTTTTCTCACTTAGCATTTTGCCATAATTGCTTGCTGTTTCCAATTCTCGTTGGCTAAACAACAAAGAAAAGCTTTTAAAAATTTTGTCTTGTTATGTAAAATTGATATGATCTAGTTGTGAGGAATTCTGATTTATATTAAAATGGATCTGCATTTAAGTGAATTAGCATTTGCCCTGGCATCATGAACAGATGGGGTATGGCTGAAATAACGAAAGCATGCGTGCTCACGCCCAACTTGTTAAGGGACTTAGGCAAGTCACTTTATCACGACACATCAGCTTTTCTATCTAAATATTGAGAGGACAAAGTTAGGTCAGTTTCCGTCTCACACTAAAAGTTCTGAAATGATTTCAGCCTGAGAAAGTTATTGAAGATTTGGCTGTTAAATTACACAGTGCGTTTTGTCCCTATATAAACAGATTCTGTTGAAACTTTTCAATTCTAAATTGTACATTACATGTTTAGGCTGATCTAGTTATTAAAAATAGTTTTCTCAGAAGACTGAAAATATGAAATGATGGTCATCGACCCATTTGGGAGTTACTGAAAAATAGACATACTCAGCTTTGCCCCCAAATGCTCTGGTCTGCTCATGCCACAGGCAAGTGTTGAAATGGAGTTGAGGAAAAAAAAAAAAACATCCTAAAAGACGTCTGACAACATTTGCTTTCATTCTGGGGAAGTGTATCATACTCTGCTGAGAATTGTGATGGATTTGCTTGTTATATACTACGGTAGTGTGGGTCTATAATAAATAATTCATATAAAATTCCTAACTTTCTGTCTAGCACAGAATAAGTGTCCAGCAATTTTAAGTTCCTTTTTCCAGTGTCTCTGTGTGGCATAAAAATTTATTATTCTGACGTCATCTCCATTAATTTCAAAACCATTGGTAGTTTTTAAATTTCTCTTTGAATATAGATGCTAAAACTCTTTGGCCTGTTGATCACTGAAGTAAAAAGATATCTTTCTGCTTCCAGCAGACAAATTTTCCCAGAAACATTGGTTCTCTTGTTTAGTTTTCTTTAATAATTGTTTATCTTAGATTTGTTACCATTCAAGCCCACATTGTCCAAAATTACACTGAGTAGGAAAGAGTGATTTTCCTTAAAGGTGGGGTAGAGAGCCCAGGTGACAGGTCTGAGCCACAGGCAGCTTCTGAATGGAGTCAAGAGTGAATTCAGTGCCCACCTGTTCGTAGCCTGGGCTGTCACCCACATTCTTATTTAATGTCTTCAACATGTTGCTGAAGATTAGAAAGGGCATAGTTATTGGAATTTGCTTTGTAAAACCCAATTGTGGATTTCCATTTTAATAATTAAAGCTGTTTTCAACCAGGTTTTTTTGAAATGCAAAGTCTGTCTTGCTGCTGAGTCCCTTTCTGCCCTGTTCCTAGGTACGGGCGCCCCGACCCCCTGCTCCGGAGAGAACACGACATCCGTGTGAGTCTCCAGATGGCCTCCGTGCAGTACGTGCACACACAGCGCTTCCAGGCAGAGGTGGTGGCCTTCATCCAGCACTTCACGCAGCTGCAGGATGTGCTGGGGCGCCAGCGTGCCGCCATCGAGGGGCAGACGGTAGGCAGTCTCCGCGTCTCCGCTGCTTTTCCAGCCTGACCGATCAGTAGAATTGTTAAGATAAATCTGGAAAATCTTACTGAAAAAAAGTAAATGTAGACAACTTTATGCTTACTAATGTCCTTCATGTTGCTGATCAGTTACAGACATTTTGCCATTGGAGAGCTTATATTCCTTGTTCATTATATTGTGTTTGGTTACCTTTAAAGTTTAGCTTTTTCTAAGAAAGATAAGTGAAATTTATGGACAGCACTGAAGACTCTGGTCTCCTCTAGGACTTCAGTGGAGAGACCTCCCTTGGAAAGTGGTCCCAAAGAACATATCTGTTATACAAAGAAGGCTTTCCCCAAACACATTAGATGTCTCCAAACTTCTTAATTCATGGCTCCCTTAATGTCTTGGAAGTTTTTCCATGGACCTTCTAGGGCCAAAAGAAACACCTACTGGTCTTTTCCATTTACAGGGTAATTAAGTCTAAACTTGATAAGTAGTCATGTCCTAACAGGTGTTTGAAAAAATGTTAACACATAAGTGAAAGAATAATATTTTCATTCCATCTTTAAATCACTATAATTACTGACCAGCAGGATGTATGGGCCTCTTGGGCACTGAACTTGGAATCAGTTCTCCAACCTGAAATCAGGCTGGACATCACAGCCCTCGTTTCCTGTTCTGCTCTGTCTGCTCATGGCACTTGCCTGTATCATAGCAGCTGCTTTGCTTTGCAAAGGTCTGACATCTTGAAAGGAGTGTAGTGTGATCTCACATCGACGGAACTCAGGCTAATGATTGCTCATGGTGCCCAGCAGGTGACGTCTCGCTCAGGAATTTGGACTGTCCCGGCCGCGCACCTGTGAGGGTGCAGCAACATCCTGTGGTGTCTGGGCACACATTTGGGGACCATAGAGAACAATTACAAATGTATTTGCTTGAAAACTTACTTATTAGGTAGAAGATTATCATTTTAGAAATAGATACTGTGTTCTAGTGACAACATTTAAAACTGTTGCTTTCATTTATATTTTTGATTATGTTATTATATATTGATGTAGCACAGAACCAAAGTAAAAAAGGGCATTTGGAGACAAGTCTTCTCAACTTCCCTTGGCTACTTATTTTTCTCCCTGAAAGTGATCAGTGTTACCTGTTCCTTTGCATCTTCCAGGGAATGTGAGTGTGTGTGTGTGTGTGTGTATATATATATATATATTTTTTTTTTTTTAAAGATTTATTTATTTATGCAAGAACTGGGCTACAGGCCAGATGCATGGGAGGGTGAGAGGATTCACCAGAGACAGAGTGGGGAACAGAACAGGCAGATGGACTGAAATACACTGCTGAGGGGAGCAGCAGGCGAGACAGGAGAGGTCTGCTCCCCCATGTGGGTTGCTCTATAGCCAGCAGGGATCGAACCGGCACTGCAGAGGCTGCGACAGCTTCACAGCGCTGCGCTCAACCACCTGCACCACCAGGGAGGCCCTGGGAATGTATATTTTTAAGTAGAAAAATAGTGCTGAGAAATTAAGGGAGTTTGGGAAAAAGAATAAATCTTACCGGTCTCCAGGAATATAGGTCTGTTTAATTTTGTTTTGCTCTATTAACATGGAGTATGGTAACCACTCTTTTCTCTTTCTAGAAACTTAAAAAAATTAGTATTTGACACATATGAAGGAGTATCTGTAGCAAGTATATGAATTATAAAGTATGATAATAACATAATCTCCAGAAACCTGCCACCAAAATAAACATGAGAACATTACTAAGAGCTGTCTGTGGTCCTTCCCTCTCTCATAGTGCTGTTAACACTCAGCTGGCCACTCCTCTGATTTTTGGGTCTATTACACCTGTAAAAATTAAAGCAAAACCAAAAAGGTGCTGTGCACTGCCTTTTGTTTTGTTTTGACCTTTGCAAAATGGCTTTAACTAGGTTTAACGGTCTGTGACTTGGGTTGTTTTTCACTTAGTGTGTTAATAAGGTTCATTCAGGTTGGTAAATGTGATTGCATTTCATGAATTTTCACTGTGTGTGGCAGATGTTTGGTCCATTTTCCTGTTGAATGTTTGGATTGTTTCCAGGGTTTGACTTTCGTAGGCTGTGTCTCCTAGCGTATACGTGCAAGAGTTTCTCTGAGATACTTGGGAGTGGAGTGACTGGATCACAGAGTGTGCACATGGTTGTCTACAAGAAAATGCCCGGTTGTTTACCAAATGGCTGTCTCAATGCTACACACCCATGGGCAGTCTAGTCTAGTCTAGCATTCCTTTTAATTCATGTGCTTTGCAACACTTGTTGGCCTTCTTATTTTGGGCCAATTGCTGGTTATAAAACGGTAGGTATTCCATTTATGGTCTACATATACTTAAAAAGAAAACTTCTAAATTGAGGAGTAGGATATGGCACACACAGTAATGTGGCTAATTTACACATTTGGAATCCAGCTTCTTTTCTTAACCTTTCTGCATAATCTTTTCCCATCTTGCTTTGCATTTTTCGTAGCTATCCTATTTAATAACACTACAATCCATCAAGCTAGTTTACTTAACCATTTCCTTATTTTTTAACATTTAAATTGCTTCCAGATTTTCATTCTTATGAGTAATGCTTCTATGAATATCTTTGTGCACATGGCTTTTTTCAGTTTTTGCAATTATTTTTATAGGATTGAATCCTGTTAATGGTATTGTTTGATCAAAACTATGGACATTTTTATGACTTAATGCAACCTTCACTGAACGTTGTCTGTTAGAATTGTTATATACCTTTAGAGCAATTATTTTACATGTGTTTAGACAGTAGTGTTGCTGTGAGGAATCCTTTGGGCTAGGAAATGAGAACACTGCAGAAGTGACTAATTGGGTTTAACTTCCATGGATAAGCAGAAATTAAATAGGTAGCTCTTAAGATTTGCTTTATCAAATTGTATAAAACAGGCCTCCCCTGGTGGCGCAGCAGTTGAGCGCTGGGCTGCGAGGCTGCCCACAGCCTCTGCAGTGCCGGTTCATTCCCCGGCCACCAGCGAGGGTCCCACAAAAAACAAACAAACAAACAAACAAACAAAAAAAAAAAAATTGTATAAAACAAGTAGAAGGTTAAAGGAATGTTTTTCGTTTTGAACAGGACTGACTATGTGGGCTTTGAAGAAAAGCTGAGCTCAGGGCTCTTTATCCCTAGCTGTTTGACTTACTTAGATTTACAGCAAGAGCAAAAGACCTGCTTTTATTTACTGATAAGAGAAGGAGGTTATTTTGTTTGAAATTTGAATTCCTTTCTTCTAATAGCGTACTGGTGACAGACAAAGGTATCGTCCATTTTTGACTAGAAGCTGAAGTTTTAGTCCTACCTTTTTATAAATGATGATCCAGTGGGATTTTAAATTTCCTTTCAATCTTGATATTTGAAATTAGAAGAACCTCATGTACCTAATTTGTTTGGACCAAATATAAATTGTTTATTTTTTTATCCCAGAAGTATTATGTGATTTTCCTGTGTCTTCTACTTTACATGTAGTCTCTTATGTTAAAACCCTTTGTTCACTGGGCAACTGGGAGTATGGGTTTTTGATGGAGCTAAGATGTGCAATTTAGAAATCCCGGGATAGGACTCTGAAGTCTAGGTGGTGTTGCCACTATAAGTCACATGACCAGTGGCAAATTTTTTTTCTTTTTTTGACTTAGTTATAGGAGGAAAATGGAGATAGCAAAAATAAGTGTGGGGCATTCAGTTAAAAATTATTTGTATTGAGGGGCCTCCCTGGTGGTGCAAGGGGTTAAGATGCAACCTACGAAGCTATCTGCAGCCACTGCAGCAGACCTCTCCTGTCTTGCCCACTGCTGCCCTCAGCAGTGTATTTCAGTCAGTCTGCCTGTTCTGTTCCTCACTCTGTCTCTGATGAATCCTCTCACCCCCTGCACCTCTGGCCCATACCCCAGTTCTTGTATGCATAAATAAATAAATTAAAAAAAATTATTTGTATTGATGCATTGAGTTTTCAAAGTGCTTTCACATGTTTTATCTCACTTGATTCTTCTAACAGCTTTGCTTGTTCATTTCTTCAGCTATTTAGTGGATGTTTACTGAGGAATGATGTGTCATATAGCCTAAGTGCTAGGAACATAATGGAAAACAAGGAAGACAGGGTCATTGCCCTCATGGAGCCTTTAGTGGGAAAATATAAACAGGGAAAAAAAGGTGATTATGATGGTACCTAATGAGGCAGTGGGCATGTATTTAGGTTCTTAATTTCTTTCAATAGTTTTTTTTTAGTTTTGAATGTACTGGTGTAAATAGAGATATACATTGTTTTATATAAAATATATTTATAAATATATTTTCACATCTTATTAATGTTATTATAAATGATACTAATTTTAAAATTTCAATTTCTAATTCCTGGCTAATTGAATGTAGAAATAGAGTTGATTTTTGGGAATTTGTTGAGCCTCTGAGTCAATTTTCCTTCCTCTTTAGGTGAGAGATCAAGCCCAGCGCTGTTCACGCGTTCTCCTGGATATTGAGGCTGGTGCTCCTGTTCTCCTAATCCCAGAGAGTTCCAGATCAAATCATTTGATTGTCGCAAATTTGGGAAAGTTGAAAGTCAAGAACAAGTTTCTTTTTGCAGGTTTTCCTGGAACTTTTTCCTTACAAGATAAGGTGAGCAACCTGCATCCATCCCCTTTCAAGCTCAACCTGTATTTTCACACCACTGAAAAATGCATGTTGTCATAAGAAAATCCCTACTTCTTTCACTTTTGTAGTATATGTAGCTTGAAGAATCTTTCTTTGACATTTTATTGACATTTCAATGATAGGAATAGTATAAATCATATCTCTTCCTAACTGTATATAGTAACTTTTGCAAGCAAACCAGCAGAACCAGCTTCCATCCTTATAATGCTGTCCTTGCAGGCTGACCTCATGCTAATCAGCTTTTTCTACTACATGGCAGGTTTCAGAGGTTGTGATTGGGCCATTGGTGTATGAAGCCATTTAACAATATCGTCATAATAAAATCTTATAGTATATTGCTTTATGGTTTAAAAATACTTTTGCCCTTATTTATTACAAGAGGTTTTGGAGGTAATTGGGATGAGGATTATGGTTATTTTCACTTAGCATTTGTAAAATGAGGGCTTGTTGAATACACAGTAAAAATGGGAACACCTAGTAAATCACAGACTTAGCGCTGAGGGGACCTCGGCGGTGGTCTAATTAGCCCCCTCCTGCCCATTTTGCAGTTGAGGAGACTGAACAATATTGCTGGAACTAGAGACGAGGTCTTGGTCTCATGGTGAGTTGTAATGAAACCTTGCTGGTTTCCATAGCAGCTTTCCAGTCTATCTGCTTATTCAGTACATTTTATCTTGTTAGAAATGCACTCAGTGAAATTTTCAGTGAGCTAGGCTCATTTTTTAGACTAACAGCTAATATATAAGGAGAGAGAGAGCCTTTGAAGATTTGAATATAAGATCTTGTACGACTGATAATAATAGCAGCAAGTAGCTGATGTTTGTTAGATGCTTACTGTACACCAGTCTGCACTAAGATCTTTCCATATTGTTCCTTTTGTTCTCATTAAGAAGTGGAGAATTATTTAGTATTATTAATACTGTATCGAGCAACCCCAGAATAGACGTTCAAGTGTGCATACACTTAAGAGTAGACCTGGCCATAGTACAGACCTCAATAAGTTGGTTGGTTATATATTTTCTTTAAATTGTGGTGCATTGATTTATAGTGTTGTTTGTGTTTTTAGTAGTATAGGTAACAACCCCCTTGCGGGTGTTGTTTTGGGGCATTTAGGTTGCTTCCATATCTTGGCTATTGTAAATTGTGCTGCAGTAAACATGACTGCAGGTTTCCTTTCAAATTAGCTCTTCTATGAACAAATAAATAAATAAATCTTTTGGATTATTTAGCTAGTGAAGAGTAGAGAGTCAAACACGGACTTTGATATGTCTGCTTTCCACACATGGTGCTCTTAACAGTAATATGCTTTTACCTCTCAGGATCAGGTTTATGTGGGGACAGTAAAGTGGCTAAGGCTATTCCTGCTGAGTGTCTTACTAGCCCTTTCCTGAATACCTGTTGCTCTTTGAATTTTCTACAAGGTGTGGCAGTGAAATCATTCAGTGACTTAGAGATGGTTGAACTCCAAAGGTTATTACAAAAAACACATACGCTTGAGCAGTTGTTTGTCTCTCCAGATGCAGAGAGAAAAGGAAAGGAAAGAGGAGCATAGGTGGTAATCCTCACCAGAACTTTGCTCAGGTTCAGAGAGTCACGGGCTGTTGGCAATGCCCCAACTCAAATATTAATTTCAAAATATTGTCGCTACAATGTTTTCATTTGTCCTTCATTGGCTCCCATCCATTTACTCACTGTCCTGACCTAAACTTCCTGAACTGGAAGTTTCCGATTCAGCGAGCGAGCGGGGATGGGGAGAGGAGGAGGAGAGTGAGCACAAGACAGTGAGAGTCACAGGAAGCTCAGGGCCAGGCCCACACACGGTGCTGCTCCGCACAGCCTGCTCAGTTAGTGGCAGGAGCAGAGGGTGAAGCCAAGGAGCAGTGTTTAGCAAGAGGTGGCGCCACCGGTGTGCAAGTGTCTCGTTGACCTGTTTTCAGACAGGAGCTGGTGGCCGAGAACCTGCTTGTTTCCCTCGTGAGGAAGTCCTTCTGTTAGAGCATTGGGCTCCAGAGGCTTCCCCTGGGAGAAACTGGCTTCTGCCTCTGTCTGTTGTTTAAGATAGTAAAAGTGAAATCAGCCACCTTGGTCTCAGGAAGAAAATCTGTTTACATAGTTGAGAGAGATGCATTTTGCTGGTCACTGACTAGAGTCTTAAAGAACATGAAAGAAAGATCCATTCTCAGAATGAGGGATTAGTAACGACTTCTAAATTTCCATGTTCACTTTTCCCAAGTCTGAGGTATTTTTGATGAACCTGACAGACATTAAACACGTGTGTCAGGGCTTGTGTTTGCACCTCAAGATGCTGCATCTTGTTCAGCTCTGCGGTGACTGGGGTGATGGACCCCTCCACTGAGCCCCCTGTGGTAAGACGATCAGATGTTTACAGTGAATCTTTGTTTTGAGGTCTGAATTTTTAAGGATGAGGTTAGATCCAGAGTGGGTGATCAAGTTGAATAATCCGTTTTTGTTTCCCAGCCCTTCCTAAAAAGGTCAAGGACTGCCTTTCTGCGCCAGGTATGTCTCTATTCGGGCTGGTAAGCCGACTGCGAAGTTTATCTCTAAAGGAGAATTGCCAAAATATCTCAAGCCATTTTTGCGAAAGGGTTACTATTTTATTAAGCAAGCCAATGACAGTGCGTAGTTTGTAGAGTTTTAATGAGAAAATTTCCTTCTATTTGTTTTTGAGGATTTGGTTTTAAGTGACAGCACATACAAGGATCGCTTTTTCTTCAAGGTAGAACATAATGTTTTTGCCTCCTGGTTATTTTGAAAAACCTTATGGGATTCCACAGTCAGTTCACGTGCTCGAGAAAGAAAATGAAAAAAACTGACCCTTTGTAAGATTCAACTACTAGGAGAGTGCACTTTTCCCCTTCTGGTAAATCACTTCCCTCGTGTGTAGGGAAGTCCTTAAAGCCCATTAAAAGCAATTTAAAAATGTTCAGCTCTAGGTAGTATTTCTTGGCACTCTTATTTCCTTAAATCCTAGAAAAACTTTATCTTGTTACAAACTGGTGATGGTTCTGTAGAATTCCATAAGGGCTGCTTGGAGTGTGTCAGGTGTTAACGTACCTGTAAGCAGATAGGTGTATCTGTGAAGCTTACCTCTGCACAGGTGCAGTCAAGCTTACCTGAGCCAGGTCTACATGAAGTGAACACTTTCTTCACTCCAAATTACTTTGCATTTACGTTGGCCCTTTCATACCTATTTGCATGTGTGAGATTTGTCTTGTGTGCATCCCAGGTGTGAAAGGACGGGAAATAGTCCTGAAATCAAGGCTTACGAGGGGCTGTTTGCCTGGAGGGTCATGGCTCCTGCGTGCCCAGAGTATTTTCCGTAAACCCACACCGTAATGAGCATGGGTTTGAACTTTTTACATCTGCTTTTCCTTTCATTTTTCTCAACCATAGTTTGTGCTTAAACCACAATTTCCCTGTCAGTCTTTTACAAAGCTTTGAGTTAATCCCCTCAAGCCACTGATTTACTTAAACCAACTATAGAGAGGCTGTAGAGATGAATCAAATGAAAGAACAATAAATGTGCTCCAGAGTTTAAATAAACTAAGCAAGAGGGAAATATTTAAATAATGGCATTTGCCTAGTAATTAACCTTGCCCTTCCCCCCCCCACCAAAAAAAAAAAACTGTAGAACGTGAGAGCTGGTTTCCTTCACCATTAATGTAATCGCTACCCGGGATCACTGAGGAGAGCAGTGTCATCATGTCCTTTTCTGAGATGAATAAACTTTTTCAAATTCTGAGGGGAGCAAACATAGAAGTCAGTACTGGAGGAAATCATCTCTCCCTCCTCCCAACTTGCTCGTGAGAATGGGTAGATGAGAACAAACTGATGGTGCCGCGTCCCTACAGGGATATGGATCTGAGGCTGGCGTGAAGACGTTTCAAAGTCAGTTACTAAATCATTCTGCTGAAAAAGACTGAGCCTTGTCAATCTGAGGGAACTAAGTATGTAAGGGAGTGGATAGCATTTTCAGTAGAATCACAGAATTAATTTCACTCTTTACTTTTCATGCCCTTGAACAGACAGGTAATAAGAAGGCTAACTCCCGTGTTTCCCATTTTTTTGTCATTTACACAGTTTTTGAGAGATGGAAAGGTAAGCCTTGGAGGGAGATTTCTAGAAAGCGTGTGTCATGTGGTCATGGCTTCCTTCCATTCAAGCTGTGTTGCCATTAGATAATTGTCTTAGAACAGTAAACCCTCCCCTTCAACAAAGCAAATATATTTCATCATATGGCAGAGAGATTTGCTTTTGTTGCATTTGACCTCATTAACTGCTGGCAGTTAGCATCCTGATTGCTCTTCAGCCAAGATATTACCTCCTGCAAAATCATTCTAGTTTTCTGCAGATCTTGAACTATATGTAAAACCTCTGCAGATAATTACATGTGGCAGTAAGTGTCATGACCTCTTACCCTCTTATTCACGGGATCTGGGTGGCCAAGTGCCAAGTGTTAGTGTAAAAGAGCCTGGGGACCAGCAGGACAGAGACAGCTGTCCCTCACCCAGCATCTTAGTGTTATTTTGTTTCTTCCTAGGAATCTGTGCCCTCAGCTTCCCCAACGGGCACACCCAAGCATAGTGCGAGGAAAATGCCAGGCGCAGAGGAGCCCAAGGGCACCCATTTTGAGGGGCTGTTCATGGCGCCTCCTGCGGGAGCGAGTCCAGGCAGCCTGAAGAATGAGTTGGCGCCGAATGCCTTGAGCAAGCAGCAAGGGTACCAGGCCCCACCTGCTGCCGACCAGATTCCCAGGAGTCCAGGTAAAAGGGGAGTAAAGAGCTACATAGCGAAGGTGGGGAGATTCACGAGGCCGTCTCAGGAACCTGGGGTATGTGCGCTGTGTAAGCAGATGCTGACAAAGGACAGCGTTTCTTTAGTGGTGACCTGATTTTGGTATTGCGTTAGAAAGCTTACGGATGTAGCACTAGCACTATGTGACTTCTACTTAGCAAGGCGCGGCATGATGGAGAGGCTTAGATTGCCTCATAGACCAAGGTAGTTGGTAGTGTGGTCGGCACAGTCCTGGATCCCCAGACACCCTTGCAAGGCATCATCCAGACACTGTCTTTTCATGTATTATTCTATTTAATTGTAAAAATTTCTAAAAACTAAAAAAAAAAAAAAAAAAAATTCTAAAAACTAAGAGAACTTCTTTTTAAAAATATTAGTGTGGATTGGATAACCACAGAAATACTCCAGCGGCTTTTAAGATTTATTTTTTTTATTTATATAAGAACCGGGGTACAGGTCAGATGTGTGGGAGGGTGAGAGGATCTACCAGAGACAGAGCGGGGAACAGAACAGGCAGACTGACTAAAATACACTGCTGAGGGGAGCAGTAGGTAGAGTGGTTTTGTTAGGTATAGTGGAGGGAGTTCATGGTGATTTGACAGTGATTTGGATTGATCAGTGGTTGTGGAATTGGCTGCCCTCGCTATTTCTTTGAACAAGGAGTTTTGTTGCTAGGAAGTTTGGTAACATCTCTGCATGCGACCCCAGCTGGATGTCCTGAAAAGGGGACACATGTTAAGTCACTTTAGTCCTAGAGCCTTGGCCTCAGCCAGTGTCTGAGGAATGTGGCATTATCTCTGTGTGGTGTGGAGGGGAGCAGGCAGGAGTGTTCAGCTCATGGGGCATTGCATAGGAAATGTGGGGGCCATCTTGGAGACTTATGGACACCCAGTTTTCTGAGACAGGCAGTATAAACATTTTCCAAAGACAGAATGAGCTGTGTTTGGCTTTTTAGCTTTGTCCAGGGCCTGCCCTGCCTGAGTCCATTTTCCTCATTCACTCTTTTGCCTCGGGTTCACGTAGAAGACCATGTCTGCCTGCTGGACTGCATCGTGGTGGATCTCCAAGACATGGACATCTTTGCTGCAGAGAGACGCCCTCGAGAGTATTCTAAGGCCTCAGAGGACAACAGCGGAGATCTGATCTTCCCTTCCTATTTTGTGCGACAGGTGGGAGGAAGCCTCCTAACCGAGCCTTGTAGGCTGAAGCTGCAGGTGGAAAGGAATTTGGACAAGTGAGTATTTTAAGCGGTGTAACTGTCATAAGTAGAATCTTAGTAACTTGGAAATCAGCACTACGAAGTTAAGTCTGGAGGAGCAAGCCACTCATTTCTCTCTTCCTCACTGCAACACATGTCCCTCCTGTGTGCTGCTGTGCCCCCAAGGAGCCTACATTTTGTTGAAGGAAACAGGAAGGGAAGTAGATGATTCTGGCTTAGTGTGTAATTAGGTATTATCACTTATCACTGTGCTATAGCATTGCAACAGGGACCTTGAAAACAAAGAGAAAGGGCCATGAATTTAGCCCTTTAGTCAAGGTTTGGTGGGGGTAAGGTGGAAGAGAGGGCAAGGAGAGTATTTAGGAAGAGATGACATTTGGATTAAGTGTTCCTGGTACAGCAGGTCATGGACCTGCCGGCTCTTTATCTGGGGCTCTGTTTCCTCCTAGTGACGGCTGACGTGCAGTTCTGCCCGTCTCACTCTGTTAAGCTCTGAAATATTCCTTAAAGACTAATGAGTGAACTCTGATTTACCTTTTAATTGGCCTCAAAACCCAGGATACTTATTTCTGTGTTCTATTTCTAGAACTTTGCTTCGGTTGTCATTTGTTCCATATCTGGCTGGGAGACTTCTTAAAAATAAGCATTTCTAGACCCTGTCTGAGACCACCAGCACCTGACTCAGGGCTGAGCCTTGGACATTTATTAGCGAGGTCCTCTGGGGCGCTTGTGCACAGTGGGCCCTGTGCGTGTGGGACTGGGCACTGCTGGTCAGTGCAGCGTCTTTCCCTTTGGGGCACTCCTTTCAGAGGAAGCAGCAACATTTGCATCTCAGCTCCAGGAAGAGATGAGATGTGTCTGTGAAGTAATGAAAGGGGTTCTCAGTTGTGGCATTTTGGGGAACGGCCTCATTACTTCAGCGATTGGGGTTTCTCCCTTTGCAGTCTTGGGCTTGGCCAAGTTGTTCAATTTTGCTTTTTTCATTTCTCTCTGGATTAATGACACAGTTTAGCTGCTCACATTGGGGTTTTTGCATTTCATTCTTACTTGCCAGTCAAGTGCTTCCTGGCTGGTGTCCAGTTATGGTTGGCATGGCCTATATTTGGTTTTGCTGGCTTAGCAGTCTTAAGAGGAGCTTCGTTATTTAGAAATGGAACCGTTCGTTTTCTTTTCAGGTAATGCTTTCCAAAAAAATTGCCTTTCTGCTTATCTAAACGTTACCCAGTTTCATCAGTGTGTATGTGCAGATAATGATACCGTTACCCAAATAGAAGGTGATAACTGAACACAAGGCATCCTGTCACATCTCACAGCACAGAGCCAGAGCCCGCGACGGCACTCAGTGACCCGCGCCAGGTCTTCCTTGCTAATGGCATCATTGCTCTTTTTGCAGCTGTTGTATGGACAAAGTAATATTTTGTATTCTTTTTCCACTTCAAATCCTGGCCCTCCACTTTGTACATTCAGAGTGTTGTATCTACAGGGATCCCCACTTCTCCCTGGAGGGTAGTGAACAAGCTCCTGAGTATTGGGGTGAGGTTTGTACCTCTGCCCCTGGGCGCTTACAACTTTACTCCTGCCCATTGCCGCCGAGACAGAAACTGGGTCAGATTTCATGTGCCGTGAAGCCTGGTTTCTTGCTTTAGTCAGTGCTAAATCCAAAGAGCTATATACAGAGCCTGGCATCTTTCCTTTCTTGCTTTCCCTGCTGTAATGCTGAAGCTTTTTTCTGAGTGTTGCAAGATTTTTTCCACATTAATGCATTACTCAGTTAATCCTGATTTGGTGCCTTTCTGAATGAATATTTTTGTGAGAAAAAGGGCCTATTTAGCTGAAGCATGACCCCTAGTCAGACTAACTGGCTTCGTTGGAGCCACATAAAATTTTTGTCATTGGAAGTTAGAAATTAACTGGATGACAATGTGGTTGGGTACATATTAAAGCTTAGATTTGGGTGTAAACTCTGTCAGTGTTAAGTTAGTGACTTGCTTATAAAAGTGACCTTTTTTCTTTTTTCATAGAGAAATAAGTCATACTGTGCCTGACATAGCTATCCATGGCAATCTCTCCTCTGTCCACTGCTCTCTGGATTTGTCCAAATACAAGCTGATCCGTGGTTTATTAGAGAACAACCTTGGCGAGCCCATTGAGGAGTTCATGCGGCCTTACGATTTGCAAGATCCAAGAATTCATGTGAGTGAGACTTTCTGTTCTTCGTTACTGTCATCTCAGCAGATGGTCACCCTAAGTAAATATTCCTCAAATTCACCTGGGGGATGAAGATGGAGCAGTGAGCATGTTTGATTTTTCTTGCCATATTAGCCCCATTTCCAGGTTGGCCTCATCAGCTGTGTGTTGATTGGCATTTTCTCTTGCAGACCGTCCTGAGCGGAGAGGTGTACACGTGCGTGTGCTTCCTGATTGACATGGTGAATGTCAGTCTGGAGCTGAAAGATCCAAAAGGAAAAGAAGGTTCTGGGTCCCTCGCCAGGTGTGGCTTTAATTCCATTATTGAATTATTAGTAGTGGTGTGACAGATAATTATTAATAACAGCAATGCAAACAGCACACAACTGGCACAGAGCAGAGGCTGTGGTGTGGGGGCTCACTGACGGGTGTGTTCTGCAGCGCACTTTTTAAATATTTGGATTTGTTACTGCCCCAGTCCAGATAGCATTGGCTCTGCTGGAGTGGCAGACCTGAGAGCAGGGGAACAGGGAAGTTGTGTTTCTCCTCATGCTGTGTGTCCACTGCGGGTCTCAGGCTGCTCTGCACCTGACAGTCACTCCGGCCAACAGAGTAGCCAACCTCAGGTTCAGAGCGCTCTGATGTGGTTGAACTTCAGGGGCCAACCTCATGGTGCTGGAATGTGGTCCCACGCAGAGGAGCCAGTCTCGTGTGTGTCTGCAGAGGGGGAGGCAGCAACTGTGGTGAGCCGCACTGGTGACTGTCACCACCATCATTTAAAAATTGAGAAATTTTACACAGACTGGTTGGATGTGAACTTCTTTTCAAAGGAAAGTGTTGGCAGTAGTGGGCCTGTCTTCTGACTTGGAAGCATCTGGAAGCCAAGGAGCTCCTTGGCTGCCTTTAGCTAGGGCACAGCTTACCTAGTGATTCACTTATTTAGCTCACTTACTGATCTTGTAGACCTACAATTTGTGATGACCGGAATGAAATTTTCAAGGTGCTTTGTATTTTCACACTTACAACTGTTTATGTTTGGGCAAATGTTACTCCTGTTTTATAGATAGAGGTTTTGACTAGTATCTGATCATATGGCTGGTAGAGTAGTTAAGATTTGAAAGGTGGACTTCAAGGTTAGTCATTTCCCCACTGAAGTGCACTATCTACTACTTTGTCTTTCTCTTGGAAAATCTATCCCGGTCTGAACCTAACTCAGTGGATGAAAACATGGTATAGTGAGACCGGGTCCCAGCTTGATGGTCTATGAGCCAGTAATTTTTTCTGATGAGTGGCTGTGCCCTTGTTTTTTCCTAATACGGAGTAGTTCTGTATGTATGTAGTGCTGTATAATTGTGAATTGCTTGTTGTCGCTTCCCATGTTAAAATTTAAAAAAAGACAGTCCCTAATGCATTTCTTGTTAGTGGATCAATCGCATTATTTATGGGGGAATATATATGAATATATTAATTCAAAAAAAATAAAAAAAGTAAAAAAAGACTGTGCTTGTATGGACGAATTTGGTAAGACTTGTTCCCAGAAGCTGTCTTGAGAATCCGGTAGACACAGGTGCAGATCTAAAAGGGATGCTTCGTGCCCCTGGGGACTTACTGCAAGCATATAGTCTTCTGAGACTTAAAGTGAGAATGAGAATGCTAATGAGCCAAGAATATAATATATATAACAGTATCTGGTGGTGTGATTTCTCATGAAGTTCTTATGAACAAGACTGTCTCTGGAAATAGAAGGTCAAATACAGGGTTGAGTGTCACTGAATCCGCTTGGGTGGTGTGTTCACAAGGCCAGTGAAAGGTCTCGAATTAGCTGTTCTTCACAGACCTTCGGCATATTCTTGATTTGGTTTTGTTTTTGGAGAATGGAAGAGTTTCACATCTTGTCTACTGTCTCCCTTTTCAGATTTGACTTCAAGAAATGTAAACTGCTTTATGAGAGTTTTTCCAACCAAACCAAGTCCATTAACTTGGTTTCCCATTCCATGATGGCCTTTGACACTCGCTACGTCGGGCAGAAGACCAGCCCAGGTCTGACAAACGTGTTCAACTGTATCTTTCAGCCCTCCAAGAACAGCAGCTCCACCCAGGGCTCTATTCAGATCGAGCTGCATTTCAGGTAGTAGATCCTGATCTGGACTCTGCCTTTCTTTATCACTGTTGCTTGTTGATGGACTGAGTAATCCCTGAAAAGATAAATAGGTAATGGCTATTTGTGCACCATCCTGAATATGTAACTTAATACTCCTGAAACCTTGCAGTTTCATTCATTGACCAGATGATGTCTCTGTTGCCTTAAAAAAAAAAAGTAGTTTAGAACTAAACCTCATCCTTAAAAATCAACCTCCCTGTCATGTGTAGACTACTTCAGTATAGAAAGTGACTTGGGGAAGGAAGAAATTATGCTTGTTTAATGGGAAAAGAAGGACTGTACAAAGCTGGTTTTAACTGTCTTGTTGACGCAGTTCTCTGTGCATAAAGAGCTTTAGTATTGTAGACTATGGATTTCTTCCTGGAGTTATAGGAGGCAGCACTGTGTGTGGAAACAGCCTGAGTTTTAGAAGGGGACAGATCTGGGTTCAGAACCGTGATCTGCCACTGTCTACTCTAGCTTTTTAACCCAGCACAAGCCTTTTAACCTCTCTGAGCTGCAATTTCCTCTTCTATAAAATAAAAAGAATGACTGTGCCACCTCATAAGGTGGAGATAATAATTAAAATAATTCTGGCATGCTGCTTGGCATAGATGGTGGCTTTTATTATTTCCGATGTATTATTTCTGGTGGCTGTGCCATTTTATGATATACTACTGTAAGATTTTATGTGACTGAGTGAGCATAGACTTGAAAACGGAAAAACCATTCAAATTCAAAGGGAGACCTTTGGAACTGATGGCAGTTTCATTTTGTTAATGCCTGCTGCCATTAGAGATGTCGTAAATATAAACTGGTAAGTAAAGAGCCTGGGAAAGACTTCTTGGATAGGCAAAGAAAGAAAAAAAAATGTCATTGAGATTATTCTTGTATTTGCATATTTAAATATGCCTGACATTTCAGTGTGCTGTTCAGTAAATTCCTCAGGGTTGAACTTTTCTTTAGGGAGAGGTCATGGTCTCTCTCCATATATCTTCAGGAAATCTAGCAACGTAGACGTTTAAACCTTCGTATGAACTTTCTGAAAGTTCAGGAATAAGCATGCTAGTTGCTGCTTATTGATCCCTACCATGAGCCAGACACTCTATCTGCCCATTCTCACTGGTCTGTCAAGTGGTTGACTTCTTCCCCATTTAACAGATGCAGACATAGAAGCTTGGAGGGGGTGAAGTACCTGTTGGGGTCACACAGCTAGTGAGTGAAGAAGTTTGAACTTAAACCTGGGCTGCGGATTTCAAAGTTCATGTCCTTTCCAAAAGTCTTCAGGCCACCACGGTTCTGGTGTCCGGGCTGATTGAAGTCAAATGATAAGCTGACTGTGCCCTCCAGTTCCTTGGTGTGATGTGATGTTTATTTGAACAGGAGACCCGCATGTATTTGCTCCATCTGTAGAAACAATTTCTTTTTAGGGTTACTTTACTAGCACTGGTCTGACTTCCTAAACCATCAGCTAGTTGTGTCACCCATGATGTTTTTAATATGCAAGGAGCCTTGAAATACTGTTTTATACTAAATAGACTAATGGCGCATAATTTCTTGGAGTCAAATAATGAAGTCTTACCTTGACTATTGCTAACAGAAATCCCATTGTCAATGGGAGGGTTAAAATGAAGCCTTGATTGGAACTTTTGAACACTTTCTGTGTCTCAAGAAGAATTACTCTTCTGTTGGGATTTTGTGTGTCAAATGTAAATCACTTCACTGTACTTAAAGGCTTGAAATATTTTCCAGAAAAGAAATCAGACACACTTTGACTTTCTAGTGAGTGTTTAGCTCTGATGATCTATGTTCAAAATGGGGCGGAAAATTTTATTGAGGGCAACATTTTTTCTCTATTACAAAAGGGTAAAGTGTTTCTGTGAAAAATGCTGTGTCTGTATGAGGCAGACATGCATCGTTATGCCCTTTTTCTAGAGGCAGCGAGCCAGGTTTAGGGGAAATAGGAGACTGGAGGAGCCAGCCTCAAAAACAGCTCCAAGTCTGCTTTTTCTGAACAGAAGCCCCCGCCAGGCCAGGGAACTAGCTATTAACTGGTTAGCCAGAGTTCCAGAGTTGATCCTGCCCTCATAGAACAAAGCTCACCTCCGAATGCTGTGGAAGTGTCCCCAGCAAGTTTTCCTTCTACCTCTCTCTGCCCACTCATCCACTGCTAGGAACTGATAAGCCCCTCACCACACCGTGGCTGGAGGCCAGACCTGAGAGTCCTCCTTGGATTTTCACCTCAAATACAGAATTTGGAGAAATGGACACTACAAAACTAATATTCTCTCTTCCATTCCCTCAATGCCAACCCTCGTGAGGGTGCTTATGGACATGGTCACAGTAATGCCATCTTATTGATCTTCCTCATCAGGCCAGAAAGTCTGGGCTTTCAGGTCAGTTCCGGGACTACTGTGTAAATTTGGTGTCATAAAGAAATGATCCTAGTGATGAAAGATGAGCACCTTATTGACCTTCTTGAAATAGCCTGTTGGGAAGGGAGCTGCTATTTAGCCACCTCCTGTTCTGGGCCTGGCGCCTGAGCTCCCTCTCACTTGGTGAGCCAGGACACAGGCTTGGAGGAGCTGGGTGATTCACTGCACAAGGGGGACGGGTCGAAGCCTGTGCACTTGACATAGGAGGATCCCTCAGCCTCGGCCCTGTTGACAATTTGGGGTCAGATAATTCCTTGTTGTGAGGGCTTTCCTGTGCGAGTAGGCCCCTAGCAGCCTCACTGGCCTCTTCTCACTAGAGCCAGTAGCAGCCAACTGCAGCCCCTAGTTGTGACCATCGAAAATGTATCCAGACATCAGCAAATATCTCCTGGGGCCGAGATCATGCCTGGCTGAAAACTGGCCACTGGACTGCTCCCTGTTGCTTTTTCAGGGCGTGTTTCTTCTTATTGAAAAATGCCATGAACTTTTGGAGACATACACTGAGTGTACTAAACCTGTGTCCAGAGACCACTGATCCTCAAAGCTGTCGCTTACCACCTGCCAAAACTTAGTAATATGTTTGCAAGTCAACAAAATATCCTATTTTCCCTATTTCTTTGATCTTCTTGTAGATCTACAAAGGATTCCTCCTGCTTTACAGTAGTTCTCAACAATCTCCGAGTGTTTCTCATATTTGACTGGCTGCTGTTAGTTCACGATTTTCTCCATACTCCCAGTGATGTTAAGAAACAAACGAACATTACTCCTTCTCGCCACCGTAACTCTAGCAGCGAATCTGCTGTGGTTCCCAAAACTGTGAAAAGTGGAGTAGTTACCAAGCGGTCTTCCCTTCCTGTGTCTACAGAAAGGCACCTGGAGGTCAAGGTCAACGTGACGGGTGAGTTTACACAGGTTTGGATGTTAGGTGCCGCATGTCCTCCAGCTTGACCTTTCCGCTGCCTCTGAATGTTTTTTTGTTTTTTTTTTTAAATTTCTGCCTAAATCTCTGATCCCTTTTGTTTTATTTATTTATTTATACATACATACATACTTACATACATATACATACAAGCACTGGGTACAGTCAGAAGCGCGGGAGGGTGAGAGAATTCACCAGAGCCAGAGCAGAGAGTAGAACAGGCAAAGTGACAAAGTACACTGCTGAGGGGAGCAGTGGGTGGCAGGAGAGGTCTGCGTACCATGTGGGACCCTCGTCTGGCAACCGGGGATCGAACCAGCACTGCAGAGACTGCGGGCAGCCTCGCAACCCGGCGCTCAACTGCTGTGCCACTGGGGAGGCCCTCTCTGAATGTTTTTTTAAAAAAGATTTATTTATTTATGCATGCAAGAACTGGGGTACGGCCAGAGGTGTGTGGGGGGGTGAGAGGATTCACCAGAGACGGAGTGGGGAACAGAACAGGCAGATTGACTGAAATACACTGCTGAGGGAAGCAGTGGGTGAGATAGGAGAGGTCTGCTATGCCGTGTGGGTCAGCTCCCTGGCCGGGGATCAAACTCCTGCTGCTCCACTGCCTCTAAATTTCGACATGAGCACTTACATGTCTGCGTCTCTCACAGACCAATCAGGGTGGAAGTTCTTGATCTCTGTTTTCAGGTGTGAACAACATGGCCCGTGCTGAAGGCTGCAGGGTCCCTCGCCCTCCTCCTCTGCCCGCTAATGCGCATGCCTGTCCTCAGCACCCAACTACTAGGCAGTGGTCTTCTCCCCTGCCCCCCTTGTTAAATCTGGCTTGATCTTCAGGACCCCATCAGATGGGCCTTACTGAGTGTAGGGAAGTTTGGTATTTAAAAATCTCAGAAGGCAAATTAGCCAGGGGATTGTTTCTTTCTTTACAAAATGATTATTTTTCTTTGCAAATCCAATTAGTATGGTTTTTGTTAGCTGGTGAATTCTTCTGGTATCTGTGCTGGTTTTGCTTGCAGTGATGTTCCCCATCTACTACTCGGTGACTTGGAAGCTGCCAGCATAATGCATTTCGAATGGGTTTAGTTTCAAAATATTAATCTATCCATGGTTTTTGATGAAAACGCAGTGTATAGAGCAAAATAAATTTGTCATGTGCAAGTGACTAGAAAGTCGCCTGTACTAATTTTAAAAATCCCTACATTAAATTGGCCTGCTTTGTTTGTAAACAACTTGAGCAGCTACGTGGGTGACAGAGAGCCTTATGCTGTCTAACATTTGTTTTTTGTTTTTTAAAGATTTCTATTATTTATGCATACAAGAACTGGGGCACAGGCCAGAGGTGCAGGGGGTGAGAGGATCCACCAGCGACAGTGGGGAGCAGAACGGGCGGATCCACTGAAATACACTGCTGAGGGGAACAGTGGGCGAGTCAGGAGAGGTCTGCTGTGCCACATGGGTCATCTCCCTGGCCGGGGATCAAACTTGTGCTACAGTGGCCCCGGATAGCTTCATAGTGTTGAGACTTAAGCCCTTGCGCCACCAAAGAGACCCATGCTGTCTAACATTTGTATCTGAATCTGCTTCCTGGGATTCTAAAGTAGGTCACTGCTTGGAGAAGGGACGAATTCTTGAGCTTCTGGAGATCTGTTAGACCTCCCAGGAGACCCAGCTTGAAAACATATTCTGCAGAGAGAAAGTACACTCATGTCTTCGTGCCCAGGCAGTGCTCTGCTGGCTGCGCCTGGCCAGATACAGGAAGTGAACGTGGACAGACATGGTGGAGAACCTGTCCCGGTTAACGTGCCCTCTGGGGTGCAGAAGCTGCTGCTTCCCAACTCCCCAGTTTGGGCTTATTTGACGATGCTGTCCTTTCCAGGCACGGAGTTCGTGGTCGTGGAAGATGTGTCCTGCTTCGACACCAACGCCATCATTCTCAAAGGCACCACTGTGCTCACCTATAAGCCCCGATTTGTTGATCGCCCCTTTTCAGGAAGTTTGTTTGGCATTGAGGTAAGAGATCTAAGTGTCCACTGAAATGCTCAAGAAGGGAAGTACCTAGAAGGGAATTTCTGCTCTTAAACTTCCTTTGGGGGAAATAAATAACGAGTGGAACTGGAAGACCCTTGCTCCCCTCTTTTTGTTTTCTCCTCAGAGCTTGCAGCTTGTTCTAATGTGAGTTCAGTCAGCCCCGTTAGGCAGTAAACATGTGGGAGAACAATACTGCTACCCCTTACCCCACCCCCTTCCTCATGAAGTTCAAGGCGGCTTTCTCTCCGGTGCTGTCAGGCTGCTGCTGTGTTCCCCGTTGCTGTGCAGCGCCTGCGCTCTGTGGGACCTGGTTTGTGAAGGTGCTGAGGGTTTCATGCTTTATCCGTTCAGGAGTGTCTCAGCTGTCAGGGCGGCTCCAGGGAGGCCTGTGTCACCGAAGGAGCAAATCTTCCCAGTGCGTGTTGGGCTCTGCTTTGCTCTTGGAGGAGATGGTTTGCACTGGAGCAGCCTCTCTAGCCTGAAAATGACATTAGACAATATTTAGCAAAACCTGCTCTGCCTCTTTTAAAGCAGGGGCTGGGGAGAGAGAAGGAAATAAGGCAGATTATGATCTCTTTAAAATGATGGAGATTATTTACTGATCTCAGCTAACATTCCTCCTGCTAGAATGTTTGGTTGGGGTTGCTCATCATTTCCTTCCCCTCACGACTGACCTTTCCATGCCCTCTTCTTTCCATTGGGATTGTTCCGAGGTTGAATGAATCAAACTCATTTTCACCCTTAACAGCATATGGTCCTTATTTTTTTTTCCTGGTCAGATATAACTGAATAAAAAAGAAATTTCACTGCATGACTACTTGTTTCTCTTACGTAAAGAAACCTCCATTTGAGAGAATGGATGCTGGCAAGTTGATCATAAAATTGTAATTCATCTGCTTTCTAAATCACCACAGTGCCAGCTTTGAATGGAAATCTTGGTGATGGATGAATGAACTGTCAGGTACAATTGGGTTTTGTGTAGCAGGAATCCCTGAAGAAAAAAAGAAATGAAACTTTCCTGCTCCAGAGTCCTAGAAAGAACTAGATGGCAAAGCATTTGAGACTCTTGGGAGTTCCTCTCTGTCTGTCTCTAGGCAGCACAACGGAGTCTGAGTTTTCAGACCTTTTTGATGGGTGGAGAATTTATAATGAAAGCAGAATGAGTTCATTTGGAATATAGCAGAGGCCCTTGGTTTGCGTGTTTTTCAATCGTGCTAGAAAAATTGGGGAAGGGCAAGGCAGATGAAAATGAATCACTTTCTTCTTTCTCGTGTGTTCTTCTCGAGCTCTCGAAATAATTTGTTCCTGGAATGGGAGTCCTGCTTCCCTCCTCTCTCCCCACAAATGTATTTATTTTTAAACTTTTATTATTGAACTTTCTAAACACACATAACATAAACAGAGTGGTATAATGTGCCCATCTGTGCCTGCCACCCAGCTTCAATAATGTCTTTATTCTCAATTTTGAAAGTGACAACTGTAGCACATAAAATAGGGGCTGGAGGTGGCAGTCACCCTCACAATACATAATCTCTTTTGACGTTTTGATGTGTTTCTCTCCTTAAAGTCATGACATAATATTATTTTGATTGGGCCATTTTTTTTCCACATCATTTATGCTGTAACTGTCTTCCGACGTCACTTGTGATCTTCGAAAACATCACTTTTAAGTGTTTGTATAATAGCCTACTGAGTAGAGGTAATGTAACCTTTGTTGCTCTTAAATTTGTTACTATTAAATATTGGGTCAGTGAATTTTTCTATAGTTGGCATTATTTCCTAGAAAGAGAGAAGGTTATTGGATCAAGGGGTGTGAAGTTTTTTTTAGCATTTTGATGTGGCATTCAGCTGCCTTTGCACAGGACTACTCTGCGTGTGCTCGTCAGCAGTGGGTAGGGGAGCTGTGAGGTACACAGGACTGCTTCCGAGATAGTCTTTCCTGCCGATGGCTAGGCTCTTCCTTTACCAGATGTTAATTCTTGCCTTCTTGTGTTTCATTCTCTAGGTGTTTTCATGTCGACTGGGGAGTGAGCAGGACACAGCCCTGTCAATTGTTGATCCGGTACAAATTCAGGTGGAGCTGGTGGGGAATTCTTCTTACCAGAATAGCTCAGGATTGATGGATGCATTCAACAGTGAAGACTTCCCGCCTATATTAGAGGTAATGAAGGCAAGCCGTGCGACACCTGCAGACACTGTCCTCTTCTTCACTCTGAGCCCAACAGCATTTTAGTTAATGCAGCAAAAACTAAATTAAAAATGACGCTGTCTCTGTGCTAGCAGATCTTGCAGACTTGTGGAGAATGAAGGGCCTTTCAATTGTCTCCCATAATCTTGAAGTTCTGTAAAAGTTTACACACAGCAGAACTAAGTGGAGGCAGCAATATTGATAGTGAGTAGGGCTCAGGGTGTCTCAGTGGAAGGGTAGGTTGTAAGTAGAGCGGAAGAGGGAGAGCTTTCCACTTCAGAAAACAGAACACAGAGCAGGGCCTCCCTGATGGTGCAAGGGGTTAAGACGCAGCCTGTGGGGCTATCCACAGCCTCTGTAGCATGGGTTCCATCCCTGGCCGGCCAGGGGGCAGCCTGCGTGGTGCAGCAGACCTCTCCTGGCTCACCCGCTGCTCCCCTCAGAAGTGTACTTCCGTCACTCTGCCTGATCTGTTCCCTGCTCCGTCTCTGGTGAGTTCTCTCACCCCTCATACCTCTGGCCTGTACCCCGGTGTGCATAGATAAATGAATCATTAAAACACACACACACACACACGTACACAGAGTAGAAGTAGCCCAGCAAAGGTGAGACAGAGGTCTGTGGAAGTTTGTTCGGAAATGAGAATGTGAGGAGAAGCATGAGGCAGGGAAGCCAGGAAGGAAGGCTAAGAATTCGGGGTTTTATTTCTTTGGTAGAGAGGGAAATGATTGATTAATCCATCTGGACCGTAGGAGATTGAAAGAGAGAGAAAAACTGCTTTGATTTTTGCTCTGGAAAAACAATAATAAATTGGGAAAACAAAGCACCACCCCAGATATTCAGTCATCCCAGAGTTGCCATTTTGATGTGGCCTGGAGATGGTGTCTGTACTGCTTTCTTACCATGGTAGATACATTGCCAATCTCTGAGGAAGACCAGATTTTCCGAAATATTACTATGGAATATGACACACTATTTTGTCGGTCAGTTTGTTTCAGAGATTTAAACAATTAAATAGTTCAAAGTGGAATGGATTAGCATGACGTGGCTAGCAGGCAACCCTGCGTCCCACAGAGGCATTCTCTGACCGCCCGCTTTAATGCTTTCATGAGTAATTTAGCATGGTGCCTGTGAGACTTCCAGAACTTGAATTAAGAATTTTACCTGAAAGAGGTGCAGACACCAAAGCAGATGCATATTAAAACTGCCACTTTTAAATTTTGTTAGATTCAGTTGCAAGCCCTGGATATCAGGCTCTCCTACAATGATGTCCAGCTGTTTCTTGCCATCGCAAAGTCCATCCCGGAGCAAGCGAACGCTGCGGCCCCTGAACCCGTGGCCTCGGAGGCCACCTCTGTTAGCGGTCACCTTCGTGGCGCCTCTCGCGTTGGGGAGGAAATCAGAGAAGGGACGAGACACACCTTGGATCCTGTCCTGGGTACATATCTGACTTGACAACACACTCAGTCTTCCTGACAACTCTCTTTTCCTCTTTTAAAGAAAGATTTTCTTTTGCACAATTAAATTGTTCAGAGTGTAATTGTATGTTACTAAGTATAATTGTAAGTCATAAATATGACCTAATTTTTTTAATTTAAAAACAAACAAAATACCGCAAGCTAACTACTATGTCTTCTAGCCTAAGCTGTTTGTCCTTTTTTCACATTTTCTACCCGAGTTGCATGGATAATGCTAAGGTTTCATTTTAAACTTGGAGGTTTCCTCCTGAAGTATGTGACTAATACTAAGTTTCAGTTTTAAACTTTTAAAAACAGTCAATATAGGGAAAAGGCTTAGAGTTTTCAGCTAGGAATTTTAGTCACTAGTTTCTGAATTTTTCTTTTTTCTTAAATTTATCTGTGGATTAATTTACATAAGTTATTTATTTAAAAAAAAAATACCATTTTATCCCCCTAGAGTTACAACTGGCAAGACTGCAGGAGCTGGGGTTCAGCATAGAAGATTGTCGCAAGGCTCTTTTAGTATGCCAAGGTAATTTGAATAAGGATTTCTGTTATCTGTTGTTACCTTGATAATATGCTCCCCTCCCTCCCTCCCCTATTCCCACAAGGTGACTGAGAGCTGGCGTGTGCTCAGAAGACTCAGTCTTCTGTGGGCCCACCCCCATCCTGGGCCAGTGGTGATTCTGGGGTGCAATGTGCAGAAAGGACGCGAGTGTGGGGTCTGGAGCAACTGCTTGGCTTTACCTGCTCCCTGGAGCAGGTAGCAACTTGGTCCGATGACTTCACCACTTTGTGCCAGTGCTTCTTTATCTGTAAGTGAGGATAGGAAGGCTTCCCTCATGTGCGTCAGTCATCGTCTGCGAAGCCCTGTTGGAAAGTGCCGGCTGGCAGCACAAGCTCTATAGCTGTTAGCGCTGTTGCTCTGTGTGGAGGACGGACGTGGGGAGCGAGGGGGCCATATGTCGAGTTCTGGTGTTTTCTTGGTGAATCCTCACAGCCCTTAGAAGTAGATATTATTATCCTCACTTCCTACAGGTTAAGTAAACTTGTCTGACTAAGGTCACCTAGTGGGGAGGGGATAGTGGGTGTAAAGCCAGTCGGCCTGAGTCCTTTTCTGCCTCTCTACATCTGTGTTCCCTTTCTCTTAAAAAAGGGACACAGCAGAAGCTCTATTTTTTTTCTGCCTTACCATTTGTGTGCGCGTGCTGTATGTAGCCACACACTGTATCCGCGCCCACGTATGTGCATGCCATGTTCTGTATGGATTGTGTGGTGTAACTATTGCGTTATAATTACAATTATACAATTACTTAAATCAGCAGTATCTTCCTCTGTCATTAAATTTTTTTTATAAACATTGATTTTTACATTGGCCTGCAGAGTATAATTTATTTGCCCATTCTTTAGTTGTTTTTCACTCAGCGTTATATGCAATTCTTTTTTTTTTTTTTTAAGATTTATTTATTTATTTATTTATACAAGCACCAGGGACAGTCAGAAGTGCGGGAGGGTGAGAGAATTCACCAGAGCGGGGAGCAGAACAGGCAGAATGACGAAATACGCTGCTGAGGGGAGCAGCGGGTGCGGCAGGGGAGGTCTGCACGCCATGTGGGACCCTTGCCGGCGGCTGGGGATCAAACCAGCTCTGCAGAGGCTGCGGACAGCTTCGCAGCCCAGCGCTCAACCGCTGCTCCTCCAGGGAGGCCCATATGCAATTCTTTAAATATATTTTGGTATGAGTTTTTGTCTGCATCTTTTAAGTATTTCCTTGGTAGAGTGACCTAGCTTTATAATACCAGATCATGGGGCACAGGTATATTTTTCAGACTTTTTACTTGAATTGATAAATCCTTTTCTAGAAAGATTATACCAGGTTATACTCTGACTAGGTGTGGAAATGCTGGTTGTGTCTATTATTCTGTCTGAAAACCATGCAGGCAGACCTAGTTGTCATTGCTTTTTTATTTCATTAGCTTTATGCCCCTTATGTTTAACATTTCCTATTCTTTGTACTCTCTCTTTAACAAGTCAAACACACCAAAAAAGTTCTAAGAGTCTTTTGGATTTTAACTGATTTTTATTTCTTTAGTAATAACTAGGGCGTAATTCCACCTATGATAAAGCTGGGGCTCGCAAGGCCAGTCCATAGAGTCCTTGTCACCCACTGGGCTCTGCCCCATGCTCATTTGTTTTCTACAGCCCTGGCAGTGGTGCTGCAGGGCACAGAGCAATCAAGTAACTTACCCAATATCCCACATCTATTGAGTGCCAAGATATGAAGCCAGACTGTCTTATTCCCGAGCCCATGCCCTTAACCGCTGACCGCTGTTCCAAGCACTGACCTTTGGTAATTTACAGATAGGATTGCTTTGCTTTGCTTTGCTTTCCTCTGCTTTTCTTCAGCTTTGGCAATAATCGTGTGTACAGGGGCCTATTCTCTAACAGTTGCATTTTACCCACGGGCAGTGCTCATTGCTCTCCATTCTCAAGGAATTTGTGACTGATCAAGGAGACGAAGGAAGACGTTTGGGAATAATTATAGAATGGCACATTAGGACATACAAAACTACACAGGGAAGATTAAGTACTTCAGTGCCAAGTGGCACCTACACTTTGGGTCCTCTCCTTTCCTCTTCACCACTCTCCTTCTGCAAATGTCATGGGAGAGGAGGGGTGGCTTCCTGCAGGCATTTGAGCCAGATCATGAAAGGTGTGGTAGCCCTGAGTGGGAGGCACACAACAAAGACCGCCTTGTTCTGCGTGCTTAAAGCAGAATTCCCATTATTACGCTAGGGTGTTTTTTTTTTCTCTTTTTTAAGTCTAAGAATACATCAAGGTTCTTCTGGGTTGTCCAGTAGGTCCCTATAAACTTTATTTCTCCATTTCCTCTCAGTTGCTTTAGTAGCTGTGGGAACAGGTTGAACTGATCACCTTTTAATTTCTTTGAAGGCCAATTGAAAAAGGCAGCGAGTTGGTTGTTTAAGAATGCCGAACCTCTGAAGTCTCTTTCCCTGGCCTCTCACAGCCGAGAGGGCCAGGGGACCATGCCAGCGCAGTTCATCTCTGGGGTGGAGATCAAAGCTGAGAGTGTGTGCATCTGTTTTATCGACGACTGCATGGATTGTGATGTCCCTCTCGCTGAGCTCACCTTTTCCCGTGAGTGTTTTCTGATTTTCAGGTTCATCTTGAATATTTTCAGTGATTGCTGAATCATTTGGAGCTTGTCCTTTTTTTTTTTTTTTTTGGTTATTCATGCTCTCTGCTTAGTAGTTTGGGCAAATTTGGATAATGGTTTTACATATGTTTTTCATTATTTGTATTTTAAAGAGATGTGTATTTATTTGCCATATGTGGCCTTCAGCCTATAACTTGGGAATAATAGAAGCTGTCATTGACAAAATTTGTTGCATTAACAGATCTGACTAAATAATTCCTGATCTCTTCATTTTGCTTACCTTTTTATGTGTCTAAAAATTGTATTCTGTTATTAAAGGCATTTAAAAGATAAGTTCAGAAAATAATGTTTCTAACTTATATATCTCTTGAAAATACAAAACCCAGAATCTTATTTGAAAGTTCACCTCAGAGTCCTCAGAGCCCATGTAAGAGGTAAAACAGGGTTGATTTGAGAGCTGTCTTCAGAAGGGCGGGCCTAGGGTGGAAGTACTTTATCCTGAACCGAATCATTGCCAGCAGTGTCAGAGGAGACTTCTGAGGAGATTAAATAAAATCTCACTGCCGTGTTTGCTTTTAATTTTCCATTATTTTGATCTTGCCAGCCTCTTCTGCCTTCAAGTAAATTTGGTTCTGGGGATTTAATTTGACCTTTTGCACATGGCAGTTTTCATTTTCCCTGTACTTTTGGGCACCACAGGGCCTCTTGATTAAAAAAAAAAAAGTAACAGCTAGAATTCCTGTAGTTTCCTTGAGTATCCTTTGTGCAGAAAATAGATTATTTTTGCATGATCGTCTTGAAATTTTAAGCTAATATTTATCAGCTAATATTTTTAGCTAATATTTATCAGCATGGCCACTCTTACCACTGTCCTTACAGGTTTTCATGTTGAAATATGTGTTTTATGTTCTCACAGGCTTCAGCTAGACATGGGAGCTGGCATGGGGGGATGGAACAGGCAAAGGAGGCATTTGCCTCTGGCACGACACTTAAAGTGGTGTTCCAAAACTCAATAATTTTGAGAAATAACATTTTCATGCACTGTTTTTAAAAAATCAGAATTCATGCAAAACAATCCACTGGAAGAACAGACCAGCCTTGTGTGTGCTTTCCTGTGAGGTGATCGGCACTAGCTGGACCCGGCAGCTCTGTCATTTGTCTGCCAAAGAAAGTCCTGGTGGTTCTCGCCCACCACAGCAGTAAGGTTGGCTTCCTTTGCAGGTCTGAATTTTCTTCAGCGTGTGAGGACTAGTCCCGAAGGCTATGCCCACTTCACCCTTTCTGGAGACTATTATAACCGTGCTCTGTCAGGTCAGTATAGATATATATTATTCTGGGATTTCAAAATACACTGGAATATCTGCCTGGGTTATGTCTGCTTAAGTTTTACATGAGGAGAAAGCGGGTGAGGGGCGGACAGGGAACCATTAAAAGCAAGTAACTACATAAGCACAACAGATACAGATTTTCGATTTGCCTAAAAATATATCTGATATGTTGCAACTGAATAATTCAAAAAGAAGTTTTCACAGTTGGTTGCTTTTGATCCTGGAGTTTGGCTTATTCCAGAACATGAAATTGCTCACTAGTGAAGGGCGGTTTGTCTGGTCCTGATAGTAGCTAACTTTCCAGGGAGATTTGCACCCACAGCATTTTAAACTTCAAGCCTCCTCACTCCCCCCTGGACTTGTTTGTATTGTTAGAAGAGTGCTGAGTCAGTGATAATGTAGCCTCCACCGGGTCTACTTAATAAAGCAAAAACAGTGGAGCAGAGCAAGCTATTCTTCTGGAGACATAAAACCTGGTAAACTGCAAGGCTTTTTCAAGCATATTTCCTTCTAGTGGAAAGATAAAGAAGGTGAGTGCCTGCGTAGGTTGACAGCCAGGGGCCATCATGACCCAGGGCCGAGCAGTCTGCACTATGAAGTTCTTTTCTATGGAGGCCTTTCAGGAGGTGTGGACAAAGTAAACGAAGTAGGCCTTGCCATCTAAGGCTTAGGTCTGAGAGCGATTGCTCTCTTTGATCTCAATGGAAAATTAAGCCTCAATTTGTTTTGCTGCTGCTGATTGTTCTAGAGTTCACGTCACATTTCATTTTATATGTTAGTTAACATTTTCCATCTCTGTTCTGGATCCATTTAAAGGGAGTAACATTCTTATTTCCTAATTGTTCAAAATTGTTTAGCTTTAGAACAGTGAGTCTTGTTAGTTGAGAGAAATTCATATGGCGTATGGTAGCTAGTTTTCTGAGATTCATTTATTTTCTCAGAGCACATTTTGCTTACTTTTAAAGTTGTGTGACTACGTTCAGGTTTCTAAGTGCTAACTGTTGTCAGAAGACTGACCCACCTCCTTTATGCTGCCTGTTGGATTGGATGTGTACTGGTGAATCAGCTCATCATATGGATGAGTATGACTGAGGAGTATGTTTAGGAAACAAAAATTAACTGGCCTTGAAAAGTTGAGTCTTTGAGGCAGCAATCAGATACCATTTTTTCTCACCTAATGGACAGCAAAAATTGTGATTCTTCTAAGTATGGGTGAAGATATCAGCCATAGAAGTCTTACTTCCTGCTGTGAAGATTATCAGTCGGCACAAACACTTTGAAAAACAATTTTACGTGACCTACTAAAGTTCAGTTCTCTGCCACCCAGCAATATACGTCTAGGTCTGCACTTTGGAGTGTCTCATGCCTAATGTGTAGCAGGAAACAAGCTCAAGCCTGCTTGTAGCAGTATTTTCCATAATAGTAATAAAACTGAAATCAAGTGAAAGCCTCTCAACAGTAGGACGGATGAATAAATTATATATTCATTAGTGGGTTACAGTTCAGAGGTGAAATCAGTGAACCACACGACATGACTTTGCTCTGAGTGAATACAGAAACTCGCAAAAGAACACAAACTATTGGATCTTGTTTTTGCGGAGATCCCCAACAAGGACAAATGAATTGATATGCTCTTAAGATGTGTATACATGTGTGCTAAAGCTATAAAGAAGAGCAGGAACGTGATTAAAAATTGAAGCTAATGGTGGGAGAGGGCTATTGTAAAGGGGAGAGTGGGTGGGGAAGTGGCACTTCAGAGATGCTTGTAATTTTCTTTTTCTTTAGCTGAAGGGTGAGTATGTGATGGTTTGCAGTAGTTTATTCTTTAAACCATACAGATGTGTAGGATAAAATTTTGAAAAAATGAAGTTAACAAATTTCCAAGTTTTTCTCTTTATTCAACCAGTAGGCTCTTGATGTAAGTGTGAGAGAATAGAATTTAATGGTTATTACTACTTTTTTAAACTCGGGACATCCTTAGGGCAACCTGTAAGTAGGGTGCCTTCATTGTGAAATCAAACCAGAAATAGAAAGCTGTTCAGCTAGGGTTTCTCCTGTGCTTGTGAACAGTGTTCCCATATAAACTTGGTATCTGCTGAACAGATGTCTTATTTCCTGTTGTAGGCTGGGAACCATTTATCGAGCCATGGCCGTGCTCTGTGTCTTGGCAGCAGCAGTCAGCTAGCCGTCTCCATCCTCCTCGACTGAAGCTGGAAGCCAAGGCCAAATTCCGTTTGGATATCAATATCACTTCTGTGCTAATTGGTGAGTAGAGAGTTGTCTCTCTTTTCTGTTGAAGTCACGTTGCATGATAAGATTATGTAGATTTTAGGTGTGCATCACTGAAAATTCCCATGTGTATATGCTACGTTACACTCACCTCTAAAAGCCCAGAGAGTTGTCTTTTGAAGATTGGTTCCTTTCAGGGCAGAAGTCCTTTGACTGGGAGACCATTAACTCTGGTGTAGCAGGTGCTCGGACCCGTCACTTACTCACAGGGCTGTTCTCCCAGTAAACCCCATCCTCACCTCCAGATTCTTCTCGACCCTTTGCTCCAGAGTAGGGAGTGCCATACGAGTGCCCAGCGGTCAAAGAAGAGCTTAGTCTATCTCGGAAATAGGTACCACCCATGAGCTTTCTCCCCACAGTGCTTGGTCACTGGGACTCTTTAAATGTCCTGGAAGTGAAGTTAGATTTACTTCTCTCAAGCTGTTCACAAAATAATCCTTAAAAGGTTGAAATTTGACCTTGTCTTTGTAGCAGGATGATTTGTCTTGCTTGATTTCCCGTCAGATATCACATTGGCCTCCCTGGGCACATCCATGGGCAGACGGGATGCCATGCCGGTGGTGTGTGTTCTGAAAGTTGACAACACTGAAGTGGCTGCCTGGCTTTCACGTTGCACATTGCAGCCACGTGTGCTGGTCCTTATTCATGTAAAAGAAGAGCAGCAGCTCAGTCGGGTCGTGCTAACTTCACTGTGAAAACTCACACTCACTGAACTGGTCACCCACACTCTCTGATTTTGGGCAGGCCCAGTTACCTCTGAGAGCCCCCACTGTTGCACACTGTGCCTTCCTCAGTGTGCGTGTTGGATCGAGACTCGTAGACTCCCCTTGCCTTGCTCCATGTCAGAGCAAGATGAACAGTGAGAGCCTAAGCTACTTACTCCAGATTTAAAAGCCACTGCTTTGTGGTATCAGATTTTATTTATTCATTTGCCTGGAGAGCGGTGTCACCTGTGTGAGATAGCTCTGTCTCATGAGCCTCCCAAAGGATGCCATCTGCACTTCTGTGTCATTTCTTCTATAACTTGTCCACCTGGCTGTCAAGGTGACGTTTGGAGTAGTGCTTTGAAAAGCTACAATAAACAAGAGCCTACCTCAGACAGCAGAGTTGTGCCAGTTTTTCTGATGAACAAAAGTGGGTTTTAAAAAGTTATTGATGAACTTACCTCATTGAAGCATAATTGGGAGGCAGCATCATTTTAGTTTCAGGTGCACACACGGTATTTGGCCTTTGCACACATCGGACAGTGACCATGACAATACTGATTATATTCCCCAAACTGTACATTACATCTCCTTGACTTAATTTATAACTGAAAGATTGTGCCTCTTACTCTCCTTCCCCCATTTTACCTACCCCATTTTTAAATCTTTGATTCCTTATTCCTGTTACTGTGCTGACACCCAGAAGCATTGCTGAATAAGTGCATCTCATTGTACATCGGATTGTGGTGAAAATCAGAAACCAATAATCACTTAAAAGTGTCCTATCTTTATTAGTATTAAAGGTCTTTATCCAGGATTGGGTCATCATGGTGATTTTCACCTGTTGTTTCCATTATACTTCTTTCAAAAGAATAAACCCACTCCAGCTGACTGCAGCCTCCTGAATTTGGTTGTTTTTCACAGCCTCTTAACTGGTCTTTCTGACTGCAGGGCCTTGGTGTGGCACACCATGCTCTCCACAGGCTAAGTCACCTCTATTCTAGACTTCCCTGGTGTCCTACCCCAGTAAGTAGTGGCATAGTCACAGCCATGTAGTTGGTGTGCCCCCGTGCACTTTCATGTCTTAAAAGGCTTTGCATGTGCTTTCCTTTCTCCTTGGAATGCCCTTCTACCCCTAATCTAACTCTCCTCAACCTTCAAGACACAGAGCAAAGGTCTCCCCATCCAGAGATTCCTGTGGATTTGGTGCACACTGCCCCACTTATGGCCAAGCAGAATAAATCTTCCCCTGTTCTGTGCTCCAGTAGAATTTTAATTATGTCTTGTTTTAGTTTCTGTCCTATTGTGGCATAGTTTTGTGGTGATGGTTGTTTTGTTAACATGAATCTCTTCCAGTCGAGTACGAGGTTCTCCAAGGGATAAACTCTCTGAATCGAGCCCAATGCCTAGTATGAAGTGAGGTATTCAATAAAGCTTGTTTTGCTGAATTGAAATTAGTTGACTTGAACGCTCAGTCGCTTCTCCTGTTCTTAATATCTTTGGGGAATTCTTTTTAGACCAGTATGTCAGTACCAAGGAGTCGTGGATGGCAGATTACTGTAAACAGGACACGGAAATCGACTCAACCATATCAGAAGACTGGATGGGCTCTTCAGTGGATCCTCCGTGCTTTGGACAAAGTAAGATTTTCTCTACAAATATCTGATTTAATCATTCCGGACCTGCCGGGCCATGTTTCAGTGAGAATCGAAATATAACCATCATTTCCTTTGGAAAAAACCTTACAGGAGATTCGGTGTGTCTTCTATGGTTTTCTCTCACTCTTTCCAGTGACATTTTTCTGGCACAAACTGTTGAACTTTAAATATGTGCTCTAATTCCATCTTTGTGAGGGAGAAAGGGCCTGCAGTGTGCGACCCCTAAGTTCCGGGGACATTGCCTGTGGCCTGGGCACCTGCAAATGCGCCAGGGTCAGTCCCTGGTCAGCTTGTGTTTCACTCCACAAAACATTGGTTTTCCAGTTGATTGGATTTTTGATGTTTTAAAAAAACATCTTTTAAGCCTTCTAATTCTAGAGAAAAATTCTACCAATAGATGATTTGGGTATATTCTAAAAGAGAGGGAGGGTAGTATTCCATGTGGAAAAATGATTAAAAGGAGGCCTTGTGTTGTTTATAAAGTATAAAAGAATTGAATACCCAGCCCTTTGAAGAAAGGGGAGTCAGTTTGTTTTCTGTTAATGATGTTTCTTCCTCTATTTAATGCTTCTCCATGGAGCTCTGATTTCCGCAGAGCTGGGAGATTGTGATGGCCAACTGCGTGGCCCTCACTTGTTCCACAGGCCATTGTCATCCAAATTCAACTCAGTCCCAACTCTTCGAGTGCGGTTTCTTTGGGGAGTCTTGGCTGGACTTCACATAGCTCATGAATACTTACATATTCCATCTGGTCTGCAAACGTGTCATGGGAAGATGGATCTTCTTAGTGTATGAAGTATTTGAACTGGCTCGTTTCTCCTCAGGGTGTATAAGTGGACTTTCAGCCTGTACTTCTAGACGGAGAGACAAGGAAATGGCAGCTATGTTTGCTCGTTGTATTCCCAGGCTGTTGTCTCTGAGGCTCGAGGTCACTGCTCAGGAGCCAAGGCTCTTCGGATATCATCAACCTCAGTGCTGGCTCTGCCTCTAACCTTCCCAGTTTGTGTGTCAAGAGGATGTAACATAGCTTACCCAGAAGACTCTAAAAAATCTTTGTAATATGTAAAAGTCCTTGAGTGTGTTTCTAAAAATATTGTTCGTACAGGGGGATCTTAAATCCAGAGTCTGTGCAAATACTGGAAGGCCTAACCTTCAGGATCCAGCTGCAGGGTTTTCTTTTGTTCCCTGTCTCCCCTTTAAATAATTTTCTCCTCTTTCTTTATAGTTAATAAACTGCCTTATCTATGTGCAATGCCAGTGCTAAACTACAGCTGGATTTTTATTTTTATGGTTTCTTAGGTTTATGAAGATGTAATGTACCTTTTAATTAGACTTAAGTGAAATATAACTGGATTTCCAAACCTCTTTTTTTATTGGAAATTCCTGGGTGGTAGTAGAGCAAATGGGATTGCATTCTCTTAATAGGCCTAGTAAAATGATTGTTGGGCATTTGTTTTGAAAGTCAGTAGGTTTGAACCTTGTTGAACTAACCACAGAGTTTCAGGTCTTATACAACAACAGTCACTCACATTCCCAACTCACATTCACAAGTTGTGTTTTATTCAGGCGAGCTTCAACGTGAACGCTTGACATAGAATTTCTTAAGATACAAAATTCGAAGGGAGCTGCTGATTTCTTACTGTTTCTTTAGCAGGGGAAAGAAAATAATGGCCTCATTTTGACATAATTGTTGGCTTTGTTCAGTAAGGGCTGAGATTCTGCAGGTAAACCTGGATGGCATGGCACCTTATTGAATTAATTTTGTATGCCAAGGACATTTTATGGAATTATCAAATATAAATATTCTAAAAGCTTCCATGTTTAACTTATAATAATAAATAGTACATGAGATAACTCCTTAGTGGAGATTGTTTAAACTTAGAGGGCAGACTGACTCTTTCACTTGACCTCTGAGGCCTGGGGCTGCTGCCTTTCTGCCGCTGCTGCCTTTTCTGGTTGGAATGGAGTGGCTTTCCCTAAAGGCTGTGCTGGCTGGTCTTGGTGACTTTTCCCTGCCATTTAAGAACCTACTTACTTTAAATTAAAAATTCTGAAAAGGCTTGTCTTTCTATTCAAGAGAATGTCGAATAAATTTTCTTTCCCCAATTGAGAAAAAGAGGAGCATGCACCGATGACAGCGCCTCCACCTTTAAAGCGAGCTCACCTTGGGCCTTAAGTGCCTTCTGTGGCGCTAAGTAATCACAGACGGGAATGATCCTGTACTTGCATGATGCTTGCTGCTGTGGTGTACTCTACTTGTGCTTGTTTTAGAGGTGTCTCTTACTCACTCTGTTGATTCTTTCCTTCTAACTTTGTCTCTCCTGTCTACCAGGCCTCCCCCTTGCCTACCTTAGAACTAGGAGTACAGCCAGTCTGACTAACCTAGAGCACCAGATCTATGCTAGAGGTACAGTATAGCCAAGCGAGGGCTTGCTTTGTTTTCCTGTTTGAAGAACTGCCTTGTATGTCAATTTTCTATGAATGGGGGCTTTATGGGGGAGGGGACCTCACCCAGTGCTCAGCCCTTTGCCTAAAGTAGCAGGAATGAGCACTTTCAACTCATGAGCAGATGCTTATGTAGGAGGAAGTGATGTGTCAATTCTTATGTAGTTCCTTCCATCTGCCTTTACTCTCCATGGATAGGGAATCAATTCCGCAGGACATGACGCAGAAATCGCCAGGGCTGGAGGTTGTTGGTCATACTGAAAAGCAAGGAAATGGAAGAAAAGCACCCTCCATCAAGCAGTGCCACCTTTGTTGATAGGATACACAGCGACCCTTTATTCCTGTGGTAATGCCAGGGGCTCTCTGGAGCAGATGCCGTGAGGGTTAGGAACCTAGCTACGAGAAAACTTGTCAGTAATTGTTTAGACACAGCTTTTAACTTCTTTTGGTATGAATTGAGGTTCTCAGGAGATAGAATAGAAACTATCACTTATTTCTCTGAACTTTCAAGCTTCCTTGAGAATTTGGCCAGTAAGTAAATATGATAGAAAACACCATAAACATCAAGGCATTGGATTCTCAAGATGTTCATTTCTTCATTTGCTTGAAAGAATGTGATTTAATCTGAATGACTTATGTTTTTGGTTGGCTCACACCAGATCCTGGGTCGTGATATGTTTTGTAAAACAGACCACAGGAACTTTCTCTAGCAGGAATTCAGAACAGGGACATTAATACATGGGGGCAGTACTGAGGACTGTTTTTGGGAAAGTTTTAGTCAGATATGTGAAGAAAACCCGTGATTACCTCTTGATTTATTCATGGATTTATACCTCTCAGGTTTTCTGTTACTTATAACAGGGAATGCCTTCTTTTCAGCTGATGAGGACAGAGAGCCTCTGAGAGACTAAGTCATTTGGCTTCCTTGACATGACCAGCCAGTAACAGACTTGGGGCTTTTATCTATTTCTAATGATTTGCAAACCAGGTCTTTTTTGATTTACAAACCAAAGTGCCTATATACATGAGAACTACGCTGTCACGGCCAAGTTCACGTGACCACTGTGAAGCTAGTGGTCGCTGGGAGTCAAGAGCCACTTGACACCAGACCTGGAGATGAAGAGCTTTAGGTTTCCTGGCCCAAGGAGAAATCAGGTCTGATCATGAGGAGATTTCCCGAGGCTCCCAGGGTGTCCCAGTTTCTGAGATGGCCCTGGGCGGCTTGTTCTCTGGTGCAGAGGCAGGTTAAGTCCACACTTGATTTGGAGCCCCCAGGGCAGGAGATGTCAGATTTGTTCCTGGGTGTTGGGTTTGGATTTGTGGGCACCCCTTGCATTTTTCCCCTTGGGGAGGCAGAGTGCTGACCACCGCTGGCCTGTTTAATCAACACAAGAGGCTTGGGCGCCTCAGCAGCATGCTTACCCAGGCAGTTTCATTCCAAAGCAATGTACTTGTGTTGCTCTGACTTCCCAGCTCTTTATTCCTTGTTACAATGTGATCAAAGGCAGTTGCCACCTGTTCTTTTTAAATCTAATTTGCAAATGGAAACTTCTAGCCCTGCTCACAGTGGGATATGAAGCACATCTGGCTCCTTTTCCTCCCAGGGCCTTTATCTCCTGTAGTAAAGTAGCTCTCTCTCTGTCCTGATGGAGAGAAGGGCACAGTAAGTTCTGCTTCCCCTGCAGATAGCTCTTATGCTTCTCACTCTCCCTCTGCTCTGGTCAGCAGCCTCACAGCTACTCCTCAGTTCTCAACTTGATGCATACTTTTTTTCAAGTCAGGCTTAGTAAGACTGTCAGGATGAAAATTGGGTGTATTCAAGTGGAAATAATTTTAGAAGCACCTGGGGGTGTCTTAAAGGCTGACCGTGAGACAGTGGGAATGGCCTGGGGACCTCTCGCTCAGGTGGCATCTCAGCTTCCCCTGAGCCTTTGTCCTTCCAGGGAGAACTGCCTTAACCTCACACTGCTTGCTCTTCAGTGTTTCTAGTGCTGACTTCTGAGAGCTCTACCGGGGTGTGTGGTGTGAGCACGCCGGCTACCAGCCCCCGCTATGGCATTGTCTTGTGGTCCCTCTCTCCTTTGTGTGGCCCGAAGAGGAGAGGCCGGCCCCTGGTGAAGGAGCCAGCCGGTCCTCTAAGCCCCCTGCCTCCCATCCAAGCCGCACAGGGTGCCAGACCCTGAGGCAGCTCGGCACCAGAACGGGTCTCAGGCCATTTCTGTTTCTGGCCACATGGTTTCTCACCTCTCTGACATCTTAGTGTTTACAGTCAGATTGGCCCTCTCTAGAACTCGAGTATTTATTGTCCTGCATTGGTTAGTGTTTCCTTCTACTTTGCCTGCTTTGAAGCACTTTTATGAAAAGATGCTCTATTTTATGCTCCTTTCTTAGTCTTACTATACCTGCCTTCGAGCGGAGGGTGGTGATAGCAAAGTAAAAAGAAATGAGCTAGCAATTTAATTGAAAAAGCTTTGGGATAGTGTACTTCTGATCTTGCAGGGAGGAAACAACTGTTAGCGCCAGAGGATGGGAAAGAATATTTTGATTGTTTCATTATCATATGTTTAACATGACAGGGGGACTTGTATATAAAGGGGGACTTTGTTAGTGCACAGGACAGAGTTTAAACAAGTGCAAGGTAGCTTGCTGGTTACCTATTTGGAATATATTTCTTGGGAGAAATGGGTGTTAATTTCTCTTGCTTTCTTGATTCCAACCAACTCGGGTCCCAATGCCTTTGCTCCCCTGAGATAAATCCCATAGGAATTGTGAGGAGACTGGGGGCTGGGATAGTCCCGCATCATAGCCAGTTGTTGGGGAGGGGTGACCCGGTCATCCCAACACCTGCTTTTCTCTTCCCTCCACCTTGGCCCCTTTGCACAAGGGATGATTTTGTCTCCAGGTATTGGGGGGTATAGGGGTATCTGCCACACAGAGGGGTGTGCTAATCTCCATCTTCTCTATGTCCATAGCAGAGGTGAAAACCCCCAAGCGCCGTCAGCCTTTTGTCCCCTTTGCTCTGAGGAACCACACGGGCTGCACGCTGTGGTTCGCCACCCTGACCACCACGCCCACCAGGTAAGAGACACTCCTGCCTGTGCTGCCCAGCCTGCAAAGCCCCAGTGTGCCAGCCCAGCAGGGCAGAGTGCACCTTCTTGGGAGATGGTATTACAATCAGTCTTGATTGAGGTTGCTAGTTCTGTGTAAATCTAAGGTCAGAGTGGAAGAGTCTGAGTCTGAGCTATGCAGAAAACCATCGTGTGCCTGGTATATGGCGCATTTAACGTGGAAGTCAAGCGAGTCAAAGGAGTGCGTGGGGCGCGTGAATGCAGTCACGTCTCTGCCCTCAGTCCCCATCCCCCTCCTCCTTTGAAAAGAAGCTGTGTATGGTTATTCAACGGAACATTTTGCATTTTCACCCAGACTACCTTTGTGAACACCTTCTATCTTCCCCTTACCCTCCCCCGCAATTTCCTTCTAAACCAGAACACACTTCAACCCAGATGGACTTGGGTGGAGTTTGGAGAACAAATGTGAGTTTACCTGAGCCAAGCAAGTGTGCTCACTGGCAACTTACTGCCTGTTTAGAGCTTGGCTCAGCTTTCCACGTACAGGCTGATCTTTCCAGTTGAGGTAATGAAGTGTGTGAAATGAGTAACAGAATCAATTGATTTGAAATCACATTTCTCCTGTTTCCACTAAGTATGATAATGTTCTTGAGGGGATTTTTTTTTTTTAAAGCAGTTGAGGTTGGTTTGATTCTAGAAAGTCACTTAAAATACTACTTTACAAGTCGTGACGTAGGAGCACCTTTATGCCAGACTCTCCGTGCGAGCTCAGGCCTGTATGTTATGTATCCTGTGGGGGGTGACAGCCTTCAGCGATTTCTAAAGTTCCGAATAAGCTACGGTTATCACTATCCTGCTTTGTAGCCGGCTCCTGCAGCCTTATCGCTGCGAATCAAGTTCAGGGGGTGTCTGTTCCCAACACCCAGCTCTATGTGGTGCCTCTCGTCTGGTTCCAGGGCTGCGCTGTCTCACAGTGGGAGTCCAGGGCTGCTTCCGGAAGCCGACAGCACGTTCCTTGATGATGCGCATAATGTCAGTGAGTGGCGGGAAGTCCTCACAGGCGAAGAGATTCCCTTTGAATTTGAAGCAAGAGGAAAGTTAAGACACAGGTGAAGTGTGGTGTATTTCCTTTTCTCAAAAAAGTCTGTGTGTGTGTGTGTGTGTGTGTGTGTGTGTATATGTATGATTGGCCCTAGTGTTTTGCCCATTTCACCTTCCTTTATTGATGATTTTAATGTTTGATTTTTAAACAATATTTTGAAAATCAGTGTTTTCTTTAAAAAAAAAAATAGGATGACTGTCTTGCTGTCTTGGGAATTAATTCCTTTCCATCAATTATCCCTTCATTTAACATGTGAGGTCATCACCTGTGTCTCACGTAATTGGGTAGAAGCTTAGACAGATGGCGGCCCTCAAGGTCATTGCGCTGTAGCCCTGTGTTGTGAGGCAGTGATGACAGGGCTTTCTGAAAAGGTTGCCAGAGTGTGCTGATGGCAATGTTGAGGTGTGTATGTGCCACCAAGTAGCGAGCAGATGGCTTTAGGAAACAGATCCAGCGATGATAAGATATTTTGGCTCAAAGGAAGATAAGAACAACTCATCTGTGGCAGGCTCGCCAGTGCATTCTTGAAATTGTGAGCCGGGGGACTGGAATAAGTGTGCACGGAAGTTATGTCTGGTTACTGAAACATAGAAAGTGTTTAATAAAGTCTCCTTTCATTTGCAAACTTTTTTAAAGGGCAGAACTATCCAGCAGATTGGGAATAGGCTGAGATTTTAGCATTTGAACCTCCTATTTGTTTTCAGGCTGAGCAGAAATTTAAGAGAGTGCCTTTAACCATCAGTAGTCGTGTGCTTTAGTCCTTGTGTGCGAACCTGCACCTGAGTCAAACACTTCTTCCTTTTGCATACTTTTGTACCAGTGTACATACTCCTTGATTACAAGAGTTCTGAACCTGTGGACCCCCAGTGATTTTTTTTCAAGGTAAAAATACAGTTAAGAAAAGTATCCCTATGCTGGGTACACATACCTGGAAACCTTAGAATTTCCAGGAATGAGTGGTTAGCATTTTCTTGTTCCACAAAGTTCCTGGAGAAGCTAATTATAGAACTGTTGGCTATACTTCTTAATAATCACTGCCTCTGTTGTAGCAGAAGGGGTTTGACCTCTTTGTCATTTCCGTTTTAGATTCCATGTTTTGTAACCCATTTCAAGTCCCACTGTTCTGCTTGAATTCATCAAAATAAATGCCTTTTCTGGCTTTCCCCCTTTGGCACATTGAAACAGCCCCCCCCCCACCCCACACCCACCCCCCTTCCTGTCAGCCTCAAATTCAGTTCCCCATTTCAGGCTTCTGGCTTGAATTAGGCAAAATCTAAAATAGAATTAAATGTGCAATTTCCTCCTGTTCCTCCTGTTCTGCCCACTGCCTTCTGCTCCTATTACAGCTGAATGCTCAGCCCTAAGCCCAGAGCTCTGTCTCTCGTGACCCGGCTGTCGTCATGTAGGGCCCGAGAGCTGGTCAGCCAGAGAGCCAAGAAGAAAACGTTAGCATACGCATCTCCAAGTGTACGGTTTTAGGGTTACACTGCTAGTACAGCATTTCACTAGCCTGCAGAAATAATTTTACCTGGTGTGTCCCATTATTTATAAAAGTTGGGGTATAGGTGGTGGTAGGGGAAAGACCCGGGCTGGTGTACAGGAATTGTAAGGTTTGTACAAATTGGGGGAGGGGGGAAGTGCCACTTTTGCTGAAGCTTTATAAATCTTAGAGTTTCAAGTATTAAAATACTAAATATTAAAATATTTAAATGGCAGAACAGTTAAAATATTCTCTAGATTTCCCTTACACTAGGCAATCACCAAAAGGCTTAACCAACTGGCTTTTTATGTTTAACAGTAAATCATATTTGAGTCTTTGCTTCTCTTTTTCTTCCCTTTTTAAGATCGTGCTTAATGTGTCTCTCCATGTCCTGCCCACAGACACACCCATGACCTCCGGATCCATCAACTGCAAGTGAGAGTGAACGGCTGGGAGCAAGTGAGCCCCGTGTCTGTGGACAAAGTCGGCACCTTTTTCCGATATGCGGCTCCAGACAAAAATTCATCTTGCTCGACGGTGTGTGGCTATAGGATGTGTAGGTGTTCGCTGGCATAATGGCGCCCTGGCCACAGCCCCTTCAAGCCAGGCGGCCAGGCCTGGCCCTTACTACCTTTCCTTCTGAAATTGTTTTGTTCTTTATTTCCACTGGTTCTGAGAAAAAGATGTAAGATTATTTTGGGTCAGTCATTGGCACTGGTATCAATATGTTTTGATAGACAGCCCAGCCAGTGGTTAATTTAGTGGAATAGCAAGCTCTAAAATTGGCATGAACACATATTATCTCCCCTGTGCCAATCCTCTTCATACTCCGGTTGGCTTGTCTGGCCAGATTTGCCAAACAAAAAGTATGCAAACAAAAAGTTGTCATTGGATTTATGGTGCCTGTAACCTTAGGCCTGTGCTGACCCTCTGACTCTTGGAATCTTTCTTAGATTGGCAGCCCAAGCAGCAGAACCAACATCATCCATCCCCAGGTTTATGTGAGTATGGCTGCCCCACGTCACCGCATGACTGAGTGACCCACGCTGTGCCTGGCCCACAGCCGGTGATGCCTTGAGGGTCACGAGAAATACATTCTTTTTCTTTCATGACCTATGTGGTATTGGGATTTATCTTTGTCCTTCTCTGTTAATGATTACCTTCCTTTTACAAGCCCTTGCAAGAAAATGTTTTCAGCTGACTTGGTTTGTGAGACTGAATGTGACAGGCAAGGGAAGAAAAGGAACTGTTTGGTCTCAACTCTCCCTTTCAAAGATGAATATAAATGAACCCCTGTGTAGCTATGTGCATTTCCTAAGTTTGGACACAAAAGTCATGAAAGTAAGTGAGGGTGAGAAATAGTGAGATCTCTCCCCCCGGCTTCCCTGTGTCCCTTCGAACCACTACTTGAAATGACATTGAAAGACTGTTTTCAGGATTTTGCTGTCCTTTCTTCTCCCTGAGGACAGAGAGTTTTGAAATGTCAAGTGCCAGATGAACTTGGAGGCTACAAGATCAACATTTAAAACAATTTTTGTTGTTTTAAAACAACAAAAATTGCCTCTGTTGGGCTTTACAGGACTGGGCAGCGGACACTGGAGTTGGGTGACAGCCATGCCTGCCTAGGCTCATGTCCCCATAAAGTCAGAAAGTCCCATGTGCTTTTTCACTGGGACTCCTGGAAGTCTCAGTGTAAGACGAGGTGCTCTCCAGTCTTCTTTTTTTTTCTTTTAATGTTTTTTGCTGTCACTTTTTTAAAAGATTCATCTATCTACACATACAAGAGCTGGAGTACAGGCCAGAGACCAGGGGGTGAGAGGATCCACCAGAGACAGAGTGGGGACCAGAACAGCCAGACTGACTGAAACACAGTGCTGAGGGGAGCAGTGGGTGAGGCAGGAGAGGTCTGCCTCACCATGTGAATTTCTCCCTGGCGGGCCGGGGATCGAACCTATGCTGCAGAGGCTGTGGACTGCCTCATAGTCTGGTGCTTAACCCCTTGCGCCACCAGGGAGGCCCACATGCCATTTATTCTAATTAAATGGTGATGTGAGAAGCTTGGGCGTGGTAGCATTTGTTTCTCCATAAAACGGCATTGTCAGTCTGTTCTGAATAGTTCCACAAGTCTTCTCTCTAATGTACCTGATGTGGGGTTTTATATTTCAATTTTTTTCTTGGCATATAGTAATAGCAAGAAATGTGTGTTGAATGTGCATGTGGACATATGGAAAAAGAAAGCCGTGGCTCCTGCCTAAGCCCAAAATAAATTATTCACCTCCATTATGCCGAGTTTCTGAATTTCAGCATCCTGTTTATAACGAGTGATTATTGAACAGACATAGAAAATTCTTGTGAAGAAAGAAAAGTTTGTCTTTAAAGTTCTTTGAAATCCAAATGTTGGCTTTCCTATAGGCACGTCAGTGGATAGTGTATGGACCTCAAGAATAAATTTTATGATATTTAGGAAAAAAGTTATTATTGTTCCTGTGGAAGGCTTAACGATCCAGACAGCTCTTTATTATACAGTCTGGATTTTACCCAGACAAGTTCCAGCCTTGGAAGACCTTCTGTTTTTGTGTGTATCTGGGCAGTACCCAACCCACTGTTACCATTTGAGGAATGTTTTCTCACTTGAATGTTAATCTGGGAGAAAAATACCGCACAAGGTAAATCACTTAATGTTTTTGCAAAGTCCCGCCTTAGTGTTTCTGAACCTTAGTCATTTTGGATGGTTTTTATTCTCCTCCAGCAGAGTGGAAAACAAGTTTTGTTCATGGTTTCCATATCAGGGGTGATGTGTTGTGACTCAAGGGTGTTATGAATGCTGGCAGACCCTTCCTTGCAGAACTGCAGGGAGTTTGGAAACCTTGGTAGGTTACTATAGTCACAAAGAAGTTCTTACGGTGTGTCTGGAGGCCAAGCTCTGATTTTTCCCTGTCACACCCTTGGTGCCATCACCTCTGTGTAGAGGTTCTAAAACCTCTATTGTTTTAGAAATATTTGCAGTTGCCTGTTTTAGTTGTATCTATAGGATAGACACTCCTAGGAAAGCTGAGTGTGTTAGGGTTTAACAACCAATTTAACTGAAGCACTGCAGTAATAAGGCTTTTGATTTAGGCCTTCTGGCTGGTATTACTGTATTCCGTGTGTCCGTCAGAAGCACAGCTATGCTCCCTTATTTCTGTCTGTTTCATAGTTCTCTTCGCTGCCACCTGTGCGTGTGGTCTTTGCGGTGACCATGGAGGGCAGCGCTCGCAAAGTCATCACCGTCCGCTCCGCCCTCATCGTGAAGAACAGGCTCGAGACGCCAATGGAACTGAGGCTGGACAGCCCATCAGCCCCAGACAGTAGGTTTTGCCTTCTCCAGCGTCCTTTTCTCCTGAGTGAGTCCGGCTCTGGGCTGGGGGAGTCTGTTGTCTGACGGCCCTCACTCTCCTTTCTGCGGCAGAGCCTGTGGTGCTTCCCGCCGTCATGCCCGGCGACTCCTTTGCTGTGCCCTTACACCTCACGTCGTGGCGGCTCCAGGCCCGGCCCAAAGGGTTGGGCGTGTTTTTCTGCAAGGCTCCTATTCACTGGACCAACGTGGTGAAGACTGCAGAGGTCAGCAGCAGCAAAAGGGAGTGCCACTCCATGGACACGGAGAAGAGCCGCTTCTTCAGGTACGCCCTGGCGCCAGCGGGCCTGGCTTTAGTTCCCTTCGTCATTTCCCTCAGCCCTCTCGGTGGTTCGCTTGTGCTCACTCAGATGCTAGGGCTTTCTCGCTCCTTACGTTGAGTTCGAGGTCAGGACGATTCAAAGGTGAACCCAGGGCAGGGTGAGGGCAGTTGGGACTAATTCTCATCTAACAGCTTGGGGAAACAACCAACAGCACCCACGCGTAAAGATCAGGAACTCGGGTGTCTTTGTCAGCACAAAGAGAGGACAGTAAGGAAAGAAGAAAAGCAATACCACTTCCTTTTTCCGAATTGGGAAGGAAAGTCCTGGTGTTGGGATTTGTTCAATTAAGAGATTTCAGCAGAATTAGACCGACGTTTCTTGGCGACTTTAACAAAATTAACTATAGACTTCTGAAGAGTATAGTGTTACGTTACTAAATTTGATATTGGAAAAATTACTGGATTGCTATCAGTAGATCCTTCTAAATTTAGATTTTCAACTTTTTTAGATTAGAGAATATTTTCCTTAGTTTCCTGGACAGTGAAGACAGGCATTGATTCCGTGTACAGAGGAGGTGCAAGACTAGTGTAGCAAATTCCACTATATCCTTTACCCACATTTGCTGGGTTAACAACAGAATAAAGGGGGAATAGATAAAGATACAACCAGAGTTGGCGACTTTACCCTTTCAGTAATTTATAATGTAAACAAAAACAATAATCATATAAGAGGGTCTGAAGTGCTTTTTGAATCAGTTTATCTTATATAATTGACATTTATCCAACACTTTAACCAACAACTGTAGACCTCACATTCCAGGATGGTTAAGAGAGACCCATCTACTGGGCCATAAAGCAAAATCAATAAAAAATGGAAACCATGAGCAGTATATTCCGTGATTGCATATATAATGAGTTTCTACACATTTCTCCTATTGATTTAATTAGATCTTAATAATGTGTTTGAATTAAAAATTGCAAATACCTTACTGAATTCTGAACCATTTTAATGTTATACTTCCTCATACTCAGCTAAGGAGGGAAAAAATCAAAATCTTCATTCAGGCTGATGGTTTTTGCATCATTTTGTCTTCATAGGTTTTGTGTGGCCATAAAGAAAGAGAATTATCCAGATTACATGCCCTCAAACATATTTTCTGACAGTGCAAAACAGATTTTCAGACAGCCCGGGCATACCATATATCTCTTGCCAACGGTGGTAATCTGCAACTTGCTGCCTTGTGAACTTGATTTTTATGTTAAAGGAATGCCAATCAATGGGACACTGAAACCTGGCAAAGAGGTGGCTCTCCACACAGCTGATACCTCTCAGAACATTGAACTGGGTAAGGGCTTGGCCAAATGGTCATTTGTGATAATTATGTGAAATTGTCAGTGAGTGTGATTATTTGGTAAACATTTAGAAGACGTTGTGACACATATACTATCTCAGTAAGCAGTTCAAAGCCTTTTGTAGTTTAAAAAAAAAACTAAACTTCTACAGTAGAAAATTATGTAAAAAGATAGTTGAACAAACCCAAAATATGTACAAAGGAAGCCTTATCATGGCCTTTTTTTTCTTGCTTTGCTCACTTGCTGTGACTTTGGGATAGTCACTTTTTCAAACTGTGCTTCTTCAGAGCTCTTAAATGAGCAAAATCCTATCCTGCCTTCTCTTTTTGGGAGGGAAAAGTACTTGCTCAGCATGCACTGCACACCCCCGAACATTATGTCCAGTGCATCTCACAGGAGGCCACATGTCACCTTCACAGCACTAGTTACTGTCACATTTTACTGATGAGGAAATTAGGGTTTGGGATGTTCAAAACATCAAGTACTTTTCAGTTGAAGAGATGAATAAAGGAAAGGTAGAGAATCATTACCATATTTGTAGCACTTAGAGCAAGGAGGTACTTCCGGAGTTTGGGCAAGGAGTCTGTTTCTTTAAGTCTGTCTTGGACACATGTTGAGATGATAATGACTTAGTTATTTATCTTTTTACAGCTTTATAAGTGATTCCTCTTAATCCTTTTGTTTGATCTTCGTAGCAGCATATGTTGTAGGCAGAGAGACAGCTGCTATCCCCATTTTACAGAGGAGGAGCCTGAAATTCAATGGTTTGTGCAGTATCTCCTGTCAGGAGAAGCTGACATGTCAATGAGCCTATGAATCCATGAGTTTGATTTAAAAAAGAAAGATAGCCTCCAATTCTGATTGTCCATTCCAAAGAAGAGAGGTCTTTGCTTCTGACATTTAAGGCTTTTTTTCAAGAAATGGCAGTAAGCCCCTGTACAGAGTGGGAATGTCCTGCCACCCCACCACCAGGGTGCACGCCCGGCCCTCCCTGTCTTCACGGGCATGCATATGTGCATCAGTACTTTCAGTGCCAGTGCCGCGCTAGAGATACGCTCACCGACCCCCTCTGGCAGACGAGACACAGTGAGGTGAGTTAGCTCTCCCCACATGGTGCAGCTGGTAAGGTCAGACAGGGAATTCGGAGCCAGGCAGTCTGGCTGCCAGAACCTGCTGTTCCAGTCCCCAGTCCGGGGCCTGCCGGATAGTAAGTTGTGAATAATCATGGCTGCTGTTGGCAACTTGTGGGCGTTCTCATGCTCCTAACAATTGCACAGCTCAGATGCCCGGTGTGGTTTGCTTCATGTTTCTCTCACCCCCAGCTAGAGGGAAGTGGTCATTCTAATGGGATTTTTGCTAGTTTGGTATATAGTTACTGATTTTTTCCAAAAGGAATCCAGTTTAGTTTGGCTGTGGGCTACTTTGACAAACTGACGTGAGAACCCAGAAAAGTAGTGACTTGTATTTTCTTTAGGGGTATCTCTGGAGAATTTTCCACTCTGTAAAGAATTGCTCATTCCACCTGGAACCCAAAACTATATGGTACGAATGCGACTCTATGACATCAACCGGCGCCAGCTGAACCTCACCATCCGGATTGTGTGCCGGGCAGAAGGCTCCTTAAAGATCTTCATTTCTGCTCCATATTGGCTGATTAACAAAACAGGTGTGTACGGAGACGGCTCGAGTGGGTCTTTGGCATTGGTCATGGGAATTCGCTTTATTTGCTCAACTAACTAGATGGAGCCAACGCAAATAGATTACTTCAATATTCTAAGCTGCTGGAACGTTCCTGCTTCCCTAGTAAGTGCTTAATCATGGTCAAAACTGTCCTCTTAGAGAATGAACTAAATCCACTAAATAAATTCAATTTTTACTATTTTCCCTCTTGATTTTTTTTTTTTTTTTTAATGCTTTTACTATTTGCATCTGTCTTGGGTAGCCATGGTGGGATCGATGTAAACTTTCCCCTCCTTCCTCAAGGGCTGCCGCTGATCTTCAGACAGGACAATGCTAAGACAGACGCCGCAGGCCAGTTTGAGGAGCACGAGCTGGCCCGGAGCTTGAGCCCTCTCTTGTTCTGCTACGCTGACAAAGAGCAGCCAAACCTGTGAGTAGAGTTATTTATGGGAAGGGGAAATAAGCTGTTCAGGACGGGGAGAATTAGCGAAGGCTGGAGCATATCCGTGTCCGCAGAACACACTGTCGATAACAGCCCTGCGCTGGCAGGGGAACGGGACCATGACCTAATGGGATTTTTTCGGATCTAATTTCTATGTGATTTGATATTGAAAATAAACCATTTGGTCGCTTTATAATGAAAGCTAGTTTTATTTTACATGTATTGAAGTGGTTCTATTCATGACTCTGCCAGTGAAGGGAAGCCCACAGGTCCCCGTCTTCCCGCTGCATTCTCCCCTCCCCAGGGAGGCTCAGCACAGCACAGCAGCTGGCATCACAGGGGAGCTGGTGAAGCTTTGGGAAAGCCCCCACCCACTAATCCAACCTAGGTCCTTCTCTGGAAGGTTTTGAAACCCATCTCTCTTTATCTCTGACATAAAACGTGCCATTTCAAAATCTCCAACACACTCATCACATGTTTACGAGACGGGAAAAGCAACAATTGTGGAGATTAAATGACATGTCCTTTACATGGATGGTGGGGGCACTGAATCACTTTTGTTCTTAGTTTTGGCATTTTGCTTTTTTAAATTCTGCTTCAATTTATAGCCCTAATCCAAAGACAGTGGGGGTATGTGATACTGTTAAAATAGCACACCCCTATATTTCTAGAAGTACGCTGCAAGCTCACTGCAAGGCTCGGGGACAGTGCATGCCAGCGGAGAGGTGTTTCCCAGAAGCACTGGGGTGGAGATGGGCTGGGCCTGGGGCTGACGCGGCCGGCAGCGGGGGGAGACACAGCTAGCTTCTCGAAGACCGGCCAGCCCCATCTCATTCTTTTCCTAAAAGGCTTTTGTCAATTTTAGATCTGGGACTTGACGTTTAGATCTAGAATGTTGTTTTGTTCAGGTGCTCAATGGTTCCCACATAGACCATCTCATTTGATTCTCCAACATTCCAATGGGTTAGGCAGGGCAGACAATATCGTTTTATTTTAAGGTGAGGCGGGGTCGCTAGACGGAGTTCCGGTTTCTGCTCACGTTGCCTGCTCGTAGGAGAGCTGGGGCCTACGTCCATCGATTGTCTTTCCAGGGCCCATGACCAGACACGGGCCCCCCAGACAGTGCCCTACTGTGTGACAGCGTCGGACCTCAGAGGAAATGCCATAGCTGCATCCTCCACACGTACTTTGTTCATAAACTCTTGAAACCCCTGAGTCAGAACAGTATCAGTTTGCCTTGAAACCTTGTTTTTGAGAGGAATAATAGCAGTTGTCACATTTTCCTCACATCTTTTGCTCAGAGAATCATCCTATTTTCCCCTGAAGTGTGTCATTTAGATGTCCTTACATTTCACACCTTGTGCATGTGGCTGCCTCTAAGATTTTTGCCCACTGACTAATCCCTGTTTGGGAATCATGTGGAATGAGAAAGAGCCCATGTTGGGGGTGGGGTGATTCAGGGCACAGCTGCAGAGTGTTCCCTGAGCAGAACAGGTGAAGACAGCTTGCTGATGGATCAATACCCACATCTCTGCTTTTCTGCCCCACAGCTGCACAATGAGAATCGGAAAGGGGATTCATCCGGAAGGCATGCCGGGCTGGTGTCAGGGCTTCTCGCTGGATGGCGGGAGCGGCGTCCGAGCTCTGAAAGTCATCCAGCAAGGAAACCGCCCCGGGCTGATCTATAACATTGGTGGGTTATGTTTGGGCAGCGGGAGAACCAGAACCATGGGCCAGTGAGCTCAGTCTTGGGGGAAGTGGCTGGCCAGATGTTTTGGCCTGGCTCCAAGTGCTGATTTTCTTGTTTGGCTGTGGGTCAGATGTCTCCTCTCTGAGTGCTGGACCCATATCGCCACAGATCTCATCTTCTGGGGCCTGCCGAGCCACCTGAGCACTACCCTTTTCAGGCCTGGGGCTCTGTTTAAAGTCCAAACTCACCTGTGTCAGGAAAGTATCAGTTTGGCATGAGTCCTTGTTTTTCATGGGAATAATAGGAACACTTAGAATGCTTTTCATCCTCCAGGCATTTCCCACGCTTTCATTAAAACCTGCAAGCCCTTGAGGGTAAGAGGCTTTGTTCTCGAAACTGAAGCAGAGAGGTTAAGTGACTTGCCCAGATGCAAAGGGGAAATCTGGGTCAGAAGCAGGATGAGGACTGGGGTGTACACATTGAACTGAGGCAGAGAATATGATCCAACTAATTGGTGACTCTATTAATTAGAAGCCCCCACATTAGCTTAGCTTATGAAGAGGGGGGCACCAGGGAAGAGGAAGATACTGTGTCTGTATACCTTACAGCTTCTTGAAGCACTGAATATTTTCTGAAGGGTAAAGATAAATGTGATCAAATATGCCTCAGGGTTTGAAGTGTTAGTGGCACACCCTTCCTTCAGTTTATCGTTTCCACCGCTCTCCAGCACTGTGAGTGTGTTGGAACACAGTCTGGAACTGTGCTGTCCTTTGAACTTTCTGTACTGATAGAAAGGTTCTATTTTGCGCTCTCCAAATGGTAACACCAGCCAATAGCTGCGAACACTTGAGAGTACAGTGGTAAGAAGTGTGGTGGATGTAACCGAGGAATTGACTTTTCTATCGTATTTTAATGAATTTAAATAGACATATGTGACTGCTGACTAATTTATTGGACTAGTTCAGATATTAAGAGTCAGGTTCTGGAAGGAAAAACTGAGGTGGCCGTTTATTATCCATTTAACTACTGCCCCTGAATTCTGTGGCGCGTCAGGGGGACGTTGCAGTGTTAGAGGCTTTATTCGTTCTGTTTCCTTTTCATGGTTTTGAAAACAGGAACTCACACTCATTCTTCCTGGACACGGAAGCTGTCTCCTTTAATGTTGACATTGAGATTTTTATTTTGATTCTCCAGCTAAGGATCAATTTTCTTTTTCTCTTTCACCTTCGTTTGCTCCACCCCTTGAAGAAGCAAAGGCTGCTTCATGCCGAGTTTGGCTTTCTGCCTGGATATCTTGCCCTTGATGGAGGTTTCCAAGGAAAACTATCCATAGGTCCTCTGGACATTGTAGTTGGGACAAATTAAGGGGGAAATGGAGCTGTGCCTTTTAAAGCATCTGGCATTAAGGAACCATGGAATTCTCACAGGGAGGCAGTTGAGCTATCCAGTCAGAACTATGTAGTGAGTGACACATAAAGCTATTTGCTAGAGGCATTCATTAAGATATCCTACACATGTTTTTAGGGACCAGACTGTGATTTGAATTTTGGTGTTATACCACAGAAAGGTATTGAGGAGGTGGGCTGAGACAGGATGCTGAGGATCAGAAATTCTTGGCTTTGTCATTAAGGGAATTTGTGGAGTCTCATCTTTGAATATTTTTGAAGATTGGATAGATAACTAGCCCCCTATCAGAAAAGTTTAAAGCACAGTCTCAAACTCAAAAGCCAGAAACAGGGCCTTTCCAGCTGAGTTTACATGTATCTCTAAAGGGAACGGTTTAAACACGTTTTGATCTAATCTGCTGTTGATATAGTGGAGGTTTCCTAAAGCAATCCAAAGTGAAAAGGGAAACAAGAAAGCGTGCTTTTTTTCCAGAAAATGAGTCTTGGTACAGTAGATTCTTTTTGTATAGTAAATCAAATACGTCTTTTGTGGACTGGCTTTGTATATAAAGTTTAGACCAACTAGCTGTGATACTGGTGATTTCTGACAACAAATGCTTTTCTGTGTGTCACAGAAAGAAAAGTGATGGGTATATCCACCTTGCAGTATTACCATTTCTGAGTGAGGAGTTTCAGAGATTGCAGTGTTTATGACCTGCTCAGTCTTTCAGTCTTACATTAAAGGAACACCAGATATTTTCAAGCCAATACAAGTGAATTATGGAGTTAACAGATTGGTGTGTTTATAGTTGGGGTTCTGTGGGAACATCCAGGACACCTGGTGTAATATGCTGAGGTGTCTCTCCTTTTTATGCCTCTCTTGATAACTTGTTGCTACTGAGTGGGCTCCTTGTTTCCGTCCCACTGCCCTGGGAGGAAGATCTCAAGGCAGGCTGCCTGGGTGTGAATCCCAAACTACTTACTGGCTGTGTGACTCTACAGAGTCCCCATCTGTAATGAAAACTTATCCGATTATTCTGAGAATCAAGTATAGAGCTTTAGGCAGAGGACATAGTGTATATTAAGAGTTCAGTAAATATTTTTATTATGACTATTTTTTGTTGTCTAACCAGAGCTCAGTCCAGTACTTTGAATTTAGTTACTGTATTTATTGTATGAAGCAATGAATAATTCATCCCACTGAATTTTAAATTTTTAAGAATGATCAGAGTTTTTAAGATAATTCAGTGCTGTTTCATTTTTCTTTTTTTCAGACTTGGTGTTTTGAGATTTCTGATTATGACTTTCTTGTTAGGTGTTTTGTTTGCTCCCTCCCACCAGTACACTGCAGGTCCTGAAAACCTTCGTGAATAAATAAATTGTCCAGTATTTAGTGTTAGGTTTGAGTTGGCTTCTTAGCCGGTGGGCTAAAAGAAAATACTAGGAGAGAGTCTGTTGCATTCAGGGCGGTACAGAATCCAGTTCTGTGATCTGGAATTTCTACTGTGCCCTGATTAAAGGAGCAAGTTCTCTAGAAGGGAATTGTGTCCCAGATGTAAGCAGAAATGTATCACATAAACTGTCTTAGTAGGCAGCTTCATAAATGGAAACCAAGGTATGTGTGACTGAACGCCTGTGTATTTTAGTTGCAGTCATAATTTTTATAATGAAGGAAAAAAAGACACTTTATTCAGAAATTAGGAGTTATGGGAATATTGATATTGTCATGGAGGTCAAACTTGGTTGATTTTTCTTAACAAAGACCTTGAGGATCACCGGGGTGGACATAGAAGACCAGCTCATTTGCTGGGACAGTAAGGACCAAATGGGAATAAAGAATGATGCTTTGAGGCAGGCGTTATTTTCATTCCATGTTTGGAATGAAGGCTTGACTGCCTCTCTGGGTAATACTGTTGTTTTCTCAGACAAAATATGGCATTGTGAGGTCAGTTTCTCGTCACGAACTTACTTTCTTCTGATCAATTCATGGAAGGTGGTTCTTGTTATCTGTAGGTATTGATGTCAAGAAAGGCCGAGGTCGATATATTGACACCTGTATGGTCATCTTTGCCCCCCGTTACCTGTTAGATAATAAATCATCTCACAAGCTTGCATTTGCACAGAGGGAATTTGCCAGGGGACAGGTAAGCAGTCTTTTTTTTTTTTTTTTAAAGATTTATTTATTTATGCATACAAGAACTGGGATATTAGCCAGAGGTGCGGGGGGTGAGAGGATTCACCAGAGAGAGTGGGGAGCAGAACAGGCAGAGCAACAGAAAATACACTGCTGAGGGGAGCAGTGGGTGAGGTAGGCGAGGTCTGCTGTGCCATGTGGGTTGCTCCCATGTGGCCGGCCGGGGATTGAACTTGTGCTGCAGCAGCTGGCAATACCTTGATAGCGCTGCCTTTAACCCCTGTGCCACCAGGGAGTCCCAGTAAGTAGTCTGTTTTAAAGAATGACTAGTGCTGGTTTAATAGTACATTGTGAGTTTGAATGCCATGGCCTGTTTTCCCCTTCACATTTAAGTTTGGTGATATGAGTGGCCCTTCCATGCCTCTAGTGCCCCAGTAGAGGACAAGGCTCAGAGTAGGATCTCGGTAAAAACCTTGATTGTCTTGTTGACCAAAGCCAGGGATCCTGTGTATTTTAGGGAACAGCCAATCCTGAGGGTTACATTTCCACCCTGCCTGGCTCCAGTGTGGTGTTTCATTGGCCTCGGAATGACTACGATCAGCTATTATGTGTCAGATTGATGGACATTCCCAACTGTATTTGGTCTGGAGGCTTTGAAGTTAACAAGAATAATTCCTTCCATATCAACATGAGGTAAGTTCAGAGACTGCATTTAGACAGACAGTAGCCTTGTTGGAGCCGCAGTAGTGTAATTACTAAGCTACAGATACCATATAAATTTTAAATATTTATAAATTTAAATATTTATCATTTATATAATAGTCATACTATGCTCCATGATGTGGGCACATTTATTTCTCACTCAGTCAAAGGTCTTAGAATTTCTCGCCCATTTCATAGGTTGTCTTTTCACTATGTTGATTGTGTTCTGTGATGTATAGAAATTTTAAATTTTGGTGTAATTCAGCTTACTTGAATTCACGATCCATAGTATTCTTCCACTCCTTCCCTTATCCTACAGTGAGAACCCTAGTTTTCAATTCCAGGCATAGAGTAGTTTGAATCATATGGAATTGCTTTTCCTAGGTCAAAAGTATTCTAATGTCAGCAGTTTCATGTAGTTCAACCCATCCTTACTCATTTGCTGCACTGACACTCTTGCCCCCAGCAGATCCACCAAGTACAATGTTTCTGTGTTGGTGTGCAGTTACCGCTTGCTCTTCCAAAGTTGCTTGAGTTAATCCTTTGGAACTGTGTGATGATGCTGCCAGTTTCTGCTTTTCAGTGATCTCAGAGAACACCCTGTGGTGCTGACGGTGGCCCAAGCAGCGTGGGGAAGGTGAGAACGCAGCGAACTGCAGCCTCTCCCCACCTTCCCACCATGGCCTCTTTTGTTCCTTCTCTTGCAGAGACACCCTGGGAAAATGCTTCTTCCTACGTGTGGAAATTACTCTCCGAGGAGCTACCTACAGGATCTCATTTAGTGACACAGATCAGCTACCCCCTCCTTTCCGAATTGACAACTTTTCTAAGGTATCAAGGGGAGCTGAGAGCCAGAGTGTCAGCTTTATAAGCCTACAGGCTAAAGACAATGGGGAAATATGTTTTAAACTTGGGTTTAAAAGAAGCTATACAGGGAGCTCTATCACTGGACCGTCTTAGAAATTCTTGCCATTAGGAGGTGGTTCTGCTGGTTGTTTTGGTTGCTGGGCACCCCCGTCCAGGCGGAGTGACTGCAGCCCCAAGAAGATACTTGAACCAGAGTGTTCGGTTGACATGGTGCCATCTGCAGACATTCCATAGAGAGGGGAATCATATTGACCAGTGACAGGGGCAGTGGGCAGTCCTGGTGTTAGCTTGGTTACAGTGAACGGTGTCATAAGCCTCCCACGTCAAGCCCCAAAGGAAATCATTACTTTCTATTTTAAATTACACATTTGAATGACAACATACGATATGTGACTCTCTGCAGCTGACACAGTTCTTATTCCTCTCTGTCTTCAAAGTGCACTGTGGGGAGGCTGGTGTTGGGGGTGGAGGCAAGAAAAGATGCCACTGAAAAGACAGGGTGGCTGCCCTGGATAATCAGTGTGGCTTTTGAAAGCCATTTCCCCGATAGGCCGTAACCCAGAGCTTTCTGCAACTTGAAAGATGACTTGAAGGGCATTTGAAGGGGTGAGATGATGAACCTCACTTGTTATGTCCTGGGTCTGAGCTCTTGGGAAGGATCTGGAAGCTAAATCTGGGTGGCACTGAATTACTTTCTAGAATTCCACCACCTGTTTGTCCCCTCTGCCTTTCCCGTAGGTCCCGGTTGTCTTCACCCAGCACGGCGTGGCTGAGCCCAGGCTCCGAACTGAAGTGAAGCCCATGACATCATTGGATTACGCCTGGGACGAGCCCACCCTGCCACCTTTCATCATGCTGACTGTGAAAGGGGCAGGTTCCTCGGAGATCAGCTGCAACATGAATGATTTCCAGGACAACCGACAGCTTTACTATGAAAATTTCATTTACATTGCTGCTACATACACATTCTCAGGGTAATGCTGGGTTAAATTACTGCTCTTGTAAAGCAGAAGGTTCTAATTATTATTAGCTGGTTTTAAATTTTAAGCAGCTCACAGGAGGCTGAGCGATAAGGAAAGTTCCTTCTATTCAGTACCAAATCCTAGTCTCAGGTTCTGTTTTGAGAGGTCTTTAGTCTAAACCCCTGAGTTGTATGGCTAGATTAAAGTTTATCCAAAGAGACAAGATTCTTCTCTTTTCAAAGATCTCCCTCAATAATTCACTCAAAGTGTTGAACAACTACTCCAAGAAGGTCTTTTTCTTATACCTTAAATTCCTCTTTTTCTAAGGTGTTCTTTTTTCATGTATTTTTTTAAACTTCTTACAATTTTTGTTTGTTTTACCTCTTTTGCAACAGACTGCTGTTCATCATAATTTTCAAATCACCATTGGACTTCCCTCTTCCATAGAGAATACTGGTCAAGCAGACTTATAAGGATCTAAATATTCACCCCAAGCCCAGCAAAATGAATTAATTTGACATAATTCCAATTGATTTACAATTATATTTTCACTCTCACCTGACTAATTGTGTTTAGAAAACTCACGTGCGCTGCTATTCTACTGTGCTATTGGATGGGCCCATCGGTTTGCACAGAGATTCAAATTCAAAGCACTGGGCTTTCAAAGCGTCATCCACCGGCATGTAAATAACAGCTGATTTTTCCTGTGCTGGCTGCAGGGCCACTTTTAGAGTTTATCATGAAAACAGGCAAAATAACTAAATCTTTAGTATTAGAAATATCAATCACCTGATAAATAGGATACTTAAAGTCATTCCTTTTTCAAAATGTTCTGAATAATTTTACTTCTGGTTTCTTTTGTTTGTGTCTGAGGCCCACAAAATAATCTCTGACCTGTGTGTTCTCTCTCCTCCAGCGAGGGTCCAGGTTTCACAGCAGGGACTCGAGGGGGCCTCCTTTCTTGGATGAGCCATTCTCTTGTCTGCTGCAGTTCTCTTTGTAATGATGGTGCTAGAATTCCGTCTGGTTATAATTCAGCCAGTTGTGTTGTTTCTTTTTAAAGATTAAGGCTCTCAACAGTGTGACATGCTTAAGGTTTTAGTGCCTGAAAAAACCAGTTCTTAATCTAGTTGCTAATCATGTTTTTCTGCTTATGTTCTTAAGTTCAATTCCAGTAGTCAGTAAGGTCTTTAACTCAAGACTCCTAGTAGAGGATTATGGTTTAATGGGTTGGACAGATATAGGACAGATGAGAGAGAGAAAGAGAGAGATTAGATACTATTTCTTTGCATTTTGGGGGCAATCTAGTGATAGGAAAGTGGACAAATTTTGTTTTGACTTTGTTGATTTTTAATGTAAATTTGAGGTGAAATTCACCCAACGTGAAATAAACCATTCTGAAGTGAACACAGTTCAGTGGTGTTTAGTACATTCCCGATGTCATGCAGCTGCATCTCATCTCCAATGCTTTTATCACCTCAGAAATAAACCCCAAACCCACTAAGTAGTTACACCCTGTTGCCCTCTTCTCTCAGATCCTGGCAGCCACCAGACTGCGGCCCTATGGACTTACCTTTCGGGGCATTTCCAATAAGTGGGATCACATCATATGTGGCCTTCTGGGCATGGTGTCATGTTTACAAGCCCCACCCACCTTGCTCAGGTGTTAGCGTTTCCTTTCTTCACGGCCCAGCGGTATTCCCTCGTGTGGGTAGCCCACACTCGGCTTACCCGTTTGTCTGCCAGTCAACATCTGTGTTGTCTCTGCCACGTGACTCTTGTGAACATGCTACTGGGCCCCTATGTGTGTGTTTGAAGTGTTCATTTTAAACTCTTTTGTATCTGTGCCTAGGAATGACTGGGTTCTATGGTAATTCTGTGTTTAATTTTTTGAGGAATTACCCAACTGTTTTCTGAGCAACTGAACCATTTTCTATTACTACCAGCAGCATACAAGGGTTCCAGCTTTTCCACGTCCTCAGTAACACTTGTTATTTTCATTTTCTTCTAAGAGCGGCCGTCCTGGTGGATATGAGAGGTATCTCATTGGGGTTTTGATTTGCACTCCCTTAGTAGCTGATGATGCTGAGAATTTTTCCATATGCTTTTTGGATAACTGTGTGTTTTGTTTGGAAAAATGTCTATTCAAACCCTTGCCCATTTTTAAATTTGATTTTTTGGCTTTTTTTGGTTGAATTTAAGAATTTTATTGTTGATTGATATGAATATAAATCTCTTATCAATACATGATTTGCAGATATCCATGGATTCACTTTTACTTTCCTCATGGTGTCCTTTGAATTTTTGTTGAAACCTAATTTACTATTTGGGGTGGGTGTCTCACTTGCGCTTTTGGTATCATAAAACAGTTTTTAGCTTTGAATTTAGCAGTCCTTTTGATGAGAGAAATTCGTGGGGACAGGAAGATAAATGAAACCTCATCCAAGCACCCCAGAAGCAGCTTGCTGCAGCATTCCGTCCAGCTTGGGGCTCTTCAGCCACAGAGAAACATGACTGAAAGAAGGCGATTATGAAACCTTTGTTTTCTTTTCATCCTACAGGGACTTCTGGTTTCTTTCCTAAACTTAGGGGCACAATGATGCTGATCTTTGCCTGGCAGAGTAGAGTCAATTCTTGGACCCGGGGAATATCTGAGATAGGTTTGGTTTTTGTTTTTGTTTTCCCTCTAAAGAGATGTAGTCATTCTTCCATGTCTGAATTTTCAGCCACTAAACTACCAGAGAAGGGGAGGTGTCAGAGCAGGTCTTCTGGCAAAGACTTCTTTGAACTGGACAGGAAAACAGCACCATCTGGGTCTTTCTGCAGTTTGAGTCAGACTTATTCTATGATTGGAAAAAAAAATCTCTTCTTTATAATAGAGGATTGAGGCGTTTGCGTCTGAGTACATGGATATACATGTGGGAATGATGTCTGCGTGAGCTCATCTTGTTACTCTATTCTAGCTTACAGGAGGGGACAGGAAGGCCTGTGGCATCCTCCAAGGCCACCACCTGTGCAGAGCTTGTCCTGGATGTCTCCCCAAAGACACAGAGAGTCATTTTAAAGAAGAAGGTAAGAGAACTTAGAAATTGGGGTTTATAATAAATTCAGCACTTGAGTCTGAATCTTTAATCAAATCGGTTTTGAAATGGAGGCTTGGGCCGAGTGACTTGCTCTCGGCCTGTGTCCTCCTGCGGTCCCAGGAGATGGGCTCTCGGAATCCCAAGCCCCTCCCCTCTGATGCCCTCTCTGGAGAACTTAGTTCTTGAAGTGATTATTTTTTCTAAACTTCAGCTGTTCTTCATTCCTTAATTTTTCTGTTGTGTCACCCCCCTCCAACCTACTTTTCCCTTGGCTCAATGGAAAAATAACCAAACTGCAATTCCTCTCCCCAACTTTTATGCCAACTGCAGAGTTGGCAAAAAGAAAAAAGGGCCATATTGACTTTCTCGTCCAGTCACTTTTGGGAATGTTTACGCTCATCATCTCGAGAAAGAGAGTAAAATTTGTGCAAAAGTACTACAGATGCTAGAAGGACCGGTAGTAGATAGTTCAAACTTAGGATGTTTTTGAACAGAGGTGTGGAAATTCATGTTAAAGGAGACAGATCGCCAACTTTAATTACTGGAAGCACATTTCTGTGAGGGACGTGCTCCTGAAGATCTTGCAGTGTAAATCACATGGTCCAGAAATAGCCCTGACCGAGGGTGTCTGCTTCCCACCAAGTGTCCTGATGGAGACAGAGGATGCTTCTCATCACCTGGAGTGGCACCGGGCGTGGCGCTTACACAGGAGTGCTTATGATTCACTTGACCTTGGGGTTCTTTAAATGGGGATTCTTTAATGGGGTTCTTTAAATGGGGGGGGATATTCAAATCATTGCAAATTCTGCAATCAGATGTGACTTGAATGTGTCTGTTTTTAATTCAGTTTTTTTTTTAAGGCTTTATTGAGATGTAATTCATGTACCATACAAATCACCCCTTCAAAGTACACAGCTTAGTGGTTTTGTCAGTGTATCCACAGATATGCGTGGCCTGCGGCACTCTACCAGCACTTCAGGAAGAGACTCTCCTGTGCTTTCACCCCTACTTCTTCCTCCCCTGCCCCAGCAATCACTAATCTGCCCTCCATTGTACGGACTTCCTGATTCTGGACTTTCCTATGAATGGTCTTTTCTGACTAGCTTCTTTCACTCAGCCTAACATTTTCAGGGTTCATGCATCGTTCAGTCTGTCAGTCCTTGTATGTGTATTTTTATTTCACACCAGTTCAAAGACACATGATTCAAATTTGCTTGAAGAGTTATCACAGTCTTTAATGTAAGGCTGTACTTATGTGTGAGATGCCTTTTAGGAACAAGCTTTGAGATTCTTTTAAACTAAAGAGGTATCTTTACGTATAATTTTTATTGTTTATACAACGTTTTTACATTTATTTCACTTGCAAAGGATGGAACTAGTAAATGGGAGCACACATGACAAATGAATTATATAGCCTTATCAGGCCAGGCAGAGTTGTATGAATCGCCATCGAGAAGTGAACCCAGGCTCTTTAGTTGGAAACCAAGAATGGGAAGCTTGACATCCTGTGTTTTTGTTTGTTTGGTTTGGGGTTTTTATTTTTATTTTCAAACAATCTCAAGTTTACAGAAGAATTGGCAGAAATTCTAAGGAAGTGATGCTGTGATTGACTTGTTTCTGGTAACGGTAACTTTTAGCACTTGATGGAGGTGGTGTTTGCCAACCTTCACTGTGAAGTTTCTCTTCTTTCTTTGGATCTAGTAAATACTTTGTGGAGCGGTACTTTGAGGCTGTGTAAATATCCCGTGTTCATCACGTTTTCCATGTATGCGTGCAGGTGTGTGTATGTCTGTTGGCTTGGGCTGCTGTCACAAAGCACTGCAGACCGGGTGATTTAAACAACCCGAATGTATTCCTTGCATGTCTGGTGCGGTCCCTCTTCTGTTTGGTTGACTTCCACCTCCTCACTGTGTCCCCAGATGGGCGCTGAGGAAGCAAATCTCATAGGTGTCTTTTCTTATAAGGGTCCTCCCACTCTCATGGCCTCACTTAAACCTAATTGTTGTCCAACAGCCTTGTTTCCAAATGCTGTCACTATTGCCATAAGACCTAAGGAAGGAAGAGTGTGAAGAGGGGATGGTGCAGTCCCTGGCATCATCCTGTCACATTGTTTTCAGTATCGGTGTTTATTTCGATGCTCAGTTCTCGTATTCAGTCAGTGGGAGCGCCTTTCACCTTCTGTGTCCTTTCGACACATGACCCTCATTCCTGGAGCACTTCCTTCCTTACTGACACAGTTGGGCTCACCTGTACTTCCCTGCAGTGTTCCTGGGTTTTGCTGCTGCTTCAAGGGTGAAATTAGAGATCTAAGCCATGTCCACCAGGTGCACTTGCTGCTGTTGTGGTGTCGCTGTTTCCAGCATCTCAGAGAATAGAGCTAGGATTTAATGTACACATCTCTCACACCCACACGTGTGCATTACACATACTCGGTACATATCTTGTACACAGCTGTATGTGTCACGTGTATTTCTGTATCTCTCTCTGTACAGTGACAGCCAGCAGTTCACACCAATATTTCCAATTCCAGTCAAACCTCACGAAGTTCATTGAAGTTTTCTCCCTTGTCCAGCACTGGGGATGTGTTTACTGAATGATCAGTTCCCCTGACGTCTCCTATCTTTTGTCCGCACAGCTGAGTCCCCACCCCCACGTGGATTCAGTCTCGGTACCTTGCTTGGGCTCTGAGGTACACATGCCGGGACCTCCCTTCCCAAGCACCCCCTTGCAGGCACGGACCCCTCAACTCTGTCTCTTGACTCCCCGCACCAGGCTCCCTGCCCAGCAACTTGGCGTGTATGTTGTTGTCACCCACCATGGGCTTTAGCACCCACTCTGGGCTGAGCTACCATAGCACCACTTTCCCATGGCCCCGTGCCTCATGCCCACACACACTCAGCCCCACAGACTTAGACCTTCCTACCTTGATCTAAGAGCTCTAGACTAAATTGTAAGTGACAAGGGACAAGGGACCTGGAAGGAGAATGTTGCATCTTACATTTTTAAATGACATCTCTGGTAGTTTCCAGCTATGATGAGTCTGTGTGTATGGGCAGACAGATCCAAGGTGAAAGCTTGATGTCACCTGGGAACCTGTGCTTTGACTCCTGATCCCGAACACCTGCAGGTCCCTGTGGTTCGGGTGTGTGGACCGGTGACTTCTCTTAGTGTTGACAGCAGGGAGCGTGTGTGGACTGCAGATGGAGGGCACAGCTCCGTTTCCATGCTTGCGCGGGCACCAGAAGCAGTAGCATAGCATAGAGAGAGAACATCGTGTCTTTCTGGGTTTGATTTCTGGTCTTGTCGCTTACATATAGCTGATATCAGCCATGTCACATTCCTCCCTGAGTCTCATTTGCCTGCTGATCTCCCAGGTTTGTGAGAAAGATCAGCTGAGAAAATGTACAAAGTGCTACGTGTAGAGACATAGTCACAATAATGTGGCAAACGTGGATGGAGGCGCCCCCTGTGAAGAGGCATTGCTGTGTACCTGGTCACAAGAACCCTAAGGGAGAGCTTAATTTCCCCCTTTGACAGAGGAGGAAACAGGCACTAAGAGGTTTAGTACCTTGTTCAAGGCCCCTCAGGCAGTACATGGTACTGGGCTTCAAATCTGGTATCTACTGCAGCATTCAGCCTGCTCAGCTAGTTTCCACTCTGCGGAATATAATGTACCAGCTTCTCTCCATTGTAGGCACAGCACATGGATGAGCTTGTGGTACCCACAAATGTGGCTTGGGAGGAGCTGTGGTGGGAATGGTTATGGTCCTGACAGGTCCAGCCAGAGCATGTTCTCCCACGGAGAGGGTGTTGGGAATGGTTAGGTGTCCTTGAAGTGGAATGAGGATTGTGTTAGAAACATATGGCTGAGTGGTTCAACCCGTCAGCTCTGGATCCCGACTCTGGAGATTCTAATATTTGCTCATGAAAAGTGTCTTCATCTTGCTGAGCTTTGATTTCCTCATCTGTAAATAATGATAACAATAGTATATGTGTGCAATAGTATATGTTAGCAACTCAATTAATTTAAGATTAATTGAGTTGCTAACTTGCTACAGGTGAATCCTCTGGATCAATCACTGGCACGTAGTGAATGGTCAGTAGGTATTACCTCCCACACTGTGACAGCTCTTGCTACTACTTCTTATATGTAATGGACTTTGTAGATTTTCATTGGCTGCCCTGGAAGTCAAGTGCTGTTTCTAAAGTGTTCCTAAGGGGAAAATATATCTAAAGTTAGCACAGTCGACTTAGTATCACCTTTGAATACAATCACTTTTATATTTAAGTACAACCATACTTTATATACAACGTGTGGGGAGGAGACTGCTGGCAAATTCTGGCTGTCTGCCAGTTATGAGGCTCGCCAGTTAGTCAGATATTGACTGTCATATCTACTTTATGTAATTGGGTCACCCTTTAAGGTGAAGGTACCCAGGGCTCACCATCTGGAACAGCAGGGATCACGGCAGTGTAGCCATTATAGGAGACTAGACTGAACCTCAGATGCTTTATTTATTGAGAGTAACTTGTTTTAAAATTTACGGATACATGATTTTTGGTTGGTTGGTTCAAGAGTTTATTCTATTTCATCCTAAATATAACTAGAGATTGACAACAATGAAAGTTTGAATTAATCATTTATATAATGTAGAAAATTCTTTTAGTATAATTTCTACTTGAGAATGTATTTAGCCCATATGTGAAGCTCTTGATGTCCTAATAGAAACTCTGGTTACGCACAACAACTCTTTCTGTCTCTGCCCACCAGGAACCAGGGAAGCGCTCTCAGCTCTGGAGGATGACTGGAACAGGCATGCTGGCCCACGAGGGCTCCTCCGTGCCCCACAACCCCAGCAAGCCCTCATCCACCCGCTCCACCGAGGGTTCTGCCATCTTGGATATAGCCGGCCTTGCTGCAGTAACTGACAACAGGTAGTTTTCTGTGCTCTTTGGATTCAAGTTCATTGCCTTCACATTCAGACTCAGGAAATCTTTGCCAGTGAGTGAGAGTTCCATGAACAAAGTCTGAATTTGTGTTTTTATATTTGTATTTTCCTTAAGGACAGACACCTGTCACATTTCCAAATATGAGCTGTAGACCTTCATTGTGTTTGTGCTATTATGGGCCTGCTCATGTGGGTGAGACAAGTCCTTGGCAGCTGCAGGGGCGTGTCATAAGCAGAGAAGGCCTCTTCAACGAAATTGCCATCCCTGCTTTCTCCCTAGAAGTGAACAGTTCCTATTTTTCAGTCTTTCTAAGAACTTTGTTCAGTCTTTCAAAAACAGAAGTAAATTTATTAAGACAGTAATCACACGTATTTTTAGGACTAACTCCTCAAGTTTAAATCAACTCTTTAACTTTGAGCATGTTATACTTTAGTTTCTCCATAAAATCAATGCATTTGTTTTCAGCTAATGCCTTATTTACTTGCAAAGTAACTTACTTACAAGTTAAACCATTGTAAAATAGAAGTATTTGAAAATGAAACAGGAAAAATATTATTGAAAAGATTTAAAAATCTGTTTAGCAGGTATCACTTCTCATCCCACATGATAACTTGTCCTGGCCAGAATATGAGAACCTGTATTATTGTAATTACGAATTTTTCGTATTTATGTCACTCTGTGTTCCCCTTTTCATGAATTTCCATTTTATGTTTTTCTCTTTCCTCACTAAGATATACCTCACTGCCATACTACTTACGCCAACTGTTAGATTTTAAGTGTAAAGGGATTTAGAAAGAAGAAGCTGTGATCCTCATGTTCTTTTTGGCCTGAAATATTTGATTCGGAGATTGAGTGCATTTTCCTTTTTCCAGATATGAACCACTGATGCTAAGAAAGCCTGATCGCAGGCGAAGCACAACTCAGACGTGGAGTTTCCGAGAAGGAAAACTGACCTGCGGGTTACATGGGCTGGTTGTCCAGGTCAGTGGTTTTCAAGTCCCTGGTGCCAGCCTTCTTTGAAATGAGGCCCCAGTGAGGTTACACACGATACATTGTTAAAGGGGGAAAGGAGTGTTTTGATGTGCCCGGGTGTATTTATCACGGGACATGGTCTTGAAGGTGGTGCTTGACAAAGGCATTAAGAATGGCTGCTTTTCTGTGATGAGGTGTTTTTTCTTGGATTATCCAGATTTCTTTTTTATGAAAGAGTGGGAGAAAGTAAAATGTCAGCTAACAGCCCACCATTTAGTTAAATGGATTGGTTTTAGATCAGCCAAGTCAATAGCTGCCACGGTCTTCCGTGAAGTATTCTGTGAGCTAGTGCATGATCGTCACAGGCTCTACATGTTCTTCATTCTTTCAATTTCTGCGTTTTTCAATGGTGCCCAAATACACATTTAATTGTTGTAGCACATGTCAGAATGAAGATTACTGGTCAGTTTCCTCTCCTCTCCTCATCCTGGCTACCCGCTGGTAAGTTCTTCCAGGTACTACATAAATAAGCAAATATGTGTTTGGAAAATTGCCTGAAGTTTTAGATATTCTGCCCTTGTGGCTTCAGGCCAGGAATGAAAGCATGGATCTCAGTTGAGTGGGTAGGAAGGTACCTGAGAAGTTGGGGCACATAGTAGAATAACACGGTGTGTGCGCAATTCTGTTGTGGTCCAGATTTTGCCTGAAAGGTAAACCCTAGAACATCAGGCCCTGGCTAGAGAATTTTTGGTGTGTCTGTCCCTGGTGGGAACCAGGCTGCACTGCCAGAGTGGGGGAGGGTCCTCCAGGGCAGTGTGCAGAGCTGTGTGGAGCCTCTGACGGCTATTTGATGAGATTTATTTTCTTTATCTCTGTTGCCCTGAGCTCTTTTCATCAAAGACAAGCTGCTTACTTACATGAAGCACACATCTGGAGTGGATTTGTGATTTTCAATTAGCAGTACAATTCAGACTTCTAGAGGCAAAAGCGGACTTGTTTTAATTGGTGGGTTCCGCGTCTGACCCTAACTTCTGGTTTGTTTCTAAAGCCCATGTAATTCTGATTCTCTTGGAGAGTTCTCCCCCCCAAAAAAAATCCTTCTCTAATGTTTGCTGTTTCTTGAATCTATTTCATCTTTTCTCTGCTAGTGAATAACAATCACAAAACAGTATTCCAGCCGTGTAGTCTTTGTTAGGGAAATAAGCGTGTTTTATTCTTACTAATCTGAATAAAGTAATTGAAGGCATTGAAACATTTCCTGACACTCTCCTTATAAGGTGGTGTATGCCCGTTCTTTCTAAACTTAGAGCAGTCATAAGAAGCTTTCTCCATGTTGAGACTTGTCATAGAAACCCAGCTCAAGGTTTCCTTTTTTCATTACTCAATATTTAAAAATTAGCAAAGGGGATGTCAGCTTTCTAGCCATTGTCTTCTCTAGCGCTGTATCTGTTCTCCCAGTGGCATCGCCCTGTCGACTTCCGTCTTATGTGGGTGCATAGCAAGAAGCTCCTCTTCTCCAAAGGCCTGGGCCTCAGACCGCGTCCCCAGCTCCATATTCTTGTGAACACCATCTTTTGAATATTTGAATTGACCACCCAGCATTTGTCTGTTTGGGGTTGCTCTCAACCTTTTTTGTTCGCTTCTTTTTGGAGTACTTAAGAGTACTGATGATACTTTGCTTTCACAATGTTGCCAGTTGTTAAGTAAATCCTAGTGAGAATCCTCAGAGAAACAGGATCTTGGGTCCTTTTTTAAAAGATACTGTTTTAAAAAATACTATTTTAATGACTAGAAGTTATTGCTAACAAATATGCTCTCTTACTAGACTTATGTATGACTCATAATTCCTTAAATTCGTACAGCATAACTTTCCATCATGCCTAAGTCATCCTACTGTTTTCCATCATATATAAAGCCGCAAAAATAGTAGCTGCTTTGTGATACATTGGCCATAACCCTCCAAAAGAGGGGTCATACTGGTAACTTCCTTCAGTGATAAGCAAAATTGTCAGCATTCTTGTCTTTGCCTTTTCTTATGTGTCTTTCTTTATAATGTTTTTTAGGCCAAAGGAGGGCTTTCTGGTTTGTTTGATGGAGCTGAAGTCGTTCTTGGTCCTGACACTTCTATGGAGCTTTTGGGGCCAGTTCCACCTGAACAACAATTTACTAACCAAAAAATGAGACCTGGTTCTGGAATTTTATCCATTAGAGTCATCCCAGATGGACCAACTAGAGCACTCCAGGTGATAATTTATCATAAAAATTGACGTGAATCTCGGTGTGTGTTTTTTCTCCTCAGTGGTTAGTCACGCAGCAAGTATTTATTGAAATACTTGTGCTGAATATGAGGATGTGGAATCCTCGTTTAGAAAATGCACACAAGACCCACCTCACAGAGTTGTTACAGGAATTAAAGTATAAGTAAACTGTAGTATAAAAGTATAAGAACTCAAGAAGATAATGCCAAGAACAATATGTATTGTTGTTACCAACATTATAAATCACATTAATGTATTCATTTATAAATAATTGACATATTAATGGCATTGAGAATAAGACACTATATGATATCCCTAATCAGGTAATTAAAATGTTTTGTTAAGAAAGTAGGAGTGGAAGGTGTTATGGGGAATGTATAGAAAGGAGATTGGATTTATGGGGATGGGCAACAGCTATTTGTTGAGCACCTATTAGATCCAGATATGCTTCTAGGTACTGAGCATATACAGTGAACAGACAAAGTCCCCTGCCTGCTTGCAGCTTTTGTTCTAGGGGAGAGACAAACAGTAGTCAGTAATTTACATCGTAAGTGGATGATACGGTATTTGGGAAGTTGATATGTGAAAGCCTGAAGATAAGAAAGAGTGACCCACTGGCACATAAAATATGGTAAGAAATAAGATGGAGACAGCAGCTGGGGCCAGGACATTAAAAACCTGGTACATGCTAAAGATTTCATGGTGGTTGTATAGGAAAAGGGAGATGGGATGGCATGACGAAAAATGCATCTTATAGATTGCTCACTCTGGCTGAAAGGTGTAGCGTTAGAATGGAGTAAAACTGGTGATAGAGAAAGACCGTTTAGGAGGCGCTTGTGATGACCTGGATGGGAGCGTTTGGTAACCCGAAGTAGAGTAAGTGGCACAGGGAGGACATTGAAGAGAAGTGAACGGAAATAAGAGCTCACCTAGGAATAGAGTGAGATTTAGTGGTTGATGAAATGGGATGAGAGAGGAAGGACTCAAGATTCTTATTTGGGCAGCTCGGAGGATGATCATCCACATCACAAGGAGGTGAACACAGGGCAAACTTCAGGGGGGAAGAGGAGTTAAGTCTTGGACTTGAGAAGTATGTGTTATGTACTTGAAGTTGTCCAGACACCAGTGCAAATATGGGTCTGAATCTCAGGGAGAGATCCATGTTCTAGATATGGATTTATCAGGTCATGGTGTAATTAACGAACTAAGGGAAAAGACAGGATGTTGACATATACCAGTGAATTCATGAAATAGTGTATCGTGATCCAAGAACTGCTTTGAAAGCACCCTTCTTGCAAGGCAAAAGTTCGGCGCAGTGATCTTGAGATTTGTATATTTTGACTTGGCTGTAACTTTGGATTTATCTACAGATGCCTAACCCCACTATGTGAGTCTCTCAAGGCCTACAGGTTGGTGTTTATCAAATAGACTTAACACCAAGTTTGCTTCAGCCGTGCTTTGCAGCCAGTAACTCCCATAGGGTTGTGGATCCTATGTGACCTTTGGCCCACACACTTGGTAGGGAGTGGGTTTCACTGTGGCAGCCTGAGGTCGCTTAGTACAGTGTTTCATTGCCTTCAGATAGCAGATTTCTCCCAGCGGAAAAGTAACCGTTCATCTTATGAAGTGGACGAGCTTCCTGTTACTGAACAAGAGCTGCAGAAATTAAGGAATCCAGATACAGAGCAAGAATTGGAAGTAAGTTTTAAATATTGCAGGTCGACATCTTTGATCATCAAAATTGTTTGGAACTTTGCCCTGTGGTTTTCTCGGTTTAGAACTTCTTTTTCTACTCTGTGTGAATTCTAAATATAGGTGTTGCTTCACAGGACTTAATATTTTCACAACATGAATGTGTGATGGAAATGATAGCTGAATCTGTGTTGGATCAGAATGTAACAATATTGCTAGGGTCAAGTCACAATAAAGAAAGTTCAATGATTTGAATTTAAACAGGATTTAAAATCAAGAAGAAGCAAGCGAGATTGGTGGGTTTTTTGTTTGTTTGTTGACCCCAGTTCACTGACATCTTCCTTTTCGTCTCCCTGTTTGGACATTGGGAAGAAAGTGAAAGTTTGAAAAGGAAGAGGAGATGAACATGAAAAAACACGCTTATTCAATATTTATTCAGTGACTTTCAAAAATAAAATACCCATATATAAAGCTCTGAGTTGGATGTTATAGAAGTTCGGTGAATAACTTACTGAGAGCTTGCATCACATCACACGGAGGGAGAGAAATTCTCAAAGCAATTACATTCCCGTAACGACATGCCCAATGTCATCAGTGCCCCAGTAGAAGTTATCACTCTATCACTCTGGGGTTCTTGTTGGGGTGGGAGTGCCTAGAGAGGAGTTAGCTCACCAGCAGCTAGCGACCTAGTGGTGTTTGAGACATCAAGGTGACTATCTAATCTGCTCAGAGGTAGAGTAGGGCAATTTGAAGCCAGTTGTTACCTTGTACCATACTTTGCTTTCCTTTCAGGTTCTTGTGAAGTTAGAAGGTGGAATTGGGTTGTCTTTAATTAATAAAATTCCAGAAGAACTGGTCTTTGCAAGTCTTACAGGAATCAATGTGCATTACACACAGCTTGCAACAAGTCATATGCTTGAACTCAGCATACAGGATGTACAGGTAAGGGGGGGACGTTCAGAACTCATTAGTCGTCTTGTTTTCTTGCTGAAGACCCAACCGAATCCAGTGTTTGGTATTCTAAATAATGTTTTGGTGGAAATATCTTATGGCCTTCTGAAAATCATTCTATGAAAATAATTATTTCTACCTACATTTATCTCGTGTTCCTATTTGGCAGAATTCTAAATATAATAGCAAACCCATCAGTAACTTAGAAAATTTAGTCAAGGCAGTGTGGAGGAAGGTGACCCATGGTTTCACATCATACCAACAGAAAGAGCAATAGGTAATTAACCATCATTTAGAGAAATTGAAGCTCATCACAGGGAGAAAAAACAAGGATACAACTTGTGCTTCTGATATACTCTCTTATCTGAAACAGCCCCCAAGTCCAGATAAAGTACAGAGACAACAGTTTCAAGTCCCTGTACAACAGATAAGGAAAGACAGAGTTGGGAAACAAAAGAGGTGAGCCCAGCAATTACCCCAGCTTGTTGCCTTAAGAAAGTTTCCAGGCCACGGCAGTGGGAGGAGAGACTGAGACAGAGCCCAGCATGTTGATGACGAGCAAACAGAACTGAGAGGCCTGGAGACCATGACTGGTGGAGCTCCTTGGAGAGCATATTTGGAGAAGGGAGCTGCACAGAAAGAAAACCCAGGGGAGTCCCAGAGGAGCCCTCCGAGAATGCAGCAGAGGACAGATGAGTGATGGAAACTACCACCAACCATCTGAGAGGGAAGGCGCAACAGCGCCTGCTGTTCACAAAGGCTGAGGATGGTGCTTGTTCCCCACGTTGGAATAGAGAAACTAATAGTGTGGGGGACTTTGGGAAAAGTCATCCAGAAAGTCTTACCTTCTCAGTGAGCTATAATTTAGCACTAGGCGGAGCACTGTTACAGACATACCTAACAAATCACAAAAGGAAGGTGTGAAAGGACTGATCTGTTTCCAAGTAGTTTAACTGTATGCCTGACCAAAACTCAAGATCTGGTGGAACCCAGAAATACTCAATAACCAAAAATGTGAACATTTTGTGCATCACAAGTAGGGAGAGAAATTCTCCCAGGGCTAATACAGATGATAGAATTTTTAGGGAAGGCCATTAAAGATGGTATTCTAACTATATTCTTCATTTTCAGAAAGTTAAGTAGAGACATGGAAGATATAAACTCAGATTTCTAGAGATTAAAATGAAGTGAAAATAGACAGGATGGGATTGCCTATGACACTATGAAAAAAAAAAAAAGGGAATTTGAAGATATGGCAATCAAAACTGTCCACATTGAAATGCTTAAAGAGAAATATCCCTTCCTCAAAAGAGAACAGCATCAGTGACCTACAGGATAACTTCAAGCTACCTAATACATCGACAATTAAAGTCCTGGAAGGAGAATATAGAGAGGAAGGGACAGGAAAAAATATGTAAAGAAATTTTGACCATAAATTTTTCAAACTTAATGAAAATTGTAAACCCATAATAACAGATTTCCTATTCCCCCTATGAAAAGTGGAGCATTTAGAGGTTCAGGTTCTTGTGAAGTTAGAAGGTGGAATTGGGTTGGAATTTGGTTGGAATTCCTACTTTGTAAGCCAAATGGTGTAAAGCAAAGAGGTAATTACCGTTAATTAATTAATTTATTTTTAAAGATTTATTTGTTTATTTATACAAGCACTGGGTATAGTCAGAAGCACGGGAGGGTGAGAGAATTCACCAGAGACAGAGCAGAGAACAGAACAGGCTCTCTGCTGAGCAGAGAGCTCAACAGGTACACTGCCGAGGGGAGCAGCAGGCGGCAGGAGAAGTCTGTGTGCCTTGTGGGACCCTTGCCCGGCAGCCGGGGATCGAACCAGTGCTGCAGAGGCTGCAGGCAGCTTTGCAACCCAGCGCTCAACCACTGCACCACCAGGGAGGCCCTACCGTTAATTTATATGGAAAAATTTTTGAGCACTCCCTGATCCGAAAAATAAGCTACTGTATCATACCAAAGAGCACATTATACCTAAACTCACACCGACATATAGTAAAAGCAGAAATGATATGATACATCCTTGTCCTGTATAAAGTAGTTTCCAGGGAAGGAACTTGGAGGTGCCACTCTCACTGCATGGGGTGCCCTGCCTATGTAATGGCTGCTGCAAAGCAAATGCTGAACTCTGTTTTGCTTAATGCCTTTTATTGTAAAAGTGAAAATCCTCTTCATATTTCTTTTGGTTAGTGAAAATGTAGGTCTTCATAAAACATGGCATGATGGTGTGATGAAAACTTTCAAAAAGCTGGGGATACCTGTATAAGCAGCTCACACATAAACCCAAACATACATGCACATGCACGCAAACCCAAATGAACCCACTCCAAGACTTGTTATTGTCAGATTACTCAGAACCAGAAAAGTAGCCACATTTAAGAAGACATGTTACATGCAATGAATAAAGGTGAGGATGACAGCTGACTCCTCACCGGCAACAGTGCAAGTGAGAAGACAGCAAAATTGTTAGAGTACTGAAAGAAAAAAAAAACCGACAACCTAGATCCATGTCCAGCAACTCTTTCAAAAGCAAGGGTGAAATAAAGACATTTTTAGACTTACAAAAACTGAAAAAATTGTTACTGGAAAATCACCACTACAAAAAAAAATGTTAAAAGACATTATTCAGGCAGAAGTAAATGGTTACTAGATGGAAATCTAGATCTGCACAAAAAAAATGAAGAGTATCTGAAATGACATCTACATGGATAAATGTATAAGATTATTTTCTTCTTGTTTAAATCTCGTTAGGAAATAATAGAAAAACAACAACACTCTATTTTGGGCTCTATTGGACTGTTTAGATAAAAATAATAACATTGTGTTTTTGGGTCTGTAACATGTTAGCGTAAAATGCATGATAAGTGTAGTATACAGTCTGGAAGGGGAGTTATGGAAGTGTAGTACTGAAATTTTCTTACACATGAAGTAGTATAATGTTATTTGAGTGTAGACTGTTAAGAATTTTAACCCTAAAGCATGCACTAGAGTAACAAAACAGTTACAATTAATAATCCAAAAAGGGGCCTCCCCGGTGGCACAGCGGGTTGAGCGCAGCGCTGTGGAGCTGTCCACAGCTTTTGCAGCGTGGGTTCGATTACCAGCTGGCCAGGGAGATACCCACATAGCGCGGCAGATCTTTCCTGTCTCTCCTGCTGCTCCCTTCAGTAGTGTTTTCGTTCAGTCTGCCTTTTCTGCTCCCCACTCTGACTCTGGTAAATTCTCTCACCCTCCCACACCTCTGGCCTGTACCCCCCATTCTTGTATAAATAAATAAATCTTAAAAAAAAAATCCAACAAAGGTGATAATATGGAATCATAAATTCTTGATTAACCCAAGAGAAGGCAGAAAGGGGGAAAGGAGAAAAACAATAGTAAGGTGGTAGAAATAGGATAAATAGAAAACAAATAGTAAGGTGGTAGACTCATTGAAACTTAATAGTAACTCATTGGAATAGGTTAAAAGAAATAAAATGGAATGAGATCTATCACGCTAACACTAGTCTTAAAGTAGGGGTGGCTAAATTAATATCTGATAGAGTAGATCACAGAGAAAACTATATTACTGGGGATAGTGAAGGTAATTTTCTAATGATAAAGAAATCAAATAATCAAGAAAACATGCTAATCCTGAATGTTTATATACCTTGTCACCAGGCTTCAAACTATATGAATCAAAAACTAATAGAATGAAAGGAGAAATAGAACATACACAATAAGAGTAGAAGATTTCAGTACTACTCTCAATAATTGATAGAATAAGGAGAAAGTCAACAAAAATAAACTAAAGTTGAACATTACTATCACCTAGACGTGATCGATGGTTATAGAGCACGCCTTCTACCGAGAGCAGAAAACATAAGGGATCTGTTAGGCGATGTGTAGACAGCGCCCTTTGAGGTCCCCAACAGATGCTCTCTCTCCTCTTCCCTTTCCTAGTGTGGCCCTTTGGTATAAAATGGGAAGGGGAGGTGGCTGCTGCCTGCAGTGAGTCTCCTAACATCCAGAAACTTCTAAATGTGCAGGGAATGTTCTCAGTTGTGGTACTGCCAGGGAGTGGGTAGATAGAGCAGTTCCTCATGCCTCTGGGGTCCCCAGTGAAGGGGGTGACTTGAAGACAGGCAGCTGTTCCCATTGGTAGCCATAGAGCTACTGATTGTCTAGTTTAACTCTCTTACTTTAAGGACTTTGGAACAAGAGCGAGCATCAGTTGCTTCATGCTGAAGCCCTGGGGTCAGTGGACCTGGATTCAAGCTCTAGCTCTGTCCTTGCCTAGCTGCACAGCTTTAACCAGGGTCCTCGCTCCTGAGTGGCGCCACCTGTGACATGAGACCAGTGGTAGTCCTCGGGAGGCTGCGGTTTGGGCGGCAACAATGCCCTTGGTTGAATAATTTCGAGGTCACAGGTACCATGAGATAATGCTTGTGAGGTGGCGAGTGAGGTGCCTGCACATTGGACTCACCAAGTATTGTACAGCTTGTTAATACCCTGCTCCTGTGATTGGTCTTCATGAGAACAGATTTTTTTCTAGCTTGCTGTTGAGAGGGGGAGATGGCAGGGGTGCTGTTGAGTGGCTGCCTATTATGAGACCCCGCCTGGGAATAAAAGCTGAGCAACTTGTTTGTCTTGCTTCGCTTGTTTTGTGTCCTAGGTGGACAATCAGCTCATTGGTACCACTCAGCCCTTCATGCTGTATGTGACTCCCCTGAGCCACGAGAGCGAGGTTGTCGAGACAGGCCCCGCTGTGCAGGTGAACGCGGTGAAGTTCCCCAGCAAGAGCACGCTGACCAACATCTACAAGGTAGGCCGGTGGGTGGGTGGTCGTCCTCTCACAGCCGCTTCTCAGGTGGGTGGGTGGTCGTCCTCTCACAGCCGCTTCTCAGGTGAGCAGTGCAGGGAGCCGAGGGAGGGAGTCCTATAGGCTCTGGTTCACGTGTTGTAAGTGGTGTGGAGGGATTTCTAGGAGTTGCTTCTCTTAGCCCTGAGTTGCCATCTGTTCGCAATGCCCTTGCTGGCGGCAGTACTGACCAGGACCAGGTCTGACTCAGGCACATTAGTCAGCGTGAGTCACCCAGCACCATTGAAAGAGGCAGCCCCGTGATGGACAGCCTACTGTGGAAGTGCTGGAGTCTATTAAAAGCAGTAATTCCAAAGTGACGGCCCCTCTTTCCTGGAGGAGACTCCATGGATAAGCTGTTCTAGCAGCAAACTCTGGGAAAGTGGGATCCGGCCAAGGCTTGCTTCCCATATTTCTGGTTCCTTGTCACCAGTGCTGATGGGTCCAAGTCTGCGTGTGGCCCTCAGACCCGTAAGGCCATCCATGTGCACTCAGGACCGGCAGGGCTCGCTGCTCTGCTTCTGAGTGTCACCCTGGCTGATGGGCATAGATGCCCTGGGAACCACACACTAGCATGGTGACTTGTCCATTGAACAGCTGGGCCTTGGGTAACTATAACAGTGTAGAGATAGAGGAGCAGAAGTGATTTGGCAATTTGCCTATAAAATCACCTGAAGAGAGAAACCGTGTCTTATCATTGGGCCTTAGCGACACAGAGGAGGTCATTCTGGGGTTCATACTGTCAATCTGGATCTCTCCTCTCTAGCACCTGATGGTTACGGCTCAGAGATTCACCGTCCAAATTGAGGAGAAGCTGCTCCTTAAGCTGCTAAGTTTCTTTGGCTACAATCAAGCAGAATCAGGTAAAGTTGAATGTTCTAGATTTATATTGGGGAATTGGCCCAAGGGTGACATTTTCAGTCTGTTTGTGGAAGTAGGTTGTCTCTGGATGACTGGCAAGTTCGCTTTCCACTTCTTGGCCTGAGCCAGGAAGCCAAGGTTCATGTTTCACTTGTTGCCTTTCAGAGTTTCGCTTCTTCACAGGTGACAGGCTGTATCTGTGAATGAGGAAGGCCGCTCTGAGTGTCCTGGTATTTTGGAGGGCCCAGTTGTGAGCCGTTGGGAAGCAGGACACTGTTCTTCCTTTTTCACCTTGTTAGGCTAACAGAAATGATGCTAGTCCTTTAGCAATCCTCTTTGTTTCCTGACTTTGTTTATTAAACAGACTCAGGACCAAGAATCAGAAATCCCATCCTTTGGTTTAGTTGAGAAAAAAAATTGGCTAGCCTCAACTTCTTAACTTCTTAGGTCCATGCCCTTATGCCTCCATGTAATTACAAGGTGTCTGGTTACTGTAACTCTTCTATGGGGAAGGCAATAAGATAAGCTGTTGAGAAACCTCAACTTTCCAGCAGTGCTGCAGAAATAATGAGCTGCCTTTGCTTTGGCTCCCTCGTCATAGTCTTTGAAAGACTGTATATACGACACAGAATGAAGTCAGTAATGCTTAGTCTTTTGAAGCCTAAGCTACATATTAAGCCTGAAGAAGTAATGAGGTAGAGATTTTCCTATTTATCCGCCCATGTTCTCTGGGGAAAGAAGAATCACTGGGGTCATGTACATACCCACACACGCAATGTAGGACAACGTTTCTCTTCTTGTTAGACTTTAAGCTGTAAGTGTATTTGGGTCATGGGCAAAATCCCGCCTGCTTGGTGCCCTGGATTGGCGCATCGGTGGTGTTTATGTTCAGACTTGTGAGCCTGCCTGCCAGGTGTCTGTCCCCTTTTGCTGCCTTCCTGAGCCATTTATTTTAAATTTGATTGGACTTGCCATTGTTGTAAGTTTTCTTGTAAGTTACACTAGGTAAATTTCCCCCCAGCCATTGTACAGGGATTTAATCTTTTGTAAACTCCTTCCAGCCTTCCACCTATTCCTGGTTTTCCCTGTAAATACAACTAGATGATGGCAGCCTAGTTGGTTTTATTCTAAGGCACATGAAAAAAAGTGAAAATAAGCTTCCTAAGTGGGTGTGGGCGTTGCGTCAAGTGAGGAGAGCACACTGCTGTGTTTCATTCCATGTCTCTCCTTTTCACTTTGTGAGATGAATAAAACTATCTCCTTCAACTGTGCTCTTAAAATGGGTGTCCATCTACTTTTCAGGAGATAGAGTGCTTTTGTAGTCACTTTTTTTGTAGGTCTTTATAGCCTACAGCTTGTTTGTTCTTAAGGTGTTATGTTTCATTCAGATTCATTTTTTTTCCCAGAGTCATTATTTAATTGGTCATGATGTTCATTATGATTCAGTCAGTCTCACTCTAAATATTTATTTGAATATTGTCTTATGAAATAAACTCAGATAATCTGGCTCATTTATAACGACAGCAACAACAGTTTCTAGAAAACTCACTGCACATTCCCCCCCAGTGATGGGTGGTTTCCCACCTGGCTTTTTTCTTCCAAAGATGTTGTCTGCGGGAGGGATGGAGTCACACTGAGCTGTTGTGTGTTTGTAAAATAACACTAGACACATCTGTTTTATACAGAAATGACATCAAGAAACTGTACTTATGACTAACCCTAAAAAAGTAAATTTAGACAGATGTTTACCTGTTGGTGAATTTTTCTCGATGTGAATCCAAGTATTTGAATCATGAGATTTCTGGGGATGCATTTAAAAGGAAAATTCTATCCTTTTTACCAGAGGTGGAAAAATATGATGAGAACCTCCACGAAAAGTCAGTTGAGCAAGGTGGAACCCCAATTCGGTACTACTTTGAGAATCTCAAAATCAGCATTCCCCAGATCAAGCTGAGCGTGTTCACCTCCAACAAGCTGCCATTGGACCTTAAGGTGAGCTGACATCGGTGTAAATTTTTAGAAATGTCTTCTTTGGAGAAGAAGGAGCATGCTTCCACCTTGCTTTTTTCTGTCCAGCACCATTTGTGACAGATATTTTTATAGGTTTCCTTTTTTGAACATTTATTGACCTCATAGTCCACCCCCCTTTCTCTCAATCCTTCTTTCTTTCTCCTTTCTTCCCTCCCTCCCTTTTTCTCTGTTTAAGAATGACTTTGCCGAAGATAAAGGAGTAATAAAAGAAAGTAAACACGGAGAGTTATATAAAACCCAGCTGCCCTCTGCTTAGCTCTGGGCTTATCTCAATGAGGTAAAAGCCCCCTTCCCTAGGACTGCCCCAGGACAGAGAAAAGCACAGCCAAGACTGGATCTTTCTTCTGTGCTCAAGACCTGCCTGCTCTCCTGGTGTTTTCTCTCTCCCTCTCTCTCCACCTCCACCTCTTGAATGGTGGACACTAGAAATGTCTATCAAATACCCACTGAGGCATGACCTCCTACGCCTGTATCAGGACCTAACACTCCCACATTTTGATACACCCTTGACAGATAAAATCTAAAGACCATCTTTATCTTCTGCAATAAAATATATTTTAAGTAAGGAATCGGCTGGAATTTAAATCCACGCCCATCTAACACTCATATCTGTGTGTTTCCCCCGAGAACATAGGAGTCAGAGACTCTTAGAGCCCTGAGAGCCCCAATGGGCCTCTTGCTCTGCGAATAAGGACCTTGGAGTTCAAAGTGTCATGTCCCTGCAGCCTTTGTGGATGGGAGTAAGGGGAGTGGGTGTAGAATCCAGGTGGTTTCTGGGGGTCTTCCTTAGGTTGAGTCTAAACCGGCCTCTCTGCACCTGGCATCCATTGCTTCTGGTCCTTTGCTCTGCTGCATGTCATGTGCTCATCAAGGCTTTTCCCTCTACCCACCGACTGAGTGCTTTCCCCCCCCCCCTACTCCCCGCCCCGCCTCCCGTGTGACGCTCTGTGGTGGTCTCTGAACAGGAACAGCTGGAAACCTGAGCCGAGGAGTCAGGCCCTGCAGCCATAAGTTGATAAATCCGGGCCCCTCCAGGGCCTATGCTGCCAGTGTGGGCTGTGGTCAGGGGGCGTGTGCTCTCCAACTCAGGGGCAGCTGCAGTGCAGCTCTGGCCCGGCCTTGTAGCTGGGGAGCAGGAGCCCAGTGTTGCCAGATCTTCAGATTTTAAAGAGAAGCCGGAAACCTGGCAACCAACTTGAGTTTTGTTTTTTCTTAACCTTGTGGGCCTAGCAGTACACACGTGTGGGTCTCATGTGACCCATGGTTTGCCAACTCACGACTTCTAAAATAGACTTATAGGCAGTGAGACAGCAGTCTGGTCAGCATCAGAACATCTTTGCATGAGGAGAGGGTACGGTGGCTGCTTCCTTGAGGCGGCGGCTGGGGCTGGGCAGGACGGGGCAGGGAAGGCTTGTGGCCTCCTGGGAAGAGTGCAGCATGCCCTTTGATGGCCTGTCCTGTCTGCTAGATGGGCTTTAATTTCATGTTTCCCAGGAGACTGGAGATACTTAGCGGGGAGGGGGTGGGGGGAATACCATGGGAAAACCACTATCTTGCTAATATCCACAAGTATCCACTTGACTTATGTGACCCTTTGGAATGGGTTTGTTTGATAAAGTATATATTCATCCCCAGAACACTTGGCACTCACCCAACAAACCAGTGTTAAGCATTTCCTGAGAGTGAAGGACTTCTTGTTTTTTAAATCATCCAACTCAGAAACACAGGCACCTAACTATTCCTTTCCAACTGCCCCTGGCCGCGTCACCTTCCCCCAGACTGACAAATGCGGTGCGATTTTCTACCATCGTGGAGGCTCCAGCCCCTCAGCCCCTCAGCGAGGCGGCTTCGGCGCCGGCCCGTGCGCTCTGCATACAGCCAACTGGCAGCCGTTCACGCCGAGTGCTTCATCTGGCACTATAGAGAAGGAACGTTTTCAAGGCATTTTTCAAACGGTTATTAAACAAATTCAGTGGAACCGCCATGTTAGGAGATGTGGGGGGAGCGTGGGGCCTGGGAATTGGGACGTCAGAGTTGAACTCTCAGCTTGTGGAAGTCACCGTTTTACTGTGTCTCGAGTTGTCTTAGTGGAGTCTGGGACTCATAAAATAATGTCATTTATTCAAAGAGTTTTCTAACAGAGTAATATCCCTTTATTAGTAGCTCTTAAGAAGAGCAGTGCGCGCTTTGAGATGAACATGTCATGGCTGAAAGTGTGTGCTTAGGAGATGAGTTCAACAGGAATCACAAGAGTCTGACTAAAAGGTAACCATGTCTTTGGTATTGAAGGAATAATTATCTTGATTCTCCTGACGCCAGACCAGAAGTGAGGCTGTCAGAAACCTCAGAGGGAAGTCTCTTCAGGTTTACACCGAGGGTACGTTATTGCCAGAGAGAGTGTCTGTGCAGAAGGACTCAAAGCGTCTTCACATCTGCTGTCTCCATTGGATTCCTGACTCTGAGGAAGAAGGGCGAGATAATAGTCCCATTTCACAAATGCAAGAAGAAAGCTCAGCCCTCTTCCCCCGGCCCCCTCGCCTCCACCTCTCTCCCGAGTTCGCATGTTAGAGAGTAGCAGAGTAATATCAAAAATGCAAGGTAGTTTATAGGTTCTTTCGGGGTTTTTGGTTTTGTTTTTGGTTTTGTTGTTTTTTTTTTTTTAAGATCAAAAGGGGCCAGGAGCCTTTAAAAGATTTCACAAGGTGGCCCGCAGCAGTGCTTTCCCATTTGGAGCAGGGGGTATTACAAAAGAAGGGCTTTAATTGAGCAATCTAGTTTGGAAGAAAACCCACATTTTAATGGTCAGAGAGCAAGAGGGTGGGGGTAAGGGGGGATTTCAAACAAAGACACTATTTAAAAAGCCTAAAACTGTCTTCTCAAAGGCTTGAAATAATTTGTTGGGAAACTTCAGACCCTTTACTTTTTTTCCTCCCCTCCCTAAATAAAAACCAGATTTGTTAGAAGGAAAAAAGATCCAGTATTGTTAATTGTATTTCAGAAAGTGCCAGAGAGGGAAATATCCCTGTAGTTTTAAACATTGTCCCGAGAGGGGAATGGGCAAATACCCTGCTTCACATAAACAGTCTCTGTGTACCATAAATAAACCTTTAAGGAATGAGTTCCAGACAGTTTTGTTTAGTGCAGGATAAACCAAGAAAGGCAAGGACGTGGCCCAGGGACTGTGATCTGAGACCCCGTGGCATGTGGACAGGTATTTCTTCTCTCAGCTCCACAGAGTTTCTGGAAGACTTCAGCAGTTTTTGTCTGGAGCAGGTCGGAATAGACAGTTTCCTATTTTTATTAGGAACTTATGAACACAGATGGCTTTCTCCTGAATCCATTTTATAACAGGAAACTGTCGCTGCTTGAGTAAACAAGCATCAGCTTTGTATACTACTGTATTTGATTAGTCATTTAGTTACTACAAGAAAAAGCCCTGTTTGGCTCTTTCTCTCTCATCTCCGCCTGACCAGAGCAACCTGAAGGTGGCAGAGTAATTCGTACCAAGGGGCTGTATCTCGGGCTTTTCAAACCTGGGAGGCCCAGGAGCTGTGAATGACTAGGTAAGGACAATTTCTGCTTCAGAGCAGGATACGTCCTTGGTTCGGGCAGAGCACCAAGGGTTTTGGCACCCCGAGGCTTCAGAGTCTTTGCTGCTCTGCGCGGTCCCCCTTCTTCAACATCTGGTTTGCAATGAGGAAGTTTCGCTAAAAAGTTTTTTGTGTTAAGCCTTTGTTTTGATCTCACTTCCTCTCCTTTGGGAAGAAAGTCCCGCTCGGGGCTGTACCCGCAATGGCCTGAGTTCGATCCCTGGCCAGGGAGCTGACCCACATGGCGCAGCAGACCTCTCCTGTCTCCCCGCTGCTCCCCTCAGCGGTGGATTTCAGTAGATCCAACTGTTCTGCTCCCTACTTTGTGTCTGGTGAATCTGCTCACCCCCACACCTCTGGCCTGCACCCCAACTCTTGTGTGCAAAAATAAATAATTAATTAAAATTTAAAACAAAACAAAACCCATCATGCTGAGCTTGTGCCGCAGGTCGAGTGTGTGGCTCTCAGCAAAGCAGCTCATCCTCCTGGCTCTATTCACCTGTTGGTGAGGTGAGGTGCTAACGCTCACTCGCTGCCCTGCCGCTCACACACAGTCTCCACAGGGGGGAGGCAGGTGTGCACGAGAGCAGGTTTTCCAGGAGGAAGGATATAGTCCTTCAGGCAGGCATGCGTGCTCCCACCAGGGGAACTTCTGTCACAGGAACGAGCACCTTCCGCACCCAGATCTGCTCGTCACCAGCTACAGCTGTTCGGGCTATCCGCCTAGCCCTTCTGTGGTTTTATTTACTTTAAAAAAAAAGAAGAAAGAGCACATTAGACTGAATTCACTTGACGATACTCCTGATTTCTAAAGTACTGTGTTAGAAATTATTCAGGAGGAAGTTCTTGGTGACTTCCTGCACGACAAATCCAGTGGTCTTTCATGTCCTGGCCTCCTGAGGGTCTTCTGCCACTTTTGAAATTGTTGACTCCCTGTTTGTAACTTGGCCTTTCTGGTTCTTCTCTAACTCTCTGCCTCCTCTGCTCTTTCCGGTTTTCTTGGACTGTGCTTGTTCTTCTCCTACCTTGTATGTCTCAGGGCCACTTTTATCTCAGTAACTATATGGCCAAGTTACTTGTCCTTTTTTCCTACTAGTGTATTGGTCTTTGTTTCCTCTAATTTTACTTAAGAAGCTCTTTGTTGTTGCTAACTACATATTGCTAGAGACTTATAATGCAGCTCCTCAGCACAGAACTTGTATGCAGATAAGAAAAACTATAAAGATACGAATAAGAAAAACTATAAAGCAGCCTGAGAAAAACAGATAACCTACTACAAATATAGCAGAAGACTTGAGTGGGAATGTCACAAAAAGGGTGTCTGAGAGGCCAGTATGCATGTTAGGTAACACATGTAGATGAACAGAAAGTGGCGTAGACTGCTGAAGGGGGTGGAAGTCTGTTCAACCACTTGGAAAAGTAGTTTATATGCTGAGGTTGAACATGTACAGGCGCTTAATGATAGGGGTGCCTTCTCAGAAATGCACCGTTTTCATTGTGTCACTGTATGGACCTCAAGAGCGTGACCGCACAGCCCAGATGGCCTGGCCTACTTACTGCTGGACGGGATGGCCTGCGGGACCACTGTCACGCATGTGGTCTGTTGTTGCCCAAACGTGGCAAACAGCACGAGGCTGTACGTTCTCTGGAACTCAGCAGTTCCACCCAGAGTGTGTATGAGAGAAAATATGACAAATGTGCCTCTAGAAGACATGCTCAGGAATGTTCTTGGCAGCATTCTTCATAATTGCAAAAACTTCAAATAGCACAACAGTGCCTCAGAAGTGGTCAGGTGAAGGCAAGTGGACAAGCGCAGCTGCACACAGTGGGCCAGTGCGCACGTTCATGCTGACGAGAAGAGCCATGTACAACAGAATACCCGCTGGGGGTGTCACTTAATGAAATTCAATGTAGGAAAAACTCACCTTTGGTACTAGAGGTCAGGATAATGGCTACCTTGGGGGAATGAGTGGGAACTGGACCTCCACAAATAGAGAAGATGCTTCTAAGATGGTCTGCTTTCTGGCCTGAGTGGGGTTTCATGGTTGTGTTTAATTTGGGGGAAAATAATGGAGCATTTGGATTTGTACACTTTTCTGTGTGTGTGTGTGTGTGTGTGTGTGTGTGTGTACCTAATATTACTTAATATTTTACTTTCATGCCTCATGCCTACAGGGAAAATCCTTATTAAAAATATCAAAGCCTTGACTCTCATTGGAAAGTTGACCTGGAGCTGTTATGGAATCCAGAAATACAGTACTATGGAAGGCCATCAGAGGGCTATAATGATTTTCTTTCTTTCCTAACTAGGCCCTAAAAAGTACCTTGGGATTTCCCTTGATTCGGTTTGAAGATGCCGTGATTAATCTGGATCCATTCACTCGCGTACATCCCTATGAGACCAAGGAGTTCATCATCAATGACATCCTCAAACATTTTCAGGAGGTGAGCATGGGAGAAGTGCTAAGAGCAGTGTTTGTTCTAGTTGTATCAGCGTTTTGGTTACTGAGTTATTACTAGCTAAGAAGTTTAGGCCCTGCTTGTGTTGGGTCAGGTCACATGTCATGAAAAATCTGAAACAGTGTTTTGATGTACAAGCTGTTAGTCTTGTCCTTCAGAACCAGCCTCAGGGACGTCCACTCACAATTCTTCAGGGTTTAATTGATGCCTCAGTGATAACACCAAGTGCTGTGGACTCTGTTTACCAGACTTGGGGCTGCTGTCAACACCCACACCCGCATTCTTGGTGCCTTTGAGATCCTGCCCTGAAATTGAACTTAATTTTTTTTTTATCAAGTTGGACATTTTCCATGTGTACTTATTATCCAGACTGCAAAGACCAAAATATATAGCCAAGGCAGACTCTTCAGTGAATAGATAGATCAAGATCATATCAAATTTATGGGCTGTCAAAGTTAAAATAGATCCTGTTCTTCCTCTTTATCTTCTCTTCTTCCCCACCCCCATTTTCCTTCTTCGCTTCCTTCCTTGACTTTGCTAACTGCTGTGTTCCCACTGAACCAAAGGAGAGTGATGCCGCAGCTTTCAGCAGAACCAGGGGCAGGCAGTGGAGGGGCACAGAAGTGGGCAGTTGCTTGGCACATCTGCCTGTGCCCTGCATTCTAACCTTCCCCTGCACTTTGTTTTTAAGATTCTCCTGGCTGACTCATGCCTTATTTATAGGAGTGATGGGAAGGAGAGTGTGATGGACGTACTAATGGTACTTGTAAAGAATCTTTCCTGTCTGGTGGCTGTTTTTATTCTAAGGTGGCTTTGAAGAATGCCAGATTAGTGCAAGCAGTCTCTGGCACATGCCCACTGGGAGGCGTTTAGGTGGAGCTCATGAGAGGACAATCTGTGCAGTTGGTGAGGATTGAGATGATTGTTGGTACTGAGGCTAAGAAGAATGTCTAACCTTTGCTTAGGACACTGCGAATATAAACAGATGTTGGTTTTCTTCTCTTTCCGCTTGACAGGAACTCCTCAGCCAGGCCGCTCGGATCCTGGGATCGGTGGACTTTCTCGGCAACCCCATGGGACTGTTGAATGATGTTTCTGAAGGGGTTACTGGATTGATAAAGTATGGAAATGTCGGGGGCCTCATCAGAAATGTTACACATGGAGTGTCAAACTCTGCTGCCAAGGTAAGGAGATCACAGTGGAATTTCACCTCCCGAGTCTCCTGCATCACTGCCAGTTCTCTTGTAGTCCTGAGGAGTTACATTCACATCCTTGACTTCATTCATTGCCCACGTGCCCCGCCTTTTCCTTCCCTCCAGTAGCCTGGCGCGCATCTGTCAAGTGCGCCACTGAAACGGCTCTTCTTCCTTCTCTCCACCACCAGTGGCTCTGCCAGGCCCTGGTCCTCCTTCCCCAGGCCACCACTGCGGCCTAATGCCTTGGGTTGCTCTCATCTCTCACGGCGCCGCCAGAGGAAACTTGCTTTCTAAAACATAGGATTGTGGGCCTCCCCAGTGGCGCAGCGGTTGAGTGCTGGCTGCCCGCAGCCTCTGCAGCGCCGGTTCTATCCCCAGCTGCTGGGCGAGGGTCCCACATGGCGCGCAGACCTCTCCTGCCGCCCGCTGCTCCCCTCAGCAGTGTACTTCGTCAGTCTGCCTGTTCTGTTCTCTGCTCTGGCTCTGGTGAATTCTCTCACCCTCCTGAGCTTCTGACTGTACCCAGTGCTTGTACAAATAAATAAATAAATCCCTTTTTTTAAATAAATAAATAAAACATAGGATTGTGCCCATCACCTACCTACAATCTACCAGTTACTCCCCACAGCTTAGAGGATCCTGTCTACACTGAACACAACCTTCCAGAGTGAGACATCCCCTAAGTCTCCTGACTCCGGCAGCGGAGGACAGTGGCTCCTTTCTTCTCTCATGTCTCACTGCTACTTGGCTTCTTTGTTTGGTGTATTTGGTGGACTTCTGTTAGTCTGTCGTTTGGTGTATTTGGTGGACTTCTGTTAGTCTACGATTTATTTTTCGGCAGGAGATGCTTTTATGTGAGAGGTGAGGAAGGGAGCTGGCAGCGAAGGGTAGTTGCTCCATGACAATGTTTGAAAGGCCCATGATCAGGCTCTGCTCTCCTCCCGCCAACTCAACATACTTTCCTTCTGCAGATCAACCTTACATGGATGAGCCATCTTTGAGAAGGCACGGTGCCCTCTGCTTGGCTATTCTAGTGCCTGCGTTGTAGTGAAATCGCGGGTGCGTGGGTGGGCCACTTGGACGTGCAGGTGACTCCAACTCCACTGTAAGGAACTCGAGTGGCACCACTTAGGAAGTTACTTGCAAGAGCAGGTGAGAGTACAGGCTTGAAGCACACTTCTGTGTGCTGTGCCACTCTTGGTAATCATGTCTCTGTTTTCTAGAGATAATTCTTCAGTGTGATTAGTTTCTTCACCACCTAGTCTTAGTGAATCAGAGCAAAACCAGACTGCTTAGGAGGTGCTTCAAAATCAGGAGTATTCTCGTGGGGTGGAAGGGTGACAGAGGCTGGCAAGGCTTCCTGAACCATGGTTTGGAAACAGACTCAGGTTCCAAGTCTGAGCAAATGTGCCCACTCCCCCCACACAGCGTGGCCTGCCCTGCCCTGGACCCTTCACTCCTGGTAGCGAACTAGTCCCCAGCGGCACAGGGTCCCATGCCTTCTTTAGTACTGAACTCAGGATCAACAGGTGCACTGAAATATCTCATTTTAAATGCCCAGTAAAAGGATTTTATTAGAGTCTAATTATCATAGGAAAGTCTCTTTGGTTTTATGATTTCTCTCTGGTTTTGTGTCCCTGTGCTTTGCCTTAACTGGAAAAATAACCATAGTGATGCTTTCCCGAGAGGCGCTGTTAAAAGAAGGTGTGATGTGACGTTATGAAAACGCTGAGAAGAAGGCGCGGGCTGGGTCTTCACTTTAATCTGATTCTATGAAATCTTCAGACGTGAGCCACCAGGAAGCCATTAATGCCTTTGAAAAGGAAGCTCATGTGTCACGGCCTACAGAGGGCAGGGGCTCGGGCACAGACGGTGGGAGATGCATGCCTCATCGGCCAGTTGGCTGTGAGGGCTGCTTTGTAGTTAACCTGCTGCATGAGATGAAGCTGTGAACTTCCCACAGGTGAGACCGTGTGTGGGTTCCCTGCAACATTCCTGGCGAACAAGGCTTACCTTTTCTTCTCCTTCATTTATGGAAACCTCATTTGTTTCCTGGTGCTTCTGTTTCCCCTGGAAAACGGTTTCTGAAGCATGAGTGACAGCAGGAGAATACAGCTCAGGCAGAATAGACCTTTCCCTCAAGTCCATGTCAAGGCCTGGGTGGCAGTGGAGCCTTTTACTGGGCATCACACTTGATATTCTCGTTGGGTTTGCACAAGGGATTTGCTTCCTAGACGGAGACCACAAGTGGGAGCTCTGCTCCCCGTGTGGTTGGGGTCCTTCATGTTTCTCTCGTGCCTTCCTCAGCCAGTCAGGATTGGGATTGCAGGGTGCTCCTCAATGGAGTCCCTTTGTCATTTATTTTGACACCAAGTGTTACAAAAATTAGTGCACATATCTTTAAAATGAGAAAGCAAAGAAACTTAAAATCACCACTTCATAGTAGAGATGGTAGCTCCAAAAGCCAAGCTCTGACTAACGAGTGGAACGGAAAAATTATATAGACCTTTTCAAATTCGTTATAATGTTGTATATATGTGTATTTTTCTGGAGCAAGAACCTAAAGCTTTTGTTGGACTCTGAGAAGTTTTTGCCCCAAAAGATGATTTGCTGTTACTGTATACACAGGATTGTGCATTGAGGTGCTGGGGGCTGGTAGCCAAGAAGATCACCTTTAAGTCATCTTGAGGGGTGTCTTTTCTGTCCTGAGAAGAGGTGAGGATCGGGCCTCCCTGGTGGTGCAGGGGGTTGGGCACCGCACTATGAAGCAATCCGCAGCCTCTGCAGCACGAATTGGATCCCCGGCCGGCCAGGAAGCAACCCACATGGTGCGGCAGACCTCTCCTGTCTTGCCTGCTGCTCCCCTCAGCAGTGTGTTTCAGTCCTTCTGCCTGTTCTGTTCCCCGCTCTGTCTCAGGGGAATCCTCTTACCCTCCTGCACATCTGGCCTGTACCCCGGTTCTTGTATAAATCAATCAATCATCAAAAGAAAAAAAATGTTTACAAATGCTAATATTTTATGATTTTCTGTTTTTAATTGAAATTATTTTCATCAAACTCAGTTGTTCATGGAATTTAGAATTCGTGGTTTATTCTTCACTCCATGTGAATTTCACTGATAACTTTCGTGGTCATGTGGTAGGTTTCTATTTTTCCTTTTGCTTTATTGCTGCCAAGCCCAACTTTCCTAGCTCAGTCTCTGCAGATCTGCATTTTTGTCCAGGGGATGTGAGTTTTCTATCAGACTTTAGCTGGTAACATTTTATTCTGTGTAGTTTTGCCAGTATTTTATTGTTTGAAATCAATTTTGCTTGTTAAAAATTGGATTTTAAAGTCTTGTATCACTTCTTGATAAAAGATGGGAACAGCAGTGAGACTCCTGCTTCAGCATGGACAGACTAAGACGTAAACATTCATTGAAACCTGCTTTTGTTCGGCCTTGTGATAGGTCCTTTATGTGCTTTGTTTTTTGTGTGTGCACCTCTGTTCTTCAGTCAGAAGACAAATTTAGAGAAGTTTTCAAGGACACACAACTAGAAGTGATAGGGGTGGATCTGAAACCGAGTCCAGCAAATTCTAAAGGTTTCTTTCCCCTGAGGCTTTACTTGTATGTGTGTAAATCTTCGAGCGCTGCGGAGAATGTAAACATGAATTGCTGCTCCTTCCCGCCAGAAGCCTATTATTTGACATCGTTTTTGGTAAGGTGACTGCCATCATGTCAGCCGTGTGACAACTCAGGCCGCGGGCAGTGGGCGTTCCTGGGTTAGGGTGGGCACAAGCAGTGGCGTCTCCACGGACGGGAGGAGCCCTGGCAGGGGCAAACATGGTTCACCTGTGTGATGTCACCAGTCATCAAAATGATCTGGTCAGTGGACAGGTAGATGCTCAGTATTGACCCCATTGTTATAAATGAGACCCTGAGGCCGGGAGGAGGCGACTTGCCCGAGGGCAGCCGGATGATGGCGGAGCGGGGGCCTGGCACTTCTGCTCCGTGGCCTCCCTTCTCAGCTTGAGTCACACTTTTGAGGTATTGCTGACTCCTCATTTGTTCTAGACATGCCTCTCTACACTAACAAGTAAGAACAACAAGAAAAACAGAAAGCCTGCCTCGTCTCAGTATGAACTGTTAGTTCTTAGCAAAACTGTCTGAAGAGAAAGACAAATTAAGTGACAGAGAAAAGAGACGGCTTTGACGGGAAACCTGGGCAGGACTTCAGATACCACGTGTCCCATTTCCGCGGACTCTGCTTAGGCGCAGTGCATGGAGGAGGCACTTGCTTCCAAGAGAACTCTGCGCTGCCCCTTGTGTGCTGTGGGCCTCAGGGGAGAGCCGCCGTCCAGGGCACTGCTTTCCTGCCCTGCCCCAGGGGAGCCCGCTGGCCCTGCCACTAGCCCACCCCGTCACGTGTGCTGCCGTCCCACTGGAGGCAGAGGGGTCCATCTGCCCTTTGTTTAAGAAACAGCATTTGTTTGTGTTTGCTTTGCAGACAGTATGGATGTAAAGCTTAAACAAGACTGAAAGTAGTGTTTACACAAGACAAAAGTTTTTATCTTTGCACAAAAGCATGTGCTGTGTCTGCCTGCGTGGATTCTGAAGGGGAAAGACAACTTATGACTTGTATCTGGTTTTGTCATTATGTATGACTGCTCCGCTTTACAGTTGAGCCGATTATCCCCATAATAGCTTTTCCATGTACCTGTGTGCTAGTAAGAGTGGATGCCTTCTTAGAGGCATTGGGCTTTTAGTGTATTTAAGTTGGCACAAAACTTTAGGTTAAAAGAAATTCACTTCAGACAATGATCTATCCCATAGAGAATGTAGAGTTTTCTATTTTCAAAGGGACTTTGATCCTAAGTAAGTCACCCAAGGGATTTCTTTTCCAGTCCAGAGGAGGTGCCTTCAATTTGTATGTGGAGAAATGAATCAAATTCTTCGCAGCATTGTTTTTATTTTATTTTCCTCTGATAACCTAAAATACTAAAGTGATTCCCTAGTCTGAGCTCTGGTTTGAGGCAACTTTGAGATGCTGAGTGATCTGCTCATGCCCCCACACCCCCAACTTGGTGAACCATCAGTGCTGTAGCCTTGGAAGTGTTGGGTCAGGTGAGCGAAACCAGGCCTCAAAGTCGCCCTAGTGCCCAGAATTCCCCAGCAGTTGCCAGCGACGCTCTGTGACCTTGCTCACGGGGGAGCTGGGAGTGGGGTACAGCTGTCCTCTGTTCCGCACCAGCAGCTCCGCAGCCAGAAGTCAGGGAGCAGGCGAATGACACCATTGAAACTCTGTTTTTGAAACCAAAAGATTGGAGCATTTAAAATGTGTTTCCATTTCCTGATGGACGTTCGGTTGCGGATCTGGTCCTTGAGTGTCTTCTTAGACTGCACATCTCGTGTTTCAAAGGAATTTGCTTTATCTTCCAGAGCTGCAGTCTGTGTGGTAGAAAAGTATGTTCAGTTGCTAAATTGAAAAGGCAGGAAATACTTGTGTCCCCCAAAGGGTGGTGGTTTTTACCCTCATGTAAACACAGTTAGTAGAAGAATATCTTCAATTTCTTAGGTTTCTTCTGCCTTGTAGGGTAGGTGGAGACCAGACAAGCCGGCACAGGGACAGCACAGGTTTCTTCGTTACCCCCAGGGATGGGCTAACACGTCCTTTTCTGCCTTTCAGTATCCTTCTTATTAGCATTTGGCCTTTCTCGAAGAATTCTGACAGACTTAGGGTGAAACAAACTGAAACCTATCTTTATAAACATCTGAAGGATAAATCAAATTCCAGTTCTTGGCAGTAAAAGGTCAAATCACTCACTTGCTTGGAAGGTCGTTTCTATTTTCGTTTACTTTTCCCTCCCCTATAATTATCTCTCTAAGTCTCTCTATTTTGAAGCAACGCTAAATCAAAGTGTTTTCTTAGGAGAGGGGGAAATTCCTTGGTCAGCAGCATCCTCACAGTCAGAAGGGCATGTGCATCCGCGGCCTCACTCGCCTTGTCCGGCCCCGTGTCCATGTGGCCAGGAGCTGTCCCTGTGCCGGCTTGTCTGGTCTCCACCTACCCTACAAGGCAGAAGCTTGTCTGCATTCTACAGATGAGAAAAATACGACTCACCGTGGTTAGTTACCATCACTAAAATTTAATATTGAACCTGGGAGCCAGAAGTTTTAGAAATAAGTGAATTTGGGAGTCTGCCTGTGTATTTTTCCTCTCTCTACGGCAGCTTCTCCAATATAATTCTCTACCAAATTCAAACCTTGGTAGGAACAAAAATGATGGTTAACATCATTTAAAAGTCAAACTCAAGCTGGTTTTCCATTCATTCCCAACTTTAACTCTTCCGTCGGGCCTTTGGGTCTCAGCTCTCCTTTCAGAACTTTCTGATCTTTACTACATGTGAACCCTTAATCTTATGTCATTGAAATGGGAGGAGGGATTAAAAGCTTTCCTGTGGGACTCAAAAGCACGGGAGTAAGCTGTGTGCTTTCTCACACACCTCACGTGTTTGAGCCATGGTTTAGTCGCCTTTAGATGGAGGGTTTGCAGTGCTCGGTGTCCTGCGGCTCCTCCCAAGGCCAGGCCAGAGAGCCTTTGCTTCAGCTCCCGCGGCAGTCTCTTCTAGGTGCACAGGTCACACGGCAGCTTCCCGAAGCGTTTCCTGATCTTGGCTACTTTAAGCATTTCTAAGGAACGAGGATATCATCTAAAACGTTATGTTGTTTTCAGCACAGAGTATACAAAATTAGGGAGAGTCGTGCCTTCCCACTCGTAGCTGATGGCAGGACATAGACGCCTTCTCTCTGCTCACCCTTTTCTTTCCTTTCTCGATCGTCGATAGTCCAGCTTTTCCAACTCTGTGAAGATGTTTTTGACCGAGTTCTGCCCACAAGTTGCCTTGCAGACATTCTTGAAACCATCGCTCAGGGCCGCTGCTGTGAGTTTTGTGATTGGTTCTGTTGACCAGTTCTGTGGTTTGCTGCTCAGGGCACAGGAGCAAGAGTAACTCACTGGATCTTTGTCCTTTCTTATTGGAATGATGATAATACTGCTTTTAGTTGTCACGTTTTTTGTTGTTGAAGGAGCATTTCTCTAACTGCGATCCTTTCTAGAAGCCTGAAACTAGGCGGGTGGTGATCGTATCCTCATTGTCACCACCACCACCACTTCACCAATGAAGAAACTGAGGCCTGGTGGAAGTATGTAACCGTCCAGGATGGCCAAGACAAGGTGCTGTGGCTTCCTCTGGTCTCCTGACTGGCAGAGCACTGCTGCGCAGTACTTGAACCTTACCCGGCGTCCTGGCATTGACCATGGGCCTGGTTAGCGTGACCTTCCGCACAGAGGGGGTTTCAGAACACACATGGAGAAAAACACATCCTCCCCTTTAGAGGCTTATTGAGGTTCTCATTACCTGAGGTGCTGTTTGTGTGAGCTCCTTGGGAAACCTGTAGTGAGGAGCTCAGAAGGAACCCGGATGTGTGACAACAGCAGTCCTTAGGGTGGAGTGTTTGTAGAAGGGAGTGGAGGGTGGCCTGGAAAAAATTTAAGCTTGTATCAGGACATTCCATTAAATAATTTCTACAGTGTTGTGGATAAAGGAAAATTCCCCATAACAGAGATCATGGAAGGAAAGATAATTCCAGAAGGAGTAAGAGTCTGGCTTTTCTTTGGCTTTCCCTCATTGCCAGTTGATGCCATGTCCAGGCCCAGCGTTCGGGGAGGCTCCCTGCTTGGCAGGGTCACTTGCCTCTCATGGCATGTCTTTTCCCTTGTCCACTATACAGTGGCGGGGAAGCCCTCCTGTGCCAGTTCTTAGGGCAGGGAAATATCCTAGCTTGGCAACAGGGAAGGCAATGATAATCTCAAAAATCTAGGAGCCAAATTGGGAAAGTGAAATAGAGACTGAAGGGCCAGAATGTCATCTCCCTCCTGTGCCTGATCTCTCTTCACCTTTGTTCTTCTGTTTAAAAATTCACCCGTTTAGAATGCCCTCCCCCCGTCTCTATCCAGACCACTCCAGCCTTGTAAGGTCCAGTCCAGTGCCCTGTAAGATCCTCTCCTCTATGAATCCGTCGCACTTGTGTTGTGCTCACCTTGGATTACAGCCATCTGCGCACATGTCCCAAACAAACATCCAATCAGCAAACACTTATCCTCTCCGGGCATACGCTGGTGCCGTGGCAGATTTGTAGGATCTTAAGACTTCAAAAGGCTGTCTTGAGGGATATGGGATAGGTAAGGCAGACAAGAGGTACGTAGTCATAATACAGAGAGAGTAAGGGTGACAGCTGGGGTCTGTGCGAAGCATTTCCATGAACATGGTGCCCTGGGGGTCAATAGGGGTGGACACGGTGAGATCAGCTTAGGACAGATTGTGGGGAGCAGTTGTCTGTTTGTTCATTTGTATCCTAGAGTTAACTTAAAGCTCCTGGAAGGCAGAGGTCCGATCTGTCAGCAATTTTTGCCCATGTCCCCTGTGCCTAGGTATGAATATTTGTTGTCAGAAAAAGGGAATGGTCCAGCCTGTCCAGGAGGGCTCGTTCCATCTAGTGTCTATCCAGTGTGGTGCTGGCCACGTGTTGACATTTGGAAAATAATGACTAAGTAAGTGACACACCTGCAGCATTTTCTTAATCGTCTATTTTATGGTTTGGGGCTGAAATAAACAGAAACAAAAAATGTTTGTGACTCCTCCCAAATGAACCTGCATGCCGAGCGACACCAGAAGTCATGCTCTGTGCATGAAGTACAGGTCGGGAAGGGCTGCTGACTTGCGGGTCCAACGTCCTCTCCCCGCTCCTCCCGTGCCATCACTAGGTCCTGGGCACTGACCTGGCCAGAGTGAGGTTGGGGAGGGCAGGGCTGCCAGGTACAGCCCTGCTGAAGGTGGAGGGCACTTGGGAAAGGGCTCCTGGGGAACGAGGGGGGAAGCCCAGTTCCTCCTAATGTGATGGATTAAACTAATATTTATGGGAAATATCTGTTTGCTTTATTAGAGGAACATGTTTAAGTAAACATTTCCTGCAAGCTATTGAATTTATATAACAACACATTGGTTTGGAAGCAGTGACTTTCAGTGTTTTCACTGAGATGAAAATTCAGCAGAACATGCTTCCAAAAACAGCCATTGTTTTAGCTTTGTTGCCTTCGTAAGGTTTCAAAGCAGGATACTGTGGCCAGCAGGATTATTTTCTCTTTATTGGTCACTTGGAAATTGGCGAGGATGATGCCACAGTTACTTACAAAGGAAGAGCTACTAATAGCTCCTTGTAGTTTTATGGGAAATTAGCCTTTGTAACATACTCCTCGTATTATTTGATCTTCACAAACTTATACATTAAAGAGTGCAAGTGTGGTGATTTCCACTTGACAGGGGAAGAAACTGAGTCACACAGCAAAGGTAATTGACTCTGGCAGGGTCGGTGGGGAACTTTGAGAAGAGACGAGGCCCAAGGGTTCCTTGCAGCCCTGGCTCCTTGCTCCCCAGCGTCCTCATGGCTGCTGCTGAAAGCACAGCAGTCACAGCACCTACATGGCAGCGAGGTCATTTAACCCAGTGGGGCAGGTGTCACGATCACATCCCGCCCAGGAAAGGGGAATTCAGCCCCACAGGTTTAACACACCCGCGCCGGGCTGTGTGAGTGGCGGCTCTGAATCTGCAGCTGCACAAGCGAATCTAGTCCCACGATCACCAAGAAACAGGCACAGGGGTGTGGCGGTGGGAAGGGCACAGAGCAGGATCTCCATGATCTGAGCAGACAGGTAAAGGAGAGTCCTGGAGCCCTTGGTGGCTTTTTCAGGCTTTTATTGACTTTACCAGGTACATGGCAGGCAGGGGTGCCGGGTGGCCAGGAAGCTGGCAGGCCTCCCAGCCCCTGGTGACTCTTCACTCTTTCTGGGCTCCCTGGCGTTCTTGTTCTTGTCTCGTTCTCTCTACTCGTTCCTTCCACCACTGCTGCTCTTGCTCTCTCCTGGCGGCTCCGCTGCACTCTCTCGCTTGTTCTCCTTCTAGTGGTTCCGTGACGCTGCTCTTAGGAGCCAGTCTCAGCCCAGGTGTGCCCCCCTACGTATGCCCACACCCCACTCCAGGTGTCCCCCATCAGGCATGCATTCAGGACCGCAGGGATCCATCATCTATCCTAATGGCGGGAGGGCAGAAAAGCCTGACAGTCATTTTCCTACAAGGGGCAAAGTCAGGTAGGTTTTATCAGCCTGTTTCTGGGAGCACTACTTACACCTTTGCCGATGCTCTGCCCTGCGACACCAGCCAGTCAAGTTCATAGGTTGCCGAGGTCACACAGGTCACTTGACAAGACAATCGAGGTGCCTCAGTGAGTAAATTAAATGGAGAGAGAAAACCCTCCCCGGAACTGCTCCTTTCTCTCCAGCAGGACGGGCAAAGTGGGGCTCCCACCCGCGGCCTGCTCCCCGAGACATCCGCAGATACTCAGATACCGATTCTGGAAAGAACTCGGTCAGCTTTTACCCCGCCCTAATTTCGCAGGGGGAAGCTGAGACCCAGTGAGGTTCTCACAGCTAATCGGGCACAGTGCCAGCCCCACCCCCACCCCTGGCCTTTTGGCCACAGACCTGGTGGTGCCTTTCCAAAGGGCTCGGCACTGGGGGATCGCTACTCCTCGTCCTCTGACCAGCAGTGTGGCTGGAATCCAACCTCGTGTCTATTTTCTTTTCGGCCTTCGTGTTGAGCTCATCTCCCTCTGTCTCCGAGTAGAATGAGATCCTTGAGGGAGGCCCATTTGTCCTGGTACCTTAACCCCAGCACTGTGCCCGGTGTGCTGAACGCCCTCGAGGGCTTGTCAAGCCCAGCAGATCTATTTTGTGGAAAGGTCAGCTCACCTGAGTGGGCGGGAGGACAGTTCCTTTGAAGTGCTAAACGCTACTCACCCTTCAGCAGCTTCACATCGGCCAGTAAATGCAGGACTGAACCGCACCAGAAAATAGAATGAGACCTCCCCCCAGAAAGACAGACGGGGAGCCCCTCCATACTTAGATGTCGATGGCATAGAGGAAGAGAGAAAACTGATAGAGACTACTATTGACGCCAAAAGTAATGTGACTTTGTTGGTTGAAATGAAATTTTAAGACCAAATATTTCTGTGTTGATCTGCATGGTGGTTAATTACAATTGTTGTCACCGGGTTCCTTCAAAAGTGCGTGGGTTAAAAGGAAAGGAAAAGAGGGTTGTTTCAGTACTGATTCTAATTTAGGGCAGACGTGGCTGCGCCGTTCCTGGGGGCTGCCGTGAGGTGGCTGTGCCGGCCGCCCACTGTCCAGCAGGCCCAGGAGAACGTGGGTATGAGAATGCTTGACCTGAACTTGTGCCTTTTCTCAATCCTCCTTCAAAAAGGAACTGACTGTGCTGCCTCCGGCTGACCTGAGGGGCTCTGCGAGCAGTGGTGTGTGGGCCAGGGAAGTCTGGCCGCCCCTCCTGGCACAGTCGCGGGGTCAGTCGGCCGAGTGCTGCCACTTGCGTAGGTGTCTGGAACCTTCGCGTTTCCCCGTTTCACTTTAATCTGGAACACTTTAACAAAACAGCGGACCAAACGGTGACTAAGGCCTGACCCTTCTTGAGGTCAGATGAAATCACCGTCTTTGTGTCTCACAATCCTCCTGTGGGGTTTAAACTCTAAATGACACAGCTCAGCCCTTCCGCTTGCTTGTTAGAGCAAGATTGCAAAGAGTTAACACTTTTGCTTTTTCGGAAAGTTATCTGTGAAGAGTATTAGTTGTTTAATAAAGCGTGCCTGCCCTCCCGATGAACCCGCCAGTGACTCTGCAGCTGGGGTCATTCCAAGTTCACGCGGTGGACTTTTGACTGCCTTCTGTGTCTGTGAAAACAGTCGGCAGCTCCTGCGGGGATCATTCATTCAGGCCTGTAACACAAAACTATTGCCAACGGGCACCTGCTGGGGCAGCTTCCCAGGAGGCCTGAGAGGGAAGATACCAAACTCCTCAGGCATCTGTGGAGATAAGAGCTGCAGGGGTCTGCAGGGAGCCCCCAAACCAGGCTGCACTTAGACCCCACAGCCCGGCCAACAGGCTGGTGTCAGAAGGTATTAGGGAGCCCCGGTCAGGATAGGATGTGAGCTAATTAAAGCCCTTTTACAAAGAGGAGGAAGAGAGAGAGAGAGAGAGAGAGAGTGTGTGTGTGTGTGTGTGTGTATGAGAGAGAGAGTGAGAGACAGAGAGACAGAGATGGGGAAGAGGTCTGGAACATATTCCCCAGATTTCCAGCTCTTTTCTTTAGTCCTTTTATTTCTTAAGAAAGAGAAAAATCAGGATCCACGCGTTTGGTTATCGGTGGTCTCCAGCTGCCAGGCAAGGCGCCGCCATCTGTGGGGTCACTCATGCCCTCACACCGTTCTGCCTCGCTTCCCTTTAGATGTCCGGTCTGGAGAGACCGCAGGTGCATGACTGGAATTTGGCTCCTTCCCCCACTTTGGCATATCTGGGCAATAAGTGCCAATGCGTTGGCCTGGTCTAGGTTTTCACCTTATGCTTGGAAAATCCACCTGCCGCTGTGGAGGGTGCACAGAGAGTGCCAGCTTAACCTCCGCTTGTGGGGGCTGAGACGCCCAAGCGGGCGCTGTCTCCAGCCTGCTGGGAAGTGCCGTCTGTTAACCCAGCCTGCAGTCACGCCCTGGACGGTCACCTGGAAATGTGTGATTTACCTGCTCTTCTGCTCCTTTACTTAGCTCCTCTATACCCTCTCTCCCCCCACCCTCCAGCAGTAAATTATTTCTAGACCAAGGATGTTTTTAACGCTGTGGTATTTTCCTAATCACCCTGGTAATGAAACATTTCTTGAAAACAGGTTTGTTCACACACAAACCCCAACCCTTTATTCTATCATTTCTGATACATTTCACATAAGCTTGACTGTGTGCAAAGAAACATTTAGATTAACCTTGTACTACATAGTAACAATCCTAGGAAATTCCAGTCAGATGCCAGGGACCTGTTTCCTTCGTCCTGGAGGCTTGTGTATCTCGCTTTGTCTGTGTTCTGATAAGGAGTAACAACAGTGTTAATTTTGTATTTCCTTGCCTTTGTCTCCCATTATCTGTTCTCAGAGCTGACGCCCACTTTTCTCCAGCTATGCAATTTGTGAAACAGATCACTGCAGTGGGGTGGCCTGACCACTTTTGCCTGTTTTTTGCTGCCTTTGGCCTAGTAATTGTGTTTTCCTCACAGAGAACATGGCATAGAACTGCTGAGCACACAGATGAGGGGACTTCTGAATTTAAGCTCGCAGTGGGTGGGTGTCTTTAGGAATACCAGCTAATATTTACTAGTACTCTGTCTTCACACACATGTTGATTGTTTAATCCTCCCAACCACCAGCAAATGCTAGTCCCCGTTTGTACATGAGAACATCGAGGCTCAGAGAAATGAAGTCAGTGGCCAAAGTTTAGGAAGGAAGCCGGACAGCAGCCCGGTCCTCAGAACCGGAGCTTGGGCACCGGCTGTGCCCCCTCTGCTGAGCGCTGTCCACCCCTGGGCCCCGCTGTGTGTCGGATACGCAGGACTTAGCCACGAAGGCCCCTCTCAGGGGTGCAGAGAACTTGAGCCATAGTTGGAAGGCCTTTCCCAATCTACCCTCAGTTGTGTAACTAGCTCTTTTGTGGAAGTTGTACCATCCCAGCCAGAGCCGGTGCCAGGAACCAGGGGGCGTCCTCTCACTGTCCGAGATGATGCTTAGTGCAGCATTTTAACTCTGTTCTGTCTCCACTCACAGCTCACTAAATATAGATGTGTGTGCAAAAAGCATAATCTCATATTAACAGTCTTATTTATTATGTTGTATGGTAAGTTCACAGCTATATGTGGATAACTAAAAATACTAGGCTCTGTGTAGAGGCCAGAAAATGTACCTGAGTGACACAGAGATCTCCCCTCCGGTCTTGGTCCAGCACGGCAGACAGTCCCCCGACAGAACCTGCAGGTGTCGGGGTATGAGGCTGGGTGGGTGCCGGTGTGGCAGGCGTGACAGCAGGGACAGACCTCTCTCCCCCCAGGGAAGGAACAGATGCCTGTGCCACCACTGAAGTCCGGGGAGAGGTTTGCCGTGTGGACAGGGACTGGGGGAGGGGCAGGGGCAGCCTTGAAGGTGGGTCTTGAGAGGTGGTCTAGGGACAAGACATCACACTGCTGGGCAGCTGGGCTGTTCAGGGGCAGCTGGCCACCTTTTTATGTGCCAGTTCCCCCTCCCTCTCCCTCACTGATTGTGAGTTGACAATCTTAAGCACAGCACTGCTCTTGTGATTTGACCATTACCTGCTCGTGTGAAGTGCTGGCAGGCGCCTTGGCAGGCAGTCACATCTTCCACAAAAGGGGCCAAAACAAAGTCAACAGCCCCCTGTCCCCACACCCCCACTCCCAGGAAAAACAAACAAGGCTTGCTTTTTATAAAATGAGCGCTAAAACCGACAGGTGCCCTGTTCGCTGCAGATAGGGCACAAGTCCAGCCAGTCTTCTTTCTGGCTAGAGGGCCTCGTCTAGCACTGAGTTAAGGGTCTGTTTCCACCAAGCTAGTATCTCCATCCAGTCTTAGCCAGCAGCTACCCTCCCTGAAGCCCAGCGCCGACTAACTCACGGCCTGTCTTAACACACCTGGACTGTTGTCGAACGACAGGCAGCAGGGAGGCGGTGGGCTTCTTCTTCAACTTTGCTTTTTTGCGCAATTTGAAGCTCAACACCCAGAATGTTGACCACTGATCCCCAGACCCTGTTCGGGAAATGTTTCTGACCCCATCTGATGAGATGATCAAGCTGTCACCTTAGTCAGTGCTAAACTGGATGTGACCCAAAGTGGAGAGGGACGAGACTGACGAGTGGGCCTGCGCACCCTGGTGGTCTCCTCGCCCTTGTTGCCTGGCACTCTAGTGCTTGCTAGTGGCTACTTAGGCCCTAGGCTCAGCACCCAAGTCACTTAATGGGCGTGGGAGACGTCTGGACACAGCGTGGAATGCTGTTTCTGTAAAATCTCTTGCCGGGACTGCCTGACTTTTGGGGATATGTGGGGAGTGGGGTTCATACTGAAAATGAGGTTACATCTTGCCCCATATCTCCCGCAGATGGATATGGGGTGGGTGCCAGCTTTTCATGGACCTGTTTGGCACCAGAACTGACTCCTGAGTATATTCTCATTCGACTTTCCTCTCCACCGATACCCCCTGACTCCTGTGCGGCCTTACTAACCCTGTTGTGTTCTGAATCGGCCCTGAACTTTTGACATGTAAAGAAGAACTAGTATTTGATCATTGCAGCGCTAGGCAGTTTGTACCACTTGAAAATTCTTCCCCACACTCCTTTCTTCCAGTTGCTCAGTCCCCTGGAGTCACTGCTTTCTGTCATACCCTGGCTGCTGTCCCGCAGATCCTCCCAGCTGCATCAAAATTTGCACCTTCCCCACCCCGCCTGGCTGCTCCAGCCACTGTCCTCGGCCTGGCTGGATGTCGCCGCCTGTTTCTGCCCTCTCACATCTGTCCTCAGCACAGCAGTCGAGCCATCCTGTGAAAACATCACGTCACTGGTTTCTCTAAGGAATAGTCGCTGACCGCCTTTGTCATCTGGTTGGGAAGTTCTGCAGTTGATTTTAAGTCCATTCTGCTCTCTTTTGTTAGCCTAGGAAGTTGTGACCCATAATTTCTGAAGATCAAGAAACATCCAGGGAGACGAATTCCTCTCTTCCTGTCTGTCCTGTTTGCTGGAAAGCGGGTGTTACTGAGGTTTGACATCCTCTGAGACCGCTGTTGCCCATCGGTGCAGGCGCCCTATGGTTGTTCCTTCCACCTGAGAAACTGCCTTAGGGCTTGTCTCCGTTCTTTGCCCTGGACTCTGGATAGTTTTTGTTTTCTTCCCTAAATGATGCCTTTTAAATGTGCAACCCAGGAACAGACAGTTCCTGGGCCTGCCTTCTCTGGGAGAGGGGCTAAGAAATCACTCCTCAGCTGGCACTCAGCTTGTCCCTGGGGGCGCCGTCTTATGTTTCCGTACCTGCCTTGTGTTATTCACTCTAGGTGCGTGCCTTCAGAACCCTTCAGAGCTCCCACTAATAGAAAAACTGAGGCAGTGGTAGCAATAGGTCTAGAACACTCTTTTTTTTTTTTTTAAAGATTTATTTTTATTTATTTATACAAGCACTGGGTACAGTCAGAAGCGCGGGAGGGTGAGAGAATTCACCAGAGCCAGAGCGGGGAGCAGAGCAGGCAGAAAGAAGGACCGAAGCACACTGCTGAGGGGAGCAGTGGGTGGCAGGAGGGGTCTGCACTCCATGTGGGACCCTCCTCCGGTGGCCAGGAGCAGCTGGGGATCGAACCGGCACTGCAGAGGCTGCGGGCATCTTCGCAACCCAGTGCTCAACCACTGCGCCTCCGGGGAGGCCCTAGAACACTCTTCTAAAGCATATGCCATAGAGGGAAGAGAACAGGCGTGCCACAGCTTGGACCGGAGGGAAAGCTAAAGGCAGGTGTCTTTAAGATTGAGCAGATCCAATTATTTTTCCAGGAAATTGACAGTATGACAGAAGAGATGATTAATGATTGACTGAAGAATATCCACTTCTTACAAGAGCATGGACAGGTCTAGATTTAGGAAATGGGACATTTATTCAATGTTAGGTGGAGGGGAGGAAAGAATTTGTATGGAGTGGGGTTGGGCCAGGTGCTAAAGAGCTGCAAAGGGGTGCACACAGATCTTTGCATTGCTCTCACCCTGTTGCTGGCACTGCCCTGGGTGGTGAGGGTACAAAGAAGCTGAAGCCACAGTGGCCCCCTGTCGTCGGGCTGGACTGCCAGTGTGGTGTGTCTCAGCTCTTCTAGCCTCACGAGGAAACAGGTGCAAACGTGGCTGCATGGCATTTGGACCCTGTACCAGCAAAGCCACATGCAGATGTGATCCAGAGTGGGTAGCCCGGAAAGTTGTGAGCAGAGAGGCCGGGCAGAGGCCACCCCGAGGGCCCGGCTGGAGTTGAGAAGTCATGGGTTTTTAGTGGCGGTTAAGGCAACAAGGAGAGTAGTAACTGGCATGGGCGTGTCCCTATAATTAACTTTCTACCCACCTTCCCACCGGATATTTCCATCTTGAGTAACAAAGGCCTTTCTTCCTACATCCAAACTATTGTTCTTGCTCAAGTGAATAGCAGTCATTTGCAAGATATTATTGGTTATCTAGAGGTAAAGTCTAAGTGGATGGGATTAACTGAAATCCAAGAGATGGATACCTTCTGATTTAATTTTAATTTAATAAGCTGCATCCTTAAACTTTTTAGAGTCAAACCATTTAACCAGCACAGTTCAGGAGCCTTCAGTAGCTGCTCTCCTTTTGCCAAGTGATTTACTTCTTAGTTTTTCTTGCTTTTAGTGGAGAGGAAGGTAACGAGTAGAGAAAAGACCCATCGCTTCCCTTGGTCTCCACTGCTGCAATGAGTTTTCTGAGAGTCTCATAAATAAGGCCTCCCGGTGGCGCAGCTGTTGAACGCTGGGCTGCGAAGTGGCCCGCAGCCTCTGCAGCGCTGGTTCGATCCCTGGCTGCCGGCGAGGGTCCCACATGGTGCACAGACCTCTCCTGCCGCGCCCACTGCTCCCCTCAGCAGTGTACCTTGTTGCTCTGCTCCCTGCTCTGGCTCTGGTGAATTCTCTCACCCTCCCGCGCTTCTGACTATACCCAGAGCTTGTATAAAATAAATAAATAAATCTTTTTTTTAAAAAAAGAGAGAGTCTCATAAATAGCAGCTCAAGTTATCTGTATTTTTTTCCTTTAAGCTGTTTGCTTTTTCCTCCTTTTCTACCGGCTTGCTGCCAGGTCCTTATAACACTTTACCTCCTCTCTTCTTTGCTATTGTTGTCGTGTGTTTTAGCTCTACATATATGTTTCACACTCACAAAGCACTAATTTTTTTTTGTTGTTGTTAAACGGCCCATATTTATTTATATCTGTTTGCTATACACATTTTTGTCCTGTTGTTACAGAGCAATCCCAATATAAAACAGGTTGCCTGACTGTGGGTCCTCACCCATGTGCTTAAAGGGGCCTTATTAATGCTAAACTGCAGACACACACAAAAGGTTAATAATAGGTTTATTTACAAGGGAAGGGGAAATGAGTAACTCAGGGAGAAAAAAAGGGCGATTAGTTTGTAAATGTGTCCTACCCGTTCTGCTGACCTGGAATCCCAATGATCCACTCAGCTGGCCAAAAGGCGAGCACCCACGCCAGGTGTGGCCAAGATAGCAACCCCCGCAACCTCCTGGCCATGTGGCTGGTTAAATACTCAAACAGAGAACATAGCTGCTTAACTCTGCCCTCAGGTCCTCACAACCTTCCCTTTGGGGATCATGGGATTTGTAGTTACCAGTGTCTTGATGGAGTGGGGGTGGAGTCCACAAAGCCTGCATGGAGTTTGCTCAGGACATCCTTTTCCCCTAGCACTGTCTATCATCATTCACTCTTTTCTTTGCATATCCTCCTTTTCCTTCTGCCAAAGAACTTCCTTGTGTGGGTATTCTGGCAGTGAATTATTTTTTCTAAACATACCTTCATTTCACCTGTGTTTTTGAATAATGCTTTTACTGAATTTTGAACTCTGGGCTGGTCACTTCTCTCAGCCCTTGAGTGACAGTCCACACTCGTGCAGAGAGCTGTCAGGGTCCACAGTGGTGAGCTGTTTTTGCCATGGACTGCTTTCAACATTTGCTCTCTGCTTCCATTTTTTATAATAATAATACCCAGCTGTGGTGCTCCTGCTTGGGATTTGCAGAACATCTTGAGTTTGTAGCCGGTGCCCGTTGACACTTTTGGAAAATACTTGGCTAGAGACACTCCATGCCATACTTCTTCTGCCCCTTCCCTCTCCCTTCTGTTACTCTGATTATGTGGAACTTGGTCTTTTACTCTGTCCCCTGTGCCTCTCATGTTCCCGTCTGTGTTTTTGCCCCCTTGTTTTTCCTTCATGCTTTGATCTGGATATTTCCCGTTCACTTATTTTCTAGTTCACTGATTCTCTTTGGCATTCTATCTATCCTGCTGTTTCACCCATCTCTTAAAATCTTAATTTTAGTTCTCTGGTAAAATTCTCCATCTTCTTATAAACCTTTTGAAGATCAGTATCTCACTGTTTGAAATTTTGTGTTTAATAACTAATGTCTGCATTACTAGTAAGTGACCTCTGGGTTTTTTCTTTTCAGTCATTTTGTTTGACTTACGTATCTGGTAATTTTTAGCTTATGTTGGATATTATATAAGAAAAATTTTAGATGCCCTAGCTGGTGTTATTTTTTCTTCCTTCCTTTTCCAAAATCAGTTTTCTGAGTGTTTCATTTGCAATACAGGTTTTATAACAGCAAGACTTTCAGAGGGCCTTATATTTCAGTAACAATTGCAGACCTGATGCTTAAAGGGAAGAATCTTTTTTTTTTTTAAGATTTATTTATTTATAAAAGAACTGGGGTACAGGCCAAATGTGCGGGAGGGTGAGAGGGTCCACCAAAGACAGAGTGGGAACGAACAGAACAGGCAGACCGACTGAAATACACTGCTGAGGGGAGTAGTGGAAAAGACAGAAGAGGTCTGCTTGCCATGTGGATATTTCCACGGCTGGTGGGGATCGAACCAGCACTGCAGAGGCTGTGGACAGCCTCTGTGCAGTGCTGCGCTCAACCACCTGTGCCACCAGGGAGGCCCCTAAAGGGAAGAATCTTGATAAAGGATTCTTTTTGCTAGGGGTGGAGAGTGGAGCGTGGTGTATGGGGGAGGTAGAGACTACATCGGCCTTAATTCCTGAAAGCATAACATGGGCCCTTAAGGAAACTTAGTCCTCTTAGAATCGGTTCTGTTGAGACAGGAAAATGGGTGAATTGTTTTGATAAACAAGCATTAATTGGCTCTCTTCTAAGGAGAAATTGTTACAGGGCAGGGAGAGGGGCACCCCAGATCCCAACCTGCTACAAAAGTATGTTGAACCAGAGCCCCTGTTTTCCTTTCTTTCTAGTAGTTCAAAGTTTTCTCTTAAAAGCAACCCAAAGCATCAGAATAGGCCCATTAAGTTACCTGTAGAAAAGGCAGCTGTTATGTTAAATGGATCATATTTTCTTCCGCATTCTAAACCTTGTTGTTTTGCCTGAAATCTCTTAGCCTGGGAGTGGCTAATTTAGCAGGCTTTAAAAACACCAGATCTGCAGGAAGTAAATGGGTGTGAATTATAAATGTCTTTTCTCAGGTCACCCTCTGGAGGGGTCGAACCACAGCAGAGGTTAAGAATGCCTAGGAGGGGCCTCCAGGGAGTGCAGGAGTATGCAGAGAGATGAGCTTTCTGAGGAGCTTTAATAGCTGGACTGCAATTCTATTTTTATTTTAGTCTACTTGAGGGTGAGAATATTTGTGTCCATTTAAAAAAGAACCTTTTTGGTTACAGGTTTGTAAATTTCTTCGAATGTTTCTATACAATTTTGGTTTAGGTTATTTGAAGCTATGTTAAGTGTATTTCAGGGAATAAAGTATTGATAATTTTTAAAATTATGTACCATCTATCTCAATCTTTAATACTGCTTTTTTTTTTAATTTTTTCTTTTTTTAAAGAGGCATGCTTTATTTATTTATTTGTTTGTTTTGTTTATACAAGCACTGGGTACAGTCAGAAGCGCGGGAGGGTGAGAGAATTCACCAGAGCCAGAGCGGGGAGCAGAGCAGGCAGAAGGACCAAAGTACACTGCTGAGGGGAGCAGCAGGCGGCAGGAGAGGTCTGCGCGCCATGTGGGGCCCTCCTGTGGTGGCCGGGGAGCAGCCGGGGATCGAACCGGCGCTGCAGAGGCCGCGGGCAGCTTCGCAACCCAGCGCTCAACCGCTGCGCCACCGGGGAGGCCCTCAATCTTTAATACTGCTTTTTGACTTACTCTATTATATTTCATGTCGTGTGTGTATGTATGTGCGTATATGGGTTTGTGTATTTTAAGTACCATATACCTGGATTTTGTTCATGTTTTTATGTAGTTCTAAAAATAACACAACTAATTTACATATATTAAAATTAGCAATGCTTTCTGTTACCATATATTTTAACTTGTCATTATTGCTATGATTATTTCATCTTGCTTTACATATGCAAATTGTATGGATCAGGAAAATTATGGTTAATAAAGAAGTAGAGAAGAGAATGATAAAAGTGAGAGGTACAAAATGTAAAACTAAATAAATTAAAGTTTACAAGTTTAAAAATAAATAAAGAAATAAGAAATAAAAAAGAACCTTTTTTGGCCTTAAGGACTTTGGGTCCCCTGACCTGTCTCCCATTCCCACCCTAACCCCCAAAATAGAGGTTTAGCTACTTGTTCTTCCAGATTCTGGAGACCTGTTCCCAGTCCCTGCTCTTATGTCACATCATACATGTGCTGATGACTAACTCGCTGAGCCTTGTCTCCTAGTGAGTGTTGGTCTTCATGTGTGCCGCACACCCAGAGGTGTGTGCCGCCCTCTCTGTCCCGCTGCCCCCATAGAGACTTAGTGTGAGAGGTACTGTTAGTGTCCGCTGTGAATGCTGTGGGTGCATTGCTCTTAGGTGGGTGCAGAGTGGGGAGAGCAGAGGTGAAGGTGTGAAAACCAAGCACTGCCAACTTGCCAGCTTCTGCTTCCTCTCTGTAGCCCTCATTTCCTTTTACCGCACTCGGCAGGTCTTGCCAGAGTAACAGCTTCCTTCTGCACCTAGCTTGGCTGAGCAGACCGGTGCTGGAGAAAGCATGCCTTTCTGCCTGGTGCTGCACCTTCTTCAGCAAATCCTTCTGTGAGACACCAGGGTGGAAGAGCAGCAGGAGCTCACGAAACCACCGGTCTCATCCCCTACCCTGCTTGGCTTCCATCTTGTCCCCCGGGTATTAAGGGTACACTCTGGCTCCGTGCCTTGACAGGAGCAGTGTGATCCCTGGGATGGGCCTTTGTGATTGTGGGGGCGACGACTTAGTGGGGAGGAGGCCTGGAGTCCAGGCTCGATGGCCTGGGGCAGAGTTTGGGTGGTGGAAAAGGGTGAGGTGTCAGTGTTTGGGGTATTGATCAAAGAAGGGGACTGGAGCCTGACCCACCTTTGTCTGGGGATTCACATGCAGTTTTTCAGAAATATTGTCATCTATCTACTTCTCTTAGCTACCTTCCCCTGGAACCTCCCCGCCTTGGGAGAGAGCTGTCTTCTTACTGGTTCTGTACGATTTGTACTGGCCTCCAGGAAGGAATTTTCCTCGGACACAATCACAGAAGTCATGGTAGGGTCCCTCTCTAGATTATCCAGAATCAGTATAGGCAGATGCTTGGCTGAGTTTCATTGGAGATGGTCTTTCCAGCTTCATCTGTGCCACAGGGCTGATAACAGAGCCTCCACATGGGCTCTTGTGAGGACAGCTAATGAAATGACTTCGTGGAGCCTGGTCCCCAGAGCAGAGCCTGCTCCACAGTGAACTCTGTTGGCTGTGTTCACCATTCCACACGTGCACTATGGTCTTCAGCAGGGGAAGCGGTTCTTTTTGCACTTCTGCCGCACGCACACTTAAAATTTCATTTATTTGAAGAAACAGGGATAGATTGCTTTCTGAAAACCTCATCAAGATATTTCAAACCCTTGAAACGTATCTCACTTTGTCAGTAAGAAGTTTGGCTTCTCCTGGTGTCGAGCATCGTGATTGTTCTCTGTGATGTCACCCTCGCCTCTCTTCCCAGGCTTTTGGCATTAAAGAGAATGTGTCTATTCATTTGAAAGACAAAGTACTTTACAAGAATGAAGTCCTTGTGACTGGGAATGAGAGAAGCTTGAGCTTCTTTTCTATTGTGAAATGTTCTGTTTCATTTCTAAGTTTCTGTATTTTGAGATGTAAGTCTATTTATAATTGACTTCTTTATGATTTCCTTTGTTCCAGAAAGGGTATAAGGTGATTCCTATGTTACAGGATGAGACATGTAGGGTTCATGTAGGGAGAAAGGGGGGAGCAGAGCACTCATTAGAAGAAAGAATAAGATTTGCAGTAATAACCCCTGGCATTTACACATTGTGTTTTTCCTCAAGTGCTTTAAAAGCCAAGGTCTCTTTGGATGAACCCAGCGGCTCTGTGGGTGGTGTTCTCTCGTTTCATAGATAAGGACACTGGTTCCCAGCGAGAGTGCGTCCTGCTTATGTTCACCCCGCTGACACTCATGGCTGGAGTCGGGTCAACACGCCTTGCTCTTCAGACCTGTGTGCTTTCCCCGAGGCTAAATGACCGCCAGGCTCGGGCATTGTGGGGCGACCATCTTGGAGGAAGATTTCCCCTTCTTCATGTCTTTCCTGGCCCCGTCCTGCGCCACTGATGCATACTGCAGAACGTTGTTAGGACAGCAAAGCTGAGATTTCTCCTGGGGCGGGTGGGCTCATTCCTGCTCTTGGGCAGCACTTGCTCCGCAGTAATCTGCCTTCCGGGTTCTCTCTGCCGTAACTTAGAGGAGGCCTGGCACCCTCAGTGGGGTCCCCTACCCTGCTGGGGAAAGGTCTACAATGAGAGCAGCTGATGAAGATGGAAGGAGGCTGGGCTGAAAGATTTGGCCGTGCCCACAGGCTCCTTGGTAATAGGTCTAGAGAAGACTTGGGGAACGCAGGACCCGCTAGGCTAGGCCGCGGCTCGGGTCTGCTGTTGAAAATCCGCCTTCCGGTGTCACCTGTGGGCCATTCTGTGTGTTCAGCCTTCTAGCCAGGTCTCCCAAGCCTTTTTAAAGGAGAGTGCTTCAAACCACCCTGAGCTTCTAGGTTCATCTGAAACAAGATCTGAGTTCACAACTGGGTCACAGTTGCAGAACACGCAAGAGTTGCCAATTCAGCAGGCGTGTGTCTTGGGCTAGTTAAGAACCAGGACGATCTTAAGGCCTGACTTTGTTACATATGTTTAGACCTTGTGTGCTGAGATAATTCTTGGTGGCTTGGGATAACTCCTCCACTTAACTGAAAAGGAGTGTCTGTTGCCCGATAAGTGTTTATCCGTGAAATAGCAACAGGGTCCTGTCTCGGGGTTGTAGGGCTTTCAGCTCTCCAGAGGCTGGCCTGGGGGAGCAAGGTCATTGGTTTAGGCTTGTTGCCAGAGTTAGGGTATCAGTCCTAATTTCAAAATGTCCTTATTATTCTTACACAGAGTCTGTCTTCTAGAGTCTTTCTTCTTCTCTTTGCCTTAAGGAAGGGCTAACATAGTTATAACCAAAGCAGGCAGACTCCCACCATTTCTAGGGGATACAGATCTGGGGTCCAAAATGCCTCTTTCTTGCCAAACCTCAACTTGTCCCATACCATTTTTTAAATTGCCCTTTACCCCTCCGCAGCTTGGCTGAGAGGTCGAGCCATCCTGGCAGTGGCAGATCCCCGCTGTCTTTCAGTCTGTCACCTTTCACTTTCCCCCCTTCATGGGGCCGGGGTGATTGGGGCTGTGCTGGGGGCCGAGACGGTGCTGGTCAGCCTTCCACTGGGGAGAGCCGGGACTCCCTCACACCGCAGAGTGGCTGCTTCTGCTCCCTTTCCTCTTGCACACGGTCCCCTCCTGCCCTGGTAACAAGAATGATACTGTCGGCAGCCGATACTCAATTTGGCGAAGATATTAAAGGGGAAATTTCCATTAGGTAAATAACTGAAAGAAGAGCCCTCGAGAAGAGGGAGAAACCCAAGCCCAGGCTCCTGTTACCCTGGCCAAACACCTCTGGCATCCTGCGCTTGCTGAAGATCATGAAAGGGCCAGGAAACTGATCGGGCAGAGCAGAGGGCCAATGTGAATGTTTTCATGCCCCATTCCAGTATCAACTTGAATTTCAGTTTTATAAAATCAGCTTCTGAGCCTGGCCCCCGTGGGGCTAATTTGCAGTGGCTCCACTTCCTTAGACAACCACATTGGGGGGGAGGGGAGGAGTGGGCTACACAGTGAGTGTCAACTATGCAGCGCCACTGGCATCTTGAAGTACCCCCCTTGCTGAAAACAGGGCTTTATAGAAATTAATGACTGAGCTGTGGCCAGAATGCACAAGTGTACTGTGTGTGGAAACTTGCTTCAGTGAAAGAAGTGGGAGAAATCACTGTTGTCAACTTGGAATAGCAGAGTTCTAGGGACGTTCTGTTCCTTGGAGCCTTTCCTCTTAGCTGGAGATACTCACTGGCAGCCTTATTTTGTGGACTTGAAATTGCTACAAAATGAGCTCTGTTGGCTTAAGTCATAGCAAATTCTTATTGTTTATACTGAATAGAGTTACAAATTATCTACAAATTACCTTCCAGTTGCTAGTGGCCTTTCCATAAGTGAGCTGGCACCTGCTAGGTGGGTTGCATGCAGCCCTGGCCTTGAATCCTTATGACTGTGAGGAATCTGATTGTTCCCCTTTGCAGATGAAGAGGTGGAAGTTCAGACAATGATGTGGTTTTTATTGACTGCCTCGCAAGGATCAGCTCAGTGCTTTACCTGTATTATCTAAACCGCTGCCCGCTTGTAGGTCGATATTCTTATCCGCATTCTTATCCGCTCGAAGCATAGGCTCCCAGTTAAATCACGTGTCTGAATTTTGCAGCTCTTAAAAGTCACAGACTCCAAACTCAAGTGTGATTGTCTTCCTGTTTTGGCATCTGATTGAGGTCCTTGAAGGCAGGAGGCAGAAACCACTTTCGATATACGATTCTCAGTCACTAGCCTGGCACACTCTGGGGCTTGATACCTTTTGATTGGTTAGTTGATTGACTGCATGCACAGCTGAATTTACTTCCTCATACCTTGATGATTTTCAGCCTTTGGCCCAGTGCCTTTGGGGGTTGTTTTCTGTTTGAATAATCTGAATATCTGCCTCCAGGCAGCGTTTCCCATTTTGATCATCCTTGAGCAGGCCAGCCAGCTTTGCTCTGACAAAAATTTCAAAACAGGTCCTCCCTGGTGGCTCAGGGATTAAAGACACAGTGCTATCAAGCTATCCCCGGCCATTGCAGCACTAATTCAATCCCTGGTTGGCCAGGGAGCAGCCCACATGGTGCACAGACCTCTCCTGTCTCGCCCGCTGCTCCCCTCAGCAGTGTGTTTAAGTCAGTCTGCCTGTTCTGTTCCCCACTGTTTCTGGTGAATCCTCTCACCCCCTGCATCTCTGGTCTACACCCCAGTTCTTGTATGGATAAATAAATCTTTTTTTAAAATATTTGTGTTTTTTTTTTTCCAAAACAAATTCAATTTTCAATGCCTTTGGCTTCTTTTTTTAAATACAGGCAGAACCAGAGTGGGGTGTTGAGGGGTGCCCTCTGCCAGCCCCTCCTGCCCGATGCGGCCCTCAGGGGCATCGCTGCTCTGTTTTGATGCTCGTCTTTATAGTCAGGGAAGTGGGTGAAATGACTCTTCCCAGGCTAGGAGACCAGAGTCAGGGCACCCATAAAGAGTGCTTGCCGGAATCACACCCCCCCTCCAGCCTATGTCCTCACCAGTCTTTGAGGGAGAAATAAGATACAGGGTGTGATTTACTTTCCCACTGAGGTGGAGAATGAGAGGTAGAATTAAAGATGACTCAGTACTCCCACAGTGAGAGAAGGCCACGAGGTTGGTGGTGCCCTGGATTCAATAGGCAGAAGCCCAGAGGACTGGCCCATGGCCCAGCCTTTGACCACGTTTCCCTTCATCTAACTGACTTCAGTTTGGTTCCTATAAAATGTCTCTCCCCATAAAATCTCTCATCAGTATAGGTTTCATTGGATCGTAGATTTCATCATCTTTCCTAGTTTTCTGAGTTCTCAAGGTCACATTTCTAGGGGTGAAGACTTTCATAATTATTTCCTGCTAATGTCTTTGTGTCTTTTACTTTAACTCACAAGTGACAGAGGATAAGTCCCAGTTGGCTTGCATGAGTAATTTTTTAATGGAGAAGTAAGAATTCCCACAGATTCCTGGAGTAAGTAGAGTGGGTGGGCACCTTTCCATGCACAGGTGAGCACCAGGAAGCACGGGGAAGAGTGTAGCCCTTAGAGGGATGTGTGACCTCCCAGGTCAGCTTAGCCCGCCCTCCTAAGGTCAGTACAGTGTTTTTATACAGAGAACACCCAGGAGCCGTGGGTCCTGGGATTGCCGAAGCTACCATAGCAGAGTCAGTTGGCAGTGAAGCTTTGGCATTGGCTTGCTCTGTAACCTCAGATACTAACGTTGTTTTACTGACTGGAGTGGGAGGTAGGACTTGATTGGGGTGGGGGCGGTGGGTCCAGGTAGATTGCCTAGATTGTTCACCCATAGTTTCTTGGGGGGGAGGAGTGAAATTTAGGGATTTTTTTAAAATTTCTTCCTAGTCAGCTGCCCAGAACCTTAACTTAGTGTTTCTTCCCAAGGTAAGTAAATGCAGAAGATCTGAATAAGACCCTGGCAGTTAGCAGTGCTCCTGGCCTCTTCCCATGGCATACCCGATTCCTGGACACACCCCCAGTGGCTTCTGAAGACATTTCTCTTGCCTGGTCACCTTCTTTCTCTCCCATGGAGGAAGATCTTTGTCCAGCCCCTAAATGAGGAACACTCACCGCCTATTTAATTCCAGAACATAGCAGCAAATCTCTTTTGACCCTTCCAAAACAAAGCTCACATTTTCCTCTCCTCAATTCCCGAGTGATTATGCTTTGTCCATGGCTATTTTATGTCTGCTGTTATCTTCCTAATGAGACTGTTGTCCTTGAGGATAGGGCCCACACTGCTATTTGTTTGTATCATCAACTGTCCCTAAATCTGTGCTGGACCAGAGGACGTGCTTAATAAAGACATCCTACCTCAGGCTGTCCTTCTTGCACTTCAGATCTGGAAAGAGTTTTGGAAACCAGTCCCTACACTCTAATTTTATCCATGGTGCCATTCCAGACACTCACTTTGAAAGCTAGTGTTTATCTCCTGGAGAGAGGATTGTTTTGTTTTGTCTTTTTTTTCTTTTTCCCTGTTAAAAGCCTAGTGCAAATGGCCAAAATTCTACACCTTTGAAAGACTTCAGGTGGTGCAGGATGTGCCTCCCTGGGCCAGTAAATGACAGCACATGCTGACGAGACTCCGAGCCCGAAGCCTCTCACCGACCCTTCCAGCCAGGAAACAGTGCTGGCCCTGCCTTTCCTCCAGATGCAAGCAGGGAGGGCCCCGGGGTAGCCGCCTTGCTCATCTCACAGAGCAGCTAGGGTGACAGGACTAGAATCTGGTTTGTTCGGAGGGAAGCGGGGCCCCCTCATGAGCCACCGTGCTGGCTTTGCAATTTCCCATGGGGTCTGTGTTCTAAGAAAATGGTATAATTTGTTTTCATCAATTTAAGTTCTCTAATTAGAAAGGGAGTGATGGGGAAGGTCAGACAAAAGCAGGTAATGGTAGGGATTGTGTCTCCCGAAAGGGAGCCACTGCCCCAGGTGAGGGAAGCTTCTGGGGGAATAGAAGGGAGCCGGGCCCCAGGTCTGCTCCAGTCCCCTGCTCTGCGTGGCCTTGCTCTTTCCTCCTCTCTCCCTCCTCTGAGCCCTGAGCCCGCCTTCACCTGTCACTGGTGACAAGCAGGACACCTAAGCCCTGATGGTTTCCAGGGCAGATCTGTTTAACACCCCCTTGCCAAACCAGAACAAAACAGGCCCCCTGGGGGCTCCCCAGTGGGCTGACGTGGTCTTCAAGGCAGGCTCTTTGCCTCGAATCTTACCAAACTTTATATCTAAATAGCATTCCTGTGAGTTTTCTGAAAGGTTAGTCCTGGGTCATTGGCACTTAAACCATTTGTTTTGGTAGATCCTTCCCGAGAAGGCTAATTATATATTTGATATCCTTCCCTTTTATGCCTGAATGATGAGGATAAGTACCCTGTGGTTTATTAACTGTCACTTTAAACCTTTTCAAATTGTCTTGTGACAAAACAGAGTTTTATGTCCTTTTATCCAGTTTTGATGGATGAGACAGCTTCTCTGGTTCAAGTATGCCAGGATAAATAAAATCTCTCTCTAATTGGTAGGGGAGGATTTTGCATTTGAAGTCATGAGTTCAAGTCTGCTACTTCCTGTAAAAGATGGCATACCCTGTTAACCTTTCAATATGCTTCATTTTCTCTGGACAAGTGGGGCTGAGCACATATTCCCCGCCTCCCCCCGATAATTATTGAGGAAGTGAAAGAAAAGGTGTTAATTCCAGGCAGTTGGTGTCTCTAGAAACTTCATTACCTGAAATCTAAAGTAACAGTTTGTCACATTTACCATTGTGAATCCCACTGATTCTGAGAGCAGATCCTCTGCTCCCTTCTGCTCCTCCAGACGCTTTGCTAGGCCTTTAATTTTCCAGTCCATGTGCATTAGAACTGTGGGAAGCACATGCCACTATGGGTCTTTAGCTTCCCTGCAAGTCTGTGTCCACCAGCATAAGCGTCGGGAGTCTGTGTGTGCCCAGGGCTTGAGTGTCCTCCTCCTGGGACACAGATTCAGCAGGTCATCTCTCCTCGGTCAATATTTGCTGGGTCCCAGCTTGGAGCGAGGGGCGGTATTTATTGAAAAACAATTAAAATGGTAGAAATAGTGCTGTGGCTTTAATGCTCTTTTCCTTCTGTTTTTGATTCGCTCCAGTTCGCGGGGACGTTGTCAGATGGCTTAGGGAAGACGATGGACAATCGGCATCAGTCCGAGCGGGAGTACATCCGCTACCACGCGGCCACCAGTGGGGAGCACCTCGTAGCTGGCATCCACGGCCTGGCACACGGTAGGTCACGTGATAGCAGGCCCTTCTGCGTAGAAAAGAGCAGGCTGACGCAGTGGGGCTCCCAGCTTGCTGTCTCGGTGTGCCTGGTAGCCCTCTAAGCTCCCTGTGGCCCCTGCAGTTGAAATGGTACAGCCCGTGAGAACTCTTCATTCACAGAGGCTTGGCCATTGCAGTTCCTTCCTGTTCTCTGGCTTCTATTTCCAAAGTGTCCTATGGTGGAATCGACTGAGCCCTTCTTTAGAATCTGGAACTGCTGGTTACAGACTTGCCTTCTGCTTACTGATCGTTCTTTCCACAGAAAGTGAAATAGGGCTGGCCAGCTTTGTTGTCCCGATGTGCTTAGGCCTTGTAAAAAAATCTACATTCCCAGGGATTATAAATCCATGAGCCTGAGAGATGTAGTGCCGGGATGAATGTATTGTCTCTGAACTTGTTTGAATTCTTTTAATGCTTTTTTTCTCATTCATTTACCTTTTGTTGCATTTTTCTCATCAACTTCTTAGCATGGCATTCAAGGCCTTGGAAGCGTAAACTAGGCCAACCTTTCCAACCTCTGTCCCTGCCATGCTACACCCGAGCCGCCCAGTGACACAACCGCTCCCCAGACATGCCCTGGTCCTTGCTCTCTCACGTTCTTCCTGCCCTCCCCTCTGCTGCCTCACTTCCTTGCCCAGGAAAATCCTGCTCGGCCTGTAAGTCCCAGCTCCACTCACTGTCCCCAGCTGGAATAAATACATCCGAGCGCAGGTGCCAGAGGGGCTGTGCATGTGCCACTGCATGTGGCTGCCTTTCCCGAGAGGCTGCGTGGCGCACGAGAGCAGAAAGACCGCATGTGCGCCTCCATCCTGGCAGCACCCCAGAAGACCCCGGCCGGGCTCCTGCTTGGTAGTGGTCAGTCAGCTGAGCTGATCATTCCAGATGCTTAGGAGTAATCTCAAGCAATGAGAAGTCATCAAGGCTGATCAAATTGTGATTCTCTGTACATGGAGGGAGAAGAAGGAATATAGATAATAAAAAGTCATATTTCTATTTGTGCTTGGAGCACAGTGCGCCCAGGCCATGGCTTTTGTTTATCAACTTTCTAATGGCAAAGTTTGGATAAAAACGCCTTTGCTTTTCCTGACCTTGCCCAATTGGGAAGGGAGCAGCCCCTGAGGAGACATCAAGCTAGAAGTAATATTTGGCTGAAATTAGTCTGTTTATGAACTTAAAAGTTGATTGTTGGGCAGTCATTCGGTGTGAAAGATTTACTCATTCTTTCTAGTACTGTAATGATACATTGGACTATTAGAGGACTGTTTTTAATGAGCAGAAATTGCTGACCTATGTATAATTGCCTCTCTCTGGCCAGCATCCATGGGACTGGAGAAAGTGTGGGTGAACACACCAGTGTGCCGAGAAAATGGGTAGCTGCTGCAGGATCACCCTGATGCAGGCCCTGCCACCCCATGTGGGGCTCCTCCGGCAGCCGGGCAGGCCAGCCTGAGGCCAGGGAGCAGCAACCTCACCCGACAGGGTCATTAAGCTCTGGGTTATCTGAAAGCAGAAGCTTGGAGTGAGAGCCTTCCTTCAGGATGAAGAAACCCTTCGGAGATAAGAGCCAGAATCTTCTCAGTCTCCTTGATTTAATTACTGGGCGCCAGGCTCAGTTCTCCCTCGAGGCCCTGCCTGGTTCGGATCAGTGACATTCTGTCTCCAAGGTCCTGCCTGAAGTCCTGAACTGTACGTGCTCCGCCATGAACTTTGTCCAGAAGGTTGGGCAAGGGATATTGCCTCACTGGAGCGAACGGACCCAGAATCCAAAAGAAACGTTGTGAATTGTTAGTACATTCTCACCCAAGGAATTTCCTTTACCAATTTGTCTCACTAGAGCTGAAGGGTCTAGAGAGCTTCCTCACACCCCCACTGTCAAAGGGTAAACATCCTGTGAGTGGCGCTGGCACAAATCCTGGAAACGCTCCCCAGGCGGGCCTTGCTTCCTCCCTGCAACTCCTTTGTCCTTTCTCGCCTTTGCCAACCTCTGGCCAATTTTGAGTTTCTTTCAGAACTCAACTTTCCAAATGTTTGGAGTGTTCTTTTGACCTAGATTGACTGACTTTTGACCTGACTCCATTGAGGGTGCCTTTCCATCATTTTCTCTGATGGCCCATACCTGACTCAGCCAAGTGTGCAGTAGCTTTCACCCCATTTCTGACATGTGGGGGGTAGGCTGGTCAGCCTGCATTTCTTAAAGACCAAGGATGTGCTTCACTGCCTCCGCCCTGTATTGCGAGGGAGCCCAGCTTCTGAGTCTGTTGACCTGATCCTGCTGTCTGCTGCCTCTTCTGGTTGCCATCTGCTGCCCAACCTGTGGGATTGAAAAGTGGCCACTGTTAACCTCTTAGCTTTTCTTTGATTTTTTTTTTTCAACTGGAAGATGCTTTCCTTCTGACTAATAATTAATGTCCATTCTCTGATCCTAAGCTTGATGGGCAAATCTGCTTCTTCCCCATCTTGAGTTGGCCTGCCTGTAGCCTATTTAGAGATGGACAGAATGCCCATCTCTTGCCAGGTGCATGAAATTGAGGGGTTTGGTTTGAAATGCTTTTGCTTTTGTCCTTGGCCAGGTTCCAATAGCCCTTGTCTTTTTTGCTAGGTATCATTGGTGGATTGACCAGTGTTATAACCTCAACAGTGGAAGGTGTGAAAACAGAAGGGGGTGTCAGCGGTTTCATATCTGGCCTTGGGAAAGGGCTTGTGGGCACTGTAACCAAGCCAGTGGCAGGCGCCCTGGATTTTGCATCAGAAACAGCCCAGGCGGTGAGAGACACAGCCACACTTAGTGGCCCCAGGTCAGTGGTCATGGGGGGTGTGGCTTCTGCAATTTCCAGCCCTGGTCTGCTGCCTGTCCTAATCCCTACTGATATGTCTTATCATGTGCTTTCTGCCTTAATGATGTGATTATTTTAAAATGTGAATACATGTAACTTAAAATTCTAATATAAATACACAAAAATGAGGTACCAAAATCTGGCATAAATTTTCCCAGATCTATATACACCTACATCTGTATCTATCTAGCTGTATCTATACTCGTGTGTGTTTGTGCGTGTGTACAATATAATGTTGTTTTTCCTCAGAAGAATCCAAAATAGGGTTGCATCCTTACAAGAAACTAACTAGACCCCCACCTGCCCGTTAAGGAAGCTCTCGGGCTGTCGACTGTGTCCAGCTCCTGGGCTCCAGGGCCCAGATCTGGAATCCCTTCGGCCGCAGGCCATCGCATGGGTCTTTCCCTTCATAGTTCTCTATGTGAGAGTGCCAACCAGTCCCCACCTTCATATAGGAATCCCCCAAGTCCGTTGGCAGTTCTCCTGTGGGATGCTGTCTAGCCTTAATCCCTGCTGAGACAGGAAATGAGCGACAGCCCATATGGCTTCAAGTCCACAGAACACAACTACTTTAACTTAGCTACTCATGTTAGTGGCCTATTTTAGCCTCCCTTCTTCAGTGTGACTAACAGGGATTCTTATCAACAAAGGGTATAATGACTGTTACAGTTCCCAGCCAAGCTGCCTCCACTTAAGCCCCAGGAGGATCTTGCTGCTGCCTAGATAATAGATATTCCCTGAGTGAGGTAGTGTGCCCTTCAGGACCTGGCCATATCCCACCCGATCACACCCTCAAAAAGGGTTTAAAGTGAAATTGTCCCCAGTTAAAATGATCCCATTTGCTTGTCACCAGGAAACCCTGCTAGCGACACATGACCGCAGTAGGGAAGCGCTTGCCATGTGAACCGGGCCCTTCGTCCTCTGCTCCACCGTGATGTCTTCCAGCAGGAAGCAGCTGCTTTTAGCAGAGAATCTGTAGAGTTTACTTGAGTTGAATTGCACCCTCTTCTCAGACGCAGAGCTCACACTACCCATGAGGGTGTATTGAAGCATTTATGAAGTCGAGGAGAGGGGCAGCAGGGAGGCTTCAAAAGTATTTCCAGTTAGTTTTTTCGTGTCTGCCCAAAGCTCAAGAAGTCCACCCCCAGCATTTCATCAGGATGAGAAAACCTAACGAAGTGTGGACAAAGTAAGGCTAGGAATTCCAAAGTACCACCCTCATTTGTGACATCCCAGAGTGGTCAAGGGATTGATTAAATGTTAAATGTTTTAAATACTATTTTGTGCTCTAACTTCGATGATGTTGATTTGAATAGAGTCAGTTGAATTTTATGCCTTGGCAGTTTGGAAGTCATGATAACATCTTCCATTCTTCTAGGTGCCCTTAAAGGCACAGATATCTGCTGTAGGAGGAAAGGTGGTATAGTCATTGCTCTGTAAAGAGCTCAGTTTCATCAGCAAATAATTGAATATTCCCTAAGAATTCAGGGTTTGTTGCAGAGCCGAAAACAAGTCTATCTCTGATCTCAAAAGGCTTACAGTCAGATGGGACAACAAACATAAAGCAATCATATAAATCATAATTTGCTAAAATTGTGATAAATGGCACAAAGTAGTCTTGCTGGGTGCCCTGAAATGGTGCAGTCAGCGAAGGTGAAGCGGAGCAGAGGTGGGCTAACCTGCCCGCTGGCCTCAGGAGAGGCCTTTCCAGAGCCGTGAGATTTGAGATGAAACCTGGAGTGTAAATAGGAGTTGACCAGGGGAAGAGAGGAGACACTATATTCCAGGTAAGAGGGGACCAAGAAGCTACAGGGCTTGTACCAAACAAATAGAAATTGACAGTGGTTGACTTTTGACTGTGAACTTCTGGAACAGCAGAGAGGGCAGAGGTGACCGAGGAGTGTCAGGCAGTGGCGGCCTGTGCACATAGACGCTCAAAGAGGAGTGGAGGGATTCGACTTCTGCATCTTGTCTTTATTTCTGGAGAAGACACTGTGGGGAGTAATAGAGGGGAGTGGGCCCGTTCTAATTTGGGGGCTCAGAGAAGTTCGGCCCTTTATCCTTTCTTGAAAAGATGCCATATATTTGTCTGAAACACTTTAACCATTTTCCCTCAGTCCATTTGTCTAGGTCCAAAAGTAGGGTGATTCATGAGGATCCACATTAGAGAGAAAAGGAGACTGGACCCAAAAGTGATAGATCTGGGTGCTAGTGCCCTTACTTGTTAGCGGGAGCCCTGGGTCAAGTCTCCTGGCCGATCTGAGCCTCAGCTTTTTCATCTATAAATTAGGGATAAATATACCTGTCTCTTCTGCCTCTCAGGTTTGAAGCCCCACCAGAGTTACTTTAATGTGGAAGCCATAAAGAACTATAAAATGCTGGGTGGTGTTATTTTGTAAGTCATGTTAAAGGCACACGGAGGTGTTTGCAGGTGGAGAGATGTTTCAGGGCCGTGAGGGTTTGCTCTGATGATGCCGTGATCCCTGAGGAACATCCTAGTTCTACCAAGGGATAAATCACCCTGGTTTCTTGGAAGTGAGTTGTAACCATCTCCAACCATCCCAGTTGATTGAACAGGATCCAGGGGTGTTACTCAGGGTTTTTCCCCACTGTTTAGACAACAGGGACTAACAAATGATTTGAAGGGATTAGAAGTGAGAGTCTGACCGAGGGCTGACCTGAGCCCAGGGACTGAGCCAGGAATAGAACCCAGGAGTCCAAGAGCTCTGCCTCTGAGTCTGCTCTTGGAATGGGGCTTTCTGCTTCCTCTGTAATATTTCATCCAAGTGAAGGCTTAGATCTTAGCATCTATGTTTTAAATGACCCAAATTTCAAGCAGATGATAGCAAAGTAAGCCATTAAACTGTGAAAGAATACTCCTTCCAGTAATCCCTCTGAAAAGTGGCCTTACAGGAAACATTGGCTCCTTTCTGTGTTTATTTGAACATGATTTTATTTAGAGGGAACCCCCCTCCTTGAGTTCTTTTAGATTAAAATGCCTCCAAGTCCCTCTCCTCATTCCAGTGTGCAGGCAAACCCAAAGGACAGTCACCTAACTTTTCTCCAAAATGTCCAATCAGTCGAATAGTTCTTGGGAAGGCAAATGGGGGCTGGGGAGAGGGGAGGGCGGAGGACAGCAGAGCCTTTGGCCTCAGCTTGAGTGTTGTGGACCAATATCCTCTGCTGCATTTGTTAACTGTACAAGTATGTGTGGTTTGGAACTGAAATAAGCAGCCTTTTCCAAGGCAATGTTCTGCTGGCTCAGCTTGCATCTTCTAGGCTACGTGTATTGGGCTGCATTTGTCTGTTCCCAAGTAAAGTTTCTGAAAATGGCACATATGTAGCCACACTTGTGGTGTCATTCAAAAGCCACACTTGTGGTGCCACGGAAAAGCCTGCCACCCTTCACTAGACCAGGCCAAAGCAGCACCCATGGGCCAGCGTGCCATGTACTGCACGTGTGGTGGTAGCTGATGATAGGATTTTTTTTAATTGCAGTTTTGTGTATTTTTTTTTAAGATTTATTTATTTTTATATAAGAACCGGGGTACAGGCCAGATGTGCGGGAGGGTGAGAGGATTCACCAAAGACAGAGTGGGGAACAGACCAGGCAGACCGACCAAAATACACTGCTGAGGGGAGCAGCAGATGAGACAGGAGAGGTCTGCTGCACCATGTGGGTATCTCCCTGGGCCGGTGTGGATCGAACTGGCACTGCAGAGGCTGCTGCATTCAACCACCTGCGCCACCAGGGAGGCCTCTGATGATAGGATTTGAAAAGATACTCGAAGGGTAGGGAGCTACAGCGCCCAGGAGCAGCCATTTCACAGTAGAAGGCAGAAACCACAGAAAAGAGAGCAGAAGTATCAACTCTGGGCTGTTTATTTGCTAGTTTATTTCCCCAAATGCCTTCTGGTGTCAGCTTTTGGTTACACGATGTTTTAGAAAAGTAGCAGATGAAGATTTATGAAGCCGGGCCCTGAGGTTTCCTCCAAAATATTTCTTCACCTTTTTAGTCAAGACCCAGAACGGGGGAGAAATGGGAGTTGGCAGAACTTGAAATATTTAAACTAATTTAGCAAAGCTCAGGAGTGTCGGTGCTTATCTCATTATTTAAGTTAGATAAGGAGGAAGGGGAATTTGAAGGATAATGATAGATCAGTGTTTAAGAATATCGCCATCAGGCCTCTGCTAGTGTTCTGGAATCCCAGGACCTTGTATTTTGTATTGGGCACGTAGGTGTAAATTCCAGTTGCTCTGAGAGCTTTTGAGTAACCTTTGAGTTGGTTTTGTGGGAAAGATTTATGGTGGGCATATTTGACTTTTTCAGTAAAAACACTCCCAAGACACCACCCAGAATATAAAAAAAAAACCAAAAACAAAACCTTTGTTAGTGGCCTCTGAGATGTAAAATTGAAATGGACTTTCTTAACAAAAAGCCTCTATTATGATGTTTGTGTCTTACCCATGATGCTCTGGGAGAAAAGGATACGACCTTCGTGGGTCAGCAGAGCCTGAATGCGATCAGGTTGGGTGGGTCAGAAAAAAGTCAGCAAGAGGAAGTTAGGAAGTGCGACTGTTATTCCTCCATTCTGGCTGGGTGGTGCTCTTGTAGTTACTGTGCTCTGAGTGGCCATTTGCTTGTCTTGCTGTGACACCTCACACATCAGACAGGATTGGTTTGAATTGAGCCTTTTGGGAAATCCAGTAGCAGTTACGACGTGTGTTGGGATATACTGTCGCTCTCGGTGGCTCCGACCAGTGTTCCCTCTGAGGCAGAGGGGAATAGACTGACAGCCCAGGGACAAATCCAGCAGTTCTTGGAAAGTTTCTGTTTTTCCTTGAAACTGTCAATGGATTTTTATATTTTATGCCATGTTTGTTTTAATAAGAAACTATTTTTAATTGCTGCCCAGTAAAATTAGCCCTTCCAAAAGGTAATACCTTGTCATCTTGTGGCCACTGCCTTACAGAGAGCTGCTCTGGAAGAGTACTCCTTCTAGAGAGTTCTGTAGACCGTAGCATGGATCCAAAGATGCATATGTAGGTAAGGGTGACAGGTAGGGCCTCATATACATGCGGCCCGGAGTCCTGTCGCTTACTGTGGGGCACATCTTGTGTGTGGAGTTGGTAACTGCTGCTCGGGCGGACAAGGTATGAGTTTACATGTCAGTTTCATCATGAAAAGGAATTAGTTTCAGTGACACTGAAAAATTATTGTTGCGTCCAGCTGAAGAAAAGGACTGCTGTTGTCTCTCCTCTGTGTCCAGTGCACGGCCACACTTCCGTTCTGCTACTCCCGAATGTGTTGTGAAGTGAGGGTGGCGTGTTCTCACTGGCTGGGGGTGCCAAACCAGGCCACTCCGCAAGATGCCTGAAGTAGGTGGTCGTTTTCTTACCCCCCTCTGAGCGCCCCCAGAAGGAACGACATTCAGACCGGGGTTAATGACGTCGGTGTCTCCCTCCAGTCTGAAATGAAGCTGATGAAGTTACAGGATAAGATATTTTTGAGAAACATCTTTACAGTCCTAAGTGTCTTATAAGTTGAAATTCCTCTCACAGAAACACAAGCAGAGAAACCTTATTTTCTAAGACAACCCTCTTCCCCCTTGCTGACTCTAAATAAACTCCCCCTCTTTGCTCTCAAAGGCTCCAGACGACAGCATTCTCTTGATAATGTGACTTATGGAAAGCGCAAATCTGCCCCCACCCAAAAAAAAGGAAAGCGTGTGTCTTCCTGCACACACATATTTGAGAAAAACCTTTCCATTTTTGAAATCCCATGACTCATTTTTATGCAAGATTATCTGCTAAAGGGAAAAAAACACTTTTTTGGTCATGGTGCGTTATCGTTTCTAGAAAGGAGAGCGTCTATTTTTTGCCATTTTTGGCATGCAGAGATGACTGACTTCATGGAAAGAGCACAACCGTGCTTCCAAAAGTAAAAATCAATTAATTTCAGGCATAAACACCTTTAAATACAGCCCTGATAGCTCAATTACAAAAAAATGAGATTGTTTTGACTTTGGTTTCTTCCATATGATAATTAGCACTGGACAGCTCGACCAACAAGTTGATTTTTAAGACTCCCGAATGACACCTAGTCATACATCTGTTAGATAAGGATTTGGGATTTTTGATTTAACTTTGAGTGAAACTGAACAGGGTGTTTCTTTCTGAGAGACATTTGGAGTTTGTGCGTAAGAGCAGAATGAAGAGCCGTTTACCGTTTGTGGAAATCTTCCGCGAAGGCTCCAGGTTTACTTATTTTTAGATTTGATAACCTCCCAGCGTCTTCCGTGCATCCCCCTCCCTACAGAGTCTCCATTCCTCATGGTCTTGGGTGAAATCAGTCTCCCTCCCAGAGAGGATCCAGGCCTGAGTTCAAGGCCCTGCTCCCGGCGAGCATCAGGCTATACGACAACTCTGAGTTCTACAGTGGACATAAGGGACTTTGTTTGTTACAAACAAAGCCTGTGATCTGTGGGGGAAGAAAAGGTAGTTTGGGGGTTACAGTTAGCCCCATGCCTTTGTTTAGTACTCTCTTGCTTCAGGGACCATTTCTTTGCCCTGAGATTTTCTTCCTAATTTGCCAAATAGGGGGTGGAGGGGTAATGTCCTAGTGGGTTTCCTATCCGTAGAGGAAACTGACTTCGGTTAGGCACAGAATTTGTACATGAGGGTCCTTTTGGAGCAGAGCTTCTCAAAATATGATCTGGGGACCCACAAAATCCTTTTGGAGTCCATAGTGACAACCCTACCTTTATATATTCATATATGAATTCATATATAGATATGTAGATAGATAAATCACTTTTTGTAATAATATGCCTCATGAACGTTCAGTGGAGTTTTCCAGAAGCTGCACAATCTGTGATACTGCAGCAGATTGACTATAGAAGCCGATAAGAGAATGCAGCTGTTTTCTATTAAGCATGACTTAAATAGATTTGCAGAAATGTGAAACAGTGCCCCTCTTCGCACTTCTGTGACTCCGTGAAGATGCCACCAGCCCACAAATAGCTGTACCTGGCTAATTTCCGTGACAAGCTGGCGTATTTGAAGATACAGTAATGATCCATCATCCTGCTGATAAACAGCTCATATCGGCAGTGGCGGATTAACGTGGATTAAGCTATAGGAGCCACTGTAACGTGATGCACGCGCTGGCTTCCTGCCAACAGTTGTCAGCCCTCCTGGTTTGCTCCTGACTTGTGCTGGCTTTCTTGAAGTAACAGTTGGAAAGATTTTATCACATATCCAAAAGACCTCTCAAAATAATTTACCTAATTTAGCCCTTCACCTTCGCCTACCATCCTAATAAATTCTAACTGCAGCAGCCTGGTAAGTGTGCAGCAAATCACTTCAAAGTGCCAGGTCCCTCTTGTCAAAAGGCCGCTTGGTTGTGTTAACCCTGCCCTGGGCTCTCTCTTGGGGAATCGAGAAGGTATATCTGTGTCAGAGTTTACTTGGCAAACCTCAGCTTTCTACCTTACAAAGTTGGTGGAGCAGGACAAGCCCAATATTTGGATAATCTCCTTTGAACTCCTTGTGAAAAGCAGTTTTTATGAGGCAGTTGTTCTGTGTTAACACCAGAGACAGCTCCTAGTAGATTTTCCCCAAACATACTTCAAACATAGATAATGGCAGGGGTGACCCAAGCTGTATCATAAAATCCCAGGGACTGCAGAAAACTTCAAAGGAGAGTCAGAGCAAAATTTCTCTTCTCAGGAGGAGGATGGGGCACAGGCCTCTCTCGCTCTGGTGGCTCAGGCCTGGCTGGAACTTCCCTGACCTCAGGGAGCACGGAGCTCGTCGGTTCCCCAGCTGCTCCAGCTGTTCCAGCAGCACAGTCACTGGTGATGACTGGCACCACCGCCCACTCGGCTGCTCGAGGCCAAACTGCCACAGGTGGGGCACTTTCCTGTCACTGGCGGAAAGATGTCAGCCCTGAAGTTTCCATGTTTTGGCTTGATTGATTGAGCCAAATGAATTCCATTTAGCCAATTCTGAACTTGCGATATTCAGGTCCAGTTGCTTAAGAAGCACACTGATTCAAGTGTAGCCAAGGGGACAGCAGAAGTTAGTGAACTGGCCAAGTATTTACCTCCTACTTTAATCCTAGCATATAATCGGAACTAAGTACTGAGAATATTTAAATACCTGAGGACAAACTGCTTTTGAAGAATGTTCTAGATTTTGAGAGTCACCCATGTTTTGTGTGTTAATGTTCTTAAATGAGTCTTCTGTGTTCATTGTTTATGATTGGCTTATTGTTTATAATTTGCTAATCAACTCTTAATTTCTTCAATTATTTTTCACACCTTATACATATTTGTTAAAAACTTAGTATCTACTGTGAATAAGAACAGGGTTTAAAACTATGATTTTTACCTTAATTATCTTGCAATAACAATTTTTTTTTATGTTTTCAAATCTTCTTTATTAATATAAGTGCCTGCCCACACTTTTAAAAGTCAAAGACTTACACATCTATGAAAACAAAACCTGGCAATCTCCTGCCCTGCCTTTCCCTGCCTCCGATACCTGCTCTCCCACAGGAAACCACATTCAACACTTTATTCAGTTTGGAGGTATTTGCCTTCATGTTTCTAAAACAGAAATGGTGTTGACTTCTGATGGAATACCTGAAGGCTATGGAATGTATAAGCCAGTGTTAATTTCAACTTTCTCGAAAAGTGAGTGTAGAGCTCTTTCCGGATACTATTTGCTTCCTCTTGCTATACGTGTGTTCCCCTCCCCCCTATTCAGTAACTGCCAAGTAAATCAACATTCAGTTTCAGCCATTATTATGGCTATGTAAATAGTAATCCTGGGGAAGCCACATAGGTCACTATGATTATAGTACCTGTTTAGTGTTTTTTGATTTTTTCCTTCTTCCTGGAGTTAGTAACTGCTTTACTTTTTGTTTAGTTTTCTCTATGCATATTCTCAGTATATCCTCATATTCTTATTATTTCCAAATTTTACTCTAAGGTTAGTAACTCATTTAAAAAAAAATCTATTCCTCATTTATGCACACACTCTCCTGTTTATGTTTAAAAATGTATCAAGTCATTTATCGGTTTCATTTTTTTCCTTGGAAATTCTCTCCCTGGCTACCTCCCGGTCCTCTCTGCCCTGGTTCTCTTCCAAGTTTTTTTCTTCCATTTGTTTGTTTTGGTCTTTTTGGTTCAGGAATAGAGACCATTCTCAGATATTTGGTGATTCTTTGACGATCTGTTCGGCTATTTAAAGATGAGGCACTAAAAGCTGAGTCTGGGACTCAGGACCTCACTGTGGAGGGATCAGGTAGGGACCTATATGCTCCACTCTGCTGAGGAGAGGAGCGGGCTGGATGGGGCACGAGTGGGACCCACAGGACTGACCGCCTGTGGCGCAGACTTCTAACCAATCTTCCTGTCTTCACCACTCACATGCTCACCTCCCCGCTCCTCCTCATGCCCAGGCCTTCAGAGCTGCTCGATGCCTCCATCTTTCTGAAATTCGGCGGGTTTCCCATACTAATTAGCTCACTGTTTTGTGGCTTCCACTCCCTCAGGCTTCCATTTCAGCACCACTTGTCCATCTGCTTTTTCAGCTTCTAAAATATTGTTGACACCCTCTCTTTATCCTTTTGGATTCGTGCCATTTGTATCCCTTTGCTTTCACTTTAGAGGGGTCTCTGGACTATATCTGTCATATTTAATCAGAAATCCTATAATTCAGTTTTGACTCATCCTAATTTGCTCATCCTTCCCTAGTGTCCTTTCCCCGCCACGTCCAGCTAGTAGTTCTAAATTAATGTAGTTTTACTGAAATCCATATCCGTCACATCTGCTGAAACAGCCCTTAAGTGTGGTGGCATTAATAAATAATAATATTGCTAACATGGTCAAGCCTTTACTGTGCTGTAAAGAAGCAGGTTGTAGAAGGCCCTTGTCAGGTCCCAGGCACATGAAAGAAACAGCACAGCCCACGGTAGTGACGCGGCCCTGTCGCCACCCCTCGCTGAGCCATGACGGCTACTCAGGGGCGGAGCTGGCAGGCGACTGCTTAGCTCCTGGGTGCTGCTGGGTATTTCCTCGTTCCCAAGGGAAGTCGCTGAAAGTTTTCTTATCTTGACACTCCAAGGGCAGGAGGTCTCTCTTCAAAGAGAAATGCTTGCTTCAGAAAAAGATGTGGAAAGAACATAAAATCTGGAGCAGAAATGGGAAGGAGAACCAGTCACCAGGGATTTGTAGGAATCTGGAAGGGGCTCCCCAGCCCAGATTGGACCCCACATCTGTAAGACTAGTTACGTTTTCTACCTTCACAGTCTCTGAGGGTGATTCCTGCAGCTCCTGTGCAGTGGGATCCAGCATTCCCATGGCGGTTCTGAGGACGAGGCCACGTGATGTGCATGTGGCCCTTGGCCTGGCATGTGGGTCTCGTTGAGACTCAAGCTCCCGCCTCTCTGTCAAGCCTCTCTCTGACGAGGGGATGTTAAGTTTAAGCGAAACAGGATTGTATCTTTAGCTCTTACACCCTGTCCCTGAAAACTTCCTGACACACTTGCCCTGTTGCTAAATGAGACCGGGCGTTCATGCTTTTCTGGGGTTTTGTCCTTCTCATTCTCTCTCTTCACACAAAATAGACAGTTACATTCAGACCCTCCACTGGAGAGGCCCTTGGTTGGCAGTGCCAGTACGGCACTTACCTGGGCTCTTGGCCTTTGTGCATAGAACCCTACTGGAGAAGGTGTGCAGAGGCCACGAACTTGCTCTGAACCCACTTGCGAAGAGCAGGTGATCCCAAACTATTGTTAGTGTCTGCTGTAAATGATATGCCTCTGGGTTCGAGCAGAGTTCAGCCAAAAGTCCCACATGACATGGAAATCTGTCCTGGAGCCAGGTTTGTCGGGTAAAAGTTATGTAGCGAATGTCTCCAAACATTGGCATCTGTTGTCTGGCCCGGGTAGCCCAACCGAGAGTGACGGCGTGCTCACAGAGCACGGGGTGGGGCCAGCGACCCCGCGACAGCTGACACTGCTCCAGCTGCGGGGGCACGTCCCGCTCTCCTGATAAACAGCGTGAAAAGCATGATGTGGTTCGGAAAGCATCCTTCAAAAAAGGCTCTATTTCCAGGCGCCTGACAGTCCACTGTTGAGTATTGTTGAGGAGTTTAGAATTGTAGAATCAGATCCCCCTCGGAGGGGCTGCGGGGCTCCCCAGGGCTCATCTGTCTGACGCCCCCCCGGGACAGCCTCACACCAATGTCAGCCTGTAGGTCGGGGTCCCATTTGTCTATTTTTATAAAAGTGCTCTTGGGTTCAGGGCAGGAATTGAGAAAGGGAGCTGGCTTCTTCCTCACTGACGGGCATGCACCTTTACAGCGTGCCCTTGTTCCATGGCTTCTACAGAGCCAAAGTAAGGGATGGCTTTGGGTCATTGTCAAGCTGTCAGCTTTTGAAATTATAAATGTTATCAGTTATAAATGTTCATATTTCTTTTCGAAACCCATCTTCCCACTTGTCCTGTTTCCAGCAATTTACCTCCCGTGGCCCTTCCACCGCCTGGAGACACTAGTGTCCTGGGCTTGTGGGGGCGTGGCCCCCGAGCCAGACTCACGTCGACCCCACGATCAGCACCAAGTGCTCTGGTAAAGTGTAATTACATGCCACCGCTCTTTTTAAAAGTTTGGGGTTGTCCCCGAGATGCGGTGGTGAAGCTGACAGAGCAGCAGGGGGATGACACTGATTTATCGTGTAGAGTTGATGGCAGCACACGTTCTCTCCAGCTGTCAGTGCAGGATCGCTCCTCCTGGACTCCTGTCTCTGTGATGAAAATGACCCATCTGGATGTGGCCTTCGGGTGGTGGGGGCAGTGGCCCTGGGCACGAGCAGGGAGGCCAGGACCGATCCCAGGCCTGGCGCTGTGCTGCGTCGTGGGTGCACACACACTGCCCCCAGCCCCTCGCGTGTCTGTGTGCCCCTCCAGGCCGGAGGGCCGCCCTTGCCCTGGGCCTGCCTGTGCAACCGTGGTGAGTGACCACACATGGCTCCCTGGAGGAGCGGCGCAGAGGCTCCCTTCCTAGAGCTGCCCCTGCAGCTCCTCCAGGAGGAAGCTGGCTCTGTGGTAAAGAAAGCCCAGGACTTAGGAAAGCGTGATGATGATTTCCAAAAATAAAAAGTCAGTTGGTTAATCTGAGGCAGCGTTGTACCTAAAATATTCCCAAGCAGCCCTTGGCCCCGGCCTGAACCCCAGCTGGGCTTAGCACCATTTCAGTCAGTTACATCTAATCCCCCTGAGGGGTTGAGTCTGTGGCCAAGCTGCCCTGTCCCGGCCTCAACCCTTCCTCTGACTTCACCTCTGGGAGAGCTAACATGGCCCCCGGCTAGGAGTGTGTGAGGACAGGAGTGTGTGAGGACAGCCAGCCTGCGTGAGGACAGCCCCTGTAGCGGGATGCTTCCTACACGCCCGCTCTCTGAACGCTCACCAGCTCTTGGTGAAGGCCAAGATATCAATGTGGAAAGAAGCCCTAACAGGGACCACCTCACACCCAGAATGGACGTGTGCCTGTGAGGGCTCATTTCCTTTTCGTTCCCAAACTAGTATCAAATTAGTCCTCCTTAGCTCTGCCTACCCACGACGCTGGCGTGCAGAGCAGTGCCCAGTGGCCCACAGAGAGGGCAGTTTGGCACACACACAGAAGAGCTGCGTGGGCAGGGGTGCGTCCCTGGGCAGCAGCTGGGCACGTGTGCTGCCTGTGGCATCCCATTCGTGTCTGTTACCGCCCTGTCGGAATCACGCCTCTGTTTGCTTAGGATCCGGCGTCCTGGAAATGCCGGAGAAAGTGATCCTGAGGTCCAGAAAGGGCAGCAACAAGCAGGGCCTCCAGGTCATTGTTTATGCATTCTCAACGTCTGTCTTGGCCCATAACGGAGACTCATTCTCAGGGGTGGGTCTCAGTTTTCCAAATTTTATTTTATCAGCGCATCTTGATGCAGACAGGCTCGCAGTGGGCCAACTGACCCCTCAGAAGCCCTGCCGCTAGGCCGACAACCGGCTCGTTTGAGACTTTGCGGAATCTGCACGGGGATGTGCGTGCAAGTGCTTGGCGGATGGTCCTGGGAAAGGTGCGGGCTGTTACAGCTAAAGGCTGAATTGAGCCCTGAGCTGTGTGTGAATGACTAGGCACAGATTGGGGGAGTAAACATTTTTCATGAGAATCTCCTAAATCGGTCTACCTAACTTTTTCTAGCCTCTTTTCTCTGTCTTGGCTTAAATGCGTCTCTGTAACATTCATGGTTATATGTTGTTATATATTAAGCTATATTTTAAACAAGCCGGAATGAGTGGCATACAGTGGAAAAAATTACTGTAGAGAAGATGGACTCTTCACACAAGACCATTTTCCTGGGTCCATTTGTTTCATGGCATCCCCCATGCTCCCAAGGAGAGGCGTCTGGCTCTGGAATGACAGCTGCATTGGCTCACCTCTAAACCTAGGTACGTGGACAAGGAAACCTCGAGAAGAAAAGGCAGGGATGGCCGAGCGCTTTGCCGTCCAGAGCCAGGGTTGCCTCAGCTCAGATACGGCTTTGCTCCGTCAGGTTGAACCAGACCCTGAACCTGCCTGAGAAGTCTCCCTTGTGTGCGTGCTGTTGTTGTTGGGGTGGGGTTCAAGTAAGTTCAGGTCCTAGTCTAGTTACAGAAGCAAAAACTGTCAGGAAAACCCTTAGTCAGCACTGACTCTCCTCAGAGGCCTCTGCCTGGTCCTCTCCTCATGCCTTTGGTTTGGGTTTGGCGCCTTCTCTCTCTGTTATGCTCACTCCTTGGGTAGGAGAGTTCTAGTAACCATTCCAGGCCCGGAATTCCACCCAGTAGCCTTATTTTCTAGGTATACCCACTGAGGCCCAGCAAGCAGACATGCTCAGCCATGGCTGCACAGCTCAGCCCTCGGAGAGCCTGGGCTCAGCTTGGACGGTGTCTGCCAGGATGAGCTGCAGATGCATCCTCCAAGAGGCAAAGCCTCTTGGGTTAAACTCTAAAACCAAAGTCCTGTCCATTGGGCTGATGGTTTAACCCTTTATACACAAGTCAGGGCTGTTGGAGATGAGATGAGCATGAAAGCTACATAGACCCAGCATGCCTAGCGTGTGGAACCAAGCCTGCTGTGGGCGTGTGTGTGCACACTCACATGCTGTGCTCACGCATCCCCCACCCTTGTAGCTGAGGCCTGGAAAAGAGGTTAACTTTCTCCTGTGTTGATAAAAATGAGGCCGGTGACGCGTCCATGTTTGCATCCCCATCTCCCGGAGACGGGGTCGTTGCTGTGGAACGGAGTGCTTTCAGGTCCTGTGACATTAGGGGCCAGTTTGTCTCCCTGGCACCCCACATCCACGGGTTCACCTGGGGGTGTGCTGCAGGGGGGAACGTGGTCTCATACAAGGTTGATCGGAGATCAGACTGAAGATTTCCCTTTGGCGAGAACAAAATGAAATTGTCCGTTCGGGGCCGCTCAGGGCCTATATGTAGGGGCCCAGGGCCTGCTGGGATGGGGTTTCACACTTGGGCTGTCCTTTTGCCCTTCCACTGAACTCTTTTCATTTCAGTCATGAGCAAACAGTCAGTGCTTGAACTAACAACCCTGCAGTCCTCTGGAGCACGGCTCGCTTACAGTACCGAACAAAGGGAGGGAGGGCCGCGTGGGCCGGCCCAGGCGAGGAATGCGGCTTCAGGGTTCTGCTCCATAAATTTAACCAGCACGACGAAAAGGAGATAATATGAGCCTTCGTGATGATCTGAAAGGGGGAGGTTCTGTGTCCCATTGATTGCGGTCTGGCCCAGTGCCAGGCCCAAGTCTGACCGACAGTTGAACCATATCGTTAAGGCGTGTAGTACAGCTCGAGTCTTGTACTGCCGCCAATGAGCACATATCCACAGGGCAAAAGTTTATAAAGAGTTGAGGCTGTCCTGCTTAACCCTCTCACTCTGCCTGTAATAGACCCAGCTGCCATTCGGAACTTGCCCATCTGAGGTCAGAAAGGAAAGCCTGCACGTTTTTCTTCAAACAGAGCTTCTCAGGACTGGGGAGAGGGAAGAAACGCCCCTGGAGAGGCACGAGGCCCGGGAATGCATCCCCCGGAGAAGCCCAGCAGTTGGCCTCCTCCCCCGGCCGGCCCGAAAGGGGACACCGCTGCGCTTTATTCAAAGGAGCTCTGTGTTTGCAGTATAATGTTGCTGAAGGAAATAGGGCTGACACAACAGGAAACCTACCCGCTCCGCGGAGGCCCGCTGCTGCAGAGGTGGTGGATGCCACGGTGGAGCTGCTCCTTCCCTTCCTGCCACCTGGCCCCTCCGGGGCGGCTCAGAGCCGCGCTTTCTGGTTTTCCAGAGCTGGGCCTGAATACTGAGGCCCGGCTGTTTGGTCGCTGCCCCACAGAAGGGCCTGCCAGCCCAGGGTCCTGCCTGTCGGGGGCAGGCCACCCTTGCGGGGGGGCCTTGGTCACTGTGCCTGGGCTGGCAGGAGTACCCAGGGCGTCACCACAGCAACAAAGGCCTGAAGAAGCCTCTCCCTTGCCGCCCCACTGCCCAGGCAAACAGACTGACAGACGAGGCTTTGGTGTCCTGGGTCCAGGAAAAGGCTGTCTGAGGACCCGGGGACAAGTGGGCGAAGTTTGGGAAGGGAGGTTCAGTCCTGCCCATCGGTCCGTCACTTCCTTTTCCACACTGGGTACCTGCCCATCCTCGCTCTGGTCTGTTCTGTCATTTCTGGGGCGCTGCCTGTCTGCGGTGGGCAAGGCAGCTCAGCGGGCACAGGGGAAGTGGTGGTGCCACCCACTGTCTTAAGCACTTTTCTGTGCCTTGATGTCCTTATTCTCACAACCCAGTCAGGTGGAGCCCAACTTCCCCCATTTACAAAGGGGGAAGCTGAGGCACGTAACTCATCTGGGCTCTCAGAGCAGTGAGAGAGGGCACAGACGTTCCTCCCTAGCAGCCTGAGCGCAGAGCACACGCCCCAACTTCTGCGCTGCTCTGGGTCGCCTCTTGGCCTCTGCCATCAAAAGATTCATCATTTAAATCTGAGGCCGCTCACCAGATCTCTTCCCTCACATCTTGGAACTGGGGGGTGGGAGCTGGATTTCTGCCAGTGACCAGGAAGATTCGGGGAAAGACTCGGAGGCCGTCGGTCAAGAAAATGTGCTACGACCTGTGACCTCATGTTAAGGGTCCCCCACCCCTGCAGCTGGCCCCAGAGATGGCCTGAGGGGAGCAGGGGGACCCTAGCCTTTCAGGCCCCCACCACGAGAACCAGGTCCCTGAGCTCTGTGTCCAGGAGCAGTATTACGCCACCTTCCGGAGTCGGTGGCCTGCTCTCCTGCACTCCGTCTCCCCCAGATGTTGAACATGGCTGCTTTGCAAGTTCAGAACACGCCATTTCCACAGAATAGCAGTCACACATCGTGACTTCAACGTGCTTTGCCCTGCCGTGCCTTAAGCCCTCGTCACCAGCTGGCCACCTGGGGCCCGGCCGGCATAGGTAGCCTCAGGAGGAGAATGTTCATGCTCGGGGCTCAGCTTGCCGTCATTGCCTTTTGATGCCAGCCATGACTTCTGTTTATTTTGGGGAAACAAGAGGGCCTTCCGCTCAAGGTAGGAGAGTTCGGAGGGCTGGCCAGCGCCTGTGGTGATTGCACTCTGTGTCGCTATGCCTCAGTGGTCAAGGTGCTTCAAGGGCCTCCACGTAGATCGGTAGCAAGTCCCGGATGGAACTAACTTGCAGCCTGGACTCCATGAAACCATTGCCAACCCCAAAGTTTAGCCAACCTTGGTGCCAGTGTTTTCATGGGGCACTAACTGGGGGTCCCCATTGTCAGGTATTTGAGCTCATTTGGCATCGAGGAGCTATGCTGTGCCCCGTCTTCCGGGATGTGCAGAGAGAAAGGCCACGGGAGTTGTGAGTGGCTCACAACTGCTCTCTTGAGTTTCTCTGTCCATTATGACAAAGATGGAAGATGCCATGAGGTGGCCAGATAATTCCCTTAGCTGTGATTTATGGAAATTCTTATCTGCAGAAATCTTAAGACAGAGTGCTCGAAACTACCTGATGCCTTATGCAACGAGCAGAAGAAAATCTGCGTCTTGGGTCTGCATGAGCTTTAAGAAGAGGAGCAGCCTCTGAAGAGTCCCCCCCGCCTGCTGTGTGGCACGCACCCCTTTGTCAGCGTCGGGGTAGGCCCAGGCCGCCCTGCTTCTTTCCTCCCCCAGGGAACTCGGCCGTTGTGAAGCTCTATGCCTGCCCTTCCTGTCTGCCTCTGACTCCAGGTCTGAAGGGAGAAACAAACCCTCAGCTGGCGGAGAGGCTAGAATAGAGGTTTCATGTTCGCCGCTAGGGAGAGGCGCCTCACCTCTGCACTGGGCCGGCACCCGGATGCACCTGCTTTTCCCCAGGTGCAGTGAAACCAGGCCAGGGCTGGCGCTGCCTGCTGACCTGCTGTGCTGCTCACATGCAGCTCCCGCTGCCTAGGGAGGCCAATTGCAAAAGGCTCATGGGGTCGGGGGGTTGGGGGGTGTGCCTGAACCAAGGCTGGCACCAGATCTCGGGGCACTTTATTCTGCTGCCGCTCTTATCAAAAGGGCCCAGCATCTTTGCCCACCACCTCCTGGCCTCCCACAAGTTCTAACACATTTTCAATCCACGTTTTTTTCTAGTCCTGTATAGGCAAGCCCTAGCCTGGCAGTTCACATGGACTCGGTCATGTTGGTTCTTGTCAGCTAGGACAAGTGCTCTGAAGGCCTCGTGTCAGCTCTGACCCAAAGGGTGCGTCTGATTTTTATGAAGGCATAGAAGTGCACCTGAGATGACCCCAAGTCCTTTTCTTTCATTTTCTGATGTCTTACCACCTGGACCATTAATTCTGCTTTGGGGGGTCAAGCTGGAGGGAGGGAAGAATTTCAAAGCAAAGCTGATTTGGTCTCTGAACCAGCTTGTCTCCTACGTTGTACTTCACCCAGATGAGAATCATAAAGGACAGTCTATAAGCCCCTGAAATGCAATTCCCAGTGAAACACGAACTTCTCGCTAGTGGCTCTGCAGCTGGAGAGCCTCAAAACCAGTTCCAGATGTTGTCTCCCCGATGTCAGCAGGAGGGAAATTTTGGGCAAGCCGGGAGGCAGAGTGCTTTTGCTTTTACCCACTCTCCGATACCTCTTTCGCAATCCATGTCTTCCTCACAGGACTCTCTGGGGAGAGGGCTGTGAGTGGCTGTGTCCACTTAGGCGTGCTGAGCGCCCCTCTCCTGACTTCTCTGTCGGGACATGCTGCTGGGAGCTGGCCAGTCACTGCAAGCAAGAGTGTCCCTCTCAGGCTGTTCAGGGTCAAAAGCAAGCCAGTGCTGGAGAAGGAAGCCAGATGGGCTAGGAAGGAGGCCTCCTCCCGCAGAGGAGGACCCTCAGGTTCACAAGCAACAGCCCTGGCCCTCACTGCTGATGAGGCCCTGGCCCTCACTGATGCCATGCAGGCATCCCTCCGGCCTGGGAGAAGTAGCATGGAGAGCAATGGTCAATCATGGCCCTTCCTCCTGAGAATTCGCCACTGGGACCCCCCTCTTATCCACAAGAAAGCCCTTCCGGAAGGAGCCTCTGACTCCTCTCTCACTCTGTACCACCTGAGCTTGCATAGTCCGTGACGATTGAAGTCTGTGTTCATTCATGCTTTGCTCTTTAAGTGTACTCGAGACATTTTGGTACCCGGATGCTCAGAATCATTTTCAAAAAATACTTCGATTGTTTGAGTTTTAAAATTGTACAAAAGTGAACTGTTCGGGGAATTCCAGTAATATATGAGCACTTACGTTGCGTAGACACTGTCCGAGGACCTTTAATTCCAGCATACCAATGAGGTCGGTACTATAGTTCCCATTTCAAAGAATAAAAAGAACTCAATCTTATTGGCTGTCAGTAATCACCAAAAGGCTAATAGTGGTAACCCTGCCAGATTATCTACATGTGTATATATGTAGATAAACACAAAATACATACATATATATGTGTGATTTTACATGAATGGAAGCACAGGTGTTGACCGTCTAATGCTCTTTGACTCACTGACTCTAGAATATCTCAACATTCCCAAAAGTAAATCATTTTAAGCATTTACATAATACAAAATTGCCTATATACAATATACTTAGTCTTTTATCATGGATGGACAATGGATGTTTCCAATTTTTGCTACTATAGGCATCTTTTATGTATCTTTTTTTTATGCTTGTGTAATTCTCTCTTTAAGGTAAATCTTTTTAAAAGATTTATTTTTATTTAATTATGCATAGAAGAACTGGGGTGTGGGCCAGAGGGGTGAGGGATGAGAGGATTCACCAGAGACAGAGTGGAGACAGAGTGGGGAGTAGAACAAGCGGATCTACTGAAATACACTGCTGAGGGGAGCAGTGGGTGAGACAGGAGAGGTCTGCTGCACCATGGGGGTAGCTCCCTGGCCGAGGATCAAACTCATGCCACAGTAGCTGGTGATAGCTTGATAGTGCTGAGACTTTAACCCCTGTGCCACCAGGAAGGCCCATCTTTAAGGTAAATTTCTAAAAATAGAATTGCTGAGTTAAAGAGTATATATTTTATCTGGTTTGAAGCACATCACACATTACCTTCTAGGAAGCTAAGATCATTTATACCACTACCCACAGTGTTGGAGAGGGCCCCTTCCCCAGCCCTTCCTTAGCCCTGGCTACCCCTCAATCAAAATGCAGTCAGGAGCTTCATGAAGCAGGTACCCCACCTAGAGCAAGGCCATCATGCTTTTCCGTCTCTGCATCTGAAAGAGTGGCTGTTTCAGCATTGCTACTTGTGTTTCTCTGATAATTAGGGGTGTTAAAGCATATTTTTCATCTTTCAGTTAGCCATTTGGATTTTTTTTTTTTTAAGATTTATTTATTTATCCAAGCACTGGGTACAGTCAGAAGTGCAGGAGGGTGAGAGAATTCACCAGAGCCAGAGCGGGGAACAGAACAGGCAGACCGACGAAGTACACTGCTGAGGGGAGCAGCGGGCGGCAGGAGAGGTCTATGCACCATGTGGGACCCTCGCCGGCGGCCGGGGATCAAACCAGCACTGTAAAGGCTGCAAAACTGTCCAGGGCTCAGCGGCTGTGCCACCAGGGGAGGCCCTTTGGATTTCTTCTGTGAATTGCCTTTGTATCTTCTTAGCCCAGTCCTTTTTATGCCCCTTGAAGTCAGAGTTTGTCTTCCTTTTCAGTATGGTGTTTTTGTGGAGTCTCCTCCTTCTAAGAGTTGTCATATAATCAGCTTCTCACCCATATTGGTACATCTCTTTCTTCCATATATTAATTAAATTCAGATTTTTCAACTGGTAGGTCCCATTCATGCAAGTTAACCTTGACTTTGAAGGAGAGTTGTTACTACTTATAATGCTCACCAGTTGCTTTAGCACTGATAATGAGTCTTCGGTGAGTTCTTGGACTGTGTGTGGTGTGGTCTGCTAGTCTTGTTTGTTTCCACCGACTTCCTAGTGTTTGTTTCCCATTAGTTCCACTGTAAAGTTTGGCAGATTAGTATTTCTACTATTTCTCTTTGTATTAATAAAAATCTTATTCTGCCTTCAGGAAGAGCACCTTGCCCCTGCAAGTGTGTGTGCAGGTCCTCCCTACTCTTGCAGTCATTTCAGGAAGTTCTTATCTTCCCGACTGGAGTGTAAGCTTCCTGAGGTCATGACGTTGACTTCTTTGGTATTCTTCCAGGATCTTCTGGCTGCTTAACACAGTGATGGACTCAGGGCATGTATCAAAGAGACTTTCATCTACGGTCTTGCTGGTCATAAGTTTAGTGAGTACAGGAGAATCAGAGAGACTCAAGTTTGGCTTTGCTACTTTACCAGTAGAATGACCCTGACCTTGGACAGACTTTGTAATCTCCCTAAGCCCCTGTTCCTTCTCTTTGAAACACAATGCTAGTAAAACACTCCCGCGTGAGCATGTTGTACAAGTCCGGTGTAGAAGTGGCAGGCCCAGCGCAGTTAGTCAACGCAGCTGTGGGGCAGGTGGCGGGCCTCAGTGGCCTCCCCGGCTTCCCCTGGTGTCTCCGCCCCTTGGGGGAAATACAGATGGCCGGGAACTGTATTTGAGAGGCAGCAACATCCCGAGTTTCTCCTGGAGCTTCCTCAGAGGCCCACAGGCTCTTCTGCCTCTAGTTGAGTCTGAACCTGTTCTTTCCAACACAGAGCCTTGTAATCATGCAGGGACTCAGCACGACGCCGCACGTTTAAGACATGCCACTTTCTCTCATGCTTTGCCAGTTTTTCTCAAATGGGAGAATGTGTGCCTGTGTATGTGAAACATGCGTGTATGTGCATCTGTGTGTGTGAAACAGAGAGAGTGAGAAATGCTTGAAAGAAATAAAGATGCTATCAACTTAATGCCTGGCGAAACCACTCTCAGCTCCTGTAATCTCTAAACATTTTACCAAATGAACTTTAATCGGTTTCCTCCTGTTATATTTTTATTTTGTTGTCATTTCAATGTATAGGGAGCCAACTCCTCCAAATGAGACATTTTATTATTAGAGCGTGTTATTTGCTTTGACCACCACAGCCCAGCTTCAGCAACATCGAGGGCTAGGAAGGGAGTTCTGGGCCGTGGCTCTGCCATGGTCCAACCACAGACCACCCCCCGCCAGCCCCCGTCTCCCCAGTCTGTGATGTACACGTCCCAACTGAGGAGGCCGGCAGCCAAATGTCGTTGTCTTGGGCTTGGCATCTACGCTGCCTGTGCCAGGCCCCTGCCCTCCCTGCCTGTCCCTGTGGCGGGCCCTCAGCCCGTCTGTGGCCTGTGGCACAAGAGCCCTTGTGCACTGATTAGACAGGAATCAGCAAATCTGTTGAGTGCGTGTTTAATGTGGCACAGATGTGGACATTCTGGAGCTCGCTCCGCTTTACAAATTTTCAGCTTTTTGCATTTCATCAGTGTTGCTTATTATTTACAGAACGTAACTTGAGACAGCAGAACAGATTGTAATTTTTAAAAAAGGGTTGGGGGGTGATGAGGCCACAGGGGATCTGGGAGAAAAAAATCCAGTAGTGTGGAATGTTGTTTGCTGTCCAGACCAAACAAACCAGTTTGCCAAGGGTTGATGGGCGGTGGCAGTCAGTCCCATTCATGTTCACACTGGCGGTGCCTAATTAGAAGGCAGCTTGACCTTCTTATCACCAAATAAAGACTGATCCTTTGTCACCAGGTTGAACATCGTGGCAAAGAGGCAGCAATATGCCCCTTTAAAGGGCCCAAGGGGCATCACAGAGCTGCCAACTTGTGTTCTACTTCCTTCCGGTGCAAGGAGGAAGCACACTGTGGCACCCAGCCCCCATTCAGACACACACGGGTTGTTACCTCGTAACTCTGGCTGTGTCAGTGCCGGCGCTGTGGCAAGAACCTGAACAAAGAGAGTTGTCTTCTTGTGCCTGGAAAGTCCTCTTCTCGAGGGTGTGGGAATGATGGGTCAGTGGCAGTTTGACACAAGTTCAAAGAGAAGGTACCCTCTCTTGTTTGTCGGAAAACAGATTTGGCTGGAGGTGGCCTTGGCTTCTGAGAAAGCTCCTCTGTAGGTTAAATTTGAGGACAGACAGTAGAAAGGCACCAGCTGGCCTGAGGGCAGATGAGGAAGAGCAGGTAGGCAGGTGCTGGGTTGGTTCCTCCATGTTTCTCAGTCGAAGGAACCTAAAATGGGGAGCCCAGATAGAGAAAGCCATGCAGTCAAGGTCTTTGCAAGAGACTTCTCCTTGGCATTTGAGTTGGTGCAGAAACCGACCGCCTAGGCAAGGTGTTCTGAGCTGGGCGAGTCCTGCGTGTCAGGCCTGGAGTGGACTCTCCGTAGGAAGCTCGGCTACCCTGAGCTGTTTCCAGACGTCCAGGCCCCACTGCTCTTTCCCTTCCTGGAAAAGCAGGGATGGCCACACTCCCCTGAGGCCAGCAGGCCGCTCTCCAGTTGCCCCCTGGGAGATCATGACCCAGGCCAGTAACTTTCTAGTGTCCTTCATGATGGAATGATCAGCATTCCCATGCTCCAGGGGTTCCTGGGCTCTTACCAACGCCCGCCTTTCTCTGGCTCGGTCTCGGGGGAGGAGTTCCCCTACAGGCCGCTGCTTGGCCACAAGCAGCAGCCCGGACTGTGCTGCCAGCTCTGGCGTGGACTTAAGTCTGTTGCCGTATCGGAGCGTGCCGGGCACTGTTTGGGGTGCTGGGGTCCAACGATGCACCGACAGGACAAGGACTTGGGCCCTGCAGCTTCTGTTCAGCACTTCCCATGTCTGGTCCCTAACACAAACCCCTCCCTGGAAAAGAGGGTGTGCTGTCGCGGCCTCTGTGGCCCTCCCAGTGGGCCCCACAGTGTAGCTGCAGGGCCTGGAACAGCTGCATTTGTCGCTGTGTGTGGCGACCGCAGAAACCACCATTCTCAGGGCACCTGTTCATTTCCAGCGTCCTTATCCGTTTTGAAGCATCTCCTGTTCCCTCTTTTCCCTTTCCCCCACACTGTCTGATAGTAAAAGGATGTGTAAAATGTCTTGCCTAGTTGAAAATGTGGTCTTGAAAAAGCAGGCACATCATCCAGCAGCCCCAGCACCCCCATACGTGCTCAGCTTAGGTCACTGGAGGGAGCAGCTTGGTGTGTGAGAGTAAGCCGGGGCGCAGGCGGAGGCCGCTCGGTGCCAGGCAGGCCAGTTCCGCTCTCGGGGTGGGAGGTATTTAGCTTATCTTACACCAGAATCAACCTGGAGGTATCTGGTTTATTTATTTTAATCAGCTTGTTATCACTAGTATTTGTACCTAATAGCCACAAAATCAGAAAAATAAACTGATAAAAATAAACTGATAAAAATCAGTTTTATCAGAAGTTGTGTTTTGTCCCATGTGAACTATCTCAGGTTTGGCATTAGAGGCGACCGGTTGTCCAGGAGCTGGACCATGCCTGAGAACTTCCTGGAAGCACCCGGATTCAGAATGTTGTGCTTTAAACACACATGAAGCTTGCTTTTGTTAAATGCCTTGTTCTTGTGATACTGCTGAAAGTTATAAACCACTTTATAAATTGGCCACAGTGTTTTTGGAAAGCAAAGCAACCCCAGAATGCATGCCAAAGTTAGGCCGGCACCTTAGGAAGGCCTAGGACTTCAGACTGTGACCCGCTAGCCTGGGCTTCTTTATGAAGTGAGTTGGCCTTGACCCTCCCCTGGCCTTGTGACCAGGTGGTCTCCCCCTCTAAGCTGTTAGTTGACGTGGGGGGAAAAACTCTGAAGTAGTTTTGCTCTTCGAGTTTAAATCTCAATAGGCATAACTGTTGGCATTAGTCCTGCCGGCTGTCACAGTTGCAATGTCATGGGGTCCCCAAAACATGTGTTAGGTTATAGGAAGCCTTGACCCCTATAAACAAGTCAGGTGTGAATCCCACAGATGGGAGAAAGTCCAGCCCAGGAAATGTCGTCTCTGCTGCAGGATGTCAAATTACTAAGAACTTAACAGCTCGAGTAATGTAATTTCTAACCATTTCATGAATCAACTTCTTTCCCACATTTTCAGTTGCAGCAATACAATGAGGGATTTTATGTGTTGTTACACATGTGACTTCGGAACTCCAGGGAGAGGTGAGCGGGATGTTAATGAGAAAGCAGAGAGGAAGGGGGATGTTTCTGTTTGAAGCATTTTCCCTAATAAGAAAACTGAGTCAAGGAAGTTGGTGGTTGGCCCCCAGCTCATCTTGGGTTTCCCCCAGCTGAGCTGGGTTGGGTGCCCCCAGGACCTCGACAGCTGCTGACTCAGCATTGTCAACGTCAACAGCACGTGTTTTGCGTCTGCCCATTGAGTGCCTGTCCTGCGCCAGGCGCATCAGTCGGTGCGTGTTGACTTCTCACAGCAGCCCGGCTATGCCCTGTGTTGTAGGTAAGGAAACCGAGTCTCCCGTAGGTGCCACACCTCAGCTTGGGCCACAGTCTACAAAGGCTGAGCTGGGGTTCAGACCCAGCCAGGCCTAGCTGCAGAGCCCACCCTCCAGCCTGTGTGCCTCCCTTCTGTCCTTGCGCAGCTGCCTGTTCCTGCTGGCCTCCTCAACGGCCTCCAATAAGCTCCCTGGAAACTCAGTTCATCCCTCACTAAAGGCCTGTCGCTGACCTGTGCACGTGCTCACTCAGGAAAAGTGCGTTAAAGGGGCTGGAGGTGGGGAGGGGGCACAAGGCCCCCGACGGGCTCCTGTTGGCGGCAGCCTTCCTTCGAGCCCTGTCCTTTCATAGGAGCCAGCGCTGCCGACACAGGCCTCCTGCCGCCCAGGGGGCTCTCCATGCACTCAAAGTCCAAATTGTCATAGCGGGTATTTGGTACCATTTTTTTGGCTTAAGAAATAACACAACCAGAATCCAGTCATTGTTATTAAGCCGTGATTGAATACTCTCTGATTAGGTTCTACAAAGTGGATTTTTCTATTGGCATGGAACTCTGGGGAAGCATTCATGTAAAATGAGGCAGACTTTAGAGCTGCTCCTGTTAGTTTGCACTGAAAGGAGTAAAATCTGCGGAGAAGAAATGCTTTACTTTTTTTTATAATTTTTTTTATTTTTATATTCCCCATACAATTTCACCCCCCTTATTTTGACTCCAACCCCTCCTTTCCTCGCCCCCACCCCATAGTGTGTCTCTGGTTCATAGTTGTTTGTTGAAGAAATGCTTTACTTTACCACTCGGTCTTTAGATGTGGACGAGGGCAGGAGGAGAGAGACAAGATGGGCTCCTGGGACTTCCAGACACCCACCGACGTTCTTTGTGGGGGAGTCTGACCCGCCATGCACCCCAGAGCAGGTTGTGCTGTTTAGACAGGCTGGTGAATTTCTTTTAGAGAATCCTGGCACCCATGAAGGCAGTGTTTGAAGAGGGACTGTGGGTTGACCTTCTGTTTTCAGCCTTATTGTTCTGCTCGGTTAAACGCCGTGTATATCAGTAAGATATTTAATTGAAACAAAAATCTTGGACACACACGTAAAGTAAGTGCAGCACCGCCACTTGGCAGGGCCAGCACCCGCAGATAGCGGCCCAGTAAGCACCCCGTCGCGCCTGACAGTCACGCGCTTGGCACACGCACTCGCTCCTCATCTACCAATTGCTCCCGAACCTTCCTGGGCTGAAGACGTTGGCCCGACACTCTTCTCAACTCACCGATCGCTCTGCTGTACAGCGGGGTGCGTGTGAGTGCATCTGTCTTCAGCTAGTAGCCCTGTGACGTGGTTACGCACCACGGGAGCCGCACAATGGTGGCCAGTCACGGTGGGCCCTCCGGCTGAAGGGCACGGGCAACCCCAGGGAATGGTTGGATGTCCACGTCCCGCGTTTGGAGCTACCGGTGCTTGAAGAAAGCGACCCGGACCGTTTTCATCCATCGTCGTGGCTTTGGGGCCTGAGCGTGTCAGAGGCCGGCGGCCCCTGTGGCTCTCTCACCGGCCGGGTATCTGCCGTGGGTCAGCCACTGTATCAGCAGCCCCTTCCCCGGGGAGGCGGCGTCGTGCTGCGCGGCCGACTCCCTGACATTTTCATGGAGTTCAAAGCTCAAGTTCGTTTGGCGCTGACATTTTGGATTAGCTGGTTGACTGGAAGACCTGCTTCTTTCTATACACTGTGAAATTTATAAACCGCAGCAGCTGAGGGCTTAAAATGGCCGACGAGCCCCCAGCTGGCAGCAATTAAAAACCCACCACAGACCTTTGGCTAAACAAAGGCTTGTGGGGGCAGAGCCGCAGCTTACGCTAAACAGGCTCGCATTGTAAACTACCTTTTATGTCAAGTGTTAGTAAGAGACCCTGCCGGCTAAGGAGAGGTGAGTGGGTGGCGTTTTGCCGCCTCCTGCCTTAGGAGCCATCAGCCCCGGGACTGCTGGACCCAGGCCTCCCTGGAGGCGGCAGCTCCTGCCGGAGAGGGTGATGCTGGGAACGGCGCAGAGCCGCGGGGGAACCAGGGCCTAAAAATGGCCCCTCAGCCGAGCGGATGGTAGCCTGGAGGCTGGTGGTCTCCTGCAGGCCTGGGGGCAGGCTCCAGCAGCTGCTCCCCTTTTCTTTACTGGACACAGCCCTTTAAGTTGAGGATGGAAAATAATGCTATTTTATACCCATGCAAGCTTTGAAGAGTCCAGGTCAGTGCTGCCTAATGCACAATTTTTTGTTTAATTTAAATTTTTTTAAAAGATTATTTATTTATACAAGCACTGGGTACAGTCAGAAATGCAGGAGGGTGAGAGAATTCTCCAGAGCCAGAGCGGAAACAGAACAGGCAGACTGACGAAGTACACTGCTGAGGGGAGCAGCGGGCGGCAGGAGAGGTCTGCGCGCCATGTGGGACCCTCCTCCAGTGGCCGGGGATTGAACCAGTGCTACAGCGGCTGTGGGCAGCTTCGCAACACAGCACTCAACCGCTGCGCCACCGGGGAGGCCCTGTTTAATTTAAATTTTAAAAAACTCGTTCCTTTGTCACACTGGCCACATCCAAGTGCTGCTCGATAGTCACATGCGGCCAGCGCTGCCCTGGGCCAGCGTCATCATAGACGATACGAGTATAGGGGAGGACACAGGTGCCTAGACTCTCTCAAATACCTTGGTGGTGGGAGTGTGAACTGATTAAGCCGCTTTGAAAACAATTTGAATTATCATGTTTGCTGAGCATTCATGCCCTGTGATCAGCAGATAAACTCCTCCTAGTTTTACACTCGAAGCGACTCCTGTGCGTGTTTGCCAGGAGATGTGGACAGGTGTGCTGATAGCACCTGTTGGTAATGACAGATCTGGAGCTGACCCATGGGCCATCACAGGGAGACGGGAGCGTGATGCTCCCGCAGGAGGGTAGCAGTGAGCAGGGCAGCCAGCCAGTGACTGCTGCAGGGAAAGGGCTGTCTGGACCTTAGCGGTGTGACTTCAAGGAGGAAGCGGTAAATCCTGAATGTAAAAAGGCAGGAATGTCTGTTTGTAGAAACCTAACACCAAAGACTATATAGCAGGACTCCACCAGGACATGGAAACATGGTAACACGATGTAAGGCTGACGAACAAGAGAGTGATGAGCATGACATCCCACGCTGCGACCACCTTGGGCATGGCCGGGCACCACGCAGGTGCCTTCGGGCTGTGGTCAGTGCTGGAGTTTTGTGCTGGGGATGGAGGTGGCACTGATGTCTATTTTATCATTTAAAATAAAGGCCGGGGGCCTCCCCGGTGGCTCAGCGGTTGAGGACTGGGTTGCGAAGCTGCCCGCAGCCTCTGCAGTGCCAGTTCGATCCCCGGCCACTGGGCAAGGGTCCCACATGGCACGCAGACCTCTCCTGCCGCCCGCTGCTCCCCTCAGCAGTGTATTTCGTCAGTCTGCCTGTTCTGTTCCCCGCTCTGGCTCTGGTGACTTCTCTCACCCTCCCGTGCTTCTGACTGTACCCAGTGCCTGTATAAATAAATAAATAAATCTTTAAAAATAATAATAATAATAAAATAAAGGTCAGTGATCATCATGGTCCTTGAACTCAGGTTAACGATGAGTTGAGTCCAGTCCTAAAATCTAGTTTTTTTAAAAAAAAAGGAAGAGCCCCCCTCCTCGCTCCCCCCAACCCCCTCACGTACACAGGCTGGAACACACATGAAGACTACTTAGGAACAAGTCGTCTGGGTCAGAGGGAGCAAGCGTGGGGTCGCCGTTACCTACACGCTGCTTTCTAAGGGCCTTTGAATGGATGGAGCCGTCATCGATATATGAAGAGAGCAGTTTGTCACACATCAGCCTGCCTGGAAGGGCCTCACTTGGAATTTTTTGCTGACTTAACAAGGTTTGAAAACGCTAGCTTGTTAGGTTTTGTTTATACTTCTTGGATTAAGTTTGGGACTAAATTTGTTCTTACACAGTGACTTTGAGCACACGCCACCACCCCCACCTCCCAACTTGGACCTCAGAAGTTAAAAATTATAGTTGAGTTTCAGAGAAAGGAGAACAGTTTCTCAGGCCACCAGCAATGGTTGGCTCATCGGACATTGTGAGGATTCTTCTAACCCACCTTTCTGCTTAACTTGTCTCAATCACCCCTTCTTGAAGTCATCCCTCTATTTATAAGACTGTGAGGGATAACTGTTTCCTTTTATGGCAAAGCTGAATTCTCTTTTCTTCTATGTCATGTAAAAAATAAGCCTTGAGGCCACAGGGAACCCTCCAGCGTCTGCACACTGTGTCCACCCTTCCCTTGGGATTTGGTTGATTGCAAAGTGAAGCCCTCGGAGTAGGGAGACAACTGGCAGCTTGTTGGCAAGACATGGCACTTACAAACAGGCAGGTGTAGCCACAAGAGAGCCTTTCTGTGTTTGTGTTCTCTGGCATTTGAGTGGATTTATGTCTTGCAGTTAGAATGTATGGGGAGGGGAGTTTGGATCTCTGAAATTTGGGGAAGGCCCCGGGGGAGGGGAGGGGCAGGGCAGGGGTCCCTGAGTCAAGAAATAGCTATATGCCCCAGAAGCTACTTGATAGTACAGGGTACACTTACATTCTCAGCCCATTTCTTACGAGAGCTCAGGTCCAGAAACAAACCACCTTTTATTCACTTTTAGTCAATTTCCTCCTACCTCATGGTGTATCTTCCCGCGTTAGTTGCCCATAAAATGATTGTTCCTTCCACGGAAAGAACATGTGTCAACAGAGACATAAGTTGCATGACTTTGCCTTCCTGTCCTTTCCTTTGTTTTGAGCAGTGGACTAGACAGACACACCTTGACCTTTCTGTCAGGAGGGTTCACGGTTTGCCTTCTCTGTGACGGTTGGCTCTGGCGGGCTCTCCGCCCGAGTCTGCGGCGTTCACCTCCCCTGGAGCTCAGCAGTCGAGGGGGCCCTTCCACCACATGCATTCACCTCAGCTTTATTGCTTTTCTGCCATGAGCCAGGTACTGGTCTAGATCCCAGGATCGCAGCGAATGAATCAAAATCCCTTTTCTCAGGGAGCTTACATTCCAGATGGGGAGCCCAGCAATAAGGCAATATTTGATCAAAGAGAGATATGAAGCAAATGTGTGTGGAGAACAAGATTGACTTGATCTAACTTGTGTTTTTGAAAGGGTCCTTCTGATTGAACAAGCATGGAAATAGAATAAGTTATATGGCTCTTCTAAGAATCCATTGCAAATCCAGAGATCATTTCTTTGTTACGATTAAGTGGAGAAACAGTTGGATGAGATATTTAGAAGTTGCACCTCCAGGGCTCTCAGGTAACTGAGACCTCCTGATAGACGGAAGATGTGCTAAGAGAAGTCGGAGCAAAGCTTCCTGGAATGTTCCCCTGGGAGGGGCCCTTGGGCCCCGCCACGATGGCCGGTACCTGCTCCAGGAGCGTCCCGAGTGGAGACTAGTCTGACTGTTAGTCTGGCCTGTCCCGGGCAGTGTTGGGAATGACCTTAAAGGTCTCACCAGGGGAGGGGACAAGAACGGCTCTGCGATCTTGAAAAGTAACCCCCCACCCCTCTCACTTGCAGTGTTTTGCTGGCATCCTTCAAACTGTGGTTGTCAAGTGTCTCCTATAGTGGCCCCTACAGTACCCTCCCAGCTCAGTCATGAGGGGGAACTAAACAGCCAGCAGCAGGCCTGGTCTTGAAGAACTTGAAACTGCGCGTCATGGGAGTATATGAGTGCATAATAGTAGTATAGTTTTTTCACCTGTTCCTTGAGTGCAGATGGCTAAGCCTTCTTTCCTGTCTCTACATCTCCCTTGAAGAGCACAATCAGTAGCACTTAGGGCGTCCTTATTACAGAACTTTAAAAAGGTCACTGGATTTCTGGCTTTCCAGCACACGCCAGATTCCCCCAGGTATGGGACTCCAGAGCCCATCGCAGGGCCTCGGCCACACCCCCACTCCGGTTTGCCCAACTAGGTGCTTTCTGCCCTTGCCTGTAGCAGGCAGTACTGTTCGTGCGTGCTTCCAAAGTGCTGATTCGGGGTGTCAGCCTATCCCTCTCTTGTAGATGTGTCTGGAGAGGGATGTTTTGCTTCAGTGGAATCCAGGAACAAATAATGAAAAGTACAGCAAGTACAAGGCCGAGGACAGACACAGCACACTCTTATCAGTCATCTGAAATATGCACGGCCTTTCCAAGACAAACATGGACTCCTGTTTCTAGGAAAACACCAAAAAGTACTTATCAATTACCCTGCATATGGTTTGTGGAAAAAGACAACACCAGTCTACCCTGAAAGCCATAGCAAAGCAGATTCCTCTGGGCAACTGACAGCTGAGTGGCGTGAGTGCGGGCCGTGCGGAACCCCAGGCTGCGGGCTGGGACCCGTCGGGGAGCCGTTCTCCCTCAGGGTCACTGCGCCCTCCCCCTGCAGCCGGGCAGCCGAGCTCGTCTCAGAGGAAGTCCAGAAGCTTGACTCATGTCCCAGGTCACCCACTCTTCTTTCTGACCCATTGTGAGACCAGAGGTGCCTCTCCTGAAGAGATTCCTAGAAAATTAGGGTGTGACCGCGGGAAGGTCTTAAAGGTCGCGATCATAACAAGAGTGAGCGCCCCCTTGGGAGATCACCCCATCGGTCAGGCACAGACTTGGCGGGAGTGTTTCATTTGATCGTCACAGCAGGCCTAGGAGGTGGGTGGCATCACTCCGCTTTATGGAAAAATCTGGAACTGAGGGTTAGGAAGGTAACTGAATCGTCCATGACCTCGTCGGTAGGAAATGGTGCCAGCAAGACTCTAATCCAAAATCGAAGCCTTTCCCGCTGTCTTACCGCCATCCACAGGCACTGCTGGAGTTTCATGCCAGTCCCTGGGGTGTGTCTCGGTGGGGTGGGAAGAGAAGTCACTTGGACCGGCGCCCCCTAACTTCTCCGCTCTTTGTCCATTGCCCATCAGGACTCAAGCGCAGAGGGTGCGGAAGCCGCGGTGCTGCACTGGGCCCCAGGGGCTGCTCCCCCGCTACTCGGAGAGCCAGGCCGAAGGGCAGGAGCAGCTCTTCAAGCTAACGGACAACATACAAGACGAATTGTAAGTTGGGGTGCGGGGAGCCAGCCCTTTTCCATCTTTGATCTGAAAAGTTTACGTCTCTGTGACCCCAGCAAGTATCTTCGTGACTCTTAGGCCTTGGAATTGGTCAGAGGTTGCTTGGTCCAAATGCTGTCGAGGTTTAAGTGTAGCTACGCATAAGTGGCCTTTACCAGAGTGGTGGTTCTCAAATTGCGTCCCATAAAGGGACCATGATGGTTTCCTTCTAGAAAATGAAAGTCTCTTTCTAGCTCAAAGAGAGGAGCTAATGCATAAAATGGTCTCAATTTTAAGGCCTTTTTCCCCCGTAAAGTTTTCTTAGACTTGTGTGTTTTAATGTTTGCTGCAGAATGCTAGTAAAACAAAGCAGAGTAGCTGAAGGTTTTCAAAATGTAATTTTCTTAAGATTGTTTTGTTACTCTTTGAAGGTAGAGCCTCATGTACCTTAGCTCTTGTTGTGTTTTCAGTTAGTGACATTCTCTCTAGTTGATACGGCAACAGTCACAGCAGCACTCTTTTAGGATGCCCTTCAAAGACCCTTGTCGCGTAACGTGCCCTGTAATATAGGTGGGGGTTAAAACCACCAGCCAGAGAAAGCAGTTAGCTGTGCCTCATGAGCAAAACACTATTTTAACTTCCTTTAATGTCTCTTTATCTCCTTCATCTCTAGCAAGCTAGAGAGGGTTCCGTCTCACCTCGGGTGTGGGGGCTGGTCGGGACTGGCTAGAGAGGCCCCCCTGGAGAGCTCCAGCCGTTGTCACTGGAGAGTCCTCAGCAGCTCGGACGGGGTCCAGCATAGAACAGGCTCTTAATAAATGTGCGTCAAAGGAACGCTCGTTGGAGGCTGTGATTTGTTTAGCGTTTGTATTTGCCCGTTTCAGTTTTCTACCTTTTAGGGGATTTTTGGTACGAGATTGAGATGATAAATTGTACATTGTGCTTTTAAGTTCCTTTGCCACTCACCCTTATTCTAGTCAAACCCTCTGTGGTCTTTGCAAAATTCATTTTTGTTAGAATGACATGTGCCCCAAACCCAGGAAGCTCCCGTCGCAGGCTGACGTGTGACCACCCGGGGCTGCGGGCATTGAGAACGCCTCCAAAGCCAGGGAAATGCATTTCACGAAACTCTTGAAATCCACGTGAACTAGGAAGAGATACTGGCATGAATGAATTTTGACTCCAAAGATGAAAACCGTGTGTCTCTGCCCAAGTTTGTGGTTCAGTCTCGCCAGTAAATGTTGAAGGAGACACGTGACGTGGCCCTCCGGGGTGTTTCTCTGAAGTATCCCCGGTTGTCAGGCTGGGTCTCCACGGTGACGGGAGCATGAGAAGCATCACTGTGCAGGGAAGGGGTTTTCAGGAAAAGGACGTGAGTGCCAGATTATACCCCTGACTTTTATCCCAGCCTTGTAATTAAAAACACGTTTAAAGGCCTAATTATTTGCATATTTTCCTTCAGAGTTAACCCCTTAAAAGGGTCTTTAGTACCTTGCTCTACTGTTCTAACTAAATGTTTCCACATTTTTTTCCAGTTAGACTCACTGTTTCACTTCTGGAAAATATTGTGTAATGACTTCCTGATGGAGTGAAAACCCCACAAAGTCCCAGTGCCATGGTTACTTCAACTTTGTTCTCCCAGATCAAGTTTCATAGACCTTTTTTCATTTTATTTAATTAATTAGTATTAAAAAGATAGTTACTGACATATGATTTGAGGTCTAGCCAGCTGAAAAGGCTTCAGTTTCAAGCGAATCAAATATTTCTCTGGTGTGTTGCAGAATTACCATCGCTTTTCATTCTTCTCAATTTCGGCTCCTAAATAGGGCCCTGGGTGAAGAAGCTGTTCAAGTAAAACCTGCCCTGATTAAATTCCTTTTTTCTTGAGAGTTAGTGTCTAACCTATAGCTCGAAATCTCCTTTTCATTAAAGAAGTAAGAAGGACCTATTTTTAACATCTAATCCTTCCTCACAAAGTCACACGCTAGGCACCCAAATATCAGGCACCTCTTAGCTTTTCTGTCCCCGGAGTTTCTCTCACAACTGGCTCATTATTCATAAATGCAGTTTTAGAAAATAGCAGTGAGATTTGGAGATGTTATTTAATGCTTTAACAAAGAATTACAATCTTTAGTAATATTTTTGTTTGTTTTTTTCTTTTTTTTTTTTTTAAGATTTATTTATTTATTTATGCAAGCACTGGGTACAGTCAGAAGCGCGGGAGGGTGAGAGAATTCACCAGAGCGGGGAGCAGAGCAGGCAGACTGACGAAGTACACTGCTGAGGGGAGCAGCGGGCGGCAGGAGAGGTCTGCGCGCCATGTGGGACCCTCACCCGGTGGCCGGGATCGAACTGGCGCTGCAGAGGCTTCAGGCAGCTTCGCAACCCAGCGCTCAACTGCTGTGCCACCGGGGACGCCCTCTTTAGTAATATTTTGATAACTGTATTTAAATATAGCTGATTTCACTTGTAATCACAAGTGTTTTACTTTACGAATTTAAAAGATTGATTCTTAGAAAAGACCCATGGGCCTCCCCAGGCCACCAGAGGGGTCCATGATCCAAAAATCACTAAGAGCCCCCATTCTCACCAGAAATCTCTCTCTAGATAATTTGCTATTTAAAATTGTTATTCGTATTGTATTGTGATTGTATGCCAACCAATAGAATCCTTACCCTGCAGAGAAATATATTGAATATTTACAGGTGAAGGAAAAATCCATGAATCCAGCAGCAACGAGCTCTTGCAGAGGAGCGGGCAGGAAGTGGCCGCGAAGGCCAGGGCACAGGATGGGCCCCCTGAGGCTGCTGGAGGCTGGAGGCACCTCAGGAGCTCCAGGGTCCCAGGGTCCTTGAGCTCAGTGGGGCCTGTGGCCCCTGAGTCCCCCGTGGGTCACGTGCCCACATCCATCCTTTTGAACCTGCTCCCCTTTCTGTTTTTTCCTTTTTTGAGATTGTTGTCGATACTAGAAAGTATAAAAATGAATACAAAAATAACTTCTAAACCCACCAGCAAGATAAGTCCTTTCCCTTCTTAGATGGAACAAACTCGTGCAGCTAAGGAAAGTCAAGAGTCTTTCTTGCCCTCTATGTAAATGGGCATCTCGTGTCTTGTCTTCTGGAGAAATTGCAGACAGCGATGGAGCCAGGGGGAAAAAATGAGTTACAGTGTTGATTCTGATAGCATTTAATTATGGCATCAACCTTGTGGCAGTGTATATACCGCCTCAAAACAACGGCAAAAGACGAGTCCTTTTGAGAAAAGGGAGGGAAAAAACTCGTTGGCTTCCTTCTTCTGTGTCCTTTTGCATCAGGACACAGCCCGTGATGCAAGGAATTTGAGGTTCTTTGATAGGACACAAAATAAAACCTCTCATTCAGCAGATTTTCCATCAGCTCTGATCAAAGTTAACGATTGGCTGAATCTTCAGTAAGTTAAATCAGGAGTGCTGGGCGAATTCTTTCCCCTGAACTGCTAGGCCAGAAGTGGGTCCAGCCCAGAGCTGCGTGTGCACTGGCGAGCGCCAGCGGGTCCTGCACGTGCACGCATTTTCAGAAACACTTGACACACAAGTCTCTTGGCCCTTCTCAGGAGTGAGTTCCGGGTCCACCAGGGGGGCAGACCTGCTCCCGCCTGCCTGGAATGTGGTGCTTTTAGACAGAGGTGTGAACCTCACTTTGGGAGGCTGCGAGCAGGGTGACTGGTTTGTACCTGGAAAGCCGGGAAGGCTGTGACAGCCGCTGGGTCCTGCAGGATGAGGCGCCGGTGCCGGTGCCAGGCAGAGCCGTGGGGGCGGCAGTGTCCTTCGTTCTGGAGCAGCTGAGCGAGCCAGGTGCGGTGGCGCAGGGGTGCAGGAGCAGAGGTGGTGCCAGGCTGGATGCTGAGAGCCCCGTTGTGTTCACCCCTCCGGTAGGCAGTGGTGAGATTTTGAAGAGGTTCCCGCTGAGGCTTACCTGTTAAAAAGGTAACCTTGGCAGCAACAGAGAAATGGCTGAGCTGGGGCGACTGGAGGCAGGAGACCATTTACAGGCCCTGGTTCTGAGCCAGTACATGGGGTGAGGCTGAGTCCACTCGGGCTTGGGGAGCGACAGGCATGGGGGCAGGGCTGAGAGGCACTTAGGAAACGGCTGGGGCACAGGCCCAGGTGGGTGGAGCGTCTGGGCAAGGAGGGGTAGGCTCTGCGCCCGCCTGCTGTGGGGATACTTGGGGGAAAAGAGTAGCCCAGTTTAGCTGTGCCAATGGAGAGGCTTGTGGGACAGATACACAGATTTGGGGGTGACAGACGCATGGGGAGGAGGTGGTCTGGGGCAAGAGCCAGTTTTAGAGCACTCCTGGCGTAAAGCAAGTCAGGACGTCCCCGATTTTAAGAAAACTCCAAAGCGAGTAGACTCCAACATATAAAAAGATTTGCTAAGGCCCAAAAAAGAAGGGCGGAGGAGAAAGAAATGCAGCTGAGGTGGGTGGTTGGAGCAATGGGTGGGGAGATGTCTCTCTCCCTAAAGAGCAGTCTGCCCCCATCCTGTTTTCCTTGTGGCCCCTTAGAGAGACACTCACTTCTCAACCTGCTGCAAGGGGACCCTCCCCACAGACTCGGGGTAACCTGGTGTCTGTTCTCAGCAGAAGGAAGAAGCAGCGGTAGCCACCGTGGGTCATGCGTGTCTTCTTATTCAGGCCCATAGGTCCTGGCACTGCAGGTGGGACCTGGGAACCTCCCAGCCAGGGGCAGGCGGGGCTCGCTGGGCCCAGGCCTGGCTGTGGGGCAGCCCTGGAACCCTGGGGCACACTGCAGGCTCAGCAGAGTGAGCGGGCTGAGGCCTCATGGATGATGCCATGGGTGTTGCTGACCGGACCCGTGGTGCCTGTGGTTTACGACGGTTGTTAGTTACATCAGACTCTGCTTCCAGGGGCACTGAACCTGCCAGGTTGGGCCCCCCCCCGCCCCCCCGCACCGAGAGCACCATGTGCCGCACCTGCCCCCTCTCAGGGGAAACCTGATGCTGCTCCCAAGGTCAGAGTGTCTCCCTTCTCGCCTTCAGGGAGAGTTAAGAGTAAAAGTAAAAATCCTGGTTTTCAGAGAATGGGTGGTAGTATCTATGGCAACCTGAAATGTGTCCATGAAACACAGGGCGCCTTCTCCAGTTCCCTGCACTTGACGGAGAAAGCTCATCCAGATGCTTGTGTCTTCATGCTCCCTCCTAATAACGGGTCACAGAATGGAAGCGGGTGTGCAGGACACGCCCGGCACCACGCTGGCTTTCTCCTCTGCATCCCCCCTGGGGCGGGGGGATTCCGGCCCTTCTGTTCTGGGCCAGAGCAGCCTGGGTCTGGGCCCACCCTGGTGCCCGGCTCCCCATGCCGCTGGCTTTGGGGCACCCTGACCTCCTGGTGCAGCAGAACAAAGCAGAGCCAGAGGGGCCGGGGGGCGGGGGCCACGCGTGGGTGGGCAGGCGGCGCTGGGCCCGGAGCAGCGTTAGGGCCTGGAGCCTCCCTGGAAACCCCGGGCTCTGGGTCCTCTCGCAGGGTCACAAGTTTAGGGGGCTCCAGACAAGCGTCCTCGTCTGGCGCTCAGTCTTAATTATTCTTTGATGTGGTTTCCAGATTTTGTTAAAAAGAAGAAGAAGAAAAGAGGAAGAGGCAGCAGTAATGAAACCCCAAGCCGTGGTCGGGGGTTGCAGGCGTGTGAGGGGCAGGCGGAGAGCGGAGCCGGGGCTCTGCAGAGGTCGTCCCTGGGTCGTGCTCCGGCCGAGTCGGGGACACCGGCCCTCCAGCAGGCCTCGCTCTGCCTTCCTCTTAGCGCTGCTCTGCTTCTGATTGGAAAAGACTTGAGAACCTTTCCTCTAAACATCCGAAAGCTGCCAGTGTCTGAGGTAGCTGGGGAGCAGGCGCGGGCCTGGCTTCCACCCAGGGCTGCCCTCCCCTTGCCGCTCTGCTTGGCCGAGGAGTCTTGTGACTCCTGCTGACCTGTGAAGGAAGCTGGCAGGTGGTGTCACCAGCCACCAAGAAAGTGACTGCAGGGGCGGGCTGGGCCCGGCTGCGCCCGCCCCCTGGCAGGAGGGCACCCCTCCTCCATCCTGCGTCCTCCCCTGGTGGAGGCTTGCGCCATCTGTGGCATCTGGGGAAGGGATCTATTTTAAAGCCTATAAAAGTGTTCCAGTGTGGGAAGTGCACTGGTAATGTCAGCCCCTGGCCTGGGTGTACGAGCAGCTGTGCGTGCGGACGGAAAGGCCCTGGCCCTTTCTCGGGGTAGGCATCGGTGCCAGCTGAGCGAGTGCCACGTGGCGTGGGCTGGGGCAGGGCCGGTGGGCTGCAGGCCCCTCCTGGGCTGGCCTCTAGGAAAGCAGTGGTTTTTAATGTCCAGGTGGCCCTTTGGTGGAAGCACATTCCTGCTTCCACCCCGACAGCCGTGGCCAACTTCGGGGTCTCCTGGAAGAGCCGGGCACAGCCACGCAGCCACCTGTGCGGAGAAGCCAAGCCTTTGCGGACTGCTGAGCTGTCTCCCAGCCAGTCCTAGGGCGTGGGCCTCGTCCTTCCTCTCTCCCATTTTCTTCCCCTGGACCAGCTTGTTTGGATTCCGTTCTGTTTGATCAAGCGATTCAGTGCTCATGTGGCCCCTCGGTGTAGTCAGCCTGCGCTGTGGGATTCTGTGCCGAGCGGCCCGAACGCCAGAACTGCCGGGTATTTCTAATCTTGGCACGGAGACTTCACAAGTCTACATTCTTGGCATCGCCAACCAGTTAGAATAGAACAATAAACCCCAACTTTTGTCATGCGAGGCTGTAATTAAAACGGCAGTGGAACCAGGCAGATGCTGACTGAGGACTTAGGGAGCTGCTGACACAGTGATGGGTGCTCCCGGAGAATCTGGGGTGGGGCGCGGGCCCCACACGTACACCCCTAAGTGTGTGGCAGTGCTTTTGAAGGTGCAGTTGAGTATTGAAAAGTGGGCCTGGGGTTGGAGTATTTCTGAGCATCCTCAGATGGGTTTAGGTGGGTGGAGAGGGGGGTGTATTGTAAAGGGGGTGAGCAAGTGCCCGGCGCATGCTGAGCCCTGAAAGCAAGTCAGCCCGTCTGACAGCAGGCGGCCCTGCCCAGTCAGTGCTCTGTGACTGCTGAGCCAGCGACAAAGCTGTCCCGGAACCGGCCGGAACCGCTCCAGGGGGAGCCTGGCGTCCAGAGACCACAGCCTGGAAACTCCCCTCAGGGCAGCAAGTCCCAGGGGCCCGAGCTTGACAGCCAGCCTGTCAGCTCTTAGTATTCTTGTCGTCACGCCTTCTCTCTCATCCCTCGGTGTGGCCGCCCATTGTGGGAGGCTGTCACAAGACACGGGGAGGCAGCCAGGCCTGGGAGCGCTGTGGCGGCCGTTCCAGGGGTCACCGCTCCCCATTCAGGAGCAGAGCCGAGGGGTTTGACACATTGGATTTCCACTGTAAATCTGGGAGCTCCGTGGAAGGAGGAGGAGATTTTTTTCTCATTGATCCTAAAGCCCCCAGAGATAATGACGGAAAGTCAGGAAGCCAAGTGCAGCTTCCCCTGAGCAGGTGCTGTCTGACCATTCAGAGTTTCCTGAAACCACGTCGGTGGGCTCAGTCCCTGTGCCTGGCGGTGCCGCGGGCTCAGTGGGTGACCCGTGGTTAGGGCAGTGGTCAGAGGACCAGACGCAGCTCTGCTGGTGTCTGCCGTCTCCTCGCCTCGTGTGCTGGTCAGCTCCGTCCTCGACAGCTACTGCTCGGTCTTCCAGCTGCTCGGTGTGCACACACAGGTGCACGCATGCACACGCATGTGCTCACATACACACACATGTGCACACGTGCACGCACACACCTGCACATCGGAGGCGAGGGTCTCCTTTACTCCCGCCTCGCAGGTGAGGAGACGGCTGGGAGGGCTCCAGCCCGCCACATGCGGAGGAGGGGCCTGGCTCGTTCTCACGTCCCACTTCCTTCACAGCTTCATCGCCGTGGAGAACACCGACAGCTACTGCGTGCTCATCTCCTCCAAAGCCGTGTACTTCCTGAAAAGCGGAGACTACGTTGACCGAGAGGCCATTTTCCTCGAAGTCAAATACGATGACCTCTACCACTGCCTCGTCTCCAAAGACCACGGGAAGGTGTACGTGCAGGTGACCAAGAAAGCGGTGAACACGAGCAGCGGCGTGTCCATCCCGGGGCCGTCCCACCAGAAGCCCATGGTGAGCCCACCCGCCTCCTTCACCCCCACTTTTATGGGGTCGGTGCAGCTGTTGACTGGGCTGGCACTAGTCCTGGGCACTGCTGCTTCATCCTGCATGCTGGGGGCAGGCGCCCCATGTGTATTGTTGGGGTGTTGCTGCCCTCCCATCCCTGCCACTAGTGACCCGGACAAGGCACCCAACACTTTCCCCCACGCCCCACCAACGGGTGGGAGTAGGGGTGCCTACTCCAGCTCCCAGTTACTCGCACTCAATTCTGATCTGCAGCTGCTTCCTGGGGCTTTTGAATCCACCTTGTCCCTTGGGTCTGCGTGAGTCCCGTGTTGCAGGCCGGCCGCTCACTCTGTTCCGCTCCTCAGGTGCACGTGAAGTCAGAGGTCCTCGCCGTCAAGTTGTCCCAAGAAATAAACTATGCAAAGAGCCTCTATTATGAACAGCAACTTATGTTAAGACTCAGTGAAAATCAAGAGCAGTTGGAACTGGACTCCTGAAAGTCGCAGCTGCAGGGGAGAGACGCCGCCGAACAGACACCCTCACGGTCAGGAGAGGGGCCCGCGGCCAGGCCGGGAGGAGAGCGAGGCTGGGAGCAGAAGCAGCGTGAGGGGTGGGAGACGCCGTCAGGAAACAGGGAAAGTACAGATGGCGGGGCGGGGGGCACCGATGGAAAACGTATTAATTTGTGGGGTGGGGGTTACTTTGATTATGGGGATGTAATTTTTAAAAGGTATTGGTTGAATAACGTAAGAGATGAAAATTGCACCGAGAAGAATCTAATTTTTAGATCGCCCTGTATTTTGTTAACATGTATATATGTACAACTGTGTGTGTGTAAATACATAGGCGTGTTTCCGGACAGGGCCTGTGCTGTGTGTAAAGGTTTGTTAACTGTAAAGTGATATAAATTATATGGGATCTTCTATTGCACTAATTCTACACGTCTGATTCAGGGTACTCATGATAAAAGGCGTTCTTAAAAGTCGGAGCATGTGGTGTCTTCGTTTTGGAAACGAGCACTCGCAGCAGGGCCGCGGCCGGCGCTCACCGGCAACCCCCGGGGCTGGGTCGCCCGGCCGGGAGCTGCCAGCCGGGTCGGGACAGAGCCGGCCCCGAGAGATGCGGGCGCCCAGAAGCCACCTCAGACCGATTTCCCAGCCCTTTTTTAAAGATACTTCTTAGATGATTGCAAGTGACTTTTTACCTCCGTGGCTTTCCCCCGACTCGTCTTGCCAAACTTCGAGATAAAATTCTGCTCCGTGACCCACCCGCGCCCCCATGTTCCCCCCCCCCCTGCCCCCACGCCATTATGTATCTCTCTTGGGTGATTATCTGTTCAAAAGGCTGGACGGGGCTGTTGATTTGGAAGGAAAAATTCCCGTAGAACCATTTGTTTTAACAAAGCAAAATTTCGCAGATTTATCAGAACCCACGAGGGGCGCGTTCTCCCTCCTGGACAGCAGCAGAGACGCTCGCGGGCTCCGCCTTGTAGACTCGGGCAGGCCCCGGCTCCGCCGTCTTACAAAGAGCAATGAAATCTGATATAAAAATTCTTTCCTGAGTTTTTCGTGGGACCAAGATTTGGCCGGTACATCTCGTGACTGGTTTTAAATTCCAGCCGGCGGCGCGGGCGCCCCGTCCTCCCCGGTCTCGTTTGTTTCCCTTTTCCCCGAGGAAGAAGGACATTGCGGGAAGGCGCGAGGACCTCGCTCGCGCTGGAAGGAATGACCAGCCTCCTGATTTCAAATTTTTTATTTTAATAAAGCCGCTCAGTTTCGACAACCTTGTCGCACGTAGCTGGGATCCACAGCGGGTCAGGGATGTGCAGGTGTTGGGGGTTGTCCCAAGCTCCCCAGGACACAGTGAAGCTGTGACTGTCTGTCTGTTTCCCTCCCTCGCCCTCCCCACGAGTCCTCTGCAGGCCCGGGAGCAGGAAGGGAGCTCTAGCACCAGTGCTGAGGGACTGTCTGATCCCCCAGGTCTGCACTGCCAGTCTCCCCTGAACTCGGCCGAACTGAACCGTGCCTTTCAAGGGTGCGCTGGGTGGGTTTTGCCGGGTGGCGGTCCTGACTGACCCCCACCTCATACCCAGGCGGCGGGGCCGCCACGTGTCTCCTCCTGCAGTCCCTTGTGTAATCCTGTCCCCTCCACACCTGTCCCCCTTCCACAACCCACCCCCCAGGTCTGGCTTGTGGTTTTTGTCCCCAGTAACCCACTGCCTGAGATCTTGGGCCCTTCAAGACGAGGCTCTCAGAGGAGCGGTGGTTTGCATCAGTGAGCTCACAGTCACCTTCTGGAATGAAGGCCCTTGAAGTTCTGTATCGGGGAGCCAGGTACTGAAGCTTCTGGGGTGCTGAGCTCTGTCTGCTGCGGGCTGGCCTTGGGGAGGACCCCAGCCCCAACCCTACTGTGCCTCCTCTGCTCCTCTGATACACACCCGCTCCTACCTTTGCCCCTCAGAAGGGGCGGAAGTCAAAGTGGGATCCAGCAACCAAGGGGGTGGGGCTGGGGGCCCACCGAGCGTCCCAGCCGGCCTGTGCCCTGGCAGCTGGTCCAGGCCCGGTGCGCGGGTTCCAGGGGCTTTGCACACAGCTTCCTGATTTGCCAGGAAAACAATCCAGAGCTTTGGAGCAAGCAGGCCCTGCCCCCAGCAGCTTGAATGCCCCATTTCTTTTCAGTTGGTGTTTAGCCAAGGATGTCTGAGACTTTGTTATGATAATTTCTCCCAATTTTGATGCCGCTGCCTCAAGTGCACAGTCCTTCCTCTCTGAGGAAAGCAAAATAAATTGGATAAGGAGAAATTGGATAAGAAATCACAAGCCACCCTGACGCCCTGACCCACGCAACTGGCCGCCGGCGTCACCAGCTAACCACAGCTGGTTCGCGCCGGGAAGGCCAGCCCGGGAGCGCCCCCGCCCAGTCCCGCTCCTCGGGGCTCGCGGGTCAGAGGCTCCAGGCCACTTTGTTTAAGCGTCATCTGTGCCTCAAAATACTATAGTTAGCTGCTCGCTACAATTCTGAAAGTAAAATCCCTGGTTCACTGTGTAAACACTACTCCAGTCACCGTTCTGTTAAGACTCTTCAATCTGTTTCTCACATCAGAGTCGTTATTTTTCTTCCTGTGGAATAAAATGCCTTGTTGACTTCAAGATAGCGCTCGCCTCTGCTTTCTTGGTTGTCCCGTAGATTCGAGAACCATCGCCAATGACAAATACCACACGTACCACCCCCGCAGGCGGCAGCCTTCCCCCGCGCAGTGGCCTCCGCTTGGAGCCGGCTGCTCTCCACCCCACGGGCCCTGGTAGGGTGGGGTGTCACCCAGTGAGAAGGGGAGACTGCAGGTTTGGTGCTCACTTTATAAGGGTTACCTGCCAGGTGGCTCCCGCACCCCCTGGAGACCCAGGACAAGCAGGGCCTGGGGGAGTCTCCAAAGGGGTGAGGGGCGGTAGCAGAGAGAAGGCCCCGGATCTGAGCCCCGGGACCCTAAAGTTTAGGGTTCAGGCAGGTAGAGAGGAACAGTAAAGAATGAGCGGGACTGGACCCTCAGGAGACATGGGTGGGGAGCTGGAGCTGGGGGGTCCAGAAAAGAGGGGGGAGGTTCCCTCTCCGGTGCCAGCGATGAGCTGGGTAGGCCGAGGACCAAGACCTAGCGGGTTTGCAGCATTTGCAGGACGGGCAGGGGGGCCCCGGCATTTCTGACGCAGTTTAGTGGCGTCAAGGTGAAGGTCACTTTGAGGAAGCCGTGGACTGAGACAGGCTTGGCAGCTCTGGCGCGATCGGCTGTGGAGGAAGGAGCGTGGCTGGCCCTGAGTGAGAAGCAGCAACAATGGAGGACCGTGAAGGGAGAGAGGACAGGCCGCCTGGGAGAGGCGAGGGGGGACACTCAGGAGACGCTCCTTTGATTGTTGTTCTCCCAGGGACAGCAGTGGGGGTGGGGCACTGGGTACGGGTGGCGGAGCTTGGCCGAAAGTGGGGGGCATGAGAAGAAGTGATTGAAGGTAAAGCAAAACGGGCAGGACGGTCAGCAGGGCCGCATGGAGGGCCGTACAAGGCCTGGGGGCAGTGGTGGCAGCCCCCCCAGCCATGCTGCGTGCCCCGCTGGCACAGAGTAGGCCAAGAATTGAACTGAAGCAAGAAACATTCTGGGCTTATCCAGATAACCCGGATTAACTCAAAAAGAGCCCGTCAGAACCGAATGTCTCACAGAAACCAAGAGCTTGGCGAGGCAAAGGGGCTCCACTTTGCAGACACTCCCCTGTGGGGGACGGGACGGTGGGCAGGTGGCCATGTCCCCCAAAGGAGAGCACGCCCAGGATATTTTGGGGTTCCCGAGGCAGTTGAAGACAGACCGCCCAGCGCTCCAGGCCTGGTTGGCCACACTCAGCGAGCCCCAACTCAGCACGGGGACCGGGCCCTCAGGAGCAGCTGCTGACCCAAGATGATTTCTCTGAGTGGGAGGTGATTCGAGAAAGAAGAAAGGAACTTGCAGATTTACCCTGTGGAAACTTTGAAGGTGAGTTTAAAAAAAGGTGTGAAAAAAATAAAAACAAGTGCTCATATTCGCTGCGTCTGGGAGGGCAGTCCCTGGGGTATTTCCCCTTTTTACTCCGCCCCCCCATGTCGCCCCTGCACCCCACCTCAAAACCGGTCACCACGTGTGTTACCTGCTTTCTCACCCCACCTTGCAGCTGTCCACAGGCGTGCCGCACACGCAGTCAGAGGTGCCGTTTGCTTTTGTAAAGCAGGAAGCCTGCGGACATTTTGGCCGCTTCTCATTCTCACCTCCCAGTCGGTATAAACTTATTCTCTTAAAGAGTAACTGACGCATGATCGTGGTGATGTAAAGGTTCTGAAATGGACTCCGCTCTCCCTGCACCAGTGGGCATTCACTGCATCCTGTCCCCCAGGAGGAACGCTGTGGTCAGCATACCCCATGCCAGCGCTGTGCCCAGCTCCCTGCCCAGCGGAGCTCCCCACCAATTGTGCCAAGGTGGAAGCAAGGTCGTGTCTCAGAAAGGCTGGTGGGGGTGGCAAGCTCGCAGCTTCTCCCTGCACCCCCGGAAGTGCTCCCGGTCTGGTGGTACTGAGCGGACGCTCATTCTTGCTGTATTTGCCTTTCCCTTGAGGTGAATCTGACCATGTTTGGGGTTCATAGGAATTTAAGTTAGGGCTGGCTGCTGATGGATAGCAAATGCCCTTTTAGCTCTCACTCTATTTTTTTTTTTTATTTTTTAAAATAATAAATTTTATTTTTATATTCCCCATACATTTGCAACCCCCCCATTCTGACCCCAATCCCTCCCTTCCCGCCCCCCACTCCTCAAAAACTGTCTCTGGTTCATAGTTTTTTGTTGATTTTGATTTTCACTTTCTTATAGTTATTCATTTTCCTGGTCCCTTATTTAAGTTTTCTAGATTCCTGCTATGAGTGAGACCATGCGGTATTTTTCTTTTTCTTTCTGGCTTATTTCGCTGAGCATGATCCCTTCCAGCGCCATCCATGTTGCTGCAAATTGCATGTGTTTATCTTTTTTGAATGCTGAGTAATATTCCATGGTGTCTATGCACCCCATCTTCTTGATCCAGTCATCTATTTTTGGGCATTTGGGTTGTTTCCAAAGCTTAACTATTGTAAACAGTGCTGCTATAAACATAGGGGTGCAGGTGCTCTTTGGAATGGATGTTTCTGTGTCCTTTGGGTAAATACCTAGGAGTGGAATTGCTGGATCATATGGAAGCTCTATGTGTAGTAGGTCCAGAAATCTCCACACAGCTCCCCATAGTCTCACCCTATTTTTCAAGATTTATTTATTTTTGTGTAGAAGAACTGCAGTGTAGGCCAGAGGTGCAGGGGGTGAGAGGACTCACCAGAGACAGAGTGGGGAGCAGAACAGGCAGAACCACTGAAATCCACTGCTGAGGGGAGCCGTGGGTGAGACAGAAGAGGTCTGCTGCGCCATGTGGGCAGCTCCCTGGCTGGGGATCAAACTCAGGGCCGCAGCAGTAATAGAGCTGAGACTTCACCCCTAGGCCACCGTCTTCTCTTGGTAGATTTCCTGATACCACACCACCCTCAATCCCTATAATAAAAAAAAAAAACCCTTGGTCATAATGTGTTCATTTGTTATTCTTTTGCTACATCTCCTGGTTCTATTTGCTAATGTTTTGGGTCTTCACATCTTTGAAGTGGGAGACGTTCATAATTTTCTTTTTTTCATCATCTCTTCATCAGATTGTGTAATTGAAATGATGTGGCCCTCATTCGATGGACCGGGTTGCTGTCCGCCCTTTTCCACGAATTGCAGTCCAGAAATCACATTCGAATTTCCTGTTCTTGTTTTGAAGTGGATGGGAGCAGGCTGCTAACTCAGCTTCTAGGACCTCGTTCAACCATCGTCACCCCCCGGTGCCCTCTGCTAATGGGAGATTCAAGTTTTCCATTTCTTCATAGGTCAATTTTAGTAGCACACTGGACTTGTAGAAATCATCCCGTGTTCTCGGTTTTTTAATTCGTTGCCACATGGTTGTAGCCATTCTCTGAAGATGGTTTCCATCTGGTTTTCTCCTCTTTCTCGTTCCCAGTCTTGCCTATTTTTAGTCTTTTGTGTGTGTGACTAAGTTTTTGTGGAAGTTGTTGTTCTCCTGTGATTTGCTTCTCTTTACCGCTTGGTTTTCACAACGCCCCTCATTTCATCTTTCATCTTTATTCCCCTTCCTGGATTGTTTTTGCCCTTTTTTTTTTTTTACGGTTTTTTCCTCGTTCCCTAAGCTAAGTAGTTATGAATAAATGTGGCGTGTTCAAGTGATATAATTCTTCTGATTACAGCTTTGTTCATCTCAGAGGTTTTGGTATTATGTGTTTTCGTTTGTTTACTGTGGAGTATCTCATTTTAGTTTCCATTTCTTCTTGGTGCTAAGAGCCACAAGAATACATTTGTCATTTCCAAGTTGTTTTCTTTTTTTTTTTTTTCAATTCTCTTTCTCATTCGTAACTTTGAATTTCTTGGATTATGATGGGTAAATGGAACCTGAAGGCTTCTATATTTAAAAAACATTTGTTGTGGTTTTCTTTCTTGTTGTCTAAATGCTTCATCCATTAAAACAAATACCTGATGGATTTTTACAGATGTCCCTGTGCGAAGTGAGACCCCCTGGCCCGTGGGTAGGTCGGGAGATGGACCCACACCCATCCGTGGGCGTCTAATCAAGGCCTGTGGTGGTGTTTTGGGAGCACTGACCTGTATCTTCAAGTGGCTGGAGAAGCAATTTCTCATTTTAACCCTGTGCTCCTTAGCCGAGGCTGTAAGTGCTCAACATAAGCAAAACGAAGAGGAAGAAATCACAGCAGCCATAATTAAGTTGCCTCCAGGTATCCAGGCTGGGGCTCCGGGAGGGTGGATCCTGGGGCTCTGGGAGGGTGGAGCTGGGCCAATGGCCCCACGGAGCTGCCTTCCCTTTGCCCTGTAGCTGAGCGCCCTAAGACAAGCCAGGCCGTGTTCTCCCACAGGCCTTACCCAAGCAGCACGCCCAGGGTAAATGGTCCCCAGGGGGTCATAAAACTTCCCACCTCATACTTGTTCTGGTCTGACTCAAAAGCACAAAAAAGTCCTGGGCTCATCTTGTCTGGGGGGAGTGAGTGGCTCTGCACCGGCCTGACCCTGGGCAGCCCCGGGCGACTGAGGGAGCAGGCGCATGTGGGAGGGATGCCGAGAAACGACTCCTGGGGCCGTTTTCCGAGGTGGTGGGGGGGACATTGCCCTGCTTTCCTAAGGTACTAAAGTTCAGGGGTGCAAGGAGACTTCTGGGAAGTGTGGCCAAGTGCTCCATTCTGCTGATGGCAGCACCCCCGCCCTCAGGTATTCCCAAACTCTCCCTGGGTGCCAGGCCCCATGCTGGGCGCCAGGACACGCAGTGAGTAGGATGTGGTGGGGCGCAGGGAAGACTGCCCGGGGACTGTGGGTGCCTGAGTCGGGGGGAGGGGGGGGCTGAGAGGAACTTGGCAAACAGGGAGGCCCCAGCACACTGAGGAGCAGGGGCAGGGGCTCCAGACAGGCTGGGGTGCAGTGGCATGAGCCAGAGAGGGGGCCGGGACAGGTCACGCTGGGCTTTGTGAGCCACGGAGTGGGGGTGGGGGGTGTTTCACTGGGAGACTGGCACCTCCGCAAATACCTCTCTGGCTGCGCAGCAGAGAGCAGGTGGAATGAGTTAGGGGCAGAAAGCTGTTCGGTGATCCAAGTAAAAAAACAGTGACATGTGGACTTGGGGGCACAGAGATGGGGGTGCACACACCTGGGGGGTGGTTTTGAGCAAGAATAAATGAGACAGAGGAACTTGACTTAACAGAGAAGCTTCAGGAAAAAGAACAATCCTGGCTAGTTCCGGTTTCCGGCTTCAGTACCCAGGTGACCGGCCACAGGAGGGCCCAGCCGAGGGGGCCCTGAGGAAGGTGTCCATGGCTAGTGGCCACTCACTGGCCGCTAAGTGTATGCTGAGCGCCAAGGGGTCATGCGGGGTCATGCGGGGCTCTGCGGTTGTGAGTGTGTTTGGTTCCAGAGCTCAGCGACCTTGAAGAGGCAGAGGGGGTGAGAAGGTGGCTGAGAACCCAAGCGTGAGAGACTTGCCTTCGAGGGGTGTCTGGGGTCAGGGGAGTCAGTCAGATTACAGTGAGAGTAGAAGGCAAGGAGGGGGGCTGAGCAGGCCCGGGAACCCCAGCCTTTAATGGGGATGTGTAGGAGTATGAGCCAGCCAAGGGGATTGAGAAAGACTGACCGGAGACGTGGGTGGAGAAGCAGCAGAGAATGCTTCCAGAAAGAGGCCGGGGTCAGCTGGGTCAAAGGGCGCTGTCAAGTGCACACCGGACTCAGGCGTGGACTCGGTGCCCGAGAGAGGTTTTGTTGAGATCGTGGGAGCAGAAGGCGAGTGGTCGGCGGGGCCACCGGTGGTAACGAGTCCTTCCTTCCTGTGGCCAGCGGCCGCGTGGGCCCTGGACGGTCCACGGGAGTCGTTGCCTGGACGCCCATAAACAGCGGAAAAACAATGCCGCTCGGACGCCAAGCCCGTCTGCTTTTTATTATAACCACACGTTGGGCCGTTCTGAACACCATCAGTGATAAAAGGCTCCTCCCCGTCAAAGTCTTAGGGTTCCAGTTCTGTTGCGTTTTGATGGGACAGACACACGTGAGGATAACACCAAATGGGCGCGATCGTATTATCCTGGCGCTAACCTTGTCTTCCACGTGGAAATTAATTAATTTATTAATTAATTCTGAGACTCCCCAGCTTCAGGGCGATCCCCCAGCTCAGACGCCGCTGCTTACCCACCTGCATTCCGAGAGGAGGTGCTGAAGACTAGGAGCAGCTCGGTGCAACCCCCCCCATTGCTCTGTCTCCCCACATTTAAATAGCATGTTTGAATTCCACGGCCACAGTGATTGGAAACGCAAATAGATCTTTAGTGGTGTCGATAATGACCTGCCCTTTTCATTCGTGTGGGGAATTTTAGTTCATCAATGGAACAGAGAGGAAATCAGGCGTCCCGTCAGCGATGTACTTGTTGCTAAAGTTGTAGGGCAGGCCTGGAGGAGGCCATTTCGTGCCTTGTTGTGGGGTGTCACGTTGATGGAAGAAAATCGATTCCTTCCCAGGGGGCCCGCTGTCTGTGGAGTTGGTACCTTCTCCCACATCCACTGGCTTTTCTCTGGGGACTTTAGGCTCCCCCACCTCTACTTCCCAACCTGTGCACATGAGGGGGATGGGCATGTCTCAGCACTGTCAAGCTATCCGCAGCCACTGCAGCATGAGTTTCATCCCCGGCCAGGGAGCTACCACATGGCGCAGCAGACCTCTCCTGTCTCCCCGCTGCTCCCCTCAGCAGTGTATTTCAGTGGATCCGCCTGTTCTGCTCCCCACTCTGTCTCTGGTGAATCCTCTCACCCTCCGTACCTCTGGCCTGTACCCCAGTTCTTGTATGCATAAATAAAAAATATAGATATTAAAAAAAAAAACCTCCCACAAAGAAAAGTCCAGGCCCAGATGACGTCACTTGTGACTCCTACCAAAATATAAGGAAAAATCAATATTGACCCTCTGCAAATCTTTTCAGAAAATAAAGCATTTTCCAAATCATTTTATGAGATCAGTTATCACGTCTGATAGCAAACCCAGATGGAGTTTTTATCCACAAGAAAACTGAAAACCTGCAGTCCTTGTGGGCAGAGATGCAAATTTTCTTAAATTCTCAGCAAATAAATAAGTCATACAACCCTACGACAAAGAAGCACGTTTGAACAGACACTGAAAGTATCTACAAAGGGCCGAAAAGCACGTGAAACCTGTGCAATGTCACTCTCGGGGAGATGCCAGTGGAAGCCACGGAGCCAAGCCACGACACTCCTGCAGGCTGACCGTGGGATCCTCATCCGTGGGATCCTCATCTGTGGCTGGAGGGAAGGGAAAGACGATGCAGCTCGCTGGGAGAATAGTCAGGCAGTTTCTCAGAGTTAAACGTACGCTCACCACACGACCCAGCAGCTCTACTCCCAGGCCTGCGCTTCCGAGGCCTGGACACGTCCCCCAAAGACCAGGCCCAGATGTCTAATCATGGCGGCCCCAGGTTGGACGGCTCCAGGCTGGAGGGTAAGGTAGGGTGAGCTGCTACTCGCAGGAGGCACAAACCGAGTCCTGACACAACCACACGGGTGAACCTGGAAATCACACTGGGCCAAGAAAGCGGCTGAGGGCCTCCCCAGTGGCGCAGCGGTTGAGCGCTGGGTTGCGAAGCTGCCCGCAGCCTCTGCAGCGCAGGTTCGATCCCCGGCTGCTCCCCGGCCACCGGAGGAGGGTCCCACATGGCGCACAGACCTCTCCTGCCGCCCGCTGCTCCCCTTAGCAGTGGACTTCGGTCCTTCTGCCTGCTCTGCTCCCCGCTCTGGCTCTGGTGAATTCTCTCGCCCTCCTGTGCTTCTGACTGTACCCAGTGCATGTACAAACAAACAAATAAATAAATAAATATACATGCCTCTTTAAAAAAAAAAGAAAAAAAGAAAGCGGCTGAGAACCAGGCTGGGGGTGTGCAGGGCGGGCTGGAGACAGTGGCTAGAGGGAGACGTTCCTTCGAGAACGAGAGCAACAGCCCAGGCAAGAGAAGGCAAGAAGGCCCTGAACTAAGGAGGCGGGGAGAGAACAAGAGTCCTGAGGACAGCATCAGTTTCGGGAGGGCTGGCAGGAAGGACAGGCCGATGGCACTGGCTGATGACCAGCGTCTAGTCTCCCTTCTGCTGGAAATAGACCCAGCTCCCTTTGGGGGAGCCACCGCTCACCCACACTTTGCCCTGTCTTTCTAGAGGAGCGCTCACCAGCCTGAGGAGAGAAGCGGGTAATCCCTCCTGCCGACCAGACCAGCCTGCAGTGGATCTGATCCCAGGGCAACTGGACAGCGACTGGTTCCAGCAAGGACGCTTGGTCCAGTCGGAAATGAATCCAGGGACCTGAGGCAGAACTGACCAGGAGGAGATGCTTTCCCTCCAGTGGACTTGAATCCAGAAGACTCGACTCTGAGCCTGGAGAAGGCAGGAGGCCAGGCGCTGGGCCGCCGAGGCCCTGGCATGACTAAATCTGCTCAAAGTGCATTTTGTTAGCCACTTGCAACAGAAACGACCTTGACTGCACCCCTGGTAGGTGGGGAGCCGGGACAGGATGGGGGCGGGGAGTTTTTTTGTACACTCAGCACAAGGGCGCTGAGTTGCATCCAGTTAGCTGCAGAGGGAGGCCGGAGTCAGTCCTTTGGAGAGGACAGTTTAGCAACCCAGGGAGCAAATGACAGTGCTGAGGGGGCGGGAGGTGAGAAGACCCTGGCTGGAGCCTGCAAGCCTCGGAGCCCCCTCTGGAAGGTCATCAGGGGCCAGGGCCACAGGGCCGGGCCAGCGGGGGGGGGCTGAGGAGGGGCCCAGAGGCTTCCAGTTCTGCCCCGAGCTCAGGTTGAGCAAGGCTGACAAGAAGCCGTGGACTTGGCAACTCGGCCTCCAGGAACCATCCCCCGCCGTTCTGGAACTGTGGGTGTTGAAATAGGGCCCAAAGGTGACTTTAAAATTTGACTGTGGGAGGCAAGAGTGAGGGTGACCTCTCACCTTGTAGGTGTTTTACAAACAGCAGGGGGTGTGGGCAGAAAAGGAGCAGCCCGTGCAAAGGGCTGCTGGCAAAGGAGAGAATAATCAGTGGTGGGTGGAACAAAAGAATGGAGTCGTGGAGGCTGCTGGCTTTGCGTCCAGTGTATCTGGGTCATTAACTGGTAGGTTTTATGTTCTGTGATTTGCTTTTTGTTTTTCTCCCTATAAAACTAGACTCTGAGGGCCTCCCCCGGTGGCGCAGCGGTTGAGCACTGGGTTGCGAAGCTGCCCGCAGCCTCTGCAGTGCCGGTTCGATCCCTGGCTGCTCCCCGGCGACCAGAGGAGGGTCCCACTTGGCACGCAGACCTCTCCTGCTGCCCGCTGCTCCCCTCAGCAGTGTACTTCGGTCCTTCTGCCTGCTCTGCTCCCCGCTCTGGCTCTGGTGAATTCTCTCACCCTCCCGCGCTTCTGACTGTACCCAGTGCTTGTATATATAAATAAATAAAATTAAAAAAATAGTTAAAAAAAATAAAAAAAAGAATAAAAAAAAATAAACTATGAGGCCTCAGTGCCCTGGAAGGGACAAACCTCAATCAGAAAACAGAACCACCTAGACCTATGAGGCAATAAAGGTCATATTATAGGAGTTAGAACTACACAGTCTGGGAGGTGAAGGTGGGAAGGGAGTTGGAAGATCAGAACAGAGCCATTCCCTCTCCTGGGGCATGGAATGGACAGTGGCAGGGGCTGCCCTCCGTGAGCCTGGCCCCGGGGGGTGGTCTATAGTGGGGCCTGGTGGTCAACAAGGCCGGATGCAGGAATGGGAGCAGCTTTGGGACGAAAGCAAGGACAGACTGGCACCAATCAGCCCTTTGATGTCTGTCTTTCGCTGCCCAACCCATCGACCCATCCGTGACTACACAGGCAAATCTCAAGAGGCAAAACTCAAGCTCTTCTGGCAATATCTTTTTTTTTTTTTTTTTGAGAACTCATATAGTATGTTTATATGATTTGTATGAGAATATTAAGGCTGAGTTAAAGAACAAAAGTCATTAGTATAGGGAAAGAACAAATGGTGTAGTTGATTTATAATATACATACAAATGCCAAAATTAAAAACTCTAAAGGTGCTAATGGGGTAATAGATACTTTACATACGGAGGGGTGTTGAGGGGCATGGTAGTTCTTAATCAAGACTGATATTCTCATTTCTCGGTTCAGGCACTAGTCGGGACTATCTAGGTGTCTAGAACTACCAGGAAGACTTGTGGAAGGGCGGGGCGAGGGAGGAGGGGCGGGGCGAGGGAGGAGGGCGGGGCGAGGGAGGAGGGGCGGGGCGAGGGAGGAGGGGCGGGGCGAGGGAGGAGGGGCGGGGCGAGGGAGGAGCGGGGCGAGGGAGGAGGGGCGGGGCGAGGAGGAGGGGCGGGGCGAGGGGGAGGGGCGGGGCGAGGGAGGAGGGGCGGGGCGAGGGAGGAGGGGCGGGGCGAAGCGAGGGAGCTGAAGCACAGAGCATAGTGGAGCAGCAGGCACAGAGAGAAGAGACCATCTGCTGCACCACATGCGCTCTAGCTCCATGCCCCCTTGGGGGGGGGCTCACTCCCACGCTCCTTGCAGGTAGCTCCCTGGCCAGGGCTCGAACTCAGGCCGCAAGTGGTGAGAGCGCTTGAGCCTAACCCCTAGGCCATCCTGGAGGCCCCGCCAAGGGCTTAGTTAAATGGAGCCTTTAACCTTTATTAGGAGGCTTCAGGAGCACTACTGACAGCTGCTTCTCCAGCAAGTCAGAAGAGACTACGGCTGCCCTGCCCTGCCCTGCCCTGCCCTGCCCTGCCCTGCCCTTCTCTTCCCTTCCCTTCCCTCAGTGATCATCACTGTCTCCTCCTCTGGCCCATGGGCGCTGAGGGAAGATGGCTTTCAGCGGCACCTCCATGTCTTCATCGGTGACAAGAGGGGGCAAAGTATGGGGATTTTTCAATTCTAAAACAAGTATTTTTCATTGATGAATCAGAAGAAAAACCTACACCGTTCAGAAAGTAATCAGGATTGTACTGATCCTGAAAGATTTCTTTGGTGATGATATGTGTAAAATCAATATTTAGAAGTTTCTAGAGGTTTAAGTATGCAGACTTCTGATGTCCTCATAGAATAATGAATGCTCTTAGCGAGCTGAAGAGACTCAAAAAAACAAAGTAAATAATCCAGTCACAAAATGGGCAGAAGAGCCAAAAAGAAACTTCTCCAAAGAGGAAACGCAAATGGCCAACAGGCATATGAAAAAATGTTCAACATCACCTGTAATCAGGGAAATGCAAATCAAAACTACCATGAGATACCATCTCACACCAGTGAGAATGGCACATGTCAAAAAACTAGCAACAACAAATGTTGGCGAGGGTGTGGAGAAAAAGGAACTCTCCTGCACTGCTGGTGGGAGTGCAAACTGGTCCAACCACTATGGAGAGCTGTGTGGAGATTTCTGCACCTACTAAAGATGGAGCTTCCATAGGATCCAGCAATTCCACTCCTAGGTATTCACCCCAAGGACACAGAAACACCAATTCAAAAGGACACCTGCACCCCTGTTTATAGCAGCACTGTTCACAACAGCCAGGATAGGGAAACAACCCAAATGCCCCCAAATAGATGACTGGATCAAGAAGATGTGGTGCACATACACCATGGAACATTACTCAGCAGTCAAAAAAGATAAACACATGCAATTTGCAGCAACATGGATGGCGCTGGAAGGGACCATGCTCAGTGAAACAAGCCAGAAAGACGACGAAAAACACCGGATGGTCTCCCTCATAGCAGGAACCCAGAAACCAGCAAAGCACCTGTAGTCCATGACCCTAGTCTATCCTTTGCACTTGTTTTCTTCACGTTGTATAGAAGAAATGGATTAAGTAGAAGAAGCCATACATTTCTGGGCATTAAAGAATAGTTTGAGTGGTTGTTCAGAATCATCTTGGAAGGTGCAGTGATTTCTCTCTCCATATCCTCCAGATATTTCTTAGCTCGTAAGTGTCTTCTAGTACCACCGTCTCTTCTCCCATCAGTATACACTCTGTTTGCCTTCCTTGCTCCTAGAAGCTGCCCAAGGACATAGGACAATATTCTAAGAGCTTTCCAGGCCCTCCATGGATGGCAGTGGTTTCATATCACACTTAAAAAATCTCCTGAGGTTGTGACCTGAGAGGTCCCGGCTTGGGGGATGGTCCACAGACCACGGCTGTACTCCCTGCTCCGACCTGATGCTCTCCTCAGGGTCGGGAACACAATGCCCTAGGGACACCAGGTGACTGCAGGTCTCCAGCATCCCATCCCGGTACAGGGTCCGCTGAGCTTCACTCAGGCACTGCCACTCCTGCCACGTGACGTTCACAGCCACATCCTCAAATGACACCGTCCCTTCTGAGGGAACATTTCTCATCTCAGGGCCGGCAGCCAGAGATTCGTCCATGGTCGCTGCTCTCACAGACGCGAGGGCTCTGGAGCGGCGCTGGCAGAGGCGATGGGGTCCAGCACAGAGGACGGAGGCAGCTGCCCGGGGTCCGGGAGTCTCCTGGCCAGAGCCCGCCACACGCTGCCCGAGCCCGGCCTCCCGGGACAGGCCCGCGCTCACCTTGGGGTGCCCGGCGCTCGCGGAGGCGCCGGAACTTCTCTTCTGGCAATTCTTCCCTGGAACCAGTCAAGAAGAGATTCTGAGAAATGTGGTTCTTAGCATCACCAAGCAGACCAGCTCCGGCCCCTGGAACGAGAATGCACGTCACACTCAGTATTTCAAAATTCCACAAGTTGCAATTTTCTAAAAGGAAAGAACAAATGAGAACTTCGCTGTAATCCCATGCTGACGTCAGCCTCTCCAAAACATTGTCATTTCCTGTGTCATCTGCACACGCAAGTACGAATGAGCTACTTTATGTTTCTTTTGCACAACACCCTCTGAATCTGGTGTGTTTTGCACCGACGGTCTCAGCTCAGAAGCCACACAGTTCAGTACTCACGGGGAGCAGACACAGGGAGCCCAACACCCAGAAACACAGAGGGGTGCTCCTACACAGGTGGTGCCCAGTCCCGGGCCTCGGGGTGACGGACCTGCTGGAGGGGCCTGGCCTGGCCTGGCCTGGGCAGGGCCTTGGTCCTTCTTGGCCAGCAGGTCTCCTGCCCCCCTCCAGCCTGAGAGACAGACTGTGTCTCTGTGACAGCCCAGGATGCTGGAGGTCCCTTCAAGATGGAGGAGGCTGGAGGGAGGGGCGCCGCCGCCCCTGGGCTGGGTGCCGAGTTTAGGCAGTCCTGAGGGATGGCCCCTCTACCCGGGCCCACCCATGGCCACAAAGACCACTGTGAAGATTCACGGCCTGGCGTCAGGGCTGTGTCCCCTGGGGGGCGGGAGAAGCGCAGACTGCTATGGGAGAGTCGCCCTCAGCTGGGGGTCATGACCTGTTGCATTCTGGAGTTCTGTGGGGACCACATCTGGGTGACAGGAGGATGAGGCGCAATGGAGAGGAGAAGGGAGCGTTCCGTAGGAGAGGCCCAGGCCCGTGGCTCCCTGTTGCAGGGGACAGCGGACAGCCAGAGGGGGCCGCGTGGGCAGCCACCCCCACCCCACCTTCTCCCCAGTCCAGCCAGCCCTGTGCACAGTGACCGGAGTGGGGTGACGCGGCCCTGTCACTCCCCCCCAGGGCTCCTCGTCAGTCTCGGGAGGGTTAACTCAAGTCTGGCCGTGACATTTGGGAAACATCCGTGGTGCTTCTCAGTGTCAGAAGAGGCACCATCTGTTTCTAAACACCAGCGTCAGATTGGGCAAGTCTGCACACAAAGCCAAGGCCCCTGGCCAGCTGCGCGGGGTGTTTAAAGGCCCAGGCGGAGGCCAGGGAGAGCAGCAGGCAGAGCCTCAGGGGCCAGGTCAGGCCTGGTGTGCGCCAGCACAGAGGTTAGTGGTTGCAAACTTCAGCCAGATTCTCCTAGAAGCAGACACCCGCTATGTGCACAAAAGCTGCGGCCTTGGGAGGGCAGCTCACCTCGGACCCTCAGCTTTGTTCTGTTGATCTCGTTCGCTCGTCAACACAGCCCTCACGAATGGCTGACGATGACATCTATGACTCGCCGTGTTTTCCTGGAATCATTCCTATTATTTAAAATATGTCAACAGACTGAAAACGCAATAGGGATCACTGGTTGCACGCCACCCCCTGCCGTGGTGAGGGCGGCTTCCCCCTAAGCACAAAAAGGTGCTTGGCAGATGTGACCGAATTTCCTGCAAGTCACCTCTCGTCTACCTGGCCTCAGCTACGGTCAGATGGTCGGCTGAAGGGCGCCTGCGAGTTTCTGGATGGGATTCCCGAAACACATTTATCTAGAAGATAAGATGTATTTATAGAAAGGGCAGGAAGCAGAGCAGACTATACTGAGTATTGTTGGTCGAGCGTTGTCTCCTGACCTCTGTTTTTATTTATGGTTTCTTTATCTTTTTCCTTCCTCCCACTCCTGCTATCCAGCTCCCCTCCGTGGTTTCCTGTGTATTTTTCCAGGGAGACACACACACACACACACACACACACACTGATACCCACCCAGTTCGCCAGGTAATCACATGTATACTTATGGACACTCCTCTCTCCTTTTTATTTTTGTTATAAAAATTTTAACAGGCTGCGTTCTGGCCTTTTTTCACTTAATAAAGTCTTGGCAATCATTCCCTATCAGCACATAAAGAGCTTCTAATTTTCTTGGAGAGAGTCCTGATTTCCAGTGACAGACGGGCCCTACGGTGACTTAGGTTGTTTCCAGACATCCAGCTATGATGAACAAGGCCGCCGTGCCTCATCTTGGGCAGACCTGATTTCCTGGACATGTAGGTGAAAATCGTTGAGGAAGAATGGCTGGAACTTTTGAGTATTTGTAATTTGAATAAATATCACCAAATCCCCTTCTGCCGAGTTGGGGTCGATTTAGGAATGGATGGACGGGGGTACATTTCCCCAGGCCTTTGCCAATACAACGTGTTGGCAAATATTTTAATGTTTGCAAATTTGGGGAAAATGAGTATCTCTGTGTGGTCTGAACGTGTGCTTCTCTTCTGAGAAATTAGGTTAAAGTGTCAGAGTCATTTCCTTTTTTTGTAAACTGATTACTTTAAAGAAACTTTTCACCCTTAGGTGTTATTTTAAAAGACTAAAAATGTTAACGTATAAAATAGATTTAAATAGATTTATAAAGGGACTATATAGAATATATATTACACACCTCATTTTATATAATATATATTATGCATGATATCCTATGTTTATACATGTGAGTTATTATATATGATAAAGGCAGTTATAAAAGCAGCATTCTTGTCCTGGTGTCTTGCGTAGCTTCCTGTAACCAACGTGAATTAGTTGGAGACAAACATCTGGAGAATGACAGGAACATAGCAAGTCTAAGAGGCTGAACGTTCCCACCCCAGCTGCCCCACTCCGTCCATCCCTACAAGGCCTGGCCATGGGGCAGGGCCTAGTGGCTGAGATCAACACTGTCTTTGAAAAGACCCACGTCTCTAGCTCTGCCTCCCCTGCCACACCCACATGGGTCCCTCAGACCCATTCTGCTGGTGCCCACCTCCCTTCCTCCCTTGCCTACTCAGGACATTACATCTGCAAGTGTCTACTCTGTCCTGTATCACCATGCCCACCCCTCTTGGACTATACTCACCATAATATAAACATGCCCCCTCTTAATCCACTCTTGATCCCTTATCCCAATCCAGCCACCGCTCTCTGAAGTAAAATTCCTCCAAACAGTGGGGTTTCCCTGTCCACCTCCTCTACTTACATTCTCTTTCCCAAATGCTCTAAACCTATATTGATTTGTTTTATCTCTCTCTTTCAATGACTCAGAGAAGAATGTTAAAATCTCCAGTTATTATCATGGAGCTATTGATTTCTTTTATTTCTGACAGTTTTTTGATTCATGCACTGAAGCTATGTTATTGGATACTCACATTTAGGGTTATTATGTCTTATCAAAAAACTGATTCTTTTTCATAATGCAATGTCCCTCTTTATCTCTGGAAATTCCCTGCCCTGAAGTCTTCTTTGTCAATATTAACATAACCGTTCCACTTTCTTTTGATCAGCATATCCATGACATACCTTTCCCCCTATCTTTTTACTTTCTCTCTTTTGGTATCCATATATATAATGAACAGCATTTGTTAGGTATTGTTCTCGTATATAACCTAACACTCTGTTTTTTACTTGGAGTGTTTAGTCCATTTACATTTAATGTAATTGCCAGTGTGATTGGTTTGTGATCTACCATTTATTTTCTGTATGTTTTCTATTTGTTATTTCTGCACTTTGTACCTTTGTCTTTACATTTCCTTTCATACTTTGGATTGAGTTTATTTTATTTATTTTTAACAGTTTATTTTAGGATTGTATTTTCACGTGTGTGCCTATCCTGCAGTCTTCCCCATTTTAATACATGACTTCATTCTTCCAATTATTTCCAATTGTTTCTCTTTTGCTCAAACTCCATATCCAATCCACCAGAAAATCTTGTTGACTCAACTTTAAAAACCTACCCACCATCTTCTCTCTTCTGGATTTATTGCAATAGCCACCTACACAGCTTCCTGGCGTCACCTCTGCCCTTTCTATCAGTCAGGGTACAAAGGCTATAGATGGCACAATCTGAGGATGTGATTGCAGAGAGGTTATCAAAGGGGCGGGTTATAAATTGTGGGTGAGGTCAGGGGTGCAACAAGAGATGGTGAAGCATCCTGTTAACCACCCCCAAGGACAGCTAAGAGTTACAAGAAAGGGCCACCTGAGGAGGGCCATTGCCTTAGTAGAAAAAGCCAGTGACAGCTAAACCACATCCCAGCAGAGAGAGTGAACCAAGGGGACCACTGATTTCCTGCCACTCTCTTCCATGGACTGAACCTAACTGGAAGCTACAGGGCTTGGGGTCCATTGACATAGTCCATGGAGGCTACACTCCCAGGACAGAGAGCAGAGTGGAGAGAGGAAGAGTGAATTCAGAAGGTCAATGGAGACTGTCCATCAAGCACATCCCCTCCCACATACGCACATACCCACTGCGGTCCCTGTCCACACAGCAAGCAGAGTAACTGCACCAGAGCCACAGGATGGATGGAGCCGGGTCTGTGAAGCACTAGCCAGGAATTCTCATCCTATGTAAATGAGTGAGAAATGATAAATGCCTTGATAAATGTTTGGGAGTCTTCATTACAATTTAGCCCACTTAATGGATTCTGTGAAAGATGGTCATACCAGTACCATCTCCATAAGGGGCGTGGAAGAATTAAATAGGATATAATTGTCTAGAGCAATGCTTTACATATTCTGAGCGCTCAAGCAATGTAAGAATTGTTCTTTTTTGGGCCTCCCTGGTGGCGCAGGGGTTAAAGACAGCACTATCAAGCTATCGCCAGCCACTGCAGCACGAGTTCAATCCCTCGCAGGCCAGGAGCTGACCCACATGGCGCAGCAGACCTCTCCTGCCTCCCCTACTGCTCCCCTCAGCAGTGTATTTCTGTAGATCTGCCTGTTCTGCTCCCCACTCTGTCTCTGGTGAATCCTCTCAAGCCCCCACACTTCAGGCTTGTATGCATAAATAAATAAATCTTTAAAAAAAAGAAAGAAAGAAAGAAAAGAAGGCCACCACCTTCCAGTCTGGCACTTTGGGGGCCTATGTCGCTCTGAGCAGCCTGGCTACCCAGTGGGAGACACCACGTGGACAGGGGGAGCCCACCGCCAGCCAGACTCCTTAGAGAAGGAGAGGCCCTGCCTCGGGGTGGCCTCTCCCGGCCCGGGGAGCCAGGAGTCTTCTGGAACCGCTCCAGCCCGGTGTCCTGAGCTGAAGCTTCCCCGGGCCGCGCCCAGACAACCCTCACATTCACCCTCAGATTCAAAGGCGGTTGTTTTGAGGCGCTGAGCTTTGGGGTGGCTTGTTTCAAGGCAACAGACACCCAGGGACCCGGGGCGGCCCACGCGCGCGGCGCCCCGGCCTGGACTCTGCAGCTCCCGGGCTGCGGGCGGGGGGGGGGGGGGGGCCGGGCGCGGGGTGCGGGCGGGGGCCGCCCCTCTCTGCCGCGCGCAGCCGGCCCGCCCGGCCCCATTCCTCTTCTTGATTGGCACTTTAATGAGGGCAGAGGGGGCTGACCCCCTGCCAGGGGGCCAGTTCATGCCCCGTTTATCTCCCAGCTCCAGGCAGCCGGGAACAACACCGCGGGCGCGCGCCGGCGGGAGCCCCCGCCCCGGTGATGGATGGGGTGGCCGCGGCGAGCTGGCAGCCGAGCGTGCGGTGGCCGCCCCGGCCTGTCAGCGGGCAACAAAGGAGCCGGGCCCGGCCGCCGCTCGCCAAGCCGCGCGGCTCCCCGGGGCCGGGGAAGAATGACGAGCGGCTCCCGGGGCTCCCCCCGCCCCCCTCCCGCCGCCCCCAACGCCAACGCCAAGGGGCAGGGGCCGGGCGGGGCGCAGCCGGCGCGGGGGAGCCGGGGCGCGCGGGGCGCGGGGCCCGGCGGGGTCCTGGGTGTGCAGAAGAGCCGAGCAGAAACCGGGGTTCCTGGCCGCGGGCTCCAGGGCCAGCGCTGCCCCCTGGCAAGGCCCAGGCCTGGCTCCCAGAGCGCACTTGGAGGGGACAAGTGGGCGTCTTGTTGCTGTGCAGCCTTGGGTGAGTTTGCCACCTCCCTGGGCCGGAGCCCTCACCTGTAGGAGGCTGGTTCTACTTCGCCCCCATCTTGGAGGACACAAGGCCTCTGGACTGGAAAGGCTGGTCCTATGCAGGCCAGGCCGCCACTGACCTGCTTGTCTGCCAGCTTCTCCACACCCAGGCGGAGAGCAGCCGGGGAAGCCGTCCCTCGCGCTGGGCCGCAGGGAGCCACCACAGGCCACAGGTGCTGGCCATCAGGTGAGCCCGCTCTGCAGGTGGAGAAGCTGAGGCCTAGAGAAGTACATCTGCCGGGGATCCTGCAGAGAGTGGACTGATTAGGGATGCAGCCCAGAGGGGCCTGGCTCCAGAGTCCATGCAGACATTCCCAAGGCCGCGAGTTATGGGCTGGAATTTCCTGGAAAGGACGGTGGGAAGCGATGATAGCCTCCCCCCACAAACCCCACCCCCCCACCTCGCACTGGGAAGAAGCCAAGGCCTCCTGGGTAGGGCCTTGGTAGGGTGACTTGAGCGCTGGGCCCATTCCTGCTCCAGGGGGCCCCTGAGGGAAATGCAGCCCCTCCAGTTCCAGGGAAGCCACAGCAGTCTCGCCAGGGTCCTCCCACCCAGCCCATGCCAGGACTGGGCAGTCACGGGCGCCTCTGCCACTGGGTCCCTAGAAGTGGGAGGAAAGAAGACAGAGCCGGCACAGGCTTTGCAGAGCCGGAGGGGGGCGAGGGGGAGGCCTTCCGGACCCTCCCAGGCGTCCCTGGAGGGGAAGGGACAGGCCTTACTTGGAGGAGACTTCACCTCCCGGTGAACTCTGGAAGGCAGGAGGCCAAGCCCAGCTGAGGTCAGAGAAAGTAGCAGGGCGACAGTGGGACTCCAGGCTCCCTCGCTCGCCGCCACGTGTCCTCCAAAAACAGGCATCTGCTTCCCCGCACCCGCCCCCAAACCTTTCCCAGCTGCCAGACCAGAGAGTCGAGCTGTCCAGGTGGGCCAAGGGCAGCCTGGAGCCTGAGGGTGGGCTGAGCAGGAGAAGGGTCCCCCAAACACTGACTCAGCAGTTTCGAGGGACCTGATATTTAAGCCTGAGCCCCAGTGCCTGAACCCGAGCAGCACTGAGTGGGGTTTAGAAGTTTCTTCCTGCTCCAAGGGCTCTGCATATGGTATCCCTTTTGCCTCAAGTCTTTTCCCTCCTTACCTGAAATGTCATGTCCTCAGGGAAGCCCTCCTAGTTAATACTCCCTCTGCACACGCCTCCAGTCAGAATAACTCACATCCCCGCGTTAAGCCCCATAGCTCATTCCCTGTCAGCCTCGCCTGCCATGTATTTGTGTGGTTATTTGGCTCGTGATGATGAGCCTGTGAAGGTAGGGCCAAATCTGCACACAGGGGCATCCCCTGCCCCTCTCAGACACTGGCACACAGTAGGTGCTCAATAAATGCTTACTGACTAGCTGCCATTGCCCTGTGTGCATCTCCCAATACACTGGGAAGGAATGTATCTGCTTCGCTTACCATCATATACCCAAACTCAAGAGGCCAGCACACCGCAGGCTCTTGTGGGACAGTCAATAAATAAATGAATTTGCTGCAAAAGAAAAAAGAAAGCAAGAACAACAGCCCCCACAAAAGCAAGAAAACTGACCTAGTTGGGGCAAGAGCCCCTCAGAATGTGGTGATTCTGAGTCCTTTCATTTCAAAAGAATTATTGCACATGCTTCAGTGAGCCAAGACCCTCCCCCACCTCTGAAAAATCATAACATCAGGACTGAGCCCAAGACAAAATCAACAAAATTACTCCCACTGGTAAACCCCTAGGCTCTCATTGCTGCCTACTTGCTCTTGGAACAGTGAGAGACAAAGGAGACCGTGGGGCAACCCACATAAAAAAGCACAAACTTTCCAATATTCTCAATTATGTGAACAAAGCAAAATGTCAGGAAACAGGAAGTAAAGAATAGCTACAATATATAAAGAGCTCATTAAAATAAACAAGAAAAACACCATGAGTCCAATCTAGGTGAATAAAAGACATGGAGAGATCATTTGCATGAGAAGGAACTGGAGCAAGGCCATATGTGATTAGTGAGTGTCCAGCCTGTGGCAGGCACCACATTAAGAATTTTACATCTCGGGGCCTCCCCGGTGGCGCAGCGGTTGAGCGCTGGGTTGCGAAGCTGCCTGCGGCCTCTGCGGCGCCGGTTCGATCCCCGGCTGCAACCCGGCCACTGGAGAAGGGTCCCACATGGCGCGCAGACTTCTCCTGCCGCCCGCTGCTCCCCTCAGCAGTGTCCTTCGGTCCTTCTGCCTGCTCTGCTCCCCGCTCTGGCTCTGGTGAATTCTCTCACCCTCCCGCGCTTCTGACTGTACCCAGTGCTTGTATAAACAAAACAAACAAACAAACCAGCAAACAAATAAATAAAGCATGCCTCTAAAAAAAAAAAAAAAAGAATTTTACATCTCATTTAATCATCATAGAAAGCAAAGCAAGAAAATGCAACCAATAAATGTGATGTTTGGCGACTGGGATGTGTTCCTAAGTTTTTCTATATTATCTATGACGTGCTGTCATCCTTATGTTTGGCCCAAAAAAACTCTTGCTTTTTTTCTGCCTTCATTAAATCTCTCCAACCAGGCAGGTTTCTGCAGAATATCATCCATTCATTCAGGTGTGAAGACTGGAGAGGGCTTCCTCTTCACATATTCACAATCCTGATATCTGTATCTGGAGTAAAATTAATTTATTTCTGAGGTGTCTGATTCCTTAGATAATGCAGTCACTGTGATATATTCAAACTATTCTTCCAGGACTCATCTGGGGTACTTCTAACTCAGACTGGAAATAGGAAAATCGATTTTAGGCTTTTGGGGCAAAGATGTTGTTTTGATTTTGCATTCTGAAAGCCCTGCATGCGCCTAATTGCAAATACTCAGAGAAATTCATTTCACCTGCAGCTGATGGTGATGCTAATTGGTGCTACCTTTTTGCAAAGCCCCCCCCCCCCCGTGGGGGTGGGGGTGGGAAATAACTGCAAATTTTTTTTTGTTCTAGAGTCCTTGCAACCCTTGATTGGAATTCATCCCAAGAAAAAGGTTTAAAAGGTGTAAAAAGTCTCCACTCTGAAAATATGCAAAAATACAGCTGAGTCATTGTGAATGGCCGCAGCCTTTGCAGCCATTAGGGAAAAAACTATCAAACAAGCGAAACCTGCAGGAAGGGATTAAGCCATTAAAATGATCTTAAAGTGATAATTTTGAAGAGTTTGTATGTGGAAATACAGGAAACATCAATTAAAATGTTAAGTAAAAATTGTCCATTGTGAACATAAGTCAAAAGCCGCGGCTTTGTACAAATATTTCTGCGCTTCCCATCCAGGGGCCATCTGCCCGCAGGAAAGTGGGGCTTGCTCGGGCGCCTGGTGAATGTCCCCCCCTTTTTTTCATTTTTTGCTCTCTTGTCACACACCATCTTTTTAATCACACTAAATAAATGTTTAAAAACAATGAACCCATGGATGCACCATCTTCTCTGGGAAGCCCCTGGCCCAGGAACTGTGGGAAAGACAGGAAGCAGAAAGGTCACCGAGCCCCAGGGAAATCCCACTGTTTGATGGGTGCCATTAAGGAGAACCTGTTTCTTTGGGGGCAGGGTGCTGATGATCCCAGGAACCCATTCTTAAAGTAATCAGCTGCCTTTAAAGGATCACATGAGTTTATTCCCTGATTGATTCATTCATTCTTTCATCCAGTCATTTATCCATCCATCCATCCATCCATCCATCCATCCATCCATCCATCCATCCATCCAACCATCCACTCGCTCAACCTGTCTGAACAGACCACTTCCCAGGGGGCAGATACAACTGACTTGGGTCATCAGGGAGGGCAACCTGGCATCTTCTGAGACCTGAATGTGTCTTAACATCATTTTATCTTTTTATTTTTATTTTTATTATTTTTTAAAGATTTATGGTTTTTTTTTTAAAGATTTATTTTTATTTATTTATACAAGCACTGGGTACAGTCAGAAGCGCGGGAGGGTGAGAGAATTCACCAGAGCCAGAGCGGGGAGCAGAGCAGGCAGAAGGACCGAAGGACACCGCTGAGGGGAGCAGCGGGCGGCAGGAGAGGTCTGCGCGCCATGTGGGACCCTCCTCCGGTGGCCGGGGAGCAGCCGGGGATCGAACCGGCGCTGCAGAGGCTGCGGGCAGCTTCGCAACCCAGTGCTCAACCGCTGCGCCACCGGACAGGCCCTCATTTTATCTTTTTAAAATAATGTGTATGCTGTTTTTATAATCATGTAACAGACTTAATTCATGTTAGGAGACAAAAGAAGGATGATGGCTTATGGAATCCCAGGAAGATTGTCTAAAATTGGGGATTTCTGCAGGAGAAACAAATTCTCATCGTTCCCTTCCAGGGCCCAAGCTCTGTGTCTCTGCGGCCCCAGTGTAGGGTGACAGGTTGCTGCTCTTCCCTCCACTCCCTTTACCAGGTTGTTTTCTCTTTATCACCCCGACTTCAGCTCAGATGTCACCCCCTCTTTGAGGCCTTCACCCACTACCCGTCCACAGTCTGATAGGGGTCCTTGTGGTTGATCTGTGTGCCTGTCTGTCCACGCACCGACTGGCCTCTGTCTCTCACCTGCCACCCCCTCCCACCCTGGGTTGTCTGCTCCATGTCTCTGCTCCCCGCTTCACCCCTTCTCTCTGGTCCTGGCCCCAGACACAGTGCTCAGTGTGTCAGGCACTCAGTGTCAGTGTATCCTGGGAGTGAGTTAGCACCAGGGAACTTCCAGCCCCTCCCAGGGCCTGCGCTGGACCCCCTGGATGGCCTTTCACCTATGGGCCCAGCTCAGCCATGCACTTGGGTGGACTGCAGCCCTCCTTCCTGGTAACCCTCCCTGCGGTCGGCCTGATGCCCAGGCCCTCTTCTGCACACGCTTTGTGGCCTGGGAGGCTATTTCTGTTTGGGCTTGGCCCAGCGAAGCCTTGGTGACTGAAGTGCAGACTGAGGCAGGGAACCTGGGGCAAGGGCTGTGGCTTGGGGGAATCCCTGGAGCCCACTTCACCATGGAAAGGGGCTTTTTCCTTGTTCCCCAAAGATAGAGCTGGTCTCTCAAGGTGGCTCAGGCCACAAACAAGCAAAGAGAAGGAGGGTTGTGTGGAGGCCCTGCTGGCACTGCTGCCCTAAACCTCACCTGGCAGGTAAGGTTACCTGAGTCCCCTCAAGGGTCCTCTGTCCAGTCAAGGGCAGGTTCAGGTCTTCCAGAATTGTGTGGCCCAGCTGGGGTGAGGGTGCTGAGTAAAGGGAAGCGGTATGGGGGGGTAGCTTGGCCATCCCCCAATATTGAACTTCAGACTGGGTCAAAACCCGAAGTTTCTAGATGAGACCGGGCAGCTCCTCTGGGCAACTGTCCTCACTCTGTGCCCACCCTGTCACCCGGGGTGGCAGTGGTTGGGGAAGAAGCAGGTGACAACCCCCCAGAGGTGACAGCCCCAGGACGGGGGCTGCCGCCACCTGAGAGGGGGCGAGGAGCAGGTTAGCTGGGTGAAAAGTTCACCGTGAGGGGAGCTGTCTGCTTCCCTCGCTTAATTTATCCACTATTTGGCTAACCTTGCTCTGAACCCAGGCCCCGAGACCCCTTTCCTCTCTCCCCCGCCTCCCCACTGGGCTTCCAAGCCGCCACCGGACCTCCCGCCCTGGGCTGAGAGGCGGGGGACACGCTGGCCTTGAAGAGGCCTCGGGCCGCAGGCGCCCGGGGGAGAGGCGGCCTGCCCGGCCGGCGGTTATTTATGACCTGAACCTTCCCATCCTCAGTAACCAAAATAAAGTCGTTGCTGGCGAGGTCCAGGCCCCCAAACGCCAGACATGGGCGCCCCACCCGCCTGCCGCCTCCGCCAAGCACACAACTGTCCGGAGACAGTGACCGTCCCTTCGGGGGCCATCTGTCATCCTGGCCTGAGGCAGGAGCCGGACGCGGCGACCAGCCGGCCACAGCGGGGAGTTCAGCCTCCTTGCCTGGGCCTGGGGTGGCCTCTGGTCCTGAACCATCTTCCTCCCGCTCTGCCCCTGGCAGTGGGGGTGTGGAGGGATGTCGGGCGGGGGGAAGGTATGAGGGGTGGACAGAGTGGGCGCCATGGTTACAGTGACGCCCCTGGCATGGCACAGAATACTGAGCCATCATCTCCCAGTGTCCCGCGGCAGGCCCGCCTCAGGGCTGGGGTGGCCAGGTCGCCCTCCCAGGTCTCCGAGGGGTGATGACAAAACCAGGATTCCAGCGTAGGCCGCTCTGACCCAAGTCCGGCCTCTCCGCGGGCCTCCTCACTCCTCACTTTGCGTTCAGTCCCCTTTTCGGCGGCTCTAAAGGAAGCCTGCGCCGGTGACCGGAAACCCAGGGAGCCAAGAGGAGCAAACTGGCTTATCTGCCTCCCCACATAGTTTTCAGGCTGCCGTCCACCTCCTGCACACTCACGTACACGCACAGGAGTGCTGAGGGTGTGTGTGTGTCAGGGGGACCCGTGTGCGGGTTAGTGGGCGGGCGGGGACCCTTTGGGTGGTGCTGCCTGTGTGGTGCACAGCTGCCTGGGAACAGTCCAGCTGGGCAGCCCCATCCAGGTCTCTCAAGTTGCCCCTTCTTGACCTTACCCCTCTGACTCTGGGCTCCTCCCTCTCTCATCAGGGGTAGTCCCCATGATCCATTCTCTCTGGCTCCGGAATGACCTTTCTAAAGGGCAAGTCTATGTTATTTTATTTTTAAAGATTTATTTATTCATGCATACAAGAACAGGGGTATAGGCCAGATACGCGGGAGGGTGAGAGGATTCACCAGAGACAGAGTGGGGAGCAGAACAGGCAGACTGACGAAATACACTGCTGAGGGGAGCAGGGGGCGAGACAGGAGAGGTCTGCCGTGCCATGTGGGACCCTCGCCAGTCGGCCGGGATCGAACCCGCGCTGCAGAGGCTGCAGACATCTCCACAGTCTGGCGCTCAACTGCCTGCGCCACCAGGGGAGGCCTGCAAGTCTATTTTAAAGCCTTCTCCCTGGAACAGGTGCCGAATCCTCACCAGGGCCTGTCACAGCCTTGGTGATTTGGCCTCACCCACCCTCCAGGGCCCCCGGCGGCCCCTTGCCCGCACACCCTCCTTCCAGCTGCTCCACCTCCTTTGATTTCTCTAAACCCTCCTTCTGCTGGGCCTTCGCTCACTCTGCAGCTCCTGTGAGCACCTCACCTGGGTCTCACCCACTCTGGACACCACCCCATCCACATCTGACGCACTCGCGCGGGTCAGGACCCTCTCTTCAGGCTCAGAGCTCAGTGAAGACGAGCCCTGTGCTAAGTTTGCCGCTCTCCCCCAGTCCTGCCCCAGCTGTGAGCCTTTCAAGATTGTTAGGAGTTGAGTGACACTGAATAAGCAGGGGGTGAACCCCATTCTAATATCTCCTGAACCCCTTTGGAGGGGCAGGAGGACACAGGGCAGGATCTCCATGACCCGAGCAGACGGGGTAAAGGAGGAGAGAGTCCTGGAGCCCTCGGTGGCTTTTGTAGGCTTTTATTGGGACTTACCGGGTACACGGCAGGCAGGGGTGCTGGGGGGCCGGGAGGTTGGCAGGCCTCCCAGCCCCCAGCAAGTCTTCACTCTATCTGGGCTCTCCAGCGTTGTCCAGTCGTCTCTGCTCTCTGCTCTTCCGCTGGCCTCCCCGTGACGCCCTCCTTATAAGCCCAGTCTTAGCCCAGGTGAATCCACTTACACATGAATGTGAATCCACACCCTACTCCAGGTGCCGCCATCAGGCATGCATTCAGGACCGCAGGGATCCATCATCCATCCTAATGGTGGGAGGGCAGAACCACTGTTCCCTGACTCCCAGAGGTCACCGCTGGCCCTAAATGGTGTTTTGCCCCTGCTGGACAGGGGCTCCTGTGACCACAGGGCACAATAGGCTTTTATAACTAGCCCCAGCCGCCATTTTCTCTCCCTGGTTGGGATGTGGGGTTGCGAGGAGGACGGGGCGAGTGGGAAGATCTCCCGAATCTCCCTCCCGGCCACAGGCAGCACCATGAAGGACTGCGGGATTGGACGGCTCATTTGTGAGTTCTGCACCGGCCAGCTGCCCACCAGGGTGCCCACTGACTGCCAGCGGGAGGGGCTGCCAACGGCCTGTCACCACGCTGGCCAACTGTCAGTCAGGGAGGCAGCGTCCCGCACTGAGAGCCCAGGACTGCCTGTCAGGACGCTGGCCGGCTGCCACTCTGGAAGGCCCAGCCGCAAGTCAGGGAGCTCACCAGTTCTGGTGACAGCTGGTTTTGCTACCCTTTTCTGGCCGGGGTGCCCCACTGGACTTTTGGGGAGCCACCCTTCTCCAACTCCTAGTCCATGCGTTACAATGGATTCTATTTCCTTCTAGACTGTAAGGACGAACCACCTGACTCAGGTCTGGCCAATCAGAGCATCGCTTTCTTCGGGCCACAGACATGTGACTCAAATCAAGCCGATCAGCACAATCAGCACTGACTGGATGGCAAGGAGGAAAATAGTCTCTTTTTTTGTTGCCCTTGGATCTAGGAGGATGTGATAGAACGCAGCTTGCCATCACTTGCACAAGACGTCTAACATGGAGCTGCGGATAAAGAGAGACTGGGTCCTGAACTGCTTGAACCCCTGGATCCAGCCATACCTGAAACCAATGGTCATTAGACTTTCCAATCAACTGAAATATAAATCTACCCCCCCTGGCCTAAGAATGCTGTGGGTGGGACTAATAATCACTCAAGGGGTTTGCCGGTGTCCCTTGGGGGGCCCTCAGATGCTCAGGATACCACCCCTTGTCTGAGGCTCAGGGTGGTTTGAGGGAACTCCTAACTGAAATAGCCTTAGACAAACAGGCTCCACGGTTGCTTTCCCGGCTCCTGGCTGCCAAAGCTGAGCATGACTTGCCTTGCGAGTCTGACCTGTGGCACGATTGGGGGGCTGTGGACCAGCTGCATCTCTTGGCCTCAGCCCAGCTCTCAAGTCTGGGTTTTGGTCAGACAGGCCACTCCCCTCGCATCCATTCCAGAAACTGCAGGTAGAGTTGGTGACAGGCTAAGGACAACGAAGCTGCCTCTGCACTTGGCTGCAGCCTGGGGAGCTGGGGGGAGCTGGGATAACACAAGAAGGGAATCCCCGACTCAAACTGGCGGATTCCAGCTGGCCCCCACTGCTCACGCCCTGAGTAGCTACCTGCTTTCTCCCTCTGTTAAGTGACCTTTGAAGGACATAGTGGGGTGCTAGGCACATTTAGGGGTCTGAAAATCAGCTAGAGGGAGTAATCTGCCCAGGAGCACTGGCCCTGAGCCCAGTCCTGGGGTCTGGAGCATGTGTGTGTGCAAGTGTGCATCTACGCACGCCTGTATATGCACACTCGTGTGTGAGGAGGGCCTGGGCCTGGGCCCAGACCCACGGTGAAGAGGGCAGAGCTGTCCCCGCGAGCTCTGGGAGGAAAGCCACCTTGACCGCACCTGATCCCAGAAAGGCCATAGATCCCAGAGGCCGGCCTGGCTTGTCCTACCTGCAGCCCGGAAGCGAGCTGTTGGGTCAGAAGCTGCTGGAATCTGGCAGCGACATGGACATAGATCCACCAGAAAGTGGCTCGGCTCATTGGCCGAGAAGACATCCTGCCGAATAATGGCTAGTATTGTCCTCCCTGCTCACACCCCAGGCTTTTTATTCAAGCCACGAAATCCAGGGGTTAAACACAAGGGCTTTAAACACTGGGGCTCAAACCCCTGATCCACCAGTCCCTGGCTGGGGAGCACGCCCTGGACAGATGACGGCATCTCTTCCTGCCCCGTTTCCTGTAAAGTGTTGGGAGGTTTTAATTATTCAATGCATTTAAGGCACTGAGGGTCTGTCATGTCCCAAGCACACAATTAATTTATTACTTTTATTATGCAATAATAAGTGTTATTATTATGATGAAATAACATAATATACATTCTTGATTTATTGCTTGGTATTTATGAATACCAAACGCAACACATGAATTGACGATGGGCAGTGCTCACTTCCCAGCTCTGTGAGGACGGGTGCGTGCCCCCCCCCCACCCCGACGAGGAGCACAAGCTCAGGGGGCCAAGGTGGCCAGGTGAGCTGCGGCCTCTTCCCTCACGGTGGTCTCCCAGGCTGGCAGCTCAGCCCTTCAGCCGTGTGGACCCAGCAGGCCAAGAGGCAAGGGCCCCCCAGCAAAGCCCAATGTCACGGGGGACCCCTCGGGGCACGAGGGACGTCAGGCCACCCGCCCCTCTCTCAACACTCCAGGGCTGGGGAGTTAACTCACCCGTTGGCCCTGCAGGGCGGTGCCCTGGTCCCCAGAGTGACCTCCCGGGCTGGATCCAGTTACATCTCAGCAGCCGCTAAGGAACAAACACAGCTTGTGTCTTCCTCCCGGAGTGTATTTCCTTTGTCTTGTGAACATTGAAAAATGAATGGAATGATAAGGATTTGGTGGGGAGGGGCGGGGCAGGCCTGAGATCTGCGGAGCTGGCTTCACTCACCAAGAGGGCGGCGTGAGGGAGTTTTCCAACCAAGCCCCAAGGAAGAGAAGCTCAGTGGCACGAGGGGTGGGGTTGCAGCCGCTGGGATTCCCGGCTCCCCCTTGGGGTGCAGGCCTGCTCCCCGCTGCCCCCAGTGGGATGCAGAAGGTTTGTGCTGTTCTCTCCACAGGCGGTGTCTGAACCTCTCTGGGCCTGCGTCTCCTCCACTGTTCAGTGGCTATAAAACAACTCGCACTTATGTATGAAAAAGAAATGAGAAATCGTGTGGACCAGAGATTGCCCACGGGGGCTGGATTAGCTCCTTGAGGGACATTTATGGAAAAGTCTGTGGTCGTCACACCTGGAAGGGGAAGGTGCTGCTGGCAGGTGTGGGGGCTGCTGCCCCAGAGCTTGCACAGAGCGTCCCCACACGGGGTTATCCTGGAGTCCATGGTGCCGCGGGAAAAACGCGTGTAGAGCGTGGGTTTTAATGCCCAGGGGCCCGTCTGGAAGTTGGGAGAAGGCACGTGTTGGGGGAAGGCTGAGCACGATGTGGGGCCCTTCCCTAAGGCTCTGTCCCTCTTCATTCACACAGCAAATCTTTACCAAGTGCTGTCTGGGGCAGACGTCGCTCTAGAAGCAGATGAAGGAGGCCTGAGCTCTGGGGTCTGGACTAGAGGGAAGGAGAGTCAGACAGACTGAGAGAGCAGGTCACCGCGTGGCTCGGTCACGCCCGAGGCGGCCAGAGCGAGGACACATGGGCCTTGTGGACACATGGGCCAGGATGGGCCAGGGGCCCAACGGGCGCTGCAGCTTGGGGGCGGAAGCCTGGAAGCTTCGCTGTGCAAGAGGTGCCAGAGGAGCCCACATCCTGCGTGCATGTTTCCAGAGACGCTTGTGGTGGCGACTGCACAGGCCTGGGCTCGGACCAGCACCACTCAACTGTGCACTTGACGTGGGAGCTCTGTGGCGTGTGGGATTAGACCCAGTTCAGCGGTTCTGTGCGAAAACAGTCGTCACAGCAGTGAAATCAGATGAGGGCTGAGGGGAGACACGCCGTCCCCGTGGTCAGGGAAGGCTCCGGAGGGGACATCTGCCGGCTGGGCAGGGAGGAGTGGGCCAGGAGCCCAAGGCCGTGGGGCCGGCCCGTATGTGCTGCTGGGCTGGGGAGGTGGCTGCAGGCCTGGTCATGCTGACAGAGCCTGGTGTCCTTAGGGCCCTGGCATCTAGGCCTCAGGCAGGCCCTGCAGAAACCGACCCTCTTGGCTGCTTCAATGCAGAGAAGTTGGTGTCCCTCGGCCATATAGCCGTGCCCTGGCCAGTCAGCCTCCTGGAGCAGGTCAAGCTGCGCCGGGAGCTAGGTGTGCATGGCGGTGCTTTCAGGGTGCTGCCTCTGAGGCCTGCCGCCCACTCAAGGGCCCCGAGGGCCATGCAACCCCTCCCGGCAGTGCCTTCTCACAGAGACTTGGGTGCAAAGACCTTGCCCAGAGCTGGCAATGGCCTTGGGTGCCAGAGAAATGTCCTGCCCTGCCTGGCCTCAACCTTCTGTAGGGGCTGGCGGGCCTTGGCTCTGCCCTCCCCTGGGGCCACCCCCAGTCTCTGTCTGTACCCAACATCCATGTGGGGGTCTTCTGAGCCACAGCTTCATCCCAGCCCAGCCACAAGATAGACAGCAGGACATACTGCCACAGGCCAGGCCAGGATGGTGACCCTAAGTGTCCCAGGGCCACTGGGGTCCCAGAGGCAGCAGTGGAAGCTGCCAGCATCGCGCAGCCCTGGGGTAGGAGGGCGTGGGATCCCTGCATTCAGCAGGTGAGGCGAGAGGCCCTCATGCACAGAGGTGGCTGCACCAATGGGACTCCAGGCCCGCTCTCCCCAGCCCCTCCTCACCTCAAGGTGGGCCGGGTGAAGCTGAGCCCTTGGGGGCTGCTGGGCGCTGGGGGCCTCGGCCAAGAGAGGCGAGTGACCCCGGGCTGGGCTCTGCTCCGCAGCCGAGGCCCTCAGGTGATGAGAAGGTGAGGACGGATGTTTGTGGATGGAATCAGTGAATGGCCAGGTTGAAAGGGACACGGGGCGACCAGGGTGCTGTCCCCGGCCTTCCTTTGTGTCGAGGGGCAGTGCCCCCGGCTTTGTCTGCATGTTGAGCTTCTCTCATGCAGCCCTCCAGGTTCTTGTTCACCAGCCCCACCTCCCTTGAAGATCCTTGCAGTGTCCTGACCCCAGAGAGTGGGGTGGCGGCTGGGGGTTCTCTCCTGACCTTCCAGGCCAGCAGCCTGGCGCCCTGGATCCTGACCAGGATGGGCCTGGGGCTGGCGCCTCCCTGGGCTCACTGCCACCTAATCTGGTTCTCTTTGGAGAAGGGAGTGGGCCCAGGCACGGCAACTGGGTCACTTCCCAGGGCCCAAGTCTCCCCAGCCTGGCATGCCTTGCCCTGCCGACGGGGGTTCGGGGAGCCAGAGTGCGGTGCCTGTCCCTCCTTGCCGCCTGGCTCGGCCCAGGGACAGAATTAGCTCTCCCCTCTTACTCTCAAGGCTCTCCAGGCGGCCAAGCCATCCTGAGAGGGACTGGGACGAGGCCTCCTGGGAATCCACCCAAGCCTTTTCCCCCGGTTACTCTGGGAAAAGATCCAGTGGCAAGAGAGGGGGTAGGGTAGGACCAGGCCCTTCCCAGCTGTCAGGAGAAGCCCCGAGGGCTCTGGGAAGCTGAGGGTCTCCCCGCAGCCAAGATAGTGGTGCAGATCCACGCGCAGCGGGCCATGGTCAGAACCCTCAGGTCTCTCCTGCATCCTGGCCTGCAGGCCAAATGCAAATTCATGGGACCTCAGAAGTTGGATTCCCCCAACAGGTGGGCCTGGAGCCAGGTGGTCAGTGCACAAATCTGCATGCCACTCATGATAGTCAGAAAAGTCGGGGCTCAGCAGACAGGACCCCCACGTGACAGGCACCTGTCAGGTCCAGGATAGCAGGGGGCCGGCTGAGCCAATGGACCCTGCCACTGTCCAGACGCACCAAAGTGGGTGATGAGTGCAGCCTGGACATTCCCGCCCGACCGCACCAGGCCGGCAAGGGGCCAGGAGGACCCCTTGAGCTGCTTTCTCCCTTGCTGCCCCCAACTTTGGAGGCACGTGTCCTCAAGGACCAAAGGGCAGTGACAGGCCTGGCCCGGGCCCCGTCACTTGCTGCAGGGAGCAGGAGGCTCGTGGGGCCGGTGGCGTGGGTTCAAACCCCAGCTCTGGACTCGCAGCCGCAGCCCGAGTCACAGGCGCCTCTGTTCCTGGGGACATCTTTTCCCTCCTGTGGCAGATCTTGATACACTCCCCCAGGGCCCAGCGCCTCGCAGCCTGCTCTGGTCAGTGACGTGAGCAGAAGGGACGATGGTTTCAGCTCAGAAACCCCTGAGGCGAGGCTGGCAGCGGCTGCTCCTCTGCCACGAGGTCACATCACCCCAGAAGAGACGGCTCTGTCTGCTGGGGTCCTGAGGAAGAGGACACGGACAGCCCCTGGGCAGCCCCTGGAGCACAGGTCCCCTGCAGAAGCCGTGCAGGTCTGGGCTTGTGTCCTGGTTGCTATGCACTGGGACTGTTGAGTCTTTAGGGGGTCCCCAGAGTCATTTTTGGGTCTCCTGCTTCTGCTGGGTACAGCAGGTCGTTAACAGCTAGAAGGTGTTGACTTGGTGGCCCTGGGTAGGTGCCCAGCTTCACTGAGTTTGTCCCGCACCTCTTCATCTCGGAATCACCAGCTGCTCCCCTCCCCGTCCTGCCACCCACCTGCAAGAGCTGCGCGGGGGAGTCTCCAGGCCCACCGAGCTCCTGCCCGCGGTGGAGACGCCCACCGAGGAGCCGTGGGGTGTCTGGGACTGTGGTTTTCCCCACTGACCACCCTGTGCCAACACCTGTGCAGCCCAGAGCCGCCCGCCTCCTCTGCTAGGTCACGTCTAACGCCTGCATCCAATGTGGCGCAGGGGGCCCTCCCAGCCCCTGAGCACACTTCCCTGTGTAGGGCCCTCAGGGTTCTGGTTGCTCAGCAACACTCACCTCTCAGCACCCGGGACACGCAGCTAGACGGTGGGTGCTCAGTGAGGACTGGCTCTGCTCCCCTAGGTGGTTGGTGGCTGGGCGGCTGGGGGCGCTGAGGCAGGGCCGAGGGCAGCTCTCTGCAGATTAGTTCATGATGGTCTCGGCAGGAGGGGGTGGGGAGCAATGAGGCCCCCCACCCATGGCTGTCGGGAGGAGGAGCCACCTCCCTCTCGGTCGCCCCGGCTGGCCTCAGTTCCTTTCCCAGCCTCTCCTCTCCTCTCGCCCGCTCCGCTCCACTCCGAGCAGCTGGGCCAGTTCTCAACAAGGGGATGGGGTTTTGTGGCTGGGATTGGTCCCCTCCCCACTACTGCCCGCCAAGAGCCAGGGGTGGTCAAGGATTTCCACAGAGGGACTCGCAAAAGCCATCTCTTTATTTTTCATTCCTGCTGTTCAACTGGTTGGCGCAAGCGGAGGATGAGTGGATTGTGGAGGGGCAGGAGGAACATCTGGGCAGACCCTCCGGAGACAGTCTCCGCACACGGCTGAGGCTGGTTAGACCGGAGAAGAAGTTTAACAATAAACTCTACAGAACGAGAAATGTACAGAAGTGTCAAGGCGGCTGCTGGCTGGCTTCTTGCCTCCCCATGGGGGTCAGAGTTAGGCCCGCTGGTCCTGTGCAAAGGTCCTGGGGCTGGCCTGGGGGCGGCCAGATCCTTCCCTGGGACGAGAGCGTCCTGCTCGCCCTGCAGAAGTGTGCCAGGGACAGGCCCGTGGCCGCGTGGCCAGGCGCAGGCCCCGCGGGCCCCGTGGCTTAGGACTGTGCGTCTGTGTCCTGCCTTATGTCCTCCCTTTGAAAGTGTTCATGCAGGTGTAGGTTCCTGAGAATCTGTGGATCTCCTCGAGTGCCGCCTGGGGGAGAATGCTGGGAGGGGGGAGAAAAGCGGGTCAGGTCAGCCACACAAGACGGTGTAGGAGAGCAGAGTCCCAGAGGCCGCCCCACCCCTCGCCCCAGCCTCAAACCAGCTCCCCTCACCACCCCCATGACCACCCATGCCCCGCCACGGGGAGGGGCTTTCAGGGTAAAGGGGACAAGATCAGAGGCCCCCCAGGGTAAAGGGTTGGTGGAAACAGCTTTTCAAAGCCACACCCTTAGCCTTTCAGAGCCCATAACAGGTCTGAGATCAATACACGCCAAACGCCACCAGTTCTGCAAGGATTCACCCTGTAGCTGGGGACAGGGGTGCTGGGGTCGCCTCCAGGGAAGCTTGCCTGGCTCCTCACAGACCCTCTGCTCCCCCAAGCCCGAGTGCTGCCCTTGCTGGTCACGTGTTGGGCCTGTGGGTGCCTCTGCAGCGATGTTTCGTCTCTGACCCTGGCCCCCAGCACAGGGCCCGGCAGAGACAGGGCCTCAGTCCACCTGTTAACTCAGAATGTTGACTCAAGGTCCAGGATGGCAAAGGCTCACTTACGCCAGGAGCAATCTGTCTGGAAGGCTTCCTGGGGGTGGTGGCACGGAAGCTGAGCTTGTAAAGATTTCTCTCGGAAGATGGTGGGGTGGGGGCCACTCGGGGCTCCAAGGTCAAAGCACCCCCCAGCACTCATAGGCCCATGAAAACGGTTCCTGGAATGGCCCCTTCAATAGGGGACAGGATGGGAAGGGTTTGCTGCCCGTAGTCTGGAGAGTACTAGGGGAACATGATGCTGGCTAATTCTGGAAGAGGATTCTCCCCTCTATAAAGCCTGCCTCCTGAGAGGATTGCCCTGGTAACTCCCACTTGACCAGCACTATGACCTTTCTCTGAGTCCCCAGCCTTTGACATCAAGACCCCAAGACCCCTGTCTCCCCCACTGGATCTATTTCCTGAAGGCTGGACCCAGAGCTTGTCTAGAATAGCGGTTCTCAAAAGGTGGCCCAGGAACCCCCTGGAGGGTACCTCAGATCGCTTCAGGAGTCTGTGAGGCCAAATTATTTTTATATCACTACTCTTATTATAATAAAAATTTGCTTTTTCACTCTCATTCTCTCATGGGTGTAGAGTCAAATTTTCCAGAGGTTACATGACATGTGATATCACATGGATTAAAATCAGAAGCAGATACAAGAGTCCAATTGTCTTTAATTAAGTCAGACAATAAAAGCTTTGCAAAAAGTGTAAAACAAAGCCATTCTTCTCACTACATTCTTTTTGCTTTTTGGAAAATGTACCAAATAATAAAATAAAGATGATAAAAATATCATCTTTATGTTAATATAGAATGGGTTTTGTTGCCTTTTATAAATATTTTAAATATAAACAAATAGGAAAATATTATAAGACTTTTCTCAGTTTTAATTTCTTGCACGGTGAATAGTGATAGAGTCCACGTAGACAAAAGCTCTTTGGGTTCCTCAGTAATTTTTAAGACTGCAAAATAGCCCCGAGGCCAGTGAATTTGAGAACCACCGTCCAAGGCAGACGTGCCCCACCTGTCATTTCCAGGTCCACCGCAGGCATGACCAATGGATCACTGTGTGCATTCTCCTGCCTGAGGCCTCTGCCCCACAGGGTCCCAGCGAGAAGGGGAAATGCCGCCATGGGCCTGACCAGAGCTTTCCCTGCCAGCCCCTACCTTTTCAAGATGATGAGGGCGTGCATGGTCCAGGGGAGCAGGAGGAGGGCCTGATTGAGCTGCACAGCCTCCACGGTCCTCCGGGCCACCGTCTCCGGCTTCAGTGGGGGGAAGAGGTTGGGAAACCTGCATGCAGTAAGAGAGAATGTGGGTTTGTCCTAGAGAAGCAAGGGCTTCTGCTGTCAGCCTCAGTGGCTAACACATCCGGGGCATTCTTTGGCTTCTTCCATTTGGGAGACTTGAGACCCAATTGAATTCTCTCCTCCCCTTGAACCCTCTTGGTCCTAAAACCCCCCTCTCCTGCCACCCTCAAAGTGCTGGAGTTCCTCATTCCTCACAGTGCCTGTGAGTGGGGGTTCCCAGCTCATAGGGGTCTCCCCCTGAGAATTAGGAGTGTCTAGCTTACCCACCCAGGACCCATTCTCCAAAGCACCCACAGGGCCCCTTTAAATGGTCAGTGTCACTGCCCTGCTCAAAGCCTCTCCACCCCTCAGGATACCAGGACCCCTAGGCTGGGCTCACCCACACATAGTTCTGCTCACTCTCGGTTCTGCTCACTCTCGGTCCTGCCTACCGCAGGCCCCTCTCTTCTCTGCTTGCACTCCAGCAGTCCAGCCAAGCTTTCTGCTCACTCACTTACATTCTGGCCTATCGGGGGGCCCACTTCCCCCAGGTCACCCTCAGGGAGGTGTCTCTGCCCTGTCCACTCAGGGGGGCCTCTGATCTTGTCCCCCAGCTAATTTCTTTGATGCCATTTGCTACATCTAGAATGGTCCAGCCTGTTTGCTTGTTTGTGAATGGCCTATCTCCCCCATCAGACCGTGAGTTTTCTGAGGACCGAGGTTTGCTGCTCTTGCTCCCCGTTGTGGCTCTAACATTTAGTAGGGCTGCATACAGTAGGTGCTCAATAAATGCCTGCTGAGTGGATGAACACTGAATTGCTTGCCATTCCCCAGATGTGTCCTGCTTGACCTGTCTGGAGGCAGACACTCTGCTGGGGTGTCCTTTCTACCTGGTTTGCTGGCTCACTCACTCATTCATTCATTCACAGAGTGCCTTCCATGCAATAGATAAATGAATGATTGGATAAGCAAACACCAGGGACTTCACAGAGCCACCTCCCCACCCCCCCTCCGTGACAATGATGTTCCCTAAGTGCCAGCCTGTGCTAGTGCAATAGGCATCTTCTGCTCCAATTTACAGATAAAGAAACTGAGGTTCAGGGGGATTGGGGGGCACAGAGAGCCAAGTCAGATCTGCATGAGCACAAGCCCCCGTCAATGCTCCGTGCCCGCCCCCCTGCTGCTTGCCCCACCCTCCTGGGCCTGTAGGTGCAGGGCTGAGGCTCTGACCTCAATCCCACAAAGGCTTGGGAGCTGCTCTGGCACTGAGGATTAAGGGTGATGAGTCACCCAGCCTCAGAGAGTCCAAGGATCTCATCCCCCACTGCAGGCTTCCTTGCTAAGTCTGCAAGCCTGGAAGGTCAGCCCCCCTCCCGGGCTCTGCAAAGTAAGCTCAGGCAGCTCACTGATGCTGGGGCCCTAGGGACTGGACATTCTTCTCCAGTCCTTCCTGGGCTGCTTCTGCTGCTTGGGGGAAGGGAACACAGACTAGATAGACCAAGCTCAGCAGGCTTGGGGGTCCCTCTGGGTAAGACCCCTAAAAGAGGACCTGACAGGACCCTCCTGCTTGTCTGCGGGAGGGACTTTCTCCTTAACCTCTGCAGTGGGTGTGATGGGTATCCGGGAACCCGCAGACCTATTAACTCCCACGGAGGCAGCACAAACTTGGGGAAACAGCATGCTCAGCCAGTGTCTAGCTGTGTGGCCTTAGGCAAGTAACTCCTCTTCTCTGAGCCTCAGCTTCCTGGTCTGTGAAACGGGGACACTAGTGTCCTCCCAGGGTTGCTGAAGGTCAAAGGCGGCAGCATTTATAAAGCGTCTGGTTTGGCTGCAACACCGAAGATCAGTAAATAGCGATTTACAAACAGCACCCACTTCTGTGGCCACATCAGTTTTGCCTTGTCCTAACCATTGCCTTCCCACCCTCGGCCGTGGGGAGCTGCGCAGCAGGGGTGGTGAGGAAACCAATGCGTTTCTTCTTTCAGGAAACGGGAGTTGGCAAAACAGCCATCTCCTACTACTCTTCCTCCCAAGCCCCGAGGGATCACCGCACAGCCAAGGGCACTAGCACCCACCTTTGCCACCGCCTGCCAGGGAGGCTGGCCAATCTCCCAGGAGCTCATCTGGCCCTGACGGAGGGGTATTGGCATTAATCCCTCCTTATAAATCAGGAAACTGAGGCACAGAAACAGCGAATAACTTGCCCGAGGTCACACAGAGCTGGGATCTGACCCCAGGCAGTTTGGGTGCTCACTCTGAACCACTGTGGATAAGGCAACTTGGTCGAACCTTGAAATTCCTCCTCAGAGGGGTGGGAGGGAGCTAAGCCGGGGCTGAAATAGGCCTAGGATGTCTGCGATGCCCCACCCATCTGTGATCTGGGGCCCCACTGAGAACCCTGGATTGCCTCTGCTGCTCTTGCATGCAATTTTTCCTGCAGCGTGCATTTATTGAGCACCTTATGTATGCACAGATGAAAAACCAAACCAGGACACCCATGGGCAAAAAAGCCAACATGGAACATTGTCATTAATCCAGCCTCTTCTACATCAGAATCAGTGATCATTTGCATGCAAGTCCGGTGGAAATAAGTACTTTTTTGATAAACTAAAGACATGCTGGTAGGAGGGTTATTAACATGCATTTATGAAGTCGCTGGTTGTTAGTAAAAATAGGAGGAGAAGTTGGTGACTGAGCATCTTGTGTGACTGGGCTTTGCATGGGTGCTTGAGGTGCGTTATTTCCAATTATCCCGATAATCCTCCAAGGTAAATGTTATGTTCACACTTTCACAGATGAGCAAAGTAAAGCTCAGAGAGGTAAGAAAATCTAGCTCAAGATCCCACAGTCACACAGCAGCTGAGGCATGATCCCAAAGCAGGGATTTTGATTCTCGATCACTGGGACCATGCTTGTCCCTCCTTGTAACAGCGAAGGCATCCTGAGGTCCCCACAGGCACCCATATGGAAATGCCTCCCACCCATGGTCACACTGAGTTCTCAGGGTGACCCTGCCTGGTCTTTATTTTTGGGAGAAGGCAAATCTTATATGATAGAATCCATGGCAAAAACCAAGGAAATGATTTCTGGGTAATTCCCCATTTTCATTGATCTGTCACTGTAGATCCCATCCTAGTCACATGTCATCAGAGGGCCACGAACGGTGTTCTGAGCCGGGCCCCACTCTGTCCAGGCCACAGAACCCCAGCAGTAGACATCCTGTCACCCTCTCATGCCATGTTATAAATCAGCATCAGAGGCCAGAGCAGGAATGAATTGGACCCCAGGTCACAGGTCAGCCCTCGGTGCAGTGAGTCTGCACCCCAGGGCCTGGCTCCAGAGCTTGGGCTCTGATCTGGGGTCCCTTCCCTATGGATCTAATTGGCCTGGAGGAGGTGGAGCTGCTTCTTTAAGTCAAGTTAGATTTGCATACAATAAAAGGCATGAGTCTGAAGGGTAAAGAGGGATTATTTTTTACCCATGTAACCATCACCTAGATTAACAAGACAGACCAGTTCTAAAAGCCTAGAAAGTTCCCGATGGTGCCTCCCAGGCTACATCCCTGCCCCCCTAGGTGTGGCCACGGCTCTGATTTTAATGACGAGAGCCCAGATAGCCTGTTCCAGAATTACTCAGAATGTTCTCTTTGCTGACCATATGCTTTTGCAGTTCATCCATAGTGTTCCTATACCGACACTCTGTTCTCTTTTTCCAGCTGGGTAGTATTCTGCTTAGCACCGGCGCCTTGTAAAAGGTCCCTGACCTGAGAAGCAGGATCCTTAAGCACTACAGCGTCCCGCCGCCTTGCAGGTGGAGAATGACAGCCGAAGAGAAAGAGCTTCTGGCTTTAACATGTCAGCGGCCTCTCCCCTGTGCAGGCGCTGGTGGGACTGGCAGGGGGAGGCGGCCCCTGCTCACTGACCTGACCCTCATGCCCTGGAACATCTCGGTGCTGGTGTGGAAGGGCAGGACGGTGGTGGCACTGACGCCTGGACAGTCCAGCAGCCCCAGGGTCAGGCTCTCCATGAAGGCGAAGGCCGAGGCCTTGGACGTGCAGTAGTCGATGGCGCCCGGGATGGCAGACAGCGCCAGCACGGAGTTGAGACACACGATGTGGCCGTTCTGCAGCTCCAGCATGCGTGGCAGGAAGGCCTTGGTGGTCTGCGGGTGGGTGAGGAGTCAGGCAGAGCAGCCGCAGCCCCCAGAACCCCAGTGCCCCGCAGTTGGGGAGCACAGACCCCGGTCCTGACACACGCGCCCGCCAGACACTGGGCCATTCTGGGAGGGGGAGGGGCTCCACACTTCAGAGCGTCCAGGTGCCTCCTGGGGCTGGTCAGTCCTCTTGCCCAGCCCCTGGTCTGCCCCCCGAGCTGTGCTGAAGCCCTCTCCCTTCTCCTACGGCCCCGGGACGGGCTTACCCAGAACTGGCCGAGGGTGTTGATGTGCTGGGACTTGAGGAGGGCGTCGTCGTCACTGTCCATCAGGCTCTTCCCGTGGACCACGGCGGCGTTGTTCACCAGGATGGTGATGTCGCCCACCTAGGGGGAGAAGGAGCCAGGGCCATGAGGGCAGCCGGCCCAGTGGCCTGCAGGTGTGGGGGCCCCTATCCCCACCCCCCCCATGGGGCCCTGGGCAGCCACAGTGCTCCGGGCCTCAGTCTTGATTCGTAAGATGATTCTGCGGATGAGGAATAATTGATGGCCACGCTCCACCTGGCACAGAGCACCTTTATGATGAATGAGGGATGGTACATAAAAATAGCTAATGCTCCCATGTGCTGGACACTTGACAGGGTCTTGGCATTCGCTGGGGCCCTCAGTCTCAATAGATGGGCACGGTCAGGAGGTTTGTCCCCCAGGGCAGAGGGACTTTTGTCCCCCAAACCCCATTATTCCAGGACAGAAACTCATAAGGTCTATACTTCCAAGGGACAACAGGGATTATTCCTGTTACATAATCAACCCACACCCTGAATCCCTGCCCCCTGCAACACACACACACACACACACACACACACACACACACACACACGCAGGCATGCTCTGGGGCCAGCGTGACTGGACAACCTCCAAGGAGCCCAGGAAAACAGCCATTCTGCTGGCTCCTGGGCCGCCGAGAGGGTTCTCTCTGACTGGCACACCCAGGTTACAACTGCTCACCTTCTCCCGGACAGCCTTGGCAGTCTGGTACACCTCCTCCCGGTTGCCCACGTCACAGATGAAGTAGTGACACTCGGTGCCCATTTGCCGAATCTCCTCTGTCGTCTCCTTCAGGCATTTCTCAGTCCGGCCCCAGAGAACAATCTGGAAAGAGAATAACAGCATTTAGTAGATGATGATTAAGCAAGCCATCGTGATTCCCTGACTTTTTAACGTAGCTGGCATGAGGCTGGCCTCGCTGATTCCATCCACAGACTGAACATGCGAAGCAAATTAACTATATGCCTTTAAAGGGACGGCGCCTGCTCTGTAGTGAACCAGGGGTGACCGAGCCATTAATGATCAATTGACATGTTATTTACAAATCTTGTTAATTCCTTCCAGTAGCTCCGTTCAGTTAACTTGCAAAGTTACAAGCAGCAGCCAAGTCCGTTCTGTACGATGGTCCAGACTGCTCTGAGCTATTTGTCTTCTCACTGATTAGCTCTAGAGCCAGGTGTATTAATATCAGCCTCAGAATGAGGGGAGGCCCCAGGAGATCATGATGACCTGCTGTGGTCCCAGCTGGCTGGCCTGGAAGAGAGGCAGCCAGGCTCTCACCAAGAAGGAAAGGCAGCCTCTCCCCACAGGGTAAGAAACACAGGACTCAGGGCCCTCCCCGGTGGCGCAGGGCTTGAAGTCTCAGCGCAATCAAGCTATCACCAGCCACTGCAGCATGAGTTCGATCCCCGGCCAGGGAAGTGACCCACATGGCGCAGCAGACCTCTCCTGTCTCCCTGCTGCTCCCCTCAGCAGTGTATTTCAGTCAGGCTGCCTGTTCTGCTCCCCACTCTGCCTCTGGTGAATCCTCTCACCCCCACACCTTTGGCTACACCCCAGCTCTTGTATGAATATATAAATAAATCTTTAAAAAAAAAAAAAAAGAAACACAGGATTCAGGAGGTGATCCTGGCGAGAGCAAGAAGTGGATTCCTCAAGTGACTGGACAGATGTATGAAGGGCAGGTCAATGCGAGGCTCAGGAGAGCCTGGCACTTCTCAACCTTGACCTGAAAGAGACCCATACACCTCCCAGGTCATGCCCTTGGGTCCCGAGAAGCTCCTGTAGGTGGAAGAACCAGGGTTCAGTGATGAGGAGTGTGTGTGGGGGAAGCCTAACAAAGACTCGGCTATATCAGCCCCGAGAGAGGTGGGGGGCAGGAGAGAACCAGAGGCAGGAAGAGGCAAAAGCCTCCTTGCTGGGGATTAGCCTCCTGGACTTCTATTTTTGTTTCTTCTCTTTTAAAAAATATTATCAATGAAACTCCTCCTTCAAATACAAAACCCAACATGGAAACCCCGATGGTGAAATCAGTAACAACGCAAATCCCATGCCCCGCTCCAGATCTCCTAACTCTGAAGGCAGCTGAGGAGATAAGCGGGGCTGTCGGGAAGGCAGACACAGGAGGGGAGTCCCAGAGGTCACCCCAGACACAAACCAGAGTCCTGTCCCCTTGGCCGCTGGCTTTGGGGGGCAGAGCAGGGGCATGCGAACGCACGGCGGCTGATGGTAGCAGTTTATCAAGCGGCACCCTGAAATCTCAGATTGCCCTGAAGTCTCAGAACTTGCTCTTAAGCAGAAAGGGCCCTCGTGGGCTTGGCGGGCGGGATGCACACGTGCGCTGGTGCTCTCCAGCGGGTCTGGATTCTCAGCGCTTTTAAAACTTCTGAAATATTTTTGAAAAGAAAACAGAAGTGTTCTCTCACCACCCAGAAACATCGCTAGGAAAACGCCACTGGGCCGACCCCTATTTTAATCGGAGTCCTGAAACAGGGGGAGCCTCGCCGGGAGGGGTCAGCCGGGGCTCCCGGGACCGCGAGGCCATCGCGGATCAACAGATGGCACCAGGCAGGCTCCCAGGGACACTCTTGTCTGGGGAACTACAGACGGACTTAGAATGTGTTTCTCCAGCAGAAGCTGGAGCGATTGGCTTCATGGAGAAGAAAGACACCAACATCTGTTTCAATTTGGTGGAGGCATCCGCTGCGCCACCAGGGCGCAGCTCTGCCTTGAAGCCATTGTCACCCAGGTTTCTTTTCATCCTCCTTTGTCACGCCATCTGTCTGTCCACCCGTCCTTCCTCCTGCTCACCCATCCTCTCCTTCTTCCCTTCCTCTCACTTTTCCTTCCATCCACCCAACCCTCCAGCCCTTCCTGCTTTTAATCCTTCCTTTCTTCTGTCATCCATCCACCCACCCCCCACCCCCCCACCCATCCATCCACCCACCCATCCATCCATCCACCCCCATCCACCCCCCCACCCCCCCCACCCATGCATCCATCCAATTTCGGATTATGTCAGCTTGAGGGGAAGGGAATCTTGGTTCTCTTTCTTGTGCCCTGTTCGCTGGCCAACCTTATCCCACCTCGGACTTCTATGGGGAACAGGACTCTGGGTTTGCACAGTTCCCTTGTGGCTGGTGACGCAGAGCGATGCCTCTGAGAAAATCAGGGCAAATCAGCAGAGAAGGGAAGCGTGGAGCTAGGGCTTGCTGGGAGGTGCAGGGGTCCGGAGGCCTGGGAGCACTAGTGCGTCTTCGCGCATCTGCAGCAGCAGCCCGGATGGGGGACGCTTCGTTCTCGACCCAGGATTCATTCTCAGGCAAGTGTGCTCAGGGTTCCATCAGAAGCTCCAGCAGAGGCCTAGGGGATCCTGGTCCCAGTTGCTATGGATGATACCCCCTGGGACTCAGGTAGGGCAAGGAGGGCAGGTGTCTACAGAAACCCCCTTAGCCCCATTAGCAGCAGGGAGCCCGGGAGGCCGCCAAGCGTCTGGAAGGCCGCCCTGGCAGAGGGGAGAGGCCAGGCGAGGGAGGGGAAATGAAGGCTGAGCCCCTCATCTTCCATGTGGCTATTTCCTTTCGGGGCCCCGACCAGGACGCCCCTGGAGGCTGGGGTCTGCTGTCTCCACGCCCTGTGTTTGGCGCCCCCACTCTCCCTACACGCTGTGACCGGTTGGCCCTTGGCCTCCTCTCCCCAAACTCCGAGGCCTCCACTTTGCCTGTTTGTTTTGTGCCCAGTTCCCGGCTGGGCAGGTGGGCTGGGGTGGCAGGGGGTCAGCGGCCTCTCAGGCTGAACCAGCCCACCTTCCTTTAGGGCCATTTCAGGTCCTGGATCCTTCCACAGAGTCCATTTTAACCAAAGTCAGAGAGGCGCAGGGTTTCCCCAAGAGCCTCAGAAAGCCCCAAATGAAAATGAGGCTCAGCTGACGTGGGCTTGCCTTGCTGTGTGTGTGCCTGTGTGCACGGGGGAGTGTGCATGTGTGTGAGTGTGTCCACAGCCGTCCCCCCGCCAGGTACCCCCTGAGACCCTTGGTGGGTGCTCAGAGCCCCGGGGGAGCCAGGCTCGTTCTGTCTTGGGGCTCAGGAGCGCCCCCTGGGGCTGGGGGTCAGGTGCAGTTTCAAGGGGGCTGGCGGGCACGGGAGACAGCCCGGAGGGGGAGGGTGTGTGGCTCCAGCCACCGTCCCTTTCTGGCTTCTCCCCTCCGTCTCCTGCCAGACGCCGCCGGGACCCAGAGCCACTGACCAGGAAGCTGGCCACACAGGGCTCCCGTCCAGGGCCATGGGCGGTGACTCCGCACAGATGAGGAGTCCCCCCCAGTGTCAGGGGGGTGAGGACTGGGCAGGGGTCCGAGAGAAGCGTGGGGGGTGCAGATTTATGAGCACTGTGAGCCTGATAGGGCCTCCTCATGGGGCCCCGGACAGGAGCTGCTGGGAGGGTCAGCGGCCCGGATTTACTCTTGAGCCGGTTTGTGAAGTGAAGGCTCAGGGTGTCTTGGCACCTCCCGGCCTGCCCTCCCCTTCGGGGCCAACAGCTTCTGTTTTCCTTCCCACCTCGGGCTGGAGCGGAGGAGGGGAGGGGTGAGGGGCCATGCCGGCTGTGGGCCGCCCTGCCCAGCCCAGACCTCCTACAGAGGCAGGGTTCCTGCCATCTCACCCTCAGAGCTGCCCGCATTGCAGCTCCGGCGAGTCTGCACCCCCGAGCGGCGCCCAAAGCTGACGGCTATTGTCCACTTTCTATAGCGGAGGAGACGGTGGCTCCAAGGAGGCGAGTCACTGGCCCCAAGTCACCCTCGGTGGGTGGCGGACGCAGGACTCGAACCCAGGGCCGCTGTCCTCAGCAGAGGCACCCGTGCCCCCGGGCACAGTGGGCTATTCTGAGTTTGGAGAATCCTGCTCCTGAATCCCATGTGTCCTCACACCAGCGTCACTCCCCCCACCCCCCGCCCCCCGCAGGCCCTGGTCCTGCCTCATCTCGCGCAATGTCCACAACAAGCCATCCATCTGCTCCTCAGGACCACACAGAGGGCCGCTGTGGGCCGGGCGCTGTGCCCGGCACTGGAGACCAACAGAGAACAAAACAGACACGGTCCTTGCCGCAGGGTGTCCACGTCCAGGGCGGGAGACGGCGAGGAGCGAAGGAACGAGAAAACTGTCGCGCAGAAATCACGGAGAGCAGGGTAAAGAACCAACGCGAGAACCTCCTCAAATTGGGGGGTGTTTATGAGGTAGCTATACGATGCCCGTGGCATAAGTAAGGAAACTGGCTCAGAGAGGGCAAGCCACTTTTCTGAGGTCACACAGCACAGAGCTGAGTCTGACATGAGGCTTTTCACAACTATTCACTCGCCTGGTAACAGAAAAGGCATGTCCATGGGTGTGTGGGGAGGCAGCAAGAAGCTGGTACTTGCCAGGTATACGGTACATGGCACCATTATTACCTCCCCTGGGGAGGAAGAGTTGAGAAAATCACAGCACATCCCTTGACCACCCCCTGCCCCCGCCACTCCCTGCCCCCGTGGCCGTGAGAACCTGTGTTCATGATGGCAAAAAGCTCAGGGTCGACTGTTCGGAAGAAGGAGGGGCAGCTCTATCCAGATAGGATCAGCTCAACCCTAAAAACAGGCTGAGATGGAGCCAGCAGACTTCACAGGAACACGGGCTGTGTCAGGCATGATCATGGCTGCTGTTTTGCTGCATTATGCTTGTCTGTATAGAGAAAATGTCTCCAAAAGACAAAACTGTTATTTATGATATTGAGGAAGGTGGAATAAATGGTTCACACAGGTAGCTCACCCCCCCCCCGCCGTTCCCCAATACTCAACAGTGCCCCTTGGGGCTCCCATCCACGGTAACGGCTTCCTTCTCCCATTATTGAGTGAATGAGCTCGCTGGGACTCCAGAGTGCCCTAATTATACGCATCCATGACACATTTGCACTTGGCTCTGGCTGCCAGAGCATTTCATGTCTATATCTTGTCTCTTGGAGGCAGGATAACCTGCCTCCATAATCCATTTCGGTTCCCTGTGACCCTATGTAGTGCCTAGCACAGACGGTTCTTCTGTTTTAAATGCCAAGGCTATGTGAGGACTCCTATTTACCCTGCAGAACCCTACCCAAATGCCCCCTTGGTTCCGAAGCTCCCTTGGCTGCTCCTTCATCCTCCCTATGACAACAACACTTAACAGCGGTTAACACCTGTTGAGCACTTGCCAGGGTGAGGTGCTGTACCGAGTACATCCATACGTTTTCTCCTTTAATCCTCACTATTTCCTGAGTGGATAGGGTACCTCTCCCCGTTTTACAGGTGAGATTCAGAAAGGTAAAGTGACTTGCCCAGGGAGACACACATGTAAGCAGCAGAGCGGTGGTGACTCGGAACACACACTCCTGACAGATGCCCATGTGCAGGGTCACCGTGAACAGCACCCCCTCCATTCCACCCCCTGAGCGCGAGAGGTCCTCAGGGGAATCCTAGTTATCTCTAACCCCAGTATCCCGCACGCACCAGGCACAGGGTAAAAGCCAATCGTCTGTCAGTGTCACATGGCATTGGCCCCAGGAGGCTTCTAGAAAAATCTGCTGACCAGAGAACACTGAGTGCCTCTACCCCACCCAGCCTGGCCGTCTTTGCCCAGAGGGGCTTGCAGCTCTGCCTGGACTTGGCTTTCACTGCTGGAGTTCAGCTGTGGAGCACAGTCCCAGCAGTGACATGAGCCGGGTGGTCCCCGGGCGGCTCCCAGGAGGAGCATCTGTTTATAATTGGCAGCCCTGGAAAGATCCAAGTCCCTAGACAGGTCTTTGGCAGGCCAGCTCATGTCCCATGGGCCCTGCATTTGGAGCTGGGGTGGTGCTGAGCTGGCTTCTTAGAAGGAAAGAAACTGCCCACCAGAGACCCCCCACTATGGCAGGTCTACTGGGGGTGCACAAGTGTCCCCCACTCCCAGCACCTCCAGCAGGAGGATGTTAGTAAAGATCCATCCTTGTGGCCAGAACAAGCATGTGTGTAAATCATGTAGAGTTAGGGGGTGCCGAGGAGAAGGGGGTGCCTCCATGTGGGCAGGCGACATTTGAATCATGGATCGTGCTCTTGCCACTTGTGTGCGCAGTGAATTCGATTTCGAGCTCTCCCTCTTGCACACCCCTGTCCTTTTCCAGAATAGGGCTCCCGACCTCTTGGGCAGAGTGGCCTGGATCACAGGCTCAGGAGCTGGACTGCCTGGCTGGAGTCTCTGATCTTCCACTTAAGAGTTACATGAACTTGGAAAACCTACCTAACCTCTCTATAAATTCAGGGTAATAAAGCACCCGCTTCCCAGGGCGGCTGGGAGGATTAAGAAAGGGCACAATAAATGCTATTGGTATTATTAACCCAGCAGCAGAAATAGATCCCCCACTCGCTCCTAGGAGGTCCCTTTTTCCCCAACTGGAGTCACTGGGGTGACGGTCATCGTGAAGACCCCCACCAGAGGGAAGACCCCCTCCAGGCCTGGCCTCAACTGGAGCAGAGCCCCAGGACCTTGGCAAGCACTCCCTCCCCATCCGTCCACCCCACTTAGAGCACCCTACTTGTCCCAAACCCCGGCCCAGGAAGGGGAGACCAGGGTCAAGCTGACCAAGGCGGAGCGGGCTGTGGGCACCTCGAGGGGCTTGTCTCGGGAGGAGAGGATTTCAAGTTGAGCTCTGAGGGTCCTGGGGTTACCAGGGGTGAGGCTTGGTAGACAGAGGTCCAGGCCTCCCCCTGTCCCAAGTCATCCAGAAGCTTCTCTAATAGTCATTTCTATAGCGATTCTGCTGCCTCAGAAGTTTATTACTGCTCCTGACCCACTGCTGCTTCGCGCCCTAGAACTGTCAGGAAACTTGTGTTTCTAGGAGTAAACCCCAGCTTGAGTCCGACTGGCACCCCAGCACCCACGACAAGCCCACCACGTCTCCTTCCAAAAGACATCTCCTCAAAACGGGATGACTGCCTTGGTTGTGGGGTGATGGTGTCCAGCCTCGAGACGTTACCAGACATCCTCGACTTTCGGCCTTCCCCCCAGGAGCCCCTTCTCAAGCTCTGCGTGCCCCCGCTGGCCCCCACCCACGGTGCAGCCTAAGGTTGCTACCCAGGCCCACCACAGACCTGAGACCCGGAGGGGCAGAGTGACCCACACCACTGGGCCTCTCTGCAGGGCACAGGCTGCATCCTTGTCCTGGTGTCCCCAGAGGGGCTCTGTTCCTTCCTGCTCTGGCACTGCCAAGCTGCCAGCAGCAGGCCCTGCCCACATCCCGTGCCCAGCTGGCTCGCGCTGGCTTCCTCCCCCGTTTGCCTGCCGAGAATGTCCTGGCTCTGGCTGGTTCAGCTTTGGAGAGGCTTGTTATGAAGTTCCTCAAATTAGATCAGCCAGTGATGTCTTCCTCCCACCAGCCTCTGCCCATAGCCTGTGGCCAGCCAGAAACCTCCTCCCGGCCAATGTCCAGCCTGAAACCAGCCCCTCCGGAGTCACAGGCCCTCTGACAGCTCTGGGAGGGAGCAAGCAAAGGTGCCTGTTTCCTACTGAGAAAATGGAGGCACCCAGGGGCTAAGCGATGCCCCCCAAATGACTTGGCCTGCAGGCGGCAGAACCAAAGTTAACGTGCTCAGTCTGCTCCCGACCCCGTGCCTTCAGCCACTGAGCCTCCCCTGCAGGGCGCTGTGACCTGTAAAAGGACATACAGGCGGTCACACAGGTATCACCCACTGCCTGCCACATGCCAAGGATGGACGGTGAGGTGGACACCTCCCGGGGAAGGAAGGCGAGGCACCGCCCTGCCAGGTGCAGCACAGGTCTTGCCAACCACGTACTTGCTGCATGGGTGGCAGGGATGTCCTCGTCCCCAGCGGCGGGCGTGGGAGAAGGCGTGGGGCAGGAGTTGTCCTCTGAGTGCGGGTCAGCTCTGTGCCTGGGCGTGGTGGCTGGGGCTGGCTGGGAGCAAGAAGCATCCTTGAGTAGGAGGGAGAACGGGGGGCACCAGAGCCACAGATAATATTTTGTGGGCCCCGCTGTGGGCCAGATCTGCTGCAGCACTGTAGACCAGGACCAGGTCCTCACAAGTGCCCAGGTGTGGAGTGGCTTGACTTGGGTCCACTGAGAAGTTATGTCAAGTCCTCACCTCTGGTGACTGGGGATTGACTTTATTCAGAGGAAGGCTCATTGCAGATGTAATTAACCAACCAATTAACCAACCTGGACATAAGATCATCCAGGATTAGGGAGGACTCTAAATCCAATGACAGGGTCTTGTAAGGGACAGAGAAGAGGCAAAAGCCATAGGAAGGAGGGGGCAGAAGCTGGAGGGATGTGGCCACAAGCCACGGAATGCCAGGACCACCGGCAGCTGGGAGAGACGGGACAGATTCTCCCCCCGGAGAGCCTCTGAAGGCAGCCTGGCCCTGCCCACACCTTGAGTTTGGACTCTGGCCTCCGGAGCTCTGAGAGGAAACATTTCGGTTGTTTCAAACCGCCCAGTTTGTGGACATTGGTTATGGCAGCCTCCGGAGACAAATACAGGAGGGTACCCTAGCCTAGTTCGCGGAGGAGGCACAGAGAGCCCTGGCAAGGCAAATAAGCAAAGGAAACTGTGGTTCCATTACACCACCCCATGTCAGATCCCCAGCCCTCTCCCCCACCCCCAAGTCTCTTATTGTGCCACACTCATTGTTTTCTCTCATCCTACACCCATTCCAGGAGTCTGACCTCGGAAATTCAGGAGCTGATGGCCTCTCTCTCCGTGGCTGCCTCTCTAGGCCTAGTCCCCACTCCCATCACCTGGACCACAGCCATGGCCTAAACTCCGCCCAGCGTGCCCACTTGACCTCAAAACATTATGCTTTAAGAATAGCAAACTGACTGTTTTCAGAGCAGAGATCTTTCTAGAATGGAAGTCAGACCTGTTTGCTCTGTTCACAACTCCCAAAGGTTCCCATCTCACCCGGAGTGAAATCCAATGTGTTTACTACAAACACAGTGAAATCTAAAGTGTCCCAGACCTGTTGTGCTCCCATCTCTTCCCCTTAGCTCTTCCCCGCCAGGGCTAACTGGTCGTGTATAGCTTCCTGGCCCACAGCTACCTCAGGGTCTTTGCACCAGCTGTTCCCCCCAAGTAGCTGTCCCCTCCCTGCACTTCTGATAGGTTCCACTCAAATGTCTGAGAGCTTCAGTGAAATACTCTCTATTCCCCCTGCCACTGACTCCCCAAATTTATTCCTGCTTTAAAAATATTTTTTTTTATTGACTAAACTTTACTTTCTAGAGCACTTTTAAATTCACAGCAAAATTAAGTGGAAGGTACAGAAATCTCTGGTGTTCCCCACCTCCATCATAATCAACATCAGCACAAGAGGGTACACCTGTCATAAGTGAGGCAGCTGTACCCCAAGACCACGGTTTACATTAGGGCATCCTCTTGGTGGTGAGCAAGTCGTGGGCTTGGGCGAATGCACGATGCCACCAATCCTCCATCGTGGAGAAGTTTCACTGCCCTAAAGATCGTCCCTGTTCTACCTATTCATCCCTCTCTACCCCCAACCTCTGGCAACCACTGAGCTTTCTAGTCTCTGCCTTTTCCAGAATGTCACAGAGTGTGGACCTCACACCCTGAGTAATAGGCATTTAAGGTTCCTCCATGTCTCTTCCTGGTTCATAGCTCGTTTCTTTCTAGCGCCGAATAATATCCCATTGTCTGCACGGACCACAGTTTATTTATCCATACACCTTCTGAAGGGCATCTTGGTTGCTGGTTCGGCTAATTACAACAAAGCAGCTATAAACATCCGGGTGTGCGTCCCTCTTTTTACTTTTCCAGTCACGAGACACACGTTTCCCTCTGTGAAGGGCACCTCCTGGCTAAGTCCCATCTGCTCCCTGGGCCCCGGGACCACTGGGCAAGCCCTCCAGGGAGGCAGTCTCCAAGGTGGACTTGAAGGGAAGCAGAACTAGGGCTCAGGTCCAGTCCACAGGGGTGGACGTTCCTCTTCACAAACATGAACAGCTCAGGGGCCAAACTCCATCTGTTCTGGGGCACATGAGGCACCCGGTGGCGGTGGGGGTGGAGGGGTTGGGCGTTGGGGCGGGGGTGGAGACACTCAGGCCAGAGTCACTGTCAGAAACCCCAAGATGTTCTCCCAGTTCCTCCAACCTGGCCTCAGTGGAGATGGCCAGGGGACCTAGCCTGGGGGTGCCGGGGAGGAGGGCCCGCCCCTCTGCTCCTCTCCAGCACCGCAAGCACCTTCGGCGTTACCATCCTGGGACCCAGTGTATGGACGAGGCTGGGTCAGGTTCTGTACTTCACGCTGCCTGCATTTCCAGAACCTTCAAAGCAGGTCCTGACCCTGGACTCCACCACAGAGCTCTGACTCCACCACAGAGTCATTACTGCCTGGCCTGCCTGTGCGTTCTCCATTCACTGGCTCACTGAGTCACTCATTCACCCAAGGAGCATTTATGGAGAGGTGACCATGCCAGGCGCTGCTGGGGGCCGAGGCAACAGTTAACAGTTTCACCCAGGTCTCCCGGAGTGTGGGTTCACCATGCATGGGGGACAGTTGATGACCGGGTGTAGAGAAGGGCCTGGCTGGAACCCGAGGCCTGTGAGCCTGGTATTCAGATGAGCAGGGCACCGGGAAATCCCGTGGCCAGGTTACACGGGGCAGACCTGAAGGACGCAGAGGGCGACAGGACTGTCTGGGGAAGGCCAGAGGGAGCAGCCAGTGCAGAGGCCCTGGGTGGGAAAGGTGGGGGTGCTGGGGATCAGCAAGGAGGCCAAGTGGGGGCGCCCAGAGAGGGAGCCGAGGGGGAGTCTCCAGCCGGCGGGGAGGGGGCTTTGAATTCTGTTCCCAGGGAGATGGAGGCCCTTTGGCGGGTGAAGAGTTAGGAGTGTTGGACCCAAAGGTGACCCGTGGCAGGGGAGGGGGCTAGGATGGGGGGACTCAGGTGGTGGAGGAGGAGGGAGTCAGCCTGGCTGCAGGGGTGAGGGCGGCTGCCAGGAAACAGGGCGTCCTAGAGAACCCAAAGGGTTCAGCCTGCGCAAATGGAAGAAAGCCCTGGCGGGGTCTCCCTCTGCGGGGAGGTGGCTCCAGCACAGCCAGTGGGGGCGCAGGGGGGCGCAGGCGAGGGCAGCGGGTGGCCGGCGCCCGCGGGGGGGCGGGAGTCGCGAACACGCGGGTTCCAGCCCCGCAGCTTCGGCCGGGGCGCCGCCGCGGGGAGGCCGGTGCGCACGCGACGGGGCCGGGGGGCCGCACCCCGACGCCGGGCCGAGGCTCCGGGAAGTCTTTCTGCAAGGGGGGGGGCCCCGGGGGCGGGCGGGGCCCGGGCTGGGCCCGCGTGGCGGGTGGGAGGGGAGGGCAGGGGAAGGGCCGGCGGGCGGGGCTGCGCTCCCAGAGGTGGGGTCTGGGGAGTCGGGCAGGGCTCCCGGCGCGCTGGGAGGTGGGGGGGCGGGGAGGGAATGGGGGCGGGGCTGTATGGGGGACCGGACCGGGGAGGGGCTGGGGGCGGGGCCCAGGTGGGGGCGGGGCGCGCACGGAGAGGCGGGCTCAGGGGACCGCGGGGAAGCGGGGTGCCGGGGTCGGGGTCCGGCTGTGGCGGAGCCGGGGCTGGGGGCGCCGGTGGGGAGCAGCGGCGCGAGCGGGCGGGGCGGGGCGGGCGGGGCGGGTTGGGGTGCGGCGCGCGGGGGCGGCCTGGGGGGTCCCCCCGCGCGCCCGGCCGCGGTAAACACGCGCCGTGATGTCACGGGCGCGCCGACCCGCCGCTGACCCCGCGGCGGCGCGCGAGCTGCCGGGCCGGAGCCTCCCCGCGCGGCCTGCGCGCCCCACGCGCCCCCGAGGCCGCCCGGCCGGGGACGGGGCGCTGCGCCGCCGCCAGACATTGCGATACGCGGCGTCTGCGGCCGCGGCCCGCCCCGCCCCCGGCCCCGCGCCCGCCCCGCCGCCCCGGCCGCGGCCTCCCCCTCGGAGCATCCCAGGGGGTGGCGGCCTCCACCCATCGGGGGCCACCCGCGCCCCTAGGGACCCCTGAACCGCCGCCCCTGAACCCTCCACACTAGGGCCGGGGCCCTGGGGTCAGCGTTGGGCGCTGCCCGACAGATTGAGGAAGTGCCCGCCTTTGCGCAGCGCTTTCTGGGAAGACGCTCCCTCCTCAGCGAAGCTGGGGTCCGGGAGGCCCCCGTCCTGGTACAGGCAGAGGCTGGAGTGTCCCCCGCTGCCCGCCACTCTCTGCCTCCAGCAGGCAGGAAGCGCCATTTATTCCAAGGCCTCCCAGAGCCACCTGGGTTGCACGCCCTTGGCAGTGCCAGGCCTCCGAGTTGCCCTTGGAGTAGAAAGCAGCCAGGCTGGGGCCAGGCAGGCCGGGACTGTGCTCTGGAGCTGATTTGCTGTGTGACGTGGGGATGAGTCCTTGGCGTCTCTGGGGAAGTGAGGAGAGCGCCTTGCGGGTGTGGAGGTCAGAGGGCTGGGAAATGTCCACTAGACTTGGAGGTTGGTTAGAAGCCTGGGGTGCAGGGGCCTGGCACATTGAGAACTTGGAGAGGATCAGAGAAAACAAGGGAGACCCTCTTTACTCAGGACCCCCCAACTCAGCCTGTACATAATAGGGGTAAATAGTCCCCTTAGGCACAAGGAGTCTCCATACCAGCTCCCCTACTTGGACTGCTTCAAGTCCTTTTGGGAATCAGAGGAACCTAGATGTGACCTGGGTCTTTACGATCATTCTTGGGGTGCTCCATAAAGCCTCATACCAGAGCCCATCTTCGCTTCCCTTCTTCTGCTGAAGTTAATATGTAGATCCCCCTCCTCACACCACCCAGCTTGGTCATCTTTAGCATCTTGTCACTATCCGAAATTTTAATAGTTTATGTTGGCTCGTTTAGTGTCTAGCTCCTGCCCCAGTGCATGCACACACATTTGCACACACTTGTGCACCAGAATGTAGGTGCTCACGATGCATCCCCGGCACCTGCTTGGTAGTCAGGCATGTGACTAATGAATGAAATCACCTGACTGGCCACATAACATGCTGGCCGCTATGCAAAATGAGAACGCAAAGCCCTTGTTTCAAAATTATTGAGAATATCAAGACAGCAAACTCAGGCATAAAGTAAGCTCAGGGTCCTCATAGAATCCCCCCCCCCGCCCCCGCCCAACACAACACACCCCCTGAAGCTGCCCAGGCCTATCACACAGAGGGTGCTCCACAGCAACTTCCAGGGGACCTAAGCTAAGGTCACTAGGCTGCCACCCCTTCCCTGGGCAGCAGGAAACTCACTCTAGCACAGCTGCTCCATGATCCACCCCAGAGAGTGGCGGGAAGCTAAGGGTTGCATTTTAGACAGGAGGAACTGAGGTTCTGGAAATGTCAAGGGCATGGCCAAGACTTGGCTGAGCTGGGACCCAACCCCAGGGACATTTCCGGGAGCCGTTGTTTGGGGAAAGGAAAGACGCGTTTTCCTGGATAGCTTTTTCAGCACCCCCTTCCTACTCCAACCCGAAACCCAGAGGTCCCTGAGTTGGTGTGTCTTGTAACATACCACAGCTGGTGTGTCCCAGGGAGACCTTCAGCTAATTAGGCATAATTTATGGACTGGTCTCCTGAGGACAAGCTTTAAATTACTTGCAAGCTGTGCCAAGGTAACTATCTATCCTACAGGCTATTAATTAGGAATCGGTTTAATCTCTGCTGGATGAAGGTCAAACGCCACGGAGTTGACCCTTCGGGCTGGCTGGCGTCGGGCAGCCCGGGGATCTGGCCTGGGAGGGCTGGGGGGGTTCAGGGGAAGCTACGGGACACCGCAACAGGAAATGGCCGGGTCAGCACATCCTGCAACGGCCAGGCTGCTGAGCGCAGACCTGCATGGCCGCTGCCCAGGGAGCAGGAGGGGGGGGGGTACATACACAGTGTTCAGGGGTCCTCAGATATGCCATCCGTCCCACATCCCATCCCAGTTCTGCTGGAACCAGCCTTCTCTAGCCTTCCATTCCCCCAGCCTGCTCATGCCTCCGACAGAGACCCTGTTTAACTCCTTAGTGACCTCCCCACCCCCGACGAGTCCAGGTTCCACCCATGGCCACCTGCCCCGAGGTCCCGCCCTGCTTGTCTCCACGAGGCCCGCTCACACTTCTATTCTGGCCAAGCCAGAGTGCCCAGAGCAGCCAAACTCTCCCCGTCTCCCTGCCATGTTTCCTCCTGCTGTCTCCACCTGCTCAATGCCTCGCCTGAGACTCCCGGGCCTCGCCAGCCAGCCTTCCTCACCCAGAAAGAAGCCAGTGCAAACTTCACGCAAGTCCAAACAGAAGCAAGTATTCACCTCTACGCTTCCAGCCTTAGTTTTCTTGTTTTTAAAACGGGCAGTGATAGTCTCTCTCTCCTGGGGCTGCTCTGAGGAACTGATCAGATTTTCCATGTCAATGGCTTCATGTCTGGGGAGAACTTGCCACAACCACGGTGTGACACTGGCGGGCAGCCCGGCCCTGCGCTCACAGCTGCCTCCCGCCATGGCCTGGCTGTTAAAGCCCCCGCCTCACCATAGAGAACTTGGAGAGGATCAGAGAAAACAAGGTCCCCCTGGCCACTGCTTTACCTTCCCTGCCGGACCAAGGATGGGGAGCGGGCACCCTGTGTTTCCCCCTCTGTCCATGCTCATTGCGCCCCTGGGACCTGAGAGACCCCGTGTGTCCTTTCCTCTTGTCAAATCTACCCCCACGGAAGCCGTCCCAGGTGACTCAGTTTCCCCTGATGTGGACCAGCTGCCCACCTGGTGTGGGCAAAATTAAAGTCCCCACTTCTGTTTTCCTTGCCAAGAGCAAAGCTGCCAGATGCTGTCCTGCTGCCCTGACCACAGGGCCGGCCACTCTGCGGCAGGGACCGCACTGTTCTGTCTCCCTCCCTCGAAACACCCAGAGCAGGGCTTGGTCTACGGCAGGTGCTCGGGATGATCCAACCGGCATACCTAAGCTCCTGCCCGGCGGCTCGTGGGGTCCCAGTGACTCCCAGTGACCCTGGGAGGTTGGGACTCGCACTGTCACTTGACAGAAGAGGAAACTGAGGTTCAGAGAGTGTGGCCGCAGAACAATGGCCTCTCCCCTGCAATGCTCCGTCTTAACCCCCAGAGACTGTTGCCTTCGATGGGAAAGGGGCGTGAGGTTGCGGATGGAGTTAAAGTTGCCAATCAACTGACTATAAGATAGCAAGGTGAGCCTGGATTGTCCAGGTAGGCCCAGGGTCCTGGCAAGGCCATTTAAACGTGCAAGAGGGGGCAGCAGAGGAGAGTTTACAGGGAGCCGTGACTAGAAGTCCGGTTGGAGGGTGCCACGGAGGAGGAGGATGGGGCCATGAGCCGAGGAATGTGGGTGATCTCTAGAAGCCCAAAAGGGTAAGGAAACGGATTCTCCTCTGGAGCTTCCAGAAAGAGTGCAGCCCTGAATCTTGCCATTAGCCCAGTGAAACCCGTGTCAGACGTCTGCCCTCCAGAACGAGAGAATAAACACGTGCTGTTTTAAGCCACTGAGTTGCAGGTGGTGGTTAGAGACGCCCTAGGGCACCGGTGCAGAGGTGATAGGACTGGCCTGGGCCTCCAGCCAGGCGGCCAGGATTGAAGGCCTCGTCTGTCCCTCCCGTAGTCTGTGGTCTCTGTGCTGAGTGCCCTGCTGTGGCTAACTCTCCGCATCGCTTAAACCGTCTATAAAAACATGCCCTGGAGACTTGTGAAGAGGGCGTCTGAGGGGCCGGAAGGACAGCCCAGCAGTGTCCACAGCCTCGGGGCTACGGTCTCGAAGACCGAACATCTTTCGTGGGCTTGGGTGACTCACAGCCAATGGCAGCTGAGCACAGCGCCTCCTTTCCTGGCCTATCTCAGTGGCCGTCATCTTCTAGAGAAGGTCACAAAGAAAGCCTTGACCACCTGCGGACACCTTCAGTGACCACTCATTTTGGCCTCTTTGAACTACATACCCCGCAAGGGCAGCCAGGCTTCATCTCAAGCTGGAAAAGTCCACACTGGGGCTTTAGCCCTGAGTGCTGGTCAATTGCCTCGTGCTCCAGGAGGCAGGCCAGAGCTCCTGGAAGTTTCTGTTGAGGACTGGCTTGGACCTTCCGCAAGGAGCACACCTGGTTCCCTTGCTCCTGATAGCAGCACCCGGTCTCCCCTGAGGAAGCCCATTTCCCTGTTCTCAAGTCCTGGGGCTAGGCTGGGGCTGGTGCACCCCTGGCCCAGAGTCAGGCCTGTGACCCATGACTAGGGACCACGTCAGGCTCAACCCCGTCACAGGCCGGGCCTCGAGGCCTCGACCCTCAGGTAGAAGATACAGGCCTGTTGGCTCAGCTGGGAGCTGGGGGATGGAAGGCTACAGGCGCAGATGTGAGTCATCCCTTGGAGGAGGGTCCTGCCAGAGAGAGACAGGGTCCTGACAACACTGATTGAGCTCCTGGAGCTGCTCCAGAATTGGGCCTTCCTAGGGACCTCTGGTGACACCATCTGTCTGGAAGGACGACCATGCAGGGCAGCGGCCCTTCCTGTTGCTTGGCCCAGTTAGACACGGTGCTGCCAGGGGCACCCTCACAGGCTCCGCTAGGGGCTCCCAGCCTGGCCTGGTCCGTGGAATGACGAACAGAGAGGTGGCAAAGCTCCCTGGTTCAAGGACCCTGGGTTCAAGTCCTACCTGGTCGCGCACGAGTAGAGGGATGGGAAGTCGGTGCCCGCCATGTCTGGATCGTGACAGTGGGTCGTTTCCATGTCGGAGGGTGAGTGGTACGAGGGCCTTGTTACATGAAGGGCCAGTGGTCCTGGCACACATAGGTGCTCAAGGACACTGGCTCTAAGTAGCTCCAGTGGGTCTGTCATGCATTTGCTCAGGCATCAAATGTTTATTAAATGACTACTGTGTGTGTGCCTAAGACTTGGCAAGAGGGACCCTCCCTCCTCCACCTCAGCATAGTCTGGAAAAGAGACACCAAGCACCAAGCAGCCACAAGCATGGTGAGTTGCCATGGTAACCTATAAGTTTGGCCTCACCACAGCCCAGCCCAGGCCAGTTGAGCTACTTGGCAGCAGAGATGAACGTGACTCACGCTGGTGGGCGGCTGTGGGGTGTGGGTAGATGGGCCCGGGGTGGTGTTCTGGCCTTGACCTTTGCATCTCGGTCACCAAAGGGCCTGCAGTGGACCAGGCCTAGCTGATGAAGAGGGCTGTGGTCACCAGCCGTCCCTCCAGTGGGAGGGAGCACGCAGCACTCCCCAGTCCTCCCTGGGGGAGAGTGGTTCCCGCCCACTGGGTTCTACAAAGCTAAGGAGTTGAATTCCCAAGGGCCTCTGTGGCTTAGACAGCATTCTCCCCCTCCTGGGGAGTCCCAGAACTAGGGGTTGTCCAGCCAGTTCCTTTTTTCTTTTTTAGAATTATTTATTTATGCATACAAGAACTGGGGTGCCAGCCAGAGGATTCACCAGAGACAGAGTGGGGAGCAGAACAGGCAGATACTGAAATACACTGCTGAGGGGAGCAGCGGGCGAGACAGGAGAGGTCTGCTGCACCGTGTGGGTAGCTCCCTGGCCTGCTGGGGATCCAACTCGTGCCCCAGTGGCTAGAGATAGCTTAATAGCACTGGCTTTAACCCCTGCACCACCAGGGAGGCCCCAGTTCTTTGCCTTGTGCCCCCTGTGCTGCACAGTGTATTGGTCCAATAGGAAAAGGTGCAGAGCACGGGCTTGGGGGAGGGGGAGGCTCAAGGCCCCCCGCCCTGACTAGAAGGTGCCATCCTTTCTTGCAAAGGTCTTGAGCTCAGTGGGAGGTTTACGAACATAATTTCATTGAATCTTGACACCTTCATTTTCAGACAGGACAGTAGCCCTGCGCAGAGCGAGCGCTCTGCCCAGCGGGCTGGCCTCTGCCACTCAAAAGACCTCAGTGGCTGTGACCTTGCCCATGGCCGGCCCTGGGCCTGGGGGCTGGCTAGCCAAGTCACATTCTCCCGGGCTGGGTGCTCCTCAGGCTTCCGAGCCGGTTCTGGCAGCTGAATTCGGGCCGGGCCCCCACAGGGAGGCTGCCTCCGTCCTGGCTGAGTAATCAGGGCCCCTCATGAGCTCCCTAGTGCAGAGGGACCTATTCCCTCTCCCTAGGCAGAGGGATCTTGACTGAGGGCTGAGCAGGGCCTGGGGTCCCACATGCCAGGGTGGGGGTGGGGGACTCTCTCCTGAGGGCCAGAGGCACAAGCTAAGAGGAGGATCCCCAGTCCATGGCTTTCTCTTCGGAATAAAGAACCAAAGCTTGAGGAGCAATAAGATGGGGCTCAGCAGGTCCCCACGAGGAGCAATGGGGAGAGCAGCATGTCCTGAGTCACCCCCTAGAACAGTTACAGCACAGGGGTTTGGGGTGCTGACCCCCCCCTCTTTCCCTGTGCAGCTGAAAATTTGAGTATAGACTACTGACACCCTAAGACTTCACGACTGCTAACCTGCTGCTGAGCAGAAGCCTCCCGGGAAAATAAACATTTGATTTGCAGATATTGTGTGTGTTCTACGTGTTCTTGCAGTAAAGGGAGGTGGAGGAGAGAAAATGTCACTAGGAAAGTCATCGGGAAGAGAACAGACGTCGGCGGCGCTGGGCCGGATTTACCGACACCCGCTTTATGTGCTGTTTACAGGAAAGCCCGCGGAGCTCCGGGGTCAGTGGCGCCTTCTCCTTAGAGCAGGGGCCTTCTTCCAGATTGCACACAAAAGCCTCACATGGAATTCTAGGCTATGAGACAGACAGACGCGAAGCTGGCGCAGTTCCATGGAGGTGGGGCCCCCGCAGCACCGTCTCTGCTCCCCCTCCTACATGCTCCCTCCTGGAGTCCTTTGGGTGCTCTGGAACCCGGTTTGGAAACTTAGTTCTCGAACTTCAGCTGGTGCTGGGATCTGCCTTGGAGGCTGTCAGATCAGAAGGGCTAGAGATCTGTAGGAGCAGGACGAGGGGACAGGAGACAATGATCTCTGCTCCCACCCCCACCCCGAGTATGTTTCAGTGTGGACAAAGTGGCGCCAGGGTTCATCGACCAATGTGCTTTTCTAGTTCTTTCCCTGAAAGGCCGCTGAAAGGGGACTTTGAGGTCACATTCCCCAAAGCCAGGGATGGCCAATGACATTAGAAAGGCTTGGGCCTGGTGGCCTCTGGCAGGCTGGCTGAGGCTGGGATTGTACCCCCAGCCCCCAATCTGTACTGTGCACCCCGGCCTGGGCCCGGCTTCTGGGTCGCAGACATGTGCTCCCGGACCAGGACGCAAGCCTGAAGGAGTTACACAGGTTCTGGAAGTAGTCCAGGCCTCTTAACCTGGTCTCTGGCACAGCACATGGGAGTGCTCAAGGACCCCTTAAAAGTATAAGTGTGTCTCTTTGCGCATTTTTAGGACAGGGTTTATACTTCCCTCACATCCTCAAAGGGCTCTACAACCAGCGAAAGATTAAGACTTAACTGTGCAAATGCCTCAGTTGCCACCTCCTTCAAGAAGTCTTCTAAGATTTCCTTTAATTTACGGTGATCTTGCCCTTCTCTGTACTCTCAGAGCTCTTGGTCACTTCCGAGTACCCGCTTGGTGGCTCAAAGTTAGCCAGAAGCTGCTAGTCCTCTCTGGTCCCTGAAAGCAGGCGTCCCCTCCACGTTTGGGGAGCTGCCCCGGTGGTGGGAGGAGCGATCTCTAGCCGCGCTGTTTTTCACTATGGGTGACTGTCCCTGCTAATCAATGGCCACCCTGCCCTTTGGCCAGCATCCGTGCATTGTATGTAAATACAGCTGCTCAGTGCTTCCAGAAATGTTTCTGTACAAGTAAATTTAACTACATCCTGGCCCCTTCCTGTTGATGGGACTGCTTATCAGTGGCGTCTCCAGACCCACTGTCTTTAGCAGTGTCTTGTAAACCGCCCCAAGACCTTTACTGGGGTTGGCCAGGCCAGGCTGTGGTGATTGTCCTGGTGGGAGAGGTCCTAGTTTGGAAGCTTAGAAACCTGGACCCAGAGTACCTCAGGCCCAAGCAACTCACCCTGCATCTTAGCCACAGGGTACCACAGTCAGGTGGAGACCACAGCCACAGAGTACCACAGACACATATGTTACCACAGTCACATACAGTAGTACCAAGTCATTTGCAGAACCACAGTTAACAGGACCACAGTCATGTTGAAGGTCTGAGCCACAGAGAGTACCACCGTCATGCACAGTTACCAGTCATGCAGAGAACCACAGTCACAGAGCACAACAGCCACGAAGAGTACATTGATTAGTACACCACCACCGCCGCATACGGTGTAAGTCTGCAGTGTGGACACTCCCTACCGTCATCACAAGACTGCAGTCACACAAAGCACCACAGTCACAGCTAGTACCGGGAGCACAAGGAAGCCACCGGCAGCCATTGGAGGGCTGCAGAGGTGTCAGTTATGTCTGACATTGAGAGCGGAGCATATTAACGTGGGCCTGCCTGCACCCTCTCACCAGCCCTACTCTTGCTCAGCACCCTACAGAACACGGACCAAGAAACGGCACAACCCCCCGGGGAGTTCTGCTGAAAAGGGCGTCTTTCACTGTTACGAGTTGGTTGGTTGATGCTCGCATCCCGCCTCCCGGCACTGACCCCATCTGGGTCACTGTCCGCTGACTGGTGAGGATGACTCAGGGGCTCTGAGGGGTGGGCAGGCGCAGATGTCCAGAACCCAACCTCTGCAGAGCAGGACTCCCTGCCCTTGCTCACTTACAGGACAGCTCGCGCATCTGCAGAAAGCTCAGGGCAGGAGGGATTCTGGTCCCAGGGACCAGCGCCCAGCCCTCCACAGTCACACCCAGGCCAGCCTCCCTGGGTTGGAGGTGGCCAACCCACCCCCAGGACAGCAGTCCACTAACTGTCCAGTGATTTGCCATTCGATCTAAGTCATGGTGTCTAGGCCTCATCCCTGGCCACCCTCCAGTTGCTCAAGGACCCTCTCAAAGTGTTGACCACAATGCTCCAGAAGCTCTTCGAGAAAGTATGACAGAAAGCTATGTCCTGCGCCCTGACCCCTAGCGCAGCAGCTTGGGTCTCATTTACAGGGGAAGTTGGTTCATCTTTACCCCCAATTAACTCCTCTTGTTGGAGTTGACTCACCTTGCTGAGGTGCCAGAGGCTTGACCAATGTGGAGGTGGTCCCCACACCAGGACTTAAGGCCAGAGGACAGAACCTGTGGCCTCCCCTGCTGGGCCTGAGAAAGAATCTTACACGATTCCAATTCCCCAGAGGCCTGTCACCCCTAGTTGGGCAGTATTTTTTTATGCCCAGGCATCAGCAAGAATGGGGCAGGATGAGCTGAGAGCAGAGGTCTCCTCAGCCACCTCTAGGCCTGGGAACTCATATTCCCACCCACTCCACCGGGGCACACTGGCTACCTAGGTTCCCCAGCACCCCACTTCTACTTGGCTGCAAAATGGTCAGTGGAGACCCAAGGGCCCTGGGTAGTGGAACATACTCGAAAGAGGCCGAGTAAGTCTGGTGTGAGAGTCTCAGGGGCCTCCAGACCCTGGCCTGACACCCCCACCCTGTGTTCCCCTTGACAGCAGCTGGGAGACCCCGCTAAGACTTAGAGCTTGTCATGACCCTGCTCAAAATCCTCCAGGCTCCAGCTTCACTCAGTCTAGTCAGAGATGGTTCTAGATGTTCCTAGGCCCGGGGTCTCCTGCATTTCTTTCCTCGCTCCCACCGCACCCCCCTTGTCCACTCTGCTCTGACCACACTGGCCTCCAGTCCCCCAAGCCCTCCAGGCACCTCTCCTCAGAGCACCTGGTTCTGTCCTGGGCTGGGATGTGGCTCCCCCTCTTTCGTGGACCTGCCGCCTTTGTGTCTCCCCAGCACTTACATACTATTTTATTTATCTTGTTTATCATCTGTCTGTCTGTCTCCCTTACTAAACTGTGGCTCATGTGGGGATTCTTGCTGCTCACTCGAAGCGCCTAGAACAGGGCCTGGCACACAGCCACAGCGTAAGTGAACGAATGAATGAGTTCTCGCCTGCCATTCCCTTGAGAACTGGGGTCTCGGCACCCCTTTGAGACCCGGACATGGGGTCATTTTCAGAATGCTGACACCCCACTCATTTTAAGTGCTCTCACTGGTCCTGCAGCAGAGTTGGGGAGCCCTTAAGAGCGTTTCGCTTGCTTCAACTGTTTCCTGGGCCTCCTGCTTCATGGGGATAATGTCTTTCAAATGTTTCCCCTGAAATTCTTGGTGTAGGTTTAGATCGTGTGTTCTGAAGGCAACAGGAGGCACCTTGCAACATCCTAGACATGGTGATGGTTCGCCCAAGGATAAAGGGGGAGGGGAGGGGCCTGCCCCTACTGGGTGGAGTCTGCGTGGGTGGTGGCTGGAAAAGACCTTCAGGGCCAAACCGCAGGTCCTCGGCACCCAGATCTCTTTCCCAGGTAGAGAATAGACAGCTAAGGGCTACCTTCTCGTTAGTATGGCTGAGGCCATTTCTCAATATGGTGATCTGGACACACAACAAGATAGAAATGAACCAGAGAAAGTGACCTGAACCACAGAGCTCAGAAGGATTCCAGGCCGGGGGGTTCACATGCCTTGGGCTCTGCAAAGCTGAAAGCTCAGAAGCGCCTGGACTCTAAATAAGAATAAGCAGACAGGCTGGGTGGGATTCGGGTTCAGTATTAGATCTCAAGAACATTCTCGAAAGTTCAAGTAGACAATTTGGTGATTTGAGGATAAAGACGGGAAGTTCTGCTTGACATACTAGCTGGGAAATGTGGGCCCCTCGTTCCCTTGAAAGCTGCAGGTTGAAAACATTAACATCGTCTACAAGAGCTGAAATCGGTCCTGGCCGGACAGCTATCTGGTGGCTGCCGAGGAAGTTTAGAAATGGGAGTGGGGCCTCCTACCGACCGAGGGCATGTTCCAGTCCAGATCTGCCTTTTCATTCGGTGGGCTGGTGTCTAGCAAGAAAGGCTGAGAAGCTCAGTGAGGAGGACACGTGTTTTTGCAGAAGTCTCCCCCTTGCTCTCCTGGACCGGCTGACTCACGAATGAGAACTTCAGACCTCTGGGGTCTTAGAGATCTTGTGTTCCCTCTACTTTGATAGGTCCCGAGAAGGCCATGATTTTAGTGACTTTTCCTGGGGTGGAGCACAGCCAGTCTCAGCCCCCCGCCCCCCAGTTCACATCTATCCAGTCCTCAGAGTGTGGCCTCATTTGGAAAGAGGGTCTTTGCAGATGTAATTAACTATCTCAAGATGAGAGCATCTTGGGCCCAGTGACTAGTGTCCTCAAGAGATGAAAGGACAGAGACACACGGAGAGACAGAGAAGGTGGAGGCAGAGTCAGGAGTGAGGCTGCTACAGACCAGGGAGCCACCACGAGCCCTCAGAAGCTGGAAGAGTCATGATTGTCCTCTAGACTCTGCCGGGACGGGGGTCACTTCCTGCTCCTCAATCTCAGAGTTCTGGCCTCCAAGGACTACGAGCGAAGACATTTTGATTGCCGTGAACCACCAAGTTCATGGTACCTCGTGATAGAGCCGTTACAATACACCCCGTCTCCATTCATTCATCCTGCTCCATGCCGGTGTCCAGGCCCAGCGCTGGGCCAGACACCTGACCGGCATCTCACGGGTTTGCCGAAACAACTCTCTCCTAGATGGCCGTAAGGGGAGCCACCATGGGCAAGGCTCTGGGATTTGCTGGGCAGATGTGTTGGAGAATGGGACTCACATCTACCGGCAGGCCGAGCTCCTGGCTGGCAGCTTTTGGAACATACTGTAAATTCAACAATAGCAATGTGACTCTGAGCGTTCTAGTACATCTCCAGGAAACGCGCCCTCGGGTCTGGTCTTCTACCCCTCCTGGAGCGCAGGATTGGGCCCTGGTAGGTGGCCTTTGCCTCCCCTGGGCCTGCCATCATGACCCTGGGCACTAGGCCAGCCACTTGCCTCATTCTGGACCAAAGGCTAAAACAGCGACTGCAAATACTTCCAAACAAACAGTCCACTTCTCCCCCTAAGGTCAAGTCAAAGTCAAATACTCTGGAGGCCGGGTCAGCCAATGAGCTAGCCAGGAGCCTTGGAGGGAAGGGCCCACACTCTGAGATGTTTTTGTGGGAGGAACCTCAGGGGGGACAGCAAATGAAAAAAGAGTGCAGAGAGCAGTAAGTCAGCAAGAGCCTCCCCCTGGCCCTGGCTGGGTTAACCTCAGCGCATCCACGAGCAAGGAGAGAGGTGTCCAGGTTGGAAGCTTCCAAATCCTGGAGTTTGCTCTAAGAAAAGCCCTCAGTCGGGCCACCTTTGCAGCCTAAGGCCCACTGCCCCTTTCTCCCCACCATATTGCCAAATCCTGTTTGACTCAGGTCATTACTGGAAGCGGGGTGTCAGTCTCCATCCCCACCCCAGAAGGTAACAGCTCTCTCCTGGACATGCCAGCTGTTTGCAGAGGCTGTGGCCCTCCTCCCTTCTTTCACTTTTGGGGGGGGGGTCTTTCCTCTCCAAGTCTGATCCCACCTGAATCCAGGCTGCCTTCTATTCCCACCAAGGCAGGCTGCCTCCCCAGCTCTGGCAGAGGCCCCAGGACCCCTAGGCAGAGGCCCCAGGACTAGCCCCAAGTCCACCTTCCACACTGTTCCAACCCACCTGGCCATTCCCCGTGAACCCCTCTCACTACACTTGGTCCTTTGACCCCAAGCATCCTGAACCCCTAAATGCCCCTGGCACTGGAGTTTGTCCCAAGGCCCTTTCACAGGCCCCAGATGGTCTCAGGCAAGAGGCTTTGATTCCAAATTCCCCGCCATGACAGCAAGTGGAGAGCTCATTAAAAAGTAGCTCCAGTAATTGGTCAGATAATTGCGCGTTACAAGAAGGGTGCTTGGTGGGCCTGCCTGGTCCCGTCCGTGTCAATGGCACTGGGAGTTTCATAGGCCCCAGGAGCCTGTTTCTGGTGACTTGATACCAATTTAAGACCTATTTGTAACTGGCCCTGGGTTTATTCCCTGGAAAGGAATGTCCAGTCTAAGTAGGCGGGTCCATGATTCCCAGTCCCGATCTCGTAGGATGTCCCCCAAGCACTATTTCACCCGCCCAAACCATATACTTCTTTCAATTTAGACTTGTTTATAATCAGTCAAGTTCTTCCAGATTGACTAAAAGAGTTCATGTGCCCACTGTAGCCAGAGCGCTGGGCCAGACCCAGGCCTCGGGCCAGCTGGAGGAGTCAGAAGAAAGTTTCTGTGGGATGCAGACAGGGAAGGAATGACAATCACACCAGTTGTCCCAGCACCCTGGTCGTCCTCAAGGACACCCTCCTGTGCCATCCTGACCCGCCACCAAGGGCTTTTGGGAACCGAAACTGCTGAGCCCAGCTCTTACATCCCCCTTTCGGTGTGTCCAAGGGTTAAAAACACTTCCCGAACTGCCCTCCCAACTGCAAGGTCAAGCAGCTGTCCAAACCACCCAAGGAGACGCCGGAGCCTGGGACAGCGACCCCAGCTAGCCCGGTCACCGCAGGCCCCTGGGCCAGCCGCCGGCGAGGGAAGAGTTAACGGGCAATCAACTTCGGCTGATAGTTCAGGCTCCAAAGTTCAGCCCCAGTCAGAGCCACCCCGGAGGAATTGTAAATCTCAGGGAGTATTTAACAAAACAAAAGCAACCTGGAATTACATGCAGGTTTGGTTTTCTACAGTACATATTTACTTAATCCCCTAGGTATGTGGCTCCATGTCAGATCAGCTGGCTTTCCTGGCCCTTTCACCCCCCTGGCTCAAAACAGTTTTAGTTTCAAACTAATTCCCTGTTTTTGCTCTTCCTCTTCACAGGGCCGGCTGGAGACAGCCCAGCCTGCCCGCACAGAATCTCTCTCTCCTGTGGCTCTAGACTCTGGGTGAGTCAGCCTGGCTGGGGTCAGAGTTGGGTGACAGCCGCTCACCCGCCCCACTCTCCAGCAGCACCAGGTCCTGGAAAACTGGAGGAGAGGTCCTGGCGCGGGCGAAAAGGGGAACGGCAGCTCCCTGGTGCCACCTCCCCAGTTCGTGGGGAGGGATCCCCTCCGGGTCTGTATCTGGGGGAGGAGGCAGGGCTGGAGGTGAGAACAAGGGCCCTTTATCGGCTCCTGGCTACCGCTGTCCAGATTTCCAAAAACCTGGGCCTCCCAGTGCCTGTCAGGCCGGGCTAGACCATCCCAGACCACTCCCCCTTTGCAAGCCCAAACCAACTATCCCCTCTCCTCGTGCCTCCGGAGCTGCAGCCGCACAGGTTGGGTCTGGGAAAAGGGTTGCCAAGGAAAACACCAAGCGCCAGCGAGCAGGCGGCTCCCCTACCCAGGAGCGCACACACCCTGCACCCGCCGGGGTGGTGCACAGAGGCGAAGGCGAGGGGGGGAAACACAACACCTTCCTTCGGGAGACAGGAATGCGGGGAATGGGTGGGTCTCCCAAGTTTCGGGGTGGGGGTGAACAGCCAGACAGCCACCTATCCCAAAGGAGCGGGTCGGCTCCGGACCTGCCAAAAAAGACAGTCTCGAGCCGGGGAAATTTACAAGGTGAAACTGGCTCGCTCAGCACTCGCCGGCGGCGCCGAGAAGTAGGGTGGCCGGCGGCTCGCAGACTCCGGGGCGCGGGCGCGGGCAGAAGCAGCAGGTGGGCGCCCTCGCCCCCCGCGCCCCGGCCGCCCCACCCGCCGCAGGCGCCGCGCCCGGGTACCTTTCTGGCGCCGCGTTCTGCGAACTCGCGGGCGAGCTGGCGCCCGATGCCTCTCCCGCCGCCGGTGACCAGGACGTTCTCCCGCGACAGGTCCCGCAGCTTGGCCGGCAGCACCAGCCCCACGGCCGCCTTCGCCACCAGGTAGAGCATCTGCAGAGGGAACAGCAGCAGCGCGCCCAGCCGTCGCCACACCATCCTCCGCGCCCCGGAGCCGGGCAGGGGCGAGACTCCCCGGGCCAAGCGCACAGGAGTTAAAAAACAAAGCACCCCAGACAATAATAAATAAACCGAATAAGGGGGAGAGAGACGTCCCACCTGGCGACTCTTGGAATCACCTCTTGCCAAATGCAAAAAGCAGCGGGTGAGAAAAAGGAGGAAAAAAAAAAATCAAAAGGCAGAGCGATCTCAATGCGCCCCGGGAGGAGAAAAGGCGCCCCCCAAACAGCTGGGACAGGGAGAGGGGTCGGGGCAGCCGGAGGTGGAAAGTTCTAACAAGAAGTTTCTTGCCCCAGCAGCCGCTCCGGCTGGGGAATTCTCAGGTAATGTTTACAGGCTGACAGAGGAGTTTAGCAGGGGAAGGAGAGAAAAAAAAAAAAAAAAAAAAAAAAAAAAAAAAAAAAAGCACCAACCACACGCGCGCACCCGGCTTCGGCCCCGCGGTTTCAAAGTGCAAGATTAAAAAAAAAAAAAAAAAGAAAAGGAAAGAAAAAAGAGCTGTTTCCAAATTGCAGCGCCCCCAACCCCTTCTCCGGGGGGACAAAAAAAGTGGGTTGGGGGCAAAGTGCTTGGAGCTCCCAATTTCAGCGGCCGAAGCCTCCCGGCGCGGGGCTATTCCTGGGCTCGGGAAATTGCTTCCGCGCCGTCTGATTGCCAGCAACGTGCAGCAGAAGTGGGGGGTCCGGGTGTCAGTTTCTCTACGTGCATGGCTCGCCCCGGCGCGCGCTCGCGCCCGCTCCCTCCCTCCCGCTCCCTCGGCTGAGGCTGGGTGTTGCCGCTCGCTCCGGCTCCCTCTCTCTCCCTGGTGAGCATTTATTGCTCCTTTTTGTCCTTTGCAACTTGGAGCCAGCCCGGGCGCCCGGCGCGCGTGGATCGGGCGCCCGGGTCTGCGCCGCCTGCGTCTCTCGCCCCCGGGGCCGCAGCCGCGCGCGGGAGAGGGCGGCCCTTCCCCCCCCCCCATTTTTTTTTAATACCCCATTAAGTCTGATTGACAGTTAAAGTTGCTCCGAGGCTTCCCCACCGCTCCTCTGAGTGGCTGCGCGGCTTCCCCACCCCCCTGCGCGCGCTCGGGGCGCGCACCCGGGCGCGCACCCGGGCGCGCTCCGACCCGCGCTCTCCCGGGCCGGCTCCCCTCCCGGCAGGCCGGGGCTTGCCCGCGGGGCCCCGGAGGGCTCGCAGCCCGAGCTCGGGCACGCTGGAAGCGGCTCCTGCTCCCCGGCTCCCGCCCGGAGACGCGCCTTCCCGCCGGGACGCGGGCGCCCGGACAGGGCCGTCCCGGGCCAGGTGATCGCCCCTGCGGGAGGGCCCGGCCCGGGACGGCGCGCCTGCCCCGGCCCCACTAGGTCGCTCAGGGTTTATTTCAGGTCATCTGGTCACCCCCAGCCTCCAGGTAGGACCTGGAAGCCACTCCCGACCTTTGCCCAGACGCCTTCTGTCTTCACTTAGCGAGCGCCTCCCGGCTGACCCGAGTCCCCACATGGCTGGGGGTGGGGATGGCGGTGGGAGGCGGTGGGGATCAGCTGGGGAGCCGGATTTGGTTTTGTGGGGAGGGGGTGGGCAGGGTAAAGGAACCTCTGGCCCCAAGGTGCCAATAAAATCCCCAGAAGATTAGCTGGGAGCATATTTATTGCTCATCTGGGCTAGAATTACCTTGACTGACAGCAGTTTCCTTAATAACAAAAGCCTGTAAACAAAGCGTCCTAAGCCCGTACCCCCTGCACCGAGCAGGCAGCCTCCTCTCTCGGGTCTCCTAAGGCTGCCCTCCTGGGGACGCCCGCCCTGTGTCTCCTGCCCTCCCCAGCCCAGAAGGTGTCTCCTGCCCTCCCCAGCCCAGAAGGTGTCTCCTGCTGGAGGGTGGGACTCGCTGCTTACTTGTCTGTTGCAGGAAGTCTGGAGGTGAGTCACTCACCAGCAGCCCCAGTTAAAAGTGCTGATGGGACTTGCCTCCCACTGCCCCTGACCAGTCCAGGCCAGGAGGAGAGCGTGCGCTGCCCTGTGCTCTGGGGCAGCGGTTCTGGAGCCTGAGACTTGTTCAGAGTGTGGGCCTCGACCCCCGCCCCCCTACAATCTGCTTAGCAGGGAAGGGGGTGCTGGTTAGTACCTGACCTGCTAGTTCTGCAGAGGGTTGGTTGGCAGAGTTGCTTTGAGAAGTGCTGGTTGGGGTGGGGGAGGTGAGGGGTCGGGGAGGTGTTACCTCCTTGGCTGGGCCTCGGAGACCCTCCTTCGAAACTCATCATCTGGAAAGCTGCTGTAGACCAAAAGAGGGGAAAGGTCTTGGAAGAGGGGGTGCCCACATTGAGGGTTTACATGCCGACACCTGATCTTTCCACTGACTTTGCAAGAGAGGTGTTAACTATTCCTGCTTCCCGCCGAGCCAGGAAGTGCAGGATGGAGCCAGGAAGTGCAGGATGGAGAGAGCCGCGTTCAGAGCAGGGTCCCCTCCTACCCTCCACCCCCCACATACCTCACCTGGCTTTGCCCCAAGGGAAGAAGGAGGTGGCAGTGAGTGAGGCTCCCTCCTGCCTCCTCCAGCCAGCCAAAAGCTTGACTCAAGGACCTCATCTGACTCCCAGGACGCACCTAATGGCTGGGCTCCATCTAGGTGACTGCCTCTTCCCAACTTTGAGGGCTGTAAAAATGGAAAAGGAATTTCACCGTGGGAGAGACTTGGCTTCCCCAGCCAGCTGCGCAGAGGGTGTCCCGGGGCCTGCAAAGGAGACCGAGGGGCAAGGCCTGGGCCTGCAACCTGGAGCCCGGCCCTGCTCTCATCCCTTATCCTCGAAGCCGCCTGGCGGCCGGGCCGCGACACTGCACCTGCAGGCCCCTGCCTCCCGCCAGCCTTCAGGCTCCTGCTAACTCCACAGCTGTCTCTTTCTTCCAGGCCTTTCTTCCTCCCTAAGGTTAACAACCCAAGCCTAAATGGGCCTGCAAAGATCACACCCCTCCTCCCCACATGCCTGCTGCTTTATGGAGGAAGAAGCAGAAGCATAGAGATGTTAAGCAGCTCATAAACAGCAGAATATTCACCTGCGTCTCCTGGTCCCCAGCCAGCTACCCCCAGCTCAGATGCCAGGCCGGCCAGGTGACCAGGAGGTCCTGCTTACCGTTCCTTCACCTGGGTGTGTCCTTGGTCTAGAAAGTGGGTGGTGGGTGGGAAGGTGTTGAGGACCCCAAATCGATCTTCACCGCATCAGGCCACTTATAAATCACACACGGCCACTCAGGTGCTTTCCTTACCTTTCCAGACCATTAGGTCTGGGGTGAAATAAGAGTAAAAAAGAACACGTGGCATTTCTAAAAAGGGTTGGGGTTGGACTGGCAGGGGAACAGACATCTTTTTTTCTACCTGTTTCACCTTTAGGATGTGGGTTTTCTGGGGCTCTGCATCCCTGTACTTCCAAAGCTGTCCTCCATTATCAGGTGCCCAGAGAGATGCCATCTCTCACCTCCTCTGGGCTCCCGCCTCCACAGTCCTCAGGAAGATGAAGTCGAGGGGGTACTGGACTGGGGGCACATTGTTTGCCCCACCTTGCCTGGGGGCTCCCTGTGGCCTGGCTGCAGTGAGAACTGTCCGGGACACACACCCTCTTCTGTGTCTTTGCGCTTGGCCACCCCCACCCCTCACCCCCTGGTTTCCTTTGGGGCAGGGGATGGGGAATTTAATTCCAGGGTGAAGTTTGAAATTTCACATCCCAGCCTGGGGAGAGGGCCCCAAATTCCTCCCCCTCCTGAAAATGTGAAAGGAGCCTTTGTGGGCCTGAATGAGGTGAGCTGCGGCCCCAAGAAGTAACTTTTTCCATGACTCAGCTCTCCCAACGCAGGCACGGAGGTGCGGGACCCTGCAGGGTGGGCTGGAATGCTGCCCAGCCTGGAGCCGCCTGGTTTGGGGTTACAGATGGGTCCCCCAGAGAGCCTGTGACCCATGGGGAATTTGCCAGTTTTGGATAGGCCGCCACCCATACCCCCAGGGCCTGGTTCTGTCTTTTTATATTTATTTTTTTTTAAAGATTTATTTTTATTTATGCATACAAGAGCTGGGGTACAGGCCAGAGGTGTGTGTGGGGGGACGGTGAGAGGATTCACTAGAGACAGAATGGGTAACAGAACAGGCAGATTGACCTAAGTACACTGCTGAGGGGAGCAGCGGGCGAGTCAGGAGAGGTCTGCTACGCCATGTGGGTCTGCTACGCCATGTGGGTTGCTCCTTGGCCAGCCGGGGATTGAACTCATGCTGCAGGGGCTGTGGATTGCTTCATAGTGTGGTGCTTAACCCCTTGCGCCACCAGGGAGGCCCTGGCTCTGTCTTTTTAAAACATGACTACACCCCCAGTGCCAGGCCAGAAACGCAGGTGGGCCTTGTGTTGGGCGCTCCTGCTCACACCGCACTAGAGACATCAGTGACCTCAAGTCTTGGCTTCTTCCCTATGGCGCCGAGAAGTTGGGAAAGTCACACAGGCTCATGTAGCTAAGCGACAGAGGTGGGATTTGAACCCAGGTCAGATGCTCACCAGTCTGTGACCCTCATGGATGCCTCTTGGGCACAGAGGACCACCAGGAAGCTTGTCAAATGCACATTCCTGGAGCCCCAGCCCAGACTTCCAGAAGGAGCATCCTGAGGTGGGGGCGGGGCCAGGAATCCAATGTTCCAGAACCTCCCTGTGCTGCTCCTCCAGACCCTGCAGGAAGACTTCCTTGTCTTGCCACCACCATCCAGATCTTAGCCCCTTTGCACTGAGGGTGTATCTAGGGAGGCCGCCCTCGTGGGGGTGCTGAGCTGGCACCTCTCAGATTCCTAATGCAGAAGAAGGTAGCAGCTGGAGCAGCAGGGGCCGCATTCCCTCACTCATTCTGTGGTTCTGGGGCCCTCCCCGGGGGTCCCCCATGCAGGGGTCACTTGGGTAAGGTGGGATGACCTGAGTGGAGGATCATGTGACAGTGATTCCAGCTTGGAGACTGGTAGCTCTGGTCAAACCCCAACTTTGCTCTGCTCCCATGGGCATCCTGCTTCCTCATCTGTGAAGGAGGGGTGGCAGTGAGGGTCAGAGGCTGCTGTGACCCCGCCTGGGTCAGTGAACGCCAGCTCCAGGGAGTGCGGGGCTGTGGTCCCCATCACCATGGCCTCCTGGTCCTACTGATGGTCCAGTTGGGCCGCAGGCAGAAATGCAGGGCTGGCATTTAGTGGCTCACTTGGACCACCTTGAATGACTCCCTAGACTGGGCCTCTTTGCATCCAGGGTTCCCTTCCCCCCTACCCCTGCCTCTGCACTTTTTCCAGGTGACCCCTCATTTCTTCACCTTGCGTGGTCTCCTTTCCAGGAAGCTCTTCCCCCCTTTGAGAAGGGAGAGGCTGTCCCCTGGGAAGGTGGCACGCTTGGCTTCGGTGTGACAGGAGCAGAGGGAGCCGAGTGGACACAGGGACAGCAGTGAAGAGGTGGGGGGTTGTCCGGGGCGAGGTGACCACAGCCACCAGGGGAGCCACGGTGGACAGGGGAAACTGGTCCCAGCCTGGGACCTCCAGCAGGTCTCTTCCTTCTCAGGCCCCCTTTGTGGAGCAGGATTTTAATGCCAACAACTTGTTTGACCCATGCAAGTGCGTGTGCATGCACACACACACACACACACACACACACACACACACCCTCTGTTTGAAAACTGGTGCTTTGCCCTGAGCAGAACAAGCCAGCAGTGTTGAACGAGGGGGCTGAATTTGGAGAACCTCCTGGTCTAGCAGAAACAAGTGTTCCATGAAGTTCAAGATCAGCAGTTTTCAAGGGTCTCGGTGGAGATGGACGCCTGGGTGGACACAAGCCGTGTCGCTGAGCTTGCTGGGCGCCCTGGGGTGCTTGCCTGGCCAAAAGAAACAGGGGAAATGAGGCTCCAGATGGGATTCAGACGGGGTGAATCCCAGGGAGGGGACGCTTAGGCTGCCCAGACAGACACATTTGAAGACGTCAGAAGCCCTGCCTCTTTCTAACAGGAAGCACTGGCAGGAGGCCCCTTCCCTTCTTGGGGAGGCCTGGCTACCAGGATGGAATAAAGAGCAAACCAGGTGGATGGCTCCTCCGAGTGCAGGCCAACCTCCCCCCCGGTGAGCGAGCCCATGGGATGACGTTCTCGTTCTCGTCCTTGGGGCCGTGACCCAGCAGTTTTTCTTGTCTGTGACTGTTGGCGTCCCAGGCGCTGGCGCAGGGAGGTGGGCTCTGCGGCCGGGGTGAGTGGATGCTGGGCCGGGTCGTGTTTATTCTGGCTGCCAGAGTCGGGTGGAAACGCAGCCGGAGCCAAGGCTGGGCACGTGGCAGGAATACAGATGGGGAGTGGTGGGGGGAGGCGTGCAACCCGAGAAAGCTGGGGCTGAGGCCCCGGGGCACCCGCCATCCTCACCTGCCTCCTGCTGCCTCTGGGAGTGGAGTCTTAGTGGGAGGCTGGCTTGGGGGTTGGCAAGACTGGGTTCCAGTCCCAGCTCGCCCGCTCACGAGCTGGGGAAGTTTGGGCAGCCTATTTGCTTCTCTGAACCCCAGTTTTCTCAGACCTAGAATGGAAGTGTGACCACTGATGGAGAGCAGGTCCTTGGGGTCTGGTGTCCGATGGGGAGGTGATGCACCAAGGGGGTCTCCCTCTGCCTCCTGGCTTCCGATCCCCAAGGAGTGCACAATCTGGGGTGCATGAAAGGGTCGCTGTGTAGGGGACAGGTGAGGGGAGCCTGTGCCACAGGGGTGTAAGATGCCAGTTTGGAACAGGAACCTTTGGGCCTAAGTCCTGCGGCACAATTCACAGTAGTGGGGACATAGAACACACATGTAAATGCGTGATAGGCAAACATGTGATATGTAAATAGATATTATGCAAATTTTGATGTGTAAATAGATGATACACAGAGTGCTATAGATATGCTCTCTTTAAGGAGCACCACTGTGTTCCAGCAAAACTGTATGGACACTGAAATTTGAATTTCATATAACTTTCACAACTCATCAGATATTGTTTGGCTGACTTTCCAATCATTAAAAAATGCACACATTGGGCCTCCCCTGGTGGTGCAGCGGTTGAGCGCTGGGCTGTGAAGCTGCCCGCAGCCTCTGTAGCGCTGGTTCGATCCCTGGCCGCCGGCGAGGGTCCCACATGGCGCGCAGACCTCTCCTGCCGCCCGCTGCTCCCCTCAGCAGTGTACTTCGTCAGTCTGCCTGCTCTGCTCCCCGCTCTGGCTCTGGTGAATTCTCTCACCCTCCCACACTTTTGACTGTACCCAGTGCTTGTATAAATAAATAAATAAATAACTAAATAAATTAAATAAATAAATCTTTAAAAAAAAAAATGCACGCATTGTTCTTAGATTCATAGACTTGGTCTGGGGACAGAAGTTTGCCCGTTTCTGCCCAAGATCATCAAACTTCCAAGCCCTAGGATGTGCATGAAGTATGAGCCCCAGAAAAGCAGAATCTGTTTTCTTTCCCTTTCTGGAAAGGTATTCACAGCCAGTGACCCACATCAATGTCCAATGTGAGATGTGGATGGTCCCTGGGAGGCCGATTTCATAGAGAAGTTACAAACAAAGCGGTCAGACTCAGTTCTGATCAAGGCTGGAAGTCGCCACAACTAGCTGGTTTTTACTGAGCGCTCACCACAGCTGGGCGCTCCTTAAATGAAATGGACAGGAATGTCTACTTAGACCTAACAGAGGAGGACACTGAGACCCCCAAAGGCTGCATGGCCTGCCTTGTCCACAGAATTGCCAACATTTAAGTAATGTTGACAAGTAATGTTAAGAGGTAGGACCCGCAGGGTCTAACTTGGGGTCCTGGTGTCCGTTCCTCATTGCTGCTCAGCGGTGAGCTCCCCAAAGATTGGCCACATGGTTGCCCAGCATCCTGCGGGTTCTCAAAGATGATGGAGACAACCCAGTCCCTGCCTCCAGCTTGTGTGTGGCCATCCCAGTTAGCAACGGGCTCTGGCTGCTTTGGCTCCTTTGTCTCCCAGGGGGTTGGGGTGCACAGAGGCTGCCTGCCAACCCCAGCCCCACTGCTGGAAAACTCTCCTCCGGCAGATCTTTCAATGTCACATTAGATGATGCCCTGAGAGGTTTATAAAAACAAGTGGAAAACAGACAAAATGTCATCTGAACATTGTCCCTTAACTGTAAGAAACCTAACAATAGCTACTATTGTTCTACCTTCCCCGAGGGCTGGTGGGGGATTATCCTGATCAGCCATCATAGTTGGCTGCTGGGGAGATGCAGCGGCCACCCCCGTTCAGCAGATGAGGAAACTGAGGCTCAGAGAAGAGGAGCGACTTGTCCAAATCATCCACTGCAGCCTGAGGTCGATCCCCCGACCAGGGTCTGGAGCAGCAGACCTCTCCTGTCTCCCTGCTGCTCCCCTCTGGCCTGTACCCCAGTTCTTCTACACCAAAAAAAAAAAAAGTTAAAAATTTTCAACTCTCAACAAATAAAAGTTTTCAACTGCAGGTCTGATAAGACTTGCAGAAAAGTAGCAAAAATAGAGCCAAGAATTCGGTGGCAGGTGACTCTGTCACTGGCTTTTCTCTTGAAAGCACATTGTGGACCTGGTTATGGCATGTCCCCAATCCTCCTGCATATGTTTCTTAGAAGCTAGAACTTTCTCTTGTGTAACCTGAGTACTTTCCTGTCAACATCAGGAAAGTACTACCACTATAGAGCCTACACCTACACCTTCACGTTTTGCTAGTTGTGCCATGAAACTTCTAGAACAAAAGACAAGCATTCTTTTTTGGCCTGAGCTGTCACCCTGGGGCCCCGGTGGCATCAAATGTCACCTCTGTCACCTCTCCTCCACTTGTTCCTCTCCCTGCCTTTGCGTTTGTGACCTTGTCATTTGAAGCAGCACAGGTGATGTGGCCTGAACCTTGTCACTTCCCCAGAATTCATGCGGGGGCCTTTGTTTGCAGAGAGGAACTTCAAGGAGGTGACTAAGGTCCAACGAGTTCCTATGGGTAGTTATGGGTAACCCCAATCCAGCAGGGCAGGTGTCCCTTTAAGAGGAAGTTTGGATACAGAGAGACCCAGAGATTTGTGTGCCAGGGGAGAGGCCACGGGGAAGGTGGCCGTCTGCAAACCCAGGAGAGGTCTGGGAGAAGCCAAGCATTGACCTTGGACTTCCAGATTCCAGAACGTGGAGAAAACAAACATAAGTTGTTTAACGCCCCCAGTCCTGGTGTCTGCTATGGCCCCCTGAGCAAAGTGACCTGCGGGTCAGTGCTGCCGCTAAGGGTCCCTCTCCTTGGTCCTGGATCGTTCTTAGTTGTGTTTTCTCTTGCCCTCCAGCAGCTACTTCTAGACGTTTTCTCCACCGACAGTCCAAAGCTCTTGGTGTGTGACATCCTGTGGGTTTCACATGCAGGGTCCATGCTGCAAGGCACAGAGCAGGTATGATTGCTGGATCCCCTCTGCAGACAAAGAAAACTGACCAAGAGAGGTTAAGTCCACGCAGCTGGGAGGCCGAGAGCCAGCCAGAGAATATGGTCAGAGGCGGTAGGTCCAGGAAAGATAAATGAATTTGACCAGCTCCATCGACAAAACAGAACAAGGAAGGTGAATCCGCCACTCCTTGAGTTAAGTACAAACGCTGCAGTGCTGGTCTCTGTTGGTGGGGGACACATATTTGCATTTCAGAGCTCAGATGAGTCAGCACCACTTATTAAGTGTAGGGCTTCTTTTTGGGGTGATGAAAATATTCTAGGATTGATTCGGTGATGATTGCACAACTCTGCAAATACACTCAACACTATTAAATTGTATGCTTTGAATAGGGGAATTGTATGGCGTGTGAATTACCGTTCAATAAGGCTGTGCCCTCTGCTTCCCACAGGCCCGCCAGCCACGCTGGATGTTGGAGGGATAAATTGTCCAGCAAAAGCTGTCACAGACGGGCCTCCCCTGGTGGCGCAGCGGTTGAGCGCTGGGCTGAGAGGCTGCCCCCAACCTCTGCAGCTCCAGTTCGTTTCCCCGCTGCCGGTGAGGGTTCCACAAAAACAAAACAAAACAAAACAAAATATAAAACCAAACAAACAAAAAAAGCTGTCACAGACACTGCCTTTCCCACCGTTGTAATGGGGGATGCACAGAAATCATGGACGACAGGAGCCAGTTCACACCGAGGAGCACCCAAAGGAGAAGGTGGGGTGCAGTGAGTGGCAGGAAAGGTGGGGTTGGGGAAACTTTCCTGGAGGTGAGGAAGCCACACAACACTCGCCCCAACACTTCGATGCCCCAGGCTACACCGCTCAATGTGACCAACCATCTAAAGATGTGGTTTTTGTGTGTTTTAAGCTCCACCTGGGCTGGGCAGGGGCCCTTGCCTAGGGGCTGGCATCCTGGGCACACTCATAGGCGTGCTTTGTGCTTTTGAAAGGCCTGGGTGGCAGCATAGACTGGGAGGGAGCCACCCCGGTTCAGATGCTGCTCCAGTGAGTTGAAAGATATGTCCACGTCCTAAATGCTGGAATTTGACCTGCTTCAGGAAGACGTTCATTGTGCATGTGATTAAGCTAAGACTCCTGACATGAGCCCATACCGGATCTCAGTGAGCTCCAAAGTCAATAACAAGTGTTATTTTAGCAGAAGGGAGACAGAGACGTGGAGAAGGCCACGGGAGACTGAGCAGAGGCCAGAGGGAGGTGGCCACAAGCCAAGGACACCTACAGCTCCAGAAGCCAGAAGAGGCAGGAAGACCCGCCTCTAGAGCATTTGGAGGGAGGTGGCCTGGCTCACACCTTGGTGTTGGGCTTCTGGCTCCAGAACTGGGAGAGAATACATTTCTGTTGTTTTCAACCGAGTTGGGAATTTATTACAACTGCCCAAGGGAGTGAATTCATCTGCCCTTCTGCCGATCAGCTGTCTCACCTGAGCACTTTTCCCACTGCTCCTGAGCCTTGTTTTTCACATCTGTGACATGGGGACACCTGCCGTGCCTAAATCAGGGGATGTGTGGAGACTCGATGAGAGGATGTGGGTGAAGCTCTCAGGGGAATGCCTGGCACCTCTCAGCGGGAGCAAGCATTTAAATTTCTATCACCAAGCAGTTCTGACCGGACCGTTTTCATCTCCCCGCAAGGGTACAAAGGAACTGTAGAAGCCTCAGGCATCTCAGCGGTTTGTCACCCTGGAGAGAGGATCCTGGCTCATCAGATGCTATCTGGGTTGTGTTGCACAAAGCAGCAGTATAGGAACTGGGGGGCAATGACAACTGTATGATGTCATCTTTAATGCCCCACTAAAGGCAAGGCAGGATCTGACATGGGTTAGACCACCAACTCGGGGTCAGACCCTGGGGTTTAGATTCCTGCTCTGCAATTCACTTGCTGTGTGACCTTGGGAAAATTACTTAACCTCTCTGTGCCTCGATGGCCTAACCTGTCACATGGACCTGATGTTCATTGTGGTGCTGCCCTGTAGTATTTGTAAAGCTTAGAGCAATGCTAGAAATTGCTGTGGTTGTTAAATAAACTTAGAGGGTCTTCCTTTGAATTTGAAACCTGACTGAGTTTCTACTTGACGAAAAACTGTGAACTGAACAGTGTTTATATTTGTCGAGTCTCAATAATGCGCACCTGAAACTCCTATAATGTTGTAATACATCGTTACTGCCATGAAAAACAACAACAATAACAAAAACCTGCTTGCCACTACCCTGCCTCCCAAATGAGGCTCACACCCTTGCGCCTGTCTGCTGAGTTCTTGGACTTTTTGGCTAACAAGGGGCTGGCCCTGAGGGCCTCTGCTTCCAGGACTGGGTCAGCTGGACTGACTTACATCCCCTGGGACTCACTGCAGCCCAGAGAGTGGGATGGGGCAGCCTTGAGGACAGGGATTCGCACTGCCCCCCAAGTCTGGGACGCCCTGGTGGGGTTAGTCCTCTACTCTGTCTTTCTCAGCAAGCTGGCATCCCAGAACTTCATCCTGTGCCAGGGGAGGGCTTGGAAACGCCCATGCGGCCCAGAGACACCCCCTATTACAAGGCTGTACTTTCAGGCCCGGCTGGGATAGAGGGGCGGGGCAGTCACTGGGAGGGACTGTCCACTGCCGCAGGCTGCCTTACCTGTGATCTGGGAGAGATCATGCAGCACGGGATGGAATTCGAAGCCAGCACCTTGTGTGTGGCAGCCCCAGGAAACTCTGGGGGTGTCTGGAGAAGACAGCATGAGGCTCTACCCCCATCAGACCCCATTTGGCTGTGGGTAAGAGACACCAATTTGTTACTTAGAACCCCTCTGGAGTCCATGCTTTGGAACCATGGTACAAAGCCCCACACTCATCACCAATGATCCAGGAGCCTCCTGAATGTTCCAGAAAGGCACCTGCCCCTCAGTGCAGCTGTGTGCAGCCAGCTTCAGAGAACACCTCTGTGCAGGCTGCTGACCTCGCAGGGTGGCTAAGCCACCATCTGTCTGTCCATGCATCTGTTTATCCAACAGGGAGTAGACAGACAGATGGACCCAAGTAATACGTCCACTTCCTGGCTGTGCAGATGTGGGCACGTGAGTCAGACAAGCTTGGCTTTGGTGTCCTCAACCGCGGAGCGAGGCTGGCCTTTTGGGGTGATTTTGGGCATTTAACACATTCGCGTGGGGAGGCCTAACGCTGTGCGCTGCCCCCCTCGGCACCACAGCAGCGTCAGCCCTTGTCCGGGGCTCTCCTTGTTGCTATGGTTACTGTTATTGCATCGCCATGGGAGCTGCGTGACATTAACACAGCTTCACACACTTGGCAGGAACGTCTTCACCCTTGGCAGTGATCTTGGGAAGGTGATGCAATCTCTCAGGGTCCCTTTCATATTGGTGTTTTCGGCTCACATGGCCCCAGGCAGGGCTGGTGCTTGGCAGGCCTCCGAAATGGCAACTATTATTAGTCGCGCTATTGCCTTGAGCACCTCCAGCCCCGGCCACAAGCAGCCCCACTTGGTGCCAAGCAGCGCATGTTTCCTTATCTCCGCTGGCTTTGGAAACTTTAAGAGCACACTGAATACTCCCACTGACGTCCTCCCAGCTCCCTGAGGACTGAAATCCTCTCCAGGAGCAACCCGTGGTCTCAGTGAAGCCACATCTGGGGAAGACTTCACGGGAAGACAATGGGGTGGGAGTTAAAACCCCCAGACTCTGAGGTCCCCATGTCCTGTGTGTCTCCCAGAGACTCTATGCAGGAGGAGGAGGAAGATGATTAAGCTCGTGGACTCAGGAGGAACTTCTTGGCTCAGATCCCTGTTCCAGGGCTTCTTGGTGGATGGCTTCTCCTCTCTGAGCCTCAGTTTCCTCATCTGCCAAAGGTGGGTAGTGGGCCTCTACAGAGTAAAGGGGCTAATGTTCACACAGCGCTCAGCCGCCATTATATTTTCCAGGTGCCTCAACTCCTTCCCTTCTCCAGGAGGCAACACAGGAGGGGCTTGTGTCCTGGTTGTGGCTGAGCAACGCATCAAGAGTCTCTGTTTGCTCATGTATCCCCACAACCCCAAATGCTGTTTGGCATGGAGTAGGCGCTCAATAAGAATTTGCTGAGCGAATAAATAAAATCGCATTTCCAACCACCCTTCTTTATCATTGGACACCTGGCATGTGTCCTGTTTCTGTTGTCAGTCACACCGTGCGGTGTCATTCTTCAAGCAGAAGAGCCTCCACCATTCAGCACCCCAGTCCCACCGCACCCTGTCACTCCCACCCATACTGGGGTCATAGGCACTGGCTCCTTTCTATTACTCTTGCACTGTGCTTTTTCTTAAAGTAGAGATAACTGCTCTGTGCCCATACCTGCAGCAAAAATGCAAAAATACAAGGACAGAGTTGCCCATTTCAAGAAAAGTATCACAAATGAGTTTCTCAGAAAAGGCGATGAGTGTCTGGTGTTTCCTGTGCATGGTGTGCTTGTCTTGCTCCCACTGGGCCCAGCTGGTTGGTGCATTGTCTCTCCTTACCTGCAGGATTTGAGTGAGTGCCCTACGCTTTGCTGAGTGGTGCCCCTGCTCACCACATCATGTCCAGCCAGTCCCCAGCTGCTTAGAGAAACTCCCCAAGTCTGCTGGCAGTTCTGCCATGGGATGCTGAGACAGGAAATCAGCGAGATGGTTGCAGATGGCTCCAAGTCCACAACTTCCTTCCGTTTGATGCAAAATACAAAATACAGGAAAACAGGGTAAGAGGGACTGAGCCAGGAGAGGACTTTGTCATCTGGGCTGGAGTGAATGTCTCATCAGGTACCACCTGAGTATGGTACCAGCTTCTTAACTCCAAGAACGTATTGTGTTCATTTTGTTTTCTTCACTAATATTTGAAAATTTGAACTGTAAATTGTTCCCCAAGGTAGTCTTTTCTTTGTTGCTAGTATAGAGATTATTTTCTGTTATACATTCTAATTTTTTTATAAATTGTCACTAATTCCTCTATATCATTTTTGTACTCTGCTAACTCACTGAATTATTTTGTCATTTTCCAGTTGATTCTCTTGGATTTTCTAGATACACATTTATATCACCTGCAAAATGATCATTTTTATCTCCTTCATTCCAGTGTTCCTATTTCTTATTTTTAAATTCTTTTAAAATTGCCTAGGATAATACTTTCAATGCAATATTAAGTAGTAGGGTGGTAATGGACCTCCCTGTCTTGTTCTTAATTTTGTAGCAAATACTTCTAGTATTTCCCTGCCCCTCCCCTTTAAGAAAGCATTCACTGACTTCTTTTTACTGACTGCTTTAATGGAAAATGCGTGTTGAGTTCTATTAAATGCCATTCATGAGTTTTCTCTTCAGATCTGTTAATATGATGAATTCTATTAATATATTTCCTAATGCTGAATAATCCTTGTATATCTGAAATAAATCCCTTTTGGTCATGATAAATAATTATTGCAATGTGGTTTTAGATTCTATTTGGTAATAATTTGCTTGGAATTTTCAAAGAAAACATTTACTAGTAGGTCAAGTCTGTCATTTTCTTTCGGTCAGGATTTGTTAACAATGTTATTCTTGCTTCAACAAGTAATTTGGAATGTTTGCAAAGATGCAGAACAAATGGGACTCTCCCATGTTGATGTACAGGCAACATGGTAAAACCACTTTGGAGAAAAGATTATTCAGTTCCTTATAAAAACCAAGCATATACCTACCCCATGATGCAGCAATTCCAGTCTTAGGCATCTACCCAAGGTATGTACAAACATATGTTTATAAAATGACTTGTGATCAGAATGTTCACAGCAACTTTACTGAGAATAGTTAAAATCTGGAAACAGCTAATAGGAGAATGGATACATAAACTTGCATATTCTTGCCATGGAATACTATGCAGCAAGAAAAAAGGAATAACCTACTGATACAGAGAACAACAGGAATCAGTCTTCAAGATATTACTCCCAAAGAAGCCTTACACAGAAGAACACAAATTGTATGTTCCCTATTATATGAAGTTCTGAAATAGGCAAAACTAATAAGAATAGGCAAAAAAAAAAATATCAGAACCTCTGGGTGGCATGGAAGAGAAGAGTGACTCAGAAGGAACATGAGAAAACTTTCTGGAATGATAAGTTAAATATAGTATGGTAAATTCTTTCAATTTTTGTGTTGCTTGAAATTTTTCATAATAAAATATTGGAGAAGAAAAAGTAATTGGGGATTTCTGCTTCAACCATAACAGAGTACTTTGTAATGGAATTGCCATCTCAGGAAAGGCAAGTCTGGCCAACTCAGGGCTTGTAGTCACTAATCTATTTTCTATCTCCGTGGAGTTGTCTGATGTGCATATTTTATATGAATGGAATCATATGTGTTTTGCATCTTGCGTACTATTTTTAAGGTTCATGGGTATTGGAGCATGTGTTCCTTTTTTGTTGCTGAATAATATTCCAGGGATAAATATGCCACATTTGTTTCTTCATCAGTTGGCAAGCATTTGGATTGTTTCCATTTTTTTGAAGGCTGGAACCGTCTTCTCTTCCTCAGGGGCCGGGGTCTTCTTTCTGGGGGGGGCTCCCGTCCTGGTCTCTCAGGGTTGGGGTCATCTCTCCCTTGTCTCCGGGGCTCCCTCACCTGCCCCTGCCCCTCGCTTATATCCGCTTTCTCGTGCCCCACCCACAAGTCTGATTGGACCATTGAGCACCAATCAGCTCATAGCTCGCACCCGATTGGTCCATTACAAAATGGCAGTTGCTGGGCTCTGACGAGCAGCGCTCGCGGAGCAGCAGGTGGATGGACCGGTGCTCCTGCCGCTCCCGCCGGGCGGCTCCAGGGAAGGCTGTGCCTTTTTGTTTCCGCCTCAATATCCGTGAGTTCCAGGCTCTCCACAGCCTTGTCAACGCTCGTTTTTATTTGTTGTTTTAATTACAGAGATCCTCTTGGGTGTGAAGTGGTAGCTCATTGTAGTGTTGGTTTTATGTTTCCTAACAGTTAATACTGTTGAATGTTTTCCGTACACTATGGGCCGTTTGTCGGTCTGCTCTGGATTTATCCAGATCATTGTCCCATTTGGTTCCTTACATTTTATTATTCAGTTGTGAGTTCTTTATACATTTGGGGTATAAACCTCTTCTCATGTATATGATTTGTAAATATTTTTGACCATTCTGTGGGTTTTCTTTTCATTTTCTCCTTTACAAGCATTGGTTTCCTTTACAAACATTTAAATTTTGCTGAAATCTAATTTATCTACTTTTCTCTTTGGTATTCTGTACTTTTGACGCTGTGCTCAAGAAGTCACGGTCCAGTCCAAGTCCACAAAGACTTGTGAACTCCTTTCTCTTCTTAAAGATTTATAGTTTTAACCCTCGCAGCCAGGTCTATGATCTGTTTGGAATTAATATTTGCCTGTGATGTAGGGTAAGGACATGTGGATGCGAAAGGAAGAAACAAAACTTTATCTATTTACAGATGAAATGATCTTACAAATCCACTTAAACTATGAGAGCTAATAAACAAATTCAGTAAGGTTGCATGGTTCAAGTCATTCTATCCCAGTGTCTGGCTGTCCTGGGATCATTTCTGGGAGAATGATTATTCTCTTCCATTGAATTATTTTGTCATCCTTGTTAAAAGCCAATTGACCATGAATGTGAGGGCTTACTTCTGGGCTCTCAATTCTATTCCATTGATTCATATGTCTATCCTCATTATACCAGCACCCCACAGACTTGCTTACCATCCTTTTTTTCCTTTGTTTTTCAAGAGTGCTTTTGGTAGGCTGGATACCTTAGGATACCTTTTGTATTCTACAGTTCCTTAGGATCAGCAGGTCAATTTCTGCCAAAAAAGATGAACAGCTGGAATTCTGATAGATATTTTATTCCATCTGTAGAGCAATTTGATAGATATAGCTATCGCAACAATATTATCTTTCTGGGATTACATAAGGAATACCATTACTTTCATTTAGGTCTTTAATGTTTTTCAAAAGTGTTTTGAAATTTTCAGAGTACATGTTTTGGAATCTTGTTAAATGTATTCTTTTTTAAATTTTTTAAAAAAGATTTATTTGTTTATGCATACAAGAACAGGGGTACAGGTCAGGGGTGTGGGGAGAGGGTGAGAGGATTCACCAGAGACAGAGTGGGGAACAGAACAGGCAGATCTACTGAAATACACTGCTGAGGGGAGTAGCGGGCAAGTTAGGAGAGGTCTGCTGCACCAGGTGGGTGGCTCGCTGGCAGGGGGATCGATCTTGTGCTGCAGTGGCTGTGAATAGCCTCATAGGTTGCATCTTAACCCCTTGCACCACAAGGGAGGCCCATTAAATGTATTCTTTTGGATACTATTGTAAGTGGGATTGTGGGCTTTTTAAAATTTAATTTTTCAGATTGTTCATTGCTAGAGTATAGAGATACAGCTCATATTTTGTACATTTATCTTGTACCATGCAACCTTACTGAATGTGTTGTTAGCTCTAATAGAGATGGTATAGAGACTTTGTCTTATGGCGAGGCTGGAATCAATGTTTCTGGCCTTAAAGATGGAAGAAGGGACCATGAGCTAGATGCTGGAGAAGGTGAGGAGACATATTCTGCTCTACAGCATCTAAAAGGAAAGCAGTGCTACTGACACTTTGGTCTTAGCCCAGTGAGATCCAGTTTGGACTTCTGACCTCCAGAACTGTAACTAAACTTATATTAAGCAACTCAACTTGTGATACTTTTTTATAGCAGCAATAGGAAACTAATATCATCATTAAGTATATGACTGGTGATGCTCAGAAATTTACTGATGAACTGAATATCATAATGCAAACTTATCAAGCATTTTTTCTAACCTTTAATTAATCCTAAATTTGTTGGTGAGGGTCGAGTGAAATATTGGTGATGTCTACCAAATGGGACAATTCTAAAAAGGATTTAGATCAATAACTCCCTAATTTTGGCAAGGGACCAAGAAACTGGTAGCTAGATTTCCCAGCCATTTCTATGGTTTTATCTAAACCTACTGATTGGCATAAAATTCACATTATACAAAAGCTTGATGAAACTGTTTGTGATGGTTACAATCGTCTTCAATATTTTAAAGAAAATTCAGGTTTATCCTTTGATACTAGAAGGCTGGCCTTCTAGTCCAAGCTTCTTAATGGACTAAGCTGAGACTTCTCTTTTCTAGTAAAGACATAAAGGATAGAATGGGAGACTGTCTACTCCAGATTGAGTTAATCTAACAAGTGGGTTTACTCCTACTCTAGATGAGCCAACTAAATGGAAGATTGCAAAAACCTTTCATTTTCAGCTGCACCAAAGGAAGGTCCTTACACAGAAGCAAAGTTTAATTTTTGTTGTTATTACCAAGGGCAGGACACTGGAAGGCAGGTTGCTGTAAACTTAAGAATTTTAAATAAGTGCATCCTTCTAATCAAACCTTCCAAAGATCTTCTAATTCCAAATGACAGGTCTTCCCAGAAATAGAAAGTTTCCCCAACCCTCCCTCTTAATTGCCTAAGAGAAATAAATGTCCAGATTAGGACTAAATCTCTGTCCTTATTGACAGTGGGGGAATAGCTAATATATTTAATCTTAATACTGTAACATAGCACCTACTACATTAAAAGAGCTGTGACTCTTTTAATACAGCTTAACAATGGTAAGGTTTGCCAGTAGAGGGTGCTGGAGGAATATTGAAAAACAATGGTGATGCTTCCTGGTTCTGATATGTTCCTAAGGTGTGCTTGAGCACTGGCCCCAGCAGTGGTTTCTCCAGCACCTGACCCTGCAGGGAATGACTTCTCCATTGCCAGGGTGCTGCAGGGCAGTGCCCCTCACACCCTGTTGCCAGTAACTTCCTTAGCACTATTCAGATGGTTTTGTAGCAGAGTGCAAAACTGCCACCTTCCGGTCAGTGGCTTCCTTGGCATTCCTTCCAGTTAGCTATGGTACCTTCTCAAATAAAGTTGGGATCTTGCCCTAGGACTAGGCTGCTGTAATATCTATGACTCCTGGTTACCATCTCCTGGTAACTCAATTTATAATTATTTTGCTTTACTCAAATGTGTCTTATTCCATTTCTTTCATTTTTCTATAAATAGTAGCATTTCATCTTTCTTCACGGCTGAATAGTATTCCATTGTGTGGATATACCAGGTCTTTTTCATTCAATCCTTTATAGCCCTTAGGAAACGTTTCTATCTTAGCTATTATAAATAATGTGGCAATAAACATCCTTGCCTTGCTTCTGATCTTAAAGGGAAAGCTTTCAGTTTTTTACTGTTAAGTAAAAGATTATTTGTAGTCTTGTGAGGCATGGCCTTTAGTAGGTTGAGGTAGGGTCTTTCTAGTCCCATCTTGTTAAGAATACTTTGTGCTGTATCTTGTCAATTGCTTTCTCTTTTCTTTTGTTGATGTCATGTAACACTTGAGTTGATCTGTGTGTGTTAAACCATCCTTGCATCCCTGGAATAAACCCCACTTGTTTCTATGACCCTTGTATTGTTGAATTTGATTTTTTAGTATTTTTGTTGAGAGTATTCACATCTATATTTATCATAGATATTGGCCTAGAATTTTCTTTTCTTTTGTAATATTCTCATCTGGCTTCTGAACCCCTCTGGACCTTGGGCTCCTTTTCAGCTTTTTGATTCTCTGACTTTGATAAAACCTAAGCTGGCACTGATTTCATTTTTCTCTTTACTTTCTGGCTGTTTGAAGTGTTTTTTGGGGGCACTGGTTGCATGTCTGTGTCCCCCCCTTTGCTCTATTCAGGGGACCTACTACATGCTGGGCACGGGGAGGAAAACCTGGAAACGAGTGGCAGGAGGCGCTGAGGCTTTGCGCCAGTCTTGAGACAAGAGTCAGAAAACCTTCCATCCTCAGGACAACCTGAGAAAGATGATGAAAAAACGGGCCATTTCCCAGTGTTTAACAACGAACACGCAACCCCCTGAGCCAAGACAGCGCTGTGTGGAGTCCTCACTGTCCTCAGGATGCGAGTGTGGAGTGGAATTACCCACCATTCAACTGAGAAGTGTGGAGCCAGGCCTTGCCTGAGGATCCGGGAAGACAGTGATGTGGGACAAGGACTAAGCCTGTCACGGAGCAGGCAGACAACCGGTGAGACACAGCAGCCACGGGGCAGACAGCACGAGGCAGGGTGCGAGGGAGGGGAAACCAGGCAGGGATGCAGTGTCTGCCCTGGGAGGGCTCCTGGTGATGGAGGAAGGCCTTGGGAGAGGGGCACTTTAAGCCATTGCTGAAGCCTGGGAGCGGGGAGTGGTCCGGAGATCATGCCTGCTTGTGGATGCGAGGAGGCCAGTGTGGCCAGGCCGGGTGGGCAGGGAGAGGGCAGGGATGACTCAGAGAATGCAGGCTGGCAGTCATGTAGGAGACCCGAGGATGTTCTAAGGTCTTCGGTGTGTCCTTGAATAAGATGGGAAGCCACATGGAGGGTCCCGGGTTCTCATTCCCCAACTCGACTTGACTCCCCTGACTCCCCGACGTTGCCTTTGAGCCGATGACCCTGTCTGCAGAGTAACTGACAGCTGGCGAGATCAGCCCCCACCTGGTCACAGCGCAGATATGTAAGCAGAGAGTGCCTCAGGCTCCTGCCACACCTTTTTCATCCTAGGACTCAAAAGCTACCCTCAGCATGGGCTTACCTGGGTGTGGTGTCCTTGAGCCTTTGTCACGTTTGGAGAGGGTCTTGCACACTTCCTTTTGGGCACACGTGGAAAGAATAATTGAGAATACTCAATTATTGATGAAGGTGCTGTGGTGAATATGATGAAGGCGCTGAGATGAAAGGTGTAATTGATTTAGCTGATGCCACATGGCTGTCGGCAGAAGTGGGAGTTGAATCCAAGTCTTTCCAGCTGCAAAGTCTTTGCTACCAGGGCCCTAAATTGAAGGCAAGTTCAGAGTTAACCATTGGGTGTGCCCCGGAGACAGAGGCCTGCAGGAGAGAGGGCCTAGAGCTTGCGAAAGCCAGCCTCTGGCTCTGGGAAGAGAAACTAGTAGCCTCCCACAAACGTTTGTTTAAATATAGAACTAAATAAACAAAATGGCACCAGGAAGATTTGGAAAGGTGGTCCTGGATGGTTAGAAATGAGTTCAGGAGAGATATTAGCATTAAGACTCACCGGGAAGAGGGTGTTTGTAGAGAGGTCAAGGGAAAATGCTGCCTGATAAGAAGGAATCACTCCCTCCCTTTCTTGTTCACATCCACCTTTCCAGGGCTCAGCGGGGAGCTCTGATAATCGCCGCTGCAGGGCACAGCCAACTCAGAGCATGTCCAAATGGCGGCTTGTGGAGCAACAAGTGTGGGCAGAGCCAGTGACCGAGAAGATCACTCAGCAGGACAGCAATCAAGCGGCCTCTCTCTCTCCTCCCTGCTTTGAAATGGGGACATAATTTTGAGAATCTGGGCATTTATTCCATGCCCAGATCAGTCAGTGTTGTACATGACAGACTCAGAGCAAACTGGTAACTGACGTGTGTTTGGGGACCATACCCGTGAGGCTGTTCCAGTCCTGGGGGTGCCCCCAACCCCCACGAGGCATCACCTTCTACCACTGAGGGAGCCTCTGGTAGGTGCTTCTCTTCCCCAGCTTTGTAAAGGAAGAGACTCATTCGCTGGCCACACTCAACAAATATTGATCAGATGGCTGAGCCAAAGAATGAATGAGTGGCATCTTCTCCCTCGAATGTGCTCTTGGCTGTCCACTGAGTTCATTCCTCTAGTGCCTTAATGGAATTAGGCCTTCTAGAATTCCTTATCTGCAGTTCCAGGACCCAGACAGCTGAGCCGATGGGCTGAGACTCTTATCACTTGTTGGAGGAATGACTTGCGCTCCTCAGGTGTAAACTGGGATAAGGATACTTATTGCCTTTATTTGCTTGTAGGCCTGCCAGAACAGGGAGAAATGAATTTCTTCCAGTCCTGGAGGCTGGGAAGTCCAAGATCAAAGTGCTGGCAGATTCTGTGTCTGGTGAGGGTCAGTGTCCTGGTCCCTGGTGGCCATCTTTTTGCTATGTCCTCACATGGTGCCCTGGGGAGTCACTGGGCACTAACCCCACGGACTTGGACCCCATCCTCATGCCCTAATCACCTGCCAAAGAAACTATCTCCAAGTGCCATCCTGTTGGGGATCAGGTTTCAACATGGGAATGTGGGGGTTCACAATCACTCAGCCCAGAGCATTATCATGGTATCTACTTCCTGTCGGGAAACTGAGGGACACACTTCTGATGAAGCTGATAATCAGAGAACGTGGCTCAGGGGTGGGAGCAGGTGTGCCGCCTGATGATAAGCACCCCATCCCAGACAGCACTAACACTCACACGCCTCTCTCTGGGGGTACCTGACCAGCCCCGGCCAGAAAGCCCCTTCCCCGCAGGCAGGCAGAGTCCACAGCGGGCTGAGCTTGCCCAGTTCCTTCTCCCAAGATCTCCATTTGGAAAAGCTGCTTCTCTTCCCAAGGGAGGAATGGGTGTGGAAGTAGAGAGAGAGGAGTGTTCCACACCTAGGGGAGAGGGGCACCCCAATTCCAAGGGGTAGGAGCACCCTAGTTACTGCCTGGCTTTTACCTTTGTGCAGTAGAATTCAAAGCGAAAAGCATCATGACAAAAGATAATGTGGTAAAGAGAAGTTGCTGCTACAGATTGAATAAGATCCCCTTCCCGGTTCACGAGTTGATCCCATCCCCAATATCTCAGAGTGTGACCTTATTTGGAAATAGTGTTGTGCAGATGTCATTAGTTAAAATGCAGTCATTAGCGTGAACCCTAATCCCACGTGGCTGGTGTCCCCGCGAATGGGAAATTTGGACACGGACATGCACAGAGGACCATGTGAGGACACATGGCTGAGCCAGTCACCTTCCCTAGGTCACAGAGATGGGGCAGGAATGGACCCTCCCTCACAGCCCTGCAAAGGAACAAACCCTGCCCTCACCTTGATCCTGGACTTCCAGCCTCCTGAACCCAGAGACAGTGCAGATATGTAAGCAGAGAGTGCCTCAGGCTCCTGCCACACCTTTTTCATCCTAGGACTCAAAAGCTACCCTCAGCATGGGCTTACCTGGCGTAGTGTCCTTGAGCCTCTGTCACATTTGGATTGCTTATGAGGTCATAGTTGCTTATGAGGTCACCCAACTGGTGCCATTGTGTTAAGGCAGCCCCAGCAACCTGGTGCAGACAACTTTCACAACAAGTGTGAAACTGTGCCACCGAGCATTGCGACAAAATCTGCAAAGGGAAGCAGCTAAAAATTTCTTAATGAACACGAAGGAGCCCTGTGTAGCCCAGAGGAACATAGAGCAGGGATTACCTGCCATGGAACGGTGGGCCCGGCCCGGGCAGGGGTGGCTGGGTGGCCGGGCTCCAGGGACTGAATTCGAGCTCACACTAGCATGATTTCCTGTGTCAGATGCTGGCACTCAGCGCTCTCCCCACCCTCCTGAGCTCTTACTTGTGTCCTGGGCCCAGATGCCAGATACTGGCATTTCCCAGACTCTTGCGGGCAATGTTCCTGTTATGACTCTCCTGAGGAAAACCTTCCTGTAAGATCTGGAATGCAGGCTAGAAGCAGGTGCCACTCCTCTCAGCAGCAGCTCACAGTGGGCATGTGAGCATCAGCAGGTCGAAGAAGTATGCTCTTCTGGTGGTCCCAGGTGTCCCGTGGGGAACCTTCCAGGTGGGAAGGTTGACAGCAGCTCCTGCTTATGGAAAGCCAGCTCCTCCCCTGACCTTTCCTTCCTTGACCCAGCCAAGTAGCTCAAGTGTCCTGTTCCCTACATTCAATCTCCTCCTACTTAGGGGAAAAGATTGTGTGGCTGGAAAGTCAGGAGTCAGCCAACACAGTTCACATTTTCACCTTCAGCGGCTGGAAGGGCTGCGTTTCCCAGGCTCCCTGGCATGTCAGGGAAGCCGCAGGTAGGTGTTCTGGCTCTGAAATTCTCTGGCAGGCAAGAAGTTCTCTTATGTGGCTTCCCTTTCCTGGCGGATACAGAGAGTGCAATGGGGGCCAGTGAGAGCCAGGGGGAAGGTGATGTCAGGTGGAGCAACATGGACCCCACAATCACCAATGGTGGGGCCTTCACCACAGGCCCCAGTATCCATGATTTGAGGGGGAAATTGCCTCTATGCAAGTCACTTGTCACAGCATTAGCACTGTTTACCCTAGTTGATGAGTCCAAGAAATCAGAAATGCTTTTGTATTTATAAATAACTCATGTAGTCTGTCCCAACCATCTCCTTATGCCTTTTTTTTCTTTTTTCAAATGATTTCATGGACAATAAGGGAGAAAATACTGACCTCAGTGCCATGTCGATTCTATACCCACATCTGTATTATCTGGTCATGCAAAGGTATAATGCTTATAAATGTCAGTGGTAACTGATTTTCCAATCCCTGTCATAGAAAATGATGCATTTTTCACTTCTTGGAAATTTGGATATTTACATTTTGATGGAGAAATCTTCCATTTCAAAATCACTGCCATAAGTTGCAGGTACTGCGTAAAAGGATCTTTCAAGACCTATTTATCTCACTTTTTGATGAAAAGGGCAGAGACTACTGCCTCTGTTGAATCTTCTCAACCCCCACACCTCTGGCCTGTACCCCAGTTCTTGTATGCATAAATAAATAAATCTTAAAAAAAAAGAAAAAGGGCAGATTCTGCTCATGAAGTTAAGCTTCATTCAATAGGCTAAGAACCAGTCCTGACCTACATTCTAGGGATAAAGCAGAAACAAAGCAAAATCCCTGTCCTCACAAAGTTTACATTCTGCAGGCAATAAGGAGCCAGTGTAGAATGAAGTCTCTCAACTGATAAGGGCCACAAGGTTACAAAAGCCTGGGAGACATGACGTTCAAACAGAGGTGTGCAGTAGGGGAGGGTTCCGCCTACTGACCTCTGTGGAAGAAGGCTGCATAGAGAACAGCAAGTGCAAAGGTCCTGGCGCCTCCTGGGCAGGCAAGTGTGAAACAGCAGGTGTGGTCACAGAACAACAAAGGGCTGAGCGATGAGGTCAGGGTGCAGGTGGAGGGAAAGGTGTTTGTGCTGTCCCTGGGGACTCGCCCCAGGATATTTTGAGGATCAGAGCAATGGTGTGAACTGGGACTCTGGAGTTCTCATTTCCATCTGGGTCAGATTGCAGAAACACTTTCCCTTCCACACTGATCCTCTCCTAGAACCGGGGCCTGACCTGAGTCTGTGACTCACGGGGCAGGGCTGGGCTTGTGCGAGACGGGGAGGTGTGGAGGGCAGGCAGTGATGTATAAGTGGACCGGTCTGCCGGCCCCAACTCATGTCCTGAGTGGACTGCCCAGGACACAGCCTCCTCCCAGCCTCCTCCCGGCCTCCTCTGCGGTGGAACAGCATGTTGCTGATCCTTCTGTTCCTGTTCTTCCTGCTGGCGGGCATGCTCCTGGCCATGGTCTCGGTGTGGGTTTTCTGCACCGAGTTCCTCACCGTGGACGTCCCTGCGGGCATCAACCGCCCCATAAGATTGCGGCTCCTCCATTGTGTCTTTCAGCTGTTGCTGATGTGGGTGAGTTTTGCTTACTCTTTGTGCTGCTCTGGAGGCGTAAGAAGGGAGGTGGGAAAACACACCCCAGCAGCTTCGAGTCCAATGAACACAATCATCACATGACTGGTGGAGGAGAGGACAGCGCATTCCCAAACCTGAACAATCCCCCCGAGGGGATAATCATCCCTATCCTCTTGCTGGTGGTGTCAGGTGGGTCTGAGCCGACAGCCTCGAGATCCAGAGGATTCACTTTCTCAGTCCACAGAAAAAGGAGAGAAGCCCTCTCTCCCTGCTGCCCCGCTCTGGCCTCATTTACTCCCCGCACAGACTCGCTGCTCTGCGAAGCTGCAAAGATGGGGTGGCTTGTGCTGAATCTGGGGCTCCTGTTCCTGCCTACCTGCCAGCTAGCACCACCAATGGCAAACTAGACACAGAGAGCCCCATCAGGACAGGTGAATACACGTGTGTCTAGACGCACACGTCTAGGGCCTTTGAGAGACAGACTTTCCCTGTCAGAATCGGACCTGCTTGCCATCCGGTGTGTGCCATTTCAGAACACACGTGTGAACAGTGATGCCTGAGAGCCTGTGGCAGGGGCAGGGAAGGACAGAAACTGTATACAGGAAATCTGGGTCTTAATGAACTGTTGCCGGCACCTGTACTCTCAGATACCCCGATGGAGGAGAGCTGGGGCCAAAGGTATCTCACGTCCAGGCTCAGCTTTCACAGGATGCGAAGTTCCACCAAGGGTCCCCCTGGCCTCGACGCTCAGCCTGCACAGTCCAGTTTCCCAAATGCAGTCGTTGGGTTTCTTCTACTGCAAAACAGGGAGCCGTAGGAGTCTGGCATCAGGGCACAGCCCCCTGGGGTGTGTTCCCTCGTGCAGAGACGTTGCTCCCGAAACCCCTTGTTGCAGCTGATTGATCTGTCCCACAAAGGTGTCTTTGCAACGACCGCGTGTCCTCGGGTGGACACCGCTCTGGGGATGGTGATGGTGGGAGAAGCAGACCAGGCAGACGGTGCTGGGAGCGTGGAGGCTCACGCGGTGGGTGGGCATGGCAAGGAGCAAAATGCTGCACAGATTGCCGGGCTGTGTGGAAAGGGAAGCAGGCCACATGCACTAGGGGGATCCCTGAGCCCCCATGAGACAGGATGCAAGAGAGCTAAGAATTCACATGGGGTCTAAATGGCTCTATCTCCATAACCCTCTACTGGACATTCTTCTCGTGACGAGCGGCAGAGACCACAGGCTGGCGGCGCAGCTTCCAAGGTCACCGAGAGGCACAAAGGCGCGTTAGGAGCGGTTCCGGCCATTTGCACTGTGGTGGAAAAACCGCTCAGGCTCCTGTCCCTTGGAGGGTGACAGTGCAGAGGCGCTGCCTCTTGGAGTCATGGGCCAGTCGGGACCACACGCGTTGTTTCATTACAGCACAATTTACTCTGATATCGAGAGTGAGATACAACTGCCTTCCTTTGTCATCCCACATATTTCATTTTCTGTTCTCCAGCCATGCACGACGAGGTCACCAGGGTCACTGAAGCCCTAAGTGACCTTGGCACAGAAAAGGGGGAGAGGCCATGGCGAAGAGCCAGCCCTGGGGAGAACCCACACTTTTGCTCACTTTCTTCTGTTATTATGGAAACAAGGGTTCAGGGGGAACTGAGGGAGACAGAACTGAGGCTCCTGCAGCGCCAGCAACACTGAAGGTCCTCGGTGCCCCCGCTGCCCCCTCTGCCCCAATCCTTACCGGGAAAATCCGAGAATCACACTATTTGATCCAAAAATACATCAGTAGGTCTCCCTAAAAGACAAGACCCCTCCCTCTGAAAAGCATGACCACAGCGCAGCAATTCCATCTTGGAGATGGCTTCGTTGTCCCAATCCACTTTGGCCGCGGTGGGGTGGGGGCTCTAGGGGGGTCTCCCTGCAGGAGAGGACCTGTCCGGGCCAAGGTGGAGCGGGAGCTCCTGGGGGTGCTCCAGGTAGGTGTCTGAAGCTGGGTTTAGGGCTTGGGAAAAGGCATCTGGGGGAGGGGTAGGAGAGGGCTGGTGGGGTGGGCAGCTTGGGCAGGGTGGGGTGGCCTTGCTGCAGTGCTGTGGAGACTCCAGACCCAGTGGCTCTGGGGCCACCCCTTTCTGGAGGAGACAGGTGAGGCCTCAGACAGCAGCAAGGACCCACTGAAGCCCCCACCCCCCACATTTCCTCTTCTCTCACCCCAGGGCACTGTTTTAGAGAAGCTGAGGATCTGCTCTATGCCCCAGTTTTTCCGTTTCATGCACGATCTGCCCCCGCTCAAGAACGACCCTGAGGTCGTGGTCACGGACCTCTGCTTCGGGACCATCCCGGTGAAGCTGTACCAGCCCAAGGCGACCTCCTGCTCCAGCAGGCCGGGCATCGTGTTCTACCACGGAGGCGGGGGCCTCATAGGGAGCCTGAGTAAGCGCCTGTCCCCAACCAGCCCCCAGGGCACCTGGCTCAGCAGATGGAGCCCAGCATGAGGTGCCCCTCTAGCTCCTGGGGCTTTGTCAGCACCTGGGACTTCAAGCAGGTTCCCCATTGAATGAGCAAAGACATCAAAGATATGGGATGTGAGCTCTTTCTGGAAGTGATGAGCGACACACATGTGCATGTATATGGAACACGCTGCTCATGCAGGGAATACATCGTGTGCATGGACTATGTGAGTGTCTGTGCATCTGTCTGGACACACGAAATTCACATAGCACAACACCTACCATTTAAAAGCGTACAGTTGAGGGACACCCCACATTCACCAGGCTGTGACCACCACCTCTACTTAGCTGGAAAGGACTTTTATTTCTTTTTTTTTTAAGATTTATTTCTTTATGACTACAAGAACTGGGGTACAGGGCAGAGGTGCAGCGGAGGGTGAGAGCATTCACCAGAGACAGAGCGAGGAGCAGAAGTGGTGGATCTACTGAAATACACTGCTGAGGGGAGCAGCGGGGAGACAGGAGGGGTCTGCTGTGCCATGTGGGTCAGCTCCCTGGCTGGCGATCGATCTTATGCTGCAGAGGCTGCGGATAGCTTCACAGTGCACCACCAGGGATGCCCAGTCCTGTTATTCTCATTTCCCACTTTGCGAATGAGGAAATGCAGCCCCAGGGAGTGAAGGGACTGGCCTGGCAGAACTTCAGCTCTGTTGAGAGAAGGCAGAGCTGGGTTTTGAACTCGATTGTGAGCCCAGAGTCCCTCCCTGAACCTCTGATCCCCACAGCCCAGCGCTCCTCAGCTATTGTGCAGGAGTGGTGGGCCCTGGGGTGCATCTTCAAGAAAGTGGACAGTGCCTCAAGGGATAACAGCAGGAATGGAGGGGGGGCAGCTAGGGGACCAACTGCAAAATCACTGGACTCGCCACTCCAGGCCACAGAAGGGAGCTGCTGCCACTGAGAAGGGCTGCCCTCAGCATCCCCAAGAATGTTAAAAACCTTTCACTTTCTAGGGACCCACCATGGCATCTGCCGTCAGCTGTGCAAGGAGAGCGACTCCGTGGTTCTGTCGGTCGGGTGAGTGCGGGGACCCAACTGAGACCTGGATGTGGGTGGGAAGTAGGTGTGGAGGGCAGGTGGGGCGTTGGAGGGTCACCTGGAGGAGGGGAGGCTATGAGGAGCCAGCAGGCAGACAGCAAGGAGGCTGGGACAGAGGGGGAGCTCCTCCCTTCCAGGTGAGTGTAAACGAAGGTGTAAACAAAGGTGTGCATGGGTGAGGGGAGTCCATCGCAAGCATCTTTGCAAAGCAGAGCAGGTGTAGTGTTTCAAACCAGAGCACTTGGGGAGACAGCCCTGCATTCTAGACTCTAGCACCTCCTTTCATGGCACGCTGGGGTGGGTGTGCATTAGCAGGGCAGCCAAAAGCCCAGCCGCACCCTTTCCCAGTCCTCTCCCTGACAAGGAAGCCAGAAAAATTCAAAAGCTGCTCTGTCCTCACTGCCCTGGGGTGGCTCCCAACAACCTGGAGCCTCAAACACAGGGTGGAGGTGGGGCAGGAGAGACCTGTGGCACTGCCCCGGGCCTGGACCCTCATCACATGGAGGGGGGACAAGGAGGGCCCGTCCGCCCATTGGCGTTTCCTGCACTTCTGCTTAAGGGCACCAGCTGAGGGAACTCTTTCCAGCATCTTGCAGGGCCCACTGGCCAGCTTCCTCCTGGCACTGCTGGCTGAGTAGAGGAAGGAACACAGATGCTGACTGAGGGAGAAAGACCTGGAAAAAGGCTTCACTTTATCATTTGTGGCTCCAAAACCATTCTGTACCCGTTGTTGGACTCTACACGCCCTGTGGCCTGGCTGTGCTGAGCCCCTGGCTCCTCAGTGAACACACTAGCGAGTCTGTGACAAAATTACTGTTTGAATCCAAGACAGACAGCGTGTGGGGCTTGAGAGCACTGCTGTCCTGCCTGGGCCCAGGGGAGCCCAGAATCAGGACCATGGGGATGGGTGAGAGCTTGTATCTGGCAGGAAGATTGTGGGTCCCATGGAGAATTTCCTTGTGCATATTGTGTGTGTGGCCAGCATTGAGAGTGATGAGATGTCCCCCCAAACCCATATTTCTGGATTCTCTTGGATTTGGTAAGGCAACGTCATCCTGGCATATCTGCTGTCGGCAACCTGCTCTCAGGTCACGCTCGGCACAGCTGTGGGTGCCCTGGTCCACCGTGGCTGGTCTGAGGCAGGCGGGCATGTCATCTGCTGGCCCCGGTGGCACTGACGTCTTCAGGATTCTCCTAGGAGCTTGTGAGTGTGGCAGGACGGGCTGAATAGCACCAGGCAAAGCTTGAGTTGCTCATGGAAGATTCAGGAAAATGGGGGAATCAGGAGACAAAGTCGGGGTGGGGGGTTGGCAGAGAGGCCAGGCTGGGGATGGGCAGGTTGTTGGCCCTCGGTACCGCCAGGCTCCGAGTTCCGTGGCAACAGCAGCTCCCAGGTACTGAGCCCGCGCCCCACGTCTGGGGTGTGCCTGCCGCCTCATTCAGCCTCACACCTTACCTTCAGCTGGTGAGGCTTCAAAAGGGGAAGTTGAGGGTGTGGGGTTGGAGAGGGGGATCTGGGTGAAGGGTGCTAAACACAGGTGTTGGGGCTCCGCTGCGGCGACGAGTTCAACTGTCTTCCTTGATGTTTCTTAGGTACCGCATGATCCCCCAGTGCAGGTTTCCAGTTTTGGGAAGAGACTCCATCTGCGCCACCATCCACTTCCTGAGGTCCCTGAAGCTGTACGGGGTGGATCCAGCCCGCGTCGTGGTCTATGGTGACAGTGTGGGAGGGGGGATGGCATCTATAGTCTGCCAAAACCTCCTGTGCTATCCAGACCTCCCCAAGATCCGTGCCCAGGTCCTTGTCTACCCCGCTCTCCAAGGTATTGACTTCCAGAGCCCGTCCTATCAGCAGAACAAGAACGTCCCGTTGCTCAGTCTGGACTTCGGCTTCTACTGTTGGTGCAACTACCTGAGCATCAACCCCGCGTGGAAAAGCGTCGTCCTGCAAAATGCCCACATGCCCCCGGAGGTCTGGGCAAAGTATCAGAAGTGGCTGGGGGCAGAGAACATCCCCAAGAGGTTTAAGACCAGAGGCTACCAGCCCCAGACCCCCGGGCCCCTGAACGAGGACGCCTACCAGGAGTGCCTCCTGGCCCTGGACGTCATGACCTCGCCCCTGCTCGCGGAGGACGACGTGGTGTCGCGGCTCCCAGAAACCTGCATCGTCAGCTGCGAGCACGACGTTCTCCGGGACCACGCGCTGCTCTACAAGAAGAGGCTGGAGGACCTGGGTGTCCGGGTGACCTGGCACCACGTGGAGGACGGCTTCCATGGGGTGCTCTCCTGCCTCGACATGACATTCTTCTCCTTCCCCTGCTCCAGGAAGATCCTGGACGCCACGGTCCGCTTCATAAATGGCTTGTGACCTGCTCCCCGGCCTGCTGCCACGACCAGAGTGTGGACTCTGCCTCTCCTGGTTCTCAACGGGTGAGGACATTCTCTCTGGTGTGGACATTGATGTCGTTGAGCGGTCTCAGGAGGGAGTCAAGGTCACCATCTCCTTCTTGCTCCAGAGTTAGAACCACAGCTGCATGTTTCTGACATCTGAAGGGAGAACAGGAGGACAGACAGAGTTGGGGGTGGGGAGTACCGAGGAGGGGGGGTTTTCTGCCTTGTTCATGTTGGGAAAATATGACTGATAAGCTTCAGTGGCCACAGAGTGGACAAGCTGGAAGAGCTCCAGGGCCCCCTGAGGGAGAGTTCTAACTGCTCAGGCTGCTCCAGGCTGTGTCAACAGGATTGCCCATGGCCTGGACCTGGGAATAGACAACCTCAGGGGCCTTCTCCAATCTGGCTCAGAGGCTGAGTGCTGCTGTCCAGACTCCAGGGGTGTGGGGAAACTGGTGTTGCTCTCGTCCTGTAGGCACCTCCCTGCCCTTCCCCAGCCTCAACTCAGAGCTGAGTTTCAACTGGCTGGGCTGGAGCCTTAGGAAAGCAGGGATGGGTCTCCATGGTGGCACCTTGTGACAGATGATGACAGCATGGAGCTGCCCAGGGGCTGCCTCCAGAGCTCTGGGCTCAGCTGGGCTTCCACAAGTAACATTAGGAGAGTTAGAGGACAGGATAAGGAGGGAAACTGAGTCCAAGGCAGTGACCCAGAAGGCTGCATCTGACCTAACACAACCATGTCCAGGTTCATGGTGGGAAATGAAGGGATGGATATGGAGAACGGTTTCTGTCTTGAGACACCAAACCAGCTCAAATTGGCTTCAGTCAGGAAGAGAATGGATTGGCCTCTGTAGCTATGAATTCCAGAGCTCACTGAGGCATGGTTTGATCCAGGAAATCATGGGTCATGCTGACTTCTTTTTGGGCATGTGTGGTAAGAAGAAATCACTCCCTCCCCTTCCTGTTCATATCCACCTTCCCAGGGCTCAGGAGGCAGCTATGATAATCGCTGCTGCAGGGCACAGACAACACAGAGCATTTCCAAATGTTGGCTTGTGGAGCAACAAATCACTCACCGGCACAGCAATCAAGCGGCCTCTCTCTCTCCTCCCTGCTTTGAAATGGGGACATAATTTTGAGAAATTGGGCATTTATTCCATGCCCAGTTCAGTCAGTGTTGTACATGACAGACTCAGAGCAAACAGGTAACTGACGTGTGTTTGGGGACCATACCCATGAGGCTGTTCCAGTCCCGGGGGTGCCCCCAGCCCCCATGAGGCATCATCATCTACCACTGAGGGAGCCTCTGGTAGGTGCTCCCCTTCCCTGGCTTTGTGAAGGAAGAGACTCATTCGCTGGCCAATAGTCAGTCAATACAAATATCGATCAGATGGCAGAGCCAAAGAATGAACGAGCGGCATCTTCTCCCTCGAATGTGCTCTCGACTGTCCACTGAGTTCATTTCTCTAGTGCCTTAGTGGAATTAGGCCTAGAATTCCTTATCCACAGTTCGAGGACCCAGCAGCTGGGAGATCTGAGAGTTTTACACAACTTGTTGGAGGCATGACTTGAACTCCTCGGGTGTAAACTGGGATAAGGATACTTATTGCCCTTATTTACTGTAGGTCTGCCAGAACTGGGAGAATAAATGGGTACTGTTTCCAGCCTGGAGTTTCTAGTGACTGGTTTCAACAGTAAGCCTGAGAGTGCACCATTGAGAAGCAGAGTAGGAGGCGAGATGGTGGAGCTGAAAAGAGTCCTGTGACATTGTCTCCTCACCTTTACCTCCCTACTCTGGCCCTAGGGTGCTGACCTATATGGATCCCTTTGCCCTCTGCTTCCCTGAGGGTGTGGGTAGTGGCAGACATCCGGGGTGAAAGTTTAAGGAGGAAACAGAGTGACCGTCAGTGGGATGGCCGTGGGCAAGCTGTGTGCCTCCGCTGCTGGCTTGGCTCCTCTTGGGAGCCCTGTTCACACAGCCTGGGGTCCACTGTTCCCCACGGCCCTGGAGTGGGACAGAGGCCCCTGTCACCAGCTACACTAGCCCCCAGCATCTGACACTGTGCCTGGCTGAGCTCTCTGCAAATTATCCAAATTTGAGTTGTCTTAGTGCATTTGAGTTGCTGTTACAAAAATACCATGAACGAGATAGCTTCGAAACAATGGAAATGAATTTCTCCCAGTCCTGGAGGCTGGAAGTCCAAGATCAAAGTGTCTGGTGAGGGTCAGTGTCCTGGTCCCTGCTGGCCATCTTTTTGCTATGTCCTCACATGGTGCCCTGTGGAGTCACTAGACACTATCCCCATGGATTTGAGCCCCACCCCCATGTCCTAATCACCTGCCAAAGAAACTATCTCTAAATAACATCATGTTGGGGATCAGGTTTTAACATGGGAATGTGGGGGTTCACAATCACTCAGCCCAGAGCATTATCATGGTATCTACTTCCTATCGGGAAACTGAGGGACACACTTCTTTCTGATAAAGCTGATGATCAGAGAATGTGGCTCAGGGGTGGGAGCAGGTGTGCCGCCTGATGATAAGCACCCCATCCCAGACAGCACTAACATTCACACGCCTCTCTCTGGGGGTACCTGACCACCCTTGGCCAGAAAACCCCTTCCCCGCAGGCAGGCAGAGTCCACAGCAGACTGAGCGTGCCCAGTTCCTTCTCCCAAGATCTCCATTTGGAAAAGCTGCTTCTCTTCCCATGGGAGGAATGGGTGTGGAAGTAGGAAGAGAGAGAGGAGTGTAATACACCTAGGTTTGAGGGGCACCCCAATTCCAAGGGGGAGGAGCACCCTACTTACTCTCTGGCTTTTACCATTGTGCAGTAGAATTCAAAGCACAAGCATCATGACAAAAGATAAAGTGGTTAAGATAAATTGCTGCTACGGATTGAATAAGAACCCCCTTCCCTATTCACCGTTGATCCCATCGCCAATATCTCAGAGTGTGACCTTATTTAGAAATAGTGTTGTGCAGATGTAATTTGTTAAAATGACAGTCATTAGGGTGAATCCTAATCCCACGTGGCTGGTGTCCCCGCGAACGGGAATTTGGACACAGATATGCACAGAAGACCACGTGAGGACACATGGCTGAGCCAGTCACCTGCTCTAGGTTGCAGAGATGGGGCAGGAATGGGCCCTCCCTCAAAGCCCTGCAAGGAATCAGCCCTGCCCTCACCTCAATCCTGGACATCCAGAAAGACAGAACCTGGAGATAATATTTATGATGTCACCCAACTGTTGCCATTGTGTTAAGGCTGCCCCAGCAAACTGGTGAAGACAACTTTCACAACAAGTGTGAAACTGTACCACTGAGCATTGCAACAAAATCTGCAAGAGGAAGATGCTAGAAATTTCTTAACACAAAGGAACCTTAGGCAGCCCAGAGGAACATAGAGCAGGGATACCTGGCATGGAGTGGTGGACCCAGCACGGGCAGGGGTGGCTGAGTGGCCGGGCTCCAGAGACTGAATTCGAGCTTACACTAGCATGATTTCCTGTGTCATATGCTGGCACTCAGCACCCTCCCCACCCTCCTGAGCTCTTGCCTGTGTCTAGGGCCTACATGCTGGAGATTGGCATTTCCCAGACTCTTGGGGACAAATGTTCCTGTTACGACTCTCCTGAGGAAAACCTTCCTCTAAGATCTGGAAGGCAGGTCTTTAAGTGGGCAGGTTAACAGCAGCTCCTGTTGATGGAAAGTAAGCCCCTCCCCTGACCTTTGCTTCCTTGACCCATTGAAGTAGCTCAAGTCTTCAATTCCCTATATTCAATCTCCTCCTACTTAGGGGAAATAGATTGTGTAGCTGGAAAGTTCTCAGGAGTCAGCCAACACAGTCACATTGTCACCTTCAGTGGGTGGAACAGCTGCATTTCCCAGGCTCTCGGCATTTCAGGGAAGCTGCCACAATGTGTTCTGGCTCTGAAATTCTCTGGCAGGCAAGGTGTTCTCTTACTCAGCTTCCCCTTCCTGGTGGATACAGAGAATGCAGAGGGGGCCAGTGAGAGCCTGTGGGAAGGTGACGTCAGGTGGAGCAACATGGACCCCAAAATCTCTGGTGTTGGGGCCTTCACCACATGCCTCCCTGTCCATGAGTTGAGGGGGAAATAGCCTCTATGGACACTTGTTATAGCATTGGCACTACTAACCGTAGTTGATGAGTCCAGGAAATCGGAAATGGTCTTGTATTTATCCGTATGAGTCTCTGATTCCCCTTCTGCTTAAGAAAAAAAGATTTCATGGAGAATGAGGCAGAAAATACTGACCTGCACTGCTGTGTTTATTCCACAACCTACATCTGTATTTTTTGGTCATGCAAAAGGTATAATGCTTAGAAATGTCAATGGTGATTGATGTTCCAATCCCTCTCATAATTACTGATGTATTTTTCACTATTTGGGGGAAAATTCGGATATTTACATTTTGACAGAGAAATATTCCACTTTCAATTGTATTAAGTTGCAGTTACTGTGTGTAAAAGGATCTCTCAAGCCCGACAACTGATTTTACTACATCATGAAAACATGTGTGCAGAAAACAACATAAACTAAAAGGCCAACAACCAGAAAGAGTATCTTCACAAATATTTTTAAGTCAGTGCAAAAAGATTAGCAGAAATAGAAAAGTAGGTAAAAGATATGAACCCACAAAATAAATTCATGAGTCAACGGAAAACTCAAATCACCAATAGAATATAAAACAGTGCTCTAGTTCACTGGATTCAAAGAAACGCAAAGTGAAACATCATTGAGATGCAATTTTAAAAAGACAAAAAATTTGTCTGAGTTGAAATATCATGATAATATTCACTGATGGTGAGAATACCGAACCACCATTTTTGGGTCCAGTTTGGGTAAGAGTGTAAATTGAAGCAATTTTGCTGAATGTAAGGATGTATCAAAAGTCTGAAAATATTTTTATCTTTGAGATATAATTCTCCATTTAGACATTTATTCCAGGGAAGAATTTGGAGTTGTAAAAGATTTAGGAAAAATCAGAGATGCATTGCCCAACCTTAGGGAACTAGTTAACAGTCCAGAAAAATAACAGAATTGTAGAAAATTCTAAATCAATGAAAACCATATGACAGAAAATCCTAAAACCAATGAAAACCGTATGACAGAATTATATTTATTGACACGGCAGGTTACAAAGGACTTCTTTCACAAGCCCCCTTTTAAACAGTCACACATACAAACATATGCAACCACACATCCTGTAAGAAAAGAAATGCAAAATTATGAATGCCACAAATTAGGTTCAAAAGTGAGTATAGATTTAGAATGAGAAAAGAAATTCTAGCAAACTATTTTGAGAACAGAATTTTGAAAGCAAAATACACCATAAACATCACAAAAATCCAGAAAGTAGTACTTAAATGCTCCATCGTATAGCGGAGAGATCTGGAAGTTATTTCATTAGCATGCCAAAAAAATCAGGGTACTGATATGCCAAAATGAGTACTTTTTACTTGGGTTATTAAAAATGTTTAAAAAATGGACCAGCTACACAGCCAGTAGATTCCTCTTTCCCATCATCATAAAATGAATCTTAGTCACAACACAGATTTGTCACCCCACTGCCTGCTACGCCTTCAGCTGGGTTTTTTTTTGAGGATTTGTACCTGCTTAATCCACTTCCATGGCAGGGCTGCATGGTTAAGAGACATGCAAGGGGCTACACTTTGTGGAGTGTTTTCTTGGTTCATAGAAATTTTCTCATTGCTCAAAGTAAAGGGATCCGGAAGAGCCTTGCACACCCCACCTCTGTCACTTCTGCTTGTGAGTTTCACTACCTTGAGGAAGTGACTTCACCTCGTGGAGAGTGACTTTGTTTATATATACAATGGGGACAAGAACAGGACCCACCTGAAGGGCTGATGGGAGAACTAAAGTGAACAAACGCAGAGGGATGTCAGCTTCATTATAGGAGTGAAGAAGCAGAGAGCAGGGGAGGGTGCAGGGGCCATGATAGGAGGCTAGTGTGGGGGTAGGGCTGGAGAGGCGCCCAGAAGGCTGCCTGCTCCTTCTTTCTCTGCTCCTCCAGGCTGCAGGGGATGCTGGCCCAGGGACTGGCATCAGCTGCTTCCGGGAGGGAGTCCTATGTGGCGGAGTCAGAGTTTAAAACCACAAAGAAATACAGAGTTTCGTGAACTAAACTCAGTTTAGACTGTGGTATTGCTCAAGCTCTTCAAGCCCTGCTTCTGTGGTTGCAGCCCTGACACAGGAGCCACTAGCTGCAGGACACCTGGCAACAGCTTAGCACAGATGATATACAACACCTGATGAGTCCTCCCTCCTGGGCGTGGCTCCGGGATCTTGGGCAAGCCATCAAGAGGCTTAGGTGTCCAGAGTCCTTCCCCTCTGGAAGGGAGCACAGAGGGGTGTGTGGACACTCGAAGGCCAGGCCTGGAGTGGCCCCTGCTTGGTCACTCACACCCTCAGCAAAATGAAATCACTGGGTACTCCAGAGGCAGCAGGACCTGGAATGTGTTTCTGTGTGCACAGGAGGGGTAAGCTGGGCTTGGAGACCACATTGAAGTGTCAGCCTGGTTCACTGTCATGTATCAGTGTTTCCATGTGGAAACATGCCAGGCTCATGCTGCACACTGTGCAGACATTGGAGTCTTGATGTGCAAACAACCCCATGGAGGGCTCTGTTCCACCCCCACCCCATTTACAGATCTGTAGACTGAGGCTTTCCCAGTGTTAAGTTCCTCAGGATCTGAACACTGACATTGGCAGAGCTGGGACTCAAACTCAAGCCTGCCCCATGCAGGGCCTTGGCCCCATTGACACATCAGTCTAGATTACTCTCCTGTAGGGTGCCCATCCTGTGCTTTTCGGTGGTTTAGCAATATCCCTGGCAATATCCCATGATATGTCAGCCACTCACCCAGCTATGACAAGCAAAAATGTCTGCAGACAAGTCAGATGTCTCCAGGGGCTAACTGCCCCCTTCCTGAGACCACCACTCTCCTACCTGACTGGGGAGGTGGGAGAAGAGTAACCATCTTCATCACCACAGGGACGGGATTCCCTTCCTCTGTGGGGTAGAGATCCGACCTGAGCTGAATGGTCCATAACCCCATTTTTCTCACTTTTGAATGAAAAGGGCAGTCTGCTCATGAAGTTAGGCTTCTTTCTACAGGCTAAGAACAGTCCTGACCTATCTTCTAGAGATAAAGCAGAAACAAAGCAAAATCCCTGTCCTCACAGAGGTTATGTTCTGCAGACAATAGGGAGTCAGTGTAGAATGAAGTCTCTCAGCTGATAAGGGCCACAAGATAACAAAAGCCTGGGAGTCATGACATTTGAACAGAGGTGTGCAGTAGGGGAGGGTTGAGCTTACTGACTTCTGTGCAAGAAGGTTGCATAGAGAACAATAAGTACAGAGATCCTGGGGCCTCCTGGGCAGGCAAGTGTGGGGCAGCAGGTGTAATCACAAAACGAACAAGGGCTGAGCGATGAGGTCAGGGTACAGGTGGAGGGAAAGGTGTTTGTGATGTTCACGGGGACTCACCCCAGGATATTTTGAGATCCAGACCCATGGTGTGAGCTGCAGTTTTCATTTCCATCTGGGTCAGTTTGCAGAAACACTTTCCCCTCTACACCAGTCCTGTCCTAGAACCAGGTCTCACCTGAGTCTGTGACGTATGGGGCAGGGCTGGGCTTGTGCGAGATGGGGAATTGTGGAGGGCAGGCAGTGATGTATAAGTGGACCGCTCTGCTGGCCCCAACTCATGTCCTGAGTGGACTGCCCAGGACACAGCCTCCTCCCAGCCTCCTCCCGGCCTCCTCTGCAGTGGAACAGCATGTTGCTGATCCTTCTATTCCCGTTCTTCCTGCTGGCTGGCATGCTCCTGGCGATGGTTTCAGTATGGGTTTTCTGCACCGAGTTCGTCACTGTGGACATCCCTGCAAGCATCAACTACCCTATAAGACTGCGGCTCCTCCATTGTGTCTTTCAGCTGTTGCTGATGTGGGTGAGTTTTTCTTACTCTTTGTGCTGCTCTGGAGGCATAAGAAGGGAGGTGGGAAAACACATCCCAGCAGCTTCGAGTTCAATAAACACAAACATCATGTGGCTGGTGGTGGAGGAGCAATATATTCTTAAACCTTAGTAATCCTCATGGGAATCATAATCCCTATCCTCTTGCTGGTGGTGTTAAGTGGGACTGAGCTTTTAGCCTCAGGATTCAGAAGATTCATTTTCTCAGTTCACAGAAAAAGAGAGAAGCCCTCTCTCCCCACTGCCCCACTCTTGCTTCTATTAAGCCCCTCACAGACTTGATGCTCTGTGACGCGTTAAAGATGGGGTGGCTTGTTCTGAATCTGAGGCCCCTATTCCTACCTACCTGCCAGCTAGCACCGCCAATGGAAAACTAGACACATAGAGACCTGTCAGGACAAGTGAATACACGTGTGTATAGATGCCAACTGGGGCTTTGAGAGACAGACTTTCCCTGTCAGAGTCAGATCCTGCTTGCCATCCGGTGTGTGCCATTTCATAGCATATGTGCAAACAGTGATGCCTGAGAGCATGTGGCAGGGGCAGGGAAGGATAGAAATTGAATATAGGAAATCTGGTTCTTAATGAGCTGCTGCCAGCACCTGTGCTCTCAGATGCCCCAATGGAGGAAAACTGGGGCCAAATAGATCTCACCTCCAGGCTCAGCTTTCACAGGATGCGAGGTTCCACCTAGGGTACCCCTGGCCTCAACGCTCAGCCTGCACAGTTCAGCTTCCCAAATGCAGTCGTTGAGATTCTTCTAAAGCAAAACAGAGGAATAGTAGCCCGGCTTCATGCCATGGGGTGTGTTCCCTGGTGCAGAGACGTTGCTCCTGAAACCCCTTGCTGCAGCTGATTGATCTGTTCCACAAAGGTGTCTTTGCAACTACCGCGTGTCCTCAGGCAGACACCCCTCTGGGGATGGAGACAGTGAGAAAAGCAGAGTCCAGGCAGACGGTGCTTGGGAGCATGGAGGCTCAAGCGGTGGGTGGGTATGGCAAGGAGCAAATTGCCGCACAGATTGCCGGGCTATGAGGAAAGGGAAGCAGGCCACATGCACGAGGGGGATCCCCAAGCCCCCATGAGACAGGATGCAAGAGAGTTAAGAATTCACATGGGTTCTAAATGGCCCTATCTCCATAACCTCTGCTGGACAGTCTTCTTGTTTAGAGGGGCAGAGACCACAGGCTGGCGGTGCAGCTTCCAAGGTCACTGAGAAGCACAAAGGCGTGTTAGGAGTGGTTCTGGCCATTTGCACTTTGGTGAAAAACTGCTCATGCTCCTGTCCCTTTGAAGGGTAACAGTGGAGAGGTGGCTGCATCTTGGTGACAGTGCACCTGTCTGAACCGCATGTGTTATTGTTATTACAGCACAATTTTTTAAAAAGAACTATTTATTTATTTGTGCAAGCACTGGGTACAGTCAGAAGCGTGGGAGGGTGAAAGAATTCACCAGAGCCAGAGCAGGGAACAGAACAGGCAGACTGAAGAAATACACTGCTGAGTGGAGCAGCGGGCGGCAGGAGTGGTCTGCGCACCATGTAGGACCCTCGCCCGGCAGCCAGGGATCGAACCAGCGCTGCAGAGGCTGTGGGCAGCTTCGCAACCCAGCGCTCAACCACTGTACCACCGAGGAGGCCCTATTACAGCACAATTTACTTGATATGTGGAGTCAAATAAAATTGCCTTTGTAATGACACATATTTCATTTTATGTTTTCAAATCATGCATGACGAGGTCACCGGGGTCACTGAAACCCTAAGTGACCTTGGCACAGAAAGGGGGAGAGGCCATGGAAAAGAGCCAGCTCCAGGGACAGTCCACATTTTTGCTCATTTTTTTCTGTTATTTTGCAAACAACGGTTCAGTGGGAAGTGAGGGAGACAGAGCTTGAGGCACCTGCAGCACCAACAACACTGAAGGTCCTCGGTGCCCCCGCTGCCCCCTTTTCCCCATTTCTTACCGGGCAAATCTGAGAATCACATTATTTGATCCAAAAATATATCAGTAGGTCTCCCTAAAAGACAAGACCCCTCCCCCTGAAAAGCATGACCACAGCGCAGCAATTCCATCTTAGAGATGGCTTCGTTGTCCCAATCCACTTTGGCCGGGGTGGGGTGGGGGCTCTAGGGGGGGTCTCCCTGCAGGAGAGGACATGTCCAGGCCAAGGTGGAGCGGGAGCTCCTGGGGGTGCTCCAGGTAGGGGCATCTGAAGCTGGGATTAGGGCTTGGGAAAAGGCATGTTGGGGAGGGGTAGGAGATGGCTGGTGGAGTGGGCAGCTCAGGCAGGGTGGGGTGGCCTTGCTGCAGTGCTGTGGAGACTCCAGACCCAGTGGGGTTGGGGCCACCCTTCTCTGGAGGAGACAGGTGAGGCCTCAGACAGCAGCAAGGACCCACTGAAGACCCCGCCCCCCACATTTCCTCTTCTCTCACCCCAGGGTACTATTTTAGAGACGCTGAGGATCTGCTCTATGCCCCAGTTTTTCCGTTTCGTGCACGATCTGCCCCCGCTCAAGAACGACCCTGAGGTCGTGGTCACGGACCTCCGCTTCGGGACCATCCCGGTGAAGCTGTACCAGCCCAAGGCGACCTCCTGCTCCAGCAGGCCGGGTGCGGGGGCATCATGGGGAGCCTGAGTAAGTGCCTGCCCCCAACCAGCCCCCAGGGCACCTGGCTCAGCAGGTGGAGCCCAGCATGAGGTGCCCCTCTAGCTCCTGGGGCTTTGTCAACATCTGGGACTTCAAGCAGGTTCCCCATTGAATGAGCAAAGACATCAAAGATATGGGATGTGAGCTCTTTCTGGAAGTGACGAGCGACACACTTGTGCATGTATATGGAACACACTCATTTAGGGAATACATCATGTGCATGGACTATGTGAGTATTGTGTGTCTGTCAGGATACATAAAATTCACATAGCATAAAACTTACCTTTTAAAAGTGTACAGTTGAGGGGCCTCCCCTGGTGGCGCAGGCAGTTGAGCGCTGCGCTGTGAAGCTGTCCCCAGCTTCTGCAATGCTGGTTTGATCCCAGCCAGCCGGCGAGGGTCCCACATGGCACGGCAGACCTCTCCTGTTTCGCCCACTGCTCCCCTCAGCAGTCTGTTTCATCAGTCTGCCTGTTCTGCTCCCCACTCTGTCTCTGGTGAATCCTCTCTCCCTCCCGTGCATCTGGCCTTTACCCTGGTTCTTGTATAAATAAATAAATCTTTAAAAAAAATTAAAAGCGTACAGTTGAGGGACACCCCACATTCACCAGGCTGTGACCACCACCTCTACTTAGCTGGAAAGGACTTTTCTATTAAGGAAACATGTATGGCCAAGACAAACTCTGCCACAGAAAGACAAAGGAGCCAAAATTTTTAAGAAAATTAATGTGAGAAAAGCTGGAAATGGGGACAACTTTGTTATTGTCACTTCTCCCCTGTGGATTGGGAGGACACCCCCTTTAGAAACCACACTGACTTCCACAGGTCCGTGAGCGTGTCCACCGCAGCAGCCTCTGAGATGAAGGGGTTAAGTGAGTGGTGGGGCCGGTTTGGCTGCCGAAGGGATGACGTCATGCCAATACTGGTTAATATTTCTCATGTTCATATGCACGTGGCAGGCCCCAGGGCTGCCCTTAAGGTCACTGAAAGCCCATCAGTCCTGTTATTCTCATTCCCCACTTTCCTAATGAGGAAATCCCTCCCAGGGAGTGAAGGGACTGGATAGGCAGGACTTCAGCTCTGTTGAGAGAAGGCAGAGCTGGGTTTTGAACTCGATTGTGAGCCCAGAGTCCTTCCCTGAACCTCTGATCCCCACAGCCCAGCGCTCCTCAGCTATTGTGCAGGAGTGGTGGGCCCTGGGGTGCATCTTTAAGAAATTGGACAGCGCCCCAGGGGAAAACAGCAGGAGTGGAGGAGAGTGGGGGTAGTGAGGGGACCAACTGCCAAATTGCTGGGGGGAACTGCTGTGGCTGAAAGGGGCTGCCCTCAGCCTCCACAGTGAATGCGAAAAACCTTTCACTTTCTAGGGACCCACCATGGCATCTGCCGTCAGCTGTGCAAGGAGAGCGACTCTGTGGTTCTGTCGGTCGGGTGAGTGCAGGGACACAGGCTGAGACCTGACGTGGGCGGGAGGTAGGTGTGGGTGGCAGGTGGGATGTTGGAGGGTTACTGGAGGAGGGGAGGCTGTGAAGAGCCAGCAGGAAGACAGCAAGGGGAGGCAGGAGACGGGGGCGGGGGGGGGGGAGGGCCGTGTTGGGGGGGTGATCTTCCCTGGCTGGTGAGTGTAAACGAAGGTTTTTTGTGCATAGTAGGGGGGTGATTCCTTGGCAAGCCGCTTTGGGAAGCACAGCAGGGACAGTGTTTCAAACCAGAGCACTTTGGGGTGACAGACCTGCACGTTCTGGATTCTTGACACTCCCTCCACGGCTCACTGTGGTGGGTTGTACATCAACAGGGCAGCTGAAAGCCGACCACGTCCTGTCTTCCTTTCTCAGTCCTGTACCTGCTGAAGAAGCCAGAAGAATTCAAAAGCTGCTCTGTCCTCACTGGCCTGGGGTGTCTCCCAACAACCTGGAGCCTCAAACACAGGGTGGAGATGGGGCAGAGAGAGACGGGACAGACCTGCCCTGGGGCCGGACCCCTCATCACATGGAGGGGGGACAAGGAGGGCCCGTCCGCCCATTGGTGTTTCCTGCACTTCTGCTTAAGGGCACCAGCTGAGGGAACTCTTTCCAGCATCTTGCAGGGCCCACTGGCCAGCTTCCTCCTGGCACTGTTGGCTGAGTAGAGGAAGGAACACAGATGCCGACTGAGGGAGAAAGACCTGGAAAAAGGCTTCACTTTATCATTTGTGGCTCCAAAACTGCTTCTGCAGGGAACAGTGATCTTGACCCCATTGGTGGCCCCCACACGCCCTACGGCCTGGCTGTGCTGAGCCACTGGCTCCTCAGTAGAACATACCAGCGAGTCTGTGACAGTCATTGTTTGATTCCAAGGCAGACAGGGTGTGGGGCTTGAGAGCACTGCAGTCCTGCCTGGATTTGGGGAGCCCAGAATCGGGACCGTGGGGATGGGTGAGAGCTTGTGTCTGGCGGAAAGATTGTGGGTCCCATGGAGAATTTCCTTGTGCATATTGTGTGTGTGGTCCGCATTGAGAGTGGTGAGATGTCTCCCCAAACTGTATTTCTGAATTCTCTTGATTTGGTAAGGTCTGGCCATGCCAGGCTGGCATATCTGCAGCCAGCAACCTGCTCTTAGGTTAAGCTTGGAACAGCCATCGGTGCCCTGGTCCACCGTGGCTGGCCTGGGGTAGGCAGGCGTGTCATCTGCTGGCCCTGGAGACACTGACGTCTTCAGGATTCCCCTAAGGAGCTTGTGAGTGTGGCAGGACGGGTTAGAATCACAACAGGCAAAGCTCGAATTGCTCATGGAAGATTCAGGAAAACAGGGAATCAGGAGACAAGGTCAGGGATTTGGGCAGAGAGGCCAGGCTGGGGATGGGCAGGTTGTTGGCCCTCGGTACCTCCAGGGTCTGAGTTCCGTGGCAACAGCAGCTCCCAGGTACTGAGCCCGCGCCCCACGTCTGGGGTGTGCCTGCCGCCTCATTCAGCCTCACACCTTACCTTCAGCTGGTGAGGCTTCAAAAGGGGAAGTTGAGGGTGTGGGGTTGGAGAGGGGCATCTGAGTGAAGGGTGCTAAACACAGGTGTTGGGGCTCTGCTGGGGCGACGAGTTCAACTGTCTTCCTTGATGTTTCTTAGGTACCGCATGATCCCCCAGTGCAGGTTTCCAGTTTTGGGAAGAGACTCCATCTGCGCCACCATCCACTTCCTGAGGTCCCTGAAGCTGTACGGGGTGGATCCAGCCCGCGTTGTGGTCTATGGTGACAGCCTTGGAGGGGGGATGGCATCTATAGTCTGTCAAAACCTCCTGTGCTATCCGGACCTCCCCAAGATCCGTGCCCAGGTCCTTGTCTACCCCACCCTCCAAGGTCTTGACTTCCAGAGCCCGTCCTATCAGCAGAACAAGAACGTCCCGTTGCTCAGTCTGGACTTCGGCTTCTACTGTTGGTGCAACTACCTGAGCATCAACCCTGCGTGGAAAAGCGTCGTCCTGCAAAATGCCCACATGCCCCCGGAGGTCTGGGCAAAGTATCAGAAGTGGCTGGGGGCAGAGAACATCCCCGAGAGGTTTAAGACCAGAGGCTACCAGCCCCAGACCCCCGGGCCCCTGAACGAGGACGCCTTCCAGGAGTGCCTCCTGGCCCTGGACGTCACGACCTCGCCCCTGCTCGCAGAGGATGATGTGGTGTCGCGGCTCCCAGAAGCCTGCATCGTCAGCTGCGAGCACGACGTTCTCCGGGACCACGTGCTGCTCTACAAGAAGAGGCTGAAGGACCAGGGTGTCCGGGTGACCTGGCACCACGTGGAGGAGGGCTTCCATGGGGTGCTCGCCTGCCTCGACATGACATTCTTCTCCTTCCTCTGCTCCAGGAAGATCCTGGACGCCACTGTCCGCTTCATAAATGACTTGTGACCTGCTCCCCGGCCCGCTCACATGACCAGCCCAGAGCCAGAACAGGTTCTCCACGGGTGAGGACGTCCTCCCTGGTGCGGACATTCATGTCGTTGAGCGGGCTCAGGAGGGAGTCAAGGTCACCATCTCCTTCTTGCTCCAGAGTTAGAACCACAGCTGCATGTTTTTGACATCTGAAGGAAGAACAACAGGATAGACAGTCATGGGGTGGGGGTGTTAAGGGTGTGGTGGGACTTTCTGCCTTTTTCATATTGGACAAATCTGAGTGATAATCTTCAGTGGCCACAAGAGTGGATGAGCTGGAAGAGCTCCAGGGACCCCGGAGTGCATTCTGGCTGCTCAGGCTGCTCCAGGCCACGGACAGCAATCCTGGGCCTGGACCTGTGAATAGCCAACCTCAGGGGCCTTCTCCAATCTGGCTCAGAGGCTGGGCACTGCTGTCCAGACTGCAGGTGGGTGTGGGGAAACTGGTGTTGCTCTCCTCCTGCTGGCACCTCCCCTGATGTTCCCCAGCCGTGGAGCTGAGTCATGACTGGCTGGGCAGGAGCCTTAGGACAGGAGGGACAGGACCTCCATGGTGACACTTGGTGACAGATGATGACAGCATGGAGCCACCCGGGGGCTGACTCCAGAGCTCTGGCCTCAGCTGCCTTCCACAAGCAACATATGGAGAGTCAGTGGACAGGATGAGGAGGGAAACTGAGTCCAAGGCAGTGACCCAGAAGGCTGAGTCTGACCTAACCCAACTGTGTTCAGGTTCACGGTGGGAAATGAAGGGATGGATATGGAGAACAGTTTCTGTGTCGAGACACCAAACCAACTCAAATTGACCCCAATCAGAGAGAGAACGTGTGTTTGGGGACCAACCATGAGGCTCTTCCAGTCTTGGGGGTGCCCCCAGCCCCCACGAGGCATCATCTTCTACCACTGAGGGAACCTCTGGTAGGTGCTCCCTTCCCCGGCTTTGTAAAGGAAGAGACTCTTTCGCTGGACAATAGTCAGTTAACAAAAATATCGATCAGGTGGCTGAGCCAAAGAACGAACAAGTGGCATCTTCCCCTAGAATGTGCTCTCGACTCTCCACTGAATTCATTTCTCTAGTGTCTTAGTGGAATTAGGCCTAGAATTCCTTATCTACAGTTCGAGGACCCAGCAGCTGGGAGATCTGAGAGTTTTACACAACTTGTTGGAGAATGACTTGAGCTCCTCGAGTGTAAACTGGGATAAGGATACTTATTGCCCTTATTTACTGTAGGTCTGCCAGAACCGGGAGAATAAATGGGTACTGTTTCCAGCCTGGAGTTTCTAGTGACTGGTTTCAGCAGTAAGCCTGAGAGTGCACCATTGAGAAGCAGAGTAGGAGGCGAGGTGGTGGAGCTAAAAACAGTCCTGTGACATTGTCTCCTCATCTTTACCTCCCTACTCTGGCCCCGGGGTGCTGACCTATATGGATCCCTTTACCCTCTGCTTCCCTGAGGGTGTGGGTGGTGGCGGACATCTGGGGTGAAAGTTTAGGGAGGAAACAGAGTGACCGTCAGTGGGATGGCCGTGGGCAAGCTGTGTGCCTCCGCTGCTGGCTTGGCTCCTCTTGGGAGCCCTGTTCACACAGCCTGGGGTCCACTGTTCCCCACGGCCCTGGAGTGGGACAGAGGCCCCTGTCACCAGCTACGCTAGCTCCCAGCATCTTGACACTGCGCCTGGCTGAGCTCTCTGCAAATTATCCAAATTTGAGTTGTCTTAGTGCATTTGAGTTGCTGTTACAAAAATACCATGGAAAAGGTGGCTTATAGTGGAAATGAATTTCTTCCCTTCTTGGAGACTGGGAAGTCCAAGATCAAAGTGCTGGCAGATTCTGTGTCTGGTGAGGGCCAGTGTCCTGGTCCCTGGTGGCCATCTTTTTGCTATGTCCACACATGGTGTGCTGGTGAGTCACTGGGCACTATCCACATGGAGTTGGACACCACCCCAGTGCCCTAAACACCTGCCAAAGAAACTATCTCCAAGCACCATCATGTTTGGGATCAGGTTTTAATAGGAATATGGGGGTTCACAATCACTCAGCCCAGAGCCTTATCATGGTATCTATTTCCTGTCGGGAAACTGAGGGACACACTTCTTTCTGATGAAGCTGATGATCAGAGAACGTGGCTCAGGAGTGGGAGCAGGTGTGCTGCCTGATGATAAGCACCCCATCCCAGACAGCACTAACACTCACACACCTCTCTCTTGGGGTACCTGACCACCCTCAGCCATAAAGCCCCTTCCCTGCAGGCAGGCAGAGTCCACAGCGGGCTGAGTGTGCCCAGTTCCTTCTCCCAAGATCTCCATTTGGAAAAGCTGCTTCTCTTCCCAAGGGAGGAATGGGTGTGGAAGTAGAGAGAGAGGAGTGTTCCACACCTAGGGGAGAGGGGCACCCCAATTCCAAGGGGTAGGAGCACCCTACTTACTGCCTGGCTTTTACTTTTGTGCAGTAGAATTCAAAGCAAAAAGCATCATGACATAAGATAATGTGGTAAAGATAAGAAGCTGCTACAGATTGAATAAGATCCCCTTCCCAGTTCACGAGTTGATCCCATCCCCAATATCTCAGAGTGTCACCTTATTTGGAAATAGTGTTGTGCAGATGTCATTAGTTAAAATGCAGTCATTAGCGTGAACCCTAATCCCACGTGACTAGTGTCCCCGTGAATAGGGAAATCTGGACACGGACACACATGGAGGACCATGTGAGGACACATGTCTGCTTCAGTCATCTGCCCCAATACCAGAGAGGGGGAGGGAATGGATTCTCCCTCACAGCCCTGGAGGAACCAGCCTTGTCCTCACCACAATACTGGACATCCAGCTTCCAGAACCCGGAGACAATACATAGTGCTTAGGAGGTCACCCAACTGTTGCCATTGTGTTAAGGCTGCCCCAGCAAACTGGTGAAGACAACTTTCACAACAAGTGTGAAACTGTGCCACTGAGCATTGCAACAAAATCTGCAAGAGGAAGATGCTAGAAATTTCTTAACACAAAGGAACCTTGGGCAGCCCAGAGGAACATAGAGCGTGGATACCTGGCATGGAGCGATGGGCCCGGCCCGGGCAGGGGTGGCTGGGTGGCCGGGCTCCAGGGACTGAATTCGAGCTCACACTAGCATGATTTCCTGTGTCAGATGCTGGCACTCAGCGCTCTCCCCACCTTCCTGAGCTCTTGCCTGTGTCCAGGGCCCCGATGCCGGAGACTGGCATTTCCCAGACTCTTGGGGCAAATGTTCCTATTACGACTCTCCTGAGGAAAACCTTCCTCTAAGATCTGGAAGGCAGGTCTTCAAGGTGGGAAGGTTGACAGCAGCTCCTGTTGATGGAAATCAAGCCCCTCCCCTGACCTTTCCTTCCTTGACCCAGCCAAGTAGCTCAAGTCTCCATTTCCCTATATTCAATCTCCTCCTACTTAGGGGAAATAGATTGTATAGCTGGAAAGTTCTCAGGAATCAGTCAACAGTCACATTTTTACCTTCGGCGGCTGAAAGAGCTGCATTTCCGAGGTTCTCTGGCATGTCAGGGAAGCCGCGGGGATGTGTTCTGGCTCTGAAATTCTCTGGCAGGCACGACGTTCTCTTACTCAGCTTCCCTATCCTGGTGAATACAGAGAGTGCAGAGGGGGGTCAGTGAGAGCCTGGGGGAAGGTGAGGTGAGGTGGAGGAACATGGACCCCACAATCTCTGGTGTTGGGGCCTTCACCACATGCCCCTGTATGCATGAATTGAGGGGGAAATAGCCTCTATGGACACTTGTTACAGCATTGGCACTACTAACCGTAGTTGATGAGTCCAGGAAATTGGAAATGGTCTTGTATTTGTCCTTATGAGTCTCTGATTCCCTTTCTGCTTAAGAAAAAAAGAAGATTTCATGGAGAATGAAGCAGAAAATACTGACCTGCTCTGCTGTGTTTATTCCACAACCCACATCTGTATGTTTTGGTCATGCAAAAGGTATAATGCTTAGAAACGTCAATGGTGATTGATGTTCCAATCCCTCTCATAGTTACTGATGTATTTTTCACTATTTGGGCTCGAATTAGGATATTTACATTTTGACAGAGACATCTTCCTCTTTCAAAATCATTGTGTTAAGTCGCAGGCACTGTGTCATAAAAGGATCTCTCAAGCCTGACAGTAGATTTTACTGCATCATGATAAACATGTGTGCAGAAAACAATATAAACCAAAAGGCCAACAACTAGAAAAAGTATCTTTACAAATATTTTTAAGTCAATGCAAAAAGATAAGCAGAAATAGAAAAGTAGGTAAAAGATATGAACCCACAAAATAAAATCACGAGTCCACAGAAAACTCAAATTACCAAAAAATATAAAACAGCACTCCAGGTAATTGGATTCAAATAAATACAAAGTGAAATAACACTGATAGGCAATTTTAACAAGACAAAAAATCTGGCTCATGTGAAATATAATGATAAGATTCACTGATGGTGATAACACTGACCCATCATTTTGGGGTCTATTTTGGGGAAGAGTGTACATTGAAGCAATTTGGCTGAAGAGTAGCTTGTTAGGATGTATCAAAAGTCTGAAAATATTTTTATCTTTGATGCATCAGTTCTCCATTTAGACATTTATTCCTGGGAAGAATTGAAGTTATGAAAGATTTAGGAAAAATCAGAGATGCATTGTCTAATCGTAGTTCACAGTCCAGAAAAATAACAGAATTGTGAAAATCCTAAAATCAATGAAAATTTTGTGACTGAAATATATTTATTGACACGGCAGGTTACAAAGGACTTCTTTCACATGTCCCTTTTAAACAGACATACACAAAGAAACACACATGCACCTATACACCCTGGATTGCTGCAAGTAAGTCCTCCCATAAAAACAAGTTAATAGGAAGGAAAAGCAGAAGGTTCCTGCGAAAACCAGGACATAGAAGATAAACAGGCGACTCTGGCAAACTGCTCCAAGAGGAAAGTTGCCATAAAAGAGGACAAAAAGAGAGGAAAGCTCAGAACCCTGCTACCCTCCCCCACTCACAAAGCTGGTACACTCCGACCAACAGAAAGAAAACAACAACAATGAGAAAAAACTACAGATCAAGTGGGACTGTGAGTGGAAAGGAACTATTGCAGGTGCTGCACCCCGTGAACAGCAACTGTGGAGAACCGTGCAGGAATCTCCATGGAGGTAAGCAAATGCTCTGGGTGCTATTAGAGGAAGATAAGGACTCCGTGGAGACCTACAAATAGCCCAAGGCCAGCTGGCAAGCTTGTGTGGAAAAGCACATGCGTGCTCAAACAGCATATGCGGATCATGGCTGCCCAGATTCCCGTGCCCGTGACCTATATTCGTGGGGAGACACGTGGGAACCGTCACTGAGGTGAATGACCCCCACTGAGTAATCAAAAGCCAGGCACTTGGGCATGGGAGCAGGGTGCAAACGGCTCCATTTCTGTGGACACTGAACTGGGATACCGCCCGCATCCCGGATCTGAGGGCTTTGGAATTGAGACCCGGGGCACGGAATTCGGGGCATGGGATCCCCATGACGCGTGGCACTGGAAAGAGACAGCACCCCACACTGTTGAGCCATTTCACACCACCCCCACTCAGTTCCCCAGAGATCCACTGGGAAAAAGCACAGCTCTGGAAGGATACTAGGAAAATCTCTGGTGCTACCTAGCAATCAGAACAAAATCACCAACTTCCTAATAGTTGGAAGCCAGGGTTTCCAAAACTACCCTCAGGCTCTGAGAGAGGGTGGGCCACCCAAACTGGGGTAAGAAGGGAAGGAAGGAGTGGAGCAAGACCCCATTCTGGAACTGAGAGCTAGGCACAGGATTTGGGGTGTGGGATGAGCCATAACAGTGGGCTCTGCACAGGGTGACAGCCATCGTTTTGGATCTGAGACCCTGAGATTGAGAACTAGACAACAAAATTCAGGGCATGGGATCCACACAGCCACAGGCATGGCACTGGGTGAACAAGGGGCAGACACAGCACCCAGCGTGAGCAATAGCCCCTGTGTGGAGGTGCTACCGCCCCCCTGCCAGTTTCTGAGAGAACTACAGGGGAAAAGCACAGGTCAGCAAGTACGGGTCTCTAGCACCACCTAGTGACCAGAGCAAAATCTCCAATGAACTGATTCTCTGCTGGAACTGGGTAAATATGGAGGGAGGGAACTGTAAGAGACAGTGCCCAGCAACACAGCCACAGCATCAACACCCTGGTGGAGTTTTGGCCTACAAATTCTGCTCTCAGTCTGGAAAACAGTTTTTGATACCCCTGAAGGCTCAATCCAAGGAGATGCCTGGCAACATCAGTGGCACAAATAGAATACTGGTGAAATTCGTACGGAACCACAAATAACCATGAATAATCAAAGCCCTACTGATGAAAACAAAGGAGAAAAGTGGTATCACACTTCCAAACTTCAAGCTATACCACAAAGCCATAATAATTAAAACAGCTTGGTATTGGAACAAAAACAGACATACAGACCAATGGAACCAAATAGAGAGCCCAGAAATAAAACTGCACTTACATGGACAACTGATCTTTGACAAAGAAGCAAAGAATATGCAATGGTACAAGGACAGTTTGTTCAATAAATGGTGCTGGGAAAATTGGACTATCACTTGCAAAAAAAATGAAACTAGACCACTACCTTTCACCGTGCACAAAAATCAACTCAAAATGGATAAAATAACTGGACATAAGACCTGAAACCATAAAATATGTAGAAGAAAATATAGGTAAAACATTACAAGGCATACATTGCAACAACATCTTTAAAGACTCATCACCCAAAGCAAAGAAAGTCAAGGAAAAGATAAACATGTGGGATTACATTTAATTGAAAAGCTTCTGCACAGCAAAAGAGACATTGACCAAAACAGAGAGACACCCCACTACTTGGGAAACAATCTTTCCACCCCAGTCAACTGATAAGGTACTGATCACAAATATATACAAAGAACTCACAAGGCTCAAAAAAAAATAAACAATCAAATCAAGAAATGGGCAGAACTTAAAAGACATTTCTCCAAAGAGGAAATGTCTGGAGGTTCCTCAGTCTACTAAAAATGGAGCTACTATCTGACCCAGCAATTCCACTTCTAGGGATCTACCCAAAACACACAAAAGCATTGATTCAAAAGAATACCTGTACTCCTATGTTTATTGCAGCACTATTTACAACGGGTAAAACCTGGAAATAACCCAAATGCCCCAAAATAGATGACTGGATCAAGAAGATGTGGCATATATACACAATGGAATATCATTCAGCAATCAAAAAAGATAAAGTCATGCCATTCACAGCAATGTGGATGGAACCAGAAGGAATTATGCTCAGTGAAATAAGCCAGAAGGAAAAAGAAAAATATCAGATGGTTTTACTTATAGCAGGAATATAGGGGAACCCAATAAGACATCACTATAAAAAAAATGGTAACAGGGCCTCGCCAGTGGCGCTGGTTGAGTGCTGGGCTGCGAAGCTGTCTGCAGATTCTGCAGTGCTGGTTTGACCCCAGGCCAGCTGGTGAGGCTCCCACATGACCTCTCCTGCTGCTCCCGCTGCTCCCCTCAGCACTGTACTTCGGTGCTTCTGCCTGCTCTGCTCCCCGCTCTGGCTCTGGTGGATTCTCTCACCCTCCCTCACTTCTGACTATACCGAGTGCTTGAATAAAATAAATAAATAAATCTTCAAAAAAATAATAACAGGACAAAACACAACAAAGCAAAAACAGACAATTATAAATCAGAGACATACTATGGGGGAGGAGGAGGGAGAGGGATCAGAGGGAGGGAGGGAGGAGCACAGGGGACTGAGGTGATGGTGCACAGGGGCATTGGTGAATGAAACTCTATGGGGACGACACCTGAGGGGGTGGGGGAAAGCAAATATTGTTTAAAAATGAACAATGATGTAAAAAATAAAAAAAAATGTAAAAAACAAACAAAAAACCCAAAAGTGAATATAGAATGAGAAAAGAAATTCTAGCAAACTATTTTGAGAACAGAATTTTGAAAGCAGAATCCACCATAAACATCACAAAAATCCAGAAAGTAGTACTTAAATGCTCCATCATATAGCAGAGAGATCTGGAAGTTGAGATTTCATTAGCACGCCAAAAAAATCAGGGTACTGATATGCCAAAATGAGCACTTTTTACTTGGGTTATTAAAAATGTTTAAAAAATGGACCAGCTACACAGCCAGTAGATTACTCTTTCCCATCATCATAAAATGAATCTTAGCCACAACAAAGATTTGTCACCCCACTGCCTGCTATGCCTTCAGCTGGGTTTTTTTTTTGGAGGATTTGTTCCTGTTTAATCCACTTCCATGGCTGGGTTGCATGGTTAAGAGACATGCAAGGGGCTACACTTTGTGGAGTGTTTTCTTGGTTCATAGAAATTTTCTCATTGCTCAAAGTAAAGGGATCCGGAAGAGCCTTGCACACCCCACCTCTGTCACTTCTGCTTGTGAGTTTCACTACCTTGAGGAAGTGACTTCACCTCGTGGAGAGTGACTTTGTTTATACATACAATGGGGACAAGAACAGGACCCACCTGAAGGGCTGATGGGAGAACTAAAGTGAACAAACGCAGAGGGATGTCAGCTTCATTATAGGAGTGAAGAAGCAGAGAGCAGGGGAGGGTGCAGGGGCCATGATAGGAGGCTAGTGTGGGGGCAGGGCTGGAGAGGCGCCCAGAAGACTGCCTGCACCTTCTTTGCTCCTCCAGGCTACAGGGGATGCCGGCCCAGGGACTGGCATCAGCTGCTTCCTGGAGGGAGTCCTATGTGGCAGAGTCAGAGTTTAAAAAGACAAGAAATAAACAGAGTTTCGTGAACTAAATTCAGTTTCGACTTTGGTGTTGCTCAAGCCCTTCAAGCCCTGCTTCTGTGGTTACAGCCCTGACTCGGGAGCCACCAGCTGCAGGACATCTGGCAACAGCTTAGCACAGAGGATGTGCAACACCTGATGGGACCTCCCTCCTGGGCATGGCTCCGGGATCTTGGGCGTGCCCTCGAGAGACTTAGGTGTCCTGAATCCTAATGGCCAGGCCTGGAGTGGCCCCTGCTTGGTCACTCACACCTCTAGCAAAAACAAATCCCTGGGTCCCCCAGAGGCAGCAGGAGCTGGAATGTGTTTCCGTGTGCCCAGGAGGCGTAAGCTGGGCTTGGAGACCACACTGAAGTCAGCCTGGCTCACTGTCACCTACTACTCTTTCTACAGGCCAGGCTCATGCTGGACACTGTGCAGACATTGGCAGCATGATGCGGAGAAGGCTGAGGCTTCGCCAGTCTAAGTAACTTGCTCGGAATCTGAACACTGACATTGGCAGGCCTGGGACTCAAACCCAAGCCTGTTCCAAACCCAAACCTGTGGCCCCATTGATACATGGGACCAGATTACTCCACTTTAGGGGGTCCATCCTGTGCTTTTTGTGTGTTTAGCAATATCCCTGGCAATTCCCCATGAGATGTCAGCCACTCACCCAGCTATGACAAGCAAAAAAGTCTGTAGACACGTCAGATGTCTTTAGGGGCTAACTTCCCCCTTCCTGAGACCACCATTCTCCCACCTGACTGGGGAGGTGGAAGAAGAGTGAGTATCCTCATCACCACAGCGATGGGGTTCCCTTCCTCTGTGGGGTACAGGTCTGACCTGAGCTGGATGGTCCATAAGCCCCATTTTTCTCACTTTTGAATGAAAAGGGCAGAGGCTGCTCGTGAAGTTAGGCTTCTTTCTACAGGCTAAGAACAGTCCTGAACTACCTTCTAGAGATAAAGCAGTAAACAAAGCAAGTCCCTGTCCTCACAGAGGTTATGTTGTGCAGACCATAGAGAGGCAGTGTAGAATGAGTCTCTCAGCTGATAAGGGCCACAAGATAACAAAAGCCTGGGAGACATGACATTTGAACAGAGGAATGCAGTGGGGGAGGGTTGCGCTTACTGACTTCTGTGCAAGAAGATTACATAGAGAACAACAACTGCAAAGGCCTCCTGGGCAGGCAAGTGTGGAAAAGCAGGTGTAATCACAGAACGAGCAATGGCTGAGCGATGAGGTCAGGGTGCAGGTGGAGGAAAGGTGTTTGTGATGTTCATGGGGACTCACCCCAGGATATTTTGAGGACCAAACCCATGGTGTGAGCTGCAGTTTTCATTTCCATCTGGGTCAGGTTGCAGAAACACTTTGCCCTTTACACCAGTCCTGTCCTAGGACCGGGTCTCACCTGAGTCTGTGACTCTCAGCGCTGGGCTGGGCTTGTGCGAGACGGGGAGGTGTGGAGGGCAGGCAGTGATGTATAAGTGGACTGCTCTGCTGGCTCCAACTCATGTCCTGAGTGGACTGCCCAGGACACAGCCTCCTCCCAGCCTCCTCTTGGCCTCTTCCGTACTGGAACAGCATGTTGCTGATCCTTCTGTTCCCGTTCTTCCTGCTGGCGGGCGTGCTCCTGGCCATGGTCTCGGTGTGGGTTTTCTGCACTGAGTTCCTCACCGTGGACATCCCTGCGGGCATCAACGGCAAAACAAGATTACGGCTCCTACATTGCATCTTTAAGCTGCAAATGATGTGGGTGAGTTTTGCGTTCTCTTTGTGCCTCCTTGGGAGGCGTAAGGTGGGAGGTGGGAAAAAACATCCCAGCACCTTCATCGAATGAACACAAATATCATGTGGTCGGTGGAGGAGCAGACAGTATATTCTCAAACCTGAACAATCCCCACAAGGGGATTTAATGCCCATCCTCTTGCTGGTGGTGTCATGTGGGACTGAGCTGTTAGCCTCAAGAGTTGGACCCTGACCCTGCTTGCCATCCGATGTGTGCCATTTCAGAACACACGTATAAACAGTGATGCCTGAGAGTATGTGGCTGGGGCGGGGTAGGACAGAAATTGAATACAGGAAATCTGGTTAATGAAATGGTTGCCAGCACCTGTGCTCTCAGATACCCCGATGGAGGAGAGCCGGGGCTCAGCTTTCACAGGATGCGAGGTTCCACCTAGGGTCTCCCTGGCCTCGATGTTCAGCCTGCACAGTCCAGCTTCCCAAATGCAGTCCCTGAGTTTCTTCTACTGAAAAATAGGGAGTGATAGCAGCCTGGCTTCAGGGCACTGCGCCCCAGGGGTGTTCCCTGGTGCAGAGCCATTGCTCCTGAAATTCCCTCTTGTGGCTGATTGATTTGTATCCCTCACAAAAGTGTCTTTGCAACTACCGTGTGTCCTCGGGCGGACACCACTCTGGGGATGGTGACGGTGAGAAAAGCAGAGTCCAGGCAGACGGTGCTGGGGAGCATGAGGCTCACGTGGTGGGTGGGCACAGCAAGGAGCAAAATGCTGCACAGATTGGCCAGGCTGTTTGGAAAGGGTCTGGGGGTTTGGGGATCCCCCCGCATGCACGCAGGGGGATCCCCATGCCCCCACGAAGACAGGATGCAAGAGAGCTAAGAATTCGCATGGGGTCTAAATGGCCCCATCTCCATAACCTCTACTGGACATTCTTCTCGTGACGAGCGGCAGAGACCACAGGCTGGCGGCGCAGCTTCCAAGGTCACCGAGAGGCACAAAGGCGCGTTAGGAGCGGTTCCGGCCATTTGCACTGTGGTGGAAAAACCGCTCAGGCTCCTGTCCCTTGGAGGGTGACAGTGCAGAGGCGCTGCCTCTTGGAGTCATGGGCCAGTCGGGACCACACGCGTTGTTTCATTACAGCACAATTTACTCTGATATCGAGAGTGAGATACAACTGCCTTCCTTTGTCATCCCACATATTTCATTTTCTGTTCTCCAGCCACGCACGACGAGGTCACCAGGGTCACTAAAGCCCTAAGTGACCTTGGCACAGAAAAGGGGGAGAGGCCGTGGCAAAGAGCCAGCCCTGGGGAGAACCCACACTTTTGCTCACTTTCTTCTGTTATTATGGAAACAAGGGTTCAGGGGGAACTGAGGGAGACAGAACTGAGGCTCCTGCAGCGCCAGCAACACTGAAGGTCCTCGGTGCCCCCGCTGCCCCCTCTGCCCCAATCCTTACCGGGCAAATCCGAGAATCACACTATTTGATCCAAAAATACATCAGTAGGTCTCCCTAAAAGACAAGACCCCTCCCTCTGAAAAGCATGACCACAGCGCAGCAATTCCATCTTGGAGATGGCTTCGTTGTCCCAATCCACTTTGGCCGGGGTGGGGTGGGGGCTCTAGGGGGGTCTCCCTGCAGGAGAGGACCTGTCTGGGCCAAGGAGGAGCAGGGAGATCCTGGGGGTGCTCCAGGTAGGGGCATCTGAAGCTGGGGTTGTAGTCCTGGGGAGAAGGCATCTGGGGGAGGCGTAGGAGAGGGCTGGTGGGGAGAACAGCGTGGCCAGGGTGGGGTGGCCTTGATGCAGTGCCGTGGAGACACCGGGCCCAGCAGGGCTGGGGCCGCCCCTCTCTGGCAGAGACAGGTGAGGCCTCAGACAGCAGCAAGGACCCACTGAAGCCCCCGCCCACCATATTGCCTCTTCTCTCACCCCAGGGCACTGTTTTAGAGAAGCTGAGGATCTGCTCTATGCCCCAGTTTTTCCGTTTCATGCATGATCTGCCCCCGCTCAAGAACGACCCTGAGGTCGTGGTCACGGACCTCCACTTCGGGACCATCCCGGTGAAGTTGTACCAGCCCAAGGCGACCTCCTGCTCCAGCAGGCCGGGCATCGTGTTCTACCACGGAGGCGGGGGCATCATGGGGAGCCTGAGTAAGAGCCAGCCCCAGCCAGCCCCCAGGGCACCTGCCTCAGCGGGTGGAGCCCAGCATGAGGTGCCCCTCTAGCTCCTGGGGCTTTGTCAGCACCTGGGACTTCAAGCAGGTTCCCCATTGAGAGCAAAGACATCAAAGATATGGGATGTGAGCTCTTCTGGAAGTGACGAGCAACACACGTGTGCATGTATATGGAACACGCTGCTCATGCAGGGAATACATCGTGTGCATGGACTATGTGAGTGTCTGTGCGTCTGTCTGGACACACGAAATTCACATAGCACAACACCTACCATTTAAAAGCGTACAGTTGAGGGACACCCCACATTCACCAGGCTGTGACCACCACCTCTACTTAGCTGGAAAGGACTTTTCTATTAAGGAAACATGTATGGCCAAGACAAACTCTGCCACAGAAGACAAAGACAAACTGCCCCAGAAAGACAAAGGAGCCAAAATTTTTAAGAAAATCAATGTGAGCAAAGCTGGAAATGGGGACAACTTTGTTATCGTCACTTCTCCCCTGTGGATTAGGAGGACACCCCTTTAGAAACCACACTGACTTCCACGGGGCCGTGAGCGTGTCCACCGCAGCAGCCTCTCAGACGAAGGGGTTAAGTCAGTGGTGGGGCTGGTTTTGCCAATGAAGGGATGATGTCGTGCCAATGCTGGTTAATATTATTGGGGCCGGTCCCAAGGCCGCCCAGAAAGTGCCTTATGTCAGCAAAAGCCCATCAGGCCTGTTACTCATATCCCCACTGCGCAGATGAGGAAATCACGCCCTGGGCAGCGAAGGGACTGGCCTGGCAGGACGTCAGCTCCAGCTGAGAAGGCAGAGCTGGGATTTGAACTTGATCCTGAGCTTAGAGCTCCCTCCTTGAACCTCTGAGCCCAGCAGCCCAGCGCCCCTCCGCTATTCTGCACGAGTGGTGGGCTCCGGGGTGCATTTTCAAGGAGGTGGACAGCGCCCCAGGGGAACACAGCAGGAGTGGAGGAGGGTGGGGGCGGCTGGGGGACCCGCGCAAAATCTCTGGACTCCTGAGCCCTAGGACCCCACAGTGGAGCTGCTGTGGCTGGGAGGGGCTGCCCTCAGCCTCCCCAGTGAATGTGAAAACTCTTCCACTTTCTAGGGACCCACCACGGCATCTGCCGTCAGCTGTGCAAGGAGAGCGACTCCGTGGTTCTGTCGGTCGGGTGAGTGCGGGGACCCAACTGAGACCTGGATGTGGGTGGGAAGTAGGCGTGGAGGGCAGGTGGGGTGTTGGAGGGTCCCCTTGAGGAGGGGAGGCTGTGAGGAGCAGCTGGGGGACAGCACGGGAGGCAGGGGACAGGGGCAGAGGGGAATGGTCCTCCCTGCCAGGTGAGTGTGAACAAAGGGGTTTTGTGCATGGCGGTGTGGGGGGATTCCTTGGCAAGCTTCTTTGGGAAGCAGAGATGGTGCTGTGCTTCAACCAGAGCTCTTTGGGGGGACAGCCCTGTACATTCTGGACACTAGCACCTCCAACACGGCACGCTGTGGTGTGGTTCACCAGGGCACCCCGAGAACCCAGCCGCGCCCTTTCTCAGTCCTGTACCTGCCGAGGAAGCCAGAAAATTCAAAAGCTGCTTTGTCCTCACTGCCCTGGGGTGTCTCCCAAAAAACTGGAGCCTCAAACACAGGGTGGAGGTGGGGCGGAGAGAGACGGGGCAACGCTGCCCTGGGGCCGGACCCCTCATCACATGGAGGGGGGACAAGGAGGGCCCATCTGCCCATTGGCGTTTCCTGCACTTCTGCTTAAGGGCACCAGCTGAGGGAACTCTTTCCAGCATCTTGCAGGGCCCACTGGCCAGCTTCCTCCTGGCACTGCTGGCTGAGTAGAGGAAGGAACACAGATGCCGACTGAGGGAGAAAGACCTGGAAAAAGGCTTCACTTTATCACTTATGGCTCCAAAACTGCTTCTGCAGGGAACAGTGATCTTGACCCCATGGGTGGCCCCCACACGCCCTACGGCCTGGCTGTGCTGAGCCACTGGCTCCTCAGGAGAACATACCAGCGAGTCTGTGACAGTCATTGTTTGATTCCAAGGCAGACAGGGTGTGGGCTTGAGAGCACTGCTGTCCTGCCTGGACCCAGGGGAGCCCAGAATCTGGACCGTGGGGATGGGTGAGAGCTTGTGTCTGGTGGAAAGATTGTGGGTCCCATGGAGAATTTCCTTGTGCATATTGTGGGTGTGGCCAGCATTGAGAGTGATGAGATGTCTCCCCAAACTGTATTTCTGGATTCTCTTGGATTTGGTAAGGTCTGGCCATGCCAGGCTGGCATATCTGCTGTCGGCAACCTGCTCTCAGGTCATGCTCAGCACAGCTGTGGGTGCCCTGGTCCACCGTGGCTGGCCTGGGGTAGGCAGGCGTGTCATCTGCTGGCCCCAGTGGCACTGACGCCTTTAGGATTCTCCTAAGGAGCTTGTGGGTGTGGCAGGACAGGTTAGAATCACACCAGGCAAGCTCGAGTTTCTCATGGAACATTCAGGAAAATGGGGGAATCAGGAGACAAGGTCAGGGATTTGGGCAGAGAGGCCAGGCTGGGGATGGGCAGGTTGTTGGCCCTCGGTACCGCCAGGCTCCGAGTTCCGTGGCAACAGCAGCTCCCAGGTACTGAGCCCGCGCCCCACGTCTGGGGTGTGCCTGCCGCCTCATTTAGCCTCACACCTTAACCTCAGCTGGTGAGGCTTCAAAAGGGGAAGTTGAGAGTGTGGGGTTGGGGAGGGGGATCTAGGTGAAGGGGTGCTAAACACAGGTGTTGGGGCTCCGCTGCGGCGACGAGTTAAACGGTCTTCCTTGATGTTTCTTAGGTACCGCATGGTGCCACAGTGCAGGTTTCCAGTTCTGGTAAGAGACTCCATCTGCGCCACCATCCACTTCCTGAGGTCCCTGAAGCTGTACGGGGTGGATCCAGCCCGCGTCGTGGTCTATGGTGACAGCATGGGAGGGCAGTTGGCATCTACCGTCTGCCAAAACCTCCTGTGCTATCCAGACCTCCCCAAGATCCGTGCCCAGGTCCTTGTCTACCCCACCCTCCAAGGTCTTGACTTCCAGAGCCCGTCCTATCAGCAGAACAAGAATGGCCCATTGGTCAGTCTGGACTTCTTCTTCTACTGTTGGTGCAGCTGCCTGAGCATCAACCCCGCGTGGAAAAGCGTCGTCCTGCAAAACGCCCACATGCCCCCGGAGGTCTGGGCAAAGTATCAGAAGTGGCTGGGGGCAGAGAACATCCCTGAGAAGTTTAAGACCAGAGGCTACCAGTCCCAGACCCCCGGGCCCCTGAACGAGGACGCCTTCCAGGAGTGCCTCCTGGCCCTGGACGTCACGACCTCGCCCCTGCTCGCGGAGGACGACGTGGTGTCGCGGCTCCCAGAAGCCTGCATCGTCAGCTGCGAGCACGACCTTTTCCGGGACCACGCGCTGCTCTACAAGAAGAGGCTGGAGGACCAGGGTGTCCGGGTGACCTGGCACCACGTGGAGGACGGCTTCCATGGGGTGCTCTCCTGCCTCGACATGACATTCTTCTCCTTCCCCTGCTCCAGGAAGATCCTGGACGCCACTGTCCGCTTCATAAATGACTTGTGACCTGCTCCCCGGCCCGCTCACATGACCAGACCAGAGCCAGAACAGGTTCTCCACGGGTGAGGACGTCCTCTCTGGTGCGGACATTCATGTCGTTGAGCGGGCTCAGGAGGGAGTCAAGGTCACCATCTCCTCTTGCTCCAGAGTTAGAACCACAGCTGCATGTTTCTGACATCTGAAGGAAGAACAACAGGATAGACAGTCATGGGGTGGGGGTGTTAAGGGTGTGGTGGGACTTTCTGCCTTATTCATGTTGGACAAATCTCAGTGATAATCTTCAGTGGCCACAAGAGTGGATGAGCTGGAAGAGCTCCAGGGACCCCGGAATGCATTCTGGCTGCTCAGGCTGCTCCAGGCCGTGGACAGCAATCCTGGGCCTGGACCTGTGAATAGCCAACCTCAGGGGCCTTCTCCAATCTGGCTCAGAGGCTGGGCACTGCTGTCCAGACTGCAGGTGGGTGTGGGGAAACTGGTGTTGCTCTCCTCCTGCTGGCACCTCCCCTGATTTTCCCCAGCCTTGGAGCTGAGTCATGACTGGATGGGCTGGAGCCTTAGGACAGGAGGGACAGGACCTCCATGGTGACACTTGGTGACAGATGATGACAGCATGGAGCCACCCGGGGGCTGATTCCAGAGCTCTGGCCTCAGCTGCCTTCTACAAGCAACATACGGAGAGTCAGCGGACAGGATGAGGAGGGAAACTGACTCAAGACAGTGACCCACAAGGCTGAGTCTGACCTAACCCAACCATATCCAGGTTCATGGTGGGAAATGAAGGGATGGATATGGAGAATGGTTTCTGTGTCGACACCGAACCAACTCAAAATAGCCCCAATCAGAGAGAGAATGTGTGTTTGGGGACCACCAATGAGGCTGCTCCAGTCGCAGGGGTGCCCCCAGCACCCATGAGGCATCATCTTCTGCCACTGAGGGAACCTCTGGTAGGTGCTCCCTTCCCCGGCTTTGTAAAGGAAGAGACTCTTTCGCTGGACAATAGTCAGTTAACAAAAATATCGATCAGATGGCTGAGCCAAAGAATGAACGAGCAGCATCTTCCCCTACAATGCGCTCTCGTCTGTCCACTGAGATAATTTCTTTAGTGTCTTAGTGGAATTAGGCCTAGAATTCCTTATCCAAAGTTCGAGGACCCAGGCAGCTGGGAGATCTGAGAGTTTTACACAACTTGTTGGAGAATGACTTGAGCTCCTTGGGTGTAAACTGGGATAAGGATACTTATTGCCCTTATTTACTGTACGTCTGCCAGATCTGGGAGAATAAATGGGTACTGTTTCCAGCCTGGAGTTTCTAGTGACTGGTTTCAGCAGTAAGCCTGAGAGTGCACCATTGAGAAGCAGAGTAGGAGGCGAGGTGGTGGAGCTGAAAAGGGTCCTGTGACATTGTCTCCTCACCTTTACCTCCCTACTCTGGCCCTGGGGTGCTGACCTATATGGATCCCTTTGCCCTCTGCTTTCCTGAGGGTGTGGGTGGTGGCGGACATCTGGGGTGAAAGTTTAGGGAGGAAACAGAGTGACCATCAGTGGGATGGCCGTGGGCAAGCTTGTGCCTCCGCTGCTGGCTTGGCTCCTCTTGGGAGCCCTGTTCATGCAGCCTGGGGTCCACTGTTCCCCATGGCCCTGGAGTGGGACAGAGGCTCCTGTCACCAGCTACACTAGCCCCCAGCATCTTGACACTGCGCCTGGCTGAGCTCTCTGCAAATTTATCCAAATTTGAGTTGTCTTAGTGCATTTGAGTTGCTGTTACAAAAATACCATGGAAAAGGTGGCTTATAGTGGAAATGAATTTCTTCCCTTCTTGGAGGCTGGGAAGTCCAAGATCAAAGTGCTGGCAGATTCTGTGTCTGGTGAGGGCCAGTGTCCTGGTCCCTGGTGGCCATCTTTTTGCTATGTCCACACATGGTGCCCTGGGGAGTCACTGGGCACTAACCACATGGACTTGGACCCACCCCCATGCCCTAATCACCTGCCAAAGAAACTATCTCCAAGTGCCATCCTGTTGGGGATCAGGTTTTAATAGGAATATTGTGGTTCACAATCACTCAGCCCAGAGCATTATCATGGTATCTACTTCCTGTCGGGAAACTGAGGGACACACTTCGTTCTGATGAAGCTGATGATCAGAGAACATAAGCACCTCATCCCAGACAACACTAACACTCACACGCCTCTCTCTGGGGTACCTGTCCACCCTCCGCAAGAAAGCCCCTTCCCCGCAGGCAGGCAGAGTCCACAGAGGTTCTGAGCATGCCCATTTCCTTCTCCCAAGATCTCCATTTGGAAAAGCTGCTTCTCTTCCCATGGGAGGAATGGGTGTGGAAGTAGAGAGAGAGAGAAGAGTGTTACACACCTACGGGAGAGGGGCACCCCAATTCCAAGGGGTACAAGCACCCTAGTTACTGCCTGGCTTTTAGCATTGTGCAGTAGAATTCAAAGCAAAAAGCATCATGACATAAGGTAATGTGGTAAAGAGAAGTTGCTGCTACAGATTGAATAAGATCCCCTTCCCGGTTCACGAGTTGATCCCATCCCCAATATCTCAGAGTGTGACCTTATTTGGAAATAGTGTTGTGCAGATGTCATTAGTTAAAATGCAGTCATTAGCGTGAACCCTAATCCCACGTGACTAGCGTCCCCGTGAATAGGGAAATCTGGACACGGACACACATGGAGGACCATGTGAGGACACATGTCTGCTTCAGTCATCTGCCCCAATACCAGAGAGGGGGAGGGAATGGATTCTCCCTCACAGCCCTGGAGGAACCAGCCCTGTCCTCACCACAATACTGGACATCCAGCTTCCAGAACCCGGAGACAATACATAGTTGCTTAGGAGGTCACCCAACTGTTGCCATTGTGTTAAGGCTGCCCCAGCAAACTGGTAAAGACAACTTTCACAACAAGTGTGAAACTGTGCCACTGAGCATTGCAACAAAATCTGCAAGAGGAAGATGCTAGAAATTTCTTAATTAACACAAAGGAACCTTGGGCAGCCAAGAGGAACATAGAGCAGGGATACCTGGCATGGAGTGGTGGACCTGGCCTGGGCAGGGATGCCTGGGTGGCCAGGCTCCAGGACCTGAATTCGAGCTCACACTAGCATGATTTCCTGTGTCAGATGCTGGCACTCAGCACCATCCTCGCCCTCCTGAGCTCTTGCCTGTGTCTAGGGCCCAGGCGCTGGAAACTGGCATTTCCCAGACTCTTGCTGGCAATGTTCCTGTTACGACTCTCCTGAGGAAAACCTTCCTGTAAGATCTGGAAGGCAGGTCTTCAAGGTGGGAAGGTTGACAGCAGCTCCTGTTGATGGAAATCAAGCCCCTCCCCTGACCTTTGCTTCCTTGACCCAGCCAAGTAGCTCAAGTCTCCATTTCCCTATAGTCAATCTCCTCCTACTTAGTGGAAATAGATTGTATAGCTGGAAAGTTCTCAGGAATCAGCCAACAGTCACATTTTTACCTTCGGCGACTGAAAGGGCTGCATTTCCGAGGTTCTCTGGCATGTCAGGGAAGCCGCGGGGATGTGTTCTGGCTCTGAAATTCTCTGGCAGGCACGACGTTCTCTTACTCAGCTTCCCTATCCTGGTGAATACAGAGAGTGCAGAGGGGGTCAGTGAAGCCTGGGGGAAGGTGAGGTGAGGTGGAGGAACATGGACCCCACAATCTCTGGTGTTGGGGCCTTCACCATATGCCCCTGTATCCATGAATTGAGGGGGAAATAGCCTCTATGGACACTTGTTACAGCATTGGCACTACTAACCGTAGTTGATGAGTCCAGGAAATTGGAAATGGTCTTGTATTTATCCGTATGAGTCCCTGATTCCCCTTCTGCTTAAGAAAAAAAGATTTCATGGAGAATAAGGCAGAAAATACTGACCTGCACTGCTGTGTTTATTCCACAACCCACATCTGTATGTTTTGGTCATGCAAAAGGTATAATGCTTAGAAACATCAATGGTGATTGATGTTCCAATCCCTCTCATAGTTACTGATGTATTTTTCACTATTTTGGGGTGAATTAGGATATTTACATTTTGACAGAGACATCTTCCTCTTTCAAAATCATTGTGTTAAGTCGCAGGCACTGTGTCATAAAAGGATCTCTCAAGCCTGACAGTAGATTTTACTGCATCATGATAAACATGTGTGCAGAAAACAATATAAACCAAAAGGCCAACAACTAGAAAAAGTATCTTTACAAATATTTTTAAGTCAATGCAAAAAGATAAGCAGAAATAGAAAAGTAGGTAAAAGATATGAACCCACAAAATAAAATCACGAGTCCACAGAAAACTCAAATTACCAAAAAATATAAAATAGCACTCCAGGTCACTGGATTCAAATAAATGCAAAGTGAAATAACACTGAGATGCAATTTTAAATGGACAAAAAATCTGGCTCATGTGAAATATAATGATAAGATTCACTGATGGTGATAACACTGACCCATCATTTTGGGGTCTATTTTGGGGAAGAGTGTACATTGAAGCAATTTTGCTGGAGTAACTTGTTAGGATGTATCAAAAGTCTGAAAATATTTTTATCTTTGATGCATCAGTTCTCCATTTAGACGTTTATTCCTGGGAAGAATTGAAGTTATGAAAGATTTAGGAAAAATCAGAGATGCATTGTCTAACCATAGTTCACAGTCCAGAAAAATAACAGAATTGTGAAAATCCTAAAATCAATGAAAATTCTGTGACTGAAATATATTTATTGACACGGCAGGTTACAAAGGACTTCTTTCATATGTCCCTTTTAAACAGGCATACACACAGAAACACACATGCACCTACACACCCTGGATTGCTGCAAGTAAGTCCTCCCATAAAAACAAGTTAATAGGAAGGAAAAGCGGAAGGTTCCTGTGAAAACCAGGACATAGAAGATAAACAGGCGACTCTGGCAAACTGCTCAAAGAGGAAAGTTGCCATAAAAGAGGACGAAAAGAGAGGAAAGCTCAGAACCCTGCTACCCTCCCCCACTCACAAAGCTGGTACACTCTGACCAACAGAAAGAAAACAACAACAATGAGAAAAAACTACAGATCAAGTGAGACTGTGAGTGGAAAGGAATTATTGCAGGTGCTGCACCCCGTGAACAGCAACTGTGGAGAACCGTGCAGGAATCTCCATGGGGTTAAGCAAGTGGCTCTGGGTGCCATTAGAGGAAGATAAGGACTCCGTGGAGACCAACAAATAGCCCAAGGCCAGTTGGCAAGCTTGTGCGGAATAGCACGTGTGTGCTCAAACAGCATATGCAGATCGTGGCTGCCCAGATTCCCGTGCCCGCGACCTATATTCGTGGGGAGACACGTGGGAACCTTCATTGAGGTGAATGACCCCCACTGAGTAATCAATAACCAGGCAGTTGGGCATGGGAGCAGGGTGCAAAAGGCTCCATTTCTGTGGACACTGAACAGGGATACCACCCGCGTCCCAGATGTGAGGGCTTTGGAATTGAGACCTGGGGCACGAAATTCAGGGCATGGGATCCCCACGACGTGCGGCACTGGGAAGAGACAGCACCCGACACCGTTGAGCCATTTCACACCACCCCCACTCAGTTCCCCAGAGACCCACTGGGAAAAAGCACAGCTCTGGAAGGATACTAGGAAAGATCTCTGGTGCTACCTAGCAATCAGAACAAAATCACCAACTTCCTAATAGTTGGAAGCCAGGGTTTCCAAAACTACCCTCAGGCTCTGAGAGAGGGTGGGCCACACAAACTGGGGTAAGAAGGGAAAGAAGGAGTGGAGCAAGACCCCATTCTGGAACTGAGAGCTAGGCACAGGATTTGGGGTATGGGATGAGCCATAACAGTGGGCTCTGCACAGGGTGACAGCCATCATTTTGGATCTGAGACCCTGAGATTGAGAACTAGAGCACAGAATTCAGGGCATGGGATCCACACAGCCACAGGCATAGCACTGGGTGAACACGGGGCAGACACAGCACCCAGCGTGAGCAATAGGCCCTGTGTCGAGGTGCTACCCCCTCCTCCCCACCCCAATTTCTCAGAGAAACAGGGGAAAAGCACAGGTTGGCAAGTACAGGTCTCCAGCACCACCTCGTGACCAGAGCAAAATCTCCAATGAACTGATTCTCTGCTGGAACTGAGTAAATATGGAGGGAGGGAACTGTAAGAGACAGTGCCCAGCAACACAGCCACAGCATCAACACCCTGGTGGAGTTTTGGCCTACAAATTCTGCTCTCAGTCTGGAAAACAGTTTTTGACACCCCTGAAGGCTCAATCCAAAGAGATGCCTGGCAACACCAGTGGCACAATATCCCAACTCATAGAACAAATTGGAAAGCAAACAGCAGGGAGATGGAAAAATACAAATAACCAAGCAAGCCTGCAGGATGAAGGACATCCCCCAAAAAGAAATTCAGTCACCAGATCTCAACAATGACATGGAAGAACTTCTCTGCCTGTCAGATAGAGAATTAATAATCTTCATGATTAAAAAATATAATGAGATGAGATAAATAATCAATGGACTGAAGGAGGAAAATGAGACCTTAAGAAAGGAAATCAAAGAAAAGGAGGAGACTAAAAGATTACTGGACGAGACAAAGAGCTCTTGGAAAAGCATTGAAAACAGAACTGAGGAAATGGAAGAATGGATCAGTACTCTTGAAGATACACAAATGGAAAGAACCAAAAGAGAAAAATGGACTCCATAAAGAGAGGAAATATAAGAGTTATAGGCATTTCAGAAGGTGAGGAGAGAGACAAAGGATCTGAGAAAATATTCAAGGAGATAATTGAAGAAAACTTCCCAAGTATGAAGAAGGAGATGAATATAGACATACAGGAAGCTAGGAGAACACCAATTACCACAATGAAAAGAAAACTACAGCAAAACACATAATAGTAAAGCTTGCAAGAGTCCAAGACAAAGAAAAAATAATGAAACCAGCAAGGGGGAAGAAACAGATAACATATAAGGGAAAATCATTCAGGTTAACCTCAGACTTCTCCAAAGAAACACTACTGGCAAGAAGAGAATGGAGTAACATATTCAATGCCAGCCAATGCCAGCCAAGAATACTTTAACCTGCAAAGCTCTCCTTCCTCTTTGAAGAAAAAATATGGAGCTTCTCAGACAAACAGAAACTCCAGAAATTCATTACAACTAAACCCCTGCACCAAAAAATTCTACAAGAAATCCTAAAGCCAAAACCAACAGAAGAATGATCAAGAAGAACAGAATAACGTGAGGAATAAAATGACAAAAAAGACAAAATGGCAAATACAGATGCCAACATATCAATATGAACTCTAAATGTAAATTGATTATGCTCATCAATAAAAAGACACAGTGTAGCAGGCTGGATTAAAAAACAAAATCCATCCTTCTGCTGTCTCCAGGAAACACATTTAAACACAAAAGATAAACACAGACTGAAAGTAAAAGGTTGGAAAACAATCCTACAAGGAAATGGACCAAAAAAGAAGGCAGGAACACCTATACTTATATCAGATGAAATAGACTTCAAATTAAAAAAAAAAAGAGACATAGACACTACATTATGATCAAGGGGACAATACATCAGGAAGATATAACACTCATCAACATATACTCACCAAATGAAGGAGCACCGAAATATAATAGACAGTTATTATCAGCTCTGAAAACTGACATTAAAGAAAATACATATATAGTGGGAGACTTCAACAGTCCACTCACCAATGGACAGATCAATGAGACAAAAAATAATAAAGACACTAGAGCCCTAAATAAACACATAGAACCCATAGACTTAACAGACATCTCTAGGACAACGCACCCAGAAAAATCAGAGTACACATTTTTCTCAAGTGCACATGGATCATTCTCCAGAATCAATCACATACTGGGCCACAAGACAAACATCAACAGATACATAAAGATCAAAATCATTCCAACTATCTTCTCTGATCATAAAGGCATCAAACTAGAAATAAATCATGTAAAAAAAAAACCAAGGAACCCTCCTACTTCATGGAGATTGAAATCCACACTACTGGAAGACCACTGGACTAATGAGGAGATCAGAGAAGAAAGTAAAAAATACTTTGAGTGAATGACAAGGAGGACACCACTTTCCAGAATGTATGGGATGTAGCAAAACAGTTATAAGAGGAAAATATATAGCAATCCAGGCTCACATCAAGAAACATGAAAGAACTCAAAGAAACAACCTAATCTAACATCTCAAAGAGCTAGAAAAAGAACTACAAAAAAACCCCCTAAAGCTAGTAGAAGAAAGGAATAAAAATGAAAGCAGAAATAAACGAAACAGAAATTTTAAAAAAATCCAAAATATCAACGAAACCAAAAGTTGGTTCTTTGAAAAAATAAATGAAATAGACAAACCTCTAGCCAGGCTCACAAAGAAAAAACAGGAGAAGACACATATAAATAGGATTATAAATGAAAGAAGAGAAATCACAACAAATTCAGTAGAAATCAAAAGAATAATCAGAGATTACTATGAACACTTACATGCAAACAAATTCAACATAGAAGAGACAGACACATTCCTAGAACAATATAATCATTCAAAGTTGGACAAAGAAGAAATAGAAAACCTAAACAGACCAATTACAAGCAGCAAAATTGAGGCAATAATCAAATTCCCCCAAAATAAAAGCCCAGGTCCAGATGGCTTCACAAATGAATTTTACCAAACGTTCAGCAGTGCCTATCCTACACAAACTCTTTCAAAAAATTGAAAAAGAAGGAATACTACCAAATATGTTCTATGAAGCCAACATTAAACTAATACCAAAACCAAACAAAGACGGCACAAAAAAAGAAAATTTTAGGCCAATCTCCCTAATGAATGCTGATGTAAAAATCCTCAACAAAATCCTTGCCAGCAGAATCCAACAATGCAGCAAAGGGATAATACACCACAATCAAGTGGGATTCATCCCAGGGGCACAAGGATGGTTCAACACATGAAGATATCAGTGTAATCCATCACATCAACAAAAAGAAAAATAAAAACCATGATCACATAAATAGATGCTGAGAAAGCATTCGATAAAGTCCAACATCCATTTATGATGAAGGCCCTTGAAATTCTTGGGATAGAAGGAACATAACTTAACATGATAAAAACCGTATATGGCAAACCCACTGCCAATATTATTCTCAATGGCGAAAAACTGAAGACCTTTCCTTTAAGATCAGGAACAAGACAAGGATGTCCTCTCTCACCACTGCTCTTCAATATAATACTGGATGACCTAGCCAAGGCAATAAGACAAGAGAAAGACATACAAGGAATCTAGATAGGGAAAGAAGAAGTAAAACTATCACTATTTGTAGATGATATGACAGTATACATAGAGAACCCTAAAAACTCCACAGAAAAACTACATAAAATAATCAACCAGTTCAGTAAGTAGCAGGATACAAAATCAACACACAAAAATCAGAAGCCTTCCTATACACAATCAATCTGAAGAAGAAGAAATCAAGAAAAACATCACTTTTATAACTGAAAAAAATCAAACACTTGGGAATAAACCTAGCAAAAGAGGTGAAAGACCTATACAAAGAAAATTATAAAACACTGTTAAAAGAAATGGAAAAAGACACAAAGAAATGGAAAGACATCCCCTGCTCATGGATTGGAAGAATTAACACTATTAAAATGTCCATCCTACTGAAAGCAATACACAGATTCAACACTATTCCAATAAAAATCTCAATGACATTCTTTAAAGAAATAGAACAAATACCGGTGAAATTCATATGAAACCACAAAAAACCATGAATAGTCAAAGCCCTACTTATGAAAACAAAGGAGAAAGGAGGTATCACACTTCCAAACTTCAAGCTATATCACAAACCCATAATAATTAAAACAACTTGGTACTGGAACAAAACCAGACACACAGACCAATGCAACCAAATAGAGAGCCCAGAAATAAAACCACACTTACATGGACAACTGATCTTTGACAAAGAAGCAAAGAATATGCAATGGTACAAGGACAGTTTGTTCAATAAATGGTGCTGGGAAAATTGGACTATCACTTGCAAAAAATGAAACTAGACCACTACCTTTCACCATGCACAAAAATCAACTCAAAATGGATAAAATAACTGGACATAAGACCTGAAACCATAAAATGTGTAGAAGAAAATATAGGTAAAACATTACAAGGCATACATTGCAACAACATCTTTAAAGACTCATCACCCAAAGCAAAGAAAGTCAAGGAGAAGATAAAGCACAGCAAAAGAGACATTAACCAAAACAGAGAGACACCCCACTACTTGGGAAACAATCTTTCCACTGCAGTCAACTGATAAGGGACTGATCACAAAGATATACAAAGAACTCACAAGGCTCAACAAAAACAAAATAAATAAACAAGTCAAGAAATGGGCAGAACTTAAAAGACATTTCTCCAAAGAGGAAATGTCTGGAGGTTCCTCAGTCTACTAAAAATGGAGCTACTATCTGACCCAGCAATTCCACTTCTAGGGATCTACCCAAAGGACACAAAAGCACTGATTCAAAAGAATACCTGGGGCCTCCCCGGTGGTGCAGCAGTTGAGCGCTGGGCTGTGAAGCTGCCCGCAGCCACTGCAGCGCCGGTTCGATCCCCGGCTGCTCCCCAGCCCCAGAGGAGGGTCCCACATGGCGCACAGACCTATTCTGCCGCCCACTGCTCCCCTCAGCAGTGTATTTCATCAGTCTGCCTGTGCTGTTCCCCGCTCTGGCTCTGGTGAATTCTCTCACCCTCCCACCCTTCTGACTGTACCCAGTGCTTGTATAAATAAATAAATAAATAAATCTAAAAAAAAAAAAAAAAGGTAACAGGGCCTCGGCGGTGATGCTGGTTGAGTGCTAGGCTGCGAAGCTGTCTGCAGCTTCTGCAGTGCTGATTTGACCCCGGCTGGCTGGTGAGGCTCCCACATGACCTCTCCAGCTGCTCCCACTGCTCCCCTCAGCAGTGTATTTTGTCAGTCTGCCTGCTCTGCCCCCTGCTCTGGCTCTGGTGGATTCTTTCACCCTCCCACGCTTCTGACTATACCGAGTGCTTGTATAAAATAAATAAATAAATCTTTAAAAAAATAATAACAGCACAAAACACAACAAAGCAAAAACAGGCAATTATAAATCAGAGACATCCTGCAGGGGAGGAGGAGGGAGAGGGATCAGAGGGAGGGAGGGAGGAGCACAGGGGACTGAGGTGATGGTGCACAAGGGCATTGGTGAATGAAACTCTATGGGGACGACACCTGAGGGGGTGGGGAAAGCAAATATTGTTTAAAAATGAACAATGATGTAAAAAATAAAAAAAATGTAAAAAACAAACAAAAAACCCAAAAGTGAATATAGAATGAGAAAAGAAATTCTAGCAAACTATTTTGAGAACAGAATTTTGAAAGCAGAATCCACCATAAACATCACAAAAATCCAGAAAGTAGTACTTAAATGCTCCATCATATAGCAGAGAGATCTGGAAGTTGAGATTTCATTAGCATGCCAAAAAAATCAGGGTACTGATATGCCAAAATGAGCACTTTTTACTTGGGTTATTAAAAATGTTTAATAAATGGACCAGCTACACAGCCAGTAGATTCCTCTTTTCCTTCATCATAAAATGAATCTTAGCCACAACACAGATTTGTCACCCTGCTGCCCGCTACGCCTTCAGCTGGGTTTTTTTGGGAGGATTTGTACCTGCTTAATCCACTTCCATGGCGGGGCTGCATGGTTAAGAGACATGCAAGGGGCTACACTTTGTGGAGTGTTTTCTTGGTTCATAGAAATTTTCTCATTGCTCAAAGTAAAGGGGTCTGGAAGAGCCTTGCACACCCCACCTCTGTCACTTCTGCTTGTGAGTTTCACTACCTTGAGGAAGTGACTTCACCTGGTGGAGAGTGACTTTGCTTATACATACAATGGGGACAAGAACAGGACCCACCTGAAGGGCTGATGGGAGAACTAAAGTGAACAAACGCAGAGGGATGTCAGCTTCATTATAGGAGTGAAGAAGCAGAGAGCAGGGGAGGGTGCAGGGGCCATGATAGGAGGCTAGTGTGGGGGCAGGGCTGGAGAGGCGCCCAGAAGGCTGCCTGCTCCTTCTTTCTCTGCTCCTCCAGGCTGCAGGGGATGCCGGCCCAGGGACTGGCATCAGCTGCTTCCGGGAGGGAGTCCTATGTGGCAGAGTCAGAGTTAAAAAGACAAAGAAATAAACAGAGTTTCGTGAACTAAATTCAGTTTCGACTTTGGTGTTGCTCAAGCCCTTCAAGCCCTGCTTCTGTAGTTGCAGCCCTGACTCAGGAGCCACCAGCTGCGGGACACCTGGCACCAGCTTAGCACAGAGGATGTGCAACACCTGATGGGACCTCCCTCCTGGGCATGGCTCCGGGATCTTGGGCGTGCCCTCAAGAGACTTAGGTGTCCTGAATCCTTCCCTTCTGGAAGGGAGCACAGGGGGCTTGCATGGACACTCAATGGCCAGGCCTGGAGTGGCCACTGCTCGGTCACTCACACCCCCAAGCAAAAACAAATCCCTGGGTCCCCCAGAGGCAGCAGGAGCTGGAATATGTTTCCGTGTGCCCAGGAGGCGTAAGCTGGGCTTGGAGACCACACTGAAGTCAGCCTGGCTCACTGTCACCTACTACTCTTTCCACAGGCCAGGCTCATGCTGGACACTGTGCAGACATTGGCGCCATGATGCGGAGAAGGCTGAGGCTTCGCCAGTCTAAGTAACTTGCTCGGAATCTGAACACTGACATTGGCAGGCCTGGGACTCAAACCCAAGCCTGTTCCAAACCCAAACCTGTGGCCCCATTGACACATGGGACCAGATTACTCCACTTTAGGGGGTCCACCCTGTGCTTTTTGTGTGTTTAGCAATATCCCTGGCAATTCCCCATGAGATGTCAGCCTCTCACCCAGCTATGACAAGCAAAAAAGTCTGTAGACACGTCAGATGTCTTTAGGGGCTAACTTCCCCCTTCCTGAGACCACCACTCTCCCACTTGACTGGGGAGGTGGGAGAAGAGTGAGTATCCTCATCACCACAGGGCAGGATTCCCTTCCTCTGTGGGGTACAGGTCTGACCTGAGCTGGATGGTCTATAAGCCCCATTTTTTTCACTTTTGAATGTAAAGGGCAGAGTCTGCTCATGAAGTCATGCTTCTTTCTACAGGCTAAGAACAGTCCTGAACTACCTTCTAGAGATAAAGCAGAAACAAAGCAAAATCCCTGTCCTCACAGAGGTTATGTTCTGCAGACCATAGAGAGCCAGTGTAGAATGAGTCTCTCAGCTGATAAGGGCCACAAGATAACAAAAGCCTGGGAGACATGACATTTGAACAGAGGTGTGCAGTGGGGGTGGGTTGAGCTTACTGCCTTCTGTGCAAGAAGATTGCATAGAGAAGAACAATTGCAAAGTTCCTGGGGCCTCCTGGGCAGGCAAGTGTGGGACAGCAGGTGTAACCACAGAATGAGCAACGGCTGAGCGATGAGGTCAGGGTGCAGGAGGAGGGAAAGGTGCTTGTGATGTTCATGGGGACTCACCCCAGGATATTTTGAGGACCAGACCCATGGTGTGAGCTGCAGTTTTCATTTCCATCTGGGTCAGGTTGCAGAAACACTTTGCCCTTTACACCAGTCCTGTCCTAGGACCGGGTCTCACCTGAGTCTGTGACTCTCAGCGCTGGGCTGGGCTTGTGTGAGATGGGGAGGTGTGGAGGGCAGGCAGTGATGTATAAGTGGACCTCTCTGCTGGCCTCAACTCATGTCCTGAGTTGACTGCCCAGGACACAACCTCCTCCCAGCCTCCTCTTGGCCTCTTCCGTACTGGAACAGCATGTTGCTGATCCTTCTGTTCCCGTTCTTCCTGCTGGCGGGCGTGCTCCTGGCCATGGTCTCGGTGTGGGTTTTCTGCACCGAATTCCTCACCATGGACGTCCCTGCGGGCATCAACGGCAAAATAAAATTACGGCTTCTACATTGCATCTTTAAGCTAATGATAATGTGGGTGAGTTTTGCGTTCTCTTTGTACCTCCTTGGGAGGCGTAAGGAGGGAGGTGGGAAAAAACATCCCAGCACCTTCATTGAATGAACACAAATATCATGTGGTCGGTGGAGGAGCAGACAGTATATTCTCAAACCTGAACCACCCCCACAAGGGGATATAATGCCCATCCTCTTGCTGGTGGTGTCATGTGGGACTGAGCTGTTAGCCTCAAGAGTTGGACCCTGACCCTGCTTGCCATCCGGTGTGTGCCATTTCAGAACATACATGTAAACAGTGATGCCTGAGAGCAAGTGGCTGGGGCAGGGTAGGACAGATATTGAACACAGGAAATCTGGTTCTTAATGAACTGGTTGCTGGCACCTGTGCTCTCAGATACCCCGATGGAGGAGAGCCGGGGCCAAAGGTATCTCACCTCCAGGCTCAGCTTTCACAGGATGCGAGGTTCCACCCAGGGTCCTCCTGGACTCGATGCTCAGTCCACCTTCCCAAATGCAGGGCTGAGTTTTTTCTACTGAAAAATAGGGAGTGATAACAGCCTGGCTTCAGGGCACTGCACCCCCGGGGCATTCCCTGGTGCAGAGCCATTGCTCCTGAAATTCCTTCTTGTGGCTGATTGATTTGTATCCCTCACAAAAGTGTCTTTGCAACTACCACCTCTCCTCGGGCGGACACCGCTCTGGGGATGGGGACAGTGAGAGAAGCAGAGTCCAGGCAGACGGTGCTGGGGAGCATGAGGCTCATGTGGTGGGTGGGCACGGCAAGGAGCAAAATGCTGCACAGATTGGCCAGGCTGTGCGGAAAGGGACGTGGGGGTTTGGGGATCCCCTGTGTGCACACAGGGGGATCCACGAGCCCCCACAAAGACAGGATGCAAGAGAGCTAAGAATTCACATGGGGTCTAAATGGCTCCATCTCCATAACCCTCTACTGGACATTCTTCTTGTGACGAGCGGCAGAGACCACAGGCTGGCGGCGCAGCTTCCAAGGTCACCGAGAGGCACAAAGGCGCGTTAGGAGCGGTTCCGGCCATTTGCACTGTGGTGGAAAAACCGCTCAGGCTCCTGTCCCTTGGAGGGTGACAGTGCAGAGGCGCTGCCTCTTGGAGTCATGGGCCAGTCGGGACCACACGCGTTGTTTCATTACAGCACAATTTACTCTGATATCGAGAGTCAGATACAACTGCCTTCCTTTGTCATCCCACATATTTCATTTTCTGTTCTCCAGCCACGCACGACGAGGTCACCAGGGTCACTGAAGCCCTAAGTGACCTTGGCACAGAAAAGGGGGAGAGGCCATGGCAAAGAGCCAGCCCTGGGGAGAACCCACACTTTTGCTCACTTTCTTCTGTTATTATGGAAACAAGGTTTCAGTGGGAACTGGGGGAGACAGAACTGAGGCTCCTGCAGCGCCAGCAACACTGAAGGTCCTTGGTGCCCCCGCTGCCCCCTCTGCCCCATTCCTTACCAGGCAAATCTGAGAATCACATTATTTGATCCAAAAATATATCAGTAGGTCTCCCTAAAAGATAAGACCCCTCCCTCTGAAAAGCATGACCACAGCGCAGCAATTCCATCTTGGAGATGGCTTCGTTGTCCCAATCCACTTTGGCCGGGGTGGGGTGGGGGCTCTAGGGGGGTCTCCCTGCAGGAGAGGACCTGTCCGGGCCAAGGTGGAGAGGGAGATCCTGGGGGTGCCTCAGGTAGGGGCACCTGAAACTGGGTTTGTAGGCCTGGGGAGAAGGCATCTGGGGGAGGCGTAGGAGAGGGCTGGTGGGGTGGACAGCGTGGCCAGGGTGGGGTGGCCTTGATGCAGTGCCGTGGAGACACCGGGCCCAGCAGGGCTGGGGCCGCCCCTCTCTGGCAGAGACAGGTGAGGCCTCAGACAGCAGCAAGGACCCACTGAAGCCCCCGCCCACCATATTGCCTCTTCTCTTACCTCAGGGCACTATTTTAGAGAAGCTGAGGATCTGCTCTATGCCCCAGTTTTTCCGTTTCATGCACGATCTGCCTCCGCTCAAGAACGACCCTGAGGTCGTGGTCACGGACCTCCGCTTCGGGACCATCCCGGTGAAGCTGTACCAGCCCAAGGCGACCTCCTGCTCCAGCAGGCCGGGCATCGTGTTCTACCACGGAGGCGGGGGCATCATGGGGAGCCTGAGTAAGCGCCTGCCCCAGCCAGCCCCCAGGGCACCTGCCTCAGTGGGTGGAGCCCAGCATGAGGTGCCCCTCTAGCTCCTGGGGCTTTGTCAGCACCTGGGACTTCAAGCAGGTTCCCCATTGAATGAGCAAAGACATCAAAGATATGGGATGTGAGCTCTTTCTGGAAGTGACGAGCAACACACGTGTGCATGTATATGGAACACGCTGCTCATGCAGGGAATACATCGTGTGCATGGACTATGTGAGTGTCTGTGCGTCTGTCTGGACACACGAAATTCACATAGCACAACACCTACCATTTAAAAGCGTACAGTTGAGGGACACCCCACATTCACCAGGGTGTGACCACCACCTCTACTTAGCTGGAAAGGACTTTTCTATTAAGGAAACATGTATGGCCAAGACAAACTCTGCCACAGAAGACAAAGACAAACTGCCCCAGAAAGACAAAGGAGCCAAAATTTTTAAGAAAATCAATGTGAGCAAAGCTGGAAATGGGGACAACTTTGTTATCGTCACTTCTCCCCTGTGGATTAGGAGGACACCCCTTTAGAAACCACACTGACTTCCACGGGGCCGTGAGCGTGTCCACCGCAGCAGCCTCTCAGACGAAGGGGTTAAGTCAGTGGTGGGGCTGGTTTTGCCAATGAAGGGATGATGTCGTGCCAATGCTGGTTAATATTATTGGGGCCGGTCCCAAGGCCGCCCAGAAAGTGCCTTATGTCAGCAAAAGCCCATCAGGCCTGTTACTCATATCCCCACTGCGCAGATGAGGAAATCACGCCCTGGGCAGCGAAGGGACTGGCCTGGCAGGACGTCAGCTCCAGCTGAGAAGGCAGAGCTGGGATTTGAACTTGATCCTGAGCTTAGAGCTCCCTCCTTGAACCTCTGAGCCCAGCAGCCCAGCGCCCCTCCGCTATTCTGCACGAGTGGTGGGCCCCGGGGTGCATTTTCAAGGAGGTGGACAGCGCCCCAGGGGAACACAGCAGGAGTGGAGGAGGGTGGGGGCGGCTGGGGGACCCGCGCAAAATCTCTGGACTCCTGAGCCCTAGGACCCCACAGTGGAGCTGCTGTGGCTGGGAGGGGCTGCCCTCAGCCTCCCCAGTGAATGTGAAAAACCTTCCACTTTCTAGGGACCCACCACGGCATCTGCCGTCAGCTGTGCAAGGAGAGCGACTCCGTGGTTCTGTTGGTTGGGTGAGTGCGGGGACCCAACTGAGACCTGGATGTGGGTGGGAAGTAGGTGTGGAGGGCAGGTGGGGTGTTGGAGGGTCCCCTTGAGGAGGGGAGGCTGTGAGGAGCAGCTGGGGGACAGCACGGGAGGCAGGGGACAGGGGCAGAGGGGAATGGTCCTCCCTGCCAGGTGAGTGTGAACAAAGGGGTTTTGTGCATGCGGTGGGGGGTGGGTGGGGGATTCCTTGGCAAGCTTCTTTAGGAAGCAGAGATGGTGCTGTGCTTCAACCAGAGCTCTTTGGGGGAACAGCCCTGTACATTCTGGACACTAGCACCTCCAATACAGCACGCTGTGGTGTGGTTCACCAGGGCACCCCGAGAACCCAGCCGCGCCCTTTCTCAGTCCTGTACCTGCCGAGGAAGCCAGAAAATTCAAAAGCTGCTTTGTCCTCACTGCTCTGGGGTGTCTCCCAACAACCTGGAGCCTCAAACACAGGGTGGAGTTGGGGCAGAGAGAGACGGGGCCATCCACTTCCTGAGGTCCCTGGGGCCGGACCCCTCATCACATGGAGGGGGGACAAGGAGGGCCCGTCCGCCCATTGGCGTTTCCTGCACTTCTGCTTAAGGGCACCAGCTGAGGGAACTCTTTCCAGCATCTTGCAGGGCCCACTGGCCAGCTTCCTCCTGGCACTGTTGGCTGAGTAGAGGAAGGAACACAGATGCCGACTGAGGGAGAAAGACCTGGAAAAAGGCTTCACTTTATCATTTGTGGCTCCAAAACTGCTTCTGCAGGGAACAGTGATCTTGACCCCATGGGTGGCCCCCACACGCCCTATGGCCTGGCTGTGCCGAGCCACTGGCTCCTCAGTAGAACATACCAGTGAGTCTGTGACAGTCATTGTTTGATTCCAAGGCAGACAGGGTGTGGGCTTGAGAGCACTGCAGTCCTGCCTGGACCCAGGGGAGCCCAGAATCTGGACCGTGGGGATGGGTGAGAGCTTGTGTCTGGTGGAAAGATTGTGGGTCCCATGGAGAATTTCCTTGTGCATATTGTGTGCGTGGCCAGCATTGAGAGTGGTGAGATGTCTCCCCAAACTGTATTTCTGGATTCTCTTGGATTTGGTAAGGTCTGGCCATGCCAGGCTGGCATATCTGCTGTCGGCAACCTGCTCTCAGGTCATGCTCAGCACAGCTGTGGGTGCCCTGGTCCACCGTGGCTGGCCTGGGGTAGGCAGGCGTGTCATCTGCTGGCCCCAGTGGCACTGACGTCTTCAGGAGTCTCCTAAGGAGCTTGTGAGTGTGGCAGGACGGGTTAGAATCACACCAGGCAAAGCTCGAATTGCTCATGGAAGATTCAGGAAAACAGGGAATCAGGAGACAAGGTCAGGGATGGGGCAGAGAGGCCAGGCTGGGGATGGGCAGGTTGTTGGCCCTCGGTACCGCCAGGCTCCGAGTTCCGTGGCAACAGCAGCTCCCAGGTACTGAGCCCGCGCCCCACGTCTGGGGTGTGCCTGCTGCCTCATTCAGCCTCACACCTTACCTTCAGCTGGTGAGGCTTCAAAAGGGGAAGTTGAGGGTGTGGGGTTGGAGAGGGGGATCTGGGTGAAGGGTGCTAAACACAGGTGTTGGGCTCTGCTGGGGCGACGAGTTCAACTGTCTTCCTTGATGTTTCTTAGGTACCGCATGATCCCCCAGTGCAGGTTTCCAGTTTTGGGAAGAGACTCCATCTGCGCCACCATCCACTTCCTGAGGTCCCTGAAGCTGTACGGGGTGGATCCAGCCCGCGTCGTGGTCTATGGTGACAGCATGGGAGGGCAGTTGGCATCTATAGTCTGTCAAAACCTCCTGTGCTATCCGGACCTCCCCAAGATCCGTGCCCAGGTCCTTGTCTACCCCACCCTCCAAGGTCTTGACTTCCAGAGCCCGTCCTATCAGCAGAACAAGAATGGCCCATTGCTCAGTCTGGACTTCTTCTTCTACTGTTGGTGCAGCTGCCTGAGCATCAACCCCGCGTGGAAAAGCGTCGTCCTGCAAAACGCCCACATGCCCCCGGAGGTCTGGGCAAAGTATCAGAAGTGGCTGGGGGCAGAGAACATCCCCGAGAGGTTTAAGACCAGAGGCTACCAGCCCCAGACCCCAGGGCCCCTGAACGAGGACGCCTACCAGGAGTGCCTCCTGGCCCTGGACCTCATGACCTCGCCCCTGCTCGCGGAGGACGACGTGGTGTCGCGGCTCCCGGAAGCCTGCATCGTCAGCTGCGAGCACGACCTTTCCCGGGACCACGCGCTGCTCTACAAGAAGAGGCTGGAGGACCAGGGTGTCCGGGTGACCTGGCACCACGTGGAGGACGGCTTCCATGGGGTGCTGTCCTACCTGGACAATCCCTTCTTCACCTTCCCCTGCTCCAGGAAGATCCTGGACGCCACGGTCCGCTTCATAAATGGCTTATGACCTGCTCCCCGGCCCGCTCACATGAGCAGACCAGAACCAGACCAGGTTCTCCACCAGTGAGGACGTCCTCTCTGGTGTGGATGTAGGTTTTGTTGAGTGAGCTCAGGAGGGGGTATGGTCATCATCTCCTTTTTGCTCCAGTCTAGAACCATAGCTGCATGTTTCTGATGTCTGAAGGGAGCACACAGGTCAGACAGACTGTGGGGGTTGGTAAGGGGGAGGGGAACTCTATGCCTTGTTCATGTTGGAAAAATCTGACTGATAATCTTTAATGGCCACAAGAATGGACGAGCTGAAATTGCTCCAGGGATCCTGGAGGGAGAGTTCTGGCTCCAGAGAGACTGATAACAATGCCCACTTCCTATCTCTCTCCAGTCAGGCTCACACCAGCTGGCTGAGTGGCTTTTTCCCAGGGATGGTCATGAGGCACGTCTCAGCCCTCACCTCCAGCCACCGCTGCATGGCCCATGGCACACTAGCCCTGAATTGCAGCTCCTTTCTTTCCCATCACTCAGGATTAAAAGGAAAGACAGTGGTGCCACAGGGACCTTACTGGGGTCTTTTCCATCCCATAGGGTGTCAGCAGCTATTGAGCTGAATCGGGTTGGGAGAGTCAAGTCTTTTACCCTCTAATTTCCTTTGCTTTTACAATGTCTGAACGATTCCAGCATTGGTCACTGCGGGCCCCTCTGGGAATGCACAGCCAGGGGGTTCAGGGGAGATGACACACCCACGCACCTTTAACCCAGATACACCAGGAGTGTTTTCTCAGTGAATTCCCAGAGCTTCCCTGCAAATACCTGCCACATGTGTATACAAGGTGAGCACCATTTGATAAAGACAGTGAGTTGCATCCCTAATCACTTTCTCTGGCCAATAAGCAAGTGAGGACAAAGTCATAGCAAGGGCAAAATGGTAAAAAGGGCAAAAATCAGTCTCTGCCACTTTTCACCCCACTTTCCTTTCAGTGTGCTTCTCCGGATACTCCTCACTGGCCCCCCAATATCTCTTTGCCTTTATGACCCCAAATCAGGCCCACGCTGTTCTCTCCCCAAATCAGACCCCTTCTCCTGCCCACGCTGTTCTTTCCTCTCATCCTTGGGTGGGTGGTAGCTAATCCTAGTCAGGCTCTGCTGCAATGACAAACATCCCTAGGATCTCTGCGGCTTGTGACAGCAACGGCCTCTCACACATCACATCACACGGCCTCACGGGTCACTGCTCCATGTTTGCTCCTCCGGGTTCTAAGTCACGAAGGAACTGCTCTTTGAGACACCTCCTGTCTTGTGGTAGAGGGAATGGCACGTAGTGAATTGCATCCTGCCTTACTCCCCACGCTATCTGCTCATCACATCTGCTCAGTTTTCATCCACCAGAGCAAGTGAAATGGCCGGGCCTGACAGTCCGCCCCTGCAGGGGAAGGAGGTATTTCTGGACACAGTGCAGCTTACCACCCTCTCAATCACATTCCCACTGCCATCCGACCTTCAAAAATTAATGTTATGGGCCTCCCCTGGTGGTGCAGGCAGTTGAGTGCCACACTGTGAAGCTGTCCACAGCCTCTGCTGTGCAGGTTCCATCCCGGCCGGCTGGCGAGATGCCCACATGGTGCGACAGACCTCTCCTTTCTCGTCCGCTGCTCCCCTCAGCAGTGTATTTCAGTCAGTCTGCCTGTTCTGCTCCCCACTCTGTCTCTGGTGAATCCTCTCACCCTCCCGCACCTCTGGCCTGTACCCCGATTCTTGTATAAATACATAAATCCTTAAAAAATTAATGTTAAATTATATAAATAATTTGTAAAACATAGTCTTCTTTTTTTATTATTTTTTAAAGATTATTTTTTTTATTTATACAACAGCTGGGGTACAGGCCAGAGGTGCAGGAGGGTGAGAAGATTCACCAGAGACAGAGCGGGGAGTAGAACAGGCAGACGGACTGAAGACACTGCTGAGGGGAGCAACAGGCGAGACAGGAGAGGTCTGCTGCACCATGTGGGAATCTCCCTGGCTGGCCGGGATCGAACCCGTGCTGCTGCAGAAGCTGCAGACAGCTTCACAGCGCTGTGCTCAACCCACTGCGTCTAGGCCCCATGGTCTTCTTTTAAATAAAACTTCAAAATCCCAGAGATAAGGCTAACAACCCCTTCTCTCGATATTATTCCCTTTAATCTAGGTGGATCTTCTGTTACCTTTTTTTTTTTTTTGCACACACAAGCACACGTGTGTGTGAACTTTTGCAAGCACGTGTGTGTGTGAAATTCCCATCCTTTGACACCTGTTTCTGTGCCTTTACACACACAGATATGTACCCTCAGAGTATTGTTTTGTGGATGACTTTGCCATTTATTGTTACACAAAAGATATTCTCCTGTGCATGTTGCACCAAATGACTTTTCCCACTCAACACTATATCTCAGAGATCTAGCCTCAGAAACAATATAGATTTAGCTCACTCTTTTTAGTGACTGCATAGTATTCCACATAATGGTTATCTTACAGTTCTTACCTGTTTCCCGCTAGTGGACACGTTTGCTCTTTCCAGTTTTTCTTGGTGGCAAACAAATCTGAGGAACTCTCTGCATAGCCCCCTCCCTTCTGCAAATGTGATTCTCTGCAATGGATTCAAGAACTGTTGACTGGGCACACTGTAAATGTGGGTGGATACACCATTACCCTTTTAAAAGCAGATCTCAGCAGGGAGGGTTATAACCACCAATCCCCAAAGCAAAAAGAAAATCAATTAATTTGGCAGTTAGCAGATAGCTGTGCATTTCAAAAGGGAAGTCCCTTAATTCAAGTGAATTTTCACCAGCATCAGCCAAGGAGCTGGGGCGGTTTATGGTATTGCAGCCTCCTTATCTCCCTCTAACAGAGCAAAGGATGCCAGACTCAGCAAGCTGATGCCTTATTGGGTTAGGTTCAGGCCAGGACACCCCATCCCAGCATTCAGCTCATTGTTTCGCAAATTGTTGCACAAGGTGAAATCAGGTAAAATGGTGCCTGGGCTCAGTTTCAAAGCAACTCTCAAGCCTCTTCTCCTCTATGATATAGCAACTCCCTGCCTGTGTCATCATCATGACAGGATGATGGGACAGTTTTAATTTTAAGGTGAAGAGACACTTTTGCATTTTTTCCTGCCACCTTGCAGGAAAGGCCCTCGAGGAGGAGGGGCGGGGAGGGACACGGAGTCTGGAGCCGATCCGAAGCCCCATGTTCACTTAGCCTCCCTGTCCCTCAGCTTTCCTGCTGGAAATGGGGGTGACTGTACCGAGTGTAGGCAGTGCTCATCGCGTCTTATGCAGTACGAGAGAGCTGACCCTTGTCACAGCGTGCTGAATCAACATGAGTTGCCTCTGCACCTTCTCTTTATCAGCACAGCTACGGGGGTTCTCTAAAGACATCCGAGTGGCCAGTGAGCCCATGGAGCACTGGCTACATCATCAGGGAGACACACAGCAGAGCGAGCATGGTGCCCCCCACCCTGTTATGGTGACTGCTACCAGAACCAAAAAATACAAGTGTCGGCAAAGATGTGGAGAAGTAGGACCACTGGCATTGCTGGTGGCAATACAAAATAGCACAGCCTCTCTGGAAAACAGCTTGGTGATGCCAAACCCTCCTGGCTGCACATTCAAGAGATGAAAAGGGGTAGGTCAGACATAATGCCCAGCAGCAGGCAGAGCAGCTTTATTTGCAATAATCAAAAGGGAGAAGCCACAGGCAAATGGATGAACCAAGTGTGGTCTGCGTGCCCCGCAGAGGAGCACTACTCAGCCATGAAGAGGAGTGAGCGTCTGCCTCAGGCTACGGTGGGGATGAATCTTGAAAACACTGTGCTGAGGAAATAATCTAGACACAAAAAGACAAAGACTGTGTGATCCCACTTACTTGGGTGTCACTTCGCAGAGCGGCAGCACTGGGAGTGGCGCGGGGCAAGGGAAAGATTACAAAGTCCAAGCGGGTTGGAGCAATGAGCAGCCGAGGGGGTTTACACCAGAAGTAATAATTGCAGGCCCATCCAAAGGTATCTCGTGTTTATCTGACTCACTATCCACAGGTGGGGCAGGCATGGAGGGAGTGCGCATGCCTCTGGGTGGTTGTGGGGGACATAAGTCAGGGTGGAGTGACCAAAGGCTATTGCCTGGGGGCTTCATTCTTCCTGCTGGTCAAAGCATGTTATCTCTAATCTCCATTCTTACCTAACTTTCTGCTAATCCTTACAAATAAGGAGTTTCAGCTGATCCTGCCATAGTATCTGCCAGCTGTTTTCAGCAGATGCTGGTATGTACCTCACACCAGGGCTTTTGTCCTTGGTGAGAGGCCTCCTGGATGATTGCAGGTTTAGCTGACCAGCAAGAACTCTGGTCACCAAGATAATAGCCCCAAGAAAAAGGAGATTCAGGGATCCCACATTTGGGATAGCTAGAAAAGGCAAACTTATAAAGACAGAAAGTAGAATAGAGGTTACGAGGGCATGGGAGAGGATCGTGCGTTATTTTTTAATGGGTACAGAGGTCCTGTTTGGGATGATGAAAAGGTTCTGGAAGGTTGGACAGTATGGGGTAATAGCAGCAAACAGTACGATGGGAGGAATGTCAATTGGAACCTAGTTTGCTTTATCTTGCGTGCATCCCACGACCCAGCCATTGCACTCCTAGGTTTTCAGTATTTCAACTGGAATCCCTGGAGAGCGCCAAGAAACTACCACTCACCAAGTTTATCATCAGCCACAATGACTGCAAAGGCAATTAAAACACTTGTCTCTCTCCTAACTACATATTGTTGGGTTTCCTACTTTAGACAAAATAACATCACAACAGACCGACTGCAGAAGCCACTGTAAGCCCCCAGAAGTCATTTATGGGGTCTTATGTTAAAGAGATTCACAAAAACATGAACTCTGTACACTAAACATCTTGCTTGGAGAACAGTTAATTTTCGTAAACATTTAATTATGTTAATATGCAATGAGTTTGTTCTTATTTGAAATGAAAAACTATTACTATGTTAACATTTATACTATGTTAACATAGTAACATATTTCAAATTTCATATTAATTTTCATATTAATTAGTATTTTCATATACTAATTTAAATGTATATTTATGGTTAAACTGGGTTTCAGAACATAGTGAGCTTTCATACAATTCAATTATGTTAACATGCCATCTGTTTATTTTCAATAAATCAATAAACATTGCTATAGTCATAAACGTTAAATAATTTTAATTTCTCAATTTTGATTTTAATATGCTAAATATTGATATTAACCAATGGCATGCTGGTAACTACCACTCTTTAAAGGAAAATAACCGCCCTGACATGTAGTATCTGCCAGTTCTGTGATATAAATACTCCCACCTCGGGCCTCCCCTGGTGGTGCAGCGGTTGAGTGCTAGGCTGAGAGCTGCCCGCAGCCTCTGCAGCGCTGGTTCAATACCCAGCCGCCGGCGAGGGTCCCACATGGCACAACCAACCTTTCCTGCCGCGCCCACTGCTCTCCTCAGCAGTGTATTTCGTCAGTCTGCCTGCTCTGTTCCCCACTCTGGCTCTGGTGAATTTTCTCACTCTCCCGGGCTTCTGAATGTACCCAGTGCTTATATAAATAAATCTTTAAAAAAAAAATAAATACTCCCACTGTAACAGGGTGGTCCCCAGGAAAGGGGGAGGTTCCCTGCCCCACCCAAGGGAGGGTGGAGCTGAGCAAGAAGAGGAGAAGCAGAAGAGACTGAGGAAGGAAGCAGGATGGAGCCAGGAGACCTGGAGGAGGTGCATGGAGCCTAGAGACACGTAAAGAAACTGCGCTTGTCTTTTGGTCGTGGACTGGGTGACACAGATGTGGGTGAGACCCGTGGGGAGGTGACCATGGCAGCTTTTATCTTGATGTTGATTTTGCTCTTTTCCTTCCGGGCTTGTCCAGTTGTTTGTGACCCTTTTCTGTGGGTCCCCACTGAAAGATGCTTTAGACTTGTGGCAGGCTTTGGGGCCTTGCTCTGGGCCAATCCCATATGGATGGACTTTTACCCACGAGGGGACGGGTAACTTTGGGTGCTTCATTTAGAAACTAGACTCTTTACCTTACCTGTATTGTTTCCTAGTTTTATTAAAGTTCCTTCCCATTAAAGTCTTATATGTTTTGTGCTGATGCGGCGGATGGCAGAACCCATTTAGAATAGGCAGGTTTGCGGGGTTTGGGCTGACCCTCTCCCTGTCCTATAACACCACCTCGACTGATTTCAAGGTACAGATGGACTTTACAGAACTTGTGATGTTGGGGACAGGACCACAGTCAGTTCTCATTGGCTGAGGCAACTGACGTTCAGCACCACTTTCAAAAGCCCTTTGGGTCCTTAATAATTTGAGGACCACTGTCCTAGAGAGCTGGCTCTTTCTGGGCACAGGAGACATGGCCATGGACAAGAAATCCTAGCAACCCTGGCCCCAGGCGGCATGGGCAACCTCAGAAACATTTACTGTATTGAGGAGAAGAGATGTGACTCAAGTGAATGCTTCTGATAGGATGCGCTGATCCAAAGTTCACAGACAGCACAGCTAAGCAGTGTTTTGAATGCTCCCTTTGCTGTGGACATACACAGCAAACAAGGAACAACTGCTGCAGGAGTGGGGCTGGGGTGAGAGGGCCACGTTGGGCACCTCTGAGGTTTCTGATCTTGATCCTGCTGATTTTGTGGGTCTTTGCCCTCCATCATTCGATTATCTGCACATTTATTTTAAATGGACAATAAGCTTTCTCACATTTGCAAAATTTATTGAACCAGTCCTCTGTTCATGGATTTATCATTAGGGATTTATTATCCTGATCTTCCCCCTCCCCCCAAGGAGATAAGCAAGATAATAGCCTTTATCCCATGGGGCTGAGCCCCATGGATGGGGCCCCTGAGACATGGCAGCACCTGCTCAGTACCCAAGATGTAGCACATGCTCAATAAAATGACCATGGCGTGAAGAATGAAGAGGAGCCCAGTAGACCATACTGAATCAGCTCAGGCACAAAGTTAGGAAGCCCCTTGTGGAAGCCCCTTAGGTGCAGACAGGCTTGGAGTGGAGGCCAGGGTTCAGGCCCAGGTTGGAATGCATTTAAATCCCTGTTCTCTTATGTCTGACTTCAGGCAGCTGCTCTCCTTTGCCTCAGTGTCCTCATCTGTGCAATGGGGACACCACCAGGGCTCCCTAGTGCCGCTGTCAGGATAAGACAAGTGAATGCGTGTGAATGTCTCAGCGTGGGGCTGGCACATCACCTCTCATTAAGTGACAGTAGCAAGCAATGACCTCACTTGTAAACATGCAGCAAGGAAGACGGTTCTCAGGGTGATAACAGGGGAACCAGGCCCCTCCAACCCCTGGTTTTGTGGTGGTGGTAGTCGATTGGATTTGTTTTTGTGGAGTGAATTTTTCTCCTGAAGAATCAGCTGCTCCCTTAAGGACAGTGTTTATTGCCACGGAGAGCTCATCACCTTGGAGACAGTCAACAGCAGGGAACCCAAGATCCTATCTCCTCTCCCCACAGGCTGAAAGTGGACTCTTTGGCCTGTGTATCCTGTGAAGTTGGCAGGGTGTCATTTACTGTTCATTTAGTAGGGGATCCAGGAAGAAAAAGAAGGTACCCCAAACGCAGCAACTGCGTAACATCTATTCCCTACCCTTGATCCCTTAAACTGGGCTGAGTCAAAGAAACTTGGGGTACACCCTTACCATGCAGTTTTTGACTGCAGTAAGTCCACAGCCATTCTCTACTCCAAGCTGGAAGATTGAGGCCAAGTATTCCAGCAGAGTGCTCACGGGAAACTGGGAGGAAGAGAGGAGGAAGGTAAGGAAGGCAGGCAGAGGGCTTCGGGGGAGGATTGGCAGGAAGAGGTGGGAGGTCTCCGAATCAAAGGTCACCGATAACAACGCCTTAGGAAAGTGATGTTAGGCCTCTGGGCTCCACATCAGGGAATTACATTCCAGCGATCATCAAGGTCCCCTTAGTATCTTAAAAAAGCCACTGCAGGTGTGCCAGCCCCGTGTGCCTCCCAGTGTTATTTCGTCTGAGGAGGGTTTCTAGGTATCTGATGATCCCTGTCTCCAGTTTCTCTGCACCTTGATTTGAAGAACCTCTGCTCTCTCTGGCCTGATCCTTCTAGAATATGGTAACTGCTGAGCCAGGTTTGATAAACCCTGACTGGTGCCCAGGGTGGTGCTGCCACCCTTGGGTTCCTGCTCCATCCTCATGCCCCTGCCTGGGCATTTCAATTTTCACTTTCAAAACAGAGCAAATAGGCTCTTGGGATCCCCTGTGATTGAAATGCCACTGAGAAGCACTTTGCTTGAATCGACCTATTTAAAGGTGAATGTCTTGAGTCACTTCAATGCCTGCAGACACATCTAGATATCTTCATGCCTTCTTGGGAAATGTGCAAGAGGGTGAGATAGAATGGACATCTCTGTGTAATGTGGGGAAGTTCGAGTGACTTCTGAGAGCCATAAGGGCTGTGGCTCTTGGAAAGCATTTGCAGTCACCACCTCCCTGGCCAGCTGTGGCCTGGACTGTTGTTAGCGCTGATTGCTCTTGCCCTGGTTTGAGGAGCAGGTGTGTGTGTATGTGGGAGAAATTCCAAGGGCAGGAAGGACTGGCCAGGCAATCCCTGGGCCCCGTGGACAAGTCAGCTCACACCCAGAAGGGGTTGCATATGAGTGTGGGGTCATGGTGGTGTCAGAAAGATGGGAGACTGAAAATATACAAGACCCCATTTTCCCATGGAAATGCTGGAAAGCAACTATAGTCTCACTAAAAGAACTTCTTAGGTGGAAAATAGCCAACGATCTACAGCAACCAATCAAATGCCCAAGTTAGAAAAAGCCAATTTGGGGCCTCCCTGGTGGTGCAAGGGGTTAAGCACCGCACTATGAAGCAATCCGTAGCCTCTGCAGCACGAGTTCGATCCCACATGGTGAGGCAGACCTCTCCTGACTCACCTGCTGCTCCCCTCAGCAGTGTATTTCAGTGGCTCTACCTGCTCTGCTCCCCACTCTGTCTCTGTGAATCTTCTCAGCCCCCACACCTCTGGCCTGTACCCCAGCTCTTGTATGCATAAATAAATAAATCTTAAAAAAATATGCAAAAGAACTGTTGGAGGACCCACAGTCTCTGATTTCAAAATGAATTACAAAGCAACTGTAATTAAAATGGGATATTGGCATATAAAGTCAGACACATAAATCAATGGAATAGGAAAAAAAAATCTCAGAAGAGAAGCCTCACCTATCTGGTCAAATGATTTCCAACAAGGATGCCAAGATTCTTCAATGGAGAAACTACACCAGAATAAATGACAATGGGAAAACCGTAAATCCACATGCACAAGAGTGAAATTGTATCGTTACTTTATGTCACACACAAAATGCAATTCAAAATGGATCAAGACCTAGTTGGAAGACCTAATACCATAAAAATCTTAGCGGATAACATTGGAGAAAATATTCATGGCTTTGAATTTGGCAATTATTTGTGACCTCAAAAATAGAGGCAACAACAGAAAAAGTAGATAAATTAAATTCATCAAAATAAAAAACTTGTTTTCATCAAAGAACACCAAAAACAATAAAATGACAACCCACAGGATGGGAAAGGAAGTAAATCAATGATAGATGAATAGATAAGCAAAATGGGACATTACATGGTATGGAATATTACGCAACCCTGAAAAAGAAAGAAAATTCTGACAAATGCTACAATGCAGCTGGACCTTGTGGATACTACACTAAGTGAAACAGGCTAGTCACAAAGAGACCCCGTATGCTTCCACTGACATAGGAGACACCTAGAGGAGTCAAATTCATAGAGACAATGGGGCTGGGGGAGAGGGTTGGGAGTTTAATGGGCAGAGTTTCAGTTGAGATAATGAAAAAGCTCTGGAGATGGATGGTGTTGATAGTTAATGTGCTCGATGACATTTTGTTAAACATCATCCATAAAGCCTAATATGGGGGTTGGAAGGGTGAAGAACAGAGAAGAAAAAGAAAGGGAGGGGTGGGGAGCACCAGGGAGAGGACTGGAGCAGGCACAGGGGTGAAAACGGCTGGGTGACCCCAACAATGGCCTTTCTTTGGCCAGCCCAGCAGTGCCGGGGTCCTGACCCCACTCCTGTCCAAATGCTGAAGGGAGAGGGCACAATTAAGCCTGCATCATGTGGGGTGCCCTGGGGTTCATATGTGCTCTTTCTCTGCCATCCTCTGATGGCGGTGAGGGGCTGCAACACAAGTTTGAGATGGTGGGGGTTGGGGGTGTCACAGGGGTTCTCCTGAACATTTGTTTGTTTTTCCAGTTCACCAAAGCCACTGACAAGACACCCCAGTCCGTTTACAGAGCAGAGTATGTCCCCTTCCCAGGCCACAGGCCGGACCAGATTTCCAGGTGGTATGGGAAGAAGAAAGTTGAGGTAAGAGACAGCAGGTCCCCACTTGGATCCAGATTCCCAGCCCCCAGTGCACAGGTCTCATACCCAAAGCTGGGGAGACACCACCCGCCAGCTTCTTCTAGGTCTAGATCCTTCTTGGGAGCACAGGGAGACTCTCCCTCATACCCTCCCCAGCCCGGGAGCCCCCAATAGCATCGCCCTTATTAGCAGCTGAAGGGTAAGGGAAACAGAGAAAAAGATAGATATTGAATCAAGGTGACTAGTTAGGACCCCACAGGAAACCCCACAAGCAAGTAGTGTGAGTTAGAACCACGCTGTGGATGGCTTGTGCCCCAGCCTCCTGTTGGTCCCTACGAAGAGACAGGGCCATTCATCACTGCCCCCGCCCCATGGGTGCCTGGTTGTGTTCCAGCCTACAGGGTGGGGAGCAGGACACTGTGACCTCTCAGCACACTCCACACCCAAGCGGGGTGCAGGTCTCTGTTAACTTAGGTGAGAGTGTCCAGAGGCTCCCTGGACGCAGATCGTGTTCTTCCAGGAGCAGGAGGGGGGCCTCCTACCAGGCTGTGCTGCCCACCAGGTGCACCCGGGGAGAGCAGGCACCTGCCCCCCCCCCACCAGGGGCACCACCGTGCTCCATCCTGCTCTGGAACACACCCCAAGTTGCTTATTTTGCCAGCCCGCTGCTCATGGAGGTGATTTCTATCCCCTTACCTCACCCCACCTCCCAACCCCTGCCCAAACTCTGGGTGAGCAGGGAGGCATGAAAGGAGGGGCAACATCTCTGGAATGGGAACATTCCAGAAGCGACGGCTCAGCCAGAGTCCTAATTTTCAGATATAAGGTGCCTGGGGGTGGCAAGCATCATATTTGAAGCTGTTGATAAGGGTCTGAGCAGGTGGCCGCTCTGTCATCAAATAAGAATGTCCCTTGTCATCATCCGCCATGGACTGTCTTGTGCATTTAGAAATCCTAGTCAGGATAAAAAGCGCCTAATTTTAGTTCTATGTTGACATCTTCAGACCACACTGGCCCCCCTGGGCCACACTGGCCTCCCTGGGCCATGCTGGGCTCCTGGGCCACACTGGCATCCTTGCACCTGGCTGAAACCCTCAGGCCATGCTGATGGTCTGAGACTGGCCACCTTCAGCATTAGTGTGCACTAAGGACACAAATGCACTTAAGAAGGTGAAAATTAGAACCAACCTCTGAAGTTCCAGATCCCCAGCCCCCAGCGCACAGGAGACACACAGCCTAGTAGTCAAGACACGCCAGGTGTCCTTTCTTCAAGACCTTTGGGCCCATCACAAACCCTAACTAAGGAGTAACACACATACATACAGTCGGATAGAAATTAACAGCCCTTCCCCGAGACACACACACACACAATTGGATATTCACCCCTGGGGATGTTCAAAATGCCAGGCTGGGGCCCTGGAACCACTTGAGTGCCACTCCCCCTTCTGGGGCAGCTCTCTACCAGCTCCCACCCCTGCTAAATCCTCTCCTTCGGCAACCAGGCCTCTGCTCCCCTAACGGACCTGGATAGATGGGCCATCACCCCCAGGACCCTTCCCAGGCGCCCTTCCCCAAGGCTGGTGTGTTCTGAGTTTTGAGTGTTCTGTGATGCTCTGCCATGTCAGGGCCTTGCTGTTCCTGCAGAGACATCCCTCCCGAGGCTGCCGTGTTCCTAGAGAGGACACACCTCACCTGACACCAGGCCTTTCAGAGGCAAACCAGGGGCCCAGGCCCCCAGCTGCCCCCTTCATCTAGCTCACACGCTAGTCCAGCTTCCCCCTCTGCTAAGTCATCCCGGCCCCGAGACCCACACCAGAGACACCGAGAGCCCAGAGCCCGTGGAAACTGTTCAAACTCCATGATCCCAGACTTCTAACCCGGTCCCTCCTGGGAAGTCACCTTGAAGGCTCTGGGCCAGGCTCTCTGCCCTCCTCCTGGCCCCTGACCAGCCCCAGGGGCGGCCCTGCAGGAGGTCACACGCCCCCACCTTCTCGGGAACTAAGTAACAGACTCTTCCTGCAGAGGCTGTTGTCTCTGCCTGTCACCTGCCATATTTGATTAGATCAAACCCTGGGCACTGATCCAGGCAGCGGGGCTGTGCCCTAACCCGAGGAACAGCAGGGTGCCCCTCCTTCCCGCTGCAGGGCCTCCGCCCGCTCCCTCTGTGGCCAGGAACCCCTCCAGCTTGCTTTCCCGGGCATTGAAGTATACTCTGGACACCTGGCGAGGGAGATCTTGGGAACCCCTGCTTAATGTCTGTGTCCACTCCTTTGTCTCCCTCGGGCATTGTGGTCTGACTTATTTATGGCACCAGCACTTGAAATATTGGGTGCAGCCTGCGTTTCCAGACCAGGGCAGACACAGACCTCCCTGTCTGCTCCAGACAAGAGGATGGGCATGGAAATCGACATCGTCCCCCTGTAAATCAGCCCAGCCCCCGGGATTCTCATGCAGGGCCAAGAGGATTTCTTAGGAAAAGCACTGATTCAGGCAAAGCTCCAGAGTAAGGAGACACGACTTTCTTCTCCCTGTAAATAACTCCCCACCAAAGAAATCCCTCCCCGCGTCTCCAGCTGAGGGAGCTGTAAATCCTTTGCAGAATACAATTTATGGGGTTTCTCTGGCTCTTCCCACAGTCACTGAAATACAAGATGCCGCGCCAGGCTCGGTAGGCGACGGCTGTACTTGCCATGGAAATGGGCACTTGGGTGGACGAGACACAGGACGAGTCAGGGGGTGTGATTTCAGACCAGGGGGTGTGATTTTCCTATTCAGCTGGGTGGGCTGTCACATCAGCCCCCATACCTCATCCTGGGGGTGAACTGACTTGGCACGGGTGAGGGGGGCCTTCGTACCAGCAACTGGGTGCAGCTGAGCCAGACATGAGACTGAAGCTGAGCTGCACTGGGTGAGACAGACATGCATGTCTCCATTGGGGGGTCCTGGGGGGGTCCCTCTCCGTCTACCCCCCCATAGCAGTCTGGCTCCACCCAGGCCAGCTGTAATGCCCGCTGTGTCTGTCCATCCAGGGGCTCCCGTACAAACACCTGATCACACACCACCAGGAGCCTTCGCACCGCTACCTGGTCAGCAGCTATGACGACCACTTCAACCGGCACAACTATAACCCGGGGGTGCCCTCGCGCCGCACCTGGAGCGGACAGAAGCTGCTGTGGCTCCCGGAGAAAACTGACTTCCCCCTTCTCGGTGCTTGAGTGGGGCTGGGAGGGGCCCCCACCACGGGGGTATGGGTAGGCGGGGATGTGCCCGGCCCTTGCAGAAGGACCCACAGGTGACCCTGGTCCAGGCAGCACCCACCCCTCCCTTTGCCCCAGAACCATGTGGCCAGTGCAAGGAAGCCCTCCCCTGCACCCCTGCGGCACGCTCACCTGGGGCACAGCTGGGAGAGCAATACCACAGCACCTGCCTTGGCGCCCCGCCCTGCTGTAGCTCTGGGGACACAGCAGGGACGAACATGAACTTTTGGCCGCGGCGCGAACATTCCAGTGGGGAGGCAGATAAGACACCACTGATGAGCAAGATTACTTAGAATCGAGTAAAGAAGGCAGGTCTGTGCTGGGATAGGTACTTGGAATTAGAACATCTCACTTTGGGGTGAAAGGATGAGGGATGGTCTTTCTTGAGGCAGTTGAGCTAGAAGGAGGGGGCCAGGCAGGGTCTGCAGGGGACAGCACCCCCAGATGGGAGAGCGGGTGAAAGAGGAAGACCACGCAGGGCCCACAGGCCACAGCAAGCGTGCGTTCCTGCTGCAACAAGACGCGAAGGGATTTGTGGGCCAGTGTGTCCTCCAGCTGACCTGCCCTGGGGGCCCCCATCCTTTGCTTGTCTCTGCAGCCCTGGACGCAAAGGGTCAGAAGTGACAGGGTGAGTCCCCTGGCCCTCTGCATAACCTTAGCAGGGCAACCAAGGCCCCGAGCCAGCCTCCTGGGGAAAGCTTAGGCCCCTCGAATGAGGGTCCTTCTTACCCCGACCCTGGCTTCTCTTGCAGGCCCCCCTACAAACTACGGCTTCTATGAGCAACTGAAGCAGCGATGGCTGGCCCCCCCGCATGGCCTGAGGGAGAGCATTTACACCTCCTCCTACCCCAGACCCCCCCTGAGTGCCATGTCTCAGCGGGAGCACGCCATCCCGGTCCCTCCCCGTCGGCTGAGCCCCATCCCACACTTCTGAGGATGCCCCCCAACCCCCCGGCATGCAGGCAGAGCCAACCGGACCCCCCAGCACTGTCTGGCCAGCCGGAGAGCCCTAGAGTGTTTCATCCGGTCCTTCCGAGGGGCCCCTGAGTCAGGGTCTGTGTTTTGGGGTCCCTGCCCCTTCTCTAACCCCTCAGGCTCCTTTCTGGTCCATCCCACCATTAAAGCTTTCGGCACCACGAGTGTCATGTGTGCAGAAGACAGAATGTCACAGAGAATGGAAGGCACTTGGGTGCCACTTCCTCCTTCCACACAGGGGCGACTGAGGCCCAGCGAGAGGATGCGGCTTCCTCAGCCTCACATCTGGGTACACAACCTCCGCGAGGGTCGGATTCAGCCAAGAAGCGGATCTGACTCTGAGATCCACACGGAAAACTCCGGGGACCTCCCCATGGGGTTGCTTCTGCGGGACCCCAGGTGGGGGGCAGCCGAGCCCTGTGCCCTAGGCACCCAGGCAAAGGAGGGAGGACACCCGCGTCTCCCCTCCATCCCTGCAATCCCAAATCGTTTTAGTGATTGGGAACAGGGGACTTGGGGTGAGCAGTTTTGGAGCGAGGGGGAACCCCCGACAGAAGAACTCGGGTGCTGTCCTGGCCCAGGACCAGATTCCCCGGGCTTGTGCTGTCCCCTGACGTGGAGCCAGTGGGGTGAGGACACCCCTGCGGTGCCTGCTCTGCCGGGATTTGAGAGCGAGAGCCCCGGCCTCCACCTCGCCGGTCTCCCTCGCTTGGCAGACACGGAGGGTGGCAGCTGCACGGGCCGTGGGCTTGTCGGCCTCCGGAGTCTCCCTCTCGCGCTCCCCTCGGAGTCTCTGCCCACCGTGTCCACCAAGGTGGACCCAGCCATGCTGAGAATGGAACCCTGCGTCCCCCTTCTCCCCTCCGGACTCCGAGGAGAGCAGCCCCCTGAGTCCTGCTCAGGTCAGAGGAGCCCTGTGCTTGCGCCGCCTCTAGAAACAGAGCACTCACCGGGCCAGGTGTTTGCAGTTCCGCTGTCCACCCATGCACCTGCCACAGAAACAGATGAGCACAAATAAACAACAGGTGTTTTCTACTTTGCAAAATAATAACAGTAACAATAATGGATACAACAATTCCTCCAAGGATCTTCTCCCGACATTTTGGGCACCTGCGCTCACATTCTAGCAACTAAAGAAGAAAGCAAAGGGCAGGAACCCCTTGAGTCAGTGTTTCCTGGGGGCCTGGCTGCTTGGAAGGGGGTGGTCCTGACCCTCACCAGCCCAGCTGGGCGCCTCCAGGGTGGGGTTTTAATGTCTCTGCTCTCACACCTGAGCAGCATCCCCAGGAGGGAATGTTAAGGTAGGACCCTCCTGAGGGTCTGGTCTCAGGTGCTGCTGAGGCTGTTGGTGTGGGGAGCCCGCCCTGGGGACCCCCGGGGTGGGCAGAGCTACTCCACTCTTATTTTATTTGTGCAACTTCTTTGGAAAAAGATTCTGTAGTGAAAAATAGCCGTGTACCCATCTAGGCCTGATGCAGTCCGAGGCTTCCTCCGGCATCTGTTACAAAGCATTCAAATGAGCATTTCCAGTTACCCCTTACAGGCTGTGTGACCTTGAAGGAGCTGCTGTCCTTCTCTGAATCATCTCTTCTTGTCTCAAATGAGTATAATGGTAACCCCGAATTCAGATAAAAATACTGAGCCCAGAGTTTGGGACAGAGGAAATCTCTAGTACATGGCAGGGCCTACTGTTTGACAGGTGTGATCGAGGACAACAGGTATGATGGAGCCACAATCTCAAGGACGACCCAGACCTCGGGCGGAGTCCACTCACATGCAGGCACTCCCTCCTCCAAGACAGGGTGCTTTGGCTGTGGAAGCTGCTGCAGAAAAACTCTAGGCGCCAAGTTGGGTGCAGGCCCGGGCTTGGCCCACGGCCGGTTAAGCCTGCCCCCTGGTGGCCAACTTGATGCTAATTTACAGGTGGGTAGAGTCTCAGGTTCAGTCCGGCTCTGTGATGGGCACTAATTCTAAGGGGCACATGTAGAAATAATTCAAAACCAGATCCCCCTCCCTGACCTCACTCAGCTATTTTCTGATAATTCTTGGAAAACATCTGGGGGCTGGTGACGAACTTGGGTGCACGGTTGCTGAGAGTTTGTACATGAATCGAAGGCAAATCCCTGGAGGCTGGGAAAGGCCTGTGGGTCTCCTGTCCAGGTCCCAATTCTGGCCAGACATGGGCTTGCTGGACATTATCACTTCACACCCCTGGGCCTTGATTTCTTCATCTGAGAGAAGAGACACCCCTGATGATCTCTGCAGAGACTGGGGTGGTGCACAGCTTCCCTGGTGGCTGGGGGCTCTACTTGTCTGGAAGGCTCCATGAGCAGAGAGGCCGGGAGGCTGGAGAGGGTCCCAGGGATGTGATGGCCCTGGAGAGCAGGGTTGGGAGAAGACCAGGGAGTGTTCCTGAGACAGAGCACAGTGTAACCGAGAGCCAGCGGGGTTGTGTCTGCACATCTGGAAGGGCAGGAAGCTGGTCTCGAGGCCCTCCCCTCCGACCAGCCTCCGGTCTGCAGGCGAGGCATCTGGGCCTGAGCTGGGCCACTCCCAAGGTCTAGCCTGGGCCTTGGACTCGAGTCTCCTCCTTGCCCAGGAATGTCTGGTCCACTTGCAGAGACCTGGTGTGAGGGTCAAAATCCCACCAGGCTGTTCAGTGACCCTAACAGGACTGGGGTGGAGTAAGGGCGGTCACAGGCCTGAGGATTCTGCAGAATCCCAGCCACCCCCTTGCCCACCTCCTCCAGGTCTGAAGAACTGCGTCTGGGCAACAAGGGCTGGGCCAGCTCTGAGTTCGTGATTCATGTTAACTCTTATGGCAAAGATGACCAGCTGGTAGAAGCCACTGAGGGGCACTGCTCACCAGGTCCTGGAATTGTATTTCTTCAGAGGGTACAGATTCATTGATCTACACCTGCGTAGGGGCAGGAGGACACAGGGCAGGTTTTCTATGATCTGAGCAGACGGGGTAAAGGAGGAGAGAGTCCTGGAGCCCTCAGTGGCTTTTCAGGCTTTTATTGGGATTTACCAGGCACACGGCAGGCAGGGGTGCTGGGGGGCCGGGAGGCTAGCAGGCCTCCCAGCCCCCAGCAAGTCTTCACTCTACCTGGGCTCTCTGGCATTCTCTAGTGGCCTTGTTTTCTGCTGCTGTTGCGCTGCTCTGCTGCTCTGCTTCTGCTGGCGTCTCCTTGATGCCGCCCTTATAAGCACAGTTTTAGCCCAGGTGAATCCCATCTACCTATGCCCACACCCTACTCCAGGTGCCCGCCATCAGGCATGCATTCAGGACCGCAGGGATCCATCATCCATCCTAATGGCTGGAGGGCAGAAAAGCCTGATGCTTTTTCACTTACCCTACAACATGCATTGTGGAAGGATTACCCGGATTAAGTTAAGTAACATCCCCAGCACCTCCCATAGTTAAGTTTGCATGTGCATGGTGAGAGTTCCCAAGATCTACTTTAAGCAACAGGAAAGATACAGAACCACCTTATCAGCCGGAGTCAAGCTGTGCGTGAGCATCTTTCAGAGAATTCTGCACATCCCCGTCCACGGCCGTATGAATCATCAGTCAAACTATCAAGCACAAGAAATGTCCTTAACGGGTGGATGGATTGACAAATAAAGCTCATTGCAGTGAATTTGGGGATCTAATTGCCATGCCTCTGGCTCATGGGCCCCACAGCATCCCACCCAGCCAGGGGAAGGATGCTCCAAGGAGTGGGAATTTTTTTTAATGGTATTACTTTTTATCAATGTAACATTGGTTTACAACACGGTATATGATTTGAGGGTACAGGTTCACACGGCTTCAGATGTGTGTGACTGTATCCACCACCTAAGCACCAAAGTTCCTCCACTCCAGTCCAGTGGACCCCTCGCCCCCTGCTTCCACCCTTCCCCTGATATCCTCAATTCTGCCATCAGATTTCTAGATAAGGACCTAGTTTCATTCTTCTGCCTGTGACTGCCCAGTTTTCCTAATGCCCGTCAGAGACGCTCCTCCCTCCACTGTGTACTCCTGGCTCCTTTGTCCTGAATAAACTCTGTATAGACGTGGTTCTATTTCTGGGCTCTTGATTCCATTCCATTGATCTGTGTGCTTATTTTTATTCCAAAAGTCGAAGGTTTTATAATCAGAAAGAAGTTGGGATGAGTTCATTAGCAAAGGAAATGTAATAATTTTGGGCAAAGCCACCTTCCCTCGGGGAAGGGAGGGTATCTTATCAGGGAATTATCTTAATAGCTTCCTTAGTGCTGTGCGGATCAGGGAACCAGATGAATGGGTTTAAAATTCCACTTTGAGGAGCGGCTTAAAGTGTAGGTGAATTAAGTTGAGGGGACATGGCAAAAATGACTTCATCTTTATGCCCATTGTTTCTTTTTTAAGCCATGGATTTTTTTTTAAATTGGGTCTAAGTGCCCAGGGGCAATAGGACTCAACCATCAAAAGCCGGACCCATGGGAAGTCACAGTCCCCAGATCCTGCCCTTCTGGCCACAGGGCTCACCAGGGGACACAATCTCCTCCCCCTCATCTGGCCATAGCAGCTCCTCCAGCTCCCGCTCTCCTCCCTCTTCCTTACCTCACCTGCTCTGGACTAGTCAGTTCACATGCTCTCCCCCACCTACCCCCACCCGGGTGCTCTCCAAGTGGGGCTTATCAGTATTGCAGGGGAAGAGAGAGGCACACCCCCTAATTGAGGGCAAGAGGTTATTAGGTCTAAAGTGGAGCCAGACCCTTTGGAATACCAGCAACCACAGTAGGGTGGAGAGGATGTCTGTTGAGAGAAAGACTTACTGGATCCCAGGGGAACTCTGTCTGCTCAGCACTGGACCGCCAGGGCTGCACTGGGAGGACAGCTGCGTCTAGACTGGTCCCAGGGCCTCTGTAAGGCCTAGCGCCTCCAGGAGGCTGGGGAGTCAGGTGCTCCTCTGCACCAGGAGGTGGCGCTCTCCGACATTCCTGGCGCCTCTGCATCCAGAGAAGCAGCTGGGGAGCCGGTATTTCCCCTCCCTACACTGTCACTGGGAGTTTGTAAAAATTTCTCTCGGGCACAGGCAAGGTGACCTCTAGGACCTGGAGATCCTGGGACACAGACCCTGCTCTCGATACTGGCTTCACATCATTGGAAGCGAATGTCAGGGGTCAGGCGCTGAAATAAAAAGCCTCGAGGAGTCTGTGCTCAGGCGGAGCTACCAGGATGAGGCTGGTCCCGGGATGCATAGCATTTTTCCATTTCCGCCATGTCTCTCCTGTCTCTGGGCGTCTCTCACGTCGTCCTAACTTCAGGGCAGCTCAGTGGAAAGTCCACACAACTGAGCCCGTTCCTGGCCCAGGAGCAGGGGAGCTTAGACTCCAGTAGGGCTCTCTCGGATGTCGAGGCCTGGGCACTCGATTCCTCTGGGTCCCTGAATCTGGCTCCTGACCTTGGTGCCAGGACAAGCCTGCTCTGTGCCTGGCAGGGCCTCTGGTCTAGAAGAGCCGCCTCTGCAGAGAAGCTGGAGCCTCTGGAAAGCTATCGTTGAATTAAGCGGTCTGGGCTGTGTCCCTAAGCACTTGTCTTTATCTTGCAGTGTTTCTAAAGCTCAGCGCACATTGTTTCTCTTTGGGAGCTCAGTGATATTGATGAGATTGACTTGGTTGCCATCGCTCCCCCACGCCCTTGAACAAGAAAACTAATGTAGAGGCTTTGAATCAACATCTCAGGATCGTACAACCTCCCTGCAGTGAACGTGGTGTGGCAGGTGACTGAAGTCAGGGCCCCTCCCTAAGCAGTTGGATAAATAGAGACTCAGATCAGGGACTCACGTGTCCAGTGACAGAGGACAGAGGGCCGTGGTGCCCCTCCCAGGCTGGGGCAGGGCCTCTGCGGAAAGGCTGCAGGTCTCAGGGCTGACAGCCAGGAGCTCCTGTCCATAGGCCCGAGAAAATGGACGTCACAGCTCCAAGCCAAGAGATTTTGCCTCCTTGGCCTTTTTGCATGGGGGTCCTGGAGGTATGAGCTGCAAGCTGTCTCGGTGAGGACAGGACTCCATCCCTCACCCTCTCATTCACATACTAGTTTCTCCAGAAGCCCTCACAGATACCCGGGCATCCTAGTTCACCTGCTCTGGGGAATCCCTTCTCCCAGGGGAGATGGTCCTTCCATGAAGTGCCACAGAGGCCCTGTGCTGAGGGCACACAAAAACTCCTGACTTGAGCGCCAGGGGCTGGGGCAGCAGGGCTGGGCCTTAGTCAAGAACCTCACCGTCCCTGTGCAGTGAGGAGCCTGGGGGCAAGTGGTGAGTGGGATCTGGTGGGCCCCATGAGCTGAGGGCCCCAGAGGCATTGTCACCGTCCACCTGAACCTTGGGTCCTGGCAGTGGGAGGGGAGAGCTCAGGCCAGTCCTGATTCACCCATGGGGCTTAGCTGCCAACTGGCAGGGGACAGCCGAGGTTGGATCCACTCCCTGAGAGATTAAAATTCTCAGCCTTGGGCCTCCACTGCCCCCTGCAGGCGGTTCAGGAGAATGACACAACAGGCTGGAAGTCAGCACCTATAGGAACCAACTGTGAGTCAGCACCTACGGGGCTCAGCAAGGGGTCAGTGCCCATGAGGCTCAGCAAAGGGTCAGCACCTATAGGAACCAGCAGAGAGGAGGTGCCTATAGGGCTCAGCAGGGGGTCAGTGTCGCCAGGGCTCAGCAGGGGGTCAGTGCCTATAGGAATCGATGAGGGCTGGCACCAGCAGAACCCAGCAGGAAGTCACGATCCAGTAGGTATAGGGCACCTGCTAACCTAGCAGGGGGTGCACTATAGACCTAACAGGGAGCCAGAACCTACCGGACCTAGCAGGGAGTCAGCCTTTAGAACCCCCTAGGGTGCAGGCACCTACAGTGAGGCCCGAGGCTTAGAATTTTAATCTGACTCTCAGGGGTGGATCCAAACTTTCCCTCCCTCCTCTCCAGGAGTGGGATCCTGTGGGTCCAGGAGCTGAGGCTCCCCGAAAGCATCGTCACCGTCCAACTGACCTCGGGTCCTGGCGATGTGAGGAAAGTTCGGGAAAGTCCTGAGTCCTGACTCACCCACAGGGCTCAGCTGCCAAAAGGCTGCAAGCTAGGGTGAGGTTGGATCCACCCCCTGAGATTAAAATTCTCAGCCTTGGCCACCACTGCCCCCTGCCAATGGCTCAGGAGGATGACGCAGTGTTGCCTGCAGGACTCTGGAAACAAGCTTTAGGGGTGCAGGAATCAGGATCAGCATCACTTCCCACTGGAGAGACGCAAATCAAAAGCTAAAGCTAGTCAGTACCCCTATACTGCCCACATTAGAAGGGCCAGAGTGGCATGCGTGGGCAAGGAAGGATGTGCAGAAAAAGAGGCTCATTCTTTGTGGGGGATGTTATCAGTCAGTCATTTTAGAAAATGATATGGGGGGTCCCCCCAAAATGGAAAATTACAGCCACCTGTGGCCCACGACCTGGGGTCCGTCTGAAGAGTATGAAACCACCAGCTCCAGAGGCACGTGCCCTCCCGCCGCGTTGCCACCATCTTCCTCTCCCAAAGACAGGGGACGATCTAACCCAAGTGCCCGCAGCGGTGTGGGGGGACCGAGGGTGCGCATGTGAGATCCGTCCCAGGGGCGTCCCACAGCTGTCAGAGCAAAGAGGACACTGTGCCACTGTCCCCTGCTGTGTGGTGACGGGGCCAGGAGAGGGACACCCTGGTCCTTCCCCTTCTGTGTGAGCAGCAGGAAGCTGAGCAGGACAGCGACAGCCCCCTCCCCGCAAGCTGGGGTGTGACCTGTCCTGACAGCAGGTGCGGGGGCGGGGATGTGGGAGGGAAGGGTTTAGGGCCTCCTGGGCCTGGGTCGGGGGTGGCGGGACAGCATCACTGGAGAGCTGGGCCCCTGCTTTCCCGAAACATCCAGGGATATGAACCAGCGAGATCCTGCAACATGGGAAGATTAATGGCCACACAAATGTGGGAGAGAAAATGAACTAGAAACACAGAAATATTCCCAAGCAAGGAGCCTGGACAGACGCCGTGGAACCTCGGGAGGGAACTGGCTGGAGGACGCTGTCAGGAAGGCTGGGCCTGGGCAACCAGGAGGCCTCCCAGCACCTACATTTGGCGAACAAGAGCCCTAAGCCGGCCCCTCACTCACCTTGGGTCCTGCTGGGCTGCCTGAGTGGGACAGAGGGGAGCTCCACCCAGAGAGGGGCTCCCCCTCAGGCCCTGGACCCCCAGTATGCCCCGGAGCCAGAGACCCTGAGCAGAGGAGAGAAGGGACGTCTTCTGAGGGAGAAACTTTCCACAGATTTCCACAACCTGACCCTTCCTGCTCTTTGGCCATCACAGAAGCTGGGCCCCACAGAGAGGTCCAGGCTGGAGCCTGCCCCTGTGTGCGGTGAGCCCTGGGCTGAGGCAGCCCCGGAGTAGACGCCTCCCCTGGCCAGGTGGAGGCAGGATGCTGGGTGTTGGCAGCTGGGCCAGGGAGGGCACTGCGGGCAGCAACCTCCAGGACACATCATCTTTGGGGTCCCCTGGGGTCCCCACCCGCTCTCAGGGAAGTCCCTCCTCAGTCCTTTCTAACACTCAGTGAGATGCCAACTTGGGGTGCAGAGCCCCCTGCCGGTGGGGATCTCCCCATTATCCCTTGCAGGGACTCAGCTGCTCCTTCCCGGGGCAGGACCTGACCCCCCAGGGGCAAGCGCCCCTGAGTTAGAGCCGGCGGAGGTGGGGGACGCAGGGCGCGTGGGCAGCTGTGGACTCTCAGACAGTCTTCATCTGTGGCCCACAGAGTCCGGACAGGGCGTCTGTGCAGAACCAGGCAGGCTCCGGCTGCAGCAGCTGCCCCTCTGACCCCCGAGCTTGAGGAAGAGCTCAGCATTTTGGGAAAGACGTGCAAGGATTCAGGTGAAGCCTGGAGTCTCCTGGGGAATGGAGAGGTGTCCCGGGGGGTGGGGGGTACTCAGGGCAAAGATGATGTGTCCTGGAGGGAGCTGCCCGCAGTGCCCTCCCTGGCCCAGCTGCCAACACCCAGCATCCTCCCTCTACCTGGCAGGGGAGGCGTCTGCTCCGGGGCTGCCTCGGCCCAGGGCTCACCGCACACAGGGAGCCTTCCCCGGTCTGCTAGGAGCTGATCCCATCTCCCTGAGGAAACACCCGCTTCTCCTGGCAGCGACTCAGTGAGCTCCCTCCCTGCCCTCACTGGGGTCTCCTCCTCACCCCTCCCTGTTCAGGTCTCAAGCTCACCCAGAGACAACCCGCCTGCCCCCTGCTGCCCAGGTGAGGACCCGTGTGGGGCATGTCTGGGCCATTTCCAGGGCCCCAGGAGCAAGGCCCAGCTCCACCCTGCCCAGCACCCACGCTTCATCTTCTTCATCCATTTGGGGTTCCACCTGAACCCCCACCTGAGTTGGGAGGACCGGCCCCATCTCCATAGCTCCCCCAGTGCCTCGTGCTCCCTGAAGGGCTCCTCCCCTGCTGTGACCTGACCTCCAACCTAAGTCACAGCTGGACACACAGAGCCCTCTGCCTGCCTTTCTTGGGGTGGCACCCCCGGCCCCAGGACTTTAGAGCTGGGGGCATCAGGATCACACGGATGGGGCTCCATGCCCACTGGGCACTTCAGGGCTGGTTATCTCTGGCAAATGTCCGGAGCCCATTGAACCCTCCCATGCTTCAGGCCAGGGCCGGGCCTGCCTCTGGTAAAACTCCAACCCCGGCTGCTGGGGAAGCAAGTGCCCATCCCACGACCTCCCCTCCCTAATGCTCCTCCAGCCTGAGCCCAGACCTGCTCCAATCAGGTAGCCTGGGCAGAGGTGGAGGCCCAGAGCACATCAAGCCCATGGGATTCTGGCATGTCCTGGGGGCTCCTGGGTCCTGCGGGAAGCGTGTGGCTGTGCAGGGGGAGGTGGGAGAGAAAGGCTATAAAGGCCTCAGGAGCAGGGCAGAGCCTCAGATCCCCCAGCCCTGAGGCCTGGCCCTGGTCTCAGCAGGGGTGAGGACAAGGCCCAGAGACACCGACACCTTCAAAGCTGGTAAGTGCCCACCTCAGCCGAGGACACCCACACTCCCTGAGGTCCCCAGGAGGGAGACCGCACCCCGACATGGCCCACAGAGCTTTCCCGGCCTTTGATTTCAGATGACAGAGTGCAGGCTTGGCTTTTCAAAAAGTATTTTTGTCCCCAGCCCCAGCATCTTCAATTCTTGTTATGCCATTTTTAATGTTTATGTGAAGAGGATCCTTCTCGTGAAGACAGTGTAACTGGAACGGTATTTCTTGACGTTTTCCATAATTAGCTTGAGCCCTCGGGTCATAAGCCATGAGGTGGGTCCCGTGCTATTGTGATTCAAGCTTTGTTTTTAAGTCACAGCTAAAAAAAATCAAGCCCCATGAGCTCCTGGAGCACTGCCAGGATTCAAGAGTCCACTATCTTTTACCCTGATCATCTTATCATTGTTTAATGTTTTATTTTCCTACATCTTTGTTAAATGTTGCATAGCATTTGATTTTCCCTCCGTTGCAGTCTCTGGTTACCCTGAGTCTTCAGACACTCCAGAGAAATGCCTGTCCCGGCTCCCGCCTGACGCCGGGTCTGCCTCGCGCTGCCGGGCCTGCCTTGCAGGATCTCACACTGAAATGGGGGAGGGGGCAGGAACAGCACCATTTGGGGGTGGCTGCCCTCTCTTCCCCAGTCGGGTGACCAGTGAGCTCAGAACTTGGGCCGTGTTGGCTCAGCTGACACTCTGATCCCCGCTGTCAGAGGCTGAAAGTGAGGCTGGTCTGCTCCCCCCACAGTGGGAGTGGGCAGTTTGGGGAAAAGGACCCAGCCCCAGGGGGACTGAAGCGAGCGAGACTGTGGGTGCACCTATAAGGGGGGTCTGCCCCTCTTGGGCCTGCAGGGGCACAGCCCTGTCTTTGTGACTGGCGGCCAGAGCGGAAGGGGGTAAGGTGGGCTGAGGTAACGTATGGAGACAGCTGGGCTGCCTTGCTGGGCGTGATGGTGACTTTCTCCCTGACACGGCCACGTTTTCCTTGCTGAGCAGGTTCGCCATGGGCCTGCTGGATGCCCGCAGCCCCAGGGAACAGGCCATGAGGAGCCTGCTGTGGGACGAGAAGGTGGCCATTGCCACTCTGAAGGGCCTTCCCAGAGAGCTCTTCCCACCCATGTTCACAACTGCTTCTTCCCTCGGATCCCGCAAGCTCCTGAAGGCCCTTGTCCAGACGTGGCCCTTCTTCTGGCTCCCCCTGGGGTCTCTGTGCAGAGACCCAGATCGTGAGAGTTGGACGAGACAGGCAGTGCTGGCAGGACTTGATGACCTGCTCTCCCGGGAGGTTCACCCCAGGTGAGTCAGATCCAGTAGGCCTGCGAGGGTCCTGGGAATACACAGGGCAGCTGGGGGCATGGAGATGGGCCAGAGGTGGGCCACGAGAGGGCTCTGAGAACTGGGCCATGGCCGGGCTTCCCTGGGGAAATACCTTCCCCAATGGTGGGAAGGCTCAGAAGCAGGGCCCCCTGCAGAACATGCCTCTGCCTGCTCCAGGGCTCCCCGGGACCTGGAAGAGAGGCCAGGAAGGGTGGAAGGGAAAGGGGTGGAGCAATGAGGCAGGGAGGGGAGAGAGGGCCGGGGAACAGCTGGCGTCTGGGATGTAGTGAGATCCCGATGGGGGGGGGGGTCCAGCCTCTCCAATGCTGAGTCCCGGGCTCCCTCACTGCAGTGACCTGAAGGCCTCACGACTGGCCCGTGTCCCCACAGGACCTGCAAGCTGCGGGTGCTGGACTTGCGAGACGTCAATCATAAGTTCTGGACAGTGTGGTGCGGAGGTCAGTTTTCCGTGGCCTTATGCAGGCGGCAACCAGTGAGTGAGAGAAGTTCACGGGAGAAGCACTCAGCTCCCCTGACGGTGTGCATAGAGGTTCAGATCTTCAGGGGTTTCCTGGATGGACACAGCAGGTACATGATTGACTGGGCCAAGAAGACAAGAGGGGTGCACCTGTGCTGCGGGCGCCTGCAGTACTTTCACTACCCCACAAAGCACCTGCCCCTCATTAAGATTCAGCTGAGCTGTGTCCAGGAGGTCTCAGCCCCCTGTTGGATAATGACCCACCCGGGCCAGTTCGCCTGTTCTCTGAGCTGCATGACAAATCTGAAGCGGCTGGACCTTGACCTCAGCCTCTGAGAATCCTTCTATCCTATGGGGATGGAGACCCCCGAGAAAGAGCGGCTACTAGGCCACTTCATCTGTAGTCTGCAGAGTCGCCTGCACGAGCTCTACCTGAGGTCTCTCCCCTTCGCTGAAGGCAGTCTGGGCCAGCTGCTCAGGTGAGGGGCGCGCTTCTCCCAGGGGCTAAGGAAAGACACTGGCAGCGGATCTTGGGGGCTGACCCAGGGCGGGTGGCTGTGAACTTCACAGGAGCTGACCTCTAGGATGGCTCTGGAGGACAGCAGGTGAGGGCAGAAGGCGCAGGAGACCTGAGCTTGGCCTGGCCGGGTCTGCCTCACTGCCCTGGGAGCAGGAAGGTGTCGTCTCCAGCCCCAGGCTATGGAAGTGGATTGCCCCCGGGAGGGCGTTCCCTTGTTGGGAACCAAAAGCCTGTTGGTGGATGATGTGAGGGACCAGAGGGAGAAGAACGATTTGAGGGATGAGGGTCTGTTGGGCATTCGGGGTGTCATGAGCCCCTGCAGAAGGGCACCCCGCAGGTGCTGGGGGACCTGGCTTGGGTTTGTTGTGTGATCTCACCTCACCTCCAGCCCCCAACGTAGGGCGGCCGGGGCTCCGGGGGCTGGAGGCCTGAGTTGGGAGCATGCCTGGTCTGGTCTCCCAGCGTCCTGAGATGCCCGGCCTGATGGGGACACCGAGTCAGGCTCCCCCTGAGCAGGTTCTAGCACTTCCCATCACCTTCACGCTCCCCCTTACGTCAATGTACCATGTTGTCCCGCTGGCAGATGAGGAAGGAGAACTTCAGAGATTTTCTGACCTTGACCCAGTCACACGGGAGGGCAAAACGCTCAGTGTCCCAGGAACCTGGGCTCGAAGGTGCCGCCCTTCGTGAGATGCCGAGAGGACCTTCATCTTGGGCGGCTGGGGGTCATGCCCCACCTTGAGCGCTCTTGTGCAAGCTCGCACAGGGCAGGTTCGCTGCGGACTCAGGCAGACGGAGGGAGTCCGGGGTCCTCAGGGGAATTTGCAGGCCTTTCAATGCTGAAACGGCCACTCGAGGCAGCGAGGCTCTGCAGGGGGGCTACTGCGCCCCCCCCTCCCAGCACCACTGGAATCTCCAAGCTCCTCCTCTCTCTCATGACCTCTTCTCGTTCTCGGGTCAGGCTGCCTTTATCCACCCACTCCGCGCCCAGGTGTGCACATTTGCTCATGCGCAGTGCCCTGCCCCACAGCGGCTCCTGCATTAACACGGTCAAGGCCACAGGTGGTGGCCATGGAGGCCAGGGGCCGGAGGCAGAGGAAGCCTGACTTCGTTAACCCTACAGGCACCTCTCCCCCCAGCCTGTCTCCCCAGAACTAACACCGAGTCTCTCTCCAGGTGCCTGATCTCGCCCTTGGATGCCCTGGCGCTAGCCAAATGCACCGTTCTGGAGCCCGACTTGACACGCCTGTTCCGGTGGCCCAACATCTTTCAGCTGCAGAAGCTGTGCCTGCGAGGCATCCCCCTGGCCTCCATTGGGGAGCCCCTGGGATCCCTGCTGCAGGTGTGCGCGGCCATGCTCTGGCACCTGGACCTCAGGTCCGGTGGGCTCCTGGACACCCACCTGGAGGCCTTGGTGCCCTCCCTGAGCCTGTGCTCGCAGCTCGGGATCCTCAACCTCCTCGGGAACCACCTGTCGGTGGCCGTGCTGGAACAGCTGCTGCTCCTCACGGCTGGCCGGGCCCCCCTAGGCTGGGAGCTGTATCCTGCCCCCCCTGGAGTGTTTCCACCCTGAGGGGTTTCTCAACCCTGAGGCTTTTGCAGTGACTTGTGAGCAGCTGCTGGAGGTTCTGAGGCACTTAGAGCAGCCCAGGTCCATCTGGCTCAGCTCCTGCCTCTGTGTAGAATGTGGGGATGACATATTTTATAATGGGGAGCCCCAATTCCTCTCCTGCAAATATTGTTGGGAGTTTGTAGAGATTTCTTTCGGTCGAGGTGACCTCTAGGGCCTGGTGATCCTGGGACACAGACCCTGGTCTCGATATCGGCTTCACATCATTGGAAGCGAATGTCAGAGTTCAGGCGCTGAAATAAAGGGAAATAAAGTCTTGAGGAGTCTGTGATCAGATGGAACTACCGGGATGAGGAGGGGCTAAGGAGTCACAGCATCTTCTAATTTCTGACCAGCCTCTCCTGTCCTTGGGTGTCTCGCTCAGTGGAAACTCTGCACAATGAGCCCGTTCCTGGCCCAGGAGCCATGGGAGCTTCAGGCTCCAGCAGGGGACTCTCTGACTCTGGTGTCTGGCCTGGGCACCCGATTGCTCTGGCTCTCCAGGAGGGTCCCTGAGTCTGGCTCCTGACCTTGGTGCCAGGACAGGCCTGCACTGCGTGGTCAGAGCCCCTGGTCTAGAAGGGCTGCGCCACACAGAAGCTGGAGCCCCCTGACCTTAGGTACCCTCATGCCATGAGCCAGGACCTGTCCTTGCCTTAAGCACTTGGGCCAGTGATGAGCCAACCCCTCCTTGGGGTTTGCAAGTGGTGACCTTGTTGTGGCAGGTGACTGAGGTCAGGGGCCCCTCCCTAAGCAATGGCATAGAGACCCACATCAGAGAATCTTGGTGGGAACGGGTTCAGAAACATGTCTGTGAGGGTCTGCTGAGGAAAGAGGGCTGTGTTATCCCTCCCAGGCTGGGGCAGGGCTTCTACAGAAAGGCTGCAGGTCTCAGGGCTGACAGACAGGAGCTCCTGTCCATAGGCCCGAGAAAATGGACGTCACAGCTCCAAGACAAGAAATTTTGCCTCCATGGCCTTTTGCTTGGGGGTCCTGGAGGCATGAGCTGCAAGCTGCCTTGGTGAGGACAGGACTCCATCCCTCACCCTCTCATTCACATATTAGCTTCTCCAGAAACCCCCACAGATACCCAGGAGTCCTGGTTCACAAGCTCTGGGAAATCCCTTCTCCCAGGGGAGATGGCCCTTCCATGAAGCGCCACAGGGACCCTGAGTTGAGGGCACAAAAAAGCTCCCAACTGAGCACCAGGGGCTGGGGCAGCAGGCCATCCAAATCAGCCTGGAGGCTAAGGGGGTCGACCTGCAGGCCAGGCCAAGGTAGGCCTGGAGGCTGAGGGGGTCGACCTGCAGGTCAGTCCCAACATCGAATGGAGGTTTAAGGGGTATCCGCAGGGGATCCTGCTAGCTTGGAGGCTAAGAAAATAAATTTGGAGGCCATACACATCCTAGCATGGAGGCTGAGGGGGTCGACCTGCAGGCCGGACTCTGCTCCTCATGGAGGCTGAGGGGTCGACCGGCAGACTGGTCCCAGCTTGGCCTGGAGGATGAGAAGATTGACCTACAAGACCAACACAGTTCGGACGCAAGGCTAAACGCATAAACCTGAGGGCCATTCCCAGCTGAGTAAGAAGACTGAGGGGGTCGACCTGCAGGCCGGCCTGAACACAGCCTGTGGGCTGAAGAGGTCAACCTGCTGCCTGGCCCCAGCCCAGCCTGGGGGCTGGGGAGGTCGACCTGGTGGCCGGGCTCAGCCCACCTGGGGCTGAGGAGGTCAACCTGATGGCTGGCCCAGCCCAGCCTGGGGGGGTTGAGGAGGTCCACCTGATGGCTGGCCCCAGCCCAGCCTGGGGGATGTGGAGGTTGACCTGCTGGCCGGCCCAGGCCCAGCCTGAGGGCTTAGGAGGTCGACCTGGTGACCAGCCCAGGCCCAGCGTGGGGGCTGAGAATGTCGACCTGCTGGCCGGCCTTAGCCCAGCCTGGGGGCTGAGGAGGTTGACCTGCTGGCCGGACTTGGGCCCACCTGGGGCTGAGGAGGTCGACCTGCAGGCTGCCTCCAGTGCAGCCTGGGGGCTGAGAGGTCATCTTGCACCAGCCCTGGGTCAGCCTTGGGGCTGAGGAGGTTGACATGCTGGCCGGCCCCAGCCCAGCCTGGGGTTTGAGGCGGTCAACCTGCAGGTCGGTGCCAGTCCAGCCTGGGGCTTATGAAGTCGACTTGTAGACCGGCCCTGGGTCAGCCTTGGGGCTGAGGAGGTCGACCTGCTGGCGGGGCTCAGCCCACCTGGGGCTGAGGATGTCGACCTGAAGGGTGCCCCAGCTCAGCCTGGGAGCTGACGAGGTCCACTAGCTGGCTGGCCCCAGCCCAGCCTGGGGGCTGATGAGGTCAACCTGCTGGCCGGCCCCAGCTGAGCCTGAGGGTTGAGGAGGTCAACCTGTTGGCCAGCCCCAGCCCAGCGTGGGGGCAGGGGAAGGGAGAGGTCGACCTGCTGGCCGGCCCCAGCCCAGCCTGGGGGCTGAGGAGGATGACCTGCTGGCTAGCCCAGGCCCAGCGTGGGGGCTGAGAATGTCCACCTGCTGGCCGGCCCTAGCCCAGCCTGGGGACTGAGAGGTCGTCTTGCAGACCGGCCCTGGGCCAGCCTGGGGGCTGAGGAGGTGGACCTGCTGGCCTGCCCCAGCCCAGCCTGGGGGCTGAGGAGGATGACCTACTGGCCAGCCCCGCCCAGCGTGGGGGCTGAAGAGGTCGACCTGCAAGCTGGCTCCAGCGCAGCCTGGGGGCTGAGAGGTCGACTTGCAGATCGGCCCTGGGCCAGCCTTGGGGCTGAGGAGGTTGACCTGGTGGCCGGCCCCAGCACAGCCTGGGGTTTGAGGAGGTCAACCTGTAGGCCGGCCCCAGTCCAGCCTGGGGCTTATGAAGTCGACTTGCAGACCAGCCCTGGCCCAGCCTTGGGGCTGAGGAGGTTGACCTGCTGGCCAGCCCCAGCCCAGCCTGGGGTTTGAGGTGTCAACCTGCAGTCTGGCCCCAGTCCAGCCTGGGGCTTATGAGGTCAACCTGCAGACCGGCTCTGGGCCAGCCTTGGGGCTGAGAAGGTCGACTTGCTGGCAGGTCCCAGCCCAGCCTGGGGCTGAGGAGTTTGTCCTGCTGGCTGGCCTCAGTCCAGCCTGGGGGCTGCGGAGCTCGACCTGCTGGCCGGCCCCAGCGCAGCTTGGGGCCTGAGGAGGTCGACGTGCTGGCTGGCTCAGTCCAGCCTGGGGGCTAAGGAGGTCGACCTGCTGACCAACCCCAGCGCAGCCTGGGGGCTAAGATGGTCAAACCGCTGGCCGGCCCCAGCCCAGCCTGGGGGCTGTAGAGGTTGACCTGCTGCCTGGCCCAAGCCCAGCCTGGGGGCTGTGGAGGTCGACCTGCTGGCCATCCCCAGTGCAGCATGGGGGCTGAGGCGGTCGAACTGCTGGCCTGTCCCCACCCAGCCTGGGGGATGAGGAGGTTGACCTGCTGGCCGGCCCCAGCCCAGCCTGGGAGCTGAGGAGGTCCAGCTAAAAGCCATCCCCTGCCAGCCTGGAGGCTGAGAAGATGGACCTGCAGCCCGGCCCCAGCCCAGGCTGGAGGCTGAGGAGGTCAACCTGCAGACAGGCCCCAGTCCAGCCTGGGGCTTAGGAGTTCGAACTGCAGGCTGCCACAGCCCACCCTGGGGCTGAGGAGTTCGTCTTGCTGGCCGGCCCTTGCCCAGCCTGGTGGCTGTGGAGGTCGACCTTCAGGCTGGCCTTAGCCCAGCCTGGGGGCTGTGGAGGTTGACCTGCTGGCCAGCCCAGGCCCAGCGTGGGGGCTGAAGAGGTCGACCTGCAAGCTGGCTCCAGCACAGCCTGGGGGCTGAGAGGTCGACTTGCAGACCGGCCCTGGGCCAGCCTTGGGGCTGAGGAGGTTGACCTGGTGGCCGGCCCCAGCCCAGCCTGGGGCTTAGGAGGTCGACCTGCAGACCGGCCCTGGCCCAGCCTTGGGGTTGAGGAAATCGACCTGCAGGCCCGCCCCAACCCAGCCTGGGGCTGAGGAGGTCGACCTGCTGGCCAGCCCCAGCCCAGCCTGGGGGCTGAGGTTGCCTGCTGGCCGGGCTCAGCCCACCTGGGGCTGAGGACGTCGACCTGCAGGGTGGCCCCAGCTCAGCCTGGGGGCTGAGGAGGTCAACATGCTGGCCGGCCCAGCCCAACCTGGGGGCTGTGGAGGTCGACCTGCTGACCGGCCCCAGCCCAGCCTGGGAGCTGAGGAGGTCGACTTGCAGACCGGCCCTGGCCCAGCCTTGGTGCTGAGGAAGTCCACCTGCAGGCCAGCCCCAGCCCAGCCTTGGGGCTGATGAGGTCGACCTTCAGGCCGGTCCCTGCCCAGGCTATGGGATGAGGAGGTCGACCTGATGGCCGGCCCCAGCCCAGCCTGGGGGATGGGGAGGTTGACCTGCTGGCCGGTCTCAGGCCAGCCTGAGGGCTGAGGAGGTCAACCTGGTGGCTGGCCCCAGCCCAGCCTGGGGGCTGAGGAGGACGACCTGCTGGCCAGCCTAGCCCAGCGTGGGGGGTGAGGAGGTCAACCTGCAGGCCCGTCCCAGGCAACCTGGGGTTGAGGAGGTCAACCTGCAGGCTGGCCCCAGTCCAGCCTGGGGGCTGAGGAGGTCGACCTTTTGGCTGGCCCCAGTCCAGCCTGGGGGCAGAGGAGTTTGACCTGCTGCCAGACTAAGCACAGCCTGGGGGCTGAGGAGGTCTATCTGCAGGTCAGCCCCTGCCAGCCTGGAGCCTGAGGAGATGGACCTGCAGGCCGGCCCCAGCCCAGCCAATGGCTGAGGTGGTCGACCTGGAGGCCTGCCTTAGCCCAGCCTGGGGATAAGGATGTCGACCTGAAGGCAGGCCCAGGTATAATCTGAGGGCTAAGAAGGTCAACCTGCAGGCCGGTCCAGGCCAGACTGGTGCCTGAGGAGGTCTGCATGGTGATCTCCTCAGCCCCTAGGGTGGGTGGTAGCCGGTCTGCTGATCGCCCTCCTCAGCCCCCAGGCTGGCTGCAGCCGGCCTGCAGGTCGACCTCTCAACTGACAGGATCGGCTGGGGCCGGCCTGTAGGTCGACCTCCTCAGCCTCCTCGCTGGGTTGCGGCTGTCCTGCATGTCAACCTCCTCAACCTCCAGGCTGGGATGGGCCCGGACTGCAGGTCGACCACCTCATCGTCCAGTCTGGCTTGGGCCAGTCTGCAGATTTATCTCATCATCCAGGTTGGGCTGGGTGAGGTCTGCTGGTCCACCTCCTCAGCCTCCAGGCTGGACTGGGGCCAGCCTGCAGGTGGATCTCCTCAGCCTCCAGGCTTGGCTGGGGCTGGCCTACAATTCCACCTCCTCATCCTCCAGGCTGATTGGGGCTAGCTTGCAGGTCGACCTCCTCAGCCTCTAGGCTGGGCTCAGCCTTAGTCGAGGACCTCACCTTCCCTGTGAAGTAAGTAGCCTGGGGACACGTGGTGAGTGGGATCTGGTGGGTCTCATGAGCTGAAGGTCCCTGGAGCCATCTTCACGTCCACCTGGACCTTGGGTCCTGGCAGCGGGAGAGATGCTCACAGCAGCTGGGGCCTCAGCTGGCACATGTGGCTTCGAGGAGTCCTGATTCACCCACAGGGCTCAGCTGCCAATAGGGAGGGATGGGCTGGTGGCTGGTCAGAGCCACCTCCATGGAGATGACCAAATTCCCAGCCTTGGCCCTTTACTGCCAGGCGAGACAACGTATTAGCTGTTGCAAGCAAGGGCCTATTGTCAGTATTTCTAATCATCTATTATTGAAAAGCTATTTGAATATGAATGTGTTGTGGTTTGTAGAAATATGAAGGATATAGAAACCTTTTCAACAAGAATAGAAATTTAATAGTTTTAACGTTTGCATGCTGCTATTGAAGAAACATTTGGTATTGAGTCACAAGTCAAATGAGACTTGAAAACAGATTTTAAAGATCAAGGAACCAGAATGTTTCTTTAAAAAATAGTCATAAAATTTTAGAGCCGGGAGGATAACAACTATATGTTTTAAAGTAATCTATATTTCAGCGCAATTTTAGGTTCACTGGAAAGCTGAGGAGAAATTCCAGAGTTCCTATTCAACTCCTGCTTGTCCCTCCTGGATCCAGCACAGCAGCCCTAGCAACCAACACCGCCCACCAGAGGGCACAGTTGTTACAATTAAGGAACCTATTTGGTCACATTACTGTCACCCAAGTGCGTGGTTGACATGACGGTCCCTCTTGGTGGCTGATATGCTGTGGGTTTTGCCAAATGTTCAATGACACGTACCAATATTCTGGGGTGTCATCCGAATATTTCCTCTGTCCTACAAATGCACTCTACCTCTTCATCCTTCCTGCCCCCAACCACTGGTACCACTGGCCTTTTTGGTGTCTGGGTGTTGCCTCTCCATGATGTCCTAGGGTTAGGTCACACAGGGGGTCGCCTTTCACTTGGAGATACCCATGTATGGCCCCCCATGCTTTTTCATGACTTGCTAATATTCCATTGCAACTGGCCTCTGGGAATAGCACATCCTGACACACTCCATCTCATATGGCTGGGTGGCCATCACCTGTGGAGAAGCTGACGAATGAAAAAGTTCACTTATCCCCCATGTGAAGGGCACAGCAGCCAGGTCCCTGCAGTCCCTCGAATGCTGAGATTTCCTATGTGTTCTCAGTGGGCCACATGTTCTCAGATGCAAAAGCCTTCCTGAAAGATCACGTGGCTGAGCTTTGGGTCGATCATGGAGACTCACGCATAGCAGATGTCTCAGGGCACGTGTACTGGATGCAGAACCTGCTATGGGGATGCAGGTGCCTGGGATGACTGGGGGAGTCTCCTCAGGGCAGGGGTGGGATGTCCCTAGCTGAGCCCCAACTTTAGCCTGAATAGCAGCCTTGGTCCCACCTGGAGGCCAGAGTGCTGTCTGCTCTCCCTGGTCACTGTGTTGTGGCTGTGGGCTGCTGGGGTGGGCTGACAAGGCGCCTCCCCTGATGCTGCGGCTGATTCTTTAGAAGCAGGTCACCGTGAGCCATAAGCACCCAACATCCCAGCAGCTGGGGCTGGGTGTGCCCAGGACAAGTGTGGAGACGGGCCCCTCACCATCCACTGCACCTTATTGGATCTGTTTCTCACTCAGGGGGCCAGTCTGGGGCCCTGCTCAGTGGCCAGCAGTGGACACCAGGTTTGCAGGCCACGGACTATCCTGCTGCTGCCGACAGTCGGCCGATGCTGTGGGATTCAGGACCTGGGCACTCTGCCCGCTGGAGGGAACTGAAGCCAGAGGACACAGGGCCTCATGCAGACGCTTTAAGAAAAATGAGCTGCTCATTTTTCAAGAAAAATGGTTTCTCACTCAAGTGCACTTTAGACAGATACATATTTATGAGTGGCCCCGGCAGCCAGTGTCTGAACGTTAACTCCCCGTCAGAACGTGGCATTTCTTCTCGGACTTGACACGGTGGCCTGCCTTCTCCGCCGACGGGGGGTGAGCGGCGGCTGCGAACGTCCCCTCCTGGGCAGGCAGATCTGTCAGCGCAGCCGTGACCCACTTCGGCGTGTCCCAGACGGACAGCTCAGCAACAGCCTCTGGGAAAATTCGCTCTCTCTTGTCCCCAGAGCGAGAAATTCAGGCAGGGACCCAGGTTTAGCTCCACGGTGGCTTCTCCTGCCTTATTTCTCCATCTTCCACCCCCAGGACACTTTATCCTTCAGGACAAAGAAATGCAGCCAAGGGAGGGGGTGTTTGGAAAAGTGCCGCCTCTTCTTCTCTTTCAACACCAACCACCTGACACACTGGCCTCATCTAGGGCACATTCTCAATGATTTTGTGTGGGGTTGTCTCTGTTGAGGACAGAGGTACAGGGGGAAGCAGTACAGGGCGGAAGGTGTGCAGGGGTTTTGCTCTTTCAGGATCGTGCAGGGAAATGACCAGGGAAAGACAGCCCGAGGGAGCAAATGTCATTTCCGAGGACCAGGTTAAGCGCAAAGCGGAGCAGACTTTCGAATAGTAGCCCAGCCTGCCGTGCAGTGAGGCTTTTTTAAACTTTTCCCTAATCCAGACACCACTGAGGGTCAAGTCTATATTTTGGCACAATCAAGAAATGCTCTCAAAGACTCATGAACGGTGGCTCTTTTCTCAGAGACACTCAGAATTGATTCTCCACATGGGTATTCGCCGAGGCGGTCCTGAGGGCATCTGGACAGTGTGCTAAGTCAGGTGCTTAAGCTGGCAGCTTGCCCGGGTCCCCGAGCCTCTGTACACAGATTTGACTCAACCCGTTCAGTTTCTCAACAGTTCTCTTTGCTATCAAATGGTTTCTTCCTCGTCGGGAGCAGCTTCTCTTCCCGAGTGAATATGTATGCAGGTGGGCACCTCCCAGTGCACTCGGGTCTATTTCGGTGCGGCACAGTCACCGGTGCAGAGGATGTCAGCGAGCGATAAATCAAAGGGCTGTCACCTTCCGCAACAGCACATTGCAGGGGACATTAACTGGCCTCCAAACAAGACTAAGGTGGCCCTTCTCTCTCCGGGGGAAAATCTCCCGCTGCGGGAGGCTAGGACGGGAGTTGGAGCAAGGAAGCTGAGTTTGTGTCAACCTGCTCTGAGTAGGAGACATGCAGGGGACCTCTGCTTTCTGGAGAGGATGCTCTATCTAGCTCCCCAGTCCCTCCATCACACCAGTACCTGCCCCAAGGGGCACATGCTGAACTACTATAAGGGCATTCATTGCCACGTTCATCCAGCAGGGCCTTGCGAGTCAATGTTGGGGCCCCATCTGAAGGGCCTCCCTGGTGGAATCCCTGCCCCCTAGGACAGGGAGAGACCAAAGGAAAAGGCAAACGCTCTGGAAAACTGCAGGTGGCTGTTTTAATGAGCCAGGAAACGTCTAGGCAAGGGCTTGTCTTGGGTAAGATGAGCAGCTCTCTGCACACCTGGCCAAATCTCAGCGTTTGAGTGGAGATTTTAACTGTGTTCAGCTGTGTCTGTAGTCTGGGTGGTCTCAGTACCACACACCACACATCACACACATGGCATTTTCTCAAGGCCAGATTCTTGGAGCAGCCTCTGGAATGCACATCCCAAGGGTCAAGGCTCTAAGGGGAGCAGGGGCATAGAGCGGAGCCTCATTTCCAGGGTCCGGCTCTCAGGTCAACAGATACATTCTCCATCACCTTCCCCAACAGTCGGGTGCTCGGCTAAGTGCTGTGGGGACTCAGAGAAGTGCCAGGCCTGAGCCAGGCCTTGGGAAATGTCATTCATTCCTCAGTCTGTGCCTGCCCCTTGGCCAGCGCCTGGCCACAGCCACTGTCCCTGTGCCCAGTCTCCCTTCTGGTGTGGGAGGTGGATTATCCAGTAGGTAAGAATGGAAGTGTGGGGTCAGCCCCCCAAAAGAGTCAGACAGACTGTTCTCAGGAGGCACCAAGTAGGCTTCTCGTCACCTTGGCATAAGATCTAGAGGTCAGCTGAGACTGTGAACCTTGGAGGACTAATACCACTGCTTAAAGGACAAGGATAGTTTCACCGGAGAGCTGGAAGAAGCTGCTGTTCTTGCTCTATCCTTTCCCCTCCCTGGTCAGACATCAATCTGTCCTAAGCTTCTGCCCTTTTCTTAAAGAAGCCGTCATTGTCCTCCTTTTCATGACCTAAAGAATGGAGTTGGGGAGGGGGGGCTCACCCCATTCTTGGTGTATTAGTAACAAGTTCTCTATATCTTTCCTCTCAGAGTGAGGATGAGGTCACTGGCTTCTTATCTGCCGTATGAAGTCTCCACCTCTGTGTCCAAGATGCCCCAGGTTCCCAAGTGCACGAGGAACATCGCTGGGCCTTCTTTGGAATTTACAGCCCTGGGGATCCCTCCATGTTTAGGTTATTAAATTCATTGTTTTTCCTTTGCTTACCCATCTGATGCTGTCTTGATTATTCATCCAGCCCAAGAAGAGCCCAGAGGGGTATGGGATGATTATTTTGCACCCTGACAAAAGCAATTCAAGTTGTGAGAAAGAGCCAGTACAGAAGCCTGGGGCATGTGTGGGAGGAGGGACGCCCCCTCTGGGTGGGGTGTTTGCATATGTCCCTTGGCATGATTTCATTCTGTCACTACATAAACTTTGCTTTTGCTTCTCACACAAGGGCCCAGAAACCCCAAATCTAGGAACCCCAAAACTTGCCAACAGTCACTTGCTGCCTCTGAGCATCCCCAGAGACTCCAATCTTACTTCTGGCTCAGTATCTCCACTGAGTCTTTTTCTGTATGTGAACAGCTTAAGATCCTTCTGCTGGTTTTACATTTTCCCAAAGACAAATGTCTTTCTGTTCTTTCTGTTGGGGCTGCGGGTGAAGGGACAGGTCAGCCAGATCCTGGGGTGGGGCGAAGAGGAGGGAGGCTGCCAGCTGCCGGCTTTGTGTAAGGATGAAGGATGACAGTCTTTGCCAGGCAGACGGGAGGGAGAGGAGACAGCAGCGATCAATCCTGTTAATCTGTAACCGTCCACCCGAGGCCAAGCCAGCCCTGTACCAACCGCCTGCTAGTAGTGTCACAGGGCAGGGAGAGGGGCAGCCCAGACCCCGCAAACCTGCCTGCTCTAAATAGGCTCTGCCATCTGCCGCATCGACACAAAACATATGAGACTTTAATGGGAAGGAACTTTAACACAACTAGGAAACAATACAGGAAAGGCAAAGAATATAGTTTCTAAATCAAGCACCCAAAGTGACCCGTCCCCTCGTGGGTAAAACTCCATCCAGATGGGATTGGCCCAGAGCAAGACCCCAAAGCCTGCCCCAAGTCTAAAGCATCTTCCAGCGGGGACCCACAGAAAAGGGTCAGAAACAACCAGGCAAGCCTGGAAGGAAAAGAGCAAAATCAAAAGACCTCCTCCAGGTCTCCTTCTGGATCCATCCTGCTCCTTCCTTCTCAGTCTCCTCTGCAGCTTCTTCTCTCCCTGCTCAGCTCCACCCTCCATTTGGGTGGGGCTGGGAACCTGGAACCTCCCCCTTTCCTGGGGACCACCCTGTTACAGTAGATCAGTCCCGAGGCCCCTGCGCACATCCCTAAGGGCCCTCAGCTGTGGATGGTGCCAGGGAGGTAGGAGAGGGAGTGCTAGGTTTCTTTCCTGCACCTCCATCCTGGCTTAATTTACCCCAACTCCTTCTATTCAGCCTAAATGGGGGCATGAGGGAAAACCTGGGTTAAATGAACTGAACTCAAGTTAAATGAAATGACCACTTATGGGTGGGCCAGTGTTGGGAAGGCCAGCTGCTGTCCCTGCCTGTCAGAGGTGAGGGTTCCAGGTGCGTGTGGATAGAGTCGATCCTTGCTATTCCAGGTAACAGCTCACAGTCTCAGCAGCACTGAATTAGCAAATACCAAGCCACTTCACCTAGAGAAACCACAAGGTTCGGTTCTAGGAGGGTCTTTGTCAACTGATCCATAATCTTGTTTCGTGTCTATTTCTATTTAAAGAAACCTCGCTTGCTGTGTATTGTTGATTCATCCATGCTGAGCTCACGGCTTCTCTGTCTATAACCCGGGTCTGAACAGAGCTGATCTGACCCAAGTATGTTCTCCGTAAGGCACAGCCCACCTGTGTCGTGTGGTGATGCATGGGCAGGCCCAGCCTTCCGTGGAGGTTTGAACCCTGCTTCACCTCTCATCATCTTTACAACCTGACTGTCACTTCATCATGGTCACTTCATGTCTTTGTGCCTCAATATCCACATCAGAGGGACCAAGTGGCCAGGGAACATATTAGTAGAAATTAAGTAACTTGCTCTTTCTAAATTTCTCTGATTCTACTCAATGTGAGACATGGATGTCTTCATAGGGCCTTTTTCCTAAGGTAGCAGGAAGGTGAGCTGTGGATGTCATGGCAACACCCCAGTGGTCCTGCCCAGTGCTGATCGGCCGTGGAGAAAGATGCTCCAGCTGAGGGTGTGGAACAAGTGACCCCAGGAAGCTATGCGAGGAAGGTCCAGCACATGCCCAGGGACTCTCTAGTTGCTTCCCAAGAGATGACAGACTTGTCCTGCCTGAAGGAAGCCTGTATTTGCCCAAGTCGGGACCAGGGGATGGACCTAGTCCATGGGGGAGGTAGGGTTTTCTTAAGCAAGGATCCAAAATGGTTCCTACTGGACCATAGAGAAGTGCAGAAGAGGGTCCCCGGGCCCCTGGAAAAATATACCCTGAAAGTAAAGTCCAGCCAAAGTCAAGTTCCAGCAGCAGGGGAGGCTTCCCCAGCAAGGGGAGGCACAGGGTGTCACCTGGGGGTTGGCAGCGTTGGAAGCAGCGTGGGATGAGAGAGATCAAAGTCCACGTGCAGCAGTGAGAAACCCAGAGGCTTCCACAGGGATGTGATGGGCAGCCCCATCCAAAGGCATCTTGAATTTATCAGCATTGAGTACAAAGGTGGGGCAAGTGCGTATGGAGTGTGGGGGATGCGTTATCCGGGACGTGAGCTGGGAAGCAGTGAGCAAGGACTGTTGCCTGGGGGCTCCGCTGTTCCCGCAAGTCCAGCATATTGTCTCCAGTCTGGTATCTGCCTGCTGTTTCCAGCAGATACTGGTTTCCCGGTATATTCCTCATACCAGGACTTTTGCCCTTGGGGAGAGACCCCTTGCCTGACCCGACACCTGGCTGACTAGCAAGAACTCTGGGCACCAAGACAATATCCCTCAGAACAAGGAGGGCTGGGGAGTCCACACATGGCCCCCCAAAAGATGGAATCTCAGATCGGGGTGAGGGCTTCTTAGCCTAGATGAGTCTAGACCCTGGAACTGTCATCAATAGTTGTCCTCTCTGTTTTGGAATTTCCAACTACTCCTTTTTAAAGCAATGCTTGCTCAAGACTTGAAGAATGCCATTCTGAGCGTAAGCCCCCTACTGTCCCCATCTCCGTAGAGGACATTGGAAATTCAGAAACAGCATTTGAGGTTAGGTCTGCCAAGGATATTCAAAAGTATTTCTATTTTCTGTTTGTTTCTCTGTCTTTTCTTGATTTTTTTCCCCAGACATATTTCATTTCTTTTCTAGGGCAGGGGCGCTGCCCAGCTGCCTCCCTGCCCCCAGCCCTAAACACCCCCTGCACTATTTATACTCCTCATGCAGGATCCAGCAGAAAGGAGGGCAGGGCTGGCGCAAATGGACCCTGGGATTTGATCGATCTGCTGTGTGTCTGCAACACGGAGCAGAATTCTCTTTTGAGTGTCCACGGCTGCTCAGAGCGACGGGCACACAGGCCCATCCACTCACAGGCTGGTCATTCCGCATCCCAGAAGGTCTCCAGGGTCCCTGGGTGTCCTGTTTCTCAAACATTCTCTCCCTCCATAAAGTAAGAACCACTCACCTGCTCAAATCAGAGGCAGCAATCACACGTGGAGAAACCCAGGCATCTGGCATACAGGTAAGCAGGTAAGGCGTGCCCCCAGTCTCAGGAGGAGTTAGCCAGGTGGGAGTTTCCCGCAAATCTGGGGCCTGTTTACCTACTGGGGAAATTGAGGCCCACAGCGGCTGAAAGAGTTTTCAGGACTTCTCGGTGATCAAAAGGAACAGCCTGTGGAAACAAAATACGTGGATGAAACCTCAGGACAGTCAAACTACATGAAAGAAGAGAGCCCAACAGGAATTCCTGCTTTGCGTCTGTAGGGTAAAGAAAATGTCAGGCTTTTCTGCCCTTCCGCCATCAGGATAGATGATGGATCCTTGTCCTGAATGCATGCCTGATGGCGGGCACCTGGAATAGGGTGTGGGCATAGGTAGATGGGATTCAGCTGAGCTGAGACTGTGCTTTTTAAGGGCGGCGTCACGGGGGGGACGCCAGCAGCAGAAGCAGCAGCAGTAGTAGAAGCCGAAGCAGCAGCAGTAGAAGCCGAAGCCGAAGCCGAAAGAGAAGCCGAGAAGCAGCAGAACGAACGCCAGAGAGCCCAGATAGAGTGAAGACTTGCTGGGGGCTGGGAGGCCTGCCAGCCTCTCAGCCAGCACCCCTGCCTGCCATATGCCTGGTGAACCCCAATAAAAAACCTGCAAAACTACTGAGGACTCTGACTCCTCCTTTACCCGGTCTGCATGGGATCAGAGAACCTGCACTGTGTCCTGTCCTGCCCTTACAGCATCACTTTATAAAAATTTTAGGAAATGCAGATTAACCGGTAACAACAGAGCAGGTGAGTGAGTGATTGCCTGGGGGTGGGAGGGAGGTGACTGGGCAGCAGATGGGGATGCGAACCCCCTGAGTGCTCTCGATGGTAATGATTTTATGGAGGGGGGATCCTATCAAATTCTATTATTTAAACATGGACAGTTTATTATACATCAATTATGCCTCAATAAAGGTTTTTTAAATTAAAAAACAATTCCCCCCCTTGCGTGTGCTGTTTTCTGACCAGGATGCTTTCATCTCCCCAAGTCACTGCACATGAGTTTATTTCGAAGAATAACAAATAACCAGCTTGAAACAACACCCACTGAGGATCCCCAGTGTCTGTGGTCAGGAGTCCAGGTGTGGCCAGCTGGGGTGCTCTGCTCTGTCTCAGAAGCTGCCTTGGATGTGTCTGCTGGGGTGGGCGTCTCTGCTGAGGCTCAGGGATCTGGTCCAAGTTCACATGGCACAATTCATTTCCTGGCCACTTAGCATTGAGGGCAGCTTGCTTCCTCCAGGCCAGAGGAGGCGGAGTCTCTTCCAGATCCTGCTTTGAAGGGGGGCCAGGCCCACCCAGGATCATCTCCCTTTGGATTAACCTGGAATTAACAGCTGCAACTCCTCTCACCTTTATTCTTCTGATGTAACCTAATCACATCAGTAAAATCCCACCATTTTCTCAGCCCCGCCCTCTCTCCAGGAGGAGGGGGTCACACAGAGTTCACACACCAGTGGGCGGGAATCTTGGGGCATCTAGAATTCTGCCCACCTGCCACCCTGGCTGTCCCTACCTAATGATGCACGAGGAAACGAGACAAACAGGCGTGCTTTGGAGAGAAGGGCAGGGCCTGACCGCTCCATTTACCCTACAGGCAGGATTGAATGATCGCACGGAGTTCCATTCTGCTTCCCAAATAGTCTTTCATCCCAGGATGGCTTGAAGAAGGGTCTCTGTCAAGCAGAGGAATCAGCAGGATTGCAAGGAAGCCCGGCAAGGGAGGGATTTCCTTCTGAAAGCTCATCTGTCTTGTTTTGGTTGACCTGAGATAATCCTTCCTTCATACTCAAGAAAATCCCTGGTCTCCGTGATACATGTGGTATGTGGCCACGAAGTATCAAGGTTCACAGATGTAGATCTCAAACCATGGCATGGGGGAGGGTTGCACCCATGTCTTGTGGTGGCGGCCAGGGGTGCTGCTCAGCCTCCTACAGGACCCTCCCCCCACAAAGAACGGGCCGGCTCAAGCGTCAGTGTCACTGAGATTGAGATACCTGCCCTAGAACCTCGGTTTCCATGCTCGCCTGGCCAACAAGCTCTCCGAGGCATGGGCTAAATAAGAAGTGCCCCTTCCTGGGTGTATTGAATCTGAGTTTCCAGGACCTGGGCCTGATCTGGATATTCAAAACTTCTACAGTTTACGGGGTCCACACCAGGGCGAGGCCAGAGTCAGCAGAGGAGTTAGAATCCAGACTCCCTGATGCCTAGTGCAGGGCTATTCTGACCACCCACCAAGGTCAGGGGGATGGCCATGGCCACTGTCATGGCCACATGTAGAGCTCGACCCACTGGCCGACCTCAGCACAGAGCCCACTTGGGGCCAGTGCTTGACAGAGCGGCCTGTCTTGGCTTGGGTCCCCTGGAAGCTGAGGCTGAGATGCAGATCTGTGGGCAAATGCCCCTGGAAGAAATCAGTAATGGAGGCGGGGGTAGAGGAAGGTGAGGAACAATATGAGACTGGCCTTGGGAGGGCTGGCTTTAGCGAGATGGTCGAGAGCCCTGGAGCAAGACATGCCCCCCAGGGCCTGGTCCCCATGAGACAATGCAGGAGGACTTTCTACCCTGGCCAGCACCCCATCTATCAGTCATTGGCTGTTGGCCTGGGGGCTCTGGGTGCAGAGGACAGCTGTGTGCTGTTACTAACACATATCAGCTGGTGAGACAGTGTTCGGTGACCTGACATTGACGGCCTGAAGTTGGCCAAGGCAGGAATTACACCATAGGTTTCAGCACATTCTATAGCTGGTCCTCAGGTGTGTCCTGAGGTCATTTTGCTTTAATAATGCTGGTCAACCTTGAACAAAATGACATTATTTCATCATGATACACCATTTTGCTTTTGCAGTTTCACATTTCACATTGCAGTTTCCATGAACCTACAGATGACATGAAGAGAGGATGTACTATATGCCGGGGGCTCCCCGCAGATATCCTGGCCCCTATGAGGTGGAGGTGCTGTGTTATTCCTGGGTGGTGGCTTCAAGGCCCCCAGGCAAGCTGCAGAGATGGCAGCAGCCATTGCTGTTGGGTGGAGCCCCCGCAGACAGGAATGGCTCCCATCAAAATCAGCTAAGGCCGAGTGCTGTTGAGAGGCAGGAGATGGGCATGCTTGTACCTTGCTGGTGGGATGGGACATGGTGTGGTCTCTTTGGATAACAGGTTGGCAGCTGTTGCACAAAATCACCATATGACTCAGCAATTCTGCTCCTACATATGCGCTCCAAAAGAATGGGGAGCGTGTGTTCATAAACAGATGTGCGTGAGTGTTCACAGCAGCGTTATTCACAATAGCCAAACAGCAGAAACAATCCAAATGTCCATTGGCAGGTGAATGGATAAGCACAGCGTGATCCAACTCCATGATGGACTATTATTCAGCCATGAAAAGGAAGTAGCTACACTGGTCCACGCCACAACATGGATGATGCTGTGTGAAGTAAGCCAGACATCAAAGTCCTCATATGACCCTATTCATATGAAGCATCCATGATAGGCAACCCCACAGACACAGAGGTAGATTAGTGGGGGCAGGGACTGGGGGATGGGAAACGGAGCGGCTGTTAATAGGTATAGGGTTTGAGGTGGTGCAATGTTCTGGAACTGGAGAGTGGCCATGATGACTCAACCTTATGAATATACTAAAACCACTGATTATGTGCTTTTAAAGGGTGAACTTTATGGCGCGTGAATGATATCTTGATTGTTTTTAATGGAAACGGAAGGGAAGCCACGTGGCAGCAGCGCCCTCTGGGTCTCTCCAGAGAGGGCAGGGCAGGCTGGCATCAGCTGGGCAGAGCTCACCGGGGAGAGGGCAGGAGGGTGAGTGGGCTCTGGAGAAATTTCTGTAGTGTGGGAGGTTCTCACCCAGGGTAGATAGATGGGCTGTGCTTGCAATGGGCACCCCCTTTTCCTCTCCAGCCCCTCCAAGACGCTCTTGGCTTCTTCCTTATCCTCTGCCTACAGTGTTCTCTCCCACCTCCTTGCCCATGGCTGACACTGCTCAGCTTGCCAGCTTGAGATTTAATGACCCTCCCAGAGCGCCAAATACAGCATGTATTAGCAAAGCAGTGAAAACAGATTTTATTCAGGGACTACTGACAGTAAGCAAAGAGCAGAGGAGGGTGAGTGTAGGGGCTGGAAGGGGCACAGTGCAGGTTTTCTGATCCCATGCAGACCGGGTAAAGGAGGAGTCAGAGTCCATCAGTAGTTTCGCAGGTTTTTTATTTGGGGTTCACCAGGCATATGGCAGGCAGGGGTGCTGGCTGGGGGGCTGGGAGGCTGGCAGACCTCCCAGCCCCCAGCAAGTCTTCACTCTATCTGGGCTCTCTAGCGTTTGTTCTGCTGCTTCTCGGCTTCTCTTTCGGGTTCTGCTGCTGCTGGCTGGGGCTGCTGGCGTCCCCCCGTGACGCCGCCCTTAAAAGCACAGTCTTAGCTCAGCTGAATCCCATCTACCTATGCCCACACCCTATTCCAGGTGCCCACCATCAGGCATGCATTCAGGACAAGGATCCATCATCTATCCTGATGGCGGAAGGGCAGAAAAGCCTGATATTTTCTTTACCCTACAGTGAGGAAGGCAAGAACTGAGCAATGATAAAGGCTTGGTCAGTGCAAATGCCATTGGTCCAGCTGTACCTGGTAAGGGGCAATGTAGTTAGGGCTCTATCCCCCCAGAGACTGAGGCCCTGGCCTGCCTGCTCATTGCTGTTCAAAGACCTTACTGTGGGTCCTGGAGAAAGACATTCCCAGTTGTGGGAAGCACAGAGGGAGTGCAGGCTCTAAGAAGGGGGTCTAAAGTGAATGTGCCTGTGAGGACAGACTCCAAGTTTTCCCAGCAGCATGGAATTTCTCCCAGGTGGGCACTTAAGGGGGCTGGGGTTGCCCACGGACATGGCATTTGCAGCTCGAAGCCCTGCTGGAGCTTGGCCTTCTTGAGTAGGGGTCTGGCTGAAGCTGTAGTTCTCAGCAGGACCCTTTTCCTGCCCCACCCCCATGCTGAGCTGGCCCCTGCTCTGGGCTCCTGGGAACATTTATTGTTTTCATTATTGTTTTTGTTGATAGAGAACTGCTGTGTTTGTCTGTTTGCTGCTGCCTAGCCAGGGTCTGGCCCGGAGAAATACATAAAAACACACTGAGTGACTGATTGAATGAATGAATGAATGAATGTGTCCCAAATAAGATGCAGAGGGATTGTAGGGGCAGGAAGGGCACTAAGCAGGTTTTCTATGACCCGAGTAAATGGAGTAAAGGAGCAGAGAGTCCTGGAGTCCTTGGTGGCTTTTGCAGACTTTTATTGGGATTTACCAGGTACACAGCAGGCAGGGGTGCCGGGGGGCCGGGAGGCTGGTAGGCCTCCCAGCCCCTAGCAAGTCTTCACTCTTTCTGGGCTCTCTGGCCTTCTCTCACGTTCTCTCTGCTGCTCTGCTCTCCTGCTTCTCTCATGGTTCTCCTTCTTTTCGCTCTTTTCGCTCTCTGCTTCTGCTCTTCCGCTCATTCTGCTGGCGTCCCCGTGACGCCGCCCTTATAAGCCCAGTCTCTCAGCCCAGGTGAATCCCATCTACCTGTGCCCACACCCCACTCCAGGTGCCCGCCATCAGGCATGCATTCAGGACTGCAGGGATCCGTCATCTATCTTAATGGCGGGAGGGCAGAAAAGCCTGATGCTTTTTCACTTACCCAACAGGGATTTAGACAGGACAATTGGAGGGAAAAGTATAAACCAGATAACCAGGGAGCCTGTTCCACCCTCCCTAGACCCCGGGGTGCAGGGGGAGGGCACTGGTGTATCAGGTGATGGTTTGAGGGCAGTGGGAGCTGCAGAAGTTGGTCCCTCTTGGGCCACAGTTCCAGGGACCTCTCCTTGGGCATGTGAGGTGGAGAGAGAAGAGAAAGCACTGAGGCAGTGATTCCACTTTGTATGCTCCTCCCTCTCCTCTCCAAACAAGTAATCAGTCCCCTTAGAAGATTCGGGATTAGCAAGAGAATAAGCTCTTTGAGGAAACCCATTAAAGTGATGTGCTGACCTCCACGGAGGGCAAATCTCTGGAAAGTTGAATAACCTGAGAGGTGCTCAGTCTCCTCCCTCAGAGGCAGGTGGTGGCGAGGGCAGGTGAAGAGCATCCCCCTCTCGCTGTCCCTGGGTTTTAAGCCCTTTTAGCAGGGAAGGCCTGTCCAAGTAATTAACTGAAATAATTAGGGGTCAGATGGTCACAAATGGAAATCACTCTGGCCCAGCTGCCAACGCCAAGGCTGGCGGAGCCAAGGGGAACACGGGGAGGAGGCCCCGCACTGCCCAGCAGCCTCGCAAGCTGGTGGAGCTTGTTCTCCAGGGTGCTCAGGCCGGAAGCCCAACGGCAAGGCATAAAGTCTGGAGGTTTGCGTCCGCAATCAGCAGCGCACACTCGGCTAGAGGAGATTTCAGAACTGTCACACAGACGGGTACCTGTGCCGAGGAAGGGAATACAAGAGGCTCCTGGCATCGCGGCAGTGCTGGGCTCAGACCTGTGCCCCTTGCTCGGTGAAGAGACATTTACTTTAACACACTCAGCACGAGTCTTGTTAGCCCTTCCTTGGCTGCAGTCCTCACATGACGTGTGACCTTCAAGTCCTTGAACAGGGTAGAAAATTTCCATCCATTTATCTGTCCACTCACCTATTTATCTGCCCACCCATCCATGCACCCCCAGCCATCCACCCACACAACCAGCCATCCATCCACCCATCCACCTACCCTCTCACCCACCCATCCAAGCATCCACCCACCCACCTACCCTCCTATCCTCCTATTTGCCCACTCATCTACTCACCCACCCATCTACACACCCACCCATCCATTTACCTATCTATCCATCCATCTACTCATTTACCCACCCATCCACCCAGCCATTGATCCCAGTGGCACGGTAAGCCTCAGAGGCCCAAGGTGGGCATCTCTGAGCCAGCGCCCTCGTCCAGCCAGCTCCTGTGCTTGGGGAGGAAGAGGAGATAATGTGTGCAGGGGTGGGGTGCTCAGTGAAGGCACTGAGCTGAGGGCCCCTCCTATTACTTTGCTGTATCCTCACTGCCTCTGAACAAAGTTATTACTCTTGCAGGGCAGGGCTTGGTCCAGGGCGCTCGGCCAGGCGGACACTCCATCGGAGGCTGCCGGCACCCCACTGAGGGCTCCTTTTGAGACAGGTCAACTCGCAGTCACTTCTCTCTGATTATTCCCAGTGGAGGCTCCAACCCCAATGGGGATGGTGGTTTATTATCGAGCAGCAAACCCTGAAGGAAGGTTCTGGAAAACCAACTCATAGCTCAGGTACCAATGGAACAGAGCAAATGCGTTTGTGACTAATAGCCCTGAGCATAAGTGTGAGCTTTCACCAGTGAAACAGCTTGTATGTTTGCCAAGGCCAAAATATAATAACTCATTTACACCCTGCAAAGAAATAGTTTTTAATGAGTGGGTCACATTCACCAACAGCCGGGAATTGTGTTCTTTTCTGTTTTTGAAAAATCTTTTACATGGAAATAAGTTTAATGTTTGGATGTATGTTTATTAGTCTGGAGTCTTGAAGAACAAAGCTACCTTGTTGGTTGCAGGCAAATGAAACCCACAGGCGTCTGCTCCGGGGAGGCTTCGCTGCAGGCTTCAAATAGACCACTTCACAAATAATAAATTACTTAACCCTCAAGGCCACTAGAGGCCACTAAAAAGAAGTTTATAGTCAAGGCCCAGGGCTGGCCCTGGCTCAGTTGGTGGTGGAGGGATGTTAAGGAGACTTGGAACCTTGATGTGCTCTGGGGTCCAGTTCAATTTAATAGAGCCACCCCCCTCCCCCCGCTTAGACGGCACCTATAATTCAAACCTGTAACTTTGACCATCTGAGCCTAAGGGACATCGGGAAAATGAGAGGGGAGCGGAGCTGGGACTTCGAATGCAAGCCCTTCTAAAGGCCCAGACCTCAGGGCCTCCCTGTTGGTGCAAGGGGTTGAGTCTCAGCACTATGAAGCAATCCGAAGCCACTGTAGCACGAGTTCAATCCCTGGCCAGGGAGCTGACCCACATGGCACAGCAGATCTTTCCTGTCTCCCTGCTGCTCCCCTCAGCAGTGGATTTCAGTCTGCCTGTTCTGCTCCCCGCTCTGTCTCTGGTGAATCCTCTCACCCTCCTGCATGTATGGCCTACACCCCAGCCCTTGTATGCATAAATAAATAAATCTTAAAAAAATAAATAAAGGCCCAGCCCTGCAGGACAGAAGCAGCATACAGCCCTCAGGCCAGAGCTAGAATGTGTGACTGCCCTTTGCTTCCTGATGTGGCTCCCGGCCCAGCTGTAACTCTTGCGAAGCTGGGACACAAGCACCGATACCCTGTGTACCCACATCTGAACACTCAGTCCTAAGTGAAGAGAAACTGTTAAGGAAAATGTCCTACCTGCTCCCTTAACCAAAGTGCCTTGTCAATGGCTTGGAAGTCTTCAATGATGGCTTCTTGAATTCCTGGAAATGTATCCTAGATTATGCAGTGGGGAGAGCCCAGTGGTCTAAGTCCTCCCGCCTTCTCTCCCCAGCCCTGTCTTCATCCCAAGCCTCTGGGGATGACGAGTTCCCACTTGCACATTCAACCTCTGCTCCATCCCCCCGCCCCCTGCCGTCCAAATCCACCCTGGTCACTCAGTCCATCCTGGAGGAGGGAGGTCGGGAAGAGGTCATTTGTGCAGGGAATTCTGGGGTCCTGAGAGTGCCTACAGAATGTTCTGGAAGAGGATCCTAGTTCTGGGCGGGCATGTAACCTTGGCTCCACAGATTTGTCCTCCAGAAGGAAGAGCACAGGTGGAGGAGGACCAGAGCAGGGTCCCCTAAAACAGCGGGCCCCACAGAGGGGCCCCTCTGCCCAGGTCTGCCAGTCATGGTGACACCCCCCGTCATGGCAGTACAACGAGTTCCTTCACCCAGCCCAGCCCAGTTCTCTTTCCAGCAAGGTGATGGTGATGCAGGCGTCCAGGGGGGGTGATCATGGTGATGGCCGTGATGGCCAACTGCATGTCAGCTGCGCAAGGCCACAGTGCCCGGATATGGGGTCAGTTCACAGGATGCACCGCAGCAGCGCCCAGTGGCTCCCAGGACTTCCTCTTGTCTGTCCCTGCACTGTCTCCTAAGCTGCACTACCTGCACCACGGGAGGAGCCCACTGAGGAGGCTCCCTGGGGGGCTGCATTTGTCATGGAGACTGGGCAGAGACTGCCACCTCCCAGGTACCCAGTGACCCAGTGAGAAGACAGCTCCATTGAGCCTGGGTATACTCCACCAGAGCAGAGGGGTTGGGGCTAGAAGGGGTGACCCAGGGGAAGGGAGAAAGAAAAAGTAGAGTGGAAGGGTAGGAAAGATGGGGGGAGGCAAGGAGGTGAGAGGCGGAGGGAGCAGGATCCAGCTCACAGCTGAACACCCACCCCCATGATGGCTACCGTTTACACTGGGCTGAGCTGTGGAGCGCCCAGATATTTGGATAAATATTTCTGGGTGTGTCTGGGAGGAGGCTCCCAGCTGGCATGAGCAGTGTGGACCGAGTAGAGTAGATGGCTCTCCCAACGCAGGCTGGCAGCACTCAAGTCTTTGAGGGCCCCAGTCGGAGGAAGAGACGCAGGCAGAGAGAATCCTCTCTCTCGCCGCCTGAGTGCAGAGCTGGGTCTTTGGGTCCCCTGCCCCTCAGGCTGTGGACTCAGACTGGAGCTGCCACGTCAGCTCCGAGACATCTCAGCTGCCCAGCACAGGCGGCGGGGCCTTCCAGCTTCCAAAGTCACATGAGCTGGTTCCTCCTACTCCAGACAGAAAACAAGGACGAAAGAAGAGAGGGAGGGAGGGAGAGACAGACAGACAGACGGAGACAGAGAGAAAGAGAAAGAGTGGGTAGAGAGAAGGGAAGAGAGATGGGAGGAGGGAAAATAGGAAGGAAGGAAGTCAGCAGGCCGGAGCAGGTAGAAAAAAGGAACGGAGTGAAGGCAGGTAGAGGGATGATAACTAGGCAGGTGGCGTCCGCAGGCCTCCTCCAGGCTCTGTGTCTCTGGAGAGCCCCAATACGCCCCGCCCCCCACTCAAGAGTCAGCGCCTCTGCCACAGACCCTCATTTATTTCCTTCACGGAGCTCCCCACCACCCACCAGCACAGCTCTGCTCGCCATTTTGCTTTCTGCTGCAAGCAGCAGGCCCCTCTGGCTCACTCGAGGCATTCCCGGCCCTGGCTCGGCCTCGGCACCCGGGGGTGTCCTGGACCAGCAGGGGGCACGGAGCCGAGGAGGAAGGAAACAGAAGGACTGTGTTTATGTGAGAAACCACAGGGCTCCGGGATGCCCAGAAATGTCCCAGGCGCTTCTGGCGGCCCCGCCTCTCGTTCTCGGTCCCCAGCAAGGCCCGGCGCTAGGTCACGTCACCTGGCACTCACCTGCCGGCCCAGGAGCCCACCGCCTCCGGCAAACACGGCCTGTCACAGCCCAGGCGGGTGTCAGGCAAATACCACACCCCCGGGCCACGGAGGGCGCTTCAGAGGCCGCGCCCTGGCGTGTCTGTGTCTGGATATTTTGTTGGTCCAGAGCAATGTGCTTGTTTGGAACGCGGGCCTCCGGGAAGGTTCACTGCACGTCCAGGAGGCGGCAGGTGGGAAGGGACCCCGCAGACACGGCAGGTGCGGCCGGGCTGACAGCGCCCGGGCAGGGGGAGGGGCACGGGGAAGGGACACAGCGCGGCCGTGCCTCGGAGGGGACAGGCACCGCCGCTATCGTGCAGACGACCGTCTTCCTCCACGCGCGGCTACCTCTTGGGATGAAGGACCAGGGCTTCAGCTCCGTCAACAGAAGTTGTCCCAACCTGACCACCTGTTTCTTCAGAGCCGTCTCAGCAGGCACGGGGTTGTTCTCTGCATGACGTCTCAAGACGGCTGCGGCCGATTACAGAAGGGGCAAAAGCCCTGTGCCCATGGATAGGAACCCGAGCACAGCCCCAAACAGCGGACACGGCCCGGCCTCCCAGTCTGGATCTGAGAAATGGCCTGGCCGAACGGCCTCCCCAGTGGAGAGCTGCCAGGCTTCACGCCCCCGGGGCTGGCTCTTGGTGGGCAGTTACGGAGCCTGACACGGCCATCTTTTCCCCACCAACATCTCAAACCAGAAGGCAGGACCTCCTCCAGGCAGCCCTCCTGGGCTGCTCTGTGCCTCCTCAGAGTCTACGCTCTGAGCTGGGAGGTCCCACGGGGGGCCTGAGGGGCCAGGCATGGAACAGACATGATTCTGGGCACTGACGGTGTCAATTCTGTCCCCTTTGCAGACTTTCCCTCTCTTCTGGGAGGGGAGCCCCTGCCTGGGGTGCTGGAAGACGAGGGCCGGGCAGGGGCGGCTCAGTCATCCTCATCTTCGTCTTCGTCCTCAGTGTCCTTGTTGGGAGTGCACCTGTGGAAACACTGCACCACGGTGGCCAGAAAGAAGCTGGAGATGATAGCAGCAATGGACACGGCCACACCCGAGAAGATGATGATGAACAGGTCCGTGAGGGACAGGCTGAACCTGCACTCGCTGAAGCTGGCCTCCGACAGCTGGTGCAGGAAGACCCTCCTGTTCTCCACGGGCAGGGAGCACTGGATCTCATCGAGGCCTGCGGCAAGGGAAGGCAGAATGTCACCGAGGTTTAGGCGGCTGCCCAGGGTGGTTTGGCAAGCCCCTGCCTGTGAAGGCAAAGCAGGTGCATCCCCCAGAGTCCAGAGGGGAACAAAGTTGATTTGCATGAAATTAAAACTTTTGACAATGCCTCAGGGTAATCACCTTGGCACAGATCTGGAGGTCTTGGCCCCCTGACCTACCGGAAGGCGTGGTACGCCTTGGGGTTCAAATCCCTAGGGATGGAGATGAGAGGGCAGCAGCATCCACCTGGGCAACACCCACCTGGTGGGCAGGTACGGGGGAGGCACAGTGCCAGCGCCACCCAAGGCCCTCCATTTTGTAGGCCACCTTCCCAGTTCAGTGCTGCTCCCGTGACCTCCACAGCCCTAAGGACAAAAAGGAACCAAGTTCCAGCAAATGCCACTTCCTGATTTTGAAAATCCAGCCCTCAGCACATCTCCAGCATTATCCCAAAGTCAGGATGGTCTCTTCACACCTCACTAAGTAGCTAATTTCTCTCCTGCGAAGAGCAGTCCTGCTAATTGCACAACAATCCTGTAACACCCTTTGGGCTTTTATTTGTGTATCTTTCCTTTGCCAGCTCAGAAACAGAAGATGGAGGCAGAGTGCTGGAGCTTCCTCCTTCGCTCCGTCCTGGCCCAGCTTCTAAGCAGTCTGCCGCCAACCCACGGATGCTCTCCTCACCATGGGAACTGCTGCCTAGCAACCAGACTCACCGTGCCGCCCCTCCCTGATTCAGAGGCTACCTTATAAACCTAAGGATTTAGCTGGACCAAAGCTCTGCAGCTTTCTCCAGTTTATACCTGACTACAGTTTTTGACTGTTGCTTTTTCGTAAAAAAGCCAAACATTTTGCTTATTTGAGTTGTTTAAATGCATTTGAACAGGAAAGCTGTAGACAGAATATCAAGGTTTGCTTGCAGACACTTTTCTCTGAAGGAAAAGTGGAAAGATTAATTGACCTGACTCCCCCTTAACATTCCTGCCCTACCCCACCAGCAAAAGATGTTATGAAAATAAGCAAGAAGGACACTGTTGGAACACAGGCAGTTCCCGAATCCAAGATAAGGTTTGCAATCTTTGCTATTTACCTACAGAAACTTTCTAGAAGTCCTGTTCTTCAGTGAACTGTATTAACTGATAAACAGCCATAACAAAACAAGTCCATAGAGTCTGGCATTTAAATCCAACCTGTGCTGGCCCCGACTCCCCCAGCTGATTCTGATTTCTATAACATTCTTTGTGCCTTGAGATGAGGCTTGGCATTTCTACAAAGCGGCACTGTTAGAAAATGTCATCTCACATTTTTCCATGGCGATAGGAAAGGGGCTTATTTGAAAAACCCCGCAGACAACACCACGGCTGGGAGACCCTGGATCCCTGCTCAATGGGACCCGCTCGATAAGACACACTGGCTTAATGGGTTTTTGTAGCTCACAAAGGGCAGAGAAATAAGAAGTATTGGACAAAGAAAGTCAGCCAGTGTAGGGAAAATGGAGTTAAATCAGGCTTTTTTTTTCCCCTCCCCTCCTGCCCCTGGTCTCTATGGCCGGCACCTGTGGCCTTGCACACCTTCTGGGTTGTGTGGGCACAAGGCACATGCACCTGTAATTACGGGCACTTGGGCTGGGAAGCCAAAGAGCACAGGTGTGCACATAAAGGGAGGGCGTCACTCTGAGGCTGGGGGCTCAAGTTGCTCTCTCTGCTGGCTGGTCTGTTCCCTGATTCAGCATTAAAGGCCTATAAAAATCTACTGAGGGCTCCAAAATTCTCTTTCCGTTTGTGAGAACCAACAATGAAACTACCTGGCCTGCCATGGTTGCACAACCGCCAGCCAGCCAGGGCCCAGCAGAGGCGGGCAGGGCATGACTGCCAAAGCACATAAGACAGTCCTGTGAGGTTGACTGCAGATCTCAGGAGTTGGAGGTGCCCTGACTGTGGGGACCCCTCTTCTCTCCTGCAAGGTCTTACTGTACACTAAGGTTTCTCACCCTTGGCACTTTTGACACATTGAGTCGGATAAGTGCTTGGTGCAGCGGGGGGAGTGGGGGTCTGCTCTGTGCACTGTGGGATGCTCAGAGTCTGAGCTCTACCTGTGAGAGGCCAGCAGCGCTACCACTCATGTGACAGTCCCAAATGTCTCCCGACAGGGCCGCCTGTCCCCAGGAGGGAGTGTGGAAGGAGAAAGAATCCCCTAGTTGAGAACCAGACTGAAATGCTCACCTCAGTAGACCAGCTCCTAAGGCAGGCTGCTCTTGGTTACTAATCAGACATTTAGTTATTAAATGGTTTTCTTTAATCCATACATTAAACAAAACAGGTGAGGCTTTATGGGAGGGGGTGTCAGGACATGTGATGAAGAAAGAAAATGAAAAGTCATCCGGAGTGGTCTTGGGATGCCAGAGGGAAATTGAGAGGTGAGCTGTTGCGGCTCAAGGCAATCAGGAGAGAAGAGCAGGGTTTTGTTCAAATTGGGCCTTCACCTGATTGGGTGAGGCCCACCACATTGGGGAGGGCAATCTGATTTATTCAGTCCACTGATTCAGATGTTTATTGCATCCCAAACACCCTCACAGACACATTCAGAATAATGTCTGGCCAAATATCTGGGCACCCCATGGCCCAGTGGAGTTGACACAGAATTATTCATCACAGTGCTCTCCATACTTTTCAGCAGCAGCAGCAGCAGCAGCAGCAGGAGAGACACTTTCCTAATTACATTAGACTGGAGTGAAAATGAATGCAAAAATGAAAGCTTCCTTTACTTTTTCAGGAGACCTGAGCTAGCAGGTAGAAAATGCTCTGAGCAAAAGCTGAAGCTCATCAGGGACTCAGAGTCAAAAACGAATGAGCTGAGCCTCCCCGGTGGCGCAGCGGTTGAGCACTGGGTTGTGAAGCTGCCCACAACCTCTGCAGCGCCCGTTCGATCCCCGGCTGCTCCCTGGCCACCGGAGGAGGGTCCCACATGGCGCGCAGACCTCTCCTGCCGCCCGCTGCTCCCCCCAGCAGTGCACCTCGGTCCCTCTGCCTGCTCTGCTCCCCGCTCTGGCTCTGGTGAATTCTCTCACCCTCCCGCACTTCTGACTGGTAAAAAATATACACAACACAAAATTTCCCACATTAACCACTTCTGAGTGTACAATCCGGTGGCATTAAATACGTTTATAATGTTGCACACCTATCACCACTCTCTGTTTCCCAAACCCTGATCCCCCAACTCTGTTAAAAGAACTCCCCTTGCTCTGTGGCTTCAACATCGCAGCCCCTGGTCTACATTCTGCTCATGAGCTTGCCCGCTCCTATAAATGGGGTCCTACGACATCGTCGTTCTGGTTTTTGCCTGTGAGTTGAGGATCATACCGCTCACCTGCCAGGGAAAGTGACTCGCTAAACGACAGGTGCAAAGGGGCGTGTGCTGCATCAGACCATAGATGCTCGATAAATGTGCCCCCCTCCATGTGCACAGGCTCCAGTTCAGGCCGTGGATGAGGCTTAGAAGCAGTGGGCGGGTCACACTGGATGGGGAGAGACGCCCGTCCTTTTTTCTCGCCCCCAGCATCATGCTTTCAAGCTACATCCATGCTGTCACCTGTGTCAGAACGTCCTTCCTTTTTAAGCCCGAATGCCAGTCCGCTGGGTGCACCCATCTGCCCTGTTGATGGACACCTGACTCCTCCTTTACCTGGTCTGCATGGGATCAGAGAACCTGCACTGTGTCCTGTCCTGCCTTTACATCGGGTAAAGGAGGAGTCAGGGTCCTCAGTGGTTTTTGCAGGTCTTTTATTGGGGTTCACCAGGCATATGGCAGGCAGGGGTGCTAGGGGGCCAGGAGGCTGGCAGGCCTCCCAGCCCCCAGCAGGTCTTCACTCTGGGCTCTCCGGCCTTCTCTCAGCTTCTGCTTCTCTTGCTTCTCTCTCGGCTTCTGTTTCGGCTTCTCAGCTTCTACTGGCGTCCTCATGACGCCGTCCTTAAAAGCCCAGTCTTAGTCCAGGTGAATCCCATCTACCTATGCCCACACCCTACTCCAGGTGCCCACCATCAGGCATGCATTCAGGATCTCAAGGATCCATCATCTCTCCTGATGGCGGGAGGGCAGAAAAGCCTGATGCTTTTTACCTTACCCTACAGTGAGGCTGAGCATTTTTTCCACATGCTCATCAGCCTGCTTCTTTTTCTTTAAAGATTTATTTATGCATACAAGAACTGGGGTACAGGCCAGAGGTGTGGGGCGTGAGAGGATTCACCAGAGACAGAGTGGGGAGCAGAACAGGTGGATCTACTGAAATACACTGCTGAGGGGAGCAGCGGGCGAGACAGGAGAGGTCTGCTGCACCATGTGGGTTGCTTCCTGGCCAGCCAGGGATCAAACTCATGCTGCAGTGGCTGGCGATACAGCTTGATAGCACTGAGACTTAACCCCTGGACCACAAGGGAGGTCCTGCTCCTTTTTAAATGAAGGCCACTGTCCCCTAAATAGCCCGCGGGTGACATTTCACCAAGGATCAGTAGTCACTTTGCAAAAGGCTGGCCCTAAGCACATCAGCACAGCTGAGCAGCGGCTGAGGAAGCTCAGGGGCGACCTAGCGACTCCTGGGCAGGTTTTGAGAAGGAACAGGCCTCTCTCCCAACTCAGTGTAATCCACCCGCCTGCTGCTTCCTGAGCCTCATCTGCCCTAAACTGGGTACCTGCTCGCGTGGGGCTGCATTTATTGAGCACACATGATCTGATGCAGCACATGCCCTGACACCTGTGGTTTAGCCCGTCCCTCCCCCTGCAGGTGACGGCCATTATTTCAACTCACAGCTGAGAAATGAGCTAAATGGTGAAGCCAGAATTCAAACTATGAACTCAGTTCGGTTTTATTCCAAAGCCTGGCTTTCCCATCGCTCCAGGTTGTGTGGTGCTAGAGAAAGTAAAATCCCTGGCCCCATTATCTGCCAAACCTAAAATATACCAAACGCTTGGGGAGGAAGATGTGTGACTGAGAGCGGAGGGCAGAGCTTCACTAGCCCATGAGGAGATGGGGCAGGACTAGAAGGTCTGGTACGTGCTCAGTAGTTATGGAATGAAGGAAAACCTGAGTCCCGGGGAGTTTTGGGGTGGCAACCTTCTGGGTTAGAATAGCACCCCTGTGTGCCAGTGCTGGGGGGGGTCACTGCAGGGTTCTGAAAGTGCATTAAGATATCACAAATGAGGCCTCCCTGGTGGTGCAAGGGGTTAAGTCTCTAGTGAGTCCTCTCAGCCCCCCACACCTCTGGCCTGTACCCCAGCTCTTGTATGCATAAATAAATAAATAAATATTTTTTAAAGGGTTAAAAAACAAAATGGTGCCCTGAGCCACACTCAGGCTGCAAGCCGGCTGTGTGTATGACTCCTCGGTGGCGGTCACATAAGCTAGGAGTCTAGAAAGCATTTAAACTAGGATATAAGGCCATCCCCTTACAAGGGGACAATGGTCAGGCTGCATCAGGAGACAGGACAGTCATGGGTCTGATCCCTCATTCGTGTGGCCCCCACATGAGCACTTGAGTTTGCAGCCCCCTGGAGCTGTGGGTTTCTGCCTGTACCATGTTCTAGATGCAGCAGGGCGTGAAAGACATGGGTAGAAGTTAAGGACAAGGCCACCGTCCACAACAAAGGTATCTCAGGAACCTAAAGCTGTGAATTCAGGCTTTGAACTTCACAGGGTAGAAAAAAATAAGAAATGAGAAATAGAGGACTGTGGCTTATACTTCTGCCCTGTAAGGATATTAAAAACACTCATCATCATCACTGTTCTATAAAAGAGAAGACTTGCACACCATCAGAATTAAGAAGGGTGGGACATTACACAGTGGGAAATACATTTAGCCTTAAGAAATACTCACCACAATGTCCACATTGTTTTCATTTTGGGCTCTGAGCCCCGGACCAGGGAGGACCGGTCCAGGGCCCCATGTGGGATGCCCTGTCCACTTCCTCACTCGCCACCATTCCAGGAACAAGTGCCTGGGGATCGCTGCCTTATCCCTCAGGACTAGAGGCCCCTCAGCCCCAAGGTCAGCACCCCTTCCCGTATGTGTCTGTGAATAAGATCTTACACAGCCGGGGCGCTGATTGACCCTCATCCAGAGCTGCTGTCCCTCTGCACAGCAGCCTGAGTAACTGCCGTGGCGATCATGACTCAGGAGGGCTAAATAGTCACTCTCTGGCCTTTCATGGGAAGTTTGCCAACTGCTGTTCAAAATGCACTCCAGGGAACACCTCCTCCGGGAAGCCCGCCCTGAATGCTCCCTGTGCTCCCCCTCCCGTGAGCCCTCTCCTTCCTGGGTCTCCAAGCCTCCTCTGTGGGCATCCCTGACTCCAGCTCAGGGCCTGGCATGTGGAAAGGGAACCGCATGGCAACCAGGGTCACCCAGAACAAGTAGGAAACGTGAGGATTAGGAGGATCCTCATGCGTTCCCAGAGCGAGTCCCTAAGGGGGACTAGTTTTTCCAAAGGGCAATCAGAAATCACTCCCTGGTTTGAGAGAAGGCCTCAGGGGCTGTTACTCCAACATGCAATGGGTTTGCTAGAAAAATCTTCCAACCCTGTGTGTGGGAAATCGGTTCTTAGGAGCCAAATTGCCGTGAGCTGTGATGTTTTATGATTCCTCTCCCTTCTTCAATGAAGCATGGAGATGTGAAACACCCCTCCTACTGATTACAGATGATTGCTGACTGAGTCATAGTGAGAGATGGTAGTTCAATAGATAGCACAGTTCCCACCGAATCTGGAACTCAGTGAATGAGGGACATGGATTCAGAGTCAGGAGGCTCAATTGGCAGCCTTATCACTGATAAAACTGCAGACGCCTCAGTTGTCTGCCTGCTTCTATTCTACCCTACAGAGAGCCCAATCTTCTCTTCAACAGCCAGGATGAACCTTTAACAGAAAAATTTATATCCCGTGTCATTGCTTCGCTCAAACCCTTCTCATCTTTCTCAAAGTGAAAACCACAATCCTTACCAGCAGTGTCTCCCCAAGCCCCTCACTCCATGTAGCTTGCTGTTCCCCGAGCATGAGCCTACCTCAGGACCTTTGCACCTGCTCCTGCTGCCCAGCTCACTCCTTCACTTTTTTAAGGTCTTTGCTCAGACGTCACCTAACCAGAGGCCTCGCTGCCCTCATCTAAAGGAGCTGCTCTTCCTCATCCCAACATCAGCCTCTACCCCCTACCTGGCTTTGTTTTCTCCAGCACTCAGCATCACATGATATATGACACATGCATTTGCTTATTTTCTGTTCCCTACCCCTCCCCACTCACATGTCAGCAGCTCTGAGAGATTGACCTATTTATTGCTGTGGCTCCCTGCTGATTCCCAGTACCTAGAACCTTCAAACAGTATTTCTGAATGAATGTTTGCAAATCAATGAACACTCATGTAGGCTTCTAAGCAATCTGCATTGTCTATACTCCTTTTACCCACCAAATAAACTCTGCAGTTGTACTACGATGACCTGATTTGCAGTGAAGGAAAGTGAACAGTCAGTCTCTTGCTAAAGATGATCCAGTTAAAAAAGGTGGCACTGGAACCATCAGTCATTACCCTCCCTGATGGCCTTAAAACTGCTCACACGAGTTATCTCAGGGGACACTAAAGCCCAGGGGGGGTCATAAAATTACACCCAAGCTGTACTTGTAAACCCACTTTGGAACCCATGCCATGTCCAGTGGTGGCCAAACCCAGAGTTCTGAGCAGCAAGCACATAAAAGATCATTCTAAAGGATTTGAATGCTGTATTCTTTTTCTGAGACTGCAGTTAACAAATGATCACAGACTGGTTGGCTTAAATAAATATCTTCTCTCATTGTTCTAGAAGGCAGATGTCTAAAATTAAAGTGCAAGCAGGGCCAGGCTTTTTTGAAGGCTGTTGGGGAGAATCCTTCCTGCCTCTTCCAGCTCCTTGCAGCCACCTGTGTTCCTTGGCTTGTGGCCACATCCATCCCATCGCTGCCTTTTGAATCTCCCAATCTTTCTCTTATAAGTACACCAATTTAGGGTGGACCTGAAATCCAAGATGACCTCACACCACATCCTTAAAGTTATCTTCTCTTTTCCTGAGTAGGGTCACAGGTTCCAGGAGGTAGGCTTGAGCCAGTCTTTTTGGAGGGGTGTGACAACCCACTACAGGTGGATTATTCGCAGTCACCTGCTGTCCTCTGGTTTCTCACCCTGCATCTCTGCTCAGGGGGACGCTGCTTCCAGGTTTAGTTTTGAGCAATTACCTCCTCCCCACAGGTATGTCTTGGTGGACCGCTGCTTCCACACAGTGCACGGCCTTCCTTGGCGGGGGTCAGCTAGCTCATGACCCAGCTCAGCCAGCGTCTCTCTGTAGCGCCCAGAGTCAGCCCAGCAGCCCTGCCCTGGAGAAATCATTCACTGGTCTCTGGGTCCTCCGTTCCCAGAGCTGCCTCACTCCTCCAAGCCTGCTTCCCTGGCCTTCTTTTCAATTCTGTGAATGACCATCACCCCCAGCAAGGCCCCTTCCTTGTTCCCTTTAGCCAGAGTGGTCGTCTGTATTTACACTCAAGATGCAACCAGCAGAACAGAGGAAAGCGGAGCTGCAGAGTGAGCCACACACCTGTCATGACAGCCTGGGCCCTGCAAATCCTCCCCTTCCTGCTGTCCTTCAAAACCTTGTCCTGGTGACTCCAGGGTCCTGAGGGGGTGGGAATGATTCTGTGCATCTCCCCTCCACAGCAAATCCCCGGGGGACAGAGGTTGGGTGAGTTCCTGCTGGCCGTCTTGTTACAGGTCTTCCTCTACCCCCACCCCAGATCTACCTTCCATGGAAACCCAGTGGGTCCCGCTCGCTCAGCCCAGCCAGAGGGGCCGGCCTTGTCTTCCTGGCTACGCGCCTCTCCTGCACCAGGGCTGGCTCAGAAGGGACAGGCCACCTTCCTTGGCAGGGCAGCTGAACACCCCACCTGCTCCACTCCTCGGGGCTCTCTCCCCTGGACAGATGACTTCTCCCCAGCTGCTGACACCTGAGCTGGGAGGAGGAAGGAGCTGCCATTCTCCCGAAATAGAAATGGCTGGTGACACCAGGGATGGTAGATTGAGATTAATCTCTCCTCCTTGCCAACAAAGGGCTCTGGCCAAGGCCCTCTCAGGCTTTACCCTGCTCTGGCCTCCGGGGCACCTGCCCCAGGCAGATCAGTGACAGGTCAGCATTGTCATTAAAAATAGTGTTTTGTTTTCCTAATTCCACTTGTTATGCAAAGCCTGTGACCCAACAGAAATAAACAAAAAATGAGGAGCATAAAAGAGCCCTTCATAAATACAGGTTTAACATGTTAGCTCCTGACTTTCTAGATTTTTCCTGTGGGCACTGTACACAAATTCTCCAAAGAGAAATATATTCTGCCACTTCTGAAGAACCATTCTGCAACATCTTTCCACCCCCTCTAGGATGGTCCAGCATTGCTTGAACTGGCTCCTGGGGTCTGACCTTGGGAATGAGCCAACCCCAGGGTGACTCCATGCAGCTCCACCCAGCTGGGCACTTGTCCTCCATTATTCACCCAAGACACATCCCCTGACTTGAAGTTGGGGTGACAGACCCTGAGCTGGTGCCAACACGGCTCTGTCACCTTTCCATCTTTGCTAATCTGAGAAACCACGAAAGAACACAGGCTGAGTTTGCTTCCTCGGAGCCCCAGTAGAGCTGAACTTGGTGTGGGGTGCTCACTGGTCCCTGGAACTGTTCCCTAGCTGCCTGCCCAAGATTTGTGCTAAGAGCTTTGCAAGCCTTACTGAGAAGCAAGAAGGCCCCGGGTGACCAAGGCTGGGATGGGAGTGGGTGATCTGCTCCACCCAACCCACTGCAGGAGCTGCCTGCCTCCTTGCATGCCTGCCTCCCTGCCTGGCGTGCTTGAGTACCTGGTTCCCCGAGAGAGCATTAAAGCCTGCAAAATCTACCAGACGCTCCATTTGTCTCCCCGAATCAATAGTCAACCTAGGGCCTCCCCGGTGGCGCAAGGGGCTAAGTCACAGCACTATGAAGCTATCTGCAGCCACTGCGGCATGAGCTCAATTCCCAGCCAGAGAGCAACCCACATGGCGCAGCAGACCTCTCCTGTCTCACCCACTGCTCCCCTCAGCAGTGGATTTCAGTAGATCAGCCTGATCTGCTCCCCACTCTGTCTCTGGTGAATCCTCTCACTCCCCCCACCTCTGACCTGTACCCCCGCTCTTGTATGCAAAAATAAATAAAATAAATCTTAAAAAAATAAAAAGTCAACCTGCCCAGGGTCTGCTGGTGCCACGGGGAGCCACAGGACAGTAACCTGGCTCGAGGGGAGCTGGGTGTGAACAGGACGCACGATACATACCTGGAAGCCGAAGGGGTGCTGGCGACTGATCTGGTTTCCTACAATGGACTGGCCTGAGCAGAGAGAGCCCTGTCTGGGTAAGGCAGGCTCAGAGCTTTCGCTTTCTCTCTCCTGAACCAGTTAAGCTTAGTTTTTAAAGTCCAGGAGGAAGTCTGAGTAGGGATGGGGGGAAGGGGGTGGGGGATGCTCTGGGTGTGGTGGTTGCACAGTCACTGCATCCTGAGCACACTGCCCTCTGCTCTGAGGCATGCTGCTTTGCCCAGCAAGACCAGGGTGTCGGCAGGGATGGTTCTTCTGTGGACTGTGGGAGAGAACCAGCAGCATCTCCCCTGTGCTGGGGGTTCTCTGGCCATCTTTAGGGCTCCAGCCTTCATCTTCACCTCATCTGTATATTCAAATTTCCCCCTTTTATGGGGACACCAGCCCATCCTAATGGCCTTGTCTTAATTCCATCTGCGGTGACTCTTCTACCAATTACATCTTTTGCTTTATTTCATGAAGCTTTGACCTCCCGGGCCTTGTGAGTCAGGGAGGGATTGTGCCTCCAGGGTCAGCTAAGTCCTAGAGATGGTGACAGTGCCTTCAAGCACACCTTTGAGCTGCACACCAACCAGTCCTGAGCCCAGACTCCTCCTGTCTCCTTTTACCAGACTCTGGAAGCCCAGAACACTATCTCCCTGGCTAAATCGCCCAGGGCTGAGTACTGGACAGCTATGGGTCACCCCATTATTCAAACTAGCCAACCCTAAGCCTGCCTAGCCATAACTTACCCGGCCTCACCCAATCCTTCCAGCAAAAACTACAATAAAGCCTCTCACTAAGCCTTTCCCTCCTGCCTCTTGGCGTCCCGGTGCTCCCCTGTGGCCCTCTGTAGCGCCCCTGCCTCCTGTTTAGATCTGTGACACGTCTTCCGTCATGACAATAGTCATATCTGCGTCTGCCTGATCAGAACAAATCTCAGGTCCACTTAAAACAACCCAGGACTGGACGTCTGAGCTCGGGGCTGTCAACGTGATCAAGGGCCGTGGTCATTTCTCACACAATCCTTATGATGGTTCTGTTTCAAAACAGGCAGCATCTCTTGGGTGTCTTGGGAAAAAGCAATGCTAATCTCTCTAACACTTTGGGGGGGGTCTTCACATGAAGAGCATCCCTTGATTTGAAGGAGAGCTCCCGGGGTTGGGGCCTGCGGTAAGGGAACCACCTGAGAGACCTTTGCTGGGAGTTGGGGGTTAGTGGCTTTGGGAGCCTCTTGCTGGGAGAAGGGCTTGGGAGGGCACATAGGCCTCCAGAACCAGAGCTTGAGGGTCCTTTATTCCTTTGGTGAGGGCTCTAAAACTGCTGAGGACACAGCCCCCAATAGGTCTTGGGGTTCACTGGCTGGTGCTCACACTGCTTCTGGAGTGCATGAGCTCCAGCTTCTCCTCCTGCCCTACAGGAGCTACCCTACAGCTTCTCCCCTGCCCACCCTGCCTGCTCCCCCCAGGCTATTTGAAGTTAACACTTGAGAGTGGGAAAATGACTCACAGCCTCTGCAGCATGAGTTTGATCCCCAGGGAGCCAGGGAGCTGACCCACATGACGCAGCAGACCTTTCCTGTCTTGCCCGCTGCTCCCCACAGCAGTATATTTCAGTCAGTCTGCCTGTTCTGCTCCCCACTCTGTCTCTGGTGGATCTTCTCACCCCCCGCATCTCTGGTCTGTACCCCAGTTCTTGTATGCATAAATAAATAAACCTTAAAAAAAAAAACAGTCTCGCCAATAGCTGATACCAGGGCTTGAGAATCTGTCCCGTAAACTCAAGTGGCCTACAGCTCCCTCGAGGTCCAGCCCTTGGCACTTACCCCAAAACCAGCAGAGGGCAGAGAAGCCGGGTGCCAGGGGCTCCTTGCCTGCAGCCTCTGCAGGAGGAGCCAAGCTGAAAGGTGCTGGGAGGACGAGCTGGGAGAGCAGTGCCCGGGGCTGGCAGGTCACTGGGATCGGCCGGGCATTGGCTTTGCAGCCTGTGGACAGATCTCGTCCGTTTGCCTGCATTTCTATGATTTAAATCAGGGAGGAAAAGAGAAACTTATGTGTGGTGGTGGAGGACGCTGCCCTTGGGGTGTCTTCACGTGACATCACTTAGGTCAAAGGGCAGCTGTTACCACCTGTGTTTGGCCCATTTACCTGCCATTGGAGTCAACCAGAAGCACAGTCATATGTGGGAATTGGAGGGCGAGTCGCTGAAGAGACTTAACCCCTGGGTATCTGAGTCAGTTGGCAAGTGGTCAGCGCAGCTAACTGACCAAAGCACACCCCCAGGGGTGCGTCCTAGAAGGGCAGGAAGGCCTCACATTGTCCCAAGGGGCCGGCTGTGCGGTTGCCTTGGAATTCTTTGATAGGTGAGTGACATGAATGTGACATTTTCAAAAACAGCCAATGCTGGGGACAGAGAAGCAGGACCCGGTGGGGCTCTGCAGGAGCAAACAGGCCAGAAGGCGGTTACCTCGGGTCCTGAGTGCAGCCAACTCTCTGCCAGAACAGGACCGCGGTCCCGTAAATGCTGACCCTGGCCCTGGATGCTGGAGGCGCTGAGCAAGGTGACACCTGGTGACGCAACTCTAATTAAGGGTCAAGTTAAAACCGCATCAGCCTGGGACAGACAGGGCAGGCCCAGACCGGTCCGTGGCAGGAGGGCCAGTGAGCCCTCAATCGACCTCTGCCAGGAGCAGGATTCTCTTAGGGTTAGAAACACACAAGACTGGGGATCCACGCTCGGGATCCAATCACACATGAAAGCCATAAGGAGATGCCATCATTTTGCTTCTCAAATTGGAAACCATCTTGTAAAGCAGTGATGGGTAAAACTTAGGGGTGGGGGGTGAGAGAGAGACTCTAGTCACCACAGGAGCCAGCAGCCTGTGGTACAAGACAGCAAAACTGTGTCCAGAGGTTTCCAGGAAGCCTCCACCCTGACCTGTGCATCCACCTCAAAGAATGCACCCCAGAGAAATAACCAGAGGCTCCCACAAACTTCGCACATCTCAGGATATCCACTCAACCTTATGTGTATACCCCCAAAATAAAACAAGCCACATTCCCAAGAGTAGCAGACAGTTTCAGTCACCAACTCCGGAAATTGACCCATTCCATGGTCAAAGTTAAATTCTCAAAGACCCATAATGTCAGGAAAGTCACAACTTAAAGTAAAAGGAAAAAAAAAACAGTAATAAAATGTAAGGTACAACAGCCATTTGTTTAAAAGCATAGGTGTGCATGAGAATACAATTGGGGGGCCTCCCTGGTGGCACAGGTGGTTGAGCGCAGCACTGTGAAGCTGTCCGCAGCCTCTGCAGTGTGGGTTTAATCCCGCCGGCAGGCGAGAATCCCACATGGTGAGCAGACCTCTCCTGTCGCGCCCGCTGCTCCCCTCAGCAGTGTATTTCGTCAGTCTGCCTGTTCTGCTCCCTGCTCTGTCTCTGGTGAATCCTCTCACCCTCCCGCGCCTCTGGCCTGTACCCCGGTTCTTGTATAAATAAATAAATCTTTTTAAAAAAAAAAAGAATACAATTGATGGGGATACAGCAAACTTCAATAGTGGTGAGATTCTGGCTAGTTTCATTTTCTTCCTAGGCTTATTACATTTTCCAGTTCCACGAGGAGATGGCTAGTTTATAATCAGGAAAATAAAACTGCTGCTATTTTTAAGAAAGAGAAGCAGAGTCACCTTGGAGTTGCTGGGAAAGGGTCGGTGGAGCCTCCAGGGAAGCATCAGCTTTTGTCCCTTTGGCTGAGCGATTGCTTACTTCCTCAGGCTGACAAGTCCCTGCTCCCGCGAAAGAGGGAAGAAAGGTCACTGGGGTGGGGGGGCAGAGTCCCCAGAGAGTTGGGCCTTGCAGAGGCGGGGTTGGTGATGTGGCTGGGCCAGCGCCTTCCCGCTGAGGCCGGGGCTGGGTCCCCAAACACTCAGATGTCCCCAGGTTGACAGTGGCCCTTCTCCAGGAGGCTGTCCCCAGCCAGGGGTCCACAGTTCACTGACCCAAAGTGGGACAGGTGCCCTTGTTTAATTTCGCCCACTTCATCTGCCCTCCCAGCCTGCCCCTCGCTACAGCCCCACGTGTCACAGTCTGGGCATGAGAACCAGCTCAGCTCCTCCCTGGTGCCATGGGCTGTGACCTGCAGATCACGTGGCTTTGGCTAGAAAAGGTGGTGAAAGAGCCCAGGCATTCAGCCTCCCACCCGGGGAGCCGTGTGCACCTTCCCATGACATGCCCAGGGCTTGGCAAGGCTGTGTGCCCTGGAACGGACCTCGCTCTGCATTCTGAGAGGCCAGGCCCAGAGAAAGACGGCCCCTCGCCTGCTGGCTATGGTTTCCCAAACCCAGGAGCCTTTCCTCCCTGTGGCTCCAGAGCCAGGCAGGGGCGCTGGGGGTGTCCTGTGAGTTCAGGAGCTTAAAAATCCTCCTGCTCACTCCTTTGTTTACCAAAGGAAAATATGAGACACAGCGAGGACAAGCAGCTCAGGACCTCACAGCATCTCACAGCGAAGGCCCCCCAGTTCTCAAGCTCCCGTGTGTGCACTGCAAGACCCTGGGGGTGAGGGGAGTATGGGGATGTTCAAAACTCACCCCCTGGCTCCTTACCGGGGCACTCACTCAGGAGGACCTAGAATCTGCATTCCAAGCAAGCTTCTTGGGTGATGGTTCACCAATTAGTGTTTCCAGGCCCTCCCGCTTCACTGTAAGCAAAGACGAGGACAGACTCCACGAGAAGTTTCCAGATCATTGCATGCTGAGAAGGGGGTTCCCCTGCTGCTTCCCTGTGTCCCTGGACCCCCCACTCTCTCCCTCTTTACCCCAGTTGCCCACCTGCAAGGTTCCCCAAGTCTCTGCCCTTTGGATCTAGGGCCCCTTCCACTTAAAGAGGACCGGTGGCTGTCCCCATGGCAACGCACCGTCAGAAAGCTCGGAGTCTTCATGGGGAACCACCAGACCAGGTGCAGATTCCGGGGCTGGAAGGTTAGCCGAGAACTGGGGTGGGGGCGCCCTGGGGATTCTCTCACTCTCCCCTTCTCTGCCCGTCAGAAGTAGAGGTTTAGTCGGACACCCCTGAAAGCAAGCTCACCTGAGCCGCTGGCTGTGGAATTGTGCAACCCCTTTGCTTTGTGCCTGTTTCTTGAGGGTGAAGGAACCTGCCAGGCACGGCTGCTGTATCACAGCAGATGGCACCTGTAAATGGCCAGGTACCCCGCACTGTTGGAGCTGCTCAAGTCCCCTGCCTCGGCCCACTGCATCTCTGGGGAGGAGGTCACGGAAGGCGAGAGAAAGGCGAGGGAGACAGCACACCCTTTGCTCCTCCTTTGGAATTCCCTCCATGGTAGAGGCGGGGCACCTCCCTGGCCTTCTAGCCAGGGAGAGGGGGGAGGGGGCCATGCTCCAGGGGCCTGATTTCCCTTGGTGGAGGAGGGTGGTCATTGTGGTGGGGGCTGGGAGCCGGGAGGTCCTGTTTTCAACCTGGGCTACCTCGTAGCACGCCGGCCACCCCGCTGGCCTTCCAGTTAAAATGGACTAGTAATGGCAGCACGAAGGCTGCCGGTACCGACGGCGTGCCAGGCATTGTGCTAAGTACTTTATCAACAGTTCTCTCTCACCCTCCCAACAGCCCGAGCAGGGGGGTACTGGTCTTGAAGGTCTCGAAGCCAGGCCTGTGGAGCCTGAGTCAGGGGCCCTTGGCCACGTGCTCTGCTGCCTCTGTGAAAATTTCAGCAGCACAAATACAGGAGCGGGCAGGGGGCCGCTGACACCTACATGCACCTAGGTGCCCGGGCACTCTTGGGCCTTTATTAAGACGAACTCTTCAAACCCGACAGCAAACACGGTGCGGGAGCTGCTACCGCAGCCCGAGGTTAGGGGCGGGGAAACTGAGGTTCAGAGAGGCCAGGGGCTCACCTTGGCTCGTAGGTCTGAGTCCCCGTGGGAACTCAGCCCTCGCATGGAGGCCGGCTCTGGTTCACATCTGCAGGGACACAGCTCTGGCCACACCATGTGGCACGGGCAGGGCGCCATGACCACGCCCACCCCCAGGGGGTGCTGGATCCCTGCAGAGTGGCCCTCGAGCTGCCTCTATCCTAGTGGCCCCGATGGGACCAGTCTTCCACCAGCGCCTGCTCAGATCCTGCCCCGCTTCCCCACCCTGGCCGTCCCCTACACACATCACAGACAGTCGGAGGAACGTTTATGTTCACCACATAAAATGTGGCCTGGCGTTCAGCCACATTACCTGGTCTTGACCCTGACAAGCACACGGTCAGATGGACCATGGAGCAGCCCGTGACCCGATTCCACACATGGGGAAGACGAGGTTCAGAAAAGTTAAAGCGACCCACCCAGAGTCACCTAGTTTCTAAGCAGGACTCAAACCTGCATCTTCTGACTCCAAGTCCAGGATTTTGTAAAGACCTCAGAGGTCAACTCAAGTACTTCAGAGATGAGGACGCTCAGGCCCAGGCAGGGGACACGGCATGTTCAAGGTCACAGACGCCCAGGGCAGAACTGAGTGTCAAACCCACAGCCTCCGGCCCAGAACACCTGGCCCTCATGCGGGTGACGGGGGAGCCAATTATACCAACTCAACTAACCGTGGGGGCTGATGCCAACCTGCCAGAAGGCGACAGCAGGGCCGTCAGAAGGAGCGTACCCGCTGCACGCTGCGGTCTTCACCGGCACGTCCTTTCCCAGGACAATCTGCTGGGGGAGGGTCTGGGCCTCCAGGCAGGTGAACGGAGGCAAAGCTGAAAGTTGGGAGCAGCTCGGTGGTCGTGCCAGCCTGGTTTTGACCCTGACAACCACACGGTCAGATGAACTATGGAGTGTCCCCAATCTCACACTCGGAAAGATGAGACTCAGAAAAGTCAAGCGTGCCAGGAGTGCCAGCCGAGGGGCTGTGGCTGCTGTGCAGTGACACCCCGAGGCTGGTTCATGCTTGTAGCTTATGGTGAGAGCAGCAGGGACTGAACAAGTGAGCACGGGGATTCAGGTACTGCTGAGCCGTGTCCTCACAAACTTCATACATGGGAAAAAAGATTCACTTGATCTAAGTCTGCACCCATGCCACTGTTGGTAGTGATCTGGACAGCTCTGGTTTCTATTCTGCCAAGCCCCTGGGGGCAAGGTGGGAGGCAGAAGCTGACTGAGAGGCCCCTCCTGGGCCCCATATGCACAGGCTCACCAGCGCAAGACAGGAATCCACGGAGGGGAGGGACAGTCCCCTGATCCCCCTCCTGGGGCTCTTCCCCCTGCATGGGGCCCTCTCCTGCGTCCTTTTGCTTGTCTTCACAGGGACCCTTAACTGCTGTGCCCTGGTGTTCCCTTCTGCCAAGTGGGTATGTATGTCCTTGTCACTGTTGATAGCGCCCACCAGGGAGGCAAAGGGTAGGCCGGCCCACAGGTTTTTCTCCAGCTGTTTAACACCTGGGCTGCAAAGGCACAGAACAACTGCGTCACTGGCCCCCAGTCACTGCCATTATTCCCACCAGGAATATTCTTCACTCCTCTAGATAGAGGAGCAGGCTGATAGCTGAGAAACGGGGACCTGCTTGGGGTTCTCGGAACTGCCTGACTCTCAAGATTCAGCGTAGCGAGCCTGAGGCCCTGGGAGCTGAGCCGCCTCACACAGGAGGGGGCCTTCCACGCAAGGGGTCCATAAATAACCTGCCCCCACCATTCTAGGATCCAAAGCCCCATGAGTTGATGGGTCACAGGTGACCCACAAATACCTGGTACTGAACTTTAGAAAGTGAGATGTTGGGGAAACCAGGGAGAGGCAACACCACACCAGAGCCCCAAACTCCAGAGGATTCCCTCCGTGTCCCTCCCACCACGTCCCCAGCAGCGTCCCAGAGAAAGTTCAGGCCGGGGAGGGCTACCCCGGGAGCGCCTCTCATGCAGGGCAGTGGCCCGGAGCACCCCAGCCGCCTCCTCCAGGATCCTCCAGGCCCCTGTCTCTGTTGCTGGGCTGCGGGGGTCTCTCCCTGCTCCTGCCCTTAGTGCCCCAGCCCCGCCGGCCCGGCTCACCTTTGGGCAGCTTGGACTCGTTCTCCTGAATCCAGGAAAAGAGGTGGGCAAAGTCGCAGTCGCAGAGCCAGGGGTTCCCGTCCAGGCGCAGGGTGCGCAGCGCGGGCAGCGCGGCCAGGGCCGCCACGTTGAGGCTGTGCAGGTTGTTGTCGTTGAGTTCCAGCACCTGCAGCGACTCCAGGCTCTCGAAGGCGGCCTCGTGCACGCCCGCCAGGTTGTTGTTGGCCAGGCTCAGCTTGACCAGCCTGCCGGCCGAGCGGAAGGCGCCGGCGCCCAGCTGGGTCAGGTTGTTGTAGCTGAGGTCGAGGAAGGCGAGCTTGGCCGAGCCGCTGAACGTGCCCTCCTCCAGCGAGCGCAGCGAGTTGTTCCTGAAGTCCAGGTAGACCAGGTCGCCGTAGAAGATGAAGAAGTCCTCCGGGATGCGCTGGATGCGGTTGCCCGCCACCAGCAGCTTGCGCACGTCCAGCGGGAAGGGGTCGGGCACGCTGGGCAGCCCGCGGTCGCGGCAGTCCACGGTGTGCGGGTCGGTGCAGGCGCAGCCCGCGGGGCACGCGCGCCCGGGCCGGAGCAGCAGCAGGAGGCTGCAGAGCCCCAGCGCCGCGGCGGAGCTGGCGGGGCGGCGGGGCGCGGCGCGGGGGCGCATGGCGGGGCGCGGGGCCGGGGCGCGGGGCCGGGGCGCGGGGCGCGGCTCTCCGGCGAGCTCTGGCGCGGGCGGCGCGCGGGGCCGGGAGCGGGAGCGGGAGCGGGAGCCGGAGGGCGTGCGCCTGGGCGCGCGGGGACGCCAAGCCCGGGCGCACGGACCAGGGGAGCCCGGGTCGGCGGTGACTGAGCAGGGAGAGTCGGGGAGGGAGGGGCGAGGCACGAAGTGAAGGATTTGCCGGGACGGGAAATGAACGGGCTGGAAGAGGCCGGGGAGAGGGAGAGCCGCAGGGGTGGCCGAGTGGCTGTCGCCAAAAGCGGCCTCGATCGAGACCCGGCGAGAAGACCAGCCCGCCGGGACTCGGCCCCCGGTGCTCCAGGAAACTTCGGCGCTGAGCGCCCTCCCCAATCCTAGCGGGCTCCAGGGGGCGTGGCAGAGGGGTGCGCCCACCCGCCGGCGCCCCCGCGCGCTCCCACTGCGCCACCCCAGTGGCCAAAAGGTGGACGACCTGGGTCACTCCGGCGCTGCACCCCGGGGCAGCCCCAAGGGCTGCGGACTTGTCTGGGGGTTGGGGGAGGCTCCCGCGGGGCCCCTGGGAGCTCTAGGGTGGCTGGCTCCCCGGCCCTCCCCCACCCACCCTTAATCCATCTCAGAGAAGCTCGCAGGTCAGGGAGGCAAACAGCTGCCAGGGCCCCCCTGCTGTGGCGCAATGGAAGGCCAGGGCCGGGTCAGCACTTTCCATGCTGGCCCCAGCTGGTGGTGGAGCTGGCAGCCCGGGCACGGTCTGTTGCCGCTCTCCAGAGGCCCACAGAGAGGCACTGTGACCTGGAGGCCAGAGGCTGGGCTTCAGTTGTGGGGCTTCTCAGCCAGCTTGTCCCCCTCTCTGGACCTCATTCACCCCATCTGTGAAATGGGAAAACGAATCTCAGCAGCTTTGAGGGAGGCCCCCAGGGTCAAGAAACAAAGTTTAAAAACCATCTTTCCCTCTGAATGTCCACTCCCTCCCGCACCAGACACCCGGCCGTGGTCCCCAGGGTAGATGGGCGGTCAGGAAGGTGCCAGGACAAAGGTCAGCCAGGTCAGTTCAGCTTCAGGCCCTGGCTGAAAACTTTCCTTTTCCATGTCCCTCCCAGTCAAACTTCCCCTTACCCCCTTTTAGAAACTTTTCTAAGAAGAGGTCCCCACAGTGCTACCTGACATTGTCCTGCTGGTGGCTTTTTGGTGCAAATCCCCTGAAATTGGTACATTCTTGGGGGACTGAAATTACTCAGCGAGCAGCTGCTGGCCAACAGGCGCAAGAGACCCTGCCCTGTCCCGTGCCCACTACCCCATGCGGATGGGTGGAGCTTGGATCCCAAAGCCACAAAGTTAAGCCCCTGGCCTTTTCCCAAAGGTACACACCAGCAGGCAACCTTCTGGTGGATCCAAAACCTGAGCCTCTAGGGCAGAGCCAAGGGCTCCGCAGAGGACAGGAGTCTGCAGGAGCCCGAGGGAGGTGGGGGCCAGGACCCCAGGGGATGCGTTGAGGTACTGGGGTCCCTCCTCTCTTCCCCTGCTCACACTCCAGGCCACCAAGCTAGACGTCCCAAGCCCCCTGTCTGTGTCCCCACTCTCCCAGGGTCCCCAGTTTACCTTTGACAGCCTCAGCTTCAGGGGCTCGGTGCCCTCTTGGGTCTCAGCCCCTTCAAGAGGCAGGTGCTACAGCCCAAGTCTGACTCCCTGACATGGGCACGTGACTGGTGCATTGTTGAGTGTCAGACAAAGCACAGGCAGGTGGCAGAACAAACAGGTCCCCACACTGTGACTCCCCAGGAGCAGGCTGGGGTGATGTTACCTCCTCTACCACTCCAGGCTCCGGTGCTCACTCCACGCTGGGGTGGGGGACCTGTTTATTACTGGTCTGAGCCCTCAGCACCCTGCTTCATGACTCCCACCTCCGGTCAGGCTGCCACACCCGTGGGCAGTGGCTCTACGAGTCTGTGCACCCTCCTACCCAGGGCCCGGTTGGCTGGGTCCTGGCCTGGGAGACACACGTGCATCTGGCCCTGGTCCCACCACCAGCCACAGTGCTTTTCAGGGGCCACTCGATGTTTCCAGAAAGGCGCTTCCCAGCCTGAGGTCTCTGGGCCCCAAGATAACTTTGTTTAAAAAAAATAAATAAATAAAACACGGGTGGAAATTGGGCCTTTACCCATGAGCTCACCCAGAGCAGCTGTTGCAGTTCTTGGCAGTGAGCTCGGTAGTAGCCCCAGATCTGTGCCGGGCAGAAACTGGCATCGTGGGTGCCTGATTGATGAAAACAAAGATGAATTGCTACTTAATAAATGCAAAGGCTTGCAAAGGGCTTGCAAAGGGCTTGCAAAGCCGGAGGCCCTGGGGACGTGAAGTCAGGAAAGTGGCCCTTGGTCATGAGAAATACCCCCTCCTGGTCTCCATCACCTCACCTTGAAACTGGGGAGAAAAATCCCTTTCCCCTTGCATGGATGACGCGAGAGCCGTTTGGGGACAGGGTGGCTGGGGAACGAACGTGCTGTGAAAGTGTTTGGAGAAGGCCCTGCATATAAACGTGGCCGGAAGTCGAGCTGTGGCAGGAACTCCTTGCTTCTTGCTTAGAGTCCCTTGAACGAAAATGGAAGCATTTTTCCCCAACAAGACCCCATGACTGGTGTGCATGGGGAGGGAGGAGCGACCCTGTTCCAGGGTCCCAGGAGGGGGGTTTGGGGAAGTGCAGGCTTCACCACCTCTGATCTTCCCCCAGCAAGGCAAACAGAGCCGTGACCTCAACAAGGTCACGCTGTGAGTCAGTGAGATGCTGGAAATAGAACTCAGGCATCCCTGCTCCAGCTGCTCCCCACAGCCTGCACCTCCCCGGGAAGGGGCCTCTGATGGACAGAGGAGAAGACATGGCAGGTGACTCGCCTTGTCCCAGCCTGTGATTCCCATTCAAAAGGCGGAGCTGTGCGGCAAGCACCCAGCCACCCGAGGAGTTCAGCACCCAATGTCATTCGAGCAAATTCCTTGCCCCTCCCCTGTGGTCCCCCAGCTGCATAGCCTCCCCCCCCAGTCCTGTCTCCTAGGGACCCCTGTCTGAGTCCCCATGAGGTTGGGCTTTGGGGCACTGCGCTGATGTCCCCCCGGGAAATCACCCACCTGGGGACCCTGTGAGCACAACGACCCAGTCCTGTGGGTTCCCCCAGTGGGTTGCCAGACTGACCTCAAAATTAGCCAAATCCTAGGCCCTAAGCTGTAAACAAGACCATTCCAGAAGGGTACGTGCTGGAGTCTGAATGTGGGTGCAGGTCTGGGTTTGAATGATAAGGAGCATGGCTGGTGTTCGGTGATGTCATCCAGCTACTGGCGTGTCACCTCTGATGAGCGCTGGGCTGGCCTGGGCCGGAGGCGTGAGGACACCCCAAGTGCCCCAGGAGAGGGAATGAGCTCTGGTCCCTTGTCTGGGCAGCCTGACTCAGTGGAACCGGGTCTTTTCTCTCTGTGTCTGTCCCCCAGCGCCGGCTAACTCCCCTCTCCAGCCTGCCCCCACCCGCCGCCCTTCCTCCCTGCCACCACCAGGCGGCAGCGCCTGCCCCGGGGAGACCCTGCTGTGCTCTCTCCACCTCCTCTGGTCAGCTGCGATGGTGCCAGCCCCACGCACCTTGCTCCCACTCTGCTCCTCTCTGGCGAGTCTGGACCCACTTTTTAGCAGAAAAGCTCCAGTTAGTTTCAACCTGGAAGCAGGGAATGACAGTGACTGCCGTCATGGAGACAGGGTACAAGTCCAGATGGGAACTCAGGTTTGGGCCTGGACAGACCTTGGGACACTCGCATAACTGTTCTGAGCCTCAGTTTTCCCATCCGTGAGATGGGAAAACACCAGCGCCTGCTCCACTGCTCTGCTGTGAGGATCAAATGAGAACTTGCCGGAGAGTCCCAAGCATGACCGGGAGCCTGGGCTGTCTGCTTCTCTCCCTGCTCGCTGCCTGCAGGGGCCGGTGTTCTTCGGGAGAAGAATTGACGCCTTTGTCTCTGCAATTGATTTGTTAGTGGCTCCCTGACACCGAGGGTGAGTTTTGTGACCCTCCCTGCCGGGAATCATGTTCCAAACTTCAACTGTGTCAGCGCCGACACACACACACACACACACACACACACACACACACACACACACACACACACACACACATACACCCCTTGGTTGTCTGCAGCTCAGGCTGACTGAGCACCCTGACAAGGGAACAGCTTCTCCCCTGCACCCCTAGTCTCCCCCCAGCTCCCCGGCTCACTGGTCTGAGCAAGGGCAGACTAATGAGAGCAAGGACATGGGGTCAGTCCCCAGCCCAGCACAAGGCGACATCTGTTCTCTGCTCACAGCCGTGCTCCTGAGGCTGGCCAGACATCCAGCAAGTGTGTGACCTTGGGCAGGGCCAGGCGAGGCTGGGGCCGTGCTGCCCCGTCTCTCCCGGCAGGAGAAAACCACTGAGCGCGCACCCTCAGCCAGAGGCAGCCTCCCCCGGGCAGCAGGCACAGCCGTGCAGGCCGGGCCATCGCCCTCCTCCCCACGCGGGGCATTCGGCTCTCCTTTTCTGCTCGCCACCGTCATTTCCTTTCTCCAAAAGGGCATCACCCTCTGTAGAAGCCCTCACTGGCCTTTCTGCTCTCCAACTCACTCCCAAACCCCAAGAAAGCCAAAGTGACCCTTTCAAGATGCTTGCAGATGGCATTCCCTCCTGGCCCAGGCGCTGCCTTGGCTTCCTGCGTGATGGGTCAACTTCTAGGATGACCCACAAGCCCCTGGTCCCTTCCTTGAATCGGGTAAGGGCAGGGCCTGTGACTTGTTTCTATGGAGAGTCAAATACAGCCTGGGGGCGGCCGCCCTTCCTCTCAGAGGTCACGGGGTGGTAATTCCCGCCGGGCCCTCAGGCTCTCCCAGGCCTCTGGTGATGCCAGCTGTTGTGCCGGAGGGTGGACTCAGGTCGACAGTCCCTGAGGAACCAAATCTGCGAGCACCCCCACCCCCAACACACACACACAAGCTTGAAGGGGAGCCTTCCTGGGGGCCTAGAGTCAGCAGAGAGGCCCACAGCCCATCTGAAATCTGGGTGGCAGCTGTGAGCGACCCTCCATGGGAGACCCAGGCGGGGCCCAGATCCTGACCCACAGGACCGGTGAGATAAAGGGGGGCTTTGTTGTCAGTGTGGGGGATATCGTCACACAGCAGCAGCTAGCTATGACCCACGGCACTCGGGGTAAAATCCTACTGGGCCTGAGTGGCATAGCCCCACATGCCTCCCTCACCCCAGTTTGGTCCAGGGCAGGGCAGGAGGCCCCTACCCCAGCCACCCTGGTCCATCACGCCCATCCCATTGTCCCACCCAGGCTCTTCGCCCTTGCTCTGACCTCTGACGGGACATGTTCTCCCCAGCTTGTGGCTTGGGGGCTGCCATCTGGCCTTTCAGCCTTCTCAGCCCAAATGTCCCTCTTCAACCAGCCTGTCCTGACCTTCTCTCCAGTCACTCACTCGGCTACTCCTTATTTTATTTTCCTCAAAGCTTTTTTCCCCCACCTGACATTACCTAGCTGACTTGTTCCACCTTCCCCCGCGGCACTAGGGCACCTATGAGGCCGTTATGTTGTCCCAGTTCCTAGAACTGACCCCAGAACATACTGAGCCTCAGAAATGTATAACTTACCAACTAACTGTTACCTAGAAATGATGCCTTTCAACTAGACTGCCCGTTTCTCAGTAGCTTCAGGTGAGGTCTCAGTCAGAGACACTGTCCACCTTGACCAGCCAGCCTGCATTTGTCCATCACTGCTTGTGCAAATGAGGAAACCTCTCTGTCTCTCAGTGCCTTCATCTGTCAAATGGGGTTCACAGCACCCGCCTGGTGAGGTTTAGTGAGGAGTGGATGAGACTGTGTCGGCATTAAGCTGGCATAAGATGGGAGGGCGTGTCTGACAGGTTGTCGCCCCTGAAGGGGTCACTCACTGGACACCACCAGCAACCGATGCTGTTCTCTGCTGAACCTTCCAAAGAAAGGTTCCTGGGGAGACCAACAGAAAGCAGACAGCTGCAGCTCTCAGGCGACCCGATCCCCTCAACCAGATGGACACACAGCAGCCACAGCAGACGGGTCGGGGACCCCCTACGAATGACAACACCCCGGCCAGTCCTTGGGTGAAGAGTCGCCACAGGCACAGGGATGAGGGTTCCGGAAGGCCTGGGCTGGGGTTTGGGGAAAGGTAGGTCTGGATTCCATTCACTCATTTTCTGAGAATCAGCTCCTGAGCACACAGCCGTGTGGCTTCACGCTTCTGTGCCCTGGCTCACACGTTCCCTCTGCCTGTCCACCTGGCCGGCTATGGGTCCCCCTTCCAGAGACCACACTCTTTTCCAGGAGACCTTGACCTTCCAGGTACAGCCGAATCATTGTTCCTCCTTGGCCTCCACACTTCTATTTCTGCCCCTTGCCTGTGCTGTGGCATTTGCTACATGTTTTTCTCCCCCGCTGGACCCTTAGCGAGCTCTGGTGTGGGGTCCCGGGGGTCCCGCCGAGTGAGTCCCGCAGGAGGAGGGCCCTGAGAGCAAAGGTCGTGTCTTTTCCACCTTATGTCTTGGAACCGGCACAGGGCCCTGCCCCAGGTGAGCGCTCAGTGCATCCTCAGCGAGTGAGTGAGCACACGCACGTGTGCCCTGATCATTCTGCCAGATGGAAAGATAATTGGACAAAAGATTTGAACTCTGGTTTGCTTTGGAGAGCCCAACAGGCATGGGTCTCTGCAGCCCAGTGACAGCCATTTGTGCAAGCTCACAAATACTGCAGGCCACGGGGCGTGGCTTCTGCTCCTGGCTCACCCCGCCCCACTAATTAAATGGTGGTGACCCAGGCACTCTCAACCTGGGCCCTCTGCAAGACTGCAAAGCTCTCTTACACCAAGAGTCTCTGTTGCTCCTCAAAGCCATGGTCAGGTGGCAGGGCGTGGGCTCATGAGTCCCTCTCACAGAAACTAAGACCCAGCAGCTCAGGGAAGGCTCAACCAGTGAACTCCAAGGACAGTGGCATATTCCACCCAGCACTCAGTTCTCAAGGCTCCTTTTGCAGCTCTTCTGGCCTGAAGAAACATGCAGTTCTACACTAATGGCAGGCCAGTTGATGCGGTTGTTCAGGAAGACTGATTGCATGGGGAGCCTCGGATTTTAAAATTTATTTTCCATCAGCCATGCATATCTGATGGCTGAGCAGTGTTTAAACTTCCTCAGAGTATTTGAGCCAGTCTCCTCTCCCCACACCATACCACATGCATATGCACCCCTACATTTGTACCCCAACCTGCACCCCCATAAGCACACCCCACGTACACACCCTCACGTGTACATCACCACGTGACCACCCCCTCTCCTCCCATGTGTGTCTTCCTGAAAGCATAGGTAGGAAGCCTGACAAGCCAAACAAAGAGTACAAAGCCACCAGGATTCTTTCTAGTAAATGCAGAGGCACACAGGAGGCTATTTTTATGTGGATTTGCATGCTATTTGCATAAATTTGCATGTGCTTCCCAAATCGATTACACTGAGTTTGTGAAACGATTAGTAGGTAAATCCTTGTTGGCTGTGCAGCCAGTGGACACACCTGCTCTCCAACTCCTGGGGCTTCTTTACCTCCAAGTTCCTTCTAACTTAGTGTGAAACCCAGTGTTGCTGAAAACATGCAATAACAGTATCTAATCCTTTCTGAGTGCTCACTCCGTGTGAGGCACTGGTCTAGTCTCAATTATCTAAAAGGTTGTTTCAATTACTGTTCCCATGTTACAGGTGAGAAAACTGAGGTCTAAGGTCATGTGCTGATGGGCAACTGACACATAAATGGGCAGGTGGAAGGGAGTCTGGAGGAGTCTCCCTGTGTGTTGAAGCCCAGGAGAGAGGCAGCCGTCATTGCATTTCCTCTCTGTGGGTGGAAACCTGGTCCTGTGGCCACATCCACCTTCCAAGGGGTGGGGATCTGCTTCAGGCCCAAGGCTGAGGGGGAGGAAAAATGGGTCTGTGGGCAACCAGCAGCCTTTGCCACCAAGTGACATTTACGAGGCATGTTGGAGGATGTCAGAGACCCCTGAGTGCAATGAGGGAAAGAAACCAGGGGTTAGAGGATGTTGGGGGTCACACTGCCGACAATCATGCATTCTAGTCACTGTCCTGAGCTGACCCCTAACCAACCATGCCAGTGCTCAGACTGACAGTGCCCCAAACATTTCTTGAACTAAATAAGGTCAATTCACTTCCAGCTGAATAACCAGATGCTCTGGCCAAGTCAGAGTTTACTGGACTTGACCTTCATGCCGTTTCTCATGCCTCTTATCAAAGTACTTTTATTTAGTGGTCATTGAAAAAATTCTCTAAGGTAGCATGGACAGCTCTAGTCATCCCCCTTTGACAATGGGAGAATGTAGGGCTTGAGAGTGTTCTGTTCAGTTAAAAAACTAAGCTGTGTGGAGCTCCAATGTGTCAAGGAACTGGGATTAAAAGGGGGATATGTAATGTGGCTTCCCAAGAAACTCTGATAGGTAGCTTAGTGCGGTATGCAGAGCAGACACAGATGCAAATCATTTGTCAAGCATACAATAATAAAAGTGGGTACTGAATACAGAGGTAGAGGAGAAAGGAAATAATTCTACTTGGAAGGGAGTGAACAGACAGACTACCACAAAGAGGTGATGTCTGAGCAAGGTTTTGAAGGATGAGTAGGAGTTCTCCACGCTGATGGGGAATCTGTTCCAGGTAAGGGAACTATGTTCCAGAGAGAAAGGGATCTGTGTACATAAAGGCAGAGAGGTCTTACGAAGTGCTTTAGAATTTGGCCACAAACATTTGAGAAAGGCAACTGAGTTTTTAATATCAATTTTAATTCACAAGGCTTGGAGCTAGGAAGGGACTTGTTCCTTTCCAGATCCTATTTGCTAGATGCATGTTGTAATGTGATAGATTATATACAGGACAGGCTGGTTTAGAAAGGAGCTCGGTCAAGACCACGGTGGTCACAGTCCTCAAAGGGCCGAGGCTCCCACAGGGGTGACATCTCCTGCTACTGGAGGGACCCCTCTAAAGCAACTCTCTGCAACTCTGGACACCAGTAATCATTAGAAAATTCATAATACTATTTCCTTCCCATTTTTTCAGTAGGTTCTTGTGTGTTTGTTGAATGAGTTCCAACCTGATTTTTTCCTAAGAGGCTAGACAACTAGTCTCTCCTGAGCCCCAGTTTCCTCACTTCAAGTACAAAATGCCAGTGACACCCTCTTCTTGCAGGTAAGTGCTCCTGGTGAGTGCTAAGATCAGCACAAGTGGAAGGTGCTCCTCCCCCGACCAGGACGGCACCCATGTCCCCATCCTTCACTTCAGTCTGGAGAGCAGTAAAGTCTGCCACATTTATTTTCTTCCTAGGATGGCTTGGTCCATCCAATGAGCTCTGAGGTCCTTGGCAGCTGGCAAGAGGGCACTTTGTGGAAATCCTTCCAGATTACTCAGAAGATTATGTGCTTCTCTTGACAATCATGCAAGGAACCCATAAGCTATTGGGGACCAAGATGTCTTGTTTGGGATTTCCTGCAGCACAGCCTAAATAAGTGATGGTGCCCCTTAAACATCAAACACTTTGGTTCCCTTGACAGAGCTCTGGGGAGCAAGGAGATTGGGAGAACATACTGTAGGTTCTCTGAGTGGGGAAATGAATTCATTCCACCTGGCGCATGGAAATAAATCAAAGCCATTGTGAACAAGATGTCTCCTGCTCAATTTACTCTACTACTCTGTGAGGTGACAGCTTCTTACTCTCCATGCTGCCAACACTCTGCTTCTGGAACTTGATGGTGGCTAATGGCAGCTCTCCTGGGGCAGTCACACTTGGGGGTGGGGGTCTTTAGGCATTTCATCTATTTACTTTGGGCCCTGATCCCGCCAGTGATATGCATCATCCATTTACACTGGCCACCCCCCACCCTATCCTGCCAGTGATATGCAAGTGACCACCTGACTCTCCAGGGGACACGTATGCGAATAGAGGCACACATCAGTTAGTAAAGACTTGGCTGACATAAATGGTGTCCAGCACACCATTTACAAGAGATCATAAATTACACAATACCTGTTTTTGTAAATTCCATTTAGTCAACTGATCAACCAAAGGCTTCCTGTGATCTCTGCAGACATCTCGATGTCTAGCCAACCTGTGTGAGCACCTGAAGCATGACTGTCAAGTCAGACAAGGATACTCCTCGTTCACGATCTCATCAGCCCAGGAGCGGCTTATGTCACTGATAATCAAATATATCAAGTGTTCCACCTTGAATATTGATCGTTCTCTTCATTTGCATGAACGAGTAAACTAAAAACACAACAGTGATGATCCATAGTGAAACTTCATTAAGAATGCAAGGAACTTCATGGGCCTCTTCGGTGGTGCAGCGGTTGAGCGCTGGGTTGCGAAGCTGCCCACGGCCTCTGCGGCGCCGGTTCGATCCCCGGCTGCTCCCCGGCCACCAGAGGAGGGTCCCACATGGCGCACAGACCTCTCCTGCCGCCCGCTGCTCCCCTCAGCAGTGTACTTCGGTCCTTCTGCCTGCTCTGCTCCCCGCTCTGGCTCTGGTGAATTCTCTCACCCTCCCGCGCTTCTGACTGTACCCAGTGCATGTATAAACAAAACAAACAAACAAACCAGCAAACAAATAAATAAAGCATGCCTCTATTAAAAAAAAAAAAAAGAATGCAAGGAACTTCAGCTCAGTTTTCAAATATGAGAATATTCCCCTAATTTCTTGTGCTGGTCTCAGTGTAGTAGCCTCAGACACGGCATGCTTTTCAGTTTAACTTAGATTCTTAATGTTTTTCCACCACTTTCTTAAGACTGTATTGTTTTTAGTAATTAATACATTTTTTTTGGTTGTTATTATTTGAGAATTAGCTCCTCCTCTGGCTCAGGGCTTAGTAGACCCGGTTCCCATCCTGCCTCTCTCCCAGGGTGTCTTATGTGGGTCCCCTGACCTCCCCATGCTTCCACTCACTCTTCCAATGAAGCCAATGAGGAAGATTTGTTGACAGGATTTAACTAAGCCAGGCTTTGTTTTTGTGTCAATGAACTGTCTTCTCTTCCCAATCCCTATCACCTGCCTCATTCCAGCTCAGACGCATTCCTGGCCCTCACGGATAAACTGACAAGAGCTTGGAAGGAGACAGTGATTTGTGGCCTCTGCTGTCACCACCAGTCTCACTCTCTGCCTTGCAGTGACAGGCGAGGCACAAGTGGTCTGAGGATGAGTAAGGTGGGACTGGCCTCCACAGTGATGCTGACAGGACAGAGAGTGAGTGGGAGCAGCAAGTCTAGAGTCACTCAAGAAACAGTAGAATAAGCTCAATGAGCTCAGTGTGTGCAAGAAAAGAACATTTACCAGGTGCCTCCTGTGTGCACACCTTTACCACTCAGGAGGGAAGACCTGGTTGAGTCCCCGGCCTGAGAGCTTGGTTCGCCACAATCCTGAAATCTACTCTTCCCACGGCTGCCTCAATGTGAACACTCGCATCACCACTGGGTCTAGAAAGAGGCCCTCAGGCAGTGCCACTCAAATCAAATTGGAAATGCTGGATTTGGAAACTCTCCAGTGTCTACTTGGAGGTTGGGGTCTGATTCTTAGGGAGCAAATGACCTCAGGAGAGGGTGGATTTGTCGCCTGAAAGGATGGGAAGAGGTGCTGGGAGAGCCCTCATAGGAAGTGACACCTAATTACCAATTTCTCATTCTGTTTCCAGGCCCTGCAGACAAAATCCCTGTGGACATCTGGTCTACCCTCCCCCCCCCTCCCCCCCCAGTGCAGAGCACTCACGCACACACACAGGATGAACCAAGGCCTTTCCTTAGCTTAATCATGAGCCCTACAAGAGCAGAAAATGGGCCCTGGTGGTGAGGCTCCACCTCCCACTCCTGATCAGTTATTCGGGAGCTGTTGATGGGCGACACTTGCCGTGGAGTCTGCGTCTTTCAATATCCTAAAGTGTGGCACTTGGGGAGGGAGCGCTCTGCTCAGAATGACAATGCATATTGAAAAAGGGAAAATTGCTGCCTTGAAAATAGGAATGTATCTCTGATGAGAAAGCGCCTTGCAGCTCAGAAAAAGAAGTTTTGAGAGGATTGTTTCTGTGAAATCACACGTGGAGACAGGCAGCTATTTGGCCAAGACACCCACTGCTGTTGAGGAAGGAAGGAATGAATAGAAAGGGGCTGAGAGAGCTTTCATTTCGTCTGGGATACATATGCCCCTCACTTTAAGGACAAGACGTGTTCCTGGAAAGTGAACTGCCAATTGGAAATTTTTTAGCCTAAGTCATTTTTTCCATTATTTTCCTTGCAAAAATGGGTTCTGGGTATATTCTTAAGCTCTGGGCTGTCATAAAACCACAGCTAGGACTGTAGCAGACTCCATTATACCTTTATAGCTGAAACAGATCATTTTCTTATATTAAAAATTACATTAAAAAAGCTGAAAACATAAAATAAAGCAGCGAGGGTTATTTCTCCAGGTGGTACAATAGCTTCACGTCAACCAACGTTTCCTGAGCTGTTTCTGCGTTCAGGGTATCAGGCTGGGCATTTTCTTGTGGTATCTAATTTAATCCCCACAACAATCCTGAGCTAGATATTATTATTATTATTTATTTTTTGGATGCAATAATAAAGTTTGGGGAGATTGAGGAACTTACTTGTGCTGGTAAATTGCAAGTGGTGAAGCCGGGATTCATTGGAGTTCCCTGGGGTCACCAGAACCTGGGTCTGGGGGAGTCTGGGTCTGTTGTACTTCCCCTCCATTCAGATCTCAGCTTTAAAGGTCTATAGTCAGAACCAGCACAGGGAACCACAATAGCATCCCCTGGAGAGGAGCTTGGGGGTCCAGTGAGCTCACACCTCCATCACACCCAGCTCACTGTGGCCTGACCAAGGCAACTATTAATCTCTCCAGCCTCCCTTCCCTGCCCCCAGGCAAGTCCCACACCCTACTTGTTAACAGTGTGGATGCTCCACAGGGATGTCTTGAATTAATGGAATGAAAGACTCCATTTCTCTGGCCCTGAGGCAGGAGAGGGAGACAGCCCTGAACTCTAGTTCTGGATAAATCAACCACCAACCTTGAGGATGGCGGTGATAACAATGAAGTCAGCTTTTCACAGGCACAGCCACCATTTGAACCTTGGCCTCACAAGCCATTGCTTTTATTCCATCCTCTTTTCCAGGTGGGAGAAATTTCAGAAGAGAAATCCCTGTTAGCAAAGACAGACTCAGCAGCAGCAGCTGTGCGGTTCCAGACGCCCTTGGAGGGCTCAGGATAATTCTAACCTGGAGACGAACATGCAAGTCAATCACTTAAGCCTGAACAACTCGAATCAAGCTGCCGAGTGCCCAGAAGCTATAAACAGTCCTCTGGACACGGGCCCTCCCTCTGCTGGGTCTCCATCTCCTGGATGGCATCTGAAAGACTCCGAGTGGAGAGAAATGCCAGGCGTGCCTCCTCGGGCCGTCAGGACACCGCTGACGTCAGAGGGGGATTTGCTCCCCCTGTCCCGGTATCCAGTTTCACAGCTGGTTCCTGCCGGGAAGGACTGAGCCACATAAAGGACACACGGACACAGCCGCTGCGGCCAGGGACGCCTTCTGGGCTGGCCCGGCCTGTGCCTGGGCATGTGGCAAAGATTTTAAAAGAAAGAGGACTCCCCACCTCTTGGCATGGCAGGCCCAGTTCCCATGCCCACCCCTCCCCTGCACTCCCAGGGGCTGCCAGCCACCCACTCTCCTACCCTACTGCCCTCTCTTCTCCGCCCCAGGCCCGGGAGCCCAGGGGCCAGCTCTGTGCCTGAGAGGGTTACACGTGGACAGGAGGTGGGAACAGGAGCAGGCAAGCAGAGAAGTGGTCGCCACCATCAGACGGGGGTGGTGTGGCGGGGGAAACGAAGCAGTTCTGTGACTGAGGGACACCAGGTGGGATTCCATTTGGACAGGTGGCATTTGAGCCACAAGACTCAAGAGCTGGCCGAGCCCAGAGCAGAAGGCTCCAGAGAGAGGCAAGACCTGCCATGTGGTTCTTGGGGTCCCAGACAACAGGAAAATGGTGGTGGTGGGGGGGGCTTATTCAAAACATTAAGAACTTCAAGATGGGCATGGCAGAGCATTCAGCCAGCATTGCGCCACTCCAGCTGGGGGCCTGTGTGGCTGCCTGGGTCGTTACACCAGTGGAGCAGGCCCCAGAAGAAGTCAGACTGAGAGCCTTAAGAGTGGATGGGCGTGGAAATTTCCAGAATTAGAAAGGTCAGTGGAGGACAGGAGGCAGGAGAGGCATCAGAACGGAGTGTGTGCAGGGAGGCAGGTCCTAGTGTAACTGGGGTTCGGGCTACCTGTCACCACCCAATGCCAATAAAGAAGAGACAGGAATTGAAATTTTAAGGTGCGTTTTAATCAGACAGCGGCCATCTGGAAGACGGGGGTTAACACCCTCAAGAAACCATCTGAACATTTCATTTCCAGCTGCCTTTTTATAGTGAGTTGAACAAAGAGAGTTCAGAAGTGACCTGACCTGGCCTTCACTGCTGCCAGGAGACTGTGATGTCCAGCCCTGGAGCTCTTTATTGCCCTCCTGACCCCAGGCTCATTCCAGTGTGCTGAGGCTGGAAGTTTAACTCAGAGCAGACAGGCCATGGGCAATATGTGTGCACAGATTTCCTACACTACTAGCTTAGTGTCTCACCTGATCTCCCCCCCCCCCCACAAGACCCTATCACTAGGACACAGAGGTGGGGAGCCCCTAAGATGGGCAGCTGCAGCTTTGCACGAGGGAAGGGCTTGATCTGGTCAATATTTTCACTTAAAAATTTTCATCGCTTTCTTTTTTATTGAGGTAATATCGCTTTGCATATGATTTAGGGATACAGGTTCTCTGGTGAATGTGTTTAAGGACAGAACTGGCCACTGGGTGCAGGTTGGTGTCGGGGGTCAAGGGAGCAGACAGGCAGGTTCCAAGGCAGGAAAGGAGGTGGTGGAGACGGACTGGCCCGACCTGGCCCCAGCTTTTCCTTTGTGCCCTGCCCCCTCCCCATGTGAAAGTGCCCCCCTGTCATCCCCCACCTCCAGACAGCACCCCCTCCCAGCTGGACCTGGAAATCCCTTGTGCTTCCAGCATCGGGCCCAGGCTGGATGGCTGGTGCTTAACAAGAGTTGTGGAGGGAGTGAATGAACATTATTAACTCATGTTGGAGAAGCAGGGCCTTATCTCACCTGGCAGAGCTGGGCCTCGACCTTGACCTGAGAGGGGAGGCTTCTATTTCCAGACTCAGCAAGTTTCCCTCTCATTAGATGTTAAAAAAACAAAAAGGTCAAAAAAAGAAAGAAGCTGCATCCGAAGCTGTGGCACCCAAATTGCAGCCTCCGACTCTTGTTTACTCTATATTTGTCCTGTCTCCAGGCATCATCCTGGGAGACAGCAAGGAGCAGGCCAAGGCACTTCTCTGAAAAACCAGCACCCAGAAGGAAGGCGGCCTCTAGTGGTCAGGGCGGGCACTGCCTCTGCCCAGAAAGCAATTTTTCCAAAGGTTTAATGAAGGAAGAACAAGATGCTTTAGATGGTGAAGCCTTTAGCCAGGAGGAGCGCTGAGCTGCCAGAGAGGCTGGGGGGGCGAGGGGGGGCGAGGGCCTCTCTGGCTAGTGGCCTCCACTGACCTGGGCTGTTATTTATCCTGGGTCACCCGCAGGCCCGAGTTTGCCAAACTGCACAGGATTTGGATGACAGCTCTCCTGCAGGAAAACAGGGAGGCTTTACATGACTCTGTCCCAGCACGGAGCTGTTTTATTTACCTGCTGCATAGATGAGGCCTAAGAAAAACCCAGATCCACCATATAATTTGGAGCTAAGTACATGATGGATGCTCAGAGATTTAAAATTAGCCAAGCAAACTTAATCCCGGGGCATGATGCTTGCTTTCAAGTGCCTGGATGTCTGCTAGGGAGGCATCGCAGGGAATGGGCTCTTGATCAAATAATCAGGCTCTATCCTCCCTGGAAATAAAAGAAGGCCCTGTCCTGAAGGGGCAAAAGTCTTCCAACCTGACCGTTGAGGAGAGCTGTCTTTTGCCTTCACCCCCGAGTATGGGGCTTTTATGATCTGCACAAATCAAAGTGAGCCTTGGGCTGATTTCCAACAGGCAGATGTGTTTGCTATTTTATAAGCACATCTCAGTTAGATTTTTTTTAAGCATTTATTTTTATACAAGAATTGGGGTACAGGCCAGAGATGCAGGGGGTAAGAGGATTCACCAGAGACAGAGCAGGGAACAGAACAGGCAGACGGACCAAAATACACTGCTGAGGGGAACAGCGGGCAAGACAGGAGAGGTCTGTCCCTCCATATGGGTGCTCCCTGGCCAGCCAGGAATCGAACTAGTACTGCAGTGGCTGTGGACTGCTCCATAGGTTGCATCTTAACCCCTGAGCCACCAGGGAGGCCCCTCAGTTAGATTTTGATACCCAGTTCTCCTCTTTCTCCCACACTCTATGGGGGACCACTGGGGACTTGGCCTTTGGCCACTCTGGAAATCACCTAAGCAAAGAGTTGGCATAAATTCATGTCAATAGCAGGCACATAAGGGGGCTCTTGCCCTTATACTCTTCACAAGCAGCATCTCATATAATTTTTTTTAAAAAGATTTATTGTATTTATTTATGCATACAAGAGCTGGGGTACAGGCCAGAGGTACGGGGATGAGCGGATTCACCAGAGACAGAGTGGGGAAAAGAACAGGCAGATCGACTGAAATACACTGCTGCGGGGAGCAGCAGGTGAGACAGGAGAGGTCTGCTGCGCCATGTGGGTCAGCTCCCTGGCCAGGGATCAAACACGTTCTGCAGTGCCTGCGGATAGCTTGATAGCACTGAGACTTAACCCTTTGCACCACCAGGGAGGCCCTCGTTTAATTCTTACAACTTTGGGAGGAAGATATACTCATCCCCACTTGGTACATGAAGAAGTGGAGGCTTCACAGTGATTAAGTGGTTCAGCCGCGAGCTTGCAGAGGGAGTAATTACATGGCCAAGATTCAACTCAGGTTGTCTGTTGGGTGCCGCCTGAGCAGGGCGGCATTCGCTAGGTGTCATATCTCAGATTCTCTGCTACAACTGTTGGGAGCCTCTGCCATCAGTTAGAAATGTAGGGAGCCACTCAAGTGACCCCCTTCACTCCCAGTTGGAGCACATGAACAATTGAGAGATAGACTGTATTCGTCATCTGTTGCTGTACAACACATTTTCCCAAAATTCAGCAGCTTCAAACAACTATGAGCCTGTATTATGTCACAGTGTCTGAGGGCAGGAATTGGGAGTGGATTAGCTGGGTGATGACGAGGCACGGTTTCTTTTGAGGTTGCTGTCAAGAGATCAGCCATGCCTGGGTCAGCTCAAAACTCTGTTGGAGCTGGAGGAATTTTGTCTAAGCTTATCCATTTGGCTTTAGGCAGGAGGCTTCACTCCTTGCTCTGTGGGCTTCTCCTGAGGGGTCCTCATGATGAAGATTCTGCCTCCCCCTAGACTAAGTGATAGAGAGAGAGAGAAAGAGAGTGAGCGAGCACAGAAGTGACAGTCCATCATTTCTGCCATATGCTAACGACCACATACCCACCACCTCCCATACTACATGTCACCACCTGAAGGCAGGATACCAGGAGGCCGGCATGATCAGGCGCCATCTTGGAGGCTGCCTACCACATACACAGGGAAGGTGAAAAGAAGGAGGATGAAAGGATGGTTTCAAAACTGAGAAAAAGCTACATCAAAGGATGTGGCACAAGGTGTGTAGACAGGAGGGACTTCTTAATAAGGAGAACAACACTTAGCAGCCTAGTCACAGTCTGGGCTGGGGAAGCACCGCCCCCTCCAGGGGCACAATTAGCCAGTGAGGGGGCCACGTCCAGGAGTGGAGATGTGCTCCAGGTGTTACAGGGCAACCCCGATATAAAACGGGTTGCCTGACTGTGGGTCCTCACCTGTGCACTTAAGGGGGACTTAGACTGCAGGCACACACAAAAGTTTAATCAAAGGTTTATTTACAAGGAAAGGGGAAATGAGGAAATGACTAACTCAGGGAGAAAAAGAGGCAGATAAATTCTTAAATGTGTCCTACCTGTTCTGCTGACCTGGAATCCCAAATGACCCACCGAGACCAAGCGCTGTATGGCCAAAAGAGCGAGCCAAGAGAGCAAGCCCCACTCATAAGGCTGATTATAAACACAAGCAGAGAAAATGGCTGCTTAACTCTGCCCTCAGGTCCTTGCAACCCTCTCTTTGGGGATCATGGGATTTGTAGTTCCCAGTGTCTTGATGGAGTGGGGGCGAAGTCCACAAAGCCTGCATGGAGTTTGCTCAGGACATCCTTTCCCCCTAACAAAGGGACAAAATATTCTGCAAAGAGAGTAAGCGTGGCGGGCTCAGTAACATCTCCAACTGCTCAGCCAGCCACTCACCTCCCCGTCTCTGGCAGAGGCTCCCCTACCAGAACAGTCCTCATGGCCATGTGGCCAGGGAATGGGTCTTTCATCAACTCCACCCCGATCCAATCAGCTCTGCTTCACTGCCTGCTACATCTGGTGGGTGTTTTATGGGCCCCCACAGACAAGAATTTTCTCATTGATGTTATTGTCCCTAGAAATTAACATGGTGCATGACGTGTGCCAGCATCACCCTTATCCTCATTGTCATCATCATCATCTTCATCATCATAATTGTCATCATCCATCACCAAGTGCCTGGCGTGTGTCAAGCGTGTGTAACTCCTTCACATTCCATCAGCGTCATCCTCTGTGGCAGGTGCTGTTACCTTCCCATTTAGTGGTGAAAGCAAACCCACCGTTGAGAAGATCATGTACCCACCCCCACCCCTACAGCCGGTGGCAGAGGTGGGGTGCTCTTCAACCTCATACCAGTGAGGCTGTTCAGTAAATATTTGTTGAAATGGATTCAGAAATAACTATTGACTTGAGAAAAGGAAAGAAAACCAAATGAATTCAGTTGTAGAGAAGAGCACAGGAAGTTGTAGAGTCTTCCCAGAGCTTTTTCCAGGCCTGGGGAATCCACTTAAGGTTGAGAACAATGACCAGCATCTTGCATCATGGTTTCCTTCTGGCTGCAGCATGGGCCAGGATGTGGCTCCCTCCTCAGCCTCAAGCTGCTCCTTCAGTCTGCTAGCTTTTTCTTTCGCCTCTCACGTGTGGTTCCACGACTAGAAGGAGGCTCCTCGTGAGGCTGCAGCGAAGCAGGAGTGGTGAGGGTCTGGTCCTCTGGATGCCCCTGGGAAGTGGCCTGGGAAGATGCTTGCTGGCGCGGAGCACAGGACACGGAGAGGGCGATACTGCCCTTTTCAAGCAGCAGAAGCTGGAGTTTGTTTATCTGTCTGAGACAAACAAATGAGAAGCCAAGAGACAAGCTGTTTAGGGTTTTTCTTTTGTTTTTTTTTTTGAAGATTTATTTATTTATGCATACAAGAGCTGGGGTACAGGTCAGAGATGCGGGGGTAAGAGGATTCACCAGCAACAAAGTGGGGAACAGAACAGGCAAATTGACCAAAGTACACTGCTGAGGGGAGCAGCGGGCGAGTCAGGAGAGGTCTGCTGCGCCATGTGGGTAGCTCCCTGGCTGACCGGGCATTGAACTCATGCTGCAGTGGCTGCGGATTGCTTCAAAGGTTGTGTCTTAACCCTTGTGCCACCAGGGAGGCCCTGTTTAGGGTCTTAGTGTCTCCACACAGATTGTGGGAAGCAGGACACAGTGCTCTGACTGCTGCTATCCTGCCTGTCCTTGTAGCATCCTCCTGGTTATGCCAACTCATTTTAATGTCAGAAGCCAGAGTTCACACAAGAGTTCTGCTTATGTGTAAGGCACGAGGCAAGGCTCCTGGGGGGACAAAGACCCACAGGAGACAAGGATCCATGGGAGGACAAGGACTCACGGGGAGACAAAGAGGCAGAAGTGAACACTTACCTTGTGGGGTGTTTGACTGACTCTGACTCAGCCTTAGGGTGACTTAGGGGACACATACTGAATAAAGGGGTGATTCACAGGAGAAAGACAGAGGTATCCATCACGATACTTTAGTTGCTTAGAGGAGGGAGGGAACCCTCAAGGCTGGATGGATGGGGGGGGGTCTTCAGAGAGTGTGGCATCTGAGGAATTGGGGAGACTCAAACCAGTGTTTCCCCTATTCTCATATTATGAGCTTTGGCATATTTGTCTATAGCCTGTACTTCCGATCTTAATTTTTTTTTTAACTGAAGAACTTTTCATGGATAAATTAATTCCTCTTTAAAGGAAACTTTATATCCTAATGGTCAATGGAAAACTAGTGTTGCTTTACATATATAATGTAGCCAAAAGATAAAGGTGATGAAAACAAAGCAATGGCATCAAAGCCCAGGAGCTACCATTGCCCGGGAAGTCTCTGAGTCATCACAGGTGCTAGAAGTGTTCCAGACGCAAGAACACTTCATTCAGACTTTCTCTTGATATAATCCTGAGATTAGAAATGAACTGAATTCCTCCTGCAGGAGGAGGCAACAGAGGTCTCAGAAGGCCACTCCCTCGAAATTATTACTGGACCCTGGCAAGGTTACAGTAAACATGCTCCTGTGACTGCTAGGCTTGCATGAAAACAGGGACAGTCTCTAAGTTTCCTGAGAAGAGGGGGAGAGGAAAAAACAGTAGAATGGGAACAATCAGCAAATGTGCCCGTGGGAGATGGCATGGGTACCGGCCCTGGGATCAGGGCACTAAGCCTTGGGCTCTCAGCAAATTGGGAAGACTAATCTGAGATTTCTGCTTTAAGCCCCGATTCTCTGAATGGAGCTCAAGTGTGCCCAGTGTGGTAACAGCCTCTGGCTCTTGAGAAAAGCAAACATAAATCCTCCCCGGAAGAAAGCATCACCAGTTAAGGCTCTTAGGATCCTTACAGATTATGATCAGCCAAATATACACTCACAATAAAAAATGACCAAATATTCCAGGAAATAAGCTTCATTGAGTGAAACCAGCAGAATTACCAAGATACAGATTTAAACGCGTGTGAATTTCTGATATTTGAAGTGAAAGATACAAAATATAAGGGAGGAAATATTAATAGCAAAAAATATGCAATTAAAAAGGAAGAACAAGGTGTCCCTGGTGGCTCAAGGGGTTAAGTCTCAGTACTACAAAGCTATCAGCAGCCACTGCAGCATGAGTTCGATCCCTGGCCAGGTAGCTGACCCACATGGCACAACAGACCTCTCCTGTCTCGCCCGCTGCTCCCCTCAGCAGTGTATTTTAGTTAATCAGCCTGTTCTGCTCCCCATTCTGTCTCTGGTGAATCCTTTCACCCTTCCAGTACCTCTGGCCTGCACCCCAGTTCTTCTACTCACACCAAAAAAACAAATCTTAAAAAAAAAAAGGAATGGCTGCCCTTTAGACTTTCCTGCCTTAGTGTCCCCATGGAGGCTACCCACCACCACCCCCAGAGGTGTCAATCCCACTTGGAAGACTGCCATCCTGGAGATCACTATGATTTTTTCCCGAATACTCAGCACAGCTACTCTACTTACCTTCGTTCTGTCCCCATGATCTGTCTCCCCCAGGATGTCAGAGGCTCAGAAATAGCCACCGGGCTGCCTGCTTCCCTGGCACAGCCCTGCTGCCCGGACACTGCCTGGCATGCAGCCCGTGTTCAGTGAAGTTGTTGAATGAAAGTATAACCAATCTGTATGGTAAGTCCCTGCTGTTGGTGCCAACCATCAAGAGGGAACCAGAGTCCCTGGTTCTGCTAAGGACAAGAGTTACCTCCCCGCTGTGACATCTCCGGAAGCTCCCTGGGGCTTCCCTCCCGTCTCCCAGAACCTTAAACATCCACTCCCAGTGCAAGTGTCCTGGCCCCACTGAGGTGGCTGTGGAGAGGGTGGGCTCAGTGGCTCCTGGAAGGCTGACATGAAAGCTGTTCCTTCCAGCATTATTAAGTTTCCACCTTTTCCTGTCATGGCCCAGCCCACCTCTGGGCAGACACTGAAGTCTAAATTTTTTAATTAGATTCCTGAAGGGTGATTAAAACAGATTTGGGACCCCAACAAAGGAGATTCTAAAATACCAGCAAAACCCAGACTATTCCAAGGAACTGGCGGTAGAGGGCGGAGGGGTGCATGTCTGTGGGGCCCTTGGCTTCCTCTCTGGGGAGGGAGTCCCTGGAAGTTCAGGAGAGAAATTCCCCCTGTGAATTGCTGTCTTGACCCTGGGCCAGCAGGGTGATAAGGCTCAAGACCCCCTGCGCATAGGCACTCCTCTCCCCATGGCTGACATCAGGGGTCTTACTGTATCGGGGGTCCCCAGGGGAAGGGGAGGTTAGGGCTCCCTGCCCCACCCAAGGAAGGGTGGAGCTGAGCAGGGAGGAGAAGAAATTGGAGAGGAAACTGGAGAAGGAAGGAAGAGGATGGAGAGCAAGAAGACCTGGAGGAGGCACGTGGAGCAGAGAGACTGGCGAAGAAGCTGCACTTGCTTCTCCGCCTTGGACTAGTACCAGGGTCGTGGGGGCAAGAACGGAGACGCTTGAAATGGACGTGGGTGAGAGACCCGTGGTAGGTTAGCAGTGGCAGTGTTTATCTTGATCTTAATTTTACTCTTTTCCTCCCAGACTTGCCTGGCCCCTTCTGGCACTTTCCTATGGGTCCCCACCAGGAGGTGCCTTAGACGTGTGGCAGCTTTTGGGCCTCAGCTGCCCTGCGTTGGGCCAACCCTGTTTGACTGGGCATTTACCCACAAGGGGATGGATAACTTCAGGTGCTTGGTTTGGAAACTATTTTATCTATTTTTCCCCTTCTCTCTCTTGCACACTCATTACATCAAAGTTCCTTTCCGTTAAAGGTCTTATGCAGTAGAGTATGTTTTGTCTTGATGTGGGGATGGCAGAACCTACTTAGAGGGGCCAGGTTTGGGGGTCTCGGGTGCTTCTCTCCCTGCCCTGTAACATTATCACCCTGGGAAACTGAGGCCAGGGAAGCTGGGCTTGAATCCAGCTTGAGTCCCCTTGAAGTCCACACCCTTCTAGAGAGCAGCGGACTAAACCCCAGGCTGCAGCCCTGTCCCTACGCGACTTCCCAGCCTCCCACACTGAGTGAATGAATCTGATTCATTCGGATTGTTTTCCAAGCAGAGTCTTGGTCACGAAGGACGCTGGAAACACACCGATGAAAGGAGCTTTCTGTGCTCTTCGGTCTAAATAGTAAAAAAAAAAGTCCATCTCCCCCTGCTTGTCTGTCTGTTAAAAACTCAGTGTTGCTCCAAAAAAAACAAATAACAAAAAAAAAAAAAAAAACCCCAAATCCCAAACACACAAAACAAAAAAATAAAAAACTGACTTTCTGCTCCCAAAACCAAGAATCAGTTACCTTTTTCTCCAGAACCACCCAGCAGACCTGAGTTCAAATAGCCTGCAGGGTTCAGCAGCTCTTTCTCTGGCTGGGGGAGACCGGGAAGATGTAAATAAGAAACTTGTTGTTGTGGAAACAAAAAAAATGTCCCCTGGTCCCGAGTGTGGGGCCTTTCATTGGATGTCAGCAGCTGAGAACTAAGGGGGTGTTTCACCTTTCCCAGAAAGGGGGCCTTTGCCCCCTGGGCCTAGTCCGTGCTCTCCCTTCTCCAAGTCTGTGGGTCTCCTCTGTCCAGCAGAGAGGCCCCAGGGCTCCCCAAGAGGATAAAGTGCACAGGAGCCTGTAGGTCCCCACTGCTGAAGCTCTGAGCAAAAGCCTGATGTTATTAATAGACCCGAGACAACTTCTAATAGACCGCCCCCACCGCCCCTTGCTCCTCACCCTAAGAGAGCCAGAGGGCCCAACCAGGCCCAACTGCGTTCTCCTCCCAGAGTAAGGGGTTGGGTGGGGCTGCTGAGCGGGGTGGTAGCAGCGGCTCTGTCGGGTCACAGAGGTCAGTGAGTGTGACCAGCTCCAGCCAAATCCGGCAGATGCCACTGGCCCTGTGTCTAGTGCCCACAGGGGTGTGGGGTGCCAGGTCACCAGGGGTGCGCCACAGCAGGCCTCCTGGGCAGACCCTTGCCCAGAAGAAAGTATGAAGTGGGTTAAATGCGTCTTTAGCATCGCAGAGCTTCTAGTTTGTGAGTTTTTCCCTTTGGGGCAGTAGCCAAGAAACCAGCCTCTTGGACATCTTAATCAAACGCACTTTCACGGCCTGGGCAAAATATTTACATCATCAGCAATGTACATTTCTGTAATGATGGACATTTAACTCATTCTCAAATGTTCTCCACTCCATCAGTGCTGCAGTAAACCCCCTGGTTCCCAGAAACCACTCTCGAGAAGGGAGAGAAACTTATTAGCACCAAACACTGCAGGTTCAGCGCCGTCCTGCCCAGGCAGACTTGCCAACTCACCAGCCATCCCCAAAAGACCAAGCCCCGAGCTCCCGGGATGAAGCTCCATGGAATCATAGCCATTAGGCATTTTGCGGCCTGGAGGAAGGAGCACAGGGTTGGGGGAGGTGCCATGGGGCTTTCTCAGCATTACACAAATCCCAGAAGCCGTCGCCAGGCCGCTGTTCATGGTATGTCTGCCCTGCCAGGCCAGCCGCAGGTGTCTGTGCTCCACCGACTCAACCCCTGGGCTGCACTGGGCAGGGATCCTCCATGCGAGAATCTTCTAGCAGGTCAGATAAAATCACAAGCTTCCCTTCCACAGCTGTTTCTGGAGCAAGGTTCACAGGCAGGGGCTGCAAAGATGCAGGGAGCTCCTGATGGCCCCCCACAAGGGCAGGGGACTCCAGCTTGAATCCCTGGGCTTAGTCCTGCAGTAGGATGGGCTGAGGCCCTGATGTTAGGATGAGATTCTACTGGAAAGGAGATAGCAGGGGTCCTCAAAGGCTGGCAGAATGCACAGATTTCCCTGGAGCAAGCCAGCACGGGAAGGATTTCTCAAGTCCTTAATTTCGACTTTTTTTTCTCAAGTTCTGGGGAGAATGCAATACCTTCACAATAACCTGCTCCCCCATATAGCAGAAAAGTAGGTCCAAATGCACCCCAAATCTTAGTGTGGAGCAATTTGTGGGGTGAAAAATTCCCTTCACCCCAGTGTCCATGTGCAGCATAGTCTTTCTGTGTGTGTGGTTTTTTTTTGTAAAGATTTATTTATTTATGCATACAAGAGCTACGGGCCAGGGATGCGGGGGGTGGGGGGTGGTGAGAGGATACACCAGAGACAGAGGGAGACAGAGTGGGGAGCAGAACAGGCAGACTGTCTGAAATACACTGCTGAGGGGAGCAGCGGGCGAGTCAGGAGGGGTCTGCTGCGCCATGTGAGTCACCTGCCTGGCCAGGGATTGAACTCATGCTGCAGTGGCTACAGATTGCTTCATAGTGCTGACGCTTAACCCTTTGTGCCACCAGAGAGGCCCCTACTGAAGGTATATTCTTAAAACAAAAAAAAATTAATAAAAGCACATCATTAAAAAAAGTATATCCAATGGTGACAGGGACTTTTAAATGCAACTGGAAAGTTTTCCAGATCTATCAAAGAGTGTCAAAATGTGGAAATTAAAGTTCACAAATGAACTTTTGCGGACATCTTTTCATGGTCATTATGCATATTCAGTTTTATCAAATCATATCAGGAAATATCTTCAGTTACAATTAGTCTTTATCTGATTTCTTCTCAATGACGTGTTTAATATGTTTTCCCTCTAGTTAAACGTACTGATTTTTAACTCCATGATAAAAAAAAAAATTTTGTTTTGCAAAATTCTTTTAGGAGGTCTGTATGCAAAATGGCATAAAAACCGCCCCCCCAAGGGGGCAGGAGAGTTTGATGATAGGAGGGAGCAGTCTGCATAGGGAGTCTCCTGGGAGAGCAATGGGTGCTCTGGAACATAGGAACACCCCAATGGATCAGAAATCCACGCTGCTCCCTATTTGGAGGACAGGAGCCAGCCTGCAAGTGGGGCCCAGGATACATCAGTTGGGGGGAAAGCTGGAGATAATCCAGTTTTCTAGGAATCTTGGGCTCAGGAGCAGGCCTGGGATCAGGTAGGCGCAAGGTGAGGGCTGGACTTGCAGAGGATGAGTTGATGATGAGGCCCCTTGTGCTGGACTTTTGAAAGTGAAAGGAACCAGTTCCACTGGGTACACATTAAGAACCTGTGCCCTAGAGGCTGGGGCCCGCTGAGTGTTCAGGTGGGCACAACTGGTCACAGGTGAGCACTGCAGGACTCAGAGACTGAGAAGCAGGCAGGGTCCTACAGAAAAGGCAATCACAGCAAACGGGCTCCTGCTGTGCAGGCACCCCTCCAAAGTCCCCAACCCGACCCCAGAATCCACACCTGCATCTTAGAAGGCCCCCAGGTGACTTGAGGGTGTGCTGCTGTTGGAGAAGCAGGGGCAGGGGGTGGGGTTTGCCCAATATCTCTGCAGGCAGGTCGGGGGTGGTGGGGGGAAGGGACACGCCTTCTGCAAGCATCAGATTGCGCCCTAGGGAGTGGAACCCCAGGGGATCCTGAGCTTGCAGAGCTACCTCCCCACCTCGTTCTTCTGATAAAGCTCTTCTGGGGTCAGAGTCCAGGATAGGGATGGACAACAAATTTGACATCAGCAGCAGGGGGGAGCATTCACCTTGGGGCTTTTTTGTTGTTGTTGTTGAAAGGAATTCGTGGTATTTGGGAAGCACCTGCCCACCCGTCTTCTTGAAAAAGCTTTTTGTTGTAGATTCTAACAGCTCAGATGGAAATCAAGCAAAAAATATAAAAGTTCTTCCTGCTGCTAACATCTGGTCCCTGAGGTCTGAGCACGTTGACCAAACCAGGAAAGCAGGGGTTAGGGAACCAAACCCTAAGATGAGGGGGAGTAAGAAGTGGACCCACGTTTGGGGACCAGGAGGGTCCTCTGATGTCCCTGGGCAGCAGCGCCTCATCCCACCAGAGCTGCCCGTGTCCTTCTGTCCATCTTTGCGCCCTCGCCTCCCAGCGCTGTATCCACAGCCAGGAGAGGTAGATCTCTGCCTTACCCTTGAACACCCCTCACCCCCAAATTGCCAGACCCTCTGGGCCCGCTGATTCCCCTCCAGGGGGGCCCCGCCAGCCGCGGGGGTCCCCAGGACAAGAGCTCAATGTCCCAGCGCGAGGCCCCGGCCCACCCAGACGAGCCCAGCTGCTGTCACCAAATTCAGGATTTACAGGAACGCTCCTCGCGCGGCGGGGCGGCCACACAAGGAACAGCTTATGCCTCCTCCCTAGAAGAATCTAGGGTTCTGCCTTCCTCTTGCAAACAATAATAAATCAAGTTTAAAAATTAGAAAAAAAAAAAAAACAAACTGCTTGTTGCCCGCGTCTCCTCTCCCTCCTGCTGGGGAGCAGCAGAAAAGCCCATTTCGCCCGGCTCCCCCGGCGGCCTCGGCCCGGCCCTGTAACTTTAAACCTGGCCTGAGGTCATCGGGCTCCGGCGCTGGCCAAACAGAGGCGGGGGGCGGGCCCGGGGCCGGGCCGGGACCACCTTGCGCGCCCGCGCTCGCTCGCGGGGTGATAAATGCTCGCTTCAGGCGCTCCCCAAGTTCCCAGCTGCGAAGTTTGCGCCTCCAGCAGCTGCGGGCGGGCGAGGCGAGCTTGGCAAACTTCTGGGGCCGGGGAGTTTTTCTTTTTTGCTCCCCTCATCCCAGCCCCCCTCCGCGGCCTGCCGGGGAGCCCTGGGGCCCGGCTGCTGCTCCTGCCCCAGCCCCGAAGCCAGCCCCGCCGCAGACAGGCCGGCCAAGAAGATGTGGAAGGTCCCCGCGCTGCTCTGCGTTTTGGGGAGCGCCTGGCTCTGGCTCCCGGCAGAAGGAGGTAAGACCCGGCCGAGCGGCCCCCGCCGGCTGCTGGAGGGGACCCGCGCGCGCGCCCCGACTTGCTGGCAGCCGGGCCTGCTGTTTGAAGTTGCCCAGGAGCGCGGAGGGGAGCTGGGAGCGCGCGCCCGTCGGGAGGGCCCGGCAGGAGGGCGGGAGACCGGTGCCGCCGGTGCCAAGTCCGGAAGAATCAGCTGAGCGGGGTGCCCGGAGGAGCCCCGGAATCCAGGGGCAGCGAAGGAGGGAGGGGGCATCCCTCTGGGTCATCCCCCTCCTGCGCCCCCTGCTCGCTCCCAGGGATCAGGCTGGGAGGGACCCCAGCCCCCTCCCCCTGGCTGGACAGGGCTGTCCGGCCAGCAGGAGGACACAGAGCCTCAGATGGGGACTTTTAGGGGTGCTGGGGGGCTGGGAGGATACTCTGCCTCTGCCCCATCTTGGGCACACTGGGGAGCCCCATTTATGGAGAGGGTTTGTAGACAGGATCGCTGTGCGCTAGGGCTGAAGTGGGGAGCCTCCTGAGCAGCATGAAGGAATGGGGAGGAGCTGTGAACGCTGAGGCTGAAGTTGGTCTGGGGTCTTGCCTTGACCTTGGCCAACATCAGCCGCACAGTGAGCGCTGGTTACTCCGCAGGCTTCAGCCTGCGATGGTGGCCCCGCAGCCCCCGCATCAGCACCACGCCCACCCCCTTCCCTCACCCCTTCCCTTCTCATCCCTGCCTCCTCCAGCCCTGCCTGCTATGTTGGTGGCATCCCTGAACATCTGTCAATATTTTATTTTTTTCGGGTTTTATTTTTTATGTTTCTCCAATAGAATAGAAGCCCCCCAGGGCACAGCTCTGTCTTATGTCCGAACCCTCATTGCCTGGGCAAAAACAAATGCCAGCACATGGTTATTCTCTAAACGCAGGCGCATGTGGAGATGGTGTGGTTTGGGTTTGAGGTCACTGCCATAAGCCAGTATCACAGTGAAGTAAGTTACACGAATTGTTTTGTCTTCCCAGTGCATATGACATTATGCTTCTGCCATAGTGCAGCCTAGTAAGCGTGTAGTAGCTTTATGTCCTGGGAAAGAAGTCTGTACCTTCATTTAAAAATATTTATTGCTAAGAAATGCTATCCACCCTTTGAGCTGTTGGAACTGTGGCCCACAGGCCCCCCACCCAGGTCAGAGACCTGCAATTTGTAAAACAACAACAACAACAAAATACAAAAGCAGTAACTGCCAAGCGCCATCAAGTGCAGGCTGCTCTAACAAGGTGTGTCCGACTGGGTGAAGGAATAGGAAGCTAAGTCGTGATCTTTGGAGGCGAAAGCTGCTGAGCAGGTGCCCCTGAGAGGTAAACTCTTAGACAATTTCCAGATTGAGGGTGGAGAGCGTGCCGGAGGACTCCTTGGAGGGAGTGGTTCGAGGGAGGAGTAGACTAACCTAGTATAATTCCACTAAAGGACCAAAATACCCAGCCTGGGGAAATGATACAGGGTGTCCACCTGGGCTGGGCTGTCTGCTTCCCGGTGACTCTTCCGAGGCCCCGGAGGCTAATTGTGGCTTCCTATCTTTGGAACTTCTCCTTCTGCGGCCATGTGCACGGCCTGGTGTTCTAGCCACATTTCCTCTCTGACCAGACATTTGGGGCCTGTGATATAAGATGTGGGAGGGTCCCCCACTGACCCCAGCCCTGCTGCTGCCCACCCAGGCAGCGGGGTGACAGCCTCTGCTTTCTCCAAGGAAGGGGCAGCTGTCGGGAAGGCTAAGCCAGTTCCCATATCAACTATGGGGGTGGGGCGGGTAGGGAGGGTGGTAAACCTTGTCAGAGAAAACAGTCACGTGGATCCTAGAACTGCCCTGTTAAAAAAGAAGCAGCAGCCCCCTCCCCCCCCCCAGCAGTGTGGGGGGCTGGCTGGGTGTGATGTGGAGTCACTGGGCTGTGGTGAGAAGCTGAGGCCCTGGAGGGGTTTTGTCTGAGGATAATGAGTCGGGCAGCTTGAATATGGATGAATAACTTCATTGAACTGAGCTATTGTCAGCTTTTCTTGGGGAACTGGGTTGGGGGTAATTATGGTGTTGAATTTTATTCTCTTCCACCCTACTGCCCTTCTCTCATCTGAGTGTTTTTATCGGGTTCAGTTTTATAATTCGGATGGGTTGGCTCTGAGTGCTAGTGGATTCAGAGCTCTGTGGTCCCCCACATCTGGCGGTTTTTCCCTCCAAGTCAGGCTCCACCCTCCTGCTGAACTTTCATCCAAAACACGTCCTTCTGGGCCTCTCTGTTGGGGAATTTGTTTTGTGAAATTCCTGCAGGCTGTTGCTTGCCGTAAAGCACACGCGCTTTCCAGGACCAGTCCACTCAGGATTAATCATGCGCTGAACAAATTTCCCTGAGATTTCCCCGGAACTCTTGCCAGTTTCGGAGGCCCTGGATCTTCGGGGTTGCTAAGACTCTGACTTCAGACGCCTCTGACATCCACTGGAGATCAGCCTCTGTCCGGGCCTTGGTGAGGCAGGTCTGTCGCTCACACTGGCCTGGCGTATGAGATCCAAAATAGCACTGAATACAGAAAAGCGCATGCCCAGAAAGTATCCAAGCCTGAGGAAACTAATTTGGGGCACAGGGAGTAGAACAGAACCCCAGTTGAGCAAAGATATACAACCCAGGCCTCCTCTGGCCTTTGAAATGAATAACTCCATAGCAGACACTCACGGAGACCCCAAAACCTGGGCAGACAGCAGGAGGGACACCACGCCCCTCCATCACCATCCCCCCCCTCCCCGCCAAGGGCTCTGAGGTCACAGTCCCCTCATTCAGTCACCACAACTCCTTACACGACAATGATCTTCAGAATATACCAGAACTAGGGTTCACAACGGGTCTAATCCAAACCCCCAGCTGTTTTCACTACAGGATATTGCCGCAAACAAACAGAAACAACAAAAATCACACCAAGCTTTGCAATTTTAGGGAACCCTAGGCTGACTTCAAGCGCTTTACACTTGAAACAAAACTTTTCATCATACAAAAAGTCCTTCGTGTTCAATACTTAGCACAGTATTCCTTTAAGAGTGAAATGTACTTTGAATGTGATTTCTGTTTTTTTAAGATTTATTTATACATAGAAGAACTGGGGTACAGGCCAGGGGTGGGGTGGTGGTGAGAGGATTCCCCAGAGACAGAGTGGGGAGCAGAACAGGCAGATCTACTGAAATGCACTGCTGAGGGGAGCAGCGGGCAAGACAGGAGAGGTCTGCTGCACCATGTGGCCCGGAATTGAACTCGTGCTGCTGTGGCTGCAGATAACTTCAGAGTGCTGCATCTTAACCCCTTGCACCACGAGGGAGGCCCCTGAACAGATTTCTTAATTCATTCCCCAAAGAAGCTCCAGGCTCTCAGCTGCTCCTGCTGTGCAGCGCGGTGCTAAACGTGGGACTTGAACTACACTCATTGGCGAGCAACAGGCCTAGCTGAAACGTGTGCTCTGCAGTCTTCACGAGCATGGCCTGGACCTGTGCCTCAAATTCCATTGGCTTATCTGAATAGTTGTCATATTTCTGGCTCTAAGAACCTGGCATGCCAGGTTACAACTTGTGGAAATATGACGGGGGAGGATGAGCAGAGAGAAAGAAGACGAATACCTGGCACTTCCCTTAGGAAACTCACTTCAGGAATCACAGAAGATCCTGGAAGGTTCTCCAAGGAAGCCCTGCTGTTCTGCCAGCCTGAGACCTCACAAGGGAATGTCCAAAGAGAGGAGCTTGTGGAGGAGGATTGAATGACAGGGAGGGTGGGGATGGGGTGGGAGCACCTCCAAACTAGTGGACAGTGACAAGGAGCCCACAGGATGGACAAGGGAGAAAGCAGCTCTTGAATGGAATTTTGAGTCCTCTGGTTTCATAAACCTTTTAGGGGAAAGAACATGATGGGGCATTTTATCCAAGGGCCGTGTGACAGTCAGGCCACCAAACACCTGGAATTCTGCCAAGTTCCTGTGAGGCAGGAAAATGAGGTGGCTGCTTCCTTCTATGACTCCCCTGAACCCAATAGCCAGCCCGCTTCTCGGGGGGCCAGGCCGGCAAGCTTTCCCTTGAGCCTCAGCCCGGGGATTGGGTGTATAGGGAGGAGTACTTTTGCCTGGGACTTGCTCAGCTGAACGGTTTGTCCTTCAAGGGAAGCCAGCACCTAACTTTCTGAGGAGCTGAAAACCGAAATCACTCAGACAACACTAAATTTCATGCAGGGGAAAAAAACACCCCAAATAACAAAGCTACCAGAGGATGATCACACTTCCGGAGGAAGATGTGCTCCCGACCTCTGTCCAGGGGCACAAGCTGCTGGCACTGGGGCATAGAGAGAATCGCTGAGCCACTCGGGGGTAATAATGGCCATTGTTCTATTTGTGGGGGGGGTGTCAGTTACGTCCAATGTACAGGGCAAGTGGGGAAGGGGCCACGCCAGGAGGACAACAGGTGGACACATTAAAGATGAGAACAGAGCATTTCCCAAGATCCTTTATGGCTTCTCCATCCAGGAGAATAAAACAAGCAATGTAAGCAGAGCTGTGTCCAGTGACTAGTATCCCGGCCAGGGGAGAAGGGAGTGGGTCTTCCTGGAAGCTAGAGGAGAGGAAGGGAACAAGGAGTAGATGACATTAAACCTGCTTGCCCCAGGAACCCGGTTATTTAACAAATATTTATCGAGTGACTGTTCGTGAGTCAGGCAAGACAACGTTTCCCGGCTGGTGGCCGGCAATAGGCAAGACGGCCTGTCTGGTGGCTGCGGGTGTGCTCATGCTCATCCAGGTGGTTCTGGGATGAGTCAGGGGGCCCCGGTCTATCACAGCCTGGAAATGTGCCCCACCCAACAGCCACACCCTGCCACTTCCACCCCCTGCATCTCAGGTGTGCACTCTAGACCAGGACACGCGGGGATGGCCAGTAAGCAGGTATCGTGTCGGGAAGCTAGTTCTCCTTCTAAATAAACTTTGGTTTCCTGTGAGCTGGCACCCTGTGGTCAGATTCCACTCCTGGCTCTGAAGCGAAGGGAACTCAATCCTGGATGGGTGGTTAAGAGCAAGAACTACGTCATCACAACTAACATTTGCTGAGTGATTTGCACGTGTCCCCACTTTCCAAGCCCCTTTTTACTTAATCCACACCAGAGACCTATAAAGTCATATTTCAGAGACTGAGCAGAGACACAGAGAGGGTCAGTCACTTACGGACCCACCACAGCGGGCGGTTGGCTCTGGTGAGGCTGGAGGCCAGCCAGCCCCACCTTGGGGCCCCCGCCCCACAGCAGCCAGCTCCGCTTGGGGTCAGGGATCAAGGCCACCAAGGACCCCCAGAAAAGTCAGCCGGTTGATTTCAAGTACCTCTTCCTGCAGCAAGGCCAGGTGTAATGGGTTGGACCACAGTTTAGATGGAGGTGAAAACCCCTGTCCCTAAAGAGCGTGCAGAGAGCACGAGTGATCAAGACCTTTACGAGTTTGAGGAGGTGGGTGGCAGCTCACACACAGGTGAGTCTGGAGATGGGAGCGCCTGGCTGCTAACATGGCACATGCCGAGCCCATGCACCCTCTCCTGCCAGCAGGAGTGGGAGAAAGGGGTGCTCCTCCTCATTGGGGCTGGGACAGCCTCGTGGGGAAGGTGGGGCTTGGCCTTGGGTGGGAGACATGGCGCCTGGGCTTGGCAGAGACGCGCAGTGAGGGCAGGGGAGTGCGTGAGAGAAGTACGGAAAGAAAGACAACCTGGAGGTTATGTGTAGAGAACCACCGAGGCAGCGGGAGTGCAGTGGGGGAGCGCTGGGGAGTGGCAGGAAATCGGGGAAGGTGAGTCCGTGTTGAGTTGGAAAATAGGAGTGGTGCATGAACAGTTGTTGTCAGGAAATTTGAAACCCACATGGGACCGAATCCAATTTATGAGGACAGTCTGAGGGCTGCCCCACGAGGGGGGTGGGGGCTTAGGAGGCTAAGAGACTAAGTATCACCGATAGAAGGGGGGCTGAGATCAGATTTGGGGGGAATAGACCAGCAAGACTTGCAGCTTATTATTTCCTGATTTCGTACTATCTTTCTTCGTTTTCTGATTTATTATTTACCTTTTATGTCATTCATAACTATTTAAAACTTTTGATTGAGGGTCTCCCCGGTGGTGCAGGGGTTGAAGTCTCAGTGCTGTCAAGCTATGCCAGTCACTGTGGCCTGAGTTCGATCCCTGGCCAGGGAGCTGACCCACATGGTGCAGCAGACCTCTCCTGTCTTGCCCGCTGCTCCCCTCAGCAGTGGATTTCAGTGGATCTGCCTGTTCTGAATTTTCTCACCTGCCCCACAGTTCTGGCCTACGCCCCAGTTCTTGTATGCATAACTATAAAAATAAATCTTTAAACACCCTTTTGGTTTATAATTCATAGACCCTAAAATTAACCCTCTAAAGCTAAGCAATGCAGTGATTTTTTAGTATATTTGTAGAACTATACAACCATCACCACTGCCAATTTCAGATCACTTTTATCACTGCTCCCCACAGCCTCAAGATATTAACAGTTGATCCCATGAGCGCCCCCACTGCCCCCGAAACCACTACTTTGCTTTTCACCTCTATGGGTCGGCCTTTTCTAGGTATTACACATCAGTACAGTCATGCACCATTCAGTCTTTTGTGCCTGATTTCTTTCACTCAGCATGTTTTCACCATGTCCACATTGTGGCCTTTATCAGCATTCTATTCCTTTTTATGGCTGAGTAATGTTTCCCTCCACACCACATTTTGCTTATCCAGTCCCCAGCTAATGGCATTTGGCTTGTTTCCACTTGGGGCTCTTATAAATATTATTTCTATGAACCTCCATGCACAAGTCTTAGTGTGGACATATGTTTTTATTTCTCTCAAGTATATTTCAAGGGGTGGCATTGCTGGGTGATGTGGTAATTCAATATTTAACTTTTTGAGGAAGTGCCAAGTTGTTTTACAAAGGGGCTGTCCTTTTAAACATCCCTACCAACAAAGCAGAAGGCCCCAGTTTCTCCACATTCTTACCACCATTTGTTATTTTCTGGTTTTTTATTTTATTTTATTTATTTTTTTAAAGATTTATTTATTTATGCATACAAGAACTGGGGTACAGGCCAGAGGCATGGGGGTGTGTGTGAGAGGATTCACCAGAGATAAAGTGGGAAACAAAACAGGTGAATTGACCAAAAATACACTGCTGAGGGGAGCAGCGGGCAAGTCAGGAGAGGTCTGCTACACCATGTGGGTCACGTTCCTGACTGGCCAGGGATCGAACTCATGCTGCAGTGGCTGCGGATAGCTTCATAGTGCTGCGTCTTAACCCCTTGCGCCACCAGGGAGGCCCCTGCTTTTTTTTTTTTTTAATAGCAGCTACCCCAATGGGGATGAAGAGGTAGCTCATTATAACTTTGATTTACATTCCCCTAGTGATGATGGGCGTCCTTTAATCTGCTTGTGATCCACTTTTCTTCTTTGGATAAATATCGATGCAAAATTTAAAAATCTCATTTTAAAATTAGGTTGGTGTTGAGTTTTTTTTATCCTTGAACTTGTTGTATATTCTGGATACTGGACCCTTGTTAGTCACAGGAATTGCAAACATTCTTCCTGTGCTATCGGTTTTCTTTTCAATCTCTTGATAGTGTCCAAAGAGCAGAAAAGATGAAAATTTTAAATTCACTTTATCAATTTTTCCTTTGATTGCCCTGTAGTGTTGCCTACTCCAAGTTCAACAACGATTCATTCACATTTTCCCCAGCAGTTGCATAGTTTTAGCTCTTGCCTGCAGGCCCTTGATGGGGGGAGGGAGAGGTTCAGTATTTATGAGTGGTGTGAGACAGAGGTCCCACTCTGTTCTTTTGTGCATGGCTATCCCGTTGTCCCAGCACCATTTGTTGAAAAGATGGTCCTTCCTCCCATTGAATTATCTCAGCACTTTTGTCAAATTCAACTGCGTAAAAGGACACACGTATTTCTGATCCCACAGTTTAGTTCCATCCCTCCTATGCCAGTGTCCATCGTCGTGATCACTCTTGCTTTGCGGGAAGCTTTGAAACTGGGAAGGGTGAGTTCTCCCACTTCATCTCTTTTAAGATTCCTTTGGCTTTTTTTATGACTGTGGTTCAATCCTTTGTGTACATGACCAGGTCGAGAGAGCCGGGCGCCTCCCTGTCTTATGTGTTCCTTAAAGGAACGCATGGTCGGTAGATAATTAACTTTTGGTAGAAGGGAGAGGAAGGAAACAGTGACTCAAGGCTTTAGGCAGGAATGGCAAGAAGGCATGATGGAAGTATAAAAATCAGGTGGGAGGGTTGACAGCCAGGAACGGGTTTGAGGAATAGGAGTAGTTTATTCAGCCTGTTGGAGAGTCAGAAGTATTAATAGGGCCTCCCCTGATGGCGCAGCAGTTGAGCGCTGGGCTGTGAAGCTGCCCGCAACCTCTGCAGTGCCAGTTTGAGCTCAGACTGCCAGGTGAGGGTCCCACATGGCGTGACAGACCTCTCCTGCCGCGCCCGCTGCTCCCCTCAGCAGTGTATTTCGTCAGTCTGCCTGTTCTGCTCCCCGCTCTGGCTCTGGTGAATTCTCTCACCCTCCCATGCTTCTGACTGTACCCAGTGCTTGTATAAGTAAATAAATAAATCTTTAAAAAAAAGAATTATTAATAGGTGATGTGAAAATTATATAAAATACATTAATAATAATAAAGTAAAAGTACAAAAATAAAAACTCTTTAGAAAACAAAACAAAAGAAGTACTAGTAGGGCATTTGCTTTGATGTACCTTGTAGGGATCTGGGAGACCCTCCACTAATATGGCATCAGGACTAAACCCTGGAGATAGATCCCTAGATCACCAGCACCAGGGGAAGATTGCCAGGGGGTCAGAAGACACCCCCCTAGCCAAAACAATTATTTTCTTAAATCTACAGCAAAGTACACTTCAAACTCCCAAACGTGGCTTAGGATCAAGGCCACTGCCGCTCACGGATACACAGCCGCATTCTGCACATTCCTGCAGAGTCTCAGTCCTCCCGGGCTCACCGCTGGACTGTCTGAGCTGCCTGGGTGGAGGGTGAGGTCAGATCTAGAGGGGCTTCTCTTTCACTCTTGCAAAATCCCTGCCAGCTCAGCTGCCCTGCATGAGTCAGAAGCTCCGCAGCCAGCAGCTGTGGCCCGTGTTCCCAAACACCCCATCACCCCACGAGACGCTGTGCCCCCAGGCTGCCTCACCCCTGAAATAGGCTCTCGTCTTTGCTTATTCAAGTACTCAGCGGTCTTCCCTATGAGGGGCCCTTTTGTGCAGGACTCAGCCCCAGCTGGGTTCCAGAAGAGTGATTACAGAGGTGTTGATTCCAGTCTACAAAACTGTGACCTCATTTCCTCTTTGACGGAGAACATTCTGCTCTTGGTCAAGAGAGAAATCCCCCCAGGTTGAGTAATTCTGGTGGAGGCGGCAGCTGACAACTCTAGTTTTAACACTCAAGTCGCTCGGGGTCCTGTTTGTGCTCCGGGGTGAGTGGATGACCTGATTCTCTTCCATGAACCCTGAAAAGTGTGAATATTCATCTAGTCATTCAGTCGATTATCAGAAACTACGTGAGTGACCAGGTCATAAAAGTCCAGAGGTTGGGTCTCGCCCTCGAACTGGAAAATACTAATAGGAGAAAGTAGCAAATGCCAGTGGCATCAAGTCTCACTCTAGTTTAGGAGATGATCTCCGTGCACCTTGGGAGAGCACAGAAGGGATTTCCCTGGCAGATGAGTAGAGAGAGGGGTTTGCATGGTTAATGATGCAAGGATTGCAGACCTGGGCGCCCTGGCACCAGAAGCCCCCAGGCAGCTGCTTCAGTCCCGCCCCAGCCCTTTCTCTGCACAGAGTGGATGCCAGGAGGAACTGCAGAGAAGTAACGGTACTGCAGACACCTAGTGCCCACTGGGTAGAACCAGACTTCAGAGTCTGACAGCCCCTAGGCCCACCCCTGCATCACCACCTGCTGACTATGTAGGCAGCCATCCCTCTCCCCTGCAAAAAGAGATCGTACTCATTGGCAAGGCTTTTGTAAAGAGGGCTGACACCACATTTTGCACATGCTCCTGTGACTTCAGTAAGTAGCCCTTATGTGGAATACCTACCTGGTGGGTGGCCTTGGAGGGTGAGCAGGAAGATTTGTGCAGGGCACACAGTAGGTCTCTGCTTCTTCTCACCCACCAAAGGGAGAGGGCTTGGATGAGGCTGGGAGGCCAGTGTGAGGTCTTATGGACTTTATACTGGTCCCTTTCCACCTGCCAGAGACTCGGGGGCAGTCCTTGCTAGGGAAGTGACAGGAGTCCCCAGGACCATGGCCCCTCCTTATTGCTCACAGTCAGCTGCAAAAGCCCCCAGGATGCTGTGTCCTTGTACAGTCACCCCTCTGCATCTGGGGACAGTCGCTGCTCTAAATCTTAATGGGTAGCATTGCTTTTGGTTTCTTCAGAGGAACTCATGACATTTATCTGAAACCTTGATACGTTTCTCTTGAATTTGAGAGGCACGTGTCCCCAGTGCCGGCGTCAGGTGTCAAGTCTCCTGGTTGGCGTGGGCCTGCAGAGGCTGACAGGACCTGACACAGTGAGTGACAGGTAGCAAATGGCAGGGTGGAAAATTCATCCTCAAAGGCAAATTGCTCTATTTTTAGCCATGCTGCCTCTTTCATCAGGGGAAGAGATTTAACACCTCCCAGATTAAGTTCAGAGGTCAATGGCAGGAATAGTGTAAGGGGTAACTCAAAGAAATTTCCCACTTGGCTATAAGTATACTCTGTTAGTCATTCAACAAACATCTGTAACTATCATGGGATGATGGGGCCAGGTGGGTTTTAGGTAGCACTGGCTTCCTCAAGGAAGAATAAGAGAGTGTGCATTCCTCTGGGATACCAAGTGGCCTGCAGGCCTCCAGGAGTTACATGGACTTTCCATGGCCAGACCTTTGATGTAGGAATTTGCAGGCACCCATGGAAAGGGTGGGTGTGTGGGGAAGGAGAACCCACTGGCCACATCAGTAATTATGCAGACTGCATCCCAGATCTGCCAGGACTTGGGGGTCTGGCTCACTACCTTGGGTCAGCTAATGGCTTTTCATATTCCAAAGGAAGGTTTCTACACAAGGTTAGGAGCCGGCCAGGCCAGCCCATAGGGCGCCAGGAATAAAGATTGGTGGGTAGAAGCAAAGTTCTGGCCCTTTCTTCTGGTTGTGGAAGCCCATTCCCCAGCAGTGAGGGCAGCACCCCCAAACAGCTGCATTTGGGACATCTTAAATTGAGAAGAAGTGGGTCACAAAGATCTGAGCACCTCACTGATCACAGTAGGTGGTCCTCAGAGCATGGAAGAGGCCGGGCTGGCGCCTTGCTACAGTTTTGGGGAGTGTTAATTTTCAGCTTTCTGAGTACAGTATTGAGACTCGATAGAAAAATAATGGGCAGACCCCGGCTCTGGGCAAAGGAACAGAAGCGGCATTTTTGTTTTCCAAATAGGTGTTTTGACTTCTCTCTGAACACGTTACTTCATCGCAAATGTAATTGGGAGAGGAATGCTAAAATTAATTGTTAATTATCCTACAGTTGCTCCTACAGGGGAAAACCAGAATTTCCTAGGATGTTGTAAGAAAAAAAAAAAGAAGTGTTCTCCTCCAGGGCCACAAAAATCAACCACAGCCATGTGCTTGTCCGTCTTCAAAGGCATATTTGTGCATTGAGACTCTGGAGCCACCACCCAGGAGACTAGAAAACACCCAGCAACAGGAAAACTGCCTTGATCTGCTGGCTAACCCCACGGGTTTTCTTTGAAAACCCCGAGGGTATCTCTCCTTGGGATTTTGTTATTTTTAAAGTCAACATTCCCATTTCAAGATAAAATGCTCTCAAGCTGCTGCTCCGCCATCTGATTCTGAAGCTTCAGGTCATCAGAAAGAGGCTCCCAAAACCCCCTCATGGGGGGATAGAGTTGGGGCAGAGTTTCTCTAACAAAACGCCCACTGGGGACTAGAGGCCATCCAGGTAATTTCCTAGTGAAGTGGTGGAAACCAGCACAGGGCTCAGCCTTTACAGGGACACCATGTTCACACGGTACCTTGGTTTGCACCCCAAATGTTGTTTATCAGCAGAGCTGCCAGCGGTGGTAAAATGAAAAACCAGCTCTAGGTCTCCTCTTTATTTCTCACCATGGGTGGTAAATGGCTTCAGAGGCTCCCCGCCATGACCTGTCCAGTTCTGGCCCTTTCCACCACCTCTGTCCTGGCACCAGTCACTCTCGCCTGGACCCCAGTGCTCAAGCAATCTCCCTGCTTCTGTCTGATCCCTGCTCGCTCTGGGGGGTTCACACTCCATCCTCGGAGTACCACCAGCCTGGCCCCCTGCTCAGTCTGTCTCTTACCTCCAGCCACACTGACACCTATTTCTGGAGCAGGCAGTCCCAAAGTGTGGGGCGTGGGGCATAGAGAACTGGACTTCAAAAAGGTTCCGTTTTTGATTGTTGGTACTTAGTTTGTGGAGCTGGGACAGAGGGCTGCTGCTGGGAGGGGTGCCTTTTGTAAAGCATATCATACTATCTCCCCTAATCTACCACTTTGGAAAGCTTAGTCCACGTTGAAGAGGGTCACTTGAGGCAGTTAACATTGTGGTCATTAATAAGGAGGCTAGAAGGTTTGAACAAGATGGGGTTTCCTAAGAGGGCATGAGACATCCAAAGAAACAATTGCCTCAGATAACCAAGATTACAATGATGAGAGGATGAAGACATGGGACACATAGAAATATTAAGTGTAGGAGTCTCCCTGGTGGCGCAAGGGGTTAAGCACTGCACTATGAAGCAATCCGCAGCCTCTGCAGGACGAGTTCAATCCCCAGCGGCCAGGGAGCAACCCACATGGCACAGCAGACCTCTCCTGTCTCGCCCGCTACTCCCCTCAGCAGTATATTTCAGTCAGGCTGCCTGTTCTGCTCCCCACTCTGTCTCTGGTGTATCCTCTCACTTCCCACATCTCTGGCCCGTACCCCAGTTGTTGTATGCATAAATAAATAAATATTAAAAAAAATTAAGTGTAAGAACAAAACTACAAGGAAAATACAGGTGAATACACCCAAAATCTCGACATAGGGTGAGTGAGTGTGACTTCCAAGGGACAAAATGTGCCTAATAAGTTTGATTAGCCACAGAGCTTGCCATGTACCAAAGAGACATAAATCCCAACTTGTAAAAAATTATAATAAAGTTTTCAGCATCTAGTCCAAAGAATATATTCTCAAGGTATAAAGAACTCTGACAAAATTATAAAAAAAAAAAGAGGAATACCACAAGAGAAAAATAATCACAAAAGAAGACATCCTTTAGATATCCTTTTTTTTTTTTCATCCTATATCATTGTTTGTATTTTGTACAATATTTGGTTTCTCTCCTCAGGTGTAGGCTCCATAGTTCTCTCACCGCCACAGTACCCATGAACAGTATCCTTCCTTGTTTCGACCCCTTTCTCTCCTCCCCTGCCGGATGCCTCAGATCTATGATCAGCTTGCAAATTTTGTCTTTTTCTTGACCCTTTGTTCGGTTTTCCTATATTCCACATATAAGTGAAACCAGCTGATATTTATCTTTTTCCTTCTGACTTAATTCATTTAGCATAATCCCTTCCAGCTACATCCATGTTGCTGCAAATGGCATGAGTTTATCTTTTTGATGACTGAGTAGTATTCCTTTGTATATACAGGCCACACCTTCTTGATCCACTCATCTGTTCGGGGGCACTTGGGTTGTTTCCGTATCTTGGCTATTGTAAATAGTGCTGCAGTAAACATAGGCGTGCAGGTTTCCTTCCAAATTAGTGTTTTTGTGCCCTTTGGATAGATTCATAGAAGTAGAATTGCTGGGTCATATGGTAGATCCACTTTTAGTATTTGCGGGGGGTCCTCCACACAGCTTTCCATAGTGGCTGGACCATTTGCATTATAGCAGAGTAAGAGGGTTCCTTTTTCTCCACATCCTCGCCAGCATTTGTTGTTGCCGGTTTTATTAACTTAAGCCATTCTTACTGGTGTGAGGTGGTATTTCATTGTGGTTTTGATTTACATTTCCCTGATGATAAGTGATGGTGAACATTTTTTCGTATACCGGTTGGCCATTTGCATTTCTTGTTTGGAAAAGAGGCTTTTTAGCTCCTCTGCCCATTTTTTGACTGGGTTGTTTGCTTTGTTTTTGTGGAGTTGTGTAAACTCTTTGTAGATCTTTGATAGCAGTCCCTTATCAGTTGTATGGTGTGCAAATATTTAAAAGAACACATTCTTAACGACTAATAGACTGACCACCACAAATCCAGGGAATGTCAATAAAACCAAGGGATTGAAAACAATTATTCAGGGCCTCCCTGGTGGTGCAAGGGGTTAAGCACCACACTATGAAGCAGTCCACAGCCTCTGCAGCATGAGTTCGATACCCCTGGCCTGCCAGGGCCTGCCCCTCAGCAGTGTATTTCAGTCAGTCTGCCTGTTCTGCTCTCCACTCTGTCTCTGGTGGATCCTCTCATATCCTCCCCCCGACATCTCTGGGCTGAACCCCAGGGCTTGTATGCATAAATAAATAAATCTTTAAAAAAATTAAAACAATGATCCAAAAATTAAATTACCACAATGTAATTTAGCATCATATCTAAATTCTCAAACATCTTAGATATTTTAAAATATACCACTTTCATTTTAAAGATTTTAAAATGTCCTTCCCCATTCCCTAAGTGCATGTGATGGCATTTTTTGAAAAATATAAGCTGGAATGACTTCTTTCGAGATGTTAGACTTGAAAGTAAAGATATAAATGATTCAGAATTAGCACTTTACTACAAAGAAGCATCTTTAGTTCTTATTTTTTCTCAAACATAAGAACCTTAAAGTAAAATTGCTGTTTTGCCTCTTCTTCTAAGTAAAAGGAACATTGGTCTAGCCTTTTAAAGAATAACACACACGCACACAAATTCCAAACTGAATGGCTAGGCTGCCTACTTATTTGGAAACTTCCATGGCTTCTGACCCCGCTAGCTGGGTGAAGCTGGGTGTGGCAGGATAAGGTGTTCTCAGGACCCACTGTCATTGCAGTCCCCTGCTTATATAATCAGGTGTGTGTGTGTGTGTGTGTGTGTGTGCGTGCATTTGCATGTGCACACATGCACGTGTCTTAGGAAAAAAGAATCAGGGAATGAAGGCATCAGCACATGATTGAATTTCCCTGTTCAAAGAGGAAGACATCAGATGCTGGCTGGAAACTGGGCAGCTGGCCTCCTAGGCAGTCTTCACCCGGGAAAGCCTTCAGCCAAAATAATAAGAGAGACAATTGAGGATCTCTTGTTAAAGATCAGCTTTCCCATGGAGCAAAAAGAAAGCCAGGGCAGTGAGACAAAAGACGTGCATCTTAATCACGAGTGTCATTCATAAAACACCCTTTGTCTATTCAGAGCGATTTTGGGACTTAGCTCTGTGGGCCAAGAGTAGAAAAAAACAAGGAGGAATTTTTATCAAGTTACGCTTTCAATGAACTGAACTTTCTATGAAAGAATTCAAATCAACTTCATTCAGGACTTGATTTTTTTTTTTTTAAGCAAGGGTGCTTTTGTTTTTTAAAGTTAGAGGATGCTAGAAAGGAAGTGATTTTGCTGTACGGTTCCAGAAAATGGTTTTTTGCATCAGTGATTTGTTAACTGTGTTCATTCCAGGAGAGAAGGAAAAATAAAACAGAATGCTTAGTTGTTTGTTTTAATAAGAACTACGTTCTGGCAAAGAGATATTACCCCTTGAGCTCCATAAATACATTCAACATATGCCCACAGCACAGTTGTAAATCCTAGTGGGAGATGAACACCACCCACCCCCACCCCCACAAATAGCCAGAAACAGAGAGGGGGGCATACACTATTTGCATGCACTGCGGTATTCCATTATTACTAACTGGTGAAAGGCTTTTGTCCCTCAAGATGAAAAATAATTGCATATGCTGAGAAGGTGCATCCAAAGCCATTGATCTGCAGCACTGGATTAGGACTCTGGATGCAAAGAGAAGACTCGTAGAACAAGCAGATTTATTCTTCTATGCATCAGCAAAGATGTTATGATCAAATATTTATTAGCTGTGCCTCCAGCCGGGTTGGCTAAAACAGGGAGAAATAAGGTGTATTAGGGAAAGGATGGAATTGCTAACTTGAACACAGCCTCGATCCAAATCTATGCTCTTTCATTACACAAAGAAGTCTCTAAGCCCCCTCCCTTTTGCTCCTGGGATGTTGTTTGCTTATTTTGCAACTGTATTTAGTCATGGAATTTTCAGAGCCACTCGAGTCAGGGGAGGGAGCCCGTGGCCAGTGAGTCAGATTCTGAACTCATGCAAAGGGTCATTTGAAGAGTTGAGATGGTGCTTGGAACTGGCCGTGGTTAGTTTGGGTGATTGCTGCAGAGGTTGAAGAAGAGGCAGCTGCTGTTGTTACCTGTTCTCTCAGTCTTGGAATTCAACTTGCTACTCCACTCCCACTCCCACCCCCTGCTCCTCTGGAAATCTTTCTCTTGGCACAACATGGGTCATTCATCCAATGTTGATGCAGAAAAGCCAAGGTCAGGGGCAGTTGTTCTTTCATTAGCGTAGCTATCATGGCACAAAGGGTTCTATTGGATTTCTGGGTAACGTTAAGATTATTAGGGCCTCCCCGGTGGTGCAGCGGTTGAGCACTGGGTTGCAAAGATGCCCGCAGCCTCTGCAGTGCCGGTTCGATCCCCGGCTGCTCCCCCGCCACTGGAGGAGGGTCCCACATGGCGCGCAGACCTCTCCTGCCGCCCGCTGCTCCCCTCAGCAGTGTACTTCGGTCCTTCTGCCTGCTCTGCTCCCCGCTCTGGCTCTGGTGAATTCTCTCACCCTCCTGCGCTTCTGACTGTACCCAGTGCTTGTATAAATAAATAAATCTTTTAAAAAAAAAGATTATTACTGATGTTCACCCCAACTTTAAAACAAGAACTCTAAGTAATTGACAAGGTCTGTGATCAAAACCAACAGTTCTGGTCATTCAAGTCAGCGGCAGGCTTGAAGTGATGACGAGTGAGCATGATTTAGAAAGATGGAAAACTCACTTTTGCACATTCTGATTCAGTTGGTTTGAGATAGAGCCTGCAGACTGATGTTTTTAGAAATACCAGTCACAGGGGCTTCCCTGGTGGCGCAAGGCATTAAACACAACACTGTAAAGCTATCTGCAGCCACTGCAGCACAAGTTCAATCCTCGGCCAGCCAGGGAGCTACCCACATGGCACAGCAGACCTCTCCTGTCTCGCCTGCTGCTCCCCTCAGCAGTGTATTTCAGTCAGTCTGCCTGTTCTGTTCTCCGCTCTGTCTCTGGTGAATCCTCTCGCCCCCTGCACCTCTGGCCTGTACCCCAGTTCTTGTATGCATACATAAATAAATCTTAAAAAAAAAAGAAATACCAACCACAGATGATATTCTGTTAACCCTAATGTATTGGTTCATCGTATGAAACGGCACAAGGAAGACTCTGGTTCATTATGGAAAAGGAAAGGTCTGTATCTCTTGTGGGGTGTCCGGGAGGGGCTGGTTGCTTTACCCCCTTGTATTTCCATGTTCCTTCTTTTCGCAATGGAGAAAACCAGATCATTGTATGAACCAGGCCAAGGAAAATGGTTTGTTGTAGGATGGAAAAATCACACCCCACCAAAAAAAATTCTCCATACGAAATAGAAAAGAAAGTGATCTGATTGTCACTGGCCAGTCAGGTCTGCCCACATGATTTCTACCTTAAGCCCTAACTTTGCCTTTCTTCTTCAGCCATCACTGTGCGGCCAGAGGATGACGTTTTAACTCCAAGTATAGAAGATGGCTTGGTGACCCCAGGTATGGAAGATAACATTCTGACACCCAGTACTGTTGAAGAGCCTTATGAGTCTACTAGCGCCACAGGTCTGGTGAGTGTCCTGGGAAAAGAGGATTTTGCTCTATAGGCATGTGAGCACATGCAAGAAGATGGATGGATGGATGGATGGATGGATGGATGGATGGATGGATGGTAAGTGGTTGGGTGGATGGATGGATGGATGGTAAGTGGTTGGGTGGAGGGATGGATGGATGGATGATTGGATGCATGGATGATGGATGGATGCATGGAAGGTTGGTTGGATACATAGATGGTAAGTGGGTTGATGGATAAGAATTTTATCAACAAATATAAGTACATTTAGCGTGAGCCACTGCACAAAAGAAATTGTTATATAGCTTAGAACAGAAGCTATTTAGCAGCAGCTGGTATGCTCACCACAGAGGATTTAAGAATATGCAAAGTGGCAAGGATGTAAGCTTTAAAATGCCCAATCTGTTACAGCCCAATTTTCAATACAATAAAAATCTTGGATGTTGCATCCAAGCATCCATCGATGCTTTGAAAGTTCCTAAATACGTCTTTGCAAATTCCTGCCTTGTTGGAGATTTGTAATAAACAAGGACTGTAGCCCATCCACAGACCATGCTGGTGTAGACTGACAGTCTCAGCAGACACTTCCTAACCTCGTGAATTCTAATCAATTCACGTGCCTCAAGCGCCCACTTGGGCAACACAGGATGCCAGGCACAAGGAGACACCGAGGAGGTGTGAAGCCACACCTTCCACCCTGAGGAGCTTATAATTTAGTTAGTAACACGGAACTGAGGCTCCTGGCCACCTCTCTGACCTTATGCCACTCTCCCTCCGACCTCCTTCCAGCCCCTGGTGATGACCAGTCTACTTTTGCTCTGATTTTGATGATACCAAGAGTGCACAGTGGTTCCAATTTCTCCATATCCTTGACACATTATTTTCTGTTCTTTTGATTGTCGGCATCCCAGCAGCGTAAGGCAATAGTCTAATGGTTTTGATTTCCATTTGTTGGATGATCAGTGATGTTAAGCATCTTTCATGTGTTTCTTGGCCATTGTTTATCATCCTTGGGGAAATGTCTACTCAAGTCCTTTGCCCATTTTTTTAGATGAAATTAATTTTAATAATATTTGATTGAGCTCAGTATACCCCCAATATTATCATTTCAACATATAACAATAAAAAATGTTATTTGACATTTTTAAGCTCTCTTTGGATTCCACCATGTATTTAACTTTTTGTCTTTAAGAATGTCTTTATTGAGGTAATGCTGGTTTACAACACGGTATGTGATTCTAAAGCATAAAGCACATCTCAGATGCATGTCACACCTCCCTGACCACCACAGCACCTTCGGTTCCACCCACCATAGTCCATTGTGCCCCCTCCCCATATGGTAGCTTTGGTTTGTTTTGGAAAGTTGTAGGAAAACTTTGTTTTCCCTCCTCCCTCTCCCTATCTGGTAGCTTCAATTCCATAGTCAGATTTCTAGGGCTTGTTATTTATTTATTTTTAAAAGATTTATTTATTTATGCATAGAAGAACTGGGGTGCGGGCCAGAGGTGTGGGGGTGAAAAGATTCACCAGAGACAGAATGGGGAGAACAGATGGATCTACTAAAATCCACTGCTGAGGGGAGCAGCGGGGAGACAGGAGAGGTCTGCTGCGCCTTGTAGGTCAACTCCCTGGCTGGGGATTGAACTCGTGCTGCAGTAGTGATAGCACTGAGACTCAACCTCTGGGCCACCAGGGAGGCTCTAGGGCTTGTTATTGGTTTGGTTCTGTCTGACCCTTTATTTTGTATCTTTATATTCCACATATAAGTAAAACCATAGGTATTTGTTTTTCTCCTTCTCTCTTATTTTACGTAGCATCATCCCCTTCAATTCCATCCATGTTAACACAAATGACAAGAGTTCATCTTTCCTTCTAGCTGAATAGTATCCCATCGTGTGTATGCATACTGCATTTTTCTAATCCACTCCTCTTTGTTTGCTCATTTTTTATAAGATTATTTGATTTTTTTTATTTTATTTTTTTTGTAGTCCAGAGCTCTTTTATTTCTTTTTGCACACCTATCATGCCATGAATTCATAGGGAATAGGTTCTAGCAGCTCAGGCTCCTTCCCATTGGTTCTCACAAAGTATGCTTCTCTAGGTGGAGCAGGCTGGCGCTTCTGCTGAACCCAAGTACCCTTTTTCTTCTGATCATTTTCTTTCACACGTTTCAGGAAGCTATCTCGGCTCTTAGAGTGCTCAATACGAACATTAATTCTCTTTGCAAGAATCTTGCCCTTTACTTGCTTGTTTACAACAATGCCAACTGCATGTTGGGTAACATTATAGACTCTTCCGGTTTTGCCATGGTAACATTTGTGGGGCATTCCTTTTTGAACAGTGCCCATCCCCTTGATGTCAACAATATCACCTTTCTTATAGATTCGCATGTATGTGGCCAAAGAAACAACTCCATGTTTTCTAAAAGGCCTAAAGAACATATAGCGGGTCCCTCTTCTCTTTCCCTTTGTGTTAGTCATTTTGGCAACTTACTGGAAGATGGCGGTTCTGGCCGAAAGGTATTTGATATTTTATTGCTGAGTTGTAGGAGCACTTTTACTTTATGAGATATAGTTTTGCTATTTTTGTCCTCCCATTCCACAGGCTGCCTCTTCACTCTGTGGCTTATGTCCATGGTTGCTCAAAGTTTTTAAGGTTGATGTGCTCACATTCATCTGTTTTTGCTTTTGCTGCCTGTGCGTGCTGGCATAGCTGGTGAATGCTACGTTGGCATCAACTTTGCCATTAGGAGAATTACTCCAAGTTTTGCTCTGTTGCTTGCTCTTGACTGTGAACTTGGGCATATCATCTGGCCTCTTAAAGTGTGTTCATACTATAGGACTAATAATAGCATCTACTTCATAGGGTTGTATGGGGTATTTAAAGAGTCTGGCACATAATAACCTCCCAGTAAAGGCTAGTTATTACTCTAATTGGGAAGGAAAGCCATTAAAGGATTAATGCAGCATAATAGGTATCAAAGAAATGTTACAGGCAAAAAGTGCTATTCAAGTTCAAGAGAGGGAAAAAAATGAAAACTTTGTGATCCAGTATTTGTTGAAGAATCAAGCTCCTAGGAGGTTAGCATACTAAGCCTTTGGCATTTGTTTCTGGAGTAGACTTGGTTTTATTCCTGTCACCATTCTTATTTGCTTTCTTGTTTTTTATTTGCTTTCTTGTTTCTACTTTAAATTTATGTCGTCTATTTTACATATTAGTGCTACCTTAATCCTTGTCTTCTGAAAGCAGAGCATCTATTTCAAAACATTATGTTTATTTCTATTGTGCCTCGTTGCATCTCCTATAGGTGTCAACAGGGGCAGAGAGTGTAACAGACGTGCACATTGAGGACCTGCCAACTGCAGAAAGCACTGCCCCTGACCAGGACAAGAGCCCGAGCACCAGCTCCCCAAGCGTGACCACTAGTCACTCCATGGGTAAGAAAATGAATTTCCTAGTGGGGGGACTTGAGCAAACATAATAATCCTTGAGCAAGCATAATAATCAATGGGGCATGTATTGGAGCGCAAGAGCACATTCTGAACCATGCTTTCTGTAACAGGTTTCACATCTGATTTATTGGGGTGTTGATCACTGCCCTCTACCTCAAGTGACGACTAGGGATAATGGCCCCGAAAGGGCAAGTGAAGTGCAACTGGTGTCATGTTGCTGACCCTCAGCTACAGGGAGGGTTGTTGTTTAACATTTACAGTGTCAGTTTTTCCTTCTTTCTTATGTTTTACTTTGCTTTCTGAGTCTTGCACTGGGGCACATACTAGGTAATCTCTAAGGTTGCTTCTAGAGAGTGATTTCATGATTCTGACATCCCATGATGTAGGGAAGATTATCTGATCTTTTTGTTTAAAACAGTGTTGTTGTCACTGTATTTACAACTTATATCCCTGAGTCTGGGAAAACAAAAACAAGCCAAAATGTTAGCAGAGATGACTTTGACCCCTGTCTTTTCTTTTTCTGGATTTTTCTGTCTCCAGATCTAGTAGGGACCGCATGCTTTTAGGGGCAATTGAAAAAATCTCAAGCTGTTATTTGTACAAGTCCATAGCTCTTATATCAACACAAAAATAATAATATCACTTTTTCCCCCTTTTTCCTCTATCCAACTTGTTTGTTGGTTTTTTTTTTTTAAAGATTTATTTATTTATTTACAAGAACTAGGGTACAGGCCAGAGGTGTGGGGGATGAGAGGATTCACCAGAGACAGAGTAGGGAGCAGAACAGGCAGATCTACTGAAATACACTGCTGAGGGGAACAGCAGGCGAGTCAGGAGAGGTCTGCTGTGCCATGTGGATTGCTTCCTGGCTGGGGACTGAACTTGTGGTGCAGAGGCTGCGGATAGGTTCATAGGCTGCATCTAAACCCCTTACACCACCAGGGAGCCCCTGGGTTTTTGAATTATAGCAATTTTAATTGTTTTTTTTTCCCACTGTCCCTTGGGTCCTCTTGTCCCTTCCCCTGCCCTTGACCTCAGAGTTATTGAGGTTAACCTCAGGATATTTGTTGTAGTCTAATAGTCTTTGCAAATGTTTTGTGTTGTCCAACTGGCTGCTAGATGGACATCCAGTATTTGTTTTTATCATTCTGGCTTGTCTTGCTACATGCAATTTTTTTTAAATTCCCTCCCTTTGGTTGAAAATGGCTGCATTCCAGCCTCCCTTGTGGCCACGAATATGGGATGTCAGTTCTACAAGAAGAGCATTCTGGGGTTGGGTGCTAATGATGGTTGTACAATGTACTCAATACCGTCGAACTGTGCCTTACAGATGGTGAAAAATAAATTAATTTTGTGTTCTATGTATTTTACCTATGAAGGGGGGAAAAAAACCTTCATAAAGTGCTTTGAAAATAAAGCCTGGGCTTCCCCTTGTGGCACAGGCGGTTGAGCACCACGCTGTGAAGCTGTTCGCAGCCTTTGAAGTGCCAGTTCAATCCCCAGCCTCCGGCGAGGGTCCCACATGGTGCGCAGACCTCTCCTGTCACGCCCGCTGCTCCCCTCAGCAGTGTATTTCAGTCAGTCTGTCTGTTCTGTTCCCTGCTCTGTCTCTGGTGAATCCTCTCACCCTCTCGCGGGTCTGACTTGTACCCCGGTTCTTGTATAAATAAATAAATAAATCTTTAAAAAAAAGAAAAAGAAAATAAAGCCTGATGGTCACTCTAAGATGCAAAAGAAATGGTTAACATTTAAACCCCAGAGAGGACGCACCTGGGCAGAGAAAGAATCATCACTATACTTGGTCACTGTGCGGGGGTAGCGGGTGAGACAGGAGAGGTCTGCTGCATCATGTGGGTCAGCTCCCTGGCTGGGTATCAAACTTGTGTACAGTGGCTGTGGATAGCTTCATAGGTTGCATCTTAACCCCTTGTGCCACCAGGGAGGCCCTGTGTAAAATTATTATAAGGAAACTTATAATTTTATTACTTCCCAGCATGTACTCATAAGTAACTAATTTATACCCATGTGATAGGTAAATGAAAATATTCATGTTCTAACTATTGGATTAGCTTTGGTTGCAAATAGAAATCCTAAAATCACAGTGGTGCAAATCAATGGGTATATATGTTCTCTCGTTAAACTATCTGGGTATGTGGCTACCTATAAAGTGTGGATTTTGTTACTTAAGATAAAGCAGAGAATGGGTATTCTGAGACAACTCATCTTCTTGGTCACACCTTTCAGAACTAGAGCACTAAATGAAAAGCCTTTAAAACACTTGATGAGTTTTCCATGACCTTCTCATTGGACCTAGACTCAACAGCCTTGAATTCTTTTGTTACCCTAACTGCTAAAAGTTTGTGACCATTTATTTACGATCTCTATGGCTCAATTTCCTTGACTCTGCCTCTATAGTGGATGAGAAAAAAAGAATATACACAAAAAGCACTGTGGACCCATCAGTGTGAAAAACTATTCAATAATAATAGTTTTGAAGACAAGATCATGCTGGAGCTTGCTGAAAAATCCCCTGATCCAGCTTATTTATGAAATTATCCTCTAAGCTTGTGTCTTGCTACCTTCCACTTAGGGTAAACTCATCTTTTGCCAATTGTTAAATTATAGTTATTAAATCCTATTAATTCTATATCATTACATCTCTTTCTTTGCAGAGGGAGTGAGTAAAGAGACAGAGGTCACAATTGAGAAAGGTAGGCTGGATTTTGGTATCAAAATATCCTTATGGTGGTTCAAAAAAATTTCTTTGAACTTAATGTTTGTGATGAATTACATTCTTTCCTGGGTTGCAGTCAGCAGAAGCAGAACATAAAAACCTCTGAGAACAGGTCTCAAGTCTCTTTGAAGAGACAAAAGGGAATCATTTGTATTTGAAATTAAGCAAAGCATAAAGGAGTCTGTTCACTTAGTGAGAGACAGAATGGTGGCGTGTCACAACTTATTGTTACGAAGAAAGAGAATAAAAATAATTAAATAGCTGGACACAAACGCTACCCAATAATTAGTGATAAAGCTCCCCCCACCCCGGATGAGTTGTACGCTGGACAGATCTTGAGTTCCCCAAATCTCTCCCTTCATAGGATGGATTAGAATGACTCAAAGTGTCTTCTCAGCTAAGTCAGCTCCCACTTGGTGCAGGGAAGCAATAGAGATGTCGTGCCACTGAGCACGGTGGTGGTGTGTTTATAAATGACCCAAGTATGTTTATCTGGGGCTCATGTTTTCCTCCTGGCATGTAGATGGCTTGGCGACAGTGACCCTGGTTGGAATCATAGTTGGGGTCTTACTCTCCATTGGCTTCGTTGGCGGAATCATCCTTGTGGTCGTGAGGAAAATGTCGGGAAGGTACTCGTAAGTAAATTCCTTACCCCCCATGATAGGAAGTGAAGGCGGCCATTTCTGGAGTGCAAACTGTGAACTACGACACCTCTAAGTAAAGGTCATGTTCAGAAGTCCCTGAACCCCAGAAGAACAGGTGTCCCCTTGGGCCTTGCACATTTCCAAGAAGAGTCGGCCAGGGATGGCTTTTTAGTTAACTTCTGTTGAGATCTGAACAAAGATGACCTTTACTTTAATTTTCCAACTAACTGAACTGGAAGAGAAAATCCCAACCATGTTTTAACTTGATACCTAATCTCTCTGCTCCCAGTGCAGGGAGGTAGGTGGCTTCCAGACCAGCATCTGCTCCTGTTCTGAACAGGGGCTCCCTGGGGGTGGACCTCTTCATTTAGACCCCTCCCTCCATCCTGAAGGATGAGGGACAGGGATGCTTTGTCTTTATTCAAATTCCTTAAGAATTCAGAATATTCCGTTTCATAGCCAGAGGGTAACATTCCTCATATCTGTTAGAGAGATGATATTTGATGGGAGTGTTGGGCGAGAGGACTGATTTTATGCAACTGAGAGTTGAAGGTCACGATTGACCTTATGGTCATGGACTTGGAGATGCCTGGGGATCTGGTGCTGGGAGGACCAGGCAGGGAGGGGGGAGAGGAGGTGAAGACAATACTTCCAGGTTCTCAAACTGGAAGACTTTGACATAAGAACAATAAGAACTATGGCTCACGGGAATTGAACCACAAGGTCCCTAAGAGAAATGACAGTCACCTTTCTCTTTGTTTTCTCAGGCCCTAAAGAGTTGAAGAATCGTGCCCTTCTGCCAACATGTTTTTGAAAAAGAGAGTTTTCCACCCCCCCACCCCCGAGTGTGTGGAAGAAGGTGACCCGTGGAAACGCCTGGCCACCGCATTCCAAATCCATAGTGATTCCTCCGTCTGCCGGAAGTGACCGAAGGAAAACTAGTTCACAAGACTTGCTCCTCTGTGCATGTGTTTTATGAAAAGTTTTTTAAATACAAATTTTGTAAAAGGTGACTTAAAAGACAACATGCATAGAAAGTGGAGCAAACTATAGAAACTGACTTCTAGCTGAGATAGACAGTGCAGTGTTAGAAGCCATAATCCTGCCTTCATTCTGACTCTCTGTGACTTTAAAACGCAAAGGAATCTGGAAATAATGACACCCATGGAGTCCTGGGATCTAGTGCTTTGCCAATATGTGGGGTGAATATTTTGCAGTTTCAGATCTGTTGAAATGTACACATTCCTGTGTCCTTTGGTCTATTTTAAAAGCCTAATAGGGTGTGAATAGTCAAGTAGTGTCTCAACTTGGCTAATATGTAATGAGCCCTTGCCTTTGGCTGGCCCAGATAAATAATCTCAAAAGCATCCATCTTAGACATAAACAGGAGGTGTCTACTTCGGAGAAGACACTTGGTTTCTTACAACAGGGCCTAGGTGGCTTCACTGCCTGCTCCCCGGATGCCTTGCTGACTTGGGGGTTTGCTCCCACCTGCCCTTCCACACCCTCCACATCATGGGGAGCCAAGGGGGTGGCCTTCCCTCTCTCCTAGGAGGCAAGTCCTTCCAATTCGCTGCTTTGTTCTGGAATGTGGAAATCTCATCCCGGGTGCCTTGGAGGCCGCTGGAGGTTCAGCAGTGCCAGAGGCTCAGGTGTTCCAGAAACCCAGAACCGCAGTGTCCCACACAGAGACCCCATGTGCCTCTGGGCAGGGGGACAGAACTTATACTTTCTGCCACAGAGGAAGGACAAGGGATGTAAAAATAATTTGATAAAATGCAAATTTTATAAAAATAGCTGGATTTAAAGACTTGGTTTGAAAATGCAAAGTATTCCCAGTCTAAAGGCTAAACCCTATACATATTTCTGTGGAGTCATAACTAAAAAGATGAAAATAAAGGAGACCACGTGCCTCTCTGTATTGGCGCCATCCGGCTCAGTGTACATTTCTTCCCGTAGCTTAGTCTTTATCCTAAGCAAAAAAAGACTTAGGAAAAAGACTTTTTTTCCTTAAAAAAAAAGAGCAAACCCTAAAACTGAGCAGATACTCTGTCCTGGTGAGGCTTTGCATTCTGCCAGCCTTCCACTCTATGAGCTCATAGAACAGGAGGAACTAAACACCAGACAGAAAGCACAGACCATTCCTCGGCCTGGATGTTACTTTAAACAGCGCCGTCTTGTGCTGTTCACGCCCATCGGCCCAGGTTCCTTGTTTGAATGTCACTGGTTGAGACAGGGGGTTAGAATTGCTGTAGGAGCTTAAATATCCTCGTGTTTCCTCCCTGGGATTCCTGAGCAGGAGTTAGGAAGAACACGCAATGTCTGTCTTCCTCCGTCTGCCTTCCTCTCCCTGTGGAAGCAGCCATCACCCCCAATCATGCACCGACCCCCGCCTGCTGGGACAGGAGTGTGGGTTTCTGGTCTGGTCTGTGTTGATGCTCAATGCAGAGTGGACATGTTTTAAAATAAAACAGATGATTGCGTTAACAGTGAGTCAGCTGTGTTGGAAATCTCCACCCCATCGGGGTCACACTTAAGGACGTCTCCGGATAAGCTACAGAAGGTGTACATGTCTGCCTCTGGGTGTTCTGATGGCTCTAGGAGGTGCCTCCTCGGGAGAGAATGTAACTACACCTTTCACCTGACCCTTTGCCAATGCAGGAGTTGTGCAAAGTAAACCCTTGTGGGAAGGCACCTGGCACCTGGGGATTCCCTTTGTTCTCCCTGGTCACAAAGGGTCACCAGGTTTTGCCTAGTTCCTGGTTTCTCTGCCCTGAGCCTGGGGCCATTTGAGGGGGCAGTTACACCTGGCTCCCTGCCATTCCTCCCGGGAGCCTGGCCTCTGTGCAGGGTTTGGCGAGTGTTGCCAAGCCTCTGGGCCTGGGCAGCATGTCACCCCCAAATTCTAGGGCCCCGCCCTGCACCTTGCCCTCAGGAACAAGGCTCTGCTCCTTCTCTCCTTCACTTATGTGGGGATCCAGGGCCATACCCCATGTCTTCTCCTTGCTAACACAGCCTCCACTGAAATGTCAGGGGGCCAGGAACAGCAGAGCCCCATCATAAACAGTCCATTTTGGCTCAATCAGGACTGGGGTTTGCCAGCTGCTAGTCCTGGGGGCCTGCATGGAAGTGGTGGCGCAGAGCAGAGAGGGCAAGACTCATCCCCAGAGGTTCCTTCGGAGCTGGGATCATTTGGATGAGACACTTAGCCCCTTTGGGTCACAGACTTCAGAAGAACTAGAGATGGTGCAGAGAGCATCCCTTGTTCCTACAGACTTGGAAAAAGAATGGGGCTGTCCGTCAAGAGGCAGTGACGGTCATGTGTAAAAGTTTGTTCTCTGACAGCTGCCCACTCCCGGGAAGCCCGGAGCCAGTGGAACAGCCCCAGGCATTGCAAGTGTAAGGGGCAACTCAACCTCACTTCCTTCAGAAACGTGGGGGGGCAAGGCCAGTGCCGAGGGTCACAGTGATCTTACAGCCTTGATTTTATGCCCTATTTTTGTTCTTTCAACCTGGGAGAAGCAACTGGAAACCAGGACTTGTTTCTACTTCCTGTGCCAAGTTCAGTGAACAGGGAACAGTCCCTCGCTGTCTCCAGCTATATTTTCATATGCATTTGGTCTTCGGGGTGTGGAGCTCTCGAGAGGCTTCTATGGGGAATAGCACATATCCTGACATTTGGCAGATTTTGCTAATGTGATGTGCAGTGAAAGTGGCAGAAGAATTTCCCTGGAACAGCCAGGCGCTCACACCCCTGCAGGCCCCAGGCTCACGTTGCTGCTGACTGCTCTCATGGGCTCCCCTTATCAGGCACTGAAGAGGAGCAGAGGGTTCTCGTTCTGCCTCCCCTGGTCCCTGCTTCAGGCCATTGCTGTCTGTGGTCCTGACACCTTGTTCCTCTCACTGTCTTCCTTCCACCCCCTTCTCTCACTGCCTCTGCCTTCCAGCTGATGCAGATCCTTGCGAAAACAATCACATGCGGTCAGTTGGGGAGCAGGGTCCCTTAGGAATGCCGCTGGAGAGTCTCCTCTGGAATGTGCCCGAACAACCAAAGCCACAGAGAGCTCTGCCTGTGTACCCTCGGTCAGGTGTAAGGGTGTTGTGACTGACAGGAAACTCTGAACCTCCCCTTAGCTCCCCACTCACACCCTGACAATACAAGCGTGGAGAAAGTGGGGGCACAGGGCCATGCATGGTGTGGGGGTCTGTCCAGCAAGACCCAGGAACAGAAGACACTTTCTGGGCTTGACAAGGTATTTGGGCTGCTGGAGAGGTAACTCTGGCACTTCATTCATTCATTCACTCATTTATTCACTCATTCATTCAACAGTTATTGTTGGGTCCCCTTTCTGGGTACTGTGGACACAGAGCGAGCAGAGCCTGCTCCCCGCCAGCGAGAAGCTCCCATTCTGGTGGGGAGAAGACTGCCCTGAATCAATAAGTCACAGAGCACGTGAGAAATTAGAGGGTGGTAGAGACAGTGCAAAGAACACTGGGGGGAGGGTATGAGGACGGGCACTGGAGCCCCAACTCAGACAGGGGGACGCCTCGCTGAGACTTGAGCAAAACTCCTGAAGCAGCGAGGGCGGGAGTCAAGTGAGCAGCTGGCGGCAGACCTTCCAGAGCCTCCCAGGCCCAAGCAGGAGTGTGTTTGCTGGGCCTCATGGAATCTCGGAAGCCCAAAGCAGAGTGAACATGGGCTTGAGGTGAAGCCAGAGAGGTGGGGGTTCCTTGCACTGGGGAGCCAGTGAAGGTTTTGAACTGAGGAGTGAGTGATATGATCTGACTTAGGTTTCTGCTTCTGGTTGGGAGCTGTGGTAAAGCGATAACCTAAGCAAGGTGGCGGCAGCTAACAGCAGTGGAGGTTGGTCGGGTCTTATATTTGGGGAAAGTCAGCAGAGCTGTCTGATGAAAAGCAGGCAGCAGGAGGACTCCAGCACTGGACCCGAGTGACTAGAAAGTAGAGTTGTCATCAGCTAGCCAGGAAGGCTATGGACGTCACAGGTCTGAGAGGGGAGAGCCAGGGTTCTGTGTGGGACACCGAGAATTGGGGGTTCTGGGGTCTCCCTGATTGAGTGCCGCACTGTGAAGCTGTCCACAGCCTCTGCAGTGCGGGTTTGATCCCGGCAGGCTAGGGAGAAACCCACTTGTCGCGGCAGACCTCGCCTGTCTCGCCCGCTCCCCTCAGCAGTGCATTTCGTCAGTCTGCCTGTTCTGTTCCCCGCTCTGGCTCTGGTGAATCCTCTCACCCTCCCGCACATCTGGCCTGTACCCCGGCTCTTGTATAAATAAATCTTTAAAAAAAAGAATTGGGGGTGTCTGTTAGAGATCCAGGTGGAGTGCTCAGTAGATAGTTGGGCATATTAGTCAAGCAAGTGGGAGATCTGGCTGGAGACATAATTCGGGAATTTTCAGCACTTAGCACCACGATACTGATGAGATCACCGAGTTGCAGACCTGAGCACTGGTGGGCCGGAGGGTTAAGAGGCCAGAGGCTTGTAGGGCAGTCCCCAGAGGCACCTTCCACTGTGGCCTGGGCCAAGTTCATCTCAGCATTCGCCCCTACCTTTTGTTCTCTTCTATACTATCTAACAATCTTCTGACTAATAGTAACTCAGCCCTCCAAGTGGCTTCACGCTGCTGCCCTTGCTCATGGACACAAATGGGCCCATCGCTGGAAATGAATCTCACTCATCGAAAAACCACCAAACTGTCGCAGGTTTAGAAATCAGTTTCTTATGAATTTGGTTGGCATGAGTTAAGTCCTAGAACTGGCTGGACTGTGTAAACAGGATTTCAGAGATCTAACTCTGAGGGCCCAATCATTAGGGAATGGTAACCACAGCAAGTCACCCCTGCTGTGTCGGGCAGCCAACTCTCCCACCCAGCAGAACTTCTGTTGTGAGTCCCAACTGGACGACTTCCATGACCTCCCACCAGCTGGCTTCTCCTCACTCCATTAAACTGTCCCGAGCTCCCATGTGTCAATGCCAGAGCCCTCTTCTGCGTCCTGTCTGGTATTCACGGGCAGCGGGTAGCACCACTGACCACTTCTTGAAACGACATTTCCTTCCTTGGCTCAAGTGCCTTGTTACCATCTGATTGTTCTCCTGGCTCTCTGCTCACTGCCCCCCTGGTCCTTTCTTGTCCTCACCCCACCCTCTCTCCATGCAAACACACTAACACTCACTGCTCACTGTCTAGTCTTTCCCTTGAAGAGCTCATCTGCTCTCATAGCATCAACCAGAAGAAGCTCCAGGAGGGCAGCATTTGTCGGGTTTGCTGCTCCATCAGTAGCCCCCGGAGCCATGCCTGGCACGTTCCAGTGTGATTCTCACCCTTCACACACACGCCACCACCTTGCTGCTTAGCTGCAGATCCTTGAGCAAAACCTGATGGTTATTGCAAAGGCTAACACCCACATTCAGTCTCTCTCCCGCCCAACCTGTTCTGTGTTCTACCAGGGGAACCTTCCTGAAATATCTCTTTGCACATGCTACCACCGCTTTCTAAAAAGGCTCCAGTGGCTTCCTACCAAATAACCTGATTTCAGGCGTCTGCACTTTATCATGAAAAGAACACGGCCGCAGACCCAGAAGGCTGTGACTCTGGTTCAGGCTCTCCCAGTGCCAATGTGGCGGAAACTACTTCACATTTTTGTACCATCAGGCAATTTTGATGGCAAGGAACAGACTAGCAGGGGCGGCTGCACGGCAGCGCTCCGCTCTGTGGGTGGTGTGAAGCAAGGGAGACAGAGCCCACAGAAGCCCCAGGCAGGGCTCGGTCACACGGGACAGAGGGTTCTCTGAACAGTGCTGAATTCCAGGTTACCTGCCCCCTCAACACTTCGCTGTAGTCTTCATGGGCCCCTCAGAGTCTCTTCCCCCCCGTTCCCCCCGCCTTGGTGACCGAACTTTAATGTGAATAACAAAGATTCAGTACACGTCTGAAAACCAGCAACTTGATAATTAGCAGCAATTATTGCAACGACCACGTCCTACTTCTGCACGGACTCAGCAGCCAGGCTCTCTTGCTTGCTGAGTTTGGCTTGGGTTTGGCCAACGGGAGGCCCTGAGAGGTGAGCCGAGGGCAGCAGGAGGGGCAGGTGGATGTCATTCCTCCCGCTCGCCCTGGAAGGCCCCGTGTGGTTGTCTCTCTAAAAGGCCACGGCTCCTCTTGGCTACCCCTCCTGTAGCCACGGCCTGGCCGGGGTCCACTCCTGCCTCTTCAGGACTTGGTGGCTTATTAACCCCACGCTGCCTTGGTGAATTGCCCCTTCATCCAGCTCTCCTCCAGCCCCCTCTGGGGGGTGCCATGTTCTTCCTGTCAGGACCCTGCCAATACAAGCAGGTTGAGGTCCAGCCTAAGGTGCTTTAGCTTCTCATTCCCCTCCCATGTGGTACCCACAAAGCGATTCTCTGCCCCGGCCTGCTTCCTGGCCTCTGCTTATGTACACCTCAAAAAATCACACTTGGGCCCAGCGGCGCCCCCTCAACGCACCAGCCTCTGTGTGTTCTTCTGGCTTTGGTTTCTCTGATTTACTCTGCATTTCCAAGGCTGCTGAGGCCCAGGGGGTGTGCGGATCCCGGCTATTTCACCCGTGTCTTTGTCGGTCTGAACCCCCTGTGCCCGGCCGCATGGGTCTTTGACGTCTGCAGCTGCCCCCACCCCGGTCAGTGCCCATTTCTTGTTGGCCGGGGGTAGAACGGAGAGCGTGGGGGAAACATCTGTTTCTGAACCTTACATTTTTTTTCTCATGAAAAATGTGGATAGAACTACCTGCCCACAGAGATGTTATCAGCTTTCAAGTAAATAATGAATGTTTGTGCCCGCCCAAAAACCAGCAACTGCTCGATAATTAGCAGCAATTATTCCAACGACCACGTCCTGCTTCTGTTATCATAACCTCCTCGTTGACTCTCACAACATCCCTGTGAAGTAGGCGAGACGGAGATTATCCCCATTTCACAGATGAAGAAATTAAGGCTCAACCAGCTGTCTGAAATTACAGAGTTTCGAAATGCCCGAAGCCTCCGGAGCCAGGGCGTCTTGGCCCGTTTTCTGGCTTCCCTTGTTTAGTCCACAGCTTTTATTTTATTCATTTATTTATTTTATGGTGAAAAAAATACATATTTAGAATTAGCCAGCTGGACTCTGTTTAGATGATCCCTTCTTATTAAATCCGTTGTATTTAAAGGGCAGCATCCAGGGCCTCGCCTGGTGGCGCAGCGGTTGAGCGCTGGGCTGTGAAGCTGCCCACAGCCTCTGCAGCGCTGGTTTGATCCCCAGCTGCTGGGCGAGGGTCCCACATGGCGCGCAGACCTCTCCTGCCGCCCGCTGCTCCCCTCAGCAGTGTCCTTCGGTCCTTCTGCCTGCTCTGCTCCCCGCTCTGGCTCTGGTGAATTCTCTCACCCTCCCGCGCTTCTGACACTACCCAGTGCTTGTATAAATAAATAAATCTTTAAAAAAAATAAAAAAATAAAAAATAAAGGGCAGCATCCAGAGCACCATCGTCAGAAGCTGGAGGGACACTTGCCTCCCCTCTCCACCTTGCTGACGTTGGCCTGTCAATGTCACAGAGCATCTTCACGGCCTGTTGGTGTCTGTCAGCCCTGACGGCCAGCGTGAGCACAGGTGTGTGGTGTCTTCTGTCTTCGTGGCCGACTACATGGTCAGAGGTGACTTGATGATGGGGTGGGGGTGCATCTCCTGGGGGCATGTAGGGTGAGGAAAAATGTCAGGCTTTTCTGCCCTCCCGCCAGCAGGATAGATGATGGATCCTTGAGGTCCTGAATGCATGCCTGATGGCGGGCACCTGGAATAGGGTGTGGGCCTAGGTAAAACGGATTCACCTGGGCTAAGACTGGGCTTTTAAGGGCGGCGTCACGGGGACGCCAGCAGAAGCCGAAAGAGAAGCCGAGAAAGAAGTAGCAGAAGCAGAGAGAGAGAAGCAGAGCCATGAGAGGAGCAGAGAGAGTGTGAGAGAAGGTCAGAGAGCCCAGAGTGAAGACTTGCTGGGGGCTGGGAGGCCCCCAGTCCCCCAGCGCCCTTGCCTGCTGTGTACCTGGTAATCTAAATAAAAAAAAAAAACTGCAAAAGCCACTGAGGACTCTGACTGCTCTTTTACCCGGTCTGCTGGATCATAGAAAACCTGCACCGTGTCCCTTCCTGCCCTTACAGGGCACTTTTCCGGGGATATTTGGGGAGTGTAGGGTAAGTAAATGATATCAAGCTTTTCTGCCCTCCCGCCATTAGGATTCGTGATGGATCCTTGTGGTCCTGAACCCATGCCTGATGGCGGGCACCTGGAGTAGGGTGTGGGCATAGGTAGCTGGGATTCACCTGGGCTCATACTGAGCTTATAAGGGTGGCGTCACGGGGACGCCAGCAGAACCACGAGAGCAGCAGAGACCACCAGAGAACGCTGGAAATCCCAGAAAGAGTGAAGACTTGCTGGGGGCTGGGAGGCCCCCCAGCACCCCTGCCTGCTGTGTACCTGGTAAATCCCAATAAAAAGCCTGCAAAAGCCACCGAGGGCTCCAGGACTCCTCCTTCACCCCGTCTACTCGGGTCATAAAGATCCTGCACTGACCCTTCCCGCCCCTACAGGGAGCCTATGCAGTTGTCATGTCTTGGGCCTCCAGAAGGTGGGTGACCTGCGATCTTTTTCTTGTAACTGTGATACCTTTCGGCACCCCTCTCTTGGCCTTTGGAGCTTTGGCTTCAGCTTTGGGAGGGACAGGGTCTTCCTTCTTTACTTTGGCTCCATCATGAAAAGTCTAGTCTGCTCTTTTTAAATTTTTTTATTTTTATATTCCCCATACAATTATAACCCCCTTATTTTGACCCCAACCCCTCCTTTCCCCACCCCCCACCCCCCACAGAGTGTCTCTGGTTCATAGTTGTTTGTTGATTTTGATTTTCCCTTTCTTATAGTTATTCATTTTCCTGGTCCCTTATTTAAATTTTCTAGATTCCTGCTATGAGTGAGACCATCCGGTATTTTTCTTTTTCCTTCTGGCTTATTTCGCTGAGCATGATCCCTTCCAGCTCCACCCATGTGGCTGCAAATGGCATGTGTTTATCTTTTTTGACTGCTGAGTAATGTTCCATGATGTATATGTACCACATCTTCTTGATCCAGTCATCTATTTTTGGGCATTTGGGTTATTTCCAAAGCTGAGCTATTGTAAATTGTGCTAGTCTGCAGATTTTAAAACCCATATATAAAATAAAAAGTATAATTAAAAAAAATAATCCACAACAAACAGAACTGGAAAAACATCAAAATTTTACTACAAAATCTTACTTCTTTTGAAAGAATAAGGCAAAGGAACAAAAGAGATTTGCAAAAATGCTTTTTTTTTTTCAAAAGTCCTGGCTATCTCCAGAATTTACATTCAAGTCAATATTCTATAATGTTGACATCTGTCTAAGCACTATACAATAATAACTGAAATTCAGAATGACCCACACCACTAAACAAAACTGACTTTCAAATAAATCTTTCAAGTGTTTTCTCAAAAAAATAAAAATAAATAAAACCCATTGTCTCCAGATCAACTCAACGGGAGTCCTTGTGGAAGACACAGTTCTTCAGCCAGTAGAAAACAGAAGACATCTTCTAAGTCTGAAATATTTTAAACACAGAAAAATACAGAGAATAACAACAAAGGCCCACCACCCTCCAATCCACTCTGGCAGATCCTAACATTTTCTCATAAAATCTAGATAATTTCTTCCTGAGAAATAATGTTCCTGGGTGTCCTCCTGACATCAATTCTTCCCTTCTCAGCGACCATGCTCCTGAACTGGGTACGTTCTATTTTAGGACATGGATAGTTTTCAACTCTTCTTATTTTCTTTGGGTGTTTCCATAGTCAGGAAATAGCATTGTTGTGAAAGTTTTCAAATTTTCTATCTACTGTATCATCCTCTGCAACTTGCTTTTGTCCACTCACAGAAGCTCAATGCATCCTAGTAGCTGGTGTGGAGCAGCAGGTCCTGACTACCCCGCCTTTACTTATACGTTTCCCTGCTGATGGATAGTTAAGATGTTTCTAGATATTTCTAAATCATTGAATTTCAAATTATGTTGTAGCTGATGGGGTTATAGTAAAAGAAACCTCAGTTTTTCTAGAAAGCAGGATTTTTGTCCCCTAAACTTAAAATGTAATAAATTAGATTTTAAAAAATATTTTAATATCCAGACTTGATGAGGAATTACTTGGCGTCTTTCGTGTAAGTGTGATCTCATAGAAAGATCTAAATTCATCGTATTTAAATGACGAATCATTTCACAATAGTCCTCTTTCCTCTCTCCCTCTCTATTTTTATCCCTCTGACAAATAACCATCTGATAATTTTTTATATGAAAACATTTGCCTAAAATATGTTTACTATTTGTTCTCAAAATGATAGAAATGTCTCCTCTACATTCCATGTAATGATTTTTGAACTGGGTCATTATTTCTAATAAAAATACAACTTAGCACATTTCAAAGTCAACACTTTTTAAAAGTAGAAGGTGATATAGAAGAATCAGAATTTAACGAGGTGAAATTGCTCCCTGAGAGATATCTTTCTAGCGACCCAGAGTCCAAAATATATATGCAAAAGAGGAAAAAAATGGAAAGATTTTACAATAGACACCTTCTCTGAAATGAAGAAGAATTGCCAGGCCCACAAAACTAAATTCAAAATTTTTTCTCAAGTAAGAATGGAGGGCTCTGCTGGGTGTTGATAGGGAATTTCTCCACATATCACTTTATCTACATCACTTTCAGGAAACAACCTCACCTGTAGGGTTGAACAGGACACCCCGCCCCCCGAAAGCCACCTCCATATCCTGATCCCTAATCCCTGGGGGAAAATGGTTTAGAAAGTGTCTTTGTAGTTGTCGTTAAGGATGACAAGATGAGGTCATCCTGAAGTAACTAGGTACACTCTAAATCCAAGGACAAGTGTTCTTATGAGAAGAAGCAGGTGGAAGAAGAACTCAGGGAGAGGCCAATGAAGACAGAGAGGGCAGCGATGCTGCCACAGCCCAGGAGGGCCTGGCCACCCTGCTGGAGGGGGTGCATGGCTCCCCTAGATGCCGCGGGAGACACGTTTCTGCTGATGTCTTCTTTTCAGGCTTGTGGCCTCCAGAACCGAGAGAAACTCAACTTCAACTTTGTTGTCTTACGCCACCCTGTTGGCGGTAGTCACAGCTGCCCTCAGACGCCAACACACCCCTGAGTGACACCTGGGCCGGGGCCTCGCCCCTGCCCATCCAGCCCTCCCAGAGGGAAATCAACGCCACTTCCACTCTGACCCCAGGCCTCCCCTTCGTGCCTGCGAACAATGAGACAATGAGCTGGCAGCCCTGGCTTCCTTTGTGACAGACAGATGTTACCAGACCTTCCCCAGCATCAGTCCAACTTTTCGCTCCCTGGGAGGAATCCCTGGTGACAGAAATATGGCCTAGAACACAAGGCCCGGGCCCCTGGCTGCCCCAGTGGAACTCAAAGGCAGACCCAGCCCCCTGCCTCGTGGTGACTCACCCTGAAAGGCCCCTCTTACTCAGCACTGGCCTGCAGTGGCCAGAAATGCTTTCGTGAAAACAAAATCCCATCTACCGCGTGGGCGATCAACAAACAGTCCTTGGGCAAATTGGGTGAGCCGGCACCTCGGAGGATGTGGGAGGGAGGTGCACCTACCCTCATCAACCATAAAGAAATACTCTTTTGGGCCTGTGGCTAAAGGAAAAGCTATTGGTTTGGGTCCGAGTGGCCCAAGGCCCTGGGGGGTTCCCTCTGAAGAGAACAGCAGAACCAAATCACAGACCTGACTGCTGGGGGACAGAGGCTGGGGCTTGTGGGTGGGGCATGGTGGGAACTCCCTGTTAGTGCCCCCAGGTCCCCCCAGACAGCCCACCACCATGAACAGGGCTGGAAGTGCATCTTCTCCTTCAACTCAAGAGAATGTCTGAAGCTCTCAAACTTTATTGCACGGGATCAAAAGCAACCAGATGCATGTCCCCCACGCTCGCCAACCCACTTTAAGGGGTTGGGGTGCTAGGAGAGAACCCATGTCTAGCTGTGCTGGGTTCAATGGTGGCTCCAGCTACGCCCCTAGAATCAGTTAATGGGAACTTGTTTGGGAAAGGGTCTTTGCTGAGGTAGTTGATTTAAGGATCTTGAGATCCTTATGGATTGGCCACGGGGGCCTTAAATGGCCTGGGTGTCCTTCCAGGGAGACGGAAGAGGAGCCGGCACAGATAGAAGAGGTTGCAGGACCCGAGAGGCGGCCACAAGCCAGGGAACAACAGAGCTACCAGGTGCTGGAGGCCCCTCCCCGAGCCTCCGGTGGTGACCCAGTCCCGTGATGTAGCACTGGTGGCCTCAGAACCACTACAGCTCACAGTTTCATGGGATAAGCCCCCTGCTGTGTGGCACCTTTGGGGGGCAGCCACAAGAGAGTGGTGCCTGAGGCTCCCTGTTTCAGGATACCGGTCACGACTGCATGAGCATCCACTGATGGAGGAGACGTCTTTGAAGAGACCCCTAGCTCTCCAAACCCGACGGTTGTAGCAGGACTTGCAAGACTCACTGAACTCCCCTCCCCCCGGGACCCCGAACATGGAGCATGGCTGTTTATACGGGAGAATTTGGCTCATCCTGGGCAGCTCGCCTTCTGTGACCCAGCCCTGAAACGGGCACCCGGATGATTCCAGCTCACCCGGGTCATCACCGCGGGTGACGAAGCGCTGCCAGGGCGGCAACACGATGGGGAGCAGGCAGCCTGGAGGACACCCAGAGGCGGTGCTGGCAGCAGCGAGGGTCTGAGTCACGGGTCTGTGCCTCGCTCCAGCAGGGACCGCTCAGTGAATACACCCCACATTGTACCAGCTATGTGTCTCTTTGTCCGGGTGTGGGTCTAGGCATCGGCCCAAACCCACAGACCCCTCTGGTTACAAACAGTTGGGGGGAAATACAAAGATCTCCATTCAACAACCCCCTTGCTTGTTGCATTTTCTGTGCCGAGGAGGCAACACTTAAAACTCCTGTGCGAATCCAATTTGAGGACATTTTAACAGGCCAGGGCCCTTGTGGGTTCAGACATTTTTTGGTGTAAGTATCCAGCATCCAGGGTTCATTCTTGTCGCTTCTGGCCTAGAGGGTCTCAGTCCTAGTAATGAGTGGGAGTGGGGTGAGGACTGGTGACTGCTTTTCATCTGGGGGTCCCCCACATTCAATGAAGAGTTACCGTGGTTAAGCCCCTTCTCACAGTGGTTTGAAAAACCAAGACACCTCATCGCATAGTAGCATCCTTATCTCCCGGAAAGAAAACCCACTGTCCTTTGAGATTTCCAGGTCCACCTCCTAGTAACACTGAGGTGTAGGGGGGCACCTGGTGCTTCTGGGGCTTTCTGGCAGATACTTTCACCCCACAGATTGGGGCATAGGCAACAAGAGGATAAGGGAGACTTTGGATACACAAAGGCACATCGTCAGGGTTTTGACAAAGGTGCCGATCCCGGTCCATGCCAGAGAGAGTTCTAGAAGGCAGGACAAAAAGTTCATGAGGGAACTGGAGTGGAAGCCATCCTTCTGTCAAATAAACCCTCGGGACTGCTCGGGGAGGCTCTGCTCCCCGTTCAAGTGGTAGCTGAAAGGAGACTAGTCCATGCTTTCTGAGGTGGAGCAGGAGGTAGTGAGGTAGGCCGCATCCTTTCCTTCAAAAGGACTTCCTGAGTGCAGAGAGTATGTCAAGGACCATGGCAGATGCTGGAAACCAAGCAGTAAAAGCAGAAATACAGACTGAATCCGCCTGTATTGACAGCCATTTCTCTCCAGGGGTCTGAGGAGACAGTTATCAGACAACCCCCCAGATGAACCTACCTGGCAGGGACAGGTACCTAGTTGGGTGGGGCTGGGGGAGTCACAGAGGCCCAGCGTCCTGGGCGCAAGGTCTGAGTGGGGTCTGAAGGACACTGGGAAGGCAGTGACCGGGGAGAGGCCTCAGGCAGAAAGGGTGGACTGAGGGCGGAAGGCTGCCTGACCCGCCTGGGAGAGTGAGGGAGAGAAGCAGTGGAGGCAGCCGGGCTGTGGGCAAGCCAGGCCTGGCCAGGTCTCGGGGGCTGGCAAGGATCTGGGTCTCTATTCTGGGTTCCATGGGCAGCCTGATGGCCCTGCTCTGCCACATCAATCTAACCCCTTTCTTATGATCCCCCAATTCATTTTTGTGTTTCCTTTCCAAGCAGGTAACACACCCAGAGGGACATGAGCCAAAGGCTAAAATGAAAGGATGATTGATCACGATGGGAGAAGCCGGGGCCCAGAGGAGCCCTGTCCGCCTGTGCTTCCAGATCCGCGTGCTGCCAAGTCAGAGATGCCCCAGCCCCTCCAGAAACAGCACGGGACGGTCCCGGAGGCGACGCTGCGGCTTGGCAGTGGCTCCGGCTGGCGCTTTGGATGAGTTTCAGGCCGTCTATCATTCCTCCTAACGGGCGCCATTGGAAGAAAGGCTGAGTGTCTCGGGTCTTGCACCAGAGTCCTGCAAACCCGAACAAATATTTGCGTGTGCTCATTCCTCAATGTGTCAGCTGACTTTCATGTAACCTGGGTTCGACGCTAATTTTCCTTCAAAGCAAACAGTTTTCTTGCATTCAGGAAGTAGAAACGTGATCGTTTCTTCAACCGAACCGTTGCTCTGGAAAATTACATTTCATGCTGTTCTGGGGCCAGGCAGCGGCGAGAGCTCTGCAAACGGGGACAATGCGATTAGGGAGTCGGTTTGGGTTGCACTACAAGGACTTTGACAGCACCATTATTAAACCCCTGAGCCTGGCCCCAGGGGCAGAGGGACACTGAGACTGAGCTGGGGGCGTAGTGGGCTCCAGCGCACAGGGGTTCACCTCCAGCCACTGATGCCACATCATGGGACGAAGGCCGCTGGAGCCAGTGAGGACTGGTGGACTCGCGGGGAGACGCTGCACCTTTCTCTGGCCTGTGTCAGGATGTGGACTTGTCATTTGAAAGAGAATGGGGGCCTCCCTGGTGGCCTAGGGGTTCAGGCTCAGTGGTCTCACTGCTATGGCCTGAGTTCAATCCCCTGCCAGAGAGCTACCCACATGGCACAGCAGACCTCTCCTGTCTCACCCACTGCTTCCCTCAGCAGTGGATTTCAGTCAGTCTGCGTGTTCTATTCCCCGCTCTGTCTCTGGCGAATCTTCTCAACCCCTGCACTTCTGGCGTACACCCCAGTTCTTCTACACAAAAATAAAAAAATGGAAAAAAAAGAGAGAATGGACGGCACGTGGCTGACGCCCTGACCCCTGTGACCCCTGAGCAAGCAGTCCTTGTCCTCCATGGATCTGGTTCTCCTTGCTAGTGAGCATGTCAAACAGGCCTGGGAGCCAGTCCCGACTCCAGAGAAGCCGGGAGCAAGTCTGCCGAGGGGTGGGGTGGGGGTGGGGGGTGACTTCCGGACAAGGCGCTTTGCCCTGAGGCTGTTTCTGCAGCTGTGTGCTCCCTGAAGTGCTGTCGCAGGGTTTTAGCTGCACAGGGGAGAAAGAAGCAAGCCTGGAAGTAAATGGGATCAGATTTCTCGCCAACAACAGTTCTCAAACTTTTGGATCTCAAGATCCTTTTGCACTCCAATGTTATTTAGCATCAAAAGAGCTATTGCGTATGTGGTGCAGATGCCAATATTTACCATAGGGGCAATGACAACTGAGAGAAATTTTCAATATTTATCTATTGATTTAAAAATACAATAGCCAGGGGGCTGACCCACAAGGCGCAGCAGACCTCTCCTGTCTCGCCCGCTGCTCCCCTCAGCAGTGGATTTCAGCGGATCTACCTGTTCTGCTCCCCACTCTGTCTCTGGTGAGTCCTCTCACCAGCAGCACCTCTGGCCTGTACACCGACCGGTTCTCCTACACAAAACACATACACACACACACACACACACACACACACCCAATAAGACCATGACCCAGGAACATAAGCAATATATTTTAATGAAAAATAACTATACATTTCAAAACAAAAACCACTCTGTGAGGAGTGTTTGTTTTCTGTTTTCACAGACCTCATGATGTCTGGTAAGTGAGGCTAGCTGGACTTTTCCCCATTTCTGTTTCTAGTCTGTTAGCTGGGGCTTGAGGGTGTTGAAGAAAACCCCAATCATACATCAGCTAGGAAAAGGGAGATCCCCCTGAAAGGGCTCTAGGACCCCTCAGGGACTCCAGGACGCCACTCTCTGCTGTGCTCTGGGGCCACCAGCCCATCCTGAAATAAGCTACCTGTTTCCCAGGTGGAAAGTGCCCAGATGGGGTAAGATGGCAGCCCAGCCCCAGAGCAGCGGCCTGGAAAGTTCTCGTTCATCTGTGAACACGATTCCCCAGCGCCCTTTGACTGAAAACACAGTTGACATGCTAATGGCAGCACAGGGTTCAGCTGGCAGCAGAGTCAGGGGTTGTAGGGTAAATGATTTTCAGGCTTTTTTACCCTCTGCCATTAGGATGGCCCTGCCTGATGGGGCCCTGCTTGTTACATTGTTGTAAGCTGTGTTGTTTACTTCTGTGGGCCATGGCTCAGTATTGAGATATTAGCCAAGGGAAGCAGAGGCAGGAGGAGAGTTGGGAGAAAGAATGCCAGGGAAGCCCAGAGTAAAGACTTGGTGGGGGCTTGGAGGCCTACCGGCCTCTTGGCGCCCCAGCACCCCTGCCTGCCGTGTACCTGGTTGCTGCTGAAGGGTAAATAAAAAGCATCAGGCTTTTCTGCCCTCCTGCCATTAGGATGGATGATGGATCCCTGCGGTCCTGAATGCATGCCTGATGGTCGGCACCTGGAATAGGGTGTGGGCACAGGTAGATGGGATTCACCTGGGCTAAGACTGGGCTTGTAAGGGCGGCGTCACGGGGACGCCAGCAGAACCACGAGAAGAGCAGAGAAGCAGAGAGAACAAGAATGAAGGGAAGAGCAGCAAAGCAGAGAGAACGCGAGAGAAGGCCAGAGAGCCCAGAAAGAGTGAAGACTTGCTGGGGGCCCGGAGGCCTGCCAGCCTCCCGGCCCCCAGCACCCCTGCCTGCCGTGTACCTGGTAAATCCCAATAAAAGCCTGAAAAGCCACCGAGGGCTCCAGGACTCTCTCCTTCACCCGTCTGCTGGAATCATAGAGAACCTGCCCTGTGGCCTCCTGCCCCTACACTGCACTACCTGTAAAAGCTCAGTAAAATCCTGAGAAACCCACCGAGGAATCCAGGACTCTCCTTTACCCTGTCTGGTCTGCCGGATCATGGAAAACCTGCTCTGTGGCCATCCTTACTGGCACTACAGGGGTTCACAGGATCGTGGCGTCAGAAGAGACTCTAGAATTATCTTCTTTGCAGCTCGGGTTCTATTCACGCACCTCCCATAAGAGGACGTTTGCCATTTCCCAAGACCATGTGTGAAGAAGCGGCAGAGTTGGGGTTCTCTGCAAGGTCTTACGCACCATGAAGCAGCTCCCCGGAGGGCACACAGTGGCTTAGCAGCACCACCGGCCCTTCCTCCACCAGGTCCTGTGCTCCACTATTTCCTTCTGAGTCCAGGTGACAACAAAACATTTATCCTCTGTATAAAATATACATATATATTATTTTACATAAAGTGAAAATATACGGACGTTTATACTATATAGTATGAAACATTTATACTAAAGAAACATTCTTTTCTCGGAATAGCTGACTTGCTTTGTTTTACACAGAATATTTTAAGCAGCCGAAGCAAGTCTTAGAACCATGGATGCTTTTGCTAAATTCAATATGACTAGCAGCCTGTTTGTAAGCGTGCAGCTTGGAGGACCCCCAGGGCCCCAAACTGTTAAGGGGTGCATGTTCTAAAAGAAGGTCCAGGCATTGTATGAACAAAGGCAAACAGACTGAGTGTGAAAGATCTTCTAATTCAGGTGCAGAGAAGGGGAGGGGAGGGGAGAGAAGGGGAGAGGGGGTATCTCCTCTAAGGCACCTTCTGGTGGAGCATCCCAAGAAAAGGCTTGAGCAGGTCCCAGGGAGCTGGTACAGAAGGAGAGACCCAAAATTCAAAATGCACCACATAATTCACCTTGAGGTCAAGAAAACAGCTGCTATTGTCTGTGCCAAGCAGTGTCTCTCTTGGTTAAGGGCCTCATGATATTGCTCTTTGATTTTTTACATTTTATCATCAGTGGTTTCATTGCAAAAGCACAGTGACCGGGATCTTTAACCCTGTCAACCGTGCCTCCATTTAGCAATTCCAAAAATTTGATTTTGTCATACTTGCTTCATCTAACCATTCTTTAGCCCTCCTACCTTCCTATCTTTTTTTTCCCCCAAAGATTGATTTATTGATGCAAGCACTGGGGTACAGGTCAGAGGTGTGGGAGGGTGAAAGAATTCACCAGAGACAGAGTGGGGAGCAGAACAGGCAGACTGACGAAATACACTGCTGAGGGGAGCAGCGGGCGAGACAGGAGAGGTCTGCCGTGCCATGTGGGTAGCTCCCTGGCCGGCCAGGATTCAAACCAGCAAGACAGAGGCTGTGGACAGCTTCACAGCGCAGCGCTCAAACCATGGCGCCACCGGGGAGGCCCTCTTCCTCTGTTTTTTCTGTTTAATAATTTAAAGCCTTTCCTCAACGCCATGCCACTTTGCCTTAAATTACTTCTGTAGATATTTCTGAGATACAAGACCATTTTTCACAATATCATCCTCTCCTGTAAATTAAATTTAAAAATTCCTTACTAAGAATGATTAGAAATTAAGAAAAAACAAATTGAACATCATGGGTTTTCTCTTAACTTTTAAATTTATATTTGTGTCTAAAAATTCTTGATCCCTAACAATAATTTTTACTGCTGTCTTAACTTACTGTCCTACAATACACATAGAATAATTTCAAAATTGCGATATTGATATCACCACGAACAAAAAGACTGTGGAATAAGGTTGAACTTTTCTCTGCAGTGCTTTCTGACCTTAGAATATTCTCTTAATGATCTACAGTCCAAGCCCTGCATCCAGAAATGACTTGAAATAACCCTTTTATCTTTGTGGGAGCACATCAGTTTGATACATAATTCAGCACTTTTTTTTAAGATTTATTTATTTATTTATACAAGCACTGGGTACAGTCAGAAGCGCGGGAGGGTGAGAGAATTCACCAGAGCCAGAGCGGGGAGCAGAACAGGCAGAAGGACCGAAGGACACTGCTGAGGGGAGCAGCGGGCGGCAGGAGAGGTCTGCGCGCCATGTGGGACCCTCCTCCGGTGGCCAGGGAGTAGCCGGGAATTGAACCAGCGCTGCAGAGGCCGCGGGCAGCTTCGCAACCCAGCGCTCAACCGCTGAGCCACCGGGGAGGCCCTCAGCACTTGGTTTTGATTTGTTTCCAAATTTTAAGGAATTCTCCCCTCTTCTTTTGATTTAATTTTCCATTTGTAATATGTAAGATATTTCACAATTCCAGAATCAAAGCTTTATAACAAAATGTTCAGAGAGGTCTCATTTTCATTCCTGTTTCTGCCTCGCCTTCCCTACATTTCCCCGGCTCATCTGTCCTTTCACAGACACCACTGAACTCTGTTTTGGGAGGGCAGCACAAACTCCATCCCATACTCACCCAGGATAACCAAGGAAGGAGGGAAAAACAGCCAATCTCCCTCATGAACCTGCAGGCAATGTCATATAAAAACATTAGCAGATCAAATCTAGTATTAAGCAGATGGTTAAAAGATGACAACCATGTTGGGTTTGTACCCCAAAATGCCAGATTGGTTTCTCCTTAGAAATATCACAGAATGCTATTCACTGCATTCAGAAAGTAAAGGAGAAACAGATATTGGTTCAATAGATGCCCAAAGAGCTTTTGATAACATTCAACAGGTAAATAGCGTAGCAGACTACCAGTGCAGTGAGAACATGAACCCCTCTTGGAAAGAGCCCCTCTTTTGCTGCTGGAGGCCAGGTCAGCTGCCAGCAGCTTTACGATTAGGCTTTGAACAGGCATCCGGGGAAACACCATGCACAATTTAAAAATAACAGTGAGTCAGGGATATAGAAATACAGAAGAGGGGAAGAGTTCTGGGGTGTTGGTTTGTGGGTGTAAGGGTGAATTCACAAGAAAGCATATAAGTGCTGTGATCACACCCTGCATAGTTAGTCTGGTATAAAATTGTAAAATAAAAAGATTTCTGGCTAGTTCTATAGATCTGTTGTTTCTTTGGAGAAAGATTTTAGCAAAACAAATTGGGGTATTTGTATTTTTATTAGCATGCCTTTGTCTTGAAATCTCTAGCCTTCCCCCCAAATAGGCCACTTATATTAGAAGATTCGATAATATTAAAATAAATGCATGTGTTGGAAGTGATTTTAAAAAGCAGGAAACTCTGGCATGGAAAGGGACTTTAAGAGTGGAAATATCTTTGATGCCCGTAAGGTGGCACACACCTGGCAGGAATGAGACAGGACTTCTCCCTAACCAGAGATGCAGAGATGGCACAAGAAAATCAAATCCAATAAAGAGCAAGACCCACTCAGGCCCCAGCTCCCAGGCTGAGCCAAGGAAACCACCTGCTGGCTGGGTGGTGCCCTGGCGCCACCTAGTGGCAAGGATTAATGAGGCATTATTTGCCAGGAAAAATAGAACATTCATCCTAAGGAAACCTTTTGTCTCAATTTCTCAATCACTCTATAGGTGCCTTCCACGGTCCACGATTCTTACCCTCTTTACTAAATAATAGACATTTTGATCTAAAATACTGAAGGTTCTGTTTAACCAGAAAAACGAATGAGCAGCCTGTGTGATACGGTTGTCAGAATCTTGAGAGGAAGGTCGAGCTCAGGGAGGGAATGAAAAATCTTTGCGTTTGGAAAAAAATGACCCTTTCATATGTAAACGTTCTCGGAGCTTGTGAGCGAGGGATTTCGCCCTCATTCAGCCTGGAGGATGCCCTCCCTGGCCTTGAGTGTGATTATTAACCATCAGACCCAGTTCATTCATCATTCCCAACACTCTGTGCCGGAAAATCTGGAATTTCAAACAGACTCACCAATCACCCTTGTCAGTTCTGACAATACCTTGTAGGTTTGTACATACAAAAGAGAGTTAAGGAGTTGTGGTCAACTTGACATTGCAAGTTAACCTGCTTTGCCAGGGTCCACTGCACTCTTGTGACTATTTACTCACGCAGAAAATCTAGCAAATCCACACAAGTACATGAAGCATTAATTCACGGTGCCCACGAGGCAGGATTAAATCAGATGCAATTGCTCACTATCTTCTTTGTGGCTGTAAGGAGAGCACTGGAAAATGCACCCTTGTTATTCCTAGGAAGGCTCCCAGGAATGAGAATTACCTTGTTGAAATGAAAACACATCTCAAAAGACTATTATTAAATAATAAAACTTTGTGGGCCAAGTATCTTGTTTAACAGTTCTAGGATGGAACACATATTTAAAAAATGATAGACCAACCACGATGTCATCTGTTGATAGTGAGGAAAGATATACACGTGTGTATGGACAGATGTACAAGTTCCACACACACACAGTGGCATTCTAAAGGCTATGCTTTTGGCCTCCGAAGGGGAATTGGCACAAAGCTTCCTAAAGAGTGTCCGTTCACGAAGGAGGCTTCTGTCACCTGCACATGTCTCACCTGCCTGGCCCCTCCTGGGTCAGACTGTCAGCCCTGAGCCCCCTCCTGCCAGGAAATTACCAAATGCCTCAGACCCCAATCTAGCACTCCCCCCAACTCGAGGGTTTCCACCCTGTCTTCCTTAACCCCAATGTTCAAAACTGGGATGCCAGATTCATCGGCACCAGTGTCTGCAGCCAGCGGGCTGATATTTTAACCACACTTGCCCTTCATTTGCTGGTTTGTTCATTTGATTTAACTCAGGCTTCCTTAGAACAGCGGGGGACGCTCGTTTCAGAGACAGAGCACAGACCCCATCCTTGCTAAATTCCAGTCCAGTCGGGAGAAGGAGGTATTGACAAATAATGCAGACTGGGATTCGGAGGGATGGGGGAGTGGAGGGAGTTTTTGAAATTGACCATTGTACTAGCTGAGAGGTTAACAGGGGCTCACACCTCACTATTTCATCTCACCTAAGCAAAAGGAGAAACCAGTTTAGGGAGATAAAGCATTTGCCCAAGGGGACAAAGTCCCAGGGCAGCCAATGGGCAACTTGCTAACAAGTCTCTAAAGGGCATTTTAAATAAACAAATAAACAAACTTGCTTACTCTTGAACCCAAAATAGATTTATTTATTTATTCTCCATTTATTTATGTTAGTTGCACTCATCGGTATTTTATACTTCGGCTTATAATCCAATTTTATTTATTTATTTTATTGACAAATTGCTCCAGCTTTGGCCCCTGGAGATTTCACCATTACCTCCCATTCCTTTGATATGTCCCTCATCATTTATTTGAGCACTTTCTTAATTTCTGGCACCTCTTATATGTTTTCTTGGTGACCCAGTTTAAACACTGAATTAATATGGTTGCTTTGGGTGGAGTTGGCAGACATTTGTGGCCCCACCTCGAGTTTTCACAGTGCTTTATTTCTGTATTTCTGCCTTCCTTTCGGATGGAATTGGCACTCCTCTGGACTGACTGCATACCTACAAACCTGGACCCGTGACCGGCCTGCTGAGCTGCCCCTGGGTATACCAGAGGCGTCAGTTCATTTCTTGCAGTTGCTCCTATAAATGGATGAAACAGTAGCCTCTTCCTGTCACACTCAATGTAATTCTGCTTTTGTCCAACATTTCTGCAAAGTGTGGATGCCATCCCATGGCACCCCCCAGCAAATAGAAATCTCAGCCTTGGGCCTCCCTGGTGACACAAGGGGTTATGTCTCAGCACTATGAAGCTATCCGCAGCCACTGCAGCATGAGTTCGAACCCGGGCCAGAGAGGTGATCCACATGGCGCAGCAGACCTCTCCTGTCTTGCCTGCTGCTCCCCTCAGCAGTATATTTCAACCAATCTACCTGTTCTGCTCCCCATTCTGTCTCTGGTGAATTCTTTCACCTCCTTTCAACCTCCGCCCCCACTGCCCTTGCACCTCTGGCCTACACCCCAGCTCTTGTATGCATAAATAAATAAATCTTTTTAAAAAATAAAAGAAATTTCAGCCTCATTGTTAGACTCCATCTGTGTGGGGTTGTTGTCCTGGGTGTTGGGGGAATATGAGAACAGAAGACTCCAACTTGCTCACTCACTGGGCTTCTCAGCTTCGGTGCTGCTGACCTGGGGCCTGACTGATTCTTCCTTCCCTGGGGGGCAAAGCTGTTATCAGGGGATCTTTAGCAGCATCCCTGGCTCCTATACACCAGAAGCCAGCAGTGACAACTAAATGTCTCCTGACATTGTCAAATGTCTCCCTTGGAGAGGAGCGAAATCACTCCAGTTGGAGACCTCTGTTCTAGAATAATAACCTGGGTGATTTCTGTTTGCAGCCTCACCAAACAAAGGAGACTTGGAAGTCTGGGGGTAAGCAGCTGGCCCTTTTACTATATAATCTGATCCACTTTGATCCGCAACTGGGCAGGACCAATCTGGGCAAGTCTTTGCAAAGGCCCACCTCTGAGGACCAAGGCGAGTGCACTTGGGTAATTTAAAAAGTGATTAAAAGGTTGGAAGGTCGCTCACTTCCTTCATTAGAACACCTGCAGCTGAGTGGTGAGTTACCTGTGTGGTCCTGGCCCATTTCCAGCCCAGGTGACGGTGTTCTACCTCCTGAATTTTCCTTCCAATTTCCGTTGCCCGTGGTGCCTCTATTCCTTTCTGTTCTGTGCTGCATGATTAAACCATAATTATTCTCTTAGCTTCTAGTGATTACTTAAGGGGATCTTCCGTTGTGATTTGTTTATAATGTTGAAGTTGATCAAGCACGGAAGGATGCAAAGGACGACTTGAGTTTCCCACTTTGGCTGTGGAATGTAACCAGGAAGACAGAGGCTGTCTTACCTAATAGAAAAGTGAGCCAACAGTTCAGAAGCCTACAGAGGATGTTGTGCGGCAGGCCAGTCTGGAGGAAGGAGGTGAGACCATACTACCTGTCCAGGCCATCGCTGTTAAGCTGCAGCCAAAGGACCTTGCTCCTTATATTCATAACTTCCCTGATGCCCCATGTCCAGCTGTGCCTCTGACATGGCACCCTGCCTGCACCTGCCCTTTCAGGAAATCCAGACTGCTTTCAATCCTTGTGCCCGTTTTAACAGCCAGCCCTGTGTCTTGTCCCAGTAGAGGCCTGGCCTCTATGCAGCAACATGCATGGAACAGGCCTCAAAAACCAGCTTGTCATGGTTTGTCAAGGACTTGTTGAATGTTAGCACTTAAAGCCCAGGTGGCAAGCAATTCTTAGTCCAGGGCAAACGGGAAAGGTGGGTGGCCCTACATCCTTGAAGGCAACCTCTATAGCTCATCTCCTGCCACCTCAACACTCTCCTAACCAGCATCCAGCATCTAGGTCAGGAAGTGATTTTGCATCTTAAAAAACAAAACTCAAATGAGAGAAACAGATGAATGACAGCGCTCTGTCGGGCCACCAGGGGGCACATTCTCGCACCTAGTCGCGCTGCTGTGAGGCCCTCCTGGCCAGTCCTGGTCTGGGCGGGCCAAGCAGGAGAGAGGTCAGTGACCGCCTGCAACACTGATGGTCAATAATTTAGGGGCAGACAACTCTGGCCCTAAAAAAGAAGGCTGACCTAAAAAAAAAAAAAAACAAAAACAAAAACCATAGTGGTACAAGGAGTTAAGACACAACCTATGAAGCTATCCGTAGCCTCTGCAGCATGAGTTCGATCCCCAACCAGGGAGCTACCCACATGGCACAGCAGACCTCTCCTGTCTCCCCGCTGCTCCCCTCAGCAGTGTATTTCATCAGTCTGTCTTTTCTGTTTCCTGATCTTTCTCTGGTGGGTCCTCCCCCCACACCTCTGGCCTGTACCCCAGTTCTTGTATGCATAAATAAATCTTAAACAAAGCCAGACCCTCGTCTGAGCCCCACCAAGTTCAGGACCTCCATCTTGCCAAGTGGGAGCTGCCGGTAAGAAGCCTGTACTCGAAACCTCATTAAACTTCAGAGACCACCACTTTCCCCCTGTGCCACATTACCAGATTATTTTAAAGAGCTGTGACCTGGGAGAGTTACAAGCTGTTCCCTTGGGACTAGGGTGGGGTGGGGGCAGGGAAGGTGATGGGGACCGTGCTTCAAGAACCTGGTGGACGCCCATCCTGGAACAGTTTGTGGCATCACTTCACAGTGGGACACTGACAACAGGAGGCCGGGTGGGTGGCAGGAGGCAGGGTGGGTGGGGGTTGGGGATGCAGGACCCCCAGTGATGGCAGAGGGGGATCCCCAGCCAGCCTGTGTTACAGCCCCCTCCTGTCCCCCCCACCCCCCAACATGGCCTGGCAGCTGGGACTATCCTGCCTGCACCTGTGGGAGCTCAGGGAGCAAAGTAAATGTGATTTGAAGAGTTCAAATCATTCAGCGGGAGAAATACTCAGGAGTCCTTCATGGAACACTCCCCACCCACCCAAAAGCGCCAAGAGGGACTGTATGTGCCTCTCTGCCAAGTCACCTGTGACTATCACCTGCCAAAAGTTACCCTTGAACCCAACCCAAAATAAATTCAGAACTGAAATGGGACAGTAGCTGCGGGGGGAGGCAGCCCCTGGTGGTGGTTAAAGCAAAGAAAGAGCCTGGCAATTGCACTAATAAGTTGTCAAAAGTCTTAAGCTAGGAGTTGCTGCTGAAGACGTGTGATGTCCCAGAAAGGGAAGGGGGCTGGGTCAGGGGCTTCTCTTCAGAGAAATCTCTCAGCTCCCTTTGATTTAGATCCCTCTGCAGCTTACAGATCTGTTCAGGAGTCCTGGGGTTCGCTTCTTTCCTCTTTCGTTTTGAGTGAAAAACCTCAGCAATCGGTTTCACTATGACACAGGCTTGATTTTATTTTTGGTCATTCTCCTCTATTTTGACAATCACAGCTTGGGAGACCTGCTGAGCTGTCAGGAAAAGGACTTGCCTTCCCTTGACTTTAACCAAAACAATTACGGTTTTTAAAACTATAAATTAGATGACTATATTGGTCCCAGCGCACTTGGCCGTCACCAAGTGAATGAGGCCAACATTTCTGAATTGCAAATAATCCTTTCCTCGTGGCATATTTTTACCCAGGGTAATACACCTCAAATTCAAGGCTTCAGCAGCGAAGCCCACATGACTTCAAGAAGACGAGCACTTTCAAGTTAGGGAGCATGTTGTAACTTAAAAAAGCAAAGCATGGCCTTCCGAGAGAATCAATCGTCTCTCCAGTAAAAGAAAAAAAATTCCTGATTGACAGTCCCTTTCAAGTGTAAATGAGAGCGACAGTGAGAAGAGGTTTAAAATTCTCATTAGGTTGGATGGTCCTTTTGCTCTTTTCATGTAAATATTGATATATAATCTGGCTTTGCCCCGTCACAAATCACTCATGCATACAAATATGCTCAGAATATATTACACGTGTTCTCTGTTCCTTTCTAAGTCCTGTAATCTTTTCTTTTTCAGGCCCTTTTCAAAGGAGCACTGATCTGGTTTGTGACCAGCTTCACGATGGCAGCACTGAACCAGCACCCAAGATTTGCCCATCCACCAGGGACAGTGACCAGTAAGTCTAGTTAATTCTTTTCACCAAGCGTGTGAAGGCCTCCAAGACCAATACGTCCATGTAGAACTGGTAGTCTAGGAGGGAAATAAGATGTGGATGCAAACAGTGAGAATTACAAGGCAGAAGGTTCTAAAAGAGGATCCAGGGGTTCTGGGTAGTCTAGGGATTTCAGAGACGGGAGGGGTTTCTCCCTACCTGAGTAGGAGGAAGGACCAGGGCGTGGTTCACAGAGGCAGGAGGTGAATATGGGGCCTGGGGAAGCAGGGCTTCCTGGGGGCTGAGTTGGGAAAAAACAGGGACAAGTGATGAGAGAAGTAGAAGCCAGGTAGATGGGGCTGAAAGGTGAGCTCAGGAGATGCGAGGCCCTGGTATTCAGGTGGGATAGACTGTGCCTTAATGGGGATATCGCAGATCCTCACCCCACAAAGGTAGGGTCCAAATCTGTCCTGCACATGCTGCACATTCTGAACTTTGTCTGAGCTTCAGTAAATCTGTGCTGAGCCAGTGAACGGATCTGGACTAGTGAACTTCACCTTGACACTTAGTCATCTCAGCGACCAGACAGCAGTTCTGCCATCACTCTGGCTCAATTAATGTAAACATGAACAGCGGAGGTAATGGCAGGTGAAAAACATGGAGAAAGAGAAATACATCAACAAGCATATCAGGTTCTGTTTCTCTAGAAGTCTCGAGAAAAAAGGGTTATTTTGGGGAGAAATAGTTTTCACAGTGGATGTTATTATCTGTAGTTTTATTTTTTGCTTTTTGATGTGACTCACAGAATATTTTTCCTAAGAAAGGTTGTGTGTGTGCGTGTCCACACCTGCATGCCAGAATAAAACTTCCTTTCCTTTAGGAATTTGGAAACACTTCAGTGGAAATAAATTTCTTTCTCTTGGTTGATAATGTTCTTTACAGATGTTGATATTAGAAATAAATAATGGATGGTGTAAGATAGTGCTGAAGCAGTCAGAGAAATTCTCCCAGACCTCTCACGTCAAGACTTGTCTGAATGCCATTCAGTAATCTGCAGCCAAAGACATGAAAATACTGAAAGATCTATAAACACGATCAAGCTTGTCAACTCTTCTTTGTTTTAATACATTTTTCCCCCTCTTCATAGAATAATCATCCCTCAGAAATTGTCATGCACTGGAAAAGAGCAAGTGTAAACAAAATGCAAAAGATTCAGCAGCACGTACTTAGTACTACTCTTGAAGGAGAAATATTGTAGATCTGTGAAAAACCAAATTTACCTGCAAGCACAGCCTCCAATACAGTAGTCCCTGACAGCAAAAAAGAATCCTCTCTGAATGTACTGTTAGCTACATTGACATTACTGCAAAGTACTCAAGTGCCAATGCCACTTTTCCATTATTATTAGCAATGACTAGATGCCATTTTATAGTGCTGCTATATCTTTGTGATGGTTAATTGTACATCCTGACTTGGAGGGTATGTTGGGATGAGGTTAACACTTAAATCAGTGAACTTTGTGTAAAGCAGGTTGCACTCCATAATGTGGAGTACAATCAGTTGAAGACCTGATGGGAACAAGAAGACTGGTCTCTGTGAACAGAAGGGAATTATTCAGCAGCCAGCCTTCAGATTTTATCTGGACTGTAGACTGTCCTGGATTTCTAGCCTGCTAGCCCACACTGTAGTCAGATAAATGATAGAGAGAGACAGACAGATAGATAAAAAGAACACACATAAGGTTCTGTTCCTATAGAAGTCTCAAGAAACAAGTTTAAGATCATATAAATTCTTTTTTTTTTTTAAAGATTTATTTATTTATGCATACAAGAACTGGGGTATAGGCCAGAGGTGCGGGGGGGTGAGAGGATTCACCAGAGACAGAGTAGGGAGCAGAACAGGCGGACTGATTGAAATACACTGCTGAGGGGAGCAGCAGGTAAGTCAGGAGAGGTCTGCTGCGCCATGTGGCAAGCTCCCTGGCAGGCTGGGGGTATCGAACTCGTGCTGCAGAGGCTGCGGACAGCTTCGTAGTGCTGTGCTTAACCCCTTGTGCCACCAGGGAGGCCCAAGGTCATATAAATTCTTTTAAAAAATTCTTACCTACACATTCTTAAAAACAAAGCACTAAAATAGCTTTCTAGATCTGAAATAAATATTTTCAAAAGAAACTAGGGCCCTTGGGGGTGGGGGGGTGACATTGTCTAAAAAGGAACAATGGGGTGGGGGGTGGGAGGGGAGGGTTTGGGGTCAAAATGGGGGGGTTGCAATTGTATGGGGAATATAAAAATAAAATCTATTATTTAAAAAAAAAGGAAAGGAACAATGATGTAAAATATATATAAATGAAAAAAAAAAAAAAGGAAAGAGACCCAATTTTGCATTTAAAAGCCATGTATAATCTTACTTAAAACTTAGTTCCTCCCCTGTTCAGACACATGTTTGCTGTAACTATCATAGTATTTCATTGCAGTCAACTCTAAAAAGTGGTGAGGCTATTGTGATTTGTGATGCCACCTGTGTCTGCTTTCATCTCAGCTACATGCCACATCGGGGAGAGGGTTAGACTCACTGTCTTCTAATTAGAAAAACAGGCTTCCAAGGAAAGCCAAAATTCTGAGGAATGCCTATCGCTCATTTTAATCATATCAGAAGAGAAAGTTTGAAAAAACATTGCCCAGGGCATGCAACTTCCTCATGCTCTCTGAAAGTACATACAATCCTGACTGGCCCCAGAGGATGTTAATGAGGCCTCAGTCTTGCTGGTAATTTTTTTTCTTTTTTGATATTTGCTCTCAGAGTAGAATACATAACAAGAGTATTATTAATATTCATGTTCCATATTACCATCTTTGTGCCTTGTATCTTGAGACATGGCTAGAAAGAGGCAAGGTCTGTCCCCAATCCAAACTGAGGTTGAATTTAAGGATGTGTTTTTAGCTCAGGTAACCACAGTATAAGGAAGAGAAGCTTCAGTTTTCTCACTGTTGGGGGGTTTCAGTCCACTTTTAGGCATGTTGCTCTGGCTCTACCCATGGTCCTGAGCTTATCACGGAGCCACTTGGCATGAACACCATTCATGATCAGAAATAACTGGGACATCAGGCCTCCCCAGTGGCTCAGCAGTTTGAGCACAGCGCTGTGAAGTTGTCAGTAGCCTCTGAAGCACGGGTTCGATTCCCAGCCAGCCAGGGAGCTGCCCACATGGTGCAGCAGACCTCTCCTATCTCATCTGCTGCTCCCCTCAGCAGTGTATTTCAGTAGATCTGCCTGTTCTGCTCCCCACTCTGTCTCGTGAATCCTCTCGCCCTCCCGTACCTCTGGCCTGTACCCCAGCTCTTGTATAAATAAATAAAATCTTAAAAAAAAATAACTGGGAGGGACCTCCCTGGTGGCCAAGGGGTTAAGTCTCAGTGCTATCACCACTACAGCCTGAGTTCAATCCCTTGCCAGGAAGCTAACCCATGTATGGTGCAGCGGACCCCTCCTGTCTCGCCCGCTGCTCCCCTCAGCAGTGTATTTCAGTAGATCTGCCTGTTCTGCTCTCCACTCTGTCTCTGGTGAATCTTCTCACCCCTGCACCTCTGGCCTACATGCCAGGTCTACGCAAAAAAAAGAAAGAAAAAGAACTGGGGAGAAGACAGACGATGCTTCCTCATCCCTATGGGATCAATGTATTCAACCCTTGAACAATTCATTCTTTTGTCCCTTAACCAGATGTTACTGATCAGAATTGATTCAGGGCAAACATTCTTAGGGGCACAAAATCTTAGCTACAAAACATTTCAAAATTCTAGCTATGGATTCTTAAAAACACACAAAAATGCCAAAAAGTTTTCACTGGCAGCTATTTGAAGAAATACACAAGCTAAACATATTTAAAAGCCATGTATAAGCCTGGTAATAAGCCCCACATATATGGTATATGATGGTCAACGAGAGTGTCAAGACCATTCAGTGGGGGAAAGACATTCTTTTCAACAGTGTTGAGAAAACTGAAAATCCACATGCCAAAGAAGGAAGCTGAATCTTTACACCATAGACAAAATTAAGTCAAAATGGGCCAAAGACCAAAACACAGAAGCTAAAATTATAAAACTTTTAGAAGAAAACATGGAGGAAAGGCTCATGGCATTGGATTTGGCAACAATTTCTTGGCTATTACACTGAAAGTATAGGCAACAAATGTAAAAGTTGGACAAAATGAAAAGCTACATAAAAATTAAAAACTTCTGTGCCTCAAGAGCACAGTCAGTAGATGAAAAGGTAATCCAGGGAATAGGAAAATAAACTTGCAGATCATATATCTGATAAGGATTTAGACTCAGAATTGTTATATAAATATATATTTCAAGCCCTACTACTCTACAACAAAACAGGGTGATAGGGACATTTCTCCAAAGAAAATGTATAAATGGCCAAGAAGTGCTTGAGAAGATGTTCCACATCACCAGTCATTAGGGAACTGCGAACAAAACCACAATGGGAAACCAACTCACACCCGTCAGGATGGCTAGGTCGCGGAAACAGAACATAGTAAGTGTTGGCAAGGTTGTAGACTATATACTATTGGTAAGAAGTGTAAAATGGGGCAATCAAAAAATTAAACAGAATGAATATATAACCCAGAAATCTCATTGCTGAATAGATACCCCAGAAAATTGAAGGCAGGATCTTGAAGATGTAGTTGCACCCCCACGTTTATGGCCATATTATTTATACCCAAGCAGCTATTGACTGATGAATGGATAATCTAAATGTGGTGCATTTGTACAATGGAATAATATGCAGCCTTAGAAAGGAAGAATATTCTGACATGGATGACCATGGGGACATTATGCTAAATGAAATAGAATACTATGTGATACCTATATGATACAATAGGAGGCACTTCAAGTAGTCAAATTCAAAGAGACAGAAAGCAGAGGGGTGATTTACAGGGCTGACAGCGGGGAGAATGTGGAGTTACATTGTAATGGTACAGTTTCAGTTTTGCAAGATGAAAAGAGTTGCAGAGGTAATAGTTTCACAATAAAGGGACTGTAGTTACCCCAACTGAATAGCTTCCTCAGGGATGGGTCAGAGGAAATGGTCAATTTCATGTTATGTTTACAGTCTTACATAAAAGATTAGGTTATTATCTGCTAAAATAATTGTTTGCTGTCCAATAACTTTAGCCATATGATTCAATAGAGTATATAATGCACAAACACATACATATTGTATTATATGAACAGAATACAGTGCAGCTGTGATACTAAGTCAGGGGTCTCCACCAGGTGCTCTCTTGGCTGGGCCATATGTGGGTTCCTTAGGTGGGTACTATGAGGACCCGCGTAACAGAGGAATCCACGCCTTCTGACCTGGTTTGTGAAACTTTGGAACAGTATTCTGTCTGTTGTTAGCCAAAGATGCTGGTGATAACAGCAGAGTTTAAAGTGGGGGTGGTAGGAAGGGAGTAGAGGGATGTACAGACAGATTTAAAGGAAACAAAAGTGAATTCAAAATGCAGGCCTGGAGTCCTTACCAAGATGTGCTTCACAGATTGTATTTAAATGACAAAACAGTGCGTAGGTCTTTATCAACCAACAGTTTCCATTAAGGAAGACTTGTGTCTAGAGTACAGGGGTGAGGGAGGCTTGTAGAACTCTGTAGGGCTTAACCATGTTTGGGGCTTTGGACGTGCCTCTGCAGTAGTTAAACCATAGTGGGGCAGAGCTTATGGCTGGTGCTGAGGGGGTTTACATGGTGATTCTTGAAGAGAAGAGCAGTGTGGGCTGTTCTCCTGTGCTGGGTTTGAATAGTGAACCCCCAAGTTCCACCCAGAGCCTCAAATGTGACCTTATTTAGAAATACTATCTCTGCAGAGGTAATTAAGATGAGGATGGACAGGAGCAGGCCTTAGATCCAAGGACCGGGACAGGAAGGCCGTGTGGAGATACACGGGAAAACAGCCGGCGGGGAAGATGGCGTGTGAAGACGGAGACTGATGTGGAACAAGGTGTCTATAAGCCAAGACGCCAATGCAGCTACTGGACTCTGGAAGGCTCTCGCATCCCCCAGAAAGAACCAACTGCACCAGCCCTGATGTCAGACTTTAAGCTTCTGAAACTGCTTTGCTAAGGCAGTCCGAGGACTCGCAGACAGCTGCTCGGGGAGAGTCTCACTGAAAACTGGCTTTTGAGCAGAGGCAAAATGTGGGTGGAGGAGGGAAGAGGAGCTGAGTGAATTCTAGACAAAAGGTAAGGTGAAAAAAACAGTAAAAAGAAAAGCGTTACCAGGACAAGAGGCAGCAGTGAGAATCATGAGCTCCTGTGACCCATACCTGGGTTGGATGAGTGAGGGCATCTGGGTAGCTTGAGGGGTTGACCTGTGCCTGGACACCACTGTAAAGGGACACGCAGGAGCCTGCAATCTGGGGGAAAAAAATGCAAGTCGGGGCTGTGCCGCCTCCGTGCTGTCTCTTCCTGTACTGATTTATCTTCTGTCCCTTCTCAAGCTGCTTGCCATTTTGCCTGCTGAAAAATATTTTCACTTTCTGTCTTTGTTGCCAACCTCCATGTTTTATGCATGCACTCCGGGTGGTGCACTAGGTGGTGAATTAATTCTGCCTTGGAGAAAGATGAACTCTTCAATAAGCCTCACTTTGTGTTCTCTAGAACAAACCACACTGGTCTTTGAGGCTGTTCCATTGGAGCTTCTGAAACAGGGGTGAATGCTGCTGCGGGGGGACGTCTGTGTGGGAAACACTGAACCCTTTAACCGATGTCTTAATGTTTGGTTCTAAAAATGTGGCAGAAGAAACGTGAAGGAAAACTATAGAAACAGTGCTGTGAGTTTTCTTATAGGATGGAATTTATTTATTGTGAGGCTCATGGATTTGAATCGATTAGTTAACATCTTGCAGTCTATTGTCTTCTTTTTAAAAGTAATATTATGGGCCTCCCTGGTGGCCTAGGGGTTAAGTCTCAGTGCTGTCACCACCATGCACTGAGTTCAAACCCTGGGCAGGGAGCACACATGGCACAGCAGACCTCTCCTGTCTCCCTGCTGCTCCCCTCAGCAGTGTATTTCAGTAGATCCAACTGTTCTCCCCACTCTGTCTCTGGTGAATCCTCTTACCCCCTCCACCTCTCACCTACACCCCAATTCTTCTAGCAAAAATAAATCATTTAAAAATAAAAAAGTAATACTGAAAAATACAATACCAAAGACACGGGGCACAGACCCTCAAGGAACTCACGGGGAGCGTAAGAATGGGAGGCTGGTTTGCACTCTGCTCTGCTGTGCCTCTGAGCAAGCCCAGTCTGCCCTTGAGATACAGGGTCTTGGAGGGTAAAGGTGGTGTCTTTGGCCCGTTGTATTCTCTCTAGTGCCTCAACTGCCAGGCATGAGCACCTCATGACTGGGAAGCGGTGTGGCCAGTGGACAGTGGTGGACTTTGACCCGGGATGAGTCCTTGAATCCTGTCCATGGAGCTGACAAGCTGTGTCCTCAGCAACCATGTGTCAGCTTCTCCATCTGTATAACAGCTGCTGCTCTGGTTGTTGCTACCGTGAAGATTACCCGAGCAGGTAAGACAAAATGTCAGTGCAGATGACACTCAAGGAAGATTATCTCCTCCTTACGGGAAACCTCACCCCTGCTAAGATTCATCCATGCATTTTGAGGCTGCAGAAGTTTGGGCACTGAAATTTTGCAGCCCAAAGTGTCCTTGATGCAGCAAGATAGATCTTTAGCCCCAGGAGTTGCTATTTTTGAACTTTGCTTGTTCATCCGTAATCAGAACCCAGAATCCAGGCTTCTAATCTTTGATGCTGGCGTGCTTGCTCAAATGTCATTCCTTGCTTGGGTCAACATTGTGGCAGAGGGGTGAGGAGGGTGAAGAAATGAGAAGCAGCTCTGGGTCTCTTTGCAAATGATTTGCAGCTATGAGGAAAGGGGACTGTTTTTAAAAAGGTAAGGGATGTGTCACTTGAACAAAAGGGCACTTCTTGGATGCATTTGCTAGAACATACTCAATCTGCTCTTCGCCCATGGGCCTGATAGTCCATGAAAAATACTTCAAAGTTGGTGGAGAAGAACTATTACCATTCAGGGCATTTTAAGTCCACTTACATTCCTTTGACAATGCATTGTCAAGTCTTTACTCTTGGTTGTATAATCTTTCATCTTGTTTGGAGCAATGCTGTGGGTCTCCTCACTGCTGTGCTGAGGAGCTCTGTGGTTCATGACCACACATGCCTATCAAGTGCACAGTGTCTTTGGTTTGCACATATTCGCTCTTATCCAGCTGGATCAGAAGAGCCAAGGAGAAGAGGTCTTTCTCCAAAATCTCTCTAGTGTTTACTGTATGTCAGACACTACTCTGGGTCTGGGATGTGGTGAATGCTGGTCATGTCCTCGGTCACAGGACTGTATGCCAAGGCACAACAATGGCCAGGACCTGTATTAGGGTATTTGTGTAGAGTGGTGTTTCATTCGTATTGTAGATTTATTAATAGCATTATTATTATTATTAAAGATGGATTTATTTATGCATATAAGAGCTGGGGTGTAGGCAAGAGGTGTGGGGGGTGAGAGGATTCACCAGAGAAAGAGTGGGGAGCAGAACAGGCAGATCTATTGAAATATACTGCTAAGGGGAGCAGTAGGCAAGATAGGAGAGAGAGGTCTGCTGTGCCATGTGGGTCAGCTCCCTGACCGGCTGGGGAACTGAACTTGTGTTGCAGTGACTGGCGATAGAGTGATGATGATCTTTAACCCCTGCGCCACCAGGGAGGCCCCATATTGTAGATTTAGACAAAGAGTGCATTTTATACTTCAATCCCTGATGGAGAAATGGCCTACAAGATTTGACAAAAATATCTCAATTCCTTCTCTCCTCCTTTAGCGATTTATTCACTTTTTCAAAGAGGCAAAAGAATAGTCATTAGCACATCAGATAATAAAAAGTCAAGAAATGACATCGTATTCTTGATAGTTCATATCTTTTTTGTATTAAAGTGATAATATATATCCATACACACACATAATTATTCCTTAAAAGTGGCACAGTTTGAAAAATACAAACATGATCAAGAAAAGTTCACAGATGAAAAAAATACAATGGCTGATTAGGGAGGATTTAGAGGTGCTGAGTGTGTACCCAGTGTGGCAGTTCAAATAATGGTCCCCAAAGATAGCTCCATGTCCCAATCCCCATATGAAAAGGGTCTTACCATATGTGATGAAATGAAGGATTCTTGAGATGGGGAGATTATCCTGAATTATCTGGGTGGCTCCTAAATGTAATCAAATGTCTCCCTTATGAGAGGGAGACAGAGGCAGGAGGAGGTGATGTAAAAAATAGAGCAGAGAGAGATTTGCAGATGTTGGCTTTGAAGACTGGAGTGATGGGCCCATAAGCCCAGGAATGCTGGCAACCACCAGGAACTGGAAGAGGTGAGGACCAATTCTCCCTAGTGCCTCCAGATGGTGCATGGCCCTGCTGATGCCCTGATTTTGGCCCAGTAATACTCATTTTGGACTTCTGGCCTCAAGAAGTCTGAGCACATTTCTATAGGTTAATTCTTTCTAATAGATCATGTCAGGAGGACAACCACAGACTACTCTGTCAACCCTGTCTTGCATTGTGCTATCTGGCATAAATTCTGGTTCACCGTGTCACTTCAGACTTAATGGTCCTTTATTTTCCTTCGCAATTCTACTGAATGCCTGCCGGTATATAGCTTTTCTTCTAAAATCTTGACTTATATGTTAGTGTTTTCAATGATGGCATCTCCCTTTGTTTTTGCAGAGAATCCCGATGATTTTGATGCATGGATTATATTTGGAGGCATGGACTAGGTAAAGAATGGAAAGGTCTAAAGGCCACTCTGACCTGCATCCTAGGTCTCTTTCCCCTGAGCGGCAGAGGAAAAGCGCAAGTTCTTGAGGTTTGATTTTTTTGGTTGTTCTTAGCCTTCGTGCTGACCCTGTCACTGTTTATCGACTTGACATGTTTTCTTAACATTCACTCCTACTTACATAAATGGACTGTGTCCTCCTTTATAAGTTTCTCAGGCACAACCACATCTAATTTAGTGTCTGGTTTTTTTTGCTTTTTTTTTTTAGGGTGGTTTCTTTCCATTGAGGGCTAATGTTCCTGTGACATTTAGATTTCTACTGACTTCATGCTCAGGCCATGCATTTATCTTGAAGTGCTCATGGCTGTCAGTACCACCCAGTGTGACAACTCCTTATTTTCGATCTCATCCCCATTCTGCACCTCCTGCCCTAACTTGACGCCTTTCTAACTGCCGGCTAGACATCTCCCCTTGATGTCAGATAGACAATTCCAGTTCAGCCCAGGCCATTTCCATGAAACCCTTCATTCGTTGTCACCCAGGCCGTCGGATTTGCTTCATTTGTAAATAAGCTCCGCTGGACAAGGCCAATGTCCATGCGGGAGCGGCAGCCGGCGCCGCAGCACGAGGGCAGCCGGGCACACTGGCCGGTTGTGAACGAGCAAATGAACCCTGTGGCATCTGCCCTTTTGGAATTTGATCCTTTAGGAAGTTAAACTGGCCCTGAGACAAGCAAGGGGTGGAGGTGGGGATGTCTACGCTGAGTCCTTTGAGGGCCATTTAGTGAGAACCCGTTTTCCTTCTCTCCCCGCCTCTCAGCTGTGGGTTCCTGGGGTCCCTTGTAATCGCGCAGCACCCCAACTCCTGGCCGCTCAGACTGGACGCTGCGGGCCGCGGGGGTTTCCTCTAAGGGGCCGCCGACGGGGACCAATGTGGTCCGGCGGGCATCGGCAGCCACTCGGGGCTCCTGCGACCCCCGGCCCGGGCCTTTGCGGCCGGGGGTGAAGGGGGGCGCGGCGGGGGGGCGGGGTGCGCGGCGGGGGGCTGGCCTGGCCCGCGCGGCCAGGGATAGGTGGGGGTGCGTGGCTCCGGGGCGCAGGGGGCGCGCGGCCGGGCCGGGCCGGGCCGGGGCGGCGGGGGCCGGAGGGGGCCGGAGGGGGCGCGCGGCCGGGGGTCGCGGCCCAGGGCGCGGCGCGGCGGGCGCGGGCCGGGGAGGCCGCGGCCGGTGCCGCCCGACGTCACTTCCGACCGGGGCCAAGATGGCGGCGGCGCGGCCGCGGGCGCCGGGGCGGGCGGAGCGGCGGCGGCGGCGCGGGCGGCGGCTCTCGGCGCTCTGAGGCGCGGGGTGCGGCGGGCGCAGGTACGAGGCGGCGGGGGCGGGCGGCGGCGGGAGCGGCTCGGGGACCCCGTCCGGCCCGCGGGGAGCGTGGCGGCGGGGCCGGGGCGGGCGGGCGGACGCGCCCCTCAGAGGTGCGGGCGCCCCGGGCCGGCGGGGTCCCCGGGACGCGGCTGCGGCCAGGGGCGGCCGGGGTCCCTCCCTGCCCGCGCCGAGCACCCCGGCCCGGCCGGAGGCCCCGGCGGTGAAGTTGCGGGGTCTGCTTTGTCGCCGTTGGTTGGCCGCGCGCCCGGCGAGGGGTCGGGGGGCGCGGCGGGGAGTCCGGCCGGGACCCCGCGGGGGCAGCCGGGGCGCGCGGGGCCGTCCGGGTCTCCAGTCGTTCCGCTTTTGTGTTGGGGGGATGTGCGTGCCTCGCACCCTGGCTTCTGCATTTGTCCTGTGTCTTGCGTCTTTGTGTCTCCCAAGTAGTTTCTGTGTGTCCAGACCTGGGCGCCCCGGGGCCCTCATCCTCCGCGCGCCCCGCGTTGTCCTTCCCAGCAGCCGTGCGCTTAGGTGGGGCTAATTTTGCCACTAAAGATGCCCACGAACCTCGCAGTGATGGTGGCGCGGGACATGTGGAGTAGCCCAACAGGTCAGCGCTTTTCCAGCTCTCCGTGCACCCCACGCGTGACCCAGTGACCCCCCAACTGGCCGCCAGCTGTAGGGCCCCCCGAGCCCATGCTGCCTGGTCCCCGGGCAGCCGCAGTTCCCTGCACCCAGCAGCGGTCACTCCCCCGCAGAGGACATTCGGGGCTCTATTGGGGTTTATTTTTCTGCGAGGTGCAGCAGCGCCCTTCGGGGGTCCCCTGGGGTGGGTCCTTCGAGTCCCTTTCATCAGACACTGACAAGGTCCTACCCAGACGCGACCCCAGTGTTGCTTAGTTTTTGTTCACTACAGGTTTATTGTTGAAAGCAGCCGCAGCGTTTAGCAAGCTGAGCCCTTCGGTGATTCTGCTCGAGACTTCACATCCGTTTCGCCAGTTGTGTCCAAGTATTGGGGAAACGAGGCCCTTTTCTCAACGTGTTATGACATTGCTGTACAAATATTAAGGCGGAGGAACAGAGACACATAATTACATGTTCTTTTTTTAGTAGGGTTTTGTTTTTGAGATGGCATGCAGCTGCCCCATCATTCTCTAGATGCTTCCTCGCAAACACTTATTTGACCGCATTCTTTTGCACGTGGCTTCTCGGTGGAGCCCGGAGAGGACCCGCAGAGATGATTTTGTTTTATGAAACCGCCCCTCATTTCAAGCTGTGACGACCGAGATGGAAACTCCTGGTGGGGTGAACACAGGTCCACAGCTGCTGGTGTCGCAGGCTGTCTTTATCCCAAGTATCTTTTTTGGGTTGATTTCAGTAAGCTGATATACTTAAGGCCCTTGCAGAAGTGACAGGCACATTTCAGCAGCGCCCAAGAAAGGTTTGCTTTTGTGGGGTCTGAAGGTGATGAACAGAAAAGTCGGCGTGTGCAGATTTGTTTTTTCATCTTGTGCACAGTTCCCGAAACACTTTGTAATAATGTATTTCTTGTGTAAGTAGGAAGCGTAGCAAGAGGTTCTCCGTGTTGTAAAACAGAGAAAAATCACAAAGAAAGAACAGAAATGAGCCCTAAGCCTCCCTCTCCTCAGATAACTGCGCACACACTTGGTGGACTTCTCCTTCCTGTCTCTCGCTGTGTTTGTGTGTATTTATTTATACATATTTATTCACTTCTATGTGTTTATGTTTCACACAGGATTGCGCTTGTACATGTGGTTTATAATCTGTCTTCCCTTCTGACATTTTGAGCGTGTATCGGGGATGGCTATGTAATGTCTGCTTGGGCCATAATTTATTTATCAATTCCATATCGACCGGGAAGGTTTCTCTAGCTTGAGATTTGCTTGTCATTAAGATTTGTTGAGGACTTTTTTCTGATGTGTATGTTAATACTCTGTAATCTCTTAAGCTGCGTGAAAATGTTAATTTTTTTAGTCTCTACACATTTTGCTGGCCAGCGCAGTTAGAAGAAGCAACACTCCAGCTGCCTTTCACTCCCTGCCCCTCAGCAGGTTCTGGGCAGTTCGTAGATAGATCTTTACCCATATTCTTTTGATGGTTATTTAACTTTCGATGTTTATTTATTCATGGGACTGTTTCTTTAAGCTGCCCACGACTTCTTTTCAAGTTCCAGATCTGATTTACAAACCTTTTAAGTCCTGTTAAATCATAGACTTTCCGGGATGGAAAGCACCTTAGGTTATTTACTATTTTCATGTCTTCCAACTTGCTTTTCATGCTATTTTTAATACCCACGCAGGGAAAAAAAAAAAAACAAACCCAAAAGCAAAACCCAACCAACTGTGGGCTGCTCCAGAAAACACTGTAGTGGGGAGGGAGAGGGAGTAGGTGTTCAGAAAGGGAAATTGTCAGGCTCGCATGGTGATGTGTAGATACGGGGTTTCCAGATGATGGGGACGTACCCGCCGTCCTCACTACTGAGACCGCCGTCGCGTGTCCAATGCGGTCCCCTGCCCGCCATTTGATCCGTGATCTGAGGGCGTGTGCTGGCTCTCTCGATTCTTTGTCATGGAGGCTGTCCTGCCCTTGCAGGGTATTTAGCAGCATCCTTGGCTGATGAAGACTCCCCAGCACATTGCTAGAAGATGTGGGGTGCGGAGGGGGCGCAGAATTGCCCAGTTCTCCACCACTGCTCAAAGGAAGGCTCCTCTGACCAGTGTTGGCATCACTGAAGCAGCTTATGGAGTCTCTTTAGCCAAGGAAGTGTGAGAGCAGGCCACATACTTTGTGTGAAGTCCACTTGGAAGGTGGGTCGTGGACTCACTGGCCTGGCAGTGACTTTAGGATCGGCACTTTCCGCAGATTGCGCTGGTGGCCCTCCTGTGGCTGAGCTAAAGCCTTGCAAGGTACCCTGGAGACTGGGAGTTTTCATGACCAGATAGGCATTCCCGGTTTGTGGATTGAATTATTATGAAATTTAAATACATTTGCCAAGTCAGTGCTTGGTGAGGAACTTAAGCTTCTGCTCCATCCCACAGAGCAGCACAGAACAACCGTCGTTTCTCCAAGAAGATGAGACTTCAAGTCAGTGCTTGAAGATCAAGGCAGAAGCCAGACTCATTTTGCACAAGTCTTTTTTTTTTTTTTTTAAACCACCCTTCCCGTGGTTATGCACCGGAAGTGGTGAGTTTGCCTGAGGAAATAAGTTTACTTTTGAAATGCTTCACTAACAGCAGCTTATGTTTAAAAATTGCTAATTATTGATCTTCTTGGCACACAGGCATCATCAATGCAACTTCCCCGGGGCAAAAAAAAAGTACAGATTAGCACGTCTTTATTTGTAACCTTTAAAAGTAAAGATAGTGGAGATTGAATTTTTATTGTGGCGTAAGTAATCTTTAGCTACAGCTTAACTGATAAGTAAAACATAAAGAGAGATGCTGTTAGACCACATTGATGTAATTTCACTGGAATGAAGGTGTGTGTCGTTGAAATATTTTCCTACGGAGGATGTGTTCATTGTCTACCCCCACCTCCCCGCAGCAGCCTTGGAGTTATTGTAGCTAGTAAATCTCGTTCATTTGGAGTGAAATACGCTTATAATATTTTGCTTAGTACGCTGTAGTATTTATTCTTGGTATCTTGGTTCGTGTCCTACCTATACTGTGTTTTCATTTATGAGTCCTTTGGAACATGCAGTAAATGAGATTTCGCTGAATTCTTAGGTATTCGCCAGCCATTTTGGTGAAAAGAATATTTTGTAGCTCCTGCCATAAATCATGTGATAGTCTTTGCTGTGAAAGAGCGATGTTACTTCTTGGCAAAGCTTGCCCAAAATCTGTAGTGCCGAGTGCAACTGTGAGTTTAATTGTGGTGGGCAGCGTGTCTAGAAACTGGTGAGACCTACGCAGGTAGTTCCACTAAGACAACAGGGAAGCCCTGGGAACATTCTTTGGCATTTTCAAATGTATAACATGCCATCAAAATTTCAAAAGCATTCTGAGATTCACCAAACCCTTAAATACTTGCTGATGTGTCTTGTACCTTTTGTAAGACATTATCAATTAAGCATAATTTGGTATATCCACATGAATGTGACATCCTAAATGTTTCTCACTCTGTGAGGCTTATTTTAGGAACTTTGCCTTAATTCTAAAAGACCTGGTTTTACAATATAACCGGGAAGGTGTTTTGAAAAGGAGGGCTCTGGGGGTAAATGGAGATTTTGCTAATTGTGAAGCGCTGTTACCACTTGTCAGTGCACCCATTTGGGAGATAACTACTGTATCCTGCCACCCCTAGAAAGGAGCGAGCCCCCCGCCAGGAATAGACTGCAGCCCGGGGAGCGTGGATCAGTTATCTCCTCTGCTCTGCCTGTTGACGAAGCGGGGACCATAGCGATGTCTTTCTTCCAGCGGGGACGTGAAGATGAATCAATGAAGAATAGCACACAGCTTGTGGAACTAGGTTTTTCAAAAACACTCATAGCATTTTTCTGGCTATTTCTCCTAAGGCAGCAGGTTGTGAGGATAATGTGCCACAGTTCTTGTCCTGGGAAGCCCTTCCAAGTTGTTTCTGTTTCTGTAGACTTCTCCCCGGCCTGGCCATGACGGGGGTGGGGGGGTTGGGGGTGGAGGGGGTGGCCTCTTTCCTAGCTCCTTCTTGTTCCAACGTCACATCCTTCATCTTCACTTCCTTCCACATATTTTTCCCTTGGTGATTTCTTCTGTCCTGAGTCACCCCCTGGGCCTGCAGACTTATTTCTACTCTCCCGCCCCTGCCTGGACGGCCAGCCCTGCTGCAGCCTCTCCATTGAGGGAGACGCCTCCTAAAAGGGGCCTCTCCCCATCTTAAATACCAGCCCTCCTCCTGGCTGCTCTGTCTTTAAAATACTTGCCCTTCCAGTCATCCACACTCCGCGTTTTGGACTCATCTCCACCAGCTCTTTCCACCTCCCTTTCTGATGGGAAACACGTTCTGCTCCTCCTCCCTCCACGGCGCAGGTTGTGGTTTTGTTTCGGCCCTTGTGCTTCCGACCCTTAGCGTGTAGCTCCTCTCCGTGACGGGCTTGGCTGGCCCAGCCTTTTTGTTACCCTCTCCTCACCCCGGCCCTCCGAAACCGTTAGACATTGCTTTTGTTTGTGGTGCTCCTCAGTGGGCGTCTCTGTCTTGCCAACATTCCGGGTCGCCGCAGCTGCCTACCCAGTGGGCAGCTGGGAAGCCAGCCTCTTGTCCTGCCCCTGCCTGTGTGTGCCCACAGACTCAGCCTTTAAGTAATTCCTCTTTTGTCCTTTGCTAAAGACCTTAGGACTTTCTGGGTTGATGCGGGGCAGACCGGGTGGGAAAAGAACTTCTCTCACAGGATCTGGGAGCCCTCCCCACGCTGTCAGGTTGCCGTTGAGCCCGCACCTCAGAGCCCTCCAGGAACTCGCTGTCCCTTCGAGGCACAGCCCTCGGCATCTGGAGACCGCCTTCATCCTCCCCATCTCACGTGGGGGGCTTTTCTGGTTTCCTTGAGATGAGCTACAAGCAGTTTTTGAAGAAACATGCTCTGCACACACTGGGCGTGGCTATTCTTTTGAAATGCTCTGGAGACTGGAGGGAGCTATGTTTTTAGATAGACCCCAAACCTCAGAAGTTTCTTTAAAATAGAAGAGTTGCTTGTACCAAACCGCAAAGGGAGCAATCACAAACCTGTACAATCTCGTAGTGATCATGCGCGCCCACATCTTAGCGGACCAGAGTGTAAGTTGTCACTCGATCTGGTGTAATTTATTTCTGCTTTAGGTGCATTTACAATCTGTCATTTGTGTGTCGGTGGTGGAAGGTGGGTTTTGCTTGACTTTTTATGGTGTAGGAAAAAACCGAAGAGAGTCCTGAGCAGCCCACGCCGTTGGTGCTTGGAGAACTGCGTGGAAGCGCGGTGGCTTGAGTGCCAGGCCCTTGGCTGCGTGGCCGGAGCTTTCGTCCCTTTTCCAGGAAATTCAAAGGTATTTTATAGGATTCCTGAAGATCTCTCAGTTTGAAAGGTTTAATCCCGAAGGTAACATCTGCATTGGCAATGGCAGCGGAGAAACAGTGACTCTGAGGGGCCAGCTGGGAATTGGTCTTGTCTTGGGAACCGTGGCCATTGGGTGGCGTTTTGCTGTAGTGATTGTGTGAGCTGGAAGCCTGGCCTTCAAGCCTTAGGAAAGAACCAACTTTGTTTTCCTTTTACGCATCTAAAGGGAAGAGGTCAGAAAAGAATTGTTTTACAAGACCGTCTTTGATCTAAATGGTCTTTTGTAGGATGTGTGGTCAGCTGCTGTTCTGGCAGAGGTGGGGGTTGTGATAATCACCCTGAGTCTGAGGCCTAGCACTCCGCAGCGAGCAGGGAATGGCTGGAAAGCACAGTCCCTCCTTTTCTTGGGGATTTTGACCTTTGCAGTTTTTGGTAATTAATCTTGCAAATGGGGAAAGGGGGACTTTATAGGTCAGGGCTATTTTGTAGGATGGCGTTACCTCACTCAGGAACACTGGCAGTGATTCTTTTGTTTCCAGTACTGTGGCGGGGGGGGGGGGGGGATATGGTGGCCTCCTGTTACGGTGTGAGGTAGGGTAACGAACGCTTCAGCTTCTTCAGAGAAACCAGGTATTTTTAATTAGGGGGTTAGAGGCAATTGTGGTATAAACCTGAAACAAAACCTGAAATCTGTGATGTAATAAATTACATGCTCCGTGCAATATAATGACAGAGATGTGCCAGTTTAATCAAAAGAAAAAAGGTGAGCACACATTAATAGTTGTGTGTAACATCAACCAGCTAAGTGATCAGCTATTGCTAAGCTAGCTCTATTAATGGGTGCTTGGAGCAGTAATTTTTGAAAAATTTCCCTTTCATTTCTTGCCCCCTAGCCCCGCCAAGTAAAGAAGTGGTAGTCTGAGAAGGACCCCCACCCCGCCTCCCAGAGCCATAATCTAAATATGGGTTTCTAGTACCTTCCTAGCAGATCCACAGGTCTCTTACTTAACATTCTTTCATGGTGTTGTTTAACTTACATATTTCAAACAAAAACTAATCAGCTCCACTTTCTCCGTGGAGCTCCATGCTCTGAGCCTGGCAGAACAGCCCCACCCTCTGTTTTCCCACCGTGTTACATGGAGACCTGTCAGTATCCAGTGCTCCCCTCTGCAGCAAGCTCCATGGACTCTGCTTCCTTATTTAGGTCTATGTCCTGACGCTGCTCCCCTCAGCAGTGTGTTTCATCAGTCTGCCTGTTCTGTTCCCCGTTCTGTCTCTGGTGAATCCTCTCACCACCCCCACCCTTACCTGTGGCCTGTACCCCAGTTCTTGTATGCAGGGCTCAGACCCTGGGCTGTTGGTCTGTGGTATTCTGGGTCTCATGAGGGAACTGGCTTATTAAAGCGGGAGAGGTAACATGATTCTCTGTGAACGTTCCGTTCTTTGTATCTTTTCCTATACTCTTCTGGTAGGAAATTCCTGCGTGTGACACACTTGTACTATTGTCTTTTTGCCTTGGCAGAAATCATCCTGGAATGCGAGACACGAACAAATCATTCAAGTAGAAAGGGTTCACACCCTGAGAGTCAGCAGTTTACCAAATCTTCATCTGTTTTCTCTTTACACACACACCACCTCCTTATTCTGGAACACATGCATCAGATTTGATTTTTCATTTCAGCATATTTCATTTGCTCTGTTCTTGCTTTCGCTTTGCCGTTCCCATAATTTTGTAGATTTTAAAAGTCTGCAAAGGCACGGCAGGTTGCCAGTGTTCTGTGTGTCGCACTCGTGAGTTCATGTCTGTCTTTAATCTGTCATGTCAGGGGATTGGTGGCAGAGCTGTGACTGGGGCTTCGGGGCTGTTCTGAGCCAGGGCTGGGGTGCCCGCAGATGTGTCAGTTTTCTGGTCTCTGGCCTTCCACCTCCCATGACAGCAGCTTAGCAGTTATTGAGGTTGTCCTGACACTTCTAAGAAACAGTCTTCAAATAAAGACCCTAATTATTTTATTGGTGCTCTATTAAGACTGATCCTTGCGTAATCAAATTGTCTTTATACTATTACTAAGTTAAACATTTGTGAGGATGATTTGTCCTAGAATTTGGAAGCAATTGCTAGAAAAGTTAATTACATGCATTTTGTTAAGTCCTTGGATATGTAAACTCTAGATCATGCTTTTCTAAGAGTGTGTGTTACTTGGCTGCCTAATTAGCGATAGAGATTTGCACGCTCTGAATCTGTATATCCGAATAATGTATGTTACCTGTGGGGGGGGTGTGTTTGAGGTGTGTGTTGGTGTGTTCAAGGGTCTTGTAGACATCCAAGAGGAGATTTGGTCAGGCGTTGGGATCCAACAGAGAGATGAAGACATATGTTGGCCTCAGAGTATTCCTAGGAATTTTAAGATTTTCAGTATTTATCGCGGAAAATCAGAGGCATTTAATAGTTTAGCATTAAAATTTTTTTTGACAGGGCTTCCCTGGTGGCGCAAGGGGTTAAGATGCAGCCTACAAGGCTGTCTGCAGCCTCTGTAGCACGAGTTCAATCCCCGGCCAGGGAGCTACCCACATGGCGCAGCAGACCTCTCCTGACTCGCCCACTGCCCCTCTCAGCAGTGTATTTCAGTCTCTCTGCCTGTTCTGTTCCCCATTCTGTCTCTGGTGAATCCTTTCACCCCCCTATACCTGTGGCCTGTACCCCAGTTCTTGTATGCATGGATAAATAAATCTTTAAAAAATTTTTTTTATTACAATTGTTGCGTTTCAGTAATAAATGCAGAAAGATTCCTCTCTGCCCTTGTACTGATAGGCTTGATAGCTCAGGTTCTCATTTGATGAAACTTTGGCTTCGAGATTTCTCTTAGTTGAGTGTGTGTGTACAAACAGGGCTGTCGACACAGAATATGATTGCTCATGGAGGATTGTTGGGGGCTTCATGAGGTGGGGGGTGGGGTGGCACATAGTGCTGGAGAAATCTTAAGGAAGTTACTCCAAAAACAACTTTTAGTTACTATAAAATATATGACCATATTGCAGCTAGTCATGTCATTATTACAGTTCAGAGGTTCTCGCCTGGGAGGGTGTTGGGGATGTGCAGAGGTTAATTTTGGTTGTCAGAAATTGTGGGAGGCACCCTGGCATTGGTTGCACAGGGCTTTGCCAGGTGGCCTTGATGGAGGGGACAGTGTGCACTGGGAGGAGTCGGCCAGCCCAAGTGCAGTGGCCTCCCTTTAGTCTCACTTTTTTGCAGGAACACTGAGTATTTGTAACTTCACAGCCATCTCCAGTCTCGTGGAAGAGGGTCAATGAGGCTGCGTGAAAGGTGCCCCTGAGAAAAGATATGTTGCATGCATACCTGAAAGCCGCTCCAGGTTAAGATGTAAATGCGTGAACTTAGGAGTTAGCCTCGGGTTACCTGAACTGTATTCGTTGAGTTGATGCTGGTTTGCTGGCACTGAGCTCTCTGACAAGTTGCAAGTTAGGGAATGCTTACTCCCTATGCCAGTTTTGACTGACAATCCATTTGGATGACCAGGCCCTAACTTTAATAAAGTGCGTTTGATTCTTTAAGATGGCCAGGTGAGTGTGGTTGAATAGCTCAAGGGAAAAAAACAAAAAACAAAAACCACGAAAACTACCAACTAAGGAACAGTGAGCGGGGAGGGGAGATGAAAACAGCAAAGCACTATTCTTTATAATAATGGACAGGCAGCATACTTTAGTGTGAAGAATGCCATTGACTTAGTTCCTTGGTTTATTAACAGAACATGCAGTTATAACATTAGTCCAGTCTTAGAAAGGAAAGTGAAGTATAAGCAAGTTCACGAAGAAATAGAATTATGCTTACTGGTGTGGGACAGTTCCAGTACCAGCAGATGTGTTCCAGTATCAGACAGTTCCAGTATCAGCACCTACAGTGGCCTTATTTTCCAGTGTTTCCGATGACTTGATGTGAATCCCACGACGTGCATTGCAGAAAGGCTCATCTTCAGACTGTTATTTAGAAGCAAGTATGTCACGTGCATTTATAAGAAATGATTTGTCTTCTCATTGTTTTACTATGCTATGAATATATTCAGCCAAAATTTTAAAGGAATAATTATATTTCTCCCCAAATAACTTTTATTAAAATATTTGCATTTTAAGGTGAGGTTCTTGTTCTGTTGCTCAAAGACAACTCCCCGTGGAAATGTTAGTAAATCCATCTTCAGAGACTTGGAAAAAAAATACTGTTAAGGGGTCTTGGCTGCATTTGCATTTAACACAGTGTTATTGATATAAATAAAAGGACTTTTCCATTGCAGAATAAGTTACTCAACAATGCTTTGTGTTTCTGTTTACAAAGCTGATTTATTTCTTAGGAATGACACAATTTCAAAGCACAAATTTGATGTCATTCTAACATGTCTGCTTACTATTGTAGCACACAGTGAAACCCCAGTAAAGATTAATAGAAATCTATTTTATGGTGAATAATAAATCTGCGAGGTAACCTCTCAGCGTAGATGGCAGCTGACCGGGCACGGCGTTGCTTTATGAATGGCCCTTTGAGCAAACTCTGCAGTTCTGTATGTGGTTTTAAATCACTGTCAATTTGTAGGCAGGTACATATTACAATTGTCTGTTTTTCTTTTTAGGGCTCATGTAATCAAAGAAGTTTCTTTGTTGTGTGTATCTTTTCAGAACACAACAGGAATTGAAAATGAATCAGGTGAGTTTAAAAATAAGAATTTCTACAAATACATTACTTAGATGTCAGACCAGTTCTTAATTTTGAAAAGCTAGAAACACACACATTCATTTCTCCCAGATTTTCCTTTCTGTTTCTTAATACTTCCATTGATTATTTCACTGCTTTCACAGTGTGTCTTGGTGCGTTGGTGGAGCAGAAGGGGCGTCGTTGTCTGGCGTCGGGGGTGTTTCTGTGGCGCCCTGGGGAGAGGACTCCTTTCTGGAGACCGGCGTTCAGACTTTCTTCTGCCACGCTATATATCGTGTTCCTTTTTTTAACTTAGTAAGCTTTTTTTTTTTTTTTTTTAATAAATCAAGATCCATATTTTTTTTTTATCTTTATTTATTTATTTATACAAGCACTGGGCACAGTCAGAAGCGCGGGAGGGTGAGAGAATTCACCAGAGCCAGAGCGGAGAGCAGAGCAGGCAGAAGGACCGAAGTACACTGCTGAGGGGAGCAGCGGGCGGCAGGAGAGGTCTGCGCGCCATGTGGGACCCTCCTCTGGTGGCCGGGGAGCAGCCGGGGATCGAACCTGTGCTGCAGAGGCTGCGGGCAGTTTCTCAACCCAGCGCTCAACCACTGCACCACCGGGGAGGCCCTAACTTAGTAAGCTTTTTATTTTGGATGTTATTTTGTAACTACCCACTGATTTAATAGGGAAGATTGAAAGCTATTTTTTGAAGTTTTCCTGATCAATTGAGAAACTAGCATTTGCTTGAAAAACCCGTTCATAGAATAAAAACAAGAGGGCAGTAATTGAAATGTAAGCTGTGTTCCTTTTTAAAGGAGCGTGAGATTACCTGGAGATTAAAATTCTGCTCTGGCTCTTTATACAGCCACAAGGGTGTTCTGGTAAACAGAACCAATTATGCTGGACCCACTATACTTTGAAGTAGGATTTCTGGTCTTAATATCATTTCTCTTGCAGTTAGAGAAATATATGGGTATCAGAAATACTCTCTTTGAAATCTTCATAAACACATTTTTTTTTAAAATATGAAGGATATGACTTAAAAATCTCAAGTCTGTAATTTTAAGTGCTTAGCTTAAAACTATCAATCTTGAAAACGTTTTCTACTCCTCAGCCACTGAAACTTTGAGCACCTTTTTATCATTTACAGATGCTTCGAACTTAAGATCTTAAGCCCAGCTTCATTAGGTGACCAGGTTTAATAACTCCAGTCCCATGTTGGATTGAGAGATGTGAAATTTTTCAAATGGATTCTTTTGATTTCTTTTCATTACTTTATCAAAAATAAGGTTTATTTTAATGCAGGGGCCCAAACCTCATAAAAACAGAATCTGGTGAGCACATGGGGCACGTGGTTTCTATTACTTTAAAATTTGCAGATTTACTGACATGCTTTTGAATGCAAATAATTGTTGAAATGGTGTGATGGGGGAGGGCAAAGAGAGCAGAGCGGATTTCCACAGTCTTTGCCCTTCACAGTCGTGCACATAGATGCCATCCATTTCATTTTCCTCTTTTAAGGTGATTCTTACTGTGAATCTGGTCACCCGGAGGAGCTTGGGTTTCTACTGCAGGGAACTGTTTCAGAGCAGTCTTGGTTCGGGCCTAGAATGTTCTTGAACATTTCCAAAGTGGAATCTAAATATTGACCTTGCTTTCATTGCATCACAGTTTAGCAGTCATTTCTTTCAGGTGATTACAACTTGACCCTAATGCTTAATAATGCCTTAATTCTTACACCATAGTGGGATAGTCATATTTTATGTTTATTATATTTATGGGCCAGTTGGACACTTTGCTTCAGTAGTCCACTTACGTCAGATGAACCTGTGGCTAAAGAAAGCCCACCTGGCACTCACGAGAGTGGAGCAGTAACCATTTCTCTTTTTGGCTCTTTAACAAGTTCATGTTGCTTTTGACAAGTTTTGCTATCAGACCTGCAGAGGACGGCCCTTTGATGCCAGGTGCCAAGTATCAGTGGAAGGGGGTCCTCCTTGGCTCCTAATGGCTAGCATGTTTCGGACTTGGATGTAATTTTAATGGTCTGGTAGTAATGAAGCTTACTTGGATTATAAAAAGTGTCCACATTTTATAAGTCAGGATTTTAGTACCTTTAGTTACATTTTCATTATTTGAAGAATATTAATTATTTGATAATTAGATCTGTTTATTATGTCATGGCACAGAATCTATGAGTGTTTTTTTAATGATCAACTTAGTAGGTTTTAAAAACTAGGAATCGGGCCTCCCCTGGTGGCACAGGCGGTTGAGCGCCGCGCTGTGAAGCTGTCCGCAGCCTCTGCAGCGCCGGTTTGATCCTGGCCAGCCGGCGAGGGTCCCACATCAGTCTGCCTGTTTTGTTCCCCGCTCTGTCTCTGGTGAATCTTCTTACCCTCCCGCGCATCTGGCTTGTACCCCGGTTCTTGTATAAATAAATGAATCTTTAAAAAAAAAAAAAAAGAAAAAAACCTAAGAATTGTTTCGGGACATTTTGTGTTTTCCCCTAGTAGTTATTCCTCTCGTTTTCCATCAGTGAAAATGAACAATAAATGAAAACCTATGCAAAAATTCGGATATTAAAAAAGTTTTCAATTGAATCAGATTGACTTTTTTTTTTAAGATTTATTTATTTATTTATACTTTATTTATACAAGCACCGGGTACAGTCAGAAGCGCGGGAGGGTGAGAGAATTCACCAGAGTCAGAGCAGAGAGCAGAGCAGGCAGACTGATAAAGTTCACTGCTGAGGGGGGCAGCGGGTGGCAGGAGAGGTCTGCGCGCCATGTGGGACCCTCACCTGGTGGCCGGGGATCGAACCAGCACTGCAGAAGCTGCGGGCAGCTTCGCAAGCCAGCACTCAACCGCTGCGCCACTGGGGAGGCCCAGAATTAGACTGACTTTTAATTTGAGTCTTGATGGCGATTTTGGTACTAAATTATTCTCCCTGGGGACTGATCATCCTGTTATGATGAATTTCAGCTGTCAGATCTGTGGCTTATGGCAGGTGTGGTCTCGACGACAGCAGTAGCTCAGAATCATTCACTCGTCTGTGTCCTACAGGTGAAGTTTTTAGGGCCTGCGGGAGCCAAGGTGTGAGCACACCCCACTGTTGAGAAGTGAGTGCTTTAGAAGAAAGGAATCCAAAGCCTTCTGGTGCTTTGAGCACTGGCTTGACGCTGTTCTGAACTGCTCCACCTGCTGGCGTGTTCAGGTGGCTCCAGGCCATCTTCTGGCCCAGCCCTGCTGCACGAGACCCCAGGCCCACATGCTCTTTGTCCTTTGTCTTCTGCTTTGCTTTTCACTCGGCACTGACCCCTTCCTTGGTATTGCTCACCTTCTCTGTTTAGAGCCCGCTCGCTTTGCCCATGAGCCCGTCCCTTCCCACCGAGCCCAGGCCTGGTAGGCAGGCCCAGGAGGGCCACGACTTCCTCCCTTCACCCCATTTTCAAACCTTAGGAGCCTTTACTTGCCTCGCTGACACACCACACCCACCCAGCATTCAACTCTTGTCCTGGGTTATCTAGGCAGAACTTTATAAATGAGTTTCACTGAGTAGTGTGCCTTGCTTTACTTTATAGAGCATCCCTGCGAGCGGGGTCTGTGAGTGAGTCTCCAAGGGCTTTTGGCACTGGTGTGGAGAGCCATGTCCTTCGCCACCTGTTCGCTCAGTACGCCAGCCACTTGTGGGGTGTTGGGGGCCTTCTGTCACACCTCTGTCTTTTAGCCGCTCTGTCACGTGTAGGTGCCGCAGCCTCATTTTATGGATGAGACCTTGAGGCCCAAAGAGGCCTTGGGCTACCTGGGGTCACTTGAGAGTGAGCGATGGGCTCTGAGTCACCCTCCCTCCCCCCTCAGTGTCCACAGCCAGGCCCCTGGTCACTGTGTGGCGTTGCTTCCTCGGTCGAGACTCGCTGGGTCATGCCATGCTGACAGGCAGGCGACTCCAGGGCCCCAGGGCCCTCACATGCAGCACAGCCTGTGTTCCTGCTGCACAGCCAGTGCGGGTCAGCTCTCGTAGTTGCTCAGGAACCAAGGATGATGGAGACCGTCCCATCTCTTACCACTTCTACTCAATGTTTATTGACCAGTTGGTCCTACGGCCACATCTCACATAAGACGCGAGCTCAGAGCAGAGCAGCCCTGCAGTGCTGTTGGAGGACTGGGCGGGGAGAGCTGTCACGGTGACCACAGCCCTGGTCACTGTCCCCCTTTCACTGAGGTGTAGTTGTCCTGGAGCATTGTCTGCGCTTCAGTCCTAATGATTTAAAACAAGTGCCTCGATCACTAATTTATTGAGTCATTCTTAGGTTTTTTAAAAGGATCTTGGCATAATTTAAATTGTTACTAGCATTTAAAAAACTCTGCTGTTTTATATAATAAAGAAGCATTGAATCGCTTGATGCTGCAGACCCGCAGGAGTTGCGGTAAGCCCGCCTGGTTGCATCTCTTTAACTGCTCTGCATGTTCAGTCCCTCGTCATCCTGCGTAGCCTGTGTCCCAGCATGGGTGGGCTCTGCAGTGAACTGGGCCAGCCAGGACTCTGCTCTGCAGCGTCCGTGCTCCCAAAGAGAAGGCAAAAAAGCAGGAAGACAAACAAGGTGACTTGAGATAGTGAAGTGTGTGCCGTGAAGACAGACAAGGTAGCGTGAGAGGGTGTGTCCACGGGCACACGGGCAGAGGGCCCTGGGAGACATGCTCAGAGAAGGCTATTCTGAAGAGATGCAGTATAGCCCGGAGACTCAATTAAGAACCAAGAACCAGATATGTGAGGATCTGGGGCAGAAAATTCTAGGCAGAGTGAACAGTGAGTGCAAAGGCCCTGAGGTGGGATGAGCTTGCTGGTTCATGAAACAGAGAGCAGATCAGGACATGAGCTTGGCCAGCATCAGGGACTCTGGGACAGGATGAAGTCAGCGTGAGAGATGAGGGCCAGGTTTATAAGGCCTTAGGGCCACAGGAAAAAGCTTGTATTTTATCCTAAGTGCAGTGGGAAACAGACCACTAAAAGTAACATCATCTGATTTCCATTTTTCAGACTGTCACTCTTTCGGTGCCATGGAGACTGGATTGGAAGGGGGTGGAGTGTGGCGCTGTTTGTCTGTTATTAAGGTTAGCACCTTCTTCGAGGACAGTTCTATTTGTTAGACAACTTAATGAACCTGGCAGCTTTTGAAAGAGGATACTTTTTTGTGTGTGTTTCAGAATGGTTGGTTGTGTTCCAGGGGCGGTACATAGGATTTCTGTGTCCCCATCTGTCTGTTGTCTTGCCGTCATAGTCACTTCCTATCCAAATGTGATTTAATGCTGTTTTAGTAAACCGAAGCTTGTCTGAGTTTTCTCCCCAGTGTTTGCCCCCAGAATAGTAGCTGAGAGTCTTTGCAAGTCTAAATAAAGAAGAGTTGCTCATAGAATTTTAGATAATCTCCAGTTACTCTGGCGATTTTTATTAGTCTGACATTAATATGTATTGTAGTGTGAATATACTGTGGAGTTCTTGATATTAAGCAATATTGAATCTAATCTTTTCCATCCTCCAGCCCCCACCCCCAACCCCTCCCCCTCATTCTCTACTTGGAATGTCAATCAAATTGGTGTTTAAGAAACTAGGTACTCACAAGGGAGCCGTGCGGCCCAGAGGGACTGGAGCAGCCAGTGCTGTCAGAGGCTCTTGTCCGCTCTGTGGTGGTTGTCGGGAGCAGAGGTGGTTGTCTCCCCTTGCCGGGGAGACGGGAGAGCATTGGAAGGTTTAGGACAGAGAATGTTTGAGTTGGTGGGAAAAATTTATTTTTTTGGTGTGACATCGGTGCTTTGTTTTCTAGGAACATTATGGTTTCCTTTAACATACTTTAACGAGGAGAACGTAGGATTTATGTTATGCACGAAAATCAAATTTGAGGCATAAATCATGTGCAGCAAAATTAACCATTACAAGTGGGTCATCCTCCACTCTCAGGATGTGGGGTGTTCCCTTTACCCCGAACAGTCCCTTCTGGCTGTCTGCAGCCAGTCCTCTCCTAGCCCCGGCCGCAGAGAGGCCGGCCCTGGCCCTGCGGATGGGTTTCCTGTGCTGGACCGCCACGTGCGCGGTGCTCGTGACTGTCTGCTTTTGCTTTCCATCCTGTCTTTGAGATCCACCCGCGTTGCCCTGTGTGTTGGTAGTTTACTCACTTTATGGAAGATTTTTTGGGGAGACCATCTGATCATCTAGATAAATCTGCTCTACTTATATTTTTAAAGATGTGGTGAAATCCTGAGATGACTTTCTCCCCTTTGTTTTAGTAATCTCCCCTCTTCCATCCTAAAAATATATATGGTGTGAAAAATTGAAACCATTTTGTTGATTTAACATATTATTATAGAGTTCTATACTACAACATAGTATAGAGTTTTTTAATAGAAAATATAAGTACAAATTTATTCTCAGACTTTAAAAAGAAAGACTCCCAGTAAGGTGATTCCTATTTGTTATGATTTAAGCCTTAATTAATGAATGTGTAGTTTAGGAAATTAATATGTTGAATAATGGTGGCACTTAAATCTCAATTTGAATTCTATATAAAGTAGCAATCTCTATAAAATCCCCTCTACATGTTTGAGAGTGAAAAGGGCAGTTTACCTCTTACTATAGAAATAATCTGACCTTGGGCCTCCCTGGTGACGCAGGGGTTGAGCGCAGCGCTGTGGAGCTGTCCGCAGCCTCTGCAGTGCCAGTTCAATCCCCACTGGCCTCGGAGCAACCCACAGGGCGAGCAGACCTCTCCTGTCTTGCCCACTGCTCCCCTCAGCAGTGTATTTCGTCAGTCTGCCTGTTCTGTTCCCCACTCTGTCTCCTGTGGATCTTCTCACCCTCCGGCGCATCTGGCCTGTATCCCTGCTCTTGTATAAATAAAAAATAAATCTTTTAAAAAAAAAATAATCCGACCTTGTGAAGCCCCCAAAACAGACGTCACAGGTGTCCCGAGACCACAGTGCGAGCCTAGGGTTTAGCAGTAGACATGTAGACTCGAGTCTGATGTCTGGACTTCCTCCTGGCTCCACTCCTTCGCTGCCGCGCAGCCTGGGAAGATTCCTGGCAGGGCAACGCTGAGGCGGGGCGATTGGGCTTCCAGACCCTGAAGTCTGACTCTCTGGGTATGAATTGGAGCTGCTGCTTACTAGCTGTGACTGGGCGGGCTTCACTTTCCTCTGTGAATTGGGGATCATGAAAGTCCCTACAACTGCAGTGGGGCTAGAGACTAGAGGAGGCTATGTACGGAAAGAGCTGGCACAGTGTGGAGAGAAGCCTGGCCCCGCTTTGGCCCCTCAGTGAGGGCTCGGGGAGACAGTTCAGAGAAGTGCTTAGCACAGACCTTGCCCCACGGGGAAGGAGTAAATATTTTTACTCCCCAAGCTCCTTACCCCATCCTGCAGGGGACGGTCATCCTGAGGGGATGGGGGTGGTTTTAGGGGGGAGCAGTAGAAGGATCTGAAGACCCTCAGCAAGTTCAGAACTGGAGACTCACAGGTCTCTGAGGTGCTTGTCTTAGGAAACCAGAAGGACCAGTTCTTCTAGCCAGCAAGTCTCTTGAGGAGGGTCCTGGATCAGTGTCATTGACCTTTGTTTTCAGCTCACTCAGTGTCAGCCCCAGGCCAGGGCCAGGCACTGAGAGGAGTTTGTTGATGACCGAATGATGGACTGAATAAAGGAGAGAGAGGCTGTGGCCATCGACTGGGGATGGGAGGGAACGCTGACTTTCTTTGAATTCCAGGTAGGAGGTTGGAGGCATTGTATTAATGACTGATTAATAGTTAATACCTGAGCCATTTATTAAATGAACTTAAACTGGATATTTTCTGTTCCTTCTCAGTTTATTGAAGGCTTTTTGGAGATTATGCTTTGTTAAGCAGTGCAGTAAGGATTTTTGTTTCCTGTGTAATAGGAAAGCCTGCAAGTCCTTGTCATTTGTTTGGTGTTCATCACAGTGATCTGTGGTAGAATATTCTGGAATAATGGGGCAGGGGTGGGCTGGGGCGGGCAGAGGAGACTGTTGGCCGCTGGGAGGAGAAACCAGCTTCCTGTCTGGAGCTTGGGTCTGGCGTCCAGGTGGTCACCTTTTTACTCCACGTCTGCGCAGACCAGTGAAGGGAGACGCAGTTCTCACAGGCCTTGCCCCAGCGCACCCCTCCCCGCCTAGCAGCAGCTGCTCTTATCTCAGCTGCTCTGCTCGGGCACTTCGGTCTCTGGCCTGAGTGTTCTCTGAGCCCACCAGGCTTATCCCTAACTCAGGACTGGCCTTCCCAGCCGCTTTGTCCTGTGCCCCCTCCTCTGTCAGAGTGTTCTGCCCCATCTCTACACTGCACGCCCTCTTGTGCTTGATTTTTCTTCAGCACAGCAGTGAAGAACTACCTGGCATTGTGATTTTTGGTTTTGTCTGTCTTCCTCACTGGAGGGACGTGTTGTGAAGGCAGATGAGATGCTGAAAATGTTGCCTGGCCCACAGTAGTGACTCAGAAATATTATAATAAGTTGAGGAGATGTTGCAGTTTCTTTCAGACCGAACCCATGTGGGGAACGTGGCGATTCTCTAGCACAGGAACCAAGGTGACCCCTGTGGAGGGGTGTGGCGTCTGGTTCTGTCAGGCTCCATGTGCACTTGATCAGAGCCAGACGTCCGAGAAGCGACATCAGGATCCATATAAATGCAAGCTCCGTTTATGGGTGTTAGAGAAACTTTCTTTTAAAAGTTCTTTGGTTCCACAGGTTTACTTCTGAATTGGTGGCCAGGCATGGAGAGCTTTCCCATTTTCTAAAACAGTCTTCTTATGTTGACCCCGAAGAATACCAGCCTCAGATTCAAGAAATTCAGGCACACAGGTAGAAAGTACTTTCTGACAGGTGACCCTGTTATCTTTCTGTTCCTGTTTGAAAAAAAGATGTAAGTTAGCTCACAGGAATCACTTACTCCTTCTAGTGTTTAGGTGGGATTAAGCATTTCATTCTGTCTGCGTTGCCCTCTGGGGGCTGCTGAACCCAGAAGGATGCTGACAGTTGTTTTCCGTTGTGACCAGAGCTGCGCAGCAGAGGAGGAGGAGGGAGGGGCTTCTGTCCGGCACACCTCCCGCGAGCCGCCCTCTTCCGCTTCTCCAACCACTGAGCTTCTAAAATGTTCTGGGCAGTTTCCAGCAGCCCAAGTGGTCAAGGGAAGGTCCCAGCTGCCTGTGTCTGAATCGGGACGACTTCCTGGGGCTTCAGCTGAGCCCCCTGTGGTGTGAAAGATCCTAAAATAAACAAAAAAGGCTTTCTGATGCTGGGTAAAGGAGCCACAATAGTGGCTTCTCAGGAAGCCGGTAAATTAATGTGTGGGAATTTTCCTTGTTTCTCCCCGCTGTGGCAGCTCTGCCCAGGGCCTTTATACTCACAGGTGTTTCTGACGTGTTAGCACGCGTGGTCTCTCCAGCTTTTGCTCAGGTTCTACGTTTCCCGTGCGTATGTCGGGTCCTGCCTTGGGTGCAGCTCCTGCTGACAGGTTCCTGGAAACGCAGAGGCCATAGGGCAGAGCTGCTCAGGTTACATTCCTGCAGGATCTTTTTTTTTTCTTCTGCTTTTTTGAGGTATAACTGACAAATAAAATTGTAAGGTATTTAAAGTGTGGAGTATATATATATACACATATGGTAAAGGTTTCTCTCCATCTGGTTAATTGCTGCCCACCACCTCATGTACATGTCTTGGTGTGTTTGTGTGAAGAGCATTTAAGTTCTGCTCTCAGCAAATTTCAGTGATATCAGTGATATAATTCAGCGTTATCAAATATAGGCGCCATGTTTTACATTAGGCTCAGGCCTCAAAGAGCAGAATCTTATCAAAAATACCACATTAGGTGGGACCTCTGGTTTCAGATGGAGATTCCAGTCTTGGCCACGACAACCTAGACAACTTCCCGAAGCCTCAGATTCTGTGTGTGTGTGTGTGTGTGTGTGTGTGTGTGTTGGGGGGGGGGAGAAGGGGGCTCGAGGGGGGACCTGGGAGCAGTTGCTGACAGTCCCCACCCCGCTGTTTGGAATAAGCTCTGTCGTGCCTGTCGAGGGAGTTCTGTGTACACACTCACTTCTTCCTAGTGTTGCACTAATAGCGCCTTCCATTGGCAGGGCTGGCTAGCTGACTCCCTTCCTCAATGCTCCTGGGCAGGTTACCGTGGTGCCGGATCCTTTTCAATCTTTGCCTTAGGGTAGCCTCTGAGAATAGAGGAGAAAACTCCCTGTGCTGCTAGCACTCAACCTTGGCTAGTGCTCGTTACTACTGCTTACTTTACCAGTGGCTTAGGGTACCAACTACCGTACTCTGCCTTGAAAAAAATGCATTCATGTTTCCAAAAATCCAGCTTACAGATTAAATTTTTTTAAATGAGGATACCATATTTATTTTCTTTATTTACTTTTTTAAAGATTTATTTTTTCATGGAAGAACTGTAGGCCACAGGTGCAGGGTGGTGGTGGTGAAAGGATTCACCAGAGACAGAGCGGGGAGTAAAACAGCTGTTTCTACTGAAATCCACTGCTGGTGGGAGCAGCAGTGAGCCAGGAGAGGTCTGCTGCGCCATGTGGGACAGCTCCCTGGCCGGGGATCGAACTCATGCTGCAGTGGTGATAGTGTTGAGACTCAACCCTTAGGCCACCAGGGAGGCCCAAGATACCATATTTAGAAATGACAAATTTGTGTGCTGATTTGTATTTGTACTTCAGCTAACTGAAGATACCATGAGGCTTTCTCCTGGGTGGTTTTAATAGTCCTGTGCTAGGGAAGCTCGAGCCTGGTGAGATTGTCGGGACTGAGGTGCCATCAGAGAGGATGGAGGCAGCTGTGCTTCTGAGTACCCTGTGCCAGGCAGGACGTCCTGTCTCTGGCTGCCTGCTTTTGCGATTCCAACTCGAAGTGACCCGAGGTGGACCTTCATACTGACTTCCTTATTGCTATGGCATTTCTTCCTCTTAAAGCCAGCCTGTTGACATAAAAAAGGAAAACTGAAATATGGGTAGCACGCAAATTTGGAATGATATTCTTTTCTTGGCACAGAATGTTCTTAAAAACGAAGAGCTTTGTTGTTGTGGGAAAATTAATCTTTTCAGCTTGGGGCTTGCTTTATGCTAATGTTGGTTTCTTTGAAAGTCCTTAGGACATGTTTCCTGCTGCAGTGAAATAAAACACAGTCTCGTACTACCAGGCCCATCATTCTTCATGCTGCCATGACATGCTCCTCATACTGCGGGGCTAGGTGGGACCAGTTAAGACGCAATTGGTTTTGCTTTGATTTGAAAGTTATTTTTAAAATAACAATCATGTTCTACTTGCGGACTCCAATCTCCTCCTCCTTTTACCTTACATTCATGTCTGATAGAATCTCGCTTCTGAAGATGATCATGAACCTAGACATACATCTTGATTAGTCATTGTGTAAAAATCTCTGTTAGTGACTTTGTGACATTGTAGAGACTGGGCTGGGCCGCAGTGGTAAATTCCTGCTTCCTGGGAAGGTGGCACTTCCATGGAGGCCCCAAGAGAAGCGGCAGTGTCCTTGGTTAGAATTCAAGACCCTGCCCAGCGGGTGCTGTCAGTGGAGGGGTGAAGGCTTATGTGGGGCGGGGTCCAGCTGGCCGGCATCTCCTTTATATTACGCGCCCCAAGAATTTAAGTAGGAGTACTGACCCTTACTTTTAAAATGTTGTAAGTGTTATTTGGTAGCCTTTGACTTAAAAGCAAATTTACATTGTATCTTGCTGCCAGATTCCCAGGGAGTTTAAAGCAATATGGTGCCAGAGATTTACATATATTGAAAATGGCTACAGGTGGCTGGAACAAAATAGATTAACACAGACATGCTTGAAGAAAGTAGTGGTTTCTTTTAGAGACTGACAAACAAACATCAAAGCAACTTCTGAAACGCTTGACATCATCAGCCGGGCCTGGCTTGCCAGTTTCAGGTTTCAGTTATATTTTTGCATATTTGCTTATTGGACCAGAAAACAAAAATAACGTTAACTGGGTTTTCTTCCTCATGAAGTAGCTCTCCTGTGTCTTCACTTGCAGAACGCCCCTGAGCCTGTGGCAGCCCCCGAGACTCTGGCCGAGGTGCCTGAACATGTGCTTCGAGGACTTCCGGAGGAAGTGAGGCTTTTCCCATCTGCTGTTGACAAGACTCGGATTGGTGAGTACAGGGATCGCGGAGGGAGGTGGGGAAGGGAGAGCAGGCTGCCTCTGGGGGCACTTGAGGTGGGCCGGGCTCCCTAAAAGCCAGATGGACTCTTGGACTTGGAAGATGTGGTGTTTATGCATTTTCCAGTCAAGACTCCAGGGTGGACTTAGATGATAAAATGAAACCAGGACTGAAACAGCAACGCACCCTGCTCCCTCCCTCCATGACTCTGAGCACCCCTGCCTGCGTCTGTGATGGCGTCTCTCTCCTCTCTGATTTCACTGGGCCTTAAGGTGTGATTATGCTACTATATTTATTTATGTGTAATTGTTTTCTGTTTTGCCCCTTTCACCCACTGTGAGTGCCTTCATTCTTACTTGTCTTGTGTCTCAAACTCCTGACACTTTTTGGACCTAGGTAGGGGCTGAGCGGGAGATGTGGCCACGTGGTTCCAGATGGGGCGCCGGGCTCTCTCAGGGCGCAGCAGCCTGGCTTCGGTGTTGGTATTCTGATTTCTGCACAGAGGCTCAGGGAGTAAATGACACAGTCTTGGATTACTTCCTATTTTTGAAGATGTGCTTCTGATATTACAGTTTATGTGTACATATGTATGAATCAGTTTTAATAAATGTGTTTCCTAATTTTAATTGAAAAATGAGGCATGAAGTAATTTGAGCATTTATATCATACTCACATCAAAGTGGTTGGTTTTATAGCTCAACAAATTGCTTCTGAGCTGTGGTATCAGGTGGGATTCTTAGCAGACTTACAGAAAATTGCTTGAGCATCCTCCCTGGATAGGACCGGCCTATCCCCCCTCTGCCCCCGCCCCTCTGTTTGTGAGGAAACTGAGGCCAAGAGATGAGGAAACCTGTCCCAAGTGGTGTCAGTGGGCGTCATGTTGGGTGCTGGCCCCTGACTGCGTGGCTGCCTCCTGGCATTTTCCTCACGGGGCCTCATCTCTGTGGTCCGGGCAGCGGAAGTAGAGATTCCTCTGAGAAAACCACAGAGCAGCATAAATCTTGGCTGTTTGAAACTCTGAAAAGTGAGTTGATCCAGTAGCTAAGTTTGTAGGAAACTCAATGAGAAAGGAAAGGCCTGTACACTTTGGCCAAACTTCAAGACATTTACTCATAAACCTTTAGTGCTTTTGCGAAGGCAGCTCGTGTTCATGGGCGACAACTTCAAATTGGAAAAGTAGAAAAAGGAGTTCCACGTTATTGGTGGTTTCAGTACATCCTGATATTTTTTTCTCTTTGTTTATTGTGTTATTCTTCAAGAATTTTTGTGGCTTCATCTGGCTAGTTTTACATGTCAACATTTAAAACATACAAATAGATAACATTGTTTCCTGGAAAGTACAGAAGAATGTAAACAAGAAAAATAAAATTTTGAAGATTTGATTTAACTTAATTTCACTTGAGCTCAGTTGACTTAGCATTGTCTTGCTTTTAGGCAGTCTGGCCTTTTAACTCTCTTGTGGAGTTGAATTGCTTTTAATGTTGTCAGTCTTTAAAATAGCCAGTATACATCATAAAAGTATTGGTTTTTATTTTCTAGGTGTCTGGGCCACTAAACCAATTTTAAAAGGCAAAAAGTTTGGGCCATTTGTTGGTGATAAGAAAAAGCGATCTCAGGTGAAGAATAATGTGTACATGTGGGAGGTAAGAAAGAATTCCAGTATTGGTTTATCAGTTAGGTGTTTTCTTTAAAGATGTCATCCTATTTGACGTTTTAAAATTAAAACAGTCATCTTACAATGTTCTTTAAAATCAAGAATTTTATTATTAAAGAGAAAATGTGTTTCCTTGGATGCAGACTGCAGTTTACATTTGTGTTTTGAAACTGCTTGGCTTCCTCAACAAGTGTCACGTCCACTTTTCGTGTCGCCGTATTTAGTGTGTTTTGCATTGCAGCCAGGATTTGATTTCCTGTGTGAGGCCTGCCACTTACGGGTCTGGGTGGACAACGCAGAAGGCACTCCAAGTAGACTGCAGATAAAACCCTGTTAGGGTCTTCTCTGTGTTTCAGGAAGTAATCTCTGCTGCTGGAATATTCTGAGTTGGATGTACTGAGTGCCTGCATGTGTGTGTGGTTCCTTGACCTTCTTGAAAGGTTTTTATGCTATTTGTTTTGTGTTCTCACAACACCCTGGCAGACAGAGCAGTGCGTTGGCTCGCTGCTTTCAGAAGTAACCTGTTCAAGAGCGTAGGGGATCTGCTCCTCCCGGTGGGGCCCACGTGTCAGAGGGGTGTCAATCCAGCAGGGAGCCCAGGCCTCTCTCCCGACAGGGTTCTCATGGGCTCGTCATGGTTCAGATCCCGCTGGGAGCTGGAGACTGGGCAGGACACCACTTATGCCCGGGCCCTGAAACCTTCCGTTTAAAAGTGGGGAGAATAAAAAACAGCCTCATCACCAGAGCAGTGAAGCTCAAATGTGCTGCTGTTTCCTGCGGAGCCGTGTTTATGTTGAGCCCAGCTGAGGTCGGTGCGGTGCCTGGCAAAGCTTGTTGCTGTGGGGTGCGGGGCGGTGAGGAAGAGCGTTCCCCTTGGTTGGCCTACATTGAATCACATCTGTTTTTCACACACAAAGACACGAAAGCCAAAAAGTAAAATATGCCTCGTAAGCACCGGGACACTTTCCATCAAGAGTGCCGCGGCGTGTGAAGGTTCCAAGTATGTTGCTGTTTTTCTCAGTCCTATAAACAGTGTTTCTTAACTTGAAAATTCCGGGTCCTAGTCACTTTGATTTTCTTTCTTACAATAAACCTGGTGACACTTAACCCAAGGGGCCTTAGGAAAGGTGGACTTGCCACAAGAATAATTACACTCTATGCTGTTCCACCACTTTTGAGGTAAAAGAGTGCTGTATTGGTAGGGAAACTGCCCAGCCAAAAAATGATAGTAATTAACTCGAGATAATGCCTGCGTGATTAAAAATGTCTTGACCACAAAATTATGCTCCAAAATAAACTGCGTTTTTAATTTTAGGTGTTTCCCAAGGGAAACTAGCAAATATGCTCTCCCAAGATAGCCCCAGTCCTAGTGAGGGTAATGTCAGAGAACCAGGAAGTGCCTCCATGGACACCAAGTTTATGGCACTTCTTTCACCCAGCGCCGTCAGGCAGATGGGCACATTGTGTAAATCATTAATGGTGCCTTTTGTAAATGCAGCTTCATCTGCACTGCAGTTCCTGCACAGTGTGAATCCACAGCAGCTTGGTAAGCGGGAGCCGGGACGCGTCAGGGGTGCGGCTCCTGTAGTACGACCGACCTCCCTCTGCGAACTTCCGGCACTTGCACGCTGCCTGGGCTTGTGCGTCCCGAGGACAGCGCCAGTTCTCCTGAGTTTGGTTTAAAGATTGACTTCTCGTGAAGGCTGGCTTGTCCTTCCTGCAGTTAAAATCGGGATGTCATTCAGAGTTCCTAATATAAGGGATGCATCTTTTATTTGTGGGCATAAATGGTGAAATAGAGCAAGCATATGTTATAATGTACTTACGAAGGAAAAACTAGAAATCCAGATTAAATTTACTGTTTCCCTCTTAGTCTGTTCCAATCATGGTCTTAGCCTCAAAATACCTCTTATTAATGTAACACAAACTGCTTATCATTAAAATCTTGCCATTTGTTAAAGCCCCTGAAGACCAGCTTATCTTTTAGCAGCCCAGTCTTTGCCCCAGCTAGAATGCCATTTGGAAGCTAAGCTAAGACAAAGTGTTAAATTGCTTTTCGTGAGCCCTTGATTATCTAATACAGTCTTAAGTCCTCTAAGCTTTCACAGAAAACATGCTATTAAATCAGAAATAACAGGAGCGAGCCAGTAGAGTATCCTCGGGGTGAATGCACTAAACAGTCAGGTTCTCAGCAGAGGAGCGTGTGCTTTGATCAGTTTCTGGCGGGGTGGCTGCTGGAACTTGGACTCCGTGGTGTGCTTTCCTTGACTGCCCCGCTCATGCCCGCTGTCCACAGTATTCTAAAGCCACCTTTGCTAAAAACCTCTCAGCGTTACTTCTAAGGTGCTCTGATGCTTCTCATGGACAGAACTTTTGAAATGTTTGCATAGGAATGGTTTTAATTAGTCTTTAAAAAAATAGACAATTGTTTAGAGCAGTTTTAGGTTCACAGCAAGACTGAACAGAAAGGGCAGCGCAGTCGGCAGGCCCCCTGCCCCTTGACACCCGCAGCTTCCCCTTCTGTCAGCATCTGTCAGTCGCTGAACCGGCATCGACATCATTGTCACTTGAAGTCTATAGTTCATGTTGGGGTCACTACTGGTGTTGCCTGTTCTAGTAAGTCTTTTTTTAATTATAAAAGTAAGAAATGCTGATTACAAAATAATATAAATGAGATGGTAAATTACTTACAAGAAAGTGAAAATCATATGTGAACATCTAACGCTGCTTCTCTGCCTCTCTTTTTCTTGGGCCTCGTACACACACAATCCCCAGATACAAACTTTGTGTGCAGTTTTGTGACCTGCTGTTTTCTTTGGGCTTGTGGACATACCTGTGTCAAATACTTACCTACATCATTCTTAAGCTCCCTAGAACGCTATGGTATTCTTCCCCATTTATTCAACTAGATAGACATTTAAATACTTCTAATCTTTTCGTGATTATACAGTTCTTCAGAGGACAAAGCTCACTGTATATACATATTTGCTGACTTGTCTGATTATCTTCTTAAGATAAACTCCTAGAAGTATATAATTGTTAAGTCAGAAAGTTATGTACATTTTAATCTTTGGTGTAGAGAGTTAAGCAATCTTCCTAACAGCTTAACTTGTACTTAGATTGGGAATGTGGTCTGATGCCAAGAGAATTCTCTTTGGAGTTTATTTATTCACTCACTGCACTGCAATTGGTGAGCCTTTCCCACGGGCTCAGCACCGCCCCCGACTCTGGAGCACTGAACTTGGCGTCGGGACGTTCGTGTACTGTGTGGACCCCTGGAAATTCCTCACAGGGATTTCTGGGATTCTAGAAATGCCCTGAATCCTCCCCTTGACAGTGCAAGTGCTGGGTGGCCCGCCTGGTGTTCTAAGCTCAAAGTACCGAGAGGGGGTAGACTTGCTAGGCAGCAGTGCTGATCAAATTCTTTATCACTTGGAGGACAGAACTTCTGTTGAGTGTTTTCATTGAAATATTTTTCTAACAAGACGAGGTTATCCTTTTTTCTGCCTTCTTACTTTTAAATGAGAGTAACAAGCCTTATAGATTTGACTGACAATAAATGAGATGATGTATGTGAAATCATTTGATATAGATAACTGGCTCGGAAATATTGGTTGAACCTGAACATCAAAGAAAAGTGAATGATCAGGTCGAGGGCAAAACCCTTTTTTTTGGTAGCTGAGCAGTTTTTAAAAGATTAGCAATCTTCATTTTTGCTTAGGGTTTTTTTTTTTCCTCCTCTAATGTTAGCGAAATACGGTCTATATTTTGAAACAAAATTTAGAATGTTATATGGGGGAGAACCTGGAATTGATTTTTGAAAACTCTGAGTTACTAATTACTGTGGGGGTCAATACGGTGCAATGAGGGCCCTCCTGTCACCCCTTTACTTCTTTGTTCTACTTAACAAGTGGAAATATAATTAGATATTGTCTGTCTTCCAGGAACAGACAGGGAAAGTGGGGAATGCTGTATAGATCATAATTCTAGCTTGGAAATTTAACAAACTGGATTCCCAGAGAAAAACATGAAAGGAGCCTCAGACGATATGACAAAGTAGCAGGGCCACTGCAGTGGAGCGTGGGCCCCATCTTTAGTGTGTTAGAACCCCAAGTTACATTCAGATGGAGAGACCAGGCAATGAAAATGGCTTTATTACTATAGACTCTCACTTTGGGGCCTGGTTTGAGTGATTCAAGGCCTATTTCAGCGCAGGAGCTGACACAGTGTCTTCATTTACCTGTGCTAATTCCCCAAAGGGGTGTCTGGGGTCACCCAGCGAGTGCGCGTGGAGAGGGTGGGCAGACAGTTGACTCCGTCACTGCTACATTTGCATTATTTGAGTGTTTTTAAAATTTACACATCTGAATTAATGCATATCTAGTATAATAAATAACTGATAAGCAAATATGTTAAAACTTTCACCCCCAGAGCCTGGGGTGTGCCATGTTGAACAGTTTGGCTTGTTCTTTGCAAGCCGTTATGTGTCATGTCGATGTAAAATTGTGTTTTTAAATTGGAATGTGTTCTTGACTTTTGAATTTAGATTACTTTCTGATGATTCATAATGACTGCATTCAATTGAATGAAAATTGGGTGGTACGAAGACTGCTTGCTGTTTGACGAAAAGTTAATCCCGGTCTGTTCAGTGTAGGGGTAGAAGGATAACCTCGGGAAGGCCAGGGACTGGAGGGGGCGTGTGGAAAGAGGGAAAGCGGGGTAAACTGGGAACCCTCTTACCAGAACAGAAGTCAGCATGCCCTCGCCTCCCCCGCCATTCCCTGTCTGCGTATCTTTTATTCCAATGGAGGAGTCAATGTGGGGCCGGGTTTGACGCTTGGCTCTGACTTTTAGTGACTTCAGTATTCTCGTGAAGTTACCAACCTTCCCCCACGGGTCCTCACTTATCAGCAGGGCTTACTAATATTTCATAGGGTTCTTGTATCAATAAATTAAAATAACACCTAAAGCATCTAGCCCAGTGCTTGGGGTAGAGGGGCTTCTCTCCCTTCTCTCCAAATAGGGAATTTCTGTTTGAAAGTTAACTTGTAAAATTGTTTCCGGGTAGTACATAGGAGGTGCCCTTGCATTGTTAAAGGGGACCGTTTTATAGATTGGATCCAGAAAGAATACTGATTGCATGGAAATATTTCCCGTTGGGGTCCAGTCAGCAGAATATTTCTTGGTCATTAAAAAGATTTGGAACTAGATATGTGTCATTTGCTGAGTTTGAGCTAGGGTGGGAGTTTTCCTGCCTTTGCTTTGTCTTTTGACTGAATGAAGGGGCACTAGTTGGCTCTCCAGCGTCTGTACATTCCCCTGGCCTAATGGTGTTACAGCGCTCTTGTGGTCTAGTAATTTGTAGTGCAAAATTTTGTCTCCTTTTGAAGATTAGTTTCTGTGTGTCAGTCACCGAGGTTCATTCTGACTAGAAACCAGGGTTTGACCAGCTGAGATAGGAACTGTATGGAACCACATTTTCATCCCAGTGCCTAATTAGAAGGTTAAACTCTCCAAAATGAAAGGCCTGCATACCTCAGAAAAAGAAGTATGTGGGTGGTGGTGATGATGATGGGGGTGAGAGAGGAAGAAGGGAGTGTTCAGCTTAGCATTCAGCAGACCTGGGCTACCGTCTTTCAGACTGAGGTTTTCATTCAAAAGACTTGTTCTCCCCTCCCACATCCCTTCTTTTTTTTTTTTTTTTAAAGATTTATTTATTTATTGATTGATTGATTGATTTATACATACATACATACAAGCACTGGGTACAGTCAGAAGCGCGGGAGGGTGAGAGAATTCACCAGAGCCAGAGCGGGGAGCAGAGCAGGCAGAAGGACCGAAGTACACTGCTGAGGGGAGCAGCGGGCGGCAGGAGAGGTCTGCGTGCCATGTGGGACCCTCCTCCGGTGGCCGGGGAGCAGCCGGGGATCGAACGGGTGCTGCAGAGGCTACGGGCAGCTTCGCAACCCAGCACTCAACCGCTGCACCACTGGGGAGGCCCCCACATCCCTTCTTTACTTAGAGATTTGTGGAGATTAGTAGAGTGGAAAAGCGGTAGAAAATTCAGATAAGTGGAAGAAAGAAAATAAAAACTATGGATGATCCTGCTTTTCCAAGAAAACCATTACTATCATTTTTATGTATTTTTCTGTGTGTATTCAGATTTTTCTGTGTGTATTCAGATTTTTCTGTGTGTATTCATATTTAAGACAAAGTAGTGTCATGTAGTTAATACTCTCTCTCAATGGCTTTATTCAATCATCAGTGTATTGTGACTGTTTCTTATACTGACATACATTTCGACAGCTTCTGGTTATCTTTGTTTTCTGGTAATAGAAATAATGTGTGTTTTGTCAGAAAAAAATCTTAGGGAGTTTGGAAATAGCTAACAGAAAATAGAAGTTTCCACATAAGCCAATGAATCATTGCTCAGTAATCCTTTTTAATGTCTGTTAGTATTCTGCTGTATGCTTGGATTAAAATCCTGAGCTAATCGTAATAGTTTGTGTTGCGCAACCAAAGACAAAGTCTGCACTAACCATGGTGTTGTGAGTATCTTTGCACACAGCTCCCGTGCTGGTGCCCAGTTATGACAGTGAAGCCAGGACAGTGCATTAACATCGTAGGTTCTGTTAAATTCCATCCTCCAAATGATCATGCAATCAGAAAGTTGATTCTGTGATCAGCATTGTTTGGGGAATGTCGTTCTGCTTTTTCCTTAAAAACAGACATTTTTACTGGCTTGAATTTTTTTTGATTTGAAGTTATTTTTGATAATAAGGTAAGTTTAACTTTTCCACAGGCTTAGGGCATGTGTATAATCCTTTGTGAGTTACTTGTTTGCACATTTTTAAAAAAGGAAATGTCCTCTAAAACCAAGTGTTTTCTCATTGCACATCATTAGTATGACCTAGCAGATGCTTTAGTCCCCCTTTTTTTTAAAGATTTATTTTATTTATATAAGAACTGGGGTACAGGCCAGAGGCGCAGGAAGGTGAGAGAATTCACCAGAGACAGGGTGGGGAGCAGAACAGGCAGACGGACCGAAAATACTGTTGAGGGGAGCAGTGGGCCAGACAGGAGAGGTCTGCCGTGCCATGTGGGTTGCTCCCAGGCAGGCCGGGAATCGAACCAGCACTGCAGAGGCTGCAGAGAGCCTCACACCGCTGCGCTCAACAAAATGAGCTTATGTATAATGAGAGAGTTCTCACCAGTGGAGGACCTTGCTAGCTGGAAGGTCAGTGCTGACCTGGGAACTGGGAGATTCCTGCTTCACCACTCTTGTCCTTCTGAGGAGGGTGCTGGGCCCTCAGTGCCGCTCTCCAGCTGCTTTCTGGTAGGGATTTTCTGGCACCATCTCAATTTGGTCTCCAAAGTCCTCTTGATACCTGCAGTTGTCCCTGCACTGGTGGGGAGTGAGTGGGACTGCTGTCCACTGCACTGAATCAAAGACAGGACTTCTTGGTTGTTCCCTAAGTTGGTGAAAAACAATCAGTGTGGACTGACAATGTTACAACACCATCTCTTCTTTTTCTTATTTTATCATGCTGGCAGTGCCCACAAATTATCAATCCACATACGACATTTTAAAGTAAAGCAGCTTATATATGTTGGTGCATATAGTTTAAATTTTGCATTGTGATGCTGTCTTGTCTTACTATACCACTTGAAAACGTTTTAAGGGGGAGGGTGTGTGTGTCTGTGTGTCTGTGCATGTGAGCTGAGGTTGAGTGTGACAGTAAGATTGAAAAGGAGTTATGCACCTGGATGATCTCTCCGGAGGGGTGCAGATAGGTGTTCCAGCTAAACAACCAATTTTTGAATAAACTCACTAGGGTTTCTTAGAGGATTGTGACAATGTCCTTCCTGGCACTGCAGATGATTAACTAAAGGAATTGTGAAGCACCTTGTAGCACGGTAGCTGTCACATGGGAGGTGCTGGCTAAGAGATGGCGTTCACACATTCATATCTGAGGACATCTTTCCGTCATTTCAAGTTATTTGTTGAGAGACTGCTTTGTGCCAGGCACGGGCCAGGTGCTGGTGGCACTGCAGAGTCTGAAAAGGCTAAAATATCTTTTCCTCATGGAAAAGACGGAGCTACTAATACTCTGGTGAGGGGAGGTCATCACAAGCTAAATCAGGGGTGTTGTTGCAAGGCACTTGGTTGTTGTTGAAAGAAGAAGGATTTGTGGTGTCAACTGGGACGGTCAGGGGCAGGAGGCCTGCGTCTAGGCCCATCTTGACACAAACTGAGTAGGTGATTTAACTCTTGAGTTTCAGTTTCCATGTTTAAAAGAGAGGTGAGAGTGAATCTGTTGCAGAGCGTCAAGTGAAATAATCTGGGAAGTGATCCCCAGCTCTGAGCTGGAAGAGAGTTGTCGGTGCCCAGGCAGGTGCCCTGCCTGCTGGCTGTCACAGGCTGCAAGGCCCTGGTCTGCCCAGGCGGTGCAGAGCTGTGTTCTGGAAGGAAAGCTGCAGTGAGGCAGAGCAAGGGAGGGGGTTGGGGGGAGGTGTGGCTGAGTGTGTGAAGGGGAGAAATAGAAGCATCCAGATTCTTTGCTGTGTTGTTTCTTCGGCAGACCTGTCACCAATTGATTCTGCATTCCTGTTTCAGCATCTAATCAAGTGTTTTACAGTCTAGTTTTGGGGAAATAAAACGTGTGTGTGTGTATGTGTGTGTGTATGGTTGCATGTATTTACAGAGATAAAGTTCAAAATCATCACTAAATAGATTTTCTTTAAAATGATGAGGAATAGGGCCTGGCCTCCCCGGTGGCACAGCGGTTGAGCGCTGGGTTGCGAAGCTGCCCGTGGCCTCTGAAGTGCTGGTTCGATCCCCGGCTGCTCCCCAGTCACCAGAGGAGGGTCCCACATGGCGCGCAGACCTCTCCTGCTGCCCGCTGCTCCCTCAGCAGTGTGCTTTGGTCCTTCTGCCTGCTCTGCTCCCCGCTCTGGCTCTGGTGAATTCTCTCACCCTCCTGCGCTTCTGACTGTACCCAGTGCTTGTATAAATAAATAAATAAATCTTTAAAAAAAAAAAAAGATGAGGAATAAGTGTCTGGGAGGAGGGAGTGTCTGAGAGTGGGTGGTCAGGGGAAGCTTCTGGCAGGAGATTTGCTGTGACTCCTGAAGAGGGAGGGGTCAGGTTTTGTTTTTTTCCTTTTTGGAGAATTAAAGAGACACTGGCACTTCCCAGCTGTGTTCCATGGCACCTTGGTCCTGACGCTTGCCCTGGCAGATGTTTTGAGGGTCAGCAGAGTTTGCAGAATCATCGTATCCTCTGTCACCCATGTGGAGGCTCATGTAGGGCCTTTCAAGGCATTGGTGTTCCTGTCAACTTTAAAGTAAAGGGACCTGCTGGACTGTGTGGCTCGGCAGCACTGGCCCTGCACTTGACCTGCATAACAAGCCAGAAAGCTCAGCAGGCTTGGTGCTGCGGGGACACTGCTGCCACCTGTCTCCCGCTGACTTACCCTTCAGAGAATAGAGTTGTCATTTCTCTCTGTCACCATATTTACAGAGCATTTTGAGAGCATTAAGAATCATAACTGTATGTCTTCAAGGTTAGGAGAAAGAAGTTCTCCAGCAAGCCCAAATAGGACAGTAGCTAATGAGGATCACACACTTCTGGATCTCAGTTGTTTCATTTTGTATTTTTCTTTTCTCTGTCACTTATTTTGTTTCATTGAAATGCTTTATTTGTAAGGAAAAAGAATGGCTTAAAGTTGGAAATGGAGGCATTTTAAAGACTCCCATTTTAACAGAGCTGTTTCCTCCCTCCTCGAAGGTCTACTACCCAAACTTGGGATGGATGTGCATTGATGCCACCGACCCCGACAAGGGGAACTGGCTGCGCTATGTGAACTGGGCTTGCTCCGGCGAAGAGCAGAACTTATTTCCGCTGGAAATCAACCGGGCCATTTACTATAAAACTTTAAAGGTAAGAACTGAAAGGTTAGAACTCACCTGCTGTTGTGTGGGGTACTCTGCACCGCTGCCATGCTAAGTGGCGACTGACAGTAACGCCTTTGCAGACCTTGAGAGGGTGCTACTTGAGAGCTTTGTCAATGCCTTGAAAGGCCGTTTTTTTTGGTTTTTTTTGTGGGACCCTCGCCAGCAGATGGGGAGCGAACCGGCACTGCAGAGGCTGCGGGCAGCCTTGCAGCCCAGCGCTCAACCGCTGCGCCACCAGGGGAGGCCCAGAAAGGCCGTGTTTTAAATACATGCTGCCACCCTCGTGTGTAAGGCGTGGGAGCGGGAGGGTGGTGGCAAGTAGTCACGTACTGCACTTCACAGCTGCTGAGGAGTTAAGTGTGCAGCCCCCACCACCACCCCTGAGAGACAGTGCGTGGGCAACTAACTGCCTGACGGGCAGGAAGCTCCCAGCAGCCTCGGCGGTTGTGTTAACCGAAGACACAATCTTAGTCTCGGTGTATGTAGCTTCAGATTAGCATTTCTGGTCCCTAAATTTGATTCAGAATGGAAATGAAACAAAATATGTTTCTCCCTTCTGTAGGATTTGTGTTTGGAGACATCTCAACATCATTGTTGAGATGAACAGGAGAGGAAAGTCACTCTTTAGAGTTGGCAGGGAGGTCAGCGGGCACGCTGGGGAGTTGCATTAGGAAGTGAGGAGAGCGGCTGCCGCCCCAGTTTTCCTGTTCTCTTGGCGGCAAATCTGCACGCATTATGCATGGCAGTGTTCCTGCAGGCAAGTCTTGAGGCTCTAAAGGAGATGGTTGTCCCTCTTGGGAGTAGATATATTTGCTGCTTAGATTGCTTCATGCAAATTTCTCTTTATTCAAGTCCATTAAAGATACAGATGGGGGGCAGTGAAGGATCTTCGTGTAGTTGCAAACGCCATGAGCACGCCTTCGCAACAGCGGTCAGCTCTGCGGGGCTGGGCCTGGCGCGTGGGGGAGCACGACCCCCTCTGAGATCCCAGAAGAGAGAGTTTGACTTCCCTTCGCTGTTTTCCTGGCATCTGAAGCCTCTTGGCCTGCCCTTGATCTCAGCTGTACCCACGTCCTTGCTCCCAGTCTTGGAGGAAATTTCATTCGCCTGCCACCTTCTTGCCTGTTTTCTTTCTGTTGGATTGCAGTGGCATGATTGACTGGTAGGGACTGCTATACACAGGAGCGCGAAATTGGATTCAAAATTGGATTCAGGAATTCATTGTTTTTCAAATTGATTTAAAGTGAGTACATATGGTTGATTCAGTGAGGTGTGGAATCCTGGCGGAGGTAAAATAGTAGCAAGAGGATGAAGGTGAGACTCTGGATAGAGGAAATGAGGTTTCCATGGGGGAGCAAGTCCAGAGGGGCATCAGGACACGTTGCAGGTCCTTCATCAGACTTGAGGTTCGGCCGTGTTCCTCTCTGGCAGCAGGTCCTGGGAACATGGAGCAGCAAGAGAGAACAGGGCTTGGGAGCGTGACCATTGAGGCCAGACTGCCTGGGTTAATCCTGGCTGGCCCTGCAGCCCTCAGCCAACTCACCTTTCTGTGCCTCAGCTACCTGGTTTGCTACGTACAGATAATTACATTCTGACTTAGTGGCCACGGGGAAGAGCATGTGCTTTAGCTGTCGCTGCACCCGTTAATCTGAGAGTTGGGGCTGAGGTCTGAACTGTGACTTTTTAAAGATGGTGCTGGGAAGTGGATTATAGGTAAACAAGTGGTTGGTGTTTGTGTCATTCTGAGTATTTCTCTAACTCTGACCTAGTATTTCTTAGTGACCTTGTTCTCATAATTGGACTGGTAAAAATCTAAAGTTTATATTTACTGCTATTAAGAGAAGAGAGTATGCTTGGTTATCTAAGTCTGTCAAAACCTAAAGGAAAACTTAGAAGATGTCTTTCCATTGCTTTTTATTTTTGCTTTTAGTGCTTTTAAAATATTAAGACATTTATATAAAAAGTAAGGTGTTTGTACTTTAGCTTTAATCTTTAAAATGTGAGTTTATATTTCCTCCGTGTGTGTGTTCTGAAGTTTGACTTATAAAATCTTAAACGTACTAAGCAGTGCAGAAGCAAAAAACAGTAGAGCACAGAAGCAGACAGATTTAAAAAATACTTTATTGCCTCTTCATAAAGGTCTATTATATATGTAGCTGACTTCATGAATTTGGAAAGTACACAACTCTCTAATAATTTTAGTCACTAGCAATTGTGATGGTTGTTCAGTAGCTAAACAAGTCAGGCTCTTCATCTAGCTGTTCCCCAGCTCGTTAATCATTAAGGAATTTCATATTAGATTGGAGGAAAAACAGATTCTGGCATATTTTTATAATTTTTGTTTTACAATGCCAAGAGTACCCTCCTATGAAGAGTTGGGTGCTGGCGCTGTCAGCTCTGAGGGGGAGGCAATGAGTGGACATGGGCATGGTTGCCTTGAATCTGGAGGGTCCAGCCTGTCCTGCAGGTGTTGCCAGCACTGTTTTGGCTGTGATGCGTGGGTTGGCACTAGATCAGGAATAAAATCTTCTTCACTCCTTTTCTACTTTAGTTTTATTTAAGATTTTATATACTTCAGCACACCCTGAACATTTCAGATTTTATATATCAACACATTATAAATAGGAGACATAAAAATTAGAGAAATAAACTATGTTTGGAACTAGTATTTGGCTTTTTAAAAAGCCTATTCTTTCAATAGAAACACTGATTTATCAGAATGCCAACAAATGTCTGTAATCATTTTAACTCACGAACAGCTTATAGTTGATTTAAGATTTTCGGTTTAGATATCATTGATTTGAGAAGGGGAATTATACTTTGGTCAGAGTTAAGAAAACTGCATCTTTTAGCCATCCTTGGGATAGGGGAGCAAAGGAAACAGTGGCTTTTTTTTTCTTTTTTTTTTTTTAATTTAAATTTTATTTTTATATTCCCCATACAATTACAACCCCCTTATTTTGACCGCAAGCCCTCCTTTCCCCGCCCCCACCCCCCTCCCTCCATAGAGTATCTCTGGTTCATAGTTGTTTGTTGATTTTGATTATTTTCTTTCTTATAGTTATTCGGCTTGTTTTATTTTAAAAGAATTTAGAATATTTTGAGGCCTCCCTGGTGGCACAGGGGTTAAGTCTCAGCGCTATCAAGCTATCACCAGCCACTGCAGCACAAGTTTGATCCCCAGCCAGGGAGCTGACCCACCTGGCGGCAGCAGACCTCTCCTGTCTTGCCTGCTGCTCCCCTCAGCAGTGTATTTCAGTAGATCCGCCTGCCCTGTGCTCCCCACTCTGTTTCTGGTGAGTCCTCTCACTGCCTCCCCTCCCTCCCACCTCTGGACTACACAACCCAGTTCTTTTATGCATGAATAAATTTTTAAAAATAAAGAATTTAGAATATTATGAAATTTGGACTCTTTATACAAGAGTTCTGTAGAGATGGAAACATAATACTTTTGAGGGCTAAACTGCTATGTTTCTAAATGGATTTCTTAGCTGGGACCCTCTACCCCAGAAAACACCAGAGGAGGGCATCCTGCTCTGTGAGCTTGGCTGTGGCGGGATCCAGGAGCGGACCTGGTTGTTAGGCAGCCCACACACCTCACTCCTGTTTTTGTTCCAGTCAAAAACTTTGCGTTCACTGCCTTAGTTTGAATGGTACCTCGGTGTTTGTCTTCTATAACCTTTTAGTCTGGAGAAGAACCGATCAGTGGTTTGTAGAACATCCCAGTTGGGGCTTCGCTTGTGCTCCATCACGATGAAATCATGTTTTATATTTTGGACAGAAATCTCCAGAAGTGAAGCTTTGTTCTTTTCCGCGCAAGCAGGTGATGTCAGTCTCTCTCTGTGTTTTTTCCCTTTGTAATTTATGTTTTGTGCAGAGATGTTTTGAGACTCTGCACAGATGTTTTGACATAGTCTCTCACTCCTCAGGCCTTCACCTACTTGTTTGCCTCCATCCATGATTCATGCCATCATCAATTATTGCCCTGTTGATTGCCTCCCGGTGACTTTCTAATTTCCTGATTTCTTTCTCATGGGCTAGACCTCTTTCAGGAGGCGCTTTCCTCCTTACTTGTTTGCTTGGTGGTGGTCCATTCACTCCCACATTCGTGTCTATCAGTGTGGACGCGTGGATTTTTATTCACTGGGTTTTAGTGACTTTAGTAGAACCCGCTGGGAATGTCACTGGTTTTGATAGTCCAGGAACAGGAGCAGGAGAACCCCATGGCCTTTTCCTCCACCTCTGTCCCGTGAGGCTCCGCTCCAGGACCCTGTTCCGGGCGGTCGGCGGCCTGGCGCTGCTCCGCGGCTGCTGCGGACGGGGCTTGGCGGCAGCAGGCAGCACCCCCAGGCCGTCCTTCCTGGCCTTTGCAACCCTGAAGGTGATCCAGGCACCTGACGTCCCCGTGGCAGGGCGGGTGGGGGCGAGGGCCTGGGGGGGCGGCCGTGGTCGCGGGGGGCGGTGGCCGTGGTCGCGGGGGGCGCCGGGGGTCGCGGTCCTTCCCGCGTGCCCGCCGCGCCCCCGGCCGCGGGCGGCGGGCGTGGGCTCTCGGCGCGCCCCTTCCCGGGCCTGCCGCCCCTCACTCCGCTTTACTTTTGATGAAACCCCCTCAGCCTGTCCCCGGCTGAGACCTCCCGGCAAGATGGACCCGAGTCCCGCTGTCCCCGGCGCGGGCCGCGGGCGGGCGGGCGGGCGGGCGGGCGGGCGGGCGGGCGCGGGCGTGCGGTCCTCCCGCCGGCAGGGGCCCCGCGCGCGCCGCCCGCGAGCCCGTCCTGCCGCCGCGCCGCCCCGCCCGCCAACAAGCGCCGCTCTGATTGGCCCGGCGCCTGTCTCTTCTCTCCCGCAGCCAATCGCGCCGGGCGAGGAGCTCCTGGTCTGGTACAATGGGGAAGACAACCCCGAGATAGCCGCGGCGATCGAGGAAGAGCGAGCCAGCGCCCGCGGCAAGCGCGGCTCCCCGAGGGCCCGCAAAGGTAGGCGCCCCGCGGCCCCGCCGCCTCGCCGGGGCCGGGCCGGGCCGGGCGGCGCCCGCGGCGCGTGACCTTTTCCGGACTCGGCGGCCGCGCCCGCCCCGCCGCTGCTGAATCACGGCGGCGCCGGCGCCTCCGCGGCCCAACGCCGGCGCCGGGGCCCGCGCTGTCCGGCTGCGGCGCCGCGGGCGGACGGGGCCGGCCCGCAGCCCCCGCCCGCCCCGCCCCGCCCCGCCCCGGCCCGGCCGCCCCCCCGCCCCGCCCCGCCCCCCCGGCCCGCCCGGCCCGGCCCGCCCGGTTGCGACACCCGCGGGCGGAGGCCCCGCGCGGCACCGGCCGGGTCGGCCCCGGCGCGGCGAAGTTGGAGACGCGCCGCGCTGCCGCGTCCGCGCCGCCGGGCGTAAGTTTGGGGTGTTTTCACACAAAAGGTGAAGCCCGGCCGCGCCGCGGGAGGGGGGCCTTCCGCGGGGCGGGCGGGAGCCCCAGCCGGCGGCTCCGCGCCGAGGCAGCGGGGGAAGCCCGACCCCGCGGAGCCCGGCCGGGGAGGGACCTGCCCGCGCGCCGCCTCCCCCGGCCGCGCGAGCCCCCGAGCTCGGGCTGTTGTCAGAGCATCGCGAAGTGCGCTGTGGAGTCACGCTAGAAGGAAGATCTAACATGAACTTGATTTTGGAAAACTGTGAAAATAGTACTTATAATTAAGAAGTCTGTTCTTTTCCCAGTAGGTGTTCTTTGTATTTTGTGGCCTGATACAAATACGACTAACTCCAGGGGTCACACTCTATGGGCCGTTTACTAAATCCACATTGTTTTCGACCTGATTTTGGCCCAACTGTAGGTGGTTAATGCTTTGAGACTGAGTCATTTGATCAGGCTCTAGAAAGAATAGTTCTTTAGAAGTATTGGGATTTTGTGGATAATGCGCATTTGCCAGTTCTTCACATAGTTCAACTTGTTCCTTTATTAAGTACTCATTTTGTTTATAACTGATGGCACCGACCTTCCCAGGTAAGTTGTGATTTGCAGGGGCTAAAGGAGAGAGGGGAAGTCTTTCCTCTGCCACTCAGCCCAACTAACTCGTCTGTTTAAGTATATGTTCGTAGCCTAATAGCAAGTTTAAGACTTTTTCTCAGTTCAGCATGCTTTGGTGTGCGTATTTAGAAAATTTCGGTACAGTCTGCTTTTTGATTTTTGTTTATTTTTTTTCTGTTAAGTTAGTTGGGTATGGAGGAAGAAACTTAACCTTATGTTTTATTGGTGATATATGAACTTACACGTTTTCATTTTTATACTTGCCTAGGTTGCTGGGTTTTATTTTGAGTGAAGTAGTTCATATTTTTCATTATCCTGTTATTTTTCTAACTACTCTGAGCAGCACATAACCCGCTGAATCATAGGCTTCAATTAAAATACTTGCATGAAACTCACTCTTGGAACTTACATTCAGTTTTGATCAGCTTATTGGTAAAGAGTCCTGTTTGCTCTTGTTTTATTTTATTTTTTTAAAGATTTATTTATGCATACAAGAACTGGGGTACAGGCCAGAGGTGTGGGGGGTGAGAAAATTCACCAGAGACAGAGTGGGGAGCAGAACAGAAGGATCCACTGAAATGCCCTGCTGAGGGGAGCGGCTGGTGAGTCAGGAGAGGTCTGCTGTGCCATGTGGGTTGCTCTCTGGCAGGTCAGGAATCGAACTAGTGTTGCAGAGGCTGCGGATTGCTTCATAGTGTGGTGCTTAACCCCTTGCGCCACCAGGGAGGCCCGCCTGTTTGCTCTTTATGACCTAAAGTTTGGAGTGTTTATATAATGAGCCAAACCTTTTTGGCTTTTAAAAGAAACACTCCAAAAGCTAATTTATAGCTTGCGAAGATCTGAAATAGAGACCTTTTTATATTAGGTCTATTTAGGTCTTTTTAGGTTCTATTTAGGTCTTATGTGTGACTTCAGTTATTTAAATATCTTTCTAGGCAGTGATGTCAGAGTAAATGGACGTAAATTTCACTCAGCCGCAGTGTTCATTTAGCATTTTTGAAAGCCAGATGTCGGAAGACATGCAGCTGACCCGTAAGTTGACAGTGGACCTAACTTCCCTTCAGTTAGGAGGGCAGGCAGAGGAAACAAAGGGTGGAATTCTTCATCATTCTGGGCCCTGTTGCCTTAGCGTGACAGCTGCTCTGCTTACAGTTGTGCATTGCAGGTGGCACCCTTCAGAATTCATCAGCTCACCAGTGGACCAGGAGGTGTGTTCTGGGCAGTGAAGCGCTCCGATTCCTTTACTACACTGTGGCCTCATCTCTCTCTCATTCATTTTTTCATTCATTTAAGTGTGTTTGTTAAGCCCCTGCTACATGCCACCCACCCTGCCAGGTTGTCCAGCACGATGATGAGCAAGACCTGGTAGTGACTTCTCCTGGCGCCTATAGTTGTGGGAGACGAACGTTAAATCTGTAAGTGACCGATGTGCTCCCAGATGCTTGGCATGAAATAGGCCTGTTGTTGGCCAACAAAGACACACACAGACCTGTAAAGAGGAAAAGAACGCAGCGCTTGGAGAACACAGTTCATATTGTCTCTGCCCAGGGAGCATGCAGTTTTGCCAGGGGCCAAAGTTGTACGTACATTAGACCTTTCCAGCTAAAATTCTGGATTCTCTGCTTTGTGATTCAGCTTAACTTCCTACATGTCTGAGCAGCCCCTGTAATGAGATTGGACATGAGCAGTTTGTCCTTGGCTGGGACAGAGTAAACTTTTCAGGTAGAGGGAAAGGGAACGTTTCTAGTGTTGGGTGTGTCAGGTTATTTTTAATTTGAACCACAGGAAGATTATCATCTATGACATAAAATAAAAAAAAAATCCCACTTAGCAATATTTACTGTCTTCTCCCTCTCTGTCCTGTGTTAGTTACTGCAAGGAAGGAGAGATTGAAAGTTTTTTTATCTTAAAGGAACAGCAGTGCCTTCCACAAATGGGCTTAGTGGACGACTTGAAAAATGTAGGGCCCAGGGGTTTTTACCAGGTGTGTGACTGGGTAGACCTTGTCGCTTTTTGAGGTCCAGTTTCCCTGGCTTTAAAAGTGGGTTTAATAGTACGACCCTGCTGGTGCTGCCCCCTCACAGGTGCCCTCAGGAGCACGGCAGAGCATAGGAAGCAGCGTTATTTATAGAAGCAGGTAGTTTTACAGCTGGACAGTAAAGAAGAAAGAAAGTTAACAGCAAAACCTGTGATGAAACACTCTGAAGAGCGTGTTCCTCAAGGAATTAAGCTGCACATCCTCCTTCATAAAGAGCATGGAGAGTCCGCCGGGTAGCAGCTAGCACATGGTATTTATCCAGGCGGCCTTTATTCAGTACAGAACTGGTAAAATGTAATCAACTTAAAGAAATCTTTTGTCTGTTTTTTACAATCAAAATTGTTCAAATAAAAGGCCTTGGTAACTGAACAACACGCAGGTATTTTGAGGTTGTACATGTTTGAAATTCTTCTCCAAAGGTGATGAATAACTGACGCCTGTAGAAACTTAAGTCAATTGAGGCAGGTAAGAGATCCACAGAGGCAGGTTTTTTTTTAAAAAGTGCTAAACTAATGGCAGTGCCAGGAGACTGTTGACCTTGAGGGAAGGAAAAGGGAACGGGGTGGGGGGGGGTGCTGGCATGGCAGGGAGTCTGTTTAGAAAGGGTGCAGGATGGGCACTTTTCAGAATGCAGGAGAAACAGGGAGGACATGCGGAGTGTGCAGGAGGCACTGGGACTGTGAGCAGGTCAGAGACGTGGGAGCGGGTGACTGGTCCCCCTCCCATTACTTAAAAGCGTTTGCTCTTCTAGTTGCAGCAGAAAACAAAATGACAGAGGTTCCTGCCCTTGGGAATTAGCGTGTGGGGGCCACAGCCAGCAGGGAACGGATAAGTCCTGTAGTGTTGGCAGCGTGTGAGGGCGGATGAGGCACAGGGTGACCGAAGCTGGGGAGCCAAGAGATGGCTTTTCGGAGGCTGTGACTTCAACGCCACAGAACTACCCCGTGACAAGCCTTAGGGGTGAGCGCTCCAGGAAGAGGGACCAAGCCAGTAGCCAGTTGGGAAATTCATTGCTGGGATGGTGCATAGTGGGGGCCACCTTGAAACTTCTGCAGATGGACTTAGTGGCTGTGTTTCTGTCAGGCTTTGGAAGCTAGTGGCCAGTTGGTAGGGAAGATTGAAGAGAAGAGTAAAACTTTAGAGCTTAGGGTCCAGGAAAGGGTCCATGTTATTGCAGCTCAGTGCATTCAGCTTCGCTGGGGCCTTTATGGGTGTGATGCCTGGACAGGCACAGGGGAGGGAGCCGGGTCAGTAGAAGCCCTTCGGGTGAGGCAGTGATGCTGCTTCACGATGGGGAGGAAAGAGAGAGCAGTGTGTAGGGTGGAGAAAATCTCCATCACAGGGCACTGCTGGACAGCAGGTAGAAAACAAGCTACTAGAGGCTCTGCCTGGCAGAGGAGGGGGGTGCTGCAGCCAGAAGAGAGAGAGTAGTGAGCGCCAGCAGAGCCGGCACTCCACCCTCTCCAGGAAAGAAGAGTGACCTAGTGAGGTGCCAGAACTTGAACCCAGGCCTGTTCCTCTACCTAATAGACTGGGCTGCTGTGTGTCCACTTCCATAGGCCGGCGGCAGAGGCAGCCCTTGTTCCATTTAAAATTATGTATGATCAGAGCATAAAAGCAGAGGACACGGTGGAGTTGTTGGGGGATTGATGTCCTGACAGAGGCCTGCCCATGGTGCCTGAGACTGATGGCCGATGGGCCCTGAGGTTCTGGGTGCCCGGTGGGCAGATCAGGTCCTGTGCCCACTTACTGACAGACACTGAGGTGTGGTTGTTTGCAAGGCTGGAGCAGGATGTAGGGTGCTTGGGGTGGAGACGTACCTCTGGGAATGTGGCCCCAGCTTTAAACGCCATGGGCTTACTAGCTTGTCACCTGGGGAACCCGGGGAAGTGTCCTCACCCCTCATGTAGCTCTGGCTCCCCTCGAGCCAGTGCTGCCTTTGCTGAGGGCGGGCGCTGTCCCTGGTGGTAGTGGCCTATCGGGCTGTTGCAGCTCCTGTTGCCCTGGTCTGTTTTGAAAAGTTCAGACAGTTTAATATTTTTTAATAGCAAGAATCAGAATTTTTTTGATTCTTCTAGATTTTTTTTTTACTCTAATTTTTTGGAATCTTTTAGATTTTTTTTTTAAGATTTATTTATTTGTTTATACAAGCACTGGTACAGTCAGAAGCGCGGGAGGGTGAGAGAATTCACCAGAGCCAGAGTGGGGAGCAGAACAGGCAGAAGGACCGAAGTACACTGCTGAGGGGAGCAGCGGGCGGCAGGAGAGGTCTGCGCGCCATGTGGGACCCTCACCCGGTGGCCAGGGATCGAACCGGAGCTCAGAGGCTGCGAGAGGCTTCGCAGCCCAGCACTCAACTGCTGCGCCACCAGGGGAGGCCCTCTTTTAGAATTTTTTAAAATTCTGCTGATGCTACTGAGTTGCTCCAAATTTAGGTAAGTAATTTGGTCAATATTTTTGTTTCCATGCCTTTGATTTGTACTTATGTATAAGCTTGTTCAGAGGGAAATGATGTGGATAAACTAAACATTTTCAAAGCATTTTATAAATTTTTCAACTTCTCATGGTGAATTTGCAAGCATACTTTTGTAGGCCGTGATAAAAAAACCATTTGACATACCATAATTGAGTGTATGAGTACTGCTCAGTCTGCACATCGCTGGGTACTTCCCACCCCTCTGACCATACGTAAGTGTGCTCCCCTAATGCATTTCGAAATAGTTTATCTGATTTTTAAAAAATGCAGTTGTAACTCAAAAGCAGAAAAACAATTTATGTGCTTTCCATAGGTTGAATACGAGGCTTTCCCCCTAAAGTATGGATTAATTATTGTTTTTTAAACCAACAATATTTTTTTAGGCAGTTAAACATTCTGGTTTACTTACGGGGGGTTGTTACGTGTGTGTGCTATGCTCGTAGGAGAATTAAGAGGAGAGCATAATTTTTTTACTTGTCTCTAAAGAACTGAGGACTCGGATAAATGCCCCTGAAACGAGACTCTGGGGGGTAAGAGTTGAGGAGTTTCTTTTAGGTCCAGATTGTGTGGAGAACTGAGCTGTGCCCTTTCCGACGACCTCATGTGCTGGGTTGGCATCCGGCTGATCTGCTCCTGCTGTGCGTGCTGCAAGGACAACTCTCCAATTTGCCTTTGTTAGGGGTCAGGAGGAGGTGGGGGGAATAAAATCTGAATATATTAATGTCAATAATTTGGTTGACATAGTTGAGGGAAGTTAATTTGTTTGATTTAGGGGAAGCTGAATGATAGAGAAGCAAGAGTTACTGGAAAACAAGACTGTTTCTCAAAATGAAAAAGATAGATACTTGGAAGAAACAGTTTTTGTTTTTACCACTCAGCGCCAGACATGTCAAGAGTTCTCGGTTGAATTCATTCATTGTGTGTGTTCTGGGTGACTTGATCTCGCGGTTGGCCTCTGGTCTGTGCCTCCTAGCACACGCGGTGTGTCCACGTCGGATGCTGACGGTGGTGGCTCCACACTAGATCCCTGCTGTGTCTCCTCCCAGGTGTCTGCAGAGTCAGACTTCTGGGTTAATCATTGTCATCCCCCTTTGCAGACGAGGAAGGGGTGCTCCATGGGGAAACAAGGTTTGCCCAAGTTTACCCACCTGCACATCACTCGACTCCACCTTGCCTAAATCTGGTTTTTATTCATGTTTCCAAAGTAGGACAGTATTTTATTGTTTGTGTTAATTAGCCAAGGTGAGTTCTCATTATTCACCTTAGAATTGCCACCCACATAGAGGCACACGCTTTGATCCTGAAGGACGAGAGCAGTGTGATGAGGCCAGGTACTCAGTGCTGGGAAACTGAGTCACGCTCAAGCTGCAGCTTCCCTTGGTCTTGCTTTGGGGGTTATGGATGGAAGAGATTTATTGTATTCCTCTGAGCATCCCAAATACACTTTCTAAAAACACATTTTTATCCCTTGCAAACTGTTGTTTTCTTAATGACATGTTTGTCGGTTTGGACTTTTCAAGACTTTCATCTCTTAGTTTTATGTTATTGTTGAAATCAGTCAAGAAACCACGAGCTCGAAGTGAGACATCGCTTTGACCTGCCTCCTCCTGCAGCGCCCCCGGCAGGAGCTGGGGGCTCGGTGTGCCCATTTGCCTTCCTGGGAATTTCAAGAAGCCGGTGCTGACACCGACCCCTTGCTCCTCTGCGCCCGTGTTCTTTCACTGAGAGCAGCAGCATATTGTGTGCTGACGAAAATACAGCTTTGAAAGATTTTCAGCTGAGATGTTAGGGATCGCAGTATGTTTTCGTTAGCATGCACCCTAAAAACCCAGAAACTGCAAGTGTGATTCTGATGAGTGAATATAATTGAGTTAAGTCATGCTTGTTTGTTTCTTTCACTGTGTTGTGCTGGGATACCAACAGAAGATAGAAATTTGGTTGGATTTTTTTTTTTTTTTTTTTTTTTTTGGTCAATATCTTTATGGGGGGAGACTCTTAATTTTTGACATTTTTCTTTAGGGAAAGGCTTTTATTTCAACCATTTGGAGCAGAACATTCTATAGAGGTTTTGTTTGCAGATAAAAGCTCTTCCTGTTCTGTGGCCTGAGTCATTCTGGAGGGAAAGGTTGAAAGGAAATGGGCAAAAAAGGAGTCACCTGACCTGTCTCTCTGCTCTCTTGAGTCTTCCTAATCCTAATGAGGGACAGGGGCTGATTTCCTAATTGTATTTATCCCACAATTGTGTCTTTAGAGTATGTGTGTGTGCAGAAGTATTAAAACTTCTTGAATTTATAATGAAATGTAAATGGCCTTTTGTACCTGAAACTTTGAGAGTGCTTTTATTTAATTGTTCCTTAAAGACTTAGTAAATCTTCAGCACCTCACTCCCTTGCAACCCACAAGAGTGACACACACTCACCATACCACACCACACTGCACACCCCCCCCACACACACACACAGCCAAACTGCAGTTAGTAATCTGCTTTCCCTCCCCAGCTCCTGTCCGTCCTCTCGCTATTTCTGAAGCATTATCTTTTCTGCTCTTCCTTTTTCTCTAAAAATTAGGTGGGAATTTTATTTAAAAGGTTAAAATTTGGGTATAAGTTAAGAAAGTCCTGGTGGGTCTGTGGGTAAGAGGCTGGGAAACTCAACCTTCTGAAGCATTTATCATAGCTATTTTTTTTTTCTTAATCCTGAAATTTAAATTTTTTTTAAAGATTTATTTATGCACACAAGAGCTGGGATGTAGACTAGAGATGGGGAGGGAGTGAGAGGATTCACCAGAAACAGAGTGGGGAGCAGAACAGGCAGATCTACTGAAATACACTGCTGAGGGGAGCAGCAGGGAGACAGGAGAGGTCTGCTGCGCCCTGTGGGTAGCTCCCTGGCTGGGGATCGAACTCGTGCTGCAGTGGCTGGCGATAGCTTAATAAGCACTGTGTCTTTAACCCCTGTGCCATCAGAGAGGCCCCTGAAATTTAAATATTTTGATGGAACTTTAGCAGTAAGCTGGTGACAGTTGTAAGTTTATTTTAAATGTTAATATTTATTTTTTAATATGAAAAGAATATTTAATTTCAGAGGTAAGAGTTATTCTAATGATGAAATGATAGCGTGTGTGTGTGTGTGTGTGTGTGTGTGTGTGTGTGGTATATAAAAATACCAGTTTCTAAAAGAGGATTATGACATCTTTAATCCTTGCTAATTTGAAACTGGCAAAAGTTTCACTTTTACTTTTTGGTTAATGTCAGTGGTGTTAAGTCCTACAAAAATTACACTGCCTGTGTAAATAGACGAGGAGATTGTCCATGCGTAGGTCAAAACTGCATGAACCAGCACTACGGTGCCTGCAGCAGAGCCCAAGATGAGGCTTGGGGTCTTGAGGCGGCCGTGTGCCTGCCCGTGGGCACGAGGCAGGGTTTTATTCGTTGAATCGGGGTCTGGATGTCCAAAACCCAATGGTGAATTAGCTGTGTAGTTGTGGAGGATTATCTTTGCTTTGGTTAAAAAGGAAAGTGATAAATACCACTTTGACTCAAGCTTTGCCCCCCTTCCTCCCATTTCTAGTAAAGCTTCAGTGATAATCTTTCCTTCTTGTACTTATAAATCCTGCCTTTTGGTGCTGTCTTTTGTAGGTTTCCTGAGACACCACATGCCGCAAAAATGAAGGCAAACTGGTTTGTTCACCCGTGTTTACAGCCTGAAAACCAAATTATATGCATTGTTGGAAGCGGCAGTACAGTTTAGAAGTACAGTTTAGAACGGACGGCAATGCAATTTCTTTCTCTGTTTTTAAATTTCAACACTGGAAACCCTTAGATGCAGTATCTCTGTCCTTCCTGACTACCTCCTGTTTGACTTCTTCAGTTCAGTTTACATTCTTTCAGTTTTGAAGTGTGAAATAAGCCTTTCTGGTTTGGTGTTGGCTTTAATTTTGAATTTACAATACAAGATTTTGAGAACCTGTTTCTGTGGACTGGGGTGTGACTGCTGGCTCCCGGTAAGCCCTGGGAGTCCCTGTGAGGCGTGTGACCCCCACAGCCTGCCTCATGCCCCCCCGGCAGGCGCACGGCTGCCTCAGGACACCAAGCCTCCTTTTTGGCTCCGCTGCTTTCTGCTGCAGGCAGCGTGGTGCTGGTTTGTGCAGTTTTGAGCTCTACGTGGATGGGCCGTCTTGTCTGTTTACACAGGGACTGTCATTTTTGGTGGATTTCACACCAGAACTGAGAATTACCGATACCCGCAACAAAGAGTGAGTGGTCAGTCGTGGGTTTTTGAACAAGGGGTGTCAAGTTCCAAATCTGCTTGTTTTTAGGCATTTTATTAGCTGCCAAATGTGTTATCCCAGGAGGTAGCTTCTCCTTTCTAGGTGTGATCACAAGAGTGCTTGATGCCAAGATTCACAGTTGAGTGCTAAGCTTGATAAAGCCCTATTTGCAATTTTGATTCCCTCAAAATGACAAGTTCAGGAATTCAGACTGGGAATAAAGTGAATTGCTGGTGTCTGCCAAGGTATGGTCGTGGTGCAGCAGCGTGTAGAACATGCTGCGTTAAGAGAAAATGATGCTCTCATAATAGCTTCTGACCATCGGTCTTAGAGCGACAGGGCCCTCTAAACTCACGCGCAATTGTTAACAAGTATGTGGACCTGGGAAGCTGATTTCATGGTGAATGATTGTTGCCCCGACCCCCACCCCCACCCCGTTTCAGTGTCGAAGTCCACTAAACATAATGTTCAGGCTTCACTGTTGGCTTCTGTTGTAAATACAACTTGATTGGTACTTTGCAGATGGAGAACTTGCTTATTTAAAACGAGCTCGAAATGTGCGTGGCAGCTGGGTGGAGTCGAGTTGGGGAAACAGTCATACGGGCTTGTTTGTGGAGTTACCGGATTCAACCCCCCAGCTCCCACAGTGGGTAACAGTATGACTTGGGAGAGTCACATGGGACTCTGTGCTGCCGTGGCTGTCTCCACAGCTGTCTCGTGTCACTAGTTCCCTGAACTCAGATGGACGCCTGTGCTTGCAGTGTTGGGGTTTAGCGGGCCTCTGGACCCCGGCAGAAGTGAACACCTTTTGCTGCTGTTTTGCTGCCCAAATGACTAGTTGCTCTTTCATTTTTCTTCTTTTGTCGTAACCTCTTTGTGGTCCGCACTACTCATGACTCTGCGGAACTGTTGGTACCAGATTTTATGCAGAGAAGACTGGGAAGATACTGGATATAGTTTCTTGGCTATGAAGTGATCAGACAACCTTGGAAGTAACTGTGGGAGCCATTTCAGTGCTGTATGTGGCAGATTAGGAAATCCGGCATTGTGCAGTTTTCTGCATGTAAAATCAGGAAAGAACAAGTGTTGAGATGGCCATTTTCTTAAGAGGAGCCACCAGTGAAGTTGATGCAGCCGGCCTTCCCCATGCTGCCCGCAGCGCTGAGGGACGGCGGCTCGGCAGCCTCCGGTCGGCGCGCACTGGCGCCGGCTCCAGCTTGGTGTGTGCCGGCGGGGGTCCTCGGGCTCCCAGGGGTCACGTTTATGTCAGGGTGTGACCATCTGGGGAGAAGGTCCTGAAGTATTAGCTGGTTCCCCAAGGGTTCTCCGGTCTCCTTTCTGGAAGATGAAGACCCGCTGACGTGAAGCCATGTGTTTTCATTTTAGAAGCTGGACAGAGCGAATTGGTAAGAAGCAGTAAGCATCAGTGCGTGGCGGACTTGAAGATCATGTATTTTTTATAGTCAACACTTCTAGTGTTAGAGCATTAGTATATGTTGACGGGGATCTTGGTGACCAGCAGAATTCTTTCCTTGGTTAAACTCTGTCCTCTTCGACCTGGACATTTCCATGTTGCTGTCTGGGTGGGAGGGTGTGAAGAGGTGGAGAGAACAGATGAGCGAAACATTGGCGGTCACATACCGATGTCCTCATAGGAAGGACCACGTGCCAGCAGTTCAGACTGCTAGGGATGGGGTTTCTGTAATTCGTTTAAGGAGAATCCTCTGAGGCTGATCCTCACATTGATTCCGTTCACCGTGAGCCAGGCTCCGTTTCTCCTCCCGAGGGCGCTCCCAGGGCCTTGTCACCAGTCTGCATCCCAGTTGGTGCTCCCTGCCCTGAGCCACGATAATTGTCACTAATCACGTCGTGGCCCAGGGTTGTGTGAGATAGGCTTGGTTTTGTGAATTTCGGTTTTGTGATGTTCTGTCTTTCAGGGACTAACCGTCCCTCGAGGACCTGCTTTATTGAGATCATCTCCCCAGCACGGGGGAGGGAGAGCAGAACCCAGTTCAGTGTCATGCTTGAGTCGGGGGTCAGCCCTTTCTGGGAAAAATGGGTGACCTTGCAGGGGGGAGGGTTCAGGTCGCCCTTTGGGAGCAGAAATGAGTCACTGGATTGAGAGACCCTTTCTTGCAGCCTGAGTCTGGCGGAGGAGGCTGTGTCTGAAGCCTCGGTCCTGTGCGAGCCCTTCCTCTTTCTTCCCTGAGGCTTTATTTTACCCCTTTACTGGCAAAAGATAGACGTTGTCTCAACCCCAGGGCCATGAGGGGTGGTCCCTGGAGCCCAGCACTGAGAAATTGAGTGTTTCTGAAAGGCCGGCGTCTCCGCGTTGGTGTCTGAGAAAAACCCGAAGCGCCCGAGGAGGCTCCTGATCCCCCGAACCTCCTGGCTGGACAGGGCTGTCGGCAACACACTTGCCCCTTGCCCTGCCTCCTTGCCCTGCCCTCCTCCTCGCTTTTTATTCTTAGCAAAACACAGGTTCCCTGGAACATCTTTCCCCCTGAAACTCCGCTTCTTGTTGACACCAGTAGGGCCTCTCTGCACAGGGGCTGGCTTTCCGCAGCTAGGCTTGGCGCTGCCCTCGTCGCTTCTGGCGGGCAGACACCTTTGTCGTAATACGTGTGTGTTCCACGCAGCACTTCCAGAGCGCCTTGCAGGTAATGGGTACCCCCCCCCCCCACACACACACAAGATGGTCACAATACTTCTCCTTCATCACGGTTCCGCAAGTTTTGTGAATTACGTAAAGAAACACAATTGTAACCCAGCCAGAAGTGGCGTGGGCAGGATTTGAACAGCAGTGTGATCGCAGCTGTGCTCTGAGGATGAGGTACATTGTCGAATAGGCTAGAATTCTGTTTTGAGGTGAAGGGCTCTATAACAGAAAAATACGGAATTGAATTTAAATGTCATTTGTGATTTCTAGAATAGCCATTTCCCTTTTATGCTTCTTGTATCTGAAGGACAGCTGGGCAGTGTGGGGTTTATGAGCGAGGGTGGATCCGTGCGTGCGTGGGCATGCATGAGCTGCAGACACACGCTCTTTGCTTTGGGAGCAGGAGACAGGTGAGTTGGCGGCACATCTGGTGTGAAAGGTACCGGAAGACAGGCCTTGGGCAGAAGGAGATGACATTGTTTAGCTGTGGTGATGAAGAGTCTTAAAAATTATACTGTACTGGGATAAAAGTGCCTATGTGGGACCTCCCTGGTGGTGCAAGGGGTTAAACACCGCACTATGAAGCAATCCGCAGCCTCTGCAGCACGAGTTCAATCCCCAGCCAGGGAGAAACCCACATGGCGCAGCAGACCTCTCCTGTCTCCCCGCTGCTCCCCTCAGCAGTGGATTTCATTCGATCTGCCAGTTCTGCTCCCCCCTCTCTCTGGTGAATTCTCTCACCCCCACACCTTTGGCCTGTGCCCCAGTGCTTGCATGCATAAATGAATAAATCTTTTTTTAAAAAAAAGTGCCTCATTTTACAATAGAGCCAAGTGATTAGATATTTTAGACTCTGTAAATTCTCATCTTTATACTTGAGTTTCCTAAACCTCTACCAAAAAATGGCGTACTCATAAACTTGTTGCCTAATTTTAGCATTTTTAGGAGCTGCAAATAAAAACTAGTGCATGATAGTCTCATGATTTTCATGGTTCCTGACAAAACGTTGGCCCTCAGCTTATGCATGGGGGTAGTCAACATGATTATATAAATTAGAATTTTTTTATTTGAGTAATGATGGGTATAATAATCAAGTGCGATGAGACGAGAATAAGAATACTAGGTGTGTGACTGTTCAGAAGGGGCAGCTAGTTGCTTGTGTCTGAAGTGCCACACCATGCGCCCGTGATGGAGCGGGAGAGCCCCTGGGGTGTCTGGACCTCCTCAGCGGCCGAGCTGCTGGGTGGCATCTCAGGAGTAGTTCAGTCCCTTTTAAGTCTCCTTTGCTCTGCCCGTGGCGGATGCGGTGTTTCTGGGGAAAGTGCTCTTCTCTTCTGGACACTTACCCTGGCTTCTCCAGGTAGGAGATGGAGAACAGAGAGACACTGCAGTCATTTTGCTGTGCAGAAAAAGTAGAAAGCTGAAGTCTTCCAAGTTTGACTGTTAGAAAATTGCATATACTGATCTCATCCAATAGACATTTTCAGTTGTCTCATTAATTTTATTTTTGTAGGTATTTCTTTAAAAACCATCCACTTATTTTTTGTATAATGTAGCCACATGTTCACCTAGGAAAATTAGAACAGACAGACAGGAAATATGTATCATACCCTCATCAATAAATCCCACTGGAACCATCTGCCAGTGTCTCGATGTCGAGCCTGTCAGTTTATGTCTGTGGACATCTTGTGGCCTGATTTTATTGATCAGTGATATTTTGATACTGAGTTGTTCCTGTGAGTTTTTCTGTAAACAAATGTAAGGAATGAGTGTTAAGCGTTGCCATTGCTTCTTGTCTCAGGTTTATATCCAGGTTTTGTTTTACTTCCTGAAAATAGTTTTAAACTAAATTTTGTAGTTAATTCATCAGAATGTAGGACTGTAAAATCTATCATGGGTTTGAAAGAAAGAAAAAGACTTTTCCATTTAGCTGAGAATAACCAATTCTCAGGGGTGTGACTGTCCCCTCTGTTTTAGGAGTTGCCAGGCGCTGGCACCTCACCACCTCCCTCCCTGCTCCCAGCCTGGTTTGTTTGGCCACAGGAGACTTGACACCTGAACTTGAATTAAGTTCTTTGGAGTTGCCAGCTCACTTTTTATAGGTAAGGTTTTCAGATTCTAGATACATTTTTTTTTTTCCCCTGTAAAATAAAGGCTGTTTCAGCAGCCTGATCCCTGAGAAGGATCCTGCAAGTTAAAATTATGAAACAGAACAGGGTGGCAGCTTGTGGAAGACTCAGAGGTATTTACTTTGTCTCTCAAATCGTTTTGGTCATGGCACAAGACTTTTTGAGTATAATTCCAAGGAGTGGAAGATGTAATGCCTTCTGAATTTGAATTTGCTGGTGTATTTAGGGAACCAACCCATTTCAGTATCCGGAGTTATCCAGTTAAAGCCACTAAGAGCCTTTCATGGAAAAATGAAAAGCGCCCTTCAGATGTGATCTTTGTTGTTCTTGCATTAGCCTGACATTGGGAAGAGTTGGGGAGCAGGGAGCCTCCAGAGTAACGAAGGCTGGGTACCCCCTGGCAGGATGCTAATATTCCAGGAATTTGTAGTGTGATCTGCAGCTCTGAAAAGTCCAGGACTTTTCCATTGTTTCTTTTGGAAGCAGTGCCTTGAGTCCTGATTTAATGCCGTGAACAACTTAAAGCCAGAAAGGTTTTATTTTTATAACTTGCTTCCAAGATTACAGTTTTTGGTGAGTTTCACTATAGAAAAGACTTGAAATTATGTCCAAGGAACTTAGCAGCATTTTTTACTATCAGCCAATTTCAGAGCTATTTTAAGCGTAAGAGGAATGCTAGGAGACGTATAGGTGGCATGCTGCGGTCGTCACGACTCGGGTGGCCGGTTTCGCTGGTCTGTGCATCCGCTAACCTGGTGTGGCCACTTGTGACACTCCTGATGGTCCCGTGGGATGCCTCTGTGTGTGATGCCGCTGACCTGGCGAGGCATTTCTCTGGCCAGTGTCAGGCACAGCACTCGCGGGGATGGCTGCCCCAGGTCCCGGGTCCTGTCCTGTGAGTGACCCTGGAGGATTTCAGGGTGGCCAGGCGTTTAAGCCTCATCAGGGATTTGAAATGGGCCATTTGTCGCTTGTGTAAGGCTGAATTGTGTGCATGTGCTTCTGGCCTCTTCTTTCCCGCCCTGTTTACACCCACCCAGGAGCCCTGACTTCCCTCTGAACCCAGGCGTTCAGTGTGTCGCCGGTGCCGGGCGGCCTGCTTTCTGGGATCTCAGCCCCACCTTCCAGGAACCGGGAGTCTGTATGGTGCCCGTGTGCTTATGCCCAACTTCCCAGTCCTGCCTGGAGTGCCGGTGCCGTGTCCCTGCTGTCTTTTGGGGGTGGAATGAGAACTCAGGCGAGTTGCTGACTGACAGGTTGCTGAGCCCCGGGCTTGGGAAGCAGATTAGACGGGGTACAGGTTGTTGCTCCAAACTGGCCGAGAAAGTGGGGGTTTTAGCACGAGAGGATGTATGTGCAAGACGGTGTTTGTGAAGTGGAAGGCAGATGGATGCCACCTCAAGGCTCCTTCTCCAGACCCACGTTCCTCTGACCGGTTAGCGCAGCTGCGCAGCCCCACTCCCCGGGGTCCAGGGCCCTCAGCCTCGCCCAGCGCTTTTCCTAAGACTCTTCTACCTGGAGGAGAGCTGGGCTTCACGCTTCGGGTTTCCAGTGGGGGACCCCGTACTGGTGGCAGGAGAGGAGGAGACTGGGGGAGGAGCAGCCCTCAGAGGGAGGCTAGGGGCTGTCCTGAGGCTGGCGAGTGGTTGTGGGAACATGGACTCTACCAGACCATCAGGTGTGAAGGGGATACTTGGGGTAAATTATGTCCGAAAGGGTTCGTGATGGTTGTGAGGTCAGAGGTGGCAGGTGGTGCTGTGAGAGAGGGGAGGGTGCCCTGGGGCTCCTGTGTGGGAGCAGGTGGAGGTGCAGGCACAGCTCCTGTGGGCACGGGTGCTGGGGCGGCCCTTCCTGGCGTGGTGGGGCCTCTCATGGATGCGCCCACCCCCACCCCCCCGCTTGGGAATGCATCTTAGGCCTGCCCTGCCGCCGCTGCCACCTGGCACTGGGACATCGTGCTTCAGAGGCAGGAGGTGTGCTGTGGTTCCAGATTTAATTCATTTCAACTACCAAAAGCACAGGCCTTGGTGGTGATGAATTTTTATGTTACATGAAGAAGCTGCTAGAATTTTGCGTTTCCTCCAATGCCTGAACGTTTTAAAGTGAAAGATTATTCTCTAGAATATTCTTGTGTTTGTCCAGTTTACTAGAATAGCAGAACATAGTCCAGACCCAGGTTAAATTATTCATGTGATGCTTTAGGCAATTTTGGTTTTGCAACTTAAATTCCACGCAGCAGTGGAAAAGTGCTCCACACTGCCTTTAAGTAGTCGTCATGGCTGTCGGGTTTCTCTGTTTTGTTGGAAAATCAAGTTTTATTGATGTTATTTAATGGCGAAGCAAATTTATTAACTTGCTCAGATGGAGTTCTGCGCTTTTGAGCAATAACTTTCTTCTGACATAAGATAAAATTGAAATGGAAAACAAAATACATTCCAGTTTGTTGTTCTTTTGCTACAAATGCAGTGCAAGCCTTTATACTGCTTTATTTTCCCCATTTGTCCATGGAACCAAATGAAATGATGGCTGTAAAGTGCTTGGTGAAGAATAAAATATTCTTAGGCCATTATTGGTCTTAAATAAATGCTGTAGGAAGAGCGTGGATAGCCTGGTCATCTTAGGGTTTTCCTGTGAACTGATTGAGTTGTGGGCCTCCGGCAGGTGGCACCTCATCTTTGGGTGTCTTTGTGGTGTGGGAAGGATCGGCCTTTGGGTGCTTCAGCAGGATGGCACCTGGTGCTGCGGCCATGGTTGCTGAGGGCGCAGGCTTGGCCGGGCCTGAGTGAATGTCCTGCTTTGGTCACCCAGCAGCAGCTAAGACCCTGCCGTGTGGAAAAGAAGTGCCGTTTCCTTCTGTTTCACCCCATTTTCTTCATCTTGTATGTGTGGTGTGTCACACCATCACATTGCTACTGTACCTTCCTGTGTTTCATTCCTGTCTATCTTGTTTAGCCCACACGGAGCGCAGCTGACAGTGGCCCTAGGTGGGGCCTTCAGGCAAGTGCACGCAGGTGCTTACCAGGCTCATGGGGGTGCTGCCCTCACCCCCGCCCAGGCACCCCACCCCACTTTGTAAAAGCCACTGACAGACTATTGTGGTTTTTATTTTGTTCTAATTTGATTACCTGTGGAACAAGATAATAAGTATCTGGGGAAAGATTTACTGATTTGAGGGATATGTAGCAGGTTGTAGCACCTGCTGTGGCGGTGTCTGACCCTGCGAGCCAGGCACGCCGAGCGGGAGTCAGGTTAGAACAGCCTGGCTCTAACTCCATTCTGCTTGGGCTCGTGAGCCCCTCTGAATTTGTCTGACCTTGAAAAATAGCCTTTCCCCCTCTAGTCTGCGGTCTTCCTGGAAGTAACTCAAGGGTTAGATGGCTCCAGCTAAAATCTGAGAAAATTGGTTCTTCTGTCAGATAACCCTCAGTTCCCTGAACGAGTGGTGTAATTAGATGTGCAGTACACTCATTTTTATCATAAACTGTCAGTGTTTACAACAAAGGTGAATTGCCCTGTTCCTTAGTTTTTAAAATTGGTTGATTAATGTTATTTGAATACTTTCAAATTTTTAAGAAATGTCTAAACTGCAGCACCCAGGTGACGCTTATTATGTAGGTTTAGCCCAGTGGCCACTTCTGGAGACTTCTGTCTGTCACAGCCGGGTGGGGGTGCACGGGGGTGGTGGGGAGTGTGTCAGGAGAGCTACTCATCATCCTCTGTTGCATTGGGCAGCCCCTCAGCAGAAGGAGCTCACTCCTTCTGCGCGGTGCTCCGGAGGTCCCGGCTGCCTGTTGCAGCCTGCAGTGGGGTGCACCGGTAGCCCCCTGACCAGGATGCAGGTGTCCCTACCCCCAGTCACCTCACAGGGCATCAGGGCTGCATCCCTGCAGACTCCTGGCATCTGTTCCCACCACAGCATGGCTCCAGAGAAGTGCGCGTGCTTGTGTCCTGAGTTCCATGTTAGTTCCATGTTAGCTGCCTTTCTTCCGGCAGACATGTCGGGAATTTATTTGAGCAAACGCGTACGTTGGTGCTTTTTTTTTTTTTTTTTAAAGGCTGAGGAATTAGAGATTTAAAATGGTATTTTGGGAATTTGCTTTTTAAGACCAACGGATTAAATGACTGGTTATTAAGGAACAAACTTTGTTTTGAGACGACTCGTTTTCCAAAGGGAAGGGAGAGTTCCAGGAGCTCCCGGGCTGGTAGGGCCCGCGGCGCAGAAGGAAGAGTGGGAGCTGGCCTTAATCTGAGAACTGGGAGGCAGAAAGTAGCAAGAATAAGTCCAGCTTCTGAGCAACGGGAAAGAAGGGTTGCAGGTTTGGTGACATCCCAGAGATACGGAGCTTCCGAGCCCTGCGGCCCTGGTGCTCCCCAGCGGGACTGCTCGTCCCCGGGGGGTGTCGTGGGGGACTAGTTCAGGGCTCCAGCTTGTCAGAATGTGTTGCATTTTAATCTTATCTTCTGAGCCCAGTATCGCTTGGAATGCAGTTCGTGTTTCCTGAGTTCCACCTTCCAAGTTGTTAATGGAATATTGACTCGTGCTGGACCCGGAGCGCCGAGCTGGCTGGTCGTGAATTATTCATAATTACTCTGCATTTGCTAGTTGAGCCACTGCGCACATGTGCGCCTCTCAGTGCGGCGGAATCTCTGCTCCTGTTGTTTCATGTTAACAATTACAGATAATCCTGTCGTGACTAAAAGGCCCAGGGTTTTACTGTTACGTTTTCCTCTAATGTGCTTCTTACAAAGGAGCAGACTTCTACCAGTTCCTTTTTTGTTGGTGTGGTATGGAAACTCATTACCTCATTTTCCTTTGACATCAATATTGTTAACTTTTCTGGAACAGAATGTCAGTACTTTCGATGGTTAATACAGCTGTGAGGGGACCTAATGCCCAGGAGTCTCAAAAATACGGGCTTTTATGGGTTCCTTTTTTCTCTGACATCACTTAAGAGTCTCCATATTCATCACCCCTCCCTTCAGGAATCTACAGTGATAATTGTCTAGAAATGCAGTTTGCTTTGATTGGGTTAGTAATTCTCTCCTTCAGGAATTCAGGGTGATAGTCAAGTGAATGAATGGGTAGATAAATACAAATAAATAAATATATATATATATATATATATATATATATACACACACACACATACATATCTCCCCATTATGTTTCAGGGAAGAAAAAATCCCAGGAAAATAAAAGCAAAGGAAACAAAACGGAAGATTCACAGCTGAAGACAAGTGAGCCCAATTCCACCTCTGCAAATATGAGAGATTCTGCGGAAGGTGAGCTGGGAGGTGGGGCCTGTGTGACTCCAGCGTCACCACTGGCTTGGACCCTGTGCCTCCTGGGGGCGTCGCGGGAGTCGTCGGCCAGGTGGGCGCGGAGGCTGCCTAAATGAGCTCTGCTGGCTGCCCCAGCCCTCCTCACTTTCAGAGAAAGTTAATATTTCTTCCTTGTTAAAAATGAAGTTACTGTCTGGTTAAACTAAAATGAAGCATACTATATGATCGCATTTATAAATAATTTATAAAGTTCAGAATCATCAAAGTCAGATTGACAGGCTATGAGGAGGCCTCTGGGGTGCAGGTACTGGTCCGCTCGTGATCTGTGGGGGGATATTTGCTTTTTGAGCATTACTTATGAACATTTTATCTTTCTAAATTCTTAGAATTCATATACCTTTTAGAAAAGTGTGCACTTTATGTATGTTTGCACTTCAGTTAAAAATTTACTTAGAAATATCAAGTAGCTTTGATTTTATATATCAGAATGAAAAGTATTTGATTTTATAATTTAAATTCCTATTTTATCTTGCCCTGCACCTCCCTTCCCCCGCCCCCACAGTTTTCTTTACAGTCTTTTCTGAGGATTCATTTGCTGGGCCCCTCCTGATGCGAGAAGTCCCAGAGAGACATGGATTGTGTGCCCACTGCAGCTGAGCGCCATATTGAGAGTCGCTGTTAGACATGAGGGGCCTGTGTCCTGATGTGTTCTGTGGCACATTTACTCAGAGACCCAAGCTTGCTCAGGAGTGTCCATAGTGACCCAGATAGGCAAGTTTCAAAATACAGGCTTGTGACTCTTAAGAAACATTTGTAAGGGCGAAAACCCAACAAAATATTTTGTGTCTTTTAAACCAGTTCTCTCAGCACTGCTTGTGGTGATGGCGTTCACGCAGCACTGCAGATAACATGGGCGTTTTATGAAGCCAAGAACCTTATAAAACTAAGTCCTGTCTACTGACAGCAGATTTGCTAAGTAAGACATGTTTCACCATCAACAACAGATACACTCAAGAACCTCCTACCTGTCGTGGCAGAATTAAAAAAAGAAATGGGTCCAGCAGCTCCCTGTCCTCTTGGTAATTCAAGACAGGTGGTGCTGTCGTCCTCCGCAGGCGTCTACATGTACTGGGCAGACCCTCCAGCGTCTTCCTGGTGTCCCCCAAACCTTCCTTTATGTAGAACTCACCAAGTGGGGGACACGCATGCATGTGGGTCTTTCTAGTTCGTTCATTCAGTAGAGTGGTATGTTTTGGTTCCTGTTTGGACAGTTTGACGTCTGGAACTGTTTACCAGTCACAGGAAAAGACACTCTTTCCTCTCCCCCCTCCCCCCATTAAAAGAAGCCACAGATGTTTGCTAAAAATGAAATCTGTAAAGAAATTTAAGATCCATAGTGATGCTATTTTCATTTTCTGTTCTCTTGACTTTTTTTTTTTTTTTTTAAAGTAATGTGCTGGGTCTTTGTTGAAGATGTATTTGGAAAGAGAGTTGACTCCTAGTTTGAAGGATGTCACCACCCCCAAATAACTGGTTTCCCAGTCTGTAGTGTAGCCTTGGAATTTATGAAATTTATCTAGGGGGAAAGGAGACTGGTTTCTATCTAGACGGAAACTTCGTTGCTGATAAATGTGGGCGATGAGTAAAAGTAAAGCAACTTCCTCAGAGACAGCAAGCAGGCTCTGCCACGGCCCTTGAGCCTGCGGTGATACCTTGCCTTTGCGGAGCTTGGGCCAGGTGGCCTTTGTAACTCCTCCTCCGCCTCCGGGTGCCCAGTCACCAGGCCTGTTAACAGACCTCTGCTGTCTCCTTCGTCTGGCGGCTTCTCCCGGACCCGACTGCTGCTTTTCATTTCCATCTCTGTGGGCAGCCAGCCTCTCCCTCCCAATACTCTGTATCCACATTGGTCTTCGCCTCTTGTCATGTCTTCCTCCCAACCCCTTCATCCACACTGCAGCCAGCTCCCCCAAATAGCTCTCTCCTGCTTGACAAGGCCTTAGTGGATCCCCACACTGCCCAGGTGAGCCTGGACTAGTTTAGAATGTGCTGCATATTTTGATTCCTCCCTGTTTGCTTTTCCACTTTCTGTCCTGGCCTTCAGATTCAGCCTGCTCAGTCCTTTCTCTGTGAAGCCATCCCTGATGAACTGTGTGCTATTAGATGTGCCCCACAGATGTGCTTCCACAGAAGAACCAATAATTTTTTTGCTTGCATGTGTTGCAGTGAGACCAAGGAACTTGCACAAGGCTAAGGAACTTGACAGCACTCTTTGTTCGGTGGGATGGGAGCGAGGTGGGGGTTGGGACAAGAGAGGTCAGCAGCTCTGCCTTTGCTGCAGAGCTTCTCCTCTGTCTTCAGGAGTCTGCAGGGAAAAGACCTGGTTCGCCGGAGACAGTGGTGACTGGCCTGTGCCAGCTCTTGCCTTGGAGCCCCTGCCGTCTCTGTGCTTCCCTCCAGCCACAACCCCATTCCTCTGCTTTCCTTCATAGTAAAACTTGAGTAGCTTATGGTTTCCCTGTCTCCCCTCCTGTTCTCTTAGGTGCGCTCAGGCCCTCGTCCTCACTGTTCACTCAGACTGTCATCGGCCCCCTTGGTATTAGGACGTTCAGTTCTGGGCCCATCTTCCAAGCGTGTCCGCTGAAGTTGTCCTTGCTTAGGAAGCTGGGGTGGCCACTCTCAGGGCTCTGCAGAGGCCTCACTGGCCTCTGAGCACCGGCGTGGTCTGCAGTCCTCCCGCCTTCTGTCTGCATCCGCTCTTGAGGCGAGTTTCTCTGGTCCCAGGCTATAAATGCCACTTCTCGTCTGAGGACTCGTACCCTTCTTGGAACTCGAGTCTTTGCTTTGCTATCTGTCGCGAATACCTCAAACCTCAGCACATCCAGAGAAAACCCTTAGCTCCCCTGTAGCACCCACCGCTGGGCCCTCTTTCCCTCAGTCCCCCGCAGTTCAGTCAGCAGGATCACCGCAGTTGCTCTGAGCCTCCCTGACCACAACCGGTCAGCACGCGGGTCCTGTCAGCTTCATCTCTGAAAGTGCCCAGTCTCCCCACCTCCCCCACACCACCTTCGTCTCTACTGTGCCCTTCTGGAGGGCACAGGGTGCCCCTCTCTTGCCTCACAGCCTCCACCTTGTCCACTTAGTGTTTTCTGTCTTCCTCACAGCAGCTGTGATTCTCTTGACTACAAGTAGGTCATACCCAGTTTCTGTGTTAGAATTTTCCAATAGTTCCGTGTTTCACTCAGAGCAAAGGCCAACGCCTTAGGTCCTATGAGAGTTGGCCTCTGGCTTTCTGATCTCATTCCTATCTCCTTCCTCCCTCCCCCTGTGACCCCAGCATCCCCCCAGGCTTCTCAGCTCCCGAACACATGTTTTTACTCACAGCTCGTGCACCTGCCGTTCCCTCCTCCAGGATGGCTCCCACCCTAGGTATTTGCACGACTTATCTTTAGGTCTCTGCTCCAGTGTCACCAGTGACGCTTCCCTGACCACATGGCCACTGGCTACCTCGGCTTAGCGTGGCTGGGCTTACCTTGGGTGGGCGTAGAAACTCAGAAGTGACTTCAGATTTTACTTGAGAGAATTCTGATTACCTGATTCTGGAAGGTGTTCTAGCTTCTAAATATTTAGTTTCAGGAAGGAGGGAGTCATTCTGTTCAGAGCAGACTTGCCTGACTCTGACTTGGCTGAGCACTTAGCCGTGTTCTCGCTGCAGTTGGAGTCACTTGATACTGCAATTCACAGCCAGTTTCCTGAGCTTCAGTGTCAGCTGCTCCAGCGCAGTCCCAGGCCCCGTCCTCTGTGCACAGTACATACTGACATACGCGTGCCGCTCCACACCGGAAAGGGGGGCAGTGTGTGGCTGGCTTTGTGCTGTGTATCCTCACTGTCAGCGTGGCGCCTGCGACGTAGCTGCTGCCCTGTATTTGTTGAGTGACTGAGGTGGATGCCTATCCCATACTCTATAAGGGAGAAGGTGGAGTTACTGTTGCCCCAGCTCCCCTCACACACTGTAGCTGGGAGAAGTCCCTTAGAGACCAGCCGCGGCCTCTCAGTGGCTGGTGTCCACCTCACCGCCGTGCCTCTGCTTCCTGTGCTTCCAGGTCCTAAAGAAGAGGACGAGAAGCCTGCAGTGGCCGCCATCGAGCAGACAGCGCCCCCGCAGGAGGCGGTCAGTCGGGATGCGCTTCCGGAACCGGTGATCCCTCCTCCCGCCTGCGAGCCTCAGACGGAGCCAGGTGAGACGCGCGAGGCCACAGGCTGTGAGACCCATGACTTGGAGGAGGAGGACGAGGACGACGAGGAGGACGACGAGGACTTGGAGGAGGAGGGGGAGGAGGACCCTGAGCTGCCGCGGGACGGCTCCGAGAGGGAGCCCGAGATTCGGTGCGACGAGCAGCTGGAGGATTTACTAGAAGAACCAAAAGATACTTCAGAAGAAACCCTAGAAGACTCGGCAGACGTAGCACCGGTTGCCACCACCCCCACAACGAAAGAAGAGGCCAATGGCGACGTCTTTGAGGCGTTCATGTTCCCGTGTCAGCACTGCGAGAGGAAGTTCACCACCAAGCAGGGGCTGGAGCGCCACATGCACATCCACATGTCCTCCGTCAACCACGCCTTCAAGTGCAAGTACTGCGGGAAGGCCTTCGGCACGCAGATCAACAGGCGCAGGCACGAGCGCCGCCACGAGGCGGGACTGAAACGGAAGCCCAGCCTGGCGCTGCCGTCCCCGGAGGACCCAGCGGACGGCCAGGTCTCAGGCGACAGCGCCGCCCCCAGGGCCGACTCGAACCCTCCTGGTCTTGGGCAAGACTGTCTGATCTTGAATTCCGAGAAAGCTGCCCAAGAAACAGTAAATTCTTCTGTTGTGGAAGAGAATGGAGACGTGAAAGAGCTTCATCCGTGCAAATACTGCAAAAAGGTGTTTGGGACTCATACTAACATGAGGCGGCACCAGCGGCGTGTTCACGAGCGCCACCTGATCCCCAAGGGCGTCCGGCGGAAAGGAGGCCTGGAAGAGCCGCAGCCCCCCGCGGAGCAGGCCCAGCCCGCCCAGAGCGTCTACGTCCCCAGCACGGAGCCGGAGGAGGAGGGGGAGGCCGACGACGTGTACATCATGGACATTTCTAGCAATATCTCCGAGAACCTCAATTACTACATCGATGGTAAAATTCAGACCAGCAGCAGCACTAGTAACTGTGACGTGATTGAGATGGAGTCCGGCTCAGCAGACCTGTACGGCATCAACTGCTTGCTTGCTCCAGTCACAGTGGCGATAACGCAGAATCTGAAGACCCCTCAGGTCCCTGCAGCAGATGACCCTCCGAAAGAACCTTCCGGCAGCACAAACCCTGAGTCCAAGAAGCGGAGAACTGCCAGTCCTCCTGCGTTACCCCAAATCAAAGCTGAAGCAGAGTCAGAGCCCACAGGGGCGCCCTCGTGTTCCTTAAGCCTGCCTCTGACCCTGTCCACCATGGAGGCGGTGTCTGCCCACAAAGAGAAAGGTGTGCATTTGTCATCGAAGCTCAAACAACTTCTGCAGACCCAGGACAAGCTGCCTCCTCCCGCGGGCATCTCTGCAACAGAGGTGCCCAAGTTGGGCCCGGTGTGTGTGTCAGCACCCGCCTCCATGCTGCCCGTCACCTCCAGTAGGTTCAAACGGCGGACCAGCTCTCCCCCCAGCTCGCCACAGCACAGCCCTGCCCTGCGAGACTTTGGAAAGCAAAGCGATGGAAAAACAGTGTGGACCGATGCAGTGCTGAGCTCCAAAAAACCCAAATTAGAAAGTCATAGCAGCTCGCCAGCGTGGAGTTTGTCTGGGAGAGAAGACTCGAGAGAAACTGTGAGTCCGCCCTCCTTTGATGACTATAAAGTCTCTAAGGAGTGGGCGGGTGGTCCTCCTTTTAGCAATGTGTGCAACCAGCAGCCCCTGGACCTATCCAGCGGGGTGAAGCAGAAGGCTGAGGGGGCAGGCAAGACTCCGGTCCACTGGGAGTCTGTGCTGGATCTCAGTGTGCATAAAAAGCCTTGTGGCGACTCTGAAGGGAAGGAAGTCAAGGAAAACCATGCGATGCCGCCGGCCTGCAGTGGCGTCAAGAAAAAGAAACCGACCACCTGCATGCTGCAGAAGGTTCTTCTCAATGAGTACAACGGCATCGATTTACCTGCAGAAAATTCTCCAGACCTGCCCAGCAGCCCGAGTCCTTGTAAATCCCCAGACCCCCAGCCGGGTCCTGAGCGTGGGCCCGATGCCAGTTTACCTGCCTCCGCTGCAGCCGAGTCCCCGCCAGATGCTGCCCCACCCTCCCCCGCCCTCCAGACATCTTCCCTCTCCTCCGGGCAGCTGCCTCCTCTCTTGACCCCCACGAAGCCCCCCTCGCCCCCGCCTTGCCCTCCCGTGTTGACTGTCGCCACGCCCCCCCCTCCTCTCCTCCCTACTGTGCCTCTCCCGGCCCCTCTCCCCGCGCCTCCCCCCGCCCCTGCCCCTCCCCCCTCTCCAACGCCGCTGCGCAGTCCCCACTGCCGATCCTGTCGCCCACGGTGTCCCCCTCCCCGTCCCCCATTCCTTCTGTGGAGCCCCTCGCCTCCGCCGGGTCCCCCGGGCCCCCCACGCTCTCTTCCTCCTCTTCGTCCTCCGCCTTCTCCTCCTCCTCCTCCTCCCCCTCGCCCCCTCCTCTCTCCGCAGTGTCCTCTGTGGTGTCCTCTGGGGACAATCTGGAAGCTTCTCTCCCCGTGATCACTTTCAAGCAGGAGGACTTAGAGGGTGAGGGCCCGAAGCCCAGGGAAGAAGGCCAGTCTGTCGTCGAGCAGGACATCGGCCCGGAGACGTTCAACAAGAACTTTGTCTGCAATGTCTGTGAATCACCTTTTCTTTCCATTAAAGATCTCACCAAACATTTATCTGTTCATGCTGAGGAATGGCCCTTCAAATGTGAATTTTGTGTGCAGCTTTTTAAGGCTAAGACTGCTTTATCCGAACATCGCTTTTTACTTCATGGAGTTGGGAATATCTTTGTGTGTTCAGTTTGTAAAAAAGAATTTGCTTTTCTGTGCAATTTGCAGCAGCACCAGCGAGATCTGCACCCGGATAAGGTATGCACACACCATGAGTTTGAAAGTGGCACCCTGCGGCCCCAGAACTTCACTGACCCCAGCAAGGCCCATGCGGAGCATGTGCAGAGCCTGCCCGGAGAGCCTCTGGAAACTTCGAAGGAAGAGGAGGAGTTAAACGACTCCTCTGAAGAGCTGTACACCACCATAAAAATCATGGCTTCTGGAGTGAAGACGAAAGATCCAGATGTTCGGCTGGGCCTCAATCAGCATTACCCGAGCTTTAAACCACCTCCATTTCAGTACCACCACCGAAACCCCATGGGTATCGGCGTGACGGCCACAAATTTCACCACCCACAATATTCCCCAGACCTTCACCACTGCCATTCGCTGCACCAAGTGTGGGAAGGGCGTGGACAACATGCCTGAGCTGCACAAGCACATCCTGGCTTGCGCGTCGGCCAGCGACAAGAAGCGGTACACCCCCAAGAAGAACCCGGTGCCGCTGAAGCAGACCGTGCAGCCCAGGAACGGGGTGGTGGTCTTGGAGACCGCTGGGAAAAACGCCTTCCGCCGCATGGGGCAGCCCAAGCGACTGAACTTCAGCGTGGAGCTCAGCAAGATGTCGTCGAACAAGCTCAAACTAAACGCGTTGAAGAAAAAAAATCAGCTTGTCCAGAAGGCGATCCTTCAGAAGAACAAATCTGCCAGGCAGAAGGCCGATTTCAAGGCCGCGGCCTCGGCGTCCTCGCACGTCTGCCCCTACTGCAGCAGAGAGTTCACCTACATCGGCAGTCTGAACAAGCACGCCGCCTTCAGCTGCCCCAAGAAGCCCCTTTCTCCTTCCAAAAAAAAAGTGTCTCATTCGTCCAAGAAAGGCGGACATGTGTCACCTGCAAGCAGTGACAAAAACAGCAGCAGCAGCCGCCGCCGGACCGCGGACGCGGAGATTAAAATGCAGAGCACGCAGGCCCCTCTGGGCAAGACTCGCGCCCGCAGCTCCGGGCCTGCACCTGCCCCCCTGCCCACCTCGGCCTTCAGGTCCAAGCAGAATGTTAAATTTGCCGCTTCGGTAAAGGCCAAAAAACCAAGCTCCTCCTTAAGGAACTCGAGCCCCATCAGAATGGCCAAAATAACGCACGTCGAGGGGAAGAAACCCAAAGCTGTGGCCAAGAACCATTCCGCTCAGCTCTCGAGCAAGACGTCTCGGAGCCTGCACGTGAGGGTGCAGAAGAGCAAAGCCGTCTTACAGAGCAAGTCTGCCTTGGCCAACAAGAAAAGAACAGACCGGTTCAATGTAAAATCTAGAGAGCGGAGTGGGGGGCCCGTCACCCGCAGCCTGCAGCTGGCAGCCGCTGCCGACCCGAGCGAGAGCAGGCGGGAAGACAGCAGTGGCAGGCAGGAGCTGAAGGACTTCAGGTAAGCGCTGCCTCCAGGGCCCAGGAGTTCGGAGCTCAAGAGCCGGGGGCGGGGGACGAGAGGAGCGGGGAGAAGGTGGAGGCAGGAGGCCGTCCGCTTCACTTGGCTTTCCCCCCTTTTCCCTGTGTAACCGGCCTGAGCCGTGGCAGGAGGAAGTGGCTGTTGCTTGAGGTGTAGGCCTGAGGAAGGGGCCGGGCTTTGGCTGCCGTAAAGATGAACGCTCAGCATCTGTCTCAGACCCAGGACTCGCCAAGGGGCACCGTTTCTTTGCATAGGGCCAGGTGTGACTTGAATTTGAAACCATGGACGAGCTCTCAAAAGTACCCACTTAGGAAAAGATGAGATTCACTCAGACTTCCTTCATCCTCATGGCACTTGTGTCATTTCCAGCTCACAGATCATTTCTTCCTCTAAGACCATCCCTGAGTTCATTAAGACCATACTGCACTCCTGCTTGAGCTCTGTGGCCTAAGCACAGTTTAGAAGTGACTGAGCATACCGCGATCGCGCCTGCTTTCCTTGTCACACTCGCCTCACTGGCTGAAACCAAACCAAGCGCCATATTCCCTTTCAGATGCCTTACGCCTGTCCCTCCAGTCTCGGCGGTAGGGGGACGAGCCAGCTTCCGGGGCAGAGGAGCGGGAGGGAGGGCTCGGAGCCCCGGGAGGCCAGGCCGCTGTGGCCAGGGCGGGTCGGCCTCTCCCGCCAGTGCCTTTGATTCCCCAGCAGTGATAGAAGAATTCGCCTTAGGTGTGGGGTGCTGTTACTGCTGGAGTCGGTGCGCTCCCTAGAGGAGGAGCTGTTCTTGGTGACAGATGGCAGCCCTTGGGTAGTAGTGAAATTCCTCCATCGACTCCTCAGACTTCCTAGGTCGCTTCTGTGGTTGGAGTTGCTGTGCGCCCCCGGGAGTCCTGCTACTTCCTCGGTGATGCCCACTGGTCTCACCTATGGAATTAGTCGTCAGCTAGAATTCCTGCAAGGTAATTTATGATCTGGGCTGCTCGGAGGGAGCGGCCTGATCTGAGGCTCTCTTGGCAATAACTTTCTGTGTCTGGAATCCTTTGGTGTTTGAAGAAGAGCGGGTCAGAGTCCGCGTGCCCGGGAGGACCGTTAGCCTTGACAGGGACAAGGTAGCACTTGGTACTGGTGCCTCCAGTTGGGGCCGGAGAGCAATGAAGAGAAAAATCATGAGCCAAGGCTGGCTGGAATGGTCTGCTGTGGGAATAATTTGTAAATGTCTTCAGTGAGTTGCTGTAGCTTTTGTCAGGGGCTGGTGTGGGCCATGCATCTACATAGGTAGCTTCTGGAAGCCTGTTCTCCCCGTGAGAAGTAGCAGCTGGTGTCAGCTGTCAGGGCTGCGGCCTGTAGTGGGCACCCGTGTGCCTGTCCGTGCCCACAGTGGCTGGACAGTCTAGATTGGAGGGCATTTCCAGTTGCTTCTCAATTACAGAATCACTGGCCCACGGGCCGTTAAATGCCTTCTGCCCACCCCTCCCCGCATCATGAATTCCTGCCTGCGGTTGACGCTTTAGAATGGACTTTGTGTGTCCGCTCTCGTCTCCGATAGTCTCTGAGAGACTCACTTATTTGGGTCTGGGTCCCATTTAGACAGTTTGAGGGTAAAGTTGGTATCAAAAATTAAGTACTTCTGTGAGAGAGAAGCTCCCAGCGACCACACATTTATGAAGTCTGTTAGCCTCTTCCTCATCCAGTGCTTTTTGATGACGCAAAGGACCAGTGTGCCTAATAAAATCGTTCTCTCATCTTTGTTTTGGTTAATTTTAATTATTTGGCTTTGTGTGATGGTGAGTAGAGTGTTGCTTGGCTGGAATGAAATTTGGCATCAAAGGAAACAGAAGAATCAGGCAAGCAGGCCTTGGTGGTGTTGGGCTGGCAGAGGCGGCGGGGACGCCCCCGAGGGAGGTGTGCATCACGTAGGGTCACCTACAAGTGACCCTGATCTTGTGGAGTGTGCGTATATCTATATCGAAAGCCAGATATCATTTGGCTTTCGATATTTATGTAAACGGAGCATGATATTTTGTTTCTAGACCCGAGAGTAGGCATTTCTTCAGAGTTCGTTGTGGTTTTCTTAGCCCCTTGTAATGAATCGGGTGTGAAGCCAGGAGGCCTGACCTCAGCCAGGGAAACCACGCAGTGTCTGCCCACGGAGCGTGTGGGGAGCGGGGGCTCTCCTCCCTGCGCCCTTGCTGTCTGCTGCTTGTCAGTTTCACCCAGGGGCGACTTCTGGCGGAGTCTGCAGATGCGCTCGCTCTCGGTGTGTCACCTCACGTGTCTTGTGGCGGATTCTCGGGCCAGGCAGCGCCTTTGCTGTGTCTCTCTGCCGCGCTGTGATGAGGAGCTTGTCCCCGACACTCAGACATGGAATGCCAGACACATTTGGGTGCCAGTGAGGACGCCACACTTCTCTAGTACATGCTTGCAGCCAGCTGTGTGGGTGACGTCAGTTTCCCCTGGGGCGCCCGGGGCTCAGAATTTGCTGGTCAGGCATTTCCTGGAGCATGCACTCCGGTGCCCAGGCGGAGTGGAAAGAGTGGGCCCTCCAGCGCCTTTCTGAGGGCTGAGGAACCAGAGCCACCTGGCCTGGCTCCCAGCCCCAGCCCCGGCTGTGCTGCTCTGCTCCAGGGCCCAGGACGGCGGAGCCTGCTTGTGGCCCGCGGGGCTGAGCTGAGGTCTGGGGCTGAGCGCTCACCCCCGGGGCGGGAGGACAGGACCGCTCTCCACTCCCTTTTATCCTCTCTGGCTCATAAGCTCCAAGGTGTTTCCACATCCTGCAGTGCCTCCTTTCACATGCTTTGGGGTTGGGCCTCTTCCTTTGGGGTTTTCTTTTTTTTTTTCTTTTCACTGCTGCAGTCCCACCGCAGCCGGTCAGTGACACTTAAAGATGAAGACGCAACGTGCGTTTCCAGACTGAGTTTTCCCGTTTCCATGAATTGATTTTAAAAACAGTGATGCTAGTTGCCCTGGCTCCTCCTCCGCCCCGTTAGCGCCAGGGGTGGCGCGCCCCAGGCTCGGGAGTGGGGCCGCGTTCTACGGGCCTCATGGTCATTCCGTTGCTGTCTCAGTGACGTTGGTCTTCTGGTCGACTCACCTTTTCTTTCACATGGTCAGTTCATGTACAGTTGTGTTATGTTGTCATTTATCTTCAGTTTTCTTATTTTCTAGGAACTTCCTGTAGAAAAGCCCCCAAACAAAACAGCCCTTAATTGACTAAACACAGATCTTGCATGCGCAACTTAGGATAAGCACTACGGCAAAGGACACGCAGTCTGCCAAGCTTGCAGGACCAGTCGAAGCTGACTCAAAACCCTTACACAGCCGCTCGCCCCGGTTAGAGCCAGGCATCTGCTCCCCGCCGGTGCCTGCCACACGTGCTGGGCTCCCGGGACCGAGCTCCAAAGAGGAGGGCACTGGCTGGTCGTCACGGCACCGGTAACTCAGACCCGAGTGTGGCCTTTGTTTTTGGCAATGGCAGAGAGAGGAATGATTTGAACTTAACCTTGCAAAGCAAGTTCTGTTTTATCTGTAGTTTGTTGTAGATTTCAGGGATGACAAATTTTGATGCACTCGTTTTAAAAATGTTTTGGTCACACACCAGCTCTTGATGCCTTTCTTTTAAATTAATTGTAGACAGAGAGAGAGAGGCATGTAGCTTCTCTCTTAGCCTGTTTTTGTTTTTTATCACAAGCAGATTGCCAGCATAATGGAGAGGAAACCAGGTTGGATATGGCCCTTTGTTTTTTTAAGGCTGCCTCCAGTGTCACATTAAATAGCCAAATGGACATTGTCCTCTCAGGTCATTATCTGGCACTAATTTATAACTCCCGTATTATTGAGACTATGTAGCAATCCGCCAGTGCCCCGGATGCATCACAGACCTGTAGAGATGTGTCTACACGTAAGTATAGATGGATTTACATCCCAGGGTTCACACATCAGTGTCACAGAGATGAAAAAGCGACAAATTGACCTCTTCCTGAATGTAGAAGTGTCGTTTCTCCATGCATTACATGCCTTCCCCCGAATTAATGACTGAGTTGGTGGAAAATAACTAGGTTTATTCATGGTTTTTTTTTTGTTTGTTTGTTTGTTTCTTGTTTTTGTTTTTTTTTTTTTTTTTTTTGTTCTCAACTTTAAAAGTAATCTACCTCTTACAATGTGTAGCTGAAGACTTGTTTGGTGAATTTGTGCCACTTTAACCTTTTCACTATCATTCCCATTTTGTTACATTTCTGTTATGGGGACTTTATGTTGGAATATTGTATAAAGCATTTGTAGCAGTTTAAAAATAAAATATTTAAAATTATTTAAATTGTTTTGGACGCTTCAATTGTATTGTATGTGATTCACATCTTACATTTTTTTGTTTGAGTTGTTAATCGGGAGCGTGTGCTTGTATTGAAGTTTGCTGTTAGTTATTTTATTGTTTCCTGTTGGAGAGTGATATAAAAGACTATTCTAATGAAAACATTAAAATTTACAATTTGACACACAAAAGGGGTTGTGCGTTGATTTTAACCAGCGTAGCCTTGAGAGAGGGCGAGAGAGAGGTTCGTGATGGGTAGCCGGGAGTGCTGTCTGCTGCCTTACCCTTCCAGCATGAAATAAATCATTGGAGCTTGTCAGATGTATACAAAATTTTTTTGATGCTTTTATTAGCAAGCACTTAATAACTAGGGGAAATTCAAATGATACGTTTTATATCATTGTAACCAATAAAAAGACTTTATAAAGCCTTGTGGAAGGACTGCATTTTGTACAGCATGCGAGCAGAGAGCTCCCCCGCCCTCCCTGCCTCTGCCTGGGCCACCTCTTCCTCCTGCCTCTGCCTGGGCCACCTCTTCCCGGGACTGCTTGGTGTCAACTGTTTCAAACTGCTGGTACCCCCTGGAGCACACGGGCCCAGGAGCTCCCGGGGGGAGCGTGCTTCGGAAAGCGCGAAGTAAAGCTTCCCGGGTGGGGTCTCCGCCTCTCCAGGCTGGCTGCCCACCTCTTCTGGTTTGGGGACTTTGTCGTTAGAGAGATCCTTGAAGAATGAAAGAAATGGCAACATTTGCATTCAGTTTATATGAACTTGCTGCTGGTGGTTTCTTTTTAAGTGGAAAAAAAGGGTTGACTGTAAGCATCTTCATCGGGACTGACACGGTAGCCCTTGTCCTCGGGCGGGCGGTGCGGCCGAAGGCCCGCGCCTCACACTCCTCACTCGTGTTAGAAAAACCCAGGGCGGAAGCGGCGAGGGGTTGGTGGAGCCGCAAAGTAGCTTTTAGCTGGTGGTTTTACATGCAGTGCCGCGCTGAGGAGGCTCGGGAAGAAGGGGGTTTCCGTGCCGGCCCATCGGCCTGCCTTTTCCCCCACGCCTCAAACCGCCCCCCCACCCCGCCCCGTTACCCCTCCCTGTGCCCCTCCATCCCTCCATCTACCCCTTGGTGCCTCCACCCAGCCTCAGCCCCCACCCCAACCCACCCCCAACTCCTCCTTGCTGTCAGGGAACAGGCATCTAACCAGCACCTTCTCTGGTGACTTCGTCTTGGGCGAGTTATTTTACTTTCTGGATCTTAGTTCCCAGTCAGCCCAAAGTGGGGAACGGGTTGGAGGGTCTTTTTCCTCTTAGAAGGTGGCCTCTGGCTCTCACCGCAGCTGGTCACACGTCTGTCCTGTTTGCATGACCGCGTCCCCAGGAAGGACGTGCCCACTTCAGTCCCTTGTACTCTGTGGAACCGAACATTTAACATTTGTTAAGCAAATGAGCTGGTCTTAGGCCCCTGCTCCCCTCTAGCTGCATCTCACTGGCTGATGACTGACTCCTCTCTATACTGACCTTCAGTGGGGTTGCAGGTTGCAGCAAGGCCGAACCCCAGCTGTACACCTAGCTCCTTCCTGTTGAAGACCTGTCACAGCTCTGCCAAGACCGGGTTGTCAGGAAGATGCATCATATGTGAGTGAATATCTGAATGACTGCAGACTTCAAAACTTGGGCTAAAGTGACTTCTAAAATTATAGCTTATTTAATACATTTGATATTTTATTCATGTGAGATTTTATATCAACCTCACTTTGAATAGAGGAACTTGTAGTCATAAAAATTTAAAGGCCAATTTAAAGCCCAAAGTGAGTGGGTAATTGCAATGCCCACGTGTAAAGTCCCCCGAAGACCAGCTGACGGTCACAGAATAGTCTGCCATTCCTCCCATTTGGGGAGGACCAGCCACCTGTGGCTGGGGCCTCTTGCGCCCTGGTGCCAAACCTGGCTGCCTCCGGGCGCTGCGCTCAGGAGCATTCTGGTGAAGCGCTCGCTACCGAGGGTGTGGTGAGCTGGGGGCGTGTGGACAGGCCAGCCGTCCTGAGGGGGGGGGGTAAGGCGGGAGAGTGGGGGTCACCTGTCTGTGAGGCGTGTGCTGGGCACAGATGGCCCCCGTGAGAGCCCCACCCCGGGTCCTGGCCAAGCGGTTTTTCAGCCCTGAGGGCCACACTACCAGCTCCACCCACCGCCAACCTTTCAGTGGGCTCTGCGGGTGGGGTCTGGGGCACTCCCAAGATTTTCTGAATTTATGTGGCAGAGAGAATCGCGGTTGTGGGTGGCTCTTAATACTTTAGCGCTTGCCTGTGCTCACTCAGGCCTCAGGCGCCCTGCAGGTTGGCGGTTACCTTCTCCCTCTTCCCAAAGGCTGGGTGCTGAGGAGCGCACCCACTGGGTGCTGAGGACCCTGTGGTTTATGGAGAGAAGAGGTGAGTGGCCCAGAGGACAAAGGAACAGCTGAGCTGGCAGTTTCTCCTGTTCACCCTTTATTGCGGAGGCCAGAGCCCCTGTCAGCCCCTCCCTCCTGGTGCTTTGACCTTTTCCCAGGGGAGTGTCTACCCGGCGTGAGAGCCACATTAACCATAAAATTTCTGGGGCCCGAGAACCCTGGTGCCCTTCTCACTCCCGTCTCAGCCCTTGTCACGTGATAAAATGTAGGGTGAATCTGGGGGCTTCCTGTAGGCTGGGTTTGTGCTGAATGACCTTCGGGTTGAGCCTCTGGATCATTTGCAAGTGGGGAGACACCCTGGGGGGTGTTGCACAGGGCAAACCCCGCCCCCCACCCCCACGTCATGGTGGGGCTTGGATTCCCTCCAGGCGGCTCCAGCCTACTGGTCCTTTTATAAAAACCTCCTTTCCTCCCCTTGCAGGACACAGGCCTTACTCCTTCTCTAAGGACTCTTCTGGCACAGCAAGCGGCTGCTTAGGGAGGAGTGGTCCTTTCGAAGACTCATCCCCCGTCAAAGGGGCTGTGCTCCACCCTGTTACACGCCTAGCCAGGCCCCGGGGTCGGGGAGACTGTAGGTCCCTCTGGTTTCTCAACAAAATCCTGCTTCAGGGGAATCAAGCTCATTTTTGCCTCTTCTGATGGTGAAGGTGGATGGAAAAGAACCATTTTAAAGGAGGGGCTGGGGGCTTTGGTGTGTCCTGTGTGCCTTGCATGCCTTGACCTGGGGCATTAGCCCAACATGAAAGTTGACCTGGCCTCGCCCTCCCACCTTAACAAACAGTGCTTTATGTGCAAGACAAAGGCCTCCCTTGGTGCCTTACTGAATTCCTCAAGTCTAGGATTAGAACCTGGGGGTGGGGGTAGGGGGTGGGGTGTGTGTGTGTGTGTGTGTGTGTGTGTGTGTGTAGGTTTTATTTACTCTCTGGATTAAGAATCAGAGTTGGGGAAAGCATCACAACTGCATTAAATGACTTGCAGTTGCAAACATTACATTCTGTTGAGTCATAAAAGGGGACTTGGGGAGATGCTACTAACTAGACTCTTGGGGTCCCAGGGTTTGTGCCTGCCTGGTTGCTGTCCCACTGCCTCAGAAAGTGATAGAAATTCAGGTGATGTTGCAGAGGGCACAGGCGTCTGACGGGAAAAGTGGCCGAGCCCACGTCCTGCTGAGGGAGGGCCAGCCAGAGTCCATCTTTTGGACGTTATTTGATCGGTTATTGAGGTGCGCAGTGAAGGGGAGACGTGGGGAGGCACTTGGGTCACAGCCCCAGGTGGATTTTCTAGTCCAGGTTTGTGTTCTGAAGATGTACTTGAGATGATTCCCACTGCAGTGTTCAGACAGGCGCCTACGGGATCATCTCGAGTTGTACTTAGATGGAAATTTTAAATGCAGATGCCTTTTTAAAAAAAAAGACCTGGAATTTATTGCACAGGTAAGTTCCCATCCAAAGGGGGTTTAGGCCTCGGGGTGCAGATTCGGCGCTTTTTGACTTCAAAAATAGAATTTCAGTATAAAATAAATGCGTTTGTTTTCGTCTTTAATCATCTCCAAACATACAGTGTCATAGTCTCGGTTGGGGTGACATTTATTTAAAACTCACGTGGATTCAGTTTTCCTCGCAGTAACGTCCTCTCTCCACTTGCTTTTTACAATCACGCGCAATCCCTGCCAGCCCGGCCCGGCAGGAGCCCTTGCAGACGGCGGCTGTCTCCAGGCTGTTGCTGGACTCGTGAGGCGGGCACACTCTCCCGCAGGGATGCAGTTTTCCGCCAGCCATTCAGAAATCGTCTGTAATGGTCAGCCTGGACCACGGAGGCCTCGGAGCTGCCGGGCTCTGTCCTGGGGGGTGGCAGGCTGGGAGGAGGGAGCTGGGGGCTGGGGTCCTGACCTTACCTGCCTGGGGCCTGCCAGGGCTTCCTTCACCTGACGCTCTCCCGCCACCTGAGGGAGGTGCTGTTCTTTGTGGATAAGTCACCCGGTCTGAGGAAGGAGACATCACCTGCATTAGTCGCACAGCTCTTAAGTGGGGACCCCGGACCCCTCTGTCTCATCCAGAGCCTCAAATTCAGTCGAAGCCTCCACCTCACGAGAGCTGGGGTTTCACACTGACGTCACTGCCCAGAGGGCCTTGGTAGCAGAGGTCAGAAGCCTGGCGGGGCTAAGCGTCGGCCTCGACGCCCGGGCCGGTGTGCGGAGGGCGGGCCCCCGGGTGTAGGTGGCTGCGCGGCGCCAGTGCACGCGCCCGTCGGGAGGCCCGTAGCTGGCGGCCGCGGCGGTGCCGGCGCTGGTGTTCCCCGGTGCCCAGGGGAAGACCCAGGGAGGGCAAGGCTGGGTTCTGTGGCCCCCTTGGCGGGGCACAGCCCGGATGACGGTGACTGAGGCGCCTTCGGGCAAGGCTGCTGAAGGCGCTGCTCACGCTTTTGCAAAGACTGAAAGGGAAAAAGACCCTCGTGGGCGTGGACAGGCAGCCCCTTCTGTTACCCGGAGAGCGTGGCTTCTACCTCTCGTGAGGGTAGAACTTGAGTTGCTAAATGCTTTCAGGATGCCCCCCACCCCCTGCCCCGAGCTGGGCAGAGCAGGTGAGCGGGGCCTTGGGGTGCGGGCTCCGTCGAGTGCGGGGGCTGCCCGAGCAGGCCCAGGCATCCCCCTGCAGCTCCAGGCGGCTTGCTGCGCTCACACCAGAGCCAGAGTGAAGGCTCGGGCTCGTGTGCACGAGGGTGTGCGGGGCGGTGGCACAGGCCCGGTCAGGGGGCGTGCTGTGGCCTCCCGGCAGGTTGCTGTGGGTGAGGACGCTGGCTCCCGGCCCTGGTGCCTCATGCTCTCCACCCGCCTGCGAGGCCGCCCTCCCTGCTCTGTTTGTCTGCGTTACGTCTGTTTACTGGATGTCTCCCCTCCTAGAATGAGTGTCTTCCTGGGGCAGGAGCTTGATTTTGTTCATGGCCACAGGTCCAGCATCTGGAATGACTGCCTGGCACGTAGTAGCTGCTCAGTAAATACCGTTGAACGGATAAAATATTCGCATCCTGCCCCTTTCTCGTGCTGGCGACCTGGGCAGGTTCCTTCACTTCTCTGAGCCCCAGTGTTCCTTTCTGTACGATGGCAATCATGACCAGTGTCGCCACAGCGGAGGGTGACATGGGGACCACGGGTAAGCCTGTGGGTCCACCGAGGCACCTGGGAAGTGTCAGTTCCCGCCATCACTGCTTCTGCTGAGCTCCGCCCTGAAGCTGCTCGGGGCTGACGTGCCACAGGCAGCCCTGGCCAGGGCCCGGGTGTTGGGGGCTGGGGTCCAGCACCACCTCATCCCTGGCTCGGAGGGATGCTCGCGGGGCCCAGAATTCCTTCTGTTAGCGGCCCCCACCCCGGGACCTTTGCGATGCGGCGGGGGGGCCAGGGCTTAGCCAGATCTGAGCTGCACCCTTTGAAAGAGAACAGGCTGTGGAGCAGCAGGTCACTTTCCAAATCAAGGTAAGAAAAGAGACGGTTTGGAACTTCAAAGCCAAGTACCAATTTTTGAAAGGTTCAGAAGAAAACAGGTTCATCAGCTCCGTGGAGCCGTGAACACGGAACTGAGGAACTCGGATTCGCTGAAACAATCAAGCAGTTACGTAAGAATCACCACTGGCGTATTTCAGTAGATCTGCGTGTTCTGCTCCCCACTCTGTCTCTGGTGAGTCCTCTCATCCCCCACACCTCTGGCCTGTACCCCAGCTCTTCTATGCATAGATAAATCTTAAAAAAAAAACACACCTTCCAAGCTTTCCATGTTACCCCATTTCATCATTTAAGCAACCCCATAAAGTAAAAGTTTATCCCCCCCATTTTGTAGATGGGTAGGTAAACTGAGGCCCATAGAAGCTAAACAGCTTGCCCCAGCCTCAGCTAGTGAGGCGAGCTGGGAAGCTTCCCGGGAGCTCCCTCCTCTGCCTCTCATGCAGGCGTCGGGCGGGAGCCCCTGGTCCTGCGTCCTCCTGGGCCGCTCTAAGAGGCGGGGACGGTGCTTGCTGGGAAGCAGCTGCCCTCCAGTGGACGAGCAGCGCCAGCTCCCTGAAGGAGGGGCGTGCGCCGGAGGTGGACTCATGTCCTGCTCGTCCTGGTCTCCCACTCTTCGGAGACCAGACGGGCTTCAGCCAGGCCTGGGGGGGCCCCCCGCACCGCCTCTGCCCGCCAGGCCCTGGCCTCGTGAGGGAACGAGCCCGTGCACATGTGAGCCCGAGAGTTCAGCCTCGCTCCCTGCTTGTGAGTTCCTTTTCTGTTTTTACAGAAGCCTCGCCAAGCCACAGGTGGCACGCCGCTTCCCATCTGTGCCCAGGTGCTGCTTGGGGCCACAGTGGGTGCTTGTATGCTCGGGGGAGACTGGGGGTGTCCGGGTGCGGGAGGGGGAGGCTCCCCAGTGCCCCGTGCTTGGTGCCCGGGGCCTGATTGTGCTGCGTCGTCCCTGCTGACAAGCCCTACCTGGACGTGAGCTTGGCTTCCCGGGAAGGTGCCAAGTAGCCATGGGTTACTGCGCTCTGAGAGGTGGTGCAGGCTGCCGGCGCCCAGCCCTCTAGTCACCTCTGCCGAGGCTGCTGTCCAGCCCCGGCTCCCTGCACCCCTGCTTCTGCTGCTCTCCCCTCTCTGGGAAGCTCAGTGGCCCCCGCCAGCCACAGGAGTAGGCGCAGGGGGGCGGTGCTGGCAGCAAACACCCGCGGGGCTCCCTGTGGGCAAAGAGCACGATACCAGAATGTGGGGGTTCCTGGTCCAGTTTGAGACTCCAAAGCTGTCTGGGCTCCTGGCTGTGCTGGGATGACCTTGCTGGACAGGTGAGCCCCGCCCCACCCCGGCCCGGCCCGTCCTCCCGGGCATGTGGCGTGTGAGCCGCCCCGTGGCTGCTGCTTTGCTTTCCAGCCCCTGACACCCGAGTTACATGCCTGGCCCGGGAGGGGGAAATGGAAGTTGGGGGGAAAGTGGGCGCGGTCCCTCTCTCGGCCTAGGCGGGTGGCCCAATTCCGCCTGGGGCCCGGGGCCTGTGACCGGAGAGTCCACTTGCCGCCCAGCGCTGGCCAGGGCCGGCCCCGCCAGGAGGAGCCGGGCCTGCCCGCTCGTGGCAGACACCCGGGCGCCCGCGGGAGGCTCGGGCTGTAGCCACGCGCACGTCTCCAGAAAGCCCCGCAGAGCCAGTCACGGGCCGGCGGCGGCGCCCGTTCCTCTCACCTTGCTCCTCCTGCGGCTCCGGGAAGGAGTTTCGGGAAGGAGCCGGTGAGAACGACGGCCTCTCCCTGGGCCTCCGCGCCGGCCGCCTCCCCGGTACCCACAGGTCCGCTGGGGTGGGTGTGGTTGGCGGGGGGACCCCGCGATGGGTCTGAATGCTTATGAAAGTCAGACACAGCCATGAATGTGGGGTCAGAGCGGAGACCCCGGAAAGCTCATCCTGCTCCTGTCAGTGCCAGCTCAGCGTTTCCCGCCTGTGCCCTCAAAACCCCCCTGGGAGGTCTGACGAGGATCCCAGGAGCTTGGACCCGTCCTCTGAGCACCTTCCTGAGGAGGCCTGGCTCGGGCGTCCGTCTGCTTCGGGTGACGGAGTCTCCCCGGCTCATCCTCGAATCTGTGTCCGTTGTCCTTTTAGATTGTTTTCCTTTGCTGGTCAGCAGCCTCTCCGATACACTTATGGCATGTTTCAGCTCCGCCTCCCGGGGGCACCGGGTCCTGCCGGGTGACGCAAGGACGCCCCGGCGAGCGTGGCCGCCAGCACAGGCTTCTCCGCAGAGGTTTTGGCCGCACGCGAGGGAGGAGGCCTGGCAGGACTCAGCGCCTGGCAGGTCAGTGTGTCTGGGCCCAGGCCGTGGACAGATGTGACAGCTGCTGGAGCGACCTTCGCGTGCTGAGGGCCCCGCTCCGGCCCCAACCAGGGCGCACCCCGCTCCACAGCGCGGAGCTTTTCTCTTCGCCATCATGAAACGTTTAAGGGGCCCGTCCAGCCGACAGCAATGACAGCCAGGGGGACAGCTCAGCCATCATCCTGGCTTTCTGCCCCTCTCCGGGGGGGGGTGGGCCCTTTCCATTTGAAAATCCCTTTCTGCAGCAGGCCAGGCGTGACCCCCTCCGAATTCCACGGCCCATCCCAGCGGCTCTCCAGCTCTCGGATCTGCTGCTTGTAAAAAGCAAAAGTGGCCGTGTAAGCAGATCTGTAACGCGCAGTTCAGGAAAAGGCCCCAGGGAAAGCGCCCACGAGTTCTTACTCCAGCCTTGCGCCATTTTGCAAACGCCCCAAACCCTCTTGTGTCACACCTTATTGAATCTCCGGCACACCACGAGGCCAGCAAAGCTTTGGGGTGGGGGAGGTAGTGACAGTGCCTGTCTCTGTCCCCAGGGAGTGGCCTTCAGGGACAGAAATGACCTCTTCTGGAAACCCTTTGTCTCCTGGTCCTGGGGGTGAAGGCTTGCCTGCGGCCCTGCCCCCCTGCACTGAAGCAAAGGGACCCCAATGCTGACATGGGCCCTGTTCCACTGGGTGTTTGCAAACTGCATGTGCACCTGCTCTCACACGCATACGCGTGCACACCTGGTTGCTGCCGCTGGCAGGACCCTGGTGCTGGCCTCTGCTAACCTTTATTTTCCCTCCTTGATGCCCGTCAGTTTGTGATCATGTCTTTGTGTCATGCAAGTGCTGGCTCGCCCCTCTCTGGAGCCTATGCCCAGCGGGGCAGACCCCGGCTCTGATGGGGTTACTGCCACGCTCCGCCAACTGCTGCAGTAACTGGAGACCTGGCCTGGCTTAGTGCGCGGGCCAGCAGGCCCACACTCTCCATGCGCGAGGCCCGGTGGATGCCCCCTGCCTCCCAAGGGGAAAACAGTCCAACGCAGGCCACAGGTTAGGAAATTTGCTGTTAGGAAATTTCCATGCAGAGGTTAGATCAGCCATCTCCGTGTGTTCAGAGGGCTCCCCCGAGGCGCCGCACGGACCAGAGCCGCCCTCCGCGGGACGCTTGTGCCTTCCTGGCTCTCCACTGTGCTCCCGGCCCTGCGGTAACTAGTTACCAGGGGGAGGCCGTCCTCCTCTGGGAGCTGACCCGGCCTGTCAGCGCAGGGAAGGCTCGGGGTTCCTGCCGGGACACGCCCGCTGCTTCGCGTGCCCGGGCGCAGGAGGGAGGGAGCGCAGGCTCTAGTCCCGGCTTTGGCTCTTGCCAGCTGTGTGTGTTTTGGGCACGCTGCTGACCTCGCTGAGCCTAAGTGCCTCGTGGGTAAAGTGTAGCCTGAAGATCACAGTCCTGATTCTGTGTCAAACATCGGGCCCAGCGCTGCAGGCAGTGAGCCCCCAAAACCAGCTTATGCAGATGATGGTGATGCACGTGGCGTCTGGGGGGCCAGTCCCGCCGTCTGTGGTTTGGGGAAGCTGGTGACGCACGAGGACCCCGAGGAGGGCTTTTGTTCCGTGTCTGCCGCTGCCACTGCTCGGCCTGCGCCCGTGGGCTCCCCAGTCATATCAGACTGGACCCGAAATGTGTCCCCAGTGGAGAGAGCCTGTTGGAAAGCCCCCTTGTGAGCAGGTCCCAGGATCCCGGGGAGCCTGGAGCTGCCAGACAGCCTGGGTCCAAGTCGGTCAGCTGCTGCCGGCCTCTGTCTCCCCTTCTGTGAACAGGTGAACTGTCCCAGCCTGCGCCACCCAATAGCGTGTTTGAAGCCAGCCGGGGTACAGGGTGAGGGGCGCAGGGCGCAGGGCAGGGATGGGCAGAGGGGGTATGAGCAGAGCCTTAGCATGCACCCCCACTCCCTCTGAGGATGTGTCTCGGGCCCGTGGCGCCCCTGCCCCTGGGCACGCCCCATCCACGGGTGCAGAGCAAGCGTGCGTTCACCCCAGGGTGCCAGCAGTGCCTGGGGATGCCCTGCCAGCCGCGCCCGGTCTTCCTGAGCGGAGCTGGCTCAGTGCCTCAGCGGTGGGAGCAAAGGAGCCCCCTGAGCCTTTGCATCAGGGCAGCCGCCTCTTCTGCTCAGCACCCTTGGACAGGCAGCAAGTTCCAGAAACCCCTCAACCAGGCAGACGCCACACAGGACTTCCAGAGGCTCAGCCCCATAATGCCACACGATACAAGGGGTGAGCTCTTTGCTTTCTCCCGGAGCGGACCTGATCTTCTCACATCGCTGACCTCCACGAGACGGGGCGGGCTGGTAACGGCTTGAGTGTCCTTAGAGGGTCCTGCTCCTCAGCTGGGCTCTCCCGGGGCCGCTCTGCCCGTGTGGGGCACTGCTGAGCCTCGTCCCTCTGGGCTCGCTTGTTCCCGTTTGTCTTCTTCTGGGCTCTCCTCTGTTCTTAGACGTTTCCTTTCGGAGGATGCAGACTCTTGGGGGCCAGTGGTGGAGACGGGAGGGGATGGCCTTGGGGGACCAGGTGCTGAGGGAGAGGCCCCGGCACGGGGTGAGCAGAGCTGGGCCGGTCCTGGCCAGTGAGCCCCACAGAGATGCCTGCGGAGTCGGGGTGAAGAATTGCCCAAAATGGGGGGAACCCCATGGCTTGGGTGGGGTCTTGGCAGTGAGACACCACCGGGAAGTCACTTCCTTGGAGGACGGGCCCGTTGAGGGGCTGAGCCCATGTGGGGCTGAGCTGCAGCAGGAGGCCTGTTCCAGGCTGACGGCTCTCATGTTGGGAAGAGGTGGCCTGACAGGGAGGCGGGCGGGCGGCGGCCATCGTGGAGCACCAGGTGTTCTCGCTGGGGGGGGGGGGGTGCTTCGAAGGGCACCTGCCCCCCAAGGTTCCTTTTCCCTGGTCCCTTGGGGCTTCACTGGACACTTCCTCCCCATCATTAGTGTCCCCAGATAAGCAGAGACCAGCCCCTGCCCTGACTCCTCGCCAAGAACAGTTTGCCGGGAGACCCTGAGCGGACGACCTGGTCGCGCGGGGCCCACTGCTCGGCATGGGCTCCGGGGTCCCGCCCCCTCCTGTCCTGGCGGGGGTCTCCCCACCCGCTGCTGCTCTGGCTGGGGTCACAGCCTGCCAGTGCACAGGGGACCAGGTGGTGTTTCAAGCTCGTCGCATGCTGGGGTTTGCAGTTCAAGCCAAACAGGTTCTGAAGCCCTCAGCACCTGGCGGGCAGCTGGGTCCTGTGGGCGCCTGGAGGCCAGGCAGGAGCCAGCTCGGGGCCCTGGACTTGCTGCAGGCTGAGGAGGGAGGGAGTCTGCTGAGAAGCCGCCTCAGGTCCAGCAGCTCCCCTGAGTCCGGGCTTCCTCCCGCCCTCCCTTCTTTTCAGGACTCTCTGAGACCGCAGAGGAGTTGCTTGACCTCTCCGTGCCACGGTTCCCCCCGCCACAAGGAGGGCTCAGCCCATCGCACGAGCTTGAGTGAAGGGTAAAGGACCACAGCACCAAGCCTGCCTGTGTCAGCCGCGGGCACCCCCACCCCCCCCTGCGCCCCACCAGCCCCAGGCCCCCCCGGAAGGAAGGTCTCTGAGGGGCTGAGCAGGCGGGTGTCGCTGGCGTCGCCTCCCAGGCCTCGTCTCTCCTCTGTAACATGCGATCATCACGGTCCCCGCCACGGGGCTGCTGGGAAGGTCTAAGGAGCGCCTGTGAGACACCCGCGGGCGCCCCAGTGCATCGTAGGTGCGCGGTGAATGCTGGGTGGGTGGACAAATGGCCGCCGCCTCATTTTGCAGGTGAGCCTGATCTGGCCCGAGGGGGAGGCGCTTCCCGAGGCCCCAGGCCAGGCAGCGCGGGGCTGAGGCTGCGACTCTGGACTCCCGCAGCCGCTGCTGGGGCCCTGCTCCCCCTCCTGACTCCTCCTGGCGCCCACTTTGGACGCCAGCCGTTCCTGGAAGTGGCAGGAGTTGGGTGCCAGGAAGCGGCGTGGGCCGCCCCAGCCGGGGCCTTTCAGCGTCCTCTCCGGTCGGCTGGCCTTGGCTCCCGCCCCCGGCCCTTGCTGCCCCTTCCCCGGCAGAGGGCACAACCCGGGACCCTGCCTTGGGGTGAGTGGCCTCCGAGCCCTCGTGGAGAGCTGCGTGAGGCTCCGGCGCGCTGTGTGCCTGGCTGGCCCGGGCCTTGCTGCTCGGAGCTCCCTCCTGTCGGGCAGGGAGAGGCGGGCCGAGGCCGCCCGGGCCTCAGCTGGGCACATCTAGGGAGCAGGGAGGCCGTGTGACCTGAGCTGGCCCCTCGACCCAAGCCCTCTCCCCAAAACTCCTTGGGGGACTTCTCTGGGCTTCTGTCCCCAGGCCTCTCCTCGCCTCTCCGGACGCCCCTTCCTGGCGGCATTTGTCAGGCTCTCGTTACCTGGATTTCCAGCCGCCTCTGGGCCGCCAAGGGCAGCGGTTGGTCTTGCAGCCGGCCCCGGCCCCTGCCCTCGGCAGCACTGACTCTGTCCATCCCCGCAGCCCCGTGAAATGCCGTCTCCCTCTGACGCCCCCTCCTGGCTTTCTCCCACCGCCAGCACCCGGTCTGTACCCCTACTCGGTCCTCAGCCCCGACCCCTTCCTCCCCGCCCCTCCCGGAGAGCCGTCCGTCCCCCCCTGTGCGGACCCAGCCCAGGTCCATCCGTCCCGCTTCAGCCACCCCTGGCCGTCGGCCCGGCACGTCCGCTGAACACTAGATTCAGTCCCCCCGCGCCCGTCTCACAGGCCGCTTTCTCCACGGGGTCCCCGTCTTCCTTAAATGGGCTCCATCCTACTCTGAGGCCAAACCAGGCTGCAGTCCCTGCCGCCTGCCCCGTACCCCCACCGGGGAGCCCAGCACTGCTTCCCGGGAGTACCCGGTGGGCCCCGCGGTCCCCGCAGCCGCGCTCCCCACGGTGATGGCTGCCGCTCCGACGGGTCTCCCGCCCCTTGTCCTCCTGCCGTCTGCGGGGACAGCCTGGCTCCCGCCTCCCTCCTACAAGACCGCCCCCCTCACCCCTTCTCACCTCTCTGACGTCCAGGCAGGTCTCCCCGCAGGGCCTGGGCCCGGGCCAGGCGTCCCCGGGAATCCCGCTCGCTGCCCGGGGCCTCGGCTCCCGCGTTCCCCTGCGTGCCCCTCTCCCACCTGGCAGCCCCTCGGGCCCCACCTCATGCGCCCAGATCTCGCCTCCCATGTCTCTGCAAGCGGCCGCCCCGTCCCTCCCCTCTGTCGCTGCTGCTCCTGGGCTCCCAGCCGCTGACTCGGCCCATAGGAGGGGGCCGAGAGGAAGGAGGGGGCTCCAGGAGGCGGGGGCGGGCTCGGCCCCCCTAACGTCGTGGCGTGGGGAGCAGTCCCATCCCGGCCGCCTGTCTGGGCTTGCGCCCCTTGTCCTCGGCCCGACCAGCGAAGCCGCCTTGTGTTTCGCGGGGCGCTGGCCTTGGACCGCCGCGGGCGCCAGGCACGGTTCTCAATCAGCAGCATCTTTCTCGCTCTCAGTTGCCTTTCCGTGCGTCAGAGGACCCGCCCCGCCATGCCTGCCCCTGCCCGGAGAGGCCCTTCCGCAGGGTGTGCTGCCGGCACTCCGTCGTCTCCCCGGCCCCGGCCGGCCCCGGCCCCGGAGGCCCCAGTTGAGAGGCCCAGCGGCAGTCACCGCGCCCGGGACGGCCCCTTGTCCCCTGCTCCCACCCCCTCGAAGTGGGGCGCCTCCATCCCCTGCGGCTCCTTAGCTCTGCGGCACCCCGGGCCAACCCACCTACCCTGCCGGGTCCCCACCCGAGCATCACAGTGCTGAGAGCGGGAGCCTTCCCCTCGGGGCCTCGGGGCCTTCCCCGGCGCGCCCTAGCCCTCTCCCCGCCGGGCGTGGCCGCCCCTCCTGGCCTTCAGCTCCATTTCTTGCCTGTGGCTCAGTGCATCGGGGCATCTCCCCCACCAGAGACGCACCACCACCCCCAACCCGGGCCTGCACCGTGTGCGGCGCCCAGTAAGATGTTCGGCCTTTCCTGCCGAGTTGGCCCGGGATAACCTGGAAGATCCATGTTCTCACAACATTGTCTTCAAGGCGATCTGGAGCTTTCCTAGTTTGCACCCAAAACCCTCCCAGCCTCCACCCACCGCCCGGCTGCAGCGCCACTGCCCCATCTGGGGGTCGCCGTTCCCTTAGCACCCCGCTTAGGCACCAGAGTCCGAGTTTGTTCAGGCCGCCTCTGCGTAACCCTGCAGGCTGGGGACTTAGAAGCTTCTAGTAGTTCTGGAGGTGGGAATCCCAAGAGCGGGGGTCCACAGATGGGTTCCGCTGGAGCCTCCCCGGCTCAGGTACCCACTCCCCTTGTCCCTGTAAACAGCCCTGGCAACCCTTCCTCAGTCCTGTTGGGTCAGGCCCCTGCCCTTTGAGCTTGTTTAACCCTAATTATCTCTACAAAGGCCTCGCCAAGTGCATACAGGGATGAGGGTTCTGACCTGTGAATCTGGGGAACTTCAGTCCAGGCAGACTGGTGGGAATCAAGCTGTGGTGAAGTCTAGACATAGGTTTTCATTTCTCTTGGGTAAAGATCTAGATGATTTGGTGACTGAACATGTAACTTTACAATCAACTGCCGAGCTACTTCCCAAAGCGGCCGTCCCGGTGCTCGTCCCCACCGACAGCGCAGGAGAATTCTAGTTGCTCCAGGTTCTCGTCAACACTTACGTTGTCAGGTCCTTTCATTGTGACCGCTCTAGCCAACGGGCAGGCGTATTTCATGTGGCTTAAATTGTATTTGCCCAATGGCTAACGGCCATCTTCTCATGCGCTTCTGGAGCCCTTCATACATCTTTAGCGAAGCGACCATCTGAACTTTTTCAGTGATTTGTCTTATTACCGAGATGTAGGAGACTTAAAAAAAAAAATCCATTTTACACATAAGTGCTTTGTCAGCATAAAAACACTCGGAAGCCTAACCTGACTCTATCTGGGCCTCAGTTTCCCCCTCCGTAATGGGTGTAAAAGGCTTGCTCTTCCTCCCGGGAGGCTGGTGGAGGGGGAGACAGCAGCGAGCAGTGCTGGGGGCTCACAAGCGTGCAAGTGTCCCCTGGCGGTGTCCTCCACCTGCCGCAGCCTGCAGGCCAGCGGCAGAAGGGACCTGTCTCTGGGGCTCTGCCCAGGTGGACCCCTGGGGCCGGGGAGAGACCATGTACCTTGCGGATACTGCCACACTCACCTGACCACGGGGCCTGGGGGTGCCAGATGGGTTCCGCTGCCTGCCTTTGGTTAGAGGGCTGGAGGGCAAGGCTGCTGGCTCTGATGACTGGGTCTCTGCTTGTTTAATAGTAGAATGAGGCTGACAAGGGAGAAGCTGGGGATGATGATGCTGGACCTGGTCTTTCCCAAAGTCGTAGCTTGTCAACTGGAGACGTGTCCCCAGAGGGGCAACAGCATTGAGGCACCTACGGCGTGCAAGGACCACCTCTTCCTCCCTGCAGCACGAGGGGAGCCTCCTAGCTGGGTCGGCTGGAGGAGGAGCCGAGCTCACAGTGGGGTTCCCCCCAACAGCCGCCTCGTGGGCCTTGTCATCCCTGGGGCCTTCGAGGGCACGAGTGAACACAGGCCTGATCTCACAGCCCTGGGGAGATCAGACTTGGACAGAGCCTTGGTGGAGAGCGGCTGCCTTTGTCTGTCTGTCTGCACATTCGCTAATTTATTTTAATGGGTGTGTCATGAGAATGCCCTTGTCAGCCTCTCAGCTGTTGACAGTTTGTGCTGGACCGGCTGTGTCCTGGGGGCCAGTCTCTGCCTTGGAGGGTGTTCCCCAGCCCCACCCAGCAGAGGCAGGTAGCGCCCTCCCCTCTAATGCTCGTGGCTGGGAACCAGGCGTGTGAACCCTGTCGGCTTGGCTCGGAGGCTGCTGCCCACTCTCACTGCCTGGGGCACAGCTGACTCCAGGCCAGCACCTGGAGCCGGTGAGGGCACGTGCCCTCCCTCTGGGTTTCACCTCCCCACCCTCCCCACCCCACCCCCGCCCCCAGCCCTGCTCACTTCCTTCCTTCCACCTGCTCAGAGGATCTGTGACCAGGGCTAAGTCCCTGGGCCTTTGGCCCACGGTTCCCCGACCTGCAAATGAGGGGGTGACCCAGCAGCTGCCTCGGCAGGTCGCATGCAGAGTAGAACAGTGTTTCGGTAAAACACCTGGCCCAGCTCCGGCCGTGGAGCCGGCACCTGTGGGTCATCCCTGTTGAACAAATACTTCTCTGTGTCGTGCGAAGTCGGAGATGCCGCAGTGAAGGGGACACAGGCCTGAGCCCGGGGTCGCGCAGCTCCTGAGGGGGGACCGAGGCATCAGCCACTCAGTGTCACAGATGGGGAGGCCGGCGGGGGCGGTGGGAGCCGGCAGCAGGGACACCTCATTCAGGGGTGAGAGAGGGAGACTTCCTGAAGGCGGGGCGGGACCGAGAGAGGGACGTGCGCTGCCGCGCGACGGGAGCAGGGGCGTCACGGTCTGGGCTGCCTGGCTTGAAAAAATTGCGAAAGACTTTTCTGAAAAGCAGATTCCGTGTCACAGCTGTCGTAGCAAAGAGAGCCAAACCGTGTCGTGTCTCAGAATGTGGGTTCACACCCCCTAAGGTCCCTGCAGGGTCAGGAAAAGCATCAGGCTTCTCTGCCCTCCCGCCAGCAGGATGGACGACGGATTCCTGCGGTCCTGAGTGCAGGCCTGACGGCGGCACCTGGAGTAGGGTGTGGGCACAGGTAGATGGGATTCACCTGGGCTGAGACTGGGCTTTTAAGGGCGGCGTCACGGGGACGCCAGCAGAAGCCGAAAGAGAAGCCGAGAAAGCAGCAGCAGAAGCCGAGAGAGAAGCAGAGAAGGCCGGAGAGCCCAGACAGAGTGAAGACTTGCTGGGGGCTGGGAGGCCTGGCAGCCTCCCGGCCCCCCAGCACCCCTGCCTGCCGTGTACCGGGTAAACCCCAATAAAAGCCTGCAAAAGCCACTGAGGAATCTAGCTTCTCCTTTACCCGGTCTGTCTGCTGGACCCTAGAACACCTGCTCCGTGTCCTGTCCTGCCCTTACAGTCCCCAACATGGAGGGCTTGGCACGTGAGACCCAGACGCAGTCGAGGGCCTGGAGGGGCTCCCTCCTGTCCGCCCCGCAGGCCGGATGTGCTGCTACCAGAAGCCTCCTGGGCTGGGGTGGAGAGCTGTGCCCGGGAGGGACGGAGCTGCAGGCCCCTCCTCAGGGCGGCCTTGCTCCGGGCAGTGTCACAGAGTCAGGGGGTGGCAGGAGGGAAGGGAGGGGGGCAGCCAGCTTTAAAGCTCCCATCGCGTGGACTCGAGGTGCTGGGGAGGGTCTTCTTGTCCCCCGGGCCGTCTGCTCACGGATGTGTGGTTCCTCTCCCTGCAGTTACAGCCTCCGCCTGGCGACCCGATGCCCCCCGCCAGCCGCCCCCTACATCACCAGGCAGTGCAGGAGCGTCAAGGCCACAGCGGCAGCCCAGTTCCAGGGACCCCTCTTCAAAGAGTAGATGCTTCGCCTGCTCCCTGACAGGTACCAGGGGGATGGGGCAGCTCCTGGCGCCGTCTTGGGGGCTTGGTGCTGAGGGCCTGTGTGGAGGTCATGGGGTGGACTGGGAGGGAGAGAAGTGGGGGGCGTGACCTCTGGTGGGGTCGTGTCGACACGTCAGGTGGGCACGGGCCTTCCCACGGGGGCGGGGCTGTGGGGTCAGGTGTGCCGACCTGGTCCCCAGGTGGTCTGAGCAGAGTAGGGACCAACATGGGATGGGGGATGGGGGCTGTTTCCCAGTGCCTGCCCCCCAGTCCTCGCCCACACCTCCATTTTGGGGCTTTAATGATGTCCCAGGCAAACCCCAGAGCATTCAGTCCACTTTCTGGGGTGACCAGTGGAGCCTTCCGTCCACACCCACCTCACCTGTCCCTTCCACCCCCCGGCACCTGGGCTGTGCCCGGGGTCTTGGGGCTATTTGGGGGCGGGACCCGCTGCTCTGCTTTTGCTGCTCCCTGGGCTGGGGGCCCGTGGGGGCCAGGCTCCCCGGCCTTCAGGAGTGGGGTGGGTGAGGGGCTTCCCCTTTCCCGTCTCCTGCATGAGAAAGCTCCCCTCTGGCCCAGCCTCTGCCCAGGCCCCCGCCCTGGAGGTCTGTATGCCCCCCCATCACAGGCTCCCCCGACTCTGTCACCCCCACACCCCCTAGTGCGTGCAGGACACACACATGCAGGGTCCCCTGAACCGAGGGCACCCTGCTCCCCGCAACAGCTCTCTTCCGAGCCCGGTCGTCAGGTCGGGCTGGGGGTGACAGGGTCGTGGTGAAACCACGCTCTCTGGAGGCCTGTCCGGGCCCCGCTCCTGCACCCACTTCTCTGCATTTCAAGTCGTCAGTAAAACGGGTTCACAGTAACGCCTGTGCGGGCACGAGGGGAAGCCCTCAGTGACCCACGGACCCGAGACACACTCGGGAACGGCCCGTATGTGGAACGTCGCCGGCAACCCGCTGGCTCCGCTGTTCCCGCTGAATTACCATGTCAGTGGTGGGAGCAACAGTCGCCAGCGGTGGTGCTGCCCGTGGCGAGCAGGCCCCCCGGCTGGGAGAACGGGAGCCCTGACCTTGGCCCACGTTCCAGATTCAACCCTGCGTAGCAGACGCTACTGACCCCTCACCGCCTGCCCAGCTCTGGGCCGCGCCCTGCGAATGGGCTCCAGGGACGAGGGTGCGGGCGAGCCCCTCCCAGCAGAGGACACTGGCGTGGGGCACGGCCTTGACCTGGTCCCAGCCCCCTACCCGCTGCCGACTGTCATCTGCCTGACCTTGTACAGGTCCTCTCTGAGCCGCCTTTTCTCTGCCTCAAAATGGGGGTGCTTGGGTGCTGGAGTGAAACTAAGGGTCGGGCCACTACTTTGGGAAACGCCTCCGTGGCACTGACCGGAGTGGGCCCACGCAGGCCTGGGAGCGCTCGGGGAAAGCTGGGCACAGAGGACAGGGGCCAGGATCACGCTCAGACGCACACCGCAGCCCCTCCCCGTAGTGGAACACGCATGCACACACGCATGCACTGTCTGTGTCTTTGACACACCTGCCTGACTGCAGTCCTGGCAGCATCCTCATGGTGGTGCCAGACTGGACGCCCCCGGGGGCACGGCAGCAGGTGCAGGGAATGGTCCAGGGGGAACCCTGTGGCAAGCGGGTGGGTGGAGGGCAATCTCACAAGCATGTGAAGCAGAAGCCAGACGTAAAGGTGGATTCCGGATGATTCTATCAATTTGAGTTGAAAAAATGGGCCACCTCCACCTGCGGGGATAGAGGTCAGCAGAGTGGGGGGCAGGACTGAGGTGGTGACCCTAACGGGGGACATGGGCCGGGCCTGGTTCTTGGCCTGGTTTTTGGCCTGGGGGCCGGTCACCTGGGGCTTCCACGCGGTTCCATCCACCACTGCGCACTGTGTGCGCGTAGGGGTGACTTCAACAAGCCAGGATACAAATGAAGCTGCGCGCGCTGGAGCGGCCCCGGCAGGCGCCCAACGAGCGGCCGCTGTCATTCCTTCCTGTCTTCTCCGCAGCACCGGAAGTGACCTGGACTCAGTGAAGCCAAAGGGACCGGCCTTCTGCCCTGCAGGGAGTGCGAGCTGGACCCACCCTAGTTGCGCGAGCGGCGAGGAAGAGGGAGCGCGCGTGTGTGAGGGCGTGTGAGCCCGAGGTCTTCCAAGAGGGGCCGAGCCGGGAGGCGGGAGGGCAGCTGAGGCCACACCGTGAATGACACTGCGCGGCCGCCGGGGACCTGGCTCTGCGGCTGGGCCTCCTCTCGGCTGGGCCTCCTCTCGGCGGGGCCTCTCCTACTATGCAATTCTCCAAGAGCTCCTTGATCCTGCTCCTCGTTCTCCCTCGTCTTGCGGGACTTGGGTCTGGCCCGGGAAGGGGGTAGCGAAGGCCTTCTGGAGAAGGCAGGTCCCCCCCCACACACACTTGCACCCCCTCCCTCCCTCCCCCAGCATCTCTGGGAATCAATGGCAGCGGACAGGCTGGAGCCCGCTGCACGGCCTCCTGGGCCCCGGCCCGGGGAAAACCCCATTCTTTGCCTCAGCCGGCCCAGCCGCTGGCTCCCAACTTCAGACGTGAAATTCTAGTGCACTCTGGGCATCAGGGAGGAAGCCCTGGTCCTCCTCTATAGATGGGGCTCCTCGCACGGGGGAGACAGGGGCTGCGGGGCCTCTGTGGGCCTCACTCAGCGGGGTCAGCAACGCTGAGAAAGGAAACAAGCAAACACGCAACAGCTGGGCATTGAAGGCAACTTGGAGGACTGAACAGCTCGGGGAAGAGATTTCCAGGCGCCCGAGCGCACCTGCGGGGGGCGACGGGGGCGGCTCCAGCCTGAGGGGAACAGTCCACGCCTCGGAGAAACGGGTGCGCTGAGCCAGGAGTCTGGACCCGGCTCAGTGCGGGCCTCGGGCCCCCGCCTTGGGGCCAGACCCCAGATGAGGCCGCGGGTGCGGGTCCTCAGCTCCTGTTCAGCAGCGAGGCTGACGCCCCACAGCAGGGGCCACGCGGAAGGGGGACTTGTTTTCAGGGCTACCACGGTTGATCTTGCAACGCTGTACATATGTACGTAGACACTTTTCAAAGCACGCGTTTCCGTCCCTGACTGTAAATGCCCCGTTTTTAAAGTTTTGTAACCGGTGTGAGTGAACCGCGCAGTTGGCCGGCGGCAGCGTGGGGTCTGGCGAAGACCCCAGAGAAAAGCTCACGAGATCCTCTCCTGGGCAGAGCCCCGCTGCTCAGGGCCCCCCCACAGCCTCCCCGTGTCCCCCGCGGCCAGACCCCGCTGCTGGACTCTTTCATAAACGCGAACCCCACCACCTCCTCACCAGCATGACACCCGTGGCTGCTTTCCTCGTCCCGACGATGCCATGATGTCCTCTAAATGCCAACTCTCAGGAGCTGTGCCCCACCCCTCAGATCCTGGGGGCTCCCCTTCCAGCAGCAAGGGAGGCTCTCGAGCCCCGTGCCGGGGAGCTCACCTTCCGACCACAGCGGATGCTGCCCTGGGGGGGCCGGGGCTGGGAGCTCATTTTTTTTTGCATGTGCAAACGTGCCGGCCTGCACCCCCCGCGGCCTGACAGGAGAGCGGCGGCAGGTGCCCGGGCCGCCAGGCTGGGGCTGTTTTCTAAGGAGCGTGTGTCCCGCTCGGCGGCGTCTTCCAGGGCGGGCTGGGCGGGCAGAGGACGGTTCTGTACCTGCCGCGTGAAGAAAACGAACAATAAAAGAGTGGCGCGTGGTTGTAAGGCGAGCGGGAGTGATCCTTTTGGTTTCTCTCTGTCTCCCGTTTCGGGGACGCCTGCCTCGGCTGGGCGGGGGTGTCCTGGGGACCCGAGGGCTCCACGGCAGCAGGGGATACCCTAACTGGGATGGCAAGCCATACAGTGAGCTCCGGCTCACCCACCCTACAGTGACCCACTTGCGTGTGCAAATCACTGTTTTTTAGGGTAGTCACAAGTTGTGCAACCACAATTTGAGAACATTCGTATCCCCTCAAAAGGAAACCCCATACCCGTTAGCCTTCCCTCTCGTCTGCCCACAGCCCCAGCCCCACAAACGCCCACACATCCGCCTCCATGCGGTGGGGTTCCTCTCCCGGACACTGCGTTGCCCACGGAACCCACAGCCTGTTTGCAGGCTCCAGCAGCGTCGGGGTCACCCTCGCCATGCTCATGGGATGAACGGGACCCGCTGTATTTACCAGTTGTTTACTTGATGGCCTTGCGGGTTGTTTCCACTTCGTGGAAGGGAATCACGCAGCTGAGAACGATCCTGCGCACGTGTTTATGCGGACGGAGGCCTCCCTGAGGATCTCTAGGAAGAGCAGGCGGGTCGGAGGGTAAATCTACATTTAGGGTCTCAAGACACCGCCGGCTGCTTTCCAAAGGGGCCGCGCGAGCTCGCACCCCCAGCAGCAGCATGCAAGGACGCCGATCCCGCCACGTCCTCGCCAGCCCGCCTCACGGTCTGCCGCCCCCCGGGCGGGCGCGAAGGCACACGGGTCCTTCGCAAGGGCTGGCCCTCGGATGCTCACCCCGGCGGACTGAGGGGCCAGGGCCCTGAGGGGGCAGAGAAGCCGATGGGGAGTATGTCGGGGGACTCAGCAGAGTCCAGAGTTTTCCCTAATTTGGGAGGGCAGATGGCAGGAGGGTGCGAAGTGGTCCTCGCGCCAGCCGCGTGTTGCGGAGAGACGGAGGAGGAGCGCGACGTGTGACTTTCACTTAAACTAAACGTTGTCTTTCTGGACTTCCCTGGAGAGACAAAAGCAATGGTTTATAGCTAGAGATAAAGAGATGCCGAGATACACATGTGCCCCCCCACGCGCGCACACTTAGGTGTTATATGCGTGTGTTTATGTGTGCGCGGGCGGGAGGCTTATGGATACGGGAAGGGAGAGATTTGGAGGCTGAGAAGGTCCCTGTTCTTCCTGCTCTAGCTGGAGGCCCAGCAGGGCCGGGGATGGAATTCAGTCTGAGCCTGGGGACCAGGCGGCCCAAGGGGCAGCGCCCAGAGACCTGCCCAGACCCGTCCAGTCCAGCCCAGACCCACCCAGACCTGCCCAGACCCGCCCAGTCCAGCCCAGACCCGTCCAGACCCGCCCAGTCCTGCCCAATCCAGCCCAGACCCGCCCAGTGCAGCCCAGACCCGCCCAGTCCTGCCCAGACCCGCCCAGTCCTGCCCAATCCAGCCCAATCCAGCCCAGACCCGCCCAGTGCAGCCCAGACTAAGGGCTGGGGAAGATGTGATGAGGTGGCGGTGAGGGGGCAAAAGGGCACAGCCCCCCCTTGTTCCCGCGGGTTCCTTCAGGTCCTCAGGGGAGGGCAGGCTCTGGATCCCACCCGCTCTGCAGCCTGGCTCTCCCGGGGCCCTGGACACGCCCAGAAGTGGAGGTGAACTGGGCACCTCGGCCCAGGCGGGCGCAGAGATTCGCCCTCCCGTGGGATTAGCACTCGTTGGAGGAAGCTTGTCTGGAAAGCAAACGAAAGACCCCCCTTCCCCCAAAGAGGGGAACTCATGTCCCCGGACATCAGCGCTGGCCCAGGCTCTTCTGGGACACGGCGGATCTCACAGAGCCGGGGGAGGGGGAGCAGGACGGGCCACGCCGTGGAGGAGATCATTTTGGGAAACTTCACGAGCATCGTGTGGGTCCCCAGTCCAGCCTGGGCGTCAGGGCTTCCTGCACGAGAAGGGGCGCCAGAGGGCTCCCAAACCCTGACAGATCTCCTCACCTAATCTCCACTTCAGGCCTTGGAAAGATTCTTGCTGTTTTCTCATATTTTGCAAGTAACTTGCAACTGAAGTGAAAATACAGGGCCCCGCCATGGGCGATGTTTCTGCTGGATCAGCCCCTCATGCCAATTGCACCCCATTTTTCTAATATGCCTCAGGCGGGCGGGGCAGTCTGCTGTCTCTCCACCCCGTGACTCAGCTGGCTGGTGGCCCAACCCCCAGTCTCCGTGCTGGACCTCCGCGGGGACCTGGGCCAGCCTCGGACACCAAGCCAGGGCTGCCTGTGGTCACAGGCCTCATTGCCCCAGCGCCTCCGGCACCTTCCCCCTCAACTCTCAACAGCCCTGCAGCCCGGGGGCCTCACGGCCATTCCCCAGACGAACAAGCAGGCTCAGAACACCTTAAGCAGCGTGTCCAAGGTCACACGGCTGGCAGCTGGGGTTCAGGCTACCCTCCACCGCCGCCCCGGGGTTCCTCCAAGTCCCAGGCTGCCTGCAGGCAGAAGCATGACACAGCGGTCAGTTCCCGGGACAGCCCCCAGCGGCGACCAGCTGGGGACACCTGCTCCACCTGAGGTGCGTGGCTGAGGGAGGGACAGGGCTCGGGGCCCACTCTGCTCCCTGCCGGCCCGGTGACCTTGGGCTGCTCGCTGACCTCAGTGTGGGTTCTTGGCTGTGCCGGGCGTGCTAGCTGCATCCAGCTTCTTTGTTCTAGTGAGGGTATAAATTAGCTACCAGAGGGGCCGCCCCGGTGGCGCAGCGGGTTGAGTGCCGCACCGTGAAGCTGTCCCCAGCCTCTGCAGCGCGGGTTCGATTCCCGACCGGCCAGGGAGATTCCCACATGGCGCAGCAGACCTCTCCTGCCTCGCCCGCTGCTCCCTTCACCAGGTGTCCTTGGTCTGCCTGCCTGCTCTGCTCTGTCTCTGGTGACTTCTCTCACCTCCCGTGCCTCTGTACCCCAGCTCTTGTATAAATGGGTGAATCTTTTTTTTTGTGTGGGATCCTCACCAGTGAACGGGGAACGAACCAGCGCTGCAGAGGCTGCGGATAGCCTCAAAGCCCAGCGCTCCACCGCTGCGCCACCAGGGGAGGCCCTAAATGGGTGAATCTTTAAAAAAAAAAAATTAGCTAATTCCTGGCCTCCTCCACCCCCCTATTGCATCAGACTCCTCGGGGTGGGCCTGGACCACCTGCATCGGCAACAAGCCTTGCATTTTAAGTTGCAGGTTAATGCCCAGGTTATCGCCAGTTGGTGCCCGCTAAGGAGGAAGCTGTCCCTTGGCAATCACAGGCATGAAGTATCCCCGGCCTACACAGACACCAAGTCAGGGCGGCCGGGCACCTGCAGTTTGGGTAACCAGCCCCTCTGGTGATGTTCCCGAGCACCAGGCGCTGCCTGGGAGCGGCGGCACGGGCTCCAGAAATGCACACTTTCCAGAAACCCCACTGTCCTGATAAACCTGGCTGCTGTGTCCAGCAGGCGGTGCTGGGGACAGGGATCAGAAGGCCCCCTCAGACTCCTGGGCAGCAGCATTTGGAATGAGGACTGTCTCAATTTCCCAGGACAAGTCAGGGCTGTAGGGCATGGGTGGGGTGTGGGGCCTCCCTGGTGGTGCAGCGGGTTGAGTGCCGCACCGTGAAGCTGTCCGCAGCCTCTGCAGGCTGACCAAACAGGGGATCAGGCTGCTGGGGAGGTTGTGCATCTCTCTGGCCTCCTTGGTGGGACCCACAGCTCCCCCGAGGCTGTGATGCTGACAGTTGCCAGCAGGTGGGGGTCCTCGTTCCTGCTGAAGCCCCAGGCCCGCAGGTGAAGCAGGTGCTCAGGGTTAATGCTGATAAGGTCAGGAGTCTGGAGAGCCTGGCCTGGCAGAGGGTGGAGCAGGTATCTGAGCTGCTTGGCAGAGGGAGACTTGCCCGATTAGGGGTCTGGGCGGGGTACCCAGAGCACGCTGACGCACTGGGCCCTGAGGCTGGGCATCCACAAGGCTAGGGTGTTAGACGCTTTGAAATGCCCAGGAGTTCTGCCTTGCCATGCGCAGCTGGAAGACACCTGTGCCCCAAAGGGTCAGCCTGGGCTGGGGTCTCTTGTTAACAGTCTGGGGGCTGCCCAGCGAGAACCCGAATCTGCAGCCTGTCCCATCACCCCAGCAGAACCAGAGCACAAGGTAAGTTTCTTTTTCCTCATCTGATCTGCCTCCCAGTGCAGCAGCTGAGCAGATGCAGGGCAGGCTTGCTGGTGGGGGGAGGCAGGGGAGGGGCTCGCCAGGTCATGTGACTTCTGGTCAGCTGGCTTCCATGGCGGGCTGAGGTGGGGGGGGGGCTGGGGCCACTGAGAGTCAGCACTTGTGTGAGTGTAACAATGAGGGTCTCCCGAAACTCCATGCCCTGAACACCTCCCTTGTCTCCCCCTGGCCCTGGCAGCCTGAGAGGCTGTGTGTTTCCCTGGGTCGAGTGCACAGCTCTGAATCCTATCAGGTGATCATGTCACTGAAACCCCCCAAGGACCTCCTGTGCACTTCAAAGAAAACCCAATTTTGGTCTAGAAGCCCCTCTGGACCAGTCTCACCTGCCACATGTCCTGGCAGACCTCTCCTGCCTTGCCTGCTGCTCCCCTCAGCAGTGTCCTTGGTCCGCCTGCCAGTGCACCCCCACCCTCTCCCTCCCTCTGTTCCGGTCACAGCAATTATCTGTGTGCCTAGGACGTGCAAGCTCTCTTCTGCCACAGGGCCTTTGCACAGGTGAATCCCTGTCCCTGTCAGATGACCTTCCCCCCAGTAACACGTGATTCTCAGTTTCTGTGTCTCCCCAGCAGCCCCTCTGACCTCTCAGTCTAAAATAGCCTCCTGGCCAGCGATCAACCAGGGCTGGTGATTTTATCCATGACCTGAGATTTTCTAGGTGGATTTCTAGCCTCCAGAGTGCCAGCCTCCCGGGAGCACTCATCTCTCCATCCACGTCAACTAGAGGACTCAACGCCCAGTAGGTCCTCAGATTCACCGAGGGGTGCATTTTGAGGCATGGGGTGGGTGTGACGCCTCAGGGAGCCCTTGGGAGCTGGGGTTAGAACACAGGTGTGTGAAATGCGTGGCCTGCAGCTGCCACGCTGGTGGGATGTTCTGTGCAGCTCTCACCCCCGGCCTGCTCTGCGTGGGGATCTCTGGGAAGACAGACCACCTTGGTGGCCATGGGGGAAGCAGGGACTTTGATTTGCAAGGTCGCTGCTGCTGAGGTCACGTGGCCCAGTGAGCGCACACTTGAGTTTTAGGTAAATACCGACGTTTTCTAAGTGTCACTAAGTCCCAAGTATGGCACGGGGCCGCTTACGCTAAAAAGGGTCTTGTTGTTGATCTGAAATGCAAACATAACGGAGTGTCCTGTGTTTCTTAGCTGCTAAATCTGGTGGCCCCGTGCGGAGGGAGGGCTGAGCCGCCAGCAATGCCCTTCTGGGGTGACACTGGCAGGACGGCACGCTGTGGGTGAGCCCTGGCCCTCGGCCCGGCAGCTGGGCAGCGGCTCCCGGCTCGTCATCACAGGCAGGCCTTGGAGAGGAAAGTCGGCAAATGTCAAGTGGGCCATGGGAACTGGAGAGTGTTCAAGTGGCTCTTGACACCTGCCTGCATCTTGGGGTTGTGGCTCTAATCTTAGCCTGATACATAAGCTGGAAAAAAAAAAATAATAAGCCCTATTGCCTTGCTATCGAATGTGGAAGATTCCTTGACTCGGGAGCAGACTCGTGGGCCTGCTTTGTCACTGACTGGTAGGAGGAAGGGCCCCTGCAGTTGAGGGACCCCTGCCCTTCCCCAGGGTCATTCTGGGGGCTCCAAAGTGGCCCCATTTTACCCCATGAGGTGCTGCTGCCAGGACTGAGACACAGCAGAGGGAAGGAGTGGGGGGCGTGTCCTTCCTCTCATCCTAGCACAGCCTCGGGGGGAGCAAGGGCCCCGAGGTCTACACATCCCATTCCCTAGCCTGAGCGTTTGAGTTCTGTGAAAGTGACAAATCCCCAGAAGAAATGGTTGGCAGTCACGCGTCTCAGCTGCTGTCGCCTGACCGGATGCTTGTGTTTTGACATGGTGCCTGCAATTCCCGCTTCCAAGTCCCTGGAGATGTCTGAGCTATTCTTGTAGCACCTAGGAGTTTGGTTGCAAGCTGCAGTATTGCCTGTGGCTTCCTAAGGAAGAGCAGGGAATCTATTGGAAAGATATGGAAAGTTGAAATTGATGGGAGGCTGCAAGACCAGAGGTGGAACAAAAAGAAGGGTGTTCCCCATTGAGGGTGCAGAAATGGGAACCATGGAAATCATATTTTATTAGAAACAGTTCACCAGAACAAATTTGCAGCTGCTGAGGCAGGCTGCTACGTCATTAGCCCCCTGCAACTCCCACCTCTTCCTTAGCTGCCCTGGAATTGTCCCGAACTATTGCTTTGTTAATACTCCTTCCCACATTCAGAGCCTGATTTGGGGGGTTTGCCAAGACTAGGTCAGATGCCTTCCTACTGACTCCTAGGAGCTGGGGAAAAAAAGGGCGAAATCCCCACTTTTTGACTTCCACACCTAAAGGTATTGCAACTGATGCTATTCACGAGGGCACTGCCCAAGGATAACAAAGGCAGTTAGATTCTAGACAGGCAAAAAGTCAAGTCCACCTGCCACTGATTTCCGTTCCCAGCTTCCCCACACTTATATGCAAACTCCCAATTTCTTTCCAATAAATTGTCTTTGTTTTTCTAGCCAGAATGTTCAGTCTGGCTAGACTGGAGGGGAGTGGATCTTGTCGCCCCTTTGGGAACTCTGGTTAGTGGCCCAGCTCGGCTGTCTGAGAATCTTGAAGTCTAGATCCCACATCTGGTCTTGTCCCCTCATGTCTTCTGCAGTATAGTGAGACCTGGTGTGAAGGTTCTAGACCCAGGAGCTAGCTGTTTGCTTCGAAGCATCAGCATTGAGCAAAAGTGCCCTGTTGGGCGCGGATGGGGAATGAGTCCATGGGGCGCCCGTTCTACTGGGCCACATTCAAGCTGGAGTCCTTTTCCTTAAGGAGTTTGTGACCGCGGGGCCAGGGAGGCAATTTCACATGGACTTGACCAGGAAACCACTTTGCCTGCTCCTTTGACTCAGTGAAGGAGACTTAGCGAGATCTGGGGGACCAGAACCCCCCAGAACTGGGTATGAAGTGTTCTTGTTTATAAGAACCCCTGGCTTTCGGGATTCGTGGGGCTCCACCGTTGCCCAAAACATCAAGTCATTGACTTGTTTCCTGAATTCTAAGCCTTTTAAAAATGATCTTTTAAATAGGTGTGATGGGCAATAATTCCGTGAAAAACCATTCAACTGCACGCTTTAAATGGGTGAGCTGTGTGGCCATTGAATTATATCCCAGTAAAAGCTGTTAGGATGAACCTTTAAGTACTTAGCCGAGCTTAAGCTGGGGACTGCCCAGACTGAGGGTTCCTGGGTCCTTCTTCAGTGCTGGGCATTGTTGGATTTGTTGTAGAATTGCCTATTTATGCGTAATGCTTTGGCACAGGTGAATTGGTGATGGGAATTCTATGGGGACTATACCTGAAAGGAGACAGCACAGCTTTATACAAAAAGAAAGTATGATGTAAAATACAAATTATTAAAAACAAACTCAGAATTCTTAAGGGGGAAAAAAAAAAAGAATAGGACTCTGTGACCCCTGGAATTGATAGTAAATTCAAGTTCCGTAAATAAAGTCACATCGGGCCACGGCCACGGGGTTGGTGCCGTCCGTGGCTGCGGCTCGCTGCAGGGCAGAGGCGCTGGCTGGGATGGAGACTGTGGCCCGCAGAGCCTGACACATTTACCTTCCGCCCCTTTGCAGAAGAACTTGGCTGACCCTTGGACTAGATGAACAGTGTTTGTTCTCAGAGATGAGAGCGGCTTCCTCGGCATTTCTGGCAGAAGATGGGACAGTGTTCAGGGAGAAGAGCAAGCAGGCAGGTAGATACAAAACCAGATCGGTGAAATGATACCCGCGCTTATCTGCATCAGCCTGGAACATTCCGTGCAGCCATGGGTCCTGGTGACTCAGTGCACTGGTCATGCCCGGACAGAGGTGGCTGGGTGCCTGGAATCCTGTGTATGAATGAAGGGGGTCAGAGCACGGAGCCCCCAAATATTGCCACATTGACATGAGGATTATTATTTTTTAAATATATATATATTTAAAATATATATATATATATTGCATCACTGTATTTTTGTACAACATTTGATTTCCCCTCTCACACGTAGCTCCCACCACCAGGTCACCCGTGAACATCACCATGTCCCTTGTGCTCTTCCTGCCCCTGTTTTAATCCCTCTCCCTCCCCTGCTGAATGTCTCCAATTTATAGTTGCATGCTACTTTTGTTTTGTTTCGTTTCCCACCCCCGCCCGATCCCTTATTTGGTTTCCCTCTATTTCTCTTCTAAGTGAAACCATCTGATATTTTTCTTTTTCCTTCTGACTTATTTCACTGAGTATAATCTCTTCCAGCTCCATTCGTATTGCTGCAAATGGCCTACGTTTATCTTTTTTGATGGCTGAGTAGTTTCCCACTGTGTGTAGAGACCACACCTTCTCGATCCAGTCATCTGTTTTTGGGCATGTAGGTGGTTGCCATAGCTTACCTGTTGTAAAAAGTGCTGCCATAAACATCAGAGTGTGGGTTTCCTTCTGAATTAGTGTTTTTGTGTTCTTTGAATAGATTCTTAGGAGTGGAATTGCTTGGCCATACGGTAACTCCATTTTTAGTCATTTGAGGAACGTCCAGACAGCTCTCCATGGTGGCTGGACCAGTTTGCATTCCCACCTGCAGCGTAGGAGAGTTCCTTTTTCTCCACTTTGACATGAGGATTATTATTATTTTTTTAAGATTTATTTTTTGTTCATGCATACAAGTACTGGGGTGTGGGCCAGAGGTGTGTGGGGGTGGTGGTGAGAGGATTCCCCAGAGACAGAGTGGGGAGCAGAACAGGCAGATCTACTGAGATACACTGCTGGCGGGTGAGGACCCACAGCCAGGAACCCGTTTAATATCGGGGTTGCTCTATAACAAGGGGAGCAGCAGGGAGACAGGAGAGGTCTGGTGTGCCCTGTGGGTAGCTCCCTGGCCGGGGATAGAACTCATATTGCAGAGTCTGGCGATAGCTTGATCATGCTGAGACTTAACCCCTGCCCCACAAGGAAGCTAGATATGAAGATTATTTTGAATGAGGGCAATTGAATAGCAGACATAGGAATAGACTCTGCTCTGACACTTGTTTCTTTTGGTCCAGAGGTGGCCCCCAAGGCCTCTACAGAGCAGCCCCAACTTAAGCAACAGATTTAGCTCCCCACAGTTGCCTCCCTAAAAGCCTAATCCCTTTCCCTTTGTCTTGTCACTTTCTCTTGCAAATGTATTTGTTGAGATGCTGCATAGATATAAACCCCAAGTTCTCCGCACCCCCTAGAATGACTCTGTTCCCCACGTGCACGCATGCCCACGTGTTCAGAAACTTCATTTGTTTTTCTTCTGTTAATTTGTCTTTTGTCAGTCTGATTTGTAGGGCCCAGGTTGGAGGGTCTTGGAGGGTCAGGGGAGAGGAAAATTTCTCTTCCACACTAGATACGAGACCAGATAACTTAGGTGGAGGGGGTAGGGCAGGTTTAAGCTCAGGTTCTCCTGGATGATCACAGCCCTGCTCCAGGGCAAAAGGAGAAGGTTGGAAACTCTGAGACAGGACAGGGAAGCGCCACCCACTGACCATGTTACAAGTCTGACCTGGTGTTTAAGAGCCAAGAATGTGGAGGGGAAATGATGTCATTTTCCTCCAAAGATGCTGAAAGCCAGGCTGACATCAGGTAACTTGCAGGCAGAGCACTCGAGCGCCTGCCCAGGGGCTGGATTCAATGCCATCAACACAGAAAGGCGGGCACCATGCCCTCGGGTTACACCGAACAAATTCAGACTTGCCGTCCACAGTCAGATCTCCGTGCCTGAAGCCAGACAGGTCATGTTGGCCTCCAGGTGCTCACGTGCCTGAGCCGCTGATTCAGTGTGTGCGGCTGTCGGGCTGACGGCCCTTGGCGGGGCGAGCCAGGCCACATGACCAGGGACCAGCACAAAGAGTTTGTACCCATAAGCCAGTGTCAGGTGCTATGGTGTGATGGTGGGGACAGCCACTGTTCCTCGAAGCCACTGCAGAGTGATGGGTGGGGCCTTAGGGGATCTGGGGGTTGGGATTAGCTGCAGTGGAAGCTGACTATGGCTAACCTCAGTCCAGGTCTTGCCCTGGGAAGCCAAGCTTGGCTTATGAGACTGAGGGGGATGCTGCTCGATGGGGCTTAGGGAGTGCAGGGCTGAGCAGGGGATGCAGACGGTCTTTCCCCGGGAGAACAACGCCCTTGGTACAAAGTGCTTCTTACCAACATCAGGCTATGTTGGCAGGAGACTCTGACTTGATCTTGGTTCTCTGTCCTCTCTGACTAGAGATGGGCAGGACTCTGGACTGATAGCTCACCAAGGCCAGGTGCAGTGGTGGAGGGGTCCCCTCAAAGTACATCAAGTTTCTGTTACTGGAAGAAGGGTTAGTGCTATGGGCAGGTAAAACCAGGGCCCCTCTGTGCCATGAGATAAAGGAGCATACAGGAAAATGCCCAAACCTGCCCCAGAGGTCAAGGAGGACTCCCTGGAGAAGAAGCGACTGATCTGAAACCACACGGCAGCTACAATCTCCCCGGGATATGCAGGTGCAAAGGCCCAGGGGCAGGGGCAACTATCTTATCTCAGGAGTCATGGCGCCCCCCTGGTTGTGCTAAGGAGTGACAGGTCATTTTGCTTTGAACAGATTTGTGCTTTTTAAGATCCGTGTCCACACTCTCTCTCCATCCATCTGAGTCCTTGAGCCTCCTGAGATGGAGCAAACATCACCCAAAGCCTCAGGTCATGAATCCGTCCTTTGGAGGGAGCCCGGGGGATAGAATCAACCTTTGAGCCTCCCGCATTGAGAGCTGACAGGAAATAAAATGCAGCCGGGGAGGTTTGATTCTTCCACTCTGTTTTCAGTGGGGGAGGTCTCGGTCACGAGCTGCCCAGAATGATTCGTGCTGGCGTTAGTCACACAGGGTGGTTGACGTTTATAGCAGCTGGGAGCCACGCATATCGATTATTTAGGAACAGGAGTGAAGCCGAGATGGCTGAGCAGCTGCTCTGAAAATCTGCTCCTGTCACATTTCATCCTGACCAGACACGGGCTCCAGCTTGGAAAGAGGAGAACAGACCCCCGGGTTTAGATCTAGCCTGGGCGCGGAAGAGGGGAACAGCTTTTACTCACCATCTTCCATTAATCAGCTCGTCTCCCTTCATGGGAAAGATCCACCCGCACCCAGGGGCTCCTGGAAGGAATTATTGTTCACTGCTTCTTACGTGCATTTGCGTCTGGGCTGTGTTCATGGGGCGACGGAACGCTGAGCCGGTGTCTCTGTTGACTGTGCGTGGATGCATGAGCCCTTGGCCTGCAAACTATTTCTCTGATTAAGCCGAGGAGTTTGTTTCCTCCACCCCCCCTCATTATGAGGCTTCCTTGCTCATCATGGAAGGAGCGAAGGGGAGGATTCGGGCCTCCTTCCCATTTAAAGAACACTGGGCCGCTCCCTACAGTCCAAGTTTGGATGGCGCTGGTCCACTGGCGGTGGGAGTGTAGACAGGTCCAGACCCTCTGGAAAACATTAAAAAATAGATCTACCATATGATGCCACGCCTAACTGGTAAGGAGGTATTCCTGAGATCATGGCAACACTGTAACAGCCAAGTCATGGAAATAATCTAAGTGCCCAGTGGCAGATGAGTGGGTAAAGATGTGGTCTGTGTAATGATGGAATACTATTCAGCTGTGAAAAAGATGAAACCTTGCCATTTGTGACAACATGGATGGAATGATGCTCCCAAGGAAAGGGAGCCGGATGATTTCACTCACTTGTGACTATAAAAAACAAGCAAAGAACAGACAAGGTTAAACCTAAACAAACCCTAGAAATCCGACTGCAGCATTGAGTCTGGGCTAGAGGGGGGCGGGGTTGCTGAGGTGACAGATGCTGTGTATGGAGGAGTGAACCCCTAAAACATATATAATGTTGCAAATTGATGTTACCTCAATACAAATCTAAACAATCCAGATGGAGTGAACCCAGAGTGAAAACCAAGATCTGCGGTTGCACCAGCTCCAGATGGGGAGAGGCCCAGGATGCTAAAGGCTAAATGGCGCCATGACGGACAGTGGCTTCACCCCTCACTGGTGTGGGGGAGGTGGAGACCCCAGCTTGGTTAGGATTCCAGCGGGGTCTACTAAGACCTGGGCAAGCGCCTCGCAAGCTCCAACCCGGTTGCCCCCAGCTGAGTGGAGGCAGGGACTAATGAGTGTGTTGGGGTGCTGTGGCAGCCAGAGCGGGATGCTACATGCCAGGGGAGGAGGTGGGCTGGGGGGCCAAAGCAGCAGTGATTAGTCTTCTCACTGTTCTGGAGGCCAGAAGTCCAAGATCAAGGTGCTGCCTGGTTGGTCACTGGGGAGGCCTTTCTTCCTGGCTGTGGGTGGCCACTGCTCACCGTGGCCTCACAGGGCCTTTGCTGGTGTCTCGGTGTCTTCAGATAAGGACACTGGTGCTATCCAATGAGGACCCTGCTCTTATGACCTCATCAATCCTTCACCTCCTTAAAGGTCCTGTCTTCAAGTAGCCCTGCAGGGTTAGGTGGACAACACGAGACTTTGGGGAGGACATGAGCTAGCCCATGGCCATGAGAAACTGAAAAGTAATCCGCAAGGCATCGTGGGTGCCTCCACAGGGGCTATCTGTTACTGGACACCAAGAAGACTTCTTCCCCTGCTCTAGGAGCATCCTTGACCCTGCCCCACCTGGAAAAAACCCACGTCATGCACGAGGAGGTGCTATCTCTGATGTCCGGCATCTCCCCATGTACGGGGTGAGCCACAGCGAACTCAACTGGCTGCCCACCAAGAAGCTGTCACTCTTCTCCTTGCTGGCAGGGGTGGCCACCATGGCCACACTTTGACTTTTGTGGGTCCGAGGCACTTTTGCCCTTGGGGATCCTTCTTCTATAAAAAATATTTAAAAATTATATTGATACATATGATAGTTGAGTATATATATATATCTTTATTGTGAGAAATAAAACATTCTTGTGGACCTTTAGAAGTGTAGTTGGCACTGGGCCATGTGTTTACTCTGCTTAATGGACAAGTTGGCCCCGTGTCCACCCTTCTCTACCTCCTTTAGGGGAAGAGGACCTTCCACCCAGCTCTGTGGAGACATCTGGAGTGAGGAACGCCATTCCTGTTGCTGGTGGTCTTAGCCATGGGCTGCTGGCCCACGAGGCGTGAGGGAAAGTTTCCCAGGTGCTCCTTAAAAGGTTTATTTTTCTTAATGGTAATTGTGAGAGGAAACAGCCCTGGTTGTTATGGACCTTCTGAGGCCAGTCTCTGGCAGTCACTCTGTGCTCATGAAGCAAAGCTAACTCACTGAGGGGTCAAAACAGTGAGGGGAAGAGCCTCAAGTCCCAGATAATACTGAGGAGCCATGGGATTAGCTGTCCCTGGAGTTACCCTATTGGATTAGTTTTCTAGGTTATCATAACAAAGTACAACATGGGTGTTTTAAACAAAAGAAATTTCTTCTCTCAGGTCTCACGGTTCTGAAGGTTAGAAGTCCAAGGTCGAGGTGTCAGTGGGGTTAGTTCCTCCTGAGGGCTGTGAGGGAGAATCCAACCTAAGTGCTGGAATCCTTGGCCTCCCTGGGCCTGCAGAACTGCCACCATCTCTGCCTTCAGCTTCACCTGACTTTCTCCCTGGGGCCATGCCTACGTCCATATGTCTCTTTATATCAGAACTTCAGTTATATTGGATTAGGGTTCCCCTTAATGATCTCCTCTGAAGTGCGATGACCTCTGTTAAGATCCTCCCACCAAATATATCCCATTCTGGGTGGTGAGGGTCAGGACTTCAACTACGGATGTCTCCTGATAGACATTTTTTTACCCATAACACCTTCTTTGGCACTAGTGATGTGGTAGAAGTTTCCTTATTGTTCAAGCCCCCCGAACTGGAGAATGGTTAACTGTAATGAACCCCAGTTGCCGAAAGAGATCTCAGTGGGTTCCCCCCTCCACTGTCAGATGTCCTAAGGAATGGTACTAGCGCATTTTCTTGCTGTTGGAGAAGCTCATGTGTGGGCCTAAACATATGAGACAGTGCGTGGAAGAAAACGTTGGTGATAGATTCCATCATTTTAACAATAAAGGTATTTTTGGTGACTCAACCCCCATGGCAAGGGAATTAAAAACAAAAACAAACATTGGAATTACCTCAAGTTAAAAAATTTCTGTACACTGAAAGAAAACACAAGACGATTAAATAGACACCCTACTGAATGGGAGGAAGTATTTACACAATATACAGCTGCTAAGGGATTAGTATCCAACATATGTAAAAACCTCATACAATTCAACAATAAAAAACAAATAACCCAATTATCAAATGGGTAGCATCCATCAAGGAGGACATCCAGAAGGCCAAAGGACATATGAACAAATGTTTATTGTCACTTCAAATAAGAGACAAAATTACAATATGGCACGTATTAAAAAAATACTGACAAGTGCTGGAGAGGATGTGGAGAAACACGACCCCTCGTACCCTGTTGGTGGGAATGTGAGCTGGGACAACCATTATGGAAAGCAACTTGGATTTACCTTAAAAATTAAAAACGAAAATACTGTATGACCTGGCGATCCCACTCTTAGACCCACTGAATATAAAACCACCACCAAAAAAATCCAGGTTAAAGGGGTGAATTATATGAGGGTGGATGGAATCGAGCCTTTGCTGGGGATCAAAATGTAGGGGATGCAGATGTCAAGGGATAACGCTGTACACTGAAACGTATAATGTGATAAACCGATGCTGCTTCAATAAACATTAAAAAAAAATCTCGAGACGTAGGTTCAAGATTCTTGTACAAGGAGGTCTAGGTGCTGTGTACAGAGACACCTGCAGGGGCAATCGGAATAATGTCAGAATTCAGAGCTGAGGGCCAGAAGGTGTTAACACGGTGAAGAGCAATAGGGGCATTTCAGCCTGGAGAACAGCAGGTGTGGGAAACTCAGCTTCTGGCAAGCCCACGCTGGAAAGACCCCTGAGTCTGTGACTCCACGTAGCTCCCACAGCAAGCTGGGGTGTTCACCAGGCCAGAATTTCAACCCACATATTGGCTTGGAAGAGCCTGAGAGTGGCAGTTAGAACAAAGTTAGGACTTGTGTGGGGGTGCCATGTAGGTGCAGCATGTGGTCTCCCTCCCAGAAATGGTATTTGGCACCTAGCAAATAAGGGGAGGGAAGGTACAAAAGGCCACAAGTCTCATAAAAGATGCATTTAGCACAAGTTTCTATTTCAGAGCTAAGAGCATTAGCGGCTGTGCAGAAATGCAGAGAACACAATTACCATCTTAATAACAAGGCTGACAGCATAGTTCTGATCTCAGAGGAGACTCGCCCCACATTTTGAGGTTTCTCTGAGTCCTTTGTGCCAAGGCTTGCATCTCAGTTTGCCTAGAATGTTCCTCTTTTATGCCTGATATGCCAATAACTATGAATGACACGCCCCTTTACCTTCCAGGGCCTGGTCTGGGCAACAAAGACATGATGACTGTGGAGATGCGGAGTCCAGATGTGAGGGCAGGTTCCCCTTAGAGAAATGAAATATATGTGTATAAAATAAATACCTCATAGATAACAAAATACATAGACATAGGAAAAAATCCACCAAATTCCAGCCTGTGCTTTTCACCCATGGATTTTTAAAAAATATTTATTTATTTATGCATACAAGAACTGGGGTGCAGGCCAGAGGTGCAAGGCAAGGGGGGTGAGAGGATTCACCAGAGACAGAGTGGGGAGCAGGACAGGCAGGTCGACTGAAACACACGGCTGAGGGGAGCAGCGGGCGCCATGTGGGTCAGCATCCTGGTTGGGGATCGAACTCATGCCCCAGTGGCTGGCAATAGCTTGACAGCGCTGTCTTTAACCCCTGCGCCACCAGGGAGGCCCTCACCCATGGATGTTTGAAGGCTGTCCACACCAGATACCGCTCTACAAACGAGACAAGAAGATGTCTCTGGAACTGACATATTGTACTCGGGGAAAAGCTTAAGTAGAACAAGGGGAAAGAGACATCGCTGAGGTAAAGTAGGGTTCACTTTTGTTCAATAGCTCACTTCTCAAATGCTAAGTTTTTTTCTAGTAGCAGTGGTTGGGGAACAGAAAACCTTCTTGGAGAAAGTTAATGCATGAACACCCAACACAGTGTTTAATTATTTAAAAAATGACAAACTGTACAACTTTTCTACAGGCATCTTTGAAGGGAAAGTAACAGTCCCTCCAGTGTTTTAGGGTGAGTTAAGTTTGGTGTGTACCCAGCCTTCCAAAAAATGCCTTTTTGAGGTCTGACACCAAAAAAGCATGGTCTTGGTTTGGAAGAACATGGGACGCCCCAAAGGACCCCACTGGCAACCTTCCAATCACCCCCCTCTCCTATCTAAGGCAGCTGACCCCTTATCCTGATGATTACATGAAATTCCACGACAAACTGTAAGTGGAGTCGTGGATATTCAGTATCTAGTGTGTATCATATTAAACCTTTCTGTGGTCTTTTCTGGCTTTTGTCAATCTGTCTAGTGCTTGTCTGGTTAGTGGCCAGCATAGAACACTGAGGTGTACGTGATGATTTCCTTTGCACCCCATAATTAATTTTTCCCAAATTTCTTTTAAAAAGTGAAGATTTTATTATGTTTAATCATGGAATTTTCATTAACTATCTAGATCATTTTATCTAAAATTACTGGCTTCTTGGTTTATTTTTGGCTCTTTGTTTAAAAGAAACTAAAATTTTGATATCTGTGAGTAAAATATGTCCTATGTCACCTAAAAGAAGATGATTAAAGCAGGTGTTTTAGAAATGGTGGCAGGTTGTGTGTGTGTGTGTGTATCTATCTCAAGCAATCTGGAGGGATGATGGTGTAACAATTATTACGACATTGTGCAGTCTAGAAATTAGAAACTAGGAGGTAAGTTTGGGGGAAAAAGGGAATGTATTGGGAATGGGTATTTTGAGGGCCTGGGGAGGATTTAGTGTTAAAATGAAACTGATTATTTTTGGAATGGGATGATATAAAAATGAGAAATCAAAAGAAAAGATTGAAAGTCTGAGGGAGATATCTTAGACAAAGAAATTTCTTATAACATGACTTGTTGTAAGATCATTAGGGTACTTATGGGAAGCCAGATTTTACTTTTTTCATTTGCTAAAAGGACAAAAGTCCTTTTAAACTGCTTTTACCAACTTTTAATAACAAATTGAGGACTGTTTATAGATAGTCTGAATATCTTGGTCCCTTTTCTCCTCAGACCTAGTTAACTGAGAGAAATCTAATCCTGTCACTGCTGTTGAACCTTAAACATTTTCATCACTCTGGATAGTTTAGTTTTATTTGATAAAAATCTGCGTACAATTTTTTATTTGATAAAAATCAGCGAACAATTTTTTAACCCTGTGACGAAACTTTCCTGATCTCAAACTTCTAAAATACTATAATCTCTGATTAATTAAAGAAAATTATGGGAGATCTTGGAAGGATACCCAAGACACGCCATAAAATTGTTCTCCTCATGGAAAGAAATGTTAAAACAAATCAGGTCAATTTGGGTAAATCGAAACTTCATGGGAAGGTGGTCATAGGGTGAAATTGCTGCACCTTTTCAGCATGTATGTAAATGAATGGGCGTGCCCTAAAATATGTAAAACTGCTTGAAAACTAATACGTTCTGGTAAATATTATTGGTCAATTCTGATTATTCTAAAACATGTGTGTCACAAAATTGAACAAACATCCTTGCCGACTGCTTTATAGCTAGGTTTTAATTATGGTTATTTTAAAGTCTTTTGCTATTGGCAGAGGTTACTGAACTTTGTATTCAGAAAAATCACAGGAAAGGGACTGACAATACTCTGGAAATACAGGTTTGTTGTGGAACTGAGGAAAACAGCGGAGCTTATAGAAAAACTGGAACTATGAAAATTGCTAGCAGGAGACTGAGATTTGCTAGCTGCAACTTAATAAGCTAAGAAGAACTGATATAACTTTTTAAAAAAATAGTTTTTAATGTTTTGCTTTTTACTTCCAGAAGACAGCAAAGTGAAATATTTACTTTTCTCTCTCTCCCTCCCCCAAATGCGAACTTTTATTGTTCACAATTCTCATGCTAGTGCTTTCATTTATTTATTTTTGCATAATTCCAGCAAGACTTTTTCCTCTGCAGTAGAATATTGGAAGGCAGACTTTGGAAATGATTCTGAGAGCAGACTGCTTTCAGGAATGCAGAGATCTGGGGGCTTTCAAGAAGAAGACAGCCTGATACTTTGCTTTCCGGGTTCCAGATCTGTCAGGAAAAGGGTGAGGAAGGTCACCTTTGGCAGACCAGGAGAACCCAGGACATTTTGGGACTGTCAGGAGAGGGACTTCCCCAATGATGCAGGTACAACGGGCCAAGTCAAGTAGTGAGGCCTTGGCACTGCTCCCAGCCCCGAGAGGCTGGTTAGTCACAGCTCAATCTGAGCTTCCTTGTGAAACTTCCAGCAAAATAGATTTTAATTAAAATGATAGTTTTATTTTGTTCTTGCGTTCCTGAGAAAGAACTGGCCAAGTTTACTAAAACCAGACTTTACATGCAAAAGGGTTTTGCTGTATTGTTTGGTAGAGCCAGTGTGAGGGTGGAGAGAAATCAAGTTTTAGTAACATTTTTTAGTGGATATCGGTTTCCAGTCCTCTTAATTTTTAATTTTTTTTTCTTTGCCCTGTAAAATGAATTGGATCCCAATTTTTGAATGTCTGGCCATGATGTTTCAAAGTAAGGTTTCTTTTCTAATCTTTTGACTTGGATTAATTAAAAAGTGAACATTCTTTTTCTAAAAGATGGAGAACTTTGTCAACTTCAAAGCTATCGTCGAGATGGCTGTAAAGCCTGGCCTGCCAGCATCTGAACTGGCTTGAGCCTCAGGCCAATGGAGTGTGGGCCTTGTTGTTCCACACCAGGGTTTGAGTTCTGTGTGTTTAATGTGTTGATAAAGTTTGCATCCTTCAGGTTGCAACAGTTCCCTGTCAAGTTGGTGATGACCCAGTGACTCCATCCATGCCCCAAGGTGGCGGCCACTGCCACTGTTCTCTGAAACAGGCTGTGAGAGACCGCGCTCCTCCAGCACTCGGGGCCAAGAGCCCTAACTAGTGGGCTGCAGTACAGAAGAAGCGCCCTTCAGCCCCAAATTCCCTTAAGATTAAGGGATTAAAATCTTTCACTAGGGGATGAGACAGCCTGGGTCAAACAAATTGCAGCCTAGTAGGATAAATTGCCTTTGGTTCTGTTTAAACTACTGGATTAAATCACAGCCTGGCAAACCCTGGCCAAATAATTTAGATGACCACACTAACCCCAAGGCGCCATGCTGGACACAAAGAGTTAGGTCCTGCCTAATGATCATCTCGCAATGTCCTGGAAAGAGAAGGTCAACAGCCCACATAGGCGCTGGAATTAACCCATCTGCTCATGCCCAGAACAAGCCCTGCTGTAGTCTCCTCCTCCCCAGCTCAGGGGCCTACCCCTGGAGTATCTCTGTCTAACTCCTTGGGAGGACTCAGGCTAAATTCTCCCTTCTGGGACTTGTTCCCTCATGCATGAGTCTCTAATAAAGCCTAGCCTGGTTTAGTTACAAAAAAGTGTTTTCGCTCTTAATATGTATATTTGTCCATGCATTTTTATATTTATTTATCCAGCCATCCAGCCATCCACACTTGTAGATTTCCATTCCATGGGTTATAATCCATTATTACTATTTGTAATACTCAAATTAGGCATTATTTGGGAAACCCCTTTTAACTGGCTTTTATAGCTTTTGGGAATGTCTCCATCCAACTTTGAGCATTTCCTTACTTTCTGGTTGAACGCAATATCAGACTTCCCTGTGTTTTCCTTGCCTCTGCCCTGGAACTAACCAGTTCTGGTTTCTTCTAGGAAAGAATGGTAGTTAGAGTCTGGCTCTTGATTTCTGTGAGATCTCATTGCTGTTGGGGTGTCACTGCTCCCAGGCCCTCCAAGTGGACAGACTAGGGGATATAGCAATATACTGACTCACTACATGCACACGTCTGCATCTGGACTAAGTTCTATTACTGTGTATACAGCTCAAAAACCATGAGTTCACGCCAATACTTTCAATTCTACTTTAACGCCATAAATTTCATTCTAGTTTTTCCTGTTTAGCAGCGGGAAATCTCACCCCCGCTATTTTCTCTATCTTTACCTCTTTACTTGTTTGTTTAACCAGTATCCTCCGCCTGGAGCTGTGCTGTGGGGCTGTGTCTTGCTGTCCTCTGGCCCCCTCCACTGCCCACTTGACTTACAACAGCCTCTCAACTCTCTTGGGTTCTCTGTAAGCCCTGGGTGACCATCCACAACTTGGGCATGTTTTTCTGTGTATCTTTTCCCATATTTTGGATTGAATCAACTTATTCAGAAGGAAAGGAAGAAGACACTGCTGACTTCTGACTAGGTGGTACAAAGTATATAGGAAATTATACATGAAAAAATAGACAAAATCATTTTAGATCTAGGATTGATGACGTTGATAGCGTTTCTCCAGAGAATTAGGCTGACATCTCCAGATTCTCTTGTGACAGAATCAAATTATTATCTCTTTCTAGCCTGGATCTACTGACCAGTGACTTCTGTGGCAAAAGAAGGGATTTTTACTTTTCAAAATGAGTCTGTTTAGAAATTGAGGTAAGCCCTTTGGAGACAATTACTAATGTAGCCCTTGCCACGTTTAAGGTTACTCAGATGTCTTAGTCACTGGTCCTGCATTACGACATGATTGTATAATGCTCTATGATTCCATTCTCCTGCAAGTCCAGAATAGGGAAATTTATAGAGACAGAAAGATGAGCACATGCTTAGATTGACAATGGTAGGCCTATGGCTTAAATACTTAAGTTTTGTTATGAAAATATTCCAATACTGACTGTGTTGATGATATATTTGTACATACACTAAAAGCCATTGAGTTGTGCACTTTAAATGGGTGAGTTTTATGACGTGTGAATTATATCTTACTAAAGTAGTTTAAAAATTTTGTAAAAATGAAGACACAGATGACTTTCTGGGAACTTTGTTTGAGTCATTATGAAACCCTGTATGTGGTATGGCCCAACAGCACGACTTTCCAATGAAATAGAGAGTAACCAGTTGGAAAGCAGAAACCAATAGAATCGTTCATCTTGTAGATTACCCACTAATGGCTGTACAACTTTTTGGCTGTGTGATCTTGAGCAAAGTACTTGCATTTCCCCAGGCTCCCATTCCCTGATCTGGGAAGTGGGCATGTTTGTAAGTGTCTATTAGTCCGTGAGAAAGTCTGGAGCTATTGGTATGGCTCAGGTGCGCAGTGGTCTTGGCTTAGTGGCCTTTTGCTGAGACACTGCTCTGAGCTCAGATTCATACTTCTCCAATTGCCCTTCTGTAGGGTAAGGTAAAAAATGATACCAGGTTTTCTGCCCTCCCGCCATTAGGATGGATGACAGATCCCTGCGGTCCTGAATGCATGCCTGTTGGCGGGCACCTGGAGTAGGGTGTGGGCATGCATAAGTGGATTCACCTGGGCTAAGACTGGGCTTATGAGGGCGGTGTCACGGGGATGCCAGCAGAAGCAGAACCACGAGAAGAACCACGAGAGCAGCAGAGACCACCAGAGAAGGCGGAAGAGCCCAGATAGAGTGAAGACTTGCTGGGGGCTGGGAGGCCTGGCAGCCTCGCAGGCCCCCAGCACCCCTGCCTGCTGTGTACCTGGTAAATCCCAATAAAAGCCTGAAAAGCCACTGAGGGCTCCAGGACTCCTCCTCCTTTACCCAGTCTACTCGGGTCATGGAGATCCTGCACTGTCCCTTCCTGCCATTACACCTTCACTCTGCCCCTATGCTTGGCACCATTTAGGATCTCTGTGTGCTAACTAGTGATGACCTTGATATGTGTAGAGTGAGCTCTTAACTCCCCTGGGAGCATGAGTCTGGGGAGCTCTTTGGGGGTATGTCAATGTCTATAGTATTGAAAATGTACCCAGGGAGATCTTAAAGGTAAAGATAGGTTCATTGATTTGAAGTAGAGCAAATTTATAGCCTTTGTAATCTAAAGAGCCCCAAGTGGATTTTAAAATCTTTTCAGAATAACACAGGATAAATGTAAACTAGCCTTGCCCAAATGATGTGCTTGTGCCAAAGCCCCCTCCCCCAAGCCAATCTCTTCCTGCTACTAATGCAAACCCAGCTGTTCATCCTAGACCCCACCCTCATGCCCTGCCTTAACGGTTTCCCTCAAGCTTATCACTCTCAACTGTACTGGAATGCCAGCCCTTTCATGGCCCATAATTCACAGCGTGGAGCGTCTCCCCCCAGCTGGTTAATCACACACACACACACACACACACACACACACGTTGTGCTTATCGTGAACATACAGAAATGTATCATTTCTCCCACCATCTCCTCACGTCTCCCCTCTGCCACCCTTCACGCCCCATTGCTGTCCCATCTACCTGTGGTTAGCATAGTGTGGGCATCAAATAGATATTTTAAAGGTGATCTTTATTAGCCAGGGGTAAATGAGTCATCGGATGGTATCTAGACAAATCAAAGAACTTAACAAATCAGCAAGAAAATCAGAACAGAGAGGGGACTGGGAACCGGGTAAAGGTGGCCAACAAATTCCCCAGGAGGAAATCTTCATGGTGAACAGGCCCTTCAAGGAGGGCTCAAGTACCCATAATTAAGGAAAGGCAAATCAAAGCAATGCTTCCTAGTTTTTGCCAACAGCTGTGGTCAGCAGAGATTGGGGAGAGAGAGCGTCGTGAGATGTGCTAGTTGGGGGTGGGGGGCACCTCAGACCCTGTAGCAGCGCCTGGCAGCAGTTAGGAAGTCAACTGGGTGTGTAGCCAGGGAAGGTCTTGCACAGATCCCTACCTCCCAGGTTCTGCCACTTGTCCAGGTGGAACTGTTAATAATGCTCCCCCCGCTTCCCGCTCCTGTCCTGCCTTGGATGCTCTACTGGGGACTCACCATTAGGTGGCGTCATCAGTGTGCTGTTTGCAGGAGGCAACTTAGTTGTTTGGGGCTAAGGAGCAGACAGTAAACAGTAGATTCTTTTACGGAGGGTGAATTAATGCACAAAGGTTTACCTTGGATTGAAAAAAAAATTGTATTTTAGGTTCATAGCATAATTAAGAGGAAGCTACAAATACTTCCCACCCCCATGCATAACTTCCCCCTATAATCAACAGCTTGCACCAACTTAATACATTTGTTACCATTGATGAACCGACATTGACCTGTGATTATCACCCTAAGCTCATTGGGTTCACTCTTGGTGTGTGTACATTGCGTGGGGTTAATGTGTAATGATGACATGTATCCATCATTGCAGTATCATACAGAGTATTTTCACTGCCCTAACAACTCTCTTATTCATCTCTCCCTTCCCTACAACCATCCCAGCTAGGACCTTCTTAATGGCAGCATAGTAGTCCACTGCTAGGACCTATTAAAACTTACATAGCCACCCAGACCTTGAGGGCCAATCCATGGACACCCTGTGTGGGGTCTGTGCAATTAGTGAGAGATCTGGTCTTCTCCCAGCCTAAATCCTTGATCAACTCATACCCCAGATGTCCGAGAGAATGGTCTCTGATGTCCCACAGCTTCATGACTTGGAGAAGAAAGTCGTGTAAGAATAAGGAGGCTCAATAGTGTAAGTTCCCTTGAACCGCGAAGGTGAAGTAGACTGCTTGCCTTTTGCAAGTACTTCAAGACTCCCTCTGTCTTGTCTTAGCGTCCCTGGGAGCCCCCCAAATATCACCGGGCTGGCCAAGAGCTCTCATGGAACACGCTTCTGTTTAAGAGATTTTCTGGCCCACAAATCAGCTGGAGGTAATTAGCTCCTGTGGGCTAAACGTGGACCAGTAAATGGTTTTCGATCTGGTTCTTCTGGGGAGCAGGCAAGAGGGCTTGGTTGCTGCTGCTGCCCTAATGGTGTCACCTTCTCACTCTCCTGGTGGATGAGGTGTTGCCCAAAGAGGTGGTCGCCAGTGTCCTCCAATGTTGCAGCCCAGCCCCCAAAGAAAGCCCCTAAAAATGTTGGCTTGACAGCCTCTGTCTCTAAGGTTAGCACCTTAATGATCAGCAGCTGGGGAAGCAAAATAAAGACGCAGCAGCTACTGGAACAGCTGCTGGGCTCATGTGAAAGCTGCTTCTTCCTCCGTCCCCTCTTTGCAGAAAAACTGCCCCTTTGGGGGTAGGGCAGGGGGCTGCTGTCTCTCCGTGCAGACAAGAACTGGGGGTAGCGCACCCTGTCACTGGGGTACCCTGGGGCACGTCTGGTATTTTCCTCTTTTTGATCTTTGCGTTTGCTGCTGGCACACCCCTCTCCAGCAGTGGGCACGAAGAGGTTACGGCAGGGGGAGCCTGCCGGGCTGAGCTAGCACTTCCCTCTGCATCCTGAATGTCTCCAAGGAACAGCCAGCCCCTTGCATCATGGAAAAGGGGTGACTGTGTGGGTTAGGGGAGCAGCTGCAGCAGGTCGGGGCAGGGCCTCTTTAACTGCGTCTCATTCCCCTCCCACCGCGTCTGGAGCGAAGGATGCACCAGAGCCACCTGGCTCCAGAGCTGCTCCCTCACTGTCCCCGTCCGCGTCTGCCCGCCCAGGGCGTGAGGACCTGGGCAGCTGCGCTCAGGCTCTGGAAGGAGGAGGACCTGGACCGGCGGCAGTGCTGCGCGCGAGGCCAGCTCCCTGGGGAGCAGAGGCAGCCTGCTCCCCGCCACCGTCTCTGGAAGGAGCCTCTGGGCAGCGCGATCCCTGCAGCTGCTCCCGGACTCTGCCGGCCTCAGCTCTCTCCGGCCACTGGGGCTGAGACATCGGCGGGGCCCTGCCCTGCCCAGGCGACCCCAGGGAGCGCAGAGTGGGGGGACCAAGTCCCAGCCACCCCTCCCGGATGAGAGGAGACAACTCCGGGGGGGATAAAACTTCGCTTTTCCTTTTGTATTTCACTCCTGTCGCGCCGCAAGCTCTGCTGAGCCTACAAGGTTCCATGTTTCACTTGATTGATGCTTGAGAAAATTCCCCAGGAGCGGGGTAGGAGGAAGAGGCGCTACCAGCTTCGGGGCAGGGACATTTTCTTGGAAGTGACAAGTAGCCTCGGGCCAGGGATGCTGTCCTTGGCGGGGGCTCCCTGAAGATCAGCAGCAGGACCCGCGAGCAGCTATGGAGTCCACGCTGGCGCCCCCCAGCTCGGCCCCGAGCCCGGTCACCTTCTCCCACGTCTTCGGGCAGCAGTGCCAACTTATGGAAGCAGGTAGGACGCATGCCCTGCGGGAAGCGGGGAGGCGGTTGCCAGGGGGCCCTGGCGGCAGAGCTCCAGCGTGTCTGTGCGTCTGTCTCTCCCTGGATGTAATTTGCACCGTAGCTTCGACCTGCCAGGGACGCGCTGGCTTGGCATAGTCACTTTCAAGTTTCGAGGGCGAGCCGCGGGAGTGACTCTGGCAGGGGGCTCTGTAAGCGAGGGCTCCCCAGCTGGTTGTCATCATCTTGCTCTCTGGGGCTCCCTGGAGGATGAGGGAGGTGAGTCTGGGGGGCTCTGATGATGTGGTGGCTGTGGTCATCTTTTGGGGGGCTTGTGCAAACCCCCGGCCACTTGTCTTGCTGCCAGCTGGCCTCTCTGCTGCTAGGAGTGAGGCTGAAGCCACACCTCCTGGCGACGTAGGTGCTGGTCATAGTGTCTGCTGAGAGGCGGCCCAGCCCTTGGCTTGCTGTGGGGAGTCCTCGCTAGTCTGTGACTTTGCCCCCCACGTTTTTTACAGAAGGGAAACTCGCTGTGGGCTGCAGCCTCCCCTGGCCAGCCACCTTGCTGGGGGTGCATTTGGTCACAAAGCAAACCAGCGGGGGGCGAATGGCCTGTCGCCAGCGGTCACTGGTGGAGCCCACGCGCGGGGCTCGGCCTGTGCCTACGGTCAGGTCAGGGGGGCTTCGCTCTCGAGGCCTGATGCTGATGCCTGTTTCTGGCTTCCTCCGAGTTCTTTGGTGTGGTTGGGGAAAGCCCCACAGGCGTCTCCAGGGGTTGCTGGGGCGGGAAGGTGTTAACTGCGCGCTGTGGGAGGAGTCTGGGGCTGAGGCCAGGGATGCTTTCCTCGGGTGGCCCCCTGGCTTTGAACTTGCCCTCTGGAGCCTTTTCCTTTTGCCAACAGTTATCCGTCCATAAAGTGCTCAGACAGGGTCCTAGAGCCATTGCAAAGATGAGCTAAATCAATCTGTGGACAGTCCTCGAGCAGAGCCTGGCCCCTAGCCAGCAGGTGTTGCGTGTCCAGGGAAGGTGGGGCCGGGAGAGCACCCCTCCTGGGCCACCCCGGGCAGCTCCGCTCGTAGAAAGCAGCGCAGCTGCCTGCGGTTCTAGAGCACTGACGTGCCGATCACCCTGCTCTCCACCTGCAACGTGACTCCGGCTGCTCTGGAAGCTTGCCGCCCCCCATCTGTGTGTCTGTGGGTGCTCGGGTCCGCGAGCGCCTGGCTCTCTCCTCTGCCCACGGGCGCAGGGCCGGGAGCTTTCCTGGACCACCTTCCCTTCGTCTGTCCGCTCGCTGCAGCCTTTGTGGGAAGGCAGGTGGGATTTCTGTGCGCCTCTGTCTGGGCACCCTGTGGCTTCCTCCTCATGCCTCTGGATGCTCCTGGGCCTAAATCAGGCCGTGGGATCCTCTGTCTTCTTAAAGAAAATCCCTTATGTCAAGAGAGCTTGGTGACACGAAATACTAATGAGCAGTCATCTCAAGGGACAAGCCTCTCCCCGAAGAAATGCAAAGAGGAATAATTAACCGTCCAAAGAGCTCTCTCTGTTGGGTGAAGGGATTGAGAGCAAACACCGATGCTTCACGGGACAGACATTTGCAGCTGAGCTGGTCCCACGAGTGAGTCTTCGGTGTAGGAGAAACCACTCAGGGCTCACGGCCATGTCCATTATAGCAGCTCCCAAGTGACATAGATAAACTTAATTTTCAGAAAGGCTGACCAAGATCCACAGGCGGAGGAAACATGGGGGGGTCTCCTGCGGGTGCAGGTGCATGCAGCTGGGAAGCAGGGAAAGGGGAGGGTGAGTGCTGGTAGGATGTCCAAGCAGGTGTCTTCAAGGCCTCAAGTGTGCGGTTCCTGCTGGTGACTTGGGTAAATCTTTTATATCTGTTAAGTGTCATGTTTTAGAAGTTGATTCCTGAGAGATGGAGCAGTCAAAGAATCTTAGTGGGAAGGAGATGAGCGCATGAGCATAAAAGGGCCCACTGAATTTAGGGGTTAGGGATGGACCCCTGGCAGTAGGGGCATAGTTGGGCATGGGTGGGGCCCATGAAAACTCTGATCTAATTATCAGTATGGGATTTTATTTTTTTAACTTATTTTTTATTTATGCATACAAGAACTGGGGTGTAGGTCAGAGGTGGGGGGTGGGTGAGAGGATTCACCAGAGACAGAGTGGGGAGCAGAACAGGCAGACTGACTGAAATACACTGCTGAGGGGAGCAGCGGGCGAGACAGGAGAGGTCTGCTGCGCCATGTGGGTCAGCTCCCTGGCTGGGGATCGAACTCATGGCCGTGGTGGCTGGCGGTAGCTTAATAGCACTGACACTTTAACCCCTGAGCCACCAGGGAGGCCCTCTCACTGTGGAATTTTAAAGCTGTGTGGATTCATGGAAAGTGTATGGAGTTCTTGGCCATTGGTCTCAAGTCAGCTGTTCGCTGGCTGTGTGGATTTGGTAAGCCCCAAAGCCTTAGACCAGGGGTTGGCAAAGGATGGTGCTGGGGCCAGCTCTGACTCACCACTTGCTTTTGTAAATAAAGTTTTATTGCTACACAGTCTCGTCTAGTGGATGTACATTGGTTTGTGGCTGCTTTGGTGGTGCTACAGCAAAGGAGTAGACCACGTGGCCCACAAGGCTGAAAATCTCTCCTATCTTGCTCTACACAGAAAAAACATGCTGACCCCCCCACCCTCGACTGACATGCGCAGCACGGGATGGGTTCAAGCCTGAGACTTGTCTCTGACTCCGCATTCCTTGCCGGCACCTTTGATGCGACATGGCACTGTGGTTTTCTCGTATCCTCCCCCACCGCACCGCCTGCAGGAGGAGCTGCTTCAGGCAGCATTTAGAGTAGCCCTGCAAGTCATAGTAAATAGAGTCCCCGCGGTGTGCCCTGGTCCGCAGTGCCCTGGTCCGCAGCTGGGCAAGACTGCGTCTGCTGCTGCTTCCCCGCCACCTTGCAGGTAGAGGGTACTTTTTGGATTTAACATTGAGGGTGAGATGTGGCCAGCTTAGGCCGCAAACCTCAGCCAGTCCCATCCCAAAGGCTGTTCTCAAAACAGGCAATTCTGTGTCTTCCGCAAAGGGTTTTAAGCCACAAGTCTTGTCTTTTTCCAGGGCTTGGAGGAGAAAGCTGTGTTTGGCTCTTTTCGTCAGCTTTGATGCTGCTACCCACCCCCGAGCCCTCCCGGGCCCTTCACCCCACTTCTGAATGGTTAGTCCTATGAAGTTAGTTCTCTCTGATTTCCAAACCCCAACTCAAACATCTCCTGCTTTCCTCTGGCCCCTGCTCTAGCCTGAAATGGTAGGCGAGACAGTCACCTGGCTGGGGACGTGTGGTCAATGGAGGCCGCCATGTTGTCTTCCAGTCCTCTGGGTGGGGGCTTAAGGCTATACATCCAGGTAGGCCTTTTGTGAAGCTCACGATATCCACATCGTTCTGATTTCTGGCTATTTCCGGCATCTTAACTGAGGCTGCTGGAAGGAGCTCCAAGGCCGTGGGCAGTGTAGACTCAAGCTGGTGTGTTGGTCTCAGCGAGACTGAGTAAGTCCCTTGGCCCATCTCCTCCTTGGCCTCAAAATGTTCCACCAGAGTGTCCCTGTGTCCTGGCCCTGGCTACGTCCCTGCAGAGGGTTCTCGACTCACCCCTTGTCTGACAATCTGTTGGTTGGGGGACCACAGCTCGTAGGCCCTGGCTCCTGGGGACCTTGTCTCTCGTGTGAGGCTCTGGCTTGTGAGGCTGCCCTTGGCTCCTTCCAGGTGCTTGCCAGCCCATCTCTTTTGGGTCAAAAGCATTTCCGCAGGGTTAATTTTCTGGATCAAAATGACTAATATTGTTCTGTCCAATCCGTCCTGCTGATGCTGCATGAATCCAGGCCCAGTTCTGGGGGAGGGAGGAGGAGAGGAGAGGACAGGAGGTGACAGGAGGTGACAAGACTTCAGCACCTGGACTGCTGCTGCTTGGAGCTGCTCCTGGCTGAGCCCCGAAGCTGCCCACGGGGTTCCTGTGTGCACCGCCAGCTGTGGACCAGCCCCAGCCCAGGCCACAGACACCCTCAAGTGTTCGTGAGCCGCATGTGTCTGTCTGTCTGTCTGCCTCATATGTCAGGGTCTACCTTTTGACTTTATTTCCTTACTCCTCTCAAAGGCTGCCAGCAGAGCCCTCTCCTGCCTTTTGAGCAAGTCGTGTGCCTTCTGGATGGACAGTCTGTGGTGGAGGCCACATTTACAAGCAAGAGAGGAGAAAACTAAGATTTATGGTGTGAGCTGAGACTGTGGGTGCAAAAGTTAAACTGATGAAGATGAGCAAAGAGGGAAGAGCCCTGTTTCCAAAATCTCTAGGCCTGGGAACGTGGCTTTGAGGTTTCCCCTCCGCTTCCCAAGTGGCAGTCCAGGGCCTGTTTCTTGCTGGGCCGTCTCTTCCGTGGGGGTGATATATTTTGATATTCTTGATAAGGAATTATTTCCTGGGATTGCTGGCAACTGACATCAGCATCCCGAGGGCTTATCCTGGGATAGTCATAAAGCTAAGTGCCCCCCGCCCCATCACTTTTCTTATTCATCCTTGCCACATGCCTGCAAGGCAAATAAAATCATCCCCATTTTACAGATGAGAAAACTGAGGGCCATAAAGGAAATGATTTGCCTTAACTGATTAATGATCTAGCCAGGCTTCAAATTCCAGCCATCTGGACCCAAAGCCTTTACTTACCCCTACTCATCCCTCCAGGCTCTTTCAAATTTCCCAGGAACGCATCTTTAGAAATGTCTGTGGAACATCAATGCAGCAAACAAAACTTTGCTGAGTGAATGTGGCATCTGCTCTCCCCAGGACTCCCCAGTAGTTTGTGGCTTCAGGGGGTGTGACCTGGGGCTCTTGTGTTTCTGCAATTCTGTCCATAACATGTTGTGTGGAGATTCCTGTTCATCGATGCTTCTTTATCAGATTCTGAGCTCCTTAAGATCAGGCACTGCTGGGGCCTCCAACCCCCACTCGGTGTTGGCAACACACGGTGGTCCTCAGTGAAGTGCTGACATGTCTGTTCTAAACCAAATCATCTGTTCTTTGACAGGCTGGCTGGTGTCCTCAAAAGAAGCTTCGAGCATAACAAAATGGCATTAGCAGAATCTGGCAAAGTGAAAATTGTGGTTTCTAAGGGGTAAAATTGTGTTACATCCTCTCTCAATTCTTCTTAGCCCCCGAGTTAGTGTGCAGTTCAAGGGCGGCCAGAGAGTGATTCGTCCCCATAGTGCCTTGGGCTGAGCACCCCTAACTCCAGGCTCTCACAGGGAAGGTCCCTGGTAGGGTATGATGGATGAAGTGGGGGCATCAGCCACTCCTGGTCCTCCTGCCACATCCCCTAGTTCAGTCTCCTTCCCTCAGCTCCAAGCAGAGTTTTCTGAGTGTTCTTGGGCTCTGGGAGAGTGACTGGGATGCAGTTACTGTCAGCGATGCCCACTGGACTTTGAGAGGTTCCTACCAGTGGTGATTGTTGGAAAAGCAACAGGGGCAAGCTGGGGCCTTGGGGCACTGGTGTGAGTGGCCTGTGCAGGAGCCAGGGCCTTGAGCAGCTGCCACCTCCCTACGGGTCCTCAGTCAGAAGCGGTGGCTGGTGCCTGGTTGACTCTTACTCCAGAGAGGACTGATTACTTATGACTCATTACAGGAAGGGCAGGTAGTTGTTACTCTGGACTTGCAAGCTCCGCCGCTGGGGTTCCCACCATAGTTCTGCCCTTAGCTGCCGGGTGACCTCAGGCGAGTACCTTAGCTTGCCTGTGTCAGTTTCCTTGTCTGTAAAATGAGGATAATAGTTCTCCTACTTCATTGGGTCTGACAATGCGTTCATATGTGTGAAGTGTTAATTCTGGCATCTGGCATAAGATGTAGAAACTGTGTCAGTCAGTTTGGGCTGCTCTGACCAGATGCCATCGCCTGGGGCTGAAGCAAGAGACGTTTAGTTTTCACAGTTCTGGTGGCAGCAAAGCCTGAGATCGGGGCTCCAGCAGACATGGCTACTGGTGAGGGCTGGTTTGCAAACCTCTTCCTGGCCTGCCAATAGCCATCTTCTCAGAATGTGGGGAGCAGAGAGAGAGAGGGCAGCTCTCCCGTCTCTTCCTCTAAGGGCACTAATTCACATTCCTGAGGGCCCCACCCTCACCACCTAATCACCTCCCCAAGACCTGACTTCTTAATGCCAACATGTGAATTTTGGGGGGACTCAGATACTCAGTTCACAACTGTCATCATTAGCATTTCTTATTGGTGATCTGCTCTGCCTCGCTTACTGAGATGAAGTTTAGTAACACCAGGAATTAAAACATTCCTGTGGTCATGTCTGTCTCTCTAGGACAAAGCTACTGCTTTTTGTCTTGGTTAATCATTGCAGTTTTATTTAAAACAACAACAACAACAACACTTCTTTTTTGTTCTTTCTTTGACTCCCAAGGCCAGAAATCAAATGTTGTAGGAGAATTTCCACCAATCACCAAAGGGTGTTTAAAGAAGACCTGGACCCAGCTTGCCCTTGCCCGGGTTGGGGCGACTTTGTGTCTCTCTGCTGGATCTAATTATTAAAATCACCTGCATTAATTCTCAAGCATGTCCTCATTTGCATGACAATTGAGATGGTCAATCTTAATCAGGGGCAGCTGAATAAATAAGATTCAAATGCTACTAGAGCAAAATGTGGAGTCTCTGCTGGAAGAATTAGCTTAAGCCTAAAGACAGTGGAAAAAGGGAACATTTGGTTTGGACCAGGGGCCAGACGGGCAGGTGAACAGGTGCTACTTCTCAGCATCTCATGGGGGCTGCCAATGTTGCCAGATCTTATTCTCCCACAGAAACCTCGAGTTCCGACCCTCCTACCCTGCCTCCCAGTGTTGGAAGGCGTGTTACTAACTGAAGGACTACAGAGTCCAAGGGTCACCCTCCAGCGGCCGGGTCCGGCCTGTGAGCCCCCAGTTGCAACCACTGGTTTGAGGCTGGTGGTCTTCCTGCTCTTTGCTCCCCCATCCCCCAGCCTTTGCTGGAATTAAAAAAAAAAACACAAAAAACAAAACTTTAGCTTGAGACCCCAACCCTTGGACTTGTCCACACTCCCTTAAACAACCAACGTGGTCTGCTGGGGCCGAGACCAGTGCCAGGCGCTGGGGCCTCTGAGTCCTGGCCTGAGATAATCTGACACTTGGCCTCAGAGATAGGCGAGGCCTACAGCTCTCCCAGGGAAAATAGAAAGCGCTTCAGATGAGGTGAGTGTCCAGCTAGGCACAGGTGAAGGCTCTAGACACAGGTGAAGGCAGTGTAGCCACGTGTCCCTCTGAGCACGGACTTGCCTGTCCTCTTACCTCCTCTGCAACCTGCTTCCGACTTCTCCATCCGACATTCCGTCTTTGTTTCTCTGCTGCACTCCAGATAATGACATAAAAACTATATTCTGGTTCATTAATTTTTATCTACCTGTTTCCAATCTTTAGCCTTGCTCAGGAAGCCCATTTTTCATTTAATGCCTTTTTTTTAACCTTTAGAAGTTCTATTTGAGTTGTTTTCAGGTCTTCCATGTGTCTTTTTAAAAATGTATCTTATTTCTCTTTCTCTTGATTTTGTTTTAATTTCTTTGATCATTTAAAATCAGGGATCTCCCTGGTGGCACAGGAGTTAAAGTCTCAGCGCCATGAAGCCACTGCGGCCTGAGTTCGATCCCCGGCCAGGGAGCTGACCCCATGGCGCAGCAGACCCCTCCTGTCTCCCCGCTGCTCCCCTCAGCAGTGTGTTTGAGTCAATCTGCCGTTCTGCTCCCCACTCTATCAATGGTGGATCCTCTCACCCTCCACACCTCTGGCCTGCACCCCAGTTCCTATATATATATATAAATATATATATACACACACACATAAATAAAGGTAAATCTTTTAAAAAAAATAAAAATAAATTCATATTTATCTGATGAAGGGATTTATAATCCATTCCTGGCATTTGTGGGGACAGTTCGGGGTGTCACCTGGATCGTTTATCATTTCAAGTATTTTGTAAGTTTAGATTTTGAGTTCGTGGCTGGGGTTTATCTGTGAGCTCTCATCTGCACAGGTGATGTGACTGTGTGTGTTAGGTGTGGATGGCATGCATTTGAGCTCACATCCATTGGAAGGCAGACTTGGGGGACTAGGTCATCCTCTTCCAAGTCTCCCTTTCCCCTGAGGGTGAGGCCCTATGGCAGCTGGCTCATGAGCATGTGAGTGTGTGTGAGTGTGTGTAGGTGTGCTGTAGTTCTAACTCCCTGGTCACAGCATACCCTAAGGCTTTGCACCTTCCCCAAGTGGCAGTTCTGCTCTGGCGTCCATCCTACAAGATCAGCAAATGCCTCTGTATTGTTGCTCTCATCGTCAACCTTGTATTTCTTGGCTGATTTTGTTTTGTGGGTCTATTACTTTCCTGTGGCTGCTGTAAGAAAGAATCAGAAACTTGGTGGCTTAGAACATCAGAATGTATTCTCTCGCCGTTCTGGAGGCCTGAAATCTGAAGTCAGCACTGCTGGACTGAAGTCAAGGAATAGGGCTGCGCTTGCTCTGAGTCAAGGGCAGGCTCTGCTCCTCCCTCTCCCAGCCTCTGGCAGCGGCCGGCACCCCTAATTCAGAGCTGCACCCCCCAAGCCCTCCATCCCCCACCCCCTGCCACCTCGATGCTCTCTGTGTGTGATTTCCCTGTTTCTTTTACAAAGACACTTGCAGTGTACAGCAGGATAACCCCAAATAATCTCATGTCAAGATCCTTAACTTCACATCTGCAGAGGCTCTCTCCAAATGACATAACATTTACAAATTCAAGAGATCTTTGTGTGTGGGGGTGGGGGTGGAGGGTGGGGGGTGTTTTTTCAGCCCACCAAAGTGGATTCCCCTTACTTTGAAAGCTCTGCTTTGCATTTAATATTTAATCAAATGCCAATTGTATTCCCAAATGTTCTGTAGCATTTTTCTGCATAAGAAATATACCAAAGACTCTCAGGGCCGGAGGGGCAATACACAGCCTGCAGTTGGCTGCTCCTCAGAGGCACGACACCCGGCACAGCCTCACGGCCCACCTTCCACGGGGCCACTGCTGCCCCACGTTCGGTGTGCTCGGTCCACTCCTGATTTTGTGTCCTGGCCTTTGTATGCGTGTAACTTGTCCTGGTTTCTGCCCCCACTTGACCCTTGGAGTCTTCCATTGTGGTAGCCAGAAACAGGTCTTGAGTCGGTTCCTCATTATTCCTTTGCTGCAGGGACTGGACCAGATGCTCCCCTGGCAGGATCCCGGGGACTCCCTCCATGCCAACTGAGCATCACCCAAGTCACACAGGGCAGTCTGGGCCCAGTCATCCCTGCAGAGTCTCCTCCTCTGCAGTCATCATTATCCCACCTACAGGAGAGAGATGAGCACCTTCCTGGATTGCTCTCCTGGGACAAATCTTCATCCACAGGGGCAGCTGGGCAAGCAGAACGAGAGATTATGGTTGTTTCTTGTGGCCCTTTGGAAATGCAGACTTACCTGCATGTGTGGTAAACACCTGGGCCTGCAGGTATTGTGGGGAGTCATTAATGGTGGGCCTCCTTTCCTCATTACTCAGAGAGGAGAAGCAGCTACATGGGTGGGTTTTATTCCCATCTCTCTTGAAGTCATGCCTCTGCCTCAGTGGTTGAAACCTTGGTGTCTTTACAATTGGAATTCCCCACTGAGGTCATCTCCATCATGAAATGGAACTTTCTAGAACCACAGGGCACCCCCTCCAGGCCAAGGGTTCCATTGGATGCTGCAAGTGTTCTGTGTCTCTCTCGCCAGTATCAGGCATCAACTGGTCGTGCCCCTTGGGAAAGCACACCAGGTCTGTGCCAGGGAGTTGGCAGGTGGGGTCTAGGCCCTAAATTCAGGGGGGCTGGCATAGAAGACCCCTGCCCGGGGATCAGGGACCAGACCTTGAAGAAGCAGGGGCAGGACTAAGGGCAGGGCTGCTGAGGGGTGTGTGTTAGTGTGTATGTCTAGGGGGGAGGTGAGGGTGGGGACCTGGAGTGACATCAACTGGTATCACCTATGTCCTGGCCACCAAGTCAGGTCAACAGGCCCTGGATCAATTGATGTCCTCTTCTCACCCCTTCCACAACCAAGACAAGCTTGCCATCCTAACCATTTTCCAAATGTTTTCTGGGAAGCAGGGCATGAGACCAGCAACCTGCAGGCAGGGTTCAGGCGAAAGCGTGATCTCTCAGTGAAAAGTTTCTAAGTGGGGTGTGGGAACCATTTCTCCAACCATCACCATTTTGGGACTTGGACAATACTTCGAGGGCCCAAGCTGGATTAGGTTATCCGATTGCATAGTTCACAGAGGACAAGAGAATGTGCTCGCCCTCAAATAGAGTCAATTCTCTGAGAATCGCTGTGTCTGGAGAAAGCCACGGCCATGCCCAGACTCACGGTGCGGATTTGCAGAGAGAAGTCATAGAAGTAGAATGAACAGCAGCCCAGGCCAAAGAGCCTTTGCTCTCAGCTGTTCTGCAGAAATGGAACCATTTAGATCAAAGGAGCCTCCAGCCACCTTTGAGTAACTCGTCCATTTTTCTGCTGGAAACAGAATTCCTGGACTTGGTTCTATACGAAGCCAGAATTTATTTTTAGGTCTCTTAGGGAGCCTGTGATGTGGGTAGTCCAGAGGCTGGTCCACCAGCAAGACGCAGCCCCCATCTGCATGTGCCATGGCCCGGGGAGCCCCTCTTGCCTGCTCTAGCATGAAGGAGAAGCCAGCGGCCTTTGAGGGTAACCACAGGGGTCATGAGAAAGGTGGATTTCAAAGGGTTTCTTGCACAAAGACCTGTTGCTGGAGGCTGACATGTAGCTCTTTGACCTTGGCAACTCTCAAGCGGAGAAAGCTCCAGCTAAAATAGCTCATTCCCCTGAGTACTAAGTGTTCATTAAAAATCCATTTTGTCAGGTGGTTCTACCCTGGTTGGCCTCAATTTAAACAGAAGTTCCTTTGTGGCTGCTGGCACTTGGGAATAGAAGCTTGGAGCCGTATTGAGGCCAGAGGTGGAGGCGTTACAGCCTTTCTTGGTTGGTCACTGATAAATGAGCCCGGCACGGCTAAGGGCCTTTGCTGATCCCTCGTCTCTTGGTAAACTCGAGAATCTGTGGGGCCTGCACTTCATTTTTGAGGGTCACAAACCTCTCACATGGTGAAACAGTCCTGAGCAAGGATGCTGAGTGGCAAAGCTTGTCAGTTTTCAGAAATTGGTGGTCACGGGACCCAGGTTCACCCCAAATAGCACAAGGACGGAGCTGCTCAGGATGTCTCTGAGCGGAGGAGACCATGCACATGTCATTTTTAAGAGCAAAGAGAAAGTTCAAGGCCACTCCATGGCTTCCCTTCTTTGGCAAGCAGGTAGAGCTTGCAAATGCCACTTGTGGCTTTTGAGAACCTGCAGCAGGTTAAGCCCACTGATTTAGCACAAGGAGGTGGGTGCTTTCTCACCCTTCGAGATCTTTCTGCAGAGGAAAAGATGGGAACTTGGGTAGAACTGTTGGAACAATTCCTCATGCAAACAGAAAGTCCCTGAAGATCATGGAATCCTCCTGGAGTCTGGTTGGCTGACACACTGCGTTGCTTCAACAATAAGTGTGTCCAAGGTAGATTATGGGGGCGGGGGGCAGCAAGGAGTAATTTCAATGAATGGCTGTGCCTCTCCCTCCTGCAGTGCCTGATGGTAAAAACGGCTATAAACCTATAAATGCTCTGTGCTTTCAGGGGCAGGAGGCTCAGGTGGGAGGCAGGAGACCCCACTTTCCAGGTGGGGGGTGGAGCGCCCAGTCTGGCCTGGGAGTGTGGAAGAAGGTGAATAAGGAGAACTGCCTGGGTCTGTTCTGTCTCAGCAGACCCCCTCACCCCCACTTTGTTGCCCACCTGTTCTTCCACCCACATTCTTGCCAGGAATCACAAACCAATATCCAGGGCTGGGGTTGATTCAGGATAAAATGTCTTTCTCGGCTGGTTATGATGAAAGCCTGGCTTGGAAATGTAGTGGGGCTAATTAAGCGCTGACGAGGGGAGGGAATTCTGTCAGCCTTGCTGAGAGATTCAGAAGGAGCTAAAACCTGTTAGAATAAAGGGGGGTTGAAACTGTGGGGGCGGGAATGCAGATGGGAGAACAGAAGCCGCTTGAGCCCCTGTCTGGGGCTCCTTTTCTGGATTCATTTCAGTGCTGGGGTGCAGGAGCTCTCATCCAAACCCCGAGGGTAGCTGTCGACCTCACCCCCGCGAGCCGGGAGGTTGACCAGACGCACCCTGATGCTTCCCTTCCCCCGAAGGAAGGCATGTGGTTTGGTTCCTTTACCTCTTTTAATTTTATATTTTTTATTGCAGTAACCTGGTTCACAGCACTGTATATGATTTGGGGGTTCAGGATCACGCCTCTTCAGGTGTACATAAAAATGCCTTGTTCTCAAGCAAAGCATTTTACAAGGCATGATGACTCTCTTCAAAAGGGGTTGGGCTTGAACCCCCAGAAATTCCTTCTAAGTGATGCTAGAGGAGCATAGAACTTAAGGTTGGTCAAGCTTTGGTGTCAGATCAGTGGTCAAGTTGTTCTCTGATATTTATTAATTGTGTGATTTTGGACAAAATATCTTTTCCCTGTGGTTACTATTTAAGTATTTCTGACCAGCAAGCTTTGACTATAAACGGTGATGGGACGGCATTTCCATTTAGCAGGAATGATGAGAGTTATATACAAAAGCATGGAAAATGTGAGACCCCATGCCCGGAGTTGCAGGAAGACCCCTTCACTGACCAAGGGCAGCACTGGAGTGGAGCTCTCGGCCTCCCCGACCCCTGCCAGCCCCCCAGCAAGTCTTTGTTTATTCATGTCGCCACACCAAGGCCCCCACCAAGGCACCCATAGTCCTCCATCATGACATGAAGTCTTCTGGGCGAGCAGCTAGGATTCAGCTGTCTCACCTCAAAAGGGAATTCCACTGTTTCCTCTCAGGCTGGAGGAACCTGGGGATGCTTGAAACTCTGGTTTATTGGGGCCAACTTGACACCTGTCATGTAGGCAACCCATTTAATTTATACAAGAGAACACACTTTTGACAGAACACACATTTAACACCCTCCTGTCACCGCAACACCCAGGGCCAGGCCCAGGGGGCTGAGTTCCCCTGCAAGGTCAGTGGGGGAAGAGGCTGAGGCTGGGGATAGGCAGGTGTTCGCCCCACAGATCAAGGCTGTCTGCAGGGGAAATGAAGGCTTTCATGGAAAATATTCTCGTGAATACCTTGATGACGGGGTGACAGGACTTCTCTGTAAAAATGAGATCTTGCCCAAGGCCAAATTCTACAATTCCACCTACTGCCTGGCATCACAGAGAAAGCGAAGGAGATCCAGGGCTGGGCCCACAAGTTGTCTTCTAAGAGACCCTTGGAGAGAACTGGCTTAAAACTGGAATAGGGTTCTCCCTCGTGGCCCAGCAACCGGGGGGCCTGAGGGGCAGGTCTGGAATGTCTTCTCCCTAGTGTTAGTGAGAGGACTGTGTGAAGCACTTACCGAGCCCCTCTTAGATTCCCCCCAAGACAAGGTGTTCAGGAGCCTGTGGGAGAGCTGAACGCCCCCTCGTCTGCTCAGGTCCACACAGCCACGAGCAACAACGGGAGGATGTCAGCACGGGGAAGAAGCAGCTCTCACCACAGAAAGCTAGCGAGACTCAGTGGCCTCTGTCTCATCAGCAGGAGACTTGTGGGATGAGGTAGGTGTCCAGGTAGATCTCTGTGGATACTTTGTATGCAGACTTGGTCTCCACGGGTAGGAGTCTCAGACCCCCACCCCTGGGGGTTGCCCGAGGCAGCCTTGTTTCAGAGGGCCCCTGCTGCCAGAGGGTTTGGTTAGCTAACAGCGGAGCCTGGGGCTGTGTGAGGGCAGGGATTGATCAAGTGGTTCCCTGATGGGCTTCTCTTTTTCCAGCCAGGCAATTCTTACAGTCTGGTTTTCTTCTAATCTGCAGAGAGAGAACAGCCACTGCTATTCCTGCCTGTTCTCAGCTCACCTCTGGGCTAGGACGACTTAAAACTGCTCGGGGCTTCCTCCTGCAGGCCAGTGTGGATTCCCAGGACCAGAGTCTCCTGCATGAGCTTAGCTGGTGTGCTTACCATTCTGATGGGAGGAGGCCCCCGGATGTGGAGCCCGGAGTTGCACATATGAGTAAAGAGGTATCTCCCCAGATCGGCTCTTGCCTAAAGGAGGAAGGCTACTAGGAAGCTGCCTTTTGCTTATGTTCTGTCTGGTATTTTCTGAGGGTCTTATGTTCTATCTGGTATTTTCTTTTTTCTTTTTTTTAAAGATTTATTTATTTATTTATTTATATAAGCACTGGGTACAGTCAGAAGCGCAGGAGGGTGAGAGAATTCACCAGAGCCAGAGCGGGGAGCAGAGCAGGCAGAAGGACCGAAGTACACTGCTGAGGGGAGCAGCGGGCGGCAGGAGAGGTCTGCGCGCCATGTGGGACCCTCCTCCGGTGGCCGGGGAGCATCCGGGGATCGAACTGGCACTGCAGAGGCTGCGGGCAGCTTCGCAACCCAGCGCTCAACCACTGCGCCACCAGGGAGGCCCTCTATCTGGTATTTTCTGAGGGTCTTATGTTCTATCTGGTATTTTCTGAGTCGCTGTCAGTTGGGGTCATTGTAATATTAATCTTTTCTTGATGGATAGTGCCTTTCGTGTGCTATTTAAAAGATCTTTGCTTATCATGAGGTTTTATCATTTTGTATTCGAATCTAAAATGTGCCTGAAATTGACTTTGATGTGTGAGTTAGGGGGTCACTTTTCTGACATGTAAGTTCAATGTCTTCTCTGGCCATGGTGTTGGCCGTGGACCCTATGGACTAGGGAGGAGGGAGCATGGCGCAATTTGTCCTTCATTTCAGGGAGACGTCATGGCACCCGGGTGTGTTTTGATGCAGTGCTCACAGGGATTGCTGATGGATCGAATGGTGGGGTGTGAGAACAAGAGAAGAGACCATACTGACTTTGAGGGTCTTCCCTGGGGGGCCAATAGCCTGGAGTGGCCACTGACTGAGATCAATGATTGGGTTTGGATCATGCTCTTGAGAGCTCAACCTTTTTTTTTTTTAGAGTCTAGTTCTGACCCAGTGTCTGCACCTTTTTAAAGCTGCTGCACTTGGGCTACACTTATACGTCATTTGTCCCTAGAGGTTGTCATCAGGTCTTCCTGAAGCTGGGTTAGGTTCTGCTGACTTTGATAGTACCTTATACTTCCCTTATGGCCTGGAGCGAGTACACCCCATGTCCTGCATAGCTGGGCAGGTCAGGTGTGCCTTGTGCTGGAGGGACCTCAAATGGACCCTGCCCATCCTACCAGGAGCAAAGGCAGGCTCTCTCTCTATTAGCTTGGTGGCGTCCCTGCCCATGTGACCCTTTCTTACTCTGAAGTCTCCTTTTCCTTTTGAAGGGCAGGAATAAAACAATGTACAAGCCCCAGCTATATTTCTGAGTTGCCCAATAATTTTCTTCTATATTATCTCTTCTCTACTTTCAAGTCCCCTTTGGATGAAGGCAAGCACACATGGGGGAAGGGACAGGGGGAACTGATTAGAGTGATACTGACAGCTCCTGTTATTAATGAGTAAAAATAACCCGGCACTGAAAATGAGAAAGGAAGATTTATCTTTGTTTTAAGAGTTAAAAATCTCCGGGGATCTTGGGTACGTTACTGAAATAAATGGCTGTAAATTTTCCCAAGCACAAATCAGTATTTTAAGGTGATGAAAGGCTGACTCGGGTGACAGATTATATTTAATATTGAGGTGACAGTTAAAATAGCATCTTTCTCATTTGCTATTTTTCCAAGTTTGGGTTTCAGAGGGAATAGGTAGGGAGACAAGAAATATTTATCATCTAAGGTTTTCCACTCCTGCTCAAAGGTTAATGTTGCTCTTATGTCTAAAGAAAGAAAGCTGCAAAAGTATATGTTCCAAGTGCACATTTGCTTGAAAGTGGCTAAGAGCAAAATCCATGTCAACCCTTTCTTTTTCATAGAAAGCTTCCTGGGGGGTTCTGTCACTGTAGTGGGAACGCTGTGAATACCACATCTTCACTGTCTTCAAGCTGAATTCTTACTCCTGTATGTGACCCAGTGTCCCTGTTCCAGAAAGTCCTTTCAGAAGTCTTATGAGAGCAAATAATACTGCAGCCTTGGGTGTGTAGATAAATTGTATGTCAAGGTGCACGTGCTAATGGCCCTTGGGAAGGCCAGGCCATCTCCCTGGGAGGAATCCAATTCTGGTGCCCTTGGAGGAGAAAGAGCCCCGGGGAACGGGAGCTGGGGAGAGTCTTAAAACCTTTCTGTGTGAGACAGCGAGCTCTAGGGGGCATGGCAGAGGCTTTAAAATGGGGCCTGTGGCTGTTTTCAGGCACTAAAAAGGTTTCAAGCAGGGGAATGTAATTTGTCCCTGTATGTCACATCTGAAGGCTGGCATAGGAAGAGCAGGACAAGCCAAGGCGGGTGGGCTAAGAGCATTGTCTTTGAGTCCAAGTCCCAGCTTCTCAGATTTTTTCAGCAGTTCTTAGCTGAGGGTCTGCTCTGTGCCAGGTACTTGTTTAGGCACGGGCAACCCTGTGGGTGCAGAGCAAAGGAGGCCACTGCCCTGGTATTGCTGGCATCTCAGCGGGGAAAGCCGAGGACAAACTGTAACCAGAGACAGAGAGGATTAGACCGGGAATAAAACAGGGTGGGTGAGAGAAAAGGGGCTGTGTGGGGAGGGATCTGTGCAGACATTCGGAGTTGAGGGTGAGACCCAAAGAAGAGAGCAGCCCTGACATCCAGCAGGGGCTGAGGGAGTGCAGAGACGAGGGTGGGAGCAGCACGTTGCACTCAGAGTTCAAACTCTTAGCCACAGGACACACACGGGGAGGAAGCAGAGGGTGTGCTCACATGCAGTGTCACAGGGGATGCTTGCTCAGGTCATGCTTGCACAGGATTCCTTGCTCAGGTCACCGGGGATCAGCCTGTCTGCAAAGAACATCAGTTTTCTGCAAAAAAAGCAGTCTGTGGTCTAAGTACCTGTGGCATCGGGTTTCTGAAAGGGCTTTCCCATGTTCCTAACAAACCTGGGTGGAGACCCTGTTGTGTAACTTCCTGTGCTGGTCCTGCTGATAGGTGGTGGTGGGTGATGGTGGTGGTGGTGATTATGATGACAACAGCAACACTGACAATGGCAACCATACAACAGTTTACTGCTAAGACTGTTAAAACCCTGCACTTTGTGTGTAAGCAAGGCATTCATCTTGAATCCCTGGGGATTGGGAATGATTTCTCTTCCCATATTGCTCTGACGACACTGAGGCTTAGCAAGGCTATGTGACTTGTCCAAGCTCACATGGAAAATCAGTACTGTGGCTTGTTTTCTGAACTGCAAATCAGGAGGCAATGGGTTTGCAATGAGAGTCTAGAAAGGCACCGTAGACAGCAGTATATATTATTACTAGCATAATAAAAATAAGTAGAAAACACAATTCTTGCCCTGAGTAAAATATCCCCCCAATAAGGTTCTCTGCGGTGGTGATGGTTGGAGACATACCTGGGTGCACATTTATTTTTTGGGGAATCACCCTCCGTTTAAGAGAATTCTTCCATGTGAACTAAGCATTTCCCTCTTAGATAAGATATTGTGATCCTTAATTTTTTAATGCACAATGTTTTGGGACAAAAGTGCGCCATTTCTTGGAGGAAATTTTCTTCTTTCCCGCCCTCTCATATCTAATATTGCAGAGTGAGCCCTCATGGGATAGGTTCTATTCCTTTCTGTCCCCAAACTAGCTGTGTGATTGTAGACACTTCCCCCCCCTGGGAATTAGCTTTCTGGTTTGCACTTTAGATCAGACCAGCTGATGACGGAGGTTGGCTCAGCTTCACCCTCTTTAATTCTAATTAAATGGACCCAGGAGTGGCACCTAATAGGCACCTGCCTGTGTTTATCTGGAAAATCTTTGTCTTGATCCCATCCAGTTAAAAACTCAGACTGCAGCTACACTACACGCGCTTACTTAGGAGTGAAGTTGACCCCCGCTGAGCACACTTTATCTCTGTGCTGCATGCTGGCTTGCAGGGGAGAGATGGATTGTTGGGCGGCACTCTGCAGCCCTGGAGCCTGCAGTCATCCATCACCCAGACACCTTCTTTATGGGCAGAATGACTTTGGTGACGCTTGTGTCAATGTCAGCCCCGGGCTTTGGTGCCTGATGTGCATTTGCTGACCCAGGGCATTTTGAGAATCTACTAAAGATCTCCTCATGGTGAATAAAAGAATTGTATTAATGAGATAAAATGTGGGCCAATTGGAGGCAGCTGGGGGATCTGACCACCAGAGGGTTGGCACAGGTAAGGGAGAGGGGCTGGGAAGCATCTGGTGTTTTCTGGGCTAAAATCCAATGCAGAGAAGAGAGGATTAAACGAATGGGGAGCACTTACCGGGCACCTGCAGTGACTACCCTGTTCTAAATGCTTTGCATGGACTAGTTTCATTAAATCACAGAGGCCACCCTTGGAACTGGGTTTTTCTGGGATGTCCATCTGACAGATGGGGCAGGGGAGGCCTGGGTTTTGCATCCCTGCCCTGAGGTCACAATCTTAGAGGGGTGGAACTCGAGGAACCCAATTTTGGAGTTTTGTACCCTCTCCTTTTGTACGGCTTCCCTCCATCCCTGTGTGTTATATGTGCACATCCATCATCAGGTCACTGAGCTGTGCACCCCAATGGAGATGCACCCCCTCTCTTGCCATTGATATTGGGCTTGGGGATGTGACTTGATTTGAACAATGGAGTATTAGCAGGTGTGATCAAGAGGTGTTAGATGTGCTGGTGTGATTTCGCTTGAGCCTTCCATTTCTGCTACCTGCTGAGGCCAGAACATGCTCTGGGAAGCCACTTTTCCATGCGGTAGACCCAAACTCAACCTGCAGCTTGAGGCTAAGCTGTGCCACAGCTCCGGCATAGCCTCCCCGCAGATACTGGGTGAGAGAAATGCTTCTTGAAGTCACAAGGCTGGGGGTTGTCACACAGCCTCGTCACAGCAGTACCTACTGATACACTGGGGTCTGCTGTCATTTTTCCTTCCTTCTGTCCATCCGTCCATCTTGTCCGTCTTACTCTGTGAAACACCTACTAGATGACTGGTCATGTGCCAGGGTTGGAGAAAACATAGACCCAGCCCCTGTCCTTACAAATCCCAGGCTTGCAGGGCAGATAAAGGATACCCTTGAAACACAGGCAGAACACGAGCGTCTTGACTCAGCTGGGAGTCTGGGAAGGTTTTACCTACGTGAAAGCATTTGGCCAGGGCTTTGCTGGACTTGTAGGATTTTGCCAGAACTGTGCTAGTGCCAAGGAACTGCTTTATATAATTACCTCTGCATCCCTGGGGTCTGGCACAGGAGAGTCACCCAGACGTGGGCTGGAAAGAGAAAACTGTGATGGCCTTTAGGGAACCCTGAGTGACCCCCTCAGCCAGCCAAGATAAGGCCCACAGATCTGCTCCAGGGCCTTGAAGGTCTCATGTTCTATTCCTTTCATGCCTTTCCCCCATGACTTGTCTGGAGTTGAGTGATGCAAGAAGCAGCTTCCCCAAGAGTGGAGCCATGGCCAGAGCACCTGCACATAGGGCCTTTGGTTTGCTCCTGATTACATACTGAGGGGTCATTCATCTCTGTTCATGGTGCAAGAATTTAATTTTGCCCATTAATGTTAGTAAATTGCAAAATCTAAGGAAATGAGTTTCTGCAAAATAAAAGAAGTCACAATATTTTTATTACACGGTTGTAATGGTCCAAGTACATGGCTATGATTGAATTTGTAAGCTGTAAACAGAAATTAGTAATTCTCCCTCCAAATCGTGGTGCATCTTCCCCAAAACAGTTTAATTGCTGTGCTTTGCGGTACAGGAAAACCTGGTCAGGTGTGACTGGAGCAAATTGCTTCCTTGGGATTTGCCCATGTTTTCAAGCCAGGAGGGCATGTGTGTGTGCAGGTGTGTGTGTGTACATGGACCCTATCTCTTTCTTGAGAGGTGCGGGGTTGAGTCTTAGCATTGCCAGCTCAAGGAAGCCTATACCAGAGCAATCATACTCTGTGACAGCATCCTGACCCCCCCTATTATGCAGACAATAAGAGAAGATCAAGGGTGTGGATAATTGAAAACATGGACAATCCCCAGTAATTGTCACTTGTGCAGGTATTTGGCTCCTGGTATATTAATGTTAATTATTAAGTATGACTTAAATTGAGCCTTCTCTGAACTCAAAGCCACGATGCAAATGTCTCGTGATTAAGTTTCCTGATGGGTAGATGCATTTTTTAATTAATATTTTATTTTATATAATTCTTACATCATTTTTCATTTTTGCACAATGTATGCATTTTCATTTTGGTTATATTCCCCATACAATTGCACCCCCCCTTATTTTGACCCTACTCCTTCCTTTCCCCTTCCCTCCCTACCCCCCACCCCCGCACCGTAGTGTGTCTCTGGTTTATAGTTGCTTGTTGATTTTGATTTTTACTTTGTATTAATTAGTCTTTTTCCTGGTCCCCTATTTAGGTTTTCTAAATTCCTGGTATAAGTGAGACCATCTGGTATTTTTCTTTTTCTTTCTGACTTATTTCGCTGAGCATGATCCCTTCTAGTTCCATCCATGTTGCTGCAAATTGCATGTGTTTATCTTTTTTGAATGCTGAGTAATATTCCATGGTATATATGTACCACATCTTCTTGATCCAGTCATCTATTTTTGGGCATTTGGGTCGTTTCCACAGCTTAGCTATTGCAAATAGTGCTGCTATAAACATAGGGGTGCAGGTGTCCTTTTGAATTAATGTTTCTGTGTCCTTGGGTAAATACCTAGGAGTGGAATTGCTGGATCATATGGAAGCTCTATCTTTAGTAGGTCGAGAAATCTCCACACAGCTCTCCATAGTGGTTGGACCAGTTTGCACTCCCACCAACAGTGCAGGAGAGTTCCTTTTTCTCCACAACCTCGCCAACATTTGTTGTTGCTAGTTTTTTTTAATGTGTGCCATTCTTACTGGTGTAAGATGGTATCTCATGGTAGTTTTGATTTGCATTTCCCTGATTACAAGTGATGTTGTACATTTTTTTCATACTCCTGTTGGCCATTTGCATTTCCTCTTTGGAGAAGTTTCTTTTTAGCTCTTCTGCCCATTTTTTGACTGGATTATTTTCTTTGTTTTTGTGAGTCTCATCAGCTCTTTGTAGATTTTTGTGATCAGTCCTTTATCATTAATGTTGTGTGCAAAAATTTTCTCCCAGTGGGGTTTCTCTTTGTTTTGGTTATTGTCTCTTTTGCTGTGCAGAAGCTCTTTAATTTGATGTATTATGGGTAGATGCATTTATATGAAGCATCTTACAAAGGTAGACAGCTTAAGTTGTATAGTTAATAAGTCATTCATAAGAGAAGGGATAAGATAAATAAGTTTATCTTCACTTATATCAATCAGACACAACTCTCAGCTCTTTAAACTTATTCACTAAATGACTTCTCACACCTCCCCCACTCCCAGGACATGACGGTGGTACACTGTGAAACTAAGAGGCTACATTACTAGGTGTAAACTTGAGGCTGTATTTGGAATTCACTAGTTTTGTCATCAATGTCCTCTTTCTACTCATTCATTCATTTGACAAACATTTACTGAACACCTGCCCTGTGCTTGGCTGCCTTCTTGCCATTGGGAGGACAGCTGTGGACAGAACAAGCCCAAATCCTGCTGTCCCAGAACTGCGATGCAATTTGTTGGTTGAATGATCACTTTAGTGATGAAAATAATGGTTGATTATCCATGAGTGGTCACCATGTGGCATTTGATGCTATCACCCTGTGGGTGACCAGCATCCAGAAAGGTTGAATACTTTTCCCAAAGTTACATTGCCACCTTCGGTTGGAGGCGGATTACATTCCTGTGATCACCAGGTCAACCTGAGGTCCATGTTCTTAACCGCTAGGTAGAAATGAATGTTGAGTGAATAAATGAATGAATGGGTCCTTGGAGAATGCCACCCAAGGCAAAGAATTCCAACAAAGATGTGGTAAATGACAAGGGAATGGAAGTTACTAGAAATGTAACTTCCCAACAAAGAGATGGTGATCAGTGCCAGAGCACCAAACTAAGCCATAGGGTGATATACCCAAGGGCAAGGTCTTGGACCAAATTAGATTACTACTAGACTGTAGTCAAAGGGAAGCAAAACTACCAAGAATACCTGCCCCTCATCTTTGGGCACATGGAGGTTAACAGGGTATCAGCCCTTCTGAATAAACAAGGTGTTTGTCCCTGATGACTTGTACTGAGGAGATGCACAGGGGGTAAGGAATAGCCCTGAATTCTCTCCAGGAGAGGATTCATAGGAGCAAATGTAACTGTAGTTGTGTGTGAGGCCACCACCTCAAGGTTTCACTCTTTTTTTTTTTTATTTTAAAGATTTATTTATTTATTTATACAAGCACTGGGTACAGTCAGAAGTGCGGGAGGGTGAGAGAATTCACCAGAGCCAGAGTGGGGTGCAGAACAGGCAGTCAGACGAAGTACACTGCTGAGGGGAGCAGCGGGCGGCAGGAAAAGTCTACCCACCATGTGGGACCCTCGCCGGTGGCCGGGGATTGAACCAGCACTGCAGCTGCAGGTTCGCAACCCAGCGCTCCACTGCTGCACCACCAGGGAGGCCCAAGCCTTTACTCTTGAAGGAAGCTTCTAGAAAGGGTTGCCTAGTAAAGGTGGTGGGAAAGATAAACCTCAAATCAGCTGGTGGCAAATCGCTACCTACACATTCAGTGTCAACTGTGCTTTTGCTAAAGTTCACGAAACTCCTGTGTGCAGGATAAAGAACTTCCCTGTGATGATACTATAAGGAGGGGGGAGGGCAGGGAGCTTGCTTTCTCTCTAAGTCCTACTCTAATCACACCTGCGTCTCGGCCTAATAAGCAGTTTCTCATGCATGTGGCCTTTATTTGCTGTTTCTCTCTCTCTCTCTCTTACCTGAAGCCCTTCCTATCCAGATCAGGCGTTGGAAGGGGTTACTCTCACCACTGGGATCCCAAACCGTATTTGTCTTTGGGCAAGACTCACCCTTTCTCCTTGCATTGCGATGCACCAGAGAGCTCCTTGAAGGAGGGGTACTGGGTCTTACCCCTCAGTCTTGTCCCACAGCCCAGCCCAGGGCTGCTCTTAGCAAAGGTTCAATGAATGTTTTCACTTTGAGATAAAGTAGATTTGAATCAGTATAGTAACACTCTTCCATATTTACATCTACTATGCATTTTACATATTCTGTTATTTCAACTTGAACTATTTCGATTTTCATTTTCTGATGCAGAAGGGAGGGTGTAGATGCAAGAGGTCTGTGTAAAGTGCCAGAACTAGGAAGGATAGAGATTGGGGTTCCCACCCAGGGGAACGGCTGGCGTGCAGATCAGCTGCACTCTGAACCGCTATTCCGTGCTGCCTCCAGTCTACTCAAGAGAACTTACTGGATTTGGTCCAAGACCCTGCCCTTGGGTATATCACCCTATGGCTTAGGTCGGTGCTGGGGCACTGATCGCCTGCTCTTTTGTTGGGAAGTTACATTCTAGCAGAGCATGCCTGTGTGGATTGGTAAGCCCCAAACAAGGTGCAGTTGTACCTGGAATTAAGAAAATCCAAGCTATAACTATCAGAGCTCCAGTTTTCCCATCTGGTTTTATGATAATATATGCATATCACATCATGTATAAGAGCACATGACTATAAAAAAGAACCACAGACAATTCCACAATTGAAAAATAACTGAAATGAAGTCAATGTATGGGCTAGACACAGCAGAAGGGAGGATTAGGGACCTGAAAGAGTAATAGAAAAAACAAAAGGAGTGCTTCACATGTGGCTGGAGTTGAAAACGTTTTACTGCTGTTCTTAATGGGGGATGATTTTTTTTTTAAGATTTATTTATGCATACAAGAACTAGGGTACAGGCCAGAGGTGTGGGGGGTAAGAGGGTTTACCAGAGACAGAGTGGGGAACAGAACAGGCGGATCTACTGAAACACACTGCTGAGGGGAGCCGCGGGTGAGACAGGAGAGGTCTGTCGTGCCATGTGGGTCACCAACCTGGGCCGGGGATCCAACTCGTGCTGCAGAGACTGCGGACAGCCTCACAGTGCTGCATCCCAACCCCTTGCACCACCAGGAAGGCTGCCATGGGGGATGATTTTAGATACTCAATTATTTTTTTTAATTTGTAGGGTGAGTTGTTGTCAACTCAGAGAAATATCTGAGTTTATCTGACATATCTGGTTAATATAAATGTTATTCATACCCAGAGGGTCTGAACTGCTTCAATCATCACAAATGGGATAAATGTGCATGGTCAGCAACTGCTATGTAAGACCCTTTTGAACCTGCTAACATTGTCACATATTCTTTCAAACACCTCCTTTCCCTTTATCAAACATTCCCTGAGTACCTACTATGTGCTGGAGGTGAACAGGGAACTGGTGTCCTCACCTGCATGTGGGCTCTCGCACAATATTCATGTCCAGACCAGACAGGCTTCCTCTCGGTAGGCGCTCTTGCCAGCAGCCCCAGAGCTTGGCAAGTCAAGTCAGGGACAGTGATTGTTTGGCAAGAGCCGAGGTAAAGCTAATGGGATCTGTGGATTCTTTCCCAGGATGTGTCCTCTCCTGGGGCTCTGTGTTCTGGAGTTTTGGCAGCAAATGGTACTTTAGAACAAGCACAGCTGTGTTGCCCATTTTCTTCCTGGTAACGGCAAAGAAACTTGTTGCAGACAAATGTTCTCACCATGAACAATTAGAAACACTGGCCCCAATAAAAACAAACCTCACAATCACTATCACCGCCACCACCAGCACCAACATAAACAACCAAATCTTCGCTATTGAAAATATCCAAGAGTTACAGAGGCAGACAGGACTCAGGGTGCTGGAGGAAGTTCTTTGATGTTAGTCCACCTTCTGCTGTATTTTCCTCCCTATTAAGGCATCTGAAGCTTGGAGTTAAGAAGATGCAGATTTGCGAAGAAAGCAATGGTCAAACGTAGAAAGACCAACAGGACTTTTGGAAATCTAGGGTCTGGAATTCAGAAAATGAAATCTCAGTCTGCCAAGGAAGAGGGTCACTGTTAAACATTCAGACTCTAGTTAGTGTCTGGAATGGTTACATTTTAAGAGTTAGAGTAAACGGAAAATAGAGCTTTCTCAGAAAAGATTGAAGTTTAACTTCAAATGCCTCAATATTTGAGTGGATTCAGGCAATTGGCTTCCACTTTACCCCAAAGCAAAACAAATTCTTCCTAGAAGAAGATAAAATTCACCAGAGCTTCAATTTATCTTTTCTTAGTTTTTCATGCGCACTATCTTGCAGTCAATAAAAATTTCCAGATATGTCAGGAAACAGGACCAACTAACTAAAAGTTAGGACACTTGGAGTTATGTAGACATGGACTTTAAAGTAACTGTGATTAATATGCTTAATAAAATTGAAAGTAGAGAATCTTTAACAGAGAACTAGATTCTGTTAAAAAAAAAAAACAACCACACAGCCACTCTAGAACATATACTTTAGCTGAAATTAACCCAGCATATAAATTTAACAACAGGTTAGACACAGCAGAAAAGAGGATTAGTGGTCTGGAAGAGCAATAGATAATATAACACTGAAACATAAAGAGAAATACTGATGGGATGTGGTGGGAAAATCTACTATCTGTAACTGAAGTCTTGAAATGAGGAGGGGTGTTGGAGCAGAAGCAGTGTTTGAAGAGATGCTGGCCAAGAATTTTCCAAGACTGATGAACAAAATCAAGTCATAGACCCATGAAGTTCTGTAAATTCTGAGCAGAGTAAGTGCAAAAGTGTCTACCTCCAGTGCGTCAGCATTAAACTTCTGGGCACTACACACAAAGAGGAATTCAGAGGGATAAAGAGAGTGTCTTCTGAGGGTCATAAGAAAAACAGCTGACTTCTCTAAAGATGTGAAGTCAGAGACAAAGGGACACCATCTTTAAAGCACAGAAAGAAAAATACTATCTACTTGGAGTTCCATAGCTAGAGAAAATAGCCTTATAGCACAATGGTGAAATAAAGCTGCTTTCAGACAAATGCACATCAGAGAATTTATTGCCAGCAGATCATAGCAAAAGAAATACTACCAAAGAGAGTTTTCTGGAAGATGAAATATGACCCCAGAAAGAACAGAAAGGCAGGAAAGAATAAAGAGCCAAGGGGATTATGGGTAAATCTTGTACACTAAATAATAGACGTCAAGACAACCCAATGAAAAATAAAGCCTATATGGTATGTAGAAGAAGATAAACCGATGGCCAATGAGCACATGAAAAGATAGCACCGTTAATCCTGTGGGAGATGCAAACTACAATCGCAATAAGTTATTATTCATATGACAAGAACAGCCATATAAATAAGGTGGATGATAACATATTTTGGTAAGGACAGGGAGAAACGAGAACCTTCCTACATTGTTGGTCAGAATATAAAGTAGTGCAGCCACTTGGGAAAATAGCATTCAGTTCTTCAAGAAGTTAAAAATGAGACCATCCTAAGACCCAACAAGTTCTCTTCCTGGTATTTATTTACCCAAGAGGAATGAAATGCTCACACAAAGACTATTATATGAATGTTTGTAGCAGCATCGCTCGTAAAAGTCCCAAAGTGGAAACAGCAGGAGCCTGTGTCGGAGGGTGAAGGATAAACAACAGGTGGCATTTCACACGATGGAATACTACTTAGCAATCAAAACAACGAGCTGCTGACACCTGCCAATCCCAGCTGACCCTCAACACATTATGCTAAGTAAAAGGAGCTTGTAGGGTAGGTAAAAAGTATCAGGCTTTTCTGCCCTCCTGCCATTAGGATAGATGAGGGAACCCTGTGGTCCTGAATGCATGCCTGATGGTGGGCACCTGTAGTGGGTACACCTGGGCTAAGACTGGGCTTTTAAGGGCGGCGTCATGGGGACGCCAGCAGAAGCCGAAAGAGAAGCCGAGAAAGAAGTAGCAGAAGCCGAGAGAGAAGCAGAGAACGCTGGAGAGCCCAGTTAGAGTGAAGACTTGCTGGGGGCTGGGAGGCCTACCAGCCCCCCAGAACCCCTACCTGCTGTGTACCTGGTAACCCCAATAAAAGACCTGCAAAAAACCACTGAGGACTTTGACTCCTCCTTTACCCAGTCTGCTAGATCATAGAAAACCTGCACCATGTCCATTCCTGACCTTTACAGAGCTAGATGCAAGAGACCATGTATTATGATTCCTTGATATGAAATATTCAGAAAAGACAAATTTATAGAGACAGTAGACAAATGGTTGCCTGAAACTAGGGCTAAGAATGGTTATTAAATGTAAATGGACATGAGGGGCATTATTGGGAGTATACAATGTTCCAAAACTAATTGATGGCGATGGTTGCACCACTGTAAAACTTACTAAAGATCATTGAACTGTATACTTGCAATGGGTCAATTTTATGATAGGTAAAATATAACTCAATAAAGTTGTTTAAAATAGATGTAGAATTAAAAAAAAATAGACCCATAATAACACTAGAGGAAGTAACAGGGAGCTAGAGTTATATGGTGAATTGGCTGCAAAGTGGTAAGAAGTGGTCATTTCAAAAGTGAATAGAAAGAGTTGATTTGAACCCTGATATGTCAATAATTGTATTATATATGTAAATAAACTAGACATTCCAATCGACAAAGAAAAAAATCCCAACACTATGTTTTTACAAGAGATACACCTAAAATGTAAGATACAGAAATATTTGTAGTATAGGGATAGAAAAGAATATACTGTGGAACCACTCACCAAAAGAAATTTGTTAGTAGAGACAGATATTAATAGATATGAGGAGAAACACTTCATAATAATAGCAAAGACAAGCCCAATCCACCCCAAAGGTATACTATCTGAAAGATACAAATAAAACAATTCATACGCACCTACTAACATCACCTTCCAACACGTAGAGCAATAGATGCTAGAATTAACATGTTCTCAATCTCGAGAACTTCCATCACAGCGGAACCTCAGGATGATTTTCTTTGAACACATTTTCCCTCAGAGGTGTGGTGGTGGAGAGAAGGGGGAAAGAAGAGGAGAGAGGGAGGGAGAGTTTTAAAGGTGCAGTGGTGGGTTGAGCTGGGATATTGGGAACCACAAGGGTGATGATTCCGGAAGGATCCCTGGATGGGTGTGGTCCATGGCCATCAAGGATGGTTTCTCACTTTGGCTCCCTCTCTCCTGGGCCCCCAAGTGCAGTTCCTGAGGAGGCACGTACCTGGTCCTGGTCATGGCACAGAAGGCCTCTCACCAGCTGCAAGAGGGGCCAGCTGGTGGCCATCAGGGCAGCTGGTCTCCCACTCCCCCTGGAGATTCACTCAGACAGATGAGACGATCCTATTTTTAAATAAATCCAAGTTAGCCTTTCTGTATTTTGTCCCAGGTCAGCAATTTCTGGCGCTTTTCTAGCAAGAAGTGCCTTCTTTTGGCTAACCTGAATCCCTTGTGTCATGACTTAAGTGCCTTTTGGCTAATCTGCTTACCGCAGTCTGATTGATAGAGGAGGAGAAACCTCACATAACTGACCTCTAAAATAAGGATTAGAAGGTTTAAAATACAAAGCAGAGAGGAGCCAAGAGCCTGGGGCCTGTCTTCCTGTGTTCCAAAGTAGGATCCTCCTCTTACCTGCTGTGTGATCTTGGACAAATTACTTCCCCTTTCCCCTATCCATAAAATGGGGATACAATGAGCATTTATGAGCATTAAGAGAGATCATGTACACCAAAGTCTGCCAATATGTGATCAAGAGCAATAATTATGCTTATACTCAGTGTAGAAAATTGGAAAATCCTGGGGGCTCCGATTACATTTAGAGATCTGTGATGTTTTTACCTGCCTACCCCCCCCCCCTACATCCAGCACAATCCCTGGCATCTAAGAAAGTCTTAATAAACAGTAGCTGAATTGAGATCTCAAAGGGAATCTCTGCCTTTGTGCCCCATAGCACAGATCAAACCTCCCAACGGGTCAGCCATTATGTTCCTGAAGGTGACAGAAGACCTTCTGCATCTCTAAATCCACACTCTGCTAGGGCTGGAACTGGCTCCCACGAGGAGCTTTCTAGTTCTCAACCCAGGTGGTGGTTTAGCCTCTGGGGGTAGTAGCTATAATGAGTCACCACAAACTTGGTGGCTTACAGTGACAGAAATCTATTCTCTCACACTTCTGAGACCACAAGTCTGAGTTGAGGTGCCCACAGGGTAGGGCTGCTTCAGGGCTGCAGGGGAGAAGCCTTCCTGCCTTGTCCAGCATTGGGGGCCCAGTGTTCCTTGGCCTGTGGCCGCATCCCTGCCATCTCTGCCTCCTTGATCACGTGCCTCCTTCTCTGCTGTATGTGTCAGGAGCCCTGGGCCTCTCTCTTCTAAGGAAATTTGTAATGGAATCAGCACTCAGCTAGAGAATCCAGGATAATCTCCCTTGTCTTAATAGCCTTAACAGCTTCCCCCATAAGAAAACAACCAAGGTCTGGTTCCAGGATTAAGAACTGATTTCTCTGGGTGGCTCTTATTCAGCTACAGGTGGGCATGGAAGGAGCAAAGGACTATGGGAATGTCAGGTGCCTGAAAGCCACGCTGCTTGGGGGAGAGGGTAGATTGGAATGCTTTCTGCAAGAATGAACCTTCCTATCCTAAAATCCAGTTAGTTCCTTCAGTCTTACCCCCAAACCTCTCTATAGCCTGTGTCACAATAGGCCACTCCTTCCTTCTGGAAACAGTATGTTTCCTGTGTCAATGATCCTTATTCATGGTGTCTCATGTCCTTTCTACATCCATAGAAGTCTCCTACAGAAACGTTTCTAGCTCCTGTTTATTAGGCTGCCACTTTTTTTTTTTTTAAAGATTTATTTATTTATACAAGCACTGGGTACAGTCAGAAGCGCAGGAGGGTAAGAGAATTCACCAGTGCCAGAGTGGGGAGCAGAGCAGGCAGACTGATGAAGTACACTGCTGAGGGGAGCAGCAGGCATGGCAGGAGAGGTCTGTGCCATGTGGGACCCTTGCCGGCCAGCCAGGGATCAAACCAGTGCTGCAGAGGCTGCAGGCAGCTTCGCAGCCCAGTGCTCAACCGCTGCGCCACTGGGGAGGCCCAAGGCTGGCACTTTTGGGAATGAAGGCGAGGTTCAAGTTTCTGCCCCAGCCCCTTTCCATTTTATAGACAGGAAAACAGAGGCCAAGAGTACAAAGGGGGTGCCCAGGGTGCAAGACTGAGTGAGTGTTGACTGGGCTTGACGTGGGACTCAGGTGTCACAGCTCCTGACAGTCCAGGCGCTGCGTCTCCAGTAAAATGTCACCACATGGAGCATGAAGTTCCTGCTCACTGAAGCGGCCCGTACACGCCGAGTACCCCAGCACCCAAGCCCAGCCTCTGGATCAACTCCCTTATTCTTTCCTGGGAAGAACATCATTGCCCACTTCCCCAGGGAGCAACTCTCCCTGAAACTGCAGTTCCTCTCAAGATTTTTATTTTCAGCCGCTCTGATTTTATGTTCAGGGGCTACAGTTAATTATTGCAAAACATCTGCCACCACAAAATGTTGCTTTGCCCTGCAATCATCCTCAAGAATGCAGGATGAGCTCTTGTGCTGGAGCCCAGGGCAGCAGGAATACCTCCCATGGAAGTGTGTGGGGGTCGGGAGGAGGGTCAGGACGAATTAGCATTGAAAACAATCACTCACTCGTTATCAGGTTGATCAGAGCTGAGAAGACGCAAGGCTTCCCAACAGCAGCAGAGTTCCTGATCAAACCTCACCAACCTCTGCATGGCTTCTGGTAGCACCTGTTTGAGCACACATTTGGGGGAGGGTCTCTCCTCCTTGCTTTTATAAGGGGCTCTGTCATGATGATCATATGCACGCACACTTCTCTAGCCCCTTCCCAGGCCACACAGCCTTCTCACATGTCCTTGAACTTCACTGTATTCCAAGGTCAGCACGTCCACCCTTGAAGGGACTTGTCCATTTCACAGAGGGGGTGTCTGGGTCGCCAAGGGGTGACTTGCCCAGGCTGACCCAGTTGGGAAGTGAGATCTAGATCCTCCCAGGCTGACTGCAGACCCCCTATTCTCAACCTCCAGTCTCTCAGGTCAAAGGCCAGGCAAACACAGCTAAGATAACATTCAGTTTTGCAGAAATTTGCAGAAGTTGCGATGTCAAGCTGTAGTTGCAGTGGAATCATCTAGGCCGAAAACATACACAATGGGCTGTTAAGACCATTTTACCATAAAGGAGAAAAAAAAATGAGGGACATTCTTCAGCCGCCTTTGTTATTTATTTAAGGTAGAAAAGTAAGTGAACAGTTTGGTTTCATTTCTCCACTGACAAAATCAGAAACCCACTTTGCAAACTGGCTACTGGCATTTTGTAGTAGCTCAGGGGATATGCTCAGCACTCCCATGCCATCCTGTCAGGACCTGGGAACACTGTGCTCATGCATGTGCGCGTATGTGCACACACACACACACACACACACACAGAGCATAAAACTTCAGGCTTGCAAGACTGTGCTGAGGGGCCTCCACTAGGGATCCGTTCTTGGCGTGGAGTTCTGCGCGTCTACACACATTGAAATTTATTCCAACAGTATTTTTTGCAATATTTTCTCATTTGAAGATTTCACCTTTGGTGATTTGAATTTCGATCTTCATGTTTCACGTTTCTCATTTCCAAGATCCGGCTTTTCTTTTTTTTTAAATTTAAATTTTATTTTTATATTCCCCATATAATTGCAACCCCCTTATTTTGACCCCAATCCCTCCATTCCCCGACCCCCACCCCCCATAGAGTGTCTCTGGTTCATAGTTGTTTGTTGATTCTGATTTTCCCTTTCTTATAGTTATTCATTTTCCTGTTCCCTTATTTAGGTTTTCTAGATTCCTGCTATGAGTGAGACCATCCGGTATTTTTCTTTTTCTTTCTGGCTTATTTCGCTGAGCATGATCCCTTCCAGCGCCATCCATGTGGCTGCAAATGGCATGTGTTTATCTTTTTTGAATGCTGAGTAATATTCCATGGTGTCTATGGACCCCATCTTCTTGATCCAGTCATCTATTTTTGGGCATTTGGGTTGTTTCCAAAGCTGAGCTATTGTAAATAGGTCCGGCTTCTCTTTTCCCTTCTTTAGGACATGGCTTGAGGGTTGCTGTGCCTGACGCTCGAGGCCCACTGTCCGCGCGCTGCGGTGGCCAAGACCTTCGTGGCCCAGATTCCCCGGGCGCAGCCGTGCGCTGTGCCCGCAGTGCCCGCGCACGCTCGCGGCACCGACTGGCAAGTCCTGGCAAGGCCGGCCAGGGGCCTCGGACCCCATCCCGGCTGGCCTAGCAGCCCCATCTTCCAGCCTGGACCCCACCCTCTGCCTCCCCGCTGCGGTGCAGCCCCGGGTGCCCTGGCTCCCCACTCTGGCACTTGCCTCCGCTTGCTGGGGGCCGCCTTCCTCCCACGCACGAGGGCAGCGAGGTGCCCAGGCCCTCCCGGCCTCCCTGGCCGCGCCCTCAGGCCAGGCCCATGCCCCCAGCGTGACCTCGCGGGCCCGCCTGCGCCCCGCCTGACCCGCTGACCCCTCGTGCGCCCCTTCCCCGAGCTTCTCGCCCGACCCTGAGCTCAGGAGCAGGCTCTGCCGCCCCGGGACTCCGTGTCCCTGCGGGCACTGCCGCTGCCTGGGGGTTCCTCCATGGTGGCCGCAGCCCCTCCGGCTCCAGAGGGGGCAGGAGGGGAAAGCCCTGGGGGCTCCCGGGAGTGCCTGCGAGCTGAGCTGGTGTCCCCGCGCGTCCCACCCCCCCCAGCCCAGCTGGAGCCGGGCCTGGCAGGGGGTGGTCGTGCTGAAGATGCCCCCTGCATCCTCGGAGCGCACCCAGCAGCCCCAGGACCAGGGGGGCCCCCGAGGGGTGAGTTGACTCTTGGGCAGAGCTGCGCGTTCAGGGCCGTGGAAGGAGAGAACGGGCTCGGCCTGGCGCTCTCTGGAAACTGCTGCAGGAGAAGGCCCCGGGAGCGCTGTGGCGGTTGGAAAGCGGGGTTCCTGGGATTTCTCTTTGCCTTTTCCTGTCAGGCTTTTCCTCTCGGTCGCCCCCGCTGTAGGAACTCAGTGTTCTGCGTTAGCAGGCAGGAGGGCTGTGGGGGAGAGCCTTTGGGCCGGGACTCTGCAGCGGAGGGCTGGGGGGTGGACAGGACGCGATTCTGGGGGGTGAGCCCCGTGTGCGTGTGCCTCTGCGCTCCAGAGGAGGGCTGTGTCCTGCCGTGGTTACGGCGCTAATTACAGAGTTAACTGTTGCAGTTATTGTGTAGCATAGTTAGCTGTTGCACGGTTAACTATTATAGTGCTGGTACAATTACTGTATTAATGACATAATTATATTTTTGGCATCATCATGATATTAATTATATGGTTCATTCTATTAATTATTATTATTACCCTTTCACTCTCAAAGGGGTTCTGATTGGGGGGTGAGTCCTAAAGCCCTGCACACAGCCGGATGCCATTATGCTGAATGCCCTGCCCAGCCAGGGAGCCACCCTGGGCCCAGGCTCCAAAGGGAGGTGATAATAACTGAGCCTGGGGTGGGGGCCTCAGATGGGCAGGTGCAGGGCGTCCCCTGTGGCCCTCCTCAGTCCATGCAAGGCAGGGTGCCAGGTGGGTCTCCTGACGCCTTAGCCACCCGCGCTGACCTTCATAGACATCTCTCTGGTGAGTACCCGGCTTGGAACGTGAGGCCCAAAGCCCTGGAGGGACTGTGAGGAAGGCGGGTGGCACTGCCCTCTGCCCTGAGGCTGTCCTGCCCTGGTGGCCCCCCAACTATTCTCAGCAGGGTGGTTTTGGTCAAAGTTTCCCAGGGAAGCCTTGAAGCAGGTCAGGCCTGTTTGCCGTTAGTAAAGGGCGGGGTTTGACCCAGATTCCTGTGGGTCTGCGGATGGGATCGCCTGGTCTTCTGAGGATTTGTCGTTTGAATGGGAGGAAGGCGCTCAGGGCTCCGGAGAGCTGCTGCCTTTGCTTTTCCTTTTGGTCTGTGCTTGTGCTCCAGCCACCTGAGGTGGGCCTTTCTGTGGGGAGACAGAACAAGCAGCAGCTAACTGGGGCAGCGCCTTCAGGGGGCAGATGTCAACCCCCAGCTCTCTCTCGACCAGAACCCTCAGTCCAGAGCACTTGACCCTATAAAGCCAGCCTCTGCACTGTGGCCCTGGGAGGGTGTCTCTTTTATTGCTGGACCCTGGAAAATCTCTCCACCAGATCACCATGGAAAGCTCTTCATTCTCAGACCCTGAACAGTTCTAGAAAATGCTTCAGAGGTTGAGCCATGTTGGAGAAGCAGTTGGCACTCAGTCCCTCTGAGCCTGCTGGACATGCCCTCACCTCCTGGCCTGGTCACGGCTCCCTCTGTGGGCTGTTCCTTCCCTTCCCCTTCTCATCTCACTAGTTCGGGTGCAGCCGTCAGTACTCAGCCTAGAGCTTTCTTCCAGGAAAGCTCAGCTGACCAGGTGAGATGCCCCATCACCCCAGGGCGGTGGCCACATTCAGCTGGCCCTTCTCACTACATCACATGCTCTGGGGGGCACAGGACCTGCGACTAGTTCACTCTGTTGGCCCAGGTGCCCGACACCTACTGGCTTATAATCACACCTGATAGTAAAAACTCATTGTTGAAGACCTACTATGTGCTGGGCACTGCTGGGAGCTGGGGAGGGTGGCGATGAATAGAAACAGATACAGCTATTCCTCTGCTTCATAGAGATTTGGCATATTTCATAAGAAATTTGGTGGTTACAGCTCAGTGATGAAGAACTGAAGTAATGAAATCATGGAATTTATTATTATAAAATCCATGCTTAAGAGATACGGAGGAAAAGTTAACTTTTATAACTCTGGCATTAATGCCAGCATTGGTGTACGGGTTCTAGATAGTCACTCATTTAGAGTTCACAGAACCCCTGACAGAAGAGCACTATTATTATCCCATTTTGCAGAATGGGAAACTGAGGCAGAGCGCTTTGCCTCAGATCACACAGGTAGGTAGGGCTGGGATCCCCCCTTTGTAATGATGCACCTCAGTCATGCATGTTCTAGTAACTCTAGAATCAGCCCCAAAGTTACTCTTAGGAAGCGCGTTTCCCTGCTTGTTCTGGCCACAAAGACTTGAGTGAAAATCAGCTCAGCTCCCTCCCTAGCAAGGACCGCTCAGCGCTGCGTGCAGTCACAGTGACCTCTTGTGGTCAAAACGTAAATAGCACGAATACGCCCCTTGGATGGAGAGGGAGACCCACCTCTGGGCTATTTCTGCAGTGGGTTTGTCTTCGAAGGTCTCCTCTGCGTCAGCCCCGTGCTGGGGTGTCAAGGACACCTGGGTGGATAACCTCTAAAGGTGGACATCAGGCACCGAGCATTGGGTGGGGCCTGGCCACCAGCGAGGGTCCCACATGGCGCGCAGACCTCTCCTGCCGCCCGCTGCTCCCCTCAGCAGTGTCCTTCGGTCCTTCTGCCTGCTCTGCTCCCCGCTCTGGCTCTGGTGAATTCTCTCACCCTCCCGCGCTTCTGACTGTACCCAGTGCTTGTATAGATAAATAAATCTTTAAAAAAAAAATTCTATCCAGGCTGCAAAACTTAGCTCAATGGCCATCATTTCCATGGACGTTTTTTCTCTTTCTCCCTCTTTACCCTTCTGTGCCCTTTAAGGGGTTAAACATTTCTACCCTGGAGTGTGTGTGTGTGTGTGTGTGTGTGTGTGTGTGTGTGTGTACGTGTACAAGCCAGGACCGTATGTGGATAGACTTTGCAGTCAGATGCCTGGATTCTCATCCCAGCTCTGCTGTGTGCCTGCTGTGCAACCTTGAGCTGCTTACTTAACCTCTCTAAGTCTCAACAGAGGTAAGAGCAGGAACCTACCTCTTCACACTGTTATAGAATTAAAGAATCTCCTTAGTCACAGAGCTTAGCACAGCGCCTGTCATTTGACAGAGGCCCAAGTAGTGGTGGTGGGGGTTGTTACCAATCATCCATTTCTTGATTCTCCAAATTTTTATTCAGCACCTACTCTGTGCCATATGTTTTTCCTAGGCACTTGGAGATGAAAACTACACATGATTCTTTATTATCTCATTGGGGGATAATGATAAATAATGTGCACAACCAATGAGTTTGTGTGAAGTACATTAGAAGGTAACCAGTGATGTAGAAAAAAGGAGAAAAGCCGAGAGGGTTGGTTGTGCCCGGGGCAGTTGTACCAGTCAGCTCTTCTGCCTAACAGCCACCAAGCCTGAGGCCTCGAGCCATGGGTGCCACGTGGCCCCGGCACCACCTGCATGCCCTGGGCCAGGTGGGGGTTGGCCGGCACAGCTCTGGCCTGTACCCCAGGGTATGTGTGGCCTCTGTGCAGACAGGTCTGTTCTGCTCTGCGTGGCCTCTGGTCCCCTAGCAGACTTGCTGGGACTTGTTCTCATGCAGAGAAGCTACTAGAGGGCAGCGGTGCAAGGCTCTCAGGGCCTTAACTGGGCAGAGTGCCACCTTTTTGCTGCTGCTGTGGCTTCTCTTCAAGAAAGGGGCTGGAAAGTGACATTGCAAGAGATCTGGCCCTGGGGGGAGGGAGGGCTGGACGCTGTGGCCATTTTGGAATATTTTATTTTGTTTTGCACCAGGGGAGGGTGCAGGCTGAAGCACTGAGCAGGCGCAGAGCGGAGGTGCCCTGAGAAATGGCAGGTGGATTGGGACCTGAAGCAGGCGGGGACACCAGTGGGGAAGACTCAGGCACAGGGGGGAGCCCAGCGGGGAGCGACTCAGGCACAGGGCCCTGCGAAGCAAAGGCCCCTGAGTGGGGGACAGCTGGGGGCTTCCAGGAGGAGCAGGACAGGGTGGGGTGCAGGGGAGTGGGAGGTGATAGGCTGAGGATGGAGAGACCCGCAGGGGCCCCTTGTGCTGGGTGGCCTGGGGGCACTGCAGGGTTTGACAGGAGGGACACGGTTGACTTGCCTTTTCCAAGGAAGATTCCATTTCCTTGTTGAGACTGGATGAGGGGGCAGAGCTGGGGGCAGGGAGAGTGAGGCAGCTCAGGCCAGGACAGCCTCAGCCCCTCCGTGCTGGCCCAGGAGGGAACCTGACTTGGGCTGGTCTGGAGTAGGGGGAGGTGGTTCTGAGCTTGCTCAGGACGACGCGTTTAGCCGTGGCGGGTGTGTGTGGGGGCTCCTTCCTGTGGGACCTGGATTGTTATCACTTCAACTTTCACTGCTTGGCCCCTCCAGGGTGGCTCCTGACTTGGGAGCTGTCTTCCTGGCATCTCAACTCTGGCTCTCAAGAGACACAGGAACTCCCCCCCAACCCCCCACACCATGGGGTCCTTTGATGGAGTCACACTGTCACCTGTCTCGCCTGCAGGGGAGAGCATCCCCTCCCAGCTGGGAACCCACCGCTGCCTGCTCCCAGCTGGCGTCCTGCTCCCTGTCCTGCTCCCGAGGAGGGGCTGGTCAAGGGCTGCCGCCTGGGCGCCGGGAGGGGGAGGCAGAGGACAGCAGAAGGAGCCCTGGCCGCGGGAGCGCAGCATCTGGGCCTCTGGCCTAGTTTGCTCATTTTCAAATAGGCTCTTGGGGGCCTTCCTCCTCTCCCCTCCCTCCCCTCCCCTTTCACTCAGCTCTCCCAGGGTGACAGGGGCGACTTTGGATAAGTGTGTGTGGACTGACTGGTGCACGAGTTCAGCAGGTGCCTCTCTCGTGGGCCCTGCGAAGCGCAGTCTCTCAGAGCTGGGCACCGGAGGCTGGACGGGTGGGGCTTTGGACTATGCCCCCCCCCAAACACAAGGACACACTGAGGTGCCTCACCTCGAGCGCACAGACGTGGACACAGCGAGACCTGGAGGGAAAGTGGCGAGGCCTGGGGTCGTGTCCTCCCCCACCCCACTCCTGGCTTTGTCCTCCCTGCGCTTACCTGGAGCCGACACTTGCTTCCCCATGGCCGGTGGTCTGGACGAGCTGAGATGGGGCAGGCAAAGTAAGGGAAAGGTGGGGGTGAAGTGGTGGCTGCCCCAGTCAGCTGCCCTCAGAGCCCAGCCAGCCCCCCGGCTCCTGCTCTGCTAGGACCAGAGGGGGCTGTGCTCAGCGGGGAGAGCTCTGCCCTCAGCTGCCCAGCAGAGGCAGCTGGTCCTGCACCTGCCAGGCTGCCCTGCATCTCACCCATGTGGTCTCAGACCGGCCAGGGACCTTTCGGGGGGAGCTGATGCCCCCGGTCTTTTAGGAGGGAGAGCTCAGGAGTGGTGAGGAGCATGGTGGGTGCTCCCCAGCGTGGAGCTGTGCGTCGTGGTCCCCCCAGGCAGCGGGGACGGGAACCATGGAAACCGTGGATGCGCAGGAGGCTGCTGTGCCCGCCCTGGGCGTGTTTCTCCCAGGCGGCCGGCCTCCACCTGGTAGGTCTCTCAGGACTGGGCTCCTCCTGCCTCACCCCTTCCATTATCCCAGGGCGTTTATCTCCTGCTGTGATTCCTCCTGGAGAAAATGACTAGTTTGAGAGCCCAGTTTTAAACAGTTAAGTGGTGGTTCGTGGCCCCACGCCCTGCAGGCATTCAGCTGAGAAAGTGTCATTTTTAAGGGTGTCCTGGGACCTTAGTGTCACTTCTTAGGACACCTGGAAGGCCTTTCTGTGGGACTGAGATCATCTGAGGGTGCGATTTCCAGCAGGAGGTTTCCAGCAGGAGGCTGGCTCGGGAGTGGGTTTGTGAGGAGATCTGGAAAGAGCAGGTCTTAGGGGGTCCCTCAGACGTGAAGAGGGCCAGGAGTTGCAGGGAGCTCCCTCCCTCTTATTCAAACATCTGTCTTTGACCCAATCTGCTACTGCCCCCGCTCCCCCTGCTTGGCCAAAGCCCCTGAAAGATTCGTCTACACTGCCTGCCTCTGCTGCCTCATTAGGTCTCTTCAACCCTTTCAAGTCGGATCTTGTCCCCCCTGCCAAGGCTGTCATCAGCTTCATTCTTCCTAATCCCACGGTCAGTTCTCCTGCCTGACCTCTTGGCCTCTGACTCGGGTGAGTGTGTCCTCCCAAAAAGCTTTCTTTTCCCGGTCTCTGAGACACCGGACTGTTCTGAGTCTTTCTGACCACGCTCACAATCTCTTCCCACTGCATCTCCCTCTTTATCCACTTGAACTTGACCATCCTTCATTGCTAACTCCCAACCTCTGCTTTGTGGGTGTCCTTGCTTTAGTCCATCCCACCCAGGCTTATGGCTTTAGATGCCATATGCTTGCTGATGCCTTCCAGACCTGACCGTGCAGCCATAACCTGCCCACTAAGAGCCCACCTTAACCCACCTGCTAAGAGCTGCCAGGCTCACGTCGTCTCTGCTTGGGGTTCTAGTAAGTCTTTCAGGTAGCCAGCCTTTATTAATACCCCTACAGATTCCCGTCCTCGAATCTCATTCATTCATTCATTCATTCATTCAACAAACACCTCTTTAACGTATGCTATGTGCTAGGGATTCTTCTAGGGATTTGAGATACGGCCGTACACAAAAAACAAGTTCTTATCCTCATGGTGTTTATATTCTTGTTGGAAGAGGGGTGATACGTGCTGAATGATGTCCCTGAAAAGTGAGTATGTTGAGATTCTAATTGCCAATACCTCAGAATGTGAACCCGTTTGGAAATAAGTTGTAGATGTCATGAGTGAAGGTAAAATGAGGCCAGACAAGAGTTTTGTGGGGTCCTGCTCGCACACCAAGGACTGTGTCTTCATAAAGAGATTTGAGATTTGGACACAGACAGGGAGGCTCCCATGTGGAGAGGAAAGTGTATCTTGGGATGACAGTTCTACAAGCTGAGCAAGACCTTCAGCCATAGCAGCCAAACCCCCAGAAGCCAGCCGAGCGGCAGGTCAGATTCTCTCTCACAGCCTTCAGAGGGGAGAAACTCCCCGGACACCTTGAGTTTGAACTTCCAGCCCCAGAGCTATGACATGATACATTTCTGTTGTCCTAAGCCACTCATTTTGGACTTCTTTACTACAGCAGCCTTAGCAAACTTCTGTGGCAGAGACAGACAATATAAACAGACACATAAATACCCAGTGTGTCAAACAGGGGTGCATGTAATGGAGGGAAGCAAAGCAATTCAGGGGAGTTAGGAGGCCCCGGGAGGGAGTGGTGATTATTTATAGGAGGTCAGGGAGGGCCTTGCTGATGGAGTGACGATGGAGCAGACACCTGGAGGAGGAAAGGGTGTGAGTTATGGAGGTGTGAGCAGAATGTTCTAGCAAAAAGAGCAAATTCAAAGACTCTCAGGTGGGAACTTACACTTAAGCTCAAGCCAAAAATCCTAGGAGCCACCCTGCAGCCCTCGCTCTCCTTCATACCCACATCCACCCCAACCACAAATCCTGTTGGCTCAGCCATCACGATACACCAACATACGTCTCGGTTATAGATGCCGCGTCTGCTCATGCAGCTGCCTGTTCTAGGCTCCCTGGTCTTTGGCTTGATTATTGTAGAAAGGGAGTCCGTTGGAACCTCATTACTAGAAGTCTCCCGGCTTCCATTCTAACAGATGCAGCAAGTCTGCTTCTCATGCAGCAGCCAGAGGCAGCCTGTTTAAAGTCCGTCAGACCCTTTCTCGGCCATTCTTTCCTCTCCCTCTGAGGAAGGCCACGTCTCACACTGGCCCCTCTGAATGCATCGCCTTCCACCCGTCTTTGCTTGTCTCCCCACAACGCCCCCCACCTCCCCTCTAGGCTGCTGCCCGACAGTGACCTGCCAAGGCTTGCACTGCCAGTCTCTCTCCTTGGCAAGTTTCCCAGCTCTTCATGGGGCTTCATCCTTGACTTCCCGACTCACCTGCTGCCTGGTCAGTTCCCCTGGGGGGCTTTATATGATGTCAGCCTCTGGCTAGTGGACAAAAGATGACTAGGGTGTTTGTTCCCTAAGCTACGGCACTGCCAGGAAAATCATTCCAGGTGGGCCCCGTGGGTGATTGGACCATTCCAGCCTGCGTCATCTTTGGATTCATTTATGGAGACCCAATAATCGTTAATAGTTATTGATGCTTATAATGATCCCATGAGGTGGACAACTCCCATTTTATAGAAGAAGGAACCAAGACTCGAGTGGTTAAGGAGCTTGCCTAAAGACACACTCTGGAAAATGCCAAAAGTGGATAAAAACGTTGGTTTATTTAATGCCAAGGAAAATTCCGCTCTGCTAATTGCATTTATGTTCCTGTACGTTTGTCACTTATGTCCCAGGCTCCAGGAATATTTAATCTAGAAAAAAGGAGGCTTAAAAGTCAAATAATTTTATTCTTGGTTTTGAAGCAGAAGGAATATTCTAAATACCATCTGCTCTCGGTCTGTCTTCTGATGGGAGAAAGTGATATCTGTGTGTGAATAATGAAGACATTTAATATTAGCAAAGTGTGCTGGGACGGACTGACAATAGTGCGCGTTTCTGGAGGGTGTCCTCTGGGCTCGGCCACGTGGTAAGCCCAGCCAAGCGTCATCCATCTTACATCAGCTCTGAAGGGTGTGTGGGGAAGAGTCTCTGGACAGGCGAGGAGACTCGGCTCAGCATTCAAGCCCTGTCTGTGCTGGCGCAGAAGGGGGTGAGAGCTTGGGGGTGAAGCCACAGGGTTGGACTCCCAAGTGTGGCTCATTGATGGAAACAGGTGATTCTGGGCCCGGGGGAGAATCTCCCTAGTTCTGTGCTGGGTTGGGTGTGATTCTGCTCTGAGGCAGTGGGGAGGGTCGCACGGCCTCTCACAGTGATTCTCTCAAGGGAATTTTTTTTTTATTTTAAATTTTTTAAAATTCTATTTATTTTTTTCTTACAATGTTTGCTTTCTTTTCTCGGGGGTAGACCCCGTAGAGTGTCCACCATCAGTTCACCTGTGCACCTTCACTATAGTCCCTTGTGTTCTTCTACCCTCGTTTCGATCCTTTTCTCTCCCCACCCCTACAGAATGTCTCTGATTTATAGTTTTCTGTTTATTTTTGTTTTGTTGTATTTTTGTTGTTGTTATTGTATTTTTCCTTTATCCCCTATATTCCTCCTATAAGTGAAACCATCCAGTGTTTTTCTTTTTCCTTCTGACTTATTTCACTGAGCATCATCCCTTCAAGCTCCATCTATGTTGCTGCGAAGGGCAGTTTATCTTTTTGATGGCTGAATAGTATTCCATCGTGTATAGAGACCACATCTTCTTGATCCAGTCATCTATTTTTGAGCATTTGGCTTGATTCCAAGACTTGCCTATTATAAATAGTGCTGCAATAAACATAGGGGTGCATCTTTCTATCTCCCTGGACCAAAGTGTCAACACCTCACTGTTCTGGAATGCTCGCTGTTCAGTGCCTGGCCAGTCCTTCCACTTTTAACAGTGGCTTTCTGAGGGTGACAGAGGCTTGCATGGCCTGATTTATGCTTCTCCAGCAGGTCCTCAATGAGTATTGTTTCATTCAATGTGGTTTCATTATAACCTTGATAAGAAAAAACAGTCCTGGCAGATGATAATACCTGGGGACCTAGTTTCGCGATACGTCCTTTTGTGTTAAGTTGCAGTTTCCAAGAGCTTATTATGGGGTGACTTTAGGTGACGACTTCCTGTACCCTCATTCCCTGGCCTGGCCTCCGTGCTGGCTGCTTCTCATCTGGATCTAAATAGGCCACCCAGTTCTCTCATGGGGTTGTGGCTTCTACCTAAGGCAATCAAAATATTCAGTACTGGTGAAAAGAGCCTCAGATAGAAAGGCGTCTGATTTTGATGATTGTAATCAGAACTGCCAGCAGCGGCAGCTCCCTCCAGCCTTACAGATTTTAGCAAAAGTGAAGTGACGTGTTTTGTGTATCCATTACCCTTTAGCACACGCCACCCCCGAGGTCTGCCTCCGAACCAAGCATTTCCTCAACTCACTACGGGCTGGGCTCATGGGCTGGGCTCATGGAGGGGCCCCGCCAGATCCTCGCCTGTGTGTCTGGGTGGTGGGAGCTGGTGTCAGATCTAGGAGGGTCTTCGCTGGAATGAAGACCCCGAGTGACTCCCATGCGCTCCACTGGGCCAGCGTGAGCCTGTCCTCATGGCCCAGCAGAGACACAGCAGTGAGCAGCGGCGCCGTCAAGGAGGGCGGTGGGAGCATGGATGTGATTGTCTCCTCTGCTGACGCCACTTAGGCCCCAGCAGGCCACAGGGCTGGGTGCGGAATCAGAATCAGACCGTGGGTGTATGTGGGACCAGAGATACAGCTCAGAGGACATGGATCCTGGGCATCATAATCAATACAATCAACCTGCTTCAGTGGGCAGGATGAGGGGCACCCCAAGACCCCCAAACCTGCACGCTCTGAGTGGTTTTTGCCATTTACTGCATAAAGACAAAATATACTCTTAGTGTGTGTCCTTTAATAGAAAAGAACTTTTATGAAGTTAGTGTGCAGCAGAGAAAAGAGGAGAGAGAGAATATGGTTGCCCACCCCCTCATGGGTGAGTGCCCAGTCAAACAGGGTTTGCCCCAAGTGGGTCTGCTGAGGCCCAGAAGCCTGCCACAGTCTAAGGCACCTTCTGGTGGGGACCCACAGGAAAGGGGCAGAAGGGGCCAGGCAAGCTTGGAAGGAAAAAGCACAATCAAATCCAAGTCAAGGTAAAGCTGCCACTGTCAGCCCCACGGGTCTCTCAGCCATGTCTGTATCAAGTGTCTCCGCCACGTCCTCCAAGTCCCTGGTGCAAGTCCAAGGCTGAGAAGCAAGTGCAGCTTCTTCCCACGTCTCTCTGCTCCTGGCACCTCCTCCAGGCTTTCTCTCTGTACCCCCTTTTTTTCCCCTTCCCCCAGCCTTTTCTGGCTTCTCCTCCCATCGCCCAGTTTGCTGGTGGCTGATGGCTCTGACTGGTGCACCCCGTTTTGCAGATGGGGACACTGACAAGGACCCTGCCACTAATGAGCGATGTGCTCTCTGTGCTGGGGATCAGCTCAGCTTCCCCCTTCTCCAGGCAGCCTTCCCTGATGCTCTAAGTAGCCCCTGGTGGAAGTGTCCCCAAGCCTGCACACAGGTTTGGTGATCCCGGGGGAGGGAGGCTCACACAACTCAGCATATAATCATCCTCACAGCTATGACGTATCACAGTAAAAGGATCAAAAGCACAGTCAGCTTCAGGGAAAGTGCAGAGAGCTAAGTGTAGAGGGAGCCAAGCAAGAGCTGCCGGGTCTGCCAGAGTCTGGGGCCCTCCCAGAGTCACGCCTCTTGAGCTGAGATCCTCTGGCACGGAATCCTGACAACAGGATGGAAGGTGTGGCAGGGAAGCTCACCTGAGGCTCAGTGCCCAGGTTTTTATTGGGGGATGGTCATATCGGTTTTCTCTGCCTAGTACTCACCACAATTCCACATCCTGAGGGAAAACAGATATTCATAATAAACCATATTGTTTTTTTTAAGATTTATTTTATTTATTTTTGCATACAAGAGCTGGGGTGTTGGCCAGAGGTATGGGGGAGGGAATGAGAGGATTCACCAGAGACAGAGTGGGGAGCAGAACAGGTGGATCTACTGAAATCCACTGCTGAGGGGAGCAGCGGGGAGACAGGAGACGTCTGCTGCGCCATGTGGGTCAGCTCCCTGGCCAGGGATTAAACTCATGCCTGTGGCAGGTGTGGATTGCTTCATAGTGCTGAGACTTAACCCACCAGAGAGGCCTGAATAAACGGTATAGTTTGTACAAAGAGTGAGCACAGAGAACCACTCCAGCCACTCAGATCCAGGCTGCAGGCACCGGCTGCAGCAGGTTGAATGATGGCCCCTTACAGATCTGGCCACACCTCACTCCTGGGGCTTGTGAATGTGACCTGATTTGGAAGAAGGGTCTTTGCAGACGCAATTTAGCTCATGATCCTGAGATAAAAACATGTCATCCCGGATAGCTGGGTGGGCCCTCGATCAGTGACAGTTGTCCTTATTAGAGGCACACAGGGCAGATCTGACAGACGCAGGGTCAGCTGTGCAGCGAGTCCCGGGGAGGGGCACAGTCTCCAGTGCTACATTAGCCCTTTCACACCCCCCTGCCTGGGGTGTTGCCATCCCAGGACCCGCTCATTGTCTTTATAACATTTTTCTTCCCCCTGGTGATGTGATCTGCTCATTTATTTAACACATTTATTGACCATGTTCTATACTCAAGGCACTGTGGGAGGTTTGGGGTGCACAGTTTGGAAGGACAGGCTCCCCCGCTTACAGATGTTCTAGTGGGAACCTTCATAGGACGGCAGAGCACAGGTTGTCCAGGCCAGGGGCTGAGCCCACCGCCCTGCCCTCCCTCCAGCCGTGTCTGATCAAGCTCCCCACTTTCAGCACTCAGATGGGGGCCACTGATGTGAGGGGCACATTAAGGTCACGGCTTGGCACTGAAGGTCACCCCATCCTAGCCCATACCAAACACATGAACAGTCTCTTTGTTTTAAGAGCATCTCCAAGGTAGAGGTGAGCTTGACCATCACAAGGATTTGTGATGCCCCAGAGGGCCCAGGTTTTCCTATGAGCTCAGTGTGATGTGACCCTGAAAATTGCTACATGGGGACATTCCCTCTGGCTGCCTTCAGCTTGATCCTCAGCATGATCGTATTTATGTTTTTCTTGGTGACTTACCATGTCCCTCTGACTAAAATGATAGGTGCCCAGGGACCTTTTCATGTGGCAGTGCTGAGTATAGAGTTTGGCACCTAGTAGTCACTCATTAAATATGATGAGTGAGTGAGCAGATGGCCATCACTCTCTCTGTTCAGGACTGCCCACACCATCAGGGCGTTGAGTCATCTGTCACCCAACAAGGCTGGGAGCTCCTTGGAAAGACCAACCGACTGTGGTGTTTTTGTTGAACTCACACATCACAAGGCTTGTGAGTGAGTGGCTGATCCAGGGGGATGCGGATGAACACAACCACAATAAACCGAGCTTTTGAGAGTGAGTTGATGGCAACTGAAAGCAGTGTTCCTCTCGTGCTCCAGAAGTCTCTCCTTGATTTGGGCCACTTGCCCTGAGGGTTTAGATGTACAGGGCAATTAATTTTGTTCAGTCCACTGCAGCCTGCCCTGAGCCACTCGGATGCTGGAGTGATTTTTCTGAAACTATTGATCTTGTGGGGCTGGTTCCTCCATGAATACTCATATCTCATCTGCTCTGCTCCCCAAATCGAGTCTTTGTGAGATTTCTTGGAGTCGGTCTCTAGAAACTTAGTTCTAGCTGATTTTCCCATATGTAATAATGATCATTCTAATTTTAATCCTTAATTTTTCCTGATGGACTTTCCAAACGCATTCACGCTTTTGATCTTCTAAGGGAGCAAATGTGAAATGGACTAATAAAACTCCGAAGGTAGCAGTTTTAATAAGTCAATCTGTCCTTTGCTGTCATAGAATCATGCTTCCATTTCACTGTTCAAGAACTCATCAGATGAAATGACCTCCCCGTCAAGAAAAATTACTCCATATGGTAATGTAATCACAAAGGAGAAACATTATTTTCCTATATATTACTGCCTGCAGAAATAGTAGTGAGAAAGCCATCTTATTAAAAATACCTAGGATGCCAATGTTCCTGTTTGCCAGCCTGATAGAGTTTTATTTTCTTTATAGGAGAGGCAAACTCCATTCTCATCGCAGCATTTTATTTTAAAGGTTCATTAGGCAATTGTACATTACACTTGGACACCTGTGGAAGTGTAGATTACATCGACATGAATATAAACGCCTTTGTTATGACTCACACCACTACCGCCAGTAACAGATGCCTTTTTAAGGACAGATACTTAAAGTGAAGTGTGTATGGATGCATTCACCTGTCTTCCTTAAAATGGTAGTGGCGATGTTGTATGTTTTTTAAATTTAGGAAGTCCGTCTGAGCAGAGATTAAAGCTCTCCTGCTCTATTAAGCCTCACCTGCCATAAAAGTGTGGTACCAGTCAGAGGGATGTGTATGTTTAAATAGCATCTTGCTTAATGAATCCTCTCTTTGAACCACATTTACTGCTCAAGGAAAATATTTTTCTTCATTTCAGTAGGGCCTGGGAAACAATTCATCCAAGGTTGACTTGAGCTAGGAGCCCTCCCGTCTTATGAATTATTCAGTAGTTCCCCATTTCAGAAAGCTAGTCTGTTGTTGGCAAGGATCAGAGAAGACATAGAAAGAAGTCATCCTGTGCAAGAGGAGAGTGGAAGATATGGAGAAATCATCCTTTACCCTTGTTTTTCAAACAAGCGCCTTTGTTCTAGATGTTATCCGAAGAGAGCAGGCAGTAAAATATCAGTTGTGGATTGGAAAGAACAGGGAACATGGGATATGACTCAACCTTGCTATTTTGATAGTTCTTCTTGTGAAATAGTTTAAATTCCCTGGGCTGCAGTTCTTCATCTGTAAAGTGGGGTAATTATACCTGTTGTGGAGATTATTCTATGTTTTAAAAGAGCTAACGCAGAACTTCTGATTCTGTTGGAGTGGCTTGGATAGACTCATCCTCCCTTCCCTCTGAAAACTATGACAAAAACAGATCAAATATGCCAAACGGAGAAGAAAACCTCTCTGAAGACATCAGAGAGCACCCAGGGCAAGCCAGCCTTGAGAGTCCAAATTTTGGAGAGAAGAAAATTCCACCTGAGTGAGGCCCACACTCACCTTTGCTCTCTACCCTCGGGCATTTGCTGGTTTGCACATCAGGGGGCAGAGACTGAACCAAAAGAGATAACCTGGAGCTTGATAGTACAGGGAAACAGGGACTAGAATTTACCGATGCTAAGAAACTTGGGATGATGTCCTAGAAAGGAGGAAATCTCAGAAAGAGGAGCTCAAAGTCTATGTACAGTTTGACTTTGATGCAGTTGTCAAGTTAAGTTGCTCATGTGTGGGACAGGGCTCCGAGAGTGAGTGCAGAGGAGCTGCTAGGAGACCAGATAGCTCAGTAGATGTTTAAGCAGTTAAATGGAGTCTGCAGTTTTTATATTCACAATGCCTACCTTTTAAGAAAATAGCACAGGTGATAGAAAATTGGACTAAATGACTTCAAATAACACACACACACATACACAGCAGACCCATGGGCCATCCAAATACCAGTTTTCAGACATGGGCTTAAAATATTTGTTTAAGAGGAGAATATATGAAGGATTTCACTAAAGACATAGAATCTATTTTAAAAACTATATGTAAGTGCATACCTTAAAACAGCTGTTTGATAGGTTTAACAGTAGATGAGACACAGTAAAAAGAAAATTAGTAAAGTGGAAGGTAGGTAAATAGAAAATATCTGCATTGAAGTACTGAGAGCAAAAGAGGACAGGCAAGTGCTGAAAAGAATCATGGGGCATGCTGAAAAGATCAAATATATTTGTAAATATAATCCCAGGAAAAAAGGGAATGAATGGAGCAGAAACAATATTTGAAGAAAATAGTGACTTAGAAAAATTTATACTCATCAAAAACATCAACCCCCAACTTCAGGAAACCCAGGGACACACACAGACATCAGGGTCTTCAGAGACCTGGCACTGTGTTGGACCAGGGGGTACACAGAGTTGACATCAGGACAGCTGCTGTACTATTAGGGAACACTAAGTGGAGTGATGAATGACTGGCTTGAGCCTGAGGTCCCCATCTATGCTGGGGCCTAAACTGGAAGTAAGAGCCAAGTCAGATCAACAGAAGAGGCGAGTATTTGCAGCCTGAAACCGTGATATTCAAAAGGTCTGCCTTAACACCACCTCCACCCATGGCCAACACTGAAACAACCGAATGCTTTCACTAGCCAGAGTTTAAGCACCTGGATCTTAACAACAGGTTCAAGCACTACCGGGTGAGGCTCTGTACTGGATAAGCAAAGAGAGCAACCCCTGGCTCATGGCATCTCAACTACAGTCTGCAGCAGTGCTGCTTCTAGTGCACAGACACAGCAGAGATGTGGAGGCTGGCACAAGACCATATGCGCTATTTAGGTAGAGGGGTTGATCTAGGGTTGGAGAGCCCAGCACAAAACTGTTACCTGCAGCACAAGAGGAAACTTGAATCCTTTATGCTAAATGAAGATGCGCTTCAGTGCCCTGCTGTTTGAGTTCTGTTCTACCCGTTATCCCTTGCCGATACCATTTCTTTGACCACCTGAACAGGGGCACAGGCAGCAGTCTGTCTAGTGTTACACCCTTGTAAACCGAAAAATGAACAAACCACAAATACTGGAGCAATCAAACAATCCCTTCCCCCCAAATCCTGAGTGAAGTTTTAAACCAGCAGAACTACAGAATATGCCTGAAGAGGAATTTGAAGTAAGAGTTATAACAATTTTCATGAAGCTCAATTTAAAAAAAAGGATTATATAAATCAGAAACAGAATAAAGATCAAGAAAATATGAGACTTATAATTAGAACTAATGGATCTAAAAAAAAATACCGTGAACAAATTAAAAAATAGAACACAGGGCTTCAACAGCAAACACAAGTAACGGAGAGAATGGATGAGTTTGAGAGCAGTTTGTTGGGAAACTCACAAATAGAGCAATGAAGAGAAAACATAATAAAAAAAAGAACATAGTGTAAGAGCCCTCTGCAATAACCTAAAGAGAAATAACATCTGTATCATGATGTTCCCAGAAGGAGAAGAGAAAGGCATAGAAAATTTAGTTAAAGAAATAACTGCTGAGAATCATCTTGGCTTGGGAAACAAATTAGACATCTTGATTCCAGAGGTCCAGAGAGCTCTGAGCACACTGATACCAGACTTTCACACTCCAAGACACATTCTAATAAAATTGTTGAACGCCATTGTCGAGGATGGAGTATTACAACATCAAGAGAAAAAAGAGTAACCTCTGAGGGAATACCAATCAGACTGTGTGCAGGCCTTTCAGCAGAAACCTTACAGACAGGAAGGGAATGCCAGACATTACAAAGATCTCTAAGAATAAGAGCTGGAAAGGATGTGGAGGAAGAGGAACCTTAATACCTTGTTGAGAATGTAAACTTGTGCAGCCATTTTGGAAAGTGGTCTGAACAAATGTAAAATGAATATGCCATATGATCCCACTTTGGGGTATCTATCCAAAGAATACAAAGCCATCAACTTAAAAAATTATATGCTTCACAATGTTCATTACAATATTATTGACAATAGCTAGAATATGGAAACAACCTAAGTTCACTGTGATGGAAAATTAGATTAAGGAAATGTGGGATTTCCACACTGTGGAATACTATTTAGCTGTAAGGAATAATGAAATACTACATTTTAAAGCAAAATGGAAGGAGCTATAAGGAATTATGTGTAGCAAAGTGAGTCAGCAAGAGAAAGAAATATTGGATGATTTCACGAATGAAATCACAAATAAAGGAAGTGGATGAAGTGATACAGCAAAATAAGTATAAACTGGTGATATCCATAATTTAAGGGGTGTTAAGAGGGAAGGAGAAGAGATGAAAAGGGCAGGTCAGGGGAGGAAAAAAGAAAATCATACAAAACAAATCTAAATTGCACAGAGAATTTGAATGAGCCCTAAGACATCTTTCCTTGCATGAACAAAAGCAAATCTCAGTAAATGTCACTCGATTGAAATCATATAAAATATATTCTCAGACTACAGGGGAATTAAGAAAGAAATCAATGATGGAGAGGTAACTAGAAACCCCAAATGCTTAGGAGTTAAGCAATAGCCTACAGAATAACCCATGAATCAAACAGAACATCGGAATGGAAATTAAAAATGATTATAAACTCATTTATAATGAAAATATGACATCCAAGATGTTAAAATGCAGCTAAAACAATGCTTGAAAAAATAAATTATTTGTCTTCATCTCAAGAATCTCTCTATAGGGGACCTCCATGGTGGGGCAGGGATTGAAGTCTCACCACTATCAAGCTATTGGCAGCCACTGCAGCATGAGTTCAATCCCTGGCCAGGGAGCTGACACACCTCCCAAATATTTGGGGATTCATTTTATTTTATTTTTTTAAGATTTATTTTTATTTTTGCATGCAAAAACTGGGGTGCAGGCCACAGGTATAGGGGTGAGAGGATTCACTAGAAACAAAGTGGGGAGCAGAATAGGCAGATCTACTAAAATACACTGCAAAAGGGAGCAGTGGGTGAGACAGTAGAGGTCTGCTGTGCCATGTGGGTAGCTCCCTGGCTGGCCAGGGATTGAACTCAGGCTGTAGCAGTGATAATGTTGAGACTTAACCCTTAAGCCACCAAGGAGGCCCAGATTTGGATTTAAAACAAGTATTTCTCACACTTCTGTGGTTTGATTGGATAGTCATTCTGCTTCATGAGGGGCTGAAGGGGGAATGGCAAAGGTTGGAAGGTCCAGAATGGTCTCATTTAATGGTTGTTGGCACTGGCTGGACATCAGCTGGAAGCTCAGCCAAGGCCATTGGCCAGGGGCCTTGCTTCTCCCACCATGAGCCTCTTGTAGTGGTTACTTGAGCTTCCTCCTGTATGGCCGCTGGGTTCCAAGATGTAAGTCCCCGATGGAAGGAAGAAGATGCCAGCCTTTTTTAGGCCTGGACCGGGAAACCCACAGTGTTACTTTTGCTGTGTTCAGGATTCAGGGGACTCTCCTTTTAATGGGGGAGTCACTAGAATTTGCAGCCATCTTTAGTCTACCAAAAAATTGTTGACCAACCTCCTGCAGGACAGATTACCTCCTTTCATACCCACTTTATAGAAAATATGATAAAATCACTACCAAATACGGAGTCCTTGAATGAGAGTGCAGTGAAAATATGTAGGAGAATGAAGATTATGGAGGTGCATTTGGAAGTTAATTGATGATAATGTTATGTCACTTTCCCAGATTATTCTGGATTTTGCGATAGCTGTGTTATTTACCAGCTTTTGTAGATTGTTATGATTTCTTTTTTTATTTTTAAACAAGTACTTACAACTGCATTTTGAATTTGTACTTTGAATTCTTTTTTTCTTTAAAAAGGACCCCAAATTATATATGTTTCATACCAAACAAGCCTGGATTCCTCTCCAGGTAAGAGTAAAATAATGATTTTATTTATCTTTGCTGTAGACCAGCTACAATGGTTCCGCCTTAGGCCTGCTTATGAAAAGTACCTTAACAGCACCGTGATTAGACACACTTCACGCCTTTTCTGGTGGATTGCCTGGTTGAGGACATTTCCACATTGATTGCCTGGGTGAGGACACTTCCACATTCAGGTGGTGGTTTCCGTATCAGAATCCTCGCTGGTGGTTTACAGTGAGTGTTGGGTCTTTTCTAAGAGCTGGAGGGTAGCGTAAATTTGCTGGAATCATCCTGGTCGGTACTTGCTGCTCCAGTGTGATCGTGGGAATTCATCTCTAAATTGCCCTGGTTTGGACAGTGGAACTTTCTTCACAAGTGGAGTTTACTTAATACAGAGGATGGACCAGAGGTATCTTCTTGCTTGAACCCTCAGCTCATCTTTGGGGTTCTGCCGTCTGATCGAAGGCACAGTTTGAAGTGCATGTGTCCTTTTGGGGTAGAAGGTTACTTCAAAGAGGTGGTGCCCATTCTGTGCAATGGTTATCTAAGATTTCTCTTAATCTGCTTTTCTGATCCTCTCATTTGGAAATCTTTAAAATGGGTAATGCTGATACATAATGGACAGTGCTAGGGTCAGTGGTGATGTCAGTGACAGAGATGTGTTTATGGTGTGGAAACTGAGGCAGAGAGTGCTGAGGTCACCTGCCTGAGATCCCATGGGAAACGCTTGCTTGAGTTGGGCAGCAAGGAAAGAGTTGACATCTGCCTTATTCTCGATCAAAGATGTTGACTACTTTGCCTCTGCAGTGTTGGAGGGGGCAGGATATTAAATGAAGTTTCTCGTCCTTTATAGTACCTTGGAGATCCTGTTAGCTAAACCTCTCACTTCGCAGGTGAGAAAACTGAGGGGCAGTTATTACTGGCAGTCTGGCAAGGCAGGGTGTGACTTGTGCAGCGTGGAGTGTGGGGAAAGAGGGAAGAAGAATATATTCCAGAATTAAGATGTGCGGATGAATCATAGTGGGGCTGGGGGTACTCAGGTAGGTAGAGAGATGGGATTTGTGTGTCTGTGTTGCACGATGTGTGAGGTAGCATGCGGGTAAAGAAGGGAGAACAGGAACGAGCAGGTAACGTGCTTATTTAACGCATCCTGAGAAGTCAGTGCTGTGCTGGTAAGTGTCCAATATCCGGCTCTTGGTGAGAGGCATAAGGGGGGAGAGCCTGGTGTGTGGCATCTCCCCAATCTCTGTGGTGTTAATATTCCTACTGTGGCCGACTTCAAGCTACCGATGTGATGTGACTGACCGTGAAGCTGGGAAACAGCATTTGTACTGCCCAGATAAACTGAATGTAAAACTAACCTCAAGAGCAAAGATAATGCTAAAGCGGAGTCAGATAATTAGGAAGTAATGCATTTTCGTTATTACCTCTGTTTTTAATTTAAGTTGTCTAATTGCAAGTCTATATCATTATGTTTACTGGATCGCAAAATTGCCGAACAATTAATAATCGCAAGCTGGTGGAGCTGGCGCTAGTGCTGCCTGTGGGGACTCACCACTGTATTGGCCTGGGGCACCGTCCTGGGGTTGCCTCTGGTGCCCTGACAGCTGGGAAACCATAGTGACGTCACATCTGTTTTGAATGGTCCCTCTGATCTGGCCGGGAAGAGAACACAACTTGGCATTGCAGGGAGATGGATTTTATTTTAAGGGTTTAATTTTATTTTAAGGGCAAATGTTCCTTCCCCAATGTCAGCTGTTCCTCTGCTAGTTGCACTTGACCTTGACTGCGGGAAAGTGATGGCTGATTGTCTGCACCTGGTGACCGCTAGGTAGGGCATCTTTCATCTTTCTGAGACTCCCTCCTCCCAGTTTCCTTCAGTGAACATCATGGTTGACCTCCCTCTCCAGGCTCTTCCTTTTGCCTACTCAGAACCCCAGCCACTTTGAGGTGTGGAGACAGGCTGCAGGGGTTCCTGTCCTATCCTCTTGTGCCTTCCTCAGGCTGTCTTTCCCTGGATGCCCCCTTTCCATCATGTTCCCCCAACCCAGTATCAGCCAGCTAGCTCCCAGTCCTTCCAGCCAACTCCTATTCATGTCTTCCTTCTGGATTTAACACCTGCTGGATATTCCCCAGTTGTCCCAGGTTATTTTCAGAAGAATTGTATTTCCTATACTTAGTGGAAGATATTTGTCCCTTCCCTTTTAGACTGTGGGCACCCCCAAATATTTGCACTGTGTCTTTTAGAGCTGTATCTAGGCCGTATTCCTCTGTACACAATAGATGATCTATAAATGCTGCTTAATTTGTGTCTACTTTTTTTCTCATCAGTAAATATTGCCAAGTTGTCCTGTTCCCATTACCAGGCCTGAAATTGGGGGTCAAAAATCAGTATTGGTTTTTGCAACTTTTTTTTTTTTAAGATTTATTTATTTTTATGCAAGAACCAGGCGACAGGCCAGATGCGCGGGAGGGTGAGAGGATTCACCAGAGACTGGGCAGGGAACAGAACAGGCAGACTGACGAAATGCACTGCTGAGGGGAGCAGCGGGCAAGACAGGAGAGGTCTACTGCGCCATGTGGGATTCTTGCCCTCTGGCCAGGATCGAACCTGCGCTGCAGAGGCTGCGGACAGCTTCACAGTGCAGCACTCAACTGCCTGCGCCACCAGGGAGGCCCTGTTTTTGCAACTTTTTTGAGGTATCACTGGTTTACAACAGTGTATATGCTTTGGGGACACAGAGTCACACCTGTTAAGATGAGTGTTGCCATCCACACATACCACCAAAGCCCCCCCTAATCCACCACTATAGTCCATGGGCTCCACCTCCCTCTCTGCCTTCGCTCTCTATGCCCCCCCACACCCCAGTAGCCTCACTCATGTAGAATATAATGAAACAAAACAAAGGAACAGACAAAACTAAATAAAAACAAACCCTAGAAATCTGACTGCAGAATCGAGGCAAAATCACTGTCTTTATTCCACTCCACTGGTGTCACGTGTCTGCGTCTGGGAAGTTCTCTCCCCCAGGAGAGGAGGGACAACTCCCTGAAGGAGGTGGCTCAGAAGAAGGCCTTCCATGGAAAGGTGGCTCCGGAAGGCTGGCCACCGCGTGCTGGGTCAGCCTGCCCTAAGGACGCGCCACCTGCAATTCAAGGCTCACCGGTTCTAGAATTGTGCCCCCTGTTAGAGGCAAATTGTCCAAGAGGGGGACAGGGAACCTCCAGGAGGACGCTGGCTCTCAGGACGGTGAGGGCAGGGAGTGTGAGCAGGCTGTGCTGGTGCCGCCTCTGATGGAGGGCAGTGGCCTTGGAGGGAGGGAGAAGCAAGCATCTCTTTGTGCTTCTGTGTGAATTCAGGATTGCGGTGGTGTCTGTTAGGGATAAAATGAAATGTTTTTGTTTATTTTTCCTTTTGAAAACACCTGGCTTTCTCCATCATCCTGGCTCTCGTCAGCTTCCCCGGTGTGGTGGAATTTGCAGCAGACCCTTACCTGTGACTTTACAAACTCAGGAGGCTTCAGTTACCTGGAAACATTATGTACAGTGAGATATTTTGAGAAAGAAAGAGAGCGAGGACACGAGAGAGCCCACAGCCTCATTATTTCATTACAGTGCATTGTCATCATTGTCCTACTTGATTCATTTTTTAAAGATTTATTTTATTTATGCATACAAGAACTGGGGTGTAGGCCAGAGGTGCGGGGGGTGAGAGGATTCACCAGAGGCAGAGTGGGGAGCAGAACAGGCAGACTGACTGAAATCCACTGCTGAGGGGAGCAGCGGGCGAGACAGGAGAGGTCTGCTGCGCCATGGGGGTCAGCTCCCTGGCTAGGGATCAAACTCGTGTTGCAGTGGCTGCTGATAGCTTGATAGCACTGACTTTAACTCCTGTGCCACCAGGGAGGCCCTATTTAATTCATTTTTGTTGTTAATCTCTTACAGTGTCTGATTGACCCCTTTATCCTAGGTGTGTATGTACAGGTGACAGCATAATAAGTATTGGGTTTGGTCTTAACCCCTTTTCAGATGTGCACTGGGGGTCTTGGAATAGACTCCCCATCAATAATGGGGATGCATGTGTAATGTGTCGACCAGCTAGTCCTGTTCCCGCTCTGCAGTGCTCCTCTGCTCAGGTGCTGTCAGGCTTGACCAGGTGTTTTGTTTTGGCCAAGGCAATGCACTGAGAGTTACGTGCATCACGTCAGAGCCCAGGTTTTAAGGTGGAGCCGGTGCCATCAGCCTGGGTCTCAGAAGGAAGGCCATGTGGGGTGCAGCCCTGGCTGGCCTGGGGGTGATGGTGGCGTGGGGTCGGGGGGGTGAAGCCCCTCTGGTTGTAGGTCCCTGTGATGAGCTGTGGTTTGTTACTGCAGGAAAACCGTCTCAGGCTGGTTGATGCTCCTAGGCAGAGAAAGGAATTGACCAGATTACCTGATTTCATAAAGAAAGGAAAGAGCTTAATTGAAAAAAAAAAAGGACTTTGGTCAACAATAACTTGTTCAATGCTTAATTTAGAGAAAATGCGATCGTTATACAATTATTATATAATTATGCAATTGTCTGTATGCTGGTATTATCTGCTCTCTGTCTACAGGCAACTTGAGTGGCTGTTGACCTGGCTGTACTGTCAGTGAACAGATCCAGAGACATTGTTTGGTCTAAACAAACAGACCACGTGCTGGTGTACGGGGGACTCTCACTGTTGTTGTGTTGGGCAAATGAAAAACCAAAGAAAAGACCACAAAATGCACCTGGTCATTTCCATAGTTTCTTAGGTTTCAAGAACAATAATGTGGCGAAATAACAGGGAGCAGCCATGAGGGCAGGGGACAGGCAGGGCTGTTCTTGAGCATTTTGTTGTGTTACATGGAGGGGCCACCCTTGGTGGAGAAAGGGAGCTGATGTGTACAGATGACTTGCTTTTCTTTTCAATGAAGTCATAGGTTGATGTCAGTCCCTTTAATAAAAGCACTGGGGGAACTTATTTATTTTTTCAAAGATTTATTTTATTTATTTATACATACAAGGACTGGAATCTAGGCCAGAGGTATGTGGCGGGTGGTGTGAGAGGATTCATCAGAGACAGAGTGGGGAGCAGAACAGGCAGATCTACTGAAATACACTGCTAAGGAGAGCAGCAGGTGAGACAGGAGAGGTCTGTTATGCCATGTGGGTAGCTCCCTGGCCAGGGATTGAACTCATGCCACAGTGGCTGGCAATAACTTGATAGCACTGAGACTTAACCCCTGTGCCATCAGGGAGGCCCATCGGTAGGAGAACGTAGAGTTGAGAGCCATCTTGTTTTATAAGTAATGTTTTTGTTATGGCAACATTCATCTTTTTTTTTAAAGATTTATTTATGCATGCAAGAACTGGGGTACAGGCCAGAGATTGAGGGGGTGAGAGGATTCACCAGAGACGGAGTGGGGAGCAGAACAGGCAGATTGACTGAAATACACTGCTGAGGGGAGCAGCAGGCGAGACAGGAGAGGTGTGCTGCACCATGTGGGTCAGCATCCTGGTCGGGGATTGAACTCGTGCTGCAGTGGCTGCAAATAGCTTCATAGGTTGCGTCTTAACCCCTTGCGCCACCGGGGAGGCTCCAACATTCATCTTTTAACTTATCCAGTGTTAAGTGTGAAGTTTTATCCATGAAAGGACTTCATTCCAATACTGTCAAAGGATGACATCATTAAGGGGTGGCTTTCTGATGAAGTAGCTAGGAAACAACACGACAAGGCATTGAACTTTGATTTGGGTGCATAACACGGGGCCCATGTGTTGTGTGAAGCTCTAATCTAGGGCTACCCATTTTCTGAGAGCCTGACTCTCTTGTGGGTAGTCTACCCCAGCTTCCAACAGAGCTGAGCTTGGGGTACTGGTGGCCACAGAAGATCACCAACTGACTTTTATGTTTTCAAATTCAACAAAACCAGAAAAGCAGAGCATTTCACAATCATCAAAAGTTGACTTACCTTTTGCAACAATTCTGTTCTGCAGTCAGAATTTAAAGGTGAAAGGTAGAAGACACACAGTTCATCCTTTTAGAGTCGAGGGACTTGAGACCAAGCAAGATTGAAATGCATTGTCAGTCTTGATTTATTTATTCATTCATTCACCAAATATTTATTGAGCACTGATTCACTTGGCGTGGATGCTGAGCTGAACCCTTGGATGACAACAGGCCAAAAACTAGTCTTGTTCCTGAGAAGTTTGTGAGCTGAGAGCTATACAGGAAAGGCAGACACTCCTACGAGAACTTACCCTAATAACTTGGTTGGTCTGGGGAGGCAGTGGCCAGGAAAGGACTCCCCGAGAAGCTGACTTGCCAGCAGGGGTCTTGATGGTGGATTTAATAAGAAGGGCGTGTAAAGAGGGGAAAAACAGTTGCCAAGGTGCTCTGGGGACAGGAGTGTGATGTGCTCAAGAAACTAAAGTAATTGAGGTTGGAGAGTGGAGAACAAGAGGCACAAAGTGATTCTAAGTGGAAGCTCTAGAGCGAGTCCGAGGGGGAGTGATGGGATCAGATCTCTTTGAAACGACCAGCTAACTAGGAATAGAAGGGCACTCTGTGAATCCAATAACCATCTGCAGAAAGCCTTTCTAAATACCGTATTTCATGGTGAAATATTGAAAGCTTTCCCTCTTGAGACCAGGAGTAAAACAAGGATTTCCCTTATCACTGATTTTCGGAAGTTCTAGGCAGCGTAGCCAAGGTAGAAAAAGAAATTAAGATAGTAATGATTGAGAAAAATCCCTTTTACTATTTGCAGGTGAAAATGCTTAGAATATATACAGAATATGTATAGAATCTACACATAAATTATTAGAATGGAAACATTATTAGTGGATGCAAGGCCAAACTATGCACAAAAATAAATTGTAAATATGCAGCCACCAAACAGGAAGAAAATTTCAATAGCGATTTATCTGCGTTAGCATAAAACGTCAAATGCTTAGGGATAGATCTGAGAAATTCTGGAAATTGAATCAATAATGAGAGAATTTAAAGAAAATGTAATTGAATGGATACATCATTTTTGTAGATCAGAAAGTACAATATTATAAAGATTTCAAATTTTCCATCTAGAGATTCAGTGCAATACCATCACCCCTCCCAACTTTTGGGGGGTAGAAACTGACAAGCTGATTCCAAAAGCAATATGGAAACAACAAGGCTAAGACTAGACTAGTCAGAAGAAGAAAATATATACTAGGTACTAGGACTATTAAAACTCTAGTGATTAAGAAACTGTAGTATTGCATATATGTTACTGATAGTTTCAATGAAGTCTCAGTGATAGTTAGACAAAGAGTTAATCAGATAATCAGAGTGAGGATTCGAACCTGGGAAACAATCTGGCGGATTGTATCCTGTAAGAACTGTTCCCACCAGGGCCTCCCCTGGTGGCGCAGTGGTTGAGCGCTGGGTTGTGACGCTGCCCGCAGCCTCTGCAGCACCGGTTTGATCCCCGGCCAACGGGCGAGGGTCCCACATGGCGTGCAGACCTCTCCTGCCACCCGCTGCTCCCCTCAGCAGTGTATTTCATCAGTCTGCCTGTTCTGTTGCCCGCTCTGGCTCTGGTGAATTCTCTCACCCTCCCGCGCTTCTGACTGTACCCAGTGCTTGTATAAATAAATAAATCTTTTTTTTTTAAAAAAAAAGAACTGTTCCCACCATCCCGAGCTGGAGTTCAGTTTATATAGATAGGAACAGTGAGCTATTGGTGTCAAAATGTCAATCTAATTATGGTTCTTGGGGTAGATGGAGGTTTCTGGTTCATACATTATTTTGACTTAAAGATGAATTGATGCTATTTGTGTGCAGAGGAGGGTAAATGCTGGGGTTTACTCACCCCCCTGATTTCTCAAGCATACACTGTGTGTGGAGACGCAAAGCCTGGGTACCCACCCCCCTGTTATTTAGATCTCCCTTCCCTAGCTGCTTTGTCAGAAGTGGGGTCTGAAAGGCCGGTTTGCCCAGGCTGAGTCTTGTATAGCTGCATCACAGGCTTGGACTCTGTGCACATGGCCTTGCCCTCATGCTGGCCAGACCTGAGCAGGGGAGATTCCTAGAACATTCTCATATGTTCACACATGAATGGGCAAAAAGGACCAGTGAAACAAAACATGTCTGGATATAGGCCCACATGTTTACGGCAGCTTAATTACCAAAGTGACACTGTAGTGTGAGGTAAATGATTAAAAAAATGGTTCTGGGTCAATTGGATATTTATCCAAAGATAGACAGGTGGGTTGCAGGCCTAGTTGTGAAAGCAAAGCGATCAAAACAAAAACTCTCTTAGAAGAGAGTGTAGTAGAGCAGCTTCATGATCTTGGACTGGGGGAAATTATTTCAAGTAGGATGCAAAAAACTATACATGAAGGAAAAAAGAATTTGGTAAATTGCACTACATTCAAGTGAAGAGCTTCTGTTCTTGGACAGATACCACTAAGAGAGTGAAAAGAGTCGGGGAATGAAAAGGATATTTGCAAGTATGTGTATTTGACAAGGGTCTAATTTCCATAACACAGAAGCACCTTACAAATCAATAATAAAAAGGCAGGCAGCTTAATAGAAAAATGAGCCAAGGATTTTGACATGCACCTCACAAAAAAGGGCTATCTAAGTAGCCGGAAAAAGAATAAGGAATGTTCAACCTATTATGGATCAGGGAGAAGCAGATGGAAAGCATAATGATGTGTGAATGTACACCCCCCCCAAAGTCTAGCGTGCAAATGATAAGGTAGGCGATGCTGAAAAGAAGGTGGAGCAACCGGAACATACTAGGTAGGAGTATAAATTGGGACAACTGATTCAGGAAACTGTCGGTGTCTACAATGTTGAGCGCATCTCCATGTTCTCACCCTGCTCTTCCTCTGTGTGCTCTTCCCCCTGCATTTCCTCCAGTTGGAAATGCACACATGCTGGCCAAAAATCAAATACAGTGGAAGCACCAGCACTACTCCTATTAGCCCCCACATGGGACCCCACTCAAATGTCTGTCAACAGAAAAACGCATCAATCCTAGTGGCCCTGTAGGGTAAAGACAATGTCAGGCTTTTCTGCCCTTCCACCATCAGGAAAGATGATGGATCCTTGTCCTGAATGCATGCCTGATGGCGGCACCTGGAATAGGGTGTGGGCATAGGTAGATGGGATTCAGCTGAGCTAAGACTGTGCTTTTAAGGGCGGCGTCACGGGGACGCCAGCAGCAGCACCAATAGCAGCAGTAGAAGCCGAAGCAGAAGCCGAAAGAGAAGCTGAGAAGCAGCAGAACGAATGCTAGAGAGCCCAGATAGAGTGAGGATTTGCTGGGGGCTGGGAGGACTGCCAGCCTCCTGGCCCCCCAGCACCCCTGCCTGCCATATGCCTGGTGAACCCCAATAAAAGACCTGCAAAAACCCACTAAGGACTCTGACTCCTCCTTTACCCGGTCTGCATGGGATCAGAAAACCTGCTCAGTGGCCAGTTCTGCCCTTACAGGCCCCTTCACATAAGGGAACACACATGGAGTTGGCTGGTCAGAGCCCGGTCATGGGCGTGAGCCAGGTGCTGCCTTGCGGGCGTGTTCACGTTTTGAAGGCTCTTGCTCTGTGTACGTTTTGTGCACAGTGTTAGGCTTGAATAAAAGTTTCTCTTTAACAATAAAAATACCCGTCATTACTGCTCAGTGGGCAGACTGCTGCAGAGCATAGGCAGGGTCCAGGCACCTTGCAGGGGTCCAGGCACAAGGCTAAGATGATGGTCATATAAAAATGGCCAGATGGGCAGGCTTGAGAAGGATGGAAGAAGAAAACAGGAGGACTTAGTAATGGATCAGCTGGGGCAGGATGCAGGAGAGGGAAGTGTCAAGATTGACTCCCACCTGACTGGCAGGAAACACGCTTGGCAAGACGGTGAGGTGGGTCTGTGGTGATCAGGTAGCATTGCTGAGAAGGAAAGGTGTCCGTGCCTGGTACTGCCGTATGGGAAGCTGATTCCCCCATGGTCTGCTGGGTCCACAGTCACCTTTGTGCAGACGTGTGGCCACAGTTCTGTCCCGTTAGTTTCCGTATCAATGTGGAGCTCACGCTCAGGTGCAAACACTGGCTCGCTGGTGTCCAGGTGCAGGTGTCTGCCTTTTCATCACGGGCCAATAAAATAAACTCTCAGCTACAAATCAGCAGGCTTACGGGATAATGGTTTTACTTTTGTGTCTGCAGGAAGAAAAGGGAAGTCTTTGGCACAGGAGCCCAGAATCCTGGGTCAACCCCATGATCCCGGTGCCCTGCTGTAGTTACATCCACGGGACCCTCACTTGCATCTGTAATAAGAAAGCCTCTTCCTGTTGTGTCTCTGCAAGGCGTTGCTCTGATAGATTTCCTTGACTCTGAATGTAAATGGCACATTAGGCTTCTGGTTCTGCTGGAAGTAATTGGAGATGTGGCCTGCCTCTCTTCCTGTAAAAAGGTCAAGGCCTGCTCTTCCGATCCCTGTGTTTAATGTTCATTTGCTAACCCGAAATTTAAGTTGGTCACGCTAGAGCCTCCTGTGCCTAAATGCATCTGAGGATAAAAATAACTTCCGGCAAAGTCTCCCTGAGGGTGAGCAATTTTGCATGCATTAGTACCTTAGCTTCCCCACGCCTTCTTGCCACCCTCCCCGTGCACCAGTAAAAGGTGAGCATCCAGAAATTGCTAAAATGTTTTCGGAAAAAGAGACCAGGGCTGTCCTCGTAAAGTATGTTGGCTGGCAAATCTGCTCATGCCCAATCTATTAAAAGGGGACTTCTTAGGATTTCAGGAGTTCATTCATTCATTCATTCATTCAACCAACCATCCGCCAAGAAGTGTGTGTCAAACCAGAGTACTGGGGATACAGCTCTAAAAAGAGGACTCAGCCTTAGGTAATCTAGACTTTAGGGGGACAGGGATGGGGGCTCAGACTTAGGTAACCTAGACTTTAGGGGGACAGGGAATTGTAGCTCTAATTATATGTACATATTCCAGGTCACTGATGACATTGCTGCTTTAAAGCCAGGCTCTCTTTTGGTTGAGGATGAAAGTATTGGTGAGGAGGATGATGAGGGTCAGGTGCTGGCATGGCCAGGCCCTGTTCTGGGTGCTTTCCATCTGTGCCCTCATTCAAATTTCACAACAACCCTGCGAGGTGGTCACTATTTTCATTGGCATTTTGCAACGGAAACATTTGGGGCAGAGTGAGCTCAGGTTGCTTACCCAGGCCATGCAGCTGGAAAATGGTCAGGAGCTTTTCCTAGGCAGCTCTGCCCTTCTCCGACGGGCTGCTCCCTGGGCGAGCATCGACTACTATTGGGGTGTGGGAGCACAGAGGTGGGGGCATCAGTGATGGCTTTCCTACCCTGGAGGGATTTGGGGCCACAGGGCACAAGTCTCTCGGGAGAGGAGTGCAGACAGTTGTGGAGCTGAGCCCAAGGGGAGCTTGCTCTGTGCATCTCCTAGGAGGCCGTGTGTCTGCTCACACCGGTGCCCCCCACATGCACACAGGTTGATGGTTGGCTGCTTAATGACTAGAAACTTCCCTCAGCACCCCCTCCCCACCCCGTTTGTTCTTGACCAAACCTGTAGCCCAAGATGCTTGTAGACACAGCTCAGGCCTTCAAGGAAATACCTTAAGGCTTTTTGCCATATCAGTGTCGTCATAACTCAGAAAATCAAGTACAAATAAATTCTTTTTTTTTAAAACTCACACTCAGCCTCTGATGGGGTGCGAGGCACTAGTTCTGTCCCTTCCCAGTGGACATTAAAATAAAAGCGTCAGGATTTGGGTGAATATCCACTCTCCATGTGAATCACTGTGCCCCTGGGGGAGGAGCTGCCTGCTGCACTGTGGTTCTATTTTCGTTGAGTTGCAAATGGAGTGTCCTCTGCTGGAGTCTTCCTTTTCCCAGGAACAGAGGCTGGGGGCAACTGAGAGTATGAAAGTGCTGAGGTTCTCAGTCCCTTCTGTTTGTAGTGGGAGCTGGCCCCAGAGAAGGGGTTTCTGGGTGGCTCAGTTGGGGTGCCAGCCTACCTGGGATTTACAGCCAAGACCAGGCTCTGCCAACAGTCTCTGCAGCCCTCAGCCGGGGTCCAGGCTCCGTCCTGCCCTCTGTGAGCAGGGCTGAGACTCATCTGTCACTGTCAGAGGGTTTCTTAGGCTTTCTCATAGTGTTTTGAAAAGTCTGCTTTGATGCCAGGCTGCCTGATATCTATTCGGGGGGACAGTGATGACAGCAGATGTGCCAAGGGCCATAATTATCTGGGTAACATCAGAGAACGCCTGACAACTTCATGGAAAAACTCTGTTCCTAAGGGTGGGCTGAGCATTGTGCGGCCAGAGACCCTGTGTATCAATGACCTTTTAAGAACTTAATTCTCTGCCACTGGCTATGACCCCTAGTGAATCCCATGACCTTCAGCATGCTCCCCCTCTCCTTCATGCTGATCTCCTGTCCCCTCTTGCTCCTTTACTCCTTATTGTCTTCCTTGCCTTCCCTCCCCCGTGGGGATCACCAATGCTGGAGCCCAACTTCCAGCCCAGTGATTCCACATCCTGCTCTCTCATTGGAGTCCCCAGATCTAGAAGTGAGATGTGGGTCACATGGGAAGGCGTGACCTTGCTCTTGGTGTCCCAGGATGGAATTTAGAGCACACGGGAGACCCCTATAGCAAACCCCTCTGGAGTGGGAATGACGGGGTTGCAGACCACAGTGAGGGTCCTGGATCATGCTGATGGAGTGTTCAGGGCCTTTCACCAACCTGGGATAAGTCCAGTGAATTCTGGGTCAATGGCCACACCTTTCACCCAGCAACGGCAGCCACAGCAGGGCCCCGTGTAGCTCCGGGGTGCTCTGCTTGGAAAATAAATTTTTTTAAGATTTATTTATACAACAAGAACTGGGGTGCAGGCCAGCGGTGTGGGGGTGAGAGGATTCACCAGAGACAGAGCGGGGAGCAGAACAGGTGGATTGACTGAAACACACTGCTGAGGGGAGCAGCAGGGAGACAGGAGAGGTCTGCTGCATCATGTGGGTCGGCTCCTGGCCAGGAATTGAACTTGTGCTGCAGTGGCCATGGATTGCTTCATAGTGCTGAGCTTAACCCCTTGTGCCACCAGGGAGGCCCCCTGCTTGGAAAAGAATTTCATACGTTCTAGAATTTTCCCATTTCTTTCTCCTGACAACCCCATGCCCTGCCCAGCCCATCACTGATGTCCTTTTCATGATGAATGAATCAAGGACATTTCACCCCGCAGGAAGGCTTGGTGGCAAGGCCGAGACAGCAAGAAAGGGGAGCCAGGGCTTACCAGCAAGTTCAGCATCACCTGGGGTTTCCGGAACAACCTAGGACAGGAGCACAACCAAAGAGGAGCCTTTCAAAGGCACGTCCAAGTCACCCAGACCAGGTCATTGAGTGAGCAGATTAAGGAGAACCCCCTATGGAGGTGTCAGGGGATGGAGGACCCTAAGCGGGCCTCGGGCCAGGGTTCAGGAGAGGCCACCTGGACACTTAGCTCTGAAGGCATCTGCCAGGGCCAGAGCAGGGGGACCCCGAGGGACCTAGAACCAGAGGCCCATCCGCTCACTGTCTTCCCTCTCAGCCTGCGAGCTAATGTGTCCTCATCTTTTTAAGGGTTGGAAAATAATTAAAAAGAATGATCTTTTGGCAACACATATAAATGATACGAAATTCAGATTTCAGTGTCCACACATAGTCTCGTTGGAAGGCCCAGGACACTCCAGTGAATAAAATGACGTCTTGGGGAGAAGTCTGAGCAGGCAGGAAGCCCATGTTTAAAGGTAAGATGCTAATGGGCCTCCCTGGTGGTTAAGCACTGCACTGTGAAGCAATCCGCAGCCTCCGCAGCACCAGTTCGATCCCCGGCCAGCCAGGGAGCAACCCACGAGGCGCAGCAGACCTCTCCTGTCTCCCCGCTGCTCCCCTCAGCAGAGTGTTTTCAGTCAGTCTGCCTGTTCTGCTCCCCACTCTGTCTCTGGTGAGTCCTCTCACTTCCCCGCATCTCTGGCCTGTACCCCAGTTCTTGTATGCACAAATAAATAAATCTTAAAAAAAATAAAATAAAACTTAATTTAAAAAGAAGAAATGGGGGCCTCCCTGGTGGTGCAGGGGTTAAAGTCTCAGCTCTATCAAGCTGTTGCCAGCCCTGCCAGGGAGCTACCCACATGGCATGGCAGACCTCTCCTGTCTGGCCTGCTGCTCCCCTCAGCAGTGTATTTCATCAGTCTGCCTGTTCTGTTCCCTGCTCTGTCTCTGGTGAATCCTCTCACCCCCTGCATTTCTGGCCCGTACCCCAGCTCTTGTGTGCATAAATAAATAAATCTTTAAAAAAAAATAAAAGCAAGATGCTAAGAAGGTCTGGTCGTCACAGCGACGTGGCCCTGATGTGATCTGCGCTGGAGCCACGGCCGAAATGTGGTTTTCGGTCGAGAGGAAATGGAGTCTCAGCGATACTAATATTCAAGCAATTTACCAAGAGATAAAACTAATGTAATTTATTATAATTTCATGATGAGATCTCTCTTCTTGGCTTGGGAAGACTTTTTATTGCCTCTAGTCTTGCAATTTCACTCTTGCTAATATTGATTTTACTATAATTTCTTTCCGTTTTTTACACTTCTCAAGTTATTTCTTGATTTGGACAAAATTCACATTTTAACACAGTTGAAGACGTAAAAACCAACCTTCGAGAAAAACGTGTTACGATAATTATATTTTCTTACTGCTGGCCAATGTCATGTGTGCGCCAATGGAGATAAAGGCATTTTTTTGAGTTGCTAGACTTTTCTCTGCCCTTGGTCTTCTTTGGGCTTTAAGGGGGGGCCACGGAGAAAGGGAAGCAAAGCCAGGAAGGACTTGGCTGTTGGGAAGGGCTTTGTGACGCGACCTGGAAACAGCACTCACAGTCCCTTACAGCCTAGTCTTCGCAAGCCCAGTAGGGGTTCCCCGTTGTCCTAGATTATTTCATAAGGCCAAATGCACTTTGTGATTTCTTGTTGTCCTGGGAGAAAGTGGGGTTCATGGTGGGATGTCAGCAATTAGGTCCATAGAACTGAAATCCTGGACCCTGACCCTGGCTCCTGCAGCTGCTGATGGTAATGCAGTGGGAGGCCCGTCGGATTCCAGCCCGTCCCCCACCACCCTGGGGTGCCAGCCTCCCTGGAAGGCTCCTCCGTGGGTGCAGAGACTGGGCACCTTAGGCCACATGCACCCCAGCCTGAGAGCGCTGTGTCTCTTTAAGAGCATGGTGGTTCGAAGCCTCTTTGCTAGGCTAGTGGGGATTCCAGGCAAGCTCATTAGCACACTTCTCAGTTCTGCACATCTCATCTCGGGGTGGGGTGCTCATTCCTGTTCGCTCCCAAAGCATGAAGCGCTGCCAAAGCCTGGTGTTCACTACAAAGGACAGTTTGGGGCCCCGAGATGAACTGTTGCTGAGATTCTCAAACACTTTGTACATATTCCATGTGGTGCTGGGGAAATGCAGGAACCCTCCCCGTGTGTGCCTGGGCCAGCCTGGGCCAGTGCCTGCTCCCGAGCGCACACCCTAGGTTCACGAAGCTTCTCCGAAAGCACAACCCTTCCTAAGCACGTTGAGGGGGACATCATACCCATTTCCCTGCTGAGAGACTGAGGAGCCCCAACTGAAGTGATGTCCCTGGAGCTCCATCCCCAGGTCAGAGCCTTGGGTGACACGTGGGCTCCGTTACGCCCAAAGAGTCAGTGTTGGGGGCACATTTGTGAGGTCGTACCTGGCCCATGGGGACCCTCTGAGTTGTCAGAACACCTCAGCTAGTGTCCTTGGGACACAGCGTCCTCACGTACTTTCCAGGCTTCCACCGCTGTTCCCCAAACAGATCTGATGGTGCGTTTCCATCCCCAGACCCCTGTCCTCACGGGAGCAGCCTCTGGCCTGGTACGTGGTGAAGACGCATACTTCACCGGACTCACAAAACCCAGTGAACGTCCAGAAGGAAAACAGACACAGTGTGTTGGCCCTCATGTCCCTCTTACTGCATAAGAAATAAGTGCAGTCGTGTGTGTGCGTGCATTTGGCACTTGGAATCTGACTTAATTCTGGGGCAGGTCACAGGATCAGAACACCTTGCTGCTTTGCGGACCTTGGGAACTAGCTGGTCTTGATCAAGCTCGTCTTGTCTTACAGTTTCTTTCAAAAACACGGCTGAGGTGCGTGGGCAGCAGCTCTGTCTGCTTCCCGCCAGTCTGGCAGCTGCAGAGGAGAACGTGTCTTCTTCTCAGTAGTGGGTAGTGAGGCTGCAGAAATAGATCCCATCTCCTGCTTTCTCTTAAGGGTGCGTGGCTGGTTCGAGGCAGAGGTCAGGGTCCTGTTCACTCCGTTTCCTGTCGTCTGTTGCCAACACACTCACACCTGCTGGGAGGCCTTCACTCCAAAGTCCCATCCTTGTTTCTCTACCAAAGATCTGCTTCCCTTGAAGGTGTGCTGTAAACATTTCCCTCCTGATCCAAGCCTGGATTCTGATGGCAACTTGTATAGAGCTGGCAATTCCTGTAGAGAAAGTGACCACGTCTCTCACCTAGGAAAGGTGGAGGGGGCCTGCGTGGCTGCAGCCCTTGCTGTATTCCAGGTGCACCTGCTTCTCTACCATCTGCCTGTGCTTCCCTAACTCTAATTTTAAAGGCTCAGATGACTTGCCCAAGTCACTTCACCAAGCAAGCGTTAAACAGACTTAAACCAGGCCTGTCTGGCTGCAAACTGTCCCATCAGGCCCTGCCGCCTGCCCTGCCCCAGAGGTGCCCTGTCGGGCTGGATGCAGCTCCTGCCCCCTTTGCTGAAATCCTGCCCTCTGTCTTCATCCTTCCTCCATTAATTTGAAAAAGCGCCGTGCATGCTGTGTGAAATTTTCCTTGTATGGGAGAGGACTATGTTGGTGTTCTGTCTCCACTCATTGAGCTCAAAGTATGGTTCACCTTTGCCCGGAGCTGCCATGCCCGGGCACCTGGGTGCCAGGCACCTTTGCTGAGACTCTGCAGGGTCACGTGTGTTGCTAAGCCGTGGACAGTGGGTAGCAGCTGGGGTAACGATCATGACGATAATGCCCAGGGACCATGGAGCGTGCGTGCCCTGGATGCTGATGGAAACGCTTTATGTGAAATGTCTCTGGTGAGAGGGCTGGCATCCCACATGGCAGGTGAGAAACTGAGGCTCAGAGACGTGAATGCTTAGCAGCAGCCCAGATAGTCATTTTATTCTTGTCTCCTCTAAACCGTAAGCTCACGAGGGCTGGGCTTTTGTTTGCTTCTGGCTTGTTCACGGTTGTAGCCCCGCTCCCCAGAGCTCCCTGGCCAGCTGGGGATTGAGCAGTGGGGTTGGCCCAGAGCAATGCTCGGCATGTCCTCAGCATCCCATGAGCTCCGCAGAGTGAATGAAGCCACAGCAGAGACGGGAGCAGCTGCCACAGGCTGAGCTGGAGTGTTCTCCAGAGGCTCCCTGGTTCTGTTTGTTCCTTGGCCAGTTGGGTCAAGTGGCCAGTCGTCTGGGGCCTTGGAGGCGGGGCAGGACCCTCTGGAACTTTCCAGGTGTGTCTGGGCCATGTGAGGTACCTGGCAGGAGAAGGACACGCTGTCTGCGTGAATGGACAGACCAGCAGCTCAGTGGGGTGGAGACTTACCGGGTCAGAGACCAGGCTGATACTCTCCCCTGGAGGAGGCACTGGTCCCCAGGACAGAGCTTCCCATGGGTGTGGCCACGGTGTGGCCACAGCCCTCCAAGAACAGAGGTCCACACGGCCACTCGGTTAGGGTTAACGTCACACAAGCAACCGCAAAGTGGAAAGGCGGGTAGGAGGCCAGGACACGCGAGGCCGTGGAAGAAAAAGCTGCTCCCCAACATGAGAGTAAAACCAACCCCAGAACAAAGAACCCAAACAAGTCCCTTGTCTTAAGAAACTTCCTGTCTTATCCCCTCCCTCCCTCCTTGCCCAGCCTTCTGTTCCTCCCCAGTGAAACCTCAGCCACGTCCCCAAGCTCGCCCATGCCGAGTCCCAGCTCCTCTCCTCTCTGTCATTTGGATCCGCATTTCCTGACCTGTCCCTTGATTTTGACTGATTAGCAAAAACTCCAAAACAAACACCAATATAAATTCTGCAAACCAAACCGAACAAGCTTGCTGAAAACCTAGATTGACATTTATATTTGCACACATTTGTTTTTTTTTCCAACAGCAGAGCAGGATGTGTTGAATTGACACGTAATGGGGTAATGGGGAGGGACTCGTTGCCCCACACGGTGACTGGCTTGGAAGAGGATGGTCCCCGAGGATGAATGACAAGATTCCTTTCAACAGATCAGCCCGATTTTAAACAGTTTACCCAGGTCATTTCCATAGGAATGAAATTCTACCTTCCGAGCAAATGAATAACTATAAGATGCTTCATCTCCAGTGGGGTGAGCAGGGCAATTCTGATTTGTGGGGGTGGGTCCATTTCCTGGGATTCACACATCCAGAACAAAAGAAAAATCTTTAGCATCATGTCCCTGAGCCGGCTAGACTGTGACCTTTATTCCCAGATTTTGCACCTGCCTGGAGTGTGAAGTTTGTTTTGATAGCTCGTGGGCCAGCACGCCGTGGGTGAATTGCTGTCATGATGAGATGTGCGCTTCTAGAAAAACATTCCCTGACAAGCAGAATCAAGACACGCACACACTTATTAATCTCCCAATATGAACCCATGGTCTTTGCCCTTCTGGGACACGCTACAGAACTAATAATGCAGCTGTAATCTGATCGTTGTGATAATTTGTGCATGTGTGGCATTTTAACTTTCAAAAGCTCTTTCTCATATATAGAATTAATTAGTGCTGACCATCAAAAGGTCAAGAGAAAACTCAATTCTTCCTTGCAAAGTTACCACTTAGAAATGCCTTATTTTATTTAATGTGATTTTCAATCTATGTTGTGTGCTTGAGAAATACTGTACATCCTTAAATAATTCATGAAGTGCCATGTTCCCATGTCAGTGTAGTTGGGCCCCGCCCCCTGCCACTCCTATGACGACTGCCTCCTGTTGAATAATATCGCAGAGCACATCTCTGTGCCTGTTTTGGTCCAAAGAGTGGCTTATGTCAGCAAAAGGAAATCCTTATGCGTGGTTGGCTGGAATTCAGCATTCCGAGCTTCTGTTACCTGAGCCTACAGCTCATGTTCCAGACTCGTTACCTGGCCACGTGGAGAAAACACATCCAGCCCATCATACCAGGTAGCCTGGCATGCCAGGTAATGCCAGTACCTCCCAAGGCCTGAAATGACAGTGTGAGGACTTGGTGGGACATTGGCTTTGCCTGTAGGTAGCTTGGTTTTTTGATTGACCTGTAGCCACTGGCACGAGAACCATGGCTACACATGTGCACACACAACACATATGCACACACAATGCAACACACACGTGCACACATAACACACATACACCCAGGCACATGCTTAATTTCAATACCTCTGATAAGCTCTATGATCAGTCACTGTCCTAGGCCAGTTGGAGACATAAATGAGAACACTCCCATCCTTCTTGGGAGGTAAGCAGAGGTTTCTCAGAGGCAGGGGTGTGTGTTTCAAGTGGGCCATGGAGGCTGAGCACAGCACATCTGGGGTAAGTTGGCTTATTTAGGGTCACTCTTCATTCCCCTTCACTAGTCATCTGTCTGCTCACCTGGCTCCCTTCTGTACCTTCTGTACACCTCCGTCAAGGCATAAAGAAGATCCCTGTCCTCCTCCATCCCCATCACACCCTCATCCAGCCAGCGGTTGATGCCTTGCTCCTGGCACAGCAGATGGGAACTCCCCTGGGAACTCTCCTGATCAGACCCGTGAGCAGGTGAGCCCAGCCTCCCTGAGGTTGATCACGGGTGCCATGTGGCCCTACTCTGGAGTAGCAGGTATTTTCCAGAAGTGTCTAGCACAAGCCTTTCCCTGTTGCCATGAGGTCATTTCTTCAGATGATTTTTTTTTAAAGATTTATTTATTCATACATACAAGAACTGGGGTACAGGCCAGATGTGTGGGAGGGTGAGCAGATTCACCAGAGACAGAGCAGGGAACAGAACAGGCAGGCTGATGGAAATACACTGCTGAGGGGAGCAGTGGGTGCGACAGGAGAGGTCTGCTGCGCCATGTGGGAATCTCCCTGGCCGGCCAGGATTGCACCTGCACTGCAGAGGCTGCGGACAGCTTCACAGCGCTGTGCTCAACCGCCTGCACCACCAGGGGAGGCCCTTCTTCAGATGATTCCAACGGGGTGGGGGCCAAGGGCAGAGTGGCGATGCTCGTCCCTTACTCCCGAGGGTACCGCCAGCTTGCACAGGCTTCCAGCTCCTCGAAATATCTTTGGCTAGAAGGTCATGTCTTCCTCCCCATCTCATGTCACCTCACCACGGTGTGGGACAGAGCCCTTCTTCAGCCTCAGGATGAACAGAAAGTTTTGTTTCCCCACATCACGGTTGAGGAGTCCAGGGGATTCTGCTGTAAAACTCAGTGTGTAACGTGCCAACTGCTGTGTGTACTTAGGCAGGAGGGTCCGGATGAGCCGTGCTGCAGCGGTGCAGAGAGGGTCCAGCTGCGTCCAGGGCCACCCAGAAAAGGCACAGTCATTACCACTCATTACCGTTCACCTTACTGCGCTAGCTCCCTTAGATTTTAATTTGCATTAATTGAGTTGGCAGCACTGTTCAGAATCCATTTTCCCAAAGACATTGTCCTCTATGGGCCTACGTGCTTTTGCCATATCTGGATAGAAAGTGGAAAACGCGGCCATCACCTGGAATTCTGCAAAGAGCGGGTGTTTATAGGGAGACGGAAATTGGCAGCTCTTGTCACTTTCCCTTTAGATGACTCAGACTTTTCAGAACCGGAGGGTCAGGCGTGCAAGTTTCTTTTTATATCCGTGAATACACCCAGAATATTCTGTGACTCTCGAGTCCTCCTGTGGCTGCAGGTCTGAGAGACGGATGCTCACGTCACCGTATCTGCTAATGAGTGAGGTGATGACTTTGCCATGTGACTCTTTTATAAGCCAAGTGTCTATCCTTTTTCCTGTGTGTGTGTGTGTGTGTGTGTGTGTGTGTGTGAGAGAGAGAGAGAGAGAGAGAGAGAGAGAGAGAGAGAGAGAGAGAGAGAGAGAGAAGAGAGTCCCTTAAGGTTTTAACCTCTATTGCTGTTTTGTGTTGGGCATTTCTTTGTTTGGCAGTGCAGGGAGGGAGTTGTGCATTGACGGATATCAGAAAGCTTCTCTGGCTGTCTTCCCTAGATGCCAGTGCCACCTCTCTCCCCAGTTGTGACAGTGAGATGTGCCTGGGGGTGAAGTCACCTCTGTCCTGGAGCCTTACTACCCAGAGTGGACTGAGCATTGGCAGCATCAGTGTCACTGGGGGTGGTTAGCAATGCAGAATCAGGGCCTCCCCCCAAAGCCTCCTGCATCAGCCTCTGGATTCTAACCCAATCCCAGGTGACTTGTCTGCCCATAAAAGTTCGAGGTGCTTGGTACTCAAATGACTTGAAGTAGAAGCTCTCAAACTTTGGGGCACATCCAGACCACTTTGATCACTGCTGAAGGGCACTGCTGCCAGGCTCCCTGCAGGAGAGGGCCCGGGCCTCTGTAGCTTTTCAAATTGCCCAGGTGATTCTGATACTGACCAAAGTTTGAGAATCCCTGCCGTAAAACCACGGGACCAGAAAGTAAACCACCCGCTGAACAGTCCACACATTACCTTTTTTTTTTTTTTAAGATTTATTTATTTATTTATACAAGCACTGTGTATAGTCAGAAGCGCGGGAGGGTGAGAGAATTCACCAGAGCCAGAGCAGGGGACAGAACAGGCAGGCTGATGAAATACACTGCTGAGGCGAGCAGCGGGCATGGCAGGAGAGGTCTGTTGCGACATGTGGGATCCTTGCCAGCAGCCGGGGATCGAACTGGCACTGCAGAGGTTGCGGGCAGCTTTGCAGCCCAGGGCTCAACCGCTGCACCACCAGGGGAGGCCCACGGTCCACACATTATTATAAAGTTGGTAATGCTGTTGAAGGACCCAGGCAAGGGGCTGGTTGTCCTTATCTTATCACATCCCAGACAATGGAGGAGATAAGACTCAACATTCCCCGGGGAAAGCCAATTATTTCCAAGGGCTGCATTCCAAATAGAAATCTGAGAAGTGTTTGCAATTATGAGATTCAAACTGGAAATGGTTTTTTCTGGGGTCGATATCCTCCAAGAGGAAATAAGATGTGAATAAACATATATTTTTTTGGGGCGGGTAAAGATTCCTCAGGTACATTGCATCTAACATTTTGCCTCTGATAACTAGAAAGAGAATGACAATTGATTGTGTATCTTGTTGCTGGGTTGTGGGGGTAGGTGCGGACTCTTGGTAACCAGGATTCTTGGATTGGGGTGTGTGTGTGTGTGTGTGTGTGTGGTGTGACACATACTCTGTCTAGCCTGTTCTTTATACATGACGAAAATTGACTTTTCTTTTTTTCTAGTTCATTAAATTCAGTCACGGTGTTTATATCTAATCTAAGTGGTTTAAAATCTTTTTCGATAACTTCACCTTTGCAAATCCACTGTAAGCTTTGTATAAATGTTAGCCCGAAGGCTGCAATTATAAGTGAATTGCAAGGACAGAAAGAGCGATAGTGATCTTGATTATTAAGAAGATTTTGCCCTATATGGGCACAGGTCTTGAAAAGAGCAGGGTGCATTGTAGTGCTCTTTCTTTTATTTAAAGCAAGCACCAAACAAACAAAACCATGGATTTCATATACCATGCGATGTAGGTTTCTACATCATTGCATTTGTATCTGAAGACCGAAGACCTTGAATAGTCCTTACTGATAAGGCGAAAACTTTAAGTTTTTCTCTTTACATCTCTTAAGACTGCACCACTTCTAGTCTTGTGCTTCTTCCTCCAAATGGCTTAAATAGTTAACAACAGAGTAAAATCACAAAGATTTCCAGATTTTCTCCATTGAGAGGTGACCTAGCTCAGTGGAAAGATAAGTAAGTCATCAGCTTGTGTTGAAATCTCATTTACACCATGAAGTATTTTGGCGACTTGAGTGGGTTTCTCAGTCGAGTCCCTAAAAAGAGGTTTTTGTTAATATCATCACTCCATTTTAAAGGAAGGAAATGTGTCTCTCAGGGACTCACAGACCCTCCTTGTCTGGGGTTACAGAGCCGGGAGGTAGCCCAGGCAGCCTTTAAACCTGAGGGTTGGTTTTGATATTGTGTCTTAACCCCCGGCTGTGCCATATACTCTAGAAAGAGACCTGTTGTGAGTTTCTGAAGCAGGGACATACCAGCAGATGTTGGTGGAGAGAAAACTAAGAATCGGTAGAAAGAAAGGGGTCTCTGAATGTGCAATGCGGGAAGAATCAAATGGCCAGAAGCCCACATCAGACATCCTGGGAAGAGAGTGGGTGAGTGGGGCTGAGGGCAGAGGCTGGTGTGGGGACTGGAGCTGACCCCACACGCACGGCTGGTTCTGAGACTCTTCTGCCGAGATTTGTCTCCCAGGGTCTCTGGCCAGAGTTTGAGAAATCAGGACAGTAACTGATGGGCAACATAGAGAAGTCAGCAAAACCCAGTTTCATTGGGGTCCTGGGTGGTCATAACTGATGGGTATTATGGGTATTTATGGACAGGACAATGATGGCAAACCATCTATGGCATGTGGGGAAGCCCCACCCAGTAAAGTATCATCTTACCCAAATGCCTGGAGCAGGCCATTGAAAAACTCAAAGGAAACTGCTTTGGCTTCTCTCTCTCTCTCTCTCTCTTTAGAGATTTATTTATTTATGCAAGCACTGGGTACAGTCAGAAGCGCGGGAGGATGAGGGAATTCACCAGAGCCAGAGCGGGGAACAGAACAGGCAGACTGATGAAATACACTGCTGAGGGGAGCAGCGGGTGGCAGGAGAGGTCTGCGCGCCATGTGGGACCCTCGCTGGCGGCCGGGGATCGAACCGTTGCTGCAGAGGCTGTGGGCAGCTTTGCAGCCCAGCGCTCAACCACTGCGCCACCAGGGAAGGCCCATGCTTTGGCTTCTCTCATCAGAGATGTGGATCAGATGACAAGTGTGGCCTGGCCAGAGCTGGAAATGTACATGTACAGTCAAGAGAGAACCTTAAAGCTCATGATCCAGAAAAATCTCCATGCAGAAGGATTTTCACTGCAACCTTGTTTACCAGCAGTGATAATTTGGAGGCAACCCAAACACCCAACAGCATGAAAGTAAATTATGATTAATCATCTCAATGAAAGTTTATACTGACATTTAAAGCGATGGCCATGAAATCTCTATAATGTCATGGGAAATGTTGAATAGAACTCTTTCAAAACATCAAAATTATTTGAAAGATCACATCTATTCATCCACTGGGACTCAGAGGAAACACAGATAAAGCAGCACATTTATTGGGGGAGGTCAGGCGGTTGATGGTTTATTTCTGTAAAAAAAAAAATCTGCTTATTTTCATGTCTCTCACTAATTAAACAAATCAAGAGGCAGATTCAGGCCTTGCGACTGTGGTCACTTGGTGCAGGATAGGGATGGGGGAGGGGTGTATGTTATTGCTGTTAGGGGACATGGGTGTTAGGGAGGTCAAAGCAGGTGAAGTACCAGGGTGCCCATGGTGGGGGCGGGGCAGAGCTGGGAGTCACGGTGTGGGACAGCCATTTGTGGAGGAAGCTGGGCTCTTCTAAGTGGAGGATCTCAACCCTGGCTGCACACTAGCATAGACTGGGGAGTGCTTACAAAGTGAGATGCCTGGGTCTACCCCTGACCAGCTAAACCAGTTGCTGGAAGGTGATGGCACATGAATGAGCATTTTTAATAGTGTCCCAGCTGATTGTAACATTTACCCAGGGATCCAAAGAGAGCAGAACCAGTCTTACAAAATATCCCAAATGAGACTTTCGTTGATGTACTAGAAGAAAATTAGGTTAGATCAAAGCCTGCCTTCTTTGTTATCACTGGGAACAACTCCTCTGTCCTTCCACTAAATTTGTCCTTGGTCTCTTCTGGAATTTTGAATACAATGGCCCACTAGTGAGTTGGTCCGTGGGGGAAGACATTTCTTAGATTTGAGTTAGGAGAAAGCGAGGTAGTCAAGAATATGCATGTCATGTATCTCAGTTGTGTTCACTAGATTTTTATTTTTTTTTGCTCATCTGAACACCTTGGCTTCTCCCAGTTCTCAAAAGTGCCACAGAAGCCATAGCCTCTGAGGGAACTACTCAGGCTGGTCTAAATAAGACTTGGAAATTCCTTATCTTTCTGCCTCTGCCTCTTATGATGACAATTGATCCTCTCTATCAAACTGTTGTTGGTAGACCAGTGGCATCAGCATTGACTGGAAGGAGCAGAAATGCAGAATTCTGGGCTCCACTACAAACCTACTCAGTCAGAATCTGCCATTTAACAAGATCTCAGGATTTTCCTATGCACATTACATTTGAGGAGACATTTCTGTAGACCAGAGCTATCCAGTAAGGCTTTCTATAGTGATGGAGATGTCCTGTAGCTGCACTAGCCATGATGGTAGCCACTAACAATATGGTAGCCACTGGCCAATATGGTAGCTCTAGCCAATATGGTAGCCATTGGCCAATATGGTAGCCTCTAGCCAATTTGGTAGCCACCACTAGCCAATATGGTAGCCACTGACCACAAGTGACAATCAAGAGCTTGAAGTGTGGTGAGTGCAAGTGAAAAACTGAATTTTAAATTTCATTGTAATCACATGGCTCATGGCTATCATATTGGATGGCTCTAGACCCTTCTAAAATTTGGCCCCGTCTTACCTCTCCAACAGACCATCTGCATTATGCTTACTTGTCTTTCAAAAAAACAGAAGAAAGAAAAGAAAATCACCCTCTAGCCAAAGACTCTTCAGTGGGTGCTGTACTGCAGGAGGCACCCCTCCATCCTCGCTCTCTCCCCTCAAGCTGAGTTCACTTTCAGCTTTGCCAGTAGATTGATCCCAACTACGACTAAAAAACTCTACGTGGAGAAGCAAAGTGAATGTGTTTGTATGAAGGAAAAGGATACTTAAAAGTGCTTTAGTGAATGATAGCACGTTGTGCCTCCTCCATGTCCCAGACTGGTTCTTACTACACCTCCATCCCTAACAGGAGGGCAGGGAGTTTTGTCTTTTGGTCATCAATAATTCCCAAGTGCATGGGACATTGAGTAGCTCATAAGAGGTCCTTTAGTCAATAGCTGTGGAGTATCTCCTCTCTACAGATGATAAAATCGAGGCACAGAACAGTTAACTAGCTTTCCTGAGGTCGTAGAGTGGCAGAGCAAGGATTGAAGCCCCTGTAGTGTGGGCTCTAGATTCCATCTTGCGTGAATAACCAGCCTGCTCCATTGCCTTAATAAACAGTCATCCTGCGACACTTCCTTTGGATTCATTTTTGCTTCCAGCAGTGGGGCAGAGTGCAGATAGAAAGGGAAGACTCGATGTGAAGACATTTGTTGAATGCCTGCCATTTGCACACTCTCAAGAAGCAGTGGTGCCTAGTGGTGTCACCCACCTTTTAACATGCAGGCAAGTCTCCTGGGATCTTATTAAAATGTAGATTCTGATTCAGTAGGTCTGAGGTGGGGCCTGAGATCTTGCAGTTCTAACAAGCTTCCTGGAGGCACCCAGGCTTCTGCTGCAAGAACCCCAGCTGGGGAGTGAATAGCACCATCTATTTCTCAGGTAGCTCACAGTCAGGGGGCTCCAGGAGGAGATTCATAATAATACCGCAGAATGACAGCTCCGCTGATTGGGTACAGTGGGTGCTCTGGGGGTTCTGGAGGAGTAGCCAGCCTGTGGGAAGTGGCATCTGAGCTGAGATTTGAATAGCACAGGAGGTGAGGCAGGTGAAGAGGGTAAGGGAAGAGTATTCCAGGAGGAAGGCAGAGCACATACAATGGAGGCTCAGACCAGGATGGGGATTTGAAGATACAGAGACAGTCTTGCCATCCTAGGGTGCACTTGCTTCTCCCGGAGCAAGTTCTCTTATTGAAAGGATGGCATGTTGGGTCTGAAACCTGCCTTTTCTTGAGTGCTAGCTGGAGCCCAGGTCACCTGCAGACAGACAGCATCCTCTGAATCCCATCCTCAAAGCACCACTTGGTTCTAGTTGATATTTCTGATTTTCTGTTTGATGTTTGGAATTCTCTGCCCACTGCTCTTCAGCCCCACGCGATGCACTGGCCTCCCATGGAAGCCTAATGAGGCAGTTGCCATGGTTACGAGGTGACATCCCCGTACTGATGCTAATGCTGTAGCTCCCCAAACCCCGTGCCTGTTTCTCTCTGTTTGGTAAATTAATAACATTTAAATGAAACATATTAATTTATTTCATGTCAATTAATTTGTATGTTAAGCTGCATGCTGGCTTAACACCACCCTCCCCCCACCCCAGCACCCATTAATTAACTCCAGCCAAATTGGGAGCACATCAGAGAAGGTTGCAATAGCTTCCAGCGAACTGCAATTACAATACTCTGCTCCTATGTGGAAAGTAATCAATGTCAGAATAATTGCTTTTCACAGGTCTACAGTCAGCTGTCTTGTCAGATAGTTAACTTATAATTGTAACCATTTGGATTTTGGAAAATTAAAAATGTAGCCCAAATATTGGAAGGATAAGCGATAACTGCTAATCCAATTCTTTTTTTTCAATCTTTTTTTTTCCCCTCAACACCAACACCCAGCCGGCTCTCTGGAAGGCGGTGGTGAGTCCCCGTGCAACTTTGCAGCTCTAGTTTCAGGGCGGTATTTCAAGGGCTTAGCCATGAGAAGAGTTGGCCACGCCAGTGAGATTGTGTGGCCCCAGTGAACCCGCTTGGCCTCTCTCTGTTTTCTGTTTTTGTGGAGATGGTGGGAAAACTACTTCCTCCGAATGAGATCATGTTCCTAGATTCTGCCATTTGCTCTGTGGGAGCCCAGCTCATTCTGAGCAGCTTCTCCCCCTCCACCCGAGGTCTCTCTGCACAATGTTTAGCCTGTGTACTGGCCTGGTCCCCCAGACGCGGGAGCATAGCTCCTTACTTATGGTAAACACTGGAGTCTGGGAAATAGCATGCAAGTGGACGCCTCTGACATCCCTGCTGCTTCATTCTGGTGGGAAGGGAGTGGCTGCCAGGCTGGTGGGGAGCCTGGACTATGGAGGATCTAACGTTGTGCCTGTCAGCTTGGGTGTGCCCGGGACATGCCCCCACTCCCTCCAAGATCTGCTGCTCACATCCTGCAGATGCGGGAGCTCCGACTTGCTCCAACCGACCGCCCTGCCACCGTGCCCTCTGACCGTGCCTGTCCCTGTGCAAGCCTCTGGGGGTGAGAAGTGAGCAAGGAAAGGCTGCCAGGCCCACCTGTCAGAGCTGCGGCAGTGTTCCGGCAGTTTCCCAGAGAAATCAGACGGCAGTCGGAGAGGTGGGGAGAGAGATTTACTTGTCTCGCCGGCGGGCTCAGTGGGATCGCTCCCAACAGGCTGAGCAGCCCAGAGTGAAAATGGCAGGGCTTTATTCAGTTTGAATGAGGAAACTTGCTGTCCCATCCATCGTAGCATGAGCATTCTTTATTTTTCGGGAAGGGGGTCAAGGTAGCCATGGCTGGCCCTGTGAATATCAGGGCCGTGCACCCAGCAACTTCTCCGCTCCGGCAAACAGCAGAATCTAAGGAGCAGACTCCCCCAAGCAGCAGACTTGGGAAACTTCCTGCTTCATCAGGACGCTTTTTTACCACTGGGATTTTTAAAATGAAGCAGAGAAATGGATTTAGCATTTGTTCCTGATTCCTGGAGACCCCTACTGACTTTTTACATTCTTTCTGGACGATTCTCTTCCAAAGGCAAATATTTCTCTGTAAAAGCTAGTTCCTGCCTACAATTTCGGTTTGTCTTGGGAGGTGAAAGAAAACCCTCCCGACATTGTCTACATAGACTGTGCACGTACGTGTGTGTGCACTCACGCACGTGTGCACACACACACATGCACACACACTTGTGCTCACACACATCTCAATCTTCCCTTGAGTTACACTTGCTTCTCCAGCTTGAGCAGATGGCCGTTTATTGCCAGGGTAAAGCATTGCAGGAAATGAGGGGACTAGAAGTTACTAAAGATTTAAAGACAGGGTGCTAAAAAATATGACTGTGCGGGTTTTACAAGTATAAGGGGAACTACCTGTTTTATGTACACAGGAAAGTTGAATTTACAGTCTCCTTTAAGCCAGCACTGGGCCTCTTGACCCAGCCCCTGCAGGTATTTAATAAATGTTTACCTTAAGGTCCAGAATTTCTTTGTGTCTTTGTACAAACCTCTAATCTATTCTGTGCTGTTTCTCTGGGCTTAAAATAGTTGCAATACCTTCCTGCCTCAAACGTATTTCAGGAATTGGTTGCAAAAGTCACTGTAGGGCTTCCGACTGCCAACTGGCATCTAAGCCGTAGCCCTCCTATTTGGAGATGCGACAACTGTTTAATTAAAATGTAGTTGCAATTAGCTGGCATTTAGGGTTGGGTTTGGGGGTGCATGAAAAGGCCATGCACCCCCACCAGCCTTGTAGCCACTCCCTTCCCACCAGAATGAAGACGTAAGCATGTTAGTGGCATCTACCTGGATGCCATTTCCAAGATACCAATAAGCCGACTTCAATAGGCACAATTGACCAGTGCTAGCAGCAGGGTTTCCAGAACAAATAATTCCTGTCTCCTTTCCTCCTCCTGAGGATCCTGAGTGCATTCCTAGAGCAGGGCCAGCTGTGTCCAGGTGAAGGCTGCTCACCGCGGACATTGCAGGTAATCCATGATGCAATGCATTGTAGTCGGAGAGATGGTTCTCCCTGTTCTAGAAACACTTGGGAAAGTTGTTGCCTTAACCTGGAAAATGAGGTGATACATTTTCAGGATGAGGCCTGTTCACTCCCTGAATAAAAGGCGGGAAGCTTATTGCCTCTATTCACTCGTGTTGCAACTTGATTTTTGCCATAAGATCTGAAAATAATGGAGTTGGGTTGTCATGGCAACCCATCCCGTGGTGTAGTTTGATATTGTGGCTGATTCCTCCACGCTACTTTTATCTTAAGAATTGCTGGAAGTATCTTGAAACTTGGCTTCAAGGGCCTGGGGAGTGCCAGCTGTGGATGTCAGGCGAGGGAGCAGGTGCGCGGCCGGACTGCCTCCCCGGCGCTGTCCAGAGGGCAACTCTGGAGTCTCAGTGCTGGAGAGGAAAGTGTAAAAAAACTGAACCACTGCGTCAGACATTTTTTTCCCCAAACAATATCATGTCCTTCTTTGGGAACTTGGGTGTATTCTGTCTGATGGCTGGTGATAATGAAATGATCACTAAAGCTGCCTATTCTCTTGGCTCCCCCAACCTGCTCCTGCTCCTGGGGTCCCCTCTGGTGTGTCTAATGGGTGGCTGAGCCCTGTCACTTCTTTGAACAATGGTCACCATCTGTTGAGCACTTGCCCTGTTTGATTTGCATCACGGGATAAACATGACCTTGACATTGCCCTGGGAGCTGGTAAGATTCCCTGTTATCCTCAATATATAGATGGGCATGTGGCAACCTAGGAAGGTCAGAGCATGTTCTCAAGGTCACATGGACAGGAACGGCAGTGTCAGGCTTCACACCCGGGGCCAGTGCCTCCAGGCCTGTGCCTGCAGCTCCCCATTGTCTCCTGTGCAGCCCCGACCTTGGTTCTTCCCAGTCTTGGAGTCTTTTGCTGAAACCAGAGCAGCAGCAGCTAGAACTGGCCCCTGTCCCTCCATCTGGCCCATCTCCAATGTCTGTACCCGGCCACCTGTGTGGGTCTACGTTTCCACCATGGTCACTCATCCATCCTGGATCAGGCCCTGTGAGGGCAGCTCAGTGCCCCAGATGTAGCCTTATTCCTTCACCTTGACTCCTGTTCATGCTGATGACGGTGAAATGGCCATGACCTTGGTGCTGCCCAGAGCTGACGTTCACCAGGCATATATGCGTGGCGGTTGCATGAGGGTCATCATCTCATTGGATCCTCCTAACAGCTCTAAAGCTGGAGAAGTTTTGGACCAAGACCCTAGGCCCTGACTTTTGACCCTTCCTTCTCCTTCCCGTGCCTTCTGTACCCCAGGTGTTCCTAGCAATTTGCAGTTTCCCCAAAGGCTGGGTGTCTTCTGGCTGCTGAGCCTCCCCCTGCCTGGACTGTGTCTGTCATCTAAAGACGTTTATTGAGTGAATGACAGACCTTCATAGAAGATGCCATCTGCTTCAGAATCTGCAACTGCCTCTGATGTAGCAGAGGATGAAATGAGCCCAGTAGAGCTGATGAAGCCTAAAGAGGAGCCAGTGATGGGGAAGATGAGCAAGTCCAGGTGGTGGGGAAGGATAGAGTTGCAGGTGGTACTTGGTATTGGTTCCATCCTGAGAACTAAGATTGGACAGCACGGTGACCTCTGGAGTCAGGCGTTAAGCTGGCAGACTCAGAATGCCACAGACGTGGGGTGGGAGCTGCCTTGAAGTTCCGGGAGGCAGAAAAGCCTGTGGACACCACCTCCCCACCTGACAACTGAGTTCCGGGCATTGCGGACCTTGGTGAGGTCAGGCTTGATGAGAAGGAAGACTTGTAGAGAGTTTGCACTTCTATTTTGTGAGCGGTAGAGAGTCCCCTAGAGGGTAATTTCCAAGCATAGCCATTCCCCCAGCCTACCAGTGAAGGGGAAGTTAATATCCAATCCCAGCAGCCTTTGCAAAACTTCTAGAAACCCAGGTCAAGCAAAGCAGGTAAATGAAATGAATGTTCTCTCCTAGTAAAAATGGTTTCTCTCTGCTTCTTCCCTCCTCAAACACATGCTAGGGAGACCCAGCTGGGTACAGAGAAGTAAGCCTGGAAAGCAGGGTTCAGTTCTCTGTTAACCCAGCTTGCCCTTGACTGGAGCTGGAACCAGCAGCTGCACATCCAACCCGGCGGAGCGGGCGGTCAGAGGGATGTGCGTGGGCATTAGGGCGGGAGAGGTGTCTTCCAGTAAGGCTGTGTCTTGCTTGGGTGTCTTTGATTGCTAAACCGAGTTATTAGCTATACTAAGAGTGTCATCTGAATGTAAATCTCTTCTGTGTGTAATAGATAAAAGATTTCCTTTCTGACTTGCTTTTTCCAACAATCCTGAGCATCCTGGGCTGTACATAATGGCAGAACTGGACCTGGACCCACACCCAAAAGGAAAAGGAAATATATGTGATCACAAGCCATTTTCAGTGTAGGAGGAGAAAATGGTTGTTTCCTTTTAGCTAATCTTACCCCCACCTTCACCCCCTTTGCTTTTGCAAAACTTTCCATGGGCCCCCAGGAAGCATCACCCAGCCTGCCTGCTTACAACCAGAGAATGTGGGCTCAGGACCCAATTGGTTAATTCTAATATTGCATCATTAAGGGAAGCAATTTCTTTTTTCACAGAGCCAAATTGGATTAATTATATGCATGCAGAGTATACTTAACAAATGGCATCATTCAAAGGTGCTGAGCTGGGCCACGCACAATTTGGTTCTTTGTTTTTCAACTGAACAAGGTGTTTGCCATTTACACTCTGAATGAAATGTGCTGGGCTTGAAAATTCTAGTGGCCATTAATGGTGGAGGGTGGACTTCAGGCCTCTTATTTCCCCCAGCCTTCCCACCCCCCGATTATATCCATGATGCTACACTTACCAGTGGTAGAGTGAAAGCACAGCCAGAGAGCGAGTTCATGGTTCATTGGGCGCGTTTAGTGTCTGTTCGGAATGCAGAGTGCCATCAATCCAATTATTCCTTGATTATCAGCTTGCTCCCTGTAATTAAGGAATGAGATCTGGCCCGCAGCCCTTTCTTCACCCAGCAAGAACTGGGCAGGAGCTTTAAGCCCCAAGGACACAGTTGACCTTGTGGTGACATCCCTGTGTACTTATGAGTAGGTGACAGTGAAGCAGGAAGACTCTGGCCTCAGCCCAGCCAGGCAGGCACCAAGGGTTCTGTTAGGTGAGTGACAGCATGAGCAGCACTCTTAGTTCCTTCCACTTGTTCCCACTTGGGGGGAGAGGGGAGGGAGTGATTCTCTGGGAGAAGCTGGAAGTGACAGCACGGACTGCTGCAGTCTTAGGAGGTGTCCTTTGAGCCGTGTTTTGACTCATGAAGAGACGTTTAATAGGCTAACTCTGCAAGAAAGGAGCATCCTTGATAAAGGAGGGAACCAGCCCATGCAAAGGAGCTGATGTGACAGGCAGCCTTGGGGACAGCTGGGTTTTGGGAGGGGAGAAGAAGCTGAGTGGGATGGAAAGGTGTGTGTGTCCCCATTTGCGTGGCCTCAGGCCTGAAGCAGGTGTGACTCAGGCAGTGCCACCCTGTGTCCAAGCAGGCTAGTTGAGTGTGCTGTGCCATGAACAGAAGATTTCTTTCCATGGAGTATCCTAAAATCTAGCCAGGCTAGCTAGGAAATGCTATGATTCAGATATCTGCATCACCTGTAACGCTGTCACCCATAGGTAGTTACTGCTACCTTCCGGGGCTTGTTGTTTATATGTGTGCAATTTCTGAACAAAAATAAGACTGCATGGTGTGGATTATCTTGCAGCCTATTTTCCCACTGAATACATCATAGACGTCTCTCCATGGCTAAGATGCACAATTCCTCCATGGCGGTCCCTTGGCAAGATGCTCCTGCATTTATTTACCCAGTCGCCAGTTGTTAGGTATTCATTATTGTTTCCTAGTTGTGTTAAAGTTCCTTCCCATTAAAGTCTCCTATGTTTTGTGTTGATGCGACAGATGGCAGAACCCATTTAGAATAGGCAGGTTTGCAGGGTTTGGGCTGCCTCTCTCCCTGCCCTGTTACAAGACTACTGCATCCTTCTACAGACATGCTCGTCTTACCTTCCGGGTCCTCAGGCAGTCCCCACTGGGGCAGCATACAGTATCCGACGCTTTCGCAGATAGCAAGGAAGCCTCTGCACTGACTTTTGTCTGAAGCTGTTCTTTGCTGATCGCACTGCCTCAACTCCCCTTGTGGGTCAGTAAGGGAAGGGGCACTGAATTTCAAACCCGACTCCTGGATTTAGGCCTCCTGCCGCAGTGGGGTGCCTCGGCTTGCTGGGAGAGTGTCTTTGATTTAGAGGTATCCATTCTCCCCCTCCAGCTGTTTCTAGGAACCACAGCATGGGGGCAGCTGACAGCTTGTTATGGTAAATGTGGTGTAGTGGCAGCCTGGCCAGAAACAAGCCGCCCACATTGTGGAGAAATGAGGTTCAATTAAGCCTCTTAAGTCCCCCAGCCGTGCTGCCCCAGTGAGTTTCTTCATTTGTGTCCGTGCTGCAGCCCTTGGCCGAGTGAAATAGTGTTTCTGCGCCAGTGAGTTTCGGCTGCTCACTAACGGGGATGTGCTTGACCCAAGCTTGACAGTCCATCCTGTGGGTTGGAGCCAAGCTTAGCTGAGGTTTCAGTCCTCCACCTTGATATGTTAGTCCTGTCCAGCCGCATTCCGGAGATAGTTTCAGCAGTCAGGTGAAAAAAGCAGACCACCCCAGTGAGGGCAGTCCTGTCCATAAATGGGACACCTCTGTCCAATCAGTTTGAAACATGCCTTTGTAGTAGCCAATGTGCCAACTTCTTTCAAAGCACTCGCGACCCTATAAGATGTCCCAGGTTCGGGGCTCTCGACCTCTGCCGTTGCATCTGGGGCAAGAGATGGGCTGCCCAGGAACAGGCTTCATGAGAGGCTTGCAAATCTGGTGTCCACGAGAGCTGGAGGCAGAATTCTGCAAAGAAGGTCCCACCTGCTATGTGTCTAGGGAAGAGAGGAGATCAGTTCTGTCTGAGCATCTGCCTGCACATCCCTCTGTCTGTCCACCCATTTGGGATTTGTTGGGCATCTGCTATATCCCAGGTTCCATGCTAACATTAGAGTACTCTGAATAAAAGTGACAAAAGTTCTTGTTTTCTTGGAGCTTATATCTAGCAGAGAAACAAGCAGTGAACTATGGGCATAATAAAGAAAATGCTTCATAGACTATGGGGAAAAGATGGGATGGGGGAACCATCAGATTAGGGGAGTTTTAGTTGTGATTTTGTGTAGGGGCATGCAGGTAGCACAGTGGTTCTCTCCATGTCAAGTTCTTTTGAGCTCTTCTTCAATCAGGCCTCAACTGTTGGATCTTCATCTTTGCATGGCCGATTTTAGCAAGAATCACGCTAAGTCAGTGTACCCAGAATCCCCTGCATCGTGATGTCTGATTGGGTTCCCCACCCTCCACCAGCCCCTAGGGGAGGTCTGATATTTCTAACCTGCCTTCTGCATGAAGCGTGGTGGGTTGGTACAGCCAGAATCTCCCTTATTCCTGACATCTCCTCTTGGTAATTTTCCAACCATGACCCCCTACGCTGCTCCTTGCCGACTGAATCCCCACCTTCCTTTGGTGTAGTTGGAGCTGAGCTCAGTCTCTGTGCTTCGAGACTCCATTGCTGTGGTCCCCACCTATCCTGATAGCCCCTTTTGAATGAAGTTCCCCAGTGAGAGTCACTGAATAATTTTTTAATAGTGGAAGCCATTGAGAAGTTAACCCTTGAGTGAAGGAGTGAAGGAGTTGGCCATGTGGATATTTGGAAGAGGAACATTTCAGGCAAAGGGAAGAGTTGGGGCAAAGGACCAAAGCACAGACATCCCATGTGTTTAAGGAAGAGCCCCCGGGACTGGCAGTCTTGGCAGAGTGTACCCCGGGGAGAGCAGAAGGAGGTGAGGTCTGCGCTAAGGCCTCCATCTAGTCCTCCCCTTGCAACTGACTTTCTCTGTTGCCAGTGACATTAGCACCACAAAGGGCAGCACTGGGTGTCTGTGGGAGGGTCTAGACACTAGACTCCTCCTTCCTGGGCTCCTGGGAAGAGTCCTGGAGGTCAGGGTCACTGGAGACCTCTTCACGCTCATAATTGTGACAGAGCAGGAAGCTGTGCAGGGGAAAGCATGGCCCTGGGAATGAGACAAATGGATTTGGGTTCAAATCCCACATTTTCATTTATATTTGCAAATGACTCACCCCTCCAAACCTCCGCTATACTCCCTGTAACAGTGGGCATTGCAAAAATAGTTGCTATTTGAGTGCAAAGCATCTAGTTGAGGGAAGTTAGTGTGCTGCACTCTTACAAACCCCTAAGCAGTGGCAGAGCCAAGAGTTGAATCCAGCCAACTTGCCTCCATGGCCCTCCATGACTTGTGCCTGTCATGAACTCCCCAGACTTGCAGGGAAGACAAAAGTCAGCTAATAAGGTATTTGAAAGGGGTTGGCAGATTGGCAAGTGCTGTATAAATGTACGTTGTCATTGTTGTTATAGATGGGACTTGGGTTAAGTTCAGAGATGACTCTGTTGCATCTAGCAACAGAGATTGTCCACATCAAGTCAGCAGTAGCCTTTGAGTGACAGGCGAGCATCCTGCCGTTGCAGGCCACAGAGGAACTCAGCTAGGCTGAGGACAGTTAATAGATGTTATTATGCTTTGCACTTAAAACTGTTATTTACACAGTACGGTTTAGCAATGGCTGCTTTAGCAATGACTACCACACGTACACTTTGCAAATTGATTTATGTTAACTTCCAAGCATGCTCTTGATCAATATGAGCAGCCTTGTTTCGTGGGACCCTCAGAGATTTAGAACAAACCTCACATTGGTGCCTTGGCACGCTGTGTGACCTCTCCAGCCCTCTTCTGCTCAGGGAAAAGGAGCGCAGATAGCTGTGGATTTTCTAGATTTTTCTACATTACCATGTGTGCCTGTTTCCAATCAACCTAGATAGACAAGCTTGCATTGTAAATCTGTTTCAACATCAAATTGTTGACAACAGCGCTGACATGCTTATCAACTTTAGACTGGAGATTTTATGTAAACTTTAGGTAAATCTTACTTGAGTAATGAATCAGTGGATTGGACTTGGAGGGCGGGAGAACATGAGGAGAGGGAGAGAGGGGGGAGAGTGAGTGTATGGGGGTGAGCTATTTCTACCTATGATATTTGAACTGGAGAGATTTCATGTTTACTTGGCTCAAGCAATAAAACCTAAACCCGCCTGAATCATTTTCACCAAATGTGAGTGCCCAGAAATAGCACTCACACCTGACCTTTTCAGTTTGAAAACAGCTGACTCTGGAGCAGGAAATTGAAGCCTCTGGAGAAGAAAGAGGCCAGACTGAATGAAATACAAGAGACCTGGTTGGCTGCAAAGCTGCAACATGGCTGCCAAGGGGGAGGGTGGCTGTGGTGGGGGGAGTCTCCTTACAACTGACTTGAATAGACTTAAAAGCATGGGTGAGGCTCCTAAGGGTCTTTAAGGAAGCCTTTCTGTTCTTGTTTCCTTTGGATACTCTCCTGAGATACTGGGAGGTATTACAATTGATAGGAAAATCAAATGACATTTTGAAAGCATAGAGTTGTTTTTTTTTTTAAATGATTTTTATTACAAATAATAACATGCATGAAATAATGCCAAAAGGCTTCTAACAAAGAGCCAAAATGCTCGTAGTAAGGAGCAGGTGTGCCCAGGTTTCCTCTGCACCCTCGCCAGCCTGCTCCCCAGTAGTACCCACACCTGCCTTCTTTTTGTTGTTCCTTTTCTCTTTCCTCTCATATTTCTAAGAGTTTTAGCTCTTGAATCACCATTTTGCACTTTGTTGCTCTCCATGTTATGCTAGGTGTGGGTTTTTGCCTTTCTTATACCCCTGCTCCTTTCTGTGCCCCAATAGCTTAATTCCACATTTGGCTGCAAGTATTGCTGTTTCCATTATTATGTAAATATTGTTTACTGGTGAGTCAGTGATTATATTGCCATGATTATATTTCCTTTTGCCCTCTGAACTTGCTAATAAAATCTTCATTCTTCCATCTCCTGGGTTTATTTAGAATCTTTGTCTCAGTCTTCCTATATTGTCAAGAGCTCTGTAAAATGCTGCTCAATACAATTTTCCACTTAGTTAAACCTGTCAGATGATGAGTTCCATTTTTGTTCCCTGATAGCTTTCTTCTGGACTCTCTTCTCTCATTGTGACCACCATATGGATTTCTTCCAGGGGTCTCTCTGCCCATTATCCTGGGATTCCATTTGCCCTTCTCCTTGGCTAGATCCTACATTTCCTTGATCCTAAGTCTTCATTTTTCTTAGCTGACTTCCCATTGTAGTGGAGCTTCTCCAATAGTTTCCTACGGAGGACATGCAAAGTAACTTTGTATGTGAGCTTAAATGTCAAAATGTCTACTTAACCCACACATTGATGGATAGTTTGGCTGGGTATGGAATTATAGCTTTATTCCCCTCTGAATTTCGAAGGTGTTTGTTTTCTGGATTCTATTAGTATTGTTGAGAAATTTAGTGCCGCCATCCTGATTCCCAGTCCTTTGTGACAATCTACCCTGGATATTTTTAAGATCTTTTCTATCTCTGATTCAGGGTATCATGATGATGGGTCTGAGTGTGGATATTTGGCTGGGGCTCATGTCTAGTGGTAGGAAATTTTCTTGTGTTATTTCTTTTTAAATTTACTCACTGTGTCTTCTGTTCTTCTAGAAATCTTTTAGCCACCTGACTTCATCTCATTTTCTTATTTTTTCTGTCTTATTTCCTACCTGATTCCTCTCTCCCTCCCCTTTCTGAAAAATTTCCCAACATAACTATCTAGTCCTTTTTCTGGATGTCATGCCTTGATTCCTGAACCCTTTTAGGTCAGAAAATACACCCATATATTTAGAAAATACACATAGAGGAGGGTGATCAACTTCCTATTCTGGTCAGGAAGCTAGATGTATAACAGTTCCTTATCCTAACTTTCCCATAGTTCCTTATCCTCCTGTTCCAGCCGTCATCTCAGTCCCTGTACCTCTGTTCCTAGTGCCTCAGATTGCTGAGCATTTCTGGGGTTTCCAGGGCAAATCAACTTGCTTTTCAATGATGTGTCACTGCCAGAACTTAAAATGAACTTTCTTCTGCTCACTCAATCTACTTTCTCATTTTCTGTGTTGTGGTTCATTGATATAGATAACATCTAGCATCCCCCAAACTACATTTGTCTTCTCTTTTTTGTTTTCCTTTGGGTTGTAAATTGGTTTGTGAGAGGAAAAGGGGAGAGAGACTTCTTCATTCTGCCTTCTTGAAGTTGAAAGCTAAGTTGCCTATTTAGAGTTCTTTAAGCATCGCCTTTGGATGAAAAAAATGAAAGATCAGTTGATATATGATCAGCCATCCTTATTGAACATATTTTATTAGGATGTCAGGTTTTTGGGCACTTTCCTTAATACCCAAAATGTCCCCAAAGTATCATCCCTCCAAAATTTTATATGTCACTGAACATTAGCAGTGAATGACAGTGGTGTTCCTTTTACTCAACTAGCCTCAAAGATCTCCCTTCACAATGTTTGTAGCTGATCTTTAATTTTTTTTATTGTGGTAAAATATACCTCACAGAAATCTGACCATTTTGACAATTTTTCAGTGTATAGTTCAGTGGCATTAAGTACATTCAAATTATTGTGCAGCCGTCACCAACAGTTGTCTGTAGAACTTTTTCATTTTCCCAAAGTGAAACACTGTACCTTTTAAATAATAACCCTCTCTTTCCTTCTCCCCCCAACTCCTGGTTTCACCATTCTTCTTTTTGTGAATTTAACTACTCTGCTAACTGATTATAGGTGGACATATAATCATACAATATTTGTTCTTTCATGCCTGGCTCATTTAACTTAGCATCATGTCTCAAGGTTTAGCCATGTTGTAGCATGTGCCAGAATTCACTTCCTTTTTCAGGCCAAATAATATTCCATTTTGTGAACATGCCACATTTTGTTTATTTCATTTGTTGATAGACACTGGGTCTAAATTTAGTGACTGTGAATAATTTTAGTGACTTTGAATAATGCTCCTTTGAACATGAGTGCAGAAATACTTGTTTCAGTCCCTGTTTTCAGAATATGTACCCAGAAGTGGAATTGCTGGATTAAATGGTAATTCTATTTTTAAATTTTGAGGAATTGCCATACTGTTTCTTCTCATGGTTGCACCATTTTTCATTATCACATTTCCACAAAGGTCTGGTTTCTTCACCAGCACTTGTTATTTTCTGTTTATATTTTTTATAATTGTTTCTAGTGGCTATATTTAAAAATATATGCTCAATTTAAAAGTATATGCTCAATTAAAGTATGCTTATATTTTGCATTGTTCATGCCAGTTATGTATGGAAGGAAATATTAATGTCCTCATTTTGTAGACAATAAAACTGGTGCCCAAAGAGGTTAGGTGAGTTACCTGAGGTGAGATAGTAAGGGGAAGAGTTAGTATTCTAGTTATCAACTACTGTGCCTAAACCACTCCAAGCCCAGGGGCTTAGAAACAGCGATCCGTTATTTCCATTCACAGTTCTGTGGGTGGACTGGCCTCTGCTGGGCAGTTCTCAACTGCCTCTGTCATGTGGTGGGGTCAGTTGGCAGCTGGGACTGCAGCCCACTGAAGGTTTGACTGGGATAGGTATCTGAATGCCTTCTTCACACCTACTTGCCTTCTCTGTGTCCTTCCACATGGTGTCTCCCTTTCTGTCCAGCAGAGTAGTCTGGATCTCCCACATGGTGGCTCTGGACTCTAAGAGGTAGGAGACAGAAGCTGGTAGTCAGGGTGGGGCTGTCTGGGCACTGGCACAGCATCTTGCCTGTCATATTCAGAGCAGTCACAGAGTCCACTAAGATTCAAGGTGGTAGAGAAGGAGACTTTTTTATCAGCAAAGTCACACCATGGAAGGTTGTGTGGGATGGGCAATGCTGGTTCTGCCATCCTTAGAAAATGGCCCCTGTGATGGCTAGGATCCCAGCGAGAGCTGTCTTGTTCTAAATCCTGCATGCCTAACCACCGCACAATACTGCACTGCTGATTGTTTATTCTTTATTTATCTTTATTCTTGGGGTTGTCAAAGTCTAAAGACATAGAATCACGAGGGATCACCTAGTCTTCTGGTCTTTAAAACCACTTTTTAAAAACAATGTTGAAACCCTTCACCAAAAAAAACTTATGAGGTAGTTAAGAGTATAATGGAAAAGTGAAAGTCACAGACCATTGAAACTCACTTCTCTTTCTTCCAAGCCATGTAACCTTGGGCAAGTTAACTTTCATGTGCCTCAGTTTTCTTACTTACTTTTGTGTAAAAAGTAAGTGATAACTAATAATACCTACTGTAGGATTCTATGAGGACTCATCATGATTACTAATTGATATATATAAATGCTGAGAATAGTGACTGGCACATAGTAAGAACTCAATAAATGATAGTTTATGATAATGATGATAGTGATGATGACTAAAGACTGATAAGTAAAAGGATAAACCAGGAGATGCTCCTCTTTCTTCATTATCTTGTAGCCACTGAAATAAATAATATATTCTCTATTCATAGATGAGGCGGTATCATAAATTCTTGGCAGCTCCTCCCATTGAAAGGTAACTCCCCTTCCCTTAAATCTGAGCTAGTCTTTGTAGCCTGATTAACAGTAGAATGTGATAGAAGTGATGCTATGGGATTTTTGAGGCCAGGCCAGAAAGACTTGCAGCTTTTCCTGGGATACTTAAATTACCTGCTCTGGCAACATCCAGCCACCATATGAGGAACCCACCTACCCTGAGGCTACCATGCTATGAGAAGCCTAAGCTGTTCACAGAGGTCCTGGAGAAGAAATGGGTGACAGATGACAACGCCATCTCAGAAATGGACCTCCCATTCCTTACCACCTCAGCTGATGACATGTTTATAAGAGGTGAACTGCCCAGCAGAGCCCTTCCTCAACTCCTGACCCACAAAGTCATGAGCCAAATGTCAAACCACTAGGTCGTGGGATGGTTTGTAACAGAGCCATTGATAACTGGAATAGGAAATGTATCCAACTGATAGCAGATCAGATTCCATGTTCCTGGATTTCATCGAGTGCATTTCTGGAGAACCAACTGACAATGGGATATGTATGGAATTAGAGAGGTTCCTTCCACCCCAGGTTTTGTCACTTCCTAGTGTGCATTTCCACAGAGATTGCCTATCACTGAAACTTAGTTTCCTTAGCTATAAAGTGGGGGATAATAATAGCAGGGCTGTTTTTGTACAGGTGAACTATGGCTTCTGCTTTATCTTAGCTGCAAATGGGTGTGATATAAAATTGCAAGAAAATATTCCATCGATGGAGAGCTTGCAAATCCTTTTTCCTAGTGCAGAGAATAGACAAGGTCCATTTGCCACAATTTTTCTATTTCTGGAGAAGCACTTTTTATGTGAATCTCCAAAAAATTAGTTTCAATTATCTAGTTGGAAATCACTAGCAGCTTGATAAAAAATTTAATGGGAATCATGGATAGTAGGTTCATCTAATGATGACTGTGCTGCGACAGCATCTGTTTTAGGTTCACTGAGAACCATTTTCAATATGACACACTCTCTCTCACTAAATGAAAAATTAATTAAAAAATTACCATCCCAGATGCAGCCAGAACAAACATTCCTGGTGCCAAAAATGGGGAAAATACATCCAAAAGTATGTACAGGGGATGGTGCCTTTGTGATTTTATATCCATGTCTGCTGTTGAAAAATTAGGCAGGAACAGTATACATATATTTTTTTTACTAAAGTAAAGATAAATAAATAAAAAGAAGGAAACAAGAAAGCCTGAGGGTGTATTTGTGTGATCCAAATACATTCCAGCATCACATCTTGTGTGCTGGCTTTCGACACAAAGCAGAAATCATTTTTCCTCCTGCTTGGAACTTTGCTTGCAGAGATTATTGAAGACAGCTGCATGGTCAGATCTGTTGATGGGTCCACACATGGCCTCCCTGCACTGATATGATAGTAGAGTTGGAGTTTATTTAGTAAGATGTACATGGCCAATGCCCAGGCCAAGTCATCTTCCTCTTCCTCACTCTCAGTCATGGAGTTTCCCAGAATGAGTGTGTGGTCAGTGCCCAGGGGCTTGACCCTCGCTTCTCTTAGGTCCCTTGGCCACAGACCTTGTACTTCTCATTGGCAGTCTCTGATCTTCCTTGTTAATTCCTGAGCAAACATTAACTGAGGCAGCTATTTTGCTAGAGCCCCATCATTCCTGTTAGAGAGACATGATATGAAACAATCTATTTTGAATCTTTTGGGGTGCATCTAGCTTGGGGTTCTAGTGCTTGGGGAACTTGTACAAATCTTTGGAACCAAAGCTTCTGTCCAATGGGAACTTTGTATGTTTCTTTGTCCATCCCACCATCCATCCACCCATCTATCCACCCACCCACCCACCCACCCACCCCCCCTTCCTTCCATCGACCCACTTGTCCATCTATCCATCTTAACTCTTTGTCCAAATCTTTGGAACCAAAGCCTCTGTCTAGTGGGAACTTCCTTCCTGCCTGCCTGCCTGCCACTTGTCCATCTATCCATCTTAACTCTTTGTCTAGAAGCAGAACTGATGAAATTGTATATGGAAGCCTGGTACTCTGCCCTGATAGATGTGGGGGTGGAAAGCATGGACACCCCCTTTCTGGCCTCATACCTGGCTCCAGAGGCATTGCCCAAATACTAAGCTTTGAGAAGCACATCTTTGAGAACCACTGATCTTTGCAGTCTGTCTAACCCTCGTTCTCAAACATCTATCCAGATTCTTCTCAGACTATGGCCTGAACCACAGAAACCCATGGACAGTGACCTCAGATGTCCCTGCACTGCTCAGTCAACACACTGCACATGGAACTCATCACCTCAAACCTCCCTGCAAACAAGGAACTGCTCTTCTACTTTTAACTAATGGGACCACTGCCTACCCATTTGTCCAAGCACGAAATTTAGACTGATTCCTTATAGTATTTCTATGAAGTGAGAGCCCAATGCTGGGAGCTGGGAATCAGGAGTCAACAAAATAGATGACACAGCCTTTCTGACCAGATGGCTTAGAGTCCTGCATGAAGGGTAGGCAGGAATTACACATTGGTCCTGATCAATGTATAAGTGATTGGACAGTGCTCCAAGGGACAGCTCTGGGAGCCTACAGAGATAGGTTGAGGGCAGGCAAATCTGATGGTGGGGGATTCGTGTTTCACATACCATGAATCCCATTAGCATGGAGTGGAGGCTGAGCAATTCATGGTCCCACCACGTCTGTTTCCGTGAATAGGTAAGATGTGGTTGGCGTCAATGGCTTGCAAGCAAAGGAATTAGAAACTGCTTAGAAACACATTATCTTTAGCAAATTCAATACATGCATCTTTCCATTGTTGTGTTGTTAGGGTTATGATTACCCTCTTGCTCAGCTCAATTTAGATCATCAATTTCAAATTAGTGACATCAGTTTAATAGTCTTTTATTTATTAATTCTGCCTTTTATATTGAAATTCTGGTTACCAACTCTCTATCAGCCATACAACCAGCTGCTTAGGACTTGCATGAATAAAACATTCCCGCTGCCCTATTTAGAAGCTCATGTCATCATAGGCTCTATGTGAAGTGCGTCAGTGTGGCCCAGAACTTTAGCCACTTGAGCCTCCCCTGAATGCTATTTTCCATAACTAGGAAGTAACAGTAAAAATAATTATTAATAAAAAAGAGCACTGTGTGATGGCTCCCAGCTAGCCATGTGGCCTTGTAGGAGACGCTCAGCCCAAGGACTCTCTTCCTTTGCTCCCAAGGGAGGTGAACTGTACACCAGGGGCAGGTGTTAAGGACCAAAGCGTCCTGTGCTGATGCTGGCTCCTTGTGGCCACCAGGCCTGGAGGGTGACTCTTCCGACACAGTCACCGACACCCTCTGGATGGTACCTTAGAGGAGAAACTTAGTCGCGACATTCTGGAGACTTCACCATCCACACAGAAGCAGGTAACAGTATGTTCCAGTGTGTCTTCTGCAGAGGTTGCCAAGGAGATGAGTGTTTCTAGAGTGTTTGTGTGAGGGAACTGATAGAAGGAGACATCCAGGTAAAGGTATGTTCAGATGTTGGTTGCACTGAAGGGACATGGGCCGTATTGGGGGCCAGGGTCGGGGACCGAGAGGATGGAGGGGCAGCCCATAATGGGTGGCTTTTAGCAGGCCAGTGACATAGTCCAAAGGAAAATGAATATTCTTTTGGATTTGATTCTGTGCTGCTGTGCTGGCACAAATGAAGCCAGCCCTGCCCTCCAGGCAGCGAAGGCTGTGTGGCGAATGGATCTGCTAGGGCTCTTTGGATGCGAGCAATAGAGACCTACTCTGACTAACTTAATAGCAGGGGATGTGTTGGAAGTGGCTTGTGGAGTGGAAGATGAAGCTGACCACAGACTTCAGGGACTGGGGCAGGAGCTGGTGTCCACTCTGCTGTGTCCACTACTCAGGGTGTCGCACCAGGTGGTGTGTGTCCAGCTGTCCTCTGCCCTGGGGTTCCAACGGCTAGAAGAGAAGGCCCCGCCGGGTCAGGGAAGGGCGGGCAGTGATGGGGGCCTCTCACCGGGGTGACTCAGTGCATCCTCAGTGGGGAAGCCACGTGCTGTTACCAGATGGGCACCCTCAGCTAATGTCCACCTTAACTGACAGCAGGCCCTGGCCAGATAACAGCCAATCCGTTTCACTCTGCCACAGCCCTCCTGAGCCCCACCCAAGAGGGACCCTTGCCTGTGACCTTGTTGTAGAGGACCAGTCTTGTGTGTTCCCACTTTGTAGGGAAATATTTTCAATGTTCAAATGGACATTATGGGCAAGAACTGGAAATGCCTGATGTAGCTTCCTATAGGGTGCTAATGGGGTGAATGTTTGCCAGCAGGGATTTGGCTTGAAACTTTGAAATAAAAAGCATATAGCTTCCTTGTTCGCGCACACTCACACACACACACACACACACACACACTCACACACACACACGAACAGGGAGAGCAAACAGTGTTTTAGGGTAAAAGAGGCTAATGCATTTTGAAGCAGTGGCTGCCAGAAAGATTGCTCAGCTTTGAAAGCTAAAAGCGTGATTTGAATCTTTTGTTTTTCTTTGGTATCTTTCTACACGCACATAAGCTACTGTTCTTCTCAAATCCCGAAATGCATTCACTCAGAAAGGCATTAAGAAAGAAAACCCCCAAAGGAAAACAGCTTCAAATAGCACCTACAAGCGACTGTCTGATCTCCATTGACTTGGCTGGGGTCAGCCAGGGCCTGACGCACGCGGCAAAGAGCTGGTGAGCAAATCCAGGCACAGAGGCGGCCCCGCACTTTCCAGGCCCGCTGTGCCCTCCGGCAACTTCTCTCAACATAGGGAAGGAAAAGGCTCCGGATCTGCTTCTGGGGAGAGGGAGGTCTTTGGCCCAATGATGACAACTTTTTTTTGGCTTAGTAGAACTGGGGTGTAGGACAGAGGTGTGGGAGGTGGGAGGATTCACCAGAGACAGAGTGGGGAGCAGAACAGGCAGATCTACTGAAAAACACTGCAGAGGGGAGCAGTGGGCGAGACAGGAAAGGTCTGCTGTGCCATGTGGGTAGCTCCGTGGCAGGCCGGGTATCGAACTTGTGCTGCAGAGGCTACGGACAGCTTTATTGTGCAGTGCTTAACCCCTTGCGCCACCAGGGAGGGCCCACTCCTAGGCATTATTGAGAGATCGGGAAGAACCCCAACTGCACAGGTTCTCACAGCTGTGGGCTGAGAAGTGGGGAGTCCGACTCCAGAGCAGCGTCTCTGCCAACTTGCTCCTGTCTTTCGACAAATCACTTCATTGTGGGTCTTGATTTTTCTCATCCGTGAAATGAAAGTGTTGAACTAGGTCATCTGTAAGATGCTTTTCTACCGCGCTTGAAAAAAACCCTTGTTTTCATTTCTTGTGCTCAACAAACTTTTTGCACAGACGTTACGAGAGGAAGTAATTTTAAGTCTGCTGTTGTATTTGCTAAACGGTTGGATACTAGTTTCTGTGTTTTTGGTCACTAAGGGGGAAAAACTGGGGCGGGGGATGTCAGGAACCAAACATTTGGCTCCTATCGCTAATTACTAGTACTCAGTGGTTGCAGAACTGGGGGAACTTGAATATAAATCCCTTCTTTTTCCATCTAACCCGTTGCCAAGCGAATAACAAAAATCCTCAAATGCAATCAGGGTTCATTTAAATGTTAATTCTAATTTTTATTTACCCCTTGGTGTCCCTGCTGAAATATACATAAGTTCGAGCCACTTCAGCACAGGCGCCTTCGGTGCTGCCTGCAGAACTCCGTGCTCACGGCCGCTCCCTGTATTTCTTTCTCCTGGGCATCACCTCGTTGCGAGAGAGGAGAAAATGAATTTCTCCAGAAGGAGTATTACTCGATCTTGGCACATATCAAGGAACAGAAAGGAAAACACCAGCGGCGCTCGTTGAGAATCTCGAAAGAGTTCACGTAAGGGTGGGAGCTGAATGTGATGATGGCGAAGGAAGCTTGCACTTTGAAAACAAATAAACCTGATCTGGGAAAACCTTAAAAAAAAAAATGCCCATAGCTTTGGACACTGTCAAGCTCAGAACAAAAATGGGAAGTTTCTTCACAAGAGCTGGCTCACCCTGGCCTAGCCAGCCAGACCCGAGGGTGACCTCGGGACCAGAGGACACCTGGAACATTCTCAGCTTTCCCAGCATCAGTCTTTGTGTTACAGGGAGCGCTGGGCCACCTGGACTTGCTTCTCTGTACATCCGTGGTGCCAGTGGTTCCGTGCACTCGCTGTTGGGGGTATCCCCAGAAAGGCTGGAGGTGGGAGCCACCACCCCTAAAAATGCCCCACGCAAGCCAGGCCTGTCAAGCCTGGCCCCACTGAGCGCTGAGGGTGTTCTCATAGACACCATCAGCTCTGGGCAGGCAAAGGATCGCCTTTGAGCAGCGGGCCACCCGAGAGAGACTGGTCAGCCCTCGGCCTCCTCCTGGCTAGAGCACAATTTAAAACTGTCCCTCGCTCCACGGGGCTGGCTTGCTTTTCAGATCTGGCTCTACCCTGAAGTGTTTCCTCCAGGCTCGGAGGCAAAACCAAGAACTGTGGGAGAAAAGCTACACCAGAGAAGATGGAACCGACAGTTGCTCTGAGTTGATGGACAGTCCACTCCAGCCCCTCCCGCAGACACGCTGATGTCCAAACCTCCAGCCCCTCTGACCGAGGCTTATTTGAATGTGGTCACTTGGTAGCTGCCCTCAGAGTTAAGACGAAGCCCTTGGGCTGCCCCTCAGGCGGGGTGACTGTGTCTTCTGGGGGCCAAGGAGCCCTGTGTTGGGCCTCACAGGGTTAAGAGCAAGTTCTGAGTTGTCATCACAAGGAGGACTCTTTTCCCCTTTTATGTATCGTGTCTGTATGAGAGGATGCATGTCAGCTGGATCTACTGGTTTCATTTCAGAAGACGTGAAAATCAGACTACCCCACTGCCCGCCTCGCAAGCAGGCAGTCACGCATGCCAGTTATTTCCCGATAAAGCTGGGGGCAAAGAGGAAACGGACAGAGAAGGCTGCAGAGGACAGCGGTGGTGACAGGCGCACGCCCCGCAGGACAGACACGCGAGGCTGCCTGGGGTCCTCGGCTGGGAACGAAGCCGGAGCTACTCCCCTGAGCCCTCCAAGGAGCCCACCCGGCAGCCACTTTGATTTCAGCCTTTCAGCTTCCAGAACTGTGAGAGAGTAAAGTGAGCAGATACATTTCTGCTGTGTTAAGGCCCTGTCGGTGGGGCTTTGTAGGGTAAGGAAAAAGTATCAGGCTTTTCTGCCCTCCCGCCATTAGGATGGATGAGGGAGCCCCGTGGTCCCGGGTGCATGCCTGGTGGCGGGCACCTAGAATAGGGTGTGGGCATGTGTAGATGGGATTCACCTGGGCTGAGATGGAGCTTTTAGGGGCAGCGTCACGGGACACCAGCAGAAGCCTAGAGAAGAAGAGAAGCCGAGAGAAAAGCTGCAGCAGAAGCGGAGAGAGAGAGAGAGCGAGAAGGCCAGAGAGCCCACATAGAGTGAGGATTTGCTGGGGGCTGGGAGGACTGCCAGCCTCCCGGCCCCCCAGCACCCCTGCCTGCCATATGCCTGGTGAACCCCAATAAAAGCCTGAAAACCCGCCAAAGGCTCTAGGACTCTGACTCCTCCTTTATCCGGTGTAGGGTAAAGAAAATATCAGGCTTTTCTGCCCTTCCGCCATCAGGATAGATGATGGATCCTTGTCCTGAATGCATGCTTGATGGTGGGCACCTGGAATAGGGTGTGGGCATAGGTAGATGGGATTCACCTGGGCTGAGGCTGTGCTTTTAAGGGCGGCATCACGGGGACGCCAGCAGCAGCAGTAGAAGCCGAAGCGAAGCCGAAAAGCAGCAGAACGAACGCTAGAGAGCCCAGATAGAGTGAAGACTTGCTGGGGGCTGGCAGGCCTCCCAGCCCCCAGCCTCCCAGCCAGCACCCCTGCCTGCCATATGCTTGGTGAACTCCAAATAAAAAACCTGCAAAACTACTGAGGACTCTGACTCCTCCTTTACCCAGTCTGCATGGGATCAGAAAACCTGCTCCGTGTCCTGTCCTGACCCTACAGGCTTCCTTATGGCAGCTGCAAAAATCAAGCTTTCATGCTGGAGAATGGGCACGTCTTCTTCATGCCCTGGCATGGTGGCAGCGCACCAGTGACTTGGAGGCTAGGATGCCTGCTGGCTCTTTGTGGGTACGTGAAGCGGTCAGGCTTGCATCCGCCTTCCCACCACCAGCCTCGACAGTAGCCACCTGTGGCCTATGCAAAAAGCTCTTGGGAGTGTGGGCATGGGGCCCGCACACCTGCAAGTATGACACGTGGGTCCAGAGAGCACAGGGCGTGTGCGTATGTGAATGCAGACACCTGGGCCGGGGGGCCTGCGATAATAGGGCGTCATCACTCAGATGGAGAAGAGAACGCCAGAGAAATGCTGAGAGAGAAAGCTGTCCTGTCCCCTGATACAGCATTATCAGGGGATAACAGGCTTGTAAAATCCACTGAAGGCTCCAAAATTATCTTTTTGTCTGCGAGAACCGACAATGACCCACACCTGGCCTGGGATGGTTGCAAAACACTCTACACCATCCTGCTCCCTTCATTTACTGAAGTCGCATGTCTACGCAACTGTCCAGTCATTGGCTTCTTCCACTATGTGGGCCCTCTGTCCAGGGCAGACGTGCAATCAGCATTTATTAAAAGCCTGGGAAGTCACTGAGCACTTCCGAGCCTCAGTTTCCCTATTTGTAAGACAGCTGGGGCCTGCCTTGTGGGTGGCTGTGAGTTAAGTGTGAGTTAATGCTCTCTGCATAGAGTATGTGCGTGGCGTGTGGACGAGCTGGTCTGAGGACTTTCCTCATCTTCTGGAACAGGCTCAGAACAGCTTAGAGCTCTGGACCTATGTCCCTGCTTGGAACCCCCGCACCACACGCAGCCAGCTTGGGTGACTTGTTTTGACAAGTCCAGGTAACGATTTGTCATTAAGAGCGGGAGTGGAAGTTTGACCCCCACCCTTCCCAGAGAAGTTTCCATGGTTTCATCACTAAACAGCCCCAAAGATAACAGAAAGAACCTTCCCTGAAATTGCCATTAGGGCCATGCTTGTCACCCCGGGAAAAGCTAATGGACAGAAACATATTGATGTGTTAACAGTTTCACCCCCCTAAGAAAACCTTTTAGCTGGCGAGGGTTCGTTCACCTTAATTGAAAATTATCCAGTGGATACATCTCTTTCCATCAGTCTGCGGGCGCACACAGAGCTTTTCTTTTTAAAGGAAATTAAATTAAAAAACTCAGCCTTCTTCAAATAAATCCTTTGTTTGCTTTATTAAGTGGAAAAGCCTGCTGGCTATTAGTTGTCAATTAAATGGAGGTGCTAATTAAAGCTGCCCTGTCCAAGCACTCCTAAGGGTTAATCTGCCTCTTGGGACCCCATCGTTGAGATGACCCTGACCGCTCGGTCCTCCCTGGGACACAAGGAGAGTTTGCCGTGTAAATACTGCTTGGCTCTTTGTAGGGGCAGGAAGGACACAGGGCAGGTTTTCTGATCCAGCAGACTGGGTAAAGGAGGAGAGAGTCCTGGAGTCCTCAGTGGCTTTTGCCGGCTCTTATTGGGATTTACCAGGCACACGACAGGCAGGGGTGTTGGGGGGCCGGGAGCCTGGCAGGCCTCCCAGCCCCCAGCAAGTCTTTCCTCTTTCTGGGCTCTCCGGTGATTTCTGCTGCTCTCGTGGTTCTTCATGCTTCTCTGCTTCTACTCGTCTTCTGCTGCCGCCGCCATCCCTGTGACTCTGCCCTTAAAAGTCCAGTCTCAGCCCAGGTGTACCCACTCCAGGTGCCCGCCATCAGGCATGCATTCAGGACCACAGGGTTCCCTCATCTATCCTAATGGAGGGAGGGCAGAAAAGCCTGATACCTTTTACCTACCCTACACTCTTATTTTTTCTTTTTCCCAAATAATGAGCCACATTCTTTAGATGATTTAAACTCGGGGTACAACCCACAGGTCAAATCCTTTTCTTGTTTTATATGATCTATCAGCTAAAAACGGTTTTATCCTTTTAAATGCTTGAAAATGAAAGAATATTTCATCACGCATGAAAATTACATCGACTTATTGTTTGTGCTCCCCCCACCTCCCATTTAAAGAAGCAATGACACAGATACACACACACACACACACACACACACGTATCTCTCTGGCCATCTCTCTAGCAGGGAGAGATGGACATTGGACACTGGACATTCCCAGGTATGTTTATTCCTTGGGTTGGATCAGCAGGGATGGGTACAGGGCAGGATTTCTATGATCTGAGCAGCCGGGTGAAGGAGGAGAGAGTCCTGGAGCCATTGGTGGCTTTTCAGGCTTTTATTGGGATTTACCAGGTACATGGCTAGCAAAGGGTGCCAGGGGGCTGGGAGATTGGCAGGCTTCCCAGCCCCCAGCAAGTCTTCTCTCTTTCTGGGCTCTCTGGCATTCTCTTGTGGTCTCCACTTCTCTGCTTTCTGCTCTCTGCTCTACTGGCGTCCCCGTGATGCCACCCTTAAAAGCTCAGTCTCAGCCCAGGTGAATCCCATCTACCTATGCCCACACCCTACTCCAGGTGCCCCCATCAGGCATGCATTCAGGACCGCAAGGATCCATCATCAGTCCTGATGGCGGGAGGGCAGAAAAGCCTGAAAATCACTTACCCTACAGGGGTAAAGCAGGATCTTTGATAACACAAGGGCACCTGTCTTCTCCCAGGGAGTGGCTTGTGGTCTTGTGAGAAGAGCCCTTTAGAGATTGAAGCCAACATGCTGGGATCAGCTTCTGCCCCCCAGGGTCTCTGATCATCTAGCCTCCTCCTGAAGGCGGGGTGTGCTGGATTCTCCCCTCTCCCCCCGCCAGGGCACAGGAAAAGGGAAACAGGAAACGGGTCTTGAGCATGTTCGGAATCCACTACCTAGAATCAGTTTTGTTCCTTGCTAGCTGTCTGCCCTGGACAAGTGTAAAGTCTCTGGAAACCTCAGTTGTCTCTTCTTGAGAATGGGGTGCTGAAAGCAGCGGCTGGAATGGTGTGGAAGAGCAGGTGGTCTGTGTAACTGTGCCCAGCTCAGTGGTCTGCTAGTGGAGCTGATGACAGCGTGGGTGTCCTTGGAGGGACAGCAAGGGGCTTTTCCATCAATATGTCCTTGGGCAGGAGGCACTGGGGATCTCTTATGAGAACCTTTGCTGCCCTTTCCTGGAGACCTGTGCTTCCATAAACACACACACAGGTTCTAGCCTCAAAGACCTTCCTCTTTGAAGTTCCAGTGTGATTGGAGTGCAGCTTCCATGAAACCGAGGGGGCTGACTGGCCTGCGGAGTAAGTGTATGTGTAACTTTCTAAGAAACTATCAAACTGTCTCTAAAGTGGCTCTAGCATTTTACATAATAATGTGATAAATGAGATTTTTTTTTTAAAGATTTATTTATTTATACAAGAACCAGGGTACAGGCCAGCTGCACAGGAGAGTGAGAGGATTCACCAGAGATAGAGCAGGGAACAGAACAGGCAGACTGACAAAATACACTGCTGAGGGGAGCAGCGGGTGCACAGGAGAGGTCTGCTGCGCCATGTGGTACCCTCATCGGCCAGCGGGGATCGAACTGGCGCTGCAGAGGCTGTGTACAGCTTCACAGCTCGGCGCTCAACCACCTTCGCCACCAGGGGAGGCCCAATAAATGAGATTTTTGCCAATAAATGAGGATATCAGTTTTCTATACTCTCTCCAATAGTTTTTAATTATGGCCTTTTCAAGGAGATATGATTTTAATTTGCATTTTTCTAATGATTATTGATGTTGAACATTTTTCATATTCTTATTTGCCGCCCCATATCCACTTTGGCAAGTTACAGCTCTTAAATTACTATTGTTATATTTTACTCCATACAGTTGAATTTCAAGATCTCTTCATATATTCTGGAAATGAATCTCTTATCAAATATGTTTTGCAAATATTTTCTCCCAGTCTGTGTCTTGTTCTTTCATTTTCTAACCAGTGTCTTTTTTTCAGAAGTCTCTATTTATTTGAAAATAAAAAATTTATGTGTGGTAAAATACACATAACATAAAATTGACTATCTTAAACATCTTTAGGTGTAGAGTTCAATAGTTTTAAGTACATTTAAGTTGCTGTACAACTAATCTCTAGAATCTTATCAGTATCTTTTGAAGTTGAAAAGCTTTTAATTTTGATGATATGTGATTTATCTTTTGTTTATTTTCATCTTTGTTTATTAAAGATGACTGAAGAAATCAGGCCATCACGGTGATAGCGCTGAGACTTAACCCTTAGGCAACCAGGGAGGCCCCTCTTTATTTTTTATAACTATTCAAACATATATGGAATATATAAAGACTCTTTTACAACTTGCTCTTTAAGATGAACTATATTTTTAATAAATATAACATGTTAAATAATATATACAATATATATTATACATTTACTTATAGATATATATTATATACTTAATAATATAGTTCTAACTATTTCTGTATGTCAGGAACTCTAGGTTTTGTGGGTCTTCTGAAGCCTTTAGAACTTTCTCACATTGCTTAACTCTCACTCCCTTGCTGCTTCCTATACAGATATTACTAAAACTCACAAAAAGTGAGTGCGCTTTTACCAATGAGAAAACTGAGACTCAGTGGAGTGCAGCGACTCTCCAGGCTGTGCTACCCCAATACTGCCATGACTGGGAAGGGGGGGCCCACTGGGAGACCACATCCCATCTCATAGCCAGTCTTGGGAGGGGGGCCCTAGGAGTAGGGTTAGTGAGGCAGCTGGAAAGAGGTGAGGAGGGCCTGAGGCTTTTATTTTTATAGATTCTTCAGAGTTTTCTCCATAGATAAGCATTCAGTGTTCAAATAAAGCCAAATTTATTATGTCCTCTTTATTAACAGAATTCTTTCCATCTTTTCTTTCTTTCCAACTTTTATGCATATTTATTTTTTCTTGCCTTATTGCTATGGCTAGAACCAAAGCAATAATAAAAGTGAGACAATAGACACTTTGTTCTACCTCCTAGGGAAAGCATCCCATCATTTTTATTAAGTACAGTGTCAGCTATGTGGTGTTAACAGGTGTGTTTTATCAGGTTGAAGAAGTTCCTTTTAGCTTGCTAAAGAGAGTTTTTATCAGGAGGAGGTGTTAAAATTTTCAAAAACCTTTTTTTCCATCTATTAAGAAAGGCATATGGTTCCCCTATTTTAGTCATTGACTAAAAAAGTCTGTTAATATGCTAAATTACGTCAGTTCCTTTTCAAATGTTAATCTAACCTTGCATTTCTGGCATCAGCCTCACTTGGTAATGACATATTATCCTTGGAATAGATTGCTGAATTTGATTTGCTAATTTATGAAATATTTTTGCATCTATATTCTCAAGAAATATTGATTTGTGGTTTTCTTGTGTTAATGTCATTATCCTCTTTGGCATCAGTGTAATGCTGGCTTCATAAACTGAGCTCTCCCCCCTCCTCGGCCTGCTCTCCCACCCCTTTCTCTACCTCTCTTCTACCCCTCCTTCTCTCTCTCTCTCTCTCTCTCTCTCTCTCTCTCATATATATATATATATATATATATATATATGTAAAATTTCAATTCTTGCATGCATGTGTATGTGTATGTGTATGCATTATTTGATCATTAATGTTTGGTATAATTCAACAGTGATCATCTGTTCCAAGAAATTTCTTTGTGGAAAGATTTTTAACTACTAATTTAATATATTTAATAGGTATGGGACTATTCAGTTTATCTATTTGTTTTGGGGTGAACTTTAATATTTTCATTTTTTACATTGGTAATATGTGACCTAAGAACTATTATTGGCTAGAAATTTTGGGTCTTTTATTGGTATTTACACAAAAGCAGTTGTTGGCTTCATTGATTTTTGAAATATTTTTCTCATTTTTGTTTCATTGATTGCTGATTTTATCTATATTGTGTAATTTTTCTTATTTTGGGTTTGATACTTTCACCTTTTTATAGTTTATTAAAGTGGAAGTTAAGGTTTTTGATCTTAGTATTTCACACACTCCAGATTGTATAACTTCCCAATATAATTTTATATTATAAATTTTCCTGTCAGCTTTATTTTAGCCATCTCATAAATTTATGTATTTTGTATTTTCATTCAATCCAAACTATTTTTTTAATTTTATTTTTATAGTCCCCATACAATTGCAACCCCCTTATTTTGACCCCAATCCCTCCTTTCCCTGCCCCCAATCCAAACTATTTTCTAATTTCCATTGTTATCTCTTCTTTGATCAATGGGTTATTTAGAACTGTGTTATTTAACTTCCAAGTTTGGGGAAATTGTCCAGATAACTTTTTTTTTAAAGGATTTATTTATTTATTTATACAAGCACTGAGTACAGTCAGAAGTGCGGGAGGCTGAGAGAAATCACCAGAGCCAGAGCGGGGAGCAGAACATGCAGACTGACAAAATACACTGTTGAGGGTAACAGCAGGCGCAGCAGGAGAGGTCTGCGCGCCATGTGGGATCCTTGCCGGTGGCCAGGGATCAAACCGGTGCTGCAGGTGCTGCAGAGGCTGCGGGCAGCTTCACAGCCCAGCGCTCAACCACTGCGCCACCAGGGAGGCCCTGTCCAGATATTTTTATGATATTCTGTTATTGATTTTTTAGTTTAATACTGTTGTGGATGGAGAATATGCTTTACATAATTTCAATTCTTGATAAGTGAGTGTGTTGAAGGAAGGTTGTTTTATACCCAAACATGTTGGGTATATGTTGGTAAATATTCCATGTGCACTTAAAAATACTATGTTCTGCTATTGTTAGGTAGCGTGATCTATAAATTATATTTAGTCAAGTTGGTTAATAATAGTATTGTTGATGCCTGCTATAATATCTGATTGTTTACTTACATTATTAGTTATTGAGAGCATGCTGAAATCTCAATTGTGAGTTTGCCTATTTCGTCTTGTAGTTCTACCAGTTATTGCAGCTTGTACATACAGTTCTGTTATTAGGTCCATATTATTTAACATTTTTGTCCTCTTGATAAATTGACCTCTTTGTCTTCATAAAATATCATTCTTTATCTCTGGTAATATTCCTTGCTCTGACATTTACTTTGTCAGAGATTAGTATCTCCATTGCAGCTTTATTTTGATTAGCGGTGGCTTGCTATATTATTTTATATTCTTTTACTTTTAATTTTTCAAATATTGGCTTAGAGGTTTTTTGTTCTCTTTGTACTTTAAAGACAATCCTACTTTGTCTTCTACCTTTTATAGTTTATGATGAGAAGTTTGTTGCACTATTGTCTTTTCTATGCATAATGTATGTTTTCTCTGTTTTTAAAATTTTGCTTTTATAACTGTTTTTGTTGTTGTTATATTGATTATTATTTGAGTTAATGTGCTTTCTTGCTTGGGGTTTGTTCAAGTACTTGGATATATGGATCTGTAGTGTTTATCAAAGTTTGAAAATTATGGCCATCCTGTATTTAAATATCTACCTGTCCGGGCCTCCCCGTTGGCACAGCGGTTGAGCGCTGGGTTGCGAAGCTGCCCGCGGCCTCTGCGGCGCCAGTTCGATCCCCGGCTGCTCCGTGGCCACCGGAGGAGGGTCCCACATGGCGCGCAGACCTCTCCTGCCGCCCGCTGCTCCCCTCAGCAGTGTGCTTCGGTCCTTCTGCCTGCTCTGCTCCCCGCTCTGGCTCTGGTGAATTCTCCCACCCTCCCGTGCTTCTGACTGTACCCAGTGCATGTATAAACAAAAAACAAACAAACAAACAAATAAATAAATAAAAGCATGCCTCTATAAAAAAAAAAAAAATCTTTAAAAAAAAAAAAATAAATAAATATCTACCTGTCCTTGCTTCTGTGCTTCAATTGCATGTATGTTAGGTTGCTAGGTATTGTCTTACAGCTTAGTGAAGCATTGTCTATTTTTATGTTAATCTTTTTACCTCATACTGGTAAGTTTCTGCTGTTACATCTTCAGGTTTGCTAATGTTTTCTTTCACAGTGTCCAACTTGTCAATCCTGCAAGTATAAATTTTATCTCTGATATGTGTTTTTCATCTCTAGAAGTTTAATCTTTATTATAACTTACACTTTTCCATAGTTTTCCTCTGCCTTTGGACATATGGTATATATACTATTGTAGCTATTTTATTGTCCTCATTTTTTAAGTCTGTCATCTCTGTAATTTATGGATCTGCTGAGACTGAGTTTTCTTCTAGTTGCAGGTTTTATTTCCCCAGTTATTTTCATTTCCCATAATTCTTGATTGGATGCCACATTGCAAATATTGCATTGATGGCCAGATTTCACTGCAATTCTTCAATTTTTTTTGTTGGTTGTTGTCTTGGAACCCATTTATGTTACTTGAAATAAATTTGATTCTTTGAGATTGGCTTTTAACCTGTGTAAGGGTTGATCCAGAACAGCCTTTACTTTATGGTTAATTTGCCTCTACTATGGAGGCAATACCTACCCGAGAATTCTGCCAGTGCCCTGTGCCTCCACACTGAATTGAAGGAAATGTGAATTTAGCTCCAGCTCTCTGACATGCCCTGCCTGCTCCTCTGTGCATGCTCTTTTCTTTCCTCGAGCAGTTTCCTCTTATATATGCACAGATCAATATTCGGCCAAAGATGTGAGGGAATTCCCCCTTTAGAGCTCTCTGCTTATGCAGCTCCCTCCTTGTTAGCATCTTTCTATGCAAATCCCAGTCACCTTCACCTCCTTGGACTCCACACTCTGTTTCTTCCACTCAGTGAGACTGCCAGGCTGTGTTTGGCTACCCCTCTCTGGATTCTGGTCTGGAAACTCTCCAGAAAGTAAGCTTAAGAAATTATAAGACTCACTCCCTTTGGAAAGTGACTTTCTAGTTCTGCTTGTTGTCCAATGTCTGAAGCATTTGTGTGTGTGTGTGTGTGTGTGTGTGTGTGTGTGTGTGTGTATACGTGTATGTTTGGTTTTCAGTCATCAGGTAGGAAGGTAACTTTTGTCTTGGGTGCTTCATCATAGTTAGAAGTAGGAGTCACACCTATTACTTTATTTGCATTTATCTATGTAACTACAGGCAAAAGACATCAATTTTTACTTATCTTACTATAACATTTTTAAAATGTCAAAACATTTTATAATGTCAATATTTTGTTAATGTCAAACTCACAGTTATTTTGTTTTTCTATTTCAGCAGTTCTTAACTTTGGGGGTTATGGATTCATTCAAGAATACATGGGCCCCTCCTCTGAAAAATGTACATGGTCATACATACACATTAGTATGCAAATTGAAAGGCACAAAATAATCGTTGACTCTCCCCCGAGGAGGACCTTGTTGGAATATTGAGGCTTCAGATGAAAAACTCCTGCCTCATTCATATTGGTTTGCTTTATTACTTCAGTGATCAGAAAATTTATAATTTCTGTCCTGTGGTACCTCATGGGCATGCCGTGAAATATCACACTGGCAAGGTCAAAATGCTTTCAGAGGGTCATGGAAACATGGTGCATTTTTGGCGATGATTACTACTGCTGTTGTTACCATGATTATAATTTATAATAACCCTTAGGTGGTTTTTAGGTGGGGTGGTACATTCTTGTAAAGGTTTCGTTTTTCCTGTCTTTGCAGTAAAGGTATACATACATGCGTCAATATGCACACACAACTGCAGATGCAGACAGATAATTTTTTTAAAAAGGGTTGATCATCGTATAACCATCTATTTGTACCGAAGGTGTAGTTCTTGTCCTGTTTTCTCCCCTCAGCTTTGTGTCTCCTGGTTGAATAGTGATCGAACATGTTTATACCACTTTTGCATTGATTTACAAGTAAGCGTTGTGTAATGTGCTTTGTGAAATTCATTTTTCTGGGCTATTAAAATCAATAAAGATGCAATTTATGGAATAATCTTTTTCAGGTATCTCTCTGAACTAGTGACATCACATTATTCGGTATTGGCTATGCATACTGTTACATAGGCACTGACTTGCCCCGTCCAGCCTGGCCACGTGTAGCTTTCTGCCTTTCTCCTCCTTGGTAAGCAGGACAGATGCCTTGGCAGCCTCTGCCCCCGGGTACCATGTGCATTTCCACTATCTCCATTCCTCATGTGGGGCCATCTCCCGCTGACACCTGCATCCTTCCCCTTGCCATTAGTTGCTGTGCCCCTATCCTACCACCACCCCTTCCGAATTCTGCTCCTCATTCTCTTTGGGTAACTAAATCCCGCCCATCCCTTGGATTCAGCTTGGGGGCACACCTCCTTTAGGGAAGGCCTCCTGATCATCTGGACCCATGCTCCCTTTCCTTCCTGTAGGGTAAAGAAAATGTCAGGCTTTTCTGCCCTCCCGCCATCAGGATAGATGGATCCTTGCAGTCCTGAATGCAGGCCTGATGGCGGGCACCTGGAATAGGGTGTGGGCCTAGGTAGATGGGATTCACCTGGGCTGAGACTGTGCTTTTAAGGGTGGCATCACGGGGACGCCAGCAGAAGCCAAAGAGAAGCCAAAGAGAAGCCAAGAGAGAAGCAAAGAAGCAGAAGCAGAAGGCCAGAGAGCCCAGAGAAAGTGTGGATTTGCTGGGGGCTGGGAGGACTGCCAGCCTGGGAGGACTGCCAGTACCTGCTGTGTACCTGGTAATCCCAATAAAAGCCTGCAAAGCCACTGAGGACTCTGACTCCTCCTTTACCAGGTCAGCTGGATCAGAAAATCTGCAGTGTCCAGTCCTGCCTTTACACTTCCCCACCCCAAAGTCTGGACCATGAATTCCTATTAGCTTCATCTAATTCTAATGTCAAAAGATTAAAATTTGATTATGGAAGAAAGTGTCCATTCTTCAAAGGCAGGGTTGTGCTGTCTCATCTGAAAACACCTTTCCTCCAACCAGCAATGTGCTTGCTGATTCCTTCCCTCCTTGCCTGGTGACAGTTAAATTGCCCTTACCTTTCTTCCTGTGACCTTTGAATAACTGCGCAAAAGAAACCCAGAGACAATCAGGAGCTCTTTAAACTCTATTGGTGATCAGTGGAAATCAATTCAGGTGTTTTGGAGAGCAATTTGGCAGGTTCTATTAAGATTATAAAGTCATCACTGCAATTTGTCACCTGGATACCCATTGGGGGAATTGCATTCAAGTGAGTCCAAAATTCAAGGACAAGATTTTTCCTCTGATGTATTGTTTGTGGTTGGAAAAAAACTGGTGTGTGTGTGGGGAAGCCAAGTAAATGTCTATAAATATGTAAATATTTAAATGAACTACAAACTAGTCATGTAATAATCACCATTAGGTAGTTTGAAAGAATGGAGTAGCTCCTTTTATACTAACATAGTAATAAAAACACCAACATATATTGATAGATTTAAAAAACATTTAGAAGCCATATGAGTAGGCTGTATCTTTTATAATTTAAAAACACAAAATCTGTGTATTTCTACGTACTTGTGTTTTGGAATCTTTATATTTCCTTCTAATGAAACTGAATGGCACTTGGGAGAGAGGTTCTAGGCAAGTCATGAAAACGTGACCTTGGGTGCAGGCACAGTTCATTTCTGAGGTCTCCTTAGGAAAGAGTCACTGCTGTGTTGGAGCAAATTACTATCTTTATCAGCACAGGTGAAGATGGCGATTTGCATTTCGGAGCCATAGTTCAAGGAAAAAGAAACATGTGTCTCTCGGATGCTGTAGGGTAAGGTAAAAAGTATTGGGCTTTTCTGCCCTCCAGCCGTCAGGATAGATGATGGACCCTTGCAGTCCTGAATGCATGCCTGATGGCGGGCACCTGGAGTAGGGTGTGGGTATAGGTAGATGGGATTCACCTGGGCTGAGACTGGGCTTTTAAGGGCGGCGTCACGGGACGCCCGCAGAAGTGGAAAAGCAGGAGCAGAGCCACGAGAAGAGAGCAGAGAAGCAAGGCCACAGAGAAGGCCAGAGAGCCCAGATAGAGTGAAGACTTGCTGGGGGCTGGGAGGCCTGCCAGCCTCCCGGCCCCCTGGCACCCCTGCCTGTTGTGTACCTGCTAAATCCCAATGAAAGCCTGAAAAGCCACTGAGGTCTCCAGGACTCTCTCCTTCTTTACCCCGTCTGCATAGAATCATAGAAAACCTGCACTGTGGCCCATCCTGCCATTCCAGATGCTCATGGTATGTCTGGCCCTCTGACCTGAGACCCAAATTTCCCATCAGCGGCATCTAAGTATGTAGAGCAGGATGGTGGATGTTGGGCATTTACCACCCCGGAAGTTACCCGTCATCATTCCCTTCATTGCACAGTGGAGCATTCCTCCTAATACCCTCAGGGCCCCCTAGGGGGCAGCACATGCCCTGGCTGAGAACCTCTGGGCAGGATCTGCACCAGCACCTCCTTCTCGCTCCTGCCAAGGCATCTGCTCCCTGAGTGCAGCGGCCATGGAGGGGAACTGCCTGCTCTATTAAGACTTTTCTTTTTCCTTTATTTTCTGAGCCTGTATATTGAATTCACATGAGCTGTATGCTCAAGGATGTTACTCTACTCTTTCAGTTATCTATTTTCCCCCTAGTTTTGAAAAATAATTGACATACATCATGGTGTGAGTTTTAGACACACAGCGCGATGGCTTAATTTACATATATTGTAAAATGATTTATGGCCTATGACTCGTATATATTGTGAAATGATTGCCAAAGTAGATTCAGCAAATATCACTATCCATCTTCTCATGTAGAGACAATAAAACAAAAATAAAAAGAAGAAATGAAAAAATTTGTACTTGGGATGAGAACTCTTAGCTTTACTTTCTTAACCACTTTTCCTCTAGACCACACAGCAGTGTTAGCTACAGTCATCATGTTGTATGTGACATTCTGGGTACTTCCTTACCTTATAACTGGAGGCTTGTTGTGGCCCCTTGTGACCCAGCCTAGAAAGTCTGGAGTGTCGCCTATGCTAACTTACTTGTTAGAGCAAGACCCTCCAGGGTATAGACCCCCCAACCCTTAACAGAAGGAGTTTCAAAGCACAAAAGGTGCTAACTGCCCATGTGTAGGGTAAAGAAAATGTCAGGCTTTTCTGCCCTCCCGCCATCAGGATAGACGATGGATCCTTGTCCTGAATGCATGCCTGATGGCGGGCACCTGGAATAGGGTGTGGGCATAGGTAGATGGGATTCACCTGGGCTAAGACTGTGCTTTTTTTTAAGGGCGGCGTCAAGGGGACGCCAGCAGCAGCAGAAGCCAAAAGAGAAGCTGAGAGAGAAGCAAAGAAGCAGAAGCAGAGATCACCAGAGAGCCCAGATAGAGTGAGGATTGGCTGGGGGCTGGGAGGCCTGCCAGCCTCCCGGCCCCCCAGCACCCCTGCCTGCCATATGCCTGGTGAACCCCAATAAAAGACCTGCAAAAAGCCACTGAGGACTCTGACTCCTCCTTTACCCGGTCTGCATGGGATCAGAAAACCTGCACTGTGTCCTGTCCAGCCTTTACACCATATCTTAAAATTACCAAGCCTACTATGTGTAAAAGAAAGTTCTGGAAGGATACACTCTTTTACATTGAACCTAGGGATTTGGCTTCTTATTGACTAAATGGAGTAGAAAATTGGCCATTTCATCTGACTCAATCTAATAATAATACTATGGTTATCTCTGGTATAGAAGACTGGGAGGAGAGGCAGGAAGTAGCAGGAATTTCTCTTTACGTGTTTTTAGGTATTTTTGAGGATGATGATATAGCTACATGTTACTCATACGGTTATAAAAGAAGTGAATTTGGCTCTTCATCCTAGATAGAGTCCTACAAAAGTGGAATAGGAGAGAGGTAAGGAGCTATGACCTGTACTCAGTGGCATAAAAATAAACACTATTCTGGAACCACAAACATCAGAAGATACCACCTTCTTACTTTGATGGAACAGCTGCTCTGAGTGTCTCCTGGAGGGTAAGAGGGTGCTATTCCGATGATCAGGAAGAAATGCCATGGCTGCTTGGAGACAATAGCAAGACATAGGGGTCAGAAGACCTGGCATCACTAGGCTGTTTGTGTTCTTTAGTTCTCAGAACTACCCTGGAGAGGAGTCATGAACTCTACTTCACTTGGGAAGGCTTCATGGAGGCAGGATTTAAGCTGCAACTTGTGAGCTGGGCTTCTCAGAACCTGGGCATCATCCCCACTGCCTGGGGGGTTTGTTCAAAATGTGAATGAATAGCCAGGCTTACCTCAAACCTTCTGAAATGGAAGCAGGTGCATCTGTGTTTGAAATGGAGATGCAGGAGTTTCAAAGCATAAAGGTGCTAGTTGCCCATGTTTTAAAATTATCAAGCCTGCTATGTGTAAGAGCAAGTTCTGGAAGGATACAGACTCTTCCAGTATGTATCTGGTCTGGTCTCCCTCACTCTTAGACAGTGTTCCTTGGAAACTCACCTGGACTTTTTGGAAACGCCAATTCCCAGGCTCTTGAGTTTAGATTCAGCGTTCTGAGGCAGAAATCTATGTATTAACTGAAAACTACAAGTCTGAGCACCCAGGGGGTGCTTTAGTTTATGCAAAACCTCATTGTAGAGAATAGTGACAGTTTAATCGTTAGCAGGGGAAGAGACTTCCTTAGGGGGCAACTTTTGTAAAGGTGGTAGTAGGAGAGTAGGTTGTCTTGTCTTGACTCTGCAGTGAGTCCTACAGAGGACACACTGGAGAAATACCCAGGAGGAAGGGAATCTACCTTTGGAGGCTAAGGCAGTACTGAGGTGAGAAGAAACACTTTCATTTTCTTTCTAGCCTAGGGCATGTGGTTACCATGCAAAAAGACAATAGAGCAGAAGAATCTGCTTTTTTTCCTAACTTCCTACTGCCTGGAATGCTGGTGTGATGGTTGGCGTTCCAGTAGCTATTTTGGGCCATAGAGTAGCCTTAATGATGGAAGTTGAACAGTAAGATGGTGAATGTGTGAGACAGATGCTCTGGTTCATAGTATTTCCATTTACCTGGAGGACATTGATATCGTGCAGACACTGATGGGAGTAAGCAACAGCTCCAGTGACAGACTAACATGGTGAGTGTGTGTGTGTGTATGTACTTCAGTGAAGATCTGGCTTATTCTTTATCATGAGAATTGAACCTGCATTATGGATGCCTCCTGCCTCGCCTCCAGTTATTTAGCTAAATCTGGCCCTCACGTGTGTTTATCTTGGTCAGCAGTTTGTGTTAACATCCAGAAAAGTTCAGTTCAGCTCTTTGAAGCCAACAGTAAATTGAGACAGAGGCGTTAAATCAGTTCCTCAGATGAGTCAAGAGCTGATCTTCCTGAATCTTCATGGACACGAACGTCTGTCCTTAGGGATCAGAGGTGGCAGCAGTGACAGCAGTAACAACAATCATGGCAACTCGTGCTTGTGGAACGTGCTCCCCCACTTGGGAAGTTTTATGTGTATCTTTCATTTCATCTTCTCCACAGTCTCATAAGTTGGACTTTGTATTATTGCCATTTTACAGGTGGGGAAATTGAGGTGCAAAGCTGCTATGTTGCTCAGCCAGCACAGAGCTGGCTCAAACCTGTCAGGCTCAAGCATCACGCCTGACTGCATCACAGTCTGACATTTCAGCATCTGGGTGTCCACAGCATCCAGCATGATGCAGGCTGATTTGTCTCTGGGAGGGAGAGGGGTATGGCTAGCCGGAAGACATCTGCCCATTGAAATCTCCTTCCAAACAAAATAGGGCTTTTGACTCCATGTTCAAGTTTAGTAGGTGATTAAATGGGTTTTATTTTGCCAGTGGTTAATGAGGGTTGAATTAACCTATACAGTTATAGTATGTTCCTTTGATGCTCTGTCTCCCTTTGTAATAGAAGGCAAACAGCAGTGACAATTGCTTCATTATGTAAATGACCGTGAGGAAACAGGTTGCTGTGGGCAACAAGGGAGTTTGAGGAATTGGCTCTAGTCTCCCAGTGTTTCTGCCTCTGGCTTCCCTTCACAATGCCCTCCAGCATCATCTGCCCAGAGGTATCACCCTCTGTCTTTCCTTTACCTGATTTGCTCCTTCGTTATGGCTTGAGGGCTGGGGCCAGTTGATTTCCCCTCTCGAAGCGCCTTTGGGACTGTGCCTTTAAGTTCTCACAAACCTCTTAGGCAGTCTGGACACTGCCAGCTTCCCTGGGGCTTCCCAGCTGCCTTATTACCCAAGGCCAGTCTTTGATTTACTTCAATTTATAATCTCTTGTATCTACCTGCTTCTTCTGCCCTCTCTGGGGAGCATGGGGGTGCAGTGGGGTGGGGGAGCAGGGTTTAGCGTGTTGCAGGCTGTGTAGACATACCACACCCATGGAATTCTGAAGGCGGTACTGGGGGTGGGGGATATTCCCATCTGCCCACTAGCCCTGCAGGTAGGGGCGTTTGCCAGCTTCTCTTAGGCTGAACTTTAGGGTTTGGGTCCTGGGTTCAAGCTCAGGGAGGAAAGAGGTGACCTTGACCCACTTGGGATTTGATTAGATGATTCCTCTTGGCAACCCCACCAGTAAGTGGGCATGTAACACCCCACGTGGAGTGGAGGTGAATAAAGGAAAGTCAGATCTTTCGTGACCCATGGGGCTGTCATCCAGGGTGGTCTTTGTATGTCAGATTCTAGAAACATCTGTGTAAGGACAGGGGAAGAGACAAATCAAAATGTAAAAAGCCAAGAGTCAACCCCTTCTTCCCTCCTCCTTCCCCGCTCCCTCTCTCTTTCCAGAATGAATGAAAATAATTTGGGGAGGCTATACAGTGATGGAGAGATGGAGTCACAGAATGCACATCTGCAGATAAACTAAGAGGAGGGATCATACCCCTGTTCACCGCACCCCCCCTCTCCCCACCAGCTCATCAGTTGCTGACCACTAGCCCCACCAGCCCAGGATTCTGCACTGATCCTCACTGGCTCCTCCCACCCTGCCCACGCTTTAGGAAATAGCCCTTCATTAAAGGCTCTTTAACCCCCCACTTGAAGTGGCCTCTGAGTCCAGCAGACACCATTGGTGGCCAATTGGAACCCTGAAGTCCAACTCCAGAGGTGCTCGCCTGGAGGGAGGTCCCCACGACCACCCCAGGTGTGATGCTTCACCGGGAAGACTTGGGTTTCAGCATAGAGCTGACTGGGCCTCCTCACAGAGAATGGCTACAAAGCACCTTCAGCCCAGGGAAAGTTGCAAGCAGGTGAGTCTGCAGGAAACGGAGCACGAGCTCCCAAGAGCCCCTCTGGTTGGGCCCCCAGCACATGCTCAGTTCCTCAGCAATGCGATCTGACATCTGTGAGATGTTGCTAATGAGGAGGAGGCTCATTAGCATCTCAGTGTTGGCCCTTTTATGGGGACTCTTCATGGAGGCACCCCACCCTGGACCTGGCACAGGCCCAGAGTTCCTCCCAGAAGGAAAGCAGGTATTCAATCTAAATCATATTTGCACAAATAGTTTAAGCTCAGGGAGTCACTCTTCACACACAGGAAATGTTGGAACTCTCCCGAAGTTGAAATCTTGGATGCCAGCAAAGGGCCAACCTTGCAAGCATCCTGTCAGAGAACCGTCGTGCGCCTTCCGAGTTCATTCTTCCCTGCACAGCCCCTAACACTGCACCACCACTGTTTAAATGTTTATTCTCTGCAAGGCACTGCATCAGGAGAGCATCAGCCATAGCTTTGACTGATGGAACATAAGGTAAATACTGTTTTATTGCCTTTCACACGTGAAAAACTTAGATTATCTTTTTTAAAAAAAATTATTTCTTTATGCATACAAGAGCTGGGGTACAGGCCAGAGGTGTGTGTGGGGGGGAGTGAGAGGATTCACCAGAGACAGAGTGGGAGCAGAACAGGCAGATCGACTGAAATATGCTGCTGAGGGGAGCAGCAGGGAGACAGGAGAGGTCTGCTGCGCCATGTGGGTTGCTCCCTGACCAGGGATCAGACTCGTGCTGCAGAGGCTGTGGATAGCTTCATAAGTTGCGCCTTAATCCCTTGCGCCACCAAGGAGGCCCTTAAGATAGAGTATCTTACTCAAGATGATATAGCAATTATGTGATAAGGCAGGATTAAATTTTTTAAAAATTTATTTTCTTATATCTTTGTTCATTTTTGTACACTATTTGATTTCTCCCCTGAGCTGTATTCTCTGTAGTTCTCCTACTATCATAGCACCCGTGAGCCATCTCCACGGTCCCTTGTGCTCTTCCCTCCCCTGTTTTGATCCTTTTTCCTCCCCTCCCCTGCTGGATGCTGTGGAGCTATGGTCAGCTTGCAAGTTTTGTCTTTTTCCTGATCCTTTGTTCAGCTTCCCTATATTCCTCCTATAAGTGATACCATTTGATATTTTTTCTTTCTCCTTTTGACTTATTTTGCTTAGCATGATCCCTTCCAGCTCCATCCATGTTGCTGCAAATGGCATAAGATTATCTTTTTCATGACTGAGTAATATTCCATTATGTGTATAGACCACACCTACTTGATCCAGTCATATGTGTGGGAGTATTTAGGTTGTTTCCATATCGTGGCTGCCATAAATAGTGCTGTCATAAATATAGGGGTGAAGGTTTCCTCTCAAGGTAGTGTTTTTGTGTCATTTGGGTAACTTCCTAGGTGTGGAATCACGGGTTGAATCCAGGTTTACCTGACCCCAAAATCTACTGAAGGCTGGTGAGGTGGGGAAGGCCAGCAGGGGCTGGAGTGGGAGGGAGAGACCACATAGAGGTAGTTATTACCAGGGGGAGGCATGATGGGTGATTTCCAGTTTCTTCTTTGCATATTGCTGGTATCTAATTCTTCACCAGTAGACATATTTTTAAATCAGAAAATTAAAATGTAATTTTATGCGAAGTTTTTGGTGAGTTTTCTTAAATAAGTCCAATTTGAAAGGTAGCTCAACCATCGGGATACAAGTCAGTGCCACTAAATTACTTGAAGCCAGTTTGTTCTCTTAAGCAGGTCAAACATGTTCCTGGCAATGCTGTTTACACAGAGTGTTTGCTTAGCAAAATCTTTTTCCCTAGCTAGGGCAAAGGTAAACTCCACCTTGGCCCCAGCTGAATTAGCTTAGAGGCTAACACTCTTGATTAGTAATTATGGCAAGTCAAAGATCCATCTTTCAGGAATCCCCAAAACTCCCAAACTAGGCATGTACTTTAGATCTTTTTAAATAACTAAGATAAAAAAGAATGCAGCTTAATTCTGACTAACTTCAGTGAGTGAGGGCTCAGGGTTCTACAAATGGCATATTATTTTGTGGGACTTCAAAAAATGAACCAAATGTAGAAGACCCAGGTGGACCCAAAGCAAACTTTCTTGTTTAAACAAAATGTTACTGAAGTAACATTGATTACAGCACTGTATGTGTCTTAAGGGTATAGATTCCAACTCTTCAAATTCATGTTATCACCCCACATCAACCCCACCATGGACTCTTGGTGTCCCTTCCCTCTTTGCTCTGCACCCCACCTTCCCTCTCTGGTATCCTTGGTTCCAGACAGATTTCTAGGGTTTGTTTTGGTTTAGTTTTTTTTTTTTTTTTTTGTTTGTTTCTTAGCTTTGTTTCTTTATTTTTCACATATGAGTGGAACCATCCGGTATTTGTTTTCCTCCTCCTGACTTACTTCACTTAGCACCACCCCCTTTAGTTTCCATCCATATTATCACAGATGGCAAGATTTCATCTTTAATAGCTGAGTGGTATTCCACTGTGTATCTGTATTACATGTTCTTAATCCACTCATCTGTCATTGGACACTTAAGTTGTTTCCATAATTTGGCTACTGTAAATAGTGCTACAGTGAGCACAGGAGGGAGATACTCCCTCAAGTGTTTTTGCATTCTCTGGGTAGATACCTAGGAGCGGAATTGCTGAATCAGATGGTTGATCTATTTTTAATATTTCAAGACACCTCCCTGCTGTCTTTCATAGGGCTGGACCCATCTACAGTCCTATCAGTGGAGCACCATGTTCCTTCTCCACATTTGCCAACACTTGTTGTTCAGGTCCTTTTTATATGGCTCATTCTCAATGCTGTGCTTTTGATTTGCAGTTCCCTGATGTTTAGTGATGTGGACATTTTTTCACCACGTGCCCGTTGGCTACCTGTATGTCTTTCCAAAGCATACTTTCAATAGCATGAAATGGAGGGCCCCAGGGAAGCCTCACTCAGCACCCTAACATTGATTTACCCACCCACAAGTTCTCCCCAAGCTACTCAGAGGAATCAGAGGAAACTCTGGTCCTGCCAGCTGTGAGCACCAAGGGCCTGGGAGGGAAGCAGGTGAGCCCACTCCTGCTCTTTGAGTACCTGTCATGCACCTTTGGTTTGCAAACTGCTGCTGGTGTCCTCTGTCCAGAGGCCTCATGGTTTACCCAGGTGCCTGCATTGGTGGAATCTTGCAGGTCCCCCCAACTGAGTGGTCTCCCAATCAGGGTCTGTGAGGTGACTGCCCACCCCATGCATTCCTAGGGTGCCAGAAGCAATAACCACACACTGAGGGGCTCAAGTCACAGAAATGCATTTTCACACAGTTCTGGAGGCCAGACCGAGTCTGAGGTCAAGGTACTGGCAGGCTGGCTTCATTCCGAGGCCTCCCTCCATGGTGATGGTCGTCCCTCTGTCTGTGTCTCAGTCTCTTCTTACAACGGCCTCAGGCACACTGAGTTAGGGTTCACCTATGACCTCATTCTTCTTCTCTAAAGACTTTGAAACAGTCACATTCTGAAGTCCAGGGATTAGGACTTCAACATATGAACTTGGGGGTCAGGGGACACAGTTCAGTTCCTAACAGTTGTTGTAACAAGTTACCACAACTTATTGATGTAAGGAGACAGAAATGCTGGCTTGCAGCCTGTGGGCCAGAGCCTGACCTGGGTCTCTTGCAAACCGAGGTGTGAGCTCTTCATTTCTCTGGGCTCTGGTTGCACCCATTTAATTTTGTCTTTTCTGGTCTCTGGAGGCCCCTTGTCACTCCACTGTCAAAGCCAGCAGTGGGGTGGATCCTTCTCACATCTTGCCAACCCTCTCCAAAGCATCCTCCCCCAACCCCCCGGCTCCCTTTTCTGGCCCCTCTTCGACTTTTAGGGAGCCTTGGGATCACACTGGGTCCACCTGGACCCTCCAGGACAATCTCCTCCTTTAAGGTGAACCGATCAACAAGCTTTCTTCCACCTGCACCGTTCATCACCCTTTGTCACGTGACCTGTCACGTTCACAGCCTGGGGGGTTGGTTAGGAAGCAGATGTTCTGCCACCCACTCCCATCACCTCTAAACAACACACATCATCTCTCCATGCAAACATTCTCCAAGTGGAGAAGGACACGCTTTCCTTTCCGGGCAGACTAATAGAAACAACCTTCTTCATGTAGATTTTGGGGCTTACAGGAGAGAGGGGTACCAGCATGTGCTGCCATTGTCCTGTTTTGCCAAGAAGGGTGGGTTCTCTCTTGTCTACAGACCGGAGAGTGTAACTCACCAGGACCAGCCAAGGGGCAGGGCCCGTGGCCCTGCTCACCCCTGCAGGATCATGTGCGGCTCCAGGCCCCAGCTCTGGGCTCTCCCCCACATACTGCACAGACAGCTCCCCCCTCCTGGGGGAAATGAGGCTCCTATTCCCCACAGTTAATCGGTTTTCCACTTTTCTTCTGAAAACCATCCTGAGGTACCTTTGACACACAAGTGGAAATGTCGATGGGGCAGAAAGGTTTCCTGCCATCTGGCTGAGAAATGTGTTGAGAGAACATCTCCCCATAGACCCGCTGCTGTGGGTCAGACCCACGGAGCTGGGAAATGAGAGGGGGTCTGCTGTGTTTTCCAGAGGAGGGGCCTCGGGGTCACTGTTGACACCCCCGGATGTGGGCTTGTTTCAAACCTGGAACTTCGACTCCATGTGTCCTGTCTGCGAATCTTGTGTTATTTCCATCACTCACCCCCTTTACAACAGGTTTTTAAAAACAGTGGACATTAACCCAGGACCATCCTCTTCAGAGCAGTCTCAGGGAATCTGTACCCTTTAATGTTTTTGAGAGCAGGTGACTGATGTCTTTTTCCCTCTTGAAGGAACAAACCATCTGTTCGGTGTTATTCATAATGCATTGTACTATTTATCTAAATCAGTTTTCCTGATCTCTTATCCTCTTTGGGGGGTGTTTGTATGCATTTTTTATGCAGTCCCCTGGGGTCCGTTGTGGTCTGAGTGGAATATCACTTGATAAATGAATTAAACATCTCCCTTTGCTTTTGGGGAGGGTGATCTTATTTACAATCTCGTAGCAGTGCAATTCTGCATTTCCTAGGACATGTCATGCTCGGCTTCCTTTTTAACATGTACTGTGTACCAAATCCTGTGCTCGGCAGGCGGCACAGACCTTTGCCGTCATGGGGTCAGCCTGGTAGGGAGTGGACATAGTTTAAAGAGTCACATGAATGCATGGAGAATGAGAGCAAGGGAAGCAGTGTGAAGGAGGGAATGAGTTCTCTTGAGTGTGCATAACCATTAACCAACCTGATCAGGGATAAAGTCTGAGAGGGCTTGGGGGGTTTCCACTTGGCCAAGGATTGGCATGTGAGCTATCTTGGGCAGAGAAAGCACATTCCATATAGAGGGGCCATCATGTGCAAAGGCCCTGGGGTGGTAGAAGGGAGCTTGGTGTGTTTCTGCAACCATTTTGTTCCTTCCAGATATTTTGCTCATGACCAGCCAGTGCTGAGCCCAGGAACCTCAGTTTCTGGGCCCTAACACACACTGCCTGGGCATCTTTTAACATCTACCGTTTTTAACAAACCCATTTTTTTTTAAAGATTTATTTTTTTATTTATACAAGCACTGGGTACAGTCAGAAGTGTGGGAGGATGAGAGAATTCACCAGAGCCAGAGCAGGGAACAGAACAGGCAGACCGACGAAATATACTGCTGAGGGGAGCAGTGGGCGCGGCAGGAGAGGTCCGTGCGCCATGTGGGACCTTTGCCGGTGGCCGGGGATCGAACCGGCACTGCAGATGCTGCGGGCAGCTTTGCAGCCCAGTGCTCAACCTGGTGCTCCCCACCAGGGGAGGCCCCAAACCCATTGGTTTTTGAAGAAAAACTTCACCCGGGAATCCCTGTCCATCAGTGAGGACAGGGAACGTCGCTGCAGAAACCAGCTGCTGCCTGGGTTTCTCTGTCTGGCCCTTGTTTCTCCAGCTCTTCCACGAAGACAACTCTAGGGCTCTGTGGCACCTTAAAGAATTGCCAAGCAGCTCCCTGAGCTCTGAACATCCCAGGGGATTCCCCGGTGCCACGGGCACTTGTCAACATTTGCTTCTGGTGAGAGTTCCTTTGTGGGGGGCTAGAGAAGTGCCCTCGCTGAGGAGAATCTTGTGAGCAACCAGCATCAGGGGGGTTAACAGAGACCAGCATATATTTCACCTGGCCAGTGTCCTCTTCTCTCTACTCTCCGCCCCTTCCTCTCCTCTTCGTTGTCATCTTTTGGCATAAAATATTTGAAATTGTTTCAAATATTTGAAAATGACAGCTCTTTCGGAGAGAAAACCAACAAGTGATTGGGAAATTGCGGGGTCGGGGGGAGTGGCAATCGCCCACGCTGAATTCCCCATCCCGCCATGAATGAAACCAGAACGGGCCTCCTAGGCAGAAAATTCCAAACTCTCCTCATTGGAAATCTGAGGCATTTTTGAGCATTCTGCAACCTCCTGGCAAAGGCCAGCTCTACTCTGACCCAAGCTGCTTTGCTTTCCAGTGTTTCCAGAGCAAACAGAGGAGGAAATCTCCACCTCCCGAGGTGCCCCAGGATGGATCTAACTGCTGTGAGGGAGGCAGGGGCTCCGCCAAAACTTGTTATATACGTAGAATAGTCTCCTGGAAAGCTGGTGGGGTCCATGTGGGGTACCTAATGTATTCCCTCCACAGCTGTGTTCTCCCTCCAGCCGGCCTCCGAGTGCCCCACTCCCGGTCTCTCCAAATGTCCTACATGTCCTCTTCCTTCAACGCCCGCACATCCAGCTGATTTCCAGTGGGGTCACTGCTGAGAGGAAAACTGACTTTCAATTGATCTGCGCTAAGATGATCAATGACCTCCATTATTCTGGGGGGAGTATTTTCATTCTGGCTACATGGGGGAGCCCAAGGGAGTCTCCATTTGGTGGACTCGTGGGAGTTGTGGAGGCTAGATTAGGAGACAGGGACTTCAGCCTGGACGCCCTAAGACAGGAAGCGTGTGTCCTCTGCCTGTGTGTGTGGATGACCTTGGTGGGGTCACTACATGCAGCATAAGTCCTTTTCACCAGTTTTCTGATAACTCCCTCAGCCAGTCGTCTTTCCTGCTCATTACCCATTCTTGGAAGTGCAGCTGGCAGGGCCTGTCATCCTGGGAGACTTTTGAGTTCACCTGGCTCCCAGGTGAGAGGCAGGGCATTTACTGAATGATCTGTTTGGTGGCCTGCTGTCCACTACCATTGTTCAGCCCAGACCCTGTGTGGGAATGAGGGCAGTTTGGGCCCAGGTGAGCCCCCAGTTTGTGGCCCAGATGTTCTCTTTCCAGCAGCGCAGGGTCTGTATCTCAGGCCTGCTTTGTCCTCTTGCCTCCAGAGCCCTCTTTGTTTAAAGTGACTCCCTTGCCACCCCTGAGCTGTCCGGATATGGGATGAGTCGCTGGACGAGTGCATTTGAAGGAGATGGGAGGCCTCGGGGAGATGGACACAGCAGTGGGGTCTGGGCTTTGGCTCTGTAGTCATCAGAGGGGCTTCCACTCAGGGCTGGTTCCTCAAGTCACTCGGGAATATGGAATGTAGGGGTGCATTTACTTAGGATGTCTGGGGTGATATGGTGCAGGTGGAACTAGACTAAGCCAGCTTGTGGCACACTTTCATGAGCTGTGTCTGCTGCTCTGGGTACCCCAGAGGCAATGTGCCTGTTGAGAGCTTTCTTTTTTTTTTTTTAAGATTTATTTATTTATTTATTTATACAAGCACTGAGTACAGTCAGAAGTGCGGGAGGGTGAGAGAATACACCAGAGCCAGAGTGGGGCGCAGAGCAGGCAGACTGACGAAATACACTGCTGAGGGGAGCAGCGGGCGGCAGGAGAGGTCTGTGCGCCATGTGGGACCCTTACCTGCATCTGGGGATTGAACCGGCGCTGCAGAGCCTGTGGGCAGCTTTGCAGCCTTGCAGCCCAGTGCTCAACTGCTGCACCACCAGGGGAGGCCCTGTTGAGGGCTTTCTAAGTGGGGAAGGGAACCCCAAAACTTCCTCGGCTTTGTAAGTGCAGCCCACTCACTGAACCCAAGAGGCCCAGCTGGCCTGTGATGTCACACAAGTAATTTCTCCTTCTGTGCTTCCATCTCCTTATGTCCTAAGCACGGGGGCTGGACAAGGTTTCTGACCCCTCTCTGCTAAGTTTCTGTCTGGATTTGATCAACTTCCTATTTGTCCTCCGTGTCGCAGCCAGAATATTTATCGTGTAAACACGTGTCTGAGGCTCCGTCCTGCTTAAAAAACACCCTTGGCTCCCGGGTGTCCTCAAGGTGAATCGCAGCTCGTGAGCTGGGCATCCATGGTCCAGACCCGCCCTGTGGTTTCACGCCCTGCTGCTGTCGCCTGCGCTCTTACCTCTCCAGACGCAGGAAGCCTGGATGCCCGCCAGGGCCCAGTCTCTGCAAGTGCTGCTCTGCAAGTGCGAGGCCCGTCCACCGCCCTTCAGCCCCTACGTCTTATTCACTCCACACGTCTCCTTTGATAGCCACATTTTTCTGAGCAGCATTCTCACCACACCCTCCAAGCCTGGGAAGGCTCATCTCCAAGGCCGCACGGTCCTTGAAAAGTGTGAATCTCTGTTGACTTCTCTGTCTCCCCCGCTGCTTCAGAAGCAACTTGAAGGATACAGCCATGTTCACCTTGTATTGAGCCCCGGTTCCTGACAGGGCAGGGCATGTAGCAGACAAGCAGGACTGGTCACTGGGCCGCCTTGGAGAGGTAGTGCTGCCTGAGGCATCGTGCTGGCACGTCCCCCCAGCAGCAGGCAGTGGCCACTGTGGGGTGCTGTCTGCTGAGCTGATGCAGGCTGTCTCTAAATGGTGATCATACCACTTCCCAAATACCCAACCATCTTCCAGGGGGTGGAATTGGACTCCTTTTGTGTCCTGCCCTTGCATGTTTCTCCCAAGTGACCCCTAATCTCGAGGATGAGCCGGGAGCCGTGGACTTGCCTGTTGTGCGAAGCACCATGTTAACGCGCCACAGAGCATGCATGGCCCGTTTTAGATGCTTCTGGCAGGCTGATTTCCTGTTCCCATTCAGTCAATCATCTTCCATCTTTGGCAGGAAGGAGAACACACAGCTTCGCATGTGCCAACCCCAACATATTTCTAATTCCATCAAGCATGGCTGGATAGGTGCCGCCTAGGCCCCAGGATTTGAAGATGCTTTGCAAAATTGGGTGTGTTTCCCAGCCAGGACGAGCAGCACTCAGGCTGAGCTCCGAGAGCACTGCGGCCAAGTCTGCATCTGTGACTCGTGCTTGGCCTTTGGCCTTTGCTTGAGGACCAAGGTGCTAGCACTGCTGAGAGGTGCTGCCATGTGGAAAGTGCTGGAAACCAAGCCACCAAAGATCCTGGATGGGAGCAGGAAAGCGAGACTGAGGAGTGAGGTTGAGACGTGGCCGGTGCTTCTCGCATATTCTTTGCAGTGAAGAAATCCTGCGGTGCGGGGGGTGGTGGTGGGGGGTGTAGGGTAAGTGAAAAAGTATCAGGCTTTTCAGCCCTCCCGCCATCAGGATAGATGACGGAACCCTGCGGTCCTGAATGCATGCCTGATGGCGGCACCTGGAGTAGGGTGTGGGCATATGTAAATGGGATTCACCTGGGCTGAGACTGGGCTTTTAAGGGCGGCGTTACGGGGATGCCAACAGAAGCAGAAGAACCACGAGAACAAGGCCACCAGAGAACACCAGAGAGCCCAGATAGAGTGAGGACTTGCTGGGGGCTGGGAGGCCTGCCATCCTTCTGGCCCCCCAGCACCCCTGCCTGCCGTGTGCCTGGTAAATTCCAATAAAAGCTTGAAATTCACCCGTCTGCTCGGATCATAGAGATCCTGCCCTGTGGCCTCCTGCCCCTACAAGGGGTGGGGGTGGGGTGGGGGGACAAAGGGACTTGTGAAGGGTGGGCTGGTGGCCTCCAGTGCTGGTGTGACTCACCTGTCTGTTTCAAACCCTGGCGATGCTGTGACAACGAGCCTTCTTGCTCAAGTTCCTTCCGACCACAGCCAGGCACAGGCCATCTTCCTGAGGACTTGGGTGTGCATAGGAGGGATTTGCGTGTGTAAATTTCCCTTTCTCTCCTGATTCCTCTCCGTGTCTTCCCTCACTTCCCCATCTCCATAGCTGCCCTCCTGGGCTCAGAAGCTGCCTCTTCTCTTGTCATTAATCCCCAACAAAAATCCAGACTGCCCCTTCTGCTATGTCAAGGGCAATTTTGACCCTCTCCTCCTTTCCCCACGCTCTGATATTTTTCTTCCATTTCTTCTTGGAACATAAATTTGATTTCCTACCTGCACAGCCCAGCGTGGGCCTGATGGTAATTACTCTCATTTGCAGCTACGTCGGGGAGGGGATGGGCAGGGCCGGTGCTATTCCGTTCAGCTTAAACTCTTCACCTTCTGGGCCCTCGCCTCAAAATGCCATCCCTTATCAGAAAGACTTAAGTGGAAAGTAGTAGCTGCACTAAAATTTTATTTAAGTTTCCCTTTATTTTTCTGATAGCTGTGAAATCTGTTCTAAGAGGATGGAGGATTTTTTTTTTTTTCCGTTTTCGCTTGAGCCTATGTTAATTTTGCTCTTTTCTTGCCATCCAATTTCCTTCTCTTCAGTTCTGTTCTCAGCTGGATCCTGGTGTTTCACTCCACATATTGAACTAGCAGAGCAATAATATGTTATGATTAATAAGTGGCTTGACAGGCAGGAAAAAAGCAAATCTTATTCATTGCATCAGTGGTGCTGTGCAAATTCGCTATTTTCTGAGAAACGTATTTAGTCAGCAGGATGGTTTTTGTCTAGATCCTTGGCCCTTAGCAACCTGCTTTAGCTGGTTCCCCATCTCTCCTTCACCTGCAAACTCCAGGCTTGGGGGTGGGTGCCAGGAATGCTGAACACCTTTCCAAACCCCAGGAACTCTGTTTTGGACGCTGTCTCCGCCATCCTGTGTGGCACATAAACCATCACACTTTAAAGGCGATTTTAGAAAACTAGGTAAAAGTGGAGACTTCAGTTGCATTTGACTCCTTGCTGTACTAACTCTTAGCGTGTTCCAGGGTCTTCTCCAAGTGTGTCTGAGTGTGATTTATATACAACTTACTCTCACGCAGGGAGCTCGATGGCTTTCTGTATTTTGTTGACTATTATATGCTTAGTCCATTCTTTTAGGGAGTTATTTGCATGATTTAGGATGATGCAATTCTATTTCTAGGTCTCAAGCACTCCCAACCCCCATGACATTACGGGATCCAGATTTGCCTTCTTTAGTCTGGTGCCATCAGTCCTACGTGGCTGCTGAGCACTTACGATGTGACACATCCAAGCTGTGTCCTGAGTGTGAAATGTACCCCCAATTTCAGAGACTCAGTCAGGAAAAGAAAGAATGTGTATTATCTTAGTCTCCTTTTATGGCATTTACTGTTAAATTGATACTGATCATATGTTGAATACATTGGTTAAAATAACATGGTATTAAAATTACTTCCACCTACTTTCCTTCTCTTATTTTCCCTGGGACTGCTGGACATGTCAATCGTATGCACGGCCCATGTTATATCTCCACTGCACAGCATCACCCCGGAGGTCATGCTAGAGGACCAGGGGTTAACAGGGTCCCAGCTGGTTCCTGCCATCGCTCAAGGACAGCAGTGCTGGCCGAGGTGGCAGAGGGTTCATCCGATATCCCGTCACACCACGGACACTGACTGAGGCCCCATGTCAGGCCCAGGCTGGAGGTGCGGGGGGTTTGGGGGGTGGGATAAGTAGCCTCTGCCCAGGGCCTCTTATCTGGGGGCCTGACCCAAGAGTGGGCCTGGACGGTGGTCTAGTCTACCCCTCTTCAGTAAGCCGGGGTCAGGTCGCCCACCTGAAGGAAGAGGTTCCTTTTCCTGTTTAAACAAAGGGAGGTCTCAAGTCAAATTTCTGGGGAGCTGCATCTGTCCAACCAGAGCTTCTGCAGCCATCGCCAGCCCTGGCTCTAGAGTCCTGGTCATCGCTGCCCCATATGGCCTTTCCCTAGTTGCTCCCCACTTACCACACCCGGACTGCTCTGTGCTGGGGCACCGGGTTCCTTCTTACCTTTGCACCAGATGGGCCTCCTGCCCAGAACTCTCTTCCCTTCATTGCCCACCTGTTCGTAGCTCTTTTTCAGGTCCTCCCAGGTCCGGGCTAGCCAGACCTCAACTTCTGATTCTCAGCAACCCCTCAATTCTCCAAGGACTTGAGATCCTCTGGAAATGTCTTCAACACCATCAGATCACACAAAATGAGCATGTGAAACTAAACCACATAGGGGCCTAATATTCGGCACTCTCACCCCAGGCTGAGGACTCTCTGACCCATCAGGGCTGCCTCTGCTTGCATGCGCTCAGACTCCAGGGCTTTCTAGAACAGACTAGAAACTCTACAGGGAAGCACCAGCAACTTGTTCTTTCTTACCCCCACCCCTTCCTCCATCAGGTGTGAAGCCAGAAGAACATGCAAGCACAAAGATAACTCTAATTTGGGGGGCAAAACGTGAGTCATTCAATTACACACTAATTCTTCTTCTGAACTTCACTTTGGAGGCCGAAGAACCAATCACCTCGTCTGCCCTGAAAATATCTCATTTTATCCAGAAGTGCTGTCATGGATGAATAAGCTGCCTTATGACAAAGAATTCCTACGTGCATTTAATTTCCACCCCAGTCCTGAGGTTTGACTCTCATTTGGCAATTAGGGAAACAGGTGGAGACATTTGTTCACCATCTCAGCTTCTATCATTGATGAGTTGACATTCTCCGTTCTATTCTGTTGCAGTGGAAGATTCTGCTTTTATTTTATCACAGCAGAAGCCATAGTGTCTGGGCTATAAATTAGCTAATTGCACCTACCAGCTTAATTTTCATATTCTACATGGTCTATAACTTTTAAGCTGGGAGCGCGTTGAAATGCTTGAAGTGGAATGTCCTTCGGAAGTCTTCTCTATAAACACGTTCTTTCAATGAGCTTTTCAGTCTCTTCAGTATCACGCCTTAAGATCTAAAAGGCTGTGTCTGCTTTTGGGCACAGATGTATCCATGCACCATCTTCTGCTTGATGGCGAGGTCTGCTTTCCTGCCGCCGTTTGTTTTTGGCTGTGGCTGCTTCTGTGAGACATGCTTGCTTTTCTCTACTTTGATGCAAATCACTTGATTAGCTCCCTTTTAGAAACTGAGCATCTCTACCTTGGTCATTCTATCAGCAACATCAGCTAGTGAAGTTGGGGTAAGAGTGGTCAGCAGAGACGGTTTCAAAATCTAGAGAAGATGCAAAAATGCCTTGGGATTGTGTGCTGAATACCCAAGTGACCGTCGTCTGGATTTTCCATCAGCGCTGTTTGTAGCCCCCCCGGTGGGCAGCCGGAGTTTCTCCTTGTGGGAACGGTGGCATCGTTGCGATTTTCATTGTCACTTTCCTGCAGGGGCTGGAGCCCCCCCTTTTCTGCATTCTGACTCTTCTTGGATGCAGAAAATGAAACACAGAGGCGTGACTTGTTTTCAAGCTGCATTCATGAAGTGTTAAGGCCACAGATTTTAACAAAGTCAAGAAATGCAGAGGCAGGGCCTTCGGGGAACTAGGGGCTTTGGGGAGGTGGCGACTCCCGCAGCTGTGGGCTTGTTAACTCACACACACACCTTCTGCTGCCTCCGAGCACCGGAGTGGCTGCCTGTGCCACGGCACCTCCCGTTTCCATCAGTGGAAATGAATGCGTTGTTGTGGAGGAGAGAATCACTCCAGCGTGTGTATATTCAAATGAGCTTCTAAGTGAGAATTCCAACTGCGTGGAAGAGGCGAGGCAAGGAGAGCAGCCAGGAGGGATAGTGAGTGAGGCTTTGGCATCTTTCTGTGCAGTGAATCGTTGATTCCAGTGCAATAAGCCTCTGGTGCCTGGCTTGCTGGATGGGCCTGTGAGCCCTGCTGCGTCTCCCCCTTTCTTGGCCATTCTATTACTCTAAGACAGATCTTCCCAAGGCACCACCTCTGGGATGCCCTCCCCTGCTTAGGCGCCTCCCGCGAGGCTTGGGGGATCCACAGAGGATGTGGGTTGGTGGGGTGGCTTTGGTGGTGCCGTCATGGCAGATGCCTGTCCCTCTGCATGTATCCAAACCCACGGGTGTTCCCACCAGGAGGGAGCCTGAATGTCAGGGTAGACTCTGGGTGACGGAGGTGCGTAGAGGTCAGTTCCTCAGTTGTAGCAAGTGTCCTGAGGGCAGATGTCGATCATGGGGGAGGTGTTGTATGTGGGGCGCCAGCAGGCCTAGATGGGTTCTTCCTCTTAAAAGGAAAATTGGAACTTTCTCTGAGTTTTGCTTTGAACCTATAACTGCTCTAAAAACTTTAGTGTTTAAAAAACCCACCTCCGGGGGCCCCATGTTATCTCTGGACTAAACACAGACTCTTGACCCCAGAACGGCAGGTGACGGGACTCTGCCTCACCCGTCCATGCTGCCTGCTTCTCCTGGGCCTCGACTTCAGCTCCACCAAGTAGCTGAGTGTCTTCCTTGAGACTCGAGGCTGCACTGACGTGGCTCACTCTGGACAGGCTAGCCCCAAATACAGAGCCTCCCCGGTCCCCCAGACCCAAGCTGAGGTCTTGGTTTTTCTTCTGTTGGGGGGGGGGGCTTCTTCAGTATTTACTATGACTGAGTGTACCCCCCAAATTTGTATTTTGAGGCCCAAGCCCCCACAGTGATGGTATTTGGGAAGTGATCGTGCCCTGAGAAGGAGACAAGAGAGACTTGCTTCCCCTCTCTCTGCCTCGAGAGCACAGAGCAGAAGACAGCTGTCTGTACCCCAGCAGACGGCTCTTACCAGGAGCCAGGTCAGCCGGCACCTTGACCTTGGACTTCCCAGCCTCTGGAACTATGAGGAGCAAGTGTTTGCTGCTCACCAGTCTGTGGGGATTTGTCAGAGCTGAGCTGATGTAACACTGTACTTCACCCTTCTCTGGCTAGGGCTGCTGTCTCTGCCCTGGCTCTGCCTGCCACCCAATCAAAAGCTGATTTATCTGTGTTTTATGTTGTCTCCTTAGCTACGATTTAAGGTGGAAGTCAGGGCTTCATTTGCAACATCCCAGCTCTTATCTCAAACCTGAGCACAGAATAGAAAACCATTAAACCTTTGGGTTGACCTACACTTTCCAGAAGTAAAAGGAAAAGCTCTCCTTATTGTCTCAAATCTCTGGATGAAGGGCCGTGAATACCTTCCCTGCCCGCCACTCTCAGCCCAAGGCCCCAGAGGCTTTGCTGTGTTGAGAAGCTGCAAGGCTAGCAGGACTGGTACCTCTGGGCACTGCCCGCTTTGTGGGTGATGGCTCGCTTATCCTTCCTCCCACCACCAAGAGTTTGGGGGCGTCTACTCTGTCCTTAGCATGGAGATCCGGTTCAGAGAGAGGCAAAGTCTGGCTCTGGTGGAGCCTGTGGTCGTGTGTGTGTGTGTGTGTGTGTGTGTGTGTGTGTGTGTGTGTGTGTGTAGAGGGAGTAGAGTGACAGCAGACTAGTAGGTAATACTGAAGGAACGTGGTCCTGGGGTTACAGCTTGAGTGGCAGCATAGTGGACAGGGAGACAGGGATAATGTGAGGCCTCCATCACAAGGGTCACCCACAGGCACATTTTGGGGGGCAGTATCTCAGGAAGAAGGACAAACAGGTGCTCAAGCTCTAAGGCTTGGCACTATGGACCTTTTGGGGCTGGAGAAGTCGTTGTTCTGAAGGTGGTCTTGTAAGTTGTATCCCTGAGTCATGAGAATCAGAGAGGTGAGGTGATTTCCCCAAGGTCACACAGCTTCCAGGGGGTGGATCTGCCAATCACAGGTCCCCCAGCCCTCCCAGAACCCTGCCTGGTGCCGGCTGGGTCGGAGAGCTGATGTTGCTACCCAAATCTTAAAATCGTCCACCATCTCTCTGCCTCCAGCAACCTCTTTCCTACTTGAAAGTTTTCAATTTATGATTATAGGTTGTTTCTTGCCCTTCAGGCGAGTTCGATTTCATTGTCCAGACGCGAAAAACAATTTCACAGTGAAGGCTGCAAATAAAAAGGGAAAGAGCAAAGAAGGGGCTTCATACAGGACAGGCTGGATCCAAAAACAATGCTGGAGGTGAGTGGGGTCCGTGAAGCTGACAGAGGTTTCCCCATAGCTGAGGAGAGTGTCCCCTTTAACTCTTTCCCTCTGACTCTGTGTCTTGTGCAACATAAAGGAGCAGGTCCACGTCCACCCGAGCCGAGAGGGAACAGGAGGTCGGGGAGTCAGTGCTGACAGTGGCGGGGTGTTCCTTACTCGGGAAATCAGCTGTGGAGCCTGTGCTTTTACCCATGTTTGAGGGGGAGGTGCCCTGGGCTCCCCTCACCTTGCCCCTCCGTCCTGGGAGAGACAGACCACATGCTAGAGATATCATCCCACATGCCATTGCTCGCCTTGGAAGCACCACCCTCAGGAGAACGTGCTGTCCTCAGAAGGCTCGTCCTTTGTCTGTGTGTCCAGTGCCTGGATGCAGCTGAGGCGTCTCCATCCAGCCCGACTGTGAGGGTCAGGCTTTGTGCAGGCACCGGGAAGCGTGGGTCGGAGCAGTCGTGCTGCCCCAGGGTACTTGTTCACTCTGAGAATCGCGGGGAAGCCATGACATGCACACAGGGACCCAAACCAGCAGCTCTCAAGGTCAGGAAGACCGGGCAGCCCCCCAACACCATGCAGGAGGGGCCTAAAAGGCAAGGCCTTTGCTTGGGTGACTCCACACCCTGCCATCCAGAACTGCACCCAGCACATAGTAGGATGCAGGGCACACCTCTGTGGAGCTGATTTTGTTGAACCTGTATTCAAAGTTGAATGGGTCTCTGTCCCAAGGGGAGCCTTGGCTGGACACCAGGTAGCAGAGAAGCGGGTCAGCTTTGACCTTTGGGTTTTGCGCCACCAGCCTGATGCTGGTCCCTGCCGCTGACCCTAAAAATCCAGCGGTTTGCGGCTGGATTTGAGGCTCTTATCTCATTGATCAAGTCTAGGGGGAATTCTTCAAACATCAGGCCTGGTTAGCTGGGATGTGAAAGGCCATGTGCCTCCCTCCTCTCCTCAGAACCCCCCAGGTCCTCCACTGTCCAATGAGAGAGTTGTCAAGAGGAGGTGCCCCTGGGCTCCCCCCAGGGCTGCACTATGTCTCTGCTGAGTTGACATGGGCCCGGGGGTGTGGCCCCAAGAGGAGACAGCCTTATTGGAGGACATTAAGTCCATCTGATGGACCCTTTCTGGGCTCTCCAGTGGTGGACGTTACAGCCTTTCCATTTACCCACCATCCCGAGCGTGTGTGCGTATGTGGAGAGGGTGGGAGACAGAACATACACATTTTCATCCATTTATGAGTTTACCAAAATGCTGGTCTCCATGCAGGGGGAAACATTCATGATTCTTCTGCCTGATGGATGAAACTCATCCCATCAGAAAAATAAATTAAAAGAGAGGCAGCCCTTGTCACATTTTATGTACGCAGATCATTGAAAGCGAACAAACTCAGAGCAAGCTAACGAGACACATAATGGCTTATAAGATAGAACATTTTTTTTTTTTAAACGAAGATGATTTAGAAACCCTATCCATTATATTTTATGACAGCGAGGAAGTCTGTCTCTTTATTTTCTTTCTGCTGGCCATAATTCAACTAGTGCTTTCTGATGATAAACTTTTTTTCCTTCGGCCAGAAGTTTAAAGAGCTATCACCTGTGTCCTCACCTCCCGTCTTCCTACATGGGGTGCTGAGCATTTGTGGCCTCTCCTTCCGGATGAGGGGGCCTGTGCCTGCAATCCTGCCTCCCCCAGCCATCCTGGGGACTTGTTCCCACGGGTCTTGTGTTCCAGAGACCCATTCAGCCATATCGGAAGCTGGTTCTGTGTGCAAGGTGAGATGTCAACCTTGAAAACAAGAGCCTGTGGGTGTATTTTTCGCTATGAATAGTGAAAATAGTTATTTTTTTCTTAAAAAATTTCTGAGACCAGTTATTTCCTGCTGCCAAACTCTGTGGGTTAATGCATGCTAATCCTGCAAAAATAAATATTAACATGGTGTGCCTTGCTAGAGCAGGTCTTTGGGGGAGATTGGAGAACCTGTGGATAAGTTATTTGAACATCCTTTCATCAGGGTGATTATTAGACTTACCTTGAGCGAAAGTATGTTGTTGCAACTACTGTTCTAGTAGCCAGGAAAGCTGTGAATTTCTCTCCTCACTGCCAGTGGGGTCAGCTGATTCTTCCTCAGTGAAAGCATCTTTTGGGGTTCCTGTGTGAGTGTTGCGTGTGCTGGTTGTCCTGCCTACCCCGTGATACGAGCAGAGAGAGAAGCACTGAAGTATCAGACCTGAAATCAGCACCAGCAGTCCTGCTGCCCAAGGGGAGAGCAGCAGGGGCCTGAGGTCAGCACCAAGGACATCATGGTCATCAGACATGGGATGTGGAGTGACCACCAAGGACGGCCAGAACAAGAAACACTTACCTGGTCTCCTTTCACCTGAAGAGTTATTATCCCAACTTGTTCATCTTAATCAGTCCATCAGACATGTTAGCGTTGAAATGGATCCAAGACTGTACAGTTTCCCCCTGACCTACTTTCATCTAATTCAGTGTGGCAGGACAACCCTCTGCAGCACATAGAGGCCGTGCCCGAATCTCTCCAATTATGGGGTGCTCTGCTGAGGGTTGTTGTGTGGTGAGCTTGTGACTCTGGTCTGGCTAATTGTCCTAATCCCACCAGTCAGTTGTTGTGTGTGCTGGTCAGCCACTGGGGAGGGAAGGTGGACGCAGCTACTCTGGCCTGTGACACTTTCCAACTTGCTGAATTTGAAGATTTTCCAGAGACCTGGAAGCCCGTGAGGATACTGGGTAGAAAACGTAGCATGCGTCCACTAAGATGGATGGATGGGTTCGGATGGTTTTGTGGGCAGACACCAAGTCTAAGTCTGGAGGGGTTCAGCAGAAAGGCCTCTGAAGTGTAGGCCTGGAGCGGGCCTCCATGGTGGCTCAAGGGGTTAAGCACAGTACTATGAAACTATCCACAGCCTCTGCAGCATGAGTTCTATCCCCGGCCAGCCAGGGAGCTACCCACATGGCATAGCAGACCTCTGCTATCTCCCTGCTGCTCTCCTCAGCAGTGGATTTCATTAGATCTGCTTGTTCTATTTCCCACTCTGTCTCTGATGAATCCTCTCACCCCCCCCCCACACCTCTGGCCTACACCCCAGTACTTCTATGAAGAACTGCAGCCACATGGTACCATGTGGGGCCCGAGGAGGAAGCCATGAGCAGGAGTATGGCGGGAGGAGTCAGATTAACTTTTGGCTTCCGAGTCCCACTATGATGGAAAAACCTAAAGTGTTTATTTTTTTTTCTTTTCATCACAAGACATTGCATCTTTCTGCTTCTCTAACAAAATGAATCCTAATTAATACATTCATAACAGCAAGGTGTTTTGTAGCTTGTATCAAGTGTTGGAAAAGTATTGGCTTCAAGTCAGAGGTTCTGTGATTAGTCTTATGCCAACCCTTTCAGGATACCAGGTAGTCAGTCTGAGCCAATTTCCTCGTCTCTACGATTGGGGCCTCAATTTTCAAGATTAAACCTGTAGAAGAAGAAGTGATAAAGTGAAGTGAAAATATGGCCTTTGGGTATCACTGCCTATTTTTTAAACTACCTGGTTAAAAGAAAAATCATCTACTAGGCCAAAATGATCAGATGAACAGCTTCATGAAGACAAGGCCTACAAGATATGGTCCTCCCGGGGCCCTGGAATGGCTATGGGCATTCTCTGGCATCTCCTGTCTGCCTAGCATCTGCTAGGCTTTGTAGGGGGATTATTTCCCTGAATCTCCACCCTGGTGGATGCAGATCCTGCTGTTATTCTCAAATCAAATATAAACAAACTGAAGCCCCAAAAGATCAAAGGGTGGGCCAGGGCCTGGCCTCCAGGACACAGTAGGCTCAGGGTTTGGCCCTAGACAGGCCAACTCCAGATTGGGGCTCCCGGCCATTCTCTTGATGACCATTTCACCTTAGCAAAGTTTTTTCTAGTCCATCTGTCCAAATCGACAACGCTGGTGAATAAAAGTGTGGATTCACGACTTTGTTTTTGAAACAAGGCTGAGCTGTCAACAACATGTTCTTTTCTGAACGATCCACTTTGCACTTGGGTTCTGATGGTACACCATGGCCTCCACCTATTCCTGCCCCAGATCTTCCCCTGCTTAATCAGCATTAGCTACACAAACGATTGACAGTGATATATAGGAGACATTGAAAGATAGAAGCATTACCTGTAGTTCTGTCCAGCCTTTAAATTTGGATTTTACGCTGTCTTTTCCAGATAGAGGTCTTTGGCACACTCTGCCTTCCCATTAGCACAAGGCTGGAGGAATGCACACGCAGGCACACTCACCCCCTCATGAGCTGGAAGCCAGTCTTCTGTCACTGAACTGCATAGTCATGGCCTGTGCTCAGTTCATCTCTGAGTCTCTCACAGCACCCCGGAAGGGGGTGCTGTCCATAGCACCTGCTCAGTAATTCATCGGTTGAATAATAAGGTGCATCTAGTAGTATGTGCTTCTCCAACGGACAGTGAGTAAGTGCACAGATTTCAAGCCCACCGGCCTTGCTAGTTTCTGGCTCTGGAGCTTCTTGAGAGCTGACATTCTTCCTTCATATGCTCTCTGATTGCACGAGGCTCTCCAGGGGAAAAAAAATTAGCCCTGCTGTCTAGAATGTTTATGAAAGCGGCTTAATTTAGATAATCAAAGATCTCGGGAATCCTGGGACCCTTGAGGTTGAAGATTGTGATATTCTTTCCAGAGCTCTTGAACAGCAAGCAAACCTCTTCAGAATGTCCTGGGGGGTGGAAAGTTCTACTCCGAAGCCAATTTAATTTCTCCTTAGCTGATGGAATCAAGTCAGGTCTTGGCGACGCCAACACCCCAGGCAGGTTGTCTGGCCCTGCTCACCCAGCCCACCCTGACTTTAAAGACCCTGCTTGATGCTGCTTCCATGGGCCTGGAATAGCTTCTGAGAGAGAAGGTACCCTGGTGTCTTGAGTGTTTCATGTAGATTCATCTGCCATCTTGAATCAAGATGGAGCACCCTCCAAAAGGTTCCCCAAAGCTGTATCTGCCGTGATTTTTCCTGTATCTGGAAGGCAGTCTTCTTCTGGCTTCGTAAGTGTAGTGGGTCGAGGTCCACAGGGGCTTGCTCTGAGGCACACTTTCTCATCAGGAAGCCCAAATACAAGCTTGGCATCACCCTATTGGGGTGCTGGTGTTATTTGAGCTGGTTCCTAAGTGGTGATTCTGTTTGGGTGTCTTTGTAGGCTGGGGGGGGGCAGAAGATGCAGGACAGTGGGAGAATGGGGTTCTTCCTGTTACCCAGGTAAGGGCTCAGAGAGCCAAGTCTGGGGTATGTCATGCAGGTAGGTGAAACTGCGGGGTGTGCCAATTTTTTTGGGGGGGGGTTAGCGGCAATCGTTTTGTATGACCCTCCCTCTGGGGTAAATGGTATGTGAGTTATTAGGAACCCCCACTCGACTGAGTGCAGCCTCTGGCTTAGCCCCCCCATCCCTGTGACCTTGGGGAAACTGTGTGTGCTCATCCTCACGTCAGCATCAGCAAACTACTGCAGAGCATCCGAAGGAAAATACAAGTGGGACATTTTGCTGAAATGTAGAAGATCCACAGCAAAATCCTCCTTAGTCACAGGACGAGGACAGAAGGCTGCTGAAAGGCATTCCATACATGCCAGCACTCCCCACAGCACCAAGGCCCGGGGCCCTGGAGTGTCACAGGGAGAATGGGAGACCTCGGACATGCCAGGAAAGGAGAGGCGGGTGTGGGAGGGAGACACTCTCACCCAGCGGCTGTCTCCTGGCTCCATGTCTACAAGGGTAGCTTGTTTGTAAACAGAAATCTCCAAATTGCGACTCTTTGCCAATCCCCAGCCCAAGTGGGAAGATCCTGTAATGAGCCAAAGCATGAGCAATTACTGCCACGAGCTCTGCTGGGGGATCTGACTGAGGACAAAGGCTGGAGAAGGAAGAAGAGGTTGCTCACCCATAATAGGGACGGAGAAGGGGGTTCTAAGCCAGGAGCCCCTACAGGCCACCTGAACCCAAAGGTGAGAAAGTGCCTGCCAGCCAAATCACTGCTCCCTTGGGCTTAGGAAGTTTCTTTTGAAGCTCAGGAGAATTTCTCCTCTTTGTCTTTTGAGGCAGGAACTAACTTGCCCTCAAGTAGTTCGCCAAAGGAGTGACAAAGGCAGGGAAGCTGCCAGGAGGTGTAAGGAAATGCTTCTGTTAAAGAGAGATCCCAGCCAAAGCTTCCGGAAATTTTTCCAAGTCCAGCCCAGTCCAACCCTTAAGAATGTGCCAGGCTGGGATCATTCACCCCAGATGCTATGGTCAGGCGAGTTCAGACTCCAGGGTCCAGCTTTCAGACAACCAAAGGAAATACTTCCGAAATCCAGAAGAAAAGTTCTAGTAAGAGGCAAGATGTTCTTGGGCCTCACTAGCCACAAGCCCCACCTTTCTGAGCTATCTCACGGCACCAACCCCTCCCAGCACATGGTAACACCTGCTACCAGCACTAAGACATCTGGTTGACCTTGGCCCTGAAGGTTTAGGTGCGTGGGCTTCAGTGTCAGACCTCCCAGGTTCAGCTCTCATTTCTGGCTCCCAGGTGGGTGTCCTCAGACAAGCTCTCCACCTCTCTGGCATGGTTTCCTCACCTGCAAAATGGGAAAAATGTTAATACCTGTATCATAGGACCTTTGTGGGGATCACATCTGTCCAGGTGTGTAAACTGTTGACCACGGTGTCTGGGTAGAGTATGCCTTTGGCAAATCATTTTATTGTGACTCTTCTGGGTAGCCTATTCCAGACTCAGTTAGGACTGAATGTTAGGGAATTCCTTCTTCAAGGACTTGGGTGTAGATCTGGGCCACACCGCATGACAGGCAGTTTTGCACAGAGGATTGCTTTTATAATGCAGCTGCTCCCGGTGTGTAAATTGGGATGACATCAGTATGGGTTTGTGAGGTCGTTGGAGAGATTAAATGAGACATTGAGTGTAAGATGCTTTTTCTAGCATGAAATAAGTATTGCTGTGCCTTGTGTGTGTAGACAATACATCCTATTCCACGTGTTAATCTGCTTCAATCTGATTTGCACGAGGCAGAAATGTATTGCAGCCTCTATCAGGACATTCCAAGGCAGGGCAAGCTTTGGTGCTGGTTCAGGGGCTCAGAGGCTTTCCACTGCGCTGCTCCACCATCCTCAGGTCCAAGGCAAATGCGTAAGCAGATCGGGGTGCCATCCCTGACCTGCCAAGGGGAGGTGCTCTTCCAGTCTTTCCATGGCTCACCTGTGGGAGTTCAGATGCCCGAGCAGACTCCCTCCCTGGTGGCATCTCCCCCATGTCGCCCTAGCCACATGTGTGTCCCACGCCTTTATCAGAACCCTATACCGGAGCAGGAAGCGGGGTTCCCCTGGACAAGTCAGCCCCGCCTGGGTCTCCCGTGAGGCGTTTCCTGTAAAGGGGCAGGCGGGCATGGAGTGATGTCAGGATTCTGTTAGGAATGAAGATGGGGAGCAGATTTTGGGAATGTTCTCATCAGGGAGGCTCAGCTCATGACTCAGGATCCCCTCCCCAGCCCCAGCAAGTTCCTTTTCATGCTCTTCCTTCTCCGGGTATCTTCTCTCCCCACAGAGAAGTGAGGGGGCCTGGACTATGTACCCCAGGCTCACAAATGACACCTTGTTCCAGGTAGGCAAGGCCCTTCCAGTAAGAAAGGTGGTCTCCTCTCATGCTTGGTGTGACTGGTTCAGCAAGATTTAGAATCCTCCAGTCCACACCCCATCTCGTGGGCTCAGAGATTCTGCTCAGCACAAGCCAGGGGAGCCAGACGCTGCCTGTGGCTGCTGAGCTGGGGCTGACCTGCCCCCCAGCATTTCCTTAAAGTTGGCCCAGGAGAGTAGGTTCTAGTCACCATTCTGGCAAAACCTCCTGAATTTTAGGTGTTTAAATCAACATTTTCAAACCCCAGTGTGCTTCCCATCTCACTGGCGGCTCCATGGTTTTGCTGACTTTTCTCTGGCTGGGAAGTATCTCACGCTTGCTGTGCACAACTTCCTCCGACCTGAGATTCTAGTTATTGATACACTGGTGTTTTCTTCCCTGTGGACAGTTAACTTCTGTAGAAGGGAGCGGTGGACATGATCGATTTATGTTTGTCTCTTGCCGGGGCCCACAGGGCTTAGGGTTGGGGTAGAGAGGGAAGCACACCAGATGGAGCAGGAATGCTGGATTCCAACTTGGCACCAGTGCCCTCTGGGCCATGAGATCCATGATTAGATCAAATTTCTCTGAAGTTCTTTATGGTCAAGTGGACTTTTGATAAAGTGTGATGTAATTATGGGAGGGGATTTTAGACAACCTTGTGCATTTGTGCGTGCGTGCGTGTGTGTGTGTGTGTGTGTGTGTGTGTGTGTGTGAGTGATGGGGATTGCTGGGTAAGGATGCTCAACTTCCTGCCTGACAACCCATATAGGCATCCATGCAAGTCTTCTATGATGAGGCTGGGTCTAGGAGCTCACACGGGAGAAGGTATGTAGCAGGAATAGTAGACTATTCCTTTTTGGTATGATTCTATCAGTGTGTTTTTGGGTCAGGCAATGCTATTGCCATTAATATGTGTGGAATTGTTCTGAGCATTATCACCTCCCCCTAGCCCCCAAATAACCTACCAAATCATACCAAACAGGAATGCTCTACTTTCCGATAGTGGGGTGACGGTGGGGGGAACCTTAATTTTTCTTATTGCAAAAGCCATTTCCAGGAGAGTAAATTGAGGCCAATATAATGAAACAGCTGTGTTCGAATCCTGGATCCAGCAGTTAGAAAGTGTGATTTTGGACTGATTCTTTTTAATCTTTCCCAGTCTCAGTTTCCTTATCTATAAAATTGTGATAACATGAAGATTAAATTTGATAATTTATTTAAGGAACCAGGGTAGGTCCTGGCCTAAAGACATTGAACTATCAGGACTGGTAAAGACCTTGTTAAGATAAAGATATAAACACCTAAGTGTTGAGAAAACGATCTCCATTTCCTTCTGACAATACAAAATAAATTGAGAGGCCTCGTGTAAGTGGAGGGGGATCCCCTCTTTTTTGCTATTTCACACTTTCTTCCCACTCTGTTGATTTTTTTTATGTATTTCTCTTTTTTAAAAGACATTTATTTATGCATGCAAGAGCTGGGGTGTAGGCCAGGGGGGTGAAAGGATTCACCAGAGACAGAGCGGGGAGCAGAACAGGTGGAGCTACTGAAATACACTGCTGAGGGGAGCAGCGGGGAGACAGGAGAGATCTGCTGTGCCATGTGGGTAGCTCCCTGGCTGACTGGGGAATCAAACTCATGCTGCAGTAGCTGACAATAGCTTGATAGCCCTGTCTTTAACCCCTGTGCCACCAGGGAGGCCCTCTTTGTTGATTCTTAAAAGAAAAATAATCCATTTACTCTTTTTACATTTTAAAATCATCTTTGTTGTTTCTAGACCCGCTCTTTGCACCCATCCTACCTGCGGCTCTTAACACCTGGTGAAATGCCTGCCCAGAAACTCCAGCTTCTCATGATGGTTTACTTGGTGCCCTTCATCCTGGTGACTTTTCCATGCAAGCAGCCCACGCCCGTGCCCACCCAGGTGATGGGAGGCTGGCTGGAGAGCTGCCCTTCCTCACTGGGCGGAACGGCGTGCTGTCTGGTCCTTGGCAGGCTGTGGAGGACAGAGGATGCTCGCAGTCAGCTGCCTTTGGAATCTTGCCTGCCAGAACTGAGTGGCATGTGAACGAGGCTCTGCTCAGCCATTCTGGGCACATACCCAAGCCCAGCTAGGACGGTCCCAAGGCCCGGGAGGAACCATGCCAAAGCTCTGCACTGCCAAATAGCTCTCCACCTCAGGCGCCATTCTGGCCGCTCGATTCTTCTGCCAAGCTGTTTCTAGATCATGCTTCCAAAGTTCCCCAGAAAATTCCCAGAAAAGGAATCAGAAAACCTGTAAATTGCAGGGAAATGTTTGGGTCTTTTCTATAAATGCTGTGGAGTGATTGCCTTTAAAAAGCAAAACGACTGAGAGAAAGTGGCAAGACTGATGATGAGTGATCACAGGAGCCTCTACCTGGCTTGGGTGAACCTGGCCACTGCACTCATGGGCCTTGTGCCTGGGTGTCATTGCTGGGGGCAAAGGCATCAGGGGTGCCTGATGCCTACCTGTTGGCACAGACCATCTCCCTTAGTCAGACTCTGGTATCTGGTGATGGAACAAGACACAGAAAAGGTTCATCTCCTGGAGATGCCAGAGCTCCAGGGGAAGTAATGATGGTGGAACAGGTTACTCTTATAAGTCACCTCTTGGGCCTCAGAGAATTGAGGTCAGTGGGGAAGAGCCTGGAAGCCAATTCGGTTTCAATAGTTTGAGACCCAGGGGGGTTGAATCTCTGTCTGGACTGTCAATGGTTTTAGCCTACGACAAACTAAACAAAAATAAGAAGAAAAATAAGAATGTTTTGGCAGCCTGTGCAATGGAAGGCACTTTTTAAAGTCCTGCAGGAAAGGCTTTGTGTTGTGAGGTTATACCTATGCATCGATAACAGCGTGTTTCTGTTTGTTATTACTGCACACTTCAGTGTTTTGGCCATTATTGAAATTACGGAAAATTGCTGGATGCTGTTAAGTTGGAGGCTGTGAGTGGAAATGTTAAGAGTTTGTGCTTGTGGAGAATGGAGATTTTTTTCCCCTTTGGCTTTATTATTTGCTCTCTTATTGCAAAGAGTAAACTTTTGATGGGAAATCCGTGAGAGCCGATTTCACTGCCCTAGACTCAAGATTTTTTTCTTCTTCTCTTTCCACCCCTCATCATCTTCTTCCTTCTCCCCTTCTTTCCTTTTTAAACTTTTTTTTGGCTTGCCCCCAAGCCCGATGGAGGTAGATTTACAGGTTAAACCTAAGACCTCCCATGTCCCTGCTATGAGTGTATTCAGGAAAAAGCTGTCATCCACTGAGATGTCTCACCGTGTCTGCTTGATGTCTTTAAAAGCTCCATTTTCAATGCCTCCCTGTGCATTCACAGTGAGAAGTGTTTAAAATTCCAATAAAATAAATACACGGTCTAAAAATGTCTTTGCTCTAGTACCAGGTCGTTTCAAATGTTAAATGTGAATGGATGGAGAACTTGAGCTTCTCAGCAATGACTTGGGGAAATAAATCATTGCACACAACTGAACAAGCATTTTCTTTTTGAGAACCAAGATGCATTTTGCAAGATGTAAAGCACACACACTTGTTTTTACCCGCTATGCAGGGTGGCCGCTACTTACACACGGGAGGAGGGATGGGGCCAGATCTGAGCGTTTCTCGTGTCCTGATGGAAGGAAGCACTTCAGCTTGAAAGCTTTGGAGCCCAGCGTTTGCCGTTAGCTCTTTAGAGAACAAGAGTCTCTAAATGATTATTTGTCTCACTCCTTTTTCATGGACATCATCATAGGAAGCTAGAGGACCTCTTGTACCGATTTAAGATGGTGCAATCACTTCTCCACCCTGGGCCCCTCAACTGCCCAACTATACTAAGTACATTTTCACAGGATACGGACCCGTAGGACTTGCCTCTACAATTAAGCTTTTAGAAGAAGCCACTCTGAGCTATTTTTCTGCCTCCAAGTCAGATGGGTCCACATTGCTTCTGCAGTGTTGACTGGTGTTCTGGCCAGACTGTCAGTCTGCAGTGATGTCCGTGAAAGGAAGGACATGTCTAATTGGGGTCAGCGCAAGTCACAGTTTATAGTAATTATCTAAGGGGAGAGCAGTTAGAGGGGGCGTCACCTAAGAGGCCAGCATGGTCTGAGGCAGTAGGCAGCCTGGTTCCCTCTGCGGTTTTGCTGCCAGGGCCAGGGACACTGCTTGCAACTTGGGTTCCTAATTATGGGTGAAAATCGCATTGTTGCTTGAACCATAACATATCATGATGTTGACATTTTTAATCTAACTTTTGGTTTTATCTTAGAATATGTGTCCCTAGTTTTAAAAAGTCAGATGATTGAGTTCTGAAATGAAAAACACTCACCTTCTACTAGCTTCTCCTGAGTAATAATAATGCCTCCCCGGAAGCCCCTCTCAACTCTGAGTGATTTTTTTCTAGTTAGTTCCTCCATACTTTTAATAAACATGCTTAAGTTATGGTTTTGCTTGGTTTTGTTTGACATGGTTGTTTTTGATTTCCTGTTGTGAGAGGTGAGGATTTAGAACTTGCTTCCCCCCGCCTCCTTAGATACAGATCTAGGTATATTCCTTCTCCCTGAATTTCCCTAATGTGATCATATCAGAGTTTTCATGAAATGGTAGTATTTCTTGTTAATACAAGAGCTGTTTCTGTGAATGTGGTTGTTGAGGAGATGAAACAGTGGGTTGGGGACTGTGGGTGTGTGTGTGTTGCTGTCCTTACTTAATGGGGAACAGGCAGGCTGGCCATTATGGCAGAATCCCCAAATGCCAGAATTCCTGCAATTTTTCTGTAGGGTACAGAAATGCATCGGATGTCCTTTTTTTTTTTTTTTAAAGATTTATTTATTTATGCATACAAGAGGTATGGGGTACAAGCTAGAGGTATGGGGGAGGAGGGATGGTCAGAGGATTCACCAGAGACAGAGTGGGGAACAGAACAGGCAGGCTGACTGAAACACACTGCTGAGGGGAGCAGAGGGCAAGACAGGAGAGGTCTGCTGCGCCATGTGGGTTGCTCCCTGGCCTGGAATTGAACTCATGCTGCAAAGACTGCAGATTGCTTCACAGTGTGGTGCTTAACCCCTTGCACCACCGGGGAGACCCCTGCATCGTATGTCCTTAATCTCTTCAGAGACTTCATTTCATCCCTTTACCAGAGAACCCTTCACTTTTTGTTTGTCTGATTAGATTATATGGTACTTTTACTGCCTGGTGTGCTTGGGTGAGGCCTAGCTGCAGTGTTGTGGTGGGGGTAGAGGAGGGAGCCACAGCATCTTCACACAACCTCTCAATCAATCCCCCTGTACAAGTGCGCCCTGATTCTGTCAGACATGATATGGTCCAGTCCCAGTTCTTTCCAGAGAAACAGATCCAAGGGCTCCTGCTTCTTCTGGTTCCTTCTGCCTTTCCTAGCAGCTGCTGCCTGGGCCTGTTCAAGGCTTGCATTGCTGGGGCTTCACGAGATTTAGCTCATCTAGAAATTTGTTGGAATTTCTGTTTCTGAGCCTCCACGTCACGTTTCTTCCCACCATCACTTTAATGATCAAAGCAAGGAGATAAATAAACATGAGCCCATTCTCTTGATCACAGGTCACGATTTTGAAAGCCTAATTGCAGGACTGGAATGCAATTGCGAAAGAAACTAGATTGTTTAAAAAGGTACACATTGTGTGTGCGTGTGTGATTTGCCTTTGAGCAACTCACAGGCTCAACAGAGAAAAACTTCTCTCTAATGATTAAAATACTATATCCTAAAAACTCTTAGACTAAATATTTCTCTGTGAGCTCAGCAAATGATCCCAACAGCAGTTGCAACAGTAGAGACATAGTGTTTATATTTCCCTAGCACTTTATAGCGTCTTAAAACGACTTTCACAAGCATCTCCTCAACTTATAGACACCATATTTCCTACAAGCATTATTATCTCCATTTTTTAGCTGAGGAAATGCAGGAGCACAGAGACTAAGAGTTGGCCGATGGCTCAACAAACCTCGTTGCCCCTGATCTTGCGTGTCTGCCACTAAACTGCAGCACCAGCCTCTGTTTGTCAAAACTTTGCGTAGCATAAATTAGAATTGGTGCCAAATAATTGGTGTAACTTTAGACAAACTGAAGTCTTCACTTCTTGGCTTAGTATCCCAGGGGTAGCTGAATACTCCTCTATGGTAGAAGGTTTCCAAAAACAGTAAGTGCTGCCTCTGTGTGAACCAAATCTACACTCTTTCAATGGCCCAGTAACAAAACACCACCTGCCCCCTGCCCTTCCAACTGCATTGTGCCATCAGAATCCACACTTTCAGATCTGTACTTCTGTGTTTGCCTCTGAATTATCACCTGAGAAACAGTTCCTACTTCTTGCATGTCCATTTGTATGTTAATGAACTGGGCCTGTGAAAAGATGATATCAAGCACTGGGCCACAGGAACCTATTGTTGGAATCCATGTCTGGAGAGAGATAATTCCATGTTCCCACTGCTGATGGCAGGTTACTGACATGCACTAGCAGGCTTTTGACCTCACTGGAAGATAACCGAGGAGATATCATCAAGTGTAGAAATGTTTGTGTGCGTTCCAACAACTACAATAATTGTAATCTGATTGACTAGTAGAACTCATAGATTCAATGTGGGAAAGTTGTTGAAAGTACAGAAAAATAAGTCATAAGTAATGACAGTAAGTGGAAACAAACTGTGTGTATGACTCAATTATATGTATGTCTACATACCTTTGTTACAAGATTGTGTTACCTCTATTCAGTTTAACTACATAGTGAGGGGCCTGCCATTTTGGAATATTTCTCTATGACACGCGGTCTTTGGCAACGCCATGTATATTGGCATCATTGGATTTCATCTTCATTTCCTAATTCTCTCATCATAGAGACAAAATACAAAGAAAGGGGTGTGGGTGAGCGAGGTAAAGTGATTTTGATGGTCTCAATAGCACTCTCAAAAGATGCCAAACCAGTAGCTCTGAATAATGCATTAATTTTTTCCCAGACACTGTCTATATGATTTATTTCCCTAGAAAGGTCATTTCTTAGCTGTTTTCCTGCTAAAATTCTTTTTCTAAAAGTAAGCAACAGTGTGTTGCCCTGAATGCCTTGGAAATGATCACATGATAGTTTCATGTCTGCCTGTTAGGAATTGGCTATCACTCCCTATACTGATTAGGTTAAATATTAAACCACCATTGATTGAATCTCTAGCACTTAAGTGCTTAGCGGCAGTCTGGATACGGATAAAACTAACAAGCACAGTTCTCATTCAAGGATCTTCTAGTCTTGTGAACAAATCAACTTTGATTTCTGTGGGCCAGTGCTCCCCAAATCCTAGCTCAGATCAGAGAAGGTGCTCATATTTATATAGTAAATTGGGATACATAGATGAAGATTCTGGAATGCTGAGGTGACCCACCTGGGTCTTCAGGCACCCTGGGAACTGAAAGACTTCCTACCTTGTCCCACCTGTAACCCATTCCCGCCACACCAGCCACCCCAGGAACCACAGAAGAGCTCTCCAATGATAACATTTTTGGGGGGAAGGGAAAAAAGGAATTCTTGATGTGGGATAAACCTTGCAGGGTTAGTTGTGGGAAGAAAAAAGAAGGAAGTACAAAATCCCGAAAGAAGAGAATTTGATTTTTTTTTCCTGTTTTGTTTTAAGTCCATTAATAAACATTTTTGCCATCAGGTCTTGTTTAACTTGAATAAGTGAATTTGTGAGCTCATTCAGGAGCTCTATGTTATCTTTCTGTTCTCATGAAGGATTTATACCTAAATTATTCTTGGTAGATAGATTCAATTGCTACCATTTCTGAAAGCTCCTTTTTTATTTTTTTTTAAATTCTGTATGAGGGTTTTGTTGTTGTTGTTGTTGTTTTAAAGATTACATCTGAAATGACAAATAAAAAGCAACAGCTTTTTCCACTTCCATCAGCAGAAATAGTTTCTCACCAATAAAAGGACTTATCTTTGTGGCTCAGTGGAATCTTGGTGGTTGTGTTATGACTTGTCCTTCAAGCACATGGCTGGTGAACTCATTTCCCTGGTGGATAGAACCATTCTTTAGAAGAAAGTCAAGAAAGACTGGGCAGAATTAAGTGCTGCTTAAACATAAGTCTCTAAGGGTACAGTTGATAGAGAAGGGGGTCTTGTTAGATTATTGGAGCAATCTCAAAACTGTAGACTACAACAAAGTTTAAATCTTCACTGTATTAGTGATCTGTTACTGTAGAAAAAATTATATCCACATTGAGTGGCTTAAAACAATTGGAAATCTATTATCAGTGTCTCAGGAATTCTGGAATGGCTTTCCTGGATGGGTCTGGCTTACTCTTTCTCCTGAAGTTGCAGTAATGGTATTGGATGGTTTGACTGGAGCCATTGGATACTTGACTGGAGCTGAGGGATCTGCTTCCAAGATGGCACACTCATGTGATTGGCAAGTTTGTGCTAGCTTTTAGCAGGGGCCTGAGTGCCTTGCCTTATGAACTTTTTCATAGGGGAATGATTTCCCACAGAGTGAGTGATCAGAGAATATCCAAGGGGAGCCACAGTGAATTTTATGATCTAGTACCAGAAGGCAAACTCCCAACATCTCTACAATATCCTATTGATTACACAGGTCAGTCCTATTCAGTGATGGAGAAGACTATACAAAGGTATGGATGCTTGGAGATGAGAGTCATTAGGTGCTATTTTGGAGGTTGCTACCTTCTGCTCCTAATGATTCATGTGGAAAATATACTTTCAATCTCCAGTCTCTCCCCACCAACCCTGCCCCAAATACCATCCCATAAATATCAGCTCAAAGTTTGGAATTTTTTCATCTGAATCTGGTCTAGCTGTAAATTTTTAAGGGCAATTTTGTCAATGCCATTCCTCTTGATCCAAAGACCTGTGGAATAAAGAGGCTAGGTATCTTTCCCACACATACAAGTTAGGACAAGCATGGCTACAGATGCTCTTGTTCATAAATGCCAAATACTTGGGAGTGACTGTATCATACAAATTCTAATGTTCAGGCACCGGTGGACACCCCCTTACTAGTACTTAAGGTTGGGGAATAATTCCTCATGGCTTTTGGTTCCACTCTGAGCTCTTACTTACAACTTCTGAACCACTGTTTCTGCCATGCAAAAGAACCTGTGTTTCTAGCTATGGTTTTTAAGTCTGCTTTTTTGCTGGTAGAATTCTGGGAACCCATAGATTTTTTTTCCCCTTTATTCTATCTCTGTCCTTTATAGCCCAAGCTGACAGTATATCTGCCAGTACTATTCTCTTAAAAACATTGTGAGTCGACTGTGAATCTCACTGGAGTTTATCCCATTAGACAGAACTACTTTCCAAATCTCTTTGAGATATGCCCTTTTTTCTACTTTGGGTTTTTATTAAAACTGCTGAGTGACATCATTAATCTTCTTAGAAGGCCTGTTGTTTGATAAATGGTTTTTGTATGCACCAGCTTATTTTTTTTAAGGAATGAACAAAGGATTTTGTAGTTGAAGCCCTTGGTTTATCTTTATACTGTATTTCTCAGGAGGGCTCTGAATTTGTTTTTTGCTTGGGAATCATTTCTTAGTTTTAGCCCTGCTTGGCATCTGGAGAGAATGGAATCTCCAAAACCATTAAGCCCTGGCCTTTTTATTTACTAGTCCTTCCTTTAGCTTTTCTCTCTTGAATTTTATTATTAGCAGCAAGAGAAGTCAGGTGACCTCTTCAACACTCTTCCTATAAATTTCCTTTGCTAGATCATCTAGCTCTTCAGATATATTTTCTATGTTCCACATCAACATAGGCAATATGGGACATTACATGCCCCAAATCCCTTTCTTCCACTTTCCTATGGCATTTTTATTGGTTTTCTTTTTGTCCTCACCAATGCCACCTCCTTGAGGCCTTACAGGATTCTGCCAACATTTCCTTTGAGGCATGTCAGGATTTTGCTAATATCCTCTAAATTTATTTCTGTTTCTGCATCCCCCTACCTGGTTTGAAAGCCAAACTCCTATCTTTTGCTATGGCAGCATTCTGCATCCCAGCAGGGCAGTCTGTATGAGTCACCTATCACCACCTAACACATTACCCTGAAATGCAAGATACTTTTATTGTGTCACATTTTTGGGTATACCTGGAGATCGTGAGTGGCTTAGCTGAGTGATATTGGTGGGTGGTTTCTCATGGGGGACTATGGTCAGGATGAAAATCTGGATTTTTCATCCAAGGACTTGCCTGTGGCTGAAAAGTTTGTTTCCAAGATGGTGCACTTGTGTGGTTGGTAAGTTCAGCTGGCTGTTGGCAGGAGGCCTCAGCTCCCCACTATGGGGACTCCCTCTTGATAAAGGAGACCACTCTGTGTTGGAAGAATTTCACTTCTACGGATATTCAGTTTTTAGTTTTGGGGAGGTGCTCTCAACTGAAATAAAATATTGACAGGGAAAATCATGGATTCTTTTTCAATAATGTTTTTTCTTTGAGATGGTTTAAGTGGAACATCCTTGTATATATGCTCAATTATGCCAAAAGGATCTCAGCCTTGCCTTTTTAAAATTTTCTGTCTTGATGTCTGTGCCATTTTTAATTCATCATTGAATACATAGGATCAGGAACTTGGTGTCACATTGACACACTAGCTAGGTTTATGTATTTTGGACAGTCTGGCAAGTCCTGGCTGTGTCTTTCAGCTTGGAAACTACCCTCAACTTTCTGACATTGGGAACTCCAGTTTCCAGTGGCCCCCACCTCCTGTCCTGTGCTTAGGTCACCCACAACTCAGCTACCCAGTCCTTTCCTCTGGGAAACCAGCTTTCCAATTCACTCTTCCCTGTCCCAGCACCCACCTAGCACCCACCCTAGTGCCCACCTAGAGTCCACACAGAGACCACCACAGCATCCACCCCAGTACACTCCAGTGCCCACACAGTGCCATGTCTTCCCATGAAAAACAGGACTCAGGAGCACTATTTAGCATGCCACTGGCTTCCCCAGGTCTGCTCTCTCCACCTTGGCCTGGACTATTGGCAGGAAGCCTCCTGCCCATGGCTCACAGGTCTCTGGGAATTTCTAAATCGCATTTGCATGCACGTTGAGTCCGTGAGCTCCACAAGGCTACATATGGCCGTGCATAATAAAATGTCAACAGCCCTTCACATCAGGTGTGGAAGTTGTGTGGCCTTCCAAGGCCATGGAGGCTGTGTAGGATGGCTACTCTCCGATTCTCTGTGGAAAGCAAAAAGACCCCTCTGCTGTCACCCACACCCCAGCCTTGGAGTGGCTCCTGTCGTTCTCAGCTCTGGGCCAGCACTGCTGTTTGCTCTGGAATCTGACATTTTACCATATTGTTCATAGTTTAATGTCTTAGGGGAAGGTAGGCCAGGAAAACAGTTGGTTTTGTGAAAAGTAGAGTCATATAAGTACCATATAAGGTCTTCCAGCACCTTCTAGTACCTTCCAGCAACTTTTAGAGTCTTCCAGCACCTTCTAGCCAATACTCTCCTAGTGGTACAAAGAATTGAATGTGCAAAGTGGGTAATGCCAGAAAGGGGATATCTGGCCTCTGAAATAAAAACAATTAGCAGGGTATACATACTTCATAATTCAAAACAAGATCATTTGGGCGATGCTTTCACATGTTGGTCCAGGACCTTGGAGTTGGAACAAATAGTTCCAGTTCTTCCGTTGATTGCCTGTGTGACCTTTGGCAAGTCACTTCCATGTCTTCAAGTGTCTCATCTATTAATTATATGTCATCAGACGACCCTGATCTAGTTTGTGTAAGAGTTACACCCTCGCACACAGCCTGCACGTGGGCCATGGTTCCTGGAGCATACAGGTGCTTGGGAAGCAAGGGAAGTTATGACAGGAATGGGTCCTATGATAGCATTACTGTGCTACATCAGAGTTATTATTATCATAAAGTGTTTGGTAAATAAGTCTGAATTTAAAATGCGTTGGCTTTCTCCAGCATTTTAGGAGTACTTATTTAGGTGCAATTGACAGCTAATGGCAAATATTATCTATTACTGAAAGCAGATCTTCTGGTTTTATTCACTTACATTTGATTTATTTCCAGTTTTACATACTTGGGAACATACTCATTTTTTAAATTTCTTCCATTAAGACTTAAAAAATATCTTCAAGGTTGAGAGTGAGATTAAGTTGTTCTTGCTGTGGAAAGAGCCACAGCCCACTCTAAGCTGTGTGAAATGGCCAAGGTATTCCAGGGCTTGAGGTTAAAATTGCTGGGATTCTCAAATTTAGCCATCAACATGTAGCTAATATAAAAGAAACTGGGACCCTGAGTCAGAGGACAAAGCAGGAATCTTGTTGGAAACCTTGTGTTTGTCTTAAAATTTCACATGAATGTTCACTCCATGCTCTATTTAATTGCATTTGCTTTCTCTCAACAATCAAAAAAGATAAACTCATGCCAATCCCAGCAACATGGGTGGAGCTGAAAGGGATTAACCGCAGTGAAATAAGCCAGAAAGAAGAAGAAAAATATCGGATGGTTTCAGTTATAGAAGGAATGTAGAGTAAACAAATAAGGGATCAGAGTTGGGGGGGGAAGTAATTATAAAAAATTAAAAATCAAAATCAACAGACAACTATAAATCAGAGACATTCTGCAGGGGAAGAGGAGGGAGAAGGATCAAAACAGGGGTGGGAAGAACACAAGGGACGGTGGTGCAGGGACACAGGTGAGTTGGTGGTGGGAATTTCACGGGGACTGCACCTGAGAGGAAAAAGCATACATTGTACAAGAATGATGGAAAATATATATAAAATAAAAAAAATTAAAAAAGAAGGAATGGCTTCCCTTTAAGCTCCAGCCCCTGGGAGGCACCAGAGGGAGCAGAAGTCATTTCCATGCTGGCCCTGGAGGACAAGAGTGGTCTCAAGTGAAAAGTGAGGCTGAACACTTGCCTGAAATGCAAAGACAAACTCTGGACACATGGAGGATGGAGTTTAGAGAAATAGGGGTCAGGGGCGAGGGAAATAAGGGAGAGAAGAGGTAGAGGTCACAGGGTGATGATCCAGGCTGGCATGGGGCTCTGAAGTCTTAGGGTGCCCAAAAGATAGCAGCTGCACTGACCCATCAAACATAGGTGGCCTCAGAACTGCTTTTCTAGAAAATCATTGAGTCCAGGACTAACATTAGACTCCCACCACCAGGGAGCACAGCCTCCATCAGAACTGGAATTCCGACGTTCTTTCTCCTGTCACCACAATGGTGACACATCCTTGGATCCATGTCTTCCTCCTTGAGCCAAAATCCATGGCGTCGTTGCAGTTTTACCTGGACCATGACATTCAAGTAGAAATCTGTGCATTCTGCCCAGGCAAGTCTCCTGGTGACATAATTTTGTCACAGTCCATTGCTCTCAGGGTGGTTTTATGATAATTTATATCCTCGCAGCTTCTATTGGGTTGAAATGGAGCTGGCCTTGGTCTCCCCGGGAGGCTGTGCATAAAGAGAGGGGAAGTGGAACACTGTCTGTCTAGGTGTGACTGCATCGTGATGGAAAGTTCTCCAGCTCCTTATGGAGTTCAGGGGCCCACAGAAGGGGACACTGCATGTGAACGCAGCTATTATCTTGGTGCAAATTTATGCTTGTCTGCTGTGGCTTGCGCGAGATGCTCAGGCCTGTGCTCCAGAGGAGGTGCCCTTTTGTGCTAAAACTGAAGGAAATGGGCAGGTCCAGTGGGCCTGCAGCTTTCTCACCACTGTAGTGGATGGAGATGGTACAGGCTACTGGCAATGGGACTCTGTTGCTTGGATACCAAGTGGCCTGTGCTTCCTAGATTTAGTGTAGCAATAGAGTGGTATTGCCTTTAACCCAGCTACAAAGAGCTGTTCAGTCCATCACGGAGAACCAGGAGCCGCAGAACTCTTCATGGGTTTTCAGTTGTGTGGCCACGGCCAATTTATCACTCCTGTTGAACCTCGGTTTCCCCAAATCAATAGACCTAATGCATGAGTCATATGATGGTGAAACGTGATGATACATGCAAAATGCTGGGCATAGTGCATGGCATTCAGTAAGAGCTTAATAAATAGCAGCTGCCATTATTAATGGTGGTGCTGCTGCTGTCTCGGAACAGGCATGGAAAACACTGACCTAAGAAAATAGCATGATGTCTGTGCAGTCTGGAAGGCTTGAGAAATAAAAGACAAATTATAAAAGTAGTACAAAGATCTTCGGATGTGGGGCTTGTATTAAGTGGGGCTCTCTTGGTACAAAACCTACTCAAGCTAGCTTAAGGAAACAGGTGGGAATGTATCACGAGGGGCAGGATGAACAGAGAACAAGGATAAGAGAGGTGGTTGGTCTGGCCATTGCTCTGTGTCCATCCCTGAATCTCTACCAGTTCACTCTCCGGCTTCTCTCTTTGCCTCCCAAGCTGCCTGTCTTACATCCAGGCTGCATATGAGAATGCAGAGTTTCCATACAGTACATATCAGCCTTTATTTTGGACAGGTGGATAGGCTTGGTGGGGCCCAGTTTGGATTGGGAGTGGTACAGAGAAGTGTCATGGCGGGCTGGTCACCCCAAGACTGTGAGAACGGTCCTTCCCCACAACATGGCACATGTCGTCACTGCTGCTGTCACTTCTGCTGAGTTATTATCTGCCTCTAGATCCACATCCATCCCTCAGCACCCACCACATAACTCTGGGACTCTTGCAAATCTATGTGTTTAAATAAGTCAATGGTAAATTCCGTACCAGCATGTTGACTCTTTGGTCTAAGGGTTTGCTTTGTTGCCTACATTTAAATCCAAGCAGGTATGTAGCTTTACCTCTTTGCCATTGGTGCCAAGGTGACATAGTAGATCCTGTTTCCATTTCACTGAGACAAGTCCCAGTTACAGGCATAACAGTGTCATCATGCAAATGCCCGGGACCACACAGTGGTTGATTCTGAATGGAAATTCTGGAGTCACTTTTTTTTTTTTTAAGGCATATGGTCTTCAGTCGGCCACACACCATTTTAAAATAATTGTGGTAAAATAAATACACACTATGGAAGTTACCATTTTAAGTATTGTAAACTGTGCAACTCAGTGGAATTTAGAACATTCACACTGTTGTCTAACCATCTCTGCTTTCTAGTGTCAGAATACTTCTGTCCCCATGAAAGGAACACCCCTACTCATTAAGCAATTGTCCCCAGCCCTCTTCCCAGCCTCTGACAACTGCTAATCTCCTTTCTGTTTATGTGGATTTGCCTATTCTGGGTATTTTATACACATAGAATCATGACACATAGCCTTTTGTGGCTGACTTATTTCACTTAGTAGGGCATTCTTAACATTCCTCCAGGCTGTGGGCTGCATCAGCATTTCTCTTTTCACAGTTGAGTAATATTCCATTGTATGGACATACCACATTTTGTTTGTTCATCAGTTGATGAACATTTGTGTTGTTCCCACCTTTGGCTCTTGTGACTAGTGCTGTGACTATTCACAGACAAGTGTTTGCTTGAGTGCCTGATTTAATTCTTTTGGTGCTATACAAACTGCTGGTTCCTATAGAAATTCTGTTTAACTTATCAAGGAACGGCTGGAATGTTCTCCATGGTTGCACCATTTTATGTCACCACCAGCAACGCATGTGGGTTTCAATTTCTCCACATCCTCGCCTCTAGCATCAACTTTTGACTTGCAGAATGAGTTTTATTGTAACAATGGGGGAAAAATACCTGAATTATTTAGGCTTCATTTATTTAATGAGGCCATATTAAAGCAAGAACTGGAAACTTGTGAGCATTTTAATGCTAAATACATCATAGAATTTGAGATACATGAAAAGCAAAGGTTGTTTTACATGTAGGGATAAATTTGATCATTAGTTCATATCTATGGACCATATAAATGACAAGATCATAAAATCTGTGGAGCTTCTTGTGCCAAGGCTGTGCCCCATGATATGATTCAGTTAGTATATTTTTCTATAAAAATGTACAAGAGCCCATCTCAGTGACATCTGGACTCGTCTGCATAAAACGAGTGTTTAGGGTCATATTATTATTATTTCATGTTCTATACTTCATCTGATCTATAAAAACAGAGTCACTGTGTGGTAAGCTATTACTCCTCTTCTGAAAACATTAAGAAATTTTATGTGTATCTACTTTTTTTGCTAATGACAAAAAAATGTTGAAACTTGTTATTTTTTCTTCTGCCAGCCCATGAATGTGCCATCCTTATCTGAGCCCTAAATAAATACTCACTAATGTACAGTGAAATTCAAATGAACACTTCATATAAATAAGCCTGCAGTGGAAATACATGTTTCTTCAAATTTGTAGCCCCAAATAGCATGAAATAAGTTGAACAACATTCCACATTCAGAACCACCACCCAAAGAAACTGGTTTTTATGACTCAATTTCCTACACTCAGGTAGGTAAGAAGCATATATATGGCTCTTCATTCTGAAATCCATCATACCTTTTAGGAAGATTTTTATACACTGAATGAGGAACCATATACACACACCTGATTCTAGGCTGATGGGACAGTTGAAGAGACCAAGGGGAGTGAAGTTGGCTTTACCCTCCTTTATTTATTATATGTTTGGTTTGGCAAACATTCTTATCTGAGCACCACTGTGTGTCAGGTGATCATGTAGCTGCCAGCTGAAACTTACCAGACAGTGAGAGTGCAATAGTTATCTCCTGCTGCTTAACAAAACACTCCCACGCTGGGGGTTGTAAGTCAACACCCCCAGAGTGACTCCATCTGGGGTGGCCTGAGTAGAGATGGAGGACCATCTGTCAACAGCCATCTGTCAGGGTGCATGGGTGTGTTCCCTGGTCTCCTCTATGTTGCATCTTCATTGGAAATTTCAAGGTGGCTTCTTGATTCAAATATCTGGAACCTGATTTGGATGGAGAGTTGGAAGAGCTCAGGCTGGCTGGCCATCTCTCTCTCCTTCCTTACTGTCATGTGTTCCAAGATCACAAGCAGAAACTTCAGGGCTTCTTTTAACCCCAGAATGTCACTTCTGCCCCTTTAATATTGGCCAGCCATGTTCATGGTCAACCAAGGCTACTCAGACTAGAGGGAGGGAATTTCTACTCAATGAGAGGAGTAACACAAAATGACCAATCATCTTTTATCTGCCACAAAGGGAAGAAGATAATAAAGAAATAATCACATAAGTAAGTATTGGAATGAAGAAAAACTACAGACTTTTTTTCATAGAGACCAGGTCTTCTTTATTGTCAAGTATAGAAACCCAACCCACACTGACAATTGGATCCACCTAGCTGAGAATCTGTGGCTAATACTGATGCTCTAAGAACCTGGCCAAGAATCTCTTTTCCTGCCTCCCAGTGATTCTTGCCTCCCTCCTCAGGTGGCTTCATCTCACTCAGGAGCCCCTCAGAAGATGGTGACAAAGACCACCAGCTGCTCCAAACTTCTACCAAATGTCAACCCCAATTGAGAAGGAGAGGATAGCTCTAGATCATTCTAGAAAATGGTCCTGGGAGTCTGATCTGATTGACCATGTTTGGGTCACATGTCTTCCCCTGGACCAACCTCTGTTGCCAGGGAGAGGAGATGCTTGGATGGGCCAGGCTAGACTATGTGCTCACCTCTGGGACCTGTGAGTGGGATCAGCCCTTCATGAACCATAAGTAGGAATGGGTATTTCCAAAAGCAGAAAAAGAGCAGGAGAGGGAAGTAGATGCTGAGCAGCAGATACACAAGTACCCCCACAGAACCTTAACTCTGGTGACCTGTCTTGGAGATCAGATTCTTGCACAGACAGTAAGGGAGGGGGGCATTCCTCCCTGCTGTCATTGACCCCACTTATTCAACTTGTCGTGATCATATTTTCACTGGATGTGAAGCACCAGAATATATTTAACTGGGCATACAAAATGAATGTTTCATGTGGAGGAGATAAAGTAATAGGAGGGCTTCAAGGAGAAGGATAGGACCACTAGGTGGCAGTAGTGCACACAGACGCTGTTTGGGTGATGCTTGGACAGGCCTGCAGACAGGACAGTCCCTTCCATCAGGACTTGTCCAAGGTGCAGGGGTCAATACACAGAGGGGAGGAAGGCAAGGGAATTCCCGGAGGAGCAGGAGAGATCTTACCTGTCAGCAGCCTAGTGGGGAGCTAGGGGTAGCTGTGGCTGGGGTCTTTCTGTCTAGGACTTAATCATTCTTATCTGCCTCATGGATGTTGGGTGCAGTTTTATGGGGTATGCCAAACAGAAGGCTCTAAATAGCTAAAATTCAGCTTATTTGGGTATGTTTAAAATATTTGGATGTGTAAAACTTAGAGTTTGGCACCAGAGGCTTTTGAGCTAATGGGTCTCAGCCTGCGGGGAAGAGACAATCTAGCGATCCATATACAGAGACCATCTTTGACTTATTTATATAGCAAGGAATTAATGATTATCATCAGTTATAAGCATGGCAACTAGGGAATATCAGCTAGTTAAAGACTTGGGGTACAAACTGTGGGGTGATAATCATGGTAGTTAATTTGTTTTTATGTACTTATCATGTGACAAATGTGGTGTCCAGTGCTTCAAGCAAATTCATTAATTCTCAGAGTGATTCCATGAAGTCATTGCTATTATTGTCCCCATTTACAGATGGGAAAACTGAGGAGTTAAGTAACTCACCCAAGGTAATTAGAGCCAGTTAGAGGGACAGACAGGTTGAGTCTATGCTCTCATTCTTTGAGCTGGGAAATCTCTCTTGGGCTTGAATTCCTCAGTTCTGAAGGAGAGGGGAATTTACCACGTGACTCCCCTGGCCAATCAACCTGGTGCTCTGTATTCCTAGGAGAGCTGTGTGTGGTACTGCAGGTGGAAAGACATCAGTGCATGCTCCTTAGCTTTGTCCTGCAGGAGGTGGTAAGAATGGAGCAGTGGGGGAACAGACAGAGGAGTAGTGAGGAGAGTGTTGTGCGAGCATGGAGGCAGTGTGATACAGGAATGACATGCACAGGCTCTGCCTAGATATGAATCCTGCCTTCACTGCCTAGCTGCATAATCTTGGGCCAGTCACATAATCCAAGCAAGAATGATGGCACTTATTTCCATAGAATCATTGGGCAACCACAAAGGACACAAAAACATTGATTCAAAAGAATACCTGTACCCCTATGTTTATTGCAGCACTATTTACAATAGGTAAAACCTGGAAACAGCCCAAATGCCCAAAAATAGATGACTGGATCAAGAAGATGTGCCATATTATACACAATGGAATATTATTCAGCCATCAAAAAGATAAACTCATGCCATTCGCAGCAACATGGATGGAGCTAGAAGGAATTATGCTCAGTGAAATAAGCCAGAAGGAAAAAGAAAAATATTGGATGGTTTCACTTATAGCAGGAATATAGGGGAACCCAATAAGACATCAGTGTAAAAAAATAATAACAGCACAAAACACAACAAAGCAAAAATGGACAATTATAAATCAGAGGAATACTGCAAGGGGGGAGGAGGGAGAGGGATCAGAGGGAGGGAGGGAGGAGCATAGGGGACTAAGGTGATGGTGCACAGGTGCGTTGGTGAAGGGAACTCTTTGGGGACGACACCTGAGGGGGTGGGGGGGGAAGCAAATAATTGTTTAGAAATGAACAATGATGTAAAAAAATTAAAAAATTAATATAAAAATGTATTAAATAACTATACCCTACATAATATAACATAAACTGGCATAAGTATGATTATATTTTTGCATGAAAAATCAGTATATACGCTTGATGAAAAATTCGCATTTTCCTATTGTTATATTTTTAAACAAATAAAATTTAAATTATATTTGTTAAAAAAAAATCATTGGGTGACCAAGTGAGACAATGGCTGTTAAACAGGAGTCACAAAGCTTTCCAATCGTGACTCCTCCATAGATGCTTGTTATAACATCATAGCAAGCTTGCTATTATATTTTATTATTAATAGTTATTATCAGTGAAGGAACTTTGAGATGGGAGTTCAAGAAAAGAGGATCAAGAAATCTAGGTTGGAAAGTGTCAGTGAAAGGCTTCCAGTCCTGGCCATTTTTAGTACATAAAATGTTTACCATGTTCCAAGCATTTTGTTATAAGCTTGTTTTACATTTGCTAAAATAATCTTGACATATTTCTGCTCTTACCTTATTGGACCCCACTTTGCTGGTGTTGGTGGTATAATAGTATACTTACATTGTCTCTAACTGGGTATTATTCTGGGTCAGAAGTGTGGTATTGGGTAAGATGATGAGAATGGGCTTTGGAGAGTCAAGGCCTTGGGTCTCATCTCTGTTGTATAAACCTCTCTAAGTTTCATATTCATCACCTAAAATACATCTTTCACATTAAAAAGGAGAGACAACCTTTACTGGGGTCTTAGAACGTGTTCAGGCACTGAGGGATGTAGAATAACTTGTTCAAGTTCACCCAGTTAGTAAATGTCAGAGCTGAACTCAGCCTTCTTATCCTGGAGGCTACATTATTAGTGACTCAGTATTTTACACAACTTTTTTTTTTAAACTTGACATATGATAGCCAATCAACTAACTATAATTCTCACCATTATCATTGCAGCCAATCAGAGGAACATTAAGATTGAGACCCAAGCTGACTTTTCTAGCTACCAATGATACTTGGTGAGCAAAATTCCATGTTTTTACCTTTGAGGGAGTCACCAGCTAGTCCAGTCAGCATCGACTGTGTAACAGTCAGCATTCACTTGGCTATGCCACATAACAAACATCCCCCCAGATGTTGATGCTATGGTTTGCTTTTCACACGCGTGTTGTCTTCATTCTAGGATACAAGCTATTCTCGTGGCAAAGGGGAAAGCAATTGTGGCGCCATATGGTGGTCCTTAAAACTTCTGCTTAGAAATAACATAGCTCAGGTCTGCTCTCATTTATTTGTTTATGCAGGTCACGTGGCAGAACCTGACATCATTTAAGGCAAGAAGTATGTTTCTCTACCATGAGGGCCACTAGGGAGGATGCTGTAGGAATTGGTTCAGATAAGGGCAGTTTTGGAATCAATAACTAAGAAACCACAGATGGAGTCTCAAACAAGCCAATGTAATAATATATGATAAGTTCTCTGATATGTCTTTTGAAGTTAGAACAAAGTAAAATGTTAGAACAGATTTTAGTTTCTGAGCCTCAGTTTCCTGGAACAAGAATAGAGAGAGCTATACCAGACACATTTTTAGAACCTGAAATTCACTAGGCTAGTTAGTGAAAAGCAGCGACAATAATTCCTCCCTTGCAAGAAGTGACAAGATTCACTCATGTTGATAGCACCATCTGTGTGTGTCTATAAGCAAAGGACTTGGGAATTGCAGTATCTTCAGGATGACTCAGGGAGAAAGGTGTGTGCTTGAGAACATGTCCATATACTGGAAGGTAGGTGAAGAGAAGGCAAGATGGTGGTGGGAAAGGTGGCATGAATAATCCAGAGATGAATTTTAGACTCTTGGTAGGTATTTGGGTGCCTGCTCATTGTTCTCCTTATAGCTCATTGAGTCCCAACCTTCCTTTCTGCAGTAGAGAGAGAGAATATATACAGGGCTTAAAAATAACAGGCAACATTCCAATAACCCATTTGTTGTTGTTTTTAACCTCCTATAATGGAATTAACTGAGATCTGGAGTTCACATTTCCACTGATGGTAACTCAGTTTCAGTTTTTCTTAGTATCTCCTGGGTAGATAGTAGATACATTCATATTGTTTTTCCTACCCTTCTCTTTCTCTTTTCTTTGGGTTCTCAGGAGACTTATGTATTGTCCTATCTTGGGGATGTTTATCTGGTCCTTGAATCTCACTCTGTGCTTTTCTGGACCCAATGGAGTTAACTTTAGCCCCAGTGATATGGAGAAAAACTAGAGGAGGGACTGGTAAGGATGTCAGGGCAGTAGTGCTTAGGTCCCTTCTGACTTAAAATGCCACATGGCTATCATTTCTACCCTAATACTGGCTTCCTCATATTAGGATATGCACTGAAAGCCTGGTCCACCCACATGCCCAGGACGGGGTGTCAGATATTAAGTCACTTCTGCCTTCAGACCTCACAACCTACCTGAGTGTTTCTAGCCATATCATTTGGAGAAGGAAGATTCAGGCAGAAATCAGATCCCATACTTGCTTGCATGTCATTATGTTTGAACCAAGTTCCTACCTCAGTCCAGGGAATGACTTTAGAGTTGTTCTGTGCACTGAGAAACTGCTCTGATGTCATAGCCTGTATTCTTTCTACTTTATGGCTTAGAGTTGCAACTCTATGCTCATTCTCCAAGTTTGATTCATGATCCAAAACAATGATTTATTTTTCATTTGTTGTGCTCATGCTAGTCTTTACAAATATACATATTTAACTTAACACAGTCCCCTTTCAAGTGATATACCTCTATACGTACAGTCTGTGACCCCTATGATGATATATTTCCACTTGCCCATCTCATTCTTTGTGTTGTTGTGAGATGAGATGTTTTCTATTTCTGTATGTAATCAACCCTGCAATACATTATTTTTTTCTATTTTTTGCTTTGAACTATCTATTGTATTTTAAAGGACTTCAAAGATGAGAAATTATTAGTCACATATTTCCTCTTCTAGCATTCTCTCTTTTCATTTTTGCAAAGAAAAATTTCCATCGACTGTCCTTTTCTTTCTGCTTAAAGCATTTCAATTTTTTCTCTGAATGAAAGTATTCTGGGCATAGGTTCTGTCAGCTTTTGTTTATCTAAAAAGTTTTTCACTTTATTTTTGAAATATACTGTTGTTGGTGATGGAATTCTAAGTTGACAAGTGTTTTTTTCTTTAATTTCTTCTAAGATGTGTCCCATATCTTCTGGTTTGCTTAGATTCTGATGAGACATCTGACGTCATACTCATCTTTTTTCCTCTGAATCAGTCTGCCTTTTTTTGCTGTCACTTGTTTTAAGAATTCATCTTTTTCACTGTGTGTTTGTTTGTTTAGCACTTGTCTTAGTTTAGTTTTCTTTGAGCTTATTCTGCATGGAATCTGTTGAGATTCTTGAACTTGTAGGTTTATAGTTTGTCAAATTTGGAAAAATTTTGTTCATTATTTCCTTAAATATTGTTTTTGCTCCTGTCCCTTCCCCCAAGACCCTGATTGCATATATGTCAGACATTTGGAATAGTTTCATTGCTATAATTTCAAGTTCACTGATCTTTTCTTTTTTTATTTTAAAGATTTGTTTATTTATGCATACAAGAACTGGGGTACATGCCAGAGGTGTGAGGGGTGAAAGGATTCACCAGAGACAAAGTGGGGAACAGAACAGGTAGATTAAATGAAATACACTGCTGAGGGGAGCAGCGGGTGAGACAGGAGAGGTTTGCTGTGCTATGTGGGTAGCTCCCTGGCCAGGGATTGAACTTGTGCTGTGGTGGCTGTGGACAGCTTCATAGGTTGTGTCTTAACCCCTTACATCACCAGGGAGGTCCCACTGATCTTTTCTTGTGCATTATTTAATCTGATATTAATCTTATCTAGCAAAAATTTCATTACAGATAGTGCATTTTTCATCCCCAGAAGTTCCATTTGGTTCTGATTTAAATACTCTGTTTTTCTCCTCATTATACTCATGTTTTATTTTACAACCCTGAACATGCAAAGCATACCTTTAATAGCTGTATTAATAACCATGTTTGCTAATACAAAAGCTTGTTATTTCTGGTTCTGTTTCCATATTCTGATTTTTCTCCAGGCTATGAGTCACACTTTCTGGCTTCTCTGTATATGTGCTTTTTTCCTTCATTGAATACCGAGCACTGTGAATTGTACATTTTTAGGTGCTAGGTTTTGTTATACTTCTACCTTAAAAGCACCCGGCTGTTATTTTAGTTACTTGAAGAGCAGTTTGATCCTTCTAGGACTTATGTTTAAACTCTTTTTAGATAGTCCAAGAGTAGCCTTTATACTAGGGATCATTTAGCTTCATTTCTGAAGCCAACCCCTTTCAGAATCTCTTATGAATGTGCCCTGCATTTCAGCAAAGCCCTTCCACTTTGGCTGGTGAACATGCAAATGATTTGTGCCCCGATGAGATGACTTGGAATTATTTGATTTATAACATCCTCCAAGCCCACCCCCAATATAAATTTCCTCTCTTGAATTTGTTCTTGCTGGATCATTGTAGGGTTTCATCTTGCCCATACATACAATTGATATTAAACCAGTTTCTCCTTGGGACCCCCTAGAGGGTTTCTGTGTAACTCCCTATTCTTTAGTACTGTGTCTTCAATTTTTCACTGACTTAGACTTCCTGATCTCTCTATTCAATTCAGTGGGAGTGTGAGGCTCTCCTTCCATGCACAATGTCTGGTAATGATAGGATTCACCTTCCCCAACCCCTTTCCTAATGGTTCCCACTGTCACACTGCTTGTTATTTAGTGTCTAAAAAATAGATGTTTCAAGATGTTGTCCTGCTTTATAGTTACAGCAAACAGATAATATGGACCCATACACTCCCTCATGGTCAGAAGTGAAGGTCTTGGGGTCACTCTGTTGTGTACTGGATTTTGATAATTCCTTTTACCCTTAGGAGTGTAGTTAGTACAGTGACTTTCCTGAGACTGCCTAGGATTTACTTATCTTTGGTTGAAAGGATACATTTACCTGATACTTATACAAATTCTGTCAGGAAAGACATGATTACTTAAAAAAAAGTAAGGAAATCAATTCAGTAATTTTTATTAAGGACCTTTTATTATTGGAGATATCACTGTAAGCAAAGAAATAAAAAGAAAACCTTTGCTCTCACTGAGTGTCATGCAGGGAAAGCAGTGAAAGAAGGAACTAGTATAATAAATAAGTGAAATGTTAAAATCTATAACGTGTCAGATGGCAAAGTATTACGTGAATTATAGAGAAATAATAATCGTCCCAGCCCACATGTGGCCGTGATTGGAAAACATGGTCACTCTTCCCTCATAAACCTTAATAAGAGGCCATCTGCTTAGAGGTAAAATAGCCAACTGTATTACCATAAATGTAAATCCAGTCTAGGGCTATCCCATCAGGCCCCGTTAATCTTTGTAATTTACATGTACTTTCCACAGAGTCATCTGCATAGAAGCATTTGCTAAGATGATTTTCTTTCCGTTTCCAGCAGGACTGGATGCTCCATGAGGGGAGGTATGGCATCTGGTTTTGTTCAGGCTGATGCCTCCAAGCACCCCATATAGACTTGGCATTTTGGTGGTGTTGTGTACCTATCTGTTAGTTTTCAAAGTCTTGTGTTGAAGAGAGTCCTGGATATATTGTGTTGATAACCTGCCTGGTTTATATTTAATAAGCACACTGTTGCTTTTCCATATAAAATACTAGCCAATTTGAAAGTTATCTGTTATGATTTTCCCCCTCCTTTCTCTTTGTTTGCAGCTGTCCAGTCATTGCACAACCTAAACGACCAGATATCCCATTTTATCGTCACCAAGTCGAAGGCACTGGAGGAAGACAAAGACCCCTTTCTACCCACTGAGAAGGAGACTCTGAAGAGTTCCATGATACTCATGAGGCACCTCTTAATGGATGCTCAGGTACAGAGATCAATACACATTCTATGCTGTGGTGTCCTTCTTTGTTTTCTGTTTGGTCGGAATGATGCAAAAAGGGTTAACTCCTGCACTTACTGAAAACTGCCTTTGTGATAAGCCAGGTACCAGACATTCTGATATACTGAGTATTGGCTTTCTGGTTAGGTGTTACTTGGGATTATGTATTAAAATAGCTTGTTTTTTGAGTCAAAGTAACAGGGCTTAAAAATAATATGTGTGCTGTCTCTGAGGATTTAATAGATTGCCCATTAGCCTTGGAAAAGTGAAATCCATTTGCATACAAACTTGGCAGGCGTCAAAGCTGGCAAAAGCTTTGGAGTGGTGCAGTTACCCCAAACAGCATCACTGAGTAACTAATGAATATTTTGGTACATTTGATGATGCACCACCAAGTAAACGAATTGGCGCTTTTTTTTTTAATGCTAGCAATGAATTAATTACAAGAGGTATTTAGCTGGTTGCATGCTATTGTTGAGAGGTTGTTTTTCATGGTTTCTCCATGTGCAGGATTTTATCATAATACTTAAAAATAATCAATGTACTCCTTCTGGCCCTGTTAGTGGGCCTTTCCCAGGTGTATTGATAAGCAAACACTAGGTGTTTTAAGAGAACTGGTAGTGTTTTGTGTGGTTGTCATTCTGAGCTCTTCAGTGCCTGGGAAGGTTCCAGAAGATGTGCTTAGGGTTTGCTGATTTTGTGTCCATTGCCCTGGGGCTTTCTTCCTGAGCTTGTTTTTTGTTCGGTAGCAGAGAGGTCAGACAGTGGGCTGATTCCTGTGCACAGCTCTGTATCCGGTTTTGAACTGTAGTGTCTGCTTTCGTTTCTACCGGGTTTCCGTTTCATGTTTTATTTTTGAACTCCATCCTGAAGCCTGGCTTTTGTACCAATAAGACATTAACTGCTAGGGCTTTTGTGCACGTGTCACCTGTCAGTGTTTGAACCGTCCCCCAGGATCCATGAGCCCGTGTTGACAGGACTCACATTCCACAAAGCCTCCATTTGTATTCATTTGTCTCCTTTTCTCCTTTATTTGTGGCTGCCCCTTCAGCTTCTCCCTTCTCCCTGAGTCCACCTGGTAGAGAAAGGAAAGATTCTGATTTTATAACAGCCAATTTTAAAACTCAGAAAAAAGGGGAAATTCAGAGCAATTTACCAAATAAAAGAGAACAAATTGTTCTTGAAAGGATTAGCTTTCCTCAATGGCTGGACCCAGTCCTCCAGCTCACACCCCAGCCAAGGGAGCCTTCTAAATGAATCTCCAAAGATACTGTGTAAAGTCCAGTTTGCAAAATCTGGGAATAAAAAGCCATTCACATAGGAACTTGCTGTGCCTACAGCTGGAGGTTGAAAATGGCTAGTGTTGCTCAGGATGTATTTTCTTTCCCTAAATGCTGAATTCATTTGACAATTTTTTATTAGTGGTATTGATTGCAGTATTTATGTTTTTTTTTTAAAATCTAATGGGATTAAAATATCTGCTATAATGTTATTATGTAGGAACGTTTTCTGATTTCCATCTCTCTTGCCCCCCAGTCAATGCCTGCTAAAATGTTCTCACTTAAATACTAGGTGAAATGGAGCAGGAGATGGTGGATATTTCCCTAAGTCATGCACTCTAAGGGAAGGTGGGCTGGGCCTTCTTCCTGAGGGAAAGAAACATCACAGAAAGTCAGATAGGAAAGCACTGGGGAGCCTGGAACATTCTATCTCTTCATTTGATTGTTCAAAGATTCCTTGCTCCTATCTTTCAGACTAATTTAAGATGAGGTGGGTTGTGATTAGTTTTGTCTAAAAATACCATCTTCCTTTATTTTCTCCCCTAATCACTAACTTTTGGAAATTGTATTGGTGGTGCTAAGTCTAGGTTTCTGGCTGAAGTCACTGAGAATCCTGTCACCTACCTCCCCACTCCCCAGCTCGCACACCTTTGAAATGTGCTTTCTGGGTGGGGATGTCACCAGGCTTACACAGGGCTAAGGAACCTAACACTTTGGGAATGGCCAGGGGTGATACATGGCTCTGACCTTTGAAATCCACATGTAGAGATACATTCATTTTAATGAGACTCTTCAATGAGCATTTTTGCAAAATCAGTTATTTTCCACTCATGTCTTGACACTGCTTCTTACCTCAGTTCCAAAGACCAGTGCATGCACTTCCTGCATATTCTAAGTTCATGCTGGCGGGCGGCTGGCAGCTTGTAAATATGACTTCTGTGTGCTTCCTGCCACACGGGCTGCATTTTGGGATGTGAATAGAGGCCTAATTGCTTTGTGTGTTGTAGATGGAAGCTCTTCAAGGCTGGTAGCCACATCCCTTACGTTGGCTGGTGTAATAGCCTGCTCAGTTCCATACCCAAAGGGCTCTTAAGAGTATTAGATTATGATGAAATACTCTGACATCAGCTTGCAAGTTGAATGAAGTCAGGCAAGAAGTATTCCAGAGAACGTGGCGGCTGCCTGGAGAGTGACTGCTTAAAAGGCATAATCGATTCAAGTCACATCTGTCTTGGAAGCAATAAATCCTGCTTAGGAGAATGTCAAAGGCAAAAGCATTGCTGGGCTATGAAATTCCACCTCTGAGGATTATAAAACAGTCTGCGCAGAGCAAACATATCTCCCAAGTAGAATAGGGGTGCCAGGGATGATTGGCAGGCCTGACAGTCCATCCCGGAGAGTGGAATCAAGAAGGAACATCTCACAGGGCAGCCCAGGAGGCCCCAAATTACTTATTCATTCCCTAAATGTTTGCAACATCAGGTGTCTGCAAGCGCCTCTCTTTGCATCCCCTTCGCTTTGTATTGCACGACCCCCCAGCTCCATCAAGTGTGCCATTCAGACTGCATCTGAAACCCCATCTTGTGGCTTGTATTCCTGAGAGCTCTGTGTAAACCAAACTGGCGACTCAGCCTCAGAAGCGATTAGATTCATAACACCGAAGAGGCAATTCTTTTTGGCCGAGATTAATTCTTTTACCCATGCCGTGTGACTGTGCATGCTAAGAGGGGTTGATTACAGCAAATTAAATCTTCTATTGGCAGTTCTCTCCTTCTTCCCCCCAAAGACCTAATATCATTATTTATTAAGGGGTGAACAAATGGCTGGGAAAACAATCCGATGGCTTTGTTGGCAGTAAGGGCCTCTTCTGGAAGCCTGGGCACTAAAAGCCACAGATTTTCCATGTCTACGGGAACCCCTGCTGGCCAGGAAGTGAGCAGTGGCCTAGGAAGTGACCTCGGCCACTGCCCGGGCCCGGCAGCAATGTGCTTCTGTCTGCAACGTGGGGTTTGAAGGGGGGTTTTGTTGGATCAAGACTTGGGACACCCTTATCTTAGTGCACCTGCCGGGAGGAAGGAGCCAGACCTTCAAAGCTGAAAATAAGCCACACAACATCATCTTGAAGTGAGTCTGGGCTTATGGTCTGACAAAAGTCTTCAGCACTGCTGGTGGGAGTGCAAACTGGTCCAACCACTATGGAGAGTTGTGTGATTTCTGGACCTACTAAACATAGAGCTTCCATATGATCCAGCAATTCCACTCCTAGGTATTTACCCAAAGGACACAGAAACATCCATTCCAAAGAGCACCTGCACCCCTATGTTTATAGCAGCACTGTTTACAATAGCTAAGCTTTGGAAACAGCCCAAATGCCCAAAAATAGATGACTGGATCAAGAAGATGTGGTCCATATACACCATGGAATATTACTCAGCATTCAAAAAGATAAACACATGCAATTTGCAGCAACATGGATGGCGCTGGAAGGGATCATGCTCAGTGAAATAAGCCAAAAAGAAAAAGAAAAATACCGGATGGTCTCACTCATAGCAGGAATCTAGAAAACTTAAATAAGGGACCAGGAAAATGAATAACTATAAGAAAGTGAAAATCAAAATCAACAAACAACTATGAACCAGAGACACTCTATGGTGGGTAGGGGGCGGGGAGGGGAGGGATTGGGGTCAAAATAAGGGGGTTGCAATTGTATGGGGAATATAAAAATAAAATTTATTATAAAAAAAAAAGAATTTCTGTTTTTTTTAAAAAAAAGTCGGATGTTAGGCAGAAAAGAACTGAAATTTGCCTTCTGCTTCAGACCGGTCCTTCTGCTGCTCTGTCCTCCTCCCTGTTCTCCTTGCTCCCTTCTACCCACTTCCCCCCACCCTCCAGCATTGCCCGCTCCCTCCAGTGCCCCCCCCTTACACTCCTGCCCTCTCTCCTTTCCCTGCCCCCCCCTTTTCTTTCACTAGGAGAAATGAAACGTAGTTGATACGAAGAATGAGAATCTGCCTCTTTCCTTCTCTCATCGGTCTTTCCTCCTGTTATTGGTGTTCAGGGACTTGATGGCATATTCGCCAGGGGCCTATGTTTCCTGTGCCAAACCAGGAAAGCAAGAGCAGGAGGCCAACCTGGCATCGAGAGGCAGACGGGGCCTTGCCAGGATCAGAAACTCAGTGCCATTTGGGTAGCTTCCTTTCCTTTTCCTGGTTTCTCTTCTAGAATGATCTAGAAAGCTCTTCTGGTTGGTTATACCTTCTGATTAATTTTTGGCAAAAAAATAGGCCAACTTAGCATGACTGGATTGGCTGCTGGGGCACCTTCCTTCCAGGTGGCCTTGGATGGGGAAGTGTGTTTGGAGCAGACACTCTCCCAGAGGAAATTGGCTCAGGTCCTGAGACATAGAGAGGGGGTTAACCCTGTGCTGTGTGTGTCAGCTTGTGTGGGATTCAGGTTGCTGACACACCCTCATTGCAGAAGTACCCTTCAAGGTGATTTTTCCACCTACTCGCACTTTCCACTGCTCCAGGAGCTTTCTGAAGTCCACCTGTGCGCGGCCTGAGGACTCTGGCGATTACACATACAGTTACCTGGTGATTTCTAGCTGCAACTGGCTCCAAGGTCGTGCCCTTGAGTGTGAACCTGTTGGCAGCCCAGGAAAAGTCCTGCCTTCATGTTGCACAAACTGGAGCACCAGAAGGATGCTTGGGTTTTCAGGGCGACACATGTTCAGTATGGCTGAGGGTATCACCTCAAGTGTAGACTTTTCTTATTATCTTTTGAAAGGTGACGCCATGCTGGAGCAAAGGATAGCACTTTCTCCTGAGGTTGCAGCCAACGGAGAAGCAGCTCCAAATTAGAACGAGGGCAAAGAGACAAAGTTTTCATCCTAAGAAAATTGCCCTGGGATATTTTTAAGTCAAATCATGCTGTCCGATCCCCACCTCTTAAAGGTCATAGGAGAAAGAAATACTTTCTGCGGATACTGAAGAATTTCGCCTTGCTAGAGAGCGACAATGGTAAGCCGATTACTCAAAGGAGCCATCGCTCATCGCCTCCAGTAATCTGTGTGCTCTGTCACCCACCCTTTGCCTGTGCCTTTGAAAAGGCAAGACTTATTTTCCATTCTCAGATGCAAAATCACAGAACCGGCAGGTCCAAAGCTTGCTGTTTCCTATATAACTTGTGCCAGCCCGTTTTCCATTCTGCCCAGGTGATTGTGCTCTTTTAAGTTGTTTTTTTTTTAAAGTAAATAAAATTTAACTTACAGGCATGGCCAGGTGTAAGAGCAAGCCCCCACCCCCGTTACAGAGTGCATACCCCCACCTCCTCGTACAGAAGAATTGGAGGGTGAGACATGAAGCTGTAGTGTTGGGCTTCTATGAAGCTTGAATTTAGGTTTTATTTTTTTGTGTAAGATAATGAAAAAAGGTAGTCTCTTCTGTGACCTCTGCTATCTTAGTAAAATCCATAAGGCAGAAGTTTAGAGGAAATTCTGAAAGTTGTTTTCAGTGTTTACCATGCCAAGAGCCCATCTAGTCAGAAATGAGACCCAAGAAAAAGCCGGTTCCTGCATGTTGCTGTGTTACGAAGGGAAAGAGCATCTCTTGGGATGAGCAACTTGTGAGCGGGACAGTCTCTGCTCATCTGGTCTGGCTTCCACAGAGCTGCTTCATGATCAACAGCAATGTGGGAATTTATTTTCACATCATAAAACCTTTCTGTTAACATTTCTAGATACTAAGTGGTTATTTTAACGATATGCACTTCAAATGATAATGACATCAAATTTAGGATTGGTCTAATAGCTGATGTCACAGTGAGGGGTTCTGAAATTGTAACCAAATCATGGACAGAAGGTTCAGGGTGAGGAATCTGTTAGGCTCTCTGGTTGTCAGCAACAGAGACCAGCTCTAGTTAACACAACAGGGGAAACGCTTAACAGAAGCCAATAGGGTGGCCCTTGGGAAAAGGTGAAGGCCCATATCAGAAAACACAGGAAGAGGGCAGCTTTGGTGATGTACTCAGAACGGAAGAGTAGTTGTTTCGGGTTGCTGTGGTTGAGAAACATTGGTTCCAACCATTTTTTCTCTTTGTGTCACTTTGGTGGAGACTCAGACTCTTAGAAGGGTCTGACTGACCTGTTTCCCCCCTTGGCCATGACTGACCTGCCTTAGGTCATTGGGCCCTCTTCTTCCTTGGTCATGACCAACCTGTCTTAGGTCATTGGGCCCTCTCTTCCTTTGGCCATGACTGACCTGTCTTAGGTCATCGGACCCTCTTCTTCCTTGGTCATGACCGACCTGTCTTAGGTCATCGGGCCCTCTCTCCCTTTGGCCATGACTGACCTGTCTTAGGTCACTGGGACCTTGGAGGGGGTGTGTTGATGGATGGTTCCACCAAGGCAACAGAGAAGTGTGGGGAGGTGACCACAAGAAGGGAGTGAGCATGCTAAATAGATGGAAGCAATAATAAGTTTACTGCACAGACACGGACCTAGTGCTCATGTGCCAGCATGGAACCAGACAAAACTCTGGGGACACAGAGGGGCAGAACACAGGTCCCACTGTAGAGAGCCTTAGGGGATGGTGGGCCAGATAAGCAGACATTGAAGTGTCCCGTGAGAGATACTGACGAGCATGTGTGGGGCTATGGAGGCTCCGAGATGGACCTTGCTGATATTTGCAGATTACTGTTTACAGAGTGTTCTCACCCACATTCCCTCATCTTCTCTATTAGCCACGAGAGAGAGGTTCAGTCTGGGTATTATTATCTCTATTTTGAAAACTGGGTATCAAGCTTTAATAGAACAGTGTTTTATATTGTTCCATCCAGCCCATCACAAAGCAAGTGTAATTGATTTCCTGCTTGTAGGTAGTGACCTTCAGCATATTTGCTACCTGAAGGGGTTATTAAGTAGAGGGAGAGGGTGGATGTAATGTAGGGAAAGAACAAGATTAAATCCGGCTTCAGATATGCAACCGTACTCAAAACTCAAAATATTTTTAACAATTTAAATGAATACGTGATATATGTATTCCTAATATTCCCAAAGCTAAACTCCATCCTCTCAGATTCCTGGAAGGTTCAGGGTTCCAGAATATGGCTTTTAAAAACTTTAAATCCAGTATGGCGGAATTACAGCTCCAACAGAATAGCCCTGTCTCCTCGTGATGTCCTTTTGTCCTATTGGAAAATACTTGGCTCCCCAGATATTTCCCACCCCTGCCACCCTTTCGAGGAGGGATGAAGAGGCTTTCAACCGAGAGGGAAGGAGAGCCCGCAGAGGGCATCTGGCAATGTCCAGAGACATTTATGGTTGTCACACCGGCATGATGGGGGGGGGTGCTGTTGTGCAACTGGCATGTGATGGGTGGAGGCCAAGGACTATGCTAAGTTCCCTACAGTGCTCGGCATGGCCCCCTCCACAATGAATTATCTACCCTCACTGACAGTAATGCCCGGGTTAAGAAGCCCTGCTTTTAGACCCAAGGCTGACTTCTTAGTTGGTGGTGGAACTTCCAGCTGCAGACTCCTTTCTTTGAAGCCCTGTAACTGGCTCTCAGGGTGCATCTTAGTCAAGCATCTACGTGCACCTGCCATGTGCCATGAACTGTGCGCAACAGCAAAACGAAAGCAGTGATACTTGCCCCCAGGAATCTTGTATTTAAGGCGGGGGATGGCTACAAGTTGATTATGAGTTTCAGCACTTGTCTTAAATATGTATTAGGACTAATTTAGATAAGGGTTCAAGGGTTAAAATGCTTCCTCTTTGTGATATTTAAGTGTGATCCAGTGAGAGGAGAGAAAAAAAGAGGAGAGATTGCTTTCATATTTTATGGCATATATTTGTCCTTTAATTTAGTTGTACGTGTTCAGTATCACCCTGGGAGGCAACTGGAAAGAGATCTCCTGGGATATTGCAAAATAACTAAGAAAATTATTTATTCCAGAATTAATTTAGGGAATAGAACAATTCCCAAGAGTCCCTTAGAAACTGAGAATCTTTTATTCTTGTCTGTGGGTATCCACAGAGGAATGACAGCTCTGTCTTTTCTGGCCAGATGCTGTGAGTGTAGGGATACCCACATCAGAGATGGCTAAGGGTGTCTGAGCTCTGCGAGGTATAGGAGTAAATGGAGGAAGGGCAAACTGGGGAGTGTAGATTTATCTTCAAAGAAAATGAAGCATTAAAGGCTGCAGTTAATTTACTGAAGAGCTTCATCTACAGCTTGGCCAACTTTCCCTTCTCTCCCTGTACCCACAGATGGGCAGCTTCATGCATCACCTGTGGGCCAAGTGTATCTTCCATGGTGTCATGTACACCCAAGCTAATCTGAATGAGACATAACTGGGAAGGTAATTTCATTGCCAATATTTTGTTCACCATAATGGAATTCAATATCAGCCTTTTCCTTTAATATCAGTTATTTGGTAATTTTTTTCTGCTGTGACTTCCATCCATTAGTCAGATAACAGAAGTCCTAATGCATAACATGATTATCACCCTAAAATAACTCATGTTTAGAATAGCAATTCTCCCAGGGCCTTCCATTCACATTAAACACAAACACTCTGTAGAAAAGCCAGGTAAATTGAGGCACAGTGTTGCTAAGTTATTATATTAGGCTCATTATTACATTAGATCTGGGAGGAGAGCCAGCAAGTCTTCTTGATGCCAGCTCATGTTCCCTGGTCCCTGAGTAAATCACACTTTAAAGCAGTTTTATACTGAGATGGTGACTGGAGTTTCTGAGGGCTCATTTATTCCTGTGAGATTTGAAGCAACCTCACTCATTTTGGTCAGCTTACTAGCCCAGATGCTTAACTTCAGAATGGATATTCTTACCTTGGGTCAGTGATGTAAGTCTAATTCCTCCTCAAGTGTAAGACAAAGAGAAGGGACCCTAGATAGTGAGAGTCTCAGCATAGATTTGTATCAATAAACTACTGTGTCATAACAAATGTATCCCCCAAATGAGTGGTTCAAACCAACAACTCTTTGCTTCTACTGAGTCTGATAATAGGGGCCATTTTGGCTGATCTTGGCCAGGCTCACACATTTGTGGCTGATGGGGGTCCAGGACCACCTCAGCTGATGTGATTGCTCTCCTCCACATGTCTCCACATCCTTCCAGGAGCTAACTCTGGAATATTCTCATAACGGTGACTGGGTTCATGAAAAGAGAGCAAAAGCAACCACTTTTCCAGGCTGTGTTTGCATCAAGTTTGCCACTATTCCATGGGCCAAAGCAAGTTCAATTCCCACACCCAGAGTCAGTGTAGAACGGTACCCACAAGGCGGGGGGTGAGATCTGGGTCACTAGTGCAAAAATTTAGGATTTCAACAAGGCAAATTGGCAGATTTCTTTGCATAACTCTTGGTGATTTTGACCTGTTGGGAATGGGAGTTAGGTTTTGTCTGTTTCTTTGCTTTGTTTCTCTGTATTCCACATATGAGTGAAATCTTAGTTTAAAATGAAATTTGAATCAATGTCTGCTTTGCGGAATCTTTGAAATACCTCCCCCCATGACCTATTGTTATGAAGAATACAGTTTGGACATGGATGCTTGGATGCTCTAAACTGCATTTTCTCTAGCTTCATTGGAAGGGAACAACTCCTTTATGGGTTGAATTGAGTTCTCCATAAAAAGCTATGTTCAAGTCCTAACCCCCAGAAACTCAGACTGTGGTCTTATCTGGATAAGTGTCTTTAGAGAGGTAATCAAGTTAAAATGAGGTCATGACAGTGGGCCCTAGTCTGATAATATCTATGTTCTTATAAAAAAGGGAAATTATGGGACAACGCAGACACTCACAGAGGAGACAACATGGAGATCCAGTGTGAAAATGGAGGGTTGGAGTGATGTATCCACATGCCAGGAGGCACCTGGGGCTACCCCAACTTTGGAGAGAGGCAAGGAACAGCTCCTCCCTTAGAGCCTTCATACCAGTAGCCACCTTGATTTTGGGCTCCTCCAGAACTGTGAGACTGCAGTTTGTTATTGTTTTAAGCCACCTGGCATGTGGCACTCTGCTGTGGCAGCCACAGCAGAGCAGACGAATACATTCTTGCCGCAATGAGAAGATCACAGACTAAGAAATAATGAGACATTTTTGTACCAGGCACAACATGGTTCAGTAGTAGTGTATTTTTTTTATTTGCTTAATGGAATGAAAATGATGGTGACTGAAGGTCAACATGAGTGCTTCCTTGATCTCCAAAGAGCAACAGCCCTATTTGCTGGACCTAGAGGTTTGTATTTCATCCAAGATGAGTAAAGAGTTCTGTAAGAGCCCAGGCATGGCTTAGCAGGTAGCTGTGTTTCATCAGCAGTTGCTGTAGGTGCTATCACTGTTGTTTATGCTGCTGATGCCACCATCACATATAATTTGTTGATTCCCTATTGTTGGTTTCTCAGTGTGGTGGGAAGTTGTCACCTGGCTTATGCCTTTCTTTTCATCATCGTTACTGCCTTCACCCTGTCATCTTTCCAACTCTAAATCAAAGGGAAACATGTCTTCTCTCATCTGGGAAGTATTCCAGATGCATATTATTAGGATGGAGGAGCGCTTGACATTTCGGATCATCATTAGGGCTTCTTAATCAGTTTCAGCCAAGCCTTGCAACTTTAGTAGGACTGTAGGGACAAATAAGCAAGTGACATGGAGATTTAGCAAAGTTTACGGGCAGCTATTGACCTCAGATATAGTCAGGCTGCTCTTTCGTGAGGGACCAGCTGTGTCTCTCCCAGGGCCAGTGCTGGCAAAGCAGGTTTCATTCCTCTATTACCATCTTCCACCTCCGGAGAAATTGTAGAGTGGGTTAAGTTCCCATGCCAGGTTTTCCCCACTTACTCTGACATCTGGCTTCAGTTTCACTGGCACAGGGCACATGGTGGCCTTCCTCTACCAGGCTTGCCCCTGCCACATCAGACCCTTGTCTCCCCGCAAGTCTTGGGAAGGCTATTTATACATTATTGAATTTGCATTTGGAAGGATAAAGCATGCAGGAAAAGTGCAATTCTTTTAGCAAGGGTTTGCTCAGTGCTCATATACACACCCATAACTGAGGCTACCCTTTCTTTGGGGGGTTCTCCAGAGCAGTGTAGTGAGTATTATGGGAGAGAAGCGTGGAGGGCTGGAGGTGAGGGATGGTAACCCAGGGAAGAGGATGCAGGGCAATACTTCCAAGAGAAATGAATCTTGTATAGCTTGGGCAATGTTGAAGTCTGGGGAGGACAGATATTTGGGGTTGAGAAATCTCAGCCTGTTAAGGGACTGTCCACTCAGCTAACAGCACAGCCGTCTTGTTTCTCTTGTGTTCTGGATTTTGTCAGTGTGTTCAAGAATCACGCTTAGTTCAAGAAAGCACAGTGAAGCATTTGGCTGGAAAATGCCTTTTGGCCAAGGAGCCCTTCATTTCAGGAAGGGCTAATAATTTCTTATACAGAAAAAAAGGAAATTTTCTCTATAAGCACACTTGAATTTTTTTATTCATGGAGTGTTGCTAATTCATTGATAAGACTCCGTGCTCATCAGTGTGGCAGGTTAGCTCTTCTAAAGTGATCAGCATCATTTATTTAGCATCGCTTGTTCTTCCATCCTCCCTTCTCATGAGGTCTCTGGGGGACCTCATGCACCTCATTTTTACCCCATGTTGCTGACAGCTTCTTGTCTGTGCCTTAGGATTCAGTGCTCAGGAGAGAGGGATAGACAAGTAGGCTTGACCAGAATGGGTCATCTGAACCAAACTGGACAACTATCTGTTGGGGATTTCACCTGCAAGAATGACTCAAAATAATATTATTTATGGCTTGGGAGAACTCTGGCTTTTACTCTTAGTGGAAAACACCATTGAGGGATTTTTGACAAGAAAGTGATATGATTTGACTAAATATTCCAAAAGGAATCATTTTGATTACTGTTGAAAGCATTAACAATGCAGTATAAGGTAAGGAAACTAGGCAATCCATGAGAGACTGTTGAAATAGCCCAGGGAATCAACATTATGATTCAGACCATCGTCTTAAGGGTGGTGAGAAATACTCACCTTCTGGGAAATCTTTTGTAGGCAGAGTCAACACAATTTGTTGACATACTAGATTGGGATGTGAGGTGGGATAGGAAGACAGAAGTCAAAGGACCCAACTGACTGGAAGAGTAAGGAAGACTGGTAAGGGTGGGGAACAGAGGGTGAAGAGGGCCTCATGGAGGGTGGGCTCACCAGTTTGGTTTTGGACATGTGCTTGTTATGCCGAGGAGATATCCAAGTGGAGATGTTGAGTGGGAAGCTGGAGTTTAGTAGAAAGAGCCAAATTGGAGATGCAGAGCCAAGAGACTAGGTGAGTCACTGAAGGAGTAAATGTAAATGCAGATAGAATAAGTCCCAGGGTAGGTCCAACATCCAGAGGCTTGGAGAGGTTGAGGGACCACACTGCGCCTGACGTGGATGGGAGCAGGGCATGAAGCTGGAAGGCACCATAGTGATGCCCCATAAGTGAGGCAAAGAAAGCATGTTCAGAGGCAGGACATGCTTCCATTCGTGTGGGGAACCCTGCCAATAGGTGAACTAGAACGGGAGCTTCACTTGATTGTTGGATATACAAATGTGGAGGTTGTTGGTGACCCAGAAAAAGGCAAATTTGGTGGAGTATGAGGACAAAAACCTAGGTGGGGTGAACTTGAGAAAGAATGGAGATGAGGTATAGAGAGAGGAACAGAGAGCACTTCTCTAAGGGGTTGTACCAACAAGGGGATGGTAGAGTGGTCACTGGAGGAGAATATGGAGTCAAGATGATTGCTTTTGTCTTTTAATGAGGCATATTACATCCTATTAAGATGACCCAGTCAAGAGAAAAGGATTGATGATACTGGAGAGATGAGACTAGTGCCTGCCATGTTGCCCTTGAAGAGTTTATCAAAGAGGTTATCAAAGAGTTTAAGAAAGAATCTATTAAAGATCTCATAAAAAATACAGGTGTAGAAAAAGCTGAAAACTACTACCACCCCCTTGTTTTCTGGGTAGACTAGAAAATGAATGAGTCAGGAATGAGCAGTAATGTCAGGCTGATATGGTCTCCCAGAGTGCAGTATAAAGGACTCACAATGGAAATTCTGAAAGAAAAGTAAGAGACATGAACGTCACTAACAGGAGAAGCAGGAGAATGGAGTGGGAGGCAAGAGGTGGAGACTTAGCAGCTGGAGTTTCCGTAGTGCTGAATGGAGTCGTGTGTCTTCATACTGAGCAGGCCTAGTGGCTTCCACCCAGGACTGGATAACGGTAGTGGTGGCAGTAAAAACTCATAAATCAAAAATTATAGTAACATTTCAAGTTCTCAAGAATCAAGAAAAATTGAAAAGCTGCTAGAGAATGGCTGATAGGACTCAGGTCACAAAGGGCCTCTGAGATCACGAAGGAGATTGGATTTTATTTCAAGGGCAGTGACCATCCTTGGAGGAGTTTAAGAGGGGGAGTGAGTAAGGACAAAAATCTGTTAAAAGATGCCTCAGCTATTGATAGAGAATTGAATAGAAGCACTGGTCTAGCCCATACACTCTACATGTGTGAATTTTTTCCATCTTCCTTGATTGCATCCATGTCTCCAGTTTGACAGGTTAGCAAATTGTGGCCCAGAGAAGGTTCCTGAAGGTCATCCAGCCAGTAGTGGCCAAACCAGGAACTTTGGTCCTCTGGCCCCAGAGCCCAGGCTTATCATCATTACCCCCAGGCTAGAGTAGTGACAATAGAGAATGAAGAAGCAGATGGGTTTGAGAGAGGGTTTGGAGACAGCACGGAGTAGCAGAGAGAGAGGTTAAGCAGTGAATCAGTATTCCTCCTATAAGTGAAACCATCTGATATTTTTTTTTCCTTCTGACTTATTTCACTGAGCCTAATCCCTCCTAGCTTCATCCATGTTGCTGTAAATGGCATGAATTTCTTTTTTGATGGCCGAATAGTATTCTATGGTGTATATAGACTGCATCTTCTTGACCCAGTCATCTGTTTTGGGGCATTTAGTTTGTTTTCATATCTTAGCTATTGAATGATTACTGAATTTTTTTCCTTGAGCAGTTCAGTGGTTCAAATTAACATCATTTCACCTTCCTGCTTAAAACCTTAATTATTCCTCCACTGCATGTAGACTGTGGGATTTAATTCTGCATAGTTGGTAAGTCTCTATGCTAAAAATCCTGCCCAAAAGGTGTTTAGTTTGCCTGGTACCATAGGGCTTGAAGGTCATGAGATTTTGCATTTTAAGCCAGCACATCCCAGCACACTGAGGTGAGTGAGTCAGTTACCCTGTCTGCACCTCCACATCCTGCACAGGTGGCCTGGGCTTTGTGTAGTTGACTGGATTCTCCCTTCTGTGGTCCTTTGCATGTGACAACCCTGCATACAAAGAACTCTCTGCACAGCTGCCTCCTCTGCGCTCAGCTTAAATGTCACTCATCAAAGTGGCCTCCTGACCACCACCTATTGCAGCCCGCCATGAGACTATTCCCCCAACAAATGCCAGGTTTAACAACTTGACTGAATTACTGGTTTACTCCTCTGCTAGATCATGAGCTCCCTGAGGGCAGGGCCTGCATCTTGTTCACCTGTGTCAAGTGGGCGCAGGCACACAGTTGTAGAGGAAAAGTCTCTGAGACCATACCTGCAGCAAGAGACATTTCACTGGAGCTTCGGGAAGGACTGACATACTGGAAGTGCCTGGAAAAGTCTCCAAGAGGCTTGTAGCAAAGACAGCTTTAGAAACTAAGGCTTGTAATTATGTGCTTAGCACCTCCTCCTTCTTCTGCTGCCCTCTGTCCTGTTGTCCCTGTTGAGGAAAGAGAGCCAAGGGCCCCACGTACACCTTGGCCTTGGTGATGGGCCCATGATTAATTCCACCAGGTGTTTTCTTCCTCGCATCGTTCTACGTGTCCTTGCCGGAGGAGACATGACGGAAATTCGGCAGAGGCACTGCCTGGAGTTTCCCCCATGACAGCTCCATGTCATTTCTGTCCCATGTAGAAGTGGGCATTCGTAACATCGTGTTTAACTCTTCTTCCATACAGGCATGTCCGTGTTGTCTTGTTTTTGAATTGTTTTAAAACCTAACTCATGCTCTTAACAGTGAAAAATTGGAAACTAAATACAAGTCCAATAATATTTGATTGGGTCAATGAATTTTGGCTGATTCCCGGAGTGGAATACTCTAGAACCATTAAACACAATTAGGTGGATCTATGTTTCCTGACATGGAAACATGGCCATGATGAATTGGTCAATAAAAAGGGAGGAGCAAGCCCAGAACTTTATATTTTCTTCATTATTTCATTTTGTTTTTCTGAATTTCTACAGAGCTCGTGTGTTATTTTCAGACCCAACAGAGGAAAGCACTTCCAGCGTGGAAAAAATAAAAACAGAATTTTTTATTAGCCTCCTAAGTCCTCAGTCTCCTAAGGACCTGGAGTGAGCCTGGGATAGGAATGCTGGGCTCCATATTTGCTGTTTGCAATATAGGTCTGACCACATGGATGCAAATGCAGGGAACACGCTATTACAATGTGTCATCCAGTACAGAATTCACCATGTGATTATATGCAATGTCTGTATTATAAATTACAGATAACTCATATAATCTGTGTGCATATATCTTGTTCTTTATTCAGTATATTGTTTGGCTGAATTTATTTTTCCAAGCGAAATACTTGATGCATAGCCTATTCAGATAATCAGTTCATATTCTAGTCCTCAGGCACACCTGTGCTGGAAGGAAACACCCACCAATTTGTTATGATGCTTTTTGTGGAAGATAAAGCACCCAGCTGGCAGTTCCCCTGAGGGCCAGGGAGGTTCTGCAGGCATCGTTGGTTTTGTCACTCCAGTGCTCTCCTTTAGAGCACCCGGAACACCTGTGGTGTCTCATTCGATGGGTGCGTGGCCAGTTTATCGGGGGCCGGGGTGGGTGTTGGGTTAGGTAATGACAGGTGAGCAGAGATGGTCTTTAGAGATCTGGTTTTGCATCTTGACTGATAACACAGTCTTAGCTCCCGATGCCTGTAGTAGACATTGCTGTTGAGTTTTTTTTTTTTTAAGGTAAAATTCTGGTCTTTTCTTTTTCCCTTTCTTCCTCCTTCCCTCTCTCTCCAACCCCTTCTCCAAGTCACTCCTCTCTTTCTACTCAGGGAGTAGAGGGGGGCCTTTCAGTGGATTTCAGCAGCTAGAATCCCCCGTGAGTATGGACAGCAGCCAGCTCTCCAGTTCAGGGGCCTTGGAAAGTCCCAGCGACTCAGACAAGAAGAGGGGGCCGTTGGGTCCTGGTTGCCTGGTTGCTGCTGGCAGAGCCTGGCAGCTGTCCCTCAGGCCAGACTGCCCTCCCCAGTAGCCCACTACCCCCCCAACTTTCAGGCTGACCTGGCCACTCCTGACAGGCCTCCCAGGACCAAGCCCCGAGTAAGTTTACCCCAGAGTTAATTCCCTTTAACACCAACACACTTGAGCTTTGAAAGTCACGTGAACACCATACCCTGGCACATTGTCCCTCTCTTACTTAATTATTTTGTTCTCACAAATGCAAACTACTGCCTAAATGTCAGGCTCTGCTCTGAGCACTTTTATTTCTCTAATCCTCTTAACAACCCAAGGAAGTAAGCTGCATTTTTCCCATTTACATGTTGACAACAGAGAAAGAGGGAGGCCCGGGAGCTGATTGAGGAGTCCCTGAATTTAACCTATGTTTCCAGGCCCCATTTAGCTGGGGCAGCACACCAGGAGACTGGGGTGCCTTCTGCTCCCTCCTTCTGGATAATGATTGCTCACCATCAGCTCCCTCACCGAGGCTTTCAGAGGACACATTCTATACGTGTGATTGGCTGAGGTGGAGTTTCTGACCTGAGCATGCCTGGTGCAGGAATTATGGGTAAACAATCTCCAGTGCTGTTTCTGAGCCCCCAGGCATGCCAGGCACTGGGGCTGGTGCAGGGATGGGGAAGGAAGAGCAAACTTCAGGTCCATCCAGCTACTAGCTTGCTAGGTGACATTCTGAATGAACTTTTGCCTCTGGCATTGGTGTGTGTGCCCATAAAAGTGGGGGTTCTTCTTTAGTGAGCAGCTGTAGAATGTAATGGAGGAGCCTGCTGATGTCACCAAGGACCATGACGTGTGCAGGTCTCTGTGCTGGGGATTTTCATGACATTTGCAATAACCCTGTGCAGATGAAAATCATGACAGTAGATAGGAAAGTCTTTTATAAAATTAGGTGCTCCGCAAAGATAAGGAATTGTCCTAATAGAAACATGTTGCATTATACCAAAAAATAAAACAAACACCAGCCTCCCTGTGATATATTTTTAATGCTGGTGGCCAGTATATGTAGGAAAAGATGACCCATAATGCATCTAGCAGGTTTTCTTGTGAGACTGGAGCACAAGAGGCAGTGTTCTGTGCCTGCACATAGTAGGGCAATCAATAAGTACTTGATAAGAAGTGGGCAACAGAGAAGAACCTTGGTGTGCAGCCAGACTGAGTTGTGAGAGCCTGAAAGTGTGCTTAGGGTGAAGGTACCCCCTGTGAGCTGTCGTTGTCTGTCTTCACTCTACTATCCATTTCTTTGAGTTTTATTTGTCCCCCTTCCTCTCTTCCAGATCTGTAACATTCTTTTCTTTTCTTTGAGTTTTATTTGTACTTCTCCCTCTCTTCCAGATCTGTAATATTCTCTCAGTCTTAGTTTGGCACCAAGAAGGTATGTGGGGGGGGGGGGTGTGAAAAAATTCAGGTCTTACACACAGAGGAAAGAGCTGGAGATTTTGAGCTAAAGCAGAGCTCCACCTTCCTGGATTTGATGGAGGAGGAACTGACTGAGTTCAGGGCCTTCTGGAAAGATGATCTTCACTCAAACCAAAATGTTGTCTCATAACCCAATAAACTTAGGTACAATTCAATATGCGCTAAAGTAATTTCAGAAGCCATCATTCCATTTCAGCAGTAAATGCAGTTCAAAATGGAATGAATTCCCCATTTAGATGATGTGGTGGGGAAAGTGAAAGAGTCTTCTGGTACAATCAATTTATTTTAGTGTCCCAAATGTTCATAGCAACAGGAGCAAGCGTGGTTGCCACTGCCATTGTGGCCGGCCTCCTGTCATGCGGGAAACGAATGGCCCTCTCCCCAACCACCAACCCGCTCTGCTTCCACCACGGAGGGCCATCAATTTTCTCCAGAGAGTGGAATCGAACCCACATTTGGGTGTGTTGCAAATTAAACTTTTAATAGAAAACCAAAGAAAGAAGCTTTACCCATTTATTTTATAGGCCATTGCTCTTCAAGAGGGAGGAAGGTTGCAAGTGAAATGGGGCAGGAAGGCGGGCGGAGCCTTCCAGAATTTTCCTTTTGAAACATTTGCATGTCTTGTTAAACTCGAGGTCTGTTTCTCATTTCACCCCAGTTTCTTCACTGTTTTCTAAACAATCACCAGAAACTACTTGTTTGCTGTTCTCCTTTCTCCTTAACAGACAAGAGGATAGCCCTGTTCTGGGCTTTGTACAGTGGACCCCTGGTCACCCATTGTCCTCTGAGAAGAAATCAGAGGGGTGGGAGCTAAGTGCAGGCAGAATCCTCAAAGGGGATGGTCCAACTGTGTGGTTTGTAAACTGCTCAAGTTTTTACTTTCCAGTTGTAATAAAACTGAGGTTAAGTTATGGTCTGTTAAAAATGGAGCAAGCTTTTAAATTTGTTTTTCCTCCTCCACTAGGAGAGAAAACTTTATTTCGTATTTATTTAACTTCTCCCCTTTTCTTAGGCATCCTAGACTCTATACCTATAAATGAAAAAGAGAAAATATTGTATTTAGTGACAGGGTCTTAAAATTATTGAAAAGGGACAAACAACATTAAAAAAGATTCAGCTTCTGGAACAACAAAAAAGAGTTGTATTTGTCCACATAGAAATTTACAATTTTATGTGTTTTGATGTCAAATAGAAAATGTTATGCAAGAAATGATGAGGCAAGGACTATGTTTCCAAGGCTCAGCTCCCATGAGAGACAAGATCTTGTAGGAAAATAGAATATTCGAGCTCAGTTCTATTAGCTAGCCTTTGGAAGACCCACAAGGAGGGAGAAGAGGGGAATGTATCAGAGAGTGCTGGCTACCATAACAGATGAGACCTAAAATCTCAGCAACTAAACCAGTGAAAGCTCATTTCTTGCCAATGTGAAGTTCAGAGCAGGTGGTCCTGATATCTTGAAAATTCAAACTCGTGCCTGATCTTTGTCCTGGACACTAGGGACCTGGACTTGTTGCACCTTATGGCTGTCTACTCCTCATTCATCCAGAAGGTGGAAAAAAGGCTGAGGTGGCATGTGGCAGGCTTGGATACACCTGTCCTGGGTGTCCATCACTTACACTTACATGGAACCGGTCAGTCAAGCAGGTCTTTGAAAAACAACTCATCCTAGTCTTTCCATGTTGAACAGTATTGTATGAAACCATCTTATTCAGGATCTGGTTCCCTGACATGTCATTTCACTGAAAGTCTTGGTTTATAAAACCACTAAGTAAGGATTGGCTGTGCTTATTCACATGTCCTGATAGCTGCAAGAGAGGCTGGGAAATGTGTTCTCTGGAGTAAGTGGAAATGGGTTCAGCAGCCTGCTGGCCTATTACTGCCTAAGGAATACAATTCTGGAGGGTTAGGAATGAGAAATCAGTGCTTGAAAGAACATCCAGGGGTTGACCATGCTGTAGTAGAGGAGAAACTTGTCAGGAAGAATGAACGTCCCACATTGTCAGGTGGTGGTGTGTGGCTGTGCCCATGGGGCTGGGGTCCCTGGTAGCCTCTTCATTCTTTATGAACAAAAACCTACAATTTAATTCACTCTAAAGACTTTTAGTAGAAATGATACACTGCAGTGGTGAAAGCGGGACTTTCTACAGCTGGTGTTGTTCGAGCGTGTGTGCTATTGGCGAATGCACAGACTGGTCTTTAATTAGAAGGTCATCCAGATGGACATTTCAATTGTCCAGGAAGCCTGGAAGAAACATCTCAGTGCTGGGATTGTAAAGCAGCACATGCAAAGGCCAAGGAATAGCGGGGACTATTGGTGAGCCCTTTGGGGTGGTGGGCAACCAGGGGTGGATGTGGCTGGCTATAGACAGACCAAGGAGGGGCTGTGCTGGCTGGTCGCAGATCACGATGATGTCAGAACTGGCTTTGAAGCTTTATCAACAAGCTCTTCTCTCTCCCCACAAAGATACTTTTCCAAGCTTCCTCCTGAGTGCCCCTATCCCCTTCCCATCAGTTAAACTATCTTTTACACACAGAGCCATGTGCCCTATAAGCTTCAGCTTTGATCTTTTTGAATCTCATCACAGACCGAAGGAGTGTCCATGCTGTTTGTGCTGATTTAACACCAAAGCAATGGAGGATTAGCTCCTGTACCCGGAATGATGCTTCATCTCCTGGCATGGAGGAGACAAAGGCTAATGTTTAGCAGGAAGGAGGACTCAGGCATGTTGTGCCAGCTCTCTGCACTTAGAAGTCAAATTCGTATTGTGATGCTGGAGGCATTTCTCATGTACACATACACATAGTTACCAGGACTAACAGCATATACAGAAAAATAGTCATTGCAGAATTATCTGCTAAGATTATTTACAGGGCAGTAAATAATGACTCCCATCCATCCGCTCCAATGCTCACAATTTACTGAGCACTTATTACGTGCCAGGTAGCTGGGGGCTCTGCCCTGGTAGAGTTGACAGTTGGGTGGGAGAGAGAGACAATAAACTAAAACAATTATATTTTGTGATCACAAATTGTGAACAGTCTAAAGACAAAGTGTGGCCATTCCACTGAGCTGTGCATTGTCCTCTCATGTTCAGGATAACACTGCAATGTGGGTATAATTTTCTGCATTCATAAGGTGAAAAAGTAGAGGGGGCAGAGGTCAAAATATCTGCAGGTCTCCCAGGAGAGGTAGAGGTGGAGATAGGTCTGTGCCCCAGGGCTGGGTCCAGCTCTGGTCTGGTCTTATCTCTGCATAGGCTGCCTGTCCAGTCATTGTTAGCCAATCCCTACTCAATCCCTGAGCTCTAGGAGGTTGGGAAATAGCTCCCCTGTCTTTGAGTTTGGAAGCCTGATAAGAACTGAACCCAGGAGGCTACTGGGTGGATCTCAGGGTGTCCCTTTTGGATGAAGCTGTTTGGAGATCAGGGCTTTGCTCTGCCCCTGAGATGCTCCTGCACCATCTCTATTCTGCACCCCCACACTCCTATCACTATCGGGCTCTGAATCTATGGGAATTTGGGGTCTTCAGAGTATGTATGTAGTTACCCAACATCACAGCCCCACATTGACTCATTGCAGTGAACAAAGAAAAGAGAGCCTACTGCGTGCTTACTGATTTTCTACACAAACTCCACTTACTGAGAAGAGGGAAGCAGGACCACAGCTGTCACCCACCAGCTAGAGTGAACTTGGGGGTTCACTCGCTGCTCCTGGAAGCAGTCACTAAGGGACTTGCCCATGAGACCTTGAAGTCCTGTCACATGGAAGACAGGAATCAGGGAGTTTCCTTTCCAGCAGAACCTCATCCACATCGCTTCCCTTCTTGCTTATAATAAGTAAAACCCTACGCCTCTGTCTAACTTTTGAAAAAAATCTGCCTGCCATTTACAAATACTTCTGAAATTTATGTGTGTTTTCTTTTGCAGAGATAAGGATAATAAGAAATTAAGGCAAAACATCACTTTAAATAAGCAGATGATTATTACAGATAACTGTAGTGCAATGCGACCCAAAGGCATTTACTACTAACAATTTCTTATCTGTAGAACCAGACCCAAGTTTCAATTCTACCAGCAGGTGAATATCTGCACAGCGGTGCATGAATTTTGAGTTGATCATTTTAGTTGTTTATTGCAGTCCAGTATCAGTTATTAACATGCAGCTGGTTGGTAGAGCCATGCAGAGGTGACCTGCTTAGAAAGGCTGCATCTCAATTAATGGCAAAGAAGATACTGGAGACACCAGTATGAGGCCAATCCTCCCACTGCTATCCATGAGGACTGCCCTTGCAGATGAACAGCTGCTGTTTTGGGGACCTGAGACCTCGAGTTATTGACTACTGATGGTCTGATGCCTCCCTCCACTGTGACTTTACCCTCCCTTCAGACCCCTGCCTGTTTATACCTGCCTTCAGCAGCATTCATATACCTGCTCTGGGCCAGTGATAGTGCTGGTTCCTATGGTCTGATGACAGAAGACACTTAGACCTACGGTCGCCTCCAGTGGGATGCCAGCTGCTATGGGAGGAGGTGACAGTCCTGTGGACAAGGAGTCTAAATCTTTTCTATCATGGGTTCATTGGAGAAGCATTGTTGTAAGGCATGTGAGTCATGGAAATTTTGGGTCTTAGGACTAAACCTGTTACACTCTTAAAAATTATTAAGGATCCCTAGTAGTTTTCACTCATATGTGTATTAAATCTGTCAATATTTATATAATAGCAGTTAAAACTGAGGATTTTTTATTGCTTATTAATTCATTTGAAACAACAATAATCAATCTATTTATTTTAGTGTAAATATTGTATTTATAGAAAATTACTATAACCCACTAAACAAAACGATTGGGGAGCATGACATTGTGTGATAGTTCTTCCAATCTCTTTAATGTGTGTGTTAATACAAGAAAGTTTAACTCTTACATCCGGTTCTATAATTAATCTGCTGCAATGCCACTCATCATGTAGCCACTGGAAAACTCTGTTGTAATGCTCATGAGAGAATAAGAGTAAAATGACAAATGGCATCTTAGAATTATTATAAAAATAATTTTGACCCTACAGAGGCCCTAAAGGGACTTGGGGAACATGTAGAGTTTCTCAGATGAGCATCCCTGTCTTATGGAGTAAATGTGAATCTACGAAAGCCACTCATTAACCAAATCTGATAGGATTCTATGAAATTGAATCAAAGTGATCAAATACTAGTCCAAACTTCAAACCTGTCTTTTTTTATTTTTAACTTTCATTAAGACGGGGAAAATGAGATTGGACAGCAAGTGGATGGCAGACAATAGTGTCAGTGTTGTTCTGGATGTGGTTTGCACAGGCTTGAGAGAGCTGATTATTGAGTATTCAGGGATTTGGCCAGTTAACAAACCATTGGTCACCTGATATCAGCCATGGCGGGAATGTTTACACCATGGAAATAGGCAGATGGTACAAACTGAGCTTTTTCTTTTTTCAGCGAGCTGTTTTATTAGTCCACCACTCATGACTCTTACATCAAGAGATTCAAAATGGCAGCCCAAGACATGACCCTTCCTGTGATTCCCTCTCCCTTACTTCTGTTTCGTATTCATTGTTTTAATATAAGTGCATTTACATAGGCAGACAAGCTCCATATTTCTAAGACCGCTCACCTAGTTCTTTTTATCCTAGAAGAAATGCAGTCTGTTCATACATTTTTATAGCTGCAAGCCAGGTTCTAATAGACATTTACATAAGCTTTCTTTGTGTGGGGTCTGGGATGTGTCTTTTGAAAAGTCCATGGCTTTTACTCCTGCTGGCAGTGCAGTGAGGACAGTGTTTAAATGGTTTAGGGACAACAGCCAGCCCCCCTCCCTTGAAGAAAGAGTAGAGCAGGGCCTGGCATGGACTGCATCTCACAGACAGCTGGCGGTGTCCCCTACGAGGATTGACTATTATTTGGAAATTAATGATGACTCCATATTTTGGGGAGGGGCGGTGGGGAGCTGTGATTTACGAAGTGCTCTGTTACCATCTGTTCATTTGCTTCAAGGCAGCGCTTTCACAGCCTTAGAAATTGAGGGAAATTATGTTAAATGATCACAAATTTTCTTCAAAGTTTCATTTTAAAGGAAAATAAAAGAAAGCTTTTAAGACAACTAGCTCTTTTTCTGTAGGTCAATAGACCACAGATTGCAAACCAGGAAAACGGGGCACGATGTGGTTTTGTTTGGGTTTGTTTGTAATTAAGAGCTAAATCATGATTCTCTTTGAATGGAATGGAAAATGACACTAGTTCTGAGACCTATTTGATAAATTTTGCAATATCCCAGCAGCCAGCAGGGAAACGAGGGCACATAGGTGCATCCAGAGGAATTCCATTATATTCAGTTGTTTGACGCCAACAGCAGCTCGAGTCAGGAAATCTTTTTGTTTCTAACTTCCTGCCTCCAGGAATGAAGCAGATTATTCTTGTCTGTCCCCACTTGTAGAAAATTTATGAGTCTTGTCCTTGAAAGCTCTCTGAAAACCTACTTTCCACCCTAGCCAATTCTAGGGCCTGCATGCCCTGGTTTTATACAACTCAAATACATGGAAATCCAGCTCAGACATTCAGTTAAAGAAGCTGCTGATGATTCACTTTACACCAGGATTCTTACAGGATTCCTTCAAGTAATGGGCTCCTCTAATGAATTCAAAATGACATCTGGTATTCAGAAATTAAATGTACACTCTGCTTTTCAGGAACATATTTATTTTATAAAGCAGAGCATACACCTGTATTTGACAATCTTTACTTGGGAAGATTTTCTTATATGCAAATTTTATATATTTATTTAAAAGCTATTTTAGCCCATTCTTTCTTAAGTAGATAGAGAAAACCATTTATGTTTTTATAGCACTTATGTCTTCTTTTAAGAGTATCAGGTGTGCTGTTGGGTTTATCACACTCCTCAGCTGTAGATGCAGTGTTGTTGCTGGTTCAGGAAAGGGTCCCTCTCATGTGCTGCTAATATATTTACCTTCCTTCCTGCCTTGCCTCCTGTCCCCTCCTGCCTAAACAGGAAAATAGAACGAGCAAGCATGATGGAGGATGCCAGGGAGGTCGAAATTGCAATTTTTTATATGAGATTGTCAGGGAAAACTTCTTTTGAACAAATAGCTGAAGGAGATGAAGAAGTGATTTGTAGAGATGTATGGGGGAGAAGTAGTCAAGGTCAGAGGAGCAAGTGCAAAGGTCTTGAGGCCAAAGTGTACCTGTTATGTTTGAGGACCAGCATGGGAGCCAGTGTGGTTGGCACAGAGTAAGCTACTGAGCCAGTCAGTTAGAAGGGTAATTATTAGGCTCTGCTGAGGACTTTGACTTTTACTCTGGGGAACTAGTAGAAAGTTTTGAGGCAGAGTGACATGATTTGACTGATTTTTAGAAGAAACATTATGACTGTGTGGAGCCTAGTATGTGTGGGAACAAAGATGATTGGAAGCAGGACAACTAGTCAAAAGGCTATAGTAGTGATGCAGAGAGATGAAGGTGTTGACTAGGTTTCCCTAGTGGTGGTGACTATGGAGTGTCAGGAGTCCAGGCATACTTTTAGAGACCCACCACGATTTACTGATGGATTGTATGTAGAATGTCAAAGGGAAAAAAACAAATGGAAGGGTGGATGGAGTGGTCATTTACTGAGAGAGTAAAGATTATGATAGAAGCAGGGTTGGTGTGGCTTCAGACATTCAGATTAGGTAATTTCAAATGTGAGATGCTTAGAGACATCCAGGGGGAGTTGTCGGAGTAGGCCAATGGATATGCAAGTCTCATCTTCAACTTGGGGATTGCCAATGTACAACTGGTCCTTAAAACCATTCGATTGGATGAGATCATCAAAGCTGGGAATAAAAATGAATAAAGAACTGGCCCAAGGACCTTGCTCTGACCTACACTCCTACCTCAAGGCCTTTACACTTAGCTCTGCCTGGATCACTGCATGGTTTATTTCCTTGCATCATTCAGATTTGTGCTTAAGTTTTATCCCTTTAGAAAGTCATTCATTTACTTCCTTATGTGGAAAGCAGCTAACTCTCCTCTGTCCCATCTGACCTCACTCTGACTTTATTTTTCTTCAGAGTGCATATAATTACTTGACATGGTAATACATGTGCATTTGCTTATTTGTTTACTGTCAGTCTTCCCACCTCAAGACAAGACCTTGTAGGGAGGTGCTTTGTCTGCTTTGTGTCAGAAATACAGTGTCCTCAGTGAGAATTTGTTGAATAAATAAAGCCCAAACTCATCGTAATCAACAACCTCAATCTTCTGACTCTGTTGCTTCCAATACATGTTTATTAGACCTGAATAATAATTATTTCATTTTTTTAGGCCAAGTGAGCAGATTCTCCAAAGTATGGTGTTATAGGATTTATTTAGCCAAAATAATGAGATCATTGATCACAGAATTCCTCCCTAGTGGACAAGCTTGCAAGGAATGTGGGAAGGTTCTGCTTCTTTTGCCTTGGTACTGTCATTCCTTAAATATTCCCACTCATCTTACCAACTGTGTATTCTAATAGCGCCTAATGTTCAAAACATAAGCTGTCTTAGGTTTTGAAAACAAGAGGAGGTGCTCTAAAATCGAAAGTAAGAAAACTGTCCTGAACTAGAACCCTATTCAAGATTCAAAAAAACTGATTTTATAGAAAATGAAAAACAGGAAAGGATCAAGATATAATTCCATATAAATTTATTATAAGAAAGAATAAGAAAGAGTCAAATTGCCCCACAGAAAATGAAAGAAAACTGGAAAGACAGCCCCTCCATTGAATAAAAATGATAACCTATTATTTCTAAAAAAGTTAAAATATACTGAGATGGCACAAGATGAGAAATAAAAACATAAGTCAGAGTTACGAAGATTAGGAAATGAGGTCATATTACTCAGGAAAGGATTAGGGATAGAAGGGGAAAGGAGAGAAAATGAATGATAAATTTAAAGCTAAGCAAAGAAGATCCAACATACATATTATAAGAAATATATGGGATCCCAAAAGATAGATTCAAATCAAGGGAATAATAGAAATATTAAATACCATAATTTAAAAAGTTCCTAAGACAGTATTTCACAATTTCATATTGAAAATGTGTATCACATATCTGAGAAAATCCACCCTGCCTGATAAAAATTAGTAAAATTATTGGGTTTTTAAGAGAAACAAAAATTTCAGTGATCAGGTAAATCAAATCACCAAAAAGGGAAAGAAAATAAGGCTGCCACCAGACTCCCCTACACAGTGCTTTATGCCAAAAGGAAAAGGAATAACATATTTAAGATACTTCAGGAAAGAAACATGAGCTAAGGATTTTATATCCAGATAAACTGGTTTTCTTGTGAAAGGTACAAACTGTACAAACTCATTGACTCATACGTTTCCCATGAGCTTTTTCTGAGGAATCTGTTACAAAGCAAATTCCAATCAAACAAAATAACTAAAACCTTGGACATGTGGTTGATAGTAAGCACTAAATATATATTTCCTTTGGGAACTAGGACCAAAGGAGAGTCAGAAGGGGAAAAGTATAGTATGTGTCTCTGCGTTCCACAATGTTTGTAAAGTGCAAATGTACAAATGTTAAAATGTAGAAATAGAAAATGTAAAAAGCATATTAAACAATCTTCAGGAATTACATTTATGACTAATTTTAAGTGAGATTGTTTTCTGTGTAATGTGAGATAAAACAGTGAGCAATTATGTGATAGTCTAATTCTGTAGTCCTTTGGATTCTCAAGAATCAGGATTCTGGATGTGGAGGAATATAGATGTAAATGCCAGGGAAAAGGAGTTAAGTAATAAAAGTCCCGTAATACTGAATTTTAATTGGATGTATGAGATAGTTCAACAGTTCATACTAGTGTACTGAAGAGGTTTAGAAACAATTAGTAATTCTAGTAGTGGTGATGCGGCTAGTGTCAGATTATGTCTCGAAATACTACTTTCCATTAAAAGGAAATAGAGATTCTTGGGAAAAGATGATTCTAGGCCTGGACAGAATATGCATGAGGTGAGCCTGGAACATTGCATCATACCAATTAGAAAGGAAGTTAAAAGATTATTTAGGTTATGTCCAAAGGACTCAGGAACTAACTTGAAGATTTTTTCACTGGATCAAGAACATAGATCATTTGAGTAAATACCTAGGAGTGGGATTGCTGGATCATATGGAAGCTCCATCTTTAGCAGGTTGAGGAATCTCCACACAGCTTTCCATAGTGGTTGGACGAGTTTGCACTCCCACCAGCAGTGCAGAAGAGTTCCTTTTTCTCCACATCCTTGCCAACATTTGTTGTAGCTACTTTTTTAATATGTGCCATTCTCACTGGTGTAAGATGGTATCTCATTGTAGTTTTGATTTGCATTTCCCTGATTACAAGTGATGTTGAACATTTTTTCATATGTCTGTTGGCCATTTGCTTTTCCTCTTTGGAGAATTTCCCTTTTAGCTCTTCTGCTCATTTTTTGACTGGATTATTTACTTTGTTTTTGTTGAGTCTCATCAGCTCTTTTTATAGATTTTTGTGATTAGTCCTTTATCATTAGTGTTGTGTGCAAAAATTTTCTCCCAGTCGGTTGGGTTTCTCTTTGTTTTGGTTATTGTCTCTTTTGCTGTGCAGAAGCTCTTTAATTTGATGTAGTCCCAGCTGTTTATCTTTGCCTTCACTATCACTGCTTTGGGTGATGAGCCTTTAAAGATGTTACTTAGGTGTATGTCATGTAGTGTTTTGTCTATATTTCCTTCTATATATTTTTATGGTTTCAGGTCTTATGTCTAGTTCTTAAATCCATTTTGACACAGAATCATTAATACAAAAGGGCACCTGAACCCTATGTTTATAGCAGCACTATTTACAATAGCTAAGCTATGGGAACAACCCAAATGCCCAAAAATAGATGACTGGATCAAGAAGATGTGGTACATATACACCATGGAATATTACTCAGCAATCAAAAAAGATAAACTCATGCAATTTGCAGCAACATGGATGGAGCTGGAAGGGCTCATGCTCAGTGAAATAAGACAGAAAGAAAAAGAAAAATACTGGATGGTCTCACTCATAGCAGGAATTTAGAAAACCTAAATAAGGAACCAGGAAAAAGACTAATTATAATAAAGTAAAAATCAAAATCAACAAGCAACTATAAACCAGAGACACACTACGGTGGGGGGAGGGGAGAAGGGATTGGGGTCAGAAAAAGGGGGATGGGAATTGTATGGGGAATACAATCAAGATGAAAATGCATGCATTATGCAAAAATGAAAAATGATGTAAAATATATAAAATTAAATAAAATTTAAAAAATGCAACATAAAAAAAGAACATAGGTCAACAAAGATGATCATTTCAGTGAACTGAAGCTCAATATACACATTTAAATCCATGCATTCATATGAATATATAAAAAAACCTAATCAGCTATCTTTGGAGAATAATAAATAAGCATTCATTGTTTCATTATTTAAATAATGATTAAAAATTGGGAAGAAAGTCATCTACTCTGTTTTTCCTATATGAACCATAATCTTTTTTTTTTTTTTTAAGATTTATTTATTTATTTATACAAGCACTGGGTACAGTCAGATGCCTAGGAGGGTGAGAGAATTCACCAGAGCCAGAGCGGGGAACAGAACAGGCAGGATGACAAAATACACTGCTGAGGGGAGCAGCAGGCGTGGCAGAAGAGGTCTGCGCGCCATGTGGGACCCTTGTCGGCAGCCGGGGATGGAACTGGGGCTGCAGAGGCTGCAGGCAGCTTCGCAGCCCAGTGCTCAACTGCTGCGCCACCGGGGAGGCCCCTATGTGAACCATACTCTTGTAGAATTAAAAAGTAAATGTGTGCACATGTATCTTTCAGAAATATTCCATCTGATAACCTAAGAAACATGCTTGAATCAGAATATTATTTTTGCAACCCTGTTGAATTAATGGATCTAAGTATTATGCAACATTAACTGCTAACATCACAGAAACAGTGCATATATCCCTTCAGGATTGTATTTGTGCATTCTTTGGAAAATAATGTAGAGGTTTCTCAAAATATAAAATATAGAGCTACCATATGGTCCAACATTACCAGTAGTTTTCGTGTAATCTTCTAAAGACCCGCACCATACTGGGCAGCAGACCTATAAACTAGTTAACCTTGAGTAGTTCACTCTACAACGTTTCTTGAACAATCAACTCTAATGCATAAATACAAGAGAAGTAGTGTATACAAAAAGAGGCAATGTTAGCATAAAAGTACTTAACAAAGTATTCTAGGACTATATAAATATATATATATATATATATATATATATAGTTAGATTAGCAGAAACTTACTGGACAATTCATTTCAGTTAAATCTTATGAGAGGAATAATGTGTGTTCTTTAAAAAAGAACAAACACCAAGTCATATCAAAAGAATATTTTTTTTTTTTTTTTTTTTTTTTTTTTTTTTTTTAATAGAGGCATGTTTTATTTATTTATTTATTTGTTTGTTTGTTTTGTTTATACATGCACTGGGTACAGTCAGAAGCGCGGGAGGGTGAGAGAATTCACCAGAGCCAGAGCGGGGAGCAGAGCAGGCAGAAGGACCGAAGTACACTGCTGAGGGGAGCAGCGGGCGGCAGGAGAGGTCTGCGCGCCATGTGGGACCCTCCTCTGGTGGCCGGGGAGCAGCCGGGGATCGAACCGGCACCGCAGAGGCCGCGGGCAGCTTCGCAACCCAGCGCTCAACCGCTGCGCCACCGGGGAGGCCCATATCAAAAGAATATTTTAAACTCACTGCCTCAATAGCTATACACCCTTAGCCCTCAAATTTGAGTTTCCATCACTGAACACAACCAAAAATCATTGTTTCAAGACCATGGGTCATTTTTTTATGACCTTTCCTCAGTCCTCACCTTTAGTAAACTGTCACATTTACCTTTGAGTATTCACCTAGAGCCTTCTAGGAAGTCTCTTCTGAACCAAATGGGTGACCTGCCCTGCCTCCTACTTTGCAACTGTCCCTGGAGTGTCCCTCAGTTGCTCTTTCTGCCATCACATTATGCCCACTGCTGATTCCTCTCTCTGTGCCTTGCCTTGTTTTCATTTGCCAATCTAGTCATCTATCAGACTCTCGCCCGGTGGGAGCCGCAGTGTATACTTCTGGTTCACTGCTTCTGGATGTCCATCTGTCACCTCAAAATTAGCATGCCCTAAATTGAACCCATTTTCTCCCCCAAACAAATCCTCCTCTTGACCTTGTTAATCCAATGAACAGCTGCACCTTCCTGCTCTTAGAATCTTTGACTCAGCCCAGCTACCCTGTTACCTCCCAAGCTTGGACAGCTTCTGCTTCTGTGTCAGGATTCCTTGTTGCTTCTTGGAACTGCCTTGTGTACAGGGCTTTCAATGGACTCCACCCAAAGCCTGCGAGAAGGTTTCTTGTGGTGGCTTAACTGGCAGAGGCACTTTTTAAAAAACACTCTTGATTATCCATGGCATTCGAGAAAATTCTTACCACTTTCTTTCTATCCCATCCCCTTTCCTATAGCTCTTTAAAAATAGAGAAATTACATGGCATGGGGGGGTAGTTGCCTACTGCCTTGTTTGGGTTGCTGTATTGCTTACCGCACTGTTGTAAAAAATGTTGCCCAGTGTCAGGATTGTGAGTCTACCCTCACTCTCGGCTGGTCCATGCCTGGTCTGCTCTCTTTTGGTGATGACATACTTGGGTTCCAGACCGATAGTTGGCACTTGATACCACTAGTTTAGATGAGCAGCACCAAAGTTAACTAGCTTAGATTAAGCGCGCCAGTAGAAACGTGCCATCCACACAAGTTAACTAGCTGAATAGGGACAAAGTTGCAAATGATTCCTTGCAGATTGTGCTGTCAAGCTTGGATCATCCCATCGTTAGCCTCCAGGGCTTTTGCTCCTTACCATACTTATACTTGTCAGGTTATTATTATTTTTTTCTGCTGAGGAAATGGCCTAAATTTACATTGATTTTTCAAAAAGATTTATTACAGACATAGCAGCTGTTGTTTGTGCCTAGAGGTAAAGGTTTAGGTTGGAGCAGCTTTGTTCATTTATCCATCTGTTTGTTCATTCAGTGAGCATTACTGCAAGCTGGCTTGGGTGCTGGATGCTGGTCAATCAGATGATTGGTTTGATTCCAGCCCCCAGGGTATTAACTTGCTAGGTCATGGTGGCACCACTTCTGTCTGCTGGTTTGATGTTTATTGGCCCTGAGGATGTATTCACTCATTCAACTGTCACCCCTACTCTTCCTTTCTAGTCGCCTCTCCTCCCACATCATTAGCTACCATCCCTTTGCAGATGAATTTTAATGTGTTAAGTCCCTTGCTTGACCTTCACAACTACATTCAACAGATAATTACTGAGTTTTAAATGTAATTACAGGTGCCATGCTAGAGCTTGAGAAAACAAGCCAACCAACAGCTTCATCCCCGCCCCCTGGGTCTCCTGTTAACAACTCTGCGAGGCTTCTGTACCATCCTTGCCCACTAGGAATTTATGTTCGAAAGTCATGATGGGGTGATCACAATCTTTCTAAACCATTTCTGTTTCCTTTTCCTTCCTGCATAGACAAGTTTCTTTCAAGAAGGGAAGTAACAGGTTGCACAAGGCCTCTCCTTAAAAATGGGAGTTTGGGGTATATGTTTCCATAGGAATTCACTGCAGAATTTGCCAGTGAGGATTATTTTCTGACTAATCAAAATCCTGATATTGGGCAACATTTTTTACAACAGTGTGGTAAGCAATACAGCTAACCAAACAAGGCAGTAGGCAACTTCCTCCCAATGCCATGTAATTTCTCTACCTGTAAAGATCTATAGGGTAGGGGGTGGATAGAAAGAAAGTGATAGGAAATTTTTTGAATGCAATGGATAATCAAGAGTGTTTTTTAAAAAGTGCCTCTCAAATATATGCACATGTCCCCTTAAATCTGTCACGATAAAACATCTCATTTTAGTTGATGTATGGCCAGGAAGCAATCACCGTTCATCAGAATGACACATTTCCATTTGCTTTATGGAAGAGAAGGTAGAAGAAGGTCATGAATAAGAAAACAAAGCAGCTTGTGATTCGTTTGGGGTTTCTTTTAAAATTCATTTCCTTAGGAAGTTCATAATCCATCGTTTTCTTCTCTCAGCATCATTCATCCAAATTGCCAGGAGTCCTTGTCAGTGAAGACGGAGACATTTTGTCTTCTCTCCAGAGCAGAGAAATAGGTTAATTTGCTTTGGGTCCTTTGACAAATTTAGGCCTTAAAGGTGTAAAATCTCAGAATTTCTGGCTCCAGAGGTCTCTTTAGGCATTATCAATTCCATCCTCTGTGTGATAAGATTATACCTGCCAGGTTAACCTTCTAGCTGGTCACAGCCTTGGGGGGCATGGAAGGGAAAAGCTCCAGAGACTCAGTGCTTTATTAGAAGCAGACATCACAAGTTCTTTTCCACTCCTTGCTCTCTGCATGTGAACACACGTATCTACTGAAGTTTCTAGAATATCAACTTATTGGGTTGAAGCTCTGTCTTTGTTCAATATCACCTTTCATGAAGGAGCACATCTTTCTGCTTTTATTCCTGTTGGAGTGGGGAGGGTGGTTGTGTTGTTAATCATACTGCAGATCATTGGTACCATTACATATGACTTCATCCCCAAATATTTGTAGAGCCTTCTAGAAGTCAGCATGCTACCCCACTGTGCCATGGAGTATTATCAGCTGGCTGGTATAGTCTCTCTTCCGGGAGTTAAAATATAATTTGTGAGATACAGAGGAAATATTGGTATTGGGTATCCAATACAGATCTCTCAAGATGGATGTAAGGTTATTTGTTCTGAAATTTAAAGATGGTATTCTTCGGGGGCCTCCCTGGTGGTGTAGGGGTTAAGTCTCAGCACTATCACTACTATGGCCTGAGTTCGATCCCACCCAGGGAGCTGACTCACATAGGGCACAGCAGACTTCTCCTGACTCACCCGCTGCTCCCCTCAGCAGTGTATATCAGTAAATCTGTCTGTTCTGCTCCCCACTCTGTTCCTGGTGAATTCTCTCACCCCCTGCATCTCTGGCCTGTACCCAAGTTCTTCTATACAAAAAAATTAAAAAAAAAATATTGTGCTCTTCAACCAAAAGACTTGGTCTTTGAATATGCTAAGGTCATGATACTCCAATATTTTGAATCTGCAAACAGAATGATGCCTAGGTTTCTTGGGACAGTATTTTGACCTAGTATTTAGCTTTCCAAAACCTTTTATTGTCATCATATCATATCATATCATATCATATCATCACCATCAACATCATCATCATCATCATCATCATCATCATCATCATCATCATCCTTTATATTGAAGAAGTTAAAGAATTGTTAAGCCCTGGGAGAATCCTAACTATAGAGACATGAAGAGAACCCTAAAGGCTACAGTGGTGTTGAGAGAGAGCACCCAGGGAAGGACAAACTTGGAAAGTGGCCCCCAACCCCAGGATGGGCATTCAGCCCTCATGGGACAAGATCAGATTGTAGCCTCTGGATGGCAGAGGAGTTCTCTGGGCCGCCCAGGGCAGAGCTGGTCCACATTCCTCAGAAAAGCAAGAAACAACGAATTGGGGCATGGGGAGCTTGTGATTTTGCAGAAACAAAAATGGCTGAGTGGGGGGCAGCTGAACAGCAGGCTATTTGGAATATGTTTCCTTCCCTGAGCTTTGCAAAACTCAGACTGTTGCAGGCCTTTTCCTGGCATGGAGCTGTGAGCCTAGTGCCAATGCCTGAGGATCGTATGTGGTGGCTATTTGGGGGTCTGCAAAGAAAAGTCAAGCTTTATCAACACTGTCATCAGCAAGCCACTTGAGAGAAAGCATTGCATGCCAGTTGACACTGGCTCACCCACGATGTGAGTTTCCTGCCCACACTCCTTTTGGTGTGGTAGAACGCCACAGTCTACAATTATAATTATCTCTGTATTTTCCCCTTCCTTGTGTTCTGTGGTCAGCTTTTATTTTCTCCTAGGTGGGGGGCCCAAATTTTGTGTTCTCCCAAATTGCTATTCTTTTTCCAAATATTAGGCCAAATCTATTATAGGGAATCCTGTTTCAGTTACTGCTAAACTTCTTTGAACTGATTTTTCACTTAAGTCAAGAAACTCAACCATGAAACATCCAAAAGGAGACTCTCTGAATTAGTTAAGGATGAACTCATTGATTTGACAAGAAAGAACAAAAGATAGGGGAGGTTTATAAAGTGTCCAATGGAACCCGAGGGAATAGGCCACTGTGTCTTGGCCAGGTGCTGATACCAGTGACTCACAGCATCAGAACCTTCTGTCTGTCTCTCTGCCTCTTGTAAAGTGTCTGGCTTACCCCCCGTTTTCTGGAGAAAGAATGTCTCTGTCCCACAGCTTCTGCATTACAACTTTTTTTTAACTGAGGTGACTAGTGCAAACTGCACTGAAATTTTACTGATCTCTTAGAACTTCACTGAAGAAAGACTGTCATTTGTCCACTCAGGGTCTGCACCACGATGGCCAGAGGGGCAGGGTCATATTTGATAGAGGCAAGGTAATTGGGAGACAAGGGGAGGTTATCAGTGTGAAGCAGGAAGACACCTCAACACAAATCTTCAACATACTCTGAAGGAGTGCATATGCCATTTGGAATATCTGGACACCAGGGACTGGCACTACCTTCCTTGAATAAGCTCTACCTCCTTTTCGTATTTTACAGAGGCAGATATTTTGAAAAAATATATTTCCATGAACAGAGATTTTTAGAGACCCCAGGGGTGAACAGCTGCTAAAATGAATTTCTAACAGCCCAACTGTCAATGATTTTGATGTGAACGTCAAAAGACTCAATGCAATAGCCAATATCACACTGGAAACTCAACAAGGGTAAAAGGAGCAGGGTGCAGTGAAAGGTGGATGCTAGCCTGGGAGGAAGGGGAAATACACACCAAAGCAAAGATGGTGCTAAAAGCAACCAACAAATATTATTTGACTGTTAATGGTTATATCAGAAGTAAGAAAATAAAAAGGAAGAAGATACCTGTCTCAGATCTGAGTAATGCCACCAGAGGTTAGAGAAAATGCAACTTTACTCCATCTCTTTGAGCTTCCATATTCTTGTCAAGGCAAAAGAAGTACTTGTAGAGGTGAAACCTAAGCTGGATGTCCTTGTCAAGGCTCTTTGGGCTGAATGAATCTACCCAAACCAGCTCAGAAAAGATAAATCAGCCTGAGGATGCTATAAAAATGTTACAGGACTGAAGGGATGGAAACAGAGGACAGCCAGATCTCAGGAAAACAAGAAAGATGATAAAAAAACATGCCTGTCCTCTCCAGACCTCGGGGGAAGAGCCTGACTCAGTGGTTTGAAGTCATGGGTTGAACTCTCCCTTCTTGTAATGAATAGTTCCACAATGTAACTTCAAATGAATTTCAAGGTCCTATCTTGAAGTGAATTTCAAAGATAATACAACCTAAACCCTCAATTCAAAATAAAATTAAAGTCATGCCATAACTGAAACATAAAGGAGGGCCACAGGGAAAGTCATTTATCTAAAACAAAAAGGCAGATAAACTTTAGTACATAAATGCTTCAAGCAATGAAATAGCCACGCATTTCCACCTGCAGGTAGAATCACCATGGATTTGACTTCAGATATAAACTGATCAAGTCAGATTATATTGGCATCATGATTTTCCAGAAGGGTGTCTTCTAGTTATCTAGTGCAGGATAGCAAATCAAAACTCACTGGCCCCAAACAATCATTTTATGATGCTCTTGGGTCCTGTGCATCAGGAATTCAGTAAGGAGCACAGAAAGAGTGACCTCCCCTGTCCTTGATGTTCCAGGGCCAACAGCTAGGAGGACACCAATGGCTGGGCCTGGAACAGCCGAGCTGAAGGAATCAATCCATGATGACTAAGCTCACTCACCTGCCTCTGGGTGGGGAGGTTGAAGACCAGCCTGGCCACATGTGGAGATCCAACATGGCGGCTCAGGGTAGTTCCTAGATGGCAGTCTGGGCTCCAAGGATGGCGGTGCCAGCATAACCTTTGTGACTTAGCTTCGAATGTCACAGAGCATCATTTCTGCTATACTCTCGGTCAGGACAGTCATCTGGGGAGACAGTGGGAGATGTGAGGTTATAGCCACCTGGACCCCACCTCTTGTTGGGAGGAGTATTAAAGAATTCATTACCATGTTTGAAGCCACCACCTCTAAGCAGATTGCCAGCACAAAACACTGTGGCCTTTCTTTGATTTACATGGTAGATACATTCTTGGAAAATTCAAGTATGTATTAAAACTTTATAAACAATATGTTACATGTATAGGTAACATGGAGTTAGATTTTAGGCTTGAACTTTATGCACATTGTTCAGCGAGACTTTTGAATGTTTGTTTTCTTTGCAGGACAAAGAATGTTTGTTTTTTGTGTACAACACTCCTGTTCACTGCGGTGACTAATGTCCTTGGCCTGTGTCTACTAAGTGTTGGTACCACCTCAATGGCCTTTTATCTCTCTCCTGCAGACTGGCTCCTCCTACTAGTTCAGCTCATTGCTTATAGACCAAAATGGCCTCACCAACCCTGACTCAACAAGAAGTCTTGGAGTTCATCTTTCCCATTAAAGTTGTGATGATATGTTGATATGGTGAGATTGATGGTGATGATATTGCTATGGTGATAATTTTTTTTTGGTGATGATGATCGTGATATGGTAGAGATGGTGGTGATGCTGATGATATTGATTAGGTGATATTGGTGTTGATACTGATATGGTGGTAATGATGATGTTCCTGATCTGATAGTGATGATAGTGGTGATGATGGTGATGATGATTATAGTGAGGATTAAGACAGTGACAGCAGCAGTTGACATTACTGAGTGTTTCTGTTTTGTTGGGAAGTTCATTGTGTTATACACTATCTCACTGTACACTGAAAAGAACCCAAAGGCAGGTATTGTCTTTGTTTTTCAGATATAGAAACTAAAATTTAGAAAGTTTAAATAACCTGTACAAGATCACAGAGCTAGAAATTGGAGAACCAAGAGGCCTGTTTTTCTCCCAGGCCTCTGTCAGTTTCAGATGATGTTGTAACTCCATCCAGTCATCTTTGGCTGAAGGGTAAGAAGTTGTGTCCTGGCTATAACTGGCAGCAGTTATAGACAGAAGAGGGCCATGGGCAGGCAGGAAGATTAGCATCTCTGGTACAATAGACAAGAGGAAATTGAAGTTCAAAATAGACGTAGACATTGTAAAAGAACATTAGCCTGCTCTCCCTGGTCAGATAAATTATCTCCCAACCCTGAGTGTAGATGGCAGTTTCAATACCCATAATCTTTGGGAAATCCTAGGGAAAGAAACCAACAGTGTTCTAATATTGAACAAAAGGAAGAAGGTAGAGCCTTTAAACTTCAGCTTGATGTAGGTTTCTAGATCTTGGAGTGGATAAAGGAAGCCAGGAGGGTTTATTCTTCATCCCCTGGCCTAGGAGCATCTGCATACCACTGGGTGGACCCTGTACCCCTCCCAGCCTCCAAGACATTTTCCACTGGTCCACATGTTTAGAATCACTCAGCATATTATCCATGTAATGGACATGCCAGTGACATGCCAGTGGGAGAGCTTTGAAGGTCGGTGGCTCAACAGAAGAAAATCCAAAGTTTTTGAAATGTCTAATATACAGCTATATCTACTAATGAGTTGCCTTCATTTGGTAGCAAAACAGCCTATAAGCTCTATTTCTATGATCTTTAAAAACGGGAAAGGTAAAATGGTACCATGAACTGTAAAAAGACAAGAAGAAAAATAGCGTATAGTTCCTTAATTCAGTTGTGACCAACTGGATTTCTCTCTCCTTAGCTTTTTTGAAAAAAAAAAAAAAAAAAAAGCAAATTTATAATAGAAATGCTTTTTGGCACATAACATATCCAGCTTTAACATTGCATATCTGTTTTTGTAAAAATGTGTTTATAAAAGCTTTGAATGCTTGTTGGAAATAGAACAGCATTTTTAGAAAGCTGTGTTATTGAGGCGTTGTTCTCTGGATTAAAAAATGGCCTGAATATGACATATTTTATGCTCATGTAACATATTTTATATAAAAATATGGTCATATTGGTGGGGGAAATTGCAAAAGATGAACAGATGTAAAGAAAATTCATACTCCTGTTTGCTTTCGGGCCATTAATCATATGGCAAACAATGTCTCCACTGCTTTATGTTTTCCTTGAGTAGTATTTTCAGAGCATCTAAGGATATCATATACTGGGGCCCTCTCCTGGTGTCCTTAGCCATGTCTCAGCAGGCCCAAGCCCTGGACAGAAGCCAAGTACTTGAGGGATATCAACCATAGTGTTTGAAATTTCCTGCTACTGTTATTTTAAAAAATATATCCTCATAGGAAGATGTCCTGAAAAGTGAGTTTCTCTCCAAGGAGCCTTAAATTCTCATGGATGTGGAAGGACACCTGTGGATCCTGCCTCTCAGGAGTTCTGTACAAACTGCCCCAGGCCAGTGACTTGGTTTCCCTAAATTGTTCCAACTCTATTCTTCTTCTAAGCCCTGGTGTCCAATAGAACTCTCTAGAGTAATGGAAATATTCTTCCTCTGTGCCGCCCAGTATAATAGCCAGTAACCTCACATGGCTATGAGAGATGTGGTTTGTGTGACTGAAGGACAGACTTAAATTTTAATTTATTTAAGCGTGTAGCCTCTGCTGGCTAGTGGCTGGCATTGACAGTATGGTTCTAGAGATTTTGCACTACAAACAAAAGCAACAACAAAACCCCACAAAGGGGAATATAATCAGAGTTTAGTCTAAGTTGAATAAAACTTCCAGGGTGACTTGGAAAGTTGCCTTTTACAAGTTGCTAATAACCCTTGAAATAAACCCTACTGTTTTCTGGGCACCATCTTAGACCAGGTAAGTTGTGAGCTGAGAGCTTCAGCAATAGTATTTTATTATTTAATTGAACCCTCATAATAGCCTGATGCAGTATTAGTATCTTCAACCACCATTTTTATTTGCAGATAAAATAATATGGCTTAGAAAGATTAAGGCCACAGCTCATGCTTGACTGAGGGGACCTCTGAACTCAGATTTGAGTCCCACGTCTAGATGCAGTGTTTCTCAATCTTAGCTAGCTTGTCAGAATCCACACTTTCTTCTACCTAGAGATTCAGAGGACAGGATAAAACATAACTGTGTCCTGAGAAGTTCTATTTCTGCATGAGACTCTCTTAAAAGCTCTACCTTGGAAGAAAACCTAAAGATACCAAATTTGTAAGTTTCTGAATTGTCTACTAGCCATTTTGTGGCCCCATTTTTCCAAAGTTGTAAAAATGATTCATGACCTCAAAGATTCGTGATCTCTTGAAGATCATGATAACGATTACTCTCCATTTCAGCTTATCCCTGTTGATGATTTCTTTCCTGGTTTTTACTAGCCAGGGAAGAGACAATGGAGTCGAAAGCATGTGGATCAACATCAGTGAGATAACTGTTGTTAAATGACTTCTTTATCCTTATATGTAAATACCATCAAATGAGCCCTTGAATTGCTGGTTTGTAGATAATGGAAATAATCCGGAGGAAAGGCTATTCTGCCCTGTAATTAACAAATATAGAAAGTACGCTCTTTCTGAATTTTTTTCAACATGGCTCAGATTCTTGGCTATTTAATACTTAGCTCTGGCTTGCAACTGTCTGTGCAGCTGTGATATATAACATACACAGAGAACTCAAAGAGTAGATTGAAAAAATCGGATCTAAATCCCAAATCTGGGGGGATTCATACAAATAACTCAAGTCCTCAGATCATCTCCCTGATGAAGACTTTAACCTCCAAGCATTCTCACATCTGCCTGGTTGTGATGCTGTTTACCAGTGTCCAGGGCATCAATCTTGACTATTTCATCAACCACCATTTAATTGCATCTGGCTGAGTTAGGGTCATCTATAGTAGAGAACTCTCCAGATCTCACTGGCTTAGTATGGTGTTTGTTTCTTACGCCTGTAAACCTTACACATGTGCTCCTGATCAGCAGCTTTCTTCCAGGGTGTGACTCAGGGATCCAGCCTCCTCTTGCCTTATTTTTATTTGTTTGTTTGCATTGAGGTAATGTTGGTTACATTGTTGTTTGTATTTTGCAAGTACAGGATCCCCCCCAACCCCAACCGGTGCTGTTGCACTAATGCTTCCACCATCAAAGCACCTGCAGCCCAGCACCATCATCCATTTCCTCTTCTCTTGTGATCCTGTAGCATTTAATACTCCTCCAAGGTTGCCAGACAAGGGGAAGGGTCTGCAGGTGTCAGGCTGGGAGTGACACATATCACTTTCACTCACATTCCACTGGTAGAACTCAAGCTCACTAGTTCACTCATCGAACTGCAAGAGATGCTAGGGATGTAGTCTGGCCGTGTGCCCAGGAGGGAGAGGAAATGGATGCGATAAACATCTAGTGCCTTTTCCGTAGCTTCTCAGTATTAGCTGACTAGTGATGGCACAAGGCATCTCTTCTTAAAGTCAAAAGCAATGAAACTTGAAGTTTTAGATGATTTGGTAGCTGTATGTTGATGATTTGGTAACCTTTTTGATATTTTGAAAGTCTTTGAAATTGTTCCCTATTCTTGTTGACCTGGGTTAAAGTTCTTGCCAAAACAGAAGGGAGCTCCAACTCTTGTTGAGCCTAGAGGGTCCCAGGACGCAAAAATCCTACCCTTCTGTTTTCTTAGATCTAGAGAGGAAGTCTTGAGCTCCACCTAGAGGCCAGTAGCTCCCTTCCACTCCTTCCTGGGTCTGGCATTCTCACTGAATGGACTACTACTACACCTGGTCTTACTGTTTCTTACAGGATGAGATACAACAGTCCTTATCCAACACATGATATACAGCACTCTCTCTGGCTTACAAAATGCTGCATATTACCCCAATTATCTTGTGTATTCCTGCCAGATGTTCTTCATTATTGTTGATTAATTTTTTCTCTTGTTTGTTTTATTACTTTACTTTGTAGTACATTTAATTTTAAGAAAACAATGGATATTTTTTCAAATAAAAATAATTTAATACATGCATCTTTCAGTATTTAAATCAATTGCAAAGAAAAATCTAGGTAACAAGACATCGAACTCGCATGCAAATACAATCATTCTTTTTAGGATAAAAGATTTTTGTAAAAGGTAATGAAAAAAGTAGAAGAATGAAGCTTCTTCTGTATTTGGAATATTTTATATTTTCCTGGATTTTGAATAGTGTTGATAGATTTTGGCGACCCATGTGTACCATATATTAAGCAGCGTAAGTAGTGAAATGAGATCCAAGTTTGTGGTCATATCATGTTTTTCAAGGCTGTCTACTACTTCTCTGGTCTCAGTATTCTCATGTGAACAACGACAATAGCACTTGGCTACTAACTTTTGCATTGACTTTTTGAGATTAAATGAAATTGATTATGAAGCACATAGCAAAAGTGCCTGGCACATGGTGATTGACATGATAGGATCACTTCCTTGTCCTTCTTACATAAGTTGGTGGAGTTGCAAAGCCAAACTACCTGAATACTCTGCTTTCAAATGTTCTATGACCCAGCAGAGGACCCAGAGTGGGCCCTAGCTCTGGTGGGCAGTGTTCTTCATGATGCAAATGTAGTGTCACTTGCCCAACTTACTTGCTGTTAAAACTGTTGGTTAGAAAACCTTCCTGGAGTGTCTTTTGTATACAAAGCCCTTCCCTGTGTGGTCTGCCAAAATAGAAAATGAATTGAAAATGTGGTACCAGGCATTAGGAGCTTGAGTAGAGAGTATTTGAGATAATTGTGGGTAATTTGCAAATTGAACTTGAAAAGCTGGGCAGGATATGGGGCCTGAGGGAGTTATGGTAGGTGTGGAGATGGCCCATGGAGAATAGAGTAAGGCTTTGTAGGGCAAATGAAGTGAATTGGTCTTTTTTACACCCCCCACCACTAGCCTCTGTGGCAGGCACCTGAGGTCTTGCACTCCTGTCATGATTATGGATGGACACCTGGGCCCAAAAAGCACAGTTGTGCCATGTATAAATGCACACACTTGGGCCTAGAAAGAGGGGGACAAAAGGGCAATGTTACTGATGAGATGACTATGAGATGACATGAGATTGGAAGGGAAAATGCCAGAGAGAGGTGAGAGAGAGCATGGAGCTTTGCTGCCCTGTCCCCCTGCATGCCAGCCTCCCTGCCTGATGTACCTGTATATCTAGTTCCCTGCATCAGCATTAAAAGGCTTATAAAATCTATTGAGGGCTCCAAGACTCTCTTTATTTGTCTTCCCAAATCAACAGTGAACCTGCCTGCCCGTGTATGCTGGCCACACAACCTTCTTGGACCAAGTGAAATGTGTACTAGATTTGGAAGGCAATGGATGTGAATTAATGACTACCCCCCCCCAAAAAAAAAAAAACTATGAGAGAATTTGTTTTTCTACATTTCAGTAAAAAACAGTTTGGAATTATGAAGTCTTAAACTGCACATACCCTTGGAACCCAGAATTCCCACCTCTAGAAATCTAACCTAAAAGGAATCTTCAAAATGGAAAAAACTCCATGGCTGGTGGAATTTTAAAATGGTGTAACCACTTTGGAAAACAGTCTGGCAGGTCTTCAAAATGTTGAATGTGTAGTACCCATACAACCCAGTCATTTCACTCGTAGGTATAGACCCAAGAGAAATGAAAACATATATCCACACCAAAGCTTGTGTACAAATGTTCACAACACATTATTCGTAATAGCCCCAAAGTGGAAACACAGATGTTTTCATTAGCTCATGAATGGAAGAACAATATGTGGTATGTTCATACAATGGAATATTCTTTGATTTTAAAAATGAATGAGGTACTATAACATGGATGAACCTTAAACACCTGCTAAGGAAGAGAATTTTGTGTTTCTGTTTTTGAAGCGTCTGGGGTAGGTAGATCCACAGAGACAGGAAGTCGATCAGTGGCTGCTCAGGGATGGAGGAGGCAGGAACAGAGAGTTCTGTTAATGGATAAAGGGTGTCTTTTGGGAATGATAAAAATATTCTAAAATTTGATAGCAGTGATGGTTGGACAACTCTGTGAATATATGGAAAACCTCGAAACTATATACTCTACTAGGTGAATTTTGTGGCATGTGAGTTCTATCTCAATAAAACTGCTGTAACAACAAAACAAGTTTTATGCACGAAGACAAAATACCTTTTTTTCTAGCAGTGAAAAATTGGAAACAATCTGGGTGTCATGTCAGAAAATGGTGTAGCCAGTCTCCTGAGCAGCCATCTATTCAAACACGGATTCACCCCACTGGTTTCAGAGTTGGAAAAAGTCCCCACTCTTGTAGCCCTGTCTCTCTTGGACATCTCCCCACTGCCCCATGTGGGCTCCAGACAGTTTTTCAGATTTGGTTTGTTGGGTTTGCTCTCCATGCAGCCTGAGACTGTCTCTATAATGGGGAAAGAACTCTATTGTCATCACCTGTTCTATCCTCATGAGAGAAGACATCTACTTGACATTGACCTGAAAAATGACACAGACCCTCCCCTTTGGTCCCCAAGAAGACAGAGGTGTGTAGTCTGCTGGTACTTCCAGAACAAAGTCCCAGGGGCTGGGTCGCTTAAACAATGAAAACTTATTGTCACCTGGTTCTGGAGGCTGAAAGCCCAAGACCCAGGTACCGACAGGGGTGTTTCCTCTGAGGCCTTCCTCATGGGCTTGTAGTCACCATCTGCTCTGTCTTCACATGGTTGTCCTGTGTGTCTGTGTCCTCTTCTGCTAAGGACACCAGCTATATTATGTTCGGGCCCACCCGAGTGACCTCATGTTACCTCCAAAGGCAGCCACTTTCTGAGGTCCTAGGAGTTAGGACTTCAGCATATGAATTTTGGGAGCACATGATTCTTCCCATAACATATGAAGACAACCCCCCCTTCTAAAAGACAATTTCTCAAGAATTAGAGAAAATGGGAAGAAAGTACTACACAGATGATAATTTGCCTCTCCTACCCTGCACCAAATCTGTCCTACCGCTCTTAAGTCCCAACCCTTGATTCAACATGGTTTTCTCTGGAGGGATGAGGTGTGGAGAAATCACAATGTTCTCTGAAGCATCTCAGCCTTTCCAGGACTGGCAATTACAGGCCGAACAGATGCCCAGAACCCAGGAGAGAAGGGAGACACCCCCACATCTTCCTAATCCAAGATTTGCCACCAGAGTCTATGTTCTCTGCACTGGGGTTGACTCTTCTAAAATCACCAGGCATGGGGCCTCCCTGGTGGCACAGTGGGTTGAGTGCAGTGCTGTGAAGCTGTCCACAGCCTCCACAGCATGGGTTGATTCCCGGCCTGCCAGGGAGAGTCCCACATGGTGGGACAGACCTCTCCTGTCTTGCCCGCTACTCCCCTCAGCAGTGTATTTCAGTAGATCTGCCTGTTCTGTTCCCCACTCTGTCTCTGGTGAATCCTCTCACCCTCCCACACCTCTGGCCTGTACCCCAGCTCTTATATAAATAAATAAATCTTTAAAAAATAATCACCAGTCGTGGCTGCCTTCAGGATGTTCCCCAAATGTAGGTCACTTGATACTTAGGATTAAACAGAGTAGAGTAAAACCCACGTTCAGCTTCATCCAGCCCCTTCAGGGACTTTTCATCAAGGGTGAAACAGTTTGAGACTGGTCCCACCCACTGTCCTATTTTATAACAAATATTAATATAAGGAGTGTTATTAAAATCACATGAAAGTAACAAAATAAGCAATCCCTAGTAAACAGCAAAAACAAGCCTATTGGTTTTGCATTAAAAACAGCCAAGGTTATCCAAAAATGCCTTTTTATGTTTTGCAATGTCTTCCCCCTTGGGTAAGTCCTGGAGAGGACCTTGTTAAGGCTTGTTTTCAGGGGAGGAGGCATGGGAGGGTGGACCTGGAGAAGTAGCGTGAGCGACCTTTAAACAGCTCACTCACTGTTCTCGGGAGCTGCTCCTGTTCCTCAAGTCAAAACTGGGTTTGGGGGAAAAGAAACACCGACTAGGACAATGTTAAGGAATCTCGAGCGTTCTCGCACTGGTGGGTGGTGTGTCTTCCCAGTAACATGATTGTTAATAGCTGAGGAGCAAGCAGGCCCGAGAGTCCCCGAGTACCAATTGCTGAGGAAACTAATTGCAAAGCTCTGACCTTTTGCTTTAAATCATCAGAGTCCCAGGAAATCATTGCAGGCATTCACTGGTCTTTGGCCTCCTTGGTCTCCAACCCCATTGGGAGAGCTCTGTCTGTGCGAAATTTTCTCTGAATATCTTTAATTTAGGAGTATTCTCTCCCTGGCAGTGAGCAAGCAACCTTGTTATGATGCGCTCCAAATCACCTCTGAAAGCGCAACAGCAGATGACTGTGGAATGCAGTGGTGTAATCAATATAGGAAAATAATCCAAGCAGATGGTCCATTCCACATACACTTACTAGGTATCTACTTAGTGCGAGGCCGCAAGGCGTTGAAGATGAACACGGCGTGGCTCGCCTCCTGTTCCAGCTTGGCTGCCATGACCAATTGAACCTGATTAACAGGTGATCGTGAACTACATCTAGGGTCTGTAGATACATTAATGATGAGGCCAGAAAAACCCAGATGGGAATCAGGCTGTGCCACCCACAAGTGACTTGCTCCTGGGTGTGGGACTATGTTCTGCCTCTGACAGTTCTTTTTCCAACTCACAAAGTCGATGCTGACTTCATCAATTTCAATCTCCCTTTTTTTTTAAGATGTAACATTCATTTATGATTTTATTTTTTATGATAAAACTTATTTTTTAATTATTTTATTTTATATAATTCTTACATCATTTTTCATTTTTGCACAATGTATAAGGACCTATACAAAGAAAACTATAAAACACTGTTAAAAGGGGCCTCCCTGGTGGCACAAGGGGTTAAGCACCGCACTGTGAAGCAATCTGAAGCCTCCTCAGCATGAGTTCAATCCCCGGCCGTTCAGGGAGCAACCCACATGGTGCAGCAGACCTCTCCTGTCTCTCCCGCTGCTCCCCTCAGCAGTGCATTTCAGTCAGTCTGCCTGTTCTGCTCCCCACTCTGTCTCTGGTGAATCCTCTCATCCCACCCCCATCTCTGGCCTGTACCCCAGCTCTTGTATGCATAAGTAAATAAATATTTAAAAAAAAACACACTGTTAAAAGAAATAGAAGACGACACAAAGAAATGGAAAGACATTGCCTGCTCATGGATTGGAAGAATTAACATTATCACAATGGCCATCCTACCAAAAGCAATTTACAGATTCAATGCTATTCCAATATGGGGAATATAATCAATCTCCCTTCTAATGCACAAATTCTGGCTCTGCTTTTCTCTCTCTAGTAGCCTCTAATTTCTTCAGTGATATTTTGTGTAGTGTTATTGAGGTATGAGGCACACACATGCACACCCACTTAGAGTGTGCAGTGCAGAGGCAGGGGGACAGTCACGGGGCTGGCAGCCTCCCCCCCAGTCAGCTGTGCCCGCTGCTTAGGGTGATTTGGGGGAATTACGTGAACTAATATCTGCAAAGCACCAACTCTGTAGGTAGGGGTCACTGCCAGTGGCGATTGTTCCTGCTGCTGCAGTGTGTACCAGGGAGATTGTTTTAGGACTTTATGCCTGTGATTAAGGGAGTGATGGATCCAAATGCAAGCAGAAGGGAGCAGAGGACCCAGTGCCTCGGTATCCTGACCAGATGGAGTGACAGACTGTCCCTTCTTTGAAGCTAGTGATTGTTTTCCAACCCCGACCGACATCAAGCCAACTGAAATGACTTGACAGAAGCCATTTGGGACTGATAGGGGTGGGTTAAATTCCATTAGGCCTGGCGGTCACACAACACCGTGTTAACAAACAAGCAACAACATACCAGGATGAGCAACTGTGAAGTCCAATTTAGCTCTTCCTTGCCCTAGGGCTGGCGCTAACGACAAGACAGATATCCTCTGGATGCATCGTAGCTGCTGCAGGTCCACAGCTGACCTTCCAAAGGTCATGGCCAAGTCCAGCAGCCGGGTGTCATATGAACGGGCTCTTCTCCTGGGCTGGTGAGGTCCTGTTAGGGAAGGGATGGAGAACTGAGCTCTGCCAATTTCAGCAGGATCCTGGCCTATTTTCAGGGTGTTTGTAGGTGTCTGAATCACCGGCACAAACACCACTTGCATGTTACCTGGGTAGAGGGCTGGTGCATCAGCAAGGCTGGCAATTTTATTTTGAAAGACCAACAAGTATTTGAAACCATCCCTGAGTACCCAGGTAGCTGAAGAATTGGGGATTTTAACTGCTTCCGTGATGGAGGAAACTTTGGCTGTGATTTCGTACATTCTCTTGGAATTTTGAGTGAAGATACTCTCTTTCTGGGACTTGATTGCTGATCTGTGTGATCTCTTTTCAAAAAAAAATTATTTTTAAGTAAGCCAAAAACTCCCCTTATTTTCAGTAAATCATGCTTTTGTCATTTGCTTCAATAGTCCCATTGATTGTAAGTTTTCACAGACAAGGAAAAAGAGAGGTGACACTTGGACTCGACCCTTCAGCAAAAACAGTCATTTGCAGTCATTTTTGTTTCTCGTGCTGTCATTCCAGAAGGTTTTGGGAAGCTGGTCCACGTGGTCTCACATTCTCTGTGTCACTGCTGTCAGCTCTCTGGGCGCTCAAGCCCAGGACCCTGGAATCTGGAAAGGAAGTGAAGGAGCTTGAATTGAATTTGTGGTGTTGGTGGTGCATGAAGTAAAATGTAAGTTGGGGTCTTTAGACTAATGGAAGGGATTTTTCTACATAGGGACACTTGGTGTCAGACCAACCAGAAACAGATCTAGAGGTGTTACTGGCACTGGTGGGAGAGGCAGGGAGGCTGCTAAGCATGAATCAAAACACAGGAGCGTTCCCCGCACCCCCAAATGAATTCTCTGGCCCCAGATGTCAACAGCGCCTTGAGTGGAGACCGGGCGTGTGACCTCCTGGAGGTCACCAGTGCAGCCTTGGGCCAGAGCCCGTGACTGGCAACTGAACATCCTTTGTCTCTGAGTCCCACCTGATGAGACAGTCTTGCAGGCAGGCGGTATAACCCTGCCATCAGAGAACGCACTTTGACCCTGAGAGGCCCAAACCTGGGTTCAGGGAGACAGAGATGAAAAATGTGGAACTTGCTCATTTATAAGCACACACCTAATCAAAAAGGACACAAGGACTGAAAGACAAGAAGTGTCCAGCAAGGGCAGCTCTCTGTGCTCAGGACCCCCTGTGCCTGTGGGACACCTGTGGGTGGTCAGACCAGGGCACACCGGCTGCCGGTGGGCGTGTGCCAAGCACCACCATCCAAGCCGGCGCCCACCCTGCACGGTGCACTCAAAAGGCAGTTCACCTCCACTTTCACTCGGTGCCACACGAGGGCGCCCTGCTCGGTTTCTGTTTCTGCCCCACGTGGGGGTATAGATTGGGGTGAGGACAGCCTGCCCAGAATGGGACATCTGCCAGGCCCATGGAGCCCCCTGCAAAGGAGTGTCGGGGCTTTGGCAGCCCCCTAAGATCCAGACCGCACCTGCAAGGACCTGCATCCCCAGACTCCACCAACTCAGCCTCTCTATGTGGGGCTGCCGTTCTGAGGCTTGGAGACCCACATCTTTTGGGTCTGTTGTACACACATAGGATCTCAAAATTCTTTCTGGGCAGCCTCCTTTTATCTATGCCTGCACCAGAGGCATGGGTTCTCCTTTCACTGGAAACAGCTTTATAGGCTTCTGGTATGCGTCCCATGGGCTGGGGGTGGGGCTCAAGGTAAACCATGGATTCACACCCCCCCCCCCCACGATGGAGGGCATGACCTTCAGCAAGTTTAATTTTAATTTTTCTGAGCTGGAGCTGGCTCATCTGTAAAGTGGGTGTCACCATGGTGTACCCCTCCCAAGGCACGTACGTAAAAGTAAGTTAAATGAAATCATAAATATCAAGTGTGTACCCAAGGCCTGGCCTACTGGAGGAGGCTATAAGGACATTGCATTGGGTCCCACCACACCATCCTCATCTCATGGACTCCCCTGGCAGCCTTGGTCCAGGCTGTACCTTCATTTGTTGGAAACAGAGCAGAGAAGTCACCCGTCTAGGAAGTGAAGGGCCTGGACTGGAGCCTGGTGCCCTGCCCTTCCTCTCTGTCCATGAGACTCTCCCCTGGCCTGTCTTGTCCTGGTCGGGAAAGGCCCGCTTTGTCTGTCTTTTTTTTTTTTTTTTAAGATTTATTTATTTATTTACACAAGCACTGGGTACAGTCAGAAGCGCGGGAGGGTGAGAGAATTCACCAGAGCCAGAGCGGGGAGCAGAGCAGGCAGAAGGACCGAAGTACACTGCTGAGGGGAGCAGCGGGCGGCAGGAGAGGTCTGCGCGCCATGTGGGACCCTTCTCCGGTGGCCGGGGAGCAGCCGGGGATCGAACCGGCGCCGCAGAGGCTGCGGGCAGCTTCACAACCCAGCGCTCAACCACTGCGCCACCAGGGAGGCCCAGCACCTCTATTTTCAGAATGACCCAGCGTGGTATGATATTTGCTTTCTATTACCCATCTGCTCCTGTCCTCCCTACCTCCAAAGTGTGCCAGGTCTCCTCACCTGGACAGAGCAGCTCAGGGCTCTCACAGAAGGTGGATCAGGGAAACCACATTACTGCACTGCGCCCCATCTCTGGTCTAATTTGACCCTGTCCTGTTTTCTAACCTGTTGCTTCATGAAGAATCCATGATGTGCATCCGTTTCCTTTGGTCAAAAGACTCAAGATTCTCCCTGAAGATCATTTTACTCCTATACTTCAAATTTATTTTACATAGTGGAGAAGGAAATGAACACAGAGATTGTACACTGTCCAGCCCGGAGGAGAATGACACCTCTGGAGCTCCAGTTGTAGCTGCCAGTTGGAAAAATGATTAAAGTTGCAAAACAAAACGCGAAAACCACCACATGAAGCAAGAGGGTAAGGTCAGAGGGGCTGTTTGAGGTTTTCTTGGGCAGAAACGCAGCCAAGGTAAACAAGAACATCCTTGAAAAATTACCTTCCAGCAAATGTGACCACCATGTCTCAGGGAGAGGGAGAAAGAAAAACACCTGGAAAAAAATGCCATATCTATTCAAACAACAAATATTTACTGGGCGCCCACTCTGTGCCAGTGTGAGCAAAACAAATGCAGCTCCTGCTCTCGGGGGACTTGTATTTGGGTGGGGGGATGAGGGAAAGGAAGACTAGAAGTCAAAGCATACCATTTCTGGGGATGATTGGAGCAAATCAGCAGCTACACACAGTGGGAGAATCGCGAAGTTGCGGTACCACCCTGCAGGTGTCTAGCTCTTTCCTCTTCCCTACAGGCAGAAGGCATATTTTCCTTCCTTTATCATGTCCCCCAGCCTCCGGGAGGAGGAGGAAGACGAGAGAACCGAGTGATTAATTGTAACTTTGACAAATAAATTATGCTCCTTCATTTAGAACATAAAAGCCACTCTGGTGGCCTTGGGTTTCTCATAGCTCTTCCTCACCCACGTAGCTGTCCGGATGGAGCTGGAGAGAAGGGAGCCTCAAAAGCTGAGCCGAGAATTTGTGTGCAGTCAGCAATGCCATATTGGGCGCGAAACACGGGTTGGGGTGAGGGGGAGCTCATGTTAGGGTTCTTGCCACAATAAAAACAAAGAAAGAAAGAAAGAAAAGAATGGCCTGCTCTGTGAAACAGCTTGGAGAGGAGTGTCTGCAGCTGTTGCTAAGGGCAACCTCGTTTATCTCTGTGGGACTGGAGAGAGGGTCTGTGCTGGAATGAGAAGGGAAAGGACTTTGGAATCTCACTCTGGGGGGAAACGTGATGATGTGTATTTTGAGCGAGATGGGATGCGGCACCCACATGTCCTCGGTTGCCTGAGGGCAGAGGAAACCATCACTGCATCCGAGGCCCAGGAAAGCCAGGGTGCTGCTCACGGCCATGTAGAATGGAGTGCCCAGTTTGGCCTGGTCAGTGCATGTTCATTGCTCACATCATAGGAACAACTACTGAACAGAAAAGAATCATAAAAAAATCGCTTGCAACGAAACAAAACACGAAAACCACAACATGAAGCAAGAGGGTAAGGTCAGATGTTTGGTTGAGGTTTTTTTGGGCTTCAGCTCCTGAACACTTCCGGCTGCTCTTGCCTCCGGACACTCTGCTTCTTCAGGAACATTTCTCCTCCGGGTCTTCGAGGACCTGGCTTCTCCTCCTCTTCCAGGTCTTGCTCAAATGAAGTTTCATCAGAGAAGCCACCTCTGGCCATTTTGTTCAAGCAGCAGCCTGCCCTCCCGCCACAGGGCCTCTCCAAACCAGTGTTCTGCCTCCTACCACATTGCACATCCTACTGTCTGGAAGCATCTTCTTCATTTGTCCATTTATTCAAGCAATACCTGCTTCTTGAAGGCTGTGTGCACTGTGCTCTATTCTTGGTGCTAGAGCCACATCACTGGGGCAGAGCAGGCTGGTGTCCTGCCCTGGCACAGCTGCCGTTCTGTTGGGAGGTGACAGTTGACAAAGTGGAGCTTCCTGTGGGACACAGTGAGGAGGTGACCTCCAAGGGGACTGAAGCAGGGGAGGGGCAGGAAGTGCTGATATGAGGTGGTAGCATTTTCTCAGGGAGATCAGGGTGGGTCTTACTGAGAGGGTGGTTTGGGGAGGGTTGGAGGAGGAAGAGCCTCCAGGCTGAGAGAAGAGCATGTGCAAAGGCCCTGAGGCAAGAAGTGTGCTGAGCTCTATAGTGAGGGGAGAAGCCGGAATGTCCGCAGCAGAATGAGCAAGCCGGGAAGGTGTGATTACAGATAAAGGGCCAGTTGGTGAGGGTACTAATGGAGAGTCTTTTAAGGCTTAGAAGGTTTGGACTTTGATTCTGAGTGAGATGGGGGACAATTGGAGTCTTTTAACAGAAGAGGGACATGACATGACCTGTATCTTAAAGCGCCCCCACCCCGCCCGCCCAGCCCAGCAGCTGCATGGAGCATGAGCTGCAGCAAGATGAGGGCAGGAGTTTAGGAGGCTCTCTCTTTAGCGGGTGGGGCAGGCTCATGGTGATGGCATGTATGTCACACACCACACACACATCACACACAACACACATCACACACAACACACATCACACACAACACACATCACACACATTTGTGCAACACAGTGACCTTGTGGAAGTCTACCTCTTCCCTTGTTGCTCATCCTGCTCCAGACATTCTGGCTTCTCCCCTCACTATCAATCTCCTCACACAGCTGCCTCGGGACCTTTGCACATGCTCTTCTCTCTCCCTAGATTAGGCTCTTCCTCCTCCAGCCCTTCCCAAACCACCTTGTTAGCAAGACCCTCCTTGACCTACCTGAGAAACTGCAAGCACCCCATGTTCTATTACTGTGCACCCACATCTCTAGCACTGTGTTGCAGGGATTCACTCTATTATATCTCTATTACCATCTCAATTGCCGCTCCCCTAACTTCGCAATCTGTCATCGGTGTCCTTCTGTATCAATAAACGTGGCGCTCTGTCGTAATGGTTCTGCGTTCACATTACTTCCTAGCATGGATGTACCATCATTTATCCAGCTGGTCTGGGATTAAACCCCTGGGCAGTTTCACATTTTTCACTGTGATCAACAATCCCGCAGTGAAGGTTCTCGTCATTGCTCTCACTGGCCCGACATTTCTTTGAGCCAGAGTTCTAGAAATAGGAACTGTTGGGGAAAAGTCTATAAAGAGCTGAAGGCTTTTGGTCCAAGTTGCTAAATTGCCCGGGAGGAAGGCACAGCAGGCACATTCCCGCCAGCCAGTTGCCTGTCTCCACCCTGCACCCCCATCCAGCTTAGGTATCATTGTTTTTATTCTTTGTTAATCTGTATATTGAAATTTGGTATTTTTTTTTGTAGTGTATTGCCTTTTCGTGACTTTGTCCACATATTATTCGGGCCATTGGCCCCTTCCTTATTCATTTTTAAGATCACTTATTAGAGATATAGTGTCATAAAATGGTTCAATTTTTTAATTTTAATTTTTATTTATTTATGCATACAAGAACTGCGGTGTAGGCTAGAGGTGTGGGGGTGGGGAGTGAGAGGACTCACCAGAGACAGAGTAGGGAGCAGAATAGGCAGATCTACTGAAATACACTGCTGAGGGGAGCAGCGGGTGAGACAGGAGAGGTCTGCTGCACCATGTGGGTCACGTCCCTGGCTGGAGATCGAACTCAGGAACTCATGCTGCAGTGGCTGATGGTAGTTGATAGCACTGAGACTTTAACCCCTGCGCCACCAGGGAAGCCCTAAATGGTTCAATTTTTAAGGATTTTTCCATGTAACCTTTTCAGCTTTGTTTTAGAAATTATGAAATATTATTATAGCTATTTTATATATATATACGTGTGTGTGAGAGAGTCATGGTACAGTCATGAAGGGTATAAAGAATAAAATAAGACAAACTGCTCTGTATCCGTCACCAGCTTAAGGTGGGGAACATTTCCAATATCCCCACTGCATTCACCTTTCTCCCCAGACACACTAAGCAGTCTCCAGAATTTTGATGGTGATGATTCCCTGGCTGTGTTTTGTAGTTTTAGCTAATGTGTAAGTCTCATAAATAACATGGTTATCTAGTTTTGCATGGTTTTGTACTTTATGCAAATAAAATCGTACTGCATGTGTTTGTTCACAATCTGCTGTTTTCAAACAAGTTTGCTTGAGTGAGTTTCCTCTGCATTGAAACCTCTTTACCTGAGCGGGTTGACCTGCAGGGTGAGGGGGTCGACCTGCAGGCCGGCCCCAGCTCGGCCTGGAGGCTGAGGGGGTCGACCTGCTGGCCAGCCCTGGGTCGGCCTGGAGACCAAGGGGGTTGACCTGCAGGCCGGTCCCCTGCAGGCCATGTTCATGGTGCAGCTAATCAGGTTTGGTTTTCAGGCCCTTGGCTTTCCTTCCATTGCTGCTTGACCTGTGGGCCCTTTTTGGGGCTACTATGAGAACTGAGCTCATCTCTCTCAGTGTGACTGTGCAAAAGTCTCCCTAGAAGTGAGATTTCTGAGCCCCAAGGAATGCATACCTTCCTAGCTCATGGTACAGTATTTTTCCAGGTTTTCTTTTTGTGCCAATTTATATTTTGGTAGACAATATGTGAGATTCTGATTTGTCCACATCCTTGCCAAGATATGTTATAATCAAGCTCTTAATATTTTCCCAAATCTGTGCACGCGGAGTAGAAATAGACAAGGCATTGGAAAATATTCCATTTCCTTTGGCGCAGAAAGGAAATGGGCTGATAAATAGGTAAAGAGATGGGCCCTCTCTTGTTCCAGGAAATAATCAAAACGAAACCATGGAACGGGAAACTCACCACATTGGGTTTAGATTGTTTATATGCAGATTTCTTTGGTACTGTAGTTTTACTTTGCTTTTGTGACAGGTTCCTGACAAGCAAAGGTGGCTGAGAATGTTCTTCCGATTCCAAGCAACTATTTACCTTCCTGGTTCTGCTCCATCCTGCGCTCACCCTTTGTCAAACATCTGGCTACGTGTGCAGGGACCCAGTTGTGCTTGTACAGCACTTCTCAGCTGGGACATACAGAGCCTACTGACAAAATGCATAAGCTAATTAGGTGTGAAACTTGAATGCAATCCGTTCTTGTTTCTGCAAATGTAAAATGCCACTCTCAATCTATTCTGTTTGTTTCCCAGGTCTAAAAGCATCACAATTAGTGGGCCTGGGAAGCCAGAGATTTTACTGGCAAAGACTTTTTGCCCAGATGCTCATGAACGCCATATACAGAGCTTATCTGAGTGCCACTCAGGACTGGAGGTCTGGGGCCATATGGTGGCACAAGGGGAGTAAGGGAATTCCAGGCAGCAGAAGTGGGTTCTGGACGCCTACATGTGAGCTGTGTGACTTTGAACAATTACTTCCATTTCTAAGCTGGTGTTTTCTCATTTGCAAAGTGAGGGGGTTAGATATTTTCACTCCATATGTGTTTTTGGTATCTTCTGTGTGCCAGGAGTCAGAAGGATCCTTGTAATAACAAAAACAAACAACAACAAAGAAACCATGGTCTGTGCTCCTTGGGGTAGGCCCAGACTGGAGAGGAGGGGCAGAGGAGAAGGAAGCCATTCCACTAGGGTGGATGAGCAGAGGGTGTAGCTGCAGCAGAGCAGAATCACCCCTCACCCAGTGCGGAAGTTGGGGATCTCTTCTTCAGGAGGTGACGAGCTTCAGAGCCACGGAGGATGAAGAAGGTCGTAGGAGGACAATGATGGAGGAGAACTTGTGCACAGGCCTGGACGTGAGGAATGCTGCATGAACAATTCTCTTACAACATGGTCTCAAATCCTTTGACACTTTCCTGTGCAGAGTGGGAGTCTCTGTCCCCGCCTTGAATATGGGCTGAGTCTTACAAGCCTGGTGGGAGCTGTCCCGTGTGATTCTAGGTGTGAACCGTCAGGCAGCTTCTGTCTTGTTCACTGGGACCTTCCTTCTTGGAGCCTTTTGCTGCCATGAGAAAAATCCAAATACCCCCAACGCCTCCATGCCATGAGGAAGGCCAACTTAGCCCCATGGGGAGACCTTGGGGAAGCTCTCTCCCGAGTCCCAGCTGAGCCCAGGCTTTGCATCATCACTTCCCAGGCCCCAGATTTGTGAGCAAAGGAATCTCTACATGATCCTGACCTCAAGCAAGTCACATGTTGTCTTCAGAGGCCCCAGCACCACGGGCACGCTGTCCATTAGGGTCCACACAAGCTAAGATGGCTGTTGCTTTACACCATTAGTTTTGGGGTGGTTTATTGTGCAACCAAGAAGAATGGCAACAGGTGCCTTTGGGCTCTAGGACTTGGTTATTTTGCAAAACATCCCCCTATTCTTCAAAGACAAAGCTCTGACTGCATGTACTTTTGGGTGGAAGAAAACTGGTTGCAGAAACACCAAGGTTGACACTGAATTCCGCAGAGAAATTAGAGTAAACAGTGGTTTAAATCACTTAAAGAATGCATCAGTTCATATGACTGGGAAGGTCAGGTCTGAACCTGGACATCAGCATCCGGGCATTCAAGTGAAGTTGGGAATCTCCCCTCTTTTCCTGGCAGAAACCCACCTGGGGGTGGTGAATGGCTGCACCCAGCACCTGCAGAAGGAGAGCATCTCTTTCCCAGTGGAATCCACATATCTCTCAAGGTATCTGACGTTCACTGGTCTCAATTGCACCCGGCTGGACTCCAAACCTACCTTCAACCCATGATTCTAGCCAGGGGAAGGCAGCACATGTTGACCAGACAAGTGCATGTTGACCAGACCTGGACCACAGTTGCACCTGTTGATTCAGAGGAGGGTCCATGAGTTCCTATCAGTGGAAGAAGTAAGGTTCCTGCTTCCTTTCTGAGTACAGATAGAGATACAGACTCCATCGAAGCAAAATAAACTTCGTGTCGGTCCACAACCAATACCTCTTGGCATAGCCCAATACCACTCACGCTTCTTACAACCATCCCTTTTGTAGGTTTCATTAACCCCAAAGCAACGCAGGTTATATCTCTGATTCAGGGTGGGGAAAAAGATGTCCCAAATGTACTGAGTGTCGGGGATTCCAAAACCATACCCATTCCGTTTGTTCTTCCTTTGTCATTAATTAATAAACATCCTTGACTTTATACACACAGTCCTTTATACACACTTTTCTTCAGTATTAAAAATTGGGGTAGTGTGTCCAAATTTCCTTCAAGAGAGCCATCTAATGATTAAAAAACAGAAAATATTTAGTTACGCGAATCTAATGCTAATCACTATGTCTTACAAGCTACAGCCCACACTATCTAGTCATTCCTTTCCCACATGTTCTTTTGCTGCAAAATCTTTATGTTGGAGCTCACCGTCAAATTGAGGATGCTAAAACACATATGCATGAGATCTACGACTTTTTCTTGGGACCAATCAATAAAATAGAATAAAAAAGAGAACCAGAATCAGCAAGGCATTCAAAAGACACCTTATACATTATGGATAAAAGGCGGAGCAGAAACAGATCTAAGGAGGGAAAAAGAGAACTTATATCAGGGAAACTATATTATGAAAGTTAAAAGAAAAAAAAAAGGCTGTCTCTCTTTCTGGCATGTTCTGCACCTCATCAGGAACCCAAACTAACAGCTGGAAAGAGCCTGGCCCTGGAGTTGAATCTAAACTATCATCTATGCTGGTGGAACATCTTGGCATCATTCTGGGGACTTCTACATTCAGGACCCCAGAATTCCACCCACATGAGTACGGGTCATCTCTGATCTGTTGTGACCCGTGTCCCTTCTGTCTCATAAAGCAGAGGCTTTTGTCTCTTCTAAGCTGATAAGAGATTGAGATGAATGCTCTCATCTTAGAAAGCTCACCTCCCTTCCCCGGGACGGCCCTGTTCTTGCCACCCTTCCAGGAAGGCAGTGCCCCTTCCCTCGCTCACTGAGTGCTCCCCTCTCTGCCCTGTTGCTGAGGACACCGTTACTCTGGTAGAGGACAGGAATGGGGTCAGAAATTGCCCTCAACTGGCTCAGACTCCACCGTAGGCATCCTGGGAGAGAGGAAAGAGGCTGCTGTGTCTTTCTGGTTTTCCTTTAGTGGGCACCTGGGGGACTCAGAAGGCCACGTTGGTCTCTGGGTTGGGACCCGACACCCAGGCATAGCCTGAAGTTTCTCTTGGGCCCGAGCAGGCATGAAGGTGAAAAGCAAGTTTCCCCAATGGCCAGACCATGGCCAAGAATGGAGGACAGCTCTGTCCACCAGAGGAGCCCTGGGCCAGCGCAGGGTCAGAGTGAAGGTGAGCAGGGCCTTTGTGTGGGTTCTCATCGCATCTTGTCCCGGGCCTGCAGCGCAGTGGGTGTTTATATGGGAATGCCTTTCTCAGGCTAGAAGCTCTGTGCTAAGAGCCAGAAGTTCCTCAGGGGCATCTGCCCCATCTGGGTTCCATCGAGGTCACAGGGATGGACACAGAGTTCCCTTTATATCCAGATCTGTCACCTCTGTAGGAAACAGATGGCCAGTCCCGCAGTTTACCCGCCCAGCAGGACTAGTTTACAGCAGAACCTCACAATGGGGGCTTCAGGGATAGGCCAGAAAGGGGGTGATGGTGAATTTCCCTTGGATCATATTCCAGAAACAAAAAAAAGGTATCTTAACCTCTACCACTGCCCTCTTAATTACTCTGGCCTCTCTCCAGCACGCCAAGGTCTTTCCTATCCCCGGGACTGTTCCTCCACCTGGAACACACCTCCACCAGCAACTTGGGGGACTCATACTTGTCCTTCAAATGCTTGTTCAAGGGTGGCTCCTCTGGTCTCTCTATAGGTGTAGAGCACTTCCTGTCCCATTTATTTTCCCTCCCCGCCCCCCATTTATCCCTTGCTTGCCTTACTTGCTGTCTGCTCATTTCCTGTTCCCCGTGAGGTCAGGCCTGGGAGGGCAGGTGTGTTCCTGCTATGGTTCCCCACTACGTGTACCTGGCATGGCATCTGCTACAAGATGTGTGCTTAATAAACCTGTGTTATGTGCCTAAATACGAGAGAAAAGGCCCAGGCGGGACCTCAGGAGGTGTCTGGTGAATATTATCCAAGTGGTTGGATTGCGAGTCTGGCGTTGCTGAGGCTCACGTGAGCCCCCTGGTGGGTCCAGGCCCATTGTGTGCCAACTGGGAAATGTGGGCACAAAGGACAGTGATTTTCATGGACACCTATATTCTTCTTCCACCCACAATGCCTCCCGGCCACATGGAGAGGGGAGCAGTGCTCAGTTCAGTGTTCACAGTGTGCAGCAGCCCAGGCCTGGGCTGGGCATCTTGCTTAATCCTCATAGATGCTTCTGTGTCCCTCTCGCCACCTTTCAGGTAAAGGCACAGAATCCTGCAGAACCAGATATATGGCAGAGGGCATGCAGTTGGGGTTGGAAGGGCACTCGCTGGCTTAGGGTGGGTGACCCTCTTGCATGGGCAGCCTGAGCTGTTCCTCCACAGGCCCCAAGTGTGCCCTTTGAAGCTTGTGCATAGTGACACCTGTCCCCACCTGTCTGCTGCACTTTCTCTTTGCTTGTACCCAGAGTTTTCATTAAATTCTCTGGCTGGCTGGTCTTGAATAAGTTACTTAACCTCTCTGACCTTCGGTTTCCTTACCTAGGAAATGGGGATGATAATATTACATATGGGCATGGCAAGGATTAAAATTTGTAAATCCTCAGATACATTCCTGATGGGTATTGTCTGTAATAATAATTGTCATATTATTAGTTAGCATAAGTAATGTTAGTTGCTTCAATAAAAAGGCCCCAAATCTCGAGGGCTTAATACAGTAGAAGTTTCTTTCTAGCGCCGTCATAAGCCAGTGTGGGCCACTGGAAGCCTCGATTCGCTGAAGACATTCAGGGCCCCAGGTTCCTTCCATCAACAGCCCCATTAGCTCTGCGGTCTCAGAATCTACCACTGAATCAGTCCTGTCCCCTGAAATGAGAGAGGAGAGGGGACAGGGCTGCGCAAGAAGTTTTGTAGACCAGCCTGCAGGTAGTGGATGCTGGTTTTCCCACACGCCCACTACCCCTTCCCACACGCCAACCCCCCGCCCCCCGCCATCCCTTAGGTCGGGGTGTCTGTCATCTAGGTGTATGCCTTAGAGAAGAGGACCATGCACGGATTTCTGCTACATTATGACCACAATGACTACAATCCCAGCAGTTATTATCAAGCCCTACCCCCTTTCAACAACGCACTTGTGGTCATGTCTTCTCTAGAAAACACTGAACCCCTACCTGCATGGGTAGGGCTGCCCACTGTTGCTAATCCATGCAGGATAATAATTCTTCACAGAGAATTCTACATACTTGATCACAAAGAAGTATCCCCATATTAGAAAAGACCTTTTTTTAAAAAAAAATATTTTTATTGAGAAATTGGTTTATAACACTGTTTATGATTTAGGGGTACAGGTTCACACCCCTTCACATCATACCCACCACCAAAGTGCCCATAGTCTTCCACCACAGCCCAATGGAATCTCCCCCCTTTTCCTTCCCACCCCCATCTCCCCTCTACAGTCAGCTGTCTAGGGTCTGTTGTAGTTTGTTTGTATTCTACACATGAGTGAACTCAGCTGGTATTTGTCTTTCTCCTTATTTTTATTTATTTATTTATTTTTAAAAGATTGATTTATCTATTTATACAAGCACTGGGTACAGTCAGAAGCACGGGAGGGTGAGAGAATTCACCAGAGCCAGAACGGGTAACAGAACAGGCAGACTGACGAAATACACTGCTGAGGGGAGCAGCGGGCGGGGCAGGAGAGGTCTGCGCGCCATGTGGGGCCCTCGCTGGTGGGTGGGGATCAAATTGGCGCTGCAGAGGCTATGGGCAGCTTCGCAGCCCAGTGCTCAACCACTGCACCACCAGGGGAGGCCCTATCTTTTTTTAAAGATTTATTTATTTATACAAGAACAGGGGTACAGACCAGATGCACAGGCGGGTGAGAGGATTCACTAGAGACAGTGGGGAACAGAACAGGCAGAGTGACAAAATACACTGCTGAGGGGAGCAGCAGGCGAGACAGGAGAGGTCTGCCATGCCATGTGGGACCCTCGCTGGCCTGCTGGGAATTGAACCGGAGACGCAGAGTCTGCAGCCAGCTTCACAGTGCTGCGCTCAACTGCCTGCGCCACCAGGAGAGGCCCTGTCTTTCTCCTTATGATTTATTTCCATCCATTCTGTCTCAAGTAGGAAGGCTTCATTTGTTGTAGCTGAATAGTATTCCATTGTGTGTATCCATCACTCCTCAAATCCACTCATCTGTCCCTGGGCTTTTAGGTTGTTTCCATAACTTGACTATTATAAAGAGTGCTGCAGTGAACACAGGAGTGCAGCTCTCCCTTCAAACTGGTTTTCTGGATTCTAGGTATCGAGTGGATACCTAGGGGTAGGATTGCTGGATCAGATGGTAGAAATCTTTTTTTAATATTTTGAGAGATTGCCATACTGTTAGAAGACATTTTTTCCCTAAAAAAAGAAAGGAATTTGATGAGTTGATGACTAGTAATGGGTTAAATATAGACTTGTCCTTAGTCCTATTTGCATTTGAAATAAGACTCACAGAGAGGAGCAGAGTTGAGTTAGTGGAGGGAGGTTCAGGCTTTGGACACATGGTGACCTTGTCTGGGTTCAGAAAGAGTCCACGCGGAGACCCCGGGCCGTCTGTCCTTTCTCCTTTGCAGTGTAAGGGTCACTCTGTGCAGGGAAGGCCGCCTACCTGCCTCCACAGACAGGGGTTTTCTACTGCCCACACTGATCTGCTTTATTCTCCTCTCTCCAGATTGGCGAGCGAGAGAGCTCTTTGGCATACAGAGTGGGATTCAGACATCCTTATCAGAATGCTTCCTTTCATTTCCCGAAGCCTTGCTAGCCAGATATTCATGGTGCAGATGTGTGAGCCCCACAGCGTTATCAATCACTGAACACTCAACAAATATTTAATGAGTGGTTTCTATGAGCAAGGAAGTCATTACATTTCCGTAATCGAGGGGAGAAAGCACATATTTTTGGTTTAGACGCTTTCATTTTTGGAGTTTCTAAAATGTCTTAACTGGCAAGTCGCTCAGAAAAGATTCCCCACCTAAGACACATAAAATCTGTTCTCCTATCTGATCTGCCTCGTATGCGTTTTTCAAAGCCCCTGGTTTCCTAATTAGGAGGAAAGGAGTAGTTTTATTCCCATGCCCATCACCACGTGTGACTGTGCTTCAATTATATTTTTCTTTTGGCCAGATAAGGGTAATGAATAGATCTTTATCAAATAATTTGATAGACTTTGTTATATCCAGCCACTTGGGCTAAAAGGATGCACTTGGAATCTCATCGGGGTGTGAAGTTTGCACTGACATCCACAGAAAGTCAGAGAGACTCGGGGAATCAGTCTCAGTGGTTATGAAACACATCTGCACACCGTTCTCTATGTTTTCTGCCGAATCAATCCACACGAACATTTGCTCTTGAAGGCAACACAAGCCATTCGACCTCACGGTCGAAATTGCAGCAACAGCCGTAACAGTGGGGTGAGATTTCGAATTCAGTGAATGAGTTAAATGCTGCAAAGCATCTGATGGTGCCTTGTATTTTCCTCCCAGAATTGGAATAGACTGTTTTTTTTTTATAACTGAGGTCTGGGTAAAATAGTGGGCACTTGATTCATGAACTTTTATATCTGTGTGTGTGTGATAGAGACTTGCAGAAAGAGATCAATAAAGGAAGCTTCCTTCATCTCGCCCCTGGCATCACACATCCGGTGGAGGGTGGGCAGACACAGGCCAACCAGGACCATCGCTCCTTCATGTTACATTTATCCTGCCAGAGTCACCCCCAGGGAGTGATGGCTGCTGCGACCTTCACGGTGACCCTTAGTGAGTATTTGTCAGTTGCCTGACGCTGGGCTACAGCCTTACAGATGTGTTTCATCTTTTCGAGAACACAATGAGTTTGGTCTTTTCGTAGATGAGGATGTTGGATGACTGGGAGATTAAATCACTTGTTTGAGTAAATGGTGAGCAAAGTCATTTAAACAAGGCCTGGGCGTCTCCAAAGTGTGAACCACAAGGCAGCACCCCCTTGTGAGCCACTCTGGGCAGGTAGATGGCTGGAACTGGGCTGAGCCCAGAAAGGAAGCTTGGCATTTCTACCTGTGTGAATGAGCCTCCCTGATCAGCCTCTGTCATCTCTAGGTGTCTGCACTCAACCAGGCCTACATAAAATGTTCATTACTCTTTCAGTTCAGTTCCTAGAGCTTATCTTTCCCTCATACCCAAGCCTCTGACTTCCCTCTCTTCGGGATCTCTCTATGCCTGAAACTCAGGAAGGGGAGGTTTCCTGTCATATACTGACTAGGTGGTCCAGGTTGCTAGGACTTTTGCAACACAGGTTATCACAACTTACCTTGGGGCTTTGTGTCCTCAGAGATGAGCCACAGGCTTGCTTTGACTACTGTTACTATTTAATATGCATATTAATTGATATTCTAATGTGATATTAGAAAATATGTACCCCATCTGCTCTCCACTCCCAGTTTCTGCCTGCTGATGCAATGCCCTGATCCTGAAGTGAAAAGGCAGGAAGGAGGAAGAGAAAGAAATATGGGGGTGAGGAAAGGAGAGGAAGAGGCCAGGACAGCCCCCCGTCACCCACCTGCCCCTGAGAACTCTATTCAGATCATGCCAGAGCGAAGTGGCAGAGCAAGCTGCTCCTGCACTGAACTGAAGCCAGGTCTTCTTAGGAGGGTCCCTTCCTGGCCATGTGATCGGGAAACTCGTTCAACTCTCCTAAACCTTGACTGAACTCTCATGCGGACCCCAGAGGACTGTTGGGAGAATTAAATGGGCACCGTATTTCATGGATGTGGCACAGAGCGGGTCCTCCCCAGATTGTGTTTTTGCTCAGTAAGGACTTTCAGTCCTTCCTACGTGTGAATTCTTCGTTCAGTTGCAGCATCTACAGAGGCTGGACGTGCCTTCTGTTTCTTCAGGGACCCTTGCTCTCCCCACCTCTTCCCCCAGATGGTGCAACTGGAACCCCTGCTGCATCCCCACACGATGACAAGTCAGCGTCCGACTGGCTGCTCCTTGGTGGGAGGTCGTGTCCATGCAAACTTAGCCTTTCGAGCAGAAGCTTCATCTTTATCTCTTAGGGACATTATGTTATTATTTATTCTTATTTTTGCTTCTTCAGCTCTGGATTTGGTTATGTCTTTATTTTTTGAGATAGCATTGAAGAGAAGGGGACGGATAAGAAAGGAGGAAAAAAGGACGTGCTTTTGTGGAAGTCTAGATGTTTCTATGACCTGCCAGAGAGTGGAGAGACACAGAGACTAGGAAGTGCAGGACAGACAGAGACCCTTGCTGCAAGCCCTCACGTGGCCCACCCGCCATCCTGCCTCTGTGTTCTGAAAATCACTTTGAGCTATTGCTTCTCTTTTTCCTTTCTCTTATTTTGAAGGACAGAGATCAACTGTAGTTCCGGAGAGGAACTCCTTTTGCCATTTATTTAATGAGGACTCCTTACCGGAGAGAGCCAAATGTGTCGGCTAGTTGAACTGCGTCGCTTTGGAATATTAAACTCATTTCTCAGGGGTTTGATTTCACGGCAGCTGGCGGGTTTGTCATTGGGCTTAAGTCCCAGCTCTTCCTTCCATCTTGGACTCTCACCTGCAGTGCGGCTGGTAACACCCTCGCAGGCTAAGCGAGGATTAAGTGACTTCATCGAGAGAACTGACCCTTGCTCCTTTGTGCAACATGCTCAGCAAATATTTATTGCTTTGGTGTTAAGGTTTTGATAGCAGAAGTCAGAGTAGCTTCTGCTTTGGGGAATCAGCAGAGGCAGTAGCGAGGGGTGGAGAGAGATGGAAGACCCCACATCTCTTGAGTTATTGACATGTCAGATGACCCACAGAGCAGGTGGATGTCAGGCACGGCTTTGACTCAGCGTTGAAGGCACATGTGCTCCAAGGGTGTGTGTGCAGCCCTGGGAAGGGACAGCTTGTTCCAGATGCGCACAGCTGCAAGCCTCTGAGGCCAAGGGTGCAGACTGTGTGTGGCACACAGTGTGCTCACCCTTTCTTGGCTGGTGCTGCCGGCGCCCGGCACAGGCCCTCAATGTGTGGAGCTGGGACAGTGGCCCCCACACAGAGAAAGGCCCGTGATGTCCCCGAGCGCCCTGCACCAGCTCCAAGCCCTCCTTTTTATCTGTCCAGCCGGTCTGTGGCTGCCTCTCCCTTTCAGCCTTAGGAACATCCCGTCCCCCGCCCTCCAGTGTCCTGGCAAGACCTGCAGGCATCACGCTGACTCGGCTCTGGTTCAGGAACCAGCTGGAGGAAGCACGTTCGTGGTGTTCGTTTGGGGCCTCTGAGCCTTCAAGGAGATGGGGGAACCGACACAGCAGAAATGGGTCTCCTCTCTGACTGAAATCACAGAGGTGGGAAGGAAGTGCTGCTATAAGGCTGGACAGACAGCGGCTTGCAGGCCTTGAGAAAACCTTGAAGAACCAGAAGTGCTGGAAGTTCTCCAGGACTTCATCCTACTCTCCCATGTGACAACACCTTTGGGTGGCACCAGGTCTTCTTTCTGGATCTAGGAAATTCGTGACCCCTGAGATGTTGTTCACTCTCCCCTAGGGTGCAGAACTGTGCTGTTACCAAACTGTGAGGCTTTGCAGAGGCACAAAGCAAACGGACTTCTCTTTTGAAAAGGGAACAATACGGTCGATTCTTTTTTTAATTCCCCTCTGTTTTCTGAGCCGGCTGAGATCACTGCTTCTGTTTTACACCCTGAAGTCAGTCAGTCTTGAATCTTGACAAGTTTCAGGACAGCTTCTTTCTTTGCTTCCTCTGTTTATTCATTCAGCGTTTGTTTGCTTAGTCCCTGTGATGTGCCAAGCCCTTTTCTAAAAACCAAGGATACAGCCGTGGACAAGAAAGACACATGTGCTCCCTTGTGGAACTGACACTCTGGTGTAGGAGGCAGAGAGTATACAAGAGAAACGAGTGAACCACATGGAATGGCAGACTTAAGAGTGTCCAGAGCACTTGAAGAATCATAAAGGACTGCATGTGGACATCTGTGCAGAGGTCTGAGGAGGAGAGAGAGCCCTGTGGCACACTCCAATAGACAGCACAGCAAGTGCAAAGGCCCTGAGGCAGGGGATGTCATGTGCTTGATGGGGTGTCAGCCAGAGGCCAGTTTGGCCGGAGCTGATGGGGGCAACGCCATAGAGTGAGTGAGGTTACAGGGAGACAGATCATGTGGGGCGAAGGACATGGATGAACATCGAGGGACAAAAGCACCAGTGAGGGTTGAGCAAAGAAGGGGCAGGATCTGACATGCCCAGGGAAGCGCTCCTTCTGGCTGCTGTTTTGAGGATGCATGGTCGGCACGTGACGGTAGAAGCAGAGACCACTAAGGACACTCCTGCCGTAAAGGGGGTGGAGGCTGGGGCCGAGGTGGGGACAGGGCCTATAGCCAAGGTGGCCACAGCAGAGGAGGTGAGAAGTCTTGGAAATCAGAGTGATAGGCACCTTGGAGGCAAAACGGACTCCATAGTGAGGGAGGCGGGAGGTGTGTAGAGGCATGGAGAGGTCAGTTCCTGGGGTCCACCTGAGGAGGGCCTGACGCTGGGAATAGTGCTGATCTCTCACATCGGTGCCAGGCTACCCAGCCGTGCACACGTCCAGGGCTCCTTCCAGAGCTGGCACCGTGTACATGCCGTGTGCAGAGGAACTCCCTGAACTCTCATCACACACTGTGGGACGGACACTGTGACTGCCCGCGTTACAAATGAGGATGCTGAAGCTGAGAGACGTCACGTCCCAGGGTGTAGGTGACTGATCCCTTGGCCGGAGGGGAGGCACTGGAATTAGCATCAGCAGATGATGGGCAGGCAGTGCTCCCCCACGGACACCACCTCTGGGTGGGCGAGACGGTGGTGTGGTGCTGCTGCTAGGTCCCTCCACGGGGACACCCACTCGGCATACCCTTCCATGTCGTATGTCAGCTAATGTGAACAACACACCAGGAAGGCAGAAGGGAGGTATTCGCTGTTTATACACAGTATGGCGCATTGGGGAGATCTGCAGAGCTTGGGTTCTAAGGCAGTTTGTTTGCGCTGCTCTAAGGAAACTACCCCAGTCTGTGGTGCAGACGACAGACAGCAACTGCTCACAGTTCTAGAGGCTGCAAGTCTGAGATCCAGGGGCCCGCAGACCCTGTGTCCGAGAGCCGGCTTCCTGGGTCACAGCTGGCCGGCTTCCCGCTGTGTCCTCGGTTGGCTGCAGGGCAAGAGGGCTGTCTGGGGGTCTCCTTTATAAGGGCACGAATCCCATTCATGGGGGCTCCACCCTCATGACTCTATCACCTCCCAAAGTCTCCCCCCCATCAAACACCATCCATCTCGGGGATTAGGCTTCAGCATAGGAAGTTGGGGGACACAAACATCCGTCCACAGTGCTGTTTTAGGATGGGGAGGTTCGCTTTCTGGGCACAAACCCTGGCCCCATCACTTACTACTGTGCAAGCTCACTGCTTTGAGACTCTATTTCCACAGCTATAAAAGAGTATTACAGGTTGAATGGTGCCCCTCACCCCAATGTAGAATTCGAAGTTTTAAATTCCACTATTTCTGAGTGTGGCTGTGTTTGGGAATAGGGTCCTGGCAGATGTCATTGGGTCTTCAGGAGCAGCTGGGATCTGCTCCACCATGACCTGTGTCCTCTGACAAGGGGGCAGTTGGACAGACACACAGAACAACCTTGACGAGATGAGAGCTGAGAGCACAGTGGGGTCTCTCCACCCCAAGGCTGCCAAGGGCGCCTGCACCCCACCCAGAGCGAGCAGGGGCCGGGGACAATCCTTTCGCTCTGCGGCCCCAGAAGGAACCCAGTCTGCCTGTACCTTGATGTTGGACATCTCAGAACCATGAGCAAGAAAATTCTGTTGTTTAAATCACCCAGTTGGGAGTGCTTGGTTTCAGCAACCCCAGCAAATGAATACAAATGGGGTTCACAGAATGTGCACTTCACAGGGAATTTTAAGTGTAAATAAGATCATGTACTTCAGAGTCCTGGGGCAGGAATCAGTGCCTTTGACTCTGGGCCTCACCATGATTCATGATCACTGTTGCGATAGCCTGAGGCCCACGTCCCTGCGCAGGGTTCCCCGCTGCCCTGTGCCCCCAGGACTCGGGGGAAGGTGTACTGGGTCCTGAGGACCAAGGCTGGGGCTTCCCAAGGCCCATCAGCTTTGTGATCACAAGTCCCCATCTGGATGCGGACTCACCCCATGACCTTCTGTCTTGTTGCTTCCCAGCTCCATGCTCTCTCTCCCGGGAGAGACTTGATCCTTCCCGAAGGCCGTGAGGAGGCGGAGAATCATTTGTAAAATCTCGCTGACATTTTGGGATGGGAGGCAACATGCCATGGGCAGGCTTACTTGCTCCTACTCTCTCTCCAAGTCCACTTCTCCTTCAAAGGTCATGCTAGTGGCTGCAGAGTTTCCTGGGGCACTCGAGCTCAGTGTGAACAAGTCATTCTGGAAGTTCTGTCCCATGCCGCGCAGCCATCTCTGTCTCCTTGCTTGGAAGTCCTGGAATTCAGTCGGAAGAGTCACTAGGGCTCCAACCCACCTCCTGTGACTGAAGTGCGGGGAGGTGGTGGGAGTCTCAGGCCCCCCAAATGCCCTGGTCCCCAAATGGTGTTTGCAGAGGACTGCTGTACATGTGATGCTTTTAGGGGACATGGGGGGGGGCACTAGATTTTAATAGTCTCATGTTTAGTGAATAGGTATTAGAATGACCAGTGTGTGGGTGATACCAATTTTTAAAATTAAATGCATCTTTCTCTTTCTGACTCATTTCAAGTGGCACAAACCCCTCCAGCTCCATCTATGTCGTTGCAAATGGCAAAATGCACAATGATTTCATGCCTACTTGGAGTACAGAGAAACCAAACAAAGGAACAGAGACCAAACCCAACCAAACCCTAGAAATCTGTCTGTAGAGTTGAGGACACCAGAGTGAGAGCCTGGGGAGGGGGCGGGAGGGGAGCAGCAAGGGAGGAGGGGCCGTGTGGATGGTGGCAGAGGATGATGGAGGCTTTGGTGGTGGGCGAGGTGTGGCGGGGCATCTGGAGAGGCAGGAACCTGTGTCCTTAAATCATGCCCAGTGATGCAAAACCACCACGATCTGATGAAAAAATAATACAATTGAAAAAAGTGAATGCATGTGTTCATAAAAGAAAACAAAATAGATTTCTATAAAAAGTGAGTTGGTTTTAAAAAATATTTGGCAAATCATGCAAATGGATTGTAGTGAGGACAGAAACTGTTGTAATTCTTAGGACCAGCATTTGGGGAACCCATTTTCCCAGCTCTGAACACTAGCAAACCACATGGGCTCGAAGTAGCTGGGAGTACAGCTTTCACCACAAAGGACTTTGCAAGGTTTCACTCGCACACATTGCTCATCACTTCTTTTTTTTTTTTTAAGAGTTATTTTTTTTTATGCATACAAGAGCTGGGGTGCGGGCCTGAGATGCAGGGGGTGAGAGGATTCACCAGAGATAGAGTGGGAGCAGAACAGGCAGACTGACTGAAACACACTGCTGAGGGGAGCAGCAGGGAGACAGGAGAGGTCTGCTGCGCCATATGGGTAGCTCCCTGGCCGGCCGGGGATCAGACTCATGCTGCAGAGGCTGTGGATTGCTCATAGTGTGGTGCTTAACCCCTTGCACCACCACGGAGGCCCGATTGCTCATCACTTCTCCTGCTTCACCCCTGCTTCCTTGCTCACTCGATTCACACTGTTCTCTTATCCTTCAGAATTCAGTAACTTAAGTTAGGCTGCCCACCTGGCACACTGTCCAATGTCCTTTAACAATGCATTTACCCTAGATGGGATGGGGCCTCCAAATTTGCATGCCCTAAAGAGGTTCTGCCATCCACCACATAATGACAAACCATGCTGTCAGTGCGGAAAGAACTTTTATAGGGTTAGTGTACGCAGAGAGAAGAAGGGATAATAATTTTCCAATAAATCACCCAAAGTTACCCATCTCCTTGTGGGTAAATGCCCAGACAAATAGGGTCAGCTCCAAGTGGGGCTGCTGAGGCTTGAAAGCTTGCCCCAAGGCTAAGGCACCTTCTGGCAGAGAGTCAGAGGGTAGGGCAGAAGGGACCAGGCAAGTCTGGGACCAAAGGAGAAAACTCAAAGTAAGAGTCAAGATAAAGGCTGCGTCGCCAGCCTCCTCACCGGTTCCTCACCATGTCTCCCCAAAGTCTGTGTCTCTACACAGCTCTCCTCCATGTGTCTCCCTCCATGCCCTGCAAATCCTGCTGCAAGTCCAAAGCCCAGGAGCCAGAGCACCCGCCTTCACAAGCCTCTCGGTTCTAGTCCGCCTCCAGGCTGCTCAGCTCCACCCCTTGTTAGGTGGAGCAGGGAATGTGGACCCTTCCGTTTTCATGGAGATTCCTCTCCATCACAGTAAAGGCTGGTCCCAGCGGCAAATCCCTCAGTCTGCATGACAGGAGTCAGGGTGAAATCTGCAGCAGCACCAGGCCAGTCGCTGGAGCTGAGAAGAACATTTGAGAAGCAGAGTTTCATTCTCCAAACCCCAGGAGAAATCGACCACCGTCTGCCCCACTGCAGTCTAACACCACATAACCTCGTCAGTTCCCCCCATGTGGCCCACGAGTCTCATTTCCGGGTCAGCTCAGGCACCACACACCTGTGGGTACCCAGGCTGCACGCCAGGGCCGAGGCCAACACCCCACTGATGCCCACTTATGACTTTTTTACTCACAGTTTCAAGGAGGGAGCCCAAGTAAAGGGTCCCTAGACTTTTTGATGAAAGTGAAGCTCCGTTGGGTTGAACTTTCCTGCCCAGGCTTCCTCACCATCTCTCTGGGCCGTTCCCTTCATGTTGAGCAGAGACGATAAACTGATGTGATACAAATGACAGCTAATTACAAAAATCAGCTCTTGTAACAACTCAAAAGAGAATCTGGGTTTAAATGAGAGAAACAAGCCGGGTTGCGTGTTCGTCGCGTTTAGATGGCAAACTGAAATGTCACGGGGTGTGCGCTCAGCTGTCAGCTTCTAATCTAATTAGACAGGATAATTGGGGAGGCTGAGCTTGCTGATGGCTGACAAACATATTAGTCTAATTTCATTCACCCTAATATGATGCTGGCACCATCCGCTGCTCCTGTAACCACGTCAGCCCCAGCTGGCCCATCACAGAGAGAAGAAGGCGTCCGGATGCAAACACGAGACTCTGGCTTGAGCTACAGATGGTTCAGTTCTGGGCACAGAGGTAGTTGGTGAAGGGAGGTGGGACAGCGTCTTTGTCGGGAGTGACTGAAGGGGTCAGTGCTCACTGTACAAGCAAACTAAGAACGTGAAACCAACTGTATACAGACACAATGTAGTCACGGCGAAGGGTTCAAGAGCGTCTCACTGAGCTCACACAGCACCTGCCCTGATCCCAGCTGTGGTTACAGGTCCACGTAGGTGTCAACACCTGTCTCCACTGTTGAGGGCTGTCCCTCCGATTGCTTTGAATGACGAGCAGAGCCTGAGCTTATAGAGGTTGCCAAGGAGACCCTTTATGGCCTGTTGGCACAGGCAGCTGAGTGAGTTCTCACTGGCTTTTCAGGTCTCCGTCTGCAAGGCTGGGGCTACCCCTCGGAGGTGGAAGCATGGTTTAAAAGTCCTCTATATTGATTTGGGGACAATGACCAAATTAAAACCGACAATAGTATTTTGCATTTATTTCCACATCAGACTTGGTTTCAGTAACAAGTTCCAGGATTCCTAGATATAGACAGTTTATTATGTATATATAAAAAAGGAAGTAGCATTCCTTTGACCAGCCTCCCAATTCATACTGGAGCGTTCTTGGTGACCCCTCATCTATACCCACCCGCTTATTTTTGAGCCAAGGCCTGCCTGCCAGTTCCCAGTGTGTCTACATTGCAAGCCATCCTGAATCTCCCCTCCTACACATTCAGTGTCTACCAGGACCTGGGGTACAATGGTGGACAAAGAGATTTAGAACCTCTCTCTCCAGAACTTTCAGCCCAGTAGAGGCAGAACTATGCACCATCCATTGGCCCAGTGAAAAATGAGAATATGGGTCCCTTTCCAAAATATTAGGAAGAATTTCAAACTGGTGCCCACAGGACATTGATCCAAGGCTGGTACCCTACCAGCAAGGGGCCTGAGTGGCAGCTGGGGTCACAGGCCCATGAAGCTGACCCTGAGTAGATGAGACAGATGTTGACACCTACACGCACTTGTAACCACAGCTGGATCAGGGCAGGTGCTGTGTGAACTCAGTGAGATGCTCTTGAACACTTCGCCGCGACTACATTGTGTCTTGTACACAGTCAACATTCAAAGTATGTTTAATTAACTGGCAGCTTCAAGTGTCCTGACATTACGGAAGGGATTTCCATGAGCTGCCATGGAGAACATGATGGATTATTATACTAATTATAGCGAAACGTATTGACTGTGGTTGACAGCATGATGAGTGCCAGATACTGCATGAAGCCCTTCTTATGCCCAGGCCATTGAGTCATCACATGGTCCTGTGTGTTTGGCATGATGTCATCCCTATTTTTTGAGATGAAGAAACAAGCTTTGAACAACTGGAGAACTTATCCAAGTCACTGGTGTGATAAGTGATAGGCTACTGTTTGCCTGACGTCCAAGCCTGTGTCTTTATTTTTTAATTTTTTTAAAGATTTATTTATTCATGCATACAAGAACCGGGGTACAGGCCAGAGGTGTGGGAGGTGAGAGGATTCACCAGAGAGGGTGGGGAGCAGAACAGGCAGATTGACTGAAATACACTGCCGAGGGGAGCAGTGGATGAGTCAGGAGAGGTCTACTGCTCCCTGGCTGGGATCGAACTTGTGCTGCAGTGGCTGTGGAGAGCTTCGTAGGTTGTGTCTTAATCCCATGCGCCACCAGGGAGGCCCCCAAGCCTGTGTCTTTAATCACAGTGCTCCATGCCTCTTGAAGACCAAAAGCAAATATTTAATGTCATTCCATCAAGTCCCATCCTGCCCCACTTTTGGAGAGATTCTCAAGTTTATTTTGCTGCCAATTAAATTGGATCAGCCAATATTTATTGAATCCAGCCTTTGCTCCGTGTCGGAAATGAGCACCCCCTCCCAGGTACCTGTGGTTCTCCAGAGGGCTGTGGAATTAAATTATATTATCCAGATCACCCAAGAATCAATTTTTACCCCTTTGGGGTGAAACACGGGCACTTCTACTGCATGACACATGGCCAGAGGTTGGTGTTTAGTTCTGCTTGATCCCACCAGGCTGCAAAGACTAAAGAAGCTAATTAATATATGTAAAAAAAATTTTTTCATAGCGCATGGTCCATAGAGCTCTCTAAGAGCTCCCAGTGATGTTAATTCTATGCTCATCGCATCCCAAGGTCCACCGTAATATCCATCACAGGTGACCACTCAGATTTTCAAATAAATGGATGTGGGAATAAAATAACAGTGGTTATTGTATAATCCAGTTTGAAAACCAGATTTCTTTGTGGGGGATGAAAGGATGACAATACAGAAATGGAACTGAAGTGTATAGAAAAGGAGAAAGAAATGAAATAATATATTGAGGAGAAGGAGTTAACCAGGCAGGATGGGGAAGGTTAGAAGAAAACCTTACCCTTCTTTCACCTCTGTTTTTAAAGGTGACGCATTACCTGTGGGTGATTACTTTCCTGTTGCCTTTCAACTTGAAGTTTAATAGGATGATGATATATACGTGTATATAAGACTATGAAACCAGAATTTGACCTGCTAGGTTAATAAACACTAGCAGTTACTGTAACTCACAAATTACAGGTCCCAATTTTCACAGTCGGGTTGCAGGCATTAATTAAAACTAGTGTTGCAAATCACAGCATTTTGGAATGCCTGCAATGTTTAAATTATCAATGGTGTTGCTACCTTAATTTAAAAAAGCAACTCCCATCATTTTTCAAAGAGTACCCTGAGCCGGAGTGAGTCCATCTCTCACGCTCCCACAGTCATTAACACACTAGAAGCAAATGAAAGTTTTTTAATGCCTTTCAGTATGTTTGAGTACAAATTACCAGACTTTTTACTAGGGCCAAGCCTGTTGTTATAACCTATAGAATAATTGAGGAGATGTTTCTAGAGTTGAGTTTTTGGTTTGCCTGGGCTCTCGCACGCTCTCTCGCTCTCTCTGTCCATCGGTCTCTCTGTCTCTCTCTCTTTTTCACTCTCCCTCACTTTCTCTCTCTGTCTCTCCCAAGCATGCATTTTCAACAGGGGCAATATTGCACCCAGAGGGGAGAAAATTGATTCTTGGGGGGATTTAGATATAATTTAATTTCATGGCCCTCTGAAGAACCACAGTACATTGACAGATACACTTTATCTGTGGTATTAAAATTTCATGGGTTGGGGTGGGAAATAGGAAAAGTATGTTTAAAAAGACTCCTTTGGGAGATGATAATGATTTTTAAAAAGTTTGAGAAGCTCTGCTTTAATAGGAGGTTTTTACCCACTTCAATTGATTTTGAAATATTCACCTACATTGACAAAAGGAATATTGTTTCATATTTTTCAAAGAGCATTGCAATGGACTGAATTTTTGTGCCCTGCTCCCCCACTCGTATGTTGAAAGCCCAACCCTCTCTGTGATGGCTTTAGGAGGTTGGGGTCTTGGGGGTGTTTAGCCACGAGAATGGGGCTTCGTGAATGGGTTTGTGTCCTTATGAAAGGGACCCCAGAAAGCCATCTTGACATCTTTCAGTCATGAGCACACAGCAAGGAGGAAGCTACCTGTGACCCTGAAAAGGCTCAGAATCTGATTGTCTGACACCCTGATCTTGGACTTGCAGCTTCCAGAAACATGACAAATAAGTTTATGTTGTTCATAAACTACCCGATCTACGACACTTTGTTATAGCAGCCCAGACTAACCAAAACAGGCATGACACAGAGAAAACAGGGAAGACTGGGAAAAAAAAATCAGAAACAAAAGGTGTCCATTGTTGGCATGAACCAGTGAACATCTGGTTAAAGAACAGGGAGAAAACGTGTTCCTAGAAGAACAGAATCAATAGCAACAAGACAGTAGAATCAGACGCCAGTGGTAGAAGCAGAGAAAGTGACAACTTGGGTGGGGGCATAGAACGAAAACCTCAGAGAGGAGTTTTGCAAATCACAGCCTTTGTGGGGACCATGTGTGATGACAACAAGAATGCACAACTCCAGGGAGGTAAGAGAGAAGTTAGTAAAACAACAGACAAGGTCGTGAATGCCCGGCGCCCTGACCTACTATAAAGCCTCTCCACACATGCACTTCAGGGAACGTAGGGGGACAAAAGCAGAGAAGTCAGCTCTGAACTCCCTTTGGTTCCCCCAGTGTTAGTGACACCTCTGATGGATCAGCTTGAACCCTGTGCACAGTCCTGATCGATCACTGCAGATTACCAGCCCTGGATCAATGGTGTGAGGCCAGCCCTACTTCAAACCATGCGGGAGGGAATTGGAGGAAATTAGGACTGTGACTATCAGAAGACCAGAGGGTGGATGTTGGGGGAACAGCTAACCCTGACATGCATCACACAGTTTCTCTATTCTGGCTCTGGCACCTTGGCAGCACCCTGGGGGAAATACTTCATGTCTCTGGCCTTGTACACCCATTGTATTTATGGGGTGATGACAGAACCTGCCTCATGGGGTCACTGCAAGGACTGAATGATCAATGAAGTAAGGTGCTGGCTCCTAGTCAATATCAGTGAATGTGACCCTTTTCCTCCGCGGTGAGGATTTCTGCCCTACCACAGACGTATCATTTATGTGAACTAATATGTGTCCACAGTAAGCAATTGAATGTGAGACTCAGTGATGAAATTCATAATTCATTGACTGTGTGCTTTCTATGAGCTTATTAACTCACTAATTCTCTACAAGGTTACTTTTCTTCTCTTCTTTCAATATCCCTCTATCTTCTAGATCATATAAAGCCCTAGTATACACCCATGTTCTTCTCATTGTTTTGCTTGCTCTGATTTTGATCATTTCCTCTTGCTTGAATAGTGCCTGGCAACAACAGAGTTTGCCAAGAATTAGGGTGCAGCCCTTGATGCAGTGAGAAAGGGTCTGCCATTGTATTGGTTTTCTCAAGCTGCCATGATGATGCACTTCATAGAGGGAAACGTGTTGTCTCGCTGTTTTGAAGGCTGGAAATCTGAGACCACAGCAACAGCTGTGTTGCTTCCTGCTGAGGCCTCTTTCTCTGGCTTGTGGTTGTCAGTATTCTCCTGGTGTCTGCACATGGTCTTTCCTTGGTGCATGTCGATATCTTAATCTCTTCTTATACCGACACTGGCCACGTTGGATCAGAACGCACCCTAATGGCCACATGGCTTCTTAGCAGTCCCTAACTCCTTCTAGCCACCTTCTGAAGTTTAGGATTTCAACATATGAATTGGGGGGCACACAATTCAGTCCATAATAACCTCTTATAAGCTGTGGGCACATGAACAAGTCTTCTGGCCACTCAGTTGGGATCAGAGCTCTTTTGGACTTAGAGAAATAAAGTTCCTCAAGTCAGTTCAAGTAAAAGTAGAGTTTACTAAAGGATGGCAAGGTGTGATCTGAATTGGGAACTTAAATTCATATCAGGACTGAATCCCTAGATCAGGATCCTCTCTCCATTTCTCAGGACTGCCAGCATGCCTTTCATTCATTTCTTTTTTATTATATTCATATTCCTTCTCTTTCTCTCGGTCTCTCATCTTTTTCTCTGCTTACATGTGGTTGAGAAAGGCAACAAATCCCAACATAATAGCATTTTTTTATCATTAATTAATTTTACCCACCACCTCTCAATTCAAATTCTCAATAGAGAAAACCTGATGAGGTCTTGTCCAGCCCAGTGGGTTGATGATCTTATGTCAGGTGCACCCCTATGGCCCAGAAAATGGGTGTGAACCACAGGAGAGCAGGGCTGTGCAACTCAGAAGAGCTTTCCCAGACTAGCCCACTCAGCAAGGACTAAGGCAGGGGAGATCCCACGTAAGGCGGGTCAAGCATGGGCCAACATCCAAAATATGTCTACACCATAAAATGAACTTTAGCATTCTCATTTGTAAAGGAGGCATGGCAAAGTATATTCACTACAGAGAATCATTCTAAAGAATAAGTAAGACAGTGAGTTCCAGAATTCTTTGGTGACCTTAAGCACTGTTTTATTATATTCACAGTCCTTCTTTTTCTCTGTCTCTCATCTTTTTTTTTTCCTGCTTACATGTGGTTGAGCAAGGCAACAAATCCCAACAAAATAGGATTTTTTATCATTGATTAATTTTACCCACTAACTCGCAATTCAAATTTGTAAAGTTCATGAAGAGTTGAAGAAGACCTTACTAATTACATTGCTATGTATCAGTTAGCAACACAAATGTGCTGTGTAACAAATCACCCCAAAACACAGTGACTTTAAACAACAGTCATTTTTTTTTTCTGGTGGCTGAGCTAGACTGGGGTAGAGGCAAAGTGACTGTGATTCAGGTGTCTCTCCCACCCTCTTGGGACAAATGGCCAGTTAGTATATATCCCTCTATGGTAATGGTAGAAGTTCAAGAACAGCTGCAGAAACAGCCAGGATTTTTGTGTCTACGGACTTGTCTGTAGTTTCTTTTCTCTAAATGTGATGCTACCCCAGGACTGGACCATGTGGGCCCCAGCTTTATCACTGGTACGTAGGTAGGACATCAGCCATTTATACGTTCTTGATCAAAACTCAGATATATTTAGGTTACTTGCATGAACTCATGTCAGTGCATAGTTTTCACATGGACTCCTTACTACACAAAACAGGGCACTTAAAACTTAACGTTCTTGTAAATCCAATACATTTATTTCTTCAATGATGTTGGAGCTCTGAGACTTGGGAGAGACCCAGCCTTTCTCATTCATTTTGCAAGGAGGAAGAATGAATTTAGAGACAGGAGATGACTTGTTCAAGGCCTCAGAGCAAGTTCTAAATGCATGGATTCATAACCAAATAAAAATTGGATTTGACTAAATCTGGGAATTCTCATGTTGCTTGGGAATTGTAGATTAGCTTTAGTCAATTAAGGATTTTTTTTAAAAATTTTGTTTTGGCTCAGCCCTAATTTGGTTTAGCCTGACAGTGATATTCCTTGCTCTACGGGCCCATCTGGAAACCAGGAAATCCAGGAGAATGATAGGAGTTGTCCAGTAGAGAAGAAGCCAGAGAATATGCAATTGAGTGGCCAAGTTGAGAAGATTTTCTGTCTGTTCTTCATGATTCTGGTTCTAAAACTCCCTTAGGAATTAAGTCTTTAAGGCAAATGCACACAGGCCTCTAATTTTTGAATTGCTCATTTGTGCTTCTCTATTGCTGGGGCCTGATTATTAACCATGATATAATTACTAGTAGGAAATCAGAGGTTAAGAGCATGTCAAACATTTTCTTTAACTGAATGTTATTTAGCTCAAGAAATCATACAACTAATATTCAAAGCTCAGCACAGAATTAAGAGCAGGAAAAATGCTAATAAATATCATGAATGTTAAAAATCAGTTCACACACTCTCCACCTCCCAAAACAGCCATAAGAAGCTTTCTCAACAATGAAAGATGCCAGACCATCTTCCTTGCTCTGTGCCATGTCCACGGGAATGGCCTCTCCCTGTCTCCTCTTGGTCTTCACCTCTCTGATGGCCGAGCTCATCTTTGTGAAAGCAAGCTCTTTCTTGACTTTTGAAAACTGAAGAAAGCATTTTTTATTATTCTCTCAGGTCCTGGTGAGAAAGATCTTCCAAGTAAAAGCATTTGGGTGAAAGTAACAGATTCAAAATATGCAAATTAAGAAACACTCATTCTGTCCTCATAGCAGAAGCCAGATTCCAACCCCTATTGAATGGGGTTTGCCCATCTGGGAGGGCTGGAGTCTGAACTCCCTGTTTATGTGTTGCTCTCCAAGGTGGACCGTGCTAGGGCACTCACGGCCTGCTGCACCTGCTGGAGCTCCGAGGCCTTTGTTGTTGTCTGCCTTTGAACATTAAAAAAGGACATGGATTGTGACTACAGAGATCGCCTGGGGGTTAATATTTTTGTAAATGAAAAGGTGGTGAAGTGGACATTGGCACATCTCTAGTTACGAGAACACTTTTTAGTAGAAGTACTTTGTTGTGTTATGACCTGATGAGGTGCGTTGTCCACCAGCAACTGGCATGATGCTGGTCGTGGTTCTAACCTCACTGGCACAGAAACATTGCCCAAGGAACTTAAGAAAATTCCCGAGGCTCACCTGCCAAGTCTACTGTGGTGGACTGACTACTAGTTTGTGAATCTGATTTATAAAACACTCTGCACAATTTCGATGCAGGTGGTCACCCATGTGGTCACTGAGACGAGGTTCTCAGCTCCCCAGCCAGGATGTGGGTTCTGGCTCCATCAGGGAATAACTGGGGTGCTGTGTTTATCAGTGATTAGTTTCTTCATTCTTCAGTTTCCTCCCTGCGAATTAGGATGATAATATATACATTGTTGGTGAGATATTCTGGTATCTAGATGGCAGTAAATAAATATTCTTTTTATAAATTTGCATTTGATAACTTTAAGGCTAGCCCAACTGTGAGTGACTTTTTTTACTAAAAAATATGACTCAACAGAGAAAGGTTATTCTGAAATAGAATGGTTGGAGGGGGCCACTTTTTTGCTTGTTTGTATTGTTTACATTTTTAAATTATGAAATAGATCATATTTATGAAAGTGTGACTAGAATGCATACATAAATACTCAGAAATATTTAAAAGCCATCTATGCCACACAGCAAGGCACCCACCACCCAGTTTAATAGGACACGACCAGTATCTTTGAAATGTCCCCCATGCTCTTCCCTAATTCCATCTACCTTCCACACCAGGTACCCTAGTCCAGTATTTGATATTTATCTTGCCCAGGGATTCCTTTATAGCAGTGATTCTTAGAGTATAATCCCCGACCCAGAGCATCAGTATCTCCTATCCCTGTGCCTACCACCTATCCCTGTGCCATCTAACCACTACCCCTACTCCTACCCCTACTTGTCCCTACCCTACCCCTCTCCCTAACCCATACACCTATCCTTAACTCTACTTCTAACCCTAATCCCAGCCCAGCCCTTACCCCTAGTCTAACCCTCCCCCTAAATTTGCTGTGAATACAAACTCAGGTCTTGCTCCAGGACCTGCAGTCAGAAATTCCAGGGGAGAAACCCAGGAATCTGGGTCATAAAAACATAAAATCCCTCCAGGTGATTCTGATGCACACAAAAGACTACAGCTTAGTAGGAGGTAAACACTCCGTGTGTGTCCCTAAACAATACATTATTTGCTTTTACCTCATTTTGACCTTTATATCTGTGAAATCATACTTTATGTATTCTTTTGCTCCTTGATATTTTTCTCTCCATGGTGTTTTTGAAATTCATACATATTCATATATGTGTTCATAAGTTGTTCATTTTACAGCAGTGCAGTGTCCATTGTTGAGCGTGTGACGGTTTGTTTATACAGTCCAGACTCAATAGACATTTGGGTTTCTCCTAATGTTTTGCCATTTTTGCACAATGCTACCATGGGTGTTTTTGAATATTGAACAGTACACCTGTGCAATGACAGGCCCAGGCATGTGTTTTGTGTCAAAATCAACCTGCAAATGGATATTTGTAAACACAGGTAAATAGGCTTCTTTCGGCCTATGGAGGGTTCTCAGACTTGGCTGTCTGAATGCCTCTTCAACCATCCTTCTAGCAGGCAGGTTGAAAGTTAAAAAAAAAAAAAAAATCCCAGACTGAGGTTTCTCCAGTTAGACATATTCCCACAAGAAAGGGAAGGCCTTCAAGGCCTAAGCCATCCCCCCTGTTGCTCTGGCTGCCTCTGCTGACAAGCCTGTACCAGCCTCCCAGTGTCCTCCTTCATGTATTTGGGTGACAGAAAGTAATGGCTGGGATTGCAGATCAAAACCACAATGAAATACCACTCCATGCCCATGGGGATGGCTAAAATAAAAAAGACAGTTGCAAGTGTTGGGTAGATGAGCAAAGGGCCTCTGCCCCTTATGGTGAGAACAGAATTTGATGCAGCTGCTTTGGAAAATCCCTGCAGTTCCTCCAAAGCTTCAACATCAAGTGACCCAGCAATTCTGCTCCTAGGTACATGCCCAACATAAAGAGAGTATGTCTCCACATGCGAATGTGTACCGCATGTCATCCTCACCCCAAAGTGGAGACAACCTGATGTCCACCAGCTGGAATAGAAAACCAATTATGGTATATCCAACACTGGATTATTATTCAGCCATGAAAAGGACCACAGCACTGATACATGAATGAAGGGATGAAGGGGTGAAGCACGGACCACACGGATGAACCTTGAAAACACTGTGCTGAGTGAAAGAAGCCACACAGAAGAACAGGTGTTGTCTGGCTTCACTGATAGGCAGCGCCCACAACAGGCACATCCATAGCGATGAAAGTGATGGGTGGTGCTGGGACAGGTGGAGAGCGGGTGGGGAGTGACTGCTGATGGGTGTCTCTTGGAGGAAACAGAAATGTTCTGGAATTAGTAGTAATTTTTACATGTGTGTAAATACAGCTGAGCTGTACATGTTGAAAGCTTGAATTTTAGAGCATCTTAATTATATCTCAGAAAGAAAGGAAGAAAAGGAGAAAAGAAAGGAGGAGGGAGGGAGGGAGGGAGGAAAGTAGGCGTGGACAGGGCACTTTTTTGGACAGGATTCCTAATCCTGGGACAGGGGCTGCTCCTGCCCAGCATCAGGGTCCTGGATGTGGCAGGCAGCTGCAGAAGGAGAAGGCTGCATGCCTCCAGCGCGGCTCCAAGCACTGTTTCAGGAATCATAGATATGAAATCGACTCTATCCCATGTATTCTTGGGGGCTGTGGACACAAGAGCCTGTCCCTTGATCCCTCCAACAGGTGGGATCTGGTTCTCAGCAGTAAATCACTCCATCTGGGGCATTAAATCCTGACTCATTCATGGCCATAGGCATTTCCTGGAATTCTCTCCTTCCCAAAGCCACCTGCCTCCTAGGCGTAAAGGATCACTGCCCTAAGGTACCTGTGACTGGGGTATGCGGCTTTTTGGTCTTGGCCAAGGTATGGAATGTCATGGAAGTCATGAAATGATCCTGTCATTTCAATGAGCATCACTGATCAGCAAAGAAGGCATCTTTCATAAGTTTATCATAAGTTTATCATCTTTCATAAGTTTATCGTTGTCTCTGAAATGCCTGCTTGTGTGATTCACCTGCCTTTTATTAAGTTGTTTGTAGTTTGATTCTCAGAAGTTCTCTGCCCATTCTGGATAATGATCCTTTCTTGATTGTTATAAATGGCAGGTATCCTCACCTTGTTTGTGACCTGTCTTTTTATTCTTTTGCATGTTCATGTAATTGAGTTTTGTGTCTTATTTAAGAAATTCTTCCTTATACTTAAATTACCAATGTATTCTTCTACAGTACATACATTGCTACCAATGTATTCCAAATTTCTGGAAAATCTGAAGTTCTTTGTGTTAGTTGCGGGACCATTTGAAACTGGTGTTTTCTCAGTGGTGTGATGGGAAACAGTTTGCTAATTACCCCCTGTGAATAACTGATCTTTAAAACACCCCATAGAATTATTATGTCACCTCCATCATACCCCAGGTTTCTGACTCTGCAGTATCTGTTTCTGGGATTCCATTCCTATTATCCCTGCCATATATGCCTTGATGAAAAACATCTTCTGCTTTGTTTCTGCTATAGATTTGGTCAGGTCTTTAAAAAAAAAAAAGGATTTATTTATTTATGCATATGAGGAGTGGGGTACAGGCCAGAGGCAGGGGGGGGTGAGAGGATCCACCAGAGACAGAGTGGGGAGCAGAACAGGTGATCTACTGAAATATACTGCTGAGGGGAGCAGCAGGTTAGTCAGGAGAGGTCTGCTGTGCCATATGGGTAGCTCCCTGGCTGGGGATCAAACTCATGCTGCAGTGGCTGCAGATAGCTTCATAGTGCTGTGTCTTTTTTTTTTTAATTTTATTTTTATATTCCCCATACAATTGCAACCCCCTTATTTTGACCTCAATCCCTCCTTTCCCTGCCTCCCACCCCCCATAGTGTGTCTCTGGTTCATAGTTGTTTGTTGATTTTGATTTTTTTCTTTCCTATAGTTATTCTTTTTCCTGGTTCCTTATTTAGGTTTTCTAGTTTCCTGCTATGAGTGAGACCATCCGGTATTTTTCTTTTTCTTTCTGGCTTATTTCGCTGAGCATGATCCCTTCCAGCTCCATCCATGTTGCTGCAAATTGCATGCGTTTATCTTTTTTGAATGCTGAGTAATATTCCATGGTGTATATGGACCACATCTTCTTGATCCAGTCATCTATTTTTGGGCATTTGGGTTGTTTCCAAAGCTTAGCTATTGTAAACAGTGCTGCTATAAACATAGGGGTGCAGGTGCTCTTTGGAATTGATGTTTCTGTGTCCTTTGGGTAAATACCTAGGAGTGGAATTGCTGGATCATATGGGAGCTCTATCTTTAGTAGGTTGAGGAATCTCCACACATCTTTCCATGGTGGTTGGGCCAGTTTGCACTCCCACCAGCAATGCAGGAGAATCCTTTTTCTCCACATCCTCGTTCAACATTTGTTGTTGCATAGTACTGTGTCTTAACCCCTTGTGCCACCAGGGAGGCCCCAGGTGGTGTCATTTTTAAAAAAAGGAATGTCTTGGCAATTGGGTTATTCTGTATTTCTATGTTAAGTTTTGGACCTGCTTATCAAGTTCCATGAAAATTCTACTGGGATTTTTTTATTGGAATGGTCCCACACTTAAGGCAATTAACATTGTTATGCAATTGAGTGCTGATTCATGAGCATGGAGAGTCTTTTCATGAAATCTCTTTAATGCCTCTTGATGAAGTCTTACAATTTTGCACATCTTTAGTTAGATTTGTCCTTAGGTACTTAATGAACTTCTGCGAAAGTCAATGGTTTGTTTAAATTGTGTGTTCTATTACTGGCATATAGAATCTATTGCCTTTAATCAAAACAGAGAATTTTCTAAGTTCTTTTATTCATTCTCATGTATCTGTAAGTTATTTTGGATATTCTGTGTTGAAAATTGTAGATTAACAAGTGACAATTTGTTCTTCCTATCATTATTTTTTCTTGCTGCCTTTAAAAAAAATCTTATTGTGTCAACGACACTCTCCAGTAAAAGACTGAATAGGAGTTGTGACAGTGGATATTTTCTTGTGTTCTTCCTGATTTTAATAAGAAGCTTTTAAAGGTTTTACCACTGAACATATTGTTTGCTGTGAGGTTTGGTAGACATCCATTTTTTAAGTTAAGGAAATTCCTCCTCTTACTAGTTTGCTGAGTCATAATCATCATTAATAGTAGCAGCAGCATCGATAGCAGCTGGATTTTATGAGTTGCCTTTTGATAGCTATTGAAATGATTGTGCATGTTCCTCTCTTGTATTAATATGATGGATCACACTGTATTTCTGTCCTGGAGTTACCATAACAAATTGCCATGAGCTGGGTGACTTAAAACCATAGAAACTTCCTGTCCTGAGACTGAGAGTCTGAGATGAAGGTGGTTCCAGGGAGGCAGTACCTGCTCCATGTTGGAAGCCACCACATTCCTTGGCCTGCACACTGGTTTCTCCTTATTTTTCCACACCATCTTCTCTTTGTGTGTCTCTTTGTCCCAGTTTCCTCCTTTAATATGGACAAAGTCATATCGGGTTAGGATTAATGACCTTGTCTTAAGCTGATCATCTGCAAAGAGCCTATTTTATTTCTAAATAAGCTGACCTTCCCAGGGAGCAGATTAAATTGCAACATCTGTGGAAGAAACATGTCAGCCCGTAGCATACATTAGTGATTTCCTAATGTGGAACCAAATTTGCATTCCTTTATCACATCATTTTGTAGACACTGTTGGATTTATTTTCCTAATATTTTACTTAAATTTACTTTAGGACGTCTGCCTACACATTCATCAGTGAGATTGGCCCTTAATTTTCCTTATTGAAATGTCTTTGTCTGACTTGTATAACAAATTTCGTAAAGCCTTGCAAAAGAAGTTTTAGAAAGTAGTTCCTCTTTTTCTTTTTCTTTTTTTTTATTATATAGTATTTATTTATTTATATAAGCACTGGGTACAGTCAGAAGCGCGGGAGGGTGAGATGATTCACCACAGACAGAGCAGGGAACAGAACAGGCAGAGTGATGAAATACACTGCTGAGGGGAGCAGCGGGCACAGCAGGAGAGGTCGGCGCGCCATGTGGGACCCTTGCTGGAGGCCGGGGATCGAAACGGCGCTACAGAGGCTGAGGGCAGCTTCACAGCCCAGCGCTCAACCACTGCGCCAGCAGGGAGGCTCAGTTCCTCTTTTTCTTTTTTATGTTTTAATTTTTTGATGCACATTTTGAAATATATAGAAGTAGAGAAAGCAATGTAAAAACCACCTCTGTCTGCCCATTACTCAGCTTCATCAAGGAACAATGTATGCTCAGTTGTGTTTTATCTGCTGTGCACAGTCTCAGTCAGTTTGAGCAGCTGTAACAAATCATCACAGCTTGGGGGACCTAAACACAGATGTTGCTCCTCAGAGACTGGGAAGTCCAAGATTAAGGTGCTGCCTGATTTGGCTCTTGGTGACAACCCTCTTCCTGGTTTGTAGGCGGCTTCCTTGCCAAACCCTCATATGGCAGAAAAAGAAATCATGTCTCTCCTGTCTCTTTTTATAAACACACTAATCCCATTCATGAAGGTACCACCCTCGTGACCAAGTCACCTCTCAAAGGTCCCACCTCTTAACACCATCCCATTGGATTTGGGCTTCACCAAGAAGAACTGGGATATAGGCTAGAGGTGTGGGGGTAGAGGACTCACCAGAGACAGAGTAGGGAGCAGAACAGACAGATTGACTCAGATACACTGCTGAGGGGAGCAGCGGGCACGGCAGGAGAGGTCTGCTGCTCCATGTGGGTCAGCTCCCTGGCCGGGGATCAAACTCAGGCTGTAGAGGTGAGAGTGCTGAGACTTAACCCCTAGGCCACCAGGGAGGCCCAACCTTGAATTATTTTAAAGACAGTCCCACATATCACATCATTTCATCCCTAAATGTACCAGTTTATATTTCTCAAAGGAAGGCATCTTTTCAAAAACATAACCACAGTCACACTTCTCACACCTCAATTCTTTTTCAAAAAATATGCCAAGTTAGAAAGAACAGCACAGTGGACTTCCATATGGCCATTTCTCACCTTGGAAAATTATCAATTCATTGTCAATTTTGTTCCATCTCGACTCGTACCATTGCCCACTCCAAATTATTTTGAAGTGACTCCCAGACATTGTATAATTCTAAGTTTAAAATTTTTAACATGTATGCCTAAAGATAAGGATTATCTTCTTTAACAACATTGCTGTACCGTGCCTACAGCTGTGGCCGAGCATCTCCAAGCCTAGGGTGGATGGGTAGGTGGGCAACAAGGGCACATGTTGCTAAACCGTGTCTTAGCCAGCAGCCCTGGCTGGCGGCAGGGAATCGGAGCCAAGTCAGCTTGCTGCATGGATGGCAGAAGTGAAATGTGGAGGTCTTGGGGGTCCCTCTGAGACCTACCAGGTCCAGGGTGCTAGAAGCAGGCACACCTGCTTATCATGCCAGCTCCCATGCCAGCTCCCATTCCTGCCTCTAATCCTACCCATGTTTCCTGAGGCAATGCACACAAAGCACCTAGCCTGGGCCTAGAAGCATCTAGAAGCCTGATAGATGTGTCTTCCCTTGTGGCAGTGATATAAGCATGTCCTGTGCCATTGGATTTGAGCCCCATTTATTGAGCGCCCTTTGCAAGCCTGGGGAGGGCACAGGAGACCAAGAAAGGAGCAGCAGGCCCCATGGTTCCATCCCATGTCACTTTGCAGAACCTTGGAGGTTCCCAGGGGAAGCCCCAGTGTGCAGAGTCCCCAAGTGGGTCCCAATTATCTCACTGTGCCCAGAACTGAGGGATTCCTGGGTCATGGGGCTAAAATAGGGAAAGTCTTGGACAAAACCAGAGATGATCACCTCGCTCTGCCACCCCTGCCACCACCCCCACACGCACACACAGGCCAAGTAAGCACCTTGGTTCAGCTAAATTCTACTTTCATCTCATATATATAGTGATTTCCAAGAAAGCTTTTGTCTAAAGACCTAAAAAAGACTCTTTTTGACATTTTCGCCCCCACGTGCTGGGGTGTATGTGCTGTTTTTTTAGACATTTTGCTCATACCACGCACCAAACAACATCCAAATTCTCTGGGTCTATGGAATGGAGTTGGCAGGGTTTGCTTGGAATTCCCACAGAGGGAACAGCTTACAATAATTTGAACTCGCAAGTTACCCCTGAAAATATAGCTCCACCCCAAAACATGTGTCTTAGGACACACCTTTGTCTCACTTCTATCCTTGAATGATTGCTTATTCCTTTTTATTAAACAAAACTGAGGATACATTCCTGTATCCTCATTCCTGAGGATACAGAAGCACCCTCTACCTTCAAGCCCCTTCAAGCCTGAGTGTGCTCCAACATCGCGCTCCACCAGGGTGTCACCAAGTATCTCTGTCGTTTGGGGATTTGGGCCAATGAGCCTCATTAAAGGATGCTCTTGCTCCTCCCAAGACACAGATGCCCCTCTCAGCAAACACACAAAGGTCCTCGGGCCCTGAGCATTCTTGCCCACATGGACACCACCTGCCCACAGAAACAGAAGCTCAGTATGGTGTGTGCCTTTGGCCACTGGGATTTGTTCCACTGTGAAGTCAGACTAGCCCTGCACTGGGCCCAGAGTCTTGCCACCAGATTTCTCTTTTGCCTTCTGCAGGAACTCATGCTGCCTTCACAGTCGTTGAGGTTTCCTTGACACTGGCATCCATGGAGGGCTGCTGAGTGCCCTTTAGGGAAGAATTCAGCCAGGAAGATAATAGATGCTAATGTCACAAGGGGAGCCCTGGGGGGAAGAATCGGAGAGAATCACCTTGCAAGAAGTGGAGTGCTGGTGTGTAATTTCCCCATGGAATTTCAAGCTGCCCTTGCTGGGGAATGAGGTCAGACAAATGAGTTTATTTATTCTCTAGAGTGACTAGCAGAATGGAAGGGTCGCAGAGAAAAGGAGGATTTGGGAGCAAACCACAATTAGCAAAATTCCCCAGAACTCGGCACTTCCAAGATGTGTGTGTGTGTTTTCAACTTTCACAGAATATTAATTGGGCTGCAGTTCTTCAGACAAAACAATTCCCTGAAGTCTGAATCTTCCCTTCTGGATCTGCAGACTCTATCAAGGCATTTTGTCAAGTCCCCAGATTTTAAATTATTTTTGAGGCTGAACTTTCTTGTCACAGCAGAATCGTGCTCTTCATTCTAAGAGGAAAAGCTCTATTGCCTTGGTCTCCTCTTAGAAAGGATGTTGATGGTGGGGGCAATAGACTTCAAGAGAAAAGAACTCCACCCAACTGAAAATTGGACAAAAGATCTAAACAGACCTCTCTCCACAGGAAATAAACAAATAAACCCATGAAAAAGTCTTTTGTATCATTAGCCATGGGGACATGGGCACCAAGACCAGTGAGATGCTATTTCAGGTCTACAGAGAGGGCAGTAATCGAAAAGTCACATTGCCAAAACGTCACATAATAACAAATGTTGTGGAGGATGAAGAGAAACTGAGAGCCTCATATGTTGCTTGTAGAGATGGAAAATGACCCAACCAGTTTGCAAAAAAACAATCTGACGGTTCCTGAAAAGGTTAAACATAGAGTTGCCACATGTCCCAGAAATCCCACTCTTGGGTATAGATGCAAGAGAAATGAATACACATGTCCACACAAAAACTTGTATCTGAGAGTTGAAAGCTGCGTTATTCACAATAGCCAACAAGTAGAAACAACCTAGATGTCTACCACCTGATGAGTAGATAAATAAAATGTGGTATATCCATATAATGGAATATTATTTGGCCGTGAAAAGGAATAAATGGTGATAAAGCTACAACGTGGGTGAAGCTTGAAAACAGTGTGCTAAGTTAAAGAATCCAGTCCCCAAAGGCCACATAGTGTCAGGTTCCATTCATATGAGATTTCTAGAATAGAAAATCCATAGAGAGAGGAAATAGATCACCTAATGCCTTGGGGATTGGAGGGTCAATTTGTAAGGAAAGATGTAAGGGAAGAGGAGAATCATGGAATGATTAAAATGGGTAAGAGATTTCTTTTGGGGTGACAAGAATACTCTGAAATTATTGATTTGGGTGATGTTTGCACAAGCCTGTGAATGTACTAAAAACCATTGAACTATAATACTTAAGTAGGTGAATTGTATGATATTTGAATTATATGAAGCTATTTTTAAAATGAAATAAAAGGAGGAATTAACTCTTGAATTGACTGCTAAGAACCAGTGGCTGTCACCAAGGTGAAAGAAGAGCAGAGCCTCCTGGGAGCAGAAGCAGCTCATGCAAAGGCCCTGTGGCAGAAGAGAGCATGTTGGCTTCAGGGTTCTGAAAAGAGGCCAGTGGGGCTGAAACCCAGAAAGTGATGGAGAGCAAGGAGGGAGATAAGAATGGGCAGCAGCTGGGGGCACCTTCCTGGAGGATTTTGCGTGCCAGGGAAGAATTTTGTCTTTTTCCTCAGAGCACAGAAAGCTGTTATCAGAAGTGACCATCAGATGTGCCTGCGTGTGTTGTGTTGTCCAGAGATGGTGTCGGTCACAGGAACAATACACATATGCAGTGTGTGCACGTCACACCACAGTTTGCCCAGCATTTTCACCTGTTACCTTCGGATCTGTTTTATACTCTAGCAGTTAGGGAGCAGAGAAAGCAGGTGCCTGGGCTGAGATGCCGGGTGGCACCCCACGGAGGAGCCTCAGGAAATGTTGTCCATGTGGCTGAAAGCTCCCCTGCTGGAGGGCTGGCCGTGTCATCATGAAGGCTGGGAGGAGGAGGGGCCCTGAGACAAGGGGGTAGGCAGAGGCCTCCAGGGGCTGATGCAGACTGTCAGGAGATGATCAATTCCTGGTGAGTAAAGGCAGGACCAGCGCTGCTGTGCAGCCTCCCTGTGGGCTTTGACTTCCCCAGAGCTGCTGCCAGGCCGACTTCCCTCCCCTCCCCTGCAGGGCTGCAGCGGTGAGGCTGGCAGGCTCTGGGTGATAAATGAGCTCCTGCCTCCGCACCTTCCTCTCCTCTCTGTGTGTCTGTGCGGGGGCATCATTCCTCATGTCAGCCGCGGACTCACCCTGATGGATGAGCCCAATGCTGCTGCCTCCCCGCACCTGCTTCCTCCAGCCTCCTCCCGCTCCCCGTGCCTGACACCGTGGCCTCAGCTTTCTCTCCCGCCCAGGTGAAGGTTCTGGGTGGCACAGAGGACAGCTTAGCCAGGCCAGAAGAACACCAAGTAGGGGTGCGGATCGACACCCCTAGTACTTTCATGGGTCCTGGAGACCCACCCACGCAATGCTGGGAGTTAGACATCAGGCTTGTGAAGGCAGCAAAGGCAGGTGCGGTGCAGCCTGGGATGGTCCTTCAGTCTCTTGGCCCCGCCAGCTTTGTTTCCATTTTGCAAGCACAGAAACCAAGTCTCAAGCCAATTCTATAATTTTGTCTTAGTACCTGACACAGCGAAGTGGAATAGCCAGAATTTAGTCCGTTGCTCTAGCTCCAAAGGAGTAGATGCCTGGGGAGGGGTTACCTGGGGTGATGTGGGGTTCAGGTGCCCACCAATGTCCTTAACCCCTCCCCGTGTCCCAAGGGTGACCCTGGTGACAGATGCCATGTTCTCACACATCTACCCCAGGGGAACACATCAGTGTGCGCTTCTCCTGCCCCCCAACATTAACTACAATGCTGTCTCTCTCTTTCTTATATATTATTATAAAAAATATTATAATATAATATAATATAATATAATATAATATAATATAATATAATATAATATAATATAATAAACTCTTATTATAAAAAAATATATAGTAAGAGGCAAGACCTTGAATTTGTTTCAATTTACATTTAAAAATGTAAGTTTGGGCCAAACATCAGACTTTATCATGAGTAGCCGTTTTGGGGAGACACCTCTGTGGGTTGGGCAGGGAGGCTGGGAATCGCTGCTCTCCGGTGATTTCACACCGTCCACACAGGAGAGGCCACTTACAAATGAGCGGAACTGGCTCTGGCCTCATGGAGACCCTCGTAAATGAGCTTCCCTGTAAACTGTCCAAAAATCAGCCCGAATGCCGCAGCGCCCGAGTGACTCCTGAGTCATCCACCTGTTCTGTTCCCTCCCTAGTCAGACGCAGGCCGCCTTGTCTGTGAACGCGCTCATCGGCGCGTGTGGGAGAGAAGAGAGTCCCTCGGTTCACATGCACGGGAAAGCAGTTGTTTTTCTTTACGAGTTAAGATTTATAAACTGTATCTCCTCCTTCGCCTGGCACACACGCACGTTGTTTAATGTCCTTGTGATATCTATCTCGGCCTGTTCTCCATTCCTCTTATTTTCATTTAATTACTCCACGGGTTATTTTTAGTTTGCAGACTCACATTTTGGAAAGGAACAGAAGCACACCTGGCGCCCCAAGTCCGTGGTCTCGGCCCCCGCTCTTGCTCTCTGTGTGTATCTCCAAATCTCTGGCTGTGGGTGGAGGCGGGGGTCAAGTTTCTGCTGGCTTTATTAAACTTGAGCCGTGGTTCACAGCCATAGGAGATGGAATACATGTCCTTGGTTACTAATAATAGACTCTACAAATGATTTCCTCTGTTCCTTTTTAAAAAGCTGAACCAATTCGAGATTTTTTTCCCAACAGTAATGCGGTTCCTGGTCACTGACATGCCTGCTTGCTTCCCCCTGACGGGGGGCATACTGCCTGTGAGCAGGATGTGCAACACAAGCAAAAAAGAGTGAGTGTAAATTGGGGATGCAGGGTGAAGAGTGAGTGGGTTTCAAGGTCTCCATCCATCAACAGCTGTTTGTTGAGCTGCTATTACATGCCAAGCTCTGTTCTCAGATTCAGGATGGCAGCAGGAAAAGTAAAAACATTTCCCCTGGTGGGGAAACTTGATAAGAAATGAGACATGAAGTAATGAGTCAGTGATACAGCCCTGCACTTCCTCAGTCATTGCTGAAACAGTGCACAGAACAAGCCAGTCCAGAGCCCAGGGAGCACAGCTGCAGGCATTTGTGTCTCACTTGTGGTCTGCTGGTCAGTGAGGTCCTGCTGGGCTCCCCTGGACTTGGCCTCAGACTACAGGTCAGGCTCAGATCTGCACCATGAGTCTCTCAGCCTCCTTGGCCAAGGGGCTCTGAGACCCCTTCTCCTGGTGAGCAGCAGAGATTCAGGAGAGCAGAACTGGCCACTTGAGCACATCGATGGCTTCTGATAGAGTCCATCAGCCACGACCAGCCACACAGACAAGCCCAGTGTCAGCAGGGTGGGGAGTAAACAGGAAGAGAACAAGTACTTGCCAGCCAACAATCAAATCTATCACAAACAGTGAAAAGGGAATCGCGGTGGAGGAAAAGGCTGTCTCAGGCAATGTGGTCACAACTCTGTGGCGAGTGGAGGGACCCAGGTGCTATGCAGAGGGGATGATGGTGTCCGTGGCAGAGGTGGTCACAGATGCAAAGAGCCCGAGGCAGCAAAGTGCTTGGGGTAGTCCTGGTGTAGCCACAGAGTCAGGGGCTTGGCGTGTGCTGAGCAAGGACCAGTGGGATGTGGCCAAAGTGGAGAAGCAGCCCAGGATGGGCTCCTAAAGGGACTAGGGACTTGTATTTTTATTCCAAGTTCAGTGCGCAGCCACTGAAGGAATTTAGGCCATGCAGTGACATCATCTGATTTGTATTTCCAGAAGTTCTCTGTAGCTGCACCCAGGAGTGTGGATTAGAGAGGACAGGCAAGTCAGGGGGCGAGCGCACCTAAGAGAGGAAGACCAGGCAAGATGGCGGCCACGTCACGAGCACACAGATTGCCATAGATGCAGCAGGACCAGCCCCCAGATGTGGCAACACCTTTTCTTGAGAAACCTAGAAGGTTTCTCTTCCACCAATAGGTCTGGCATTTCCTCAAGTTCTGAGTATCCCTGCAGGGTGTCCCAGCTGTGGACACCATCTGTCACACAAATGGGGAGAAGGGAAGGTGGACAGTCTGTGTGTAACCTGGATGTGGGGATACGTGGCCGGCAGATGACCTGCCCCGCATTCTACAAGCTCTGAGTCTTGGGAAAGAAACTACACTTACACCAGTGTCAGACTCAGCCTTGGGGATGGATGATAAGATCCAGATGTTGGCCCAGTAAAGCCTTCCCCAAGAGAATCCATGGGAATGTCTTGGCTGGAAAGCCAGGCCTCACAGGCCAGTAAGCCCGAGAGGTTATACACCCAGACCACGGTCATTCGCACAGCTGGTCTAGCGCTCCACCCAGGAGGCCGGTGATGGCCAAGTGCATGCTGCTTGGAATTCACATGTCCTGTTGTGTTTGCTGGACCCACCCAGCAGAGAAACAGTTATGCAGGACCAGGATCAGAGAAGGAAGGTTCACTCCTGAGTGCCCACTGGCCTGTGGTTCTGAGAACTGTGTTCTCTCTTTTTTTCACACCTGCTGACTGTCCATGCCTTACTCCAGACCTGTCAGTGTGGGGAAACATCTGCAGCCTTCTCCCCCACCATTGTTACTTCCTTCTTAGTGCTTGTGATAGTGATAGATTTGATCTTTTTTGTAAAGATTATTTATTTATGCACGCAAGAACTGGGGTATAGGCCAGAGGTGTGGGGGGTGAGAGGATTCACCAGAGACAGAGTGGGGAACAGAACAGGCAGCCTGACTGAAATACACTGCTAAGGGGAGCAGCGGGGAGACAGGAGAGGTCTGCTGCACCATGTGGGTAGCTCCCTGGCCAGGGATGGAACTCGTGCTGCAGTAACTGCGGATAGCTTCATAGACTGCGTCTTAACCCCTTGCGCTACCAGGGAGGCCCCTAGATTCGATCTTATGGGCCTCATCACAAGAATGATCTTGGCCTATCTAAGTCATTCCACTGGGCTAGAGTAGACACCCCTCCAGAGGGTGTCTGAACCTGCCCCCACAGGGTTCTGTCCATCCCTGGGGCTCCCATTAAGCCCAGGCACCCAACTTAGTCTTTGACGAGACTGTTCTTCCTGTAGGGAAACTTGGCTTGAGGCTTCACAGGCGTGTCAGCAGATGAGGCCAAACACATGCCAGCTGCAGGAAGCATTAAACACAGAAACCTCTTTAGATCATGATTGGGTGGGCCTGTTCTCTATAGAAGACACTTGGCAGGGGTCACAGGAGCTAGGTTCCAGGCATGTAGAATTAATCACCTGGGGGGCCATCCTTGCTTTCTTTCCAGGGTTAGCCCTTTCTGATCTTCTGGGTCTCTGCCCAGATGTCACCTCCTCCAGGAAACCTTCCCTGACAACTCTACCAAAGTCAGGACACAACATGATACCACCTTGTTTTCCCTTCATGGCACTTATAATAATCTTACTTATTCATGTTCTTGTTTGTTTTCTGTCTCTCCCAATTAGATTATAAGCTTAGTGAGGGTTCAGACCTCTTCCTCCACTGTCTCCTGCTACCTGTTATGGGACCTGGCACTCAGACATTTGATGGATGCAGATAAATGAATAAAAAATGGGACATGAACAGGAGAAAACAAAGACCATTTTTCGTTGATAATATCTTTCCCTATTTCAGAACTGACAGGCTTCCCTGAAACCTTTCCAGTTCTATGTTGTGCTTGTAATGAGTGACAAGTTTGGGAGCTGAAGTCCCTTGAGTCACAGCAAAGAGTTGGAGAGAGCAGACAGCTCTTTAATGAAGTTGTCGCTTGTTCCCGAATCAATGCAGACCATGACATGGAAGCAGGTATGACATCTCCCATCTTGTACTGGGAAAGATTTCCTCAGCTGAGGAAATCAGCTGAGATTGCTAGACAAGTGAGAATCTCAAGTGGAGGTTTACGAATGTTTCCATCAATTTCAAAGAAGACCTATTATAGGGACACTGAGATGGGCATAGGTGGGTGAGAGTGTTGCCATTGGGAATTCTATGAATGAAGCTTAGACTGCTGGGTCTAACAGGAATGTTTTAGTGCGTCCTTCCCGTTGGACTGCTTGAAATTCCATGCCAAGTGGTGTCACCAAGTATCCAAATACAGTTACCTGGGGAGAGTGATAAAAGCTCTCAGAAGATCTGTGATGTCCAAAAAAGTTAAAGGCTTCCTTCTAGGCATCCTTCTGGGTAAAGCCATAGAGATCATAAATCTACAGAAACTAAAAGTGAGGCTGAGTTTTACCTCTTGGTTATCAAGAGTCATCAAGAGTCACCGGTCCCCTCACCTTGCTAGTCACAGTAAACTACCTGAGTTGGGAGGAGGGTGGTTTGATGGGGTTCAGTGTCCATCGAGAACTGGTTGGGGCTACGTGAGTGGGGGTTGTGGTGGGGCAGGTAGAGCGTGACCTTCACTCATGGTGTGTGTGTGTGTGTGTGTGTGTGTGTGTGTGTCTTCACCTGCATGTCCCATCTTGGTTGAGGTCTTCAAGGAACCTTTCACTCCAGCATTATAGACTTGGGGTTTCTAGGATCTTTCTCCTTTTTGTTGCCTTCAGTGATTAAACAAAGAAGCAAAGGAAGTAGATGTCAGTGTTTTGCAAAGTGTGCTTTGTGGGCAGCTGTGTGAGACTCATCTGAGTAGCTTCTTAGGAATGCACATCTCTGGGCTTAAGCTCAGATCCACTAAATCAGAGTGTTACAAACGTGAGGTACAAGTACCTACACCTTCAAAGGATTCCCCACATCATTCTGATGCACATAATTTTTTGTGTTGTTTTTTTGTTTTTTTATAATAAATTTTATTTTTATATTCCCCATACAATTGCAACCCCCTTATTTTGACCCCAATCCCTCCCCTCCCCGCCCCCCCCACCCCCCATAGAGTGTCTCTGGTTCATAATTGTTTGTTGATTTTGATTTTTACTTTCTTATAGTTATTCTTTTTCCTGGTCCCTTATTTAGGTTTTCTAGATTCCTGCTATGAGTGAGACCATCCGGTATTTTCCTTTTTCTTTCTGGCTTATTTCACTGAGCATGATCCCTTCCAGCGCCATCCATGTTGCTGCAAATGGCATGTGTTTATCTTTTTTTGAATGCTGAGTAATATTCCATGGTATATATGGACCCCATCTTCTTGATTCAGTCATCTATTTTTGGGCATTTGGGCTGTTTCCAAAGCTTAGCTATTGTAAACAGTGCTGCTATAAACATAGGGGTGCAGGTGCTCTTTGGAATTGATGTTTCTGTGTCCTTTGGGTAAATACCTAGGAGTGGAATTGCTGGATCCTATGGAAGCTCTATGTTTAGTAGGTCCAGAAATCTCCACACAGCTCTCCACAGTGGTTGGACCAGTTTGCACTCCCACCAACAGCTGATGCACAAAATTTTTGAACCTTGCCTCTAATAGTTCTCAAACATTCTCCAAGGTGATTCCAAAGCGAACAAAACCTGCCGTTGCTGATAGTACTCTTCCTTCTGTGTATGTCCAGCCAAATTTTCTCTCTCCTGTAAGCCTACCTCACCTCCCGTTGAATCCAAAAATACTCAATCCAGACTTTGCCAATTTTATTTGATTTTTTTTTTCTTTAACGAATCTGGCATCTGGAGGCCAGGCCTTATTCTCTTCCATTTCTTGACTCTATTCTCATCAACTCAGTTCTAAGCAAACTTCTCAAACAGGCACTCTATCCCGTGCCTCATCTATCTCCAGGGACAACAGGGATATTCAAGAAACAACCCTTCCTCCAGGTATACACCTGATTCTCAAAATGTGACCCAGTCAGACGCCAAATCGTCTTCGCTTACCAGCTTCAAGTATTAGTGGTGGGGATGGCTTGCGATTTGGAAATCACAGTTTCCTCTTGCTCTTTCTCTTGGCTCCCCAAGGCTGCCTCTCCTGTTGGCATTTCCTATTGAAATATTAGGAAATGTATCCTAAAGAATTTGAGTTGTATCACTTGGTGCAAAAATATCTGGCTGACTATAGCCGTTGATAAAGAGCTCAGAGTCTTTCCCATTTGGTGTTTGACTTTCAATCAACACCTAACAGGACACTTCTCTCTGAGATTCAGAGACTTCAAGGAATAGGTTTTGAGCCCAGCATTTCCCTGGGCAAGACCTTGAGAAAAGGACTGACTGGTGCTCAGGCCAAAACACACACAGGAGGGCTGCAACTGCGTGTGCTTTCACCCTGATTCCCATCTCTTGAGGCCTGGAGAGCTTCGAGAAGCTGCACTGAGCATCTGGAATTTTGGAAGCTTGCTCAAACAACATTCCATTTGGAGACAGTTTGGTCCAGCTTCCAGCTTCATGTAAGACACCACTGTTTTTCTTTCAGAGGTCACCCATAAGAAACTAGACAGGGAGTTCATTTCAGTGCATTTTCAGCAGGCTTCTGAAACCAAAGGACTTTATATATACTCCTGAGGGTACATCCGAGTTTTATGTAACCATCCAAAATATCTTTTCTAGAGCATGTGGCATGACCACACTGCAGTCTTAATGCATGACATAATTTCCTTCTGTATTTTCCCTCATTCTTGGGTAGTTGGCCTGTAGCTGCTCCTGGAACTCATAACAGAGATGTCAACTGTGGAAGCTGATGAGCCCCAGGACGGTGTCATCTTTCATCAGGACATTCTTGTTGGAAGCCTTCAGCACGATGGCCCTGCAGCCAAAGCTTGTTCTTTTTAAATAAGAAGATAGATCTATGAGCCTTTGAAAGAAGGATTAGCATTCAAGAATTAATAATACACACAACTTGGCTTTTCTCTTTTTCTACATATGCACACTCCCCTTCCTTTGAGAGAGGATTTAAGTCTACTGCATTTTCATTAGCCTTTGTCAGCTAAGGTTTTGCAACTTGGATTCAGCTGAGCACTTCCGAGCTAGCAAGCAGTCAGCTGAGGAAAAGGTGACTCTAATCTGTTCATAACGGGCAACCCAGATAACTCCTGTGTTGGGAGCAGAATCTGCTCCCACAGTTTGGGGAACAAAATGCAAACCATATCGACGTTATAGAAAGGCTTTCTATCTTGGCATTTAGGCATAGTGTAGAGGGTCTCACAACTCCCTGGAATTGAATACAAGGCAGTGGATGTGTATGCAAATTTGAGCTCTAATGCGGAAAGAGTGTCTAACTCTTATCTGATTCTCACATGGGCCCATGACCCTGGAAAAGGCTAAAAAAATCACAGTGCTGCATTTAAGATCAGATGTGCCGATTTGCTAACCTTAAAACAGGCTGCATTGTATGTAAAAATAATATTAATTTTGGACAGCAGAGGAAATATAAAAATGAAGATCACCCCACATAATGTAGGGCATACGATTGCCCACCTGCCAAATGCTACAGGGACAAGAGCTGGCTTTCCTACTGTTTTAATTCAAGAAACTTTCACCAAACACTTGGGTGGCAGGGTCTCCGTTAGGAGCCAGAATTCCAGAGATGGATTGGTCTCAGTTCTGTCTTTTATGGTCTCACAGTATACAGTGGGAAGCAAGACAATCCTCTTTGTTTCTAAAATTATGGCCCATATATCTTAGCCTTGCTGTAAAAAGAAATCCAGCAGGAGTGCCTTGTGTTTGGTGGCAAGGAGCTTCGATGATCATGGGATAAAGTGGGGGAGGCGATTGCTATTTTTGGAAAACCCATGAGAATTCAGAAAATATGAGACCTCTCCTTTCCTCTGGAGAGCCCACTCGTCTTGCCTGTCTGCCTTTGTCCCCAATGGGCAAGGAAGCCTAACAATTTCTCTTTCAGGAGGTTGAACTGCTTGGCTGACTGTTGCGGCCCTGGGTGGGGCAAAAGCAGACATCATGATTGGAATGGGCTGCTGCATTTGTGTGTGTGTGTGCGTGTGTGTGTGTGCAATTTGAAGAGGATTTAATTGGAGAACATTAGCACAGCTTATGCAAAAGTGCTTTGTGGGAAAAATAAATTCCCATATTTTAACATAACTGCAACTGTTCCTCAAGTGCCACCCTCTAAGGGTTTTGGGGAAGGCCAATGTGTTGGACCTAACTGTGAAGATCCGTGGACCATACCCAAACTCATACTCAATTAGTAATTGCTTTGTGATCATTAGATCTCATGACCCATTTGTCAGAGCCTCACAATTGCTCCAGTAGGTCACCGAGAAAGGATTGAGGCGGATGATTCCATAGAATCATCATGTACTTGGGGTAGCATGGGTCTTGGGTTGCCATTCCACCCTTTCTGACTCTGATCTATTGGGGTCTAAGACTCTGCAGTTGAAATCTGCCCAGCCATGATTACTGCAAAAGCAGGCAGCCCTGGGTGACTTACTGAAAAGTGATACCTTGTTTTGAGCCACTGTGTGGACCGTCCCACTCCTGGACCAAGGGTGATGGTCTAGGAGAAACAAGCTCAGTTGGGTGGCCAAGAACAGCCAGTCACAGACTGAGAGATGATGGGTGAGCTCCTGAGATTAGCTCTCCCAGACATGGCCTAAATATTGCCAATGTTGACTCCATACCAGCCCCATCTGAGAAGTCCTGGACTCTACCTACAAAGATACCTTGTTCCTTGAAAAACAAGATAGATTTGGCCTCTATTGAAAGCTTAGAGGTGAAGTTATCAAAAGTTGACCTCCATGACCTCAATTCTTTCTGTTTTACTCAATGTTGTGAGCAGAGTACTGAACTCTGTCACTCATTCTATTTCATTTGTCTCAACAGTCTTCTCATCTTATCCCACAGCACTCAACAGAAGTCAGTGCCAACCCTTTTGAGAAGTCCTCCCTCATACTCCCACTGAAATAAATCACTTTTTCTTCCCCACACCTGTCACCCTCTGCACCTGTCCAGTAAAACACTCCATACTGCCATGAGTGTGTTTTAGTCATTCATACGGCACCCCCATTTCAGTATTCTCCCACTGTCCTGCTAGAAATGCAATACCTGGCATGAACATTTTGGCTAATTATAAAGCCTACCCAGCCATGATATTTTGGGATGCTTCTCCCTTCAGTGATAACCACAAAACAGTGGCTGACAACTCTGTGTTCCAGGTACTCTGTCTCCATTATGTCATAAGTATATACCTTTGCTACAAACTTCTGGAGGAAGATACTGCCATTATCCTCCTTCACAGATGGGAAAAGTGAGGTTTAAGGAGATTAAGGAGCTTCTCCAAGGCCATTAGTCATGCCGGGGCCAGAACTTGAACCCCAGCCTACTTAACTCCAAGGACTGCATCACCAAACCCTATGGGACATTGCCTGTCTCAGATGCCCAGGACAAAAGCCTCCAGCTGGGTGATGGAAAATTAACCCTACCTACAAAGGAGGAGCTACACATGGGAGTCAGCCAGTAAAATAACCACTAAAGTAGTGGGTGAAAGTGTGATGAGAAACAGCATATGTACAGAGTCCCAAAGTACCTCTTCACAACTTACATACTGACTACAAAGGAAGATTTTGGAGAAACTGGAGCTACGACCTTAACCAAGTAATCAGAACCAGCTTCATCAACACTGGGATAAAGAATATCTCGTATCTCCTGATGTGCTGTACTGACAAAACATCGCCCTGGTCTTCTTGCCAAAAATGCATAACTTTAATTGCAAAGATACATTACGAACATGCTTCAAAAACATGACTGTTCTTCAAAAACATCAAGGTCAGGAAACACAAAGACAAGCTAAGAAATTATATCAGATTAAATGAGACTAAAGATTCCAGATTAAAGGCAACTAAAGCATGCGTGTACTTCTTGGATTGTATCCTGAACCAGGGCAAAAATAGCTATATTGGACAATTCTAACACACATGATGAAATCTGAATATGGGCTGTGAATTTATATATAGATAATAGTGTTTATTGATGCCAAACACCCTACTGTTGATAACTGTCCTCTGATCGTAAAAGAGATTAATTTTTAGGAAAGCACATGTGGTATTTAGATTTCTATGGACATGTTTTCTCCAACTAACTCAATGATTCAGGAAAAAACATATGTATATAAAACATGTCGAAAGAATAATAAAGCACTTGAGACAACATAAAAACAATAGTGGGTCTAGATAAAAGGCATATAGGAGTTTCATTAAAATGTTTGCACATTTTCTGTGATTTTCAAAATTACATCAAAAATAAATGTTGCACAACATTTTAGAGGCATTTAAAAAGTATTAAACTTTGAAATGGGACTAGTTGGTCTTAAGTCATGGATCTGTCAAGTATGAGTGGTGTGACCTCTGGCAAGACAGCCAGTCTTTCTGTGGCTCAGCTTCCTTGCTTGCAAAGGTAGTTAATGGAGTTCTACCTCTTAGGTCTTCCTGAGAATTAAAAGAACTGGCACATGTACATCAGCCCCTGGCTCTTCATAAACACTCACTAAATATTAAGATATTAGTAAACATGAAGTTCAGTTGTGCCCATTTCTTTGGCACTGCCCTGTTGCCTATGGATTCCTGAGTTGTCAAATGATCTCCAGGGGTGTAGTTCTAAAGATAAGCAAATTGTTATTAGATGCGAGGCTATTTCCTCAGACACACACTGTCCTCAAGGGCTGGAATGCAATGCAGTTAACAAGAATTAATGAAAAATTGGCAGCCGGATATTTTTGGCCCAGTCAACATGTGTGGAGTCTCATTGCTAATTAAGTCTCAGCATTTTTCCCAGAGCAATGCCACCTGTAGGTTTGCCTGATTGATGTAATTATTTTTCCAAATGGCATCTTCCCGAAAGTTTCAGGAACCTGAGAAAAATAACTAGAATTTAAGAGAAAAGAAATGGGTCTCCCCAAAATGCACTAGGATGAGCCCTTAAAAGGATGATGGTTAGAACTTTGTGATGCACCAGCCATTGGTCTGAAACTCCAATTCTAAGTCAGAGAATTGTTATTCAATTGGTAAAGATGAACTTGTACCTTCTAATTATAAGGCATTATATAAGACACCACAAAGACTTGAAGGTGAGGGTTACTCTAGTGCCAGCAGACACAGGGCAGGTTCACTATTTTTTAAAAAAGATTTATTTATGCATACAAGAATTGGGGTATAAGCCAGAGGTGTGGGGGATGAAAGGATTCAGCAGAGAGAGTGGGGATCAGAACAGGTAGATTTACTGAAATCCACTGCTGAGGGGAGAAACAGGTGAGACAGGAGAGGTCTGCTGTGCCATGTGGGTCAGATCCCTGGCCAGGGAATTGAACTCATGCAGTGGCTGGCAATAGCTTCATGGCACTGACTTTAATCTCTGCGCTACCAGGGAGGCCCAGCGCAGGTTTGCTATGGCTTTGGGCAGATGGATGAAGAGATTCCCAGAGTCCTCAGTGGATTATTCAAGCTGTAATGCTCTCTCAGGGAACCAGATACTCAGGCACACCAGGCAGGGAAGCTGGCATGCAAGAAGGCTGGCATGGGCTGGCCAGAGGGTGCTGAAAGGCAGGAAGGCAACTGAGTCTCCCATCCCCCCACAAATTTTTGTGTTCTTTGTCTGAGCTCTCTCTTGTTCTCACTCTCATGCCAACTCATGGTCTTGCTTCTTCTGTAGTCACACTGCTCATCATCTCACAGTCACCAGTGCCCCTGCTTTTATCCTAGCCTCTAGGCTCATATGTACACACTTACATATGTGTGCCCACCCATGCTCCAGGTGTCCACAATCAGGCACACGTGCCCCATGCCCATGCTCCCAAGCACCTTTTGCATTAACACGATCAAGGCCACAGGTGATAGCCACAGAGGCTAGTGTGTAAAATGTCTGAGTCATTCATTTACCAACAGTTACATAACAGGGAAATGAATGGAATGGGGTCATGGCAATGACCAGGACTAGATTTTCTTGGAAGCCACAGAAGGGATTTGACTTTGATGCTAAGTGCCACAGAAGAGTACCAAGCATAGAAAGGACATCTATTGATTTATATTTTGGAAGAAAAATTACATTGGCAGTTTTTTGGTCAAGTTCAGAGCAGAAAGATGAGAGGTGAAGCCATTGTAACTCATCAGGGAAGAGGTGATGGTGCTGGACAAGGGTAAGGACCGTGTCTGGAGGCATGTTTTACAGGTGGAGTGGCTGGGATTTGCTGGTTTGAGTGGGCTAGACTGGAGTCAGGGGTGGAGGGGTGGAAGGGAAAGGCAGGAGGCAAGGATGATCCTCGTTTTGAAAGAAGGGTAGAGCTTGAACATGTGGGGATGGGAAGGTGGATTTTATAGGCAGAGGAGTATGAACAAAAATAAGAGATGAGGAGATGGAGTCCATGTCCTGGCAGGTGGGCATCTCTCTGGAGAATGAAGTGTCCAAAGGGTGAGAGGCAGAAATGTGATTGGGGCAAGAGTGGAAAATGCCAGACCAAAGAAAATGAGTTTCTTCAGGCAAGATGGAGCCACCACAGGAATTTGAAGATGACAAAACTCCCAGCAGGCCCCTGGTGGTTAGAGTGAGCCCACCACCTTCCTAATGATGCGTTCTCATAATCAATGAGTTAAAGAGTATTTGCATTAACATAAATCTCTCTACTGGTTCCATGGAAAACATACACACCCACACATTGCCTACCTCACTGATTTTTAAAATGGTTTCAATTCCCTTTTAAGGCTGCTGGTGGGCCAGCATATTTACCAGACTTCTGGCAATTTCACGCATTCAAATTACAACCTCCAACTTCCACAAATAAAAGATTTTTATGTTCCCCAGTTGTGAAATTTACTTGCAATTTCCATGCAGAGTATTCCGTCTGTGCTTGCGTTTGGAAGCCCTGAGAACACATCTGCTTGCTGCCACATTTGAGAATTCCCAAGAAAAAGAGGGTTGTTTTGTCAAAGGCCTGGCAGCCCCAGCTCTGCACAGGATGCATCAGAGACACTGTGCTGGCATGAAATTGTCACACAGAGGCACTGACCCTAATGGGGTGGCCAGCTATTTTGAGATGTTCAATGCCAAAGGAAGCCCACGATGATGAGCTTGGTAAAAGATCCATCAGGCTGTTGTATTGTTGATGAGATGACCTGTTTGGAGCTTCCATGGGTCATTCTGTCATTTGGTAAATCACTTACTTGGTGGCAGGTCCAGTGCTCTAAGCTGTAACACAAGGCCAAGAGAGAAGGTGTATACTGGGAGGTTAAGAGCAAGCAAGGACTTTGCAGTCATATAGACCTGGGTTTGAGTCCTATATCTATCACCTATTAGTTCAGCAACATTGAACTTTACTTCTCTAAGTCTTCAGTTTCTTACCTGTATAATGGCAAAACAATTATTTTGTGAAGAAATTGGTATCATTCAATAAGATGATTTATATGTAGTTTTCATCTTATCATAAGTTCCCAGTAAAGACTTAGAACACCCCTTCTCTTACAACTATGTTGAAGGCAATTTTTCTACATTAAGCTGTTAGTTGGATGGTGGAGCTTACAGGGCTGTAGAAATTTACAGAAGAAGCATCAGTGTGGTGGAATAATCAGAAGACCAGAAATTATAGCTGGGTCTTGGTTCACAAGATGTATGTTAATGGGACTTGGCAGTTCTCTCCCGTAGAATTTAATTCAGTGTCTTCTGATTGAGATATGTCTGGCTTTAAAGAATAGGGGCTATGTCTGGTTCATTTTAGTAGTGGTTCCAGTGCTTAGCATAGTGCAAAGCACCCAGCAATGGATTAATAAACATGGATGGATGGATGGACAGGCAGACAGATAGATGGATAGGTGGATGGACAGATAGATGTATGAACTGATGGATGGATGAGAGGATATGTGGATGGATGGGTATATAGATAAATGGGTGGTTGAATAGATCGATGGGTGGATGGATGGGTATATAGATAAATGGGTGGTTGAATAGATCGATGGGTGGATGGATGGAGTGATCTAAAAGGAAAAGTTTCAAGGTGATAGCATCCTATAGAAGAGGAAATGTAGTGCCAGTGTACAGTAAAGGGGAGCAGATGGAATATTACATTGTTTTAGCTAATAATCAAATTATGATATTGGATTAGATAATGTGTACTAGGGTAATACAGGAAAGTAAGTATCCAGATATTAGAACCAAATTCAGGGGTCTCCTGTAGACTGAGGAGCAAATATGGAAGTCTGTTGGAGAATCTTCAGCTGGAAAGTATCAGATGAAGAAAGAGATGTTGGGGGTGTTTAACCTGACCGACCTGATAGCACTATGAGAAAAGACCTACAGGGAACAGGAATAAGCAGGAAACAGAAGGCACAGGAAGTAGAAATGCTTTGGAGTTAGAGGCTCCAGGTTCAAATCCTGGCTCAGCCCTGTGATGCAAGACAAATTGCTTAACACCTCAGTCTCTGTTTCTTGAAATGTCTAGCACACACTCCTCTTTCCTTTTTCTTGTAATAAAATGACATTGAGGAATTTTTGTCATAATGACAGTTGATACTCAGAACTTGTTCTATGGCAAGACTTCAGGCATTGTAGACATTGCCTGTTTTGTTAAAAAAAAAATAGTTAAAACAGTTCTAGGAGGCAGTTATCATTATCCCCAATTAATAGAGCAGAAATTGAGATTTAACTTTGTTTAATGACTGCTGTCAGTTGATGGGGGAGGCAGAATTTAGGCCTAACTATGCCTGTTTCCTAAGCTTACCATCATTTCTTAAAATACATTTTATTGAAGTATAACGTGTGTGAGTAGCCCTTTTACAATGACTCCAAGATGCTTCCCTCCTGATATTTACACCCCTGTGTAATTCCCTCCAAGTTTGGGCTGGACCTATTAACTTGCTCCTAATAATAGAATATGACAAGTGACGAGATATAATTTTGGTGATTAGGCACACACATGACTGATTTCCACCTTGGTAGCTTTCTCACCATTCCCTTCTTGGCTAGCATGCTTTGGTGATGCTAGATGCTATTGGAGAGACTCAAGTTGCAAGGAATTATGGGTGGCCTCTGTACCACAACCAGCAAGCAAGTGGGGACCCTGTAGAGTGGCCCAGGAAGAACTAAATCCTGCCCACAACCACATGAGTGAGTGGGCAGGATTTAGGAGGCAGAGCTGCCCCACTGGACCTTCAGATGAGACCACAGCCCCTCTTGCTTCATAGGCTTGGTGAAATCATGCCTAGATTTCTGACCTACAAAAGTTTATCTTTCTTCATTGATGAATAGTATTCCATTGTGTATGTAGACCATATCTTCTTGATCCAGTCATCTATTTTTGGGCATTTGGGTTGTTTCCAAATCTTAGTTAATATAAATAGTGCTGCAGTAAACATAGGGGTGCAGGTATCTTTTTGAAATACTGTTTTTGTGTCCTTTGGGTAGATCACTAGGAGTGGAATTGCTGGGCCATATGGTAGTTCCATTTTGAGTAGTCTGAGGAACATCCACACATCTTTTCATAGTGGTTGGACCAGTTTGCATTCCTACCACCAGTGTAGGAGAGAAACCTTGCCTTTTAAATCTCTCCCTAAACTGCCACATCTGTAGAATAAGTGAACTTTATTATTAGTCTTATCTTGCTATGATTTTCATCCATTCCATTTAACTAATTCTGTCTAGGTGTTCTGCATAACAAATTACCCCAGAATATAGCTGGGAAAATGTCTGTTTTTCCTGCCTATGAATATGTGGAGTTTATACTTTTCATAAACTCTTTAAAGAAATTGAACTCCTTAAAGGCCTCCTCAGTTTTTGTCCTTTGCTGCCCTTAATTCACTAGGAGATCCTGAGAAAGTTACTTCATTTTGGGGGCCAAGGTTTCCTCTTGCATAAAATTAGGCACTTTGACCTCATTTTGTGTCCCCTCATCTGTGGGGACCTCAACTTGTAAGAGGAACTTCAATTTGAGAGCCTGACACACCCCAGGATCTCACCCCCTTGCTCGGGCATGTTGACAAATTTAAGTAATTTTCCAAACCTAGTTTAACTTTAATTCATCCCTAAGATGCATAAAGTCTACCACTTGGGATGGCTAGAGATCTTATGAAATGAAAAAAATAATACATAAGATGTGAATTCCAAAAGGGTTGGGAATCATAGGCCTGGGGAAAAAAAAATGATGGCTTGGCTTTTTCAAGTGGAAAATGAAGCCAATAAAGACAAATTACAATGATAATTGCCTGGTCTAATCAGTGGCAAATTATGGGTAAGTGGGTAACTGGGCACTTAGTCCCAGAAAAGGCCATTTGCTCTGTGATATTGGATACAGATTTGAAAATTTAGCTTTGAATAAAAAACACTTTCACTCTCTTGGGTGATTTCTTCCCACATCTGTACATGTAAATACTTTCAGTTTCTTATTAGGAGTTGGTTCAGCCCTGTGTTTGTTTGCCTGTACCTGTGCCAGAAAAAAGCCACATTACTTATAGGAAAGAGGAGCGAGGTCTCAGGTGTTCATCTTGTCCTGAACCTGTGACATCTCCGTGGTCACCTTGTAGCTAATTTAGTCCAAAATGTCTCTGGTGGCTTCTTTTTTTTTTTAATATTTATTTATTTATTTTAGAGTAGAAGAACTGGGGTGCAGGCCAGAGGTATGACGAGTGGGAGGATTCACCAGTGTGGGGAGCAGAACAGGTGGATCCACTGAAATCCACTGCTGAGGGGAGCAGTGGGGAGACAGGAGAGGTCTGCTGTGCTGTGTGGGTCAGCTCCCGGGCCGAGGATCGAACTCAGACTGTAGAGGTGACAGCACTGAGACTTAACCCCTAGGCCACGAGGGAGGCCCTGCAATGGCTTCTTAAGCTGGTCAAATTTAGAGCCATCAAATTTCCATAGCATATTTACCAAATCACTTATTTTATTCAAGCAAATGAAGCATTATCCAAACCCATCTCGCTGATGTACTTGATCCTCCTAGCCCGTTTGCGTGGGCTTTACAGTGGGCCGTCCCTGCCTCAGCTCCCCGAGCCCTGGTCACATGGGACCCCCATCAGTTCTAAGGTTTGGACAAAGCACTTCCATGCTTCCAGGCCCTCGGAGCCCATGACTGGCTTCTTCTAAAAGTTCATTTCAAGAGGCTTCCCCAGCCCACTTCCCAGCACCATCCCTGCTCCTCCCTACTCTTACATCTGAATTCTTACAAGGGCTTGGAATCATTCTTCCATTCTTTGTGTTTGTTTAAATGTAATTTTTTATTGGCTATTATTCACATGCTGTAAATTTCACTCCTTTAAAGTTTACAAGTCAGTGGTTTCTGGTAGATTCAGCGGGGTGTGCAGGCATCACCATTACCTAATTCCAGAACATTTCTATCATCCAACAAGAAACCCAGCACCCACTGGGTGTCATTCCTCATTCTCCCTTCAAGCCCCCAGGGACCTTGAAGCTATGGATTTGCCAAATTCTGGACACTTTATAGAAGTAGAATCCTGTCATATGTGGCCTTTTGTATCTAGCTTCTTTCATTTAGAGAGTTTCCAGGTCCACCCATGTTCCTTTCCTTTTTATATAGCTCAGGAAACTCCATGTACGTGTCTATCACATTTTGTTTTATGGATTCACTGCATTTTATCTACGCATCAGATAACAGGAAACTGTGCTTTCTCCTTTTTGGTTATTTTGAGTAATGCTGTGAACATTACGTGCAGGTGTTTGTGTGACACCCATCGCCTTCACTTAATTCACTGGTTCTTTTTCTGTCTCTACAACCATGGCAAAATGGTTCAAGCAGGCAAGTTCCTCACCTGTCTCATTCACTGATGCTTTTCCAAAGTCCTAGTGCAAGGCCAGGCAACGAAACATCCAGTAAATGAATAAAGACGTAACAAAACAGGCAAGCAGATAGTATTATAGGATGTATTTTAAAAATCAACTCTATTGTTACAGCAAATTTTCTGCAACACATACAACCTAATCAAATGCATATACTTAAATTGTACTATTTGATGTTTTTTTTAAAGATTTACTTATTTATGCATGTAAGAACTGGGGTACAGGCCAGAGGAGCAGGGGGTGAGAGGATTCACCAGAGACAGAGTGGGGAGCATAACAGCGGATTGACTGAAATCCACTGCTGAGGGGAGCAGCGGGGAGACAGGAGAGGTCTGCTGCGCCATGTGGGTCACCTCCCTGGCCGGGGATCGAACTCGTGCTGCAGAGGCTCTGGATAGCTTCATAGGCTGCGTCCTAACCCCCTGTGCCACCAGGGAGGCCCCAATTTGATGTTTTGACAAATGTAGAACCACAATCAAGAGCTCCCAGCATGGTGCTCAAAAGAAGGACCAAAGTGGACATGTTTGTCTTGTTCCTCATCCTAGGGGATACTCATTTAGACTCATACCTTTAAATACGATGTTCCCTGTAGGATTTTTGTAGGTGGTGTTTATCAATTTGGAAAAATCTCCCTTCTGTTCCTACTTTGCTGAGAGGTTTTCTCTCTCTTTTTTTTTTTTTTTTTTTTTGTTTGTGGGACCCTCGCCAGCGGCCGGGGAACGAACCGGCGCTGCAGAGGCTGCGGGCAGCCTCGCAGCCCAACGCTCAACTGCTGCGCCGCCAGGGGAGGCCCTGAGAGGTTTTCTTTTTAATCACTCAAGTACACTGAAAATGTCAAATGCATCTGTTGAGGCAATCCTATGGCTTTCACCTTCATTCTGTTAATAAGGTGAATGACACTGATTGATTTTCAAATTTTAAACCATTTTCACATTCTGGCCTGAAATTCATTCTATCATGGTGTATTACCCCTTGCTTATATTGCAAGCTTTTACTTTCTAAAGTTTTGTTAAGAATTTTTGAACCTGTGTCCTATAACTTTCTTGTAATATCTTTGTCTAATTTTTTTATATGCTTTTTTTTTTAAAGATTTATTTATTTATTTATACAAGCACTGGGTACAGTCAGAAGCGCGGGAGGGTGAGAGAATTCACTAGAACCAGAGCGGGGAGCAGAGCAGGCAGAAGGACCGAAGTACACTGTGGAAGGGAGCAGCGGGCGGCAGGAGAGGTCTGCGCGCCATGCGGGACCCTCCTCTGGTGGCCGGGGAGCAGCCGGGGATCGAACCGGCGCTACAGAGGCTGCGGGCAGCTTCGCAACCCAGCACTCAACGCTGCCCCACCGGGGAGGCCCTCTTTGTCTAATGTTAATGACCAAGTGATTCTGACCTTATAAAATGAGTTGGGAAGGGTTCCCTCATCTATTTTTGAAAGAGTTTGCATAGAATAGGTTAACTCCTTCCTTAAGTGATTGCTCAGTTTTCACGTGAGAAGCCATTTGGACATCAAATTTTTATAGGGAGGTTTTTATTAAGAATTTAACTTCTTTAATTGATAATCATATCGTCTACTTTTTAGTATCAGCTTTGCTTATTTGTGCTGTGTATTTCATTTAAGCTTTGGGATGTATAGGCAGAAAGTTGTTCACAACATTCCCTTAAGGCCTTGTTAATATCTGTGCAATCTCCAGGGATGTAGAATCTAGCGGTGCTCATTTGCATTCCTAATACTGGAGATTTGTGTCTCCTATGTATTTCCTAATCTAGCTTACAACTTACTAATTGTATTACTATTTTAAAAGTCTGTTTTGTTTATTTTTCTTCACTTTTTATTTTCTATTTCATTGATGTCTGTTCTTTATTATTTATCTTCTACTTACTTTGGATTTAATCTCTTCCTTATCTAGATTTTTGTTGGAACACTTAGATCACTGATTTTGAACATCCCCACCCCTTTTAATAGCATTTATAAATATAAGCCCCTAATTTTCTATGTTGTGTTTTCTCTTTAATTTAGTCCAAAATATCTTCTAATTTCCCAGGATTGGTTTTTTGACTCATGGATTATTTAGAAGTATGTTTCTTAATTTCCAGATACCTGGGGATTTTCCAGGTACTTTCTGATCTTACTTTCTAATCTAATTCAAGTGTGCTGACAGAACATAGACTGTGATTTTAATGGATGGAGGCCTTGTTTGGGGGTGCAGCATAGGATCTATCTTGGTGATAGACGTATGCTCTTGAAATGAATGCACCCACGAGGGTGGTTTGCTGGAGTGGTCCATAAATGTCACTAAGGTCAGAGTGGTGAAAAGCATTGTTGGTGTCTTCTGTGTATTTACTGATTTTCTGTCTTCTGCTCCCATTGATTATTGAAAGAAGAATACTGGAGTTTCCAACTGAATTTGTGGCTATGTGGCTTTCTCCTTTCAGTCTGTCAGATTTTGTTTCATAAAGATCAATTTTGAAGCTGTAATTTTGGATTGTTATGGCATCTTGATGCATTGACCCCATTATCATTACATAATGTTCCCATCTATTCCTGTTAACATTCCTTGTTCAGAAGTCTACTTTGCTGATGTTAATATATCTACTGCACTTTTTTATGCTGTTTTTCTTAATTGCTGTTTATATGCTATCACTTTTCCTGCCCTTGACTTTTAACCAACGTGTATCTCCAGATTAAAGTAGATTTCCTGTGCATAATATAGAGTTGACTCTTACTTTTTAAAAAATCCAATCTGACAGTCTCTGCCTTTTATTTTTAATGTTTAGATCACTTACATTTGATGTATTTATTGTATTTGTGTGTGTAAGTCTGCCATTTTGTTATATGTTTTCTTTTTTGTTGTATTATGTATTTTTAAGTTAACTTCAAATAACTATGGCTCTTACAAGAGAACTTCTATTTTTCTCCCATTTTGGGTGCTATTGTTATCATACATTTTAATTCTACATATGCTACCTTGCTATTTTACTTTAAAGATGTAATTATCTTTTAAAAATCTAATAGAATATTTTATATTTACTTACTATTTATCATTTTCAATGTTCTTCTTTCATTGGTACATTAATTTCATATCCACTGCAGTTGCAAGCTTGTCAGTGACAAATTATCTCAACTTCTTTATGTCTGGAAAAGTCTTTATTTTGCCTTTACTTTTGAAAGAGATTTTTACTGGCTCTAGAATTCTATATTAGCTGGTTATTTTTCTTCCACCACTTTAAAACTGTCATTTAATTTTCTTCTGGATTGTATAATTTTTGACAAGAAGATACTTGTCATTTTTATCTTTCTTCCTTTGAATTTAATATGTCTTTTCCCCTCCTGCTTTGAGTATTATTCTCCATTGATAACGGATGTAATAACTTGATGATAATGGACCTTGATATGATTTTCTTTGTGTGTATCCTTTGGGGTTCATTGGGCTTTCCTGGATCTGTAATGTGTAGTTTACATCAAACTTGGCTCTGTTTCTTCAAATAACTTTTTCCTTCCCCTTTTGTAAATCCCCGTGGTAGATATATTAGATCACTTGGTATTGTCCTACAACTCAATGAGATTCTGCTCCTTCTTGTACTTTGCTTTAGGTGGTTTCTCTAACAACATCTTCAAGTTCACTAGTATTTTATTCTTCAGTTTCTCTTCTCTGTATATTCAGGATTTCCTTTAAGTACTTGAAAATTGTTAAAATAACTTTTTTTTTTTTTTTAAATATTAAATTTTATTTTTATATTCCCCCATACAATTGCAAACGCCCCATTCTGACCCCAATCCTTCCCCTCCCGCCCCCCACCCCCCAAAAAGTGTCTCTGGTTCATAGTTTTTTGTTGATTTTGATTTTCACTTTCTTATATTCATTTTCCTGGTCCCTTATTTAAGTTTTCTAGATTCCTGCTATGAGTGAGACCATTCGGTATTTTTCTTTTTCTTTTTGGCTTATTTCGCTGAGCATGATCCCTTCCAGTGCCATCCATGTTGCTGCAAATTGCATGTGTTTATCTTTTTTGAATGCTGAGTAATATTCCATGGTATATATGTACCACATCTTCTTGATCCAGTCATCTATTTTTGGGCATTTGGGTTGTTTCCAAAGCTTAGCTATTGTAAACAGTGCTGCTATAAACATAGGAGTGCAGGTGCTCTTTGGAATTGATGTTTCTGTGTCCTTTGGGTAAATACCTAGGAGTGGAATTGCTGGATCATATGGAAGCCCTATGTTTAGTAGGTCCAGAAATCTCCACACAGCTCTCCATAGTGGTTGGACCAGTTTGCACTCCCACCAACAGTGCACAAGAGTTCCTTTTTCTCCACATCCTCGCCAACATTTGTTGTTGCTAGTTTTTTTAATATGTGCCATTCTCACTGGTGTGAGATGGTATCTCATGGTAGTTTTGATTTGCATTTCCCTGAAAAATATGGAACGCTTCACGAATTTGCGTGTCATCCTTGCGCAGGGGCCATGCTAATCTTCTCTGTATCGTTCCAATTTTAGTATATGTGCTGCCGAAGCGAGCACAAAAAAATAACTTTTAAACTTCCTCCTCTGCTAATTCCATCACCTTTACCATTTTTGTTTTTGAGGGTGGGTGGGGGGAGCCACTTATATATTTTTCTGGTTATGTGTTTCTACTTCTGGGTCTCTCAAGTATTTTTTTATCCAGTATTGAACATTGTAAATTTTACAGTTAGGGTTTTAGACTGTGTTGTCTTCTTTTAAATAGAATTGTCTTCTGTGCAGGGGGGCAGTTAGCTTATTTATGTCAGTTTCACCCTCTCAAGGGATGTCTCTAGCTTGGCTGAGATGGATCTCAAATAATTTTACAGCTGCTCTTCGGTGGCCTTTCTCAAGTCTGGTCTCTTCTGGATGACCTGTGACCCCCGAATCCCCTGACAACCTGGCTGCAGTCCTAGGTCACCAGGCCTGTGTGTGCTCCAGGGAGCACTCAGCTCACTGCTCACAGGCTCTGCCTGCCCCGTTCAGCTCCCCCTGCCACATGCAGCTCTGTTTTCAGCAGACACTGGGGGGTCACCAAAGCAGATTTCTGGAGATCTTCCAACAAAGTCCCATCCTCTCTAGACTCAGCCCTCAAACTCTTAACTCACTCGCACTAATCAGCTTGTCCTCTGAACTCTGCTTGGGAGCCTGTCCCTGTTCTACAGTCTGTAGTATGCCTCCAGGCAGAAAGTCAGGGTGACCCCACACACTCCTTGATGCTCCCCTTATCCCAGGGATCACAGATCTGATCTGTTGCCCAGTGTCTGCAAACTGTTGTTTTATATGCCTCCTCCAACACTCTAGTTATTGATGCCGGGGGATAAGTCTGTTCCCTGTTTAATTAAACTTTCTTACATCGTTGTTCATTTTTGTATCGTATTTGATTTCTCCCTTCAGGTGTTTTTAGACAGAGTCCAATTTGATTATTTTATCCCTCACCCTGACACATTAATAATTGAATCCCAGTGTCAACTTAGGCATGATTTGGCCCGAATATTATCTTTGTTGTCAGAAAGCCAGGAAAGATTTCTCAAGGATTAAGTGTCTGCTGTCCATCACGTGTGATGCTAAGCATTTTACCGCCGCTCCTTCTGTCCTCGTCCTCGCTGGCTCAGAATCCAGGACACAGAACCCGGGAGAACAGGGCAGAGGCAGGGGCCAAACTCCAGGCCCTCTCCTTTGTCACCAGCCCCATGTGCCTTGCATGCACCAGATCTTTGGTGGGGTGAGGACAGGGAGGGCTACTTGTGATTTGGGTAGATGGAAATCCCAATCCAGTACCTCCTGGACTCAGGTGGCATGAAAGGATCTTGGATTCCCAGGTTCTGTCTCAAAATACCTCAGTTATCCTTCCCAAGCGATTCTGCTTCTGCTCTGTATTTTATTAAGCTCTCTAGGGATCTTTTATATACACAGACATTTGAGAATCCTGACTCTGACTAAATTAGAGATTGAATATATTTCTTTTTTTAAAAAAAAGATATGTTTATTTATGCATACAAGGACTGGGGTGTAGGTTAGAGGTGCAGGGGGTGAGAGGATTCACCAGAGACAGAGTGGGGAGCAGAACAGGCAGATCGACTGAAATACACCGCTGATGGGGAGCAGCGGGCGAGACAGGAGAGGTCTGCTGCACCATGTGGGTCAGCTCCCTGGCCGGGGATCGAACTTGTGTTGCAGTGGCTGGCAATAGCTTGATAGCGCTGTCTTTAACCCCTGTGCCACCAGGGAGGCCCATAATATATTTCCTAATGATAGTCTTATCACTGACTGCTTCCAAATAACCCAGGATCCCTTTCTTTACCTGCATCCTGCCACCCCCCATGACATTATTCCAGCACCCCATGGCTGAGCCCTAAGACCTCCAGCATCTGCCATCCCACCAAGTCACAAAATTAAAGAGGAACTCCAACCATAAAATGGGCTCCATGCTGAAAACTATCTGCTGGCAGTGATCTGTTCCTGTTCTTGGTCATCTGCAGATAATATAGAAATGAGGAGTCGGTCAGCAGGCTTTCTGCTGGCCTCTGATACCACCTGCTTTGAATCATGATGAAGCTTCTATCTACAAAGTCACGCTTGCATCCGGAAATAACGTTTTAAACTCGACGTTGGGCACTCAAATCTGTAGACGTCAGTTCTTTACTTTTCAAATGGTTGGATTAGATATGTGAAGTCTTTTGCAGCTCTAAAATGTGGCTATTTAAAATAGTAGGGTTTTTTTAATCACAAAAATATTATCAGCGTCTTTGCTTTGTTTTCAAGCTCTTTTAAAGAGATTCCATTTTTGGAATGCAGTCTCCAGAGTTAGCTCTGTAAGTCATGAGAATGGACAGGAACATTTCCTGGCAGCCTTGAGTGGCCAGTGTGCACGTGACCATGCACTGGATGCTCCTTTGGGCTCTGTGAAGTGTACATGGTGACTTAGCAATAGTGGTTTGTCAAAGTAAAGAGATTTATTGATTGAGGTGTAAGCAAACAGTCAAAGGAAATGCTGAGTGTTTGTCTTTTCTAAAAATCCATCTCAAAGTCACAGCCAACCAGAATCTTTTGTATTGCGAGTGACCCAGCCAAGACAACAAGAGATTTCTATCTGTGCTAAGAAATGGTTTTGCCCAGTTTTCCCTTTCTTGGAATGGGAGTGTTTGGGTTCAAGATACTGTTAATTGTTGAGTGGCTTTTACTTAAAGTGTAGCATAGAGGATACTTAATTACAGAAGGACATGCTTTCCTTTTAAACTGAAACCTGGATTTTATTACTGAGGATGTGAAAGACGGCAATAGAACTTAGTATTTATAATTTTGTCCCTGGCTCACCAAGGCAGCACTAGCCAGCTGTACAGTCAAAGTTATTTGCATTTCTTTGATCAAAAAATGATAATTGTGTATGATAAAAGTATCATTCACCCCCCATTACCATTGATCTCTAGAGAGTTTCACTCAGATCTTGCCAGGAATTTCAAATGGCAGGTGGTGGGGCTATATTTTTTCTATGATTAATCATATAGTCCAAATTCAGTGATTACAACTCATTACAGAGAGCAGATTTCCTATTAATGAATGTTTAGTGCCAGAATTCAAGGCTCAGAAGTTATAGTCCTCGAAATAAAATTCTAAAAGAGAGTTCTTCGCCAGGGGCACCCCTGGGAAAATGAACTCCCCCGGGTTCCTTTGGGCTCACGTAGAAACACAAGCCATTATAGGCTAGTTGGCTTCCAAATTATGCATTTTACTTTCCATTCACCAGAAGGGCTTTACAGCCCAATATGACTGTGAAGGCTCAGAAGTTAATTTTTGTGCTCAAATTAGCCATGACTCATTCAATCCTAACACATTTGCTAGAGGTTGTCTGAAAAACTTGGTCTGAAAATAATGTACAGAAAGATGCAAGGACATTCCCTTACCAGTTGCATTTGAACTACGGAAAATGGTCTGGAATGGAAGCAAACTTCTACTCATCTTGGAAGACTAAATTCAAGTCCATTGCTATAACTTTAGCCTCTTTGCTCTTCTTTTTTCTTCAGACAGCTTCCAAATGCCTTCCTGAAGTCGGACTCATTCATCTGTAATCCATTCTATACACAAGCTCTTGATTGCTGGTGTTACAGGAAAGTGCCATCTCAAATCAGTTGTTTCCACTCTTTTATCTAAAAGAAAGGTCTCACATCAAAGGCAGAGTGGACTAGGTTTGTCCCTCAATGCAGAGAATTATAACAACAAGGGCTTATTTCTCATTCACAGCATCTTGAAGTCTGGAGTCATGGCTGCAGGCTGTGGGCAGTTTCTAATGTCTTCTCACTCAGGAACCAAAACAAATGAGCTTTCACCACCTAGAGTGGGAGCCAATCTCTGGGGTACAGGAGGAAACATAGCAAATAGCACACTGTTTCTCAAAGATTTTCCCAAAGAAGTACTTCCACTTGTAGTCCACTTGCTGAATCAAGTTTCATGGCCGTCCCCAAGGGAGGCCCAGGCCTGCTATGGACCCAAGAGAAGAAGGCCTGAAAATACTGGTGATTGGCCTCAATGTCTATATAGTCACCAAAGAGTTCCCATTCTTTCTTGTCCACAAATATCCATATCCCCTTATGAAATTCCCTTTCAGGCAGGACATCAAGCTCAAGGTCCAGTATTTCTGGGTGATGAAAGATAGTCTCTAAAACAGAACCAAAGAGATGGGGAGGCTGCCCCTCATATATCCAGTTACCTAACGTAGGTAGGTAACGTTGGGAGGTTACCCCTCCCAAAGATGGGGTGATGGACATTCGCTGAAAAGACTATGACTCCATTCTCTGGAAGGTTCTCCCCTGGCCATTCCTTTGTGGACTTTGGCTCTGGCCTCTGAATATTCTTCCCTTTGACTATTCCCCTTGGGGGATAAGCCATCCTGAGGAGGTGAACGCCTTTCTCAGCTCACACTGTATGTGTGGGGCTGGGACCCAAAGGGTCATTTGAAGACTACAACCGTCACAGTCTCTCTTAGTCCCAACTGATGCATATTTTCTTATTACCATTTGCCCCACCCAAAAGTTATTGCTTCTTAACTTTCTGATTCTAGCCAGCAACTTGTGCTCAAGCTACACCCACCATTCATTTCAAAATGCAATCCTATTTGCTGTATCTCTCTGCTTTCTCATTACCTCTTTCTTCCCTCTCAACTTAATTCATTATGTCTTGAAACTGTCAGGTGCTTGTGGAAGGACCACTTTATTTTCCCTGAGATATTTGACACAATTGATAGGATTTTCTGGACCACAGAGTCTCTGGATCTTACTTGAGACACCTTGAATCTTTTAGATGTTTTAACAGTGGGTATGATGGTACATCTTTCATCTCATCTTGCAACAGATTGAGTTTTAATTGACATTTACTGCTCCAAGACTTTGTCAATTTTCATTCATAGTGTGTGTCCTTGAGAATTATTTGTGGCTTCCAACTTTACAAGTCCTTGAATTTATGAACTTTTTTTCATTTTTCTTTCCTTTACTGTTTGCAAAATGACCAACTCTCTCTGAGTTTATCCCATACTTAAAATACCTTGCCAAATGCAGTCAGTAGCAATCTGCACACCCTAATTATATTCTGTTTTCTAACCTGTTCACCTAAATATGCACATCCATTAGGGTGGACATGCTCCTCCTTGTCACCCTAGGCTGTTGCATCAGCAACACCACAGTGATAAAGAAAGGAAATGGGAGCTTCAGGATGCTTCTCAAGAGCAAGATCCTAGCCTTTTTATTGACAGAGAAAAGGATGGGTCAAACTGAATACTGAATATTGGGCTTTAGGGAGAGTAAGTCCACTGACATACTCCCTACACCCACCCATTGCTCCAATCTTAGTAACAATGCAGTCCACTGATCAGTCCCTGGGGCACAAAGCACATCAGTCAATGCCCCCAGGCATTCCTGGTCATACCTTGGGATGTATGCCTGTTGCCCTAGGGTGATCATTCAGTCCTATTCTTGTCTAGCTTGAAAGGAGCCTTGTATGTTACATCCACACCAGGTGATGATTTGCCAGTGTTTCTCTACTCCCTAACGTATCTCAAGATCTTCCAGCCTCTGACTACAGTTTACTTGTGCCTCAACACCAATTACCAAATGAATATCATGTATTTTAGTTTTTGTTTAAGGTAGCAGTTTACTTCAAGGTACTGATTTCAGTATTAGCAAGTATGGGCTACATGTGCTGAAGTAACAAGTATCCCTAAAATCTCAGTGTTTTAAAACAACAAAGACTTATTTCCTCCTCATCCCACATGTCTATTTCCCCTGGAAATCTGCATCCCACAGAAACTTCCACAATCTGAAGTATCTTAGGTAACCATGACAGGAAAGAAGGTAGCAAATGTTACATTGACAACTAAAGGCTTTGTCCTAGAAATGACCGTGCATCCTGCTATTCCCGCTTCTTTGGCCAAGACAAGAGGCAGGGCTTTATTTGACTTCAAGAATGCATGGTTTATAGTTGCTTGTTGATTTTGATTTTTACTTTGTATTGATTAGTCTTTTTCCTGGTCTCTTATTTATGTTTTCTAAATTCCTGCTATGAGTGAGACCATCGGTATTTTTCTTTTTCTTTCTGACTTACATCGCTGAGCATGATGGGGGTGGGGAGGAGGGACAGGAAAAGGAAGGACTAGAGTCAAAATAAGGGGGGGTGCAATTGTATGGGGAATATAACCAAAATGAAAATGCAAACATTGTGCAAAGATGAAAAAAGATGTAAGAATTATATAAAATAAAATATTTAAATTAAAAAAAAAAAGAATGCATGAAGTCCCAGCATGCCAATTTCCTGGTAAGGAGAACCAGCTTTTTGGATGATCAAAATATTGATTTCTAGTGCTATCTTATCTAAACTCCTCCTATGGGCTCCATATTTTAAAAGATGTTTACCAGTCAAACCTCATTAATTATGAAAAAGTTTCTCTGCTTCATATATTCTAAGACTTACAGCTTTAAATAGGTTGCTCACTAAACAGTAATATGATATCCAAACTATATAACCTTATTGAAAAGTAACAAACAATTTCCATTCTACTATGTAAAGCTATGAAAATAGTCCATGAACCCATAAAATTACATGTGTGACCTAGAAATACAGTTGCCTTAGGAAGGTGGCCACTGTTGGGTCTTCGTCAAGTGGCTTCTAGGCACAGAATTTTCTAGGAAGAAGGAAAGGAGTTAAAAGTGGAGGCAAGAGGACATAGAGACAAACACTTTTATAATTCTGTCTGGGTCACGTCACCCCCCACCCCATTACCGCTTCCTGCTCACATGAATCTCTCTTCCTTCCTTCTTCCTTCCCTCTCTCTCTTACCTGTAACCTCAGATGTCCTTCTATCACAGGGATTAAAAACAAAGAGGAGGCACCATCTCTCTGGGCAGTAAGAGCAAGCAAAGCCCCCCCCCCCAAAGTTGAGTAGACCTGCAGTCTTTGAAAGTACTATATTTTGGGGGATAATTTGAAGATGTTGCCACATGACCACAAGCGACTCTTCCCCTAACATTTCCAAACTAGCTTTATTCCATGTTTAGACTATTTCTGGGAAAATACCAAAGATCAATAACCCAAGCCTGCATTCATTGCATGTGACCTTTTAGCATCATTTGACACAATTGATTATTCCTTGCTTCTTGAAACACTTCATCACATGGCTTCTGAGACCACCCTTGATTTTTCCCACTGCATCATCTCCTTTGCTGATTTCCCCACTGCCCCCTTGACTTCTTGTGGTAAATTCCTCTCCCAGGTTGCAGTGGAGGGAACTCATCAATCTGCACCCACTCCACAGGTACGCTCACCCAGTTTCCTAGTTTTAGAAGCCTCTCTTGTGTGAGGGCTCCCTCACTCCTGCCTCCAGCCCAGACTTCTGCCGTGAACTCGAGACTTGCATCCAGCTGCTTACCTTAGTGTCTCATGGTCATCTCAGACTAGGTAAAACCCAAACTCAAGTTCTGGTTCCATCTCTCAAATCTGCTCTCCTGAGTATTCCCCCAACCCCCAGTCTTAGTAGGGGAGAATTCTACCCTCCTTGTTGAGGCTGAAAACTTGAAAGGCATCGCTGACAGGTCTTTTTCACATGTTGTATCTAACCCATTTGGAAATTGCATTTGTTCTGTCTCCCCACTATTTCTGAAACACTCTGCCTGAAAATGCCCAACTCAACTCATTTGGCTTGGTAATTCCATTGCAAGCTCCAAAGCCCCTCCCCAAGAAACCCTCTGCCAAGGGCCTCAATCTCTCCCTTGTCTGTTCTCCCATAGAGCTAAACTTTGTCTGTGTTCTATATCTGCAGTCAAATAACTTGTGGGCCTGCCTCTCTTGGTTTCTGGGTCTCTTCTCTGAGAACTATCTTCTCTATGCCTGGTTCCTCCATAGCAATAAAGAGTTGGTGAATTAAAATCCTGCAAAGTTACATTTGCCTGCCTCCCCCTCTTTACCATTTAAGACCCTGCCCAGGTCCTCAGATGGGACATGTCTGTGTACTCAAAAGAAAATGGGCCTCACCAGCCCACAGCGTCACCTGTGCCAACACTGATCCACCTCCTCAGCACGAATTCACAGGTGACTGCAGAAAAGGCTCTCCTCTCGCGGACCATGGAAAAATAATTATACCCACGTAAGAACAGTTAGAGAAGGGGGAAATTAAATAAGATGGTCGTGCTAAGCTATCTGGAAGTGAATCTGTTAGAATAAAATTATATTAGCATCAGCAATTCTAATACCTCAGCCCTTGGATCACTTACTTTTCCCTTATGAATATATTTGTATGTTCAATGAACAGGAATGTCTTTGGTTCATGTAATGGGAATAACTTGATATTTTGCTTCTACTACAGACCAGGCAGACAAAAAAATGAACCAATTGCTTCCCCATGTAGTAACAATTTAACTTCCAGCAATGCCCATGCTATCCCTCATCTGCTATCTCCAGTTTTTTGCCTGTCGTTGGTTCAAATATTCTTCCTTTGACCCATCTTAACCACAGATACACCTGCGTGGATTTCAAGGAGACACAGCACTAGTATTTGTTATGCTTTTCCATTTCTTCTCTGCATCTCTACTCTCAAGTCTTCCCTCCCAAACTTCCTTTATTTGGTGAAGCTGTGTGTGTGCACATGAAAAAGAAATTTCTACCTGAAGAAACTCTAGATACTTCTTGCACATGGCAGGTCAGAGGATTCTTTTTTATCAAGATAGTCCTTTATAAAGGTGCCTCCTTAGACATGATATTTTGCATATTTTGTTGGGTTGGGAGGTGGCCATGTTTTAGAGAAATGTTAGCAGTGTGATTACTCAAAGGAAGATGAGTGAACAGGATGTAGAAAGATATAGAACACAACTCAGGCTTCTTTTGGATGCACAAAAAAATACAATTCAAACTATAACCAAAAGAATTTCAGCGATTCAGATGATCAAATAGTCTAAGTGTAGACCAGCATCCAGGTGCTGAACGACAGTATCTGAAATCTCTTTCTCCCAGCTCTGCTTTCCTCTTTGTTGGCATCAACCTTAGGGATGCTCTTCCCGTGGGATTATAAGACCATTAACAACACTGCAAACATGACTAGCTCCAGCAGAAGGAGCTTGTCTTTTGGGCCTCCCCGGTGGTGCAGCGGTAGAGCGCTGGGTTGCTAAGCTGCCCGCGGCCTCTGCAGCGCCGGTTCGATCCCCGGCTGCTCCCCGGCCACCGGAGGAGGGTCCCACATGGCGCGCAGACCTCTCCTGCCGCCCGCTGCTCCCCTCAGCAGTGTACTTCGGTCCTTCTGCCTGCTCTGCTCCCCGCTCTGGCTCTGGTGAATTCTCTCACCCTCCCGCACTTCTGACTGTACCCAGTGCATGTATAAACAAAACAAACAAACAAGCAAACAAACAAATAAAGAAAAACATGCCTCTATAAAAAAAAAAAAAAAAAAAAAAAAAGAAGGAGCTTGTCTTTTTTCAGTGGTTCCAGAAGTCCCAAGCAAATCTTCCACTGTTCTAGCTTGGGGAATTTTCACATCTGAGCCAGGGAAGGGAACTGATGTCAGCTTCACCTAAACCACCTACACTGAGAGTCTGAGATGAAACAGTCCCCCAAAGAAAATTCATCATGTTATTTTGGGGAAGAAATAGACACTACCAGATGAAACCGGTAACATTATACTACTTCATATGAAGGAGCACTGATGTGCTCTCAGTCCTCGAGTGTGGAAAAGCAATTAGATAAACTTCAAGAGGGATGAAGCATTACCTGGGTTGGTGGGACAAGCTGGGGCTGCCGGTTCCAAAACATGTGGTCATCCCTTCCCACCTTGCTGAGCCATAAAACTGAAGGGCAGAAACAAGAAGGGGTGGGGGCAAACCAGCCTGGCCCAAGGGGAAGCCCAGACCTGCTTTCTGGATGCCAGCATCCTTACCTTTCAAAGGATCTTTGCAAAGATGTAGGTGAGCTGGTGTTGGGGTCACAGCCAGCTCAGTGCCAAGCCCTGGGCATCCTCGCCCCATAGGAGTTAGCCTCCTTTCTCACCCCTCCCTTCTAGCATGTTTCACAGGTGAGTGTCAAGATTGCCTTCTGGAATGGAAGGGTCTAATGTCATGCAACTTGCAATTAAAGAATTCCTAACACTTCCTAAAGAGTGCTAATCACATGTGCTAACAAGGCCTGGGTATTGCCACATCCAAACACCTGGAAGCTGTGTGGGGCGCCTCAGCTTGTGACAGCTGTGGCAGCTGTGCGGGCTGGCTGTGAATTCCTTGGAGGGGCACCTCCTCCATGGGAAGTGATGGAAGTGCCATGAGAAAGGAAGGAGTCCTGAGGTGGACCTGGGGAAACAAAGGGAACAGTGTTGACTTGGGAAGAGGGAGTGTGTGTGTGTGTTTTGTTGTTGCTGTTTGTTTGTTTTTTGAGGGGGGGGGTTTGTTGTGCCTATTTTTCCTAACCTGGTTCAAAATCGATCACATCTTGCTATGGGAGAGGACTCCCTGCTGGAGAGTTGAAGGACAACGGCCAGTGCTCATTTCTCCTTCTGCTTTCTTTCTTTTCCTTCCCGCATCGCAGGATCCCCACCGCTAATGTTGGCTGGCTCCAAAGAGTGAGGGTCACACTGTCCCCCTGGCTGCTGGTTGAGGGCAGAGCATCTGACTCTTGCCTGCAGGACCCCAGCCACAGCAGCTAACCACCCTCACCCTCCCAGGGATTTCACTGCATAAGGAAGACTGCTTATTTGACCCAGTGCTGATGATGCCGGTGGGTGGTAAACCAACCCAGGGATAGCTCTTGAAGAGCCAATTTCTTATCAGAGCTGTGTCTCTCTGTGTTGCAAGGACATAAATAGCCGAATGTGATCATCACATCTTTCAGAAGATCCAGGCAACTGGAAAAAAACTTAAGTGCTGATGAATAGGGAGTCAGTTATATCAGGTATGCTGCATAAGTACAATGAAACACTGTCACCGTTACAAAGAATGAGGCACAGTTGTAGGTGTTGATCTGGCAAGATTGCTGGGATATGTTGTTATCTGAAGAATTCAGTCTGCAGAGAAGTCATAGTTTCCATAGATAGGGTATAGATAGTTTCATAAATAAACATTCATGCACATACGTTGATATGTTGCTATATGTACAGAAAGGCCACTAGAATCCCAGAACTGTGGCCTCTTATAATAAAGGATACACTTTCCAGACTCCCTTGCAGCTAAGATTTACCCAGTGGTATGAGCATAAGTGCAGCTCCTGGGAATGGCAGAGTCCTCATGGTCATTTCCCTCGATGAGGGAGAGGTGGTGGGTTCTCTGCTATCCAGCACACCAGGGAGACTGTGAAATATTAAGATAGAAGAGGTTTGGCTCCCAACTGAGAGGCAGTTACAACACCCAGGAGAACCGCTATGATGGTGAGAGACATCGACTCACTTTTATTTATGCACCTCCATGTTCTGGGGTCTCTTTGTTTTAGCAGTGGTTTCTGTTCTCATACAAGCAGCATATCCCCAGCCAGTTGGCCATGGTTAACTCTGAGGCACAGCATTGGGAGCAGACAAGTGGTGAAAGAGACACTTGTTATTTTACATTTTTACTTCATGTGCTGATATTTTAACTTTTCAGTGCCAGAATTGGGTTAATTATAAGCATGGTTTAGAACTCCCTCTCATCATTGGTCCATGCAGGGTCTGCTTTTATTTAGCTAATTAGTCAATTAGTTATTTCCTTAAAAAGTAATAAGTGCCATCTAATGCACCTCCACAACAAATGCTGGGACCTTGACCATGGCCTTCGTTAACCTGTGCTGGCCATCTATCCCTCCTACCCCTGTCCCCATTTCCTAGAATTCTATCATTCTTTTGCTTCTTTTCTTATACATATTATTGCAATACTATGTACTCCTTAAAAGCCTATTTTTTATGTTAGTTGGTTTTATATTTATAAAGTGATATCATGCTATGTATAAAATGTCAAAACTTTTTTCCCACTTAATACTATACATCTAAGATTTAACCACATTTTTTTTTTTTTTTTTTTTTTTTTTTTTGCAAATTGCTCTGGATGAGGAATCTGCACACTTCTTCTATAAAAGGCCATATGGGAACATTTTAGGATCTGCAGGCTGTGACGATCTCTTTCACATAGTCTTTGTTTATTTTGTAACCTTTTAAAAATGTAAGAGCCTCTCAAGTGCAGATCATGCAAAAGTAGCATGATAAAATGTGTCACCCATGCTCTGGGATTGCTCTGTAGTATTAGTTGTACCACGGTTTATCATTAACAAGACCTGCTTTATCTCTAGGCTTTTGCTGTTGGGCAGAGTGTACCTTAGTTTCTTTGGGGAACTTTCCCGCACTTGACATCACATTTGAGTCCTTTCCTGGACTCATATTTGGCATCTGAGTAATGGGAGATGTGGTCACCGTCGGGGATGCCGAGGGCCATATTTCAGATTTAGGGCAGTCCCAAGTGTGCTGTCACTGAAATTTGCTTTTGTGATGACTTCCATGGCTGTCTGTGTTCCGTGCTGTTCATTCATTCATTACCCAGTTAGTTCTCTCATAGATTTTTGTGTCGCTGTTTTACTTTTTGTGCCACTGTTTTGCTTTTTGTGCCTTCACAACCACCAAATTCTTTTCTGTAGCAACTGCAACATTTTGCATCTTTAACAGCATTGTACAAGCATTCCGATTTCTCCACATTCTTGTCAGCATTTGTTATTGTCAGTCTTCTTCATTTTGCCCCTTTTAGTGGCCATATAGTGGTATCTCAATGTAGTTTTGATTTGCATTTTCCTAATGACTAATAATGTGGGGTATCTTCTATCTGTTTATTAGTCAATGGTATAGCTTTTTTGGAGAAATGTCTTTCTAAATCCTTTGCCCATTTTAAACTTTGCCTGTTTTTCATTTTGTTGAATTGTGATTTATATAATCCAGATACCACACTCTTTTCAGATATATGATTTGCAAACATTTCTCTCACTGTACAGGTTGATTTTTCACTTTCTTGATTTTGTTCTTTGATGCACAAAAGTTTTAAATGTTGATGAAATCCAATTATCTATTTTTTTGGTTGTTGCTTGCCTGGATGGGGTATGAATACTTATCCAAATTAAAAATTTGATGACATTATCAGAGGGAGATAGAAATAAGTGCCAAGCGGGTACAACAACAAACCTCTACTACAATTAGCAACTTCACAGGTTGTTAGACAATTAAATGAGATGACGCATACCAAACAGCACCAAGTAAGTGCCTAATAAATGTTAACTCTTATTAATTGAGTCTAGCACAAGTGTTTGATGTATAATTTTGGAAAAATAAATATGGTACATGCAGATGCTACAATTCTTTCTCTTGGTCTCTGTCCAGATAACTCTAGATCCTCTCGAGGGGAGAGGAAATCATCCATCGTGGAAAAAAATGTGTTTGATTTTAAATGGGCCTACTTTCCTTGACTTGGCAAGAGTTTAAAAGTTCAGTCTTTAGGGAGGAAAGTGTGCTTAGAATCCTGTTTTACAAATGCTGTTTTCCCTCAGTAAGTTGTAGACATCATCAAGAATTGAAGTTGAGTCTAGATGCATACAAATAAAATTTGACTTTTAGTGGTGGACATAATGTAGCATATACAGTTGTTGGTTAATAATGATGTAAACTAAACCTCTATAATGTTATAAACTAATGTTAATTCAATAAATGTTTTTAGAAGTAGAATTTGAAATTCCTTAAATTACCCTCCCTTAGTCTTAGTCTCTCTCTCTCTCTCTCTCATAAGCAAGTCTCCATTCTTTTTTTTTAAAGATTTATTTTATTTATTTATACAAGCACTGGGTAAAGTCAGAAGCCCAGGAGGGTGAGAGAATTCACCAGAGCCAGAGCGGAAACAGAACAGGCAGACTGACGAAGTACACTGCTGAGGGGAGCAGCGGGCGGCAGGAGAGGTCTGCGCGCCATGTGGGACCCTCGCTGGCGGCCGGGGATTGAACCAGTGCTGCAGAGGCTGCAGGCAGCTTCACAACCCAGCACTCAAATACTGTGCCACCAGGGAGGCCCAAGTCGCCATTCATTTGGAAGAGAAGAATGGCCCCCTCTATCTTAGAAGTTTATTCTATTACTAACTGTTGCTGTCACTTTGATTATCATCTCTCTCACTTCTTTGCTCACAGAAACTGATTATATCTACATTCCCTAGAGTAATCAAATCATTCTGGTGAGTTTGGATTCATTTCCACCTTCCAAAAAGAGGATCTCAGCTGTCCTAAGCAAATCATGGAGGATTCTCTCTCCTTCACCCAGCAATTGTTTTAGGGATGCTTTGTCCTTCTTTTGGTTAATAAAATATAAAGAGATCTGCAATGTGGCTTCTGGGAAAGCTGTACACCGAAATTAAAAAGTTGATGAGGAGAAACATTCCTCTTTGCTGTGTGCCATCATGTCTACAGGCAAAGCCAGGGCTTAGTTTGGCAAATGCAGACCCCAAAAGATGATGTAAAATACGGTGATGTAAAATACGGTGATGTAAAATATACCTGTAACTTCTGTCAGTGTTGTTGAACAAATTAACCAACCCTGGAGTTGTCCCATCTTCAGATTTCCTAACAGATAGGTAAGGTGGAAAAAGTCCTTTTTGTTTATCACACTTTCAGTTATATTATTATTCCAGGGGAGACCCAGTAAAAGAGCAATGGCAGAAGGGACTCCACCTATTTGGGAAGGTTACTGAATCCTGGGACCAATTGGTAAAGCAGTCACTGTTCTATTTCAGGGACTCTGAAAGATCAGTAAGGCGCTCATTTTCCTCTGGTAGAAGTTCATAGATGAACAAGATTGGGGTAAAAAGAGAAAGATTTGATAATTTTTATTAAATAAGAAATAATACAGAAAGAAGGGAAATAAAAGCAGACTTTCAAAACTACCAAATGCCATCATCCCTCAGGAAAAGGAGCCCCTACTCCCCCCAAAAAAAACCAAATACATGAACCATTTTAGACCCTGAGCAAATTAATTATCTCATAAATACGGATTAAGTATTGACTATGTCTTTGCTTTGGGAGGGGAGGGAAATTAGATTGGTTGGAGCTGTGTGTTGGTTAGGATTCTCTAGAGAAGCAGAATCAATAGGGTAGAGTTATACAGAGAAAGAGATTTGTTATAAGGAATTAGTCTCAAAACCTACATTTGGCAAGCTGGAGACCCAGGAGAACTGATGATGTCATTCCAGCCTGAGTTCTAAGTCTGTGAACCAGGAGAGTTGATGGTGCAGTTCTAGTTCAAAGGCAATAGGTGTAAAACCCAGAAAGAGCTGATGTTTCAGTTCAACTCTGCAATTAGGAAAAAAGTGATGTCCAGCTTCAAGGTAGTCAGGCAGGATGAATTCCCTCTCATCGAGGGGAGAGTCAGGCTTTTGCTCTATTCAGCCCTTCACCTGATTGGTTGAGGCCCACCAACATTAGGGAGGGCAATCTGCTTTACTCAGTTTGTTCATTTAAATGCTAAACATCCAAAAACACCCCCGCAGGCACCCAGAATAATGTTTGGCCAATTATCTGTGCTCCTGGTGGCCCAGTCAAGTTGATACATAAAATGAACACAGTCACAGCTTTTCTCTAAAAATTCTGCCTTCACCCCTTCCTATCATGGTTAACAAAGCACCTCTCAATTTGGGATGCAAGCATTCGCAAGATGCCTATCTTCCTTAACCTGCAGCTTCAAGCAGCTCTCCCGCCAGGCTTGTCTGGGGATTTCCCTCGCTGTAGTTTCCTGTGAAATTTTGCATGACAGTGGACACATTTACATATCTGAATGTTCCATACCTCTTGTTACTGAATATGTAACTGATAAAAATACGGACATGGGAAGCGGGTGAAGGGCCTTCCATCAATGTGCTGGATTAATACATTCAGCGCATTCCAAGCATCTCCACTGTGCCAGGGCTGCTTTTTGCCTCATTAAATTGCTGGCTCATTCGAAGCTTTTTCTTATTTATCTTTGAATCCCCCATGCCCTATTTCCATGCTTTGCACAGAGCAGACATTCAGGAAATATTTGTTGATTTGGATATTAAGCTATGCAGTTCTTTTGAGAAGGTTTGCTTTACATAACCATATTTTACTGCCCTCCACAAGCTCTGAAAGTATGTTAGCAAATCTCCACTTTTCCTCAGTCACTGAGTTTCTGCCTGCGAAGTGTGAGAGTACACAGGAGTCATAAAATCCTGGGCTCAAAGCCCCAGCTTTAGTAACTATGGAGTGACCTCAGAATGTCTCTAATCCCTCTAATAATCCCTCAGGTTATTTTGTACTGTAAGAAAAAAAAAAAAAAGTGCGTTTCAGCCCAAAGTTATACATCGCCCTGAAGACACCTCTTGGTGTCTGATTCTGATTACATGCAGGTTGCAAAGGATAGCAGCCCTGCATAATTTTGCCTGTAATATCAATCGCGCTCCGGTCTCTGAATCTTCCATTGACTTCCCTGGTCCACTGTGCCAGAAGCCAGTTTGCCTTCACTTGCCACTCTTGTCAAACACTCCTGAGCCACAAATGTGTCCTGGATTCTCCTTTGAACTAATCGTCACTTTTGTGTGATTCCCTCATGGTGGGTAAGATTAACATTTTTCTCATTTTTTTTTTGCATGAGTCTTTGCCTTTATAATACTCATCTGTAAGATGGGGACAGGATGATGATCTCAAGGAGTCCTTTTCATGACCAATTGTGATATCCCCTGCAATTTGACCCTCCTTGCTCAGTTCTTCACAAGGCAGGCCATGGCCTTGTTGGATGCTAGTGGCTACACTTCACCACATCCACCAGTATCCCCTGCTGTCCTTGGTCCTTCACTCTTCTCCAGTGCATACAAGGACGCTTTTGCCACAGGACCTTGGCACAGGCTATTCCCTCCACCAGCCCTCAACCATCCACATGGCTAGCCTTTAACTTCCTTCAGGTCTTGACTCAGATGTCACCTTCCCAGAAGCCTCCCCTAGCTGCCCATCTAGGAGTTCAGTTCACCCACTTCCCCCAACCAACTGGTCCAGTCCTCCAGTCCTGCTTAATTTTCCTTATTACGTCACACTTTCAAGGATTCAAATATTGTGCTAATTTATTGCTGTGTTTCTAGCCTCCCTCATGGACGTGCAGGCTCCATGAGACCAGGAGTTTTTATCCGTTCTGCTCACGGCCATACCTCCAGTGCCAGAATGACACCTTGCATGTAGCAGGCCCTCAGTGAATGTGGGCTCTGCAGTACTGCACATAAAGCGCTTAGCACAGTGCTGAGCATGCAGGAGGCCTCCAGTGTCGGCAGCATCAGGAAGCACAGCAAGGACCAAATGGAGCATCAGTGTGAAAGAGGATCAGGGAAGAAAGTAGATTCCTTAAGAATGAGAAGGGGACTAGGTGGGGACACTTTCAGGAAAACTGAAGGGATAAGGGTCATCAGAGACAGCCTCCAGAGAGCACCAGGTGTCCTTAACAGATGTGAGTTTAATTCACGCATGTGGGTTAGACGTCCCAGTACTCAGGCAGCACTTGCGTGCTCCACCCAGGACTGTCTTTTGATTTCAAAACCAGAAACTCTGGAGAGCATGGGTACTTAGGGCTAGGGGCCAGGGAGAATGTCGAGGAAAAAGATCAGAAAGACTATTTGAGTCCACTTGATACATTTTTCTGCCACACTCGAGCAATTTAGGGAAATTGGCACAAATAAATGGAGATCGCTTTGTGCTGAAGTGCTTGATTGCAGGAGAGAAAGATAATTTTTCCTTGGTTAAGAGCTATTGGTAGGAAGGTCAGCAATGCAGAGGAGGGTGATGGAGCTCAGTGACAGTCTTCTGAGGCGCTGGCTATGGGGTTCCCAGGTCCCTGCAGCACCACATGGCCTGTCAGGCCTGGAAGATCTCAGGCCTATTAACTGGCTGCCCCAGTAAGGATCATCATTTTGACCCAGACAACCCTACTTTTGAGAAACGGGTTTGATCTGTATTGATACTGATTAGACCGCAAACTGAATTTTGTCCATAAAATAGTTTGGAAACCAATGGGATTTTTTTTAATCTCCCTTTCAATTAATTCCTCTGCTAATTAGTTTTAGCTTTAATTGATTTTGAGACCCATTTTGAGACACTTAACACTGGCAGGCAGCCACTTCCCTTTCATCTCCTTTAGAGAACTCATCCAATTAAAAATGCATAACGGTATTTTCATTGTCAAGAATTGGGCTGCCATTTTGTTTTTTAAAAGCCCCGGGCCTTAACCATAATGACCATGTTGCATGAGGACTGGCTTCTGAGTTGGCTTCAGCTCAGATGTTCTTTATCTCCCCCCAGATGATGGGTCTGGAACCAGAGTCCCTTCCTTCTAACCCAGCGGCTAGAACTTACTTTCTTCCACTGATGCCACTGGGGTCACATCCCAAGATCTCATCTTGTGAATGATGGGAGTATTTGATCATTGTTTCATCATTACTCCCATCTTTTCACAGATACTTACTGGAAGGCTGTTGCCTAGGCCCTGCCCAGGTCTATATGATCTAAGACAACAGCCATCAGCCACCAGAACCACTGAGCAGTGGTGTGAGTGTAAAACTCCCCAGAGCTGGAAGGAATAGCCTGGAAAAGAGTGTAGAATCTTTCAATGACTTTACTTACTGGTACAAGTTGACATGATCTTATTTTGACTATATTGTGCTAGATACAATAGGCTATTAAAATGAACTCCATGTGTTTTTTTATTATTTTAGTGCAGTTACTGGAAAAGTTAATTACATATGTGGTTTGTATTAGAAAGTGCATTTCTATTTCTATTGGAAAGTGCTGGACTGGGTGTTGGGGATCTGGCGGAAAACAAAACAAAAAGTCCTATCTTTGTAAAACTTCCAATCTAATGGAAAGAATAGAGGCTTCGGGCCTCCCCGGTGGCGCAGCGGTTGAGCGCTGGGTTGCGATGCTGACTGCGGCCTCTGTGGCGCCGGTTCGATCCCCGGCTGCTCCCCGGCCACCGGAGGAGGGTCCCACATGGCGCGCAGACCTCTCCTGCCGCCCGCTGCTCCCCTCAGCAGTGTGCTTCGGTCCTTCTGCCTGCTCTGCTCCCCGCTCTGGCTCTGGTGAATTCTCTCACCCTCCCGTGCTTCTGACTGTACCCAGTGCATGTATAAACAGAACAAACAAACAAACAAATAAATTAAAAAAAAAAAAAACAAAAAAAAAGAATAGAGGCTTCAAAATATATATATTTAAAATGTAAATAGTATGTCAGAATGGAGGGGGAGAGTAAAGAAGGCCAGAGAGTGGGGTGGGGGAGATGTGCTGTTTAAATAGGAAGATAAGGAAGAACTTCATCAACATGGGACATTGGGCCTCCCCTGGTGGCGCAGTGGTTGAGCGCTGGGCTGTGAAGCTGCCCTCAGCCTCTGCAGTGCAGGTTCGATCCCCGGCCACCAGCAAGGGTCCCACATGGCACGCCGACCTCTCCTGCTGTGCCCGCTGCTCCCCTCAGCAGTGTATTTCGTCACTCTGCCTGTTCTGTTCCCTGCTCTGTCTGTGGTGAATCATCTCACCCTCCCGCGCTTCTGACTGTACCCAGTGCTTATATAAATAAATAAATCTTTGGGGAAAAAAAAAAACATGGGACATTTTGGGGAAAGAGCATTTCAGAGAGAGGGAACAGCCAGGGCTAAGTGAGACTATTTCACAAGAGGCCAGTTCAGGGGAAGAAAAAAAAATGGGGTGAGAACCCTTAGCTGAAAAATATTCCTACTAGGTTAAAGGGCTGAAAAGGGAAATTTGATTTAGTTCACACAGATGGGGAGTTAATGAGAATGTGAACACACACACCCCACACACACACACACATCCCACCCCAGCCCTCTTCTTCATCCTTCTATCTGCAGTAGGTAGACAGGAGACCATTGCTTATCAAACTCTAGTCACATCAGCGTCACCTGGACTGATTTGAACCCAAGCTTTTGATTCAGTGGGTCTGGGATGAACCCAAGAATCTGCATTTTGGGTAAGTTCCCAGTGGCTGCTGCAGGTGCTGATCCAGGGGCCACCTTTTGAGCTAACAGCCATGCTGTGGGAGCAGTAAGGTCTGTTATATGTTGATAAACATATTTTCAGGTTTTAGTCATTTTTATACATCCCTGAAAAGCTTGTCCGTCCTCAGGGTTATGCCCATGACAGTCGAGGCTGTCAGAGGGATTTCGACATGTCCACTGCCCCTGTGGTCACATGCTATTAGACACAAAATCAGATCAGAAGCAATTTTTCCGCTATGGGAAAGGGTAAATGGTAAGGCCTTGAGCTTATGGGCTTCAGAGAAGCGACAGAGCATTAAAAGACCCCTTAGGTAGAACAAAGAATGTAGCAGGTCTTCCTGCATTCAGCTGCCGCTTCTGACTCATGCACTGTGATAAAGTTCACTGCTCTTCCTTACCCATTGATTCCCACAACAGGCACCGGTGTCGCCCCCATTCTACTACTGCCACCAAGCCCATGCCACGTGTGTGTGATCCTTTAATGCTTATAAACACTTTTCACGTATTGTGACCAGAGATAATTTGTTCACCCACTATAGAGTAAGGTAAAAAGCATCAGGCTTTTCTGCCCTCCCACCATCAGGATAGATGATGGGTCCCTGAGGTCCTGAATGCATGCCTGATGGCGGGCACCTGGAGTAGGGTGTGGGCATGCGTAGATGGGATTCACCTGAGCTGATACAGGGCTTATGAGGGCGGTGTCACGGGGACGCCAGTAGAGCAGAGAAGCAGAACCACGAGAGAGCAGAGAAGCAGAGAGAACACAAGAGAAGGCCTCAGAGCCCAGAAAGAGTGAAGACTTGCTGGGGGCTGGGAGGCCTGCCAGCCTCCCGGCGCCCCGGCACCTCTACCTGCCGTGTATCCAGTAAATCCCAATAAAAGCCTGAAGAGCTACCGAGGGCCTCCAGGACTCTCTCTCCTCCTCTACCCCGTCTGCTCAGGTCATAGAAAACCTGCCCTGTGTCCTCCTGCCGCTATACCCACTCACCCATCATTCATTCATTCGACAACCTATTATTACATTCTTAATATGTGAGAAAAAAAGGTGAGCTCGAGGGACATGATTCCAGGTTTCATGACACTTACAAAGGGACAGAGACACTTAGTCAAAGGGACAGAGAAATCAGTGAAAAGTCACAACCAAAGATCTTGTGAGATAAGAAAATATTTCTAAGGACACTACATCAGGACTGGTGGGGTTACCCCAGGAGTGCAAGGTTTATTTCACAGACAAATATTGATGAATGAAATTCATGGTATGAGCAGCTTAAAGGAAAACATGACTGTTGTTTACTAGGTGGAAAAAAGCGTTTGACAAAATGTAACACCCCTTCATGATTTAAACAACAGTATTTTGCAAAATGAGGGCTGGAAGGGAGCTTTACCAACCTGCATCTGAACACTCGTGCTTGATGAGACACTTTCTCTTAAAGGCTGAGCACTCTCCCTACAGTTAGAGACAAGTCAAGGTCTGTCTATGTGCGCTATTTCTGGCAGTCCTAGTCAGTACAAGAAGGCAGGGAAATATAAAATAAAGACATGCTAAGTGCGAAGGAAGAAATAAAACTGTCCCTGTGGTTACCCAATTTTGTATGTAGAAAATTCCAAGGAATCTACCAGAAACTCAATTATATCTGATAAGTGAGTTTGCTGATGTCACTGGCTATAAATCAATATACAAAAATCAATTAATTAAAATACATCCAAAACCACAAAGTACTTATAGCTACATTTTGAAGATGTCAAGATCTTTAAATTAAAAACTATGAAACGCCTAAAATAGAAATTAGAGAATGGAGTAAGTGTAAAGATACACCACATTCTGAGTTGGAAGGCTCAGATTGTTCAGGTAAAATTCTCCCTCTCTCACAGTATCTTCCTGACGTACTGAATATTTTCAGACCTCAGATGATCTCTGATAAAAGGGGACCCCCCATTTATCTTGACTTCCTCCTTTGGAGAGACCTTACAGGTAGGGTTCAGCCTCCATGAAGCCCCCAGTGGGGTGATGGCAGAGGCCCCCCCGGGAACACAGGCCTTGCCTCCCAGCCCCTGCTGTGCCTCCGCCAGTTCGCTCCTACAAAGAAACCACTCCCTTCAAATATAGACCTCCACGATCTGGCACCCTGGCTCCAGAGCCTCTGGAGTTTTACTCCAGGGAACCTCGGTTGCATTTTTAAATGAAATCCAATTCAGCTTCGTGGAAGTCCTCATGATCTCCCTCAGGTTGGCAGTTGGAGGCTCTAAAACAGCTAAAATCTCTATAAACTGCTCCTGGCAAGCGTCCACCTTAGCCTGGTAGACAGAGAAAACCGTGGGCACAAAGTCGAGATGATGTTTCAGCATCCTGGTCTCCCACCTCGCTGGGGGGGTGCCGAGGCCCAGACGAGCCAGCCCACCTGGGCCTGCGTCATCTTCCCAGTTGCCGAGGAAACACGACCCCAAACATCATGCTGCTCACACTGTCGATTTCTCATGTTGGGGGTGGGGAGGTGGCAACCACAATGGATTTTCTGTTTCTGAATTTCTGGGACTGCTTTCTCTCGCCTGGCCCGGCAAGTATGTAGGAGTGTCCACACATGGGGGTGGTTAGCGGGGACATGAGTTCGGGTGGAGTGACCAGGGGCTATTGCCTGGGGGGCTCCATTGTTCCTGCTGGTGAAAGCATATTTTCGCTAGTCTCCACTCTTACCTAACTTTCTGCTAATCCTTACACGTAAGGAGCTTCAGTTGATCCTGCTAATCTGGCCATAATATCTTCCAGCTGTTTTCAGCAACGAATGGCTTCCCAGTATATTCCTCAGACCAGGGCTTTTGTCCTTGGTGAGAGGCCTCCTGCCTGACTGTATCCCTAGCTGACCAGCAGGAACTCTGGGCACCAAGACAAGCCCTGAGAACAAGGAGGGCCGGGGATCCCACAGCCAGAAGTGGAACCTCAGGGCCCTCACAGAGCCTCACTCCCTGAAGCCTCCAGGAGGGCCCGTGCTGGCCTCTTCCAGCATCGAGTGCCCTAGGCGCTCCCTGGCGGCCACACCACTCCCATCTCTGCCTTTAGCATCACAAAACCTTCACTTCTCCCTGGGAATCTGTCTTCACATTATCTTCTCTCTTCTTTTTTTTTTTTTTTTAAGATTTATTTTATTTGTTCATACAAGAACTGGGGTGCAGGCCAGAGGTGTGGGGGGTGAGAGGCTTCACCAGAGACAGAGTGGGGAGCAGAACAGGCAGATCTGCTGAAACACACTGCTGAGGGGAGCACTGGGGAGACAGGAGAGGTCTTCTGTGCCATGTAGGTAGCTCCCTGGCCAGGGAAGGAACTCAGACCTTAGAGGTAAAGCACTGAGACTTAACCCGTAGGCCACAAGGGAGGCCCCCACCTTCTCTCCTCTTGAAAGGACCTGGGATCTTGGGGAAGGGCCTACCTGCTCGAGTGTGACCCTGTCTTAACTGCCTACCTCTGCGGGGACCTACTGAGGTCCCGTTCTGAGTTACCTAGGGTTAGGACTTCAACACACCTTCATCTGAGGGAGAGGGACCTCAGCCTTACTCACATGAGGGGAAAGATAACTCCTTGGTGCGGGGGCATCCTGCACCCTGCATGGTGTTTAGGGGCCTTCTGGCCTCTGCTCACTGGACTGCAGTAGCCACCTCTACCAGCTATGATGATCAGCAGTGTCCCAGACATCACCCAGGAGCCCCTGAAGGCAACATTGCCTGCTGGGTTAAAAAGAATACTTTCCAGGGGCCTCCCTAGTGGCACAGGGGTTGAAGTCTCAGCGCTATGAAGCTATCACCAGCCACTATGGCATGAATTCGATCCCTAGCCAAGGAGCTACCCACATGGCACAGCAGACCTCTCCTGCCTGTCTCGCCCACTGCTCCCCTCAGCAGTGTATTTCAGTAGATCTGCCTGATCTGTTCCCTACTCTGTCTCTGGTGATTCCTCTCACCCTCCCTGCACCTCTGGCCTGCACCCCAGCTCTTGTATGCATAAATAAATAAATCTTAAAAAAAAATACTTTCCACACCAACTCAAAACAGAAAGACTCTCCAAGGAGACTCAAGAAGTGGCCAGTATAACAGTTTGCTCATAAAATGTAGCTGTTCCTCTCAGGAATATTGCTAATACTAATAATAGTAATAACTAAAAATGTTTGCATTGCTTAACAGAACTTTTTGCTGAGCTAAATTTCCCTACCTGGAGGCCACGGTTATTATTGTTAGTTCACAAGCAAGTCATAGCTTAAAATGCAAATGGCTTGGAAATAAACCAAATTTGGTGACATAATAATAAAATGGAAAATCCATTTCTCCAGAAATACACATCTGTTCATTAAAGCTGTCTGCTCGTCCACTGCAGCTGTTCCCATTTCAAATCTAAAGATCTAAACATAATCCTTTACAGTGCACGTTAGTGGGGAACATATTCATAAAAGTCAGGGGAAGTGGTTTGGCAGTTAAGTGTGGTTTATCTGGTACATGACTCTTAGAGAGCTTTCTGGACACACACGCGAGCAATGGGATGTTCTCACTGCATGTCCCCCGAGGCTGCTGGCCATCGGGTTACTGGTTCAGATCTTGCTGGGTCAGGACAGGAGGGAGCAAGCTCTCCAGCAGTCAAATGCTCAGTCCTTTCTCCAAATATAGGAAACTTGGAATTGTTGGGGGGCAGGGGGGCTTGTCCTGAACAAACTCCCAAACACAGGTTTTATGGACCGCGCCCCCACTCCAGACCAAAGAGATCCAAGACGCCAGGGACTACAGATCCCATAATGTCCTCACCACCGAAGGGGGGATTGCAGGGAACTGAGGGTGGAGTCAAGCAGCCAGGCTTGGGATACACCCAGACATGTGGGCCTTGGGCGGCCTCGGTTTTTCCACGGGCTTTCAGCGTGCTACGGGGTTCCAGCTCAGCGGATCTGGTAGGCTGCATTCACCAATTTCTCTCTCTCTCTCTCTATCCCCATCTCTCTTTCTCGCTCCCTGAGTTATTCATGTTTTCATGTCCCCTTCTTTTGTAAATAAACCCTTTATTACCCTCTTTGTGTGTGCCTGCAGTTGAATCTTATTATAAGTCCCTTTGAAGCGCGCAGATGAGGACCCACAGTCAGGACAACCCATTTCCCATCGGGAGAAGAACCAAGGAGTTGCTTTAATGCCTCCCCCTCCAGCCACCCCCCCTGCAGGGTCCGGCAGCTCCATTGCTGGACCTGATCTGACTCCCCTTCCTTCCTGGTGCCCACATTTCAAACTCTGTCTCCATGATGCTGGGGCCTCCTGGGTGAGGGCAGAGGGCTGGTCTCCGTCCCGGCGTCCCACCGTGGGGTGTCTGGGCCGCCCAGGCCTGGTGAGAGCCAGACTGGAGACACATTTCTAAAGGCAGGATGCGGGACCCTGAAGTGTCCCACAAGGAGGGAGGATCTTTGTTTTGCACGCGAGGGCAGAGCCGCTCTGCCGCATCTGTTCCTCCTTTGCTTTCCTCACTGGACACCACGTCCTTGACTTGGACACGTTCCCGGCACTTTCCCATCATATTTACCTTAAAGGACAGACGTGGCTCGTGTTGAAGGTGCAGGACGGTACTGACCCCTGGATCTACAACGTTTCCTGATATACAGATCTGCGATAAAGCTTAATTCATAAATTAGGGCCCGCAAGAGACTCACAACAATAACTAGTAATAGAACAATTATAATAATATCATGTAATAACAGTTATGTGAACCTGGCCTCTTATTCTCTGAAATATCTCATTGTACGAAATAATTTCAGCACTGACCAAAGGTGACTAAAACTCACAGAGTATCGTGGTGGGGCACGGAGCTACTGATGCGCTCAAACGTCAGTGCAAGTCACAGTCACACAGAGGACTGATTCAAGCACAGGACACCTGCCCCATCCTCTGCATCCTCGGGGTTGCTGATGCCTCAGGTCTGGAGATGGGGTGGGGCAGGGAATTGGCATTTCGAGGCTGGGATGACATCCAGAACAACTGCTGTGTGTTGCCTCTGGGGCACGGTGATACCACTCTCTCCTGCTCTGAGAGCCTCTCTGCTGAGACATCATGGCAGGCTCACGCCCAGCTCACAAAGGTGTCCCCTACAACAGAGAGGATGCTTGTACCGGGCCAGGATAAGACCATCCCCTACAGCTGAGATACTGAGATCGTCTGCAGATCATGTGGGGGTGGAGATGGGCCTGCGGAATCTCAGCCGGGAGATTAAAAAGGGCCAAATTGGAGAGGCGTGGTCTCGGGTCCCCAAAGCATCTGTGTCCTGGGGAGAGGCTGTGCTTGCTGCACGTTTTGCAGATGATGAAAATGCCCCTGAAGGATGACAGGGAAGTGCAGTGCACCTCTGGGTCTGTTCACCTCATCAGCATCGATAAATATTTATGGGCCTCCAGAAATGTTTGGGGTGCTAGGAAGCAGAACTAAACAAGCAAGAGACACAGAGCTTACCCTCCAAAGAGACCACCTTCTGAAAGAAAACCAAGGAGCAGAGGGATTATCTTTGGACTGCGAGGCGGATGTGGCTCCTGTGAACAATGAAGTCAGCTTTTCACAATGGACCTGGGCCTGCAAATGTGCACAGAAATGGATGCTTTTGTAAACCAAAATTTAGATTGTAAATGCACGACAAGAGCCAACTGTTTGAGGGAACCTGCCTGAGAAACCTTTAAAAAAAATAATCACTTGCTGATGTGAATAATCGTCCCTCTCATTTAGGTACCTTGTTAGCTTCGATTTTTCATTTTGGTAAATCTGAACAGTCTGAAAATGCAAGGAAGAGGGATTTTCTGCATTCTCGCTTAGGGAAAATCAAATGCCAAGTTTGTATCAAAGAGGCATTGTTGAATGACCTCAGGTTTTTTTTTCTTTGTTGTATTTTATTTTTAATGGAGGTAACACCAGTTCACAAGATTCAGGTACAGGTTCACCCCTGTTCATCTGTATGTCACCACACCCGCTACCACGGCCCCTGTTATCCACCACCATAGTCCATTGGGACCAGATTCCCTGTGTCTCCCCACCCCAACTGGTAGCCTCAGTTTTACACACAGATTTCAAGGAATTATTTTGGTTTAGTTTTGTCTGTTCCTTTGCTTCATGTCTTTATATTCCATATCTGAATGAAACCAGCTGGTATTGTTGCTTTCCTTCTGACTTAATGCATTTAGCATCCTCTGCTGTAGCTCCATCCATGTTGTCATGAAGAGCAAGAGTTCATCTTTTTTATGGCTGCATTGTATTCCACAGGACAGATAGACCACATCTTCCAAATCACCTCTGCTGTCGGCACTTAGGTTGCCCGCTGTGTGTGTTATGGGTCCCTCGGGCCACACTATGACTTGTCGCCATTAATGTTGTAATGTTGGGATGCTGTGCCCTTGACCTAAGGTCAGGAAAAAAAGAAAATGTTTCTGTAGTCACAGAAAATAATGATTCATGTTGGGCATACTCTCTTGGATTTGAAGTTGGGAAATTGGTAATCAAGATGTGATAAATATGATCACTTTCAGACAGGGTTCTCTGCCTCAGTGCTCTTGACATGTGGGACCAGATAGTTCTGTGATGTGGATACTATCTGTGCCTTGTATGATGCCCCGCCCGCCCCGGACTCTACCCACTGATGTCACTAGCACCTCCCCAGTTATGACAATCACGATGTCTCCATGTCCAGAGGCCCCCTGGAGAGAGGGAAGGAGGCAGCAGACCATTGTTCTAAGAAAGCGTGCCTATTCACATAGCCAGCTGTCAGCACCCCTATTCCCAGACAACTCTGTGTTGAGTTTTCTCAGCACAAGACAGTCATCATCTTCATGAGTGAATCCCACTCAGCAGTTCATGTGGTTTCTGTCAGAAGTGGCAGGAAAACTCTGCAAGCTCATTTTATCCATTTATTAAGTATGTGCTGAGCAATTTCTATATGCCAGGCACTGGGTGGTGAGCAAGAGGAACAAGAGCCTGCCCTCAAGGAGACTGTAATCTAGTAGGAGGCTGGGGTGGTCCACAAGTAAACAAGTAATTAGGAGACAGAAACTCATGTGATGGAAACAGAGGGTGGAGTTAGAAATGGAAACAGCCTGTGCAGGCAGAATAACCCTGGAAGGCCTCCCTGAAGAGGTGACTTTTAGACTGGGACCTGCAGGATGGGTGGGAGGCAGCCATGTGAATAGCTGGGGTAGCTGCCGTTCGTGCAAAGGGGCTGGACCAAAGATGTCAGAACAGCAGACACAGATGGTAAGAGCTGGTTTTCTCGAAATTGAATACAGCCTCAAGGGCAAGCGGAAGTTTGTCTTTTTCTCTAGTGAAAGGGACACATCAGGCCCAGGCCAGGAGCACTAGGGGAGGGTCTGGGTGGTGTGTTTCCTCTGACTCCCCGGTAAACATGGAAACAGGGTTTCAGACTTCCCAGGGCAGACAGGATGACTTTAAAGATAGAGTTCTGCCTCTGTACTAAGTAAGGTGAAATTTGCTGGGGGGCAGGGGTTGTTGTCTTGGCTGTTTCTGAAATGGATCTTGTATAAAAGTGGGGGAAAAAAATCCCTCCTACGTTTCCAAAACCAACTGACATAAGCCATACTTATCAAGTTCAGCTGTCAGCGAGTCCCAGTCTTTTTTGGCAAGTCAACCAATTTCAGTGACCTCCGCTAGAAGGCAACTGGACTTTAGTGTCTGTTAATTGAAAAAAAAAAATCAATGGAAATATGAAAGTGGTTATACATTCGGCAATACTTTCCATTTGTCTTCTGTGTCACTATAGTATCCCACACGCATTTGAAAAAGAATGCAGATTTGGGTCCAAATGAAGGGGCAGTAAGAGAGAGAATGCTAGAGATGACCCAGGCACCATGGTGAGCCCCTCTCTCTGCCAGTCAGTCCAAGAACGACCACCTCCCCCCAGCGCCAGGCTCAATGGCTCCTTCTGTGGCTAAGTCCAAGATAAAACAGGCGACTTACATTACGGACATGTGGCTGGAAAGTGATATGCCTGAGCCCTGGGTTTACACACATCCCCAGCAGAGATGTCCATGCTGGGAGGAACTGAGACCCCCGGAGGATGCAAGTCCACTTCTGCTCCCCATGGGAATAAGGCCGCCTCCGGAGAGACATGGGACCTGAAAATGTGGATGATCGCCTAAGCACAGTCCTGGAGTCTAGATGGATGCCAGGCTCCCTTGCAAATACTCCCTGGGATCCCCGCCAGGTACATCTCTGGAGCATCACTTAACACAGAGATAAGAGTGATGCAAACAACAGATAGGAAGCAATTGATCACTTTGCAGAATATAAGTGTATCAGATCCACACCCATGCCCCTTAAACATGCAGTGTCACAGGCACAGCTCAGAGAGATCGGGGTTTGCTCCAGCAGTAAAGCAAATCTCACCATAGAGCAAGTCACACACTTTCCCTGGTTTCCTAGTATGGATAAAAGTTATGTTTATGGGACCTCCCTGGTAGTGCATGGGGTTAAGATGCAGCACTCTGAAGCTATCCGCAGCCACTGCAGCATGATTTTCATCCCGGACCAGCGAGGTGACCCACATGGCACAGCAGACCTCTCCTGTCTCGCCCGCTGCTCCCCTCAGCAGCATATTTCAGTCAGTCTGCCTGTTCTGCTCCCCGCTCTGTCTCTGGTGAATCCTCTCACCCACTGCATCTCTGGCCTATACCCCAGCTCCTTTTTCTTTTTTTTTTTTTTAAAGATTTATTTATTTATGCATACAAGAGCTGGGGTATAGGCCAGAGATGTGGGGGTTGAGAGGATCCACCAGAGACAGAGTGGGGAACAGAACAGCAGACTGACTGAAAATACGCTGCTGAGGGGAGCAGCAAGAGAGACAGGAGAGGTCTGCTACGCCATGTGGGTTTCTCCCTGGCTGGCTGGGGATTGAACTCGTGCTACAGAGGCTGTGGACTGCTTCATAGTGCGGTGCTTAACCCCTTGCGCCACCAGGGAGGCCCAGCCCCAGCTCTTGTATGCATAAATAAATCTTTTTTTTTTTTTTAAAAGTTGTGTTTACCCTGCACTGGAGTGTGCTAAGTGTGCAATGCTGTTATGTCTAAAAGAAACATGCTTACCTTAATTTAATGTGGCAGGGAGAGGAAGGAAGCCTGTGCTGAGGTGGGGCTTTCCAAGCCTTCCATTTGTGAGGAGTGATGAAGCGAAGTGCCATAAATTGAGATAGGCCTGTATGTCAATTACATCTGAAAACTGCTGGAATTTTTTAAATAAAAAGACTTTGGAAAAGAAAAAAGGGGAGCGAACCAGGGACCCAACATCTGGATATAGCAAAGGAGACCACCGAGAGACTCTGCTTCTCCTGGAATTTTTACCTCTAGATCATCATCCCAAGCAAACACTTAGCCCATAAATAAACGTGTGTGTCCCTGTACCTGCTGGGGGCCCCCGAGAGGATGAATCATTCTGAGCAGACGTGAAAGCTGGCACCCTGTGCCTCGGGTGGTGGCTCAGCCCTCCCCCAGGTCACCCAGCTCTCCGTCAGGGGTGAAACGCAGAGCAGGTGCTCAGTACATGGAGATGCACCCCTTGGGCACTGATCGGGGGTGTCAAACACTTGCAACAGAGCAGCAACTACAAACCCAAGCTGAACATTAGGCTACGTGAAATTGGCTGCCTGCATTTTCACTGGCAGAGCAAACACTGCTCTGCGGAGCGCCAGTGGGCGGAGTAACAAATGGGGTTTGTTTAGCCTCAGGATGTCCCTACCAGCCAGACATCTATGAATTTTTTATGTTGGAAAAGAAATACCATCTTGCATAACAATTGCTGGAAGAAGGTACTGCTTACCCATTCTCCCTGCCTTGTTATTTCTGATAGAAAGTGAACGGGAAGAGTGTTTTGTTGTATTTAATGGAAGCCATTTGGAGGTGCCTCGCCTGGTGGTGTGATAGAGACATTCTGAAATCAACCCGGGTTCAGGACTGCGTGACCTGTCATTGCTTTGCTCGCTGTCACTCAGCCACTCTGCAAGCACAGATGACGCGTGTGGAGGAGCCTTGTAGCAACGGAAGGGGGCAGGTTGGAGGGACCACCCCATCCAGAAAGACCCTGCGTGATGAGCCCTCGCTGCCCCGCTCCCCTTTAGCACAAAGAAAACGCTCTCCATGGCAACAAGGGCAGCCAGAGAATGGAAGAAATTGCAGTTCCACCAAGCGGTGAAACCAGCCTCTCTCCCTGTTCACCTTCAACCACCCAGGCTCCGTTTCTCACCAGGGGACAGGTCATTGGCCAGTTGTTGGAGCTGGGGTGCAGTGGATTTAACCCTACCAGTGGGTCATCCCCGGCTTGGGGGGCTCTTGTGCCTGCGCCGCAGAGCTGAGGATGTCCGGACTCACTGCCTGGGCTGGGCTGATGCGTCACCTTCCCTGTGGGGTGAGCTTGCTCCCCCCACCCCAAAGGCAAGGTTCCAGGCACACAGGGCGAATGGGCCTGTTTGGTTCAAGCCGGGGTTTCTGCGCCCCCACACTCTGGGGCTGGAGCTGGACGCTTTGTTGGGGTATTCGTGTGCATTGTAGGTATTCAGTGGTAACCCTGGTCTCCACCTACGAGGTGCCAGTGGTTACTGCCCTTGCCTTCCAGGGGTGACAACTGAGAATGTCCCCCAAGGGCAGAGTCACCCTCAGTTGAGAACTGCTGATGTATATGTTGCCTAAGGTCCCACAGGCCAACATTTCAGGGACCAGTGGTTTAAAATGCATCCTGTATGTAGCCGTTCATTTATGAAAAATACTCAGTAAGCCCCTCCTAAGTGCCAGACCCACTGGTCAGTGAACCAGGTCCCTGCTGGAGGGGAGTTGGCATCTGGGCGGGACACAGCATGATGCGTAAACACAGATGAACAAGACAGTGACAGACTTTCTCTCATCAAGAACTGATACATTTCCCAAAACCTAATTGTCTATGAGGGAAATAAATGTCAATTATTTAAAATCTTACTATAAAAATTAATTCGAAGCTACCTACAATAAAAAGAAGGGTAAGTGGGCGAAAGCCAAACAAGTCCATTCAAGAGACTGCACTGTCCCTGACCTTGACTGTTAGAGGTAGTGCTGATATCTCCATTTGGTTCACATTTGGTTCGCATTTGATTAGTCAGCCTGCAGAAAGGTAGTGAAAACCTACTCTGTGCAGGGTCTGGAGACACAGCCCCCAGTAAGACAGAAGCTCTCTTAACCACAGAGAGCTTTGGTCTAGCCTTGGGATTCCCTAACCCCCACCCCACCTGCAGGGCACCACTATTGTCTGGGGCCAGATAGCTCTTTGTGGTGGCCAGGGGCAGGGGCTTTCCCCATGCTCTGAAGGATGCTTAGCAGCATCTCCAACCAGTACCCACTAGATGCCAGTAGCACCTCCCTCACCAGCCATGACAGCCAAGAATGTCTCCAGGTTTTGACAGATGTCACCTGGGAGGGCCAGCTTGCCTGGCTGAGAACCTCTGGTGTGGGCCCCAGAGAAGTGGAATCCCGTCTCTCTTTTTTTAATCTTTTTATTTTCTTACATGGTTGTTCATTTTTGTACAGTAATTGGTTTCACCCCTCAGGTATAGTCCCCATAGTTATTTTTTTTTTTAAGATTTATTTATTCATGCATACAAGAGCTGGGGTGTAGGCCAGAGGTGCGGAGGGTGAGAGGATTCACCAGAGACAGAGCGGGGAGCAGAACAGGCAGACGGACTGAAATACGCTGCTGAGGGGAGCAGCGGGAGAGTCAGGAGAGGTCTGCTGCACCATGTGGGCTGCTCCCTGGCTGGCTGGGAATTGAACTCTTGCTCCAGTGGCCGCAGACAGCTTCATAGGTTGCATCTTAAGACCTGCGCCACCAGGGAGGCCCAGTCCACGTAGTTTTCCTGCCACCATATCACCCGTGAATCATCACCCTATTCCCTTGTCCTCTTTCCTCCCTTAGTTTGACCCCCTGCCCCCCTCCCTTGCTGTAGGCCTCAGATCTATGGTCAGCTTGCTAGTTTTGTCTTTTCTTGACCTTTCATTTGGTTTCTCTATACTTCACACATAAGTGATACCATCCAATATTTATCTTGTTCCTTCTGAGTTATTTCAGTTAGCGTGATCCCTTCCAGCTCCATCTATGTAGCCACAAATGGCATGAGTTTGTCTTTTGATTGGCAAGTAATATTCCATTGTTTAGGAAAGCTGTGTGGAGGATCCTCAAAACACTAACAATGGATCTACCATATGATCCAGCAATCCCACCCCTAGGAACCAACCCTATGGTTATCGCAGCACTATTTACAACAGCCAAGATGTGAAAACAACCCAAGTACCCCCAAACAGTACCCCTGTCTCTTTTTCAGAGCTCCCTTGAGATTATGCTAACAGCCACTCCAGCCCACAGAGTAAGGCACCTATTTTCTTGAGACAGTAGGGTTCTAGTGGAGGGGTGGGGGCTGTTTACTTGTGCATGCGGGGACCACACACTCACAGGCCAGCATGGGGAGATCACGGCATTCCACAGCCCTTCAGGAGACTTTTTATCTGCTGGACAATTTGTTCAAACTCAGGTATTGTCTTCTTCAAGACTGTCACAGCTGCTCTGAGCTCTGTGCTTGAGGGGACTCAGGAAGGCCAAACCAAGTGACTCTGACGTGGCAGCCCCTGGAGTGACAGAGCCCCCAGCAGGACCTTCCTCAGACCTCTTTGCTGAAGACACCCTTTTGTGTAACACCCCTTATTGGTGTATTCCACAAGTTTGAGAGCCCTGACATAGCATCTGTGAAGCCCTTCATCAAGCACCTGGCTCAGTGCAGCTGCTCACCAAGTGGCAAATGTTGCTGTGTCATCATTCTAGCAGTTCCATCAATGTGGAGCCAGAATAAATGTGCACAAATAAAAATCCTTAGGTCATCAACTCCTGCAGACATGATTTAGTTTTTGAGAAGTCCTGTGGTGCTAAAGAGCCTCCCTGGGCCTTCAGGGCTGTGAAATCCCCCCAACAATGCCCAGTGAAGTGCAGGTTCACAGGGGTGGCTGGAGGTGGCCTCCGTGCCCTGCATGTTCCCGGGCTACATTGCCAGAAGCAGCTTCTGCCGCCCTCCCCGGCACCACCGATTCATACCTGTGCTCCTGAGGCTTCGCCTTGACAGATGCTTTCTTAGAAGGTCCCAGATGCTATTATCCTTCCACACCTGAATGGGGGGAAGTGCTGTTTCTAGAAGTCCTGGAAAGCTGCACTTGCAAACACCCCCTGTGGAGGGAAGGTCAAAAAAAAAAAAAAAAGCAGCTGGAAAGCCCTTTAAAGTAATTTTAATGGTACCAGGAGAATTAAAGCTTTGCTGTAAGGATCGGGCGATCAAAGGCAGCCCGTCGCTGCTGGCGTTTATCTGACGCTGCACAGCTGCTAAAGGCATTTGATGTCCTCCTGCCACCAGACAGGCGGGATGGAAGAAAAGCTCATTTCTTATGATAGGGACACCCCTCACCCCCCCAGCAGAACAAGGGTGTGCTAGGGAAGCGCCTCTGGGTCAGAATTGCTGATTTAAGGTGTGTTCTGTCCTTTTTGCCAAGGTCTGTCCACAAGGGCGGCTCATCAGGGGGTTAAAATGGATTTGCTCTTGTCCAGCACTGGGGCCTGGGCCATCCCTGCCACTTCAGCAGACACATTGATTTCCAATATTCTCCCTGACAGATTATTTCAAGGCTCACACTAAATAAATAATGAGGGAGACTGGGATGAGGTGAGGCGGGGGGTGCCCTGGAAATAAGTGAAATAGGCACCAGCATCATAGACTCATCGGTGCTGGTATTTGGGTGATACCTTTACTATGTTCCCACCTGGAGCCGCCTACCTATTAATACATATACGCCGCAGGACCCCCTGGGGAAAGAGTAGAAGTGGTTTAGATTAGCCCCGTTTAAACCCAGAGGTTAAATAACCTGCCTAAGATCTTTTTTTTTTTTAAATAAATTTTATTTTTATATTTCCCATACAATTGCAATCCCCTTATTTTGACCCCAATCCCTCCCCTCCCCGCCCCCCATCCCCCATAGAGTGTCTCTGGTTCATAGATTTTTGTTGATTTTGATTTTCACTTTCTTATAGTTATTCATTTTCCTGGTCCCTTGTTTAAGTTTTCTAGATTCCTGCTATGAGTGAGACCATCCGGTATTTTTCCTTTTCTTTTTGGCTTATTTCGCTGAGCATGATCCCTTCCAGCGCCATCCATGTTGCTGCAATTTGCATGTGTTTATCTTTTTTGAATGCTGAGTAATATTCCATGGTATATATGTACCACATCTTCTTGATCCAGTCATCTATTTTTGGGCATTTGGGCTGTTTCCAAAGCTTAGCTATTGTAAACAGTGCTGCTATCAACATAGGGGTGCAGGTGCTCTTTGGAATTGACGTTTCTGTGTCCTTTGGGTAAATACCTAACCTGCCTAAGATCTTAGGAGTCTTCACCGCTCAGTAATATCACCATTCTTTCCCTCCACTAAGGAAAAGAAAAAAGCCGCACTGCTTATCAGTATTGGCTGTTTGCTGGGCATGGCGTTAGGTGTTTGCATGTGTTATGTCTCTGTTCATACCTGTGCAGTGGGTGGGGTGCGCTCCTGGTTCATAAATATGGGAACAGTGGCAGGAAGTTTGACTGATATGTTCAAGGTCACCCTACTGGTGAGTGGCAGCAGGACACGGCTGGAGTCTGTGGAGTCAGGAACTTCTGTTCCCATCAGAGCGTCCAGGCTGGGTTAACCCTTGGGTTTCCAGGATGTGTTAAGTCCTAGGCTTAACTCGTTGAGCTCTTTGAGGTCAAAGACTCTCACTCCACTCTGTGTGCCCAGAATAGCACGGGCCTGGGGACAGAACATACTTTAATTGAGGCTGAGGGGTGTAGGGGGAGCAGGATGTGGGGGGAGAGAGGGGAAGAGAGGGTTGGTTGAAGGGAAAGGAAAAAAGAGAAAGACCTAGAAACCCAAAGGACAGGAGGGAGAGGGCAGGGGAGGAGCAGGAGGGAGGGAAATTGTTCTATTTTAGATGCATCTACTTATTTCCATCGATGGAACAAGAAAGACATCTGTTGAAATATTGTCATTGTTTATTGTTGTTTTGTTAATCATACCCTTGGGTTCTCCAGCACCACCACTTTTTTTCTATCCACTTGGAATCGTCAGGGGCCTGGCAGAAAATAGATGTTTCAGTCAAATGGGATCATGGCCAAGAGTGTAATTGAGGGTCTATTGACAAAGGTGTGGACTGGCTGAAAGGAGACACTCACTGGGCCTAGTGGGGGCTCTTACCAGCCCTAGATCTGAAGAAGGGGTGAGCTAGTGTTCCCAGGAACCCAGAGAAGGAACTGAGCTGGGACTGATGGAGGAGTCCCCAGCCGCAGCAGAAGGCAGCCCGGGGAATCGCTTACCCCAACTCCTTCCTTCATGCTTTTTGGTCCTCTGCCATGTCCTTCTCCAGTGGCCAAGCCCAATAGGAAATTGAGGTAAGGGCATCCTTGCTCCAGATATGTCAGCCTCCTGGGGAAAGATGGAGGTAACCACACCTGGAGGACCCTTGGCAGCAATGAGAATAACCCCTCCCCCCGCCCCCAGTTAGAGGAGGGATGCACTAGACATTTAAACATCTGAACAATAGCTCAGCTTTGGAAACAACCCAAATGCCCAAAAATAGATGACTGGATCAAGAAGATGGGGTCCATATACACCATGGAATATTACTCAGCATTCAAAAAAGATAAACACATGCAATTTGCAGCAACATGGATGGCGCTGGAAGGGATCATGCTCAGCGAAATAAGCCAGAAAGAAAAAGAAAAATACCGGATGGTCTCACTCATAGCAGGAATCTAGAAAACTTAAATAAGGGACCAGGAAAATGAATAACTATAAGAAAGTGAAAATCAAAATCAACAAACAACTATGAACCAGAGACACTCTATGGGCGGTGGGGGGCGGGGAGGGGAGGGATTGGGGTCAAAATAAGGGGGTTGCAGTTGTATGGGGAATATAAAAATAAAATTTATTTAAAAAAATTAAAAAATAATTAATTAAAAATAAATAAATAAATAAAAATCTGAGCAGCAGGGAGCGCCATAGAAAACTGGGCACTGAGCGGTCAGCCCACCATTATGGTGCTGCCACAATATGCCTTTGTAAGACCTAAGTCTCACGTGGATGTGCACTAAAGACGGGCCCCGGGCAGGGGTGTGTGCCCGCCTCCAGAGGGATCCCTGCAGCAGTGCGCGTGGTGTCACTCCCCGGGCCACAGCTGTAGGAACCGCTGTGAGATCAGCTGTGGCTCAGACAGGGCAGAGCCAAGTTCCCGCCGGTCACAGTCTATGACCTTGTGACTAAAATAGCACATGTCCTTCCCCCAAGGCCAGTGTCTGACACCTTCCCCAACTTGTGAAAGTTCCAGAGTTTGGAGACGCCCTCCTTTCACATGCACCCCCCTAACACGTGACCGCTTTCCAAACTATTTTGACAGATGAAATTGCAGATAATTAGCCTGGCTCTGCCTACTTGAAATTACTGGGGATGATTTCTGTGACTGTGTACTTGGGTTTCTGGGAGATCATCTAAAATGGAGAAATGAGTGAGTGTTGTCCTCATCTTACCCCTCCACACAGCGTTATAAGTATAGAAGAAAACTTTGGGCCGGTCATAAAAATCTCTGATAAATGCGGGGGAATATGCCACTCAATTAAAAGCACGCTGCCTGGATCTGTTTATAGCAGTCAGATTGAAAAAGTGCTGTCACCTAATGCCTTTTCACTAACGTCAGCCTTCTTTTTAGACAGATTCCATTTTCTCGGCTCTGAGTGTTTTTCTTTTTTAACTTAGAATGAGATTGGCATCTAAAAAACAAAGTATGATCTATAGAAAGTTTGTGTGTGTCTCTCTATCCTACACGCTCCTTCAGCAATTTCCATGACATCGAATTTTGAAGGCTTGTTCCCTTCCCTTTTCTAGAATCTAGCATCACTGTTCCTCTGTACGATTTAAGTGGATTGGTTTCAGTAATGGCCCCACTTCCTTCTCCTTGTATTCACACCCTTTTTCATATGACTTTATAAAAGTGGTGTGTATATGTTCTTTCCTCGCGTGTTAGTCATAACCAAATGCAACCGACTTGAGAGCTTAAGCAACAGATATTGATTTCTCATAGTTCTGGAGGCAGGAAGTCTGAGATCAGGGCACTGACTTGGTTGGGGTCTGGTGAGAGGACCTCTCTTCATCGGCAGAGGCCACCTTCTCTGCGTCCTCACGTGGGGAAAGAGAGAGCTCCAGTCTCTTCCTCTTCTTATGAGGGCACTAATCCTATCATGGGCTCCCCACCCTCATGACCTCATCTAAACCTAATTGCCTCCCAAGAGCCCCTCTTCCAAAGATCATCCCATTGGGGGGTTATACTTTTAACATACAAATTTGGCAGAGAAGCAAATATTTAGTCCATATTATCGTGGATTTATTTGACCAGTGATATCAGGCAGAAGTATCCATGGATCAATTCTGAGACTAGATTTCAAAAGCCCTGTCTTGATTCCTCTGTTCTCTCATATCACAAGAGATTTATGGAACTAAGCTGCCCAGCTAAGGTGGTACAGTCACTTCCAGCTTAGAACAAGCTCCCAGTTGACCGATAGACACACAAACAAGATTAGCCAAGATCAGCTGAGCATTGCTGACACCAGCTGATGTCTAGACCACCTGCCACTGCATGGGTTTAATGATAAATGATTGTGGATTGATGGTGCTGAGTTTTGGAGGTGGTCATTTGTTATGCAGCAATAGCTAACTGATACAGTTTGGTTACTGGGGCTCATTAATATTCTTCCTAGGAAGGATATTAAAAGCATGGTGTTTAAAAGCTTGTACCTTCAGGCCTCTGGAATTTGAATGCTGGATCTACCACTTACTATTTGTGTGACTTTAGGTACGAAGCCTCAATTTACTGATCTGTAAAATGGATGTATAAAATGTCATTAGAACAATTATGAGTCTTAAATGAGTTAATGTGTATAAAGTACTTCAAACAGTGCCTGGTTCAGAGCAAGCACAAGACAGGTGGTTACTATTATCCCTCTTAAAGGACTTAGACTTGGGGACAGCAGACTGGACATGAGGTCAGTCAATGTCCAGAAGCATTAGCTCCACTATTGAATAAAGGGCTTTGAGCTCATGTCCCAAGATGAGAGGTCTCTCTTTTACCCAAATAGGAAATGTCTTGATTAGACTGCTTTATAATTCTCTAAGAAGAACATTTTTTCTCTCCTTTGGGAAATAGGCATTGGTGGCCTCGTATTCCTTTCCCTACATGGATCTGATGGGTATGAATGACTCCGGGGTAGACAAGCAGAGTGCGGGGTTGGTGGGGGAACCCATCCGAGTTTCTCTCTCCCCCCTACATCTGGGCACTCAGTGTTCTTGTACTTTTGTGTACAGGTTTCCCAGGGATTTCAGTTCTCCCAGAGTGTTGGGGCAGGAGAGTCACTTCCCTGAGTCTCCCTCTCCCCCTCCCTGCTCTGGACACTTGCTTCCCCCTGGATTTTTGTGTAGCTGCTATGTGCTAATAAGTTACCCCACTTAAGTAACCTATTTGCTGCTTACCAAATGTTTCTTGCATAGCATCTTATGGGAAACCCAAACATCTTGATGGTCACTGGTAAAGATAACTGAAAGGCAGATAAGCATTCAGGATTCTCAGCAGCACAAGGGGGCCACCCATCAGGCCAATCCTGGGCATTGAGATGGGCTTGTGAGTTACTAGTGGGACACATTGAGGTCATGAGCCTCACAGAGCATTCTTCCCTACGTGCTAGCTGGACACATTCACATGCCAGTGGCGATGGCCTGTATTACTCCCTTTCTCCCATCTCAGAATATGATGTCCTCTCCAACGATACTGGTTCCCTCTATCCAACCCCCCCTCCCCGTCTGCAATCATACACCCTACGTAGTTTCAAGACTACCCTCTGTTCCATGACCCCTCTCTCAGAAAAGCTCTCTTGAGGCTCTAGCTGTCAGTTCCCGCTTCCCTTTGCAATGAATTTGCAAAGTCCCCTACTGGACTGTGACTCCTGAAGGACAATCACGTCATGTTCATCTCATCACCCAGTGACTTAGTGGGCTTATGATTCAGACTCTGAAGTAGTAGTTGTTAAATTAAAAAAATGAATGAATCACAGTCTTTCAACTATTGGGGGGGTGATACACCACACTCCCTCTCAAATACATGCTAACCCCCAAACCTAGACTTCTGATAAACCCTAATAGCTTCTAGACACACTGAAACACTTCTGCTATCCATCTTGGGGTAGATGGGACAGCCACAGTGTTTAGGGAGACCCTTTCACTCACTCATATTCTTCTTTGACATTGGCTTAGTTAGAGGGCATTTGCACTAGAGAATAAGAAAATAACAAAGGGAGAAAGAGCATCTTTAAGTGCAAAGTGAAAATTACTTGGCCAGGAGCAGTCCCATTGTCAGTGAATTTAAAGCTTGTCAAGCCAGACTCGCAATGTTGTACTCCTTGAATTTTAAGCTCCCATAAATCATAAAGTCATAGAACTAGACAGACACTTAAAAATCATCTTGTCCAGTGCAACCATTAAAATGTGTGTTGCTTGGGAGTTGCTTCCTCTCATCGTCCATGCATGATGCAGACACAGGGAGCCCAAGGGCACAGGCCCAGCAGTGGGGCTGGGCCTGGAATCTGCCTCTCCCGGTCCTTAATCAGCATGCATGAGCCGGGATGGCAAAGAAGGGGTGGGTTATAGTCTTCAAGTCACACCATTGACCACAACAGGTGTTGTAATTACTTGTGTACAGAGTAATAAACTTCTGTGATAAGTATGCAGAGCTGAAGCTTTATTTAGCCCATTAATCCTCAGTAAATGTTGCTGCCTTGCTCTGCTCTCCCAGGCCTGGCCCACGATGCCCTGCCTATCACTTTGGAGCCCCCGTCACAGCATTTCCCATGTGAGAGCAAGATGCTGCCAGATGTGGCTAAATCACAAAAGTTAGGGCCAGAACTGATTAAAAATGAAAACATCTTTGGGCCTCCCTAGTGGCCTAGGGGTTAAGTCTCAGAGCTATCACTGCTGCTGCCTGCATTCCATCCCTGGCTAGGATGCTGACCCACAGACCACAGCAGACCTCTCCTGTCTCGCCCGCTCTACCCCTCAGTAGTGTGTTTCAGTAGCTCTGCCTGTTCTGCTCCCCACTCTGTCTCTGGTGAATCCTCTCACCCTGGCACCTCTGGCTCATACCCCAGTTCTTCTATGCAAGAAACAGAACTGAAAAAAAAAAATTTCTAGTGATATTCTTATCTGCCTGGTGTGTATGTATGTATGTGTTTGGAATGTCATGCACAAAAGCAATTATGTAAACATTTGTTTGGCAAATGCATACTGAACATCCAAGAGGAATGCTTTGTGCTAGACACTTAGAAGGGTCTAAAATATGAAGCATAAAAGCTGTGAGTATCCTATGTGCAAACTGATCTAAGGCTGCCAGAGGGAGTGTAGTGGAATTCCAAAATGGGCCATGCATACGCTACTGCTGGAGCAAGTTTCTTGATGAACAATTTCTCAGTATCTAGTTAATGTCCAGTTAAACTGCAAATATCCACACTCTAGGAGTCAGCAATTTTATTTCCTTCAGATACTTGAGAGAAGCGCTCCCACAGGTGCCTAAGGAAACAGCCATGAAGATGTTCCTTGCAGTGTTTTATACTCTGGAAAAGGAAACAAAAATCTAGAAGGCTTTGAATGTCTGTAAACAGGCTCCTGTTAACAGCAGTGGATTCTCTCCACAAGATGATTACGTAATGCAAAGGAATAGAAATTATCTGAAACATAATCGTGACCCATGACAACGAAAACAGAAATTATGGAATGAAACATATATATATACAACTGAAACATATCTGGTCACTGATGTGTGTGCATGTAAAAGAATAAGAAGTGAGTAGAAGGACACTCAATACATTTCTACAGAGGAAATCAAGTTTCACTGAGCTCTCTGGTGTCTGACATTTTGTCACATTGCTATAAAGATGAGTACAGAAGAAAGACCACATACTCAGCTTCCCTGCTGGGAGAGTTTCTCCAAGAATTATACGCTTTTATGCACATTCTTTATGTTATTCACATTGCATTGAAGTAGCTAAGAAACATTTTCATCTCTGTATGTGTGGGCCAGGGATAGCAATGTATGAGTAGACCTGCCTCTTTCAGAGACCCCCTGAATCACACAAAATGCTTTCAAACTTGGGATTTTGCATACTATTGCTCTGAACAGAACAGATCCAGGCTGTATGTTGTCATAACAACAATGATTTGAAATGCAGATTCTGTTTTCTTTTTCTCTGATGGCAACCAGTGAGGAATGCAGAATACTTTGTATTGGATACAAGACTGTCAGAACTCAAATGTGATATTAGAAATTGGTTGTATGCCCAGAAGAGAAGAAAGTATATGATTTATGAAGCATCTAAACCTAGAATCATATACATTTTCAGGAAAGGCTATCCACTCAGATGATGATGTTTTGACACTTAAAATCCTCTTTGAATCTTAGCAATCCTATAGGAGTAGTTTGGTGGTGTGTTGGAGAGAGTTGCTAAGCATTCTGGCTCTAGAATCCAATAGACCTGCTTCACCACTTGCCGGCTGTGTAGCATTGGGGCAAGCTACCATGTTCGTTAGCATTCTCTTGGAGAAACAGAACCAACAAGGTGTGTGTGTGCACGCGCGTGTATGTGTGTGTGTAGAGAAAGAGGTTTATTATAAGGAAATGATTCATGTGGCTACGAAGCCTAACAAATCCCAGTATCTGCAGAGTTGATTGGCAAACTGAAGATCCAGTTGATGTTTAAATTCCAAGGCAGTTGAACTGAAGTTTTTCTCTCTTAGTTGGGAAGGGTGGGTGTCAGTCTTTTGTTCTATTCAGGCCTTCAACTGATTAGATAAGGCCCACCCACAATGGGGAGAACCATCTGATTTACTCAGCCCACTGATTTAAATTTAAGTCTTTCCAAAACACTCAGAATAGTATTTGACCGAATATCTGGGCACTCCCTGACCCAGACGAATTGATGTAAAATCAACTCTCTCTGATTCTTGGTTTCCTCATCCATAAAAGGAAGCTAGTATTAATAAGTCATTCCTAGAGCTAATGTGAGAAGTAAATAATTTGCTGAATAGGAAGAGCAAGTAGAACAGCTGGGGCTTAGTATGTACTTAATAAGTATTCACCAAATAAATTTTTACCTTATACTCAGAGTGGAATCCATTATAAATCTAGTGTTTTTTATATAGTTTTACTAATCACGTATGAGTGACCAAATAATAGCTTGCTTGGATTTTCTGGGTTTGATGCTGTAACAAGGTAGCTTGCTTTTTTCAATCAATATTATATAAGCAATATTCCTCCATGTCTTTGCATATAGCTATAGGAATTCCAATACTGCTGAGAGTATCCATCCTGCCCATAAGTATTTGGGTGTTTCCTAGTTGTCTCATTTTGAACCCTGCTCCTGTGGACATTTCCTCTAGGATACGCTCCTAGGAGAGATTCTGAGTCCCCAAGTATTCAACTTTTCAGGATGAGGCTACATTATTCCCCATAGTGGTCAGCTAACCCTTGTTAAATAAGAAAATAGCAATCATAATTTCTCCTGTTGGTCATTAAAATAGGTACTTATAAAGACCATCCAATCATGGGCAAAAACAACTTCTGAGAATAAGAGGAAAATGAAAAGGGGAGATACAAAGTGAAAAATGAGGGTGACTCAATGCTATGTAACATCAAAATTGCAAGAAAGGCTTGAGCAGGATCTGGAATCAGATCTGAAATCAAACCTTCACTTGCCTGCTGCCTGCCTCACAACTTGAACAGGTTACTTGACCTCGTTATGCCCTTGTGATCTCATTTTAAAATGGGAATAATTTGCCACTCTTACTCTCAGCATGTTGTATAAACTGAGATCATGTGTAGAGTAAATGCTTGATAAATGATTGCCAAAAAAAAAAAAAATGTGGTTTTAAAAACCAGATAAATGTGCACTAGAATGATTACCTAGGCTTATGGTAAGGCTAAAATTATGAGTGGTTTCTCTTTTCTAATATTAGAGCTCCTGAAAAGTGATTATATTGATTTCAAAATGGGAAAATTAATTTGTTTTATAAAGATTCCATTATTTGCTACTTTATGTGTATTCCATATGCTACTTGTGTTTAATCACACACCTCTCAGCAACATTTATCACCTCAGTGGGTAGCTAGAGGTCGGGTTTGTTTGAATCTAGTTCATGCAGGCAGGTACCTGACTCTCCAGGGGCTGCCTCTCCGGCCAGGCTTTGCATAGGTGAGAATGACCCCTGGTGGAGGCCTATCAAGGTGAGAAATCTAATGGCTTTATTGTAATTGAAGCTTGGTATCTACAAACTCTTCCAATTTTATTGGAACTGGATTTTCTGAGTATTATAAATTTTTAAATTATTGTTTTATTTTATATATTTTACATCATTTTTCATTTTTGTACAAAGTATGCATTTTCATCTCAGTTATATTCTCTGTGAAATTCCCACCACCCAGTCACCCATGAACCAGCTGGTGCAACCACTATGGAAAGCTGTGTGGATTCTTAATCTGCTAAAAATGGAGCTTCCATCTGATCCAGCAATTCCACTCCTGAGTATTATAATTTTTGCATGCAAGAGTTAAGAATTTAGACCCATGGGCATGGCAATGAATCTTTCCTAGCTCTTTAGAACACTGTGTCTTATTGAGAGTGAGTTCTGAGCATGGGAAGAATCTCATGAGAGAGACTTTTGGTATATTCCCAAATTCATCTAGTAGATATTTATTGGAAATTTACTCTGTATAAGGCATCATTGTCGATGTTGAAGATACAGAACAGGACACGCCAAATACGATTCCTGCATCATCCATTCTAGGAGGCAAGAGGACCATTAACAAGTACACAAAGGAATAAACAAGGCAAGTGCAGGCCATGACTAATTCCAAGGAAGAAGCAAAGGCTCTGATGGAGGATAATGGAGACTGTTCCATGGAGATGAAGCACCTCCCAGAGGAGAAGACATTTAAGCTGAGATCAGAAGGATGTGGAAGAGTCAGCCATGGAAACGCACCAGGCAGAGGGACTATGGTAAATGGGGAGCCTGTATTCAAGCAAGATCATGAAGTGTTCTGGGAACTGATAGAAAGATGATCACTACTCGCAGAGAGTGGTGATGGAGGAGGGACCTCTCCCACACAAATAATAATAGTTGGCCAAATATAGCAAACATCATTTTAAATGCAAGCATGAGCACCCAAGAAAGGAAAAAGTGTTTCTAGGGACCAGAAACAAAAGAGAAATGAAAAGTCACCTTGGTGACACAGGGGCCAGAGTTTTCAATGCCTAGAAAGGCCTGAAAATTATAAATGTTATTTTACAAGGAAAAAAATTCAGGTGCTGTTGAGGATCTTGTAATGGCAAGATGATCCTGAATTAGCCAGGTGGGCCCTTAATACAATGACAAGTGTCCTTACAAGAGGGAAACAGAAACAAGTGTCAGCAGGCAATCATAGAAGAAAAGCCAGTGTCAAGTGGACAAAGGCAGATTTGAAGAAGCCATCCCAGAAGCAGCCATCTATTGGGGTGACATGATCACAATCGAGGAACACCAGCACCTCTAGAAACTGGAAGGGGCAAGGAGCAGTCATCCCACTGCCCACCCCAGCACCTCTGCAGGGAGGGTGACCTTGCCAAAACCTTGATGTTGGCCCAGGCCACTGTTTGGATTTCTGACCTGCAGAACATGAGGGAATACATTTGGATTGATATCAGTCACCAAATGTGTGTTCATTTGTTACAGCATGCCCAGGAGACAATAGAACAAATGTTTCTAGAGTGACAGTGTACAGCAGGTTGCAGGAAGGATAAATAAAAATAAATCTACAGCTAGACACACAATCGTGAAACAGGAGAAAGCTTAATATACACAAGTAACTGAAAACACCCTGAGAGAAAAGAGTAGGGGCAAAGAGCAGAAACAGCTTCTCTTTCAAAATGTTAATATCATCTAGATGATAATGGAATCATATCTTTAACTTGCCTACAAAGACAAATTACCATTCAAAAGTGTGGGTAAAATAAAGTCATTTTCATGCAGGCAAGACTTGGGTTCATCACTAATAGAATCTCTTATTGAAAGAATGCTTAAGATGTGACCTTCAGAAAAAAAGGACCCAAAAACCCAGCCAGACAGAGGTACAAGCGGCACCATGCAGAAACTAGAAAATAGGTGCTTAAATGTAGACATGCAGCAAATGTGTAACACAGCAGTAGCAGTAATAAAATTATGACTTGTAGACAATAAAAAAGGAGAATTAAAATACCAACAGTAGAAGCACATCACAGAGAAAGGGAATGTTTGGGTTAAACATTCTAAAGTCCAGGAGTCAAGTAGGGATGTTCATCCTGTTGAGATTTTGTGAATTAAAGTAAGCATGTGATAAAGATGTTTAAACAATAGGTAGCAGGGAAAAGAGTGAAAAGATACCAGGAAAACACAGTGCAGACAGCAGTAGCAAGATAAGATGGTCAAGATAAATCTCAATGTACTGATAAACTAATCTAAATCTCTCAAGAACCACAAAAAGGGTATCTCACCATTTAAAACATAGACTCTGATGAATAAGCAACACCTCCCTCTATGCTCTATGCTTTTATGAGGAAACCCTAGAAATAAAAGTACTCCTATACTTAAGAATTGGAAAGGGAAAAAAAACAAAACCTTCATTATTTAAGGACAAAATTATCTACAGAGAGAACTCAGTACACACCAACTAATGAAGCTAAGTCAAGAAATGACAATTTTGCTGGGAACACACTCAAATATACAAAAATCAATTGTGAACATCAGCTAAAGCTATTGAAAAATTAGTTTGTTTTTTTTAAAGATTTATTTATTTATTTATTTATTTATTTATTTATTTATTTATTTATTTATTTATACAATCACTGGGTACAATCAGAAGCACGGGAGGGTGAGAGACTTTACCAGAGCCAGAGCGGGGAGCAGAACAGGCAGACTGATGAAACACACTGCTGGGGGAGCAGCAGGCATGGCAGGAGAGGTCTGTCATGCCATGCGGGACCCTCGCCGGCAGCGGGGGATCGAACTGGCACTGCAGAGCTCAACCGCTGCGCCACCAGGGGAGTCCCTGGAAAATTAGTTTAAAAAAGATATCATACACATTAACAATAACCCCTTATAGGTAGCAAGGAAAAAATCTTTATGGAAGAATTTCTACCTTTATTGAAAGATATAATAGAAGACTTCGAGAGATGGATGGGAGAAATTGAGGTGATTTCTGTATTCCTTGGTGAAATGAATCAATATTGCAAAATGGAAATTCCCCCCAATAAATCTATAATTAATATAATTCTAATTGTGCTTCTAACAGGAATGTCCATGGAAATTATATATGGAAAAGCAAGGGGCAAAATAATTTTCAGCAGGACAATATAGGGAAGAGACTTTCCCCGCTAAATATCAAGTTGCATTAATGTTGCGGTATTAAGGCGGCATGATATTGACTTAAAGGCCAACAAATAAATGAACAGCATAAAATACAGCACTTAGATTTCATCCCATATGTATATGAGACATGTTTCCATGCTAGGTGTGGCGTTATAAAGCCATAAGGTAAAGATGCACTGGCTATAAGTTATACTAGGATAGTCATTTCTCCATATGGAAAAAAAAAAGTCAATAAGATCCTTACTTCCAAACAAAAAATCAATCCCAAGTGGATAAAACTTAAATTTTTTAAAAAAGGCAAAGTTTTGACACATATAAGAGAAAATGTTAGCAAAGTATCTTTATGACTTCTGGGTACAGAATTTTTTTAAAAAGATATGCCCATTAAGATGATAATGTAAATCTAATTGCAACTAAAAATATCTAGAAAAACAAAAGGCACTACAAAGGAAAAACAATCAGAGTAGAGGTAGATACTTACACATTAAAAAAAATAATACAGCCTCCCTGGTGGTGCAAGGGGTTGAGCACTGCACTGTGAAGCAATCCATGGCCTCTATAGCATGGGTTCAATCCCCAGCCAGGCCAGGGAGCAACCCACATGTCGCGTCAGACCTCTCCTGACTCGCCCGCTGCTCCCCTCAGCAGTGTGTTCAGTCTGTCTGCCTGTTCTGTTCCCCGCTCTGTCTCTGGCAAATCTTCTCACCCCCTCCCCACATCTCTGGCCTGTACCCCAGCTCTTGTATGCATAAACAAATAAATATCTTAAAAATAATAATAATAATTAGCATCCAGACTATATACAAAATCCTTAAAATTTACTGAGAACAAGACAATAACTCAATAGAATTCAAGTTAAAGATAAATAGAAAATTCAGGAAAGACACCTGGATGGCCAATAAGCAGAGAAAGAAGAAGTTGGCCCTTGCTAGTCTCTGGGTACTTGCAAAGTAAAGCAAAAATCTTTCACCCTTATTAGCCAGGGCAGGACCCTTCTCTCCAGATGCTACCGAGGAGTCACAGAGCCAGGGCGGAGACATGGCCAAGGTTCATGACATGCTTTAGACTAAAATGGCAAAAATTAAAAACATGAAGAGTTGAGGAGGATATAGAGAAACAGGACTGTTCAGATCCTCTCCATGGAAAAGCAGATTAGCTCAATTTAGAGAGGAATTTGGCAATATTTAGTAACACTGGAGATGAACATATTCTAGGATTCAGCATTTCCATTTCTAGGAATAGGCTCAGAAAAGACTCCCGCTGCTTCATCAGGAAGCTGGTAAAGCAGAAGAGTGTTTGTTGCAGCACTCTGTGTGATGGAGGAGAAAATGTCTTTATGGTAGCAGTGGGTGGCTGGGGAGCCTGGAACCCACTAATAGAAAAGTAGATGGGTGCCCAGTCTGTGGTGTCCCACAATGCAGGCTTGGACCATGGCTGTATGCATCCATTGGGTGCAACTACGAAAACATAACACCAAGCAAACAAAAACGAAAGTTCCAGAATGATTTATTCAACAAGCTGTCGATTTAGTCAATTTGAAAAAAAATGAATCTTATGCACACATGCCCCACCTGTGCCCACAGGAATGAAGCAAAAATAGAAAAGCAAGCAGGCCAAGGTAAACATCAAGCCCTCTGGGAGGAGAATGAGATCAAGAGACACACAGGGAGCTGCAGTTGCAGCTACAAAACTTTAATGCTATTAAGAAAAAAATGAAGTGAAGTAATTAAGGCAAAGTGTTGAGATATGGCCAAGCTCCACAGTTCTTACCCAATGTTCGCGACATTCTTTTTGGTTTTTTTCTGTCTGCACGAAATATTTTATTGTAAAACATTTTGGAAAATTAGTCGAAGTGGAAAGCCAGTACAGAGGCTGTTGTAGCAATTCAGGCAATAAGATGAGAGTGACTAGGACTCGGGTGGGAGTAGAAGCCAGAGAAAGGGAGATGGAACCAAAATATGTCTTAGACATAAAATTTTACATACATTTACTATCTCAGGCATTACAGGTGTAGCATACACGGTCACTGCCCAGTCCTTATTGGTAGACTTTTCTAGATGCTCCAGTTGATTTCCAGATGCTGGTGTCTGCTAGTGTGCTGAGGGCTTGTCTCCCACCCACTCACAGCAGCCAAAAGTTGTGCTGCCCTCACGTGGTAGACCAGATGTACTAAGGAATGCCACTCTCCATCAGTGGACCTCAGGAATTGGTGTGTATACCCCAACTCCCTCTCTCCTCAGCTGGGGTAGTTCTGAAGTTATGCTTTGCATCACTTCTCAAAGCTTCCCTGTGAAGTTAAACAGGGTTTAATCATGAGCTTTTTTTGAGTCTTCCCTGTCTCCCTTCCCCTCCACTCCCCCAATGAACCCCTGTCACTGTGTCTTTGTCTCAGATCTGGGAGAACCTACACTAAGGCAGCAGGTCTATTTCCAAACTATCTGCTTTCAAAACATGCCCGCTCGCCACCAAGCACCTCATTGATGCCACTCTTACTTGAGTAAGGGAAATAAAAACAAAGACAGATTTTAAGGGCTTTGGGCAGGCGGATGGGGAGTTATGCCACATGCAAGGGGTGGAAAGCAGGGCTGAGGAGCAGAAGAAAAAATGGGCTGCACAAAGATTTGCAGAGAAATGAGGATGCCTTCTTGCATTATGGAAATAAGCGAAACGCCAAAGCCAATGGCGGCTGCTCTGGGCCTGAGCTAGCCTTTGCAGCAATGCCTCATTGAGGGGGTCTCTTGATAGAATTAGGAGTTTAGCCCCACGTGATTATGTGCTATCCTATGTCTAATCCCGCTGGAATGCAATTTATTTGCATTCCCATTCCAGACATGTTGCTGAGTAGGATTTGGCACTGATGGATTCTGCTTTGATAGAAAATGTTATTGAATGTCACTAGAGAGTGACTTCTTGATACAGCATCAAATAACGGTCCAGTTTCCCCAAGGTGAGATTTCAGCAGTGAATTGGAAAACATTCACCTTGGCAGTAATATAAAAAGGGATTGCTTACATTTAAATTTTTATTATACATAAACAAACAAACAAGCAAACAATAACTCAGAGGTAGGCTCATCTGCATTATTCTGCTGATCACACTGTACCTTTGATCAGGGACATGTTTTGGGTTTGGTTTGGTTTGGTTTACTCTAAATCTATTGCATCTAGCTACCGGGTCTGTCTTCTGTTATCAAGAGCAAAAGCATTGTAGTGAGAGGTTCTTGGCATTGCTCTGCCTGCTGATTTGGAAGCAAAGATGCTTAACTTGTCTTTGGCTTCTCACAATGGTAAATAAAGCAGTCCCCAGGGGAAGCAACTTTGGCTTGCCAGTATACAGTGCATTTATTTATTTATTTTTTAAAGATTTATTTATTTAAACAAGAACCAGGGTACAGGCCAGATCCATGGGACAGTGAGAGGATTCACCAGAGACAGAATGGGGAACAGAACAGGCAGACTGACGAAATACACTGCTGAGGGGAGCGGTGGGCTAGGCAGGAGAGGTCTGCTCCACCATGTGGGACCCTTGCTGGCCGGCGGGGATCGAACCGGCATTGCAGAGGCTGCGGACAGCTTCACAGTGCTGCACTCAACCGCCTGCGTCACCAGGGGAGGCCCTAGAGTGTATTTATTTATACCGCAGCTTGGAGTCAATGAAACATTAGCTCAAATGACCATTGGGGATGGGAACCTGAGATATTGTCCCCATCCTGCTGGATGGAGTAAATAGAGGGAATGCAGTGGCTACTCTAGACACAGGCTGTGCGAGGGGGTCCTTCGGAAGAACAGTCCCCCAACCTTCAGGAAATATCATCATCTGAAACGGATACCACGAGAGAACTACATGTGAAGATGTGCCATCTCTACACATGTCCAGAGCCACTCAAGAATCTGGGGCGCTAACAGCATTGGGGGACCTTAGAGAGATCTTAGTAACACAAAGTCCACGCGAAGTCAGGAACTCAAAGTCAGAAAAACATGACTTCAGATTTCAGCTCAGATTTTCTTCCTCTTGTGCTAAAGTTTCTAGGTCCTCATTAACGTAACTTATGACTCAAATTCATAATGGATTACCTGTAAATGAACTCCAGGCTGTGTTCTTCCTAATGCCTTCTACAGCGATGGACTGAACTCGGCAGCTTCAAAATGGATTTCTTTCAAGTCGACTGTCAGCCACAGCCCTACTCAATGCATTCAATAAGTGTTTGGCTGGCTTCCTTGACCTGGAATCTATCAAGTTTAGAAGAGGACTCTGGCGAAGTTGCAGCTATAGTCTGTGTAATGCTCACATTCTGATTTATGTCAGGTCTCCCATGCCAGGTATGATAGCGTATCCTAATGAAAGCCTGTCGGGAGGAATGAACTTTCTCAGCAAGTCAAAGTAGGAACCTTCTCTGCTCTCCATTCCTGACTCTTTGAGGTGTTACCTCAGGAGTTTAGGTTAATAATGAAGGTCCATGCTTCCAATCAAGTGAACACTGAGGCTAACTTAGATGCTTGGTATGCAGGGCATGCGCCCCAAACTCAAATGCGTTTTCAAACCAGAAACCACATTTGTTTACTAAAGGTTCACTGCAATTTCTTGACATAAGAAAGGTAGAGGGGGGCCTCCCTGGTGGCGCAGCGTTTGAGCGCTGGGTTGCGAAGCTGCCCCGCAGCCTCTGCAGTGCCAGTTTGATCCCCGGCTGCTCCCTGTCACCAGAGGAGGGTCCCACATGGCGCGCAGACCTCTCCTGCCGCCCGCTGCTCCCCCCAGCAGTGTACTTCGGTCCTTCTGCCTGCTCTGCTCCCTGCTCTGGCTCTGGTGAATTCTCTCACCCTCCCGCGCTTCTGACTGTACCCAGTGCTTGTATAAATAAAATAAATAAATAAATAAATAAATAATTAAAATAAATCTTTAAAAAAAAAGGAAGGAAAGAAAGGTAGAGGAAAGACATGAAGGAAAAAGATGCATTCGATTCGATCAGGCAATAATTCAATACAGTCATTATATTGAGCTCAAATTGAATTTCATGCAGATCTTCCCTTAATTCTGCAAAGCCCGTCCATTTATTATCTTTCCTGCCAGTCTTTCTTCCTTCTGGGCAATGCAGAGATGCCGGATCCAGGCCCGAGTCAGCCCTTTCCTTTCTGTGACATGGCAGCATCGCGTGAGGAATTATCTGTGTATTTAGGTCTGTGTTGCTATTTGGAATTCACACGACGGCTTTGGTTCCCCCATCGCCCGTCCACGAGGGCCGCTGTCATGTTGTGTTATGATCTTTCAGCAAAGCCCTAGAAAATTGGCTTTTAAGTTATAAACAGAGCAGAGGCGACGGTCACCTCCCAAGAAGAACAGCGTGGAATGAATCAGCATCTGGACCGAGCGATCTGGGCACGCAGAGGGGTGAGCGCCCCAAACTCTGCAGTTACATCCTGTGCCTGTTTGTCTGGCTCCGGCCGAGTGGGAAGTGGCTCATCTTTGAAGTCAGACAGACCTGGGTTCAGACTCACTGTTGGACACTCAGCCACTTCACTTCTCTCAACCTCAGTTTACTCATCCATTGAAAGAGGACAAGGGACACTGTCCCTAAAGGGTTGAGAAGGGGCCCCAAGGGGCTGCAAGGGGAGACACAGTCCAGAGGAGTGGACGGTCTCCCTAATCCCAAGGGATAATAGTAATGGCAAAGCAACCATGAAAACAAGAGCTTGCATTTGGGGAGGGCTGGGTGCCAGTCCATGGGCTGAGAGCTCTCTCCCATGCAACCCCCACAGTCCCTGAAGGGGTGCTATGGCATCATCAGGGATTATGTCATTCCTGCTGCACCAAGGGGGACACTGAGCTTTGGAGGGTGAACTCAGTGTCCCGGCTCCCCCAGCTGAGAGCAGTAGAGCTGGGACACAAATCCAGTTATTCCAAAGGAAAGTCGAGTTTCTCAGGATGCCCATGGGCCCTGCTGGACTTGATCCCTGATCTCCCTGGCCCTCTCCTCCAGGTGTGGGTGAGGGCGGGTGGTCACGCACACACACCTGCACACGTTCACAGAACAGAAGTCTCTCTTCGTCCTCCCTGATCCTTACCACATGCCTCCTGTAGCCCTCTGTGTTATTTTTAAGGCAGGTTTTTATTGGTTTATTTATTGGTTTTACTTAGAATGGACTTAGAGTGAATTGTGGCTCGCCGATGTAGGTCAATGAGCTACTCCCCCGACCCCCATCAAGATCTAGGACATTCCTGACTTCCCAGATAGCTCCCTTCTGTGTCTGCCCTCCACAGAGCCCTGCCACCAGGGACAAACTCCGCGCCCCACCAGCCCTCCAGGGCTGGAGCCTGTCACACGGGGACTCACAAATGTCTCCATTCTTGCAGTTTCACCACTGTCTTTCCTGTGGACTCGCCCTAGCCAGCCACCTCCATTAAGCATATGTCTGTTTATGGTGCTCACTGAGGACCTACGAGAAACGCACCCTGACGTTGTCTAGGGGGTCTTGATGGCAGAGGCAAGGGGAGGGCTGGGGAGGGAGAAGAAAGCAAAGAAGAGATGAGGTGTGGTCAGTTACCATTTCGCATGAGGGTATTTTTCCCGGAATTTTTATTAAATAAATACAAGGCCTCCCGGTGGTGCAAGGGATTAAGTCCCAGCACTATAAAGCTATTGGCAGCCACTGCAGCATGAATTTGATCCCCGGCCAGGGAGCTGACCCACATGGCAGAGCAGACCTCTCCTGTCTCACTCGCTGCTCCCCTCGGCAGTGTGTTTCAGTCAGTCTGCCTGTTCTGCTCCCCACTCTGTCTCTGGTGAATCCTCTCAACCACCCCCCCACACCTCTGGCCTGTACCCCAGCTCTTATATGCATAAATAAATAAATACATTTTAAGAAAAAATACAAGGTGCATGGGAGAAAAGCACATTCATACATACCCAGCACTTTAAAGTAAAAATAAGCAAAAATAATATAAAGAGCCTATCATTGATTTAAAAAAATAATTGATTCCAGGATGAAATGCAAGGATGCTTAGCCTTCCCACTGCTGGAGCTAAAAGTCCAGCTCTTCTCCCACTCCTCAGCCCGCCTGCTCCTCTGACATCCTCCACCAGAGGCAATGGTGTGTGTCAACACCTCTGCCACCGTCTGGAGACATTGGGGCCCAGATCAAAAGGGAGAGAGACACGTAAGTGCTCGGAACTCTGGCTTGGAAGAGTTCTCAAGGAAATCAGGCTCTGTGAGGATTGCTGCTGGGGGGTAACCTATACCTCTTCTCTGATGTCTTGCCTCAAAGAGAGAGAGTCTCTTTGAGAAAAAGAGATGGGCTTTGGTTGTTCTCCAAGAAAGCTACCTGGGATGGGATTCATGGGGCAGAGGGACCCTGCTAGGTGTGACTTCTGATAGTGACGGCCAGGGAAGTCTCTGGGTGCCATATTTCAGAATTCCTAGAGCTCATGCAGGACAAAAAGGGGCAGAGGAGTTTACTGTGGCATTTGGGAGAAGAGCTTTCCCTGATTGCATCGTTTCTACTGGATTATGTACTCTCCTGCAAGACCAGTTCTTAGGCTGTAGAACCAACCACACACCTCAGTAGACCCTGGCTGTATCCTTCTAGAAAACACTGGGGCCCCTGGGGAGCAGGAAGTAAGACTTCTTTGGGGTACCTTAGCATGAGAGCACCTGGAACAGGATGCACTTGGGTGTGACAGAAGGTTGTGCCCAAAGCCCAGGTCAGGATGCTGTCTCTCCCCCTGCACCCGGGCCTAGATGTGAGCTGGAACCTTCTGCAGGAGCCCCTGCTCCCAACCCCTCCACCCACCCTGCCGTTAGAGGAAGCAGAGCACAGTGAGGCACGGGTTTTCTCCAAGTCTTTAGCTTTTAACCTCACTCATCATAAAACTCATATCCTTCATCATGGTGTCCTCAACTGTCTTTCTAGAAAGTTCTCCCATTACTTCCAGAAAGTTGGAGAATTGGGTGCCCCTACTCTCCAACCTCACAGATGGCCTGCCCTACCCTGAGCCTGCTGGAATGTTCCCACCTATGGACCTTGACCCTCAGCGACCACCCCTAAAGCCTGTTCATTGAACAGGGAGAAGAGCCCGAGCTTTGAGAATCAGGTCAGACAGCTAGTCAGGGAGGGAGCAGGATTTGACTCTTGACTGATTCTAGATTCTGTTTCTCCTCCACAACGCCAGGCCTACACACCACCAGCACCCGCAGCTCTTACTAAGTTGATCTCCCTATCATTATTTTTCAGTGCTAGTCCCCTGCCTGACCTTCCCTCACCAGCTCCCCTAGATGAAGACCTTTTGTCCTCCAGGGGGATTTAATAAAAAGTGTGTCTCATCGCCCTCCTCCGTGAAGCTCTTTCTGAAATCACTCATGTTGCCTTGATGCATCCCGGGCTGAGCCTGCATGGAAGTGGGGTGAGTCACCGAGCCGTCTCTTCTCCATAAACCATGTCAGCTTCTGATCGGAGCTGCGCTCCCCCATCACTCAGAAGCATCTGACTCCCACCCCCGAGCCCGCAGCCCGCAGCCCGCAGCCCACAGCCTGCAGCCAGGGCGCGAGCTGCCTGCCAGTCTATTACCGCTCCTTAACTCGTAAGACTTGAGCACATTTACAGTGATGAGAATAATTTCCAGAACAAAGCCAGTGAAATGTGCATGTTTCAGGGCCTCGGCTTCCCTTGAAAGTCCTCGCTGAGACTGGTGCAATTTTCAACAATCATGAGAAATGACGCTTTATGCCGGACAAAGAGAACTAGACAGTGAGACCTGTATCTTTGTTCTCTCTCTTCCTCACCTCGCCGCTGGCTGTCAGAAACAAGGCATTGTAAAAATAATTGCCCAATTTTTCCAACATGATCGATTTGCTGTATTATTTTTTAAAGCAAGCATAGGAAGGGGCGCTGTCAGCAACCTCTCTCCAACCCTGCCTCTGCCCCTCGGGGCCTGGGCCAAAGAAGAAGCACCAGCCTGAGCGGGGTGCCCTGCAGCCCCCGGGGTGAGATATGAGAAGCGGGGCGGGGTGGTGGGGAATGCCCCCCCCACTGAGAGATGTGTGAGGGTGGCACAGTGCCAGGCCGGGTTTCAAAGGTGCCTCCATCCCCACCCCAGCTTATTTCTACCCTGGCTATTCTCCATCCCCACCCTGGCTATTTAACAGAAGTCAGAGAGGGCTGTGTTTGAAGTGATGGCAAAAGGGAGATGAAGAAGAAATAGGAGTGAGGGTAGGAGCCGCCGGCTCTGCAATGGGATGACATGTTCCCATCTTCTCTGCGAGGGGACACCACTGGGGTACACCTGAGAGCAACAAGTTAGCTCTGAAGCCCCCTTTTCTATCCTTCTTTGTTGCCTTTTTCATTCCCCTTAACTTTGAGCGAAGCCAAGAAAGTCCTTTCCCGGAGGCTGACAGAGCTCTAGAAACGCCGGCCCTGCTTGTCCGTATGTGTGTGTCCCTCCACCTGTCCCCCTTCACAGTCTAGCCTCTTGATGGGTGGGGGTGACTCACTAGCTTCTTAGGTCTGTTCCTGTCTCTCCTCTGGAACGGTTCCCCCACCAGGGAGATCTTTCCCTCGGTAATGAGCCAGCTCCTGCGGCACGCTGGCACACAGCAGGTGCTCAATAAATGTTTGTTGAAAGAACCAAATCAGTAAAGTCTGGCCCACTCCCCGCTTTGGGCATGCTTTGTTGGTCTCTTCCTTCTGGAAAGCCACCTGCCACCTGGCCAACCATACCCGTTCTTCATGTGTCAGACGACCAAGGGAGGCTGCTCTTTGCAGGCCTGGCATTCAGCGCCAGGGACACGGCAGTGCCCGTGTGCTAAGGAGATGACATGCACTCTGGGTGGGGGGGTTAGAACCTGGCAGGCAAAGGAAGGAAGAAGGTGTGTTAAGTGCAAGTGGAAATGTGGGCGGCAGTGGAGTAAAGGGAGCTGGCATGGGGGTGTCTCTGGAAGGCCAACCGGGAGGAAGAGGCAGCCCCAGCTACATGGTGGCGGGGGATGGTGTGCCAGGGCAAGGGAGACGTGGGACAAGTGGAAGCAGCAAATGTTAAGGGTCCTGCAGTGAAAAGCCAAGCTCTTGAGCATTTCAGGGAGTGAGGGATGCGATGGGTTGGGCCACCTGGGCATGGCATGTGGTGACCCCTGGGGACAGGACCCAGGAGGGCAGCCTACAGTTTGTGGCCAAATTCTGTTGTTTCTCCTTCATCACGGAAGCTCGCCCAATCTGCTGCTCCCCCGAATCTTACGCCATGCACTGCCTACGACATTTTATTCTCTATTCTAGAATACTTTCAAGGGAGAGCTTATACAAAAGTCCCCAAATCACAGGTGTTAGTGGAGATCTTCGTTGGAGGGACCGCCATGTTTTCTGTTACTTCTGGACCCCTGATGAACCTTTGGGGCCTCCAGCCTGCAGCTCGCCTGGTGTCAGGGGGCTCAGCCTTCTGGCATCTGCACACCGGTGCCAGTCTTATTCCCACAAACACACTGTTACCTCCTTTCTGGTGGAGGGGGGCTGTCATCGCTGACCTCCCTTCCTGGGCTTCTCTTGGTGTGCTGAGCACAGTAGGTGTCATGCGTACTTAGTAAGCTCCAGTGGTCTGGGGTCTCCTCCTTCCTGGGGACCTTCTCAAACATGCGCAGGCTTAAGAATCACCTGGAAACAAAGTCAAACAAACAAAAACAAAGCACTCAGATGCCAGAGTTTGGTGTGGTTTAGGAAATCTCGTCATCATGCATTTCAGGTGACCCCAGGCACATGGTCTGCGGGCCACTCTGCAGACCACCCGCACTTCGAGATGATCCAATTGGAGCTCCGGTTCAGGTCAGTCGGCCAGACTTGGGTATTTGTTGAGTTATACTCAATCCAGGACTGGATAGAGGGAGATTCAAGACAAACCAAGGGTCAGGGGAGAAAGTTGCCTTCTCTCTTAAAAGTAAATCTGTAACGATGTTCAGGATTACCTGGCTTATCCAATGAGCCTCTGGAAAGAAGATACACATTAAGAACATCACCTTGATGGAAGAAGCTAAACTTGGCAGGAAGGTGCTGTTCTGAGTGATGGAGACTCCCCCGTTCCTCCCACCATAAATCACCTGGGTGAGGACTCCAGTCCTCAGGGCTGTGACGGGACACGTGGAGCTTTCTGCTGACAGCCTGAGACCATTTGGCAGAGATAAACTCTCCAGTGGGCATGAAGGATCGGGCGTGTTCTGTTCCCTTCTCGCTGCCCACACTGAATTGTCAATTGCTATTCATGTGTCTGTCTTTTGCATTCAGCTAATAGATCCTCTGGCAGAAGCCCCCGCCTACGAAATCAAGAGTGTCGAATGCCTGATTCAGTGTGTGACACTTAGTAGGTGCTGAAAAAGGCTTTGTGGAATGCCTGACTTATTCACCATCTGAACGGACTACATAATTTACACAGCTCAGTACAAAGTAGAAACAGGGGTCCCCTGGTTCAACATTATTGAAAATTTCAAGAGGGCAACAGCAGAGCATGACGCCAAGCGTGGGGCTGTCCTCATGCAGGAGCTGTGGGATTTGGGGTTGCACACCCACAAATCCTTCCCTGGTTGCTGCTGATGTCCTGTGAATTCCCAGCCCACCCTAAACCAGGTCTGCACAAAAGCTGCTGCCTTTGAGGAAATGAGTAGCTCAAACAAGGTTTTTGAGGGTCTGCTTTTGGCTCACGCTACTATCCCCCACCCCACACACCCACATGCCTAGTATCCTCCTTCCTTGGGGCAGAACAAATTACCCATGGGGTTTCTTGACCTCTAACAAGCAGTTATTTCTCCAACAAAATGGATTTATTCAGAAGCAACAACAAAAAGGCAGTTTATAAGGGTCACCCCCTTAGAACCCAAGACAGCATCCCCTAATGTAGTCTTTGGAGGGGCTCCTATTGAGAAGGAGGAACTTCCTCCTTCCTGTAGGGGAGTAGGGGATTGGAGAGCATAGCACTTCTGGTCTGAGATGCAGGCATATGGGTCCTGTCATTTGTTGATTGCACATGTGGGCACCAACCTCATTTAAATAGGGTTTCTGTGTGTTCATTTTCATGGGCTACATGGTCGCCACCTACTCTGTGTCTCCCGCTGCATCTAGAGATCCTAGAAGATGGGGACCAGGTCCTGAAATGCCCAGGGATGCCAACAGACCCTAGAACATTTGCAGCACTTATTTTAAATGATTGGAAGATAAATTAATAAAATTAAATCCAGATGGCAATGTTGTTTTCTTTTATCACATTGATAGGATTTTTTTCACACTATCTTTTGGATTAACAGCCATGGGAACACTATTATGCATATTTAAAAATAAATCAGTCATACAAACCCCCATTAGAATCTACTAGAACCTTCTTTCCCAACATGTGGCCCTGGGAGCAACAAGAGCAGCATCCCTGGAAACGTGTAAGATACGCAGACTCTCAGGCTCCAGCCAGACTTACTGAATGTGAAACTTGGGGTTGGGATCCAGCGACGTGTTTCCCGAATGATCCAGGTGTTCTGGATGGTGGTGTGAGTGCTCGTGTTCAGAGGAGTCGTTTGGAAAGCAATGACATGGAATTCTCTTCCAGATGCATTTGGATTTTAACACAAATTAATTGTTTGCAGCTGCAGCCCTAAACGTCTCAAAGGATTAAACTTTGTGATGGAATTTTACATGGTGCAACAAAATCCGCCAAGGCTGGCTCTTGATGTGAGCGTTTATTTCATTCAGCAAGCAGGACATTTGGACGAGAATAGGAGAAGGAAGTGCTCAAATAAAGTGTCCTTTTTTTAACCATAAAAAGAGGGCTATTTGTTGATGGAAAGCTAGCAGGAGAGGCGGAAGATAGGTGAATTTGGTAAGTTAGGGTCTATAATCAGAAGACCTACAAGATGTGTGACTTTAGACAAGTCACTTCAATTTATTGAGCCTTAATTTCTCCACCTAAAAAATGGCGACAATATTCAGGGCCGCCATGTACAGGTGAGCAGTGTGTGCCCTGCACAAGGGGGTGCAAACTGAGTGCAAGGGGAAGCTGATGTCCAGCTGAGCAGGATTTGCTACCCACTCCCGGTCCCAGAGGTAGGGGCACCTTTGTCTGATCCACTCAGAGACAGCCTCTGAGCCAGCAAAGGCTCTGATGATGCCTGCCCCGCCTGCCTCATCCAGTTGCTGGGAGCAGCAAAACAGATGATGAACAAGAAAGCAATTTCAAAACTACAAGGTGTTACATAAACAGAAGATAAGGTGTTATTATGATTGTTGCTGCTGCAAGATGCTTCTGTTTTGACCATTTCACTCAGCCAGACTGACCAAATGTCTGGGCTGCTAACTGAACACAATCACTTCCCATCCAGCAAAGCTCACCCTGTCACCCTTGCAGAACTAGCAGGAATGCTTAGTGCCAAGATAGGGACTCGCTATACCCGTGAGGCTTTACCACCTTATCAGATCATAGCAAAGGATGGGGGAGGCCTCTAATGTGAGATGTTGCTAAGCCTTCTCTGCTAGCAGGTGTAGGGACTCAGTTGACCTTGGGGCCTCTGCTTGTGGCCACTGACCTCTCCTAGTGGGGGCATCTAGTAGGACAAAGATCAGAAGTACCAGAGAACTCAGACTCTCCATTCGGGCAGTGGACCGTGGACAGGTGGGCCAGGCCTGGACTTCTGTTTTCTGCTAGAGGGAAGAAGACCCTGTCTGAAGTTCGCATTGGGGAACCCAACCTTTCTTGCCAGGACACCACAAAATCCCGGATTTTGGACCTGATTTCTTAAGTAGCAGTGCCTACAGTTGAACATCAAAAGCACCTTTTATAAAAGCGAAAGTGATCTTGCTCATTGACACCTTGTGGCTGCTCAGCACAACAGCATCAACCCTGGTGCGCTGACACCTGCTTTTCTGGACACTTGGGACATTTGTAAAATAGGAACACCCCCAGTGCTCTTTCCCTCGGACTCCCTTTGGAGGGACCAAGGAGCCACAACCCCATTCCATTGATATCTCAGCAATCAGGGTGAACTTGGCCAATCGGTCAGGTCTCTGTGATTCCCACCTTCCCTTCCACCCCACGCCAATACCTTGATTATATAAATTTTAAGATTCCTTGCAATCCTGAAATGTTCTGACTTTCCTGAAGGCAATCTGGGCTTCCCAGGTAATATATTGAAAGACAGGTTTTATTTTGTATTGTTTGGTTTTGCAAATCAAAAATCCATCTCCAGCCCTTCTCGATGGGGCCCTGGTGCTCTGCAGAAACAGCCCCCCAAGGGATTTCTGCAAAGCGAGATAAGGTGGCAGGCTGCCACGGGGCCACCAGATCTTCAAACGCTGCCTAATTAAGTCCCAGCCAGCAGGCTACCTCTGTAGGCCGGGGCTCTTGGAAGATAAGACACAAGACCCATCCAGAGATAAAGGGTGGAGTTTTACAAATGTAGTAAAATAAAGCCTGGAGCAGCCCATCCCATATGCAAGTGGAAATCATTCTAACAGGAACCCCACGGCCCCCTAGAAGAGCTGGGAAGAGTTTCCATGGGATAAGGGGATGACGCCTTCCTGCCCACTCTCTGGGGCACTGATGGAGTGCGATTATGGTATTAACTGGGTTGGAAAGATAAGGGGAGATGCCATTAATGGAGGAAATCATGTCTTCTCAATTCCAGAAGCTAATCCCCAGTAACTCATCCCTCCTGAACCTCCCACAGGAATATGGAGGCCTTGAAAGTCATAGCTTCTTCCTAGGACCTAAGTATTTTGCTGCCTTCCTTAGAATTTTGATGCCATTCTGTGTCTTCCTGTTGCCAAAAGAGTTTATTTCTCTGGTTAAATCTGACGGCAGAGTCACTTCCCTCTCCTGCACTTCAATTAGGAGAGTTTTCAGGGCTACAATTGCCCTTTAAGTTTCAATAAAAATATAGGTAAACATAAATCCCCTCCAAGAAATGGTAAGATCTTGTTCACCTTAGAGCCAGGTAAGACAAAAGCTATAAAACTGAACTTGGTTGACTCCTGTGCTTATGGCCGAGTGTCGTTTTTCCTTATGCACCTGCCTGCATATGGATAGTAGGTTTCCTTGGCAGATTCCAAGGTGTGGTACAGACACAGAGTAACCCACAAACCTTGAATTACACCCCTGAAAGAAAAGGATGGCAAAATCCACTGGGACAGAGATCCTCACCCTGTGAATGTTGAGGGGTCACCTGCCCCCCTACTGGCCCATCTCCAAAACTCATTCAAATAGGTTGAAGTTGGTCTTGGGATTTTCTCAGGCCTCTTTTAAGATCACGGTCAGAAGAAGGAAACAGAGAAATTTCCCTCCGAAAATCTTCAAACATTACAGGTCTTTGTAGCTTCCATCTCGAGCGTACCATGTGTCTCTTTCATTCTTCAAATGTCTATGTTGATGTTCTCGTTCTGAGTTTTGGGCAGTTTTGCCTCCTGTCTCAGCACCCAGGTGAGCCTGAGGGAGAAGAAGGGCCCGGATGCCTCTCGGCCTCCGTCTCAGTGTCTGTGTTTCGGGTTTCTGGAGTGAGCTCCCCACCGACTCCCCCTCAAGTTCAGAGTCAGATGAGAAATCGGCACAGACATCCCCTCGCCACAAAAACGCTCAGCTGTATCTCTTAATCTGTTAGATTGAAACATTAACTGATCAACCAGGTCTGAGGGAGCCCCTAGAGAGAGAAAACCAGCCTCTGTCAGAACAACAAAACAATCATGCTGACCCCCTCCTTTTCCCTCTCCCAGCACAACCCCCCCTCCTGGTGGGCAGCTCAGCCTCTGCTCCCACAAGTTTTTTAAGTAGTAACACCAGCATGTTGGTGCAACTTACTCCAAAGCCTTGTTTTGCTCTAAGACAAGAAGCTACTCCCCTCTTTGTTTCCCATCTCACGTGTTAGAAACTAAAATTTAAAAGAATTGAAGACATAGTTCTCGGGGCCTCCCTGGTGGCACAGCAGGTTGAGCGCAGTGCTGTGAAGCTGTCTGCAGCCTCTGCTGCAGCGTGGGTTCGATTCCCAGCCAGCCAGGGAGATTCCCACATGGCGCGGCAGACCTCTCCTGCCTTGACCGCTCCCCACAGTGCTTTCGGTCCATCTGTCTGTTCTGCTCCCCACTCTGTCTCTGGTGAATCCTCTCAGCCTCCTGCGCCTCTGGCCTGTACCCCAGCTATTGCATAAATTAAAAAATAATAATAATAATTAATTAATTTAAAAAAGACCTAGTTCTTAAGGTTCAATTGTTTTTCTGCCTGGTCTATGCTGGATGCAGTGCATCCTGACACCCAGGACAATTGGGGTTCTTCAGTAGATGCCGCTCTAGAGTGGGTGAGATTCCTTCAGGACCCCCAAATTTAAATCTATTCTACACTAAAAATTGCACATGCCCACTTTTAAATAAGAACCCCAAATCATATGTATGTGTGTGTACATGCATGTATAGACATGTATAGTGTATGCATATATAAGGTAAAATATATGTAATGCTGTAGTGCACTACATAATGACATAAAGGCTTCTGGCCAGTGACCAACCACATATGTGATAGATAGAATACCCTAGAAGCAGCCTAGGTAGTAGACTAGACCATCCAGGTGCTTGTAAGCACATGCTGTGACATTCACACAACAAACTCGCCTAACGATGCATTTTGCAGGATGTGTTCTATTCCATGCAGTGTATGATGCATAAATAAATTTGTAACACTGACCTTAGACCTGTCATAGCTTGGACTACCCTGGAAATAAACCCTGAATCAAGCGTTTGGAGGCAATCCAAAGTTGTAGGGTGGTATGATGGATTGAATTGTGCCCACCCAAGTCATTTTGTCCCCCCAATCTCTAGTACTACAGAATGTGACCTTAAGTAGAGACAGTATCTTCGCAGAAGTCCTCAAGTTAAAATGAGGTCATGAGTGCTGTCCCTCATCCAATATGACTGGTGTCCTTTTGTTTCACAGAGGAAATTTGGGGAGAGACTCACAGGGAGACTTGCCCAAGTGGGGTCCCAATGGCAGAAGCTGGTCTAAATCGGAGGCCCCTGACCTGGTCCATGATCCATGACAATTGTAGAGGCAGGACTGGACATGGTGCAGGTTTTCTAGGATCCAGCAGACCAGGTAAAGGAGCAGTCAGAGTCCTCAGTGGCTTTTGCAGGTTTTTTTAATTTAGATTACCAGGTACACAGCAGGCAAGGGCTCTGGGGGGCCGGGAGGCTGGCAGTCCTCACAGCCCCCAGCAAATCTTCACTCTGTCTAGGCTCTCTGGTGATCTCTGCTTCTGCTTCTTTGCTTCTCTCTCGGCTTCTCTTTCGGCTTCTACTCGGCTTCTCCTCGGCTTTCTGCTGGCGTCCCCGTGACACCGCCCTTAAAAGCCCAGTCTTAGCCCAGGTGAATCCCATCTACACATGCCCACACCCTACTCCAGGTGCCTGCCATCAGGCATGCATTCAGGACCGCAGGGTTCCGTCATCCATCCTGCTGGCGGGAGGGCAGAAAAGCCTGACATTTTTTCCTTACCCTACAACAATGTTGTGATTGCAGGATTTATAAGTGACAGAAATTTGACCGGATGGACTTAAACCAAATGGGATTCATTGACTTCCCCTGCTGAATAGTTCAAGGTGAGACAGCTTCAGGAATGGCAGTATTCAGGCTCTTAGATCATGCCAGTTTCCCCCCACCCCACCCTTATGCCTGATTTCTTCAGGGTTGGCCTCATCCTTCCATTACCAAGTAGCTGCTCCGTGGTCTCATGAGTGCTGACGGCCCTGGGCCCATCTCCTTGCATCTTGGCCTTATCCACATCACCCCTTCTCTTTGCTGTTCCATCTTTTCCTAGAGATGGAGGATTTTACAGCACAGAATACCAGCTTATAGGACTGTCTCACCATCAGCCTCAGAAACTCAGATGAGCTGTATGTACCATCTCCTAGCTCACAGATTCTTCCCTGCAGGGGATAGGAGAATCCAAGCTTCTTTAGGCTACCAGGTTGGGGTATGGCCCTAAGAGAAACTGCCAGCTGTGTGTGCAGACAGAAACAGGTGATCGGGGAGAGTGAACTGGTGTGTTCTTCAAGGGGTAGAGCCTGCCCAATCAGACTTCCCTCTGGGATAATTTGGAGAATTTTACTTGAATTGTGTGATTGTCAACCAATATTTTTTAAGATGTATTTATTTATGCATACAAGAACTGGGGTACAAGTCAGAGATGTGGGGTTGAGAGGATTCACCAGAGACAGAGCAGGGAACAGAACAGGCAGACTGACTGAAATACACTGCTGAGGGGAGCAGCGGGCGAGTCAGGAGAGGTCTGCTGTGCCATGTGGGTAGCAACCTGGCCGGGGGTCAAACTCATGCTGCAGTGGCTGCAGATAGCTTCATAGGTTGCATCTTAAACCCTTGCACCACCAGGGAGGCCCCATCTACCAATATTGCCTAGAAATGAATGTTTGTAGGAGGAGGGACCCATGCAGTCTGCCTTTTGGGGATCACTGGGCCAATCTGCAGTGGCGTTCCTGACCTGGCGTCCTCTCCGTTCCTTCAGGTGCACTGGGAGGGCAGCAAGGGGGTTGGATGAGCCTCCGCTGATCTAATTTTGAGCAACATGATGGCGTGCCCTCCCAGCCTCACGTGAAACTGCAGAAGGAAGAATTTTGCGCAGTTTAACTCTTAATGGGCTCTCTGGGGAGAGGCTTATCGGTTTTGTGCCTGACTCCAACCTGGTTTCCAATTTGCTCTTCCTGGGCAAATGCGCTCATGCAAATGGGAGACACAGCATGCTCCGGGAGACGTGGGGGGCTGCGCACCCCACCTGCAGCCTCCTTCGAATTGCCATCCACCCACACCTGTCTCTCCTTTCCTGGCTAGTCTCCATCCTCCTGCTTCACACTTAATTTCTGTTTTCGCAATCTCTGGCTGATTTGAGGATTGGGATGGGTTTTCGTGATGAACTCACACAGGCACTTGATTTAAGCAGAATGGCTGTGTGGCTGCGCCGTTGTGTTGGGGAGCAGGGGAGTGAGCCCCACCCCCACTGTCTAATGACACCCCAGGTGTCAAGTGCAGGAACAGCAAGGTGACTGGATTTGCAGAGGAGAGACTGGGGAGAGGGGCGTTGGCTGCTTGGAAAATGTTAGCTGTGACCCCAAAAGTCCCAGCCCCTCAAAAGCTGAGGTTTGGCAACAGAGTCCAATCCCCATTACTCATCACCTCTGTTGGGTGGGGAGCATAGTGAGACCTCTAAAACAGCAATTAGCAAGAATTTAGACTCATACTCCCTCTCTGACCCCAGCCCAGGGCTTAGTTTCTGGGGAGCTTATGGTTATAAACAACTAAACAAACTAAAAGCCAAGGGGAGGTTTTGGGGAGTACTCAGGGCTGCAACACTGATGGGAGATCAGAGAGCCAGGTCTTGAACAGAGCAAGAGCCAAGGTCGCAGTGAGGATCAGGTGCCAGGAATCCTGATAGGCACGTGGCAATGGCAAATTAGTGATCACCAGGTAGATCTTTGGTCCTTGGAAGGGAGAGTGTGACTGGCTGGGCTTCTGTGCAAACCTCTGTCTGTTCTGGGGTGCTGAAGATCTGGCCTCCTCAGCTTCCCTTGTGCAAGACCATTGGAATTACGATCTCCCCAAGACCATGCACAGTGGGGAGTTGGTAATTCCCCAAAGGGGGCTGCAGTGCTTCAGGAAGGGGGGATTTCTTTTTAAAGTGTATTTTGCTTTTATGCAAGAGACCTTAGTTACCAAAATGCCTTGGATCTGGGTGGCCAGCACAGGGAAAGGCACTCAGTTCCAGGGATCAGTCACAAAAGACCTTCAGGCTTTGGATCCATTTAGCTGAAGCAGGACCTGGAATAATCGAAGCTTGCAGTTAGTGTGCAGGGGAGTTACAAAGCGAGTGAGTAAACCTGGCTCACCACCCGGCTTAACAACCTCACCTCTGAGTTCTCCTCCATCCCCTTGTGCACGCCTGGTTAATTCACTCTGATTAAGTGACACCAGGTTGCATTTTGAGGGGTGGTTATGGGCTGTGGTGAGGTCCATGCCTCATCGTTCCCAGCAGTACTGGGAAGTAGCCAGTCTATTGCTGGGGTCATAGACTTCAGTGCCTACCAGCATCAGGCAAGGAAGTTAACGAGTAAAGCAGAGCAGAAATTCATGTTTGACAATTGCCATTTTTTCTGCATGTGCCATATTTGGTCTGCTTCTCGTTTTCCCATATTTGACAAAAACATGGATAGTAGGACATGTTCTATTATAAGATATTTTGTAAAAGTATTCCTGAGCCATAGTGTAAGGGTAATAATCAAGAATGCAGTGATCAATTATCGCCTGATTAAAAACAGCAACATCAAAACCACCACACCATGCAAACCAAATTTAGTCTTTAGAAAATATGCCAGCTTAAGACATCTGGTCTACCCTGGATGTAAAGCCTATTTCTACCACGTGCCCTCTGCACGTGAGAGTCTATCAAAAGCCCAAACCAAGAATATAAAAGGGAGGTGAAAACACACACACACACACACACACACGAAGTCTAATGTAGCCTCTTCCATTACCATATTCAACTAAGACATAAAAGGACTTGCAAGAAAGCTTTGACAGCTTCCATTTTTAGGGCCGTATTCTAGCGAGGTTCTGGTATATTTCACAAGCAATGAGCCCTTTCCTTCAACTGGACAATAGGGTGGCATAAGCCAATATAGGAAATTCTCCATGGAGCTTTACAGAATTGAGAAATTTTGGGTTCATTTTCTCTATGTGCAGTAGGGAGTTAGAGAGAATGAGGTAAAACTTCACCCGGGGATGGAAGTAGAGATTTCTCTTTAGTTGCTGTTTTGTTTTCTGAATATTTTTTTCCAGTAAGTGGTTGAAACCCAGGGAACTTAAAAAAGAAGAAGCTGACAGATATTTCATACTTGCATAAATCTCACATCTTTCAGTATTTCTTTATTAGTATCTGGGTATCCATTCAGTTGTCCCAAAAGTATCAAGCCCAACTCTGCACTGAGAATATCATCTCTTTAGCCCCATCCAGATTGGAGTCAGCTGCTGCAGGACCAAGGCACGGTGTCTCATTCTGAATCCAGATCATCTGAAACTTCCTACTCTGCATGAGAATGATGTGTGATATTTCCCCTTAGAGAAAAAGAAAGTGTTCATTTATTTCTGTATCCCAGTCCACAGGCACCACTTTGCCCATAGTTACTGGGAGTCCAGAAAATGTTTGTTGACTGACTATGTAAGTGAATCCTACTGGCTGGGGCACAGATACCATTACTAAGGATAGCAGTAATGACCGTAGAAAAGGTCGCTGGACAAATAAACCTCCAGCTGTTTCTGTATTTTGAGCAAGAAAATGAGAGGGTGTTGCCTCCCCTGCACTGCGGAGCTGCTGGCCATCCTTGGTCAGAGACCAGGAAAGAAGTTACATCTGAGTCAGTGCTGTGTAACAAGCCACCCCCAAACCATAGCAACTTAAAAAACAAGAAGCATTTATTATCTCTCCATTTGGAGGGGAGAGTCAGGGGTCAGAATGCAGCTTAGCAGAGACCTGGTTTGGGGTCTCTCCAGTTTGTGGCTAGGAGGTTGCTGACGGGGCTGCAGTCATCTCAGAGGCTTAACTGGGCTGGAGGCAGGAGGTCTTAAGTCCTCACCTTGCGGACTTCTGCCCCCCACTGACAAGGACTGCCCAGGTGGAGATCCTGCAGCAAGTGAGACAGCATGTCTGAGACAGAAGCTAAGCCCTGTACACCCTCTTCTCTTTTCTGAGAAGAGGGTGTACATATGGGGCCTCCCCTAGTGATGCAGGTGGTTGAGCGCTGCGCTGTGAAGCTGTCTGCAGCCTCTGCAGTGCAGGTTCGATCCTGACGGGCTGGCGAGAATCCCACATGATGCAGCAGACCTCTCCTGTCTCGCCCGCTGCTCCCTTCAGCAGTGTATTTCAGTCAGTCTGCCTGTTCTGTTCCCCACTCTGTCTCTGGTGAATTCTCTCACCCTCCCACACATCTGGCCTGTACCCTGGTTCTTATATGCATGAATAAATAAATCTTTGAAAAAAAAAACAAGGACATGTGTTATGGGAGGGGATGCACAAGGGCAGGAAAGGCAGGGGGCCATGGGAATACTGTGTATTCAGGGTGTTTCTGAAAAGGCTCAGCGACTCCAGTCTTAGAAAATGATCAAATTCTCTTTTCTGTGGTTCCTTTGTCTGTGGCTTTTTCTATTCGCCTTGCTCTGGCAGGTGAAATTGATTTCCCTATCAAGGGATTGGAGATAGTAGTTTATTTGAGTGAGTGTGAACTGTGGTCTGAAAGAAAAAATGAGTCTCCAAGTTGACCTGGCTTGTGCTGTTCCAGAAGCAGCTTTGGGGTGATAACCTCAGTCCTACAGGCCTGGCAGGGCTGACTTGAAGCTCTCCATCTAACTGTGCTTTCTGCATCCACCACACAACGGTTAGGGGCTCCTCCAGCCAGAGGAATTCTCCTGGATCTAATTCCTCCAGGGCCTGGACTGCATGTCCTTTTTATACCCCTCTGGCTCAGAGGGGGGCTGGCTGTAAATGCAAAATAGTCATTTTCTGTGAACTCTCTGAAAACAGGTTTTGTTGAAAAAGAAAGTCCCATTTGAGTGGGTGCTCAATGAATTATTGTTCAGTGAACAAAGACCACGAGTCAGATACCATCTCAGCAGAACCAACTCCTTGGCTGTTGGTCCTGGCTCCCAGGGCAGAGTTAAAAAACGAGTCTTGCCATGATTTCAGGGCAAGCTGTGGGTTTGAAATACCTTATGCCAACACATATGTGCCTGTTTTGATAAATATACGCCTGTGGATTCCTGAGCTTCCATTGCTGTGGACCTCATCAGACTTCAGGACAATTACATTTTGATTTCAGTCTGCTTGGCTGTAGGTCCAAGGAAGGCAGGACTGGGCCTCCTTTGGTCACAGAGGTACCCCCAGCACCTGGTACGGTACGGGGCTTCCAGGAGGTCTCCAGCTGGTATGGCTGCATGAATGAATGAGAGAGCAATCCTAGAAACACATCTCACTTAAAATTGGAATCAGTCTTTGAAGATCCTTAAGTTAGCCAACTTTGGGGAAAGCCAAGCTTACAGAAGAGGGACACTATGGCAACCCTTGTTTCCCTTTTGTTTTACAAACTGGGTGGCCCCATTACTTGCTTCCTGCCTGGCAGCTTTGGTGACTGGACTCCTCCAAGCTTTGGCCAGTTTTCTTAGCTTGAATTCAGGGAGAAATAGACCCTACTGCACACTCTGGTTCACTCTACACAGACATTTCTCCCCGATTATCCCAGAGTCCTGTTGTCCTGGGGGAGTGGAGAGAAGAGACTAGAGGGGGCAGTGGGGAGAGAAAGCAAGAGAGGAGAGGGAGAAAGGGAGGGAGAGAAACATGTGGCTTGTGTGTGGACACCACTTCCAGAATGTTGGCTCCTACCTCTCCATCACTCTTCATTGAGCCCAAAGCTCTCTCTGGTGTGAAGCCCACACCATCACCTGCTGTACTCTTTCCCTAAGCTGATTGATGTAGGGTAGAGAGGCATTAAATCAAGGATGACACATGATTCTTATCTCTTACACCAAATCCAATCAGTTGGCATTGGCTGCCTGGACTGCTGTGTCATGAAGGCTCCTGAGCGATTACCAATGTCTGCCACTCTGTCATGAGGATTCTGAGCGATTACTGATGTCTGCCATGGGCACAGGATGAGCAGCTCACAACTATATAAACCCCAGCAGGAGAGCTGGCCCAGGAACCCTCAGAGCAATGGGAGAGCTAGGATGCCTTGGCCTCCAAAGGAAAACTAGGTCCTTGTTTACTGCAGCACAAAGCAGTCCAAAATAGTTGCTTATGTGCCCAAACAGAAAGGGGAGGAGAGACAGGAAGCCAAAGTTTGGGCAGCTCTCACCTGTGTTCTAATTTCTGTGCAGTTTTCCCACCTCCCTCTCTTTCTCTTTTGCATGCATCTGATCCCATGGAAACCAGAGCCCCAGGAGTAATTAATACTCAACAAGCGGAGTAAGTGTTCGGCAGGCAATGCTTTCAGAGACTAACAGCAAGTCAGTTTCTCTTACCCACAACTCCAATCAGTGGGTGGGGGCTGCACTCAAGCTCCTGCATTCCCAAGCCTGGGAAGTGCTCAGATGCCTGAGCCCTGGGGCTGTAAGCTGGCACCATGTGGGCTGTGAGTGGCACTGCCACTCTAACAGGTTCAAGGACACCGATTACCCATAGGACAACATCTGGCCAAGCACCCGGCCCAGAGTTCCCCTCTGCCTTTTTAAACCAGCCTCCATGCTGGATGCCCAGACCCGCCCAGACCCAACCAGCCCCACAAAGCCCCCAGACAGGCAGCGTTATGTGCCTGACTTACTCAGTCATATGGACAAGTACATTCAACCCAGATGGCCGGCCTAGTGACAGCCTGGCTGCAGCAAGAAGGTCAAGGCTACAGCAGTAAGGATGCAGCCTCAGGGCTATTTATTCCCTGGGGATGTCTACTTCTCTTCCTCTGGCACTGCTCTCCCTTCAAAGGGCACTGGCACCAACTTACACCCTGAACAGGGCTCCCCAGGTCATGTCCAGCGAGCCTATGTCTGGCCACTCTGGCCAGATTTTCCATCACTCTTACAGCGCCTGGCACCCTCTCCCTCCTCTCTGACAGTCTTCAGCCTCATTTCTTTAAGTGCCTGCCCAGATCATGACTCTGTGCCCTGCACACTGAGCACACGTCTCCCAGTAATGAGGGAATGCTAAGTCCCTTCCTCATGAGGACCCTTCGATTAGAAAATCAGAAGTAGAACTTTCTGGGGAAAATAGAGAGACTGCACTTTGAGATGGCATTTTACAGCTCTAGTGCATTTTGGCAAATGTGATCTCACTGCTAATTTGACCTCATTAAGGCTAAAAGCACCTTCAAGGTGCACAGTTTATACCCGTTTCTCAGTCAGGAAACTGAGTCTCAAAAAAGGCAAATACTTTGCCAGAGACCCTGGAACAGGTCAGTGGCAGGTGTGGCAGGAACCCGGCTCCTGGGGCTCCACGAGTGGTTTCCTGCCAGAACCAGGCTGTGCTGGCTTCTCTGCATGTTTCCTCTCCATCAGAACTGGCCAGGGGCGGTAAAAATAGTTCCTAGGCAGATTTTCATCTCTTATGGAAGTTGCCACTGTTCTCTGTCCCGTAGAAATGCGATTTCTTCATGGCACCTAGAATCCAGCAACAGAGAAATTACCCTCTTCCGGCTGTCATTCCTTTTCCCAGGGTTCAAACTTTGCTGAGGGTATAACACATGCACATACTCACAATCTGGCTAGAATTAGTGTCCTTGACGACCTTCTGAGCTCAGGAAGTGGGTTTTTTGGGAGCAGAAAAGGATGCTGAAGGGGGGTGGGGGGCAGGCAGGAAGCCCACCTGCTTCTTGACCTTGACCATTTGGTTGTATCCAGAGGGGTGCGAGTTCTGCATGGAGCTAGGAAGGGGTTAAAGGAAAGCAGATCTTGAAAACAGAAAATGAAGACATTCCTGGAAGGGACCAGCTTGGCTCTGCCGCCAGTGTGAGTCGAAGATGCTCTCCCAGGGAAAGCGAGAGGAGACTTTGAGCTTAAATACGTGTGTTCTCCCACGTTCTACCAAATGCTAAGCTGCAATGCTCTTCTTTTCTTTGCAAGGAAGAGAATTAAGCTGCATTGGTTTTCATTCTTTTATCCCCAAATTCCTGGCCATCAGGATCTGGAGGGTGTATGTGGGGAATGTCTGTAATTTGCATGGAGGGCCCTGTGTTTCCTCCAGACAGACAGCCCTGTGCCCCAGATGCTTTGCTGCACTTGGAGCAGGATTTCTGCAGCCTGTTTGCCAACTGCTGTTTGACTTGTGGATTTCACACATCATGGAGGCCAACATCTGTGTCCACCCTCTGATGAGAATGTTACTCAATCAGGCCAGAACCTTCTCTTAGAACCTCCTTTCTGGCCTTAATCCTGCCCAGCCCATTAGCCCCACCTCAACACCCTCCTGTGCATGAAGTTTCCTTGGCGGACCCCACTTCACCTTACTTGGACTCTGCTATTGAGACGAGTTTATTTCTGCAAAGTGTTTTTATTACAGTTGCTGGCATATAGTAAACACTCAATAAACGTTAGTGGTGAAAGTGATCCTTACAATCGGCAACAGGCCTTCTTCACCTTGTGCACACTTCCTGAGCTTTTGTTTTTTGTTATGTTTTGTTTTGTTTAATATTTATTTACTTATTTATACATGCACTGGGTATAGTCAGAAACGCGGGAGGATGAGAGAATTCACCAGAGCCAGAACGGGGAGCAGAACAGGCAGAACGACAAAATACACTGCTGAGGGGAGCAGCGGGTGGCAGGAGAGGTCTGCGCGCCATGTGGGACCCTCGCTGGTGGCCAGGGATTGAACCGGCGCGCTGCAGAGGCTGCGGGCAGCTTTGCAGCCCAGCACTCAACCATTGCGCCACCAGAGGAAGCCCTTCCTGAGCTTTTGATAGATGATCTCTAGACAAGGAATTACTGCTGCTTCTAAACTCAGTCAGGTGAATTCCTGGCACAGCATTGAGCCCTGGAGTCAGTCTGTGGCAGGAGCCACAGGTAGCTCTGCAGTTGCTCAAATGTTGAAGACATTTGAAGTTAATGTTTCTGCCCCTTCCTGTGCAGTCAGGGTGTTTTCAGCTCTCAGCCCAGGCCAGCCTCAAGGAACAGAGCATTGCTGGTCAAGGAGCCATTCACCCTCTTTCATCCCAGACATGCAGATAGATTCTGTCCCATTGGAATGGAATTGGACCACATGCCTGGGGGCTGGCCAGTAAAATGTGGGCAGAACTGATCCTGGACCTCCGGGATGCCTATTAAAAAGAAGATTTGATTCTAGAGGGCAGCCCTCCATGTTTGAATCTTTCTAATCTATGAGTCCAGAAGTGACATATCAAAGGCCAGAGATGCATCAGGGATGGCAGATGGAAGTCTGACCGCCAAGTCTTTGGAGGACAGCAAGGAGCTGGCCAGCCTAAAAACCCACACTAACCTGTTGCATAAGCAAGGGAATTTTTTTTGTTACATTAAGGTACTCAAAATGTGGGGATTCTCATTGCAGAAATTAACCTACATTATTAATATAGCTGTCTTCTGTTATTTGGGAAACAAGCAAATTATTGATTGTGCCACCCCAACAAGTTCTAACGAACCAAGGCACCAGTTTACATACTTTCTTTACCGTGAAAATGTGCTACAAATGAACCAGATAAAAATCTCATTGCTCTGAGTGAAAGTCTGATGTAGGGCCAGAGAGTCTCCTGCCAGTGACCTAGACATTCTCTGTGGGCTGTAGTTCTGCTTATTCTGAAAAGTTGCATTCTGACAGTTGGCTAAGGTCCTTAGATGCCATTGTTCTCATGTCAATCATAACTACGCAGCCTTAGAAAGGCTATCCCACCTCTATGCAAGTCTCTGTCTTGACCAAGCACTGTGGGGAGAGACTAGAGCCCTGGACCATGGGGTGAAGACCTGGGCTCCAGGAAGTTAACACGTGGTAAAACCTTAAGCATGACTAGACCTCCTCGCCCCAAGTCTGAACAGTGAAATTTCATAAGAAGTAAGACTTTTAGAAAACTAGAGCAAATTTGTGGTGACCAGAAGTGTGAGGTGTGGAGAAAGGTAATCAAAAGGCATAAACTTTCCAGCTGTGGGGAGGCTGACAATGGCAGCCTTTTCCTTGACTTGGATTTTGATTTTGCTCCCTTTGTCCCAGAGTTATCTGGTCCCTTCTGCCCCTTTCCTGTAGATCCCCACCAGGAGGTGCCTTAGACTTGTGGCAAGCTTTACAGCCTCAGCCGTCCTGCTTTGGGCTAACCGTTTGGCTGGGCATTTCCCCACAAGAGGATGGGTAACTTTGGGTGCTTCATGGGGAAAGGCTTTTAACTATATTCTTTCATTTCTCTCTATTGCACACTAATTGTATTAAAGTTCTTTTTTATTGAAGATCTTATGCACTTTGAGCATGTATGTCTTTATGCAGCAGGTGGCAGTAACTATTTAGAGGTTGAGGGGGTCTCAGGGCTTCCCTCACCTTGCCCTGTAACTGTAGGAGGGAGATTACACTCAACAGGAATAGTGGAAAATAATTTGTGTCATCTTTAATTTACCATAAGTCTATTATTCAACTTCTACTCTCCTGAATTGGAGAATATTGATAAGGCTAAATAAATGTGTCTTATAATTTGCTATACTTCATAAGCATGATGCTCTTGACCCTAGAAGCAGAAAAACAGGTTGGTCTAGGAGACAGCCCCCTCTGCACTATGGCCACTGCCCCATCAGAAGTCCCCTAGGTGGGCCTCCCTGGTGGCACAGCGGTTGAGCGCTGGGTTGCAAAGCTGCCCACAGCCTCTGGAGTGCTGGTTCGATCCCCGGCCACCAGGTGAGGGTCCCACATGACGCACAGACCTCTCCTGCCACCCTCTGCTCCCCTCAACAGTGTATTTCTTCAGTCTGTCTGTTCTGCAACCTGCTCTGGCTCTGGTGAATTTTCTCACCCTCCTGGGCATCTGACTGTACCCAGTGCTTGTATAAATAAATAAATAAAATAAATAAATCTGTAAAAAAAAAAAGTCCCCTAGGATATTAGGATATGCAATATCACATAGGACACTTAGGGTTACAAAGGATTGTACTTAAATATTTCATAAGAAATCAGACCTTAGAAAAAGAGATCAGATTTGTGGTCATCAGAAGCGGGAGGTAGGGAGTGGGGGAACTGAAGAAGGTGATCGAAGGCACAAACTTCCAGTTTTAAGATAAATTAGTTCTAGGGATGTGATCGACAACATGGTAACTACAGTTCCCATAGTTGCACTGTTCTATGGTATTTATGAAAGTTGTTAAGGAAGTAAATCCTAATGACTTTCATCACAAGGAAAAATATTCATATGCAACTTTTGTGTCTATATGAGAATATAAAATTTACTGCAGTCATCACTTTACAGTATGATAAACATAAGTCAAATCATCCTGCTGTATAAACCAAATTTATACTGTATTGAATGCCAACTATATCTCAATAAAAATGAGAAAAAGAAAAAAGAGAAGAAATTACTGATTCATAACAGTAAAAGTAATTATGTAGGTAAATATAACAGACAGTATAAAAATATTTTTAAAATTCTTTTCTTCTCCTATCTGATTTGAAAGACAACCGTGTAAAGCAATAATTATAAAACTGAGTCAATGCATTATAATGTATAAAAACATAATTTGTGACAAAAATAGCACAAAGGAAAAGGGAGGGAATTGTGCTGTAATGGAAGCCAAGTTTCTGTAAGCTATTAAAATTAAGCTAGCATTAATCCAAATTAGATTGTTTTTAGATGCTAATTGTAATCTCCATGGAAACCACTAAGAAAATAATTTAAAATATATTGTGAAAGAAAGAACACAGGATGTAAAATAGAGGAACAAAAAGACATCTGACATACAGATAATAAAGAGCAAAGTGACCAATGTAAATATACAACTACTCTCTCAGTAATTATATTAAATGTAAAGGGGTTAAACACTCCAGTGAAAAGAGAGAGATTAGCAGAGTGGATTAAAAAGCATGATCCAACTATATGTTGTCTCTAAAGTACAAAAGTTAGTTCAAAAACACAAATAAGTCGAAAGTAAAAGAGTAAAGAAAGAAATATTTGGCTCATGGCCTCCCCGGTGGCACAGTGGATTGAGTGCTGTGCTGTGAAGCTGTCCACAGCCTCTGCAGCACAGGTTCGATTCCCAGCCAGCAGGGGAGAAACCCACATGGCGTGGAAGACAATTCCTGTCTTGCCTGCTGCTCCCCTCAGTAGTGTCTTCAGTCCATCTGCCTGTCCTGCCCCCCACTCTCTCTGGTGAATTCTGTCCTTCCAGTGCCTCTGACCTGTACCCCAGTTCTTGTATAAATAAATAATTTTTTTTTAAAAGAGAAATATTTGGCTCATGTATCCAGAAAGCAAAAGAGTAGATATTGCATCAATCTTAGCGGGATGTAGGAGTTCAAATGGATCTAAGATCTGGGAGCTCATTTATGCTTTCTTCTGTGATAGCTTCACTCTCCAGTAAATCAGCCTCTCCCACTGACCCCCCAGAAGCTTCAGTCTTTGCAACTTCAATAGAATGTAAACTGTTCTTTCTCTGCTGTATGAACAAAATTTCCTGGTTTGAGTTTCATTGGCTTGCCTGGATTCTGTGTCTACATCTGAGGCAGTTCCATGACCAACCATGAAGACTCTAGACTTTGAGGTGATTTAGCTTAGCCTCTCCTAAACAGCGAAGCCTGAGAGGAGAGGAGGTAATGGGTAAAGGACTGCAACCAAAATAAAGGAAGTAAATGCTTGACTGGTCACTAAACAGCAGGTCCCCACCACACATGCATTGGGTTAACTTGGGCTGGAAGAATGTTCTCTGACTATAGGTAAAAGCAAAACTATGAAGAGTTCAAACTTACATCTTTATGCTCATATTTCAACTATCTAGAAGAGTTTCTCCATTAACTTAAAATTTTATTTTTAGTGCCCTTGAAAAATGGAATGTATGCAAGCAGAGTTCTGGGAGATTGGGGAATGGGAAAATGAAATTTCATATTATAAAGTACCTGCTCTGCACCAGGCCCTTTTATGAACTTAATCACATGCAAGCTATGTGAACCCTGTAAATGAAATAGAATTATTAGACTTTTGAAGATGAGGAGATGAAGACACAGGAGATAGATAATTTGGCCAATGTGCCCTTTAAACAAGTCATAGCGTCTGGATTTCCACCCAAATCCACACAGCCCCATGGCCTTGTTCTTTATGGCCTGCATCACCACCCAATAGCTGCATGTCTTCCTACATGTTCATGTTCACGTAAGACCTGACAGGAAGCCACGGACATGCCCAAAGTGGAGTTTGGCTTCACCACAAATCTGAGTTTGAACTTTGGAATTAAAACTAAATGAGGAGATTGAGGATTGAGCACCAGTGAAGCACAGAGTCAGAAGTTCCTGGCTTTCACTTTACTGGAAAATCATTTCACCATCAAAGTCTGATTGTTGGTGGTCTTACTTGTATGTTCATACTCGCCTGCCCAGGCACCTCTGAGGGAGGCATCGTCAGCAATTTTGCAGGATGGTATCCTCATGACGATGGCCCATGCTTCTTGGTTTTATTTGTCTCCTGGATCCAGCTCCTATCACACTGTATTTCCAGTCTTTGGCTTCATCTTGGAATCAGGGATGGAGGCTGATGGAAACTGGCCTTGTCACAATTACTTTTTCTTTCCATTTTCATTCTCTTTCTTCCCCTGTGGCGGAGGCGAATAACCGATGTTGAAATCAGAGAGTTAGTCCCCAGATTCCCCAGAACTTTCTTTGAAATGCTTCTCTTCTATTTGGTGGATTAAACCAACAGTTCCCATATGTTCTACTAAACAAAATTACTAAGAATCTCAACCATAAAAAAGTGGGATGCTGCTATCAGATGGGAAGGGGACTATAAGTCAGGCAGACAAAAATAAGCATCCACTACATTTCCTATGAAGTTATAAAGTGTTGCAACTGATCCTTTCTACCAAGATTATTTGGCCAGAAGTCCAAGGACACCAATAGTCCGAATGCGAAACGTAGCATTTTTATTTATCAGGAATGAAAAACCAGTCCCCACCCACAGCTAGTGAAAATGGAAAATTAGGAACTTGGCTTTATAGGAGACATGAAACCTCTTTCACTCGTTTCCATTCCATCCCATTTTTTTTTTATGAAATGAAAGGTTATTTTGCTAGCAGAAAACTGTTATTGTTGCTGTATTTGCTAAGAAAATTGGGCAATTTATCAGTGAAGATGGCAACAGCAAATATACAGGGTTGCCAGAGGCATTATTTTGCCATCCTCAGCAGCATTAACAAGTTAAAAAAAAATTCTAGGTTCCAGGATGGCAATAATGAATTTCAGTCACTGAGAAAGGAAGGTAGATGGTGGTTATGCTCTCCCCTGAGCATGTCCTAGTGGACACCAGAGTCTTCTAGAAAGGAGACCATGATATCACATTCTTATTAGCATTAATGATCAGTTACTTGACAAAATCTCTGAACATGACATTACAAATCTCCTTAGAAGATTTAGGGACTAACAGTCAGGATTAAGTGACTATTTTCTCTGTTCTCACTGGGTTAGCTCTTCCTTATCGGCATTCCATGTGGGTTTTTGGCTTTGAATAATGTCTTGTTTTGTAAAACACTGAGAAATACTGTCACAATCGGGAACAAAATGGATGGTGTGGTGTGGATACGGCGAACACTGTTTGGAGGGATAAGTGAGTCTTGGTGGTGATAATGTTGAACAGCAAAGCTACTGTTATTGACCATTTTAGAGGAAGAGGTTCTTTTTAAGGCTGCATGCTTACATATTTCATAAACAATGTGCTTGAGAAATGTCCAGCCAGGTACAATGGAGAGAATGAGAAGCAATGCCCAGTCAAGACAATAGCTCAGTTTGACAGTCCTGCTGTGAAAAACAGGAAATAAAGATACAGGCAGAATGTCAACTAAACTGATGCAACAAGAGAAACAAAGAAATGAGTCCATCCTCTTCTCCCACCCCCACCCCCATAAATACTTACTCCGGGGGGCAGTGTAAATTGTTGGGAAGGGTAGAAAAAGTTGTGACTGTGGAAATGGGCCAGCGTACTGGAAGAGACAAAGGGAAGGAAATGAGCCATTTTGCTAACACAAAAGCACGGAGAGATGGCATGCCAAACCCACCGCTGGACAGTCCAGACCTGCCAATTACAGTCAGTGGTTTTCTTGGGAGAGGATGTTAGAGTAAATGAAGGTTTGGTTTTTTAGGTGGGAGAGACATACTAGCCAATACTTGATAGCCCTTTACTGAAATAAGGATTATTTTCTATTTGAAAATCTGTGTAGGGAAGTGACCCATGTTGACTGGAGTTTATTCTGTCTAAGGGCAATAAAAGGTATAAAAAAATGGGCCTCCCCTAGTGGCACAGGTGGTTGAGCGCAGCGCTGTGAAGCTGTTCGCAGCCTCTGCAGTGCCAGTTTGATCCAGGCTGGCTGGCGAGGGTCTCATATGGCGCAGCAGACCTTTCCTGTTTTGCCTGCTGCTCCCCTCAACAGTGTATTTCAGTCAGTCTGCCTGTTCTGTTCCCCACTCTGTCTCTGGTGAATCCTCTCACCCTCCCACGCATCTGGTCTGTACCCCAGTTCTTGTATAAATAAATAAATAAATCTTTAAAAAAATGTATAAAAAATTGGGAAGCTACTTTCAGGAGCCCTTTTGTGCTGCTCCATTGCCCCACCATCCTCTGCTACATAGCTGTCGCCACTTTACTTTATAACTTCCAGTTTCCCTGCCTCTTGTTATTTATGTCCTCCCACACTGACTAGAGATGACTTGTGTTACAAATAATACATTTCATAAATTTACAGTGTCATTTAGGTAGTAGGTTATAAAAGACGTAGTTTCTGTCTTGCTCTTGTGGATCCCTCATTCTGGGGAATCCAGCTGCCATGTTGTAAGGATGCTCAAGCAGTCCTATGAAAAGGGCCACATGGTGAAATATGAAGACCTCCAGCCAACAGCCGTGTGAATGCCCCATTCTTAAAGTGGGTCTTCTAACCCCAGTCAAGCCTTTCAATGTCCGCCACCCCAGCCAACATGCCTGCAACCTTATGACAGTCTTTGAGTCAGAGCTATGCAGATTTCTGACCCACAGGAAATGTAAGGTAATAGATTTTGTTTTTTTTGTTTTAAGCCACTAAATTTTTTTTTTTTTTAATATTAAATTTTATTTTTATATTCCCCCATACAATTGCAAACGCCCCATTCTGACCCCAATCCTTCCCCTCCCGCCCCCCACCCCCCCAAAAGTGTCTCTGGTTCATAGTTTTTTGTTGATTTTGATTTTCACTTTCTTATATTCATTTTCCTGGTCCCTTATTTAAGTTTTCTAGATTCCTGCTATGAGTGAGACCATCCGGTATTTTTCTTTTTCTTTTTGGCTTATTTCACTGAGCATGATCCCTTCCAGTGCCATCCATGTTGCTGCAAATTACATGTGTTTATCTTTTTTGAATGCTGAGTAATATTCCATGGTATATATGTACCACATCTTCTTGATCCAGTCATCTATTTTTGGGCATTTGGGTTGTTTCCAAAGCTTAGCTATTGTAAACAGTGCTGCTATAAACATAGGAGTGCAGGTGCTCTTTGGAATTGATGTTTCTGTGTCCTTTGGGTAAATACCTAGGAGTGGAATTGCTGGATCATATGGAAGCTCTATGTTTAGTAGGTCCAGAAATCTCCACACAGCTCTCCATAGTGGTTGGACCAGTTTGCACTCCCACCAACAGTGCACAAGAGTTCCTTTTTCTCCACATCCTCGCCAACATTTGTTGTTGCTAGTTTTTTTAATATGTGCCATTCTCACTGGTGTGAGATGGTATCTCATGGTAGTTTTGATTTGCATTTCCCTGATTACAAGTGATGTTGAACATTTTTTCATATGTCTGTTGGCCATTTGCATTTCCTCTTCAGAGAAGTTTCTTTTTAGCTCTTCTGCCCATTTTTTGACTGGATTATTTTCTTTGTTGTTGCTGAGTCTCATCAGCTCTTTGCAGATTTTTGTGATCAGTCCTTTATCATTAGTGTTGGGTGCAAAAATGTTCTCCCAGTTGGTGGGGTTTCTCTTTGTTTTTGTTATTGTCTCTTTTGCTGTGCAGAAGCTCTTTAATTTGATGTAGTCCCAGCTGTTTATCTTTGTCTTCACTATCACTGCTTTGGGTGATGTGTCTGTAAAGATGTCTTTGATGTGCAAATCCCGTAGTGTTTCGCCTATATTTCCTTCTATGTATTTTATGGTTTCAGGTCTTATGTCTAGTTCTTTAATCCATTTTGAGTTGATTTTTGTGTATGGTGCGAGGTAGTGGTCAAGCTTCATTCTTTTGCATGTAGCGACCCAGTTTTCCCAGCACCATTTATTGAACAAACTTTCTTTGCTCCAATGCATAGTCTTTGCTCCTTTGTCAAAGATTAGTTGACCATAAATCTGTGGGTTTATTTCTGGATTTTCTATTCGATTCCATTGGTCTGTATGTCTGTTCTTGTTCCAATACCATGCAGTTTTGATGATTATGGCTTTGTAGTATAGTTTGAAGTCTGGGAGTGTGATGCCTCCATTTCCTTCTTTTTTTTTCAGTAGAGCTTTGGCTATTTGGGGTTTTTGGTGATTCCATATGAATTTCATCAATAATTGTTCTATTTCTTTGAAGAATGCCATTGAGATTTTGATTGGAATAGCATTGAATCTGTATATTGCTTTTGGTAGGATGGCCATTTTAATAATGTTTATTCTTCCAATCCATGAGCAGGGGATGTCTTTCCATTTCTTTGTGTCTTCTTCTATTTCTTTTAACAGTGTTTTATAGTTTTCTTTGTATAGGTCCTTTACCTCTTTGTTAGATTTATTCCCAAATATTTGATTTTTTTGTTTCGATAATAAAAGGGGTGGTTTTTTTGATTTCTTCTTCTTCAGATTTATTGTTTGTGTATAGGAAGGCTACTGACTTTTGCGTGTTGATTTTGTATCCTGCCACTTTACTGAATTGATTGATGAGCTGAATTAGTTTTTCTGTGGAGATTTTGGGGTTCTCTATGTATATTATCATATCATCTGCAAATAGTGATAGTTTGACTTCTTCTTTTCCTATTTGGATTCCTTGGATGTCTTTCTCTTGTCTTATTGCTCTGGCTAGAACTTCCAGTATTATATTGAAAAGCAGTGGTGAGAGTGGACATCCTTGTCTTGTTCCAGATCTTAATGGAATTGCTTTCAGCTTTTCACCATTGAGAATGATACTGGCTGTTGGCTTGTCATAGATGGCCTTTATGATGTTGAGGTATGTTCCTTGTATCCCAAGAATTTCAAGGGCTTTTATCATGAATGGGTGTTGCACTTTGTCGAAAGCTTTCTCAGCATCTATTGATATTATCATATGGTTTTTATATTTCTTTTTGTTGATGTGTTGGATAACGTTGATTGATTTTCGGATGTTAAACCATCCTTGTGCCCCTGGAATGAATCCAACTTGGTCGTGGTGAATTATCTTATGGATACATTGTTGGATTCTGATAGCTAAAATTTTATTGAGGATTTTTGCATCAGTGTTCATTAGGGAGATTGGCCTATAGTTTTCCTTTTTTGTGTTGTCCTTATTCGGTTTTGGTATTAGTGTAATATTGGCTTCATAGAACGTGTTTGGTATTGTCCTTCCTTCTCAATTTTTGGAAGAGTTTGTGAAGGATAGGCACTAATTCGTCTCTGAATGTTTGGTAGAATTCATTTGTAAATCCATCAGGTCCTGGGCTTTTGTTTTGGGGAGGTTTTTAATTACCATTTCAATTTCGCTGCTTGTAATTGGTCTGTTTAGGTGTTCTATTTCTTCTTTATCTAGCTTTGGGTGATTGTAGAGTTGTAGGAATTTGTCCATCTCCTCTAGATTGTTAAACTTGTTTCCATATAACTGTTCATAGTAGTTACTGATTATTCTTTGGATTTCTGCTGTGTCCGTTGTGATTTCTCCTCTTTCATTTATGATCCTGTGTATTTGTGCTTTCTCCCTTTTTTCCTTTGTGAGCCTGGCTAGGGGTTTGTCTATTTTATTTATTTTTTCAAAGAACCAGCTCTTGGTTTCATTGATCTTTTGGATTGTTTTTTTAGTTTCAATTTCATTTATTTCTGCTTTGGTTTTTATTATTTCTTTTCTTCTACTGGTTTTGGGGTTTTTTTGTTGTTCTTTTTCTAGATCTTTGAGCTTCGAGATTAGGTTGTTTCTTTGAGTTCTTTCTTGTTTTTTGATGTGAGCTTCTATTGCTATATATTTTCCTCTTATTACTGCTTTTGCTGCATCCCATACATTTAGGATATTGGTGTCCTCCTTGTCATTCAATTCAAAGAATTTTTTAATTTCTTCTTTGATCTCCTCGTTAGTCCAGTGGTCTTCCAGTAGTGTGGCTTTTAATCTCCATGAGGTAGGATAGTTCCTTGCCTTCTTTTTATGATTTATTTCTAGTTTGATGCCTTCGTGGTCAGAAAAGATGGTTGGTATGATTTCAATCTTGGTGTATCTGTTGATGTTTGTCTTGTGCCCCAGTATGTGATCGATCCTGGAGAATGATCCGTGTGCGCTTGAGAAAAATGTGTACTCCGTTTTTTTTGGGTTTAGTGTTCTATAGATGTCTGTTAAGCCCAAATGCTCTAGGTCCTTATTTAGAGCTTTAGTTTCTTTACTTATTTTTTGTCTTGTTGATCTATCCATTGTTGATATAAGCCACTAAATTTTAGGGCAATTTCCTATGCAGGAATAATGAAAACAGTTGGTTATAATTTTTGATTGGGAATGTGCTTCTGTAATTATAATTTTAAAGTATTTCCAACTTTTATATGGAAAATAATAGTACAAGTAACATAAATTCGGCTTCAAAGGGGGTAAAATTACTATCCTAACTTATTATCCTGTAAAATAAAAGGCAGAGACAAGTATCCTATGTGCACAATTTCATCTGAAGGGCTAGAGCCACACCCCCTACATGGCCTCATAGAGCATTGTATAGACTTTGGAGGATTGTGAGTAGAGGAATGACTTGCCCTAATGATGTGTCCAGGAGACAGAAGGTATCCAGATACCAAGTACCCCCCATAAGTGCTAGGGGATCTCTGGGACTGGAGATGACCTGCCCCTGTCCTCAGGATGTTTCCAGGTTCATTTAGATTCAATCCCATTGAGAAAACTATCACTCCTCCGTCCCCCCTTGGGCTATCCTTAGAATTAATGCTTCAAGAAGAAAAGAGACTATGGAGAGAATAAGAGCATCCAGCTTCCCTGCAAATGTTCACAAAAGCTATAATTGTTCTGTTCCTTGTCTCGGAAACAGCCTCACTGAGGTCTGAAGACCCATGCAAAATGTTTCAGCATGACAGATTCTCAGGAGTTCTAGGACAGTATCAGTCAGATATGCTACAGTAATAAACAGCCCCAACAGCTCACTGCTTACGATAAAAAGGTTTCATTCTTGCTCAGTTGCAAGGGAACAGTGCAGGTGTCTGAACCACCACCAACTGAGGCTTCTGGTCTGCTGTAGCAGAGAAAAGAAGGCTGGAATTAAATGCTTTGGCTTTGAGGTGTCACATGGCATTTATCTTTGCATTTCATTGGCAAAATTAATCACGTGGCAGCCCTATTTTCCGGAGATGAGGAAGTGGTATTGAATACGTATCCAAAAGTTGGAGAAAACTGACTCTTGACAAGCCTAAAACAGTGCACTGCCTCCAACTGGAACTTTTTTGGGGGGGTTTCTTCTCCTTTATAATGTAATGGAAAGAGTAAGAACAGAAGAAGTCAGTAGTCATGATTGGATTCCCTGAGACCTTTGACTCTTAATGAGATAGGAACAGAGTGAGGCGAATCCTCACTTAATTCTCAGGGAATTAACGTGTGTTTTAAGGACCTGGATGCGTGCAGTTTACTGTTCTGGGGCCTGCAGAAGAGAAACAAAATCTATTAGATGTGGTCCCTCCCTTAAGGGAAGCATATGGCCTCTCAGTTTTAATATAATTATGGGAGTAAATTGCCTGGAATAATCATCATTTAATATGTTGCTGAGATAAATACACTTTTCAATTTCTTATGTTCAATTTCTTCTCCAAGTAGATGGGAATGAGTGATAATTCCATAAATTGTCCATTCTTTTTTTCTTCTCTGAATTCTCCATCATCAGAGGGCTGCCATGTGGTCCAGGATTCTGGGATTTGCCACACCTTGATCTGACTTGGGATGTTGTCTTAAAATGGGGTTCCTGCATACAATACAGGGTGCCAAGATAAATTAGAATTTTAGATGAACAACAAATAAATTTTAAAATAAGCAAATCCCATGCCAAATCTGGTATACAACTCTACTAAAAAGTTATCTGTGGTCTGTCTAAAATTCAGATTTAACTGGGCACCCTGTAGTTCTATTTGGTAAATCTACAAACCCTATCTCAGAACCTCTCATGATCATGGCAGCCCTAATACACTCTAATTTCATCCTGTACCATTCCCCTTGTTAGCCTCATTTCTGTTCACTTAACACATCTGGACTGAGTCTACCTCAGGGCCTTTGTATGTGTTATTTACTCTGCATGGAATATGCTGGTTCCTTGAAAGACTGATTCCTCTTCTTCTTCTCCTCAGCTCACATGCCACCATCTCAGAGAGACCTTTTCATATCTCTAAAGCTGCCCCTTCTTGGCCCACCTCCATCACTGTCAATCATATCTCTGTGCTTATTTACAGCCATTGCCATTCTGAAGCCATTCCAGCTCCACTGTGTTTGTGTCTCTCTTTACTCTAATGGAACCTCCATGAGAACAGGGCTTGTGTCTGCCTTGTCCTTCTCCATATCCCAGCACCAATGTTCAAACTGTGATGTAGTGGGGAGCTTGAGTATTTATGAACTGAGTTGTATTGATTTGTTTAAGGTTCCCTCCCTCTAGGATGTGTGTCTAGCTAGGAGATTAAAGGAAGGGGGATTAGACAGCAAAATGATGCTAAAATGATTTGAGATGAAGTCAATGTAGTGGGAAAATGCAAATGAAGCAGTGGACTAAATAACCATGGAGGGGGACAAGAAGTGTGGGTTCTTCCTTGAAGTGATTAGGAAAAGCCACTTGAGGGGGTGATGTGAACTGAGTTCTATATAACAAGAGCAAAAGAGCAGCATGAGGAGGAGATTCAGGGCATAGAAGCAACTGGGAGGTTCTAGGGCCAGAACAGCCGTGCTTGCTTGAGGGAAAGGCAGGGGACCAACATGGCTGACACAGCAAGAGCCAGAGCAGTCGGTGAGAGAGGTGGTCAGAGCAGGCTGGGTCCTGTTTGGATTTGCTTCAAATGCAATAGTAATGTCATGTGAAACCTTAACCAAGGGCATCAATGGACTGCAGAGAAGAAAGCATGAAAACATGGAGACCAGAAAGAGGTCACTTCCCTCCTTCAGGCAAAGAGGATGGTGGACTCTGTGCTTTAGCCTTACATGCAGATATAAGAGGGCAGATTTCAGATATAATTGTGAGAGCATGCCTACAGAAATTGCTTAATTAATTAATGGAAGGAATGGAAGGATGCCTGGGTGAGTGGATGAGTGGATGGGTACATTTCATTGGTATATAGCTAATGGATGGATAGAAGATGGATGGATGGGATGGAGGATGGATGGATGGATGATGATGGATGGATGGAGGGATGGAGGATGGATGGATGGATGATGATGGATGGATGGAGGGATGGATGGATGGATGGATGGATGGATGATGATAGATGGATGGAGGCTGGGTGGATGGAGGATGGATGGATGGATAATGATGGATGAATGGAGGATGGATAGATGGATGGATGGATGGATGGATGGATGGATGGATGGATGGATGGATGGATGGAGGATGGAAGGATGGATGGATGATGATGATGGCTGGATGGATGGAGGATGGGTGGATGATAGGTAAAGGAGAGATGGGAGGAGGAGAGATGGACAGGTGGTTGCATGGATGATGGATGATAAATGGTAGCTGAAAAAGGAGAACAAGCTATGAAAGGCCCAGCCTCTAGACCCAAACAATCTCCTTTTGAATCTTGTTGCTTATACCCTGACTAGCTGAGCAACCTGGAAGAAGTAGTTTGACATCTAAAAGCCTCACTTTGTCTGAAAGCAGGGGACATTAATATATGCATTATCAAGATAAGACAGATAAGTCCAGTGCCCGGACTTAAGGGGTCACAGCTGTTTACCTCTAGGTATCTAGTCTTTTCATCCCTCTATCCCTCACTTAGCTGTGTACTGTTCAGACTCCAAGAGCACACCCAACCCCAGTGCAAACACAACTTTTATATCAAATGTTGGAAGATTTTTTGTAAGTCAAAGAGAGATGATGTAGTCTAGAAAGTGCGATGAACTATTCAGTATTTCAATTTTTTTATTCACCACCCTGAATTCCCTTTTGATGTTTTTTTAATATAGGGAGGGCTCTTGTGAGTATGTGTGAATAATTAAACTTTTCTGAGTTTTGAGCAGAAGTTGGAAGAAGCTCATTTCACTGTCAATGATATGAGGCAAAGGAAAGCCCAATGGGCATCTTCTTTACACTAAATAATTTTGTGGATTTTTTTTTATTTCCCTCTTCTTACAGAGTCTGCAAAGTAAGGCTTTGAAAGTCCCCTTCCTGTGCTCTCCTATCCTTTGTGTTTCTTTGATAAGCCTTGATTAAAGGAGAAAGAATAGTAGAAGGAGGACTGGGATGATGAGGAGGCTGCTACGAATGTGTGAGCATTTTCTCTTCACAGAGAGGAAGGTCTTCATCTCCTGTCTCTCCAGTGATGCTCCCAGCAGCCCAGAATGAGGCAGTTACTCTTCCCGTAGTGCAGACGAGTCAGCTGAGGTCTTTGCAGAATCTGTGACTTGCCCAGGTAGTAGAGCAGAGATTCACACTCAGACCCAGTGGATTCTGGCGCTGGCGTCCTTAGCCATGCTCCTGCATGGCTTCCTGATTGGCTGCTTGGCACCGAGTCATTTCTCAGCATTATTTACTGTGTTTATTCATTCTCCTCCCTCCTCGTTGGCTGACAGCTATTGATTTCTGTGCATGACTATGCCCTTGGCCTCAAATAGTTTTGCAATTTCTTCCCCAATTTTCAAGTGAACTTTATCATCCCTTTGCTTAGTGAAGCTCGTCTTTGTTCTTTGGGCAATAATGGATGATTCAGTAAATGGTGTGTCGCAGAGCAGGAGAGATGTGAGGGCGACCTTTATTAGATTAAATATGTCTTCTCCACCCAGTGTGCTGTGGCTTCGTGGAACTACTATCAGAAAGCAGATGATGAGGAATGAGAGTAAGTCGATTTTCTTAACTTGGGGAAGTAAGAGCTTTCCAAACTTGGATTAGTAATTACTTTTTTCGATATAGTTATAATTACTGATGATGAAAAGTTCCTGTAGATGGAACAGTTACTATAGCAATGCAATTCAGATATTATGTACTCAGTCCACTGAAAAGTTCTTTAAGATCAAGACCTGAGGGCCTCCCTGGTGGTGTAAGGAGTTTAGACACCGCCCATGAGGCTCTCTGCAGCCACTGCTGCACAAGTTCGATCCCCAGCCAGGGAGCTACCCACACGGTGCAGCAGACCTCTCCTGTCTCACCCGCTGCTCCCCTCAACATTGTACTTTGGTCAATCTGCTTGTTCTGCTCCCCACTCTGTCTCTGGTGGCTCCTCTCACCCCCCACATCTCTGGCCTGTACCCTGGTTCTTGTATGCATAAATAAATAAATCTTTAAAAAATAAAAAAGATCAAGACCTGAGTCTCTAGTCCTGCTGGCCCTCTCTAACTCCCAAGCCTAACCCATCTCTCGAACCCGCCATCACCTTGTAGATGGAATGCGTGGAGACACGGTAATCACACCAGGATGGGCTTCGGACTCCCTTACTACCCTCTGTGGTCTGTTCTGGTCTGTTCCAGCCTCCCTCCGCCACTCCCTCTCTTGTTCACTTCTCTCTGGCAAGGGCAGTGTTTCTTCAACTCTACCAGGGATAGTCTCTACCTGGGATAGTCTCTACCAGGGATAGTCTCTACCTGGGATAGTCTCTACCTGGGACAGTCTTTCTGGAGACACGAGGGTGGCCACCCTCTTCTCATTTTTCAGCTCTCAATGCCAATGTCACCACCCTGGAAAGGCCTAACTAAGGCAGCATCCACCCTGACAATCATTTTTCCCTCTGCTTCTCATAAGGGTAAAGTCTTCTCTGCCTTGCATTGGACACAAAACCTTTGCATCTCCTCTGATTCCCTCGATGCTGTCAATAACGTGGTTCCCACGGCCTCCACCCAATCCTCAAGAGCCCACTTGAGTCCACCTTGTTCTGCTTCTACAGCAGAACAACCAGTCACATGCCCAGAGCTTCTGCCACTTTCAAATGTGAAAGAAGCACCACGGTGTTGGGCATGGTGCCCGGGGCCCTGAGCAGCCATCTGAGAGATGGTCCACCCAAAGGACTGGACATCCAGACTAGGACCAGGGGAGACAGGAGGTGAAGGGGATGGAGTGGGTAAGGGAGGTGGTCAGCAACTGTCCTCTCTAGCTCCCAGTGCTGAAAGGCACGGCTGCTTCTGCGCACCCTCTGGAGAAGTCCTGTATGCCCACTGGGTGCATCTGCTGAGTCACTCACCTGACTTTCCGTAGCGTGTCACTAAGCGAAAGTCAGCACAGTAACATATCAGCCGCATTTTACTTTACCTTCTCATTCTCGCTGCTCTGGGCTTGCATCTTCCAAATGAAATATACACATTTTAATCTTTGCCTCAAGGTCTGTTTGCTAGAGAATCTGGGCCAAGGCAATCCTCAGTACCGGGAACATTTCTTGGTGCATATGAAGTACTCAGTCATTACAGAGGAGGTAGATGGAGGAAGGGAGGGGGGAAAGTAAGGAAGGGGGGGGCTCCCTGGTGGTGCAAGGGGTTGAGCGCAGCGCTGTGAAGCTGCCCGCAGCCTCTGCAGCATGAGTTCGATGCCTGGCCAGGGAGCTGCCCACATGGTGCACAGACCTCTCCTGTCTCGCCCGCTGCTCCCCTCAGCAGTGTGTTTCGTCAGTCTGCCTGTTCTGTTCCCCACTCTGTCTCTGGTGAATCCTCTCACTCCCCACCCCGCATCTCTAGCCTGTACCCCAGCTCTTGTATGCATAAATAATTAAATCTTTAAAAAAAAAAAAAGGAAGGAAGGAAACAAGTAAGGAAGGGATGGATGTGGAGGTGGGTGGATGGATGGAAGTTTCAGGTGCTTAAGAACCAATTAGATGAGTGAAAAATGAAAAACGTCAGTATTTATGTCTCTCTTCACAGGACAACCTATTCCTGTATGTGTCTAAAGCCCAGTATGTCCAAAATTGAAGTGACCATCTTTTTCCTTAATGTTTTACTTCCTCTTACTCGTCTTTCCCAAGCCATAAATTCCTTGTCGCCGATCCTCATCCAAGCTACCATCCCTCTTTCTCATTTTACCTACACAGCCACTGCCCTGCCTCAGCTGCCACAATGTCCTACACAATGGCTGCCCAGCCTCCTGCTGCCCTGCCAGCCAGTGCCACCCACTTCTGGGCTCAGAACGGGCACAGGTTTGGATTCTCCTAGAAGCAGAGCCTGAGGCAAGGGCTTGGACACAGCTGATTTATCAGGAGGACACCCTAGAAAACAGGAGTCAGGAAGCAGGGAGAGAATCAGGGAAGCGGGTACGGTCCATCTGTCTGTCTCTGGCTGTGTTCTAAAGTTGCCACGGGGGCTCTTGTCGCTGCTGACGCTTCCTGAGAGGCCCCCAGAATGGTCCGCGGGGGGATGGGAAGCCGGAATAGGTATCCACAGGCCATGCCATTGGTTCGGGGCCCTGTTGACAGCAACGGCCCTGGGACAGAGGGTAGAAAGCACACACAGGCCAGAGGGGAGGCTGGACTTGTGAAAACTGTCCATGGCTGCTGCGGCTGAAATCAGAAGCCGACAGGGCTGGGATCCAGCACAGAGGCGTCTGCCGTGGAATGATCTAGAAAATGCATATGCAACGCTGGTTTCCAATAGTTCAATCTGCCCTGCGCCTGGGGAGAAATGCTTTCTTAACAGAGCTCCTAAGAGCTGTGACTCCTCTAAACTCCCGTCTGTCGCTTCTACCTGCTTGTAGTTGGGGCACTTTCCTGACTCACCCCCGTGGTTGGCTGTGCTGTTCCCCCTGTCTAGATCATGTGGCCTTCAACCATCCCAGCCCATCAGGCCCCCTACCTATATTCCTACCACTGCTCCTATAGCATCTGCCCTCATTAGACTGTGAGCTCACTAGGGCTGGGTCCTCTTCCCCTTGTTTTCTGAAATTTCCAGGGAAGACCTGGGACACAGGAGGTGACGCTGGTGGGATGCAGGCACAGATGCTTTATTTTAGACTCATTAACTGAAAGGCGATGATAGCTAATTAGAAAGAACTGTGTGTTCAAAGAGAAGCAGAGTCTATATTACGGAAGCATCTCAACTCCCTGTCTCACTCGATTCCCATCCAGATAGTCTGGGCCATCTGTTCATGATTGTTTAAGGACACATAAGTCATTTGTTCAAGTGTCCATCAAGCAGGTGACAGTTCTGACAGTAAATTCAATTCAACAAACAGTCATGGGGAAGCTGAAATGCTGAGTCACCGCTTTAGCCACAAGATAAGAAGATGAGATTAAAACCCAGACATGCCGGGGGCATCTGTGTGACCAAGCCGAGGAGTCACACGCTGGGATGAATGGAGAATCTAGGAGAGACTCTAGCCCTGCCAGCGTGGCCCCACCCTTTCTGTGCTCACAGGTATGCACCTTGAGCAAATGCAGCCAGCAGAGCCCCTCACCTGTAAGCTGGGAAGGAGACCCTGGAGGTAGGTGGGCTCTGCAGCACATGACAATGAAACTGATGATATAACCTGTACTGAGCCTGGCACACATACTCAGAGGCTCCGTTGCTCCTCTGTCACATACCCTGTGCAGGAGCCAACATCCCCAGAGACTTGAGAGCAGCAGAGTCCTGACTGCGAAGCATCCTACGTCCAGAGGTTGCACAGATGTGCAGGAAGCAATGTGGGCTCTAGCAGGCTTTTGTATCGGCAGAATATTCCAGGATGAACAGTGTCCACTAGGGCAGTTGCTGTCCATTGCAAGTGCATTCCCTGTGTGAGCCCCTCAACTCGCTTTGCTTGTCTCACCTTTTTAGCTCAGTTGAGTCAGTGCATGATGAGCCGGTCAGTCTCAGCTGTTTAAGAGGGAGGACGGTAGTGCCTGACCAGCCAAATTCAAGTCCCCCCTCTGCCTCATGTGTTGTCCTGCCCAGTCACTGTCCCCATCGGGCAGGGGTTGGAGGGGTGATAAAAAGTCCCTCCTCACAGGATTATGTGAAGGTGAGATAAGAGAGTAAATGGAAAAGGTTTTAAAATACCTGGTTTGCTCTCATTATTAATGGTTTTGTAGATGTTGTTGAAGGTTATTATAGATTGGCTCAGTGTCAATGCCAATTTTCTAGAAAATTCTAATTTGTGAACTTAGTCTAATTAAGTGAGGGAATGTGCTCCAGCTTCTAGCAATTGAAACTCCAAGGTCAAAGGTCGTATTTGACCCCTAAAAAATATACTTTTGATCCTGATTTCCCAGCTGACAAAGAACTAGAATATCAAGGTCTTGAAGCAGGATGGCTGGAAAACTGTCCCCTGAAGGCATCTCTGGACTAGCAAACTAGGACACTTCATTTTTTGAAATTAATAATTTATGGAGTCGTGATGTGGCTCTGGATCATCTCAGGTAATGACAACCAAAAAATTCAAAGCACTTGGAAAATGGGGCATGTGTTCCCAAGACAACTAGAGCCTACGACGAGAGAGAACCATGTCGGTGGTGTGCTTGAGTGTGATGGAGGGGAGTGAGGGGGATACCTGGGGAAGAGCCCTGGGCTCTGCCTCTGTGGGGAATGTTCTGGAACTCCCATCCCCGGGTCAAGCACTGGAAGTCTGCAATGCAGTCAAGAGCCATGCAAGCCCCATGACACAGAAGCAAATTACAGCAAAATGCTGCATCTAGACAGATGGGCCCAAGACCCCCCCCCCCATGGTTTTCCCATGTCCAGGTGACCAGGGACAGCGGGACACTCCCCTGAAAGGCACACGTGTGTCCCTGAGAGCCAGCGGGCCTGATGCTGCTGCAGTGACTACGTGGGTGGAGGGCCAGAGCCCAGATAGGAAGGAGGAGCCCTCCCAGACAGAGGGCATCAACCCAGGACAGATTCTCAGCCCCTCACCCTACTTCTGCTCCCACTTGAAAGAAAAGAAGAAAACTCCAGACTGAGGTGAAATTTCTACCACAGCCAAGAACCAGGGCACAAAGAACAAGTAGGTTCAGGTATCAGAATTCCTGCAGACACCTGGAATCAAAGGAAGCCCTGATGGAGACCGTAGATAGAGCCTGTGGTTGGAAAGTGGGTGCTCTGGAGTCTTGAAAGACTGGTCACTGCTCTGTCTCTTGTGAACTGACCTGCTGCTTACATTCTTCTAGGCTCTGTTTGCTCATCTGTAAGATAAACATCGCCATCATAACACCCACTCTTACCTTGCATGTGTTAAGTCTAGAGGGTTTGCTTCCTGCTCAGTATTCAATAAATGTAGGCTGATATCGTCATTAGCCGGGGGAGGACTTGGAGAGGAGCCTCGGGACAAGGCTGGTGCAGGTCTTCGTGGAGCTGCTGTTAGGTGCGATGGTGAAGATTAAGGAGAACATGCCTATTGTCAGCATATGGCAGAACCTGCAGGCCTGGTGGGTGCAGAAGAATGGGGTTGTGTATGCACAATACATGTGACCTAAGTCAAGCAAAGCTGATATGATTCTGGGATCAAGGTCATGGCGATGCCTGGTAAGTCCAGTTGCCTGGATTATATAACTTCCCAGCGGGGCAAGTGTCCTGGGCGAGTGGCGTAATCTGTACCTTAGTTTCCTCACCTGTAAATAGTTCCTATTTCTGAACTGTTCTGAGGCTTCAGTGAATGAACATGTAAGTTTTCTCCCTGGCATGCTGGGTGCCCTGTAAAACTGAGCTATTATTATTCTGATTTTATTTCTATCCAAGTTTATACTTCAGCTGCTTGAGTCCCTCAGGATTGCGCAGCTGATTTCTCTTCCAAAAATAAAACTCATCCAAACTCCAGGTCACTTTTAAGCAAAGGAGCATCACATCTAAACAAGGATAATAAGAATATATTTTTTAAAGATTTATTTATTCATGCATACAAGAACCGGGGTACAGGCCAGATGTACAGGAGGGTGAGAGGATTCACCAGAGACAGAGTGGGGAAAAGAACAGGCAGACTGACTGAAATACACTGCTGAGGGGAGCAGCAGGCGAGACAGGAGAGGTCTGCTGTACCATGTCGGATTCTTGCCAGCCGGCCGGGATTGAACCCGCGCTGCAGAGGTTGCGGACAGCTACACAGCGCTGTGCTCAACCGCCTGCGCCACCAGGGGAGGCCCAAGGATATTAAGAACATTAAAGCCATTCGTGGGAGGATGGAGGGTGGAGACCCCTCTTCCATGCACACAGGTCCCCATCTCTTGCATGTGCTTTGGACAGGAACACAAACATCATTACAGGTGCTCACAGCCAACGTTAGGGGTTCGCAGCAACGGGGAACACTCACTGATCTAAGATGTTTAGCAATCAAAGAAGGGACAAAAGGCTATTTGTTTGGTTAAGATAGGCTTTAGTCCTACCTCGAACCAAAGATGGCAGGGGTAGAGTAACTGAAGTCTTCTATCAGTTGTCTATTGTCCCAACAAGTCTGCATAACAAGCAACCTCAAAACCTCAGTGGCATATGGTAAAGGTTTGCTTCGGTTCATGGACTGTGGACCGGCTTCCAGGCTCGGCTGGTCTGAGCTGGGCTCAGTGAGACTCACATTCCTGTGGTCAGTGAGAACCAGGCAGCTTTGCCATCTCGATGGTGTCTCCTCGTGTCTGGGGTCTCAGCTGGGGTTGACCCAGCTTTGCTCCCTGGGGCTCCTCCCTCAGCAGTCTAGCAAAGACATGCTTGCACAGCAAAAACAAAAGAGTGAGTGGACATGAGAAGTGTGTCATTAAGTTTCGACTTGTTTTGCACCAAAGAAAATCACACAACTGAGCCCAAAGTCAAGAAATGAGATGAAGGTCCACCCCTCCCCACAAACACAGAGGGTCACATGCTGAGGAAGTACTGCCCAGTTACTACCAACATAACTTGCTCATTTGTCAGTCAACTTTGACTGTGAAAAAGGGGAGAGAAAGTTGTAAGACAAATCAAGTCTATTGAAAGGAAAGTCAGAATACCCCAAAAATAAGGACCTGGGAAGACAAGAAATGACATTTCTCTTTTTTGAAACTTTTGACATGCAAACACTAATTCTCACATTTATTTCTTCACCAAGACCCTCTTAAGCTCTCAACTTTTCTAGCCCAGTTGACACTGGATGCCTCCAGAGATGCTTCAGGGGACAGTTTTCCAGCCAGCCTGCTTCAAGACCTTGATATTCCAGGACTCACGTACCCACACCAAAATAAAGGAAAAGTAACTTTAAAGAATTTAAGACTTCCCACTTCAAGTGGGACTTCAGACCCATTTCAGGGTCTGATTCCAAGTTAGGGGTGAAAGTCTGAGAATCTCCCCTTTCCTCTTCCACTCCCCCAATTCTCAATTTTAAGACCCCCTTCATGGATTACGTAGTAACTTGAACATGATATATTCTGTGGGACGCTCAGTCCCCACTGGCCATGGCTTGTGGTTCAAATCCGGGTGCCTATTATAAATTCCAGGAAAATAAACTGGAGATAAAATTCCGTGATGAAAAGTTAGAATCACAGTTGACTGTTCCACCACTGTGTGTTTCTTGTATAGAAGCTCTCTGGGAAACAGCAAACATTCTCCCTTTCCTGTGTGATGTTTTATAAGAGGATCTGTGGCCACTTTAATAGTCTTCACATTTAAGATCCATAAAAGATAATGTGCAGTGAAGATGTTGAATCAGATAAACTAGCGGATAGGCATTTTGATCATCAATTTTTAACTAGGAATTAAGAGGTGATACCACGTCACTACTGCCTTCTGGTTTGGGAGGAGAATTCTGTCCTTTGTCCTTCGTGGGGAATTGCACAGAACTGCCTGGCTGAGGTCCAAAATACTGACCACAGGGAAGCACGAGGCATAATATTACACTTGATGGGCCATCGGTTTGACCTCCATCCTAAATTCCTTGCTAGTTTCCTATAAATCATGGGTCCTGTCATTTCATCTGAAGCAATTATTCACATTCAGTGTGGTTTTTGCTTGTGGCCAAGTTGAAACAGAGGAATCCATCAGCTACATGAGTACTCAGGAAGACCAACCTATTTTTTTTTTGTGGGGCTAAAAATGGTCTCGATGCGATTCCATAAATCAGCACTAACAGCTTTTGGAGTGAATTCCTTGTGCCACTTGAGGATGCTGGGGCTAAATCAACAGGGTTATTAGGTTCTTCTACACTTGGTTGGAAGCTCTTGACCCAACACCAGTATAAATGCTCAGGCCACTCCTTCCTGTTTTGTTTGACCTGGCTCTAGTAGATACCATTGGGAAAGAGAAGGCAAATATTATGATAATGTTTTCCATATAACCCACTCAATGACTCCCATTCATGAAGTCGTGGCTAATATGTAAACATACTTTGTGAATTTCCTCTTCTGGTTTTACAAAGTCAACTCATGTTCACAGCTATCAATAAAACAATGAAAAAATAGAAGAGAAAATCTCCCTCTACCCATCTTCTCTCCCATACCCAGTCTCATGCCCCAGGATCATTGATGTTGATAACCTGGAATACAGAGGACCACATATGTCTTCATTTTGTCTTTGCCCAAGTGTTAAATCCAGAGGGTTTTAAGTAGGCAGTGGGGAAGGGTGACACACAGAGATACTTCATTACCTGGTGCTGAATGGATGCATCAATACCTTGTAATCTTCCAGGAGAGGCCATGGTGGCTGGGGCTGCAGTGGTGGCAGTGCAGGTGAAGAGGAGTAGACATCTGGGAGATTAGACTGGACAAATTGGATGATGTCAGGACAAAGGTCATTTCTGGCTAGTGCATCTGGGTACCTGGTGCTACCCCACCAGGAAAGAGATCCCTGAAAGAAGAGGAGGCTTGGAGCTGTGATTCTTTTGGGGAGGATGAAGTCTCTATCAGACTTCTGATAATGAGTTCACATGGGTCATTGACTCAGAAGAGAGTAGACTGGAGGAGTTCAACTAAGGAGATGTGAGGGTAGCCCCCTGCATCTACACAGAGTTCTAGCATGCTCAGGACAGGTTTATCGGATTGATAACTCAAACAGGAATTATAGAAGACCCTCTGGAGGAAATCTTTCTCTTTTCAAGGCTCTCTAGACATCCAGATTGACTTTTCAGTTTCATAGCAAAACTAATAATGTGACATATCTTCAATACAGTATTCTTCAAATATCTGTCCATGAGGCTCAAATATCTGTCCTCATCTCTCTCCACCTAAGGTGGTGTGAGAGAGGGCAGGAGGACCAGAGGATGCAGAGAAAGAACACAATGACCTTTCATATTTCTGAGATCCTGAACACTTCAGCCCTGGCCCACACATGCATGCTCCACTCTGCAGAAAAAGTAAGAGCAAGGACTCTGAGGTGAGAATGCATTGGGCTTGAATACTGGCACAGCACATTAGGTCATTGTTGGCCCTTATTTCCTCAACTTAAAAATGGGGTTTATCGGGCCTCCCTGGTGGTGCAGGCAGTTGAGCGCCACACTGTGAAGCTGTCCACAGCCTCTGCAGTGCAGATTCCATCCCGACTGTCCAGTGAGGGTCCCGCATGGCACAGCAGACCTCTCCTGTAGCGCCTGCTGCTCCCCTCAGCAGCATATTTTGTCAGTCTGCCTGTTCTGCTCCCCGCTCTGTCTCTGGTGAATCCTCTCACCCACCTGCGCATCTGTCCTGTACCCCGGTTCTTGTATAAATAAATAAATTTATTTAAAAAAATGGGGTTTGTCATAGTACCAACCTCAGAGGCTCAATCTGAGGGTAAAATGAGTTAACAGAGCCCCTGGCTCTTGTAAACACTCTCCAAATGTTGACAGTTTCCTTCATCAGCCACCTCTTCCTTCCAATCCTATAAATTGCTGTTGCTGGCAGGAGTACCAGAAAGTAGAATGTTCTCCATCTCCTTGTATTTCCTGTGACATCTGAGAGGGACAAAATATTTCTGCCCCAGACCTGTTTACTATGAATCCTTCCCATCTACCTCTGGCTTCTCATCTTCCCTTAGCTCAGTTTGCCATAATCAGAGCCTTCCAAGCTGGAGTCCATCTTTCACTTGATGATTCTGTATTGGGGATAGGGCCATGTAATGTCCATCTTTGCACTGCTCCAGTGCCCTCAGCCCTGTGCCTTATACACAGTAAGGGTGCAAAAAATGTTGATTGCAATCCTCTTCTACTTGAATGTCCCTGACCTGGGGAGAGTGAGAGAAAGGGAGAGAAGGAGAGAGATCACTAGTGTTTGTTTGACTTTTATCCACACAACAAATACCTTGACAAATACCTTGACATTTTTTGTACTGATATTTTTTCTTAATATTGGCATTTGCTTATTATTGAGATATCTATACATTGTAAAAAAAAATGGAACAGTGAGAAAAATGAAATAATATAACAAAATATAACCAACCATCCATTATCCCACTAGAGGTAATCACTGATAATATTTTGAGATTATATGTATGTGTATATATATCAATAATTATATGTCTACCTAACTGTGTCTGTTCTACACAGCTCTATGTGCTCCATATATTTATAGCTATATAAATTGGAATCAAATTAAACTGTTTTGAAATCATCTTTCAATGAATATTATTTCAGGAGAAATTCTCATAATTCAAATATCATTTAAAAGATGATTAATATTAATTTTTCTCATAAATAAATGCCCTTGTGCATAAATCTTTGCCCATGTATCTGACTGTTTCTCTAAAATATGCTATGTGGAAATGAAATTTCTTTGTCCAAGGATGTGAATTCATTTTTATTCCTTACTATGTGTTGTCACATCGCTTTTAGAAAGAATGTGGTATGTTCGCCTGTTGGCAGCTACAGAGTTGGAAGAGAGACTCCTCAGTCTCCATCATTCAGTCTTTTTGTCTTGGGCAGTTTGGCACAAAACAACAATGACTTAATTTGTTGATTTCTTTGATGGCTAGTCAACATAAACCCCATTGTGAACCATCAGTCGCATATTCTGCCTTTTCATTCTACTAATACATGAGATCCCTTCTTTTTGATCTTTGAGAGTGCTATAGGAGGAAGAAATTTTCCAGAATCAGTGGCTGTTTTTTTCACCAGTTTTCCTTTTAAATAAGAAGATATCAAACGTATGCATTTATTTGAAGAGAATTGACCTTGTCACAAACTTTCGATTTTTCTTCTAGAAAAATGACATACTCATTTCTCTATCTTCTTTTATGATCTCAGAAATATTTTTTCTACTTGCATCATGTTGAATAAAATGAGATTCTACCCATTTTTGTTAATTTTTTTCTAGGTATCTTGGGTTTGCTAATGCAATTAAGAAAGTGTTTCATTTTCCTCTTTATATATTCTGATTATTGCTGGTATAAATAAAGCTATCATTTTTTCCCTGCTTTATCCTTAATCCATCTACTTTATCAAACACTGATTAACTCTAAGGGATTTACAAGAGATTTTCTTGCTATCACCAGGGACTCTTGGCTTTCTGCTGAAACACCTTTTATATTCACCATTAAATATGATGGTAGCTGCTGTTTAAGCTAGATATTATTTATCATGCTGATAAAGTGGACTTAGATTCCTTGCTCTCAAAGATGTTTTCTCCCCCTTTTAATTAGGAATGGGTATTGAGTAATATCTAGTGTATTGTCAATACTTGGCTATTTATAAATGCTGTTTTTATACCCTTTATCTATATAAGCACCCCCTTTTGTTCTGTTTAATATTGTCCCCCACTCCCACCCCAAGTCTTACTTTGTCTGAAATGTACCCTATTACCACTGCTTTTTTGTGTGCATTTTTTGCCTATATTATTTGTTCATTTTTTTCTCTCCATTTTAAATGTTTTTTATATTTTATTTTATTTTATATAATTCTTACATCATTTTTCATTTTTGCACAATGTATGCATTTTCATTTTGGTTATATTCCCCAAAGGACACAGAAACATTAATTCAAAAGGGCACCTGCATGCCTATGTTTATAGCAGCACTATTTATAATAGTTAAGCTATGGAAACAACCCAAATGCCCAAAAATAGATGACTGGATCAAGAAGATATGGTCCATATACACAATGGAATATTACTCAGCAATCAAAAAAGATAAACTCATGCAATTTGCAGCAACATGGATGGAGCTAGAAGAGATCATGCACAGCGAAATAAGCCAGAAAGACAAAGAAAAATACCAGACGGTCTCACTCATAGCATTTTAGATCTTTTTATACCATTGATTTTAATTAGATATTGAATAAATATTGGCCACATGACTTCTTTTTGCCAAATAATAGATTCGGCCCGTAGGCTTAAGAATGGAAAAAGGTAGAACCTGCCACAAGGAATACATAACCACCCAGGCTGACCTCGGCCCTGCTGTGGGGAGGCTGGGGGCAGCAGTAGCTTGCAGGAGGATCTGGCCCAGCAAGGGGGTCCATCAAGGCTGCCTATTGTTGACAGGTGGGTCATGTCAATATGTAGACAAGATAATCCAAGAAGAGTCGCCAATGGGGCCTTGAGAAGAATGGGAGTTGGGTGTTACTGGACCTGGAGAACTTCAGGACTCCACAGGATATGGGGGAGCATGGGGGAAACGCCATTAATTCAGGATACTAGTTGCTTCTCTACTTTTTCTCTACTTCATAGTTTCTGCCTACGCACAGTTTCTGTTTCATTCATTCTGTCAACAGTAGCTTTTCAGTCCTTTATGTCAGTTCTTTATGCCTTTCCAGTGGCTGGGAAATCTACCTAGTACCACAAAGCTGTCCTTCTGGAAGGGAGAGCAGACAGCGACAGGGAAAGCACAGCATCATTTCAGGGGGTGGTGTCGTGAATGAAGACCCTCCACGGCTTCTCATGAAACCTAAAAGAAGATCCAGAATTGCCTCTGTTTACATAAACTGACATCCCCCTCCACTCCCACCTTTGCAAGCCCCCTCTCTGCCTTGCTCTCTGAGCTCCATCCTCTGGCCTCAGACAGGCCAGGTCTGCCTGTTCCTTGGGGCCTTTGCATGACTATGCCTGCTACCTGATATTCTTCCCTGAGACACCCCCTTTGTCTGCCCCCCATCTCTTTCACATTGATTAGAATGTCACTTTATGACTATGGTCTCTAGTCACCCTGCCCATAGGGCAGTGACCCCCCTCCCACCTGGCCACTCTGACCCAAAGTGTCTTGCTTAGATTGCAGTGTATGGTGCAGGTAGTGATGGTACTGGAGAATGGGTGGGGAGGGCGCCCTCTATGGGTTGGAAGACTCCACCCAAGGGAAGTAGAAAGAGCTGGGCTGCTCAGGCCTCATGCATTTCCCACTCACCAAAAAAGTGATTCCCTGTTCATCCTTGGGAGAGGTGTGGGCTGGGGCAAGAAGAATGGGGAGAAGCCCTCTCTCCCTGCAATGCATTGTGGTTCCTCTTGTGTCAGATTCACACTCAGCTGACTTTTGTCATTATCCTTATCATTGAAGGTTTGCTTGGTGTGCTGGAAACAGTACCCTTTCCATTCATTTTGCCTGAAACATAATGTAACATTTCTCTCTGCTCCCTGAGGTCTTTTCCACTTCCAGGAGGGTTTCTTATATCTTATTTCTTTATAGATTTTCATCTTGTTTTGCATTCTGGGAAGGTTGCTCAAATTCGTATCCAGGTCATTGATTTGGTTTTCCTGCAGTGTCCAGCCTGCCCTTTTTCACCTCAAGGGTGAATCTTATTTCTGTTACTGTCACGGTGTTTCCTTTCTCCATCCCCAGTCCTGACTCCAGGTTTGATTTGTGCCTCAGACATTCTTCAACCTCATCCCCTTTTCTATTAAGGACTTTTGGCTATTTTTCTGTGCAAGTTACATCTACTTGCATCGTCTTCTAACTTCTGAGCTTTTCTTCTGCTTCCTAGAGTAAATCAGATTAAAAATATATTCAGATGGAGCATTATGGATGCTTCATTCATCACAAGACACTGATGGCCAGCCTCTTCTGTACCCAGCACTGCCCAGGTCCCAGGAAGGCATCTGTGGCCATTGAGTGGGGAAAGCAAACAATCACATAAGCAATTTTAATTAAGGTGACAAGTGCCACAGATAAGGCATGTGTAGTGAGACATCACAGCACATAGTAGGAGCACATACAACGATGGGATGGAGAGAAGGTGCTACCTTCTTTTATTCTAAGGTATTGGGTTTTCTTGAAGTCCATGTTGAGTTTGAGTTTCCTTTCTTACTTTTAGCCACTCTCATGAGACATGATTGATAAAGGCTTTGGGGGCAATTGCAGATGGAATATCGAATTCCCCTTAGTTCTTGTTATTGTTCATTTGGGTGTCATTCAGATCTCTGTTTGTACAAGCAGGGGACAGCTCTCTGTCCACCGCATCTGGTACACCGCATTTCTCGTATATCACACATGTATCAGGCTCTCCATTGACATTAAGTAAGAACCTCTGACCCCAGGGCCTCCCTGGTGGCACAGGCGGTTGAGTGCAATGCCGTGAAGCTGTCTGCAGCCTCTGCAGCACGGGTTCGATCCCAGCCAGCTGCAGAGATGCCCACATGGCGTGGCAGACTTCTCCTGTCTCGCCCGCTTCTCCCCTCAGCAGTGTATTTCAGTCAGTCTGCCTGTTCTGCTCCCCACTCTGTCTCTGGTGAATCCTCTCACCCTCCCGCGCATCTGACCTGTACCCCTGTTCTTGTATGCATGAATAAATAAATCTTTAAAATAAAAAAACAACCTCTGACCCCAGTGTCTTGCTCCTCACATCTTCAAGCCCTCTGTCCATCAAAACCAAAATCTGCAACAAACATCATTTCTAGGATTCTTCTGGAATAAATAAGTCCAGAATGGACAATTTCTTCCAAGGTGTGGCAGTTCAGTGCAGTGTTCAAGGGAAGAACAGGAGGTTTATTGCATTTCTGACGCCCTGTGTAAAAGCCACCCTGGGTGATGTGCAGAGAGGCAGAAAGTCACACCTACCCACGGAGCACCAGTGAGGGTGATTCTAGGGAAGAGAAAACACAAATTCATTTCTTTGGCAGGGGAGGAAGAAATGAAGTGTGGGCTGGTGGAGGAGGCTGTGGCAAGGCTTCAAGGAGTTCAGATAAATATTTAAACTGGGAAGGAATTATGCACCTTCCAGAAAGGCATGCATCATTAATTCCCTGGCAGTCAGGTTAACAATGAGTTGGTAGGGAGATGGCCTCTTGAATTATTCTTTTAATGGAGTTCCCAGGTTAAAGTAGATTTTATTCAAGGTCAATCAATAGCTAATTTTATCCAGGCTTGGTGATTAAAAGAAACCCATAAAGAAGTCCTGTGACAGTAATCATTTTGACTCAATCAGACCTTTCTTTGGAGCCAGGAAGCTACTGGATGGAAGTTACAACCATAGATCAGAAGGAGGTCTCCAGGCCATATTTCCCATTAACACCCCCCCTACTTTAATCAGGTGGTTCAGCCCACACCCCCAAGCAAAGAGAAGAAATTCAGGTTCATTTCTTTTCTGATAGATGGGCCCCATTGGAATAATTTAAATTAACAGTGTAGATCCAGCTTATTTCTGAATTCCCAATGATCAGTCACAGTGAATTAGCATGAGTCAGAATTTTAGTTTGACAGAAGTGATTATATTAGTCTCCTTGTATGTCTCCGGGTCTCTCTAGCTCTCCCTCTTTATTAGGAATAGCCTCGGGAAATCAGGAGAAAATGAGATGCCCAGGAATGAGTATCTCGGTGAGCCACCATTGACTTGGTTAGGAAATTAGGGGTAGAAGAAGGTTTCTAGAAAATGAAATTGCCTTCAGGTCCTGCAGTCTGATTCAAGTGTGTGCACAATGCATCGAGGAATTATGACATTTGGGGCTTTCCTTTCTCCATCATTTGTCTTCGGGAAGCCAATAGAACCAACATTCTTTCTTTGAATTGTGGGTTCTTAGGAGTGAAATAGTGTATCTTTCTTTTTTCTATTTTTCTTTCAGTAATAGTCCAGGACTTTCTCTAAAAGTGTATTTTACCTGATCCAGCATTTTGAGTTTATTAGACAGGATTTTCCATGGCTTGCTATTCATTTTCACAGACGCACTTTTCACTGGGCCAAGAGAAAGAAGAAGAAAGACCCTTGTTGCCAGTGTGTGTGTGTGTGTGTGTGTGTGTGTGTTAATAAATTAGGCTTTAAAGGGGCTGCTGGTTGCCAGTTCACACAAACAGTCAAACTCTGCTGTTGTTTCCATATTAAAAAAAAAAAAAAAATCCCTGCTGTGACTCTAACAAGCAAAAAGCCTCTGAATCTCTCTTTCTTATCAAAATGGAAACAAGAAATGTATGAAACAATACAAAGTGTGCACTGAGGAATGTAAAAATTTTACGGAGGAAGAAAATAAATCAGCTGTTGTTGAGGGAGGCTTATGCACGTGAATACGCTCTTCAGATTGATATTCAGACTAGTAAATAAGGTGTTAGGAGCAAGAGATTTGATGTAATCCTTGATATTTTTATTTTCGTAAAAGCCAGAGAAAGAGCCAGTGTTTCCTCTGGAGACAAGAAAAACTGCTTGAAAGACTTTAATTATTATTGCTCTTGAAAAGGTTTGTGATCACTTTAAGATACATTTGTTAAAATGATAGATGAGGAGCAGCGACAGAGAAAATAGATACCTAATTTCCCATTCCCTTGAAATTCTCAGCTCTAAAACAGCTTGGCAGTGACTCTCAGACCGCTGGCCTCTCTAAGTCACTCAGAAGCCCCTCTTCAGAGTGGAGACATACGTGCCCTGTGTGTGTACCTGCACGCAGAGCTTGACGTCTCCATTCTAGCAGACCATGTCAAGTGTCAAGTCAGCATGTCAGAGGCTGAGCAGAAGGCCTGAAACCCCAACCCAGAAAGTGGGAGGAAACTGCAAAAGCAACATCATGTGAATCTATGGCTCCTTTCTCTTCCCTTGATTTCAGGACTTGACACTTGAGAAGTACATCTTTATCATTCCTTTTGCTTAGACTGGAGTATTATATATACTTGAATGCAACATTGTGTTTTATTTTCCAACTCTGCCAAGATTCAATCTACTGGTATTGAATATCCACCAAAAAGAACGCTGAGATGCTTGCAAAGAGGCACAAAGGAGGCTCAGAAAACCCCAGGAGCCTCATTCTCTCCCCAAGTTTGATGGCAATAAAGCACCGTCTCCACCCTTTTTGCTCAGGGATTCTGACTAATAAGCAGAGACAGGAGGGAGTGAAATTGAATCTCAAATTATGAGGGATTCAAGGGGAAGGGGTGCTCTTATTGCATTTATGGAGTTTGGGCTTTGAAATGCTTTCCTTAATTCTTTACTAGAGAAAAAAAATCTTTTTCAAAATAAATCCAGCAATAAAAACCTAAAGAGATTTGAATAGTGGCACACTGTAATAAGTCATTTTAAAGGGAAAACATTTTGCAAAAGTAAATCAGAGTCATTTCACTACCTGAGAACTGGAGTTTCTATTACTTTCGGGAGGTTTTCAACTTCAGAATGAATAGAGTAACCAGGAAGATAATTTATTTGAGTTTAATGTTGGCCAGATGAATGAGTACAGAATTTAAAACAGAGTGAAATAGTAGGGAATTTAATAGTGCTTGTCAAGGACTGCTTATCCCATTCAGCCTCTAAAGATGCATGATTGTGAGGATGGGCTTGCCAAGGGGAGAAAAGAATCTGGAAGACTCGGAGGGTAAGAACTTGGGCTCCGATATTGCCACTGGATCAATGAATTGACTGTTGAGTGGCCCCTTGGGAACTGTGGGGCGACAAATCCAATGTGTGATGGGAATGTGTTGTCCACTCTGTGAACAAGAAGGCAGAACCACAAAGACACATCATTAGAAAGAAGCTGTGACCATCCCTTGTCCCTGATCCCTTATCCCATTTTAATGGCTTTCCATGACCTTCTAGTTAAACTCAAGCTCTGCATCCTGACATGTCTTTCTTCTAATGGCCCACTGTGTCTCCCACCCCTGCACTTTTACAAGCTGCTGCTCCTTCACCTAATTTGTGTTCAACACTTGGGACTCAGTTCAAGGTTCTTTCTTTGGAAACTTTCTCCAACTTCTGTTACTGGATCCCTTCAGTTTTCTTCTCTGACCTTCCCACAACACCTTGAGCTCTGTGGCCCATAATTCTTGGCTGCTTGTCAGTGAACTTTTATTTTCCCCCACTCAATCATGACTTCCCAGCCCAAAGGACTGGCTCTTCCATCTCCATATATATTGTGTGGCTCTGGCTACTGTCCACTGGCCACTCCAGGTCCCTGCTCCACCTCCTCCTCCTGCTCTGAGCCCTGGAGGGTGATGAGCACCGCGGGGCTCGCTGCTCCACCTTTCTAGTCTCATTATCTGGCAGATGCATTTTTTCAAATGAAAACAGATCAAGTTGGACATTGCTCTGCTTCCAGATAAAAATTGGAGGTTGGAGGGTAGAAAAGAGGATCCTGGCTCCCTCTTTCTGAACCATGGGGCCAGTGGCTGTAAAGGTCTAAGATTAATACTCCAATGGCTCAGTCCCTCCCCTACAGCTTCTGCTTTCCCGGGTTCTAGAAACCGGACCCTCTCCCTGCCCCTTCAGGACTGAGAATGATAACAGCTTCTGCTTTTCCTAAATGTTCAAGGAAACAAAGATGCAGAGGCCTCTGAGGCAACTTCTTGGATCCCTACCACCACCAGGTGCACCTCTCTTGCACACCTGACTCTTGAGCGGTGCTCATCATGGTCCTCTCCACCCCCATCCTCAGTCCCAGGTTGGGAGAGTTCTGCTACAGAGGCTCTGCCTTGGAATCAATTCCTCCTAGGCTAGACGCTATTGATCCCTTGACAATTGCTATCCTGCCTTTCTTTGTGTGAGGAGCTCACTATAGGCTTAGGGATTGTGCATGAGAGCTGTATTTCTGAATAACAATGGCCCATTGTCCCATTATTGATTGTTGTGCGGTCTCACTGGGTTAGAATCAATGCAAGTTTCAAGCCCCCTCCCTTTACACTCTCCCCCAAATCAAACCAAAGCCTTTAAAGAGGAAGGGGCAAATACAGACAGAGGGGTTGTTTCAAATGCAGATGCTTAGCTCCAGAGTGAATACATTTTTCTCTCTGCTTAAAATGGTCCAGAGCTATAGCCCTGGCAAGGACTCTGGGATGGTCTCAGTGGCTTGGAGTCCTGAAACAGTTTCATTGCAGACCTTGACCTTGTCAGCCATCCAGAAACCCCAGCTGACCTGAGAGGGCTTCTCTCTTCTTTAGTCCTTGTTGGACATTTCCAGCAGACATGGGTCTGAGGCCCACAATACTATTAAGGGCACACAAAAATGTTTCCATTTAACTTCTTTTCAGTTCAGAAGAAAATGTAAATATAGTAATGATAAATACATAATAATAACTCTAACCTGGATTATATTTCCTTTATGTTGACGTCATTATAAAATATAATTTTAAATTTTTCCATGAAGGAAAATACCTCAAAAGATAAAAGTGTCCAGGGCTACCAAAGTCATAATGCTGCTCAGTTCTGCCAAACGCCAGCCCTACAGACAATCCTCAGGCAAGTGAAATCTGGGAAACCAAGGACAACAGCTCCCCTGGGAGATTCTTCTTCACACACCAGCACATCAAAGGGCCAGAACCACCTGGCAATGAAGAAATCTGCTTCACTCTGTTTGAACCAACTACTCCCAAGCTTGTTTGACAAGAAAATACTTGAGAAACACAAATCTAAACTTCAGTTATTTTATTTCACTTTTTTAGCCTAGATAACTTCTTAGAACTTATATACCACAACCTTGTTTTTATTTTTAAATGCCCCTGGGGTAATTTATAGCTATAAATTCCTACTTTTTAAAAGAAACAAGATCTCAGATCAATAATCTAAATGTTCACTTTAAGAAATTAGAAAAAGAAACTAAACCAAAATGGAAAAAACAAAATAAAGATCAGAGCATAAACAGGTGAAAATAGAGAAAATCAACAAAACTAAACATTTTTAAAAGGTCAACAAACAATCTTTGAAAAGATCAAAAATGTTGACATACCTTTCGTTGAACTGTCAAAGAAAGAGAAGAATCAAATAACTGAACCCAGGAGTGAAAGAGTAGGTATTACCAACTACCTTGTAAAAGTAAAATAGATTACAAATAAAATAAATTCTAAGGGGATACTATGAATAATTACATGCCAGCAAATGTCTGGATGAAATGAACAAATTCATAAAAGATGCAAACTATAGAAATGCCTCAAGAAGAATGGAAAACCTGAAATAGGTCTATATAACAAGGAAAGAGATTGAATTGCTAATCAAAAACTTCCTGAAAGAAAAGCCAAGCCACAAATGCTTTTCACCAATTCTTCACACAGTCTTCCAAATATTATAAGGTACACTTCCCAACTTATTTTATGACACCAGTATTATCCCTACCCTGGAACCAAAATCAGACAGGAAACATCACAAGCACACTTTGGACTAATATCCCTCATGAATATAGACACAAATATGCTTCATAAAATGCTACCAACTTAAACCAATAATATTCAAAAGACTATACATCATGAACAAGTGGCTTTTACCCAAGAATGCAAGGTTGGTTCAACACCCAGAAATCAACCAATGTGTAATCCACTATATTAATAAAGAAACAAACCATATAATCACCTGGGTAGTTGCTAAAAAAAAGAAATTTGAAAATGTCGAACACCTTTTTATGATCAAAACATTCAATGAATTAGAAATAGAAAGGATCTTCCACAAGGTGATCAGAGACATACAAAAAATGCACAGCTAATATATCAGTGAAAAGTCTAAGTGAGATCAGCACTGAAACAAGACATCTGCTCTCACTTCTATTCGATGTTATACTGGAGGTTCTAGTCAGATTGATTAGGCAGGAAGAAAACAACTTTCCTCCCTTTCTGCTTCTTGCTCTATAAAAGGACTTCTCTGCTTCATTGCCCACCAGGTGGGAAAGACCACCTTGAATATGTTGAATATGCTTCCACTTAAAGTCTCCCTATTTTCAGGAATAACCATCCTAATGGGAATCTTTTAGTCCCTTTTCAAACTTCCAGAAGAGAGGCTCATGGGTCAGCTTAGATAAAAGGCCATAGGTGAGCCAATTAAACATGGCTAGGGGGGCAAGACTGAATATAGCTCATTCCCTACCCACCAACAGGATGGAAGAGGGAACAGGGGCAGGTCCCAGAAGACAGGTCCTAGGCAGACAAGCCATTCATGTCTTTTCTGTGACATGTGACCTCATCCACAGTTATACAGCAATATTAACTGAGGTAGCAAAATCCTGAAACTGCATGTTCAGATGTTAACAGGGGTTGATGTCATTATGCCAAGTCAGGTAGGTCAAACACAAAAGGGAAAATATTATATGATTCTAATTAGATTTGTCAAGTTCATAGAGACAGCAAGGAGAAATGAGGAGACCTGAGGTTGGAGGAGATGAGGGTGGGGAGCAACCATTTAATAGCTACAGACTTTCAGTTTAGAAAGATGAGAAAAGTTCTAGAAAAGGATGGTGGTGGTGGGTGCACAATCATGTGACATTTCATGCCTCTGCACAGCACACTTAAGAATGTTCAAAGTGGTACATTTTATGTTGTATATATTTTACCATAATATGCAAGTTAAATTAAAATTCCCTAGGGAATTGTCAGGCGGGGCAGGAGAAGGTGACTATAAAGATGATAAAACTTATCCTTTATTTTTAAAATTATTGATCTGTGAATCTATTTCTTTTTAATTGAAGTACATTGGTTTGCACCCTTGTTGTCATTGTGGAAGTATAGGATTCCACCCTCAGGTGTAGTCACACCCACAACCAACGCACCCATAATCCTCCTCCACAGTCCACTGTGCCCAAAAACAAGTGAGTGGATCAAGAAGATTTGATGTACGTACATAATGGAATACCATTCAGCAAGCAAAAATAGATAATTTGCTCTTTTGCATATCCACTCCATGGGTTCTTTATTCTGGGGAGGGGCATGGAATGCATTTTTTTCTTCTTTATTTGAGGAACTCTTACTCATTCTTCAAGACCCACTTGATGTAACCCACTTCAGTTGAGCTTGCTCCACTCCCGAGACAGACTTAGTACTGTCCTTTCTATTTCTATGGCAGTATCTACAGCACATATGCTGTTTGTCTGCGACGCGGGTGTCATGTGCACATAGGTTTTTATTCTTTTGTCCCTCCCACTGGTCTATGAATTCCAGAGCAGCCCAATGAGAACAGTAAAATATGGCAGTTCATACAGTAGACCCCAGAGCCCCCAAATCCCAGCTCTGCCAATCATACCTTGTATAACCTTGGACAAATTCCTTTTTGTGCCTTAGTCTCTCCAACTATAAAAATGAGTGCCATTATCATATTTACCTGTATGGCTGTCGTGAGGATTAAATGAGGAATTCCACAGAAGGCCTGTACGTGCTGCTGACACATCGTAAGTGCTCAATGAATTTTGGCTCTCATTGTTATCACTCACTGTCAAACACAGTGTCATTCAGGGACATGGAGGCAAGTCTGGGCTTGTTGAACAGATGAACAAAACAAGGAAAAAATAAAACCGTGTGTCTGTATATATAAATTGTCAGTCAAGACAAAAACAAACGGAAACAAGATTAAATAGAAAAAGATCTGTTGGCTGCCTGTTAGACTTGACAGTGGCCTCTGTTTTGCAAAGGAGACTGGATGTATTGTTTCCAGAGGCAGTCCTGGAGCCCTCGTGAGGACACTGGGAAAGTTAACTAGCCATCCCACAGTGGTGCATCTGCATAAATGAGGTGCCCACATGCCCACAATGTCCCTTTGCGAACATAGATTTTCATTCCACTTAGCTGCTCTATCCTTCGGCTGTGGAGAACAGATTGGCACTTAAATATGTACATCGCATTTAGATTTCCTCGGGGAAAGAGGTTGATAGAGCCCATGTTTATTTGTAGCAGGAGGGTTTAATTGTGGGCCAGGTTGTCCATCTTCAGCACTGGATCACTTGCTTTCTAGACCACACTGCTGCTTATAATCACTCCCTGAACCCCTATTATTTTCCTTTTGTACCACTCTGACTTCTGGACCCATAACAGTACTGAACAAAATGCTCGTTTCGGTAGAATGGGGGCTTTGTTCCCTATCACCAGCGTCCATCTTGGTGAAATGACGTACAACATCTGCTCCAAGAAGTAAAATCTGATAGCAACAGACTGCATAGATATAAACATAAACATTAGTTTCTATGGAAACAAAAGTTGCAGAGCGATGGCTGGAAGACCCCAGAGTCTGCTGTCCAGAAATCGAATGCTAACTAGTGAGGGCATCCAGCCACACCCATAACACCAAATTCTTTCTGCGAGTAGAACAGAGTACAAATAAAATGTTGGCAAAAGTGGACACCACCTAGCAGACTCAATATGAGGGAGGGCTGTCTTTTCTGCCCCAAATTGAAACCATATTTCTTCTCTTACATGAAAGCCTCAGGGCAATGAATTGTGCATTGATGGAATTTAGTCAACAGTTATTCCCGGGGCACTGCTCTCTCATAAAAGCTCTAAAGGCCTAATAAAGACTTGAAGTCCCACACTCAGAGCCAAATGTTCCCAAGACCCTCCTCAAATGGACCTAATGCCCATGGCCTTGGCAGTCCACTCATCCCACAGGACTGTGCTGTCCCATCCTTCTCCATAGGTGCGTGAGTCCCCAGAGCACTCATTATTCTGACACTGAAGGTTTTTTGCTTAAGTGACATTGGAAATATGGCCCGAGGAGAGCTCAAGGGCGACTGTGCACATCCGGCAAGATGGAGCCAGAAAGACCTTGCCATGGGTTCCATGTTGAGTTGCAGGTGACTTGAGGGCCAGTGAGAGCTGGTCCATCTGCTCCAGGCACTATGGCTGCTAAACAGATTCTCCTAGAACTTAGTGGCTTGAAGGAATCTTTTCATTGGTCTCTTTATTAGATTCTGTGGATCAGGAATCTGGGCCTGGCATAGTAGGGACAGCTTGTCTCTCCCTGTGAGGTCTAGAACATCAATTGGGAAGATTTGACATCTGGGGTGACTCATGGCTGGGCGATTTGATGACTGGGGTTGCAGACAGCTAGGGGTATCCTGTGTCTGACTGGGCCCTGGGATCTCGCTGAGGCTGTCAGGGAGGTGCTCATCTGTAATGTCTCTGGGTGCTTGAGCTTCCTGGCAGCATGGTGGCCTTATGTGGTAATCAGGACTCTAAAAAAAAGTAGGAGCAGAACCTTTTTTAGATGACAGACTTTGAAGTCACATAGCAACAGTGTTACTATGGGTTATATTTGGGTTACATGTAAATTACTAAACTTACCACTAAAGTACCAGATCCCTGATTCGGTGATATTCTCTCACCTCCCAATGGGAGGGTGAGAATTTCCGGGCATGCCACATCACAGTTAACAATATAATAATAAAATGCAGATGTGCTTTAAGGCTTTAGTACATTAAGACTTTAGTGAAAGCATTTCAAGTGTTAAAAGAAAATTCCCTATGGAATTCCCAATGGATAATTTTTGACCACAGCATAACAGTGACCGTTGAATTGCCGTGTTTCAATGGAAGTTCACTCCATGAGCCAGCAAGGCCATGGGACGGCGGTGCTTAGCAGCAGAGGAGGGTTTAAAGGACCCAAGTGTTCAGGTATGCATCAACCAGCATTTATGGAGAGCACTGAATGCTCAGTAGAAGAGTAATTACATTTGCTCTTTGGACCTCTGCTGTTCTCCCTTCATAATTTGAAAAAAAAAAAAAAACAAACCCTCGGCCCATATTAGTTACCATGGCAACAGCAACATCTGTAGCAGATCCAGCCTGGAGGATATTTAAGGAGCAGAACCTGACCAGACAGGAAAGGGTACCATCCTGGGTGCAAGCAGGAGACTCAAAAGGATCTCTCCCGGACCAGTGCCTGCCTGTTCTCTGCTCCAAGCAGGCAGACAGCACAGAGCTGCCCCAAAGAACTAGGGGCTCTTTGGAACCAATGGACATTTGGTGTGAGGATTACAGAGACTAGGTTAGCAGGCAGTGAGAAAGGGGGGTATATGGTGTTGGCAGGAGAGTCCATCATACGTGGAGGGGTTAACAGCCTCTAAAGTACAACGCACCCCCCGAGGCAGTCCAGAGAGCCCTTCTTAATGGCTAAACTCAGTAACTTATTGAAGATCAGCTGCAGGCTCTGGGCTGGTGACTTACACTTGCTACTGCATCCCAAAAAGTTTAATTCTTCACTCTTTTCTTCCAAATGAGGTCTGGCTCTCTCTGGAATGTAGATGAGGAAATTGAGGCCCAAAGAGGAAATGACTTAGCCAATGTCAAAGCCAGATTCAAGCCCAGATCATTTCTACTGCCATGCTCTGTTTCCATCAAGCACTATGGCATGTCTTGGTGCATGTGGATGTGACCCAGCTTCCCAAATGGTGAGAGTGCTGTGGGCTTCACACATGCTACACTTCTCAGAAAAAGCTCCATCTGAGATGACTTTAAGGGAATGACTTTGAGGAGGCTGGTGGGCCATGGGGAAGACTGGATTTTATTGTAAGAACAAAAGGATGGGGCCTCCCCGGTGGCACAGCGGTTGAGCGCTGGGTTGCGAAGCTGCCCACGGCCTCTGTGGCACCGGTTCGATCCCCGGCTGCTCCCCGGCCACCGGAGGAGGGTCCCACATGGCGCACAGACCTCTCCTGCCGCCCGCTGCTCCCCTCAGCAGTGTACTTCGGTCCTTCTGCCTGCTCTGCTCCCCACTCTGGCTCTGGTGAATTCTCCCACCCTCCCGTGCTTCTGACTGTACCCAGTGCATGTATAAACAAACAAACAAACAAACAAACAAACAAATAAATAAAACATGCCTCTATAAAAAAAAAAAAAAAGGAAGAACAAAAGGATGAATTTAAGTTCATTCACCCATTCACAAATTATTCCTGGAGCTTCCACCAAGCACCAAGCCTATGTCAGACTTGGGAAACAAGACTGACAAAGCCCTGATCCCCTTCCCCTACAAGAGGCAGGCAGAAAACAAGCCAGCCCAAGAAAAAGAAATATAGGCTCACCTTAGAAAGAAATTAGAGCCAGGCATTATGATAAAGAGCTCTGGGGGAGGGGAAAGCCTCTATTTTGGAGAGGGTCAGGAGAAAGGCTTTTCTGAGGAGAGGATATTTGAGCTAAGATCTGAAGAATGAAAAAGGCTGAAGGCTGGCAGAGAGCTCAAGGCAGAACAATCTGTTTCCACCAACCAATTGGACATGTTGTAGACATGAGTTGTCAGGACAGGCCTAGAAGAGGGAGAGGGCCTGGAACATTGGAGCCCAGTGTTACTTGGGTGATGGAGAGGGAGAACAGGATGAGAGGAAGTCGGGAAGGTAGGCAGGTGCCAGCATAGAAAGCCTTGTAGGTGAGATTGCCACATAAAAGGCAGAAGTCCAGTTACACTGAATGTTGGATAAGCAAGTGCTTTCTGAGCGTTATAAGTATGTCCCAACTATTGCCTGCAACGTGCTCACTAGACAAGTACTCATTGTTTATCTGCAATCGAATGTGCCTGAGTGTCCTGGATTTTCATTTGTTAGATCCTGAGCGAGCCCTCAGGAATCAGTGCTGAAAGTAATGGGACACCATTGAGGGATTTTAAGCAAGGAGTGACAGGGACTAAGTGACGTGTTTAAAAGATTATTCTGGCCGCTTTATGGAAAATGAATCGTGTCAGAGCAAGGAAGGAACTGGGAGAGAGTTACTGCAGACACTCAGACAAAAGATGAACGGCAGCTTGGATCAGAACATGGCTGCAGAGAGTGGGCTGATTCAGAGTAGGCACTGGCGGTGGAGCGAGCCAACCCTGGAGAAGACCGAGGTGAGAGGGAAGGAAATAGAAGCATCGAGGATGCTTCTTAGCTGCCAGAGCAGACCGTCAGTAGCTGCTTTCTATTGTAGGGAGCTGCTCACATGTAGAAGTTGACCACTAGCCCAACAGATCTCTGGTGAGCAAGCGCCATGGTGATTTGGGTGGGTTGGGGATCCCCCTTAACTCTATGGCCTTGGCTAACCCTCTAGTTATTGACCATTTACATTTTTAATCCAGCATCATGTGCTCTCGAGTTCTTTGGGGGAATCCCAGTTTCCATGCCGCAGAGATATTCATTCCACTCACTCTGGTAAAAGCCAAAAATAGCAGACATCTGGGGCTCTGGATCTTTCCATTTGTCAAGCCAGTTTTGAAAGATGAGGTTGCTTTAAAACCTGAGCTACAGTGACCTTTACCCAGGAGAGACACAACAGTTCATTAAGTTCTTGGGGGCTGAACTCAGAGAGACACGTACTGGAGCCAAGAAGAACTTATTAGCTGAGGCTGCCTTCGCCAGTCACTTCAGGGAGTAGCAACTGGTGAAAGAGACTCGGGGGGAAGGCTGGAGGGCTAAATTCTAAATATGGCAGAACCAGACAAAGAAAGACTGTGTTCCCTGGTCTGTGTGTTGCTTTCAAGACACTATCCCTACTGTAGGCTTTCACAAAAGCTGAAGAAATAATCACAACACATTTATCATTCACCGGGCAGAATTATTTTGGCAAGAAATCTATGCCCCAGAATACATTATACTAACTGACAACATATTCTGAAAAATGTAGATTTTCAAAGCCGGTAGGTGCTTATGCAACCATGTCGGGCTAAGGGACTGAGTGATTATGTCATTATATGTGTATCAAATATTTTGGATAAATATTAAATGATCCACAAAGTCAGGTCTTGTTAACGCAGGGAGTGGAAACCAGCAGCTTCGACAATCACATATTAAAAGCCAGACTGGGGGAGGTTGATTTCACTCGGGGCTCCTGAAGAAGAATTCATAATGTTCTGGGTGGAAGGATGCATTCAGCATAAATAAATGCATTAGTTTAAACATTAGAATTCTGAAGGCTGAAACAAAGCCTCTAACCCTCTCTGCATCACTCGGGCAGCTGGGGGAGGCCCCAGAGGAATTTTTCAGGGGGTGGAAAGGGAGGTCAAGATGGAGTTCTCCTGCAGGAGTAAATGTGGAGGGCAAGCTGCTTTGAGACAATGTGGAGGGCACACTGCCTTTTTTTTCCCAGCGGGTGCAAATGCAAGTTGACATCGAGTTTTCATCTCAGATGCCACCAGGTTCGTGACGTGTCTTTTGCACTGGGAATTCACACAGGTGTAGCTCTGAGGACGACGTGCAGTGTGCTCAGGTCACCAGGAGGGAGTTTATCTGGGACATCTCTATGGCTGCTTCTTGTCCTGGGGGACAGTTGTGAGTTCATGTCTACAGGATGGTTTAAGGCAGGATTTCCCTGTCTCTTCACCTGTGATGTCTGGGGCTGGATAAACCTTCATGGTGGTGGTAGTGAGTGTGGGAGTGGGTATGTGTTGCTGGTGACTTAGCAGCATCTCTGGTCTCTACTCTCCAGATGCCAGGAGCAGCCCCCACCCAGTGTGACAACCCCTAACCTCCCCAGACACATCTGAATATCGCTCGCGGGGGACATTTGTAAACGCCCATTTGAGAATCCCCTAAGGAGGCCACTTAGGCGGATTCAGGACATTAGACTATTAGCTCGATGTGGATCATTGACTCAAGAAAGTTGTACCCAGCACCAGTCAGCTCCCAACCCCCAATTCCAGAGGCAAGAAAACAGCCCCAGAGCCGTGAGCTCTGTGTCCAGGTTCACACGGCCGGCCAGGGCCAGCAGGACACAGACTGTCCCTGCTCTGTCGTCACTCCGCCTAGACGCCCCTCGCAGGGTGGATGAGCAAAATGAAGACGGAGATAAAGTCAGAAAGCAGATGGCCTTATTGGTATTCACGGCAGCACATGCAGAGCAGAACCAGTGTATTCGGGTCTGACAACGGAGCCCCGCTCTCTGCTGACACCTACAAGTGTAAGAGGGGCTCTCCCGGGAGGGACATGCTGAGCTCTCGCTTTCTTGGGCCTGAAGAGCAGCAGGTAGAGCTTGCAGTCCCACCGCGGGCTGCTCCCCATCAGCACCTGTGACTGAGTTTACTTGGAAATGGTTTCTTAGGGTTTGATTCCCCGGCCTTAAGATCCCCAGTGTCAAACACCAGCCCCTTCGGGATGTCTCTGGCCAACTTTACCCAGGGGGACAGGTCCATATCTGCTGACTTTACTCTGGGGTGCAGGTCTTTCCTGTCTTCAGGAGAACACGTGTCTGTGTGGACTGGCTTCCTCTGTGGGCCTGTGCCTCTGTCTTTATGTCGTATGTCTCTGTATCAGCACTCCCCCCATCACCACACACACACACACACACACACACACACACACACACACAGCCCTCTGGTCTTTGCCTGTGAGGTTTCTCTGACTCCCATAATGAAGAGCAGATCAGCGAGAAATCGCTCCACAATTTGGTTGCTATGTTTCTGTTTAAACCTGGCCCTACTCCCTGGGTGGCAGGGGATGGTAGCCATTTTCATAATCCCCAATCCCCAAACCCACACTTGGTTGTGTGCTCAAGTAATAAGAAGCCAAGCTTAAGCACAGGCACCCTCTGGGACCTGTCTTCCCTCTCTCTGACATCAGAAAAGGGCAAAAGAGAACCAGATTCCCCATCAAAGGGATCCCAAACCCACTTATTGGCCCCAGGTAACAAAATAGAAGACTTGATTCTCAAGGCTGGCTATTTTATATAAGCTTGATATTGAAAGCATAGAATAGTCAGCATTTTAAAATAGGGACCTTATTTCAACATTACATCCTCAAATGATGCTGTTATGTGAGGTAATTACATAATAAATTTGTTAGGGGAATATAAAGCAATAAAAATGGTAGTAATGGTTTGTCATTTAATAGCTGAATTGTAAATGAGTTTTTCGGCATTAATGTAGCAGGTTGCTACAATTAGGAAGCCATTCTTAGGGGTGTCTTTAATTTCTAAAAAAAAATTCCGAGGTTTGAATTTGAATTAATTTCCTCATTTGAAGATGCTGCACATTTAACCATCTAAAGTCAGGGGACATTAGGATTCATGAGGCATAAGAACCATGTCAACAACAACAATCATGAAACCACAACAAGGATTGGTGTCCACTTTAATCATCCCACTTAGAGGCAGGGCAGCCTAGTGGTTAAAGTGTAGGGTCAACCACCTCCCAGTGATATGATTTTGACAAGTGATTTCCTCTTCCTGTGCTTCTTGAATCTCATTGATAAAATGGGACTAACCTGTGCTGCCCGGTAGGCTGGTGCTGGACTGGGCTCACCGTTTCATGTCGATGGGTTACATGGGTGATGTGGGGAAGGCTGAGTCTGGCCCATGGCTCCCCCTGAGCTGAGGAAATAGTGACCCCTGCCCTAGATGAACCCATTGTTCCTACAGTACCAGGCCCCACCCTCTCCTCTCACCCCTTTTCCTTTATATTCTACACTGTGGTCCATTTCCACCCTTTGTCACCACGCGGCCAGTCTTCTAGAATGAATACAAATGAGTGAGACAGCTTTTGTTCAAACCCACCTAATACTGGGCCACAGTTCCCTTGCTTGTCTGTGAAATCAGGAAGAAAAACTTGCATTTAATGAAAACAAATTTGATGTGTTGGATCCTTCTCCACCATGATCTTGCTTAACCCCTGAAATGCCCTCAGAGACTGAGTCTCCTGCTGCCAGAGATCAGAGGCCCAGAGAGTTTAAGTGACTTGTCCAATATCCCTCAATGAGGTGGCAGAACTGGATTCCAATCCACACCACCCTCTTTCACTGGAAGAAATACCCCCCAGATGTCTGATGCACACAAGGCAGTGTGGGCATGTAAGGGGGCAGGTGCATGTGCATGTGTGACAGACACGGAAACTCTCATCCCCTGGGCAGGAATGGAGATGTCCGTGAGGACAGAGCTCCAGGGTTTGGATGAGCAGAATCCTCAAGGCAGCGTCTGGCTTCTGCATTGCTTCTGTCCTGTTCCTCTGTGTCCCTTCATCCATGCACTCCAGGCCTCAGACCCTCTTTCTGGGTCTCAGCTGCACCAAGCCTATCTGTGCCTCAAGGGCCTTTGCCTGGAGCCTCCGTGTCCGTGAGCTCATTCTGACTGTTCTCTCTTAAGTCTCAGCCATCATCTCTTCTTGATGTCTTGCTGACTCTGTGCACAAAGCCCCCCCGTTTACCACCCATTGCTTTATTGCACATCTGCCTTATTTTCTTCCAGGCGGTTGTCACACGTATAGGAAATGCTTCTCCCACGAATTGGGTCATTTGTTTGTTTTGTATCTCTCCCAACTGGAATGTGCAGGCATCTTGTCTGTCTGTCTTCACCCCCATGCCCCCTGCCCCCGAAGAGCCCCTGGACACACCATAAACTCTCAACAAACATTTGCTGAATAAAAGGCTAACAAGACAGGGACTGCTGTTCAAGGGACTTCGCTGTATGGAGGCCTTTGGTCTTACAGGTTTGCTGCTCTAACTCTTGGCAGCTGCAGGTTCCTCGACACACCACGTCACCTCGGCATTTCCAAGGAAAGAAACGAGTCTGTTCTTACCTCTTATTCCTTTCCTTTCCCCCTCCCAGCTCCATTTCCATAATCAGGAGCAGACTTTCTTTTCTTTTCTACCCCCCTTGAATTTCTACATATGGATTTTCTTGGTGAGAAAAAAAGCAAGCAGTAAAATAAATCTTTTCCTGAATCATTTGCATTCTCTTGGAATGGTCATCTGTTGTCTTGCCTGCAAGCGTCCATTTACTATTCTCGGCTCTCCTTGAATGGGAAACACACCACTTGGATCCAGAGAGAGGCATATGACTCAGGCCCAGCCAATCGGTGTTTTCCCTTCCCCTGACCATCGTGATTGGGCCAGAGATCAGCATGTGACCCAAGGGAGGCTGTGAGATTCAATTCTGTGATTTTTTTGCACATCATTTGGAAGCAGAGTTCTCGTTCTCTGTGGGAGTCATCTGGCTTGGCGTATGTAAGTGTGCAGCTGCTGCTGACAGTGAGTATGGTGCCTGTGTGAGCATGAAGCCAACAGGTTGATAAGGAGAGAGAGAAAGGAAGCCCCTAGATCCAGCTATTCCTGCAGCTGTACCTACCTCCAGACTTCTCAATTCATGAGCCAATTAAAAATACCCTTTTTATTACTTGCATAGTTTGAGTCATTTGCAAATAAAAAGCTAATGCTGGAGCCAAAAGGGATGCCAAGGGCACTGGAACCCATGCCTTAGCTTCGTGCATGACTCAGGGGATGAGTTTTTAATTTCAGCTCTTCCAGTTCTGCATATATAACATGTTGGACTCCAATCATGAGAAACACCTTAAAGCCAAAGCTGGAAATATTTGGGTAGAAAAAAACATTTGTTTATCTTCCAGCTCTTACATGGTGGCTGTGCAATTCTAATCTCTTTTTAAAGGGCAATTCTTTGGAACTGGATGCTGCTTAAATACCAGGCATAGACAGCTTCCAAGGGGAACATCATCCAGTTATTATTTTTCAGCAGCAGCAAAGTGGATGGATGGCTTCACATTTTTTCATTGCCATAACACAACACAAAGAAATGTGGATTGCTTAAGCTGGAAATATGCTCTCACCCCTTGGGAATGATGTGAAAGACAAAGAGGTGAAGAAATGAAGCTAACTGTACCAGACACCTACTGTGTGTTCCAGAACTAGTGACGGGTGTGCACATCCTTCAATTCACTGTATTTGAGATCAGATTCTAAGATCTGCCACTGACTAGCCGGACCTGGAACAAGCCATTAGCTGCTCTGGCCTTTACCTTATTTAGCTGCAGATGGGTAGTAAATAGTAATCATTATCAGAGAGCCAAGCTCTGTATAATTGGAGTCTCTTTGAAGGCATTTTCAGACAAAAAATAAGAAAGCCCTAGCAATGTGAATTTATGAGTGTTGCCCAGGTTGGACTGATCAATGAAGAGATGACTTGCTCTCAACTCCTGCTCAGTTCCATCCTTCCATTGCTATTGGGTGACATAACGGGTAAGCCCTTGGGCCCTGAGGCTCACAGCCTGGGCTCCAGTCCTGGCACCAGCATTTGCCTACAACATGACCTTGAACAAGCCTCAGTTTCTTCATCTATAAAATGGAGAAAACATGGGCTTTGGGAAGAATCCATAGAGACACCCCATGCATACAAGGCAGGCAGAGTCCCTCTTCCCAGCAAACAGTACACCTGATGCTGGAACGAGACTGAGGAGCCTGGCAAAATTGGTGTGTGGTTTGGCTAAGGTCTGCCTCCCCCAGAGGTGTCACCTTCTGCGTGTGCAGAGGCTGAAGCAGAACAGAAGTCAACTGTTCACATGTGATCCTCTGCCCAGTCTCCTCCCAAACCTCAATTCTTTTGTACTAAACCAAAAGTGGATTTGTTTTAACACCCCTTAAATCAGTCTTGACTAAAAATGAGCAGTGCTCTGAAGGGAAGAGAGCTGACCCAAATCAGAAGTGAGAGTGATCCCAGGGCCGGAAGCAGGCTCTGTCACCGGGCCCAGTTCGTCAGATAAGCTCTGTCAGGAAGGGGGGGTACAACAGGAGGCTGGAGTTCATGTGCAGCGGCTACTCTGGAGGGGACTCGGGAGCGGGAAGAAGAAAATGATCCCTGGGGGCTCCCTACTCTTGCTACCTCTCAGCAGGTAAGACCTTAGCCAAAACCAGGATGAGCTGAAGTAGTTGCAGTCTCAAGGTCACGCAGGTCAATCAATGTCCAAGGTGGGGGCGTGGCCACGGAAGTGAAACTTTTTCTGAAATGCCATTAGAAGAAAAGGAGATTACCACTCGGCCTGAATGGCAGGGCATGAGGATGCCCCCAAACACTGGTCAGCATGGACCTGACATTTACACAGCTGTCCTGACCATGTTGCCGAAGTCCTTTTAAGTCAGGGTGTCCGATGTGATATTTAAACAGAAATATTGTCCTCGTGGCATTTCTGTGCCCAAACCCTTCAGAAGCATGTCTGTCATTGGATCAGCTCATCTGTGGTCTCTTTCCAAAAGAACCAAAATGAAAACTGTTGATAAAAACAGAAAAACGTCCATTCGGGCTTTATGAAGTCAGGATTAAATCAGGCCAGGACTTCTAGTGAAATGTGAATATTGTAGTACGCCAAGAAATTAAAATAGCCCTTTCCTTTTCAAAGCATCGGGTGATCTTTAGTTGAGCCTCTCGCGTGAGATTATGAACCATGGTTAATACCATGGGCCAACTCAAGGAAGGACCCCCATCTCCACAACTCCACCCCACCCCGGCTTTGAACTGTCGACCTTCTGTAAGAGACCAGCCCAGGACCTTGAGTTGCCTTCATTCTGGTTGCTAATCATGGTTTTTTTTCTGAAAGTTAGGCAGTGGGAGGAAGCATGGTTATTGAGTATTTGTCTTAAATCACCCACCAGCTGGGAGTCAAGTTACTACTTCGTGACTTGGGTTATCAGAATGGATTTTTTTTTTTTTTTTGGCACATGTACACTAAAAACTGCCTTTTTAAAGTGGGTAAGAGTGTTCTGTAAAAAGAAATTCATACTTGTAGACATCAGCACATTTCAGTGAGTGTTGCAGCTAAATTTGAAAGAATGTGCACTTTTGAGATTTCTAATGTAGAGGCAAACTGGTGTTAAGGAATGTACATGGAGCGCCTCCGTTATTCTGGATCTTTCTCCCAGGTCTCCTGCATCCGTCCCACAGACACATGTAAAAAACAAAAAGCAAATTCACACCCCTGCTTGCACAGAGGTCTCCTTCCCTTTGCTGGTGAGTTTTCTGTTCCCCAATCAACTTCATTCATTAAGCAAGATACAGTTTCCTGCTTGTTTCTGGATATGGTCATGGCTCCCAACACCTCTGCTTTGTTCTCCCCAGTGAGATGCTGTAACTGAGTAACACAGTGAAAAATAAGGCCTGATCCCATCTTCAGAGAAAGAAACCATCTGAGACCTATTTACATCCTTGCTGATTTGCACTTGATCATGGAGGCTAGGCTGGGCTGGTCTGGGCTGGGATCAGAGCACATACAGCTCTTTGCTGTTGCTGCCTTAGGTCACTTTTAACTTGACCAGGATCCTAACTGTCGAGGTATGAAGGATCAGGCTTTGCAAAAGGCTTTGCTGCAAATCAAAACCTCCGCTGCTTACAGTTTGGTGCCTTAGACTATGCTGTAATGCGCCATGTTGTTTGAAAGCCTGGTTTTAATCAGTGGCCAAGAAGAAAAATGCAAATGGGTATTGATGTCGACTACCCATCCTTTGGCAGGAGCAGAGGCAATGGGCAGTACCTGCAGCAGAACAATAGATAATGCGTTCACAGTGAACCGGGCACTTGGTGTGTGTGCATTTGGACAACTCATAGGGAAGATATAGATTTTTGCTTTCAGGTGTAGAGGGATGAATGAATCACAGGCCAGAGACTCGGGTGTGGAATAAATATTAAATCTCTCTATTTTCTTCCAAGCAGCTGAATTTCAACTGTGACTGTTCCATGCCCTCACACCGGTGGGAAATTCAGCCTCACTGATTCTCAGAGCTCACCCATCCCTGCCCTCAGAGGGGCTTTTCCTAGCACCAGTGCGCTAGGAAGAGCCCCCAACCCTCTCGTCCTTCCCCTGACTCCCCAGCATGTATGAACTGTGAGTCACCAGACCACACAGGTTGCCATGGAGACACACACCTTCCCAGTCACCTGGTCCCTTCAAGTGTGGGGCTGCTGCTCCCTCTCCGTGCATGGAGGCTGAGGGTCCTGGTGAGGCTGGGAGCCCGCAGCCCGCCCCGTGGCATGGTGCACCCCACTAGGACTGAGTCCTGCAGGATGTGGGTTCCCCTGACCTAGAATGTGCTTCTGCTTCCGGTCTGAAGAGATGGATTTTATTTAAAGACCATCCCTCCTTCTTCTCTCTTCTTTTTCTCTCCCAGATCTTCTACCTCTGTGACCTTAAATTTTTCAAACTGAAACCAAAAAGAGAAATGCCCAACAGGCAACCCCATCTCTCTCCACCTTGCCCTGGGTCTTCAGCTCAGAACTTGCCCACTGTAATTCACAGGAAAGAAAAAGGAAAATACAAAGAAGTAATGTGCAGGTAGTTATTATCAGCCCCACAAAAATTATACAGGCCACCTGCAGAGGGGAGGGGGCTTGCTGGGTTCTTGACTTGTGCCATCATCTGCAGCCTTTACCAGGATTCTGGCACTTCCTTAGCTCCCTGGTGTCTAGCTCTGTTCCTGAGCCAAGTATTTTGTTGCACATTCCACTTGCCCTCCAACCCCTGCCTTTCCCTTCGGTGCCTCATGTGAAGGTGGAAGCGTGGCTGGTAGATCCCATGGGCAAAGATGTCATGATCATGAGCCCAATTTGGTCCCAGGACTGCTCTGAATGTGCAGGGTCAGAGGCCTTGACATTGAGGAAGGGGCCGGCGGGACATGACAGGACATGGGATAAGATGCCACATGCATCTGACGCATTGAACAGCTAAGGGAAAGCAGTGTTTTGAAAGAGCACACACCAGTGTGTTACAAGGTGTTGTGCTGTACATCAGTGTGTGATCTGGGAAGCAGAGAGGCAGGTGAGAGGCCTGAACTCGGAGCCAGTGACCCACATATCCAGACCCAGGTGTCCCAGGAAGGACCCTGTGGCCTGAAGGGAACCCACTTCCCAATCTGACCCTGAAGTTGCTCAGCTCTGAAAATAAAGGGTTGGACCAGGTGGTCACTGAACCTTCTTCCAGTGTTGATGGTCTTTGGTGCCAGTCTTTTCAAATAGATGGTATTTTTTATGCCTTTTGAGGGTCATGAGCGTGCCTGCTCACGATAGAACTGCACACCTGGGGGGACTGAACCCCCAGGCACACTCCAGCTGTAGCTTCAGCCACCAGACTCCATAAACCCAGGCACCATTCTGTGATGGAAGTTTAACGGCAGCCCAAGAGTGAGACGGTGGAAGAAATGCAAGCAGTACCTAAGGGGTATCTTATTCATGTTGAGTCCAATATGTATGATAAACAGTCCCCATGTCTGAGTTTTGTGATGAGAACAGGTTCTTAAACATTTGCCCATAAGGGAAGTGGAAATCTTCCACCATAAAGAAGGTGCTAAAATATTCACATATTTTTGGGGTCCCTCAGGGTAGAGAGAGAGCCGACCATTTTCAACTTGGCTGACACGCTGAACTCTGGTGCTCGCTGGCCGACCCGTGCTGGACAGGGCTGAGCTGCATAGCATTGGGGGGACAGCAGGCACTCAGAGTGGGCAGCCAGACCACGTGAAGGTCAGGGCAGGTGATGTGTGCACACGTGCCTGGCTTGTCCCGCATGCATGTGTACTTGTGTGTGTTCAGGTGTGAGTCTGTATGTGTGTGTGTGTGTGTATGTGTGTAGAAATTTCTAAATATATATATGGGGGTGGTAGCCCATTTTGGAAGTTGTGTTCTCATAGGCTGCATGGCAGTTAGTTTCTCTGTGGTCATTTAGAACAGAGGTTGGCAAACATTTTCTGCAAAGTAAATAATTTAGTGACTAATTCAGGCTGGTGAGTCATTGGGTGTTTTTTGCGGCTACTCAACTGGCGAGCGTGCTTATGTTCCAATAGCATTTTATCATTGGACACTGAAAGTTGAAATTCATCTAGTTTCACAACTCACATTTTTTATGCTTCTTTGAAATTTTTCAACCACTTAAAAATGCAAACACTTTTCTTAGCTTGCAAGTCATACAGAAAGAGCCAAAGCATCAGGTTTGGACAAAGGCCATACTTGGCCGATATTAATAATTTAGCATGCCACTTCCCATGGGGAAAAGTGATTGTAGAGCCTGCTTAGGTTATCAGATCTATCCACAGAGGCCATACAATCCATGAAGAACCCCCAAATGGCTTGTCTCATAACCAATGGTTTTGAATGCTTTACGCTTGTGCTGGGCTAAGCCTCTTATATTTATCACGCCCCTTAATACTCAGTGTGGTTCTTGGGGAAACAAGAACCAGAGAATTTAACTGACTTACCCATCTCGGCTAAGTACCTACAGCGTCAGGATCTGAACCCAGGTCTGAGCTCTTGGAAGTTCACAGCCACGCTGTGTGATTATAAAGCAGTGGGATGAAGCCTGAGAGTTAGCAAGCCCTCTGGCAGCTGTCATCCTTGTCATCGTTAGTATGAATCGTGCAATTTCAGCACCACCTAAATCACCACTTACACCATCGCCTCCATCAGGGCTCCAACCTGGAAGGTCCTGAACATTCCCCCTTCTCTAACTTTCAACACTTTGCAAGAAAGAAAGGCAAGTCTTCTAGGTGGGTTGATCCTTCAACTGTCCACTCTGCTGCCTCTGCCTGAGAGTGCACCCTTTCCACTGTGGTGCCCACTCAGGATCAGGGGGACGGGACAGAGACCCCACCTCTTCATGGGAGGAATGCAAAGAAGTGCCTCCTTAATTTTTTTCTTTTTTTAAGATTTATTTATTTATGCATACAACAGCTGGGGTGGAAGCCAGAGGTGCAGCGGGGGTGGAAGAGGAGGGATGAGAATTCACCAGAGACAGAGCGGGGAGCAGAACAGGCAGGTTGACTGAAACACCCTGCTGAGGGGAGCAGTGGGCGAGACAGGAGAGGTCTGCTGCGCCATGTGGGTAGCTCCCTGGTGGCCGGGATGGAACTTGTGCTGCAGTGGCCGCAGACACCTTCAAAGCGCTGTGACTTAACCCCTTGCACCACCAGGGAGGCCCCAGTTGCCCCCTTTAATCCATTTACTTGAATAGATGAGACGAGAACTCTTGAGTCGTCTTCTCAACCTTCTCCAACTCGGGATAACTTGGTCGCTTAGAAAATTCTTTCCCCTTCAGTGCAGATTGACTTCCCTGGAAGCCAGGCATGGGTTCTAGTCCTTCTCGGTGAACTCGGCCACGTGGCACCTTCATGTATTCGAGGAGGGCTCCCCTCGCTCTGCCGTGTTGCCTTTTCTCCAAGCTTCACCTCCCTGCACATTCCTTCCTCCGCCTCTCAATGACAAATCTTGTCATTCCTCCAAAGGGTCACGTTTCTTCTCTGAACCAGCTTTGTTTCCTCCCTGTCTTGTTCACAGTCTCATGCTGAGTGCAGAACAGGGGCTGGGGGTGAGGGGCAGACGTGCCCTCCTGTATGATCGCACTCACCTGTTACTGCAGCTGCCACAGGGATGAGCTTTTTGAAATATACGAACCTGTTTCCTTCCACATGCCTCCTAAAGATGGCCGCCCCCCTAGTCAGCAGACAGATCCAGCACCCTGGGGGGGGACTAGGATTGTTCTAACAGAAATGCAAAGAGGAAAAAAAATAAAGAGCCGCTGCTCAGCTCTTCCACTTTCGCATATTTCAGTCCACAGGTGTATTCGGGGAAATGCTCTACCCAGTGAGCCTGCAGGCTAAGGGCTCAGGCTGTAAGACTGTCCCCCACTTCAAATTTCACTGCTTACCCATAGCTTCTGTCCCATTTGGCTACAAATCAGAGGTTCCCATCACCCCCTCCCCTTTTGATTTGGTTATTTGCTAAAACAGCTCACAGAAAGCAGGGAAGCATTTATGCCTGCCAGTTTATTCGGGGATATGATAAAGAATCCAGGTAAATAGCCAATGAAGAGATACATAGACAAGGGGATGGGGGGAGTCTGGAAGGGTCCCAAGTGTGGGAGCTTCTGTCCCTGTGGAGTTGGGGTACATCCTCCCTTCCTATGTGGATGTATTGACCAACCTGGAAGTTTAGGACCCCACACTCTTGGGGTTTAAGGGCACCTCCTCTAGGCATGACCAGTTCTTAACCCCACTGCCGGCTCTCTGCCTTCTCTGGAGCAGAGCAGGCAGGGCTGAACAGTCTAAGCTTCTACTCACGTTCAGTCTCGCTGGTGACCCGTCCCCACTGGAGTCACGCGCGAGCCCACCCACAGTCGCCTCCTTAGATCCAAAGAGCCCCTAGTGCTCAGCCCCCCTAGGAAATGACCAGGATTTGGGGAGCCCTGAGTCGGGGCTGGGGACAAAGACCAAATATACATTTCTTATTATAAACCCCAAAAGCACAACAGGCTGACGTGTTGAGACGATGTTCTCTGACAGAGGCTTTGAGAGAGAGAACAAGGGTCTTCTCAATTCCAGAAATGTGGGTGTATTGGATTGAGAGCCTGAGGTGTCCGCGCAGCTGGGGGAGAGCAGACAGAGAAACGAGGGGGGTTGTTCCCTGCAGGCAGGACGAGAGAGCCCGCCTGATGGAGGAGGGTGGGGAAGGAGAACCAGCGAGGTCTCAGGAGCAGCCGGATGGGCCGGAAAGGCTACCTCGCTGCTCGGACGTGATAGCGACGCCTCACTGGCTAGAGACACGCCGTGTCCTACATGGTGCTTGGGCAGCAGGTTAAACATGAGCAAAGGAGGAATGAATCTAGGTGCACGGACCAACAGCTGCCTTGTGGAGCCGTGTGCTTTCTTGGCTAAACCACCAGGTCATTGAGAACTTGCAGGAGCACAACAGGGTGACCAGAAGGTGGGGCCTCGTGGCAAACCCTGAGGGGTGATGGACTTTAGCAGGAGGTGACAGCAGAGCAGCCACGGAACTCAGGGGGATCCATTGCATCTCTGCAACTCCCATCCTGGAATCCCAGGTGCCCCATGAAGCCAGTGGTCCTGAGTGGGAACCAGCAGAGACACAGGACAACAGGCCCCCACCTCCCAGCCATGCCGGGGGGCAGTCGGCTGCCTCCACCTACCCAGATTCAAGGACGAGGGAGCTGAAGCAGAAGGAACAGTAGAAAACTGAAGACTTTCCCAAAGCAAACTGAGTTGACCCCAAAGGCCTGGACACCCCTGGCAGGGAGGATGCAGGTTTTATTCCTGCCGCAGCAGTGGAAGGGAAGCTTCCTGAGCAAGAGGACATTTAAAGAAAGTGACTCTATTTTTTCTTTTTTTTTTGCACATCTGAGTTGCAAAGTGTAAATTTCCCACCCCCTGCAGAGCCCAAAACCCATTTTTGACAGTCAGCGGTCCACGGTGACATTTACGGAAACATCTGTGGGTGACAGCTCCGGATAAATCTGTCCTGAACTGTGCTTCTCCCAGACCGTCCAAGACAGAGACACAGATCGGAGATCCCGTGAAAACAGTAGAAAGCGCCAGGCTGTGTTCTCACCCAGATGCGAGTTGACCCAGTTGTTTCTTGAAGGCGCCATCATTGCCCGCCCCAGGGGTGCGGCGGCTTCATGAGCCGGGGCCAGTCTGATGGGGCTCCCTCTGGCTTTGGCGGGGTGTTTCCCAAGGCCTTGGCATTGAGAAGGCTCTACTGAGAGCCTCCTCGGTTCTCTGTGGCTGAGTCCTGACTCAAGGGACAAACTGGGAAAGCAAGGCAGGCCGCTGCTGTAAGAGAGGAGGGAGGCGGCCGTGTCCAGAGACAGCTCAGCCTCATCCAGCGTCGGGAGAGGGAGGGAGAGGTGAGAAAATGAGGTGAGCTGGCCGTGAGGTGCAGTCGAAAGACAGGGTGTATGCCCAACTTGGCCGCTGCGAAGCTCATTTCCTTTCTCTCCCAAGCCTCTGGGTTTTCCTTGTCTGTGAAACATCCAAACATCATCTCTACCATTGAAAATACCTGACATGTTGAAGTGAACAAGGGAAGCTTTGGAACTAATAATAACAAAAGGTGTCGGGCCTCCCCAGTGGCGCAGTGGTTGAGCGCTGGGTTGCGAAGCTGCCCGCGGCCTCTGTGGCGCCGGTTCGATCCCCGGCTGCTCCCCGGCCACCGGAGGAGGGTCCCACATGGCGCGCAGACCTCTCCTGCCGCCCGCTGCTCCCCTCAGCAGTGTACTTCAGTCCTTCTGCCTGCTCTGCTCCCCGCTCTGGCTCTGGTGAATTCTCTCACCCTCCCGCGCTTCTGACTGTGCCCAGTGCTTGTATAAACAAATAAATAAATCTTAAAAAAAAAAAGAGCACTTGAGTTGCTTCTAATTTGGGGCTATTTAAAAAAAAATAAAATAACAAAAGGTGTCTAGGAGACTTCAGTATTGCACACTTGTTTCCACAGACATTTTCCTGTTAAAGCAGTGTCTGCAGTGGTTTCCAAACTGTGTTCCCTGGAACCTGAGGTTCCCTGGGTCATCCCACAGGGAAGGGGAGCAAGGTAGGGGAGGCGCTGGGAGCACAGACCTTCCACCTCCCGTTCGTGATACCGACCAGATCAGAGTTCTAGTGGTTTCCCTGGCTTGCGAAAAAGAAGGTTGGAAACTCATTGATTCCAGGGAAGTAGGAAGCGACAGGATGAGGCTGAGCTGTCTCTGGACATGGCCGCCTCCCTTCTCTCTTACAGCAGCAGCCTGCCTTGCTTTCCCGATTTATTCCTTGAGTCAGGACTCAGCCACAGAGAACTGCCCTCCCCACCCGCCCCTCCAAGCCCGGGGTCCTCAGCTTGTCCAAGCCACAGGCCCTCCCTCCCTCCTGCGCCTCAGTTCCTGTGCGACTCACACGGCCTCAGAGAGAAGACACACTTCACGCCCAGGAACATTCTGGAGACACCTGCCTAATTTCCAAAGGGCAGCGGTTGTCATTCTGCTTCAATGAACTGCTCTCCAGGTTGAAAACATGTATTTTTGAAAAAGTTTAATTTCTCTCCTTTCTCCAAAATGAGAATCAAGTTATAACTGTGGCCGGTACCTGGAGAGCATTTTCCTTTTTTATACTTCATAGAATCCCTAATAATACAAAAATTGCCCAGAGCACTTCACACTGAGTTATGAAGTCATTAACATTTCTGGGATAAACACAATACCCCAGGACAAGGTATTAGACATATAGTAGTTGGGGAAAAAATTAGCTATATTGAAAAGGCCCATGTCTAGCAACGACAGGCAGAAAAATTCACCTGTTCTGGGTAAAGACAGCAGACGGCTCTCCACAGCCCACGCACAGACGGGGTGGCTTTTTCTCAGCCAACCGACTCAGCAGATTGGATATCGGTTAAATTTTAAAGAATCAGCATCTTGATGTCCCAAGGCCAGCCATCTCTCCAAACTCAGGGCTCTGCCTCCTGCTTCAAGGCTCCTTGTATTTATGATCGTGTCTGCAACAGAATGGCTGTTCCCCCACACCTCCATCTATTCAGACCCATAACAAATTTTATCTGGCTGCTCTGTTTGCTTTTAAATTAGCAGGGGATCCATCATGCACACACCCTACCGCCTGGCCCCATCTCCTGTTTCCATCTGTCCGTCACAATTACACTCAGGTGTCACCAGCCTCGTGGAGATTTCCAGAAGCTCACCTTTGTCATTTGTCTCCTTTTGATAAACAACTCTGGTCTGTCTTAGGAGGAGTTTTCTTGGGGGGACTTCAGCGTCCTGTCCCTCAACTGTTCTTGAATTCTGCTCACACGCAAGAATTACGGGAATGAAAGAAACCTGGAGAGTGGGGTTGTTCAGATCCGTAATGAAGCTTCTTTGCCGCTGGCTGCGCGCCCGGCCAGCAGAGAGAAACGCTCGTGGAGCTGATAGCTGGTGGCAGAAGTTCTGCTTCTCCAGGGGCTTCCCTTCACCTGAGCTATGCTGCTGGGGTGGATGTCTCCTTCTCTAGAGTGTCCCCTGACCACGCAATGAAACTCTTTCTGCAAGGATGAATCAAGAAGGGTAGTAGGCCCCAGACAATGAGCCCACCCTCCCGTCCTGTGTCTCCTGCAGATAAACCCCTAATAACACGGTGTCCTTGCCAAGCACTTCCAACAGACTGTTCCCAATGGCTGCTGATCTCTGGCTATGTGTAAGATTATAATTATATATTAATGGCATATTTTAATATATATTAAAACCATATATTCCACCTTCAGTGCTGTCCCTGGAAAGCACCCCAACTCCAAGTCACGTGACTCTTGGAAAGTCTAAAATGGTAGCGCTGTGCAAGTGCGTAGGTTTCCACCTCCAGTCATGCAGGACTCCCCAGACTCCCAGACGCTCTTTCCCATTGTGAGACAGGACCAACCCAAGCCATCTCTTCACGAACTTGAACTAGAATCCCCTAAATACTACAGCACATTCGGCAGGGAGTCCGCAGGACAGGGTCTCTCCAGTTGCCTCTGTGACATGTAGGCCAGAGCCTGTCCCCAGTCCCACCTGGGCCTGGGTCACAAATAATTCATTATTGATAAGGACCAAAGAGCCAACCATGAGTAATGATTATTTCCTCTGCTGGTTTGAAATCATCTTGAGTCAAACATTGCAGTTATGAGTGCCAACAGCCTCTCCATAGAAATATCCTCATACTCTTCCTCGTTTGCTTATAATTTTGTGAGTGGAAGAGGAGGTGTCCCAGCATAAGAGGCTGCAGAGGGCCACTCGTGTGAATGTCCCCCATCACGTGTATCTAGGAAGAGTGGAGGAGACCCTGGAGGCGCTGAAGATCTTTTGTTTTCTTAGCGCTGGGTTGATCTACCCTTTCGGAATCAGACAAATAGTTACCGGCTGTGTATGCCTTAGAGCTGGGCTCCATGGAAGCCATAGGTCATCACAGTCTTGTGACAGGTAGCAGGGAGAGTGGGAAACCCAGGTCTGAGGTGTCTCAGAAATGTAGAATAGAGAACACCAACAGTTTCTCCGTGAGAAGCAGGCGACTGTCTCCCTCTCTCGCCTTGGCACACTGTCCTCCCCAGCCTCTAGCTCCTCTTGGGTCCTGTGGGTCTTCACTGGATGATGAACTCTGAGAGAGCAGAAACCATACCTTCCTCATTCTCTGGTGTATCCCAGCACTGTAGGGCACTTGTCCAAGGGGTTCAATGCATATTTGCTCAACGAATGAATGAACTTTTTCTTAAGCTGATGGTTGTCTGTTCACAGTCTTCAGACAATATGTCACCAAGCCTGGGTTTCAAGGAAGCTCACAAATCAAGACCTTTCCAGTCCTTTCCATCAAGAGGCCACACTCCCTCAGCACCCCCACTGAACCAATGCAGACTCTTCAGTTGAATTTTCTGCAGTGAGGGAAGCTTTCCAGGCTGCTCAACACAGTAGCCACGAACCTCCTGCGACTCTTAAATACAGAGTGAGATTGAAGACATGAATGTTTAATTTCATTGCATTTTAATGAATACAAATTTAAATCTAAATATACAGCTACCTATGGCCAGTGCTACCAACCAGGCCAGTGCAGATCTTGTCTCAAGGGCACTAACCAGCAGTTTTCTAACCACCAGGGACTTTGGGTTCCATTGAGCCCGGCCTCCCATGCTTAGCAACCCAAAACTTAGCCCTTGGACCTCTCTAGGCCTCAGTTCCTAAGGCTCCTGGAATGGGGATGCTTATAATGCCAACCCCCTCCCCCTCACCTGGCTGCTGGGAAGATTCTGACCATGTTGAAGATGTTGGTCAGGTGTGAGTTACTATATCCCCCTCTTAGAGGTCAGATTCATATTTTCGCCTTTGTCTCCTGACAATATAAAAGGGAGCTTGACTCAAAAAGGGAGTATTTAGCCCCTGGTAACCTGGTGGCAATCCAAGCCCTGGTGTTCAAGCCCTTTTGGGGGAAAGGATTGAAAACCCACGCTGACTAGCATGGATATAAATGAAGATTATTGTGCAGAAAGACACATCTAGAAAATCCACGACAGACATCGAGTGGAACAGAGGAGGCCTCGAAGTCAAGTGGTTAATAAGTTATGGAGATTGAATGCCCAGGAGCATGGTATAGACAAGAATATTGCATTATGATGATGTAATGATAAATACTGCTTCAGTACTATCATAGTATAATATATAAATCTATCAAAGTAAAAAAGTCCAGTTCAATCATAGGGAGTCAGTCCTCCACTGAGTGGTTTACTGATTAATGACTGACCTAGGGCTGAGGCAGTGAGTCTGTAGATCTTTCTTATCCTCAGGGGCCTCCCTGGTGGCGCAGGGGTTAAAGACGGCACTATCAAGCTGCTGCCAGCCACTACAGCACGAGTTTGATCCCCAGCCAGCCAGGGAGATACCCACATGGCGCAGCATTAATCAGCTAATCACTTACAGAATTAGCCTCCCTTCTCGCTTAACACCAGGATGATGGTCCAAATAGTTACCATCCAGCTTCCACCCACCACCTCCAGTAGCCTCCTGCCAGCTGGAATAGCCTCCCTGGTGCCCCCTGCTGGCCTGGAGTTTACCCTTCAGTAACTGCATTGGTTAGCTTCCGGGGCCTAGTTATTGACCAAAACTTACAGAAATATTTCTCTATTTTAGCAAGCAAAGGACTATACCAGCACACTGGGATTGAAAAGGTCTGGCTTAAAACTAGCATTAAGCCCCACTGCTCTCCCCACCACCCAATGAAACGCTTGTGTTTTTTTTTTTTATTATCAGTCTCTCGCTGAGTAGAATTGCAAAGATAACACCCGAGGTATGACTTCAGGAAGTCAATAAAAGTGATAGTGAAGAATTGGGTGAATCACACTCTGAGCAAGTCACTGTCAAAGAGCAGAATTAGGCCACAATTAGACTATGCTAAGAAAGGAAGCTCAAAAGAGAATGATTTGTGAATAGAGTGAAGTATCCTGGACTGGGTCATTTATGGAAAAGGACGTTTATGGAAAAGTGGGTGAGATCTGCATAAAGCCTACTATTTGTTTGCTAGGCATGGACCCGTGTTGCTTGGTTTAGATCTAACAAAGTATCCAGTTATGTAAGATGTTAATATGGATGGGGGCAGGCAGAGGTACATGGGGCCCCTCTGGATTATTTGTGCAACTTTTCTATAAATATAAAGTTACTAAAAAAAATAAAGTGATGAATATCAAAGTCTTAAGAGAGGCCCTTGGGGTCTCAGATATTTTGGCAAAACTTGGTATCGTGATGAAATGGCCATGAACATCAAATGTGAAGTCAGATGAGCATGTTCTGGCTTGGTGGTGGGGAAAAAAATAGCAGATTTTTTAAAAATCCTCACTTGATTTATGTTCTGTTAATTCTAAGAATTAGTGCCGAGTTACATTTATAACCTAAAGGGTGTTTAATGCAAGGGAACAAATTAATTTTCATAATTTTTTAGTTTCCCTTTTCAAGATAAAGTCCAATCGTAATCAATCACCCCCCACAGCTTATTTTGAAAAACAATCTCCCCAATTAAGTGACTGTTTTAAATCACCTTTCTGTCCTTGCAATGGTGTGTGGATAAGCAGTTCCTCTCCCCACAGCCATGGGCTCCTGCCTCCTCCCATCTAAGCCTTCTAAGCAGAGGTCTCTCTTGCACGAAGAAGTGAGGGAATTTGAGAAGCCCAAAAAGATGGAAATGCTTTGCATAATAAAGGGATTGACCTGGAAGGGCTGCTGAGTGACATACCAGGCCCCTTCACCTCAGGGTCCCCAGGAGACCTTCAGTGAAACCCACATTCTGCACCAGTGCTCTGAAGTGGGCGTTTGTTTTGCTTTGGGGTTTAAGGAAATGTCTATGTTGACACCGCCTTAAGGACAAATACCAGATGGCCAGATGCCCCGGGGTCTGAGTAGGGCTCATTGCTCTCATTTTCTTAGCTGAGTGTGGCATCTCGATGGGCAGACAGAGCACCCCGTGCTGGGGAGGAGAAACTGAGGCCCAGAGGTTCAGCAGACCCACCCTGTTTAAGGTCAGTGGACTCAATGACCGCTGTGTACTAGGCTGGGTCACGGGACCCTGGTGGACTAGAAACCACATGGCCCCTGGCAGGCGATGGCCACACATTGGTGCCCTGAATGCAGCCAGACTTCTTACTTTACAAAGGAAGCCAGCACTCTGCATTTTTGGTGAAACTCTTCCATGGCTCATTTTTGTTTTGTTTTTGTAAACACGGGACAGAGTCACCAAGTCCAATCTAATTTGACTTTCAAGGGGAGTCACTTTGTAACCTCCAGGCTGGGAAAATATTAAAAGTTAGGTTAAATTTCTATAGTAGGCTGCTGCCGCTTTGGAAAATAAATGTACTTTCTCCTCCTATAAGCGATGTCTACCTTCCCTTCTCTGTATTAGCCACTACTGGGGCCCAGTGTACTGGTTTTGACGTGTGAGTGCATCCCTGCTCTGCCAGGGGAGACTCTAGCTCTCAGTGATGCTTTCAGCCCCACCCCCCATGCTTGAAAATCCCATTCTTAATGAGATCAGTGAGAAGAGCTTTTGGTGTCTATCAGATGCAATTATTTTGCAAGAAGTTGCACTGTTTCTAAAATGAAGGCAACAGACACAGACTCGAAAATGTTTACCCACCTACTCAGGTGTAGAAGCCAATTCTCTTTTTCAAAGCAGGTATTCAAATGTAGGTCTCCCAAGATCCTCTTTGCAACAGCTTTTTGTTTTTGTTTTTTAAAAAGATTTATTTATTTATACAAGAACTGGGGTACAGGTCAGAGGCGCGGGTGGGTGAGAGAATTCACCAGAGAGAGCGGGGAGCAGAACAGGCAGAAGGACCAAAGACACTGCTGAGGGGAGCAGCGGGCGAGACAGGAGAGGTCTGCCACGCCATGTGGGTTTCTCCCTGGCTGGCCGGGAATCGTACCCGCGCTTCAGAGGCTGCAGACAGCTTCACAGCACAGCGCTCAACCGGCTGTGCCACCGGGGAGGCCCCTTTTTGCAACAGTTTTAAGTTTTCTGTCAATAGACAGCAAGCAAAGGTTAACCATTTATCCTAGGCTTCCAGTCTCCCCAAGGACAAATGAAATGACTACAAACGAGCCAGTTTTCCCAGATGGCAAGCACCAAAAAGACACCCAATGTAATTTATGGAAGAGATAATGAGAAAGAAACTGGTTCTGATGACAGCGATTTGTGGCTAGAAGTGAGCTCTTTCCTAGGACATCTGAATGTAGTCTTCTTCCCATTTTCATTAAGGAAAGCCTTGAAGTCAAGGCACGTTCAGGTCTGTGCAATGATGGAGAACCCTAAACTTGTGTTTTCCAGAGCAGCTGTGTGCAAAGGACAGTCATCCAGAATTTACCAGTGAACTAAGTCACCTTGAGTGAATCACTCAGCCCTCAGCTTCCTCTTAAAGTGTCACAGTGTTTGCAGAATAAGTGGGCTTTGCTCCGGACAGGGCTTCGAGCTTTGCAGAAGACCCAGTGTCCATCTAGGGCAAAGCAAGGCGCTATCTGAAGCGAAATCCTTGCTACCCTTTCAAGCCTTTCTGTCTGTTTCTTGCCCCTGAGTTATGGGTTCTAATCTTTCTTGATCCTCAATTTTCAACTCCACAAGAAAAAGACATTTGTTTTCCTTTCCCAAGGCTGAAAGGTTAGATAACTGTTCAGTCTCATCTTTAAAGGCGGCCTTCTCTGTCACACTGAGATGTTCATCTGCTGATCGGGAGCATCCAATCGAAACTTCCGGTTATTTGCCTTGACAGTCTAAGCCTCAGCCATCAAGACGAGGCCTGCTGAGCTGTCGCCACCTCTCCCATTCATCACGGGGCATTTCCTCCAATGCAGGGATTAACAAATAGGCCTGGCCCACCTGAATTTATTCCAGAAAGCCACAGCTCCCTGATCTGTGTCTCTGGGTGTCCTTTGTACTCAGAGGCCCATTTCGCTCACACGAACCCCAGAATGCACTGATAGCACAAATACGACATGTACCAAACAGAACAAGGTAATAACCACTATAAATATTCATCTACACACCTTATATTTCAAAGACCCAGAAAAATATCAAACCCAAGTGGCACTATTTGTCTTGGCTCCCTGCTCAATTTTAGTGTCTCTCTGAGTCAGGGGGCAGGGAGTAGCCACTGACATGCTCTTGGGGTCCCAGAGTCACCAGGCTGCCTGGATCAGTGGGGGCTGCTCACTGGCCAGCACCATGGCGGCTGAGCCCACCCCTGGGCGGCAACCCTGCTAATGGATGCAGAAAAGATGGAGGGAAACTGGCATGGGAGGGTTGGGAGGGTCATGCCCCCTTGCTCGGTGTTGTCACGTGTCCCCTGCAGGTCAGGAGCATCGTGACAGCACAGATGTAGCCAGCTGCTGACCTTGGGCTTCCCTTTCTGTTTGTCAGCCTCAGTCTCCAGGCTTTGATTGGGCTGTGCATCCTGTATCCCAAGGCCCTTTGAGAACCTTTATCGCCAATAGTCTGATTCACCAGTGGATGAAAATGAGCAATAATGGACACCCCAGCTTAGTCTTATTTTGGGATTTTTGCTTTGTTTTAATTAATTTGTTTTCTTACGTCGTTGTTTATTTTTGGATGTTATTTGCAGAATGTAGAGACACCGAACAAAGGGTCAGGAAAGAGGCAAATCTTTCAAACTGACTATAGATCTGAGGCACACAGCAGGGGGGGAGGTGGGAGAGGGGTCAGAACAGGGGAGGGAGCGCCCAAGGGGTGTGGAGATGGTTGATGCGACTGCAGGGACAATAGCTAAAGGGAGAAATCAAATACTTAAATACTATGAGTGCACTCCCTGGAGTGGTGGCTTATGACCTCCAAAGTCCACATCGGAGCTTTGCTCTTTAATATAAAGGCTATTAGAAATAGATTTTTTTTTTTTGATCAGTAAAATGAAGGTATCTTGGTGGCTAGAAAGACTGAAGGAAATTGTCACTCTTGCAACAATAAGATGCAAGAATTTGGCCTGGTCAGCAGCTGGCCAGCCATGGAGCTGCCCGTGCAGACCAACCCCAGTGCCCAAGCTTTCCTTGGCCCTCTGGCTCTTGCTTGGAAAGCTTGCCCCGGGACCTGTGAAAGGTGACATTGGCTGGCCCTGGAGTGAGCCGGCCATGCCAGAGAGGTGGAGGACACGGAGTGGTGGTGTCTGACCTCCCGCACCTCCAGTGGCTCATGGCTACCCTTGGAAAGCCAGATCAGCTTCACATAGATGGTGCCCCTGTAATGTTTCATTGCTTCCTACTGGCCATGCTGATTGGGTAGCAAAAAGTCACAGGATCATCATCCTGACAATAGTCATTTGGATCATCATCATTGTACAGGATCATCATCCTATACAATAGTCATTTCCACCCTCGTGGGAAGCCATCCGTTCTAGTATCAAGTCATCAGACTGCCTTACAGTGAGGGACCCTCTATTAAAAATAGGAAGATGAGGACCTCCCCAGTGGTGCAGGGGGTTGAGCGCAGCACTCTGAAGCTCTCCACAGCCTCTGCAGCCTGGGTTCAATCCTGGCCAGCTGCGGAGATACCCACATGGCGCAGCAGACCTCTCCTGTCTCCCCACTGCTCCCCTCAGCAATGTGTTTCAGCCAGTCTGCCTGTTCTGCTCCCCACACTGTCTCTGGTGAATCTTCTCACCCTCCCTCACATCTGGCCTGTACCCCGGTTCTTGTATGCATGAATAAATAACTCTTTAAAAAAAATAAAATAAGAAGATGGAAAGTCACGTATCTTAGAGCTGTGTAAGCAAATACATCAAGTAAGGAATCCTATTATTAGATGACCAATTAAATGCAAGGACTAGCCTGGCTTTGTTAGTAAGACAATTAATTGTAGGTCTCCACTCATCTTTGTACATGCAGCTGCCTATTAAGTTAATGAATTGATTCTCTGAGATTGGGTCTGAAAACATGTTTTATCAGACGTGGCTGGGCACAGGATCATTATTTTTATGACTTCATGAAATGCATATTTTTACCAACCAATTTTGAAGCAGGCTTTTCAAAGGCTAGGAGAAGGGGCTCTTACCCTTTCCACAGCACCAATTGAAATCAGAAGTTTAAAGAAAAATCTCATTATGAAGAGAGTAATTTTGGAAAACTAACACCCAAATCTTCCTTTGATTTGGAAAATGCTTTGAGTACAGATTTCTGAACAGAGGGTTGGGGGATTATTTTTATCCTTATAGATTTTCTCAGGGTATCTCAAATTCTAACAACTACGGTGTAGACAAAACCACCAATTACTACTTTGAAGTTTGGGGGGGTTTGGGTTTTGCTTTGGTTTGGGTTTTTTCCTTCTTTTTTAAAAAATTTTCTCTTAAAGAAACATCTCACAAATATGAAAAGGGGGTGAAGCCGACCACTGTTTCATCCCTAAGTTGCCAGGAATACAATTGGGAAGGATCCAAATGTACAAAAATCCTAAAGATAAGCAAAGGGAAAGTGGAGACTCCTTTATGAAATTCAAAAATACTAGTACTTTCTTCTTGTCTGGAAACATGAAAGAGCCTGTTTTAGGATAAATTCAAGGAAACCCTATTTTAAACAGCTTTTCTTTATGCAAGACGTAGTAGAAGCTAAAAATACAAGTCGTGCAGGAAAGCTTTAGCTAACTCCCCGCACTCATATCTCTCTGCAGTGGCCAAGGAGGAGCTAAGGATGCTCAGAGGACATCCCTGGCCTAGGACACCCCACCCATTCAGCCCTGCTGGACCCCCAGCTGTTGCAAGGGCTGTACCCCCCGACTCACACACTCTGCATTGAGCACATTTTCACCCACCACCCACACTCAAGGACAGTGTGTTGATGAGCAATGAGTCCTCTAGCAAAGGGACTGACCCAATAAATATCAGACCCAACTGAATGTGGACATCGTATGTTTTCCCCCATGAAATTATGATCAAGAAAGAAGCTCAGACTTCAGGGCAAAGCAACTGCACTCTGCCGCTTCTGCACCTGGTTCCGCGGTGCCCCTGGTTTTATTAACATCCTACCTTTACCCCGGGGAGCAAGGTGAGAGGGAAAATGGTCAAAGTTTAATTTCAAAGAACATTCTTCCTCCCCATGGGCAACTGTCCAGCTTCCCTGTAGTAGCTTGTAGAGCATTAAGATTTTCACTGCAGGCTCTGGAGAGGGACTGCCCGTGATGGCGTCTGCCTCCACGACATGCCCCGTCCGTGACTTTGGGCACATGGTTTAATGTCTTTGTACCCACAATGCTGCACCAGTAAGAAAAAAAAAATGATCACGTCCATCTTAAAAGGTCGTTGTAAGAATCAAATGAGACCATCGTTTTGTTCGTCTATGATCTGACTCACTATAGGAGTTTAATAAGTGCGTATTATCGGCATAGGTGAGGACGTGTTACAATAACAGAAGAGACAAGATCTCAAAGACTTAAAAGAACAAAGATTTATGGTTTTTTTAATTTTTAAAGATTTATTTTATTTATACAGGAGCTGGGGTACAAGTCAGAGGCACAGGAGGGTGAGAGGATTCACCAGAGACAGAGTGGGGAACAGAACAAGCAGACTGACGAAATACACTGCTGAGGGGAGCAGCTGGCTAGGCAGGAGAGGTCTGCCGTGCCATTTGGGTTGCTCCCGGGCCAGCCAGGGATAGAACCCATGCTGCAGAGGCTGTGGACAGCTTCATAGCGCTGCACTCAACCGCTACACCACTGGGGAGGCCCCAAAGTTTTAATGTCCATTGCAGCGGTGGCCAGTGGCCAGTGGTGCATCGCTATTTACATTTCATTGACCTTTGTTGCTATTTTTCTGTTGTTTTTCATATTTCATTGACCAAAGCAACTAGCCACAGAGTCCTGCTTGGCCCTGCTGAGGCAGGAATGTGAGTGTGCCATGTGTCTAAAATTTGGTAGAAATATTTAGCCCAGCGCGTGCTGACCACCGCGAGGAGCTGGCTGACTGTGTGACCACAGTGGTTCTTACGCAATATACATTAGGGTCTCCCGAGCCAGAAAGTACCAGAAAGTACTTTGGTGTCAGTGACACCAAAGAAGTCCATTCTTGTCACTGAGATCAGCCATCAGGTCTCTGTCCTAACCCAGCCAAGACTGTAGCAAAGCACCCTCTCCCGGCTCCACCCCTCCCCAACTACAATATTCCTTTCTGATGTACATCGCCAATAGCCTATCATTTGTGAGCAATTTTGATGCAACATTTCCTTCTGGTTGCATGGCATATGGGGAGAAAGGCTTCCAGAGAGAAAATGGAAGCAAACTTTTTTTTTTTCTTCAAAAGCTTAAGAAATAAGGAACAGGGTGCTGAGGAAAATTAACCCACAGGTCCTCTGTCCTGTCAACTACCCCCACCCCCCATCCTTTAGGAGCATGAGAGGTGCTGGAACAGAGAAGAGCCTGCCTCAGTTCTAAATGGTTGCCTTAATGTGCTCCAGTGATTTACGTAGCAAATAACTAAAACACACAAGGAAGCTGGTAACTTCTCATTTGATCTTTCCTGTAGCGAGGACCAAAGAAGAGACTGCCTGGAAGACTTCAGAGGCCACTAAACTGCTTTCTATTGATTTTATACTAAGATACTTTATCACTCTTGTTGCTTTAAAAAGAAATGCAATCTGTGTTGGGGTCTAAATAGACTTTCCTAGAAAAATCGAGCCTCAACTCCTCCCCCTGCAGATGGGGCTGACGCTTGTCAGCTTTGGCGAATCAAATCTGGGGGATTTTTTTAAAAAGCAACATCTTTCCTGCTGCATCCTCCCCAGCCTTGAAAGGGTGTCACTGAAGCCCAATTACCCACCACCCCCCCACCCCAGATTAAATAAACTCCACTGAATCTGGAATTCACCTTAATGAGCTCGCGCTGTTCAGGCCACTTCCTGGGTCCCAAGGAAAACAATGGGAAACTCTGGAATGTTAGGAACTTGCTTAAGTTTACTGAGCGGGCTAGAGCGGAACCCAGGCTCAACCCCAGCTCTCAGATCCTGCCTCCAAAATCTCAGAATCTCAGCATTGGCTTCAGTGTGAAACACTGGGTGTCTTTTCCCTCACAAGATCTTCCCCTGCGAGCCCGGACATCCATGGGTTTCTCTTGATGTTGCCGTAAGATCATAGAAGGGTGCAATTTTTTTTTTTTTACCATAATCTCTCAACACACACCCCTACGGCCTATTTCCTGTCTATTTTTGGAATACCATATCTCTAGTTCTGAAAAATTCAGTGAACAGAAATCCTAACCTACAAAACTAGTAAATCGCAGAGATCTTTCTATTTGTGAAGCGGTTCTATAGAAGTTCTAGTCTGGATCTGCTGTCCCGGTTAGGCACCGCCCCCAGCCTGGTGTCAGCCTCTGTGCAGTGCAGGGTTTGGGGGAGCTCGTGGGTGGGTTGGGAAGAGTCTGTGAATGGAGTCCATGAATCAAAATGTTCTTCAATGTTAAGTTTTTCAAACTTTTTTGGACACACGATATTTCACATTTATAAAAACAATCCTGCAAGGAGCATCTGCAGAGTCACTACTCAAACTAAGATCCAAAGCACAGGAATAACTTTGCAGCTGCCTCACCAATCCCGGCTATTCGGCCCTCTCTGTCCACCCCACCCCAAAAGAGATCCTGTCCCTGAATTTGGTGTTTATCATCTCTGTGCAGCCCCTTATGATTTCCTATGTGGATTTTCCTAATCAATATATCCCTCCATTTTGCATATCTTGAATATGTCAGTTAAACAGAACTGTGTTTTTTCCTTCTGTGATTTGCCCTTTAGCTTAACACGCTCTTCTAGAACCATCCATGTCGGCCCATTGGCTGCAGTTGATTCATTCTCATTATTGCAGATCATTTCATTGAATGACTATGCCAAGTTTGCTTACCTTCTCTTGTTGGTAGAAATGAAGTCTTTGCTTCCTTTTCACTAAGAAAATGGCTTTCCTGGCCCCAGCTGCCAGCACACACAAGAGCACCCTCTCAGTTGTCACACAGGAGTAAAAGTGTCGGGTGTGAAGGTATTAGCTCATTTTATCTTTATGCTATTGATTTTTCTCACCCACAACCATGATTCATCTCTCCATTTAAATCTAATTTTATGTCTTTGAATAATTTTATAATTTTCCCCATAACCGGCTTGCATACATCTTACTTAATTTATTCCTAGATAACTCCAGTGTTTTCTGTTGCTGTCATAAATGGCTGCCCGCCTATAGGAATGCAATTAATTTTTGTATACTGATCTTATAAAAGTGAACATGCTGGTCTCATTTATTAATTCTAATAATTTTTCAGTAGAGTGAAGTTTTCTATGTAGATAATCATATTATCACGCCATTTCCGTTTGTCTTTCTAGTCCTTACACCTAGTGTCTGACAAGTCTGTCTTCTGGCTTCCTAGCCCCAGTGTCCACCCCCCTTTCTTACTAGCAGAATCCAAAGTAATTCCTCCACACTGTGCCCAACTAAAATACCCATAAGTTTCCTTGTAGCTGAGAGAGCAGACACGCAGCAGAAATAGTTCTGGCCAAAAGGAATGTGGATTTAAGAACTTGGCAGCGAGAGTCTGTCCCAATGAAAAGACCAAACTTTGGGAGAAGCTTCAGGAGCTCCCCTTGGGCGTACCTGTGCTGTGCACACCTGTGGCACCTGTCTGGGCCACACACTCTCTAGGACTTGGGGGCACAGAAGTGAAAGAATCAAACCAGCCTCTAGGATATTGGAACTTGTGTTTAATGGGTAGACCCACAATAAACAAGGAGACTTGTGTGTTTTAACAGAGGGTAAACGCTGGGAAGAAAATGAAAGCCAATGAGAATGAAGCAGCAAAGAGCATCAGCCAAGGCAATCAAGACCTTGACTGAGACCTGGGAGCCAGAAGTCAGCCAGGTGGAAATGTGGGTGTAAAGGTTCCAGGGGAGATGGGCCTCCCTGGTGGCACAAGGGGTTAAGCACTGCACTATGAAGCAATCCGCAGCCTCTGCAGCACGAGTTCAATACCTGGCCAGGGAAATACCCACATGGTGCACAGACCTCTCCTGTCTCACCCGCTGCTCCCCTCAGCAGTGTGTTTCAGTCAATCTGCCTGTTCTGCTCCCCACTCTGTCTCTGGTGAATCCTCTCACCCCCCACATCTCTGGCCTATACCCCAGTTCTTGTATGCACAAACAAATAAATCTTTTTAAAAAAGAAAAGGTTCCAGGGGAGAAATGAGCATGTGCAAATGCCCTGAGGTTGGCATGTTTCTGCTCAACTAGAGCAGAGTGGGTTTATTTCTTAATTTTCTATCATGTTTGTTCTTAGTGTGCCAGAACCAAAAAGCAGGTACAACTCACTCTTCGTACTTCAAGAGATGTCTGGTTTAGTCTAGGGCCATTTTTTTATTTTTAGAATAATTAAGATCATTAGCAGCAACCAAAACATGAACAGCTGAATTCTCTTAGTGTCTTTTTTTATTTCTTTTTTTAAAGATAACAAAGTTGAGGGCCTCCCCACTGGTGCAGCGGTTGAGCGCCGGGTTGCGAAGCTGCCCGCAGCTTCTGCAGCACCGGTTCGATCCCCGGCTGCTCCCCGGCCACCAGAGGAGGGTCCCGCATGGCGCACAGACCTCTCCTGCCGCCCGCTGCTCCCCTCAGCAGTGTACCTCAGTCCCTCTGCCTGCTCTGCTCCCCACTCTGGCTCTGGTGAATTCTCTCACCCTCCCGCACTTCTGACTGTACCCAGTGCTTGTATAAATAAATAAATAAATAAATCTTTAAAAAAATATAAAGATAACAAAGTTGAAAGGAGAATTGCAGCACTTGGTATATCCGCTTATCAAGGCCCTCAGACAGGGTGTCAGCCAGGGGACAGAACAGCTCAGGCCGGGGCCCCAGACAAGGTTACATTGTTTCCCAAGGGGGTTCCATGATGGCGGTGGAAGGGAGACAGGGCTGCTGCTTGTCGGTGTGGAGCTGTCTTCACTTTGAAGTGGAGAGAAGCCTGGATGGATGGGACCCGGATGGCGAGGACCAGAGAGAGGAGGTATTATTTGGGCTAAGCCTTGATGGAGATGGGGAGGAGCCAGGGACTCCCAGGTGATGGACCAGCCTGGGCACAGGAGCAGGAAAGGTGGCAGCTGGTGGAGGGAACCACAATACTGGGCTCTCCGGACTGACACCTACGAACAGGCACTTGCCAGTGCGTAGCCTTGGGACTCCAGTCCATATCTCTGGACTCCAGAGTCCCACACCCTTATCCCACCATAAAAGGACCTGGCCCTGCTACTGTGTTACCCCCTGGCAGGCAACCTCACTAAGTTGGTCAGTTTCCCTGCTTAGGGCACTGAGCTTGAGCGCCCCAGGGAGCTTTCTGTGCCTGTGAAATGAGATCGCCACCACAGGTGCTTGTGACACCCTGATTACCGAGCCAGCATTACTCTCATTATTTGTCACAGGTGCTTGAAGTGTTTGGTGGGGAGAGACGAGTGTTTTGGCTGAGCAGGTGGGCAGTGTCTCTGACGGGGCCATGGAAAGGGTGGAGTCCAGTCCCAGAATGCCCACTTCCTCCTGTCCTTTCTACCCTCCCTGTCCTTTTCTCTCTTGCCTCCTTCCTGCTACTTCTCTAGACATCACCCCCATTGAGGCTGCCGTTCCTCAGCCCGGCAGCCCCCAGCCCTACGGGGTGGTGTTCCCCCGCCCCATTCTCTTGAATCAACCTCTGCCTCGCCATGCCTTTTTAGAAAGGCGATCCTGTCCTCCTGCTAACCTCCGTCCTTATAAAGCCTCCCTCCCCCACCACTGCTGCTTTGTTCACACTCCTCTAGCCCCCAGAAATATGACTTTATCCAGCAAGGGTGCTGGCTGTAAATTGAAATGCAAATAGATAAACATAAATCTGAATGTCTGTTTACATTAAATATATTATGATATAAAAATCTAAGTTCTCCCGGGTCTCAGCTCATCAGCCCTATTACTCTTCTGCCCCTCGGCAATCCACTTCGGACCCATCATCAAGTTCACCAGCCCACAGCGGCACTGACATCTGCAGATTCGGCCGGTGCCTCTAATTACGGTGGGAGGCGACCGATCACAGTGACAATGATTTGCCTTGTCCTCTTGCTTACCAAGAGGAGCAATTACCGACGTGCCGTTCTCCTTGTAAAACTTTGCACAGCTCTCTGGAAGGGGAGGAATCAAATTAAACCCCTGTAGAGGATTTGGGGCATCTCTATTTATGCAGCTAGGCTCGGCACAAATCTAATATTCTGTAAAGATGCTAAGCTCTGCGCAATTTGTGTGCGCACGGCGCCTTGTACAAAGGCACTCAATAAATATCTGTTGGCTGGTTGGTTACAAATAACAAAGCATCTCTCTAGCAACTGTGCAGTGTTATCTGCTCCGAGTGTTGTGTTCCTGCCTTTCTAGGTCAAGGCCTTCGATATGTTAATAGTGGTCTGGGTTGAGGTGTAGGTGAGTCAGCTTGGGGGTGGGGGGCAGTTAGGTGCAAAGGTTCTCGGGTTTAAGGTATGTCAGCCCCCCAGCCTGCACTGTAGGCTCAGACCCCAGCACAAACAGCAAAGCCCTTCATTCGTGATGTTTAACCACAGGAAGGGCAATTATGAGAGGGGGGCCGTGCAGGTGTAATCCTCCCAGGGATTAAGGAAAGAATTAATGGCTACCTGAAATCCTCCTCATCCCTCCCTTACCCCATGGGGTGCTAAAGCAGCCTGATACTATACTCTCCTTTGCTCATTATCGTAGAGAGTATTTAAAAGTCTCCCCCTCCCTCTCTCTCTCCTTTTTTTTTTTTCTTGTTTTCTTACTTTTTAAAAAATTTTTATTGCCACCATTCACCATGATTCCTAGGACTTGGGTCATAGCTGAGCATCTCAAATAGTCCTTTGGCGCCCCTAAAATATAATTTACCCATTAGCATATAAGTGATTCCGGTGCTTTCAGCCCAAGAGGCCAAACAACGGCTTCTCAGAGAGGGCAGCGCTGCTTTGCCACCCTCCTCTGTGCCCTCTTAACCTTCCTTCCTTAGGGGAGAGAGCCTGGCCCCTTAGTTCCCATTGCAGAAGGGTGAGCTGGGGAGCAGAGGCCTTTCTGCAGGTTACAAGGTCCCCCCATGCAGAGAGCTGGCCAGGGAGGGGAGCCAGGAGCCACCTCCTGGGGCTGGATTCCATCTCAGTCCTCTGCACCAGCTGCCTCCTCTTCCGGCAACTGGCTGCTCTGGTTTCCAACTGCAAAGTGTGCCGACTGAAGCAGCATCTTGGGGTTGCCAGGGAAACCTCTCCCTGTGTTTTCTAGTGGAAACTGATGGTTGGTGTGTGGCAGCTGGGTCTGGGGGGTGGCAGGAGGGGCATGTGCAAAAGGGGGGTTTCCTCTCATTGCAAAAGGGGGCTTCCCTCTCATTGCCAGAGCTGGAGGGGAGCCCTCGGAATGGCTCCAGGCAAGTCTGGGTATGAACATTCTGAGGAAGGTATCAGACCCTGACCAGCTCTGGGCTAGAGAGAAATAATAATAATAAAATGCCAAAAAGAAAAAAAAAAAGAATTTCCAAATAGACTGTTTACCATGGGCCAAGCCAAGTTTATCCCTCTTAAAGTATATTATTTTATATTTTAAAATTTCACATTTCATATCCAGTGTGGCGTCATCTGTGTGGATGGCCTCAGGGACAGTCCAGGAATGGAAACGAGTGACCTGGGCTAGTGAGTGACGAGGAGGCTTGGGGGGTCAGGGGTGGGCAGAGCCACCTGCACCCCATCAGAGCAAGCTAAGGCTCAGCCCCAGCTGACTGTGCCCATCAGATCACAGACACTGTTACAGAGGTGAGGAAACTGAGGCACAGCTTCTGGTTTCCTAATCTGCTGGAAATGAACATTTTCCTGTGTCATCTCTTGATCCTTAAGACTTGGCAACTAATTCAAAAGCAAGTTCAACCCCCACGTCAGTAGGTCAGAGCGAGACCCCAGTCAGCAGCTTGTAACCTGGGCCCTAGAACTCTAGGAGAGTACGGCCATGAGGCCTCTTCTCAGATGAGAAGTCAATGTCAGGGGCTCACGTGTCTGGCTAGTGGAGACACCTTAGGTGCTCCAGGCATGTTTCTCTTGGCTCTGTGGATTATCTGAAACCTCCTTCTGGACTTGGGGCTCCCAAGGGCCTCAGCTTGGCGCTGCCACCATCTTGGATCGGCCGGCAACCCAAATACCCCCTCAACCACCAGGCTAGACCAGCAGCTGGCAGACCAAGCCAAACGTTGGACTCACCAATGGAGAATTTTGAAGTTACCAAGTCTGCACCTCACTGCCAGAAACCCTGGTTTGATCATCTGGAGTAAGGCCCAGGAATTTGGTATTCTTTTAAAATGTCCCCCCTGAGATTTCAGTGTATAGTCAGTGTGATGACTGTTGGAATAAGCCTTTGGTTAAGTGCCAGGCCTGAGCCTCTGGGGAAATAAGAGAAACGACAAGAGGAATTAGAAGCCAGGGGATAGGAGCCAGATGGGCCTGGGGTCACATCCTGGCACTGCCCCCTCCCCACTGAGGAAACTCTGGAAATGAATTCACCTCTCTGGGCTTCAGTGCTCTTGTCTCTGTAATGAGGATAATCACCATGCCACTGGGTTCCCATGAAGAATAAATGTGGAGCGTGTTGCAATGAAGTGGGGCCTGGGATACTGTGGCATTCGTCACGAGTCAGCTCTTGGCTGGTCCTGCCTCCAGCCACAGTCATGTAGATATAGGAGCAAACACCAGTGACTCTGGGAAAAGTTGAGGGTGTTACCCCCATAGCACCCAGGCACGTATACCTAAGAGCAGCTCACAGCTGAGCCCCAAACGACCTTGAATCCACAGCCAGAGGAGCTGCCCCTTGACAATTCCAGGGAGGAAACCTGCTCGCCCAGAGAAGGTCTCAACTTCTTTTTTTTAAAGATTTATTTTATTTACTTATGCACACAAGAAGTGGGGTACAGGCCAGAGGTGCGGGGGGTGAGAGAATTCACCAGAGAGAGAGCAGGGAGCAGAACAGGCAGATCTACTGAAATCCACTGGTGAGGGGAGCAGTGGGCAACTCAGGAGAGGTCTGCCGCACCATGTAGGTCAGCTCCCTGGCCAGGGATCGAACTCATCCCTGGCAGTGGCTGGTGAAAGCTTGATAGCACTGAGACTTTAACCCCTGGGCCGCCAGGGAGGCCCCAGAACTCAACTTCTTATTCTTCCAGAAGAATCTGGAGCATTAGCTGGCCCACATATGTGTCCCCTTTGAAGCTGTGAATAGCCAAGTCCCTCCTTCCACCATCCTCTTCCAGACTCTCACAGTAGATGTGATCTGAAGGAGTCCAAGGCAAATTAGGGGAAAGCATCTTGACCAGGCCTCAAGGTCTCTGGAAAGGTCTGGGTAGCAGAGCCCACATTTTCATGAGCAGACAATCCCCTGAAATTAGATGAAAACCACCATCTCTTGTCTAGATGGACTCAACTTGGAAGAAACCTCCACCTGCTCTCCCAAACCTCCAACCGAGCCTCAGGTATGCTGAGAGATCATTATTAGCAGTCAATGATTTATACGTAATAAGCCTTAAGTCCCAGCCAGCCACAGGAACCAAAATGTTGCTTCTTTGAGTAGAGCTAATGGGGAAGAGCAACACCCCAGCCCCACTTCTGATACAGCGAGAGTTCCTTAGCTCTGTCTGGGGGTTATATTTATTCCAAAGAACAAATTGTTAGTAGTTACAGCCATGTGGGGTTAGCAAACACCTCTCCAGGTGGGGAGGGCTCTGTCGTCTGCAATCATAATTAGCAAGTGCAATTTCACTGTGTCTTTACCCCAAGGATGGAAAGCTCCTTTCCTATTAGCAACTGAATGGGGTACAGAGGCTGCAGAGCAAATCTGCATGGCCCAAAGTCTCATTCAAGGTCAGCTGCAGTCGTTTTCTCTGCACCTGCACTCATGGCACCTTTGGGCAGGAGCACAGGAGACATAGTCTCCTCGGAACACCAGCATGCAACAATAGGCAAAAGGATCATTTCTCCAGCGGTCACAGGTGACAGGGACTTGCCATGAAACAATTGCCCAAAAAAGGTAAAAATAAGATCTCGCCAAGTTTTCTGCTCTTGCGATTCCTGGCACTTTGCTTAATTTGGTGGGAAACGCCTCCACTCCGACAGCGTGATAGGGAGTAGCTTTCCTTTGAAAATGACACTGACGCTACATTAAAGGTGCTTGGAAATGGGGGTATTTTCTGACAGCCCTGGAGCTGGAAATGCTTGGTGGGAAAGTTGGGGTTGTAAGTCTTCAGCGGCGTGAAAGGGGATCAAAGGGAAGCTGCCGGAAAGTACAATCCTGTGAATTCTGCTTGTTAGCCAGCTCCACGCACGTCAACAGCTGTGACGGTCTGGTGCGCGCCTGCGTCTGCAGGGCCTTTCGGAGCGGGTGGCGCGCCACCAGTGAGTTCCCAGGGGCCTCTCAACAATAGGTGTGCAAAAACAACTACCAAAGAGAGCCAGTCGCCTGCCTGGCTTCCCAACCCTGCTTGCCAGGGTGCTGCAGGGTCACCTCACACGGGCATGGAAGGCATGTTGACACCACAGAATTGGCAAATGCTTTTTGGGGTGGGAGGGGGCAACGCTGAGACCTTTACAGCACACCTTTCACTTGGACATACGTGAAAATTAGGTTTTTTTTACAGAGGGTCCGAGGAGGTGTCTCCCCCATAGGACTCCAGTCAGTTTGGCCACAAACTTTTGTCTCAGACCTACTATGTGTTGTGGACCTACTATGTGCTTGCATTTCCTAGACTTTTGAAACCTCACATTGATCAACTGAGAGGAGGCGGGTGGGGGGGAGGAGGGGTCAGGGGAGAAGGGGTAGAGGAAAGCAGGGGAGCAGGAAGGCAATTTTATATTGGCTTTGAATCCCAGGTTGTCATCACAGATGGTGCGAGAGCAGAAGCCGTACAACCAGGGAGGTATTTAAGAAGTGACCGGAACAAGAAGATTGCATGGGGCTTTGTTCCCTCAGGAATATTAGTCTGTGGCTTTCCATGCTAGGGTCCCCCATTAACAGGAACCCTCACTGCCTCCGGTCCCCTCTGTCCTCCTGACACTCAGGATGGAGGGCGGATGTGCTGGGTTCCAGCATGTGGCGGCCCCAAGAGTGGTCAGCCTGAGGGTTGGCGGCGCTGGGTCAGGTGCCCCTCCCGGTCCAGTCGGCGGAGGCGGGCGTGGCTGACACCTCGAGCTGTCCCAGAACTCTGGGCTCAGCACCCCTGGGGTTTACCCGTAACCTTGAGCTAATGGCACGGCTGATAGGAGACGGAAGCCAGAAAAGGGCGGGAAAGGACTTGGGGAGCAGTGAAGGGAACCGTGTTTAAGAGACTTGAGTCACAACCCTGCCAGGATGGGCTGCTTCGGGGCAGGTGCCCACACCTGAGCCAGTCACCAGGGCGGGGAGGGGCGGGTCATGTGCCGGAAACGCTGCGCTGGGGCTGCCGGCTGGAGCCTCCTTCCCTGACGCTGTGTCTCTGCTGAGTTCAGACGGGCTGGTCATATTTCCCAATGTCAAAATCTCAAGCCCCCACCCTGGATTCTTATTTATTTGAGAAAAGGTCCCAAGGGGGAGCTTCGAAAGAACCCAGGAGCCACAGAGACTGATTTGTCCATCCAAGGCGCAGAATCACCTACCAGATAAGTGGTAACATCTTAATCTTTCATTAGGTGAGAATCCACTTCCCGGGGGATGAGGCCCTGCCGTTCTGTTTGATAGGCAAATAGATTGAAATCTTCCAGCTCATTTGGGGCTACCCTGCTACTGACTTCTAATTTGGAAAAGAGTGAATTACTTGTGAGCGAGTGCCTGGGAGTCAAAGCATCGGCAGCCAAATCTCAACAATAAGGGAAGTGGAGAGAAACCCATTTAAAGTATTTGAAATGCGGGAAAAGTTATTGCCTTGGATTTTTCTGGGTCATCGATACCGGTTCTGAAGTCGTAGCTTCATTCTGAATCTTGTTCTGAATCTTGTCGCTTGCTTCACTGGCACGCATTTAACTCTACAGACCACATAGCCAACTGCAAGGTGGCTTCCAGGTGTAATAGTTCCCGAGCCCTACTGTGGGGATTCTCACTGATACCCTGACCTGATCCTGAAATCCTCTGATTAGTCTCTGAAGTAGCTGCAGATGCTCAGCAAAATGTATTTCTCCCTAGTGTCCTGAGCAGGGGAATAAGGCATGGGTTGTTCCAGCTTAGATCTACTGGATGTTTATTGAGCACCTACTAAGTGCAGAGAGTACCCTGTGTTTAATTTCCTGTCCTTGGCTGTAAATGTTTATGAATGAAAGCACTTTTGTTCTCCCGGTGTCCTGTGCACTGCCTTGCAGAGATCTCTGTTGAAAGCAGGAGATGGCCTTTTAATGATCAGCAAGCCAAATGCTCAATCGCATAGCACTCTGGAGTGTGTTTAGTTAAGACAACTCATCTCTGAGGGGATTTATGGAAGACAGTGCCGTGGATCATTGAAGAGGTGTTGCAAGTGGCACTTTGACATGTTCGTTAAGTGGAGGGCACAGGAGGGCCAGAAGTTTCCCACAGCTGCCAAGAGCCAGGTGATGCTTTCTATGCAAGTGTGAAGGATGCCAAGGAGGGGCAGGGGTTCTGCATTAGGATAGGATCAGCCCTTTCGCCAAGTGCAGCCAATCATGGGGCCAGAGAGCTGACTCGCATGGCACAGCAGACCCCTCCTTTCTTATCTGCTGCTCCCCTCAGCAGTGTATTTTAGTAGATCTGCCTGTTCTGCTCCCCACTCTGTCTCTGGTGAATCCTCTCTCCCCTGCATACTTCTGACCTATACCCCAGTTCTTCCATGTAAAAATAAGTAAATAAAATCTTTAAATATGTATATATATTAAAAAGAGAGAATTTGATAAGGAGACATGAAAAAATTATTATGAAACTGCATAAACAACAAAAAAAATTCACCCCTTCTGGGAAGGCTTCCTATCCGTCACACCTCCTCACATTTCCACTAGGATCCTGTGGTGGGCAGGACTCTAAGATGGTTCCCAAGATTCCCACCCCTGGTGCTCACATCTGCATCATCCCCTCCCCTTGAGTGTGGGTAGGATTGTGAGTAGGACAGAAACTCACTCATGTGATACATGAGGATTTTTCAGATGTAATTATGTCCCTAGTCACTTGACATTGAGTTCATGAAAATGGAAATTAGTGTGCGTGGGTGTGACCTAATGAGGTAAGCCCTTTCAACCCTTACCTGAAGGAAGAGATTCAAAACAAGAAAGATCCCCAGATGGGTTTAGAAAAAAACAAACAGCTATGATGTGAACTGGCGCTGCAGAGGGCCACATGGCAGGATTCTGCAGGTTAGGGACTGAGGATCCACATCTTGCAACCATGGAGCTGAATTCACCCAACATGGAGCATGGAGGAAGATCCGGCCCTCGGTGTCTCGCCCATAGGACTCCATAGTCAGTTTGGCCACAAACTTTTGTCTCAGACCTACTATGTGTTGTGGACCTACTATGTGCTTGTATTTCCATTCATCCTGGGGAATCCAAGGCAGTTACTAGACATGGCATCCAAGAGCTCTGCATTCTGTGGGCACAAAGATGTCATTCAAGGACTGATTGCCGAATGAAAGGGTGAGAAAACCTGCTGTGGAAAATCCACAAGTATTTGCTCACATCCCAGATAAACTTCTGACACTGCCCAGTTTTTTTCTCTAAAGTTATTCCCTTTGTAGTGTATTTTTTTCCTAGTTCTTCTAACTACTTGCAAGCCTAATGCACTATGCTTATGCAACCATAATCGTTGTGTCCTGGGGGCAGGTGGAAAGTCTTTTGAAAATAAATTGTTATATAAAATTTATTTAATCCAAGTTTCCAAACTTCCTAACCACAAAACCAGCACCCTTTTTTGTTTTTTAACTAAAATACTCACTAATACCCATCATTACCCAGTTTGGAAAAGTTTCTAAGATCACAAGCCTGGAAGCATCCCCTCAGTTAGGAGGTTACCGTCACCCCAATAACTGAATCCAGAGGGTTGGGACCACCTTGAAGCTCAATCCTCAGATCAGGTTTCTGATGACATTCTGGTTCCCTGTCTCAGGTTGCCCCGTCTTCACAGTCAAACTCAAGGTTTTATGTCTGTGTTCATTCTACATAGCAGACCATGCACCCATGTTAAGTGTACATTTTAATTTTGTTTAGTGCATTTACAGAGCATGCAGCCATTGCTACCTGATTTCAGAACATGTTATCACCCCCAAAAGAAACCTCATGGTTTCCCTGCCTGCAAACTCCCCATCCCACCCCAGCCCCAGGCAACCACTGATCTCCTTGCTCGCTCTCTCTCTTTCTCTCTCTCTCTCTGGCCCTGCCTGTCTGGATATTTCATATAAACAGAGTCAGACAGTCTGTGTGCTTTCGTGTCTGGCTTCCTTGACTAGGCAGCAATGGGTCTGAGGTTTTGTGCTGTTCCTTTCCATTGCCAAGTACTAGTCCTTCGTGTGGATGGACGGTGCTCTCTTTATCCATTCGTCAGTTCATGGACATTTGTGCTGTTTCCACTTTCTGGCTAATGGAACTAGCATTGAATTTGTACCTACAAGCTCTTGTGCTGATGTGCTTTGGTTTCTCCTGGATAGCCACCTGGTCCTATGGCAAGTCTGCGTGTCTTGTCTTGAGAAACTGCCAAACTGGTTTCCAAAGAGACTGTAGCATCCTGCATTCCTACCAGCAATGTAAGGGGATTCTAGTTTCTCCATGATCTTCTATTTGAAATGTCAGCTCTCCAGGATTTTGTATCTTTTACGTTCCTCCTAAGCTCTGAATCCTGCCCCACCTACCAGGGTTCCTCAACCCCAGAATCTCTCTGGTCTGGCTAAAACACGTGCAACTTTACCTTCTAACCCACTTCTGATGTGCACACTGGTTTTCTTCACCCTGATCTCAATGCTCAGATTGAGCATGAGGCTTGCCCCAAAAGCTCTGCTGCTCCCGGTGGGTGATGCCTGAGAAAACCCCTTCACTCTCCTTGAGCTTTCTTTCCTTGGATTTGTTTTTTTAAAAAATAAGAGCAAAGAATTCAAAACTAACAACTGTGTGCACAATCAATTTCTCGGAGTGCTTTTGCTTTTTATCCCCCTTTAAACTACTGTCGAGGAATAAATCAGGTCTAGGGTTAAAAGGCTTAGCATAATGCTGCCTTCATGCAATAATTACACCAAAGAGAAAGAAACTAGTTATTATTGCCCATAATTGTTCACCTTTTTCATCTATTGAATCTCTGTCCTCTGCTCACTGAATTCACTCTGCAAAAATTGCAAAGTATTTCTTAAGCTCTGATTTTGCTTTGGCCTAATTCAGTAAAATGGGCACTTTGGGGGGCTAATCTCTCTTGGCAAGCGTGTTTGAACGCTCCGTGTGAAATCAGTGGCTACAGGCACCTATGCTATGTGAATCTCGCGGGTTTGTGGGCAAATTGGTGGGAGGCTGAGGAAACCAGCAGGGGAGCAGGGGCCCGCCCCTCCCCCAACAAAGGCCCCCATGGGCTCGCATTCATCTGTGCCACTTGAATCGGGGACACTGTAGCCGTGAGAATCCAGGCAGGGTGAGCCGTGGTGCCTCCCGCCATCAGATCCCACGGAGATTTACCCCAATCAGATGATGCTCCCCTCTAACGGGGCTGCCAGTGGAGCTAAGCAAGGAGGCTAGTGGGGAGAGGCAGGTCTTGCCTTCTGCTGGCACCAGAGAGCATGTTGGCAGTAAACTCAATGCAACTGCCCCATCTGGAGTTCAACCAAGCGCCCCCTGGCCCTGTGCAAAGGGCCCAGTGGGGGTGATACTGAGTCCACGTGGACCCATAGGACCTTCCCAGTGTGGTGGGAAGGCCAGCCCTGCCCTTTCCGGAAGGTACCGCTTCCATCACCCCGCTGCCTCTCTGTGGCCAGCCCTTAGGAGGCAGGCCGAGGCATTTATGTCATTTAATAGGTGGGTGGGACGCATCCGGATCACGCGGTAGGTGACATTTCACATTCAAACATGGCATTGCAGGTTGTTTCAGTGGCGGCCAGTGGGACATTTGGGGCTTCGTCTCTCTCGGTGCGGATTAGCGAGCTGGGCACAAAGGCTGAACATTCACGTGGTCAGTCTTCAGAGAAGGGGCCTCAGGAGGCGCTGGCACCGGGTCAGATCCTACAGCAAGAGGAGAAAGAGCTGCACAGCCCCCATCCCTGAGCCTTCCTGGGTGACAATGGGCTTGGGCTTCAAAGGTTTTCATTTTCATTCAGACCAGGGGGAGACCCTCTGCCAGGCCTCCTGCCCCCAGACCTCTGGACTGCAGGACTTAGGGCTCAGAAGGCCTGGGAAACAGGAGCGCAGAAGCTTTTGGTGTCCTGGGCCAGCAGCCCTGCATCTGCCTGGCCCTGTGGCTTTCTGAGCAACAAAGTCACCACCCAAGAGCAGGTGGAGCATGTGAGCTTCAAAAAGTACCTGCGTGAGCTTCATATGTGACTTCCTGAGTCCGGCTCTGGAGAGAGAAGCGGAAAGAAGTGGAGATGCCAAGGGTGGCAGGATTCCAGAGTAAAGCACCTGCTTGGACTGTCACAGTGAGGTCCACGCTTACTGGGTCACGCATTTATGTAAACATTAACTACTGCTGGCATCCCCTGCACTCTTCTGCTCATCGCGTCCCGTGCCACCTGGGAAGCTAATATGCTACCTGTAGAAGACTGTCAGAGGCAGGGGTGTGCCAGACCAGAAACCAGAGCAACCGCTCTAGTGATCACTGCCGTGATGGACGGCAGAGAGGGTGGAAGTCTATTTCATGCGTGAGAAGCGGTCCGCTTCTGATTCATTAGGCACCCGTCTCCTCGGGGTCAGTAAACCCACTTCTCCTGAACTGCCTGCAGCCTCCCACACGCTTCCCTTCAGCCCCCAGGTGTGTTTAAGGAAATTTAGCTGAACCATTCCCAGTAATGCATGGAGCACTCATCAGAAGGAAATTAAGTAGCTCTGTAAAAAGCCAAGTACGTTTTCAGGAATCGACTTAAGGTTTTCCCATAAACCTGTTTTCTGCAAAATGGAAGCATGAGACAAACACTTCAACCCAAACCAAAGGTGTACAGGGCAGATGTCGAAGCAAGCAAAGTTCAAGTACATTCCAGACCTGGCGAGTAACATTTCCCCCTTATATGTGGGTGTATTTTCATTCTTGAGTTGGCCACTTTTGGGGCTGGGGAAAGAGCAGAAACTCAGACATCTGGAACCAGTTCTTGAAACACAACATCTTAATTAATAGGATTTATGTTCATTAGGATAAATATATTATCAAAGCCAGAGGTGACTCAAAGCTTGGATTCTCTTTACCTTGGTCTGGCTATTCCTATCAGTCTAGTTGATTTTCCTCTAAAAATGTGTGGTGTTCCAAGGAACAGTGGTTTCATGACTTGAAGTTTCCAATGAATAATTTCAGGTGTGCATCTGGAAAACTCTGGTGAGTTTCCTATTTGGGAAAAACAAATGTGAAAGCTGAACAGAATGGGGGCCAGTCACCAGCCAACTTGTGACTCCAGTCTTAGTTTCCCCACTGACAGCACAAGGAAACTGCATTTCACGATGTCTCCCAGAACTTCAACTGTCATGGAACAGAGTTCTCTTTCTCACAAACCCAGACAAGTTTTCTCTGTCCACACAGAACTTTATCTTCATTCATTTGACCCTGTTCAATGAACATTCCTGGGGTTCAGGCTGGATCCGGAGGCACTGGGGGTGCAAAGGTGAGGGACAATTCACTTCTGCTCTCATGAGCTTTCAGTTTAGTAGAGGAAACCAACAGTTATGGGATAATGGAGAAAGTGGAGATTTGAAAGAGCTTCTGGAATGTGCCAACAGAGCAGGGCAATAGACAGAAGGGGAAGAGAATATATCAGAGAGAGGCTTACACAGAGCAGACAGCAGATGGGAAGGTGCAGGCATATGAGCATATGACACATTCAAGGGTTCTAGTAAGCAGGGACTAGGCCCAGATGTGCCCTCTATGCCGTAAGGCGTTTGCGTTTATTCCTAAATATAGTAAGGATCCATTGAAGGGATTAATGGAAAGAAAGATCCCATTAAAAAGACATCTTCTAAAAGCCACACTGGCAGCTGGGTGGAATTTCAGAAGGTTGGGATGTGAGGAAGACTGGAGGAGGGGGTCAGGGAATAGCACGAGGCCTTCAGCAATCTAGGTCCCAAATAACCAGTCCCTGACCTAGGTCAATGGCAGTGGCCAAGAAGAGGAAGGGACAGACCTGAAAGAAATTCAAAAGGCAGAGTCTTAAAGAGCTACTAATACACCATTAAGAGTTCTGATTGTCTTCCTTTCCAGCAGATAATGTTTTACAAGTCATTGAACAATGCTACTAAATAATTGTCCATTATAAGTCTCTCTATTAGCTGGCAAGCTGTGAGGTGATGGGAGACAATGGCTGTGACTTTTTGTTCACTATTCTAAGACTTCTCATGGTGCCCGGCACATAAATGAATAACAACTCATCCCCTTGATAATATGTGGAGGGGGGTAGTTATTTTCTCTTTTCGGGTATTAAGTTGTTTATACTTTGACAACTCAGAATTCTTACCCAAGGCAACCAGGTTAGTAGTGGTGGGAAGAGCCCTTGTCGTGGAGCTGGGAGGTGAATGTGAGTCCCCACCATTCTCAGATGATCTGTGTGCATGGAATAAGTTACTTAACCTCTCTCAGTCTAAGTGTCCTCATCTGTAAAGTGAAAATGATATTAGTAGTTAGACCTTATAGATTATGGTAAGAACTAATAAGGTTATTCATGGCAGTGTCTGATAGAGTAAATACTCAAAAATAATTGTTAGACTATGAATATGGAAGGATGGATGGATGGGTGGATGGAGAGGTAGGTGAGTAGATGGATGGATGGATGGTGGAGTGAGTGGGTGGGTGGATGGGTTGGTGGATGGATGGATGGATGGATGGATGGATGGATGGATGGATGGGGTATGGGGAGATAGGTGGATGGAGAGGTGGGGTAGGTGGATGAAAGGGAGGATGGTGTACTGGGGGATAGGTGGATGGAGAGGTGGTTGGGTAGATGGTTGAGTGAATGGATAGATTGGTAGGTAAATGGATAAACTGAGATATTAATTGATGTATAGCTGCATTGATGATAGATACATGAGCAAATGAAAAGAACCTTCTGGAAAGGATGTATATCTCAGATCATGTTCTTTTTCAGACTGACCTTATTTCCATTTTGTGGGCATCTATGTATTAAATTAATTAGTCCCCAAACTTAAAAAGCCACCTGGTCTTGGTTTCTGTGGAAGCCTTGTGGCCTGCTGCCATTGAATGCTGACGATTTAAAGTTCTTATTTTAGGTTCTGTCTAGACACCTCTCTAAATAGGAACTTTATGCTAATCTGCAGGTGTTACTTATGAACAGGTTATTTCTAAATAGTAGCTGGTGTATTACAAAAAAAAAATCCAAAAGCCAATAATACTTATTGAGATCAAGGTCTCCAATGGGAGGATTTCTAGTCAATGTGTCCACTCCTCCCATACCACCTGGCTCCTGCCTGTACCCTACCCAATTACCCATGAATCGGCTATTCACAGAGGGTATCATTAATTAAATGCATTTTTTACTAATTAACTTAAGAACTGGTAAATAGGGCTTCCCTTTGGTAGTTGGAAGATGCAGCTACTGGTGCTGCTGATTAAAATGTGAAGCAAATCTGGCTGGAAACTAGCATGTAATAGATGGGAGCACTTTTGCAACATTTCTTTTAAGGTTTGTCAAATTGTATCCTACTGATATTACTAACCCCCTTTAATCAGTAAGTATAAAATTCATCTGAGAGCATAAAATATATCTGACAATGGCATACATCAAATCCCAAACTGAACATTCAAAATAAATTGTATCGAGATTTTGTCACCATCATTGATTTCTGCTTTTCAAGCTGGTTTCTAGGGCAGCCACATAAAAGTTAAATACAAGCTATCTGAGGACTCATCGGATCTCGGTAATTCATTAAAGCAACAGTGGCTTTAATAAATCTGAGCATAGAGATTGCTTCCACAGATACCCTCCACTTGGAAATGTGCCACTCATCAAAGAGGGTGGCAAAACTAATCTCATAGGCATGTAGCAGAGGTGAGAGGTAGCTTTGGGGGGTGACTGCGGCTCTGTGGGTCCTGCTGACCCATAGGCAGCTTGTAGGCAGAGGGCTGTGGGCGCAGCTGGACTTGGTCTTCATAGTGAGCCCCCAATGACGATGAGGATCTCTGGGTTCCAGACAATTTACAAGGAGCTTCCATATTGTGACTTCTTTCATCCCATAGCAATCTGGGGGGTGGGGGCGGACAAGGCTGAGATGATGATGGTTTTCCCATTTCACAGATGAGAAACTAATATGTAGAAAGCAAAGTGATTTGCCCCAGATCTCACAGCTGGCAGAGCTGGGGCCCATGGTCTGATTGTCAAAAGCTCAAGTTCTGGGTTCAGATCTCACTTCTGTGGCATTTGTGTCCTTAGTGCTAGCATAATGAGCACTTAGTACATGTTTACCATGGTTCATAGACAATACCAGGTTGCATCCAAAAGCAAAACAAATCAGACAAGACCTGGAAGTAACCAATGGAAGTTTCGAGTCCTGCTTCACACCGGTAGAGGAAAACCTCACTCGGGTCCTGCGTTAGCCCGTCCCAGCCGAGCAGCGCCCTTCTTATTGGCATATGTTAAAAGAAGCCGATGATATTTCAGTCCCTTTCAGCTGTGACTCATTATTGTAAATAGCGGTGCAATGAGAAGATGAGAAAAGAATTTAAATATACTGACTGACAGAATTTTTAGGGAAAGTGATACACACGAAGATAAAAAGCAATCAGAAAGATTTGCATAAACCCTTGTGATCTCAAAGGTCATCTATTTGGGAGTCTACTAATGGAAATATGTCTTTTTAAATTCTGGGTGATTGCTTAATTGAAAAGGAAAGAATTTAAATGAGTCAAGTCATAGGAGCAGAGTAGATTTATGTCAACTGCAGCCCAAAAAAAAAAAAAATGCATGTTTCTTTGAGGGGAAAATTGGTTCATTCATATACAATTTAAAATTTAGAATGGAATAGTAAATTTGGCCATTTATTAGGATTTGGTTCAGTACCTTAAAATATGTTGATATCCAAGGGCTGTCTGAATTTATTTCTAAAAGTCATTTCCTATTGCAATCTTTATTCTGTTTAGAAAAGTGGGTGGTTTTACATTCTTTAATTTATTTGAACTTTACAATGACTCTCAGAGGTTTAAGGGTTCTCATTTCCACTTTATAAAAGAGTATAACATTCTCTTATTGAGGGCAGGGATGAGAACTTTTTGTGTTTTTTTAATCCCCAGTGCCTGACTAATAGAATGTAAGTCGATGCTACAACATAACCTCCTAAATGTTCCGCTTAAGACATCAGCCTTTCAGAAGGCAGCACAGACCAGAGGGTGAAGCCTCACTGTATATACCACCAGACCTCCTTGAGTTCAAACCCCAGCTCTGCCACTTACTGTGTGACCTTTAGAATTTATTTCTTGGATCGCAGCTGATAAATAATCCCTACCTCATGGAGTTGTTATAATAATTAAATTTCAAGATGAAAATCACAGGAAGAAATACAAAGTATTTAGTAGAATGTCTGACACATATTAATGCTCAAAAACTCTAGTTTTCACTCTCTCTTGAGTATACTTAGAAATGCTAGAATAGGCATGCTATTTGACCATTGCCTTAATTGTCTGATTGGAAATTAATGGGGAAAAACTGAGTGACTGGGGGATGCTGGATGAGGAGCATAATCCAAGAGCCTCACGTGGCGGCAAGGAATTCCTATCACTGCTGTGAAAAGTCTCTCCTCTAATTTAATGCAATGCGCCGGTATTAATAAGTGGCAAGAACCCAGTGTGAGGCTACCTGCTGCCTTTCATACTGGGTCCATTCACCTGATTACTTTCTAGGACATCATATAGACCTTTTGCCACATCAGGGGAGAAATCTGCTCATTTAATTTCCAAGTAAGGCATAATTAGCTCCGATCGTGATTCACAGCTACAGGAACCCAACAGCTTTTTCACTGCATACAGTTAAGGATATTTGCAAATGCACTGGCTTTCTCTGGGACTCCCAGGTATTCAATTGTGTGCCATCAGCCCAGTTTTCCCATCATCAATGAATGCATCCTTCGACTGTATTAGCAGAATGGTCATGTGTAATGGACACTGCTTAACTGCTGTTGATAGATGTGGGTGATGAAGGATGAGTGATAGCTGGGAGTTGGGCAAGTTGTGTAGCAGGTGAAGAGGGGTCAGGAGAAAAAGGACTGGTATTTAATAAGCATCTACTCATTTTTAATGAGTATTTAATGCACCAGGGTTTGAAAGAGGTGCTTTATCCTTTCAACGCCCTATGAGCCCCCTTATCAGGGCCACCAGTGACCTCTGCATTGCCTGATGCTTATTCAGCGCTCGATGCTCCATGCTTGTTTGGTCTAATAGAAAGCTTGAATGGGGGTCTTCCCTGGCGGCACAAGCAGTTGAGCCCCGCACTGTGGAGCTGTCCGCAGCCTCTGCAGCGCGGGTTCGATCCTGGCCGGTCAGCGAGAATCCCACATGGCGCAGCAGACCTCTCCTGTCTCACCTGCTGCTCCCCTTAGCAGTGTATTTCATCAGTCTGCCTGTTCTGTTCCCTGCTCTGTCTCCAGTGAATCCTCTCACCCTCCCACGCATCTGGCCTGTACCCCAGTTCTTGTATAAAAATAAATAAATCTTTAAAAAAAAAAAAAAGAAAAAGAAAGCTTGAACAGGGCAACTTTCACATACTGTCTGCACTTGGCTTTCAGGTTCTCACACCTACTTTACCCCAACTCACTTTCTCTATAGCTCCTCTGAATTCTCTTTTGTCCAGCCTTCTAAATGTTGGGAGACCCCAGAACTCAGTCCTTGGTAATTTCCTTCTCCATCAACACACATCCATTAGAAGCTGTCATTCCATCCAAGGCCTCTGAACTCCTAGATGCAACTGACTTCCAAATTCACATTTTCAGCTCAAATCCATCACCTGGATTCCATGACCGCACCGCCCACTGTCTCTCTCCATTCGGGTCTCTAAGACACATCTCTAAGTTAGCACACAGCCTCCCCGGATCCTGCTTCCCCAGTCAGTGGATTTTCCATTCTTGCAGTTGTTTTAATCCAATGCTCAAGCATCCTGACTCCTCCTCCTCTCGCACTTGCCACGTCAGCCAAGTCTGGGGCTCTACTTCAGCATCTCTCTCGACCCCGCTTGCTCCTCTCCTTGCTTCACTCAACTTCCCTCCACCCGACCACCATCTTTCAAACCTCCATCATAACTGGCTGCTGAGAGGGCTCCCTGCCTCCATGTTGTCCCCCTGGAGTTTCCACACAGCTTCCTGGGGGAGCATTTTAAAATATAACTCATCTCCTACACTTCCTCTACCCTCGTCAGGGGTTCCCATTTCAGAATTAAAGCCAAGGTCCTTCTAAGACCCTGTTTCCCAGACAAGCCAAGGACCTGTTGCCTCTGGGCCTCTGCACATTTCCTTGTCTGCCTTGACCATTAGACTGTGGGCCCCGGAAGGGGCAGCTCTGCCCCTGCCCAGGTCTCTAGCACCTGATGCACGGGCTGGTATAAATAGGCATAAACCTTGGGAAGCATGTGCTTTGTACCCAGGAAAATTGAAAGCCCTTTATGCTCATCAGCTTATTTAATCTTCACTTTCAAGCTGGAAATATGAATCTTAATCTATGCAATCGAAACTGTTAGTGTGGTCACTTTACAGATGAGAAAACAGAGGCCCAGAGAAGCTAAGTGTCTTTCCCAAGGTCACAGACTTGCAGAGGCACACCGAGCACTCAACTCCAGGCAGTCTGGCTCTGGAGGCTCTGCGCCCTCCGCTGGTACTTTATCCTGCCTCTTGTAAGTGTGCCACTGGCAGATGGTGGTAGATGAATGAAAACGTGAACAGTAATGATTATCAGTATCACATATAGCTCTCCCTGCATGCCAGCTACCAGGATGCCTCAGATTAGGTTCTCTGCACTCAGACAGTTTACCAGGGAGTTCCCTAAGGAGATACTCACGTAAGGGAAAAAAGAAGTCTGATGGGAAAAGTGAGAAGTTGGCAGGCCACCTGTGTTGCCCCTGATGCCTACAGAAAGCTCTGGATTAACACTCCAGGGTGGTCCTAAAAGGAAGCAGAGGGGCTGGGTTTTGCATCCAAGTCACTGGCCAAGGCTGGTCTGATAGGGGCATAACCTTGCAGCAGCAGGCAACTGCTGGTGAGCCATGTGACTGTGAGCCTCCCGGCTGGTATTGCCAGCTCAGGTGGGTGTGCGCATGTGCCGGAGGAGTAGCACTAGAGGGAACACTCCAGTATCCCCTGCATGGAAGAGGACTTTGCACACCATCTCATTTAACACTCCTCACCATCCCCTAATGAGTCATGCGTTCGTTAGCCTCACTTTATCAAGAGCAAAACAGAGTTTGAGAAGTTAAGCAACTTGGAACAGCTAATCCCCTAGGATGAGAGGCTGGAATTCCAGGCTGGAGTAGCTGAGGGAACATCCAAGTGAGTGGCTGGATTATTGTACCTCGGTGGCCACCCAGGCCCGTGCTCATCATGTTGTCGTTGGGGCAGTGGGTGGGAGGGGTGAGCCTCGGTCGACTGGTCTGCCCTGAGTCCCGCCTCCTTCTGTCACATCACCCCCTCCCTTGACCATGTGCCTCTGCCAAGGCCCTCAACCTTATTCCCTGTAGCTCCAGGATGGGCATGCACCAGGCCTGCTCAACCAAAGGGGTATCCTGCCCTCACCAGTGCAAGACCACACTTAGTGGACGCGACAGTGTATAGCAGCTCTCTTTTTCCTCTGGGCAGCTGACGTAGAAAGATGTAAGCCTGGAGCCACCTCTAGCCAAGTTCCCCAGCCTTCTGCATGGAGAATGGCCAGTTGTCTGGGAGACAATAAGAATGAGGCCAGCAAAGAGAGATCTGAAGGCGTGATTGAGCCCCTGGAATTTTAGAGGTCCTGCATGCCCCTAGGCTTCCCAGTTTTATGAGCCAATAAATTCTCCCGGGTAGCTAAGCCATGCACTAGCAGGTCAGGGTTCAATGATGTATTAGTCCTTTTTTGCTGCATAACAAACAGTCTCAGTCTCTCCATGGCTCACAGTGACAGTCATTTCCCCCATTTATGGTGAGGTTGTGCCTGCAGTTTGGCTGGGTGGTGGGACCCAGAGTCTGAGGCCATTGCTGGGGTACGATGTTCTCACTGCAGAGCAGAGGAGCATAAGAAGCCAAGTGAAAACATGCAATACACTGAAGACCTGCTGGCTGCATGTCTGCTAGCATTCTAGTGGCCCTGCAGGCTCCCATGGCCACACCTGGTGGCAGCTGGGCAGGTGCTCTGTCCATGTAGTGGGAGGTACTAGAAGCCACAGAACAGGTAATAGAGGAAGGGAAGGTGTTATGGCAGAATTTGGTCAGGGAAGCAGGCAGCACTCAGAGAGGAGGGAAGTTCTTTATTTATGTCAGTGGGCTTTAGATCTGTGGGCCCAGAGGAGATTTCTCTCCAAAGTCTGTGCACCGAGCAGCCAGGTTACAGCTTATTTATTGACTAAAACAAGGGGTACAGTCACCTGGAAATGCATGAATCAGGCGTTGGCGTTGAGGGTGCTTATCAGTTGTTCCCTAAAACTTTCAATCTACACGCAATGTCCCAACTTCAGCTCATCAACAAGTCAGCCTGACATTTTCCACTTCAAAGGGAGTAAGGAGTGAGGAACAGCAATCCCACCTGCCACACATAGGCCAGGGGGATGAGGAGAGGGGCTGAAAGGTACCTGAGACAGCAGAGCATCCCAGCCAGCCACACAGTAGTCAGTGAAAGTGTCATGTGGCCCAGGTCCCCAGAAAGACCAGCCTCTGTGTATTATCTGCTAGAATTACAGCAGCAGCAGCCAGACCTCAATCCCTGTTCAGAATTGCACACCTCAGGCAGGGAACCACATGCACTCAAAGAGATCAGGACCCGTCACAGGCTGCTCCCCAGGGTAGGGGGCCAGAAAGTTTAATTTCTTTTCATTTTAACGTGTTGGAATTACCAAAGGAGATGTTTAAGGTTTGATCCTGAATTTCTGGAATATTCGGTGGCCAAGTTTGCTATTATTGTCAAGAAAAAGAAGTGTAAGATCAAAGAGATGCCTCCTCACAGAGGTTGTCACCTCATATTGAGTTTGGAAGCTTCTCCCCCCCAGCACAATTGGAAATAGAGCCTGTCTGTTGTTTGATGTTCTCCTCCAGTGGATAAATCAAACACCCCCATTGAATTCTTTTCCCCAAGCATTTACTGAGCATCTCCCGTGAGCATGAGCTGACTTATAAAACATCAGTATTAAGCATAGTATCACTTACGGGGTCCCCATGTGCCTGGGTCACCTGAGCAAGGCAAATCATCTCCCAGGCATGTTTGGGCCTCCCTAGTGGTGCAAGGAGTTAAGCGCCGCACTGTGAAGCTGTCCACAGCCCCTGCAGCATGAGTTCGATCCCCGGCAGGCCAGGGAGATTCCCACATGGCACAGCAGACCGCTCCTGCCTCACCTGCTGCTCCCTTCAGCAGTGTACTTCGGTCAATCTGCCTGTTCTGTTCCCCACTCTGTTTCTGTTGAATCCTCTCACCCCTCACATCTCTGGCCTGTACCCCGGCTCTTGTATGCGTAAATAAATAAATCTTAAAAAAAAAAAAAAAGAAAGCAAGCATGTTTGACCTGTGAACTGTGAGGTCTTCCCCTCCAGATCTAAAATCCTAAGGTCCACAAACTGGGTGATATTCTTTTCACGCTTGCTGGTAATTAAGCTTGCAGGGATGTGCAGAAAGGAAACCAGATGGAGTGAGCTCTGAGCAAGCTCAGGCTGAACAGGGAAGCTCCAGTGCCATCCTCAGCTCAGTTTGTCTCTGAATCCTGTCTTTAATGTGCTGTTCACATTAACAGAGCGAATAGCAAGTTGGGTATAAGGAGGTGATACAAAATAGTAGGAAAGTGGAGGATTCCCGTAGACCCGAGGCAGAGTCCCAGTCCTGCCACTTATCAGATGTATGACCTTGAGGAAGTGACCTCACCTCCCTAAGCCTCAATTCTCTTACCTGTTAAATGTAGATAATAATCATAGACTCTTCCCCTGAGGGTTGTCACAGGGGATGGAAGTTAAGCGACTAGCTTGTCTTCTGATGTAAGAACCGCTTACATCAGAAGAATTATCGTCACTTTTTGTGATCCTAGCGCCCCCTCCAAACACACTTGCAGACAAAACTGCAGCTCATTGAGTTTAATCTGTAAAACTTCAAGAAAGAAAGGGCTTCTGCTATCGCTGAAATTTAATGAAAAATGTACAATGATGTCGTTCTGTGTTCTTCATATAAAAGCTGAACTCGATTTGTAGAAGTGTGTGCTACCTGGAACAAAAGCACTAATAATAAAAAGACTCGATAGAAATAGAAGAGTTCACTGTAGACACCTCTGGGTTAAGACAGTGACGCTCTGGCAAGTGACACACGGGCCACTGAGTTTCCCAAGGGAGCTAAGACAAGGAGAGCCAGGGCTCCTTCCTCCGGGTCTGTGCCCGGGAGCAGAGCCATGCAAGTTTGCCTGGAGGAAGGGTTTGGGGCGTCTCTAACTTTGAACAAAAGTGTTCTCTGGACTAGCCCAGGCCTGGACCAGCCCCTCTTTGGGGGAGGCATTTAAGTGCACATTTTAGTTTGATGTCTCTTCGTGCCTCGCAGGACGAGGACTGGAGGGCGTGGATCTGTGTCTTTTCTATGAACAAGGTTGCAGGCTCATCATTCCCCCAAAGCTGCTAGATTCCCAGTAAAGTGACTTTCTGCCGACCTCCCTCAGCGCCCCAAACTGAGTGGGGGAAGGGTGAAGCTGTTTCTTCTTTTCCCAGCAGTTTCATTTCTTTGACACAGGACAGCTGTCTCAGACAGATGCATTCCAGCTCTCAACATCCCAGTGATTCCAAGGGTGGGGACAGAACCTGCATGCTGGGTGCAGGCCCAGGACTGGGTGCAAGATGGCAAGATGCCTTGGCAAGGGAAAGAGTGAACTAGCCTTTACAGCTGCACCCAAACCCCTTATTTCTTTGTTTTTCATAAAGGAAGAATTTGAGTAAAGAGCTGTTTCTGGCCCAAGGTGTGAAAGCACCAATTTGCTCCCAACACGGCCCAGGGCAGTGCTGACCACAAGTAGCAGGACTGGTGTGGCTCTGAGCCTTGCCAGTTCCCTCTTGAACCACACACACACCTAGCCATGTGGTCTTGGGGTTCCAAATATTCAATTAAAAATTTTTTATATCTCCCCAGCATTAAATAAGCAGGTGAACAAATGAAGGGCCGGTCAATTAAGCTCTAGGCAGCCACTTCACGATTTACTGGCTAGAGGCATGGGATCGCAATGAACTGAGGTTGGGTCTGAGAGCTCTGGCGTAAGGATGGATGTAATCAGACAGCCCATCCTGAATGGCAGTGAAGGCTGTGAGTTGCATCCTGTGAGGCCCACTGTGTTGGACGGTCAACACTTCAGGGCTGGAAGGATTTGGTGTTGACTCCAGAGGTAAGGGTCAAAGCCCTTTCTTATTTCTGCTACTGGCAAATTCTGAAGGACAGTAATATTGCCACATCTGCATCGTCGAGAGGCCTCAGGGTCCTCATTGCTCTGGTTGGTCAGTTGATGTTACCTCTATGACCTTGAGTGAAGGTCACACTGTTCTCTTTTGTCTGGGAGAGGAAGCGCCGGTCCTCCGAGGACACTAGTGCATTAGTCACCATAGGAATAGAAAGAAGTAGACTAAGAGGGGAGCAAACACAGGAGTCAGGGCAGGGGTGGGGATGGGAAAAGACATTTGTGACAAAAGCTTTTCCTGCTGAAGTTAACATTGAGTTAAATAGAGGAGAGAGAGAGACAACATCATAGAGAACGGGGTCCTGAGAACCCTATTCTTGGAAAATCATGCTCTGCTCTTTCAAGTCTCATGCGCTTCTGTTAAAAAAAAAAATTCATTTTTCCCCACCACAGGAAGCATAGGAAACAGCTTTCATAGGATACAGATTGCAAGAATTATATATCAGTAAGAAAAGAATAAATTACCATTTAGGGTAGGTCTATAAAGTATTTCAAGCCACTGGGGTACCATTTCATGAACCGAAAGAACTAATTTACCAGATGGGTCCCCAGGGCCTGGAAGAACTAATGCAGGGCCACAGAGGAGCGGCTCCCTCGCGACTTCACCACCAATCAGTCCCTTTGCAGGGAGAGGAGGGCCTGCGATGAAAGGGCCCCTGGGCACTTCAGCTTCAAAAGGGTGAGACTGTATCCAGGGATCAGAGAGAACCAGCCAAGGAACGAAAAGCAGGGTCTGCAGATCAGACATACCTGGGCTGGACTTACCTACGACAGGTGAGTGAGAACAAACCTTCTAAGCCAAGGTGTTTCCTGATCTGCTGAAAGGGGATAGTAACCCCTGCCTTCCATGTTGGGAGGATTCAACCCGAGTTAGTGGGATTAAATGGACAAGCACACTGGGGACTATAAGGGATGTCCAAAGAATGGGATATGCTATTATAGTCATCACCATCATCATCCCTATCATCACCATCAGCATCCCCATCACCATGAGCATCCCCATCACTATCAGCATCACCATCACCATCACCATCACTGTCTCCATCACCATCACCATCATCATCTCCATCACCATCAGCATCACCATCACCATCATCATCACCATCATCATCTCCATCACCATCACCATCATCATCACCATCATCATCACCATCACCATCATCATCACCATCACCGTCTCCATCACCATCACCATCATCATCTCCATCACCATCATCATCTCCATCACCATCACCATCACCATCACTGTCTCCATCACCATCACCATCATCATCTCCATCACCATCATCACCATCACCATCATCATCACCATCATCATCACCATCACCGTCTCCATCACCATCACCATCATCATCTCCATCACCATCATCATCTCCATCACCATCATCATCTCCATCACCATCACCATCACTGTCTCCATCACCATCACCATCATCATCTCCATCACCATCATCACCATCACCATCATCATCATCATCTCCATCACCATCATCATCTCCATCAGCATCACCATCACCATCATCATCACCATCACCATCATCATCACCATCATCATCACCATCATCATCACCATCATCTCCATCACCATCACCACCATCATCACCATCACCATCATCATCTCCATCACCATCATCATCACCATCATCATCTCCATCATCATCTCCACCACCATCATCACATCACCATCCCCATCATCATCTCCATTACCTGTATCTGCATCATCTCCTGAGTTTTTCCAGGCCCCAGGCACCAAACACTTCATGTGCATTGTCTCACTTAATTCTTCAACAAGTCCATGAAGTTGGTGGAAATAGTATACCATTCCACTCATGACAGAGGTGAAGCTCAGAGAGGTGACTCGCCCAGTGTCACAGAGCTAGTAAGTGGCAGTTCTGACCAACTCTGGGATATATGCATTGAAGCTCCTCTTATCTTCGGAGAAGGGGGGTGGTGTCAGTGGCACGGTTAGGTGAGCAGGCTAACCGTAGACAGGGGGCTTCAGTGAGAGGTGACAGGAACCTTCCCGAGACTGCTGTGGGATTCTGGAAAATAAAAAGTCACCTGACCCATGTTGACAACCAAGACATGTGGGGGGCAGAAGGTCCAGCAAGAAAGCTGGGGTTGGGCCCGTGGGCTGGGGTGTCATGAATGTTCTCTGCAGGTAGACGTGTCCCCTCAGGGTTCTGTACTTTGCTTGGCTGTGCTGTTGTCCACTGTCACTCACAGACGCTGTGACAAAGCCAAGAGTCCAGAGCCCAGGCCATCACACACATTTTCTTGTAAGCCCCAAATAAATAAATATTTGGTGCCTGCACCAAATAAGCACCTCAAGCAGCCAAAGACATTCAGCAAGAGGAAAAAATGCACTTCTCTCTAGAGATAGTGCTTTATGAATATATGCTTGTGTGGTTAAGTCTATGGTTAGTATACATATTTAATATTTATGTCATACAAGGGAGCTTCTGAATAATGTGATTATGAAAGAACTATGCAAATGAGAAATACTCAGAAGGGGTTGGGCTTGTTAAATACATACACAGAGGAGAGGGGCTGACCAGCTTGCCAACTCTTTGATGGGAGGTGACTGGGGAAGGCAAAAGGAGAATGTCTTTACACTAACAACCGTGCTCTGCGTGCACACAGATACATATGTGTGTCTACTCATAGATCCAGACGTGTGTGTGCTATGCATTGGTGGGAGCTGCGTGGTGCAACTGTAGAACTACATGTCGCCTGTACGCGTCATCGACAATCGTCACCCACATCCCACCTAGCAGGTCAGGCTCTTTCCCTAAGCCCCACTGTCGGCTGCCCTGTGCCTGCCTCTTCTCTCTATGCTTCTTCAAGTCCTTGCCTTCGTGACTGAGGCTGTGAGGGTGACTAGCGGTGGTGGTGGGAAGGGGAGTCTTGCTGGGAAGGGAATGGAGCTTAGCCGTGGGGGTTCGCTGCCTGCACACCCTTCTGCCTTTGATGCCGGCTCCCTCCTGCTCTGTTCACCCTGAGCCCTGGACCTAGTGGCCCCATCTGAGCCAAGCTCTACCCTTTTCCCCAGAGCTCATGTTCAAGCCACTCAGCCAAAGTAAACTGTGTAAATGCACAAAAGATACAGCTCTAGATTGGCCGATTCGCCTGTGACAATTTGAATAAACAGAGCATCCATCTGCAGAAGGGGCAGGGGAGGGGGTTCCCCAGGGACTCTGGGGGGAGGGGGTGGGTTATTTATTCGCTGACAGACTGCATCCAGAGAGACAGGGCAAGGGAGCCTCGCAGCCCACCCGAGGCTGGAAGGCCCCATATTTATGCCTTTTGCAGTGAGCCGGTGCTTTATGAACACCCGCCCATGGGCACACCCACCAGGCACCAGGCGTCCTGGGCAGCTCACTGCAAATGCAGATGCACAGGCACTGCCCCAGAGACTCTCGCTGGTCAGGAGCGAGATTCAGGATCCACATCTAAGAAACATCTCCTGGGAACTCCCTATCAAGGGGTCTTCGTCCTCACGTGGAGAGACATTGGGTCAGCTGCAGTCCAGAGCTGTGCCTCGCAGAGTCTGGCAAGGGACACGTCTGAGGGAAGGGACAGTTCCAGTTGGAATCCAGGAGGCCAGAGGGCATTTCTCCTGCCTCCTGTACACAGCCACCTGCCAGCCAGAGAGACATTGGGGGGTCACAGGGCACTGACTCCTGGGCCAAGGGTCCTTCAGACCTTGCCTTTCTCACCCTGTCCCACATGTCATCTGAACCTGGCACGGGGACTGTGACCGCTGCCTGCAGTCTCTGCGCCAGCCAGTAACCAGGTTCTTGACTGAGTCACAGAGGAAAAATGGGCCACCTTTGGGGATACCAAGTCCTGACCGCCAGCTCATCCCTCCGGCATATGCGTGTTGACCACTGGGGGCTGAGAAGTGGAAGAACTTGAGGCTTGGGCCTCTTGGACCTGTTAGTTCAGTTTGGCCGTCATAGGATAAACCCCTGAACCTCAGTGCTTAATCTGTCAAATGCAGAGTACAGGTCACCCCTCTACATGATGGAATTGATGCAATCACAAGACAGGAGGGGAGGAGCTGTGCAAGTACTTGGAAAAGTAAGATGTGCCTAGAATTCCTGGGGGAGAAGAAGACAGGCAAGGGAGGGTTTCGGTGAGAAAAACCAGCATCTTCACGGCTGAAGCTGTGGGGTGGTAGGAGGAGGTGTTTGTTCAGTTACCCACAAACTCTTGGGGAAGCATCTGCTAAGCGCCAACAGTGGAAGCAAAAAGAAGACCTGGACACAGACTGGCCTTCCTGGGGCTCTCGGATGGGCGCCTTTGCCAAGACACCCTGTTGCATGCAGTAGAAATCACCAGATTCTAGTCCCTATTCTGGACTGCGTGGAATCCAGACAAAGGGGAATGAGCAGGACTGCACCGGGGATGTTGGGACCAGGAGTTCAAAGCCCTTCATCCCAGTGATGGGATGCTCCAGTCATACCCTTCAACCTGCATTTCAAATTTGCAAAGAAACAAAACAAATTTGCAAAGAAACAAAACAATGATCAGTGGCAGGATGTCAATGTGGCGTGTTCAAGTTAAGGGATGAAAAGGTGCAGAGAGCCTGGGAGATTTTTCCAGGCAGAGGTGAAAGAAATGGCCCTAGGGGCTGAAAGAATTAAGTGACAGACTTGTCACAAGCAGGAGTTGGTAGAAGGTGAAGCCAGACGCCAGATTGAGCACGACCCCATGGGCTGGAGCACCTGCATATGGAACCCGGGAGGCTTGGTGGTCGGGCCTTAGCCTGATTGTCTGTGGGGCTGGACTCGCAGCAGAAGGTGCTGGGTCACTTTGAGCGGCCTGTCTCAAGAATCCCTTCCTGCCTCTGGGTAGTTGCAACTGATGCCACTTGTTGCAACTGAAAGATTCATCACACCCTCTTTTGCTGTCAAGAGCATCTCAGTGTGGACATTAAATTATAAGGTCACTATTGATGGCACGAGGTTTCTGCCCAGGACATTGCTACCAGCAGTGTGTTCAGCTCTTTCCCTGGGTTCTCACTAGGAACTGACTTCCTTTCTCTGAGCTGGGCTGGTTTTGAAGATTCTTCAAGATGCCCAGGCAGGCTCTCACGGGCACCAACGAGCGCAGTTCATTCGTTCTGTTCAGAAAGCTCGGACGTTCAGCAAATCCTGGCAGAGGCTGGTGCCAGCCTGAGGGCGGGGGGCTGCTCCAGCTGTGCAGGGGGTTGGTTGACTGGGAGGGTGGGCAACTAGGAGCAGGTTGCTGTGAAGCAAACCCATTTCCTGATGCAGTTCTAACATCAGCTTGCTGGGGTGTGAAATGGGGGTGAACTGAGAAACATGCAGAAGGAAGGACGCTGAAACAGGCACAGAACTGCCATATTCAGAGAGAGAGAGAGAGAGAGAGAGAGAGAGAGAGAGCGAGCTCTGAAGCTCCTCCCCCAATGGTTTGTCTCCCAAGAAACAGTCATCAATGCTCTCAGCGGCCCCAGATAGACTGGTTTATGAGGCAAACAGGAGGCAAGGGTACTGATTCTCTGACCATGTTGTTACCTAGGGAGGTGCAACAGTGGAAGTTGGGGGGAGCAGAAAAACAGACTGGTAATGTTCAGGGTTTAAATCGAATATATTCTAGAGGGTAATTGATCTCAGACTTCCTGAGATCTGGTCCTTTTGTATGTGGGTGAGCATAAGGAGACACAGCTGGAAAAAGCTCCTTGTTTCATGTTAAAAAAAAAAATCTCAGAAAATTAAATTCTTTAAAGTCCTAGAAGGCACCCCAGGAGTTTCTAAAGCAAGGCTCTTGAAACCTCAATAGTTGCGTCACCATCAGGGAAGAGGCAGAGAGCCACGAGGACAGGCCCGAGGAATCTGTCTTTGCTTTTTTTCTCCTTGTTCAATGGTTTGTTTTGTTTTGTTTTGTTTTGTTTTGACTCGATTCTAAGACTCTGGTGTGTGGGAATAATCTCAGTGAGTAGGAAAATGAGTAACACTCGGTCAGTTCACTGTACAAACATGCTCACACGCATTCATTTGCAGAGCGCTTGCTCTTGGGTAGGTGGCAAGGATGCAAAGAGGAACCATACTTGAAAACATGGACCTGATTGCCCTTCTCCAGAAGCTCCCAGTGACATGGGAGAGACACATACACATAAATCGCTGCACCTTGTGATGAGCCCTGTAACAGAGGTGTCAGCTCGCAGATTTACTGCAGGACACCCCTCTCCACCCCATTTTTGGCATTTGCATACATGCCAACGTTTTTATTGAGGTGGAATTCACATAAAGCGAACAATTTAATGGCATTTAGTACCTTCATCAGCCCGTACAACCACCACCTCTGCCTAGGGACAAAATATTTTATCACTCTCCAAGTAGACCCAGAACCCATTAAGCAGCTAGACCCCTTTTTCTCTTCCCCCCACCCCCTGGCATACATGAATCTGGTTTCTGTCTCTATAAACTTGTCTGTTCTGGAGATTCCACATCAATGGAATCATTTGGTATGTGACTCCCCATGTCTGTTCCTTTCACTTAGCATGTTTCCATGTCGTAGCATGTGTGTATTTCATTCCTTTTCATGGCTGAATAATATTCCAATGTATGGATATACCATCATTTGTTTGACCATTCATTTTAGGGAGGGTTGTTTCTACCTTCTGGCTACTAGAAATCATGCTTCTTTGAACATCCATGAACATGTTTGTCACAATACCTGCTTTCAATGATTTGAAGCTCTCTTGTCTGTTTAACTTTTTTGAGGAACCAGCAAGCTATTTTCTGCAATGGCTGAACATGAGGCTCCATCACCCTTTTGAAGACCCACAAAGTTCTATAGTTTGATGCACCCCCTAATCTGAAGGACTTCAAAGAACGGAATCCTGGGTTACCAAGCACTCTTCCTGCGTGGGTGGTCCAATGGGTCATCACATGCACTGATGAGACTTGAGTCAGGGGTTCGGTCCCCTGCTGACCCGTCAGCTGAGTAGCATGAACACAGAGGGACATTATGTCTTCTGCACATGCTCCACTAACACTGCCCTGTCCTCTTGAAGTACCTTGTTAGTGGACACAGGGGATGGAGCTGGAGTGGGTTTTTATGGCTCCATAGAAAAGGGGTGGAAATGTAGCATCCAAGGCAGAGTGGAACTAACTTGGAGAAGTGCTCGCTTCCAGCCCTGGTTTCACTTGGTTTCTGTGAGCCTCTAGGGTAAATTGCTTAATTCCCACCCAGGGCATCTGTTTCCTTGTCTCTAAAATGGGAATAAGAATCCTTACGCCCAGGAGATGATTGAAAGGTTCAGCTGCAGAAGACGAAGAGGGCAAGATGAGGATGACAGACTAAGTTTAAAAGGGGCCTTTATTGCGTTCCCCAGGGCGAACGTCACGGACCCAAGGTGGGGGTCGGTGAAGCAGTGCTTATTGTAGGGGAAGGCAGGTTTTTATAGGATGGGAAGAGGGAACCGGGCATGCAGGTAATGAGGAACAGTTGTTTTCTGATGGGATCAGCAGGTCCTCATTCTCGCCCCTAAGTGGGCTTCCTCATTCTCGCCCTTAGGTGCGCTTCCTACCAGATGCCTTTTCGCCCTGGTAACTCTGGTTCCTGGAACACCCCATCGGCTTCCGCAGGGAACAGTTGTCGCCAGGTCAAGGGAGCAGAACGTTGGTGCTCTGTTGCCCTGGGGTACATTGGCTGTTGTAAATTGTCCTATTTGCAGGGACTGAGCTCGCTATGGTAACAGGATGGAGTGGCTGGAATCCAGGGCCCCAGTGAAAAATGCAAAGCTTGTGGTCTGGGAGAAAGAGGAACTAGGTGGGTTTGTCAACTTCGTGGCTACCTCCATTCTCCTGGGAGGAGGGAGTAGGTAAACCGAGGCAGCAGTCCCCAACACTCCTATTCCCAGCAGGAGGAGAAAAGTGTGTGTGTGGGGGGGGGGTAGATCCACTGTCCCCGTCCAGTTGTCCAGTTTTCTTTCCTAGTCTCTTCCCTCTCCTCTCCCAAAATTTGGTCCAGCTGAGGAGCTGAGAACCAGGCTCTGGAGACCCCCCCCCCCAACTAGGGGCACACAGCACACCAGCAGGGTAGGGAGGCCATGCAGTGAGTGGCCCACCTGGGGAAGGCCAGAGCACTCACTGATGGCTGGGGGGACGGCGCCCTTTGGGGTGGTGGAGGTGGGGTGCAGTGGGGTGGAGCGTGAGAGCTACAGCCAGTTCAGCTCCAGGCTGCACGTTTCTTACCTGCATTTTACGGAAAAGGCAAAGTGAGGACTCGTCTCTGGAGCTGGAGCACGCGCTCCCCTCCCCTGCGCTTCCTCGCCGCTCCCCTCCGGGGCCCCTTCGCCTAGCACCCCTCGCTCCCCAGCACCCACCTCCTCCCGGGCCCCAGCGCTCGGCGCGGGGCGCCAGTTCGCCAGGGCGGGGGCTGCCCCACCGCTGCGGGGAGGGGACGGAGGGCCCGCCTCGGCCCCGAAGGTCCCCACCCGGCGGCGGGGGCGCCCGCTCGGCCCACTCCGGGCGGCCTCACGCCACCCCCGCCTCCCGGGGGGTGTGTCCCCGAAGTGGGGGGGCGCCGGAGCCGAGGGGGCGCCCCCGCCCCCGGCCCCGGCCCCCTCCGGGGCGCGCGGCGAATGGTAGGCTCCGCGGAGAGGGTGCGGGCGGCGCGCGGGTCCTTGTGCAGCCGCGCTCGGCGCCGGGGTCTCCGCGCGCGCGGCTGCTGCTCCTCCCCCGGTCCTGCCCCCTCTTTCTCCTCCCCCTCCCCCCGCCGCCTCGCTACCGCCCCGGCTCGGGCTGGAGGCGCCGCTGTCATTCCTGCGCCGAAGGAGCCGGCGCGGCCGGTGCCGGGGGTCGGGGCGCGGGGAGCCGGGCCGCGGGGGACCCAACAGGTAGAGCCGGGGGCGCCCGGCCGCGCGCCCCCGCGCATCATGCAGCTCTTTGTCACCTCTCTCGCCCCCAGGCCAAAATCCTGAGCATGATGGAAGACAATAAGCAGCTCGCGCTGCGCATCGATGGGGCGGTCCAGGCGGCCAGCCAGGAGGTGACCAGCCTGCGCGCCGAGCTCACGGCCACCAACCGGCGGCTGGCGGAGCTGAGCGGCGGCCCCGGCCCGGGCCCCGGTGCCAGCGCCTCGGCGGCGGCGGACGCAGCGGCGCTGAACATGGAGAACCAGCCGCTCGGCGCGCAAGGTAGGGAGCGCCGGCGCCGCGCGAGGGAGGCCGGCGAGCTGGACCCGGCCCCGCGCTGGCCGCTGGCCGCGCGCTCGGCGCCCCCGCGCGCGGGCGGCAGCGCTTTGCCCGGGGGCCGGGGACCCCCCTGGCCGCCCGCGGGGGTCGCCGCGGCCACCGGGCTTGGGGGGGCCGGGCCGCTGTCAGGAGCGAAACCCGGGGCGCGGGGAGCGCGGGGGCGCGCGGTCACGCCGGCCCTGGCCAGCGGCGGGAGGCGCAGCAGCGGCGGGTCCCTCCGGCAGGAGGAGAAAGTGTCCTTTAGGCGCCCCCAGGCGCCCCCCGGCTCCGTGGGCAAACTTTTCGTGCCCGGCCTTAGCCCCCCAACCCTGGCAGGGGTGAATGCCGGGGCTCCCCCAGTTCCAGAAGGCGCCTCTCTTTGGAAAGCCGCTTCCGGGGAGCTCCAGGCCTTGCTGCCCAGGTTTGGGGTGCAGCCTTGAACTGGTTTGCACTTTTCTCGCGGATGCCAAGCCCCTTGTCTTGATTGCATCTGGACTTTATTTTCTCCTCATTTGCGATCCTGCAGGCTTTGGGATGTATCGATGCAACAGTAGATGCTGCCTGCTCGGCAGGGAGTTCAGGTTTCCTGCAAATATAAACAGCCAGAGCACTTTCCAGGGGGAGACCTTAGCCCCCCAAGGCTGAGTGATGGGCGCCTGCAGAAAGGAAGGTCTAGGTGGTGGGTGGCAGCGACCCTGGGCTGGAGGAGACTCTGCAATTTGGAGGACGGCAGGCGGGCTGTGGGCTGTGTTGACATTGACAGTGATGAAGCTCGGAACCCCCCTGCAAGGGTTCAAGGTGCAGGAAGCATCCAAAAAATGTAGCTTGCTTTGTGTGAGTTGAAAAGCCAAAGGGGAAGCTGGCTTGGGGCATTTTCTCCTTTGCTTTCTTCTCTCTCTCTTTCCTTCTTTCTTTCTCCTAATTGCCCTTTAAGAAGCAGTGTGGCCGGGTATTAATATCATTTGCATTGTAAACTAATCTGCGGAAACCCAGGGCTCCACAGAAAAAAAATCCAACCCCGGAGGGCCACTTGGATAAATATGTCACTTGATGAAGTATGAGGCACCAATTGTTCAGTGACTCAAAGAATTTTCTGGACTTGTTGTCATTTCAAGAGCATCTCCTAAGTGTGGAGAGAAAAGGGTCTAGAAACGCCTCTCCGCCCTCGCAGCCTAGGTCCTGCTTACCTTTCCCCGGGAAAGTGTGCTGGGGTGAGAGGCGGGACCTGAACACAAGCCGTTTTCTGCTGGATTCTGAGCCAGACCCTACCTGGGTACTTCAGGAGTCTGTTGAAAGTGGGAGAATTGGGGCAATGATTTGGTCCCGAGGTGGCATGACGTCATGGTGGGAGGGTGCTGGGAGACTGGTGTCTGTGCGTGGGTTTCTAGCGGGGCACGGGTGTCCAGGCTGTGTCACGGTGTGTGCAAGGTGGTCTTCCCTGGTAGGTGTGCAAGGTGGTCTTCCCTGGTAGCTGGGTCAGAGCAGGGAAGGGAGACCGCATGGCCGCGCTCTACTTTCTAGAAGCAGCGACTCTTCCAGCATTAAAGAAATAATAACTAAGAACTGGCATTTTGCTAAGAATCCCAAGCCATGGTGGGGTAAGGGGGAGGCTGAACAAAGCAGGTTTATTTCCTAGCGCCTGCCCCGTCCCCTGGCCCAGGAAAAGTTAAGTGGCTTTTATCTGAGTCCTGGGTCGAGCTGCCATTGAGCACGCGAGAGACCAGAGCAGCGGAGATGACACGCAACTTGCACACGAGCTACTCAGTTGCTGGTTTCCTTGGCTTAGTGGGGCCACGGGGAGCTGTCTCCCAAATTCTCTTTTCCTAAAAACTACCAAGACTGCAGCAGTGCGAGTGGCTCTTGAATCTCTTGGTACCTTTAAAGACACACGCCACCAGCAGCTCCCCGTGCTCTCGGGAGCGTGACTGCCCATGTCAGCGCCTGCTGCGGGTGGGTGGGTGAGGGATGGTCTGGATGTTTCCTCTGCGAACCACTGGCATTTTTCAAAACCTTTCCTAGGGGGCACTTAGTGATTTTATAATCAGAAAATAAAACGTTAAAGGTTTCAACTCATTACTTTGTTGGTGGGCCACATGTACTGCTACATGGATGTGAATTTAAACTGATGTGATGGTTGAAAAGAAAAGGACCCCCCCAACCTTAAGTCCAGGGGGACAGCTCTCCAGTGCTTTTACTTTATGGGGCCTCTGAGTTTTTTGGTATCTGCTTTGGTTTGGTTTGCTCGTGACCTGCTCCCACGTTCTCCTGGGACAGCCCCTCTGCAGCCGTGCTCTGGTGGTTGCTTCTGCTCACGCCTTGTATTCTTAAAGACAAGTGCTGGCTTCCCTTGAGTTAATTTTGAAGCGTGGCGGGTTGGTGTCTTCAGGTTTCTTCTCGTCACTCCTCCGAGAAGGCACACGGAAACTCAGCTGCTGGGGGTTCCTGAGTGCCCGTCGGAAGTAGTCTTCTGTTTTCATGGTCTGTGTTGCTGTGGTTCAGTGGGCCCCAACCTTAACAGGATTTGGTGCTATAGAGTTATCACTTTTCAAATCAAGGTTTGGAATGAAATGAGTATCTTTCAAAATGCAACCGTCTAAGCCACCTTTTAACTAAAGGGCATTATGCACATACTCAAAGCGAGCTAATGTACTTTTAATAATATTAGCACAATGGTTCTGGGTAAGAATCACCCTTTGCTCTCCCTGCCAAGATGTCGTAAGCTCCATTTTCAACATTTTTTGTTTAAAAAAAAATAATTTCAGTGAATTAAACAAACCCATCACTTCCCCCATTGGGTGTTTTGTTCCAGTGATGCTAACAGTAGCTGAGCTGATGAAGGAAACTTGAGTTTTCCCAGAGGGTTAATGCAGAGTGTCATTTCAACAAAGCACTGACTCGGTTGGTGCCCTCTGGGCTGGCATGCAGCAGAGTCTAGGAAGTGAGAGCTGCTGAAATTCTGGGCTTTCGACACTTTTGCAGAATCTTCTTCGGGAATCTGTGTTGAAAGAATACCTGGCAGCCCGCCCATCTGAGCGCTCCCTGCGGCAAGTGCATGGGATAATCCTAATGAGGATGCTGGCTTAGGGTGCAGAGAGCACCCTGGCAGGGAGGCCCGTTTCTCTGCCCCGGAGGTGCCCGTTGGGTTGGTGGGGTCAAAACTGCCTTGACAGGTGGACAGAAGGAGTCTTGGAAAGGACAGAGCCAAGCATTTGTTCCAATCCGTCTTGTTGTTGGTAGCCAGAGAACGGATTTGTTTAAACTAACATTTCTAAGCTGTTTTTCCTCAGCGTAACATCTCCGGGAAAATGTGTTTTAAATGCTTGCTGTTCTTTGAGGGGAAAATATAGCAGTTTGTTTCTCTGAAAATGTTTTATCTGATGAATGACTAATATTAGATTCAATTGGCTGCTGTGCTGTGTGTAGAATAAAACAATTAAGCCCCATTGTAGTCAGCTCAAATAGGTGTTAACTTTACGTTACATAAAATGCTTATGCCCAGTAGGATGTACACCTACTGCCATTACTTTGTTGGTTTCCCTTTTTTTTTTTTAATGAAATAATTGTATTTTTATGCATCTCTCTTTGGTGTTGAGAACTTACTTCTTTTGTTAGGATGGGCATGGGGAAAAGAGTCATTTTCCTACACCTTTGTGAATTTCCATAAACAGACGCAAGCTTTATTATTTTCTCCCCAGGTGTTAAAATAGGTTGTTCCTTCAGGTCTGACTGCTTTTATCTAGCGTGACTACCACACTGGCAACTCTTCGGTGAAGTGTAAATTACCTTTGGACTGAATTGAATGGTGAGCGGTCTGCGGAGACACTAGACACTGTTGCTTTGCAAAATAAGTTCTGTCTTTTGCCATCCCCTTCCCGATCCATTCTGTCTCATCTCTCGAGTTCCCGAGTAGACTTTTATCTTTTTTGAAGAATGACGGTTTCCAAGTAGCTGAGGGCCTAGGACAAAAGGCAGGGCAGTCTCTGGACCTTCTGTTAGCTTGTCCGGGTGACAGAGCTCACCCCTCTGTGCATGCCTCGATTTTCCAGCAGCGTCAGGAGACTTGCGAATTTTCCTCATCTGGTAGGTGTTGTGAGATGGGGCTTCAGAGTTCTTCCTGAAAACCAGCATGCATGGTCCCAGACCGATTACTTACAGGTCAGGACAGTGTGGCTGAAATTAGTTATTGATTGGTTTTATTTACTGTCTTTCCATTGCCTTTGGAAAATACCTTCGGAGGACCCCTTGAGTCAAGTTTCTGGTTCTGGTTAATTTCATGCATCCGATATTTCATGATTTACTGAGGTTTTTCTAAACTTCTTGGATTTTAATCAGAGTCCAAACCAATCTGATTATTATCAGAGGACCCTCGTCACCTACCCTCCCAGTGAAAGGCAAGGCATGTTTTCCCCGTTCCTTTACCACCGTCACCACCTCGCCCCCCCCCTCAAAGTGCTGGCACTTTTGAGGAATCCTGTAGGTTATAATTTGTGACTTCCTGGCCGTCAGCAAGCTTGCAGCAGATGGGCTTAGCAGGTGGGAGTCACTCGTCATAAGGCTGGCTCGCCATGCCGGTCATATGGGGTCCAGAAGGTCAAACTTGGGGTCCTGGCCATGTTCCTTACGTATTTCAGCCCTGTTTATTCCAGAGCTACATAGTGAAGGGAAGTGAAATCCACATGAATTCCTCGGCTCTTTTTTAGGCCTTTTCCAGAATGGGTTTATGTGAACATTAGCACTTGGCTTCTTACCCCCTGCCATCCATCAGGCAAGAACAACCCATTCTGGCTGCTGAGGCCAGGGAATGGGTTTTTAAGTGATCTTGTAAATGAAAATTAGTCCGTACTGTTTGGGCTGGGTATTAGGGCACCTAACAAATGTATGCCACTAACAGCCGTCACTGTACTGTCTTGTCATCTGACGTGCAGGCAGAGAGGGTTGGGGCAGAATCATCTGGAAAAAGAGCAGAGTGATCAGGTTGTACCTGACCATTCTGAGTAGGTAAGAGTCCCACTAACCCATGCCACCACCTTCAGTGCCCCCTGCCTGCTGCTCCTCAGGTGGAGGAAGACCACGGAAAAGATTCTCTTCTTCTTCCCCCTGCGGTCAGATGAGACCAGAACATTCCCAGTGGTTTGATGTAACCTCAGATCTCTGAGCTGGCGTCCAGGTTGTGCTCTGTGGGCATTCCTGCCTCCCCTTGGAATCTTAAGCTGCTGGAAACATGAAAGAAGCTGAACGCACTTTTAATGAGTTTGGCAACAGCAACTGTTTGAGCAGGTGGCTTCTGCATGGTGGGAAACCATTGGTTCTAAATTTGTTGTGTGCCTTTGCTGCCTTGGCCTTACTGGACCTTTGCGTCAACTTCTGAAAAGCACCCATGCTTTTCACCCACTGATGACTTGAGACCCCTGCAAGAGAAATCAGAGAGTTGCAATAGGCAGTTCTGCAAGCAAAGTGCTCCCCTGCTTCCCAGGCCTCAGTACTCCCCTTATGGTGTCAGGTGGGAGGATGAGGGGGGTGGGAGAAGGAGATGCCAGCGTGAGTGCCTCTGAGGGTATGTAAAGGGCTTCCATTTCCAGTATTGTCTCCACAACACAGATTGTTTGAACTGATGTGAATCATTAAGAGCAAAGCGCCTTCTGAAGGGAGGTGGGTCCGTCCCAAGATACCGGGTGTTCTGGAACCATCGTGACCATGCCATCCTCTTCTTATTGGTGGAAGTGAATAGTTTAATCCAGAACTCCATGAGAACTACATTCAGTGCTTTGGCAAACTTTTCGATAACAACAATAATAAGGGTTTAAAACAGCAAGTGTTGAGCCCAAGGCTTAAGACGTGTAATTGCCTCCTGAGTTCAATGGGGTAGACTCAAAAGGGAAACTGAGACCTGGAGAGGCTAAGTTGCTTGTCTGCCGTGTCATAGTGATGATGGCCATGGTGGTGATAAGAGCAAATTGTGACATAGTCTTCATCGGGGCCAGGTCTAATCTAAGTGCTTTTGTGCATTAATGCAGTTAGTCAGTGCAACCAGTCCTCATAATGACATGGGAGGTGGGTACCATTTCTGTACCCATTTTACGTATGAGAAAACCAAGGCTTGGAGATTCAGTGACCAAGTCCTGCCTTTGGAGTCCACATCCTTACTCATTCCACACTGAGGTCCAGGGTCACTCAGCTAGCATGTCATGATCAAGGAATTCAGTCCCACCAGGTGTCTCTGTTACTAAGTCTGTGTTATCTCCTAAGGTAGAAACATCTTTTGATTTGTTACGTAAGGAAGGTTGAGGGAACTAACACTCTTAAGTATTATTTTCCCAAATCAGTGATAGTTTCCGGATCCTCAATGACAAAATCTTATGGTTGAGAGTTAGAGAAGCAGCAGGTACCTCTCGCCATAGGCATGAAAGTAACCAACAGGAGGAAGTTGTTGGGCCCTCCTTGCAAGGTTAGCAACCCAGGGGTCACTTGTCACCATTATGAACCTGGGTTTGGGGCTGCCTACTTCTTGGACACCATATGTATCCTCTCTCTTTGAAAGGATGATTCTAGGCAAAGTTGGAAGCTTTCTCTCCATCTGAACCCATTTTTAAGGCCTTCCCATTTCCTGGGTCTTCTCCCAGTGGTCTCAGTGGCTTCCAGTGGGCTGAGACCTCACCCAGTGGATTTATTAAACCTCTTACAGATCCCTTTATCTTTGAGTTCATCAGCCTGAGCATCAGTGACACTTGGGGCAGACTAATTCTTTTTTGGGGTGGGGGAGGGTTGTGTGCATTATAGGAAGTTTAGAGCATCCCTGTCCTCTGCCCACTAGATGCCAGTAGAACCCTCTGCACCCCAATTGTGACAACCAAAAGTGTTTCCAGAAGTTGTCACGTGTCTAATAGGCACCAAATTTGTCCCCATTTGAGGACTCCTTTATCCACCAGCCATTAGGGGAGATTCAGTTACGAGTCCCAGAACAACAGCTCTGGGTTTGTCTGGGTTCTTTGCTCCATTCACAGCACCTAGAACAGTGCCTGGCACATTCCAAGAGCGCAGCAAATCCTTGCTGAATGAATGGAAGGGTGGATGAATGCACAATCACCGCATTGCAAAGTATGTGACGTTTGGCTCAAATACAAACACAAACAAATGTAACTCAGAAAGTCGCCAGTGGTGGCCTGCTGCCCCGACCACGACCCCGTACAGCTTTGTATAGTTTTCATCATCTTTCCCATTTCTGCTCAAGACATCATGTTTACTCTAAAGCTGGTGTGGTGGCCATTAGAGCTAGGATTTGCCTGTCAGACTCTGTGTAATTCATCATAAACCTCAGAGCCCCACTGCACGGGATATGCTTTGTCAACACTGCAGAATCTGTAGCCAGGAAGGAATGGTGTTTAGCCAGAGGTAGGTGGCCGGGCCATGTTCAGATGTGAGAACTGCTCTTCTGCCTTGCCGTGCGCTCCCACTGGAAAGACTCAAGAAGGATGTGATCTTTCCTTTCTGGAAAAGAGAGCAGGGGCCCATGGAGGTTCTTCATAGGGGGTTGACTCATTCTTAGAAAAAGGGATGTTCAAAGATCAGAACTGGAGAACTGGAGAGACATTTAGGATAGTCCAAGAGTTTAGAAATAGCAATGGCCAGTTGGCTGAGCTTTTTCTCGGCTTTCCCAGACACCTGATATACATTTTCTCATCTTACTTTCATGCCACAGTACTTTAGGTAATGTCACCATCCCCATTGTCAGGATGACAGTGTTGAGGTGTAGGAAGGTTGTGATGCTTTCCTAACCTCACAGTGGTTATCTGCTGTGAAGGGCAGGGGACTGGCTACAACATAGTTTCCACCAACCCTGGAACCTGCCGGCTTCTCTCTGGCAAGAATGCGGGGATATGGCTGCCCAGGCACCCCCTGGAAGCCAGTGAGGAGGGTGTGCCCCTTTGCTTACATGCCTCCCACCCTGTCTCCCTCTACCTCTCCTTTCTTTCTTTTCCTCTCTTCTCTGTCTCCATCTAGCTTGAGAGATGGGGCCCATAGATTCAGGACCACAGATTTAATAAGATATGGACTTACTTATCTCTGTGCCACAGTCTAGAAGGTGTGAGTGACATGGAAACATAATTATATTTTATAATAAAGGTCTAGACAGATATAATGGGAAAACAGACAATCAAGTGACAGATTCAGAAGCCTGCGGAGGTGAGCATGACAGCGACAATGTGTAATAACAGCGTGTGAGGAAAATACATTCATTCCACTACTAAAGGTTAAAACTGACCACAAGGGCTTATTATTAAAAAGTGCAGCTTTGGGCCTCCCCTGGTGATGCAGCAGTTGAGCGCTGGGCTGTGAAGCTGTCCGCAGCCTCTGCAGCACCAGTTCGATCCCCGGCCGCTGGCGAGGGTCCCACATGGTGCGCAGACCTCTCCTGCCGCACCCACTGCTCCCCTCAGCAGTGTACCTCGTCAGTCTGCCTGTTCTGCTCCCCGCTCTGGCTCTGGCGAATTCTCTCACCCTCCCACTCTTCTGACTGTGCCCAGTGCTTGTATAAATAAATAAATAAATCTTAAAAAAAAAAAAAGTGCAGCTTTTTTGAAAGGTTGAGATTGGACACTACAGAGAATAGCTGCTGGCCAGGACCTTCTCTCTTAAGGAGAAAGAAGATGTGGACGACACAGCATTTAGCCCATAAATAATAGCTTTTTTCCTCCAAGAGAACAAGAAAAGGCAGGAATTTCAGTGTGGGTACAGCCCCACATCTTTTAAAATAAGCTCACCCCTTGTGTTATCTTCCTGACCGTGGCTGGGGCTTCTTGTCAATGGCAACAAATGAATCAATTCATTGTCCTTGATTAATTTGAATTGTTTTGGAAACCATTGACCATCGTGTATTTAATTGGTAAGTGCAACTTGCCAAACACAGTGGGATTGGTGCCATCTCCCACCCGCACATTCTTGCCATTTGAAATTCTGTATTCACCATTTCTTGATGATAACAAGGTATGAAATTTAGACATTTGCAAAGAGCAGTCGTGGTACTAGGTGGCATGATAGATGAAGGCTGGGGAGAAGTGACCTGTGATTATATGTATATTGATTATCTTAATTAATGTGTTCCTCAAGTGGGCTGCTTTTCCTATTCCTGCCAGCTTTACCATGTAAAGTGAGAAAAAAACAAGACCATCCAGCATAGCTTTAGATTGGAGGGTTAGCAGAGAGGCCAGGCCTGGCCTGGCTGCCGTGGTGGAGGTGGCCACCGAATAGCTGGCACATGATCTGATTCTCTTTGCAATTCAACATGGTACCTCCTGCTGAAGCAGGGAGGTATATTTAAATCTTAGCAGAAGTCCTTTGAGAAGGATTATGATTCTATGGATGGCAGTTCAACTCAGCTGATCAACCCATGAGTTGGTTCCACCACCAGAGGTTAACTCAAAACCCACCCTTCAGTGCTTTCAATGTCATCACCACCTTGCCTCTAAAATACCTTGGTTTAGGACCCTCCGTTCACAATGTCAGCCCTCAGCCCCCTTTTCCAGGATGCCACTGTATTTATTCTGTCCTTTGCATCTGGGTGGGGGTGGAATTAAGGAAGTGCTAGTCTGTCACTACCCCGCTCTTTGGGGTGTACAAAGACATTCATAGGTGTTGTCTCCAAGTCCCTGTCATTTGGCTCCTATGGTCGAACTGAGATCCACACAGAAAACTATTTCTTAAATAAAGATTTGTGCAAGATTGTGGTGACTTCTCACTGCAGATGAGGCCAGCTGCACAATGGTGGGAGAGGTCAATATTGGGTGAGGTCTGACCTGGCCTTGCTAGTCCCTCTTGTGCATGGCCAACCCTATCTGATAAGCCTGGATGGCAACACCATCCCCCCCAACTCTGTGTTCCTGAACCCCATGCGCAGGGTCCCCCTCACAACGAAGGAAGAATCTAGCTTGACACATGCAAGCTATTTTCACACCACACCCTCTTCTCAGCCACTGGACTTTCTCAATGGTCTATCTTCGTGTCTCAGTTTCCTCTTCGCTGCCCTACTGAGCAACTAGAGAGGTGTTAGTCAGGGCAGAGCCACAAAGGAGAACTTCCTCTTTATTTCATTGACCCAGAACAGAGGAGAATTTTCTATATCACCATCACTTGGGCTTCTGGAATGTGAAAGCACAACTTTGTGGAGACGCGTGGTCTCAGCATGAGACGTGTGTACCCTCTTTGCGTGTCAGGGCGGGATTTGGACATCACAATACAGCCACATGATTTCTCTTTCTTCACTGCCCTTCAGGGAAACTCCCTTAAACCATTTTTAGCAGGGTCTTTGGGTCGATGTCAGCCAAAGAATATTGGCTTAACTTCTCCACTGAACCTATTGGTGACGTGAGACCACGTTCTCACTTCTGCTATAACAGTCAGGGCCCTCTCTGCGTCACGTTCACACCTAGACCTTGTTCCCATGCCAGTGGAATTTCATCCACAGACCAAAGGTCAAGAGTATGGCAGAAAACTCAGGAGAGATGAAAATAGGATCTTTTGCTGTGCATCTTTGAGGAGTGCACGGGGGCTGTTAACCGGAGGCCACTCACCCTCTGTGGTTAACTCGTTCCCAAGCGGCTAATCCAGTGACTGGAAGTGTCATCTCTGTTTTAATTTTAGTGCAACCAGGAACATTTTGTTCTGGGCATCCAAATCCACTGACAGAAAAAATACAAATAACATACAATTAAACTTCATCTGAAGCTCCATTAATAATGGACTCTAGGAAAGCAGAAAGCATTTTAAAGGATCAAAACCTTTTGGAGCTTTTGGGTTTTAGATTTGTATTAGCATTAGACATGAAAGGTTCCCCCCACTGCCGCTAGAAATTGTAGTTGCAATCGTAGCTGAAAGTGCTTCTTGATTCCGCTTGGAGTTCACTGCAATCTAGCTCTTGTTGCTTGAATGATGGATCAGGGTACATATTAGCAAACTTTCTCTGTAGTGGGCCACATAGTATTTTCGGCTTGGAAGCCATGGAGTGTCTCACAAGTTCTCACACTGCTGTTGAGATACGAAAGCAGTGGTTAACCATGGTTAACCAGTGGGTAATGGATTGGTGTCCTTGGGTTCCAATAAAACTAAAACTTTTCTTTACAAAACAGGAGGCCCTTGGGTCAGTTTGCCAATGCCTAACCTGTGGGTCTCTTTTATTTGTCTTCTGACCTGTTTACACCAGAGTGGTCACCATGTGCTCAGCATACACAAGGAGCTTAATACATGGTGATTGAATGAATAGTGAATTAGATGTGAGTAATAAGACCCCTAGATTGTCATGCTAGGGGAGCAGAATCAAGAAGTTAATGACTGGGAGTATCGCAGTCAGCAGGATGGAGACATTTGGTGGCTGGACATGAAGTCACTTGTGTTTAATCATTATCTGTGACCTTAAGAGAACTTTGAAGTCATTGGTGAGACACTTGGCACCAGAGCCTCAGTTTCCTTTCCTGTGAAATGAGAAGTTTACTTCTGTCTTCAAGATAACTGAGGTGGTGTATGGGCTTAAGGGGGTGAGGCAGGCCTGACCCCGATGTTGGCACCGTGACTTATATGCCTTGGGAAACTCCCGTTCTTCATCTCTGAATCTGCAACATGAGGATGATAACGCTACCACACAAGGGTGGTTGGGAGAGTCTAATGCAGGTTTATACAGCCCAGCACTGCTGACATTCTGCGCCAGAATAATCTTTGCTGTGGGGGGCTGTCCTGGGCATCTTGGGATTTAGCAGCACCTTGGTCTCCACCCACTAGGTGCTAGTAACACCTCAAAAATGTGGCAACCACAGATGTCTTCAGACATTGCCAAATGCTTTTCCTCATTCCCTGGGTGGGAACCACTGGTTTTGTGGACTAGCACATAGTGGGCTGGCACAAAGCTTGGCAGGTTTTGGGGGTTCAACAGCCAGAACTTGTCATTATTAATAGCACATTGTATTATTAAACTCTGAAATCTCCCATCTTGGAATGAAATGCTCTTTTTCCTCTGGTCGATTTCTGTGTCCTAAAGGCAAAATTGCGTACTTTTGCTGCAGACTTCGAGTCTCTCTCCTGCTATTTCTGTTACTTAGAGGCCATGCCCTGGGAGGAAGCAGACCTCCTGTGATGTCCTGGTGACTGTGCTTTTAACCTTTTAACACAAGCATACCCTAGACATGCATTTGAGTTTATGATCAAAATCCACATAAGAAAATGTCCAGGTATCTGCCATGTGAATGGATAGGGAGGGCTAAGGGCTAAAAGCTTAACTCAGAAAGACTCACAGGCTGAGATAGCAGGTTGTACTCAGAGGATACAGATAAAGACCCCAAACAAGCACCAACCAGGTGATCACTTCCCTGGTGAGCAAGGACATGCTTCTCAGTCATTCAGGGACCCGTTGAGTAGCTTAAATGTTAGCCAGGGTGTCTCTGGTGTTCTAAGGGCTAAGTCTCAGCAATATCACCACTACAGCCTCAGTTCCATCCCCAGCCAGGGAGCTGACCCACACAGGGCGCAGCAGACCTCTCCTGTCTCACCCACTGCTCCCCTTAGCAGTATTTGTCAGTAAATCCATCTGTTCTCTTCCACTCTGTCTCTGGTGAATCCTCTCAACCCCACACCTCTGGCCTATACCCCAATTCTTCTATGCAAAAGTAAAAAAAAAATAAACTGAAAAAATAAACTTTATTCAAGATAGTTATTCTAAACTCAATTCTGCCTCACGACGACAGAGTCAGATTAATCTATGACTTGGGCCGTTGGCTTTAAGAGAACCAACCCTCTTTTATTTCGGCAAAAAAATGTATACAGTGACCTCCCGGCATGAATATTGGAAAGCCCCAGCTATACTCAGAATAACAGAACTGGCCCTGAGCTAGATCTCGGGCAATATGATTTGATTGGCCAACTGCCATGGCTAACTAGCGTCATCCTGCCCCATCTCCAGCTAACTCCTAAAACCCCTCAAGCATGCGATTCATCATATCATTTTCTCATTTACGCCAGCGCTGGATAATGGCCTAATCTCTCCAGCAGTATTCAGATTTATTAGAGAAGATGGCATTTACAAAATCATTTCACTGTTCCATGCAAACACCCCAAACTGGTATGTGCTTGCTTATTATCAACCTTCCTTTTAACAATGGTTTATTACCTGCAATTAAAGTCACCCGGAAGGTCCAAGTAAATGGCTTTCAATTTTTTGGTGCTTGCTTACTCTTTGGCTGCTGCACTATCTCAGACTCAGAAGCAAACATCAGGGAGAGACAGGTTTCCAGGCCCAGAAGGCCAGCCTGGCGGAGGATGAGAGCTGTCCAACGGGACACAGTCACTGGTCATGGCTGCAGCCTGGAGAACCATCTGCCAGGCGTGTGGGCTGGGCAGCTCCCTGACTGGGTTTCAAAGATCAAGCGAGAAAAATATGTGGAAAACCAAATGCTCTCTGGTCGGGAGGATCTTCCCTGCATTGTGTTTGTATCAGGGTCAGCCATCAAAGAAGACAAGGCTTGGCAGCCTCAGTCGGCTGTCATTTGGGTCCAAACCAGAGAGATGTTGCGAGTAGTGAGTCATTACTAAGAAAAGACCTCGCTGACTTTGGCTGTAATGACTTGCTCGGACAAACTAAGTGATGCCGACACAGGTAAGCTCGACATATAGTGTAGTGCAGAAATCTCTGGCACCTTGGACTGGATGCGTAGCCTGTTCTCTGAACACATTTTAGCTGTGTGAGGCTCACACATTCCTTTACGATCTAGGCCTCAGTTTCCCCCCCAGGGATAACTAGTGCCCATATCCCAGAGTTGCCCTAAGACCACAGGAGAGGGTGTGACTGAAGCGCTGAGCACAGTGGCTGGCACTTGCTACGTCCTCCATAAATGTCGTAAATGCCTTAAAGGGGTGTCTGAAGGTGCGTGATTGTACGGCATCCCAGCAGGCACTGCGGTGGTGGGCTAGAGGGGTACGGACTCTGCCTTTTGTGTGTCAGTACACATAAAGCGTGGCTTCTGATTGAGGGGGCGCAGTGGTGGGCTCTGGGGATGGCAGGACGAATAGACGCTTGCCTTCTGAACCCAAAGAGGAAAGAGCAGTGTGAGGTGGTGGGCAGCTGGAGCCTAGCAGGAGTGGATTCTGGCTGTGACTGTGCCGCTGAGAGGCTAGAGAGGAACAAACAGGGAATTTGCAGCCTCCCCAGCAGCTTGCGATGCTGACTGTGGCCAAAGATAGGGGTCAGCCTCTCCCACCTCCATCCTGCCCCCACCCCCAACGTGTAAGAGTCGCCCTAGTCTCGCTTCACAGTCAGGACATTGGGTGGGCTTTGGGTAAGACCTCTCTCAAGGTCTCCCCTTTCTGAAATCTATAACCTTAACAATATCACCAAATAAATCAATTCCACCTCAAGGAATATTTCAAAGTAAGTGATTCGCTTGAATTTGGGAAATATTGGCTTTCCTGACTTAGACATAGTGTGTGTGCTTCTAAACTCAGCAAAAGACTAGAAAAAAAAAATGACATGTGTTGGAGAGAAACTTGGAAATTGGGGTTCCGGGGAGTGGCAGCACTGGAGAAAATGCATTCACCTGGGTTATGGAATCACAGAGACCAGCGCAGCCCTGGGAGGGGCATTGGAGGCCATTGGCCCAACCTCTACCTTGCAGTGGGAGAAACTACAGCCGCAGAGCACTTTGTGGCAGAGCTCAGAGGCCTCGGGGTCCAGCACGTCCCCCGGACCCTCCTTCACCCGGGCGCTGCCCTCTCGAGTGTATAGGTAGGCCCAGGCTGCAGATCCCAGCAGAGGCCTTTGTGCATCAGAAACACGTCCCTCTGTCCCCTCAAGGAACTTCCAGTCTGAACCAGGCAAGTGGGGAAGGGAGGAGCCCTCTGGTGTGGGCTTTGTGGTTTGGTCTGGTTTCCCAGCAAGCAAGGAAGACGATTATTTGGGAGGGGGCGGGGGGAAGCACAAGCCAAATGCCCAAATTAAAGCACTAAATTTTCCTGGAGTTTATGTGCGGCGAGTACTGTAAATAAAGGTGAGGGCTGGGCCCCTCTGCCCATAAATCCGCCTCAGCCAAAGGCTCCCTCCTCTGGTTTGTTTAGGTATTCCAGCCCCTCATCCACACCTCTGGGCATTTCCAGATACAAGGGGGAGCGTTCCATTTGTCATCCTGATTGTCTTCCCCTGGGTTTCTAGGAACAGCGATCTCAGCGTTGCCTTTTGCATGAAATATGAAGCTCAGGGATAGAGCCAGGGCATTTCAACGTGGGCAGGATACACTTGGGAAGGCTGGTTTTCTGCCCTTGTGGCCTCATTTGCATTTATTTTGCTCCCAACCATTTGCGATATAGTGGTGGGTGTCCATCAAATAGCTATTAACTCTTCAGCCAGCCCCTGAGGGGGCTGTCTGGGCTGCCTCTTACAAGTTCAGGGGTAACACGGTCCATACCTCTGGTCATCCTGTTGGTGACATGAGCCACTGTGGAGGGTAGAATGCCCCATTTTGTTTCTGAATGGTCTCTCGAGGTCCCTGCACAGCAACACCCTTGATTGTATGACTGTGTTCTTGTAACTGCACTCAAGCTCTTGGGTTTAAGCACCAGTTCCGCCACCTCCCAGCCTGTCATCTTGTTGGATCGTATCACAGATGCTTCCTCATTTGAATCAGGGGGGCTGATAATAGTCCATACCTTCTAGGGTTTTTATAGTGATTCAGGGAGTTCACAGATGTGAAATCCTGGGCATAGCACATTTATGCTAAGGATTTAATAAATATCAGCTGTGAGTACTTAAATCTATGCCTCAAAGCCTCCCACAGAAAACCTCTAGTACTGTAGGGTGACTTTCCTCCAGGGGTGACAACAAGATCATCTCAGGAGGTGCTAGTTTAAGTTGGAATCTTGATGTTTCAAATATAATGCGCAGAATGGATGAGGCCTTAATGTCCTCATTTATTTGGTGGCTTGATCTATGGAGTTTCACATTTGGTGGTGGCAGAAGCAGCCCCGGGAGTGCCCACTGCTATCTGTGCTCACCTTAAATATGCCCAACCAAAGTCTTATCTCCGACAGCTCATGCATCATCCTTCCCGGGAGAGGGAACCCCACTGGCTCGCTGACAGACCCTCACTTAATTTCTGCATTATTTTTCCCTCTATTATTTATAGCTTGCCTGCTGATATTTCAAGCTCTCCTGTTCAGCAAAGGCCTTTGGTGGTAAGAGGGGCAGCTGGGTCCAGTGCTTGCTTCACTGTTGTTGGACAGATTGGTTTGGCCTCCAGGATCTAGTTTGTGGGGTGCACCCTGGGGTCTGCAGAGAAACCTGGGAACATGGTCCCATTAGGTTCAGGTGGCAAGTGAGGACTGCGCATGTGTGGGGTTGGGGGTGGTGTTCACGACCCCCTTCTGCCTCTCCAGCTGGTTGACGTCTTCCCATCAGCAGAATGAGGGGAACAGAGGGGATGGATTAGACCTTCATTCAGCATCTGTTTCCTGGGGCAGGCCTGGTTGGTTCACGGAACTCACGAGCTCCTGGGGTGGAGGGAAGATGGTGGAGACTGAGGACAAGGACACAGACATTCACTGGGGGCTGCTTAGAGAGTCCAGGCTCTGTCCTCAAAGCTGCATGTGTGTTTCTGTGCTTAATTCTCACACAAAGCATTATTATTAGCCCAATTTTTACAGAATAGGCAACTGACACACCAAGTGGCTGAGTGAGCTCCCCATGCATAGTGAGAGCTGAGATTTGACCTCTGGCCCGGGGACCTCAGAGTCTGTATTTTTAACCACCACACACCCCCTCCTCATAGGAAAGCATACAGTTACAATGCACTGGGACAAGAACCTGACAGCAGTACCTTCAAGGCCTGTGAAAATATCCACCAAGGGACACTGCCCAGGTGGAGGTGAGGACCTTGGTGGCTGGGCCCAGTGGATACTGTGTGGAGTTGAATCTTGAAGAACAAGCAAAGGAGGTGTAGGGGGTGGCTCTCGGCTACTTGGTGTAGGGCAGAAGGCACAACGTGGTTCACAGGGGAAATAGGCAGTGTTTGGGTTGAGTGCCAGCTCTGGGTGCCATGGGGGAAGTCGTGGGAGGTGAGAGAGAGAGAGAGGACAGTGAGGATGGATGTGGAGAAGACAAAACTTGAAGATTCTTATAAAGAAATAGGAGGAATCTGGATTTTACCACATGAATGATGAAAGAGGCATTGAATTTTTTTAGTATTATTATGGGAAAATAGACATAATACAGAATTTACCAGTTTCATCACTTAAAGTATATAAGTCACTGGTATGAGGTAGACTCACAATGGTGTGAAACATCACCACCATCTAGTTTCAGAACTTTTAAATCGACTGAAATGGAAATCCTGTGCCCATTATAGTTACTTAACTTTTCCCCTCTCCCACTCCTGACACTACTAACCACTAATCTGTTTTCTGTCAATGGATTTACCTATTCTAGACATTTCATATAAGTAGACTCATATGACATCTGGCCTATGATGTCAGGCTTATCTCATTTAGCATAATGTTTTCAAGATTTGTCCATGTGTAGTGTGTCATCAGAATTTCATTCCTTTTCATGGCCGAGTAATAGTCCGTTACCTGGATATACCACATTTTATTCTTCCATTCATCATTTGATGGACATGTGAGTTGTTTTTAACTTTTTATTTTTTTGAATAGTGACTATAAATCATTTTGAGTTAAATTTTGTCCTCAGCTCAGCAACTTAAATCAATGTCCAATACCTGACCCTATTATCAGTTTACCCATCTGTAGAAGGGTGCGATCTATGTGTACATGTATATATAGACTCTCTGCAAACTTGTACCATCTGCTTGTCTCTAAATTATAAGTGTGGGAAAAATTGGATAACTGGAAATTATTTGAAACTCTGAAAATTCTATTTAAAATCAGAGTGAAATCTTCTTCAGGCATAAAATGGGGCTGAGAAGAGCCCCCACCTCCAAGAATGTTGAGGTTATTAAGTGTGTTCTTTTACGGAAGGCACAGATAACAGTGCCGGCAGATCAGAGGTACCCCATGAATGCTGGTTATGATCATTCCCGCAATTCTCATTATTATCTCTCATTAATATTCATTATTATTATTGGCATAGCCTCTACTTTGTCCCATGATCTCTAGGCAGCAGGACACTGGGACAGGTTTCCTGAATCTTGACCAATTTGTGAGGGAGCCTTGCTGGGTAGACTTTAGGTGTATATTATAGAATTCCCTATCTTCCTATTCCTTCTAGAATACTCACCCTGGCATGGGACAACCCCAGGCCTGATGGTGGAGGTGGGCAGGTCAGACCTCCTCTCTGATCATTTGCAATCTAGTATCTATAGCAACAAACAAGAAGTCCAGGCTCCAAAGTAGATGGTCTGGAATTGAGCCCTTACTCCACTGCTTGCTCACTGTGTGCCCCAGACAAGTTACTTAACCTCTCTGAACCTTAGTTTCCCCATCAGTAACAGGGCACAGTACGGTGGTATCTGGCTTTGTTTGAAGTTTCATTGAAATGATGAACGCAGCAGTACTTGGTACAGTGCCTAGAACCTAATATCTTATTTTTTAAAGGGGGAAAACATATTTCCATGAACTGCATAGTACAATTTGGGAAGGGAATTTCTAGGATAAGTTTTTAGCATCCTTTAAAAAGGCAAAGGAGAGAGACTATCTGGCTAAAATGAACCGTGGAAATTTTATTGGGGAACTTGTGAAGAAACAACCCTATTTTTTAGCACTAACTATGTTCCAGGAATTATGTTTCTTAGCTCTTTAATTTTTATTATACTTGATGACATACTTACCGAGTGGTGTTACTCGGATTGCTGTGATTTACTAGTGTGACTTATCCATGGATTTTAGATGAGACCAAAGCCTTGCCCAAGGTCACCCAGCTCATAAGTGGTAAGGAAAGGAATGAACTCAGAGTGTCTCCCTCAGAATGCCCTCCAGCAGGTGCCTTGGAAGCAAACCTCAATTCCAGGTAGGTAACCCATGGCAACAAGAAGATGCTTTGGTGTTGGTCATCCAGGAGCGCTTCTCCTTCTGTAAGTAGAAAGTAAGTTTTCAGTCTGTGCGTTCACAGCACCACAAATTAAAAAGAAACCAGCTGAGGGTGAGCAAAGCTACTAGAACACCCCCATGGGCAGGAGACTGAAATCACAGTGTCGTGGGTTCAGGTCCACCACTTACTAGCTGAGCATGAAGCCTCAGTTTTATCTTCAAAGTGGAGACAACATAATCCCTGCGTCTTGGGGTGGTTTAAAGATCTCAGGAGGCGGAGCTGCAGGCATGCTCCTGCGAGAACACTTGAACAGACCAAAGTTAAGCGACCGTGTCCTCCTTGTCATCACAGTTCAAGTTCAATGCACTGAGGGGTCTCCATCACCTCTGGTGTCCTTGGAGCCAGAACTTCTCTGTGTGGGAACTTCCATGCTGGCCTGGAGGAGGACCCCAGGGCAGCTGGGCAGGTCCAGGCTCCCTCTCCTGGGGCATCACCCCCCAAGGGAGCTGCCAAATGAAAAGACAATTACTGAGGTGGAGGCTGGATCTTTTGTGTTCTCCTCACCAGTGCTGGGGCCAGGGCTACCCAGGTCATTTGTCATCTGCTAATGGGACTAATCAATGGTTCCAGGGTGGGAAGAGGGGGGTCATACTGCCCACAGCAGCCAGATCCATGCCCGGGTCATCGGGGTGACTGTTACAAGTGTGTGTGTGGTTTTTTTTTCCCTCAAAAATGGATGCTGCATTTCAGATAGGTTTCTGTTGCTTCTGAATGCAGAAAGGGCATGAGTTTAATCCTTGTGTTCATTGAAGTAGAGTATTGACTCCAACTTCTGCTGTGCCTTTTAACCACCTCTATTTTGGAAGACAATGAGCCGTGAGGAACCTCTGGGGCTTTCTCCTGGTAGCCCCCACGTTCCCCACCTGCCCTCCCCAGGATCAAGCTCAAGTCCAGAGCCCACTTTGCTGTGGCTCCCAGGCCCAGTCTGCTCTCTTTGCTCCACTGTACTTGCTTCTGTCCAGCATTTACCCCCAAGACTGGCTTAAGAATAAATTTTTTTCCCGGTCTCCCTTCTTAAGCACCTGAAGCACATTGGTCTTTGCTTGGGTTTGACTCATTTTGCTCTGGGGAACCAGACAGAAGATGAGAGACTAGTAGGGACAGGGAATTGCAGACCCTAAGAACCTTTGAAAGCATTTACCCCCTGCGTAGCCAGAACATAAAGTGCAGCGACCCAGGGACCAAACTCTCTGAGCCTCATCCATTGCAGACAGTCAGCTCCACCACTTCTGGCACCAATCCAAGGGGCAGTTTTTGAAAAAGAGAGTGCTCATTTGCCTTCTCTCTTTCCTTGTGCACTTCTAAGGGTTAGATATGCTTCTCCCTTCTTTGAAACACAGTGGGCATTCAGTAAATGTTGACTGATCAAAAGTCCTTCAAGGAAGACCTTTGTGAAGCCATCTGGGAAGGAGAAGGCCGTATTGATTTTTTTCATTGGAAAGTTTGTGTTTGCTTAATAGTTGGCCCTTGTGGGTCATTTAAAAAACACAACAGATGGCGATAAGTGGCATCATTTAGTAAAATAAAGTACCTTTGAGGTTTAATCACATAGTCACACCTATCAAAAGCACTTCACCTTTAAACCTCACCTGAAATGAAATTCAGATCTTGCATTTTTCTCTTCCTTCTGATTCATCTTATAATGGCGGTGGTAGGTCTTGGAAACCTGGCAAACCTGGATCAAATCTTGACTCTGTTACTGAAATAACCGAATGATCTTAGAAAATTTGCTTAATCTCTTTGGGTGTCAGTTTATATGTATGTATATGTTGTGTGTGAGTGGCGGTGTGTGTGTGTGTGTGTGTGTGTGTGTGTGTGTGTGTGTGTGTGTGTGTATCCTCAAAAAATTAAAGGATTTTTGAGGATTCCACAAAATCTCCATGAACCTTGAATGCTGTGCTTTACAACTAAGGACTCAGAAAAGAGTTTGTTTACTCAGCTCTGACTGAGTCCTTGGCCTGTGCAGAACGTGACCTGGTCCTATCTGCTGAGAGTTTCTACTCCAGTGGGGGAGTTTCTAGTTTTTTGCCCATTGAGTTCTGCCTTTCCCATAAATTTTGATTCTGGAGGTGGCTTAGTGACCCCAGAGCAAAGAGCTTTTCATTCCCCTCAGATTCCCCACATTCCCCTCCTGCCCTCACCAGACATTTCCAAAAACTTCACCAGAGCATGCCAGAACATTTAGTTTTTGATGAGGCAATGTCTGTTTTTTTTTTATTTAAATATCGCAAGTAAATTACTAGTCTGCGCCAGAAACCAATATATACAGGGCTATAGATATGCAGACAGGGCCACCGTTTCTAAGAGAACTGCATGGGCCCAGTGTGTCATCTGTCACCTGGAGGATGTCCCCACCCTCTGCTGTTGATCTTGGAAGAACTGGCCAGCAGGCCCCTACCAGGACAAGCAGGACTTCCCGGATTTTCCTCTGGAGCATGTTTTCTGCAAGTGTTGAATTGCTTTAAGCTTCTGCACACAGTTCAGAGGGTAACACCATTCATCAGACCAACAAGATGATGTAATGAAGGTAGCATCTTCATCATGGGTGAGATTTATTCCTGATGAGCAGGGTAGCCACCCCCACTTCCGCCCCCCTCCAGTGAAACCATACCCTGTACCATTCCAGGATGCCGCTCCGATGTAATTAAAACCAGGGAAGCAATTTCGCCTTCTCCACCAGTGGAAAAATGAACAGTTGAAAAGCAGCAGACGACCAAATGGATCACTTAGGGAAGTCAAAGAGCTACCCCAAAAAAGCCCCAAAAGAGGCTTGACTTATAATTAGCTGCTAAAAGATAGCCAGTGCTATTTCATCAATCTTTGTTGAATTAAAAAAAAAAAAACTTTAAAATTATTTTGACAAGACAGAGTTTTGAGTGAAGTTAGGGGAAGCTAAAAGCGTGCCTTTCAAATGTAATTATGTGAAATTTCAATTATCATCCTCCTTTGAAAAGCCTCTCAATTCGGCAGGCAATTAGTAGACAAGAAAGAGGGCGGGAAGGCGTCCACGGTATGTAGTGTGCTGTCTTCCTGGGGACAGACACATGAGGTGTCACTGACTGTTTCCAGCTTCCTTGCAAGGGAGAGGCTGGCAAAGGCATCTGGACATTGTAGCTACTCTGCTCCCTGGAGTACCCACAGTGCTCCCTGGAGCACTCACTCTCCTCCTTGAACACCTATTGGTTTATCACCTCTCTGGGGACCTCAGAGAGTCTGAAAGATATTTGAGATGTCATTTCTTTAGATCCAGGTGCTATTCCCCTACGAGCCAGGACCTGAGCCAACAGAGCTGGCCTAGCACAGAGCAATTCTTTTCTTCTCTATCAGACCTGGTGGAGCTGACACACGAAGGACCAGCCATTTGAGGTCTCTCCTGTGGCCCTGCTCTTCTCCTGCGGCCTGTCATATTCTATTGAATTAATGATGTTTGGCTGTCAATCAAATGGCCCCATTATTTAAATTCATCAGACTTCCAAATCTGACACATCCACTAAGTGCTGTGCTAGGGTGAAAATGTAAAGCTGCAGCCATTAGCAAGTAAAGCCAGCCGTCACCGTAATAGCTTGCTTTGGTAGGCATTTAACTTGGCATTCCAGCAGAAGAGACGGTATTGATACACAGTCTCACAACAGAACCTCGTACTGGTTCACGTGCCCTCTTGGCAGGTCAGAGCCCAGAGGCCCAATGACGTGAGTGCCCACTGAGAGGGGGTCTAGGTGGGCGAAACAACTCAGAGCTGCAAGGAAAGATGAGACTGTGCCCTTCACAGATAAATGGAAGGAGTTTGAGGGCATGACATGCAGTAGAGCAAGTCAAACTACAAAGACAAGTATTGGATGTCTACCTAGCGGACAATTTGGCAAAGCAAAATACTTATAAACACTAGCAGACGCTAATAAAGTGAGGTTTGTGAGGTTAAGGGGACGGAGGAGGGCCTCCCTTGTGGCGCAGGTGGTTGAACGCAGCGCTGGGAAGCTGTCCACCACCTCTGCAGTGCGGGTTCCATCCCGGCTGGCTAGGAAGCTACCCACATGGTGCAGCAGACCTCTCCTGTCTCGCCTGCTGCTCCCCGCAGCAGTGTGTTTCAGTCAGTCTGCCTGTTCTGTTCCCCGCTCTGTCTCTGGTGAATCCTCTCACCCCCTGCACCTCTGGCCTGTAGCCCAGTTCTTGTATGCATAAATAAAAATAAACCTTTTTTAAAAGGGGGGGGGGAGAGGAAAGTCAAAGGGATGAGAAGGGATGGTAGTGAGGAGAAAAAGAAATGTCAACCAAATAAATGCCTGCTTAAAAAAAGACCCCAAGGGCCTCCCCGGTGGCGCAGCGGTTGGTTGGGCACTGGGTTGTGAAGCTGCCCGAGGCCTCTGCGGCGCCGGTTCGATCCCCGGCTGCTCCCCGGCCACCGGAGGAGGGTCCCACATGGCGCACAGACCTCTCCTGCCGCCCGCTGCTCCCCTCAGCAGTGTGCTTCGGTCCTTCTGCCTGCTCTGCTCCCCGCTCTGGCTCTGGTGAATTCTCTCACCCTCCCGCATTTCTGACTGTACCCAGTGCTTGTATAAATAAATAAATAAATAAATAAATAAATCTTTAAAAAAAAAAAAGACCCCAAATACTTCTAATATGAAGCAATCACTTGTAGTCATACAATCATTTAAATAAAAAAGGTCGCAGTCCAGATGGTCAGGTGACTTGCCCGGGGACGGTGGGGTTCCTGAGATGGGCCAGGCTCAGCTCTGTCCAGGGCTGCCTTCCTGGCTGGGGGTCTCCCCCGCCCACCCACCCTACACAGCTCCTTCCTCTTCTCCTCATCTCCTTGCCCCGAGGGGACCTCTCCTGCCAGAAACCCTCACAGCAAGTCCTCACTCAGCATCATCATAGCTTCTTGGAAACTGCAACTTCAGGCAAAATCCCCTAGAACCCAATCAGTTTGACCCTAGGCTCACTGATATAAACTAGTGTTCCCTTTCTACGGCAGGTTCCTGCTCACCAAATGTCACCAAGCTTCTAAATGAAGACCTGAGGCCCTGACGGTAAACCGTGGTTTGCCTTCAGCCTTCGTTGATTCATTGACTGGCTGGCTCCAGTTTAGGGTCAAGCGTTGGCACCAGCTCAGGGTCAAGGCAGGCACCCACCTGGACGGGACCCCCTTCCATGGCAGGGCACGCACACACACTCACCTGACTGGCACCACTGACACGCCCATGAACCTCGTCGGATGTGGGAGGAAATCCAAGTAGGTGGAAATGATGCCAGCCCCGCGCAGATTCTTTTCTCATTGAAGTGATAATGAAATGACCTTGGATGAGATGAGGTTGTTGGAGGACCTGCCACAAATGGCTGTTCGAGGTCCGGGCTGGACCCAGACGCCTTGCTGTGGCTCCCAGGTGCCGTAGGGCTGCCCCCACCTGCCCTCATCTCCTTTCCTGCTCCTGCGGTGCTCCCTGGGTCTGCACACCTGCAGGCAGACTCGGCAGCCTCTCCTCAGCTCCTCCAGCGTGCCCGCTGCCTGCAGCCGCTCACACAGAAAACCCCACTGACCCTCACTGCCACTCTGGGGGGCTTTCCAAGCTCTGTGGAGGCTGCTCCTTCCACATGCTCCCTACCAAGCAGGGGAGGGACCCATCAGAGATGAGGCAGGAGGGTGGTCAGGCCAGAGCATGCAGTGGACAAGAGCTCAGAGCGAGCCAGCTGGGAGCCCGAGGAGGCATTTATTTCTGCAGAGACATGAATGATCCAACTCAGGATTTCCGAGGCTCCCTCCTCCCTCCCTTGGCATTAGGGACTTAACCTGCTCCTTTCCTGCTGCCGAGAACTCCAGGAGGCAGGAACTGCATCTGCTGTGCTCACCGGGCATCTCTAGGGTTTAGCACGCTGCCTGCTCCTAGAGGGGCCTTACAGATGTATGTGACATGGCCTCAGCCCCTCTGAACCCTCTTGGCCTCGAGCATCACTGACAAAGCAGAGGGGTAAGTGCCCCTGTTCTGTAGTGCATAGGGATCTGTATAAACCTCCCCCCCAAAAAAAAAACCAACCAACTCTAAGCTGTCATGCACCATAGGCGGGGCATCCAGGTGCAGGCGGGAGGCCCTCTCAGGGACAGAGGTTGTCCTCTGTCCATCAGGCCCCCACTAGTATTGGGGTTCCATGTAAATAACCTGTGCATCACACAACTGGTGACAGCAAGAGCCAGATGCATGTGACAGTCTCTCTCAGCCACGTGCCCTTCTGCCCTCTCCTCCCCAGGAAATGGGCAGCATCCCTCCACTCCGAAGTATCTCAGGGCCTTCTCTGATGCTGTTTTCTCCCCCACGGGTGCTCAGTTCCCCATGCTGCGGGCTTCAGAGGAAGTGCACCTGGCTGGCTCCTCTGCGTTTTGGGGAGACCTGATTGGAGGGCAGCTGTGCCCACCATGTGCACCTATGGGTGCTGTAGGTCTGTGTGAAAGGACGACCTTTGGTCAGCAGAGTCATTTTAGTTTTAGTTGGCACCCGAGACAAAGCAGCCTTTCAACGCACCCGGAGCATATAGGCCGCCAGGACTTTTTCAGTGAGATTGCAGGAAATTTGCCAAGTCGTTTGGGGCCTGTAAATTAGGCCTTGTTTAAAAATTTAGATAAAGCCCAATGTGAGAGAGAAATGCTTTCATAACATTAAACGTGAATTACACTGAAAACCCCTTTCAAGTTAAATGGAACCGTTCTCTGGAAGCACAGAGACATGAAATGCTTCAAATGTCAAAAGAGTTTTATTGTCCCAAGCGCAACGCAGGCGTTTTATGTGGCTTAATAGTTCAGATGCACATGTAAATGGAATGCACTTGGAGAATGCCGGCCTATTGAGGAATCTGTTTTCACAAACCTGCCTGATTATGTTTCATCTGCAGTTGTCCTACAAGGGGCAGTACCACTCGCTGTTGCAGGACCAGGAGGCCCATTCCTGACAGCACACCCTTCCTGACAGCGCACTCTTGCACCACAATCCCGTAGCAAAGGGGAAGCTTGGTCCCACTCTAAACATTCATTCTTAGAGAGATGTTTGGGTGTGGGGCCATCTGGAGGGGCCTCGTGGATCACCACTGAGAGGTGTCGGGGTGGCCTTCTGTTTACTTGTCAGCAGCTGACACTGTAAGCGTTTTTCTTTCCCGGCGTTCTCTACATTGGCCTTATTTACTTTGCCCCGATGGCAGCCCCTTCTCTAGAGACTGATCCTGTGGCTGCCCTGTTGTTTCACTTATGTGTGTGTGTCCCGGTGTGTCCTGCCCTGCACTGTCCCCCAGGAGTGTGTCTTCCAGGGCTTCCCTGCACCAACAATCCGTTCTCAGATACCTGCAGGGTATCCGAGAATTCACCTCGATTCTGCTGCTTTCTACAGAGCTAGTATCAGATTCTTCAGGCCAAGGGCTGTGTCTCCCAGACAGATGCCAGCCACAAGCTCAGGCCACCTCGCTTCTGACTAACAGGCTGTAGATCAGAGGGTCCCCGCAGCCCCCTCCTTCAGGTGCCTGTGTGAGTCCAGATGATTATCTGTGCTTCTGACCACCTGACTATAAATCAGAGGTTCCCAGGACACCCTCCTTGGGTTTGATTAATTTGCTAGGATGGCACACAGATTTCAGGAAGCCCATTTACTCACTAGCTCACCAATTTATTCAAAGTTTACTAAGTAATAGGAATCAGCAGCCAGATGGAAGAGCGTCGGGCAAGGCATGGGGGAGGCGGGCAAGGCATGGGGAAGGCATGGACCTTCCTGCCCCCCAACTGTGCATCCCTCCCCCAAGTCTTAGTGTCTTCACTAACCTGGAAGTTCCCTGAAGCCCTCTACGCTTCATTCCATAGGCTATTGGTGTGACTACCTGACTGGCTATTAATAATTGAATTCACCCCTCCCTCGAGGTAAAAGGCATCTGGGGAGGAACTGAAAGGTCCACACTCTGTTCATATTAGTTTCCCTGGCAACCACCCCCCATTTTAAGGTGTTTTCCGAAAGCTACCTTCATGAATACAACAAGAAACCTTTACCAATCTTAGCATTTAGGAGATCCTCAGAGGAGCTGTGAGCTAGAAGCTGTGAATGAAACTTGTTTCCTTATCAATAAAATGAGGGTCCATAACACACCTTATCTGGAAGGCTTGCTGCAAAGATGAAATAAGATAAAGCATGTAAGTGTAAAGTCATTGTTATGACATAATTTTATTGCAAGTATACAGTGATTAACATTTCCTGCAAATCCATTGCTCTTCTGGCAATAACCTCTAGAATTTGGTTTGGAGAACCACGTTTTTGTGGCTTTAGGCTAGAAGATGTGTAACTCTGAACCTCTTTCCCTATCCCATGTCCAGATCTTTAAGTCAAATAACTTAGTTATTCGTTTAGAGGTCCAATCGGAATGAATCCAAGAGTTGCTATAAAAGCTACTAGGAAGTGATTCTCTTTGTACTAGGACCTGGGGGACAAAAAAGATGGAGCTCCTGCATCCATCTTGTCACCATGAGGTAAGAGCCTAAATCAAGTCCCTGGTCCTCAGACACTTCATTTGCATGCATCCACATAGTATTTTTATTTTTAAGCTAGTTTACATTGGAATGTCCATCAATCACAACCAAAAAGGTCCAGTTTGATGCATCACACCCAGAGAAGCTAAACCTTGGTAAGATCCCACAGGCAGGAAGAGATGGCCCTGTTTAGGGGTGATGGAGCAGGGATACAGACTCCCTGCCTCCAGATACTGTTTCCTCCCACCCCAGGGTTTCTGCTGCTGCCTCCGGAGGATCATTCTCGAGCTTCCAGCTGGCAGCTCCCGCATGCACTCAGACGTGTGACTCCAGATTGCACACATGACGACATCTCACCTCACACAGTGTACTTGAGAGCCTGCATCCTCCGTCTGCCTGGATTTCTCCCAGGAGACGATGTGGCAAAAGTTCCCAGGCAGTTGCTGCCCTCGGTTGTTGAGGAAGCTTGTCGTTGAGATGCACCTCTGTGGGTCGTGTAGCTGAATCTCTGCGCTGTTTTTGTAAGGGAGGAAAGGGTAGTGATGAGTGAGATCTGGGGTTGGCCCTGTTAATATCACACCGCAAAGTCCAGCAAGCAGCCCCAGGTTTTTAATAAATGTTATTTTGATTGGATTTCAAAGTTTGGAGAAGATAAAGTGACACATTTTCACAGTTCCCTGTCAAACCAAAGCGTGGCTGCCAAACTGTTAAGTTTAAAAAAGGCAGGAAAGGGAGCAACTTCTGTGAAACATCATCATAGCAATTTCACGTTTCTTGGGGGCTTTGCCCTAATTCTCATTTCCCCCATCATCATTTATAGGTTACCTCTTTTAGTGTAGCTGAGCTTTCTGGGGTCGGGTGGAACGGCAGGTAAATTATTATGATTAACATTAAAACATAGGATTGACTTCTTTTTGCTCTATGTGACACAGAGCATCTGTCAAAACATGTTTGGAATGTATGGAGGGGGGCTTGTTTTTATATCAAAGCAAACTTTCATGAGGCATGGTATTCCTGTAGTGGCTGCTTTTAAGGGAATTCGATGTGAATCCTTCTATAAACAGATGAATCCACCTATTGGAGGAACACTCTGGTGTCTATATCAGAGAATGTTCGCATGGGAAAAACTAGATTAGTGACATACAAATGGTCTTTGTTGAGAAGAGTGAGTGGAATTTCCAAAATTTGCTGAGGAAGTTGAACAAACCTCCAGCAGGAAAATCTTTCCTTTCTGTCTTTTTTTTTCTTCCCCTCCCTGAAGCTACAAGTAATCCTTGTCCACATCTTCACCAGCACTTTTTTTCTGATCTTTTTTGAGTGAGATAGTATCTCATTGTGACTTTGATAAGCATTTCCCAGGTAAGTGGTGATGAGCATTTTCTCATGTGCCTGCTGGCCTCCTGTATGTCTTCTTCAGAGAAGGATCTTTTTAGTTCTTTCTTTGCACTCCAAATTATTTTATTATTTTTTAAAGTGGTTACATTCTGTCCATTTGGGCTCACACTGCACCAGCACTAATATAATGGGAACTTATCTTCATAACCATGTCTCCAAGGCACTGTAGGAATTTAAAGTATCTTCTGAATCATCAAAGAAAGAGTGAATTATGTTCCTACAGTGTGAAAGTTTTCTGATGGGGTTGTTTTCTTTTTGTTGTGTTGTATGAGCCCTTTGTTGGTCTTTGACATCAGCCCCTTGTAGCAAGTTCTTTGACACAATACTTTCCAGATATAGATCTTGAAAGTAAATTTTAAAAGATATGTCACATAAAGCAAAAAGAAGTCAATCCTGTTTTAAAATTAAATCACAGGCCTCCCTGGTGGCGCAGGTGGTTGAGCGCCACACTGTGAAGCTGTCCGCAGCCTCTGCAGCGCTGGTTCTATCCCGGCCAGCTGGCGAGAATCCCACAGGGTGTGGCAGAGCTCTCCTGTCTCGCCCGCTGCTCCCCTCAGCAGTGTATTTCAGTCAGTCTGCCTGTTCTGCTCCCCACTCTGTCTCTGCTGAATCCTCTCACCCTCCCACGCATCTGGCCTGTACCCCAGCTCTTGTATAAATAAATAAATCTTTAAAAAATTAATGAATTTAATTAAATCACGAAAGAAAACACCCACTTTCAGACTTCTGACCCCAGAACTATAAGGTGACACGTTTGTGTCCTCTTACGCAACTGTGTGTGGGAATGTGTTTAGGAATCTAACATAGACTTTCACTCTCTGAAGCATTAAAATAACACCCCAGCCTCAACTCTCACACTGTAGGAACATAATTCACTCTTTCTTTGATGATTCAGAGGATACTTTAAATTCCTACAGTGCCTTGGGGACATGGTTATGAAGATAAGTTCCCATTATATTAGTGCTGGTGCAGTGTGAGCCCAAATGGACAGAATGTAACCACTTTAAAAAATAATAAAATAATTTGGAGTGCAAAGAAGACTGCTCCAGTTGCTAACCCCAGAACCTGACAGCCAGGTGAGCCTGGGGTCCCGATTCTGCATCACACCTGCCTTGCTTCTGAGCCTGCCTTGCTCTCTGAGGCTCCTCCTGGGAGTGTCTGACCCCATGGAACCCCAGACAGCAGTAAATAAGGGGTTTGCAGAGAACAGCCCATTCTTTTCCCTCTCTTTGCCTGCCTGCCTCCTATTAATGTCACGAGGAGTTATGGGTGTGGATCTAGAAAGCAATGGATGCCATTTATTGTAATACAGCCACGCATGAAACCCCGCACTTCCGCGCACGCACACTTCAGCCATTCCTTGCTCCCCAGTCCCCCCAGAGCTGTGGATCAAACACCTCCCAACTCAAGCCTGGCTGATAAAAGATGAAAGATCACTGAGGATTTTTTTCTCTTTTGTCTTAAACATTTCCATTTCATAACCATACTCGGAGAATCTGTCTTCACTAATGGATTCTCCCTTAGCAGGAGGTTGGCTATTTAGGTGTGTGTCAGTGAGAAGGATTATGGATTCCAGTCCCTGGTGGCTGGATAGCAAAACAGGAGCCAGCTCTGGTCAGCTGTGGAGTGGGGATCCCCCGCCTGTGTTTGGTTTCTGCATCCTTAATCCTGGCTTCTCCCCCACCCCCGCAGCTTTTCTGTTACTTCCTGTTTATATGGCCCAGCTTTGTGAGTGATATTACCTTTTATAAGGCATCGCAGGCCTGTTCTGAGTGCTCTGGCCAACGAGGTGCAGGTTTTGGAGGACAGTCATGCACAGAGAACTTCTGTCTCGTTTTTCTCCTGGGTCAGCAAACATTCACCTTATGTGCTCGCATAGAAAAAAAGTGTTTGGGAGGTAAGTGGCTCAGAAATTGGAGTACTGGGTCCCACTGCTGACGAGCATGTGGCTTTGCCTCTGATAGCCAAGTAACCTAGACAGGACCCTTACTGCAAATGTCAGCTTCCCCACTGGTGCAGTGGGGGGCGTGGGGATGGTGAGATGGTACCTACTGCATAGATCTCATAGGTGGGGGAATCAGAAGGCTAATTATTTCTTTATTTGTACTGGCTTGTGCTAAGTGTCCAGAAGATACTGGCTTTTTGTTGTCATTGATGGGGTGAGTGAGGTAAGGGATTCATTATGCACACAGTTCTGAAATGCAGAAATCCTCAGCGCAGTATCCCAGCATTGGGCTTTGAGCTAGTACCCACCTGAAGTTCAGGCACTTCACAAAGGGAGCTAGCGCTTGGGAGGGGCACTTTCAAAGGAGACCTGCGGAGAGGCTGCCCTCCTGCCAAGGAACCAGCTGATCCCCAGGCAGGCCCCACCCAGCCCTGGCCCCTCAGGCTTCCTCATCCCTTTGTTGTGTGCCCATGCTGGGGCTCCCCCCCACACACCCCCACACCACCCCCTGCGGCCTGGGAGGTGCATGGTATGCACTGAGCTAGAGCAGCCTGTGTAGAGCTCCTCAGTTTCCAGGGGAGATGGAAGTGGGTGGGCGGGGCCATCGCCACTGACAGGGTTGCTGCCAAGGATGGACGTGTGCTCACACTCACTGAGCACCTTCGCGTGCCAGCCCTGCACTCCGTTCTGTACGTGTTGGAGAGGGAAACTGAGGCCCAGAAATGTCACAGCTGGCCAAGGCCCCAGGCTAGGAAATGGTGGGGAGGTGGGTGGCTTGACTCCAGGCCTGTGCTGCTGGTCAGCCCCCCTCAAATATATTTTAGGTGTGGGTTCTCAGCAGGCCCTCCACATAGTCGTCAGGAACCTCCTTGAAGGTTGCGCCTTCCAAAGATTCAGGTCGAGGTGGTCCTGGTTGGAGGCTGGCTGTTGGAATTGTTTTTCTTTTTATATTTTTAAAATTCTTCAGGTAAACCTGGGGAACTGGGGTCAAGAACGACTGTTGTACATAAATGTGTGTGCACACCCGTGCGTATATCACGTACATAGAAATGTACCCATATGTGAGTGTGCACATGTACCCATATGTGAGTGTGCACATACATATGCACATGTGTGTTTGTGTGTGCTTGTATTTATTTCTCAGGGTTGTAATCAAGTTGTATGAAGTGCATAGTTTTAAAGAACAGAAATGTATTTCCTCACCGTTCCAGAGGCTAATGAACCACAATCAAGGTGACAGCAGAGTTGGTCCTTTCTAGGAAATCCAAGGGCAAACCTGCCCAGCCCGCACCCGTAGCCTGTGGTGATTGCCAGCCATCCCCGGGGAGCCTTGATCTGCATACACGTCACTCTAACCAGCTGTGTCTTCACCTGGCAGCCTCCGTCCACATCTGTCTCTCTGTCCGTTCTCCACCAGTCATAAGTTTCCCCAAGGATCACATCTGCAAAGACATTATTTCTAAATAAGGTCCCATGGAGATGAATTTGGGGGGACCTTATCCAGCCCACCACGTGTGTGCATGTGTTGTGTGCATGTGTGCATGTGTGTGTGTAAATGATCTGGATGGTGTTATGACATGTCCTGCTGGGGAGACCTGTCAGGGGAAGGCTCTCCCCACAGTGAGAGACACTTGTGTGTGTTTGTGGGGGGAGAGCAATGGAAGGCAGGTTCTCTCCCAAAGATGAGGGTCACCTCTTGAATAGGTCTTGGTTCCTTCTACTTCTCCATTCTCCCCGCCCCCTGCAGTGCAGGCCACCATCCTCTGTCACCTCCATAAACAGCAGCAATCTCCCCACAATCTCCCTGCCTCCTGTATTCTGTGCTCTGCCAGCCCCTGTCCCACCCCTCCACCAGCTCATCTCCAGCGGCAGCCAGTCTTCCATAGGAGCTTACGACCCTGCAGCGGATATCTGTCCTCCTAGGAAACTCCCTGCCCGCCTCTCCACCATCTCCTCGGGCTACTACATTCTGAAGTCGCTTCCGTCCCTGAAATGCACCTCTTGCATTAAGCCGGTCTTTGTATTTTCCCTCGCCCTGGAAGTTTGGACAAGCAGCACCCCAGGCCCAGGGATGCCAAGGCTGATCCCCTTAATCAGGACACTGACCCCCCCCAGAGGTTCCAGCAGGCAGAACAGAGAGAGGAGAGGCCTCCTTCTTGGATCCCCCTTTGAGCTGAGAAGGGTAAATATTGAGGTTCCCCCAGCCGCTTTCTAAGCTGGAAATGAAATGTTCAGCTGTAAAAATGTGATGCATGATACAAGCCAGCTTAATGGTTTTCTGAAACATTAAAAATTAATGCTCAACATCAACACTTTTAGTGGTCAAATGTCCCCTATGGAGTTCAGTGACTGGAAATTGTCCCCTCTGGGGACATTGGGGACCGTGACTGTGGGTCTTTTTGGAATGGTATTAATACCCCATGGAACGGAAGCCGTTGTGGGTGAGCTCAGCCTCGATGGCACAGGCCAGAGCTGGGTAGCGTCCTCCCCTCCCAGTTCTCTGCTCTCTCTGGCTGGTGGTAAATTTCTAAGACCTTTGATAACCCTGGCTTGCTTTTCCTCTGCATGCAACCCAGAGGGTCAGCCCATAGATGAGCTGGAATTGGCGAATTCATGTGACTGCTGGACACTCAGACCCATATCCTTTGATTTTGATTTTTGCCATCCAGGGCAAAGAGGTGAGGTGCACGTGCGGGACAGCTGCCCGTGGGCCCATCTCCAGCGACCCGCCTTGAATCTCACTGACTCCTGGAATTTGTAATGAATTCCCTGCTCCCCACATTCCCACCCCTATGAGGTCAGACAGAAGGGGGTGTGTGTGAAGGTCAGGGACGCCACTCTAACATGCATGGTTGCTAAGCACCCCAGGTCCAGGTGGAGAGGGAGGACCACAGGCACAGCTTGGGATCTGGGCAGCCACAATGGAAGGTTGTTCGAGAAAAGCTCTGATTTTGTTGGGTCTGAAACAGCAATATTTTTTTAAAACCCAATCTGCTGCTCAACTAAGTTTAAAAACACCCCTTTATATTTTAGATAATAAAGCTCAAAATTATTCACTATATTAAATGCAGCTTAATAAAATTATGGTCTAATGAGCTGCCTAATTTGTGTTTGCCAGGTTTCAACCGTCTGGGACCTGCTGGGAAACACTCTGATACTGTTGATTCAGTTGGAATAGGTGGAGTAGCCTCTGTGCTACTGCTGTGGGGGAGGCAACAAGTTGAGGTCTTTGTCATTCCATTAAATGGAATTTCTCTTAAATGCCTGTCCCTTTTCTTGCTGGCTTGCATGCTGAACCAGGGTTCCATGGCAACCTGGGGTACCAGGGTAGCCTCTAATTGTAGCAATTAGCAGGGGGCAGGCAATCGAGAGATTCTTTATGCTTGGTTTCCATGATGGGTTTACAGTAAATCACTAACTTCTTATCTTAATACTTTCCAGAAGTGTCCATCCATTGCTTTGCAGGCAAAAACCCCAAACACTACAGCCTGATAGGAATCTTACCCTTTTGTTGCAAAGTTCAGTTCAAACAGAAAGTTCGCAACATGACTACTGATATGGTATTCAGGCTGCCCTGGGCCTTTGCACATGCTGTTTGCTCTGGGTAACTCTTTACTCTCAGGCTTCATAGCCTCACCTCTACCTCCTTTACCTTATTAGCTCCTGTTTTTGCATCATGTTTGAGATTAAATGTATCTTTGTTTGGAAAGTGTTACTGAACTGCTCTGAGTCTCTGTGCTTTGGCCAGTACATCTCCTCATTCCTTCATCCATCTCCTCATTCTGCTTATCACTGAGCTGGCCGTATTCTTATGCAGGTTCTCTCTGTAGTGGAAAAGAGGCTGGGCAAAGCCCTGAGTTCTTATTTCCTAGATGAACCACAGAACATCATGCCCAGTGGTTCCAGCAAAAGTCCTGGGTCATTTATCCATCAATGAAGAAATTCTACCATGAATCTGATGGGCCAGGCTGGGGCCATGGAGCTAAGGAGCAGAGTTAGTGCCTCTCAAATTTTATGGTATTCTCTCAGTGACAAATGGATATGACAAGGTCAGAATCAGGAGGAACACAGATTATTAACCTCAAAATAAGGAGGAATACTGGTCAGAATATATAATGAATTTTTAAAACCCAACAGTGAGAAAACAAACCCACTTTTTAAAATGAGCAAAATGCTTGAACAGACTCCTCTCCTGGAAGGATATACAGACAGCAAACAAGATGTCCAACATCCTTTGGTAATTTTAATGCAATTTAAAAACATGACGAGATCCCACTATGTGCTAATCAGCATGGCTAAAATTAGGTGGATAATACTAAGTGCTGCCAAGCCTACAGCATACCTGGGTCTCCCGTGGTTGTGAAATGGCACAACCTCTATAGAAAACACTTTAGTCTTTTCTTACAAAGTTAAACATCCATCTGCCATAAATCTCAACAGTCTCACTTCTGTATATTTATCTTAGAGAAATAAAGGTTCACACAAACACCTGTGCATGAATGTTTGTGGCAGTTCTACTCATAGCCAAGTGGAACTGGAAGTGGCCCAGTGTCCTTCAACAGACACTTGGAAAAGCAAGTCGTGGTACATACATACAGTGGCAAACTGCCTTGCAATAAAGAACATGGAACTACTGGGCTGAATCTCAAAGGCATTAGGATGAGAGAAAGCCGCAGCCCTCAAAGGTTACATCCTGTACAAGGGCTTATATGGCAGTTATCAGAAGATAAAATCTTAGTGATGGAGAGTAGATTTGGGGTGACCAAGGACTAGGTATGGGGTGAGGGCAAGCCTGGAAAGGGACAGAGGGAGCTTTTTGGGTGATGGAAACATTGTTAAATATGCAAAGGGACACAGTTCCTCCTGCTGAGAAGCTCTGGGCCAGCCCGTGTGTTCTATTACTTACAACAGTTGTAAGACCTCCAGTTGGCTGTTCCTTTCTCAGAGACACAGTCACTTTCACCCTGTTCCATTGCCTCCTTGTGACAGCTGCCCAAGAACATGGCAGGTATAAGTGGGATACGTCCGAGGACAGGACTCTTGGATTATGTGAGACTGTTTGTGAGCCTCTATTTCTTGCAGTTCTGGGCAACCACCCCCAGGTCCCCTCTTTTCTCTGTCCTCTCTCCATACTCTGTCACCCCGTTTTGTCCCCAGGTCCATTACATGACAAAGGGAGACTAAGTCCTGCACAGTTATGGGCTCCACTGAGTGGAGGGTTAAGCCCATATTGTAGTTACATCTTGAGCCTTAGGTTTTCCCTGGGCTCATTTTAAGGCTCAGAAAAGCCATTCCACTATTTAAATATAGAAGAGTAACATATTTTAATAATCATACCCCAGGGCATAGTTTTTCCTGTTGCATGAAAAAATAATGGTCAAAACAGCTCACAGCCAATTGCAAAATTATGTAAAATAATGAAAAGAAATCCAAATCCATATGCCTTCCATCATGCTAGACCACCTTTGCTGCAGTGCTGAATTTCCTTCTTCACATACCCCCCTCCTGGGATAAAGATGGGGAGTTGTTCAAGTCTTTATTTCAAAAAGACTACCTATTCCAAAGAGAAGCATAGTCCATTAACTTAGGGACCGGCAGTCAAGTCTACTGGATTGTCTTATAATCGGGGAAAGGTCAGAGAACTAGAAGTTATTTTAGGACACCGGGTTGCAAACCCCTGTAGCAAAGGCTGGCTGGTAGGTCAAAGATGGAGCAGGCTAGATGACACTACTGTGGTGAGTAAGTTAGAGAGTCCTTGCCTCATCTGAAGACTGAAGTGTCTTCTCACAGCTACAGAATTGTTGTCATGTGGGAATCTGGGCCGGAGCTGTCAAATCTTATGTGCTTTTGATATAAGCTGTCAACTTGACTCTTTATTTGTCCCCTCATGATTTGTAAATGCTGCAGTAAATTCAGACAGAAAAGAACAAGTCTGCAGGCTAGGGATGTCCTATAGCCCAAGAGATGGTGACTTCTCTACCCTGCCCTCTGCAGAGCCCTGGGTAGGAAACTTATCAGGACGTTCAATGTTGGCACTACCTCCCCACCCACCCCTACTTGCTCCCCATCTCCCAGTCCTAGTGGGTCCTTCCTTCCCAATCTTTTCCACCTCAATTCTCTCAACAAGATGAAAATGAAGCCCTTCTCCCCTTTACTAATGGAAGTTTTCCATAAGAATCATTTCAATTTAATCTTAGCCACAGCAGCAGGCTTGTGCCAAAGGCCCACGTGGAGGAAGGAGGGTATGAATTTGCATAGATGGAGAAGTCGTGTCTGTGTAGAGATCCCCACCCACAAAGCGGGGATGTGAATTGGCACAGCCACTATGGAAAACAGTATGGCAATTCCTAAAAAAATGTGAAACAGAATTATCATACAGTGCAGCATCCTACTTCTGAGTATATACCCAAAGGAAATGAAATCACACTATCTCAAAGAGATACCTACACCCCCATGTTCATAGCAGCATTATTTACTGTTACCAAGAAGATATGGAAACCATGTAAGTGTCCTTAAATAGATGAATAGAGAAAATGCGACGTGTGTGTGTGCATTCCATTGTGTATATATACAATGTAATATTATTTAGCTGTGAAAAAGAAGGAAATCCTGCCATTTGTGACAATGTGGATTGTCATGCTAAAGGTTGTCATGCTTGAGGGTTGTTATGCTAAGTGCCATAAGCCAGACAGAGAAAGACAGATATTGTATGATCACACTTATATGTGGAATCTAGAAATACCAATCTAGAAAACAGATTGGTGGTTGCTAAAGGCAGGGGATAGCAGGTGGGGAAAATAAATAGAGGGGGTCTTAATTATATGATAAATAAGTCATTGAGATGTAGCATACACATCGTGACCATAGTTCTAATATGTACCATATATTTGAAAATTGCTAAGAGAGAAAATCTGGAATGGTCTCTCCATAAGAAAAAAATAATTGCAACTACATGAGGCAATGAACATAGCTAAATTTGTTGTGATGATCATTTGGTAGCACACACATATACAAAATCATTATGTTTTATGCATTATACGAATACAATGCTATATGTCAAGTGTACCTTAATAAAACTGGCCAAAAAGCACCTATGACGAAGAGATTGAAAGGAAACACAGCAAAATATTGACAGTAGTTCACTCTGCGAATGGGCGGTCATTTTTTTTCCCACCTGCTTTCTGGTATTTATCAAGTTTTTCTTGTTGTCAATGGGCTATTACTAATTTATAATGGGAAAAATTTTTGTGAAAGAAATCTTACATGGAGACTAAGCAAGAAACAGAAAAGTGAGAGAGAGCAAGTTGTTTAGTGGCACTTGGGGAGCATAGATTTTTTTTTTTGAAAGATACTCATGAGTTTATTTAACTTACCCCATGGTAGAGCATTTGATCTTAACCAACCTAAAGAGAAACTAGACTCACCCTCCGCAGTGCACCTGTTGGATGAGATTGTGGGAGGGAGGTTGTTTTGCAGAGAAGCTGTGCTAAATGTTTCCCCTCGGAGTGCTAAGCGGAAGGGGTGGGACTTGCCCAACATAGAGAGGAGCCCCTTCCAGTGCATTATTAGACAAGGACAGGATGGAAGGACCGAGCTCTCCACACACAGGATTTCTCCTTCCCCGCATACTTATGGGAGTTGGAGATCCGGAGGCACTATTGGAAAAAGAGGAGAAATAGCAGGGCTGGCTCATAGCAAGTGCATGCCTTGTTCATGTCCCCCTAGAACTGCCCCCCCACCCAATCTGGGGGGAGTTACTAATGGTTAAGGGGGTCTGTTTGATCTTTAGTGCATGAGACTCTGCTGTTCCGAGTTAGAGAACCCCGTCTACATCTTGACATTAAAAATTTGCAATGCAAGTCGGCAATAAAGGGATTTGAATGAACTCCTCAGTTCTCTCTACACCTTCAGATTTTCCAGAAAGACTTTCCAACCCCCTCAGCAGCAGAGTGTGCCCCCACTGGTTTGCCATCAGAACCTCGCAGGACAAGGCAGAGCTAGTTACTGCAGGGCAGGCACACAGGGCTGTGATGCTGGTGGCCAGTCCTCACTCTGCAGCCCTGCAAAAGTTTGCCCTCTTCCCAGAGCTGCACAGGACAGATTCCCGCCATCACTACCTACCCGCCTCCCAAGGCCCGATTGTGAGACCACTGATAGAGCATTCACTCTATGCCAGACCCACCGTTAAAATCTTTACACTTAAGAGTTGAGGAGGCATAATTGTTATTAGCACTTTATAGATGGAGAACAGAAAGAACAAGGGATTTGCTCAAGGTCACACAGCAGGCGACTGGAAGAGCTGGGATTTGAATCCACGCAGTGCTCTCCACAGTGCTTGATTTGTGGGAGGTGGTCAGTGGTTTACATTATGTCGCTGGGCCTGATTGATCCATCGCCTTAAACCAAGTTCACATTTTGCTATGACCGAGGATGTTTAATAACACGTGCAGCCCAAGAAGAAGAAAGGTCTTAGGCTTTGCCTGTTGGCACATTAGAGAAACACTCTTCTAATAAATATCTGCTTTAAAACAGACCAATCTTAAAGGCAACCAAGAAAGCTTGTTAATTAGGATTGTCTCAGTGGGTGGTTTTTAGCTCAGGGTTAGGAGGAAAGCTATGGTGTGGACCCTGATGGACTGAGATGGAGAGAAAAGGCAGAAACCCCCATCCAGCATTGTTTTATTCTAATAATCACCGTGATTCCACAGAATCCAAAGTCACCTGTCCTTTTTTGTTTGTGCAGTGTAATTAGTGTGAGCTGGTGGGATGAGGAAGCAGGATAAAGTGTAGGGAGAAAAAAAAACAGACTTTGTGCCAAGCACAGGGCTTGGCACCTAAATTCTATGTCACTTAATGCTCAGCTGTCCCATGAAGGGTGGATATTGTTCTCATTACCTTTATTTCACTGTTTAAAAAAAGTGACGCACAGAGAGGTTTAGTAACTTTCCCAGGGTCACACAGCACATATATGACAGAATAAGTGACAAAAATCAATATGGGTTGTGTGTGTGTGTGAGTGTGTGTGTGTGTGTGTGTGTGTGTGTGTGTGAGAGAGAGAGAGAGAGAGAGTGTAAGTAAACAAACAGGTTTTATGGGGCATCCATACTCGTATAACATTATACCAATTAGATATTAAAATTTTCAAGGAAATATTAGGCCAAATATGTATTCAAGAATTATCATGGGATCAAAAGTCCACAGAAATGCTTTTAACATTGTTTTTGAGCAGCTTTTTGATTATCAAAATGCTTCCCTTCCCACGTGATATAGCTCCATTTTTTTTCACATCGTTTGAAAGATTAAAAAATCACAACTAACAGGGGCCTCCCCAGTGGCACAACTGGTTGAACGTAGCACTGTGAAGCTGTCCGCAGCCTCTACAGCGCAGGTTCGATTCCCAGCCAGCCAGGGAGATTCCCACATGGCGCAGCAGACCTCTCCTGTCTCGCCCACTGCTCCCCTCAGCAGTGTATTTCAGTCAGTCTGCCTGTTCTGGTCCCCACTCTGTCTCTGGTGAATCCTCTCACCCTCCCTATACTGACCTATACCTCAGATCCTGTATAAATAAATAAAAAACTCTCAAAAAAAAAAAAAAAAAAGACACAGTGAAAAAAAATCACAACTAACAAAGAGTAATTTTTTTTTAAATTTTTAAATGTTTTAATGTTTTCCCTACTGTAAACAGCCACAAACCTGTTACTTTTCCCCCCACAGTCATCCCTTATGTCTCACAGCAAGTATGACTTAACCCTTTCTCACACCCCCTCCCTCTCAGCCTCAGAGACCTCACCCTGTTCATGTCCACTAGTTTTCATAATTCTTTGGGTTCGTCAAATTGTCCTCTATGTAAACGTCCGATGTTGGTCTTTGTCATTCTGACTTGCTACACTACACACAATCCCCTCCAGTCAATTCAGTCATGTGTAAAATAACATCTGAGCAACTTCTTCCTATGTGTGAAACCGTGTGCCCAGCAGCCAGGGGTGCCTTGCCAGCCCACCCCAAAGCAGTTCTTAGCACTTAAACACCAAGGGCCCCTTCACTCTGCTGGGGGATGCGGTTCCTCAGTTCAAGAACAAGTGCTTGCAAAAATCAGAGCGAGGACACGGCTGGCTGTGTGACCCCGGGGAAGTTACTCAACCTCTCTGGGCTTCAGCTTCCCTATCAGGGAGATAGGGGTGCTGAGAATAAGCATTCAGTCCCCAGTCCCTACCCACACCTAAGGAGCAGGAGCCGGGGGAAGAGGAAAACTCAGCAGGCAAGCAGGTCCCAGGGATGAATTTCAAGGTCAGAATCAGTCCCTGTCACATTTCACATCCCACAGTATCATGAAGATAAACTCATTTGTCCTTTCAATGACCAAACGAGGCTCCCAGTGAGAGCTAAAGCACTTCCTCTAACTCCTCATTCATTTTCAGCCATGCTGGATTTGGCTTTATGAACCTTGAGGAGGAAGCTGTTGTTGAAAATGGGATGTTGTTTTCACTCGCGGCTGCAGTGTTTGGAAGAAATATTTAGACGCCCTTTGGTGGCAGGAAGTCCAGCCTCCCTTTATTTTGGATGGGAGGCTGCGTGCACAGGGTCGGGGCGGGGGTGTGCCGCATGCACAGGGTCGGGGAGGTGGGGGCTGCATGCACAGGAACTTCCCGTCAGTTTACTGGTTGTGATGGGGCAGGTTCTCCTTCACTCCCGTACCTGCTCTCATCCTAACCTTTCATATCAAACAGTCTGGAGGCTTCTGTGTGACGAGCCCTGGAGGGCAGAGTTTACACCCCAAGACACCCCAACCCCTAGAACTAAAAATGCTCCTGCAAAAAGGTAGGAATCACCTGGTACAAGCCATGAACTCAGTCTTAATGAGCGTGATCCTGTGGCATCATCAGTGAAAATAACAACATCTCCTTGATTGGGTTTATTTTCCAAAAGTTTGATTGGGCCTTTTTTCCCAAGAGAATAATTGCAGGGTTAAAGGGAACCATCAGAACTCGAGCATTGGAAGGAAAGACATTGGGGAATGGTTTTTAGGAGGACCCACTTAAAGGGCCAGGTTTCGGACAGATCATCGTGGGGTGATATGAACAGAGGTGTTGGGCCTCCTGGAGGCGCAAGGGGTTAAGACACAGCACTATGAAGCTCGCCGCAGCCACTGCAACACGAGTTCAATCCCCAGCCAGGGAGCTAACCACACGGTGCAGCAGACCTCTCCTGTCTCCCTGCTGCTCCCCTCAGCAGTGTATTTCAGCAGATCTGCCTGTTCTGCTCCCCACTCTGTCTCTGGTGAATCCTCTCAACCCACACCTCTGGCCTGTACCCCAGTTCTTTTATTATAAATAAATAAATATAAAAAAAAAAAAGATAAGAACAGGGGTGGGCCAGGAGGTGACAAACCTCAGCTGACAGCTGACATGGTACCTGGATGGTTGTAGGTGCTCGATAAATATTGGTCAGGATGGAAACACCAGAACCAGGCTTTTTCAGCTACTGTGATTCCATTTGCAGCCAGCTCATTCTTTGTGGTGGGACACCCTGTACTTACAGAAAGTTGAGCAGCATCCTTGGCCTCTCCCCAGAGAAGCCAGTAGCACCTACCCTGCCCCTCCCAGGACAAAATGAAACTGTTTCCAGACACTGCCACCAAGCACTTGCCCAGCAAGTCACCATTTAACTCAGGCCAGGAGTCCTGAGATCTGGTTGCTGGTATCTGTCGACCCCAGTTAGAAAGATTCCAGAAAAAGCCAAGAGAGGCATCTCTAAAGCCCCCTGGCCTTTCCGGGACAGACATCGGGCCCCTTTTGCTGGGACAGTCATTTTGTGCTTTCTGCTACTTCAGAGGCCTGCAGAGCTTGGACTTTGCAGGCCCAAGTCACCTGTCTGGTCAGCACTCACAGAAGCCTGCAGCGGGCACAGCCAGCACTCAATGTCACCACCCCCTGCAGGGGCCCCAGCTGCCAGGCTGTTTGAATGGCCCCTCCCCTCCATGAACTCAGCACTGCCCACGTGTCCATCCACAGGAGCTGGGAGACCACCCTCTCTACCAGGTCTTGGATGGAATTGGAATTATTGAGAAAACACAAGCCCAGAGTTGGGACACCCACAGACCCAGGCAGGTGGGTCTCAAACTTGAGCCTGAAAAATACCTGGAGAGCCTATTAAAAGAGACTGCTAGACCCCAACCCAGAGCTGGCTACTCAGCAGGTGTAAGGCAGGATTTGAGAATTTGCATTTATTACTGGTTCCTCAGAGCAGCAGCTGCTGGCCAGGGGCCCCACTTTGAGAACCACTCCTCTGGGCCCTGACAAAGGCCCCAGCAGCTCTCCTCCACCTGGTTCCACCCCGCAGCAGAGCAGGGGAGGCCTGGGAGATTTAGGGATGCCCATCTGGCTCTTTCTGGGTTCTATACCTGAAGCAGATCCAGCAAACCAGGGCTAAGAACTCAGGGTATTGAATTAAACTGTAACTTGCTTTGCAAGTACTTTGCTGGTTCAATAAAGTGAATTTATATGCCTACCAGCTCCTTTGTTTTTTAATTATTTTTCTCGTCCCCTTGATAATGTAGCGCATTTGGATGGGTTCTGGTCATTAGAGTGAATTAGTGAAATCCCTCTTTATAGGGTTTTGTTTGTTTGAGCTTAACAGAGGTGGTCTAAATCACTGGACGTCTGAGATGCCTTCTGCGCTGAGTGCTTGGATAATGCTTCATTATAAGCAGGCTTAGCTGCTGGGACAGATATAGATTAGAACAATTTGCTTCTCTGCTGATGGGGAAACTGTGACATTTTGGTGGCTCTGATACAAAGCTGTTTTTCAGGAAGGCAAAGCCTCTTACATTTCTGTTCAGTTCTAGATAATTTAGCTCCATGTGCCTGCGTGTCTGCAAGGGTGGGGGCTGTCAGGAATCACAGTGGGGTCTTCAGGAGGGAGTGAGCTACTTGTGCAGAGTGGGCTGACCTGCTCTGCTTCGCCTGGGACCTTCCCAGGCTGAGCACAGAATGTGCCCTCCCCAGAATGTGCCACCCCCATCCTGGGAGATCTGGCCGATGGGTTGGGCCAGCTAAGAGGGTGATGGTGGCAGGAACTCAGATCTCAAAATAGTAATAACATTTTCACCCACGATACACTACCACTCACAGAACAGATCATTAATCTACCTGCCTTGTTCACCCTCGACACAGTGCTAAGCAATGCCATCGGCACCATGTACAAGTGGGAAACGGAGGCTCAGGGAGATTGCCACTAGCTGTCAGAGCGCTTGCTCTCAGCCGGTGAAAAGCAGAGCCAGGTCGGAGACCTAGGCTTCAAAGCCTGTGCTTGTATTCTTACCTTGGTGGTGCCAGCATCATCGGGGCACCACCAAGGGTAAGAATACAAGCATGGGTCCCTCCACAGCTTCTGGTTCGGGAGGCCTGGGTGGGGATCCATGAACGTGGCTTTCTTACAGGTGATATCGATGCTGCCATTCTAGGGATCTCAGTTGAGGGCTGTCCACTCTGCCTGTGCAGTAGAAGTGGCAGGTGTCACCCGTGCCCACCAAGCGCACTCAGAAACTGGGGTCATGAAGATTGTGGGCTCTGAGTCTTGAGCATGTTGAGGGAAGGGTCAGGCCTCTGCTGAGCCCAGTGATGCCCTCAGGATAGGTCTGAGGCCCCGTGCTTTCAGGTCAGGGCGGACAGAGCCTGTGACAGTCCCTGTGCGTGGTGGCAGCCAGAGGGGGTGTGGAGCAGCTGACATCACCCATGGCCAGGACAAGCTATTCCCTCCTCTGTGAGGACAGAGGAGGCCAGCATCCCAGGGCAAAGCAGATGTACCTGGAGGGTTTCTGAGACCTGTGTGAAGCAGGGTTCAGCATGCAGGGAGGCGGGGCTAGGAGGAGACATTTCAAGCCACCATCAGAATCAGGGTCACCATGCTTACAAAATCCAGAAAGGGCTGAAGTGGGGGCCATACCCTCTCAGCTCGGAGCCCAGGGGTGAGTGTTAAACATTCTCAGTGGCTCAGGGAAGATCCTGATGATGAGGACCCTGGATCATCCATCTATAGATCATGCCTGGCACATAGTTAGCGCTCAGCTAACACAAGCAGACACTCTTGTCATTATTCCTTACTGCTCAACCAACCATGAACCTCAATCTGTGAAAAAGGAACTAAATGATAACCTAGCTCATGGGAGGGGAAGATCGGGTAATCCAGTGAAAGTAAAGCACCTGGCCCAGCGCCTGGGCACCCCTGGGCCCTAGATTAATGTTGGCTGTCATTATTATAACCTTGGTAAGTCAAAATCCTGAGAGCGTCAGATACCAACTGTAGACTTGGGGGGATATGTGTGGATGGGGCATTTAACACGTCAGGCGCTTTGGCCCCCTAAGCAGGCTCTCGAGCCAGGTGTTGAATCTCTGCAGTAGAAGTGTAATCATCAAATAAGTCACTTAGCCCACAGTCCACTGGTAAATTCTCACCTGGCCCTTTAATCTCCTACTTCTCTACCTTGTATTACCACTCCATGCTGTGTCAGATAATCCTGGAGTTATCCTAATTCACACAGAATGTTTAGAAACTGGCAAGAGCTTCTCCTTTACCTGCTTGAATGCTGTTAAAAATTTATGAGAGGCTCCCAGAAAAGGCAGAATCTAGCCAAAGGAATGTATTACTAATGGTGAAATTAGAGGTAGTTCTGGAAGTCACCCAGAAGAAGAGATGACATGTAACCTTGATGAAATCTAGGACCCTGTGCCTTTGTGGTGAGGTGGGGCCAGAACGGGGGAGAGAGAGTACTGGAAAATAAGGGAGTAGAAGTCGTCAGTGACCTCATCTCTTTTGCTCACCTATAAGCCCAGTACATTCTTTTCCCATTCATATCCCCCACAGGCAGCATATATGTTGTTTCCTTTACAATCAGTGGAAACCTCTAGAATATCAACACCTTGGTTCTACCTGGCAAAGTAAAATTTTATAATGTTTTCTGAAAAAAGCATCCCAAAGCTGTCCCTGAATTGGATATATCATCTTAGAGAGTTTGTGGCTTTTAGAACCCCTGCTCCCTATTGGCCCTACAATAAGGTGATTTTCAAGGCAGGCCCTGGCATCTGGGAAGACTGGCAATTTCCTTTGTTGCCAGGGAAATCATTTTGAAATGGAAAAACCCCTGAATCCCAGTCCCCAACATTCTCCAAAACAATACACGTTCTTAAAAAAAAAGCCCAGCAACAGAACAACCGAGGACACAGAACCCAACGCATTTCCGTATGTTAGGAAGGTTTTCTCCCCAACTGAAGGGATGAAAGGGCATCATAATTTTGTTTTCAAATGTGTTTAAGAACCTGTTATTAAAACGGAATTAAACCCAAGTCCCAGGGCAGCAGCTCCGCCACTACCAGGAGCTAATCTTGATAATGCGATTAGTGCAGCTTCCATGGGGCTGCAAGGGAAAGAAAAGGATCGAGGTGAAGTTGGCGCTCTGCTGAGCCACCCCCAGCTGCCCTGGTCTGCACAAGAGGCTGTGGCGGGGACCCCTGCTGCCAGGAGATGTCGGGGGGCCTTAACCATGAGACTGGTGATAGCATTCATTAGCTGCTTCTGCCTGCCAGGCAGCCTCAGCATGTCACAGGTGTGGTCTCGCTCCCACCCCGCAAGGCAGCTGTGAGTACACACACCCCAGCTTTTTCAGATGAGAAGGCTGAGAGGCCCAGCTTCCTGAAGTCACACAGCCAATAGGCCCTGAAATGCACAAGACTCAGATCTGTTGGGATTTTTTTCCTTTAAAGCCACCCCCACTCCCACCCCAAGCCAGTAACCAGGCTGCAGGGATGGAGGCTTAAGTGACCTCCAGCGAGGCAGCCATGACCTTGCAAGGCAGATGCTCCTCATGTATATGCTGTCTTTTGCCTTGTGCTTTTTTACTTACCCAGAAAATATAGCCCTGTCAGTACCTCTGCCCACAGAGCCTGTGGGCACATCCGCCATGGGGCCACACTTTGGCCAGACATCTCAAATGGCCCAATAGCATCCTTGGTGAAAGGCCTAAGGGAAGAGGTTGTGTTTGCAGAGTGTTGGCTCTGTGCCAAGAACAATCTTTAACTTTTACCAGTAGGTAACAGTTCCTTTTAAATGCCAGGAAAACTCTCTGAAGGAGGTAATTCTGTTTCCTCCATTTGTAGGTGCAGAAACTGAGGCACTGAGTGTTTCTTGAGACAATGAAAGGGCAATGGATAATGGCTGGAAGGACGGGCCTAGTCTCTGATGATTTCTTCCAGAAGGTCCCTCTAACCCTTCCTGCCTGGTTTAGTCAGCTCTTTTGTCTTGGATTGTCTGCTGGGGCCCCTGGCCCTGTGAGCAAGTAACATTGCCATGATTAAAAGCAGCAAGCTACAAGCTTAATGTGTACAGGGTCAGATAATGGGTCCTGTGGTGTCTGGTGCCACTGTTTAACTCTGTTGTTTAACAGGAAAGCAGCCATAGACCACATGAAATGAATGGGCTGGCTGTGTGCCAATAAAACTTTATTTACAAAAACAGGTGATGGACCATAATTTGGTGACCCCATGAAGGGGCGCCGGGGATAGAATCACAGCTTCACCTACTAGTGGTGTGATCCTGAATGATGTTTTTTACCTACCTGATCCTCAGTGTCTTCATCCTTAAAGCCAGTCTGTAGTCAACTCTACCTTGTAGGACTGGATGAGGTGTCTGTCTCTGCACCCTTCATCAGGAAGGAGAAAGAAAGCTCCCAGGAGAGTTCGGCTTCAGCAGAGGCCTGTGCCTGGCCAGACAGACGCCATTCCCTTTGACATGATCACTCTTACCAGGTAGCTGGTGTGGACTCAACATGCAAACAAGACTTTTGGGGACCTCCGCAATGTCAGGTCACCTTGGAGCTTACCTCCCAAGGGGTGTCTCGGCCTTCCCATGAGTGTGATTTGCAGGGCAGAACAGGAGCCAGACCTGCTGGGGAGAAGGGTGTTCAGTGCATGCCTGGGCCAGGCTGCTCCTCCTTCAACTCCACGAGGATTTAAAGTCTATGCATAGCCATCTCTGTTTCTCTTGATGTGAAGATCTTCATATCTCTAACCAATATTGGTCTCTCTTGGTTTCTCTTTTAGGTTTCTCTTTTAGGTTCTCTTTTAGGTTTCTCTTTTCTCTATGTATATGTGCAACTGTGCACATGTGTGTATGGGGTATGCTAACATGTGTGCACACGTGTAAGTTTATGTGTGCTGGTATATAGTGTAAATGTGTGCATGTGTATGAGTGTATGTGCATGAGTATAGATATTTCACCTGTCCTCTCTTTTTCATTTTCCTAAGAATCATGCTATTTATTGAGTACCTATATGTGCCAGGAACCAAGCTGGGTACTTTTCACCATTGTCATCAATCCTTACATAGTTTTTAACACATAGCATGTGTTGGGCCTTCTTATTCCTATTTGACAATGATAACAATGAGTCTGAGAGAGGGGGAGAACTTCTCTGTCCAAGGTCATCCAAATAAGACATGGGAAAATAGGAGCCAAGCTCAGGCCTACAGCCATGTGTTGTTTAGTGACAGGGATATGCTCTGAGAAGTGTGTTGTTGATTGTGTGAATGTCATAGAGTGTAATGACACACATGTAGACAGTCTAGCCTACTGCATGTCTAGGCTACGTGGTAGAGCTTGTTGAGATGAGGCTCCTGTGTGGTTACCAAAGCATTGTTAAGTGACTGACTTAGCACAGAAGCTCTGTCTTCCTTTCTTGACCCATCACCTCCCTCTTTAGCCAGTGCTCTGCAAAGCCAGCATTCAGGATTGCTTTTCTGATACATATTTTCAAATGGAGTATAAAATTTAAAAGGATACTGTATCCTCTTGTTAAAAGAAAATGATTCACACCCATTAAGATGACTGCCATTAAATAAAAAACAAAAAAAAAACAAGAAAGTAATCAGTGTTGAATCGGTTGTGGAGAGATTGGGACCTTGTGCACTGTTGTTGGGAATGTAAAAGGGTGTTATCACTGTGGAAAATAGTACGGCAGTTCTATATGATCCAAAACTTCCATCCCCAGGTGTTTACGCAAATGAAGTGAAAGCATAGTTTTTAAGAGGTTTTTGTATACTAGCACTATTTGCAGTAGCCAAAAGGTAGAAGCAACCCAAGTGCCCATTGATGGGTGACTGGATAAATGTGGTATATCCACACAATGGAATATTACATAGCCTGTAAAAGGAAGAACATTCTGATACAGGCTATAACATGGATGAAACTTGAGGTAGTTGTGCTAAGTAAAATAAATCAATCACAAAAGGACAAATATTGGGGCCTCCCTGGTTAAGCACAGCACTGTGAAGCTATACACAGCCTCTGCAGCACAATTTTGATCCCTGGCCAGGGAGCTGACCCACATGGCGCAGCAGACCTCTCCTGTCTCACTCGCTGCTCCCCTCAGCAGTGTATTTCAGTCAGTCTGCCTGTTCCCCGCTCTGTCTCTGGTGAATCCTCTCACCACCACCCCCCACTTCTCTGGCCGGTACCCCAGCTCTTGTATGCATAAATAAATAAATCTTTAAAAAAAGAAGACAAGTATTGTACTTCTAAGAGATACTTAGAGTAGTCAAATTCTATAGAGATAGAAAGTAGAAGGGTGGTTGCCTGAGCAACTGTCTTGCCACCCATTTGATCGATCTTTTGCTTTAGGGGAAAAAAATTGGTGATCCCTACCCTTATTTATGCACTGGAGTCCTCTGCTGTAAATCACTCACTATGACAAATACAAGGCAGACTCCTGACCCCACTCCAGATCTCCACTGATAGGAGGACCCAGGAATATGTATTTTCATTAAGCTCCCTGGTGATTCTGATGTCCAACATTTGAAAACCACCAGCACAAGCAATCCCTCTGCCCAGGAGCAGGATGGGCTGTGAATCCTTAGCAAGACATGTGGGGCTACCCATGCGTCCCTGTTTCTGCCCCTGCAAAGGAGGCCCAATGTACACAGACACTGCAACCAGGGGCTGTGGTTAGCACCACAGCCTATACTCCACCACGCCAGTGGCATCCAAATTCACTCCTGGGAAAAGGACAATAGGGTGTAACAATGAACAAAAGATCTGAGTGAATTGAGCAAACCTGCCTCTTTGTTATTTTCTAGCCATCTCAGTATGTTCAGTGGCTGCCCTATTTTTTTTAATTGCAGTGGAAATGTGTTATCACTGTTTGCTGTGCAACCTTTTCATCCCGTGGAATATTTTGGCATCAAAAGAATGACATTTATCGACTTTACTGATAGAGTGATTGATGAATAAGTTATGCAATGGCTTCATTTCCTATCAAAATCAATTATTTAAGTGCTACACATTCATGTTTGCTGTTGAGAAGGCTGAGGTTGCAATAGTTAAGGCTTGGGTGCTGCTTAGGGTGGGGGCGGGGGTGGGGAGGTAGAATAGTGACAAGGTCTGGGCTGCAGGTGTGGAATCGAGGTAGGCTCTGCTTGCTCGTGAAACTTCTCGATGCATCATTTCCAGTACACAGCAGTACAGGTGACGATCATCCTTAACTTGCAAGGATTCAACTAGAAAAAGCCCAGAGTGTGTTGGGCACAGTGCATGCCTCCTCATGAGACGCCTGCCCTCAGCAACTGCCTTCATCCTCGCTCTTCACATTTGAGTCATTTGGTTCAAGCACATGGCCACCAGTCAGCTCCTCACACCCCACCACTGGGGTCCAAAACTTCATTTTCCTCTAGCAACTTGAAGGCTACAGGAAGGGAAAGATTTGAGGAGAGAGAAATGTAGAGATTTGGAATTTGGGGAGTGGCCCTGAATTGAGATACTGTATTAGTTTTCTGGGTCTGTCTTAACAGATGATCACTAGCTGGTGGCTTAAAACCTGAAGGGAGGGCCTCCCTGGTGGCACAGCGGTTGAGCGCTGGGTTGTGAAGCTGCCCGCAGCCTTTGCAGCGCCGGTTCGATCCCCGGCCGCCAGGCGAGGGTCCCACATGGCTGCAGACCTCTCCTGCCGCACCCTCTGCTCCCCTCAGCAGTGTATTTCATCAGTCTGCCTGTTCTGTTCCCCGCTCTGGCTCTGGTGAATTCTCTCACCCTCCCGTGCTTCTGACTATACCCAGTGTTTGTATAAATAAATAAATAAATCTTTAAAAATAAAAATAAAAATAAAACCTGAAGGGAAACCTCCCATTGTTCTAGAAGCCAGAATTCAAAAATGCATGTGTCAACAGGGGCCCCTCCAGGCTCTGGGGGAGTGTCCTTCCAGCCTCTTTCAGCCCCAGCATCCCTCCAGCCCCTGTTCCAACAAACATCTGTTTGTTCTTCAAGAACCCTCACCTGCAGCTCTCTGGGTCTTCCCCTTTTCTTACAGGGACTCCAGCCATCCTATTTAGGGCACACCATGAATCTGAGAAGATTCCAGCTCTAGATTCTTAACTAACTACATCTACAAAGGCCCTTTCCCCAGATAAGGTGCACATTACAGGTAGATGCCTTTGGGGGATACTGGTCAACCCACTATAGGTATTAACTAAGTCACCAGCCACGACCCCCACCCCAGGACACAGGAGGAAGTAGGGGGAGCTCTTGCCTTCTGCGAGTCAGACCATCAAAGCACTTGGTCTGAGGCATTCCTAGGACACTGGCCCTTCCCTGAGGTGGAGGGTGTGATTCTCTTGGGAGACTTGAGGAAGGGACCCATTCAGCCCGTGATCAGTGTGCCCCCAGCCTCTCAAGCTCGCAGGGGTTGAGGACAGTGGGACTGTGGCAAGAACAGCGTTGGATACTGCTCGGCTCTTCCTCTGATTATGCATTTGCGGGTCAGAATTAATCCACAACACGAGGCACTGAATAATTTGTGCCTTCCTAGGCAGGCTGGCTGTGTTTTATCTGAGCCAGACATCTGACTTTAACCCCAGGCAGATTTCCCTTCAGGTTGTAATTATTCCAGAACAAACAGAGCAAATGGGAAGGGGTTTCCCTGGGGGACAACGAGGGAGCCTCCTGCATGCGGGGATTCCCATAGAATATCTTCCAGACAGTGTCCTTAAGTTGATAGGAGGGCGGCCCGGCCATCTGCAGCCCAGCGCCCGGTGCATGTAGATGAACTCTCCAAAAAACAGAAGGAAAGAAGGAAGAAAGGAAGCAAGGAAGGAGAAAATAGGTTTCATTTCCACATTAGATGCCGTCTCTGCAACTCTTAGGATCAAATTTCTCCTTTGACGCCAAACCAGAACAACACCCCGACTCCCTACACGTAACACCTTCAAATCCATCTTCTCCATCTTCCTTTGAAAATCAAAATCCTTTCGGCGCCCGAGCTGGCACGCAGGCTGACGTGACCGATGCTCGGCTGAGAAGATCCCTGGGGGGATAGCTACTGAGTCTGGTGTTGCTTTAAATGCAGCGTTGGGGCACTCCACCCACCTTCTGCGCTTCTGCATAAATTCTTTAGTTAAGAAGGAAAAGGAGGGGAACCTTCTAGGGAACTTCTTTCTTCTAAGTAGAAGGAAGGAATGAAAACTTTCGAACATGCTCCATTCAGGCTGGTCTGCAAGAACCCAGTGTCCTGCTTCAGAGCCCCCCGGGGAGTGGTCAGCGGCGCAGTGGCCGTTCTGTCCTCACTGTCCCACGTGCAGCAGACCCTTCCCCGCGCCTTAGCCTCAGAGGCCCCCTAAGCCCAACCTAGATGGCCCCCTAGAGTGGAGAGAGAGAGAGAGAGAGAGAGTCTCTTCCTTGTCTCACGGGGCGCTCTGGCCACACGCAGGCCCGCCTGGACACGTCCTCCCGTGGACATGACCTATGAGAAGGGGCAAGAGAAAGATTGCGGACCCAGCATCTCAGATAAGGTCAAAAGTCTCTGGCCTGGTAATGGGGGTGCGGTGGGCGCAGGAGGGGGCTTTGTAAAGGGGATTGATGGGAGGGTGGGAGCTGTATGGGGTGCGGTCACCGCTGCCCCTGCCCCAGCCAGGGACACCCTCATTTCCTTCTCGGAGAGGACGGGTCTGGTCAGCTTCTTCAGTCTACATGGAACTGCTGGTTCTTGATTCAGCAGACACAGGACGGGCAGGACAGACCCAAAACCAGGGCCGCTGTGCCCGGGGTGTTACTGGCTTTGGCGTGTAGGTGGCAGATGTGGGCAGGGACTGAGAAATTCACCTGGCTCAGGTTTATTGGGGAGCAGTTCCTGAGAAAGGCAAGGCGTGCAGGAGGGTAGTGAGCAGGGGGTGTTAGACCTCCTCGACAGAGGCCCAGCAAAACACAGGTAGCCCAGTGGGAACCCCAGAGCAGGGACCCCCGGGCACCTCCTTGCTCTGTGCCTGAGCTGAGCACCCCAAAGAGCAAGGCAGGGACTTGGCTGAAACCTGGAGGCCGAGCTCACTTCCCTTTTGTCTCTGCCCCACCTGAGGCCCAGCGTGATGTGTGATCATGAGGTTTAACCTTCCCAACATCCCCCGCGCCCCTTTCTTTATTCATCCCCTCTCCAGTGCCTATTTGCTACCTAATTTATAATTTACTCACCTTCGTCTTAGAATCCACCCCCCTACCAGCATGTAAACTCCAGGCGGGAAGCATTTCATTCACCTGTATAGCCACAGCACCTGCGACGGTGCCTGGCTCCTAGCAGGTGCTCAAGAAATAGCCATGAATGAATGGATGTCAAGGTCTTTGGGGAAACGGGAAGGAAGTTGGTGTTGAGCTGAACGCCGGGGACAACAGGCCAATTATTTGTTAGCCTCGCCTGACACCAGCTGCTGGGCACACACCGTTGGGGTGTTCACGCTCCGTAGAAGTACCCCTGTCTTTTCTTGCCTCTCAGACATTGGGGGAGGGGCCGTAGGGTTTCCCCCTTGGGCACGGAGCCCGTACTTTTTTTTTTTTTTTTTTTTTTTTTAATTGAAACATCCTAAGTTCACCATGCTTGGGAAGGGATCCCTCCATAACAGAGAAAGGCGAAATGAAAATAAATGTCTCTATCTCCCTTTAATTCACTGCCTGTCTTTCCTTTTTCTTTTTCAACCTCATTTCCATTTGGAAAGTTCTTGCCCTGTATTTTCTGAAAATTGGAAAATCAGACCCTTCATTTGTGCGCCTGCTATTGCCAGAGAGGCAGCGAGGAGCTGGTTTTCAAAAGGAGTTCTTTTCAGAACCTTCCATTTCCCCATTAGCGCTGGTCTCTGAGCACCTTTGTGGAATTCTCTTCAGAGGGGAATATTACAAAAACACTTTCTAATTATTGTTGGCCTTTATTACTTTAGAGCTTCTGCAGCCTAGAAATGAACAGCCTTGCTGCGAATTTTGTCCTTTTTTTTTTTCCCCTTTGGGGAGACACGTCATCCCCACGGGGTTATTTATGAAGCCTGAGCTGGCAGGACACGTCGAATGCGCATGACGTCAAAGAGGTCAAGGCCACGGGGAGAAGAGCAGCTCCGGGTTCATTTGCATTCCCGGCGGCTCCGAACAAAAGTCCACCCCGTGCGACCACCTTCACTTCATGCTCCACTTATTTTGGCTCGTTTCCTCCGAACTGAGTAGTAGATTAAATAGAAGGAAAAAAAGTCAGGTTTCTCCCCAATGTCCTCTGCCCAGCGTTGTCACCCGGGCGGTGATGTGGACAGGTCATTTCTGCATCAAAGAAGAGAGCCTTTGAAGGCGGGGTGGCCGCCACCCCCCACCCATCTGCAGGTCAATTCCATAAGTGTCTGGCTCTTTCTGGAAGTCCGCCCGGGCTGAGGATCTTTGAAAGCCCTGTTGTCTTCGATCCCGCCCAAAGGATCAGTCCTCTTCTTTGGCTGTGCCCCATGTGTCATCTCTGTGCAGATGACACAATTGCTCTCTGGCACATTTAAGCAAAGAGTTTACCAAAGACTATGAGGGATTCAGTCTCTGGGATGCCGCCGGGCAGCATCGGGCGGCTGCACAGCAGGAATGTTGCATCCGATCTGCCCGCCCGCCTCGGGATGCTGAACGGCTCCGTGGAATGCCAGGCCCGGATGCCAGGGACCAAGCGCACATCCAGGCTGCTGTCACAGTTGTCCCTGGGAGCTGGAAGCAGTGGCCATGGCCTCCCGCAGGCCAGCGTGGGCACCGTCTGCTCATCAGAGCCCAGGTCACCCTCAAGGAGGCTGGGAAAGAGCGTGTCCAGCTCTTCATTGAGAAAGATGTGGGCTCCTGAAGGGGGACCCGAGGAATGACAGGTGCCCAGCAGCTCAGCCAGGCTACATCTTGAGCTTTGGCCTTGCTGTGAGCGAGAGGTTTCAGGGCACACGAAAGGATTCTCACTGCCCCTGGCCTCCCGTCAGACGCAGAAGTAAGCTCAGCTGCCCTGCGGTTGCCAGGCCTGTTTGCCATCCCGAAGGTGGGTTCTGCCACCAGCTCTGCTGACCAGTGCTGGACCCCACTGGACACAGTGCCGTGGCGACCACCCACAGCAAAGCCCCCTGGACACCCCAATGCTTTCTGAGGGGCCAGGTCAGGTGCTCTGAGCTGGTTTCCTTCTGAGGAGCAATAGACAGGCTTGCAGTGACTTGGATTATTTTGAAGAGGCAGGACTGGCGGATCACACAGAGGCGGGTGTGATAAAGCACTTGCTTGAACGAATACCTGAAATCCAGAATGTGAGGGGGGATAGGCCTGGGGAGATCATCGGGCTGGGTCAGCCCTGGGGTTCATGGTAAGGAACCTGCTGGCAAAGGTGAGGCTCACCCTGAACTCCAGAAGGGAAGGGGCACTTCCTCCACGCCAGGTGGCTTCCATGCCTCCTCGCCACCTCTGGGAGTTGCTGGCATTTTCCCCGGTGCATTTTCCCCTTGCAGCCCAGGCCTCTCCACTCACCAGGGTTTAGTGGCAGCTCCAAGTGTGAGCCAAGGACCGAGGCCAGGCGTCTTGACCACTGCACTGGTTTTTGGCCAACCTTGGTGTTTTAGGGCAGTGTATCCTTTGCTGGAGAGAAATGGAAATCGCTTTATCTCTCTCTCACTGTGATTTTATCTTCAAGGCCTCGCTCACTCCCAGGGACCCTGTGCTGGCACAGGGGTCAGTCCCATGGTGCCAGTTATGTGGACAGAGTGACTTGACTCCACTGCTTTGTGTAGCCCCTGGGGATAGCTGCTGTGTTCCTTCTTTGGGGGTGTCCTGGCTGCCGGGCTCAAAAGCCACAGGCGTCCCCAAGCTGGGCTGCAAGGTTGGCCACAGGCTGACCTGCCAAGGGAGAGGCAGCTCCAAGGGGACCCCGAAATCACATCCTCAGAGTGAGTCACAGATGCTCAGTAGCAGGAGAGGCCCAAGGGGCGGCCTCTCTCCCAGACATCTGGCAGGAGATAACTGCAGAGGTGGGGTAAGGCACCGTTAAGGGTATTCTCTATAATCTTCCCTTCCTGTTTTACCTGTTCTTTCTTGAAGCATTGGGCCTTCTACCTGAAGATGCTCCTGGACCCTCAGGCCCGTGCCCTCCATCCTAGCCCAGGGTCACACAGGTCCAGGGGGCAGCCTGACTCCCATCAACACGCTCTGTCATTTCTCCACTACTTCCTTTTTTCTCCTTTCTTTGCATATCTATTCTCTGTCTCCACTGTGGGAATTTAAATCTGAGTTGAACCCCCTTCTGGCTTCTGACATCATCTTCTGACCCCTCTAGGCCTGACCCACAGTAGGCACAGAGTGAATGTCTTGGAGAATGAAGGTTTCACTAAGCTCATGCCCAGTAACTGCTCCTGGCGTGTGGAATGAGGACTTTATGGGAATAGCAAGGTTGTCCTCAGAGACACGTCTGGCCGTCTTCAATAGAACAGCCTCGCCTCTCGACCCATGGATTCTTTCCATCCTCTTTTGCTGATTGTCAGTGACTTTCCCGTTGGTCTTGCACTCTGCTGTGTGGTTGGCCTCCTGAGTCTAAGCATGAAAGAACTAAAAAGGGGCAAAGAATGCAGAAGAGGCAAAGGAGAATCTGACTTGACATGTCGGGATGGTGGGGAGAGGTCACAGGCGCACGCAATTTGGCGCACGCAGGTAAGGCCCGAGGATGCAATGGGTTGTTCTAGGTTTCCAGTGAGTAAGAATGAGCTATTTTTTCTCCTTAGATGCTGGCAACGATCCATTTGGAATCTGTTGACTCCCCTGCTGGGGTTACTAAGCAGTGATCTTTAATTATGCTCATTCCTTTGCCTTGCAAGGCCAGGCTGAAATGATCTGCAATGTGTTGTTGGAGGCCTTCTCCAAACACAACAAACACCCTCCTGGAGACATCGACTGAGCTTGAGGAGGTCTTGAGGACTAGCCCGAGCCCTGTGTCTGCCCAGCTAAGTGACCTTAGCACTGTCCTTTCACCTCCCTGAACTCAATCCCCACCTCGGTGAAGAACTTGGTGGTACCTGCTCTATCATTGTACAGGAAAGGTTGTGAGATCTAATAAAATAATGGAGGAGAGCCAACAGTGGAGACAATGCAAGTATCCATCATGTGATGAATGGATAAACAAAAACGTACTGTCAGACAGTGGAACATTATTTGGCAATAGAAAGGAAAAATACATGCTATGAGTGGATGAACCTAAAAACATTATGCTAAGTGAAAAAAACAGACACAAAAGCAACTTATTATAAGTCCATTCATATGAAATACCCCGGACAGACAAAGCCACGGAGATAGAAGGCAGATTAGTAGTTGCCATGGCCAGAGAGGGGAGCATGGAGAGTGAATGCCAATAGGTTTAGGGTTTCTTTTGGGATGGATGAAAATGTTCTAGAATCCCATGGCGGTGATGGTTGTACAACTTTGTGAATACACTAAAAGCCAATGAATTAGATACTTTAAAAGGATGAGTTCTATGGTAGGAGAATGATATTTCCATACCAAAAGAAATACACGTGTGCATGTGCATGTGCACGTGCACACGCACGTGAGCGCACACGCACACACACACAGAGTATATGGGAAAAGGGCTAGTGGTAAGGTTGCATGTGGTTGGAGAGTTGTCAACAGCATGGTCTTCATATTTTAACGTTTATTGACATTCAGTGCCTACTCTGTGCCTGCACTGTGATAGGAGCTTTCCATGCCTTGCTTCACATACCAGATCTTATCTTTATTTTGTAAAGAAACCTGAGAATCAGACTTGTTAAATCATGTGACCAAGGTCACAAGGCTGCTAAAAGCCCAGGTCTCTCTGACCCCAGAACTTTCCTTTATGCCAAGTTGCTGTCTCTTGAGCTGGAGGACTTCTGAATATAATCAAATATCTTGTTTTTTCAGTTCTTAGAACTTAAAAGGGGAGACCCAAGACTCCCATTGGAGAGACAGAAATATCTCAAGGTTCAATTTATATGACCTTTCTAAGCTATAGCAATTGACTGGCCCCTGAGTGGCTTATCTATGCAATTAGCAGCTGGTCTCTTTAGCCTGGGAATTAAGAGGCGAAGCCAAGAATTCCAAGAGTGAATGACAGGTACCCCAGGGACCCATCCCCAGGTTTGGTGGTGACTGGCACCCCAGAATCTAGGGATGCTATGCCAGGGTTCCTTCCTGCAGGGGTTGAGAATCAGCTTTGCAGTTACATCATATGGAAAGGCCGCTCTCAGGTCCCAGAAATTATTGATAGGGATCTCTCAAGCCAGCTCCCATCTATGGGGACCAAGGACATGCCTTTCCAGGTCCCAAATAGTTTCAAGGTCTGCCCCAATACATCAAGACCTGCTGAGTGGTGACAGGAACTTCTAAGGACAGAACATAAAGCACTGGGGTGAGCACAAGACAGCAATCCAGCAAGGAGACAGCCCCCAGCTTCCCAGGCATCCACATAGCTGTGTTTCATGGGAAAAACACAGATGGTACGTCAAGAAGTGGACTCTCTAGGGAGCCTGAAGCCTGGGCTGCTCCCCATGGCCTAGGAAAGTCAACCCCAGATTTAGGGTAACATGGCAGAAAGGACCCTAAGAGCCCAGGGGCTCCAACTGAATGGACTATGTGACTTGAAGAGGCACTTCCCCTCCTAGTTAGAGTCCATGATCCACTAAAGGACTATCTTAGCTGCAAAATCAGTGGGTCATCATCCATCAGGTCTTTGCAAATGCCCTATGGTTTGCCTGGTCAGGGCTAGGTGGGGGGGAATCATTATGGACGGTGATGCAAAGTGATGGCATGAGGGGAGGGCCCTCATTACTCTGATTAGGACCGTTATAGGAGGACACCCCAGAGAGCTTGCTTCTCTGTCCTGTCACATGAGGACATGTGGGGAAGGTGGCCATCTGCAAGCCAGAATGAGTTCAGCTGCCAGCACCTTGATTTTGGACTTCTCAACCCAGAAATAAATGTGTTGTTCAAGCTACCCATTCCACAACAGTCTTGTTACAGCAGCCCAAACTGAGACACATAATAGTGAACAAACACAGCATTGCCTTTGTGGAGTTTAGAAGTTAGTGGGGACATAGGTATTCATCAAAGAATCTTCCAAGTATATGATTACAGATGTTGCAAGTACTGTAAAAAAGTAACAAAGATTTCTGTTATCGGTGTTCCAGACACTCTCTTGCTTTATGTTTGTACTGATTTTTTAGTTGTCATAAAACAGGCATAACATAAAATTTACCCTCTTAACTGTTTGTAAATGCACAGGTCAGTTCTGTGAAATGTGCTCATATTGTTTAACCAGCATCCAGATGTATGGGTTTTAAAATCCTCACGTCTGTCCTTCAAGGATGGTACTATTAACAGCAGCACCCCCATTTTATAGACTAAGAAACTGAGATCACTCCACTGGTCAGAGGGGAGTTGGGGTTTGGACCTAGGCAGTCAGGCTGACTGTCTGTACTCCCTAGTCCTGGCCTCTGCATAAGGACGGCCTTGGTGGAGTCTTGTTGAGAATATCTGAGCAGTGGCTTGTGAGCTAAGGTTCAAGGAGGCACCTGTGTCAAGGGTGAAGGGGGCAGGACAAGGGGGAGCAGGGAGACGGCTCCACTGCAGGAGGGAATGGGCCATCTGGTCCCGGGCAGGCCAAGCGGTTCACCTGTGGTTACTTTAAGCCTGAAGGCGAAAGGTTCCTGCTCCAGACCTACTGAAGGGAAATCTCAGATGGGGTTTTGTGGGGGAGAGATGATATTTTTCATGATCTCCCTGAGTGACACTTTAAAATGTTCTTTTTTAAAAAATCACATTATAACTCACCTATAGAGAAATTCATAAGTTTTAATGTGTCCAGTTTGATGTTTTGACAAATGAATACATTCCTATAGTTCATGCCCCTGTGGAGATACTGAATATTTCTGTCACCCTAGAAAATTCTTTGTGCCCTTCTCCACGCCACCCTCCCCATAAGCAACCAGTGTTCTGAGTTCTGCCCATATAGATTAGTGTTGCCAAGTCTAGCGCGTCATAGAAATGGATCCCACAATATGCGCGCTTTTGTATCCGGCCTGCTTTCGCTCAGCAAAATAATTTTTGAGATTCATCCAAGTTGTTGCGTGTTTTAATCGCCCATTCATTTTATAACTGGAGTAATCAATTGCCCGGATATGCCACAATTTGTTTATCTGTTCTCCTATTGATGGACATTTGGATTGTTTCCAGTTTCGGGCTGCTCTGAGTAATGCTACCGTGGACATTTGTACACAAGTCTTTGTGGAATTATGTTTTCATCCCTCCCAGGTAAATATCTGAGACGGGAATGGCTGGGCTACCCCCAGTTGATTCATCACTGTGAGCCTGACACTGACATTTCAGAAACTCCAGACTGACCAGCTTGTGATGATAATCCCTTACAGCTCCAAAATCCTGGGACTCAATTTCAACTTGAGAGTGTGGCATTTGCAGTGGTTGCATTTTTTTTTTCAGTTGTGATAAAATGGACATAACATTGCATTTACCATTTTAGGTCAGTGGCATGAAACACACGTTATTTTGTGACCACTACCACCCTCTGCCTCCAGAATTTCTTTCCTCTTTGCACTTAAAACTCTGTCCTCGTTAAATACAAATTCCTTATTCTGCCCAGCTCCAAGCCCCTGGCACCTGCCATTCTTTCCACTGTTACTATGGATTTAACTTTCTATGGTATTTGTGTAAGTGGAACTGGACACTCTCCTTTCATTACTGGTGAATTTCACTTAACGTAATGTCTTCAAGCTTTAACCGCATGGTAGCCAGTACAGAATCCCTTTCCTTTATAAGGCTGAATATTATCCCATTGTATACATAGACCTCATTTGGTTGTTACATTTTTAAATGAAGAAGAAACTCATTTTAAAAAATCCGTACAACTGTCCAACCCTGACAGTCTATAAATCCATCCCTCATCTACCCAGGACGTGTTTGACTGTACAAAAGCTCATACTATTCTAGACCCAGGTGTCTAGAGGCAGACAACTCAACATAAGGCGGGTCTACCATCATTTTCACTATAAAAGACGGGATGCATGGGGGTGTCGGCACTAGCCTGCCCCATCAGCAGGTGCTCTCCGGTCATTAACATCCTCTCTCCATTCCTCTTTACACAACTATTGGTAGCAAACATCAGATCTTTCTGTTTATATTTCCCTTGGCTGTTTGAAAGGCCTATTTGTCATATCTGACCCCCTGCAACCTTCCGATCAGATGGGAGAGGGACAGCCTGTCCAACGGGTGATGGGATACAAAATGGAACTGAAAGCCACTTAGAGTCAGACCCCCACACCTTCCCGGGAATTGGAAGCTGCCGAGTGTCTCAGTAGTGGGAAGGAACCTGAGAAAATAGGCAGAGTTGAATTACCTGGGTGCTGAGTTGCTTTGGAAGTGCAAGGACTTACAAAAGGCTGTGATTAAAAACGATCTTATTGGACAGTCCTGGCCTGTCCAGAGGAGACACATAGGTCAAAGGCACAAATTCTATTCATGGGATATTAATACAAAAATTTCTCACCCACTTTCCACCTGGGGGCATCGCTCAGCCTGAGTCCTCACCTCCTCAGACCTCTGGGACCCTGCAAGGTGCACTGCCCTCACTCTTGTGACCTGTCTGTTTTCAAGACTGTCACTCCAGGCCGGACACAGTGTTGATGCAGAAGAGGATCTCGGTTGATACTTGTCAAATAAGTGAAGGAAGAACGGATGCCACTGATTCATTAACCTCGATGGTTCACCTCGAGACACTATTAGAGCTTCCATAGCAGGAATTGTCTTCTCTTCTCCCCAGCTTACAAGCCGGCACATAGTAGGTCCTCACAGACAGGTCCCCAGGCTAATTTAGTAATTATCATGTATGCGTGTGCTCCCTCCCACCCCTGGCAAGGCAGTTATTGGGTCTTGTTATTTATTATTCTTTGGCCTCTTGCATATGCCTGGCACATAGTAGGAACTCAATAAAATGCATACTAATTGTTGAATAATATTTGAGTAGCAATTCTTTTTTCCTCACCCACTGGAGTATTTGTTTCTTTAGAAATCAGGTCAGAGGGCCTTGTTTTTCCCAATTCCCTCAAAACAGAGGCAGTGAAGCCGCCTCGGGCTGCATCTGAGCAGGTTCTGTTACTCCCACCCACATCAGGTGCCTCCGAGCTCCTCCTGTCATCTCTGCAATGGCTTCACGTGTGTCTTGCTGATGAGCCTTTTAGTGGGCATCGCAGCCTCAGGAAACCTCCCAGGGTGGCAGAGTCAGTGCCACAGGGGAACTCGCTGCCACAGCTGGACAGACTGGGTTTGAGGGCACAGCTCTTTGACCTTGGGGCCAGGCTGCTCCACCCTGAGTGCCAGTTTTCCCATCTGCAAAATGCCAATAAATGATATCCACGACACAGCCGGGGCAAGGATGGGCCGTGTGCAAGTTTGCTGTGGCTGCTGAAACAAATTGCCATAAACTTGGTGATTTAAAGCAACTCAATTTATTATCTCACAGTGCTGGAGGCCAGCGGTCTGAAGTGAGTCTAATGGGGCTAAAGTGAAGGTGCTGGCAGAGCTGTTCCCTTCTAGAGGCTTCTGGGGAGAATGTTTCCTTATGAGCATTTCTGCCTTCTAGAGGCCACCTGCTCTCCTTGCGGTCTCTTCCTGGGTCTTCAAAGCCAGCGGTGTAGCATTCTTGATTTCACGCCTCTCTACCCACCACTTCCACATCGCATAGCCTCCTTGCCGACTTACTCTGCCTCCCGCTTGGAAGGCCCCTTAGGCTGCATCAGAGACCACTAGGCTAATCCAGGCTAATCTTCCCATCTCAAGATCCTGCTCTTAATCTGATCTTTATGGGCCTTTCACCATGCAAAGGCAAAGGTTCCAGGGGTTAGGCTGGGCACACCTTTGGGGGTTACTATGCAGCCTGCCACATATGGGATGGTGCACGTGGTGACCTTCATATAGCTGAAGTGCCATATTGTCCTGTTCTCCATTCCCAGGGTGAAATGTACCCCTGAGTCACTCTTGGTTTGCGTCCCCCCAGAGCAAAGCCCAAGTCAAGGCTTTAAGAGCAAACAGTTCATCAAGACAGTGCCAGGACACCAGCAGGATTTCAGGGAAGTGAGAGGTGCAAGGGGCGGCCACAGGAAAGAGGGACTCCCAAGGCTCCTGTTAAGGGAGATGGGGGCTTAATCCCACTAGGAAATTTGGGGAGCCTCTGCTGAGCCTGCCTCAGAGTTATAACCTCACAGGCAAGGGAGCGGTGTGTTCACAACCCCTCTGGTCAGTCATTGATATGAGAACCCCCATGAGGTCTGGCACTTCAGGCCAGCTGTGTGGGCGGCCCGGTGGGCTTCAGCGGAAAGAGGAGGCCCAGGCACATGCGGCAGTGAAGCTGGAGGTCAACCCAGCTAGGCAAGAGGATATGAGCAGAGTCCCCCCAACTTTGCCTCCCACAGACACCCAGGACCTCTTGAGTGCTCCCGGCCAGCAGGCACTCGCACAATGCCCCGCACCTCTGCTCCCAGCATCAGCTCATTTAATTGCCAAGAGTCACTTGCAGTTATTGCTGAGCCCATCTGTCCCATCGTACAGTTATTAAATGAAATGAATTGAATGTCTAGTTATTTAATGAAACAAAGGTGAAGTCTTGACTAGAGTAAATTGCTTTGAAAAATAGACTTTTCAACTAGGTACAGTTGAGACAGCAAAACTAGTGATGGCTCTGAGGAAGAGGCACAACATTCCAGAAGGGGGAATCGTTTCTGCCTTTGAAGAAACTTCAGTTGGAAATCCCGGATGACAAACGTGCATGTGCGTGTGTGCGCGCACATGTGTTTGGTTCTTATAACCGGGGCGGGGGGTTGTTTCCATTTATTGATTATTGGTGTAGAAAGGGGGGCCCAAGGAGGTTAAATAGATTCCTGAGGCCCCACAGTTAATAAGTGGCATGAACTTGCCCTGCGCTGCCTCCTGCCCACCTGGATCTGGAACTCCGGGAAGACGGGCAGGACTTCCAGGCGAACCCACTTTATTCTGATCCATTTTCTGAAGCCGACACCATCCCACCTGGCTGGGAGTCTAGGGGCTTCTCCTGCCTGACTTGGGAGCTTCCTTCATGGAAAAAAGGACCGTGATCTCTTCAGTCCATCTTTTCCTCATTGTTGACTTTCCTGGTATATTTTTATGTAGATCTTACGTATCTGCCATACCTATTTGACGTTACTGATGCTGCACTGCGGGAACACCTGGAAATCGTGGCAAAGGCAGGCCTAGCCTTCGCCTTCTAGCAAAGATGACCTAGCCGAGATTCTGGGCAGTCCCTCTCAGCTCTGCCGAATGTCAGGTGTGGTGGGGAGAGAGAGGACAGGCCCTGGAACTGGTCTTGACTTTTCAGACACGGCAACAGGCGTCACACATCCCTGCAGAATCTCAGTGCCGGGGGCTTCCCTGGTGGCGCAGGCGGTTGAGCACCACACTCTGAAGCTGTCCACAGCCTCTGCAGCGCGGGTTCGATCCCGGCCAGCCGGGGAGCTGCCCACATGGCACGGCAGACCTCTCCTGTCTTGCCCGCTGTGCCCCTCAGCAGTGTATTTCAGTCAGTCTGCCTGTTCTGTTCCCAACTCTGTCTCTGGTGAATCCTCTCACCCTTTTGCACATCTGGCCTGTACCCCGGTTCTTGTATAAATATATAAATTGAAAAGAAAAAAAAAAAGAAAAGAATCTCAGTCCCGGGGGCGAGGCTTCCATTTTAGTCCCAACTGCCTGCGACTGGGCTTTATCTGGAATTCTGTTTCCGGGGAAGAGGGAAAGGCTTTCATGGAAGCAGGGTTTATTAACCAAGCTCTCAGCACCCTGACTGGCTGAACTTCTTCCATTTTGTGTGAACCCTCTGCCGAGGGGACGAGGAAACAGAACTCCCCTCCAGTGCTGGCTCAACAGGAGGTGCCTGGAGACCCCCGGTCAACCCAGGTGGGGATGCTCAGTTCAGTGCTGCTCTTGCCAGGCCTGCTGGCCCATTGGCTGGTGAATTCAGTATCAAAATGGCAGCCGTCTTTGGGACTGGGTGGGGAGGGATGAGCCATGTTCATTGAACATTTATTCAGTGCCTGCAGTGGGTGGGCGCTGGGCTTGGCACTGGGGGGGCGCTGGGCTTGGCACTGGGGGCATGGAGCTCAGACTGCCCTTTGCTGGATAAGAGAAAGGAGTCAGCAGGCTGTGGTAGATGTGTGAGGCGGTGCCCAGGGGAGTGAAGGTACCCAGGGGGAGGTGGCAGCTCTCTGCATACTCACCAACACCTCTGGGTGGTGACATCTAAGCTGAGCCAAGAAGGATGAGTCTGGATTAGCCCAGTGGAGAAGGTGACTGAGGGGCTCTAGGGAGCCCAGCAAAATGCAGAGAGAAGCAAGTCGCAGAATAGCACCTGGGAACTTCAGGGAAGTTGCTGTGACCAGGATGTAGGAGAGAAGCAGGGAAGCTGGAGACGAATTCTAACCAGCGGGGTTTTCGCTGTTGCCAGGGAGTCAAGACTTGACCCTGGAAGTAGTCACTAGCTCCACCTGCGTTTTCACGCCATGGCAATCAGCATCCAGTCGGAGGCAGGGGACCTGGATACTCTATCTGTGTAACAGCGAGTCTTATTTTAAGAGTTTTCTGCACATTTTCATGGGGCTTAACTTGATAGGCAGATTCTGCTCTTCAATTTTAATTATGCAAACCCAAGAGGCAGAAATTATTCTCTTCATTTTCAACGTGGAGTCTGGAGTCTGTGCTGCCCCCACACCAACAGCCTTTGCCAGAGCCTGCAGTGCCCTGCTGTGGGGGGCTGGTCCCAGCTGGCGGTCACTGGGTACCTTCCCTCACTGGGCCTGGTTGCTCCTTTATTAAAAGAAAGTGCTGGACTGTGTGGGCTCTCAAGTGCCTTCAGAGGTGCTGTCCATTCTGTTCACTGTGCTTGCCCCAGTGCCAGGGAGATCAAGCACTCCCTGTAGAAGAAGAGTGCATGTGTGGGTGCCTATCACCTGCCAGGCAGCTTCTGCCCCTAGGGAAGGAACCCAGGAAATTAACACAAGACCCCCGCCCTCGAGCACGAGTGGTAGAAACCCACAGGGAAGCACGTCTGGAATTTGGCCCAAGGAGCTGAGTAGGCAACACACTGGAACCATGTGATTCCACTTCATCTCGATGGAGGGATCTTAGCAAAGAAGGAAGCCCAGCGGGATTGCCTCACCAAGGGTCCGAACGTTCACGTGGCCGTCGCCAGCCAAGTCATGGGTGCCTGCTTTTCTGCATGGAGAATAGCACAAATGATGTGCACACCCCCTTTTATAAGGAAGGAGGGGCTGACACATTTGGAGAAGAGCATTTCTTTAAAGTGTGCCAATCAATAAGCAAGTATAGGTACTGAGTCTTGTGGATCAGCTTTCATGAAACTTATAAATGGAGCAGGGTTCAGGACCTGGTCTGGCGAGAGACTTAACACCTACCTGCTGGTCACCAAGGCACCTGATCTCCCTACTCATGCTGGATCCTAGGGAGACCTCTCCCCTGACCCAGCTTCTCTCAGAGGAGGGGGTTCCAGCAAAGCTGTGGAGGATGTTAACGGCCTGGAAATGCTTTCCAGCAGGCATCTGCACTGGAGCAAACGTGTTGTGAGTGGGGGTTAGAGGACAGCTCTGCCTGGAATTCTCCTCACAGGACCCCGTGGACCCCGCTGGAAGAACAGGGAGTCATTTTCCCAGTGAGCACCTAAAGTGAGCTAGAGGAAAGAGAAGCAGAAGCAGGCTCCTTCCAGCAGCCTCCCCAGGACACAGAGCGTGTCCCCCCAAGCAGGCCTGAGCAGACAGCAGGAGCCACAAACTGGAAGAACCCCTCCTTCCTGGCTGGTGAGCCCTGAGGGGCTGTGTTGAAGCTGGATTCACAGTGTTCAACTAGTCCAGGGGCAGAGGGCATGGTGAGACCCGCGCATGGCAGCAGACCCGCTGAGACCAGCTAGTGCGAAACAAATGCCCCGTGCAAAGCCAGGCATGTGTGTCACTGAGCAAAAGCTTATTTCATGGGGTTACTCTCCTTACGCCAGTGAAATGGGTATCAAGTGCCTGCAGGCATCCAGCTTCTCTCTGGGAAACAGACATGCCAGTGGGTGGGGTTGGGGTGGGGGCGTTGTCTTCAAAGCTAAGGCAAAGTTCGTCTCCAATGCTAGGCAGGGGTCCTGGACCCTGCTCCAAGCGGCAGGCAGGCCCTCTCTGGCCCAGGCGACCCGCTGCTGGGCCGCTGGGACTTCTACCTCTACCACCAGGTAAACGCTGCCGTCTCTGAACAAATGCAGAGGGGCTGCGTCTCATCCAGGAGCCCCGTCAACTCGGCGATTTCAGTCCTCACCAGGAATTATGCATCTGTGGGCCTGCTGCCATTTCTCCTTGTCTTCCCCTTCTCACGCACTTGTAATATACAAGGCCCTATAAAAACCCCAAGGCGGTGCTGTCCGCTGCCAATGAACCCAGGGCAGCGGGCTGATGCTGTTACTTGGAAGCGGGATTTAAGGAGGCCACGGAGCTAAGGCAGACGTGAGGGGAGAGTAGACCCCGCGCTTATGAATTCAGGCCCAAGAGCCGCTCGAATTCCCGAAGGTGGGTGGGAGAGAGCACCACCAGGGTCCTGTAGGTGCTCCTGGGCGTTTGCGCTCCAGTGACCACCTCCGTGATGGCAGGTCCTGCTGCTATCAGGAGGATGCTCCCTTCGTGCTTTTCCTCATTCTCCGGTTCTTTCAAATCCAGTTCTTCCCTTCCAAAGCAAAGCGGCACTCTGATTTTGGCTGAAGCCATTCACCAGAAAGGAACCGCGCCCCAACGTCAGCACCGCAGGAGCGGAACGGGCTTTCTTTCATTCAGAGCACTGCTGTGTGCCAGCCACAAAACCGCCTTCCTAACTTGGCCTCAGACAGAACCCCAGGATCCAGAATTCATTCAAGAAGGCCGACTCCAGAGGCGACTCTGGTGCATCTTGCTTTTGTATAATTACGCTCCTCCCTCTCAGGATGTACACGGTGATTTGCAGAAATGTGGGCATACCCAGGTAGGATCACTCACTCCCGATGCATTATTATTCTAATTTTGCAGTCATTTGCAGGATGAGGCCATTTGGAAAACAAGTGCATATTTTAATAGCTAATATTGGATTTACATTTATATCTCAGGTGTATAGGGATAATGATGTGGCAATTAAAGGCAAATATATAATTTTTAGTCATGACGAGGGATTACTCCGCTGACAGAACAAACGCTGACTTAGATGTTTAACTGAATGCTAATTTTTTTTAGAGCTTTGGGGATTTTTGACTATTGATGGATGGCTCAATATCTTCACATTTCAGGTGGGGGGGAAATCCCTGATTTTGCATTTTACATCAAGGCATCTGAGAAATATGTGGCCATTTCATTAACATGCTCACAACGTACTGATAAGTGAGCAAGTAAGACACAAGAAATATATACGATATATACTAAATCTACATCTATATCCTGTATGTATATGCAGATTGATGTCCCATACAAATATACGTAGGCATGTATACAAACAAATGCAAATATACATAGGATTATGTCTATATACCTACATGATATATATTATCTGTAAATATGTCCACATAGATATATTTGCATGGATATTTATATATATATTTGTATAGTTTATGTGCCTATATATATAGTGTGTGTATATGTATGTATCGTATGTGTGTATATATATACATATATATATATATATATAGTGTGTATATATACACACATAAATATATTCTTACAGACATCTTTCAAGGCCTATGTGGAAGAATACATAACAGAATATCAGTGGAGTTTGAATCTGGGCTTATGGGTTTTTGTCTTAATCTTCAAGCATAATCATGTCTCTTTCTGGAGATTCTCCCAGGGAATGAGCCACATGGGGAGCAAGCACTGACCCAGCCCCCGAGTATTTAGTGGAGCTCCTCACATTTATTCAGGTCTTGGTATCTGTTTTCATGAGTTTAGGTCTCATCAAGGGTTGTTTTTAAAAAGAATGGAAATGTGTCTCTACTTAGGTCACCCAGTGACTGCCCTTGACACGGATTTCAGAGTCCATGTCGATTTGGGATGTTAAGTGGGGGTGGTCACATCACCCCTTCCCGAGGGGCAATGCCCTTAAACTGCTTACGCCTTTGAACCACTAGATCTGGACACAAGACCCACCATCCTCCTATGGCCCCTTCCTGTCTGCAACTCCTAATAAAACAGCTCGAAGAAAACAGGAGAGAAGCTCCTTGACACTGGTCTTGGCAGTGCTCGTGGGGATTTGACCCAAAGCATAGGCAACAAAAGCAAAAATAAACAAGTGGGACTACATCAAACGCAAAAGTTTCTGCATATTATGGGGGGCCATCAACACAAAGAAAAGGTGCCCTCCAGACTAGGGCATGCGAACCTCAGATCTGTCAGAAGCGCAGTATCCCAAAGACATACGTAAATCATGAATCCAGTAGCCAGAAGCCACATAACTGGGTTTTAAAAGATGGGCAGAGGACTTGAATAGATATTTTTCCAAAGAAGACATACAAATGATCAACAGGTATGTGAAAAAATGTTCAACATCCCTCACCACCAGGGAGATGCAATTCAAAACCACAGGAGACAGCACCTCATACCTGTTAGGATGGTTTTTATCAAAAAGTTAAAAAAAAAATGTATTGGCAAGGATGTGGAGAGAAAAGAACCCTGGTGCCAGCTGGGCCTGTAAATTGCTACAACCATTATAGAAAACAATATAAGGAGCCTCCAAAAAGTAAAAGTAGAATTCCAGGATATACCCACTTCTGGGCATGCACCCCAAGGAAGTAAAATAACCAACTCCAACAGGGATTTCTACATTCCCGTGGTCATTGCAGCCCGACTGGCAGTTGCCCAGTAGGATGACCTGAGTGTCCATCAGCAGATGACTAGACAAAAAAAATGTGATTGGGGCCTCCCTGGTGGCACAGAGGTTGAGCGCTGGGTTGCAAAGCTGCCCGCAGCCTCTGCAGTGCCAGTTCGATCCCCGGCTGCTCCCCGGCCACCAGGTGAGGGTCCCACATGGCGCGCAGACCTCTCCTGCCGCCCGCTGCTCCCCTCAGCAGTGTACTTTGGTCCTTCTGCCTGCTCTGCTCCCTGCTCTGGCTCTGGTGAATTCTCTCACCCTCCCGCGCTTCTGACTGTACCCAGTGCTTGTATAAATAAATAAATAAATCTAAAAAAAAAAAAAACTAAAAAAAAAAAAGTGATACGTTTTTACAATGGAATATCATTCACTCCTCAAAAAGAAGGGAATTCTGCTATTTGTGAACCATGGTATCCAGCACACCTTACGTCAAATGAAATGAGCTTGACAGAGAAAGACTAATACTATGCAATCTGAAAAATAAGTCAAACTCATAATAACAGAGAGTAGAACAGAAGTTACCAGGGGCTGGCACAGGGGAGATGGGGAGAGGTTGGTCAAAGATGTTGGTCTAAGGGTATAGACGCACAGTGAGGAAGTGAATTCATTCTGGAGACCTAATACACAGCCTGGAGACCTTAGTCATCCATAATAATCTATCATGGACTTGAAATCACAAGTTCTCACCACAAAACCAAAGGTAACTATATGGGGTGAAGAATCTATTAATTAGTTTGATTGTTAATTGGTGGTTAATTCACAGTATATACAAAGCTTGATGCCTCACCTTGTGTCCCTAAATACATAAATTTTTTTCTCTTTTTTGTAAAGTTTTATTTATGCATACAAGAACTGGGGTGCATGCCAGAAGTGCGGGGGATGAGAGGATTCACCCAGTGACAGAGTGGGGAACTGAACAGGCAGACTGAGTGAAATACACTGCTGAGGGGAGCAGCAGGCGAGACAGGAGAGGTCTGCTGCATCATGAGAGTAGCTCCCTGGCCAGGGATCAAACTGGTGCTGCCGTGACTGTGGATAGAGTCATAGGTTGCGTCTTAACCCCTTGTACCACCAGGGAGGCCTAATATACATACAATTTTTATCTGTCAGTCATGCCTCAGTAAAGCTGGAGGAAAAAGCACCTTGTGGGTGAGAGAGGCAGTTTTTTTCTCCCAGGAATGGGAGCTGAAAGGAAAGGTAGCAGAATCAATCAATCATTTGTCCATCCCACGAAGAAGCAGAAAAGCCACGTGGTCCTCATTCTAGAAGTCAGGCTTGCAGACTGCCGTCCTGCTGACCACATGGAGAAACACCCTCCTTGGCTCCCAACTACCTCTTAGAAAAGAGTATCCTAGCATTAGAGAGGAAGCCTTCAGCCTGTTGGTTCTGGACTTGCGATGTGATATTTTTTAAAGATTTATTTATTTATTTATTTATGCATACAAGAGCTGGGGTGCAGGCCAGAGGTGTGGGGGTGCTGAGAGGATTCACCAGAGACAGAGGGGGGAGCAGAACAGGCAGACAGACTGAAAGCACTGCTGAGGGGAGCAGCGGGCAAGACAGGAGAGGCCTGCTGTGCCTTGTGGGTCAGCTCCCTGGCCGGGGACCAAACTCGTGCTTCAGTGGCTGCTGATAGCTTCATAGTGCTGCGTCTTAACCCCTTGCGCTATCAGGGAGGTCCTGCTCTATGATTTTAACCTGACCTCGGAAGGCAGCCTCAGGGATGTGATTGTTTGAATCTGGAGTCCGACCACAGCTGACCTAGACAGGGAGATTTTCTGTTTCAACAACCGGTTCCTTCTCCATTACCTTGATCTTCCCTCTGCCCCCCGAATCTGGTGGGGGGCAGGGGAAACGGTGCAGGATCTCTGCTTCTGCCAACTTGTCCCTTGCTATTCAGCAGCATCCATAATGGTCACTTCGTTTTCAGAGGCACCTGTTTTTCTTGGGCACTTAGAAGCAAGTCCCGAAGTATGTTCCAGGAGAGGCACCGATGTTCATTTCTAGAGTCACCCTATTTCCTCATCTTGCCGTCCAGAGCTCAGCTGGGTCCCCATTCAAATGGCCAAACTGGAGAATGGTAACTCTCAGAGAACCTAAGAGGCTGGCCGGTGCAGCGAAGGTGATGGTCTGCCCTTAATGGAGAAGATTTAAACCACAGCATTCAGGCTAAGTGTGATTTTTAACTCGAGGCGGTCCTGCGCTTTAGCGCCAAGTGAGGAGGAGATGGGCTATTAATCCTTTTGACATTCCCTTTGAATAGCGACATATTTCAAGCCTGTTAAGCTGTGGGGCCATTGTTTATTGGTCTCCCTCCCCAAGCAGGACCTCTGTTGTGCTGAGGCTGCAAAAGCTGCCCCGCTCTGTGCCTTTAAGACGACCGTGGGCTGAGGCCCTCCAGCTGACCCTCCACCCCAAGCGTGGAGATAAACTCTGGAGCCCAGCTGCCTGGGCTCGCCCATCTGTCACCGACCAAGCAAGGGTCACTGGGCCTGGTGCCCTTTCGTTGGAATGCTGAGAAAAGAAAGAAGAAAAGACACATCTGGAAAACAGAAGACAGGGAAGGGGAGGTGGTCAGACTTGCTGAGGAATCCAGAATCCCATCCTGAGCCCTCCACACCTTTGCCCTTTTTGTTCTGACCTCCCCAGCTGACCTGGTTCCGTGTATTCATCGTGCACATACGTAGTGAGCATCTCCCGGTCCGCCAAGCATCACAGGGGATTGCATGTTGGGCCAAGGGAAGTTGGGGGCTGGTGAGGGGCCAGGAGTTGAAGCTACGTGGGTGGTCTGAGCTCCAAAGCCCCATACTACCACTTACAGGCCTTGTGACTCAGGGGCAAGTCAGGCCCCCTCCTGGGGCCTCAGTTTCCTCAATATGCAAAGTGGGACCAGTGGTGGCGATAGGGCTGTCGAATAAGTCATTGCAGAGAACACCCGTAGGAAGGCTTCAGTATCGGTGGGTTTTGTCATTAGATCGTTTCTATTGTTTCTAGTATTGCAAGCATGGGGTGCACAGGGAGCATAATGCGGTGGAATTTGCCTTATCTCAGAGCCAGGGAAGGAGGCACTGATGGGGACAGGTAAGCTGAGGTTGGCGGAACCCCTATTCTCTCTGGGGTCACCACCCACGTGAGGGTCGCAGCTCCCCATTTCGGCTTCATTGCATCCCGTCTCTCTGCTTAGATGAGAAGGTACCTGTGGGCAAGTCGCAGACCTGGGACATTTTTCTAGCACTTTGACTGCAACGAACATGCCGTGTGGTTTTGTAGATCAGTGAGGGGCCAGTCTGTACCCCCCACACACACTCCCAAGAAGATTTGAAGCTTTGTGTTGTCCCGGGGATAGCGCCAGCCAGGCCAGTGCTGCCCTATCATTGTCAGGTGAATTAGGGGGGGCTGAGCCCTCCACTTGGACCCTCAGCAGGAAAGACACTCCCGCACAGGCTGCCCTGCACATCGGAGGTTAAAGGAATTACGGGAAAGGAATTCAGGAAGGAAGGGGCCCAGACAGCTCTGGAATTCCACCTCTTTCCCCGGCCTCTGCCTGAGTCTTGAGCTCCATTCCCGCTGGCGGGAACTTTTAGGGGTGCTGTGACTGCCCCCTGCAGCCAGCACACACGGGTCTGGACTTAGGAGGAGTGAGCCTGCACGTTTGTTTATAGTCCTCGCTTGTTTTGGTGAATACAGTAAAAAACCTTCCAAGAGACGTGTTAGTACACACGTCACACATAATTCAGTTCTCCTTTGGCTATTAAATTAATTTTGCATGTGCCATATATTTTTTTAAAGATTTATTTTTATTTATTTATTTATTTGTTCATTTGTTTGTTTTGTTTATACAAGCACTGGGTATAGTCAGAAGTGCGGGAGGGTGAGAGAATTCACCAGAGCCAGAGCGGGGAGCAGAGCAGGCAGAGGGACCGAAGTACACTGCTGAGGGGAGCAGCGGGCGGCAGGAGAGGTCTGCGCGCCATGTGGGACCCTCCTCCGGTGGCCGGGGAGCAGCCGGGGATCGAACCGGCACCGCAGAGGCCGCGGGCAGCTTCGCAACCCAGCGCTCAACCGCTGCGCCACCGGGGAGGCCCTGCATGTGCCATATTTTTAAGCCGCCACCCATGCTGAGTGAGCCATGGGGACCCAAGACCTCAGAAGACGCTGGGGACCGTTCGCCTATCACCTTCCTCCTCATCTCAGTATCTGAGCCCTCAATTCATCCTCTAACTGTGGGGGAGCACCCCATGTGTGCGAGGCAGGGAGAGCACGGGCAAAGCAACATTTGTCTCCCGCAGGTTTACCGTCCCGAGCAGGGAATTCTCGTCCTGCTAAAAGACTCCTGGGGGGAGTTAGGGGGATCACCAGCTGGGATGAGTGGAGAGTGGGGAGTAGCTGGGGGAGCCTTCCAGGCATCCCCGACAGAGGAAGCAGCCTGAGCTGGCGAGAAGGTGGGAAACCACAAGGTACACAAGGGCTGATGCTGTGCAGCATAAAGGGGTAAGTGGGAGTGAATGGCCCAGCCACATGGGAGGGCCCCCACATCCCTCGCAAGGAGGGGGGCAGGAGGGGTTGTGAAAGGAGTTGGCCAGGTGAGGCGTTTAGCAGTGATTCCTGCTCGCTGCATCCTCTGGCTGTTTACTTTTGGCAGCAGCATCTACACTATAGGCCACCGGTTCTCAAGCTTGATAAAACCCAGACGGCGGGGTCCCACCCCCGAGCTGCTGATTCAGCAGGTCTGGGTGGGAATGAGCACTTGCGTCCTAACAAGCTCCCAGGTGGGGTCGATCTGCTGATCTGGGGGCCAGACCTTGAGGTCAGCCAGGAGAAGGGTGTCCCCAAGAACTGGCAAGAGGAAAAGGAGGAGCAAGGAGCGAGTGGTCTGGAGCCAGGTGGGAGTGGCTGCCCCTGCCAGGGAGGTGGGGGGCTGCATCCTTGTCCCAGGTGATGACTTCCAGGCTGCGTCAACCCCCCCCCCCCATGCAGGGTAGGAGCCTGGAAGGGGGGACACACCTGCCCGGGCTACAGTTACTCGAAGTAAGTCATCACCTCCTCCTCGTGACCGCACACGACCTCGCTGCGTCTGGAAACATAACCCGCTGCCTTTTTCTGTTGTTTTAAGTCATCTCTGTTCTCTTGGAAAGTAAACGCTGCGCGCCGGAGGGTTCACTTTGGAAGGCCATTTTCTCGCGGGTTTGCAGTCTCCTCGCTCGGCTTCCGGTCACCTGGAGGCACCGTCCGCAGACAGCAGCTCTGAACGGGGGGCTTCCCACCTCCAAATCCCTCTTTTCATCCTCCCTCTCGCTCCCAAATTTAATGGGACCTAAAACACTTCTGCCGCCAAAAGAGTGCCGGGGTGAAGGGTCCAGAGACAAAGCTCTTTCTTGATGAAGACAGCCCCGCTCCGAACGCTGAAATGTTGGATTTTTCTGTGTTGACTCCGGTCTGGGAGGCCCAGCCAGGCTGCCCCGTGAGGGCCCTCCGGCTGCGCCCGCCCTTCCTGCGCCTGTCTGCTCCACACCCTGTCTTCTGTGGCTCTTGCCAAGGGAGCAGCAGAGAAGCAATTCCCAGCATGTGGAGCCGTGGGACAAAGTAGAAATGGAGTCGGGGAGGTAGGGCTGCCAGAGAGCCCAGTCCCCCTTCCCTGGAGGATGCGGCCAGACTGGCCACAGCTTGGCAGGTCCTTGAGTTTCACCTACGTCTTTGCTTCTCCCAGATGACCCCCCTACATGCACCCCAAAGATAGTTCAGAGCATCGCATGCCACAGCTCCTGACACCTCTGAGACAGGTGTGGCTCTCAGTCTGCAAAATTGGCCTCATTTCTTTTCTTTCCTTTTTTTTTTAAAAAAGATTTATTTATGCATACAAGAGCTGGGGTACAGGCCAAAGGTGTGGGAGTTGAGAGGATTTACCAGAGACAGAGTGGGGAGCAGAACAGGCAGATCAACCAAGTACACTGCTGAGGGGAGCAGCAGGCGAGACAGGAAAGGTCTGCTCACGGTGTGGGTTGCTCCCTGGCTGGCCAGGGATCGAACCCACGCTGCAGAGGCTGTGGACAGCTTCACAGGCTGTGTCTTAATCCCTTGCACAACCAGGGAGGCCCGGCCTCATTTCTTGTACACATTTTAAAGATTTTGCTGTGGCTTATTCAGCTGCACTTTCAGCTTCAGCCTCGTTTTAGCCGAGCAGAGGAAATGTGCCATCAGTCCTGTCAGGCGGGGCTGGGGAGGCCGTTAATGTGCCCAGGGGTTGGGGCTGGGTGGGGGTGGGGTGGCGTGGCATCTGCTCCTGATGTCATCTCTGCACCCAGACATCTGCTGAGTCCTCCCTCATCCCATCTGGCTCGAAGCCGCAAGCCACACAGCTGCGCTGAGCTGCCCTCAGGCCAGGCAGCATGCGGTGCCCCATGGCATATGGAAGGAACTCTACTGCCCCACCCATGTGGGCCGGTTCCTATCTCAGGTCCCCACTCCAATGCCCTCTTCCCTGCAAAGGGACCCCACGTCCCCCTGTGGAATAATTCCTTGTACTTGGGAGGACACCTGCTCAGGGTCGCATTGACCATGGGCTGTCCCAGGTCTGAACCCTGTGAATGTGTGTCCACCCTTCACTAAAACGTGACCTCCTGGGACGCTGCCGGCCTCTTTTAGGTCCCTGTTCTCAGAACTCCCGTGGGCCTGGCAAAAGAGGGCGGGCAGTTTCGTGACTTAAAATTCAAAGAGAGTTCAAAGACCTGGAGTGGGCAAATCCCAGGCCTGACCGAAAATGGGAAATAAGCCCCTTTGTCTTCCCATTCACGCTCCTTGAGAAAAGGAGAAGGGGAGAGAGTATTTGGCTTGACCAGGACCAGGATAAGGGCTTGACAGGTGAGGTGGTGAGGCCTGCAGAAAGTGAAGAAGCCCCAGAAGCTGCTCTTCCATCGTCTGCCCAATGCTCACACCTGGGGAACAGGCCCCAGCAAGTGAGTCATGGGTGTCCCTCAACAGGATAGAGGTGAGACCCCCCTTTACCCCTAGGAAAGGGATCCAGGAAGGGCCAGGATCATGAACTGGGAGGCGACAGCTCTGCTCACCTCTGGGAGACTGTCCTTGTCGAACTTGAAAGCCAGGCCTATTTTGAGGATCTCAGGTTGGACCCAGGGAGAGTGTGGGACACGCCTGGGCCCCACGCCCCTAAGCTCACTGTGCCCCTCCCAAGCCCTTCCCAATTAACTGAAGGCTTCCAAGCGCCTGTTGGGACTCCTGTGCCACTCAAGCCAGCACTTGGCCCTGTGCTAGGCTGGGAGATTACAATGGAGAGGGAAAACAGATCGGGGTGGGGGGTTGAGGTGGCTGCTGTCTGGAGCCTAGAGTAGGGAAAGTGTGTGCCACCCCAAAACACAGCAACAAATAAATCACAACACTGTAGATTGTTAAAGTGACACCAACCATACAACAGGCACCTTGGGGGAGAGGGATGATGGGGGAAGTTTTTTTCTGTTGGGTAGGAGCTGAGAAGTGCCTGCGGTGAGCTGAACACTGAGTGACAAGGAGCCAGCTGTGTATGCTGGTAGATGTTTAACAACCATCTTTTTACAAAAATGTTCTGGTTTGCAGTGTTTGCCCATTTCCATGGTGTAAACACTCCCACCGGGGTGCATTTCAAGCAGTCGACCCTATGTCATGGGAAGAGATGTGCATAGTTAGCTCCTGTGAGCTGGTGTGGGCCATGCAAAGAACTGGAGAATGAGCAGTCCAGGCAGAGGAAGTAGCAAGTGCAAAGGCCCTGAGGCAGGACTCAGCAGAGTGGTCAAAGAACAGAAAGATCAGTGAGCAAGGCATAGGAGGCTTCTGCTGAAATGAGGCCAGATCCTATGGGCCACAGGGAGAAATTGGGACTATGAAGGTCTTTGAAAACCCTAAACAGCTATGCCAGCATACTGGGGTGCCGCTAGGATACGTGACAGTAGCCACAGCAGTAACAGAGTTCGATGAGGACCGGAAGGAAAAGGACTTGCCCAAATTGTTCTTGAAAATTTGCTCCAACCTGGTAATAGGAGATTGTGCTCCCTGCCCTGCTTCCTCCCCACCCTCGCAGTGTCTGGTGGAGACACTGTTTACTGCTTGAGAGTGATGTGTCAACTGGGAAAGAAATATTGTCATGACAAATGTGTCCACACACCCACCCTCGCTAGCAAATGTCACTGGGACGGAAGTTTCGCGTGTGTCTGGCCATATCTAAGAAAGCTGCGGTGCCAGTCCCAGATCCACCCAAACCAGAAAAGACCCCGGTGGTTTCCCCACACCTGTCTGTTCCCTATTTCAACAGCCCCGTAGCACCCTCCGAGTGCCACGGTTCTCGCCCTTCGGGATTTCCTTGGCCAGGGAATACTCAGCTGGTGGAGCCAATCTGATCTTTTCAAGAAGGTATTGTTTATTTTTCTCCCGTCCTGCAGTGTCGGCTGTATGTAAACTGTCACTTGGCTGGTTTGTTTGTTTGCTTGTATGATTTTTATCATTTTGTTTGCCCTCACCAGGTCCTTGAGTTTAGAGATACTTTTTGAGCAGTGCCGTGAACCAGGGCATCCATATCTCGGTAGTCGAGGCTGTGATTACCTCCCTGCGTATCGGGCCCTCCGATGACAATGGTGATGGTGGCAATGATGACAAGGAATATGAGCGCTTAGCACTTGGCAGGGAGTGTGACTTGGGGGCCCAACTGCCTCTTCTCGTAGAATCCTCACAGCCCCCCGGGGAGAGATGGTTCCATCACTCCCCACTGCACAGATGGGGAGTCGGGCCCAGAGGCTGCGTGACCTTCCTCAGGGCACAGCAGTGAAGGGAGACCTGAGCGTCAAGCCCCCCCGGGCCTCACTCCCTACCCAAGTTCTTGAATTCTGAAATGAAAGAGCAAATTCATAAATTGCTAAATGTTTCTCTTTCCGGTCCTGTTGCTTCTTTGTCCAGAGGCATTTTTGAAAGAGGATAAAATGAAACTGACTTTTATGAACCACCAATGGGCATTGAACTGACTCTGGGTTGTGGCAAAGTTAAACTAAAAGTCCAGCCATGGCTCTCAGCCTGCCCGTAGCCCAGAAGAACCTTCTGGGGCGGGGTTGGGGGCACAAAAGTGTCCCCCTGAGAAGGACCCAGTGCTCCTTAGGGAAGCAAAAGTCACACCAAATGGGCCATTAAGGAAAGCTGTTCAGCTCAGCAGAAAGAAGTGGGGGCTGGTCTTTCCTGTTAGGAGTGGATCATTGCCCCCCTGGCCAGGGTGTGGAGGCCACCGCTTCCGGGCCACAGCAGAGCAGAGCAGTCCCTGCTATTCTGGTCCTTCCCACCCAAGGCCGGGGGGAAGTCAGGAGGAAAAGGAGCTCGTCTCCATCAGTGTCAAGTCACTCGTCACTGTCACCTGCAATTTCTTATTAACACAGGTTATTAGCTGAGTCAGTTTTCTGCACCACAGTTTACAGAGGAGGAAACCAAGGTTCCAGAGGGTCAGACACTAGTCCAAAGCACAGCAGGGAGTAAGAGGTGGAGTGAAAACTCAGCCCTAGAGAAATTTCTGGACTTCACAGCCCTCTCCACGCCTCCTGGGCTGTGGGAGATCATGACGATGGCTGTGATAGAATCTCCCTCCTTCAATTCCTACCACGTCCTAAACGCCAAAGGCAGAGAACATTCCAGACAACCTCTGCCTTCGTGGAATTAGTATTGAAGAGGGAAACAGATACTACACAATAGCACGTTGCAGTCAACTCCTTATTTACAACTAAGGGCCCTCAAAGAGGCCAGGTTTGCAAAGATGTTCAGAATTTCCCCGCCTCTCCCATCTCTGTGAGCCTCGCGTTCCCGGGCCAGCCTAGGCGTGAAGGACGGAGGCACGTTGGGATGGTCCCTAATAGACAAAGGCACCGAGACCAGGTCTCTAGCGGTGGTTATTTTATAGTAACTCAGAGGCTGTCAACTCAGGGTGATTCTCCTCCCTCCCCCCTGGAATGTCTGGCCATGTCTGGGGACATAATTGTTGTCACAACTGAGGAGGGCGGGTGCTACTGGCATGGAGGGGGTGGGGCCAGGGGAGCAGCCCCTATGGTGCACAGGAGAGCCCCCACCACAAAGAACAACCTGACCCTGAAGGTCCATAGGCCCAAGGCTGGGAGCGCCTGCCTTAGCGGGGTGAGTCCTGACCCTCATCCCTTGGGGTCAGCTGACTTAGACCCTTTCCCGCATCATCCCTTCCAGAACTAGTCTTGTGCTCCGGGTCTGACTGGTAACCCGTGGTTTGGGGCCAGAGCTGTGTGTTCTGGCTCCATTTTGGTACCAGCTCCATTTTGTTCTAATGGTTTGGTCCGATCCTGAGCAGGTACTGCGCCCCCTGCTGGGACACCTGCCAGGTAGATCCCTTCTCAAGAGGCCACTGATGACACCCTCAGAGCAGTAGAGAAGCCTCAAGGATCTTTGTTCTCAATTAGCTTGGTAATTGGCTCCGCGTGGAATTTCTCACTGGCAGCGTGGAATTATTAAAGGGACTTCAAAAAAAAAAAAAGGAAAAAAATACCCTAAGCAACCAGCACCTTAGCAAGGCCGCCTGGTCCACCCAGAACAGCTCCAGGGTGACCACGGTGGTGCTGAGGGACCCACTGCTGTTGCTGTTTCACGGAGGTGCAGTGGCGCTCAGCTTGGGGTGACTGTGTCTGCTGATGAAGCTCTTCCCTTCACTTCAGATAATTTCTATCCTCTCGTGAGCTGCTCCTGAATGACAGTCCTCGAGGACTGAGTATGAGAACAGCAGCTGCTCCCAAGTTCGGGTGCCCGGCCTCTGCGTGCTCTTCCTGTGAGGCAGGGAGGGGTGTGGGTTGCTTGGTTTTCTCGCCTTTAGGGTAGAAAGACAGAACTGCAGTGACCCCAGAGAAGTTACTGGCTCTAATTCCTACGAGGGATTTGAGCACTTGCATGGGAAGAGCTAAGGGCCTTCTGGATGCTTTGCTGAGGATAAAGTTTTACAGAAACTGGCCGGGAGAGGTAATGGGGTGGAGTGGTCAAGAGTATGTCCCGTCCCGTGGACCCAAGAGTCTGCTTCCCAGTCAGGGGTCTGTTCCTCCTTGAGGGCTGCGCCCTGCCCCCTAGAGGGAACTTGGGGTATAACAACACGAGCAGGGGCACCTGGCGGGGCCGTGGAGGTGAGCTCTCTGCAGGTATCTCACCTTCATCCCAGGCGGCAGTCCTCTGACATGGATTCAAGGATTAGGGCCATCTGTGGGTGCAGAAACAGAGGCATAAGAAACTACCCGTGCAGGTTGCACAAGTGAGGGGGCTGGAGTCAGACCCGTGCAGTTCTCCCCAGGACACAGGGCTGCTCCTCTGCAGGCCTAGGAAGCTTGTCCTGTAGAGATCTGACCTCCAAGAGTTTGGCTCAATGGTGAATGTTTTCTGGAAAGTCCCCAACCCCAAGTCTCACCATCCCAGCAGTCGGGGCAGCCCTGACCCCTTTGCCTGCGCTTGTCTCCACTCTGGCGAGAATCCTGGCCTGTGGCCGGTACAGCCTCCCTCCTCGCAGCCCCTGTACATCCTCAGTCCTTGTGCCCTTCAGGCTAAGATGCTGCCTCTGGCTGTGCTGGTTCCGCCGCTTTGCCAGGGTCTAGCTGTGCCACACCAGAAGGGTGGTCAGAGAAGGCCAAAGACTTGCAGGGGTTGGAGGGGGGGCTTGCTTTTATCTCCTCCAACCATGTGTCTGCAAGGGACCCTCTTCCAGCCTTCAGGATCCCCCAGACTGATGGGTCTTCCCCCTGCACCATCTAAAAGGAGGTTGCCCCCATTTGCAAGATGAAGTGACACTTGGCATCAAAGAAAGATAGTTTGGAAATGAAGCCACCCCTCCATCCAGGCAGGGCTGTGGGCAGTGTGCCGTGGGGCCGTTCCCCCTAGGACGTGCCTCGTCTGAAGCCCCGGGGCCCAGAAACCGGCTGTGTGTGCAGCTTGGTGCTGGCGATTGGCAGATAAATCGGTAATGGATGTTTCCGGTCCAAGAGCACATTTTTCTCCGAGGACCATATCACCTCTTCGGGCCTAATTCAGGTTGATATTTTTCCTTTCCTCTGAAAGGCTCTGTAGCAAATGTTCAGTCGGAACCATTTTTCTGATTGAACTAAAAGTATCGCAGCTTCATTTTCTTTTCTCTTTGGGTTAAGTCGTATTTAAAAGGCCTTTCTAAAGAATGAAGCTTTATCTAATTTAAAAAGGTCCGAGTCTCCATCATGGAGGCCCAGGCCAAGACAGTTTGACAAAGATTGTTATTCCCATACATTGCCGCTGTCTGCCCTTTAGCTGGATGCCGGCGTGTGTTTTTAGGGCCAGATGAAAGCAGCTCCACAGAAGGTCTTTAATCAGACGGTGGCCGGCAAATACAAGGCAGTGACATGCCCCTTGGATCGCTGAAAGGTTTGATTTCTTCATCAGAAGTATTTTAAGAGCAGACTGTGGGGTTTATCCAAGTGGGACGTTGGCTTCCACATGCCAATAGCTCCTGCTTTTCCTTGAGCTTAGAGAAAATGTGTGTGTGTGTGCGTGTGTACACGCAGACATATTGTGTATGCACACAAACATGGTGTGTGTTTACAAATATTTCGGGTGCGTATGTGTGTTTGTGCTGGGGGGGGCTACCTGCCTCCCCAACCAGTGTTTCTGTTCCCAGAGCAAATGTGTAGGGCCTGGTGGTGATGCGTTCAAATTAATGAGAGCAGATTTCTCCAGATGCTTCTCCTTCAGGCTGTCTCCCCAAATCCCCACTGCCTAATCGGGGGTCCCTCAAGTCATCTTCCACACCTCCCTCTGCCTCTCTTGAGGATGTGCGAGCAGTCAAGTGGATTTTCTCCCCTCCCAATCTTTTCCCACATCTCTCTGTCCCTCTCCATTCCCCCTACCACCCACCATGGAGCCCGAGAATCCTCCCCTGGGGCCGTGGCAATGACCTCTCACCCCCAGCCCCCAACCCCTTCCTCTAACCATGCTGGGTTCTCCAGTAGCCCGTCTCGGGACACTTGTTCTGGCATTTCACAGGCTGATCTGCCGCCTTCCTTTCCTGCCTGCTCTGCTACCTGCTGTTAGCCCAACCCTCCCTTCCTGGTCAGCACACTGCACCCGGGGGTAGGCAAGGGACTGAACGAGAACCCCCGAGCCCCCAAACACGTGTCATCCTCCACGACAGCTCTTGTCTCCATTTGCTTTCTTGAACCCCCATTCCACTGGAACTGCCATGATGGTTTTCCCCAAAGAAGAGACTCTGCCCTGGGGTCCTCACAGGGGTCCTCCAGCATCTGGTGCTTGCTGGCCCCTGTGCCTCTGTTCACCCCCATACTTTCTTCTGGAAGGACTCCCCCTCCAGTCCCATCCTTTGAGACCCAGTGGGATGCTCCCTTGCCCATAGAGGGAGAGGCACCTTCCTCACCACGCAGCCAGCTGTCTCCGGCGTCTAGGACGTGACCCTGTCATCCTCAGGCACACACACCGGCTTGCATCGGTCTCCATGGTGTGTACCCTTGTCCCCCCCACTCACTCCATACGAACTCTTTGAGCACAGGTGATGTTACCCAGCTCTTTAGTCATTCATTCATTCATTCAGTCGGTCAGTCAGTCATTCGACAAATGCATCAGGCATGCCTCTCCCCAACGAGGTGCTGAGAGTGTGGCCACGTAAAGAAAGACATTCCTTGAGCCTCATGGGTCACACATCATAGCCAGAGAGTTTTAAATAGAAATGCATTGTGAGGAATAGAGAAAGAGCCACAGAAGAAAATCCTTTGTACCATGTGGGGGGCTACAAGTCACAGAGCTTCCTGGAGAAAATGCCACCGGAGCTGAGGCAGAGAGGTGGAGGGGGAGTGGGGCAGGGGCCAGAGGGGGATGGGGGCACAGGGAGAGCATGCTCGAGACCCCGAGACCTGCGAGGTGAGTGTGGTGGGCGCGCAGCAGGGCGGGGAGGGGGGTAGGCAGGAAAGGGCAGTGCAGGCTGCCCCCAGCATTAGGGCCTGTCCCTGGCTACTGAGGTCTCTGGCCTGCACACAGTGGGGGGCTGCGTCAATGTGCTGGATGGAGAACCACGGTAGAGATGAGCAAGGCTGGGTGTCAGTCTTATTGCAAAGGAACTGCTGCTTGCAGGTGACAGCCGAAATGGGGGCGGCAAAGCAGCCCCAGCCACGCGTCAGGCCCAGGTTGTGTGAGGCCATGGGGCTCTAAGTGTCTGTGTTAGTTCCCTGGGGCAGCTGGGCGGATGCCTGCAAAGCAGGTGGCCCCAAACAATAGAAATCTCCCTCCAAGTTCTGGAGGCCAGGAGTCCTGCATCAAGTGCGGACAGGCCTGCTCCCTGCGGTCTCGGTGAGAGGACCCCACCTGCCCCTTCCAGCTCCCGTGGCTCCTGGGCTGTGTCCACGTCCCTCCTGTACCACGGCCTTCCTCCTGCCTTCACGCGCCCTCACCCCGCCTCTCTGAGTCATCACCTCTGCCTCTCTAAGAGCACCTGTCTTTGGATTGAGGGAGCACCCTAATCCAGCAGGGTCTCACTTCTTGCCTTACCTCAACTATATCCGCAAAGATCCTCATTCCAAATAAGGTTGTGAGGTTCAGGTCAGCCATGAATTCTAGCGGGAGGAACGCTATGGAACCCACTACCATGGTCCTCGTAGCATCTCTTTGGGACTGACGTGGAAACTGGAAACTGAGGTCCCAGAGAGGCAGCTCACTCCAGACCTCCCGGATGAACTTGGCCCAAGGAGGGGTCTGAGCAAGCGTCTTGACTCCAAAGTCGATGCTCTTGCTCTGCCTTCTCAGTTCAGGATGCAAGAACTGGGCCCCAGCATATTGGGTCAGCGGCCAGGAGATGGGGAGCCCCCACGGAGCTGGCCTGCAGCACAGTGGTGACTTGGCTGATCGCATTAGCTGAGCACCGAGCACCAGGTACCCAGTGTCAGCTCATGTCTCCCTGCTGTTCACATCAGCGTCTCAAGGTTGTATGTTTCTTTTTAAGATTTATTTATTTATGCATACAAGAATTGGGGTACAGGCCAGAGGTGTGGAGGGTGAGAGGATTCACCAGAGACAGAGTGGGGAGCAGAACAGACGGATCCACTGAGATACACTGCTGAGGGGAGCAGCGGGCGAGTCAGGAGAGGTCTGCTGTGCCATGTGGGTTGCTCCCTGGCCAGGGATTGAACTCGTGCTGCAGTGGCTGTGGACAGCTTCATAAATTGCATCTTAACCCCTTGCGCCACCAGGGAGGCCCAAGGTTGTGTGTGTCTCTGTAAGGAAAGCCACCCTCATTTCCCCCAAGTGCCCACATTTGCCCCCCCCACCCTCCCTGTGGCCCCTCGGCCCCTCGGCCCCTTGGCCCCTTGGCACCTGGTATAGAACCCAGCTCCCCGCCCCGCCTGCTGAGAGCCTGGCAGGACTTTTCTTTTTGGAGCTTTCAGTCACTCACAATATCCTTTTGATAATACAAGGAGGAGATTGCTGACAATCTTCACAAATGCAGAATCTTGCAAGAATAATTTCCTCTGAATTATATGTGATTCTCCCTTTCTCTGTCTCCCGAACATTTAGTTTGCTTGTGGTGCTAGCTAGTAAATATTTGGTGTCTTCAGCCACTTGGTCTTCAAGCTGTGAGGGATGAGAACCGGTGGACCTGCAGGAAGGCCCGACGTGGGGATCCATCTGCTTTTGCCCACACCCCAGGAGCCACACAGGAGGCAACAGATTAGGGGGTGATTCTGCTCCTAAGTCACTGGACCTCTGGCCTTCCCTTTCTGCCTTTATCTGAGGGCTGATGAGAGCCCCGGATCCAGAGGGGGTGTGGTGAAACCATAGTATTCCCCAGGTGGGCCTGTGAGGGGGGCTGGGTTGAAAGCTCATAGAAAGAGAAAGTTGGGAGTTTGAGGTCAACATTTCTTGGCTTTACAGACTGACTTTGGGCTGGAACTGAGGATTGTCAGCAGGTAAGAATAAGTCCCCATTTCCAAGAACAGTGGAGCCTGGGACACCCACCATCTGCCCCCAGCTGTCCTGGGGTGAACACACCCAGCTTTGCACACGCTGTCTCTGGGGCCCTCACTTTACACCGTCGAGGGGAAGCACAACTTTAGACAAAATGACACGTTATGAAGGCAGGTCCTCGAATAACGACTCTCCTTCGATGCCAACTGGGATACTTGTTTCTCATCCACATCATATCAAAAGGAGGTGGAGAGAGAAGACGGTGCTTGCGGGTTGTGCACTGGTCTCAGGGGTTACGTCCAGCAGACCGTGTGGTGGACTGTGTACATCTTGGTTGGATTCATGAAATGATGCCTATTTCATCATTCTTCTTTTTAATGCGCGAGTTCCTCACCTCAGTCAACAGACCAGTTGAGGGCACACTCTGTACCAGGCACTTGCGCTGGGTGCTGGAGATAGGAGAGAATGAAACAAGGCAAAAAAAGAAACCCTGTTCTTGTGGGGCTTGGATTCTAGAGGGAGAATTCAGGCAGTAAAATAAGTAAGCGGATTCTATTTCATGCTCTCTTAGAGGGTGCAAAGTACTATGGAGAACCAGCTTGAGGAAGAGGGCAATTTTATGGAGAGTGGTCGGGGCGGGCCTCTCGTAGAAAATGATCCATGAGCAAAAGTGAGAAAGAGGGCAGAGAGCCACGCAGGTGCTGAGAAGGGCATTCCAGATGGGGGGTGGTTCATGCAAAGGCCCTGTGGTATGTTTTCGAAGCCATGAGGAAGTCAGCAGGACGGGAGTGGAGTCAACAGGAGCAGGAAAGAAGAGGTTATCAAGTTAATGGGCCCCCTTCCTGCCCAGGTAGATGAAGCAACTAAAGGTCCAGGGATTGATGGGCATATTCTGAGCCACCCAGCTGGTGAGTGGCACAGCAGAACCCAGGGTTTTAGATTCCAGTTCTGGCGGCTCCTCTGGAAGATGTCACTTTCTGTGGCTGGGCACCCTTGGTGTCTACCTGATCCAACCTGGAGAAAGGAAAGAGTACCTGCTCCCTCCTCACTCCTGAGATCCTCTGCCAGGGACAAGTCTTGGCCACCCCATTATTTCAGTCTGAGCTCAGAATTCCCAGCAAGATCCCGAAACCCCCAAGTCCCTGCTGTGTCTTTCTTGGTTGTCCGGTGCCACAGGAAATATGCTTCCTCTCCACTCTTTCCTTGCTTGCGCCCATCTCCTTCTGGAACCAGCCTCATCATCGAGGCCTCATCATCGAGGCCTCATCATCAAGGCCCGGAATAAATTTAATTTAAAGCATCTAACTGCACAGTCAGTAAATTACTTTACTCATTCGCTCCTGACAAAACCATCTTCCTCTGCCGACCTTTCCTGCCTCAGGTTCTTGCAACATTTTTCTTTGCTTAGCTTTTCTGGACAATCATGTTTCCATTTCCTTCCACTTCCCACCTTTGCTTTTCTTATGGTTTTTATAGTCTTCCCTTCACTCACATCTCAAATACTTCCTGTTTTACCTAGATGTCTCCACTTCACTTTCAAAGGCGTTTTCCTGCTCTTTGCTTTGGAGCCCTTCCAACCTGTTCACCACTGGGGGCTTTCACATTCCTGGGATGGCCCCTGCCTTTCTTTACCCCACCTCCACAGAGGCAGGCACTCCTTGAGGCTAGGAGCCCTGCTGTTTTTCCTAGGAAACCAGGGCCAGGTGGGGGTTTGGTTGGTTCCTCTCTGATGGAGAATCAGACCCAGCATGAGCAGACCCCAGGAAGCATACTTGTCCATCCCTGAGGTCCCCTGTGGTTGTGCATTTCCTGCAAAGATGACATTTCTCCTCCGATGCAGAAGTGCAAATCAGCACCATCTTCTTTGAAAGGCACCTTGGTGATGTCTGTTCAGATTTTCAGCACATTTCTGGGATTTCAGAAATACCAAGCATACCTCAGAGATCCGTGCACAGGCCTGCCCATGGCAGCAGTGTTCCGGTAAGAGCAGATAGAAATCCTAATTGTCCGTCAATCCATCAGTAGGTTGCACTGGGTAAATGAAGACTAGCCCCTATCTGCGGTGTAACGTGAACTGGTTTAAAATGGTGACAACTGGGGCCTCCCCTGGTGGCGCAGCTGTCGAGCGCTGGGCTGCAAAGCTGCCCACAGGCCTCTGCAGCACCGGTTTGATCCCTGGCCGCTTGGCGAGGGTCCCACAGGGCGCACAGACCTCTCCTGCCACGCCCGCTACTCCCCTCAGCAGTGTATTTCGTCAGTCTGCCTGTTCTGCTCTGGTGAATTCTCTTACCCTCCCACGCTTCTGACTATACCCAGTGCTTGTATAAATAAATAAATAAATCTTTAAAAAAAAATAAAATAAAATGGTGACGACTGACCCATGTGTACACGGAGATTCCTCCACCCTAACAGTGCCCAGGAAACAGAGTTAAGTTTAAAATCAGCAAGTCGTCATGTCCTTACCTTGGGGATGATTCATTTTTGTAAAATGAAATGATATATCCACTAGCGAGCAAGTCTGAGGTTGTTATTAACTCTCAAACATTGTAGTAGCTTCAGTTCATTAAGCTGCTATACTATTCTATCAAATTAATATAAAAAATAGTATGAAAACCTAGAAGAATATGATCCAGGGGCCAGGGCTGTTTGGTTGGAGGAGAAGAAATACTCATTCATAGAACCTTGTTCTGTTTGTTTTCAGTGAACATGAAGAAGTGCTACCTTCCAAAACTTATATACCCAGATAGATATTGTAGAAAAGCTGTAAGGATGTGTCCCAGATGTCTGAGGGGGCGAATGGGGATGGGGGGGGCATCCACGGGAAGGAGGGGTGTGTGCAAAGGGGCAGGTGGTAACTGATGTCTCTACGGCCTGTGCTTCCAGACCACTGAAGGTCTTTTCCAATCAGCGTGACTTTTTCAGAAAACAAACATGCATGGGGATAAAATTATTTTACGTTGTGGCTTCGGGGCTCTCTGTCTCTTTAACTTTGGATGGAGGAGAATTTCGAACATGCTGAGATGAGCCTTAGTAGGATGACGCCCATGTACCCGGCACCAACCCTAACAGCCGTCAGCCCTCCGCCGGTCCTGCCCGCTCCAAACCGGGATCCCTGTCCCCAGCCCTGTGTGCAGCCAAAGCAAATCCCAAGCATCATTTAAGCCTCGCCTTCCTCCTCTTGACCTTCTGCCCTGCTGTCACCAAGGCTCAGATCTTCTGATGCTGAACTGTTGCCATGAGATCCTAATCCTGATCTCCCCAAGTGCTATTTGCACCTGCCCCCCACCCCACACACATGAATGTTCTTGCACACTAACCTGAGTCCTGCCTTAAAACACATCCATCCACTGCGACCGAGGACCATGAGGGTTGCAGGTGCACTGAGATCCCCAGGTTCTCTGTGGGCAGCAGGCAGAGGTAGCCAGAGCTTGCTGACCATGGCCTCATAGAGCCTCATTAGTTTAACACAGTGAGCTGTCCAGGTTTCCTCTAAGTCCATGTGCAATGCCAGGGCAAGAGTGGGAGGCGCTGGACATTCAAATTCCGCAGCCTGGCACAAAGGCCAAACAGCCCTCAACCCATTCCTTGCCTCACTGCTATCCTCTGCACCCAGGTCTGCTTTTCCTGGTAGGACTTGTGTGACCCCAGGGGTGAACTTGGGGGCCCTGTGACCTGGCTAGGACCCATCAGACTGTCCATTCTGTCCATCCTCCAACAGAGGTCTCACTGGGATGTCTTCTTCGCTGTTCCAAACACTGGGAACCCAGAAAAGATGGAAACAGACAAAACCCCTCTCCTCCTGCAGCCCAGGAAAGAGTCTGCACGCCGCACCCAATCCCGGGCAACCCCGGCTCTTGCGCCTTCGCCATTTTCTGCATTCTCCAATTTCTTTCAAAGGGACTCGTTTCATTTTTACCACAAAAAAGACATTTTTCTTAAAACCACCCCAAACAGAAAGCTCACAGGGCAAGCTGGCTGTGATTAATTCTGGGTGGTGAGAATACGTACTATTATTTGCTTATTTGTTCTTTTATCGACTTTTTTCATCACCCCCACCATCATTTTTTTGCCATTACAAAGAATGAGATGGGGACAGTGAATTCTTTGGAGTGGGCCGTGAGTCAGTGACAAAGGGAGGGATGAAAGGAAGACTTTTTTTCCTTCTTTGAGTCTACGTAGAAACCACAGCTTCGATGCCGCGCTCCAGGGCACAGATGTGACTGTGGGAAGTGAGATTATAGTCCCCTGGCTCCGTGGGGCTTTCTCTAAACCACTTTTTGTGGCCTTAATTCCACGAACACAAACAATAATTACCAGCCTAAGTAGATTACTCAGCATAGCTTAGTCGCTTCTGGGTCCCTGGATGACTCACATTATCGACTGCTCACAATTAATCTCAAAAATTAAACCGATGGCTTCTCTGGTTCCTTCTCCCGGTCGCATGCCTGCATGACACGTCTACCCATGTATGGCCTGAGCTGTTCTTTCTGCTTCGTGTTCCCATTTTTCTCCAGAACTGAAATGTTTCACTGAAACTCATTGGTTTCCGACCCAAGTCACTTGGATTTCTCTCGTCATCCCTTCTCTGCAATGTCCCCTTGGCTTCGAGAGGCTGCAGCGGAATTGGCTCTTCTGTTTATAATTCTTCCATGCTCTGCCTGGTTTTTCAATTACTCTGCAAACTCCCTCCTGTCCTTCTTTACTTTGCTTCATCAGTTTTCACTTCCTCTGTCAAGTTTGGACCAAGCTGGTGCCATAGCCCCAACCCCCCGCCTCCCGAGCGGGAGTGAGGGGAGAGAAAGGGACCGAGAAGCCGATCGCAGAGACTGATGTGATTGGAGTCGCTGCTAGTACGTGGCCGTAGGACAGTGCTGCCCAAAAAGCAAGATGCAAATGGGGCTTTTTCCCTTACTGAGCTGATGTTATAATTTACTAAAGAAGGGGAGGTCACGGGCCTCCAAATGTTAGCCTAAATGCAGAGCAATTGGTGCTGGTGGGGATGCAAACTGGGGCAGCCTCTATGGAAAGCTGTGTGGAGGACCCTCAAAACACTAAAAATGGATCTACCATGTGACCCAGAGATTCCACTCTAGAAATCTACCCAGAGTACATAAAAACACTAATTGGAAAGGAAACCTGCTCTCCTATGTTTATTGCAGCACTATTTACAATAGCCAAAATATGGAAACAACCCAAATGCCCAAAAATACATGAGTGGATCAAGAAGAAGTGGAACATATACACCATGGAATATTACTCAGCCATCAAAAGAGAGACACTCATGCCAGTCACAGCAACATGGATGGAGCTGGAAGGGATCATGCAAAATGAAGTAAGTTACAAGGAGAAAGATAAACATCAGGTGGTCTCACTTACATGCAGAATATAGAGAAACTGGACAAAGGATCAGAAAAAAAGATAAAACTTGCAAGCTGACCACAGATCTGAGGCATCCAGCAGCAGAAGAGAAGAGTGGGGGGTGGGGGGTGTCAAAATAGAAAGGTCGAGCACAAGGGACCGGGGAAATGGATCGTGGGCGCTATAGTGGTAGAAGAACTACAGGGAATGCTCCTGAGGGCAGAAATCAAGCAGTGCCCCAAAATGAACAAAGATGTGAGAAAATCAATCAACCATTAAACAAATGCAGGGCAGGTGAGGATGACTTGTGAGGCATATAGAGATAACTCACACATGCTCTCTCTCGGTTCCTGCTGGGCACCTACGCTGTGCCAGGGGCTCTCATTTCCAATGCATTCACCAGTCTGGAACATTCTTCTGTCTCCTGTCATCACCTACTCTTCATCATGCTCCATGCAAACATCTCTTCATCAGGACCCGCCTGCCCCAGCTCTCCGTGGCAGCTTGTGCCACCTTGTGGCAATAAGACGTAGGTTTCCCTGCCTGTTCTACCTCCAGAGCCTCCCACGGGCAGGTATGCAGGTTGTAGGTACAGGAATGAATGAAGCCTCCTCACTGCTGTGCTCATATTGCTCCCATTTTACAGAGGAGGTGACTGAGGCTCAGAGAGCCTGCGGGAGCGACCTGTATCAGTGACCCAGTTACCAAGGGGGGAGCCGGGATTCAGACTCAGAAGCCCAGTGTTTCCATTTTTCATGTCGCCTGCCCTGGTGTATTCCTTGGCTCAGCACTTCCCAAGCCACAACAGGCCTTCCAGCCGCCCAGGAATCTTGTGAAAATGCAGATTCTGATTCAGCAGGTCTGAGGGGCAGAGGGGGCCTGCATCTGCATTCCCACCAGGCTCCTGGGGATGCTGAGGCTGCGGGGCCTGAGTATCGAGAACCCAGGTACTATCTGTCCATCAAGGGAGAGAACTGGACAGGTTTCAAGCTGGTGGGCAGCTTGAGCCCCTGGGCGGCAGAGAGCACGGTCTTCTCTTGGCCTCAGCTCCGCACCAGAGCTGTGTCCGGTGTGTGTTGGCGGGAGCCGGGGAGAGCTGTCTAGACATTCAAGCAGGCAGGGGCAGGGTGGGGAGGGTCTGAATGCCAATGTCCCTCACCTGCCTCAGGCTTTGTGAATGAGGCTCCCAAAGCTTTGGTTCCCCAGGCAAGGCCACCCAGAGGAGCCCGACAGGCCTGTGACAAGCCCTTGTTTGGAGGTACCTGGACTGTTGTGGAGAAAGCAGCTCCCAGCCGGGCACTGACAGCTGGTGTTTGGGAAAAACAGATGCACACCACCAGGAAACAAGCAGAGACCGAGCACATATGGGGTCCATGGAGGCTGGCGCGGGCTCTCGTCATCACGAGACCCCTGCTCCCTGCCGGAGGAAGTGGCCCCTGGCAGATTTACTTCCAGCATCTCAGCAGATGTGTGCGTGGCCCAGGACCGTCCAGTGTCTCCCTTGGTCTTTATCGTCTTCCTGCTGGTTGCCTGGATGGCGCTGTCCACACCATCTTTCTAGCAGTTTGTCCAGTGAATCCAGGCTGGGCTGGGCTGGGCTGGGCTGGCCTGGGCTGCAGAAAGACCATTTGAAGCTGTGTACCGAGTGATGCTGCTTCAGGGTGTCTTTATGAGTCAGCACATGGCAGAGGCATCAAGACCACAGCCAGGAACCACCAGGCTGCCCTGTCAGACGACCACTTCCTCATCCATCCAGAGCCAGACCAGGAACTTGTGTGTTTGACACACATTGAAGCACACAATAAAATCTTCTTTTAAATGAACACAGGCAGATTCATGCATTCCTGAGGACACTTGTTGCAATACCTTTAGGTACAGATTGGGGAGCCCTCAGCAATCCAGGTGTCTCGTGACAGGTGGTACGCGGCTCCCTGACACCAACTCCGACAATCCTTGGAGCTCTCCTGCCCGTCTCTGCCCTCTGCTGTGGGCACAGTGTTAGGTGGGGACAGGGCACCAGCCCTGCAGATACTTCAGGCACCTGCAGGGGTCTGGGTCTTTGACAGCAAGCACATGGAAGAGACGCCAATCTGATGCTGCTCCTTCCAGTCTGACCAACTGAGTATCTGCAGAAATGAGGGGCTTGACTAAGATCTCATCCCACGCACACACAGTCCCACAATCCCACCATGCTTCCCCGCCAGGCTGCCTTCCTCTCTCCCACCATGATCAGTTCCACTAGATGCTTTTATAGAAGATGCTAGTAGGTTTTGTGAGATGTTGGATTAAGTGTCTGGTCTGTAGATTCATCCTCTCCGACACTATCTAGAGAGGTGGAGGGAGAACCCGGAATTCTGGAACTGAAAGAGGCCTGTGTTTAGACCTGTGTATTGGCTCATGAACGCGATTCTGTTGGGATGTGTTGAATATTTCATGCTTTGGATCAGGGCCTGCTCCGTTCCGTGTCCTGAAATATTCTCCTGTGCAGGACTCACTGACTCCAAGTGAAGAGCAAGAGAAAACGTTGTGAGTTTCAGATCAGAGACTGAACTGTTAATACCGTTGAGACCAGGGGCAGGAAATTACCTGCCACCTGTTTTTGGATGGTTCTGGAGCCAAGACTGATTTTTACATTTTTAAATGCTTGAGAAAACCAGAAGGAGAATATCTAAATATTTCATGTCTTGAGAAAATTATAGGAGTCAAATTTCAGCGTCCATAAATTGAGCTATATTGGGACACAGCCACACTCATCTGTTTGCGTATAGCAGTTGTGACAGAGACAGTATGTGGCCGGAAAGCCCAAAATACTTACCATCTGGTCCCTATGGAAACCGTTTGCTGACCTTGCTCACAAATTACTGCTTTACCATGATAACTTGCATTTATTCATTGATGTCTGGCTTTCTTACTATGTATCTTTCTATGTGTCTTAACTCATCTAATCCTCATAAAACATCAGGACATATACTTTTGTAATCTGCATTGTCCAAATGGGGAAACAGGCAGGTTTCTTCTGACCTCTCTTAGATCCTGCAGCTAGGAAAGGATTGAACTGGGGTCGAAGCCGAGCAGTCTGAAGGCCATCCCATTACCTCTCCTGGCCAGTTTCTGCAAAATTTTATCCTTAGCGAAAGCATCCAGAAGATCCTTAGCTCTTCCCATGCAAGTGTTCAACTCCCTCCTAGGAAGCAGAGCAAGTAACTTCTCTGGGGTTACTTGTACCCTGGGGGTACATTCCCTCCTGATTTGCCAGGAAGTGACAGAGCTGGTATTGAGGTCCAAAGATCTCTAATCACATTTTCATCCCACTCTAAGCTGAGGTCTCTCTCCCACTTGTGCACCCCACTCTCTGATGCCCACGGGCACATTGGGAGGCCCGTGCCCAGCCTAGTGGCACCCAAGGCCCTAGCAGCTGACCTCCCCATTAGCTGCGAGAAGGCCCTGGCTACTGTTCTGTTCGCTTGCCTTTGTGATGTATCACTGCATAGGAAATTTATTTCTTAACAATTTCACTTACAGCTCTTTTGACAAAATGGGGCTCTGGAGAGCTGCATCATTAGCATTGATAAACACTTTACAATACCATCATGAGCAAATGGAAATGCCTAATGAAAAGAAAAGAAACACTGCCGAGTAATTAAAGAGGCTGGTGGGTTTTTATTATTATTTTTGAGCAATTATGACTAAAAGCCCTAATCAAGCAGCACCCATTTGCCCATCCATTTTGAAGTCGATTATTTAAAAAAAAAAACAGCAGCAGCAGCTTTGTCAGCTTCTGGCCAGTGGTCAAGATGCCCAGACCAGCTTGGCTGAGCAGTGGGCTGAGGGTGACCAGTTCCAGCCCTGTGATTTCTCTGTGCTCCCTTCCTGGCCCTCAGACTGTCTTTCCTCTCCCTGCTCTCTGCTCCCACCCTCCCTTCCCATTTCTAGGAATTTTATGCCCAGGGTTAGTGCTAAGCCTTTTCCCTACACCCATTAGTCCTTGTCATAAAGACCATCCATTGATGGGCCTCCCCGGTGGCGCAGCAGTTGAGTGCTGGGTTGCGAAGCTGCCCCGCAGCCTCTGCAGCACCGGTTCAATCCCCGGCTGCTCCCCGGCCACCGGAGGAGGGTCCCACATGGCGCGCAGACCTCTCCTGCCGCCCGCTGCTCCCCTCAGCAGTGTACTTCGGTCCTTCTGCCTGCTCTGCTCCCCGCTCTGGCTCTGGTGAATTCTCTCACCCTCCCGCGCTTCTGACTGTACCCAGTGCTTGTATAATTAAATAAATGAATGAATGAATAAATAAATAAATAAATAAATCTTTAAAAAAAAAAAAAAGACCATCCATTAGCAAAATAGCCACAAACAGCGGGTACAGACTCAAGGACTAGAGAGGTTGACAAACTCACAAAGGACACACAGCTCGTGAATAACAGTGGCTGGACTTGAACCCAGGTCCTCGGAGTGTGCTAGGGAAGGGGCGGTGAGGAGCATGGCCCCTGAATCCGCTTGGCTTGAATGCGGCTCCCGCTCTGCCTGGCAGTCTTAGACATGTGCCTTAATCTTGCTGATGATCATTTCCTCACCTGCCCAGGGTATGATAATGGTGTATGTACTTCATGGGGGGGGGGGTTTGAGCCTTCAATGAGATCACGTTTGCAAAGCACAGGATAAGTGCTCACTTGGGGGCTGACTATGGTCTCAGTTCCCAAATTGTGTGCCCCCGCACCTCAAGGTGCTGGAAGTCACTGGAGATTTTAGATTTTAAAAGAAAACATACTGACACCTGTCGAACACAAGCAAGCTACTAGCTCAAGGTAGTTCACAGTTTCAGTATTAGATTCTGCAACTTTCCTTCTGATGACAGCATTTCTTTGTGAAGCTGGGATTGGGTGGTGGCTGTGGCTGGGGTTGGGCGGTGGGTTCCAGGTTGGGGGAGCTGCGGTGCTCAGCAGGCACACGCATCCCATTTGCCGTGCTTGTGATTGTTTAAGAATGAAATAAGACTCGTTTTCTTCTTTCTGTGTATCGGTAACACTTCAACTAACCATTGTTAGGACATAAACACTCATTAAGTTTTTATCTCTATTTTATAAGCACTGTTTTTAGAGATTTCTTTTAGCCTAAAAATGCCATGAAAAAACTAACAGATGTTCTAAGAGGACCACAAAATGAAGAAAATTTGGCCACTTTGGCCCTCAAGTGCTTCCAGGGATTCCCAGTGTCCGTGGGGAATTAGTTTTCATAGTAAATATCCTGTAAATGAGTAGAGAAACAGGTACGTTTCCTTCTTCGTGCTGTGATCAGCGGCCAGGAGAAGGGTCCCCAGCGTGAGATTAGGGGACAGACGTGAGGCCTCTCTTCCAAGGCGCAGCTGGGAGCAGCTCCCAGGCGGTTCAGACTTGAGAATCCACTTCCCGAGAAGAGTAGCTGAGTAGTCCCCTCTCCCCCTGAGAGGGTTTCTGGGCCCCGTAGCAGCAGAGCCACCAGCTCCTGTTCCAGCCCCCAGACTTTCCCACAAGGGACTTCCCAGCCTCCGCATCCCGCGTGGCAGTCGGCAGCTTGAGTGTTCCTGAGCCTGCCCTGGAGTTCACATAAAGGCAAGATGAGACACATCCCAGAGAAACTTAACTGACAGGAGAAGATGGTGTTTGTTCAAACAGAGCCTCGAGAATTCAGCTAATGAAATGGGGACAGGGAGTTGCCTTCTGGCCTCACTGCTCCGGGCGGAATTGAGCCCACAGTCTCCCAGCGGCCCACCTCTGCAGCATCTCATCAGCGCTCATGTTAACCACCATGGAAACACAGCCACGGGCCAGAGGGCAGGGCCTAGAACCTTCCGAGCCGGGCAGAGGCTCCTAGTGAGATGCCTGCATGGCCCCACTTGTTGGGGTCCCCGCAGGTCCAGCACCAGGAGCACGACCACAAGGGTTTGGGCTCCTGCCCTCCAGAGGCATGTTTGACGTTCAAGAGGGGGTCCCCAGGGAAAGTAGCCTGAGCCTTGGAGCTCTGTTCAGTGTCTTCTTCAGACAGAACCTTCCCTTTGCCTACTTTGCAACCCAGGCCCCCACTGCTGTGTGACCCCTGCTCGTGCAGAGCTGCGAGCAGCTCCTGCCTCCACCCAGGTACCCTTCCTCTGAGCACCTGCCCTCTGGAGGCTGAACTCAAGGGTCCTCACCTCTAAGGTCTGAGCTCAAGTCATAATCTCAGCTCTTGCTAAGCCCATGAACCTCCCTTAGCTTCCTCACCTGCAGAATGAGGATAAAATTGCATCCAGCTAAGGGCTTGTCAAACAGCCACAGGTACTGAAACCAGGCGGGGTCCTGTTCAGCTACAGGGGAGGAGTCAGCAGGTGTCGGAGGAGCCTGCACTCCCACATGATGTGGTGCCCCGTCCCAGGACCTCACTTGGACCAGCAAGGCCTGGCCCCGCGCTGCAAGGCAGGACCTCCACTGAAGGCCCCACATCCCCAATGTTGTTTTTCCCATTGAATTCCCCAACATCGTTTCACGGTGACACTGAGGAATTCACTGATGAGAAAATAAACGATCCCTTGATTGGAGGGTCAGCTTTTGTCATACGTCCTCTTGCTTGACAACGTGCATTGAGGACCTACTGTGTGCCCTAGGGCATGTGAAGGGCTGAACATAACCCCTAAGTGCCCATCCCACCGACAGTGTGAACATGAGGCCTTCCTTTCAGGCGGCCTGGCCTGGCTGTGTGTCTAGCACCTCTCAGTGTCAGTCCAGTTGGCACCCCCACTGTCCGCGTAGGTCACCCGAGGCCTGGCACATCCAAACATCATGAGTGCGTTGTATGAAGAAGCCACATCTGGCCTCTCACCATATGGAACAGGCCGTGCTATTGTGTGCAGAGAGGCATTTGCGTTGGAAGGGAACACGCGAGCAGAGACAGGAGAGGGGAGAGGGAGGCTTGCCCCCTCCTTCTGGTCTGCCTTCCCAGGCCTCCACCCACGTGGGCACTTGGGCGAGACCCCGGTGCTCCCACCCACAGACCCGGATGTTGAAGCTCCGAGAACGGACCCAAGCCCAGCACGCCTAATGACCCATTTTGTGTGGCAGTGCCTCAGTTTGAGGTCCAAATACCAAAACATCGGGAAGTGGCTGCAGGGAGAAGCAGCAGGCACCGCGCAGCTACTTATCAGCCGGTTTCCATTATCCCCACCACCTGGTCCGCTTTCCAAAGCAGCCTACAAGGTAATAGCCACTCTGGCACCAAAAAGGAGAAACACCAACGATTTTAAGAGCAAGCTCCTTCTCTCACTCTGGGTTTTATACTTTATAAAAGGTGCTTGCTGTGAAATAACCACTTACTGTCCAGGGACTTTGTGATTTGTAAGCCTTGAGCTGAAACTTGAGGTTGGCAACAAGCTCAAGAATCAAAGCACGGGGGAGGCGTGTGGAGCCTGTGCAGGTGGATGAGGTGCTCCAAGGAGGTACATCCGGCGGAAGCACAGTCTGGAGACGCCATGGGCCAGGGAATTTCCAAGCCCATCTGTTTACCAGCAGTGTCCATTACACCGATGGACAGATGAGCCCGGGTTACAAGTGGAGATTGTCCAGGCTGGCGAGAGAAGGACTCGGGTGGTGGGTGTGTATTTCCTGTACATCAGTGTTCTCCAACTTGCCATGCCTAAAAATGGGGCAGGGGAGCCACTTATTAAAAATTAAAAATATAGTTTCTGGGGCTCCTTAACTGCTGGGGCGAGGTGGGTCTCGTGAGCACATATTTTTACCGACTTCCCCAAATGGCTTTGATGCAGATGATCTCCAAGAAGACAAGGCCATAGTCCCATTTCATTCATTCATTCATTCATTCATCCATGCAACAAGTATTTCTTGAGCACCCGCTATGAGCCAGCAATTATAAATATAATTATAAATGCTGAGAATGGAGGGAACAGGACAGGCCAGAGCCCTTGACTTCAGAGAGCTCTTCCTATGGCAGAGATGGGCCCTACAGAAGGTGGGGGAGGACATGAGCACAGGAGGCTCATGTAAGAGCAGAGAAGGTGCTGAGTACCCTGGGATATTGCAGGCAGAGAAAACATTGGGACCGATGTTGTGACTTTATGTTGGGGAGACTGGACTGTCTTGATGAGGAGGTAGCAAGCTAGCAGAGCTGGGAGGAGGTGAGGGGAGTTGTGTGCATCTCTGGGGTAAATCCCAGAGACCCTGAGACCTCAAGGTGCCCCAACATGCAGGGAGGCAGGTGGTGGAGGAGCAACCAGGTGGGAACACATAAGGCATATGATCAGAGAAAGAACGGGGTACCTGGCAGGCGATACATGTCTGGTTTGTCCAGGGCGGTCCCAGTTTTAAGCTCAGAAGACCAGCTTCATGATTCATGCTTCCTTACTTTGCTCGCAAAAGTTCCCACTGGGAACAATAAAATAATTATCTGTTCCCCAGCTGTTCCCCAGCTCTTGTGGCTATTGTAAGGACTTGGATGGTAGCAAAGTAAAAAAAATCAATCCTTGGAGGGTTTGAGCAGAGGGTGTTGTGATTTCGCTGGTTATAAAGGCTCCTCTGGCTGCTGTGTGGAGGACACTGTGGGAAAGTGAAGGCAGAAGAAAGGAGCCCCTCGTCCGTGGCTCGGAATGGCAGATGCTGAAGCCAGTGGGACGCTGGCAGCGCAGGGGAGAGGTCTGCGGGCCTAGGTCAGGGGACCCAGGGTCTTAAAGAAGTGGGGTGATGGGATTAGATTCATGTTTTTTTAGGCACAGAGTAGGACGGATGCAGGTAGGATCATTGCTTATAATCCAGAGACACAAACATCTGTAATTGTGGGAAGCAGCAAGGGTGAGGAGGTGCAATAGGAAAATGGTGAAGGAGTTTGCACAGGGCTGGATATTGGGGGAGGCTTCCAACCCCACTCCTGAGACCCGCCACCAGTTCTCCATGCATCTGTTTAGAGGCTTCCTGCCCGGGAACATGTCTGTCACCCGGCACTGCAGCTCTCCAGCACGCACAGCATCCTTGGGGTTGTTACCTGTCACCTCCCTGGTTAGCTCCCTAAGCAAGGATTTCTGAAACCAGAGCTCCCCCCAGGAGGGACCACTTTGCCTCCCAGGGGCTGTTGGGTATTCGCCACAGTGCAGAGCACCCAACTCAGTTCTGATCAGCTAAAACCCAGCTCTGCAAGCAGATGGTCTCCCTTGCTACACATGTCTCCTCGGAGTCACCTTAGGAAAAGGCTGATTTCATTCCCTGGTCTCAAGGCACAGCAAAGCCTTAAAAATTAAAAATATAGATTCTGGGGCTCCTTAACTGTTGGTGCAAGGTGGGTCTCGTGAGCACATATTTTTACCGACTTCCCCAAATGGCTTTGATGCAGATGATCTCCAAGAAGACAAGGCCATAGTCCCATTTCATTCATTCATTCATTCATTCATCCATGCAACAAGTATTTCTTGAGCACCAGCTATGAGCCAGCAATTATAAATATAATTGCCCCGATAAGCCAGCATCCCCCTTCCCTGCCCCCCAACCAGAAGGGCTCAGGGTGCCACATGCTGCAGCAGAAATCCACAGGTTCACGCCACACCATAAGAAAAAGCCTCTTGTCTGCTTATAGAACCCCCAGAACAGATGCAGACCCTCCTGGGGTCCCCACACCGTTGCTGGTGGGCAGGCGGATGGGCAGCTCAGTATTTCACAATTCTAAGGCTAATTAAGGAAAGACTCATTTTCCTGCTCTTTTGAATGCCCTGTGCCCTGGACTCAGCCAGTTTGGCCCCCTAATCCATTTAACATCTCTGTTTGAACTTCAAACATAGCAGAAGAAGGGGGAGGTGGAAGGAGATGGAGTTTTCCATCATTTGCAAAGTCTTTGAAGCATAAGGTGAGAAACGATTCATCCTTCTTCTGAACCAAGTCAGGGAGGTCAGGGCATCTCCCATGTACAACGGGGAGGGGACACTCGGCTTGTGGGAGAGTTTGGGGAACTCCAGGCTTTGGAGAGAGGTGTTTGGTGGTCACAGGCGTGTGGGAATGCTCTCCCGGGAGACAGGCATCTCTCTCCCTTCCTCCCTCCCTCCCTGCCAACCACATACTCTGTCCTCCGCTCTCTTTCCTTCCAGCACCAGCACCTGATAAGGCTCGGCTCCAGGGAACAGAAGACATCCATTCGAATCGTTTCTCACTTTGCACACTCCTGGATTTAACATTTGACTCAGCAATTGGGACTCAGTTTCTTCCTTAGACCTGCATTTCTGACACAGCAGAGTGAAAATCACATGACCTGTAAGGCTGACGTGGACCCAGATTCTGCCCTCTACCTGCTGTGTGACCTTCGGCAGTTTGCTTAACCTCTCTGAGACTGTTTCCTCCTTTGTGAGATTGTGGTCCCTGCTTTGTAGAGCATCATCTCTGCTTTCATGGGGATATTTTAATAAATGAAATACAGCATGTAAACCTCTTTAGGGAAGAAGGGGCTCTCATATAGGAAGCACTCAGTTCCTGGGGCTTCTGAGTTCTTGAAAAGCCCCCCACCCCACCTTCCTTCTCTTCTAGAGTTTAATAGAGGTATATAAAGTTTTTTTTAAGATTTATTTATTTATACAAGCACTGGGATACAGGCCAGAGGTGCGGGAGGTTGAGACAGAGACAGAGCGGGAGCAGAACAGGCAGACTGGCCAAAAACACTGCTGAGGGGAGCAGCGGGCAAGACAGGAGAGGTCTGCCGTGCCATGTGGGAATCTCCCTGGCCAGCCAGGAATCAAACCGCCGCTGCAGAGGCTGCAGACAGCTCCACAGCACTGCACTCAACCCTCTGCGCCACCGGGGAGGCCCCTATAAAGTTTTTTAATCAACTGCAGTGGTCAGGAAGCCAGGAAGGAGCCTCTTTGCCTCCCTGGATGAATGGCCACAGGTTTATGATTTATTTGTTGATTAATTGAACACTTGGAGACAATTCTGCTTCAATTACCTTATTGGCATGACAAGATATACAAGGACTGCCAATGTCAATACATTAAGACTGAGTGTACTGGGGCGACAGCCAGAGTTCACGGCTATGCCGTGTCATCTGTGCCACGGCCCGTGAGCAGCCGGGAAAGCATTTCAGCCTGATTGCTTCCTCCACTCAGCTCCTCGGGAGAGGCAGCTCCTGGGCACATGTGCAAGGGAGGCTGAAATTGATGTGGTGCCTTGGGATCCGAGCCCATGACAGCCTCAGCCAGGGTTTCTAACAGAGGTCCACTGGGACCAGCCCAACAAAAATGGTCATTTATCATATTGAGCTGGGTGCTTTGTGGGACCCCAGGGAGAGAAGGCCAGCTCCTACCTCTCTAGTGCCAAGAACCAGAAATCACACACTAGAACCAAGGGTGACAGGTAAAATTCTGAGAGGACCCCAGGATTCCCATCCTGGCGCACATGCCTGGTATAACCCCCTCCCCTCCAGGGGAGGCAGAAGCTGTGAATGAGATAGGGTTTAATGTCAGTTGATGTTGAGTTAATTAAAAGGTGGGCCTGACCTAATCAGGTGAGCCCTTATTAGCACCTAGGCTCTTCCTAAGAACTTGGAAGGCTGAGAGGGCCTAGAGAGAGGATCATGTGGCAAGGAAATACAGGCAGCCTCTAGGGGCAAAGAGTGACCCTTGGCAAATAGTAAGAGAACAGGAGGCTTGGTCCTACATATGCAAAGAACAGAATTCTGCTAATAACTATAAGAGCTTGAAAGAGGATGTGGCATTCCAGAAAGGCATGCAGCCATGCAGCCCATTGAAGACTGGATTTCAGCCTCATAGACTCTGTGCAGAGAACCCAGTTTGGCCCTGCCCAGACCTCTGACCTGCTGCAGCCATGAGATACCTCATTTTAAGCCACTAAGTTGGTGGCTTGTTATGCTGTAATGGAGGGCACATACACCAAGCACTGTGCAGCTGCTCTCCCAGGCTTTCTCCCTCGTGGCCCTGTGGTTTCTGGCTCTGCTTGTCCCTGCACATTTTCCTCTGTTCTTTTCCTATAGATCGGATCTCCTCTCTCTGCACACTGTGGGTGAGGTCCACCCCCCACCTCCCAAATGGATCCCCATTTGAAAAATACCTGCTGCTGAAAAATACCTGCAGCTAGGTGCCAAGGCTTGTTATCAATTGCAGTCACAAGTTTGGGTTTCTTTGAAACCCAAGTCTAAAATCTGAGTGTGCCTGCTTGGCTGGGCTTGATTTTTTTCTTGGGGTCAGGTGACAAGGTCAAGTTTAGCCACACCTGGCCATCTGGGTGTCATCGTAGGTGAGGTCAATGTGAGCAAGGCAAATACCCCAAAGGATCCTCTCCAGCCGGAATTGGCTAGCATTTTCTATAATGAGCTAAGAACAAATATCTTAGGCTTTGAGTGTTTTTACTCAACTCTGCCATTGTAGAAAGCAGCCTCAGATAATATGTAAACTAGTGTGTGGCTGTGTGCCAATAAAACTTTATATACAAAAACAAGCAGTGGGCCATAGTCTGTTGGCCCTGTTCTAGAGTTCTGGTGAAAGGGACACCCTTCTTTCCAAAGTGCCAGGTTTCTAATAGCAGGGAGGTGGAAGGTAGGGGTAAAAGTGGCATTTTAGGGAGGCTCCAGGCCATTTGCCTTCACTGCTAGGGGTGGTTCTGTTTTCCCAGAGTTATCGCACTGCATCAAGAAGATGAGTGTGCCCGTCAATAAGGAATAGCCTTTTAAAAAACCAGAAAAAAAAACAATAGTTGTTTAAAAACAGTTCATAGACAACATCAGGTTAGTTCTTAGAGAGGCAACATTTGGGTTCCAGCTCGAAGAGTAAGATTTAAATATATTTCAGAGACCCTCATCAGTTTCTCATAAAACATGTACCCAACCAAAATTTTATCCTAATTGGCTTATGTTTAATTTGCCTTGAAGAAGTTTTTATCTCAACGCACCCTCTGTGGTGGCCGGAACCGAGTCCATGTCACTTTTATTCATTCATGTGTTCCTACCTCTTCGCGTCAGAGGAGCCAACGGAACAGAAGTTTGTTCACTCATTCATTGAACAACTACCATTGCCAGGGATGACGTAGGACGGTGGGTAGATATTTGTGGAATTAACTAGCACCCGCATACATGTATGACTGACAAATGAATGAAGAAACCAAGGAGCCGTCCATCCTCCAATCCACAGCCAATTTCTTTTTCCTTTGTGCCAGTTCTGAAACAATAAGCTTTGAGATTTCTTTCCCTGTATTTTTTCGTGCCAGTTTTGCTCGCCCTCTGCCTGCTAAAACCACTACATGTCAGCTTAAATCACATTTCTTTGATTCACCCCATCTGTGGAGACGTGAGCTCTCTTGCTTTTGAATGACGATGTCATTTTTCATCTTAGCCATTGAGCACAGTTCAAAAACTAGGGCTGAGCCCCTCCTGCAGGCAGCCATGGTGGCAGAAACCAGGCATGCAGAGATGACAAAGGGCCAGCCTCTGTCCTGGAGGTCACTGGTGTTCGGTGTGTCCTGCCTGCCCAGCTGGTCAAAGCATCCAGGCTCAGAGAGGGAGCTTGCCCTTTGCAGCTGCACACAGCACCAGTGCTGGCGCCCGGCATCCACTCGATGAGGGGGCATGTGAGATGTGCAGCCTTTGAGAGCTGCCCTTTGGTGCAGGCTTGTCCAGGGTCGCTGGACCCCAGGTCCACAAAGTTCAGCAGCATCTACACATCACCGTTGGATGCCATAACCAGGGGGCCGCTGCTCGGGGCTTTCCATGAAGAGGGCGGTTTGGCTGGTGGCAGGCAGCTCCAGGGAAGGACACAGAGCTGACCTGGAGGCAACAGTGGGACATTGGAGCCTCCCTGGGCTGCCACCACCCAGCACCCCCAAGCCCCAACTCCCTCAGCCCTGCCAGAAACTGGGTCATAGGACACCCACTCAAGCCACTGAACATATCCAGGGAGACAGGAGCACACAGGACCTCATTTCATCTCCATTGGCCTGCTGTACCCCACTTGCAGCTGAGGCTCAGAGAGGTCAGGCCACTTGTTCAAGGTGTCTCAGCTGCAAGTGGCACAGTCTCCCCCATGCCATGCTGCCAGTGGGTGCAACTTGCAAGCTAGTTTCTCAGCAGCAGGGACAGCTCAGCTTTAAAGCCAGGCCTGTGGGAGGAGGAAGAGCAAGCAGATCGCACTGTGCTGGGGCAGGTGCCTCTCAGGTGGGGCTCGGAGGAGACCAGGATCTGTGTGACCTACACGAATAGATACCCGTGGGTCATCGCGGCAGAGCCAGTGAAAACCTCTTTGAGAGCAGCCCAAATACTTCCTGGACTTGCTTAACTGAAACAGAACAGGACAAAACCCTAAACCACAAGTGATCCCCGGGCAGAGGAGTCGCAGATTGTCACTGGCTTGGGGGACACTCAACAGTGTGGCCCAAATCTGTCTCCCCTCAGCTCTCGGTTCTGCTGTCCTCCATGTTGGCCCTGGTTTCAGACAGACTGTCTTCTGGGCCCCGTTTCGGCATCGCCACGGGGAGAGGAGGCCACTTCCCCAGTAGCTCCAACAGGAGCCTGGGGTAGATCTGGGACCCTTATGGTCAAGGCTTGGGCTAGGCTGACTGCCCAGCCTGGGTCAGGTGCGTGCCTGGAGGATGAAGGACAGGGTCAATCTTAACTCACCCTCGTGGTGAAAGAATGGGTCAGGATGGTTCACTAAAGCAAGACGCAGTACCAGCAGGAGTAGCAAATGCAATCTGGATGCCCACTCCTGGCCACTGTGCGTGAGAAGCAGTGAGCATCCCCTAGGCCAGGCCCCGCCTCCCCACCAGCCATGTTTTTGGAGCCCCTCCTGCTTCAAGAGCAGAAACCGTTCTGTGCTTTTTTTTTTTTTAAGATTTATTTTATTTATACAAGAGCCAGGGTACAGGCTTGATGCGCGGGAGGGTGAGAGGATTCACGAGAGACATAGCAGGGAACAGAACAGATTGACTGAAGTACACTGCTGAGGGGAGCAGTGGGCGAGACAGGAGAGGTCTGCTCACCATGTGGGTTGCTCCGAGGCCGGCGGGAATCGAACCGTCACTGCAGAGGCTGTGGACAGCTTCACAGTGCTGCGCTCAGCCTCCTGCATCACCAGGAAGGCCCCCGTTCTGTGATTTATGGGACAAACACTTCTGGTCCTGCTGAGTGACCTTGGACAAGTTGCTTCTGCTCTCCCAGCTTGCCTCAGTTTTGTCATCTATAAAACCATGGCATTGGGGGAAGTCATTTAATGAGGCTTCTCCACACCTAAGAGCTATGAACCCCCATTTCTATGGGTTAGAATGGAGTGGCTCTCCACGGGCACCACTGTGGCCCTGACCATATATCTAAATGGTTGCTTAAGTCCAGGCAGCACCAACCTGGTCTTTTTCAACACCAGTGATAACAGCAGCAGCATTCATAATGGTTACAACCCTATTTTATGTGACTTCTTCGTGTTACCTGCCACTATTATCTTATTAAGTCTTGATCACAACCCAGTAGGGTAGGAACCCTTGGACCCACTTCACAGATAAAGAAACAGAGGCATAAAGAGGCTGGTTCGTAAGTGCGTGGCAACAAGGCTTTCTACCATGGCCCCAGCCACACAAGCAGCACCCATATGAAGCAGGAGAGAATCACCTGCACATAGAGGCGCCCAAGTCTCTGCCTGGTCACTGCAGTCCTGACTTCTAGCCCCTGTGCAGCCACAGCTGCGGAGGGTGGTCTGGCCCAGAGTCGAGTTCCTGACCTGGGTGCCATCCCACCTGTGAGCGAGTTTCCATTATCCAAGGTAACCTGTAGTTCAAGTCTCAGCAGGTGCCAAGAGGGCTCCATAGGACCATCGGCTTGCCAGTGGCCTAAACTAAAACTTTTGCCAAAGACTCAGCCCCAGCCTGACAGGGCCAGTGCCCCACAGAACCAGGAGCCCAGGGGACCCAGTGGAAGGGGAACCTGTTAGGGACGGGAGGGGAAAACCACCTCTTCCCGTATCAAAAGGGCTTCCCAACTGTTTTGAAATGACACGCAGGAGCGATAGCATGGTAAGGTAAATAAAGAATCCCCTGGAACAATAGTGGGGCTTTTTCTCTCTGCTGGTAGCGAAGCCAAGAGTAATTAGCACTGTGAAAATGGAGGGAAGTGATTGCTGCTCCCACAACTCTCTAATTAACAGTCACTAATAGTCATAATAAAACTCAAAGGAGGCTTTTTTAATCTCACCGTTGAGTGACTGCTTGGGACAGCAAAATGCCCCGTTTTGGGGGCCACTGCTTGTGGGGGCCATAAGCCTGGATAGGTTCACTTCTCTGATGTCATTGGGCTGGGGGAAAGCTGTGGTTAGAGATAGTGGAGCCTGGAGAGAGAGGTCTTCATCATTCGAGAATTATCCATCAGAGCTTGGTTTAGACCAGCGTGGTCCGAGGTGCTATTTTCTTGGCAGTGGCTGCTCACAGGCACTGGCACTGCACGCCTTTCTGTTGGAGCAAATCGCTTTGGTTTGGCACAAGTTGGTCCTCAAGAGCCTGCCCTGTGCAAGCCTTTCTGCCCTGTGCAAGCCTCGGAAGGAGATGCCGCAGCCCCAAAACCTCAGCCCCTGCGGCCTTGGTAAGCCAGCGCACGTGGAGCTGGGACAGAGGCTCTGCAGGAAGGATCTGAGCGGTTGTGCAACATGATTCATCATGAGCTCTCACTGGATTGATTTTCGAATGCCTTTGCGTTCACCCGGAACTAGCTTATCCAGCTCAAGATGACCCCGCGTGGTGGGCCTGGGGTCAGGTGTGGGTGCAGGGTCTCTGTGGCTGAGGAATGACGTCATCTCTGCTTTAAGGTCAATCAGAATAGGTGATGTTCTCTTTATTGAAAAAAAAAAAAAACTTCTTAACCTTATTGAGGAATAATTACCAAACACAACGGTATATATTCAGTCTACAACATACATTGATAAATATACGTTCTGTAGGATGATGACCAAGGTCAAGATAATTAACACATCCATGCCCTCACGTGGTTAATGCTTCGTGTGTGTGTGTGTGTGTGTGTGAGTGTGTGTGTTGGTTTTTGTTTAATAGTGAGAACGCTTCAGATCTGCTCATAATGACTTCCAAGTGTGCAGTGCTCTATGATTAACCATCAGCACCATGTTACACATTAGAGTCTCAGAACTTTTTTTTTTTTTGAAGATTTATTTATTTATTTATACATGCACTGGGTACAGTCAGAAGCGCGGGAGGGTGAGAGAATTCACCAGAGCCAGAGCGGGGAGCAGAGCAGGCAGAAGGACCGAAGTACACTGCTGAGGGGAGCAGCAGGCGGCAGGAGGGGTCTGTGCGCCATGTGGGACCCTCGCCCAGCAGCCGGGGATCAAACCAGCGCTGCAGAGGCTGCGGGCAGCTTCGCAACCCAGCGCTCAACCGCTGCGCGACTGGGAAGGCCCTCAGAACTCTTTTTTATATCTGAAAATGTATACACCCTGACCTACTTCACCCCACTTCCCCACCCCTGCCAACAGCAACCAGCATTCTACTATGTATTTCTATAAGGTTGGCTTTTTTAGATTCTATATATTGGATACCAAAGAGTATTTCTCTTTCTCTTTCTGATTTACTTAATGTAGTCTTCATCCATGATTCATCCATGTTGTTGGAAATGGCAAGATTTCCTTCTTTTTCACAGCTGAATAATATTCCTCTGTGTCTGTGTCTGTGTATCTGTGAAATTATCCATTCCATATAACTTAACCCTCCTAACCTTTTTTAAAATACACAATTCAGTGGCTTGAAGTACATTCACAATGTTGTGCAACCATCACCACGATCAATTTCCAGAACTTTGTCATTTTCCCAAACCCTACAACCTTTAAACAACCTTTAACTCCCCATTTCTGCCACTCCCCACCCCCCAGCAGCCCCAAGTCATCTCTATTCTACTTTCTGTCTCTATGAATTTGCCTACTGTAAATAACATGTATAAATGGGTCCTTTGATATTGGTCCTTTTGTAACTGGTTTATTTCTTTTTTTTTTAAAGATTTATTTATTTATATATACAAGAGCTGGGGTAACAGCCAGAGGTGTGGGGGGTGAGAGGATTCACCAGAGACAGAGTGGGGAACAGAACAGGCAGATCGATCGAAGTACACTGCTGAGGGGAGCAGCAGGCGAGTCAGGAGAGGTCTGCTGCGCCATGTGGGCTGCTCCCTGGCTGGCTGGGAATCGAACTCGTGCTGCAGTGGCTGTGGATTGCTTCATAGGTTGCAGATTGCTTCATAGGTTGCGTCTTAACCCTTGCGCCACCAGGGATTCCCCGTAACTGGTTTATTTCAAGGTCCATCCATGTTGTAGCTTGTGTCAGAATTCCCTTGCCTTTTTAAGACTGAGTAATATTCCACTGTATTGTAGGCCTCATTTGTTTATCCAGTCATGTGTGGACATTGCACTCTTTGCCACTTGGTGTACCATGGTGGATGCTGTGATGACATGAAGTTACTAGCATCTGTTTGAGGCCCTGCTTTCAGATCTTTGGGATGTATATACCAAGAGTGGAATTTCTGGATCATCTAATAATTCTGTTTAACTTTCGGAAGAACTGCCAAACTGCTTTCCATAGCAGCTGCAGCATTTCTCATTCCCATGAGCAGTGCACAAAAGTTCCAATTTTCAAAATCCTTGCCAACACTTGTTATTTGCTTACCTTTTTTTTTTTTGTTAAAGACATCCTAATGGACATGAATACATGGTGTTAGGTTTAGATTTGCCCCAGCAACAACCTTGGTTTTGTGCACTGTCCTCTGAGTTTTCCACTTGGTTATGTTCCTGATTTTCCAACAATTTCAGCTTCTGCTGGAGTAATATGGTGGAGACGTGACCAGGGAGCTGAGAAGCTCAGCTTTTAGGCATCAACTGCTGGCTTGGTAAACTGGCCCCCACTTTGTTCCCTTTTTCCTTGAACTTATTTATCAAGTCCCACCCATTTCTTCAGATTCCACTAGGGTTTTTTCCAGGAAATCATCTTGTAAAAAGTGAGTCTAAACAAACCATCATGGATACATGGGGGTGGGGGCTGGAAATCCTACTTTTTCTTCCTTTCTGACAGTTTTCAGTTCATAGGAATTCAGGGAGGAACTCAGCCCAGGAAGGAGTCCCTTGGGGAAAGTCATACTAGAGTGGAAGTCACATGGGTTGGAAGGGGTCCATAGACCAGACCCAATAACTTACTGTTGTTGTGACTTGACCTCTTTCAGTGGGGTTTGGGGAAGGAAGTTGTATGCATTTTCTAACCTCTTTGTTCCTCAGTTGCTTCATCTGTAAAAATGGGGATCATAGTTGACCCTGCTCATGTGACTTTGGAAGATTCCATGGAAAATACCTATGAGTCACCTGTAACTGTGGCTAGCATAACCCATGTTCTATAGTAAAAACTTAACTGAATCTGTTAAGGTTGATGTCTTGGCCACAACTCCTTTCCTGTGAAATGGGGATAATAACAGTTTATTCTTCAAATATTGTTTGAAGCATAGTAACTGCTCAATAAACCGAAGTCATGATGTTGCTAGTGGGATTGTGATGCCAGCCTCCAGGGCTCCTGGACAGGCAAATATTTGTCTTTAGCTCAAAGGATTGCGTTGCTATCCAAACTCAGTTGATTGAGCCATAGCTTCCAAGAAGAAAGCTTTGTAAGCCTCCGATGGGCTTGTGAACTCTGTAGAAAAGACCGCTAATTTGTCAAAGAATCCCTGTCTCCAATTTCCTGGGTGACCACAGGCAAGTCATTCTTATGTCTGGACCTCAGTTTCCTGCTCTTAAAGAATTCTCTCAAGGATGGTAGATAATTAGGACCTGTGTATCACCAGTTGCTTGGCAGACCTGTCTCATTATCCCAACTTTAACCTCAGAATCCTCAACACAGTGTCATAGACTAATGACAGACAACTGACTAATGGGTTGAAACCTTGCTGATGTTCTAAGTGAGAACCCCAATTCCATTATAAGCTCTTCTTCTGCACCACCATAAACCCAGTTAGACATGCTAAGATTTCTTTAAAAAATATCCCATCAGCTATAGCCACTGAATGTTTTCCCCAGGCTGAGTGCTAGAGACGCCCTCCCTAGAGCAAGAAGTGCTCTTTGGCCTCTCTTAAACCTCCTCAGGACAAGGCTTCAGCTGGGCACAAGGAGGCAACTGTGAATCAAGGAATTAGTCATAAGGGGAAGTGACAGAGGCAGATGCCCCTGCTTACTGGAGAGGAGCAGGCTGCAGGGGGTGGGGACCTATGGCTTCCCCCATAGTGGGAACCAGGTAAATTGTTCCCCTTAGTTGGTTTTTCTAGAAAGAAGCCTTCTGCCTTAGAGCTCAGGGCTGTGCCTTCCCACAGAGGGACCTGCCTCCTGTTCTGGTTGAGGCTCAGCACATCTCTGACTTCATCACCTGGCTGCACCTGTAGCTTGGTCAGTCCTGTGGGGACTACAGGTGATAAGATGTCATAGAACAAAGACCCACCCCACCACCAAAACAAATAGTGTGCACATAAAAACTGGGGAAATCCTAGACATTGTGCCAATGGTTTCCTGGTTCTGAAGATGCCCCCATTGGGAGATGCTTTATTATGGATCCAGGGGTCCTCTCTGTATTAATTTTTGTTGTTGTTCAATTTTGTACAAGTTTGTCATAATTTCATTATAAAAGGTTTTAAAGTGACATCCTTGAAAATGCATCAAATGCTTTCAAGGCAGTACTTGTGAGCTGTGGCCACAGACGTGAAGTCCCCTACCCCATTCTGGGAGCCCTGGTGTCATTAAAGGAACACTGTCCTGCCCTGCCTTTCCAGCACTGGAACCTGTCTTGCAGACCAAGTGTTTACCTGAGCTCATAAAGGAGCAAATTCTAGGTGCTCCACATTCCAGTTGTGAACACTGAGGCCTCTGTCAGAGCAATATATGAAAAAACTCATAACTGGATAATTTTCTTCTTTTTAAATTGGTAATGGGTTGCTCAGTAGGTTTCTATTTGAAAACAATTGCTTCCTTGATTTCTATTCATGACAAGATTTCTTCTCTTTAGTAAAACCCACCCAAAACCTTGGAAATCCATTTGTCTTCCATTCCCTGTGCACAGCCTTGAGTAGCCCAAGGCCTGGGAAGAATTGATTAATTCCAAGTCTTGTTAATTACTCTTGCATTGAGGGAAACCTGTAAGCACTACTCTAAGCTCCTGAAGATGACTCCCATTTAAGCCAAAAATGCTCTGGCAGGTGGTGGACAGAGTCTGCACTTTAAAAAACATGACTTGTTGAGCTGGTTCTCACACCAGAAATAAGCAAGAGATTCTGTTGCATTAACAGCCAGACCCAGCTTAATCCCTGAGATGCCATTTTTGTTCCCTGCTAAAAATGAGCAGGGTCCAATCATGCTTTGGGCTCACATGTCATGGAAGGAGATCATTTATACTATGACCCCAGACTCCAGCCTTTTCCTTTGGAGAGGAGATGTGTTGTGAGACTTTATGTGTTTGCTTATTTGTTTTGATCTTTATAAATAGCTCTGTTGCCTGGGGAAATGTTCATTGTACGCTAACTCTATATTCCACCACCAAAATAGAATCGCCCTTAACATTTTGATGAGCATTTCCCTAGATTCTTGCCAAGGCTTTTGACACATGTGGATATTAGTATGTGTGTGGATATAATGTATACTTTGGATTTAATATATACTTGCATGGTGTTCTGAAACCTATCTTTTTCATTTGCATTGTTCGAAGTATGAAAGTTCTTATCTTCATTATGATTGAATTTGATCATTCATCAGCATCGAACTTATGGCTGCCACATGTGCAGCATTTCGTGCTAGACACTATTCACAGGACTTCTCAGATGATCTCACTGAATCTTCATAACATCCCAGTAAGTGGGTACTACTGCTGTCTTCATTTTATATTGGAGAATACTGAAACACTGAGAAGGTATCAGACTTGCCCATGGTCAAACATCCAGGGCAGAGACTAGAATCAGGCAGTTGGTGCTACATAGAAGCTCTGCTCTTACCTCCTGGGCTACACCGCTGCTCAAGCCTTCATCCAGGCCTCACTGTAATCATCTGGCCCTGGGATAGCAAACACTTAGCATACAGAACACCATTCTGCCTCTTGTTTCCATAGCAGACATCACTAATTGATCACAATCACAGAACCCTATTCCTCCTTATTGTTTCCTGGCAGACATCACTAATTGATCACAATACAGAGAGCACTAATCTTCCTTGTTGCCACAGGAATGCTAGTTGATAACAAGACACAGAACACCATTTTTCCTTCTTGTTTTTTATGGCAGACATGACTAGTTAATTGTAGCACCTTCCTGAGAATCAGAAACTGGCATAGGATCCTTCTTGATAGACCATCACAGCAGCACCTGCTGAGCCATTGGAATGGGTTTGCACATGCATGCCTGTCTGCTTTCCCTGATTCAGCTAATGCATCTCTCTCTCTCTCTCTCTCTCTCTCTCTAAGCAAGGAAATAGGTCCAGAGAGAGAATTGCCTTGTTTAGGTGAGGAGCAAAGCCAAAACAGTGCTTGGTTTTCTCAGTTGTTGTGCCCACTTGCTTTCTACCCTCTGTTTCCTCAAAGCTAACAAAACAAATAACAGCTGCCCATGGGCCCATCCTCATCAGAGTTCTGCTGCAGCGTCACTGTGCATTTGTACAGCTCAGAGTGAGCCAGAGAGGAGAGGCCGCGGTGGGCCACTCTATCACAATGTGCTGTATAGAAGATGTTGCCAAATAGGATGCATTACTGATATCGATACTCTTCATTTATACAGTGACCACAGCTCCAAGGGCAGCAAATGTTAATGGCAATTGCCCAGAGTTTGCTGAGTGTCCATGATTGGAGGGCAATGAGGGAGATCCAGAAGCATATCTTCAAGTAGCCTATTGACTCAACAGGCATGTACTGGGCTTCTCTTGTTTATGCAGAGAGATTCGGTTGACACACATGAAATGTGTGTCACAAATAGCACAGGGTGGTGGAGCTTTATGTGGTTGTCTTTCTAGCCCTAGTTAGGTTTCCACTAAGAAGTAGAGAATGAAGAAAGAAATGTAGATCACGAGCATTATAAAAAGAGCAGAAGGGGAAACAGGACTTCGGTTTTGCTGAAGTGATAGGCAGGCTGATGGACCATGGCCCCCAGCTCTCCACCGCAGGAGCTGTCGTTCCATACTCCCTTCTGGGCTAAGAGACAAGAATGCCTAAGTCCCATGGAAACTTACCAGCCAGACAGGAGCAAGTGAAGGGCAAAGGGGGGCCATTATATGGGTGACTGGGGCCAAGACTTGGGGGCCAGCCTGTGAGAAATTGGTACAGGCCATGGGGATTCAGAAAGGGAAGTCAATGTGGGCTTCATCCACTAGGAAGGGTTCTTGGTGCAGGGCCCGTAATCTGGGGCCAGGCAGGTTTGGGTGGACAGAAAGCAGGACAATGATTTGTGGGGGGATGCAGCAAGGAGCCAGCAGAGGGATTATGTTGCACCTACTCAGATCTAAACACAGCCTTTTAACCTTAAGTTGGTCTATAGAATTCAAACATGTGAATCCAGATATGCTAAGTTCACCCTGGTGAATGTGGATTAAGTCTGTGTCTGAAGTTCACCCTTTGTGGCACGAGGGAAAATGTCTTTTCGTGCAAGGGGAGGCAAAAGTGTGTTTGGAGGGAAGAATGGGCTTTGGAACCTGGTAGATGCTCTTTCAAAAGCCAGCTCCAGCACCTGCCAGCTCTGTGACTTTACACAAATTACTCAGCCTCTCTGAACACTGCCCCTCCCCTCACTATAAAATGGGCACAATGACAGGGGGTTCCCAGGTTGAAAAAATTGCATTCCACCAGGCTTGCAAAATGTCATTGTTGTCTTTGCCCCTAAATTCTCTTTCACCTTCCCTTCACCCCTCCACCCAGAGGACTATTCAAGTACAGCCCTAACTCAAGATGAAGGGAGGGAAATTGAAAGCTTTTCTGTAAAAAATAAAAATAAAAATACACATACGTGACATTAAAAAGTCAACTTCCATGTTATGTTGGAGAGCTTTGGTTTTCATTAAGGAAGCTGGAAAGGGAGCTCCCAGGAAGTCATGGCCTCCAGAAGTAACTAACATTCATTAAGAGGGAGTCTGAGCCGATTCCCACACGTTGCACGCAAGGAAATGAGATGCAGACTCCGGATTTGCATAATCGCTGCGGTTTGCTGCTCTTTTGCCACTTTGCAGGGGCACAGCGTGGGGGGGGGTCAGCCCCTTCCTGGCCTGGACACCCTCCATGCCCAGGGCTCAGCAGGGTCCCCTTGGAATGGAGCTTTAATGACCATTCAAGGGGCAGTTAGCCTCCCATTCAGAGCAGAGGGGAAGCTCTGGCCAAGTGGGGTGAATGTTCCAGCGTCTTGGCCCCTCAGGAGAAACCTGGAGAATTAGCGGGCACACAAAGCCACCTCTTGACTGGAGCAAGCGCCTCGAAGGCTTCCAGACACCCCACTGGCTGGAGAGGAAGTTGGCTGCGCAGCTGACCTGTCCCTGGATTGTACCAAGGATGCCCTTGAACTTGGGGTGGGGGCATGTTCTCTGTGGGGGAGAAAGAGGCCGTGAACCATCCCTTCCTACAGGGGCCCTCTCTGCCAGGGCTCGACCTTCTGCTTCCTGCTTGACCCCTGTGCTATGAGTGGAACCTTTGTGTCCCCCAGATTCCTAGGTTGAGGCGATCATCTCTAATATGATGGGACTTGGAGGTGAGGGCTTTGCAGGTACCTGAGTTTGGATGAGGTCATGGCGAAACCCCATAATGGATTAGTGCCCAGATAAGAGGATGGAGCGACCCCAGCTTGCTGCTTTTTCTCCTTCTCTCTGTCATGTAAGAAAACCAGGAAGAGGGTTCTCACCAGAACCCCCCTTTGCTGGCACCATGATCTCAAACTTCCTGCCTGCAGCACTATGGAAAATTCATACTTGCTCTTTAAAATGACTCATTTATGGTAACTTGTGAGAACAGCCTGCTCTGAGTAAGAGACCACCATTCGTGCTCAGGACCAAGCCGCCAGAGCCCCTCCTGGAGGCTGGTGGTGAAAGGAAGGGCGGCTTATTCAGGTCAGCCAGGACTCGAACCTGCGTCCCTGACTCAGTGGCCCATGTTTTCCAGCATCTGGAGGGACACCCTGCTCTCCAGAGAGCCCCAGCTCTTCCTCCCCAGGGCTGCGGCATTCCTCCCTCTCTAGCTCCCCATAGCCCGTGGCCCACCCCGGGACCAGCCCCCCTGCCTGGGTTGTCCTCACTCCCAGGGAAGCAAGGACTTGGGAAAGTTACGGGAGGTTGGCTCTTGCTGCTGCTGACCTGCCTTCAGAGGAGCCGCCAGCTGGATTTGGGGTCCCTGTCCTTGCGATGAGACCAAGGCATAGGTGGGGGGGCTTGGGAAAGCACCTGCCTGGATCAGACCTGCTTGCTCCCCAGGCGAGGGCCTGACCGCCGCTCCTCTGTTCTTCATTAAAATGCAGCAAAAGTCAGCTGTGAGCTAAGAGGGGCCACAGCCTGTTTCTGGGGGCAGAGCCCCCCACCAGGGTCTGAAATGAGACCAAACAGCCCCCCTTCATCTCTCCTACCTCTCCAAACCCAGCATTGTGACTACAACAAGGGGAATTGTGGGTTTTGAATGTCTCCTTACTAAAGAGTTTGCTGAAAGAAGAACAATTAATCTCTTTATTATAACTGGCTCGGCCACATTTCAATACTGAAAAGGAAAAAATAACCTAACAAAAGCCTTTGTATTTCTGCCAGCAGAAGGGTAAGGGATAGGCTTGTCATTTTGCAGACAGTTTTGGTTAAGTGTCCTTTTACCTTTTAATCTGTGCCTCGAGGTTTCAGATATTCTGTTGCAAGAGGGAGAAATTGTCACACCTCACCTGCCTGCCAAAGACTTGGGAAACTCACTTTAGAATCCTCATGCAGAAAGAGGCTCGGAAGTTTACTGAGAAAGGATCACAAGGCCACTGCCACCAGCTGATCACTTACGCCCTAAGTATCACTTAGCCTTATTTTCTGCCTCCAAGGACCCCCGGGAAATGAATGGTTACAATGTGGGTTCTTCTCCAGTGTTCACAGACTATGTCCTGGACTATCTGGGATGCGGGGGGACAAAATAATGCATCCCCATAGCCCGTGGCTAACTCAGCACCACTCTGCTGCTGGTCCTCTGTAGTGGCCCATTTCTGAGCGATAACAGAGACACAGCGGGCTGCCGAAGCCAGGAAGATTTGAATATATGGGAAGGAAACAGGAATTACGATCTAAAGACCAGGTTTGAGTCCTGATTCTTCCTCATACTAGCCTTGTTATCTTGGGCGAATTAGCCAACCTCTCTGAACCTCAGTGTCCTCATCAATAAAATGGTGACAGAAGCACTTCGAGGAGTTTCACGGGGAAGGACAGCAAGTGGAGGGGACATGCGTCGTGTCGTAGACAGCCCATGCGGTTAGTGGTTTCATTACATGGGAGAGGGTCGAGGAAGCACAGCGTTGCTGCTTCGGGAGTCTGTGTCTAGGAGGAAACACGGTCAATCCATGTCACGCTGAGGTCTTACTGGAGGAATCAAAATTCCTCCCCTGGTGGCGCAGCGGTTGAGCGCTGGGTTGTGAGGCTGCCTGCAGCCTCTGCAGTGCCAGTTCGATCCCCGGCCATCGGTGAGGGTCCCACCAAAAAAAAAAATTTCTCACTTGGGCTCAGGAATCTTCAGATGGGATCTACCGTGAGCAGCTGCCGCATCCTGGATATGGGTTAAAAACTCATGATTTGGTAAACCCTGTCTAATCGCTTAGGTAATCACGCATCACCCTGATTCACCCTCTGTTGAAAATGGAAGGGAGAGAGGGAGCAAAACATCTGGACAGCCCAGGCTCCATTGCATTGCCTTGGGAAAGTCTGAGTGACCCGTCTCACGTCCCACTCCCTGGAGTGGTGGTTGACACCCCCACAATGTTGCCATGGTCACGTGGTGGGCCATGTGGCCTTCACCGTGCCATAACTTTAGACTAGTTCTGGCCAATGGGTTGGTCGCGATGGGAAACCAGCAGGAGCTGGGATCAGGTTGGGCTGTTGAATCTGCTTTGCTGTGCAGTCTTTGCTCTCACAGTCCTCATGCTCATTTGGGGGGCATTCTTGGGGAGTGTCTGGAGCTTGGAGGGTCTGTTTTGCATTGCCCATGATGATGAAAAGGTGAAGTTTTGCATTGGGTCATTTTATGTCTCTAGAAAGCAGCATTTCTCAAGCTGGGTCATTGAGTTCGGAACTGAAAGGGGAGCAGGCCAGAGAAAGAGCCGCTGTCTCTAATCTGACCAGCCCACCTGGCCCAGGAATGAGCTCCAGGGCTACCCTTGGGCACACAGAAAACTGAAGGCAATTTCAAGAAAGCTGGCAGGACTCTCGGAGATTTGAGCTCTGGCCTGCTTGAGGCTTGTTAGACTTTAAATAAAAAGGCCCAGCGGGGGGTGGGGGGGCACGGGTTCTATCGCACCATCACCGTGCCAAGGCCTGACATTTCTTATTTTGATAATTGATGTGGCTGAGTCGAAGCCTGTCAGTGTGAGTGCCTCGGACCGTGGCTCCGGCAATGCCGTGGCTACGTGAAGAGTGAGAAAAATCAATTTCCACTGTCCACGGAGTGTTGTTTGATTTATTACTGCAGGGAGAAGAAATTCTTTATCTCCCACCCCTGCTTGGAGAGGACTGAAACTGTATAAAAGAAACTATATCTATCCCAACTTCAGTATTTTAATAACCTTCCTTGACTATTCAGAGGACAGCGAACGCTCCCAGTTTTACGACCATCATTTGTTTTTGACTAAGCAATTATAGGCATTAAGACACAATCTGCTCCGGAGTGCGGTCAGCGTACCTGCGCTATCGTTTCACGCCACGGGAAACACTGAGGCCTTTAATTTTTGATGACCGCTGGCTGGAGGGAGGAAACAGGGCTTTGCTCAACTGAGAGTGGGGGATGGGATTTGGCACCAGCCTGGAGAGCCAGTTCATGAACCTCCGTCCATAAGATCCAGGCTCCTAATCTGAACGATGCGTCCAGGGAGCAGACAACACTCCCCCAGCTCCAACGTTCTTAATCTTGGGCCCCACCTGTTTCTGTGTGCTTTTGCTTTCCACATGCAGAGCAACTGCTCTCCTGAAAATCACCCTTGGCTCCTGAAGCAGTTTTGCCCATGAGCACCGAGACCTGGACTTTCCTGGAGATTAAGGACCTCATGGAAGATCAACATGGGAGCACAGGAGGCCAGCGCCCGCCTAACTCAGGACACACTCTGAGGCCCAACTTCACACTGTGAAGCCCAGCCCCTCACCCTAAGGGTATCTTTGCCTGAAATCTACCCTTTCGAGCCATCCTCTCCTGCCTGACCCCTTTTCTCACCCTGTCCACTGGAAGACTCCCTTCAAACCCCATGCCCCGCCTCGTCTCAGGATCTGCTTCTGAAGCATCCCTCCTTAGACAGCAGACTGATGCTCCTGGCCAAGTTCTTACAAACTATTTTACTAGCATTTATTCAGTGCTTGGTGTGCAGGGCGTGGAATTGTTAGACACATGTTATCTTTTAATGTTGGCATGAATACACAGCCTCTGGAAGCGCTTTTCATGATGACTAACACATAGCAGGAACTCTGCAGACACTGCCCAGTCTGAACTTGGCTGGCGTGCAACATGGCTGGTCCAGCACCCCCTCACTGCCTTCCCTGGACCCTCCTTTCCTGCTCAGTCCTCCTCCACAGGACCTAGAATGGTCTTTTAAAATATAACCATGACATGTACAAGACACTTTAGTGGCCACTCAATTGCACATAGAATGAAGCCCAAACTACCCAACGTGATCTACTCTAGGGATTCACAGACTTTTTTGTAAAAGGCCAGATAGTAAATATGTTAAGATTACTCAGCCCAGCCATATAAGAGCCAAAGCAGCCATCAGCAAATAGATATGGCTGCTTTCAATAAAACTTTATTCATACAAACAGAAAGTAAGGCAGATTTGGCTTACGGACTGGTTTACAAGACAGCTAAATGGTATGGATGGACACTGCCTCCTTCACCAGCTATTGGCCTCATCCTGACCTGCTCTCTCGTGGTCTGTCTGCCCTCATTTTCTCCTGCTGGAGAATCCCAGCTCATTCTTGCATCAGGTGTCTATGCTAACTGAGCCCCTCTCTGACTGTGGGACCCAAATCCTTGAGCTTGCGTGTGCCTGGCTAGTGTTCATTTTGTATGTGTCAGCTCCAATGTCACCTCTAAGAGGTGTCCACCTGCCTGCAGGTCTCAGTGGGGCTCCCCCTTCACCCACTCTACTCTGCATTCCCCTGTGATTAATTTATTCCCCTCAATACTTGTTTGAGGTCTGTCTCTCCCTTCGGAAGGCAAGCTCCAACATTATGTAATGGTTTCCTGTAGCATCCTGCACCCATAGCACAGGGCCTGATGCCCATTAGTGCTCAACAGCAATTGTGAGTTAAATGCCCTCTGGGACACCCGCCCTGGGCTTTAAGAAGAATTTTGAAGAATGAAGAACACTGGAGTTTTAGGTTGTAAGGCAAACCCACAAAATCCCAAATAATCTTCCTGCCTTCCTCTTTCCCTGTCAATTATCCCATTAAATGGAACATCTCCTAGGATTTGCTCCGGCAAATCCTCACTTTCCTTTTCTCGGTTGCAAGCCTAGGACTACAGACCTCCATTTACAAGGCTCCAAACACCAGGAGGAAGGTGTTCTCTGAACATGGCATTGAGATCACCCTGTTAATTAAAGAGGGATTTAGGAATTGCTTAACACCTTGATGGCAACGTTTTCCTTCTACTCAGTTTCAGAAAGGAAACAGAAATCACCGTGCACGTGCCTGCTCCATGCACCCGAGGGCCCCCCAGCACACCCATGTTCTGCTTCTCTCTGCCCTGAGACCACCCACTTCCCTCCTGCGTTCCTTGGTGCCAAGGTCCCTGATGGCTTGGATGGTGGACTCCCTGGCTCAGAGCAGCAAGCTAATTTTCATTATCATGACTGTGACCCCCCAAAGTGATGGGGGGTCCTCGTGTTACTTGAGAGCAGTGGCTCATGATGGGGCCAGCGTTGGGTGGTGAAGAGCTTTGAAAGCCTTGAAAATGCTGGTTGGTGTCGGGGCACAGGAGAAAGATCCCCCACCCCATCTTGGTTCCTCAGAAGGTAGCAGATGAGCAAATGAACATCCGAGAGATCAATGGGAGGAAAGACCAGAATTTAATGACATTTGTATGGAGAATTAACAACGTTGTCAATTCTGAAAAATAATGGAGCAGACCAGGGATATTTGTCCTGTGTTTGGGGACCTGGTGTGTCAAGGAGAGAGAGGGGGGAGGTATCATCTGACAGACAAGAAGGGAGTGAGCTCACTTACACTCTGAGAGCGAAGGTGAGGTTCCCAGGTAGAGAGGACGTGTCCCCTGACAAGCCTGCACCCAGCAGATGCCCCCCTCGAGCTGCATTAATGGAGTTTGGACACGAGCGAGTGCGGTTGCTTCTTCAATTAGGAAACAGGGCAAAGCACCGGGAGTGCCTAAGGCCTTTGCAGCTTTTAACTTTTTTTTTAAAGATTTATTTATTTATGCATACAAGAACTGGGGTACAGGCCAGAGGTGCGGGAGGTGAGAGGATTCACCAGAGACAGAGTGGGGAGCAGAACAGGTGGATGGACTGAAACACACCGCTGAGGGGAGCAGCAGGCGAGGCAGGAGAGGTCTGCTGCGCCATGTGGGTAACTCCCTGGTCGGGGATCGAACTCATGCTGCAGAGGCTGTGGACAGCTTCACAGCGCTATGCTTAACCCCTTGTGCCACTAGGGAGGCTGCTTTTAACTTAAAGCAAGTCATGGTATGGATTTCCTGAGACTCGCAAGGCCCCCGTTAACCTTCTATTCACATGAAGGTGACCCTGAAGAGGCCTACTCTGGCCATATTGAGAAAAATCCAGCTGACCCTTTTGGGGAGGCCGATCCCTCACAGGCCAGGAGTGGGGGGAGTTTTCCAGTGGGAGGGGCAGCCATGAGGGGGAGGAAGACAGCAGCCTGACCCCAGCCGGAGGTTGTTCTACAAGTCCCAGGGAGAAGCCGCGGGTCCTGGGGTGGCAGCAGGAAGAGGAGGAGGGAACGCACCCACGCAGGGGTCCTCCGGGTCAGTGGATCCTCAGGGAGATGGCCGGGGGCAAGAGGAGGGCGGCCTCTGCCTCAGTGCCGGGGCCCTGGCTGTGATTCAGCACCAGGAAGGGGCACGACCCCTCTGGGTCCTGGAGATTAAGATAACAGGGGCCTTTCTTGAACTTACTGCGGCGAGTTGCTCATGAACCTTTCATCTCCAATCATCTCACTTCCCCCTGCCGCTTCATTCCAACAGCCCTGCAGCACTGGAGTGGGGCTCTCCCCCCTCCCGTGGGACACTCGGTGTTGGTCTCACGCCCCTTGGTCGTCATGCTACTAATAAAAGCGTTAGTGAGACCAACATAGCAGTCACTGCAGGCATCCACCTTGTAGCCTCTGCTTCCAGCAATTTCCATCTGAGGCGCGCCCCGAGGCCGGACCCCCATGAGACAAGATAAGCCCCCCTCTCTGATTCAGTCTCAGGTTGTGGTTCCCCATGTTGCCCTTCGTCTGCCTGGGCTGAAGGGTCTAGAGGATCCGCGCCCCCTGCGCCTGTCGGCTCAGCCAGCAGAAGCTGTCAGAACTCGGGGTGAAGGTGGGGGGCTGTCCATTTTGCCTTTGGGTGCCCGTGTCACAGTCTATGCCCTTGAGTGACTTTCGGGAAAGCTGGAGGCTTCTCTCAGGTCCTCCCAGGTGGCAGCGAACTTTCCTCCCATCCAAACCCCCAAACCCAGGCAGCGTGACCAAGGAGACCAGGCAGGATCACACACAGGTTGCTGTGCGCTTGGGATAAGGCTGCTGGAATCCTCTGGGCCTCAGTTTCCTTATCTGTAAAATGGGGAGCAAGCTCTTGAGGTAGTTGAATGAATTCATATTTGTGTGTGTGTCTGCGCTCCTCAGAAGAGCCCTTGGAATTTAGGAACCTCAAGGATGGTGTCATGGGGCCATGAATACTTTCCTACCCCTGAGGGTCCTTTCATCCCCCTGCGCCATCCGGGCCTCTGGCAAGCTCAATGAAGGGATGATTGAAAGGCAAACACGGCTTGGCAGCCAGAGAGTGCATCGCTCTGGAGGGATTTAAAGGCTTCCTTCCCCTGAGACATTGGCTTGAATTCTAAGGGCAATAAAAACCAAGGGCCTTTTCCGTCTCTCCCCAGAGAGGCTGGGTTTGCATGACAGAGCAGAGGCGTCTCTATCTCTCAGAGGGAGGAGACGCAGTTGTCCCAGCCACCCTGTAGAAGTTCTGAGTCTCATAATTTGGGGGTCCCCCTCCTATGGGGCAAACATCACCTAGGCAAGTCATGGTGGGCTACCAGTCATCACCCCATGAGGAAGAGGGGCAGGGAGAGCCGGTACTGACCCCCAAACCCTGATTCCACCGAATCAAATAGTCACAGATTTTCTGTCTCCTTGGGGCAGGCCTCTGGGATGAGCCTCTCCCCTCCTAGGGGCATCCCTGCCACCCCCCCACACCCGCTGGCAAGACTTCCCACCCGTCCCCAGGGCCGGCTCCTCTCCTCCCTCCAGGAACAGAGTCCCGGTCTCCTGGAGCCACAGAGGGCGCCCTCTGTCAAGTTCAGTCAAAGCAGAGAGAAGTCGCTTTAACAGAGACATCATGACCTGGGGTCGTATTTGGGCATCAGTCCGTCCTCGCCCATTCTCCTGCTGGGTCTTTGGAGGCTCCCAAGGTGATTTTGACCAGCTGGTCCCTACTAGGCAGACATTCCTGGCTGTGGGGAAGGAAGGGTGGACATTTACCTAACAATAGCGGCCTCCTAGGTTCCAGGGCTGGAAATTCCCACCAGTTCTTTCAGTTCCTTCTGTCTTTCCCCTGAACCAGGGCTCCTAGAGGGAGGGCCTGCTAGCGAGGACCCAATCCAGAAACAGGAGGCCCTCACAGCTGTGTTTGCAAGGCCGAAGTCGGAGAGCACAGCAGCAATAGCCCTGAACCCCACAGGGCAAGAAGAGCCCAGACTTTATTTCCCTGGAGATTTTTTTAGCTGATAGGCACAGCTGAGGTCTCGGTGCTTTCCATGTTTGCGAGCCCTCCAGTTTTGTTTTTAAGTTTTATTTTTTTATGCATGCAAGAACTGGGGTGCAGTCAGAGGTGTGGCGGGAATGAGAGACAGAGTGGGGAGCAGAGACAGAGACAGAGTGGGGAGCAGAACAGGTGAATCTACTGAAATACACTGCTGAGGGGAGCAGCGGGCGAGACAAGAAGGGTCTGCTGTGCCCTGTGGGTCAGCTCCCTGGCTGGGGATCAAACTCATGCTGCAGTGGCAGGCAACAGCTTGATAGTGCTGAGACTTTAACCCTTGCACCTCCAGTTTTTATTTAGCATTTTGACTCAATGCAGGTCCCATGAGCCGGACCAGGAGGCATGTCTTTCTGGGAAAACCAGGGTGGAAAAATATCTCAGAGTAGCCAGACACTGGGGGAAAAATGCCTTTGTTGGTGGCCCTGTTCTGGATGTAACTCCTGTCCACTGGTCCCTGGGACCTGGAGCCTTGGGGGACTCAGTGGACACCAGGTGGCTGGAGCAGGCTCACAATGAAAAAGCCTCGGCAATTGATGTCTGAGGGTGACCACTGGACGCAGGACCTCCTGGGCCAGACGCCGGGATTTTAATTGAACTGCCAGGTGTGGATGGCGGCCTAGAGTGATAGCCCAGGGGGAAATAAATGTCACTTTCATTCCAGAGAATATTACCAAGGTGCCCGCAAAGTTCAATTTTCCTTTCCGAGCCTTTTATTCAACCGAAGGGCCAGGCTTAGGAAAAGAGGGGCCGGCTGCTACGCCCCTTAGCCTGGGCCTCGGGTACATGAGTGTCTCCATCACAATTTAAATATTTTTTAATGGCCAGACAATAGCAAAGAACTGGAAAGGCCAAGAATCCACTCTCAGTCTGGTATGAATTTCTCTGAGCATTTTTGTAAGGAGTATGCGTTTCTGTTATAATCAGAAAAAAATAAAATAAATCTGGGAGGGGGGACTGATATATACAGCTGTTTTGAAACAGAATTACTTGACACCAGAGGATCTGTGAAGGTACTAGGAAGACTAGCTTTGCCACCCCACTTTTTTTCTTTTTTTTAAAAAGATTTATTGATTTATGCATATAAGAGCTGGGGTACAGGCCAGAGGTGTAGGGGGTGAGAGGATTCAGCAGAGACAGAGTGGGGAGAACAGAACAGGCAGACTGATGAAATACACCGCTGAGGGGAGCAGCGGGCGAGGCAGGAGAGGTCTGCTGCACCATGTGGGTAGCTCCCTGGCCGAGGATTGACTCGTGTTGCAGAGGCTGCGGATAACTTCATAGTGCTGAGACTTAACCCCTTGCGCCACCCGGGAGGCCCTGCTGCCCCACTTCTGTGCCCCCAGCACCCCTGCACACGGTCCATGTGGCATTGGCAATGACTCTGTGCTGTTGTCTAGAAGTAGAATCACCCCATTTTATGTGTGTGTGTAAACAGGCTTGACGAATTTCAGTCCCAAGATCTGTGCTTGAAGCAACAGTCAGTATACGGAAGTTTTGTTACAGGCCTCGACCCAAAAGAGTATGTCCTTTGCCCTCTAGGGAAGAACTCGCCAGGAGAGTGCCAGGTGTAGCTGAACCAGGCCAAGCTTTATTAGAGGCTCGTGCATGGGGGAACCAGTGCTGGAAGGAGAATTAGCCTGGCTCCTGGGAGGGGGCTCGGAGGAGGTGTTTAAGTGGTGGCCCACCCATCTTAGCTAAGGTGCTGGGTTCTCAAAATTGTGAGACAATCATTAATGAGGATCTAATGCTTTTTGTCTAGCAAAGCACATCATGGTCAGTGTGGTGGGCGAAATTGTTTGGACAGGGCTGTCAGTCCACGGTTTACACAGTCACCCGTTGACACAGAGCTTGGGACAACTGTCCTACCAACTGCAATTTCTGTTACCTCGGCTGTCTCAGGATTACCTGAGACCAGGTCCCTGGGCTAGAACACAGAGCACCTGAGATTCAAACAAATATAAGATTTCAAATAGTCTCCCCACTCTAAGATCTCCTTGCCCTCCCTATTTTTCGTGTGACACACTTAGAATGAGGGGCACAGCTTGAGTGTGTCCTGTAAAATCCTCAAGGGTAACCACCATTTCTTGTTGACCTGCCAGTCATCCTAGAGCAGCGTGGAATGCCCACTCTGGTGCCCACAGCAGCCTGGTAGGGGGTGATGCAGAGAGAGAGAGCTTGTTCTGTCCAGCTATTCATAGGCCTGGGGACAGCAGGCCCACTGTGGCCAAATGGTGCAGTTGGGGATTTGGAATATGTGCACTTTCCCAATGTTTCCATGATTGGCACTCACTCCAAAACCTTCAAAAGTACCACCACATAAGGTTGAGTTAGGCCCATGGGAGGCTACCTCTTCCCTAGAGCCTGGCTGAGCTCTTCACTGCTAGTTGACTCCTGCTAAAGGTTTTGAGTTCATGAACTACTAGGCAAAGAGTCCATTTGAAGGGCCAGCCCTTTCAGATTTGCCTTTGCTGCCAGTTTGCAGTGGAATGGGGCGGTCTGGTCTCCACCAGCAACAGGAAGCAAAGCATCTGTGAGCCAAGGCCATCCTCGGCCCCAATAGCCACAACCTGCGAGTGGTAGTTGGGTTTTGATTGCACTAAGTTTATCAATATCAGACGACCTGGATTGTGGAACGGTGACTGACAAGTGGAGGTTTGGAATCTCCCACAGAGCTGGAAGTGTATCTTGGTCTGCTTTGTACCTTTCCATGGCCCCAGCACAGTGTCTTACCAATAAGAAGTTCTTCATTTGTTCATTCATTCAGCAAATATGGATTGACCATCCACTGTCTGCTGGCAATCTTCAATATGCAGATTGCAGATGCAACTCAGTGTGCCAGGTTTGGGACATGGTTATCAGGGTGTAAGTGTAGAGTCATAACTCACTTGCTGGCCAGAGAAGGTCCCTCTGTGAACTGAGAGCTGGAGGTTAAACCAGGATACAATCAAGTGAACTGTGGTGGCAGGAAGCAGAGACAGCAGACTGTGCCAAGGTCCTGAGGCCGAGGGAGCCGGGAGCAAAGAGCAAAACAGTGGGTGGAGCCAAGACCATGGGAAAGAGTGGGTGGGGGAAGTTGGACAGATGCCCTCAGCCAATCCTATGATAGGTCACGGTGGAAATTTGGACTTCAGACTAAGTAAGAAAAGGCAACCAAAGGGCTTCAATGAGAAGAGTGTGATAATTTGCATGCTAAAAGATCTTTCTAGATAAAGTGTGGAGAACAGATTAGACAAGGTCAAGAGTGGACATGCAAGCTAGTTTGCATAGTGGTGTGTGTCTAAGCAAAGGGGGGGGGGCTGTGACTTTAACAACAGAGACAGGTATAATGCCAGGTGTATGTAATACTCAACAGGCTGACTCCACATAAGTTTGTTCACTAACGGTGTTGGAGGAAGGAGAAACTGGGTGCCCTGAGAAACTGTGAAGAGGTGGTACCATTTGCTGAGACTAACTGGATGCTCTGATTTGATCAGTGCTGTGAGGGCACAACTCTCGCTGCTGTCATCACTTAGACTAGAGTGTGAATGTCTTTCCTAGAGCAGTACAGCATACCAGGCCTGGGGTGGGGGGGCATATTAGAGGGAAAGAACAGATTTAATTTGGAGTTCAATAAAGAAACAAGCAAAGCATCTCCAAAGTCCCACTTGTACTTCTCCATTATCATCAGACCAAAGTGGTCAAAGTCAGGAAATTGAATTTTCAGAGCCGTTAGAACTTAAAAAGAACCAGGCCCCCACGTTTGAGAGAGAAACATGCCTTTTCAATCTTTCAGAAATTACTAACTGGAAGCAGCCCGCCTCCCCAACCAGAAGCAGGGATTAACTTTGAAAGGAGACAGTTTCCAGGCACTGGGGGAAGAGAGCTACGAGCCCACCAATGAGGGGAACTGCTGAACCCCAATACTCATGCATTTGACCTTACCCTTTCCACTGTGGGGAGGGGGTGCGGGGTGAGCAGAGATCCTCCTCAGAGTGCCCGAGATCACTGCCCAGAACAGCAACGTGTGCAGAAAAGGAAGCCCCAAGGAGAAAGGCTTTTAAAGATCTAACAAAGATCTAGAAACACCGCCCCGAACTCCTCTAAAAGCTGTTCCAAGGACGGGTGGGACCAAGGATATAAAATTGTGGTCTTACAGGGACGCCGTGAGAGCAGGCAGCCTCCCCAGACACTGAGGAGGGCAGGGAGGGGGGAACGTGGCTCTTTCTAAGAGGACCAAATATTTCCTCAGGGGGAGGAGACCAGGGCAGGTGGGTTCTGACTCCCTCTGGGGCTGTGAATATTCCCTCTCACCCTGCATTCGGCGTTTTTTTCTCAATGACGGAGTCCCCTTTGGTTGGGGACAAAAGTCTAGGAGGCTGACCTAACAGAGTCAGAACTCCCCCGGAGGCAGTGAGGGTGCCTCGGTGTCTGTGGGGGTCCCATGGCCCGACAGTCCGTCTCCGGGAATCAGATAATCCCAAGTGTGTTTGAGGACGCAGAAAGAGCGCGCTTACACTGCTGGCGGGGGTGGGAAACGCAGGGGCTATTTTGGAAACATCTGGCAGCTCCAAGAAGGTCACAGCAACTGCTTGGACTTCAGCACCTCTTTGGGAGGGGGGACATGGTTCACCCCCAACCATGGCGATGACAGTCCACAAGCAGTGACACCATCCCTCCCGGGGCGGCTCACGCCCAGGCCATGACTGGCACCTGGGTGGGGGCACCTGACACCTCACTCCTTCTGTCCACATGCCCTTGTCGTGTCACTGTCCTGGGGTCCTTCTTCCAGGTGGTGAAACCCAGGAGTGTTCTAGTAGCCAAGGTGGAAACTTAGGTCTCTTCCAACCCAAACTCGGGGCTTACCCAGTGTCAATTCCTTGTGTTCTCTAGACCAAGGAAGGTCAGGGACCTTCAGGGACCACTCAGTGCCAAGGTCAGAGGACGTAGCCTCCCGCCACTTCTCTCAAAAGAACATGGAGATGGAGACTATTATTGCATCTGTCTTTGGAGACACAACCTCCCATTTCCAGATGAACCTCCTTCAGGCCACAGAATTTATCACTTGTTTTTGCATCGGCTGCCGCTAGGAGGCAATGTGGGCACCTCTGCTTCCCTCTTGGGCTTTCTTGATGCCAGCAGGCTCCCAGCTCAGGGCTTTGTGGGGTGGAACCAGAAGCCTCCCAAGGGCACTCCCAGAACTTCCTGGACCTTTGCATGTGCCACTCTCTTGGATGACAAACAGGGTTCACCCCCTCGCTGTGGGAAGCTCATGAATATATTTACCTTTGAGTGGAGGAACCATAATGGATTGGCACTGGCTCCTGACCTCAAAGCAATATTGAACAAACAAGATGTAGGTCTGCAGGGCAATTGCTTTCTTTTTGATTTCCTAGGCTGATTACTATTGATTATCTGCTGTGCACTTTGTTAATTTCCTTTTGACAGGCTCGCTTCTCTGAAAAGTTCCTGGGAAGGGGTTGGTTTTATTTTCTTTTCCCTGGGATTAAGGCGCTCTGTATTCTAAACAACCCCAAACACTCCGTGGAGAATTCATTCAACTCAACTTTCTTTTGGCGGCTGAATTTGCCAGCGACCTCTCCCAAAGTGAAGTGACAGGAAAGCTCATGGGTGAAGTTTACTCATCTTTAGAGATGAGGCAATGCAAGTGATAGAATATAAATGGGCTCCTCCTCTGCTGATGCTAATTGCAGTGAGCCTGGGGTTAATGATAATTTTGCAATAACAGGTAACATTTAGTTTGTGTCAGGCTCACTGCTAAGTGCTTGACAAGCTTTGTCTCATTAATTCCTCCCAGCAAACCCACGGAGTAGGTGCTGACGGCAGCCCCACTATTGTTAAGTGTCCAGAGGAGGAGCTGTAGAACACGGGGAGACGGTGCCTAGGAGCCTTGACCACATCTTTGCTCTTTTTAGGTCTCTGCGCAGAGGTCACATCTTCAGAGTGGCCTTCCCTGACCTGTCCCTCCCCTGTCGCTCTCCCTGGCAGGTACCTCCTCTGTTCGGAGATTTACGGTGTTCTGGATTACGCAGAGGTGCTAGCTGGCTGGCCTATTTATTCCTTCCTATATATTCCTATATAGGGAAAAGCTACAGGAATCTCCTAATATTCCTATTAGGAAAAAGCTAAGTTGTGTGAAAGGATTAAACCCTCCCTCACTACTGCCTGCGTGATCTTCGCAAGCGGCTGAACTTACTGCAAACTCAGGGTTCTCATCTGTTAAATGGGGGTAGTGATTTAAATAGGGCTGTTGTGAGAATTAAGTGAGATGCCATAAACTTTGCAGGCCTTTCATGGTATATAGGTATGAAGCAAAAGCAAAGTACAATTCTAGAGACGAAGGCTACATAAGCAAAATGAAATATATATAGGGCGAAATATATAGATGATAGGAATATATAGGGAAGTCTTCAGCACAGCACCTGCCACATTATTGACATTCAAAGGAAATCATTCATTTCCTTCAAATGAATGATCACCAACCAGGAGTGGATTGGGTGGTGATGTCTACTTGATGATGACCGACTTAGCAACTGATCAGACTTTAAAGTTGTAAGTATATTCTATCTTGACTAAGAAATGGAGAAGTGGAGAAGTTCAGAGCATCTGGTATTCTGGAAAAACAAGACATCTTCTGGATACCTGCAGCCTGAGTTATAGGAGCCCAGAGGAGGCTGCATGGAGAGGGAAGTAGCTGAGGAGTAAATTACATCCATTAAAAGGTATAAAACCTCAAACTCAAGTACTAAGAAATCATATCCCCATTTGAAAAACTTCTTTCCCTTACTACCAGATTTTAAAGTGAATTATTGCATTTTCTAAGCATAGGGTCAACTTCAGGAGAGAATATTTACAACTACAAACATTTGTGCCTGTGCAACCTTTACAAAGGCAGGATCTGAATGCAAATTGACCCGCTGTAGCTTGACCTTATTTATAAATGCATGCGAAGATGTTGACAAAGAGGAATGGTGAAAACAGGAGGTGAACTTCTTAGTCTTCAGACAAATTCAAGATTGGATGTTATTGATGAAGCTCCCCCAGGAATATTTGGTAACCATTAAAGGCCATCAAAAGAGCAAGTGACGATACCTTTGGGCCTCAGTTTCCTCATCCATAAAATAGGAATAAAACAACCCGCTTCACAGTGTGTTCCAAGAACTAATGAGAAAAATACATGCGAACACTTAGCACAATGCACACAGAGATAGACACAGACTTCTCCACTTCTCCATTTCTTAGTCAAGATAGAATATACTTACAACTTTAAAGTCTGATCAGTTGCTAAGTCGGTCAATAGTAGACATCACCACCCAATCCGCTCCTGGTTGGTGATCATTCATTTGAAGGAAATGAATGATTTCCTTTGAATGTCAACCAGGCTCAGAGAAAGGCAAGCTCTTGTTATTTTTTTTAGATTAATAGGAATTCAATCCCCAGAGATGAAAAGTCTTCAATAATTGTAGCCCCCATGTGGGCTGAGCCCCTGAACTCTGCTCTGTCCTTCCAGGTAGGGCTCCCCAACTTCCAGGTCTGTGTCTGGCCAAGCCCCTTTACACCTGAACCTCTGTGTCCTCATCTGTGAAACGGGCATAAAAATGGGACCTGCTGTTGAGGATTCCTGCAGCGGTGCTGTGCATAGCTGCTATTATCAGAATTACGACTACTTGGAACCCCACAGTTGTTTATAATACCGAGGAGATTTTCACCCTCTTTAGGCAAATATATTTACCTCTAAGTGGGCAGCTGTGGATGTGTTCTTCTCAGATCTTCATTGGGCTGCGCCTCCCATACAAAATTGGACCACAGTAAAAGTGGATTCCCTTGTTTGAGTAATTAAAGAGGCTTATAAAGCAATAATAAATATCCCTAGGTTTCCATGGAAACAATTATCTAATTAGATTTTTCCTTTAATCAAAGGAGTTCAAATTTAGGAACTCTTATAGTATGTTTCCTGATTAAGGCCATTTGTGGTATCCCAGAGTTGCTGGAGGAACCCCAAAGTAGAGGCAACCCCCCAACTTCATGCACATGTCCTCATTACCAAAGGCCTGGCAGTGACTTCAAAACACCTCCTTTTTCCCCAACAACCCCACTAAACTTGGTTTGCTGATACCCCTCTGCCCTCTGCCAGTCCCAGCAGAGAGCAGCACCACCAAGAACTTGAGCCTTATTTCCCTTGATAGTAGCTTCTCAAAGGACTCATGAGGAATGTCCACTAGAGGCAGCATCACTGTCCTTAGCGTTCCCGACCTTGAAATGCATGGCACAACCCTGCCTTAGCTTGGCTGTAACATGTCGGAATGTGATGAGGCTGATATTTGGAGTTTGCCCCTCAACATAGTCGCTGCAAAATGCCATTTCCAGCACCTAATACCTGTCTGGGGAGAGATCGGAACATTTAGTTTTAATCTTAAAGGTCATGCAGGAATTCATCCTCATAATGGAGCCCAAAGCCAGGCAGAAAGGCTGAAGGAATCTCACCAACAGGGCCTTCTTTTTTCAGACAGAGCCACTGCAGAAACCAAGAGGACACATGCAGAGAGCTGATAAAGACCAACTGGCCTTTTCAAGGTGACCCTCAGAAATCAAGTGTGGCCCAACCTCTTTCTCCTCCAAGATGTCCTTTCTGCAAAACCAGGACCCTAGGCATGCATGCCTGCATTCATGCAATTATTGAACAAACACTTCTCTGTATGCCAGGTCTTGAGCTAGACTCCAGAGATAAGAGATGAAAAGTCATACTCCCTCTCCTCGAGACAAGAATTGCCAAGCCAAGGAAAAAGAAAAATGCTAAGAAATGATCCCACTGCTGTCAATTTGAGTTTAGAGGGCAAAGCACCATGGCTTGCCTCAAGAAATCAAGGAAGGCTTCATGTAGGAGGTGGGCCTGAGCTGAGACCTTGCTGAGGGGTAGGCATTTTCTCACAAGTAGACATGATTATGGGTTTCTAGCAAAGAGAAGGGTCTGGAAGCAGGGAGACCTGGCTTGGTTGAGAATATAAAGGGGGTAGAGAGACAGGAGGATGAGCGTGACACATCAGGATGTGTCCAACCTGGAGAGGTAGATAGAAAACATGCCCAAAGGTGGGGTCTTTACTGGGGGACCTCTAGGGAGGGTGTACCAGTCAGGACCCATAGGAGATATATATTAAGAGATTTGTTGTAAGGCAATACATTTAATGCAAGGAAGCCTGACATCTGCTAGGCAGGCATCAGAAGGGCAAGGTGGAATTCTCTCACATAGATCACACTGCCATTATAGGCAGAATTTCTTCTTCATCAGCAAACCTTGGCTCTTCATTTAAAGCCTTTCAGCTGATTGAATCAGGCCCACCTGCATGATCTAGAATACTCTTCTTAAAGTCAACTGATTATGGACTGTAATCACACCTAAAAAAACAACTTCATGGTAATGCCTGAAAGAGTGTTTGCTTCCATAACCAAAGACTGCTGCCTAGTTAATTTCATTACACCAACCATCACAAAGGGACAGAGTTGCTCTGGAGACATGCGATCTTTGCAAGACCTCTGTCTCCCTCCCCAGATTAGAGATGAAAGACAAAGAGCAACATGTGGTCATGCAAGTGGCCAAAACTTAGGTAAGGACAGCTCTGGGATGAGCGAGAATAAAGGCCGTCTCTGTGCTGAAGTGATATCCCCAAGTCTAAGCAGCAGCCTCATCAGGAAACTGGAAGCATGTACTTGCAAAAGTTTTATACAACTTGACTTCAATCCCAGCTTGACCACTTAATTTTTTTAATCTGTAAATGAATAATCCCTTAGAGGTATGTTGGGAGGCTAAGATGCAAACATTTTCAAGCTTCTAGAAGGTGCTTAACAAGAGGCAGGGATGGTTAACGAGGATTCATTTGGTTACAAGTGGCAGGGTGCGGTGGGATCTGAATTACATAGAAAAGAAAACTCACTGGAGGAATATTGGTGGATCTCATCGAGCCCAAACCAAGTTGACAGTCAAGTCTTGGGGCAAGGGGTGGGAAGAACAGGGCAACTTCCATAGCAGAAATTTTTCAATCTTTCATCAGGAACTCTGCCATTGACCAAACTCACTACTCAATGGTGCTAGGCTGGGATGCTCTGGGTCAAGTTCTTGAGAGAAGGAGAGGCCTGAGGGGGTTGCCACAGAGAACAAAGATGGCTGCCAGGTCATACCCTGTGTGCAGAATGGACCCGTCAGGAGAGCTCCATTCTTCTAGGGCTCTGGAAAGCTGTCACGCCTCCTCAGTGGGAGCTTCATGTGCTTCCCCTCCTCAAGTGACCTTCCTGTCCTGACCATGACCAACACATCCTCATCTTTCCTCCATCTGCCCCGTTGCAGACCTTACAGTCACCTCTCTAGTCGTATAGCTCAGGACTTTTTAAGTCCCAGTCTCCTCATTGCTGAAGAGAAATGAAAATATCTTTTAGAAGTGTTTTGTTTTGTCTCTTTTTTTTAAAGATTTATTTATTTAAACAAGAACTGGGGTATAGTTCAGAGGCGCAGGAGGGTGAGAGAATTCACCAGAGACAGAGCGGGGAGCAGAACAGGCAGACTGACTGAAATACACTGCTGAGGGGAACAGCGACAGGAGAGGTCTGCCGCACCATGTGGGTATCTCTCCTGGCCAAACCTTGCTGCAGTGCTCAACCTGTTGAAGAATAAAAGTGATACATTCAGGTCTTAGCTGAATTGTTGGTATTGCCTTTGTTGTTATTACATTGTTACTAGCTTAGTAGCCACAGTGTTTCTCGTTGCTTATTGGCACTGTGAAGACACTGGCTTTAGAGCCAGCCATGCCTGGGCTGGAGCCTTGGCCTGCATTTAGGGTCCATGGGACAAGTCACTGAACACCTCTGAACTTGTTTTATCACTTACAAATGACAGGGACAATCTTGCAGGATCATTTTAAATCAATGACATCCCCTCCTCAGAGTGTTTAGCAGAAATACCTAGACTATAGTAGGTGCTCAATTAACGGGAGTTCTAATCATTATTATAATTACAGTTCTTCTTAAACCACCTGTCTAGTCAAATAAGCTCCTACAGCTCCATCTTACAACCATCTATATCTCATGTACATTCTAAGTCGAACTTCATGCGCATCTTGGGCACCTGCAGTACCAGATGGTAATTTTTAGTAATTCTGGCTCCTGCGCCTTGTCCCGTTGGTAGCCTATAGTTAATATTTCCTGTGCTGGGCAGTACTGTCCTTGGCTTCAAGGACATCTGTCGTTTAGGGAGCGGCAATGTGATTTTGGCATTTGGCTTTGGAGAGATCCGTTCTTGACTGAAATGGGAGGTAATTTGGAGCACGCACTTCTTCAATCACACATCCCCTGGGAGCACATAGAGCTGAAACCCCACGCTGAGCCAGACCGGGCATGGTGATTGGGCACCTTGAATGAATTGCAAGAAAATTAAGCTCAAATAAGGAGGCACTGTAAGCACATTTCATTTCCATCTGCCATTTCCAGAAAAAGGCCACTGCCCTGCATCTGAATAACCTGATGCCCATCTTTAAAATGCACCCACTCCGTACCTTTGCCGACTCACTAAATCAGGATAAAGGAAAAAGAAATACCTTTGCAGACAGCGGTGCGGGAACAGTTTGCACACCCTGTAATTCTCACCTAACCCTGGCACCCTCCCCTGCGCTCCAGCAAGACAGTTAATAGGAGGATGCGGTGCTGACATCTCATATCATAATGATATTGTTACCCTAGGGAAATATGCCATGGCGAATTTTCTAGTAAACAGTGAAGTGTCATCACGAGAGCTGCGAAATTAGCCATTTCTAAGCTAACGAAGAGCATACGTTTAGGGAAGAGTCAACATTTTGAATCATGTTCTTCTGCTTATTAATTTCTGACTCTTGCTTCCAGCATCTCTGGCCTTGGACTAAATTAGGCGTGCTTTGCAGACATCTTGCGACACGGCCTGTCTTTGTTCCTTTCCTGGAAGGCAGCCGGGTCCGGTGGGTAAACTCACCCCTGGAGTTCTGCTTCTCCAAGCTGAAGTCCTGCTTTGCCACTTTCTGCCCATGTGACCTTGAGCATCTTAATCATAATAACAATAATAACAGCCGTGCACCGTGCATGAACACAGAGTATCCTAACCTGCACTGAGTGTTTTAAGAGCTGAGCCTCTCTTGCTTCTTTTAACCCTTAAATTAACAATACTCATTATTCTAATGAGGTCGGTGTTTTTCTTATTATTCCCATTTTATAAGTAGAAAACCAAGGCACAGCGAGACTGATAACTTGCCCAGACTCAAGCCCAGCAGGGGTCAAGCTGGCATTTGGGCCGGGACTCTTGCCTCTGGGATCCCTGTTCTCACCTAGTAGAGCTGGGCTTTTTTACTTAAGCTTCATCTTTGCCACCCATGAAGTGATGGCAGTACTAATAGTATCTGCTGCTGGGACTATTGTAGGGTTAAACTTTGAAGCAAATGCATGTAAAGTGCTTAGCACTCCCTGAAATACAGTAGTAGCTCAATTAATGTTGGCCACTCTGCCATGAACAGCTCTTTGTAGGGCCTCTGCCTTGCACAACTCTGGGGTGCCCTGGGGCCTCTTACTCTTGGTCCTCAGAGATTGGCATGCCCTGGAGCTGTACCAGGCAACAGCCCTGTTGACCTGCATCCTTCTGCATGGCTCAGAGGGAGTAAGGCTGGATAGAGGGAGGGCTTAGGAGCCCACTGTGGCTTGGGGAAGAACTGGCCAGGCCAGAGGCTGTGGGAGAGGGTAAAGGGAGTGAAGCAATAGATGCCTTGTTATCCATAAATCAACATTTTTAAAACACAAGCTGACCATGTCAGTGGCCCCAGAAGAAAACCAAGCCAGTCAGCAGTGGGGGCCAGGCCTCTGTGCAGCACCTGTGACATAGCGTAGGAGAAAACACAGGGCCCTTAGAACTCCACCCCCAGAAATGCCGACCATCCAGTGCAGTGTCCTGCCCAAGTCATTTGTCTCCTGGTTTTATTGTCCAGGCTTTCTCCGAGGGTTTGGGTCTTGGTCCTCATCTTTCTTTAATACCTGAAGTCTAGACAGTATCTGGTACACAGAAGATAGACAGGCTTGTGTGACTGAAGTTTATTCCCTGGCTGAAAAGTGGCCCTAAACCCCTAGTCATTTGCACCTCCTGCCACCCACTTTCCAAAGGATTCTTTTGTTTCCATTCTTTGCAAGAAGTGACTCCTGAGAGGGAAACACCGCAACTGGGTGCTCATTGCATTTCCTGATGCATTTTGGGATGTGAAATAAAAGGACTTTTCCATCTTTACAGAAAAAAATATGACTCATATACCATCAAACAGCGTTTTTAAAGTATCTGATTTTTTCTGTGATTTTTAGCATAGTCACAAGGTTGGGAGACCATCACCACTGATTTGAGAATAATGCTTACAGCACCCTAAAACGTGGAGGTTTGTTAACTTTAAGTACATGGCAGTTGTTTTGTTTGGAATTGTTGGCCTCATCATCCAAATGCCCCCTCCTGGGTTTTGTCCTCTCCCCCAGCTTTCCCAGTGGGGAGGGCCCTCTGATCTGAGCCGGGCAGCCCCGCTTTCCAGCTATCTTAGTCCCCTGCTTCAGGGTCTCACTCATTTCCACCTGCGTTTCCAGCACAGAAACAGCCTTCAGATGTACCTACAGCAGCAGAAGCGACATGTCTTTGAACTCTGGCCTACTGCCCTTCATCTGTCTGGACAGCCTTGCTCCGGGCATGATTTCTAAGATTTCACTCCCTGGGAACCAGAGCTCCAGGTTGAAAGCCTCCAGCCAGCTCCAGCCAGCTGGGTAAATGTCCTCAGTGGGTGCCGAGCTGGGAGGTCTTCCTAGGTGACCCAGAAGCCACTCTGCTTGCTCCAACCTTGTCCTGAAATGTCACATCCTCAGTCAGCTCTTTCCAAACTTGGCTTATGAGCCTGTTTGTGCTGGGATTCACAGAGCTGCTGGCTCAGAGGGGCTGAGGACCCACATGCACCCTAAAATGTGGGGGTTTGTTAACTTTAAGAACATGGCAGTTGTTTTGTTTGGAATTGTTGGCGTCATCATCCAAATGCCGTCCCCGTTAGCACATGCTCACCCGCCGCGCCGCCTGTGGCCCTGTCATCTCCATCCCTTGCCCACCTCGCATCTCCCGGGCAGAGAAAATGCCCAGCACAACCCCCTGAGGGTGCCAGCGCGGGTTCAGGCCCTGGGAGAAGGCAAAAGCAGGCGGTGGTCACGGAGTGGAGCAAACTTCTGGAACATCCCAGGCCTAATCCATGCTGTCGCTGAGAGCGAACAGCTCCCCGGCTCTGCGGGCACGCTAGCCTGACGTGCCAGGGCAGGAGGACGCATGCCGGCCTTTAATCTCCGTGCGCATACAGCGTCGCCTTCAGCCATGCGTTTGATCCTGTGGCAGTGGCTGCAGGATTATTGTTGTTGCCAAGTGATCTCTGGGCGTGGGGGTGGGATTCGTCTTTCTTGGGGAGCAGTCAGTTGCATTAGCCCGCGTGCCTCTGTCGGTGCTGCGGGGACTTCGGTTGTCACGACTGTGACCTAATTTCAAAGCACCTGCTCAGACCCCCTTTCATCCTGCTCCCCGTTCTCATGTTCAGAGACCATTCCATACCCCGTCACCCCCAAAGCACCAGGCTGCCTTTGGCTGTGGGATTCAGGATATGAATCAGAATCACTACCTGCTTGGAAAGATAGGTAATCCACAGGTGGCCGGCCAGCCGTTCACTCATCCATCTTTTCAGTGGTGATTTAGTGAGCGCCGGCTCCTACTGTGTGCCAGACTCATGTATGAAGGAAACCCAGGTGCATCGTGCCTGCCCTCAGGGATCCTGGCAGGCCTTATCGGTGAGCTCACAGGATTGCAGGAGCTCTCTGGGTGTCTCCAGGGTGCAGTGGGAGCTGAGAGATTCCCTTACCACATTCTGGAGGTCAGGGTCACTTCCAGAAGGAAAGGAACCTTGAAGAGGTTCCAACATGCATAGCTGTGGGTGCAGAAAGGGGAGCAGGTTGCCAAGCACAGGAAAGAGTGTGTGGAAGATGTGGAGGCAGGGAGGGCAGTGATCAGTGAGGCCAGGCACGTGGATGGGACGGGGGGTGCCGCTGGGCAGGGAGGCGGGCGTGCGGCCAGCCAGGTGTGCTGCGTTCAGGAGCGGCGCCCTGCCGCCTTCCAGCAGGAGCAGGACCCAGAGGCCGTAGTGAGGCAGGGGAGGGGAGGCGAGGCCCAAGGCAGGGATCAGCAGGAGACAGCTGGAGCCGTCCCGGCAAGGAAGGATGACGGCAGCAGGTCAGGTCTCGGCTAAGTGGACAGAGGCTGGAGGAGCCCCGAGACCCCACAGCGTGGTCCACGCCATCCTGGGGAGCACCTCCCAGCTCTCCACAGCTAACCTGTGCCTCCCTGTCTGCAGCTCGGTGGGTGAGGGCGGGGAATCTGGAGCCCGCCTGCCTGGGGTCAGATACCGGCTCTACCACCTGTTAGCTGTGTGACTCCAACAAGTTTTTAACTTTCTCGCTGCATTGTTTACCAGGCTATGAAATGGGGGTGAGGATAATGAGGGTATGTGATCATCAGAGAGAGAGAGAGAGAGAGAGAGAGAGGACTTCTGTGCCTGCCATGACTAAAGACAGGTCAGAACAAGCCCAGTTTATATTAGATGCTGGCAAGAACTTGAGGAATGAGGGACCCCTGGGCAGCCCCCAAAGAGTATCTTCTGGGTGGTCTCTCTTCTAGCAATTAAGACTTCCTGCTGCAGGCTGCCCACCACCCCTCCAGCACCCCACCCCCCGAAGCCCTCCCCCACCCCGTCAGGGCCCCGTGAACCCACGAGGCTGCAGCCTCCACCTGAGGAAATTAAAAACTGGATTGGTTTTTTCAGCGTAATCAAAAGTAATACCACAGGGCCTGACCTTTTGCTCACGAGCAGTTATATAAGTGGCATTTGCTAAAGTCTCACCTTGAGCCTCTGCTCCTCTCTCCCTCCCCTGGCTGCAGCCTGGTGGGGAAGCGGCCCCCCAGCCAGTCCCCAACAGAGTTTTCTAGGTGCCCCCTTGGGAGTGTCGCCACCAGGGGTCAGCCAGGGGATCGCCCTCTTCCTGGAAAGCCCGCGGGGGATTTCTGGCTTTAATCTAAAGCAGACAGAGATGGGAAGTGGAAGGGATGTGGAAATCTCCAGAAATCCCATGGTGTCCAGAATGAACTTGATGCCCCTGGCCGCTGGGGCCTTGGCCACCGTCGCCACCCACCATCACACACGAACTGTCCAGAGAGAAGCACTGACCTCCCAAGCAAGGGCCTCAGCCCTCCAGAGCCTGGCTGGCCACCTCTGCCCAGCGGGTAGACCCAGGGTGGCCAGGGAGTGCTTAACAGCCGGCTCTCTCCAGGCTGGGGGAGGGGAGGCCATCTGGGATGTGCCCCAATTCCTGTGGTGTAAATGCTAAAGCTGCTAACCAATGTCCCCGGTGGCAGAGCTGAGAGGAAACACACAGTCAGCTCTGAGGAGGCAGGGGAGCCTGCCCCGGGGCACCACTGGGTGCAGCAGCCAGGAGGATCTCATGAGAAGCAGAGCATGAGGCACGTTTGCACTGGAAGGGCTGTGCAAAGGGGCTGCCTGCCGGGCACAAAGGCAGGTCCTACAGCAGGCTGGCATGAGCTGAAACCACACTGCAGTCTTTCCTGCTGTGTGTAAAGCACATAGTAGGTGCTCATCCGGCCCTTGCAGATTGGTGAAAAGCCTTTCTTATTGCTCGATTCACAGATTCACACTCCTTCCGTGGTGAAGCTTATTTTCAGGGTCAGCATCAAAGTGCATGCTCTCCCCCACCCATCAGGACCTCCGAAATGTGACCTAAATCTGCCCAACTCCTCTCCTCCCACCATCTATGGGATCTGGTTGTCATCCGCTCCTCCCCACTCATCGCTTGCCCCTCTCCCCCATGCTGATTCCACACCAGCCTCTGGCCTCCCTGGTGGCCATCCTGTGACATGGCCGGCGCTCCCCTCCAGGGCCTTTGCACATGCTGCCGGCCCCTACCTCATGTTCCACATCACTCGGTGTCTGCTCAGATGTCATCTTTCAAGAAGCCTTTTCTAAAAGAGCAGCTCCTCACCAGGACCGCATCTTCTTCGCCACTGCCTTCCTTACATGTCTCACTACCTTCTATGCCCAGGGTTGCTCATGGATGTGCTTGTGGCCTGTCCTCCTGCTCATCCCTCCACGAGTGCTGAGCTCGGCCTGGGAGGAAATCTGTCCCCTTCTCTGCAGGCCCTGCCTCTTCCTCCAGTGGGAAAATGCCACATCAACTACTTTACAGCCTGTTCCCTCTCTGGCTCCTCTCCCGCACACTTCTGGAACCTCCTGGATAAGCCTGTAGGGACCATTTCTGCACATAAGCACCAAGAGGGCCTTGACTTCGCATGGACCTCTTAGCAGCGCCCTCCCCACCCGAGCCAGAGCTCTCTGCAGCTGGAGCTCAGGCCTCCTCCACTCTTAGGGAGGCCCCTGCCCTTGCCTCCACTCACATCAGCACTCATGACACATTTCTGCCCACCTGCCCACCTGGACCAGAGACCCATGAGTGTGGGGATCTTGTCCTACCCAGCTGCGGCTCCCAGGTTCTAGAACAGAACGTGGCACATAGAAGGTGTGCGAGCAGGATGGGGGGCTGAGATTCCTCTGTGGTCCTGGGGCCTCCTGGAGAGCCCTGTTGTGTTTCTGTTGCAAAAGGGCACAGCAAATGACATGTTGCCCTATTTGGGGGGCTGTCTCCCCACTGGCAAACACAGCACGGCAAAGTCTCTCAGTTGGGTGTGTCCTCCAAGCACTGCCTTTTGCCTAACACGGGCAGTCCTCACCCACTGTCACGGAAGGAAGAGAAAAGGGAAGAGCTGAGCTTAAGAAAGACATGAACTTTACAAAAAGTTACAAAAAAGGTGAAGAGGCTTCTCGATCATCCTTCATTCGGGGCCTAAATCTACCCTTGGAAGATGCTCATGGTTTATCAAGTACTCATGTGGTGCCCCCACATGCCAGGGACCCATCCAGGAGCTTGACAGACATCAATTCAGTCACTCTTCGCTGCACACCAGGAAGGGGGAGGCTATCATCTCCCCCACATTACAGATAAGGAACCGTTCTAAAGTACAAAGAGGTTGAGAAAATGCTCTGAGTCACACAGCTGGGGCTGCCGGGAGCAGGATTCAAGCACAGGCGTGTAACTTGTGTCTGTGCCCTTCTCCACGCTTAGCCCTATGGGAAGGTGCCAAAGCTCATGGAAAAGGCGCAGAAATACAGCCCCATCTTTACATTGTTTGCACCCCGAACAGCAAGTGTGCTGTCTCATGAAGTCCTTCGCTTACAACGCAGAAGGTAGTAAGGAATCCAGCATCCAAGCAACTGTCAAAAGTCCATCTGTAAACCTCTTTCTCCCCATGCAAAAACTGATCGTCCTAGTAGATGAGTTTTATTTTCTTTAATAGAAATGGAATTAAAAAGAAATGGATTAAAAAGAAATGTGGTGGGCCTTCCCGGTGGCGCAGCAGTTGAGTGCTGGGTTGTGAAGCTGCCCGCAGCCTCTGCAGCGCCGGTTCGATCCCCGGCCGAGGGCGAGGGCCCCACATGGCGCGCAGACCTCTCCTGCCGCCCGCTGCTCCCCTCAGCAGTGTACTTCAGTCCCTCTGCCTGTTCTGTTCCCCGCTCTGGCTCTGGTGAATTCTCTCACCCTCCCGCGCTTCTGACTGTACCCAGTGCTTGTATAAATAAATAAATAAATAAATAAATAAATAAATAAATAAATAAATAAATAAATAAATAAATAAATAAATAAATCTTAAAAAAAAAAAAGAAAGAAAGAAATGTGGTATTCCATATAGTGGAATTGTCTTTAGCCACTGAAAAGAAAGACATACTTGTTTAGAGGGACAGAAGGTAACAAGAAATAAATGGTGTTTTTTTAAATCTCAGACATGTGTGGGGTTGTTCGTTACTGTGGCATCACCTCTCCTGTCCTGTCCACGGCACCCTCTTAATACTGCTTCGAGTGTCATTTGCACAGTACGTGTTGAAAGCAGAGATGCAATGAAGACGAGTTGAGTTGATTTGAATTCCATCAGCAGAATGGCTGGAGGGCTGCAGGCACTGAAATGGGTATTTTCATCTCTTCTGCCCAGAAACGCTTCCTTTGAGCCACCTGTGGGAATGAGTGTGCTGCGTTCACGTTAGCCAGTTTTTAAAGCTTTCATTAACTACGATAAATTATTCAAAAAGAAGGAATACCCAAAACCTCTTTAGAATATTGACATCGTCCGGTGGTAAATGAATGGAAAAAGTACCTCCTGGTCTGAAGCTAACTTCCGTTTTAACTGTTAGGGTACCCAGTCCGGTAGTCAAGATGATGGGCAAGGGGCTGACCAGAGTAGCTCTGCAAAGAGGGGGTGCTGTTGTCTCCCAGAGCACTGACTTAATCAGATCAGGTCATTGTTAAGAAAACAAAACCCCTGTGACAGTGGGGCACAGGATGTAATTAACAAGCAACTAGACTTTTCTCCGGAAGCCCCTTCAGAACATTTTCCTGACAAGTAGGCTCTAACTAAATTTAAAAAATTAATGTCCCATTTAGTTTCATTTCTGGATCTCACATGCTATTTTACAGGAAGCCTTGGAGACCCTAATCAGAGTTCCTTTCACTAAGTTCATTTTCATGTCTTCATGTGACTAATAAAAGGGTGTTAGATAATAGATGTCCCGGAAGGCCATATTGAAGTTAGAAGTAAGTATCTGACAAGTCTCTATGACATAATTCTTTGGAGACACTGTCAGGAGACCCACATATCCAGAAAACCAGTGTCCAAGCAATTCATGCTGGTGTATAAATAGCTTCTAAAAGACTTGATGTGGACAGAGGAATAGCAAATCCATGATGAGCCCCACGAGAAGACAGCAGGGATATAGGCAGGGCCAGAATCCCAACCCCGAAATACCCAAGACTGACCCAAGGTGGCAGATCTCAAGGTTGTTGTAACTCTCAAGCCAAGAACCACATAAATAACCCAGCAATTCCATTCCTAAGTATAGACCCAAGAGAAGTGAAAACCTCTGTCAAGACACATACATAGATGTTCACAGTGACATGATTCACAATAGTCAGAGGGAGAAACAACCCAAGTGCCTCTCACGGGTGAATGGATTAAAAAGAAATGTGGTATTCCATATAGTGGAATAGTCTTTAGCCACTGAAAAGGAATGAAATACTAACATGATCTATAATGTGAGTGAACCTTAAAAGCATTATACTAAATCAAGGAAGGCAGTCACAGAAGACTGTGTGGTGTATGATTACTTTCCTCTGAGAGGTATGGAATAGGGAAATCCATCAAGACAGAAAGCAGACTAGTGCAACCAGGGGCTGGGGTGGGGAGTATGGAGGAGTTTTGTGGGATATGAATTACATCTAAAAACACAGGAGAAAAAGTGTTGCAAAAATGGTGGTGATTAGATGAATCATTCTAACCATGCAGTAAGCAGAGGGATGTGGTGATTCCAGAACTTTGTATCAAATGTCAAGAAAGGCAGTTAACAAACTACAAGTGTGTCTTTCTTTTTTTGTAAAAGTCTAGAGAAGGTGGTCCAGGGTAGCTCTGCTCCATGAGGTTGTCCAGAGACCCAGATTCCTTCTGCCTTGTTTCTCTGCCACACATTGGTGTCTTGCTCCTTGGGTGAGGCTGACTCTCTATCCACTTTGTCACCCACAGGAGGGGTCGGGAAAAAGAAAGAGGATTCTTGAAGCAGATGTGATCTGTAAGCTCACATACCTCTGCCAGTCACTTTCCAATGGCCAAAATGTGCCCCATGGCCAAATTAGCTGCCAAAGAAGTATGAAAATAGAGCCTCTGGGCTCCCATGTGCCCAGCTGGATTGGTAGCAACAGGGACAGGAAGTAGAGGGAATATTCCATAGCACATATGAAAGGAGCTTAGAGACAAGAAGATGATCAGCCATCTTTGCTACAAGCCAGCTAGTTCAATTAAAGAACAATTAGCACAGCACATAGTAAGGACTCAATGCATGCTAGCTGTCATTTTAGGAAGAATCATTCCTAGTGGGAACAGACAAATGACTTCTCATCTCAGTATTCCAGTTAGGGAAACCAGGCCAGAACAGAGATGTGAGTACCCCAGGACCAACTCCCATGGGCCTTCTGGCCTTCAGGAAAAACCTAGAGCACTCAAGAGTCTGGCCACATTTCTCCTGGGGGCTCAAGACACCACTGCTCCTTTTGTCTCAACATCTGATGCCAGTTCCTTTTGGTTTCATGACCTAGAGGGTCAGTGAGGCATAACAGGCACCCCATGGGAGGGGCACTTGATGACTGATTCCCTGCTGTGTTGATTTTTGTTGACATTTAATTATATTTCATTCTCATCAGCTGTCAGGCCAATTTCCTGACAGGCCACTGAATTACACTTGAAGCCAGGCAATCCCCTGCAAATACCTTCTCATTTGGGGACTTGTCAGCTGGAAGGCCCTCAGAGGAAATAGACCCAAGTTCCCTGGGCAGGGAAAAGCTCCAGAGTCAGAGCATAGTCAGTGGGCATCTCCCACACACCTCACTACTGGGGCACTCAGAACACATCAGACCTCATAATGGTCTGCTTCAAAGGAATCTGGACCTATTGAATTGTCTGCTGATCTGCACAAAATCACCCACATCCTAACCGTTGCCACCCCTGTCCAATCTTAAGCTGTTATTGGAGTTGAGCTTGAGAAAGGCCCTCTTTTGAAGCCACACAGCAAACACTTCTGTAGCACCAATAATCCGTGTATTTTACATGGCATAATCTGTGTATTTTACATGTATTTTCCTCCCTGTCTGAATTAATTCTGCTCCTGAGTTCCAGCTAGAAAACAGCCAAGGTTGAATGGAAGGAATATTTAATCCTCCCACCCACCATATTAATTGGGTCCTAATATTAACCCCATTTTGTGGATGAAGAAACTGATGCCAGCTGAGTTATATGGCATGCTCAAGGCTCCTGGACTAGGTTGTGGCAGAGCTGGGTTTGAACTCAGGTAGGCAGATTTAGCATCTGCACCCACAGCCTCTAGGCAGATGGGTGCAGAGGATATAAACTCCACCCTCATTTCATCATTGTCATTCATTCTCCTGGGCTGACCTGTGCTACTGAAGAGGGAGAGCTGGGACCTTGGTGTCAGGACTCCCTTGCAGCTAGACTTGTGCATGTGATTCACCTTTGACCATGCAGATGAATTCACATGAGGTGTGGAACATAGATATAAGGCTGAGAAGCATTCCTGCTGCCTCTACATCTCTGCTACAGGCATGTTCCTGGACACTTGCTTTCTCTGCCGTGATCTCTGTGCCTTGTGGGGCTTCAGAGGCAAGCATAGCACATCGGTTTTTCTGGTGCTGGTCCTGGCAGGCACAGTATGGTTTTGGGGGTGACAGCAGGAGGGACAGCCTCCTGAGTGTAGTGAGAAGGTGAGGTTCTGAGGCAGCAGGTGGTTTGGTGGCTCAAGTCTATAATGTGACTTTTCATTCCTGAAAACTCTATTTCTTCACCTTTTCTACAGTTCAGTAATGCATTTTATAACCTGTAATGAATACTTTCCTGGTAAAAGTAGGCAGAATAGTCTCTTCCCTGAACTGATTTTGGTCACATAACAATTGACCAAAATGACATCTTCATTCCTCATAAAGCTAGTTTTGGAGAACGTGTCCAGTATCATCAGGCAAATGGCCACCTTATTAGATGTTTTTTCTCCACCCAGACATGGGTAACACTGGCTGGAGCGGGTCCCACTCCCCCAGAGCTGCCCTTCAGCTTGTAAGTTTGTGCAAGAGCAGAGGAGAATGTAAGCCTTCAGTAGACAGTTCACTCCCAAGAGAAAAGAGGGAAAAAAGGTTCGACTTTGTGATCTGTTCTTTATCTTTTATTCTGCAACCCCATAAACCATTCCTACATCTTGCTTTATCTTTTCGATATCCCTCATCATCCACTGAATTTATCTTATCCTGTTCGTTTGATTGTATCAGGGTTTACTCTTTGCTTCCAGCCCTGACTCAAAGCTCTGTGGGAGCAGAAACCAGATCTGTCTCCCACATCATAGTCTCCCAAACACTATCCCCAAATCACAACAGTGGGGATTCGGCAAACGCTGGTGGGGTGTGAGTCAGAGAGTTCCCCACAGAGCTCCTCTTAGGCCTCAGCTCAGGTACGCCCACTCCGTCCCCAAGCCTGGATGGACACTTCCCAGCATTAGCTCACTTAGCCTTACAGATAAGGAAACTGAGGCTCAGTCCAGTAACAAACACCACCAGCAAGTGAGCGAGGCAGAACGTAAACTCAGGTCTGTCTGATTCCATCATGTGGCTTGTGGTGGATACTAGGCCACCTCCCTAGGGACACTAGGACAATTTGGAGGGGTTACTTGGGCACTGAGGTTCAGGGCTTCCCCACTGAGGAAGGACAAGCCTTCAGAGCTGGATGGATCCCGACCCACCAGCCCAAAGGGGCTGCCAGCTGTCCTGCCCAGCACACCTCCGTCCAAGCCTCCAGAGAGTTGAATTTTTTTTTTCAAATTGGAGGAACTGTGCATCAACAGCTCTTTGGTGGCCTCCAAACTATTTCTTTTACTTTCCAGAGGGAAACCACAATCCAGATTTCTCAGCCATTTCCTCTCTCAAAGCAGCCTGGGAAATATGGCCCGAGGATTCTTCACCTCCCCCAACCATGAAGTTGCAGGAAAACCTTGAGATGGAGCAGGAGTTTGTGGTGTTTTTCCTTCCCCACCCCCTCCCCTCACAGTAATTAGCACTTCAGTTTTCTCTTGTGGTATTTATGTGTTTAGACAACACAGTTCATTGTTTCCAAATGTTAGTCAATTCTAACTATAAATCAAGCCCCAAATCTTGAATCCCATTCAAGGGAAAACTCACAAGTTGATGCCACAAATAAATCATAAGAAGAAGGTGGGAATGTTATAAATGTAAGAGAGCAAATCAGACTCCTATGCTGGAACTGCAGCTTTGTGAGTGACTTAGCAAGTACAGTAAAGCAATTATATAAGATTTGGGAGGAGCTTAGAACCTTTGTATGTAAAAGGAAGTCCTTGAAAGTCCATAGGCCTAAGAATTAGTATTTTAGCACTTTACATTTTACACAGCCTTCTAATGGCGCATTATTTAATATTTCACAACATCCCTTTTATATAGGGAGGCCAGCTGTTTTACTAAATTTCATCAACTCTAAGACATATTTTGCTTCCATTTCTATCTCTGAGATCAGGCTGCATCTTAGAATCAAAGGCATGTCAGCTTAATGGGTAGCTTTATTTTCTTAGTGATATATAAAATAATGGTGCATGTTACAGAGTCTCAGATTTAATGCAATGCATATTTTTGTGAGTCCTGTTCCACAGGGGAGGTGGCAAACCCGAAATATTACAGACATGACCCAAGTAAACAGTGGATGGGCCACTTAGTTACTAGTTGCTCTCTCCACTGGCCTGACCTGATCATCTCCAAGAGTTGGGGGCATTACCGTAACAGAGTTCATTAGACTCCGCATTACTCGCTAAAATGCTCAAGACTGGCATCCTTGGGCACCGTGAAGTGCCTTTGCTATTCCCATACCCCCAAAGCCCACCAAGGAACGTGTCTTTGGATTTCAAGTTGATGACTTGCCACATCAGCAGGTGGTGACGAGGTGACTGTGATGGCACGTTGAAGGCTACATCTACTATTGGTCCCTACTGCCTGCCCCTGGCCACAGGCAAGAAGGAGACTGGGCTCTGGTCAAGCAGAGACTTCCCTGCAGACCCAGTAAAGGGCTCTAGTCCAGGCAAGGTCCATGAGCCCAAGTGTCAGCATCGGCCCCAAGTCCATGGGCCACACCAAGGCTTCACGGGCTCCTGGAGCACATACTTCTGGAATAGCCCAAGCAGGTCTGCAGCCCTACAGGCAGCAGCAGAAGACATTAGGGATGAGGTGGGTAGGGGTGCTTGAGTGGACGTCACACCCACGGGGGCCAGTTCTGATGAGACTGGGTTCTCGGTACCCTGCTCACACTCCTGCATGTGGGCAGCACTGTTTTACTAAAACAGCTGTTTTACCAAATTTCATCAACTCTAAGACATATTTTGCTTCTGTTTCTATCTCTGAGATCAGGCTGCATCTTAGAATCAAAGGCATGTCAGCTTAATAGGTAGCTTTATTTTCTTAGTGATATATAAAATAATGGTGCAAGGATGTGACCTACGTAGACTTTTTTACGCAGCAGCAGCAAGGCCCCAAGGTCGGGGTCTATGTCAGTCCTTGGGAGGGTGGTCTGGTGATAAAGGTAAATGTTATAGTCTTGGGTGATGTAACAGTGGAGGGAAGCCAAGCCCTCACCCCCATGGGTGTTGGGCATGATCTGAAGTGCATGCTATGATGGCCTTGTCAGTCATTTTGCCTCTCCAAGTCTCAGTTTGACCCTCTTGTAGCATGGTGACCTGGGGTATCCTGCATCCCCAGGGTGTAAAGGCTGATAAAGAGATGTTACATGTAAGCACTTGGCCAGCCCCCATGCAGGATGACCTGTTAGGCATATTCTGGAGAATAATGTTAATGATGATCATTGACTCTCAGAAGTGGGTCTTGGTTTTCTCCATTGTGACAAAGAACTGGAGACTCAGAACTGGAGATTCAGTGTTAGCAGTTGCAGATTTGGGCAGGGATGGGGCGGAGAGGAGCAAATCATTTTCTAAATATCAGAGAAATCAGAGTCATTTCAGAAATAGGGCTGAAATTAAATCTGGTGCATCTGGGAAGAAGCCAGGTCTCCATCTCCCTGCCTGTGCCCACACACCTGCCCAGTGACGCACATCTTCCAAGCAGATGGTGAAGCCAGTGCTCGCGCACCCAGGTCCACTGCATTACCAGGTAGAGAGACAGGGGAGCTCTCACAAGCCCACAAACGTCCCCATGTAGGGCCATGGCAAGGCAGCAAGCGCCTCATTTTTGGCATCCTCATCCTGGGTTCTGGGGCCCATAATGGGGCTCTGTCACCTTTCTTGGCTCCAAGTAGCAGCTGCCAGAACTGAGGTGAGTGAACCCAGGTGCACCCTGCTTGGAGCATCTGCCCTTAGGAAGTGCCCATCGGTGGTGTTTCTTATTCTAAACCAGGTGCCTTAGCAAGGCTGACCCAGCAGAAGGCCTGGAGCCCCCAGATTGCCCACTTCACTTCTGTTAGGGTTTAGGGGGGTGAAGGGAGAAGCAGGGGTTAGGGAAGTTTAACTGACCTGTCTTCATCTCCTTTCCTTCACCTCCAATTGTCAGAAACTCCTATGTGCCAGCTACCTATCGGTTATCTGTTGCCACACAGCACATTACTACAAACAGTGGCCTAAAACACCACAGGTTAATTTATTATCTCACAGTTTCTGGGGGTCAGGCATCCAGGCATGGCTGACCTGGCTCCTCTCTCCAGGACCCCACTAGCTGATCAGAGTCGTGGCTGCATTCTCATCTGGAGGCTAAGAATCTATAGCTAGGCTCCCTCAGGCTGGTGTCAATTCATTTCCTTGTGCTGTGTGAATGAATTCCTAGCTCTTTGCCATGTGGGTTTCCTCACATGGCTGCTGACGGTATGGAGCTAGCAACGAGAATCCCTCTAGGGTGTGCAAGGAAGATGGAGTCATTCTTCAATAGGCAAGTGTGTGTGTGTGTGTGTGTGTGTGTGTGTGTGTACAGATTAGATATAGGTAACTAAGTATATATACACAGAGAGAGAGAGAGAGAGAGAGAAAAGAACAGATAAATCTAGATATCCAGATAAGTACATGTAGATAAAGCGATAGCTAGATAGAGACAAACATGGCTGCCTGTATATCTGCATACGTATCTAAATAAATGATGGTAATAATTATAGATAGACAGACAGACAGACATGGTCACATCCCTTCACCCAGCGAGGCTTCTGGTCCATTGGGTGTCCTCCATTAATAGTCACTCAGTCATTTGACAAACATTCATTCAGTTGGGCCACACATTTCTGATACAAAAACAACTGGGTGCCTTTGCAAGCACCTTACTCACTAGCACAGCAAAAACATAAAATAAATAAACTACAGGATTAAAGGACTAGACTACAAGACGTTAAAATAAACTACAAAGATTACTGTGGCCCCAGGGCATGAAAGTGACAGGCACATAGTAGGCATCCACTGATGTCCGTAGACCATTGTCAGTCCGTTACCTGGCATGCCTCTCTGTCTTCTCTACTTCATAGGGTAGAAAATAAAACTCATAAAAGATGAGCTGGCCAGGAAAATCCAGAGAAAGTTTAAAAAAAAACACACTAACATCCCTGGCTGGCTTCAGAAGTTTGACGCAATCCTGCATTCCCTCCACCTCCCTTTGGAACAGAGCTATGCATTTCGAAATAGGAAAAAAAAAAAAAAAAGACTGTAATTATTAAAATTGTGTATATAGGAGAATTTAGCCTTTCATTTGAGGTGTCCTAATGACACTTCAACAACTGCTAGGGAAGATAATAGGGTTTAGAGCAATTACACAGCCCGTCAAATACCGAACATGAGTGATTCAGATTCATGCTCGGAGCTGGAACAATTCGCAGCAGTTTTGCTCATACACAGCTGTTTCATTTAAAATATTTTGGCAGAAAATTGCAAAGTGGGCTGTGCTGGCCATCCCTGCTCTGGGAGCTTAACCCCTTCCACCACCAGTAGCATCTTTCTCTCTCCTCCCTCCACACCCTCCCCCCTTAATTATTGCTTGGTGGAGACTTTAGCAGCTTGCTAAGACGTGGCGCCTTCCCTGCAGCTCTAGAGGTCGTGTTGCTCCTAAGCCTGCCAGAAGGTTCTGCGTCTTCCTCCCTCTTTGGCTGAGGCCAGTAGGTGTTATTCAGTCACTGGGGGGCCTACCCTGTCCGTGCCATGAGGGTGTATTTGTCAGAGATCCGAAAGAGATGGGCCACTCAAGCTGGGTGAATGGAGAAGAGTTCTGACTTAGTTCAAGCTGCTCTAAGAAAATTCCACAGACTGGGGCCTTAGAGAGCAGACCATTCTGGAGACTGGAAATTCTACCTTCCAGGCGCCAGCTGACTCAGCATTTGGTGAGAGACCTCTTCTCATTGTAGAAGGTCCCCTTCTTGCTATGTCCTCAGCTGGTGGGGACAGAGATCATCTCTCTGCTCTCTTCTCTCGTTCCTGTTTTCCTGTCTCTTCTTAGAAAGGCAGGAATCCCACTCCCGAGAGCTCCACCTTCCTTGAGCTGATTACCTCCTCCTCCTCACACAGGGGAGAAGACTTCAACCCATGAGCTTGGGAGCTCACAAACATTTAGTCCATAGCATCTTGAGAGCTGCTTACAAGGGTTCAGCTTGAATCTAGAGAAGCCCACCGGGACAGCACGGCACCCCCACAATCATGCAGCCAGTTCCTTACAATAAAAACAAACAAGCACAGTCAAGCCTTAGTTAACGATGTTTGGGTCAGTGCTGCTGGGGTCCCGGTGGGCTCAGCGCACAGTCTAGGGGTGTGACAGGCTAGACCATGCATCTGTGGAATCACACTCTGATGTTTGCACAAGGATGAAATTGCCTAGTGACACATTCCCAGTGTCCCTGTAGTTAAGTGATGCGTGACGGGGGAAAGAAAGAAAAGAGAGGAGAGCTAGAGGGAGGAACTAAGTATCCCTTGGTTCTGTTTGCGTTGGAGCATCCTGGCTGACCAGCCCTAACCCCTCCTGCTTCCTCGCCAACCTCCTGGCCTAGTCCAAGGGGCCTCCAACTTGAACGTGCTCAGCAATCACCTGGAGAAACTGTGAACACACTTTCTTGGGGCTCATCTCCAGAGGTTCAGATCCAGCAGGAGGATCAGCCAGCATGTAGATGCCATTGGAGTTCTGCTGGGTAATCCGTTCAGCCCAGCTCAGGCATTGCCCTGCTCATCTGCCAGCGCCATGTTCCCCATCATCTGGGTATGGCCAGAGGCCGAGTCTGTCTGCCAGCCTGGAAGCAGCCTGCTGAGTGGGAGGTGTCCACCAGTTCCCATTAGACCACAATTAGGTTGTCCTCACAGCGGCAAACCCAGATCCTGGGCCGAACAGCCGTGGGAACGGGGTTGGAGCACACACAACGAGCTGCCCAGAGGATCGAGTTGGATTTCTACTTTGCCCATGTAAACTGGCAGTACCTGGCCAAGTGGGCACTATGATTGCTGAACTGGATCCCTTCAAAGGGAAGATTGGTGTCCCAGAAAGGGAGGCATTGCAGGTTTAAGCAAAGGATGGAAGTAAGACGATGCAGGTTAGCTCTGGGGAATGGGCTCGAATGCATGGAGGATTTAGTGGGGTTTAGGCTGGGGAGGGCCTTGAGGGACAGTGAGGGGCCCTGAAAGTCGGGAGCAGGGGAGGGACATGCTCGAGACAGAGGGAGGGCAGACTGGCACAGCATGAGGAAGGGTTTTGGTGGCAACCAGGCTGGATGAGGCTGGAGAGCTCCGGGTGCTGGGGTGCCATGGCACGTTACGTGGTAGATAGTTAGAAGAAAGGGGAGCAGGTAAGGAGCAAGAACAAGGCCACAATGTGAGTATGATCCTGAGACACCAACAGAATAGAAGCCCCACTGACCCTGAAAGCATCCATGGGGGCCACTGACCCCTCAAAATTTGTATGTTGCAGTCCTCATCTCCAGGACGTCTGAATGTGCTGTATTTGGAGAAAGGATTGTTTTGTTTTTTTTTTTAAGATTTATTTTATTTACTTATGCATAGATGAGTTGGGGTATAGGCCAGAGGTGCAGAGGAGTGAGAGGATTCACCAGAGACAGAATGGGGAGCAGAACAGGCAGCTCCACTGAAATACTCTGCTGAGGGGAGTAGCGGGGAGACAGGAGAGGTCTGCCGCGCCGTGTGGGTATCTCCCTGGCTGGGGACCAGACTCAGGCCACAGCCATGATAGCGCTGAGACTTAACCCCCCTATGCCACCAGGGAGGCCCTGGAGACAGTATTTTTTTTAAGCAGAAATTAAGGCCACACGACATCATCAGGGTGGGGCCCTAACAATACGACTGGTGTCCTTACAAGAATAGGAGATTTGAGCCCAGACACAGAGGGACAACCATGTAAAGTCAACACAGATGCCCTCCCCAAGCCTAGGGGAGAGGTCTTAGGGGAAACCGCCTCCCAACCTTGATCTTGGTCAACCTTGATGAACTCCCAGGTTCCAGATCCATGAGAAAAGCCGTGTTTGATCTTTAAGCCGCACAGCCTGTGAGAGTTTGCTATGGAAGCCCCAGAAAACCAAGGCAGCCTCACAGTTGAATCTCCTCCTTCCACAGATGGGAGCATTGAGCACCAGGATCCTCCGGGGCGGAGTCCAGTCTCTGGGAACTCCCGAGAGCGCCTGCTTTTTTATTATTCCATGTCGCCGGTGCTATCATGAAATATTCACCCTCTCCCTGTCTACAGTTTAGTTTGTTCAAACAATTTGCTGCCCCTAGAGCAAACCAGCCTCTGTTTGTTTTTTCTAAGTAATGATTTTCTCCTGGTGTTCAGATTCCGCACGCCCATGGCCAAGCACTCTTGGGCCCATTTTTCTCCATTCCTTCAAGTCCTGGTCCTCATGGCCCAGCCAGGAATGACCAAGCTGGGGAGCTTCACCTCTGACCCTTGGAGGTGGAGGTGCCGGTAGAACATTCAGGCAGAAATTTCCACGAGGCCATCACAAGGAGAGAGCCATAGCCAGGAAAGCTATTTTCTAGAGGGAGGCGGACTTAGCCACCAGCCCAGGGCAGTGGCTTGAGATGCCATGAGGATGTGAGGTCAGAGAGGCAAGAGGATGAGAAATAAGGAGAAAGAAAGGACTCTGGGTGTCTGCCCAGGAGTCTGGGCCTCTAGGAAGAAAATCTGCCTCTGGATTGAACGAGCAGAAGGGTGTACATGGGGAAGAGACTGGGATGTCGCTGAATCCGAAGAGAAGGTGGGCATTCAGAACCCAGGGCTGTGGGAACCCAAGTCTGGGGTGCTACAGGGACCCCACTCACCCCTCTCTCCATCTCTCACACCAGGGCCTGCAGGCCCTGTGCCCCCATGCGTGAGTCCTGTATGCACCCCAGAGACTCTGGCTCGACAGGAAGAAGACCCATCTCCCCTCTGCCCAGACGTCCTGAAGTGGGGTGCCCCAGTGGGTGCTTTTGGAGGCTGTGTCATGTGTCAGGCATCTGGCTCGCCCCGTCTTTCCAAGCTTCCAGGCTGTCCTTGGTTCCGTCTTAGCTCCCTGCCCTCAGGGTCTCAGGATGGCTGCCCCGTGGAGACAGGGACTCTTCCTGACGGGACTGTTTTCTCCTCTCATATCGGCTTCCTGGAGCATCTCCTTCCCGTCACTGCCCATAACCGGGTCACACACGCATCTCTGAGCCGGGAGATGGCAGGATGGAAGGATCAGCCCGCGGTCACAGGGAGAGCGGTGCTTCTAGAAAGGATTCTGCCATCTCCACCTGGAAGGCCTCCTCCTGCTCTTCCTGTTTGTCCTTAACAGTTCTAGAAAATTCCATTTCAGCTTCTGCTGCTCCTTTTTTCTCATTCCCCCATTTTATTACAATTATCCCATACTCTCTAAGGACTGTGTATAAATAAGCACCCAGAGGCGCTGCACCGGCCTCAAGCGTGGAAGCGCCGTCTCTGTGTCCAGGATCTCTCATCACCCCATTTTTCATAGCAGCAAACTGGGGCACAGAGAGGGCAAGTCACTTGCCAGGAGCACACAGCCTGTGCAGATAATATAGTGTAGGGAAGCCAGGATCAGGAAGATCACTGGGCTGGGGGCTGGAGGATGAATAATTCTCAGTGCACCAGGAAGGAAAGACCTGAGAGTGGGCAGGAGCTAAGATAAGGCAGAACTGGGCCTAGAAGCCAGGCCCTCCACAGCTAAAGGCCGAGGACTTAATCCCCTAACTACTCCATCCCTTCCTTGCTGATCAAGCCCTGCTTGTCCATCCTGTGGGCCTGCTCCTGGGTGCCCCTCCCGCTTCAGGGCTGGTTTTCCTGCCCTGCTCCTCTATTCCCAGGCCTCTGGGGCCACAGCCCTCACCTCTCCGTGCCCTTATCTGTTAGTCCTCTGTCTCCAGCCCACAACCACCACCAGGAGGACACTCTATGTCCAACACTTACACACACTGCAGGCCACACTGCAGGCTCTGTCAGCTTGATCTCCATTCCTGGGTGGCTGAATGGCTGGCCACAATGTTCAGAGAGGTTAGATAGCTCACCCAAGGCTGCACAGCAAGGAAGGGCTGATTCTGGGCTCCACTCCACACCTTTGGAAACCAATGAACACCAAGTCCCTGCCTTTAGGGTGCACACAGAAATGTTGCCAGGCAGCCCCCGGCCTCTCCACCCCAAGCTACCTCCTTTGATTGTTCCTCCCAAATTGCAAAGGCAGGAGTAGGTGACAGGAAGGGGAGATTGCCCAGCATCTGAGAACGGGAGTGTGGTAATTATCTTTTGATGCTCATAATAGGCAGGAACTGGTCTCATTGCCGGGCGCTGCGAGGCTGGCCATATGGGTTTATTTTACTGGATTTTTTGTATTGTGAAAAAAAGTTGCTGTTAAACACGGGGTGAGTCATCATCTGCTTCTGTAATTGCACCCCGGTCTGTACCACCTTTACCAACCCTTCTGAAAGCCCAATTGCAATTTCTGGAAAATTCTACAGTGCTCCTTCACTGCTCCCTGGGGCGAAATGCCCTGTTCTCCGGAATCGTCACCCCCTCCTCTGCCCCTACCTCCCACATCCGTGGCTCTGTCGCTATTTCCATCCATTTCTCCCAGGAGATGTACAGTCCTTGGGGTAAGGAAAGGTTTTCTCAGCTCAGTTTCTGCAGGACCTGTTGTGTCCACATTGCCAGTGTACACCTGGGGCTTGTTTGCTCACCTGTGCTTCTCCTGGCTGGGAAGCCGGGCTAGAAATAGCTTGGGTGACCTTTGCTCCGATGGAGGACAAGTTAACCAGGGAAGAGTGAAGAGTGGGAGCCAGACCAAATGGGGTTCAGATCCAGGCTCAGCTACTGTGCGATTTGGGCTCAGCCAAGGGCCCCCCAAGTCTCAGTGTCTTTATTTTTACATGGGACTCAATTGATGGAGTTGTCCTGGAGCAAAATAGAAGAATTCATGAGAGACACATGCTTAGCCTTGCTTCTCCTCTGAGAAAAGGATGGGTGGACCCAGACCTGAGGACTCTGTTGTAAAAAGTAACCTTCCCTGATGCAGTCTCGGGGGGGCCACCAAGCTGGTGACCAACTTGAGAGCATTCCAGAATGAGCTCTGAGAATTCTGGGGGCGGGGATTTTGTTTGTTTTGCCCTTCAGGCTGGCCTGGCAGGTGATCAAAAGGCTAAAGCAATGGTTGTTGGATTCAAGGCGGGTTGTTGGAACAGAGAGTGGGGGTTCCAGAAAAGAACCTTCTAGAAACAAATACCATGGTCAGCGAAGAGCCACCCACCCGAGTCCTTCACAGAACGTTCACGAGGGTCTTCCTGCTGGCAAGCTGGGGTTTTCTGGGTAAAGTAGCCACAAGCCCTTGGGAAGATGAGGAACCAGTGCTGAATGGAAATGTTTCAGGATTTGTAAACCTCAACCCTTTGAAGGTGGAACAGGAGCCCCCATCTTGGATTTCACGTGTTGTCATGGGAAACAGTAGAAACGGATAGGGATGCCTTTTATTCATCCTGTGTTTGCATAAATGTTGCCTCTGTTCCCTTCTTGTCTGAGGATTAGGGTTGAATGACAAAGCTGGAAATGGAAGGCCAGTGCCTAAGCCAGAGGTACTGGCACATGTGCCATAGCTCAGCTCTCCCCTGCCCACAGCAGACATAAACAATCAATCACCGCACTCTCTGCCCTCCCGGCAGTGGGCTGCCTCGTCCCAGTTCAGAACCGTGGTCACAGCATTTTCCATTAGCAAAAACTTTCCCTTTTAAAAAAGGGAAAACAAATACAAATTACAATTAAAACATGTACCACTGCACCGTGTAAATATTCAGGACCCTGGGGATTCCATTTCAATAGTCTTATTATCAGCCTATTTTATTGGAGTATAAACAATAAATACATTACAAATTATTAATGGAAAACCATGTTTAGGAATTACAGCGATTACCAATCAATCGGATGGAATAATTACTACAATCGCTGGGTAATTGGATCCTTCCTGGCCTGAGAGGGGAGTGTGTGAGCTCTGAGATTGATTCCTCCACTTGGTAGAGTCTCAAAACCAGGAAGGAAGACTGCTCTGAATCCCAGGGCAGTCAAGTCAGCAATTATAAGTGGAAGTCCTCATCCTGAGGACCCCCAAAGAGGAAGACACTGCACTGGTACTGAGGCTACAGAAACCCTGATTAAAAGGAGCTTCGGCTTCATAAGAAATGGTGTAGGGAGACCTGGATTGCGGGGCAGGTTCCAGCATCATCAGAGCCTAGCCTCTTCCCTCCCTGTTGCCATCAGAGAGGGCAGTGGTCTGTCATTTCATGGCCACAAAGATGGCTGCTAATGCTCTATGTGTGATTTGGGGTGGGGTCAAGGGTGTGTGAGGGACAGGCAGAAGGAGAGGTGGGTGTCCACATGTGATGGTCTCAGAAGAGGCAGTATGGACCCGTCTGTGGAAGCGAGGCCAGTGTAGCCTGTTTCTAGAAAGTGAGCCTGGCAAGCCTGGCAGACACCAGACACAGAGCCAACCTGAGTTTAGACTTGGTCCTGAAGGTCATGTCTACCCCAGCACTTGTGGGTGGTAGGTACAAGACGCACCATAAGCAAGTGCACACATGAGCCTTTTTCATGGCTGTATGAATTGAGACTTGGTGAGGGGGGAAATGGTAACAGAAAGACAAGGGGAGAAGTCAGTGCATGTTATTTAAAAGTCCAAGGATAGTGGGCTTCAGGCACAGGTGCATCCAGAGGCTCAAATGATGTCATCATGAATCTGTCTCTCTTTCTAGACTCTTTCTTCCTTTGTGTTGTCTTCACTCTCAGGCAGGCTCTCCTGCATCATAGCAGGTGACCATCAGAAGTTCTGAGGCCCAGTGGACAAATGGACCCCACAGAAACGAGCAGGAGTTTGAGCAAAGGTTCTAGAAGGAACTCTCTGTGGTCTTTCATGCATGACATGGTGATCCCTGAACTGATGTCTGAGGCCAGTGGATGCTATGCTGCAATTGGCAGCCTCAGCCAGGTCCCACCCAGGAGCCTCAGAGTGAGCCAAGAGAGAAGGCAGACACTGAGATGTCATCAGTGTTCAGGTGCACTGCCAGCCACATCCTCCCCGACACCGTGGCCTGGATCAGGCCATGTCCTGGTCGATGTCCACCCAGTTCCTGCCCTCCTGTACCCCTTCCTGCTGACCATCTTCCAGATCCAGTGACTCACACGAGCTCCCCCACATTCACCCCTATCCTCTAGCCAGAAGGTGCTTTCCATGCTCTGGATAATTCCAGGCTCCCCCTGCTGCTGCTGCTGCCCCCAAAGGAATGCGGGACACTCCCTTCCTTCACTCCCTCCCTCACTTGGCAGAGCCCTGCCAACGCCATCTGCCTTTAAAAAGGAAAAATGCTGCAGCCTCCTTAGGTTGCATGGCGTGGTACATGGACCTGAGTGCTGTTCTGTTCAGCAGTTTCTCAGCAGCAGCCAGCATGCCCACCACGAGGGCATCGATTGATCCTTCCTAACACAAAGCACTGCTTGTTAGCACGCTCAGTCTGACACGAGATTTTGAGCCCACCTCCAAGGTTTTATAAAAATACGAATAGAGGCCCATCTGGGCTCTCCCTTATGGGAGTGTTTTGTCCACTGAGTGGGAAACTGAGACAGGGAAGTGATGGGCAGCTTTGCTGAGACCCAGTGGCCCCTACCTGTCCCTCAAGGCTATTCCCAGTTTTCCCTTCTCTGGGAAACCTTCCTGAAACCATTGCTGTGTCATTCAGGACCCACTGGGTTGCTAGTGATGGACACCCAACTCAAATAGGCATCAGCAAAATTAAGTGAATTTATTTGCACTTGAAAGTAAAAAAAACCCAAGAGTGTCTGGCTTCAGGCATGGCTGGCTCCTGGGGTTTAAAAGGTGTCAGGACTTAACTTTCTCACTCTCTCTTGCTCACTCATTTTCTCTCTCTCTCCAGCTCTGGGATTTGCTATCCTGTGTATGGATTTCGCTATTTGTTCAAGATTTATTTATTTATGCATACAAGAGCAGGGGTACTGGCCAGAGATGTGGGGGGCTAGAGGATTCACCAGACACAGAGTGGGGAACAGAACAGGCAGACCGACTGAAATACACCGCTGAGGGGAGCAGTGAGCGAGACAGTGGCCACGCCATGCAGGTTGCTCCCTGGCCAACTGGAGATCAAACTCGTGCTGCAGAGACTGCAGACCGCTTCATAACGAGGGTGCTCAACCCTTTGTGCCACCATGGAGGCCCTGGATTTCATTTGTAAGCCATAATAGACCCCTAGAATTTCCAAGACACATCCTGACAGCTTTGCAACTTCAACAGGAAGAGGTTGCCTCTTTCCCAAATTTTCCAGCGGACATCCTGCAGCTGACAGCCATTGCCTTTAGTTGACTCAGCTTTGGTCATGGATCTAAGGTCTAGACCAGTCCCACCTTCTGTTTTCCCACGACCTACAAACTAATAACATTTTTCACACCTTTAAATGGTTGAAAAATATCAAAGGCAGAACAGTTATAGTGTGACATGTGACCATTAATATGAAATGCGCATTTCAGTGCCCATCAAGGTTGGTTGGAACACAGCCATGCTCACTTGTTTGGGTCTTATCCATGGTTGCTCCGGTGCTGCAGTGGAAGAGTTGAGTAGCTGGGGCTGGCCTTATGGATCCTAAGGCCAGACTTATTTACGAGCTGGCCCTTTATAGAAACAGTTTGCCAACCCCTGGTTTAGACACTCGGTGTAGCCAGTAGGGTTACCTGAATTGAGTGCCAACCCTTGGGAATGGACTCAACTCCAACCAACCAACCAACCACAGGCAAAAAGCTTCCAGAAGAAAAAGGCATGGGTGCTGGGCAAACAAAACCACACTTGTCCACTCTACCCACTCTTTGAGCATGTCCCAGAAGCAGACCTGTGTGTGAGCACTTGCCCTTTAGGTGGGGGACAGGGAACCCAGGGAGCACTGGTAGGGAGAAGGGGAGAGGAGGAGGGGGGAGAGAGAGAAAGGAAGAGGAAATGTAAGGTATGAAGATAAGGTACATTTCAGGCCTCCCTGGTGGCACAGGGGTTAAAGAGACAGCGCTATCAAGCTATTGCCAGCCTCTGCAGCATGAGTTCGATCCCCAACCAGCCGGGGAGCTACCCACATGGCACAGCAGACCTCTCCTGCCTGTCTCTCTGCTGCTCCCCTCAGCAGTGTATTTTAGTAGATCTGCCTGTTCTGTTCCCCACTCTCTGGTGAATCCTCTCAGCCCCCACCCTGCACCTCTGGCTTACACCTCAGTTCTTGTATGTATAAATAAATAAATCTTTTTTAAAAAATGAATATAAGGTACTTTGTTGAGCAGTGACTACTACAGGCGATCAGGACTCATCCTGCTAGGGGTCTCTGGGAGACAGTGAGGGAAGAGCAAGATAGCTGGAGTGTTCATCCTCTAACCCCTACCAGCCCCCAATCACTGAGTATATGGGTTCTGTCTTTTCTGGGGGACTTTGAGACAGTTTTCTCTTCCATCCCATTCAGTTAGTGGTTAATAAAGTCTTCTTCCTGCAGGGAAATCTGGGAGAAAGAATGAGTGATTATTGATAGCCTGACGATGAACGTTCTTTTACTTCCCCTGCCCAGAATCCTTGCTAAAAGACCCCTGAGCACATGTGTCACCACCCCAAGGCTTTGGTGATCTAGACTCATAAGCATTAGGTGAGGGCCCCATGCAGTTCATGGGTTGGCGTGCGGGTCTACCAGATGTCCGGTGTCTCAGATCCGAGAATGTCTTCCAATTGTTTCCAATCAAGAGGTTCTCTCTTGTCCCCGCAAGGAGACCTCTTCTAACCCTGCTCTTGGTCTATAACATACTTACACAAATGCAATCATATACATGCAAATGTCTTGAAAACCCATGCAAATGTAATAGAAATCAGCATTTAAACTTTATGGTTAGTTCAACAAAATTTAGTGAGTGCCTCGTGCCAGGCACTGGAGATAGAGGAGCTCCTCCAGCAACTTAGAAGCTGGTAGAACTGCCATTGTTGTCGCTGTAGAATGAAAATATAACAGTGGCTGTTGTTAGAATCCTGAATCTGGGTTGGGTGGATTCGGAAGTGCTGAGCGTTCTGCCATTTTAAAGGCACCACCCTCTGAGAAGGATCCCTAGGGTGCCATGTGTTTCTGTCTGGTTACAGCTATTCTGGCAGCAGGTTTTAAGACAATTTGTCATCTATAGATGAGTGTGTGACACTCTCATTAAAAGTGTCCATCGCTCCTGCACTGCCAGGGTTCTTGATAACTCCAAGGTGATCCCATGTGCCTACCCAGAGAATGCCAGCATTCTCGACCTGGCTTTGCGGCTGCTGGGCCTGTGGGCACAGACGTATGTTGTCTTAAGGGCTGCAGTAAGGAGAGACGTTGGCGTCTGCGCCTAGCTCTAAATTGGAGAAAAACAAAAATTCACTATAAAGTTTCATATTACTACAGAGAAAACCCAGCAAGAAGGAAAGAATGAGGATCATGCTGCAGCTCCAGGGAGCACTTCTAGTCTTTAAAGTACTCTGGAGAAAACCCAATGTGGGGTGGGCGTGTAGGAGAGGGGAGGTCTCACTCGAGTCTCCTCTGAGCACTGGGGTGACCAGGCCCCGTGCTACACACATCGCCTGCATTATGTCATTCACACCCCATAACATCTTGCTGAAGTTGGGGTGATTATTCCCATGTTTAGAGGAGGAAACTAAATTACCTGCCCAAAGCAACCCCACAGTATGTGGCAGAGCTGGGATGGGCACCCAGGCCTCAACAGTAACACATTGTTTACCGAAAGCCACCCTTCCCCAGGAGGGCAAACAGGGGCCATGCTTCGGAGGCTGCTTTTGCCCTCCAGCCCCATCCCCCTGGACTCCTTCCCAGACGTACAGGCACCCCAGGGAGTCTTCCCAGGCCTGGCATCTTCCCCCTACTGATGGCCTTCCTCCTTGGTATTGGGGGCCAGGGAACCAATCAAGGGCACTCTGGTTTTCCCTGCTGATTCATAACCAAATGAGTTTGAAAATAAGAGTTGGCAGATGGAAGCCAAAACTTTTCTTCAATTACTGGTAACCCGGGGCTGGAGGCTGAGGAATGGGAATCTAATTAGACAGGCAGACCTACCCAGGCCGCCGGGCAACCATGGGGCCCCTAAGGGACCCCCACCCCCCAAATTGGAGAGCTGCTTTGTCAGGATTAGGGTGTGGAGAGACCTATCTGCAAGGGTTCTCCTGCAGGCAGCTGGCTGCCAGAGAGGGGAAGAGGCTGAAGTTTGCAGGGAGGGAAGGGGCGGGGGAAGGGAGGAGGCCAAGAGGGTTACATAAGCCTCCAGAACCAGAGGTTTCCAGGCCAGGCCCCCAGGGCCCAAGTCACCCCACCCTGCTTTCCTCGCCAGACAGACCCAGGAGTGGGCAGGACACCCCCGCAGCCCACCCTCCCTCGGGGCAGCTTGTCCTTGTGGTTCTGAGAATTTTGTTGTAAATGACTGGCAGGAGGCACAGGGCTCTCGAGGCCAAGGAGATAGCAGTTCCAGGTTCTGAGGCCCCCAGCCCTGCCCCACCTCTGGGTGTCACTGGGCTCCGAGGAAGCTCAGGCTTATTCAGCTTTTCTCCCCTGGGTGGGCCGACCCGCATGCTCTTTCTGATGGAAACTGGGCTCTTCATCCCCTCAGCATCCTCGAGGCCCCCGGAACCAGACCTCCTGACCCCTCAACCCCAATCAGAGGGGATGGGGGCACACAGAGGGGGCTGGGCGTGGATTCTCACCAGCATCACTTGTTTTTAAATGTTTCATTAGATCTATGCAATACATTGAAAAGATACTAATCATGGATTTGAACATTTCAAAGTATAATGTTGAAAAAAGACACCCACAGACCCACCCCCCAAGAAACATGAGCAACCCAGCTGAGACCCAGCCCATGCCCCGCCCCGGGTACCCCAGTCCTGCATCTCAGAGGCTTATCTGTTCGAATCACACATAGGGTCTCTCCTGAATTTTGTCTACCTTTTCCTTGCTTATTTTTTGCCATTGCACATACTTATAGATCTCTATGTAGTCATTATCTAATTTTTTTTAAATTCCACAAAAATATTGCCTGTTACAAACACCTTATAGCTCTTTCGACATCCTCTTGCTAAAATGCATCTGTTGTTTTACATACTTGTGCTTTGTTCGTTTTCACTGCTGTAAAATATTCTTCTGTGTGCCTGTAAGGTAGTTTATTTAAACATCCTACCCACGATGGAGCATTTGGGGTGGGGGGTGCGTATATAAGCAACATGGCTTTGGATCTCTTTACCCTTGGCTTTGGAACATCTTTGGGTTTACAGCTAGGAGTAGCTTTGCTGGGTTGTGAGGTGTATGGTGAACTGGAATATCCAATTCACAGCTTGGGAAGAAGAACTACCCCCCCCCCATCAACCCTTCACTGCTCCAAGAACCCCTTCTATAAGATGGTGCATGAGTAGGTTCCATCATCGGTATAGCCAGCTCTCCTCGGGGTCCCATGTCTTACAAGTAAGGTTAGCTCAGGCTCCGGGTTCACATTTCATCCACCAGCTTCCCTGGAAAAAATGGACAATCTGCCCACACCCCCACTATCACCTCCTACCAGGGGGCATCCTAAGGCTCCAGGCTTCAGTTCAGCCCACAGAGCAAGTCTGTCCCGCAGCAGATGTGGATGAACACCTTGCATGAACACCTGGCATTTACTCAGTTTCGATCCTCAAATGCACAGCAGAGTTCTCATGAGAAAGACTGCATAAGGTAGTGGTTAGAAGTGGGGTCTCTGGAGTGGGCTACCTCCGTGTAAACCTGAGCTTTAATAAGTGGGAGTTTACCATTACCAGGAAAACTCCTATTCATCCTTCAAGACCCAACTGCGATATTCCACCCTGACTCTGCTTGACAGCATTTGGTGCAGAGCTCATAATCCCATCTTTCGGGTTATGTAACATGTTGATAGTTTTCATAGCTGCTGCAGCTGCTACTATCTCCTTTCTCAATTAGATTATATCTTCCAGGACACAGGTTATTTTTCTCTTCCTCATCCCTGTGTCCTTGATGGCCAGCCAAGCATAGGTTTTCAGTTTATGAAATAACGAGGCAGCGTCCATAGAGCACTGGTCTTAGAGGTAGGTCAAGGCTGCTTTGGTCTTGTGCGGGTTGCAGGCCGGTGAGGAAGGGAAGTCAGCCTGATGGCATCCATTCATCCTGTGCATTACAGTAATTCCATGGGAGGAAGCGCCAAATGATCTTTGTACTGCCTCCCACCCTGGCCGGTTCCTAGTCAGTCCCTCCAGGAGCTTCAGCCAGATGCCAGGCTAGGCCTCCCAACCCGCCTCCCAGCCCTTGATTTTTCTGACCCTCCTCACCACCTGGCACCACAGAAACTGACTTTCCCTCTCTGTGTTGTTCACATTGGCTGCTTCAGACCGAGAATCCCTTTTGATTCTTAATTGAGTCCAGGAGAGGCCTTGCTCGGTGATTGCCAATGTAAGTGTGCTCTGGGTGGAGGTCAATTATTTCCTCTATTTAAATAATAGCTATTGAAATGATTAGATGTCAGGGCTCTGGGAAGTCTGGGATGGGGAATCTAATCACACATAGAATTGCTAGCAAATAGTCTCATTTCAGCTTTTTCTTCCTAGTATGAGTTGCTGCTCCCTATTTTGAATGTTTGGGCCCATGTCCACCTCTCTGGAATCCGTGTCTGTGGGCGTACAGGCACAAGGAAAGAGAGACATAGGTGCACGCATTAAATTTCTCTTAACTGTGAACCTGAGGTTGAAGGCTTTCCCAGTGCCGAGGAGCGATGATGCTGCAAGACGCCTGCTGAAATTACTCTCAGCAGAGACAGGACGACTCTGGGCATGATCTTCTGAACTGTTTAACTAGGGATACCATCTTACTTTAGGCCATCCTGAAGCTGATGAGACCAACCCTCATCTAGGGGGAAATAGCTGCACCCTCTGATCTTAGCCCACAGGCTGCCTCTTGCCCATTTGCCTCTTGTCCACTCACTAGTCCTGGTGGACACAAAGCCTCCAAATCCATGGAGGGGATTCATTTGTCCAAGTGAACTATTGTAGTATCAGAGTTTGCTGTTCTTTCTTCAGACCCATGGCTACCTGGCTGGCTAGCCTCTTCAGACTTTGCTGAGATGTCCGGTCTCAGAGAGAACCTCCCTCCCTCCCTGTTCTCTCTTTCTCTGTAGCACTTAACCACCACTCACTTAAACAGCGTCTTTTACTGGTCTATCTTTATTTTCTGCCTCACACCTATTGGAATGTAAGGCCGAAAGTAAGGGCGGGGGTGGGGAGGTTGTCTGTTTCTCGGCTGTTTTATACCCAGCACTTTAAACCGTGCCTGGCACATACTTTGTGCTTATTCACCTTTGGCCAAATGCACAAATGATACTTGGTGTCTAATGCACCTGTGGTTGAACATGTGAATCAGCAGCCTGGTCTGTGCTTTCTCTTATCCCTCTAGTGGATCCATCAGTGTGGTGGTGTCTCATTTCCAGAAAAAGGTAGACACAAGGGGTCAAGCAGACCTAAATAAAGAAACCAGGAAGGGGTTACGGTCTTGTCTGCTACCAAACATGAGTCCCTGGCACCCATGGGCAGGCCTGCTCTGGTCTGTTGTGTGAGGTATCAGCCCAGCAAATGTCTCATTGTCCTGCACATATCCCCCCTAGAATTTTAGTATCTAAAAGTCATTATTGTGCTGAATGGAATTGACATCTGTTTACATTTTTCCTCCCTCATTTCCATGTGAAATCTCTTTGCCTTGATGTTGTGCTATCATTTCAGGGCGTGCTGCACAGGAGGATCAGACGAGATGTACAATTTGCAATGGGATTTTTTTTTCCTTTGTGATTTTCTTTTTTTTTTAATTTTTACTTTTATTAAAGTAATACATGCACATAATTAAAAAATCAAAGCATATTAAAAGGTTCATAATAAAAAATGCCAATCCTATGCCCACCCCTCCTCACTTCCCCGATTCTAGCTCCCCAGAGGCAATGACTTCCCACACTTTGAGTGATTTCTTTTGGTTCTCATCTCCATATTTTGAGATATATGTATATAGCTATTTTTTTGCCTTATCCATTTCAGACACTTTCTCTTGATAGCCTGTGATGGTGGCTTAAGATTGAGCTCTCTTGGGGTCCCTTCACCCACCCCTCCTTCTCCAGCCTCCCAATGTAGTTGGATCACAGTTCTTAGCTTCATTCAATGGTCAGTATTGATGTTTATTAAAACCATGTTTGCTGTAGAATTAGGGGGTACTCTGAGGCCCCCCAAAATGGCTTTCCTATTTAAATCTATGCCTATGTGGGGGGTGGTGATGAACAAGACTCAAGACAGTTGGTGGAGAGATCCAGAAAAGAGACTAGAGGTTAAGAAAAATAACCCTAAGGGACCCATTTCAGTGAGTGGTGAGAGAAGGGGCTCGAGCAGCAGAGAGGAGTAGCCTTGCAGCCATGGGGAGTGGCCTGGGGTAGAGCACCAGACCCCTGGTGGCTGCAGTCAGAATGAAATCAGGCTCCTTAGAGGAGCACACCTTTCCGCTGGCCCTGAAGATGAGCCAGGTTTCAGCAAACAGCAAAGAGCATCTGGTGCCTGGCAACCAGCACAGACCAAGATCCAGAAAGCAGGTTCAATTTTAGCAAACTGCCCCCCTGCCCTGTATATAGATGTCTTCCCTTTATAATCTTAAGTTGTCATTGTTTTTTTTTTTTTTCATTGGTGTAAGTGGTGTAAGTGGTGAAGTTTCCTATTGCTGTTGTGTTGCTTCCAAAGTCTGATTTTTGAGTTAATAAGAGTTGCCTTATATGTTTTGAAGGTCCTTCATTTAGTATATATTGATGGATGTTATGTCATCCTAATGTATTGATCCCTTAATCCCTAATGTATTGTGTCCAACTCTATCTCTTGTTACCATTTTTTAGGTGGAAATCCATTTTATCTGTTGGAAATATATCTGTCCCTACTTTTTTTGGTAGAAAAAACAATTGTAGAATTGTTTTCCAACCTTTTACATTGAGCCCATGTTTATTGTTGGAGCTCAAATGGGCCTTTAGGAGACAGTAGAAAGCTGTCATTGTTTTTTAAAGAAATATCCCTGCCCTCTCTCTGCCCTAATATACGTCTTTGTAATCACCACTCCTAGTCCTCACCTCTGCAAAGACACTGTTATGTGGCTGTTGATTTCTCTGGTCTTGAGTTTGTTCGACCCAACAATGGACTCCTAGGTGCACCCCAACCTCGTGTGTGTCTCTGCCTCTGTGGCCACTCAGCCAGCTGGACAAAAACACACTGACCTTCACCACCAAGGCTTTGACCCACCTTCTCCTGGCAAGAGAATATGTACATAGTAGCTTAGGAAAGCATTTGGAGTTTTACCCTCACTCTCAACCTGCTAGATGTGGACAGCAGACTGGCGAGGGATCCAGGCTTCTTTTCCAAAGTGTATGCTTTGAGATCTCAGCAGCAAACCCTGACCTTGAGCCTTGATTGAGCCCATTTCCACTGCAGCTTCCCTGGCCTAGCTTCAGAGCCTGCTATGGGTTTGTGCAGGAGCCTGAGAGAAGCCCCTATCCCCTCACCCCCGCATGCTGGCTGCATATCTCCAGACCCACCTGCCAGGCAGGTGGCTTTGCCTCTCTGAGCCTCCGTCTCCTCTTCTGTAAAATGGAGATGATAACTAGACCTGCCTCCCCTAAAGTTAAAACAGGGTGCTGTCAGTCAAGGGCCTGGAGGCCAGCAGATGCCTGGAAACTGGTACTTCCCCCACTTCCCTGCTATGAACAGTGACTCCCTGAAACACACTTCACATTTTCTCTCGACTCTGCTTTACCAAACAGCATCCTTCTTGGGCTGTCAGCCTGGCTGAATATGTGCTGCAAGAAGTGTGTCTTGCCGGCATCCTTTTGGGCACAGAGTCAAAGCTTCAATGAAATTGTTCTCAATGAAGAAAATCCAAGCAGCCGTAGGATGTATTTGGTCCCATCTGAGTGGGAATCAACTCAGACAACAGAGTCCCTTTCCAATAGGGAGGAAACAGATCTTCTTCCAGTGTCTTCCTGGCTTCCACTGCACTGGCAGGACAACCCAAGCAGCTGGCAGCTTCACAGCTGGCAGCCACCCTAGTGGTTTGTCCAACATCCCACCACTGTTCCTGGCTGGCTTGTGGGTTGGGTGTGGGATAAGTGGATGGATGGATGTAAGTTTGGGTGGGTGGCTGGGTGGGTGGTTGGATGGATGGATGGATGGATGGATGGATGGATGGATGGATGGATGGATGGATTGGTAAATATATAGATGGAAAACCACAGAGTCTCAGGATGCACATTGGCATAACCAAGTTGTTGAGAAGCTCTGCAATAAAGAAGTTGTTGATTCTGGCATCCCCCAAGTAGATTATGGAGCATTTGCTCATAGAATGATTTCAAGGGATAGAATCTGACACCCGGTATTCTAAGGGTAGTTCATGAGTTCCCACGCCAAGAGAGAAGGGAATAGGGAAATGGGGATGGGGGAGGGGAGGGAGCTCTGCACACGACAAAGGCAGTACACAAATCAAGGGAGAAAGAGAATATCACTGCTTGTTTCCAACAGACCGTGAGATACCATACATACATGTACATGTATGTGTGGTAGAAAAGATACAGAGGTACATGCGAACATAGAGATGGAATCCCGGTGTTACTGGATTGACACAGCAAACAAATTAGGCCTCCTGTGTGCACCACGCTCTACAGTTTAAAAAGCTCCTGCCCATCCCCTGTATCACCCTAACCTGCTGGTGAATCTGGGCTGGCAGGTGACTCTCATTTAGTCACTAGTGATAACACTGACTGTGATGACAATTAGCCAGGCCACCGTTACTGACTTCATCCTGCACCAGATGACTGTGGCTCCGAGAGGCTAAGTGACTGGCTCGAGGACACACAGCCAGCCAGCAGCAGGCTCTCCCCTGAACCTGGGTCTGCCTGACTCTGCAGCCCCTGCCAGCGACGGAGCTGGGTGGTCCTGCCCGGTCCTTCCTTGCCCGACACAGCAGCAGGAATGCACAGCCCCTTCTAAGTGGGCTTTTTATAACCTGCTCTATATCACAGCGAGAAGTAGGCCCGGGGAGTATAAAGTGGGTAGTGATTTTTCTCCCCCTTTCCTTTACTGCCTTTGTTTATTGAGGGACAAATCATTGCTGTTTTCGTTTGTGTTTCTAGCACAATAAAAATAAAAGATATGCTGGCAATCTGTTTAAAAGCTTATGCAATTCCAGAATTAGAGCTGTCAGATTTATGCCGCTCGCATCTCGAAGACACCGTGGGGCCCGCCTTCCCTGCCAGGGGCTGCGAACTCGTCGTGATCAACCGACTCAGGTGGCCAGAGGTCACGGCGGAGAGGGGCCGGGCGCCTGTGGCCACTTTGCTGCACGTACCTGGCTGTGCCCAGAGCCGCAGGTCTGTCCACAGCCGTCATGGTTTCATTGTGGGGGCTGCTTTCTGGCTTCTTGCCGAAAAGGGGCCCTAGACCTGGGGAGGGCCTGCTCTTAAGGCGTCTGGATGCCCATTCCCCTCCAGCCTTGGGTATCTGTACGGCTGCATCCGGGCAGCGCCCCTGTGAGAACAGGCCCCAGGGCCCATCAGAGACACGCAGATGTGTCCGCTCATCAGCCCCCACCAGAGGGCAGCGCCACAGACCAGGGACTTTGCTCCATTCGGCACAGTGTCCCGCTGGGCCTCGAGCAGCGCCTGCGAGTGTCAGAGCAGCAGGTATCGGTTGGATGGAGAAATGAATGTCACATGCCATCCTATGAAGAAGTGCCCCTTCTCAACCAAACGCTGGTCCAGCAGGCATCTTTATCACGGGACTCCTTGGCAGGCTATGCCCACATGCTTCCAGAGACCCGAGAACCGCAGGGTGCGATTCTGGCATTTCACATACATCAAAGACAAGCACAAACAGGACGAAGGGGCGGGAGTCGCCGCCAGTGGGCTGTGCTCCTTCCTCTCTCTCTGCCCCTCTCGGCCCCGGCCCCTGCCTGCCCAGCCGTCCTCTCTCGTCTTTTCTCTTTTGAGTTGCCTTTGTCCGATCCTTGTCTCTTTCTCCCCAAGATGCTGTCACCAAGCTCAGAACTTCAGGATGCCCTGGGGTGGGGGAGAGCTGCCAGGAAGAGGGGGTCCCCATCTGGTTCTGCCCTCAGGCTTTAGCCTGAGTCCCATCTCTCGGTCTCAGTTTCCCCATCTGTACAATGGGGAGAGCGCATCCACGGTCACCTCCCTGGAGGCGCCACGTGGCCTGGATGGGCACCTGTGGAGCGGGAGTCAGGGAAGTGGGGGAAATACTCACGCTAAGCAAATGCATCCCGGGTGTGAGCCACCTTGGCTTGGGTATCCAGGGGGAGGCACCCAATGTGGCAGCATGAATATCACTCTTAGTCTGGTTGCCATATCTATTAGTGAGGGGCACCCCGGGACCCCCAAGCCTTGCAAGCTCTAAATAGGTTCTGCCAAGTACTGCATAAAGACACCATATACTCTTAGTGCATGAGACCTTCAACAGAGAAGAGCTTCACTGGACTTAGTGTGCATAAAGAGGAAAGAATAGAGCGTCCCAATGAAACACCCAGTTACCTGTCACCTCGTGGGTAGGTGCCCCGCCAAACAGGGTTGGCCCAAAGTGGGGTCATGAGGTCCCAAATCTGCCACACATCTAAGGCACCTTCCCGTGGGGAAGGGGCAGAAGGGGCCAGGCAGGTCTGGAAGGAAAAGAATAAAATCAAAACCAAGCCATTGCCAGCCTCCCCGCGGGACACTCCCCACATCTCTTCCACATCTCCCCTTCCCTGTACCCCCAGTCCCCGGTGCTAGCCCAAGGCCAAGAGCAAGCGTGGCGTCTTCTTCCCAGGTCTCTCCCCGTGCTCCTCGGAGTCTTCTGTTTCTCAAGCCTTCTCTCTCCCGTCCTTTCTGGCCTCCCCTCCCCTCGGCACACCCTTCCCTGGGTGGGGCAGGGCTCAGCACCTCCCTTTTTAGATGAAACTGTTACTACAGATGTCGCCGGGCAGCGAGATCAAAACTTCCATTAGGCAGCTGCCCACACTCCGCGAGTGATTAAAACGTCGCCCTCCATCCCGCGCGCGATGCATCATCTCGCCCGCCTGGCACTTCATCAAGGCCTGTGCACGCGGCGCCACGGCCCCTTCGCCGGCTGCGGGGAGGCTGAGCTGGCAGGAGACATCTGCACGCGTGTCCCAGAGCGCCTGGGGAATATAAGCCGGGGTGGCTTGGCAGGCAGCTCGAGGCCGGATGCTGCGACCCCAGGGCCCGAGAGGTCGTGGAATAGGAGCTGGGGGGCTGGGCCCCCTCGGTTCCTGGTCTCATTGTACAGACCAGCAAAGCGAGGCTGAGGCAGCCGAGCTCCCCCAGTCTGACCAATCTCAGAGAGGAGGAGGATCCGTCTAGGGCTGTCTGCATCTCCCAAGGGCCCCATCTTGTGCTGTGCACGGTGCAGAGATGCCCGCGGTGCCTGCTGAGTTGCAGCAGGTGGTGACTGCACTGAGGTTAGAGCCACGGTCTCCTGCCCCTCGTTGGAGTGTGGGTTACACCCTCGTCATTAGCTCGAATCTCCACCACCATCAACACCGTCCCAGGGGTAGCAGTAGTAACCGCAGCAGCCGGCACGTACCGCGTGTCTGCTGTGCACCCAGGAGGTGCTAATACACGGAGGCATCCCCGCAGCTACCTCTACTTTAATGTCCTGTGTGTGTCCCTGGAAACCCCACTTTCTGTAAAATCATGCTCTGCAGAGATCAGGGCTTGTAGGAATAGAGCTGGGGGAGGCGGCTGCTGAGCCTGTGCCACTAGAGCACCCCCAGGAATGATAGAGACGCCCCTGTGAGGCCTCACTGAGCTGGGCCTCTGTCTCCGTGAGGGCCCTTCTCTACATCCTGCAAGAACACGTTTAGGCTCACACTTCCTCCTTGAGATGTTGATCCCGGAGGGCCTTGGCGCCTGATAGAGACCATTTTCATCAAAATTAAAAATCGAACGCAGGCTGCACTGACGTCTTCATCCATCGTTCCCATCCAGGAGAGGCGGCCCCGGCTCCCGCAGCTCCCAGGCCGCCCGAGGTGCTCGCAGAGTGAGGCGTGTGGCTCCCGAGCCCCCGACTCAGTCACTGCCTGCGGTAAAGAAAGGCACGCGAGTGAATTCTCTACCTTTGTGGATGTTAAGCTCCTCACGGGCTGCTGAAGTTTTCACTTTCATTTGAGAAAGCTTGCCCCCGAGAGCTTCAAAACATGGGGTGTGGGGCTTCCACAGCAAGCCTAAGGGGACAGGTTTATCGTCCCCAAATCAGCTGTTCCAGGAAAGAGCTAATTGAGGGCCCCGACCCGGGGACACCTGGCCCAGATGGGTGTCAGTGCGGACGTTTCCACCTGCTCTCAGAGCTCCCAGCAGGGCTGAGACACCACAGAGCTGGGGACCGGAGGCCCATGGGCCACCCTGGACTGAGGAGGCATGAAGACAGCCGAGTGTGAGGGATGGGGTGCCGGGGGTGCTTCTGGGGTGGGCTGAGTTTAAGGCCCAGAGGAGTGACAGAAGCTTAGGCCAGGACGATAAAATTGTCCCCTTAGGCTTGCTGTGGGTATCCCCTCCCCAGCCTGCTCAGAGGGTCCCCCAAGGACTCAGCCTGTAGCCTCAGTGCCGTGAAAGCCCTAGAGGGACCCCCAAAGAGACCTCCCCAGTCCTTTGGGAGGGAGCCTTCCCCATCTCACTGAGTCAGAAACTGAGGCCCGCAGGAGAAAAGAGACTTGACCAGCAGATGCCTGAGCCTTCGTGCCTATGAATCCCGGGGTGCCCGAACAGAGGCAGGAGACTCTTGCCTGCGGTGCCCATCAGTATCTTAGTCATCTCTCCTTGTTCCGGACAGGAAGGGAAGCCCTGTTCAGAGTGGGAGAGGTGTGTTTCCCAACTGCTGGAGCTTGCAGGGGTCCAGCCAAGATCTCGGGAAGCCGACTTCCTGGAAGAGCAACACGAGCTGGTTCTGAGGGCCACCATGTACCTGGTTGCGGCTGCGGGCTGGAAAGACAGGAGGGGGTGCCTCACGCGGGAGCCTGGGGGACCCCAGCGTGAGGAGGTGGGGGAGGAAGCTGGCTGTTGTCTTGAATTTAGGGCCCAGGGAATGTGACTCAAGAACTTCTCAGGCCCGTTAGCAGCCTGTTTCCAACCCACTAAACTGATTATGACTTTAAGAATAGAACGTTCCCCTCTGTAGCTCCCTGCCTTGGTATCTGTCTCCCTGCCACACCGGAGTTATTTTTATCTGTTGCCTATTGTTCTGGGCAGAATTATCCTTTCCTGGCCCTGCTGATAGGGAGGGTTGATTCTGCACCTCGTCTGAAGGCTTTTTCTGATTTTTGTCAACAGCACCAACAGCCCAACTCCGCCCCCAACACACACAGCCCCATCCTTGGAAGTCTCTGCTCCCCAGCTCCTGATTCCACGGTCGCCCAGTGGCATAAGGGATGGGGGTAGCCTCCACCAAGATGGGTCACTGGCATGATCGTGGTGGCATTCTGGTCAACCAAGGTCTCCTTGACCTGACCTCAGCTTTGCAGCTCGGGGTGACAGCTCCTAGGTGCTGGAGGCACACAACCCAGCAGAGGAGGAAGATGCCACTTTACACCTGGACTTTACACCTGGAATCCAGGTGGAACTTGCTCTACCGAGGTGACTGGTAGAGTGGGGGGTTCATAGCTCCTCTGAGGTTGGGCACCTGCACTAAGCTATCCCACCGCTTGCCTGTGCCACTGGAGCAGAAGTTTCCAGGGCAAGAGAAGAGGAAGTCTGTTCCCCCTTTTAAAAACAGGGAGTGGTTGCTTTCACTGCTACTGTCAAAGCAACTCGCTTGAGCGATTGATTTTCCAGTGAGCCACCACAGTCACGCTGCACTTACTACGAACGTCACTGACAAGGAGCACAGGAGTAATTGGAAGGTGCCATTGAGCTATGGCAGGTGGGCGATGACATGACTTACATCCTTGGGGGCTCGGGTTTAAGTTACCAAGCAGTTATTGCAAGGCCTGTGCTAGGACCTCAGATGCAGACAAACACCCCCTAGGGGGTTGGACCCATGGGGCGTCTTGGCGGCATGGTGGCCATGGAGACTGGGCAGGAGCTGCAGAGCGGGGAAGGGCAGCCGGGAACCCTCCTCCTAGGCTGGTGCTGAGTTCACTCAGCTGCACTTCCATAGACTCCCGTCTCTGAGGAATGGTCCTTTCCTCGTGTTTCTCAAACCTTCTCTTGTGCCAGTTCTTCAGGATAAACATCAGCATCTATTTGTTGCCGGGCTCAGTCAGAGATTTTCCAATTCAATAGCAACTCAGATTTTTTTCCTGTCCTGTCATCACTGAGCTTCTCTTTGGGAAGGGAGTGAATTGGAGTTGCTTAATTAAGCAGAGAGAGTTAAGAATTGCTTTGGAAAATATCTTCAGCCACATACAGGGCTTTCTGCAGAGGACATCGATTTGTGCTCAGAACAGGAGAAATTGGAGTGAAGAGCACAGGAGAGGGCTGGGGGACACGTCAAGGGAGAGAAGGGAGCCAAGAACCACAGGTTTCTGAAGTCCGACGTTGCTTCTTGGAGACGCGTTTATCTGCTTTGTAACGTGAGGGAGAAGGTTCCCTTGGACAGCATTAGGATCCAGGCGATCACATAGTCAAGCTCTCGGCGCATGTCGGGCCTGTCGGGGGCTACTGTTCTCTGACCAGTCTTGAATGTGAAGTGGGTGAGCACGGGGCGGGCTAGGGGGAGGGGGAGGAGGCATAGGGCACCCCCAAGAGGAAATAGACCTGGAGGAGCTTCACCGCCTCCCATCGACTGAAAGCCCTACCCAGCAGGGGGACTGTGGGTCTTAACATTGAGGCTCTCACTGACTTGGAAGAGGACCGCTGAGGTGCTCCGGGCCTGGCTGCTGTTGCAGTCTGGAGGGTGCGCACGGCTTCGTCGGCATGTGGTGGCTTTCTCCCAGTGAAATCTTTGGAGATGTTTTTGTAACAGGGTAAACCACAGGAAATTCCAGGTTCTCTTCTCCACCCCCCCGCCTCCGTCCCCCCAAAGAAGGGTGGAACTGAGCAGGGAGGAGAGGCTAGAGAAGACCTGGAGAAGGGAGAAGAGCGAGAGGCGGACCTGGGGGAGGCACATGGAGCAGAGAAACGTGAAGATGCTGCTCTTGCTTCTTGGCCTTGGCCTTGGCCCCAGGGCTGTGGGGACGAGGAGGAGACGCTTGCAAGAGACAGAGACGCGGGTGAGAGACCCAAGGGGGCTGACAGTGGCAGCCTTTATCTTGACTTGGTCTTTGACTTTGCTCTTTTCCTCCCAAGCCTGCCTGGCTCCTTCTACCCCTTTCCTATTGTTCCCCGCCGGAAGGTGCCTTAGACGTGTGGCAGGCTTTGGGGCCTCAGCGGTCCAGCTTTGGTCCAGCCCTGTTTGGCTGGGATTTACCCCCGAGGGGATGGACAACTTTGGGTGTTTAACTGGAAACTATTTTAATTCTATTCTTCCTCATCTCTTCATTGCACATTGATTATATTAGTTATTTTCTATTGAAAGTCTTGCACACACACAAGAGTATGTTTTGTCTTGTTACAGTGGATGGCAGAACCCATTTTTAAGCAGGCAGCTTTGGGGGTCCCGGGGTGCCCCCCATCCTGCCCTGTAACATTTTGCATTTATATTTCCCCTTAGGCTGTGCTGTCATCACCTGGGAAAGTTATCCCAGATGCTTCCACTCAGAGTCCCCCGAGTGTGGGTGGACAGCAAGAGTGTTTGGTTTTATTTTTTCTTTTTCTGATCGTTTCATTGTGATGCAGTTCACACGCCACACAGCCCACCCACTGCCCATGCCCTCGCTCCGTGGCTTCAGTCCCACCCGCCCCAGGCTCATGAGCATCACCACATCGGTGTTGGGAGGCTCATCAGCCTGAGTGGGGGCCCTGCACCCGATGACCATCACGTTACCCACCAGCCCTCCAACCCCCATCCCCAGGCGCCCCCACTGAGCCCCCTTCTCTCTGGATGCGCCTATCTGGAAAGTGCACATGAATAGACTCGTGCAACGTTGGTCTTTCGTAACTGGCTTCTTGCGCCTGGTATCATGCTCCCAGGGTTTGCCACGCAGCAGCGTGTTAGGGCTCCGCGCTCTTTGAGGACAGGGTGATTCTGCCCCAGAGGGAGAGGCTGTGCTTTGTTTCTCTCCTGGTCCGCTGATGGACGTCTGGGCGTGTCCACCTTTTGGCCATTGTGGAAAGCGCTGCTGCGCGGGGTCACGTACTGGTTCTCAGGTCAGCTCCGCTTCTGCTGGTGAACATCTCCATGGTAACGACTGAGCAGGGACCACATTAACTAGAACGGACGACAACATACTCCAGAAGGAGACAAATTTAGAGGAAAAAGGGAAGATACCCGCGCCCGTGTTGCCCTCTTACCTGTTGGCTTGCACTGGGAGGCCTCACTGAAGAACCTTGGAACTCGCCGGGGGGCTTATCTCGTTGGGGACCTGGTCCTGTCTCATCCTGCGAAAATCTGTAAGATCAGATGATCTCACATCTTTCTCAACTCAATGCAATGAGAATTGCCATGGAAGTCACTGGCTCATCTTTAGCTTATGGACGCTGAATTATGCTTCTGTCTTTGCCATGCTCATGAGGATGTCCTGAGGCAAAGGTGCAGGCCAGCTTTAGCAGCAGCTCCTTTGTCCCCCGACAGGCCTGTGAGGTGCAGGGAGTGATAATACCCCCGTGATACAGAGGAGAGATCAGAGGTAGGTGACTTGCCCAAGGTCACACGGTGGGAGGTGACAGAACTGGGATTTAAATCTAATTCTTTTTTTATTCTCAAGTCCAGGCTCTGAACCACTATCTGCATGACTGTATTCATTTTTGAAAATCCCCCTCAAATCCTTCTTGAGAAGTGGAGGAGAGAGCTAGATCTCCTTAATCTTCAACTTCTTTCATTCACTACTTAATTTAACCCTGATCTGATCCTAAATCTGATTATCACTCACCCACTCTGAATCTAATTAGGATGTCCTTCCAGTACTTTCTGGCCAGCAGGAGAGCCTACTATCAAAGGCCCTTATCTGTCAATATTTTTTCTCGATCGCAGCCACCATCAGTTTCTTGAGCAAATGAAGAGGGCAGGATTATTTTGTCCTTCTAGGCTTTTCTGCATGTCTTATAAAGCATTCTTGCTCTTTCTCCTTCTGTTCCCACCATCTCTCCTTAGAACATTCATGTCAACCATCAAATAGCAATAGGAGGAAGTAGTCAGGGTGGGTGGTAGGACCGTAATGTCCCAAAGCCTCACCTGGATATCCCCACCGCCCCCCTCACCCTGTCATCACTTGCCTGGTGCAGTTAGGACTGATGAGCTCGGGCGGGGTGAGGAGAATTTAATGGCATCCTCAGCAAAATCCTCAAACTCCCACTCCCCAGGCCAGAGACCTTATCTCCCTTCTCCGGGTACAACACAAACATAGCAGAATGTGATGTTTTAAATGTTTCCTCTTCTTTGTGGTCAGGGAGCAAGGCCCCCAGAGATCTTCTTCCGGTTCCGTGGGTAGCCAGTTTTTCAGTAAATATCCCATGGACACTTCCAGAATATGAGTATGTTCTGTTTGGAACCCACACACGTAACATGCTGCCTACGCCGATGTACCTGTGCTTGGCACTCGACACGCATATCCTCAGTCGAGTTAGTTAAATGTATTTTTGGGATACATCGAAGCAAAACAACGTCTATCAGATGAAAATATAAAGTCTTTTCTCAACTGACCGAAAATGAATTATTGGAAGACGCCAGATCTAATTGATGAAGTGTCTGTCTGCATTTTGATGCTGGGGCTGGCCGTGAAACCCTTTACTTTTATCAATTTAAGTTGCTGAGGGTAGTTTCGCCTTGATGCCTTCACGTTTGTCCCCAGTGCACGTGACTCACAAGCGCTTCCTCCCCCCACTCCTGAACATGGCGGGGTTCATTCCAGCATTGCAATCCCCCGGCCACGCTGGTTGGTTCAAGGATGTGCACTTGACCCCGTCAAGCTGGAGAGGCACAGTGGGGCTTCTGTTGAAACCCCCAGACAAGAGCTGCCTGCATGCCCTGCCAGCATGCCCAGGAGAGGGCTAGGCGCTGGCAGCCATCTTGCCACCAGAAGGTGGGAATCCCTCCGAGCGGGGGGGCCAGTGCAGGGGTGGGGAGCCAGGACTGTTAACCAGTTTGGGTTCAGTTTCTGCCATTCGTAACTGAGACCCTGACAGGAGGCCACAGTGCCTAAAGCCAGTGAGGAACACATGAAGAAAGAGGGTGTGCATTTGAACAAGTCACATCCCGCCTCTCAAGGGCCTGACACTGGGGCACGAACAATACAGATCTGAAGTCAGGATGCAAATACAGCCTGGCTGCTGCTGTGATAACATACGGACCAAGTGCAGGGAGACCCAGAAGAGGACATGCGTGACTAACCCTCTGGTCGTCAGTCTTCATGGGGGCACTCGAGTTGGGGTGCACGTGGCTCTCTGGGGGTGCTGTGGCACTGAAACCCACAAGACTTTCCCATGCTGGTGCATTTCCGATCAATCCAACTCCTGTTCCAATCAGACCAGGTAGGGGTTTAATTGCTTTGGATTGATTTTTGCCAGTGCTACCTTCCAAACCCCCAGCCCAGGGACAAAGGGAGATTAGTCACATCAGGCAGCCTCCCTACTGACAACAGCAAAAAGCAGTCAGGGGTGAAGACGATTGAAACTGATTTTTAAATTCAGCATCCCTGAGTGTACCTAGGATATGAGCGGCTCTGAGGAACGGCGCCCGGGGCACTTCGAGTCATTAAAAACACAGCAATGATAATGGTAGAAGCTGCCATTTGTTACATGCTCGTAATGTGCCAACGCTGCCGGAGCCCCTGACATCTGTTCTGGGATATACTCAGCTTCGCAGACCCGACCCGGGGCCAGCTTCACTAGGTATTGATCTCTGGCACAATGCACGCACCTTATTGGATATTAATAATTTGAATCATCACCCCCGTGTAGAGTGTCTCATTCAATCCTCACAACCACCCCGAGACAAGTCTGTGAAGAGAGGTTACCGCCTAGCCAGGGAGGGACAAAGCTGGGAGCTTGACCTTCGGGGGTTCTGCCGCTCTGTGGGTCTATTTATGCCAGGAAGAGGCCTTAGGCTCCACTGTTAGGGCTGAGCTAGTTTTGAGGACTAGTTCTGTCCTGACACCAAGCACACCCCAGTGAGGTACACTGTTCCCACATTTGCCATCTGGAGCAGGATCCAATGGCCAGCTAAAGGCACTGCTCGGGGAATGCACAGTGGGGTCATCACACAGTGGGGTCCTGTAGATGACCGTCATACATTCTAGGCCGTGATGCATGCAGTGTGTGTGCAGGACGCTCTGGGAACCCAGGAGAAGGAGTATGTGGCTCAGCAGAGGCGCGCATTTCCAGGGAATTTTAAGGAGGACGAAGGGTCACTCTGAACTAGCCCTTGAAGGATGGGTGGAGTTCATGAGCGGGAGGCATCTTAGGTGGCACCGAGGGGTCAAAAAAGCCAGGGAGAGATTCGTGCCTGTGCAACAAACAGACTCATCTCGGCAGCAGACACCCTGCCCCTCGGTGGGACACAGAGGTTTGATCCTTTGGGGAAGGGAGAGATGTGGTTGATGACATAGCTGCCTCATCTGGAATGTTCCAGAAACCAGTGTGCCTGTTTCCAAGACAGCTTTGAGCACAAGTGGAGAACAGGGTCCAGTGGGCAGGGTCCTTAGCCAGCTCCCACTCTGCTGGAAATGGGAAGCTCACACTTTAATTTTCAAGACTTCTATTGAACCCCAATAGAACTTGGGGAATCAGACTTGGGGAATCAGAGATGAATGGGATTCAGCTGTTAACCTTTGGACTCTCACCTGTCAAAGGGAGGGCCAGACCTGTAGATGACCATCAAACAGTCTAGGCCGTGATGCATGCAGTGTGTGTGCAGGACGCTCTGAGAACCCAGGAGAAGGAGTGACTCAGCAGAGGCGCGCATTTCCGGGGAAATTTAAGGAGGACGAAGGGTCAGTTTGAACTAGCCCTTGAAGGGTGGGTGGAGTTCACGAGTGGGAGGAAGGGCACAGGCATTTCAGGCACTTGGGACTAGAAAGGCAACGTCCTACAGATTCAGAGAGGAGGTGGCGTGTCCAGAACCAGTAAATAGTGGTTATCGATGTTAAGCATCAGGAAGGAGGCAGGAGAGGGGAAGTCGGCCAGAGTCGGAGAGGGCAGGATGTTCCCTTTCCAGGGTGCCCAGCACAGAAAGGGGATCCCCTCCGACCAACAGCTCAGTGCTTCCAGGAAGTGTCAGCGAGCTGGAATCTTCCTTTGCAGGGCAGCTGTTCAACTTCTCAAAAAAAGTCACTACTGAGAAGCAAGAAAGGCTGAAATTACACTGTTGGGGGCCATAGCAAAGGAGAATGGGGTCCCCAAAGGGGAAGGAAGGAGGCTTTCCAGGCAGGCAGAGCACGGCCCAAAACCCTGAAGTTGAAAGAGCTGCAGAGTCGGGCCCTCTAGTTTCTCCCCCTAATTCCCCTGGAACACTCCCTCCCCACCTCCCCCCACCCCAGCAACATCTGGCCACATCTGGTGGACCACACACTGCGGCTCTCAGAGATCAGGCCGTGAATTCAGAGTGTCAAGGGCCGTGGGTCAGCTGTCACTTTCCTCTCGGGACTTCGGTCTTCCCACGTGTGAAATGGGGGGCAGCAGCCAACCTGCAGGGCGGCTGTGGAGTTCTGATGTGCAGGTGACTTACTGCTTGGAAAAGGTCCTCCCAGGGCCCTGCTCTGTGTGTGTGTGTGTGTGTGTGTGTGTGTCTGTGTGTGTTGACTGGGAGCTGCTGTTGTGTTAACCACACAGGGCAGTAAGAAATCCCCAGTTTCCTCAAGGGAATCATTTCCCCTCCACAATGTGTTGGCACGTGCAACCAGAAGCTCGTCCACATCCAATGCAAGGATTCTGGGCGGCGGATTCTCTCTCTGCCCCCTGCCCTAGGTCAGGGTCTCCTTTGTCCACACGAAGCCCTGTGTCCGGAGATGCCAGAGAACAGACTTTTCTAGATAAATGTGGATGGGTGCCTTCCCAGTGTGAACATAGATCTCTGTGGCCCTGGAGTAGCTAATGGAGATGATAATTAGAATTGCTTATTAGGACCTGTCTTCTGGAGTTCACGTGTGCTTTTAATAGAATCTACAACACATCTGCTTAGTGGGGTTGACAGATCCTCCTGATTTGGTGTATTTTAAGACAAGATCTCTGTACCCTGGCTCCTGCTGGTCTCCCTCTGTCCCGCCTCTTCCATCTGCTGCCGAGGTAGCCTCCCTTCCCTCCCAACCACTGCAGAAGCCTGGAAGCTGAGACCCGCAAACACCCTCCTTCTTGTCAAGGAAGCCCCAAGCCCTCCAAATGCACCATCCATCCAGGCCACCCTCCTCCTGACATCCAGACTGCAATAGGGTGAACAGTGTCCCCCAAAAATCCATGTCCTTCCGGGACACCAGGAAGCAATCTAATTTGGAAATAGGATCTTTGCAGATGTAATAGTCCACTTAAGGTGAGGGCATATTGGAGGGAGTGGACCCTAATCCCAAATCTGGTGTCATTCTCCGAAGAACATGTGACGACTCTCAGGAAGAAGTTCATGTGGCCATGAAGGCAGAGGGTAGAAGGATGTGTCCACCAGCCAAGGCATGCCAGGGACTGCCAGTAGCATGACTGCTCACACTTAGGCCTCAGATTTCCAGCCCCCACAACAGCAGGAGACCAAATACCTGGGTGTTAAGTCACCTGTGCTAGATGCTCTATTACAGCAGCTCAGGAGACGAATCCCATGCCCTTCTTCACCTTCTCTCAAGCCCTTTGCCAACTCACCTAGCTCTCTCCCAACTACCCCTGCCTGGGGCTCTGCCCAGTTCCTTTCCCGTCCCATCCCCATGTCACCCATCCAGCCCCTGCTGAGGACCCCAGGTTCGATGACGTGCCTTCTTGGATTCTCCAGACATGGGCACAGGTTGGTGGGGGGCGCCCTAAAGAGCCCTGCACACCCCCTGCGACTCACCACACTTTGAGCTCTGTGTCCCTGACTGTCCTCACCCCCAGACTGTAGGTCAGGTGAGGGCAACGCCATTCTGGGCCCTATGCTCTGGCGTGTCCCTGGGGCCTGGCACTGCCCCTGGCATTCATAGAATCTTGGGAGGATTTTGTGCAGTAGGAGTTGAGCTGAGCGAACAGCCGGGCCACTCCTGGCTACTCTGCAGGTGCCCCTCAGCCTCTGCCACCACCTCCTACGGGCACAGGCAGCCCCATCTCTGACTTGGCCTGCAAGGGCATTGCATGGCCCCACTCAAGCAGAGGCCACAGGAGCTGCCTCACTGGTGAACTGAAAATTCAGATGAACGACACAGGTTACTTCCATGGTGAGGGCCTGTGCAGCGCGTCCTCTGGACACCCCTCCCCATTTCCTTGCTCGTCAATGATTGTTAATGAATTGCCTCTTTTAGAGCAGGTGACCTCAACAGAGGGCACACCTCCTGCTGTCCTTAGAACTTGGCAGAAGCCCCTGCCTCAGTCCCATCAGCTCCTGGGAGGGAAGGTCTATGCCCAGATTCCTTTGTCCCCGGAGCCTGGCATTCATTGGCATCCAAGAATTTATTGACAAACAAATGAAAAAACTTGATCCTATAATCTTATAAAAACTCAGTGAAATCAGAAGCCCCTCTCAGGCCCTTCAAGGCTCTGTGAGCGTCCAGACACCTGGCCTGAGGCTCCCAGGGTGGAATTCTCACTGGCCTGGGCCTACAGGAGATGCTGAACTAGGGCTCTTGGGATTGGCACACTGGAGAAAATCACCGTAGCCCTGGAATAGACTTAGATTTGAAAAGATAGACTGCGGGCCCTTCCCTTGTGCCCACAGGGGACATTGGAACCTGGCAATGCCCTTCCCCCAGATCCAAAGTTCAGGCTTGTTTTTCCCAGGCCTCCTTGGCTCCAGTGCTTGACCCTGGCCCAGCCAGGACCAACGGCCACAGGGGAGCCTGCCAGGGTCAGCCCTCATCCCTAGAACATGCCATGGAACCTCCCCTTTGCTCCCCTCTCGCCTCTCCTCCCTCGAAGGCGCGTTGCTGTGCCAGTGGGGAGTACATTGCACCCAGGCTGTGAGTGGGCGCACAGGGAAACAGACAAAAGCAGAACTTGACTTAGACCAGGGGACCAAAATAGAAAGCGCAGAGCAGCCGATTCCCCTGAGACCGGCTCCAGCCACTGCGCTGACGGAGGCGGCACATCAGCCCCGGGGTGCTCATCCACCTCCCAGACCACAAGCGGGGCCTGTTGCCTGCTCTGGGGCAGCTACCGGCATCCATGTCACAAGCACAAGGATGAACTGACAGAGTGCACAGCTGTCCCTCGGCCCGTGTGAGGTGCTGTTGCCTGTGTTGTTAGTGACAACAGCTGTTGCCCTACCAAGTGCCTTCTGTGGCAACTTTGCATGGTGTCTTTGAAGACCCTTGCGTGTTGGGCCATGGGGTAGGCTGCTGGCAGATCAGCTGGCATGGCCCTGGCCCAGGAGGACTGGTACCTGGCTCTGCATCCTCAGCTTTCCAGTGCTGTGCCAGTGACATGTAGACGTTCTGGGTTGTGCTCGGGCAGGTCCTGGTGGGGAGATGGAGAAACTATTTGCCACAGGAAGGACAGGCATAAACAGGGGCTACTTCACATAAGCATATCCAGAGATTGTCCTGACACCCCCACGGATGCTGGACCTCACCAACTGCTGCTTCACCTTGAGGTCACTGACCGAGTGCCAGGCAGTGTTCTGGCACTTTCCCTGGGATAGAGTCATTTTATAGTTGAGGAAACTGAGGCAGGAGGCCCACTGAACAGACCTGGGATTCGAACCCAGGATGACTGACTCCAGAGACTGAACCAGGTGAGAACCCGCCAGCTGGCAGGCTCTGCTTGGAATTGTGCTTGAAGTTGCAAAACCCAGAATAACTGGGCAGGCCTTGGGTTTGGGGAGCCAGTGGGCTCCTCTGCTGCTGGTGCAGCCTCTGCATATCCTTCCCGAAATGGGGCCATGAAGTGAAACTGAATTAGGGGCATCTGCCTGCTGAACTTTTCTTCCTTGCCCCTCTACCTCCCCCATGCCACCTCGGGGACCCCCATGGTGGCGCTGGTGTCGATGGCATGCTGACTGGAAAGCCAGGTTCCCCTTCGCCTGTTCCTAGTAGCATCTCCAAAGGTTCTGGGAAGTGGCAACAGCCTTGACACGGCGGGTAGCTGGTTCCTGTTCCACTCACAGCTGGGCATCAAAGCCCGGGCACCGCGTTCCGCCTTCCCACCATCCCCTGCTACAGAGACCCAATTCGCTTGATCCTTCCTATTGATTTCTTCAAACCTCCACCTGCGTTTTGGACCGTCCCAGGCTTGTCCAGCCCGGGATGTTTTCTCTCACCTCTCGGAGTGAGCGCCCGGCCTTCCGTGGCCTTCCCCGCGTGAAAGCAATTCAGCCGGCCACCCCTGGGCCCGCTGAGAGCCTCGGCGCAGGGCCTGCGTGTCTGCATTCAGCACGGCGCGGCTCTGATTACAGGCTGCTGCTGGAGACTAGTCATTTTGTGAGTCATTAGGACGCGTGGCTGGGGTTTTATAATATCTTTGGACGAGTTCTGTAATTTTTATATCTTCACCTATGATAGCATTTTCAGCAAAGCTGAACACAGCGGCGGAGCTGGCAAATGTCACAGCCCCCAGACTGTTTCCAATTCAGCGTTAAAAGGGACGTCACCTCCCCATTCCAAGGACAGAAATATTGATTTTGATTGGGTTCGAGGGGGTGAAGCCAGCCCGTGTCTGCCTCTTTCGCTAATCTCTATCCCCAAGCCGTGCTTGGGGGTGATGTTTGAGTACTCACTTCTGTTCTCCTTCGTGTTGGCAAATTACAGCCTTTCAGGTGAGGCGCCTTCGTTCTGCAGAGACTGTGAGGAGCAGGTTTAATTAGCGAGCCGACCTGCTGGAAAAATCCTGCGTTATTATGAGCCTCCCTCCGCCGGGTGGCTGCCAGGCTGAGCCAATCGCCTGCCTCGGCCGCTTCCTACCTGCAGCCCCAACGGCCACCCCACATGACTTCTATTAGACCCAAAGTATTTCCCAGAAGGGTGAGAGATGAGTAGGAAAAATCCCCTGGAGAGCAGAAAGTTCAGATAAGAGTTCAGAGCCTCTTCTCGATGGGAAATTTCAGAATCTCCCCCAAGATCGGGCCTGGTCTTGGGCCCTCAGTTTTCACCCTCAGCCACCAGCAGGCAGATTCATCGAGGGCAGGCGCCAAGGTCTCAACTCTGAGAAAATTCAGGCCCTTTTCCCCAAAGTCCAAAGACCACAGACTCTGGGGGGAGACAGGTTAGGGTTAGGGTCGAGTCCCAGCTTTTCTCATTTGCTGTGTCTTGGATCAAATGTCTTCACTACTCTGGTCCCCAGTTTCCTCATCTGTAAAATGGGGCTGTTGAGAATGACGCCCTGGTGGGTGACTCTGACGTCTGATGAGATAAGGAAGAGAGAGAAATCTGAGGCGGGCACAGTGATGGTCAGCAAGCAGCTTGCCGAAGGGACTTGCCGTGGGGCTTGTCCTTAAGGCCAAGTTGGTTTTCTCATTACCTACTGGATCTTTTCTCCCACCACCATCCCTTCTACCCCCGTGACCTTTGCTCCCTCGACCCTCCCCCTTAGCCTCAGAAATCTCACTTCTTAGATCACTGCCCACTAGTTTATAAGTTTTTCCCTTGGTGGACCCATCCCTGTGATTCCTTGCTTTGCTCGGATACATGTAAACATCCAGTATGTGTCTATATCTTTCCGATATGTATAAATCTAACTCCACAAGCAAGTGTTCGAGAAAACTGAGCAGCCCACTCCCACTAGTGCGGTGAGAAATGAAGATTCAGCACAGAGAAGGGTCCCCACACCTATGGGTCACACGGCAATCCAGGTGTTTTTCCAGTGAACGAGAAGGGGCCTGGAGTCTCCTATCCACCAAGGTTCTGGCTGACCCCACTCTTTGTGCAGGCCTAGCTGACCTCCAGAGTAAACAGCCCTCTAGCCTGAGCCTTGGTATATGTGTGATGTCGGGTGCACCAGTGTCCAGCGTGCAGACCTCCTATGTGTGCCTACCTGCAGCCTTTTCCCTCTTCAGCTTCACCACCTCCACACCGTGCTGGCTGACACCAAACACAGATCCCTCAGACCACTCCTTCCGAGATGTAGGGAACATGCCCATCTCCTCTCTTCTAGAATGTTCCATATCGCACTATGATAGCACCACCTCTTCCCCTCCCAGTCCGTTTCCTGAGCTTTCTGACTGGGGACCAGGGTCAGGAAGGAGCTTAGCCTTCTGGTAAGCTTTATTTTTCTTGTACACACAAATCTCCCCAAGGCAAAGGGACTGAAGGGCCAGCCTTCTCTGGGTGCGGGGAAGCAGAATTGGGGAGAACTGAATAGATTACTCTGGTCTAGCATTTGATAGTCCTGAAAGCAGTCACAGATGAAGGTCTTAATAGAGCACATCATGCCCTATTCATCAAGGGGTCTGCGAGAGGGGAGTAAAGAGGGAGCCCCGTGGGTATCTCCTCCAGCCCCACGCCATTCTGAACCATAGCTCAGCGGCAGTCAGCCTGCGCCATCTACTTGAAAAGCAGTGTTCATGCGTGTGTGCGTGTGTGCATATGTGTGTGTCCATGCGTCCATGCATCCATCTGTGTGTGCGTGGTCTGATGCAGTGTAACGTTCTTAATGCTTTCACGTCACTCCTTCACCAAGTCCGGAAAATGCTGGGATGACCAGGCTGGCGTCACTGCTCACCCCTGAAGTCAGAGTGGGGTGAACCCCACCAGAGGCTCATAGACTGAGAGTCGGGGAGAGAGAGGTGGGCAGGGGAAAATGGGGTGCTGTTGCCAGACAGGGGCACATGAATACTGCACAGACAGCCTGACCAGAGGCCATCGCTGGCAGATGAGCCCCTCAATCCTTGCATCAGAATATGATTTAGGGCACAGGTCTCCGGGGATGAGGCCCCTGTCGGACCCCACTTTGGAAGGAACAATGGACTCAGAGTCGGAAGGCAGACTTCAAGGCTAGCCAAGGGCTCATGCCCCCTAGAGGACCTCTCTGGGTTTGTTTCCTTGTCTACAAATGGGAAATAAAAATTACTTCATAGGACACTAATGGAGCAGCACTGTCCAGAAACTTTCCACCGTGATAAAAGTATTCTGTATCTACACTGTCCAATAGCCAGTAATCACGTGTGTGTGACTAATGTGAACTAAGGAACTGAAATTTTGATTTTATTTCATTTGAATGGAGTCAAACAGTCCATGTGGCTGGCAGCAGCCATATTGTACGGTGCAGTTGTGGACTATTCCATGGTGAATGCGAAATTGCTTTGTACACTGTAGAGCACATCAAAGACTAGTCATTGCATCCCTAAAGAAAGTGATCCATGGATGGAGCTAGAGGCTGTGCAAATGAATGTAGATCAAGCTCATGGTTATTGTAACACTGACCTCAGGGAATCCCAAGACTTCCAAATAGGCCGATTGCTGGACATCTCCCTCCACACCTGGAAGGTTAATACCTTTATGTGAACCTGTGCTGACTCATAAATTATTGGATGGATGGATGGATGGATGGATGGATGGATGGATGGATGGATGATCAATCGATCGATAGATGGATAGACAGATTTATAGATGAATGAACTCATCCACTCATTCCTGCTGTCACCTACTGTGCACTTGGCATTGTCTAGCAGTTAGGGATAGAACAATGAAGAAGACAAAGCCCTTGCCTTCGTGAAGATTCTATTCTAAAGGACATGTTTAACAAGAAAGCAAATAGCTGAAATAGTATCATGGAGTAGTAATACTGTGATGAAAAACTAGGGCAAAGAGACCCCAAGTAATGGGAGTTGCTATTTCATGCAGCGCTATTGTGGGAAGGCCTCTTTGGTAAAGCGACATTTGAGAAAACTCTGAGGGAAGTAAAATAGTGAGCCATGAAGAGATCTGGGGACAAGCAGAGAGAGAGATGGAGGGTGCTGTGGTGTGTCAGAGTGTGTCGGGAGGAATGTAAGAGGAGATGAGGTCAAGGGAGCTGCGGGGCCTTTCTGGCTATGGGAGACATCAATTTTCCTCTGAGTGAAGTAGAAAGCTGAGTCTTAAAAAGAGGAGGAAAAGGATCTAACATATATTTATGTTGTGCTGAAAATAGACAGTAGATGGGAAAAACAGAGGCAGGTAACAAATAAAGAAGCTCTTGCAAGTAATCCAGGAAAGAGATAATGCTGGCTGGGGCCAGGGAGAGAGTGGTGTAAAGCAGGACAAGATGGCGGGATTCGGGAGCTAGTTTAAGGGCAGAGCCAAAAGAACTTACTGGTGAGTTGGATGCGAAGTAGAAGAAAGAAGTCAGAGGTGACTCCAGTGGTGTCAGTTTGAGTAACTGGAAGGAAGAAGTTACCATTTGTTGGGATGGAAAAGCCTGAAGCAAGAACAAGGGTGAGGGGGCGTGGAATCAGGAATTTGGTTTGGGGCATTTGAGGTTTGAGATGTCCATTAGAGATCCAAGAGTGTAGAACTCAAGGGAGAGGTTGAGGTTGGACATATAAATTTGGGGATCATCAGCTTAGAGCCAATATTCAAAGCTGTGGTTACACGCAAGTGAGGATGGAGACAGAAGATGCCCCAGAATTGCAGCGTGGGGCCCTCCAACATTTGGGGGTCAAAGGAGGAAGAGGATCCAACACAGGTTATTGAAATAGAGAAACAGGTCAAGTAGGAAGAAAAGCAGAAGAGAGTGAACTCTGGGGAGCTGTGTGTCAGGGAGAGAGTGACCAACAGGGTGGGGATAAAACACAGACCCTTGGGTTTAACAGTGCGGAGGCCTTTCATGACCTTGAATCGTCCAGAAAAACGTTGGCTGACTGGACCGGCTGGGTGGGGGAAATTTAACTTAGCTGCAGCATCCTTTCACCTGTGACAGCAATTAAACAGATGTTCCCTGACATCTGTTTGGATCTGGCTCGGAAGCCAGATCCAAAAACTGTCAAGAGGGCCTCCCCGGTGGCGCAGCGGTTGAGCGCTGGGTTGCGAAGCTGCCCGCGGCCTCTCCGACGCCAGTTCGATCCCCGGCTGCACCCGATCCCACATGGCGCACAGACCTCTCCTGCCGCTCGCTGCTCCCCTCAGCAGTGTACTTCGGTCCTTCTGCCTGAATTCTCTCACCCTCCCGCGCTTCTGACTGTACCCAGCATGTATAAACCAAACAAACAAATGAATAAATAAATAAAACATGCCTCTATAAAAAAAAAAAAAAAACAAAAACTGTCAAGACCTGCCCTCTTCTCCCTTCTCTCAACTTTTCGCACCCAGCTCAGAAATGCTGTGACCATTCTCACTGTAAGATTAGAATTTTGGCGTCTTCTGGCTTGATCATGCTCTTTCAATTACCCATAATGCTCTCAGTTGAATTGTCCCTCTTTTGAGACTTGAGAAGGGAAAGAAGAGGAAGAAAACGAAAGGACAAAACTAGCTCTGGGATTCTGAGTTTTCTTAATTTTGTACTTGCGCTTGCCAAATTGATTTTGCTTTGCCAAATACCCCCACCTTTTGGGGAGAGCAGATTTGCAGAGCCATCTCCCTCTGTAGGTGGGTGTCCCCGGTGAGTCTCTTGCACTTTATAGCCGAGTGAGAGATGGTTTGAGACGTGGAGATTGGAGAGTTAGAGAGTTTATATAAAGTGTTATCTATGTTTTTATGGGTTTATTTGGTTGTGGTTATCATTCATTGCATAAGCATGGAAGCTGGAGCGTAAACAGTCTTCTTACATTATTCTTAGGTTTTAGTTTGTTTTTAATAAGAAGATCTGTTTTCTATGAGGCAGTCCATTCTAATAATTGGGAGGCATGAGGCTCAGTGGGGTTCTCTGAACTCAGCTGCTCCAGATTGGGCGAATCGAGGGTTAACCTTTCAGGAATCTGTGAGCCTCACACTTAGCTTGAAATTGACAAGGTGAGAGTATTTACACCAACACCATTGGCAGTCACACAAATCAGGGTTCCACCCACCTCCAGAACTGGTTCTGAAAAGCTTACCAGCACATCAGTGGCCATGACAGTGCTAGGAAAAAGAATTGCAGTCTCAGGAATTTCCTGCTTTCCTGGGAAGGGAGATTTCAGCTGAGGTGTGACCACCACGTGGACAGAGATGCCCAGGAAGGTGTGTTCCCCGACACTTACACTACTGAGAGCCCCTGTTTCGAGCTCAGTGAGGTGACATTTAATGGCAGAGAGCTATTCCTCCTGTGAATGGGAAGATTAAAAGCAGTCGCTTGCCAAGAAAAGGAAGAAGAAAATTTGATCTTCATAGATGTTAGGCTCTCACATCATTAGGGCCCCTGAGAGGCTGGCTGCAAAGACAAGAAACAACAGACGAGGAGATAGCTTTATGGAATTGTCAGTGTTATCAGTTTCCTGTCTCCAATCTGATCTGCACAATCCCCGCCCCTGTTGCCACCTGTCCAATTTCCGACCTTGTGGTTGGCTGTGTTTATTACACGTGCAAATGCAGCCAGGATGGCATCAGTGACTGCGGCCGCTGTGGGCTCCTTACAAGGCAAGCTGGGAACGAATGTTCAGGCAGGTGATTCAACCAGCTCTTGGCAACAGCAATAAAAGATAGTTGGGAGGATACATCTTGGGTGTGCAGGTAGAAGTCAAGACCATCAGCTCTGTGTGGGTCTTTGCAGGGGAAGCAGACATGGTTTTGGGTAGTAGTTAAACGTGGGGGGATCTGGAGCTAGATTGCATGGGTTCAAGACTAGTTCTGCCACTCACTAGCTCTGTGATCTTGAGCACATTTCTTACCTTCTCAGTTTACCTTAGTCTACCCATACATAAAATAGGATGATAACAATGATGATCATCATACCAAAAAGTGGCGTGCTTGTGAGAATTAATGAGTAACCTATGAAAAACACTCAAAACAGTGCCTGCCATGTAAAGGCTATTAATGTTAGCTATCACCATTCTCTTTCAGGCCTTTTTACAGACAGGTGTGTCTGAATTTGGACAGTCTCCTATCTGTAACTTAGGATACTACAAAGCCTTGCACACTGAAATCAGAGCTAAAGAACGCAAATAGGTCTCTGGGCAATTTGAAACTAACTTGTATTAGTCAGACATCCATGGGTTTCAGGAGAGAAAAAAAGCAACCCAAACTGTCAAGTGGAAAAAAAAAAAAAAAAAAGCATAGCTATGGCTTGGGTATTGGAAATACTAGGGTAGAACCTTCAGGCATGGCTGGATCTAGGAGTTTGAAAAATCCCAGCATGGATAAAGGAGCTTAAGCAGTGCCACATGCACTGTCTTACACTGTCCTCCCAGCCACCAATCTTGTGACTCTACTTCCCTTTGTATCCTTTGTCTTTTGGCCCCATTTTCTCCTACCAAGGAAGCCTGCCTCCACCGGCCGAGAACATGATCTTAAGTATCATTCTTCCATACAATGTTCTCAGGGGAACCGAAAGTATATTTTCTAGGAAAGTCTTGGGGAGAACTCTGATTGGCTCGCCTCTTGAGTCACATGTCTACCCCTGATCCAATCATGATGGCCAGAGGGATGGCAGCATGGTAGAGCTGAGTCATGCCCCCATCCTGGACTGAAAGGTGAACAGTAGAAGTCGGTTCCACTAGACTAGCCCATGAGACAAGGGAGAGCCGGTCCGTGGGATGGACACACCACACACATCGTCAAGGAAGTCTCCCAAGGCCTCTGATAGCTTGGGTTCAGATCCTGGCTTTCCACTTACTAGTTGGGTCCCCAAGGACAAGGTTATTGCTCCACTCTGTGCCTCCGTTTCCTCACCTGTAACCTGGGATAATGATAGCACTTACTTCGTTAGGTTGTTGGAGGGACGAGTTAGCCAATGTAAGCTGCTAGAACAGTTCATGCACTTGAGAAATAAATGACTCAAACAAATAGCCTGATAACTGAGAAATAAATGACCAATACAAGCTGTTGCTGCTCCCCGGTGTTCACGGAGGTCATGACTCTCCTCCTAATACATTCTTCCACTCATTCTTTCATTTAGAAAGTTTGCATGTCCGCCAAATGCTGGCCCCAGGTATCTCATTGGACCCTACATCAGGGTAGGACAAATAGACATCAAACCAATGTCACTCCCTGAAGGCAGGGAGTGACAAAGTGGAAAAACCAGAAGTCTCTGCTTAAAGTCAGGCAACCTGCAGTCATGAGCTCAAACTCCGGTTCTGGCACGGACTGGCTGTGACTGCGGACAAACCAGGAGCTCTCTCGTCTCAACTTTCTTCTCTCCAAAATGGAATGATAATTCCTGGTGGATCTCACCCCAACTCCGCGACACCACAGGCTTTTATCACCCACAGACGTGGGCTTGTAAGACCAGACCAGGGTTTCTCATTCACGGCCCCATTGATGTTTTGGAGCTGGCGATTCTCGGGGCATCTGGGGGGCTGTCCTGTATTTTGTAGGATGTTTAGCAGCATCTCTGGCCTCTACTCACTAGTTGTGGCCAGTGGTGACCTGGCCAAGTATCCCCTGAGGCAATGTCCACCCACCAGCACCCACCCTGCTTGAGATCAGTGCTCTAGAAACCTCCCCTTTTTAGCTGTTGGGTCCAGGACACTGTGCCCCCGGTCTTAGTTTCTCCATCTGTCAAATGGACCCAGAAGATAGCTAACCATAGGCCTCCCTGGAGCAAGGTCCCCCAATTCCAGGTCTTAGGGTGAAATCCAGCCAAGGTCTGTCTGCAGGTTGGGAGCAGGCGAGAAAGGCCATCCGAGCCTCAGGTGGATGGAGGCAGAGTCTTCCAGATGCTCATGTGGGCACAGCTGCTGAGCCCCTCCTCTGGCCCTGGGCCCCTCTTCCTGCTGAGTGTCCTTATTGGCCTCCACGTTTGTCTACTTGCCGGAGGGAGGCCTTTCCCGCCCTCATCCCACTGAGACTAGGAGAGTCAGCTGAATGTTAATGAACTTATTGGCAAATTCATGGTGGACATCGATCTGCTTCCTGGAGCCTGAAATGGCCTCACCCCCACGTGGCCTCTCAGGCCTGCGCCGTGCTTCTCAGGGACTTGGTCTTGGTTTTCTTGCAGCTCAACTTTGCTGAGAAAATGAAAAGCTTGGTCTTCTCCCTTTACAGCCTCACAAGCCGGTGCCAAGAACACAAGGTGCCCAGCCAGAGGCGCGGGGGTCAGAGGGCTCGGCTCAAGTCTCAGCTGTGTCAGGACCTGGCAGGTGACCACAGACAGGTCATCTGTCCTCAGCACCTCTGTTTCCTCCTCCATGTAACAAATAATGGCGTAAACGCCCCCACTCCTGGGTGTTGGCCTCAGCGCTAAGCAAATTAATGTATACAAGGCCTCGGCATGGCTCCTAACACAGAAAATATTCAACACATAATCCCTTATCAACGACTGTGCTTGTTCTGATGGGGAAGTCAGCGGGATTATTTATAGCTGGCACTCTGCAAACGGTTCAGCGATTTGCAGGAGGACATCATGCTCAGATGCTCTGGGCATTTGGAGTGTCCTATTCTGAGACAGGGAGTGTCGACCTTCGTCTCAGACGTGCTTGCTCTGGCTTCAGGGCCCCAAGCAGCCTGGACTCCGGGAAGTGGGCCCATTGGCTTCATTGGCTGAAAAATCCACACCACAGAAATGAGCTTCAGCCCATCCCTGGCAAGAGCGTGGGTGATAGAACATGGTTGGAAGTAACTGGCTCTGAGAATGCTCCTGTGCCCAAGGACTGGCCTGCCCGGGACGTGCAGGCCCTGCGTTGTTATAGGCCAGGTGGTGGCCCGTGTCGGGATAGCCCGAGGGCGAGCCTCCTGATGGGGCGCCTTGTGCGTGTGAACCTGCGTGTCCTCCACGAGGGAGCGCTCGCTGACGCCTTGTCATGAATGAGGAGGGTTGGAGATGGACCCGCAAGCCCAGCCTGGCAGGCCAGTGGCCCTGGCCCCTGACCACTGCGGGCAAGCTCAGCTGCGCCTGCCACAGGCACGGGGGCGGGGGCACAGGAAAGGGGCCCAGTGCCTCACTCACTTCCAAGGGGTTCCTAAGGACACCTATGAGAGCTGCCACATCTCGCCGCTTGGTGCCTGTGGGCCAAGTCCGCATCTGCAGGCAGGAAAGCTGAGCCCCGCGGGGCTGGGGCCTTACCTGGGAACACCCTCGTACACGGGTGCAGCTGGGACTTGAACCCAGGCTCTGGATCCTGAGTCGTTCTAGTCCCCATGGCTGCAGGGCCAGCCACCCAACTTAGGGTGTTTATGCTCATGAACCCTGTGGGTCAAGATTGGGGTGGCTTGTTTCGGCTCCACAGTGGCTGCCGCCTCGGCAGGGGCACTCGAATGGCTGGTGGTGACGCAAATAGCTGGACCCCTGGGCTGGGGGGTCCACTTACAACATGGAGGCTTCACTCAGGTAAAGCAATGGGCCAACTTGACTCCAAGGCCCGACTAACTGTCCGTCCCAGCACCTGCCGCCAGCATCACCTTGTCACTTGCGTTCCTTCAAGCATGGGGACCAGAACCCACAGGCCTGGGATGACCTAATCTCAGGAGTCACCTGACAGCCCCTCTCCATGTTACCCGTGAGGGGGGTCACAGATGGCCCAGGTTCAAGGGGATGGGACGTCATTTATTCTGATCTGAAGGCTCATGGGAGGGGGTGTTGAGAGAAGGATACAACAGACAATGCCCTTGAGTAGCTCTAGTCTTGTGCGGGCAAAACAAGAATTACAGTGCGGCCTGCCTGGCCCTCTGAGGGGTACCTGAAGCCCCAGGGCTGTGGACCCCATTCCTGGAGCCCACGGAACTGCACACATGGCCTAACTGCTGTGTCCATCAGCAGCACTGCCGCGTTCTGGGAGTTACTCCTGACCAGACAAAGCCAAACATTCCCGAGAGTGAGTCCTCCCGTGATAAGCAGGGCGTTTCCAGTTGTACCGGAAAAGCCGGCATGGTGGCTGCTCATGTGGCTTCCCAGAAAACACTTCTCAACCCTTGTCACAACCAGTAGGTACAGAAACAGGTGACAGCCAACGCCATCTACACGGGAAACCCTGGGGCAGAGATGGACCTTTTTTCGAGGTTGTGGAAATCATTTGTGACTTTTTAAGACACGAGAAGGATGAGCAGGCAGGAAAGCACCTGGCCTTGGCCTCGCCTGTGCTTCATCCCACAAGAATTTATTGAGTGCTGTTTATATGCCGGGCGTTCTCCTGAGCCCTAGGGATGCAGTGATAAGCAACTCAGAGCTGCCCCTGCCCTTGGGAGCTAATAGTCTTGGGATCTTTAATGATTTCGGGGCCCTGCATGGTGTGCTCGGATTCATGTTTGGAATCTGCAGTCAAAGCACCCAGGTTTGACTTCCTGCTCAACCACACGAGCCAGAAGCCCTCACGTAGGAGTCAGCAATCTCTTAGTGCTTCCTCTGAATTTGTCTCTTTGTCATTGTATATGGGAGTAGGGGTTATATTGGGGGGGGGGATAGGATCTGCCACACCCTTAAGTCATTCACATCCCCCTGACCCTCCTGGTTATGACTAGGATCCCCGTGTCATCTCTTAGGCCCCCAGCTCCGATCTGTTTTGCAGAGGAGAGTGGCAGGAAAGAAGGGAATGGGGTGCAGCTTGACATCTGTGGGTGACCCTGTAATCCTAGTGAGGGAGACGCTATTTGTCCCATTTCACAAATGAAGAAACTGAGCCTGGAAGAGATGGTCCCTCTCACCCAGGGATTCGTTGGTTGTAAATAACAAAGCCTAAAGCACATGCAACACTAAATACCTTTCTACTCTGCCACTGATTCAAAAAACAAAAAATAGCATTTAATGCTCTGTGTGTAAGGGAAGTGTAAAGTGTAAGGCAGTGATGTGCATATGTACATACATATACTGTCACATATATACATACATGTACTGTCACTTTCTCCAAATTGGGGGTGCCTGTTGCAAGAATCACAGAAGCCAGCCCTGAGTGTCTTTCTGGAGGTCACTTAGAGCAGCGCTTCTTAACTGCCTGTGCATGGCCATCGCCAGGGGCTCTTGTTAAAGTGAAGTAACTGAAGTGGAGCCTGAGGTTCTACATTTCTAGAAATTTCCCAGCGAGGCCCCTGCTGCAGTTGCAGAGACCAGGCTGTGTGTAGTCAGAGACTAAGCTTCCTCTTGCAGGCTGTTGCTATCTAAGAGCCTCTGAAGGATATAAGTCTTTCTCTCAGTGGGAGCAGCGGTGGTGGAAGCCATCCCCCGTGGAGGAGGGGCAGAGTGGACCCTAGGTACCAGCTGAGACCGAGCGCCATTTAACACGCAACATAAAGCCGTGCTTAGCGAGGGAGTTGGCCAGAGAGAGGAGGTCATTACCATCCACGGGAAAATGCCTGGGAGGCAGTGATCATCCATCAGTATCGAGTCTTCTCCGAAAAACATTTTAACAAGAAATCAAGGATCAACACAAATAACAGTTACCTCCAAGTTCTCCTTCATTAACCTGGAAATGAGGAGATAATTGCCCGCTTTCTTGCTTGCATTAAGCCAGGAGTGCAGCCTGGAGAGGGCGCCTCCTCCTCTGTTCTCAATGCCCACCTCCCCCAGCCACACGCTGGCCTCTCCCCAGGTTCCCCAAAGCTCCCAGCTCTTTCTGCCTCAGGACCTTTGCACCTGCTGAGTGCATTGGCCTCTCCAACTGGTTGGCTTCTACCATCGCCGGGATCCCCCATAAGTGTCGCCACTTCCCCCAAAGAAGCATTCTGACTCCCCCAATCTAAGGCAAGTCCCCTAAAGCTCTGCCATTGTGTCCCTTCATTTTCTTCATAGCATCCATCAAAATGGCAAATGTATTTATGCACGTTTGTTTGCTTAATGCTCTCTTTTGCACTAAAATGTTACAGGTGTTCTGTCTCTTATCTTCAACCCCTCTTCCCCACACTCAGCATTTTGCCATAGTACATATTCAAGGACGCTTTCTCAAAACCCACCCGTCCATAACCATTCTTTATAACACTCCTCACTGTCTGAAATCTGTGTGCGTCTTTCAACTTCAGAACCATGGCATTCGGGGCTGGATAATTCTTTGTCATCATTGGAGACTGTCCTTTGCGCTGTGGGATGTTTAGAAGCACCCCGACCTGTACCCACTAGATGTCGGGAGCCCCTCCCCCTAGTCATGACGCGAAATAGTGTCCACATTCCCAAATTGCCTGCGACCCATTCCCTGGGTCGAGAACCACTGATTATCCACTGAACCTGGAGATACACACAAACACATCTGTGCTGAAGGGTATACAAGTGCATGTGTGCTTAAAAAGATATTCCTTTGAGGGCCTCCCCTGGTGGCGCAGCGGTTGAGCGCTGGGTTGTGAGGCTGCCTGCAGCCTCTGCAGCGCCAGTTCGATCCCCGGCCACCAGCGAGGGGCCCACAAAAAAAAAAAAAAAAAGATATTCCTTTGACATATGTGTCTGTGTTTACTTGTTTATTATAAGCTCCATGAGGGCATGGACCTTACTTTGCTCACGACTCTATTTCCAGTCCCGACAAGATCTGGCTCCTAGGAGGTGCTCGTAAATGCCTGTTAAGTGAATGAGCAAATAAACCCCCAGCACCTCCACGCCCCAAGTGTGGCTGTGAGGATTAAGTGAGATTATGTATTGCACTTAGCATAGCACTGGGTTCAGCAGATGATCGATAAATGCTAATTCTCCTTCCCTCCTCTCTACCCACTTTCTGTTCCCTGTGCCTTAACTACCAAAGACATCTCTCATTATCCTACTCCTCTGAACCCCATGTTTGGAAAGATGTTTTTCCTAAGCTGATTAAGAGTCATTGATTCCTTTCCTCCTGCGCAAGGAAGCCAAGACGGGGTTAGCCAGGCCAGGGTGCGAGTCTGCCCGTGCAGAAGCTGCGGCTCCAAATAGTGGGAATTCTATGATCCCAGTGTGCTGGGGGCCACCACTGCACCCCAGAAATTCTTATGATGCTTTCAACAATGAACTAGACCTCCGGTTGGCATGAACGGACTAGAGTTACCTCTGAGCTGATGTCTCCCAGTCCTAAACAAAGAAACTTGACATTTTCAGCTTGTCTGCCTGTGCCAGGTCATCAGGAAAAATTAATAATTTCCATTAAGCATTTTTAAATTCTTGGAAAAAAAAAGTCCTACCCCTCTCTCTCTGCCAGGACTACTATGAGGGAACCCCAGTTTGGAAACCATGGGCTTTGTGGTGGTGGCGTGAGGCAGGGGGAGGTTCTGGTGCTGTCATATCCTAGGAAACCTGGAAAGGGCATTTTTCTGGGTGCATCTATTTGATCACTTTCCTTCCCTGCTCCCAGTAATGAGCTTTCAGGCCTAATTAGAATGAAATGTGTTGTTTCCCTTCCTTCTCTGTCTCCATAATGATCTTTATCATTAGGATGGATTAGTTTCTCATGCTCCCTCTCTCTCTCATTATGGTTTCATCTTGGTGCGTGCATGCGGGTGCGTGAGTCTGTTTGCTGTGTGGACGGCAGTTGTTCAGGGGTCCTCCATTGCAAGAGAAAAGGAACAAGAAGAAAAGTGACAGAGGAGTGAATGAAAATGGCACCCCATGCCTCTTCCCTGACAGTCTCTGAGGACCGAAAGCACAATGCAGTCGTGTTTGTCCTTCCTGGCTACTGTTGCTTTAATGAGAAAGGGAAATGAAGCGGTGGGGGCATTCCTGTCATCTTCCAGCCCTGTGAGCACATTGTGCGGTCCACAGTGAACAAGCCTCGCCTGAGCAGCCCTACGAGGCTCCCAGCCTGAGAGGCTCCAGGCACAGAGTCTGCCCAGACTTGCTTTGCTCTCAGTGGAGTCTCCCAACTTCCACACGGTCTCCTCTCCCTCCCCTGCTTATACTTTTTCTTCCAAATGTCAGCTGACATCTCCAGCACTGGAACCCCCAGGCTGGAGAGTCTCCAGACTGGCCCCCACCCCCTCCTGCCCCTGTATGCATGAGAGTTGACATCAAAGCCTACAAGAAGGAGAAGGGAAGTGAGTGACCCCAGAAGTCAGGTAGGAGGTGCCAATCAGTCCCCCAAATGCTAATTATCTTCAAAGCACTTTCTAGTTGTTAATGAATGAATCACTCTCAATGCACACACTGGAAGGGGGTGGTATTTACCTACTTACCTATTTAACCGGTTGCCTGTGGCTCTGTGCATTACTGATGAATTCAGACTTCTAGGCAAAGGACCCCTTCCCTCAGACCCCCTGCCCTGGAAGTCACCATGTTACGATGAAAAGTACATGCATATCAGTTAGGATAGGACCAGTTATGCTGCAGTAACAAATGATCCCAAAATCCCAGTCACCTTCAACAATGAGGATTTATCTCTCTCACTCATGCTACGTGTCCACTGCAGCTCAGAAGCAGATCTGTTCCCTGCCAGTATCCAGGCAGGTGGAGCAGCCTCTAACTAAGACAGTGGCAGGGGAAAGAGAACAGGGAAGATCATGCAGACTCTGGAAGCTTCCGCTTAGAGGGGACACATACCTGTTCAGATTTCATTGACCAGAGAAAGTCACAAAGCCAGACTCGCCATCACTAGGAGGAAAGTATCTTCCTCCCCAAGGGAGAGCAGTGACTATTTCTGAAAAATATTATAGTCTACCACGACAGGCTTGTCATTACAAAAACAAGCAAACAAAAATGTTTATACTGGTGATGTATTCACATAGTGAAGTATGATAAAGCAGTGAAATAGAGGCACTATAGCTTACTCAACAACACAAATGCATCTTAGAAATGGAATGAGGAACAAAAATAAGCAAGTCGCTGGAGACCTCATGCACTGTGACAGCGTTTTTTACTTCTTTATTTTATTTTTGGTGTCTACAAGTTGTGATTTTAATTCTTAATTTAGGCTATTGAGCATGAAATACAGTAGTTATGTTGCTGTGCCCTTCCTTTACAAAGATACACAGGGAAATTAGAGCAAATATATAAATGATTAAAATAAGTATCTTCTGTATATGTAAAACCAAGAGGAGTTTTATGGGAAGGGGAATTGGTGAGGAATTCCCCCAGGTGGAACAAGCAAACCGCAAGTGGGTACAACTTCAAGGGCACCTACAAGGGGTGTGTCTTGCCCAATTAGTCCCATTACTCGGCTACCCATGCCTTCAACATGAGAACACCATTTTTTAACTGATCAAACAAAGTGAAACTGAGCCATATGTTGTTGCAAATAAATACTGATTAAGTAAGATTTTTTTTTAAAGATTCATTTATTTATTTATGCAAGCACTGGGTACAGTCAGAAGCGCGGGAGGGTGAGAGAATTCACCAGAGCCAGAGCGGGGAGCAGAGCAGGCAGAAGGACCGAAGTACACTGCTGAGGGGAGCAGCGGGTGGCAGGAGAGGTCTGCGCGCCATGTGGGACCCTCCTCAGTGGCCAGGGAGCAGCCGGGGATCGAACCGGCACCACAGAGGCCACGGGCAGCTTCGCAACCCAGCACTCAACCGCTGCACCACCGGGGAGGATGTTACATTGTTAAGTGGTGATTGATAAAGTAAATGCTGAATCAGGACTTGACCCCCAGGGTCATGCCCTTTCACTGCACTAAGTGGGCACAGGCTAGGTTGGGTTTGTAGCCAGGAAGTGAGTGATGCATTGATGCAGCAGAGGTGCCTACAACCAAGGGCCCTGGGGGCCAGAACAGACACAGCAGGGGGTGCTCTGGGGCCTCCAGCTAGTGGTAGAGAGAAGCCATGTTTCCACAGGAAAGGAGACCAGGTGTGATGTTTGAAGGGAGCCTGGAGTTTGGCGGGAGCCGCGGGGCAGACTGGGAAATGGAGTGAGCTGGAAGACAGGAGCCAGGTCAGGACTGAGGCAGAAAACAATTCAAAAGCATGCTGTGTCTGTTTAAAGGAAATGGTGTCCACACTCACCTGTTGGGCAAATAGCATCAGGCAGGACCTTTTAGGGAGTCCTCCCTCTGGCAGGAGCATCCCCAAAGAGCGCAGTGTCCCTGCCCTGCCTGCCTCCACAATCCTCCCCAGAGGACATCTGTGGACAGTTCTACCCCAGCAGGAGGCTGGCTCATTCCTAGACCAGAGCAGGCCCCACCCACCCATCTAGAGCTGGTGGAAGTGACAGAGTTAAAGCTTCAACTTTGACCTCAGGCCCTGGGGCCCAGGAGTTGGTGAATAAACACCGCAGCTTTTTCATCCTCCCACAGCAACAGTTCTGGGGGTGAATTAGCCCCTTAGAGGGTCCTGGAGGACTGACCGCGTGGTCAGAGCGTGAGCCCACTCTTAGTGGACCCTGCCTGTCTCCCCCTCTTTACTCCCTCCCATGCTTCCCAGTACAAAATTCCAAATAAAGTCCTTGCACCCAAATCTTTTCCTTGGGGTTGGCTTTGTAGGGAGAACCCACTGCGACAGCTCCTGGGCCTGGCATTTGTTCCAAATAACTTAACACACTTTATCTCCCAGGACCGGAAACACTGCACATCGCTGCCCTGCTTACACACACATACACACACACACACACACACACACACACAGTGAACCTCCCCTCAGTCGTGTGCAGATTTCTCTGGCACCAGAGGTTGGCGAGCAGCAGCCCCGTTGGCAAATCCAGCCCCTCCCCACCACCTGTTTTTGTGCAACCACAGCAAGAATGATTTCTTTATTTTTAAATGGTTGAAAATATCAACAGAAGACTATTTCATGACAAGGGAGATTTCCGTGAAATCCAAACCAGTTTTTAAAAAAAGAAATTGAAAGCCGTGTCCACAGATAAAGTTTTATGGGCGCCCAACTGCTCCCCTCCAGCACCTGCTGTCTAAGGCTGCTCTTCCAGCAATCACTGGGAGAGCTGAGCAGTTGGAGCCTGAAAGATTGGCTCTCTGGGGCCTCCCTGGTGGTGCAAGGGGTTAAGTCTCAGCACTACGAAGCTATGTGCAGCCACAGTGGCATGAGTTCAATCCCCAGCCAGGGAGCTACCCACATGGTGAGGGAGACCTCTCCTGTCTCCCCGCTGCTCCCCTCAGCAGTGTATTTCACTAGATCACCCTGTTCTGCTCCCCACTCTGTCTCTGGTGAATCCTCTCATCCCACGCACCTCTGGTCTACACCCCAGCTCTTGTAATCATATATAAATCTTAAAAAAAAAAAAAAAAGATTTGCTCTCTGGCCCTTTACAAAACAAGTTTCCCGGCCTCTGTCCTGAAAGCAGGTGTGGCGGCTGTCAGACTAAGGCTGTCTGCTCCCGAGAAGGAAGACCATCCCAGATGGTAGAGTCGTGGGTGGTGGCCTCAGTGAAAGTGTTGGGGGAAATGGATGTTCTGTACAAACTCCACAAATAGGTTTTATGGACCCCACCCCCACCCCAGACCAAAGAGATTCAAGACACCAGGGACTACAGATCCCATAATGTCCTCATCACCGAAGGGGGGATTGCAGGGAACTGAGGGTGGAGTCAAGCAGCCAGGCTTGGGATACACCCAGACATGTGGGCCTTGGGCGGCCTCGGTTTTTTCACCGGCTTTCAGCGTGCTACTGGGGTTCCAGCTCAGCGGATCTGGTAGGATGCATTCACCAATTTATCTCTCTCTCTCCCTGTGTTATTCATTTCTTCATGTCCCCTTTTTTTGTAAATAAACCCTTTATTACCCTTTTTGTGTGTGCCTGCAGCTGAGTCTCATTGTAAGTCCCTTTGAAGCACGCAGGTGAGGACTCACAGTCAGGACAGCCCATTTCACATTGGGGTTGGCCTGAAACAAAAGCACCTTATAAGTGAAAGCCAGCCTGTCGCCCAGTGAGGTGGGCTTGAGGGGCCTGCCCTCCCAGAGGATTAGGTGGAAACCCAAATCCAGTTGGAGGTGCTTCAGAAAGCTGGCCACGGAACCCCAGGGGGCTTCGTAGAACTTGGCGAATAACCACTTTGTTCTTTCCAGCTCAGCAAGTTTGGTTTGGGGTAAGTGAGCGGAGTTCAGGCAACTCCACCCAGAAACAGGCTCATCTGGGCAGCTGAAATGTCTCTTTAGCGGAAGATTTAGCCTCAAGACCTCTCTGTACCCCCTCCAGAGAAAGAGATCCCCGTGGTGGGAGAGGCCCCTCCTGCAGACGTGGTGGAGGGAGCCAACTGGAGGACGGCTCGCGGTCCCACAGTCGCCATCAGAGCCCCCACCCAGGGCCTGTGCTGGACAGAGAAACAGAATCTGCCAAAGCCTGACATCGTCCCAAAGCTGGAGGGCTTTTCATTTCCTTCTCCCTACATAAATAGAAGCCTGTCCCTTGCATGGAAAATACCCTCTTCCCTCACAGATGCTGAGTCACCTTTCTAGTGGTGATCTAGACCCCACACCACCCATGATCCGAGCCTTGGGCTTTACTAATATGATAAAGATATAAAGACATCAAGTCTAACATGAGTTGAAGCCAAACAGCTATATCCTCACTACCTATAAAAGCTGAACTTTTTGAAATTCCTGATAGCAACTTTAAATCTCCTCCCTGTGTGCCTGCCTTCCAAAAGCATTCGGGAAGGGTATTTTTAAAGACATCCTGTAGATCAGGTTTCTGTGAATCAGAGACATCTTGGGGGCTTGAACCTCTGTATAGACATCCGGGCCCCACAGCGTCACCACCCACGGGTCTCCAGATGGGCCCAGGTATCTGCACTTTATTAAGCTAGCACTTTGGGTGTGTGTGCAGGATTAAAAAACACTACTTTAAAATTGTATGTACCCACATGGGGCAATACTGCTGAATAAAAAAAAAAGAAAAAGAGGGGCCTCCCTGGAGGGGAGAAGTCTCAGCACTGTGAAGCTATCGGCAGCCACTGCAGCACAAGTTTGATCCCCAGCCAGGGAGCTGACCCACATGGCATAGCTGGCCTCTCCTGGCTCGCCCGCTGCTCCCCTCCGCAGTGTACTTCTGCCTGTTCTGCTCCCCAGTCTGTCTCTGGGGAATCCTCTCACCCTCTGCACCTCTGGCCTACACCCAGTTCTTCTACACAAAAAGAAAAAGGCTAGATTGCCTACTATCTTGACTTCTAGAACATTCTTAGTTATTGAATGATTCTCTAGGAGAGGAAAAAGTCATATATAAAATCAAGGGTAATGGGCTTTAAAGTGGCTTGTACTTTTTTCTCTTTTCTTTGACTTTCATGCAACAAGCAGATACTTCTTTAAAATGAGAAAGCAGTCTCTAAAGTTATTTTGGGTGGGGATGGGAAGAAAGGAGACTCCTGGGCCTGCAGCAGTGGGGTCTGACTGGGTGAGGTTGCAGCCTGTCTCCTGCTCTTGGACCTGACTCTCTCTGCCTGTTGGTCTGACCTGGAAGCTATTGGGGAAGTGAGGACAATTGGACATGACCCCCTTGCTGCCTCCTGCCTTTGGCCTCCGGCTTCCCCCCAGGTCTGTGTGCTGTGCAGATGCTGAGAAATGAGTGCTGGCTCGAAGAGGGTGGCCAGGCACGTTAGTGACCCTGCTGTGTCTGTGCTGGTGTCCCCTGCCTAGAGGGAGCCTGAGGGCTCCAGGGAGCACCTGCCACCAGCACTACATTCTCCTGGAACTCCAGGGAGAATATCCTGGCAGAATAGAGAACAGTCCCTGCCTGAGACTTGCCTCTGAGCCATCTCTGTGACAGGTTCTCAGATTGCCCCCCTCATGCCTCATTATGGGGGGACAAGCATGTCTTTCTTTAGAAGCCTCTGCCTCCCTCCCTCCGCATACACACACCCTCCTTGTTGAACGGCTGGTACCCCACAGAACACCAGGATGTCTCTTCTCCCCCAGCAAGCCACAGGAGCCCACCCTGTGGGCTGTCTAGATAGGAACTGCAAGAGACAGAGTAGAAGGAAGGTACTAGAAGGTTGCAGAGAAATCCCAGAATGTGTCTCCAAAGCAGCCTTTCTCTGTACCTCTGTCTCTGCATGCTCGCCCGCATCCTTGGCCGTGCTGGGGCGGGTGCTGATTTGTTCATCATCCTCAGACTAAAGCAGATGAGCCCAGGAAGCTTCAGCCATGGGGCAGGGAGGCTCCTGCAGGCCCAGCCATATGAAGGCCAGGACTGAGACCAAGTCACTTCACTCATCCTGAATCCCTTGCACTTATGCAGAAAACATCTCCAGGAATTAAAAAGAGGGAGTGAGAGGAAGGAGGGAATTAGCTTTCATTTTGCCCAGGTTATTTCTCATCCATGCATCCTTTCCACAGATGCTTTAGGAGCACCCACTGTGCCAGGTGCAGTTCTAGGTGCTAGAATGTAATGAACCAAATTGGACCCGCTTCCTGCCTCAGGAGGCTGACAGTTGACAGCCAATAAGCTTACCATCGTGATTTTTTTTTAAAAAAAAAAAAATCATGACAAGAGCTACATGGGCATGGGAGAGGCACGGGCCCTTTGATAGGGAATGGCTTGGGGGCTTCCTACTGCAAGCAGAGACCTCACTGAGCATTGAAGGGGGGGTAGGATAAAAGACATGAAGGCCCCTCCTCCTTTGCCCTCACCCTAACTTTAACTGTCTCTCTCTTGCTGTCATCCCCAGCCCCACCAGTTCCCTGCAGAGTGGCGGGACACCGGGAGAGCACAGAAGTGGAAAAGTTATTTCCAACCATATTGTGTCCAGAGTTTGTTATGATTCGGGGCCTGAGGGGGTGGGAACGCAGAGTGGGCAGAACTGCTCTGTCCCCTTAAGCTTGTGTTTAAGGTACAAGTGCTTTTTGAAAAGTCCCTTTCATGAGGGAGGCCCCCTCTGAATGCAAAAATCTCGCCCCAGCTTAGGAGCAGACAGCCTTGCTTACCGATGTGTCTCAAAAGCTGTGCAAATGACAAGCTCATTTTTAGCTGGAAAGAAGACACATCTGAAATATTGATGTGGCAGCCAGAGCCCAGCGCCAGCCCCGGCTACAAAGGGACGTGCTAAATAGTTGATGAAGAGTGTAATTAATCAGCGGTTAAGGCCCTCTGGCTGCAGGTTTTCCAGATAACTGGTCCCCAGTACCCTCCCCTGACCCAGCAGAGCTGGGGGTGCTGCCATTCAGCCCATCAGTAGCATCTGAATCAAACTGTCTCCCCAACTCCCTTCAGCCCACATGTCGCCTTCACCAGGACCCCACAGTGCTCTGCACACACCCTCCTCTTCTCTGGAACCCTGTATCCTTCTGGACCACCTGGCCCTGGCCCTCTCCTGCTCCCAGGCCTGCCTCTTCCCAGCCATGCAATGCTGGGAACATTTCTTAGCCCTCCGTGCCTCACTCTGCTCACGTGTGAGGTGAGGACATTGTAATGGTCACAGGGGCAGAGGGTCTTTGGGGAGATGACATCTCGGTGGCGTCAAGAGCGCGGAACATTGTATGGCTTGTGCTATCCACTCTGGAGATGTCAGCAGCTGAGCCCCGTGTTCCCCTTACTCAGCCCAAACGTCAGCTCCTGAGCCCCCGTGGCCTCCCAGTCTGAACAAGCGTCCCAGGGACTGCACTGCCACTCGGTGCTGCTTTGTGGACCTGGCCAGACTCTGAGCTTCGGAACACAGAGACAGCATCATGCACCTGTGTTCCCAGTGGTTGGAATGAATGAATGAATGAATGAATGAGTGAAATGACGAGTCACTGAGTGAGTGAATCAACGTGCAGATTTCTCCAGGGTCTGAGAGCCTTTGCTGTCATATCAGTGATGGAGAAATCTCAGAATGTTCTACTCCTGTCATGTGGGCAGGAGGCTCGGCTCTCTGGCCCTGCTGGAGACGAGAGGCTTGCTAATCCAGCCAGTGTTGAGACTCAGAAGCTGCCCTCGCCCCACAAGCACAGAGTCCGCACCCCAGAAACGTCAGGTACAGCCGCTCTGCTGGGCACCCCTCAGGCCGGTCGTCAGAGCAGCCTCAGGATCCATCCCCATCTTTGGGACTTGGCATCTGTGACTGGCCCCTCCTGGCACTTGCCCTGTTTCCTGCTTCCTCCCCCTGCCTCACCAGGTCCCTCCAATCACCCAGGCCTCTTCCCCCTATATTGGGGAAACAGGCAACCCCGAAGTCTATAGCTCTGCCGTGGCCTGTCTTTGGTTTCCTCCAGCAACAGTCTCTCCCCCAGCCCGACCCCCACTATCCCCAGCAGTGCCTGGCACACAGGCACACGCTGCAGGCTCAGGACACCCAGCAGTCAGGAAGTGCAGGCCGCCCCTGATTAGTATAAGGAACGTGCCTTCCTTGGCTGGATCTGGAGCTGTCGCAGCCTAATTAGCAAAGCCTCCAGATCAGCAGGCCCTCTCATTAACACCCATGCAATCCATGCCTCAGCTGCCGAAGCCCCCAGGCCAGCCTTCAGCAGCCTTGCCCCTGGATCACACCAGGGCTGTAGGAGTGAGGGTGACAGCCAAGAAGCACCCTTCTGTGCCCTTGTCATGAGCTGATGTACCCCAGGCAGGGCAGGGCCCATCTCCTGCAGGGTGGAGCCAGGCCTGGGGGCTTCTGGAAGTTCAGTGCAGGCCCCAGTTCCCAAGTCTTGCCAGCCCTTTCATCACAGTGCCCTTGTGCTGAGGATGCAGAAGAAACCACAGGCCTGGTGCCCGGCATATCTTCCTGTGGTCCAGGCCACCAAGCTCCCGGCCCTGACCATCACCGGTCAGCCCTGGAAATCTATATAGTTCAGCTCAGAACACCTGACGTCAGAGAATAAGAGAAAATGAAAAGGTAGAAGAGGGGCAGCTGCTTTGGTTTAAGTAGCTTAAGAGAAGGTGTCTCAGAGGGGGTGACTTTTAGCTGAGACTTGAATGACAAGGAAAAGTTGGCCAGGCAACAGTCTGGGGGAAATGTGTTCTGGACAAAAGACAGTGAGTGCAAATGAGAAAGAAGACAGCTTCTGAAGGAGGCCCGGCCCTTGTGCACAGGGCTTGAAATGGGTGTGCACAGGGGGTGCTGGGTAATGAGATGAGAAGGAAGAGACAGTCGGGCGAGTGAGTGAGTGAGTGAGTGAGTGAGTGAGTGAGTGAGTGAGTGAGCAGATGCTGTCGGGATTGAAGAAGTGACTGGGATGGTCAGGGATGCGTCTCTCGTCCTTCCATCGTGGAAGTGCAGTGCCAGGTGAAGGGAGACCCATGGGGGTGGCCAGTGAGACTCAGACTGGCTCTGTGGTGCCCACATGTGGCGGAACCCTGCCTGATTATGACAAGTGACAGCTGAGTGAGCCAGGTACTCGCTGAGCTCATATCTGAACCTCTGAAGGTCACAACAACCCTGCCACGGGTTACCCCCATTTTACAGCGGGGAATCTCACACTCACGAGAGTGTTTAAATCCGTGGCCAAAGACACACCCCTTGTAAATGGTGGAGCCAGGTGCTGAGCCCCTATAGTCCGGCCCCCCAGGCATACTGCTGCAATTATTGTGGAGGGAGGGTTTGCCTTTGCACTTGGTTAGGGAGCCAAGAGGCCTGCTGTGCTGCATGATGGGCATCCCAAGTCCAGCAGAAAGCCATGCATTTGTGCTGGGTACAAAGAAGCTTGCACTCCCCAGCTCCACTGGGTGGGAGTGTCTCCAGAGCCCTGAGTACCTCGCTACAGTAGACATTTGTCGCTCCCATGGGCCACACAACATGCATTTCTCTGCTTGAAGAAGCCCCAGTTGCTTTAAGGCAAAACCTGCTCACCTCAATCAAAAGTGAAAATGCCAGCTTGTTTTCCCAGCCTCCCTTGCAGCTAGGGAAGGGAGACATGTAGCCTAGTTTCCACCGATAAATGCGCTCACCTCACCCTTAGTACTGGAAGCCAGTCCCCCAAAGAGTTCAGAAGTGCAAAGTAGGATTCAGTTTCCAGAGATCTTGAGCAATATTTGAGTCGTCATTCTGGGCCTGTCATCATTGCTGGCAGCAGTGTCTGTGCCCAACAGTGCCCTGGTCAGAGGGCTATTTCCATGACTTGGTTTGTGACATTAATTTTGTTTTCACACCCTCCAAGGTTGTCCCGCCCACCCTCGTGGAAATGAGTGACCTGGTCAGACAGACACACCTTTTTTGCTTAAACTTGCTAGAATTAGTTTCTAGTGCTTGCCACCAACACCTGCAACAGCAGCAACACCTGCAATCGGGCCTCATTGGGTCAGTAGAGAATGGAAGCTTGATGGTGGGGAGCAAGCTTGGGCTGAACCACGCAGGTCTAGAAATAGCTTGGAAACTTCCAGGGGCGGGACAGGGAACCACTTCATTTCTGGGCCCAAGAATGGGACTTGGGAAGACCCTCCTCAGTATCTGAGGCCACCCAGATTCATGCCTTCCCAACGGATGATATTTTTTGTGAGCTGGATTCAAGACAGAGAAAGGCAAGAACTTAACTCTCTTGACAGCTGTATCCTATGTTGCGGAAAGCTAAGGCTGTGGTATAGAGAGTTTGGAGTCAGGCTTTCCACTTACTGGCACTCACTTCACCTCTCTGGGCTCCCCTGTCATCACATGTAAAATAGGGTACAGCGATCCCAATGTTTTCATCTCTACTCAACAGCCAACTCCAGCTGGCACAGGAAATAAAGATGCTGGTGGAGCAATGACATTGGACTTGAAGGTGCAGGTCAACTCGATCGGTGGCTGTCTCCTTTCTCCGTGTTTCCCTGGGCTCCGCCCTCCCCTGGGCATCAGTTTCCTCCTTAGATGGAAGGTGTGATAGCTACTAAAGTTCTAGACGCCACGTCTGGTGACAATGACTTTACAGAAGAGAAGGAATTACTCCCGCCAGCCAGAGTCAAGAAAGACGTCCCTCTTATTGGTCCAAACTGGGTCACATGCCCATTCCCTGACCAACAGCGGGCACCAGGGCACTCACTTCACCCTGGTGCCACATACTGATTGGCTGAGGCCTGAATTCCTGAGCCAATCACCTGCCAGGGTTATGAGATGAGGACATGTGGCTCCAAGAGCAGTTCTCAGCCTTAGTCTTAGGTCCCCTGTACACTTCCAAAAAGCTGAGATGGTGGACTGTGTTTATCCATGTTTACCCGTTTTAGAAAGTAAAACTGAAAAGAATGAAATATTTTCATTTGTAAAATGACAAACGCATTCTACATGGTAATATAAATAAGTACTTTATGACTCATAACTGTACTATTCGACGCACAAAAAATTAGTGAAAAGAGTGGCATTCATTTACATTTTTGCGAGTCTCTGTGAAGTCTGGCGTGAACTAAGAGCAGAATTCTGGTACTTGCGTCTCACGCAGGCTGTTGTTTGGATTGGAGTTTGCAGAGAAAAGCCAGCCCTGTGCGGATAGGTGGCTGGGAAGTGGGGGTGCTCATAGTCCCCAAGGAGGGCCCCGGGGCCCCAGCAGGCCTCAGAATACACATCAACAACCTTTTGCTTGAATTAGCCAGGGATGGCCCCCAAAACTCCAGGTCCCTGGAGCCGCAAGGCAGCTACATCTTGGGAGGGGTGCGCAGGTACTGGGGAGATGCCCACGACATCCAGCCCATGGACATAATAATCACCTCCTCCTCACAGCTTTGTGGAAAGGGAACTAAATGAGATTATTTACCTAAAGCACTTATCACGGGGCTCCGTAGATGGTGTCTGGTGGTGGAGAAGGATCACAGGTGAGCATAGGTAGAAGCAATAATCCATCACCCGGATGAACGGACTTCTCGCTTCCTTTCCCAGGGTCTCTTCCACCCAGGCGCATCCCACTGCCTCGTCTCTGGAAGCAAAGCTGCCGTGATAACTGCACAGAGAGGGACGTGGGGGTGTTGGTCACCAAAGGGGAGGCTAAAACAAAATTGTCAAATTCAAACACTTGAGTTTCCCAGCTCAGAATGAGAGGCAGAAGCCAGAGTGGGCACCAGCTGGGGATCAGAGTGAGACTCAGATGGGCTGATGGAGGCTCCCGAGAGCCGAACCGGGGAGGCAGGGCTTGCTCAGAAGGGGCCACGTGGATGGAGCAAGATTCAGTCCAGGGTCCAGAGGCCACAGCAAAGCAGCAGGTATTCGTGTCAGGTCAGCAGGATGGGGGCAGAGACAGGAGACTGAAACCGGAGGCGTCAGGAAGTCAGCAGGACAAGAGAGAGCAGAGGGGGCTCTGGTGGTTTGGGGGAAGGAGCAAGAGGTTTTAGGTCAAAGTCAGAGCCTCAAGCTTACAGGGAGCAGCTGGGTACATGAGCAGGCGAGCATGCATGAGAGAACACACACACACGCACTCACACACAGGTGCAGGCTGGGGCAGAGAGCGCGGATCAGTAAGTCCTCAGGCAGAGGGGAAGGTGTGGTGTGGCACACTTTCCAGAAAGATCCCAATTTCAAGACTAGAAACCATCCTGTCAGCATCCTGGCGGCATCTTCCAAGTTGCCCCTGGCTCCCAGGAGCGGTACCATAGCCTTCAGCTGACGACGTGTTTGGATTTGCGCCTCAGGACAGCTGGTCTCCCTGCAGACAGTGGAAGGAGGCCTGTCTGGAGATCAGGAGAGGCTGGTTCTACCTGCAGCTCTGCCCTGGGTTGCTGTGTCATTCAGGGCTGGTCACTTCTCCTCTCGGAGACTCCGATCTCCCACCTGAACGTGAATCATCAGGCAGGGTCCCTGAGAACACATGCTGACTGAGGGGTTCAGGGACCATGGAATGTTCCGTTGGACCAGGTTTTCAGGTGGGACCAGGGGGCAGGTTACCTTGAGGGTTAGTGGCCCCACCTAGTGACACGTCTGCTCGCGGTCCTGGTAACTGTTTTATGAGGCTCTTCATCCAGGTGTTTGTAACCTCTGAAATGATACAGATCAGAGCCTTTGGCGTGGATGTTAGGGTCGTTGTTTCCAGTAAGTGAGGCCTGTGGACTGGAGTCTGAGTTTTGAGGACTGATTTGAAGGGAAGAAGTCGTTTTCAGTTCCAGGCAGGCTCAACCTCCTTTTCTTAAATGTGGGATTGGGGAGGCAAACGGGACCAGAATGGATGATCACCGAGCCCCTGTGATAGGCCGCGCCTCTCTTTGAGGCTTTAACATCATCCGGGACTTTCTATGCATGCAGTAGGTTTCAGCATCCTAAGGAAAGTACAGGAAAATGGCAGGTTTTTGACCAAGATTGTGAGCAGGACTTGAAACCCCCACCCATGCGTTCCCCTCCACGCCTCTCCCCTCCCTCTAGGCCCCAGGACTCCACCACCCCTGCTCCCCCGGGGTGAAGCAGCCTGTGAAGAGGCGCTGCCCTCATTTCACTCTCCCTTTGTGACCCTGGATTTCCGTCCTGGCATTCAGAGTGGCAGGTTCCTACCGCCCTCTCCCCTCTTCCAACAAAAGCCAGCTCTTAATCCTGCCTTCCTGCCCACCCCCTCCATCCTCCAAAGTAATGTCTTTCTTCGCGCATGCTTCCTCCCCAGCTCTGGCCCTGTGGCTGCTTTCAAAGCAGGCCTGTGGGACTTGAGCCAAGTTCAGCAGAAAGGCCTGGGATGGCAGGAAGGCAGAGCCTGGTGACCTGCGTGCCCCTGGGGTCACCAGAGTTGTCTCACCTGGATGGCTGCATCTCTGAGCTTCCCACACAGCACAGGGCTGAGGCTTGTGAAGATGCCACAAGGGGGGGAGTCACCTCGGACACTCTGGGGTCAGTATCCTCATCCCCAAGTCAAAAGTGCTTCTCCAGGAATCACCATCACCCCCCAGCCCTACTTGGCCCCCCAGGAGATAAACTGTACTTTTAAGGTGCATGTGGGGAAGGGTGAGAACTCTGGCTCACAGTCAGCTCTCCTGCTTTACATGCGTTGAAGCCACTCAGAGCTTCTGTTTGACCATCTGCAAAATGGGCGGAGGTGTAGCCACCAGCCCAGAGCTTCATCAGGAGGCCTGCTGATCTGCAGCTTTGCAGAGAGCTTAGGCCTTGGCTCACAGGGAGGACCTAGCAGGTGGCCGTCCATAGCAGGGAGACGTGCTGTGGCCAGCACAAAGTCCATCTGGTTTCTTCTCTTGTCTGGAGATGGGAAGTCGCAGGGAGGAGAGGCTGTTGGCTTGGTGGGTCCAGGGAAGGTTTCCTCCCCCAGGCCACAATAATTGAGCATCTATTCTGTGCCAGACACTGTCCCAAGAGCCGGGAGGCAGCGCTGACAAGCCAGAGGCGGCCCAGTCCTCAAGGAGCTCCCTGGTGGAGAGAGGACAACCCAAGAGCATTGAACAAATGATTTCAGAGAAGCCCAAGCATTGTGACAAAGAGGAAACCCAGTCGTGGGCTGGAGGCCACGATGGGGGTTGGGGGAGGAGCTGCATCAGGTAGGGTGGGGTGTGGGGGAAGGGCCTACACACATGACTGACACCCGAGCAGGAAGAGGAAGCCGGGCATGGGCAGGACAGGGGCACACAAGCATCTAGGGCAGAAGGAGCAGCACGTGTCAAGGCCCTGTGGTGGCAGCAGCTTGGCTTGGTTACTGGATAACAAGGAAACCAGTGAAAATGAGTGAGCGAAGCTGGAGGTGGGCAAGAATGGAGATCGAGGCGGTTGGCAGCGGCCCATGGGAAGGAGTCAGAGTCCACCCGGAAAGCCGCAGGGAGCCCGTCGGGGGTGCTGGGCAGTGGGCCACAGGTCCGACGGGTTGTGAGGCTGGCTTCGGGTGGAGACTGGGTAGAAAAGGAGCGAAATGGAGGCTGCTGCAGGTGAGGGCGGGCAGCGCTTCACCCAGGCGGGTGGCAGTGGGGACAGTTAGAAGCCGCTGGACTCTGGGAAAGCCAAAGGGACTTATTTGTGGTGAGGGAGAGGAGAAAGGGGGGTCATCCCAGGCAGGTCATCCCCTGGCAGCCCAGTGTCCCAGGTCACGGTTGAAAGCGATGCCATCTCTGTGTTATTCCCATAACTCCTCTCTTTGGGCTAGCAACAGTGCAAACTGTCTCCCAGAAAGCAAGGGTTGGGCGCCGATATATTTGGGGAGATCAGTGATGCCTGAGTTATTGGACAAGTCCTGAAACCCCAAATCCCCTCTCTTCGGAGTGTCACGTGGGTCTCCAGTGTTGACAGGGGCTCCCGGCCAACCGAACTGATAGACGATTTATGATCTACACAGTGTGCCCCCAGAGGCCCATCAGGGACCCAGGGACCCAGGGGTGCAGTTCCTGGACAGTCCTGCTGGCGGGTGAGGTATGTGCTCTTCAAATCGCAGCCTGTGCAAGATGCACCCACAGGGACTTGGGACATAAATTCTTACAGACTAGAAAATCCCCAAGTTCTGAGAACTGCAATTTTTTTTAATCTCCCATGTTATTTCCAAAGGGCACTTAATATGCTGCTGAGCCAGAAAAATACAGGTCCTCTTTCCAGCTTTACAGACATTCTAGAAAGCGCCATGACTTGTTCTTGGTGAACATTTCAAATGTTCTTGTATGAAGCTCGGAAGGAGGAGTTGAGGCCACAGGGCACCCACGGGAAGGAGGGCTGTGCTCACCTGGGAGCAGGGGGTGTCCGCTGGGGGTGGGGATGATGAGGATGATTTTGGTCTAGAAAATTGAGGTGGTTGTTCTCGTGGACACATGCAATATAAATAGTCCTTTGCTTGCTCCTCCCCCGCCACCCTCATTCTCTTACTACAGTATCCGGTTATCCACTTAGGACGCCAGGTATAGGAAATGCAAAAAAAAGAAAATGCTGACACATCTCCATGCTCATGAACTCACACGGGACCCGAGCTGCACTTGGCAGGGAGCGGCTGTGAAGCTCAGGTTTTGTTCGGTGGCCCGGGGCCAGCAGGGCCTAGACCACCAGTGTCCATCCCTAAAGACAGGGATGCAGGAGGTGACAGGTGAAGAAGCTATTAGCTGAGTGGAAGGACCAGTGCACCCCAGTCTGCACCGCCCTGGGCACAGGTTTGGTAAAAATTTGCCTTGTCTGAAAATTCATTTTAAAACATGATCCTTGAGACAACATTTAATTTAAAACATCACAATCCCAAGAGGTAACATCTATTGGATGCTTACTGTGGCAGATTAACCCCTGCAGGGGCAGCATTATTGTTCCATTTAATAGAGAGGGGACTCAAGCCCAGGATGGGCTTGGCAGGATTCTGTTCACTTCCCCTTGTGCCACGCACCTGGCACCCAGTAGGCACCCACGGAACATGCTTGCTCCCAGGGCTTGACTGGTGGACTGGTTAGTTCATTGGGTGATTAGCTGATTGGACGGGTGAAGCAGCATAAGATCGTTGTAAAGAGCCCAGTCTTGGATCAGCTGACTCGGGCTCCCGGCTCAGGGCAGTGGCTTCCATTGTGGCTTTGTAGGAATGACTTCTCCCCATGTGCCTCAGTTTCCTCAGTCACAAGACAGACGGAGGAACTGCCCAGCCTCAGAGGGCTTGGGGGTGGGCTAAGGAGATAAATGTACATGCAGACCTGCCTCCTTCACCAGTCATCGCTCCCATGCCGAGTACCAGGTGTGAGTGCAGGTTTTCTACTCAGCTCCAAACAAGGCATCTTCCGTGCCTTGTGGAAGTGGCTTGTAGGCTGGGATGGGGGTGGCTGCCCTCCCTCCAGGCGGCAGCATAGACTCACTGTGTGCTGTAGATCACATTCCCTATTTCCAACCATCCAAGCTAAGCACATCTACCCACATGCTCCCCAGCCCCAGAGGCTGCTGTTCTCGGCCAGGCAGGAGATGCATACTGAGTAGCAAATGCCCTGCTGGCTTGTCACTGCCACCCACAAAACAGGGCCAAGTTTCAAAAGCCTGCAGTGAAGACAGAGAAGTCCCCCAGGTCCCGATCCAAAACACCCGCCGCGGAGCTGCTACCCAAACATTGATAATAAAGATGAACCAAATCCCGTGCGTGTCTGCTAAGAGACTAAGAGAATAACACACATGTATATTCTTCTTGCCTTTATCTATCCAGTGGGACTTGAATGTGGGCGGAGGACAATGTAACAGCTGAGGGGGCTGCCCTTGAAGTACATGGATTATTTTTCTTTTTCATTCTCTCCTTCCTGAGCTGGGTGACCTTCCTGATCACTTGGCTGAAGTGGATGTTAAAACTCATTTTCATTCCTTGACTTGGTTGCTGTGATAGGAGTGGAGCTCACCACCCAGGAGGATGCTGGGTAATAAGGCAAAGTTAGCCTCAGAAGCCTTTCGTGAATAAAAACAGACATGTAGACCAATGGAACAGAATTGAGAGTCCAGAAATAAATCACATATATATACAGTCAACTAATATATGACAGAGGAGCTAAGAACATTCTGCTGAAGGACAGAGACTCTTCAATAAATGCTGCAGGAGAAACTGGAGACTCACATGCAAAAGAATGAAATCAGAGCCCTTTTTTTAAGATTTATTTATTTATACAAGAACCAGGGTACAGGCCAGATGTGTGGGAGGGTGAGAAGATTCACCAGAGACAGAGTGGGGAACAGAACAGGCAAACTAGCTGAAATACACTGCTGAGGGGAGCAGTGGGGAGACAGGAGAGGTCTGCCGCGCCATGTGGGTATCTCCACAGCTGGCCAGGATCGAACCTGTGCTGCAGAGGTTGTGCACAGCTTCACAGTGCTGTGCTCAAGCGCTTGCGCCACCAGGGGAGGCCCTCGGAGCCCTTGCTTACACCTCTCACAAAAATGAATCCAAAGTGGGTTAAGAACTTCATCCATTAAGGACTTTGGTCTTGGCAATAACTTTTTGGGTTTATGAGACCAGAAACACAGGCAACAAAAGCAAAAGCCATCAAGTGGGACTATGTCAAATTAAATAGCTTATGTCCAGTCAAGGAAACAACAAAATGAAAAGGCAGCCTGTCGACCGGGAGGGAATCTTTGCAAACCGTAACAAGTTAATAGTCTGAATATAAAGTGCTCATACAACTCAACAGCAAGCAGACAGTCCAATTAAAAGTGGACAGAAGCAGTAGATACGAAGACATTTTTCCACTGAAGACACAAAAATGACCAACGAGTACATGAAAAGGTGTCACTATCACTAATCAAAATCACATAGAATTTCCTCCACATATTCTATGTGATTCTGAACAACGATGTAAAATATATATAAATAAATTTTTTAAAAATAAAATTAAATGGGAAAAAATCACAACGAGATGGTACCTCACACCCATTAGAAGGGCTGTGGTTAAAAAAACAAGAAATAAGACAAGAAATAACAAATGGCAAGGCTGTGGAGAAAGGGGCACCCTCGTGCACAGTGGAAGGCATGTACACTGGAACAGCCACTGTGGCAAACAACAAGATGGAGGCTCCTCAGAAAACTGAAATTAGAATTACCATGTGATCCAGCCATTCCACTTACGGGACCATGTGAGAAGGAAACAAACACACTAGCTCTGAAAGATATCTGCACCCTGTGCTCCTTGCAGCACATCATTTACAACAGCCAAGATACAGAAGCAACCCAGATGTCCTTCAGTAGATAGATGGGTAAAGAAAATGGGATAGATGTACAATGAGATTGATCTAGCTGTAAAAAGAAAAAAAAAAAAAAGAAACTCCCACCATATGCAGCCAATGTCAATGAGTTTGGAGGACATTGTACTAAGTGAAATAAGCCAGACAGAGAAAGACAAATACCATATGGTATTACTATATACAGAATCTTTAAAAAGAAAAAAATTATAAGGCCTCCTCTGGTGGCGCAGGCAGTTGAGCGCAGCGCTATGAAGCTGTCTGCAGCCTCTGCAGCACTGGTTCGATTCCCGCCTGGCCAGGGAGGACACCCACATGGCGTGGCAGACCTCTCCTGTCTCACCCGCTGCTCCCCAAGCAGTGTATTTCAGTTAATCTGCCTATTCTGTTCCCCACTCTGTCTCTGGTGAATCTTCCCACCCTCCCACACATCTGGCCTGCACCCTGTTCTTGTATGCATGAATAAATCAATCTTAAAAAAAAATAGTTGTTTTTAAAAAAAATACACAATTCACAGTAGCACTGGTGGTTACTCAGGGACTAAGGAATGTGGGAAATGAGGAGATGCTGGCAAAAGGCATAAACTTCCAGTCATAAGCAAAATAATCTCTGGGCTCTAGCCTACAGCATGGTGACTATAGTGACCCATAGTGGGTCTACACCTGAAAGCTGGCCTTGAATGAGAATAGACCTTGAACATCTCACCTACAGAATCAGAGTGGCAATTATGTGAGGTGAAGGAGGGGTTCACCACCCTTATTGTGGTAAACATTTCACAATATATATTTGCATCAAATTATCACATCCTGTACCTTGAGTTTACACCAAGTTCTATGTCCATGATCTCTTGGTAAAGCTGGGGATGGGGAGCAGAAAAGGAAGAAGCAAGTCCTGGCATGTGGGGGATGACTCTGGGCCAGTGCCTCCGGCTGAACTGGAGTCCCAGATTCACTGTCTAGTCCTTTCCTTTCTGCCTCACAAATTGAAAAAGTTAAGGGGACATGGCTGTATTTTTGTCAATCTCATTTGTAAAAATGATGTTTTTAAAAAGCAGAAGTCATCAGTTGAAACATGCAAGTCACTCTTAAAATTAAAAATCATTGTTTTCACTCTCACTAGTGAGCTTGTTACGGGGCAACCCCAAAGGGGAAAGGGATGGCCTGGGTGTGGGTCCTCACCCACATTTAAAAAAACTCAACACAAGAACCAAGGGGAGGCACACACAAAAAGTTAATAAACGGTTGTTTTTTTGTAAGAGCAACGAAAAGAGGGGGAGCAGAGAGAAAGGAAGAAAGAGATTGGTCAATATGTTTTACTGGTAATGCTGTCTGAGCTGAACCCCAGGTCCATGCTGAAGGCAGGCGAAACCAAGCCCCTTCCAGCCCACATGTCCTCCCTTTCTATCAAGCACAGCTGCTTAACCACCCCCCCCCTTAATTCCCAGCAATCCCCCCTTCAAGAAGTCAAGAGCCATGGCAGAGTCATGGCGTGATGGGAGTTGTAGTCCTCAGCACGTGGGATCTCTTTGGCATGGAGATGGGGGTGGAGTCTCTGTAAAACATTAGTGGGTAGACTTCATCCAGGACATACTGTTCCCCCAACAACTGTGCCCCCAACAAGTTCATATATTTTTCAAAGATAAGCTGGAGACCCTGAATGCGTCATCACTGAAAGCTGGTGACAATGAAATCACCCCAGGCTGCCCTCAGTTATGGAGCCCCCCCTGGTCTGCAGTCCTGGGGTGGGAGGGTGTCTCTGAAGAGAGATGTGGGGAAGTTGAAATATTCAATTTGGTGATTCTCCTGTTGATGGGGCCACACCCTCCCCTCCCCCACACTCCAGGATCCACCAAAGAAATGGCCCCCAGGAAGCCCTCCGAGCTTATGACTCAGCCTGGCACTCGGCACCTGGCACCGACAGCATAAGCAACTCCAGGGAGTTTGTCCTTAAAAAAGCAGAATTTCAACCTCCACCCAGAATCTGCATTGTGAACAAGATCCCAGGAGACCCCATATGCAAGGTAAAGGCTGAGCAGCACAGTGGGGCGATGCCCTGGTGCCCTAAGAGTGCCAACTGAGTCTGAGAAAATGCTCTGGATACATTGCCAGGGGGGGATTGCTTTGCCTGGGCATGTCCTGAACCGCTTGGGGAGGAAGTATCCTCAGAGCTGAGTTGGAAGGGATGAAAGGGGATAAAAGGAAGGGGTTTAATGGAGGTAAAAAGGAGAACATTCCAGGCTGTGGAGATGGAATGAGCTAAGTCATGGAGAAGTTAAAGATATTGGGGTGGGTGTGGGGGAGGCAGGGATAGTGGCTCTTGAAGGGCCAGTCCCAGATTCACTCACCAACTGCAAGTGGGACATGCATTTTCAACAGCTTGTCTGCGCCGATTCTCCCCTGAGTGAAGGGCACCCTTCCTGTCTCCCCACCTCTGCCAGAACTGAGGTGCCCCTGCAGAACATCCCCGGCACCCTGTTTTCATTTGGCTGTGAACTGGACTTTGCTCCATTGACCTGAGCTTCAGCTCAAATTGATGTGTCACCAGTGTGCTGGGAACTCAGCTGCTTCCTCCTCCACCCACTAATTCTTAAGGACAACCTGCTGAGAAAGTTCTAGAGAGGCGGAATAGCAGAACAGCTATCTGATGGGGCCAGGCTACCTTCATGACTTAGTGGCAGAACTCACATCTCAAAGTCTCCACTTCTCTAAGATGGAGATACCAGTGGGGTGTAGAGTCACCATGGGGATTATGTAATCACCTGGAGTTCAGCGCCCAGATGCAGCATAAATCTGTGCACACGATGCTGTTACTTTTTATTATGCCCATTGACTAGATGAGAAAAGTGAGGTTGAGCATTTAAGTTCTTCTCCAGTGTCACGTGGTTATCCAAATTCCACTGTCTGTACCAGGATCCCCCACCCCACTCTGCTCTCTCACCCCCCTTGGTTTGACTAGAGACCCCAACATTCTGCCCACAATCTCCTTCTTCAACATCATGTCCTTTGTTTGTGGGTCTGTTATTCCTGCCACACCTTTGCCTGGGTTGTTTTCCCTGCCTAGAAGGCCACCCTCCCTTCTTTCTGCCTATCCTAAGTGTACCTTTCGAAGCCGGGGCCAAATTATACCCCAACACTGAAGCGTCTGCAAATAGCCTTGGCTGGAGTGGTACCCCGTCCTCACCTGGCCACCTCCCAAACACCTAAAGCTTGTTCTGCTCATCATTGCTTTCTCCCACTTTGTTTAAGGTGATGCTCAGTATGCATCTGGTGCCTAATACATGCGTGGTGAGGGAATGCCTGGTCCTGGCATCAATCGAGCCAGTTAGTCCCTGGCCCCCAAATCAGCTCTGGGATTTCTGTGGCCTGTGGGTCTCCTGTCGGCTACTCCGCCCATTCTAACATTTTTCTGGTCTTGAATCACGAGTGATTCTCACGATACCTGTTCATCCTGCAGAACCTCAAGTCAGAGATCCGGGTCCTTGGCAATTACAGAAAAGGACTTGGTGCGCAGCGCTGCTAGGTCTGCCCTGGCCAGGGTGTCTTTGCATATCTTGCCCCAACTTCTGGATCATGCTCCGGGCCTGGGGCTCTGGTGTTTCTTGATTTAGCCCAGGGCTTCTCAACCTCAGCACTGCTGACATTTGGGGCCAGATCCTCCTTCCTTGCGGGGACTGCCCTGTGCACTATAGCAAGGGGCAACCCCTCTACCAACTTATGACAAGCAAAAATGTCTCCAAATGTCCCTGGGGATCAAAATTGCCCCCAGATTAAGAACCATTGATAGCCAGGATGAGACATGGGTGACCTCAGTCTGGGGAGTCTGAACAGCAGGGTTCAAAAGCCCAAAACTAGATGCAGAAGGGGCCGCGGACAAGGCTGGGTTGGTGAGTGAGAGGGTCCTGCCTTTTGTTGCTGGTGGGGGGGGGGGAGTTATTTTTTGCCAGATCTTGAGTTTCAGAGAGAAGCCAGAAATCCTGGCTTTTATGTGAAATCCCCTGGCTCTTAATGTTGGCAACTAATATGAATTTTTGAAAAACATTGAGAGAAACAAAATCTGAGTGTGAGCCAAGTGTGGGCTGTCAGACACCAGTTTTGCAACCTTTCCCGGAGACGAAGCATCCATCCTAGAAGCTGCAGCCGCCCTGAGCCGCAGGTCCACACTCTTTCTCTTAGGCACCCTGCACAAGCCTACATTTCACCTCTGAACCACACAAATGCCCACAAGGTCCAACTTTAACCCCTTCCTGAGACCCAATTCCAAGAAGTTGGAAGGTTCTAAATCCCCTAAGCAGAAAGGCTATGGGAAAGACCCCAGGAATGGGGTCAAGAAGCCTGAGCTCAGCCTGGTGTTGATTTGCTGTGTGACCTCAGGCAATTACTCCCCCTCTCTGGGCTTTAGTTTCTTCCTCCATGGAATATGCGCCAGCTGAAGAAAGAGAAAGGAAGTAGAATGCATGCTCTCTGCTCCTGGAACTTGAAAGAGTAGCTGGCTTGCCCTGTCCCTGGTGGGCATTCCTGCCCAGACTGACCTGAGCAGAGGCAAGCTGACTCCACCTCTCAGCTCAGGCATCCTGTATTCAGAGCAGCAAGATCTGGGTCAGCCCTGATGGACTCTTTCCCTTGCCATGAGGCCATGCCAACCAGACACCACTCTGGATGGTGCCCGCCCTCTTGTCCTTGGCAAGGGTCACCCATTGCCCTTGCTGGTGCTGATGCAAAGCTGAATGAGAGACTGCTCCCTGCTGGGGGGTGCTCACGGCCACAGGGATGCTCAGGTGAGCCAGCCTACACCTGGCCTGTCTGCAGCCCCTCACTTTTCCAGTGGACTCTGACTTCAAGGGGCCTTGTTAGGCTGATGGGAGTGAAGAGGGTCTGGAAGATCTTTTTATCCAACCTCCTAATGATAAGGATGGGGAAACTGAGGGAGGGAAAGGGGTCCACCAAGGTCACCAAGCCAAGAGAAAAAAAATACCTGCATCTCCTGACTCGCGGACCAGTGCTCCTCTGGTCCACCACATGGAGCTCTCCTGGGCATGAGCACTGGGGAGATGTAGGAGACAGACAGGAGGAGGGATGGATGGATCTGCATGAAGAGATGACTTTGCTTCTTATTAGCTGAGGCCTAGACTAGTGGCTGAAACCCCATGACTGGAGCCCAGGCCGGTCACTTACACGGGGGCGGGAGCCAGAATGGGGAACACCGTGTTCCCATGTGGGATGGAATGGGGGGCCCTCTATTCCCAGTCTTCCTGATTGTCCCAAAATAAGGCTAAATATCTGATTTTAATTTTCGCTGTAAATGATCCTAACTTTTAAAATGTTGGCAACCAGTTTTTAAATATTTTTAAGTGGAATACTAGGAAAAGAAAACACATTAACAGGCCATTTTTGGCTCTAGGGCCACCAATTTGTCACCTCATTTCTCTTCTCGAACCCTCAGTTTACCCTGCTTTAAAAAGGGTATAATAACAGCACTCCCCCTACCAGGCCGAGGAGGGGTTTGGTGACAGGATGCCCATAGGGGCCTGTACCGCAGGTCACAGGGAATGGTAGGTATTGTTTTATTTTTATAAAAGATTTATTTATTTATGCACACAAGAACTGGGGTATAGGCCAAGGGGTGGTGGGGAGGTGGTGAGAGGATTCACCAGAGACAGAGTGGGGAACAGAATAGGTGGATTGACTGAAACACACTGCTGAGGGGAGCAGCGGGTGAGACAGGAGAGGTCTGCTGCGCCATGTGGGTAGCTCCCTGGCCGGGGATGGAACTCATGCTGCAGTGGCAGGCGATAGCTTTATAGCGCTGTGTCTTTAACCCCTGCGCCACCAGGGAGGCCAGGAACTGTTATTAATAACCATCACTGGGACAGTTTTCTTAGCGAAATGAAGGAGCATGTAACGTTTAGCAACTGGAAGCCCAGAGCTCAAGCCCCCATCTTTCCATCGATCCACAGGTTCCCGTGTGTGCTGGCTGGAGCCTGCCCCAGAGAACTCATCAAGTTTGGACCCCACCCCTGCCTTGAATTTACCAGGGCGGTGGGATTAGGCCCACCCAGCAGTCTGTGGAGCTTCACCCCAGGAATCCCTGAGTGGCCTTCCCCTGCCCTCCCTCTCCACCCCCCTTGGGGAGTAACATTCCCCCTTCAAAGGTCAGGTCTTTCAAAATAAAAGGAATGCAGCTTCTTTCACATTTAGCAAAACACATTTTTGCTTGTTTGTTTTAATGAGAAACTTCGAGGGGGAGATGCCATTGCTTCCTACGTTTCTGCCTCCTGAAATCAGTTCCAAAGATATTTAAAGGACAATTCTGGGAAAAGAAGAATTTAGAGCAAATCTAATTAGTTCCCTTGGGACTCAGGACCATTGCAGATTTCTGCCCTGAGAAACCCGAACTCCAGGGCCTAAGGTTAATTCCTGATGGCCCAGTGCGGATGCTCTGCCTTCTTCCTGGGCCTGGCCCATACTGGGGCAGCTGGGCACAGTCAGGTCCGGTTCCAGCTTTGCTGGGGGCCCGTGCAGCCATGGCCCCCCTGGTCTGCTTGCGGGGTGGTGATAGGGGGCCATGCTCATTCTGCCTTAGGAGATGGAGGAGCCAGTACGCTCTGGCTGTGGGGCCCGAGTTCTGGTGGGCGGGCAGGCAGGTAAAGCCCGTAATTATGGGAAAGCAGCAGCCTCAGGCATGTGCAGACAGGCTTTCTGGAGTCCAGGCAGGTGGCCTCCTGACAAAGGAGGGCCCTGGAGTTTGGACTCTGGGCGCAGAAAGCCATCAGGGCGGGGGAGGGGCAGTTATGTAACTATGACGCCACGGCCACAGAGAAAGTGACCTTGCTGTGCTCCACTGCCTCTCTCCTCCCCACTCAGAAGGGCAGCAGGGCCCAGCAGCCCTTCCTCTAGGTGCTCAGTGGCCTCAACTTTGTCAGCATCAGGGTCCCCTGGAGGGGCAGTGGAAGCCCATAACCGTTGGCCTGCACGCCACTGAGGTCAAGGGTGGGGCTGAGCATTTCCGTTTCTCATAAATGCTCAAGGATGATGCTGGTGCAGCTGGTGCGGGGGCCACACTTGACGATCCATGGCTGGAGGATACGGTTTACTGTGTGCCGCTGGGCAAGCGTCTGAACCTCTCTGGACCTCTGTTGGTTATTTTTTTCCAGAAGTTAAAGTCAGCTTTGTCTTTGAATAACTAAACCACCTCATTGTTGAGACGCCTAATTACTATTTGCAAGTAGCTCAGCGGTCTGTACACGAAAGGCTCAGACTTCTGGACGGGATTCTTAGCGTGGCTTCAACTTGCTTGTAGCCACAGTGAGAGCGGAGGCGCTCTGGAAGAGGTGGGCACTTTAAGCCTTAAAGGGACAGGACGGGTCAGCATCTTGGCCTCAGGGCTCACTTGGCAAGAATCTCAAGTGGTTCACTAGCCTGGTCTTTGGGATCATTTTGTTCCCTTAGGGAAGCAGGTGGCAGAATCTCATCACAGCCCCAGGGATAAGGTATGCATGGCACAGAGAGTTACAATCAAGGTCCTATGTCATCATCAGTCATAGATCTGCCACCAGCTCTCTTCTGTCATCCTAACAGCCAAGTGGACTGAGAGCTTCTTGCTCACTGGGGCTCCTGTTGTCCAGCCCCACAGTATCGGGGACATGGGCCCAAATGAAATAACAAATGGCTCCTTCACTGAACAGGTGTCGAAGTCCAGCTATCTGTTTGTCTGTCGGACTCTGCAGCTGCATGGCTCTCCCACCTCTGCTCCTCACAGAACAGTCTTGGGGGGCGGGGAGGGCAAGGATTCTTGTTCCATTTCACAGGAGTGGGAGCGGAGCCATGAGGACGGGGACTTGCCAACTTTACTAATAAGAAAAGGGCAGCTGGGGGAGCGAGAGAGCAGGGTTGGTGCCGCAGGCCCTCTCGTGGCCTCTCCCAGGCCGATGAGGTGTATTTTCATGTCCCTGGTGGGCCTAGGGGACGGAGGAGCATCAGAGATGGGGGGGGATGAGCTAAAGTCCTGGTGCTCCCTGGCTCGAGGACGAGGGTGAAGGAGCACAGCTGGCAGAGCAGAGCTGGCAATAGAGTTTCTCTTGGGCAGAATTTCCAGTGTTCTCGGCGGCCTGCCTCGGGCCCTCTTGGAAGCATGCTGGCACCCTGCAGGTCCCGGAGCGGGCTGGGCGGCCCCGGGGTGTCTCTCCAGAGCCCAGCACAGTGCTGGCATGTGGCTAGTGCACAGTCAGTATTTGTTGAGTCGATGAATGAATAAATGAAGACAGACTTGGTGGAAGGACTAAACTTAGCAACTATGTAGTCTTAGCTAAATCCTATCCCCTCTGTAAGCCTCGGTTTCTTCAACTGTGAAATCCAAATGATGATGATGATTATAAACAATAATGGGATAGTAGGTAAGAGATCAGGCTCTGGAGCCAGAACTGCCTGCATCTGAATCTGGATCCACTGTCTGCATGTCATGGTATAGAACTGGCCCTGAGGCTGTGTGACTTTGAGCCACCTGCTTAACCTCTCTGTACCTTGGTCTCCTCGTCGATAAAATGAGGATAGTGGTAATACTTAGAGTTGTGGGGATTAACATAAGCTAATATGTGCAAAATTCATTATTACTAATAATCTTTGACAGCAGTGATTCCATCTCTGCCGTGGTAAATTAAATTGTTTTAGTAAGAAGCACTGGCACAGAGGCAGAAGTGCTTAGTAAACAGTAACTGCTCATCACGGGCACTCACGGATCCAGGACCCTCTGTGTCTCTTGCATCACATGGAGGAAGGCAGCAGAGATACAGGGTCTGCTGGGCTAGAGGTCTGGTTCCCAGATGTGGCCAATCCAGGGGTGAAGGGCCCCCAGTTGGGATATGGGAAGTACCGCGAGTGGCCACCGGGGGCAGCAGAAGCCTCTTCCTGTCCAGTGCTTTCCTCAGTCCCACCTTCAGGAGCTAACAAGGGGGGCTTGACTTCTCCACCCCAGCCCACAGGCAGGCATTCCCTGTCTCCCTGAAGTGGGATGCATTTCCCTAAAGGTCTCCCCTCACTGCTGAGGGCTAGGCTCCCAACCCTGCATTCACCAACCTTTGGAAAAGTCCCTTTGTCTCCCTAAACCTCCGTTTTCTCATCTGGGACTTGGGGATAAGGTGGTTCAGGGGGTTGAATGAGCTAGAAAGGACAATCTGTGGGGCTCAGTCAATGACACCGGTTGCCATGGTAGCACCATGGTTATCAGCACGGACTGCGTAGCCCGATTATGTGTGCTAACATGACTCCTGCCCACATCACCCATTGGCTGTGTGTCTTTGGGTGAGTAACTTGACTACTCTGTGTCTGTTTCTGTCTGTGTAAAGTGGGGGTGATCCAAGGTACTCTTAGGGTCCTTGAATGGATTAAATGGAGATGTGCAGTTTTTAGAACAGAAGCTATGTAAATGTTTGCCAGTGTTATTCTTATAAACCCTGTGTTTTTGACATTATTGTTTTATTCTGAGTAAGCTGCAACATTTTAACTTCCTGCAGAAACCTTCTTGCTTGACCTGAAGGATAAGGAAGGACTTTATTCTTTTGTTGCAGCTGAGAATCTAACTTGGGACCCCAGACAATTGGACTGGTGGAGCACAGAGGCCAGCTGCACTGTGAAAATGCTTTAATGCGTGGCTCTGTCAGAGGACTCTGCTAAGCTTCTGCCTCCAGGCCAGGTCCTTTGGAAGACCCCAGCGGGGATCAGGATCGTTTGGGGCCCCAGGAAGATGTCAAAGTGTAGGGGTAAGCGTGTGACAGGCCCATAAAAGTCTCCAGCCAGGAAGGGCTCACCAGGACAGATGGCAGGATGGATCCAGGTCAAAATCCTCTGTCCCCCAAGGGAAAAAGTCTAAGTCTGTTTGGAAGAAAAATCCCAGCCTAATCTTCCCTACTGCACCTGTGTCCCGAGTCCTACTGGGACAGTCGAGGGGAGATCAGCACCATCCCCACCCCTGGCCAGAGTCACTTCAGAGCTCCCAAGAATAGATGGAAGACCTCAGTCTCCATGGGGATACCAGGTACAGCTTTTCTGGGCCTGTCACTCAGCCTCCTCTAGCAGTGTCCCTCAAGTGCATTTTTTGAGAGTTTACCTGTGCCAGGTGCCCTTCAAGGCTCCACAGAGGCCTCTTGTCACTGAAACCCCCGTCAGGCAGTGGCCACGATCCTGTCCATCTTACAGACGAGGAAACTGATTAGCCAAAACTACTCTAATCACACACTTATGAAGGTCAGAGGCAGGACTTGAGGCTCTCTGTGTCCTCAGCCTTTTGGGTGGGCAGATGTCTGGGACACCACTTCCTGCTGTTCACATCTTCCTGGTTCCCTCCCCCACCCATCCAGAATGGGTGGGCCCCAGTGACTTGTTTTAATGCATAGAATGGGGAAAAGACAAAGGATGCCATTTCTGAGATTAGGTTACCAGGAGACAGTGGCTTCTTCCTGTGTCGTGTTCTCTTGCTCTTCCCAGAGTCCTCTGGGGGAAGCAAGCTGCTGTTTTGTGTAGCTCTGTAGCTCTATGGCAAAACTTGAGAGCAGCCTTGGGCCAATAGCCAATGAGGAACTGAGGTCGGAGCACAGCACCCCACCCCACGAGGAGCTGACTCAGGCCAGGAGTCAGCAGAGTGACCTCAGGAGTTGATCCTGCCCAGGCTGAGTCTTACGTTGCCTGAGGCACTTGAGAGGGGCTGAGCAGAGGCGCCCCACCTGAGCTCTGCCTGAATTCCTGACCCACAGAAACTGAGAAAATAAGAGCTGGTTGTTTCAAGCCTCTTAGTTCTGGGGTGATTTGTTACGCAGCAATAGGTAACTGACATTGCTATCACCACCAGCAACACACACAAAACACAGCCACAGGAAGGAGAATAGAGGCCAACTCAAGTGTAGTGGGCAGAGCTGGAAAAACCCTTCACACCTCTGCTGAGCCAGCCCTTTCTTTGCTTTTGCTGTGAGGGTGCCCAGATGCACAGGCAGAAAGCCCCCCTGGCTACTCCTACCCACATGATCTCACGTGAGTTGGGGGGACCTGGATCACTGCAAAGTTCTCAGACTCTCAGGAGCAGCTGGCCTGAGTTTGCAAGGCTGTTCTGGATAAAACTGTGCCTTTTCCTGGCAACCAGAGGTGCTGGCTTATCTCAGCTCCAGGTATTTGGAGCTCCAGTGAGTACTGGTTGGGGAGCTCAGTGAAACCTCTTCTACAAACATTAAAGACAGCCAAGAAATAAAATACCTGAAAAATTCCTGGGGACTCAGCTATTCAGCTTCAAACAGATGTCAAATAAAGTGGGGGTCTTCTAACATGAGCTTTCTGGGTTTTGTTCCTTCAATCAAATATATCTAGGCAGTTCTGTCCTCTGATCTAAAGGAAGCTCCCCTGGGAATGAGGGGACACTGTGAGTGGGGACTGACCCCTCGGCTCCCTGTCTCTGGCCTCCTTTGTGTTTTCTTTGGTGGCGCCCTGTCAACCTGGGGTCAGGGTCATGGGGACACTGTCTGGCCTCAGAGTTCAGAACCAGAGCAGCTTCCCTGCCCTCTGGCCTGACCACCCATCCCCTCACCCTATTCCCACTTTGCCTCTGTCTTTAATGAGCTGTCTGGAGGTCTGGGGACAGTTCTGGCTGCTGTTCCCCACCCCCAAATCCTGCTGCCCTGCAGAGGCCACCACCAGCGTACCCTGGAGAAGGACAGAGTGAGCCAGATCCCAGGCCCAGCTGTCTCCAACATCAATTCCCAGCTTCCCCCAGGGACGCTGGGAAGATCTTCTGGAAGTACGACCAACCACATAATTTGCAGGTCCTGATACAAAATGAACATGTGAGGCCCCTAGTTCAAACACAATTAAGACTCTCAAGTCTACAACAGCAGAGCGTTAACCGGGGCGGGTGTCCTGCTGAACTTTGAGCTCTGGGCAGATACAAGGATGCATGCTAAGGAACTGGCCCTGACTTGGAGTCTCCAAAACCCACCTGGTGTTACCCTTGATGAAGTTACCCTGTGACACGGGTTTTCACCTCCGCTCCTAGATGCCTGTTGCAGAACGAAGCAGAAACCTTTCCTGGGCCCAGGACTTTTCAATCAAAAACACATCTCCCACCCAAGGCAGATGCTTTTCTGGAAAACTCTAGGCTGCCATTGCTACCAGAGGCTTACCTGCTGGCAGAGATATAAGCAGGGAGATGGGGCGGGGTCCTGGAAAGGGGAGACATGGGCTGTCTGAGAACCCCCAGAAATCTGTGAAGGTGGGCCCAACTAGCTTGGGAATCCTAGTTCTGAGTGTGGGGAAAACACACACACACACACACACACACACACACACACACAGAGTCAGTCAGGCCAAACTTAGCTGAATAAGAGAGCGGTGGAAATTCCCCAGGGCTGTGGGCTTGAGAATGACTTGGACTATTGAAACGCCCATAGAAATCCCATGCAGACTTCTGAAGAGCTGCAGAGGCGACCAATGAAATGAGCACTGGTGCCAGTGGACTAAACAGAAACTTCTAGATATTTTTACATGTTTATTTCGTAGTCCGTTTTTCTCTTCTTCCTTTCTCTCTCCTCTCTCTTCTTCTCCTTCAGTTTTAAGGAGTTGTCAACATTTCAAAATTAGATTTCACATAAAAATCCATATTCCTAGTGGCTCTAAAAAAAAAAAAAAATAGAAGCTCCAACTATATTAGAGCCACATTCCCGCATCACAATGTTCTTTCTGCCCATCTACCAGGCAAGGCAGCCTCTCCTCTGCCACTGTCCCCACCGCTCCCTAAAGGCCCCCGGCACTGAATCCAAGTAGCGAGTGCTCCCTATTCGTGCTTGTGCTGCTGTCATGGATTGAGGAGGAAAGTGAGCATCTTTAAGTGGGAAAATAGAAGGTTGCCAAGAGTTTCATGTACCCCAAGAACTATGGGAGAGAGCATGTTTCTTTGTGGAAGCAAGAGTCTCCCTGCGTGCCTAACATGCAAAGGGTGAATAAGTCAAAGGAGGCAATGTCGGGCCTCCCCTGGTGGCGCAGGCGGTTGAGCGCAGCGCCGTGAAGCTGTCTGCAGCCTCTGCAGCGTGGGTTCGATCCCGACCGGCCGGTGAGGGTCCCACATGGCGTGGCTGACTTCTGCCGCCCGCTGCTCCCCTCAGCAGTGTATTTCGTCAGTCTGCCTGTTCTGTTCCCCGCTCTGTCTCTGGTGAATCCTCTTACCCTCCCGCACATCTGGTCTGTACGCTGGTTCTTGTATAAATAAATAAATAAATCTTTAAAAAAAAAAAAAAGGATGCAATGCAATGTCAACTGATGGTGGCAGTTCGCACACAGCCCAGGCCACTCGTCTTGTCCCTGGCTGGGTCCTTGGAGAGCTCTGAAATGAGATTCCTGGACCAGATCTGGGATCCAGCAAGGGGATTCCCAGCTTCTCCTCCCAGGCCAGCTCTCAGCAATCTTTCTTTTGTTCTGTTCTCCTTGTCACCCTAGCAAAGGCAGAGAAATACAGGGATTCCCAGTGTCTCTTGTCACTAGGAACGCCTCCAGTTTCCATGCCCCTTTAACCCTGTGGATAGTTTTCTTCCCCAGTTGGGGACACCACTAACATTGAGTGTCACCAGCCAGCCCTCCCCTAGGCAGTCACATTCTGGTCAGGCAGAGGTGTGGGGTCCGAGGCAGCCCTGTGGACTGACACAGCCAGTCCAGTTCCTAGTCACTGGAAGGTGAGGGAGAGGTAGGGGAGGGCAGAAGCCAGGAGGCCATGATGGATGAGGGCCAGGCCACAGTGGTTGCTGAGAGATGAGGCTCCGCCACAGACAGGAAAGTTTTAGAGACTTGATGGGGGATGGAGGAGGAGTGAGTTGGTTCCCACAACTGGTGGGAGAGCCAGATGACCGTGACCTAGATGCCAATGACCTAGAAATTCCCAGAGGTCAGGCCTGGACCAGTGGGAGCTGTAAGTGACAGGGCCAGGTCTGGGAAGGCCGGGGTGCAAGCTATCCAGAAAGGGAAGCTGGGGATGCCAGCAAGAACGTGTGATACCGCACCTGGCTGTATAACCTCAGTTCCCCACGTGTACAAGAGGGGTAAACTGGACCTGCCTCCTGGGACTTCCAGGAGATAATTAGTCCTTCTAAAGAGAATCGTAATCCCCAGATCAAAGGGGGTGCAGAGCTGCAAACTCACTTTGCAGTGAGCTCTGCCAGCCAGCCTAGCACCCGCCCCAGCTGGTGGGTTGACATTTGCAGACCCGTGAAGGCAGCACCTCCTAAAAGGCTCGGTGGACTAGCACCTGGCCCCTTCCCCACCTCCGTGGCCCAGGTCCTCACCTCGGTGAGAACCACCTCACCGGTCCTGGCTCCCCAAGAGGGGAGTTTTTCAGTCCATAAGCAACACTGCTGAAGGAAGGTGGAAATGACGGATGCCCTTTTCTGTAGCTGGGGAAAATGAGGGTCCAGGAAGTGAGGTGCAGGCACAAGGGCCCCCCTAGATCACAGCCTCTTCCTGGGTGTGCACCATCTCAATTTTCTTCCTGCCGGCCAGGCCAGCGCGGGAGCTGTTACAGCCACTCAAATAACAAGCAGTCAGCCAGGACAGGTGAGTAAAGCTAAGCCCAGGGCTCCCACCCCTATCTGCCCTCCCCTGGCCCCTGACTGGACCTCGGCTCTTCAGCAGGGTTGGCATGAGGGTGTCGGAAGACTAGAGACGTGTGCAAACTGGGGTGCCAGGCAACGACCCTTAGACGCGCTCGCTCGGGACTTTCGGGGACCGGGGTTCAGTCCTGCGCCTTCCTGGGCACTGGTTATGTTCCTCACCCGCCGTTTCTGCAGGAGTGACCGTGTTGGGGACGCGCGGATGGCGGGACCCCAGCGCACGAAGCAGCGCAGCTGCAGGCCAAGGGCCCTTCTGGGCGCGACGGGCGGGGGCGGGGCCGGGGGCGGGGCCTGGTCCGGGGCGGGGCTGCGGCGAGGGCGGGGCGGGGCCTGGCCCGGGGCGGGGCCGCGGCGGAGGCGGGGCCGGGGGCGGGGCGGGGGCGGGGCGAGCGGCGGGCGCTCGCCAGCCCGGAAGGCGGGGGGCGGGGCCGGGGCGGGGGCCGCGCCCACGTGAGCGCCGCGGCGGCGGGTTCCTCGCGCGGCGGCCGCGGACGGCGGGTCCGGCCGAGGAGAGCCCGGGGCCGGCGCGCGGGCGGCCGGCGGGCGGCGGCGGCACCGGCGGCCCCGATGCGGCGGCGGCGCGGGGCGCAGTGAGCGGCGCGGGCGCGGGCCCGGCATGCGGGCGGCCGACGCGGGCAGCGCGGAGCGCGGGCGGCAGCTCGCGGCGCGGGGCGAGCCGGCGCCCTCCTGCGGGCCGGGGCCGGGGCCGGGGCCGACGCGCCCCCCGGGGCCGGCCGCCTGCGAGCCGGGGGCGGACCCCGCGGGGCTGGGCGAGCGGCCCCGCGCCGGGGCCCCCTCGGCGCCAGCGGATGGCGACCGCGTCCAGCCGGGTAGGTGCGCGCGGGGCGCGGGGGGCGCGGGGGCGCGGGGCGCGGGGGGGGCGGGGCGCGGGGGGCGCAGCCCGGGCGGCCTCGGGGCCGGCGCGCGGGGCGCTCCCCGCCGGGGTCGCGGCGCCGCGGGTGGCAAAGTTCTCGCCGCGCGCGGAGCGGGGTGCGGGGCGGGGTGCGGGGCCACGCGGGGTGCAGGGGTCTCTGGCCCCGGGCGCTCCCCCGAGGGCGGCCCCCGGGCGGCCGGCCGAGCCTCCCGCGCTGTGAGTCGCGCGGCGCCTGGAGCTCCAGCTCCCGGCCCGGCCCGCCGCGCCCTTTCGGGGCGTCGTGGGCCGGGGGTCAGCCCCGCGCGGAGTTGGGGCGGCCCCCTGCGGCCGCTCCTGAGCCCCCGGAGCCCAGTGGCGCGCAGAGCGAGGCTTCCCCGCCGCCCCTCCCGGGGCCCGGCGCTGCCTGGCGTCTGCGGGAGCCGCGGCCGGTGCACTTGAACTTCTGGCGCAGCGGGAGGACTTGGGGCGGCCAGACACGGTGCCGGGTTTAACCCCGCATTATGGGCTCATTCGCCCCAAACAGAGGCAACGTTTTAGGGTTAACCTGTTCCCAGTGGGTGCGCCCTTTGCATTTTGTTCTAGTCTCAGTGGCCAGCCTCCCCAGTAGCCCGGTTAGGTCGGGGGTGGGGGGTGGGAGCGGGGCTTGGGGTCCCCAGGAACCCCTACTTCCCCTTGACTCTGGGGTCAGAAGAAAGGATCTGTCATCGGGTTGAAGTTTAAGTACTTTTTCCAGGAAACTGGCGAGGAGGGCCCAGTACCAGGTTTATTATACCTTGAACACTTAGCCGTGTTCCAGTAACTTGCGTGCAGTGTCTACTTAAATCTTATCACTAGCAGCGAGGCATTGTTATCTCCCTGAAGATGGGGACAAAAGGGCCAGAGGTTAATTGATTTGCTCCAGGTTCTCTGCCCTGAGCCCTTCATGGTGCTGGAATTCACCAGAATGCTGCACCCAGGCAGCCAGCCTACCAACCAGAAATACCAGGCTTATTTACCTAACAATTATGTCTTCCCTGGGAGAAAAACTCAGCAGAAAGCCCCCTTAATTCCAGTCTGCCTGTGTCGTCTCCCTAGGAGACGGAATTCTGGGGGTTGTAGTTCCAGCCATGGAAGCTGGACTGGCCAGGCCCCCAGCTCTTGTTAGCTGAACTGCTGGGGGACCCCTGGAGTAGCCGGAGGCCTTGGGTCACCAAGGGGCTAGAAGGACACTGAGCTCCAGAAGGAGCTGGAGCTCCTGGATCCTTGGCCTGGGGGCTCAGCCAGCTGCCACCAGATCCACCTCCTCCCTATAACTTTACACCTATATTGTAAAGCAGGGAACAGCATAGGCGCCTAGAACAAGCAAATGGGAGCACGGAGGCCCTGGCTTGCTTGCCTGCACTCTGTCTGCAGAGGGAAGATAGTGAGGGCCAGTGGCTATTTGGACACTCAGTAGCTGATGCCTGCAAAGCACTTGACCTCTTTGCAGGGGATGGTTAATGAGTGTTCGTTTCCCTCTAGGGGCGGGGTCAGTGGCCATTGACTGGGCTCCCCATTGTGCTATCTGCTCATCTCTCCCCACCTGAACTGTGTCAAGATGACATTTGTTTTGTCTGTAACATACCTAAGTGAGCCAAGGCTGACTTGTGTGTGGAAGTTGTTATTATGTAGTAAACATGTGTGGGAGATGGCTGGGTGGAGATAGAGTTGTTTACTTTGTGTCTATATGGGCTGCATTTGTGTGTTCATAACAACAATATCCCAATGACCTGGTGTAGCCAAGAAATGCGGGTGCGTTTGGCGGGGGAGGGTATTCTGGTTGCCCTGGAGGCGTGTCCCTTTGACAGAGTTCTCCTTTGCCCCAGGCATCGCCTGCATGAGGCAGGATCCAGCCGGCAGCTAAGCCAGAAAGTTTTGCCTGCTCTCGACCCCACCTCCCATGTCCCTCCTCTTATATGTCGCTCCTAGAACCACCGAATGCTATTTGTGAGAACTTTCCCAGGACAGCATTCATGGTCTCTGGCTGTTGGGAGGGCTGGTCTTCTGGGAGGAAATAGGAATTTTTTGGACTTAGAACCACACTCTGAAATTACTGCTGAAATAACATTTTAGTAGGGTGGTGAGATGACTTGTCCCAGAATCCTAGCACCTTGGTCCCCTGCTGAATGTGACACTCAGTCAGGGGAGCTGAAAGAGTTGCCCTGGTAGATGATGGGGGTCTGGGGTTGGCGCTCAGAGGTGTGGTGGAATCGAGACCTGGACACCCTGGTGTTGCTCGTGCCGGGCGTCCTTGGATCAGCAGGGCGACCGGCCCTGGGCCGGGGGCAGCCCAGGCCTCCAGGGTGTAGCCATGTCCAGGGGAGGGGAATCCAGGGCTGGGTCAAGAGCAGAAGGCGCAGCAATGGAATGGTTTTCGGTCTACCTCCAATCTATTTGACCTTGAGGTACTCTAACTCAGTTTCCTTATTGGTACCATGGAAACACCCTGTCTCATGGGGGGGGGGGTGCATCATTCCAGAGTGAACCAGGTAGCGCTGAGGGTTCTTGGGCTGAGAGTGTGAATGATGCTATTCTGGGCTGTCCATGCGTTCCATTGCATTTCTTGAATCTCTGCTCCTGCCAGGCACTGTTGTAGCTGCCAGGGACATGGCAGCAAACCAGACAACCGCGGCCCTGGTTTCCATGGAGCTTCTGTTTGGTGGGAGGAGATTTCCAGTAGGCAAATCTGCACAGGATGTGTCAGGGGATGGTGAATGCTTTGCAGAAGGATGAAGCCAGGTGAGGGGTTAGTGGGGCAGGCAGGTGCTATTTGGTATGGGTGGGGGGAGGGTCAGCGAGAATACCCTCGTGGATGAAGCAAGGCATATGGGTGCTAAGTCCTTGAGGCAAGAGGGTGGTTCTCCCATCAGCTAAAGGAACCAAGTCATTTTGTTAAGAGTAGCTGGTAAATGAGTGTCTTTGTAGACTGGACAGCTTCTCTGTCCATATCTGAACCCTACCTGCCTCCATGGGCAGGCACCACAGCCCCCTAAGTTTTCCTCTGACCCCCAGTTGCCAAAGTCTCCTGGAGCTGTTCATGCCCTCTGTCTTCCCTTTAATCATGTGCAGGCCTCCCTTCTCCTGCTCTGCTCCCCCACATCATGTCCCTGAAGAAGGGGACCAGGGCTCTTGGGCATCTTTCTGTCCTGTCCTGACTCCCAGCGCAGCACCGGAGCCAGCCATGGTACTGACCAAAGGCCATGCCTAATCTCGTCAGTCCTCCAGTACCTGGGGAAGGGGTGGAATGAGAGAATGTGCAGTTGTTAATCCCATCCACAGATGGTGAGGCTGGTGCTCAGAGAAGTTTAGTAACTTCCCCAAGATCACACAGCTGGCATCCAATCCCAGACTGTGGGCTCCAAAGCAGGGTGGGAAGACCTTGCACAGATGCCGAGACAGGAGACCTACATTCAGTTTCAGGTTTGTGTTTTGTTGACATTTTTATCTTTCCAAGAAAGGAGATTTGTCCTCTCTTTGACATCCCTTGTTTCAAGCAATTCAAGCATGTGCTTATCTTTGTGCCTTTAGCCATTTCAGTAGTAGCCTGGCTTTGAGGTGTCCCTTCTGGAAGTGATTTCTGCCTGGAGGGGTAGGGGTGGGGGGGACAGTAAATCTCCAAGTAGGAACTAATGCCCTTAGAGAGCTACCTGCAAGGCCTCTGAAGATTTAGTGTGAGCTTCCTTGTGGGACAGGGACCTTGGAGGACTTGGCTGCCCTGGACAATCCAGAGTGAAGTCACTAGCCTTGAAGTAAATGCAGATTAGTTTCGTTGGGAGGTGTCCGGGGGCCCAGCACCTCCACCTGTGTGACTGAGCTGCCCTTCTCCAGGATGGGCAGCTCCCCCATTGTGGGTACAGAGCCCCGGCCCTGGAATCAGACATGCCCTGTTTGAATGTGTCAGCTCTGGTTCTTACTAGCCATGTGTCCCCAGGGAAGTTACCCAGTGTCCGAGCCTCAGTTTACACATCTATAAAATGGGAGCATGTTACCCATCGTGGAGTTGTCGGGCCACGATCTGTATGGTCAGGTGGGTGGGTGTCTGTTTATCCAGAGTCCAAAGAACTTGAATGAATGTGTGTGTGTAAATTTAGTTTTTTTTTTTTTTGAAGTTTGATATATTGGGATTTGAGGAGACAGGTGATTGATTCCGAAGGACCCCTAGCTGCTTAGCTGGCCTCCGGGGTCATCAGGAGATTTCTGTAAGGATCATTATGCACTCTTTAAGTTCTCTGTAATATACCAGTTGAGTTATCTGGATGATTGGCCAGGACCCCAGAAACGCAATTGGAAAAAGCATCTCAAGAGCAACGAGCGCATGTGCTCAAGGAAGAGAGCAGATGCGAGACCCTGGATCAGCCTTCCCCTCCCTGGCATGGCCAGTTGATGAAAGTGGAAGATGGGGCACCTGGCACAGGCTGAGGTTTTAGCCCCGGCAGATAGCACGCCCCACATAGCGCCCAGCTTGTCCCAGGCAGCGCCGTGGGGATGCCGCGGTTGCTGAGTCACAGGTCATAATACTCCAGAGAGGACGCAAGCTGTGGTTACCAGGTGTGTGTGTAGCTATTTTTTATGAATGTACTCGCCTTACATGCATTTCACGTTGAGCGTGTCCGATGAGTGCCTGTCGGAGAGGGGAGAAGTCGGGGTCGCCACCTGTTGCCAAGGACCACCCCTTCTGTGCCCCCTGTGGCAGCCACCATGAAGGTGGGGACTTGAGACTTTCGCTGGTCTGCTGTTTGGACGCCTTCAAGAGGGGCCAGTTAGAAGACGCTGATGGTGACAGTGTCTCGATGCCCTTCCCCAGCGACATGAGTCCAACAAGCCCTGCAGCCGCCCCCACTTTGGGAGAAATTCACAGCCAGAAACTTGTGAACGGTAGGTGGTTGGCAATGGTGCCCCAGCTCCTGAACTGGGTGATGCTGTTCTGGGCTTAGAAGAAGGGGAGCTGATGGGTTCAGGGGTGGCGACCCTCTCTGTGCACCCTGGACCTCGGTGCTTGGCTTTGGGCACCTCTTGGGCAACACCCACCTGGTGGCCAAGCTGCAGGTGCTGACAGTCTTTTGTTGCTTTGTTGCTGCTGGGATTTGGAGGCTGGCCCGGGCTCCCAACTAGTTTGGGCTGTAACTTTATCATAGGCATTGAACGTGTTCAGCACCTTTTAATTGTACTGAAGCTTCGGAAAGCTCTCCCTGGGGGCTTGGAGAGACGTGAAAACAACAGCTGCTAGTTCCTGTACCTTATTCCCTCACCTCACAGCCAGCCTTGCCAGTGCTCTCCTAACTTTGAAGCCCTGTGCACCCCGGGCATCTATGTATCTGTGAGTCGTGGTTATATAATTCAGTTGCAGTGAGGTCCTCTTAACAGAGGAATCGTTGGCTGAGGGCTGCCTGGGAGCCAAGAGCTTTGTTACCTCTTCTGTGGATCTCCCCGCCCCTGTAAGGCAGCTGGCACCCCCGCCCCATCTTGCAGGGGAGATAGTTATCCAGGGGGAGTAAGGGGCTGGCCAGGCCACCACGCTGCCTGCCCCAGGACCATTGCTTCTCGCCTGTGATTTTCTTCAGCTGAGAAATTCCCCCTGGGCCACCAGGGCACAGAGCAGAGGCTGCAGTGCTGGGAGCCTGGGAGTTTTCCCCCTGGCATCTTTGGCACACTGGCTTCCAATCAGCCAGGGGTAGCTGGGAGCCGGGGCCCAGGGGCCTTGAAGGCTCCCTCTGCAACTGGAGGCGCAGCTCCACCCCTCGGCCCCAGCCAGCACCCAAAGGGGCCAGCTGACTGTGACTGGAGGCCAGACTCTGGCCCTTTGGAACCTCGAGTGCAGAACCCGGAGGGGGAGCCTTAGCCCTAAGGATGGGGTCTGTTCACTCCCTTTACAAAGTAAGGAAACTGAGGCCCAGAGTGACAAAGGGACCATGATGTTCAATATGTATGATGGGGTCGCTTCCAGGGTCAGTGTAAAAACTCTCGAAGGCGCATGTGTGCCTTCCCTTTGCATCATTCCCTTAAATCCTGCTGAGCCTGAAAGGGAGTCTCACATTTGGGGGGTGACAGTGGCCCGGGGTGCGTGCTAGAAGCCAGGTGTCAGGCACCTCTGGGTTTTTATCAGGTACCTCGCGAGATCCTTGATACAGGGCATCCGTGGACCAGACTTTGAGACCTCTGCTGCGTGCCTTTCTGGATTGGGTTCATTATAGAGGGAGAGACGAGGGACCATGTACGCTCTGGTTGGCACACTCGCTGCGTCCTGGAATCATCCTCAGTAGCCTCTTTTCCCACCCTCCGGCTGGACAGCAGGTCCACGGACATTCTAGTTAAATCTCATTTTTCTCTTTCAAATCCAATCCTGCCCTCGCCTCGACCCTCTGGGCACACGTTCTTGGAGTTTATTCGAAAAGGCACATGTGCCCCACAGGCCTGTCCAAGGCAGCTTTGTCTTTGCCCCGCCCTGGGCTGGTGCTGAGGGGACTCAGGAGACCACACTCTCTTCTTCGGTTCCCCAGATTCTTTAGACCTGATGCCAACCCCACGGGTGGGGCTGCTCTTCCTGGCTGCCTCCCCCGCCCCACGGGATGTTGGCCCAGATGTCGTGCTGGGGACAGGCGTGTTGGGGTGAGCAGCTTGTCTGTTTCCTCTTGGCAGCTGTCACCCTGTCCACAGCGCGTGGGGACCCTTGGGGGCTTCATATCCTGCAGGACTTTCTCAGCTCCTTCCCGCCGCGGGAGGCCGAGGACCTGGGTGACGGGGCAGGGGGCTCTGTCTTTGGCCCTCTGCTGCCTAAGGGACCAGCACAGAGCTGAGTCCTGGGGTCACTAGGCTCAAATGCAGATGCTGGGGCCCATCTCCGAGATCGACTCCACAGGTCCAGGGTAGAGCTCAGGACTTTGCCCTTTTCTTTGGCAGTGAAATAGACCGAGCATGAACGTTCCCATTTTAACCATTGATACCTTTCAGTGGCGTCTTACATGCATCTGCAGCATATGCAACTACCCTCACTCTCCATTTCCAGAACATCCTCATCATCCTAGACTGAGACTGTACCCACTAGACAGCCAGTCCCCACCCCCACTCCCAGCCCGGGTCTAGTGACCCCATTCCACTGTCCCTGCATTCACCTGCTCCAGGTACCCCACAGAAACAGAACCATGCAGTATTTGGCAGACCCTGCCCTTCCAACACCATCTGTCCTGCACCTGTGCTGATGCTCATGGGAGTCTCTCCATTCTCCTTTCAGAAAAAGGAGGCCCAGTCTAGCCTTTGACTTTGCAGCCTGAGGCCATCACCGTCTGCATGCCCTGAATAGTCCCTGCTGCCTGTGGGCTCCAGACTGACCAAGGCTGATGGTCGTTGCTGACCCCAGAGGTGCCTCCCTCGGTGATCACTGCCCTTTTGCCAGACCGCCCTGGGATCATCCCCTTAAACCTCCCATGCCGGTGCCTTGGGACTTGCCCTGGATTCCACAGCACTAGCCCACACCTTCCTCTACCCCTTTGAGGCCCTTCTGGCTGCACCACCTGCCAACCAGGAGTGACACTTGCGTCCTTGACATTCCTTCTGCAGGGCTGGGGTCTCCTTCCTGTTGGCCTGGGGCAGAAGTGGATGCAACTAAGCTGGGCTGCCTCTTCCCACCTGCAGGCACAAGGGGGGCTCTTTGAGTGTGGGGTAGAATTTTCTACTGGGGTAGAGTCTTTTTTTTGCACCTAGGAAAGACCTGGGAGGAACCCCTTTTTATAGAAGGGGAAACTGAGGCAGACACAGTGTGATCTCTCCGGTCAGGGATGTCTGTCAGAACTTCTGCAAATGGGGAATGTTCGAGCCTGTGCCTGCCAGTGTGGTAACCCCTGCACTTGCAGTGTAACAAGTGTGAGTGTGGAACTGAATCTCAGTTCTTATTTGATGGGGAGAAGCCACACGTGGCTAGAGGCAGCTGGTCCTGTACGGGCCACGAGGCTGCAGATGTTTCTAAGATCCGTCACAGCTCGTAAAGCCTGAGGTGTTTGTGTTTTCACTGTGCTCTGCCGAGGCTGCCCTGCTTCACCACGCAGCCCCTGAATTTCCTGTGTCAGAATGACGCGGGAACTTGTTGTGGTTTTTAAGTTTCCAGACCCCGGGCTAGATCCGAACAGCAGAAATATCCAGGATGGGCCTGGGAAATCCAGGAATCTGCATTTTAAACAAGTTACCTCCACTCCCAACAGATTCTGGCCTTCTCTGAAGCTGGAGGAGGGTCAAGGCTTCCAGCACCTTCCACCTTTACTTACGAGGGTCTTCCCAGCCAGTCAGTGCCCTGGTGTCTTTGCTTCCCACCAACTCCCCCATAACCCCCTGGGGTGGGCCAGCTGCTCTCCAGATGCAGGGCCAAGACCAGCAACATCAGCCGCACCCAAGAACTTGTTGGAGATGAAAATCCTTACCCCACCCGACCTGCAGAATCAGAAACAGGGGGTGGGCCCAGCAACCTGGGTATTAACAAGCCTCCCAGGTGATGCAGGTAGAACTACAGCTCAAAATTCATTGGTGAACATGATGTTCCTTCCACTTAAGTATTTCCCGAAATCCTCTTTGGCTCTTCTCGTCCCATCCCCCCCTCTTGCTCCCAGGACTGCTGGGCATGCTGGAGAGGAGCCATCTGCCTCACACAGCACAGGGCCCTCGGGGCCCCCAGGGGCGGCTGTAATGGGGATGTTATGGGAGGGCAGCAGAGAGGCAGCCAGCGGCGGCCCCACCCCCATCCTGTCTCCCGCGTCCCAGGTGGTGGCCGCCTGCTCACCCCAGGCCTGGATGTCAGAGTAGCAGTGGGACAGATGGGCCCACTGATCTCATAGGAGGCAGGACCTCCGCTGCCTCCCCTGGCATCCGCTGGCTCAGAGGTAGTTGCACAGCCCACAGCTGTGCTGCGCAGACAGCACCTGTTTCGCATCTCCCCAGTATGCATGGAAGAGGGAACCAGCCGTGCACACTTCACCGCAGTGGAGCCATCCTGTGGGGGTCACTGAACCTCAATTTCCCTGCTCCGGGAGGTGGGCTCCACCATCCCGCCCAGCTCCGCTCATAGCTGTGCCACGCCCACCCTGTCCGAGCACCTTGCCAGTGTGGCCGGTGTCTTTGGTGATCTTGTACCCTCTGGAATGCTGTTGAGGGCCGACCTGCACCTTGGGTGACCCACCTGGCCTGGTACACCACCAACTTTTTTGGTTTTTGCACTGAAAGCCCCGCATCCTGGGAAGTCCCATGGTTCCAGGCAAACCAGAATGGTCGGTCGCCCTCCGCAGTGGCTTGTGGTGTAGTTAGCGATCCCCCTGCCCAACACCTGTGCCCCCAATAACTAAGGAACCCCTCTGGCTCCTAACCTGATCGCATTGACCTTTGGGCCCTGCTCTTACTCTCAGCTCATTCATGCTCTGCGCATCAGTTGACAGGCCCCAGCGGAGCTCCCGCTGTATCCAAGGGCATCTTCCCCTTTATTCACTTAACTGCTCGTGGGGTTAACTGAGCTGGGTGCTCAGTGCTGAGAAGCCGAAGCAACCCTCATGGGGCTTATGTTCTGGAGGAGGGGTTTTCAGTCTGGAACCTTTAACTTGAACCAGAAGGACGCCTCCCTCTACCACCCCCCTCCCCAGACAAAGGCTCCTGGTTCATCGCCCGGTGGGTGTCGAATACCTGCTGACCTGGAATGGGTCCTGGGAACCGTAAATGACTGACACCCTCTGTGAGGCACTCAGGGTCTCCTCACTGTCCCCTGGGCCACCCAGCTCATCCCTTCTCCTGTCTCCTCCTCCTTAGCTCTGCTATCTCAGCACCCTGTAGTACGTGCGAATTCCACCCTGTCCGGGGTCCCCAGCCCTCTGCAAAGCCTTTTTTGCCAGTTCCACCCCTTCTGTGCTTAAGCCTTGCATTGCCACAGGCGCGAATCTTCTGGAACCTCTGGCATAGCCGAGACCAGTCCTTCAAGAGCATTTCTTGAGGGTCACCCTGGGCTCCTCTCCCGAATGGTTGGGGCAGTGTGCTTGGGTGCGTGGGCAGCTGCAAGGATGTCTGAATGACCAGCAGCTCCCTCCCCCTGGCTTCATGCCAGGCTGTTGGGGTAGACATCAGGGTCTCCCCAAAGGCCATGTGTCCCTGTGTGACTCTCTCTCCAAGATACCTGGGCCCACCTTGGGGGCAGAGGTCATCTAGTCCTGGAGCCAGCTCTACCTTCCTGTTTCCTGGACTACTTGCTGGGCCTGTCCACTGGGGGCAGTGAACTTGGTTTCTGGGGTGCAGCCCTGCCTCCGGTTGATGGGGTCCTTTGCAGACGCTTGCTATTTGTGGTGGATGAACCAGGATTGAGAGTGGTTGTGTACTTAGAGAGAGTCTTGCTTCTGCATCCCCAACATCACCAGAAACCTCCCTATCGCATCTGATGTCCATGCTTGAAAATCATGCAAGGGAACCATGACGGGTAGTTTTGGCAGGGTTGCCGACACCCAACTAAATTAGCGCTACATTAATCACCCCATTTTAAAAATTAAGTCATTGAGGCACAGGGAGGTTGGCACTTGCCCCAGGCCACAGAGCCAGGAAGCCGAAGAGGCAAGATGCAACTCAAGAGCCCACGTGGAGCCTGGCTAGAGCCCAAGGTGGCCACCATTCCATGAAGCTGTCCCCTCTGTCCCACAGGAGCTCCTTCAGGCCACCTCCCTGGTTTGGGCCAGGCCCTTGTGAAGGAGGAGAGTCATGGGGCAACTCCACGTCTCCAACCAGAGGCCCAGGCGTGGGGGAGCTCAGCACAGACATCCCCAACAACAGGTTCCCTCTCAGAGCTGTGGGGTTTCCCTACTGCTCTTGGCCTTCACCTCTTAAAGATAACAGAGAGCATAGGAGGGGCTGGTGACAATCCTGTTCACCTGTGAGGTAGCGCGGTGTGAGCACCCTCGTTCATGTGGGATTAGAGGCTTGGAGAGGTCCTTGCGTAGTGCCCAATAACTAGGTATTAATGAAAAGACCACCTTTGTGTTGCCTGCACTTCCTGCCTTCTGCCCAGAGAGTCATGTCATTACCAGACTACTTGAGTTGCACATGGTAGAAACACAGCTGGGATTGACTCATGAAAAGGGAAATGAATAGATCTGCATAACTGACATGATCAGAGATAGAGCTAGCTTCAGGCAGAGTTGTATCCAGGGGCTTAAATGATGTCATCTCCCAACTTTCCTTTTGTTTACTTGGCTTTATCCTTTGTGGTGGCAAGAATGTGATTCCTAATGTAATTAAACAATATTTGTGGTTTTAGGACTGTAGTACAGAGAATCCATCATTCTTATTATTTCCAGCAAAAATCCCAGGACCGGATCTCATTGGCTTTGCTGCAATCATGTGAGAGCGCTGAACCAATGGATGGCTTGGAATGCACTGATTGGCCAAGCCTGAGTCAGGTGCCCTTTTCTAGGGAAGATTGTAGTAAGGCCTGTGGGGTGTTTCCCAGAGGAAGCTCAGAGAGAATATTCACCACTGGGAGTGGAAGCGGGAGGCAGATGCAAGAGCTGTCCCCTGCAGAATGCAAAGGTTATTCCTTAAACAATTGTGCTTGTGCCTCTGGCTAGGTGTTGTGAGGTTCAAGAGGAAGCCTTAGCTGTAGACCTGGTTCATTGTATTGCAGATTTCTTGAGCACCTGCTATGGGCTGGGCCCTCCTGGTTCTACACCCCATGGAGGGACTCAGTTTTCTCTTTGGTGGCTCATTGTTTCTCCCTTTCCCCTGCCTGCTCTGTCTTCAAGGACCAACAAGACAGTTGCCACATCTCAGACTTTTTCACTGTGATCAGTAATCAGGACCCCTGATTCTCTTGATCCCTGTTTATTCTTCTTTTATCACACTTGTCCCCCGGTGGGCCTGGAGGAGGACCCCCGGATCTGTTCCTTTCTGCGTTTGGGGCCTGATTGGGGTTGAATCAGCTCCCCTGTCCTTAGGTGCCTGCTCCCTCATGGGCCGGCTTAAATGTGTGCTATAATGGCCTGGCCGCCAGCCTCCTGCCGCATCCCAGATATTGCTAAGCATGCCAGGGGTGGTGGCAGCAGCTGGTGCCTAGGGCACTCCTGACAGCAACTGGCTTCTCTCAGCCTTCCCATCGGGAGTCAGATTTTCCAGGCTTAGCTTTCTCCCTGGAAAACCCTAATTGATTCCCCTGAGAGGCAACCTGGATATGTACCCAGCAGGCAGATGCTACCTCCTCACTGCAGGGCAGGCAGTGGGCAGCTGAGGAAGGTAAGAATTTGGCAAAAGGTCCCAGTCGGGTTGCCTTTGTACCCAGCGTTATTTAGAGCATAGGTGCCAGCTCCCCATTTCATTTGGGGAGGAGACTGGGCCCCCATGCTAAGACAGATACCCGGACCTGAGCTCTGAATGTGAGGACTTTGGAGACCGTGTACCAGGCGCTCAGAGCCACAAAGCCCGGCTGCCTGGGTCTGGATCATTCCAAGCTGCTTAACCCCTCTGAGCCTCAGCATCTCCGTCTGTGAATTGGAGCTGCTATTCCTGCAGTAGGGCTTTTGTGGGGACTAAATGAGATGACCTCTGCTCAGCGGTGCGTGACACATAGTAGGTGCTGGGTGAACATCACTTGCATTAGCGTTGTACCCAGATGAGCACCGAGTCAGACGATGCTCCAGTTGAACAAGTCCACGACCTATAAGAGAGGAGGCGCTGGGGGCAGAGGGCGGTCTTGAAGGGAGAATTCTCTGGACACAGCATCTGCTCCAGCTCTGCTCTCCTGCTCAGGCAGCATCTGGCAGCACTTTGTCAGAGACTTATGAGTTGCGGGAAGCCCACCCTGGAGGCTCCTGGGCATGCTGCTTAATCTTTCAGAGCCTCTCGTTCCTCCTCCTGTGAAATGAGAAGGACCCAGTCCTCTCTGCAGGGCCTGGCAGAGTAAGGATGTGGTCGGTGGGGTTGCTGCTTTACTAATCAGCTACTTTACATGAAGAATGAGATGATGTTTGTTCAGCATGGGGTCTGCCTCGGTAATACCGGAGGTGCCTTCCTATGGGGGATGGGGGTGTGCTGGCACCTGGATATCGAGAAACTGGCCCTGACTACGGTTTTTTTAAGGTGTGTCCGAGTCCGGGCCCTGGGCTGAGCAGTGAAGACGGGAGGTGGCGGGGAGATGGACTTTGTGTGAGCCCCAGAGTCAGAGAGAGGAGCTGGCCTTGGCAAGTCCTAGGGCGGGATCCCCCTCATAGGCTCAGGGATGCCAGCGGTTGAGCCTCTGCCCAGCCGGGCCGTCCCGCAGGGAGTCACCCTCCCGGCCAAGGCTTGCTCTGGTGTCACAGGTGTGAAAAGCAGATGCTTCCTCCAAGGAACGCAAGTCAAAGGGGGGGTTGTTGTAAGGACTCCACAGCCAGGTGGGGTGGAGCCTGCCCTCTCCCCCACCCCCTACCCTCTTCTCTCCACCCCCCAGCTCCCCTTGCTCTGCTTTGCTCCTAGGACGGGGAGCCCTGGCCCTCTCTTGAAGAAACTTCCCATCTCTTTCACGCTTGGGAGACAGAAGCTGTTTGGTCCCTGTCTGGCCGGTGATTTGGCCGGCGCTTGATCAGGTGACCGTCCTGGTGCATCTGTGAGCGCAGCGGGGAACCTGCTTAGAGCCGCTGCCTTCAGGGACTGTGGGAAAGGGGTGAATGTAGGGAGTTTGGGGCAAGGAAGACCAATTGACGCCTTAGGTCCCGCGTGGCTGTTCTGAGCGTGAATGCCTTCAGGGCTTGGAAACTCACTTGCTACCCAGGCAGCCCCTACAGCGTTTGACTGTTTCAAGCCTGCACTCACCTTTCTATTGAGCCAAACATCAACCTCATCGCCATGTCCCCTCTGGAGCCTGTGCCCTCCCATTTGAAGAGCTTAGGCACTAAATCTATCTCCTCGACATGACAGCCCCGCTGGCCCAAGACACAGCCTGTGACACGTGAATCCACCACAGACCTTCCTGGACCAGGGTCCTTTCTCTGGTGGCCTCTCCTCCCAGCCGGCCAGAGCAGATGGGCTGCCTGAGTGGACCGGGCTCTTGCCTCAATACCCACCCCAACCTGGCGGGCCTTGGCTCTTGGGGCCCCGCCAGGAGCCCTTTGTGAGGGCTGTTGGAACTGCTGGAACTGTTGGAACCAAGTCTTCCTTGTCCATCCAAGGGAGGACTGTTCCCCAGACTGAGTGGTGTCTTCCTGGCTCCCCTGATGTTTGTTTAAGAGGACTCAGCAGGAACTTAAAGATACCAGAAGCCCCCCTGGGAGCAGGCAGGGAGCAAGGAGCTAAAAACTCCATGGAATGCTATTTGGGCATGTGGAGCTGGCACAATAGCCTGCGCCAGCGCTGCGAAATGAAGATGCCCTTCTTTTCTGCAGTACTCCCTGCGCCCCCTCCCCCATACTGACAGCTTTTAGGTCCAAAGGAACCCACAGACGTCCAGTGCCTAGTTTACAGATACCTTTTGGGGTCCACATAGTATCCGAGGCCAAAGAAACAGCGTTTGCCTCTCCACAGAGGGTCCTGTGAACATTTGCATTCAGCCAAGAGATTCCAAAAGGCAAAGGGCGGAGGTGGAGAGGAAACAATACATTAACTGCCGACCAGTTGGAAAAAGAGATTGAATTTCTCTGCCTGGAAATGTTTAACTTGAGTCAGCTGCCTCCCTTCTAAGCCAGGCCAGCCTAGGTGGGGTTCTGTTTTCTTCCCCCTAGCTTCCCCCAAATTAGCTTTTTGCAGTGTGCATGCAGAGAAAATGCTAATTTGATAGGAGATTTATAGCTTTCTCCAGAGATCAGGAGCAGGAACGATTTCCTGGGCCGAGGGGTTATCCTGGGTTAATTTTCATGATTACTGTAAGGATCTGAGCTGAAAACGCTATGGCCCTGCCCCTGGGCTTTGTGGGGGCCATGCTGTCTGCTGGCCTGGAAAAGGACCCTAGGGCTGCAGTCCCTTCTCCACTGGGCCGCACGGCTGGAGAATAACCAAAGCTTGCATTGGGTCTTGGGTGCCTGGGGAGTCTGCTCTGTGCCGTCCACTGCCGGAGCTGGGGTGAGCTCTCTGGCCCAGCAGCTGATCAGCCTGCATTTTCAGAGCAGGCCTGCAGGACACAGGGCTTTTTCTTGTTACACGTGCAGTTCAGTGCAAACACTTGCTTCTAGTTAGGACACACACTTCTTCCTTTGGCTAATTTTTTGCTCCTTTGTCCACCAAGAAAGCAGTTTTGAAGCATCCACAGACTGTGGTGTGTGTGTGTGTGTGTACATCTGTGTCCCAACAGTTCTATCTGCCTAGGTTACACACATCCTTCCTCCTTAAGCTGCCACGAGTGACCTATAGCAGGAGAAAGGCCCCTGCCTAAGGCCTGGATGTGCCAGGTTTGAAGTGTGTAGAGTGGGGAGAAGAAAGAGGACAGTGCTAGAAGTTCAGCTCAAGAGAGTAGGGCCCCAGGAGGCTGACTTGTGGGAGTGAAATATTTGGACAAAAGAAAAGCCCGTGACTGCTCCAAGCTGTTGGCAGCCAGTGACTCTGCCCTCGCTGCTGCCCCTGGGTGCTCTGGTCAAGCTGGACTCTGCTTCTGCAGCCAAACCCAGAACCTGCTAGACTAGTTGACGCTATTTTCTCCCAGTCAGGATCCGAGGGACTGTGGGTCTTGGAGCACCTGTGATTGGAGAGCGCCGTCCTTCCGTCCCTGCCCTGTGCTTGTGCCCGGAACTGGCTTCGGCAAACAGACGCATCTTGGGCTTGTTAGCACACGGGTCAGGGTTGTGCTTGGTGCTGGGGCCACATAATACATGTCTCCTGTCAGGAGGCGTTCCAGAAAGACTTAGAAGGATGCCGTTTCTTGCAAGAGATTTCCTTGTGCAGGTGGGCAAGCCAGTCTTTCTCCCAGGACAACAGCCCGGAGCTGGTCACTACGGGTGACAATTCTGCATCGCCTCTTTGTCCTCTTCCTCGTTTCTAAAACCCGGTGCTGGGACATGGTTGTGTGTTCTGTGCCTTCGGGGCTGCCTGTGGCTCTGCGTGTGCGTGGCGTGGGTGGGGAGAGGTGGCGTGCCATAGGGTTTTTTCAATTTACATTTTTCAAATAGTTTCCTCTCTGCTCTCCCAAGCAGCAGGCAGCGTGCAGAGTGGAGTAAGCGCTTGACCTTTGTGCAGTGTTGGTGGAGCAAGTGGGCCAGACAGGCGGGGGGCTGGTTTGGTGGTGAGTAGGCAGGGACCCAAACTGTGTCTCTTCATTTTCGGTGCATCAGTTAGAGGGGGGTGGGCAGCCAAATAGCCAGGGCTTCCCATCAGCCTCCAGATTAGGAGCACGTAGGTTGCTTCCCAGTTAGGAGCCTGGCTCTGGAGCCTCTCGGCAAGGAATATTCTACCTGGGGGTCTGGGCCAGGAGATTCCAGAAGGCTCTGGGGATCCAGGGACAAGGCTGCCAGGTGGGGCCTGGAGTGGGGGGCGCACTGACGAGCATGCAGCACTGGCGCTGGCGTGTGCCCAGTGCTCTTCCACAGGTGGTCGCTCATTTCTGCCCTCATGAAGTACTAACATCACCCCGTTCTACAGATGAGGGGCCTGAGGCACAGGCAGGTTATTACGTGCTGGGATTCAAACCCAGGCCAAATTTCCCATCATATTTTAGCCGCGTGGACCGCACTGCTTCATCAAGGTGCTCAGCAAGTACTTGTCAAAACCACAGTCTGAGCTACAGCTTCTGGGCCAGGGCCCGCCTTTCCTGCGGGAAGGGGTCCTGTCCACAAAGCAGTAACTCAGGGACTTGGCTTGCCCTCCCCATCCTGCTCCCTCCCACCCCCAAATACCCTACATTTTTCTGTGTCTTGATTATACATCTGGTCGTAGACCACACTGCCGAAACTCCCCCAGCGCACTGCGGTTCTAATGGGCCCTGTTCCTTTTAGGCCTGAAGGGCTGTAGCCTGAGCCTGAGGGGCAGGGGCATGTCTTGTGAGCCCCCCGTTTTTCTCCTGCTTTATAGTCTCAGACTCTGAGTGCAAAGGCCTGTGGCAGTGGGATGGAGCATCCTAATGGACGGGGACCTCGGGGGACAGGATTGAATGGAGAGTCTGGCTGGGGTATGAGGGGTTGGGGTAGCTGGGGGCAGACTCATGCACCCCAGACTCCTGAGTGACCAGGCTGAGTGGAGGAACTCCTTGGGCCTGGATCATCTCCCCTTAATGAGGCCAGAAAGCCCACCCTTGTCATCTGCCCAGGGGCTGGGATGAGTAACATACAGAGTAACATGCAGAGATGAGCGCCTTTGGAAGGAAGAGATTTAGCACTGTGTTCCGCTGAGCAATGCGCCCTCTCGTCCCAGACCCCCGGCCCCGCTGCCTGGCACGTGGCTGTGTGCCTCCTGGTGTTCGGATCCGGGACTGGGTGGCCATGTGGGGCACCTGGCCTCCTAGGGATGAGCCCTGGCCTGGGCTTGAGTTTCCTCCTCTGCAAAGCAGACGACCTTCCCTCCCCCACCCAGGTGTCCAGGAGGTTGCACAGGACTGCACCCCACATGGAGAGCTCCCCTGTCCCTGGAACTTGGGGCACTGCTCCAGGCCTTCAGCTGTAGCTTGCTGAAGCCCAGTCACGCTGGAGAGGGTAAGAGTTTCCTGTGAACCAGCCCCCTGTGGCCTGGGCCTGCTCTTTCTCAGTCCGAGGTAATTTTCCAATTACCTCCATTGACTGGGAACTGGGGCGCCCTTGGAGTGTGGGAAAACGTTCTAGGCCGAAAGGGCCCTCCCCTCTGCCCCCACACACTGGGGGGCTTGGCTTCCAGAGGGAGGCTCCAGTTTCACCTCAGGACACCAGGCTGTGATCCCGATGGCCCTCTGAAAAATCCCAGATGGCGCCTTCTGGAAAGCCCAGTGGGCTCCCCACTGTCGGGCGCCTCCTGCCCGCTCCCCACCCCGCAGGCCCCCCAACCTGGGCTGCAGCGGTGGGAGCCTCGTTAGTGACTTTATGGCTAAACAATTTAGAAAGGCAAAAACCGTGCCGGTTTTCATAAGTGAAACATTTAAAGTATGCAAAGCATATTTTATGTCTTGGAGGGGCAGCTGCTCAGCAGCGCTGGAGGATAATCAGGAGTGAGCTCTGTGGGCTCAGCCCTGCCGGCTCCAGGCCCGTGCACCTCCCACCGGCCACCGGCGAGGGCGGGAGGACCTTTCTGCTCCTCCCACCGTGGGACCCGGCCCAGAGCCGCCTGCTAACACGGGGACCTGCACCCCTGCACCGTGCCCCCGGGTCTGTCTTTGAGCCTTTTCCCTATTACTCATAGAGCGTCACAGCCACCCAGGAGAGGGCTACTGTTACTATCTCCTTTCCCCACACGGGGACAGAGAAGTGGCCTGTTGGGGTCAAATAGCCGCTCATGGACACAGCCAGGACTTAGCCCAGGCAGCCCCATCCCAGAACCACTGTCCTTCACCGCCACTGTGGCCATGTCACGGGGGAGGAAGCTGAGGGCCGGCAGGACAGCCATCCTAAGTGGGCCTCCCGAAACCACACTCAGGTGCCGAGTCCTCCAGGTATGCCGTTTGTTTAGGCCACAGTTCTGGGCTTGGTTTAAATTTTTCTAAAGCCGGAAGTGTTCGTGACACGGATCTGAAGATGTGGGAACTTCAGACTCACCGCCGTGGGGTGGCGGCGATGTCAAGAGCCTTCTTGGGCCCCGCCGCCCACTTCTCGTCACTGCGTCATTGCTGGCATCTGCTGACACTGGGCTTGCCCTCCAGTTTCCATGCATTTAACCCCGGAGTTGACATCTGAGACTGAGTGGGAATGTTCCTGGTCGGTTGCCAGTCTGACTTCCAGGTTGTCACAGCCACTGGCCTAGCGGTCAAGGTTGTGGATTCCAGCTGCCTTTGTCTAGGCCTCAGCTTGGCTGTCTGTTAAATGGAGGGAGAAGTGTCTCTCTTCGCCCAGTCTTACCGAGGGAGGTCTCACCCTCCAGGCTCTGGACCCAGGAGCATCCACTCTCAGAAGTGCTCATACATCTTCTCCCGTATTCGGATTCTGGTAATGGGTGGAGGAGGGAGCTGAGACAGGTGTGTGCTGCTGACTCAGACTGGGGGAGGGGAGGAAACCAGGACTGGGTGCTCCCCTGCAGGGGCAGGGCCTCTGTCAAGTTGGTTCCTCCTGGTTGCCATGTGCTCTGCTGTCCCTGCATGGATGGGCAGTGTCAAAAGCTGTGGGTGTATTCCTCTCCACATTTTGGATTTTTTTTTTTTTTTAAACTAAAGGGTAGGGAAGAAGGAGGAGGGATGAGAATCACACTTGATGAGGACAGAGGGAAACAGGCAGTGCCATGGGTGGCTGCTGTCCCTCGCCTGGGATATGTTCCTTTAGGAACCAGGCCTTGGGGAGGGAGAAGCTTGCCACAAGCAAGTCACTGTGTCAAAGACAAACTAGAATGGAGGCCCTCACAAGGGGTGCTCACTGGTTTTGTGGTAAATTCTGCTGTCCATTTTGCTTGTCCGGTTTCTGGAGGAAGAGTGATTGCTTGGAGTACTTGTTCTTGCGTAGCTGGTGGCTTTTCAATTTGTGGGGCTGCGAAGTGCCCAGAAAACAGTCCCTGAGAGAGGCACTTGACCAGGATTTTTTTTTTCAGTTGCAACAAACACAAAACACATCTCAAACTGGCTTCAGGATGTATTGGTTCATGTAACTGATCACCAGCTTCAGGTATGGTGTGATCCAGGACACAGGCATTTCTCAAGTCAGTCTTTGTTTCATTGGTTTTCTCCTCTGGGTGGCAAGAAGGCTGGCAGCATCTCCAGCTCCATCATCACGGCCATCATTAAAGAGAGCAGAGGGGATCCTGGTGCAGATGCTGGCTCTGATTGGTTAGACAGGTGACATTTCCTCCCCAGGACCATGGGTGACCGTTTTCCTTCCCAGACGAGTGGCCATTTCCAATGGGAAATGGAGGTGCTGTGTCAAAGAAGGGGGCAGAGATGGATAGAAAGGCCTGCTACCCAAAGCAGGGGGGGATAATGAACTTTGCAAAGGCCAGGTGAGCCAGCATCCCAGAGGCAGTGGTAGCTTTGAGGCTTCGCTTGTCAAGGGTGCTAAGATTCCCCCTTGCCCCCAGAGGGTGTCCCAGACAGCTGCTGTCAGCTCACCCAACACATGAACTGGCCCCAGCTTGCTGCTTCTAATCCCTGGTAGGAAATATGTTCAGCCAGGGCCAGAGGAGGCCCTGAGAAGAGGCCAGCCCTTTTGTCTCCCATCCCTCCTGCCTGAGTCAGCAGAGGGTCTGGGCTCAGCGACCTAGCAGTCATGGCTGCTGCCTCCTGGGTGAGAGAGAGATGATGGATCAGGAGGCTCATCTTCCTCCTGCAGCTAGAATCATCTGTGACTTTTGCAGCTCTCAGAGGACCGTGGCTTCCCACTGGCTGTCAGTGCCACAGGTCTAGAAAGGCTACCGGAGGCTCTCCTGTCTGGGCAGTGACATGGGACACACACTGGCCGGGTCTCCCGCTGGGGCGACATTCCACGGCACTGAGCCTCATTCTGCTCAAGATGAGGGAGTTTTCTCAACCTCCTGGGGCCTCTGCCCTTTGGAGCCAGTGACCGTCACCCTTTCAGGACAGCAGCCCTGTCCCCATGCCAGCTGCCTGGCACACAGCCATAGCTTATGAGGGGTGGTACGGCCTGCGGGCAGACTCCTTCCCCGGGAGGGACTCAGATCCCTAGGGCTGAGCTGGGTGGACATAGCTCACCCATGAGAACCATGGACCCCCGAGATTTTGGAAGAGGATTCGCTTGGCACTTGGGGCCCCAAGGAGGTCTGGTTGGAAGGTGTGTTTGCAGGCCAGCAGCTGCGCTGGAACAGTCTTCCGGGAAAGACGGATTAAACAGCACCTCAAGGAAGAAACAATTACTGTGAAATATGAGAAAAAGACAAAGGCCGTATCAGCCAGGTACCTGCCATTCCCACCCCCGCCCCACCTGTTCTGGGAAGTGCCGGGCCAGGCGGCTCTCCCTGACCTGGGAGCAGCTTTGGGGTAATCTCTCAAGCCTGGGGCATTATTTGAGGATCTCCTCATAGTTGGTGAGTGCCCTACTGCGTCCACCACCCCCAGGCTCTCAGTGTTAGGACCAATGACAAAGGTCCAGAGCACGTGGAAACCTCCAGCAAACTGTTGTCCCAGCTCTGGCCTCCCTGGGCAGGGCCTGCTTCTGTCTTGCGGGTGATTCCATGTGCAGGCGCCTGGGAGGGGTGGCATAGGGTGCCCGTGAGGAAGGGAAAGCAGGAATGCACCAGAATGCACCTTGAGGACTGCTTCCAGCTGCTCACATGGAGACCAGGCAGGAGTGGGGTACCCGGGGTTGGTGGGGAGGGGGCGGCAACTGGATGGTTGCCGGGTGGGGGCAGAAGTGTTCCCCTCACCCTGTCCCAATGCCCCGGGGTGGCCGGTGCAGGTGTATCCCTGAGGCTGTTCTTCCCAGGAAGTGCTTCCAGGTTCCTCTCAGCAAACCTGTATGTTCAGGGCCAGCCTGGTAGTTCCTGTCACGTACAGGGCGCTCAGGGACCTATGGGGCTGGAAGCCCAGCTGCTGGGCTGCACAATTCCTGCTACCCTGGACTGTGGGAATCCAGGACTCCCTGTTCTCAGATGTAGTGTCACCTGGCCAAGAGGATCAGGCTCTGTGACTCGGGCCTGGCAGGCAGGGTCCCTCTCCAGGAGGGTCTGCGGGTTCACCTTACACCCATGGGCCCTGCAAGGGAGCACCAGGGTCTCCTCGGTGGGCAAGAGAGGGTCTACACACAGGCAAGGCGGCATCACCAGCAAAGGCCCTGCAGCCAGACCGCCTGGGTTCATCCAGCTTCATGACCTCTCTGTGCCTCAGTTTCTTGGGTCATCCTCTCCCCCACTTAGAGAGGGTTGAGACTTAGAGCCACTCCCCGAATCAGTGGGTCCCAAAGGGTTGCTGTTTCCACCGGGAGGAAGAGAATACAGAAATGCACCAAAAACTAGCCTCCTCTGGCCAGAGGTTACCCCTGCCCCAGCAGAAATGCAGCCAGAGGAGGGGCCTCACCCCACTGGCCTGGGCGAGGGGAGGGGACTGGCTTCTTTGGACACATGAACACACTCAGTCCTGTGACTGCTTAGCCTCGGGGCCTGGGGGCCCCCAAAACTCATAGTGATTTTGCACACAGGAATCCCTGTACCTCCATCTTAACATTTTAAGCCGGCCAGGAAATCCTAGTCCTCGTTTTTAGAGCAACCATCCTCCCCGTGGGCTGAGGCTACTCCAGCTGCACCAGATCTGGCCCAAACCCAGTAATGCTGAGAACACTAGCAACACTAGCAACCCCGACAGCTGCCGGGGTGTCTTCCGAGGAGTCACTCCCCACCAGGAGCTCCTGGACCAGCCCACGGTCAGGAGGCTCCAGAGCCTACCGACTGCACACATCTCTCCCCCGGCAGCTTGATCCCACATCCTCAGTGTCTGTGAACCTCACGTGGGATCACCAGAGCCCCGCACAGGTAGAGGGAGGTCCAGTGAGATGAAGCCTGTGACCCAGTGTCTGGCACCCCCACGTGTCCGGCAGGGCCGGCCGTGGCATCTCTGGAGTAGGGTGTGTGAACCCCAGGGGCGTGGTTAAGCACAGCCAGTGTCCTCTGGAGGTGACCTCCGTGTGGTCAGCCCGTTCACTCACTCTCCCACGGGGCGTGATGCCGGGCACGTTCTGGACACACAGCCCCGTGTCGGAACAGTGCTTGTGCTCAATCGCCCAAGTCATCCCCTCCTGCTGAGGCCTGCCGAGGCCGTGGGGCTGGGAGGAGGGCCTATAAAGCAGGTTATAATGGAAGTGGGTGACCGCATATTAAGATTATTTTTGTCTTGAGGTGTCACGTACAGCAAAATACCCAGGTGTTAATCATCTACTTTGAGTTGGGTGAGCCTGGACAGGCTGTCTGTCAAGATGTCCACCCGTGACAGGCAGCGAGGGACAGTCACCCCAGTCTGGACTCACCGGCCTCACGCAGCCCCATCTCCTCCGAGCCCACCTTCCCTCGCTCCCCAAATGGGGTGACTCAGCCTCCTCCCCCAGCCAGTCCCCCCGCCCGGGTGGGGAGTCCTGCAGATTGGGGCTCCGCGGTGACCGAGGCCAAGGCCTCCCTCACAACATCCAGGAGGTTCACCCTTCGCTGTAATAACGATCGTGACAAGTACACATGACCCCCATTTAGAGCCTCCGGAATGTTTCCAGTTAGATGACTGCTTTGTTTAATGTTTACCACAGGCCTGGAGACTGGTCTTGGCTCCATTTTCAGATAAGCTCAGGGGTCATCTGTCCAAAGGTCAAATAGCAAGGAAGTGGACAGGCCAAGACAGCCCCAGCTGCTGGCCCCAGACCCGCCTGTCCCCCCTCTGCCTCCGTCGGCACCGCACCCCATGCTGTGCTTGTCTGCCAGCGAGAGCCCACAACGGTCGGGTGCTGGGCACCGGGTGCTGGGCGTCAGGCATGAGCGGAGCAGAGCTTCTGCCCTCGGGAGAGGGATAGGCTGGCTCGCGACCACATCCTTCCTCCAAACGGTGTGGGGAACGTGCCCTGCTGGGCACCGGGGAGCTGTGCAGGGAGTGACTGTCTCGCTGTGGTGGGCTGCACCTCGGGAAACCCAGCAAGCTCAGATGCTGCGAGTGGCAGCCCTGCCTCCACTGCCGGCCACGTCGGCAGGCCTGCCTGGGCCTGGGCGCCCCTGCGTCACCGCAGACTGCTGGGTGCATGGTGCAGGAGTGGAGACTGGGGGCGCTGGAGTGAGACCACCCGGGTTCAAACGCTGGCTCGGCTCTTTGTGACCCTGCTCAAGTTCCCCAACTTCTGCGCCTCCACTTCCCCGTCTGTCAACTGGGGGCACAGGGGATAGGGCCTGCTTCGCGGGGTTGTTGTGAGGATTAGAGTAGTTCAGGCACATCGCATACCACCGAGCCTGGAGTGCAAAGACTGACTTCAAAAAGTGTCAATAAAGGAGGAACGTCACCGATGCAGCGTTGGGCTTGTGTAGCCCTCTGGCTAGAGAGGAGCCCCCAAACCCCCCGCCCACCCGGGGGCCTCAGAGGCCGCGTGGTCCCCCAGCGCCTCCATCAGGCAGCCCGTGGATGGAAGTGCTATGAAGTCATGGAAAGTAACTTCCTTCTCTCCCTCCTCCCCTGCCCTCGCCCTGAGAGCTCACAAAATCCAGTCTGAAAAAAGCCACAGACTCGGCTCTTTCAGGGGCCGCCCTTCTGCACTGGTGGACCCCCCACGGTCCCCTCCTCCTCCTGCTCCCTGGATTCCACAGCTGAGTGGCTGCAGCACAGACTGCCGAGGCCACGGTTCCTCAGTAGCTGCCTGAACCTGCACTGGGCCGGGGAGCCGGCTGCAGGACTCGGACCTGGTGAGCACGGAGTCAGCACCTCTCCTGGGCCAGCCGCCCTCTGGCACTGCCCCAGGACTGGATGCAGGTGCAGGACTGAGCTGTGCTCCGGGAGCTGCTCTCCCCGCTTGGCATGTTTTTGGCCCCGTGCACATTGCCTCCTTGTTACAAGGTGACTGCTGCAGCTCCAGCCACCACTCCGTATTCCAGGCGAGACGTCAGGGTTGGGCAAAGTCCTCTCTCTTCAAGGGCAGGACCTCCTCCCCAGCTGCCCACTCCAGAACTGGGTCCCGTGGACAGCCCTGGCTGCCGACAGGCTGAGGAATGACATATTGAGATACCAGGCACTCCTTGGTCTGCAAAACCAAAGGAGATGTGCCTGGGAAGGGCAGGGGCTGCCCTGGGATCCTTTGCCACCTCAGTAGACGCTTCTGCCTCGCCTGCCTGCCAGGAAGTCTGCACCCAGGGCGACACCTTTGATAACCAGCTGCCTCCCTGGGGCAGGGCAGCGCCGTGACCCAGGCCAGACTACTTCCAGCTTCTGTGCCCAGAGCTGCACTGATCCCAGGACTCTTGGCACCAGGCCCTTTCACCACTGCCCACCCTGCTGCCCAAGCTCCCAGGGCACAGTGGTTGGCCACAGTGGATAGAGAGGTGCATGTTTCATCTCCCGGACAGGGAAGCTGTCCGGGGGCGGTGGCTGCTTCCTCAGGGGCTGGCTCACCACCGCAGGCTACAGGCTTCCTCTCGCCACTGAGGCTGTGGGACCACGTGCTTATCAGCCCTGTATTGCACTTTCCTCCCTTCTCTCCCTTTCCTGCCCTGGAGCCCAGCGTGGACCAGCACCCCCTGCAGCGATCAGTGGCCCTTGAGCACTGTCCAGCACTAGCTGTACGAGTGCACTTGAACTTCAGCCAGTGCAGACCGGGAAACGAATTGTTCATTTGAGCGATGTGACTAGTGGCCGCCCACAGAGCAGTGCAGTTCAAGACTAGAGTCAGGACCCCAGTTCCTGTCAAGGGGGAGCATTCACCCAGATTCATAAAGAGTGGGTTCTTCTAAGGGCCCAGAAAGGGACAGTAACTTGCCCAAGTCACACAGCATGGAAGGAATCTCTGTGAGGCGGAAAGCCAAGTCTTCAGCTCCAGCCTCTTGATTCCTCCTGAGGAATGTGGTGGCCCTCCTCTGGGCTTAGGGGAGGGGCCTGTGGGCACGATGGCACACGGAGCTCACCGTGTGGACATGTTTAAGTGCCTTATACACAGCTCATTCAGTCCCGTCACCCCCACTCTGCAGGGCGAGGCAGGTCTGCCATGGTCCCAGAGTCCATCAGGAGTTGCCACCTCCTCTGCCCCTGACAGATGAGGGTGTGCGACATCTGGGTGAGCACACCTAGTTGGGGCAGGTGTGGTCAGGAAGCTTGGACAAGCCTGTCTTCGCAAAGTTGTTTTTCCAGCCTGGTCTCTAAGACATGGCTCCTGCCGGTGCTGCCACACCTCGTGTCCCGCCCTCCTTGTTCAGGGCCAACTCAAGGGTGGGGCTTAGGTGTCGGGTACACCTGTTTGAAAGGCCAACCCAGGAGCAGTCAACCTTTGCCACTGTTAACCAGGAAGGACGCCAGCCCACCTTGTTCTCGGCTCATCTACATTGGGACTGCAAGGAAGGCTGTGCCAGACTGTTCTGTGCCTGCACCACCTTCTTCGTGGCAAAACCCTTACTGGAGATGGCCCCTTTTCATTGTGCCAAAATCCCCGTGGGATGGGAGTAGGGTTGTTTGACAAAACACAGCATGCGTAGTTACTTGAATTTCAGATAAACAATGGGCAACATTTTAGTATAAATATATCCTGATTTTGCATGGGACATATTTACACTAAAAATCATTCTTGGTTTAGCTGAAATTCAAATCTAGCTGCATATAGGATTTCTTTGGCTTGTTTTGCTTTGGCTTGTGTTTCTAGATCTGGCAACTCTGAATGGATGGTTGGGTGTCACCTAGCTGTGTACGTGACAGCCGAGACCTGAGAAATGGCAGGACGCGCTCAAGGTCATGGCAGTGCCTGACCAGGGCTACATTGGAAGCCAGATCTCTTGGAATTCTCTGTCTTCTGTGTAGACACAGTAAACAACTTCAGTGACTGCCTCTTGGCAGTTTGAGGAAGCCCTAAAAAAAAAAATCAAATCAAAACAAACCTGTCTTCCACCTGCATGGCAATATAAATAGAAACGGGGAGTTGTTAGCAGTCTCTCACACTTTCCTTCCAGTGCAGGTGAGTGGGAAGGAATCCTGGCAGGATAGGTGGTTGGAGAGAATTGAGAGACGAAAGTATCTTGGTCCATTAGGACTGCAATAACACAACACCGTAGCCTGGGTGACTTATACACAAGAGGAGTTTTCCCTACACTTCCGGAAGCTGGAAGTCCAAGATCAAGATGCTGGGAGATCTGGTGTCTGTTGGAGACTCTTCTTGGTTCATAGTTTAATGTCTTCTCTCTGTCCTCATGCTGGGGAAGAGGCAGGATAGCTCTCTGCGGTCGTCTTTATAAAGGCATGAATTCTATTCAGGAGGATTCCACCTTCATGACCGTATCACCTCCCAAAGGTCTCACCACCAAATACCGTCACGCTGGGGATTAGGTTTCAACATAGGAATTGAGGGGTTGCGGGGTGCAAACAGTCTAGGGCAGGGAACAAATATGAAAATTCAAGCCCTTGGGTATTACTTGAGACAGCGAGTCAGGTCTGAGGTCACAGAGAGGCGGTCAACGTTAAGACCTTTTATAATCTGACCCCAGTGTACCTCCTTAGGCTTCTTTCTGTTCTACCTCACCCCGTACCCATTCACTAGTCACCCAGGGACCTCTGGTTTTCTGGCCTCTCTGCCTTTGGTCCTGCTGTTCCTCCTGTTCGCTCCCTCCTATGTTCCAGGGACCCCATCTTCCAAGGCCCATTTCAAATGTCCCAAGGAGATGCAGCCCCCCATTGCATTCTGCCTGCTCGTGTGTGCTGCTTCTATTTGGTGGAAACTTCTTGGGACCCAGGAGCTCCCTTCTCCTTTCTGCACACCTGAACTGGACCCACACTGTAGGCCTGAAGTGTTTACCTGCAGTGACGGCAGGGGAGGGTCCCCAAAGCAAACCTCCTACTTTGCAATTTTGCTGAGAGTGTTGGACTGTCCCCAGCCTGTGTGCAAGTGGAGTGAAGTCTTGAGCAGTGAGAAGCCTCCCTGTGGACAAGCTGCTTCCCTGGGTGCAGATCTGGGGTCCTGAGACCCGTGCTTTCAGCAGGGTCTGGGAGCTCCAGCCTCAGGACAGACCTGTCTGTGTCATTCATTCCAAGGGCCCCCGTGCCTGGGGTGGAAGTGGAGTCTAGCAGGGGGAGATCTCTGTAATCTCTTGCTGGGTGGATGGGTGGGTGAAGGAGGCCTTTCACCTGGTCTCAGGGAGCTGCGCCCAGTGCTCCAGACGTTAATAAGTGCACGTCCTGACCCTGCATGTGTGCTCTCCTGGGGGTCAGCATCGATGTCTGCTCGACCACCCGCTTCCGGCACCCCCGCGGCACCCCATCTGCTGCTGCTTAGCTGAGCAGGCCTGATGTGGCTGTCGACCAGCCTGCAGGACTGAGCTGCTTCTGGACTCCGTGAGACAAAGTGTACCCTCTGGGGACCTTCCCAAGGGCTCCAGGCTGAGGGGCTCGTGTTCTTGGCCTTGTCCCTGGGGACTCAGCATACAAAGGGTTGGGTTTGGGTGTTATGGAAGCCTTGGCCTGTGGTGCCGCTGCTGTTACTGTTCTGGTACCCTGTTTTTCTGCACAGCCAGGTGTAAATGTGCCTCCTGTGTCCACACAGCTCCTGAGGTTTGTGAGCTGTGAGCTGTGCTGCGTGTGCCTCTCTGGGCTGTTCCCATGTGTGCGACCGGGAGACGGGGGGCTGGGGTCAGCCAGGTGTGGCTTCTTGTCCCAGCACTGCTGCCTGCTGGCCTGTGGCCTTGTGAGTCACCTGCCCTCCCCGCGTCCGTCCTCATCTACAGAATGGGAGTTGAGCGTGGCTGCCGCAGGCTTGGGAGAACTTAGTGAGATGGTGCCCACAGAGCGTAACGGGGCCTGCAGCAGGCTCCTGGTGTGATGCTGCCTCCTGCCTGCCCTCCTTCCCCCTCTTGTCCTGCCCTTTGGGGGAGGAAGATCATTGCCACTTGAGTGGCCCCTCCTTGTGCTGTGACAGCAGCCGGGGAGCCCTAGAGAGTTTGCGGGCTATGAAGGGTCCCACTGGATGTGCTCTGCAGACTGGGTGGGACCCAGGACCAGGGCTGGGGCTCTTCTGAATGAAGTGGGGGCTTGTGTGGGGGGGGGGTTCTTCCCGCACATGTGCGGGGAAGGCTTTCAGGGTGCAGTGAGTAGGATAAACCCCTCTGGACACTTCCCCCCAAAAGTGAATGAGCGCGGGCAGTGTCCCATCCTCTAACGTGTGCCCTCTCCCCCAGTGCTCCTGCGGGAGGAGGTGTCCCGGCTCCAGGAGGAGGTCCACCTGCTCCGGCAGATGAAGGAGATGCTGACGAAGGACCTGGAGGAGTCCCAGGGCGGCAAGTCCTCCGAGATCCTCTCGGCCACCGAGCTCAGGGTGCAGCTGGCCCAGAAGGAGCAGGACCTAGCCAGAGCCAAAGAAGCTTTGCAGGGTGAGTGACGCATCAGCAGCCCCTCCTTCCCTCTTCTGGGGCTCGAGAGTGCCGGGGAGCCTGGGTCCAGCCTCTCTGGGGGTGTGGCCTCGACATGGGGTCTCCCAAAGTGGCCCCCTATCCCTTTGGGGATGGAATCATGGGTCTTGCAGGGCTGGGCCCTGGGGCTGTTCCGTCTTGTCCTGGAGGTTGTCTGGGGCCTCCTTCCAAGGCATGAATGGAGGGAGCATCTGCTGAGCCTGGACGCTGGCAGCAGCCGCGCCCCCTTCCCAGTTCGGTCACGTTCCTCTGGCATCTCCCCTCCAGGGCAGTGTGGGTGGGCAGCCTTCTCTGCCGGGGCACATGTCTGTCCCCCAGTTGTACTCCATCGGCCACGGTGGGCTCTGGGGAAGGGGCTTGGGCCTCTTGCACTGCTGCGTCAGAAGGATCCTCCCCGCCCCCTTAGAAGCACCGTGTCCAGCGCTGGGGCGCAGGGAGGAACTGGGTGACACCGTGTCATGTCATTACCACCATGTCATCACGGGCTCACCACCATGATGTCAGTCTGTTGTCCTTCCGGGTGGTCTGGGACGTGGGCCACCGGCATAACCAGTTCCCCTGGGTACCTCCTGTCGTCATTCTGCGGGGCAGGGAGTGGCATCTCAAAGGTTACCTGAAAGGGTGACAGGCCATCTAGCAGTGCCCGGGGAACTTGGCGTGAAACATGGGACGGGGGGAGGTGGAGGGGTGAGGCTTTGGGGTCTGTCTTGAATCACATGAGCCCCCTAGTGTTTTCAATTCTCCTTGGGGAATACGAGACAATAAAACTTGGCATCCATTTATTAGAACCGTCAATACGCTTTGAAAACTGCATTTTTGAAGCTGAAGTGTCAAAACGTTACTGCGGTTTAGAGCTGCCGTAGCAAAGACACCCCAAAAAGCCTGACTGAAGGAGTAGACTTGTCTCATCCATAACCAGGGAGTATTTCAGGCTGGTGGGTGTCTGCTGCCCTCGGCCTGGGAGAGACCCAGGGGGCCGCAGAAACCTAGGGCTGGAGCTTGATGGTGTGCCAGGCCTGACTGCAGGGGTGCTGGGAGAGCCATTTCCAGCTGGACACCCGTGTCCTGGTCACAAGTCTAACTGGGGAGAGTTAAATGAGCCAGGAAGTGCCTGGCCCCATGAGTAGAGCCACTAGTGCACATACTCCGTGATTGTCAGCTGAGAGGCGGCTGGACCGACCTCCTGGCCTCTGCTTGGAGATGTCAGTCACCTGATCCCCACAAGGCGTGGTCCAGACTTTAGGCCCCCTCATTCCATCCAACTCGAGGTGGCTGCGTCCCGACAAGCAGCGGGATGGTCTTCTGCAGCCACCCCAAGCTTCCCGCCTGGCCTCCTACAGTCGTAAATGAGTTGCTTCCTCCCCAGCCACAGCAGGCCGTGAGTAAATTGCAGACAGATGTGGGCAGAGGAGGCTGGGGTATGAAAAGGGATTTATATGCCCATAATGAGGAGAACAGTCAGCGGCAGATGTTGGGCGACACTTGCTAACAACCAGTGTCCCTGCAGTGGGAAAATGCAAAAGCCCCCGAAGACATCGACACCCGTCCACCCGCAGTCTCATCCGGAATTTTCCAGCATGTGAGAAGATTAGAAACCCAAGCAAAAGCTCAAACATCAATCCGTAGTTGCAACATCAAAGCAACAAAAATAATCAAGTTTGGAAAGAGTAGGGATCTAGAAGGTTCCTTTGTTTCTATGGAGATAAGTCTGGGGAATGTGTGGTTTAGGATTCTGGTCTCACCGGGAGCTTAGAGGCAGGAGCCCTGAATGCTGGTTTAAGGAAGAAGAGCGTCATCCTGAGTGTGAGCTCAGCCAGGGTCCCCGCAGACCCCAGGTTTACCATGTGAGGCGCTTGTAGCTTGTGGGACCCCTTTGGGGTATCTTGATTTCCCCAGGCCCCCTCAGTTTCATTGATTTCTCAGAGAATCGAGATGTTACAGAAACGATGATAATAAAAATTCGCTTCTTCCCTTTTTTAATCACTTAATGGCATGTCGAGCGTGTTGAGCATTTTCCCATAACAATAAATACTCTTTGAAAACATAATTTTTAATGAGTGCATAATGTTCTACCAAATGGAGGCACCCTCGTTTATTTCGCCATTTCCCTGTTATTGGGCATTTAAGCTGTTTCCACTTTTTTCTTTGCATTTTTTTGCCATTACAGAATGGCAATTCTATATCACCATTATATAATACCACACTCTGTGGGTGTAAATCTGGTTATTTTCTTCAGACGGCATTTCTCAAACTTGTTGGTCTCAGAACCACTCTCCACTCGTGCAGAGGCAAGAGCTGGTTTATATGGTTTGGCTCTCTTGCTGCCCGCCATCTTAGAACTTAAAACTGAGAGCAAGTCCAAGCCTTCGTGTATTTTAAAATAGAAATAATAAGCCCACAAGCAAAATGATGTTTAATGAAAAAAATCACCATATTTTCTAAAACAAAGAGATTTGCATGAGAGGGCCAAGTTGTTCTACATTTTTGCAAAAACGTCCAGCTTCTTGGAAGAAGACGGCTGAGTTCTTACACCTGCTCCTTTATCGGCCTTTTGAGATTGTCATTTTGGTGGCATAGCTGGCCTCACAGGAAAACACAGTTGCGAGAGGGAGGAGATTATTCCTCACCTTGTCAGGTAACTGTGGCTCTTTGCCATGTCGAAGTTCACCCAATAGCAACTCGTGAAGAGGCCTCTGCAGTCTGGAGTCTGAAACTTCACCTGGGAAGGTGTCTGTGTTGCTAAGGCCAGAGCGCTTGGTCTGGTTTACACTTTGAGCGGACATTGCTGCCCACCCAGGGCATTTTTTGACACCTGACCACTTCCATCGATCCCTTAGAAAATACCGGTCCCCTGATGATCTCTCTAAAATATCCCCCTTCCACAGGGTAGCCCTGTTACCAATATAAAAAAGGCACATTCGTTGTCATCACCACCCGTCCCCTCAGCAGAGTGTTTAAGTCCCGAGAAGCCGTGAGTCATAGTGGTGGATCGAGGTTGCCAAAATGCGAACGTTGCTCCAAAGCTCAAATTTTATCATTGGCAGCAAATACGGCCGGCTGCCTGGGAGGAGCAGGCGCGCTCGCTTCGTCTGTGAACTCAGCTTGGTGGCTGGCCAGAGCCCGCGGCTTGTGTGTTAGTCATGCCTTCAAGTACAAACGGTGTCTGCGGAGAGGTGGCCCGTCGCGCCGCTCCAAGGGTGGTGACAGTGGAGACGGCCTTTGTGTGCAGCGGGAGAGCCGCTGTGTTTCCGTTTTATTAAGAGACAGGTACTCATGGCTCCAGCTTTCATAAAATTAATCATTTTTACCCTTTCACCAACGACACGCTTAAGTCACACTCTGATTCCCCGCCACCTGCGGGCGCGCTGTGGAGAGGCCGTGAGGACTGCTCCCACGGCCACAGCTTCTGCTGGGATGTCAGCGTTTCACCCCACGTTGCTTTTGCACCAACAGTGCAAATACTAACACAGTGAAAAAGGCAGAGATTCATAGTATTTTGATGCAAAAGGCTTTTCCTGCTGGGCATCCTGCATTCCTAGAGGTGGTGGTGGCAGTTGACAGCTAGCACTCTGGGGCACTTTCTGTGGGCCACACGTGGGAAAACTTGAGCTTGTTCGAGCCCCCAGCAAGCCCGTGAGGTGGCTGTGCGTGGGCCAGGACTCCAGGCAGTACCTGGTGAGGGCCGGGTTGGGCAGCCACACCCCTCCAGAGCCCTTAGGGATGCTGGCAGGGACGGAGGGGTTTGCTGCAGGGAGACGAGCTTGAACAAAGGCAGCAGGGCCCTCTGTGTCTGGGGGTCGGCAGGGGAACCCCATACTGAGTCTGTGCACTAGTGGGGTGTTGGAGATGGTCGTGGTCAGTCTTGGGCTGAGTGCGTAAGTTCAGGGACCATGGAGGTTCTGAGCAGGAGGAGGCAATATGAGAAGCAGGGTGTTTAGGGTTTCCCCATGTCCCTCTCCCTCTGTCTCCTGGCCTCTGCGGCCTCGTCTCCCGTGTGTGGGCAGACACGTGGGTCTATTTGTGTGGCTCCAGGTGGGCCTCTCCCCTGCCCCCAAGCCTCCTGCTGGTCACTCTTCGTCTGAGGCCCAGCTCAGCCTCGCTACCTAATGGGCTCAGGGCCCGTGCCTGGCAGGCAGCATCGTGCCCCTTCCTCCCACCAAGTGTTGGCACCCTAATTCCCAGAAGCTGTGAACATGACAGATACCATGGCAAAGGGGAGTGAAGGTTGCTAATCAGCAGTCCCCAGTGCGGGTTGTCCTGGGTGATTCTGGGGCCCAGTGTCATCACAAGTCTCCTAGCAGAGGCGGGAGGCTCAGAGGCAGAGAAGGCAGCATGATGACAGAACAGAGGTCAGGGGGGCAGTGTGAGGACTCCGCCACCAGAGAAGATGAGGAAGAGGCCGTGAGCTGAAGAATGTGGGCAAAGACGGGAAGCTGGACTGCCCCCAGCCCCTCCTCCAGAGGGAACATAGCCCGCCCACCTTGACCTTGGCCTGACCTCCAGAACGAGAATCTAATCAATTTGTTTTGTTGTACATCACAAAATGTGTGGTCATTTGTCACTGCAACAGGAGGAAACTAATAGAGGCCTCGGCACCCTGTACTTGGCTGCCCTAGATGGGGGCCCTACGACCTGAGTGCACAGCGGGGACCTCTGTGTCCTGCGGACTTACACCCTCCAGGCTCACGGCAGGGTACAGGCTGCCTGGTTAGGCAAACAAAACTGAGAGTTGTCCAGTGCGAGGGAGTAGGAACGACGCCCAAGTCTCCTCTCTTCGGCAGAAGGAATAAGGCCAGTTGAGGCCTTTTTCCTGCTTCAGCATGAGTCACCTGCCCTAGACCGAGCTCTTGGAAGGAATTCAGTTTTAGTATTTAATTTGCTCATTCAACAAATACTCCCACTTCCCCATACCAAGCCCTAGACTGCGGATCACAGGATTCAGAGGCAGGTTGGCCTCAGGCCCTACCCCCCTACCCGGGACTGAATGCATACCTGGAACCCACAACATCCTCAACCCAGCTGGCTGACAAACACTTCACTGGCCAGCCAGACTGGTACATAAGAATCTACATCACAGACATTCCTGCTTCGATGAGTTCTAGGCTCTGGAGTTGACTTAGGCCCTGGGTGGGCGCGGGGGAGACTCCAGTGCCCACTTCATTCCCAGCAGGGCGGCCACGCCCTGGCTGCACTGCAGATGTGGCCAGGCCTGCAGGCGGGCGTGGGGTTGGGGGGCAGTAGGTGGCCCAAGTGGCTGTCAGGCAGGACACTGTGTCCTGGATGCCGGCGTGCTCTGCCCACTGCTTCTCTCACACACACCCTTGTCCGCACAGCGCTGTGTGGGTTCCAAGAGCGACTCGATGCTCTGGTCGCCCTTCCCACATCTGCGCTCCCTTCTTTCCTTCACTCCTTTCATTACCAAAGACGTAGTCATGTTCCGGACATTTTATCTCCCTGGGCTGAATTTCTTTGCGTGAAGCTACCACTGTTTCTGGGTCCCCAGGTCTAGCCTGATGGCCCCCAGGACTGCAGGTGGGGGCCCCCCGAGAGCCAACCCGCCTGTCCCATGGTCCTGAGTTCACTGGCGGCCACGACAGTGGATCCGCCACAGAGACCGTGTAAAGTCGAATTTCAGTGACTGAATAATCAAGTGATTGCAGCAAATTCTGTCCCTCCGGCTCCCTCGCTTTCTGTCTGGTGCTGAGCCTGATTGACGGCTGACCTCTCTTGTCTTCTGTGGGCTCTCCCTTTGCCTCTGTGCTTTGGGAAGGCAGTGAATCCAATCCCCTCCCGAGGGCCACCCCCCCGCCCCCAAACAAGTGCCCTTTGCCTCTCCTTCCTCACCTTGTGCCTGAATCTCAGTGGGTTCCTCTGTGTCGATGTTCTGGTTCTGGGCATCCTTCATTTATCCTAAGGCTGAAAGGCTGGTTGTTTCAAAATACACAGGCGCCGCTTGAATTCGCCTGGCGTATCTGAGACTTGCTTGGAAAATGTGTACAGGAGCCCAGCTGCTTCCCTGTCCAGAACAAAGAGCACATGCACCCATTTTGCAGCTGGGGTGATGGGGGTGTGAGCATGCAGTGCTTTTGAGTGATTCACTCTCCGCCAGCATTTATTTAGCGCCTGGACTGTGCTGGGCACTCTCGTGACTGCTTTGCCTACAGGAACACATCGATCCACCCGCACCCCTTGTTAGATGAGGCGTGGTTGTTAGCCTCAGTTTCCCCATTTACAGAATGGGGATGAGACAGCTAGGTCTTAAGGCTTCCCCACACTCCTATCTTCACATTATCCTTGGAACAACCCCAGGACTCAGGTGGAGTTCACCTGACTTTGCAGTTGGGAAAACCGAGGCTCCAAGGGGGGCATAGAGCAGACAGGTCTCAGTGTTTGAATTCCAAGTCCCATGCCTGACACAAGTCCCTTACCACTGCCCCAGTGTGTGGTTTGGGTCAGTAGAAATCTCTTCACTGTACTGAAATCTTATGTAGAACCTCACTCACTTACTCATTCAACAAACATGCATTCAAGTCCTGCTGTTTGCCAGTCGTTGTTCTGGGATCTTGGAGTGTATCCATGAGCAAAACAGACCAAAAAAATCCATTCCATGTGGAGCTCACATTCTAGAAAGCTGTGCCAGTTATTTTTGCTGTGTAATAAGTTTTAGTGGGGTTGGACAATCACTTTTCTTCCATCTCATGATGTTGTATCAGGAGCTTGACAGGGCTCAGCTGGGTGATTTTTTCCTCCCATGTGGTATCTCACTGGAAGGTCCAAAATGGCTTCACACCCTGTCTTGTGCCTTGGAGGTGCCTGGGCTCAGCTGGACCAACACCCAGAGCAGCCAGGGGTGGCCCCTCTTGCACAAGGGTCAGACCCCCTGTGTGGGGACAAAGAGGGTGCCAGGAAACCCCGGGGCAAGCTGCAAGGCTTCTTATGGCCTGGCTTCAGATGCCATTTAGCATCACTTCTGCCACACCTGTGGGTGACAGGCTAGCACTTTTCCCCACTGTGAAAAGATTGTGGTATGAGCAATGTTGTGTCCATCTTTGCACAAGGGAAAAGAGTGACCGTGAACAATGACGGGAGGTGTGTCAGAAGATGGCAAGCACTAGGGGGATGTAGACATTCTAGAATAGGGTAAACTGGGACCTACCTGACTTTCACCCGGGTGCTGACTCATCTGGGAAACACCCACCCACACAAAGGCTAGTCTACAAACGGTCCCTGCAGCTGTACTGATAATAGCCCCAAACTGGAAACAGCCCGGATGCCCATCTGCAGGTGAATGGGCCACGCTCGGCAATAAAGCCACAAACCTTTGGTCCATACAAGGGCTCACGGAGGGACGGAGTCCTGAAAGGGGGCGATCTTGTGGGTGGAGGGGAAGGCGGGGTGGGGGAGGAGCGTGCAGTGTGTACAGTTGATTTCAGGTCATTTATAATTGATAAATTAGTTCTTAAAAAGAGGGCAGGGTGCTGGGGGCATTTGAGGTGGGGAGCATTTCAGACCCCCCACAGCCCACATCGCAAGGACAGCTCCTGCTTTGCCTCCCTGTCCTCCATGTGGCCTCAGCGGGTCGCAGAGGGGCCCCAGCTGGGCATGGTCCTGGGGGCCGGGCTGGCAGCCTCCACCTGTGGTGGGGGAGTGCAGGGGATGCTCCTGTGTCCCCTCCCGGCCTGTTGACGCCCCAGCCCCCTGGGTTCCCGGGCTTGCACTCCAGACCTGGCAGAGATCAGTGAGGTCCGAGGAGACGCGTGCTGTGGCCTGGGCGTCTAGCCCAGCTCCCTAAATAGCACTGACCACACAGGGCGGCCAGCAGCTGAGACAGAAGCCGCTAATAATGAGGTGAACAGGACAGGCCTTCATGTTCACAGCCCCACATGGGGACACAAAAGGAGGAGAGGCATTTTGGGGCACTGAACTAAAAATAAAAGCTCAGACTGATTTAGAAAGAAGTGCTCTAGTTCAGCTTAGGACCAGAGACTATGGCAGGGAAGAGATGAAGGTTAAAATCCATGGCTCCAGAGTGTTTTAGAATTGGCATATGTCTGTAATGTATGTATAATTAATATAACGCGTATATATTTATTGAATGTTTTTATGGGCCGGGAATGCACCGACTATGAATTCTCTCAGATCATCATCTCCGTTTTCCAGATGAGGAAATTGAGGGACGGAAAAGTGACCTGCTGGGAAGTGGAATTTAAACCAAGGCAGGTGGCTTGGCTCGAGGCCCACGATCTGTTCTAGCCAGCTCAGTCCACGCGCCCGTGGGAGCCTGCTGCCATTGCTCGGGTGGTCAGGGCCTTTTTGCAATATATGGCTTGTGGGATGGATCTTGGGCACAGGCTGGGCCTGTAACCAGAGGCTGTGGGGCCCTCAGAGCAGGAGGTCACAGGTCAGGAGTCCAAAATTCCTCTTGCCCCCACCTCTGCAGGCCACTTGTAGGGGCAGGAGGACAAGGAGCAGGATCTCTATGACCTGAGCAGATGGGTGAAGGAGAGAGTCCTGGGGCTCTCGGTGGCTTTTCCGGCTTTTATTGGGATTTACCAGGTACACGGCAGGCAGGGGTTCCGGGGGGCTGGGAGGCTGGCAGGCCTCCCAACCCCCAGCAAGCCTTCACTCTGTCTGGGCTCTCCGGCCTTCTCTGGTTCTCTCTGCCTCTCTGCTCTACTGGGGTCCCCGTGACGCCACCCTTATAAGCCCAGTCTTAGCCCAGGTGAATCCCTTCTACATATGCCCACACCCTACTCCAGGTGCCCACCATCAGGCATGCATTCAGAGCCGCAAGACACCATCATCTATCCTAATGGCGGGAGGGCAGAAAAGCCTGAAAATCACTTACCCTACACCACATCTGGAAAATTAGAGGTAGGGCTGAATGTTCTTAGGAGCCACTGTGTCCTCCACCGTGAGGAGCATGCTCAAGATAGAGGGGACATTCCTCTGGAAGTTGGAGGGACAAGGGTGGAAACAACCAGCCTTGAAATGCCAGGCAGCTGCCCAGTACAGCCCACGGGTAGTGCAGGTTCTGGGGTCACCCTGGCTGGGCCTCTGCCTGCCTCGGGGCTGCCACTCTCACCCCTGCATGCTCACAGCCTAGCAGGAGGATTCTAGGGCTGGTTCTGCCTGTCCTGCCAGCACCAGACCTCTCGCCCACCCAGTAGGGCAGACCTGAGTGCCACCCAGCCTCAGTTAAGCATGCACCTGCTGTGTGCAAGTGGGTGTCTTGAGGACGAAGTCAGAATTCCAGGCCAGGTCCCTCCTGGGGGCTTCTTACTGTCTCACTGCCAGCCCTGGCTGGTTCTGAAGTTTCTCCTTGGGCGGTGCATTGCCCTGGCAGAGCCTGAATCAGAATGATTTTTCTAGCTCTTTGTGGCCTAGAGCTTGTGAGGGAGAGCTCTGGGGATGCACAGGTCAAGGGGTATGACTTGGGGATGAAATTCTAATTCAGAGGCCTGCTGGAGCCGCTGGGTTCAGATGAGAAGCTGAAGAATAGGCTGGTTCACAGTGTTCTCTTAAATGTCCTAATTATCAGAAACACCTGGCTACCTGATTGCTATGCTTGTGGGAGGTTAGAGGTGCATGATCACATACGTGGGGTGGGACTGTGCTCTCCTCTTCAGATGAGGCCATGATGAGCAACCCCCTTTCACCTTCATTGGGAAGGTCTCCCATTCACACCAGTGTCCCCACGGGCAGTTGTCATCTTTTGTTGGATTCTCTTCATCTGAGAGGGTTTCTTCTACCTACTCTTCTGGAGGTCCCCTACCTGCCTCCAGGCTCAGGGGAAGTTGCACATGATTATCGTGATTTCTAAGCGAGCTGGAGGCTCTGCTTGCCGTGGGATGGCAGGTGTGAGGTGTTCCCTTCCCATCCACGGGGTGCTCAAAGCAGCTCCTAGAAGATAAGTGATGCTGAGGCCCAGCAGCCTCCACCACTGTCCCAAGTGCATTAAGTAAGTGCAAAAGGTGATGAGTAACTTGGGGGTGTGAAGTGGAGGGAGAAGGTGGGGATCCAAAACAAGGGGGCTTCACCTCTGCCACATTGCACTCCACATAGGTGCCAGATAGAGTCTGCAGAGATTTCAAACCAAACAATTAGGAGCTGCTGCTACAAGGAAGAGAAAGTGCCCCCATGGCTCTGGGCTTAGCTCAGGTTCCCAGGAAAGAAATGCAAAATGAGAGGGCGCATCCTTTACTGAACACCTGCAGTGTGCCAGCAGCCACAAGACATTGGTTTTCCCTTTTCCTCACGTGAAGGCCAGGCCCAGAGGGGCAGGCACGTGGGTGGTTGGTAGCACCAGGTCCAGGCTCCACTGGCACTTGCCCTTGGCCAAGACGCTCACCGTGTGACCCCAATGGCAGCCTGGGGGTCACAGGGGACCCCACCTATGGTTTTGAGCACTGCATTAGATGATTGGTAGGAGGAGGTGAGAACAGTAAGTACCTCTTTTAGATTATTCTTCTAAGCCTTGAATGACACTATAATTTATTGTCCAAACCAGGAGAGTTTGGCTGGAGTGATAGGGCCTATTAGAAGCTGTGCAGGGACAACAGGAGCAACCAGATCTATCCCAAACAGCCAGGATATATGGCCTTGGCCACCAGTCAGGAGCTGAGTGGGTGGGCAGGTGTCAGGCAGGTCAGGGTGGGGAGCTTGGCACCAGCAAAGGTGTGGAATTTGGATGTTCGTGGTATACACAGGTGACGGTGAGGTGACCACAACGTCCATAGTCCCACCCACCCACTGGACATGAGTAACATCTCTCTACCAGCCCTGCTTCTCTTGCCCCCAAGCACACCCTCTCCTCCCTGGGTTCATCTGCAGGCTCCAGGACCACCCGCCCTCTCAGCATCATGATGTAGGAGGGCACTGGGCCCTTCTTTACGAACTTAAGAAAGTCAGTCTTTGCTACGACCTCATCCCCACTAGTGGTAGCCAGGAGGGAGCAGAGTTGGAGCGGAAAGAGGTGAAATCGGAAGGGGAACAGGTGCACACTTGCAGAGGAACGAGAGGGTGAGATGGCCAGGCAGGGCCCGACAGCTGCTGGGAGCCTCCTGATGCATGAAAGGAGAAGGTTGCAGCTCCTGGGCCAGCTGGGTGGGCGCTGGGAAGCCCCCATGTCATGGAGGACTTGCAGAAGGCCCCCCAGGTGGAGGGAGAACCGGGAGCTATACCAGCATGTGATCCAACCGGGGGGGCTGGGAGGGTGGGAAAGCCACAGAAGCAGTCATGGGGGTGTTGGGCTGTGAGTTCGATGATTTATTACACCCCTGGTAGCGCATTGTGAAACATGCAGTCACCAGCTCTGAGAAGGGGGGCTGTCGGGGTGTCCCCAGTCTGAGTACCTGTCTTCCAGGCTCCAGCAGGTCACAGCCCCGCTTCTCCTTGACCATTTCACCAGGACTCACCCCACACTGGCTGGGCACTGGAAACAGACGTCGGTCCTCGGTTGCAGCTCGGAAACTTGCGCACAGTGATACTGCCGCTGCTTATGAATATTTTAACGCAAAAGCAGCAAATCCCGGAAAGTGCTGACTGCAGCTTTCCTGGGCACCTTCTGAGCTTGCTTGGTGTACCCCTGAGCCAGGGCCGCGCAAGGAGCTGGAGGGGCTCCAGCCACACCCCCGTCCCTCCTCGCCAGGGGGCCTCGGGGCCTCAAGGGGATGACCTGTCGTTCTCCTATTTTGATGTCACTTCAGGAAAGTGAAGCTCAACTCAGAATCGAAGCGAAAGGACCCACTGGGGTCGGGAGGCTCTGGTGGGGCCTGGCTGACCGTCTTTGGGAGCCGGCTGGGGAGCAAACTGAGGAACAGGCGGTTCCGCAATACCAGGGCTGCCTGTTTTCCTCTGTACCATTTAATCACACGCACGGTGGCGGGCACCCTGCCAGGTATCAGAAACACAGATGGGCATTCGCTCCAGAAATACTGATTGATTCCCGGCCACTCGCCAGTCCAGGGCTGGGTCAGTCTCCTCTGGGCCCAGGCAGTGTGGACACGCACCAAGTGGTGAATTACAAGCCAGTAGTAAGTTTCTCAAAGAACTAAAATGGGGATGAGGAGCCGGCGATGTCTCTGGAACAGGGACTTTGAACCTCAGACTGTCGGGAAGGGAGCTCTGGGTGCGTCTGGGGCAGAGGAAGCCCGAGGAGCTGGAGGTTGAGGATAAGGCAGGGTGTGGGAGGGGAGGCCTGGGTTCAAGCAGGGCTTTGCCATCCAGTGAGGACTTTGGGTTTTATTCTGTCCTCCACAGGACCAGGATTTAAGCAGGGAAGCCTACTCAGTTGTTTGCATTTGAAGCAGCCCCTCTGATTCCAGTGTTCTGCAGAGCCTGGGGGAGGGGTGTGGGAGGCGTGCAGCCCTCCAGCCAGACACAGGCTAATTCGTAGCACTAGCTGGCAGGTGGTGCCAGGCAGTTCCCTCTCCAGCCTGAGGGCACTGGGGAGCCATTGCAGGCTCAAGGCAGAGAATGTTGGGATCAGATTGGGGTTTAGGAGGATGGCCTGGGGTTGTAGAGTGGAAACAGGGAAACCAGCCGTGTGCTCCCTCCTGGGCCAGGGAGGCAGGAGGGAGATGGGGGCGGGTGGTGCCTTCTCTGTTCAGAGTAGCAGGAGCTGCGGGCCAGGCCTGTTGTTTCCGCCTTAAATTGGCCTCTGCCCCCGGCCCAGGGTCCTGCATGCACCATCATCCCATCTCCTCCTCCCCTCTTCCTCCTCTTCTCCCCTCTACTTGTCCCTCCCTCCCCCCACCCCCCAGCTTCCTCCATGCCCTCTCTCCTGGAGGACCACATTCCCAGGCAGAGGCAGAGTTCCCAGGGGCATCTCGGTTTCCCTTCCCACCCCAAGCTGGCTCAGCCCAGCGGGGCTGAGACTCACTTAAGGAATGAGGGCTGCCCAGTGGCTCTGCCTGCCCAGCCCTGCTGGAGGGAATTGTAATTAAAAACGGGGCGGCCTCGCACTTAGAGTAATGACATGTTGCGCTCCGCATTGCTGTCTTGGGCTCTGGTTTTTCCTGATGCAGAAAATCCAATAACCCCGGGTTACATCCAGTCCGGATGTGGTGCAATATCCGGTCAGAGGGGCGCGGCTGTCCCTGCCTGATCTCTGAGCGTTACCTGTTTGCGGGCAGCTCTCACTCAGCTGACGGCAGGTGGCCCTTGGCCTGGGTGGCGTCAGATGCACGGCTCAGCTCGGAGGCTGTGAATCGGGTCCTGTCATGGGGCAAAGGGCAGGGGTTCAGGGAAATGCCGGGTGCAGGTCACCTGTCGGGACTTCCCAGCCCAGACGTCTCTGGGCATGCTGGCACCACTGCCGGCAGGACCGCCCCCGCCAGCCCCTCCCAGCGGGTTACCGAGACCCAGTTCCAGGTGCTGGTTGCGTTTGGGACAGCTAGTTTTCTAGAGGCTGCCCCAGCCTCCCCAGCCAGGCCCCTGGGAACCCAGCTTAGATGTTCCTAACGGCTCCTCCTGGGAATACTCATTTCTGTGCTGCGGGAAATACGCAGGCTCAGTGTTTCTGTTTCTTTCTCTTCCTCCCAGGCAGCAGGCTGTCACTCTTCGGGCCTCAGAGTGTATATGCAGGAAGCACCGTGTGGGGGTTGGGATCTGGACTCTGGTTCAAATCCTGGCTCTGGTGCCTGATACCTGCAGGACCCTAGACCCATGGGCCAGCCTACAGGTATCAGTTTCCCCATCTTCAAAATGGGAGAGTAATAGGAGCTCCCTGATAAGAGGGGTGTTGAGGATTGACAGATGTGGCTTCCCCCAGCTGGGAGTCCTGGGCACGAGCGACCCTCAGGATAAAATGACAGCTTCCTTTTGGCCCCTCCCTCCCACTACACCATGCAACAGACCCTTGCCATGCGACAGACCCTTCATGGAGCCATCAGAAGCAGCAGGGGCCGTTCTGGGATGGGGACGTGGGAGCGGCCTTGTGCATTTGATCTTGAAGGTAGTGGCAGCCCCAGAATGGTAGGAAATAGAAAAAACCTGCTGTGGTGAAAGCTGACCCCCCTCCCCCAAGACCCCCGGGGAGCCTGGGCTGGCCAGGGCCTGTCTGTCCTGCTGAAGCCAGGACTCACGAGGCCTTCCCATAGGGTTCCCTGCAGGCCAGACTGCCCCATCCCAATTCCACTGGACCAGGAGCCCGGGGAGACACCGTCTGTGGGCTGTGCCCCTGTCCCCACACCTGTACTGTCAGAAAGGCTGGGCCTTGCGCACTTCTTCACTCCAGCCGCTGGGAAAGCACAGCTGGATCCCGGCAGAAGGAGCTGGAGATGGGCTCTGCCTCACCAACTCTTCTTTCACTGGCTTCCCTTTCCTGGTTCAAATCCTGGCTTCAGCTTCTCGTGCAAACGGCCCCTCTCGCAGGAGGCCTCTCCTGCCCAAACCAGGCGCGTCACCTGCTTTTACTGACCTTCGTAAATTCTAGACTGGTGGCCCCAGGGGTTGGTTCTCTTGAGCCTGGGTGGTGCTTTATTAATTTTTTAATGTGTTGCCACCACTTAAAAGCCAGAAACGGTGCATATTGTGGATTTCCACCGTTGCTCAGCATTGGTCTGGCCTCTCTGGGCCTGTGCTGCCCTGGCCCACGGCCTCGAGAGCGACCTCTTAGTAGCAGCTCACGCACCTTGCAACCCCCACGCCACGACAGCCCCTTCCGGGGGGCTCCTGTAGATGCTGGCGTCTGCCCCCAACCACCGCTGTGCAGCCGACCTGAGGATGCCTGTTGGTGTCCAGTCTGCCGGTAGAGCAGGCTCAGCCCACCCGGCAGTGCCCAGCACCTTGACACATGCCATGAGACAGGCCAGCCGCCCCCGCCTCTTCTCCACCTTCCTAGTCTCCATCCCTCTCTCTTTCCCATGTACTGCCCTCCACCCAGACCACAGCGCAGTGACTCACACCTTCCCTTTTGCTGCCCAGGTCCCTTCTCTGATGGCTGGATGTTATCATACTGGGCGTGTGGCTGAGTCATCCCCCTGGGGGACCCAGCTGGGGGGGCCTGGCCACAGAATGCTGCAGGGATGGTGTGAAGGTAGGAGATGGCCAGACAGCAACCAGGACCTTCCCCTCTGAGGTCCAGGGAGAGGTGGACACACCCCAAACCGCACTGCCTGAGGTAGGGCAAAGTCTCACCACAGAGTGCTCTGTAGCCCAGCCCACCAAACCCTCAAGGGGTGCGGACCAGGCAGGGAGATGCTGTTGAGGGGCTGTTCTCCAAGGGGTCCTTTAAAGGTCTACGTGTTCCCTCTGGGCCCCCTTGCTGTGGAAACCAACCCTCCCTCCTGCCACCAGCCTCTCCCCCATGCCCCCAGGAAATGCTGAACTTCCCAGAGACTCTGCCTTTTTCGGGAGGAAGGCCTCATGGGGAGCTCTCAGCTTGGGGAGCCTCACACCTTCCAGCCCCCTTCATGTACCCTGTACCTGCCGATGTGGCCTCGCCTCCCTGATCCGTGGTCACACTGTCCTTCCCTATCCCTCAGATGTCCTAAACTCATTTGTGGGGATCAGAGAGGCTGTGTACTTTGCTGATCCCCCAGTATAGAATATTCTTTCCTGGCATTTCCTATCTCCTGGAACACCTGGCACCTGAGACCTTTCATGGCCTCACCTTAATGTCACCTGCTCAGGATGATTCTGGGAACTACCTCTCCCAAGGACACCTGCCTTGGTGCCTGCCCCTCCATGTCGGCCTCAGATGGTCCCCTCCTTTCCTGGAACATCCCACGGTTCCGTCCCCAGTGGCCAGCAGGCAGCTGGAACGTGTAGGTTGCAGTGAAATGGGGCTGGAAGTATGACTGGGTGGACCCCTGACTCGTTTGGATCTGGCCAGCTCTGCAGGCTGAGGACGGAGGATCTAGGCCTGAGCTGGGTATTGACAGCAGACCCCAGAGCCTCATGGGCTGACCTGGATCCCAGGGACCAGGGGTCCTGGGGCGGGGTGGGGTGGGGGAGGAGGCTGGGCTCAAGAACAAAGGCATCAGGCAGGCCTTTTGCATTTCAGTTCAGCCACTTCTCTACTCCGTGTCTTCGGGCAAGTAACGTGACCTCTTTCAGCTCCTGCTGCTTCATCTGTGACACGGGCCTAGTCCTCTCCACGCACAGGGGCTAACAGTGAGATCGCACGTGTGAGGCATCCAGGCGTAGCCCCTGCACTGGCCATGCACGTGGTATCTACTAGTATCCACGTTATCAGATGAGCCTCAATGTGAGTGGGTTGGTTTGGAATGAGGGAGACGGGAAGTAGGAATGTGGGTTTGTGCTCAGGAATGAAGTGGGGCTTGGAGACCCTCTGACTCTTTCACCCTGTCCTTGCACCCCCTCCAGAGCAGCAAGTGCCCTGGAGGCCCCTCGGCCAGCTCCAGGCAGAGTAGGAGGTGGACAGTCCCCAGCTGCTTGTTGACTGACTCAGTGACATTGTTCATAGTTTTGCAGCTAAAGGTGCTCCAAGAACTGGCCTGCATGGGTCTGGGGGTTACCTTCTGTTTGGAGGCCGAGGCCCTCTCTGTGTCAGTCCGGGGATAAGAATGTTGCTCCTTGAAACGCCCGCTTGGAAGAGAGCCCACCAGAGACAGGGACAGCTGGTGGACTGGAGACTTCAGGGGAGGCGGGTGATAATCAGGAAACTCACTTTCCTCTGGGTGTGGCATTGTTCCAGCCCAAACACTCTGCCTGAATTAGCATATGAAATCTCACAGTACCCCACAGCAGGTGCTTTTGTTGGCTGCACCTTACAGATGAGGAAACTGAGGCACAGAGGTGAAGATCCCCAGCTTGGTGGAGGCAGGATTCAGAACCAGGGGGAGCTCAAGGACTTGCACTTTCCAACACCTTGCTTTGCAGGGAGCAAGTCAGCAGGGTTTCTTCCAGTTCGTGTGTGACCTGTGGTTTAGGTGATTCACCATGTCTGGCGGCTCTGTGACTTTAGGCAAGTCACTTCACCTCTCTGGACCATCATTTCACCTTTAGGATGATGGACAGAAGAATGCCTCCTTTGCAGGGCTGTTTGAAGGTAGAAAGAGGGTGCAGGCTCCCCTGGGTACCCCACAACTGTTTGTTTGCACTCTTTCTCTCTAAGGTTGCAGCCTTTCTCTCTAACGTTTCCTCCCACCCCGCGCCGTCAGCCCCAACCATTGGCCCCTGTCCAGAGCCTGACCTTGGCCTGGAGTTCCACGAGGGCTTCGGAAATGGCTTTGGCTGCCACTGCGGAGGGAGCTGCCCGGGCTGCCTGCAGATCAGCAGCTCTGGGCGCCCCTCATTGTTGCTTTATTTCACAAGAGCCCCGCACTTGTTTAGCAATGAGGTGGTATTTTTAGAACTTAAAAGTAGTTCTGCTCTTCGAGGAACAAGCCTATAGATATATCTTCAGCAGGAGCCAGGCCTGACTGGAGGTGTGTGGGTGGGCATGCTGCCCCGGGCCCCCGCCCCCTCCCTGCAGCTTCAGTGGGATGCGGGGTACCCTCAGCCTGTCCTGGGCAGCTCTGCTCCTTCCTGCCTGCTGGCCTGGGCCCTGGGGAGCTGGGGGGCACAACAATCCCAGCCTGTAATGGGTTGGATAACAACCCCCGAAAGACACACACAGTCTAATCCCTGGAACCTGTGAATATGTTTTCTCATGTTAACAGGGCTTCCCAGACATAGTGCAGTTAAGGCTCTTGAGTGCTGGGGTGGGCAGGAGGGAGGCTACCCTGGATTATCCAGCTGTCCGAGTGGTTCCACGAGGGTCCTTGTACGAGGGAATCAGGAAGGTCATGGAGAGGGAAGGAGATGGGGTGACGGAAGCAGACGGCTGAGTTGGGGAGATTTGCAGGTGCTCCGCTGCCGCCTGTGAAGATGGGGAAGGGGCTGCGCGCCAAAGAAAGCAGGTGGTGGCCTCCCAGTGCCGGGAAAGGCCTTGGGGGCTGCCAGAAGAAGCACAGTCCTGCCCTCCCCTCCTCCCGGGGCTGCAAGGTCATTGCTAGGGCTGTAGCAAGGACGACCCAGGGAGCAGGCCCAACCCGTGTTCAGATCCTGCCTGGCCGCCTTCCCCCTCGGAGCCAGTGGTGACCCGCCTGTGAAGCAGGTTCCTTCCTGGCCATTTTGGGAAGAAACTGTGAATCTTAGTACCTGCCCCAGCCCGTGGCATGTCCTCCTCTTCAGGGGCCAGGGCCATGTCCGCAGTGGCTGTGTCTGTTCACTACTTCAAGGGGATGAGGCGTGTCCCGGAAGTCAGTCTCTGGAAAGCGCTGTTTGGGATCTGAAGGTGCTTTTAGCATTGCCCTAGCATCCCGCTTCATCCCCTGGGGTAGACTTTGAGGAGCACCCTCCCTCGCTCATGGACGGTGCAGCCACGAGCAAGTTACTCAGATCTTATGCCTCAATTTCCTCATCTGTATAATGGGCACAATAGCAGCACCTACTGCCCAGAGTGGTGGTGAGAGCAGTGAAACAATGCAAAGTGTGGGTGCGCAAAATGCACCCACTGGGGCCATCAACTGGGTCTTGACACGTCTAGTTTTCCGTCTTGTCACTGTTAGTGGTGACCTTTCTTGCGGGCTGGGGACACAGGTGACTATGTCCAGCTCACTCCCTTGAGACCTCACAGCCTCTTGTAAGTGAGGAGGCGGTTGTGCAGGCCGGGCCAACCCTGCCCCCCAGGACACGGAGGTTCTCAGGGCAAAGACTCACCTTGTGCAGATGTGCGTCAGTTATGTTAAGTCATCTGTGGTTTTATTTAGAAAGGGCGTGATTTTAACCTGCTCTACAGTTTGGGCTTTTGCAGGTGCTGATATCCAGACTGATTGATTGCAAACAACAGGCCGCTGTTTGCATTACAGTCCCGGGGGCGGGCGCCATCTGTCAAAAACAGGGGGGCCCCTCTTGTACCCAGAGCCTGTCCCTCTTCCCTGGGCTCCCAAGGCTCCCACAAGTCCTAGCCCTGCCCAGCCCTCCCTGTTTCCTCCTGAGTTTACATTTTAACCTGGTATTTGCAAGGCAGCAGGCAGGAAACCAGAGGCCGGCTGACCTGAACCCCACGCGGTGCAATGACATGTCAGTGACCTGGGCGACACTTGGCGCCCCAGGCAGGCAGGGGTCAGTGTGGCTGCAGGACCGGAGGTCTGCACTTGAGTCTGGGCCTGAGACCAAAGACATTTCCAGGGCCTGGAGACTTGGGGGCTGCCATGCTCTGCTGAACCCACCCCTGGCCAGCCCCGGGTCCCAGGAACTCTTCATGAATTAAGAACAAAAGCCAAACACTTCTGAGTTTACACAAGAGTTGTACCCAGCCTCTAGTTTAAACAAAAGAGGATTCCCTTGGCCGGAAATAGAGCTAGAGGTGGCTGGCCGGGCTTGGGAGGGTTAAGCTGGGTCTTCCCTAAGCTAAGTGACGGGAGGGGTCAGCTCTGCAGAGGGCATGAGCAGGCAGGTGCTCCGCCCCAGTAACTGCCTGCCCAGTACCGATGGCCTTGTGTGCCAGGAAGAAAGATCTGGTTCGGGCAGGCCCCGACAGCTGCTGTGTGCTGTGTGGCCCCGTCTGAAGGACACGGTCATTCCCTTTTCTTCTGTGCTGTCTTGTTTCCTCAGTCCACGGAAAGGACTGCCCAGGGGTCAGCAAAATCCTATGGGTTGGCTAAAGAGCGAAGGGCATGATGGTCGCTCATTTAGCTGCAGACACTTACTGAGCACCTACTACGTGCTCTTCTAGGCCCTGACTTCTCAGCAGGAATGAGGGGTAGGGAAGGCCGGGAAACACAGTTTAGAACCCTCCAGGGAAGGGGTGACATCACTGATAGTAGCAACACTGGCTGCATCTGTTCAGTGCCTTCTAGAAGCCTAGCCCCAGCAAGGGACACTGTGTGACCTTTCGTGACCCCCTTGAGAGCTACATGGGGCAGCAGGCCCTAGCAGCAGGGGTGGGGGGTGGCAGGGCCACTGTCCTAATGTGACCTCAGGCAGGAAGCGGGAAAGGCTGTAGCATTGACCTGCAGGGGACGCTGGGAGGACTGAGTTAGCACTTGCACAATGCTTGCACCCCGTTACCGGCCTGTGCATGCCACTACCTTTACTAGCATAATTACCGCCATTCCCCCCATTGTCCTGGTGAGCTGCAGAGCCTGGGTTCAAACCTGGCCCTGCAGATCCAGCCGGTTTCTCTGAGAACAGGAATTTTGTTCCCGCAGCCCTAAGAGGCTTGGACCTTTTGGGTCGCAGATGAGAATGTCGAGGCGCAAAGGGCACAGGGAGTGGGGAGGGTGAGCTTGGAGCCCAGGGTTTTACTGCTGCCCAGCTGCTGGGGTCTGGACCCACAGGGAGAAGGAGGGAGTTCCTGTTGGGGTGTCCTGGGGAGCACAGGGGCAGGGTGGCAGGCAGCAGCTGGGGGTGGGTGGCCTCCTGCCTGTCCCGGCCTCCTCTCAGGCTTCTGCTCGATGGGCAGGTACCTCACCTGCTGCCTTCACGCCAGATGTTTAACAGGCCCCGCAAAGTGGATAATTCCTAAGTGGAGGAGATTGTTTGGGAACAGAGCTCACTTCCCCCACATTACTGCTCGTTAACAAATCTGATTGCTACCGCCCATTAAACTCCTGGCATCGATTTGCATAAAAAGTTTTCCCCTGAGAGATTTACCACTTCCTTGCATCTCCAGGGTGCAGGAGGCTCGATACGCCCTGGCAGCTCAGGAAGGAGCAGGTGCCCGACCTCAGCGTGAAGGTGGCCCTGGGACCAGGACTGGCTGGTGGGGAGCCCCTCCTGGCAGGTCCTGGAGCAGAGGAAAAGAACTGTTTGGCTGGTGAGGCTTGCTGAGGATTCTGGAAGCTTTGTTTGTCTGAGGCTCATGGCCTAAGGAAGTGGCTGTTTGCTCCCCCGGGAGGCGCAACCCTCTTACCGTCCGCCTAGCACATGGCCAGACCGCACCCATCCAGACTTCTCCTTGCAGAGTCTGGGACCCAGTAGTGCATCTGGCCCTGGGCTGCCACTGTGTCATTTTCCCTATTGATGAGTGGCCTGAGTTGGAGAGTCTGGGTCAGTCTCTGGACTATGCAGGCCTCAGGGAAGCCTCAGAGGAGGAGGCTTTGTCTCTCACTGGCTGTGACCAAAGGTGTCATTTAACCTTGCCGTGTTTGCAGAGCACGTCAGTGTTTGCAGAACACTCCACTGAGGTTTTTTTTTTTTTTTCATGTGAGCCCTCCTGTCACCCTGTAGGAAGATCAGAGGTGATGGTCCCTGCGCAGAGTGTCACCGGGCTTCTCGCCCTGCTACCTGACTCAGTTTATTCTGCCAGGACCCATCTGCTTTCCAAGTTCAAGGTCTGTATAAGACACAGCTGTTACCCTGAGAGTCAGTCCAGGTCCACGCAGGAGCCCTGGGCAGAGACAGCAGAGCAGCAGTGGTGATGGTTGGGGACACTGAAAGGCAACAGCAGTCCCGCTCCTGCCGGCCACAGTCCCGGAGGCCTCTCCTTCATCCTCATCACTTAGTACTGTTTGTTTGGGCCTTTACTAGCTCAGTTCCTGTTATTGCCCCTAGACAATCGGCCAGGAAATTCTTCACTTGTGCTTCCCTTAAGAGGTCAAATGCTTTTCTCTTTGCAGAAGTAAATAAATCCTGCGTGCTGAGTTAACAGTTTTTCAGGGAACCTACAGGCCCCCTGCAGTAAGCTCCACGCCCGAGGGCAGCAGGGAAACCCAAGCAGCCTGCAGCCCATCCTCGGCCCGCCCAGCTGGCCTCCTGAGCGTGTCTGCAAAGTTTTTAAACCAACCCGGGCTGCATCAGGATGATGTGAGCATGAGGCCGCACCTGTTGACGCTTGCCTCCAGAACCCTGGTGGAAACGCGTGCCAGTAGCATCGTGGCACCCCACTCCCCGGGACGCAGCTGTGAGACCCTCTTGGCTCCCGCGCATCCTGAGCACCAGGAAGGAAATGCCGCCTGCCTCAGAGCAGGCAGCTGCAGAGTCACAGCCCCTGGCACCAGCGTACCTGCCACCCCTTGCTCAGGCCGGCATGACTCCTGCTTTACACCCGTCTCTGATCAACCAAGTCCATGGTTAGGTTTGCTGCAGTTCAGAGGAGACACGTGGGGAGAGCTGCCTGGGAGCTCTGGCTCCGTGGGACAGCCGTCACCGCTTAGCGAAGGAGGGGAGAGGATGAAGCGACAGAACAGGCCAACCTCATAAAGCCCTGAAGTTCAGGCCTCTCGGCAGAGGCAGAAACTGTTCTCCTCAAGCCCTGGTGGGTTTTTTTTTTTTTATTATGGAACATTGAAGCATATGCAGAGGTCAGTAGGAGAACGGAGGGAGCCCCGTGAACCTGTCCCCGGTCTCCACGTCTGTCACCCCCTGGCTGGATTCTGTCCCCCACATCCCCTTCTTACTGTACAGCAAACCCCAGTGGTCTATGTGACTGGGTCACTAGGAAAGATAAGGACTCTTACAACAAACATAACCTCCAAATTCTTATCACACCTAAAATATGACTAGCCAGCCATCATCATACAGATTTCCATTCAGCTCAAATCCATGGCTTTAATTTTGTTTGTTGGAATCAAGATCCGAGTAAGATCCACACCTTGCGATTAGTGTGTCTTTAATTGAATGAAGTCTTCATTGCTTTGTTTTTTGTTTTTTTTTAATTACTCCTGCTAACTGCGTATGGAAGGAAGTGGTAGCTGGTGTTCCAAGGTCTCCAGTTTGCTCATCGCACCCCACAGTGCCCTTGCACATGCCCCCCTGTCCTTTGAATTCCTGTAAACTGCTGGTGCATCTAGAGACTTGATCGTTTTCTTATTTTTTTTTTCTGCAACATTCCTTCAAAGGAGCTCCTGGGTCCTCCCCTCCGGAGGAAATGCCGGCTGGCTGTCTCTTGGGGGTGGCAGCCCCAGATGCACTAACACCTGAAGTGCAGGTGGCAGGTGACAGGTGCTTGTCTGTCCCTCCTTCCAGCAGTAGCTGGGATCCTTCTGTAAAGTGATTTTCTGGCAGCTTCTCTCTGGTTACTCACTCCGTTCAGTTCTTACAGAAAAGAACTTTGCCACCTTATTTTTTTTTTAAGATTTATTTTTATTTATACAAGAACTAGGGTACAGGCCAGAGGCGCGGGAGGGTGAGAGGATTCACCAGAGCAAAGCAGGGAGCAGAACAGGCGGACAGACGGAGGACACTGCTGAGGGGAGCAGCGGGCGAGACAGGAGAGGTCTGCCACGCCGTGTGGGTAACTCCTTGGCTGGCCGGGAATCGCACCCATGCTGCAGAGGCCGTGGACAGCTTCACAGCGCTGCGCTCAACCCGCTGCACCATCGGGGAAGCCCTTGCCACCTTATTTACCAGTTTCCGCAATAACGAGGTAGCACCTCCCCTTTGCTCCCTGGACATAAAAGCTTAGGCCATCAGGAAACGGCTTACGCAGGTCATCCGTTAAGAGTTTGCTCCTCAAGGGTTCACCCATTTAGAAACCCCATTATGCAAGGTATTCTGCAAATGACCTGGGTATTAGGGCGTAAATGAGGATGGCACACCCTGGGCCTGGTCTTCGGAGACAGAGAGGAGGTTCATCCCACTTTGCTGAAAAAAATACTGAGCCCCAGAGATTGAGACCCATCCTGTCTATGCAGCCATTTAAGAGTAAGAGCTCAGACACTGTAACCCCGGCGGGGGTGGGGGGGTTGTTGTTGTTGGAGGTCAGTGCTCAGCTTACCTCTAATCCAGGCCTCCCAATGGGGGTTGAATATCCCCCTCCCCCCACCCCTTGCTTATAGAGTTCCTGTGAGCAGGCAAGGCACCCCCACACCCCCCATCAGTGGGCAGAGTACAGAATGCCAGCTGCCGGGGTGCACTGCCTGGGAAGTGGTTACTTGCACTTTGGTCAAACCGTCTAAAATGCTGGAGAGGGCCCTGTCCTGCCTCCTTCCCGACATCTGTCCAGTTCCTGATCATTCTCTCTCTTGCAGCCCCTATTCCCAGTTTTCATGTTCCCACGGCCTCTGTGCTCTCCCTGCCTTGGGTCACCCTGACCAAACAGTGGGGTCTCTGCCTGACATGCATAGGCCAGATCGTGGCAACGGGTCTTGGAGAAGAGAAATCAAAATCAGCTTTATTTTCAAATGAATTGGCAAAGAGGAGATAAACGCAGACCTGCCTTAAGAGAGGGAACGAGGTTATATAGGTCTGGGGGGCCAGGGTGGAGAACAAAAGATTTACCTTTTAATGGCTGAAACCAGATGACGGGGCAAAGAAATGTGGGCTTGGCTGAAGTTCATGGGCTGGTCAGGACAGTCTTTTGCTGGGGTGTGACGATCGCGGGAGTTCTGAGCGCCTCCCGGTGCACCCCTGCCTCGGGGTAGCACCCCTGCCCTGCCTTCTCAGTCCCTAGCCGGCCTTGGAGCTCTGCTCAAGGTCGTTTGCCTCTGCTGCTCAGGCTGTGTCTGATAAACCGCGTCTGTAAAAACAGGCCTCAAAGAGAAAGTGAGATAAATTCTTTATTTCCTTCTGGTGTACTTTAGAATCTAAGGCCCACGTAACCATTCAGCCTTGGTGCAGTATCACTCGAGATTCTAAGGATCTTTGTTTCCGTGCTAGCCTGGTGCTTGACTGAATGAAAGAGCAAGTGAATGAGTGAATGAACAAAACAGAATCAGACATAAGATTCTCATTTGTATGGACACATTTATTCCTGGCTTGGCCATAAATCCCTCAAAAGCAGAAATTCTGCCTCCTGTGTGGCTGGCACTGGGTATATGGGGTGGGGGCGGGGAAGGGGACCAGCGTCTTTAGGTCCAGAGTGGCGAGTAGGACACTGGGAAAGTAGGTGATGGGACACAGCCAGTCCGGTGCCCCCACTCCCTCCTCTGTACGAGCAAGGTCACTCCTCCTAGCACCCCCCAGGCTGCTGGGTACTTCGGAGGGTCTTCCTGTCTACCCCCCGCCTCAGATTGGGTCAGTTCTCAGCCGGCACTGACGATGGTGGGCCAACACCCAGGCACTTGTGTGTGTGACCCCGTGATCCTCTGAGTCTTCTGGGAGGTAGGTGCTGTCACCATCCGTATTTACAGGTGAGCAGAAATATAAAAGAAGCTAACACACACAGAGTCACCCAACTAGTAAGTAGAGAAGCTGGGGCTTGAGTGGGGGGACAGCCCAGCTGCCTGCAGGCGGAGAAAGAAGGTCCTGTTTAAAGAGACCTCTCCCCTCCGCCCCCAGACCTGTGCCCTCAGAGTCGAAAATTTGCCCGAAATAGATCAAGTTAAGCCCAAGTCTCTGCCATTGCTGGCCGTGATGGGGGACTGGAGGACAGTCGGCACCTCACTTCTGGGTTGATAGAGCACCCCATGTGTGGAGACACAAGCCGTGGCCACTCAGTTCTTGCCCTGCTCCTGGACACCCCCAGCTTCTTCCAGGCTTTTGGGGCAGGATGCGACATGGGAACCGGCATCACTTAGCACCTTTGGGTCTCTAGCAAGCTAAGCCCAGGGCCCCGGGCCAGCTCCCAGCTGGGAGTGCTCCCTCCCACTTGGCATTGGGTGAAGCTCAGTGCTGAGTTGAGTCAGTGCCCCAAGCACAGCAGGTGTCCACGGAGCCGCCACCCCCGCTCCTGCAGCCACCTGTGGCCCACTTCTGCCTGCCCATCCTTCCCACGCCCCGTCCTCCCCACTCTCTCGGCCCCTCTTATAGGCACCCACAAATATTTATTGAGCACCCTCTATGTGCCTAAGGGCTGTGGGCACCCGGGAGACAAAAGCAGCCGACTCCCCTCCCGTCAGCGGGGTGAGGGCGCAGCTAGATAATAAGCAAGTGTGTGCAGAACACACATGGCGTCAGAGGGGAACGGGGCTTCGGAAAACTAGTGTGCAGGGAAGGCAGCCAGGGTGAGCGCTCCGGGGACACGCCATTTTGGAGATGAAGAGGCAAAAAAGGCCTCTCCATGAAGGTTGGTGGTGAGCGTGTTCCTACTGCTGCAGGCTCCTTGTCACGCCCTCCCAGGCCACGTCTGCCAGTGGCCAGTCGAGCTCTGCCAGGTGGGCATCTCCACTCGGTGGGCATCTCTGTCGGGTGGGCATCTCTCCAAGGGGCATCTCCAGCACAGGGATGAGCCCAGCATGTCAGCTCTGTGCTGCCTGCACAAGGGTGTGTGGGCCCCAGATGACCCTGGGGCATATGTCAGGAAAGTCTTCTCCCTGGAAAAGGCACGGCACTTGCTCCTTGTTTCGGGGAGTGTGGGGTGCTGTCTGAAAGTTGCTGGCAACACAAAAGGGACAGACAGTGGCACGCTTTGTGTGCCTAGAGTTCGCTGTGCTTGGAGTGAGTTCTGAGGGGCCCTCTGTGAACGGGTGTGGTCAAGCCTTGATGACTTGGGGCTTCCCCCTCTTCCACAGGGGTACCTGGTGAGTCTGCAAACCGTTAGTATGGAGGTTCCAGGTTCCGAGCTTGCTGGGTGTGCCTGTCCAGGTCTGCCCCACTAACCCCCCCCCACCCCAGTCTGTGTTAGCAGTTTCCTGGCCACCGCGTCCCTCTGGCAGGCACAGGCCTCTCCATGGCGTGCCCACTTCCATCCACTTGTGTCCACTCATGTCCACTCAGCTGCTCTGTCCTCCTGCCTGGGCAGCATCCTGGTGCCCAATCTCCTCAAGACAGGTCACCTGGCTTAAATCCCTCTTCTTGTGTATTGCCGAGGACCCCGCGAAAGATGGGTCCTCCTGGAACCTTCAGTGCGACCTTACTTGGGAAAAGGGTCTTTGCAGAGGTGGCTGTGGTCTGGTAAGGGTCTCAAGGGAGGTCATCCTGGAAGCGCCCTTGGAAGAGAAGGGAAGAACATGGAGAGGACAGGAGTGGGCAGAGGCGGAGATTGAAGCAGGGCATCTTTTTCTGGCAACGCCCAAGCTGGAAGGGTTCTTTCCTAGAGCCTCCAGAAGGAGGTAGCACTGGCACACCCACATTTCCAGTTTCTGGCCTCCAGAATGGCAAGAGAACACTTTTCTGTTTTTTCCGGGCCCCTGGGTTGTGGTCATTGGTCAGGGCAGCCCCGGGAGACAAAGACAAGTGTCTTCTCGCTGCCGGTTAGAGAAAGCTGACTCCACTGCACAGAACCTGGCCTGCCCCCGAGCTGGCTTCCACTCCTGGGAAGTCAGGGCTGTTTGCTGCCTCAAGCCCTTTGCATTGGCTACTATCCCTTCCAGAACATTCTTCCTCTCTCAGCACGTTCAGCTTCTTCTCCGTCAATGATGTCTTGAAGAGACCTTTCCAGACCCCTCCCCCCAAAACACCACTCCCCAGGGATTCCCTCCTGTTCCTGTCCTGCACAAGCTGACTTTCCTGCATGTTTAGGTCATCGGTTTGTCCTGTGTCACCCTGCTCTGCAGTGTCCCCTAAAAACCCAATCAGTCTCGACAACACCAGCTCCCAGCAGCTGGTGCAGTGCCCAGCGCACAGTCAGCCCACAGTGTGCTTATGCTGCATTAGTAAATATAAGACTCTTTGTCAATAAGGGCACGGCCAAGTCCTGCTCACTTTGTTCTTGACCCTCAGGATGATTTCTTGCTTTAAAGCAATTTTTGCAGCTACCATGACCTCATTTATTTTATACAATTGAGTTCAACTCTTGATGTGCTGGGGGATACCCGATAGTCCCCATAAACCATTCATGTAAACCTTCCTCTGGGTGTGATCATTAGAACCAAAACTGGCTTCTCTTAGGAGCAGTGAGCTCTCTGTCCATGGGGGCATGCAAGTTTTTGCATATGCTGACTTGTTTGGTCATCATGATTTCCACGGACCTAGTGCAGTTTCTTCCCTCTGCTGCGCACCTCTATCCCCTCACCTGCAAATTCCCCGCCCCTCTCCCTTTTCCGGGCATCCCTCTGAGCCTTTCAGCGAGACAAATCAAAGTCCATCTGAGAAATCTGTGTGCTTCCACTGACACGTATAATTTTACAGGATGAGAGTTTATCAGACCTGAATGTATATTTAGTGACAGGCTTGGCTAATCTTTAATCTAATTACACTTATTAACATTTAAATGTATAATCATTAATATATCTGGGCATGGCGGTCTAAATATTTTATAGAGATCTTAATTACAGGAGACGTCCAGTCTTGCCATAAAATTCGTGTGCCCCGACAATTAAGGGGGTGGTGTCAGGTAGCTCGGGGCCCCGTCCAGAGTGGCAGCGAGAACCTGCTATTTGCAGGGGGGCGGCAGTGGCGGGGCCTCCAGTTTTCTGGCGACACCCCAGACACAGCAGCTGACCATTAGGGAACATGAAGAAATTGGACCACACCTATTTCTTCTGGAAAGGGGAAGGGAATGAAAGATACCATCACAAAACTCAAAAATCATTTTTGCTGCCAAGAGTTCATCTGAGAATGTGGCCCAGGTCTGTAGCCTCAGCAGCTGGTTAACATTTGATGCCAGGAATAGGCCTGTCCCCCCAGACTGCACAGCTGGGTACCCACAGCCCCCAGCAGCTGTCCCCTCATAGTGGCAGCTGTTCTCACACCTTGAAGCCTTCCAAAATTAAGGCTCATCTTAGCACTTCTCAGCCCTGATTGTACCCTCGCCGCAGGGGAGGCAGATCAAGACTCCTGCTGAGTCCCACGGTCCATGATCCACGTAAACTCAGCATCCTGAGTCCGCGAGGTGGCCCAGCAGGTCCCCAAGGAGGACAGAGGCCACTGGGCTCCTCACCAATCACGCCAAGGCCAGCGTCCACCTGGCCGTGCTGCACCGGCCACCTGCTCCTGCCACTTAGCATCTGGGTCAGCCTCACTCATCTTTGCCTCAGTTTCCTCATTTGTAAACTGGGGGCATGAAGAAAACATTTGGTGAAAACGTAGAAAGCATGGAACAGTCCCTGACTCCTGGTAAACGCTATGTAAATAACACTCAGTTGCTGCTGCTGCTGTTGTCACTGTCATATCACCACTGCCATTGTCACTGTCATCACCACCATTGTCACCACCACCACCATTTCCACATTGTCATGTCATCACCACCAGCATCACCATCACCGTCACCACCACCAGCATCACCATCACTGTCATCACCACCACCAGCATCACCACCATCATTGTCAACTGTTATCACTACCATCATCCCCATCATCAGGGCTGGGAAGGCCCAGCTGCCACCATGTGACACCATCTGGGCACCTTCATGGAAGCCTCTCCTTAACCCTCACTATAGTCGCATGTGGAAGATGCCTCTTTCTTTGTGCAGGAAGGAGTTGAACTTTGAACCCAGGACCAACCTCAAGGTCATGTTCCGCCCCAGGAGTCATGCAGAATTCACAGCGAGGGCAGCTGCTCCCCTGGTCTATACCTAGTGCTGGGCATCCCCTGGTGAGGGCCACTTGCCCCCAGCTGACAAAAGCTGGTACGTACTGAGTATGCCCCGTGCCAGACGCCAGCTGAGGGGGATGTGTGTATAAAGCCAGTCCTAGGAGGCAGGCGTTATTTTTACAGCTTTTTATTGAACTACAACATACATACCGGAAAGGCCCAGGCTACGGCTTGGTGAATGGTCACAAAATGAACACACCTGTGTGGCACCAGCACCCAGATAACCTCCCTCCCGCTCCCCCTTCACGGGGCCAAGCAAGCTCCATCCTCTTGTCTGAGAATGACCTCATTTGGCAACATGAACCTTTAAAAATAGTCCTCATTGTGTGGGGGCGGGGGGAGTGACTGATACTGTGTTTCCAGAAATCTCCACCCCCACCCCACCCCCAAATCTAGGGAATGTCAGTATTCAAGGCCCATCCCCTGCCACTATTTTTAGTGGTGATTCGGAGGAAGGAAGACTTTTCCTGGACTCGCCTTCAATGGCTGGAAAACAAACACCAGCCCCTTCCCACCTCCACCCTCCCACTTCCCTCGACAGGAAGTGGCGCCAGACTCCACACCCCAGGGCTTCCAGGTGAGCCGTGGGCGCTTCGGAGCCGAGGGGTGGGCTGCAGGGTGTCCCCAGCCCTGATGAGGCCATGCACAGGCTGCGCAGGCCCCCGGCCCCTGCAGCCCTTCCTATTACACTTACCATGGGTTTCTAAGTCCCAGAGGATTGGCGGGGGGGGGGGGGGGGGGGGTCTGGCTTGGCCCTTCCCATCGGAAGTGTTCCGGGCATCTGTGATTAGGCGGACTCTGCAGATGGCTGATGAAGCCACGTGTCCCCTCTTCCCATCCCCACCTTGCCCAGCCTCCAAGATGGCCCTGGACCCAGTGGTCTCACAGCCTCAGACCCCAGGCAGGGTGCTCCGTGCTCTCCGGGAAGGCTCTCACTTAGAAAACATCCCAGCCACCATTGGCAGGTTGGGATTTAGGGAGATGGTAGTTGGGGAGGAGATTGGAGGGCATGGGATGGGGTGACAGATGGGTGGCCCTTAGGGATCACTGCAGGGACTTCGTGTTCACTCTTGAATGAGGGGGAGCCATAGGAGAGGCAGGGAGGGACCCGACTTGGGGAACCCTTTCTCTCCAAGTTGATACTGACGGGAGGGTTTGGACACCAGCCAGGAGGGTTCTGTATGATGCAGACACCAGATGGTGGTGACCAGGATCAGATGATGACAGAGAAGTGGTGAGAAGCGGCCAGATTCTGGGAACTCGCTGAGGGTAGAGCTGACCTGAACAGCTCATGAGTTGGGTGTGGGGCGTGAGAGAAGTAGACTCAGGGAAGATTCTGGAGTCTGGGGCCAGAGGAACTGAGGTCACTGTGAACTGTGCGTGGGGAGACTAGGAGGGGAACATTGTTGGGGACTTGCTCTGGGAGGTGCTAATTTGCAGACACCCCACAGAGGCCTGGGGAGGCCCTTGGCTCTGGTTGGCGGTCAGGGACCAGGTCCATCTGGAGGTGGCCAGCCAGGAGGCGTCAGTACAGGGTGGGATTTAAAGCTATCTGAATAGGCGGACTCCAAAGAGGTTACTCAGAAGGTGAAAAGAGACGTGAACCTGTTCGTCTTTTTTTTTTTTAAGATTTATTTGTACAAGAACCGGGGTACAGGCCAGAGGCGTGGGAGGGTGAGAGGATTCACCAGAGACAGGCAACAGAGCGGGGAACAGAACAGGCAGACTGATGAAATACACTGCTGAGGGGAGCAGTGGGCAAGACAGGAGGGGTCTGCTCGCCCTGTGGGTTGCTCCGAGACTGGCGGGGGTGGGGATTGAACCAGCACTGCAGAGGCTGCGGACAGCTTCATAGTGCCGCACTCAACCGCCTGTGCTGCCAGGGAGGCGCTGTTCAGCATCATTTTCAGTAAGGGGGTTGAGGTGAAAACCACAGCAAAATACTGTCTCATACCATGAGAATGGCACCTGTTACAAAGGCTCCCAACCACAAATCCTCAGAGAACAAGGACACTGTTACACCGTTGGTCAGAATGTAAACGGGTGCAGTCATTTTGGGAAATGATCAAGAACTGCTTTATAAAGCTAATGGCAATACCATATGACCTGGTCATTCCACTCGGGCATCGACTCAAAAAACGACGTGTTCCACAGCATTTATTACAAGATTTTCTACAATAGTGAGAGTGCAGACACAACCGGAGGGCCACAGATAGAGACTGGGTTAAGAAGGTGTAGTATAGCCACACGATGGAATACTATATAGCCATAAAGAATGATGAAATGTTTCCATTTACAGCAAAATGGAAGGAGCTCAAGGGGATTATAGGCATTGAAGCAAGTCAGGAGACAAAGACAAATATTGGATATTTTCTTATATGCATGAATAAGACAAGAAGTAATGATGGATGGGTTGATAAAGTGATATAACTAAACTAGCAGATACTCAAACAAATAAGGTTTCTGAGGTTCAGAGGAAGGAGAGAGGGATAAAGGACAAAAAATGTGTGAGGGATGGATGGGGGCTGGGCGGGGTGGGGGCAGATCTGGAAGAACACATGTATCAATAGCCAAGAAAAAATTAGATCTCTATATATAATATCAGTAAACTTTCTATCAACCAAGAAAAGGATCAAATGGAATCTGATGTATATAACAGTCTTCACATAGACAGCTGTGGAAACAATATAGATCAATGAGTAAGCTGGGAGGCAGGGTGAGCCTGACCAGGACTTGGTGGGGAAGAGGGTGGAGGCCTTGACTGCTGAGGTCAGAGGTGAGGAGAGGTGGGCAAAGGCCGAGACAAGCAGCCAGAGACGAAACCAGGAAGGCGGGTAAGGAAGGCGTCACCTGTGCCAATGGGGCACCACAGATAAGGATGAGGTCTCAGGGAGCCAGTGGGGGTGGGGGGCAGAAAGGGAGGCGCGAGGGTGCATAATCTTTTAGAGAAGTTCTCCAAAAGGAGGAAGAAAAGTGGAATATATAGCCAGGAGGCAAAGCGGGCCCAGCGCAGGTTTTCTGTTCAAGATGTGGGAATCTTGTATTCCTGGGACGCTGGGAATATCCCAGTACAGGGTCCGGCCGGGTGCAGGGAGTGTGGTGCCCAGTGCAGATCTGCTCACAGGGACCCCCGGCTGGGCAGGGGGAGCCAGCAGGGATGGCACAGTAGTGACCAGGCTGCAGGCAGGGGACCCCCAGGGGGTACCTGGTCACTGCACACCCAGATACTGGGTCTCACCTGGGTGGGTTCACCCTGGCCCTGAGCACCTTCCAATTCTATAGGTGCACAGTCTAGATGCTGAGGATACAGGAGTGACCAGGGCCCACCAGATCCCTGTCCCCGGAAAGCTTGTATTGCTGGTTGGGCGGGGAGGGGAGGTATCATAAGTAAACTCAGTATCCCTTCGCTTGCCTTTATCCATTGAGGGAAATAAAGCCTAAATCTGTGTTCTCACCTTTAAACGTGCAGGTGGAGTTTTAGTGCCGCCATGTCAGCAACATGAAGGGACTGGTTTCCCATCAGTTTAGACAATTGCTCCTCACTCATGGTTACATGGGGTTGACCTTGGTTTCTTGGCACGTGGTGGTAACTGGCGCAGCACTGAGCCAGCCGCAGCTCACCACACCACTCTCAAACATGCCAGCTCTGATCAGTCAGCGACGGCATCCGCATCCCCAGCGGCAGCAGATCTGGAATCTGCCACTGTCCTCCCATGCCGTGGCAGACATCCCCAATCAACCCATGGTCCTCGCGGGCCTGGTTGACTAGTCATGTCTGCATGACTACAGAACTGGGAGCGCAGGCGCTGTGTTCCAGGTGTTTGCTTTTCCTACTCCAGCAGGAGGTTCGACAGGTTGAACTTTCTAGGCTGCACTGGCAGAGGGACTCTGAGGACCATGGGCCTGAACATCTAAAGGACTGGCCTTAAGTGCTAGTTCTCCCGCTCACTGGCAGTGTCAGCTGGTTGACCCACTTCACCTTGGAGGGAAAAGAAAAAGGGAGTTTGCATTCGTGGGGAACAGAGCCCCTCTCCCCCCGCCAGGCCAGTCCCTGGCCTCCCAGCCAGGTCACTGTGCTACCAGGTCCAGCTCGGCAGGTGCAGTTGCTACTTGTCCAAGTCCTTGTTTGACTTTCCTTTCTTACCTGAGTGACACATGATGGGGCAAGAGCCCGTGGACCTTTGTAAAGGAGGTTGAACCCTGACCCGTTCTGAACTCGCCTGGCTCATCTTCCAAACAGGAAAAACCAAACTAAACCGGTGCTTGCTTGTCCCGGGGCCATAAGTCTGTGGGCCTTTCACCTGCCACCTGAGGGGCTTCAGTTTCCTCCTCCCACCTTGGAACCCAGCCTGTCACCCACAGAACCTGTATCTCTGAGGCCTCCTGGAGCCTGACCTCACGCCCGGCAGCCAGGGCGCGTGGGAAGACAGGACGGGAGGCTGACGTTTAGTGAGCACGTCCTGACTGCCTCCCGCCAAGCCCCCAGCGGGGCCGTGTCACCCACGCCTTGCAGGGCGGGAGGAACCTGCTCGGGGAGCGTGCCTCCAGCTGACGAGGGGTAAATCCCACTGGACTCTGAAGCTGTGTCTTTCTGAGGTTCTTCTTCCCAAAATGCTCACGGTCTGCATTTCACATTGACGTGGAGGTCCGTTCAGAGATGGCTGAACCTTCCCCTGCCACAGCTGAGGAAACCGAGGCCTCATTAAGCTTTGACAGGTGGACTCCACCTCCACTGCTTTTCCCCTGCAGGAGATCTACAGTCCCCTTTCCCTCGCTGGGCCTCAGTTTACCATCTGCACGGGAAGTTGAACTGAAGGAACTCGGAGAACTTGCCAGGCCTTTCTGGCTTGTTGAATGGAAGAGAAAAGGGGGGACCCCTGCTGGCAGCGGCTGGGATAGTCAGACCCAGGCTAAGGTCCCCTCCCCACCATTTGTTAGGGCCGCACCAGGCTGGAAAGTTTTACAAGGGCTCTTGGCCTCCGACCATTCAGACCCAGCCCTGCAGCCAGATCAGACTGATGGGAAATGTGATGGGGAGACTGGGGATCCTGGGCATTGGGGGAGCAGGGTGTTGGGGGGTGTGGCCATGGCTGATACAGAGGATTCCTTAAGAACTGCTGAGACACACGCACGCGCACACACACACACTCACTCCTTCTAGCAGGCACGGAGCAGTCATGGGGTATGCACAAGAATGTCAAACCGCCTTTGAAGGAAACCTCAGCCAGCCCCGTGGGGCTGTGAGGCAGTTGCCGAAAGAGCATTTTTCTGCAGCGGAAGTAACTGGGGTGCATTTGGGGACCATCGCTGGTTCCATGGTTTGATGCAGGTTGTGCTGCTCACAACAAAGTATTTTTTCCCAGTAGGGCTGATGCAGGTGTGTGGGGGGGGTCAAGGTCAGACCTCATGGAGGCCAGTCAAGGATCAGCAGCTTGAGCTGTGTGGTCTTGCTGAGGGGCCTCAGTTTCGGGGCAGCCCCACCCCCGCACAGGGTCCCAAGGAGCAGGTGAGGCCCACCAGGTGTGCAGGGTTGGGTGGGGGTTGGTGACTTTGGAGGCAGCTGAGCAGCCAGGTGGGTGCCAGGAGCCGAGGGGCACTGCCACTCAGGACTTGGCAAGTTCCTTTGTCTCCCAGGGTGCCATTTCCTTGTCTGATGTGGAACGACTTCATAAAGTGATATGAGGATTAAGTGACAAGAACCCATAGGGGCCCCAGACAGGGCTGACACGTGTGCAATGTCCCTCTTGAAATTGTCTTAGTATCTAGGAAACAGGCAGAGAAGTGACCCTCACGTGGTCTCAGAGCCAGGGTCAAACCCAGATGCCCGGACCCCAGACAGCACCCGGGCAGGCACCCTGTGTGGGGTTGGGCCTGGCAGGTGTGCGAATGGTCTCTCACCTTTCGAGATGGTCAGGGCAAAGTCTCCTAGGGCCTTGGAGGCCAGAGGAAGCTCGCAGAGCCAACGCACTCACGCTGGGGACACTGAGACTCAGAGGGGGGCGGGCCGGGAGTCTGGTCTCTCACTCCCCAGCGAGGGTCTCCTGTGTGTGTTGCCTTCGTGGGTTAGAAGAAACCCTCGCATGCCCAGGGTGCCCTATAGATCCCCCCTTTCCAGGCCCACAGCCCCCCGAAGCTCGGAGTCAAGAATCAGCCTGTCCTGCCCTCCTTGTAGCTGTGGCCTCGCAGCACCGGCCTTGAGGAGAGGTCAGCTCTGCCCAGGGAGGGGGAGAGGGACAACTGCACAGCCCCTCTCTGGTCCCACCTTCGCAGAGGTTAAGCAGGGCTGGTGGGGCCACCCTGTCCCCCATCTGGGCCAGGGGCTGTGGCAGCCTCAGCCAGGAAAGGGTTTGCTGCGGAGAAGCCCACCCCAGAAACCTGAGCAAAGGCGCATCCTCAGAGAACTGAGGCGGGGTCACACTTCTGTCAGGCGTGCCCCTGTCAGGCCTGCCCCCTTCTCTGAGTCGGAAAACTCAGCCCTCCCCGCACAGCCTCCCCTGTACCCAGAGCCCCTGCATTCCCGGAGCCTGGCAGGTTGCTTCCGTGATCCTGCAGGGTCCCGGTGTGACATCACCGTCTCCATGGCAGCATTCAGTGGCCTGGCTGCTGGCAAGGCTGCCTGGCGAGGCCGTGTGGCTGGGAAAGCGAACAGGGCCCTGGGAAGCCACGGCCAACCCCGGACTCCTGCGGCTGGGCCCTGAGAGACAGCGTGCCGCGCGGGCCTGGGCTCAGTGGCGTTGGGAAGGCTGAGAACACCACAACAGGCTCCCGGCGGAGAAGCAGCTCGGCTGTGACGAAGGAACAGGACGACGTGTCCCTTGTGCCTTCTTCATGGCCGTGTGTGTGCCGTCCAGTTGTTTCTAGGGGCCTGTCGTGCCAAGCTCCTTGTTTATTAAGGAGTTTTGAGACCGGCCCCCTTCTGGGGGGCCCCATCTGATGGGGGCAGCACAGCACCACGCTGCTTGGAAAGGTGCAGGCTCTGTGGGAGACATCCCCACTTCCCTCCCTCTAGCCCTGATTGGAGCCCCCAAGGCAGCCAGGTCTGCCCCTCTGAGGGGTTCTTGAGCAGGTATGGACATGTCTGCTCTGTTAGGCCAGACAGACCACCCAAGCTTGCTTGCACCCCAGTTCTGTGGGGGCCTTGCTCCTTGTTTCTAAGTGACCTTTCCTTGGTTTCATCCCCAGAGACTCAGCTGGTGTGTTCTGGGTCTGCAGCCTGGGGATCCCGAGGGAGGAAGCATGAAGACAGGCCTTTTGCGGTGGGCAGCCACACAGCCTTGCTGTGTCAGTGAGGAACTCGGGCTGCACGTAACTGGAATCCCATGAACAGTGGGGTTTGTTTATCTCCTGTCATAAGGAGTCGTGGGCTGGCTGGTGCCATAAGGGGTCCAGGCCCCTCTGTCTCCTGTACTCAGCTTGTATCTCCATCCCTGTGCTCACAAAACAGCTGCTGTGCCTCAGGCCATCACATCCACGTTCCCAGTAGGGAAACACTGGTGGGGGAGAGTTGTAATGTACTGTGACCTGCTTGGAAAGGTGCAGGCTATGTGGAAGTACGTTCAGGAAGCATTGGATTTTTCAGTAGACTTCAGAGTGCATCACAGTGGCCAGAACTGTCACGTGCCCCTTCTAGTTGCCAGGGAGCTTGGGAAGTTAGCTGAGCACACACAAAATCGAGGTTCTCTTAGTAGGGAGGAGGCTAGATAGAGATCAGTGTCATCCAGGTGTGTCGGCCACACAAAAGGTAGGGACTGTCAAGTTCATACCTGTGTCCCTCCCAGCCACTTGGCACACAGGGGCACTTAGTGGAAAAGTTTGGGGGTGCGCTCGCTCTTCTCTTAGGGGGGCTACTTATCCGATGACAAGTTTGCCCTTGTTCTCAGGAAGCCCCTGGTCAAGTAGAGGAGGTGTAGCTCCCGGCCCACCACCAAGGGCACGGATACATGGAGACGTGAGCTGCTTATACACTCCCACGGCGGTGGGCGGGCCGGTAGCTCGCAGCCTCTGCAGCGCGTGCCAGGACAGAGCAGTGAGACGCCCCGGAGGCCCGCAAGAGGATGCCCCTCTCCAAGGCCAACTGGTCAAAGGGAAGAAAGGCCTAGGAATGCTCTGAAGGGGAGGCAGTGCCCCCCTCAGAGCCCCCAGTCACCCAGAGCAAAGTCTGGAATTCGGTTTTCATCCCAGTGGGCTGATGAGGCAAATCAGAGCCCAAGGGAGTTACATTTCCAACCAAAGGGCAAAGGCATGACTCCCCAGGGGAGCATGTGTGCTCCGGGGGAGGGGGTCTGCCCAGGCTCCCCTGGGAAGTCCCAGAGGTAGCCTTGCTTGGGCCAGTGGCCTGACAGGAGACTCTCCCCTCACCAGTGTTTGCCTTGGTTCCCATGCCCATCCTCCTGAGACCCAGAGCCAGCTCTGCCCTTGCTGGCCCTGCGGCCTTCCCGCCTCTACAGTGCGGTGATCAGAATCGCTCACCTCTCCTGGGTGCAGCCAGACGTACTGAACATGTGCAATGGAAATTCCACTCCCTCCGCTGACAGCTGAGCTCCTGCACTTCTGGAGATTCTTTCTGGCCAGGTTACATCTTCACATGCTGGGTTTTCTTAAAATGAGGTTCACCGGTAACGTGGCCGCACCATCCAGGTATAGGGCACAGCCAGCTCTGCCCCTGCCCTCCCCCAGGCTCTGCTGTCCTGGCCCTTTAAGGTTCCAGCCCAGCAGGCCTGGAATTCAGCCCTGTGACCTAAGTTGCTCCTCAGCCAAGCTGACCAGGAAGAGAAGGCCCAGCTGTGGGAGTCAGGGAAGCTCAAAGCTGGAATTTAAAGGGCCGCTAGAGACTGGGGGTCCCCACTGCTTGGGTCTCCCCATGGCTCCTTGCACAGGATGACCTGACTCCAGCCAGCCTGCCTCCACCCTTTTGCCCCAGAGGAGGCGGGGCAAAGGGCAGGAGGATGAAGAAGGACCCCCGGCAGGGACCAAAGGAGCCAGCTAATGTTGGGCACCGGGCCAGGAGTCCAGGATCCTTAGTTCTTCTGCCTGGCCTCAGCAGAGACACATTCACTGGCTGTTTGCAAGGGGAACACTGAGGATGGGGTGGGGGGCACAGCCACAGGCCCACCCCACATCTAGCCCTCAGCTCGTCATGGGGCCAGGCCCTCTGAGGGCTTTGCCGTGGAGGCAGCTTAGAGAGGGTGACGTGTGTGGGCTTTGGCGTCAAGTGTGGCTGTGTGACTTTGGGCAAATGGCTTAACCACTCTGTGCCTACTCAGGATAAAGGCTTCCAGAACTGAAGAGTTGTTCTTCTTCACTTGCCCAGCCTCCACAATTCCAGGCACAAGGAGCCCTTGAGTTGGGGGTGAGCCTCACAGAACCCCTCGGTGATGGTCTGCAGGCAGGGGAAGATTTCAGGGGCCTCTGGAGGAATCACAGTGCCTTGCCAGGAGATGGGCATGTGACACTGTGTGTGTGTGTGTGTGTAACAGCTTTATTAAGATATAACTCATAACCACACAATTCACCCATTTATAGTGTACACTTGAGTGGTTTTTATTATATTCCCAGAGTTGCACATCCATCACCACAGTCAATATTGGAACATTTCATCACCTCATGAAGAAACTCGGTGCCCTTCTAGCCGCACCGTGCATCCGAGCCCTGCTTCCCATCTGCATAGATTTCCCTCTGTGAGTGCATCATGGAGAGGGAACCCCACATAGGGAGAACTTTCATAACTGGCTGCTTTGACTCAGCATTTATTCTCCAGGTCCGTGTGTGCTGAGCTCGAATCGTTGCTTCTCTCTTTGGCTGATGAAATAGTCCATTGTATGGACAGTGACTCCATTTTTTAAAATTCATTCTTCTGTTGGTGGATGTCTGAACTGCTTCACCTAGATGGGGAACTTCTGGGTCAGAGAGGAATCTCTCAACTTTAATCACTTGAAAAACCATCAGGCTGATTTCCACCACGACTGTACCCCTTTCCGTTCCCACCAGCAGGTCCCATGGCTATGCCAACATTTAGTACTGTCTTCTTTTTATTTTAGCCATTCTGGGGAGCGTGAAATGGAATCTCATGGTGGTTTGGACTTGCATTTTCCTGATGACAGTGACATCAAGTACTTTTTCATGCAGTTATTGGCCATGTCCTGAAGAAAGGTCTACTCAGGTCTTTTGGCTTATTTTTCGCTGGGTTATCTTGTCTTTTTACTACTGAGCTGTAAGAGTTCTTTCTATATTCTAGGTACAGGTCTTGATCAGATACATGGTTTACAAATATTTTCTCCCACTCCCTGGGTTATCTTTTTACTTTCTGGATGGTGTCTTTTTGAAGCAAAAAGATTGTCATAGGGATGAGGTCCAGTTTGTCTGTCTTTTCTTATGTTGGTCATACTCAGGGTGTCACATCTGGCTGTACGTTTTTGATCAGTCATTTCCCTGTGGAGACAATGGGGAAGGGATGGCATGAGGGCTAAGCTGAGCCATGGATGGGTCAGTGGCCCCTGGGGAGTCAGGGACGTCATCAGTTCCCTGTCCTCAGGGGTCAGGCACTCACCAGGCCTCACTAACCGATGCAGGCTGAGAAAGACATTCAATCAAGGACTTGCACCCCTGAGCGGATCATTAAAACTGAAAAGTGAGTTTAGGCCCCTTGAGACAGAGGGGCCCTGGGTTCAAGTCCTGGGAATGCCTCTCAGTGATGTGGAGCTTGGGAGAGAAACGTCATCTTTCTCAAGTTTCTCATCTCTAGAAAGATGTTTCCTCCTGTGGGGAAAGTGGATAGAGGTGGTGCCCCTTCTTCCATCCGGGCATCTGGAGGAGGCAGCCAGGAGCTCAGGCACTGACGGGCTCTTGTGTTCCCCAGCCATGAAAGCCGACCGGAAGCGCCTGAAGGGAGAGAAGACCGACCTGGTGAGCCAGATGCAGCAGCTGTATGCCACGCTGGAGAGCCGCGAGGAGCAGCTCCGGGACTTCATTCGCAACTACGAGCAGCACCGCAAGGTCAGGCCGTCATCCCTTTGCGGTCCCTTTCCTTCCCCTCCCCTCACCTGCAGGCCCAGGTCTGGCCTCCGGAACCCCCAGAACACAGACGCATGTCACACTGGGCGCATGTCACACTGGGCTCATTTGGGAAGGCCCACACACACCTGGCGCAGGTGTAGAACTCCTGGCACAACTCCTGCTAGGGTGGGGTGGGTCGGACATCGTCCCTGCCTCCTGGATAACAAGCCTAGATGGCTTAGCCCAGTCGGCAACAGTGGATTTGGGGTTTAACTGACCCAAGTTCGATCCCAGCTCCTCCTGTGTGTGCCCTCAGGCATCTCTCTTCCCCTCCCAGAGCTTCCTCAGTTCCATGGCGCAGACTTGGCAGAGCTGTGATAGGCTGTTTGAGACAGTAAGACAATGAGCTCAGCAGGGCACATAGCAAGTGCTCGGTGAATGTTAGCTGTGTGTCTTATTAGTAACACCTTAACAAAAGCGGAGAGGGACTGGGAAGCATCTGGAACGCAGGGAGAGAGTCTAGGAAGACTTCCCAGAGGAGGTGACACATGCACTGGGCACTGTGAGGTGAGTAGGCGTTGATGGTCAGATGACTGAGGAATTTCTTCAAGAAATAAAGTCTAGCGTATGTGGGTGGACGTACCAAGAAAGGTACCGAAACCAAAAGAAAAAGCCATCCCCCCAACCAGGCAGGTCTAGGGAGCCACAGGGCTGCGAGAACACCTGGGACCCTCTGATGTGCAGAAACTGTTTTTCGAGGAGTGAGCCCCAATGATGAGCTGTGACCAAGGTCCCCAGGTACAGGGGAGTGGGCATTTCTGGCAGCTGGAAACATCTTTGGCCGTGAGGTTTGAGTGGCTCTCGGGACGGAGGATGGCCAGGTGGCCACGTGCCTTTGCGGGGGTGGCTTCTCAGCGGGACCTCAGACGCCAGATTCTCAGAGCCCTAATGTGAATGTGAATGCTCAGGCACACAGTCCACTTCCCAGTGCCCCTCCCAGCACTGGCCTCCGAGCCTGGCCTCCCACGTACGCCTCAGTCCAAGTTCAGAGGAACAAATGAGTTATTTCCACTGTTGACTGTTCACAAGCCGCCCAAGGCAGGGGACAGAAAAGGGGTCATGGCCGTCCCCACAAGGTGTGGGTGGCTTGCTGGACATTCCAGCAGCCACCCCCGGGTTTGAGAGCTGTCACTTGGCCGTGTCTTTCAATGGGGCTTGTGCTCATAACCGTGCTCTTGCTTGGGAATGGAATTCCCCAGGGGAGCCACTGTCCCAGCGCCTCTCCATTAGAGTCACAGGTACCGGGGGGCATTCCCCACGTCCAGCCAGAGTGGAGCTGGATCAGCAGAAGCTTTGTAAGTGGGGTGGCCATGGGCAGCCCTTGGTGCCACAGCTGAGCTGCAGGTGTCACTGTTACAGAAAGAATCCCAGTGCCCACCCACAGCACCTTCAGAGTCACCCTAGAACATGGAGTTTGGAAAAGATCAACCTCCTTTTTTAAAATTTACTGTCTTAAATTACTATCCTATACTTGCAAGAGCCGGCATCATGGCACCCTTGTTGCTAGCGCTTGATTTTTCACCCTTACTAGACCTAACCTCACCTCCCAGGTGGCAGGACTGAGGCTGGGAAGGGTCAGATGACTGAGTGGCTTGTTTTGAGTTAATCTGGAGAAGCAAATCCACATGCCCTGGTTTATTCTGCTCCCGCCAAGATCTTGCAATTGGCTTGCAAAAATAACTTGCATCTTATGTACAAGGCAAATGTCCCCATGATCAGGATTAATGGAGCCTCAGTTTCCCCCACTCACGCTGGACCCAGCCACTCAGCCTGCTGTGGCCCATCCAGCAACTCCCGGGAGCCCCGTGGGCTCACGAGCATCAGAGCCAGTGGCTACAAAGAAATGGAAAGACAAAGAAACGATCCCGAGGGTCCTCCTAGACCTTCCTCCTAATTTGGGACTTGCGATAAGCAGCTCCTGACACCAGCCCACTCTGAAGGACGGTCCTTACGTGGTTGTTCACCTCCACACGCTTCACTTCCCAGGCCCCTGCAGGAGCTGAGCTGCTCGGCCCTGGGAGTGGGTGCTCGGATGCCCAGGGGGCGACACCCATCTGGAGGGGTGCCGGGAAGTGCTGAGTTGTCCGTCCTGTGGCTCAGGGCCCACCTGTCACTCTACACTGAGTCTTGCTTCCTGGGCCTGAGGAGGTAGCTTAGCCTGTGACTTTGTTATGGGGCCATCTGGCACTCTCTGCTTGTGTTACCAGCTTCTCGCCACCTTCACTCTGGGATGTGGCCACAAAGGAGGTGGTCTGGGTTCAGGGGAGCTCAGTAATGTGTCCAGAGCCCCCTCTGCTTGCAATGGGCGGAGCTGGGACCCAACACCCAGGCATCCCGACCCCACGATGCCGGTGTCAGCCTCACCCCCACTGCCCATGCTGGGACATGCAGGCTGGCGACACAGGGCCAGGCTGCCTGCACTGTCATCCGGTGACCTTCAGTGGCAGCCTGGCAGCTGTGTGACTGCCGGGCTGCTGTCTGGGACCTGGCATGTCCTGCAAATTGAAGTGCAAGGGGTCCCACTCCTGGGGGCAGGGGCTTGGGTCTGGTTTGCGCTTGCTGACAGCATTTGTGAACACTGGCTGAATGGCCAAGGTTAGGCGCCAGTACAGCAGCAGGGCGGGGTGGGGGGGCTGCCATCCAAGCTGGGCCAGGGGAAGGGCCCCCAGCGAATGAGCCTGCGGTGTGCCCGGTGCCCTGCTGAGTGCTCTGTGGAAGCGCTCCTTCAGGCTGCCAGGAGCCCTTGAGCTCCGTGGGGTGCTCTCCCCGTTTTTCAGAGGAGGAAACTGAGGCACAGAGAGTCTTTGCACGTCACCATTGCAAAGCCACAGGACAGTGACAGAGAACGGGGCAGGACCCTCCCTGGCCGTCCATTCTCTGGCGAGGTGGAAGCCAGGCCTTGGGCAACCGGCTTGTGAGGCAAAGCAGGACACTGCTCGCCCTAGGGCCCCAGGGCCCCAGGGCCCCAGGGGGACCTTGAGTTTGGCCCTTCAGCCGCAGAGGGTCTTTCCGCCCCAGGAAGGACGCCTGCATTCTGGAACTCTGCTCCTGCCATCTGCTCCAGCCCGTGGCCAGTACTCTGGGCCCCTCTCCCACCACCTCAGAACGAACAGCTCAAGCCAGGGGGGCTGCCTGGAGGCGGGCCCTCAGGACTGGCAGAGGCTGTGCTGCATTCAGACACAGCAGCGAGTTGGGGGTTCAGCCTGTTCCCTCAGCAGCCGTGACCTTGGGGTGCTAGCCATGCTGACGGGGCTGAGGTATCTCCTGCTCTGTCCCTGTTGTCAGCAAACAACAAAGTCCCAAATCAACTCCCGACCCTAACTTGTCAGACTCCCGGAAGTCATTCCATCTTTATGACAATTCTTTCAAACAAGTAATAGCGGCCCCTCCCCATTTTAATATGGAGAAACCAAAACAATGGGTGACACTCATTCCCTCATATAGTCACTGAAAAAAGTGCAGCATCTGCTATGGGCTCACCCTGGGCCAGTCTCCCTCCTGGAGCAGAGTCAGACTTTCCTCCCCAGAGCTGTGGCACCCCGCCACGGGCTGGGGCCTCCCCACATCCTCTGTGGCGGGGACCCGAGGAGGCCCCGCTCCCTCGTGGTAACGCCCTGCGCGCCCCCTAACCCCTCCAGGAGAGCGAGGACGCAGTCAAAGCCCTGGCGAAGGAGAAGGACCTGCTGGAGCGTGAGAAGTGGGAGCTGCGCCGCCAGGCCAAGGAGGCCACGGACCACGCGGCGGCCCTGCGCTCCCAGCTGGACCTCAAGGACAACCGGATGAAGGAGCTGGAGGCCGAGCTGGCCATGGTGAGACCCCTGCCCGCCCCGGGGCTCTCTGGGCGTCCTCAGCCGGGGTCCTGAGGTAGAGCAGAGCGGGGTCCCCTGGAGGGGGCCTGGTTAGGGCGGGGGGCTGGGGATGGTGAGCCCCACCAGCCCGAGGCACTGCCTTCCAGCCACCTGGGCGGGAGAGGAGGGTGGCAGATGTGGGGGTGCTGGGAGACCACCCACTCCCACGCCTCCGCACTCCCAGGCTGCTGTAAGTTTAAAAAAGGAAGAATAATGCTCCGCGAAATAAGCCAGAAAGAAAAAGAAAAATACCGGATGGTCTCACTCATAGCAGGAATTTAGAAAACCTAAATAAGGGACCAGGAAAATGACTAATTAATACAAAGTAAAAATCAAAATCAACAAAACAAGCAACTATAAGCCAGAGACATACTACGGGGGGGCGGGGTGGCTGGGAGAGGAAAGACTAGGGTCAGAATAAGGGGGGTGCAGTTGTATGGGGAATAGAATCAAAATGAAAATGCAGACATTGTGCGAAAATGAAAAATGATGTAAGAATTATATAAAATAAAATATTAAGAATAAATAAATAAATAAATATATATATTTTTTTAAAAAAGGAAGGAACTGTATCAAAATGTCAGTGACAGTTCTCTCTGAGTCGTGGGATTTCAAGTGACTTTATCCACCCCCTGCCCGCCACCCTCCCCACTCCACCTCCTACCATTTCCGATGCATCTGTAGTAAAACTGTTTCTTGGCTCAACAAGGAAAAATTACGTGTTTTTCTAATCAAAAGCAAGCTTCAAAGTCCTTCCAAACACCTTCCATGGAGACACCCGGCCCGCGTGTGGGGCAGCTCTCCCCCGGCCCCCACTGCTGGCCCAGGAGGCCCCCCCAGAGCCCGAGTCTGCTGTCCCTACTCCCGAGTGACCACAGCCACTCCCTGAACTTCTCTGGGCTTCAGTGCCCCGTAACTGGAGCAGGGTGGGAGCGAGAGTTTCAGTGCCACCTGCCTTCCCACGGGGTGACTGGGCAACCTCGGGAACCTCATGGCTGGGAGGAGAGTGCAGGGACTGCTGTGGGGTGGAGAGGCCCACGTGGCTCTGAGGGGCTTGGTGTGCTCTCCTGCAGAGCGTGATGCTAACCAACTGTGGTTACAGCGGTGGGGTCTGGCTTCAAATCTAGCCCCCATTGCTTCCTAGCTGTGTGACCTCAGTTTACCTCTCTGGACCATAATTGCATATGCTCCAAGGGCTCTTGGGGGCAGGTCAGGATCCCCGGGTCCTTCCTGAGTCTCCTTGTCCAATGCTGACCCCTAGTGGTGAGAGCTGCCGGCAGGAAATGCTGCCGCTGCCAGGAGCCCTCTCAGATGCTTCCCACCCGTGAGGTCCGGGTGCTGGCGGGGGGCTGCCTTCTGCAGCCCAGACACCTTTCAAGTTGCACACTTGGGTGAGGGGGAGGGCGTGCAGGGTCAGGCAAGGTCCCTGTTCTCCCAGGCCTTCCAAATGCCCTCTGCACAGACAGATGTGAGGCACTAGCCTCAAGCATCCTGGAGGACTCCAGGGCCTTTCAGTATTGGGATCCAGCGCCCCTCTGCTCCCGCCCTCACCATGCCCAGACCCTCAGCCGATTTCAGTTCTGGCCAACAAAACCAGGCTCTTGCCTCCTCCTGTAAGCATCTGCTAGCATGAGCCCTTAGGGTGAATGTTTGCAACTCAGGATGATGGATTTGTTGTAGTGTCTTCCCTGGGGCTCAGAGGAAAGGGGCTTTACTAATTGCCATGGCAATCCCAGTGTTGCTGGGGTCCCACCTAACTGGGGGTACCTTCCAGGGCTGCCGTTAACGGAATGTCACAACCTGAAGGCCTCCGGGGCTGCCTGCTCCAGGCGATGTGTACCCAGCTGTGCACTCTTAGAGAAATCACACAACCTCTCTGAACTGGCTTCTCCTCTGTCAAGCACAGATAGTCCCATGCCCCCTGTCGGAGACCTGGGGCGCCTGCGCTGAGCACATGGGGGTTTCCTAAGCTGTGGGGCGATCGTCACCCGACTTGGGAGGCAGGGCTGGCACACTCAGCCTCCCTCTACTGTGGGGAATTACGTTCTGGGGTCTGGCATTGGAAAGGGAGTGACTTCACAGACTCGTGGGGTGTCAGAGCTGGAGGGACCCCATAAGGTCACTGGGCCCAGGCTCGTCATTTTACAGATGGAAAAACAGGCTCAGAGGAGGCGGCGGCTTGTGTAAAGGACTCAGCTGGTCAGTGCGATGTGGGTGTAGCAGGCTCTCGACAGGGACTGTCCACTCTCAGCTGGAATCTTTCTCAAGACACCAGCTTTGCCAGGAGGCACCTGGGGTCTTAGACAAGGTATAGAAAGTTCTGGAGTTCGGAGAGATAAGACGAGGTTTTTCATTTTCTCTGCGTTTATATTGGGGGAAAGTTAGCACTCGGGGGTGACTCTCCATCTGTAGCATCGAGGTTCTCTGGAGACCCCAGTGCAAGGCCCTAGGGCCCCTCCCTGTGTCTGTGCCCCTCTACCCTGGCATGAGCCTGGGGAGCCAGCTGGGAAGCAGAGACTGTGATGAAGAGTGTGCGTTAATACATTTCTAAAATAATTTGAGATTGCTTCTAACAAAACCCCATCTGCCCAGGAGAGAGCTGCCTGCCCTGACCCCACGCTGCCCTCGCCCTGGGCTTCCTGGGGTTCCCCTCATTCTCGTGGTGTGGCCCTGACAGCCAGGTGGGGGACCTGCCCTGTCCCCAGCCTGCATCATGTAGCACCTGTGATGGGAGGTCACAGGTCGAATTTGAGGGCAGCGTGGGTGATGGGAGCCAAGGGGCGGTTTCTTACCCTCTCACCAGCTGGTCCTTGGCAAAAGTAAAAGTGTGCTGGGACCCTGGGAGTCCTCAGGTGAGGCCTGGTGTGCAGTGCCCCTTCCTGATGGGCACACAGCACAGAGCCGAGCCCCTGGCACAGAGGCCAGGTGGCGATGGTGGCTCACAGCCAGACGGGCTGCCGAGCAGTCCCCTGGTCACGTCACCTCCTCCTGTCTCCCCATCTCTCGCCAGGCCAAGCAGTCCTTAGCGACGCTGACCAAGGACGTGCCCAAGCGGCACTCACTCGCCATGCCGGGCGAGACGGTGCTCAACGGCAACCAGGAGTGGGTGGTGCAGGCAGACCTCCCGCTGACCGCAGCCATCCGGCAGAGCCAACAGACCCTCTACCACTCGCACCCCCCCCACCCTGCAGACCGGCAAGGTGAGTCCTGCCCCGGGCCCCAGCCAGCAGCTGTGGGGGGGGCTTCTTAGGAGACTCTCTGACCAGCGGGGGAGGCAGCCTGTTTATTCCACACTATGGCAGCTTAGGGGAGCCGGGGGCAGAGACCAGGAGCTCCTATTACTGAGAAGCCTAAGAGATGGAACTCAGGCAAAGCTGGATCCAGAGGTTCAGTTAATATCTGGGCCTGTCTTTCTGTCTCCCTCTCAGCCCCACCTGCCTCCATTTGGCCTCATCTTTAATTCATCTCTTTCCAGAAGCAAACAGTCTCCAGAAGTTCCAGGCTTTTAATTAAGGCCCTTACAGGCCCAAGTTTTGAGAAAGAGAAACTTTCTCTCTGTGTCCATGTCTAATCTCAATAGACTCTGACTGGCCTGATCACATGCCTCCCCAGACCACCACTGTGTCCAGGGAGTGGGCATGCTGAGCGGCCAGCCTGGATCACGACTGGGCATCCTAGACAGGGGAGGGGGGCAGGGAAGCTCCTTGACTGACAGCTCCACACAGTCACAGGGGGACTGACCTGACTGTTTTAGATGGTCTCCAGGTACCTGGTGGGGGAGAGGCCCAGCCTCTGGGTAGTGTCTGCACCCACTGCCCACCCAGCTCTGTTCTCTGTCCTCCCTGTGAGTGGTGGCTGCCTCTGTGTGACGGGTGCAGGTTAGAGACAGGTGCCTGGTCTCTGGAGCCCACAGGTCCTGCCATCACCTGCCTGTGAACTCAGCCTCTGACTCCAGGCCACCTCACTGCTCTGTCAGACCCCCTGGCCCCTGGTGGCCAGGACTGTCTCCCTACTGCAGCCCCACCGCTCATGTGCCCACCCAGAGTAGGCCCTCGGTCAGTTGGGCTGGACAGAAGTGTTTTTTTCCCCTCCCTCGCAGACAGGAAGGAACAGCTGGAGGATTTGGGGGGCTTCTGGGCTGTGCCTTCCGAGCTGAGCTAGGCACTGCGTGCTCTGGGCCTGATGTGGGTACGGCACAGGCTGACTTCGTAGATGTGAACACAGCATTATTCCAGGGAGTGATGAGTGCAGGCAGAGAAATCTGCAGCAAGCAGGGGCATTGGTGGGGAACACAGACAGCGGGGTGGGGGGCCAGGGGGCAGCTGGCCAAGGAGGCCTGCGGGACGGCTGAGACCTGAATGAGAGGAGGCCCGACAGGCAGCGGGGCCAGCAGTGCCAGAGGCAGGAAGGGGTGGGGGGCACTGTCAGAGGCCGGGGTGGCTCGGCTCAGTGAGGGGCGGCTGACTGGCGGGTGGTCAGGGCCCCATCCGATCTGGCCTCTCCTTCCATTCTCGGGGTGACCCAGTGGCTGGCTCTCGCCACAGGGCGAGGAGGAGAGGGAGGGCGCCGTGGTCTCCGGGGACAGCCAGCGATGCCCTAGCCGTGCGGGTGGCAGTAGGGTGGAGAGAAGTGGCCGGGCTTGGGTTTGGGTTTGGGGGGCTGCTGATGAGTGGGGGTGGAGGGCAGGGGGAGGGGGGCCAGTGGTGGCTTCCAGGCGGCGTGCTTGGGAGGCTGGTGTTGCCCGGCAGCCAGCATTGTGCCAGGCCTGGGGAGTGTCGGGGGCAGGGGGAGCACAGCTGGTGAGGTCCCTGGAAACGCCACCCCGTGGCCTGCGCCCTAGTGGGGAGAGTCTGGTGGGCTCCAGAGGCTGTGGGTGCTGCTCCCCAGCAGCTGCTCTGTGACGGGTGGGGCTGAGGAGTAAAGGGGTGGGAGGCTAGACAAGCCTCTTCTCTGCACCAGTCGTCTCCTCTGTGTCGTGGGGGCCTCGGGGTGCTCCCTGCAGGGCGGTCAGGGTGGGGGCGCGCTCTCCACCCCACACTTACCCGCTGTCCCTGCTTCGCAGCGGTCAGGGTGAGCCCCTGCCACTCGCGGCAGCCCTCCGTTATCTCCGACGCGTCCGCCGCGGAAGGCGACCGGTCGTCCACGCCCAGCGACATCAACTCCCCGCGACACCGGACGCACTCCCTCTGCAACGTAAGGCCAGCAGCCGCGGGGCCTGGGCCGGGGGCCCTGCCCGGAATCCCAGGGGCGGGCTGGAGGGGTGAAGACGTACCCGCTGTTTCCTCTCGTCCACCCAGGGAGCACTCTGGCGAAGGCACTTCCTGTTCTGTTCTTTCCTTTTGCGAGAAGAGATGGCTGTGGGGAGAGAAAGAGAGGAGGCCCGTTTGCTCCTTGTATCCGGGAGGGCAAGGAAAGTCCAGAGGAAGGCGGGCCCGGGTCGGCCGAGGGGTCTGTGTGCCCCGGGTCCCCTTGGGGGGGGGCCGTGTCCAGGACCCTGGGCCTCCCCTCCCAGACACGGCCCTGGCGGCACCACCTCAGTCCCCTGTGGGGCCGGCACTGCCCTCCGCACAGGAAAGAACGGGGCTGTTCTGAGCTCAGGAGCTTGGGCGCGCACGGCTTCCAGAGAGGAGCCCCATAAACTTGTCCCGAGTCTGTTGCTTATTTAATCAAACGCTTGTTGCTTGCATGCTGAGAGCAGCCACCAAGAGGCCCATGTCCCTGGTCAGCTAACTCCTGCTGATCCGTAGGGCAGATAGACGGGCTCCCCAGGAGTGAGGGGTGAACACAGGTGGGTCAAGTGACTATGGCCAGGAGGAAGCCATGTTGGGGCTCTGTCACAAAACCTGGGGGTTCAGAGTGTGGGGCCACTTTTCAGGCTTGTTCCATCATGGGGCTGACCATAGGGAGGACCCCCCACCCCCTGCCGTGGTCTGAAAACAGAGACAGGGAGAGTTAGGTCTTCAGATGTCCGGGAGGCTTTCTCTCAAAAGCTCTGTTCATGTGACTTTATTAACCAGAGAGAAAGCTCATAAAAAAGAAATGAGGTGAACAGAGAGGGAAAGAAAGACCAAATAACCTTTACTTACCAATGATATGATTATCTACCTGGAAACTCAAGAGAATAACCTGAAAAGCCATTAGCACTAATAATAAGCAAGTACATACGCCACTGGTTGAAAATCAATTTATAAAAAGCAATAGCTTTCCTACATATGAGTTATGATCACGGAAACTTTTTTTTTTTCCCATCTACACTAGCAAGGAGAAGGGCTTATAAAAATAGCTAAGGTTAAGCTTAAAATACATTGCCTGGTCCTGGTGCCCTGGGCAGCCCTGATCGGGATGGGGAGAGGGATCTGGGAATGTCTGCCTCGGGGGTGGGGCAGGCTCCCCATGATGGAGGCAGGGCTGTCCCTCACTCCCAGGCCCTGCTGAGGTTTTGTTTTTTATTTTTTTAATTAGGGCTTTAAGGAAGCCATTTGTGCCAAGACAGAGACCTGCTGACAAAGGCTGTCTTGACTGACAGGACTGAGGCTAGCCCCCAGAGGGGACACTGGCATCTGCTCTGTGGTTCTGAGGGTGCATATGGAGTTATACCCACAGCCAGCCAGCAGTGCCCTTCGTTACTGAGTGGGGAGGAGCGGCCCAGGCAGGGGCCAGATGCCCCTGCAGAGCAGTGCCCTTTGCAGATGAGAACCCCTTCCCAAGGGGCCCTATTTTCTCTTCTGGTGGCGGGCCCAAGTGCTGTAGGAAAACCCATTCTGCTGAAAGGGTTCAGCAAAGACCTCTTGAATCACCTTTGGCACAGGCCTAGCCTGTCTCCAGCTTGGTCTTGAGACATTCCTGCTGCTACCAGTGGTGGGTCTAGCCCATTGATCTCCAGGCTCACTTTATATAGGGCCCTGCCGCCAAGATTCGGGCACTTTAATAAGACAGTTATCCACATCAGTGGGCTCTGGCTGCATTCTCTTTGCCATACATAAACTTGGCAAAAATGAGCCAGTCCAGAGTAGACCTATCTTAGCTGCCTGCCAGTGGATGCTGTTGGCAAACCTTGAGCTGGGATGAAAGACTAAACAACCATATGATCCACCCCTGCCCTCCCTCACCACTTTCATCCCTCATCTCAGCAGATGTGCACACAGGTAGGCCAGGAAGAGCCTGAAAATAGCTCCAGGTAACCCTCTGTTCTCAGGTATCTGACCTGGCACCAATAAGAACAGCCTAGGCTGAATTAAGGACCTCTCATACTCTGGCTACTCGTTTAGAGCAGAGGAGAGGAACTCAGCACAGGGAAGTTGGAGAGGGCTGATTGACACTGGCCCAAGTGACACATATTGAATAATTTTCTTTCTTCAAGGGCATTTTGCCTGCAATTCTGTGAACAACCATCAGGGGTCTCCCCAGTAATGACTTTTGTGATCCAAATGATCTTGTGACCCCACACAGGATAACTTATTCTGGGATGTAGTGAAGGCTTTGTACACCCAGGAGTAGGAGAACTCAGCCAGCAGGAACCAGACAGTCCTTGTAATTAGCTCCACGATACACTGTCTAGAGTCTTTATATCCGTAAATCAGGCTAATGACTCCTGCCTGCCCACCCCACCCCACCCCCCATAAGAAAGTTACTGTGTTGCTTGTAAGGAAAGCTAGAGACTACATTGCCTCCTGAGTTTTTCTGGCTTCACATTCTCTATTATTGTGCTTTTCTCTATAAAATTACATTTCTTTAAGAAAAGGACCTAGTAAAACCAACCTCCAGTCCTAACTCAATGTACCAATTGGGGCTGGAACTCAGATGCCTTTAAGTGACTGAAACGTTGGCCAGAGGATATTGGGGGACAAGAGGCCAGAGCAGGCAAAGGCAGAGGGCCTCAGGTCAGAACCCCTAGTCTAAGAAACATCTCTGCCACGTGAACCCCAGGTTCCATCACTGTGCCATCTGGGAGTGTCTGCTTCAGTGGGTTGAGGACAGGCTCCCCATGATGGAGGCAGAGCTGTCCCTAAGGGATGCCTTCCTTTCACGGAAGATCCCCACGGGCCACCTCTGCTCTCCTGTGTGTGTCTCTGCTATTTCATCTTCCCCTTCTCCTTTGGCTACAGGGCGACAGTCCCGGCCCAGTTCAGAAGAACCTGCACAATCCCATTGTACAGGTAGGTGCATCCTCCCTCACTACTCAGGACCTTCCCCTTCCCCCAGCTTCACCACGACTTCATCCCTTGTCCCCCCGGACCCTTGATATCACCATTTCCAAACTTGGGCACCCAAGGCAGAGGAGCCAGGCCACATCACCCAAATCACACATGGGTTGGTACCTGAGCCAGGCTTAGTACCTGGGCCAGCCCTTCCATGTCCCCTTCCACACCTATACACCTACTGAGTACATCTTCCATCTTCCTGCCCAGGTGAGTCTCCTGACACCAAAGGCTGGTGACCCAGGCCATGGATTCTTGGGGTCCCCTTTGCTGCAGGGAAATTTCCTAAATTTATTTTTAATATTTTCACAAAGCATCAGACTAAGGAGGCTGCAGGGAGAAAACCAGCATGAACGGGAAGCTCAGAAGGGATCTTGGGATCAGTCTCTAGCCTGGGGGTTACCACCTGTTGGTCTATGCACCACACACCTGCATCAGGGTCCTCCAGGGTCAGGTATTCAAATGCAGATTTCTGGGCCCTTCATCTAGGAGATTCTCACCCACCAGATGTGGAGTATGGCCTGGAACTCAGGAAATTCTGATGTGTTTGGGAAACCATTAGTCTAGTCTAATTCTACCTTTTTGACAGAGAATGGCACCCCGTCTGCATGAAGCACTTAACTGTTTGCAAAGTTCTGCAGACACCACACATGCCCAGACCCCTGTAGTCACCCAACAGGACTATCCCGTCATCGTCATCGTCATTGTTCTTAGCCCCACATCACCCATGAAGGCACTGGGCTCAGAGGAGCTAGGGCTCTCCCTGGCCCCAGGGGCCTGACACAATCAGGACTGGAACCCAGGCCCCAGGCCCCCGCTCTCCTGTGTGTGGCCAGTCCTGCCCCTTACTTAGAGGCTTAAGGTCCTTGCTCAGCTGAGACGTCAAGCTCAGGCTGGCTTCTACCTCTTTCTGGAGCTTTCAGGCCCCTTTCCCCAGTCACTGGGATGGGTCGGGGAGCCCTTGCTGCAGTGCCCTGCAGGCCGGGCGCCAGCCCCAGAGAAGCACAAGGGGTGTGGGCACACAGAAGCCACCCTCTGGGCATTTCCATCCTCACTTTAGTGACCTCCTGTGCCCATCACCATGAGTCCTGCTATGTCCCTGAGGCCTGAGGGCTTCCCTAGCTGAGCCACCTTCCCTCAGCATCCTCAACCCCTGGGGTGGGCATGGGGGGTCCCCACTCCCTCCACCCCATCACCGCCTTGCCCAGTCCCGAGCTCAACTTGGCCTTGTTCTTCTCCCCTCCCTGTGTGCCCGGGCCCGACCATTCAGTCACTAGAGGATCTTGAAGACCAAAAACGGAAAAAGAAGAAAGAGAAGATGGGATTTGGCTCCATCTCCCGAGTCTTCGCCAGAGGGAAGCAGCGGAAGTCCCTCGACCCCGGCCTCTTTGATGGTACCGCCCCTGATTATTACATTGAGGAGGACGCAGACTGGTGATGCCACCTCCCCCGCCCGCCAAAGGCGGGTGTCTGTGCGTGTGGCCGTGCGTGCGAGCGTGGGGGCACGGGGGGCACGGGGGCGCGTGCGCCTGGGCGCGTGGGTGCGGGTGGCCGGGCCTGGAGGAGCAGACGCGCGTGTGCCCCCTCCCCGCGTCCACCTCTGTAACTGATGTACATACTACAAACGTGTGTGACTCTGTCAACTCTGTTGTCTTTGGGGCGATACAGCTGTGTTGTTAACCTCAGTTTGTTTTTTTGTTGTTTTTTGGTTTGTTTTTTTTTTTCAATGTTTGTTCTTTTTTTTTTTCCTTATTGTTTGGTTCGTTGGGTTGTCCCCCGCCCCCACTTTTCCCCTCCCCTCCTCCTTTTTATGAAACTTGAAAACTTGAAGGACTGCTGTGTATTTGTAAATAACAAAATTATTGTGCACTCTGTGCTTGTAAATGTCCCTTGTCCAAACTGCTACTTTCGGAGCCCGTCTCCCCAAGAATGTGGTCTGTTTTTGATGTGTCCCTCCCTCCCACCCTCTCCCAGTGTGAACGCGTGGGACCAGACCCTGACTCGGGGCGCAGCGCCCAAGTCACTTTAACCACCCATTGCCACCGTCATCAGGGTAAGGTCCGCCCTCCGCAAGGACTTTGGAGCCTAGGCCGAGCGCCTTTTCCGGGCTGGGTTTGTCAGAGATCAAACGGGCTCTTTTTAACAGCCTGCCAGTTTTTAAATTGCGTTGCCGTTTCTTTCTTGATGGAGAAAAAAAAAAGAAGAAAATTGTTTCGTTTAATTTATTTGCACAAATGCAGAAAACTTATTCTATCTAAATTATTGCATAAATATGGGGATGTCTATTTTTCCACGGGGCGGGCGGGAGGTGGGTGTTTCTGTCGACTTGTCTGTTCTATTCTCACGCTGCTGCCAGACTGTGCAAGGTCGAGTTTGGGGTGACCAGAACCCAGGGACCATTGGCTTTCAAAGCTTGCTCGTTCTGTTCTTCCTTCTCTCCCCCCCCCCAAATTCTTCCGCCCCTGCATGGAAGTGTGTCCACCTGGCTTCCAGAGCTCTCCCTGGCCTCACTGGCTCTCCATTTATTTATCTGAACTAGAGGTCACTGACCTCGGTGGGTGCCGTGCCCACTGCAGTGGTCACCTTCTCTCGGGTCTGACTTTGAGAGAGGTTGAGCCCCGGGCGAGCTGGCCGACCCCTCACCATAGGGCATGACCGCAGGCCTGAGTAGGCTCCTCTCTGCACCTGTGTCCTTCTCATCTTTGGTCTGCACAAAGGTCAGGAGTCATGCGGGGAGGTGCCCCACTCCAGGGGAGTGCTATGGGGTCACAGCATCCAGCACCACCCCCTTGCTTTCTGGTTGGTTCCTTCAGCCACACTTAAAAGAATTCGGGATCCCAGGGGCCCCCACCTCCCACTTGTCACTGCAGCCCGAGCCCGCTCATCCCGGGAAAGAAGGGTGGGTGGGAACATTTGGGGAGCAGTGTGGGCCCACAGTGAGGCCTCACCATCAAAGGAACCATGTGTTTTGTGACGCTGGGTCATGGAGGAGACATGAGCTGCTCAGCCAGGTGCTTCCCGGAACTAAAACTCCATCTCCCTTTTCTCTTGACCTGTGAATCCGTCCCCGCTCTCTCTCCATCTTAACCACTAACACAGCTCCATTACACCACCCTCTAAACAACCAGAGTTGTGTTTCCACTCACAGCGACACGTTGGGCTCTTAAAGAGAAACGAGATTTTAAGATGCTGGGGCGTCTCTCTCAGAATGGATAGGATACTTCGTCCAAAGTCTCTAAAGCAGAGAGGCCCCGGCGCCTTCCCCGCAGACCCGGTGGGGGTGGGAAGCAGGTGAGGAGCTAGCGGGCACCCTTTTCCCTTGGCTAAGCTGTTTGACGAGCCTGGCCGGGAGGGAGAGCTGCCAGAGCTGCATCTCTCTCTGCAGAGAGAGATCTAGAAAATACTTCCTCCCCCACCCCCTCCCAAACTGGTGAATTTTAATTTTTTTGGTTGATTTTTATGGTTTTCCCTTTACTTATGAGAAACTAAGATCACAACCACTCCTGGTAATGATTTAGTAGTTCCTTTTCATTTCAGTTTTTTGTAAATTAGGAGATAATTCTAAGAGTTACTAAGGATGATTTATTTAAGAGAACTACGTCACATAGCGAATGAGTTATGGGTAACATTAGATGAAATAACCTTTCCCGTGGGAAAGGTTTCTGGAAGGCATGGATGCAAATATAAAATATTAAAAAAAATCTAAATAAAGCTTATTTTAAAATATTATCGAATTCTATGTTATTTGATTGCTTCTCTCTGGCTCTGGCGGGAGGCTGCGCCCTGCTGGGAGGCAGAGCCCCCATAACCTGTTCATGGAATCCCACGCTGGGTCCCCAGGGGCTGCCGGGAGGGGCCGAGGAAAGCTGGCTGGATTCTGGGCCCGAGGAGGGGCTGAGGCCAGGCTGGCCTCCCAGAGGCATGTCCCCTTGGCCGGCCTGACTAATTTGGAAGAGCTGTGGGCTTCCAGGGCTGCCCCTGGTCTTAGCGCATCTCTAAGCCGGGGGCCCTGCCCAACCCCAGCCAGCAGCCCCCCATCAGCTTTCATCTGCCTCCTTCCCCTCCCGGCTCCTTGCACAGGCCCAGCTACGAGTTTGGGGTATGTCGCTTCCTGCAGATGCCAGGGGATCTCTGCCTAGCCCCAGCTTCCTCCTTCCCTGGGCACAAAGTGGCATTTAAGAGAGATGGAGGGAGTCACAGCGCAGACCTGGCTTTTCCAAGCCTTCCACTATGAAACTCCAGTGTGGCCCCAGAAGAGGCCACAGATACCCCAATCCCTGAGTGTAGCGCTGGCCCTCAGCCTCCACCTCCCAATTTAAAAGTCCTCTCCAGCAATAAAACTGATGGAAACTGGCCTGCTAAGTCCCCTGTCATTTCTGCTGGAAGAAAACCCGAAGCTCTTCAATGCAGAGCACATGGAAATCCGGGGCTAGTGAGGATGTAGGTGGAAGCAGGCTCCTGAGTTGATCGCTGCAAGGGACTTAAGAGCATCCACCCTGGCAGTTCTCCACCTGGCCACCTTAGACTCACCAGGGAGCTTTCAAAAACACGACTAATGCCAGGCCACCACCCTGAGTTCCTGACTCGGGGTGTTGGTAAACCTTCCCTAGAGATTCTAATGTGCATGCAGGACTGAGGACGTCAGGGCTGATCCCAGGAGGGCAAGTGTTCCAATCACGTGCCCCTGCCCCACCTCCCAGGCCTCATGCAGACATCACCAATCGATTTAAGCCCTGTCCACCCAGCCCCAAAGGCCGCTGATTTACTCACTTTATAAATTTCTGGAAGCCACTGCCAATAAGGGGAAAGCCAGTTTGCCATGCCCAAATTCACCCAGCCCCCTACCCAGAACAGATGGGGAAAACTTTGGACCAGACATGAGTGACTTGATCGAGATCCTACCTAGCCTGTGAACTCAAGGACCGGGTACATCTTGTTCAAATCTCTGTAGTTCTAGTCAAAAACCACACTATCTCCTTTGTTGAAAGAATTTCTTCTGAGACTTGGCCCCAAGTGATCCAGTTTCAAGTGGTGGACATTGGAGTAAGCCTGTCCAAGGAATGCAGGGCCCATGCACAGCTGCACAGGTTGTGCACTGCGTCACTCCAGCAGGCACCCCCTGGGTTGTGCAGTGCACAGCCTGCATGGCCATACTTGGTCGCTCTTCTGCGTGTCTTCCACCTTTGCTGGTAAGCTCCAGCAGGTGTCACCTAATAATAGTAATAACAATAATAATAATAATAATAATATCATCTAACACGTATTAAGCACTTACCGTGGACCAGTGTCTGTGCTGCGTACTTTACGTGTATTAACTCGGTTAACCTTCCAGCAACTTGCATTATGGATGATAAAAACAGGTTGAACAAATCACCTAGGGCCATGAAGCTGGTAATGAGCAGAATTAGCTTCACACCTGGGGAGGCGGGCTGCAGAGCTCATCCAGAACCACCCAACCCTCTGGGTAGAGAGGACTGCCGAGGAGCAGGTAGGCACCTCCCATGCTCTGCCCAAAAGCCTGGTTTGAACCTTGCCTCACCGCCCCCAGTCCTTCTTGTAGCCTCTGGCATAGCCTAACACAGCGTTACCTTTGAGACTGAGCCTTTTATCCCCAAGCCCTGAGCCCCCACCCCACCCCAGAGCAGAGCGGAAAGGAGCTGTGTCCGTTGCAGACAGGACCACCCTGCTTGGCCTGCGTTTGAACTCCTCGCTGCACCTTCCCCTCCCGGCTCCTTGCACAGGCCCAGCTACCGAGTTTGGGGTATGCATCCTGGTGGGGGGTGGTCCCTCCCTGCCCCAGGTGGAGCCTGGCCCAGGCACCGCCCCAACCAGTGCCCGAGGGTGTTGAGCTGCTGCTCACCCCCTGGGTGCCTGAATCAGGGCTAGCAGGCAGCACCTCTGGGTGTCCTTAATCCCTTAACAGGACCTTTAGAAACTCAAGCAGCCCTCTCACCAAAAACCTGCATTTTCACAAAAAGTGTTGCACAGACACCCCAGCTCATCTGCTCTGGACAAATGTCTCTTCAGATTTTCCAGTCAGGTTTGGTGGGGCAAACAGACCGTGGTCCCGCCTCCTACCAGCTCTGTTTTTCAGTGAAAGAAGCATAGTGATGATAAAGTAGCAAGAGAACCCACATATATTAACTTTAGCTTAGAACAGGTAGAGTCATAATTTTGTATTATGGGAAAAAGCCCTGTAAACTCACTGTAGCTGAGGGGTTGGCCTGGACCATGTGGTAGAAGTTGCTTGGCACAGCGGGTCACTACAGGCAAAGTGAGGGTGTCAGTTGGCTATGACAGCGGTGTGTGGCTAATTCCTTCTGACCCAACAGCATAGTTACTAGAAAATTAATATGCCACCCTGCACTCCAGTGGGTCACCCCAACAAACTGAACCGCTAAGGAAATGATCCCAAGGGGACATCATTAAGAAGCAAGAACAGCAACAACTGGGAACCCTGACTTACTCTCCCCGGAAATGGCAGGACTGGCGGTCACCTAGTGTGTGTCCCTGGAGCCCCAGACACTGCAGGCAGTTTGCAGCGGTGACCTTGTCAGGCTTGTGAATCAGACTCCTTAAAAAAACGCTGGCTGCTGCTTTGCATTTGGGTTTCCGGTTCTGGGATCTGATTGCATTCTTGCCGGCTTACCAGTAAGCACCAGTTAATTGCACCAAAATGAGAGAATCTTTCAAATTGCGTGCAGTGTTCCACTGGGAGGAGGCTGGCAGCCCCGAGGGGGCCAGGCCTGCAGTGTCCCCCCAGCTCTGGTCTGGCATCGTTTTCAAGCAAGTTGTTCAACCCCAGAGGCTCAGTGTCCTCACTTGTGAAAGGGGGTACTAACCCTCCCCTCATAGGCTAAGAAATGAGAGCTGGGGGTTTGGAGCCTGGAAATGACAGGACTCTGTGGTTTGAGTTTGAGCGGAGTTAAGTGTCGAGGCAGGAAAAAAGTGGAGAAGCAGCTGGACATGGGTCATCTGCCCAGAGGTGACTCAACCAAAACTTGTCCCTGGAGATAGAATTGGGCCTCGGGCCATGTGAGCCTGACATTTTTCCAGCTGGGGGCACCAGTCTTAGAGCCCAAAGTCAGTTTCCGTGTGGCTTTGTGAGAGAATGAGGACTTGTTGGTACAGGGAGGGGCGAGGCATTGGCCCTGAGAATCTACCAGCCCTTATCAGTGTCTGTCCTTCTGCAGTCCAAGTAGAGACTCTCTCCGCTGGGACAAGCAGGGGGAGATTTAGAAGCAATGAGGTGCCCAAGGCTGGGATCCTGGAGCAGAAGTCCCAAGGCCCACCCCATGGTGGCACATTTATAAGGAGACGAGTGTCAGAGCCCAGAGCTGGCGAGGCGTGCCTGGAAGGTACTCACTCACGTAATCCAACAGCCCTCGCCCCATTTTGCAGATGAGCAAACCCAGGCACAGAAAGGTGAAGGTCTTTCCCTAAATCGCATGGTTGGGAAGAGACAAATCTGGAATCAACTACAGCGACTTGAGTCCAACTGTGCTACAGTCTCTGATCAGCACCAGGTGCCTCCCCAGGGCCAATGGGTCAGCAGGAAGCTTCAGAGAACTTGGGAAAATCCCACTAGCCATCTTTTGGGGACTCGCGTTCTTCACCCAATAGAGCAGGGGGTAGGGAGGGAGTTAGAATAATGAGGGGTTTGCAAACTATGTTCTATGGAACCCTAGGGGGTTCCTCAGACATCCCTCAAGGGGTTGGCGTGGCTGGTGAAAGAACCAGCAAGCAGATCTCCATTTACCCCCGTAGCCAGCAGCACTGCTCAGCCAGACGCTAAGCTAAGCTAAGCACCCCATAGCCAGAAGCTCTCACCTGTTACACACTGGTCCCCCAACTAAGAGTCCATTTGAAGGATCCCACCAATGGAAAAAAGAATGAGAGGAAAATGAAAGAGAGGAGGTTTGAGAACCATGCCTAGGTCAGAAGGTCTAAAATCTGAGCAAGCCTTGGTTTGAAGGAGGAGTTCCCAGGCCCCATCCCATGCCCGCTTCATGCCAAGGTTTAGGGGCGAGGTTCTGTGACCTGGGTTTATTGAACAAGCTCCCAGTGTGGGCTCAACGGATAGAGGTTAGACAATACAGAGGTGAGAACAGCTCCCTGCTTGTGGCTGTTAGGGCAGAGTTGCTATTGGGAAGCTTCCAGAAGGAAACTTCACAAGGCAGGTTAAGGCCTCCTTCTAGGGATAGCTCCTGGATCCCCAGGTAAGAAACACACCTAAACAGGACTCCAGGCAGAATGCTGCCAGGATCCCTGCTGGGCCTTCCTGAGCAGAGAACAGGGACTGGCAGCCTGCGCGCGGAATCCCTAGGAGGGTCACAGAGAGGTGCCCCAACTTCCTGAGATGCACATAGGCAGGAAGCAGCAGTGACAGGCTTCCGGAAGCCTGCACCTGGAGGGCCAGAAAACCTCCCCAGATGAACCACGATGTTCACCCAGGCCCCCCGCAAGCCACAGCCCTTCCATAGGCAGCCTGGGCTCATGGCTAAGAGTAGGTTCTGGGCAAACTCCCTGGCTTCAAACCAGCCCGACACTTGCCGCCTGGCAGTCTTAGCAAGCCTCTGAATTTGTCTGGGCCTCCATTCCCTCACCTGTTCAGCAGGGCCAGGAGCTACGGCGTCAGAGGGCAGCTGCGAGGATGAAATGGGGTAAGACATAGCAAAGGCTCAGCTTGGACATCAGCCTTGTTAGCCACGGTGCTGATGATAATGATGAAGGTCGTGAGCTCGTGTCACCTCCCCCAGCCCCCTGAGGTAGACAGAACAGGCCCTTGGGTACAGACGCAAAGACAGGCCCAGGTAAGTTCAGCAGCTCGCCCAAGCTGTTAAAGCCAGCCCAGACTGGGATCAGAGGAAGCAAGAGTTTCAAGAGCTGAGGGGCTCTCTGGGGCCCCTCACCCAGGCTCCTCCATTGCAGAAGGGAGGGGACCAGCCCACAGACAAGCACAGTGACTGGCTGAGCTGGCTCTGGGGCCCAGGGCTCCAGAGTCTCAGGCCAGTGCTGCGAGCTGTGGCAGACCACAAGCCTCAGCTGGGAAAAGTAATCCCTGGTCAGTATGCTTTGGAAACAATCCATAGAGCCTGCAGCCCTGGGGGATGGCGCCACTCAGCCCAGCAAGGCTCTGACAAGGTCTGCAGTGAAGCAAACCTTTCCCTTATCCACCTCGTGTTTGGAGGTGCTAAGGCAGTGGCTTCTTGGAGGCTGGGGGAGGTGACACAAGCCCACGGCCTTCATCATTATCATGAGCACTGTGGCTAACAAGGCTGATGTCCAAGCTGAGCCTTTGCTATGTCTTACCCCATTTCATCCTCGCAGTTGCCCTCTGACGCCGTAGCTCCTGGCCCTGCTGAACAGGAGGGAACGGAGGCCCTGACCAGCTCAGGGACTTGCTGAAGACTACCAGGTGGCAAGTGTCGGGGCTGGTTTGAAGCCAGGGACTTTGCCCACATTCTAATATCCTTCAGTCGGGGAAGGACCTGGGGCTCATGCAGGACCCCAGATGCCTTCGGAAGTGAGGTGTGCTGGGGCAAGGCTGGGGAAGTCTGGCCCCCTCTCTAGCTGAGCATCCCCTTGGCTCAGATGAAACCTGAGTTGGGGTGCAGCATCTGCACAAAGGTCCCCATAAGGTGGCTGAGATATGCAGGGTCGGGATTCATTTTGGGCTGTTCCAGGTCTCAGTGTAGACAGATGGAGGGCGAGATGAGGGGCCTGTGGCGGGGAGAGGAAGAGGCAGGCCATCCTGCAGGATGTTGTCCCCACCTGCCCTGTCACCCCATCAGCTCAGGGCTGCCTAATTGCTTTCTCAGGGACAGGCCAGCGCTGTCTGAGTCACATCCAAGTTGGCTCCATGCCTGCACCGCACTGGCTTCCTTCCTTCTTAGGATCCCGGGGGTGGCATGGAGCCGAGGTCAGGGCTCGTGGGCCATGGAGGGCAGAAGTGACAGCTGTCACTGCAGAGCTGGGGCTGTGGGGCAGGATGCTCTGCATGCCGGAGGGAACTTGGGGCCCTCTCCAAATAAAGGGTCAGAGGGCACAGGCTGGGTCACCAATTGCAGCTCGGGTGGGTGAGTCAGTTCCTGTGACTCTGTGTGTGTGTGTGTGTGTGTGTGTGTGTGTGTGTGTGTGTGCAAGAAACACACTCATGTAAGTGACAACCTGAACCAGGTGGGATCGATTAATCAATACTAGGAGGGCCTTGGGAGCCAGACCTGGGGTTTGAGCCCAGAGTTAACTCTCAGCTATGTAGCCATGAGCCTCAGTTTCCCCCTCTGTAAAATGCAGATCGAAGAGCCCTTCTCGCAGAGCTACTAGAGTGAAATAGTAACTAGCAGACATGCCTGGCATATGGCAGCTGCCCATCTGGGGCGAGAGGGAGTGCAGGTGGGCATCCGGCCGCATCTGGGCCAGGCTGTGCCCTCCATCCACAGCTGAAGGGCGTTTCTGACTCGACTTTCCTCATCTGTGAAATGGGCCTCTGGGGCCCTGTGCCCCTCCCAGGGAGAATGCAGGGAGCTCACATCCCCAGCAGCAAAGGAGCACACATTGCCATGGTGAGAGTGAGCCTTCCCCCAGGGCGGGTCACTTCGCAGCAAGACCCCTGGAAGCACCACAGGGCCAGTGCTATGCTAGGCCATGCGTACCTTAAACCCAGAAGTTAGGGGGCAGGGGAAGCTGGGGAAGTGGGTGGTCAAGGGTGCCAGCTGCAGGGTCACACACACCTAAGCCTAAAGGAAGCAGCCCCTGCTAGGTTCCAGTGTTTCCAGAGCCCCTGATATTTCAAAAGAAACAAAAGTGGCATGTAATATATTCTTTATGTGGGCAAGCATGTTTTTTAACTGTAGTGTCCTGTGGGGGACTATTCCATGACCCCCCTTTGATTCTGGGCCATGGACTCTGCCTCCAGCCATTATGCACTGTTCCAGCTCTGGTCTGGCTGCTCACCTTCTCCATCAGAGTCTGAGGAGCTGCATGCCCCAGGTGCCCTTGGCAATTCAGCACCAACCCCCTTCACCAAAGACCACCCCACCCTTCTGTCCCCAGACAGGCGGGCAGCAGGGGCCACTCTCAGTTCTGGACCCAGTGCTGTGTTCCCAGGGACCCTCCTCGCCCCCAGGGACCCACATCACCACGGCAAGAGCTGGTCTGGGGTCAGCCTGCCCGCAGCCTGAAAAGCCCAGCCTTGTGGATCAACCACTTCTCATGGAATTTGCCAGACTCTGGGGACTGCTTCACCTTCAGGTGAAGCTGCTGATGGCCTGATGAAAAGGTGACTCCATATTCTCCCAGAAATCCCATGAGGACATGTGGCAAGCCAGAGGCCTGGGATAGAGAGAGGATGACAGGCTAAGAAATGAAGGCAAAGGCTGACTTGGGGTGACTGTGATGAAAGCTGGAAAAGGCGAGTATAATGTGACTTGCTGACATTTACTGAATGACCACTGTGCCCAAGTAGGGCTTTCATGTACACTCATTCAGTCATCCAACAAACACTAGCCACTTCCTTTGTGCTAGGCCTTGAGCTGAGGACTGAGAACGCAGATGCGAATGATGAGGTGACATCAATTATCAATGATGTACTCCTCATCAAAATCACATGAGACGTGTAGGAGAGTCTCAACCTACAGATGAGGAAACTGAAGCTCAGAGAGGCAACATAAATTGCCCAAGAAGTAAGTGACCTGACAAGGGTAAGAACCAGGGACCAACAGATGACTGCACTACCTCACTTTCTTGGAAGGTAACAGTGGAGCTGATAAAAACCATGAGCCACTAGAATAAGGCTTAGTTCTCTGATTTCCAGAATTCTAGCGCTAGAGGGAAGGGGGAGGGGGTGTCGTGATTTAAGGAGTAAAGGAGAGAGAGGCTTATTTCACAAAATGGGTAAAACCTCCCAGGGTCCTTGGTGCGCAGCTGGGCCAGCCATCCCAGCAGTCTGGAGGAGGGGTCAGCCGGCATCGAGCAGGTCCTGGCTGCCCAGGCTGGTGCAGAAGTGGCTGGGGTGGGGGTTCAGGACACCTTCTTGGAAACAGCTGACGAGCACCAGCTCCCTCCCGGGACTTCCTAGAGGTTTCTAAGTTGTAAGAATGTCTCTTCCTTGACCTCCCCAAACCTCTCTCTTTGTTTTGAAGCAAATTAAGTAAATACTGCTCACAGACACCTTTGCGGTTTCTGGATTGCTCTTCGTGCAACAAAAGTTAAAGTTGCTCACCACTTCATGGGAAATTTCCAGGAGGCAGTTACCAAATGTTTTTTTTTTTTTTTTTAAAGATTTATTTATTGATACAAGCACTGGGTACAGTCAGAAGCACAGGAGGGTGAGAGAATTCACTAGAGCCAGAGCGGGAACAGAACAGGCAGACTGATGAAATGCACTGCTGAGGGGAGCAGCGGGTGGCAGGAGAGGTCTACGCACCATGTGGGACTCTCGCCCGACGGCCGGGGATTGAACCGGCGCTGCAGAGGCTGCGGGCAGCTTCGCAACCTAGCGCTCAACCGCTGAGCCACTGAGAAGGCCCTAGTTACCAAACATTTTGAGGGAGGTGGCACGTTGGGGTTGTAACCATGGTCTAGGATGATGATCCCTTTGAAGGCATTGCCTCCAAAAGACACACCTGAGCCACAGGTGGACCAGAGGTGGTCCCCTGGCCCGGGGAGTGAATAGACAGGGCCTCACAGTGCTGACGGAGCTCATGACTTAGGGCAGCAGGCTGCACCAAGTCAGACAGAACCTGAGGTGTCTGAGGCCCCTGGGGGAGCTGGGAGGGTAGGGGAAGGCAAGAAGGGAGACTGAAAACCCAGCAGTGAGCCTGGACCCTCTGGCCAGCCCACAGCATTGCTCCAAGACCAGTGAGGACACAGCCAGCTGACCCCTCCTTAGCAAAAAGGAAGGCAGAGCACCCAGCAAGACTCTTAGAAGAACAAGGATGAATTAAAGACCCTTTGATAAAAGTTATAAGAGCTTATTATCAAAATACTTTTAATCAAAGGAAATTTTAATTCCTGCTCTTTAGGAATAAGAATTATTGCAGAAAGGCCTGAGACACAAGAAGAAATGAACCAAGAAATTGTTAAACATGTAGGTAAATTATTGAAATCAGATAGTAGCTGCATAAAATAATCATAATGGCAATATCTAAATCATGGGTTTTTTAAAAAGACAGAACTGAAATACTGGACATGGCAATTAGCATGTAAGTCAGGAAGAGTGTTCCAAATTGATAGGTTTTAATAACTTTTTTTAAAATATTTTATTTATTTATACATATAAGAACTGGGGCACAGGCCAGAGGTGTGGGAGGTGAGAGGATTCCCCAGAGACAAAGTGGGTAACAGAACAGGCAAATTGACTGAAATACACTGCTGAGGGGAGCGGCGGGCGAGACAGGAGAGGTCTGGTGTGCCATGTGGGTAGCTCCCTGGCCGGGGATTAAACTCGTGCTGCAGTGGCTGTGGCAAGCTTCATAGTTTGCATCTTAAGCCCTTGTGCCACCAGGGAGGCCCCAAATTGATAGGTTTTAAATAACTCTTACTGTTTGGGAGAGGGCATTAGAGCTTGATTAACACTAGGTTTTAAGTTAAATATGCAGAGTCCATTTGCAAAGGTAGTTACTAATAGGTGTTCTAGAATGTGAGTGGGAAGTGGAATCATCGGGGGGTGGGGGCAGAGGCTTCCTGAAACCAGGATGAAGAGGCTCCACTCCCAGAGTTTCTATTTGAGTTCTAGAACCACTGCACCAAACAGAAATTACAAGCTGAGGGGAGAGAAAACGAGCAAACAAAAACAGCTCCCCTCCAGACCAGTCTGTGCTGTAGAAATATGCAGATCAAAAACTTAATTTTATATTTTCTAGCGGCCGCATTAAAAAGTAAACAGAAACAGGTAAAATTAATTCTAGGAATAGATTTTACTTAATCCAATAGGCTCAAAATATCATTCCATATGTGACCAGCATAAAAATGATTGCGGTTTGGGCCTTCCCTGGTGGCGCAGCAGTTGAGCGCAGCCTCTGCAGCACCAGTTCGATCTCCAGCTACTGGTGAGGGTCCCACAAAAAAAAAAAAAAAAAAAAGATTGAGGTCATTTGCATTCTTTTGTTTGCACTAAGTCTTCACCATCCAGTCTTTATTTTATACTTTCCACACTTAATTGGACATCACCGGCACTCAGTATCCACATGTGGCCTGTCACCCACTGGATAAGCAGGTCCAGGGTGTCAGGGACCTGAGCTGAGTGGCCCTGAGGGCCACTGTGTGCCAGGCAATAAGCGGAGCCCACCCTCACACAGACCTGCTGGGTCTACATCAGCCCCACTCCTGATGGGGAGAGCAAGGCTGAGAACCTCTCCTCCCCAAGAACATCTGGTTGGTGAGCAGCAGAGCTGGGATTCAAACCCAGGTCTTTCATATTCCATGCCAATCTCAGAACCTCTAGGCCAGAAGTTTTGTAAAATGTTTTCTGAACAGACCAGACAGTCACTCTTTTAGGATTTGTGAAGCAATCCCTCAGCCCACCACTGTGCCAGGAAAGCAGCTGTAGGCAATATCAAGCAAATGAACATGACTTTGTGTCAATAAAACTTTATTTAGAAAACAGGCAGAGGGCCAGCTTTGGTCCCAGGCCACCATTTGCCATAGTTACTTGGGCTGGGCTGTGAGGACCACTTTGGAGGAATTGTCATCACTGACGGTATCACCCAGAGGCACACATGCATGTGTGTGGTGGAGGAGGGCCCCAGAGTCCTCAGACTCCCCAGGGGCCTAGCTGGACCCTAACTCCCAGCCCTCTGCTGGGAGGCCTGGCTATAAACATGAGTTATTCCCCTCTCAGGGCTGAGACAGAGGGGGCATAAAAACCAGGACTGATGGAATCCTGGACATAAAACCCGGTAATTACTGGTACAACCCCAAATACTCCCTCCTCAGTCCTTCTGCAGCAGTGTCTCCTTGGCATTCAGTCCTGGCCGGTTGGGGGATGCGGGGTGGGGGGTGGGGGGCATGAATAACTCTCTGCTCAGGAGCCAAAAAGTGTGGTTTACTCAGACAGCCCAGCTTGGCCTCTGGCTCTCCTGGAGCCTGGACTCCATGAACAGTTCTTATATGAACTGAAAGCAATTCCCTCACAGGTCTGAGGCCTACCAGCGATAGACAGCCGCGCATGGACACTGACTCCCCGAGCTCAGAGCTCAGTTGCTTCTTCTCTTTGTCCACTAAGCCGCCACCCCTGCATCCCTCTCCAGCCACTCTCTCCTTCTGCCTCTTTATCTTTCCGTCCTTTTCTGAGGCACACTTTCCCACTCCCGAAGGCATGCTTTGAGTCTCTCCTCAAGTCTCCCCCGTTCCCTCTTCCTCCTGCCTCTCTCCCCTCCCCCCGCTGCTTTATCTCCCTCACCCAGGCAGACATAGCCAACCCACCCATGACCCATGGGGCACAGACAGACAGCTCCACCCCTCACCTCACAGACAGCCTCACCCCCACGGGACAGGCTGGCGTCCAGCTGGGACAATGCATTTCTGCCCAGAGAAAGTTGACAGCAAGGGGCCGGGTTGCCCCATCAGCGCCTGAACTCTTCTCAAGCCGCATTTACCCCAGGGGAGCAGAGGGGCTGAAGTAATGTCGCTGTGGTCCTCCTTGTCCCCAAAAGCGCCTGAGCTCCTGCAGAAGGAGCTCCCGTTACCAGTAGGAGTCTCCCACGTCTGAGGGTCAACTACAGCTCCACATTCAAAATGTACAGTCCCCACACGGACCTGAGGTAGCTATTGGTTTTACACCCATTTTACAGATGAGTAAATTGAGGCTTCAAATGTAAAGAATTTTTCCCTACAACCACAAAACCCAGTGTCTTTCCACACGCCAGGTCCAAATGGACAACAAAGGGTGTGTCTGGGAATCCTGGGTCCACAGGTTTGGCCTCACGTCATCTCTCAGCTTCCCCGAGGCACCTACAGAGACAGGGCTCAGTCACAGGAGCGAGAGGGGTTTCTAGGTTCTCTCCAACCCAAGGAGGACACCCAGGCTGGGGGCCTGGAGCCACCCCTGTTTCGGACCGCATTGGAAAGACTTCCCTGCAGGCCAAACCCATCTCAGGGGGCCTGGTACCAGCAGAAGGGACAAGTGCAGTTCGGGCCTGAGTCCCGGGCAGGCAGCCCTGCCCCCAAGCAGGAACTCAGAGCCCTGACACAGGCAGCTGCTGTCTCTGAGGTCCTGGTGCCTGGTGTTCAGCCAGGGGACCTGCGCAGAGGGCCCTTTCGTCAGTTCATTCCCCCGTGGGGTCAGGGGAGAACAAGGCCTTTCTACCCCTGTCTGGCACTGCCAGATGAGCCCCTCATCACCCACCATCACTCAGAGCAAACCAGGGGTGCAGGCAGGAGCAAGGAGCAGCTATGCCAGTGTGCAGAGGTGCAAACACCTGCCCCCCCAAGTTAGGTCACCCCCAGAGCACTGCTGGCCAGGGGTGTCCTCCAGGTGCCAGCTGGGACTCTACACACTCAGGGGTGCACTTCACACACACATATAATTACGCCCCGACCTGTTATCCTAGAGATAACATCTACGTTTATCCACCTAGTGCTGTGTATAGATGTGCGTATACACACACACGTGTGCATTTTATATATGTGTTACATGTAATTTTTTGAACGTGGCTGGGATCACACTTGTCTTGTTCTTTTTTCATGTGGCAGTCGATTGTGAGCACCGTGCATATCCAAACTGTTCTCCCGGGACAGAGTTTTTATTAATTGAACATGTTCCAACACGCCAGAGGGACATCAGTCATTCCGACACATTTCCATCAATACCCATTTATGCTGCTTCCTATTTTCTAATTTTTCCAATTTGTTTTTTTTTTTGGGGGGGTTATGAATGTATCTGTGGATTATGGAACTTGGAGGCGACTCAAAATGCAGGAGAGGAAAGTCACCTCCTTCTTCTCCAACTCCGTCTATGAAACAGACGCGGGTGAACTCCATGCCGTCGGCTGAGCGCTGTCCAGCTTGATGGATGAGCTTCCCCCGCCTCGTGAGGCTGATGTAGGGCAGCATCAGCAGGGACAATTCTCTCTTTTTTTAAGATTTATTTATTTGTGCATATAAGAGCTGGGGTGTAGGCCAGAGGTGGGGGTGGGGAGAGGATTCACCAGAGACAGGGTGGGGACCAGAACAGGTGGATTGACTGAAATACACTTCTGAGGGGAGCAGCGGGGAGACACACCTGCCGCGCCATGTGGGTAGCTCCCTGGCCAGAGATCGAACTCGTGCTGCAGAGGCTGCGGACAGCTTCACGGTGCTGTGCTTAACCCCTTGCGCCACCGGGGAGGCCCGGCAGGGACATTTCTAGTCAGGCCTATTTTCGAAGCTGTGTCATGCGTGTGTTACTGAGGTGATCTGTTTGGGGTTTTAGTGAACCCTGCCTTAGATGAAACAGGTGTTTTGCTGGCCTGGGCTGCGTCTGTGCCACCTGAGTGCCCACCACGATGGAAGAAGTGGAAACAGTGGTGGACGTGGGTTCCTTTTTCTTGAGGCTCACTCCATGCATCTGAGTTTGGGCTCCATGCATCTGAAGAAAATAAATCACCCAGCACCCCAAAGATGACCAGCCACTGTGATGTTTATGCCAGTGAATGTTGGGGACGCTGGTGCCCACTGACAGGAGGGGGTGCATCCTGGGGCATCTGTTCAAGGAATCCCGCGCAGTCTCAAGTTTGTGCCACCTCCTGAGGCAGAAGCATCCCCCCCCCATAGTGCAGGAGACAGCATCTTAGAAAACGGAAGATGTTGTGTGAGCGTGGGTCTGTGTGTGTCCCCAGGACTATTTAACTAAACAGCAACAGCTGCTCCCTGGATGGCGTGGGATTTGGGGTGATTTTCACTTTCTGGTTTATTTTTATTCTTTTCTGGTTTAGGCTTGTATAATTCTTTGGAAGGGACATTGATTACTTTGGGGGGAGCAGCAAAGTAAACCAAAAGCCATCTTGATATTGAAAGGAAGAAATGCATGGGAGAGGACATCCTGTGCCCCAGGAGTGCAGCCTGCCCAGTTCCTGCCCCCCCAACCCTGCCTGCCCCCACCCCCAGCATGGCTGCCTGGGCTTGTGTGTTGCAGACTCCGATAGCCAGTGCAGCCCCACGCGGCAGAGCCTCAGCCTGTCCGAGGGCGAGGAGCAGATGGATCGGCTGCAGCAGGTGGAGCTGGTCAGGACCACCCCCATGTCCCACTGGAAGGCCGGCACCGTCCAAGCCTGGCTAGAGGTGGTCATGGCCATGCCCATGTACGTGAAGGCCTGCGCGGAGAACGTGAAGAGTGGCAAGGTAGGAGCCCTCCAGGACCCCTGTGGAAATACCCTCTCCCCTCTGGGAGTTTTGCCCATGGCTGCCCCTCGCTGCCCCCGAGGTTAGGAGGAGATACCATGCAGGAGCCCGCTGACCTGGGTTCAGGCTCCAGAGTCCCCACTCGATCATGGTGCCTCCGCAGCAAGGTGCATAACCCTTCTGAATTCCAGTTTCCTCGTCCTTTCAACGGGACTACCTGGCTGAGGGGAGGCGGGCCTCCATGCGAGAGTTCCTGCAACAATGCAGGACCCCAGAGACCTCCCAAGTGCTGCCCTGACTTCATGGAAGATTGGTTGGGGGGAGGTAGAGAGCCAGCCCTGCCCGGCATACCCCAGGGCTCAGCACAGCCAACAGCAGGTCCCCAGCCTCCCTTCCAGGTGCTCAGCCTCCACCTTCTGGGCGCAGGTGCTGCTGAGTCTGAGCGACGAGGACCTGGAGCTGGGCCTGGGCGTGTGCAGCTCTCTGCACCGGCGCAAGCTGCGGCTGGCCATCGAGGACTACCGCGACGCAGAGGCGGGCCGGAGGTGAGCGGGCGCCCATCCGAGACCGCGGGCCCCACAGGTGGGGGAGCAGGCCTCAGAGGTGGGCCCGGTGAGCGGGATGATGAAAAGTGTCCAGGGCTCCTCTGGCCGCCAGGTAAACCCAGGTAGCTCTGGCCAGCTCTTCCCAAAGAGAGATGGAGCTGCAGGGAGCAAGAGCATTCCCCAGGTGCCCTACGATTCCCTCAATGTACCCGTCAGGAGGGCTTTAGGTAGCCCTAGAACGCCTCCACCTGGGGGGCCAGCGGCAATGAATCTGGGAATTATGCCAAAATGCCTGCCTCCTTGCTCGGGAACCCCCAGCTCTGACTGCTCCAGGGAGAGGAAAGACAGCAGGGGCAGGGGCAGGTAGGACTGGACAGGGAAGATGGAGGGGCACCCGGCTTACCCTAGCAACCGGGCAGGGGCCCGGCCAGGTGGAGGGCTGGCTTTTAGTTGCTCTGCGTACGCAGGGGGGGGGGGGAATGGCTTTTTACTCTCTTGAGTGCTCTTTCCTCTAACCCTGTGCGGAAACGTATTTATCATCCATCCAAATAAACAAATAAAAAAACAAAACACCTGGCACTTGGGAGCTACTTAATCTACCAGTTCAGCAGGGTGTCCTTTGGCAGGCACACCTGGAGCAGCCGAGGTCCCCCAGAGAGACTCTCTCCCCACCAACACCCAGCCTGGCCTGCTGGGCAGAACTTTGGGGGGGGGGTCCTTCATTCACCAAGCAGCCACAGGAAAAAGGGACAGCCCCCCACACACACACCAGCCCTGGGGGTTCAGAGGACGAGGAGGAAGGAGCACTGTGAAACTGTCGCTTTCTCTTGTGCATAATTATCTCCTTCACCGGTTTCCCCATCATTTTTTGTGCAGTTAATTAATCAAACCTGGTGGTGTGTGCTATTATTTGCAGAAGCAGCTTGGTGGATTAAAAAAAAAGGGGGTTGGGCAGGAAATCAGGCTGGCTTGCAAGCAGGGAGACCGAATCTCTGTGCATCCTGGAGAGGGCCTGGCCCAGGTGCCTGGGAGGCAGGACAGCAGGTGAGATGGGCCAGGGCCGCAGGCGGCAACGCCGAGTAGGAGGGGGCACCTGGTCAGCGATAAGGAGGCAGCGCTAGGTGGGGGCTGCAGGGCAGAGGAGTGGGTGAGGGGTGCACCCAATACAGGAACTGAGCATCCCCTCCTGAACCCTCCCCCCGAGGCTCTCACTATCCTCCCACCCCTCATCCCACACTGCTGTGTTCGTGAACAGGTGGGTCTGCCTGCTGCACCCCTCAAAAATGTGGAGGTCACTGTCCATGTTCCCCCAAAGCCTGGCTGATGCAGAGAACTGAAACTCTAGGGGGCCGGGAAAGGGATGGATTTAAATGAGCAGCCAGATGTGAAGGGATGTGATGACTGTGGTCAGCAGGGCCATCTCCAAGGATCTCAGGGCCGGCGTTAGACACCCGCAGGGGCTGGTTCCTGGAGCGAGCCGGGGCCTTTATTTGAGGGCTCCATTCCCTGGGGAAATCCGGCCTGTCTCTGACTCAGTTTCTCCACCTGTGAAGTAAAGAGGGTTACATAAGGACAGCGGTTGTTCACCTTTTGGGGGATCATGGCCCCTTGGAGAATCTACCCAAAACTTTGGACACTTTCCCCAGGAAAAAATATGTATGTTGCATTCTGGGACCCTCTGGCCACCCATGAAGTTCTTAGGGACCCATGGGCTCCAGGGTAAGCACCCCCGTGAGGTCGTCTTCAAGGACACGTACCGCGTGACCTTGGGCATGACCTTGCCCTCTCTCAGGCTGGTTCCCCTAAACTCTAAAGCAGCCACAGCAGAGCCCAGCAGCCCTGCAGCCATCACCAGTCACTCTGTGGACAAAGCTTCACCAGCCCCACCTCAGCAGGACCAAGTTCTTGGGACAGGCCCAAAGTCACCCCAGGCTCCAACCCATTCCAAAGTCTTCCAACCATCTCAGGTCGCCTTTGTGTTTAAAAACAGAGACAGCGATGAGGCCCCTGCTACTATGATTTCTAGGACCCCCGGGTGAGCCTTCTCTCATCCCTTTGGTCCTCAAAGCTCCAGAAAAGCATGGTTCTCCCCACTTTACAGATGAGGAAACTGAGGCACAGTAGTGCAAGATCGGGGGGCCGAGGGTGATGGAGTCAGAAGGGCATCATTTTCTTGTTAAAGAATAATCCAGCCGGTGGCTTAATTCTGTGCCCAAACCCCAATGTCAGGGTCGATATGGCCTCGGTGCGCGGAGGGGCAGTGTCAAATTTTAGAAAACATCTGAATTTCCCTTCGTCATGGTGCTTTACTCAAGCAGGATGCTTATAACAGAGAGTCGCCAGGAGGGGGCGCCCTGGGACCAGAGGATGGGGGCCCAGCAGGAGCACTGCCCACTGGCCTGCAGATGGGCTTGGCTGGTTATAAATGGGCCTCTCTCAAGTGGGTTCTGCGAGCTGTGCCCTCCACCCACCCCTGCACCCCACCTCATGTGGCTTCATGGCTTTGCTCCAGGCCAGAGTGGAGGGGGTACCTGCCCAGTAGCGACAGCCTGGGCCCAGGGGCCTCGGATGCAGAGGCCCTGAGCTGGCGCTGTGGCCCAGGAGAGAGCACAGAGGCAGGGTAGCATCTCCCTGGAGCAGCAGGGTGGAACCAACCCTGGGGGACTTCACAGGGGTCTGCTGGGGGCTTCGTCGTCCCGGAAGGGAGCTTGTGCTGGCTTGGAAGGTCCCAGTTAGGAGGTCCGTCCCGGCAGCCTCCTGGTGGACTCAAAGCCACAGTTCTTACCCCAGGCTTCTCCTTCTCCCAGGCATTCGATTCTGGAACAAAAGTTGCTGAGCCTTAGCTCTGAGCTGACGCGGGCCCTGGGCCTCTAGGTAACCACATCTGCTCCCACCCTCTGGAGCTGCAGGCCCAGTGGGCAGCTGGCCAGATGTGCAGCCCCAGCCCAGCGCAGCGAGGCCGAAGGCTTCGGCTGTGGGTGTTAAGCAGAAGGGGGTGGGTGAGGAACAGGCCTGGAGACAAGGAGGCCTGGGGTCCTGGTCAGCGGTGGGGTAGGAGCAGGGAAGGCAGCCGGGATCACCCCCATCCCCCAGTCCTTGCGGTGGGGCTGGGGTGTAAGTCAGCCCAGAGCACGCAGGCCCTGAGCCCAGACCAGCGGAGCCTCGGGCTGCCCGGGTGGTCAGCGCCGGGAAGGGAACCTGGGAACAGAGAGCGCGCGGGACGCCATGTTAGGCAGGAAAGTGAGCAAGTTGGGAGAGTGCAGCCCTGGATGTGGGGGCGGGAGGAGGAGGGACCCACGCCAGGGGCAAAGGAACTCAGAGCTTCCTGGATGCCCCCCACCACGTCCCGCACCCCCATACCCCCATCCCCCCCTGGGCCAAGCAAGGACGTCCATGACTTCTCTCCTGCAAAAGGAACCACCAGAGAGTTTTCTTGTTTTGTGTGTTGAAAGTTACGCCCTCCTTTTCATGCGCTGAGCGCCCCCACGCCAGGTTCATCAGCTCTAAGTCTTTATTCTTTACTGCTGCTCTAGGGGTTACAACAGACACACTTAGCTTCTAAGAAGGTCACACGACTTCACCCAGGGTGCCCAGGCCTGTTCTCCTGCCTCCCTGCTCCTGTTGGCAGGCGGGAGACTCTCCATGCTACAGGCTCCGTGAAACATAAGTAAATCGTTTTCTTTCAACTGTTGCCCAGACCTTTTAAGGAGATTCACAAACGAGAGCAACATTTGCTTAGATAGTGGCCACTTCCAGGCATCGTTATTCTTTAAGAAAAAAATTGTGTGTGTGTCATAAAATACACATAACATAAAATGTAATGGTCACGCGCCTCTTAACCATTTTTCAGTGCACGATTTAGTGGTATTAAATATGTTGACATGGCTATGCACGCATCACCACCCTCGTCCCTGGAACTCTAAATCTTGTAAAATGAACACTCTGTACCCATCAAACAATAGCCCTACTCTTACCTCTTCCCAGCCCCTGGCAAACACCATTCTATTTTCTGTCTCTATGATTTTTACGACTCTCAGCTAAGTGGAATCATGTGGTATTTGTCTTTTTGTGCCTGACTTATTTCACTTCACATGAAGTCCTCAAGACTCCCCCATGCTGGGGCCCATGACAGGATTCCCCTCCTTTTTTCAGACTGAGTAATATTCCATTGTTCGACTAGACCACATTTCATCGATTCTTCTGTCCTTGGAACACTTGGATTGCTCCCGGGTTTTAGCTTTTGTGCATCGAACTGCTGTAAACATGGTTTATATCAAAATATCTCACCAAGGTCCTGGTGAGTATATACCCAGAAGTGGAACTGCTGGAGCACATGATAATTATATTTTTAGTTTTTGAGGGTCCACCATACGGTCTCCCACAGTGGCTATGCCATTTTACATTCCCACCAACGGGCACCAGAGTTCCAATTGCTCCACATCCTCACCGGCACTGGTTGTTTCTGTTTTATTGGGTTTTTTCCCCTTTTCTCCAGCAGCCAACCCGATCAGTGTGAGCTGGTACCTCCCTGTAGTTTGGGTTCGTGTTTCCCTGGCAACAGTGATGCTGAGCATCTTCTCATGCACTTACTGGCAGTTCCTACATCTTCTCTGGAGAAATGTCTATTCAGTCCTTTGCCCATTTCTGGATGTTGGACTTCCTGTTGGAATTTTAGCTGTTTTCATCTTTACGCTTCAGTATAACCCAAAATCCCATGTTATTATTTTCTCTCCCTTTAAGGAAATTTTCTTTCACATTCTTGTAGTCATTCCTCTGATGATGAAATCTCTCCATGTTTCTTGTTAAAACATCTTTATTTCCTCTCTCATTATTTTTTTTAAGATTTTTAAGAGCTGTTTTAATTTCGTTACCAACTGGTTGAATTCTTTTCCCCGTCCAACACCCAGATCGGCCCAGGAAAGATACTTGAACGAGACTGGGGCACTGGAGGGTTTATTCCTTGGCTGGGAGTAGAGAAAAAATGCTCGAAAGATCTCCCAGAACTGGGGAGAGGCAGAGACTTCTACCAGAAAAACAAAAGGGGAAGTGACTCAAGATTCCACATCAGCAAGATTTTAGAGAAATAGACGGGAGGGTCCTGGGACGGCACTCGAGCCCCCTCTTCTTCCCAGCGAGGTCCTGCGGGATCCGCCCTGGTGCTGGCGGGCGTGCGTCTCATGGCGGCTCAAGCCTTGTCTTACACCGACGCCTGGTCTCCCATGCTTTCGTCTCCAAATAGATCAACGAGGACAGCGAGAGGCTGAGGGACTATGGTGGCCAAGCCCACCGACAGTTTCCCAGCAAAATTTTGAAAGTGCAGGATTTCCTAGGTGCCCCCTGTCCCCCACGGCCACAGGAGCCCCCTTATCAATGTCCCCAGCAGAAGGAACCTTTGTTCCAGCGAGGAAGCCACACGGACACGCCACAGGCGCAAAGTAAATGGTTCATATTGGGTCCCTCCCGCTGTTGTGCTTTCTGTGGGTTTGGACGGATGTAGAGTCACTTACATGCTGCATCAGGCTGGACAGTCTCACTGCCTGTGAACCCTTGAGCTCCATTCACTCAGCCCTCCTGAACCCCAGCCCCCAGCAGCCTGTACCCCTAGCCCCCAGCAGCCTATACCTCCAGCCCACAGCAGCCTGCAACTCCAGCCCCCCAGCAGCCTACACCCCCAGCAGCCTGCACCCCAGCCTCCCAGCAGCCTATACCCCCAGTAGCCTATACCCCCAGCAGCCTGCACCCCCAGTAGCCTGCACCCCCAGCAGCCTGTACCACCAGCACCCCAGCAGCCTACACGCCCAGCCCCCAGCAGCCTACTCCCCCAGCCCCTGGCAACCTGCACCCCCAGCCCTCAGCAGCCTGCTCCCCCAGCCCCTGGCAGCCTGCACCCGCAGCCCCTGGCAGCTGACTGCATCACTGTCTCTGTAGTGTTTTCCAGAATTCCATAGAGTAGGAACCACACGGCACGTAGCCTTTTCAGATTGGTTTCTCTCACTTAGTAAATGCACTGAAGGTTCCTCCACTGGGAGGTGTTAGCAGAGGGGTGACGTGACCTGATGGGTGTTTTTAAAAGGCCACCGGGAAGCCCTGGGGACCGTGGGTTAGAAGGGCAGGGAAAAGGCCAGAGGCAGAAACCCGCCGCAGAGATGGCTGTACCCTGAACCCCGAAGCGGAGAGAAGGGACAGACACACCAGTGGAAAGACGGGGAGAAACCATGCCCTAGGCAGCTGGCAGGGCCCCTGGCAACACAGGCCCCGCATCCTCACTGTTAGTGACCAGCATTGCCCGGGGCAGCGCCTGCCGCAGCCTCCCCTCCTCCACGGGAGTCACCTGGAATGTGTGCCCACATCCTGACTCTGGCAGAGTGAATGGCAGCTGGACAGGGCAGGGAGGGGAGGGCTGATCCAGGGGTGGCAGGGGTGGGGACCAGCTGGGAGAGGGGATACCTTAGATGCCCTTGAGCGCGGGCACACTTTGGCAGGAGTTACCTTCACCAGGGCAGTTAGCCAGAGGCTGGAGCTCGGAAGAGAGGGCAGGGAGATGCCAATTTGAGAGCCCTCTTCAGCAGACAACGTGGGAGCCAGGAAGAGGGTGTCCCCCAGAGGTGGGAGGGGGTGGGGCCTGAGTCAGGAGGGTGGTTGCCCGTTCATGCCATGGTGCCAGAGGGCGCGGGGGCCTGTGGCCCAGTGAGAGGGGTGAGGGCAGGAGGAGGCCGCCGGGGCCACCAGTGTTGGGCAGCGTGGTCAGCTCTGGTTGTGCTGGGATAAGGACAGCAGGATCCAGAGGCATGGAGTCCTGGGAGGCGGGAAGTCCAGGGGGCCGGGAGGGAGCAGTGGAGAGTAGAAAGGAGGAAGCTGAGCCAGGTGAGTGTCCAGCTATGGTGGACGAGAGGGGCGCTCCAATAGAGAGGTGCTCAGGGAGGAAGCCGCCACCACGCCCCAGCTGAGTCGTTCCCTTTGTCTGGGAAGAAAGGATCCCAGGGCAGGGAGAGGAGCGGCATCGCTGGGTAAGCCCCTCATTTCCCTTACACATCCCGACCCCTTCTCGTCCCGGGCGGCTCCACTCAGACAACCCCGCTCTCTGCCCCCTGCCCGCACCACCTCTGCTCTCTGCCGGCACCACCTCTCCTGGTTTCTGCACGCCCTGGCAGGTGGGGAGCGCCGTCTGCGTTCCTTGTGCGAGGCCGCCCCCGTGTGGTGAGCAGGGGAATGATGGCCGAAGGGCCTCCCTCCCTCGCCAGAAACGTATTCTTTGTGTACCTACTATGTGCGTGGCTCTGGGGTAAGCTCTGTGCGGGAGGCAGAGAAACTGGCGGTGAGGGGAGGGGACTTGGAGTAGCAAAGTCCAAGATGGGGAACTGATTCCAAGGTGTGCCAGCCTGGGGCTCTGGGCAACCTGAGCTCCCCAGTTTATGGAGGAAGAGAGACAGCCGGGCCAAGGCTTCCTGGGCCTCAGGGTCTCTGTTGAGCCCCTCTGTCGAGCGTGGGGGTGCCGGGCTCCCCAACAGTGCCATCTCTCCCGCACCTCCTCTTCTCTCCCCGTCTCTGCTCTTTGCCTCTTTCTTCCCGGTTCACCCCTGCTCCTGTCTATCTCCGGGCTTCCCTCCCTAGCCCACCTTTGTATTTTGTTTTTTTTTTTTTAAGATTTATTTATTTATGCATACAAAAGCTGGGGTACAGGCCAGAGATGCAGGGGGTGAGAGGATCCACCAGAGACAGAGTGGGGAGCAGAACAGGTGCATCTACTGAAATATCCCACTGAGGGGAGCAGCGGGCGAGACAGGAGAGGTCTGCTGCGCCATGTGGGTATCTCCCTGGCGGGCTGGGGATGGAACTCGTGCTGCAGAGGCTGTGGAGTGCTTCCTAGTGCTTAACCCCTTGCGCCGCCAGGGAGGCCCTCCCGCCTTTGCTTTCCCCTTCTCTTCATCTCTGCCTCCGTCTCTGCCTGTTGTTCGGCTCCTACCACCCCTCCCACTCACCCTCTCCGGCCGTGTCTCCCACCAGCCTGTCCAGAGCCGCCGACCTGGACCATCACTGGGTGGCCAAGGCCTGGCTGAACGACATCGGCCTGTCCCAGTACTCCCAGGCCTTTCAGAACCACCTGGTGGACGGGCGGATGCTGAACTCCCTGATGAAGCGGGACCTGGAGAAGCACCTGAATGTGTCCAAGAAGTTCCACCAGGTCAGCATCCTGCTGGGGATCGAGCTGCTGTACCAAGTGAACTTCAGCAGGGAGGTGAGCACCAGGGTGCAGGAGTGAGGGGCACCTTCCCTGCCCTCCTTTACCCTGTGGCATTCACAGTCTGCCCTTCCACCCCACCCCACCGCCCACGCCACCATCGGCAGGCGCGCAGCTGCGATCCGTCCAAGCAGGAACCGTGCATCCATCAGTTCCTCCACCCCGACCCCAACAACTGCATGTTGAGCATGGTCTGGGGGAAACGGTGAACCCTACCCCCCAAAACTTCCGGCTTATCTGGAAGAAACACAAAGGAACCTGGTGGCCATGGAAAATTGTTCCGATAAGAGAAACCCGGGATTTTATGAAAATCCATAGGAGGAGTTTCCACAGAGATCGGGGGGTGGGGGTGGGGTTTCCCAGGGATAGGGACAGTGAGCTGAGTCCTGACTGAGCCCTTCGGCATCTAACCAGTAGAAGGCAGGAGGGGGAGCGGCCCAGCGGAGAGAACGGCGTGGGCACAGGCCCAGAGACAGACCTGTGGCTGCAGAGGGGCCTGGCGTTGGGTGTGTGACCCAGTGCCAGGAACACAGCAGGCAGCTGTGGGGTGTGTTAGGCCCACACCCCCTTGAATCTGAGCCCTGCCGAGCTGAGAGTGCAGAGCCTCTGTCTCTCCCCAGTGCTCCCCTGTGGGCGGGGCCCCGTGGGGTGACGTTGGGGCACGAGCAATCCAGGGGCAGGAAAGGGGGCTCCCTGGCCTCTCAAACAGCCACTGCAGGGCCCTGGGCCCAGGAATTGACAGGAGCCCTGGCCCCTGGGGTCCCCCACCTGGTGAAGGAGGCAAATGTGGCAGGTGTAAAAAATGGGCCTGGAGGCTTCGGGTTGTGGAGGCCATGGGAATCCCTGGTGTAGGGTCTGTCTGTCCACCACAGGCCAGGACCACTCTGTCTGGGACCAGCCCCCTGAGGGAGGCTTGTGAAAGGTGCCAGCTGACCCCTGCAGGGCTTTGTTGTGGGGGGGTTGTACCCGGATGATGCTCACTACCTCAAGGCTGGATGGACCCAGGAGACTTGGCATCCAAGTCTCGTCCACTCATCGTCGGGTGTCTCTCAACAAAAATGCTTGGGCATATGCTAGGCAGCTTCCCTCCAGCCCCACACCCCCAGACACAGGCCTCTCTGCCCCCAGGCTCTCCCCACCCCACCCCAGGAAGGCGGCTCTTCCTTGAAGGAAAGGCCGAGGCACGGATGGCCCTGGAGCAGCCTTGGCTGACCCCCAAACTCTCCCACAGGCCTTGTCTGAGCCATGGAGCCTTCTTGCTTCCTATGGCAGAGGACGGGGTCTCGCATGCGGCCCTCACCCCAGCTGACCCCTATCTCCCTCCCCGCAGGCCCTTCAGGAGCGCCGGGCCCGTTGCGAGACACAGAACATAGACCCGGTGGTCTGGACCAATCAGCGGGTGCTCAAGTGGGTGCGGGATATTGACCTGAAGGTGAGTGATGTCTCGTGGCGACGTGTGGCGGCGGGATGAACATGGGTTCCTCGGAGTCCACGTCCAGAATAAGGAGAAGCCTAGAAGGAGGGCACCAAGAAAGTGCAGCCCAGCTCCAAGGGCAGTCTCGTTTTTATTTAGAATCAGAAAATGAGAAGATCAAAGAAGCAAGCAGGCAAATGGGGGACGCACAGGCGTATGGGGGACGCGTAACCAGCGGCGCCAGCCAAGGTGGAGAGGTCGGGAGGAAGCCAAGGAAAGTCTCAGTGTCTGTGCTACTCTCGCCATGACACCTATTGCTGTTTCTGCACATGCTGTTTTCAGCATGTGGGGGTCCTCATACCAGGGCTCTTGGCCTGAGTGGTTCCCTGTCAACTTCCCCTGTTTCTGCACCCTGAGAGGCACAGAACAGTCGAAGCAAAGGATAACCAAGGCAAAGACACACAATAGTTGTGGCACATAGTAGTACAAGCTCCCACAGAGGGTGATGGTACGTCGGGTGGGGGTGGAGGTTGGTACATGCAAATCCACGCTCGAGTGCATGAGGCATCCCTGCCCAGGCTGCCAGAGTGACAGAGGCTGTCACCCCCCCATGGTCTGACCCTCATTCAGGTCCCAGCAAATGACATGCTTCTCCTTTGGGGAGTGAGGTGCTGAGCCGTGCTGAGCATGTGTGAGGTAGAATCCAGGTTCATCTTCTCATTCAACAAGTATTTATGGGTTCCCTGCCAAGGTCTGGGGGTATCTCAGTGACAAAACAGCCTCAGTTGCTGCCCTTGTGGCCCTAAGAGTGAGGTGAAGCCCCCTCACTATTAAACTAAATGGTCCCAGTAAAAAAAATTTTAAAGAAATAAAAATTAGGGCCTCCCTGGTGGCACAAGGAGTTAAGCACCACTCTGTGAAGCTGTCCACACCCTCTGCAGCATGAGTTCCATCCCAGCCAGCCAGGGAGATACCCACATGGCAATACCTCTCCTGTCTCGCCCGCTGCTCCCCTCAGCAGTGTATTTCGTCAGTCTGCCTGTTCTGTTCCCCACTCTGTCTCTGGTGGATACTCTCACCCCCCGCATCTCTGGCCTGTACCCCAGCTCTTACATGCATAAATAAATAAATGTTTTAAAAAAATTTTAAAAAGATGGCGCGCAGACATCTGCTGCGCCCGCTGATCCCCTCAGCAGTGTATTTTGTCAGTCTGCCTGTTCTGTTCCCCTCTCTGACTCTGGTGAATCCTCTCACCCACCCACAAGTCTTTCTGTACCCAGTGCTTGTATAAATAAATAAATAAATCTTTTTTAAAAAATTTTTAAAAAGAAATAAAAATTAAAAAATAAATTAAATGGTCCCAGAAGACCAAGGTCTTGCTGTTGGGGGCACATCCCCACTAGGAACTGACCCCTCAGGTCAGTAGGGAGATGCCCTTGGACTAACCTCATGCCTTTGTGCTCAGGAGTATGCGGACAACCTCACCAATAGCGGGGTCCATGGTGCGGTGCTCGTGCTGGAGCCCACATTCAATGCCGAGGCCATGGCCACCGCCCTGGGCATCCCCAGCGGGAAGCACATCCTCCGGAGACACCTGGCAGAGGAGATGAGCGCCATCTTCCATCCAGCCAAGTGAGTGTCCAAGCCATGGGTAGGACCATGTCCTTGGGCCCCTTGGCGGATCATCAAGCTTCTCTGAGGTAGCTTAAAAGATGTTAGAAGATCCATTTCTCTGAAAGGCCACTTCCAGGATGACCCAGCTGAGGCTCACAGCTCCCTCCTGGCTGCCTCCTGTCTGCCCATGGGCCAGAGCCTACTGCCCTGTGTCAGGTTTCCAGGGAGCTTATGGGTCATTGCCATAGTCATTTACGGGACGCCAGGTCAGCTCCAAAGCAAAATCTTCACCACGTGGACTTTATTGGGGTCCCACTTTGCAGATCTAGAAAGGAGGTTTTAGAGACCTGAAGTGTCCTTTTCAAGGTCATGCAGCCAGTGAACAGGAGAGCCAGGTTTTTGACCACCTGCCTGGCTAAAACTGCTGCAGCAATTCTGGACATAACTCACATGGATTTGGGGAGTCTGATGGGGCCCCAACTGGGTCCCAAGAAAGACTGGAGCCCCCCAGAGACAGCAGTTTGCCCCAGATCCAAGCCAGAAAGCGGGCAGGTGGGAGGACTAAGTTCAGGCTTCTTGCCCCAGCTCACCCTCCATGGCATCTGTGTTCTGACACAGGGCCTGGCAATCTTCTCTATAAAAGGCCAACTAAATAGTGCTTAGGAAACTTATGGTCTGTGTCACAAGTTTACAGCTCTATCATTACAGCTAGAAAGCAGCCAGAGAGGCCACAAACAAAGTGGCATGGCCAGGCTCCAGGCAAACTCGATGCAGACCAGGCAGCTGCCTGTTCAGCCCCAGGCTGCAGTTTGCCAAATCCTGTCCCAACAGAACTCTCGTGGGGGGCATAATGGGGTAACTTCAGGAGATGGGGGGCGGTGCTTAGGGGGATGCAGATGTCATATGCCAAATGGGTTTTTTTTCTGATGTTCTCAAGTCACACCCACTTAGCTAAAATTGGGGGTCTCCCCTCAAGTCTTCCTTCCCCTGATAAAACTTGCAGGATCCTGGAGGGCTCAGAGCCAGGCTTTGGCCTTGAGGACAGGTCAGATCTTGGCTTTGTCACTGTCCACTGTGTGATCTGGCAAATCGCTTCATCTCGCTGCCTGTTTTCCTCACCCGCTAGCAGCCCATCCCCCAGGCAGCTGGGAGGGCTCCAAGTGTAAGGTGCTTAGCACAGGGCGGCATGTGGGGGTCCTCTGTCCCCCAGCTGCCGTGGTCACTGTCACCAGTACAAGTGTGTGCCTGCCTCTGGAGGGCAGTAGCTGACTGGGCCTCTCTGACCCCTCCAATGTGTCTCTCCCCAGCTCCGCTGGCATCCGAGAGGCTGAGCGTTTCGGGACGCCCCCAGGAAGGGCCTCCAGCATCACCCGGGCGGGGAAAGAGGAGAACAGCAGCAGCATCAAGTACAAGGCTGGCCGGGTAAGTCACGCCCACATTCTCTTTGGGACCTGCCCCTTGTAAGGGCGACTAGTCCCCTGTGCCCATGTTTGTGGCCAGTGGAGGAGCCCGTGGGCTGGCTCTCAGATGCAGCTGGAGAAGGGCCCCGGAAGCCAGCTCCAAGGCACCTGCCAGGTGCTCCAGGCACAAGGCGAGGCTCAGGGCAGTGCATCTCACCTGCCTGCCTCAGAATCACCTGGGCTATTGCTTGAAGGGCAGATTCTGGGATCTACCTGAGCCTCCCGATGCAAAGGGCCTCTTGGGTAAGCTGGAACCCAGCCTTCAGCCAAGTTGCCCAGAAGGTGCCAGAGCACCCCAAACTCCAACAACCACTGACTTAGCTCTTGGACTCTAGGGACCTCCCAGCAGTGGCAGCTGTGCCCAAATGCCTGATCTCCTGGACCCCAGCCCCAACCCCCCCACTCCCTGCGCACGACCCTAAGTGCGTGGGCACAGTGGGCAGCACTGGCTAATCCAACAGGCCCCCCCTTCATTCAGCAAACATGTTGGGGGGATTGACTGTGTTCTAGGTACATCCTAAGCATGGGCATGCCAACATGAATGCGGGCCACTTCCCTGACCTTTAAATGCTCTCAGCCCAGAAGGTTCCTTCTCACTGGGGTGATATCACCTCCAAACGAGTGAGACTAGCTGTGGAGGGAGGGGGCCCCCAAAAGCCTTCCTGGTTTGTGTATAAAGAGCAGACCCCAGAGCAGATGCACGGTGTGTCTGGGTGTGAGCGTTCTGCGGGGGGAGCGTGATCCAGGGGGAGAGGGCTGAGGGGGCAACAGCGAAGACAAGGCTGAGGAACATGGGGCTGGAAGGAAAGCCCAGCCAGGAAGTGGCTGATGAGAACCGCGCCGGGCGGGCATCGCAGAGGTCAGTTCACGGGAGACGGACATTCCTGAGAGCCTGCGGGATGACGGGAGCGCTGCCTCGGCCAGCAGCTGGCTGTGTCTTTGCAGAGGGGATTTTGACTCTTCAACACCCCCAGGGGCCAGGAACCACTCTCCCCCCTTCACAGCCAGGAAAACGGGCTGATCCAAGGTCACGCCACTGAGAAGTGGCAAAGCAGGCCTCTGAACCCCAGTTTGTGAGTCTCTAAAACCCACACTCTTGGCCCCCACCAGGAGATGCTAGAATATTCCTTTCTGACTGGGGAGTGCAGTCAGATCTCACCCCTATGCTGGAACGTTCTCAGCTGTCCTCCCGCCGGAGAGAAGGGGTGGGCGGCGCTGGTGGGTCGTCGGATGGTCCGTCCTCGCCCTTGGTAGCCAAGAGGCTCCTTCCAGCTGGGGACATCATGGTTTGTCCTTCATGTCCCCCCACAAGGCCCCCTCTGTTCCCTGAGCAGGGGGTATCGCGAGCGTGCGGGAGCGCAGAGAGGTTAGACGGTCGCTCGAGGTCACACGGGAGTCAGACTTGGGGGCTCCGGGTTTCCCAGACCTGAGAACATTCAATTGTTTCCCTCCCTCTTCCTCTCGTGCCCCCCTCTTCAGCTGCCCCTGGGGAAGATAGGCAGGGGCTTCAGCAGCAAAGACCCCGACTTCCACGACGACTACGGCTCTCTTCAAAACGAAGACTGCGGCGACGACGACCTCCAGGGCAGGCCGGAGCGGTGCCGGCTGGACGGCTACAACGGCCTGGAGGTCACCAACGTGTGAGGAGCCCTCGCCCCGCCGGACCCGCTCAGAGAGACCCAGGGAGGGGGGCAGGCGATCGCCCCACTGTACATAGTGACCTGAGGCGGGGCGCCTCTGCTTCCCGGCAGGCCCCTCAGACCGCGGCCGGCCAGACGGGAGCGCCAGGTCTGCCTGCGCTGGCAAGGGTCCGTCGCAGCGGCCACCCCTCCAGAGCCCAGGCCCCACCTCAGTGACTGTCAGCGTCGAGGATCCCAGGTGGTCCCCGAAGCCTTGAACTGAGCAGCCAAGGGGAAAGAGGCCCCGAGTGCCCCTAAACACCCTCCCGGTCAGAGCAGGGGGGTCTCCAATCAGACGAGCCGGGGCTGGGGAGGGACCGTGCAGAGCGAGCAAAGCCTGGGCCGCCCGTCGACGCGTGGCTCCTCCCGGCAGCCGGCTGGGGTCTGGGTCCCGCGCCCACGCCCCCCACCCCGTGACGGGGAACTTGGGTTCTGACGAGGGTCATTGAGTCTCTCTTGAGAGAATGCAAAATGGGGAGGTCATTTCCTTCCCCCCAATAGCGTGGGCCCCAAGAGAGTGCACATGTTGAGGAGCTGTTTGACCCTCCTCCTGGGAGCTGCTGCCCTGGGTAGGGGGCGGTGGGTGGTTCCTGCCGGGGTGAGGCGCCACTTCCCAGGAAATGCAGGAAGCAGGATGTTGTGACGAGCATGTCAGGGGGGGACTGAGCTGGGGCCAGGACAGCCCTACCAGGTGTGGCAGTCGGTCTGGGATGGGGTGATGGAGACACTTCGCTGTGATGTCTCAGCACACCGAAACCTAGGTGTGCTCCTCACGGCCTGGTCAAGATCGATGGCCCAGATCAGTCTCTGAGGTGGCAGAGGGACCTTCCAGCCCTTTTCTTGACTCTGCGCTGTTTTGCTGTGTGACCTTTTCCCAGTGGCCTCACCTTTCTGTGCCTCAACATCTTCCTCTGTAATACTTGTGGTTCCCCCCCTCCCAGGACCTTGTGAGGATTAACACTTGCTAATGTCTGTAACACTTTGTAACCTCTCAGGAGACAGGTGGGAAGTTAGGGATGGGAAGGGGGCATCTAATTTCCCTCTCACCACACAGAAATGACATTGCCCTGGTTTTCCAGCTTGGTTTTGGTCGGAGCAGTGTGCAAAAGGAGAACAAGAAAGGTTTACTATTCCAACTCTCGAGAGCCCCCAAGGGTTTGACCAAGAGGAGAGAGAAATCCCACATGCACACCTTGAGGACCAGCTTTGACTTGGGTGTTCAGACTCAAGTTAACTGACCTGGAGGGATGATTGGGGCAGGACACAGTAGTCCTGCATGCTCCTTACACCTCAGGCCTCGAAGCACATCAGGTGTTGGGGTCACAATGCTTATTTCCATTGAAGCCACTTGCATGAAAGGTTTGACGGCATGTGTCCGCCTCCGAGAACTGTCCAAGCCCATGTTCTTCATCCGACACACTGTCTCGCCTCCTGGGAAAAGCTTCAATCCAGCACCATGCACTTGAGGATCTCTGCTCCCTGTGCAGGAGACCGTGAGCTGCTCTCGACCGTAGGGGCACAGCCTTCCTTGCCATCGGAAGCCATGTGTTCACACGTGGACACTGAATGCCTGGCCGCCTGGAGACACAGTCCTGAGGTGCTGAGGGAGGAAGTCCGGTGCCGGATTTGGCTTTGCAGGAGGCTCTGAGCCCGCCTCTGTGATTGAGTCAGCCCCACACAGGGCCTGACACTACAGAACCCACAGCCCAAGGGGAGAGTAACCCCCTGCAATTGGCTGCTGCTGGGCCTGCTCTCAGGCTGGGTGACCGGGACCCCAGGACCTGCCTCTTGGGAGGTGGTGCCCACGGGTGAGGAAGATGGCAGGAGGGTGCCTGGAAGCGGGTCTGTTATTTGAACCAACGGCCACCTGAGTTGTCAGTCATGAAGCTCACGTCTCCTGGCCCCGTCCCACTGGGGACAAGCTGGGCGAGTGGACAGTGGGGAGAGGGCACTGGCAGTGACGGCATGGCCCGAAACATTGGCAGCATTTGGTTGGCAGGTCTGGGACAGCCTGGAATGTTCCTTCTGGTGCTCCCTCTGCTGGCAGTTTGGCCAACTTTGACGCTGGCTTTTCAACACGAGGACTAGTGGCTAATAAGAGAACATCCTTCACGCCCAGTCACATGAGGTGAGCTTTGTCTGCTTCCAGGGGGGCAAAGCAGGGGTGGGGTGCAGAGAGACTTGGCAGAGATCGGCAGAGGCTGGCAGAGCAGGAACCATCTGGGTCGTGTCTTGTCCTGGTCCCGCGGGTGACACACATCTGGCTGTGGGACACCCCGATGTGCTTCTCTGGATGGTGGTATCGCCTGTGTCTACAAGGCCTTGGGAAGGGGTGGAAAGGTAGGGACAGGACAGGTATAGAAGCTGGGGAGCATCAGTGGGGACCTGCCCAGCGGACCCTCAGCTTTCTGGGCCCAGAGCTGCTGAAAGGCCCCTTTGTCCCTGGCTGAGCAGAGTCTTTCCCCCAGATCTGTGCTGTTAGCATCGCAGTTAGCGCCCCGGCCTGCAGGAGGCAGGAGACACCACATGAGAACCTGGGCTGGAGAGAGGGTGGAGAGGAGCAGGGGATCTGCACCACCCAGCCGGCAGTGGAAGACCCCAAATGTTGAGGTCACCCAACAGGGCTGGGTCCAGCAGAGGGGGATGGTATGACCAGATGTGGCTGCAGGGCCCACATAACCCTATTTCTCCAAGCCCAGGGCTCCCACCCAAACCCCATGTTCTGGCCACCATCACATCCACTCCGCTCTTTGAGGCCCCGGCAGGCTCCTGGCAGGTGAGTGGCGGGAGCAAGGATCTGACTGGAAGAGCGCCTTTGATGTGATCTTCTAGAATTTCCTGAGCCCAAACACAAAGGCAGTTGGCTGCACAGGAAACCAGTTGGGCAGGAGCAAAGATGGTGTCCCTGGCCTTTAGTAGCTGGTCGAGTCTGGAATGTCTCCCCCAACGTGATTTTAACACTGTAACACAAATAATAAACACTACTGCACAGTGGCCTCTTTCTGTGCGTGTTCTTATTGCGTTTCCCCAGCAGCCGCTCTGAGAATGGAGATTGTAAACCCATTTCACAGATGGAGAAACTGAGGTTTAGACAGGCTAAGGGGCTTGCCCAGCCCCATAAAGCTAAGAAGTCATGGGAGAGGAATTCAAAACCCAGTCATGTGTCTCCAAACCCCAGGCTTGTCCCCACCCCGCCCCCACTGTACACTCCCTGCGGCCCCTCCACCCACCTTCTAAGAGCACAGGGCTCGCCTGCCCAGGTGGCATCACCCACAGTGGTGCTCTGTCCTGGTGGAAAAGCCTGGGTCTGCTCTCCCCTTGCGGGGCGCTGCCTTCTCTCTGAGACCCCACTGGCACCTGACAGGTCACCCTCCCTTAGGGTCATTTTTTCACCATGTCACACCCCGCCCTGCCCCCCACCCTGGGAATTTATATTTTCCAGTTGCTGGGAGAGATCTTGGGTGTTGTCTGAGTTGGCTCAGGCTGCCATAACAAAATGCTGAAGGTGTCTATTTTAAGCCTTGCTGGTTGCAGTAGGTACTGCTGGCTTCCGAGGGCCCAGAGCAACCTCAGAGGAAACACCCATGTGAATGCAGGAATCCACTCGATGCACACGTACCTGGCAGAGCGGCTTCCTGGGCTGATTTCCCACCTCCCGGGCCCCCTGGCATTTAGGGACGGAGCAAAGGGAAGATCCCCGCCGATGGAGGGCTGGACCCCAAGGCAGGGTTGAGGGGAGATTGCTCTGGAGTCACTAGGCGTCAACATGTCCCCAGGGGAGGGGACTGAATTCTCACCATAGCCACTGAGATGGTGTCTGTTTGTCTGAAAGCTCACTGTGTGTCCAGGGCTGTGCACAAGTATCTCGCTTAATCCAGAAGCCATCCCGAGAGGCACAGGCTACTACCAACTCCCTTTCACTGCTGAGAGTCACCGTTGGATGTGGTTTTGCCAACTTCACCCCCCAGCAACTCTTTCAGGCAGCGTAGGGTAAATGAATTAGGCTTTTTACACCACGGACCTGTCGCTGGCACCTGTAGCCGATTGTCTTAAGGCAGAAGGCGCGTGGGCGCAGGGCACGCGGGCCTGATTGTGGACACCTGGAGCATGGGTGTGCGTGCATGTGTAAGTGTGCACACCTGAGCCTGGAGGAGGGGCTAGAAGGGCAGCATCAGTCTGAGGCAAGATAAACGGAGGAGGCAGCCAGAGAAATACTGAGAGAGAAAGCTGCTCTGCCCCTGGTTCGGCATGAGAGGCCTGTAAAAAGCTACGGAAGGCTCCAAAATCATCTTTTCATCTGCAAGAACTAAAGATGAACCTACCCAGCCTGGGGTGGCTGCTAAGCCCATAGGATGGCTTTTCCCACCTGACAGATGGGGAAACAGAGGCACAGGGAGATTACACAGCTTCCCGGGACCCTGAGCCGGTGAGTAGGAGCTGGGATCTTGGCAGGGCTGGATGGCTCTGCGGAGCCTGGGCTGGGGCCAGCCCCTGAGGCAGGCCAGCCACACCCAGCTGTTTAGAGTAGAAAATTCCTGAAGCCAGATGTTCCCAGGGCAGGAGAGCCTCCTCATCGCTGAGGGCCGCATTAGTGGAAGCCGAATCCACTCCCTCCACCTGCTAGAAAATTGCTCTGTAAATTACAGGTTTAAAGGGTAAAGACAGCCCTGAGAGCACCTGGCTTACAGCAAGGTAATAATTTAGGGACTGGAACAGTCTGGTTGAGTGAGGACTTATAATAACTAATCCCACACCACGCCTCCGTCATCTCCATTTTATTGGGGAAAAAAAAGAGAAGAAAAGAAAAAGAAACAAACAGGAAGTGGCAGACCCTTGTCCAGGGCCTCACAGCAAATTAGTGACAGGTCCTGGCAGCAGCCGACTCACCAGCCCGCCTCCCCGAAGTCCCCACGGGCTTCCCTCTGTGTGTCCTTCCTTCCTCTTCTTAGAAGGACCCCAGTTCTGTTGGACCAGGCCAGCCCTTAGTTTGACCTCATTTTATCTTAATTGTCGTGTTGAAGGGCCTGCCTCCAAGTCTAGTCCCATTTTAGGTACTGGGGGGTTAGGACTTCAATACATGGATTGAATAGGGACACACTTTAGTCCACTACGCTCTCCTTACCCCAGCATGCACGCATGCACACAGACACGCAGACACGCAGACACGCAGACACACATCTGCATTCACGCCACCTGCTAAGTCAACTTAAATTGGGCTTCAGTCTCATGGTCCTAAAAGAGTCCCAGTAACGCGACCCACCATCCCTGGGGTGGTCTCTCCCAAGGTGAACCCTGTCCCTTCTCCCATCTCCTACACGTGCGTGTGCCAGCCACAGTGCAGTTCAAGTCCTCCAGCTGTGTCACACAGAGCAGTGGAGGGGGAGGATCCTAAATTCTGTTTTTTTAAGCCTACCCAGCTTACTAGTTAGAGATGCCCCTCCTCACCCCACCACCATCTGAACCCCTAAGGAATGTGGCCCCTCTGGGCTTCCTGACAGGGTGTCCACAGCACTCCATCCAGGCCACGTTCTCCCTCGGGCTCAGCTCACAGTGCAGGTCAGTCCAGAGCCAAGAGGATGGAGCTGAGGCCTCTCTGACCACATGGAGCCCGAGAACACCAGGAGAGGGGCACGGGGCATGTTCCAGGGAGAGCTGCAGGCCACATCAAGCCTCAAGGGGCCTTGACACACACCTAACAGGAAAGAAGCTGCTGTGACGAGAACCCCAAAGTCAGCTGGGGCAAAGGTGCAGGAAGTGCGGGCCAGGTGGGCAGGGGAGAAGGTGGGGTCCTTCCTCCCCTCACTGCAGCCACCGTGGCTGTGGCTTCACAACCTTGGAACTCAGTGAATGCCAGTGTCAAGGTCATCCGCAGCTTCAGACCGGCTCCCTGAACAGGGCATGCCCTCCCCCAGAGATACCTTCTCAGTTAACAAGAGTGTGGGGGTCGTGGGGTGCAGTCTGCATTCATGGGAAAGCAACTTGCAGCATCTCCAAGGCCAGCCTCCACCCACAAGCAGAAAGGTCCCCTGAGGCTGGGTTCCCCAAGACACCCTATTTCTGCCATGCCCACGAGCTGCTCTTTAAGTATTGGCTTCACCGCTTCATCTATTTGGGCTGCTCTACCAAGTGCCATCGATAGGAGCTTGGCTTATTTCTCATAGTTCTAGAGGCTGGAAGTCCCTGATCGGGGGGCCAGCGTGTCTGAGCTCTGGTGAGGCCCCTCTTCCAGGCAGTTATCTTCTCACATAGCCCCATGTTGCGGAAGGGGTGAGGGGGCTCTCTGGGGTCTCTTTCCCAAGGTCACTGATCCCATCACCAGGGCCCCTTACGGTGAGCTAAGCCCCTGCCAGCCCACCTCCAAGCCATCACACTGGGGTTAAGGTTTCAACCTGTAAATTTGGGAGAGGAAGACATAAGTGTTTTGTTCGTGACACTTAATATTTTTATATTTTAACTTGACTCAGATCTGACATTGCTACCTACGTCTCTACACTCACAGGCCAGAGATACTGGCTTTATCTTTGTTAATACATGACATGCATATATAGGTGTATACATATAGGTGCAAAGTGTGCATGTGCATACACACCAAGTGTATACGTGGTGAATACTCAAATAGCTATTGTGGCACATGCACGTCTGTGTATCCCCTGTGATCTGAACACACACGTGAGGGTGTGAGTGCCAGGCAGGGAGCCAGGCCTCTACAGCCCAGACTTCTCACCTGGCACCTGCCTGCAGGCTTCTGGGCAGTGAACATGCTCCCTCTTGAGTAGGTTCACACCGGTCCTAGCCTGAGTGGGGTGAAGGTGTTGGCTTCACAGACGGCCTACATGGACAGTCCCCATCCACTCTTGCACACGAGAGCCTGACCTGGTATTTTTACACAGTGCCCGTAACTCCTTCCCCAAACAGTTCCTGCCCACCCATGTACAGAACTTCAAGGCTTCTCCAAGTCCCTCAGTTCTTCGTCATGGTCTTCTCTCTTCTCCCCTCCCAATCTCCTCCTGCTCTGGGCACTCCCTTTATAAATATTTCCCTGAAAGTTGAAACAGTGTTCCCACAGGTCTGAGCAGTAGAACTGTTGATACAGGACCCACTTTCTAAGTGCTTTACGCAAGACCTTGTTGAGTCCTTGCAATAACCCCAACAGGCACTGTTATCTCCCCATTAGAGAAGCAGAAAATAAGACATCAGCCCAATGTCATACAGCTGGTAGTAGCAAAAGTAAATCCCAGAAGCTTTTAAACACTATATGATAACCTCCCTTCACCTAGACACTATACTTCTAGTAATATGACCATACTGCACCAGCTTTTTTTTTAAATTCACATCCCGCCATTGATTTATTTCTCTTGTGGACAGTTGAGTCAGTGCTGTGCAGGTCAAGCTTTCTATGGGAGTTTCTGGAGAAGTCTTGTTAAGAATTCAGATTCTCAGATCTCATGCCAAACCCTAGTCCAACTCCTAGGGAGTTTGGAGATAAGAGCTAGGAACCCACCTTATAAAGCTAAACTGCAGATGTCCAAGCCTCAGAGTTTCTTATGCCCTATGTGTTGTGTGGGACTCGAGCATCTGTATTTTTTAAAACCTTCTGGGGTGGTTCTGTGTCACAGCCAGGGCATGGGACTGCTCACAGGCCTGAAATAGCCACCTCCAGCCTAGCCCGTTCTCTGACCACTACACATCCAAGTCCCACTACTTGCCACTAGATGGCGAAATCCCATGGCCCTCACCATCCCCACCCAGCTCGGCCCAGAAAGGAGCCAACCAGCCCAAACCACCCAGACCCGCCTCCCCGCCTCTCAGCTCCAGGTGAGCAGGGCCCCCGATGATCCCTGCCCCTCTCTGCAGCAGGAAGAGGGTGGCTCTTGATGAAGACCTAGCTTCTGTTTCTGTTTGTCCCATGGAAGTCAAGAAACAGCTTCCGTGGGACAGGCAAAATGTGGAAGCTGGCCGCAGGGCAAGTGGGGAGAAGACCATTTGACCCAGCCAGCCTCCCCCCAGCCTGGGGGTAGGGAACCCGGTGCTGGCAGTGCTGAGGGTGACAGGAGAGCTCAGGAAAGGGGCCGATGCTGATCATGAGGCCCGTGAGGCCTCCATTGATCCCACTCCGGCGTGAGGCTCCAGCTGCTTCCACTCTGAGGGGCGGGGTGGAGGGCCTCCGAGGACAGGGCTCCCGGGTGGAGGCAGCTGGGGACCAGCTGGGCATATTCAAGGGCCAATGTCCCCAGGGGGAGGGCTGTAAACACAGCCCCGGGGGATCCTGTGCATGCCAGAGTCGGACGAGGTGCATGCACCTCGTCCAGCTGCCCGCCGCCTCCTAGCGTCCCTGCAGCCTTCCCCCGCCCAGCTTGCCACGCAGCGCCCTCCCTCTGGGAGCAGAAACCAAGGGCCGTCGGCCTCAGGGCTGTGGGCCTGGGGACCCTCAGGGCACACACACATACATGGGTGCAAGGAGTCTGTGGTGGGCAGGTGAAAGGGTCCCCGAGACCTCTACGTCTCACCCAGAGCTGTGACAAGATTTCCGCTCATGGCCAAGGAGAACTGACATTGCTGACGGAGTGCATCAGCTGACAGAGTGAGGAGATTGCTCGCCCTAGTTTCCCATTGTTTGGACGGGCCCAAAACAATCACGCGGGGCCTTGGCAGGGGAGGGGGGTGGCAGAGGACACTGTGGAAGAGCGCGGCAGTGAGGGATGTGAGAAGAAGCCTCAACCACCGCGGCCACGAGGGAGAGGGCTGGAGCCGAGGGCTGTGTTCAGAGACACGAGGAATGGGTTCCCCCGCGGCCTCCAGGGGAACCAGGCCCTGCCCACGCTGGGCCCTCAGCCCCCGGGCGGTGGCAGACCCCTGGCCCGCACACTGTCCGCGCTCACGCCGGCGCTTCGGCCAGCTCGGGCAGGTGGTCACGGACGCTGGTCCACGGAGCACTGTCGAGCCTCCGCTCCGGGCACAAGGCCGGAAACCGCCCCGCTTTCCAGAGCAGGCCCAGAGGAGGCGAGTGATGTGTGAGTTTCACCCCGACGGGGGAGCGGACGGGCCTCTGACTCCGTTGTGCCTGACTCCAAACTGTGTCCTTTCCCATGCCCGTGGGCGCACGGCAGTGGGCCAGCTCCTGCGTGCCAGACAGGGTCAGCGCCTGTGGACATGCCCCGGGCCACCCCCACCCCACCCGGTCAAGTGCGAATAGCTCCTCAGAGCAGAACTCGGTGAAAGTGGGGGGACATTTCTCCTGCGTTTTGGTTATCAATGACTCTACCCGCCCTACTCTCCACCCTCTCTTCTCTCCCCGCCTGCCTCTCTCTCTCTCTAATTCCTGTAACAACCACAGGGACAAGGCCCAGGGGCACCCAAGAAGACTCAGCCCCTGTGGGCACCTTGGCTGCAGCTGAAGGCTGAGGGGGGTCCATCGGCAGGCTGGACACAGCTCAGCCCGGAGGCTGGGGGGTCGAACAGAGGATACCCAAGCTCACCTGGGGGGGGGGGGGTTGAGGGAGTCGACCAGTAGCCTGGAGGCTGAGGGGGTCGAGTGTCAGGGCAGCCCTGGCTCAGCCTGGAGGCTGAGGGGGTAGGCAACAGACTCTATGGCTCAGCCTCAAGGCTGAGGGTGTCGACCAACATCCAGCTCAGCTCAGCCTGGGGGCAGAGGGAGTTGACTAGAGGACTATCCAAGATCAGCCTGGGGGCTGAAGGGGTTCAACAGCAACCAGTTCCAGCTCAGCCTGGAGGCTGAGGGGGTCCAGAAGCAGGCCGGCACCATCTCAGGCAGGAGGCTGAGGGGGTTGGGCAGCAGGCTGGCCACAGCTCAGCCTAGAGACTGAAGGGGTCCACGAGAGAACTACCCAAGCTCACCCTGGGGGCTGAGGGTATCCACCAGCATCTACCTCCAGCAAAGCCTGGAGGCCGAGGTGGCCTAGCAGCAGTCGGCCCTGGCTCAGCTGAAGGCTGAGGGGGTCGATCAAAGGCCAGCCCGGGCTCAGCCTGAAGGCTGAGGAAGTCAAGCCGCAGGCCGGCCATGGCTCAGACTAAGGCAGAGGGGGTCGACCAGAGGACTGCCCAAGCTCAGCCTGGGGGCTGTTATTTATCGCAGCCCTCAGGCCAGCAGGTGCACCCAAGCCAGTCACCTGCTGCCAGGAGCATCCTTATGTTTGTTTGTTTTTTAAAGATTTATTTATGCATACAATAGCTGGGGTATAGGCCAGAGGTGCAGGGGATGAGAGGATTCACCAGAGACAGAGTGGGGAACAGAACAGGCAGACTGACTGAAATACACTGCTGAGGGGAGCAGCAGGCAAGACAGGAGAGGTCTGCTGTGCCATGTGGGTTGCTCCCTGGCAGGCCGGGGATTAAACTCGTGCTGCAAAGGTTTTGGATTGCTTCGTAGTGTGGTGCTTAACCCCTTGTGCCAATAGGGAGGCCCACATCCTTATCTGTTAGGGTACTCAACCCAGTGGAAAGCGGGGCCCTCACTCAGGGTCCTCAAGCTATAAGGCTGAGGGGGTCCATTGGCAAGGATGAGCCCAGGGATCACCTGGACAGCTTTGATAAACACAACTGCCCCACCCCAGGTACTCTGAGCTAAGTGGTTCTTAGCCTTGGAGGCGAGGTAGAAGCACCTATTTCTTAAAACCTAATGCTGGGTCCCACCCCCAGAGATTCCTATTCATTTGGTCTGGGGTGGGGCCTAACTATTCTTTAAAGGTGATCCTAACATGCAACTAAGACTGGACACCACTGATTCTTAAAGTCAAGCTCCCCCACCCCTCCATGTCAGTTTCCCAAGGCACTTTGACAGGTGCATCTAACCTACTTCCCAGTCATCCTCTCTCTACTGCTAAGATTAGAGCAATCACTAAGGCAATCCTGGCCACCATTTTTGTTTTTGTTGTTATTAATATCATCATTTGTATTAGGCACACCTCCAACTTTAGCCCACCTGTGCCAACATCTCAGGTGTGGGGATGCCCAGTTTGAGTGACGCAAAGGAGCTAGCCAATCAGAGCTGTGCTCCACCCCCCTACCTGCCCCCAGAAATTTGTTTAGCAATGAGCATGTGACCCAATCAGAACCAAAAAGATTCCATTCTAAGACATGTTGAAATTGTTGGTCAAGGGAATCACCCTCTTGTCTCATTTATCTGGAAGGATGTCAGCCGAGAACACCCAGAGCCACCCTGGAGTGAGGCTGCCTGAGATTAAGAAAGCACAGAAAGAATTAAAGCCAAAAGATGGAGAGAGACCTTATTTGACATTATTGGATGCCCTGGATCCAACCAGACCTGAACCCGGTAATAGTTCTGGACTTTACATTTCCCTTTCTGCTTAAGTCGATTTGAGTTTTGAATTTAGTTTTCTATCACTGGCAAATGACAAAGAGCTCCTGTTACATCACCTAAGGCCTAAGCTTGAACTATACCCAAATCCCCTTGAACTATCCCCTTGAACTATACCCATACTGGTCACCAGTCTGGAACGTGGCATCTGCCCCTGAGCTCCTGCTGGTGACTGGAGCATTGCAGCCTGGTTACAAGTTTCCCAGGTACACTTATTCTCCTGTCCGGCTACCTTATTCTTCATTGTTGTGCTGCACCAACATGTCAGGAGCCCTATTGATCATTTTAGATCAGATGGCCACTGTCTCAGTTATACCAGCATGAAGGGGGCTCTGAAGATGCTGAACTTTCTGTGCTAAAATTGAGAAAGTCCCAGACAAACCAGAATGCGTGGCTCATCCTGTTCAGATTTTCTGTGGATCGGAACTAGAAATTGCTAGAACCATCAGGCATGGGCTTTGACAGCAAACACAGCTGGGGCTGCTTCCCATGAGGCCGAACTCACCCACTGGGAGGGGAGATATTACAGACCCTTCCTCCTGAAGCCTGACTGTAGCCAGTGCCACGAAAGTTTTGAGATGGCACTTCTGAGAAAGCAGGCAGGGTGAGTCCATAGGAACATCCTTCCCCCGGAGGGGAACCTCACTTCCTTGCAAGGGTCCTCACTTTAGGGTTGGAAAATTTAAGGTGTGAGAAATAAGTAGATCTGTGCATAGAGATTTTGGCACAGCACCTCATGATCTGCGACCCCTAAGTACAGATGGCAGTTGACACCCCTGCTTAGAACAATGACTGTCTGCTTTCCCAATGAGCGCTGATTTTATGGTGCCTCATGTACTGGACCTTATTCTAAATGCTTGGAAGATATCACCTCATTTCATCTTCATGATAACTTTGGGAGATAGGTATTGCCATATCCCCATTTGACAGGACAGGAAAAAACCTCATGGAGATGGAATCCATTGACCCTTATTCTGAAGTCAACTTTATTCTGAAGTCAACCTTCCCTTCAGGCCTGACTATTGTTTAGTCAGTCAACAAACATTTAAATGAGCACCTGCTAGGTGCCAGACCCTGCTCCAGACACTGAGCCAGATAGTCCCAGTTCTCCTGGAGTTCAGAGTCTAGTGGAAAGGAAAGCATTTAAAAAGAAGTCAATGACAGAAATGAGTTCTACACAGTTTTTCCAACAGAGAATTTACTGGAAGAAGATTTCAAGGCACCAGTGAATGGATAAGCCTGCTGAATTGAGATCCAAGTGGGAAGCATCTGATTGGCTAGGGCTGGATGTGCTACAGTCCACCGGCAGCGATTCCTTCTTCATCAGATTTGGCTCAGCTCTGCTCTTACAAGGATGACCTTGTACTTGGAACTCAAAGGCCTTGGCCAAGTGCATCTGCTTTGCATTTAAGATGGCCCTATTAGGGCCACTATCAACTGCCTAGAAAGTCTTGGAAGTGCTGTCTTCAAAGCTTCACCAGGACATGTCCCCCCCGCCCCATTGTCTCTGCCTGGCCAGGCCCCATCATCTCTCACTGGATTATTATCACAGCCTCTTAATGGTGTCCCTGCTCCTATCCTTGCCCCCCTACATTCTTCACACAGCAGCCAGCTCCTCTCAGAATCATTAAGTCAAGTCTTGTCATGCCTCTAAAGGAAATTCTTTGAAGACTGTGCCTCTTGTTCTGAGTATAAGCCAAAGTCCTTATAGTAACTTACTCAGCCTTGCCCCTTCACCTCTCTGACCTCATCTTACCTCACTCCAGCCAAACAGTCCTCCTCAATGCTCCCTGAACACCCAGGGAGGGCCTGCCTCAGGGCCTTTGCACTTGCTGTTCCCCTGCCCCAAACACTGCCCCCATCTTGGAGCCCTGACATCTGAATGCCACCTTCTGGGTGAGACCTTCCATGATCACTGTTCAACAATCCAACCCTCCCTGTCCCCCTGGTCTCCTGCATGCCCCAGTCTCCTCCCTGCTTTGTTTTACTGTATGATACTTATATTTACCCAGTTTGATACATTTTACTTATTTATTGATTGATCCACTTCCCCCAAAAGGGTACAAATTATATGAGGGCAGGAACCCTCCTCTGTTTCACTCCTGTTGTATTCCCAGAGGTCAAAACAGTACCTGACACAAAGTAGGGGCTCATTAAGGTTTACTGGAAGTTAAATAGAGTAAATCTAGTAGCTGACAGCCAAGAATCATGAAAGACTCAAAACTTTCAGGACACAGTTTCAATTTAACTCAATAGCCCTGGGGCAGATCAATGAATAGACTCCCTTCCTCACAATTTACAGATGAGGTTACTAGAGGCGAGGACTGTGTTCCTGGCTCTGTCATTTGCCAACTGTGGGGCTTTGGGCAAGTCGTTCCTCTGGGCATCAGGGTTCCATCTGCAAATGGGAAGAACTAGGTGGTCTCTGAGGTCTACTGTACCTTCAAGATAAAAACAGACACTGTCAAGAGGGGCCAGAAAGGAACTTTCTGCCCAGAGTTGGAAAATCTGTCATGCCAGCTATCATTGCCAGCTGAAGATCAGATGACATTTTTGAAAGGAGGAAATGTTATTGGCAAGTGACTGACATCTTTTCACGTCTTCTGAATGAGCCGTGGGAGCATGGACTCTCTCCTCTGTGATTCTCAGATGCTCAAACTGGCAGTGGGAGACCTTCCTGAGTGGGATGGGGGCAGTGAGGGAAACACACTACTTCCCTTTCCCGTATCTTCGAACATTTTCTTTTTTATTTAAAGATTTACTTATGCATACAAGAGCTGGGGTACAGGCCAGAGATAGGGGAGGTGAGAAGATCCACCAGAGACAGAACAGGGAACAGAACAGGCAGACTGAAATACACTGCTGAGGGGAGCAGCAGGCGAGATAGGCGAGGTCTGCCTCACCATGTGGGTTTCTCTCTGGCCAGTCGGGGATAGAACTCGTGCTGCAGAGGCTGTGGATTGCTTCATAGTGCAGTGCTTAACCCCTTGCGCCACCAGGGAGGTCCTCTCTTCGAACATTTTCAAATAGAATGTCCAAAATGCCTGGAACCACTCCAGGGTGTATGGCTGACAGAAATGAGAGCACCAAAGCTGGTGGGAAAATGTTCAAAGCGGCTTTATTCACAACAGCCCCAAACTAGAACCAACCCAAAGTCCACCAACAGGACAAAAACATACATTCCCACTTTATGGTGAATAGTCATGTGTCACTTAACCACTGGGGTATGCTCTGCTAGATGTATGATTAGGTGCTTTCGTCCCTGTGCAAACGTCACGTTAATCACACAAACCTATTTGGTCCAACCAGCCACAGACCTAGGCTATATGGTAGAGTCTACCGGGACTACCGTCATATATGGAGTCTGTTATTGACCAGAGCGTCAATGCTTGACTCTATTCATATCATGGAATACTATACAGTGGTGAAGAAGAAGCGGGAAGCATAATGGGCAAAATACCTGCAGGAATCTCCCAGACACAATGTTAAATGGCAGAAGCCAGACACAGAAGAATCCATACCGTGTTCTGTTTATTTGAACTTCAAAAATAGGCAAAAACTAATTAATGGCTATGAATATTCAAACTGAGCTGTTTTGGGAATCTTAACTGGAAAAGAGTGTAGGAAACCTTCATTCACTGGCCCTGGGACTGCTCTGGATTTGGATCTGGGTGGTGGCCACACGACCACATACTCACGTAAACACTCAGGGGTTAAGAACTGAGTGTCCACTTCAGTGTGTCACACCTCACTGAGTATAAATGATGCCTCATAAAAAGCAGTAAAAAGCCTGGAGCCTGAAGCAAGTTCCAGCTCAGGGAGCCCCCCACGCTGTTCATCCTCGGGGGATTTCCTCCTCCCTGACTGCCCACAAGGTCACTGTCTCAGCACATCTGACCGAGGCTTCCTCCTTCTGCAGCTGGATCCCTAAAATCGAGAAGGACAGAGGCACAGCTGCTTCTGGCTCCAGACCGCTTGTGCCGCACCCCCTTCTTACCCTCCTCACCCCAAGGCCTCTGAGTGGGCCCAGAACAGTTACATTCACAGGGAGAGATTTTCTCTACCACCTGGTCTGCTTTACAGGGTGACTTTTCTTGAGTCAGACCCTGCTTGCAGCATTTCACTCATGTCACCGGGTCAGGACTATTACTAATCCTTTTCACAGGCGAGGAAGCCGAGGCTGCAGTGGTTAAGTGGCTCGCCTAAGATGCTGGCATCAGTAGTTGCAGAGCCAGGATTTGAACCCAGGAAGCCCATCAGCAGGGCCATTTTTCTGAGCCCCAAGCTAGATGACCTTGTAGACATATGATTCTAAATATAAGTGCCTGGCAGCGACAGAGGCCTGATGGGACAGAGGGCACTGTAAGGTGAGAAACGGTTGTTTCTAACAGGAAAATATCACAATCTCAATACAAATTTCTAAACTTTGAATTATATTGAGTTAACAAATCACTAAAATCCTTCCCCTTTTCTGGCCAAACTGAAGAGCAGTTAGCACCGTGGTGACTTCCAGGCTAAGATGCCACACCTGGAGAAAGCCCAGGGCATGGGGTGGGCCTGTATGGGGCGCTTGAGGGGGTTTATCTGCAATCCCTCATTGTTCCCAGAAGACTGGCTGCAGAAAGCCTCAGGGCAGAGCCCTGGATGGGCAGGGGACTGGCTGGAGAGATGGTGTTTGGGGTGACTCCCCCAAGTGATGATAAAGGGCCCCTTCATGCTCATGGATCGCAAGGCCCACCCTTTGACATGAGACTCCCAAGGGACCCCAGGGTGGTGCTCGCAGGGAACCCAGACACCCCTCTAGACTCTGCATTATAATTTGATTTTTAGAAATGGCTCTGTCCCGCTCGCAAGGCAGACAGCGACTGATTTAGACACTGACAGCGGCCAGCGTCTCTTACTCTTGCCTGTAACTGGATTTACCAGGGCTCTGACTCAACCTCTCTGCTCGACCTTCCATTTTTATCCCTGCTCTTCTCCAGGGAGTCATCTCTCCTGGCCATCTTGATGCTCAAGCTGCAGTTGAAGTGGCTGCTGAGGGTCAACATACTTCACATTATCAATAATCCACTTCCTGTCAGGTACAGTCATCCTGCCCACCAGGTAGACAACAGGTAGGCCCTAGGAAAAGTTCAACCAATGGCCTTTCACCTTCACTAGATCAGGTTTCTGATTGGTCCTTGCTCTGTGCAGAGGGCAGGGACCTGGGAACCCAGGAAGCAGAAAAAGTGGCCCTGAAATAAAGCCCAGCCTTTGCGGGAAGCGAGTGCTTGAAAGGATGGACTTGGGGTTGCAGTCCTAGTTCTCACCTCTCACCAGCTGTTGACTTCGGGTTAACACTTCATCTCTCTGAATTTCATCTCTCCCATTTCCAATTTTGGCTTGAAATGAGATAATGCATGTGAATTGCTCAGCACAGCGCCTGGCATGTAGAAAGATGATGAGGAGTGACATTTTGAATTAACTGCTGTGTTTTTCATCCCCAGTTTTTAAAAATTGATTCAAGATCCTCTCCACCCCTAAAATTCAGACAACTGGTATCATAGACCTCCAGGAAGGGGATGACACAGCAGAAAAAGAATCAGAGACCTGGCTCTTGGATATTGCAAGTCTAGATTCCAGGGAGACAGAAAGGACTGATGAATACAGACATCGGAATAGACTCTGATGCTGGGCTAGTGAGGCTTCCTGTCCCTTGAGACCAAATAGGGGTTTCCCAGATCAGGAGATGGAGGGAAAGTCTGAAAGGGAGCAGAGGAAATGAAGAACAAGTGTCCTGGGCTGCATCCCACCATGCCCTTTCCCATGTGGAGCCAGGGAAGGCAGCAAGACCTACACTCATTTTTTTTAAAAAAAGATTTATTTATACAAGCACTGGGTACAGTCAGAAGCGCAGGAGGGTGAGAGGATTCACCAGAACCAGAGCAGGGAGCAGAACAGGCAGACTGACTAAGTACGCTGCTGAGGGGAGCAGCGGGCACGGCAGGAGAGGTCTGTGCGCCATGTGGGACCCTCGCCCAGCGGCCTGGGATCAAACTGGCGCTGCAGAGGCTGCGGGCAGCTTCACAGCCCAGCGCTCAACAGCTGCGCCACCAGGGGACGCCCACGACCTACACTCATTGACCATTTGATATATCTGGGTCAGTGGGTCTGGGACAGCTCCATCGAGTTTCTCTGCACCCTAGCAAGGAGCAGGAGGAGAAAAACAACACCCCAATACTCAAAATCAGCTCCGAAATGAGAAAGAGTAAGGGTTACCAACTCAAGTGTCCCAGGGCCAGGCAGGTTTTGTAAAAAGGTGAATCTAGGTTGATGGGTAATAGGGAGTGGTAGGGACTGTGGCAAACACACAAGAACAAAACCACTAAAGGTGCAGTTACTACACAGTGCCTGGTATGTGCACCGCCTGGTATATACAGTGCCTGTACCCACAGGATTGCTGCCCTAGTGGGCTGTGCGCCCAGAGCAACCTTCTTCAGATATTTAGACTCTTTTGTTAAAATGACCATTTCAAATTGGCAACCAATATTTTTTAACTATAATGGACAAAGTAAAATATATTTGTGGACTGCATGTGAACCAGATGCAGTAGTGCCTTATTGTTTTGGGACCCACCACACTGTGGGAGTTGGGGTGAGGGACCACTGAGCATGAACTTGCAGTGACCAGCAGTCAGCCTGGGTGACATCTGCCCCAGATACCTTCCAGGTGTGTGTGTCCAGGTGTATTGTGGGGGGCGGCACTTCATAAGACACTCAGAATTCAGATGCAATCTCAACAGAGGTGGGAGGGGAGTGTTAACGCCACCTAGCAGAATAGGGGCTGGTAAGATATGTTAGCCTGAGTCATGGAAAAATAGTTATGTTTCCTGCCAGCCTGAGTTTGCAATCTGATTCTCTTACCTCTGCTGGGGAAGTGGGGAATTTAACTCTTTTTATGCTGCACCTGTTTTGGGAATTCTTTTTTTCCTTATGCCCCTCTGTATATATTTATTTGGGTTATGTATTATTTGGGTTAAAATCTTTATTTTGAAATAATGACAGATTCACGTGAAATTGCAAAAAACAAATTTTTGACAGGGAGGTCTTGTGCAAACTTCACCCAGCCTGCCCACAGGGCTACCATCTTGTGTCACCCTCGTCCATGGTCACAGCCAGGACATTGACATTGATGCTATCCGGAGAGCTGACTCTGAGTTTAAAGCTCATGTGTATTCATTTGAGTCTCTGTGTGTGCGTGTAGTTCTGTGCAGTTTCATCACATGTGAACTCATGGTGAGCACCCGGGATTTACCGAGATCCAAACAAGATCCAATCAGCACTGACTACCTGCCATGTACACATCCAGGTATCCGGTTGTAGCAGTGAACAAAACTTAATGTCCTGTCCTTTATGTATTATCCCCAGTGCACATCTGGGTAAACTGAGGCTCAGGGAAGCTATTTGACTTGCTCATGGTCACACAGGTTGGGGATGGCCGAAGCAGGACTTGAACCCAGGTCTTCTGACCTCCAGGGCCCTGCTTTTCTGATAGTATTCTGCTGTCTGTCCTCACTGGTGTCACCTTCAGAGCAAAAAGCACCAGCTGAGGAGCATGTGCATCCTGTCTCAAGCAGTGGTTCTCCATTGCAGTTAACTTCCCTCCACCCCCAGGGGCATTTGACAATGTCTGGAGTCATTTTTGGTTGTCACAGCGAGAGGGGGGTGCTACTGGCACTTCGAGGGTGGAATCCAGGGTGCTGGTTAACATCCTACAGTGCACAGGACAGTCCTCCAACAAGAATGACCTGTCCCGGGCCTCCCTGGGGTTAAGCACAGCACTATGAAGCTATCTGCAGCCTCTGCAGCAGGAGTTAGATCCCCGGCTGGCCAGGGAGCAACCCACATGGCGCAGCAGACCTCTCCTGTCTCGCCTGCTGCTCCCCTCAGCAGTGTATTTCAGTCATCCTGCCTGTTCTGCTCGCCACTCTGTCTCTAGTGACTCCTCTCACCCCCCTCCCCACACCTCTGGCCTGTACCCCAGTTCTTATATGCATAAATAAATAAATCTTTTAAAAAATGACCTGTCCCAAATATCCACAGAGCTGAGCTTGCAAGCCTCTGGTCAAAGAGCCAGAGTCACAGACAAAGACAAGAGCTCCCCAGACAGCACAGTGTCCTACTGAACTTCCACCCAAGTAGACACATTTCGTGACAGGTAAGGGTGGAGCAGGTAGAGAGCTGCTTGGGGCTGACAGAGGGCCATTAGGCGGTGAGTACAAAGATGCACCACCCTACCAGCCCCGGGCGACTATTCTGCAGGAGCTGAAGGTGCAGGGACGACTTGATGGCAGAAGACAAAGACTGGTGAGTTACCGGAAAGAGGCTACAGAAAGTACAGGTATATCACACCTCTACTCCATGCGTCCTCATCAATCCTTATCGATCTTTCCAGAAGACCCTCGTTCACCAACTTCCCTCCTGCAGAAATATGCAGAAGAAGAGAACTGCCTTTTGAGGCCTTTTGAGGAACAGCAGGGAAGTGGGTACGACCTTCCGTCCAGACAGTGACATGTGCAAGAAACATAACTTCAGTTTCCAAAACTAGACTTAGTTTCTATTTCAAGTCCCCATTCTACTGGTTGGAAGAGAATTGTAATTGTCTACATTTCTTGCTTGGAGAGGGCAGCTCAGAAAGTACCAAGACCAGGCCAGCTGCGGCTGTAGCCTGATCTTCCCGGGCATCAGCTGAGATGGCTCCGTTTCTGTCTTCTAGATGTCAGACATGCCCTCCTAGGCCTCCCAGAAACCCGTCTCCTGGAAGTCTCCTTTTGGAAGCCCCGAAACTGCCTTCTCTCTCTTTCTTCTTTCAGCTGCTTTGGCCACTTCTTGGGCTCACAGTAGACATCAGCGGAGCCCAGCAGACCTCTGCATGGCGGTCTACCCTTCTGCCAGCCACTCCATGTGGGCATCCTGCCCACTCCTGTGTGGGGCTGGAGAGGGGCAGACATTCTCCTGGGCTCACCCCCAACCAATGCTCACTCATGAAACCAGCCCTAGACCACTGCTTTGCCACCGCCACCTCTCCAAGGCCCTCATTGTCATAACCCTTCCACACTCCCTGCCGTACCTGGACCCCCAGCCCAGGACTCTTCACCTTCTCTGGGTCAGAGAAAATGGCTCTTGAGTCTCACACTGTTTCTCCAATGAGGACAAAAATTTCAAAGCGTTTCTTAGGATGCTTTTGTTGCAAGAAACAGAAATTCATCAGACTAGTTTAAGCAAGAAAAGTGGAAAAACAGTTGGAAAAACAGGGATCATGCTCAGCACAAAGAATTGGAGTGTAGGCAGCTCTCTGCTGCTCTCTCTGAGCCAGGATTTCCTGGCTCAATGGGTGAACCCAACATAGCACCTCCCTGGATTTGAGGGTGCCTGCTGGAGACTACTAACAGCCTTTGATCTCTTCCTACTGCTGGCCGAGCCTCCACTTGGCTCAGGTGTTTATGCTGACCCCAAGTGACTTGGGGTGGCACCTAAGAGTCTACACCACTTTCCAGGACCCTGGGCTGTGATGGATTTGGGAGCGGACTTTTGATCTAGTTTTGGGAAGGGAGATGCCCAGGAAGTTTTCCGGGAGCCTCTGGAAAGTTTGCACCAATGCCAGAAAGGGGGTGCACAGGAAGAGAGAGTGACAGCATGGATGAGGGAGTGATGAGTAAGGATGCTGAGCAAATCAGAAGGCCCCACCCGATTGCAAAGTCTTGTGTGACCTTGTCAAGGAGCACGGAGAATGGGCTAGAGGGAAGCGCTTGCCAGCAAGACAGCACTTAGGAAGTGGCTGGATGAATCACACTGATTGGATCCAGAGGAAGGTTCTGCAGGACAGGCACAAGGAATACAGGGTGATAAGGAGGTGAACAGCTTGTTGTCGGTGTTCAACGGTCTCAAGAACCTGCCCCCTAAGGCCACCATGTCCTCCTGGGCTTCACTCTGGGCACTCAGAGAGAGACGTGTTCTTCTTAAATTAAAAGTTTTCAGGAAATGGGATGAAGACGGTTTCATTTAGACTAATGGCCCAACTCCCCAGCTTCGCTTTATACTATAGGAGCGTGACGTCTCGGCCACATAGGGCTGATTCAGCCTTCGGAGAGGCTGGGTCCGTCTGTTGCAGGACATACCTGCATACAAGACGCATCCTTTCCTGCTGACTAATGTGAACACTCTGGACCGGGCCAGGTTACACGCACACAGGCGTCTGTGATTTACTGCTGAGTTTTGCAAGAGTCACACAGGGAAGCCATCACTCAGCTCCTCAAGGGTTTAGAAGTGAGCCCTCAAAAAGAGTGCAAGGGAAGAGGGGCTCAGCCACTCAGAACTAGCAAGGAAAAAGAGAGGCAGTTGGGGGAAGCCTACAGCAAGAAAGGGGGGACACAGGGCAGACAATACTCCTGGCGGACAATACTGGTGGTTCCTGAGCTAAAATTAAGGTGTCAGCGGAACTGTGCTCCCTCTGGAAGGTGAGGGGAGAACCCATTCCTGATCTTTTTTCAGCTTTTAGAAGCTGCCCATCTTCCTTGGCTGATGATGGGTCCCTTTAGCAACCCCATCACGCTGACCTCCGCTTCCCTGGTCCCTTCTCCTTCCCTGAGCCTCATCCCCCTGCCTCTCTCTTATAAGAACCCCATGACTACATTGGTTCCATCAGGATAATTACCCCATCTCAAGACCCTTAATCACATCGGCAAAGTCCCTTTTGCCATGTAAGGGGATATATTCACAATTCTGGGGACCAGGACATGAACAATGGGCAGCCATTACTCTGGTACCACCTGCGTTCCTAGCATAGGGGTACAAACAAGAGTACACCTCCATCCAGCTCCTGGCTCCACCATTGGCCAGCAGATCCAGGTCCCTAACTGCTCTGAGTTTTAGTTAGTCTCACCTGAGAAATCAGAATAATAGAAGGTTTTATTATTCTATTATTCTTCTAAATCGAATAAAGGCCTCCCTGGTGGGGCAGGGGTTAAAGACACAGTGCTATCAAACTATCGCCAGCCACTGCAGCATGAGTTCCATCCCCAGCCAGGGAGCTGACCCACATGGCAGAGCAGACCTCTCCTGTCTTGCCCGCTGCTCCCCTCAGTAGTGCATGTCAGTCAGTCTGCCTGTTCTGCTCCCCACTCTGGTGGGGAGCACCCCCTGCACCTCTGGCCTACACCCCAGTTCTTGTATGCATAAATAAATAAATCTTTTTAAAAAATCGAATAACACAACAGATGCAAAGTTTGTGAAACAAGTGGCTCAATTAAGTGGTAACTCATCTTCCTTCCTGCTAACAGGTCACAGAAATTCCACCATTTGGGATTTATTTCTTTGGCTCTTTCCTCAAGTACACATCTCAAGTCCTTGTCAGCCTAGTGGGGCAAGTTGGCAGTTTAATTAAGTCAGGCTCCTCAATGGGACCTGGAGAGGTGGGCAGGTTCAGAGAAACTGATCAAGCAGAAGGAGTGGGCACTAGAAGGAGAAACACACTTCCCTTGCCAGCTGCTCAGCTTTGCCTGCGGCTCTGCTTTGGCTGAGACTTTCTCCAGCCTCTCCCCAAATTAACCAGGGTGAGCCTGCCTAATAGGAACACGCTGAAGATGAGCTGGGAGATAAGAGAAGACCTGCCCAGTTGGGTTTGCAGCAGAGTGGGGCAGATCCTGGCATGGAAAAGTACTGAGGCCCTTTGCCTCAGGTGCTGGAGCTGCAATCTGAAATGATGATCCCAGACAGACCTCTGCAAGTCAGCCTTGCAGACTGAAATGAAAACCAGATTCCTGGTCTTATCAGAGAGTTACGTGACTGTTTCCCATCATTTGTTTGGAGCCTGGAAACTTCCCAAACAAACTCCCTAAGTTTTGCCATGGAACTCACCATTTGCAAATGGAAGCTTGTTATTATAGGTATCTGCCTGCACAGAGGGCTTCTCCCCTTTGCTAAAATGATGTTATTTGGGGCTTTCATTCACCCAGCCAAGATTTAATAAGCACCTACAGGGGGCCAGGCAAAGCCCGGGGGGGCTCAGGGGTCCCTGTACACAGGAGAGCAGACTTGGAAAGAATTACACCCTGCAGAGAGTGGGACAAAGGTGACATCCTCCTGAAGAGCAGACAGAGAAGCAGGGGAAACTGATCAGGTGGAAAGAATATGCAGGCTGACCAGGAATTCTTCTGCAGCAGGGAGACACAGGCTCTGGCGCTCACCCACTTGAATCTGCTCCACATACTCCCCAGCTGTGTGATCTTGGGCACATGACCTCGCTTCTTTAAGGCTCAGCTGGCTCTTCTGTAGGGTGGCGTCACCAATAACCTTCTCCAGGGTTGTTGTGAGGTTAAAGGGGATGGACAGGTAAGGCCTATGGTAGGGATGTGAGGACACCAGCCTCCTAATGAACTGTCACTGTGCAAGTTAAAAAAGCAACAATTAAAATGATACCCACTGGTGCCAAATCTGTAGGGACACACGTGGGGACCATGTGTACCCACAGATTCTACAGTTTGGAAGTGAGCTTGACTGCAGCCACCACCAGGGTGTCTAATTTCCGTCCTGGGGGCAGGTTCCCGGTAGGAGGCGCCTTCTGTCCTCAGCTCATTTCCCTGAACCCCGGCCAGCTGCCGTTTGGCTTTCCTCAGAGTTTGAACTTCAAAGGGCTGGACACTCAGATGAGAAGGGCACCCGGGCCTGACCTCTCTTGGAATTAAAACAAAACAAATCCAGAGGCGGGTGACTTCCTTCTGTGTTTAGATTGCCTGTGTTAGGGGCTCCGCCTGAGACCAGCCTATCCTAGCTGGGTGAGAGCAGCCAGGTTCCGGGCTACCCTCCAGGTAGGGCCACCCTCCAGGTAGGGCCAGAGGCTTGCTGGCAGGTAAGCAAGGCCGGGAGAAGCAAGGCTCACCCTCCCCAGAGCCAGTCCTTGGGACAGCAGCCTGGGCAGACTAGGGCCACCGCCTGCCATCTGGTGCCAAGGACAGCAACGGGTGCTTTAATGGGAAAGTTCTCGCAACCCCAGGAAGGGGTCCCCCGAATCCTCTACTAGGGGTACAGGCAACCAGAATGGGCTCAGTCCCAGTCATGCTACCGGAGGGCACCCAGGGGACCTGGAATAGGTGGGGAGCCGGCGAAGGCATGAGCTCACACGCTTTTTAAAAACTCGCTTCCTCCTTTCCGACCTCCGCCCATCAGTCACCTCGCAGGGCACCGGCCCGGGCGGCACAGGCAGGACCCAGAGCCCCGCGCCCCCCGCGGCGGGAGAGGGAGGCCGAGGCCCCCTGGGGTACCGGCCGCGGGAAGGAGCAGCAGGCGCAGCGGGCGGCCAGGTGACCGCCAGGCCAGGTAAAGGCGCGGCGGGGGGTCCCCAGAGCTCGACCTCGGCCGGCGCTGGGTCTGGAAGGGGGGGTCTGTGTCTCGGCACCCCCAATTCAAGTTCAGTTCCGCGTTCCCAGGGGGAGGGTCCTCGAGACTCTGCCCCCCACCCGCACCCCCGCGTCAGCGACCCCGCCCGGCGCCCCTGGCCGGGCAGGAGCGGGCGCCCACCCTGCGCGCTGGGGGCGGGGCGGGGCGGGGCGGGGGGGGGCGGCCGGGGGGCGGCGCCTCCCGGGCCCGAGGGAGCTCGCCGGGGCGCCGCCCTCCGCTCCAGCCGCGCCTCCTCCCGCGAGCCGGCGCTCCCGGCCGCGCTGCTGCGTCCCCAGCCGGGTCGGGGAGCGGGCGGCGCCCCCCCAGCCGCGCCTCCTCCGTCCAGCTCCCCAGAGCCCCGGCCCGGGACCCCAGCCCGGGAGGAGGAACCCCGCGAGGGGGGCCGGGGTCTCCAGACCCGCAGCCCCAGGCGCCCCGCCGAGCCCCAGCGCCCGCCGCGCCCCGGTGAGTCCGCGCCCCGCGCCCCGCGCCCCGCGCCTCGCGCCCCTGCCCCGCGGCGCCGGCCGGGGGCCGCTGATGCCCCGCGGGGTGGGGTGGGGGGGGCTCGAGAACCGTCCGGTCTGTTCGCCCGCGCGTCCGTGAGCGCCCGCCGGGCCTGCCTCGGGGGCTCTGCCCCTCGCCTCCGGGCCGCGCGCGGGGTCCCCGGCCCGGGGGGCGGGCGGGCCTCGGGCCAGGGCGGGCGCCGCGCCGGCGGGTTTCCAGCCCTCGCCGAGAGGACTCTCCCCCGGTGCTGAGGACACAGCCCCCCACCCAGGTCCCCGAAACCGTCCTGGCGCCGCCCGCAGGGCCCCCCCGCCCCCGCAGTCCCCACTCCTGCCTGGCCCCCGAGACTCTCCGGGAACGCGCCGGTGCGCTGGGTGTGCGCTTCGGCTCAGAAGCACAAAGGTGAGGCTTGGGCGCGAGCAGCGTGGGGGGGTCCTCAGGTCTCTGCGTTGTATAATGGGGGCGCCAGCCTCCCGGGGCGAGGGGACCCTAGAAATCCAGACCAGACCGGGTCCGCGCCCCGACGCGTGTGGCCCCGCGAGCCTGCTCCTCCCTCCCCCGGCGGGGCGCGGGAAGACGGGGCGTCCCGACGGCTCCCCAGCCCCGCCCGGCCCCCCTGAACCGCCGGGCACCCGGGCGGCGCGCAGAGGCTGGGGGGCCGCGCGGGGGGTCCGGGCGCCGCGGAGCCGCGTGGGCCCCGAGGGCGCGGAGAGAAAGTGCGCTCCGGGGCAGGTGCTGACTGTGGCTCTGGGCAGGGGGGGCGGCTCCGGGCGCTGGCCGCGTCCCCTGCTGGGCACCTGTCGCTCGGTTCTCGACCCGGCTTGGCCGACTGGGCCACATGGCGCTGGGAGGGAGCCCGCTCCTCCAAACACCGCCCGCCCACAGCTCGCTAGAGGTGCTGCCCGACCGGGAGAAAGGGCAGGAGAGGGTGCCGGGGCCTCCTGTGCTGTGGTTGCCTGAGCTGTCGGCGCCGGCTGGTGCCTGGGCACGGAGCCTGGGGAGGAATGTGCTGGTAGATGGTGCTTGTGTGTGTGTTTCCGGTCAGGAGCAGAAGGTGAGGGCTGGGCGTGAGCAACGTGGAGTGGTCCTCAGGTTTCTCCGCTGTAAAATGGGGGAGCTAGCCTCCCCGCACGAGGGGGACCCTCAGCTGGTACTAGGGAGGGCCTGCCTACCCCAGGGGTACAGGGACCCAGGGCTGGGGAGCCCCCAGCCAGGGGAGAGGCAGAGGTGGGGAATGTCCCGAGTCACCGAGAGGTGTTATGATCAGGCCCCACCACTGGCTGGCCTCGCGGCCCCTGTGGCTGGTGTGTCTCGCCCGCTGGACCTTGGTTCCTTCATCTGTGAAATCAGAATGATCACCTCCTAGGGCCTAGCGGGAGCGGGTCCTCAGTAATAAGAGCTGCTGCAGGCTTAGGGGAGAATGCAGGATTGGAAAGAACTGGTAAGAAAAGAAAGGTAGATGGGGCCTCCCTGGTGGCGCAAGGGGTTAAGACGCAACCTATGAAGCTGTCTGCAGCCTCTGTAGCACGAGTTGGATCCCCAGCCAGGGAGCTACCCACACGGCGCAGCAGACCTCTCCTGACTCCCCGCTGCTCCCCTCAGCAGTGTATTTCGTCAGTCTGCCTGTTCTGTTCCCCACTCTGTCTCTGGTGAATCCCCTCACCCCACACCTCTGGCCTGCACCCCAGTTCTTGTATGCATAAATAAATAAATCTTTGAAAAAAGAGAAAGAAAAGAAAGGTAGAGTTTCCAACTGTGAATGGGAGGCCCTTGCAGAGAGGGGGGTGGGGGGAAGGGAGTCTGGGCAGATGGAACAGCGCAGGGAAAGGCACTGAATCGTGAAGGTGCAGAGGATGTGCTGGGCTAGGAGGAGGTGCTCAGGTAGTGGAGGGCGGGTTTGGGGCAGAGCTAGACTGGATGGGTGGGGACCAGGGCATTGCAGGTGGGACTTTATCAGGTTGATGAACTATTCAACACAAGCAGAGCAGGCGCCTTCTGGTGCTGTGCTAGGTGCTCGGCATGGATCACTGAGCAAGAAAGACAGATGCCATTCTAGTTCCGTAAGCCGGGAAGTCATCTGATCCTGTTGTTACATTGGGAAGATAAATCTGGAATGGAAGTTGGACAGTTTGGGGAAGGCTGCTAGGAGTGGGGAGACTGGCCTGTGGCTTGGTGGGGGTATAGAAAGGGGGCTGGGTTGGAGCCCCATATTGGCGGCACAGATTCACATGAGGTCTCAACATGTGGCCGCAGTCAAGGGTGAGGCTGGATTCAGTGTGAGGCTCAAGCTACCCACTCACCCACCAGAGAGGAGTGGTCTAGGGCCTTGGTGGGTCCAAGTGGCCCAGCTCTGGCTTTCGGACTCTCTGGCTCCAGAAATCACGAGGCCTAGCAGTCCTCTGTGTGCAGCTGCCATCACAGCCAGCAGCCCATCTCCTGTTGACCTTTGTTCTGGGCAGCCTGACCCTTTGGGGGCTTCTGTTTTATTAGGTCAGGGTAACTCTCCTCCTCCCTCTCTGGACCTGGCAGTCAAACTCTCAGGACTTGGGCTGCAAGAGCCTGGGGTGAGAGGAGCTTGGGCTCTGGATATTTCTTCTCCCCCAGTTCCAGACTATAGTGGAATTCAAGGGACTGAGAAGTTTTCTCCCTAAGTGCCAGGAAAGTTCCAGAAGCTCAGCTGTCTTCTGACATGGAGATATGGTGAAGGGTCTCCTTTGGCTGCTGGCTTTTGCTTTCGCTTTTGTTGTGTCTGCTCGGAGCTGGGAAGAGGCCTTCCTGCCGTTGACAGCTGTGAATGCCCTTCTCCGTGTCAGAGGCCTCCCGTGATTGGGGCTGAGCCATGTTTGGCTTTATTTGCCTCAGGAGAACCCTCGTTATCTCAAGTGGAGGGAACCACTCTTATTTGACAAACTTGGAGAAAAGAGGTTCGCCCCAAGGTGAGCAGCTAGTAAGCAGCAGAACTGGGACTAGCACCCAGCCCTGCTGACCCCTCCAGGGCCCTCAGTTTTATCCAAGGCCTGACCAATGGGACATACCCTTGTTTTAGGCCCCAGAGTAAGATTTGGTGGTTTCTCAACATCTCAGTCTTGTCTACCTTTTCTTGGAGACTTGCTCACCCCCACCTGCCCAGGTGGCCCAGCTGAGCCTGGAATGTTTATTTCCTCCCTTCTTCTGGATGGAGCCCTTGCTGGACTGGCAACTCCTCTCGGGAGCTCTGGCTCCTCAGAGAAACGGATCAAGGATTTGGTTTCCTTGCTTCAGGCCTCACTGCCCTGCCCCTCCCAGGACACTGGCCAGAGTAGCTCCCTGAGGGTCTCTTCTAAGCTCTCCCAGTGGCTGTGGCCTCAGACTGACTCCTTTCTCCCTCCTTCCCTGAGCCCCAACCAGTATCTCACCGGCTGGGCCTTTCCAGCAAGGGTTGTTTACTTGAGCTGAGCACCCCAGTTCTGCTCCTCTCTTGGCCTAGATTTATGAGACTCAGCAGCTATGAGACCTGAACGATGGCTCCTTTAGCTCCTGGAATAATAGAGCCAGAAAGACCTCGGACATCTGACCAACTAATGGGGAAACTGAGGCATGGGGAGGCAGAGCTAGAGCCCAGCTTCCTTGTTCTGTCATTATTTTAAGGATAATTCTTGGAAAAAAACAAACCAAACCAGACCACTCCTCTTCCTCAAGAGCCCTTGTCTCTCTGTGCTGGGAATGTGGGGGACATCCACAGTGACAAGCCCAGAAGGGGTACATGCTGAGGTCCCTGAAAACTGGGGGTGCCCTTTGAGGAGTATGTACCTTGACATTTTCGGGTTCTGTCAGTTCAGGCTGGGAGGCAGCAAGCAAGAGGTGACACTTGTGTGTCGCCAACCCATACTTTATAACGTGCCTCCGAGTGGACAGGCTCTTAAAGTTGTTTTCTCCCCCAGATGATAAAACAAGTCCCAGTTCATGGTATTGTAGGAAAACTTGGAAGGAAAGCGTCTTGACACACCAGCCACCAGGGTGAACATTGTGCATTCTATTCAGATTTTTTGTTTTCTGGCTCGCTCTGCTCTTTCACATCCTGGTTTCTCAGTTCATCCCCATAATGTGTTTCCCGTGTGACACATTGTTCACACTGTTCTGATTGCCTGTCATCGGGTCCGCCATCCGATGACTGAAAGGTCAGGCTGCGTCAGATCCCCCTGCTTAATGTCCTGCAGGTCACTCCAGGGCCACCTCTCTGCACCCTGGTGTTTGGGGAAGGGCTGCATGGACAGAATCTAAAGCAAACGCCGGTTCCCAGGGAGTCTCTAAGAAGCGCAGCGAGTCAGCCCTCTTGGGTGGAATGGGTGTGACCCAAGATCGCACAGCCTGTGGGAGAAAACTGTGTTCCTTTTCCTTCTCATTTTCTTGCTGTGTTGATTTTGCTCCCACTGCACCATCTCCACCCCCGACCCCAGATCTCCCTGGGATTAGGTCTTGGGGTGGCAAGTGCAGATCCCTGGAAAAATCACTCTTTGGCTTGCTCGTCCCCAAGCCCTGCCTCTTAGAGAACAGGTGTTCAAAGGCAAAGGTGTGCAGAGAATCTGTTACCTGCTCAGGCGACCCAAGGCACCTGGAGGACAGGTCCCAGGTATGGCACCTCCTCTAGCAGGATCGTAGCTTCATCAATGCATGGGAATTATCAGCACTGGAAGCCTCCTCTCCAGTTGTCTGGGCTGATGTTTACAGATGCAGGCAGCGACTCATTAGCGGTTTTTAGGTCCGTTAAGTGGTTTTTCCACAGATTTTTAAAAAGCCAAATAGAAGAGAGTAGACTAGAAAACAGCATGTCTCCGGTCGTGAGAGTATTCTTTAGTAAATCTTTCATCTCAGTTATCTGTGGGCGCTAAGTCACCAAATTAATTATCTTGCCAACTGTGCGGTAAGAACCTTGGGCAAAACTACTTGGGTCCACTGCTTTTTATTTCTTCTTTTTTTTTTTTTTTAAATGGGAAATTTGGATTCCTTGGCTGGGTCCCAGAAGCAACTCACGAGTTTGCAAGGCCAGAGCTGAGCGATGGGAGGCAGGGCCAGCTGGAAGGAAACTGCTTACAAAATGCTCCTGATCGGGGCTTCCAATGATCCCTTTAAAACAAATTTGCGGCTTTAAAAGTAAAACTAGGGCCTCCCTGGTGGCGCAAGGGGTTAAGACACAACCTATGAAGCAATCCACAGCTACTGCAGCACGAGATCAATCCCCGGCCAGGGAGCAACCCACATGGCACAGCAGACCTCTCCTGTCTCGCCCACTGCTCCCCTCAGCAGTGTATTTCAGTCAATCTGCCTGTTCTGCTCCCCGCTCTGTCTCTGGTGGATCCTCCCACCCCCCACACGTCTGGCCTGTACCCCAGCTCTTGTATTTTAAAAAAATAAAATAAAATAAAGATAAATAGCAAGTGGGAACTGCAACTGGTCTAACCTCTCTCATTCTTAGAAAATGAAATGGAGGCCAGAAAACAGAGGCTGTGGGTTCTCAGGCCTCACAGGGAGGAGGGTCCCCTGTCACATCAACAACTGTCCAAATGGGGCGCTGGAGTCAGTAACGGGCAGATGTCACCCAAAACATGCACCTGCTGGGGTCCACAACCCACCCTGATATGTGCCCTGGGCACTGACCTTTGCACAAAACCCGTAACTGTCACGCCGGCAGGGCAGTTTGTATTGCCCCCCTGCACAGAATGCTCACTTGTTCAATGCCAGCTTGTAAGACACCTGATTGGTTGCGTGTCCGGGCATTTCTTTTTCTTTTTTTGAATGTCACCATAGGGTCTCCCTGGTGGCACAGGGGTTAAAGTCTCAGCACGATCAAGCTAGCACCAGCCACTGTGGCAGGAGTTTGATCCCCAGCCAGGGAGCTACCCACATGGCGCAGCAGACCTCTCCTGTCTCCCCGCTGCTCCCTTCAGCAGTGTATTTCAGTGGATCCGCCTGTTCTGCTCCCCACTCTGTCTCTGGTGAATCCTCTGACTCCCCACACCTCTGGCCTGTACCCCAGCTCTTATATGCATAAATAAATAAATCTAAAAAAAAATGATTTTGGAAGCGAGACCCATTCATCCAGCCAATGTTCCTGGAGTTATCTCTGCAGGTCAGGTGTTCTGGGGGTGGGGGTAGGAAGGAGGTCAATATGGGCCCCACTCTCCTGGAATCTTTGCCCCCTCTCACTGTCAGGTGGAGTCCAGGCCAATTTCCTTCATTTTCAAACCCCTAAAGACTGGCCTCTTTAGAGTTCAGACTCAGTTTACCTTTCCAGACCCATTCTTGTGGCCCCAGTCCCTCCCCCCACCCAAATGCAACCTTCACAAGAGCAGGGAACCACTTCCCTCCTCCACCTCCCTCTGACCCCGCCCATAGCCATGAACTTTGACATTTAAGTGTCTTTCTGCTCCTTCTGCTTTTTCTGCCTGGGTCAGAAATACAACTTTAAAATACAACTTTTACATTAATTTTTAAAAGTTGCAAAAATAAGACCAAAATGAAAAGTTGGCAGCTACTCTTTCCTAACCAGTGTAAGAAACTCACAGCCCTGCTAACCGAACCCCAGACTTAATTTGGAGGTCACCAGCTTCCCCACTGGCACGTTTCTGCTCCAGAATCCAGTCCAAGACTCGACATTCATGTAGTTGGCATGTCGCCTTCATCTCTGCTGGCTGTGCTGGTTTCCTTTCTTTCTTTTTTTTTTTTTAAGATTTTATTTATTTTTGTATAGAAGAACTGGGGTACAGGCCAGAGGTGCTGGGGGTGAGACAATTCACCAGAGACAGAGTGGGGAGCAGAACAGGCAGACTGACTGAAATATGCTGCTGAGGGGAGCAGCGGGGGAGACAGGAGAGTTCTGCTGCTCCCTGGCTGGGGATCGAACGCAGGCCACAGCAGTGATAGTGCTGAGACTTAATCCCTAGGCCACCAGGGAAGATCTGGTCTGTGACAGTTTCTTAGCATTCCTTTGAATTTTGTGACCTTGAGAATTTTGAAGAATACTGGTCAGTAGATGTTCTTCCACTTGGATTTGTCTGCTGGGGCATGGGGTTTGGGGGGAGCATTACCCCTCATTGCGTCATGCTGACTTGCATCGCACCAGCCAGACTTGCTGGAGATGTGAACCCTGATGACTTGGTGGCGGCGGGGTCAGCTCAGTTTCTCCATTGCAAAGTTACTAAAACCCCTTTTTGGAAACAACTTTAAAGCAAAATAGTAAAAGGTAAAAGTAGGAAGAAATCATGGAAGTAATTGCTAGGTTCAGCTCCCCAAATTTCAAAACTTTGATACAGCCGGTGATCAATGATAAATGGAGTGGTGCTGGTAACACATCGCAGCCCCAGAGCTGGTATCTGATCACACAGATGTGTAGTTTCTGATCCACCCCAGGAACAGAACAAAGAAGAAACACTGCTGCCTCATAAGATCATGAGAAAAAAGAAAACAATATTCAGCCTCATTCTGTGAAAAGATAGGCCAATCAAAATAATACTTTCACATGTACAATTTTAAAGGTTTGGAAAGTTTTTAAAATTTAAGTTGAACAAAGAAAGCTAATAATGTCAGTGGCATTTTCATGAGCTCACATATGGGAGAGTGAATTGGAGAACCGTCATCTGAAAATGTACGTCAAGAGTTTCTGTTTCAATACTAGGACTGGATCCCGAGGAAACGTGATTATGTCAGGAGTCTGTTTCAACACTGTTTTTTTTTTTTTTTTTAATAGCAATAAAATGAGAAACTAACTACATATCTGGCAATAGAGGATTGATTCTATAAATTGTGGGTTCCCCCATAATTGAGCAATACTGGAATATTCCTCAATCGCTAAAGATGCTGGTATAGAAATAAATACTGGCACATTTTTAAAAGTTGGGTCACAAACCATATTGCAGTAAGATATCATTTTCATCATTGAAAAACAGTGTGTTTATTTACATAACATGCAAGAATGTCAGGACAGCTGTGTGGATATTAATCAGCAATTTTGAATGGTGGGGTAATGGGTGATTTTAATCTTCTTTTTGCCAATCTAGACTTACTAATTTTTGTTGAATAAACATGTATTGTTTTATAACAAAAGAAAAGATTTGTTTTTAAAACTCTGGTGGGGTTGTGGTGGACCCCAAGGCTTACCCTGCTGCGTAAGGTGGCCCTTGAGCCCCTCGGGGCTTTGCATATACCAGCCACTTCTCCCTGTGGTCCTTTATAAGTTTTAATTTGAGCTTCTGGGCCTCCCTTTCTGGATTTGAAGCTGAGACACTAGAAAGGCCGAAGCCACAGCAGCTCACTCATCTGCAGCTTTGAAAACTTGGCTGTTACACCTGGAATGTCTGTCCCTCTGCAAATCCATACATTGATCTCTGAGTCCCAATGTGATGGTATTTGAAGGTGGGGCTTTGGGAGGTAATTGGAGTCAGATCAAGTCAGGAGGGGACGGTTCTGATGGGCATAATGCCCTTAGAGGAAGCGGAAGAGAGCGATCACCAGTCAAAGGCCATGAGAGAACACAGTCTCCGAGCCGGAGGTCAAAGGCCATGGGAGAACACAGTCTACAAGTCGGAGGTGGGCTCAGCCACACCAGGTCTTGATAGTGAAATTCCAACCCCCAGAACTTTGAGAAATAAATGTCTGCTGCTTCAACCTCCCCTGGTCTATGGCATTTGACGAGGCTACCACCCCCAGCACTTCAGGTATTTTTTTTTAAACATTTATTTATTTATTTACACAAGCACTGGGTACAGTCAGAAGCACGGAAGGGTGAGAGAATTCACCAGAGCCAGAGCGGGGAGCAGAACAGGCAGACTGATGGAATACACTGCTGAGGGGAGCAGCGGGCTCAGCAGGAGAGGTCTGTCACACCATATGGGACCCTCACTGGTGGCCGGGGATCGAACCGGCACTGAAGAGGCTGCAGGCAGCTTCGTGGCCCAGCGCTCAACTGCTGCACCACCAGGGAAGGCCATTTTTTAATTTGCCAACAGTACAATTCACCCTTTTACATGAACAAGTTTTGACAAATACATCAATTGTGTAATCACCACCGCAGTCAACACATAAAAACATTTAATCAGTCCCCAGATAACTTCGGGGTGCTCTTTGTGGTCAGCCCCTCTTCTACCCCGGTCCTTAGTGGCCACAGGTTTTGCCTTCTCCAGGGGGTCATATAAATGGAATCTGGGTCCGGCTTCCTTTACTCAGCCTAACGCATTTCAGTTCCTCTACGTTGCCCTCACACCACTAGACAAATGTACCACGATGGACTTAGCCCTTCACCAATTGAGGGATATCTGGATGGTTTCTGGTTTTTCGTGATTTGAACTAAAGCCTCTGTCACCTTCATGTGAAGGTTTTAGGATGAATATAAGTTGTTTGTTTTTCTTGGGCAAATATTGAGAGTGGATCTGAGTTTCATGCCAATGATCCAGGGAGAGCGAGCACCTACTGTGTGCTGCTCACAGAGCCAGAAAGAAGCTCTACCTGCCTGGCTTCAGGCAATCCTCACCGAAGTCTAGGAAGTCATGGGCTTTATAGGTGACCCACAGAAAAGGCAATTTCGTGCCATTTGACATAATAAATGCGGAACTGCTCTCTTTGATGTTGGGGGACAGGCGCTGTTAAGCCTCCACTGCGTGTCCTCTCCCCACACACCCACCCCAGACCATGTACCCATATTCATAATCTCTAACCCAACCCAGAGGCAGCTTGCTGGAGTGTACCCCCAAACTTCCATTGGAAAGTTTTGCCCAGTCCCTATCCCAGCCCCCTGACTGTGTGGGCACCTAATGAAATATTCATCACACCCTCCCCTCCAGTTTGAGGCTTTAATGACCAGTAGAAACATTCCTCATCTCTCCCTGAGTGATGCCTGGCCTCTTCCAGCTGATGTGGGTTCTGCCTGCTAGGTGGTAAGTTGACCCTCTCCCCACTGGTGACCTCTCCTTGTCCCCGTGTTATAGGAATGGAGGTAACAATAGGTTATGTGTAGTTCTTGACTTTAAAAAAACTTGATGAACTCTTTTATGTTAGGAACTTTGTTTAATCAAGGCATTTTTTTAACATGGGTTAGAAATGAAAATCAAACCACGTAAAAGGGTAGCCATGAAAAAAGGAAATTGCCCCCTTGTCTCAGATCCCTGTTTTATTTTTTTTTGCCAGAGGTGACCACAGTTCAGGATTTCTTGCATATGCTTTAGAAATTTCCTGTGCATGTCATGATGCCTTTAAATGCTATTTTTAGATGTTCTCTTGGTAATCAAAGCAATAAAGTAATACAGTTGTCAGGATCGTTATAAAATGGTGAGTAATTTCAAACTTGTAGTAACTTATGACAAGGTTCTCAGATTACCTCCACCTTAAAGATCAAACCTTTCATCTCTACTTTTTACAGTGGAAGGTCAGTAGTTCTCAGGGAGTCTCAAAGGGGTCCCCCATGCACCACAATAAAGGGGGGATGAACCATGACTCTTAGATACAAGAGAAGAAACAAACTTGTATGATAAACAATGGATAAGTGAGGCCTCCCCGGTGGCGCAGCGGTTGAGCGCTGGCTTGCGAAGCTGCCTGCAGCCTCTGCAGCACCGGTTCGATCCCCGGCCGCCAGGGAGGGTCCCACATGGTTTGCAGACCTCTCCTGCCGCCCGCTGCTCCCCTCAGCAGTGTATTTCGTCAGTCTGCCTGTTCTGTTCCCCGCTCTGGCTCAGGTGAATTCTCTCACCCTCCCGCGCTTCTGACTGTACCCAGTGCTTGGATAAATAAATAAATAAATCTTAAAAAAAAAAAAAAACAATAGATAAGTGTGTGATTAGCTGATCAGAACAATTATGGATCAATGGATCTTAGTTTCATGGTTGGAAACCGATGGGGTCACTGATGGAACAGTTTTGTCTCAAGCTAAGGGGACTGGCCAGGTCATGCCAACAGAGATGAAGTTCCATGAAGTTTGTCAGTCCTGAGAGTTTGTACTAATTGATCGCACATGGAGAAGTATGTCAACAGTTTTCGAACACGTCATGCTCTTCCCCAAAATGAAGTGGCCCACTTACTGGGAACTCCTCATAGAGAGGAACCAACCAATCCACTTCTTCCCCGAGGACTGCAGGCTGAAAATTATTCAAAAGAGTTCAGGGAAATTCATAGCGGGCAGAGTCACATCCCGTTGATGAAAGTCAGCATGGATGTTGGGAAATAGCCTTCATAAGTCAGTGTCTTTCTTGGAATGGGGGGTGAGGGGTGGGTGGGAACAATCAAGTCTTTTCATCATCCTTGTTTTGGGGTGGCCCTGGAGCAGACAGCTAGATCCTGGGTGGGCTGGATGAAGAGAGGGTCTCACCTTACAAGTTAGTCTAGGTATTAGTTTAAATTTACATAGCAGTGTTGCCAGACACTATTCTAAGCATTTTGTATATATTAACTCCATAACTCATCCATCCTCATGAAAGTTCTATGACATGGGGAAACTGAGGCAGGAGCATGCTAGCTATTGTGCAAACAACCCCACATTTTCAGGACCTGAGATAAGGTACTCTGGTCGCAATTTTATGTGTTGAGTGGGGAAGGTAGGGTCTTTGCTCCACACAGTCAGTCATTCAGGGACCCAGACTTCTGCCATCTTCAGCACAAGTTTCCAAGGGCTTGGTGAATTAATAACACTGACCACAGCTAGTAAGTAGTGGAGCTGGGTTTGAACCCAAGCAATCTGGTTCCAGAATCTGTATTCTTAATAAAAAATGCTGACTTTTAAGTAGATTTACCTGGTGTGTAAATTCAGGACATGGGAAATAGGAAGACAACAAGATTCTGGAGAATATTTGCTCTGTGTTGCCAAGGAATCAAGCTCTTCTTTGTATGGAGTGACATGGATAAATCTGAGACATTTTTACTCTGTAGTACATAAAAATGAAAGCCCCCCACCCTACCCCTGCACCCTCAGATTTGCAACTGAAATTAATGTGCATCACCTACTTTGCTGCCTGGCACCTGCTTGGGTTCTTCCCACAGATCTCATCCCTCTACAGTCTTCCATGCCCTGCTCCTTGAAGGGAGGGGGGTTTGCTTATTCCAGCACCCTGGTTGTGACATTGTTCTCTAGTTAAATTGTCTTCTCATGGAAACAATGCAAATGTCCAGCAATAGGGACTGAAACATAGAGCATGCCACCTCCCATGGGCCATTAAAAATGGTGGCCATAGAGAAACTTTTGAAAGAAACGGAGAAACGATTCTAATCTGTTATAAACCTGAACCATTTTTTTATTTTTAAAAATGCCCCAAAAATGTTTCATTTGAATATTTACCGTTTTTAAATTTCTTACAGATGAACATAGATGGTCTTGTGTGAAAGTAACAGTGTCAGGTTCAATGCCAGCCCTAATTCTCTGGTGACTTGGGCAACTGCTTTGTTTCTCTAAAAGGGAAAATCATGTGGGCATTAAATTAGCAAAGTGTAAGCAGTACTTAGTGCACAGAAGATGCTCAATACCTTTTTTGGGGTGCTGTTACTATCAAAACTATTTTTTAAATCTATTTCCACTCAGTGTCCTGGGGATATGGCGTGTTGGTTAAGAGTGTAGATGCTGGATTCTGACTGTCGGGGTTCCACATCTGTTAAATAGGGAGGATAATAACGCCACCCTCAGATGTGGGGTGAGGATGAAATGACAGCACTTTGGATGCCTCAGTAGGTTGTCTTTTATTAAACTCACTCTCATACACATTTCAGAAATTCACCTTCCCTAAAATCAACTCTCCTAAAGTGAATAGCTCAGCACTACCGGGTATGTTCACCATCTTGTGCATCCACCACCTTTGTCTAGTCCCAAAACTTTTAGACATCCCCAAAAGAATCACCATACCCATGAGGCAGTGACTCCCCACTCCCTTTTCCCCACCCCTGGCATCTACTAACCTGCTTTTGGGATATAAATGGAGTCACGTGTAGCTTCAGGCTCATAAAGATTTTTTTAACCATTTTAACCCACTTCAGTGGCATTGAGCACATTCAAGATGTTGTGTCACTTCACCACTGTCTTTTTTTTTTTAAAGATTTATTTATTTATGCATACAAGAGCTGGGGTACAGGCCAGAGGCACAGGGCGGCAGTGAGAGGACTCACCAGAGACAGAGCAGGGAGCAGAACAGGCAGACTGACTGAAATACACTGCTGAGGGGAGCAGTGGTTGAGTCAGGAGAGGTCTGCTGCGCCATGTGGGTTGCTCCCTGTGTCTTAACCCTTGCACCACCGGGGAGGCCCTCAGCACTGTTTTTTTTTGCAGAACTGTTACATCATCCCAAACAGGAATGGAGTGGGCCTTTTTTGTTTGTTTTTTTGTTTGTTTCATTTAATTTTATATATTTTTTAACATCATTTTTCATTTTTGCACAATGTATGCATTTTCATCTTGGTTATAGTCCCCATATAATTCCCACCCCCCCTTGTTTTGATCCTACCCCCTCCTCCCCACCCTGTAGTGTGTCTTTTTAAATGTGGCCATGAGTGGCTCTTCACTTTATGGCGCATTAGAAGCTCCCGCAGGGCTGGTTAGAGCAATGATGGCTGGGTGCTCCTCCAGAATTTCCAACTCAGCAGCTCAGAGATGGGGTGAGAATTTGTGTTCTAACAAGCCCCCAGCAATACCAGGAGCCCCACTTGGGGAACTGCCTTAAATTGGAAGGTCCCAGGAGCAAGTGGACCATGATCTCATTCAAGTGAGTCAAGGGAAGCAGAGCTGCCGTGACCTATGCGATATGGAATTAAGGGTAAAAACTTGATCTTACACGCTATGTGGGGTGGTGGCAGAGGAGGAGGAGGAAAGGTAGCTAAGGAGCCAGCGGCCATCCCTGTCTGAGTGGCAAGGTGGGGAGCGTGGTGGAGATATCTAGGAGCAGCCATTGATGGTGGGGGGTTCCCCAGCCAAGTGTCTATGGGATCAGCAGTCGGGAGGAGGAGATTGGAGACTGCAGGACAAGCTCGAACCTGCTGGACCCCATGTCACCACATCCACCTATGACAACCTCAAGAATGTAATGGCTGCTACTTTACTGCCACCCTTCAAATGTCCCACAAATTCCTCTGTTGGCCAATTGTGTCCAGAACCAGAGAGGACAGAGGATGTGAGGAAAGCTGTTCTAACTTAACCTGGTCAACACAGCATAAGCGACCCCAAGATCTTTGCCAACCCTTGTCATGGAGTTTCTCCCTGCACCCAGTGCTGGCTTCTGGGGCCCAACTAGGGTTTCCCCCAGCCTCCCTGTGTAACTTTCCAGCTGGCAGAGACGTGACCCACTCCACAATCCTCTGCTCAGATCATCAATCAGCTGGATCAGAACCTTTTGGGGAAATAGGAAAGGCAGATTCCCAGGCCACAGACCAGGCCATTGAGACAGACTCTGACAGCAGGGCCCAGGAACCTGGGTTTTTTACACACTCTCTGGTTGATTCAGATGCCATCTACATTTGGAATTCCTGGCTTAAGAGCAGAGAGTGGGCTCTGGGGCCACACAGATGTGGGGTCACATTCTGGTTCTGTACTTAACAGCTTTTTGATCTTGGGTAAGTGGCTTACCTTTTCTGACCCAGTGCTGTTTACTGTTCTGTCCCTGGGAACACCAACTGCCTTCCTATGGCATATAAAATATTATGGCACCTAACAGCAGTCATTGTGCTGAGTAAACCGGGGGCATCAGATGGGCCCAGAGTCTTCTTTTGGTCTTTGGGAACTTGGGGCCTGCCCCGATCATATTCTCTCACAGATTGTTTCCCTGACATAATGGGAACAAGACTTGCTTTTCTTGTCTCCGTTCACACTCCAGGCATTGTTTCATAAACATACCATTTGCTTGTTTCTTCTTTAGGAGTATTTTATATAGGTTCCTTCTTTTAAAACTTTTTTTTTCCTTTTACTCCATCAAGACTACCCCAACTTCCCACCCTGCTTTATCCAAAACCCTCCTTCTGAAGCCTGGGGTCTTGGACGTGTGTGCCACGAATGTCTCCATAGCCACCTTCTCTTTTGTCTGACATTTTGACATCCAGGGGAATTGTGGAGGTCTGCCTGGCACAGCAAACCACACGTGTGAAAACCCACCTCTCCCCATGTCAAAGCCCAGCCCTCTGGGCCAGGCAATTTGGTAAATGGAGTGTTGACTCTGAAATACGCTTTTAAAGAAGCTGTTATTCCCAAAGCTGGCAAAGGCAATGAGAAAGAAAACAGGGTTTTGCATTTCAGCTGCAAGGAGGGTGGGGTGGGAAGGATGATTTTAATGGTCAGAAATTAGGGAGGTGATGGCTTTTGAGAACAGCTATCAGCATGAGGCAGAAGCTCGAGACAAGTGTGCATGGGGCAGCTCTGGATGAAACTCAGGGCTCTGCTCCTTATGCACACTTCTATAGCCTTCACTGATAGGACCCACCATTTTACTATATCAGCCGGAAGGCTGAGATTTTCATGCTATAGACCTCTATGATCATGATTTGTTGGGATTTCCCCATCTGGGAATGCTGCCTGTCTTTATCAACTCAGACTCAGGCTGCCATAACAAATACCATAGACTGGGGCCTTAGACAACAGAAACTTATTTTCTCACCATTCTGGAAGCTGGGAAGTTCAAAATCAACATCCTGCATGTTCAGATTCTAAGATTTGCAGACGACCACCTTCTCACCATGTGTTCTCTTGGCCTTTCCTTGGTGTGTGTGTGTGTGTGTGTGTGTGTGTGTGTGTGTGCGCGCAAGAGAGAGGCAGCAAGCACTCTAGTTAATCCACTTAAAAGGACGCTAATCTCATCAGACCATGATCTCACCCAACTTACCTCCCCAAAACCCCATCTCCAAATACCATCACTTGGTAGGATTTTCATCATTGCTTCCTCTGCAATCAAATCCATCACGAGTTCATCTCTATTTGTTGACTCTGACCTGCATTAAGGCAGTAACCTCTTAACTAGCTCCATGCTGCCCTGCCCATTTTCCAGGGTTGTTTCTGCCTCAGGGCCTTTGGACTCACCACCACCTTTGCCTGGGAATCTCCTACCTCCCATCCTGCCTGGCTGCTGCATGGCTGCTCTCAGCTGGAATGTCGCCCTCGCTGAGAGCAGGTCCTTGTGTCACTTTGTCTCAAGACCACCCGCTGCCTTTACTCTGGTTCCCCTTCTGAGCAGATCTTGTCACTCCATCCTTTCACTTGCTTGTCTCTCTCAGTAAAAGAAAAGCTTCGTGAGAACAGGCCTTTGCCTTGTTTGCTCACTCCTCTGTCCTCCGGCAGAGCTTTCAAGAGTTGCTCAATAAGCAAGTGTTTGTTGAATGAATGAGTGAAATTAGCAGAGATTTGTTGAGACATGGTGATATGCACAGTTGCCTTAATAGAGTCCAAAAAAAATGCTGAAATGCCCAGAGGGGTGATAACAACACAGGTATTAAGTCCTGCCTGCCTAACTTCAAATTTAGTTGGAGAGATAAGATAGGAACAAAAATTTACCCCCTCTGACTTCTTCAGTGACTGAGAGCAGCTGTAGTACAAATAAACTTCACGGAGGTCCAGAGAGGTGCTGCTTGCTGGTCATAGAGGATGTCTCAGAGATGGGCAGTGACAGCTGAAGTGAGGGGAGGTTTGGCTTCATGGTTCCTGGTGGGAGGAGAGGAAGCCAAGGCAGGGAGACTGGACAGTGGATAGACCCAAGCACCAGAGTTGTGATGTCAGAACTGTTTCCTGCACTTGAATATGTCCCTGATGTTGCCCAGATCTTTATCCTGGGAGAGAGAGGGTTTTTATCCACCCTGGTATCATTGGTACATTGGTATCATTGGTACATTGGTACCATTGGTACCATTGGTATCATTGGTACATTGGTATCATTGGTATCATTGGTAATTGAACCCTGCGCAGTCGGGGGTCCAAGAACACTGACATAGGCTGTAGGGTTGGAGGGGGTGTCCAGACCCTCCTGGAAGAGTTGGCTTCTGTCCTGTAGGCTCTGAAAAATTCCTCTGAAGTCTGGATTAATGCAAGTGGCAAAAGAGTTCATATCTGGGTTTAGGGGCTAAGAAATCCATGGAGAGGCTACTTATAATAATTATCAAAATCAACCAGGCCTGAGAAGTAGGAGGGGGATGGATCTGGGTGGAATCACTGAAAAGAAAGACTTTGGGAAAGAATAAACCAGTCAACTGGGTGTGGAAGTAGACAGGGGTTGCAGATACACATGTCTTAAAGGAGCTACCACGGGATGTTAAGGAAAGAGCCCAGCCAGACTGGAGGCAGCAGGGAGTGGTGGTGATTGCGGCAAAGTGGAAGGCAGGCCCCTTCCATGTGATACAGCTGTGACTCAGCACCAGCAGCTTGTTACCTGTAAGAATTTGGGCTGGATTACCAGGGTCACCGGATTTTCAAGTTTCATATGTGAGATCACCCCATATTCTCAATATTGGCAACTATTCCATATTACATAAAATAAATAATACTTTACAAATCAATTAAGATACTTATATGAGTCAGGCAGAGCCTCATGCTGCCAGTTTGAGACTTGGGAGTGTGTCTGCGTTAGAGGTGGAGTAAGGAGGAGAGAGAATGCCCAAGGTCGCTGAGATTTCAAGCTCGGGTCACCGGGGAGGATGGTCAGCTCTTGCAGTGTCATTGGAGGGGAGAGAAGCGGGAAGGGACAGTCGTAGTCACATGGATGGTCAGATGACACAGCAGGACACAGACTGAAGAGACGGCTCGTTCTGTGGAAGCAGCTGACTTGCGGAGGTGGTTGGTTGGAGATGGATGGACGGCCTGTTGGTGCGGTGGACTGGTGATGGGTGTGGAAGCGGTTGGCCTGAGACCCTCTGGGCTCCTGCAAAGGGTTTACTGTGTTTGGGATCTTTGGGGTGTCTGGTGGCCTCTTTTCTTTCTTTTTTGCTTCAGATTGTCTGATCTGCACCCTGGCAGGAAACAAACAGAACAGCACTGATGTTAGAGCCTTAGAGACAAGGGTTCCAGTCCTGGCTCCGCCTTTGCTGTCAGGGACATGGGGGTACATCCCACTGGCCCCCTTTACTGGGGCTGTGTCAGGTGGGTGAGAATGCGGACCCAGGTAGATTAGGACAGGGTGTCCCCAGGCTGGAGCCCATACCTGATTGTTAAAATTGTTGTCTTGAGGCAACTTCCTTCCCCACGGGGCCCTGGGCCTTCTCACCTAAAATCAGGGGCTCAGATGGGATGAACCAGGGCCTTCCTGGTGGCAGTCACCCCCAGGGCTTCACGGTCCCCACCTTGTGCCAATGTGTGTGGGTGACACCGGGACAGCAGCATCCCTAGAGCCGGACATCTCTCCACACCCCCTCCTCTGTGCGACAACATCCTTTGGAGGTGATAATCATGGAATGAAACGGACCAGCTTCCCTGGGACCACAGTTTGCAGTTTCTTAGCAAAAGCCCTCATCTCCCCGTCCACACTCTGACCTCATGTTGTCATTTAAAACAACCAATGAAAACTCCGAGTCGTGTCACAGAGAAGGGCCCCAGGTCTCATGCTGCTGACAGTCGCCATGTCCATTTTGATGTTTAACTACCGCAAGAGGCAGGACCAGGGGCCAGAGCTCCAGCCATTCATACCCTGAAGAACTGAATTGCCCCGTGGCTGCGAAGGGAGCCAGCTGTACCAGCAGGCCTTCTCCCAGCTCACACCCACATACACGGCACCGTTCCTGGTGGGACAGGCAGGAAAACAGCCAAGTCTGAAGCTCACATGTAGGTAAGACTCAGAGAAACTGCAGCAATTATTCAGAACCGTGACAATGGACAATGGCTGGACAATGGCTGGTGCACCGTGAGATGAAAAATATTGGCTTTTGGCTGGGTTCATGGCCATTTCTAGATTCTCTGCAGACAGTGTGGCCCCTGTGTCTGGGACAGATGTTCCACACCGGGGTCCAGTGTCTGCCCCGGCTGCTGAGCGCATTTGTGGAGGCCTCAAACTTACCCATGCTCCTGGGCTGGGGAAGGAGGCATCGCTCAGTGGATGCAGCCGGCAGCTCGCCCCCAGACACCCCAAACATCCCTCGCGGCTAGAGGGTACCTGCAGAATAGCCACTAGCTGCCTCTCTGTTCAGGCGAGCCCCAGAGCACCTGAGACCAGGATGTTCTCAAGGATCTTGTCCTTAAGGGCTGACGGTCTCTGCAAGAGGTGCGGGCTGCTCAGGAGATACAACGAATCCACACCGTTTGTGATAACATTTCTGGAGCACTCAGTGTAGACCAGCACTGGTTACACCAAGTTACCCGTGTACCCTGGTGGTTCCTCCAAAGCCCACCGTCATGCACTAAGGAGATTCTAGTATGATGCCCCTTCACAAAGCTGAGGCTCCCGGTGACGTCACTGGCTCCCCTCACCCACACGGGGCTGTGCCTGGCTCTGCTCATCTGCACAGAGCCATACAAGGGGGTACATTCAGAACCCCTGGGAGGAGATTGACTGGACTTAGACTTGGAGGAGGGAGAACACAGCAGGAGGGAAACAGGCAGTTAGCCAGCGCCTGAGAGCCAGGCGCCTCCTTCCTGGCCCTGTGGTTGAGGGTATTTCCCCCACGTCAGCTGTCACCAGCTGGATCCCCAAACCTCCAGTGGAAGCAAGATCAAGTCCTAGTGCCATGTCAGTGATAAAGTGTGAAGCTTGCCCGGCTCGATGATAAATGCACTCCCCACTCGAGCCCACAGCTTCCTCCTGGCAACTCCATTAAAGAAACACCCTTTACTGTACGCTTTTAGGGCTCAGCTGAAAAACTGGCTCAAGTTCATCCAACCAGGAAGTGGCTGGGAGCTCAACCCAGGGCCTCCTCACCCGGACCCGGCCTGAAAATGCGCCCCTTGCTCTGGGCCTCAGGACTCTGCAGGGCTGACCCCACAGACCACGTGAAGCTCTCGTGGCTGGAATTCCCCAGCCAGTGCTGCCGGGAGGCAATGTTGGTGGAGGATGAATTGGTCCCTTTTATTTGTCCCTGACTCACTTCTGGCTATGGCTCATAAAGCCTTACCTGGCCTTCTGGCTCCTTCTGCCTGCCCATCCCTGCATCCTGCCTTTCTGGCCCCCAGGTCCCTCCTGGGTCCACACCGTGGCATGACTTTTGTGAGTCAGCATTATTGCTCTGGGAGCTTGCTGGGCTCCACCCCAGAGTCTGATTCTGCAACTGTGTAGAGGGGGGCCCCAGAATCTGCACTTCTAGCAAGCCCCACGCTACCCCTGCAAAGTCGGGCATGCAGGGGTCCTTGGCCAACCTTGGGTCTCAAGTCTCTGCCCCGCCCCTCCCCCCCACCTCCTGACCCCCGTGCTGCTCTGCCAGCAGCAGCCACTCCTTGTTCACACCTCAGGTTGTTTAATTCTTACTCCGGCATCTTGAGGCCCTACTAGTGTCCCCATTTTATAGATGGTGAAAACGAGGCTCAGAAAGATGAAACCAATTCCCTAAGGCCACCCAGACAGACCTGAATTTTAATGCCCACTGACTAACCACCTGCTTAGCTGCCTCTGCAAACTTGGATCAGCGCCCCTGGAGCTCCCTGGAGGGAAGGCTGTGACGGATGCGGTTTCATTGGTGCATTCAATCTGGAGACCATAGGGAAGGAGGCACGAAACTGTCAAACCCTTGGCAATCGGAATATTCCCTGAGTTCTCCACAGTCTCAACAGCTGACGTCACCTGTCAGAACTGACCTCCCAGAGTCCGTCCAGCTTTCAAAGCCACATGTGATCGAAAATGCGCAGACATTGGCGAGGAAGATTAATTCCACCGGGACCCAGTGCAGACCCCGTAATCTCCAGGGTCCCCCCTGGGTTAGAGGGCTTAAGAGAGCAAACAGGGGCACCCACCCCAGGCAGCTTCAGCAGCCACAGGAGAAGAGGCCCAGCCCAAGCTTCTGCCTGCTGCCCCATGCTGCTCCTGGCAATCCTCGAGAGAGGGGCAAACATCAGCCCACGCAGAGACGCACACGCCAGCTGTGCTCGACAGAACAGAGCAGGTGACCAGGTAAAGCAGAAGCCTGCCCAGCAGGTGACCAGATAAACCAGCCATGACGTTTGCACACAACAGGCCGCTGCTCAGCCAGGGAGAGGGAGTATAGGCCCCGTATAGGCAGCGCCCGGCTGGGCAGGACAAGGCGGCCACAATAGCAGAAACTTAGAGGTCTAGAACCTGAAAAACCACCTCCAGGTGGGCGGCCACCAGCGTGGGCGAGGGGTGGGGGGTGGCTGGAGAGGGCACACGCAGGGACGCTTTCTGGGGTGATGGGAAAGGCTGAGCTCTCCATCTGGGTGATGGTTGCACAAGAGTTCATGGTTGTCAAGATGCAGCCACTGTGAGCTCTGTTTTATACTTTAGGTAAACAAGTAAGTAAAAGAACAGCTGGTCCCTTCCCAGCACGGACAGCTCAGATCAGCAGGCCTGGGCTGGGGTTGGGGGCACCTGCATTTTCAACAAATGTCCCAGTATTGACCTGCGGCCTGGAGCAGGCTCCCCCAGGCCAGATTCACGAAACTCTCTTCTGGCCAAGTTGAGTCTTTGAAGACGATGAGTATTTACTGTTAGTGTGTTTTGAAGCATAAACCTAACGGGGTCAAAGTCTGAGGCTGATCACAGACAAGACCGGCTCTAAGCCACAGACAAAGCGCCCTCAGTCCCAGGCGGATCCTGGCCCCGTGCCGGGCATCACAGGGTCTGCTGCGCCGCGCACAGAGGCAGGACTCCATGTGGGGTGAGGGCACAGCTCTTAGGCCCCTCTGCCTCCTGTCTCCCTGGCCACCCTCCAGGTAATAATGTTCTGGCCTGTGCCAAATTGTGTGGTGGACACGGCTGGTTGTGCTGTGTATACAAAGAATTATATATATTGTGCGGCTCAGGGTCAGCCGAGGCTCCCCACATCTCCACAATTGGCTGTGTGTCTTTGTGCAATAACCTGACGTCTCTGAGCTCCTCGCCTGTAGAATTCAGAAGCCACATGGCCCTAATTCTTTCTTCACAGTGCCTTGAGCATGGAAAGCATTTAGTAGACACTGACTATTATTGCCATAATTACCTAATTTAATACAGGTAATAACCTTATGGGTTAAGTAGTCTTCTCCCCATTTTACAGAATAAAAACTGAGACTCAGTGGGGTGAATTTCCTGGCCCAAAGTGGCACAGGTAGAAAACAGAGGAGCTGGAATTGAAACTTGGGTTTCACACTTCTGACACTTGGGGATGGAGGTCACCATCGAAGACCCTCATGTTCTGGAGTGAGAATCCCTTGCTGGTTGAGAAGGAGAGGTGTCAGCAATGTGTACTGGTCCCAACAGGGGGTTCGGACCTCGTCTGGAAGGTGGCTGTGCCAATACCACCTTAAAAGACGATCCTGAGATGCAGTGAGTCAGCAGGTGGGCATCTGTGATAACCTCCCAGCTAGTGACCCAGCTGGGGGCTGGGCTGCCTGGGTGGGAGGTTTTCCTGCAAGCCTTGGAGGGAGTGAGGCATCTCCAGGGCAACCTGCAGCCACGGGTGCAGCCCTCAGCCAGGGAACCCAAGGTCTTTAACTAAACCCTCTGTGGCTTCTCTCATTTTAAGAACCCCAAGGCTTCCTTCCAGGCTTCATTCCCTAATTATCATGTTTGTCCCTTGGAAGCAGCTGGGGGCTCCCAGTTTCTGTGGTGCAGAAATAAACAACAGGCTCAGAGCAGGGGTAGCACTATGTGGATTTCTCACGCTGCTCCATCTCCTTTGGGTTGAAAGCAAAAATAAAAGGTGAACCATCACACCAGGATGCCCCGCTGCCTGCAAAAAACCCCAAGAGGGGTGTTTATGTGGGATCTCACCAGGGTGTGGTACAAGCAGAGCGTTAGGTAACATGGCCAGCAGGTCACATCTAGATTCAAGTCCCTGCTCTTGCCTGTGTGACCTTCGGTCTACCTCTCTGTGCCTCAGTTTCCTAGACACCATTGCAGCCGCCACTTCGAGGGGCTGCTGTGTGATCAAGCAGTGAGGGGCTTAGCACAGTGCAGGGCCCACTGGTGCGAGCTAATGCAGCTCCATGTGCAGGGATCACCCCGCAGGTTTCCCCGAGGATTAAACTAAGAGTGAGAACTACCAAAGAGAGGCTGGCAGAGTGCTTAAAAAATGAGCGATTGTGCTAGATGTGATGACGTGTGGTCCCAGCTCCCTGAGAAGCTGGTGGAGCAGGATTATAAGTGCCTCCCCCCAACCCCCTGTCCCCTAGCAGCAGTGGTGGTGGGACCTGGTACAGCCCCAAACAGGAGGGAGGCAGGAGGCAGTTGACTCTCCTTGGAGGGAGGGAGAGGACAGACAGGAAGGCCCCAGGGAGAAAGCTTCGCTCTCCAAAGATGAGCAGCGACTTCACTGCTGGGTGAGGGTGAGGTGAAAGCGAGCCCCACAGAGGGCACAGAAGTGCCTGCTGCCTCTTAGCTGGAGGGACCCTGTGCCTTCCCCATCGAGCTTGTTTCTGGACTCAGGTCTGGAGGTGAGTTTATAGCAACAGCCTTTGAGAACACTTGGAAAGACAGACCTTGCTTGAGTGGGTTCTGAATACAAAGATGTCATTTATCCAGAAAGCAGCGGAGGGATAGTTATTCCCCAACAGCAGAATCCTTTATTTTGTAGAAGCGTTCATGGGAAATTCTTTGTAATTCAAGCACCACTTGTGCTTGTAAATGCTGTTTGATTTGCAAATAGAGGGCAGGACAGTGAGTGCCTTGTGACAGATACTGTCATGGCCCCCATGACCCCCACCCAGCCCCAGTGGAACCCCTACTCTGCTGTGACCAGCTTAGAGACCCTGGGCCATGCCTGTGCTTCTGTTTGCCCATCTGTGCAGTGGGTTTCTTACATAACACCCATCTGACTTCATCAGTTTCACGGAGAATAAACAAGATAATCCATGTAAAGAATATTTACCACCAGAGTTTTAGGGCACAGTCTATGTGGCTATTATGGATTCAAACATATCTGCAGGGCCTCTCCTGGTGCCTGGACTCTGTCTGCCCTGGACCTGCCTTTGTGGAACTTACTGGGGTGTGGGATATGGAGAGACAGGCCAAACTTTGCCTAACCCAACAAGAGGATCACAAATTGTGGTCACACCTGTGCCTCAAGCCTGAGAGGTGCTAAGAGAGAAAATTACACGAGGAAGCTACTTTCAGATGTTTGCAAGGCTCCCACGATCCATCGATCGTGACCTCTAAGGCAGTGACAATGGGCGGTGAGGCTGGGGCACAGGGTGGGGCTGGGCCTCCCCTGCGGGAACGCAGGTTCTGATCCAGCAGGTCCAGGGTTGATCTGAATTCTGCTTCTCTCCCCGGCACCTTGGCTGCTGAGGCTGCCAGTCCCAGACCACTCTGAGTGGGCAGGAGGGAAGCCAGGTCCAGATGGCAGAGCACCTGAAAACAGGTGGGGAGTTTGGATTTTATTTTCAGGGCATAGGGAGCCAGGCAGCATGGCTGGAGGACACTTTTAGAAGTGCACGTTGGCTGCTATGTGGGCAAGATCTGCTGCGACCAGGGCAGCAGCAGGGAGACTAGGTAGGAGGCCGATGCGGTCAGTCGCTCAGGTGATGAGAGGCAGGAAGCAGGTTTACTTGCGATCCTTGGACAAGAACTGGCAGCACTTGCTGAGATGCTGAATATAGATAACCTGAATAATCTTAATATATAATCTTAATATAAATTATCATTTGTGCATCTTTAAAAAATATCTTCACTGTAATGTAGAGCAGGGGTTCTTAGCCAGGGGTGTCACCCTGCCCCAGGGGCTGTCTGGCAGTGTCTGGAGACATTTCTGGCTATCCCAGATGGGATCAAGTGGCTGCTGGCATCTAGTTGGTAGAGACCAGGCACGCTGCTAACCAGGTCCAGGGTGCACGGGACCCACACCCCAACGGTAGCCTCTGTGACCAATTTGCTGCACAGCCGCCAGGAGGTGTTCAGGGCATGATGGGATTCCTGTAAACAGTCACCCCGAAGGGTGCTAGGGAAATTGCCAGCATGGGGGCATCTGTTTGTTTTTCAGTGTCCCCAGACACTGAAGGTCCCTGCCCTTCATGGGGCCAGTAATAGGGCCCAGGAGGTGAGTGAGTGACCTAAAACCTCTATAAATCATGACATTCTTTCTTCTCCAAAGAGCTTCTTAAAAAGTGTGTATCTGAATGCAGGCAGCCTCTCTAACTGGGGCTAATAGGAAATAGGAGAACGTCAATGCTGGGAGAAACTTTGGGAAATCTAGTTCGACCCAACCTGTCATTTCACAGATGAGCAAACAGAGACCCAAAACCATAACTGGGAAAATCCTTTCCTAGTCAATAGGGCCTTCTTATTTTACTGGGATTTTAATTTTATATTTTTAATGCAATGCGCTGTCACAGCTTATATTTCTGATTCTTGTTCTCCATCACATCCATCTAGGAGGCCAGGTACGATGTCTACTCAGGGGACATAGTTCAGCCTCGTCTTCCTAAATGCTGCACGCAGACCCCGCCAGAGGTGACAAATGTGTCATCATTTCACAGCAAAAATTGGAACACTGAGGACTCTGTATTAATTTCCCCCCAAATTGAAATTGCTTTCGTCTTAAGGGTATGTCCTAACTCCAAGACTTCCTCTTGCTGTTTTCCTGTTATACTGACCTTCCTGAAAGATGGCCATCTTAGAGGGGAGAACTTTGCTTGGCTTTGGGGTTTTTCTAATGCCCTTGCTTGATAGAAGAGACAATCAGTCCTCAAAAAATAGGAGGTGCAGGTTTAAATCTCGCTTCGCCACCGAGGGAGGGCCGTGGCAGAGGCCTGTGTGGCCTGCAGCCAGACAGGCTGTGATGCTGGCCCAGGTCAGCAGGAGGCGGGGGATGCTTTTGCCCCAGAGCCCAGCTCACTTGTTGACTCTCTGTGCTCAATCAAACACGAACTCAGGGAGGGTGGTACACAGCCTGGCAACCCCACTCTGGGCCTACTGTGTACACAAACCATACGCCGGGCCGGCCCCTGCCACAGCTGCCGGGTCAACACAGACTGTTTGACCAGAGAGGCAGCAGCCGCCCAGTGGGACCATGAGGCCCAGCACGGGATGGACCCTCCCTTCCAAAACAACTCCCCCGACCCCAACAGTCTGCCGCTCTGCACCCCAGTAGCCTCCCCGCCACTTCCCGTGTTGATCTTATTTCCCTGGGTCCTTCCACTCTGCTCTGGTGTCTTTCTACTCGAGTGTCTTCACACTGACCCCTCCAGCCTTCTTTGGGTTGTTGGTGCCTCTGTTGTGCCTCTCCGACCTTCTCCCCTAGTTGTCTTGTCTCCTGGTGTTCTCGTCTCGCGTGCCCTGTTCGTGCACCATGGAGGATGCGGACAGAACACTTGCTGTCGGCCTCCACACCCCACCCCTTACCTGGCCCCCAGGTAGAGAGGCAGCGTCCCCTGGCGTGTCCGTCTGTCAGTGCTTCACCTTCTTCCTTCCTTCCCCGGGTGTGTCAGTTCGCTGGATGCCCTTTATCACTTTGGCAATGAAGCTTTTGAGGACAGGCTGTTTCTTCCTCCCTCTGATTCCTACTGACCGCCCCAGCCATTCCCACCCCATGATTTCTGGTAGTGTCCATGGGGTGGCGTGTTCCGGGGTGGTGGCCTGGGGGAGCCACTTCCAGCCCGCAACTGCGTCCACTGTTGTTTTTAGCCATTTTTAAAAAAATTTTCTAAATCAGGCAAGATGACCTGGACAGGTCCACACAGCAGAACCAGTGGCGCACCCTGCAGGTCCCCTGGGGTCTGCTGGTGCCCCTGGCGTCCCCCTCACTCTTGCCTCACTTCCTCTGTGCTGGCGCCCACCTCCGGCAGCCTCTCCTCTTGCAGAACCACCAGCGGGTGGATGGTGGGGGGCGGCCACCAGCACTGGCTCCTGCCTGTCCTCCAGCAAACCCAGCTGGGAAGGGGTCCGGCAGGGAAGGACCTTGGCTGCTCCCCACACTGGGGTTTCCTCAGCAGTCAAGGGCTCAGTCTCGCGGCCCTGCCTTTTGGTAATAGGAAAACCTGATTGGCCAGGTCCAGCCACGCCCCATCTTAGAGCCAGGCTTAGGACCCCTCACCCCGAAGTTGAGCACCAGGGTGGCCAGGCGGCACCCCAAGCCCAGCACAACCTGTACCCCCAGAGCCAGATTCCAAGGGAGCCTGCAGAGACTGATGTTGAGAAGCATCCCTCGGTGCCCTGTTGGGGATGTTCCTATTAACACTGGCTTTTTGGAAAGGACAGCAAACCTGCAGGTGCCTGGCCCTGGGTGGCTCCTCTGAGATGCTGTTGCCAAGGCCCCCAGCACCTGTGGGTGTAGTTCCCATTTGTGGAGTGAATACAGAGGGAGCAGTGAGCCAGAGTTTGGCAGAGAGCCCACCTCACCTGGCGGCACCACCCCCCCCCACCCCGGGCCAGCCCGAGGGGGCCCTCAGGAGGAGCCGTCGACCAGATCCTCACCATTGCTGCTGTCCTGACTCCTGTGACTGCCTGGCCGTTGTTACTGTCTGCTTAGAAGTTCTCCTGGCGCAGGAAGCAGCCTTGACCCTTGCTAACCCTCACCCGCTCTGGCTACCTTGGCTTCCGTAATTTCATTCTTGCCCAAAAGGTGTGGAGCTGTAACTCCTCAGCTGATCTTTAGATCTGATCACCACCTCCACCCCACCCCCCACCCCCCGGGGAGTTTCGAGGATCAGACCCTATGGGTATTTTTAGAACATCCTGCTGTCTAGGCCTCCCGTGGGGCAGACATGCTGCTGTGCAGCTCCGGGCCTAAGGGGACGGGGACATAACTGGGACACCCACAGGTGCACCAGAGACTGTGACACCCGTTGTGGGATTTCTGGGCCAGTGATCTAGGTCTGAAGGTGGATGGCACCATTTTCCAGCCAATGGTCTTTGTCCCTCTCCCCTCCTCTTAAGTGGAAATGAGGGAGTAGCCAGGGAGTGTTTTGATGGTTGGGGTTACAAAAATGCATGCAAACGTGTCCAGCTCTGTGCTGGCCCAGGAAGGGCTCATAGTGGGGGGACAGGGGGACGGGGATTGTGGCAGCTCAGAGTGGGCAGGGCTTGGAACAGGAGACAGGGCCTCAAACATGTCCTATATCCAGGGCCATCTGAAACTCTGGGGTCCTGAGGGAAGAAAACCAGAGTGAGGTTTCTTATCCTGGGGGACAGTCTGTGGAAGGCCAGTGAACCCCTGAAATTGTACAGGATTGTGCCGAAGACCCTTGTAATAGGCTGAATGATGGAATGATTCAGAAATACTGCACCACCCCCAAAACAGCCATGTCCCAACCCCAGAACCTGTGACTGTGTTTCCTTATAAGGTGAAGGGCCTTTGCAGGTGTGACAGGATCTTGAGATGGGGCTTATCCTGGATTATCAGATCATGCAGGTGGGATGATGTAGCCACAAAAGGCTCTGTAAGAAGGAGCTTCCGAATCAGAGAGTGTGATGTAACGATGGAAGCAGGGACTAGAATGAAGGTTTTTGAAGCCTGGGGAGGGAGCCAGGAGCCAAGGAATGAAGACAACTTCTAGAAGCTGAAGAGGCAAAGAGACAGATTATCTCCTGAATGCTCCCCAGAAGGTCACAGTCCTGCTGACACCCTGATTTTAGACTTCTGCCTGAAGGACTGTGTGGGGATGAATTTGTGTTGCCACTAAGTTTGTGGTTATTGTTACAGCAACAACAGGAGACGAACACAGCCCTTTCAAAGGTTGCGTCTGGCAGTGTTTGTGAGATTTCTGCCTGATGCCCTGTCACTGGTCTGGAGCATCCCGCTTGGACCCCAGGGCCCCCCAGTGGGTATTACTGCAGCCACCTTCCCCCCTCCTCAGGCCTCTGTTTTCCTTTGTAGCACATCTGAGATTGAATGTGGTTTTTACCAAGAGTTTCCTCTCTGGAAGGACTGTGAGAAGCCCCACAGGAGAGCCCATTCTGTCACTCTGGGGGTGCCTGAATCTCAGAGGAGGCCTCCTGGGTCCTTAGTCACACCTGCTGCCAGCTCTGGACCCTCCCTCCCCAGGCTGCTCCCCTTGTCTGAACAGGGACACTGCAGTCCCACAGCCCCAGGCCTGTAGACATTGCATTTGGAGATGAACCTCACAGGAGCTGCCTCACCCAGGTTTACCCATCACAGCCCCAAGACAGAAGAAACTTCTGGCCCCCACAGCTCTCCAGGTTTCCCACACACACAACAGCAACTGGGTCTGCTGGTTCCGTGCCAGGCCTGGCGTAGACTCTCACACTGGATCCCCAATGGCATCTTCCTTTTATAGCTTCTTCAGACAAGAAGCCAGGGTCATGTGCATTGCCACGGCTGCTTAGAATTAAACAAAGGTCCACCAGTCTCCAAAACCCATGTGTTTTCCACGACTCCACTATGTCGTGCTATTCATTCATTTAACCAACACCTACGAAGCTCCTCCTGCATGTGCCAGGCTTGTTTCAGAACCGAGAGAAAGTGAAGAAAACAAGCAATTCACGCCCTGGGAGCTGCCATTCAATAAATACAGAATGCAAGCCCCACCTGTGACTTGGAATGTCCTGGTGAGCACGTTTTTTTTTTAAAGGACAGAGATACAGGAAAAATTAATTCTGAACGCGTATTTGAGTCAATGTAATCAGGAGGACGTCATTTCGGCAGGGAATTCATTTGAAATGTTAATGCGATACTTTTTGTCCTACTGTGTCTTTGAAGCCTGGTGTGTTTGTGACACTTTACGGGACATCTCCCTGGGACAAACACACTTCAAGAGCTGGGTGGCCACACACGTGGCTGGTGGCAGTTGGGATGGACGCTCTGGCTACTCACGCAAATAGCAATTCCCAGGACGCATCCTGCCGCCACCCCTGGGCGCGATGGGTGTCGTATCACCCAGTGGTGCTCAGCGGCCATCAGGCAGACAAGGCGCTGGCCTCAGCTCAGAAGGTTGAGTTAACACAGCCCGCAGCTTGTGCCAGTCACAGGTCCTTGTCTGGACACTCTCTTGCTTATTATTGTTACCGCTTTCTTCATGTTTTCTCCCTGCCCCATCTGTTTTTCCTTCCCTGAGGGTGGAGGCCTCCCACCCCCCCCCCCATAGGCTTAGAACGTCCTTATTGGCCCGGCCCAGAGCTTGTGCCCGCCCCCAGAGCGGAGTGGGGGCTGGGGGTGTGGGCTCCACATCCTCTGTGGCTGATGGCAGGATTTGCGCCCTGGGGTTTGCAGGACAAAGGGCCTCATTGGCTGACTGTCAGTTGGAGGCCACCTCAGATCCCTGCCAAGTGGGTCTCGTCCTGTTCCTGACATCAGGTGTTCAAGAAGTCGAGTTTATTGGTAAAAGTTTAGCAAGGAGGCAGGAGATAAACTAAATCTACCTCCCCAGCTAAGAAAGGGAATGAAGTCACATGGGTTTTCCCCACCAAGGTTGAGAACAAAGGAGTTAAATTGTATGGGCTGAAAAGGGGATGAGGGCAAGAAATGTGGGCTTGACTGTGGTTCATTGGTGAGTCACAGGGGCTAGCCAGAGAGCTCCCCTCCGAGAGCCGGAGTTCTACTCTCCACTGGTGCCCCCGCTCTGAGGGTGGCCCCTTCTTTCTCTGGGTTCTCTGTTCCCCGCCATCTTGGAGCTCAGCTCCATTGTCAGTAAGCCTCCATCTTTGCTGCCCCTGTGAATATGAGCCTCAAAGATAAAGATAAGTTTTTCTTTCTTTCACCCCTTCAGGTTGTTAGAGCCTATGACCCACTTAAACCCTCTAGCCCCAGAGTCACCCCCAAATGACCACTCTGCTCTCTCAAAGTCAGCAAGCAAAAGTGTGTCTCCCCACATGGCGGGCTTTGCAGCCAATCACCTTCATCCTGTCACCTGTGCCTCATTTTCTTGGGTCCTTGTCAACCTCGAGCAGAAGGCCCCCCCGGGGCATGACCACCAGAAAGTGGGGACCATGGGGTGACCCTCTCTCTGGTTAATCTTTCCCTAGTGGCAGGAGGGGAGGCAGAGGCAGAGCGATCTCCTGCAAGTCTTTGGGCAACTCCCCAGTTCCCTCACCTGTAAAATGGGACAATACTAGCTGCTCTTGGGGTTCTTGTGATGGCTGAGTAAGCCCACTGAGGTAAAGCTCTTGGCACAGTCCTTGGCCTAGCTGTTAGTCTTATAAATAAGAAAAAAGCCATTGTTAGTACTCACCCAGCTGGGCTGGTTCCCACAACAGGAAGCCCTAAGTCACAGTAGATTCAATAAAGTAAACCTTCATGCAAACAGAGTCCAGAGTTCCTCAGCCCAAGCTGAAAGGGCAGCTCTGTGGTCACCGGAAACCCAGGTCCTCATAGCTCTGCCTCATGCTTCAGCAGAGCTGCTCATGTCCAGCCCTCATGTCCTTATCACAGCCAATGGGAAGCAGGAAGGGGAAGACAATAAATAAAATAAGACCTATCCACCGTTCAAGGGCTTTCTCAATGTCGCTCTGCACAAGTGCTTGTTTCCACCTATAGCCCGTGGGCTGGGCCTTAGCCCAGGAGGCTGGGCAATGCTGACTTTATTCTAGAAAGGCACGGGAATCCATGCATTGTGCGTTTCCTTACCATGGAGGAACGAAGAGTGGACATTGAGAGCCAAAGCAGGCAGACAGAACCCCCTGCTGAGATGACCAGGCTTCTGAGTGAGCACCATCTCCTCCTCCTCTGCCTCACCCTCCAGAGCACAGGTAGGAGAAGCTGAGCGTGGCAGTGACACCTCACCTCAGCTGTCTCGGCACATCTCTGAAGAGTGCATGGCCTTTCCTGTTCCCAGGAGACTTCAAAACCTGGGGAACAGGTGGCAGTGAGCAGGGCCCAGCAACAGGCTGGGGGGATCCAAGCACTTTCTTCCCAGCTATGCCTGTGCTGGCACTAAATCCCCAGCACCCTACATTTAAGGTGGATAATTAACGGGGTTAATTCATCCCTCAACCTTGTGAGGCTGACACTGTCTATCTTAATGGCCACTGGACAGAGGGGATTTTCAGTCCAGCCCTTGCACAGACTGTGCCTTGACCTCTCTGTAAAGTGGGGGACACAGTAGCAAACTGCTGGGAGCAACAGAGAAGATGTTAGAAAGTTTTGGCAACACCGTGTTGATATATAAACACTTGAGTCCAGGGTGGGTCTTGTTTTATTTCCCAGCATGAAAAGGGAGCCAGCCCTACCAAAGCCAGCCCCTTCCATGGGCTGCTATTCCCCGCCCCTCTCCTGCAGGCCTCACCCCAGTTTAACCTGAATTACAGTTTTATAATTAAACTTCTCAGAGTCAATGGTTTACAATATGTCCAGATGTGTATCAGGCTGCAGGGGGCTGGGTGACTCAGCCCGGGGAAGTTGGCTCTTAGGAAGAGGAAGTGACGTGAAGGAAACAAGGAATTCTACCTCCTGACCACAGACACCGAGGGAGGAAGCTTTCCAAGGAGTGGGGTCCAGGGGGGCGGGGGGCGGGGGAGCGCGCTGGCCTTGAAGTCAGACATATCCCCCTTGAATCTCTGCTGTGCTGTGTCCACTGTGTGACTCAGAACAGGCTTCTTCTCGAGCTTCTGTTTCCTCATCTGTGAAACAGGGATGATTCAAAACCCTTTCTCATTTGAGTTCTTCAGAAATTTAGACTTTATTATTATTGTTATTTGATAATAAGGCAGATATTTAAAATACAGTTATATTAAGTAAAATGCATAATAAAATATTAATTAGATAAAATATAATGTTTATTTTAAAAACAATAAAAGAAATCAGGAAGAACAGTTGCATGTAAAGCACATTGTACAGTATGTGCCCCTCGGTAAGCGTTTGGGAGAATGTTCCAAGATACAACAAACTGTTGGAGAAGGAATTGGGTGTAGCCAGTGCTTCCTGAAAATCAGAAGCAGAGGGGGCCAAGGGCTTAAGAAAGCAGCTCTGGCTGAAACGCTTCAAGAAGGGATGGAAAGTAGAAAGTCGAGAAGGTCTGGTGAGGGTGGGGCCGGCTCCTGAGCTCAGCTTTATCCCAAAACGGTGCTTGGCAGGAGGTTTGGGAAATGCGACTATGGGGGCAGCATCGCTGTGGCTAAAAAAGAAAATGTCCAGATATGGTTAGAATAAATGTGCTTGAGCTGCCTCCTCATCGCCAGAAGCCAGGCAAGTCTAGGGCAGGCCTGGGAACGAGGAAGGCTTTGCTTCTGCAGCATTTTCCATGGTGAAGCTCTGTCTCCTCCGTGCACCTCTCCTCTGGGTTAAAAACCCCCCAGTAAGGACCAGGGCAAGTAAACGTCTGCCTCGCTTTACCCTCAGGACTTGGGCACTGTAGTTTTGAGCCAGCAGGTGAGCGAAGTGCCTGCCATACAGGCTGAGAATGTCTTTATCGCGGCTTTTATCCCAGCAAAGTTAGAGCAAACTTGACTCACTCACAGAAGCCTGGGTTAAAGTGTAAACCCAGTAGAGGAGGGGCAAGTGGCCCAGCCTCCCTCCCATCTGGCCCCGCTGGGAATGGGTGCAAAATTCACTCTGTGATTGGTTCTGTCAGGACAAAGGCCTGTGCCTGGTTGAACCAACCAGCAGGTGAATAAACAGGCTGTGTCAGTCGGCGCCATCGGGAGGTGTGAACCCGTCCCTGCGGCAGCTGACGCCCCCAAACTTGGTAACTGCAAACACACAAGATTACTCCCTTGTGGTTTTGGGGGGTCAGAAGTCCCTAGTCAGTTTCCCCGGTGAAAGGCAGTGCGGGGCTGTGGGCGGACCGGTTCCTTCTGGAAGCTCCAGCGGGTTTCTTGCCTGTTCCAGCTTCAGACGCCTTGCGCGCCAAGCTTCTGTGCCTCCTCTCCTTCCCTCGCCCAGCTCTGCTCTCTCCTTTCACCCTCTGGCCTCCTTCAAAGGACGCTTGGAATTAAGTTGGATCCGCCTGGATAATCCCAGCTAATCTTGCCATTGCAAGAGCCTTAACCACACCCGAAAATTCTCTTTTGCCATGTAAAACACTAGTCACACATTCCAGGGATTAGGATCTGGAGATTGTTGGGGGCCATCATTCACCTACTACCCTTTTCTTTCCCCCGGTTCTGGGTGATACATGAAAAACAGCCTGAACTGAACCCAGACTATCCTCTGCTCCTCATAGAATGACCTGGCATTAGCCCCTCACCCCTTTCAGGCCTCCTTAACAACAGAGGATGGCTCCTTGCCTGCCTTCAAGGTGCGCTGACAGCTGGCACTGCCAGCTGCTTCCACCAGGCCCTGGAACAGGTGCTCACTTCCTGATTTTTCAGCCTTGTTGTCCCTGGAAACGCTAACAGGATCCTGTCTCAAGACCTTTGTTCTGTTGTCCCCTCTGCTGGGACTGTCCTCACCACAGCCACAGGTCCCCTCCTGCACCTCCTTCAGATCTTTGCTTATGTATCACTCTCTTGGTGACTGTCCCGAGCAGCGTATTTCACTTCCTCCTGGCTCCCCTACTACCCAATCAGCACCACCGATTTCTTCTAGTTTGTATCACCGACTACCTATAGAACTTTCTCTATGAGGCCAGTTGTCTGTGAGCTCATGAGGCCAGGGCCTCTGTCTGCTTGGGTCATCCCTCTGTCCCCAGCACCTGCAGCAGGCCCTGGCATAAAGCATGTGCCCGCTGAATACTTTCTTGACCAGATGAATAAGTACAGTACCTGTACCTCAAAACTTTGAGGCCGTAATGCAGACCCCAGCAAGGCAGACCCCAGCACCATTCCCCTCTGACAGATGGCACAGCTGAGGCTGAGGAAGGTGAGAATTCACTTCTCTGGGTGACCGTTGATAGCGGAACAGCCTGGTCCAGAGTCCACGCTGGCAAGGCTCACGTCTTGGTGGGTAGGGTTGATACCTGAAAACAATCTTGGTGGTCCCTGATCCTGTAAGTTCTTCCTCTGCCCTCTACTTTCTGTGCAAAACTATCTCTTGGGAGATATATGCAGTTTATTGCAGTACTGTTTACAAAATCCTATACTGGGCACAACCAAAGTGCCTATCAGCTGGTGAATAGACAAAGAAGGGGTGGTAGCTATACACAATGGAATACTATTTAGCTATCAAAAAGATGAAATCTTGCCATTTGCAACCACATGGTTGGACCTGCATGATATTATGCCTCGTGAAATAGGCCAGACAAATGACATAAAACATAAACAAAACTTTTGACATACAAGGCCAATTCGTGGTGATCAGAGAGGGTGGGAGATGTGGGTGCCTTGAAGGCACCCTCACTGGATGAGGGTGGTTACACTGGAACAGTAGGTCAATGTCAAGGTGAAGGGTAGAATGGACTTCAGTAGTGACTTCATATAGTAGATACTCTTGTTAATTCTCCATGAGCACCTGAAGTCTACATAATGTTATCATGTAATGTCACGTCAGTAAAAAAAAAAAAAATTAACTTGATTTTTAAAAATGCATTTTGGAGAGGAGGAACCAAACAAAGCAAGTCAGTGCCCAAAAAGGCCTGCAGCACAAGACAAAAGCGATGTCCAAATGCACCCAGTTCACGAGGGCCTGACTGGCTTCCAGTGACCAGCAGCAGCGAGTAGCATGCAGCCTCCCCACCAGGCCCCCCAGTCTAGCAGAGTCCAGAGGCAGCACTTCTGGTCGGGGAAGGTCGGCTGTGACAGCTCACTTCATCTTCCTCCCAGACCTCGGTGGCAGGACTTAGGGCCTCCCTTCAGCACAGAGGTTCTGCCCTGTCTGGTCTCAGCTCATCAGACCTGGCAGAAAGGTGGGTTTTTGTCCCCTGATGGATGCAGAAGCTCTAAACAAGGAGTGTGTGGGGGGCCACGCTAAGCTGTGAGACCTGGGGCAAGTGTCTCACCCTCTCTGTGCCTGGGTGTGTTTAATGATGACATGGCCAGGTGGGGTTAATCGTACCCCATATGGCAGAAAAAAACAAGCTCACCCGTGTCAGGCGCTTAGTATGAGCCTGGCAGGCAGTGGCCAAGAAACAGAAGCAGATATTTCTGTTGTTGCCCATGCTGGGGCGCAGGGCCAGGAGGCCAGGTGGTGGGCAGCGCCTGTGCCCAGCCTGGCCTGCCAGCATGGGAGCCCATTGGGGGCTGATTCCCAGAGCCGGAGAAGGGTCAAGGTGTCAGACTCGCTCACTTTGAGCTGACCGCAACCGGAGCTCTGGCTGCGGCCCTGCCTTCCGCAGGCCCCAGACTGTCCTGGCGGGGAAGCAGGCGGAGATGTCACTTTTTTCCCAAGAAGTGTTGAATGTGAGTTACATCCCTTGGGACTGGGTCCCAGTGCCAGGCATCTAAGTCAGGTCCACGCCAGGCTCTGGCTTAGGAAGACACAATATCGTGCTTTCAAAGTAAAGAGACTGGTTCTTTAATTTGCTCCTTCTGTTTTGGCTCCTGGAGTCTTCTGAAGGAATGTGTCTTCCTAAATTTCGCCGGTGCCTGAATGCATTGGCAAGGAGCCTGGGGATGTTGGATCTTGTCAAATTCACCCATGTCTTGTCTTGGGGGTCAGGAAACAGCCTCTTTTCTCTGCTCGCAGCAGAGTGTTCTGGAGATGGCCCGTCTCCCTTCTCTGTGCAATGTCTCAGGCTGAGTCCTTCCCACGAAATACCGTGAGCTCCTCCTACCCACAAACTCTGCCCAAGGAAGGTCTACATTCGCCTCAAAGCCCTGCAGAGCTGCTTCCACACCTCCTTCCCCTCCATCCACACCACCCACCCCCCTTCAAATTCAGTGTCACTCCTGGGGTAGGCTCAGCACACCTGCCCAGGCTCAGCTGCGTCGTGGTTCAAGGCTCAGTTTTACAGTCAATAGAACTTCTCCCTGCCTAGCACTGGCTGTGTGACCCCGGAGAAGGGACTTTATCTTTCAGGACCCCGGTATCCTGGTCTGCCACTAAGAACCAATAACTGTCAACAGACTGTGCAGGGACTGGTCTCAGCAGCGCCTGGCACAGGTTGGCATTCGGCACACTGTGTTCCCGCTGATCCTGACATCCTGCTGGACTTGTGTCCGTTCACTCATCTGCGTCGCCCCCCGAAGCCCTTGGCACACAGTAGAGACCCGGGAGTTGTTGGACTCAAATTCTCTAAAAAAATTTTTTTAAAGAAAGGCCAACCTGTCGCCCCTCCTGCTTTGGAGGGTGGCCCACGGGGACCCAGCCCTGAGAGCTGGTGAGGTGCAAGGGACGGGCATGACTTCCAAGTCAGCTGCATTTGGTGGTGAACCTTGGCTCTGCTGCTTGCAGCTGTGTGACCCAGGGCAAGTCACTTAACCTCTCTGAAACTCAGAAGTAATGGGGCTAATCACGCCTTGAAGGGTGGGGCTGAGGACGGGATGCATTGCGGAAGGGTGCCTGGCTCTCGGCTCAACTGCTGCTGCCTTCCTCGCTGCTCCTGCTGGCACTTTGACTGCTCCTGCTAGTATCCTTATTCTGCCTGCAGATTTAGTCACGTCCTTCCTTTTTTTTTTTCCCCCAGGCTCTCCCTGGCTCAGCCAGCCTCCTTCCCTCTCTTTGCTCTTATGACTCACTTGCAAAGGGCTTTTCATTTTCCCTGTGTGCGTATGCACTACCAGAACCTGTTCTAAAAGAACAGGAACCTGACGCCTTTGACCTCGGTTCCCCGGGAGGTGACCCGAAACTCCCTCCGGAGCAGCGTGATGGCTCACAACCTCCCCCTGGCTCCCACCCACCCCCCACTCGTGGGACTGGGACTCGGTGACAAAAGTGACCATGGATTGAAACTTGGCCGAGAGGCCCTGTTGAATCCCTCCTTTGTGATGGAAGTAGTGCGGCCTGGCTCCCTGCAAGTGAGACCAGGCATCCCTTTCCCAGTTATGCAGCTTGGCAGGAGGAGGTTGGGGTGCAGGGAGAATGGTCAAGGAGCCTCTTTGTGGTGGGGGCTGGCCTTGCTACCAGACACCTCCGCTGGCCGAGAGCTCCTCCCAGTGTCTCCGCTGGGCCTGACGTTTCTGGAACCGAACCAACCGTGCCATGGGGGGCCGGAGGCTAAGCTCCATGGCCATGTGAGGGTCTCGCAGTCAGGTTGCTGGCTTCTGACCTGGTTCCACAGGATTTCTGGGGTTCGGCGGGAAGGAGCCAAGGGAAGGCTTGACCATCAGCACTTGGAGCCCTGAGCCCTGTGTCAGCCAGAGCAGCGCTGCTTTCTGCTGTTTGATTTTATTGAAATCACTGTCTTTGCATTAGATTCCCGAGCTGCAGTCCAGGCGTGGGCTGGCAGTGATGACCCCACTTGGGTCTCAGTGAGATGGAACTTTCTGGTGTCCAGAACTCTGACTTCTCTGAGCGTGGCCCCTTCCCCTAATGCTCCCCTCCTCCCAGGGACATCCTTCGTGGCTCTGGTTGGTCATAGATATGCATGGGGCGCAGGCAGGCTGCCCCATGGGAGGAGCGAGACTCAGGTCACTCCCAAACCTGCTGGCTTCTACCTGGGAAGACCAGGGAGCAATAGAAACCCCCTCCCACCCCTGTACCCCACTTTCCCCGGGACATTACTAGAGTTACCTTCTCGGGTCAGAGTGTGGATCATCCTATCTTTCCCATGTTCCCAGCACATCATTTGCCTACACAGACAAGATTTGGGTATCCAGGCACTCTGGAGAGCTGATTCTATCTAACCCTCTCCCCCTCGGTGCCAACCTTAACCTGAGAATTTTTCCTAATATGAGACATTAGCTAAGCTTTTTAACTTGCCAGATAGTTGTTCATTCCACTGACAATAGTTAAGTGCTTGTTAGGTTCCCCGCACACTGTGCTGTGCTGGCGCTGGGCACAGGAACCAGGCAAACAGGAATTTTCTTTCAGGGAGTTTACATGCCAGTGGGGAAGACAGGGAACCAAGAAGAAAGCAAAACCAAGACTGTTACAGGTTGTGAAGTAATGTCACCTATCCGTGGGAAGAAATGGCATCAAGGAACTAAGCATGGGGCCCCAGAGTAGCTGGGTGAGGGAGGGGGCATTGCACAGAATGGCCAGGAAAACCTTGCTGAGGTCACATTTGAACTGAGTGAGAGAAGTAAAGAAGGAGTCAAACAAAAGAGAAAGGTAGAGGAGTGATTCAGACAGCAAGAATAGCAAGTGCAAAGGCCCTGTGGCAGGACCCGCATGCGCGTGATGTGACAGAGAAATAAAACAGAAGCCACTCAAGATTAGGGAGCCAATAAGGTCTGAGGGAGAGGCACGAGCAGATTCCAATCTGGTGGCGATAGCAAAGGAATTTGAATTTATGCTGTCATGGAAAGACTGATTATTTTGAGAAATTCCTATCATAAATTATATCAGCCAATCTACAAAGTTTATAGAAGACAATTGTGAAGTTTAGGGATTAAAACAAAAGGCAAACATCCACGTATCCTTCTCTGTTGCCCTCCCCAGCACCATTCCTCACTCCTCCAGGGAGATAGCTATTAGATTGAATTGCAGTTTATAATCTTTGCATTTCTTCCTAATGTTACTGTCAGATACTTAACAGCAGGGATAGGGTCAGAGAAATGCATCATTAGGCAATTTCATCATTGTTCAGATGCCATAGAGTGTGGTTACACAGACCTAGATGGTCTAGCCTACTACACACCTAGGCTGCATGGTGTGAGCTATTGGGACCACCTGTGATCCCTTAGTGACCAAAATGTTGCCTAGCAACATACAGATATACAAAATATAGCCACATATTGTTTGGTTTTGCCTGGGTCATATCAATAGAACCATGCTGTGTGCATACTTCTACAATTTGTTCTTCTGTTAACTGTCACATTTTTCAGAGTAGTCCTATTGGTACATATAGCTGCAGGTTTTTCATTTTCACTGCTGCATAGTATTCCACTGGAGAATGCTGTCTTGGCTCATCCTTTACCCTGGGGTATGACATTCTAATGTTGTTTTCTAATGATGAACCATCTCTCCCCATACTCTTGACATAAAGCCAACTTGTAGGTGATTTATATATTTTAAGCATGGTTAGATTTCACTTGTTGATATTTTGTTTAGGAGTTGTGTTTCTGAGCTGGCTGTTCAGATTAGCCTGTCATTTTCCTTTCTTGCCTTGCTCTATTCTGGTTTTGGTATCAAGGTTATACATTCCTCACAGTATTTTCTCTGGAACACTTGTGTCAGATGAATAAACCAGGGAGGGTTTAGTAAATGTTACTACATGTTGTCATCCTGCACAACCCATTATTCTTGTACAAAATCTTGGCCTCTTTTGGTACAATGTTCTTTGCACGTTCCTACCCCAAACCCTCCCCTCCCCTCCAGAAAAACAAAGGAAATGTATGTCCCCCACCACCATGAACATCTCAAATAGTCATGCTCACAGCTTACTTAACCTTTCTGGATTTTCACAGGTGGGTCCTGAATGCAAGATTTTAGCATGAAGTGTTGTTACAGCTTTCCTGAGCCTCCCCAGCTAACAACAGGTCGGTGCCACTCCTAGCTACTAACATTTTTTCTCTAAAACCCAGATGTACAGTGCGTCACTTATCCCTTCAGGCCCCCTTGAACATGAGCAGAAATGGGTCCAACTCTGGGGTCCAGAGGTGAGTCTGGTCCAGCTGGGACCCCAGGCTGCCCACCATGCCTGCTCTGAGTTAGGGACATCTTGGGAGCCACATGATCCAAATCCTCTAAGTACAAAATTAGCTTCTTTCCATATTTTTGAAAGGGAAAGAACACCATACTAAATATAACATGGGTCAACAAGCCAGAAAGGAGCTGAATGGCCAAAGCTGTACCCCAGGGAGCTGGTCCCAACCCCGGCTGACCGTCGACACCTGGTCTCCGGAGGGAGGGCGGTGTTGATGGAGAATTTAAAACTACTGTTGGACACATCACCCGGCATGAACTCTCAAACTAAAACCTTCATTTTATTGCCTTATTTGAAAAGCAACACATTAACCCTTCCATGCCTTCCAATTCTCTTTCTCGCCACCAGAAAATGAAAATAAATATCACTCTAACCCCATCACATGGAGAAAACTATGAACATCTTGGCATAAACAATTGGAGTGTTTTGAAATTTAACACATTACAAAGTGTTTGTCCTTTTTTTTTCTCATTAGCAACCTCCGAGGAGCATTTTTTGGCATTATTTTTACAGTGTTCCCTACCCCCTCAATTTTAATAATGCAGATATACTGTATACTATTCTGTATAGACTGATATCTGTGTACTGTGAAAAGACACAAACCATTGTAATAGCTGAGATTTCTTTTTACACCATCCCAAAGAACCAATTTTTGCCCCACTTGAGTGATCGCTCTCCAATGAGAATGCTTTAAACAATATTTGATAACAAACCTTCCCTTAAGAGCTTACTGTATCCTGGTCGCATGCTGCTTAGGTGCTTTATATATGTTTGCCTGCTTACTTATCACAAGTCCCCTATAAAGTGAAGACTAGAAAGCCCTATCTCCATTTTACAGTTGTGGGACCTGAGGCACAGAGAGGTTAAGTCACTTGCCCAAGGTCACACAGCCAGGAAAGTACACAACAAAGTCCTGCGCCCAGCCACCTGGCTGCAAAGTTCACTTAATCACTGAACTATGTTGCCTAGCAACCATACATTTTGATCACAAAACATTCAAAATACAGAAAGAGAGGAAAAGGTACACTTCTCAAGTCCAACCTCCCCCATCTTCAGAAGCAATTATTGGTTCAAGTTTAGAAGGTGCTCCTCATCTGGGAATTTTACATATGTGTTTGTAGATATGAAAATATATTGCCTTTTATTTTAACACAAGCAGGATCTTTTAGTCTTCTTTCCTCTATACCTAATGGACATATCTGTCTATAGAATTTTATTAAAATTAGAATCACACTTAACATGTTCTTTTAACCTTGTTGTTTGACTTTAAAATGTGGCATTAGGGGCCTCCCTGGTGGCGCAGCAGTTGAGCACTGGGTTGCGAGGCTGCCCGCAGCCTCTGCAGCGCTGGTTCGATCCCCAGCCACCGGGCGAAGGTCCCACATGGTGCGCAGGCCTCCCCTGCCGCCCGCTGCTCCCCTCAGCAGTGTACTTCGTCAGTCTGCCTGCTCTGCTCTCCCCTCTGGCTCTGGTGAATTCTCTCACCCTCCCGCGCTTCTGACTGTACCCAGTGCTTGGATAAATAAATAAATTTTTTTAAAAATGTGGCATTAGCTGCTTTGAGACCATATTTTTGTAAGTGTGTGAGCCATGTTTCTCTAACCAGATCCAGACGACTGGTTACAGAAGTGGTTTCTAGTTTCTCACTCCTATAAAGCTATGAAGAATAACTTTACTTTGTGCATAATTTTTCTTTGCATATAGAACTGCAGAACCAAAGCATATAAAATGGTCTGCAAATGCCTAACACCCTTACCCACCAGGCCACTATCACCTGCTTTTGATCCTTGGCAAGATTTTCATCTCTGCCTGTAATTCTCACCTGGAGTCTGTTTCACTGACTTGACAATGGGAGGCCAAGTTTGAACTGAGAATGAACAAGAGCAGAGCAGTAGGGCGATCCAGTGTTCGAATCACAGATTTAAAAGCATGGTGTCAGCCCCCCAGGCATGCAGCCTACCTGGCAGGCCCTTAGGGAATTTTCCCCCTCTTCTGCTTCCACTCTGAGCCAGGTCTGGATCCACTTGCAGAACCAATGCATTTCTAGGGCTGCCTAGACCTTAGTCCGTCCCTTCACTGGCCGTGAGCGACAGTGTGAGAAACATAGGCTGTGGGCCCCGGGGACTCTTCCCAGCTGTTCCCACTGTGAGCATCCCCATAAGGATCCCTGTTTGGTGCCCTGCATGCCATACAGTGCAGATGCACACACACACACATGTTCCTTACTGTGTGCACATGCATGTGTGCATGCAGCACATCCTGGGCACATTATGACAAGTGACACTTCCCCCAGCCACTTCCTTCCACAGCCCCTGTGCTTTCTCCCCACTTTCCCAGTATCCTCTGTGGGCAGTTCTCCTGCTGGCTTGGAAGCCCCACGAATTCTAACTCGCTCACCACTGTCTCTTCCGGGGCCCATTTGCTGCTTTGCAGATGCACAAGAATTGTTTGTTGAGTTAAAAAAAGAAGACCCCGACTTCAAGCCGGTAAAGGATGTTATCCCAAATATTTTTAGAGTATTTTCTAACAAAGTGGACAGTTTCCGATGCAGCCCATTGTTTGATGAGAAAATATCTCCACAGCATCAAATTTCAAGTGGCCTGCTTCGCTGTTCCTTTGGAAAGATCAGAAAGAATGCCAAATTGAAAGCAGGGCTTTGCCCATCTAAACAACTGTAAAGTTTCACAATTTTGCAAAGGCGCTGTTGCTGGAATAACATACTGAGGAGAGGCAGCAAGGAGTCTTTCTCACTTTCCCTCCCGGGCCTCAAAGGGTCCTGAGCTGAGCCCCTCGGGTGACTTGCTTGTCGGGTTCGCTCTCCCTGCACACACGCAGTCCTGTGCCCCCAAGCTGCCAGCAGCTCCTTTTGCATGAGGTTTCTGAGCTGCTTCCTGGGAACCAGGTCTTTCATCCATCTGGGGACAGCAGCTAAGAGGAGGTATGTGCAGGCTCTGCCTTTTTAAGAAAGGGACACTCCCTTTGGCTGCGGAGAAGCTTCTCTTGCAGGATCCACTTCATTCCATGGGTTCCACAGACTTTTTGGAGTCCCAGCTGTGTTCCAGGCTCAGGGATGACTATGTGGTCCCAAATGAGAGAGATTTGCTATAGTAGTTGCTGGGGGGCTTGTGGGAGCACAAGAAGGGTTGGCTGAGTTGGGTGATGAGGGAGCTGCAGAAATGCTGGAGGTGTGTGCAAGGCAGGGCAAGAGGTGTGTGGGAGAGGCAGGGCCAGGGTGAGTCAGCCATGAGCATCTTCCTAAGGAGGCTGGGTTTTCTGCTGTAGGAAACGGGGAGCCATGGAGAGTGGTGAGCAGACCGCAGTAGGCTGTCTGGACTGGGACTGTCACTGAGCGATGCCCCTGGCCCAGGCAGTTCTGTGACAGCTGAGGATCCCAGCTCCTGTCACCATCGTTGAGGGAGAGTTGAGATGCACATGCTTTGTTAAATTCCAAAATGCTTTACGGACCCAGGGTGCTGAGCGTTCTGGCCTCCTGCAGGGAAAGGTCTGGCTTTTCCTTTTCGGGTGGGGTGGGCAGATCTGTGTCCTTCTGCAGCTCACAGAGGAGCGCCAGCACGTAAGACATCTGGAATGCAGCAGAGGCGAGCCCAGCACTGCTCCCAGCTCCTCCAAGAGTGCAGCGCGGTGTCCACAAGAGCATCTTGCATCAGAACTGAACGTCCCTCTCCTCTCTCTGCTCTCCTTCCAGACCTCTCAGCCGCAGCTGTCCCCCCAGGATGCCTCACATTTGCCTGAAGCCATCCCTCGAGAATCCAGCTGCTGTTTTACTGGCGTGGTGCTAGGGGTTTTGTTTAGTGCATTTAAGGACTGCTTGCTGCTGCTGCTGCTGCTTCTTATTTATTTTCTTTCTTTGAGCTGGCCGTGCCCTGTCTCTGGCACGATGGCCCACTCCAAGGCCAACGGCTCGCACTATGCACTGACGGCCATCGGCCTGGGCATGCTGGTCCTCGGGGTCATCATGGCCATGTGGAACCTGGTACCCGGGTTCAGCACCACAGAAAAGCCCACTGCTCAGGGGAACAACAAGACTGACATCGGCAGCGGCATTCTCAAGAGCAAGACCTTCTCCGTGGCCTACGTCCTGGTGGGGGCCGGGGTCATGCTGCTGCTGCTGTCCATCTGCCTGAGCATCCGGGACAAGAGGAAGCAGCAGCAGAGCGACGAGATGGCGCACATCCAGCGGCAGGCGGGGGCCGAGCCGCACCCCCAGGAGGACAGGTGAGGACCTGCCCCAACCTGGGGATGGACACGTGCCGCCAGCGTGCACACACACACACACACGCATGCATGCAGGGTTCGGCCATGAGGATATTTTACTCTAGGAGGCAGTACCTTCCCACTTCCTCCCATAAGGCTCTGCAAACAGTTTATATACTCACAAATAACTTTATACTTCCATCACAGTCTCCCCAGAAAATGGGTTAGTTGGATAACAGGTGTACCAAGATTTTGACACCCCCAGGGAAAGTGGCACAGACTTGGGGTGCCAGAGCCCTCAGACTGGCTGCCTCCCCATTCACCCTTACTGTATATATGTACTTTGCATTCAAAAGCTTGGGGATAGTGTCTGTTGGACCCAAAAAGCTGTGATCAAGTTTAAGAGAGAAATGATGCATGGAGGAGCACATGATAAAGGTTGACACCCCATTATAAAAAGAGCCCTTGCAAATGAATATGAAGGATAAACACGCTGGTGGGAAATTGAACAAAGGATAATGACAAGCCTTTGGGGGATGATCAAGCAATAGATGCTCAGCCTCTTAGTCACAATGGCGACAAAGGGAGTGTTGTTATTCTTTGCCTGTCACCTTGGCCCAGACAGCCCCGGGGCTAGAGAGCTGGAGGGCTTGGGGCTGCTGCCCGAGGGTTGATGGACAGAACCATTCTGAAGGGAGTTTCTCCTTTAGATGCCCACGGCTTCTGCCCCCAGGAGCTCATCCTTGGGAGACAGTCACACACGTGCAAAGGCATTTATGCCGCTACATTTAGCAGAGCACTCTTAGGGAAGCAAAAACTGAGCAACACCCCATCCCTAAAATGTGGATCATCCGGCTCCTGACACACTGTGCGGGTAGGGAGATGAAATTGGTTAGTGTGTGCAATTTATTTACAACAGTTCCCGGCTTCTGACAAATGCTTAAAAGTGTTGGCTTTTATGCTAGCACCGCAGGTTCGGGGCTGGCGTTGGGGGACCCCGCGCCGACACAGGATTTGGCGTCATGTCTGTGGCTCTCCATGGCGAGGGCGCGCGCTAACCCGGTGTCTGTGCTTGCGTGCAGCCAGGAGGAGGTGGAGGATGTCTCCACGCGGTACTACGTGCCCAGCTACGAGGAGGTGATGAGCACTCACTCCTCAGAGCTGAGGGGCCGGGACCAGAACCCCAGGATGAGCATCTCGCTCCCATCCTACGAGTCCTTGACCGGGCTGGACGAGAACACCCCCACGGCGCGCCCCGACGCCGAGACCAGCCGGGGCAGCGCTCCCGACAGGCAGAACTCCAAGCTGGCCAAGCGCCTGAAGCCGCTCAAAGTGCGGAGGATTAAATCTGAGAAGCTGCACCTCAAAGACTTTAGGATCAACCTCCCGGACAAAAATATCCCTCCTCCCTCCATCGAGCCCTTGACACCCCCGCCACAGTACGACGAGGTCCAGGACAAGGCCCCCGACTCGCGGCCCCCTGACTGAGCCTCCCTCCACAGAATGTTCCCTCCTGCCGCTCACCCTCCGCACCCACAGGCCCCCCACGAAGCCACTGCGGCCACAGTTGAGAAGCGGAGGGGCAGGGGAGGCACACTGAGCGTGAGGGTGGGGCCGGGGTGAGGGTGCTGGGTTCTGAGCCCCTCGGTGTCCACAGAATCCCACGCTGGAGAGAGAAGCCAGCCGCAGGGGGACCCCGGGGCTGTGGCCCCTTAGGGGTACAGAGGCACCATCTTCCCCCTTGTCGTTCCTCAACCTAAGTGGTGGCCGCCACAGGCCTCCCTCCAGCTGGAAAAAGAAACCCAGGAACTGGTTGAGGCGTGGTTTGGTTTTGCTCCCCAGGACTGCTGTGCCTTTGCTTTATCACCCCACCCCAGCTGTGGGCAGTGACCCCGCTCTGTGGGAAGCACGGGCCACGGTGTGGATGCAGTGAGACTGGAGGCCCGAGGAACAGGGGAGGCAGCGGTTCTTTGGAGGCCCAAGGCTCACGTTGGCAACTAGTGTCCTGGCAACACGGGTGCACTTTGCTAGTCTCTCCCGGGTCATGGTGGAAAAGGAAAGCTGTGTGAGACGTTCTGTTCCTTCTAAAATGCCATGCAACTGAGCTTTTTATAATAAAATATTTTATATGTCGTACACGTGGGTCCTGAGTCACTTTGGCACTGTCTGGCTGAGGGAGAATGATCAGCAGTAATGGGGTGATGAACACTCAGTGTCTGCCGGGCACTGTGCTAGGCACTTCACGGGCGTTACCCCACTCCATCAGTGCCTGTGCTGCTCATGGAGGCTCAGGTAATAAAGTGCCCCATGTCTGCCACACCAATTGTAAGAGGCAGAGCTGGGATTTGAACCCAGGCCTTTGGGCCCCAGGGCCTGAGTTCTTAAATACTACCGTGCCACTCAAGGTGACTTCAACTGGGGACTCGGGTTTCCATCCACTCATATGCCGAAGAAGAAGTCCTGGTGGGTTAGATGGCATCTCCGACATCCCTCTCCTGAGAACTGGCCAGGAGGGTCTTCCCTGGTGGTGCAAGGGGTTAAGCACCGCAATATGAAGCAATCCGCAGGCCTCTGCAGCACGAGTTCGATTCCTGGCCGGCCAAGAAGCAACCCACATGGTGCAGCAGACCTCTCCTGTCTCGCCCGCTGCTCCCCTCTGCAGTGTACTTCAGTCAATCTGCCTGTTCTGCTCCCCACTCTGTCTCTGGTGAATCCTCTCACCCCCTGCATCTCTGGCCTGTACCTCAGCTCTTGTATGCATAAATAAATAAATAAATCTTTAAAAAAAAAAAACAACTGGCTGGAAGGGAACGGGGGGGTCCCCAGGACCAGCTGCTGGTGGTACTGGGTGGCATGGAGAGGGCTGGGTGATCCCATGAGCCAGGACAGCAGTTCAGCTAATGAGACATGCCCAGGGGACCACAGACTGCTGGGCTGGGCCCAACGAGAAGAAGCCCAGTCTGGGCTCAGGGCTGGAGGGTGGAGTGAAAGGGGAGACAGACCTGACCCTGAGCTGCCTTCCTGCAGGGCCCGCGAGGAGCAGCCTGCTGGAGTCTGCCAGCAAGGAGCGTGGCTGCAAGTAAACTGGGGCCCCAGATGTTTCCTGAAAAGCTCCCATGGGCGCAAGGGCAGCAGTTGGGAAGGGAATCACCTTGTCTGGGATTGGTAGCAGTGGCTGAAGGTCTCACCTTTCGCTTTCCCAGTGCAAATCCAACTACAGAGTAGGGAGCACAACGGCCTGGCGGCCCGGGGCCCAGTGGTCCCAGCCAGAGGTTCTCCAGGCAGTTCTTCCACGCCCTGGGCTTCTGTTACTCTTCGTGCTTCTTCCCATGGGAGGTCTAGAAGGGACAGAGGGTAGAGAAGAAGGGGAATAACAAAGTCCCAAATGTTGCAAGGTTGCAACTTGTCGCTGAGAAATGACTTTCTTAAAGGGCTCTCTCAACATTTATGTTATAATTAATAATATGTTCATAAAATACCATTGTAACAATAAAAAATAAATAAAAGCGCTTTCAACCTGACCTCTTGCCATCTTTTTGAGGTGTCTGCCCAGCCTAGGCCCTCCCAAGGAGAGAAAAAGGTTGGGGGCATGTAGACTAAATGGTAAACACCCCCCCAAAGATACCAGACTCTAATCTCTGCAGCCTGAGAATGTTGCCTTTTATGGTGAAGTTTTTGCAGATGTGATTCAGTTCAGAATTTTGAGATGAGAATATTATCGGGGACTATCCGGGTGGACCTGGATGGTGGTTCCATCCACAGAGGTACTTATAAGTGGGGGTGGGGGGGACTGCATACCAAAAGGGGGACGGCGGGTCAGAGACCAGCCCTCCTCCCTGAACACCTCCCTTCCTGGTGGGTGCTATGGAAATGGCATGAGGACCTTATTTGTTTTGGAGGGGAAATGATCAAGAAGAATGCTACATGACTCAGAATAAATCATAGCACTCAGCATGTAAGAGACGGATGGTAGGTTCACCTCTGTCCGAAAGGGAGGCTGAGAGAACGCTGCCTGGGGATGCCAGGTGCAGCCGGAGTCCTGAGTACTTCCCGGAGAGGCAAGGAAGCTACCTGCAACATTCAAATCACCTGTCAGAGCAGGGGCCACCCTGCTCTTCTAAGTTCCCCAAGGCACACTTGTCCTGTTTGCTCATTGGTTTAAGCTTATTAGTGCTCTGTTGACTACCCCCCAAATTTGTTTTTAAGCTGAAAAGGTAAAAAATCAGAAGGAAATTCCTAGTCTTTTCCTTTCCTCTCCATCATGTTTTTATTCTTAAGATAAATTAAAGGGCATAGATGGGGAAGAAAATTCGAGAAGCCACCCTCCTACCCTAGGTGGGTCCTAAATGCCCCCAGGGCTGTGAAAGAGCAGAAAGAATTCCCACCCAGCACCCCCACCCACTCCTGCCCACAGAAGGAGGAATGTCAGCAACCTTAGGGAGTCCTGGAGGCCACCCTCTCAGGTCACAGCTGATTGGGCCACAGGTATGAGTCCACCTGATCCAGGAGAACCTATCAGAAGTTGAGCTGGGCCACCCCCACCCCCACAGGGACTGGTCCTGGAAGAGCTAAGAGTCTGCCAGGATGGCTGGTCTCAGGGGCTGGGGGCCCACTGCAAGGGGTGGCTGGCCCAGGGGGAGCTGGTCTGCAGAGGAGATGCAGGGACGCCAAGAGGCAGATGTGAGTTGAGACCGCAGAGGCGGCTGGGTCCTGATGGTGACTTTCTGGTCCTCCATCCTTTTTCCTCAGGAAACCCCGCTGTCCTTCTGCCCTTGGGTCCTATGAGAAATGCCACGTCCTTCCAGTAAGTCCCCCTTTTTAGCATTAACCCTGAATTATGTGGAAGCCCTTGAGGCCAGCCCTGCCAAGGAGGCAGAAGCAGTGCTGGTGCCTGGGTGGGGTGGGGGCTCCACCTGTTCTCAGTTTTGATTTTTCCTTTTCTCAGACTACGGTTCTCACGAAGGGGAGCCAGGAGCAGATGATAGAGGCAAGGGATTGCATTGGAGCAGAATGTGACTGCACAGGAAAGTGCTACCTGGGGTGGAGGGATATGGTATGTGTGGGGTGTGTGTGGGGTGTGTGTGTGTGTGTGTGTGTGTCTGAGCCAGCCAGCTCCATCAACAAATACTTATCGAGCTCTTACTAAATGCTAGGCACTGTGCTCGGCTCTGGGGACACAGCAGTGAAGCTCAAGCCTGCTCTCTGTGGACAGGGGTCTGCTTAGGCAGCGTTTCCCACTGTGGGTTGCTTGGCCTTGGGCAACAATGAACATGGTCATTTGGAATTGGTTGCTTGAACTGGGTCCAATGAACTTGAAGGCCAGCGAGGAACAGTGTGCGCAGAGAGAACTGGCCTGCAAGAAGAGACAAATGAAGGAACGGTTGATGGAGGAATCAGCCCTCCCCAGAGGAGCCAGCTCAGCTGCTTTGTACTTCCTAGCCTGGGCCTCCTCGGCCTAGCCTCACTGCTGCTCTGTTGGTCCATAAGATGCGCTCACTGCCTTCAATCAAGTCCTAAAAATTGGAGTGGGTTTCTGTTATTTCATGCCAAATATCCTGAGACAACTTGGTTCTGGATGGACAAATGTGAAGCCAGAATAAATCTGCAGGAACACAGCCAGGGCAACAATGGGACACGCAGGATCACTGGAAATGAACAGATCGATTGAACCACAGGCTGTAGAGGGCAGTGCCAGGAGAGCCCTTCTGAGGATTAATGGGCTCATTTGTTATCTTGAAAGCCCCAACAAGACCATTTAGCTCCTAGGACAAATCAGGCTGGGACCGGAGTGCAGAGTTACGAGGGCCAGTCCCTGTTCTATTTGCAAAACCAGAGGGCAGGAGATGGGTTTTCTAGAAGGGAGGACTTTCTGGTTTGGATTAGTCTGTTTGTTTCATGTTAAAGAAAATAAGATGAAAAAATGTGGGAAACATGGGGAAAATAATCCAAAATTGAAAAAGTTGTAATAATTGTCCAGAGGACTTGGGTCCTTGGCAGACCATGAATAGAAACCAGCAGGCTTGGGAGAGTTAGAACCACAGCCAACCAAACCCAGAGAAATAAGTGTTGATTTACACCTGGGCTGGTGTCGGCTTAGTGATGGTGAAGAGCAAGGCTCAGAGTCAGATAACCTAGATTTGTGCCACCCACTGGCTGCCCTGTGGTCTTGGGCAAATCACTGGTCATTTCTGTGCCTGGATTGATGTCTCCATAAAACAGGAGCAATTACAGTCCATAAAACTGAGGGCTGTGGGCACACACCTGGCACACTGTAACCACGCTCTGTTAGCTGCTGATGTTATTTTTATTTTCTTCTTGTTAGTTTCCCGGGCAGGGGCCTCTCCTGTACACCTGTGTGGAAAGCACTGGCTCAGTTGCTCTTGGACTGCTTAGGTTCTGGGTGGCTTTCCCTGCCTGTTTATTAGATTCATTTATTCTTAGCAATCAGAGGACAAGATGATCTGAGTTTGCATTTACCGGTCAAGAAGTTCAGAAAGAAGCAGAGGGTAGGAGGGTGAGGACCGCCCAAAAAAAAGCCTGGGAACCAAAAAAAAAATCCATCTATATCAAGGTTGAAACCAATCAGAGATTTACAGCTTCTGTTCATGTGCCAGTTTATTCGGGTCTGACCTGGAAAGGAGTCTCTCATCAATGTAAGTGAAAAACATTCCAAACATGATGGAGTTATTCAGAGCTGGGAGTCCTCCCATTCCTAGCACTGATTTCATCCTGGCACTGCCAGTTTCAAGAAATATGAACTTGGGCAAGTAATTTGACCCTCGGAGCCTTGATTTTTTCCCCAGCCAATGGAGGTTACTACCTTTGAAGCGGGTGCCTGGGGAAGCACAGGTAAGAGCACAGGGAACACAAGGGCTCCGTGACAGCTGTGGCTAGAACACAGGTTCCTGATGGAGCAGGTGAAGACCCAAGCCCTTCTCCGAGCACCAGCCTCACTCACACTCACCTCTGAGCATGTTCTGGGAAATTTCACCAGGCGCCAGGAGTCATTTGTGAAGAATCTACGCAGAAGTCTACTCCCAGAAAGTGGCAGCAGAGCCCCATAAACTAGGCCAGTTAGGGCTGCACTGGGGTCAGCTGGAGCAAGGCTCAAATCCTCAGTTCTCCATTAGCTTCCTTGTGTGGCTTCAATCACAGATGGCCCCAGCACCTGAGAGCCAGGTGAAAACCAAGCTCACGTGTCCAGGACCAGCCAGACACAGAGCCTCCAGCTCATAGACCACTGAGTCCCTGTGTCCACTCCCCAACAGGGAAGCTGGTGCTTTTGGAGCTCTTGCCACCTGTTTGGATGGCCGTCTATGAGACACCGCCAGATCACTCAGAAGGACCTTTCACATCCAACCAACAAACACAAGATGTTCCTGATGTCTTGTGGCAATGCAGTTAGCCCAGAAAAGTTACCCCAGAGTGCCAGCAGCTGGGATGGTAAGTGATAGCGAACCCTGGCACATCAATCTCAGATTCTCCAATAATCAATGAGAGCAGCGGTCAGGAACCAGCTCTCTCAGGACACTGCCGAGCAAGCCAGCCAAGTGAGGGAGGGAAAGACACTCAACTGTGAGCACACAATAGTTGGATGCATATTTATCCAGAAAAGCTGCTGGTGAGAACCAGGTACAGGCACCCAGAAGCCTTTCAAATGCAGACCCTTGGATAGGGCCCACCAGGCTGCCCATTATGTGTGTCCATCGACACCAACACCCAGGGAACAAGCAGACCCCGGAACTCTGTGCATTGGAACAAGACAAGCAGATGGGCTTCACACCAGCCAGATGGGCTTCACACTAATGCAAACCAACCAGCCCCAAATGCAATGTGTGACCAAACAGGGGCAGCTCCCACTGACATGGTTAAGCATCTGTGTCGAGGCCAGATGTGGCACTTCCACCTTAGATCAGTGGGTGCCCCCCAGCATTGATTTTGCTCCCCGGTGGGGCTGGGGAGCAACTGGCCAGGTCACAATTAGCTGCTACTGGCACCTAGTAAGCCAGGGAGCGGCTGAACATCCTGGACTACAGTCCCCACAACAGAGAACTACCTGTCTCAGGTGTAAGAGCACCCAGCTTGAGAAATCCTGTCCCTGGTGGAAGAAGATCCAGGGGCTCTGGTCATAGAGCCTAGCCGCTGAGTGTCAGCACCATCAAAAAATAAGCAAGAGGACCTCCCTGGTGGTGCAAGGGGTTAGAATACAACCTATGAAACTGTCCGCAGCCACTGCAGCACGAGTTCAATCCCCGGCAGCCAGGGAGCAACCTACATGGCATAGCAGACCTCGCCTGTCTTGCCCGCTGCTCCCCTCAGCAGTGTATTTCAGTCAATCTGACTGTTCTGTTCCCCACTCTGTCTCTGGTGAATCCTCTAACCCCCCACACCTCTGGTCTATATCCCAATTCTTGTATGCATAAACAAATAAATCTTTAAAAAAAAAAAAAAACGCAGGAGACAGACATCTTGGAGATCAGCTGAGTGTGGTACTTATCGTTAAAGATAAGTACCACATAACTCATTTTTACCTAAATTGCTTTCCTATCGCTTGCCAATCCAGAATCATGAATCTAATTCTCCATGCCCGGTCCCCACGCTGTATGTTAGGGCTGGGATTTATTAACTGTAATATCAAGGATGTGGGAAAGATAATGGTCAGTTATACAAGCTCAAAGAGCTCATGAGAAATTTTAGATTATTTAAAAGCATACTTGGAACTGATGGAGGATATGTAACAATATAAAACAACTAGAATACGATTTGGGAAGCAAAAATGATGGCATGACCTTTTCTCCACTCGCTGTCTTTCTTCTCAGAAAAAGCAGCGTTAAAGAATACAGCATGCAGGCCTCCTTGATGGCACAGGGGTTATAGTCAGCACAATCAAGCTACCGGCAGCCACTGCAGCATGAATTCGATCCCCATCCAGAGAGCTACCCACATGGCCCAGCAGACCTCTCCTGTCTTGCCCGCTGCTCCCCTCAGCAGTGTATTTCAGTAGATCCGCCTGTTCTGCTCCCCACTCTGTCTCTGGTGAATCCTCTTACCCTCCCACACACACCTCTGACCTACACCCCAGTTCTTATATGCATAAATAAAAAGTAAATCTTAAAAAAAAGAATACAGCATGCTCCTCAAAGATAAAGAGATTGGGAGGAGTGACAATTCTAAACCAAGAAAATGTTCTAAGTATTTATCCTTGAGATGTCTAATTTCAGAATGCAGTCAAGAAAAATCATTACCACCTACATCAACAAAACACAAAAGAAATAACACAATAATTTAATAGTGAAATTTTTCTGTTACTTTTTGGATAAAATATGACAACCTGTGAATATGTGTTTGTAAGAGAAATTGGTGAATTCTTGATAGAAACAAGTGAGCTAATACACCTGCCATATCTAATCCCTGCTTCTACCAAAGTTGAGACCAAAAATAGACCAAAAAATTCAATTTTTGTTTCTGACAAATTAGTTGCCTCTTAAAAATCAGGCACCAAGAACTAGCCCAAAGTTCGATGACTTTTTGAATAAAAAAGGACGCACCATTCTGGCAGCTGCCAAAGGTAAATTCATTTTAACACCAGCTGGGATTTTCACAATCAGCACGAAAGCAGCCGAGAAAACAATTCAGGAATATATATCTTATAGGGGAAGATATGAGCAGAAGCAGCAATAATTTTAATGACTTTGAAAGGGAATGCTGGGGCCTCCCTGGAGGCAGAAGGGGTTAAGATGCAATCTATGAAGTGATCCACAGCCACTGCAGCACGAGTTCAATCCCGGGCCAGGGAGGTGACCCACATGGTGCAGCAGACCTCTCCTGTCTCCCCGCTGCTCCCCTCAGCAGGGTATTTCAGTAGATTCACCTGTTCTGTTCCCCACTCTGTCTCTGGTGAATCCTTTCACCCCCCACACCTCTGGCTTGTACCCCAGTTCTTGTATGCATAAATAAATAAATCCTTTTTTAAATAAATAAACTGCTTTTTAAGATAAAACTTGATTTTGATGTTTATTTCCCAAGTTAAAAAAAAAGCTAAGACCTAGAATTTTTCCACTGACCTGCAAGCAATAAAAAATGACCATTAATCTTCCCTTAAGCCAATAATAGAAAGGTCTCTAGAGGCAAAATAGGAGCCAGAAATAAGATGGAAGGGAAAAGTGTGGAAGAACACGGAAAGGCTGCACTCTATGCGTGTGTCTAAACCAAACTGCCCCGTCCTCCTAATTCACATATAGTTGAATTCTCAGAGGGGTGTATTTTTGTGCAGCCTTTCACTGAATAAACATTAAATTCAACAGAATAAGATTATGTCCATGATTGCTTCAAGTCAAGCTTTCTCAGCCTTGGGACTCTTGGCCTTTGGAGCAGGAATGTCCTCTGCATTTGGAGGATGTTTAGCTGTGCCCCTGGTCTCCACCTGCATGGCCACGGCACTTTCCATGTATGACGATCAAAAATGTCTCCAGACATTGTCAATGTCACCAGCCATCTTGTCCGTGAAGAGGCAAAATAGCTCAGATTGAAAACTACTGCGTTAGGTCTGGGGGCTGGGGGAGGTGGGGAATGCAGTGTGGGGAAGTAGAGTAATATTATCACCTGCTTGGCAATTTCCATATTTGGAAACTGAAGATGCTAATAAGACTGGGAGAGTCAAATGAGTAAGATATACATGAAGATGCTCCAAAAAGGGTCTCTCTGGTGGCGCAAGGGGTTAAGTCTCAGCACTATCAAGTTATCGTCAGCCATTGCAGCATGAGTTCAATCCCCAGCCAGGGGAGCTGACCCACATGACACAGCAGACCTCTCCTGTCTCACCTGCTGCTCCCCTCAGCAGTATACTTCAGTCAAATCCACTTGTTCTGCTCCCTACCCTGTCTCTGGTGAATCCTCTCACCCCCAGCACCTCTGGCCTGCACCCCAGCTTTTTTGTGCATAGATAAAAGTAAATCTTAAAAAAATAAATAAATAAAGATGCTCCAAAAAGCAGATCTTTGAGAAAGAATGTTTCTAGAGCTCCTCTTGCCCAACTTGCTTGTACAAGAAAGAAAAACAGAGACAGAAAGATGTTTGCCTAAAGACCACACCGCTTTGATGCAAACATAGAGAGTGATCATTAAATAGTGCCTGGTTTCCACTCAGAAAAACAAAGGGCGTGGGCGCCAACCTCCATGGCCTCCTGAGGTGACAGAGTGCAAGCATCAGATCAAATGGTGACTTCAGTGGGTGAAACACCACCAAAGTATTCTATGTATTCTTAACCACAAGCCCTTAATGACAGTTTTAAAAGCTCATTTGTCACTTTGGCAGTTGCTTCGTCCTCTGAATATTGACAGAAAAAAGAAAAGGATCTTTCATTTGCTACTTTTCCTGGACAAACCAATGAACAAATAAAGAGTTGAAGGAAAGTTCTTCTTCATGCAAGAATTCCGAATAATAACTACCAAAGGCGTAGCAATCAGGAAAATCACAACTCTGCAAACCCAAAGGAAGCCGTGATTCTAGGGTGTGATGCTTGGAATATGCTAGACCTGTCAGGTAAATCATCATTGATAGGAATGAATGTGTCCACTGATGGATGAGCAGGTGAACAAAATGTCATATGCATATACAATGGAATATTCTCCCTTTATAAAGGAAGGGAACTCTGACACCAGCTACAACATGGAGGAATCTTGAGGACATTATGCTAAGTGAAATGTCACCCCAGGTTAAGAATGTACCTCCCACCCCATCACCAGTGACCCCTGACATCCTGTTGAGCACTCAGCCCTTCTGCTGGGATCATAATTACGCAGCAACATTCCTGTCTCTAGCTCCTTGACAATGATCCAAACTCAGCCCCACATTAAAAGGAATGAACTTTGAGACTTCAGTTTCAAACAACAATCAGCTCTTAGGAGAAGTCAGGAAGCCTGGTGAAAGATGAGGATTTGGGTGAGGGAACAGAAAGAAAAGGACCATTGTTCTGGGGAGAAGAGAAGGTCTATGTTGAAGGCAGTGAGGAAGGAGGGAAAATGGACATATTTAGACCAAATGAGATGATTCAGAGGAAACCTGAGAAGAAATGTCTAGGGAGGCACAAGGTTGATCTGCTTGGGAAAGAAGATAAAAGCCATGTGATGGGAAGGACCCTCCCCGCCCTCAAGTGCTCAAAACAGGAGCACCGTTCCAACAAAAGAGTGCAGTGGCGCAGGTGCTACAAAACCTCCTGAAAACAAGAAAGACAGTGACAGGGGATGAGGTCATCTCCTGCTAGATTAACTGGGAGGCTTTCTGTTGATTGAAAAAGGTTTTCTCAAAAAGTGGGGCTCATGCCAGCTTGCCACTGATGCTGACAGAAACACAGGGTCACCAAGTCCTTCTGGAATTTTCTGTACAACAAGCACACACAGGGGAGCCCTGGGAAGCCAGGCAGTTGCCAGATGTGCTGGAGGAGCCACCGCAGGTGAAAGGTCAGCTTATGAGCTACCCCCAGGCAAGTGCTGTTTTTCTCCTCCTTTGAACTGTTACACGCCAAGGGGCCTTATTCATGCCTCCTTCCCAGAGGACTATTTCTTTTCTTTTTTTTTTTTTAAGATTAATTGATTGATTGATTGATTGATTGATTGATTGATTGATTTATACAAGCACTGGGTACAGTCAGAAGCGCGGGAGGGTGAGAGAATTCACCAGAGCCAGAGCGGGGAGCAGAGCAGGCAGAAGGACCGAAGGACACTGCTGAGGGGAGCAGCGGGCGGCAGGAGGGGTCTGCGCGCCATGTGGGACCCTCCTCCGGTGGCCGGGGAGCAGCCGGGGATCAAACCGGCGCTGCAGAGGCTGCGGGCAGCTTCGCAACCCAGCGCTCAACCGCTGCGCCACCAGGGAAGCCCCAGAGGACTATTTCTTTATGTAATAAAATAACTAAGCCAGACTGGAGCCAATCTTACACTTTGCTGGGGAGAAATCAGGTTAAGGTTCTGGGCCTTCTTCCCAGTAAAAGACACACAGGCTCAGACCCATGAAAGTCCCCCTTTCAGCTGTTCCCACCCTTCCTAAGACCTGTCTCCTGACCCACAGCTCCTAAACTCATCCATCGAAGCCAACCACAGGTTCTGTTGCAGCCACCAAGGATACATCAGTGAACAGGATAAGGAGCCTTGCATCACAGATGAGCATGGCGTAGCCCACTTCAACTCCCATCCCTCAAATGATCAGAAAGCCTGGAGACATGGCCTGTGAATATGCTGATCGTGACCTGCCACCAAATTACAAAGCTGCCATCCCAAGAAACCCTCAGGGGAGGTGATATTTAACATCATGTGCTCTGACTGGAACCCTCCTACTCAGCTGAGGGAGGGTAGATGGTACCAGCACTTTGGGAAGAAGTTTGGTAGAATCTTCTAAAGCTAGACATATGGACATCCTATGGGCCACTGCTCGATTCCCAGGCCTATTCACGGGAGAGAAGGTGCAGGTGTGTAGCAGAGAAGACACAGTGGTCCCCAGCTAGACCCTTGTTCACAACTCCATGTGGTCCCCTCCCCTTCAGGGTGGGTGGGACCTTACTCCAATCACTAGAATGTTTCAGAAGTGACAGAATATCATTTCTGTGATGATGTTACATAAGGTTGTAACTTACATCTTGCCAGGAGACCCTCTATTTTTTTTAAAGATTTATTTATTTATGCACACAGAGCTGGGGTACAGGCCAGAGGTGGGGGGACGTAGGAGGATTCACCAGAAACAGAGTGGGGAACAGAACAGACAGATGAATTGAAGTACACTGCTGAGAGGAGCAGCAGGCAAGTCAGGAGAGGTCTGCTGGGCCATGTGGGTAGCTCTCTGGCTGGGGATCGAACTCATGCTGCAGTGGCTGCAGATTGCTTCAAAGGTTGCATCTTAATACCTTGCGCCACCAAGGAGGCCCAGGAGACCCTTTTTTGATACTCATTGACTTTGATGAACAAGTCCACTTCAGGAGCAGTCCATGTGGCAAGAAATGAGGGGGCCTCGGCCTAACAACCAGAGGGTTGGTGCGACCCTCAGTCCAGCAACCCTTTAGGATCTTTTCAACAAACACACAAACTTGAAAGTGGATCCTGCCCCAGCCAGTGGATCCCAAACCTCAGCCTCAGCCTCAGCCGACCTCTTGATTACTGCCTGGGAGAAACCTTGGACAGACCACCAGCTGAGTGGGGCTGGACTCCTGACCTACAGAAACAGTGGGCTGTTAACTCTTTGTCATTGTTTGTTATACAGGAACCCATAACAAATCCGATGGAACTCACCAATGACAGTGACCGAAACACAGCCACAGCAGACAACATGGTCAAGATCTCGCAAAGTGTTGAGCAAAAGAAACCAGCTCAAAAGGGAAATCTGTATGATCCCATTTCTATGAAGTTCAAAGGTGGGTAGAACTAATTTATGCTGTTGGAAGTCAGGGGAATGGGTGGGTGGGTAATGGCTTAGAAGGTAACATGGGGAGACTTTTAGGGGAGTTGACAAAGTTATTCTTCTTCACCTGGTTTCTGGTTAGGTGTGCAATACCATGAAAATTCTTCAGCTGTACACTTAATGATCTATACACTATTCAATATGGATGTTATTTTTTGATTAAAAATTTACAAAAACTAGGGCAAGTTACTTGACTTTTCTGTGCCCCTTTTTGTAAAATGGGTTAGGCTAAGAATTAAATAAAATTGTGCATGGTTGCATGGTACAGTAGCTGGTATCTAACAAGCCTTGATAAATATTAGTTGGTTTTGTTAACCACACTCGTAAAGTTTCATTGTTACTTAAAAAAGAGTAGAGGTTTGTTTGCCCAGATGCCTGGAAGTAGGATTTATGGAGTTGTCTGGCAGGCACCACCCCATGGAGACCAGCTGAGGAATCCCCTCTGAGGTTGCCAGGGGAGGGAGCTCAGCCTGTCTCTGCTATCCACTCCCAGGAAGGTCCCAGTGCAATTGGCTATTTGCAAGGAACCTTTCTAAAGTCAGGTGTGCTCTGGGTTGGGACTGAGTCTTGATGCAAATCCAAGTTTCCCCCAGGGTGTTTGTCACCTGGATTGAGATCGGGTTGTGCTCCCATATCATCAGCAAAACAAACAAGACACTAATCATCGCTAACCCTTCTAGAGCAATTCCGCTGTGCCTGGCACGATTCGGCATTTTACAGATTACCCATTTAATCCTTGCCATCCGTGCAATTGTCTCCAAAGCCCAAGGAGCCACGGGGAATTGACTTTGAAAACCCATCTGCAAGGAAAATGGAGATCCCAGACCAGCAATGGAAGAGTCCATTTGAGGAAAAACTGCATGTTTTCCAGTCTCCTGCCAGAAGTTGGGATGGGGAGAGGAGAGGACCTCAGCAGAAGGTCTGAGTCATCAGTTGTTCTTTCTGTGGTTTGAATTTACTTTTCTTTGTGATGAGGAAACTTGTGATTTACTCTCAAAGCCACTTTCAAATGTATCAAGCAGCAATGCTAATTATCATCCTCTTTCGTACTTTACACCCCTAGAACTTATTTATCGTATAATCAGAAGTTGTACCATCTTCCTCCAGTTCCCTCCCACACACCTCCTCCCTCGAATCTGATCTCTTTTTCTATGAGTCCTTTTTTAATGTCTTCGATTCCGCAGATAAATGATAATGATGGAGGACAAAGATAGAAAAAAAGGAGGCACCACAAGAACAGAAATCTTGTTCACACAAGGAGGTGGGGGCAGAAGAGATTAGCATAACCATCCACACTAGTATCCTGAGGCCGGGTCTAAAGATATTGGAGATTGAGGGCCTTCCCGGTGGCACAGCGGTTGAGTGCTGGGCTGCGAAGCTGCCCACAGCCTCTGTAGCTCCGGTTTGATCCCCAGCCTCTGGTGAGGGTACCACATAGCACGCAGACCTCTCCTGCCGCGCCCGCTGCTCCCCTCAGCAGTGAACTTCGTCAGTCTGCCTGTCCTGTTCCCGGCTCTGGCTCTGGTGAATCCTCTTACCCTCCTGTGCTTCTGACTGTACCCAGTGCTTGTATAAATAATTAATTAATTAATTAATTGAACAAATAAATAAATAAATAAATAAAGATAGGAGATTGAGCCCATTGTAGAATCTCTGGTCCCTTTCAAATTCTGCATCATTATCCAAAATTACCAACCAACTTACAGCTCACAAGGAGGGACCCTTCCCAAACAGAAGAAGACTGTATCAGTTCAGTCTCTGCACAGGCCCGGGGCAGCACTCCCACTGCCCACCTGTGACTATACAGGTGCCCCTTTCCACCAACTGTCTCTCTCTGCAGGGCAGCAGCCTTCCTGCCTGCCCGTGACCTGTCGAGGCCGCCCGCCTGCAACCATGCAGGCCCCTCTTAGCAAACCTGTCCCTTCTGGGGCAGCTCTTCCTGCCTGCTTGTGTCTATGCAAGTGTCTTTTACTATCCTCTGTCCCTTTCCCTAATAAACCTGCCCTTTAAATATAACTACTGTCTCTGTCTCATGGAGAAACTCACCTGGGAAACTCGCCCGTGTGTCGCTGAGAGGGAAGCTCTGGTGACACCTTTCCCAGAGTGAACCTGTTACGGAGCAGCCCTGATAGAAGACATCCTTTTCCCCCTAACAAACCCAAGGACCCCGCACTCCAAACCCACAGACTCCAACAATGACAATAATATCATACTCTATTTATCTCTGTCTGACTTATTTCACTTGGCATAATGCCCTCAAGATCCATCCATGTTGTCACCAATAGTAGGATGTCTTTTCTTTCTTTCTTTTTTTTTAAAGGTTTATTTATGCATACAAGAGCTGGGGAACAGGCTAGAGATGTGGGGGGTGAGAGGATCCACCAAAGACAGAGTGGGGAGCAGAACAGGCAGACTGAAGTACACTGCTGAGGGGAGCAGCGGGCGAGACAGGAGAGGTCTGCTGCGCCGTGCGGTTTCTCCCTGGCCGGCCGGGTACCGAACTCATGCTGCAGAGGATTCCGATTGCTTCATAGTGCGGTGCTTAGCCCCTTGAGTAGGATGTCTTTTCCATTGGCTGTAGATGCCCACCTTCATCCACACATCCACTGATAAACACTTTGGTGACTCCTTGTCTTGGCTATTGTACACCATGCTGCCAAGCACATGGGTGCAGATAGCTTTTCTTCATACATGTTTATGTATTTTTATTCATTACCATATTGTTGATTATTGTTCCTTTACAATGCAGTTTAAAACCAGGTAACACGATGTCTCCGTTTTTGTTTTTCTATCTCAAGATTACTTTAGTTACTAGGAGTCTCTTATGTTCCATATAAATGTTATTATTTATTGTCCTATTTCCTTTTAACAGGAGTTGCATTAAATCTATATATTGCTTTTGGTAAAATAGTCATTTTCATGTCATTTTATCTCATGTCTCATAAACATAGGATGTAATCCCAGCTCTTTATGTCTTGTCTATGGTTTTTAATAGTGTCTTAGAGTTTTTGTCATATAAATCCTTCACCTACTTCACTGAATTTATTCCTAGGTATTTAATTCATTTTGATGCAATTGTAAATGGGATTATTTTCTTAATTTCTTTTTTCTTCTTACTCATTATTTGCACACAGGACTGCAGCTGATTTTTGTGTATTATTTTGTAGCCTGCCACCTTACTGTAGTCATTTATAATTTCTAGTATTTTCCGGGGCAGGGTCTTTAGAATTTCCAATCATATTATCTGCAAATGATAATAGTTTCACCTTTTTTCTAATCTGATTCCTCTTATGTCTCGGAGTTGTCCAATTGCTCCAACTAAATTCTAGTACCCGATTAAACAGAAGTGGTGACTGGAAGTCCTTGTCTTGTCCCTGATCTTGAAAGAAAAGCGTCAGTTTCTCACTGTTAAAAATGCGATATTGGCTGTATATTGGTAGCATATTGCCTCTATTATGTTGAAGTATATACCATCTCTACCCATTTTATTAAGAACTTTTTGCATAAATGAGTGCAGATATCTTTCAAGTTAGTGTCTAAGTTTCTTCTGATACATTTCCAGAGGTGAAATCACTGGGTCACATGGTAGTTCTATTTTTGACTTTTTGAGGGATCACCATGCAGCTTTCCCTAGTGGCTGCACCAATTTACATTCCCACCAACAGTGCACAAGGGTTTCCTTCATGCCCCACCCTCCCCAACACCTGCTACATCTTGTCTTGTTGATAGTTGCTGTTCTAATGGGTGTGAGGTGATACCTCACTGCGCTTCTGATTTGGTTACCCTAATAATTAGCAGTGTTGAGTGCCTACTCATATAGCTGCGGGCCATCTGGATATCTTCAAAAAAGAAATCTATCAGTCCTTTGCCCATTTTTGAAATTAAATTGTTTGGGTTTTGCGCTTGAGTTGAATGAATTCTTCACATGTTTTGGATACTAACCCCTTAGCAGAGACATGGTCTGCACTCTCTCTTAGGGTCAGGTTATTGGTGGACTGTGGAGCTTCTAGAGGGCCCTCTGCTCTCCCATCTGTCACCCTACTCAACAGCTTGGCTGCTTCTGCTCATCCCATGGTCCCTTTCTCTCTTCTTCCTGTTCCCACTCTTTTCCTGGCTCTCTCTTACCCTACACAGTCTAATCAAGTCTCCCTACCTCTCCCAGTGGCAGGAAGGAGCAAGGAGGGCTGGGCCTGAGGCCAGCATTCTTCTCATACTAGAAAGCAAGGAGAAAAGGACAACCAACAGGCGTGTCTGGCAGGGGCACGGGGCTGGCTCTTCCCAGTCGGGGGCAGCCCAGGGAAGGTGCTGGGGTGAGAGGGGTTTCTCAGGAACAGAGGGCCTACACGAGCAAAGCACAGGGTCTGGGGCCCAGCCTTCTCACTCTCTTGGCCTTGGTCCATTTCCCCTCATGCCTCAGGCAGCACCAGGCTTATGGGGCACATAGGAGCCCCACCTGCTTGGAGGTGAGGGAAGCAGGTGTCTTGTGGTTGTGACATCTGCCACCTATAGTCCCCAGGGGAAATACCTACCCTGCTACACTCGCCCAGATTCAGTCCTGCCAGATTTTCTGGCTGTGCTCCCCTGGGCACATTCCACTCTGTCTCTGAGCCTTATTTTCCTGCTAAAATGGGAGTGATTGAATTGGAATGACATCACAGCTGGCATTTCTGCAGCTGCTCTGGGGCACCCTGTGTTCTGGGGTCTCACGCACCTGCCACCCAGGATTATTGTGAGGATTAAATGGGACACCCACGCAAAGGCCTGAGAGACCAGGAGTTGGGGAAAGCCCTGTTAAAGTCACTCAGCCTGCTGTGATGAGAGGAGCTACCCACCCAGGGCCCCCCACACCGGCTATTCCGGTGTCCACATGCAGTGTGGTCTTGGCAGCCCCCAAACCTTGATAAGGTGGATCTATGGCGGGTTCCACCCCAGAACCCAAATCATCTAGAACCCTCTACTTTTAATTTGGGGGAGGTGTTTTTAATAGTCTGTCATTGCTTTGTTGCAAGGGGCTAAGGAGAGGGGCAGCTGCAGAAGGCGGGGCTCGGCCATCAGCACAGGCCAGGAAATGAGTCCAAAAAGCCAAAAGTCCCGGGGCTTTTTACTCTGTTTTTGAAATTTAAATGGGTTCCATGGAACAGGGTTTCAAACATTTTATGCACCCTTTGAGATACCACCTCCTGGAGGATTTGACAGTCATGATTTGCTTGTTTCTGCTGGGGGGGCGGAGGGCCTGCTCTGGGTTTCTCCATTGAGAGATGGACTAACCGACACATTTGCCCTCCAGAAGCCAACAGGGATGTGACTGCTCCTGCTCACGTCACACTGGGTTTGTTAGGGACGGCCTGGCAGTAAGTTAGAAGCCCGACAGAGGAGCGTGGATGTGGAGCGTGAGGATGGGGGTGCTCAGGCCTCCTGTGGGGCCCACTGCCTAAGCGGCTGACTGGGGAAACCATGCCCTGGGGTGAGGCCCTGCTCCTTTCTCCCCCACCCCCTTCCTTTGCTGTTCTAGATACAGGTGATAAAGCAGTGAACAAAACAGAAAAAATTTCCTGCCCTCATGGAGCTCATATTCTTGGGGTGGAAGGAGGTAAGAAGTGGGGCCCAGGAAGACAGACAACAAATAGATAAATAAATGGTAGGTTAGATGACAATAAATGGTAAGAAGAAAGGAAGAGGGGTAGAGTATTGGTTTTAATTTTGCTTTGGTTGCACACGTTCATTCTTTTATTTACTCTTTCGCTTATCGGGTTTGTTTGTTTATCAAGATGATGGTTTTACAGGTAGGGGCACACCCCTTCACATGTATGTTACCACGGCACACCCACAGCCAAAGCACCAATAATCCTCCATGTAGTCCATTGAGCCCCTTTTGCTCCACACTCCCTCCCTGCAGTCAGATTTCGATGGTTTGTTTCGATTTGGTTTTAAAACCATAAAACCATTTTAAACAGAGTGATACTTGATTGAAAATTCAAAGGGGTGAAGGAGATTCCTGGGAGAAGTGACTTCAAGGGAGAAGAAACAGTGAGTGCAAAGGTCCTGGGGTAGGAATATGCGTAGGGAGCTGAGCCTGGCCCTCCCCATTCCTGGGAAGCTACCCCAGCCTTTATGGTCACTCCCCTCACCTTACAGTGGGCCTTTCAGGAAACTGACCCAGGTGAAGCTTCCAGGCTGCACGAGAGCCTAGAAGAGATTTCTAGGGGCGGGGTCTGGGGAAGGTCTCTGTGTTGCAAATGCACCTTCCTAGACCCTGCTCCAGCTTAATCAGAATGTCCCAGGCCTGTGCCTGGGGATCTGCATTTCTGCGAGCCTCTAGGTATGTCTGAGCACCTTTGCCACATGCACACCCCAAATTGATTCCCATGACTTCTCTTGTATTTCCTCCTAATTGCCTAAGTAGAGCTGTCGTATTTCATTAATCTTTGAAAATGTTTTGACTTTTCCTTGAGGCACCTGTCAGCCAGTGGAATGAGGCTTCTCTGCAAAGTTCACTAAGCTGCAGCTCTGCTCCCAGAAGGAGGGGCCTGGGGGTGTGGGGAACTAGGGGGATTTGCATGCCTACTCAACACTCTCCATCTCCCCAGGTCCTGTGCCTGTGGATGAGGGGCATCAAAAGAGCAGTAACTGATCCTGGTCAACTCTGGGGTCACAGTCTAACACTATGGAGGGACTTGAGATGTTTGCATAGCTTTAGACAGGAGAGTCAGGTTGTGGATTTGGATACATCCTTCCCCAGCACATGGAAGGCTACCTTCCTCTTTCAGAATTGTTCATCTCATCCTACCCTCCTGCCTCCCCTGGGCCCCAGAAGTGGTGGCCCAACTCCCCAGCTTACTCTATTTTCTGATCGGGGCAGAGGTACTAACCTCCCAGCTCCTCCTGTGGTCAGCTCCACCGCCCTTCCAGCCCTCCCCAAGGCCCCTCAAAGCACCCAGCCTGGAGTAAAGGGTAGTGTTGTGCCCGAGGTCAGCAGACTCGGCGAGCATAGCCTCCAAGAACCCAAAGACAGCTGATGCAAACACAAAAGGGAGTTTATTTCAGACTCGAGGCCGGGTTCACGGCACCTACCAACGCAGTGGCAGATACCGAGACCCCCGAACAAAGGAAGCAGGGGTCTTTTAATAAGGTCAAATTGTGCTGGCAGTTACTCATTGGCTACAAGGATGCCTTCTCCAACTTGGCCCGGCTATCATTCTAAGCTGACTGGCCGGGCCAAGATGCAGCTCCAACCTGCAGCTCCAGTGACAGCAAGTTCACCCTCACTGGTGACCGGAGAGTAAGGGTGGAGTGAGGGTCCAAACTGTCTCTGGAATGCAGTCTTCTCCCAGCAAAACCTAACATTCTAAAATGGCAGTTACACAAAGCAGTGGCTAAGAATACTCATGCTTGGATCCACAGGTAGCAGGAAGGATCCCTGAGTCAAATCCTCTGCTCCTTCCTCCCAAACGCCTGGAGCTACTTCTGCGGCCTCCGAGCCTCGGTCTCCCCGTCTGTGAAGTGGGGCTGGGGAGCCCTAGACAGCAGGTGGCTGGGCCCGCCAGGTGGCTGCGGGAAGGCTCTACCCGCGCGGATGCTCCCGCGCCGCCCAGGCCACGCCCCTCACCTGCCCGGCCGGCCCCGTTGCCCGGGCGACGCGCGTACACAGGCCGGGCGGGCGCGCGGTGCGGGCAGCCGGCTGGAGACTCCGCGGGAGGCGGCCGGGCGGCCTCGCCCGGGAGCGGGCCGGGTGCCTCCCGAGCCGGCCAGGCTCTGGGCTGAGTCGGCCGAGGACCGAGCGTGGGCCTCCTCCTCCCGCCAGGTGAGCGCCCCAGGGGGGACACGGCGGGGGGGAGCCCTGGGGCCCGCTGCGAAGTCCGAGGTTGAAGGGTGGGGTGCCCTGGCCCTATCCGGCGCTGGAACCCATCTCCCGCCCAGGCTGCACCCTCTTGGAGACCCGGGGTGCAGCCAGCCCCCCTAATCCCCGGACCTCAACTTCTCCCCTGAGATAGCCGAGAGAGAGCCTCAGACCCTCCTCTGTAACCATTCTTGGTGGCCTGCGGGGTAGAGCTGGAATTTGAAAGGCACCCCTGGTTCCCTGATTTGGGATTTGCGATTTGCGGGTCGCTCCCACCCAGTGTTCACAGCACACTGCGTCCTGCCCTGCCCTTCCTGGAGGCCTTGCAACGCTCCAGAGAAAATGTGCTGCTATCACCCGGCCCCCGGCCCATACGACCCATTCGGAAGTGGCCACGGGGCTACGGTGATTGAAGCTCCTTGGCTAGCAGGACAGCTGGTGTTAACTCGTTTTGAGTAAGAACGAATTGACAGAGTTTTACACGTTCACGTTACTTTCTACTCTCTCTTCAGCCAGGGGAGTGACTGCGCAGAGTGAAATTAAGGTGGAGGAATAGTGTCCCACCAGACAGCTGAAGAAATAGAACTTAAGTTTCAAAAAAGGCACTTGGGCTAGACGCTGAAGGGGAAAACGAAAGGCAGTTGCTGGCAAAGAGGACCAGCCAGCCAGTGGCACCGATGATTTGATGGCAGGAGAACATGGTACTTTTGAAAGAGGAAATGTCTTTTCCCCTAGGTTAATAATAGCAAACTTAATAAGATTTACTTATTTTTTAAAAAGGATTTATTTATTTTTTAAGTATACAAGAACTGGGGTACAGGCCAGAGCTGCGGGGGGTGTGAGGATTCACCAGAGACAGAGTGGGGAGCTGAACAGGCGGATCTACTGAAACACACCACTGAGGGGAACAGTGGGGAGTCAGGAGAGGTCTGCTGCACCATGTGGGTAGCTCCCTGGCTGGAGATCAAACTCGTGCTGCAGTGGCTGCGTCCAGCTTCATCGTTCTGCATCTTAGCCCCTTGTGCCACCAGGGAGGCCCCTAAAATTTGCTTCTTATGGTATGAAAGCATTGATGTTGGTGAGGCACCCCTAGGTGTCAAACGTTTACAAATATGAAATAAAACTGTGTGGCTTATTTTTATTTCTCGTGACCTCGGGTGAGAGCTTTCCTTCCTTTCAGAGGACAGGCATCCTGGTTTAAAGACTTGGTCATTGCATATCTCTGTCAAGAGACAGGCAAATGCAAATACCCCACCCCAGCCAGTGTCCCTGCTCTGGAGACCCTATCTGATCACGTGATTTTTGCCTTTCTCTGCAGTCCGACACTTTGCATTTCAGTGACCTTTCCACGGAAAGGAAAGGAAAGACACTTTGATTCTTTGAGGTGACGTGCGAGAACCTCATACTGTGTGACATGTGAAGGACATAACTCAGAATTCAAGGATCATATCAATGACTATCAATATTCTGGAACTTACTGCAGCCTCTGAAAAATTTGTGTTTAAAATAAAACATGTATGAAACTTTGAAATGCATCAAAATGTAAGATGGATGGATGGAGAACAAAATGGATAGATATGTGATAAAATAAATGTAGCAAAATAGCAATTTAGTATCTTTGTGGCAGGTGTACAGGAGTTAGTCACTTCTTCCAAGTTTTTGACATTTTTGTAATAAAATCGGGGTGGGGGCGGGTATATGCAGAGTCCTGATTATATGACCAAGCTATCATGTGGACACTTTGTCTCTAGAAATCATCCTTTTTTTTAATCTAAGTATGTGAAGAAATGAAGTGCTTTAAAAAGAAAGTACCACTGATAACCATGGCCTCAATGACTGACTTGGCTCTTGTAGGCAGCTCTTGGATTTAGAATTCCTTGCATCAGAGTTTGGAATTTAAATGAATGTTTAGAATTCCTTGGATCAGAATTCCTCAGATCAGAGTTGGAGATGCCCAAGATGAATGACAGAATAGTAGTAAAACTATTCTTTGTGTGGTGGCATTTAATCCTCACAAACCTTTTGGGACATTATTAAGCCCATTTTACTGATGAGGACACTGAGGCATAGAAAGAGGATGAGTAACTCGCTCAAGGTCTCAGAGTTGGTAAGTGGTAGGTTAAGAATAGTGACAGTCGATATATGATGGGTCATACTCATCTTAATGGAAAGGTTAAGATTAATCTTAATGATCAGAAGATAATTAAGTTATCAGAGGAATTACCCATGGGATTGTACTAGCTATTGTTTGTCTGTGCTGAGTTACATAAAGGGCTTCCTTTGTTTATCAGAACCAAGCTTACCTATGGTAAAACAATTGTCTCAGGGCCTCCCAGTTGGCCTAGGGTGATGTCTCAGCATTTTCACCACTAAGGCTTAAGTTCGATCCCAGGCCAGGGAGGTGACCCACATGGCGCAGCAGACCTCTCCTGTTCACCTGCTGCTCCCCTTAACAGTGTACCCCACTCTGTCTCTGGTGACTCCTCTCACCCCCTGCACCTCTGGCCTACATCCCAGTTCTTCTATACGTAAATAAATAAATCTTTTAAAAATGATATTATTAAATAAAAAATAAATAAAACAATAGTCTTCAAAATGTGCAGAATTATAACTGTGATCTTGTTAAGGCCATGTCTCCACTCCTACCTCTGCTGACTCACCCCCTGGATGTCATGATGTCTTCCATTCCCTCTAAATATGACATTACTGAGTGTCAGAGGACTGCAATTTCTAATGCAATTTTTCTGCCTTTATATAGGGCAAGCAGAGAGCATGAAAGCCTATCTAAAGAGCACAGATGGTTTTTTTGTCCTGAATAAAAGTACTACGATTGGCAGGCACAAAGACTCAGACCTTGTTTTAGAGGTAAGATTCTTCCTCCCATTCCCTACCCTCTCCATCCCCTAATCCTCTCCCAAAAATCCTGGTTGTTCTGTGGACCCCACAGCCTTTTGAAACACACCCCCCTGTGATATGCCACCTAAGTAACCATGTGCCAATGGATAGCTTTCCCTGGCACAGGCAGTGGGAAATAGGACGAGCTCTCTGTCCTCTGCTGCCCATGTCGGCCATGTCCCCCTGCATTGTCCCCTGCAGCCTGATGGGTGGTTTGGAAGGTGGGTCAGGCCTAGAGGGCTGGTCTCAGGCAGTGGCCTCTCACCCTTTCCAGAGCTTGGGCCATTCCGAGCTCACCACCCTCCTCCAAGCAGTGAATCAGGGTAAGCCCTGGGCTTAGCCCCAATGTTCTTTCACTTTATTCTCTAGTTAGCTGTGGTTTGGTCCAGCGCCTCAGCTCACTGACAGCCAAGGAAGTTGGATGAAAGAAAGGAATCATAAAAAACAGTGACTTTGAACCCTTCTAAATATTAAAAAGGGTTAAAATATTGAAACGGAAAGAAAATCTGTAGCTATGAAAAACAGGTCTCTCTCTGACCTCACTCAACAGATTTTTTAAAAATTTTATTTAAAATAATTGTAGGTTCACAAGAAATTTCAAAATAGGAAAACAGGAAATGGGACGTGGTGAGAAAGAGGTGTTCGGGATGGTTTCCCAGTTTCCTCCAATGGATTACATGTTATGTAACGATAGCAATATCAAAACCAGGGAATTGATCGAGTGTGTGTACAGGTCTAAGTGTTTTATCACTTGTGTGGATTCGTGTAGAGCCATCAAATGTAGACCCATTCCATCATCAAGCTCTCGCTTGGGATATTCCTTCATAGTACTACCTCTCTATACCCCCAAATCCTGAAACCAGTAATCTCTTCTCTAACTCAAAAATTTTTATCATTTTGAAAATGTTACATGATGGAATCATACAATATGTGACCTTTTGAGATTGTTTTTCCCCCACTCATCCTGGAGTCCATTTAGGTTATTACTTTGTCCCTATTTATTGCTGAGTAATATTCCATGGCATGAATATACCACCATTGTGTAACCATTCATTTGTTGATACTTGCAACTTTAACTGAACTTTCTAGAAGAATTTTTGTAGGTTTCTCGGGATTTTGTGCATAAACAATCATGTCATCTGTAAATAAGAACAGTTTTATTTCCCATTTTGTGACCTGGATGACTTTAATTTCCTTTTCTTGTTTTATTGCTCTGGCTAGGACTCCTAGTACTCTGCTGATAAGAGTGAAAAGAGTAATATAAATCTTTATATTTGCTTGTTCCTTTATATTTGCACTCAATCTTCCACCATTATGTATGATGTTAACTGTACTGGTTTTGTAGATGTTTTCATCAAGTTGAGAAAGTTCCCTACTTTATTCCTAATTTTCTGAGAGTTTTTACCATAAATTCCAAAGATTTAAAAATAACTCAATGGACCTCTCTTTTTGTGATTCTCATCTATGTTTTTTTTTCAATATTTATTTATTTATTTATTTATCCAAGCACTGGGTACAGTCAGAAGCGCGGGAGGGTGAGAGAATTCACCAGAGCCAGAGCGGGGAGCAGAGCAGGCAGAGGGACCGAAGTACACTGCTGGGGGGAGCAGCGGGCGGCAGGGGCGGTCTGTGCGCCATGTGGGACTCTCCTCCGGTGGCCGGGGAGCAGCCGGGGATCAAACCGATGCTGCAGAGGCTGCGGGCAGTTTCGCAACCCGGCGCTCAACCGCTGCGCCACCGGGGAGGCCCATCATCTATGTTTTGATCTCCCTACAAGGACACAGAAAAATCTGTTCAGTACATGAAGTGGGAAAAAGAAAAAGAATTGCAATTTCTTCCTTATCATGGCAAGGGTAGATCTTAGGTAGATTTACCTCCTGTCTAGCCAAAGTAGAGACAGAGACCTCTATTTTGAAACTGACACCATAGTCATTTTTAAAAGCCCAGGTGTGGGTGATAGGCAGAACTGAGCTGAAATCTCATCAGGCCGCTCTCTGGCTATATGACTTCAAGCGAACTATTTAAATACTCTGCATTCATTTTCCCTGTTTGTCCACAACTCACCTCACAGGATGATTATGCCCAGCACTCAGTACTAAGCACGTGGCACCATGATCATTATTACCATCTTGTAAAAAAAAAAAAAGGGAGTTGGAGAAGAATCTGAGATTAGCGCTGAGATGAGTCACTGATATGAACAGTTTGGAAAAGGGAACTAATGTGGAAAATTATTATATAGACAAGAATTGAGTTGCATTTGTTACATAAAAATGATTGACTGCTCACTGCTCCTTGGACTTCATTTAAGGAGAAAGTAGCCACGGCCAGCAGCAATCACACTGATTTATGAAGGCATCGGCTGCATTTGCAGAAGGGTGAGTTTATATTAGCTCCCCGGAGAACAGATGATACATGAGTTGCCAAATGTTTTGTGAATAGGTTTTTGATGGGCACTTCTATCTTTCAGATAAATCCTCTTCCCAGCGCTTAAATGGATTTGGGAGAGGAGTTATGCTTTCAGAAGGGCTGTGGGAACACAGCCTGCTCTGAAAAATTGAAACCTGCAGACTTGACAACATCTTCCAGTTTTATAAGACAGGAGGAGGTGAAAACTGCCTCTTTGCTGACTTCATTAGCCTCTTCTGATTAGAAGAATCACCCTTGATCAGCTCCCAGCTACTCTGAGTAATAATTCATCAGTCAATTTATAATTTATGTTATTTGTGCCACAAGAAATCATTCTACTCAATAATTACAGTAGAATGTATAATACAATATATAATACAAAAAATTCACCCTTGAAATTACCCAGAGGTTATATCTAGCAAATAAAGAAGACTGTTTTGTTTACTGGATAAATCCTAAAGAACAAGAAGTTGTGCTTCTAAAGAGTTTGTGTGGCTACACAATGTTTTGATGGTTGAGATCATAATATTTTGATATCACTTGTGCTGATCATGAATGGTAATCACATGCTTCTTGATTTTTAAAACTTGGGAGAAAGCAAAATATAAGCAAGAAAACCAAAGTCACCTGTAATCTTAGGACTCAGGGAAAATCATTATTGATATTTGCAGGGTTTTCCCTCCAGTCTGTATGGAGTTCGGTTTCCCTAGTAGCAATTGGAAGCCATTTTTAGCCGGCCTGGGCTTTACTGTTATTATACTCCTTCAGTCACGCCACAGATATTTACCTGTCGCCTAGTGCAGAGGCAAGCCCAGGATGTAGCAGTGGCAGGATCAGGCAAGGTCCCTGAAATCAGGCAGTAGTTAGGAGAGAGACATACGTCAGAGGACCCAACAAACGTGTGTTTGTTTCCATGTCTGCATTGGGCACCCAAAGGAAAGGAATATGGAGGGCAAAGAGGACTCAACTGGACAAGCAGAGAAGGGAGTGGCATGTGCAAAGGTCCTGGGGTGGAAGAGAATATGAGCATTCAAGGGACTAAGAGAAAACCAGTATGTCTAGAAGTAGAGTGGGCAAGAGAGCTAAGAGGCAAGTGGACCTCCTTCATGCCACCCAGAGGACTTGGTGTTCATCTGAGGAGTAAGGAGAAGAAAGCACTGAAGGATTTTGAGCAAGGGGGAGACCCTGATTGCCAAGGGCAAAGGGAAGATTTCATCTCTCAGGGGGCTAGAAAACCTCGAACTTGCTCATTTCAGAACTGAATCTTGTGAATTATAGTTTGTGTAATTTTTGATGTCACTTGTGAATTATGGTCTTTAGAGTTGAATGTGGCTTTTACATGCTACTGATCAAGGGGTTACAATCTGCCAGAGTGAAGAAATATCACAAGTCAACCATTGTTGAGCTTTTTATAGTATAACAGTTCCCGTCAAACCTGAGCCCCTACACAAATATAGGGACACTATAGGGTAAGGAAAAAGTATCAGGCTTTTCTGCCCTCCCGCCATTAGGATAGATGAGGGAACCCTGTGGTCCTGAATGCATGCCTGATGGCGGCACCTGAAGTGGGTACACCTGGGCTGAGAGACTGAGTTTATAAGGGCGGCTTCACGGGGACGCCAGCAGAAGCCAAGAACGAACTGAAGCGAAGAAAAGAAGCAGAGAGAAGGCCAGAGAGCCCAGATAGAGTGAGGATTTGCTGGGGGCACCCCTGCCTGCTGTGTACCTGGTAAACCCCAATAAAAGCCTGCAAAAAAGCCACTGAGGGCTCCAGGACTCTGATACCCCCTTCACCCGGTCTGCTGGGTTTGAAAACCTGCTCAGTGGCCATTCCTGCCCTCGACATACACGAATCAATGAAATAGAATCAAGAGCCAAAAAATAAATCCACATACACATCAGCACCACACCTCTGTGCTCTGGGGTTCAGGTGGGGGAGGAATCTCAGGGAATTGGTTCCAGCACCTCTCTTTGAGAACACCCCACAAGTACTTCTCCCCCCACCACCACCTTCTTGACCAGGGTGTAGATTTAGATTTGGGGGAACATCTAAAATTCTAAATATCTGAAGTTCCTTGTGAGTTAACAAGGTAGCTGACTAAGCTAGGGAGACTTTATACTGTGAAATCCTAAGTGAGGATTTTCAATGAACATGAAAAGACTTTTCTCGTGATCCTCGCTCACCCCACTAGGGCTGCACCATCTAGTGGGGGATTTGGGTAAAGAGGAATCGTTGACCTTCATTTTCCAGGGAAGAGGTGCGCAGGTGCTGAAGCAGTCCCACAGGACTCCTGTCTGGGGGCACGGGAGCACCGCAGAGAGACCAAGCTTGAGCTGCCTCTTTAAAGAGAAGCCTGGGGATTTGCCGGGTGTTGCAACCACATGTGCAAGGTCTGCAGGGGCTTGGTGAATAATTTGACCAGGGAGGAAAGGCCTTATTGGTGCAACCTGTAAGCCAGCTGAACACACATTTCTCTCGTTTGCAGATGGAACGTACCCTCCCTACCCCAGCAAATCCCACAAGGCTTTTAAACTGGGGGGAAATGGCTTGTCTTTGTTATTTGGGTGGGAGAACAGGTGAAGCGGCCTCGAGGGACCAGTGTGTGACCTGGGTGCCAGACAGCTGATCCTAAGCCTGGTTCTGCACCTCACCCCCACCATGAGGGGTCTCAGACCAGTGACGCCATTCTCAGTGGTGAGGTCTGTGGGTGTGACCGTGTAGGGTAAAGAAAATATCAGGCTTTTCTGCCCTTCCGCCATCAGGATAGATGATGGATCCTTGTCCTGAATGCATGCCTGATGGCGGGCACCTGGAATAGGGTGTGGGCATAGGTAGATGGGATTCAGCTGAGCTAAGACTGTGCTTTTAAGGGCGGCGTCACGGGGGGACGCCAGCAGCACCAGCACCAGCAGCAGCAGCCGCCGCAGCCGAAGCCGAAGCCGACAAGCAGCAGAACGAACGCTAGAGAGCCCAGATAGAGTGAGGACTTGCTGGGGGCTGGGAGGCCTGCCAGCCTCCCAGCCCCCCAGCCAGCACCCCTGCCTGCCATATGCCTGGTGAACCCCAAATAAAAAACCTGCAAAACTACTGAGGACTCTGACTCCTCCTTTACCCGGTCTGCATGGGATCAGAAAACCTGCACTGTGCCCCTTCCAGCCCCTACAATTGGCGTAAGTCGGCAAGATCCATGCAGACGGGTATTGGAGCCCTCCGAAGACCTGGAGGGACTAAGGAGAACAGACTTTGCCTGTGACGACGCTGGAGGCACCATGGCGGTATAGAAGATGGATACGTCCACGAGCTACAGGATGAGACCTGGCGTGAAGGAGACGCCCGAAAGGACCAGCCAACGACACCGGAAAGGACCAGCCAACGACACCGGATAGGACCAGCCAACGACACCGGAAAGGACCAGCCAATGACCCCTGAGGCAGCAGGCCCTTGCTGAAGCAGGGAGAGGCCAATGGACTGATAGACTGATGAACTGATGATTTTGGACTGACAATCCTGCCAGAAGGCGGAGGACCTTAGCAGGTTATGTTTATTTTTTGAGAATCTGGGGGTGGCCAGTGGGCCTAGATGGCCAAAAGCAGCCTGTGTATGCCCAGTGGCCAGGTGGAGGAGAAAAGCCAACTGAGAAAGCAAAAGCTGGTACTGATGATAAGTTGAGAAGCCCTGAGCGGCTGTTAAGCAGCCTGGGTATGCTGAAGAACTGTGAGTCTCGTAAAATCACCTGTGGGTGATGCCCTGCTCATTCTTGAGCGAGGGTGAGGAGCTGAGGAACCTGTCCTTGGGGGACGGGTGGGGAATGTGGCTTGGGGTGGAGCCCAAGCCGAATGCAGAGTTTGGATCCCCTACCCATGTGATTGTGCAGTGGGTTGGCTTGAGTGCAGGGGTCTGTGAGTCGCATGGGTGGCCATGAAGGCCGAGTGTTGGAGCGACTGCAGACAGAAACCCTGAGGGTTGGTGATTACCCCCAACAGAATAAAATTGCCAATCCCAGAGCTAGTGCATCCTGGGGGTGGATGCTGTGTGCCTTGTAGCCTAGACGACAGCCAGAGAAGGCCAGGAAGCCTGACGGCTCCTGGTATGTTATAGTAGATGCCGTGAGTGATTCCCCTCCCTCATATGAGCAGTGCCTTCGGCAGCAGATTTGGTGGCTTATCTGCTGGTACCAATAATTGTCTTTTGCACTAGGTTGGTGCCCTGCCTGGACTTATTTGTGTTCTGTTGTATTTTGTTATGTTGTATTTTGTTATTTGATGTATTTGCTTTTGTGGGCCATGGCTGCATTGTTTGTTTGCTTAGAAAATTGTGTATATATGTATAGACTGTATGGCAGAAAACCCTGAGGGGGTGGACTGTAGGGTAAAGAAAATATCAGGCTTTTCTGCCCTTCCGCCATCAGGATAGATGATGGATCCTTGTCCTGAATGCATGCCTGATGGTGGGCACCTGGAATAGGGTGTGGGCATAGGTAGATGGGATTCAGCTGAGCTAAGACTGTGCTTTTAAGGGCGGCGTCACGGGGGGACGCCAGCAGCACCAGCACCAGCAGCAGCAGCCGCCACAGCCGAAGCCGAAGCCGACAAGCAGCAGAACGAACGCTAGAGAGCCCAGATAGAGTGAGGACTTGCTGGGGGCTGGGAGGCCTGCCAGCCTCCCAGCCCCCCAGCCAGCACCCCTGCCTGCCATATGCCTGGTGAACCCCAAATAAAAAACCTGCAAAACTACTGAGGACTCTGACTCCTCCTTTACCCGGTCTGCATGGGATCAGAAAACCTGCACTGTATCCAGTCCTGCCCCTTACAGACCGGAATCACAGCAGTGACCTTCTAGGAGCCTGAAGACGGTGAGCTGCTTAGAACAGTGCCTGGTTCATTTCGATCATTCTATTTGTTTTCCACTTAAGACAAAAGTATTATCGCCCACATTCTGTAGGTCAGCAATCAGGGTAGACTCAGCTGGCCACACAAGGTCAAAATCAAAGATTTGACAGGTTTACGTGCTTATCCCAAGTCTCTGGGGTAAATCTACTTGCTGGTCCACTGAGGTAGTTGGTGGAATTCAGTCCCTGAAGCTGTGGATTGAGGTTCCCCACTTCCGGGCTGGCGGGCAGTGGGCGGCCCTTCCTGACCTCCAAAGGTCGCCCACATTCCACAGCCCCTGGCCACTTCATCTTCAAAGCTAGAAGCAGTGGGTGGAGGCCTCTTGTGTTTACAATCTCCACCTCCCCTTGTGACTCATTTCCCCAACTCAGCTGAAAAACTGTTCTCTGCTTTTAAATTAGGTGTTGTTAGGTTAGCCCGGAATTATCCGGGATCATCTCCAAATCACAGATTAGTAACTCTGACTTCTGCAGTGTCCCTTGTGCCATATAAGGGAGGTTCCAGGAATGAGGGCCCATTCTGCCCACCCCAGTTCATACTCCAATGCTTGGGCTATTGCTGTGGCAGGGGAGGGGGGTGATTAGGGGACCCATTTGAGGACTTTTCCAAGGAATCAGTAGGGTCAAAGCCATGGAACATGGAGAAAGGTGACTGGATGAGCTGAAAGCGCAGTAAATGCCATTACCGTCCATTTTCTTCTAAGGTTTTATAGTTTTAGTTTTTATACATTTAGGTCTTTTATGCATTTTCAGTTAATTTTTTAATTTGGTATAATGTGAAAAGTCCAACTTCATCCTTTGGTAGTTACCCAGCATTGTTTGTTGAAAGACTGTCCTTTCCCCATTGAATGGTCTTGACACTCTTGTCAGGATCATTTGACCATACATGTGAAGGTTTATTTCTGGGCTGTCTATTTTATTCCATTGGTCTATTTGTCAGTACCACACTATTTTGATTACCATAGCTTTGTAATAAGTTTTTAAATCAGGACCTCCAAGCTTTCTTTTTTGCTTTCAGATTTGTTTTGACTATTCAGTCCCTTAGTATTCCATGTGAATTTCAGGATGGATAATTTACTTCTGCAAAAAATGCCACTGGGATTTCGATTGGGATTGCACAGAATCTATAGATCCTTTTTAATAATATTAACATCTTAGGCCTACCTGGTGGCGCAGCAGATTGAGTGCAGTGCTGTGAAGCTGTCCATAGCCCCTGCAGTGCAGATTCGATCCCCAGCCAGCCAGGGAGATACCCACATGGCGTGGCAGACCTCTCCTGTCTCGCCCACTGCTCCCCTCAGCAATGTGTTCAGTCTGTCTACCTGTTCTGCTCCCCGCTCTGTGTCTGGTGAATTCTCTCACCCTCCCATGCCTCTCGCCTGTACCCCAGTTCTTGTATAAATAATCTTAAAATAATAATAATATTAACATCTTAATAATATTAAATCTTCCAATCCATGAACACAAGATGTCTTTCTGTTTGCATGTGTCTTCTTTCATTTTTCCCAGCAATGCTTCGTTCTTTACAACATATAAAACTTTGGCCACCTTGGTTAAGCTTGTTCCAAAGTATTGTATTCTTTTGTTGCTATCACCAATGAAACTTTTTTTTCATAATTTCCTTTTCAGATTGTTCATTGTCAGTGTGTACAAATGCAATTGATTTTCATGTTGATTTAGTATCTCACAACTTTACTACTGACTTGGTATATCAGTTCTAATAGGGTTTTTGGTGTGTGGAATCATTAGGGTTGTGTGTGTGTGTATGTGTGTGTGTGTGTGTGTGTGATGTCATCTGTGAACAGTGGTGATTTCACTTCTTCCTTTCAAATTCAGTGCATTTTTCTTTTTCTTGTCTGACTGCAGTGGCTAGGACTTACGGTACTATGTTGAATAGAAATGGCAAAGTCAGGTATCCTTATCTTGTTCCTGATCTGAGAGGGAAAACTTTCACTATTGAGTACACTGCGGGCGATTCACACAGGGTCTTCATTCTGTTGAGACAATATCCTTCTATTCCTAGTTGTTTACTACTTTTATCATCAGAGAGTTTTGAATTCTGTCAAATGCTTGTTCTGCATCAGATAGCCCTATTTGTCTTTCCCCCTTTTTTCTGTTAATGCGAAGTGTTACATGGATTGATTTTTATATGTTGAACCAGCAATCCTGCATTCCTAGAATAAATCCCACTTGGTCATGGTATATAACTCTTATAATATGCTGTTGAATTCAATTTGCTAGTGGCTTTTGTTGAGGGTTTTTGCATCAGTGTCCATGAGAAGATATTGGTTTATAGTTCCCTTTTGTTGAAATGTCAGTTTTTGGTATCATGGTAACACTGACCTCTCACTTTACCTTTTGAGTCTATAGTCTCCATTTATAGGGGATAGTAATGGGGCTGTGATGCTGATGAAGTGAGGAGATGCACACCCAATGCCCAGCTCCGGAAAACCTCAAAGCAGCTTAGTTAACAACAACAACAGCTTCTGTCACAGTGGGACAGCTCAGCTCAACACCCAGCCTACATTAACAGAAGGGCTTCTGTCTAGTAGTACCTGTTACCAATTTTCCAGAGGAGGCAGCTGTATTGTGAGGAATCCCTAGGAAGCTCTCTCTTGGCCTAACATTTGGCAGACACTTCCCATTTTGTGGACTCATTCAAAACTTCCTGCTTGCTTTGATTTCTTAATAATGGCTTGAAAGCTTTTGAGGAATCGAAAGTACTGAGTCCTGGGAAGAGAAAAACAAAGGCCTCACAGAGTTTCTCTCTTTGGTGGGTTAGCAAGGGGTAGAGCACCAAGACATGTGATCAGTGGGATTGGTGATGAAGGTGACGTGGGTAGCATTTGCCAAAGAACTAATGTGTTTTAATGTTTTGTAAAATACTTTATTGTTTAGAACAGTTTAAGGTTTATAGGAAATGGAGCAAATAGTACAGCTTTCCCAGACACACACAGCTTCCCCTTTTATTAACATTCTCCATGTTTGCAGTACCTGTTACAAATGATGAGTCAATATTGAGATATTATTATTAACTAAAGCCTGTAGTCTATATTAGGGATCTCTCTATGTTGTACACCCTGTGGGTTTTGACAAAGATGTAATGACAAGTATCTGCTATTATAGTAGCTTACAGGATGATTCCACTGCCCTAAAATCCCCTGTGTTCCACCAGTTCATCCCAACCTATTCTGATCTGAGCACTTAAAACAACCCCTGATGTTTTTACTATTTCTAATATCTTATTTCCCCCAGAATTTTCTACAGTGCAAACCATACATTTGTAGCCTTTTCAGACTGGCATCTTTCACTAAGCAATATACATTTAAGGTTCCTCCATGTCTTTTCCTGGTTTGATAGCTCATTTCTTTTTTTAAAAAAAAAGATTATTTATGCATACAAGAACTGGGGTACAGAACAGAGGTGTGAGGAGTGAGAGGATTCACCAGAGACAGAGTGGGGAGCAGAGCAGGCAGGTTGACTGAAATCCACTGCTGAGGGTAGCAGGGGACGAGTCAGGAGAGGTCTGCTGCACCATGTGTGTTGCTCCCTGGCTGGGGATCAAACTCGTGCTGCAGTGGCTGCGGATAGCTTCATAGAGCTGTGTCTTAATCCCTTGTGCCACCAGGGAGGCCCCACTCATTTCTTTTTATTTGGATGTATCACAATTTGTTTATTCATTCACCTTTTAAAGGACAGCTCGCTTGTTTCCTGTTTTGGGCAATTATCAATCAAAATGCTTCAAATGTGTGTCTAAAATAAATGAGTACTTATGTCTTTTTATTAGTTTAAGTCTTCTTTGATTTCTTTTGTCAATATTTTGTGGTTTTCTTCAGCTGCAGCTTATGCATATTTTGTTAGATTTATAACTATTTACCTTTGGAGGGGTGCTAATGTACACGATATTGTGTTTTTAATGTCACATTCCTGTTGCTTATTGCGAATACATAGGAAAGCAATTGACCGTATATTAACTTTGTATCTTGCAACCTTGCTATAATTGCTTGTTAGTTCCAGTGGTTTTATTTTGCTTTGGTTTATTCTTTGAGATTTTCTACACAGACAGTCAAGACAGTTTTATTTCTTCCTTCATTCCCTTTTCTTTTCTTGTTGCATTAACTAGAACATCCAGTACAATGTTGAAAATGAAACAGTCATCTTTGCCCTATTCTGATCTTAATAGGAAAGTTTCTGGCTCTCACTATTGAGTATGATGTTAGTGTTAGGACTTTTGTAGTGTTAGGACTTCTACTTTGTAAGGTTGAAAAAACTCCCCCCATTCTTAATTTGCCAAGATTTTTTAAAATTATGAATGGGTGTTGGGTTATGTCACGTGCTCTTTCTTCATTGATATCATCGTATGGTTTTTCTTCTTTAGCCCACTGATGCGATGAATTACATTAATTAATTTTCAAAAAAAAAAAACCAACCTTGCACACCTGGAATACGTTTCACTTGGTTGTGGCATGTAATTCGTTTTATACATGGTTTCTATTTGCTAATGTTTTGTTGAGGAATTTACATCTATGTTCATGTGAGATATTGAGCTGCAGTTTCCCTTCTTTGTCTGGTTTGAGAATTTTAAAAAAAGTTGGCCTCATAGAATAAATTACAAAATGTTCCTTCTGCTTCTAGTTTCTATAAGAGATTATAGGGAACTGGTTTAATTTCTTCTTTAAATGTTCAATAGAATTCATTAACAAAATCATCTGTGTCTGGTACTTTCCGTTTTGGAAGATTATTAATTATTGATTCAAATCCTTTAGTAGATGTGGGCCTATTCAGATTATCTAATTGTGCAAGTTTTTGCAGATTATATCTTCTACAAAACTGATCCATTTAATCTCTTATCAAATTTGTGGACATAGAATTATTCATAACGTTCCCTTCATAATTTGTCCTTTTAATGTCTATGGGAGCAGTGGTGATGACATGTATTTCATTCCTGATTTTAGCAATTTGTATCTTCTTTCTTTTTTCTTGATGAGTCTGCTGGAGGCTTGTCAGTTTTATTGATCTTTCCAAACAACCAGCTTTGGCTTCATTGGTCTTCTCTATTGATTTCCTCTTTTTTTTATTTCAGTTATTTCTCTTCTAATTTTTTTTTCTTCTGCTTGTGTTAGACTTATATTGCACTCTCATTTTCTAAAGTTCTCATTTTCATTAATAAGAAAAACATGTTATTTTTTAAATGAATAGAACAAATGAGTGAACAGCAATCACTTACAGAACCTCCCCTTAATGACCCACATCCTATGCCATAAATTTGGTGTTTTCCTTACAAGAAAATGGACAGTTGTCACTTGGCAACTGACCTCTCTGGTTTATCTGGACCCTTTGTGCTTTAAGTCTTGCCACTCAAGACAACCCAAAGCCTATCTATGTGGGGTGCAGAAAGTGGTCAGTTCCCTGGCCAAACTCATGCCCCATCCAGACTCCCCCAAGTTCCCTCTGTCTCTGTGCTGATTCTGCCCACCCCCCAACATTCTGGACACCTAGTTGGGGTCCAGAGTCAGACAAATCACATATCTCAACCCCACCAAGCACTAGGTGTGTGGCCTCACTTAGCATCTCTGATCCGCAACCTGGTGATGCAGGGCGTGTGCCGCATTCTGGCAGCAGTGCGGGTGACACCTAGCTCAGGAGCCCCAGCGTTATTCCTGCTCCCTGGCCATGACCCTCCAACTCTTCCATTGCAGTCTGCTGACATCGACAACCATCACGCGCTCATTGAATATAATGAGGCCGAGGGCAGCTTTGTTCTCCAGGACTTCAATTCCCGCAATGGCACCTTCGTCAACGAGTGTCACATTCAGAATGTGGCTGTGAAGCTGTTACCTGGAGACGTCCTGAAGTTTGGGTCTGGAGGGCTGGCTTATGAACTGGTCATGGAAAACCCATCCTCGGTGAGTCCCGGAGTGGGGGGCCGCGCTCTGGGGGACTTGGGTGCAGCGGGGGACTCAGATGCGGCTGCGGGGTGGAGACTGGCCAGGGTGATGGTTGCGCGCTGCTGCGCACTGGCTGCAGCCTGGGGACTCGGCACCCGCAAGCTCTGGCTGGACCTGCGGGGTCGGGGGGACGCGCTTGCTCGGGAGATCTGCTGGGCATTCCTTGGAATTACATGCCAGAAGGGTGCGGAGGCCATGCAACCTTAGCGTTGTCCCAACAGGTGTTTGCTTCTGGAAACAGCAGGTGCTTCTTTGTAGGCAGGTCAGCGCGCTGTCCAGTCCTCGCTTTGGGGCCCGGGAGGAGCTCTCAGGCGCCTCAGCGGTGTGTGCGTCCTGAGTGGATGCTCAGCCCCAGCACCTGTTACTCTACCCCATCAGAGCATCCCAGGGATCATGGCCTAAGGTCCCGCCCCAGTTTCAGCAAAATGTAACGCGAAACATGCCGGTGTCTGCTCAATCACGGGAACACACAGTGGCCGGGAGGCAGGACAGGGTGTAAGGGACCCAAACTTGGTCAGAATCCCAGATCTGCCACCTGCTTGCGCAGTGCGCTCTCAAATGAACCATTAGACACCTCGGAACCTCCATTTCATAATGTACAGGGTAGGGCCGGTGACAGCAGTGACCCTGCAGGCTGATGGTCCAGCTCATTGATGGCGAATACACAATTCCTATCCATTCCCTGTGTTCCGACAGAAGAGGCGCGTCCTAACCCCCCAGTGCCAAGCACTCTGCATAGACGAAAGCCTGTGAGGCTTACAGGCCTTTCCGGGAGGCGGCTGAGCATAAATAAATACAATGGAGAGGATCCAGACAGGACCCTGGGGTTGGGGGCCCAGAGCAGCCTAAATCTAGGCTCCTCTTGTCTAGAGCTCCCTCAAGCTGCCCAGCTGGGATGCCCCATCCACATTTAGCTGTGAAAATCTGGGCCAGTTTTTTTCTGCTGTTGCTACCCAACTGCCTTATCCCGCTTGGAGCAACATCAAAGCCTGTTTGTGCCTGGAATGCAGCAGGAGCCTGGCAGCAGGAGGAGGGGCTCCTGACCCAGAGGCTGGAGTAACCAGGTCTCTCAAGATGGCACCCTTCCCCCAGTCAGAACCACTCTGCAGATCACTCCAGGCCAGGACTCCTAATTTGGGGTGCAAAACTGGGTGTTTCTCATTAGACTCTATTTCCTATTTTATGGACTCACCAGGAAGCTAATTAGAACTTGAAAGGAAAGAAAAAACTGTAAAGTAGCCAAACTAGTGAAAATCCAAATAAACAACTTTGTGAACAGCTCAAAGTCACCTTCTTTAAGCTCCAAGACCTAATAGCAATATTTAACCTGGCGGTCTGTGCTCTAGAATACACGATGTGATTTCTGGCATTGCAAATTCTGAACATAATTTATCCTTTCTTGGGGACTTAGCATCATGACCCCATTTTGAATGCTGGCAACCGTCCAGGAGCTGTTGAGGTGCAGGCGCTTTGCCCTGGGGCCAATGGTGCCCCTGCTGGCCTCCAGTGCTGATGTCTGTGATTTCCAGTCTAGGGTGTCTCCTGGTAGCCTGGTGAATGTCCTTCCTGGTTTATCAGATGCTTTTCTCCGATTAGACTGCAGTTGTGGGCAAAGCAAACCACACAGGGATCCCCTATAGCCGCATGTATCCTTGGGGAGCTTAGCTTCTCATTCCGGGAAGCTGTGTGTGCCAAGTTTCTCCACTGTAAAGTCACTGTTTCTCACTTTCCATGCTCTCTGCTTTGGACGCAAGTGTGTGTGGAGCCCACCAGCAAAGGAGAGGGGAGAGGGGCAGCGACAGTGGGCATTAGCCCCAGAGCCTGCAGGAGGGCATAGCCACAGAGGGTGGATCCTTCTGCAAGGAAGAGAGTCTCTTTTCCCCGTTTATTTACTCGATCAGGTGTTTGCATCAGCATGGGCCAGTGTATATCCACTGTGTCCTTCGGGTGATAAGCCAATACTGCGTTTTCTATTTCATTGTTCAGACTCTCCTACCCTTGGCCCCTGGCTCACTTCCCAAAAGAATGCCCCGCCCTTCCACTTGGGATTAGTTCTTACTGTGAGACGTGCCAGGTTTCTGAACATTTTCCCCACCCTAGTCCTAGAGTAAGTCAAAGGTCCTCTTACTTATTCCCTGACTGCTGACCACTTGGCTCAGTCAACACCTACAGGATAGAATGTACTGGGCTGGTGCTGGGCACAGCCAGTGATAGGCTCACCAGTATTTTTCTCTGGGAAAGAAAAGTGTGAGTTTGTCGTGTACAGTTTAGCAATGCAGAGAGTGTACATCACATTCTCCATAATTAATAATAGTAAAATCTATAATGCTCTGTATTGCGAATTCCACGTGGCCCATTGACTCACAGGGAGTGTCACCGGCCTGGACAAGCGCTTGGATGATCCCTTATTGGTATTGAGTTTACCACTGCAAATGGCCAACGAGTGAGTTCCCAGCCTGAACATTGGTGGATATTTTTGTTTGCCGGTATGAGTAAGGCAAAAGCAAATTAAGCAAGGTGTGCATCGGAACTGCACGTGTTCATCAACGACCCAAGTGATTTCTTTGCTGCATTAGATTATAGTTTTTCAGTCCTGGAAAGCCTCGACTTTTGGTGCTACTCACAACGTAATGACTGCAGACAAGACGTGCTTTTTTATAATCTGTATTGCTAACATTTTCTCCATTTCTTCTTAAGTGTAGACAGTCAGCAAACAAACAAACAATAAAAAAAAAAACCCACAAGTTCTGATTTATAGCGCCTCCCAATTTCTATGGTATAAATATTCTCCTCATGACTGACTTCAGGCTACAGTGAAGCATCGCCAAGCAGGGCTGGAAAGAGATGGGGGCGGGGTGGGGGGTTGTTCTGCAGCATCTCCAGTGTGCGGAGATGATTATAAAATATAAAATATAGTTTCTTCTATAATTTAATTTTATGAATGGCTGTGTTTATCAGCCAGCTTACAAAATTCCAGAATATTTAATGATCAGCTCTCATGAGTGGGCACTGCTGACTCAGCACCCCCAGTGCAGCACAAACGGGGCATAGATCCACCTGGATGCAGGTGGGGTCCTCGAGCTGCCTCCCAGGTGCAGCATATTAATAACATATTAATAACATTTCTCTAAGCAAGTTGTCAGGCTCCTAAATAATCCCTTTTCCAATTGGCTGATGTACTGTGGTTTCTCACACCATCTATTTCTCTTATTTTTTTTTAACTCAGAAAATTTCTTATTCTTCACTAACCAGTCACCTAAGATTCCTTTGCCAGTATGGAAAGGAGGCATAAATCATGACTTCTAATAACCCAGACACTCCAAGAGCACAAGCATTGGAATCAAACAGCATCCCCACTTCGGGCTGTGGGACCTTGGGCAAGTCACTTAACCCCTCTGAGCTTCAGTTTCTTAATTCACAAAATGAGGGTAAAAATGCTTCCCCCATCCTGAGACTGTTCTGGTGATGGGGTCACACATGTGAAGGGCACCGCATGGGCTCTGGCACCTGGTGGCTTCTCTCCACGGTGACCCACAGCTGTCACGGCCTTGGTATAACTCACAGAGGGCAGGGCACACAACAAGCTCTCCAAGGGCCAGCCCTGGCTCCCGCCCTGCCACAGCCTCTGGGGCTCGCTGGCAGAATCCAGGTGGCCTGTCGCATTCAACCTGCACCCTTTATGGGGTTAGAAACACATTGGAGAGAACACAAAGAACAAGTAGACAAGATGAAAAAAAAATAATGTATGATTTCTTGAGGTAATCATTGACCGGTGATTGTTCAAGCTTATCATAAACACATCAGAGGGTGTGGTCCCCTGAATCCAGATGGCTGACAACCGGCTATTTTAAAGGAAACTTGGAAGAAATCAGAAATATAACATATGCTTCCTCAAAAATAAAGCCATAAAACAACTCTGTAACATATGGCAAGAGGATAAGAAAGGAAAGAGGGAAAGGAAGAAGATGTTGGCACATGTTTTTAAACTGGAATATCTAAAGACTTGGTAACTGACCTTGACCCCCAAACTCCAAGGACTTTCTAACATGTCCAGCCCAGAAGTCCAGCCTAGCTTTTAATGTGAGTCTTTTTTTTTTTTTTAAGATTTATTTATTTATGCACACAAGAACTGGGATACAGGCCAGAGGTATGGGGGTGGGTGAAAGGATTCACCAGAGACAGAGTGGGGAACAGAACTGGCAGACTGACTGAAATACACTGCTGAGGGGAGCATCGGGGAGACAGGAGAGGTCTGCTGCGCCATGTGGGTAGCTCCCTGGCCTGCTGGGGATCAAACTCATGCTGCAGTGGCTGGCGATAGCTTGATAGCTCTGACTTTAACACCTGCACTGTCAGTCTTTTTCTTACGCTTGCTTTTCCCCTGCCTGTTTCCTTGTCACCAGCAAGTTTCTGGGACAGGGGTGGACGGAGATTGGACAAATGTGAGCCTGAAGAACAGGTCCCCCAACATAGGCAGCAAATCTTTAAACTTAGATTTGAAAAGTTTGGGTTTTTTCTGCCAAGATGTTGGGCAGGAGGCTTGGTGAGGGAGACCCAGACACAGACAAGAGAAGTTTTCAAAACAGATCCCATTCCCTTTCTATATCTACCTGAACTTGGGGACACCCTTCACCTCTCACGCCTCATTTATAAAACAGGAGTAAGGAGGGCCTCCCCCTACAGGCCGTTACCGGTTTAGCCACCAAGCAGCAGGAGAAACAGCTTTAAAACAAGACAGCCAGGCCCAGCCCCTCTGAGCAGCGCCTCCCCATGGCTGGGCGGGTTTCGATGTGCTGTCCACTGAGACCAGACCCACACAGGGTCAGAAGATGCCATCATCTACAGATATTTACAGAGCACCTGCCAAGCCTTGGGTGTGCTGGATGTGGGTGAGCAAAGGCTAGTGAGACCATCAGGGTCCCTGCCATTCAGAGCACTTGACTTTGGGGATAATGGAAGCTAAATGCCAGGGAGTCTGACATGTGAATAGAAGGAGCAGACCGCAGGGTCTGAGAGCTGACTCGGGGCCCAGAGTCTGCCCTTTTGCTCTTCACCCAGCAGGTGAGGGCCTGCCCTGCCAGTGCCAGCCGTTTGTTCTAGCTGCTGAGGATACAGTGGTGAGCATGATGGGCAAGAAGGCCTGATCCTCTTAGAGGTGACATGTGACCGACTCAACAACTCATTTCCAAGTCTGTAGTCCAGCGAGAGTCACCAGGCCTTGCTCGTCACAGAGCACCAGGTGTATTAAATGAGGCAATGCTTGTGAATCTCTCGGCAGGTTGCCCAGCATGAAGCAAACCCAGTAAAATGTGGTGTGATGGTGTGCAAACTGACCCAGGGTGGAGAACACCATCCCCAACTTAGAGCAAGTCTGGGAGGGCTTCCTGGGGGAAGTGACTTATAAAGCTGAGGCCTAGGAACAGCAACTAAATGGGACAAGGGGATGGAAACTGCCCCAGCTGATTGTAACCGCCCCTGACCCTCTTGTCTGCCCTGCAGGCCTCCTTCCCATGGATGCATGGCCCGACTCTCTGGTCAAGGCCACAGCCGCCTCGAGCCACTCAGCGGCCAAAGGAGTCATCCTCACCACCACAGATGCCCTTCCATCAGGGTGCCCGGCCAACACCCGTGCAGAGGAGCTGGTCCCAGGGGTTCCCTAGGCCCACCATGGCCCCGCCTGGCCTGAACCAGCGGCCGGTGAGCACCAGCGGGCGGATGTTCTCCTTCGTGATGGACAGCTCCCCAGGGGCTCCCTTCATCAAGCAAGGTACCCCCAGCTTCCCTGTTCTGGGGGGTGGGCAAGAGTTATGAGAATGGGTCTTGCATTTTGCTCATTTTCTCTGATTCTAAAATCAACCTCGTCAATGGTTGGGTGCTGGGAGGGACAGGGATAAACAGAAAGTAAGAAAGGAGAGCTCAGCTGCCACCTGAGCGCCCCTGTTGACTCCTTGGTGCCGGTCCCTCCAGCCCCTGTGCACAGCCCGCACCCCTGGGGAAGTGCGTGTGTGAGTGTGAGTGTGCACACAGACAGGAGTGTGTACCAGGGTTTAAATGTGCACACTTTGTCTCAGATGTGCAGAAATATCTGCAGCTGAACCTCCGTTGTCCACAACAGCCCCAGGAGGTGTGTAACTGTTATATTACCATTTTCCAGGTGGGAAGAAACTGAGGCCTATTGGGGAGAATTGCCGCCAGAGGCGACAGATGCAAGGGTGTCCAATCTAATGTTTCCAGTCAAATTTAAGGCTGGTTTTCTCAGTGACTGTCACTCCAGCCTGGTCAGTTGGACCACACACAGCCTCAGGGTTTTCTTCCCTCTGCTTCTCCCCCTTGGAGCCCTGATGGCATTTGGGGAGATTTCCCGTCTGTCTCTGTCCTCTTGGGCTCGTCAGCCTCCCTGCGGAGTTGCCACGTGTCTCAGCCCCCGGCGTGGCTCCTGGGTCTCCTCATGTCAGAGGCCCTATTCTCTGGCCTCGGTGTCCCAGCCCCAGGCCCTGCTGAGTCCCCAACTCTCTCAAACACTCCACACCCTCCCCGGGTCTCATCAGGAACACTCACACCATCACCTCCCTCCACCACTGAGAGAACCATCATAACCACAAACGGAGGAGTCCGTGAAACCCGATGTTGTCACTCTCATGAGCATCATCAATAAAAGAACCCTCATGTCATCACTCCCTCAAGTTAAGAAATTCAGTCATTTTCCCCCAACATTTCCATATAAATGGACTATTACCATATAAATGGAATATTACTGTATACTTTTAAGTATGCAGTAAAACAAAAAATTTTGCAGAGAACCCCACACCTAATTCTGCCATTAATATGTTGCTGCTACACTCTTTTTAAAAAAAAAAATTATTTATGCATACAATAGCTGGGGTACAGGCCAGAGGAGCTGGGAGTGAGAGGACTCACTAGAGACAGAGTGGGGAGCAGAACAGGTGGCTCTACTCAAATACACTGCTGAGGGGAACAGCGGGGAGACAGGAGAGGTCTGCTGCACCATGTGGGTAGCTCCCTGGCCAGCCGGGGATCAAACTCGTGCTGCAGAGGCTGCGGATAGCTTCACAGTGCTGTGCTTAACCCCTTGTGCCACCAGGGAGGCTGCTATACTCTTGAGGGCATATCTACCTGTCTAGCCATCCTCGTATTCATTCATGACTCCGTCTTATTTATGATGCATTTCAAAATAAATCACACCTATCTGCAGTCTTCCAAATATTTCAGCATCCAAACAACAGGGTGATAGTATTTGTCTTTTGATGTAAAAGTAACACGCAGTATGTATCAGTTATCAATTAGCGCATAACAAATTATCCCTAAGCTCATCCTAAAGCAAAACAAACCAACAAAAGGAAATGTATTGTTTCATGCAGTGTCTGTGGGTGAGGAATTTGGCAGCAGCTTAGAAGGGTGACAGTGGCTCAGGGCTCTCTGAGCTGTGGTCATCTGAAGGCTGGAGAATCCACTTCCAAGATGGCACAGGCTCATGACTGTTGGTGAGAAACCTCAGTTCCTCATACACAGACCTTTCCAGGAGGAGAGAGGAAACTGCCCTTCTATGCTTTGTTGTCACCCTCCTCCTTCCATGGGCAATAAAAACTCAGGGCCCAGGCCAAGTCTTAACGGCAAGAACTTACAGGAGGAAGGATTGTTGACAACAGAAAACATGTCGGGTGACTCCTTAAAATATGCTGATGTACTATATTTTTCCCAATGATAGAATCATTTCACCCTAACATCAGTAATCTACTTTTTGTTGTTGTTGTTTTTAAAGATTTGTTTATTTTTATATAAGAGCTGGGGTACAGGCCAGAGGCACGGGAGGTTTAGAGGATTCACCAGAGACAGAGCAGGAAGCAGAACAGGCAGATTGACTGAAATCCACTGCTGAGGGGAGCAGCGGGCGGGACAGGAGAGGTCTGCCGTGCCATGTGGGTTATCTCCCCAGCAGGCCAGGAATCAAACCTGTGCTGCAGAGACTGCAGACAGCTTCACAGCGCTGCACTCAACCCGCTGTGCCACCGGGGAGGCCCTCAGTAACCTACTTTTTAATATTCAACAATATATCGCAAACACCTTCCACTCCAGTAAACTTACTGCATATATGGATGTTTAAAATTAGATGCTGTTCATGCATCATTAATGCTGGACTTTACGTTTGTCTATAAGATCAGTCTGGTTGAGCTATTCAAATCTTCCCCATCTTCAATTACATTTTTGATGAGCTTGATCTATCAATTATGGAGAGAAGAATATTAAAATGTTTCATGATAATGATAAGATTTCCATTCCACCTTACAATTTGGTAATTTTTGCTTTGTTTATTTTGAGGTGGGGTTATTAGGCCCCTGCATGTTTGGAATTGTGACATCTTCCTAGTAAACTGGATATTTTTTAATTAGGTGGCTCTTTTCTTTCATAATAATACTTTGACTTAATACTGTTTGATATCATTATATAAATATAACAGCAAAAAATTGAATTAAGATGCTTCCCTTTTTTATATTTATTTTAAAGGTTATTTTTTAAAATCTCACTTCTCACCTATTCATTTTTTTATATCCAGTTACATGTCTTGGCAGGAAAGGATGTAGTTGGTAAAGGAGAACCAGGGAAGGGTTCCAGTCCTGTGTTTCTGGTACCATGGCCACCAGCCATGTGTAAGCACCTGAAACATGACCAAGGAACTAGATGCTTCATTTTCATTCATTAAAATTGAAAAACCAACATTTGATTCAGTTATCAGAAGGTTTTAAACAGGCTTGGAACATCTTAGAAATGTGATTCTCCTTTTTCAACTATAAGCTTTTATGAAATCTAAATATGGATCAAGTCTTTCCATTGAAAATTGAGCTTCCAAATTGAGATGCATCACACATATAAAATAAGCCTGTTCAAAGACTTGGTACCTAAAAGAGAAAGAATGTAAAATATCTCAGTTTTGGTCCTGACTACATATTGAAGTGATAATATTTTAATGCATTGTGTTATATAAAATGTTATTAAAGTTAATTTCATCTCTTTACCTTTTTAATGTGACTACTAGGAAATTCTAAATTGTATTACATAGCATGCGTTATTTTTCTATTAGACAACTCTGCAGTAGTCAGTTAAGACCCAGCTCTCAGAACACAACGGACGGAGGGAAGGGACTGAACTAAATGAAGGTTTTCTGAACAAAAAAAATTAAGTCAACAAAGAAGTGCACCCCCATGTCCTTTGCAGCATTACAATTGCTAAGATATAGAAACAACCTAAGTGCCCATCAGTGGATGAATGGATAAAGAAAATGTGGTGTCTGACTTTGGATGTGTCTACCAGCACAGGTGGTAAATGACTTGGGCATAACTGAGGGAATTTACTTGTTTCCTCTTGGGAAGAATTGTGTTGGATTGGTTGTTTTTGTTGCCTTTGAGAAACAACTAGGAAATCCAACCCATTGAAATGCACACTTAGAACTCTCCTGTGATCCCAGCCTGTTCTGGTGCATAGACAGCGAGGTGGTTGGGAGTCCCTCCGGCTGGTGATCAACAAGCAGAGCTGTGCCTTCCCCAAGACCAAGGCCACTGGCTATGTCCACCAGTGGTCCTGGGAGCCACAGACACGTTTGGGACCTGAAGGAAAAATCATGGCTCCAAACTACATTTTTAAAAATGCAAAATCAGAAAGAAGGCACGATGTAATAAGTGTTTGTAAATGTGACAATGTGACTTCATTCATTATTAAGGTTAATGGTCATTAATGTTTCATTACCTTTGAAGACAATTGGCTCAATTTCTCACTTGTAGGAAGACAAGGATGCATAACCTTTGCCCAGATATCATAATCAGTTGAAAATTAAAAATACAGCACTTCGCCAAGTCATCTCAAAAGCAGAATTATAGAAATCACCTTCAAAAGTTTCTACACCCAAAAAAAAAAGTATTCAGTGTTGATGTGAATGAGATGTGGTATGTTTGATGTGATGTACAATGGAACCTCCAAATAAAACAATGCCAGAACCCCTGAAAATCATATAAACAGTTCTGGTAATATTGAGGGTAACTAGAAAAAAAATCAGGGAAACTTAAATGCCTATCAAGTAGATCTTAGTTAAATACACTTTGACAATCTTGTACAATAGACTGCTAAAAAAAACATACAGTATAGCTACAGACATTGGAAGGTATATTTTATATATTATCAAGTGAAAAGCTGGAGAAAAATCTCTATAATATAAATTCCTTTCTGTTTTTTTTTTTTTTTTTAAGATACAATAATAAAACGTGCGAACATTTAGTGCTCAGTGTTCTACATCAGGGACCAACAATATTTTGTGGTAGAGCCAGACAGTAAATATTTAGACACAGTGGATATTAGGTTCTCTCTGGCAACTAGTCAACTCTGCCTTTGTAGCTGGAATACATCCACAAATAAATGTAAATAAATGACTGGAGCCGTGATCCAATAAAACTTTATTTACAAAAACAAGCAGAGGGCCAGGTTTGGCCCTAGGGCCATAATCTGCCAACCCCTGCTCTTCATTATTTCATGTAGTGTTCAGTAACAGCCCTCCATACAGAGACTATTAGTGTCCCTAAGCTATATATCTGGAAACTGAGACTTAGAATGAATAACCAGCCCATGGCCATCAGCTCTTTTGCCTTTGTTTTCCTGAGTCTTTTCTCTGACCCTCCTCCAGGCTGAACGTCACTGTTAAGAAGAGGTGTATGCATGTGCAGATACATATGGGTGTGGGTGGATGTGTTTTAACTAAACCTAGATCCTGCAAGGTTTAGTGTCAGAGGAAAAGTCAGAGAGGAAGGGATGTCTTCTCAGGAGACCTGGCTGTATTCCTAACCTTTGGCTTCTGTCACTTCAGTTACCAAGTAAGCATCACACTAGTAGCCAGGGCTGCAGCCTAATGTCAGCTGTGGTCTAAGTACATGTAGATCTCACCCAAGCTCTTACATGGCACAGAAAAAGTCTAGAAAGAGACCCCTCATGGTGAATCAGCTAACACTAGGAAGAGGAATGAGGTGACTTCCCCTTTTCAGTACATCTGGAGTGTTTTCACTGCCTTTCTGTGGATATAGCCCACTGCGTAACTTTTTAATTACATAAAAGGCAAATCTCAGGGGAAATGAATGTGCAGGTTAATCTGAAATGTTCTCAAGGCCCCAGGAAAACTCACCATCTCCTCTGTGCTGTCTGTTGATCTCATGTGTTAGTGTGGGCCAATGCCATGGACCTGTCGGAACCATCAGTGACTGAGGAAATTCCTGGAGCAGGAATTCCCAGGGAGATTTATATGGAACAGGACCTGGGCCAGCACGAAAAGGTGAGGGGTCTTGGGGCAGGACAGAGCTACAGCAGCAAGAGGGACCTGCCACTGGCAGGGCATTCAACCAGAAGTTTGGTAACTGCTTATTTTATCCCAGATAACACCTACAACCACAAAGTAGTAAGGACCTACTGTGTGCCTGACCATGTCCCGCACACTTGACATTCAATTCACTTGTTTAATCTTCACCATCATCAACACAGATTTTATCACCCTCTTCTACGTTCTACAGTTGAGGAAACAAAAGCCCAGTGGTGTGGGGGGCAGGGCTGGAATTCAAGCACAGGTCTAGTTAACTTCCCACCCGGGGCTTCTAACTCCCGCACAGCAACTGCTGGGACAGCCCCGGGCGATGGGGAAATGTGCTAACAGTAAGAAGTGCTAACAGTGAGAAGTGGACACTGAGGCCAGAGAGAAAGGAGCCAAGAAAAGCTTGTTGAAGTACCAAAGAGGTTTGGAGAGTGAAACAGAAATGGGACACAAAACGGGTAATTTTGAGGAGTCCTGGGGAGGGGCCCATTGGTTGCACAACCTGAAAATTACCCTGAAAGCAGCCGTGCAACAGCAGCTTGCTTGCCTTCAGGCCCAGGGCCTGCGCTGGAAGGAGCTCGCAGACTGAGCAGAGCTGCCCAGGATCTTGTTCCACCTGGGAACCTGCAACTTGAGGTTTCAAGTGGTTCTGACACAGACAAAGTCAAAGCACACACGCCTAGAAATGGAATGTCAATGCTTCAAAAGAAGACAAGAGTCTTTCCAGGAACCAATATATGAAATCTCTGATGGGGCTCAGGCACACAGGGAAGAGGGATGTGAGGGAGCAGGGCATGATTGACATCCTACCAAGATGTCAGGTGTCAGACTTTGCTAACTGTTGCCGTGAGGTGAGAAGCCAGGTTCAAAGGCTGCATAATATGTGACCCCCAAATGGCTTAAAACAGCAAGCTGGGATTTCCCAGCATCTACAGGTTGACCTGGAAGTTTCTTCTGCAGGTGTCCCCTGACTTCACTCATGGAACTAAAGTTGGCCAGTGGCTTGGCCAGGTCAATGGTCCTAAATGACTTCACCCCCAGGCCTGGGGCCTCAGCCTTGATACCTGAATTGTGGGTTCTCTCTGCACCTAGCTTTCCTCCCAGGTAGCTTCATAGTGTGGTGGTCTTGGCGTTCCTAGCGGGCCAGACAGAAGCTGTAAAGCCTTTTAAGAACCTGCCTAGAAATTGTTCAACATCATTCCACCAAATTTTCTTGGTCAAACAAGTCACAGTCTGAGCTTAGGGGGTGGAGAAAGTAGACTCACCCCAGACTTAGGGGGTGGAGAAAGTAGACCCCACCGCTTGTTAGCGGAAGCTGCAGAGCATTCGTATTTTAATCCAGCCCAATTGTTAAACTATAAACATAATGAAATCACATTTTTACCTTTTTTTCTGTTTATGAGCCAGTGTGCCCCAGTGTGCCAACTTCAAGTGCAAATGGAGATAAACAAATTAACTTAGGCCAAAATTTATTTTTGGCATTTATTAGTTTACCTACTAGAAAATTTAAAAGTCGACTAGCATCAGGTATGGCTAGATCCAGGAGCTGGAATGATGTTATCAGAGTTGTTCCCTCCACCCCTCCCACCACCCTCTCCCTTCTGTTTCCCTTGGAGTTTGGCTTCTGTAGCAGGCTGGCTTCATATGTTGGAAAGACAAAGTCAAGCACACACGCCTAGAAATGGAATGTCAATGCTTCAAAAGAAGACAAGAGCCTTTCCAGGAACCAATATATGAAATCTCTGATGGGGCTCAGGCACACAGGGAAGAGGGATGTGAGGGAGCAGGGCATGATTGACATCCTACCAAGAGCACATGGAAGGCACTGAAAAAGCAGAAACCACACCCTGCAGGCTTCTTTCCACCCACCGGGGCCCAGTACAGAGCCTGGAATAGTTGCTGCTCAATAATGAATAATTAATGAGCACTTGACTGAACATGGAAGCTTGGAAAGACTTATAATTGTGTGAAGTGGGAACTTCCTGGGAGAATGGAATCTGTTTGATCTCATTTCTTGAGCTTTTGTATGAACATTTGCAACGACCCCCAGAAAGACTCCTGGCGGCTGTCAGCAATGCCAGCCCGGTGCAGTCATGACCACAATCCTGTCCTTCACCCAGTCAGGGAGCTGGAAGCTCCTGAGGCTGGCTGGGTGGCTCCCCAGGCCATGAACTGGCTGAAACTGACCATTTACCTCCTTCCACCAGACAGAAAACTGTTGCAAGAGTGGAAATCTCTTTCAAAGCAGAATTCTGTCACTACCCTTGAAAATACATCTGGGGAATTTTTGTCCACCCTTCTGACATTTTATTGATGACTTCCTGTAAGAAGTTTGGGGTGGGGTTTTTTTTTAGCCTCTTTTGAGCTAGTTCACATTATTTAGTTGCAGTGTTTATTTTCTTCCTTTTTTGAGGCATTGGAGCTCTGGGTTCCTTTTACCTGTGGGCCAAGCCAGTCAGCATCTGTTCCTTCCAGTCTATAGTTTGCATGAGCCACACAAACAAATCACCATTCCTGTCTCATTACTTCCCAGCCTCAGTTACCTGGAATAAATTTTTATTTATAGTCAGAGGGGCAGGGGATGCCAGAAAAGAGGAAAGAGAGAAAGCATTATTTCAGAACATGTTAAAAAATTTTAACTAAAAAACAGCCCTCATTATAAGCAGAATGTGATCAAGTAGAATATCATCTTCCTAATTACCTTTCCCAGGCCCCCTGTGTGCCAGGCTGAATATTATAAATAAAAAATAATATAAGTTAATTTTCTAGCAACCAAAGTTCCCAAGTAAAAAGGCTGTTCTCAATATGACAGCGTAATTGAACGCAAAAGGCAAGTTTCCTCACCACTGAAGTGTAAACAGCCTTTACAGGAGTATTATTCTAATCAAACTCTTGTCTCTATGAGTTTTCCAAGTGACAAACACAACCGACATTTTCTTAATGGATTCAGCCCTACACCCAGACCCCCACCTAGTAAATTTCCCTTCTGACCTCCACCCAGGACGAAATAATTCTGTTGCTGGGAAAAGAAGTCAGCCGCCTCTCAGATTTTGAACTTGAATCCAAATACAAAGACGCCATGATAGCAAACCTGCAGAATGAATTGGCCGACCTGAGTCAGAAGCTGTCGGACTCAGTCACCTCCAGACAAGAGAGGGTGGTCACACAGAAGGTTCTGGATGAAGACATCAGTGCCAAACAGAAAGAGATCCAGAACCTGAAAAACCAGGTAGGACTCAGAGGCGAGTCAGTCAGGGGTTTAGGGTCAACACCCAGGTAACAACTCCCAGGTGGGTCCTGGGGAGCCGCCCAGCTAGAGAAGGATGAGTCAGCATAGCGAGGTGGGTTAGCACACAGCTCCCAGGAATTAGGGAGGTGAGGTCCCAGCCTGGTGAGGTCCCAGTCTTTAAGAATATTAGATTTTTTTTTTAAAGCACCTACTACATGCAAGCACTGAGGCTTCCATGCACCAGCTTGATCTGACACGTAGCGTTATACCAGTGAGGAGATTGAAGCGGGCTCAGAAAGGCCTGGGAACTTGGTACAGCTTGCACAGCAAGGTCGAGGTAATGGTGTAACTCCAAACTAGGTCTGCTCCTTGCAGACCCCATGCTCTCACCTGCACGTCTTACTTCCCCCAACTCACTTCCATGACCAGTTCTCACCCCACCCCACCCCAGCCAGATCAGGCTGTGTGCTAGCAGCTGAGCATGAGGACAAGGAACCCCCATATCCCAAACACTCGGTGTTTTTCAAACCGTGAAGACGGTTGCTCACTGGCTCACTTATGGGGAATGTCATCAAACAAAAATTCTCTACCTGGAATTTCTGGATTTACCAGTCATGTGCCTTTCTCTTGAAACTAGATCTAAACAATAATTTTTTCTTAAAAAAGAACCACTTTAAAATTGGCTGTTGATCTTGTAGATAGAGTATATCTCAACGAAGTTGATGAAAAAGAAATTGGCCCGGGATGAATTCTGCCCTCGGTGCATTTGCTGCTTAAAACCCTGGTTATGCGTGAGGCCTTTTCTCTCTGGCTCCTGTTTCAGCTCCAGTCCTAGAGATGGTGCCCTAGAAAGGACACAGGTTGTGTGTAGTGAACCTAGGAGCTTCTCCCAGGAGACTGTAAGCTCCATGAAGGCAGACTATGCCCTTCAGAACTCTGATTGAACCTTGTCTGTTTGTTCATTTATTCATCTGCCCATCTACTCATCTGCCCATCCACCCACCCACCCATCCACCCATCCACCATCCACCCATCCACCCATCCATCCATCCATCCACCTATCCCTCCATCCATCCATCCATCCATCCATCCATCCATCCATCCATCCATTCACCCATCCGCCCATCCATCCATCCATCCATCCATCCATCCATTCACCCATCCCCCCATCCATCCACCCGCCCATCCACCCACCCACCCATCGATCCACCCACCCACACATCCATCATCCACCCATTCATTCATTCAAATAAATATTTATTGGGTGCTGATCCTGTGCCATGCCACTTCCAGGCTCTGGGAATTCAGCAAAGAACAAGATAGACCTGATCCTTGCCTTCCCTGATTTTTGCAGTCACTTACCAGTGAGGCCTGAACAAGTAGACATTTACACTCCCCAATATTTAAAAGAACAAATGACTGTCTTGACTTTCATTGTTTGAAAAAACAGCAAAGGCAGGGGGGCCCTGTAGGCGCTATCCCAGAAAACAACTAACTTGACCCCCACAAACAGTCACAACCCGTTGGCAAGCACCTTTTTTTCTATCTGAACCCCATTTTGCAGTGGCTGGAGAACTAACCCCTCCAGTCATCTTCCCGCTCTCCTGAGCCAGGTCGAGCGTGGCCTGTCCAGGTACACGGACGAGGAGGAGCAATTCCCGCATAACCATGTCAGCAAGTCACGATTTGAGTATTGTTTAAAGTGGTGAGTGATTGCCGGAGCAATCTTTTTTACAAAGAAAATATCTAGAAATAATGGCCCTGATTCATCACATGGTAGCCTCCCCCCACCCCTTGGTCTTCACTTATAACAGAAAGGGAGTGATTTAGAACAAGGCATTTCTGAACCAGAGGCAGCCATTGCTTTGAGCTCATCCAGTTTCCTCCTGCTCACATTCTAGCTTCTTAAGTATCCTGTTGCCTGCAGGACATTCGGCCACAGGAACCGCCACCCGACAGGTTGATTTATTGCCTTATATATTCTCTCTCGACCCCTGAAAGTGTGTGCATGGCGATTTGCTCTAAGACCTTCGATCCTCTCAGTATCACTGGGAGATGCTCAGCTCTGGGGCCTCCCGTGCTGCCTGCTCATCAGCAGCTGCGTTACTACCTGGAGGCAATCCCTTCTCCTGATGCTATTAACTTTCTTTCAAGTCAGTGCCCATTTTATTACCTAGTATAACAGACATTAACCATCCTGGAATTTACAACAATTAAAGCCAATATCTTTATCTTTATTTGGGGAGTGAAGGTGATAGAGATGTTTAAGGATGGTTTGGAGTTTTCCCACAATTTGAAATCCTAAAACTCTGGCACGCAGAATGAAATATTTTATATCTGTCAGAAGCACCCAGTCTGAGGGCAGTGTGCCGGCTTGCCCATCCCTTCTGGAATCTTCTCTCTGTGTGGTTCCTCTGGTATCATGAAAATAGACGCGTTAGGCTAAGACGAGCTGGAGGCATTTTTTTTCAAAAATCATTCCAAGTACCTTTTTACAGGAAGGTTGCACTTCCCCCAAAGAGAACAGTAAGAGGGGAATTTTTTTATACTCCAAGTTTCCACACATGCAAAAGTGTGGCCTTGGGAGGGAGGCAGGACAGGGCGACCTGCGTTCCCCAACTTTGGCATTGGCCCCTCCCTTGATGTCTCAGATGTCCCAGGGAGAACGGAAGCATAACTGCCCCACATACCATAGAACCTGAACCACTAGGGTTTAAAAAAAATGACTCAGAGAACCTGTGAAATCTTGATGCTTCGGTTAATTCCACCACGATTAACACGATTTTCAGGGAGTAACCAAGGGCCGGGACTATCTGCTGGCACCATCTGGTGGTGAGCCCTCCGCCCTGCCAACATGGTGACTTGGCAGCTGACAGAGATTCCCGTATTTCTGCTTAAGATGGGTTTCTTAAGCTGGACGCAGGAAGGGCTTCCTATGAAATATAAGCAATTGCTATTATCACTAGAATGAATTAACTTTCTAATGAATTAATAATTGAATATTAATATTAAATATTCATTAATAATTTTATAACCCTTTGTGGGCACAAAGATATGGACTGGTGGTCACTGAACACGTCCTCTGCTGTCCCTTCCACTAGTTAAAGCTAAAAAAAAACCCCAAAGACCATTCTGAGTCTCCCTGCCCAGCCCTGGAGAAGTGCCTGTGCTTCTGGCAGACCCAGACTGTCCGGCACCTCACCGTGTTCCTCCTCCTACAGATCGGCGCCCTCCAGAAAGGATACAGCCAGGTGCTGTGCCAGACAATGTTGGAGAGGAACTCAGAAATCACAAACCTGAAGAAAGAGGGTGAGAACTTAAGGCGGGACAAGGCCCTGTCCGCAGGTGAGCAACCTGGGGCGCCAAGCCCGAGAGCCACCGCCCCCCCACCCCCTGCTTCCAAGGCCAGGGCAGACATCACCAATCAACTGCTGCACTTTTTCTCTCTGAGCCTGGATGCAGCCTCAGAGGTGTCCACAGCTCCATAGGCTGCTGTGGGTCTCTGAATTAGAGTCATCCTCCTGAGCTTTAATGCCAGTTCCCAGGGTAGGGCCTGACTCGAAGGAAGGGTTTGATAGAGATTCCAGAGACTGTCACCTCGCCAGCAAGAACTCAGGATGCTGGGTGGCAAGGGCCCTCCATAAGCCAGCTCACTGGTCACAAACCAAATGTGGGCTAAGCGGGGTCTCTGCTTTGAGGCACGGTCATCTAACTCCTTCACCCCAGGGCACCTGGGCCTGAGTGAAGACATTTTTCTAAATGACCCACAGGGAGTTCGCTACTGTAGGAGCTGGGAGGGCGTGGTCCAGGCACAACTACCCAAAGCCGGGCCCCTTCAATCCTAGGACGGGTTTGCTGAGCACCTACCAGGTGCCCATTCCATTCTCCTGCACAACAGTTAGTCCCTGTGCTCGTGGCGGTCACATTTGGGGGTGGGTGACATTCAACAAGTAATCATGTAAATAAAATATTTTAATTTATAAATTTTGGACAAGGCAGGTGGGCAAGGCAGGTGGGGAAGGCAGGTCTCTGAGGAGGTGAAAGAGCAGAGCAGACACAGATGGGAGGGAATGGTGTTGCAGGCAGAGAGAAGACAAGGGCAAAGGCCCTGAGGCTGGAACAAACTGGCTGTGCCTCAGAGGCCAACATGGGTGGGCCTGGCATGTCACGAGAAGGGATTGTGGGTTGTGTGAAGCCTGAGGAGGTGTCTGGGCTTTATTCTAAGGGTGATGGGAAACCACTGGGGATTTTAAAGCAGGAAAGAATCCCTCTGGAGAGGGAGAGGGTGGCAGAGGCCGCTTGGGGTAGGGCACATCGCTCTGAAAGTCCCTGGTACTCTGCTGGAAACGCATGCACAGCTGCAAAAGCAGCGCACTGAGCCGCGTGTGAGTCAGTCTGTGAATCCCGCCAGCCTGGGCGCTGCCCCCTCTCTGCCCATCTCCACGCATCCCTCACTCTACCACTAGGCCTCTGCCCCTGCTCTCCTGAGCTCAGAATGTCCTCACGTGCTTGTCTGAGGTGCTTGCACCTCAGAATGTCCTGCACTGGACCAGGCACCTCGTGGGCACCAGGAACACAGAAATAAACTCATTTGTCCCTCCCCTGCCTTGAGCTTCAAGCACAGCTCGATACCACTTTCTCTCATCAGGATGCCAGTTGAGTAACACTTGGGGTGGGCTGGAAGGACCTGGGTCAACATTCCCTGGGTCCTTCTGAGCAATGCAGAGTCTCAGGCCATCTTCTCGACCTTCTCAGCCAGAACCCGGTCAGCACCCCAGGTTTCTGTGGACACGTGCAAGTACAAGAAGCACTGGATCACAGAATGCATGTACAGACGGCCCCCAAGTCTCAATGGCTCACTTCCTGCTTCCACTGGGGTCCATGGTGGGTACACTGGGGTCTGTGGTGGGTCCACAGGGCCCTTGCTCATGGCAGCCACTCAGGGAGCCACTGCCAGAGGCCATCACACCCCCAGCTTCCATGATGAGCGAGGCAGGGTCCAGGAAGGAGTAACAGGGCCTGGATGTACTCCTGGCCTGAGACAGCTGAGAAACAACAAGCAGAGCAAAGATGAGACCATGGTGTTCACACACTGAGCCCCACACAGCACATGGCACGAGAGGAGAATGAGCCGCGAGGGCTGGCTGACCAGCAGACTGTCCCTCACTGCAGTCAGCAGGCCAGAGTCGGGCCCTGCCCCGCCCAGCAGGCCCCTTAGGCAAGGGGATGGGGCTGGAGAGACCAGCACAGCTGGGGTTTGCTGGGCCAAGAGCCAGGGAGAATTAGGCTGCCCCTGTGATCTGTGGGGGGGTCCCCACAAGTGTTCAGCTAAGTACTGGTCAGCTCAGGTCTGTGGGCAGGAAAATCCACCCACAGGAGCAGAGGGAACAATCTGGAAGCACACTCCTTTCCCCTCATGCAGAAGGGAGAACCCTGATCCACGCGGGGCTTGGAAAGGCATGGCCTCCACTGAAGCCAAGATAACTCAAAGGGCAGCTGCTCCGGCGGCACCTGCCGAGCCTACAGACAAGCCCAAAGGGAGTGACCTCTTTGCAAGGAACTTAATTGTGTTCTGGGACAGAGCTGACTTTCAAAGTGAAATTCTTTTTTTTTAAAGCTTTATTTATTTATTTATTCATTTATTCATTCATTTATTTATTTATTTATACAAGCACTGGGTACAGTCAGAAGCATGGGAGGGTGAGAGAATTTACCAGAGCCAGAGCGGGGAACAGAGCAGGCAGAAGGACCGAAGTACACTGCTGAGGGGAGCAGCGGGCGGCAGGAGAGGTCTGCGCGCCATGTGGGACCCTCACCAGTGGCCGGGATCGAACCAGCGCTGCAGAGGCTGCGGACAGCTTCACAGCCCGGCGCTCAACCATTGCGCCACCAGGGGAGGCCCTCAAAGTGAAATTCTTGGCCCTAGTGCTCTTTATTCACAAGCCTTCTTGGTTGACACTTACCAGTACAACTAAGCCTGATGTTCTCCCAAGAAAAGACCCTTGTGCCATCATCCAAAATTACTGATTTGTTTGTACCCGCCTTGCCACACCGCCTCCACAGAACACAACAATGCGTTTATCATCTTCTGCTACGTAACAAGCCATCTCACAATTTAGTGGGCAAAACCTAACCAATATTTAGTATCTCGCCCATTTCTGTGGTTCAGAATTTGGGGGGAACTTAGTTCTGGCTCGTGCTCTTCCATGGGCTGCCCCAAGGCTGGGGCACCTACAGGCTGGAGGCCCCCTGCTGCTCCAGGCTGGCTGGCCCGGGGTGGCTGCAGGCTGGAGGCTGGTTCCCCCCACTTCCCCTCTTCTGGGGCGTCCTCAACATGGTGGTTGGCTGGGCCAGGGTGAACCATCCAAGAGAGAGCAGAGAAGCCACCGTGGTGTCCTTCCCAACCCAACCCAGGAAGCCACCCAGTGTATCACATTTGGTTACACTATTCAAGGGTGGGGATTCCAAGAGCCCAGGGTCGTGGCGCCATTTTGGAGCTGGCTCCACAAAAAATAATAGGCACCATTAACAAACACTGAGGGTCAGCCTCGCTACTGTATACTTTATATACGTCATCTCATTGAACCCTTATGATCACTCTGTGGGCAGATACAGTGCCTGGTGAATGGTAAGACCCCCAAGCTATCAAGTGGTAGAGACGGTTCCAAACTTAGATGAGAGTGAATCCATCAGCTGTCATCCGCCCCCAACATGTCCACTCTGCCATGAACCCATCCATATCATGGCCGCTGGAGAACGCCCGGGCCTTCTCAGCCCCAGGAACAGAGCCTGCTAGCTCTGAGATGCTTGGAGGTAAACCTCTTCCATTCCAGGCAAGCTCCAGAGGTAGCCCAGGCTTGGAAGGGGCACCCTCACAAGCAGGGTGTCAGTGGTGAGCAATCCTTACTGCCTCTTTGACCACTGTGAATTTTTTTCCGTACAGGGATAGTGTCTTCTCTGCAAAAAGACTTGCTAGACAAGGATGAGCAGGTCCAACAGCTAAAGCAGGAGGTGAATCAGCTGAAAAGTGAGAACAAAGAAAAGAATCACCAGCTGGACGCCCTCAACTCCAGAGTGAGTGTTACCTCATCATCGCTGTTTGTAGCTTGAGGGGAGATTTGGGGAGCAAATAAGGTGGAGTTGTATGACACACTAGTCTCCTTTATTCCCAGGCCCTGGATTCCAAACCTGGCCCTCCTCTCACATGGCAAAATGGGGCCGGTGCCCAAGGGCTTACGGGGGAGAGCTGCAGGATGGGCCAAAGCCAGACTTGGCCACCCAGAAGATGAAAAGCAAGGTTTTGCAGCTTTTTAAATATGGCATGTAGCTGGCCCAAAATGAGCACAATATTTATTCAAATGGAGTAAACTTTCTAATACCGAGTATCAATTCATTTGTTTTTCTCAAGGGCAAACACAGGCACAGGCAGGATCGCCTTTGGAAGGGTCCATAAAACTGCCCAGGGGGTCTCCAGGGGGTGAGGGCCACTGGGCCTCATGGCTTTCAGAGTCGCCTTCAAAGCAGAATGTTTGGAGGGCCAGGTGCAGACCGGGGCTTCCTCTTTGGCCTTCCTGCTTCAGTGCACACATGAATTCCCCTCCGAAGAGAGAGGAGCCTTACATAAGCCACTGAGGAGCTGTTTACATGTCATTTTGACTTTCTGCAAACGTTGCATTCCAAGCAGATCAGACATTCGCAAAGATGTCTCGGTGTCTGTGCGATGGGCACGATGGAATGAGTCAAGGTGAAAATGACCGACTTTCATCTCAGCTGCCAATCTGGAGGTTCACAGAGGCTGCCGCAGAGAGCCCTTCCTGCTGGGCAGGGAGAGAGCCTCAAGTTCCAAAGCAAAGGCTGGAGAGCAGTGCAGCCTGGTGCTCAGGCCGGTCGAAGTCAGAGCACGAGCTTCGGGGTCAGACAGGCCAGGGTCCAAGCCACTTCTGTCGTGAGGCATGGCTGACACCAGTCTCTTTCTGTGTTGTCCTTTTCTCTGCAGTGCTCGGTGCTGAAAGAAGAGTTAAAAAGAGAAGAGAGTCAGAAAGAGCACAGGGAAAACCAGGAGAAAGAGCTAAAACTCTATAAAACTGTGAGTTGAAACACCAACCCCCTCACCCCACCCCCACCCCCGCCATTGGTAGGTGACCTTCGGGGCATGCCGGGAGCCACGGCCCCCTGGATGGCATAAGTGCTGGTGTTTTCTGGTCTTTTTTTCACTAATGAAGTCTCAGAATTCTTTGATTTGCTGCCTCTGGCCTCAAAGAGATGAGTGAAAAGACTGTGGGAAATAGACTCTCCCAAGACTCTCTGGACAGTTTCCTCCCAGGTCCTCATCTGGCTTCCCCTGGTGCTGGGCTTGGGATGAGGATGGGGGGGAACGGGTGACCTCCTGACCCCCACACGCTGCCAGCAATTCATTCTGGTCCTCTACCCTGGACCTGCAATGGCCAGGCCTTTGTGTCCCACCGTATTGTATCAGGCTTGGCTGTCTACACACTCGCTTCCACAAAGCAGGTTTCACTTATGACTCACGTCAATGCTTAGAGCCACAGTGTGAATGTACTGGAGGATTCCACGCTATATAAGCCTACAGTTCACTTGGCAACAAAAAAGGGAACAGTAATGGACCTCTTGGCAAGACTGGTGATGACACAGCGAGGGTGGGGCCTGGCCCCAGAGCCCCTGGACTCTGTCCACCTGCAGGGAGGGCATGGCCACTTCTGAGCCCATCACGGTGGCTCTCACCAAAACCTGGCGCCTGTAGACCTGCAGGTGTGGAGTCCCTAAGCATCTAGAACTACAAAATTTTGGTTCCTATATTGATACCCATTTTCAGAGGCGTCTTATAGGAACCACCTGTTAATTTTAATTTAGAAGGGAACCACCCAAAATTGCTTCTCGGCCTTTTGGCTAAGATCAAGTGTAGAAGGGAAACCCTGACTTCAGCCAGGTTTATCAGTCCTTGCCGTTCTCTTGTCTGTTTATCAGTGTCTTCATAAATGAGTGGTTGCTCTTTAAAATTCTCCCTGACATATTTTTAATTGAGTACATCCATCTTATACCCATCCTTAAACATAAAAGAAAAAGAAAAGGTATCCTTTGATTTAGATAGAATGTGACTGCAAAAATAAATACAATGATAATTTGACCATCAAAATGAAAATATTCATTCCCCAAGTCAGCTGAACTCTTGCTCACAACCAGTTTTAATTTTCCACCCATTGGGGAGCACAGCACTCTAGGTGTGAGGTGGAGACATGCTTTTCTCCACACTGGGGTCATTTCTCTTCTCTGCCTCAAATTGGGAAACAGAAGGTTTTCATTGTTCTGTTCCCCCAGGTGATGCCCATTGTGTCTTCTACTAGCCTTATTTACATTGATCCCAAAAGTACATCCCTAAAGAAGAGATTCTAATGAGTTGATGGATGTCTTGTACTGTTTAATCCAGGATCCGTGCTGATTTTCAAAAGAAACTAATCACATGCGTTTACTCAGCACTTTCAATATATCTATATTGAAAAGAAGGTTACTTAGCCCTACAGATGTGGAATTTTCCCTCAGGGAAGAAATTACCCGAATACCAGACTAGGTGTCCATCTTAATGACCAGCTGAAATGAGTTACGAAGATTCAGCCCTTTCCAATCAAGTTGACTCTCCGGTTGTTGAAACTCTTTCAGCAAATCCAAGACATGGAAAAAGAAATGAAGAAGCTCAAGGATGAATTGAAGAAGAGTTCTACCGAACAGAACATGATCTCTAAGACGCTTCGGGAAAAGAGCAAGGTACAGCAAGGATAGTGTTGGCCCAGTGGACCACCTGGGCTGCTAGTGCCTCTTATATCACCTCCCTCCATCCTCACAGTGACACCATGTGGTCAGTGCTGGTATTAACCCACCTTGACAGGTGCAAAAAACTGAGGCACACAAAGGTGAAGGAAGTCACTAAAGTTTACTCAGAGAGAGTAGTTGGGTCAGAATTTGAATCTAGGTCTTTCTGACTCCAAAGTTCCCATGTGTAGCCACTTCCTTAGACTACCTTATCTTTGTAAATTTATCCAGAAAAGAATTGGTCCATTAAATCAATTTTTCCAAGGATGTTGTTTAAATTGAAATGGTCTCAATTTTTTTTTTGGTCTGTATGTTCTATCATTTGTTGAGAGAGATGTGTTTTTTAAATCTCCTCTTGATTGTGGACTTGTGAATTCTATTAGTATTGTCAATTTTTGCTTTATGTATTTTGAGACTGTGTAACTAGGTGCACATAAATTTAGAATTTTAATCTTTGCTGTTGGAAAAAAACCTTTGGCCATCATAAAATGCCCCTCTTCATCTCTAGCAGTATCTTTTAACTAGCCTACCTTGTCATTAATAGACTCCAAGAGCTACCCTCGATTTTATTGGTTAGACTTTACATAGCATATTGTAAGGTCAGGAATGACACAGAGCAGGTTTTCTATGATCCCATGCAGACCGGGTAAAGGAGGAGTCAGAGTCCTCAGTGGCTTTTGCAGGCTTTTATTGGGATTTACCAGGTACACGGCAGGCAGGAGTACTGGGGGGCCGGGAGGCTGGCAGGCTTCCCAGCCCCCAGCAAGTCTTCACTCTGTCTAGGCTCTCCAGCGTTCTCTGATGGTTCTGCTTCTCCTTCTCTGCATCGGCTTCTCTCGGCTTCTGCTGGCGTCCCCGTGACGCCGCCCTTAAAAGCCCAGTCTTAGCCCAGGTGAATCCCATCTACCTATGCCCACACCCTACTCCAGGTGTCCGCCATCAGGCATGCATTCAGGACCGCAGGGATCCATCATCTATCCTGATGGCGGGAGGGCAGGAAAGCCTGCTACCTTTTACCTTACCCTACACATATCTTTCCCATATTTTTCTGTCAAACTTTGTTTTAAACTTTAGCTATATCTCTTCTAAATAGCATATCATTTTTATAAAATCCAGTTTGATGACCTTTACCTTTTAGTCCATTTATATGTAATGTAATTGTTGGTGTGTTTGTTTTACATTTACCTTCTTCCTCGGCACCATTTATGCCATCTGAGCTGTATTCCTTTTCTCTCTTCTCTTGACTTTTGAGTTGATTTTTTTCTGTCATTCCTTTTTTCTCTATATTAGCTTGGAAATGTTTCAGAAAAAGCATTTACCTTGACTTAACAAAATTCAGTATAAACTGAGTTTCTTACTTCTACTCTTCTTTCACAGTACCCCTAAAGACAGATTTTCACACTTAAAACACATTTTGCCTAAGTATTGAATTCTATGTAGTGATGGAAGAATCCAGCACATTATCAGCAGGATTAGGTAGCTCTTTCTATTGTCTTTTGGCTCTTGTTTCTAATTAGAAGTCACCTGTAAGTATAACTATTGTACCTTTGTATAAGCTTCCTCTGACTGCTTATAAGATTTTCTTTTCCCTTGATTTTCAGCACTTTCATTTTGACTAATCTAGGTGTGGACTAATTTTTATCTACCTTGTTTGGAGTCCATGTGGGTTTCCTGAGTCTTTGGCTTGGGTTTTGCATTAGTTGCAGTGCTCCGGCTGAATACTACATCAGTAATGGGGAGCTTCTGAAGGCTTTGGAACAGCGGGCTGATGTGATTACATCCTCAATTAGTAGTGATGGCAAAAGGATAGCTACAATGTCTCCTGTACTAGTCATTAGGCCACACATTGTCTCTCTTTTCTTCCTCACAATAGCTCAATGATCTATTTTACAGACAAGAGATTCAAGGCTACTAGTCACTAGTAAAGTACCTACCACGGCCACAGAGCCAGTAAGTGAAGGGAATGTGGGAAACCAGCTTTGTCTTACACCCACCACTAGGCACATCCACGAACCTCTTGCAACTGTTTATATCAAAATTAACCAAAATTTAAAAAACGTTTAAATTCAGCTCCTCAGCCACGCCAGTATTCAATAGCTAGATGTGGCTCATGGCTGCCATAATAGTGCAGATACAGAGCATTTGCGTCACTGAAGATTTCTGGCACACAAAGCAGCAACGTGGCTTGGCGACCCTCCCCTGCCACACCCCAGCACTAGCAAAGACGTACCAGAAGGAAATAAAACAGAGTCAGGGCTATCAATTATCACAGATCGGAGGTGCTCATTGCCTGGCTGGGGTCCTGCACAAGGTCTGCGGGAAGGATCTACTGGCATGAGGAGGGCAGCCTCTGAAGCTGGATCTGAGGCTTGGGGCTATTTAGCAACATTTGCCTCATTTCCTGATTGTACCTGAGCCCTGGGATCAGCCGGCCCTCCAAATTATTTCTTTAGGGAATGAATTGAGCAGCTGCAGTTTCCTATAATGGCCAGGAGAGGGGAGCATGGAATGCGCCCAAGCTCTCCATCGACACAGAGGAGTAAAAGGGCAGATTTTCCCACTTCAGAAGCCTTCTACGGCTGCAATTCCTAAAAGGCATTGCTTAGCAATCCCCCCAGAGCAGTTTCCTCCAGTGAGTGTGTTAAACGTGGTGCTGACAAATAGTTATGATCATAAACCAAAAAGTAACATTTACCCATCAGGAGCTGGTTCCTGACGCCTTAGTAGGTGGGTGTTTCTGTCCACTTTTATAATGGACAACAATACCTATCACACTCATAGAGCCCTTGCCAGTGTTATCACCCGTTTGACAGGAGGATGAGACAACCAGTCCCTGCCCGGCTTTCCCAGGGGCCCAGAGCCTGTGGAGCCTGGGATCTGACAAGAGTCGAGTCCAGGGTGCAGGGCTCTGCCTTCTCCCCTAGGCTCTGCCTCTTGGGGGACTGCCTCCACCCCACCCCTGCTCAGTGTGACCCCTGCCACATGGGCTGCAGGGTCCCCACGCCTCCGGGCCTCCCCCGTGGCCATTAGACCTCCTGGAAGAATTTCCCCAGAGTGCATTAGGACCACATTAGCAGCGAGAGCATGCTTTCATCGTCATTTCAGGTTGAAGAGAAGCTTCAGGAGGATTCCAGAAGGAAATTGCTTCAGCTACAAGAAATGGGGAACAGAGAAAACCTCATTAGAGTCAATTTGGAAAGGGCAGTAGGTCAGGTAGGCTCCGTAGCCCCTCTACTGGCCCTTGTGCCCAGGTTTCCTGCTCCCACGGGGCTGGTGGGCACAGGAGGAGGAAGACACTGTGGTCTCACACTCCCGCTTATCTCCAGGCAGAAGCGTTCTGTGGCTTCTGCATCCCCGAGGCGCTCATGAAGCCTTTTCCTGCTGGGAAGCCGCCCACTTTCATTGTTTGCGGTTGCAGGACCCTGGCAAAGCAGCCGATCCTGGCTCCATGTCTGTCCCCATTAACGGACCATGCAGATCCTTCTTGGGGAATTTGAGCCTCTTACCCCCAATGGTATTACCAGCACTTTCTCTCTCACAGTGTTTGTCCTGACATTCATCACCATTTTTCTTCCTCTGGGCCCCCAGCAGCTGTCACTGTCAGTGTCCATTAACAAATGACACTTTTCTTAATTAAGTAACATCCAGGATGTCAAAGCCCAGGGCTGCTGGAGAAGGTTCTGGGTAGGGTGGCGAGTGGGCTCTGGCCGGGCTGGTCCAGGGCCATTTCTCTAATGCTCTGGACCAAAATGACCCAGGAGCCTCCCTCAGCCTGTGGCCGGCACACGGGGGCCAGAGCATGCAGACAAGCCTTTACCAAAGGGCCAGGGGGAGCAAATGGGAAACCAAGGTGGGGGCGCTGACTGTCTGGAATATACCACAACCCTTGGCTCCCTCCATCCCACCAAGCAAGCTCCAGAGACCTGCCATTTGGTGCAGTCCAAGCCATGAAGCACATGACCAGGTTTTGTCCCATGAACCGCAGAGGCTCATGGGTGTTAAGTCACCATGCTGACCATGGGCAGCATTTAAGCCCCTTCAACTAACGTCCACCATCACCATCTCTCGTGTCATTTCTCCAGAGGGTGCCGACCTCATCACAGGGAAGAGAGACTGCCAATCTAGGGCCCCCTTTGTGTTCCTGGGCTACCCCCTTCGCCTTTCCAGCACTCTGTACCCCCAACACACCCTGGGGTGCTCTATGCCACCTGCCAAAGGGTCCAGGTCCTGGCGGTGGCTCTGAGCACCCAGAGCACCCCAGGGAGACTGACGCTCTAGACTCACCCGAGGAGGGTGAGGGTCCTCTCTGCTTCCCACCCACCTGCTTGCCTCCATGTCCCTGCTACCCGTGCGGCAGGTGACCCCAACACTGAGCCACTGTCCAGAGAATTGTCCGTCTACCCCACACAGCCCCACATGTGTCTTTGGTGGCCATGGGGGACCACCACTCACAAGACCCTCTCTATGTACATCACCCTCTCCATGGGCCAGCTGGGACCCTCCCCTCGGCATGAAAGCACAGGGCAGGCTGGAGATACTCTAGCCACTTCCAGCTGCCTGACTGGGAGGTGTCCTCAGGACGTGCTCCATTCCACTCCTTGGTTTCCCAGGACTCCCCGGGTACAGTAAGCACCTGTGTCCTGGGGCCTGTGGACCTTTAAGTTGATTCAGGAGCCCTCATGGTCCCTTCAGAACTGGATTTTAGAGTCCTCGGAAACATTTTGCCAGGGAACCAAAACTCAGGGCCGCCATGTTGGTGAAATCCCAGAGAAAGTTGGGTTTCATAGTCTCGCATTCTCATGTGCCTGGGCCACCTTGAACTCAGTCTCAGAAGCCTCGATTTGATTGAGCCACACTAGCTCACCAACTGTCACCTGAAAATGCCAAGGAGGCACCTAGGAGGCACTCAATAACTGCTGGTGGAACTGAAGCAGAGGACCCTGGCCCTACATGCAAGCCTCCAGCAAGTCATTGCAGAGCACCTGCCGGGTGCCAGGCACTGTACCAGGCTCCGGAGAATAGAGATGAATCCAAAGACACACTCCTGGAGACACGTACAGTCCAAGGCACAAAATGCAGAAGGGAGCCCTGGGCACGGTTGCTGATTACACAATTGGCTGGGTCTGACAGCCTCAATATTTATTTCACAGTCTGGTGCCAGCTTAGCAATTAGGGAAGAGTGCTCCAGGCCCCAGACTTCCCACTGGATAATTGGCAGCAAATGGCACTTCTGAGGGCTCAGGACGTGTGTGCGCTGACCACGTGGGCGGGGCGGGTTAGGCGGACCGGCCTACCCAGTGATTAAAGCCTGCTGTGCTCTCCCCATCGTGGATTCCACCCCATCCAGAGAGAGGTGAAGGTCCGAATGACCCGTCATGACCATGAAAGATGTGCAGGTTCCTTACGGACTTCTCCTGCACCGGGGCGGTGGGAAGAGCCCACCCAGGCTGCCCCTCTGACTCAGTTTCCCCCTTTGTGTTACAGCTGGAGCACTTTAGGAGCCAGGTCATCAAGGCCACCTACGGACGCGTGAAGCCGTCCCAGGACAAGCCCATCACCGATCAGCAGGTGGGCGGGCTCCCCCTCTCGTCTTCGTCTTGGGGGCTCTGGGGTTCCAGGCCCAGGAGCAGCTGCTTCTGTTGTTGTTAGAGACACTTATTTTTCACACTGTTGCTACAGCACAAAGATTTGTTATGATTTGATGGGATTTCCTGGCTTTTAAAGTAAAAGCCAGTTAAACTCCCTTGAAATGTTCCTGTGAAAATCAAAGGAAACCCCTGAGGCCTATCTCTGGTCCCCAGACACAACGATTAACCTCTGTTAGCTCTGTGAGAAAATGGGGGCGGCCTGGCCCCAACCACACATCTGGGCTCATTCCTCCTGAAGAGGAGAGATCAAGGGGACCGTGGGCCTCCTGCTGTCACGACTGCCTGCCTTGTCCCTCTTCCCGTTATTCTTGTCCACCCTCTGTGCCAAAGCACGGGCGAGAAAACGCCTTGGGCGGCTGCCGCCGGCTAGCAGAGAAGGGCCCTTCTCTTTCTGGGGTCATGGCGGCAGGCTCCGTGTTAGGAATCATGGCCACGAGGCAGGAGAATCTGGAACAAACTCGTGGCAACCGTACAGGCCTCCGGTTCTAATGACCTCTGGTCACCGGAAGCATCTGGGGGACGGGCCATGTCCCCGCAGAGCCGCTGTCCAGACCCTCCCTGAGTCACTTGCCTCTTAAACCTCTCGCGCCTTCTCTCACCAGTTAATCGAGAAGATCACCCAGGTCACGGAGGACAACATCAGCCTGCAGCAGAGGAAGTGGAGCCTGCAGAAGGAGACCCAGCTCAGCAGCTCCAAGCAGGAGGAGCTCACCGAGAACGTGGAGAGGCTGAAGTCGTCCTTAGACAGCTGCCAGGTGCCCCCCTCTGCCTTCACAGGTGTCCCCTGGGTCTCAAGGTGGCGCCCCTCGTTTGGGAAATGCTTCCGCCTCCGTGGAGCGGGTTGGGCAGACACCCTCAGCTTCCCTCCTCCACTATCTTGTTGGAGACAACAAGGGCCTCCAAGATGGAGGTGGAGTTGGTGTGGCCCAGGAACGCACCCCCAGCAACTCCAGGTGCTGGCGTCAGGAGGCCCCAGCCCCGGCCAAGAAAACAACCCCGTGTTATCTACAGAGAATCCAAAGGCCATTCCTGCTCTGGAGTCACACTTTCTCCTGTAGCCCAACAACTCAGAGGCTATTTTCACCGCTGTGGCTATGTCCCTGGAGGAGCCAGGACCAGAGGGTCTGGTCGCCCCCACAGACCGAGAACCCCCGCAGGGACAGAGCTTATCCGGGCAGACAGCTGCTTCTGCTTTCTCTGGAAATCAGCAGCTGCTATTTGGGGAGTCTGTGCAAACACAGACTTGTCAGCACTCTTCAAATAGGAAACCCCGCTTTCGGACCAGCCTGTGTGTTGATCTCAGCAGGAATCGGGATGAATAGAAGCAGCCAGATTTGGTTCTTGTTTCAGCCAAAATGCCCTTGGTAGTTTGACTTTGGAATTAATCACTTGTCCCTAGAACTGAGGGCTCTGACCATCAAAATTCCAGGGCAGAGTGCAAAATCCATCAGTAAAAGCTGCCCCCCACAAAGAACAGCCCGGTGGCCCCAGTCCAGTCCAGGCAGGACCTGCCCTCTTCAAGGAGGTGAGACTCCTGGCGAGTCACGTCGGGGCTACTTCCGATGACTGTGTCTGGTCTCCTCACCGTCTCGTCTCCTTCCAGGTCTGCATGAGGATGTCTGGCTGCAGCAGGGACCTGAAGAAGGAGGTGGACCGTCTCCAGTTCCTGCAGACCAGCCCACCGGTGTCGGGGCTCCAGAAGGTGGCGCTGGACATCGTGCGTGGGGCACTGTCCTGGCTGGAGGACATCGAGAGGCTCCTCCAGGACGTGGGGATCCAGTTATCCAGCTCGGACAAAGGTCACTGGGGCTTTTTTCTGTTAGTTGCATGATTCGAACATGCCGTGTAGAACCTTGCATGGTGGAACATCTGCTGAGGAGGATTCCTAGGTCCGCGGCCAAGGGTTCCCTTCTGCCGGCAGACTCGGCTTCCCCACTTGAGAAGCTATTTTCCTTCACACACACACACACACACACACACACACACACACACACACACACGAGTGAGGTGTGATGACTGGGGAAATGAGGCATGACTGAGGCCAAGGGAAAGTTACATCAAAATGGTGCTAAATCCGATCGCTCAGCAGTAACTACCACTATGTGTGCTAACAGACTTTTTTCTTTATTTTTTTAATAATCCAGGGAAGTTTTTTTCATTTTTAATAATTTATTTATATATATTTTACATCATTGTTCATTTTTTTTTACATTGTTTGCTTTCTTCAGACTTTTTTTTTAAGATTTATTTATTTATGCATACAAGAACGGGGTTACAAGCCAGAGGTGCGGGCGGTGAGAGGATCGACCAGAGACAGAGTGGGGAGCAGAACAGGTGGACTGACTGAAATACACTGCTGAGGGGAGCAGCGGGCGAGGCAGGAGAGGTCTGCCGCGCCATGTGGGTAGCTCCCTAGCCAGGGATCGATCTCGTGCTGCGATAGCTGCGGTCAGCTTCATAGGTTGCATCTTAACCCCCTGTGCCACCAGGGAGACCCCGAGTCTTTTTTCTTTAAGAACAATTTTAGGTTCGCAGCAAAATTTAGAGGAAGGTGCAGATTTGCTGGACACCCCCAGCTCCACACGTGCACAGGCTCCCTTATTATCAAGTTGGGTCGAAGGGCACCTTGGTTACCCCTGAAGAAGCTGCACAGACCCGCCATTATCACCCAGGCCCACGGTTTACACCCGGGTTCCCCTAGTGGCGATGACGTCCCGCGGGTTTGGACTCATGTACCCGCCCTTAGAGCGTCCCCCAGGGTGTTTCACTGCTAAACATCCCCTGTGCTCCCCCTTGTCACCCCTTTGTGCCTCTTCCACCCTCCCTCAAACTCACAGCCCATGATTTTTTCACTGTTTCCATAGTTTTGTTTTTCCCAGAATGTCATAGAGTTGGAATTATACCACTTTTCAGATTAGGGTTTTTTGACTTAGAAATAGGCATTTCCTCTTCCTCCATGTCTTTTCGTGCCTTCGTAGTGCACTGAAGAACATCTCCTGGTCTTCACCCGGTGCTTGTTTATCCTCCACCCACGAGACGACATCTTGCTGCGTCCAGCTTGGGGAGGTTATGAATAAAGCCGCCACAGACATTTGGCAGGCAGGTTTTTGCGTGCACGCAAGTCTTCAGTCCCTTTGGGGAAATACCAAGGAGTGCGATGGCTCGTGGATGGTGTGACAGCGCGTGCTTAGCCTTGTAAGAAACCTCCAGGCCGCCTTCCTGAGTGGCTCTGCCATTTTGCATTCCCACTGGCAGAGAAAGAATCTGCTATTCCACATCATCCCCACCGTTGCTGTTGTCAATACTGTGCGATGTTCTGTGTAACCTCCAAGGCATTTTCTCTGGGAATGGCTGTGTGGTTTGAGGAGAGTCACTTACCCTCACTGTGCCTCAGTTTTCTCCCCTGTGCAATGAGAATAATAAGGAGTGCCTGTCCTTCAGGGTTTCTGTGAGGATTAAAATGCATTGTTCTAGGTGGGGTGCTTGCAACAGTACTTGGCACAGAGTAGGCGCTACCTATATATTTATTGATTTTTCAGTTTTACCAAAAACAAAACAAAACAAAACACCAGTGTCGTATCCAACTCTCTTTGGTATTTTCCCCCTTGGTACGTCGGAAACGCCCATGTCCATCCACACAAATCAACATCATCATTGTTACTACATGGAACCCCATCGTGTAGGATGTACCCTAATTTATTTAGCCAGTCCCCTGTCAGGGGCATTTGGGTTGTTTCCAGTTTTTCACACTTGCAGATAAGGCTAGGAAACATCCTTGCTTAGATCCATCACATCTTCGTTCTCCCGGAGGAGGAAGGACATCGACCCCTTTGAGCAACAAAGATTCAGCTCATGCCTGCTAGACACCAGGCACAGTGCGGGGCAGGCCCAAAATGGCTCAGAAACAGGTGGAATCTAAGTCACAGGTGTATGGATGTTGGCACCAAAATTCCCCCAACTTTATATTTGAATTTTTCATTATAAAAATTGGGGCACTATCCCTGCCCCCATAAATCTTACAATCTTGGTGACCATAAGATCTAGGGTGGGCCTTTGCTGAAAATCACATGTAAAACTTTCATGGTGACAGTTGCTACAAAGGAGAAGTGCAGGACTCTGTTCTGGTCAGCGAGGGCAGGGCATTGCAGGATGCATAGGAGTTATTTGCCAAAGAAGGGAAGGGGGAACATTTGGGGCAAAGGGAGCCATGGGGTAGGGTAGGGAGCATGAAGAACAAAAGGAGCCAAGAGAAATGAGAGCACAGGATGGGGCAGGGCTGGCAAGGAGGGTCTGCAGGGGGGTTGCAAAGCCCTGGTAAGAAGCCCTGCTTTGTCCTAGGAATAGCAAGAAGCCCATGGTTTTAAGTAGGGAACTCTTGGAAGGGATTTGCATTTGGAGGCGACCATCTTGGACACCAATGGAAAATATGGGGAGGAAAATGTGGGCCACCATGGAGCAGTACCAGGGAAGGCATTAGGAAGCTGTCAAAGAGAGGGGGTGGCCCACACAAGGCAGGAGTGGGAGCAGAGAAAGAGAATATTCCAGGGACAGTGAAGAGATCAATCAACAGGCCTCTGTGGTGCACTTGGATATGATTGGAAGGAAAGTGACAGAGAGAAAAGGGTCTATAGGCCTTCAGGTTTCTGCTGTATGAAAGGACAGATGTGGTTCCTTCACCTACATCCAGAGTATCCAGAACACGGAACACAGGACCAGGTTTGAGGAAGAAGATGAGCGTGAGGTGTCCATGGGACGTCAAAGTTGGGGTGCCAAGGTTTTATCTATTAATGGTGTGTCCCCCAACCTAGAAGAACACGTGCTAAACAGTAGGTTCTTAATATCTGTGGGATGGATGAGTGGATGGAGGATGGATGGAGGATGGATGGAGGATGGATGGATGGATGGATGGATGGATGGATGGATGGATGGATGGATGGACAAGACATAGGCGTGACTGGTAACACTTACAAAGGAAGTATTGAATAAGAAGGGAGAGAACCCAGAGTCAAACCCTAAGGAGACACACATTTAGAGATTGTTAATACTCCTTGCCAAATCACCCTTCCGAGAGGCTTAGGAATTTGACATTCTTGCAGCAATGAATGAGAATAGAGGTGTGATTTTCAGTTCTACTGATTCAACATCCCAGCCAGGATGTCTCCAAAGCAATCCAGAAGGTGATGCAAAGTTCTTTAAAAAAAAAAATCAAAAGCAGAAACAAGATAAGTACCCCTGCCCTTCCCATAGAGCATACAGAAGGGACTGGTTTTACCCCAACAACCCAGGGGCTCCCCTACCCCAGCGTTACTGTTGTAATCATGGCAGAGCAGACAGGAAGGTACATGAAATCAGGTGAAACGAGGACCACAGCTTTAAGATTGGAACTGAAAGACAGGCCGTGATCTGTCCTAGTAATGGTGGCCGAGCCATTTGTACATGTCCCCTCCCCACTATTTGGCCCCCTCCAAGACCGTTCCACTCACTGTAGCCAATGCCTGTAAGTTACATAAGATCATGTGTTACCTTATGTAATCTGTCAGGCTAGCAATTCCAGAAAGGCTGAGTAAGACTTGCCTTAGGCAGTATTTTTCAGACCCACCATCTTTTTCCCTAAATTCATGGAGTCAGGAGACTTGAGCAAGAGGCTCTAAAATAATATGCTCTGTGGGTCCAAAAGTACAGGATAGAGAATAGGGGGCTCCCAAAATACATGTCTCCTTGCTGCCCTTAGCTCCCATCTAACATCTCTTAAAACATGCTCTATGGAACATCCGCTGGGGGAAAACAGACTGTATTCCGGGATTACAGCTTCTTGGTTCTAAGAAGCCAGAGAAGGATGGAGGGTAATAACAGGAAGGCTGATGAGTAGGGCTCGTTTCTAGTTCATTCAGCAGTAGGGGGAGTTGATGGTGAAAGGCACCTGATCTTCTAATACAAGCAATATCATGATAGGGTCCCAAAAGGTTAAAAGAAAGAGAGGAACATGAGTATTTTCTGTATTCTCTGCTACTGTAATTCCTAACACAGCCATCTACATAGGAGGGGAGGAGAAGCAAAGGTTATGATGGTGAGGACGGTGATGGTGAGGATAATGATGGCGAGGCTGGCTAGGTGGTGGTGTTGACGGTGAAGATAAAAATGGTGTTGAGGGCCTCCCCTGGTGGCACAGCGGTTGGGCACTGGGCTGTGAAGCTGCCCGCAGCCTCTGCAGCGCCGGTTCGATCCCCAGCCGCCAGGCGAGGGTCCCACATGGCGTGCAGACCTCTCCTGCCGCACCCGCTGCTCCCCTCAGCAGTGTACTTTGTCAGACTGCCTGTTCTGTTCCCTGCTCTGGCTCTGGTGAATTCTCTCACCCTCCCGTGCTTCTGACTGTACCCAGTGCTTGTATAAGTAAATAAATAAATCTTAAAAAAAAATAATGGTGTTGATTATGATGGTGGTGAGGAGGAGGATGTTGGTGATGGTGGTGAGGATGGGGATGTGGCAATGACAGCCATGATGGCAATGATAATGCTTAGAATGGGGATGGGATGAGAATGATGACAGCGATGATGAAGGTGAGGACAGTACTGATGGCGGACAACATTCATCATTGAGGGCTTGTATTCTAGTTGCTGTTCTAAGGATTTTCCATACATTATCCCCGTCCATCCTTCCAGCACCTCTGTGAGGCAGCTACCATTATCCTCATTTGCAAATGAAGAAACTGGCTCATAAAATATTGTACAATTATTCCACCTTGATAAGGTGATTCAAGGTACTTCCCATTACTGAGATCATCAGGGGTTCCCAGTCACTCGTCAGCACCCACAAGCACTCCTAGGAGCTGTGCTCACAGTTTCTAGAAGGGCAGGAACCATGGTTTATTTAGCTCCGCCTTGGTACTTACCAGCATGTCAGGCATTTTATATGCATTGTCTACTTTTAATCCTCCCACAACCCAGTGAACTGGGTACTATTGTTGTCTTTATTTTGTGGGTAAGGAAATTGAGTCTCAAGAACATTAAGAAACTTGCTCAAGGTCACACAGCTGGGACATGGTAGGGCTAGGCTTCCTGTGTATGAGATCATCGTGATCCCAATGTCTGTGTGTTTTTCTGTGACTCTGCACTCCCTCTGATGATCCAGAGTATAGCAGGTACATCCCCAATTCCTTGAGACAGGTTCTGTCAATAATTTGGGCAGAGACAGAGCAAGGAGGTTTTGTTCCCTACAGTGAGCTGCCCCTGATGCACGCCATGAGCCATGCCCAAGTCAAGCCTCATTTGCCTTAAAGCAGAGTGGTTTGGGCTTTGGGGCAAGCTGCCAAGGTTTGAGTCTCAACTGTGCACTTACTAGTTGATTGAGCAAGTGACTTACTTTCTGTATGTCTCCATTTCCTTATTTATATAAAAAAAAGGGATAAAATCTTATGGGGTGGTTTGAGGACTCAATGACGTGACGTGAAAACAATTCTAGACCCTGGGTCACAGCAAGCCTCAGTAAATGGCAGCTGCTGTCACCATCAGCAAATGCTTGTCAATTTAACGTGACCTAAGTGTGAGTGGCACCCAGATGGGCATACGCTCAGGCAGGGCAGTTTGATTTTCTCACACCAAGGTCACTTTACCAGGAAGCCCTGCCTATCCCCACTTGACCCCAAATGGGTCACAAACACTCCATTGGGTGGGAGCCCAGAGAACCTTACCCAGGCCACCTTGTAGTCTTGACAATGGCCTGTGCATCCCAGCTGCCAAGTGGTATAACTGGGGCTCCATCCAGCTCCCTCAAGAAATAAAATCCCTGCTCTTCACCACCGTACCATCTGCCTTTTAGAATATTATCCTAAGAGATCACACCTTCGAAACTAGGTTGGTTAATCCTGGGGAATCCAGCTCTAGTACTGCAGAGGGAAACTACTTGAAGTATTGCTGGGTGATGTCATGAGCAGCCCAGCAGGCTGGAGTTATTACTAAAGATCTGATGGGTGAAGGACTGGCTGTGTGGTCCAGCCAGGAAGATAGGAAATATCTAAGGACTCATGAAAGTTGATTCTACAATTCTCCTGCCTGGTTTCTCATGCTACTCTTGATAAGAGAAAGAAAGAACTCTTTACATTTTTCTTTGCAAGCTCAGTTGTTTGTGACTTTTCTACAAGACTTTGTTACAAAGAAAAGGCTTTCCTGCACCCATAGGAAATTTTTTGTGCTCAGATATCTAAGATATGCAGTATTTTTAAATTAAAAAAATAAGTTGTGATACAATATGTATGTGTAGTACTGGGTTTGTATTTCTTTTGGTAAAGATTTATTTATGCATACAAGAGCTGGGTACAGGCCAGAGATGCGGGGGGTGAGAGGATCCACCAGAGACAGAGTGGGGAGCAGAACAGGCAGACTGACTGAAATACACTGCTGAGAGGAGCAGTGGGAGAGACAGGAGAGGTCTGCTGCGTCATGTGGGTAGCTCCCTGGCCGGCCGGGGATTAAACTCGTGCTGCAGAGGCTTTGGATTGCTTCACAGCGTGGTGCTTAACCCCTTGCGCCACCAGGGAGGCCCCCGTGTTTGTATTTTTAAAGTGTCAGTATCCAACCAAAAGAGAAATCTGGGGAAAGAGATATAAAGCTGGTGAGAGCATTGCCCCACCATGGGGGTTCACAGAGGACCTTGACTTTCACTCCGTCATGCAACAGTTATCCATCATGGGTCTATTGTGTGCTGGCCAGTGAAGACAGAGATTTCTGTAATGTTTGAGTTTGTGTCATAGACACGTGTAACTTTTGTAACCAGAAATATAATAAAGAATTGCTCCTTCTCCCAAAGGGGGAACCTGATTCTCATTATGGCCCATCATCAACTCTAAAAATGTGGCCAAGTTCCCCCATCCTCCCATTCACGTCCTTGACACCCCTCCCTTTAATTCCTCTGTGGATTCTACCATGATGGAGACTTGCCCCGGGCCACAGGTCTCAGCTGTAGCCCTGCATACAGAGCTCTACCAGAAGGTTCTCAGAATTACGTGAAATCGGTTTCTAGCACGGTGTTCTCCTGGCCAACGCCACCGTGCACGTGTTGCCTACGGAACTCTTCCAGGAGATTTCCAGCCCAGTCTAATCACCACAATTCCTGCACCACCAGGCTCCTATAATGCAGGCCAACATCAGCCATGCCGTCTTGCCTCTCCCACCCCGCCATCTTGATATCCTTGCCACACACTTCTCCCAACTCACAATTCACATTAGCCAATCCAGCCCTTCATGCTCAAGCCTCCAGGGTCTCTGTAAAAGAACAGGTCCAGGACAGAGCTAGGTCTGCCTGCCGATCCTACCACCTACATGCTGAGCTCCTCTCAGCTCAACTATCAGCGCAAACACATTTCCTTGCTGGGTTTTTTATAGCCATTAGAAAATATCAGGTGTCAAACTGCTGGCATGATGTCTGCACACAACAGGTGCTTGATCCTTGATAGCTGTTATTATAATATTATTCTCATTCTTCCCACTGGAAATTCTCAGAGTGGCGCTGTCAAAGATGGAGGCCTCAGCTACGCACATGATACCCTCTTCCTTCCTCTCTATACCCATCTTTCTCCTCCCACCCCGCCATATCCCCCTTCCAGACACAGCTCTTCCCTCCTATGTCTCTCCTTATCCTTCCCTCTCTGGCATCCACCCACTATTTTTTCTCTTATTCTTCCCCTTTGCCATCAAACTCAGAGGTGAAATGATCAGGTGGTGGGGTCCCCCAGTGAAAGCAAGTAAAACTTCATTTTTATCAGTCCTTTCAAACCAAATATGGGGGGGCGGAGCAACATGGCAGCGAGGAGACGCTGCGAGTAAGATTCCCATTAAAAAAAGTGAATAGGGAGGAAAAGCGGCAGGTCCCAGTGAGAACTGGGACACGGAAGATAAACGGGTGACGCCAGCGAACTGCCCGAAGAAGAAACTGGCCATAAAAGAGGACCAGAAGGGAGGGAAGCGCAGAACCCTGCTCCCCTCCCCCGCCCACAGAGGCGGCACTCTCCAACCGCAGAGAGGAGGAAACAACAAACCAAAACGGCCCACAAGAACAAACGACGCAGCAAGCGGGACTGTGAGTGGAAAGGAACTATTGCAGCCACCACACCCCGTGAACGGGAGCTGAGGCGAACCCTGCAGGATCCGCCGCGGCGGTGAGCGAACGGCTCCGGGCGCCATTAGAGAAGAACAAAGACCTCGGAGACGCGCACACAGCCCGGGCTGCCGGTAAGCCTGCGCGGGAAAAGCGGCGCCCTCGGGGAGCTTGAAAAGCAAGTGCAGACCTGGATCGCGGCTGCCCAGGTCCCCGCGCCTGCGACCTAGGCTTGCGGGGAGACGACCTAGGCTTGCGGGGAGATGCGCGGAGGTCCTCACTGAGGTGAAGGTCCCTCCCTGAGTGAGCAGGAACCAGGCGCCCAGGCACGGGAGCTGTGCAAAAGGCGCCATTCCCGCGCCACTGAACTGGGCTACAGCCCGCGTCCTGGAACTGAGGGCTTTGAACTGAGACCCGGGCACGAAAATTCGGGGCGTGGTTTCTCCACGACGGTGGGGCACAAGGCAGACACAGCACCCCAAAGCTGTTGAGGTGTACCCTACCATTCCCGCTCTGTTCTCTGTCCCACGGGGTGGGGGGAGGCGAAAAAACAGCCCCCCAAGGACAATAGGAGAGATCTCTGCGCCACCTAGCGACCAGGAAAAAAAAAAGTCACTAACACCCTATAAAACAGGACATTTCTTAAGACTGCTTGAAAAGGGCAGAAGGTTTCTGGAGGACCCAGTGGCCAGCCGGGAAGTTATTCCACGCCAGGCCCCTTCCGACCAGCAGTCTGAGCCCAGAGGGAGCAGGCACCACGTCTGGGGCAGACCGGGTGCGCAGAAGAGTGTGCCTGAAACCGGAGGCGCAGGGACTGCATCCCGCTTCGCCATTTGAGAACAGGGACATTTCTTCAGTAAAAACTGCCTAAACCAGCAGAAAGCTCCCCAGAAGACAGAGATGGCTCCTGGAAGAGCCAGAGGGGACCGGAGAAGTTCACCCAAGATGTCAGTCCAGTCCGAGCAACACAGTGTCCCAACGCATACGACAAATTAGAAAACAGACAGTAGGGAGTAGAAGAACCACACGCAACCTAAAAACTCCTCAGGAAAGAAGCACACCACAAAAAGAAAACCACTCCCCAGATTGCAACGACAGCAACTTGGAAGAACTTCTGAGCCTTCCAGAAAGAGAATTTAAAATTGCCATGATTAAAAAAGTGATAGATCAGAAGAAGGAAATTGAGTCCCTAAAGAGGGAAGTAAGAGAAATGCAGGAGATCAAAGAATTAATGGAGGAACTAGATGTGTATAAGAGACAGACTCTGGGAAAAGCAATGAAAGCAGAATAGATGAAATGGAAGAACGAATAAGTAATCTTGAGACACAGAAATAAAAAGAACCAAAACAGAAAGGAAAGAGAAGTACGAAGGAAAAAGAATGAAGAAAGACTTCGGAACTATCTGACTCCATGAGGAAAGGAAATATAAGAGTTATAGGAATTCCAGAAGGAGAGGAGAGAGATGTAGGAACAGAGAAAATATTCATGGATATAATTGAAGAGAACTTCCCAAATGAGAAGAAGGAGCTGAAAATTGATATACAAGAAGCAAGAAGAACACCAAACTTCCACGACGAAAGGAAAAACACAGCAAGCACATAATAGTAAAGCTCCCAAGAATCCAGGACAAGGAAAAAATAATGAAGCTGACAAGAGGGAAGAAACAGATAACATTCAAAGGAAAACCAATCAGGCTGACATCAGACTTCTCTGAAGAAACACTACGGGCAAGGAGAGAGTGGAGGGACATAGTCAACAGACTCCAAGAAAACAGATGCCAACCAAGAATACTCTATCCCGCAAAGCTCTCTTTCCTCCATGAAGAAAGAATATGGACCTTCCCAGACAAAGAGAAACTCCGGAATTTCATTAAGACTAAACCCCCACTCCAAAAATAACTACAAGGAATCCTAAAGCCAGAACCTCAGAGGGACGAATAACAACGAAAGAAGACCAAAAAAAAAAAAAAAGTTATTAAAAGAATAAATAAATAAAATCAAAGGAAAGACAAACATAATGGCAAATACAGATGCTAACATATCAATATTAACTCTAAATGTAAATGGACTAAACTCTTCAATAAAAGACACAGAGTTGCAGCCTGGATTAAGAAACAAAACCAACCTTTTGCTGTCTCCAGGAAACACATTTAGCTACAAAAGATAAAAATAGGCTCAAAGTCAAAGGATGGAAAACAATCCTACAAGCAAATGGGCCAAAAAGAGAAGCAGGAACAGCTATACTTATATCAGAAATAAAACAGACTTCAAACTCAAAAAATAAAAAGAGACCCCAATGGTCACTACATTATGATTAAGGGGACAATACTTCAAAGAAGAAATAACACTCATTAACATATACTCACCAAACGAAAGAGCACCAAATATATCAGACACTGTTGTCCTCTCTGAAAACAGACATCAGAGAAACACATTGTAGTGGGAGCTTCAACACACCACTATCAACAATGGATAGATCAACAAGACAAAAATAAGTAAGAAAACTAAAGCTCTAAATAAGGACCTAGAGCATTTGGGCTTAACAGACATCTATAGAACACTTAAACCCAAAAAAAAACGGAGTACACATTTTTCTCAAGCGCACACGGATCATTCTCCCGGATCGATCACATACTGGGGCACAAGACAAACATCAACAGATACACTAAGATTGAAATCATACCAACCATCTTTTCTGACCACGAAGGCATCAAACTAGAAATAAATCATAAAAAGAAGGCAAGGAACTATCCTACCTCATGGAGATTAAAAGCCACACTACTGGAAGACCACTGGACTAACGAGGAGATCAAAGAAGAAATTAAAAATTCTTTGAATTGAATGACAAGGAGGACACCAATATCCTAAATGTATGGGATGCAGCAAAAGCAGTAATAAGAGGAAAATATATAGCCAATAGAAGCTCACATCAAAAACAAGAAAGAACTCAAAGAAACAACCTAATCTCGAAGCTCAAAGATCTAGAAAAAGAACAACAAAAAAACCCCAGAACCAGTAGAAGAAAAGAAATAATAAAAACCAAAGCAGAAATAAATGAAATTGAACTAAAAAAACAATCCAAAAGATCAATGAAACCAAGAGCTGGTTCTTTGAAAAATAAATAAAATAGACAAACCCCTAGCCAGGCTCTCAAAAGGAAAAAAGGGAGAAAGCACAAATACACAGAATCATAAATGAAAGAGGAGAAATCACAACGGACACAGCAGAAATCAAAAGAATAATCAGTAACTACTATAAACAGTTATATGGAAACAAGTCAACAATCTAGAGGAGATGGACAAATTCCTACAACTCTACAATCACCCAAAGCTAGATAAAGAAGAAATAGAACACCTAAACAGACAATTACAAGCAGCGAAATTGAAATGGTCATTAAAAACCTCCCCAAAACAAAAGCCCAGGACCTGATGGATTTACAAATGAATTCTACCAAACATTCAGAGACGAATTAGTGCCTATCCTTCACAAACTCTTCCAAAAATTGAGAAGGAAGGGACAATACCAAACACGTTCTATGAAGCCAATATTACACTAATACCAAAACCGAATAAGGACAACACAAAAAGGAAAACTATAGGCCAATCTCCCTAATGAACACTGATGCAAAAATCCTCAATAAAATTTTAGCTATCAGAATCCAACAATGTATCCATAAGATAATTCACCACGACCAAGTTGGATTCATTCCAGGGCACAAGGATGGTTTAACATCCGAAAATCAATCAACGTTATCCAACACATCAACAAAAAGAAATAAAAAACCATATGATAATATCAATAGATGCTGAGAAGCTTTCGACAAAGTGCAACACCCATTCATGATAAAAGCCTTGAAATTCTTGGGATACAAGGAACATACCTCAACATCATAAAGGCCATCTCTATGACAAGCCAACAGCCAGTATCATTCTCAATGGTGAAAGCTGAAAGCAATTCCATTAAGATCTGGAACAAGACAAGGATGTCCACTCTCACCACTGCTTTTCAATATAATACTGGAAGTCCTAGCCAGAGCAATAAGACAAGAGAAAGACATCAAGGAATCCAAATAGGAAAAGAAGAAGTCAAACTATCACTATTTGCAGATGATATGATAATATACAAGAGAACCCCAAAAATCTCCACAGAAAAACTAATTCAACTCATCAATCAATTCAGTAAAGTGGCAGGATACAAAATCAACACGCAAAAGTCAGTAGCCTTCCTATACACAAACAATAAATCTGAAGAGAAGAAATAAAAAAAACCATCCTTTTATTATCGAAACAAAAAAATCAAATATTTGGGAATAATCTAACAAAAGAGGTAAAGGGACCTATAACAAAGAAAAACTATAAAACACTGTTAAAGAAATAGAAGAAGACACAAAGAAATGGAAAGACATCCCTGCTCATGGATTGAAGAATAAACATATTAAAATGGCCATCCTACCAAAAGCAATATACAGATTCAATGCTATTTCCAATCAAATCTCAATGGCATTCTTCAAAGAAATAGAACACTTATTGATGAATTCATATGGAATCACCAAAAACCCCGAATAGCCAAAGCTCTACTGAAAAAAAAAGAAGGAAATGGAGGCATCACACTCCCAGACTTCAAACTATACTACAAAGCCATAATCATCAAAACTGCATGGTATTGGAACAAGAACAGACATACAGACCAATGGAATCGAATAGAAAATCCAGAAATAAACCACAGATTATGGTCAACTAATCTTGACCAAGGAGCAAAGACTATGCATTGGAGCAAAGAAAGTTTGTTCAATAAATGGTGCTGGGAAAACTGGGTCGCTACATGCAAAAGAATGAAGCTTGACCACTACCTCACACCATACACAAAAATCAACTCAAAATGGATTAAAGAACTAGACATAGACCTGAAACCATAAAATACATAGAAGGGAAATATAGGCGAAAACACTACGGGATTGCACATCAAAGACATCTTTACAGACACATCACCCAAAGCAGTGATAGTGAAGAGAAGATAAACAGCTGGGACTACATCAAATAAAGAGCTTCTGCACAGCAAAAGAGACAATAACAAAAACAAAGAGAAACCCCACCAACTGGAGAACATTTTGCACCCAACACTAATGATAAAGGACTGATCACAAAAATCTGCAAAGAGCTGATGAGACTCAACAACAACAAAGAAAATAATCCAGTCAAAAATGGGCAGAAGAGCTAAAAAGAAACTTCTCTGAAGAGGAAATGCAAATGGCCAACAGACATATGAAAAAATGTTCAACATCACTTGTAATCAGGGAAATGCAAATCAAAACTACCATGAGATACCATCTCACACCAGTGAGAATGGCACATATTAAAAAAACTAGCAACAACAAATGTTGGCGAGGATGTGGAGAAAAAGGAACTCTTGTGCACTGTTGGTGGGAGTGCAAACTGGTCCAACCATTATGGAGAGCTGTGTGGAGATTTCTGGACCTACTAAACATAGAGCTTCCATATGATCCAGCAATTCCACTCCTAGGTATTACCCAAAGGACACAGAAACATCAATTCCAAAGAGCACCTGCACTCCTATGTTATAGCAGCACTGTTTACAATAGCTAAGCTTTGGAAACAACCCAAATGCCCAAAATAGATGACTGGATCAAGAAGATGTGGTACATATATACCATGGAATATTACTCAGCATTCAAAAAAAGATAAACACATGCCATTTGCAGCAACATGGATGGCACTGGAAGGGATCATGCTCAGCGAAATAAGCCAAAAAGAAAAAGAAAAATACCGGATGGTCTCACTCATAGCAGGAATCTAGAAAACTTAAATAAGGGACCAGGAAAATGAATATAAGAAAGTGAAAATCAAAATCAACAAAAAACTATGAACCAGAGACACTTTGGGGGTGGGGGGCGGGAGGGGAAGGATTGGGGTCAGAATGGGGCGTTTGCAATTGTATGGGGGAATATAAAAAAAATTTAATATTTAAAAAAAAAAAAAAACCCAAATATGCCTGCTCCTGCTGGCTTCCTGGAATGGTGGTTTGGGCCAGTCCAGAGGTTGATTCAACTTAAAGGGAACAGCAAATGGTGTTTCTGCCACGGCTCACGCAATTTTAAAATGGCTCCAGTTTTGTCAACTTTTCAAAAGACCTTACCCAAAAGGCAAAGCAGGTGACCTGAATTGATTCTTAACCTTCTTCTTGCATGTCTTTTTAAGGATTCTCCTCGTATCTGAAATATCTTCTGGAACACTATAAGAAAATTACGAGCCACACCCAGGAACTTCAGGTATTCTTTTCATTTCGAAAGTTTATTTCAGCTCGTCCTTGGCATTTGCATAGCATTGTGCACTTTGATCTTGTTAGCGCACATCCTCCCGAAGGTGAAACAATATCTCCATTTGCACATGAAGAGACTCAGACAGGGCTGTGGGGTCTTCCCGGAGGGCAAGGGCAAAGACAGGATGCTGTTTTCCTCTAGTCAAAATCTAAAAGACCTAAGTCCCATCAGATCTTAAAAGCTGCATTCAGGGGCCTTCCCTGGTGGCGCAGGCAGTTGAGCGCAGTGCTGTGAAGCTGTCCACAGCCTCTACAGTGCAGGTTCGAGCCCGGCCAGCCAGTAAGATACCCACATGGCACAGCAGACCTCTCCTGTCTCACCTGCTGCTCCCCTCAGCAGTGTATTTCATCGGTCAGCCTGTTCTGTTCCCCGCTTTGTCTCTGATGAATTCTTTTACCCTCCCACACATCTGGCTTGTACTCCAGCTCTTGTATGCATAAATAAATAAATCTTAAAAAAAAAAAAAAGCTGCATTCATTAACTGCAGTGGAAGAAGTGCAGCTAGCCACAGTTCAGGGGCAAAATTACCAAAAATTACATAATGGCTACAAGTTAGAGGCAAAATGACCCTTAGGGATTCTGTCCTTCTGGGATCTATGGCCATAATGCTGTCTGATAAACAACCACAAGGTGTTAGTGGCATTCCACCATCACTGTTCACCTCGCACACACTTGGGATCAGCTGCCAGCTGGGTCACCCCTCTCAGATGGGCTTGTGCACACGTGTAGATGTAATAAATAAATAAATAAATCTTTTTTAAAAAAGAAAAAAAAGAAAAGAAAAACACGGAAATGACTCTTTAGTTATTCCTGTTCCCCCCCTCAGCTTCAGTTTTCTTTTCTCTCCCTTCAGATCAAGATCAGCAGTTCTCAGGAGACTCAGAAGATCTTGCTGCAAGAAAAGCTACAGGAGCATCTGGCTGAGAAGGAGAAGCTGAACCAGGAAAGGCTGCAGCAAGAGGAGAAGCTAAAAGCCAGAATCAAGCTGCTGATAGAAGAAAAGGTGGTAAGGTGGTCCTGCCATTTTCTTCACAATTAGAAACTGCTGACATGGGCTTTCCCACAGGAAACTGAAGACAGAACTCAGAGGGCGAAATCTCAGCAGCCCCTTGTTGGGTGCCATGAACCAAATTAATGAAACATGTGAATGACATTAAAGACATTAACGTGAAGCTTAAGTTCTAAAGCTCAGAACAGAATCAGCCTGCAAAGGCAGGTTATTGGAATTTCTGGAAATGATTATCCTCTTTGTTTATATGTTGCATTTGATTCTCCAAATCCAAGTCATTACTGCAGGTCCCAGTGTATAACTGACAAACTGCCTCCAAGAATGTGTAAGACCGACCTCACAGTATTTCAGTCCTTTGCTTTCTCTTCATACATGTCAGGGGGGAGCAAATAACCAAAATTGCTTTCGTTTCTAGAAACCAAAGCAATTAGAGGCTGTTTGTACTGCAGGTGCTCTCTAACTTAAAGGTGCCCGAGAATTACCTGGGATGTGGTTAAAATGCAGATTCTGCTCAGCACACCCAGGCTCTGCATTTCCACAAGCTCCCAGCTGGGACGGGCAGCGCGGGATGCCTGACCACATTTTCAGCAGCAAAATCTTAAAGGAAGCTTTTCCCAAAGTTGCCTGATAGGAACCAGCTGAATGCTTGTTGAAAATACAATCCTAGGGGGCCTCCCCTGGTGGCGCAGCGGTTGAGCGCAGGGCTGCGAAGTTGCCCACAGCCTCTGCAGCGCTGGTTCGATCCCCACCTGCCGGTGAGGGTCCCACATGGTGCGCAGAACTCCCCCGCCGCGCCCCCTGCTCCCTCAACAGTGTATTTCATCAGTCTGCCTGCTCTGCTCCCCACACTGGCTCTGGTGAATTCTCTCACCCTCCTGCGCTTCTGACTGTACCCAGTGCTTGTATAAATAAATAAATAAATAAATAAATAAATAAAATACAATCCTAGGGCCCTACCCTAGACCCATTTAGCCAGAATCTCTGAAAAATGATGAGAAACTGCATTTAATAAGCCAGTTCTCATCATGGTCCAAGAGTGGGTCTTTTTTGACATTCAGGGACCTGTGATGACTTAAGGCACCTCATCACCAGGGTCCTAGGTCAGCAGTTCAGAACTTTGGCATTTAAGAAACCAAAAGAAACAATGCCTTGCACCTTCCCTCCCCCCTCAGGCTCTGATCTAATGGGGTGAGGGTGTGGCTTGTGCCTGGGATTTGTAGAGGGTAAAACCAGCAAAAAACCTAGAAATCTCCAAAATCTTCACAAACTCCCCACCTCCTACCTCACACCTCTCTGATTCACATCTCCCTTTCCAAATGTTGTCTTTTATTTTAATTTGGGGTTGACGTGCTCCCTGGTGGGTGTATGGTACATTCCTGTTCCACATTGCTCTGGGCTCCAGCCTGAGCCTCCCCGATGCCCACTTGTAGCAGCCTCCCTTATGGACCGTTCCAAAGGACTGGTTTCAAAGCCCCCTGAAACAGAGCAAAGCTTAGGGCACACTGCCCCTTGCAGAGGGGGGAGGCGGCATCACTCTCCCCAACAATGACCTGCAGATGGTCATTACCGCTCCCAAGAAGGGTCACCACTCCCCAGACACAACTGTTGACCAGCTTGACCCTTGAGACTCATCTGGAAGTACCAGCCCAGATCTTGGCACCAAGCCCAATTTTACAATAGCAGAGGACACTGTCACCCACTCCTTTCTAGAAGTACACATGTCAAAGATCATTAACTCAGGCCTCCCTGGTAGCCTAGGGGTTAAGTCTCAGTGCTATCACTGCTGTGCCTGAGTTTGATCCCTGGCCAGGGAGCTACCCACATGGCACAGCAGACCTCTACTGTCTCTCCTGCTACTCCCCTCAGCAGTGTATTTCAGTGGATCCGCCTGTTCTGCTCCCCACTCTGTCTCTGGTGAATCCTCTCACCCCTCCCACACCCCACACCTCTGGCCTGCATCCCAGTTTTTCTACTAAAAAATAAATTATCTCTTTAAAAAAATCATTAACTCAGTTTTTTCATGAATCCTACCTGTTTGGGGACTCTTTCAATGGTAAGAAATTCCAGTGCCTTTATCCAGCTAACATCTTTTAAAAAAAAAAGAACTGTTAACCACATTATAAGTGATCTAACGGTGCACGCGCTGTTTCCGTCAGGGGTCAGCAAGCTCCCCCCACATAGACTAAAAATAGTAAACTGTAAATCCTCACTTAACATCACCCGTGTGTTCTTGGCAGCTCTCACTTGAAGCAGAAGCACATAGAACAAACCAATTTGATCTTAGACTCATTGATAAACAAAATTAGGTTCCTAAGGCAGACTTCTGACCACAGAAACGTCACCAAACTTCAGCATAAAGACCCAAAACACTTCTAACATTAAACAATGATGTTTTCATTCCTTCATTGGTTCATTTTCCAACCCATTTATTCCAGTTCAGGGTCAAGGGTGGCAGGAGCCTCTCCCTACAGCTCATGGTCAAGCTGGCGCCCACCTGGACCGGATGCCCTTCCCTCTCAGGGCACTTGCCCACACGCACGCACACACCATACATGAACACAAACACACACGAACACACACACACAGAGACTGACTGGGACAATTGAGACATTCCCATGAACTTTACATGCACATCTGTGGAGAGAACCCACACAGACCACAGAGGGTGCTGGGGCGGGGGAGGGACACACAAACCGCACAGAGAGTAGCCCCCGCCAGGAATGGACTTTATTTGTTACCATCAATGTTTAAGGAAATGAAGTTGAACAAAATGACATCATTCAAGAACCTGTTACATATATTTACTTCTGCAGGCCAGACAGTCTTTGTTGTGGCCACTCAACTCTGCTGCTATAGCATAAAGGCAGCCGCGGGCAAGACACAAACATGAACATGGAGGCGTTCCAATAAAACTTTATTAACAATAAACAGACAGGGGGCCAGGTTTGGCCATAGTTTGCCAACCCCTGGTTTACAACAAGGCTCTAGAGTCAAGTAAATTGGGTGGTCCTCAATCTCTCTAAGCTTGCTTCTTCCCCTGCAACGTGGAGATGACAGAAGAAATGAGTGATTCTTATTCACAAGGGGTTATCGTGTGCCAAGCATGTCATGTTCATCATCCCACCTGCTCTTCACATCAACCCAAATGCAGGAAGCACTCTTATGTTCCCACTGCACAGGGAAGGAAACTGAGGTACCCACCCTTCTCACCTGCCCAAAGATATAGACCTAGGAAGGACTGACCCAGACTCTAGTCTGGGCCTGTGCTCTCAGCAGCTGGGCCAAGCTGCCCACAGTCTCCCCACGGGGTTGTCCTGAGCTGTGAACAGCTGAGCCATGAATTGCTAGCCAAGTGTCCACACTCCTGCCATGGTAACTCTATTAAACAATGGTCATTGGCTTTCAGGCTTTGGAGGAAAGCATTACTCAAGAGAGAAACAAAGTGCAAGAAGCACTAGAGGAAGAACGGAAGAGAGTCCAGGAGCTGCAGAATTGCTTCGCCCGCCAGAAGAAGGTACGTAGCTCAGACACAGAGTTGGCCTGAGGCCAGATCAAGTCCACGCAGCTAGAAAGGGTTGACCCGGGACTCTGGTCTGGGCCTGCAGCTCCTGAGCGCATGCTCTCAGCTCCTGGGCTAAGCTGCCCAGTCTCCCCATGGGATTGTCCTGAGCTGTGAACAGCTAAGTCACAAAGTGCTGGCTGAGTGTCCACATTCCTGCCATGGTAACTATTAAACAATGGTCATTGGCTTCCAGGCTTTGGAGGAGAGCATTACTCAAGAGAAAAGCAGAGCAAAAGAAGCATTAGCGGAAGAACAGACCAGAGTCCAAGAGCTGGAGAACCTTTTAACCCAGCAGAAGGAGGTATGCAGCTCGGGGAGATAGAGTCGGCTCGAGCCCAAATCTGGCTTGTGGGCCTCATGGAAGTAAGTTCAGAACCTCCACTGGTGGGGGATTGAGAAGGGGGAGCTTGCCTTGCTCCTTGGGCTGGCTCAGCTATTTTGAGAAGAATCTTGGGGCACTCAAGGAAAGACCAAAGAGTTGATCTTGAGACTTGGAAAAACTGCAGAGAGCATAAAATGCAGGTGTAGATAGGGCTTGAAGACAAGTTGGGACTGTCACCCCATCTCTTTGGCATGAAGATTGCATCCCAAAGCACAGAAATGCAGGAATTGTGGAGTCCTGGGCCTTTGGGGCTTTGTGAATCTTCCATTAAATCATCCCAAAATCATCCAGCCTTCAGCTCCACCACTGAAAAATTTCTCCAGCCAGGGTTGTCCCTCCCAATGTTGAGTCTTGTCCAGATAAAAAATCCTTCCTCTAAGTTAAGTTGAATCAAGCTTTTTCTCCCAGAAAGGTAGTAATCCTCCCCCTGGGGTCCTCCAAGGCCTACCCACTTCCAAAGAAGTGGGTGTTTGAAAATAGAGACCCTGTTCGTCTCCAGACTCCAATGCCCTTGTTTCTCCTTATGTGCCTCACAGGACTGCAGCCTGGCCTTCATCCACTCCTCTGACCTATTCTGCTCTCCAGAAGTCATAGACAAGCAGCTGACTGGCTGAAAAGGGCTTGTGGACATGTCATATTTGACCTTAGAGTGTTTTACTTAAAGTTCACAAAATTTATTTAAAAATCCAGATTTCCACCCTCTCTTAAAAAGTCGGAAAATCTGGCCCTTGTTTCCACTTGGCCAAAATGGACTAGAGTTGAGCCAAGCAGCAGTATTTGCCACAATCCCCACCATTCCCTATTGCATTAAATGCAGACCACTTGCTTTTTGGTGTCTGGCCCCTATGCACATCTGATCTTGCAATCCATCACCGATTTTCTTCTAAACCGAGGTTCCCAGACCAACACGTTCTCCAACCTTGGTGGCCTAGGACAAGACTCTCCTCTCCCTCATTGAAGACTTTATACTTCTATTGATGTGCTCAAAAAAGCTTTGGGGGAAGCTCTATTGTATTATTGACTCATACTTACCTCATGGGCATCCTCAGCTCCCTGTGTCTTTTTCACATCATCCTTTCATTAGCTCTTCAAGCCAGAGGCAGCACAGAGAAGTGAAGAGGGCAGACTTTGCTGTCAGATGAGACATGGTTTCACTCCCTGGCTACTGATGGCCTGGAGCAGATCTCTCAATGCCTGCTTTCTTTAAAGGGTGCAGCTAGTGAGGATTAAAGATAATGTCCAGTGAAGCATGTGACCGAGGACCACCACTCAGGGAGTGGCAGCTGTTGCGATCACTGCCACTACTGCCAGCTCCCTTCTGTCTGGGCACTGGTTTGCTCTCAACCCTACTCCAACCTCACTCCCCAGAGTGGAACCCTACATCCTCGCCCACCCACCCCAAGGGAGAAACAAGGAGACTGCAGGACAGAGCTCATGCTGTTTGACCTGATCCACAGTGAGGAGCGGGGGCTCACTTGGGGTCCCCTACGCAGCTGTGCCCCTATCACCAGTGTCACTGAAGTTTAATGCTGAGTTATTTTCTGGGGCAAGGGATGGGGGGATCAGGAAGATTAAGGTCTCGAAAAGACTCAAAGGGATCCAAGGCCACTGAGAGGTCAGCAGCACAGGACTGGGGGAGGCCCTTGAATTTAGAGTTTTCGAGGTCATGGGGCACGTCACGAGAGAGATTTAAGGAAAGTGTGGCAGGGACAGCCCAACAGCAAGGAGGAGCTGTGCTAGGTCCCCCCAGGCCTCGCCAGCCCTCTTCTGGCACAGCCCCCCTCCCCAGGTTCCTTGTCCCACCCACAGAGCTTGTGCAAACTCAGTTATGGATTTGTTTTATCAGAGCTTCTATCACTAGCAAGTGAATCTTAAGGGCAAGATCATCATTGATCATAATGTAGGGTTTGAGGCACCAGAAGGACCCACTGCCATCACCTGCCTGGGCACTTGGGGGAGTAAATGGGGGACAGCCCACATGAGTGAGTCCTGCTGGACAGCCCACCAGTCATGGACTGTCAGAGGACTACAGAGAAGCAGAGGTCAAAGCCCCGAGTGTAGACAAGAGCAGAGGCAGTGGAGTCGACCCGAAGTCCCTGGAAAATGCTTGAAGTCTCTTTCACAGCTTCCCCAGACCCTGCCTCAGTGCTCAGAATGAGGTGACACTCCCCAAGGTTACTGCCTTCTGCTCTGCAGGGCTGGCGCTGGGACAGCGGAGTGTGGCCTGGGGCTTACGCTGCCTTTCTCTGTAGCTTTGCAGCCATAGGTTGGGTCAAATGCTTTGGGCAGGACCCTAGACACTGGGTATATTGGAAGCCAGTTCCAGCTCTCTGATAGCCAGGCTGGCATTTAAAAGGTGACCCATCTGAAGCTGGAGCCCTTTCCCGGGTGACTAGAAGCAGGGGCTGGTGGTAACTGACATCCAAGGGCAATTAGCATAAAGCCATTTGACTGACTAGCAGATAGTAATAGCAGCTTCTTGGCTAAAATTCTTGGTGATGAGCAGCAGATACTGACCACACTTTCCTCCCCACAACCTGTGAGATCTTCCCCCTTGAGGATAATCCCCACCCTTCTAGAAATGGGAAGGTCACAGTTCATGAATCCACTACGATGCCCTCCTCCCAAAACCTGGTTCTCTTTAAGCGATTTATCTCAATAACGGGAGAGTCCATTCTTAATGAGATTCTGCTTATCGGAGAGGCCGCCTGGCGTGGTGATAAGAGCTTGAGCTCCAAACAGGACAGGTCGGGCTCCCGCTGCTGGCCGCAGCTTTCCCCGAGCCTCGTCTCCGGCCTGGCTCTGCCTCGGCCATGCTGCATGGCCCCGGCCCCGACCAACCTTTCACTCCTCAGTGTCTCATCTAGCAAATGGGCCATGCACAGCATCCCCTGGCAGAGATGCTGTGAATGCGGGGTGCTGGCACAGCCCCCCACCCTGGTCAGCCACCCAGGGATTAGCCATGCTCACTGTCCAGGGGACTGGCCTCGTCTGCAGCTCTGCTGCTCCCCCTCCCCTCGGACAGGCGTCCAAAGACACTGGCTGTTGGTTTGCAGGTTTTGGAGAACAATCTGGCCAGGAGAAAAGAAAAGCGAAGGAGCCTTAGAGATGGAGAAACGGAAAGTTCAAGATCTGGAGAACCACTTAACTCAGCATAAGGAGGTACGGGAGGCAGAGAGAATGGGGCGGCTGTGGCACTAGCACGGCTCTGGACGGAGCTCCCCGCAGACACAAGGCCACGTGTTCAGGCCCTGATGTAGAGCATGGGGTGCAGAGGCAGAGGCCAGAGCAGCGCCTGCAGTTGAGGGCCAACACCACCTCGCACAGCCCACAAGCCGTGTGACATGGGGCAAGGCAGGCAGCCTGCTGTGCCTCAGTTTGCCCATCTGTAAAATGGGAGGGTAACTGAGCCTGACTCCTGGGACTAAATGTGTGTGTGTGTGTGTGTGTGTCTACAGTATTGGAACTGTACCTGGTGCAAAGAGCACCCTCTACGTAGCCTTCCCTGCTAACTGCCTAGGGGAGAGAGGTGCCCGCCAGGAGAGGGCCCTGGTGGCATCTAGGTCGGCTCCCCAGCCATCAGCCTCCTCCTGTCATTGACAGGCAGCCCAAGGAGGGGTGTTAGCCAGGTGGCCCAGATGCTCAAGTCACTCCCTGGGAGGCAAACCAGGGCTCTGGGGTGCCTGGAAGCCAGGGAACCAAGCACTGGGTGAGCCCTGCTCAGGGCTCCAGGGATGGAGAGACACAGACAGACATGTGCCAGCCCAGTTGGAACCTTCAGAACCTGAGCTAATGGCACTGAAGGCTTTGATTCAGTTTCCTTCATCCGGGCACAAATATTTACTGAGCACCAGAAGTGTACCCAGTCCTGTTGGGTGGCACCGGTGTACCCATGACAACCACTCTAGGGTGGAGGGACAGACAACCACGAATACAAAAGCACAGAGTAACTCCAGGCCACACCCTGGGCAAGAGGGTGGCCCACAGGCAGGGAAGACAGGAGAGCTCGGAGGACTAAGAATACACGTGCTAGTTCTAATCCCAGCTCTGTCTCCAACATGCTGTGTGATGCTGGGTGAGCCCCTGCCCTCTCTGTGCCCTCCTCCATAATGTGGGTGGAGACAGAACCACCCTAGAGGTTTATTGTGAGGAGTCAGGTTCATTGTGGGCCACCTGCCTGGATGAGGTCAGAGTCAGGCAGGGCTGGGGAGGATGGTGCACAGGGGCGAGGGCAGGCGCCTGGGACAACAGTCAGGTAAAGACTGCAGGGAGCTGGTCCAAGTCCACCCAGGCACTGAGTCAGAGTGCGAGCAGCACCCACACAGAGCCAGGCTTGTTCGGGTAGGCACCAAGCTGTGGCAGCAGCTGGACCATCCCTTACACATAAGGGACAGGCTGGCAGCCTGGCACGGGCTCCTGCTGGGTGGTGTGGCCAACTCTGCGCCCACCTATGCATAAGCATGGCCCTGGGTTTGCATCAGAGGACAGGGAAGGAGGTCTGGAGGCCACTAGCTGAGTGGTGAGGGCCGGGGCTGGCATCGAGCTTGCAGCTCTGCTACTCGGTGGCGTGACTGTGGACGTGACTTGTGACTTGTCCTCTTCAGCTTCTGTGCCCCCATGTGTAAAACGGGGGTCGCTGGGCAGACACCGTGGGAGATGGCAGATCAGATGTGCTCTTGTGTTCAGAGCACAGTTTATTTGTGACATGCCAAGTGGCACAGCACACAGGAGGGAAAGAGACCCGCCTTGGGGGATGCGGAAGGCGGTTGGTGGTGGGTGGGGGCTGCGCCATCTAAACAGACTTGGCTTTGGGGAAACGCCCAGCCCAGGCAGGGAGGTGTCAGACCCGAGGAGGGGGCAAGAGTGGGGCCAGGGAGGCTGAGTGCACAGCAGGACAAGACAGAGGCCCAACGCTGTGCTAAAGCAGTGGGAAGATGGACTTTTCCCCAGGGTCACGCACCACACTCTCACCACACCCCCAGCACTGCATTCCCAAGAACAATTTCCAGCAATTTCTCGCTCTGCCAAATAATATGTGCTCCCTAAAGAAACTTTAGAAGATGCAGACCTGTGAGAAGCTGGATATAAATACAACTAAGGTAAATAATAAATAATAAGTAAATAAATCATAAATATAAATGGCCACAACCCCAGTTCCCTCTCCCAAATAACCTCTATAAATGACTCTCTACATAGCTCCCCAGTCTTTATCTACGCATGTTTGCATATTCTTAAAGTATTCTCCTTGTGATCACGGGGGCCATAACTACAACAGCTGCGGGGAGTTCTCCACCGACACCCCGCACAGTGCACCTCCCAGGCTGTGTAGCTGCAGATGGCTCAGATCGCCTTCCCATCACCAATCTTTTGGGGTGTTATATTATGGGTTCCAAAATGTCCTGGACATCCCTTTTTTGGGCTAAACCTTTGCAGGCTGGGGAGAGACCGCCAGGGTCCTTTGAACCCACAGACATCGGGCTTGCCGGGACAGGAGGCATCTCCCCCAGCCTTGTCTCCCACAGAGGCTCCCAAAAAGCCAAGTGCTTCCCAAAGGGGCCTGCTTGGTGCCAACAGCCCAGCTGAGTCAGTGGCCCAGAGCCAAACACCCTGACACACTCACCAGCGTGTCACTTCCCAAACACCAGCCCAGAAACCCTGAATGATGACGCATGGCTCTCTTTATGCCCCTGACTAACCCAGTCGTGACTTCCGGGTGTCACCTGCCGCACCCGCCTCCTTGACTTCTGGATCCCAGCCCTGACTCACTGACCTCACCCCTTCCCAGCCCTGCTCCCCTGCGGCGGTGTGTTCCGTCCTTCCTCCTGCACACACCCTCCAACCACATTTCATTGACTTCCAGATTTCCGAGAGCAGCATTGCCTACGAGAAACACAAAGCGAAGGAGGCCATCGAGAAGGAAAGGAAGCGGGTGCAGGATCTGGAGAACCACTTAACCAAGCAGAAAGAGGTACAGGCCTCAGCGAGGAACACGCGGAGGAGCCCACAGGGCCACCAGCAGGGACCCCAGGCCTGCCTTCCTCACATGGCTGCAGACTTCCATTAAACACTTCCATTAAGAGTAGGGAGAAAGGAGGGGGTTAAAAATTTCAAGTAGATTAGTTGAGTCATCAGGGAGATCAGGAATGAGTAATGCAAAAAATAAAATGTGTATCATGAAGTCAATGAATGAATGGGTCACAGTTTTTCTCCAGCAGCTACAGTGAACGGAAAGCAGGAAGCTGTGCGATTCGCTAAGTAGAAATGGACCCGCTGCTCGTGGGAACTGGCCCATTCTCTGTGCTCGCCCAGAGACAAGCTCTAGAGACCGTCCCTCAGGGTCCTGCGAAGCAACCAGCAACACTGTCATTGACAGCCTCGGCACAGCGGTGACATCCGAGGGCAAGGTCTTATGACAACCCTCAGGGTAGGCTGGTGGCATCGAGCAGATGAGAGGAAATGGGACTGAGCTGCAGGGACACCCCACTTACCAGGGAAGACCAAGCACAAGGTCAAAGAGCCACCCACGCTTAGACATTTGCATGTGGCCTTACTTGGGGGAGCAGAAGAGCAATGGAAAGATTGGACTCGTCCACAAAATAGAATTCTAGAAGAGAAGGAGACATAAGAAGGCCCAGGGGTCCAGCACAGCACAAGCCAGGTCCTCCTCCACGGCAGGTGGTAGAGGTACCTCACAGTAACGGGGAGGGCCGTGCACATATGGGGGATTTGTAGGAAATCTGTGCCGTCCTCTCGATTTTTCTGTAAACCTAAAACTGTTCTTTTTTTTTTTTAAGATTTATTTATTTTTATTTATACATGCACTGGGGACAGTCAGAAGCGCGGGAGGGTGAGAGAATTCACCAGAGCCAGAGCGGGGAGCCGAGCAGGCAGACTGACGAAGTACACTGCTGAGGGGAGCAGCGGGCGGCAGGAGAGGCCTGCGCGCCATGTGGGACCCTCCTCCGGTGGCCGGGGAGCAGCCGGGGATCAAACCGGCTTCGCAACCCGGCGCTCAACCGCTGCGCCACCGGGGAGGCCCCTAAAACTGTTCTTAAAAATAAGGTCAAATACGGGACTATAACCAAGATGAAAATGCATACATTGTACAAAAATGAAAAATGATGTAAAAAATATATAAAATTTTAAAAAATAAGATCAAATAGAGTGGGACAGGTGCACACATGCAAGAGCAAAAATGTAACCCCAAAAATGAACATAAAAATTTGTTGAAATATAAGGTTAAATAAATAAGTGAAATTCATAAAGCCCCCAGCTCAGGGCTGGCCATGACACCCACAACCCACATTATTTGAGGAAGGTCTCGGGACGAGAGCAGAATTTTGACAAAGACTACAAGAAAGGGTTCCAGGGGACGGGGTGAGACACTCAAGGACTTGGGGACTGGAGACCCCTCCCTGGGACCGGGGGAGGGGGCAGGAGCCCTCCCAGAGTGGAAGACACGCAGGAAGCGGACACGTGTCCTCTGACGAAGGGCGGAAGGAACTTAGCACATTTATCCTGGAAAATAGGTTTAGAAAGAGAGATGACAGCCCTCCTCAAATATTTAAAGGGCTGTCTCATAAAAGAGAAATAAAAGTCACTCTGAGCTCCAGGTGACAGAACTGAGCTCATAGACCAGAATCACAAGGAGACAGGTCGCAGCTGGATGTGAAAAAAGAGTTCTAGAATCATGGGAACCTTCCAGAGAAATCCCAGAGTTCATACTTGAGAAGAACCCACAGAAAGAGAAGAGGCCTCCCCTCCTCTTTGTAAAGGGGGCGGAGGAGGCTGGGGCAAAGATTTATTCCTGAATTGTTAATCTGACTTTTGCTGTTTGTCTAGGAAATAGATTCAAAAGAGCAAAAAGAAGATGTTTTAAACAATAAATTAAAGGATACACTGGCCATGTTGGAAGAGACTCAGAAAGCAAAGATGTCGGAGAGTCTCAAAGCAGAGGGCCTCGCCTTGAAGTTGAAGGAGACACTGGCTGAGCTGGAGACAGCCAAGACAAAAATGGTGAGTTGGTGCCTTGCAGAGAAGGCGCATTTTTCCCTGGATGCACCATCCCGTTGCATGAGAATCTGTGGTTTCTCGGCGGTCTCTCGGCCTCAGCGCTGTTGGGGTAACTCTTTCTTGCAGGGTAAAGGATGTTTCGCAGCAGCCCGAGGGTCTCTTCAGACTTTGCCAAATGTCCTGGGTGAGGAGGTTGGGGGGTTGGGGGGCCAGGTCACCCCCATTGAGAAACATGACTGAGAAAGGTAAGCAAAGGCTGAGATGGCTCTTTCCGGCACATTGCAACACGGGGTCCTCACGGGATCAGCCGAAGGGCTGAAAAGCCCCAGAATTCAGTGAGTGGTGACCACGCTGCAGACATTAAGATGTTTCAGTTTCAGCTCAGCATTTGAGGCCCACAGTCAGGACCCTGACTGCCTGGCTCATGCATTCAGACCTTCCAGCGTCGGGTCTGTGGGCGAGGGGGTAGTGAGACCCATCTCCATATGGTACAAGGACACAAGTGAGTTGGAGAGGGACTGGAGTTGGAGAGACAGGCTCAGGCGTGGCCGGTGGTTGTGGTGCTGTGGTCTGGAATCATCAGGACATGGACACTCAGGATGGCAGGGTGGGGGAGGAAGTCATTGCCATAAAGAGCTACAAGAGAAATGGAGAAAGGGCCTGATGACCGAGGGACGGGACATGGGTGCCAAGGAAAGGGAAGCCAGGGAGACAGGCAAGCTTCAGGCCGGGCGCACCCAGGGAGAAGGAGGCATATGATGAGAGGGCCTCTCAGAGGAGGCAACACGAAGTCGAGACTTGAAACAGGAGAAGGCGTCAGTCCTGCCAGCAGCTAGGGAAGAGTGCACCATGCAGCAGGAACAGCACGTGCAAAGGCCCTGGGTGGGACTGAGTTTAGCACCTGTGGGTACCAAAGGGGCCTATTGTCATTGTCATCCTGTCTGGCTCCCAGGGTCACGCTAGCTGTGTCTGCTTTCCCAGGTCATGATGGAGGAGCAGATGCATCTGCAACAGCAGACAGTAAAGACCTTCCAGGAAAAGCAAGAATCCCAGAAATATGAGTTTGAAGAAGAAATCAGGCAGTACAAGGAACAAATCAAGCAACACTCACAGACCATCGTGAGTCTGGAAGAAAGACTCCAAAAAGTGACTGAACACCATAAAAAAATAGAAGGAGAGATTGCAACGTTGAAAGACAACGACCCGGGTAGGTCTGCAAGGTGGGGAGGAAGCCTCAGGGCTTGGGGAGGTCCTGCTGATGCCGGGGCCTCCGTGGACTGATGGAGAAGGAAGAGCTTGTGCCTGTTCCTTCTCTGGAGGCCCCTTTTCTTCTTGTTACATGACAAAAGTGGGGGCCCTCGAGGCCCAGGCAGACAGAAGTAACGAGAATGAACTAGGGCACCTTTGTGGCAAGCCTGTGAGATGAACAGGCTCAGGTGTGAGGGTGTCAGGGCAGCCTGCCGGGACCATCTTTCCCAGAGGAAAGCATCCCAGGCGGACTTTCACAGGCTGTTCTCTGCCATCAGCAGTCAGAGGCTTGATCTAATGCACTTTCATAACCAACCAGGGCTTGTTTCTTAAGAAATAGACCCCAAAGAGGGAGAGACAGGGTGAGTTTGCAAGCAGCGGGGAAGGAGAGAAGCGGGTGTGTGAGGGTGTCGTGACACGTGTCCTCTGATGCAGCTCAGGAGGAGATACAGCAGGAGGCTCCGGCAGCACCCCAGTCCATGGACAACACCAAAGATTCCGTGTGCGACCACCTGATGTGAGTGCGGGGGTGCGAGGGCCTTCCTCAGGCCGGTCGCCAGAGCCTGGGAGAGGGGTCAGGCCTGAGGGCTTCCCTTGTTACTTGAATCTCTCCATCCCTTTAGCAAGTCAGGATGGTGTCAAGGGTAGATCTGTGTTCATTCCCAACACACCACTGCATTGTGTGACCCTGGGCACGCCACGCCTCCCCCCTGCACCTTGGCATCCGCGTTTGTGGTAAGGAGGTCCCTGCGGGCAGAGTCACTTGGACAATGGGAGCTAGCACTCTGATTAGCTGTTCTTGGGGGGCAAGCCTAATCCTGGGGTGATAAGCAGACAGTGGAGATTCCGGACAATGGAGACACTCAGTGCAGTGGGGTCCTGGAGAGGCTCATGTGTTACTAAGTGGCCTTAGGACCCCTCCCAACTCAAAAGTTCATACCTTATCTGGCACTTCCCAGAAAAACAAAATCCATGCCGGGAAAGCTCCAGAAAACCACTGCCAAGCAGCGTCTAAACAAGAAAGAGCTGGGGAGGTACCGAGAATGGATTCAGAAAGTCTCTCAAAGGAGACCAACCACCAACCTGACCCCAACCCCAAAGTCCACTCCCTGAAGTCTAATCTCATGGGGGATTTTATGCCCAAAAGGCCAAAATATGCAGCTTACATATTTTGAAAAGTTCCAAACTGATTCCTCCTAGTAGAACCGTGACTGCGGGCGCCTGAAGAGGACGCTTCTCTGGTCACTTTAGCACCTGTGTAGACACCTGCATCCTAAAGTTTCATCCTCAAGTAGGAGGTGATGAGCAAGGACACACACGCACGCACACGCATCTGTATATACAGTTATTTCCATCCCAGTGACCACCAACCTGTTTTTTATTTCCTAGCAGACACATACTCTACCTTCAAAAGTCTGTATAAGAGCCTGGGATCCAAGGGCCTGTGTGCTCCAGGGAAGAGGCATTATCACCTGCCCCCAAGACTGAAGTTCTTGGCCCCCTTGGGAGCACGCAAGCCCACAGCTCTTCCCGCTGCCCCCAACACACACAGGCATCTCTGACTTCCCCAGGGCCTCTCAGACACACACCCAGGTTCTTCCACTCAACCCCATTAGGGCACCTCCCCCTGCCATACCAGGGCCCCTCCATGCCATACCAGGGCCCTTTTGGTGCCACGCTGTCCACCAAAGATGTGCCACCTTCTGGGGCATGGGCTCAGGGGTGCCCTCATCTCCCCCTCGCCTTGCCCCCATTGGTTATCCAGCCCCAAGGCCCACACATCTATAAAGGATCCCCTGAACACTGGTGCCTGTCGGGCCCCGCCTCTCCCCATCAGGAGTTAAGGAAATTGGCGAGAACAGCAGCCATATCGCCTTCCGCTGTCTCTTCTCCATCCTAAAGAGTCCCTGAGATCACAACAAAATAGTCTTTCCAGCAAAGAGCACAAAGTCCGCACCTTATCCATTCATGTTGAGGGACCTGGAGCTGGCAGGTGCTTCACGCGCATGGAACCCAGCGGGATCCTTCCTTCTACCTCCATGTATGTCTTCAAATGAAGACGCAGCAAAATGCATTTTTGTTCCGGGACTTTTCCAAGCGCATCTACATCCCCCGGCTGCCCCGGGCTCACCGGGCCACCAGCCGCTGAGGGTCACCTTGCATGTATGTGGTCCCGGGACGCTCAGAGCCACCATGGAGTGAGGAGACTGACTCTGCCTGTTTCTGTGAATTTCAGAGCAGATTTACTGATGGCTCAGAAGGAAATCCTGTCCCAGCAGGAGCTCATCATGCGGTTAAGGAAGGACCTCACTGAAGCCCACAGCCGAATGTCAGACCTGAGAGGTTGGTACGATCGCCCGTGATTCCTGACGTCTTGACCCACTTGGAGACAGGAAGGAAGTGAGGCTCGCGAGTGGAAATGTGTGGCGTTAAACGTGCCCGGGCCCCTCTCACGGCGCCTGTCACAGCATCACTTGGGCTGAGCGCGCGCGGCTCAGGGACGTGGGCCTGGCTCCATAGCTGGTGGCCACGGGGTCAGGACCCCTTCATTCAAATGCAGCTCTCTTTTGGGGGAATCTCTTTTTGTCTTTCGCCAGGATTTGTCCCTGGATGCAAAGACTTGGAAGGCAAACGTGGGTCTGCCTGGGTCAGGGAGCTGGCCAAGCCCTCACGCTCCCCAGCCAAGCCCTCACACTCCCCCGGCCAAGCCCTCATGCCCCCCGGCTGCAAGATCTGAGGGGCTCCCCTTCCTCTGATGCAAATCACCTGCTTCTAGGTGAATGTGGACATCGGGAGGCCACCCAGACCAGGGTGAGGCAGATACCCGCTGTGCTGTCAGTCAGGGGTACGTCGGCAACAGGCTTAACTTCCCAGGGAAACGCTAGAGGCCAGGATGGACCACACACTCTGGGGTGTCCACCTGAGGGTCAGGGAACTGGCCGTGTACCCAGCTCCCCCTGTCACAGGCAGACAGGTGAGCAGAGCAGGCCCCAGAGACCTCAGAACACCCTTAGGCAAACAGAGGAGAAGCAGGCAGCTGAGAGTTGCCCGAGAACCCCAACACGCCAAAAACCACGTGATGGGGGACCCTGATATCATCACTGCCATCCCGCAGGGTGAGGCAGGAGAACGGTGCCTCACGGAGCCAGCGCCCCTGGAAGGTGGTGGTGGTAGCTATTTTGCTGTCATTTGCAAAGATGCAAGCAGACCCCCTGGCCATTACTAAGCCCTCTGAGAACCCCTGGAGGGCAGACCCACCCCAGGCTTCTTGGGGCCTGGCAGACCTGCCACAGCCCCGGCGGAGACCCAGGCAAGAGCCCCCCGCACGAGCTCTCCTGTCCCACCCAGGGGAGCTTACTGAGAAGCAGAAGATAGAATTGGAGCGGAACGTGGCACTGGTCCAGCAACAAAACAGCGAGCTGAAAGGGCTCAAGGAAAAGATCGGGCAGTTGACCAGCCTGGTGGAAAGCAAGGACCAGGAAATGCAGGTCCTCAAGGAGGTGGTCAGGTAAGGGGGGTTCCCAGGCAGGCTTTGCACAGGGAGGGGTGTCTCTGTAAATGCCCCTTGAAGAGTTGGACGGCGGACTGGAAGGATGAGTGAGTGAATGAATGAATGACAGGTGTGTCATTGCTTCTCAGCCTCATCCATTAAAACAGGCCTTTGATTAGTTCTGTGCTTCTTAAAGACGCCTGCCCAATCTTCTGACAGGTCTCAACTTAAGTGTCACTTCCTCCAGGAAGCCTTCCATCCATTGTCACCACCAAACATAGCCAAGGGCTCCTGCTCTGCCTGGGGCTCCTCAGTCCCTGCATTCTGCCTACCCTAGCACTCCTCTCACAGGCATACTGTGCCATTACCTATTAACGCTCTGCCTTCCTGGTGAGGACAGGGTTTTTCGTACGATATTGACTCTCCAGCATTCAAACAGAGCCTGACAATCAGGGAGTTTAACAGGTATTTATCAGACCATTGTATAAGCTGGAGGTGTCAGAGGTCAGCTTGAGACAAAAATAAAGTACCTTTGCCCATGGATTAGTCTTAAAAGCACACTGGAGTTTGCATTTTCATATAACTGCCCATATTTTTATCTGAGTAGTGTTTTCCCCAAGAAAATCTGAGTAAAACTGATGTCTCGTGTAGCCCTGTAGCTTCACCTGCCTGTGAAGGGGCCTTGGCAGGGTCAGAGAGCTGGGACAGACCGGCAGCCAGCCTCAAGGCCAGGCGCCTCCACACGCAGCCTCACGGCCCTGGGCCCCACTGTGTGCCTCTCTCCTTGTCTGGAAAATGGAGCAAGATTTCCCGCCTCGTGGGATCATTAGGAGAAACCGAGGGGCCGGCGCGTAAACCTGTTAGCAACAGTGGACGCAGTAAATGCTTCCACTGGGGCCGCACACCCAGCTGGACAGCCAAGACAGGCAGGTGCCCGCAGCCCTGGCCACTGCTCTTTGCGACCCCTTAAACCAAATCCTCTAGAAATCCATGGGCAGGAGACACGGGGGCTTGGTGACGTCATGGAGCTCCTTTTCCTGTTGGGCCAGCGAAGGGCAGAGGTGGTCCCGGAACCTGGTGATTCTGCCCACCCCACTGCGCATGACCCGTCTCCCCTGCCCTAGGGCCTCGCAGGAGAAACACAAACCCCAGCCGCACAAGGAGAAGGGGGAGAAGCCCCAGGATACGGCCCGGACATGTGACATCTCGGTGCAGATAGACCCAGTGCAAACCGATATCTTCCTGAACAGCCAAGAGGTGAGCGCCCACCCACTCCTGGACACCGGAAGACGTGCTGAGAGCCCAAGGGTGGATTCCTTTGCTTTTGAAAATCACTTCATTCTAAGCCCCCCAATGATGACTTGCTTGTGTGAAACGTACCCAGTAGAACGCGGCTGTCCTGTCCCTCCCATCCCAGGACCCAGAGGTGACGGATGCCAACACCTTGGTATGGGGGTCATGAACTGTTCCCCAGGGGACCACCAGGTTCTGGCACGATGGTGCTGGCCTCGGGGAGGCTGCTGTGTTGCCAGTGACTGAGATCTCAACCTTCTGCACACACACCTGTGCAGATGCGTGTCGCTAGATCACAGCTTAGCAAAATAACAGCGCTCGGCCGCGTACACCCTGCAGTTTGCTTTCTCCTACCTAACACTGTCGGGGGGCCTCTTTTGCAGTAAACATGGAAGGATGGGCCTCATTCTTTCATAGCCGCCTACAACTCCATTGTGTCTCTTTTTCCAGCCACTCCCCTGCTGATGGGTGTTTAGGCCACTATTTCTGCCCTCGCACGAGGCTGTAATATCCTCCTACGTCCGTAGAACAGGTTCCAAGACGTGAAACTGCCGGGCCCAGAGGACATCTTTGGTGCTGCCTGCTGGGGCCAAACCGCCTTCCCGCTTCCATTTTGTATCACCGAGGTCTCCCGGGGACAGGCCTGGGGGGCGGCCCGGCAGGGAGGGATATCCCGCAGCTCATCGCCGGAGGCCCATGGTTTGAGTGAGAACAGCCCCCACCAGGTGACCCTCAAACGTGCAGGGGGCGTCTCCAGGGCTGGGATGCACCCCAGCAGCTGTGGTCAGCTGACTACAGGGTGCGGTGGCTCCTGGAACCCCAGGTTCCCTGGAGTCCAGGGATATCCCTCCCCATTACTGGAGAGTAGGGCGTTTCAGCAAAGGGCTTTGGATCTTTATTTGGAAACAGGGCCAAATGTGTCAGCCTGCCTTCCTGCCTTCTCGGGGATGCCTTCCCCTGCCAAACAGCAGGGAGCCAGGCCGAGCTCGGTCTGAAGGAAGGACTTGGCGGCCGCTGGCTGTCCCGGACACTGACCCAGGTTCAGAGCACTTAGCATGAGTGTGTCCTGGTTGCTCAGAGTGGCCAAGAGCAGGAGCCGCAGAGAGTTGTACACGGTTATGTTCTGTGACGGGTGACAGGGTCTCACTCCCACGGAACCCCAAGTTCTGACTATAATGCCCAGCCCATATTTGCTCACTCATTCAACAATGCCAGGCCTGGGAAGACATACAGGATCCCTGCCCACACGGGACCCCCTCCTCACGTGCGGCATCCCAGGCCGGATTCTTGAGGGGACGCCTGGGATGTCACTTGGCTATTAGAAGGCAGGATAAGTTGAGGGGATGGGGGAGGGAGGCTGCAAGATAAAAGGGCAAAAGTATTTGTTCCTTCTCAGAATGCTTCTCCCCAGTCGGCTGCTTCCTGCTTTCTAAGCCAGAGTGGGTCAGAGGGCTGAAGAGTTGTATGAGAAAGAATCTCCATCGTCTCTAAATAAACAAATTCCCCAAAGAGCCGAGAGTAAGGGTCACATAGAGCCGGAGGACTCTGCAGGCCGAGCGGCCTGGTGGTGGTGGCTGCCCTACCCCCACTCTCGGTGGCTCCTGCCCTCCTCGACACACTCCTGCACACACACGCTCAACGCGCACACTCACACACATGCATGCACACACACACACACATGCACGTACACTCAGTGTGCACACTTACACACATGCATGCATGCACACACTCTGTGTGCACACTCACACATGCATGCACATACACACTCAGTGCACACACTCACACATGCTCACGCACACACGCATACTGCTGCACTCATGGGGTGGGGCTGCTTTGGGGTCAGGCACTCGGGGGCCCCTCCAGGAGGACAGCTGGAGCAGAGCCTGAGGAAGAGACAGACCAGTGGGGGGACACAGGTGGGCAGAGCAGCCCCAGGAGGAGCCAGGCTGCTGGGGCGGGGGGATCACAGGCCGTGTACTCCTGGGGCCAATGTGGCCATCACCCAGCCTGGGACGCGTCGGGTAGGCCTTTACCAAGCATTTGGTGAATCAAAGACAGGATATCTGAGGCTCCTTCCGCCACCCCAGTTTTCTACCCTAGGAAGCACTTGTCTCTTTCTGGGGTGATGTACAAGCTTGTCTGGGTGCTTGTCGTGTCTGCAGAGACGGGCTCCAGGCTGGGACCACCTGCTTCCCTCCTCCCTCCCCAGCACCCAGAACAGTGCCTGGTGCACGCACCCTCTCTCTCTCCATGTGCTTATGTCGTTCATCTCCTCCTTCACCTCTCCCCTCACTCGCCGTTGCCATGACGGATCTCGTGCATTTCATCCACGGCCAAGTCCCCAACGCCTGGACCAAGACTTAGTTCAGTAAGTCTCGGTGAGATGCATGAATGAACGATCCACTGACTCGACAGACACATTTAACTCAGCCCATGCCTGAGCTTCCCAGGGCCCCAGAACCTCTAGAAGTTCTAGGCAAATCATGGCATGTCTGTGAATTTTTCTGGAAGAAGGAACCCTGCATTCTTCCAAATCTCAAAGGAGCACGGAATCCTTACAAGATGACAAAGACATTCCATGTCTGTTCCCTTCACAAATACCCAGTTCTAGTTAGGTGGCTCATGGCTCCCGTGATGGATGGTGCAGACACAGAACATTTCCATCATCACAGAAATTCTGTGGAAAGTCTCAGAGAAAGGTTCTTCTTTGTTCAGACCAGCCAAGACTCGACTGTCACACGCCCCCACGTTAATATCACACAGTCCTCCTTATTACTGGTTCAGAAGAGTCACATGTCACTCCCGGAGCAGAATTGGACATGTTTGTTCAGAGACAAGAGCAGAATGACAACCAATAGAAAGCCAGGCCTAGCAGAATATTAGGGAAAATAGTATTGGGGAGGCAACATGGAGATTTTTTATTTATAGTGAAGCTGAGTAGGTAGGAAAGTTGGCAATCTTCCTAGATGTGACTTTACATTAGAGATGAAACACATGATTTCCTTCTCTTCCCAAGCCCCTTACTCTATTTCCCAAGCTCTGAGTGGCAAGGTGTCTGCTCTCTGAATCGCTTGCATTTCGTCCAATATGAGAGGCGCTCTGATCCCCAGTAAAGCCACCACTGTTCTGGCCACAGGAGCAGTCCTTCAGCGACCTTGGGGCCAAGTGCAAGGGGTCCCGACACGAGGAAGTCATCCAGCGTCAGAGAAGGGCCTTATCTGAACTCCGAATGAGAATTAAAGAACTGGAGAAGGCCCACTCATTGAGTAAGTGTCCAGCTTCCCGGGCCCCCTCGATGCTCAGAGCCCAGGCCTCAGATTCTGGGGTTCATTTCAAGGGCCAGCTAACTTGCCAGGCCCACTGTCTTTTATCCCCGGCCTGTCATAGCCAAAAAGACGTTGTCATACCGACAAGCAGACATCATCTCAGAATCAAGGGCAGACCCTGATATTAGATAATAGGAGTTCATTAAAAACTCCTTTTCTTGTTTCACTGTGGCCCGACAAAAACTCTGTCAAAGATTAACACCATGCCAGGGTCAGCTCTGCAGAACCTTCTTGGATACCCTATTCAGAGGGGAGGGGACTCTCTCAAGGCAGCACGCTGCAGGCCAAGCCACCTGTTAGACCCCATCCTCGTTCCTGTGGCTTGCAGTCACCCCCACTGCCTGGGTACCAGCGTCCTCAAGGCTGAAGCCCAGGTGACCTTGAACATGTCCAGTGAGCGGGCAGCTGGTTATGACACACAGCAACTTTTTCCTGCACTTTCCTTTTGAGTCTAAAGTATTTCTTTTACAGATCATAAGGACCACCTGAATGAATCATTTCTCGACTTAACGGCTCCCAGGATGGAAAAAAATGTCCCGAAAATAATGGACATCAAGCCTGACCTGCCAAGTCCCTCAAGACTAGAGTTCCAGATGGTAAGGTGTCCTCTGCCATGACAGACACATGGAGCTGGGGGTGCAAGGGGGGACGCTGGTTGCGTGGTTCAGGGCCAGTTTCTCCCTGACGGGCCAGCATCAGTACCAGCCGGTGCCCTGCGAGCCAGGGCTGGGATGTTTGAAGCGAAAGGCAGTCTCCCATTTCTGCTCAACGTGATAGGGCGCTGCCCTGACGTGGGGCCAGCCCTGCCTCAGGTGGGCCCTTGTCCTCACGTCATATGTGATGTTCTGCAGAAAATACTCAGCAGCTAATTTACAACATTACATGTGGGTTCTCCTACAGTTTGCTAATCTCTGTAGACTGAAATCCATGCACACAGGCAGGGTAGCAGGATGCCGTGACAACGAGGCCAGCAGCTCAGGGGTCGGGGAGACCCGTGCAGGCCAGGCCTCTTCGGGCTATGACTGTGGGCCTGTTCTCAACCTTTGGGGCTCCACTGCCCATCTGCAAGATGGTGGGAGAGTCAAAGGAGGCCATCATGTGAGGTGCTTACCCCAGGGCCTAGCTCACAGCCAACACTTAATGAATGCTAGCTGCTGTTACTTTTAAAGGTGTTTAAATCATGGCATTCCAGAAAAACCTTCCTTTCTTTGAGGGCATTGTTTCATCTGCCAGGATCTTCAGAAGTGACTTGATTGTTAAGTGGAAGGTACCCTCAGTTTTCAAAGGGTGTTGATTGACACATGGCAATGGACAGCTCAGGTGCACGTCACAGGGTCCAGTGGGCATGGCTTGTTGCCACAGCTGAAGCCAAAAGCTGCTTAGGATCTTGGAAAAGGTAACAAGGTCTTCCTATCTGTGCCGGCATCCCCTCCAACAAGTTTTCTAAACATTTGCTAGAGACGTGACTCTTCAGAAAGGTGTTGGTTTTCTTGAAAAAAACTAAACTCTCAATTCCGAGGCTGGAATAGTGGGGTGATCTCCATGTGGAAGAGCAGCTGAATCCTAATCTGAGCCCCTTTCCAAGATTTATCTCGGCATCGACCTCTAATCCCACCCTTGACAGCACGGAGCAGAAAACCCGCCGACCCACTTAGAAAGCCTCTGTTTCCAAGGCCGGCAGTAATTAAAGTTAAAAGCAGTGAGAGGGGAGGAAGGATAAGTGGCATGTACAGTGTGCTCACGTGTGCCGGGCACTGAGCTGCGCCGTCTACACGCATCATCTCATTTAATCCTCACAACTGCCTCGTATCGTAGTTGCTATTATTGTCCCCATTCTACGGATGGGAAAAATTGAGGCTCAGAGGTCAAGACCCTCCCTCAAAGTCACAGAATAATGCGAGGCAGAGCCAGGAATGTGAGGCTGGCAGCCTGTCCCCAGCACCCTGCTGGGCTGCAGAGGTGGGACTGTGGGATTGAACTCTAGCCCAATCTCCCTCTCTCAGGAAAAGAGGGGCTGGAGCAGGGTGCAGAGGACACAGCTCAAGGGAGCTGGGGACACAGAGTGGCATTTCAAGTTATTTTTGCAGCAGATCTGCCCAGTTAACTGTCATCTCCAAAGACCCCTTTTTAGTCTCATCTCTATAGATGCACAGATAAGTGTCACCTTACCTAGAAGTTAACTTTGAGGGCCTTTATATTTTTGTAGTTGGGGCTTCTTGTTTTAACTTTAGAGGCTTGCAGTGCAGTGCCATCAAATGCAAGAGCCTAAGAGATGCTCATTGCAAGTGCTTAAAACCCAAGTTTGTTTTTTAGGGAGATTTCTCTGCAAGCTCCCTGGTCAGTCTGGGGGTTTCTCCACGCTGTCAGTAGGAGCTTTGGCTGACTGCCGGGGTCCCTGTGAGTGCACAGCTCTCCACACCATCCTGCACTGTCTCTGGAAAAATCTGACGTGCTGCCAGCCCACCAGGTCCAGCAGTAGGAGAAGAGTCACATTTTGTGAGGGTGGTATTCCCGTTCATTAATTTAATGAAGGGAATTTTCTATTGAACCTTCATTCATTCATTCAACAAACATGCTGCCGGTGCCAGGTGCCATACCTGGCACAAGAAGTGAACAAAGGCACGCCGGTGCCTTGTCATCTAGACCTCAGTGCTACTGATAATTTGGGGGGCTGCCCTGCACACCGTGGAACGTTTAGTCTAGTGCTTCTACCCACTAGATGCCAGTAACACCCCCTACTCTCAGTTATGACAACCCAAAATGTGTCCAAGCATTATCAAATGTCCTGAGGGCAGGGGCAGAGGTCAAGCAGAGACAAAATCACCCCCCTCCCTCTGCTGAGAACCACTAGGCTTGACAGTGACTGAAGAACAAGACATTTTTTAAAAAGAGCCGTGCTCGGAAGCTCAAGACACTGTCAGAAGAGAGCAGTGGACGAGGGATCAGACCAAATCAACTCAGCAGCCACCAGGGTTTTAACTTCCGGTTGTAGCAATTCATAATTAAGTGCCAAATGAGGGTTTTCTCTTTTCTTTTTTATTTCAGTCTCAAAATGGCCTTGCCGACTCAGAGTTCATCCCGACCATGGAGAAGTCAGGGAAAAAGGATGTGGTGGAGGCTTTAGATCTCAGCGAAAAGCTGGTAGGTGCTGACGGCCTCCAGCCCCTCCTGCCCGGCCCTGAGACCCCCCCAGTCTGGTGTAACCACAGGGTGGTCTCACGAAACACCAACCTCACACACACCTTTCTTGCTTCTATAGCTCTGTAGGGCGCAGCTCCCATCCCGGCATGGGTCACAAATTGCCTAGTCGAATTCTTTGACAAACTGGGTAGTTCAAAAGAATGTTTATCTCTGTTGTGATTTCTCCCCCGGTTCTCAAAAGAGTGTAAGGTAAATGAGCGTGGGCAAAACAAAAGTCAGCCGAGAGCCCCAGCTGCGCTGATTCCAAAGCATGTGTGTGTTGTCTGCAAGTGCAGAAAATGAATGAAACAGAATTAGACGTTTGCCTCCTCCAGGCCGTCACCAGCGGCCTCGGGCCGGCTCCGACCCGCGCCTCGCTTTCCTTGCAGTACATGGACATGAGCAAAACGCTCGGGACACTGATGAACATCAAAAATCTGTCTGGCCATGTGTCCATTAAGTACCTGTCCCCCAAAGAGCGGGAGAAAGTCAACCATCTCCGACAGAAGGACCTCGATCTGGTGTTCGAGAAGATCACCCAACTCAAGAACCGGCTGGAGAGAAAAGAGGAGCTTTTGAGAGGATACGAGAAAGACATCGAGCAGCTCAGGTACTGCCCGGACCCCCAAGAACGGCCCAGCCTCCACCCTCCAGGCCAAGCCCCAGACACAGCAGATACCTAGGAAGGGGGCGGGAGCCCGGAGCCCCAGGTGGGGAGTATCCCGAACACTGGGGAAGGGGTGGGAGGGAGGGACAGTGACGATAAGTCACTTCGACTTCGTGGGGCAGCAGCCCCTGACATGCTCGGTCCCCTCTTTTCTCTGCTCTCCTGGCGAACAAGCAGTGCCTTTGTGCGTCTTGGCTCAAGTCTCCCACTTCTGTCCTTTTCTTTCTAGCATATTTCCAACAGCCGCAGCTCACCCACCTGCTCTGGAAACTTGGGAGGGGGGCTGGGAGCACAGTCCCACTTGCTGTTCACTCTGCCCCCTTCTCCCCAGGGCTTCATTGTTCTCTCCCGCTTTGTAGGGAAGCTGTTACAGGGCAGCCCCGATACTGAACGGGTTCCTGGCTGTGGGTCCTCACCCGCATGCTTTCAAGGGACTTATGAATACTCCACTACAGGCTACACAAAATGTTAATAAAAGGTTTATTTACAAGGGAAAAGGAAATAAGGAAAATGTACAACTCAGGGAGAAAATAGGGAAATAAAGTCTTTAATGCGTCCTACCCGATCCGCCGACCTGGAAACCCAAAGGCACTCTCCGAGCTGGCCGGATGCTGCGAGCTGGCGGAGAGCCAAAATGGGGGACTCCTCCAAAGCCCACGTGTCTGGCTTTATACCCACCTGGCTGCTTCACCCCACCCTCAGGTCCCAGCCACCTTCCCTTTGGTGGGGATGGGATTTGTCTTTCCCAATGTCCTGATGGCTTTGGCCTGGGGTGGGGGTGGAGTCCACAAAGCCTGTATGGAATTAGCTTTAGGACACCTTTTCCCCCTAACACTACCACTAAGTTAGCCAAATACTAAGAGACTCTCCCAGGCCGGGGGTTGGATGGGGAGTGGGAGAGAGGAGGGGAACAGACCGTCTCCCCGCTCCGCTCAGGCAAAGCAAAGTGTCGGTTCAGATGTACCAGTCACAGGTGGCGAAGCTGGAGGACAACATCTACAAGGAGACGGAAGAGAAGGCCCTGCTCAAGGAGGCCCTGGAGCGCACAGAGCAGCAGCTGCACCAGGAGAAAAGGCTCAACAGGGCCATGAGGCAACAGAAGGTGAGCGGCCCCCGCCATGGCCGGTAGCCCCAGAAACTGAAAGTAGCCCCGGATGTGGCTTCTCAGCACTCTCCACTCTGAATAAAACATCACAGGCCTCTCTCTGCTTGTGTCCTGGGGCTGCCTCCGGCCCAGGACAGTTTCCTTTCATACCCCTGGCGCCAGGCAGAGCTGGGCCCAGCGACAGAGCTCTGGCTTCTCCTTTGATGCGCCCTCTGGAGACTTCAGTGCTCCTGAGGGGCACCCCCCACCCCCAGAGCTTGGCAGGCTAGGCCCCAAAGGGGAGACACCAGACCACAAAATGGGGCAGCAGAGGGCCCCAAAGGGTCATTGTCATGAGCTGGCTGGGAGTGTGAGAGAACCTGAGGATTTGCATAATCAGGCCTCACATGCATTATTCAGGGCTGCCTCTCCCCATACAGCAAGGCTGTGCAGCCTGTTCCGCCCAGCACCCTTTCCTGCAGAAGGCTCAAAAATGGCCAGGTTGAACCTGTGTCCAGGTACCCAGACGAGCTGAGCTGGGGACATGCAAATTCAAGGAATTCACATGTTAGAGCAAGATCTCCAAGGAGGGCAGCCACAGTCACCCCCACCTGACCACACTGCTCAGGGGACGCTTGCTGGGGGTGGGCACCAGCCCCGCATTGCCCACGACCTCTCCCCCAGCAACCCTGCAAGGAATGCTGGAGAGTGTCAGTCCACTCCAGAGATGGGTAAACCGAGGTTGGCAGAGAGAACACAAGCTGGCTGCTCAGCAGCGGAGATGAGACTCTGGCCCACACTTGGGCCTCCCGTGCACCTTTTCACACGCACTGTCCTCCACACCTTGCTCTCCTGAGCTGCCCCCCTCAACCTCCACTCTCCTGGGGGTCTTCGTGCCAGGGTGCAGGTTTGCATTTATGATTTGTTATTAATATGTTGTCAGAAACCCATTCGTTTGGGACAATGTTACTATATCCCAGAGGGACCTCAGATACATCTGTCCCGGCCTCTGTTCTTTCCAAAGAGCATATTTTCATTTTTAAAATAGAAACTAAAGGAACATAGAATTCTGCTTTTCAAATTAAAGTTATATATCTAATATTTTCACAAGGAGGCTTAATTTATTTTTTCTGGTCTCCTGTGTGAAATTTCACCCTTTCACAGATAAGTTGGTTGAAGCACTGGGAAATGAAGTTACTCACCATGAGCTTCAGAATCACCACCCCTCTCCCCAGAAAATATATGCTTGGTGTTAATGTTTGAACATTTCTTCGCCAAGCAGAACTTTCCAGAATCAGAAGTCCTACTTCCAAACTAATACCTTTGGCTGTGAAAACAAGACTTGATATAAAATGCTGGGGAAACCTCAGTGCATTTATGGAGAGCCTTGTGTCACTGGCCTCTTGACTCAGGAATGTCCTGGGTTTGTGGGGACAGTGGCCCAGACTGTGCTCAGTCTAGACCACTTCCCACTTCTCTGGACAAGGCGGCAGCATCTCTCAGAATTCAGTGATAAGCTTAGCTCCCATGCCTGGCCCTGAATGACCTTGAGCAAGGGACTTGACCGCTGTATCTCAGGATCCTCAGCCACCCTAGGTGGTGAGAGACCCACTTCGTGGAGCAGCAGGAGGGTTAAATGACATAGTGCCTGCAGTGCCTGGCACAGGGCAAGCTCATTACTATGGGGGAGAGAAAAGGCAGCTCATGGATAGAGGGGAGCGGTCCCGCATTTCTTTCAGAGAACTTCCTGCCAGCTGACATGTTCTCAGACCCTGAGATGCCTTCCCCCCTCTCCTCCTAAAGCCAGCAGCTCTTTTGTGAAACTCTTTTCTGTTTGGTGAATACAAGTAGGACCACAGCCAAGAAAGGGCCCAGATACTTTGTGTGACGGGTTAGGACTGGAGTTTTCAATAGGAAATGTTTAGATGCACAGAGGCTGCCATCTGAGAAGCACGCAAGCCCTTTCTTAGCCCTTTGCTGAGAGCTGGAGTGGGAGAAAGCCTGGAGTGCACCTGCTGCTTCCCGCTTCAGGAAGCACTCAGCTCCACTTCCGGCCTCCAGCCAGTCAAGACCTAGCATGGGGCATGGCCACAGCTTTGGCAGGTGGTCTCCCCCAGGCTGGAGCCCTTGACCTGCCTTCCCTTGGCTTGGTTAGCTCCGGTCCCTCATCTTTAAGATGAGAATAAAAATGGCGCCAAGCTGATGGCCTGCTATTCAATGAGAACATTCTTACAAAGCCACATAGGGCTTGATACACGCCCTGTACCATCATCATTCTATCACAGTGCTATTGAACTCAGTATTTTCCAGGATTTTCTTGGGTCCAGGTATTCTCCAGATGCCGAGTGCCACTAGTATGTTTTTGAGCAGAGTAGAAACTGGTTGACTTGTACAGGATGAGAACAGGTTGAGGCAGCTTGGGGATGGTCCTCTCCAGCTCATACAAGGGTGAAGCAGTAAAATATGGTTAGGGTCCTGCAGCCTAGAGATGGAAGACGGCTGAAGGAAGAGACTGATCCTCCCAGCCTCCATCTTCTCCCCACCAGTCCCAGTGAGGCCCAGTCTCCTAGACACACACCCCAGAGGTATGTCCCAGAACAGACCAGGAAGGACACATTAAACATTCTCTTGCCCACTTGATATTTTCACTCAGGAGTGTTTAGAAGATCAAGAGCAGAGAAATACAAAAGAATCAACACCTTCCAACTTCTTCAAAGAGAAAGAGAGGCAGGTATGAGGGTTCTTTTGATCTTGTAGTCAGGCACAATGTAGATACAATATGTTCAAAGTTTATAGGGTATAAATGCCAGGGCTTGCTGGGAAGGAATTGCCAGCACTTCTGCTCCCTTCCCCTGCCCCTCCCTCTTCCCACCTACAATCTGAACAAAATCCTGGGAGACCAGCAAGCATCACCCCAGGTCCTGAGGGAAGAGAAGGCCTAGGGGACATGCAAGTGTAGTCTTGGCTGCTGGGACACCCACCCCCACCTAGCCCACACTAAATGATTTGGGGACTTGAAGACAAAGCCCCTAAGAGAAGGAATAAGGAAGAGTGGTAAGTCCCAGGAACCCCTGCCCTAAGAAGGAAATAAGGGCTGAAAGAAGGAAGGGCAGAGGGGAAGTGAGTACAAAATGAAGCCAGGAATGAGGATGGATGTGCCAAGTGCACGGACTTCCGCACCTGCTGGGGGGAGCCCAATTTGATCACGGCCTTTCTGGTAACCATTGGGAAGTGGTAAGGCCAGCCTGGCCCGGGTTCAGTGTCCACTTGGCAGATAGATGTGATGCTCAGAAGTGTTTACTGAACAAAGACAGTCCTGGATTTTCCCCCAGAGACTCTGTGTGATACAATGAACAGCATCCCTGACATCAATGCGATGTTGGCTCACCCAAGTATGAGAACAGCTCTTAAGAGACAGCCTGATGTCATCACAACCCAGGGAGTTCAGAGGAAAAGCAGTTGTGCAAGAGCCAGGTTCTGCCCCTCAGCACTCAGCTGTCCACTGGTTGGACTTAATCCAGGAACATATTTTGGAGCAATGTTCAAACTGGGGTTCCCTTTGGGAACCCTTGGGTTCCTGGGATGGTGCCCCTCTCAACACCCCTACATATACACACATCACACCTTGCTTCCTCCAGTGCCTCTCTCCTCTACTCACCCTTCATGGAAGGCAGAGAGGTTGTTGGTTCAAAACACTGCTTTCCAATACCTGGGAATCCGGATAGCGACTATTATCTGGGCTCAGTTCCTCTCAGCTGTGGTCAGTTTTGAGTGACCGCATGCTCAAGGCCTTTTCCCAAGAAAATGCCTGGAGGACAACTGTCCATTAGACACAGGCCCATGAGCCTCCATGGGGGGGGTCACAAGGGTAGAGCTAGCATCACGCTGTGAGATGGCAGACTTACGAGCCCCTGTCTCAAAAGACAGCCATGAATTTTGAGAATGTTCAGTAGGGTTGATAAAGTTGGGGGGCAACAAATCAAAACAAAGCAGAATGCCCATTTAAACTTTAATTTCAGGTAAGCAAGACACTTAGTTAAGTGTATCTCAAATGTTGCATAGGACACACCTATACTAAGAAATTATTAGGTTTTATTCTGAAATCCCAATTGAACTGGCATCCTATACTTTATCTGGTGACCCCACCCACAAATATTTACTGATGGTGGAGGGGCGGGCTCTGAAGTAAATGAGGCAAGATGGCCGCCCACAGATATATTTCATTTCATTCATGGAACAGTTTTTTTTCCCTAACATTTCAAAATAGGGCACTTCTGTGGGACACTCTGGAAAACTAGGCAGATCCGGAGATGCAAGGTCCACAATCCCACAAGCCACCATCTTCCAGGACCCTAAGAAAGTCCCAGGCTGGTGGGATCACTGGCCCTCTCCACCCACTGCTGTTGCTTCCCTGGCCCCCATAGGACTCAGGCTGGCGCCCCGGAAAGTGCCCAGAGCACGCTGGGAATGTCCCCTTCCCAACACCCTGCACCCTTACCTCCTGAGTGTCGATCTGTGAGGGAGGTCCCAGCTCACTCGCTGTTGTGTCCCAGGGGATCCTCCTTCAGTGAATTGTCCTTGAGGTGTCCTTGAGGAGACCGGGCTCAGCTATAGCGATCACACCCCAGGAACAACAGGCTCCAGGCCCTGTAGCCCCTGACGGGGAAGTGAGTGCAGCTGTCGTCCTGTCTGGGCCCTGGGCGTGCTTGGCTGGAACCTGCTGGGCATCTCCGGCCTCATCCACTGACTTGGGAGGTGCTTCCAGCCAGAGCGAAGGGTCCCCCAAGGAGAGAATAGTGTTCCTCGCTGCCCGCTCCTCAGTTGACTAGCCCCCTCCTCACAGATTCCTCTGGAGTCTGGAACAGAGATGGCCCCAGAGGCTCAGCCACACACCCCTTCTGCAGACCCACAGTCTCAACCCAACCACACCCCAGCCCCTAGAAAGGCCCAATGTGCCAAACGAGTAGCACCTGAAAGTTGAAAAAAATCCAAGTTTCTTTGATGCTAAAGGCAAAAAAAAAAACCATGAGCTAAAATTTTGTCACTGTTCTTTCTATATTAAAGAGACAAATGTTTGTAGAGATGGTGAAGAACAAGATGCAGAACTCGAATTTCCAGGTGAGCCAGAAAGAGAGGAGAGAGACAACAGTGGGGGAGCAGCAGCAAACCCAGGTCATAGGACACGCCACCTGTTAAGTCCTGAGCAGTTGGGTTTGTGGGGCACCAAGCTAAGCCCCAGGGGGACCCCCTCACCTCAGCTTCACAAGGACACTGTGGGGCGGGTCTTACTTTAACCTCACAGCTTAGTAGGGAGCCGGAAGTCAAGGTGAATCCAACGCCCAGGTGAAGACGCAGCTTGACCTAGTGTGGGTAACAGGCCTGATGCACTGCAGGTGCTCTCGCTTTTCTATTTCAGGGATGCATCCGTGGAATACTCTTTTCAAAGAGATGAGAATCCAGACTATGAAATCTCTCAAACATATCGAAACTCTGCCATTCACAATTCAGAGGCGAGCTCACTCGGGGAGCCTGCACACTGCCACATTTTGGTTGAATAAGACAGGTGATAGATTCGAATTTGATAAAAGGCTACAATCATTCTGAGACAACCAAATTATCACTGGAAAAAACTAAAGACATTCCAGGACATTTTTGGAAAACGAAAGCCTCTTCTCAGCCAACACCACTGTTCTAACACCTCCTAAAGCAGGAGGTTACAAGGTGTTGGGGCACCCTTAGAGCCCCCCTAGATCTAAGACCTTCATCCCCTGCAAAGTGGGAATGAGTGAGAGATGTATCCCTTTTCTCAGAAACATATATGCTTAAGTGGGGAGCAGGCAGCTCACCTACAGCTAGTTTTTTTTTTTTTAATATTTAGTTATTTATTTATACAAGCAGTGGGTACAGTCAGAAGCGCGGGAGGGTGAGAGAATTCACCAGAGCCAGAGCAGGGAGCAGAGCAGGCAGAAGGATCGAAGTACACTGCTGAGGGGAGCAGTGTAGGAGCAGGAGGCAGGAGAGGTCCGCGCGCCATGTGGGATCCTCCTCTGGTGGCCGGGGAACAGCCGGGGATCGAACCGGCGCTGCAGAGGCCGCGGGCAGCTTCGCAACCCAGCGCTCAACCACTGCGCCACCAGGGAGGCTCTACAGCTAGGTTTTGTCTGAGGACCATCAGAGAAGTAAAATGACAGAGCATTTGAGGTCTGGAATCTCCTCTATCCCCAAGGGTTTCTTTCCTCCAGCCCCTTGCAGAGTGCAGCTGGGGTCTCCCTCCTCTACTGTGCGCCTCATGCTCTCTGGCATCGGAGCCTCAGTGCCCACTCATAAAAGAATCTCCACCTCCAGTAGCTTCAGAACTGGCCTCTCTTTTCTTTTTAGGGTCCCGTGGTATTTTGTTTCCTGTCCTCCAAAATGCCATTTATCAACTTCATTTTCTTTTTCCATTGCAACTGGAAATTGCAATGGAATTGTCAGTTGTCTGCCAAAGAAGAAAATCTAGTGAGCAAATTTGTACTGAATACCTAATTTAGGCCACACACAGTGCCAGGCGCTGGGCTAGAAGAGTGAGTAACGTCTCATCCATTCACAAATATTTACTGAGTCTAGGCTGTGGCAGGTACTGCCCAGGTGTTGGGCAACATGGCAAATTCTCCATGGGGGCAACATTGCCCCAAGAGGGCAAACATTCTTTGCATGTATAAAGCGCTAATACACATACAATGCTTTCTATAATATTTCATTTTCATGGGGGTGAGAGCAATTAGGAAAAAATAGCTAAGAAAGCTGCTTAGGAGAAGACGATTGTGAAATAAAGGTTGGGGTAGATCAATGAAGAGACCCACAAAACTCCCTGCCTTTCTGGCTTACATTCTTGGGTCACTAAAAAAAAGGAAATATAAGTAATGATTAAATACAAGTGAACACAAGAATGATTAGGTAATTACCTTGCACAAAATGTTTTGAGGACAAAGTCCAGTGGATTGAGCTCAGGGACCCACCCAGTCCAAGGGCCAGGAGAAGATTCTCCAAAGACCTGCGAGGTGTGGGGAAGGACTTCTTTCTAGAACGGATACTTGCACTTGCCTGAAACATCCACTCTGCTATATCCTGAGTTGATTTCCAGTTAATTTCCTAATTTCCAATTTGGGTGTCACTGTTGAAATGTCCTTTCATGCTAAGGAGGCTCCAAACACCCCGGCTGGATGCCTAGGGCGCACCTGTGGCCACAGGTTCAGGGTGGACTCGGCCAGCCCTCCCCAGCCCTGACATTTGCATTTTCATGGCTCACGTTCCCCATCTCTCCCTCTTCCCAGATCAGCCACTGCTGTGCCTTCTGCCACCCTGGGCCTTGTCACTCCAAAAAGCAGACCAAAGCTTGCCCTGGGATGCGCCCCCACATGAGCTCCTAGCAGGCCTGGGGGAGGCGGACTCTGGGACCAAGAATCTATTTTTAACAACTCTCTGGCTTCTGCTCTGGCAGCCAACCCCAGACCAGGTCAGGGCACTGGCATTGGGAACCACCCCAGCCAGCAATTTTGCTAAAAAGCAAATAAAAGATATAAAGGAAAGGTGGTTTACAGGGGAAGGATTTTCAGTGCCAGCTGTCTGCTTTCCCTCTCCCTGGGTGTTCCATGCAGCAATTATCGTGCGGGCTAGCGTGGAGATGTTAGCCTCTCACCCTGAAATTACTTTGATTGCAGAGTCTCAAAACACAGTCAAAGCTCCTGTCGGCCCCTGGCACACGTCTCAGGAGATCATTTTTTTTAAACTTGTCTTTAAAGTGAAAGAGTTGAAGAGATGGTCCTAACAGCCCTTGCAGTGAAACCCTTCCAGAAGCCCCTCTCGACCCCTGTGAAGACTGGAAGGGTATCATTTGAAAGATGAGGAAACCTAGGGTCTCATAGTAAGAGACAGAGCTCAAACCCACTCCCCAAGCCCTCTTCCTCCAGGGGCAGGGGTGTGGTAATGACTGGAATAAAAACAGGAAGTGGGACTGGTCATTCAACCCTAGCTGGGAAGAAATTTACAAGTTGTAATTGCGTCTGCAGTATGCGCAGAGTGGGTGGGATTTTGGGTTGCAATGAATAGAAACCTGTTCAGAAAGAGGAAGAGGCTTCTATAAGGATACAGGAGTGAGAGTCTCAGACAAAGTTATCTCAATTCAAAAGAGAAGTGGTAAACTATCAGGTCCCAGACATATGTGCACACACGTGCATATACACACATGCATGTACATGCACGCACATGTTTGTATGCACACACGTGTGTGCACACGTGCATATACATGCATACATATGCGTGCACACACATGCCTCCTCTGCACCACTCAGTCGCTCTGCCGATCTCATCTCTCTCCAGTCAAGTAACGGAAAGGAATGACCTCATGGTCCTCTGATTCAAAGGACCAACCCATGGAGAGAATAACAGCTCCATGATCTGGAGCATGATTATCAGAAAAAGCTCACCCTGTGCCAAGTGTCAGGTCCCACATATGGCTGCATGGTGGGGGGCAGGAAGGAGCGCAGTGCTCAGAAAGTATTAGACAGACCTCTATCAATATTCTCCTCTTCTCCTCCTAAGACACCAGAGACATGAGACATAAGTCATACTCGATTCAGTAAAGCTTTTCAGGAGAAAGAAGCCACCACAATGAACGTGCCCATCTTTAGAAGCTCCCGGTTTCAAGATCATGAAAATATTAAAAGAGGGAAAACGACTGTTTATCTGCACGGGGCTTTATCAAAATATTAACAATGCTGACTTTGGGGCAGTGTGATAATGGTGAACCATGTTATCTCCCTTTTGCTCTGTGTGTGTGTGTGTGTGTGCATAGATAATATATATATTTATATTTATATAACAGCATATTTGTTTTATTTTGTGTTAAAAATTTTGGGGTCAAATATTTTGGGTCGTCTTTTTGGGACCTCGTTGCAGTGATAGTTTTTACATTGTTTTTCTTGCTCCTTGAAGGTTGGAGCCAGAAAAGCCACCTCGAAGATCGACCAAGAAAGAGAGATACTGAAGAAAGAAGCCCCCGGCAAATCCAACCAGAGCCGTCCATTTCCTAAGCCTGCTGGAAGGAACTAGAACTAGAAACGCCATCCTGCCCAGCCTTGTGTGACCCTCCGTGAGTCCGTGTGACTCTTCTGTGTCAAAATACTAAGATGCTTTTGTAGGACTTTAAAGGTTGTTATCCTCACATTTGCTTCCTAGGCTGGTATTTTGCACAGTGGTATGTTCTGGAGTGCGTGGGGAGAATTGTTCTTTTTATTTATTTTTTTTTTTTTTAAGTTCTTTTTACCAGAAGATACACTGCTGAGAGGAGCAGTGGGCGCGGCAGGAGAGGTCCGCCATGCGGGAAGTGGCCGGAGAGCAGCCGGGGATCGAACCGGCACTACTGCTGGCAGCTTCGCATATGCGCCACTGGGGAGCAATGTTCCACAGGTCTAGAGCCAGACTCCTAGGCCTGGCAGATACAATTGTGTGGTTCCATGTTGGAGTCGTGACGTCCCCGACTTCACACCTCTAGGGAGCTCCAAGTAACGCAGGGTTGAAAATCCCACAAGACGAGTCGTGGGGCCACAGGACAGAATGGCCAGCTCAGGGCTGTTGGGGCCGTCATGCAGTGCATTCATTTCTGGATTTACAATAATAAATTTAGAAGCCAATCCATGTTGCCACTTCTGTAATAATGTCGAACATTTACACAGCACTCGGCAGTTTTCAAAACACTTCTCATGTAATCCTCCCAAACCCCAGGAGGGAGATAGTATTATCTTCCCCACTGTACAAAGGAGACCCAGAGAGGTTAAGTCAACAGTCTAAAATCACACAGCTAGTGAATTCAAGAATCTGGAACCCCGGTTTCTAAGGCCATCTCGCACTGCCTATTCTGAGCTACCAAGATGGCCACAGCGTTCAAGTCCCAGGCCGCAAGGTCAGACCGAGACCCAGCCACCAAAGAACACACACTGCCTGGGGGAACGCAGCCATTTTTCTTGTTGTTTGCAGACACCTTCATCTTGCTTGCTCTACTTTCTGCTTCTCCCATGCCCTGCCCTCTCTCCATCCACTGATGTCTTGTGGGACCAGGATGGCTTAAAAGAAAAAGGTGTGGGGAGAGGGGAAGAAGAGCCACAGTCATAAATATCATTTACTTTTTATTTTTTTAAAAAATCACAATAAAAAGATTTTGATATTTTACAACCAAATGTATTCTTTCATCCTGATTAAAACTAGAAGCAAAGAAGAAACATTCTTTGTGTGATATTCCACTGGGCTAGGCTTGAAAGCCAGTGAGAAAGAGGACAATCACCCAGTCTTCAAAACACTCTCTGAAATCCCATAAATTTTCCATCAAGAACATGCCATGTCCTATCCCAAAAGTCAGAAACAGCAAGTTTTTCTCCAGTAGCAGAGAAGAATATTTGGTCAGGCAGCAGTTCAAAGAGCCAGCTCATGTTTGGAAGCCAAATTGCATGGAATAAATACCTCGTTGGCCGGGCATGTGTATTGAACTTGTATGTGGACAACAGATTGCCTGTCTGACTCCACAGTCATTGAGAACTTTGAAAGGACACATTCACTTCCATCGAATATCATATTACAGCTCATGATGGCAATTTCTTTTCCTCATTCTGTGAGCTAGATAGTTTTGGGGGTGTCTCCTCAGCTACATACCCCTTACCCTGAGACGGCACCCCCCATCAGGTTTGCCCCACCTAACGCTGCTCTCTTGGCCACAGCTGGTTAACCCATAGAGACCCAACCTGAGCCACACCATTAGGCTCAACTTCTAACTCAAGCTGAGCCCGTCAGCATCTCTGTCTTTGATGTTTGGGAATACAGGGATGCCACACAGGTCAGTCTCAATGCAGTTCCAAAACCAGGGTGACCACTTCCTGCCTTGTGTTTGGGGAAACAAAACCAGTCTTCAAAAAGAGACAGCTGGGATGGATAGGCAACAAGAAGACACAAGAAACCAGGAGCTCAAACAGTGCAGCAGACACGGTAGCAGGTGCTACAAGCCCCTTAGTCATCACTTCCCTCTGTGATATAAGCTTGATTGAAGGCCTTGATTTCCCAGCCTCCCTTGCAGCTAGAGCCAGCCGTGTTGTTTAGCTCTGGCCGATGATGTGTGAGTGAAGAGCCCTGAGGAAGTTTCCCTTCTGGAAGAAAAGACAAGACTTTGCTAGATGTGAGCGTTCATCCTTTGTCCTTTTGCCTTGTCTCCTTTCAATCTCCCGAAGCTCAGACTTGGAGCTGCAGCCATTTGTGGGATCATTGGGCGACCAGCAAGAGCTTGAGCCCACCAGCCAAGGACAATGGAGTGGAAAGATAAAACAGGTCCGGGTGCATGCTTGGCAGCACCCCTGAGCTCTGCACCCTACCTGAACTCTACCTGTCTACCTTCTGTGTAAAACGAATAAATCCCTCTCTGCTTAAGCTACTGTAGTCAGGTACACCTGTTTGTGCTCTAGAAGGAACCACTCAAAGCTTAGTGACTGAACATGATAAATTATCTCTCATGGTTCCATGGCATAGGCTGGGCACTTGTGCTGGCCTGGGCTGGCCTGGCTAGAGCAGGATGGTTTAGAACGGCCTTACCTGCACACCTGCTCCGTGGTAGGCAAGTGGGGTTGGGGCCCTGGCCCTCCACTGAGGCAGTTTTGTCCCCTAGGGGATACTTGGCAGTGTCTGCGTACAATTTTTGTTGTCACAACCTGAGGCGGGGAAGGGGGGGGTGTGCTACTATCATGTGTGGGTAAAAGCCAAGGACAGTGCCCAGAATTGCTCCCCACAACAAAGACTTATTTGATCAAAAATTCAGCAGCACTGAGGAGGAGAAGCCCTGGTCTGGAGAGGCCTCAGCTGGGACACTTTGTCTCTGCCTGGTGTGGTTTCTTATCAGCCCGCAGGGAAGGGCAGGCGCAGTCACGTGGTAGCGGGAGCAGGTGCCAAGAGCATCAGGAGAGAGCAAATCCCAAAGCAAAAGCTCTCGTCTGCCTGGCGTTCATTAATATCCTGTCAGACAAGGCAAGTCACGTGACCAAAGTCAGTTTGGGAGAGGCTCAAATTTTTTATTGTCTCCCCATGCCCAGGGTCCTGTTATTTGAAGCCGAATGCACCCCCCTGGCAGACAAGGACAAAGTTGCTTTGACTCCTGATGCCTTTCTGCTTCTCAGTTTATTCCCTCAGAAAGGCCAGTTCTACACCTGCCCTTGGGTTCCACTAAGATCCCGTGTATCACTTGGGAATCTTTGGTTGCAAGCAACAGAAGCTTCCTGTGGCTGAGTTGAGCAGCAAGGAGTTTACTGAAAGGAAATAAGTGAGGTTAAGAAATCAAAGGGCAAGCAAAGCTAAAGAGTCAGGTCAGTCAGGAGCTGCCCCCTTTGGGCTTCAGCTGGTGTAAGTTCCTGTTATGTGCAACCAAAATGGCCTTGGCTCTGCTATCCAGCCCCCTTGGGCAGCTCTGAGAAGCTGCCGGCATCCCTTTCCCTGGGGTTGCACCAAGATACAATCAGGTACGGCAGTCCCCCCAAAACCTCTCAATCTTCTTCTGATCCCAGACAATTTCCTTCTATCCTCGCCCACGGTGGGCCACGGGGATTCTTGGATTCGTGACTCAGCAGAGAAAGTGCCCTTCTCCAGCAACTTGGCAGGGCCACACATGCCTGCTGTTGTGGAAAGCAGTCGTGAAGTTTCTGTTGGGGAAAAAACAGCTTCCGGATCTGCATGCTCCTGGCAGGTGGAATGGCACCCGATCTTTTAGGGTCTTAGAACGAAAGCAACAGACCAACTATGATAGGAAACCCGAAACCCACTAATGCTAATGTGTTCCTCTTTTTCCTGCTGAGGCCTGGCAGGAGGTAGGGCGCCCAGTAAGGGTAGACTATTTCAGCTTATCAACTTGGCCTCATTTCCATCAAGATGTGCTGCTTACATCCGGCTGCTCAGTGTCCCAAGTTATTTTGGGCCAATTCATGACCCTATGTGCCTGCTTTTGTTTTTAAACATTTTTCTCTGTCCATCTGCTTCCCAGGCATCCATCGCAATGCCTTCAGCCTGCGGTGGGACGCATCAGCGGGCTTCTTGGTTTGCTTGCTCTCCTGTTGGCCACACTACTTTCACCCCTGAGACTGGAAAGTATGAGAGGCAGAACTCGTCACCTCTGGCTAACTGTGGTTTCAGCATCACAGAGATCAGCGGTGCCCTTTATATGATAAATTTCGGTTCAAAAAACAGCCTTCATTTATTCAGGCGACAAACAAGGATGCCCACTACGCACCAGGCACAATGACACTGAGCTGACCTCGCAGTCAGGAGCTTTGCTCCGCTTGCCTTCCCTGTGCTGATCTGCTGCCCTCCGGGAAAGCGGTGCAAGCGAGCTCGCATTTCCTGGGTCTGTTGCCTGGGAGAGCTGCGCTGTGACACTCCATCCTTCTTTCTGGCTTCCTGTGGGATGACTGCTGGTCGGGGAGTGCCCTCTTCCCAGAGTCTCCGTGTGCCTTCCAACCCCTGAGGCTGAGCAGCTAATAATAGTGACGACTTTTTATAGTGTCTTTGCCTGCCACCAGGCACATGGTAAGCAGGGCCCAGACATCATCCCCCTTAATTCTCACTATCTGTCTTACTCCTGTTTCACCTGTGAACATGCGTGTAGGTAGGTCAGTAACCTGTGCGAGACAGTCAGAATCCAGACTTTGAACTTTTAATTGCTCAAGTTAGACGACTTTCCTCAGTGAAGCCCAGGAACCAGCAGGTTATCTAGCCCTCTGGGGTTAGGTAAGGTCAACAAGCTTTTCCTGTAAAGGACCTGAGTAAAAGTTCCTGTCCTATAAAGGGCCATTTCATTATGTGCACAACAGGGTCTCTGTCTCCACTACTCAAGATAGCCTTTGCAGCACAGCACCTAAACAAACAAGCGTGGCTGTGTTCCAATAAAACTTTATTTATAAAAATAGCCAGAGGGCCGGATTTGCCAATCCCAGCATTAAACTCTCCCCTAGACCAGATGATTAACTTCTGCACATCTACTGCCTGGTGCAAGACTCCTGGGAAGCTGGATTATCATCTGAGAGCATTCTGAGCTTTTACTAATATAGTAAAATAGTATGCCACACACTATTCATACACGTTCCATACATGTTCTCCCTTAATCCCCTCAAATACTCCAGCGGGAGACAAGGTAGTGCCATTTTATAGTCTATGCCACTGAGGCTAGAAAGGTAAAGTAACCGGTCAAGGTCAGCCCATGGGATTTTCGACCCCAGCTCCTAACCACGATACTGCAGCACCTTTCAGGGTCAGAGCTCTACATCCAGACAAGGAGGAGGTGACAAGGACAAGTGGGCCTGGGGAACTGCCTTTCACCAAAACAGGCTTGCAGGAGACAGTCTGCAGTATCCAAGCTTACTAGCCCCCTTCGAGAGCCACATGCTCTCTCCAGTTAATATCAGGGGTCAGGTGTCCCTGGCCAAAGCACCCTGCTCTCTTTTGCAACTGACTTTGCCTGTTTGTGCATTGCATGAATTTTACAGCTCTCCTTTCAGCTTCCTGAATTCTCAGGTCCCCTGCAGCTGTCACATGCGGTGCTTACTTTCCAATGACTCCTTCCCCTTGCTCACTGAGCAGAGAGCTTACCAAATGACCTCTGGGCCACACTGATGCCCAGGGGCAGAAGGTCACCTTGTTCGATCCCTATCTGATGCTGCTGACGCTGGCCTAAGAGGTGTAGGGGACAGACACTTGAGAGGCTTGTTTTTTAAGAGCTCCTGTTAACTTTTGTGTTAAGTCATGTGGGTACAGAGAGGTGTCACTTTAGCAGCTTCTCTTTCTTAGCAGTGTACTTGAGGCCTAAAAATGGACCACCGGATGCTGTGGAGGGATTTCTCAGCAAAGACCCCATCTGCCCCCAGCCCTCTGATGGAGGTCATCGCTCATTCATTCAACAATCACTTCCTCATCAGATACTTCCCGTCGAGCCTGCTGGGCACTGAGGATCCAAAGTTGAACCAAAGAAAAATTCCCTCCCCCCAGGAAGTTGTATTGGAGAAGAATGGGTGTGATGGGGTCAGATATTATCTGTAATAAATGCTGTGTCCCAGCCAAAGGAGGGTTTGGCAGGAAGAGTTATAGCCTCCCTCAATCCCCCAATGTGGGGCTGAACCCACCCACTGGCTTCTTCACGCCGGCTGGTCCTGCTCCCCCACTGCAGCCACGTGCAGAAGAATTCCAGGCCCAGAGCCTGGTGCACAACACACTTAATAAATATGTCTTGATTGCCCAGAGGTCAATGCATACTACTTTCACGAAGTCATATAAAATCAAAATCAGCTGCCCATATTATCACCAGCTTTGGAAGGGGTCCAGGAAGGCAGCACAGATGCAGCATTGCTGGGTCTTAAGCCACAAGGTACACATACATGCACACACATGGACTCTTGGAGAGTTTAAAAGAGGACTGAGACTCCTAGGCCTGCCTGGTGCTACCTGTGGGCATTGACTGCCTGGGGCTGAACAGAAGCAGAAAACACTTGCAGTTTTGTGTTTTTTTTCCTGCCTGCCCAGTTGTGCATATGCAATTCGTTGGAAAGATCCTGGTTTGCAAGTAGATTCATAGCATCTATGATAACCACAGAGAGAGCGCTCGGACCTGCAAGTGAGACTGTTGCTGGCCCCATCACATCCCCACCCCCTGCCCTGCTCAGGGCCAGCCTGACACAGCTCCTCCCCCACCGCACCCTTCTATGGGCTTCTAGATTCTGCCAGAGGTGTGAAAGCCAGACCAACCAGGCTATGACCCTCTTCCCTGCTATCATTCCTCCAGTTGCTCCAAACAAGTATCTGGGCTGTTTCTGAACCTTGACCTCTGTGCATCTTTCTCAATCCATCACGTGTACCCTGGTGACTACAGAGAGTTTGTGATGATTAATTAGTAATCTGGTATTTGTAAAGTGCTAAGTGAGAGCCTCAGCTTAGGAGACAACTTGATCTCTGCCGGCCTCCCTAATCCCTTCTTGTTTTCCCAGCATCTCTCCGGCTGGAGGGACCACCCAGTTCTTGCAGGAATATCCCTCAAAGTGCATTCCATCTGCCCCCGTGCCCGAGAACTCTCCCACCCCTGCCCTGTTTCTCCCCTCTTTTCCAAAGTGCTGTTGTTTTTCCTGATATTACTTTGCCCCTCCCCAAAAGACAGTTATACAAGTAGATGTGGGAGGAAGAAACGAAACAGCCAACGATGACTAAGTCCGCGTGCTCCAGAAGTGCGGCTGGAATATTGTCAGAATCGGCTCTCACTCACCCCTGCCTCTGTAAAAATCCTTTGCCGAGGGTGTGATTTTTCCTGAAGATCATTCTTTCCACATGACCAAATGCTGTAATGTAGAATCAAGCCAGATAGTTTGTTTCTTCCCTAATCCACGCTTGGGGCACAGCATTCTGAGGCATTCAAAGTGACTTCCCCTAATGAACAAGCAGTGGCTGGTTCCTGAAAGGTTTGTGATCGATCAGTGCTCCTCTCAGCCCACCCTGCTTGTCCTTCCTTCATTAGATCTTTGATTTCTGAATAAATCCTGAATTCCAATGAACTCAGAAGGAAGAAGTTCAAACAAAAGATAGCCGGGCCTCCCTTGACTAACCGGCACATGGGTTAGTCTCAGCGCTATCAAGCTATCAATAGCTACCTGCGGCATGAGTTCGATCCTGGTCAGGGAGGTGACCCACATGGTGCAGCAGACCTCTCCTGTCTCACCTGCTGCTCCCCTCAGCAGTGTATTTCAGTAGATCTGCCTTTCTGTTCCCCACTCTGTCTCTGGTGGATCCTCTCACCTCCCGCCCCCACACCTCTGGCCTATACCCCAATTCTGGTGTGCATAAATAAATAAATAAATATATTTTTTAAAAAAGACAGCTCCCAGCATATCTTTCTGGCTTTCAAGTCAATTCACAGCTGTGGGTCCAGGCAGCGTCTGCACCCATAGCCTCTGAAATGGAACAGTGCACTGGGCAGCTTGACCTCTCAACCTATGGTCACAGAGACTCCGGGCCCTAAAACCCTGAGAATCTGTGAGAAAATCAACCCAAGGGGTGTTCAAAGGGCTTACTCATCCCGGCAGTGCGAGAGCAGCCCTGTGCTGCTCCCGGCGATAACATGCAATAGGCAACCAACAGGGACTCCCCAACTGGGCACCCTTCAGCCCAGCTGGCCTCCGCAGTGTTGTGCCCACACAAGCCAAGTGGGTATTGGACCAGGGGATTTAATACCTGCTGCCAGGGTACATCATTCAAACCTAAACCGCAGATTTTGCACATACACATAAGTCATTTTTTCAGAAGGTAAATCCTCCCCCAATGACTACTTTGTGATACGCTTGTTCCCACATCAAGCAGAGGCAAAACACTGTGTGATTAAGGCAGCCCCGTTCCACAGGTTATAAACCATGAGTTGGGGTAAATTGAGACTGGCCAGATTTTTTAGAGCAATCAGTTACATGTGAAGAAGACTAAGAATTTGGCAAAGCCAAGCATCAGCAGACAGAAATTTTAAAGTTTCAGTCTATACACCCTGCCCCAAGTTTTTTGCATTCCCTAAAAAACAAACTATTATGCTTCTCTTGGGTCCTCCGAGGCTGCATGTGAGAGAGGCAGAAAACTTGCCTTTTGCAAGTAGCTGGATCACACTGCCCCAGACTGACAGAAACCTAATTCTCCGTCTTAACAAACAAAATCGGGTCATTTAAGCCTGAAGATCTTTACTGCATTCAGAAACAATCTCAAGAATAAGTTAATGAAAGTTTCCCATTTTCCGAGCCCTGAAGCTTTTGTTGTGGTTGCTTTTTCTCAATTTCATTCTTTTGCAGAAGCCCTTTGAATTAATCCAGCAATATTCTTAAACGATGGCAAGTGGGCAAATACTGAGGGTCTCTACTTAGGAATACCGGCATTCCTAAGCACATTCCTAAGTGTTCTCCACCTGCAGAGCCCTGGCCTTTCTCTGCCCATTAGCGGGTGAGAGTGGTTTCTGCACAGGGGTCTTTGGTGTCATCCTGAAATTTTAGAGGATAAACCCAAAGCACAGTCCTCCCTCTACATTAGAGAGTCAGTGTGCAGGATTCCCTGGCCGTTTCAGGCAGGTTTCCAGGTCCTGCTGGAGACATCACTGTTGTCTGCCTGGATCTGAGCCTGGGAATCCGTATTATTAACCATCCTGCCTCCCCTTGGTGCTGATGCTGGGGGTCCACAGCTTTGCAACCTCTCCCTGAAGCCCTGTCCCATGAGTTTGTGGAGTGGCTCTCTCTCTTCTGGGGCCCTTGCGGAAATGGCAGCACTGAGATCTCCCGGCCAGTTACCCTCTAGCAGAGTCACAGGCTAAGTAAGGCCCAGGCCCGGCCGCTACTCCGCCGAGTCATCCACGGGGGCGCGGGGAGGTGGGGAGCAACCAGCCCCCTCCCCCTTTTTCCCTCTCTGCCGGCGCCCGCCCGAGGACCTTTCGGGGCTGAGTCCCCGCGCCTTCTCCCTCTCGGCTGCTGATCCATCCTTTTCCAAAGATGCTGCAGCCCGGACCGTGGGGAGATCCAAAAGGGGCTCCCGCTCCCCGGGTCCCCCTTCATCATACCCCTGCAACCCTCACTGCCAACGCCAGTGACGAACATCGAATCGTCGCCATGGCAACCGACAGGGTGTCAGGGACCAAGGATGACGACTTCACTGCCTGGAGATTCCACAGAAGAGGTTGGGGGGCGGCGCCCCCATGCGCCCCTGACCTACACCCAAACCACAGCACAGGAACCCCTCTTCCTTCCCGCCGCGGCCCGGGGCCCCCCGCGCGGCTTTCTCCGGCTCAGCCCGAGACGGGGGGGGTGACTTTTCCGGGCCCCCCGACTCGGCGGGGCGGGGAGGGGCGGGCGCGGGCTGCGCGCGCTCGGCCCGCCGGGGCTGCGCGATGGGGCCGGGGCGCGCGCGGGCGGCGCGGGGCCGGGGCGGGGGCGGCGCGGGGCGCGGGGCGCGGGGCGGGCGGTCGAGGGGCGCAAGTCCCACCCTCGGGGCGGGCCCGGCGCGGGGAGTGTCAGGAAGAGGAAGCGCCGGCCAGAGGCGGCGCGGGCGCGCGGCGAGCAGGGGCCGGGCCCAGCGAGCGCCGCGCGGGCCACCATGGCCACGGACGAGCTGGCCAGCAAGCTGAGCCGGCGGCTGCAGATGGAGGGCGAGGCCGGCGCCGAGGCCCCGGGGCAGCCCGGGCTCAACGGGGCGGCGGCCGCCGGGGCGCCCGAGGAGGCGGCCGAGGCGCTGGGCAGCGCGGACGACGAGCTGAGCGCCAAGCTGCTGCGGCGCGCCGACCTCAACCAGGGCATCGGCGAGCCCCAGTCGCCCAGCCGCCGCGTCTTCAACCCCTACACCGAGTTCAAGGAGTTCTCCCGGAGGCAGATCAAGGACATGGAGAAGATGTTCAAACAGTGAGTGCCCGCCCGGCCCCGACCCCGGCCCCGACCCCGCGCCGCCGGCCGCGCGCCCCACAACTCCGGCGCGGCGGGGGTGGGCACCCTCGGCCCCTGCTGCCTAGTCGCGAGGCTGCGGGACCCGCCACTCCACCCGCTTCTGGGCGCGGGGACCCCCGGGCGCGCGCCCCCTCCTCTGGGGGATGCTGCACCCCAGCACCATGCGTGAGCGCCCCCGGAATGGGGGCCCCGGGGCCCCCTCCGGGTAATCACGAGACTCCGCGAGCCCCCCACGCTGCCACCTTACTCAGAGGTCTGGAGACTCTGGGCGTCTGGCCTAGGACTCCGGCCGCGGCGCTGCCCGCATCACCCCACACTCGCCAGCACTGAGATGGAAGAGCCAGGGAGGGGAGCCCGGGGCCTCCCGTTCCCCCCAACACACCCCCAGGCTGTTCGAATTCCCCACCCCCACCCCATACACGCGGATCACAAATACCCACCACCACCCCCAGCACCTCCACAAAGGTGACCATGCCCTGCACCCCATCCCACATGCATGCCTTCCTTGGGGGTCCTTTCATGGCCTCTGCTTATCTCAGATCCCCTCAAGGTAGGATGTGGGCAGAGCCCCCCTCCCTCTCCTCAGCTCCTGTTCCCCCCCCCCCATCTTCTAGCGAACTGTGGTCAGAGACCTCCAGCCCCTCCCACCCCTATCCCATTAACCCTCGCCCAGACCCTCCACTCTCAGGTCTCCCTAGGGAGGATCCCTCAGTCCCTGGCCCCATCTTCCCCCCAAGACCCCCCTATGCACTGTCTCCTGCTCCCCCCATGCACTGCCCCAGCGTCCTCTCACCCTCCTGCCCCCCCTCCTGTACCCGGCAGCTGTGCCGTCACTGCCACCCTGCTTTGGCTCAGAGGGTGCCCAACTCCTCCCTCTGTCCTGTGACTCTCCTGCCTCTGCTCTGTGCCCCCTCACCTTCCTATCCAGCTCGCCCACTTGCTCTCACCCCTGCCCAGTACTCCATATAATTCATATAGTGTCCAGCTGACTGGACAGGCGCCCTAGACTGCAGGCTCAGCCCTCCCCACCTCAAAACCCCCCTGATTATCTCGTCTCTGGAGGACTCCAGAGAAAAGGCTGCAGGTCCCCTCTGGTCTATCCCTGGGTCCACCCAGTGGGAACTGAAATGGCCAGCCACACACCCCCACCCCAGCACATTTGTGCCAGGGGGTATGCAGGCCCCTCTCTTTGGTACCCTTCCCCACCCCCTCTTGGCCACCCCCCCACCTGGACTGCTGGTTGGGGAACAGTCAGGGATTTGGTGAGAGCAGATTCCTAAAGAGGTAGAACCATCTGAGACCAACTGGAGTCTCAGGTACGGGAGTTAGGAGGTCCTACCTACCCCCAGCCCCGGCAGGTAGGGTGCTGGCCCTCCGTGGCTGGGCTGGGCAGGAGGTGGGGCACACAGCCCACCATAGCAGTTGACCTTCCCAGGTGCAAGCAGGAAGCCCAGGAAGACACTGTCTTGCAGCCCCACTGCTTGAGAAAGACTCATGTCCACTTCTCACTACAGCTGCTTCTGCATTTGACCCTGACACAGGGGAAGAGGTTTTTGGTTCCCAGATCTGTAAGGCTGGAAACCCCATACTTGTGGCCTTTGGGGGTCAGCCTGGGGGGAAACCGACTCCTTGACCCCACCCTGGGCCTCTGCATGGACATCCCTGGGCCCAGTGGAGCCTGCCTCTTTGACTCCAGGGTCTTGGTTGCGAGTCCTAAACTTTCTGCCCCGCCAATGACCGGTCAGGTCAGGATTTCCAAGATTCCAGGCAGAATCCAGATTGAAAGCTCCTTGAGCCCAGGGCTGGGTGTAGCTTCACTGTCTGGAACTTCCTTGAGGAACTTGACCCAGGGGCGTTCCTGCAAGGTTATTCAAATACAGCAGCGATCCCTGTATCAAGAGTACCAGGAACGGAACCCCAGGAACCCCACCTGTAATCATCCAGGTGCTGGTAGGAGAGTGTGAGCGCAGAGAAGTTAAGAAAACGCGCCAGGTCTACACAGCTAGCAAGTGACAATGCCAGGATTCGAACCCAGGTCTGACTCCAAACCCCCTGTTCTTTCCTTCTGAGTTTCCTGTCCCAGACATCCGCATCCACATGGGAAACACACTCCCCCCACACCCCTTTTCACGCTCGAGGCTGATTTTCTGCCTCATGTACCCACCCGCAGCCTGCTCGTTCTTTCCCCCAGAGCCCTCCTCCTCTGCCTGCACAGCATCCCTACCCCTCTCCCCCCACCAAAAAAAAAAAAATCAAGCTGTTTGGGAAAACCCAGACTAGGAGACTTAGGAGGTGCAGCTTGAGTGGCAGGGGCGCGTGACACTGGGAATGGTCTCGCAGCTGCATTTCCAGAGGGAGCTCACTTTCTGCAGAGGCTATTTTGGATGTTGGTTTGATGAGGGGTAGTCTGATGAAAAGGGGCGGGGGAGCTGAGCCCCCTGCAAGCCACCTCTTGGCACCATTGCTGTTTGCTGGGCATCGGGAGTGGGAGGGGGCAGGAAGGGGGCAGGGAGCTGGACTTCTAGGGAAGGAAGTGCCGCACGCTGGGGGCGCCTGGCTGGAACGGAGACCTGCAGGTTTTGTATTCAAGGAAACAAGGCTGCACTGTGCCAGCCCAGCCAGTCCCTGCTGTAAACAGCCAACAGACAGGCTCTCATGGAGGACAAAACCTCCTTCTGCTTCTGCTGTCCGAGTGGGGCTGCGGCCTCCTGTGCCCAAGCAGGGGCTGGGGACCGCAGCCAGGACCTCCTAGCCAGGCTCTTCTGGAAGACCTCCACCCTGGTCTCCAGCTCCTGGGACAGGAAGGAGGGACCCCAACCCTTCCAAGCATCCACCAGAGCCAAGTGCAGGAGATGGGGGAGGTCTGAGGGATCTGGGAGCTGGCCTTCCTCGTAAGCCCGGAGCTAGGAAGCCTGGGCTTGCGGCCTGGCTTCTGCCACTGAATTCCCCATTGGGCTGCCCTCCCTGGGCCTCAGTCTGCCCATCTGGGCAAGGGGCGGGCCGTAGCTCTGATTCCCAAAGGTGATTAGGCACTGACCTTTTTATTCTCCAGGGGTCCTGAACCCTCTGGAAGCCAGAATTGCCCACACGACCTCCGAGATCATCCTTTCAGAGTTTATTCAGCAGAAACCGCCCTGGGATGGAGATGGCAGGAGACCAGAGGAGATGGAAGGGAGTTGACAGATGAGGTGTCCCCACCCCGACCTCACACAGCCAAGCAGTTTCCACCTGGATGAGATCCGAGGGTTGACTCCATCCCTTTTCCCCATTTTATAGAAGAGCAAACTGGGACCCAGAAAAGCATCATAACTTGCTTAGGGTCACAGGAAGGTTTTCTGGCTGAACCAGAGCATCCTGTCCGCACATGGGGGGAGGGAGGTGACACACGAAGAGCTCTGGGAAGGTGCCAGGCATGCGGAGCCGCTCTGTCCTCCCTCCCCTTGCAACCTCAGGCTTCATCCACCACCTCTAACCTCACCCACTCCCCACCTCTCTCTGCCCATCCATCCAGGGCTGCTTCTGGAATCCTCCAGACAAGGGGGAGAAGGGTGCCTTGAGGGTGTCCCTTCTGGGCTGGCAGCAGCCTAGGTGGGACTCTGCTGGGCTTTGTAAACCAAGACCTCCTGGAGGTACCCACGTAGCTCTGAACCCGCCCTGGAATCCGAGGAAGGTGCCCTAGTGCCCTGCCCTGCCCTGCCCTGTCTCCAGCCGCATCATCTCCTGACCCCTTGCGTCAGAGAGGCAGGCTTCCCCCTCCCCTGGACGCCTCTTCCCGCCTGCCCTCCCTCCTCTCCACCTGCTCATCCTGCTCCAGGTGTCTCGTCAGACTCTTGCTGCTCACAACACACACACACACACACACACACACACACACGCACGCACGCACACACGCACACACGTGCACACACGCTTGCCAGTCCTTCCTGGCACAGAGATAATAACAGTATCCGGCTCACCAGGTTTTCATGAAGTGCTTAACCCAGTACTTGGCACAAATTCAGTAGCTCTTGTGTTCCCATCACGGCCATCCCCAGCCCTGGAGGGGTAGCCAGGCCACCTCCACCGCCCCCTCTGAACAGAGTGACCAGACCCGCTGGCCTGGGCCCCAGCGACAGCGCCCAGCATGAGGACCCTCCTTTCTCCTGCCGCCCTGATTGACAGCCACACATGGCTTTGATAAATAACAAAAACCAGGGAAGCGAATTCATTATCACTTAATTACATGAAAGGCAGGCAGCAGGATAAACACCAGCTCTGGGGGACACAAAAGGGGGCCCTGGAGCTGCCCAGCTGAGTGACTTGGGCAGGGCTCTAGGCCTCTCAGCCTCAGTTTCCCTGGGACTGAAGAAACTGCCTAGTGAAGTTCTGAGGATTAAGCTTAAAAAGTCTTGAGCCTTTGTGAAGAGGCCACCTCCGCCTCTGGTCTGTGGGCTGTGAGAACAACAGGAGATGTATTTTTTAAAAGTCACAGCCCACTTGTGTGACCATCCACCCAACGGACAGGTTGTCCCCAGAGGATTACGTGAATAAAGCTCCTGCCCTCAAGAAGCTGATAGTCCCCCGGGCAACACGGGAAGTAGGGAGGATGGGCCTGCCCAGCTGAAAAGGGGAGCTTGCACTTCACCCTGCCTCCAGGCCCTCTCCTTGGCTGGAGCCTCCAGGTCCAGCTGCCCCAAGGCACGCCAGTGTATATTATTTAGGGAGTTCAATTTTTAATCCTCGCAGGGAGGCAGGTACTCCTGTTGTTCCCATTCGCCAGATGAGGATATGGAGACATAACCCAAGACTACCCTAAGGGGCAGACGCAGGATTAAAACCTGCCTGCAGCAAGCTCCCAGGGGCCAAGCAAAGATTATGTGGATGGGGGCAGGGGGCTCTCGAGTCTCAGGGGGTCCCTCTGGGACCCGCGTGGTCCTGCACCCCTGCAGCAGCCCGGAGCCTGGCTTTCTGGGGAGGGTGGCTGTCCCGGACCTGGTTCTTCCTACTTCCCCTCTGTCTGAGTCACCTCTCTGCTCCCTCCCCCTGGAGACTTTTAGTTCCCCTTCTGGTTTGCACTTTCCTGCCTGCCTTCTCCCCTCCTCCACCCCCTCTGGGTCTTTGGCCTGGGCCTGGCTTCAGCCCTGAGACCAGGCCCTGCTGCCTTGGAGGACACCAGAGGCTCTTTCATCAGAGGCCCTTTTGCAAGGCCCTCCCGGGGAGGAGGCAGAGTCACTCTGTGACTTCAGCAGGGACTGTCCCCTCGCTCTAGCAGCTGAGCTCACTCTGGCTGCCGGGCAGCCTTCTCCTGGACTGACTTCTGCTTTTCAAGGACTGTGTAGAAACAGGGCTCAGAGCCAAAAAAGGCCAAAAACGAGGCCCTGTGCAGTCGTCCAGTGCAATAGGCCAAAACCAGGCCCCGGATTCCCAAGATGGGCGGAGACCCTCTGGACGCCCTTCTCACACTCATCCCTCATCCAGTGGAGAGGGCCGGCCTGTTCCAGGCCCTTGTCCAATGCTTTCTTCCCATCTGTAAGATGATCATCGCCCATTTGACAGATAAGAAAACTGGGTCTCTGAGGTTTACATGACTTGTCGCACAGCTCCTAGGAACAGCATTTGAACTTGAGTCTGATGCCAAGTCTCCTGCTCCCGGGGACCCGCGTGGAGTAGTATCTGCTTCACCGAGAGCTGCTCAGAAATGCAGGTGCTCAGGCTCCACCCCAGACCCACTGATCAGAACCCGCATTTTAACCAGGTTTTCCAAGTGGGCCCAGTACAGGTTCAGAAGTGTTGAGCACCCCGCAGCCATCTCCCCCCACCTGCCTGAGACTGCCCTTTAGGTGAGGCACGTTCTGGAGTCGGGGCGGTAAGCTAAGGGGCTAACAAGACCGGCAGAGGGAAGATTGAAATCAGAAATGCTGGTGATGTTCAACATTCAGCGAATGTTCTTTCTAATCCCATTACAACATAATTATGATTAAGAGCAGGCAGGGAAGTTGGCAGCTCGGGGAACCCTGCTGCTGAGATACAAGTGGGGGACATGCCTTCCTTCCCTCTGGGGCTTGGCTCAGTGTGAGCCCAGAGGTGAGGATGTGCTGCCATCGGCACCCCACCCCCCCCAGCTGACACAGGCCCGCAGACAAGTGTCAGATTCCGCAGATAGGAGCAGAGGAAGTGGGGAGCTGCCGGGGCTTTCCCCACATGAGTCAGGAGGTGGGGGTGTGCGGGAACTGGTGGGCTCTGCCGAGCAGTCAGCGCCCAGCCTGTGGGCGGCACCAGTGCCTTCCTTCCATGCCATGCGGAGGTGGGCAGGGCCAAGCTGGCTGTAACAGGGAGGCCAGCATTCTCCTGTTGTCTGGAACCTTGCTGACCAAGGCACCTGCCCTCCCATTTCAGGGGGCAAAGGATAGAGGCCTTAAAGTCATAACTTTGGGCCACAGGGGAGGCTCCCCAGATAGGGAGGCTCTGTGAATGCTGAGACCAGTACCAAGTAGGGCTGGAGACTCCCAGTTCTGTAAACACCACCCTCTAGCTACTCACTTCCTGGGGACCCAGTGTTCAGGGGGGCCATCAGCAAAAGCCTGAGATGCGAATCAGTAGGGAAAGTCGGGGTCCCCTAAGCTCCTAGATCAGCCGCCCCCTCCCCTGAGACAGTGGTTGTGATACCACCTCTTTCTGCTGTTAGGTAGCACCGCACGGCTTGGGGGGTGGATTTGGGGGGGCGCATGCATGAGGAACGACTTCCTAGTAAACAGTCCCAGAGCTAAAATGGGCTGTCTTAGGCCAGCTGTGAGCTTCCCCCTTCTCGAAGGCATTCCAGACACCAAGCAGGAAAACTGCAGTAGGAATCAGACCCCCACAAACAGTGACATGAGCTGGCCCAGTATCCCTCCCACCTGCGGTTCCCAGGTACAGGGTTTGGAGCTGTCAGGACGTACATAGTGTAACAGTTAAGGCACATTTTCCATCTGGCCTGAGTTCAGACGCCAGCTGTGGCCTTGTCAGTGATGACCTTGGCCAAGAGGCTTCCTCCCCGAGCCTCAGTCCCTGGTGTAGAGGCTGTTCATATCCTTGTCACAGAATCCCTGTCAGGACAGGATACAGAGCCCAAGGCGAGTGCCCGGCGTAGCATAGCCACAGTGGAACCATCACTGTGAGGCGGGGAGAGCCCCGTGCAGGACCAGGCCGTCTACACCATGCGCTGCTGCAGGAGCTGGTCACTGCCCCCCACCCCCGCCCATGGCTCCTGGCTGTACCAGCTGGGTGGGGCCTGCCCAGCCCAAAGGGGCAAAGTCTGCCTGGGCGGCTGCTCCATGTTCAAGGGAGGGGACTTTGTCGCCAGATCCGGGGCAGCAGCTGCTGCCCTCCCTGTCGGAGGACCATTCAGAGGGAGGCGGTAAGAATGTGGGCGCCTTGCCAGCTGTGCAGCCTCCCCCTAGTGCAGGAGGGAAGCGCTGAGCTCCCGGCCATCCTGCTGGAGGGAGGTGGCCCTCCCAGGCAGGCCCCAAACCAGGGCTTGGCTTGAGATTCCAGGGCCCTCCAGGAGGCCGGGGAGAGGGAAGCAGGCACGAAGGAAGAAAGCTTCCAATTTTAGGAACCTCCCACAACTGTGTGACTGGGCCAGCTGCTGCCCACTCTGGGCCCCTGGGCCCCCACATACATGAAGCAGTGGCCGGGGTATCCAGATAGATCTGTGTGCTGAACCCTTTTCCCTGAATCCTCTGAGCCACCTGCAACCTCAGTTCCAACCCAGGGAGAGGGCTGATGCCCTGTGTCTGACGCAAGGGCTCTCAGTCGGGGATATGCCTGCTGGGGACACAGTGACAGTCCCCCCATCCCCCGCCTTGCCATCCCCCTTGCCATCCCCCTTGCCATTCCCCTTGTCAGAGGAAGGATAGGAGAGGAATCCAGGGCTGGGGCAAGAGAGTAAAAGGCTCCACCCTGCTGTCCTTCTACCTCCCCAAGCAGCCAGGTCTTTGAATCAAACCCAATGGGGAAGGGAGGATGGGGTGCTGTCACCTTGTCCAGCCCCTGCCTCCAGGCCAGTCTGCATTTCCTCCCAGCCATGCTCACGGGATGGGGCCCAGACTCTGTGCTAAGAGTCTGTTTGGATGTCTCTTTCAGTCTTTGTGTCTGTCCTGAGATAAGTCCTTTGATCTCCTTGATGGCAATAGGGAGATTGAGAGTCCCCGGATCAGGTGACTTGGCCAGGGTCACCCAGCCAGCAGGTGCCGGTGCTGGGGTTTGGACCCAGGGCAGTCTCAGCAGAGTTGATATACACACAAGCCTTCAAGGTTTGCCCTGGATCCTGGCTGATTCAGTGACCCAGAGCCCAGGGCACATGGTGGGGGTCCACTCCCTGGGGAGGCTATCCCATGAGAACAACCCCCAAGTGTCACCTCCTCTGGGGCCCCTGCCTGCCACCCCAACACATGGCCTCTCCCTGCCCTCTGTAACCCCCCCCCACACCCCGTGATTGATCTGCTGGCACTGCAGCCAACCCTGCATTGTCCCCCTGGGGGTCCAGATGGAGCCCGCCCCGGTAATTGATTGACCCTTGATAGATGTGGGTGGTGGTTCAAGCCGTGGTTTGAGCTGCAGCCCAGACAGGCCAGGGAGTGCCAGAGCTGAGAGAGCCAAAGCCCAAGTTCCTGTCCAAGTTTGGACACTTTATCCTCACTTCCTCTGAAACGGAGCCACCCTAACTGCGGGAGAAACCCACAGACTGAGCGGTAAATACAGCCAGGGCAGACGAGGGCAGGTGAGCAGATGGAGAGCAAGGCGTGGAGTAGGGAACTAGGAGGGATCCAGACCCCCACCTCTACATGCCTTGTTCCCTAATAGTCATTTGGGGAAATAATACCAACCCCCCCAGGATGGCTGAACACAGAAGGGGTCAAGAGAAAATGCCTAGCACATAGTAGGTCCTTAATAAAGGTGAGTTTAAGTCTCACAGTGGCGGTAGCTGCCATTTCTGGAGCCAACTCCTTGTGCCAGGTGCTGTGCTAAGTGCTGACATGTGACCTCAGTTCCATCTCCCAGTGACACCACAAGGGAAGTGCCATCCTGCCAGGGTCCCTCTGGGGCACATAGACCCTCTCCCCCACTTTGGAACTGCCACTTCTGGGGATGATGGGCCAGAAGGAGCCTAAGTTCAGGAAGTGAGGACTCCGAGGGCCCGAGGGCCCATGTGACTTGTCCCCAGCAGGCTGCTCTCCCCAGCCTGCTCCAACCCAGCCCTAGGGTCCTAGGGTCATACAGCAGCCAGCCAGCCAGGCCAGCCGGCCCCTCCGCCCACTGGCAAACAAGGATGGAAGGAGAGGCCACTGCCATGCACCCCACAAGGCCCCTCCAGCTCTAAGTGGAGGCTGGACTCAGGGGGTGGGGGATACATTGGCCTACCTGACCCCCCAAGTCCCACAACCCTCTCCCGTGCCTCTCACACCACTGCCATCCAGCTCTGGCCACTGCCCACAGGGCCTCTGACCTATCTGGCCCCTGCCTACCCCCTCCCCATGGTGGGGAAGTAGCCGCGGGACCCTGTGTTCCTGCAGGATTCCCAGAGACCCATCCTCCCAGTGCTGCGTCACTTCCAAACACTGACTCACTTGCCGTGAACTATTTATACCCCTCGCACAAATGCGCCGCTCAGCGCTCCAGACAGTCATCTCTGCTCTGCTGGCGGCCACAGGACGCGAGGAGGGGGGCTGGGCGCAGAGCAAACGTGCAGGTTGATGAGCCCAGCAGACCTCTCCATGGAAGCCCAACTGCTGGGTGACCTTGGGCAGGTCGCTTAACCTCTCTGAGACTCCCTTATAAAAACGTTGTTGGGAGGGTGAAGAATGTCAAGTTCCCGGCACAGACAGATCGCAAAAAAGCGTTGCTATTAGATGCCCAGAGTCAGCGGGACTTAGCATAAGGAGGAAGGAGGGTGGGAACTGAGACCCTGGGGAAGGCACAAGGCATGCATTTGTTGCAACTCAGAGTCTCCAGGACACAGGCTTCTGGAACTCGGCCCCTCTGTGTCACATGACTGTCCCCCAGCCAGCTCGAGACCTGGGGGGGCCACACAAGAGCTTTCTTGAGGTTCAGAGGCTCGTTTTGACAACCCCGAGACCACAAGACCAAGACCCAGGCAGGGCAGTGCCCACTGTGCCATGCTGTGTGCTAAGCACCCAGCAGTACCTCCCAGCCCAGAGTGGCCAGCTCTGACCCAGCTCGTGCACAGGAGGCCCTTAAGAGTGACACGCCCCACGCCCAGCCCTTCTGCCAGGCCTTGGTGGTAGAAAAAGGAGAATGAAATGTACAGGCAGAGACACCCAACCACTGTGCCACACCTTTCCCACCACTCACAGCCAGCAGCCTGCACAGCTCATTCCCTCCTCACAGCCTGGACCACCTCCCAGAGCCTCGAGGGGGACCTGCCCTTGTGACCACTGACCCTGGTCTGTGACACACGGGGCTCAGCACCCCCCCACCTTTCCAACATCAACACCTATTCCTACACCCCCCAAAAAGAAACAGGGTGCTGAGGAAGACAGACCATCTGTCACCCGGAGAGGCCACCTTCCACATCCATGTCACAGCCTCTAACCCAGAGTTTCTCAATCAGCAGCGATTTCACCCCTGGGGCGTTTGGCTACATCTGGGAGAGTCTTAACCACCCCAAGTTGGGAGGGAGTCGCTCGTCTCTCTGTGACACCATCTGGGCCCCCAGGAGTGAGCCATCCAGTGCTGCAGTCTGAGGTGGAGAATCCTGCCCCAGCCTGCCGCCTTGGGGTGGGGGGAGAGCAGGGAGTCTGGGAGACATGGTGCCAGGCTATCCCTCGAGGGTCCCACTAAGCCAGCTGGTCCTGGAGATGGTCTGGGGGGTGCTGACCTCAGAGCCCACCCTCCGGATCCACACCCCCACACGCTGTGAGTTCTTTCTCCCTCTGTCCCTCTGTTGGGTACAGGGAGGCCGCGGCTCCAGCTCCCTGGTGTAGCAGGCTGCTCAGAGCCAGCACTGCTCAGCGTGGAGGAGGCTCCCGTCCCCAGAGGTGACCACGCAGGAGCTGGGCCACGAGTCTGCTCTCTGCCCAGCTGAGGTCCCTTCCATCTGATTGGTGGGAGGGACCCACTGAGCCCCAGGCACCAAACTCCAGTTGTGGCCCCTCTGATGGGGGGGAGGTATCAAGGTGTCCTCAGGCCTCTCTCTGCACCCCCAGGTACGATGCCGGCCGAGATGGCTTCATCGACTTGATGGAGCTCAAACTCATGATGGAGAAACTTGGAGCCCCCCAGACCCACCTGGGCCTGAAAAACATGATCAAGGAGGTGGATGAGGATCTTGACAGCAAGCTCAGCTTCCGGGAGGTGAGCCCTGCTTGCCTAGGGGTGTTACCCGAGGGTTTGGTTCATTGCTGCTTAGCTGCCATTGAGCGGCTACGTGTTGGCGGAGGCCCTAACAGACAGGGTGAGCAGGTAGCACATGACTTCTGTGCTCCCGACCTTAGGCGGGCTCTGGGAGTCATTTCACGGAATGACATGACCCTGTGACTGGGGAGACAGGGGGGGCCCCATTGTACAGATGAGCAAACGGAGGCCCAGGGCGGGAGGGGCACCTGGCCTGTGCAGGGACACGCAGACATGGAGTGGCGAGAGCCCAGGCCTCAGGTTCCCAGTCCTGTGACCACGCTTCGCCATCTCCAGGGGAGGCCTGGGGCTGGGGCCGAGGTGTGGCCGGGTCTCAGCCCCTCTACCCCTCCCTGACCCCGCCTGCTCTTCTCTCCGCTGCAGTTCCTCCTGATCTTCCGCAAGGCGGCGGCTGGGGAGCTGCAGGAGGACAGCGGGCTGCACGTGCTGGCCCGCCTCTCTGAGATAGACGTCTCCACCGAGGGCGTCAAGGGGGCCAAGAGCTTCTTCGAAGCCAAGGTGAGGATGCGCGAGCCCAGGGCAGGGTGACAAGGGTATAATGGGACCTGGGTGAGCACAGTGGTCAGTGCTTCCCCTTCCAGTCCTTACCGAGGCTGCAGGCAGGAGCTCGCCAGCCTCCTCTTTCTCTCCCTGCTCCAAAGGTGAAGGGGAATGGGGACCACTTTGAGGGCCGTGGGAATGGGGACCACTTTGAGCCACCCAGCCATGACCCCAAAGGACTAGGCCTTGCCGGGAAGGCCCAGGAGACAGCAAGCAGGCTCAGAAACACCACATCTCCCAGGAGCCTCGGAGATGCCAGTGCCTCCAGCCCCAGCCTGGAGGGAATAGGATGGACCCCTTCTGGCAACACTCGGATGCAGGGGACGAGTCTGTCTCCGGGATCCTCTCCTCCCAGAGCCCCCGCCTTTCCATGTCTCTCTTCCCATTTTAGCAAAGAACATTCCTTCCGAAGGCTGCTTCCCACCTCCTGCTGGGCTTCGAGGGCGAAGGGGATGTTTCAGGGTTCAGTAGTAGGAAACGTGTGCACCTGGGCTCCCCAGGCCAGGCAGCAGCGGGAGAGCAGATCACAAGGTCTCCTTAAAGGCACCAGGCAGCGCTCCGATCCGGGTCTCCTTCCACCTCATCCGCGAGGTCAGTTACTGAGCCCCAGGCCCCAAATGGAGAAATGGAGGCTGCAAGAGGTGAAGGAAGTCCCTGCCCGAGGAGCAGAGCCAATGAGAGGCGAAGGGAGCCCAGAGAAGGCGCAGGGCAGAGACCCCTCCGGCCTGACCCACCTCTCCCCCCTCCACCCCAGGTCCAGGCCATCAACGTGTCCAGTCGCTTCGAGGAGGAGATCAAGGCAGAGCAGGAGGAGAGGAAGAAGCAGGCGGAAGAGATGAAGCAGCGGAAAGCAGCCTTCAAGGAGCTGCAGTCCACCTTCAAGTAGCCAGGGCCTGGCCTGACCGCCCGGCCGGCCCCAGCGCCCCGTCTGACGGGCGAGCCCGGGTCCTCAGCTTGTCTGCAGGGACCACACTAAAAACCTAACCATGTCTGCGAACGGAGCCAGTTGAGGGGCCTCACCGAGGCGGCCCCACTCTCCCCGCTCCCGCTGTTCCTGAGGCTGTGACACCAGCACTGGCTCCCTGCCTGGCGACGCCCCGTCTCGTCCCTGGCCGCCCCCACCTGCTCCAGCACTGCTCGGGGCTCCGTGCCCAGCTCCTGGCTCCCAGGGCTCCCTGCCTGGGTGCCTGCCCGCACACCCCCTTCTGCACCCCTATGCCTCTCCCTGTCACCTGGTCCCCTACCCAGAGGCCACCTGCCCCTAACCCGCTGCACTGCCCCTGGTCCCCTGATGCCCCCTGCAAGGCTTGTGGCCAGCGGAAACTAAGGAGCCGATTGGAGGCACAGCCCCACCCCCCCACACCAGCACCTGTTGCCAGAGTCAGGGGAGGGGCTTCCATTTAGGCTGAGAGGCCCTGGGCAAAGGGGCAGCTGTGCCCATCTACCTCACGGGCCGCATTCTGCAGGCCGTGCCACAGGAGCGTGGGCAGGGACGGCCACCCCTGCCCCCTCCCGGAACAGCCTGGGCGCCCCAGGGCTCCGCAGAGAGGGGTTAGGAGGGATTCCTAGGGAAGGAAACCAAGCTGTCTCCATTCTCCAGGAGGCCTTCAAGAAGTGCTTTAAGTGGTTTGCACGGACCGGGCAGCGGGGCGCAGGGGGCCTCGCTCAGCCCCTTCGCCCCCTCCCCCAAGTGAGCCTCGTCACCAGCGACTGGACCTGTCCCGTCACCCCCACCCCGGGGAAGCATGGGCCCCAGCCCCCCTGGCCCGCCCCAGCCTCCAGCGTGCCCGCCCGCTCCCGTGCGTGTCCGTGTCCATTGCTGTGTCGTGAAACTGTGACGTCCCGTCCGAGCGAGCGGCGTCCGGCCCCCGCCATGCGCCGTCCAGTGTGTCGTGACAGAATCACTGCTTCTGAGACTCGATATCCCTTTATTTTAGTAAAGCTCCCCCTAGAGCCCACGGAGCCCTGTTGGGCTTGCAGAGGTTTTATTTTTTTGGCCTTAGAATTTGCAGGAACTAGTTGCTGCCCCCCCCCGGGCGGGGCAGCCTTGGCCCTGGATTGCGTTTGCCTTAGCGGATACGTTTATACAGATGAATATAATTTTTTTTTCCTTTTAGCTTAGTTGCTTTTTATTTTTTTTCCTGCCTTCTCATTCCCTCCCCTCAAAATGCTACTTCTTCATTCGGTGGTACGATTATTTTTTTTAACTAAAATAAGATAAAATTGTATATTCTTACGTGTGTGTGGTTCTTGGGGAGCAGGGGAGGGGCGGGAGGAGGCAGGGCGGCCTCCCTCGGGTGCTGGCTGCCTGCCGTGTGGGAAGCCCGGGAGAAGAGACGCCCCTTCCCAACGGGACAGGTTGTTTGACACACCTGCCATCCCCGGGCTCGAATCTAAATGATTTACTCATACTAACGCATTTAATCCTCGACAAACCCACGGGGAGGAGAGGGTGGCTGGTTTTAATCCCAGAGAAGAAAGGAGAGGCCTGGAAAGCCCCAGAGGCACACAGGCAGGTGGTGGCAGATGCAAGCCTGAGCCCCTACCCACCCAGCTACCCGACTCACCCAGTACCCTGCCTGGTCCGTTAAGGGGGCATGTGTCCCACAGGGCCTTGGCGCACAGCATGGCGGCCAGGAGAACAGCACTAAGACCAGAAGGATGTGGACTATGCATCCTAGCCCTCCCCCCCAAGACTCTCCCACGCAGAAACCCGCGCCTCCCCAACCACACACACACAAGCTGGAGGGGTAGGGTGGTAAGAGCCAGGGTGCTCCCTGTGTGACTTCAGACAGATCAGCCTCCCCAGGGGCTCGGTCTGCCCAGGAAGGGTGGCCTATTGCCTTCCTGGAACTGTGGTTCCAGAGGCGCCCCATCTCCCTCCTGCACCCTAAGTGGGCGCACAGGAGTCTGGGATCAGACTGGACATCGCCACCCCCGGGTGGACGTGAGCAGTACTACAGGAGCCCGGATGCCCACCCGCTCTGACTTCCTCGCAGACCCCGCCAGGGAAGGCTGCCTCCTTGAAGGGGATTTCCTGGGGGATGCCACCCCAGGAGCATTTCAGTTGAAGCATTGCCCTCAGTACCCGTCCCCAAGAGAAGAACCTCAGAGTCCCTGGTGGTCTGTGGCTGTGGGTCAGAACCGAGGGATAAAGGATCTAAACTGCAGGCCCCACAGCCCCAGCCCAGCTGGCAGGCAATGGGCACGGGCTCGAGGCCCAGGGATGAGAAACATGGCCTCTAGAGCCCCCAGCAGCGGAGCCCAGCTGGTAAAGGACCCTCGGGCAGGCCTGCACTGGGTCCCCACTCCCAACCCAGGCAGAGGGTGTGGGTTGAGGAATGAAGGCCCGAGGTGATTCAGAGTGCTCCCCCCCAAGTCCCAGCCCCCTTCCCCAAACACCAAACCTCTCTCTGATTCCCCAGGACTTCCAACTAGTCTTGAAAAGAAACCCTGCCAGCCCCCCTTTGTGGGCCTCACCAGTGTAACAGCTGCCACTTGAGAGTCCTGTCCCAGCACCAAGGCGTTCCAGCCGTCAGGGACACCTGTCCCGTTTTCAGGCTCCCACCCCACCCCCACGCCAACCTTGGCACTGATTTCCTGCGCCTCCCATGGTTATTTTCCATGGTTATTTTGTGTCCCCGCGTGGTTGAGGACTGAGCTCCTAGGTCCTGGGAGGCCTTGCTGCAGGCCCTGGAAAACATGGGTTCCTCAGGATGGGATGGGATTCTCTCATCTCCACACCCTCATGTCTCAGCTCATTCTGGGTATGGAATCTGGAAAGAAGGAATCTTTTCCTAAGCCTCATCCCATTAGGCCCCACCGGGAACTAAGCTCGTCTCATCCTGAGCCCCAAGCCCCTGACCCAGAGCCTTCCGAGGAATATTGATCATCCTTCCCACAGCGAACTCGTGCTGCTGAGCAGGGTTTTACCACCTCTGTAGCCCAGGTCCTGGCACAGGGGCTGCACACAGTAGGTGCTCAGCAAATGTGGGAGGAAAGAATGAATGAATGAATGAATGGCTTCCATATACATGGTACGTCCATGCCTCATAGTTTGGACAAACAAAATAGTCACATCTTTAAATCCTCAACTTGGGCCTCCCTGGTGGTGCAAGGGGTTAAGATGCAACCTATGAAGCTATCCGCAGCCACTGCAGCACGAGTTCAATCCCCAGGCAGGGAGCCACCCACATGGCACAGCAGACCTCTCCTGACTCGCCCACTGCTCCCCTCAGCAGTACATTTCAGTCAGTCTGCCAGTTCTGTTCCCTGCTCTATCTCTGGTGGATCCTCCCGCCCCCCACACCTCTGGCCTGTACCTCAGTTCTTGTATGCATAGATAAATAAATATTTAAAAAAAATAAAAATAAATCCTCAACTTAATCCAAGTCCAAGTCTCATCCCCTCCCAAAACCACTCCCCCTCCAAGATATTCACAAGCAAGCCTTCCCTCCTGGGGCTTCAGTCTTGGGTACCTGGCCAGAAAATCAGCCATCCAAGAGTCCCCACTGTGACTTAGGCAGGGTGGAGTGCAGGGAACTGACCAGCTGCTCCCTGCACCAGACTAAGGGTGTCTGGGGATATAGGCACTAGCCAGGCACAAGCCCAGAAGTGGCCCCCACCTCTGTGTAGCTATACCCAGCTTTCTCCCTGGCTGCCCACCAGCACAGCTGAAGACACCTGCAGGTCTTCAGAGAAGATGCTCAGAATGACCTGCAGAACATTCCCAAAGTTCCTCTCAGTCCTCTGTAACCAGACATGAGGGGGAGCCAAATCGCCCACCAGTACAATGGACTCCATCTGGAGCCCGGGACACTTTTAGGGGCATACAAATGCTTTGGTTCCTTTTCAAACCAGCAGGAAAAAGTGAATATAACCCAAACTAGGTTATATTAGTCTTTATACCCATGCCATCATGAAACATAAGTTTTAACAATTTTTGAAGGAGAAAGGGACCCACAGAGACAAAAGGGCCCGTGACAGCCTGGACTCAGCTTTCTCCTATGAACCAAATGGCAACACAATAGTGACAATAGCAAACATCAGTGTCCACCCCCTGCAATCACCCTATGAGGCAGGCACCATATTTCGGTACCATTTTACAGATGAGAGCATGGAAGCACAGAGGGGGTGAGCCACTCGTCCAAGGTGAGAGGTGAGAGGTGAGAGCTGGGAGATGAGAGCTCTGGGATCTCCCTCCTTCGGGAGGATGGTCCAAGCCTAAGCCAAGCACTTGACGTCCCGTCTTCAGCACCTGAAGAAGATTAAGGTGACCTCAGGTTTCTCCAGGTACAATATTTTGGTGCTACCTTACAGATAGGGAGCCACCTGGGAAACATCACAAGACAGGAGAGTTCCCCTAAATGATGCAGTCTGCGCCTTCCACAGCAGCCAGCAGCCTCCCTCCAAAAAAGGATAGATTATCTCTGGAACTCCAAGCATGTCGCTGGCCACCATGCCCCTGGGCACTTGTGGCAATTTCTGTGTCTGGGTACATGTCCGAATGTGTGGCACATGGATCTGTTTGTGTCTGGCTATAACTGAACACTTTATATGTCTGACATTGGTGTGTGCGTGTCTTTGGCCATGGAGCCATTGCCTGTCTGTCTGTCTGTCTGTTTGTCCCAGTATGCTTGTATACCTATAGACATGCGCCAATGACTTACATGGGTGCTAAGAAATTGCTGTGTCTCTCTGAGCATACATCTACATGTTCCTAACCTAAAAGCCAGTTGGTCATTTTTCCAGGTTGTACAAGAAGAAACTGAGGTCTCGTGGGCCTTCCTGGTGGCGCAAGGGGTTAAGCACCACACTATGAAGCTATCAGCAGCCTCTGCAGCACAAGTTCTATCCCCCAGCTGGCCAGAGAGCTACCCACATAGCACAGCAGAGCTCTCCTGGCTCACCTGCTGCTCCCCTCAGCAGTGTATTTCAGTAGATCCACCTGTTCTGCTCCCCACTCTGTCTCTGGTGAATCCTCTCACCGCTTGCATCTCTGGTCTACACCCCAGTTCTTATATGTATAAATAAACAAATCTTTAAAAAAAAAAAAAGAAGAAGAAAAGAAACTGAGGCCTCAAGAGGTTGGCCGAGGTCTAGGGTATCCAGCAAATCACTGAGACAGAAACCAGGAGTCTTTTTCACCTGCCTCCCAAACCTTGCAGAACTCTGAAACCTGTCACCTGGCTCAGGTGACCATATCTCTGATGACTATGTCAGTCCCCAAGCCAGGGTGACTCTTTGCAGAGTTGGTGACCAAGATCCTTGCGTCTGGGCTGGATTGGGCAATAGCCATGACCCTTCTGGCAGAACCAGCCTCTAGAATGCAACCGAAAGTTCTGGCAGCCCAGGCACCCCCAGTTTGGGGCCCAAGTTCAACACAGCAGGTCAGAACTCATACTCTCTGTCTCTGTTTTTGTTGTTTTTTTTTTTAAGATTTATTTATACAAGCGCTGGGTACAGTCAGAAGCATAGAAGGGTAAGAGAATTCACCAGAGTCTGTCTCTGTTTTTTTTTTTAATAAGCAAAACTTTACGTTATCAAAATAATGCAGGCTTGTTTTAAAAAATATTTAATTTGCATACGGTGCATAAATTGGAATCGGCCTATGCCCCCTGATTACCACCTGAACAGCAGGGTGCATAGAGTTCTGAACATCTTTACTGGGAAATAATTCCTAAGGTGACCTGTGGGCCCAGCTCAGAAAACAGCTTCCAAGCAGAAGTCCAGTGAGTAGAAAGGGAAAGAAACAGAGACACTAACGGGTGCCCCACTGAAGTCAGGCCTTGGGGCACAAGGGTTAAACCAACTGGCTGACCCCAAATGACCTGGGATATGGGCAGAACTTCTGGGCATATGGCATTCTGGATCTATGCCAAGTCCCACAAGTGCAGGTATGCACTTGACCTTCACATTCAAGCTATGGAACCTTGGAACAGAAAGGAGGCTGAGTGTCCATCTGGTCTAATCTGCCCATTTCAGAGATGGAGAGACAGGTAGCTGGCACCAGAGAAGAATCTGACCAACCAGCCCCTGTCCCAGGTCCTCCTGGGCCTCAGCCTCTGGCCATAGCAGGGAGAAGATGCAGGAGAGCAGGGCACACTCCAAGGTCAAACAGTATGAGTTAAATGAGGGAGGAAAAACAGGGGGCAACCAAGAGTGAGCAAGGCAGAGGAGGAAGCAGCTGGAGCCCCAGACGGGAATTAGAAGCACTGACTTCAAATCCTGGTTCTACCGTGGCCTGGCTGAGTGGCCTGGATGGTCACCGACCCTCTGGGCAAGTGGACAGGAGTGTCTACTTCCAAGAAAGAGCAAGTGTGGGAGAGGATGTGAAGAGAAGGGAATCCTCGCACACACAGTGTAGGTAGGGATGCATGTTGGTGTGGTCATTATGCAAAGCAATATGGAGATTTCTAGAACAGAAACTCCATATGAACAGTTATCCCACTTCAGGTTATTTACCTGAAAAACACACACGAATTCAAAAAGATACTTGCACCCCCATGTTGACTGCAGCATGATTTACAATAGCCAAGAGGTAGAAACAACCTAAGTGCCTATCCACAGATGAATAAAGATGGGGTGTATACACACAGTGGAATACTACTCAGCTTTAAAATATATATAAAAAGATAAGGACCTCCCTAGTGGCCAAGAGGTTAAGTCTCAGCGTTATCACCTATGGCCTGAGTTCGATCCCCGGCCGGGGAGCTGACTCACTCACAGGGCACAGCAGACCTCTCCTGCCTCCCCGCTGCTCCCCTCAGCAGTGTGCTTCAGTAGATCTGCCTGTTCTGCTCCCCACTCTGTCTCTGGGGAGTCCTCTCACCCCCGCCCCCCAACACACAACTCTGGCCTACACCCCCGTTCTTCTACCCAAAAAAGAATGAAAGAAAATAAATTTTTAAAAATGAAGATGAAATTCTGCCATTTGCAACAACAGGACAGACCGAGAGGGGAGGGTGAAAGGAGGCACCGTGCGCTGCCTCCCAGGTGATACAGAGAGAAACAAGTGGGTGAAGTAAATAAAGCAAAAGAAAACCTGTGGACTGCACAACCAATTCGTGGTTGCCAGAGGGAAGGGTGGGGTGGGTAAATCAGAAACAAGTGCACAACGGCAAGGTGAGGGGTGGAACTGGACCTCAGTGGAGAACTTAAGGTAGCAGATACACACGTAGCTTCGCAACGATGCACCTGCAATCCAGACCACGCCCTCACGCGATGCTCAATGAACACAAAAACGGGGGTCTACTTCAGGTTAGAAGAATTGAGTGGTGGCGAGGAATATGGGGCTTTGTGCCAGGCACATGGTAGGTGCCCAATAAATGATAACTAAACAGGATGAGTTAGGGAGAGAAAATGAGATCACACACCAAGTGGAGTGGTGGGGACCCCAGAAAACCTGCCAACCTTGGAATCTCTCTGTTTTGAGACATTTGAGAATTCCATACCCCTAAGCCAGCCCCTTCATCAGCCCAAATTAAACAGTAACCATCCAAGGTCAGGGAACAGGACTTATTAGAACAGGTTTCTCCCCAAGGGGAGGCTCAGCCTTGACTAGGTGGCCCCACACCCCCCTCCCGCTTATAAGTGCACCCCTGCAGGAGCCAAAGCCTCAGGAACTCAGTCCCAAGCACAGTCACCATGCTGCGTTTCACCGTCCTCGCTGCCCTCCTGGCCTGTGGTGAGTGGGGGGTCAGGGATCAGCTGTAGCCACGGGACTGTGAGCTCGGGCTGGCCTCCTGGGGACACAGAGGGGTCAGAGCAGGGGCCCTCTCCTCTCCAGGACTCCAGGAAAGGAGATTTGGGGTCCAAAGTAGGCCCAGATATCACTGCCAAGCTACGCGTCAGATGAGCCACTGGCCCACTTAGCAGCCCTGCTTCTGAATCTGCAAAATAAAGCTGAGGCTCTAACCTCCCCAGGTGAGGCTTAAAGCCAGGGTCTGGGCCTGGGGACAAGGAAGATGCCTCATCCTGGGCAGATTAGGAATTAAAGAATCTCCCAGATTAGGAATTAAAGAATTTAACTTGAATGCCACTCACTCTCAGTGAGACCTGAACAAGCTCCTTCACCTGGATAAATGCCACGGCTCTTTTGGCATGAGAGAGACAGAGCCAAGGGCTCCTTGCTTAGCAGTCCTTCCCGCTAACAACAGTAATAATAATGGCCGTTCTTATGTGTTAAGCCCTTTATATGCAGGAACTAGTTGGGTCCTTGCAACAACCTTCAGGGCCAGGGTCTATTAATATCCCCATTTTATATGCTTCCCTGTCTCCCCAGCCACCAGCTGCGGGGTTCCCAGCTACCTGCCCAACCTAGCTGCCCGGGTGGTGGGAGGAGACAATGCCCGTCCTCACAGCTGGCCCTGGCAGGTAAGTGTGCTGCAACAGGTTGGGAGGTGGGATAGAGAAGGTACCGGGGAGAGATCCCAGGGCCTGACATGTGGCCCTTTTCTCCCTCTTCCAGATCTCCCTCCAGTACCTCAGGGATGACACATGGAGGCACACATGCGGTGGCACCCTGATTGCCAGCAACTTCGTCCTGACAGCTGCCCACTGCATCAGGTGACCGGGGATAAAACCCCAATGCCCTGGGGCGGGAGCCTCAAAGCTGCTTCAATTTGGCACCTCCTACATGCTCCAGGCACTGAGCTAAATAAGCCCCTCACATCCAGAAACTCAGTTGTTCATTCAGGCATTCCACAAGTACTGAGTGTGCACCTACTGGGTGCCCGGGAGGGAGCTTGTGTTCTAGCAGAAGACAGAACAGACCACTCAACGCATAAATCTATAACATGCAGCAATGAAGAAAAACAAGACAGCAAGAGGGAAAAAGATGATTCTGTTGTAGATGAGCTAACTTGGAGAAGGAGGAGGCCAGGGTTGAAACAGGGAGGCAGTGAGGTGGCGGTTAAAACATTGTAGGCCAGAGCACCAGGGCCTGCACTGGATAATTCTTGCAGCAGCCCAGGACTGAATTCCACCTTACCGATCAAGGAACTGAGGCCCAAAGCTCTCCACCTAGAAGTCAAATTGGACATGACTCTAAGGCCAGGGTCCTTACCCCGGAGGGCCAATGGGGATGGACACACACACCCCCAGGTGATCCCACGACAGCACAGGGTTGGGTCACCTCTCGGCCCCACTGTGCCACCCTGACTGGTCAGTCCCTTCCTCCATCAGCAACTCCATGACCTACCGCGTGGCCCTGGGGAAGAACAACCTGGTGGTGGACGATGAGGCAGGCTCTGTGTTCATGGACGTGGACACCATCCATGTCCACGAGAACTGGAACTCCTTCCTGGTGCGGTGAGTACCCAGCCCCGCGGCCTCGGAGACAGAGCTGCCAAGTCAGCCTCCCCCTGTCCCTGGGCCCCCTCCTTACCCTGAACAGCCAACAGATGAGCCCTGGATGCAAAATGGCAAAATGCTAAGTGGACTCAGACGTCCCTCCCACCCCCACCGTTGGCCAACGGTCCCCAGAAGGGACATGGAATAAAGACTGAGTGGGCCCCGCAGGGTCTTGCCTGAAGCCTCACACAGGGGGTCCTTGACTTGTGCCCTCATTGCTTTGTGTCATCCTCACCACAGCCCCAATAGGGAACGAGAGTGAGAGGTCAAGGACCACGACCCAGGTCACACAGGCCATGGCGGAACTAGGACGCAAATCTGATCTGTCCAGGGTCACCAGCTGGCATCCTGTTACCTTGAAAGCAAACACTGCTAAGAGGTGTCCTGAGGTGTCCCTCTTATCGTTATAATTTCCCAGTCACTTTAGCTTCCTTTCTGGTTGATCCAGAAAGGCACAGCTCCCTGCTGTGACGTGCAGATACACGCGGAGAAGCCACATCCAGAGGGGAAGGCGGTGGAGCCAGAAGGTGGACCATCAGGCCCCTCTGACAAGGCTGTCGACAGAGGCAGGGTACCTATGAAGGACCCTGGCCCCCCAGGGCCTACCCCCAACTCCCAGCCTGGGCCATCCTGCCCACTCACCAGCTCTGTTCTGGATTCCAGCAACGACATCGCCCTCATCAAGCTGGCGGGTCACGTGGAGCTGAGTGACACCATCCAGGTGGCCTGCCTGCCCCAGGAGGGCACTCTGCTGCCCCAGGACTACGCCTGCTATGTCACCGGCTGGGGTCGCCTCTGGAGTGAGTACTGCCCTGGAGCATGGGGGGGTCTCCCCAGAGGAAGCACAGCCCGCACAGCCCCCACCCGCCTCTGCTTTTCCTCTCCTGCCTAAACAGCTTCACGCCTTTTTAAACTTTGTAATAATAACAGCTGGTATTTATTAAGCACATGCTAATGAGGGCTCTGTAAGGGGCCCTGTAAGGCTCAAATGGACTAGAATTTGTCAAGTGCTTGACACCTGCTTAGTCCCACAGAAGCGACCCTGAAAGAAACTCAGCAAACCAAGTGGGAGTGATGGATTAGATCTGATGGTTCATCATAGGCCCAAGCACCTTCCAGCTGAATTAAAACGTTAAATGCCAATCAGTGAAGGTACAGGATTTAGCGGGAAACATAGCTCAACACTGGGAAAATCTTGGGGTGGGAGAGACCAATTCACGTGTGACACCAAAGGCCGAGAGAGACCTACAAGGAAAAAGAAGAGCATCGTCACCCCAAATCCAAATTAAAGAGAACTCAACTCAGGGGCTACTCCTTGAGGGCTTTCCATGAATTCAGCCTGGAGCCTATTCTCCACCCTCAGAGGGGTCCCTGAGCCCTGGTTTGCAGCCACTGACTGGGAAGCTTGGCTCTGATTAAGGGCAGGTGGGTGATTCCCACAAAGTCTAGAAGCTCTCCCAGCCTGACATGGACTCTGTTCCGTGAAGGCCCAGGGCTGGGCAGGGACAGGGCCACGTGGGGTGACTCCCAGTACCACTGTCTCTCCCCAGCCAACGGCCCTATTGCCAACGAGCTGCAGCAGGGCCTGCAGCCTGTGGTGGACCATGCCACCTGCACCCAGGCCGACTGGTGGGGCTCCATGGTGAAGGAAACCATGGTGTGTGCCGGCGGTGACGGCGTCATCTCAGCTTGCAACGTGAGTCCCCAGGCCCTGCCCCGTCCCCACTCCAGGAGGCCAAGTAGAAGGGGGCAGGGAGGCAGGCAAACGAGGGTGGGGAGCGGGGAGACCCGCATGAGTGTGCCCTTTCCCTGGAAGAAGACTGAGCCCTGGTTGGGCCTTTTTAGGAGACACTTGTCACAGCCACCTTCCCCCCAGCACTGTGGCAAGAATGAGAGTCAAGCTCAAGTATCTGGTTCAAGTCCTTGTCCCGCCACTTAGCAGCTGCGTGACGTTGGGCAGCCTGGTGACCCTCTCTGAACTTCAGTTTTCCCCTTATACGATGGGGATACAGCAAGTGCAGGGCTGCTGGGAGGCCTGAGTGAGTCCCACAAGCATAGAAGGGACTTTTCTGCAATCTCCACCCGTGTGTCTCACCCGAACAGTGAGCTGGAGGACGGAGGGAGTCTGACCACAACCCAGAAGCATCTAGGACAATCGGGGCTACCCTGATTGTCACCTTCTGCCCTCTGCCACCTTCCTCACTGCTCCAGTATCCGACCCACCCCCCAGCTTCCCCTCCTCTTAGACCCAGTGCCCTCAACAGCTAGGGAAACCGAGGCACAGAGAGGGTTATCATCACGCAAGACCACACAGTAAACCCCGCGGCTCCCAGAATGAGGCCACGGCACCCCCAAACCACGTCTTCCCAGTCATGGACAGGCTGAGGCCCCGGGGGCACCATGCGCACCTGGCTGCCCCGGGGGAAGCCAGTGTCTAACCTGCCCTTCTGGCACAGGGGGACTCTGGCGGCCCACTGAACTGCCAGGCTGCCAACGGCTCCTGGGAGGTGCGGGGCATCGTAAGCTTCGGCTCCGGGCTGGGCTGCAACACCCGCAAGAAGCCTACCGTCTTCACCCGCGTGTCTGCCTACATCGACTGGATCAACCAGGTGGGTGCCTGCCCGCTCCTCCATCTTACACCTGCCAGCCCCTCAGCCTCACCCCCCTTTACTCACCCCCTCACGCATGCATGCATGCATTCATTCATTCACTCATTGGCTGGTTACTTCATGTACTTATTCACTCATTCATTCATTTACTCCTTCACTCATTCATTTGCTGGTTCGGTCACTGGCTCATTCACAGACTTACACATCCTCTCACTCACTCATTCAGGAAGCACTGAGTGTTTACTGTATTCAGGCCTTGAGTCCCATGCAGTGAAGTTCATTAACTCCACCCAGTCATCCACTGGCTTCAGCAATATTTATGCCCTGATCCCAGGCACCATACAGTGCCCCCCAAAAGAAAATCATTGCCCCATGACAGCAGGGCCCAGTGGTTCACCATACATATCTTGGGGGTGGGGAAACAGAGTTCCTCTGAGCTGGGGGTTCACATACTGGGGAGGGTGTGTTATGAACCTCATTTGCATGGTGGTTTGAAATGTGGAGGGGGCTCAGCACCATAGCAGAGCCTAGCTGCCTTGTCAAGGCCCCATGCTACCTGCCGGGGCTCCAGGTCAAGCCCTGCGCTGCTGCAGATAGGGGCACACCCCAGAGTCCCTCACCCTGTTTTCTTTTTCCCCAGAAAATGCTGCTGTGAGTCAACCTTCTGTGCTGCCAGCCCCGCAACAATAAACTTCCTCCCCCTCAAGCTGACTGGATTCTTGTTTGCACCTCCCTGTGGGTTTGAGCTCTCTGGGGCCAGGGAGGTGTGGCGGGGCAGAGGGGGTGGGCTTGTCTACTCCAGGGATGCAAGAAGAGACTCCATAGCCAGGGCAAAGGGACCCTGGAGGAGTCCCAGGGTTGGATGTCAGGATCACGTGGTGCCTGGGAGATAGGAGTTAAGGACTCATCAGACACTTGACCCCAACATGTCACAAGCTGTGGACTGCTGTGGCCCCAATCAGGTCACCCTCTTTCTGATCCTGCCTCCACAGAGGTCTCTGCCCACTCCTCAGGGCCCCCAGCTGCAGTGGAAGGTGGAGTCTCCCCAAGGACAGCTCCCCAGCCTGGAGGGTCAGGCCGCAGGAGGGTGCCCTCAGCCCTAGGACAGCTCTGATGCAGCCCTCACCCAGAGCAGACACCAGGGCTGATGTCAGTCTGGGCTCCTAGGATGGGAAGTGTTTCGTGAGCCCTGACCTCACACCAGCCCAGTGCTAGGGATGGTCAGGGTACAGGAGGAGGAGGAGACCCCAGTCCAGATCTTAAGAGGTGCAGGCAGATCCAGGGAGAGGAAAGAACCAGGCCAGGTCACAGGAATAGATGGCCAGCAATGCTTGAGCCACAGACACTCAGGAAAGGGAGCCTTCTGAGGCTGACTAGAGGGCAAAGAGCGCCAACAAAGAGAATGGCCCAGTGTCGAATGAGGGACAGTCCATGGGGGTACCCCCACCCCTGACCTTAGAGGTCCTGGTCTGGAGTGATCTGCCCCAGTCTCTGAGCTCCTCTGGGAGAGCCCTTGACTACAGCTGCCTCTGGTTGGTCTATGAACTGACACTTTCCCCATCAGATGTGGGCTCCAGGAGGTGGGGACCATGGTGAGCCCCCACACATTTCTATGCCAAGCCTGTTCTCAGGAAGGACTTTATCTGCTCAACAAGCAATGGCAGCTACAAAACCCAGGCCCCAGCTCTGCCCTGGGAACCCAGGGATGGTTCAGACAAAATCCCAGCTCTGCAGAATCCAGACCCCTAAACAGAGCTCCGAGTTCCCTGGCATAAGTATGAGGGCAGGAATGCAGATCAGGAACACAGAAAAGGGACACTTAAGCCAGTGTCCACTGGCAGGAGGAATCGAGATGGGCTCCTGGAGGTGCAGATGCCCACGCTGACTCTTTGCATTAGAGTGGAAGGTCCCCAAGCACAGAAGGTACTGCCTGACCCAGATGTCATGCCAGCCCCCTCAGAGCCTGTCTCTAAACTGGACGTTGAGAGGCTAAATACTTCCTATCCTTAGGCCCCTTGCAGCTCTAATAATGAAATAATAGCTCACACGTACTGAGCATCACTATGTGGCAGGCACTTTCGGCAGGTTTTACATGTATTCCCTCACTTAATCCCCAAAATAACCCTCTGAGTAGGTTGTTACAAACATCACCCCCAGTTTACAGATGAGGAAACTGAGGTCAGAGAGGGTTAGTGATTTGTCAAGTTAGGAAGAGCCGGGATCCAGACTTCGGTCACCTGGCTCCAAAGTACATGCGCTTGGGCCTCCCTGGGGGCACAGGCGGTTGAGCGCCACACTGTGAAGCTGTCCCCAGCCTTTGCAGTGTGGGTTCGATCCCGGCCAGCCAGCGAGAATCCCGCATGGCACAGCAGACCTCTCCTGTCTCACCCGCTGCTCCCCTCAGCAGTGTATTTCATCAGTCTGCCTGTTCTGTTCCCCGCTCTGTCTCTGGTGAATCCTCTCACCCTCCCGCGGATCTGGCCTGTACCCCAGCTCTTGCATAAATAAATAAATAAATCTTAAAAAAAAAAAAAGTCCATGCGCTTGGCCACCATGCTCCCTGCCCTGCACTGAAAATGAATATGGACCCAGGTGCAGAGCTGATGTGGCCACTGTGTGACCAGCTCTGACACCATCAAGTTACAGATGCCAGCAACGTCTCTGAAGGGTTTAGTATACACAAACAGTAAACTTGCATGTGTTTTAAACAGTGCACTCAGGTGATCAGTTACTTGCAGCTCAGCACACTCCTACCTGATACCCCAGGATACAGAAGGGATCCTGGCTGTGGGAAGAGCCTGAGCAAAGTCATAGCCACCACCGGGAAGAGGACACTAAGCTTCTTGTGTCCCTAGACCCTAAGATGCCAGGTGGGTGTCAGAGGGCCACTGGTCCTGGTAGCAGGACCTGGTACTTTCTGTGAGAAAACGGGTGAGGCCCAGGCACGGTGGGATGACTGGTGACCTGGCAGGGAGGGCCGTGTGATGGCCTTACCGGGAAGAGGTTATTGACTGCCTCTGGTGAGACCCACGCTCAAGAATGTAATAAGGACGTGAGACACGGAGCAGAGGAGAGAGCACTGGGGGCTTTTGTAAGCTACAGAGCAAGAGACAGAGCTCCGGGGAGAATCCTCTAGAAAGAGGTTCCCCAAGCAAAGGCTTTGCCTGGTTGTACAGACTTCAAGGCAAGTAGCAAACAAGGCAACTCACATCTGGGCGTCTTCCTCCTGGAGTACTGGAGTGTTTCTCTGTGCAGCTGCCGTGCATACCCAGAGGCAGGACTTTAGTATTATCCTCTGTCCCAGGCTACTCCTTTGGGCATTGCTGTCCTGCACGAGCTCCTAGTGCTGCACTGCCCTGTTAGGGTTCAGCATCCTTCAGCCTCATCCTTCCAGCTGCAAGGGAATGCAACAATGAGCTGTTGAGATAGTGCAAGAATGCATGTCTTGCAAAAAAAAAAAAAAGTTATTGATAAAAACAATGAGTCAAAGAAATGTTTGACAGTCTTTCCAGACTCTGAGCCATTCCTGTCTCAGTGGGGCTGGAAAGTGGGTAAAGCCCCTTAAAAATGGTAAGGAGTTGTTCAAACTTTATTCTCAGAGCAACAGGGAGCCATAGAGGGCTTCAGAGAGAGAGAGCAGTGATCAGATGTGCGCAGTAAAGCTTCCTCTAACAGCTGTAGGGAGTAGGCAGAGTGGAGGCAGGGAGGCCCAGTGGATTAGGCTACTTCAGTCGTTTAGGCCAAAGTGAATGTAGTCCCGGCCAAGGCAATGATGTGATGGAGAGAAGAGGTACAGCACATCAGAAACAATGAATTCAGTGATTATTTAAGAGGGTCTGTGTACTGAGTGGCAGATCCAGGTCCCAAATCTACATAAGCTTGTAGGAATGGGATTAGATTATCAAAACTTTATTAGCTTATGAAACAGATGCTGCAGATCTGTTTATTCAACAGGGATGAAAATTCTTAGGTTTAGAGACAAGATCCCCTGCTGTGTTTGAGGGGATGCCTCTCTGTGGTAGACAGAATAATAGGCCCCCAAAAACGCCCTCCTCCTAATCCTTAGAACCTGTGACTTATTTGGCAAACATGATTTTGCAGCTGAGACTAATGGGAGGCTCTGAGAGGGGGGAGAGGGTCCTGGATCATCCAGGGAGGCATAGTGTAATCACAAAGGTCCTTCTTAAAGGGTAGGAAAGCGGACAGCTAGGCTCCGATCTTCTCACCTCCACCGTCTGCCTGGGCAGGGCAAACCCCTATGTAGGGTGGGGAGACTCGGGGTCAGAGGAGATGTAAGGACAGAAGCAGGGGGTAGAGACAGGAGATTTGAAGATGTTACACGGCTGGCTTTGGAGATGGAAGAAGGCGCCGCATGCCAAGGAATGCTGGCCACTTCTAGAAAGTGGGAAAAGCAAGGGAAGGGATTGTCCTAGAGCCTCCAGAAGAAACCAGCCCTGCACTAGCCTAGTGAGACTGATAAGGACCTCTGGCCTCCCCAGCTCTGTAAGATAATAAATGTGCGTGTTTTAACCACAGCCTTTGTGGTAATTTGTTATACCAGCATCAGGAAACTAATACACCCTCCCGCCTCCCTGCTGACACAATTCAGAGAGCACAGCAGAGCTGCTGTGGGAAGGAAAGGGAAGGGTCAAGAGGACTCCCTGGGATCTGGGGATGGGAAAGGTGGGGTACAGCAAGGATTTGTGGGCTTTGACCAAGTGGTCACAAACCAGTGACTGGAAGCAAAGGAAAGCGGACAGCTAGGCTCTGATCCTCTCACCTCCACCGTCTGCCTGGGCAGGGCAACCCCTGACTTGGGGGGCTGAGGGCCCTTCGTGCTCAGGACCCACTAGAAACCACCTCATGTCTGCCGCAGGCTCCCTGGCTAACGTGTGCTGAGCACTAGGTACCCTGCGTGCCAGGCACCATCGAGGGCTTCACATCAACGACTGCCTTTCATCTCACTACAGCCCTCATGACAGATGAGGAGACTGAGGCTCAGAGGAGCTCAGACACTTACCCATGATCGCGCGGGATTTAAGCCCATGTAGTCTGACGCAAGAGCCTGCGAGACTAACCACCACGTTTGCTGCCATTAAGCCCCAAATCTTAAGGACCCCCTCACACAGTGAAGTCTGGGGGCTCTGCCAGCGAGGATGTTCTGACAAGCCTGAGCGAAGCTGGCAACAAACCCCAGCGGACAGAAACCCGACAGAATTCCTGCTTACAGAGGCTCACAAAGATCTTTCACCCCAAATCAGCTGCTGCTGCAATAACAAAAAATGCTACAAAACCACCAACCACGCTACAGCGTCCACGCGCGCACACACATACACACGCACGTACACACATACACACAGAGAGACATCAGTGACAAGCATTTATTGCTCACAATCGGGGTCAGTTGGCGGTCACTTAGGCAGCCCCACCGATTTGGACTAGAATCACTCACACATCTGGGAGGGTGGGGTTGGCTGACCTAGTCTGGGTCTGGCTGAAGCCACTCAGCTTCACATGTCTGTCACCTCTCCTGGGAAGACACTGCAAAGGGCCACGGTAAAGGTGTGGATGCAGAGAGGCGTTAAGAATCAGGGCCATAGAAGCAATTGCCAAACCCACATAATCCCAGACAGGAGCAACAGCATAGATTGTGCAGAATAAACTATGGCCAGCAGACGGGAAGGCTGAGAGCTCTGACCTCTGCCACCAACAGGTAGTGGCTGAGTCACTTCTCAATTTTATTTCATCATCTGTAAAACGGGCACCTGCCTTCCCTCCCTCCCTGTTGGGAACCAGTGAAATAACAGATTTGTGAATAGGAGGAGCCATTACCTCGACTGACCTCACACGCTGGACTCCTAATAGCAAACCTCTTCCCTCCCTGTTTTGTTCCTTAGGAGAGTAGCCTCAGTCCCAGCAGTTCCCCGATGCTCTTGTCAATTAGCACCCATGTCTGCAATCCTTCACAGGGTAGTGGACCAGGGACACTTGTGAAGGCGGAGAATAAACACAAGCATCTTCCCAAAGCATTAATTTTCTGTGCAGATTGGATGGAAAGAAAAAAAATTATATTAAACCCAGCTAGGTTATGATGTAAGCTGCAAAATTCAAATGAAGCTTTCCAGCTGAAGAAATAAGACTCCAGATATGTTTTGCTGTTGGGTGACTGCTGCAGCTAGACCCCGGATCATTTGCAAACTAGAGCCAGCAAGCCCATTCTGTTTTGTAAATAAAGTTTTATTGGAACACGGCAATGCCATATGGCTGCTCTCACACTGCAACAGCAGAGTTTAGTTTTAGGGTTTAGCAACAACAGAGACCGTATGGCCCACCGCCTAAAATATTTGCTGTCTGGTCCCTGGTAGAAAAAACTTGCCAATATCTGATCTACCAGGATTCCTTGATGGAAAAGTCTGAGGAATTCTGTGCTCTTCTGATACCTGAAATCCACAGAGCTAAGGATTTAGAAGTGAACATTTTACTGCACATTTACTATGCCCAGTGTTTTAAGGGAAATAACCTGTTTGATTCTAACAAACAGATGGAATTTCTATTGTTTCTATTTGATAGGTGAAGAAAACGAGGGAAAGAGAGCTGAAACCAGCTGCAGCCCAAATCCTCTCAACGTTTAAGGAGCAGATTTACCTGGGCGGCTTGTTCCACGGCAGAGCTGAGTCAGCGGGTCTGGATGGGATGCTCTTGGTCCAGACAACTGATGATGGAAAAAATAACACCACCATTACTTTACCAGCAAAACGGGTTTATTTGGGAATAGCTGGGGAATTGTCATTGCAGTTCAGAACAAGGTACAGCAAAAACCAGAGAGACTCTCAGCAACATGAGGGAGGATGGGAGGTTGTTTTAAATGAAAGTCCACTGGTGGCAAATGAGAGCTCAGGGTGGTGACGGGCTTGCTAGGAAAGAAGAAATCTTTCTCCTGTAGGGTCACTTTCTCTTCCTGTTGGTGAGGTAACAAGATTCTTCCTTTTAGTGTTTGTAATTGAGGATCCTTCCTGCTGGGGTCTATAATTAACATCTAGAGGTAATGGGTGAGGGCGCGCCCCACAAGCCCGAGATTCTATTTTTTTTAAAGATTTATTTATTTATGCATACAAGAGCTGGGGTACAGGCCAGAGGTGCGGGGGGTGAGAGGACTCACCAGAGACAGAGTGGGGAACAGAACAGGCAGACTGACTGAAATACACTGCTGAGGGGAGCAGCGGGCGAGACAGGAGAGGTCTGCTGCACCATGTGGGTAGCTCCCTGGCCGCAGGGGATCGAATTCGCACTGCAGATTGCCTCAGAGTGCTGTGCTTAAACCCTTTCTCCACCAGGGAGGCCCCCCAGGGTCTATTTTAAATGAGATTTCCTTTATTCCTGGAGCACCTCTCTCTGAGCAGCAAAGAGCCAAGCCAGGGACCCTGCGCAGAAGCCCTGGCATCAAACTGAGCTCCTGATGGCTGGGGTCTCTGTCTCCTCCCGGGAATCATTTCTGAATGTGTCATCAACCCATGAGAAAGGTGCATCTGCCTCTCCCTGCCCCCACGGACACCAAGGACCCAGCCCAGCTCAGAAGTTCACACATTGCCTTGTCCTCCCACAACGTATAAATGGGGAACTGAGCCCCAGAGGGGGAAGTGGGCTGCAGCCGCTCTTTGCCCTCTGCCTGCCCAGCCCTGTTCCCTCTCCAAACGCCTGGGGTTTTGTTTCAATGGCAGCCTCCTCTACTGCTGTGGGGCCTTATGCTCCCATCTGCAGAGGGCCTTGTGCTCAGGGCTGACCAGTCGATACATTGCACTCCCTCCCCCACCACCTCATTTGGTTTAAGGATGGGCATGTGACCTGGGGCAGACCCAATCAGATTGTTGCAGGACTTGTGGGGCCCCTACCAGACCAGCTCTCTGTTCCAGCTGGGTTTGAGGGGATGTGAGGCTGCAACAGCGAAATGGAGGGAGCACAGGGAAAAAGGGGTGATCTTGCTCCCCAGGGTCTATGTGACAATGTGTGGAGATATTTCTCAATGCTGTGACCTGGAGAGAAAGGAAAGGTCTCCGGGCATCCAGTGTGGGCCAGGGAGGCTTCCAAACATCCCACAATGCACAGGGCAGCCCTCTAATAAAGAATCATCCCCCAAAGTGCCCATAGTACCCCAAGTGGGGAGCCCTGGCCCAGAGATCGTGGTGCCATCTTATTCCCACGGAAGGGGGAACCTGGACTTGCTGCAGACTACTACATGGAGCTTGAGAGTGGACCCTCACAGTGGGAAGCAGAGGCAAGAGGTAGATGAAAGCTGAGTCCTGGCGACATTCATCAGGCCCCTGGATCCAACTGTGCCTGAAGCTGACACTGTTCCTGGACTTTTTCATTTTGTGGTCAAATCAATGACCCTTTGATTCAAATCTGTTTGATGAAGTTTTCTGTCCCTTTCAAATCATCACAGCGGTGTGGTGAAACAGACCAGGAATATGTCCCTGTCCCTTTTATAGATGGGCAACCCCGGGCCAGAGAGCCTGTGTGACCTGCCCAAGGTCACACCACAAGCCCATAGCATGCACCAAAGTGGTATTTGTTCAGTGACCTCATCCAGGGCAAACCTTATTTTTATATTAAAACAAACAGCTTTGTGGAGCTGAATGCCAAATTCACTTAAATTTTAAGATAAAGTAGGAGACTTCAGAAATAGTTTATTCTTGAAGTGACTGCCCTAGGTGATAAACAAGTGTTCAAACTGTTACTGGAGTGAGGGGTGCAGTGGGGCTGGAACACAGGTGTTCTGGCATTCAGTCCAAAAGTGTTCTGCACCCCAATCTCCCTTAGCTTCTCGTGAGCCTTGAGCACTTACAAAATTTTCACACCCATTTTCTCACCTGTATAATAATCCTGCCTTCCAAAACTGGATCGTTATGTAGGTAACACAGACCCAGAAAATAAGTGATTTGTCCAAGCTGTAACACTCAAAACCATATTTCCTCTTTAGAACATTCAGATTAGGGGGCCTCCCTGGTGGCTCAAGAGGTTAAGCACAGCACTGTGAAGCTATCCGCAGCCTCTGCAGCACAAGTTCAATCCCCAGCCGGCCAGGGAGCTACCCACATGGCGCAGCAGACCTCTCCTGTCTTGCCTGCTTCTCCCCTCAGCAATGTGTTTTGGTCAGTCTGCCTGTTCTGCTTCCCGCTCTGTCTCTGGTGAATCCTGTCACCCCCTGCCTCTCTGGCCTGTACCCCAGTTCTTGTATGCATAAATAAATAAATCTTTAAAAAAAAAAAAAGAAAACCCCAATGAAAAACAACCAACATATAACCTAATCTTGTAAAAGCAGGTAGAATCCATATTTCAATATCTACTTTTGGCATCTTTTTCTTTCTTTTTTTATATTATTATTCTTTTGGTGTTTTTTTTTATTCTCTTATATCATTGTTCATTTTTGTACAATTTTGATTTCTCCCCTCAGGTATAATCCCCCCAATTCTCCCACCCCCACAGTACCCGTGTACCATCACCATAGTGCCTTGTGCTCCTCCTCCCATTTTGACCCCGCTCCTGCCCCCCTCCCCTGCTGTATGTTGACATTTTTTCAAAGTATTTCCAGTGACCAGTGTGAGAAAATAGAAAAAAAAATATTTGAACACATCCCTTTTTTCCACTGAGCTTTGAGAAAATCTCCATCTTGTGAACTGCTCGTCTATCTCAGGCTGATAAGCCCGCTCATAAAAACAAGGCTTTGACCGAGGTCACACTTATAGGACTTGTACGAAGACACCATGATCAGGGCCATCCTGCTGTCCGCGTTGGTGGCTGGAGGTAAGCCCTGTCATCCAGAGGCAATTGCCTAGTCCCTGGTGGGACAGGCATGGGACCTTCCTGCCCCCCTTGAACTCAGTCTGGTGGTTTTGAGAAAGCTGGAATGAAATCCAAAGAGGTAGAGCTCTGTGACCTCTTGGAATGCTTCCAGAACAAGGATGCCCCATTTGGGGTTTGGGAATGCAACAAGTGTAGGTCACATCGTCAGGATCACTGCTTCCTAGACTCACAACTCTTTCTGTATTCGCAGCTCTCAGCTGTGGGCTCCCCACGTACGTGCCCAACCTCTCCAGGGTGGTTGGAGGTGAAAATGTGAGGCCCAACAGCTGGCCCTGGCAGGTGAGTCACCAACGTCCTACTTCTTACCCCTCTGTCCACATCATCCACTTTGCCCTCCACCCTGGAGACTATTGCCAAGAATGAGGATAGAAAAATTCACCAGTAAGATATATTTCAGTGGGCTTGGTCAACGCTGGAGGTGATAGAAGAGCTATACCACCCCACTCTCTACCCATACACATAAGTTCAGACAGAGCCTTATTCCAATAACCAATCGGATGCTTACTTACAAACCTACTGCTCTTCTATGAACCATTCATCATCACCTATGCAACTATTCCTTGCTTTAAGGAACCAATCAGTGCTGTGGATGCAAATTATTTCTTAACTATAGGCAAATCAATGTTGCCAATGAAAGGGAATGTTTCCTTACCTTGAAATAACCAGAGTGATATTGTGGACAGATTACTAGGAAGTGCTAGTTAGTAGGATCCCCAAAAGGAATACATGAGGCTTCCATTGACATAAATACAGTAAAATCTCTCATAACTGACTTGATTGAAACTAAAAATTGACAAGCTGGTTACAGAGAAATTTTTAGAAATCACCCATGCCCTTTAAATACTGTTTTTTCACTTAAAACTTGTCACTATACATTCATTCACCGATCTTTTATACTCTGAACTGTCTTTCTTGCATAACCACACTATATATCATTTACAATTGCTTTTTCTTTAAATCAGAGAATAACTTTGGGACACTCATGAAGAATCTGGGTTTTTATGATTTTTTCCCCCAACTTTTCAACTTTCTCATAAAACATCTAATTTCATAATAATTTTTTTAAGTCACAGTTACCCAATTCCTTCCAAGCATTTCACTTTAGACTTCATATACACCACAACTCTCTTTTGGTTTCACGTTTAGTTAATTTATTTATTTGCAATATGAGAACAACTGTCATAAATAGACTTGGGGACAAAAGTCTGAGTTGAGGGTGAGTTTACACTTAGGCAATGGCTGTGAGTGTTCATGGCACCCCCGTGTAGCTGTCAGAATTTCACAGCAGCCGTTTATCTTCCCCGCATTGAGAGCTTCATTCGTAGAATGGTGACTGATAGTTCACAATTCATCAATTCATATACATGATTCTATGCATTTTTGCCCGTTCTTTTGCTTTTCTTACATGCCCATAACATTTTTTTTTCTCCAGGAAGTGGGGAGAGGGGCCGGATACCCCCCATAGCAGATGTTACTCTTTTTTAAAAAAAATTTTAAGATTTATTTATGCATACAAAAACTGGTGTATAGGCTAGAGGTGCAGGGTTGAAAGGATTCACCAGAGACAGAATAGGGAGCTGAACAGGTGGATTCACTGAAATACACTGCTGAGGGGAGCAGCGGGCAAGATAGGAGAGGTCTGCTGTGCCCTGTGGGTCAGCTCCCTGGCTGGGGATCCAACTCATCCCTGCTGAGACTTCAACCCTGCGCCACCAGGGACGCCCGCAGATGTCACTCTTGCATTGAGAATTAATCAATGCTACCTACAAAAATATCCCTCAGGGGACAATCAAGAGTTTCCCTTTAGATGTATCAGGTGGGAGGGGTATGTCCTAATAGCCCCTAAGGAGGGAAAATTCCAACATATCATGTTGCAGAAAGATGTTCAAAATGAAGTTTATTTTTGAATACTGCATTATTTAAAATTTTGCTCTCTTGTTCATCATGGATTTTTATGTTAATTTTTCTTTTTTTAATATCGCACTAAAATGTTGTTGATCTTCATGACTGAGCTTTTGGCGCCCAAGGCAAGGGCCTCACACCCCTTACCTAGGCCTGTTCTTGGGGAAGCTGAAAGGCAAAGAGGTCCTACAGTCAGAGGACCCAGCACCCTCACCCTTCTCCCCAGGTCTCCCTGCAGTACAACAACAATGGCCAGTGGCGTCACACCTGCGGAGGGTCCCTGGTGGCCACCAACTGGGTCATGACCGCTGCCCACTGCATCAGGTAATGCCGCGCCCGGTCACCCTGCACTCTCCCTGCACCAGCCAGTGCTCACCTCCGAGAGTTGGAGCCCAAATTACCCAAACGACCCCTTATAAAGGAGCCTTTCAAATAACCTCTAGCCTGGCTGAGAACAAGCTGCTATAATATTATTATAATATTATCATCATCTTATTATAACTTTTGTTTTCTGTTCTAGTCTCTATTTAATGTAGTAGAGCTATAATTACTACACAGTAAATTCTCACTTAACATCAAGAGACTATTAGAAAATATGGCTTTAAGCAAAACCAGGTCCTAGATAATGGTTCATTCAATATGGACTGGGATTTTTTATTTTTTAATCATTATGGCCAAGTGGCATTGAACAAAATGACATTCTCTGAGGACCTGCTGTCTGTTACAGGCGTATATTATTATAATCAACCCATTGTCCCTGGGGGAGAAAAAGACCCAAGTCCCAACTTCAGTCACTTGCTTGGGCCCATCCCAGCATTGTCCAAAGCCAGGCCTCTGTATTCGGGGTACTGGGGTTTTCTTGCTCATGGGAGGCCAGAGAGGAGAGGGCAGCCCGGAGCTGACCTCTGCTCTTGGCCCCCTCTCTCGCAGCTCCTCCCGGACCTACCGTGTGGTGCTGGGCCGCCACAGCCTCTCCTCCAACGAGGCCGGCTCCCAGGCCATCAGTGTCTCCAAGCTCGTGGTGCATGAGAAGTGGAACCCCAGCCTGCTCTCCCAAGGGTAACTTCTGTCTGGGTGCACCGGGCGGGGGGCGGCGGTTTGCAGGGGCGCAGTCGCGGGGGTATCAGTAGAAGGCCAGGGGTGCAATCCCACCTCCTTCTCTGCTCCTTCAGTGGATGTAGGGGGAGCTCTGACACCTTAGAAGTGGAACCAGCCCCAAAGATGCCTGGGGAGGTGGAAGGGCAAGCTGGGGGAGGGGAGGACAAGGGCTGTCAAAGTTATTTGGGTCTCCCGTCCACTGGGCCCTCACTGGCCATGTGTTTATTCTGTGCCACACCCTGAGGATCTAGGCATGTCTTCCCAAACCTCTGTGATTTGTTGCTCTTAGGGGATGCCACCACCTCCCACCTTTCCTCTGAAATGAGCACCTGGGCTCTGTGCTGTACCACCCATGCCCACCTCTAGGCTTTTACTGACTCCCCTATGTACCAGATGCCTCACTGGGCTCTGGCCCTGCGGTGCCAGCTCTCAGGAGTTCAGGAACCTAAACGTGGCAGCCAGAACTTGTGGGGTAGTGGTGAGGGGCTGAGCCTTTGGAGCGTGATTGCCTGCATATGAGTAACGACTGTGTCACCCTGCACACGTCTCTGAGCCTTGCAGTGCCTCAGTTGCCCCCTCAGTAAAGTGAGGACAATAACAGCCCCTACTCTAAGGCTGTTGTGAGGATTAAATGAGATAATATATGTCAAGCACTTAAGAAAGTGCCTGACACACCACAGAAGCCACGGGGGTGAGCTTGCTGCAGGAATGACACAGCAACAGTGTGATGAAGAAAGCGCTGGGATGTGCTGGAACTTTCGAGGTGGTGGGGAGTGGTCCCAGGAAGCATCCAGCCAGGTGGGGGTAGCAGGGGAGGGAGAGGAAGGAGACAGGAAGGTCTGGCAGAATCAACTCCCACTGCTGCCCACCAGTTCCCACCCCCATGGGGTGGGCCCGGGGAAGGCAATACCTCCTGATGCCAGAGAAGATTTGAGCACAGAACCTGCACCAGGGAGCATGAAGAGTGAGCATGTGTGATGGTGGAATAGACCCCTGGGTTGGCAGAGAGCTCACTGGCAAGGAATCCGGGAGGGTGGGCCATCCCCAACCTACCAGCCTAGCTGAGTTGGCCTGGCAGACACTGGGTCATGGGGAGTGACTGTGTTTGTGGGAGCAACGTGAGTTTAGTTCAGTTTGGGGGGTTACCCTGAACCTAATAGGGTTGGGACTCTGTGTCTCACTCACTACTGCTTCCCTAGTTCTAGCACATAGCAGGTGTGCAGCAAATATTTGTGGAATGAAGGTATAAGCGAACCTCTAGCTCTGAATACTGTTTAGTGACGGTTGGTCACCACCAGCCATCGCGGATTGTGCTCCTTGCTGACGCTGAAGAGAACCTCAGAACCCAGCCCGCCAGGCAGCTCCATCTGACTCGTCTGTCCTAGTGGCCTTTGCAAGACCTCAGTTTCCGCATCTGTAAAATGGAAATAAGAGTTGGCAAAGGTTTAAAAGATAGCAGAGAAGAGGCAAACTTGCCTGACAATTTGTAAAATTTGAAATTTGAAAACCCACTTTCTCCCTGTTCTAAACATTTTCCCTGAAAGATCTTGGAGGAATTTAGGACTCCGAGCACCATCCTGGGCAAAATGCAATCTTGGGTTTAACCAGAGCTGCCCTCCTAATCCCTTGTAGCCCCAACAGAAGGGAGAGTCACAGGCTGGCCACACAGGCGTTCAGGGATTCCAGCCAGGGCTGAAATCGGACATAAAGTTGGGGCAGGAAGTCTTTATGCTGCGTCTCTCTTCACCAACCTAGCAACGACATCGCCATGCTCAAGCTGGCCAGCCCTGTCGCCCTTTCTGACAAGATCCAGCTGGCCTGCCTCCCAGCCGCCGGCTCCATTCTGCCCAACAACTTCGCCTGCTACGTCACTGGCTGGGGAAGACTGCAGAGTAAGTGGGTGCTGGGGCCCCAAGGCTTGGGGGCTTGGGAGGAGAGGGAGATGATGTCACCCCTCTCCAGGCAGGGGGTCTCTCCACACTCATCATCCCAGGGTTTTGGGAGAAATGGCAGCTGCCTCCAGGAAGGAGGATTGTGTACTGATAAGAGATCAGACTGCCTTGGTTCAAATCCCGGCACCTCACTTATTAGCTGTGTGACCTTGGGCACATTACTCAGCCTCAGTTTCCTCATCTGTAAAATGGGGACGCTATAAAGCACCTGCATCACAGGGTTGTTGAGAGAGGTTTGAGGGAGATAGTCTATGGGAAGCACTTGGGCCAGTGCCTGGCACATAGTGGGTGCTGTGTGTTAGTTGTCACAGTTGCTATGGTGAAGGAGAGCTATGGAAGCTGTATGACATCTGGCTAAGAAGGGCCTCTGCATGACCCAAGGTGAAAGTGCAGAACAGGATTCACTTCTTGACCTCAGGCTTCTGGGTCCTCATCAGACTCTCCCCGCATCAAAGTGTACCTGCCCCATGTGCCACCTGATCTTGCTGCTTAGCACCTGGCTGCCTGTGAGTCTTCTTTTGACATAGCCCCAGAGGTTAGAGATCTAATGACAGCAGGCCACTGAGAAAGAAAGTAAAATCACCAGAGGTTTGGAAGATTCTAGCAAGGCTCATGCCGATGAGTGGTTTTTTTGTAATGATGTAAACCGATAAATATAAGTGACACGTTTCTCCAGGGGCACATTAACACATACCCCCTCAAATAACTGAACAGCGCCCTCTTGACGGGCTTCTCTGCAAAAACAAAGACAAGTGGACACTCCGCAAAGTGAGCCACAGGAGGTCTCGTGCTTATCAAGATACAAGCACAGCCAGGGGTCCATTTATCCCGAAGATCCCAGGCAGGGAGCCAGGGAACGGGGTCCATGCTTGGTTCTTAGCCCCAGCTCTGCTGGTCATTAACCTTGGGTACACCACTTTGGAGCCTCAGTTCCACATCTATAAAATGGAAATACAGTTGGCAAAGGTTTTATAAGATGGCAAAAGAGATGCAAAAATTCTTTATATAATGTGAAATATTGTACAAGTACTAACTCCTTATTAACAAGCATGGTCTTGGCTTGCTACTCAACCACGCTGGGCTTCCGTGCCCCTTCTGTCAAATAGGACTGAATATTTACTGTGAGGATTAGCACATTTTGAAATGTCTAATAAAGCACAAATGAAGAATTACAATATTGCTCATCCTCGCCCTCAGTGCAGTGGTGATAGAAATGGGGGTGATGGTGCAGTGTCCTTGGGGGGATGTTAGGAAAACTCTACCTTCCTATCACAACCTGGGGCCCCAATGGCCAGCAGGTTCATGGTCTTATTTTTTTAAAAAGATTTATTTATTTATGCATGCAAGAGCTGGGGTACAGGCCAGAGATGCAGGGGGTGAGATGATTTACCAGAGACAGAGTGGGGAGCAGAACAGGCAGAGCTACTGAAATACACTGCTGAGGGGGCGCAGCGGGTGAGACAAGAGGGGTCTGCCTTGTCATGTGGGTTGCTCCCTGGCCGTCCAGGGATTGAACTCGTGCTGCAGAGGCTGTGGATAGCTTCACAGTGCGGTGCTTAACCCCTTGCGCCACCAGAGAGGCCCTCATGGTCATATTTAAGGTAAGTGATAGAAACCTATGGAGCTAGCTCGGTAAAAAAAAAAAAAAAAAAGATTTGTTTCAAGGACTTAAGAGCCAACCAAGGGCAGAGCCAACCAGGGCAGAGACAAACTCAGGAACTGGATAGAATCAGGGTCTGGAAAACTACAAGAAATTCAGGAAACCCTCTCTCAGGACTTCTTTACTTCTTAGAAGAAAGATAGGGTGGGGTGGGCAGTCACTGCCAATAATTCCCCAGTTACACCCTCTCTGGCTGGGGTTTCATAGTCCAATCCCAAATTCCCAGGGAAAGCAGTTCATTGGTTTTAGCTTGAGTCAGGTGTCCACCCCTGGACCAATGACCAGTGGCCAGAACACTCACGAATCCACTGTGAGGACGCAGTACAGACAAACATGGCTGCTCCCTTTGTAACCCTATGGGTGGGGTCAAGTAAGAGTGATCACAAAGTAAGAGTGCAAGACCCAGTAGGTGTCCACAACTTCCTGTGTTCTCGGGAGTCCTTTTGTCCCTGTGACACCTTTTCTCTGGTCTCATGCAGCCAACGGGGCTTCTCCTGACATCCTGCAGCAGGGCAAGCTGCTGGTCGTGGACTACGCCACCTGCTCCAGCCCTGGCTGGTGGGGCAGCACCGTGAAGACCAACATGGTCTGTGCTGGGGGTGACGGCGTGATCTCCAGCTGCAACGTGAGTACAGGCAGGCAGGTGCCCCCGGGCCTGGGGCAGGGAGAGGCTCTTGGGGTCCTAGGTCCATCCTCAGCATCTTGGCAAGAGCACTGGGAAATTCTCCAGGCATTTGAGTCCCCACTGTGAAATTCTCATTGTAGTGTCCACTCTCTTCACTGTGGGAAGTCCTTTCTTGGGTCTCACTGAGGTCTGCCATTACCTTCATCTCTCTTTCCTCTTACGCGTTATCATCATCCTTAATCTTTCCTCTATGTAAGGATGGAAGCCAGTGGGACATTGCCATCTCTAGGTTAGGGCCTTTCTAAGGTGACTTCAAGTTTGCCTGTTGAATTAATCCCATTAATGGCTCAAGGCACCCCTCATGCCAGCAGCCACAGAGCCTCCCTGGAGCCAATCCCTTAACCCAAAGGACTTGCTGTGTGGTCGACCTTGCAGCAGTGAGGACAGAGCAGAAAGGAACTTCACCTGTTCTTCAGACCACATTGTGCCCCCATGCCTCTGCCCACACAGACTGGCCCTGAGGAAACTTGCACATCATGGGAGGAAATGCCCAGGGGTGGCTGACAATCTAACTCTGGGTCTCTGTGATTTCACCTACTGCCTGTCCAACACCGTGCAAATCCCCACCTCTGAGGGCTTCAGCTTTTCCTCTTGTGTGAAATAGGGATACTAACAGCACTTACCTCATCGGTTGTTATGAGGATAAAATGAAATAAGGCAAATGAGGTGCTCGGCTGTTCCCAGCACAGTTAAGTGTTAGCTCTTGGTAGTATGGCGCCATCTTGAGCTGGGGCCTCAAGAGCTGGTCTCAGAGAACATGGCGGCCTGTGGTGAAATGTCCATGCAAACCTGTGAGTCTCGGGAGCCCAGTGGACAGCCCCTGCCCCTCCCATCACCTCACCCAGCCTAAGGTCCCTCCTGACGGAACCCTGGCCTTCCTCAGGGGGACTCCGGAGGACCTCTGAACTGCCAGTCGGCTAACGGCAAGTGGGAAGTGCACGGCGTGGTCAGCTTCGGGTCCTCCCTGGGCTGCAACTACTACCACAAGCCCTCCGTCTTCACCCGCGTGTCCGACTACATCAGCTGGATCAACTCGGTAAGAACCAGACCAGCTCTGAGCCCCAGAGGCCGAGCTCGGGCCCCCTGAGGGCAATGCCCACAAAGGGTCTGAGACCCCACTCCTGAGGGCTGGGCGGGAGCGCCCGAGAGGAAGTTGCACACCTGTGTGAGTAAAAGTGAGTGTAAAGGCACACAGAGCACAGGCTAAGGAGTTCGAAACAAAGGCTGTGCCTCAGGTGTTAAGAGTGGGTTCCTAGGATTCAAGGGGTGTTTTTGCTCATCTCTGTGTGGGCCCCAATTCCACCATCCAATGCTATAGTCTTATTTATCTGAAAATCCCAAAACCTAATTGTTTGAAACCCCCTCCCACAGCTTTACTTATTAGCAATCAGTCCTCCTAAAGGGTCCCCCCGACTCGGTTTGCCCGGGACAGGTGGTTCCCCGGGACACAGAACTTTCCGTCTTAGATGGGACAGTGCAGGCAGGTGGAGTTGACTTGGCCCCACTCCTGTTGTCCCCGGAGAGCTTTCTACTGTAAGCTCAAGCCAGTACCTCATAAGCGTCCACAACAGCTCAATTCTTTTTTTTTTTTTAGCCAATGAACACATTTGTTTATAACAATAACCATTAAAATTATTTATTTAAAACAAAAAGTTGGCACCCATCTTGGAGCAGCCATGGATACAATCAGCAGCAGGTGGTGGAGTCATCACAAGGCAGGCAGAAAGAGGGGTGTCTGGGGGGCCCACGTGGGGGTGGGGGAAGGAGGCATTGGGCCTGGTGGATGATAAAAGGGAAGAGGGAGACACTCTCCATCGACTGGGGGGCACTTTTTTACCCCCCTCTACCCCACCACCACCTTAGTTTGCTCTTCTAAAAAATGGTATTTGAACTAGACCAGGCCTCCCCCACGTTTTTAGGAGACAGAGCAGGTGGGAGTTGCAGTGTTGGTGGCAGAGCCCCAAAAGAAGGGAAAGCTGGCTTCTGATTTCATTATTTTAGGTTTAATTTGCAGAGAACTGTTCCGTTGAATCAAATCGACACTCCGTTATAAAACCAGATACGAAAGCTCAGCCACAAGCATGTGGTCACAGGAGGAAAACTGCACTGTCAAATGGGCATGTCAAAATAAGCAGGTGGCTGCCTTCAAGTGTTCCCATTAATATTTGCCGGCTCCTTGTTCATTTGTCTGTCTGCTGGCATTTCTTTGCCAACGAGTGGCCATAGGCACCAGAGATTCCAGAAAAGTCTATTGGAGGGAAGCAAAAAATCAGGAAAAGAGTGACCATTCGCTAAAAGGCTTTGGATTTGGTTTTGGTTTTGTTTTGGTAAATCGGAGAAAAGCTGAGAGTCCATTTGACAGAGGAAAATCTGAGTCCAACTTTGAGGTGCCAACAGCACTTCAAAGGAGCCTCGTTTAAGACTGGATGGAAGGACACTTCAAGGTCTTTTCCCAGACAATCCGAGGGTCCCTGTCCAGCCTCTGTTGCTGTATGAATCGCGGGGCAGCTGGTCCTGGCAGCACCTAGGGGCCCAAAGCAGAGCCCAGGGCAGTTGTCCTGATGTTCTGTGCCAGCCTCAGCTGCTCCCAGGCACAGTCACAAGGCCACAGAGCAGGGCGCAGCCGACAGGCAGGCCAGATGTCAGGAGGATCGAGCTGGGAAATAAACATGGCGAGGCAGCTGGGCTGAGGCCCTGTGTTCCCCGGGACTGCAGCCAGTGCAGTCACATATGCCCCGTCACGGGCCCCAGGAGTGGCCAAGCCAAGCCACCAGCTGTCCCCCAGGGGAGGCTGTCCCGGCAGCTGCAGAGGGGCTGGTGAAACCTTGCAGTGGTCACAGCCCAGGGCACGCTGTGTGCAGCCTGGAGCCACATGCAGGCACTTGGGAGCACCTGCCGGGACAAAGCTAGACGGGTGATAAGCCAAGGTCAGGACGCTCTGAATAAAAGGCACGAGTAGCAAGTGACAGGAGGAGACAGGTGGCCAAGGACACTCATCCCATCAACAAATGTTCTTTGAAAGACAGCAACACATGACTCACCAACATTCGCCAGCTTTTATTTTAAAAAGTCGTGCATACTTTGTGAAAATATTAAAAGAACAGAGGAGTGTAACAAGAAAAAGTACAAGCTCTCCCTCATTTCATATCTCCAGTTCCACCCCCCCCAGAGATAATCATGGTTAACAGTGTGGTGTGTGTGGTCTTCTGACTTGACCGATGTGCACATACGAAATACCTATCTGTGGACATCCACAGACACTGTCTTCCAGACAAACGTGAGATGTCACGCTTCATCCTGCTCTGTAACTCAATTTTTTCACCTAACACCTAATCACAGTTTACACTGTGTCCATGTACCTTTGTCATTCTTTTGAGCAGCTCAGTAATATTTTGTAGCACCAACATAAAGACAGAACCTCTCATCTGCTTCCTGTTTTCCACTATCCAGTTGTGGCTATGAACGGAATGGATGTACATTCTTGCACATCGGCCTAAGTATTTGTGCTAGAAAGATGCAGGAGCATCATGGGGTGGGCAGATTTTAGTGTTTCTAAACATTGCTAGATGCAGCTGAAAACAGGTCACAGCCCCCCCACACACACACACAATGCTTAACAGAGTCTTGCAAACAACCATGGTGGTCACACTTTCAGACCTCTCAATCTCTTCGAGAAACAAAATCTAAAAACCTGGCCATTCACACATTTGGCATATAATTTATTGGAGTTCACAGCACGCCTCTCCTCCCAAGCTAGAACTCCAGGCTACGTCCCCTCTTCACAGGAAGCCCCGAGCAGGTCACTGCAAAGCCATGATAACATCCTTTCCTCCCAAGCAGTCCGAACTCCCGGGGTGAGAGCTGCTTCGGCAGACCACGGCTAGTTCAAGTTTGCAGCGCGGAGCTGGAGGCAGGGAGCCAGGAAACAGCCAAGCTGCTCTGCTCTGCCCGGTTAACCTGATTCTCTCCTTGTATGTGTCCTGCAGGCAATGGCAAATAACTAACCACCAGCAGCCCCCCCGGGACCTTTTCAGGCTCAGAAAGGTCACAGAAGGAAATCAGTGATAATAAAGTGACAACTACACGAATCACATCTTGGAGAGTCATTATTTAGCAATCCATGGGACATCCAGGGCCCCAAAAGCAAGAATAGACCGGAGTCAGGACAGCACCCAAGACTTTGGGGAAGCCCAACATCCCACTGAGGCTCAGCCAAGAAGGCACCTGGAGGCACAAGTGGCCTCCACAGATCCAGGCCGGCCACTGGTTAACTGGTTCCTGGGACAAGCGACTGAACCTACCCTGGCACCTGGCTGCGCCCCTCCACTTTTGGGATGGGGTGGAGTGCAAATGAAATAAGAGATGGGGAAATAGTTCCAAAGAAGCAAAAGCCTCCTTTATAAGGAAGAGCAAAGAATTGGAGCAAAATGGGGGGGGGGGTAGTGTGAGGGAAGGAAATAGGCACAAGAGCCCATATTTACCTATGATTTATTTTTTAAATACTGCAATACTGCAAAATTAACAAAATTTAAAACTTCATGTAGGATTCACAGTTTTCTGCTCTCAGACTCTAGCCACCCCAAATTTGCTGATCTAAGAAAGACGCTGCTTTGTTTGTAGCCAAAATGTCCCACAGATCAGGGGTCCTCAAAAAGTTGGGGGAGGCAGGGGTGTCCCGCCAGAGGAAATGTGGCAATACCTAAAGACATTTTGGGTGGTCACTTCTCCCTCCAGCAGTACTGGCATCTAGTGGGGTGAGGCAGGGAAGCTGCCAAATATCCGACAGTGCAAGGAGCGGTGCCCACACAAAGGATAATCTGGCCCCAAATGTCCACAGGGCGCAGGCTGAGAAGCCCTGCTCCAGAGAACCGAGGTCGCAGCCACAGCACCCAACAGGGGACTGGCCACTGGTGAGATGCCCCGTGATGTCCGTGGTGTCTGCTCCTCATCCTCCGTGGCTGTCTTTGCCCCCAGTTTGGAAGCTGTTAAGAGCCTGTTGGGCTTCGGTGGAGAAAGAGTTGCCTCCGCCCCCCCCCCCACTGCCTGGAGCAGGAAGGTTTGGGGGTGAAAGTCAGGCAGGGGGAGTGGCTTGGCTGCCTTACGTTTTAAAGAATAGTTTTTTGCGCAGGAAATTAAAGTACCCAGGCATCTGCTTGAAAACCCCTCTCTCTGAAACAGCATCAGCGACCTGTGAAGACAGGACCCCAGGGGGGAGTGTGAGTTCTCGTGGCTGAAATAAGAATTCCAAAGAGGGTCTGGGGGGGACAATCCAGGGAATTAGCACCTTGAAAAAACAGCTGGAACGCCCCCTTGAGGGGGAGTCTGATGAGCAGCACCTCAACTCTAAGCTTAGAAAACTCAAAATTTCAAAATTTAAGGATTCACCAAGTTCTAATCTGTTTGAAAGGTTCACTGGGAGCGACGCTGGGAGAAGAGACGGGGCCAAGGGCACGTGCACTGCTTAGCCCTAACAGAACCCATTTCTCCTGCCCCCCACAGCAACCCATGGCCTCAGAGGTCACATACGGGAGGCCCCGGCCCGGGGCGCCCCCTAGAGGTGGCTGAGGGGGGCCCTGCACTTGCTCTTCTACCCGCCCCTCTGCAGGCACAGCTGCGCAATTGGTAGGCACAAGCCCTGCCCTCGCAACCTGCTCTCAGGGCACAGAACACCTGGGCAGAGCCAAGGGGCCCATGCGGGGCCTGTGGGGGGGGCGCAGCTGTCCTGAGTGAGGTTTCACTGGGTAAGGTGGGGCCGCTCCCGGGCCATCCTTCCCTGGTCCCTCAGTGGGGCCTCCCGAGAAGGGGATATCCTCCAGGGATTGAAGATTCTTGAGGTTCAAGAGTGGAAGACTAAGCAGTGGGGCAGAGAATGCTGGGGTGAGCCCCACAACCCGTCTTCGGGGTCCATGCATGAGCCACTGAGTCATCCCAGCCTCTGGCTCTCTATGGATGGGGGGGCAAGAGGTGTCAGCCTGGAGGCCTCCCAGGAGCACTCCCTGGCAGCACTTCTGAATAAAAGGAAATGTCACTGCAGGCAGTGCTATCTGCAGTTAAGGGCACAAGCTTCTTTCACCTGATTTACCTGCTCACCCCCACCAGCCCCTCCCGGCCGCCTTCACGCTCCTCCCAGGAGGAAGGCCATGCTCACCCTGAGCAGGAGGGTCTGCAGGTCTTCAGAGTGAGCCCACTGCTCCAAGACATGGTCCAGGGTCTCCACGTACCAGGAGCCGCTGTTGAGGTCCCTCCAGGAGACAAAACCTCCAGGACAAAGTTGAACGTTAGCAGAGAGTGGCTCCTCCCAGGTACCCACACCAGCTGGGCCCCTCCAGAAACCACAAGTCCATCAGGAGCCGCCATCTTGACCCACTTCATCTCCTCCACCACCTCATGATGGGGTTTCCCCAAAAAGGAAACCAAGGCTGGGGAAGTCAAGCGACTCACCCCAGGGCTGAGAAAGGAAGACAAACAGCACCTGAGCGCCAGGCACCGCGTTCAGCTGTGGGATGTGCCACCACACCCACATAGCCCAAGGCGTGAGTCCATTTTAAAGATGAGAAGCCCGAGGCAGGACAGAGTGAAGCACACCAGCCCAAGGGAGTGCGCCTTCGATCTGTACCCTAAGTGCCTCGCCCGCCTCACCTTGTACTTCTGGGCACAGGGAGGTAGAGTCACTTGCTCCAGGGCACACAAGTGGCAAGAGGCAGAACCAAGACTCACACCCAGGATGTTTCTCTGGGGCAGACGCGGAGACCCGCTGGCTGGGAGGACAAGATCCCCGGAGGCACTACCTGGGAAGGTGGAGTAGGACACGAAGATGTCACTGGGGGTAGGTAAACTGGCCACGGCATCCGTCTGGTCGAAAGTCTCCAGGCCATCCTGGAACGGAGCAGCGTCCGACTCGGAGTCAATGTCAGGGGCCCTGTCTTCGTGGGGAGCGGAGGCCACTGAAAACCCATGGTCTTTCTGCTCTGCAGGAAACAGAAACGGCCACCGCTTGTCACTGAAACACACAGACCAGGGCTGCTCCGGCCCCCGCCCCGTCCTCTTCCACCCCCAGACCGTCGGGTTCCCTCTGGAGCCAGGGTTCCTGCGTGGGGCAAGCATGACTAGGGAACTAACACAGAAGTTCTACCTTTTTCTGCAAGTTGTATATATTCATTACAAATTGGGTAGGAGGGAAAAGCAGAAGAAAAACACCATAAAAACGAACGACAATGTACACACCCAAAAAAACTGAAAACAGGTGTTCGAACAAAAACTTGCAGTCAAATGTTCCCAGCAGCATCATTCACGACAGACAAAAGATGATCGGAGAACAAAGACGTGCGATGGGGTGGCACCCAGCTTCCAAAGGAATGACGCGCTGGTACGTAAGACAGCGTGGATGGAAGACACGCTTAGCGAAAGAAGCCAAACGCAAGAAGCATTTCTATGATGAACCAGAATAGGCAAATCTGTGACCCAGAAAGCAGATGGGCTGCTGCCAGCCACTCGAGGGAGGCAGGAATGAAGAGCGACAGCGAGTGGCTAGGGGGTTCCTTTTTAGGGTGACGGAAAGTTCTGGAGTGAGATTGTGGTGGTGGCTGCACGCCCCTGCAAACGTAAGTAACGCCATGGAGTTGTCCACATTAAAACGGTAAAGTATCTGTCACTTAGAAACAAGACATATTACTCAGGCTTAAGAAGGATGAAAACCCACACAGGTTACAACCCAGGAGAACACAGGACACCCAGCAGGACACCCAGAAGGACCCCAAGGGAAATGCCGGCTCTGTTCCCAGCAAGGTGGTGCCCCCATGTGGCCACAGCGCTAAACACACAGTCACGGGGCCTGCCAGGGGCTAAGCCAGGACCCGCACTCCAAAGGTCCCAGGGTCCTCACTCCAGCTTTGGAATCTTGCTATTCCCTGAGGTCCGGTAGCTTCTCTTTTTAATGGCAGGAGCTTACATTATCTCAAATTTTGCTCACAGAAATGTTTTTTGTATCTGCATAAGATACAACCATATTGCATAAGAACTTTGTGCCAGGCCAGGAACCTTGGAGAGCTGACCAGGGCATACAAGGAGAAAGTGCTACGACAAGGCAAGAACAGGGGCTGCAGGAGCAGAAGGGGCAGCTAATCCTGACTTTGTACAAGGAAGGGGGTGTTGACGGAAGACTGCCTGGAGGTGGTAACATAAGTTGTAACCAGATGAATGGATGACTAAGAGTTGGCCAGGAGAAAAGGCAGAGAGGGTGGAACAAGCCAGAGCCTGTGACATCCTGGAAAGGTTGAGCAGTGCTGGGATGGGTACATCCCAGTCTGGGGGGAGACAAAATGGCCTGGGCCGGACCAACGAGAGACCAGTAAATCACTAGAGTCCATGGTACGTAGGCCAAAGGGTAGGCAAGGCTGCTAACTACAGACATGGAGGTGCTACCAGTCAGACAGCAGTGGCCATGCTTGGGTCCTCTCTGACTACCCAGAGAGAAACCCCATGCGCATGGTAACAGGCTAGATGGAGGAGGAAGACGGTGGCAGCATCATGCCCCTGGATTCATCTGCAGAGAGGTTGAGGCCCAGCTTACCCCCACCGCAGGCCTGGATGAAGAAGAGCTTGGGCTTCCCTCCCAAGCTGGGGCAGCCGGTTCCATTGAGGATATTCACAATTCTCTCAACGGACAAAGAACAGCCATCCACACCATAAACAGCCCCTGGGAACTGGCGGTGACTGGCCTAGGAGAGCAAGAATCCTGGTTACCAAACCCAGAAGTCGGGGTAGGTGCCTGACAGCCTATTTGGAGGCTTCGTGCCTCCTGGTCAGGCATTTAGAAGGTGCCAGCCTGGAGTGCAAGGCTGGTTCCAGATGGGCACTGGTCAGCATCTGCTCCAGGGGTCTCAAACTCAGAGGTCTAAGGGGCAGACAGGCCAACTGGAGCTTGTCAGCGACTTCCTCCAGGTGGGAGGCTCTCAAGTTATGGTCGCTAGACCAGCAGCATCAGCAGCATCAAGGAATTTGTAAGTCCTGCCCCACCCAGACCTCTGAAAGCAGAAACCCTGCTCATGGGTCCAGCAATTCACCCCCCTAGGTGCTGGGGTTGTTAAACTTCGAGAACCACGGCTCCAGATCAATTCCCCTCAAACGTCATGTGCAGAGGGACCTGTTCAGGTGCTGCCCTGAATAAAGAGTCTGAGAGCAGCCTGGGAGTCTGCATTCTCATGTGCTCACTCCCAGACAATGCCCCTGCTGCCGGCCCAAGGGCCACACAGCAAACAAAGGACCAGAGGAGCAGCTCCTGCCCAGCTGCAGGCAGTTTTTGAGGATGCTGGCCTGGTAAAGCCAGATCTTCGCACCTCTTCAAGGGAAGCCAGAAGTCCTGGTTTTCGTATATAAGTTGCTAGTTTTGAGAAACATGCCTTCAGCTTATAACTTCAGATCCGTCCAACTCCTCAACTTAAAAGATGAGGCGGCTCAGGAGCGGGAAGGGGTTGAGCACACGTCCCAGCATATCAGTGGCCAAGCCCAGAGTGGGTGCCAGGTTCCTGGCTCCCAGCCAGCAGCTGAGGCCCTGGAACACTGCCAGCAGGACTGAGGCAGGAGTGGGGAGCTCTTATGTGCGCTGCCAGCTCTGAGCAAAACCTGGGGGTAGGAGCTCTGTGAGCACAGCTTGTCTCCTCCTGGACTCTCCCAGATGGCTTCTCCCGGGAACACAGTTCCACCCAGGAGGCGCATCCAACTCCTCAGAGAGCCAGATGGCTCCCGAGAGAACAACAGCAGTGGACAGGGCCCCACGGCTCTTCCCACAAAGCCGGGAGTGTTGTGGGCCAGCCCGAGAGCTGAGGCCGCCCACCTCGCAGCCGTGAGAGAGGATGACCACCACGCAGCAGTCCAGAGCGCTGTGGTCCTGCTTCGCCAGCTCGACCAGAGCCCGGTTCATTTCCTACAAGAGAAGGTCACAGGTGAGCCAGAGACTGACTCTGGGGCCCCCCCAAAGCCTGGACAGAGCCTCTTCCCTGTTTCCAGGGCCAAGACTGAAGTAATGACAAGCATAAGAGTTATGTCTGCCCCCATTCTTGGGGAAAGGTGCTGCGCTGAGGCACTGTTCACTGAACCCCCCAATGGGCCCCAAGCTACGACTCTTGTGGTCTAGACAAGGACACAGAGGCTGGGCAATCCCACAGCAGTCCCACGGGGGCCAGCCCTCCACCCACCCTCTCTGAGCCTGAACTTGAACCTGTAACCACGAGCCACATTGCTGCCCCCCTACAGACCTACTTGGGCTCACCCTGGGGAGGTGCTGGTTTCCAGGATCCCTCACTGAACCCGGCCTCACCCCATTCCACCACACATCCAGGCCTCTCCACAAAGACCGCACCTGGGCAGTGAGGTCTCTCTTCACCTCCACCATGAAGTGCAGCAGGCCGAAGCGCCTCTGCAACTTCTCACAGTCGATGTTGGAGCCGGTGCGGGTGCTGAGCGTCGACTTGGGACAGAACGTCACGTTGTTGATGATGAGGCAGTGGCCGCAGGGGTCAGCCTTCAGGACATACGCCTGCCAGAGCACAGGGACCAAGGTAAACTGGGGTCTCAATGTGCCCCTCCAGAAAAGCTGACCCCACCTCCCTTCCTGCACTTGATTGTCTAGAGGGAGAGAGCAGGACGTGCGGTCAGCCTGCCCTCTGAGGGAGCGGCAGGGTCTATGCCCAGCACTCCAGGGCGGAAGCAAACAGATTGCAAACCAGGCTGGGGTGAGCACGAACTGTGTGTGCGTGACGTCCAGATAGCTAAACTTGGGAGAGAAGAAGAACTCCTGCAGCAGTATTTGGGGACAGCAGCTGCTAGTTTAGAAATCCAGCCCCCAGAGACTTCCATCCCCAAAGGACCCCACAGATCATCCAGTCCAGGGGGCGCACCCGAGAGTGGTGTGGGAGTCTCCACAGGCCGACTCGCGCCCAGGCCAGTGCTCTGAGCATCTGGGGCCCTGGAGGTTCCCCTTGCAGTTCTGTCTCACGCAGCCTGCTCTTTTCGGGTACGGTACTGAACACTTCATGTTTACATATTTCCTTGGGTAACTGCTAGGCCAACAGCTCCACAAGGGCTAGAAACACCAATGGTCTGTTCCCGGGTGTCCCGACACGGAGCCCAGGCTGGCACACGGCAGTCACACAAGAAAGGCTGCCGATAGAGAGCGAGTGAGTCTGAAATGGGCACCTCAGCCGATTCTGATGCCCACCCTGGTAGGTTTGCCTCTGACTTCACAGAGCTGGGTGGAGCAATCTGCTCCAGGGAGAGATGTGAGGGGTCAAGAAACAAGAAGGGGCCCCAGACTGGGAGCTTCTCTCCACTGGGCTGGGTTCCCCAGGCTCCCAACAGAGCTGCGGGGAGGGCCTGGAAATTAGAGAGCTGAAGGGGCAAAGCCCACACAATTGGCTGAGCTGCACGCAGACTCACCAAATCGGCATTTCTCTTTGATGTCTCCAGGACACCTGGAGAGAGAAACAAAGAGGGAAACATGATGTTAGGGTCAAACAGGGAAGGGGAAAGGAACTCTGTGAGGGCAGTCTCCACAAACCCAGAGAGCTGCAGGAACCTTCATGGGGTACAGCCGCTGTATGAAACCATTTAAAAGTATCTAATAAAGGGCCTCCCCAGTGGCACAGCGGTTGAGCACCGTGCTGCGAAGCTGTCCGCAGCCTCTGCAGCACTGGTTCAATTCCCCGCCGGCCAGGGAGAACCCCACATGGCGCAGCAGACCTCTCCTGCCTCACCCGCTGCTCCCCTCAGCAGTGTCTTTGGTCCGCCTGCCTGTTCTGCTCCCCGCTCTGGCTCTGGTGAATTCTCTCATCCTCCCTTGCTTCTGACCTGTGCCCCAGTTTTTGTATAAAATAAATAAATAAATCTTTAAAAATAAATAAATAAATAAATAAAAGTTTCTAATAAAGTTAAACACACACCTACCCTCTGGCCAGCAATTATGCTTCCAGGTCCACATGCCAAGAGAAATGAGTGCAACAGACACAAAAACACTTAGCCATGAAGGTTCACTAAAGCCTCATTCCTAAGGCCCAAGACTAGAAACCACCCAAACACCCATCAACAAATAGACAGCTGGACAAATTGTGATTCAGCCATACAAGGGAACACTACACAGCCTAGAAAGAAACAAGAAGCGGGCCTCCCTGGTGGCACAAGGGGGTAGGCACCCTGCAGCCACTACAGCATGAGTTCAATCCCTGGCTGGCCAGGGAGCTGACCCACATGGCCCAGCAGACCTCTCCTGTCTCGCCCGCTGCTCCCCTCAGCAGTGGATTTCAGTAGATCTGCCTGTTCTGCTCCCCACTCTGTCTCTGGTGAATGCTCTCACCACTGGCCTGTACCCCAGTTCTTGTATGCATAAATAAATAAATCTTTTTCTAAAAAAATGAAAGAAAGAAACAAGAAGCCTCAGTGTATATAGTGAGATTCCATTCATATGAAATTTTAGAACATAAAAGGGTAAGGAAGCTGCTGGGACTGGGGGCCTCTCTGCAGACGCCATGGAGCATGGCTTGCAAGAAGTCCTCAGGGAGTATTTGCAGAATGAACACATGAGGACCACGGCTGTTCTTCCTTCAGTGTCAAAAGGGTTTTCATCTCAATCAGCCAGAAGTCAAGTGGCAACCAGCCTATAAGGTTGTGGGGTTTTTTTTTTCCTTGTTTAACCCGGGAACACAGTGCCTGCCTCTGAGTCATGCTATCGCCCACCCTGTTACTCAGTTTGCCCAACAGTAAAAGGGAACAACTGTAGGAACTTCCTTACAAGAGTGGGGAAATTTCGATCAGATCATTGAGGTGAGTGTGCCAGTGACTGGCAAAAAAGCTGGCCAGGACTCTCCCTGTGTTGCCATGGAAAAAAAGTCCTCACTGAAAACATCCCACCTGCCCTACAGCAGGATGGCTGAAGAAGTAGAAGTGGAATAAGAACTACTATCTAGCAATGGAGAACAAAGTATTGATAAAGATGAATGAATTTCACAAATATCACAGCAAGAAGCCAGACTCAAAGAACACATATTATAGGATTTCACTTATATTAAAGTTCAAGAACAAGCAAAAGGATCTGTGAAGACAGAGGTGAGAACAGTGATGAGCTTGGGTGGGGGGTGGAGAGGGTGGGACTGACCCCAGAGAGACTTACAGGACACCAGACTGTTCTAGATCTTGACCACCTGGAGGTTGGCTGAGGTAGGTAAAAATCACCCAGCTGAGCTCTGGGGATTTACATATTTTAGGGATGGAGCCTTGTGACCTTGGGCAAACTATTTAGCTCAGTTTCCTCCTCAGCAAAGATGGGTCCAGGAGGTTGCCAGACTGTGGTGAGGGAAGGAAGGAAAGTATGGGACCCTGCATGAGCCAGGCATGGAGCAGGGTCCACAGGAAAAGGCCTCCCTGGCCTGGGCCAATCCACACCACCAGCCCTGACCCAAAGGCAAATCCTGAACACGCGCTTCAGGAAACACTGGTCAAAACCTGGGCATGCAAAACAGACTTCCACACATGCTTTTCAGAGGAGGGGCTGCCAAAATTAAATCTCCTGAAGACCTGCCAGAATTTTCCACCATCCCCTATGAGAGTACTCAGAAAGACAACAGCAAAATTCAATTCTGCAACTCAGCTTTGTCTGCCAGTATCAGTGGTCAACCCCCAAAGACTGCGCACAACACCCACCCGCCCACCACTTTCTCAGTACTCACGGACATCAGTGAATCCTCCAGAACTAATGTCTGCTGGCCTGGGCACAAGTGGTTTAAGGTCCCTTGGTGGGAGCACTGCAGGCACCAACTCCAGGGGTTCGATGACCACCGGACCCCGCTTTGCTGGTTGGAGGCTTGTTCTCACAAATGAAGCCAGGGCATCCTGGCCTGTGTCCTCCAGGCAGGAGATGAACAAAGGAAGGGCCTGCCTCCCTCGGGTCTCTAGATCTGTGATCAGCTGTCTGGCCTGATCGCACCGTGACCCAGAACCTGCATGCTGTTTGGAAAGAGAGACATGGCATTGTTACCCACATACCTGACCGTGACCCTCACCTTGCCCTCCCAGCTCCCGGCCAGGCACGAAGGTAAAAACTGAGCCTGCAGTTATAGTGAGTATGTGCCGTTCGCCACCTTTACTTCGTTCATTCACTATTTTGGAGGCATCTACTATGTTCCCAGCACTGTGCTAAGTGCTAAAAATATGGCTGTGAGCACACTCAGTCCTCGGGAAGCAAACATCTAGTGGGCGACGCAAACAGGCAAATCAACAGTGAGAAGCAAGGAGACAAGTGACAGGAGGGAAAGCACATGTTGCCGGGGCCGCCGGGGGAGACCCAGGAACCCATCTCAGGCTGGAGGAGCCCTGGAGCACTCCAGGAAGGAGTGAAACCCTTCCTGGGACCCAAGGGGACATCAGGAAGTGAATAGTGAATTCAGAGACATGAGAAAGTGAGGGTGGGAGCAGCAGTGAGGGATGAGGTATCTGCATGGTCACGCCAGAAAGCAGTGAGGAGCTGGTGAGGAGATTTAAGAAGGGGCTGGGAGGCAGAGCTGCCTGGTAGGAAAATCCTCCTGAGATGGGGAGGACAAGAAGGGAGTGAGCCACATCCAGGTCAGGAGGCGGCAAAGATGGCACAGCTGGCACGGAAAGAAGGGAGGGCAGAGCAGAGAAGTAAAGAGAGGGACGCGCTAAGACTTGACAACTGACTGAGTGACTGTGAAGTTGGAGGACAGTCAAGGTTGGCAGGTGTGGGGATGGTAGGGCCAGCCACTGAGATGGGGAGCAGGGTGGGAATAGGAGGACACTGGTTATCCGCTGTTGGTCCTTTAGACCCGCATTGGGTGAATTCCTTAGGATCCACAAGAATAAGATACCAGGGCCTCCCCGGTGGCACAGCGGTTGAGTGCTGGGTTGCGAAGCTGCCCGCAGCCTCTGCAGCGCCGGTTCGATCCCCGGCCACCAGGTGAGGGTCCCACATGGCGCGCAGACCTCTCCTGCTGCCCGCTGCTCCCCTCAGCAGTGTACTTCGTCAGTCTGCCTGCTCTGCTCCCTGCTCTGGCTCTGGTGAATTCTCTCACCCTCCCACGCTTCTGACTGTACCCAGTGCTTGTATAAAATAAATATATAAATCTCAAAAAAAAAAAGAATAAGACACCAAGCTGTCCTCCAACAGCCGACCGCAGCACTGCCCAAGAGAACCTTCCATGACAACGGAAGTGGTCTTCACCGTTGTTGTCTGATCGGGTAGCCTTCAGCCATGTGTGTGGCTACTGAGCGCTTAGGTCCTAGGGCGGAGGTACTGAATTTTTTTATTTGGTTTCATTTTCATTTCTTCTGATTTAAATAGCCACGTGTGACTAATGCTACTATATTGAGGAGCACAGACCTATAGTGTCACTGAGAAAATAATTCACTAGCAAAACAGCTGCATGCCTATTCTTTTCATTTGTTTTATTTTTTACATCATTGTTCATTTTTAAACAATATTTGCTTCCTCCCACCACCTCAGATTGAGTCCCCATCCAGTTTCCTTCCCCAAGGCCCCCGTGCACCATCACCTCAGTCCCCTGTGCTCCTCCCTCCCTCCCTCTGATCCCTCTCCCGCCTCCTCCCCTGCAGGATGTCTCTGGTTTATAATTGTCTGTTTTTGCTTTGTTGTGTTTTGTACTGTTATTATTTTTTTTTACACTGATGTCTTATTGGGTTCCCCTATATTCCTGCTATAAGTGAAACCATCCGATATTTTTCTTTTACCTCCTGGCTTATTTCACTGAGCATAATTCCTTCTAGTTCTATCCACATTGCTGCGAATGGCATGAGTTTATCTTTTTTGATTGCAGAGTAATATTCCATTGTGTATATATGCTACCTCTTGATCTAGTCATCTATTTTTTGGACATTTGGGTTGTTTCCAGGTTTTACCTATTGTAAATAGTGCTGCAATAAACATAGGGGGACAGGTGTTCTTTTGAATCAGTGTTTTTGTGTCCTTTGGGTAGATCCCTAATAGTGGAATTGCCGGGTCATATGGTAGCTCCATTTTTAGTAGACTGAGGACCCTCCAGACAGCTTTCCATAGTGGCTGGACCAGTTGCATGCCTATTTCAGTGAGTGGATGGTGGTGCTTTCATTTCCCTCAACATTACCTGAATGTTCACAGTAAGATGCTGTGTTAAACACATCATTTCATTTAACCCCTTCCACAACCTGATGGGGTTAAGTTATAAGTACCCCCCACTTTACACATGAGAGAAACTGAGTCACAGCAAGGTACTGCAATTTGCTGACACATAAACAGAGCCAGAACAAGGGCTCAGATTCGCACATGTATTTATCAGCCATAACAGGTGTGACAAAATGGCAGTCTGCTGTTGACATAATGTTCTTTGAAAACTCTGAATTTGCTGTAAACATTTCCAATCTGGTTATCTGACATCAAAAATCAAGATTTTGAACTTCTCTTTAAAAACATGAAAAATTTGGCAACCCTGGAGCCAGCATTCTGGTGTGACCAGACTCAGCAGGAGTTGGGGGCTGAGCAGCCACTGCCCGCTGTAGGGCCTCTGTGGGCATTTGAGTTGGTGAGCACCTGCAATATTATGATTTAGTCATTCAAATGACAAAAATATATTTCTCTCACACATGTTTGGTCTTCATCCACACACAGTTCCTGGCTCACAGCTCCAAAAAGCCTTGGAATTTAAGTATTGAGAGTGATGAGTTGTCTCTTGTTATGAGCAACTTCTAGGGACCTATCTAAGGTTGCCAGTGGAGCTGGCTGCCAGTGGAGCCCACCAAGAGACTAGCAGACAGAACCGCCAGCCCCACCCCCCCTGACCTTGACCCCCATGGATGCAAAAGGGGCTGGCGGTTGAATTCACTTGCCAGTGTCAGTGATTTAATCAATCACACCAATTCAATGCAAACTCCATAAAAAGCCAACATGGTGAATCCCAACAATATCCAAGAGGGGCTTCAGACAGCTTCCAGGTTGGGGAACCAGAGCACCTCCACTGTGCCAGACCAGAGCTCCACAGGACAGAGGTTCCTTTGTTAGGACCTCGCCCTAGCTATCTCTCCATCTGGCTGGTGATCCATGCCCTTCAATATCCTTAGTAATAAACCAATAATCTAGTGAGTAAACAGGTTTCCTGTGTTCTTTGAACAGCTCTGGCATATTAACCCAACCTGAGCAGGGGGTTGTGGGGTCCTCTGATTTGTAACTGGTTGGTCAGAAGCACAGGTAACAACCTGGGCTCCAACTGACAGCTGAAGGCCAAGGAGCAGGGCATGGGATTCTGGAGCAGGGGCTCTTGGGAATCTGAGGCCTTTACCTGAGCAAGGTGATGCTCTCCAAGCAGACAATATCACATGGAGTTGAATTCTCTACACCCTGCTGATGTATGAGGGCTGCTTGTTGGGGTGGGACAGCCGCCACATGCACTCACGTCAGAATTGGGTCCTGGAACCCCCTGTTCAGTCCCCTATCTTGTACCCGAAGGCAAGGACATGGCCTCAAGCCATCTTCACTCATAGCAAGGGCTCACAGCCTTCTTTTAACACATGTGGCCCTTATCCTATTAAACACATCCTCCCCGAATCAGGCCAAGGTCCTGGATAATGCCGAGAGCGGCCCAGAAGGCACTGGCCACAGCCCCTAGTGAGACAGGGCAAGCTAGGGTTATTAGGCAGTTTTAGGGACAGTGCAGGAGGGGACCTCTGAAGAATTCAGGAAGGCTTCAGAGATAAGGACGAGCAAGGAAATGAAACCAATTCCACTGGGAAAAACAAACATCCTAGCACCACGGATAATCTTGTTAAGGGTGGTCCTGGTTTTCTTCAGATGATAAGATAAAGTGTAAAGATGCTCACCGGGAGGGCTAGACCATAAAGATAATGATATAACAAATGGGGAAAGACAGACCTGTTAGATAAGGAATGTGAAGATCTCCCACTCAGTAGCAAATTAAGTGAGACAGCCAAAAACTGACCAATCACAAAGAGACTGGTAGAGCTTTAGAATAATCAGGGAAAGAAAGTATATATTCCCTGAGACACGACTCCACTTGGGCTTCCTTGCCCCTCCCAGGCCTGGTTCCCTGGCCTGGGAGTCCCACTTTATTTCTGCTCTTTTTCTCCTCAATAAACTTTTTTCTTCTTCTAAACAAACCTGCCTTTGCTCGCTCGCTTGCTTGCCTGAGCGTCTGCGAAGTTCCTGCTGCGGCTTCGTGAGACACCAACCCGTGGGGGGTCTAGCGGCTGGGGCTCAGCACTGCCCTGCAGCCTGGGATCCGCTCCTGGCTGGGAGACTAGGCCTGACAATTCCGGTATCAAAAGGACTTTTAAAGAGAAAGTCAAATGTCTGAATTTTTTCTTCTCTCCCTTATTCGCAGCAGCCCCCTTATCTCCAAAGCCCCTTACAAAACAGGGACTTAACCCGGGAGGGGCGGGTCCCAGGGCCCGGCACAGCCCGCCCGGCCGCGGCCCCGCCTCGCACCCTTGGTTCCCGCCGGGCCCCGAGGACGAGCCACTGCAGCGCAGGGGTCGGAGGCCCGGAGGACAGCGACGCCCCAGAAGCAGGGTCAGGAGGGGGCTCACTCTGGAAAGAAAACGGGGCTCCCGCGCAGGCTCAGGGGTTCCCAGAGGGCTGGGCGCGGGGGCCCCGCGGGGCAGGGGCCCGGGCGCCGCCTCGAGGTCCTGCTGTGACCCCAGCGCCCCCCTCGGGCCCGGCCGACCCCTCCGAGCCCGACGCCGGCGCCCGGGCGGGCTGGGGCGCACCTGAATGTCCTCGACCATGTCCCGCGTGAAGAGCTCGCGGTCCAGCAGGTGGTCCCAGAGCGAGTCCACCTGCAGCTCGCGGACCAGCCGCAGCCGGCACCGCCGCAGGACCTGCCGGTCGGCTTCGTCCATGGCTGGAAACCAGCCGACCCGGGCCGCGTCCGCTTCCGGGCTCGATGGCCGCGCCCGCCCGCTCCGCAGGACCCGCCCCCGCCCCGCCCCCGGACACACCCCGCACCAACGCCCCGCCCCCGCCCCGCCCCCCCCCGGACACACCCCCGAGTCAACGCCCCGCCCGGGACCCGCCCCGCGGACACACCCCCGCACCAACGCCCCGCCCCCGCCCCGCCCCGCCCCCGGACACACCCCCGAGTCAACGCCCCGCCCCCGCCCGCCCCGCCCCGGACACACCCCCGCGTCAACGCCCCGCCCCGGGACCCGCCCCCGCGCCCGCCCCGCCCTCGGACACACCCCCGCATTAACGCCCCGTCCCCAAGTCGCACCCCGCGTCCACGCCCCGCCTCCAGAATGCACGCCCGCGTCGACGCCCCGCCCCCCAGGACACGCCCCCGCGCCGACGCCCCGCCCCCAGGACATACCCTCCGCGTCGACGCCTCGCCCTGAGCCCGCCTCCACACCTCCGCCCCGCCCCCCAGAACACGCCCCCGCGCCGACGCCCCGCCCCCAGGACATACCCCCCGCGTCGACGCCTCGCCCTGAGCCCGCCTCCACGCCTCCGCCCCGCCCCCCAGAACACGCCCCCGCGCCGACGCCCCGCCCCGAGCCCGCCGACGCCCCGCCCCCAGAACGCGCCCCCGAGCCGACGCCCCGCCCAGAGCCGCTCAGCCCCGCCCCCGGACACACCCCGCGCCACTTCTGCGGGCCCCTAACCTGCAGAACCTCAGCCGGGATCACACATCCGGAGAAGCACAGTCATTTCTGGAGCTGGTCTGCTCGCCCCGTTCAACCTGCAACCCCTCCCCCGGCCGCCAGCGAAGTCCTGGGTCTCCCTCCGGGGCCAGTGCCCAGACGTCGTGGTTCACGGTCCCAAACTCGCACGTCTCATCCAGCCACGCCCAGTTTATACACCTTCCCGTACCCGCTCCCCTGCTTCGGACCCCAGCACCTCCCACCAAAAAAAGTACTAAAAACCTCGTGAATCCAGGCCTTTGAACTCCCGGTGTGGGCAGCTCATCTCCGAGTCCCGAGAACGCGCTCCTGCTTCGCTGGGCATCTGCTAACCCCGCGGCACGTGCTCACTTCCGTGGCGTTACCTCGTTTATCCCTCACTGCGACCCTCTTTTTGTCCCGTTTTCCAGGTATGAACACTTGGGCTCAGGGACGTGACCCCCGTTCACGGCCACTGGGGGAGTCAGTGGAGGGGGCCAGGCAGGATTTAAACCTCCACCTGGTTCAAAGTCACTGCAGAATGCACTCCCTAGAGCAGAAAAGTCTCAACCCCATGTATTCACTTATTTCAAAGTATTTATTGAGATCTTGTCAGTGTCAAGGTTCGGGCAGGCACCAAGAATATACAGGTGAGCAAACACACAAAAAGTCCTGCCCTTAGACGCTCCATTCCACTGGGAGGAGGAGACAGGTGTGAATGAATAAACGATATAGCATGTTAGTGATAAAAAAGCAAAGGAGATTTTAAAAATAAATAACCCGGGGGGGGGAAGAGGATATGAAATCTCTGTATAGCCCCAAGGGACCTAGCTCATTGATTCAGTGAACGGTCACCTCACTCACCTGCGACTGTCTCCCAACCCCACCACCACGCCACAGACACCCCCTCCCTGTGCTAGGGCAGGGCCTGGCCCATTCTAGGGTGCAGCTCTTTCTTGCAAACGGCCTAGGAGTCCTGGTTTCTAGGCTTTGAGTGTCCCTCTCCCTCCTGGGCTCCAGGGTCCCCATCGCCATATGGAGTTGGACAAGTAAGGATCCCTAAGGTCTCTTCCAAGGATGACGCTTCTGGAGTCTATGAATAGGGTTAAAGAGAAGAGGGACCAGCAATTGCTTCCCCACCCTGGCAACTGTTGCTAGACGAGGGCCATCTCCTGGTAGGAGTGGAAACTCGGCTCAGGACCGGGGAGGTCTTTCTGGCATCCCGTCATGCATCGCGACTTTGCCTCGCTAGGAAGCAACGTTTTGGCCTCTTTGGTCACGAACATCCCTTTGGATCCAGCCAAAGAGCGCGCCTCGTTCCTATGGCAATCGCGCCAAGTCCACGCGCAGACGGCAGGTGGCGAGGGTCAAACGGATTCGCGAAGTAGTCGCCCTCACTCCGTTCGGTTCGCGCCTACGGTGCGCCGCGCCTTTAAATATCACGTGACTACCACTGCCTCGCCCCCACCGCCTTCCCCTCCCAGGCCCGGCGAGTACTGGCGTGCAGCGGAGGCTCCCGGCTCGGTGGACTAACTGGAGCACGGTCGCCGCAGCCGCCTAGGCCGGTGCCCCATCCCGGTAACTCCTTCCCGGCGTGGCGCGCGGCAGGGCCGGGCAGTCTCCGATCTTCCTTCAATTCCTCCTCGTTCCGGGTTCCCGCTGGGCCGGGGTGGGGGGGCGCCCAAAGCCGGCAGGCCGGGCCCAGGGCTCTCGGGGGGCGGCGGGCGGGGGACCCCGCGGGAGGCTCCGGCGGGAGCTCGAGGAGGGGCTGACTGAGCTCCAGGGCTTGTACCTGGGAGCGGCCGCCTGGTCCGGGGGACACTGCCGTGGGCGGCCGCCTACCTGTTGGGCAGGTTGCTTCCTGCCCTGAGGCCAGCACCGTGGAGCGGTCAGCGCGAGAACTTCCCAGCCCGCGCCTCCCTCCCCCGCGGCCGCTGGGGCCTCCAGGAGGAGCGACTGGCACAGTTGAATAGGGCTTAAGGAGTTGCACTGCATGGTAGAAAAAAATTAGTAATAAGTTACACTTATTGACTGTTGACCCTGTGTTCTGCTTCACCTTTACCTTTACCTCCCTTGGGGATCCTTTCAGGGTGCGTTATTCAGCCCCATTTTATGAATAAAGACACTGAGGCTTAGCAATTTTAAGGAACTTGCCCAAGGTCATAAACTGGGGGAGGACAGCTCCGGTTGTCCCCTGATTCTGGAGCGCCTGTGCTCAGCTAGTAACTGCTTCACCTCCCCGAGTTTCAGCAGGACAGAATAGATAGATAATCGTTTGCTTTAGCATTTTATTCAACACCCCTGTGGTCCTAAGCATTGGCCATCAGATTGATCTGTTTCGGAGAACTCTGGGCAGCATTTAGATACCCACTGTCAAAATCCACCACTGTTACACCTTTGCCCACCTTAGGTAAGTTGTCACACTAGTCACTTGAACCTGACAACTTCAGTCATGTATGAGAAGTCAAGATCCATGTGGCCCTTGAAAAAAAATCATTGTGTGATATCAGACATCGTAATCCTGGAGTGTCAGTGTCTGTGCAATACAGCATTACCTTGTTGGTTAACCAATCAGGATTATTTCCCAAACCCACGTGTGCAGTCTTTACTGATAATCCCCTTTTATGTAGAAAATTAAATTTTTTCTCATCTGAGATCTTCATTGTTAATGACCATATTGATGATGATGAAAGAACAGCTCATTTTCTGGTTCAAATGACATAGTGAGAAGGAAGAGATTTGAAGCATAATAAGTTCTAACTGCACAGTCCATTGAGAGTACCTTACATTTTGTATTTGTACTTTTTTAATCCCTAAGAGCAACACAACTATCCCATTTTGTAATTTTGCACATGGTGAATCTCACTAATATATTTAGCATGTACTCAAGGAGTGATCCTTAAACCACATATTTGAAGTATAAGTGATTATTGCCAGAATAAGTGAAAGTGTATTTGCGATGTCGTCACCTGGGTTTTCCTATGATATTTTCCCACATTCACTTATTATTTCTTCATTTCATTCATTTTCAGTCATTTCCAAAGCTTTTCTGATCCGAGGAGTCTAGAAAATTGCGATGAATTCTTACTACTCACCTTTTCATCTCTAATAGTTCTTATTTGTGATATTCAAAAACAGCAGCAAGATTGTGGATTTTAAAAGATATGGTCAAACAACTTGACACTTTTCCTGCGCAATATCTTTTATTTGTTTTGTTTTTCATCTATATATCTTATACCTTTACCTAAAAAAGCAAGACTCTCCCGCTTTCTACCACTGAAACTTATTGCTTCTTCCATCATTTCAGCTCTGGAAAGGAAGAGAAATGGAAGTGAAAAAGTTGAGCATTTCCTGGCAGTTCTTGATAGTTCTGGTTCTGATCCTGCAAATTCTGTCTGCGTTGGATTTTGACCCATACAGAGTCCTAGGGGTCAGCCGAACAGCCAGTCAGGCCGATATTAAAAAGGCTTATAAGAAGCTCGCCCGGGAATGGTAGGTGAAACAAAGAAATAGAAGTTTAATATAAGCTAAGCAGTTTTAGCAGGATAATGGAGCCTTATGCTTAGCTTTTATTTGTCTCTGTTTCTAATTCAATAAATATATAATATATATATCTGTCTGTAGTATTTTATGTGGGAGGACGAATATTCGTGTTATTCTGTCATTTTTAGGAATAAGATCCCAAAGCCTGTGTTACTGTGAAACCCCCTTCTAAGAATTCTGTGGCTTAAAGAATTGCCTTCAAGTATTGCCTTACTGTTAATGTATTTAATGTTAAAGTAAAGTAGGCTGGAACTTTAATTTTTTAAATATAGATGTAATCAACAAAGGATAAGCTGCCCTTCCCAGGATATATTATTCATAAAGCAGCTCTTTATGAGTGTCCTTGCCAAAGGGGACACTAGCCACTCCTATTCTCTAGATTATTAATTTTTAAGCTTTCCAAAAATTTTTAAAATATAAACTCTTGCCCTCAATTTTTTTAAAAAAAAAAGAATATTCAGGAACTGAGCACATTCCTTTTAAAAATTACCTTTTTTAAAATCATCTTATAGAAGAGTCATATTCTACCAGCAGATAATGCCTATAACTATGAAAGTGTTTGTGAATTAGCAGGACAGCAATAACTTTAAATGTTATTTGCACACACATATGGTCACTTACTCCACTGCTTTGGACATGCCAGAGTGGATGTGTCGGGTCATATAACAGGAGGACAGGATGGAAAAGACACATACACGCTGGGTGAACCAACCATATGTATTGAGGGGAACCATCAGTGAGCACCTACTGCATGCTGGGCCCAGATTCTATGCTTTTTCTCTCATCTAAACTTTATAATTACCTTCTGAGGGGGGATAGTACTGTCCTGTTTGGGGTGAGGAAATCCACACTCAGACCTGTTTACTCTGCATTATCTCCCAGTCCCATAGGTCGACCTACTGCATAGCAAATAACATAGGTAGTTATTTGCTCTTTTGTGTTTTAATCACTTACCATCTGGACAGAAGTAAGAGTGAGCAGGTCAGTGCCTGGGTGTGTAGGAAATTATACAGGAGCAGAGCTGCTTTGTGCAGCTGGGCAGACCCTGCCTGACACCATCATTCTTCAGTGAGAGATGGATTCTAGTATTAAACTGGTTGCAGTCAAGATAGTTGCAGTAAAAGATAGTTTAAAATACAATCTTTCAGGGCCTCTCCTGGTGGCGCATTTGTTGAGCGCTGGGTTGCGAGGCTGCCCGCAGCCTCTGCAGCGCCAGTTCTGTCCCCGGCCACCGGTGAGGGTCCCACAAAAAAAATAAATAAATAAATAAAATACAATCTTTCACATACATAGATATTTCAGACCATATATCATTAGGAATCCAAAACAGGTTTCTAAAAACATAAACTCTAATTATGCATGGACCTTGTCCAAGGGACCCTCTTTAGGGCAGACTTGCTTTCTACAACACTTCTTTATATGTAAAGCAAAATATGTAAACCCACAGTTCATTCATAAGGTAGCAACATTCATTTGGACAGGGTCTGGCTTTTGACAACATTTAAAAACCGAAATGAGAACTTGAGTAAGTAAGACTTACTAAAATGTAGCTGTGTCTTGTCTGTCTTCCAGAGCTGAAAAGGGTGTTAAGATATTAATTCAATGAATCACATGCTTCTCTTCCTTAATTAGATTCTCTGTAGGAGTAATTCATCATGGTAGAAATATATAGTCAATCCAGTGGAAGTCTAAAATTTTGCTTTACCTTTATACTTTCACAGTTTTACTGTTTTCTGCTGTTTTGGCTGTGGCAGTGTTTATCACTGAAATAGCTTGTGTCCCTTCATAGTGGCTGCATATGGTTTCATATCCGCTGGAAACAGCAGTGTTCTCTGATTTGGCTTCTCAGAATGAGTTCTGGGATTAATGTTGGTTTGGATTCATAGTCACCTTCTACTCTGTTGTGCTACTTACCTGTGTTTCTCAGACTTCGCAAGAGCTTCCCCTGGGCTTGGTAAAGCTATTTAAATTTACTTTCAGTTTTATCATAGGTATTTTTTTTTTTTTTGTCATCATCTTGGGCAACATAACTCCTTCCACACCCAGAAAAAGATGCCATAAAATTTGATTTGAGACAATCATATCTGATATGAACAGTCACTTGAACAGTAAATTGAACTGTCTGATACTTTATTGTATTACTTTTTCAACCTTCATTTTTATTCCCCAAGAGGCAGCTGCACAGCCATAGCTACCAGAAAAAGTCTTTGCTTTGAAATGTAAAGGCTGTTGATTAATGGCAGTTTGTGAAATGTTACATGTGTGTATTGGATGGTCCTTCCGAGCACTGAGTCTATGCTTCTCTAAATGTTTTCAACTTTGTGGCCTCTTCCTACGATTAGGAAAATATTCCTTATAAGCTGAAACAGTCTTGTGGTTGCCGCCCATTCTTGGGCCTTGGTTTCCTCTGCTTCAGGACCTGTGGTTTTACCCCAGCTGCCCTGGAGACTCTCTCTTCAGTTCAGTCTCCCTAAAAGCCCCTTCCTACCTTTCTTTCCCTAGAGGTCTATGTGCCAACTCTTCATTTGTGTGATTGCATAATTTTTATCTTCTCAACCTTTGGCCTAAGTTTGAATATTGAGAACACTTTTTTTTTTTAATTTGGTTTTTGTCATCCAGAAACATGCTTTGGAGCCACCACCTTGTCCCCTTAAGTCACACTTTTCATTGTGCCTGGCTGCAGCTGTTCCCCTAACATTCACAGCCAGGATTAAAGAGTTAATGTAGGGAAATAGCCAGCTGCTTGAGGCTAACTTCTTTTTAGAGAAATCAGAATATGTGGTATAATTCATTAAAATAGGTTCCTGTTAGAATAAGTTGGTCAAATCTTACACTTTATTTTTTTAAAATTTGGGTGCACCTAGTGCTGTTTTTAGTAGTTATTTGCTTCCCAATGGATTATTTCTCATTCCAGAACCTTTTCTAGCGGAAATTTACTAGAAGTAGCAGAAGTGATTCCAATAAAGAATAAACTCTATAATAGAGTCTCTAAATAAAATGAACATTGACAAGTTACCAATTTACATCTTGGGACTTTCTATGAAAGTAAAACCCAGCTCCTACTTTCCAGGATTTTAAAACCCCCAAAACTGAAATTGGTGTCAACACAGGATAATACATAACTGCAAGATGGATACAGTTCACTGCTGACTGTGTAGAATAGCAAACATTAGCTCTAATAGTAGTTGAAGTCACTACAGTACTTAAACTGGAGACTTCTCGCATCTTAAAACTTGTTCATCTTAAAACTTGAATAGGTCATGTGTAGGTGAAAGGGAAGCACAGGCAGAACGGGGTAACCAGAGGAATAATGGAAACTACAGTGTTGGCCTTTGAATGTCAACAGCAAAACACTCTTTGGAACATGGTTGCTACTAAGCAAATCCTTGGTGCATCCTAAAAACTGTTTGCTGTGTCTCCCTGAGTCATGGGAAGAAACGTCTACGCTGGCAGCATTCTAACCCTTCGCGAGAGACTGCTCTCTGCCAACAGTGTCTACCCTTGAGCTAGCTCTGGCAGTGGTGGGGAGCAATCCATGTAAAGACCCCTCTCCCCACATCCTCAGTGAATGCTGCATGCTCGCGGGTGCTTCTAACTGTGCCCAGCTGAAGCACTTTTGGAAAAAATTACCTGTTTCAAGCTTTCATTTATTAATAGTCATGTGAAGCAACTGATTGCTTTTGCCATTTATTTTTAAGAAGCCGTCCTCACAAAATGGCCTCCCATCTGCCTCTGAGATAGTGAACTGTGTATACAAGGATGTGACTTGACTGTGGGTAAAACATTAAATCCGTTCTCATAGCCTGTTCGTTTGTGTTTCAGGCATCCTGACAAAAACAAAGACCCTGGAGCAGAAGACAAGTTCATTCAGATTAGCAAGGCTTACGAGGTATCATGTCAAACTGTGATGCATCCATTAGCTCTTATAAAACGTGTCCCAGGAAATCGTTTTGTAAAGTCCTCTCCAAAAGGGCATGATCCCTTGAGCAAACACCTGTCTGGCCACAGTCAATATATTGAAACTAGTGCCTGAACACTACAGCCCTTGACAAAAAACTGGCCAGTCTTAAATGCTTTGATTGGAATTACAGAATTATCCTGAACGTTTGTCTCTATTTCCTGTTTAGAAACTTACATTACATGTTTGCTTTTGCAGCTCATATGTTAGAAATGTATATTAAAGGATCCCAGACCAGTTTGCCCATGGTTATTCAAGTGGCACAAGGCCACAGACACATTTGAACTAATGGTTTGCCAGTATGTCAGCTTAAGTAGGTTAGTCTGGAATGTCTATAAAAGGCAGGTCCCAGGCCTCCAGATTTGAGTGGCACAGTGCTCCTCAGCAGGTAGTGCTTAGATCAGAGCATGGCACATCATCCTAAGATAGGGCTCCGATTTTGAACTCCAGAGTTATTTCATCACCCACCATCGTGGCCATGGCAGACTACCCAGCTCCCTGGCACCTTTCAGGGACACTTAGGGGTTCCCAAGCCACGCCCCTTCAATTGTCATCCACATGCCAAACAGCCCACCAGAGGTTTCAAAGGAAGAAAAGGCTGTTCTCCACCCGATCGGGTCACAGTGACCTTTGAGGGCACCTGGAACCTTCCAGTCATGTTGGCGTGTAGCCCAATCAGATACCTTCAGTTGTCCCTAGCTTCCTCACAGGAAAGAAATATACTGCTGAGAGGAGCAGCGAGCAAGAAGAGAGTTTTCATCTGCTATTCCAAAGTTCTTTTTTTTTTTTTTTTTTTTTTAAGATTTATTTATTTATTTATTTATACAAGAACCAGGGTACAGACCAGATGCACAGGAGGGTGAAAGGATTCACCAGAGACAGAGCAGGGAACAGAACAGGCAGACTGACAAAATACCCTGCTGAGGGGAGCAGCGGGCAAGACAGGAGAGGTCTGCTGTGCCATGTGGGACCCTCGCCGGCTGGTCAGGATCGCACCCGCTCTGCAGAGGCTGCGGGCAGTTTCAGAGCGCTATGTTCAACCCGTGCACCACTGGGGAGGGTCTCCAAAGTTAATTCTAAGTGAAACAAAGTCAGCTAACATACAAGGTCTTAACTCAGTCCTGTGGCTGCTTTTTGGTGTTCAAAGCTTTCATATCTTGGTTTGAATTATTCCAACTTACATGATTTGACTGAGTCAATTTTCGTACAGTTGAGCCCTAGTGATCAAAGTTATGTTTTGTTTGTTTTGCTGATGTGTTTTTAGTCTTATGATAGCTCAAAATCTTTAAAGGCAAGATGAGCATAAAGACCTAAATGTCTGGGGCCTCCCTGGTGGCGCAAGTGGTTGAGCGCAGCGCTGTGAAGCTGTCCGCGGCCTCTGCAGTGCCTGTTCGATCCCTGCCGGCCTCGGAGCAACCCGTGTGGCGAGCAGACCTCTCCTGCCTGGCCCTCTGCTCCCCTCAGCTGTGTGTTTCATCTGTCTGCCTGTTCTGCTCCCCCCTCTGTCTCTGGTGAATCCTCTCACCCTCCCGTGCATCTGGCCTGTACCCCAGTTCTTGTATGCATAAATAAATAAATCTTTAAAAAAAAAATAGACATAAATGTCTGAAATGTTTCAGTCTTGAAACACTGAATATTTCCATTGAGAGAGCTGGCATGTTGAATGACTGCATTTAGAATATCTAATCACACCATAGTCTGTACACTTATTTTCTCCCTTTGTCTTACAAGCTGCTTACAGGAAAGGCCTTTGTGTGAATTTATTTTCATTTCTGTCCTTTCTTTTGTTATAGATTCTTTCCAATGAAGAGAAGAGATCAAATTATGATCATTATGGAGATGCCGGAGAGAACCAGGGCTACCAGAAGCAGCAGCAGCGAGAATATCGCTTCCGCCATTTCCATGAAAATTTTTATTTTGATGAATCTTTTTTTCACTTCCCTTTTAATTCTGAGCGGCGGGACTCAATTGATGAAAAGTATTTATTGCACTTTTCACATTACGTGAATGAAGTGGTTCCAGATAGCTTCAAGAAACCCTACCTCATCAAGATCACCTCAGACTGGTGCTTCAGCTGTATCCACATCGAGCCCGTTTGGAAAGAAGTCGTTCAAGAACTGGAAGGTTTGGGTAAGATCATTTTATTCATTGGAAGATGTTTATATAGGAGAAGGTGACTTTTATACCCTTACTTTTATGGAAATTTGGGGAAGAAGGCAGTTCATGTGATTTCTCCTCACAAGTTCGTGACGACGTATGTGTTTTCAGAAAGGGGAACTATCATAAACCACTTTCGCTTTGCTTTATCTGTATAGTCTCCTAACTTCTAGTTGGGGACCTCTTACATAAGAAAAAGGAGCTTAAAAATTATTGGTTCAACAAAGCAACCCTCAAGCATCAATGTCAGCCCTGTAAGAGCTATAGATTAAGTTTACGGTATGTGTGATCTCAGTCTATTCATTTGCTAGGATTGCCGCAGCACACCACCACCAACCAGGTGGTTTAAGCAACAGAAACTTAATGTTCTCATAGTTCATGAGCTTAGAAGTCCAAGATCAGAGACCTCTGTCCTTGGCTCAGAGATGGTGCCTTCTCCTTGTGTCTTTACGCGGTCATCTCTGCCTTCTCCTTGTGTTCTGCATATTAGATCACTGTCCAACTTAGTTACCCCCTTTTAAGTTAATTACCTCCTTAAAAACCCTAGCTCCAAAAACGGTAACATTCTGAAGTATTGGGGATCAGGGTTCAACATATGGATTTGTGCAAGGCGAAGGGACACGGTTCAGCCCCTCACCCTCTTATGGTCATGGGTTCCCATTCTAGGTCACTAGTAACTTTGTTCCTGGTTACCACTAATGCCAAGGAAATTTTAGTGTTCTGGTTATTTTAATTACTCCAAAAAGTTGGAATTACTGCATTAGATGTATGTGTGTGTTTTCTAGGAATTAGCAGGCCTAGTCTTGAGTCACCAAAAAGGGAGAAACTCAGCCATGGGGGCTCAAGGGCTTGGACTTCCTGGAGGGAGTGTCCACTGAAAACCAACAGTTCTTTTATTCTAAGACAGAAATTTTCAACCTGTCATTCAGAAGCTCTCAGGTACCCACATTGACCAAAATACTTTCCTGCAGTTGGATAAAGACAGTCTTAGAAAGTGAAGGCGTTAGCACAATACCTTATATTTGGCGAACAGTCAGTGGATGCTTGCCGCTGGTGCAGAATGAATGACCAAGGGGTTGAGATCAGCTGGGAGCCACCAGATTGAAAGGCTCCATCACAGAGAGCAATTGCATGTTACGTCATGCTAGCTGGAGTGCTGAAAACGACTTAACCTCTTTAGGCTAAGAGCTGACATTAACCCAAACATAAACCTTAAGCCATTGCATAATTTAGGATGGTAATGATTTACATCAAAGTCAGGACAGAGCCAACACTATACTTTAAACATGCAGGGCAAATACAGGGTGTGAGAGCACAGCTTGGTGGTAGCTGTCACAGACACGAGGGTCATACCAGCACCCAAATGTCAGCTCCATGTCCTTAGGCAAATCACTGAACCCAAGTTTCTTCATCTCCAAAATAGGTGTGATAATGTCAAACCAACAGCATTCTTATGAAGATTAAGTGAGAAAAATTTATGTTAAGAGCCTGATTAATAAATTAATAAATATATTATTCATTAATATTAAATGTTTAACCAGAAATTTTGGTTAACCAAAGTAAAATTTTTGAAAGCACCTATTTTATGAACTCCTTTTAAAAATCTTTCTTAAATGTGTTAATCCACTTTCTTCAACTCACTGACTGTCAAGCTCTGACTTTTGACTTACTTTAGCTAAGTCTTGAAAGATGCTTGCAGGTTGCCAGGGGGGCCGGTGGGGTGGGGGAGGGTGGTGCAATGAAGGAGTAACATTGCAGGCAGCGGGAACTACAGCAGAGAAGCCGAGGGCACCGCAGGTGAGCCAGCAACAGGTTGTGACCTGGGCATAGACGAGACGGGAGGAGCCTGCTGGGAGCCAGTGACAAAGAGCCTTATACCCCAACCACAGAAGCTGGCCTCTGTTTTATTGTATATAGTAAAGCCCAGAGACATTTTTACGTAGAGGAAGGTCTATCAGACCGACGCCCAGCAAGCTCACTGCTAAAAGCATCGGAAGGACAGATCGAAGAAGTCGAGGGGAAAGGCAGGGATGTTACTAGCCCCGGCAAGATATTTGTTGGCCTGAACTAGGCGGGTAGGCAGAGAGCAGGTAGTTCGGAGGTAACATCATGGAGGTGTGGTGGGACCTGGCTCCTGTGGGCCACTTGAATGTGAGAAACAAGGAAGAGGAGTCAGGATTAACTCCGTATCCCACTTTGAACGACTGAATGGGCAGGGAACACAGAGAAGATTTGAATTTGGGGAAAAGCATTTCTAAATAATAAGGACAGTTTGGACATGCTCAATGTAATGACGTGAAAGTAATATAAATGTGATGGTGATAATAAATATATTAATAACAATAGCTTTTATATTTATTGAGAGTTTGCCACCTGCACTGTTCTGAATATCGACTCATTAAACTGCGGCCTCTTGAGGCAGGTGCTGTTGCCACCCCTGCTACAGCTGCCTAGCCACTCTCCAGCGCCTTGTCAAGGTCCCACACTTGGTGTTTGCCAACGCTGGGATTTCAGCCTGGGCAGTTTGGCTTTGCATTGGCATGACGCCGTGCTGCCTTTCAGTGTCCTTAAATGTCTGATGAAGGTATATCTTGCTATTCTTTAGGATTGTTTTGCTGTTTAATCCTAGTAAGTCACAACTCAGATGACAGAGATGCTAGGGGCTGGATTTAAATCCACGGAAGTTGTGTTTGCTGAGTATTTAGTCCATTCTTCCATTCCACCCCACGGCCCAGGGAATCTAAATGTATTAGATTCACTTGGTTTATAAACCAGTTGAGCAACATGGGGATGAGATCCTTATAATCGCCATGGTCGTTCCCTAACCGATGAGGCTGCATCACCCTTTGCGACAGATACCGTGGAAAAAGTTTCCATTCTGAGTTGACACAGCAGCCAGTCTTAAAGATCAGCTGAGTCGTCTGGGGAAGCTGGGACATTATCTCAGAATAACACAAGATCCCTGAATTGTCGTTTATGCACAAAATAGAACAGTTCTCCCCAGAGGAGAAATGTAACAATTCCTTAGGTGGCGTCTGCAGTCATGTCACTTGCAGGAGCCTCCAACACTCATAGACAACCCCACTGGGGAGAGGGGCCCAGAAATAGTCAGCACTGCCCTGACCTTGAGGATCTTGCCATCTAGTGTACCCCAAACTCACACAAGCACATTTACAAGTACAAAGTAACAGTGCAACAAGAGAAGATGACAAGGAATTCATTCCATGTTCTCATATAAAGCTTTTTTCTGGATGAGCTTTTTCAGACACTAATGTATGTCTTAGAATATTTTTTATTTAAGCATCTCCGTTGATTATATTGTGCTGAGTGCTTGATGTGGATCATCTATCCCCCAAAGCAACCCAGTGCAGGAGACTGTTGTTATCCCTGTTTCACAGATGAGAAAAGTGAGGCCCAGAACATGAAGGAGCTAGCGGGGTCACACTGTGCAGAAACAGCAGTGTTGGGGTGCAGATTCAGAAGTCGACCTCCAGTGTTCACTCTGTTTTACTACTGCTTTACTACTGCTTTTACTACTGCTTCAGAAATAAGTAAAACCTGGTCCATGGAAACTCACACAGGGCCCTCAGTGCCGGAAGGAGGTGCCAGCACTGACCACCAGCATCCAGGGGGGTTAAGGGTCTTGAAATTGAGCCTCTTATTAGGGACACCCAGTTTGGATGATGACGCTGTGATAGTTCATCACGACTTCTTTCTGAAAAAGGAGGAGTAATTCCTCTCCTTCAGGGAACTGCTGAGGATGGCACCATTTTCTACTGTTCAGGGTAAGGGTTTGCCTGGATATTGGTGGGGGAAATTTTTCCTTCTGCTTTAGCCCCATATCCTCGATTTTGATAGTTTACTTCCTGACAGGCTTGTGTTAAGGCAGATTTGACAGCGATGTTTTCTTCCAGTTGACTCAGTTCCGTCCCTTAAGGCATGCATAGGAGTGGAAGGAATGAATATGTGTATGCTACGGAGGGGGGCAGAAAGAATTGGCAAAAAATATATACAGTAAGGGGCCTCCCCTGGTGGTGCAGCAGTTGAGCGCTGAGCTGCGAAGCTGCCCGCAGCCTCTGCAGCATTGGTTCGATCCCCGGCCACCGGCGAGGGTCCTGCATGGTGCACAGACCTCTCCTGCTGCCCGCTGCTCCCCTAGCAGTGTATTTCATCAGTCTGCCTGTTCTGTTCCCCGCTCTGGCTCTGGTGAATTCTCACACCCTCCCGCGCTTCTGACAGTACCCAGTGCTTGTATATATAAATAAATAAATCTTTTAAAAAAATGTACAGTGAGGATTAGATCAGGATAGCAAATAGTATGTGTGCCTCTAGACGGAGGCGCGACACGGAGGTGCTTAGTGCCATATAGAAAGAAGATTTTCAGAGCCTCAAAAAAGGAGACTTAGCTCCAGAACATCCAGTCTGGAGTCTTGTTCTGTGATGTTATCAGCTCTGCAATCTGGACTGTGATGTCTAAGGCTCCCCTTTTCCTGCCCTTTAGAAATTCCAAAGGTAGCAGTCAGTAGATTTGTTTAGTCTACTCAGCAATTTTTAATTTTAATATCAAGTTTATGATCCCTGCCATTTACTCAGCAGTTCCTTACTTAGAATTCATCAATCAGGAGATGATCCCACAAGTGTGTATGGAAAAATTTGGCACAAGGATGCCCATCAGATAGTCCTTACACTGGTGAGAGGCAGGGATCACCCAGTGTGCAGCTTTGCAGGTCGATGGCCCAGCCTTGGGGTGCTCCAGCTACGGGCCAGGCTCTGATCTGGTGCTCAGGACATATCAGGCTTCCTGAAGCTCACATCTAGCAGGAAAAAACAGACAGTACTGGGAGGGCTGAGGAAGGAGAGCATATGAGGAGCTGGAAGGTGGTAAATGCTGTGTGCAAGGGAGAGTGAGCAAGTGAGGGGGATCCTGAATGTGGGGAACAATGCTCCAGATGTGGCAGCTGGGTGGGCCTCCTCCCACAGGACTTGCCGTTGTACTCCTTACAGGTGTCTGGAGACACACACCGGGCAAAGGCAACTGCCAGTGACCACATCACAAAGGTCTTGTCGGCCTTTGTCAAGATTGTGAGTTTTATTCGTGAAACAGGGAGTTTTTGCAGGTTGGACAGAGGAGTGGCTGAAGATGTGTGTGTTCAAGAGGGAAGAGCCTGGTCTCTATGTTGAGCACAGACTGTGAGAGATGGAGACACAATAACCAGGTTATTGCAGCAGCCCAGGGAGAAGGACTAAGAGGGAAACGCAGGAAAGCAGGGAGAGACGACACAGTGAATTCATGGTATATTTTGAAAACAGGATCAACAAGACTTGCTGACAGATTGGATGTGGGGGGTGAGAGACAACTTAAGATTCCAGCCCAACTATGGGAAGGAGGGAGCTGCCATCCACGGAAATGGAGGCCTGGGCGGAACAGATTTTTTTGGAAATACAAAGCTTGAGAAGCCTGTTAGACATCTAGAAGAAAGTGTATTTGCCAACTATTAATATTTTCTGCTTCTCTAGTGTTTGCAGAGTAACCAGTCCTTCAAATATATTTATTGAATGAAAGAACAAGGAGTTATTCAAGTCTTAAGTGAAATAAGTGTCAGATTATCCCTTTTTATTTATAAAAAGGGATACACGTACGTATACACGTATACACGCACATATGTGTATACACGCACACATCTACATATTTGTGAAAGGGAAGGTATAAACCTAACAAAACATTGATAGTGACTATATCAAATATGGCTTTTGAGTGATTTTGGCTTAATTTCTTTCTCTGAGCCGATTTTCTAACATCTCTATGAGATCATCTCTATACAAGGGAGCCTTGCTGTGAAGGGCTGAGAAGATTGTGACCTTTCTAGCCTGTCAACAAATAAACCTGTTTTTTTGCAACCACCGCCAAGTTGTTGAACCTTTGGATTGCTTACAGGTTTTGTTCTTTATGACTAAGAGTCACTGAGAACAGATTGCTGTCCTTTCTCTTGGAGGATTTCCTCATGGTATACCCCCCATATTAGAAATAACCGCTGAGAGAGATGAAGATTTGTAGCTCTTGTTACCTTGCCAGATTGCTCTGCAGAAAAACTGAACCAAGTTAGAATCCCAGCCATGAAAGAATGCTGGGCAGTGTGTTAGGAAAGCTCTCACCCCTACTAGGTTGGAATTTGATTTCAGTTTCACAGTGAAAAGTCACCTCACGTTTCCTTAGCTGCGGGGCATAGAAAGGCTTCATAGAGGGCTTCCATGCTTTGCAGGCGTAGGAATCGGCGTGGTGCACGCTGGGTATGAGAGACGCCTGGCTCATCACCTGGGAGCACACAGCACCCCCTCCATCCTGGGAATCATAAACGGCAAGATTTCCTTCTTCCATAACGCAGTTGTCCGTGAGAACCTCCGGCAGTTTGTGGAGAGTCTTCTTCCGGGAAACTTGGTGGAGAAAGTAAGTGCCGGGGAGGGGAGCCTGGCTGCAGTAACTTCCCCAGTGCCTGGGCCTGCTGACGGCCCCGAACACGCTCTGTGCTCACCTCAGACCTGAGTTGCATTTTGAGTTGGACAAATATATGTGCATTTAACTAGTCTCTCAAACTAGATCATTGAAATGTCTGTCGGAGGCTGAAAATGGAAACAGATAAGGTAGAGAGATGGAAAGAAACCAACTCTGTTAGTAACTACTGTGCAGATTGACACTGTCACAGGGATCTGAGACTAAATGACAGGGACTGTGTTCTGAACCAAAAATTCCATCACAATGCAGGGCGAAGGATTTCTTTCCCACTCGTGAATTTATTTATTTAACAATATTTTCTGTAGGAAAGTATTCAAGTTGTTCCATTTGGTTATATATTTAGTGAGCATATCTACAAAATACATCAGGTTCCATGAAGTCAAATAGTATTTTGGAACATTCAAAAAATACAGTGATGCAACAGTATGAAGAAAATTCACAAAGATCAAACTTAAGAAGCCAGGCCCCAAGAGCTCATGCTAGTTGATGAGTTTTATATTTAAGAAGCATGTGATGTTTTTCCCCCAGCATCTCAGGTTAGAGATCAGAGGAACTAGAGCAGGATTCTTACTTTGCTTTCAGTTATTTGTTCCTTTCACAATACCAGGGAGAGCAAACATACAGACATTCCATCACATTTCTACCTACCAGAATCATTGTCCACGCAAAGTAGTTGTTGGCCTTAGCTTGAAAGGAAATTGCCAAAGAGCAGCACAGGCTCCTGAAATAATGATAAGATGTCCTGACAGTTCTCAGACCTTGATAAAGTATCTTCTGCATCGGGCACCGTGATATGTGTTGAGTATACTTTTCGAGGGGCTCCCAGTCTGGCAGGTGATTATTTCCATCTGACATTTTGTGAACCCACCTTAAGGATTTGGGAGATGACACCCGTCCTGAGTTTGCCAGGTGGGGAGACAGGTGGGGAATGAGTCCCAGGCAGGCAGAGGTGTGGAGACATGCAGCAGCCTGCTGTGTAAGGCATGGTCCCCAGTGGCAGTTGAGGGTGGGTCGGAAGCTTACCTGGAATCTCACTTGAGGAGCTGAGAGGGCCATGCCCTTTGAGGAGCAGGGTCTGTAGGGAGCAGCCAGGGAGGTAAGCACAGCAATAAAGGGACAGGTAGAGGTTTTGCGTGGATCATTCACCACACACACTTTGTGGAACTACTATCAAAAACTTCTAGGTAGAAATTTAATTTATTTATGTTTGTGATTTGTTCTTTTAGGAATATTTTAAGGCATGAACAGGAGAACAAAATTCAGATGACAATAAATGAAATTATGTAATGCATGCATGGGGTGGGCCAGCTCACTTTTATGTAAGCCATTTTGTTCCTTTGTGTATTTTAGGCCATTTTAAAAGCGCACTTGTCGCATTGTCAGCTGTGGGTTAGTAGATGAACGAGTGCACTCTAGAATTAAGCAAGAACCAACTTTGAACATTCGGTTTATTTATATTATGGTCAGTAATTGTTTCCGTTTGAAGGACTGTGATTTCAGTCTGTAAGAGTTGGAACAAATGTAAATACGAAGTCAATCTCTGTTCTTTTAGTGTTATTCAAATGAAGGCAAAAACAATAGGTGTCTGCATTTTTTTTTTAACAGAACAACCTTACACATAAGTGATTTTTGTCTAACTTCAGGCAGGATTATAACAGAATGATTAAAAATTAAATACTGACACCAACATCCTCTTTTCCATTTAAGGTTACAAGTAAAAATTATGTCCGATTCCTCTCTGGCTGGCAGCAGGAGAATAAACCACACGTCCTTCTGTTTGACCAAATGCCCGTTGTCCCACTGTTGTACAAGGTACTTCATATGCCGGGGTATTGTTTTCTCTTAATTTGGTGGGAAGAACTGGTAGCCTGATTGTCTTTTCCGTAAGTAACAGCTTATTCTCCCATAAGAAATGTTTCAAAGTCAAAAATCTGTTTTAACCACCATGCTGAGCACCTATTGATGTCATTGCTATGCTAGCATGTTCCACACACACAATACCACGTGGTGTCGAGAGAAGCCAACGATACAGCTATTTTTTGACCCAGACACTAAAGCTCAGAGGTGATGACCGACTTACCCAAGGTCTCTCCATAGCGTGATAAATAACAATCCTCTGGAAGCCGCTTTGACCCAACTACTCACCCCCTGCAGGATACTGTGTGACCCTAGATGCCCTTCTAGCACACCAGGTTGTCACAGTGACCTGAGATGGGGACAGTGTGTCCTGCCCAGCCCCAGGCACAGTCACTGCATTCCTACATAATTGAAGGACCAGTCATTTCTCAAACACACCTACCTCCCACCCAGCACAGAGCTCAGTAACACAAATATTTTCTGTCCGTGAATAAAAGGATTAGTTGTGTTTGGCTTTCTTGGCATCATTTCCATGCATGGAGCACCCAAGAATTCCTGCCAGTGTCCAAGGTGCAGATGTCAGGTATACAGCAGGCAACATCTCCACCTGCTGATATGAACAGGTCATGCTTGGTTTATAACTCAGATGCTGTGCCTGCATGTAATTTCCTCCTTTTGCGATGCCCTGACAGTTGACCGCTTTTGCATACAAAGACTATTTGTCGTTTGGATATGTGTGCGTGGGCTTGAGAGGGGCGGAAGAGATGACGCGGCAGTACAACGTCAACGTCTACACCCCCACCCTGCTGATCTTCAAAGAGCACGCAGACAAGCCCGCCGATGGTCTCCAGGTATGCGAGTCCCCTTGGGTCTCCAGGTATGCGAGTCCCCTTGGGTCTCCATGTATGCGAGTCCCCTTGCTCCCCCATTGTGCCTGCAGCCTCCAGAATAAACACACAGCAAAACTGAGCAACGCAAGTGAGGGGAAGGAGAAACTAGTTTGAGGGTTTTTCCTTGAGAAGCACAAAGTATGAAAACAAGTTTGTTTTTTATCAAACTTGACACTGTTTTGCTAAAGAAATTCTCTTTTGACAGAAAGCAGAATGGTTGTCTTGGGGGTGGGGCAGCAGGAAACTGGGAGTTAGTGTTTGGGAAGATGAAGGTTCTGGAGTGACTGGCGGTGATGCTGGCTGAACAGTATGAGTGTACTTTGGGTCAGAAGATTATACACTTAAGGATGGTTAAATGGTAAATTTCATGCTGCATATTTTACCACAGTAATAAATAATCTCTAAAGTACTCCTGTTAGAAAGTCAATAATCTCTTTATAAAATAAATTACAAAGAGAAATTTGAATTATAAAACTCCAGTAATAAAAATTCAGGACTAAGAAAGCAACCATAATCTAAGTTGGGGAATGTGTCAGTGAATATTTATTTTGACCTTAGGATGGAGAAGGGCATTGTGGAAAATCTTGCTGGAAAATGTTATCAATTTTAAATTTTTAATTTAATTTTTTTAAAGATTTATTTATTTATGCATACAAGAGCTGGGGTACAGGCCAGAGGTACTTGGGGGTGAGAGGATTCACCAGAGACAGAATGGGGAACAAAGCAGGCAGATTGACCAAAGTACACTGCTGAGGGGAGCAGCAGGCGAGTCAGGAGAGGTGTGCTGTGCCATGTGGGTTGCTCCCTGGCCGGCTGGGGGTTCAAACTGGTGCTGGAGAGGCTGCGGACAGCTTCATAGGTAGCGTCTTAACCCCTTGCGCCACCAGGAAGGCCCTAAATTTTTAATTTTAAATGATAACTTCAAGCCTTTATTTAAGTTCTTTAAATTTTAAAGTTAACAGCCAATATAAAAAAGAAATACCTTGAACTTCTCACGAGCTTCTTCTAATCAAGGAAATCACCCCAAAACTTTTAGAAAATGACTACTTCATGGGTACAGGGTTTTCTTTTGGAGTGACGAAAATGTTTTGGAACTAGGTAGAGGTGTTGAGTATACAGCATGGTGAAGGTGCTACTTTAAATGGTTCATTTCACCTCAAGAAAAATGGGCTAGAGCATATAAATAACTCCTACAAATCTTTAACAGAAAAGGCAAACAATCCAGCAGAAACATGACCTGACAGGCTTGTCACAGAAGGGGGCGTCCTAAGGCCCACACACCCATGAGTAGACGCTCAGCTTCAGGTATCCAGCTCAGAAGAGGGCAGTAGGGCCAGCTCAGAAGAGGCCAGTGGGCAAGGATGCAGAGCAGTGAGCCTTTTCAAAGGACTGGCAGAAATGCAAGCTGGCACCTCTGCCTTGGAGGACACGTTTTCCAACAAAGCTGGAGCTTTGCACCTTCGGCAAGCCAGTGTTTTACATTTAGGTTCCGGGGCAGCAGTTTCCCCCTTATCTTTTATTGTTTGGATCTGGGGCAAATATCTTCCCCCATTCTGTACCTTGTCTTTTCATTTTTTCTCTGGTACCCCCTTTTTAAAATTATTTGTTGAAGTCTGATACACGTATGGAAAGCTGTACAAACCTGCATCCCAAGTGTGGAGCTCAGTGAATTTCCACAAAAAGAATACGTCCCGGGGCCTCCCCAGTGGCGCAGCAGTTGAGCGCTGGGTTGCAAAGCTGCCTGCAGCCACTGCAGCACCGGTTCAATCCCCAGCTGCCAGGTGAGGGTCCCACATGGTGCGCAGACCTCTCCTGCCGCTCGCTGCTCCCCTCAGCAGTGTACTTTGTCAGTCTGCCTGCTCTGCTCCCCGCTCTGGCTCTGATGAATTCTCTCACCCTCCCGCGCTTCTGACTGAACCCAGTGCTTGTATAAATAAATACATAAATCTTTAAAAAAAAAAAAGGAATACATCCCTCTACCTCGCCTGGGTAAAGAAGTAAAATATCATCAACCAAAGTTCCCCTCTGCCTCCCTCCCAACCACTTTTCCTTCCCAAACATCTGCTCTGTCCATCTTTCTAGCACCATAGATTAATTTTGCCTGTGTTTGAATGTTATATAAGTGGAATCAGGTTGTATTTATCTCTTGCATCTGGCTGTTGACATATATTTATGAGGTCAATGCATGTCGTACTGCAGAAGTTGGTATGAATATAATCTGTCCACTCACTCTACTTATGGACACACCTTTGGGGTTTCCAGTTTGGAATTATCTGTCTAATTATGCTATGAATATAGTCCTGTATTTGGCGTCTATTTATTTATATTTATTTCTGCATACAAGAACTGGGGTGTAGGCCAGAGGTGCAAGGGTTGAGAGGATTTACCAGAGAGAGAGTGGGGAGCAGAACAGGCAGCTCTACTTAAATACACTGCTGAGGGGAGCAGCGGGCAAGTCAAGAGAGGTCTGCAGTGCCAGATCTGGGTAGCTCCCTGGCTGGGAAGCGAACTCTTGCTACAGTGGCTGTCGATAGCTTCATAGTGCTGTGTCTTAACCCCTTGAGTCACCAGGGAGGCCCTGTATTGCTTTGTTGAAGTCAGTTTTGGGCGAATAGACATCCTGACAAAATTGAGCCTTCACTGTGAGCCAACATCGCCTGTCAGTTTCATCTGTCATTTGTTCGGGTCTCCTGTCATATGTTTCCATATGGACTTATCATTTTCTCCATAAAGATCTTTTTTTCCTAGCTTATTTCTAGCTACCCCAGATTCTTTTATACTGTTGACAAGGTTATCTTTTTCACTGTTTTTGTTTGCCGATATTAAGTAACATAGCTGATTTTTAAGTATTGACTGATTCCAGCAACCTTGCTGAACGCTTACTGATTCAGGTAACTTACCTGTACCATCGTTTGGCTTTGCTGAGTCTGCAGTCACAACATCTGAGATTCATGACAATTTTGCTTCTTTCACCAGCCCCTGCTTTCTTTTTCGTACCATAGTGCTGACCTCTGGTGTAGTGATGGGGCACCTTTGTTCTTAATTTCCATCACCCCGACAAGCACAATGTTTGATAAAGAAGGCTCCCTTCGAGTCATTGCTAAGAGTTTTAACTGCCAATGGTATTAATCTTTATCGATTGGTTTTTCTACACCCACTAGGGTCATCCTGAGTTTTTTTCTTTAATCTTCTATAATATTAAATCTTATTAAATCATATTTCATTTGAACTGATATTCTTGAGAAAAGCCCAGCAGGATCAAGATGTGTATTATGCCTTCAGTGTTTTGCTGGATTCTGTTTGCTAACATTTTAAGATGTTTTTTATTTGAATTCAGAAATAAGATTGATTTCCAACTTCTCTCTCTCCTGACACCCTCATGGGCTTTACATCCTGAAGTGAATTGGAGGTTCTCTCTCTTTCTCTGTCCCTCTCCATCTCTCTCCCCCCTTCCTTCCCATTCTCCCTCAGGAAGACTTGATATAACATTGGGGTGTTCTGGAGAGTTTCACCGAGACCATCTACACCACCATCTATTGAGTTTGTGTTTAAGGAAAGACTTGCCTACCGATTCGCCTTCTTTAATGGTTATAGGACTCTAAGCTTTCTGGGGCTGGTTGGTTTGTTGTTTTTGGTTTGGCTTTTGATATTGCTCTATTTTTTTTTTAGGAAATTTTCAAATTTGAATAACTTTTTAGACTTCCTCAACATAGGCGGTGATTCCTCCTTGTCATCCTTGACTGTGGTGACTTGTGCCTACTCTTGTTTCCAGAGTTTACTTTCCCAGGGGTTTGTTGATTTTTTATTAGCTCTTCCAAAGACCCAGTTTTGCCTTTGTTATTCTCATTATATATTCGTTTGTTTCATTGCTTCCTATTTTTATCTTTATTTTCTCCTTTCCACTTTGGTGTGTTGGCTGTTTCTTTTTAGCTTCTCAATATGGGTGCCTAGTTCATTAATTTCTTTTCTATCATATTCACTTTAACATTACCCTGCAAGTACGATTTTATCTGTATCACAAAAAAATTTTTTTTTAGGAAAGAGCCGGAGTAAAGGCCAGATGTGCGGGAGGGTGAGAGGATTCACCAGAGACTGAGCAGGGAACAGAACAGGCAGGCTGATGAAATATACTGCTGAGGGGAGCAGTGGGCGAGACAGGCGAGGTCTGCTCACCATGTGGGTTGCTCCAAGGCCGGCGGGGATCGAACTGGCACTGTAGAGCCTGCAGACAGCTTCACAGTGCTGCGCTCAACCACCTGCGCCACCAGGGAGGCCTCTGCATCACAAAATTTTTAAAGTTATATTTTCACTAGCCATTCAAATTCAAAATATTTTCCAATATATTATACCCTTTCTGCTTAGATCAGAGTTACTCAGAGTGTTTCTTAATTTCTAAACATGTTTATATCTAATATCGGTTTCTAGACTAAACTGTAAAGAATTTCCATCCTCTGAAATGTGTGAATGTTAACAATAGCGCCATACAGCTGTGTAGTCTGTCTCTTCCACTTAGTAGCATTGTTATTCTGGTTGGCTATAAATTGTTTGCTTTGCTATACATCATAGATGGAAGTTAATTTGCCTAAAATTCAAAACGATTGACTTTTTAACTGCTGGCATCAAAGCAGTATACAGAAGTTCTCCAACAAAGATTTTTCTTTTGACCTGAAATAACTTCATCATCGCTTTCAGCCCTACATTGCTGAAACGGGTCGCCACACGTTTATTTGCTCAAACAGCTCTGACTTACTTGGTTATATGACTTTAGCCGGGGTCATATTACAGTAGCCTGCCATTTTTATTAAGCTTGTAATTTAAACCCACTTGCCGTGAGAGAACAGAATAAAAATCAACTGTTTCTTGTTTTTTCTGCAGGCCCGAGGTATGAAGAAGCAAGCCATTGATGACTTCATCACCCAGAACAAGTACCTACTGGCAGCCAGGCTCACCAGCCAGAAGCTGTTCCATGAACTCTGCCCCGTGAAACGGTCTCACCGACAGAGGAAGTAAGGACCCGGGGTTTTGCCTCTGCTTGTCATTGCAGTAGAGGGGCCAAGTCACCTTTCCCTGCAGGACAACTAAACGTCTGCCCTGTGACATTTAATTGCCCAGGGCTCCCACCCCTGGCCCAGTCTCTCTCTCTTTGTTTCTCTTTTCCCATAACACTTGTCCCTGCCCGTCACTGATAAGACTGTTATCTGTTTTCCCCACTGAAATGTAAGTTCCACATGAGCGAGAACATTGTCTAGCTGACCTTGGATTTAGTGAGTGCTCAGTAACTGTTTAGGAGAAAGACTGGTTAGCTAAACTCTCCACTGGAACCCTTTGGTTTGGGGAAAACATTGCCAGTCTAGAAAAGAAGCAGGTCATGAATGTCTTAGAAACCTCTCACTGGAGACTTCCGGCCTCTGGCTCTCACTAGCCAGGCGTACTCACTGGAGCCAGGCATACTCACCCGTCAAAGATGAGCTCCTTGGTTTCTTCAGCATCACTGCTGTTGCACGTCCCACCTTGGCCTCCGGGCTGGCTGTAAGGTCTTCTCCTTTGTCGTTGTGCAGGTACTGTGTGGTTTTAATCACGGCCGAGGCTGCCAAGTCAAGTAAACCCTTTGAGGCCTTCCTGTCCTTTGCCCTGGCAAACACCCAGGACACGGTTAGGTTCGTGCATGTCTATAGCAATCGGCAGCCGGACTTTGCCAGCACCTTTCTTCCTGATGGTGACGGCCTGCAGGGAAAGGCAGTGGTGAGTTGGATTCTCTGCTGACCCCAGGCTCTCTGTGCTCTGTAAACACGTGGTGCTGGTCACTGTTTCCTCCTTCCTCGGGAGTCTTGAATGCAGAATCCGAGAAATCTCTAAATCCTGATTTGTAAACCTCCTCTTAAAATAGTCTCTCCCTGGTGATCTCACATCCGTACAGCCATGGACCTTCGCAGAAAGCAGCCGTCATTAGAGATTAAGGCTCATCCTTCTCCCCAGTTGCTGCCCATGGCAGGTCCAGTCTTGCAGTACCAGGATGTGAAATCTCCCAGGGCTGCCAGTCCTCTGACTTCATAATTTCTCCTTCCTTTATTTCTGCCCCTTTCACTTCCTCCTAATAGATTTTCCCTTCCTTGGTCATCCCTGTCCAGGAAACCTGAAAATCCTGTCTCTGTCGTTATTGGTAATCATGGAAATGCTATCTAAACAACAGAGGTTTCCTCTACCAAATTTTGTTAGAGGTTATAGTGCAAAGCCTAATGAGAAGAGTCAACTGCCAACAGAAGCTTTGGAAAGTCACCACCAAAGTAATTCCTTTTGTCAGAAAAATTGAAATCTCTTGGAGGTATTCAATATTCATCCATATTTGCGTCACGGCTTGCTGCTGACTTCACTCAGCCCTATTTTCCATCTGCTCTGGGGAAAAAAAAAAAAAAAACTATGGTAACTTAACCATTCTTTTGAGACTAGTAACGATTTCTCTCTTTTCCTCCCAGGTGTCTATCTTAGAACGGCGCAACACTGCAGGAAGGGTGGTCTATAAAACCCTGGAGGACCCCTGGACGGGGAGTGAGAGCGATAAATTCATCCTTTTGGGTTATCTCAACCAGCTGCGGAAAGACCCAGCGCTTCTGTCCTCAGAGGCTGTGCTCCCCGACTTAACCGATGAACTCGCCCCTGTAAGCTCGTGGCCTGGGGCGGGGACACCGGGCAGGGCTTGTGAGCCCCCAGCCCAAGCAGAGTTTCCACAGTGCACAGGGCGGGTTCAGGGAACTTCTTTCTGTGGCTCAGGGGTTCAATCATCATCTGCTTTCTCTCATAGATTTTTCTCCTCCGCTGGCTCTACTCAGCTTCTGGCTACATCTCAGACTGCTGGGATAGCGTGTTTCACAACAACTGGTACGTCCCAGACTGAATGTCTTGTTTTTCTTTGGAAAAAACCCATCCTTTTGATTTCAGGATGTCCTCAGCATAGGCAGGTGGAAGAATGTTTACATGCTTCCTACCACTCTTCCTCTTCTTTCTTTCAATAACTTCACTTTTTTTTATTTGCTGATGGACCCTTCCCCGCTGGTTGGGGATAAAGAATTGCCCCTGGCTGCCCTTCTAGACAGTAGCGCCTGCGGCTGTTCTCCTCATCAGGGCTCCCTTCTCTGGTGCCCAGCACGGGACCTGCCCCTCACAGGCCCAGTGTATAGACAACAGACGAGTCAGTGAATTCATCAGGGAGGGAGAGCACAGCACCCTCCATCACTGAGCTTCCACAGGACAGATCCCATCTCATTCCCTGTGTAGTTCCCAGCACCCAGCACAACTTCCGGAAAATGGCAGGCCGGAAAATGGCAGGCCTTAGATGGTATTTTGGGTGAATAAAATTTTAGAACACCAATTCTAGAGGAAATCTTGGAAATCAACTTTTTCTCCCTACTCTACCCCTCTGGGCCACATCTGATTTATTCTGACCCGGGAAAAAAAAAATCAAAGAAACCATTGCACAGACTCTTTAGTCACCATCAGTAGCCTGGGCATCAGTATGCTCTCGTGCTCACCACTTAAGCTTCTGCCCCACTTTTCCTGCTTCCTTCCACAGACTCTCTAAGCACAGCCTCGTCCACTGAGACACAAAAGCAAGTGTTCAGAATAAGCCATCTGTAGGGCCTCCCTGGTGGCCTAGGTTAGGTTAAGTCTCAGTGCTGTCACTGCTATGGCCTGAGTTCAATCCCCAGCCAGGGAGCTGACCCACTGGCGCAGCAGACCTCTCCTGTCTCGCCCACTGCTCCCCTCAGCAGTGTATTTCAGTAGATCCACCTGTTCTGCTCCCCACTTTGTCTTTAGTGAATCCTCTCACCCTCCCCCAACACGTCTGGCCTGTACCCCAGTTCTTCTATGCAAAACTAAATAATTTTTTTAAAGCCATCTGTGAATTAAAACAGCAAGGGAAAAATCTGTTTTCCCTACCGCCATCCCCAAAAAGCCTATTTATATGAAATTAGAAAGTGTTCATTGGTATGAAAACTTTCTGTTTTGACCTTTTCTTAGTTTGAGCTGGAAAGAAAAAAAATACTAAAATCACCAATTGACACGTCACAGCAGCCTGTTTAGAGCTGACCAGAGTTGGTTCACTTCATTTCAGGAGGGAAATGATGCCTCTGCTGTCCCTGGTCTTCTCTGCGCTCTTCATCCTCTTCGGCACCGTCATCGTGCAGGCGTTCAGGTAGGCGCCTCCGGAGTGTCTTGGGCAGTGCCTCAGGCATGAGCCGCGAAACTCCATGGTGCTTTGTACTCTCTTCCTGTAAAACTCCTTTTCTCATATTTTAGTGACTCAAATGATGAGCGAGAGTCAAACCCTCCAGATAAAGAAGAAGCCCACGAGAAGGCCGGGAAGACTGAGCCAAGCTTCACCAAAGACAGCAGCAGGTTCTCCTGACAGCCCCCACCCACTCAGCAGCAGGCCCACAGGCCTGTAAAGCAGCATTTGACTCCACATATGTGCAAGAACACTGGTTCGCCCTCCTATGGGAGACATAGCTGTAGGGAAGTCGCTGCTGAGTAGCATAGTGAACCCCCAGCGCCTAAGCACAGCCTCTGCTTCTCTCTGCTCAGTGGTGTTGGTGACTCAGGCTGGCATCTGAGTGTGTTAGAGAGATGCTCGATGAGCAGAAGCAGAGAACGGTCATCACCAGCACTGTGTCGATGACCTTCATCCTGTCCTAAAGCTGCCTCTGTCCCAACCGGACAGTAGCGTCTGGAAGTACTTCGCAGGCTGGGCTTGCCAGCTCAGCCCCCTCCTGGCAGCGGGTCAGGCCCAAGGATATTAAGTGATGTGGCTAGTCTGGTTAGAACAAAGCATTTTCTTCTGCTTATTCCTTTTAAAAGTAACATCTTAATTCCTCAATATTTCTCCATAGCAAGATTCCTAAAAAAGGCTTCGTCGAGGTGACTGAACTCACAGATGTCACATATACCAGTAACTTGGTGCGCCTGAGGCCAGGCCACATGAACGTGGTCCTCATCCTGTCGAACTCCACCAAGACCAGCCTCTTACAGAAATTTGCTCTGGAGGTCTACACATTCACTGGGTAGGCTTCTGGGCTTGGCGGGAGAGGTGTGTGTGTGAGAGAGAGAGCACAAACATTCAGGTAGAGAGGGACCAGAGGCAAAGTACATTCTATCCTCTCTGACTAGAAGGGAATTTGTCTGCAGGAGATGTTGACCTTCACCCAAAAATCTAAGCCATCATGGGGAGGCCCTTTCCCCCTTGGCTTCATGTCCTGTTGACTGTGAGCAGAACTGCTTCTGTCTTCTCTCCTCAGCCCTCAGGAAACCAACTTTTCTCTAGCTTTGGGCATTTTCCTGAAACCAGAGCAACAAGTGGCCCCCAGCAGGAGATGGGAAAATGGATGAGTGGTGCAGGCCTTGTGGGCACCCTCCGGTCCTCTCAGAAATCCCACATTTCTTCTGTATTCAGCCCCACCCAACACAAAAATGTATGTTCCTGCAAATGCGTCAGGACACGTGCTGACGCTCCTTCTTCTTCCCGCAGGAGCAGCTGCCTGCACTTCTCCTTCCTGAGTCTCGACAAACACAGAGAATGGCTGGAATACTTACTGGAATTCGCGCAGGATGCCGCCCCCATCCCGAACCAGTATGATAAGCATTTCATGGAACGAGACTACACTGGCTATGTGCTGGCTCTGAATGGCCACAAGAAATACTTCTGCCTCTTCAAGCCCCAAAAAACAGTGGAAGAGGAGGAAGCCATGGGGTCGTGCGGCGGGCTTGACTCTTCCCTCCATCTGGGGGAATCTCGGGGGAAATCCTCCTGTGGCCTCGGATCCAGGCCTATCAAAGGGAAACTGAGCAGGCTGTCCTTATGGATGGAGCGCCTGTTGGAAGGCTCCCTACAGAGGTTTTACATCCCATCGTGGCCTGCACTAGACTGAGAGGGTTTCCAACAGAGACTTGAACTCTTCAGCCTTTTTAACGGGTCCCTGTGAACAGGTATTTTCAGGACTCAAACTATCACAGCAGACAGAGTATAGATTTTAGATCATTCTTCTAGAACAATGGCTAGAAGAATCTTCCTTTGTCCTGTTCTAACCTAGGAGTGAACACCACCACAGATTGAATTCCCTAGATGAAAATATTTTCCTTTGGAGTTCTTTTGTTTCTGCCCTGATTTGAATGCCGCACTATTTAAGCTAGGCTGCTCATTCCCTCCTCCTTGGTTGCCCCTGTCACGTGCTCACACCCCCCATCCCATCTCTGCTGGGGAAGCAGCACAGGGCTCAGTCTCGTAGCAGTACCTGGATGGACCCTTACAGGCTGGAGTGCTGGTCCCCCTGCACCCCCACCTGGTCCCGCAGTGCTTCTGCCACGTGCATGCCGTCCCCACGGAACCACCCAGCAGCTTCCGGGCCCTGCATCTTGGAAAGGGCCTCGTTCCAAGTGATCTTACGTGTGAAGGTGTTTCCGGTAGCAGGTAGCTCAGAGTCTATCTTGGGAGTCTCCCATGACAGTTGGTCAGCCACCGTTTTAAAAGGATCAGGGTGAGTGGGCGTTCTGCACGTGAGATTTCTTCCCTAGAGAAGTGGGGGAGAGCTGGGGTGACCGAGGGACCCCCTCGGTGAGCCTCTCCTCGGCTGCCTCTCCAGCGTGAAACCGCGCCAGGAAGGGCTCGGCAGGCAAGAAGTACTGTATCAACTTTGAGCCATTTCTGTGTATGTCTTCAGATGCCTTTCTGCTTCTGTCAACTTTAGGGTAAGGATATTAGGAGCCATAATTTGTAATCCTGTTTTTTGAGCGTAGAGATAAGCTGCTCTAAGCCAGTAGACGTTCAACTAAAGACACGCTCTTCCCACCCGCCGTGAGCAGCTCTTCACTCCATGTCACGTTAGTAAAACACCAGACGTGTCTCTGTATCAAGGAACTTAAAATGTCTCAACAATTGTATTTTGAGCACTATTACCCCCAAGTTCTATATCTTCAAGTCCTCTTTGTGACAAGTGAACCAAGACTTGTTCTGGACTCCTGTTTTGCAAAAGGCTTGCTCGAGCTTCTGGCCTCTATTTGATGTCTCCTCTGAATTGTTTTCACCCTTAACTTACAGCCGCTTCGCCAGTGACAGAGTCAGACCTGTCAGCTGCACCCCAGCTTGCTGAGCTACCTGGACTCCAGGCCGGATCAGACCAGCCAGTTAGAGAGTTTCCCTTTTCTCTTTTGGGCAAAACAGCCCCATGGAGTTTGGGCGACATTAGGAGGAGTCTGTGCAAACATCAAAGCAGACCCGCCTTGTGTCAAGTGAAGCGTCAAAATGGGACTTGTATACTAAGTATTTCTTTAACCATGGTTGCTTTAATCTAAGCCATTTGGATCCTGAATAACTTAAATAGTGAACTAGAGTACATCATAAATTATTGGAGGCCAGGAATTTCACAGAGTTTGTAGTTTTATTTTAAAAATAAAGAAATCATGCCAGGCTTCATTTTTCCACAGGCTCCTCTAAAAATGAACGCCTTCTCTGATTGCCATGCTTCATGGCCATGCTTCATGCCCGGCCCAGTTAGAAGTGATCAAGGATTCCCACTGACTCCTTGAGGTACCAGTCCTCACAACTGTTTTCTGGACCTGTCATGGCCAGGTTGCTTTTATGATAGTGTTTTTGGTTCAGTGGTAGGTTTTATTTTTAATTTCTGGTACAAATGGAATTCCCAACACTAATTTCTGAAAACCAAAAACTCCCCAGAGTTGTTCATTTGTTTAAAAATGTATCGTTCAAATAAAAAGTCCCTTCAGACAGTGTACCTCCCAATGTACTAAGAAAGGAAAATGATAGTAAGATTGAAAGCATTCCTGGTAAACATTTTGGCCCTAAAGTTCTTGTGCAGATCATTTGGGGGGCTGGTAGATCTGTCCCCAAGTGGACACTAGAGAGCTTTCATTTTAAATCAGATTTTGTTTGAAATCAAATCAAGATCACCCAGCCCTTTCCCCCTGAATGTTGTTCCCATGAATTCGTTTATCTTTTACTTTTGTGTCAAACATATAAGCCCTTGTCACGTTCAGCCAATGTCGCCACCACCTGTCCTGCATGTAATCACAGACCTGATTTCGGTTTTAACTTCCTAGTGTTTGAATACCCTGAAACTGACTGCGTCCCTGTTCGCAGAGGCGGACTTTGCTGGTCGGTACAGGCGAGGCATCATGTTTAGCAGATGGGGAGCGAAGACTAACTTAAAACGATTCTCTGTAAGAGACTCACCCATGTAAAAAAGATTTCTCACGGCCAGGTGTTGGCACAATCTGTGAATGCTGAAGTCGCTGCCCCACCTCAGCAGCGTGTCAGTGACAAGACCGCCCAGCCTCTGCCAGGTCACGCCACCATCACCTGATGACCAAGAAAACTTGGTGATGGTTTTTAAATAAGAGGTTGATTTCCTCCTCACTCAGTATATTGAAATGTTTTCCTGATAGATAAAAGATCATGAGCTGAAGGTGTTTTAAGTGGTTTGCTTTGGGAAGGACATTCGTTTTGGGTTGTTTTTTTTTGTTTGTTTTTTTTTTTTTTGAATAAAATTCTCTAAAAGCAGGTGCACAGCATCCTTACAGATGAAATGTTGCTCAGGCTCATACACCTGACATCATCCCTTGAAAACAGAGGCAGCAGAGCAGCTGCTGAATCTCTTTGTTCAGTTTGTCAAGGAGGGGGATTGTGTTTTCAAGATTGATGTGAAAAGAAGGTGAATATTTTGCACTTTTGATACTCTTAAGAACAAATAACCTATTTGGCAAATGGTGTCTTTTTTATGTTGTTTTGTTTTGTATTGTGAACAGGCACTGAAGCTGATGTTATTTTAAGATTATTACAGACTGGAAACAGAAATAAACTATTTTAATGTGTGATGATTATGGGTAGCTTTTGCGTTTCAAGACAAGGATTTGATCACGGGCGCAGCTACAGAATTGAATTTGCATGTAACTCAACACATGCTTAAGATCAGTGCATCTTAACTGCAGATTTCAGGAACTGCCATCATGGAGGCTGTATCAGCTGGAAGAGGAGGCGAGGGGGCAGGCGGTTAAGGAGGCGTCCCTGAGGGTCTGCTGAGTCCCTGGTGTCTGGTTTAGAAAACAATTCATGCACCTCCCTGGGCTTTTGAGGGGGGAGTTGACTAGGAACCGTGTGTTATTCTGTCCCAAGCTTTGTGTTTATGTTCACCACGGCCTAAAATCAGGACGCGGCCCTGAGTGTCCAGAGGAGGAGCCCCAGAAATAAGGAATGTTTGTACAGTGTTATAGGTTTTTACAAGGTCGTTCCTCCAGTGTGTGGATAACCTTGAGCTAAATTCTCCATCCCTTTCCCTTCCATCCCCCAACATTTTCACCAGAGGGGAAAAGCCAAAACAGCCCAAGTGGTGCTTTTTTTTTTTAATCCCTGCTCCTTAGAAGTACGTGCTGTTTGGATTAGCGTTCCTCTGGATGCCCTGATATCAGCCACCAACGACATTTGGAGCAAAAGTTTTATTGGCATAAACTCTTGAGGATTCAGCTGCTTGCTCATAACTTCTTTCCAGAGAACTTGTCCTTGACACAAGCTGGTGTTTTATCCTGGAGGACACCAGCTCAGACGGTTTTCACCTTGGGGAGAGCACACAGCATCTCAAACAGCAGGTTGGCCGCCACGAGGGCCGTGTTGCCTGCAAAGAGGGAAAACCCACGTCAGCACCACACAGGTGTCCTCGGCCTCCCAGGACCCCTCGACCTCCCTGGGTGCTGGCTCCCGCAGAGTCCTGCCTTCTAGAGGGGGCGGCCCACTCCCCGGGACTCACTTTCCCTGGCAGTCTGTTCCTGTCAAGCATCATTTAGAAAGAGTATTTTAAAAGTTGAAGGTTGTTTGCTCAGAACAGATTCCCCTCGAAGGAAAAGCCCTAATGGTGTGTATTATGTTTGCGATCTACCCTCTGAGGCTAATAGGCCTAACTCTGTAAACTTGCTAAATGAAAATGACTAGGATGTTATCTGCTTCCAATACCTCTCCTACATCTGCTTGCTCCTCCCTTTTTAATGCTATTAAATATTACTTAACTTTGAGAGCTCACTTTTGAATGAAATGTCACAGGCGATGGAGCTGCCCCGCCGTGTCACTGAATGGCAGGCTGGTTTCTCTCTGCTGACTGGTAGGCAAGCTAATAATACTTAGCCGCCTCCCTGGGGTTTTGTTAGGGTTAATTAGCTCATGTTTGTAAGGCATGCAGTAGTAACAGGTTTATTTTCTTCACTGTAGGACATTCTTGGCAGGTTCCTGAGTTGTACAAAAGGACCCATCCATCTACCTTATACATGTGAACTGGATGAAAGCCACTTAAGCTGTGGCTGCCTACCAGCCCCCATGTGCTCACTCACCAGAAGGATCGTATAGCGGGGAAACTTCCACAAGATCACAGCCCACCACGTTCAGGCCTTGACAACCCCGGATGATCTCCAGGGCCTGTCCGAGATCAAGTCACAATCATTTACAAGAAAGGAAACCAGGGGAGGCCTCCACGAGTCCCCACCCATACCCACCCTTTGGCTCGGAAACTGTTCCTTTGCCTCAATAAACATTCCCCGACAGTCACACACACTGGCGGGCATCACAGAGACAACAATCGGAGTGCAGTCCCTGCTCCTCAGGGCTCCATAGTGTGATGACAAGACAAGCAAGCCAGTCATTTCTGGGTCAAGTGTGAAGGACTTCAAGAAAAGCATACACCAATCTGGGTATAGATAGCAGCCTGGAGCATGCACGAAGGCTTCGCCCAAGTGGGAACACTCAGCTCAAAGGCCGGATGACTAGGGCAAGGGAGATGCAGGCAGCAGAAGCAACACAAGCAAAGCACCAGGATAGAGAAGAGCCAGTAACTATCAATAGATGTGGCTGCAAGTCGGGAGGGGTAGTAGGAGGAGAGCCATTTTGTGTGAAAGGATTTACAGGTAGAAAAACCCAGAGGGATGATGAGTCAAGGAATAATAACTGTTTTAGAAATCTCCGATGGGAACTGAGACTGGCTTTGAAGAGGGAGCCCTTACTTTCTGAGAGGATATAAGGTAATCCTCCTACAAGGTTTAAGTCTTCACTCACCAATATATTTGAATGTCTATTTGTATGGCAGGCCCAGTTCTAGGCTCCAAGAGCAGTGAACACAAAGGCCCCACCTCCTGAGCTTCCCTTCCAGTTAAAACCACACTCCAACCCTGTCTCCCCTGCATGTACCTTACAGGAGTTTTATCCGCGTGTTTCTAGAACTCCTAAATGATCTCAGTAGGTTGTTGACCCCACTGCACACTTTTTAAATGTAACCGCCAAAAGAGAAGTTTACTGTTCTGAAGAGGAGCCAACTACAGGTGGACCAGAGGCAGAAAGACCAAACGAAGAATTACTATACCCCAGATTTAAAAGGAGTTACAGTCAAAACAAGTGAGTTTTCAAACCCGCAGTCGGTCCTGAGACCACTCAGGTGCTCTGCTTTTAATATCCTGAAGACTCACTTTGAATCCCAGGAAAGAGGGGAGTTAAGAATCCTCATCCCCAGGAATTGTCACTGGTGGAGCCGCCTTACCTGACTAGGGGTGAGACCAGCGATTTCGGGAGTCCCTGTCCCTGGGGCATAGGCAGGATCCAAGCCGTCAATATCAAAGCTGATGTACATGGGTTTGCCCCCCAACTGCTGCCTGACCTCCCCCATCAGAGGAACCAGGGACTTCATCCAGCAGTCTTCAGCCAGGACTACCCGGAACCCCTGGAGAGAGGGGGCAGAAGAACAGAGGTTAAGGGGAAGCATTTGGGGGCATCTGTGGGCACCAGCCCTAGGCCGAGCTCCATGTGTGCCCAGCATACTGGCCCTCAGTCTCTGTGAGGAAGCTACTACTGTCCCCACGTCCCCAGGGGGATGGAGGAACAATGGCTGGCCAGGAGGCAGGAGCAAGTCAGAGGGAAGCTTTGCTAAGGCAAGAGTGACAAACTCAGGGCAGCCCAGGCCAGCACCCCCTGAACAGCTCTTTCCAAAAAACTAGCCTTTGCATGCTCTGAAAGCAGAGTGCTGGGTGTCCCATTGGGACACAAGCCATTGCACCCAGTGCTGAGGTGGAGAACTAAGAAGGTGAATGCTGAGGAGGTCCCGCCACATCTGAGGGCTCCGTCTGTTTCGACTTGTGACCCCACCGGTGACACAAGAGGCCTCCTCTGCCTCCCAACTGACATCCTCGCTCCTCTCTGCTCCACGGGGCCTTCCTGAGGCAAATTTAGCCTTTCATCCCCTTTCTGAACCGGATTAGGAAAATCCATCATGCCCCTGAGTGGGCAACGGAGAGGGAGGCGCCTGGGAGGGGCAGAGGGAGGGTGCGAGCTGTCACCTGGCTCCGGCTGTATCTGTAGGTATCCAGGGTCACAGAAGAGCCCCGGATGCCGATCTGCACCACACGCTTGCAGTCCAGGAGCCCCTCGTCCACACAGCGGCGGAAGGGCGTCCCATGGTAGAGCTTCTCTCCCAGGGCCTTGTCGGCCGTGTCCATGTGCGCGTCCACATGCACCAGCCCCACGGGGCCATGCCTGGCAACAGACAACAGGGCCACTGAGAGGCCACGCCTCTGAGGCCCCAGCATGCCCTCCAGGCCGCCAACACCAAAGCCTTCAAATTACTTAGCAGCTCAGAACAATAAGCTGACATGAGCTTTAACTACCACCTGCTCCCCATCACCCAGAATTCCCTTCTCTGAGAGGTGGAGAGGGCTGGGAGCTCGAGAAGGAAGCACAGCCGCCCAGGTGAGCTGGGCTGAGGATGCACTAACTAAACACCGCTGCCAAGAAGCAGCCTCCATGCCACCGTCTCTCCAGCCTCCCCACCAACCCTTCCAACCACCCCGAATAAACACAATCCAAGCCCAAAGACTATACACACCCGGCCCCACGGAGATTGTGGCTTGCACACCCTTCCCGTATCTGAATTCTGGAGCCACCCCAGCCTGGGCCCTGCCCTTTCTCAAACTAATGAACCAAAGTTAGTCCATTTCTGGCAGACCCCACTACTGGGAGATCCATCACCTCATTCTCCAGGAAAAAATTGGGCCTTTCCTCAGTGACACTTCACTGTACCAGTCAGTATTTGTATTTGGTCTTTCAAGCAAAACAGAAACTGAGGTTAACTATCCCGCTAGGGGCTCATCTTCCAAAACCCCAGGCAAGTTGAAAATGCTGAGTGTGCATCCCAGAGCAGCTCTAGGGCAAAGGAAGTGGCCAGGGTGTTAATAATAAATTGTCTTGGCTTCCAGTGATGACTGACAGAGACACCCAGAGCTCAGCGTTAATTTTGATGCAAGGAAGCAACTCAGTGGGGAATTTCCTATCACCCCCCACCCCCATGACCTGAGCCAGCAGAGATCACTGATGCCATCCACAACTAACTCGTTCCCTGGCTCCTGACTTTTGAAACCTCACTGGGCCCAAACATTTGGGACTTACTTTTTTGCCACTGCTTGCAATATGGGATATGTGATTGTGTGGTCTCCACCTGCAAGGACAATGAAGAAATATCTGGGATGTAGATAAGATTAGGGGACCATGCATTACGTGAAACAATCTTCAGTTTGCCAAGTTCTGGCACTCTGCCAGTTAAATCGAAGAACTGTAACCCCAGCTAAAATAAGATCTAGTTCAGTAGTGAGAAAATGGTCTCTGGATGTTTGAGATTACATTGGCATTGTAAAAAGGCAATTAAATAAATTAAGGCTTGCAGATAAAATACCCAGAACAGCTTTGTCCAATAAAACTTTCTGCAGTGAAAGTTGCAGTTCTGTTTTTCCACTGGCTACTTTAGTGGCCATGAGTCACATGTGGCTACTGAAATGAGGCTCAAGCAAGTCAGAAACTGAATTTTAATTATTGCTTAAATTAATAATTAAATTAGTAATTTAAATAATTTTAATTAAAATGGTCACATGGGGCTAATGGCTACCCTAGTGGGCAGCACAGGCCTTTCCAGGTTTTACTATTGATAGTAATTAAAATTAACAACAGGGGCCTCCCCGGTGGCGCAGCGGTTGAGCGCTGGGTTGCGAAGCTGCCCGCGGCCTCTGTGGCGCCTGTTCGATCCCCAGCTGCTCCCGGCCACCAGAGGAGGGTCCCACATGGCATGCAGACCCCTCCTGTCGCCAGCTGCTCCCCTCAGCAGTGTACTTCGGTCCTTCTGCCTGCTCTGCTCCCTGCTCTGGCTCTGGTGAATTCTCTCACCCTCCCGCGCTTCTGACTGTACCCAGTGCATGTACAAACAAACAAACAAACAAATAAATAAATAAAAATACATGCCCCTTTAAAAAAAATAAAATAAAAAATTAAATTAAATTAAATTAAATTAACAACAGCTAACACTGATGCTTAAAAGATGCCAGGCACAAAAATGAATAAAGAAATAAAATACAGGCCTCTCTGGTGGTGCAGGGGTTAAAGTCTCAGCCCTATCAAGCTATAGGCTGCAGCCTGAGTTCCATCCAGGCTAGGGAGGTGACCCACATGGCGCAACAGACCTCTCCTGTCTTGCCTGTTGCTCCCCTCAGCAGTGTATTTCAGTAGATCTGCCTGTTTTGCTCCCCACTCTCCGGTGAATCCTCTCAAACCCCTCAACTCTGGCCTACACCAGTTATTGTGTGCATAAAAAAAAATAATAAAACCCTCCAGGCACCATGCTGGGCACTCTAGGGACAATTTCACTCTAGGCCCTCCCACAAAAGTGGCAGTTCAGGCAGGGGCGGTGTCATTCCTGTTTTACATAGGAGGAAATGAAGCCAATGCACAAGGGAGCTGAAATTTCAAATCTTGCCATCCAGAAACCACACTCCTCACCTCTGTACTCTGTAGATTAGGCTCTCTAGCTTGGCAAAAACAAAACTGGATATTTAGAGAAAGATCCATGTCATTTTAACTATGTGTGAACCAGAAGAGAAAGAAATGTGACAATGAGGGCGAGGGACAAAGTGGAGAAGGGCAGGGAAAAGCTGCCCTCCGGGTTGATACAGACCCCAACAAGGAAGAAAAAAATGCCCCTTTGCTGATCTCTCAAAGTCCCTAAAGCAAGGCCCTTGAAATCGTTAAAAAGTCATAACCGAGTGCCCGGTAGCAGCTCTTCCAGGTCCGGATCAAGAGCTCAAAGGTAAAGTGAGTACAGGCACTTGCCAGGATGCAAAATTTAAGGAACACCAAAAGCTCAGTAAACAAGATGAGTGCTATTTGAATGTGATGTTTCGAAAAATCAAAAGTAACACCAAAAAATGAAGATACATTATAAAGAGAGATGGGTCAATAACTGCTGTTCCAGGCAATCTGGGAGCCATACTTACCCTTGATTTTTTCAGTGCCCCTTAAATGTTGCCCTGAGGCAAATGCCTCACTAGCCTCACCCGAGTCCATCCCTGTGGTCCTGCTAGTCCAAAAATGTGTATCTCCCTCCCCAGCAGTTAAAACACACGCATGAGAAATGTGGTGTTTCCTCCTGTCCCCATGTTCACAGCGGCTCGCCTGAGAAGCAGCAGTCCATCATACATAACCCCCAGCCCAGGGCCACGCTTGCCCTTGAGGCGCATTACCCAAGGTCAGAGGAATACAGCCAGCTGCTATGATTTTCTCATAGGCCTCTCGAATCCGGCGGCAGCTGTCCTGGAGGTTGTAAAGATTGACATTGACATCGCCGAGGTCTGCAACCATGAGCGACTGGAAAGGGACGGCCCTGGTGCTGGGGTTGACTCTCCGGATCATCACAGACTCCTCCCGGATCCGGCGGGGTCCAAATCTGGAGGAATAATGATTCTGTGGGCCACCCCTTGGGGTGCAGGAGCCTGCCTTCTCAACCGCCATATCCCAGGCTGGATGATCCTTTGGGCGGGGGATGAGGGTGAGATCCTGTGCATTCTAAGATGTTTAGCAGCATCCCTGGTCTGTGCCTACCAGATGCCAGTAGCACAGCTTCCAGCTAAAAATGCCTCCAGACGCTACCAACTGTGTGTGTGTGGGGGGGGGGGTTACAAGGAGGGGGTTCATGGAGCCGGAGGAACCCCAGATCCCACTGATCTAGGCTACCAATGGAAAAGATTAAAAGTTGGCCACCCATGCAGGGGTTAAACAGCCCTATCAAGCTATCACCAGCCACTGCAGCACAAGTTCGATCCCCAGCTTTGCCAGGGAGCTACCCACATGGCGCAGCAGACCTCTCCTGTCTCCCCGCTGCTCCCCTCAGCAGTGTATTTCAGTGGATCCTCCTGTTCTGTTCCCCACTCTGTCTCTGGTGAAATTCTTACTGCTGCCCCCCACCACTGCACCTCTGTCCTACACCCCAGTTCTTGTATGCATAAATAAATAAATCTTAAAAAAAATAAAAATAATTTTTTTAAAAGTTGGCCCATCTTCAATTGCTAAATGGTTTTAGGTAATAATCTCCCTGAGCCTCGGTTTCCTAATCTATTCCTAATCAGAATATGGATGTTTACTTTACCCTGTTGCTGTAAGAATTATGAGGTCATCTACACAAAGGGCCTTGCACTCAGTAGACACTTAATAAATGGCTGCATTTATAATTCAGATGTAAACTTGCGGAGCTGAATGGGAAAGAGCTGATGCGCAATGATAAGGAAAACGGATTGTTACTTCCACTGACTTGATGGCAGGAAAATTGCCTGAATTTCAGCAATGCTTGAGTCAGGTGGCTTGGGAAAGTATTATCCCCTGCCTCTGGAAAACCGGGGCTCCACCATCACAGTGGCAGCAAGACAGGGGTCCCCCTGGGGAAGGCCCGGCCCTTTCTTTCCCGGGCCCCGCCGCCAACCTGCCCCAGGAGCAGAGGAGCCCATCGGTTTGCCTTCGGGCGCCGGGCTGCGGGCTGTCTGGCCACGTGTCCCCCGTCTCTGGGACCTTACCTGGCCCCGGGCCGGTTGGAGGTCCCGATGTCCAGAGGCACCCCGACGAAGGCGGCGTCCAGCCCCTCGGGGGAGGTCTGCACCGGCAGCCGCATCATAGAGCAAACGCCCACCGACCGGGCCACGAACTCGGAACTGGGGGGCTGGTTGAAGGGGGGGTCAGCGGCCTTGCTGCTCAGGCTGCGGCAGGGGTAGCGGAGCCCGGCGGGGGGCAGCCCCCGTGCGCCCCCGCGGGCCCCCAGGCCGCGGGCGCAGCCGGACACCAGCAGCCTCAGCATGCCGCCCGCCGGCACCACCTCGCCCGCCGGCACCACCTCGCTGCCCGCACCAACCCGCGTGCGTGCCGGCCCAGCCCGGCTGCCGCCTGGGCTCAAAGGGCAGGGGCGCCGGGATCAGAGGCAGGGGAGGGGCTGCAGGTGCCGCCGGTCTCCACCCCCACCCCCACCCCTCTCCGGACTTCGGCCTCTGGCCCTTTGCTGGCTGCCTTGGTAAATAGAGCCGGGTTTGGGGCGCCCTACTCACGAGCACCCACACTGCCCAGGGGAACTGCGACGCTAAAACCTGGTTCTCCCACTCAAAGCAATTTTTTTTAAAGGTTTTTATTTATGCATACAAGAACTGGGGTGTAGGCCAGAGGTGTGGGGGGTAAGAGGATTCACCAGAGACAGAGTGGGGAGCAGAACAGGCAGACTGACGAAATACACTGCTGAGGGGAGCAGCAGGGAGACAGGAGAGGTCTGCTATGCCATGTGGGTTGCTCCCTGGCCCGGGATCGAATTCATGTGGCAGTGGCTGGCCATAGTTTGATAGCGCTGTGTCTTTAATCCATTGCCACCAGGGAGGCCCCAAAGTAATATTTTTAAAACCCAAAGGTTTGAAGGGGAAAAAACCTTTCTCTAAGAGAGGAAAAAAGAAATGCAATTTTTTAAAGAATGTATTAGGTGTTGGGGGCCTCTCTGGTGGCGCATGTGGTTAAGACGCAGCCTATGAAGCTGTTGGCAGCCTTTGCAGCAAGAGTTCAATCCCCGGCCAGGGAGTTACCCACATGGCGCAGCAGACCTCTCCTGGCTCGCCCGCTGCTCCCCTCAGCAGTGTACTTCAGTCAGTCTGCCTGTTCTGCTCCCCACTGTGTCTCTGGTGAATCCTCTCACCCCCACACCTCTGGCCTGCACCCCAGTTCTTGTATGCATAAATAAATAAATAAATCTTTAAAAAAAATGTATTAGATGTCTGGAAGCAGAATCTTTCTGAAAAACCTTTTAAAGACGGACTTAGAGCCGAGCCAAACTGTAGGGAAGGCAACGGTGCCAGCAGCCCACCCATCTACCGTCCTCTTTCTGCCTTCCTTTTATTTTTTTAATGTTATCGACATATAATATACTTTTATTAGTTTCAGGTGTACAACATCAGTGATTCAATATTTGTATAGAGTACTGTGAAATCATCACACTCCAGTTAGCACGTCACCTTAGACAGCTAATTTTTTTTTCTTGTGATGAGAACTTTTAAGATTTCTCAGCAACTTTCAGATGTGCAATATGGTATTATTAACTGTATTAATAATCATCATGCTGTGTGTTATGTTACAACCTCATGGCTTATTTTATAACTGGAAGTTTGTACCTTTTGACCCCCTTCACCCATTTTGCCCATCAATGGAATAGTATTCAGCCCCCACCAATCTGTTCACTGTTATGATGAGCTTGTTTTTTATTCTTCTTTTGTTTTAGAGTCCATGCAATAAAAGACAGCATATGGTATTTGTCTCTCTGTCTGACTTTCACATTTAGCATCATGCCCTCAGGGTCCACCCATCTTTGTCACAAATGGCAAGAGCACATTCTTTTTTATGGCTGAATACTATTCCATTTTTTTAATCCATTGCTCCACAAATGGACACTTATGCTGTTTCCATAGTGTGACGATTGTAAATAATGCTGCTTTGAAGATTGGGGTGCATGTATCTTTTTTCAGTTAATGTTTTCACTTTCTTCAAATCCATATCCAGTAGTAGAATTAATTGCTGGATCATAAGGTAGCTGTCTTTTTAATTTTTTGAGGAATCTCCATTCTGTTTTTGTTTACATTGCCACCAACAGTGCACAAGAATTCTCTTTTCTCACTGTCCTCGCCAGCACTTTGTTATCTCTTGCCTTTTTAAAAATATTTATTTTGTAGAAGAATTGGGTGTAGGCCAGAGGTGGAGGGGTGGGGGTGAGAGGAATCACCAGACAGAGTGGGAAGTAGGACAGGTGGATTTACTGAACTATACTGCTAAGGGGAGCAGTGGGCAAGACAAGAGAGGTCTGCTGCACTATATATGCTCCTTGGCCGGGGATCAGACTCAGGCTGTAGAGGTGATAGCACTGAGACTTAACCCCTAAGTCACCAGGGAGGCCCCTCTCTTGTCTTTTTGAGAATAGCCATTCCCACAGGTGTGAGGTGAATCTCATCATGGTTTTGATTTGCATTTCCCTGAGGATAAGTGATAACAAGCACTTTCTCATGTGCCTATTGGCCAGCTGTAACTCTTCTTTGGAAAAATGTCTATTCAGATTTTTCTCCAGAAAAAAATATCTTTTCTAAGAGGGGAAAAGACACTTGGGAAAGAAAGAAGTGCTTTGCAATAGAATTATGTGCCTTATAATAGTAATATAATTTATCTGATAAAATATCTGCTTTGGAGCCTCCCTGGTGATGCAAGGGGTTAAGTCTCAGCACAATGAAGCTATCCACAGACACTGCAGCATGAGTTCAATATCGGGCCAGGGAGGTGACCTACATGGCGCAACAGACCTCTCCTGACTTGCCCACTGCTCCCCTCAGCAGTGTATTTCAGTAGATCTGCCTGTTCTGTTCCCCACTCTGTTTCTGGTGAATCCTCTCGCCCCCACACTTCTGGCCTGTACCCCACTTCTTGCATGCATAAATAAATAAATCTTTTTTTTAAAAATCTGCTTTGTCCTTTTGGATGTCCTCTAAACCCAATGCTTGTGAAAAAAAAAAGTAATACATGTTTGGTGAGCAGGTGAATGGATGCAGCACTGGGTGATTATGCTTTCAGCCCCAAACTGTGCCAGCCAGAGTGTGAGGGCAGCGCTGTGGCCCCTCAGCTGCCTGTGTGGATTCCCTCTGGCCTCGCACATGAGGCATGGGTTCTGCAGGCGTCAACACTTTGAGTTTGTCTGTGCTTGCAGAAACTAGAAAAGATCCAGCAGCAACTCCAGCCTCCCCACTGGGGCTTACTCTGACACTCCATTCACCTTGTTGCCCAATCTTTAACTTCTTTGTCCCCTGGCCCTAAAGAAAACATATTTTTTAGCAAGTTCAAAATATTTTCCTCAAAGTTTGTCAAAGTCTCCACTCTTATATGAATTCGACCTATAAAGTAACACACTCAGCAGTGCCTCCGGGAATACTTAACACACTCACATGGAGTTACCTATACTCATAACATCATTTTTTTAAAAGATTTATTTATTTATTTATTTATTTATTTATTTATTTTTAAAGATTCATTTATTTATACAAGAACTGGAATACAGGCCAGATATGCGGGAGGGGTAAGAGGATCCACCAGAGACAGAGCGGGGAACAGAACAGGCAGACTGATGAAATACACTGCTGAGGGGAGCAGCAGGCTAGACAGGAGAGGTCTGCTGTGCTATGTGGGTTTCTCCCTGGCCGGCCGGGGATCGAACTCATGCTGCAGAGGATGTGGATTGCTTCATGCTTAACCCCTTGTGCCTCTAGGGAGGCCAACATCATTTTTGAAAATATAGTAGGTACTACTTGAACATGAGATTGATTGTTCAGTCTTTCTATTCAGTTTATGGAAGGGGCCTCTGTAGCTTGATAAACCCACCTTTACCCAGACGCCCCCTCCTCTAGTCTGAGATGAGCCTCCTGAAGGGCCAGGGAAAGGGATGGAAGAGTTTGTACTTATGAAAGGGAATGGCCACCCAGGAAGTTGAGGGTGTCCCCGTTATGCAGTTTCAAAGTCAAGCCAGGAGAGGGCACAAAAAACTTGTGCGTGACCATCTAACAAAGAAGAGTAGAATTTAGGAGATGGACAGAGCTTTCTTTGAACCATCTGATTGGGCAACATCTAGTTTACGGCCTTTTGTCTGTCTGATTTCACCCTGAGATCTCAACGGTGCTACTATTATAAAATAGGCCACCTTAGTCTTTGTGCTATTGAATTTTTTCTTGAAGAAAATGATGAGATTTTTTTCATGTCCCAGATCATCTCCTATGCATTTCCTTTAGATAACATTTCCCTTTGCCTTTCTAAGTAGCCACCAGCTTCTGAGTAACTCCTCTTCATCTGCAAAGTAGGCACCGTAGAGCTAGCCTGCAAAGTAGGCACTGTAGAGCTAGCCTTTCCTGACTTTATCTAAGGGAAGGCCCTCCCACGCAGTTATGTGGTGACATACAGTCAATAATACATCATCAGTCTGGTCCTTAAAGACAAAGGCATTAGACAAGCGCAAGGGCTGATTGTTAATTACAAACTGCGCACTCTGGGCAAACAGACCAGACTCAAGTAATAAGACTGAATTCTCAATAATTGATGACTCCAGCGATGATGGTTTAAACTTGAGGTTCTAGGGCCTCCCCTGGTGGCACAGCAGTTGAGCGTTGGGCTGTGAAGCTGCCCGCAGCCTCTGCAGCGTCGGTTCGATCCCCGGCCGCTGGGCAAGGGTCCCACATGGCGCGACAGACCTCCCCTGCCTCACCTGCTGCTCCCCTCAGCAGTGCATTTCATCAGTCTGCCTGTTCTGTTCCCCACTCTGGTGAATTCTCTCACCCTTCCGCGCTTCTGACTGTACCCAGTGCTTGTATAAATAAATAAATAAATCTTTAAACTTGAGGTTCTAAAGTAACACAAAGCTCAAGGAAATGGGGAGATGCTGTTTAGACAAAACCCCCTATGAATCAACTCACACTTGGAATTCAAACCGGAATAACATCACTTGGATCTTTTGGAAGGTTCAATACCTGAAGTACAGGTATTGATGGCTCTCGTACAAGTGAAGCATGTGTGAGACAATTTCCTGTAGTATAATTACATCAGTGATAAAGTATTCTGCTTTATTATAACTTTGCTTTTACATCCCAGTTTCCTTCTGAATGCAACCCTTGATACATTTCCTCTCACCTGTCCTTCCAATTAGCCTATAAAATAATTAATACATACTATATTTGATAAGGAAACGGAAGTGCTAAGTGGTGTTGTCACTGTATATTGCAAGGCAATTTCCTCCCCGGCAACGAGAGCTAAAGATGGTCTTACCCAGTGAGGGTCTTGAATGGACCCTTGTTTAGAAGGAAGTTTCATCACTTGCTGGATAGGTAAGAGGACTGGACTCTTATCACCCCTACTGCTACTCTGAAAATTGTTTCCAAGTTTCACTTTTGACACTAAGTCTAAGATCCAAGTTGAAAATACTTCATCACTTGAACCTGCTTCCAGGAAGGATGGCCAGCAGCTGAATCATGTGTTTTTGTTCAGAGTCCAGAAAACAGAAAAAGAACAATCCAGGCTTCCTCATTTCTCTTCTAGCATACCATCCACTGCCTTGTAGACAGGTCAAAATAGACCACCGTTCTCTTGGCATTGCTTGAGGTTCTCTTTCAATGAAAAATATTTTAATCTTCCTTTTAAAATCTTTTTTTTTCCCATTACATAAGTAATACACGTGCATTTCATAAAGTCAAAACCCACCATAACATGCCCCCACCCAATGCATATAAGGCTTTGGGGGGGCGGGGGGGAACAAATCTGGGTCCATCCTATATATAAAGTGTTGGACATCTTCCTTTTTCACCTTAAATTTCTTGGGAAATATTAGGATAAGCGCTTTTCAAAAAATGCCTTATTTAGGCATACTGTCTATGCCACAAAATTCACCTATTTTTTAGTGTACAAGTCAATGATTTTTTTTGGGGGGAAACTTGTGCAACCATTACCAACCCAAGTTTTAGAATATTTCTACCACCCCCAAAAAGTCCTTTATGTCTATAAATAAGCTTGTTAAAGGGTGTGTTTTGTGTGGGTAATTATAATCACGAATAGTCCCAGAATTTTCCATTTTGCCTCACTTCCATTTGCTGCTGACAGGCAAGAAGAAAATCACAATAGGCCATCAACAAATGTTGAAAGAAAACACCATAAGCAGATCAACAGCTGGTTGCTCAAAATAGTTTATTCATCCACCCCAGCATTTCCTCAGTATCAACCAGGGGCCAGCCTATTGGTCAAGTTTGTAAGATATAAAAACAAGACAATTGCTTCTTCTGGAATAAATCAGACATGAAGCCTCAACAGTCATTGTTCAAGTGGTAAAAGTGCTTCAGATGGGTGTGATATTTGGATTTCCGCTTGTGGAGAAACAGGGGCCAGATTTACTTTTCCACCTAAAACAAGGGACAAAAACCGCTGAAATATGATTTTTTTAAAGATTTATTTATTTATGCATACAAGAGCTGGGGTACAGGCCAGAGACATGGGGTGGGGGGTGAGAGGACTCACCAGAGACAGAGTGGGGAACACAACAGTCAGACCAACTGAAATACACTGCTGGGGGGAGCAGCGGGCTAGTCAGGAGAGGTCTGCTGTGCCATGTGGGTTGATCCCTGGCAGTCCGGAGGTCGAACTTGCGCTACAGAGGCTGCAGGTTCCTTCATGGTGTGGTGCTAAACCCCTTGCACCACCTTGCTGTTTTTAAAAGATTTATTTTATTTATTTTTGCATACAAGAGCTGGGGTGTAGGGGAGAGGATTCACCAGAGACAGAGTGGGGAGCAGAACAAGCAGATCTACTGAAATACATTGCTAACGGGAGTAGCAGGTGAGACAGGAGCAGTCTGCTGCACCATGTGGGACACCTCCCTGGGTTGGGGATCGAACTCATGCTCCAGCTTCATAGTGCTGATACTTAACCCCTTGCACCACCAGGGAGGCCCCTGAAACAAGGTTTTCAAGACTCTGGATGTCAGCCCATAAATGAGGGTAATAGCTGAGAAAAGTACAACAAATGAGGTGTTGCCCCAGTTTACTGCCTTGTGTTTCCAGGCTCCAGTCCAGGGAAACTAAGGCTGAATAAGGTAGAGCCTCCAAACAGTAAAGAGGAAGCTGAGAGTACAGGGAAACTGAGGCCACTAGAGTGCACAGGACAGGGTACCAGGGAGAACCTGAGACCTGTGAAGGGTCCCCTCCGGCATTCAGCACAGTGCTGCTTAGCACCCAAGGCTGGGGGCAGAATCACTTAAAAGGATTGGAGGAAAGTTGCTTGATGCTCACAACTGCCAGGGACTAGAGCCTATTCTCATTAGCCAGATTGGGAGAACTCATTAGTACGGGAAACTGAGAAACATATTTATAAAGTAATTTTTGCATCAGGAAAAGAATCAGCCCTCAAGTTGGCACTACTCTGGTCCTGTCTACCAATTCTTGAGGGCAAGACCCAAAAGAACCGAGCCATTTCTGGGGTCTCCCTGGTGGCGCAGGGGTTAAAGAGAGCACTATCACACTATTGTCAGCCACTGCAGCATGAGTTCAATCCCCCGCCAGGCTCCTGACCCACATGGTGCAGCAGACCTCTCCTGTCTCGCCTGCTGCTCCCCTCAGCAGTGTATTTCAGTAGATCTACCTATTATGCTCCCCATTGGGTCTCTGGTAAATCCACTTACCCCCTGCACCTCTGCGGCCTACACCGCAGTTCTTGTACACATAAATAAAAAATTCATAATGTGCATTTACACATTCAAGCTTCAGAAGCACTGATGTTTGGCAAGTAATTTATCCGATCCTGCGCCCTTATGCAAGCAGTAGCAAGATCTGATCAACTTATTTCACAAGTTGATGACTAACACAAAATAAGGGAAACCTATTCCAAATATGGTACCCAAGAAAGTCAAACCTAAAAAAATCAGTGAGCTAGTACAAAGCCCAGGCTCAAGGCAAGGACTTCTGGATTGAAAATGCTGAACAGCAAAAAGATCGCCACCGTTACTAGGAATGCCAAAGACTGTGCCTTTTAATTTTAAAGATGTCAACGATAGCCACTTGTACAAAGTATTTGACCTTTTTCACTTCTGGGAATATCCTTTGATTGATTGATTTATTTTTCATTTTTCATTTAAATCTGTTATCCCCCAGACAACTACTCAAGACAATCGTTTCAGATCAGACGCATAATACACAGTGTTTCTATTGCTCCATCTCTCGCCAAAGCATGACTAAACCTTGACAAAATAAGCCACAAGGAAGCTGCAGGAAGCTATGCCCGGGACTGCTGGCTGGCTCCAGCTAGCTCACCCCCCACAGGAACCAGACCCGAGGCCGAGACGCCCGGGTTTAAGCCCAAGGGCGCAAGGGGATGGAGCTTCGGTTGGAGAGAAGACGACAGTCGCGATGAGTCCTCGGAGGCACCGGCACGTCCAGGAGCCTGAGCCACAGCCGCAGTTACCTTTCAGGATAAAGCCAAAGGCCAGAAACTGGGCTTAGATGGGGTCGCCTAGCAACCAGGACGCCTACGCGCAGACGTCGGGCATTGGCTGGCGCGGGTCACGTGACCGGACGCCTCCGCCCATTGGGAGACTACGCTGCAGGCAGGTGATGCGGCGCAGGCGCCTTGCAGCAAGTTCTGGGAGGGTGGTCCAGGTGATGGGGTGGTTGGATCGTGCCTGGAGTGTCTGCCCCATCCTAGCTGGAAGTCCTGGCCTTGGCTGGCACGACTAGACTAGTTGAGGCCTTCCCAATAAATGGTGAGTCTAGTTGGGTGGGCCAAGAGCATTTCTGTAGAATAAGATGCTTTAGATGCTAAAAGTTGCTTCCTGTGGGAACAGAGCGAGTTCAATACCAGGAAATTTTAGGATGGCAAGAAGTTATGTGACAAGTCAGGGGTGAAAATTAAGGATGTTAAACTGGGTACTTGAGGAAAGTGGAACTGTTAGCTGGAATAAAAGTCTCATGGCAGTTTTATTAGATAATCAACGTGAGGATTCAACCCAAGAAGCAGTCCTATAGGTTTTAATCTATGAGGAATGTTGCAGCCATCACAAGTTTGAATTTAGTTTATATATCTAGGAACAGTGCATCATTGAAATGGAATTATTCGGGGGGGGGACTTTCTGGTTCTAAGTAATTTTGACAAAGTTATGTTGATGTTTTCTGTGTACAGAGGAAGGTAGTGCGGGGTTTAGTTTTTTTTTGTTGTTATTGTTTTTTGTTTTTTGTTTTTGCGTAGACATGCTAGGGCGTAGGCCAGAGGTACAGGGGTTGAGAGGATTCACCAGAGACAGAGTGGGGAGCAGAACAGGTGGATCTACTGAAATACACTGCTGAGAGGAGCAGTGGGTGAGGCAGGAGAGGTCTGCTGCACCATATGTGGCTGGGGATTAAACTAGTAGTGATAGTTCTGAGACTTAACCCCTACCTAGCCCACTAGGGAGGCCCCCAATGTGGGGTTTAATCACTTCCTTTCTGAAAAGTGCACTGTGGAGATGCTAAGGCTGGGGACCCAGTGTTCTTTATCCCACTCCTTGGTCATCAGTGAGTCTTGAAAAGACTGGCTTTACCTTCAGGCTGCAGAGTTTGCATAGATGCTTCACAGTCTTCAAGTCTGCAGATGGCTTTGCCCTCTTGTCTGCTAGACCAGGGAGGGTCATTCCCAGAATGTTTTATAGAATATTCACAAAAACTACTGCATCTGGGCAGGAGGAATTTTGGTTAGTTTGGGGAGGGGAGTTATCCTGTTGAAGTAGTTACTGGAAAAGGAAGCGTCCATTGTGAATTTAAAGAAATAATTCAGCATCTAATGAGCAAAGGCACAGAGCCTAGTTATCCAGGTGTCAGTTCTTGAAATCCAGGTCCCAAAATTCAGATCAGGATGTGAAGAAACCCCTCTACGGGCCTTTGAAGACTTAGAAATATGAGAGGGATTTGACTTAGAATATGAAAGGGATAAGACTTAGAATATGAGAAAGACTTAGAATATGAGACTTAGACTATGAGAATAAGAAAGACTTAGAATATGAGAGGGATTTGAGGAGATAATGAGGATGGCCTAGCTCTTTTTCAAAGACTTCCTAGGACTCAGCCACTTGTAAATCTTTGGTCCACTCATCATGTTATCAGCCATAACATCCTTTCATTGTAATAAATGTCCCTCCAGCAAACAGAGGAGTTTACAGACTATATATATATATGCTGGAATACTGGGACATAGCTTATAGGCCTCTGATTCCCCTTTCTTTCACATCCTATAACCAATGCATCAGCAACTTCTAGAGATTTACCTTCAACATTAATTCACATCCACAATTAATACTCTGGCCAGTGCCTTCATAATCTCTCACCTGAATTATTGCAACCGCCTTCAAACTAGTCTGGTTTTGCACAAACTAGTTATGTCACATAGGTGAATGTCACGTCATGTCGTTTCTCAGGTCAAAATTCTCCAGCAGCTTCCATTTCAATCAGTAAACACCAAGATTCTTGCAATAGTTTACCAACACAATCAGGTCCCATGAGCTCCTATTTAGTCTTCTCAGGCACTGGTCTAGTCTTCATGCTGTTTCTTGAAGAGGGCAAGTAAGCTTCCATATTTAGGTATTTTCTCTTGCTGTTGCATGTATCGAGTATTCTGGTGTCCATGTGATTTAATCCTACACTTCATCTATGTTCAGATGTCACTTTATAAGATAGACTCTCCCTGCCCACTGTGTGTTGAGTAGCCACCCCTGCTATTTTACAGGTAGCAGCCTTTAGCCATCCCTGTATCTCCACCCCCTTCCCAAGATACCCTGTCTGCTACTTGCTTTCTTTTTTATCACCACATTTCATATGTTCTTTGTCTACCACCCCCAACTGTGTAAGCTCCACGTGAATAAACTCTTCAGCTTGTTCCCTGCTAGACCACTAATACCTAGAAAAATATCTAACAGGCAGTAGGTATTAATTACATGTTAAAGAAATGAATAAATGATCTATGCCCAATACCATTCTATTGCTGATTATGATGAGTGGACCAAAGTTTTTACAAGTCACTATGTCTTTGAACATTTCCACTGTGTTGTAGCAATTCTAAGAGTGGGCAGTGCCCACTCTTGAATGTTTTGTATCAACTTTGTAACTTAAAAGCTGGCTCTATACTCAATCATGACACCTGAGGTTCCTCGGCTACAGCAATACAGTGTTCTAAGAAGAACCACACTCAAGTTTTTCATGAAGAAAAAAAATACCAGTTTCCTGAAGAAAAAGATTAAGAAAGAGCAATTTAACTACCATGGTAGGTGTTAAACTAGTTATATCAAGGATAGATCAACAAAGCTCACTCAGATGTCAGCAGAGTAGGTTAAATAGGTTTGTCATTTGAAGGTTCTTGAGAAATTTTACCTTCCCCACTAGGTTCTCTGAAGCCCTAAAAACCTGCAGCAGACAATTAATACCTTTATCCCCTATTAAGAGCAAATATTCTAAGAGAGCATATTGAGTTTCAGTAGTCATTAATACCTTAGTATGAATTAGTCCAAATCCTTTCTTGAAAGCAGGCTTTGAAAAGACCAGCGAAGGGCCTCCCTGGTGGCGCAGGGGATTAAGTCTCAGCACTATCAAGCTATTGCTAGCCACTGCAGCATGAGTTCAATCCCCAGCTAGAGAGCTGGCCCACATGGTGAAGTGGACTTCTCCTGTCTCACCCTCTGCTCCCTTCAGCAGTGTATTTTAGTAGATCCACCTGTTCAGCTCCCCACTCTGTCTCTGGTGAATCTTCTCTCACACACACCCCATACACCTTTGGCCTACATCCCAGTTCTTATATGCATAAATAAATTAATCTTTGGGGAAAAAAATGAAAAGACCAGTGAAGAGAGTAGGAACACATAAGAACTAATAGGAGTAGATGGAGAGAAAGTCCAAGAGCTAAAGAACAAGGATAAAGCAGAGCTTGCCAAGGACAAACTTTGACCTATTTTGTAGTTTTGTCTAGTGCTGACTCTGGAAATCAAAGTACATATTGATCTCCAGTTCCAAAATTCTGATTACGCAAAATATGGCCTTGACATTAGAGCCATCATCACCTGAGATGTTTTAATAACCCAGTGAGTATAAGATACATTAGAAATAAAGAGAAAGGGTTAACCTAGAATACGGTGGAACTGAAAGGCTATCAGATTTTAGGAAAGATAAGTGGAAAAGTAAGGAGGCATTGCATTATACATCTACACATGATCCTAGGAAATAGGAAACCTAGTAGAAGAGTTTTTGTGTTAAGGCATAATGAGTAAAATGAAGAGTATCAGCTTTCAGTTGACATGCCAAAGAAGATAAGGCGAGTTCTTCCCTGGTGGCGCCAGGGGATAAGTTGCAGCACTAAGAAGCTATCCATGGCCACTGCAGCATAGCAGGAGTTTGATCCCCAGCTGCCAGGGAGCTGACCCACATGGCACAGCAGACTTTTCCTGTCTCACCCGCTGCTCCCCACAGCAGTGTATTTCAGTCAGTCTGCCTGTTCTGCTCCGCACTCTGTCTCTGGTGAATCTTCTCACCACCTGTACCTCTGGCCTGTATCCCAGTTCTTGTATGCATAAATAAATAAATCTTTAAAAAAATAAATTCAAAAAGAAGAAGATTAGGTGAGATGGGTATCTTTGAGTGACCCAACCAGAAACTGACGATGAGGGAAAATTTTAAAGAACAGAATATACCTACTTAAAAGGAAAAAAAGCAACAGGTTACAAATATCAAGCAAGAACGTAAAGTTTCAGGGTGGAGAGGATTTAGTTCTTAGTGTAGAAGTTTCTTTTTTTTTTTTTAAAGATTTATTTATTTATACAAGCGCTGGGTACAGTCAGAAGCGCAAGAGGGTGAGAGAATTCACCAGAGCCAGAGGGGGGAGCAGAGCAGGCAGACGGACGAAGTACACTGCTGAGGGGAGCAATGGGCGGCAGGAGAGGTCTGCGCGCCATGTGGGACCCTCCTCCGGTGGCCGGGGAGCAGCCGGGGATCGAACCGGCGCTGCAGAGGCCCCTGACAGCTTCACAACCCAGCGCTCAACCACCAGGGATGCCCAGTGTAGGAGTTTCTTTAATTCCCTACAAGGGTAGATGACTTTATTGATTTGTTCCTTCTAGTAGAGAATTAGGCAAGAACCTAGAATTATTCAGGAAGGTCAGGGTTTTAGAACAGCAAGGTCACTCCACAAATAATGTGCAGGCAGAGCACATCAATTAAAGTTTGGAAATAGATACTTTTATTCTTAAAGTCTCTTCCATTTTGAAGAATTTGCCATTCATTCCTTGTGTGGATTTGGGCAAATTAATATTTCCACAGCTCAGTTTCCTTATCTGTGAAATGAGAATAAACTAATAGTTCTTATCTCTAAGGACTTTTGAAGGGTGAGATTAAGTCCTACAAGTAGCGGTGTAAAATGTGGGTAAGAACATGGACTTGAATAAGATTGCCTGGTTTGGAATCTGGAATTGTTATTTAATGTGTCCCTGGACAAGAGACTGACCCTTTATCTATCTATATATGATTTTTTTTTAAGATTTATTTATTTATGCATACAAGAACTGGGGTACAGGCCAGAAGTGTGGGGGGTGAGAGGATTCACCAGAGACAGAGTGGGGTACAGAACAGGTGGATTGATTGAAATACACTGCTGAGGGGAGCAGCGAGTAAGTCAGGAGAGGTCTCCTGCGCCATGTGGGTATCTCCCTGGCCAGGGATCGAACTCGTGATGCAGTGGCTGCCGACAGCTTCATAGGTTGTGTCTTAACCCCTTGCGCCACCAGGAAGCCCTATATATAAGATTTATTTTTATTTATTTATGCATAGAAGAACTTGGGTATAGGCCAGAGGTATAGGGTACGAGAGGATTCACCAGAGACAGAGTGGGAGCAGGCAAATCTACTGAAATACACTGCTAAGGGGAGTAGTGGGTGAGCGAGACAGGAGAGGTCTGCTGTGCCATGTGAGTCAGCTCCCTGGCTGGGGATCGAAGTCATGCCACAGTGGCTGGAGAACGTTTGATAGCACTGAGACTTTATCCCCCATGTCACCAGGGAGGCCCAGGGACTGACCCTCTTTATGCCTCAGTTTCTTCATCTGTAAAATGGAGAAAATACCTTATTGGATTTTCACAAGGATGAAATAAGACATAGTAGAGTGCTCAGGAGAGTGTCTGGCACAAAGTGAGCTTTCAGAGAATGTTCGTGATCATTTGCCAAGGGCTTGACACTCAGCAACGATCAATACATGGGACTGATTCTTCCCGGTGGCTGTCCACCTAGCCCTTCTCTGGCCATTCTTCCATTCCCTGCTGACTTAAAATCAAGGGCCAGACATAGCTCAAGTCATTTGTGATCACAAGTAGCAGAGGTGCAAAGTCTGTCTCCCAGAGTGATGAGAGAGGAGTGGGGGCCCACACTGAGCCACATTGCAAGACGCAACTGAGTCGAGTCCCAGACAGGGAAGGCCTGAGAGCAAAGGAGCTGATTTGTAAGAGCTGGGGGAACTCTGTGCTCTAGAAGTGGGCCTCTCAAGAGAGGTAGCAGGGTAGGGAGTGAGGAGTTCAGGGACAATGGACCGGTTAGCAGGTCTGTTCGCAAAGGGCTCTACCACTCAAGCTTGATGGATCCAGGCAGCAGGGGTATAGAAGATCCCCCATTCCAAGAACTAAGACCTTGGGTTGAATCACGGTACAGTACACAGACAGAGGACATCTTGGTTTCTCGGATGTGTTGATTGTATTTACTTTTTCTTTCCTTTCTCTTACTTAATGAGTCATTTTCCTCCATTCTCCGCAATCAACCCATTAGCAAGTCCTGTTCACTTTTCAAAATCTCTAATTCTCCTGCATTTCTCAGTCCCATCTGCCACCTCTCAGCCCACTGTTCCTCTTATCTAGACTCCTGGTATAGCCCCCTAAACATTTTCCTGTTTCCCCTTTTGCCCCAATAAAACCCATTCTCCTCTTAGCAGCCAGGGTAAACTTAAAAAAATTATAATAGCCTTATTGAGATATAAATCACACAGCATATGAATCACCCACTTAAAGTCTAGAATTCAGTGGTTGTATATTCAATATTACTATATTAATAACTATCCCTACAATAAATTTTAGGGCATTTTATCACCCCAAAAAGGAACTCTGTATCCCTTCACAGTCATTTGCTACATCTTCTATCTCCCCCACCTCCCACCAACCTTAGGCACCATTAATATGTTCTGATCTCTATGAATTTGTCTTTTCTGGATATGTCATATCACTGGGTGATATGACCAGAGAGGGTGGTCATATGTATCATGTATCTTTTGAGACTGATTTCTTTCATTTAACATAATGTTCTCAAGGTTCTATGTTGTGGTATCTACCAATGCTTCTTTTTTATTGTCAAGTAATAGTCCATTGAATATACCTACCACCTTTTATTTTTCATTCATCAGTTGATGGATGGTTGGGTTGTTTGTGCTTCTCAATTGATCTGAATAATGTTATGAACATTTGTTTTTGTGTAGATGTATTCTCTTATATTTTACAGATGCTGGATCATATAATGACTCGATACTTAACTTTTTGAGGAACTGTCAACTATTTTCCAAAGTGGCTATACCATTTTAAATCCCCAACAGCACTGTATCAGGGCTCCTGTTTCTCCATATCCTAATGATCACTTGTTATTATCTGTCTCTGTGATTCTAGCCAACCTAGGGAATATGAAAAGGTGTCTCACTGTAGTTGGATTTGCATTTCTCTGATGGCTAAGGATAGCGGACATATTTTCATTTCATTCTCTTTTTTTTTTTTTAAAGTGAAATCATGTGTCAGTTGTTTTTCTAAAAGATTTATTTATTCATGCATACAAGAACCAGGGTACAAGCCAGATGATGTGCAAGAGGGTGAGAGGATTCACCAGAGACAGAGGAGGGCACAGAACAGGCAGAATGACCGAAATATACTGCTGAGGGGAGCAGCAGGCAAGACAGGAGAGGTCTGCTGTGCCATGTGGGTATCTCGCCAGCCTGCTGGGACTGAACCCACACTGCAGAGGCTGCAGAGAGCTTCCCAGCACTGCACTCAACTGCCTGCACCACCAGGGGAGATCCATATTTTCATTTCATTCTTTACATAAATATCTCTTTGGACCCTTTGTCCATTTTTTTAAAGATTTATTTATTTATTTATACAAGAACTGGGGTACAGGCCAGATTCGCGGGAGGGTGAGAGGATTCACCAGAGACAGAGTGGGGAACAGAACAGGCAGACTGACCGAAATACACTGCTGAGGGGAGCAGTGGGCAAGACAGGAGAGGTCTGTCATGCCATGTGGGACCCTCGCCGGCTGGCCGGCCGGGATCGAACCAGCACTGCAGAGGCTGCGGACTGCTTCACAGTGCAGTGCTCAACTGCCTGCGCCACCAGGGGAGGCCCCCTTTGTCCATTTTTAAAATTGGACGTTTTTAAAATTTGTCTATTGTTGAGTGGTAGGAGTTCTTTGTACATTTTTTTTTTTTTTTTTTTTTTGTTTACATGCACTGGGTACAGTCAGAAGCGTGGGAGGGTGAGAGAATTCACCAGAGCCAGAGCGGGGAGCGAGCAGGCAGAAGGACGAAGTACACTGCTGAGGGGAGCAGCGGGCGGCAGGAGAGGTCTACGCGCCATGTGGGACCCTCTCTGGTGGCGGGAAGCAGCCGGGGATCGAACCGGCGCCGCGGAGGCCGCGGGCAGCTTCGCAACCCAGCGCTCAACCGCTGCGCCACGGGGAGGCCCTCTTTGTACATTTTAGATACAAGTGTCTTATCAAATGTATGATTTGCACATATTGTGTCCTATTCTGTGCATTGTCTTTTCACTTGCTTGAAGGTGTCCTTTGAAGAATAAAAATTTATCATTCTGGGCCTCCCTGGTGGCACAAGGGATTAAGTCTCAGCACTATGAAGCTATCAGCAGCCATTGCAGCACGAGTTCGATACCAGGCCAGGGAGCTGACCCACATGTTGCAGCAGACCTCTCCTGTCTTGCCTGCTACTTCCCTCAGCAGTGTGTTTCAGTGGATCCTCCTGTTCTGCTCCCCACTCTGTCTCTGGTGAATCCTCTCATTCCCCACCCCCGCACCTCTGGCCTGCACCCCAGCTCTTGTATGCATTAATAAATAAATCTTTTAAAAAATTATCATTTTGATGAAGTCCAATGTATCTTTCTCTCTCTTTTTTTGATATATGCTTTGTCATATCTAAGAAGGCTTTGCCTAACATAAAGTTACAAAGATTTATGCCTATCTATGGAGGAAAATGAACCTTCTTACAGTGTTGGTGGGAATAGACTGGTCCAGCCCCAGGGGAAAGCAGTGTGGAGGTTTCTCAAGAGACTAAAAATGGATCTGCCATATGGCCCAGCAATCCTACTTCTAGGCACCTACTCCCCAAAATACAAAAACATTAATTCAAAAGGAAAACTACACTCCCATGTTTATAGCAGCACTACTTACAATAGCTCAGATAGGGAAACAACTTAAGTGCCCAAAAGCAGATGAGTAGATCTAGAAGATATGGTATATGTAAACACAGTGGAATACTACTCAGCAGTCAAAGAGATAAATTCATGCCACTTCACCATTGACAGCAACATGGATAGAGCTAGAAGGGAAATAAACCAAGAGAAAGATAAATATTAGATAGTGTGACTTTTATGTGGACTATATAAAAGCCAAACAAAGAGTCAGACAAAGACAAGCTTTATCACCAACCCTTGAAAAATTGATCATAGGTATTCAGCTCTTAGGGGGTGAGAGGGAGGATAGAGAGGGTTGAAAACAAGGAGATGTGGGGAAGAACACAACGGACTGTGTGTACTTCAGCAGTGGGAGGGCTACCTACGGTGACTACACCTGTGGGCGCAAAAGAAATCCTATATTGTGCAAGGAGGGTCTCCCTGGTGGCGCAAGGGGTTAAGATGCAATCTATGGAACTATCCGCAGCCACTACAGCATGATTTCTATCCCCAGCCAGGGAGCAATCCACATGGTGCAACAGACCTCTCCTGACTCGCCCGCTGCTCTCCTCAACAGTGTATTTCACTCAGTCTGCCTGTTCTGCTCCCTACTGTGTCTCTAGTGAATCCTTTTACCCCACACACCTCTGGCCTGTACCCCAGTTCTTGTATGAATAAATAAGTAAATCTTTAAAAAAAAAAAAAAACACTAGTCAGGATATAAAATAGTGATATTTCATGGCAGGAGAACTATGAGGACTACAATGATATAAGAAAAAAATTAATTGAAAAATGGTACTTCAGGCCTCCCTTGTGGCACAGAGGTTAAAGTCTCAGTGCTATCAAGCTATCACCAGACACTACAGCATGAGTTCAATCCCTGGCCAGGGAGCTAATCCATATGATGCAGCTGACCTCTCCTGTCTCCCTGCTGCTCCCCTCAGCAGTGTATTTCATGGAGCTGCCTGTTCTGCTCCCCACTCTGTCTCTGGTGAATCCTTTCATTACTCCCCCACAAATATGGCCTGCACCCCAGTTCTTCTTTGCATAAATAAATAAATAAATAAAATTTAACAAAAAGGTACTTCAATAACAATTTAAAAAAAAAAGATTTACCTCTATATTTTCCTCCAAGAGTTTTATAATTTTTGCTCTTACACTTAAGTCTGTGATCCATTTTGAGTTACTTTGTATATGGCATGAGCTAGAAGTCCAACTTCATTCTTTCCCATGTGGATATCCAGTTGTCCCAATACCATTGGTTAAAGACATTATTCTTTCCTCCATTGCATTGTCTTATTGAAAATTTATTGATCAGAAATGTGAAGGCTTATTTAAAAATGCACATTTTTAAAAACATAAATCTGGGCCTCCACGTTGGCGCAGTGGTTGAGCGCTGGGTTGCGAAGCTGCCCTCAGCCTCTGCAGCACCGGCTCGATCCCCGGCCGCCAGGTGAGGGTCCCACATGGCGCGCAAACCTCTCCTGCTGCCCGCTGCTCCCCTCAGCAGTGTACTTCATCAGTCTGCCTGCTCTGCTCTCCTCTCTGACTCTGGTGAATTCTCTCACCCTCCCGCGCTTCTGACTGTACCCAGTGCTTGTATAAATAAATAAATAAATAAATCTTTAAAAAAAAAAAAACCATAAATCTGATTATATAGTTAGTGCCCTCATACTGGCTTGTCATTGCATTTGGTTTAAAATTCAAATGCCTCCCGGGCCTCAGTGGCGCAGCGGTGAACGCTGGTTGCGAAGCTGCCCGCAACCTTGCGGCGCCGGTTCGATCCCCGGCTGCTCCCGGCCACGGAGGAGGGTCCCACATGGCGCGCAGACCTCTCCTGCCGCCCGCTGCTGCCCCTCAGCAGTGGACTCGGTCTTCTGCCTGCTCTGCTCCCCGCTCTGGCTCTGGTGAATTCTCTCACCCTCCCGCGCTTCTGACTGTACCCAGTGCATGTATAAACAAAAAAACAACAAGCAGACAAATAAATAAATGGAACATGCTTATTAAAAAAAAAAAATTCAAATGCCTCCCTATGACATATAAGGCATTACATGATCTGGTGCCTTATCACTTCACCAACCTTGTCTATCATTTTCCCTCTCTCCTACTCACTCCAGCCCCACTAACCTTTCTTCTAACAGGAGATCAAGGTCTTTTTCATTTAGGGACCTTCATGTTCCCTATCTATCTTGCTTGAAAAATCATCCTTGAAGTTCTTCAGATGGCTCAATTCTATATGCCAGATCTCAGTTCACATAGCATCTCCTCAGAGGTTTTCACTGAAACATCCATCTAAGATGTGTTCATTCCACACAGTTCCATCCTGAACAATGAATAACACGCTATTTATTGTTTCAGCATGCTGTTTATTAGCTATTTAGTGTTTATCAGAGTATGTGTTTATTGTTTTAATTTGTGTTTGTGTCTGTCATTTCCACTAGAATGGACAATCTATGAGGCAGGGGCCTGTTTGTCCAATTAGGTTGCAAATCCCTCTACTTAAATGATATTCTGCCTATATAGTAGGTGCTCAAAATACATATTGAATGACAGAATGGATAACTCAAATGTTTTTTTTTTTAAGATTTATTTTATTTATGCATACAAGAACTGGGATGCAGGACAGAGGTGTGGGGAGTGAGAGGGTTCACCAGAGAGAGTGGGGAACAGAGCAGGCAGATCTACTGAAATACACTGCTGATGGGGAGCAGCGGGTGAGACAGGAGAGGTCTGCTGTGCCATGTGGGTAGCTCCCTGGCCGGGGATCGAACTCATGCTGCAATGGCTATTGATAGCTTGATAGCACTGAGACTTCAACCCCTGTGCCACAAGGGAGGCCCAACTCAAACGTTCTTTTATTACTTAATGACTGGAATATATTCAAATGTCAGGAGCTCAGAATTGCCTGGGTTTGCAGATGTGGGATTACTATAGGACTCTTTTGGATGCAAATTTTGGACACTCAAATTGAAAATGGTTCAAGGAAAAATGTATCTCCTCATATGCCCATCAACAGAGTGGACAAACAAATTTATAAGCAATCAAAATTTACAAGTTATAATTATACGTAATAGTACAGAAAAGGGCCTCCTGGTGGCGCAGCGGCAGAGCACTGGGTTGCGAAGCTGTCCGCACGCAGCCTCTGCAGCGCTGGTTCCATCCCCGGCCACTGGGCGAGGGTTCCACATGGCGTGCAGACCTCTCCTGCCACCCGCTGCTCCCCTCAGCAGTGTACTTCGTCAGTCTGCCTGTTCTGCTCTGGCTCTGGTGAATTCTCTCACCCTCGCACGCTTCTGACTGTACCCAGTGCTTGTATAAATAAATAAATAAATCTTAAAAAAAAATAGTTCAGAAGAAACCCACTTAATATTGAGTGAAAGAAGTCAGACACCAGACTATAGACTGCCTAGATCATTTCTATGTGGTAGAAAAACAAGCAAAACTAATCTGTGCTGTTAAAAGTCAAAGTAGTAGTTACACTCAGAGGGGAGAGTTAGCAGTTGAAAGGGAGTATATGGGAGACTTATGGGATACTGATAATGTTTGATTTCATGAATGGAGGAGTGCTGGTTCCACAGGTATGTTTTGCTTGTGAAAACTCATTAAGCAATACTTATGATATTTGCACTTTTCTTTTTCTACACTATACTGCAACAAAAATCTCTCTTTTAAGAGTTTGTTGGCTGGGCCTGTGTTCATTGTATCAGTTATTGTTGTTTTGTAACAAATCACCCCAAAGTAGTCATGTAAAATAACCCTTTCACTATGCACACAGATTCTGTGGTCAGAAATTCAAAAAAACAGAGTACAGCAGGTCCCCAAGTAATGTTGTTTCCAATATCCTTTTTTATGTTTCTCCTTGATGAGAAAAAACACAATCCTGGCAGATGTGGGAGGAAATAGCAAGGATACCTTGTTTCACTTAAAGTTGCAGTTTGCAAGAACCTCACTTGATGAGGACTTTGCAGTGGAGATTGCCCAATATGTCTGGGGCCTCAGCTGCAAAGTCTCAAAAGGCTGATGATTGGGGCCTCCCTGGTGGCACAAGGGGTGAAGACGCAACCTATGAAGCTGTCCACAGCCTCTGCAGCATGAGTTTGATCCCAGACTGGCCGGGGAGCTACCCACATGGCGCAGCAGACCTCTCCTGACTCGCCTGCTGGTCCCCTCAGCAGTGTATTTCAGTCAATCTGCCTGTTCTGCTCCCCACTCTGTCTCTGGTGAATCCTGTCACTCCCTGCACCTTTGGCCTGTACCCCAGTTCTTGTATGCATAAATAAATAAATCTTTAAAAAAAACAGATTTATTTTATTTATTTATGCATACAAGAGCTGGGGTATAGGCCAGAGGTTGGGGGAGAGGGGCTGTGAGAGGACTCACCAGAGACAAGAGTGGGGAGCAGAACAGGCAGATCTGCTGAAATACCGTGCTGAGGGGAGCAGCAGACGAGCCAGGAGAGGTCTGCTGCACCATGTGGGCAGCTACCTGGCCAGGGACCCAACTCAGCCTGCTGTGGCTGCAGATAGCTTCACAGTGCTGCTACTTAACCTCTTGTGCCACCAGGGAGGCCCCAATCCATGTCTTTTAAAGAAAAGCTCAACGCTCACTCTTATAGCCTTTTTTTTGCATCTGTGTGACACAGTTCTGGTCAGAGAAATATAAGCAGAAATCTTCTGGGGGGGGGGGCCGCCCTGGTGGCTCATGGATGCAATCTATGAATCTATCCGCAGCCACTGCAGCACGAGTTTGATCCCCGGCCAGGGAACTACCCACATGGTGCCGCAGACCTCTCCTGGCTCGCCCACTGCTCCCCTCAGCAGTGTATTTCAGTCAGTCTGCCTGTTCTGCTCTCCAGTCTGTTTCTGGTGAATCCTCTCACCCCCCCCCCACACCTCTGGCCTGTACCCCAGTTCTTGTATGCATAAATAAAATAAATATTTTTTAAAAAGAAATCTTCTGGGGAACTGTGACAGGAAGAGAAATAGGAAATTGAATAAGAAAATGATGGCTTAAATAGGAAAATGATGCTTTGAATAGGAAAACGATGTACGGCATGGAGGCAGCCTGCCGTATTGTGACCCTCAGGAAAAAGCAAAGAGCTTTGCAGACACACGGCCTTGGTATCATTGAACCTTGAACCACTGCAGCTGTCTACCTCCAGGCTCTCTACCCAGTGAGAAAAATAAGCTCTTATTTGTTTAAGTAACTGATACTCAAGCTTTCTGTTTCTTGTTGCTGCTAACCCTCTTCTTGACCCCCCTGTTCCTCCACATTCTCCCTTCTGCCTCCTCCTTTACAAAGAAATCAAGTCGTCAGCTGGCCATTCTCACTTTCTTGCCACCAAGTCTACCCACTTACCTGCCTCCAAAGCCTTCCTCCCCTCCCATGGTAACAAAAGAGGGGTCCCCTATTTCATGGATGAATGGGAATATTGGGGGTGAATGGCACCCTATCAGTCTCAGGTCCATTTTACATTTTTCTTCCAGTTTTGGTTTTCTGACTCATCCTGTTCTGGGTTTCTGTTACTCATCAGTTCTGCGGCGGTAAACAGGCCATTAAAGTAGCAACGATCTTATCAGTGGGTTCTAAGCTGTGTCCAGTGCAGGCCCTGCACTCGGCACTGGGGTTGCCTGGGTCAGGAAAGAGACACAGTCCAAACAGAAAGAACTATTTACAAGGCAGGGGTACGGGGCATCGGAGGAACTGAAAAAATCACCCTGCGGCTGGCAGGGCAGCGTGCAGGCAGGGCTTCTGGGCAGGGCTGCAGAGGAAGGGGTGGGCATGGCCAGCTGGGTGCTATGAACTGGGTTTAAATCTAAATCATGGGGACAGGAAGGGAATTCACCTGAAATTTTCCTGCTTCGGGAAAATATGTTTTAGATCCTATGCTGAGTTCTCCGTCTCTGTACTCGTTTGAGATTTCTGTAAAGGTGAGACCCGGTAATTTTCTGGTTTTGTCTCCCCAAGCACCTAGCACAAGGCAGGCACTTCATACACGCCGGCTGCAGGAGTAAAGGAGAAGGTGGAGCCCTTGTCAGTTACTCAGTCAGTTGGTTTGCCCCTTCTTTTGGGTCCCTCCCTCCCTTCCCTGCTCTTCTGTGCTCCCTTCCCCTCCCCTGCCCTGCCCTCCCCTCGCCTCCCTTGTCCTGACCCCTCCCTTTCCTGAACTCCCCCTCCCTCCCAGTTCACCTTAACCTCCCACCCCACCAACTCCTGCCTTCCCTCTCCTCCCCTGCCTTCCCCTCTCCCCTGCCTTCCCCTCTCCTCCCCTGCCCTCCCCTCTCCTCCCCTGCCTTCCCCTCTCCTCCCCTGCCCTCCCCTCTCCTCCCCTGCCCTCCCCCTCCTCCCCTGCCCTCCCCTCCCCTCCCAGTTCCCCTTCACCTCCTGCCCCCCCTCCCCTGCCCTCCCCCGCTTGCCCTCCCCTTCTCTCCTTTGCCCTCCCCTCCCAGTTCCCCTTCACCTCCCACCCTGCCCTCCCCTGCTCTCCTCTCCCCTGCCCTCCCCTCCCTTCTCTTCCCCTCCTCTCCCTTGCCCTCCCCTCCCTCCCCTACCCTCCTGTCCCCTGCCCTGCCTCCCAGTTCCCCTTCACCTCCCACCCCTCCCTCCCCTGCTCTCCTCTCCCCTGCCCTCCCCTGCCCTCCCTCCCTCCCCCTCCCCTCCTCTCTCCCTGCCCCCCTTCCCCTCCCTTCCCAGTGCCCCCCTTCCCGCCCCCCTCCCCTCCTGCCCGCCCTCCCCTCCTGCCCGCCCTCCCCTCCTCTCCCCTGCCCTCCCCGCCCGCCCCGCCCTTCCCAATTCCCCTTAGCCTCCCGCCCCGCCCCCTCCCGCCCTTCTCCCCCCGCCCCTCCCGCCCCGCCCTCGCGCGGTGTCGCGCCGGCGGGCCGGGTGCTTTACGGCAGCGCGCGGCGCGGCGCGGCGGGGCGGGGCGGGGCGGGGCGCGCTCGGCGGCGCGGGGCGCGGGCGGCTGCACAGACGCGGCGCGGGCGGGCGGCGGCGGCCGAGCTCGCCGGGCGGAGGGAGCGAGTCGCCGCGCGCAGGAGCAGGAGCGGGAGGCCGCGCCCGCCGCCGCCAGGCCGCCGCCGCCGCGCGCCCGGCCGGCATGCAGCTCACGGTGTACTGCGTGCGGAGGGACCTCTCCGAGGTGACCTTCTCGCTGCAGGTCGACGCCGACTTCGAGCTGCACAACTTCCGCGCGCTGTGCGAGCTCGAGTCCGGCATCCCCGCCGCCGAGAGCCAGGTACGCGGGCCGCGGCCTCGGGCGCCGCCGCGGGGCCTCCCCGCCCTGGGCCCGGGCGGCGCGGGGGGGCCGGGGCCGAGCCCGGCCGGTCCCCGCGGGCGGGAGGCGCCGGGGCCGCCGGCCGCCCACTCAGCCCGGGCGCGGGCGGGGGGCCGGGCCGGGCGGGGGCCCACCCGGCGCGGGCCCGGGGCGCGGGGACCCCCGAGGGGCGCCGTCCGCGGCGGAGGGGCCCCCCACTCCCGCGCTCCGGCTGCGGCGCCTCTTGGGGTCCCGAGTTGAGGAGGTCGCCGCGGCCCGGGAGGCAGCCCTGGGCTGTGAGAGTTGGGGCGTCCTGCGCCCCAACCAGACAGACCAGTTCGGGTCACGGTGGTGGCTGGTGTCCGCCTGCCGCTGGAGAGGAGCCCTGCGGGAGCCGGCGCTGAACTGCCCTGAAATGTACAGATTTGCGCTTTAGGGGAGCAAGGAAAGTTTGAGACTTGCCCTACCTGGTGTGGAGGCCATTGGGAATGTTCTCTCTTCACGACCACATGCGTTTCTGGTTTTTTTTTTTAAGGCAATTATTGATTCAACTCAAACTGTTTCTCCTTTCTTCCCTGGTAGGATCCTGAAATCCCTCTTCATTCAGGTTACAGTTCAGAGTTTGGGTCAGTGCAAACCTCAGTTTATGAGGATCTTTCTTGCAAATGGCCTGGTAATCTTCTCGGTAACTTGGTTGTCTCATTCTCCTGCCCGTCTGGGAAGAAGTTCAGCTGCCCTGACATTTTAATTAAGTAATTTATTTTCAAAATACGTTGGGACTGCCACCAAAAAGACTTAGGAAGACGTCTGTAGCCTTCACGCTGAAACCTTTCAATCGTGGCTTGATCAGTGGGGCCTTTCAGGACATAGTCTAAACATTAGGGAAATTATAGAAGTCCTCCAACGCCCCAAAATGTAAATCTAGATTTCCCTATTGCAGTTATGAAATAGTTCCAAAAGCTATTGCCCAACTACTGCTCGTTCTGCCCTTTGTTAAGATAAATAAATGTGTCAATATTTTGTTCAGAAGTGGGTATGATGCCTTTCTCTATGTGAACTTTAGAACTTTGGCATAATGCTGAGTATCAAGAAAGAATTTATTTCAGAGTGCAAAGTGTCACTCAGATACGCAGTCTGGTAAAAGTTAGAGACATTGGTTAAAGGGTTGTTTTTTCTAGCAACTTCTGTAAAAAGCTAATCCACAAACTCTGGCACCAGTTCCTCGTCAGTGAATCCCTCAAGTGTAGAACTAGGAGAGGACAATTAGGCTGACTTTAGTAGGGAGAACCAACCCTTTTTGAACGTGACTTTTTCACTGGTTCTTTCCCTACTATGCTTCAGGCACTGATAATAATCAGCCGCTGGTTGGAGAAATAAAATATTAAAGTGGAAATTGATTTGGTTGTTATTGGGGCTAAGGAAAAGATAAAGATTGAGCTTGTCTTTATTCCTGCACTTTTTGAGATGGCAGAAACAAATAATTAAAGAGGGCATTAGCCTGAAAGAATTAATTGCATGGTCAGGGCAGGCACTGTCCTCTGCCAGCTTGGGAGGCTAATTGAACAATTAGGCTAGCTCCAAATTCTTATTCATTAGGTCGAGTTTTGGCATTTACTGACTTCCCAAAGCAAATTAGCATATGGAAACCTGGGCTCCAACTAGTGCTAAGCCTGTATTATATAGCAGTAAGCCGCTCCTGTTTTTCGAGTTTGTTCTGTTGGCGCCATTGTAACCTAACACAGTATCTATTTTAGGATGTCTGGTGGTCGGTTTTCTTTCAGTTGCTTGCCCATCAGGCAGGAACAGGATCCACCCTAGACACTTGAGTCATTTCCTTTCACCAAAACATAATAGTAAACATCATTATAGTTTTTACCCGCAAATATAACTTCTTCATTTACTTGAGGTCCTTCTCCCCACCTGTACCTCCCAGGGTTCTCCCATATTACTCACCCTCCCTTGTCTGGAAATTCTGGTCTGTTGATCTCACTCCTTTTACTTACCATCTCCCTTCTTCCTTCACCTCCATTTCTAAAAGGAATATTTTTTTTCTGGCTATTCTTTTCCTGTCCCTTGGTGTTAGGACCTTCAATCTGCTAAGTTTTTTTCAGTCATGGATCCTCAGTAAACGTTTTAGAATGTACATCTTTGTGAAGTACATTTTATATATTTATATATATATATATGAGAACTAATATATGTATTAAATATGTGCCTATAAGTGATACACTGAACATCAGTTACGTCCTATACATGAAGTAATACCTTACATACATTGTAAACAGGCATGAGTAAAATGCAAGGAAAGATGAGTTACAATAAATGAAAATGAAAGTTATATTTTCTGGTTCCTTCCTACAGCCTTAAGAAATTGCCTCATATGCCTGCCCCACATTAAGGATCACTGGTTTAGAATTTGGTCACATCATTCTTATCAATTGAGCATAAGCATACACTTGGAAAGGTGTTAATTTTTAATAGCTCTAGTCAGATTATAGTAGTTATAATGCAGTGGTAACAAATTTAGAATAGAAACCCTCACTCCTCATACATGTGATTAAAGCTGGGCATGCTCCAGCTCTTCATGGGAGCGTGGGCCTGGACGCCAGTCATGCCTTGCTTTGATGCTTTGATGCAGAGTTGGCTTGGTGAACTTCAAACAGCTATCAGAACTTAGCTTCATTTTAATTAATGTCTTTGCATTTTTGAAACATCGTTATACTTTACCCCTGTAGGTGGCATGTGGTTAAAAAAAAAAAAAAAGTGTACAGAATGTGTAAAGACTCTCAAAGGCTTATTTAAATACTCAGTAATAGCAGTAACTCTCTGAACCTGGTGATACAGTTCTGCATGCTGTGGGACTTGTTTGTAAAACAGTATTTTAGCGCATTGGGAACTGAAGTTTCCTACTGTAGCTGGTTTTGACTTGTTAATTTTTCAGGTGATTTTTGTGTATTTTTTCCTCACAAATACTACATTTTGTACATAACTTGTAACATAAACAAAGAATAAAGAAGAATACAATCACGTGTTAATAATGGAGAGATAACGATAGTTTACTTAATGTATTTTTCTAAGCTTCCCCCCCTTTTTATAGTTATAATCTATCTTTCACACAGGATGGCCTAAAGTATATAAACAATTTCATATTTTACTTTCTTCAGTCAACACTGCATTATCAGCAGTTTTCCCATAACATTTCAGATTCTTCAAATTTATGATTTCAGTGGGCACCGTAGCAGTTTAACAGTTTCCCTACTGCTGGACATCTGAATTGGAGGAAATTGGAAGCAATGAATGAGTAGCATGCTCATGGATACCTATATATTTAAGGGTTTGTCCCTATTTCTGATTATTTTCTCAGGGAAAATGCTTAGCTATGGAATTGTGAAGTATTTTGAACGGCTACTAGTAACCATAACCACATTATCCTCCAGAGGGCTGTGAAAGTCAGACTGGTATATAGGATCCTATATGTAGACTACTTGGCGTATAGTATGCCCTCAGCTCACGGTAGATACCATTATGAAGCTCTTTAGATACGATTTCAAGGGTTTTGTGGCCAGTGTCTGGTCCTTGGTGCTAGAAATGTATGGTCAAATTTTCTGTTGGTTGAAGGTACTCATTAAGAGACCAGAAAACATTTGCCATCATGCTTACAGGTTTTGAATTGCATTAATTAGTCGATTGTTAATCGTTGGTTAAGATTAGAATTCAGTCTCCAGGGTGCCTCCTCTGGGGTAAGTACAGCAGTTGTGCCAGCTCTGCAGATTAAGACTTGGGGCAGTATAAATTTTCCTGTTGTGTGTTCATGTAACTGGCAAAACTTGGCATTTGTTTTGAGCTTTCTGGCCTTTGAAATCAGCATAATAAGTGTGGAAAGCATCACCTGTGTCACTACCAAAACTCATTTCGGTTTGACTAGTAGAAATTTTAGACCGTTGGTATAGTAGCCACTCAATTTAAGCTAGAAACCATTCAGATTTATTTTGGGACTTAAGCTTCAGAATAATTGTTTTTCTTAGACTCTTAAACCTATCCTCACAAAATGAAATCAGGGTTTTTGGTGGGAATTATAATTTCAGCTAGGCCTTTGTTTATCTCGCTTGTGTTCTGGGACTAAAATGGAATACCTGCCTACTGCTTTGTCAGTGGAAAAACTATTTGCTCTTTACTCATGTTTTCCAGTCTAGTATTTTTGGGGGCAGATAATAGTGTTTCAAATACATGCTTGATGTTTGTGGTTATCTGGATCTTAGCTCTTAGTATTGCTATATCAGGCTGCACGCTTTTTAAACATTATAATGTCTGTGGAAGAAATACTGTGTTAACTGAACAGTTAGATGAAATGGGAATCCAGAGAGTGAGGATTTGGTAGTTGTTCCTTTCTTCATGTTCAGGGCAGGCGCCATGTTGAGCTGTGGATGGTGTTTTGATCCTGCTGTGGGTATATCCCCTTTGTGGTGAATGGACAACTTAACACTTCTGATGGCTCCCAGCTAATTCACCAGGCTACTTTGGGACTTCAGATTGGGGAAGTTGTACCCGGAACTAGGGAAAAGTACTTCTGGATTTTAAAGTAAGGATTGTGATTCCATTCCCAGTTCTCTTTTTAATATCAGTAGCTGTGTAGTCTCAGGTCACGTAACCCTGCATCTGTTTCTTTGTCCAAAAATGAGACACATGATGCCTTCCTCATAAAATGAACGTGAAACTTACATGAGCGGATACAAGGGTTAAGTGGGAACTGAGAGAATCTAATGTGCTGCCTCTTGGTAGAAGGTCAGTGGTAGCTGTCTGCTATTATAATATGGCTGTCCAGGTTTTATTAAGGTAACTACACGGTGTTGATGCCGTCTTGTGAGAGCTGCCTCTAAGGCATTTCCTGGCATGGCTCTTCTTTCCTGCCATACATCTTGACCTGTGACACTTGCCACTTCAGATTTCTGGTGCTTTTTCCAAGCAGTCCCACAAGTGATTATGAGTCTGTGGTTATATTTCACACAGTCAATTGATTTTGGTGTACTTCTGCTATGGGCTACAGTGTGAATGGTTTGATAGTGTGACAGAATCTGTTGTAACTTGTTTTAACTTTTCAGGTTGAGAGTAGGAACTAACAATATTTTCTCTAGTAGTATGATTGAACCTACAAGCTTTCTGAATCATCCTTTGCTCATCAGAATTACTTGGTTTTGGAGGGAAGTAGATTCCTGCAAAGTTCTGGTCCTCATGTCAGTGCAAATTCTGAGAGCAGTCATACTAGAATCATTTTTCTTTTCCAGTTTAAGTGCAGTGCTTTTTAGGTTCTGTGTCAGGCAGTCTTGCTATGAGAGCTATGAAGAAACATGAGGAAATATTATAAATGGTAATGTAGCAGAGCAACCTGGAAGGGAAGCAGGGATGATTTTCTAGCTCCACCTCCTAGCTTGACAAATGGGAAATGTGAATTCAGGAAGAAAACCTTTCAAAGCCTGAATTCACTGTGAGCACCCCTCTGAGTGTATACCAGCACGGGGTCGGTTTCTGTTCCTTCCCAGGAAATCACAGCAGGCCCTAGGTGTTCCTCCTTTCACTGCTTTTTTTGCTCAGGCTTTCTTCCTGTTTGATTGCCCATCATAAAGATATTTTTATTAGGGGTACAGCCCTGATCCTTTTTTTCTGTTTGCTCTGTTCTGAATTTCTTCCACTTTTATCTTCTACTCATAAAGATAAGAGTGGTAAAATATGGCAGGATGGTAGAGGGGAAGGGAGAATGAGGAGGGTGTTATTTGGAAACCTTTTAAACCTGCTGTTGTACAAGATCATTGGAAGGTGGACAAGTTGAAATGTAGTAATGGACAGTGTGTGACTAAGGTTAACAATACTGTATCCCATACTTGAAAGTTGCTAAGAGAGTGATATCATCACAAGAAAAAAATTGTGACTTTGCAAGATGATGGATGTTGACTTACTATGTATCACTTACCAATATTACGTTGTATGTATCTCAATAAAGGAGGTATATACATTATTTAATAAAAAAGTTAATATACCCAGAATAAATCATTCCCATCCCCCTCTCAAAATTGAACCTAAAAATATCCACTGCTGGGCCTCCCTGGGTTAAGACGCAACCTATGGAGCTATCCAGAGCCATTGCAGCACGGAGTACGATCCCTGGCCAGGGAGCTACCCACTTGGCGCAACAGACTTCTCCTGATTCACCCGCTGTGTATTTCGGTAGATCTGCCTGTTCTGCTCCCCAGTCGGTCTCTGGTGAATCCTCTCACCCCACGCTCCTCTGGCCTGTGCCCCGGTTCTTGTATGCATAAATAAATAAATCTTTATTTTAAAAAAAAATCCACTGCTTCCACAAACTCCTCTGTCCTTTGGGTCAACAAATGCTTGGGCATTATTTATCTAGCAGGCTGGTTAGACATTTGGGATATGACCAACAAAACAGTGTCCTGATTTTCAAATAGCTTACATTTTAATAGGGCAGAAAAACAAGAAACTAATATATTTGTGGAGAGGGTACATTTTAGGGTGGTGTTAGGGGTCAGATTGTTTGGACCTAGTGAGTAGGAAAGGATCGGGTTTTAGGTGTGCCAGAAACCCTTGGAGAATGTTGAACTGGGAGTGGCATGAGCTGATGAAGAGGGAAATTGTGGTCTTTCTGCTCTGAACCATTTTACTTCATGGTGCATTAATACTGTCACATCTTTTCTGTGCTAGATTGTCTATGCGGAAAGACCTCTCACAGACAACCACAGATCGCTGGCTTCTTACGGCTTGAAAGATGGAGATGTTGTGATTTTACGACAGAAGGAGAATGCGGACTCTCGCCCTCCAGTGCAGTTCCCAAGTAAGACAGTTGATGACTGGCATTCCTTGGCACAGGCGGCAGCAGCTGGCATAGCATGGTGGTCCGGAGCTTTGGATTTGCTTTGGGTCAGCCTACTAGGGGCATGTTACGATTCTGCCTCCTGATGCTGTGTTACCTTGGACGAATTATTTAACTTTGCTCAAACAGTTTCCTCGTCTGTTAGGTACCAAATTTAACCCAACTCCTAGAGTCGATGTAAGAATAATGCATGTTTAAATCTTGAGCAAATAGCAAGCCCTTAACATTTCAGCTTCTGTTACTATCTTTGGGAAGGACTTGAGGGGCTATTGATGCCTGTGATTCCTGGCTGCCTTTTGCTGCTTTGTGTTTCAGCTTGTGGGGCATTTTATAGTCATCTGAGCACTTGCACCATATTCTGTGTGCTCTCATAACTCTGTTGTAGGGGAGGAGATCACTCTTTTAATTTATCATTGACAGAGGAAGAAGCTCTGGGTTTAAATAATGTCTTCAGAGCCACACACAGCTAATGCATGGAAGCACACAAATTAAAAGTTGGTGCTTTTTCCATGACATTGAGTTTTATTAACATTAAGTTGCTGGTCCACCAAATTCTGGTTCTTTCCTATAAGCAGTGTTAATTGTGTTTTTAAAAAAACTGGTATCCTGTTACCTATCATAATGCTCCATCCAAGAATAGGTATTTATAATCTGGAATCTGTGTCTCTGAAATAATCTGCAGGATTGTGTGGGAGTGTGTGCATTTGATGGGGAGGCGGTAGCTTTCTCCATATACTCAGAGACATACATGATCTGCAAAAAATTTACAAAGTTATAATGTGGAACTGCTTCATGAAATGTATTCCTTGTTCTCATTCCCTGCCACATTCTGATAGGTTCCCTTAAAAAGTGTTCAGTCTCTAGGTCACTTGGTTTCAAAGTTTATAGTAAAAGGTGATAAGTGTCTGGATGATGACAGACTCCAGCTTAGAACACAGTGCTGTCATTCAGCCTGAAACAGGGTCTATAAGAGACCATCCAGCACTGATCCTCCCAGGTCTGGATTAATCCATCCCTTGAGGCTACTATTAAACTTTCAAGAGTTGTGATTCAGATATGCCAATCAGTAGAAACCAACTCTTCCTTTGGTAAATTTAGTGAGGTGGTTAGCTCTGTAGAGGCACTTTTTCCCTGCACTGTCCCATATGGACAGGACAGCCGGATGGGGAGGGGACTTCATCTCTATGGTAAACAAATTTTTCAAAATTACTCTGCAGTGAATGGACTCGCAAGATAAGTGTCACAGGGCTGGAGATAAAATTTCTCCACTCACAACAAAGGCCATTCCATATGTTTTGCTAGTCTGTACATCATAAGGACCATGCCCTTACTTAACCAAAATTGTTTGGGAGTTCATACTTGTGTGTATATACACGCACATACTAGCTGCCAGCTGAAGTCTATTTGAAGAAAGTGACTAGTTGAACCAATGCTAAGAGGCAGAAACCTTACACCTGAATTTGAGCATTCCCTTCTATTTGAGGTCCCCAAGGCTTCCGCATAGCCCCAGACTTGGGACAAGTGTGACTATCAGCTACATTTTGGGGATTAAAGACATGTGAATTCAGTCCTGGTCCCTCATTTCTGTCTCTTTCTTTTTAAAGATTTGCTTTTTTTTTAATTTATGTGTACAAGAACTGGGGTCTGGACCAGAGTTGTAGGCACATAAGAGGATTCACCAGAGACAGAGTGGGGAGCAGAACAGGCGGATTGACTGAAATACACTGTTGAGAGGAGCAGCAGGAGAGACAGGAGAGGTGTGCTGTGCCATGTGGGTTATCATGCCGTAGTGGCTGGAGATTGCTTGATAGCACTGACTTTAACCCTTGCATCACAGTGAGGGGAGGGGGAGCTTTATTTTTTCCTTTTTACTTTTTTAAAACTTTTCAAAATAACACCTTTATTGAGATATTCATATACCATGCAATTCACTCACTTTAAAGGTACAATTCAGTGATTTCAGTATATTCAGAGATGTGTAGCTACCATCCTACAATCAATCTTAGCACATTTTCATCACCTTGAAAGGAAACTCTGTACCCATTAGCATTCATTTCCCATTTGCCCCCAAGCTGCCTAGCCCTAGGCAACCATCGGTCTACTATGTGTCTTCATGTATTTCCCTGTTCTGGACATTTCATGTAAATCATACAATACTTGGTTCCTTTCCGTAAAGCTCTTTTATTTTCCTTTCATTTTAATAAGGTTAGCTCAACCTGAAATCTAGAACCTGGAAGTTGTGGCCTCCGAGCTGTTGTATCTTTTGGTGTGTTCACAGTGAGAACCTGTGCAAGTGCCTCTGGTTTTCTGTCCTGTAATGTGACTACACCTGCTCGCTCCCCAGGCACGAGGAGTGTTAGCTCAGATGAAAGTATAAATTCAAAGATCTTTCAAGAACCTCTCCAAACCAGTATTTTCAGTATAGACTTGTAGAGTTTAAATCTGATATTTGTTCTGTTCACTTTATATGCACAGCATTCTTTACCTAAGGTATCAGGGCTTTTTGAAGCATAAACCAGAACAGACTAGGATTTTTCTTAAGAACCGCATCCAAATGAATGCAGTAACATCTATTGATACTAGTTTTAGGGTTTTTTAAAACATGAATAAATAAAAAAAATCTGGGATATAAGCCAAAAATTCAGGGTTACTGCCTTTATCCCTTCTCCCCCCTTTCCTGCTCTTTCCTACCTGTTCGTCCAGACTGCCATCTTAATATCAAATCAGCACGAAACAGCAGCGGGGAGAGGGCACTAGGAGGTCTGTGATGTCCATTCCGACTGTTATATACTGTGCAAAAGCAAATGTTCTGCTGTTTCCTTCAAATGCTTGTTTTTATGGAGTCATTTGAAGTAAACTTTGAATCGATTTTCCCAACAGATCTACCCCGAATAGACTTCCGTAGTATAGCTGTGCCTGGCACATCCAGCTCCCGGCAGCGCCAGCCACCAGGAGCACAGCAGCCCCACTCATCTCCTGGAGAAATAGCTTCATCTCCTCAGGGTTTGGACAATCCAGCCTTGCTCAGAGACATGTTGCTGGCCAACCCCCATGAGCTGTCCTTGCTGAAGGAACGCAACCCACCCCTGGCAGATGCTCTGCTCAGTGGAGATCTTGGTAAGCTCGTCCATCTGGCAGCCCCTCGAGCTGCCCTCAGGTGAAGGAGTTGTGGCACAGCTACTTCGGGAGAAATACGGAGAAACTCAAGCAACTGTTGTCTTCAACCCAGCATGTTGGTTTATTGAGCATACCAACTGGTCTGTGAGAGATAAACTAGTGCTGCTATCTAAAAGGCTGAGTTAACTGGCAGTAGCGATAAAACTTTAGGACTGCATACTGTTCTGAATCCCATAGACCAGCTCCCTTGTTTACAAGTTTGTCTTTTTGGCAGCACACAACCCAGGTACTGCTGTTTTAGCCTGTGTAGTTAGATCTGTCAATGAAAGAGAGCACCAGGAAACCAGCTGATGCCTGGTGAAATGCTTCTAGTTCCAAAAAACAGGTCCAGTAACATCAGCCTGTACAGCACAATCAACCCCTCCAGTCTCATCCACCCCAAATTTGACAGGTTGTTGCCAGCAGTTTGTTTGGAGCTGCATTTGAACCATTCTTTTAATAAACCAAAGATTTCTTTTTAGTTATCTTTTTTTTTTTGTGGGACCCTCGCCGGTGGCCAGGGAACGAACCGGCTCCGCAGAGGCTTCGGGCAGCCTCGCAGCCCAGCGCTCAACCACTGCGCCACCAGGGGAGGCCCTCTTTTTAGTTATCTTTATGAATAAAGTTTTCTTTGTAAATTTCTTCAATTTTACTCTTAGCTTATAAAGTTGTACTGATTAAATTTTAAAACCTAACAGACACTTAATAGTTCATTCCCCACAGTTGACCTTTTTCTTCACCACATTATTGAGGTCATTTTTTAAATTGAAGTAATATTTACATACAGAGAAATATGCAGATTCTAAATAGACAATTTGTTGCATTTTGACAGACTCATGTAACCACCACTCCCATCAAAATAGAGAGCATTTCTCTCCAGAAAGTTCTTGTGTTCTCTTCTAGCCAGCTTCTTCCTGATAGCATGATAGAGGAGTTTGCCTAGTTTTCAACCTCATGTAAATGGATTCATACAGTATCCTCTCTCGTGTCAGGCTGCTTTCACTCAGTGTTTTTTAGATTCATCCATTTTGTGTGTGCTAGTAGTTCACATGATCATTATCTTGGTTTCTTTAATGTCCAATGCAGCATATCTAATTGCCAAAGACCACGATGATGACACATGTCAAGTTTGTGCATGTAACTGCACCCTCATTTAAGAAATAGCAAAATAAAGGCTCATGTTGCAACATCTTAAAGCAAGCAATGTGTTTTCATTACTGACTTTCCTGCCTATTATCCTTCTGGTAATACAGAAAGGCTAGCAGTACTTTACGCTTAGTTTTTCTCCTTTAAGGCAGAGAGTGTTATAACGGAAATGGGGACTGCAGTGTTGTATCTTATTCCCAGGTAAAAGGATAATGGGGGAATGGCGAGGGGAGAGATAGTCATTCCCCACTGGTTTAAATGGAAAAGTCATCTCTGAGTACAACCAATATAATGAATAACTCCTTACTAGAATAAGTTATTTTTGCAAATACTTTCTTTACACTGAATTTAGCTCAGAAATTAGTCTTACTCAGAACGGAAAGTAAATGTAATTGCTCATTTGAAATAATTTTTAAGTCATCCTCTCTGTATCTCTTAAAGTTGTATTTTGAGAGGTTATGTGATGTGGGACAATATTAATAAAAATGAAAATATTGTGGTACTTAAGGTTTCCCCCTTATTTTTGTAGAGAAATTTTCCAGGGTCCTGGTGGAGCAGCAGCAGGATCGAGCCCGGAGAGAGCAAGAAAGAATTCGTCTCTTTTCTGCTGATCCATTTGATCTCGAAGCTCAGGCCAAGATAGAAGAGGATATAAGGTAATGACCCCTTTGCCTAAAAGTGTGGGGTTTCCAAGCACCGGTCATTTTGTGTTGGTTTGGAGTCAGCTTTTGAGGTCACTTCCTTATTTTGCATTTGCGATAGTAACGTCAGTCCTTTAGGTTATTCTCTTCTGTTTTCCTTGTGCTTTGACTCAGCATTACAAAGGTGCAGCTACCTAAATTAATGAACTTTTAAAGTTTTCATAAACGCTCCCTGACTAGCCCATCAATAAAGGGCCTCCAAGTAGAGATGACCCAGGACTGAGCTAAAGCCCTCAGCTGGTGAGCCTCCTGGGTTGGCCACACAGGCTGATTGAAATCTCTCCCCTTAGACGTATAAGCTCTGATCAATCTGGGGCTTGAACAGGATTGGATTAGTCAGCTGCCCAAAGGGAACCTTGTAGTCCTGAGTCTATTTTCCTTTTGCAATTCTTGCACTGGCCTCAGTGGATACACTGACTGCTGGACATTGCCAACTCCAATTTCTCCAGTGCTGTGGGTCTTTCCTGGAGTACAGTCTTACCTGCAGTAAAATCACATGAGAAGCTTAATACCTGGGCTCCACTCAAATCTTATGAATCAAAATCTACAAGGGTAGGGCACCCGCAGATATGATGCCATACCAACCTTGGTTCCTTACTAGCCACAAGCAGGACGTTGTTCTGTCACCCCCTCTGAATGTTGAAAAGAACAGCTGCCCCTCACAGTGCACCCTCACCCCAATTCAGTTTTTGTTGCAAATTGTGAAGGCCTTTGTATACAAGAACAACATAACTAATGATACTTTTGGGGTCTCTGTCATCATCCTTGAAAGAAATCTAACTTGGTTCTTATATTTTACTGCCAACTTAAAGTCAAATAATGTTTCTCTGACCACCTTAGAAATCAAAGAACAGTAATTCTAAGCCAGGATCAATTAATAGTCTTAGACCATTCTTAAGTGTTCCCATCAGTTGTGTCAGATATTAATGAATCTCTTTGAGAAACATCTCACTGATTAAATATACCCAGAGAAATAGGGGATAAAACTTGTGTTTTCTGAGCCAAACCATTTGCGGTTATATGGAAGATCTGACAATTTTCAAGAATAGCTTTGTTCAACCCAGGAAGCAGAAGCGGGGGAGGAGGGAGCGTGGAGAGGCATCGTAGCCAACCCTGGACACTGAGCTGTTGGAGACCAGCAGTGAAATGAAGCGTACCCAAAGGGCTTGTGGGGTGAAGGAAATGGGGTAATGCAGGCATTTAATGGGGAAAACCTGTGCCTCTGAAGAGGCACTGTGCACAAATCCCAGAGTAGCCAGGTTAACTGGTTCTAGCTCAGATTTTTTTTTTTCCTGAAAACTTATCTTGGAGTCACGTAAAGATGAGGAGTGCATAACTTATTTTAAGTTATTTCTGAATTTAATAATGTGGCCTAGGAGAAAAGTTGTGTGTTTATACGCCAAATGCCCATCATAGTACGCTATGATCACACGTTATATGCACACTGAGGTGTAACAGTGTGTGCGTTTGCCAGACTTGATCAAGCGTTCCTTTGACTTTCTGAGAAGCTTAGTATTTTACTACAGAATGACTGATAAAACCATGCCTTCAGTTGAGCCAGAGTATTACTAGCTAAAGGAAAGGTGCTACAGTTTAGGGCCAGAGTCAAACAAACTTTCCGTGCTGGGCCAGACAGTATCTATCCTAATCTTTTCAGGCCACATTCTCTCCAGTGCTCAGCACTGCCCCCGCAGCCCCGGGTCACACCCAGGATGGAAGTGAATGGTGAGCGTGGAGTTTCATAAACACTCACCGACACAGAGTGGGCTGTAGTTTGCCAATCACTTAGAGTTGTAATTTAGCCCCAAATCTTGGACCTTGTTCTGTTAATGTCCCAGTCTTCAGGTTCGCTGCCCAAGCTCTAGTCCATTTATGATCATGGAGTTTGGTGAGGATGTTGGGAATGAAGGTATGAGGTGTTAGAGTAAGCTGGAACTCTTCTTTCATATGCTTTTCTCATTGTAAGAATTAAAATAGGCCTCCCCAGTGGCGCAGTGGGTTGAGAGCAGTGCTGTGAAGCTGTCCGCAGCCTCTGCAGCACGGCAGACCTCTCCTGTCTCGCCTGCTGCTCCCCTCAGCAGTGTATTTCAACCAGTCTGCCTGTTCTGCTCCCCACTCTGTCTCTGGTGAATCCTCTCACCCTCCTGCATCTCTGGCCTGTACCCAAGTTCTTGTATAAAAATAAATCTTTTTAAAAAAAAAAGAATTAAAATATGTTCAGTTTTTGAAGAACTCATTTGATGTACCAGGTGAACTGTGATACATGTGCGTGTGTGTGTGTGTGTGTGTGTGTGGTTTAAGTGATAGGTAGATAGATACATGCATGTTTATTTTCTTCTTTAGATATATATAGTTTTGAGCATATATACTAGATGCTATATGCCTTTAAACAGTCTTATAATAGGGATTGTTTTCCTCATTTTACAGATTAGAAAACCCCCTTTTGGAGATTAAGCAGCAGATGTAGCACAAGCAGTTGAAACATCTGTGTATTATATTTGTAAACTTCTTAATACACTGTACATAGGACATTTACCCAGATACCCAATAAATCCTTGGTTAAAATTGGCACATTCATGCAGTTTTGACATTCTACAGGATAAAGAGAATTATCACCCTTACTCTCCAGAAGTTTATTTCCTATTTCTCAGCTTGTCAAAGGACTGTAATTGTTGGACATGAAGGTAATTTGTGTCCCTTTAGATTTTCTGCCCATTGGGTAATATCTCACTGCCTCCTGCTGAATCTGCCCTAATCCTGCTGCAGGGCAGAGCACCATTTCCCGTTACCGTGACTCAGCTGCTATGGTTGGCGCAAAAGATACGTACAAATCTGTTTTTAATGTTGTTACTTGAAACAGATTTCTCTTCATGGAAATGATGCTTTTAGTGTACCTGGTTTTGGTTTGTTACAGGCAACAGAACATTGAGGAAAACATGACAATAGCTATGGAAGAGGCTCCGGAAAGTTTTGGCCAAGTAGTGATGCTTTATATTAACTGCAAAGTGAATGGACATCCTGTGAAAGCCTTTGTTGACTCAGGTGACGTCTCCATCTTTTGTGTCTCTGTCTCTCCATCCAGTATTCTGACCTGACACAGGAAGACGGGGAGACTCTGGTGTCCATTAAGGACGCATTCGTCCTCTGGATGGCTAACTGGCAAGCCTGGCTGCTGTGGTTTCGCTTGCCAGTCTTTTATTGTTTAATTTTACTTTAATCATTTCTTAACTAGTTTTGTATTTTTCAGTGTCTACTTTATTTTCCTACCTCCCCTTACTTGGCATCCTGAATTTGTAGGATACCACTTAGAAATTAGGGAATAAAAATATTCCCAATATTGGGAAAAATAATTTAGAAAGAGGAGGAATAGAGAGTGTATTTCAAATATATAGTATTTGGTATATACACATTAAGTCCTCCTTCAGCCTGGCCTGTGTGCCAGCACATTGCAGGAGCTATGAGGGGGTAGAAGGGTCAGCGGGCAGGGAGCTTCAGATAATCCCCATGTTCCTTGGCACCTTTTCTCTTAGTAACTCACTGCTTTGGAAAGAGACCAGACCGAGCAGCACCATGTAAGTGTGATTGAGTGGTCTTTTGTGTCTTAATCCGGGCATCTCAGTCAAGACTGTAAGATAGGGTGAGTTCCTAGAATAGTAAAAGCCCCTGCGCAAGTAAATTTTCATCCATTTGTTCATCCACCAGCTTGAACCACATGCTTGGTTTCATCCATCTCCATCATGAAGTTTTTATGTAGAGATGCACAGCCTCCTGGGAGAAGTAAATCTGCTGATCACTCAGTTTTTTAAGTGTGTGTTGGGTGCCACCTGTAGGGCCTTGTGCCGAGCACCTCTGTGGGCCCCATATGAGTGAGACAAATACAGAAGAGGGCCTGACCTGGCTCTCTGCACTCGTTGAGCCCTTGGTGCAAGTGCCAAGCACCGTGTTGGGTCCTCAGGGTGTGTCTTACTCGATTTCATTTAATTCTAGGGAATCCATAGAAGCCATGTTCTACTATTACCCTACTATTACGTTTTACAGATGAGGTAGTTTAGATGTAGAGAAGTAAAGTCATTTTTTTTTTTTAGGCATACACAATTCATGAGTGGTGGACAGGATTCAGCCTCGATCTGTGTAGAACTCGGGTGCATGTTGGATGAACCTAGATACCACATTCTCAGCTTGAGGTGCTCAGGCATGGCCTCCCTAAGGAGAAGATATTTGAACTAGGCTTTCTTCCTGGGCAGAGGATTGGGGCTTGGAGCTGAGGAAAGATGGAGAGCAGAGAAAGGGGCTTCTCTCAACCTGGGGTTACTTATGTTTCACATCAGTAAATAGCTGTGGGGAGCAGTGAGGGGAGGGAGGAAGAAGAGAGAACTGCCTTCCCACATGTTCTTTTCCTTCATTATTTCTGGGCCTTCTTGAATCTGACCTTCTTCAAATGTCAAGAGCTTTCAGTGCCTCTAACTCTAACACCTACAGTGAAGAACAGGAAGTGCCTGGGGTGAAAACCAAATGGGCCTCCCGATGCAGCTGCAGGGCCTGTCTGCAGTGGAGAAACATGGTGTGTCCCTTGAGTGGAAGTGCTCAGTAGGAGTTGGGAAGAACAAGAGAAGAGGAAGAGGAGAGGGGATGGAAATCAGGGAGGGGGTGAACTGACCCCCAACAGGCCATATGGGGACATGCAGGATGTGCATCTGCCAGCCCAGGAGCCAGGCTTCACCCGACCCTGCTGTAGTGATACCTTGATCTTGGACTTACAGCTTCCAGAACTGTGAGAAATAAATTCCTATTGCTTAAAAACAAAACAAAAACCAGGGAGTATTGGAGTTGAAAAGGAGGAGAGCGATCAGCAGAAAGCACTGGCAGTTGGGGAGGAGAGAAGCAGGGCTTGAGCTGGGCCTTAAAGCCTGAATGGAAGCCAGAGAAAGTGATGGGTAAGGGCCTCTCTGGGAGGCTCAGAGTGTGTCACAGGCAAAGGGTAAGGTGGAGGGCTTAATAAAAGCTGGGGTCTGAGTCAGTTCAGCTGCTGTAATAAAACCCAACACCGATTTCTCATACTTCTGGAGTCTGGTGCGTCCAGGATCAGGGCACAACCATATTCTGTGGTTAAGGATCTCCCTGATTGTTAGATGACTGTGTTTTCTCTGTCCTCACATGGGGAAGGGCAAGGGTACACCCTGGGGCCTCTCATAAGGGCACTAACCTCACTCGTGAGGCCCCACCGCATGACCTCCCAGAAGCCCCACTTCCTAATGCCCCTCACATTGGGTGAGGTTTTGACACAGGGAACATACTCAGTCTGTAGCAGCTGGAAATAGTTGGGCCAGGATATGGTGGACTCTGAGGCGGTGGTGATGTGTTTGAAACTGATCTTAAAGGTAGGATCCATGGAGGATTTTTGAGCAGATGCATAATGGATCTGAAGAAGGTAGTACTTGAAGAGTACTGGAGGCAGTGACAGTTCTGGAAAATTCTGTGCCCTAGGGGTCAGAAATGTTTCCCTGCTTGAAAAAAAAGTATGTGGAGTGGTTTGGAAACCACAGAAGTCATTCACCCACTGGTCAGGGGATTAGAGTATGAGTGAGTCTGACTACTGTGCTTAGAAGGAGGGAGGTAAGAAATAGCAGATACTGCACTGAATTTATTAACAGGATTGGAACAGATTTGAGAGAGGGGAAATGACTAAAAGAAGGAATGAAGGCCTTCCTGATGGCGCAAGGAGTTAAGTCTTTAGCACTATCAAGCTATCAGCAGCCACTGCAACATGAGTTCGATCCCTGGCCAGGGAGCCGACCCACATGGCGTAGCAGACCCCTCCTGTCTCCCCGCTGCTCCCCTCAGCAGTGTATTTTGGTAGATCCTCCTGTTCTGCTCCCCACTCTGTCTCTAGTGAATCTTCTTACACCACCCCACCCCACCCCACCCCTGCACCTCTGGCTTACACCTCAGTTCTTGTATGCAGAAGTAAATAAAAATAAATCTTAAGGGCCTCCCCTGGTGGCGTAGGCGGTTGAACACAGCGCCGTGAAGCTGTCTGCAGCCTCTGCAGTCCAGGTTCGATGCCGGCCAGCCAACAAGATACCCACATGGCGCGGGAGACCTTTCTGTTTCACCCACTGCTCCCGTGTATTTCAGTCAGTCTGCCTGTTCTGCTCCCGGCTCTGTCTCCGGTGAATTCTCTCACCCTCCTGCACATCTGGCCTGTACCCCAGTTCTTGTATGCATGAATAAATAAATTTTTAAAAATTAAAAAAAAAAATCTTTTAAAAAAAAAAGAATGAAAAGTGAACAATGCCAGAGTTTTATGATTGCAAGAAAATAATTCCATTGGCAGAGAGAGATCCAAAGTGAAGTTACTTGGGGAGAAAGAAATTGATACCTGTTGACTCTAAGATAGAAATGTTCAGCACACAGGAATGTGGAGCTACAGTCCAAGGGAGAGACTAGGACTGGGGGTTAAGATCAGTGTGTCTTCTGCTCAGGCCCAGCCTGACTCTCCTGTGTGGGTGAGTACAGGTAACTGGGAGAAAAAAAACCCTATATGTCCTCTTCCTGAAAGGGGGGAAGGTTTAATGGTTGGAGTAGAGAATGGGACATAAAGTTCCAATATTCGACCACAGGATGTATTTTCAGCCGATAAAATTCAGTGTCCCAGAGTTTCAAATAAAAATAACTTGCCACAGTGTCAAAAGATGAAAAAAATGAGTGTAAAGTAATATTTAGTGTTTCCACCTGTGGCCATTGTTAGACATTTTGGAAATTCCAGATAGTTTTGCTTTCTATTGGTAGTTTAATTATTATATTTAAACATTCTTTCAGTGTCACGGTTTTACACTACGTTTCAGGTGCCCGTGTGGAACTAACAGTTGAATTAAGGTGGCAGGAAATCTACTAGGCAGTAATAATTTTACACAGACAAAAGGCTTGGGGGGTGTACTTGCTTTCTGCCCTGTACTTAATGCTACATTTTTAATCTTGTCACCAAAGTGGATTTTTGTTTTTATTGTCTGATGTTTTCTTCTGCCTCCAGGTGCCCAGATGACTATTATGAGCCAGGCTTGTGCAGAAAGGTGTAATATAATGAGACTGGTGGACCGTCGGTGGGCAGGGATTGCCAAAGGAGTAGGCACCCAGAAGATTATTGGAAGGGTACATTTAGGTGAGTGAAAGACACTGGGAATCTGTAGGGTAGTGATTTTTTTTTTTTTAAGTTTCTTTTGGATGAGTACATCTGACTCAGCAAGTCTAACCCCTAGAATTTTTAAATCCTATATTCTACCAAGCAATGCTAGTACATGTTTTTGTTGATTACAGGCAGCATCATTCTGTGAAATTCTATTTCCTGCTCTTCAGAGACAATTGCTTTTTCAACTATTTTAGCTGACTTCCTTTGGTACTTATCTTCATATTTCTAAATAACATGTTCTTAGTGCTATCTGCCAGTTTGACTGTATTATAGACTATTGAGAGCTGAGCTATCTAATTGAAAATGATTGCTTTTCCTTTCATGTCTAGTTTTCATTTTTCTCAGAATTAATTATTGTGGGTTTTTTTGTTGTCGTTGGTTTTTCCTGGTAAGGAAAAGTCCCCAGATTTCCCTAGTTGTGTTCTCTCCTTTTTATACATCTCACCAGTTGAAGACTCTTGCAGCTCCTAGACAGGTGGCGCGCACGGCTGCTTTCCAGCTGTTGTTTTGGCCTCTCCTGTGACTGTGTCCTGAAGATGCCACCCCACGGGCCTTAAGTCAGATTACATGAGTCCCATTCTCTGCTCTTCCCCCCCCCCCATTTTGTTCCTTGGTTTTTTAGTGTACATCTGTTAGTAACTTCCTAAGAAAAAGTGCATGGAAGTAATTTGAGTCCTTACATATCAGAACATATAATTTTTCCCCCTGAATTCCACCAGTTTTGACTAAGTTGGAAATAATTTTCCTTCACAATTTTTGTCAATGTTGCTGTGGAGAAGCTATCTGGTTGCTATTGATCCTTTATGTGAAAGGTTTATTTTCCATTTCCAAAGCTTGTAAAATCTTCTCTTTGACCTTTATGTTTTGAAATTGCGTAATGGTGTGTCTGAATGAGGCTCTCTTTTTGTCCACTCTGCTGGGTACCTTTCAGTCTGGGAAAAATGACTCTGATGATTTCCTTCCTGTTGGGGTGTCTGTTACTCACGTAGGATAATCTCCTACCCTAGACTTGTCCTTGTGTTCTTGGTTTTGTTGTTTCTTGTGAGATTTCAGTTTTACCTTCCAGCATCTCTTTCTTAAGTTTTGTGTTTGTCTTTCATGTTAGATGGTTTTCTCAAAAGTCTGGGGATTCCCAACCTCTGCTCTTTCTGAAAAGGACACCAAAAGACTGAAGATTGCTTGGGCAGCCTTAGCGATTATGGCTGTGAGTGATCTGGAAATTGGGAGGAAGAGAAAGTGTCTCAGTAAACTTAATCCCCCTAGTGTTCAATTAGGTTGTTGAGTCCCTGTCTTCCTCCATGCCTACCTCTATTACGAGGGCCTCTGTTTCCCCCTGCTGAGAAAACAAACCCCCAATCTACTGTTGAGATGAAGGTAGATAATTACCTGGCTGACCAGAGTGCAGGAGGGAAACCCCAAGAGATAACTATGTCTACTTTTATACCACCTCTACCCCTGTTTGCAGAAGTACTTGTTTTGGCCAGTTCATAAGCCTCTTGGAAGATCTGTGTTAATGACTGGGTTGTTTCTGGGTTTTTCTTATGTCTTATGTCATCTACTTTCTGAGATTCCCAAAGATTGTATTTAGGTTGTCCCCTTCATGGTTTTTGGCCTTAAATTTCATACACTGATAAAGCATTCTGGAAAATGATTCAATGACACCCAGCAAAGTTGAGCCTAATGCCTCCTAGGACTCCCTGGTTCCACTTCCTGGAATGCACCTTCAAGAAACCCATAGTCCATGGCAGACCAGGAGACACGAACTAGCATAGTCATGGTAGTGTCTGCCTATGACAGCAGAATCTGAAAGTTACCTTTGAAGTCCCATAGCAGTGGATGGACAGCTCTGTCATGCTAGCCTAGATAGGCAGCACTCGAAGGGGTGACTCAGAGTGAAAGAGAGCCACATACGCCTGTAGAGAAATATCTCAAGATAGTTTTTGAGTAAAAGAAAGTTGGAGAAACACAAAACTATTTACAAAATGTAATGTAGAAATCATACAAAATTATAAGAACCAGGAGGAAAGCTGGGAATGATTAGTACGAATAACAGGAGAGTTGGCGGGTGGAGGAAGCAAAGACTAAGTGTGACCCACAGTACATTCAGGAGGTTTCACAGGGTCCTATTTCTTAAGCTGGGAAATAGATGCATGGATGCTAACTTTATTATGCTTTATATGCTCTTTTGTCAGTAAGATATATTTAGTAATAATAAAATCTGTTTTTAATCTTACATATGAAAAGGAGTAATGGAGGAAAAGAGACAGCAGGAGGCTACAAGCAGACAGAGGTCTTGATGTTGTCTCTGGTTTGGCAAATGGAAGCTTGTTATGAGTGGCAGTGATAAACCATTTGCTTTTTGAAGCCTAATTAAAAAGGTTAAATATGTACAGATTTTGTTTCTCTTTTAGAAAACCTTTTTTAAAAACAAGATTTATTTATGCCTGCATACGAGAGCTGGGGTATAGGCCGGAGGTGAGGGAATTCACCAGAGACAGAGTGGGGAGCAGAACAGATGGACTGACTGAAATATACGGCTGAAGGGAGCAGCAGGTGAGACAGGAGAGGTCTGCTGCGCCATAGGAAGCAAGTGGTTAACGTTGGAGGAGTTGGTGTCTCTCTTCTTTATTTGTTTATGCATAGAAGAACTGGAGGTACAGACCAGAGGTTCAGGGGGTGAGATGATTCACCAGAGACAGAATGGGAAACAGAACAGGTGGATCTACTGAAACACCCTGCTGGGGGGAGCAGAGGGCAAGGTAGGAAAGGTCTGCTGTGCCATGTGGGTCAGCTCCTTGATCGGAAATCGAACTCATGCTGCAGTGGCTGGTGACTGATTGGCAGCCTTGAGACTTAGCCCCTGTGCCACCAGGGAGGCCCTGGTGTCTCTTTTTTTATCCTTAATGCCAACTTTCCTCATCTGCTGAGCATGTGAGCAGCACACACCAAGCCAGATATCCCAGGCTGTAGTTGTGGCTGATGAGCTTCATAAGCTGGAGCCTTCATTGACTTTTTGGAACTGTCATTGGTCTCACCAGATTTTCATTCTTAAGTCACCTGTTCGCATCTTTTGCCTTGACTTTGATTGCAGGAAGCAAGGCACAGAATGATAAATACATTTACAAGCCTTCTCTGGCAGAAATCAACAACCTTTTTCTCTTTTTTTCATGTACTTTAGCTCAGGTTCAAATTGAAGGTGATTTCCTGGCGTGTTCCTTCTCTATTCTTGAGGAGCAGCCCATGGACATGCTTCTGGGGCTGGACATGCTGAAGCGGCATCAGGTAATTAAGAGCTTCCCCTTCTTGTGCTGGCCCTTCCTGTATTGTGTGGGTGGTTAGCATGTCATTCTCAGCACCACACCATGGCTGTGCATACCAGAAAACTAAGAAGTGTGCTTCTTAAACCTGTGAATGAATGTCTGTGGTTGATGATGTAGCCATACAAGATTTGAAATCATCTGTCAGTAGAAATAGAATATGATCTTGTGAAATCTCTCTGGATCTGTTAAATCTTGCCATCTGTTTTAAGATTATAATGGGTACTTTGGTTCCCTTGTGTAATTTTTTATTTCTAATTAGAACTCAAGTGATTTTTTTTTTTTTTTCTGATGGGAGCTATAAACAACACAATGATGATTTTATTGGAAGTTTGGTAAATGCTTAGTAACTGGTCAAACAATACTTAGGAAGAAATTGTGCATAAGATCTTGGAGTAGAAATCTTGTACAAGAAGAATGATATCGAAGCCTCTCTGGTGGTGCAAGGGATAAGCACTGCACTATGAAACAATCTACAGACTCTGCAGCACGAGTTTGATCCCCAGCTGGCCAGGAAGCAACCCACATGGCGAAGCAGACCTCTCCTGTCTCTCCCAGTGCTCCCCTCAGCAGTGTGTTTCAGTCAGTCTGCCTGTTCTGCTCCTCACTCTGTCTCTGGTGAATCCTCTCACCCCCTGGATCTCTGGCCTGTACCCCCAGCTCTTGTGTGCATAAATAAATAAATCTTAAAAAAAAATGATATCGAAGTAATAAATTCATTTGCAGTGATACTGTCATTTCTACTCTGTTTTTTGTTTTTGTTTTCTTTTTTGCATAGAACAACTGGGGTGTAGGCCAGAGGTATGGGGGGTGAAAAGATTCACCAGAGACAGAATGGGGAATAGAACAGGTGGATCTCCTGAAATACACTGCTGAGGGGAGCAGCAGGCAAGCCAGGAGAGGTCCGCTGCGCCATATGTGGATTAGCTCCCTGCCTTGGGATCAAACTCAAGCCACAGTGGCTGACCATAGCCTGATAGCTGAGACTTTAACCCCTGCACCACCAGGAAGGCCCATGAATGTGTATTACATTTAAATTCAGAAATGGGGCCTCCTTGGACGTGCAGGGGTTAAAGACAAGTGCTGTCAAGCTGTCGCCAACCACTGCAGCATGAGTTTGATCCCTGGCCAGGGAGCTAACCCACATGGCACGGCGGCAGACCTCTCCTGTCTCCCCACTGCTCCCCTCAGCAGTGTATTTCAGTAAATATGCCTGTTCTGCTCTTTATACACTCTGTCTTTGGTGAATCCTCTCACCTCTGGCCACACCCCAGTTCTTGTATGCTTAAATAAATAAATCTTTAAAAAAAATAAAAAATTCAGAAATGAACAGATGTTGTGTTAAACAAAAATTATATAAACTATATCCTGCAAAGATTATTCTACTACAAAGTTTGAATGTTTAAGAAGTTCTAAATTCACAATATCATATAGATGAAAGTTTAAGTATTTTCAGATAAGTAGTTCTTTTTGAACCACCTGTATCAGTGTTGCTCTTTGCAAATAGAGTTTTAAATTCAGGATTCTTATTTTTCTGCATTGCATATTATGTGCTATCATCAGTCTTTTGTTTCTTCCTTCTAAGTGTTCCATCGACCTCAAGAAAAATGTCCTGGTGATTGGCACTACAGGCTCACAGACCACCTTCCTTCCTGAGGGAGAGTTGCCAGAGTGTGCCCGGTTGGCATATGGGGCTGGGAGAGAGGAGGTGCGACCCGAGGAGATTGCAGATCAAGAACTAGCAGAAGCCCTTCAAAAATCTGTAGAGGATGCAGGTACTGGGAATGGCCGAACTTTTGAATAAATACCCTTCTTGTTGGTGGGTAAGCCAGAGGACCACAAGCTTCAGAGAGACTCAGTCCTTTCTAGCTCATTGGTCTCATTGTCCTGTCTATTGATGTGTTTCTTGTCCTCTTACCACCTTTCCCATCTCCAGATTGGATCAAGGCAAACTCCATGTCTCACCAGGTCAAGAAACAGCAGTCTGTCGCTGTGTGCTGTGTAGATTGGGGAGTTAGTTACTTAAGCACATTTTAGTAGACTTCCTAAAAGTTTGTGTCTTTCTCTTCTCTAAAGAAATTTGTAGCAGTAAGCAGATATTTCCTTTTGAACTCAACAGTATTTCTCTGAAATTTTCTTTTCCTTGTCTTAGACCATTTACTTTGAAGGGGGATGTATTGTTGTGACTTAGCAGCCCTAAAATTTTTAAAAGCTACTGAAAGTGATATTAACAAAGACAGAAGAACCAATAACAAGAAAAAATAATTCAACATTAATCAAAATAAAGTGTTTGTGCTGTTAATGAAATCACAGTAGTGTATCATCGAGCCAAAATAGAATAGTATATAGATTTGAAATGAAACTACCTAATACTTTTTTTTCTGTCTCAGTTGTAGTTTTTTTAAAGACCAAACCAAATAATCTAGGGACACAGTTTTGCTGAAATTACACTTACTTGGCTAATTTACCCCCATCTACTACAGAACAGTAGTTCTGGGTGTGTTGTCTAAAGCTGATGAAAACTGTGAAGTTTGGTTTACCTTAAAGTTTTGAGCTGTAAATATTCGTCGTGACTAACATCACACATTGCATATTTTCTGGTATAATAAATTTTGTTAGCTATGAAGTTGAAGGAATAACTTGTTCTTTTGGGGAAAAAAAAGGGGGGGAGCTTTAAAGGTAAGCATCCCTGGGCCTCCCCGGTGGCGCAGCGGGTTGAGCGCCACGCTGTGAAGCTGTCCGCAGCCTCTCCAGCGTGGGTTCGATTCCCACATGGTGCATGGCAGACCTCTCCTGCCTTGCCCTCTGATCCCCTCAGCAGTGTCTTCGGTCCTTTTGCTTGTTCTGCTCCCCGCTCTGTCTCTGGTGAATTCTCTCACCCTCCTGCGCCTCTGACTGTACCCCAGTTCTTGTATAAATAAATAAATCTTACATAAAATTGTTTTAAAAAAAATAAAGGTAAGCAGCCCTATTTTGCCCCTATCACTGGACAGCATCGAGAGGCCTAGCCTTGAGCCACTGTGAAGCACACTTGAGTTGCAAATGGAGTTTTCCAAACTGGTGTTGTCCAGAATGTACTCCACTACACCTGTTGGCCCAAATATTCATTTAAAGTACTTACGTGTGGGCCTCGCCCGTGGCGCTGCGTAGTGAAGCTGTCCGCAACCTCTGCAGCACAGGTTCAATTCCTGGACAGCCAGGGAGAAACCCACATGACATGGCAGACCTCTCCTCTCTCTCGCCCACTGCTCCCCTCAGCAGTGTCTTCAGTCCATCTGCCTGTTCTGCTCCCCACTCTCTCTGGTGAATTTTCTCACCCTCCCGTGCCTCTGGCCTGTAGCCCAGTGCTTGTATGGATAAATAAATCTTTAAAAAATAAAAATAAATAAAGTACTTAAGTGTGACTTAAGTATCTTGTAGGAAAGGGAGAATTTTGAATAGCCACACAGAACCTAAATTAAGTTTCTAATCTTGCCTGCAAGGCAAGCTTAAATGAGTCTGCCATACCTTCCTAAAGGACTTACTTTTTTAACTTGTTTGTCCACTTAGTCATAATACTATGTATTAATTAAATGAGGCTCTGTTACCATATCATGAAATCCATTTTCCCTCCACAGTTTTGGTGCTTCTGTTTGAAAACACTAATTGATGGTAGCAATGCATTCTAACCTACTAACATTTACCCTCTTTTTACCTTCTTTTAATGAAAAGGAAATTAAAATAGAAACCACAATTGTTTTTCAAGCATAGTAAAGGGGATGTAACATTTCCAAAGGATTAGCAGGAAATGGCTCTTAACCTGGGTGACCTTTTGTTACTGACAATGTGTGGCTTGAGCTAATTTTTGTAATGTTTAGTTAGTGAAACAGTTCTCTAACGTCATGTCCTAGTTGTTTGAAACATCGACTTTCTAGTATCATCAAAATAAAAACTCAATGTAGTAGATGGAAAGTAGTTTTACTAGAAGCTGTTTATTTGATGGATATTTTATACCAAAGTGTCTTGTCTTTTCTACCAACTGAAAAATAATTTGGACTAGTAACTGTAGCTGACATGTTTTCTAAAACCTAATTAAAAGACAAAGAATTTAAGCCAGGATAGATAATCAGGTTTGGTTTGTTTTTCTTCTAAAAATAAATCTCATATGAAAAGGAAATTTGGAAAGTGACTGTTATATGAGATCCTGCACCCTGCGATTCTGTCTGCAGGTCTCCTGTTCCCATCTGTCCCAGGTGTTTGCTGTGCGGGTGCTCAAAATTAATTTCTTTCCAAGTTCTAGTGAAAATCTGTTGAAATTGACATACTGCTTCATGTACATAAGAGAATGAAAGAAACTGACAAATAGTTGGATGTCCAAATTACAGCCACATCCCCCAACTTTGACACTACCAGTGCTTGATTTTAAAGCTGGCAAAGGAATGGAGACTATAACCCTGCATGCTGTGTGGTTTGCGTTGTTAACCCAAGTTTGCTTGTCTGTTTCCTAATTCAAACAGAGCGTCAGAAGCCATGATGCATGTAGTGTGTGTGTACTGCAGCTGGAGTGGGCCCCAGACCAGGTATTTATAGACAACACGTTAAGCCTTCCATCCAGTCCGTCGTCTATGGTCTGAAAGTCTCTGTATCTACAGCAGTTTTGGAATTTAGTTTCTGTCATTCACCACTTCACCTTATTTAATCTAGTTACAACTAGCCTGCGTATATGTTTGTATATGGCCATACATACATATCTAAATGTAATTTCCTACTTAAAATTGTTTCAAGATATTAAAACTGTTCAAGGGCAAAAGATTCCAGAAAAAAACTGTCTCCATCTAACCATTGTTATTATCAAATCAAGAATGTCAACATCACAGCACTCTTATTGGTGATAACTGTGTTGTTTGGGATTTTACAAGTCCCTTTCTTCGAAAAACTGGAAGTCCTTTTTTCACATTGCTGCATACAACCGCCTGGAGTTACAGAGGGCCAGGCGTTTTCATTCTGTTGAAGAAGAACTGGAAACTCAGGCCAAATGACATGTACAGGTACACTAAAGTCGGTAGCATTTTATTCCCCGACACCACAAGCTGAGAGTTTGCTTTTCTCTCTGTCCCTAGCCTGGCAGGTTTTCCACAGAATGTGCTGTTTAGTTTGCTGTCCCTGTATGTGAATGTGGTAAATCTCAGCTTGGGTATATGGGCTGATTTATCAAGAGGAAGAAAGGTGGTCTTTTAAAGTGTCAACCTGGAAATTTATAGGGATTTGCAGGCTGGTTGTAATTAGATACATGGGATTTAATTTCTTCTTTTTCCCTGTAAGGATGGGCTAAAAGCAGGCATAGTTTATTTCTTAATATCCATTATCTTCCTCCTCTTCTCCTGTCCTGTAGTACTGACCCAGACCTCCCCTGCTCACCACAGGAAGATGTGCTGCTTTCATAGTCAGTACAAAATACATTGAGGCCGTGTTCACCTTGATCTCACAACAGTAGTTGTAATGGGCATAACAGTGCCAGAAGGCCATTGTCAGACCTCCCCACGTTGCTAAGATGGGGATTTCACTACAGTGCATCTTTTCTTTTTGCAGTAACTCAGAATTGAACCCTCTTTTAGAGTCAGCCTTAGGGATTGATAAATAAAACTAATAACTCTTTCTAGACTAATTAGTATAGTTTGCACTGAGATAAATGCTGTTTTCCAGCTCATCCCTAAACCCTGAGATTGTTTCACGAGAAGTCAGTGGTGTTTTATCTTCTCCAGCTATCAAGCTGTGTTGGATTAGAATTATTTAGAGCCATTTGAATCATAACTGCACTGCCTCGTGGCTTCTTAAGTCAATATCAACCCCCACATTGGATGTTAATAACGTTCAGCATGACACATTGGCGTTGTTCTTGCGCTAATAGATATTGTGAAGTCATTTTTGTTAACAGTCTTGAGCTGAAGATCTTATATTGCATAGAGGTCAGTTTTTAACTGGATTGGTGGCAAAAGGAGAATTAAAACTGGTGTTTAATGACTTCATGGTGTCTACACTATGGTAATATTTAAGCCTGTCATCTTGTGTGAGTGAACAGTAAATTGCAATAAATCTAAATTATCATTGCCTGTCAGAAAACTGTAATGAACCATCTCCCTCCACTGTTCAGTCCCCACACCCAATTCCCTTAAAGTGTTTAAATGTGCTTTCTCTTAGATGCACTATGTGATAAAGTAGCTTTTAAAAGTTGCATTATTTGGTTAGATGATTGGGTTTAATCTGTATGATCTTTAGCTTTATTTTTATTTTCTCAATCAATGCTCACATTCAGCAAATTCATACAGAAGTATCATGTTTGCTTCTCTGTTCTCTGGAGCTTCCCAAGCATTACATTCTTTCCTCTCTTTATAACTCTCACCCTGTCCCAAATATATTTGGACTTCTCGTTTATAATATCTGTTTACATTTGAAACGCTGAATGCATTGGCAGGAGAATGAGTCTTGTGCAGAGATTCCCAAAATCACTTGAGTTTATTGAAAATGCTAATTCTTTGGTTTGTTCCTAAGGATGGGGCCCCAGAATCTGCATGCTTCGCAGATGGCCCAGGTAATTTTAGGACAAATACTGATGAGAACACACTTAGAGAAACTATTGTGGACTGCTGACCTCACTGAGAATAAAGATACACAAATGTCTGTCAGTCTTGAGCACTCACCAGCCAGTATGTGGATGCTTATTAAGTTACTCGAGTTAAAATACTGAATTATAATATGCCTGTCTTCTTAAGAACATGCTGCTGCTTTTTTCTGGTGCTGTGATGTTAAATTGTCTACCACAGTGAGAATGGCTCTTGCATAGGCTGTGACTATAAGACTTGCCTTTAAGGACCTGATTTTGTTCTACCCTGCTTAGATATGTGTCCTGTGATGATTCACTCACTTTTGCAACATACTAATTAATTTGTTTTTCTTTCCGTTTTGTTCCATTTAGAGAAAAGCGGTAAAGAAACTACCTCACTGGGAATGTCATCATTACCAACTTCAGGTGGATTTAACCATCCAGCCCATCCTTCAGGACAGAGTCCTGAGTTTGGTGATCCTGCAAGTCTTGCTCACTCTGTCTCTGCTTCAGTCTGCCCTACCAAGCCCAGTGACCCAGACAGCCTTGAACCGAAAGCTAGGAAGACTTTGAAGCCTTCAGCTGAATTCCAGATGACCTCTGAAACGAAAGCACATCTCTCTCTGCAGGACCTTTCTGATGGTGTTTCTTCAGCAGACAGCACTCCAGAATACCAGAGTCCAGCTACGCCTTCGCAGAACTCATCCGAAGAAGCCATTGTCGCTGATAATCGGGAGGCGTCTCCTGCTGAAAGAAGTACCCAGGGCTTCAAGGCTCATCTCCACGTGAGACAGGAAGCTAGTTTATCTGTCACGGCTACCAGGGTGGAAAAATCACAGAGGTTTCTAGGTGAAATGGGTTGGCATCCAGAATATCAGAGCCTGATTCAAGAGAACAGCCTTCAGCAGCACGAAGAAGCAGGGAGTAAACAGCATGAGGTTGTACAACAGAATGTGCCACGTGATCATGAACACCCGTATAGCACAGGGGACCTTGATATTCCTGGAGAGAAGCAACAGAATCAACAAAAAAATGTTGACTTGGAAGCTACAGTGAAGGGAGATAGGCTGCAGCAGAATGTGGAGCTTCCAGGTACAGAGAAAAATACTCTACATCCAGGATGCTTTGGATGCTCAAATTCGGAAACGCTTATGGACGTAGATGTGGTCGAACAGTCCCTTGCTGCTGTGCTTAATTCAGCAGGCAGTCAGAAGGCCAATGTCAAGAACATTGGTTCATCTGACCTCCCTTTAGATAATCCTGTGATGGAGGTAGAAATGTCAAAATGTAACTCTTCATCTGAAATTTTGAGTAATTCTACTTCCATTCAGGATTTACAACTCCCAGAAAGTAATGCTGAAATGTCTGCAACAAAGAGAGAGTGTGGGAATTGCTCCCCTTCCCTAAGTCTTGGTGGCAGTTGTCAGTCCTCTGCGGAGTCAGCAGAGGAATCCTGCTCATCTGTAACGGCAGCCTTGAAGGAACTTCATGAACTTTTGGTCACTAGTAGTAAACTAGCCTCAGAAAGCACATCTGAAGATGTGGTCTGTCAGTCAGAAACAGTAGCGAAGGACCAAACAGGTATTGAGAACCTTTCTGAAAGATGGGCCCCAAATGAGCCTCTTACAGCTACCCCGAATGAACAGTGTTCACAGGTCTCCATTCATCAGGCCATATCTGTATCAGTGAAGGCAGAAAAGTTAACAGATGCTTCAACTGGCGCTGGGATAAAGAGTGTAGAAAACATTAATTTCATGGGTCCAGGTGATGGCCTATTAACTGATAAGGAAAGTGTCCCCAAGTCTAGGGAATCAATTAAGGAGAGCAGTTCTGTCACCGTAGCCTCAGCTAAAATGTCTAATCAGTTACACTACACCTTAGGTGTAGAAATTTCACCCAAACTTTTAGCAGGTGAGGAGGCTGCACTTAATCAAACTGCTGAGCAAACCAAGTCCTTGTCATCCAGTTTCATGCTGGTTAAAGACATGGGTCAGGGCACAGAGAATCCAGTGACAGGCAGGCCTGAAACCACAGAAGACATCTGTCCTGAAGCTGCAGGGCCACTTCTTGAATTGGAACCACCTACCAGCCGTCCATCGAGCCCCGCCATCCTGCCACCGCTGGTTGTTCCCGCCGCAGACATTGACCGGATTCTCCGGGCCGGCTTCACCTTGCAGGAAGCGCTTGGAGCTCTGCGTCGAGTTGGTGGAAATGCAGACCTTGCACTTCTTGTTTTGCTAGCAAAGAACATTGTAGTTCCTACATAACCATGGAAAAGTGGGCTGGACTGTACTCCATTCCCTTCAAAAAAAGAAAAAAAAGATAATATATATATACACACACACATAAGCACTCACCACATACACAGTATATGTAGAACCTGCAAGCAGAATGTTGAGCCAGATTTTTTTTTAAAGATTTTTTTCGGCCAAAGTAATTTATGATCTCTTGTCTGATGAATTTGTCTATTTGTTAAAATTTTGGGCCTTTTTAAATGTTTGGCGATGTGTGCATACAAAAGCTTTCTATTCTCACTGAGATGATGTATTCTGGAATAAAAGTAATGGCTTTGTGTATAGCATACCATTTTAGAATGAGAGTAAATGCTTTGAAAAACAGAAGCCATAAGAAATCCCACCACCCATGCAGCTAAAAGCAGGTCAGCTCCGCGCTGGGCTGTGTCTGTGCTGTAGGCGCGGTCCGGCTTGTTGGCTTCGTCATCACTACAAACTCGACCACATAGTTTGCTGTTTGGAATTATATCCAATGCTCTGTGTAGTATGATTCATCAATTATAACGGGAAATTGAAGAATAATTGAATTATCTCCTAGAGTGGTATGTTTTTTATTTGTGTGGTTAGGACTTGACATTTTAGTGGGGTGAGGGGGAGGGTTTAAAACTTGGGCTGCTTTGTGCATCACTGGCTGCTGCATGGATTGCCAAATGTCTTGGGTGGGATATTGTGGGGGGATTGACTTTAGCGTGAAACACGGTGCTATCCAGATTTAAAAAATGAAAAAAAATTCATTTGCTTATGTCTTGGTATTGTTGCAAGAACTGTGAGTGAAAAATAATGGCCTCAAACACTGGAATTTACTAGAGATTGGGTTGCCAGCATCTCAGTGATCACATCTCAGCTCCTCGCGACAATGGTGAACTAAAGTTCAGCTGATGGGTTGATTGCCAGCAATTTATTTCCTTTCTAACTCACCTTCTAGGAAGTTGGAAAGCTCAATTTGAGCAGTGATCTGAATGAAATACTGACGCACAATAACCTAGTCACGGGTTCATCTTGGTGCTTGGAATGGCCAGTCTGTCTGGTGAGTGTCCTTCATGGCGATGGAATAGTAGTTGCAGTTTCTGACTCAAGTGGCCTTGGTAGAGTTTTTCCATCCCTTTCTTTCCTCAGGAGTTTTTTTTTGGTTTTTTTTTTTTTTTAAGCAAGACGCGTCACATTTGTGTTTACCATGTCAAGTCAGAGTGGGGCATAGTGTATAGGTGTATTTATTGTGGCCTTTTTTTATATGAGGACTTGCCCTTGGAAATCACTGTCCTGTGGGCCCCACTGTGCAATAATCCTACTGGGTTGACTCTTCTAGGTGATTTTTTCCTTGGAAAATAAGCTCTCTCATGTACTTAGCAGGAATCTGAAATCTTGGTTTTACTGAAAGGAAGTCTGAGTGATCATTCCTGATTTCAGATTCATAGTTTGTATTTGTTCAAACAGAAGCTTCAAAGGGGTGATTTGTGAACTCAGTGTTTAATGATTTTTGGCTAACAGTCTGATTGAAAAATGATTCTTCCCATCAAAATTTAAGTCACTGAGCACAATCAGAACAGAGGCTCATATCTCAGGAGTTTTTGGAATTTTAATTTGGGGACACTTAGAGACATTGTCTTCTACTCTGTTCCACCTTATTTCTTTGTGCTCTATGTAGTTTGTGTTTTGTGAGGCGGTAATGATGTGACAGAAAGTCACATAGCTTTACCACGATCCTCTGAAGTTCAGAAATGGTCGATAGGAGTTGTCGTGTACTGTTTTCAAGGGGTTGCTCAAAACAGCAGTTCAGCCAGATTGTCTGGAAAATGTTTTTAGACAATCACATGTAGACCCTTCTGCCTGCCCTACACCAAAGATGTAAGATGCACTAAGAAACTGCTTATAGGATTTCTGTCAAGCGACTCTTAGAGCTGTGATTGTAACTAAGTAGTTGGTGCTATGACTGAAGCGAAATCTAGTGGACCCCTCTACTTGCTTTATGGGTGGTGATTGGGGATTTTTTCTGAGTTAATAAATCTGGAGGTCCTCAGAGTGGGGTGGGTGTGGAATGGGGGGGACTTGTCAGTGACAATAGACTCCTCCAATAAAGGGCTTCTGTATGAAGAGGGGCCTCAGAGTCTGTGTGTGGATAGTGGGGCACACTGCTGGAAGACTTGGCCATTGGATTTTCAAGGTGTGGAGATTTGAGAAGCAATCCCAAGTGGTGCCTGGGTTATCAGTCAAGAAAAGTTTCATTGCAATAGCTTTGTGTGTGTGTGTGTGTGTGTGTGTATTTATTTTCAGGCGAAAATTGTCTAGGCCTACAGTTGTACATATATTTCTTGTTAGAAATCCTTTAACTTAGCTTTTAACCCACTTGCCAAATAACTTTGTCCTTTTTCATCATTTATTTTTCAATGTATGATTGCTTTTGATATTTAAATCTTACTTCCTGTCCATCATTTGTATGAAAAGAAAGTTATGTTATTAGGATTTTGAACCATTTTTAAATTTAGCATTCTAGAACACAAAGGGTATTTAGAGAACATGAACCTTAAATTTTTATTCACATTGCAGAAATTAGAGATTAATTTCTCCATAAATAAGATCAAATCATTGTGAACTCCTGGTTGTCAACAGAACTGATGATGGCCAGCTATGACCAGTGTGGACATTTCTGTGGTCAGCACTAACCTGCAAGGATAGTCTCTCTTCTTCACCAGGAAGTAGGGGTTGTCCTGTGTAACTTCTGCAGTTGCCCTTAACTTGGTTCCTATGTCCGAGAATGTATTTGGCGCCCAGTCAGCTCCACGTAGGCTCTAGGTTCTGCCCATTTTGTTGGGAAAGTGTTACTTCCCCCTTGCACCTGTTTAGGCATCCAGACATCAGCCAGTGGCCTTCATCTCACAGTTTGGGCTTTAGCCACTAACACACAAGATTACCAGTTGGCTTGCCGGAGGAAGCTGGGTAGATGGTGGGTAGGCGTTAAAATTGTTTGCCTTGCAGCCTACAAAACCTTCCAGAGCTCGCCTTGTCTGTGTGTACCAAAAGGAGAGAGACACCTTGCGTTTCTCTGAAAGCATTTCTCCAGCATAAAAAAAGATAGATGGGACTTTGTTTTTTGACTTGTTTTTTGATAACCAGTTAAAGTGGAATCTATCTGCCTTCCCACAGCTTTCTGTATCTAGTAAAAGCCATAAAAACGTGGGTGGTTTTGACTTTTTAGCTTATGTGTGTATATACATGTGTGGTTGACAAATATGCTAGTGTTCATTTTACATAAATTAAAAAGCAGACCGTTTTCCTTCTATAGGTATATCCTGAGGGCAGCTTCTCTCCCGCCCTGTGTGTTAACAGTAGCTCTGCAGCTCAGCTGGCCAGGAGAATTGCAAAACATTCTTGTTTCCTTTTCCTACCTATTTCCCCCTGCAGTGAGGGTGAGCTGAGCAATGGAACTGCTCCACGTTTCAACTTCTTTATTGCTGGTGACTTACCTTAAGGCCTGCTAACGGGGCTGTGCATCCCACCATAAAATACCAAAAAGCCAGATTTCTCCTGTGATTTTAGTCTAAATCTGTGGCTGAATCAGAAAGAAACAGAAATTGATGTCAGGAGTTTACCTCCCTAGAAGATTAATGTCACCTCTCATGTTAGGAGTTCTAGAAAATTGAAAAAAGTAGGGGGTTTTACCCTGAAACAATTAAAAATGTCAATTCTTAACAGTGAATTACAGAGCACATCCTTGAGAACTGGAAACACGTGCTCACGGCTCAAGTTCCATACCTTCGTTGTCCTCCGATCAGTGTTACTAGGAGCTCATTGAATAGGAGTGAACCTTTGATGTGCTTGATTTTCTTTTGTGCCTTAGTTTCTCCAAATTGCAGAGGCATCAAATTTTGGTGGGGAATAAAAGTGCAAGTATCAGGGGGAAGTTTGTAAATGGCCCTGGAGGTATTGATTCAGAATTAACCTGTACCACTAAGTCATATTTACCCGGGTGGAAGGATGGTAAGGAATTTTGGCATCCAGTACCAAAAAATAAATGGTTTCTAGATGTTCAGGATATACTTTGTTCTATCAGTATAGTGGGTAAGGCAGAGATGTTCAAGTAAATTTTATATATTTAAGCAGAATATCGGTACTCTTTTTTTTTTTTTTTTTTTTCTTTAAGGCTATGCAGTATGAGTCTTTGAACAAGAATTCATTGATTCATTCACCAAATATCAAGTGCCTATGTGCCGGGCACTGGTGAGCACTGGAAGTACAGGGGAGACCAAAACATTGGAACCCAAGAGCAAGGTCTAGTTCGCCCGTTAGCATGTTCATATAAAAGTCATACCAGGGTGATTTAGTTCAAATTCAGAGATGATTGGGGAAATCAGTCTCAAAATGGAATGAGATGCTGTAAACCTAAAACAGCACTTTAAAAAAAAAATTCTAATGGAATCAGAGGAGGCAATCAAAATGTTCTAACATTTGGTAGAAATACTTGCACAGATGAGGTATTCAGATCAATTTATACTGGTTTGGAAGGATGAGATTGGAAATTGGGCAAAAGTGCAAATAAATTGCAAAATGGATCCTAAATCTGCACCAGGGACAGCTTCCCGTCAGGACGGCCTTCCTGCAGGGTACACTGCACCTCCCCTGGTCTCCCTTTGAGCACAGGTGGTCAGGGATACTGGCCAGCTGCACCACCGAATTTAGCAAAGGATTCTGCAGGATTTGCTATTTTAAAGCAGCTGAGTTCAAGATGGGGAAAAGGAGAATTACCCCACTATTTAAAATGCCACGATGATGTAATCCCGAAGCATACAAACAAAATTTGTGGACCTTAACTGCTAGTGACTTAGGTTTGCGGTTAGAAAACTCCAAAAAGATTTATCAATTCTGTATTGGTGATTGGTCATCTAGGCCCTCGGGCTATAAAAAATGACAGGATACTGATAGGTTTTAGGGCATTGTCTTCTGGAGTGACTTGGCACAGAAAATGGTTCAAGGCTTTTAGGGATTAGAGCATGTTCATTAAACTAAAGGAAACTTTCCTCTTCTGTACCTAAAAAAAGAGTTAAGCAAACTAAAGACCTGGGGTGATGTGGAATACAGAATTAGGAAAAGCTTTTACAGAACAATATTTCTTCAAGTGTCTACCATAAGAAAGTTTTCATTAGCAGACTTGGAGGTGAGGTATTTTTCCCAGGGAAAAGACACCTCTGATGGGAAATGATTTTGTTTACCACAGATTGGGTTGACACACAACCTTGAATGAATGCATGTGTGTCTTAACAGAAGGTAGACCTCGATCTCCCTGCCAGAGGTGGTCAGCTCAGCTTGTTCCCGATTCCTGCAGTCTGAGATTACCTGATGCTGACCAGGCTGACTTTTTCTTCCCTGAAGGCCCTGTAGCTTTCTGAGTTTATGCAACCTGAGACCTTTCCCTGTGAATGACTCCGTTTCCACCTCTAGTCTCCCGATCATCCTTTTGAAATAGTTCTGGTGATAGAGCCATTCAGCAGACTGATTGCATTTGCTAATTTCCACTGTGTACCAACGATGAGAAGGATTTGTTTGCTCTTGTTTACTCAGAACCGCATCCTCATGGCAAGTTGGGCTAATGGCCTTTGCACTCAAGGTTTGTTTACCAATTTTGTAGCCATACTTGGCAATTTTTAGCAAGTAGAATCCCCTCTTTCCCTTTCCTTCCAGTTCATCCTTGCAGTTGCTCCTGTATTGCTTTCCTGAATATTCTTTAAGCTTTGAGACTACTGCATCTTCCAAGAAGAACTAAGCTGATGGGCAAAATAGGCTTGCCAGCAGCTCAGTCACTCCCGTGATGCTTTGGTTTCGAGAGTTAGGAAAACTCTGAGGACTTAAGGGAACCAAACTCAGGAACCCCAAAGTTGGTTGCATTGTGCCACTGGTTTCGGGGCTGGGCATCGGACCTGTCCGCAGCTGAGGGAACTAGATACATTCGGTTTGAGTTTCTGTCCCATGCTGAAATGTAAGTCAGCCCTAAATAATCGAAACACTTTATTTTTTTTTTTTAATAGGAACTTTCTGAAGAAAAAGTGATGTGTAAAACATTTGATATTTAAGACAATAAAGTTTTTATCCTAAGACTCCTGTTGGGTCTTTTTTTTTTTTTTTTAAATATGTGATTACTTTTGTCCTTGTTTATCTCCCTGCCCCTTTAAATAACTTATGCTTAAATCCAGGCACTGTGGCTTGTGACCGTGTGCTTTAACCCCACCAGAAATGGGCATCTCCAAGTCATGAAGTAACATCCAGATAACGTTGCTGGAGGACAGCTATCTGCTGAGGCAGACGATGGACATCCTGTGACTGTGAGCAGCGGGGGCACAGCAATGGAAGACGAAGTGGCAGGCTTGCTAGGTTCAATTCCAACTTCGCTGCTTGCTGGCTATGTGACCGGTTAAGTTGCCTAAACTTTCTGGCCTCGGTTTCCCTGTCTGTAAAGTGGCATTGTGTCAGGGGTGGCAGGAGTTTTAGACAATACATGTAAAGTGCTTAGAACAGTACCTGGCACATGTGCTCATTAGATATTAGCTAGTAGGCTAACATCATATAAGGGATTTGAGAATGCAAAGTTGGAGTTTCCAGAAATTGTACAGTTTTAAGTCTGATGTGGGAAGGCCACTGCTCCGTGCAGCCCATCACTCAGGGTCCTAGGACACTGCTCCCTTCAACATGTAACTTCCAAGATAACATGCACATCCAGCTTGACATACCAAGAAAAGAGCATGACGGTTGTTGATGGGAGTTTTCATACCAGGCCTGAAAGTGGTGTATACCTGTAGTTGATTGGCTGGAGCTCAGTCACGTGGCCACATCGAACGCCACAGAAGGAGGAGCATAATGCACCTGTGTGCACAAGGGGAGCTTTGTTCGGTGATAAGCTGCCAATCCTTCCTGTTAACATCACATAGACCACGCCTGCCCTTTCCTCCAAGGGCATGGGCCTCATATCTCAACGTGCATTGAGCTGACCTCAAAGTCCAGAGTCCATTGAGATGCGCTGTCCTCGCCCTCAGGTCTTGATCATGACTGTTCATGGTCTGGCAGACTCTGCACTAGGGAATGTTACCTGCGCCTACCACATGTGGTGCTGGGGCAGGGAGAGAACAGCTGCCCTGGCAAATCCCATTCAAAAAACGGAAGAACAAAAATGCAAGTCACTGGCCCCAACAATTAGGACATCCTGCCTGGAGATGATGTGAAGAAGTCGGGGAAGCTCCTCTAAGAGTCTAATTACCTTCTTTTCCATTGTCTGTGGCCCCATCTGAAGTGTCAGTCTGCCCTCCTCTGGCACTGTGTGCAGCTCTCCTAGCTTCCTGGTCAGACACAGCTGGGGCCCTGAGGGTTGGGGAAGAGTCCATGGCTTGAAATTGATTTGTAGATTCTTCAGCAAAACAGTTTCCTCACTAACAGTTGGCTTCCGATCTATCTGCTCCAGTCAATTCTGCATGCCAGTAGCCACACTCAAGTACCACTCTAAACAACCCCCAAGCCTGATGACATTCTCACTTCAGTCTGCCCACGATGGGATCTTAAGTTCATCTGAAACAGGTTTTCTGCTACAGAGCTGAGTCTTACTGAGACTGGGCGTTCAAAGCCTACTTTTTTTTTTTAAGATTTATTTATTTATGCATACAAGAGCTAGGGTGTAGGTCAGAAGTGCGGGGTGTGAGAGGATTCACCAGAGAGAGTGGGGAGCAGAACTGGCGAATCTACTGAAATACACAGCGGGGAAGACAGGAGAAATCTGCTGCGCCATGTGTTAGCTCCCTAGCCAGGAATCAACCTCTTTTTTTTTTTTTTTAAGATTTATTTTTTTTTATTTATATAAGCACTGGGTACAGTCAGCAGCGCGGGAGGGTGAGAGAATTCACCAGAGCCAGAGCGGGGAGCAGAGCTGGCAGAAGGACCCAAGTACACTGCTGAGGGGAGCAGCGGGCGGCAGGAGAGGTCTGCGCATCATGTGGGACCCTCCTTCGGTGGCCGGGGAGCAACCGGGGATTGAACCGGCGCCTCTGAGGCCGCGGGCAGCTTCGCAACCCAGCGCTCAACCGCTGCGCCACCGGGGAGGCCTGGGAATCAACCTCTTGCAGTGGCTGCTGTAGCTTCGTAGTGCTGAGACTTAAACACTTGCACCATGAGGGAGGCCCTTCAAAGACTACTTTAAATTTAGCTTCCATAATCTGAAATCTAAAACAAGGATGCCAACGGTTTTTTTTTTTTCCCCTAAAGATTGTGCCTCCCTGGTAGCGCAAGGGGTTAAGCATCAGCACTATGAAGCTGTCATCAGTCACTGCAGCACTCCAACCAGGGAGCTAACCACACGGTGCAGCAGACCTCTCCTGTCTGGCCCGCTGCTCCCCTCAGCAGTGTATTTCAGTAGATCCACCTGTCCTGCTCCCCACTCTGTCTCTGGTGAATCCATTCACCCCCAACTCCGCTGGCCTACACCTCAACTCTTGTATGCATAAATGAATCCTTTTTTAAAAAAACCTCTTTTTTTTTTTTGGCGAGTCAGGGTCTCGCTATGTTGCCCAGGCTGGAGTGCAGTGGCTATTCACAGGCGCGATCCCACTGCTGATCAGCACGGGAGTTTTGACCTGCTCCGTTTCCGACCTGGGCCGGTTCATCCCTCCTTAGGCAACCTGGAGGTCCCCCGCTCCCGGGAGGTCACCATATTGATGCCGAACTTAGTGCGGACACCTGATCGGCATAGCGCACTGCAGCCCAGAACTCCTGGACTCAAGCGATCCTCCTGCCTCTGCCTCCCGAGTAGCTGGGACTACAGGCGCGCGCCACCACGCCCGGCTAAAAAAACCATTTTGAGACTCCTAAGTGAAGCGGGAACACCCTGGGGTGTTAAAAAGAACAATGTGGGGCCTCCCCGGTGGCACAGTGGTTGAGCGCTGGGCTGCAAAGGTGCCCGCGGCCTCTGCAGCGCTGGTTCGATCCCCGGGTGCTCCCCGGCCACCACAGGAGGGTCCCACATGGCGCGCAGACCTCTCCTGCCGCCCGCTGCTCCCCTCAGCAGTGTGCTTCGGTCCTTCTGCCTGCTCTGCTCCCCGCTCTGGCTCTGGCGAATTCTCTCACCCTCCCGCGCTTCTGACTGTACCCAGTGCTTGTATAAACAAAACAAACAAACAAACAAATAAATAAATAAAACATGCCTCTATTAAAAAAAAAAAATAATGTGAAGTCATTGCTTTGTGTGGGCCCTGATTTAAATGTACGTGGGCTGGCAGGGGATGTAAGGGGGATGGCATAGATCTGCCCTTCCTCGTTCTACTACCCTCCTTGCCTATGTAAAAAAAACAATGTGAGCAAAGGCTATTCTAGGGAAAGAAGTAATACATTTATCCATTTTTGCCATTTTTCAGATCTTAAATTTGAAATGAGATGTACTTGATAGGAAGAGTTCAGATTTATTGTGAAAAAATTGTGAGACATTAGTTATTAGTGGAAATAATTATCAGTCATTGGCACAGAGAAAGAATGGCCTCTTGATTAAAAAAAAAGACTAAGTATCAGGCAAGTAAATGCACTGAGGAGCTTATGGCAGGAAACTGTATCTACAACTTGGAGGAAGAAAATGTAAGAAATGGGTAGATATCCATTTAAACGTACAAAGAAATAGAAACAATGAGTTCCAAAAGAACATGATTCTAAACCTCCAAGTATGCAGTAAGAAGGGCATGTTGCCATTTTACATAAAGGACGAAATTGTCCCCAGAAACCGATTCCCTACTCAGAGCTACCCACGCACTAATGGGGTTAGTGAACCCTACCAATCCTTACCGATGGACTTTCTCCTCAAGTAAATGTTAGAGCCTGGTCTGACTTGGTTCCTCCTAGAGTTACTGAAAGCAAACGTTTTCCCTATTCTGTTTCCGGTGTCTGAAATGAAAATGCCCTGAGTCTGGAATTCTCCACCCTCCCACCCACCCGCCTTGCCCTCTCGCAGTCTCCCTCTGAGAAGCTCATGGCCGCCTCATCTTTGCATTTGCCCACTCCAAACCTTGGACCTTCCTGTCACACCTACCTGGTCCCAGGCACCACTCCTCCACCTGCTGCCTCAGGTCTCCCTGCTCCGCCGTCTCCACCTATGTTCTGTTCTCAGCACGCTGGCCAGCAGGATCCTGTTCAATGAGGTCATGACTCTCCTTAAAACTCTCCCACAGGGGGCCTCCTGGTGGCCTAGGTGTCAAGTCTCAGCGCTATCACCACTACGGCCTGAGTTTGATCCCCAGCAGGGAGCTGACCCACATAGGGTGCAGCAGACCTCTCCTGTCTCCCTGCTCCCCTCAGCAGTGTATTTCAGTGGCACCTGCCAGTTCTGCTTCCCACTCTGTCTCTGGTGAGTCCTCTCACCCCACCCCCTTATACCTCTGGCCTACACCCCAGCTCTTGTATGCATAAATAAATAAATCTTTAAAAATAAATAAATAAACCACATGGAAGATCAATCGGGACACTAGCAAGCGGCATCCCTCTGCTAATGGCCATATCCCATCCATTATCTCTCTAGAACAAAAAGGCCCAAGTCAGTCGTAAAGAGACACAGCCTTAATAGTTGGCCTATTTCTGTCCTTTTCCTTTTGGGCCAGCTAGACATTTTTCAGCATCCCTACTGAATTAAAAATTAACCAGACACTATTAATCCAATAAACAGTGAACGCCATATCCCTTGGTACTGGAAAAACAATGTGGAATGGGCTGAGCAAAGCTGTGCATTCCCAGGGAACTCACATGATAGCAGTTTTGTTGAAGAGTGACAGCAATGCCAGGGAGTAGTAAGATCTACTGTGAAAATATGCTAGATTGGCCTGCTGGGAGGTCCTAGAAGTGACTCACTGTTGAGTGATTGAAGGGAGAGTTCTTCTGAGAAGTGAGCATTTCTGTTGAGACCTGAGTCTTCCGTCAGGTGAGCACTCAGGATATGTGATGTTAGGCCAGGCTAAGGGAACAGAGAGGCCGAAAGTTCCAACATTGTATTACAGCAGACATTTTTACCTTACATCTTGCCTATGTTGCAATCCAAAATACGTGTTCCTGGTGGCTGGGCAACTCGCCTCCCTGCAGTGATTCAGGGAACCAGACTCTTAACCTCCCCTGTGTTTCATTTTACCTAGTGGAAGAAATAACAGCAGGCAGTTGGCCCCCCACTCACCTCCAAGTCCAGAAGCAGATCACTTGATTTCTGCTCATGGTCTCGCCAGTGGGTGAGAACTTGATCATCTGCAAAGAAGACTGGGAATCATAGTCTTGTGCTGTCACTGTGGAAAGAACAGATTTTGGCCAACAGTTAGAAGCCTCTGCCACACTGGAGAAGCACATTTCCAGCAAAGGTCCTCAGCTGAGACCCCACCAGCATGTTTGCCAAACAGAAGGTTGGTGGGAATCTGTGCCCACTGATAGAGAGATGAAGAGATGGGGGGAGAGGGACTAGGGGAGAAGGGTTGGGAGGGTGGGTAGTAGGGATGGTGGGAGAAAGGCTGTGGCAGAGCATCAGATCACCTAAGGCCCCAGAGGTCAGGGAAAAGAGTGTGGGTGTCATTCCAAATGCCAGGACAGGAAGCTGTTGGAGGTTTTGTGATATTCCAGTTTTCACCAACCCATCTTACTGACCTGACAGTAACGAGGAAGGAAACTTCCAATAAAATCACCTGCTAAATCGGCCTTATTCTGGTTTACCCACTCCGTAGTTATAGATCTCTGCCTTTGAAGTGCTAGAGATGGAGAGGGAGGGGGACAGACCACTGCTGCCATGAGCAACCAGCTCCTGCTCGCTCCCCCTCTCTGATGGGGTTCAGCTTCCTGAAGCTGACGGCCAAGGAGATATTTCCTCCATCCTCTGGACACACAAATGTATTTACCTTGAGTACTTGGAGGGTAGGGGAGGAATTATTTCCTTAAACCATCCTCCACATTTTTTTTTAAATCCCAGCCAATGAAATTTTTTTTAAAGATTTATTTTTTTATTTATGCATAAAAGAGTTGGGGTATAGGCCAGAGATGGGGGTAGGAATGAGAGGATTCACCAGAGACAGAGTGGGGAGCAGAATGGGCAGATTGACTGAACTACACTGCTGAGGGGAGAAGCTGGGAGACAGGAGAGGTCTGCAGCGCCAAGTGGTTCAGCTCCCTGGCCGGGGATCGAACTCATGCTGCAGTGGTTGATGATAGCTTGATAATGCTGAGACTTAACCCCTTGTACCACCAGGGAGGCCCCAGCCAATGAACTTTTAAGAATGTGGCAGGATGAAGCTGCCAGGATTTTGTCCTCTCTGAGGCAGTACCCATCACTGGTAAGAAGAGTAAAGGAGACTGGAGGGCCAGGTCTCTCTCTGAACACGCCTTCCTTCCCAACTTCTTCCCACATTCCCTCTGATGGAGTTTAGCTGTAGAGACTTAAGTGAGAACAATATTTTTTAAAAAGGTGGGGGCATCCCTGGTGGCGCAAGGGGTTAAGCACAGCGCTATGAAGCTGTCTGCAACCTCTGCAGCACGAGTTCAATCCCCGACCGGCCAGGGAGCAACCCACATGGCGCAGCAGACCTCTCCTGACTCACCCACTGCTCCCCTCAGCAGTGTATTTCAGTCAGTCTGCCTGTTCTGCTCCCCACTCTGTCTCTGGTGAATCCTCTCCTCCCCGCCCCCCCCCCACCGCATCTCTTGCCTGTACCCCAGCTCTTGTATGCATAAATAAATAAATCTTTTTTTTTTGGAAAAAAAAAAAAAAAGGAACAGAATCATTTTTCCTGTGTCACTGATCTGGAAACTAAGACAGGGTAACTTGCCCAAGGGCCTCGTGTGAGTCAGTTGAGGCTATTGACTCGTGATGCCTGAGTCTCATGCACTTCCCACGTGATTCCCAGAGTCTTGGGCAATAAGTTAAAAGGCTTAAATAACTCCCAGTGACAGAATAGACAGGCACCCTCGGATATTTTGGGGTTTGGGAGTTGCCTTGGTTTTTTTTTACAATTTATTTATGCATACAAGAATCGGGGTACAGGCCAGAGGTGTGGAGGGGTGAGAGCATTCACCAGAGTCAGAGCGGGGAGCAGAACAGGCAGACTGACTGAAATACACTGCGGAAAGGGGGCAGCGGGTGGGCAGCGGGTGAGTCAGGAGAAGTCTGCTGCGCCATGTGGGGGTCACCTCCTTGGCCGGGGATCGGACTTGTGCTACAGTGGCTGTGGATAGCTTCACACTGCTGTGCTTAACCCTTTGTGCCACCAGGGAGGCCCAGGAGTTGCCTTGTTTTTGACAGGCAAGGATGGATTCCATAATTGAGCTCTGGGCATGGGGCAGTTTCTGCAAAGGAGCATACACCCTTGGCCCCCTCGCTGCCCCTGCTAGAAGTCCTGCCAGGCCAAAGCGTGCCTCCCTCTCCCAGCGGCTCCCACGCCACTCACATAGGCAGTGGCAGGCAGTGAGAGCGCATGCTCCTGGGCATTGTCAGCAGTTGTGTGTGACCACCCGGTAATGTCTGAAGAGAAGAACAACATGGCAGCTGTGCCTTCTTACATCACAGGTACACAGTCGGGACATAAAAACGTCCCTTGAAACTGTCACGTGTCCCAGCATGAGTAACCATTTATAGAAGGTGGTGCCTGCCAGAAGATGCCACCCAGAAGCTGGCTTGCAATTTGACAGCAGGGAAGAATCTCAAAGCTGGCTGCTGCCACTTCAGGCACAATGGATTCTCAGGAACTAGGGTTGCGTCCACTAGTCCAACAGGTTGGGGTCTGGGTGGAGTTGGAAGGAAGTGCACTGAAGCCATTAGACTGGTCCGTCGAGCCGGCTTTCCTCCTGCTTGCACAAGCACTTTTGGGTACCAGGCTGTTTCTTTCCTCACTCCAAGTAGTGTGTGTTCTGCCCTCAGCCTTTTCCCTACTTGTCCAGTGACTGCAGCCTCTATCCCCACCTGCCATAATATCCTCAGTCCAGCTCCACAGAGTCTGTTAGCTCTGATTTTCCTGAGCTCCATACCAATAAAAAATGCCCCCGGCTTCATTTGCTATAAAGACTAGCTTCTCTCCATGAAGGGGAAGGCCAAGCACCCAGGAGTTCCTAGAAAAAAATGAAAAGGGATTCTTGGCCCAGGAAAGGACAAAAATGGTTTCTGGGGTCCACCTTTTGCTGCATGATTTTAGGCAAATTATCGCCCCTTCCCATAATCTCTTCATCTCTTCAAAAATCGCGTGAGGGCACATGAGGCCAGCATCTGTTAAGCAGGGGGCCTTCCTGGTGGTTCAAGGAGTTAAGATGCAACCTATAAAGCTATCACTAGCCACTGAAGCATGCATGAGTTCAATTCCCAGCCAGAGAGCTGCCCACATGGCGCAGCAGACCTCTCCTGACTTGCCCACTGCTCTCCTCAGCAGCCTATTTCAGTAGATCTACCTGTTCTGTTCTCCATTTTGTCTCTGGTGAATCCTCTCACCTCCCACACCTCTGGCCTGTACAGCAGTTCTTGTATGCATAAATTAATCTTTAAAACAAAAAAGCACACATTAAGCAGCTCTGCATGACACATCATCAGCTCTCAACACATCACCACCACCGTTTGTATTAAGAACTCTTGCCTGGGCCTCCCCGGTGGCGCAGCAGTTGAGCACTGGGTTGCGAAGCTGCCTGCAGCCTCTGCAGAGCCGGTTCAATCCCCGGCCTCGGGTCGAGGGTCCCACATGGTGCGCAGACCTCTCCTGCGGCCCGCTGCTCCCCTCAGCAGTGTACTTCATCAATCTGCCTGTTCTGCTCTCCGCTCTGGCTCTGGTGAATTCTCTCACCCTCCCCGCTTCTGACTGTACCCCAGTGCTTGTATAAATAAATGAATAAATCTTTAAAAAAAAAAAAAAAAAGAACTCTTGCCTGATATCCTGAGGTGGTAAGAGAATGTCACAATACCTGTTTCTCAAGGAGGTGTTCTCTTTCCTTTTTTTTTTTTTTAAGATTTATTTATTCATGCATACAAGAGCTGGGGTACAGGCCAGAGATGCAGGGGATGAGAGGATTCACCAGAGACAGAGTGAGGAACAGAACAGGCAGAATAACTGAAATGACCGAAGTACCCTGCTGAGGGGAGCTCCCTGGCAGGGGATTGAACTCGTGCTACAGTGGCTGTGGACAGCTTCACAGGTTGCTTCTTAACCCTTTGCGCCACCAGGGAAGCCTGGCCCTTTCCTTTTCTTGACACACCATTTTGTCCCTTCATGCAGTCACCTAAAACAAAAACAAAATGGCTGCCACCATCTTGGGAGTCTCCTTGGGAAACCTGGAGATGGGAAAGGATCTTCTGCATATGTCTGGAGTGGGGTCCATCTAGGATAAGCTGTGTGATGAGTGTTCTAGATGGGTGCTAGGGTAACTAGGTCTGGGAGACTGAGGGAGGGGTAGCCTGAACAGAGAAGAGGAAAACTGGGGGGCTGAAGAGAATTGGTGTGTCTTAAGAATACAAAGGGTAGGTCCTCCCTTGTCGTGCAGGTGGTTGAGGCAGCACTGTGTGAAGCTGTCTGCAGCCTCTGCAGGGCCGGGTTCGGTTGGATCCCCGTCAGCTGTGGAGATACCCACGTGGCGAGTAGACCTCTCCTGTCTTGCCCGCTGCTCCCCTCAGCAGTGTATTTCAGTCAGTCTGCCTGTTCTGTTCCCCACTCTGTCTCTGGTGAATCCTCTCACCCTCCTGCACATCTGGCCTGTACCCCGGTTCTAGTATAAATAAATAAATCTTTTAAAAAAAATACAAAGGGTGGTGATCATTTCAACATACATATATATGTGTAAGTATGTAAACATATATGTAGAATCATTATATTGTATACCTGAAACTAATATGTCAATTGTATCTCAAATTTTAAAAAGACACTTAAGAAGACATTGACATTTATAAAAAGAATGAACGTGGGGACTGATGGATGTATCAGGAATATATTTAAATGGAGACCAAATGAGTTCAGGAGCCAAGTAGAAGACTGAGCACTTGAAGCGTAAGAGGTTTTGAGAGGGAGTGCGAGGCCATAAGGAGAACTATCCTGGCAGGTTTTAGGGCTGAGGGAGTAGAGGCTCTCCGGATATTCAGGCTAGAAGTGGGATAAGGGTAGGGCCACTTAAAAGGGGCCTGGGGAGTGAAGGTGAAGTGAAGAGGGTGTGTTTTGGAGGTGGGGAGGGGCACCGGGGAACTGAAGGGGCCAAAAGTTTAGAACCGGCCTGGGAGGGTGAGCAACAGGGGGGTAGAGGCTCTGGCTTCTCTGGACCCATGAGGGCCAGCTGGCCCGGGAGGGTCCCAGGGCAGAGAATTATGGGCAGGGTGAAGTGGGGGTGCGGGGGTATTTAGGTTGACAAAATCCAGGGGGGCTGGGTCGCTGGACTGAGGAGAGCTGGGGTCTGTGCATTGAAGGATGCAAAATGGCCAGGAGTCTCTGGGCTAAGGAAGGGAGGGGACAGGTGGAAGCTGTGGGCTGAGGGAGAGAGTTCCTGGACTCTGTGAGGGTCTGTCAGTGTCCACCCAGAGCAAGTGAAGGGTCTCCCCAGACTGTGAGGAAAGGGAGGACTGGGGACAAGGCCCCCAGATCTGTGGGGGCCAATGGGATCCCAGAGGTCTGTGAGCTGAGGAGTCTCAGGGTGGGAGGGAGTGTCTGTGCGCTGCAGGAGATCTTGGAGTCCATTGCCTGGGGTGTCTTTGGGCTGACCAGGGTGGGAGATGGTGGCACAGGTCGGTGGGTGCCTTCAGAATCTGTGAGCTGAGTGGGTCCCTGTGCCTGTGGGTTGAAAGGGTCTCAGGGTCTGTGAGCTGAGGGGGTCAAAGGGTCTGTGGGTTGAGGGGTTCTGGGGTCCCAGGGTCTGTTTGTGAGTTGAGGGCCTCCAGGGGTTTCGTGAGAAGGGCTGTCATGGTTTCTGGCTGAAGGGGTGTCAGGGTCCAGGGGTCTGTGGGCTGAGGGTGCTTTGGGGGCCTGTGGGTTGAAATGGTCCCCGGGGTCTGTGAGCTGAGGGGGTCTTGGGGGCTCTGTGGGCTGAGGGGTTCTTGGTGTCCCAGAGTCTGTGAGCTGATGGGTCAAAGGGCCTGTGGGCTGAGGGATTGTGGGGTCCTGGGGTCTGTGAGCTGAGTGGGGTCTTGGGGGTTCTATGGGCTGAGGGGTTCTGGGCATCCCCAGGGTCTGTGAGCTGAGGGGTCAAAGGGTCTGTGGGCTGAGGGGTCAAAGGGCCTGTGGGCTGAGGGATTGTGGGGTCCCGGGGTCTGTGAGCTGAGTGGGGTCGGGGGTTCTATGGGCTGAGGGTTCTGGGCATCCCCAGGGTCTGTGAGCTGAGGGGTCAAAGGGTCTGTGGGCTGAGGGGTCAAAGGGCCTGTGGGCTGAGGGATTGTGGGGTCCCGGGGTCTGTGAGCTGAGTGGGGTCTTGGGGGTTCTATGGGCTGAGGGGTTCTGGGCATCCCCAGGGTCTGTGAGCTGAGGGGTCAAAGGGTCTGTGGGCTGAGGGGTCAAAGGGCCTGTGGGCTGAGGGATTGTGGGGTCCCGGGGTCTGTGAGCTGAGCAGGGTCTTGGGGGTTCTATGGGCTGAGGGGTTCTGGGTGTCCCCAGAGTCTGTGAGCTGAGGGGTCAAAGGGTCTGTGAGCTGAGGGGGGTCTTGGGGGCTCTGTGGGCTGAGGGGTTCTTGGCGTCCCAGGGTCTGTGAGCTGAGGGGTCAAAGGGCCTGTGGGCTGAGGGGTTCCAGGGTCCGGAGGCTGTGAGCTGAGGGGTCTCGGGGCTCTGTGGGTGGAAACGGCCCCGGGGTCTGCGGGCCGAGGGTTTCTGGGGCCCCGGGGCCTGCGCGTTGGGGGCGTCGCGGGGTCTGCGTTTTCCTCAGAGGCGCCGTCCCGGCGTCTGGCCCGCGGGCGCCGGGGCCGGGTCGGTGGTGAGGGGTCTGGGGCGCCGGCCCGCGGGTCCGCGGCTGCGACGGCGCGGAGGGCCGCGAGGTCCGCGGGGTCCGGGCGCGGGGGCGCGGCTGGCGTCCCCGCCCGCCCGCCGGCCGTGGCGCCGCCCCGCCTGACATCAGTTCCTGACGCCCGGGCTCCGCGCACGGCCGCGGCCTCCTTCCCGGCCGCGCTCGGGAGCCGCCGGGCCGCGGCGGAGCGAGGGCCCGGGCGAGGCAGGGCCGGGCGGCGGGCGCCGGGCCCCGCGGCCGGCACGACGGAGCCCCCGCACGGCCGGCGGCAGCGGTTGGCGACGGCCCCGGGCGCCCGGCGCGGGAAGCGGCGGCGGCGGGGCGGCGGCGCCGGCGGCGCCATGGAGCCGCGGGAGGTGAAGGACCGGATCCTGGAGAACATCTCGCTGTCGGTGAAGAAGGTGAGCGCGGCCGCCCCCCGCGGCCGCTCGCCGGGCCGGGTCCCCCGCGGCCGGGCCGGGGGCCGCCGCCGGGCCGAGGAGGGGCAGCGGCCGGCTCACGTGAGCGCCGCGGCCTCCCTGCTATTTTTAAAGAACAAAGTTGAGGTCAGCCTCCTCGGAGCTTCCAGAAGCCAGGCCGGGGCCCCTCTGGACCCGCCGGGGGCCGCTCTGGGGACCCCCACCCCCACCCCACGATAGGCGGCCGCTTCCAGATCCCCCGCCGCTGGTGACATGGCCTCAGGTCCTGGAACGTTCCCAGAATAAGCTTGGTCAAGAGTGACAGTTTTGAAGAGGCTTATTGCACAGATTTGATGGAGAACCCGGCCCAGGCACTGTAGTGTGGAGGTGACCCTGGGGACTTGGTGGCACCCCAGACACCCTGCCGCGGGCGTCCTGGCCATAGGCATCACCGTCCCAATTCCAGGTAGAAAGGGCTGTTTATGTGTGAGGAAGTCAGCTTCCCTGGACAGGGGTCCCCTGTCAGAAGGCAGAATTCCTAGTCCCAGCACACCAAGCCAGCAGGGACAGTCACTTAAGGAATAAGCTTGGGTTTCTTTTCCTAATTTGAATTCCTGTTTCACCTGATAGTCTCAGAAACTGGGTGTGGGGGGTAGGTGGGGTGGACTCATCAGATTATTTTTATTAGTTCAGGGAGTCAACGATAAGAGAAGGAATTAAATCAACCCTTACCTTCAAGTGGCAATGTTTTTAACCCCACTTAAATTCCTCAAAAGTAGCAAAAGCAAGCCATTTTACCTTTCAGAAAGATGGATGTGGCTTCAAATAGAATAGAGCCAAAATGCTCGCACTAAAATGTTCCTCTCAAGCACAACTGAAAGTGACATTGCAGACACCCAACAAGTTCTGTTTACTTCACTTTCCTAAGCTTTGCTCATGCAAAGGATTGTCGTTTTTGCTTACTCAACCAGACAGGATGAGCAAATCCTTTGTTAAAAAGCAATACATCTTTTGTAATGGAAGAGCAAGGCAAACTGCTGACCTTTCTAATCTAATCTGGACCGATTATGGTTTCAGGTAGGCCAAGTGTTTTTTCTTTGGTTTCCAACAAATGGAGAAAGTCCACGTAGAAAGGGCACAGAGGTACACACGGGCACACAGGTACACACGGGCACTCTGACATCTGTGTGAATCTCTGAAGCAGCGGCCCCTTCTGTAAATCAGGCTGCCATTTATGAAGGAGTTGGGTGTGCTTGTCAAGATTCTTATAATGGTATACCTTTGGACAAGCCCAGTTTGTTGGGCTATAGTGACAACCAAAGGCACAACTGGCATCAGGGTTGACAGTATGGACTCTAAAGCTGGCTGTCTGGTTGAATGCCCACCCTGCCAGTTAGTAACCTTGTAGCCTTAAGGGAGATTCCCTAACTTCTCCAGGCCTCTGTTTTCTAGTGTCTAAAGCAGAGCTAAAAGTAGGATGGTGAGGACTTAATGGAAGTTTGTATGCAGAGTATTTAACGTGTTGCTTGACTCAGTGTTAATAAGTTGTCTTGGTCTGTTTGGAGCGCTAGCGCAAATTGCTGTAGATTGAGTGGCTTGTAAACAGCATGAAATTATCTGTCACAATTCTGAATCCTGGAAGTCTGAGGACAGGGCGCCAACACTGAGGTCTGGTAAGAGCTGCCTTCTGTTTCAGGCTGCTCACTTCTCCCTGTGTTCTCACCTGGGGAAGGTGTGTGGGAGCAATCTGGGCTCTTTTTTAAGAAAATATTTATTTATTCATACAAGAACTGGGGTATAGGCCAGAGGTACAGGGGGCGAGAGAGGATTCACCAGAGACAGAGTGGGGAGCAGAACAGGCGCATCTACTGAAATACCCTGCTGCACTACCCCCTGCACCACCAGGGAGGCCCTCTCTGGGCTCTTTTAGTAGGGCACTAATCACATTCATGAGGGCTCCATACACATGACCTAAGCACCTCCCAAAGGCCCCCTCCAAATACCAACATATTGGGGTTAGGATGTGAATGCAGGGATTGGGGGCCAAGCATTCAGTCTATAGCATAAGTGACAGGTTCTTCTGGCAGAGCCGGCTCCACGGTTGGACAAGGTCTGAAGGTGGCTGAGTGCCTCAGCACTCAAAGATTTTATAAAACCTTTTGGACTTGTCAGCTACTTCCTTTGTAGCTGGCTTCAGAGAACTGTTATATGGTTCTTGCATTATGAAGGGCATTTGGTTTTCTGGATCAGAACATCAATTTCTAATAGGAAGTGTGTAGCTCAACTAGAGCACAAGGCATTGAGGGCTAAGATTTGTCCTTCAATACCAGCCTCACACCAAATTTGTTTATACAGCACCTTCAAAGTTGCTTTACCTCTTTTCTTCCCTCTTACTACAAGTAAAACACTCTTAATCAATCCTTTTCTAAGGGTAGTGCATGAAGAAATTGAGGTGTGTCTTTCTGCAAAAAAACCCCGATCCATTGTGAGCTATTATGTTTGCAAAGGGCATTTTAGAACTTTGTATTGAAATAGACAGTGCCTTCAAAGAGAAGGCAAGAGAATAAAAGAAATACCTAGGGCAAGGAGAAGCCCTCAGAGAAGGAGGGCTTAACCAAGACTTGACAAATTGGTAGAATTCAGAGAAAGAGAAGAAGCGGCATTCAAGTTAGAAGGAACAGCCTCAGCCCCACCCCGAAGAGGTGGATCCGTGGAAGTGGGGTCATTTAGGTGGTCTTCTGAGGACAGTAGGGAGGCAGCCCCGTCTTGAGAGTGCCTTGGGCTCTGCGGGGTGTGACAGGAGAGTGCTTTCCATGGCGGCCGCACAGCACAGTTGATGCAATGGTAGGTCTCAGAGGTACATAGAGCCAGGTCTGGTTTTGAACTTTGGGTTTGTCACAGACCATGCTGACCCTGGCAAATGACTGGTCCTCTGGTAGCCTCAGCAGTCAGCATCTACTCCTAGCATTGTAATGAGAATTAAATGACAAGATGGACACTCAAATCGCTTAGCACAATGCCTAGCGCATAATAAGGCCCGAATAAAATATTAGCCACTATCAACACTTGCAAGAATCTGTGTGAACTCTGAAGTTCCGAAGTCTTACACTACATCTCTGTTTCTTCAAGTTCAGGGTGCATCACACTTTTTCTTAGAAGGCCAGCTTGTGAACATTTTCAACGCACATGGTCTTCATTGCAACGACTCATCTGCCCTTGCAGCTCAAAAGCAACCACAGACAGTCCGTACCCGTCTGGCTGTAGCTATGGTCCATGCACGCTTGCTTACAAGGACAGCTAGAAGGTGGGAGTTGGCTCACAGCAGCCCTATGTACACACATGCAAGTGTGAAGGCCTCGCCAGGGTCGACTAGGAATCACTTTCAGAGAAATTGGTGTGACCAGCCCTATAGTTAACCAGATCTCTGTAGTAACTTGGTTTTGTTCTTTGTATCAGGCTGACGGAATAATTCTGGAAACTTGTAAATTCTTTCACCTGCCCATCTATTTGTTTGTTTGTTTGTTTTTTCAAAAATATTTACTGAGCATCTTCCTGCTGTCCTCAGCCCTGGGAGGGTAGCAGTGAGTGGGACAGGAGGTCTGCCCTCGTGGTATGGATGTTCCAGTAGAAGAGTGTTGAATTAGTACGTGAAGCAATACGAAGATGATTGAGATGTAATAAAGTGCAGGCATTAGGTAGGATACTTTGATAAATAATTGGCAGGTGAATCTACTGGGGAGGAGAGAGTCAGAGAAGTCTCAGCTCAGACAGTGATGTTGCGGCCAGCAGGAATAGGATGAGAAGAGGAGAAATTACTCTAGGAAGATGAACAGTTTTTTAAAAACACACACACAAGTAGCTCTGAATTGTACAAAATAAAAAGCAGGCAGGCCCTTCTCTGCCTCCTCTGGACCCAGTTTTACTCCATCATAAATGGAGGAAGTACAGGTATTTTAATAAAGGAACTATCTCTTGGTGGTGGTTCCTGGCTGGTGACACCCTTCTCTTTCTAGGACATTCTAGGTCTCCACCCATCTCAGTTTGGGCACTTTGGCCCTGAGTGGGGTTTAGCTGGTGGCCAGGCACACCCCGCGTTGAGCAGGGTCTCCGGCCAGGGTTGCTGACAGAGGCATGTGTTGGGCTGTTGCCCACCCAGCCTATCAGTGCAGCTGAAAAGATGGGCTTGAGTGGTGGGGTCCCCCCATTTTTCTACTCCTTCTGAGAAGCTGGATCTGCCCACACAGTAGTTCCCCCCTACCTGCGGTTGCACCTTCCACGGATTCAGTTACCTTCCCTCGACCACAGCCCGAAATGTACACAGTAGGTCATTTTTTAAAAAGATTTAGTTATTTATGCATACAAGAACTAGGATATAGGCCAGAAATGTGAGGGGTGAGAAGATTCACCAGAGACAGAGTGGGGAGCAGAACAGGTGGATCCACTGAAATATACTGCTGAGGGGAGCAGTGGGGAGACAGGAGAGGTCTGCTGTGCCAGGTGGGTCAGCTCCCTAGCCGGGGTCAACCTCTTGTTGCAGTGGCTGGCCATAGCTTGATAGCGCTTAGACTTTAATCCCTGCACCACCAGGCGGGCCCTTTGAGAGCGAGGGAGATATTCACGTAACTTTCATTATATGATATTGTTGTAATTGTTCTGTTTTATTTTTTGTTATTGTTGTGAATCTCTTACTGGGCTAATTTTTAAATTAAACTTCATCATAAATATGTAGTTTAAGGAAAAGCATAGTAAGGATGGAGTTCAGTACATCCCTAGTTTCAGGCATCCACTGGAGGTCTTGGAATGGATCCCCTGCAGACAAGGAGGGGGGAGCTACTGTACATTAAAAATGAGCCAAGACAGCTTATTTCTAGAGAGGGCTGTACAGATAGATAGATGTGAAAATCATATTGACCATGGTTTCAATCAATAGTTTTGTTCTTTCTGGCTTCACAGAAAAACTCTTTACGAGTTTAAAAAAAGTCTAAGAGTTCTGACAATCCCTAATAACCTGAGTCACCCAGGCAAAGATCTAAATGAAATAATATCTGCACACACATTTCATAAACTGAAGTGCTAAGGGTTCCTTCTCCTGGCTTCCACTTCCCTGCCTGTGTCATAACGTCAGCAATAGCTATTTCCCTGCCCCTGTCCTCCCCCAGGAGATAGGCTTTCTAGTGAGGGATATGAGGGACCCAAGGCCCTCCCCATACAGCCAACCAAGAACCACAAAAGTGCAGCTGACACCGCCCCCCCAGTGACCCCACCTAGGCCTAGCATTAGATATGCAAGGAGAAGTGATAACTGCTGTTCTAAGTCCTGCCCATTCAGTGCTAAGATACAGTTCTCCTTTTACAGAATGTCTCTCCAAAATCATGTTTCTTTCTTATTTTTTTTTTTAAAGATTTATTTATTTAAGCACTGGGTACAGTCAGAAGCGCGGGAGGGTGAGAGAATTCACCAGAGCCAGAGGGGAGAGCAGAGCAGGCAGACTGACAAAGTACACTGCTGAGGGGAGCAGCGGGCGGCAGGAGAAGTCTGCGCGCCATGTGGGACTCTCTCCCAGTGGCCGGGGATCGAACTGGTGCTGCAGAGGCTGCGGGCAGCTTCGCAGCCCAGCGCTCAACCGCTGTGCCACCAGGGAGGCCCTCTTTCTTTTTTTTTTAAAGATTTATTTAGGGCCTCCCTGGTGGCACAAGGGGTTAAGCACTGCACTACAAAGCAATCCGCACCTTCTGCAGCACAAGTTCAATCCCTGGCTGGCCAGGGAGCAACCCACATGGAGAGGCAGACCTCTCCTAACTCTCCCGCTGCTCCCCTCAGCAATGTATTTCAGTCAGTCTGCCTGTTCTTCTCCCCACTCTGTCTCTGGTGAATCCTCTCACCCCCTGCATCTCTGGCCTGTACCCCAGCTCTTGTATGCATAAATAAATCTTCAAAAAAATAAAGATTTATTTATTTATGGGGTACAAGCCAGAGGTGTGGGGGGGGGTGATGAGAGGATTCACCAGAGACAGAGTGGGAAACAGAACAGGTGGATTGCCTGAAATACACTGCTAAGGGGAGCAGCGGGTGAGTCAGGAAAGGTCTGCTGCGCCATGTGGGTAGCTCCCTGGCTGGGGATCAAACTCATGCTTCAGTGGCTGCGGATAGCTTCATAGTACTGCGTCCTAACCCCTTGCACCACCAGGGAGGCCCACCAATGTCAGGTTTCTGTTTGAAGTATTGTGACACTGTGTCCTTGCTGTCCCATCGCAAAACACCGGGGCCTTCACTTGTTGCAGGGCTTGGCTCTAGCATTGGGTCCATCCAGTTTGAAGGCCCTGCTTGGTGATTGGAGACCAGGCAGAGACTTACCTGCGTGGGGGGACACAGGTCACCATCTGGCAGTGGCAGGCTCACTGTTCAGTCGGCGCAGCTACCACCTTCTCAGTGGTCACTTGGTAGTTTCAGGGCAGTGCCAGTTCCCTCAGCTCATCCAGCTTGAGCCCCTTGTGAAAAGAAATTTCCAGCAAAATGGGCAGTCTGCTGCTAGCTGACTGAGATATTCTGTCTGAAGACTAAAGTTGAGTAAGGGGAGGGGTGGTCAGGACATGTTCCAACATGGAAGTTCAGGAGCTGGCATTCAGAGTGGATGTTGGAAAGGGTTGGCAAACGTAGGCATGGAGGGGCCCTAGGGCGGGCGAATCTTCCCCCTCGAGCCTTCAGTGGTCATCTGAGGAGTCAGGTCTGGCTTCGGGACTCACCACAATGACCAGGGGATGGCGCTGCAGAAGCCGGTAGTGCCCCTGTGTCCGGGAAACCAGTGCTGCTTCTCTCCCTTCTAACACAAAGCTCTCCTGGGGGCCTCGCTGCTGCAGAAGCAGGTTTCTCAGCTGGGGACCTGGAAGGCCACAGGGCACTGTGGCGTGTGCAGCTGAGTCCAGAGCGCTCCTCCTTGGAGCAGGAACTGTCCTTTCCAGCCTTGTCTTCTCTGTCCTCCTGAGGCTGCTTAGGGTTCCTCCTGGAACTCTGAGGCGGGAGAATAAGCTCGGTTTCTGGGAGAGTCCATTTGGCGGGGCCTAAAAGTAGAAGCCATTGATCTGTTGGTTATTATAACCCACGGGGGCCGGAGAGCATCTAGCATCAGCAGCAGAGCAGTTGGCCTTGCACACACACACGTCTCCCCTGCTTTAAAATTTGTGCTTGTAGCTTATCATTGCTCCTTTTGCTGATGGGTGTTTATAAACATGATAGAAATATATAAGGAAAAAGGTTTTTTTATAATTTTTTTTAAAGATTCATTTATTTTTATACAAGAACTGGGGTACAGGTCAGAGGCTCGGGAGGGTGAGAGGAGTCACCAGAGACAGAGCAGAACAGGCAGACAGACCAAAGGCACTGCTGAGGGGAGCAGCAGGCGAGGCAGGAGAGGTCTGCCGCACCATGTGGGTTTCTCCCTGGCCGGCCGGAAATCGAACCCCTGCTGCAGAGGCTGTGGACAGTTTCACAGCGCTGCGCTCAACCCGCTACACTCCACTCGCTGTGCTCAACCCGCTGTGCCACCGGGGAGGCCCAGGAAGAAAGTATTCATTTCCTATAATCTCCCCTCTCCCCTGGATGAAACCCAGTAACACAGGAGAACAAGGAAGGGACTGGAAATCCACAAACAGCATTGTTGTAAGCAGGTGCCTTCTCTGTTCACAGTTGCCCCCAAGTTCTTTATTTTCGGTGTTACAGACTGTTGGGGCATAAAGTGTCCTAACCCACCTGAGAGGAAGGGGAGCAGTGATATTGGGGGACCCTTGCATCTGATGTCTGCAGCACCTGCTGTGTGCTCCCGCTTTCTTGGTCAAGCTCCCCGCAAACTTGCGGGATGGGTGGTGATACTCGAAGGAAAATAGTTACTCCCAGTTAGGGGAGTAACTGGCTGGGTTATAACGCTCATAGGGCCAGAGCTGGCTCAGAACATTTTTCTGCCTCTCTCTCCTTCCATTTCTCTGAGTCTTTTCCATCTTCGAGATGTCTGTCTTACCCTAACAAATAATCTTCCCCCACAGGTCAGCCCTATAGGTGGGCCATCCTCCAGAAAACCACCTGTTCATTTAACAAATATTTGTTGAGTGACTGTTAGATGCTGAGCATTCTTCTAGTGTTGGAAACAGCAGTGAACAAAGCCCACCACGCCCTGCCCCACGGGGCTTAGACTCTGGAAGAGGCGGCGGACTGTAAACAAACCACAGTGGACCCCAGCCTGCCCTGCTGTCCTCAGTGACCAGGAGTCGTGGTGATCCTTGCAGTTAGTGCTTGCCATGCCCCCCGGCACTGGATATGCGTTTTCAGTCTCTAAAGTCTCTGTACTTACTGCTCAGGCCTTGCGACAGGCAAGTGTCCTCCCAACCTGATGTGTGACTTAGTGACTCAATGACCGTGTTCCTTAGCAGCAAAACAGTTGTCTGGGAGAAAGTGAGCAGAGTTGGGGGATCTGCTCATGGTTTGTGGGCTCTTCACCTGTGTACTGACAATTGCAAGACAGCGCAATCTCAGGGTGCAACAACAGTGGGGTGTATTTACCAAGAGGGATTTCGGGATAAGAGTTCCTAAGGCCACAAATGGCTGGGTGCCCTGCCCCAGGTAGTGTCCAGTAGTCCAAACCAAAAGCTGCTCATGCAAGATAGCATTGTCCCTTGGAAGGGGCCCTGGAACTGAGGGCACACCGGCAAGCAGTGGGCCAGGACCCAGCCAACCCGTGGCAGCTGGGGTGGGCACCAGTGGCACTCCTGAGGCCCCACCACAGGAGCATCTTTCCTGAAGCCGAATTCAGTTCCCCGACCTGAGGTCTATCTCCTAAAGCCTCTTCCAAGCTGAGTCAAACCTTCTCCCATCTAGCTGTCCTCCAAGTCAGCTGCAGCCTCCCCAACCAATTAAAGCCACACCAAACCGAGCGAAGCCTCTCCTCTCCAGCGGGCTCCAAGCAGCATCTCTCCCAGGCACCTTTTCCCCAACAACCTCAAACCTTTCCTAAGGCTCTGCTTACATCCCCCTTCAGGGTAACTGCCTTTCCAATCTGATCTGTCTGTTTCCAAGACTTAATTGGTACTGCTACCTCATTGGTGTCGGTGGGAGCTTTGTCTTGGTTCATTTTCAAAACCAGCTCAGGATTCACAACCAAAACCCCAGCAGTGCGCCCAACCTGCCCTCCACCATCTCGAGCAGGAGCCAGGCAGGTGAGCTCTGCTGGGTCTGAATGGCACCAGGTTCAGACCTGACACACCTGTCTCCAAAACAGCCATCGATTCTTTCCCTCTCTTTTTTTTCAAAGGTTTATTTATTTATGCATACAAGAACTGGGGTGTAGGCCAGAGGTGCGGGCGTGAGAGAGGATTCACCAGAGACAGAGTGGAGAGCAGAACAGACGGATCTATTGAAATACACTGCTGAGGGGAGCACGGGGCAGACAAGAGAGGTCTACTGCACCATGTGGGTCATCTCCCTGGCTGGGAATCGAACTCATGAGGCAGTGCCTAGCAACAGATTGATAGCGCTGAGACTTAGCCACTGCGCCACCAGGGAGGCCCCGGTGTCTCTCTTTTTTTATCCTTAATGCCAGCTTTCCTCACCTGCTGAGCATGTGAGCAGTACACACCAAGCCAGAATCTCAGGTCGTAGTTGTGGCTGATCAGCTTCATAAGGTCTGCTGCACCATGTGGGTAGCTTCCTGGCCAGGGATCAACTTGTGCTGCAGTGGCTGCGGATAGCTTCATAGTGCTGAGCCTTAATCCCTTGCGCCACCAGGAAGTGATTCATTTTCTTTTCTCTTTTTTCCCCGTAAAACCCAAACTTGGGGCCTCCCCTGGTGGCGCAGCGGTTGAGCGCTGGGCTGTGAAGCTGCCCGCAGCCTCTGCAGTGCTGGTTCGATCCCCGGCCACTGGGAGAGAGTCCCACATGGCGCGCAGACCTCTCCTGCCGCCCGCTGCTCCCCTCAGCAGTGTACTTCGGTCCTTCTGCCTGCTCTGCTCTCCCCTCTGGCTCTGGTGAATTCTCTCACACCTCCCGCACTTCTGACTGTACCTGGTGCTTGTATAAATAAATAAATAAATCTTAAAAAAATAAAAGAACAAAGGGATCTCCTATTAGATTCCCTTTAAAAAAAAATAAAACCCAAACTTGGGTGACCATCAAGCCCTGCAGCCATGGCGTAGCCCCAGCCGATGCAGCCCAGCTGGGGGCAGCTGTTCATGGGTGGGAGGAGCACTCATGAGGTCATGCTGTAGATACAGCAGAGGAAAAGGGAAGTGAAAGATGACACAGAGCCAGTGGAGGCTCCAGGCTTCCAAGGCTGGTCAGATGAGGTTTTGAAAAACTCCCTCTTCCTACCCCAGCGCCGCACACATCGAGTGTGGTGCCCTCAGAAAACAGGCAGGGGGGCCTCCCCGGTGGCGCAGCGGTTGAGCGCTGGGTTGCAAAGCTGCCCGCGGCCTCTGCGGTGCCGGTTCGATCCCCGGCTGCTCCCCGGCCACCGGAGGAGGGTCCCACATGGCGCGCAGACCTCTCCTGCCGCCCGCTGCTCCCCTCAGCAGTGTACTTCAGTCCTTCTGCCTGCTCTGCTCCCCGCTCTGGCTCTGGTGAATCCACCCTCCCGCGCTTCTGACTGTACCCAGTGCATGTATAAACAAAAAACAAACAAACAAACAAATAAATAAAAACATGCCTCTATAAAAAAAAAAAAAAAGAAAACAGGCAGGGTTTCTGCCAGCTCTTCCTCCACCGCAGCAGTGAAAGAATGGAGTAGAGGCACGTGTGCCTCTCGTCCTTGCAGCCATGGGTTGAGTTCTAGGCCTCTGGTGTTTGCCTGGCCACTCTCGGCAGAGCCTCTGTTTCCCCCCGACTTGGAACAGAGTGCTTAGTAGCTCCATGTGCTGAGTTCAGGGGCAGAGTAACCATATCCTGGGGCTGGGAGGCTTCCCTTTGAGGAAGGAGAAGCTCTTAGCTGCTTTTGGAAACCCTTTTGTGTCAAGTAACCCAAGAGATCTGTCCCCACCTCAGCTAGTCCCCGTCTGCTACAGTTGTTCCAGCACCCAGAGCAAGCATAAAGAAATGAAATCCACAGATATTTCAAGTGCATGCTTCCCCCCACATATCTTGCAACAGAGCTGCCAGTGAGGAGAGTCAGCCAACCTCCAGCAAAGGGGCTAATGAGCAGCAATTTGGGAGGTGAGAGAGAAGCTGTATAATTGGGAGTATCAGTGGCAAATGGATGGTTAAGAAGCATGAATTCCATCCCACCTGCTTAAAGAACAGTGGTAAACTAGTACATGCCCTTTATGTGGGGTGCCGCCCAGCTGCCCAAGCCCCCCTGGGCAGTCGGTAGCTGAGGACAGCATTCCCGGCTCCCATCAAACACCACGGTGATGGCTTCTGAATCACAGGCTCTCTGATTGGTTCTTTCACAGAGGTGACTGGAGGGTTCCTAATCCAGGAGTCCACTATTCTTGCTTGTCACTAGGAGTGAAATCTTTTCCAGGCTAAGGAAGGGCAGAATCTCAGGTCAGGGATTTTTTAAGTTAGGAGAGCATCCCAGAAGCGCTATAGTTGCCTGGGGTAGACAGGCCTGAGTCTGTTGACATGACCGTGTCAGCTCGGCGGAAGCCACTGGGACTTGAGAGGCAGCCTCAGGGGTTGGGTGCTCCTCAGGGCCCTGCAGCTCCGGGTGGCTCCGGGTTTGAGCTGAGCTCGTATAACCATGGCCGCCCTTGATTTCCTTTTTAAAGAGGTGATCTGAGGTCAGGTGGTATCCTTCCTTCAGTTGGGGTCTTTTCTGCTTCTGGATTTCTACCTCCTCGACCTGGACTGCTGTTCTAAACATTCATCCTCTGAACACCCTTGGTCTCCATGGAGCGATGGGGCGGCTGCTGTTACCTGGCGACCTCCTCCCTGGGCAACGAGGAGAGCGGGTTTCTACAGAGCAGAGCCCACAGGCCTGTTCTCTCTGCATGCCCAGCTGGAATGGGGCAGGCCCAGCAATGTGCCCTGCAGTGCCCAGGCGAGTCAGACAGGCACATTTTCAAGCCCATCTGTCCAGCCTGGCAGACTCTCCTGCCATTGTTGGCACAGGGGTTTTTATCCTACTCTGTAAATAGAGGCATGGGGAACTGCCTCCAATAACTTTCCCCTTCTCCCCCCACCTGTGAGGGGCCTGTCAGTAGTGACCAAATTAGATTCCAGGTTTCCCATCTGCTGGGCAGCTTCACAGAGCCCCACTTTGGTCTTGGGAGAATGAAAGGAGACCCAGGGCTTCCCTGGTGGAGCATGGTGTTGAGATGCAACCTAAGAAGCTGTCTGCAGCCTCTGCAGCATGAGTTCGATCCCCTGGCCGGCCAGGGAGCTACCCACATGGCACAGCACACCTCTCCTGTCTCACCTGCTGCTCCCCTCAGCAGTGTATTTCGGTCAGTCTGCCTGTTCTGTTCCCCACTCTGTCTCTGGTGAATCCTCTCACCCCCTGCACGTCTGGCCTGTACCCCAGCTCTTATATGCATAAATAAATAAATAGGAAGGAAGGAAGGAAGGAAGGAAGGAAGGAAGGAAGGAAGGAAGGAAGGAAGGAAGGAAGGAAGGAAGGAAGGAAGGCAGGCAGGAAGGCAGGCAGGAAGGCATGACCATCTTATTTGAATTTGACCATTTATAACCCTCCACGGCTCTCTTTGAGTTACCCATCATGGACCAGTAATGCTGGAGGATTTCTTGCAACCACAGAACTACAACTCGTTTCATGGCTGGGTATATGCAAGAGACAAGTGAGACAGGGGGCTGGGGCGGCTCAGCAGAGTGGACCAACCCTGATGGAAATGCTCTGAGTCGGGCATTGCTCACTCGCTGGGGTGTGCCACCCACACTGGCCCGCAGCCACAGGGAATGGTGCGATCTGGTGCTGGCCAGTCTTCCCAGAGCACTGGGCAGGGAGCAGCAACCTTCTGCAGCCTTGATATGCTGGGGTGGGCCAAGTTCAGCTCTTCCTGGCCCTGGGGCCAGTGCACCCAGGGGATCTGGAGCAGGAAAAACAGTTTAACCAGCTCAGAGTGTGGTCTGGAACATGCTTTTGAGAATGTTTTGAACATGCTCTCTTCTAAGGGAGAATAGCATACTAATGCCCCAAGTATAGCTCTTAGCATCTCAAGAACTATCTTATGTCAACTGTGCTCTATCTATGTCACTCTGTGTTATCTTAAAGCAGATCCCAGACATCCATAAATCTTTCAGTATATGTTGCTCAAAGATGAGGGTTCTTCCTTTTCTCACATAACCCGATACCACCATCACACTTTAATTTTCCCTTAATGTCATCAAATGTCTACTAAGTTTTCAAGTTCTAATTAATTTCATCAATGTCATTTTTTAAAAAAATACCTTGCTTGCTTGAAACAGGATCTAAATAAGCTTCCACTCTTCTGGACTAACTCCTACCTGTCTGTAATCCCAAAGGACCTGGTCCAATCCCACAGGTTCACATGCTATTTATAGGCTGATGGTGCTTACCTCATCATGCACTGTAGACCCATTCCTATAGCTGCCTCCTCAGCATCGCCACTGAGACATCCAATAAGAATTTGGGACTTTGGGCCTCCCTGGTGGTGCAAGGAGTTAAGTAAGTCTCAGCACTATGAAGCTATCTGTAGCTACTGCAGAATGAGCTCCATCCCCTGCCAGGGAGTTGACCCACAGGGCACAGCAGACCTCTCCTGTCTCGCCCGCTGCTCCCCTCAGCGGTGTATTTCAGTAGATCCACCTGTTCTGCTTCCTGCTCTGTCTTGGTTGAATCTTCCCACCACCCCCTGCACCTCTGGCCTATACCTCAGCTCTTGTATGCATAAATAAGTAAAATAAATCTTAAAAAAAAGTAAGAATTCAGAACTCCTCATGGCAGAACCCTGCTTGAACTGAAAACAGCACCACTGTACAGTTGCTCAGACCAAAAGCTTTAGGAAGCATCCTCTGCACCTTCCTTTTTCTCATACCCACCTAGACAGCACCCATCAGCCTAATCCCTAGGGTACCATCTTCAGAAGAGATTGTGAATCTGACCCTATCTTACGTCCACCACTGCCGTCAGCACTCACCTTCTATTACCTCCCATGCACATTGGTGATAGCCCCCAACTAGTCTCTGCATCCCTCTTGGCCTTCACAGTCTGTTTATACACTACACAGAGGCTATAGCAGCCTGGTCACATATGCTGGATGATGTTACTTCTCTGTTTTCAGCCTTCCAATAACTTCTTATTAAACCGGTATGAAATACAAAGTTGTTACCATGGCCCATACAGCTGCACATCATGGGCTCTTGGCTGCCCTCTGACCTCATCTCATACCACTCGCATCCTCGCTCTCTGAGCTCTGGCCACACTGGGCTCCTTACCGTTGCCTGTGCCTCAGGACCTTTGCACCTGCTGTCCTAGAATATTCTTTCTCCTAGATAGCTCCATAGTCATTTCTTCAGCGAGATCTTCTCTGACGCCATATTTATAACAGGCTCTCTGTACTCTGCTTTGTTTTCCTAGCATTTTTATTTTCTGATACTGTATTATATGTCTGTATGTGGCTTATCTCTACTATCAGAATGTGAGTTTTATAAGATAAAGACTTTGTAGACTTCTGTATAAGAATAATATCTGATAACTATAGTAGCTGCTCAGTAAATATTTGTTGAACTTTTATCAGTTTTCAAGACTTGAGCTTCCCCTTCTCACCACTGCTGAACTGAACTTTGGGCAAGAGACAGCTGCCAGCCCAGCCTGTCACTTGTCCCTCTGCTCAAGCCTCTAGACCAAGGTCAGCAAACTTTTTCTGTTAAGGGTCAAACAGTCACTATTTCTGGCTCTACAGGCCAGACTGTGTTATATCACATGTACTCAACTCTGCCCTCATAACACAAAAGCAGCTGGAGAGAATACAAAACAATGGGCTGTGGGCTGTGTTCCAATAAAACTTTATTGACAAAAATAGGAGATAGACCCATTGGCCATAGTTTGCCAGCCCCTGCTGTAGACGCCTCTTAACTGTGAAATTCTCTGCCTTTCCCCCAAATCTGCTTGGACAGAAAGGAAACATTCAGAACTACTTGGCAGAGCAGCAGCATGAATTTCTTCCCAGAAGTAGGAAAGCTCCTCCTCAAGCAGCTGTGGCTGGTGTTAACCAAACAATGCATTTCCTCATTCTCCCAGCGAAGCCAGTGTCCGAGAGATGGAGAAAGTGATAGGCGAGCTTTCTTCTTAAAGAAGCCGTGCTGTCTTTCTCCTGTCTTTCTCCTCGGTCCATCGTCCAAAAAGCAGAGCTGCAGAACACACTGAGCTCATACTCACCACAGGCTTTTCCATTCTTGTGACTCTATTTTCTCTTTCTTGAATTCGCCTACAACATATTAGAAGGGGATTAAATATAGTATAACATTATGCATATATAACATACATTATTCATTCAGAGCTCTTTTACCCAGGTTAGATAAAAAAAAAACATGGGGTTAAAATTGGGCTCTGAGCCTCCCTGGTGGCTCAGGATTGGAAGTCTCAGCACGATTACTGCCAGCCACTGCAGCATGAGTTCGATCCCCAGCCAGAGAGCTGACCCACATGGCGCAGCAGACCTCTCCTGTCTTGCCTGCTGCTCTCCTCAGCAATGTATTTCAGTAGATCTGCCTGTTCTTTTTTTTTTTTTTTAAGATTTATTTATTTATGCATACAAGAGCTGGGGTACAGGCCAGAGATATGGGGGGTGAGAGGATTCACCAGAGACAGAGTGGGGAACAAAACAGGCAGACTGACCGAAATACACTGCAGAGGGGAGCAGTGAGCAAGACAGGAGAGTTCTGTTTCGCCATGTGGGTTGCTCCCTGGCCGGCCGGGGATCAAACTTGTGCTGCAGAGGCTGCGGATTGCTTCACAGTGTGTTGCTTTACCCCTTGCGCCACCAGGGAGGCCCAGATCTGCCTGTTCTGCTCCCCACTCTGTCTCTGGTAAATCCTCTCACCCCTCGCACCTCTGACCTATACCCTAGTTCTTGTATGCATAAATAAATAAAAATAAATCTTTTAAAAAAATAAATAAAATTGGACTCTGCTGCTTAATAGCTGAGACCTCCTTTATGGAGTTGCTGTAATGATTCATTTAAACCATGTTCATGAGGTGTGTCATCAGCATCATCAGCATCATCCTCATAGCTGCTAATATTTACTGTTTCTGAAGGAAATGCAGCGTAAGTGTTCTCTGGACCCTCACAACACCTATAAGAAAAGTTCTATGACTAAGCTCATTTTACAGATGAGAAGACTGAGTCAAAAGAGGTTAAGTAACTTACTCACGGTCACACAGTGAGTCTGCCACATTCAAATCCAAGTTGTCTGATCCCAGAATCCACACTCGTAACCATTCTGTACCTTCCCAGTGCGTATAGTACGTGCTCAGTAAATGAAGGCTCTAAGTATAGACAGTATTATCTCCACCAGCACGTGTTACATGTAACTGAAGAGTAATTTGGGATGAAGGCGCGCAATTGTGCATCCAGACTGAATGATATTAATTATGCCCATTCCGTTCATTCTGTTGTTCGGGGGCCCTCACCATGTTTGCTTTCCTCCCACTCCCCACTGTACCAGAGCCTGCTGATCTCATGTGCGCAGTAAATAGCTGCTGGCCACTTCTTGTCCACAGCAAAGGGACCATAGCTCTGCTGTTTGCCTTTGCATCATGCTTCACTGACCAACTCCCAAAGTACAATCTCAGTCTGCTGAGATAACTCAGAAAGTTCTGTCATTGACTCAGTCATCTTCCTGCTGCTCTCAAGAACTGTGCTGGCTGGTAGCATTGATTCAGGATCTCCTGGTCCCCTGAGATAATGGGACATATTCACCTACGTTCTGTAAGAGTGGTTAGGGAATAGGGTTGGGGCCACCTGCTAGTGTCCTAGGGAACAGAACCTTCATTCTTGAGAGCAGATGCATCCCTGTGTTTTTGCACCAGCCCTGGTGTTCAGCCAAGTGCAGTGTCATTAGTTTGACTAAGAATATTCCTAGTAGTCTTGGCTAGTGTTTATTGAGCACTTGCCGCTTCCTTGGACCTGTAGGTCCTGAAAGTATGCCTTTTGCTTACTTTATAGCATTTGATCCCTCAACCAGGCCTGTCTATTGGAACTTTTTGTGGTGATGGAAATGTTTTACATCTGCACTGCCTATTACAGTATCCACTGGCCACTGTGGTTATTGAAAACATCACATGTGGCCAATGCAACTGAAGGGACTGAATTTTTTATTTTGTTTAAAGTAAATTGGATTAATTTGAATGGAAATGGTCACATATACCCAGTGGCTCAGCTGTAAACAGTCCTTTTAACCCACTTTACAGATGAGAAAACATGGGAGCTGGAGGATTAAGTAATTTGCCAAAGGAGCCCGAGTCTATAGTAGCAAAGGCAGATGCTGGACGCTGCTTCCTGCCCATGTGACACGCTCCTCACCACCACGTACTCTCTGTTGGACTTTTAGCAGAAACTGTTTCCTGTTTGCACATTGTTCCCTAACTTATAACACCATCTATACAACCCTCCTTGAAATTAACATACAAGATCTAGCTGAAGAAAACTGTATAACCAAAGGCTGTTAAAGAAGATCTATATAAATGGGGAAGCAGGGGAGCCTCCATCTTTCTGGATAGGAAAACTCAGTTTTGCAAAGATATCATTTTCCCCCCCCCAATAATCTCTGGATTTAGTAAAATTCTACTCCAAATCTGATTGAAATGACATTTGATTCCAAAAGAATATTCCAGAATAATCAAAACAGTTTAGTTAATGAATAGTAGGGGATGGGATAGATTTGTTCTGCCCATATGAAAATAATGAATTAAGGGCCTCCCCGGTGGTGCAGCGGTTGAGTGCTGGGTTGCAAAGCTGCCCGCGGCCTCTGCAGCGCCGGTTCCATCCCCGGCTGCTCCCCGGCCACCACAGGAGGGTCCCACATGGCGCGCAGACCTCTCCTGCCACCTACTGCTCCCCTCAGCAGTGTACTTTGGTCCTTCTGCCTGCTCTGCTCCCCGCTCTGGCTCTGGTGAATTCTCTCACCCTCCCGCGCTTCTGACTGTACCCAGTGCGTGTATAAACAAAACAAACAAACAAACAAATAAATAAATAAATAAAGCATGCCTCTATAAAAAAAAAATAATTAAAAAAAAATAATGAATTAAAGTGAAAATGATTAAAAGGACACTGGCACAGGAAAAAATAAAATCATCTAGAAAGGTGGCATTAAATCACAGATCTGCAAAAGATCATTAATCAGTGTGGGAAATGGGTTATCCATCCAGAGAATAATAAAGCTGGATCCTTACCTCATGCTACATATAAAGATCTAAACATTTAAAAAGAAACCAAAAAACACCTGAGACTATAGGAGGATAGAGTTACTTTAGTAATACTAGACTGGGAAAAATGGGAAACTATGCAGAGAAATTTTGACAGATTTAAATTAACTATAGGGCCTCCCCGGTGGCACAGGGAGTTAAGCACCACACTATAAGGCAGTCTTCAGCCTCTGCATCACGAGTTCGATCCCTGGCCAGCCAGAGAGCAACCCACATGGCGCAGCAGACCTCTCCTGACTCGCCCGCTGCTCCCCTCAGCAGTGGACTTTGGTCAATCTGCCTGTTGTGCTCCCCACTCTGTCTCTGGTGAGTCCTCTCACCCCCCGCCCCGCATCTCTGGCCTGTACTCCAGCTCTTGTATGCATAAAGAAATAAATCTTTAGGGCCTCCCCGGTGGCACAGCGGTTGAGCGCTGGGTTGCGAAGCTGCCCGCAGCCACTGCGGCGCCGGTTCGATCCCCGGCTGCTCCCCAGCCACCGGAGGAGGGTCCCATATGGCGCGCAGACCTCTCCTGCCGCCCGCTGCTCCCCTCAGCAGTGTACCTCGGTCCTTCTGCCTGCTCTGCTCCCCGCTCTGGCTCTGGTGAATTCTCTCACCCTCCCGCGCTTCTGACTGTACCCAGTGCATGTATAAACAAAAACAAACAAACAAAATAAATAAATAAATAAAACATGCCTCTATAAAATTAAAAAAAAAAAAAAAAAAAGAAATAAATCTTTAAAAATAAATTAATTCATTAATTCATTAACTACACAAGAATAACAGTTTCTCAATAGAAAAAAAAAATGCTGTAAGCAAAATTGAAAGGTCAGTCGATTCTGAGCAGAAACTTAGCAACTAACAGTTAAATCCTAAGGATCAAATCGCTGCAGCAGATCAATAAGACAGAGACAAGCAGCCAGGGTCTGTTCAGCTGCATTAGTGATCAGAGAAGTACAGTTTCAAACAATTAGGTACTATTTTTCACCATTTGAACTAGCAAGTTAATTTCAGTGACTACATCCAGTGTTGACCAGCGTGATAGGCATATAAATCAGTCCAACATTTTAGAAAGACAAGTGGCCTAGCCAAGTCGTAAATATTCATGTCCCTTGGCCCTGCACTCCTCCCTAAGTGATCCTGTACACGGCACCCATGGGTGCTCAGTGTGATATTATGTGTGAGATCAAAGAACTGGAGACAACAGTCCATCTAATGGGGCTGGGGTTGAAGTGTGGGGTAGCACATTCTAGAACACAATGTGGCTATGGAAGAGAATACAGTGGATCTGTGTGTAATGACATGGAAATATACACTTGATGCATTGTTGAGTTAAGGGAAAAAGCAAGTTTTAGAATAATTAGGGCAGCCATAATCCTGTTTCACTTTTCTTGAATATGCAGGAAATGCCTGGGGGATTCACACACACGCCGCTGTAGGGGACAGGCAAGCAGGAGGTCTTTATACACATTTCCACTTTGCTTGCCTTTTTATGACGAGCAAATGTTAGGGATACTTTTTTTTTTTAACGGTATCTTGATCTGAGAAAGGAGCCTGGTTCTAGCGTGGCTCCCTCACTTAGCTAAAATCATAGTAAAGGACTCCAATCTATTGACTTTAGCCGCCTGCCTTGTTTAAAAATAAATAAATAAAAATGTTATGGCTGGTGTGGCTAGACTTATAATCAAGAAAATGAAAAGCGTCTTGCTTTTTTAATAAAGGAGACTAGTTCGAGAGAGGTCTTTCCAGCTCTGACATGGAAGACATTGATCTCAGAGTCACTTGGGCTTGAAATTTTTTAAAATTTAAAAGCTGACCCCGCTGCTGTAGTGCTCAGTTCTAAGACAGGCAGGATGCTTTCAGCCATGGCTGAGAGGGCCTTGTGCCATGTTCACAGGCTTGTTGCTCTTGTTTTTGGTCTGGAACCTTTCCTTCTGGGGCTCTTTTTTGTCTGCCTCCTGGAGGGAGGGCAGACCCCACAGCCCTGAGGTCGCTGTTGCCTGCGGGGCTGCTGGACTTGCTCTGGGACCCAGAGAAGAGGCAATTTGTGCTGTGGGGGCTGAATGGCTGGCTTCAGGCCGAGAGCGCATACTCTTTGGTGTGGTTGATGCGTCTTATCTACTGCCACCGTCCCTACCGCTGCTTCCAGAAAGCTCTTCAGAGCATGTTTGCATGTTTGCCCAGTGCCAGAAACTTAAACCTGAACCCATGTACAGGGACAAGCATGCTTTTTTGTGTGTTCTTCCCCCTTCTGGCCATTAGAAGGGCAGAAGTGTGGATAGGAGTGTGGCTAACATGAAGCCAGAAAGACGTTACCTGGAGGCCCCTGCTCCTAACTGGTTGCAGAGAACAGTATAAGTGTCTGGGCTTTCTCAGTGGACTAAGCTGGCAGAGCTGCCTATGCCCTCTTCAGCCCGTGGGCCTTGCTCCGTGCTGCAGATCATCACATCTACTGCCCAAGACTCTGACTAGTCCAGCCTGGGAGCTGTGTCCTCAGTCCTGGCTGGACCAAAACTCACACCCTGCCTTGTCAGGCTCCTCAGTAAGACCCAGTGCCCCGTGTCAGCTCTGGCACCCAGGCTGCCAGAGCAGATGCCCCCTCTGTCAGCCCTTAGTACACACAGAGGGCAGCTCCAAGCAGTGCCACTGCTGCACAGGCAGTGGGGGTGCACACTCTGGGAATGAGGGCTCATTTTGTGGCTCACCCTGGCCAAGTTGTGCTGCTCAGTGGCCCTGGCTCAAAGCCTGGTGCCATGTGGGACTTTCACAGGGACCCAGCACCCCTTGCCAGCATCAGGCGGTCATCGTGTCCAGCTCTTGGACATGATATAGGGGCTGGGCTCTGAGAACACAGCTCTTGGGGACTAGGCTCTCAGAATATAGCCTCTGGCCTCTGGGACTCCAGATCAGGACAAGCAGCTGGCCCAGGCAGCGTGAGGTACACTTCCCAGGACATCTTGTGACTGGTTTTCTCAGCAACCTTCTTGATTCCAGCACTGCTGTAACCCTCCTCTTTATCCACTTCTAATTTTGGGGGGATTTCTTTCCCTTTCAGCTACAGAGCTACTTTGCTGCCTGCGAGGATGAGACGCCTGCTATCCGGAACCACGACAAGGTCCTGCAGCGTCTGTGTGAGCACCTGGACCACGCCCTGCTGTATGGGTAAGAGGACATGCTTTCTGGGGCAGACTTAGGGCACAACAGGGCACGGCTGAATCCACGAGTCCCTCAGAGAGACGCCTCTACCCTTGCCTGCCTTTGATTTCTTCTCTCCCTTGGCAGAAAGAGGTTTGTCTCACTCAAGTGGGCCGCAGCCTGTCTGTAGTTAGCCAGCAAACATAAAAGCGGGGAGAATACACATAGACCAAAGCACGGTGTGGAGGCACAGTGGCTGCCTGTGCGTCCCTAGGGGATGCCAAGGCCTTGACCTCACTTGACCCACATGAAGATGGGTAGACCAGCTGACTGCAGCTTCCCAGGGTGGCCCTGCTTAGGTCATGGCAGCTGCTGTCCCATTTTCTCAGACTGCAAGACCTCTCATCTGGCTACTGGGTGCTCGTGGTGCATTTCACCCGGAAGGAAGCCATCAAACAGATCGAGGTGCTGCAGCATGTGGCCACCAACCTGGGGCGCAGTGAGTAGTACCAGGTCGGCTCTGGGAAAGGCCGGCTCCGCCCTCCCTGTGGGCAGCTCAGGGCTCAGGTGCAGACTCAAGGTCAGGCCCTGGGAGGCTGATGACCCTGGGGTGGCCAGTGGCAGTGGGGTTAAAATACCAGCACCCTTGGCATGGCCTCTCTTCTCCCTGCATATGAGTTTTTTGGAGCCTCCCAGGTGGGGTGAATGGTACTGAGGTGTGGAGAAGAACCAGACTACCCTCGCAGCCCAGCTGAGCCCCAGTCTTGCTTCTCTCCCTGAGCTGGGATCAGTCTTCACCTGCAGAGCAGCACGGAATACTGGCATTTCTTGACCCAGCTGAAGTTGGCAGTCTGCCCTCTTTCTTGGAGTTTCCTGGCTAGCTACAGGCTAGGGTCTGACTGAGGACAGAGAGATTTCAGGGCTGTGGCTCTAACCAGAGAGAAGGCTGGAGTGCCTGGTCCCCAGGCCACTTGTTCCTTCCATTCTGCTCTTGCTGGGCCAAAAAGCTGCCACCCCAGGGGGCCTCCCTAGTGGCACAAGCGTTAAGACACAACCTATGAAGCAATCCACAGCCGCTGCAGCAGGAGTTCGATTCCCAGCAAGCCAGGGAGCAACCCACATGGCGCAGCAGACCTCTCCTGACTTGCCCTCTGCTCCCCTCAGCAGTGTACTTCGGTCAATCTGCCTGTTCTGTTACCCTCTCTGTCTCTGGTGAATCCTCTCACCCTCCACACCTCTGGCCTGTACCCCAGCTCTTGTATGCATAAATAAATCTTTAAAAAAAAAAATGCCACCCCAACAGAACTTCCTTCCAATTACTCCTGCCCTTTGCTTGCAGGCCGGGCCTGGCTGTACCTGGCCCTCAACGAGAACTCCCTGGAGAGCTACCTGCGGCTGTTCCAGGAGAACCTGAGTCTACTGCACAAGTACTATGTCAAGTAAGTGTCCCTGGTGGTGTCTCACGGGTGCCCAGAGCCCCCTCGAGCCTGTGCCAGAGACTCTTGTCCCATGTGGTGTCCGGAGGCCTGGCATGGCATTGCATGCTGGGGACATGTCCGTGATGAGCAGTGGCTGGGGCCTCGCTCACAGTGGGAGGGCATTGCACACAGGCTCTGCTGAGGCTGTTTGGTGCTCTGCCTCCTCCACCCAGAATGTTCGACCTTTTTAAGGGTTGCTGCAGGAACAGAGTATTTATAGCAGCTGCCAAGAGCCAGTGGAGCCTGATGCTGCAGGCCCCTGTCTGGAGTCAAGTGCAGTGTGGCTCTGGACCCAAAGGGTGGTGAAGCTGCCTCCAGCTGGGCGTCCTCCAGGGAGTGGGGGTGACGCAGGTCAAATTTCAGCGCAGCTGGCTTGTTGGTAAGGGAGGGCATAGCCGGCAACCAGACTCAGGCCCATACCATCCCTTCCCCCGTCTCACAGGAACGCCCTGGTCTGCAGCCATGACCACCTGACTCTCTTCCTGACCTTGGTGTCTGGCCTGGAGTTCATTCGATTCGACCTGGATCTGGTGAGACTCCACAGCTCTCGCTCTTTGTGGGGACGCAGGGGTGGGTGGGTAGGGTTAGCAGGCAGTTTCATTGTTGGGGGTCCTCTGTTGAGTGTGAGCCACTTGTTACCTATTGGTTGAGGTACAGGAAGAACTCAGGGTCTGAACCCTTGAGTCGAGCAGGCAGGGTTGATTCTCTCTTGGTCTATTTAAAGCCGAAATTCCTGGTCCAGGAGAGGTGTTCCTTTCTCAGTCCCAACTTGGAGATGGCCCCACGGCCCAGAGTCTGTAGCACTCGAGTCCTGGCCTTCATGTTTAGGACATGATTGTTTGACAAGGACAAGGCTCCTGGGCCCGTGGCAGTGTCATTAGCTCCAAGCTGCCCGCCTCCCCCACATCCTGCACTGTACACGGTGCTGGCCCAGAAGGAGCGGGCGAGGCTGGGGCACCTCTCAGGCTCGGGCTCATGGAGGTGGCTGAGCTGCCCCGTCACAATCAAATCACCCCCTTGGTCCCACTCCCAAAAACAAAGACTGCAAAAGGAACTTGGCCCCTGAAAAGTGGTAGAAGTTGAAGAAAATGAGCAACTCTGATCTAAAGCGGCTGAAGAGGGTCAGAAGGCACAACGGGGGCCCGTCATCTCTGTTGGCCTTGAGTCCACAGCTGCCAGGGCCACCGCTGTGCACATGCCTCTTTGCAGCACTTATTTCTGAGTCCATTGACCTCTGGAAGGAAACTGGCCTGGGAGGCTGTGGCAGGCAAGCTGCTGGCCTCTGTGTGCAGGCCCACAGGACCTGCTGTTAGCACTCTCTCCTCTGCAGGATGCCCCGTACTTAGACTTGGCCCCCTACATGCCCGACTACTACAAACCTCAGTACCTGCTGGACTTCGAGGACCGCCTTCCCAGCTCCGTCCATGGCTCGGACAGCCTGTCCCTCAACTCCTTCAACTCCGTCACCTCCACCAACCTGGAGTGGGATGACAGTGCAATTGCCCCATCTAGCGAGGGTAAGTGCCCAGGGCAGGAAGGTGCCACCCTCGCCTGACTCTGGAGACTGTGGCTTGTGCTGGTGGGCAACATCTTCCTGACAACCTGGTCCAGTGGCTAAAATTTGAAGTTGAGCAGGGCCGGCCGTCTCCCAGATCTTCACGACCTCAAGTCCCTGTTGTGTCTAAAATATTGATTCTGGGGGTAAAAAGGCCAAAATGGGATTTTATGAATGAGACCCTTTGCCCTGGGACAGTTTTCTGAGTGAGGGGGACAGGCAGTGTCACCTAGAGATTCTGGAGTGTTGCCGCTTTGGGGAAGATTGTCCTACCCTGGATTCTAGGCAAAAAGAAGCTAAGCCACCCTAGGAAGGAGAGAGCCAGAGGGTCTAAGTTTAGGGGACACTTAACACCATTTCTCATGTGTCCATTCGTGCACTTGCCGTGTGTCAGGGTGACTGCACCCACCGCCCCCAAGACCAGCAAGAACGCCATCATTTGTTGTCTCGATGCAATGACTCCCCAGAGCAGTCTGGTTTCTTTCATTTGATAAAGCTGCTGTTTCCCCACCTTCAACTGGTGTGGGAAACCAGCGTTCTTCCTTACCTCACCACCCTCACCTCCAGGAAGAGGGAGTCAGTCACATGGTCAGCCTCTGGGGCGCCCTAAAATTGCCTCAGCGTTGACACTTTGACCTTCTTCTTTCTGTATTTCTGCTTATGCCATAGTGCGTAGGTCCCGGGGGAGGTAGTTGCTGTCAGGCTTGCTGTTCACCAGCTTACATCATATCAAGGGAGCGGAGGCATCCAGCTCCTGGGCCACCTCTGAGAAACCAGAGGCATGGGCCCTGATGGAACAGACTGTCCATAGATGGAGGTGTCCCCGAGAGCCCCCCTCATCTCAGCTGCCAGGCTGAAGGGAAAGAAGGCAAGGATAGAAAAGGAGGTTCATTGCAAGGGAACCCATCCTTCTCTGCCAGAACCAGATTCTGGGCTTGGAAAAGATCGCCCCCCAGAGGTCTTTCCATCTGGCTGGTGGCATCTGGGCCAATGGCCAAGCTCAGAAGCAGCTGGGGTGTGTTAAGTTCCCCTGAGGTTGTTAGATAAAATACAGAAAGTTCAATTTTTTCCTCTCCCGTGTCTCCTACCCTGTTGCCCCCAGCCCACTGCCCTTCCACTGCCTGTGTATCTAATCTTCAGTTTTGTCCCTCATTTTTATAGATTATGATTTTGGAGATGTGTTTCCAGCAGTGCCGTCTGTACCCAGCACAGACTGGGAAGGTGGGACAGAGTCTGCTGTTACTCTCTTTTCCTGTTTTGCGACGTTTCTATGCCAAGCTTGCTGCATGCTCCAAAATCAGCTCATTATTTATAATACTGTCAATGATCACAATAAAGCCGAGTTTGGTGTTCTAACAGATGGAATTCTGCAGTAGGAGAACTTGACCTTTAGCCGTAGGCAAATCCCTCCTCCCACTGCAGGACTCCTGCCTTTATGCGGTGGCATTGTGGAGTCACTGAGTGACTCGTTCCCGGGACCCACAGACCACCCTTCCTGACCCCAGTGCCAGTCAGTGCAGCGATATGCAGAGGGAGCTGCCAGCTCGTGGGACGCTAGTGACCCAGGGAGCAGAGACTTGTTCTGGAAAGCGATGCCTTTGAACACAAGGCTTATGAGCTTTAAGGTAGGATGTGCTCCTGTAGCAGAAGCAAGAAGAGACAAAGGCAGAGGGCCTGATGCCTTCGGGCTGCTCTGGATGGCTTTCTCTCAGGTATTTTTGAATGAGATTGCAGGAGAGAACTTGCCTGGGCACAGCTAAAACTTCTACAGGGAGATTCTCTTTGAGGTTTTAAGCAGATTAAAATGAGATCTATCACCCCTCCCAGCCTGTCCACGAGGCAGCAGTCATGCTTTGGCATTTTCCTGCCCTTGACCCCACTTCATGAAGCTCTTCGCCCACGAGCCTATGGTTACTCAGAGCATAGGTCCTTCTGAGAAGCTTATGCTTCCTCCTTAAATCTGAAGCTGTAGCCAAAACCCCCTTATCAAATATCAAAGAGCTTCTTCCTCTCGTGGGCTGCTTCCCCCTGGGGTGGGAGTGGGTCCCAGCCATTGAATGAGCCAGTGCCCATCATGAGCCTGAGCTTGAAGGTCTGGCGTCCTCCCGCCGCTGCAGAGCTGGGCCCTGTGACTAAAGCCAGGACCTTGGCGTGGTGCGTGGCCGGTGATTGCTTCCCAAGTAATGCGAGTATGAAATAGCCTAGGTTTGAGGGCAATAAGATATGGCCTTGGGGATAATAAATGGTGTCATTGGGCTGAGAGAGGTGCGTAGGACCTAGGTTTTGGTTTTGGTGAAGACTGGCTGAGTCCAGAATTCCATCACAGCGTCCCTTGTCCTGGCGGTCTCTTCTTGCAGCACATGCCAGCATTAACCCTCCTCTGGTTCTAACAACTAACCCTTCCCGGACCCAGCTCCTTGCTGCCTGTCGCAGTCACTTGACAAGCTGGGCCTGACCCACCTCTGCAGACCTTCTGAGCTCCCTGTGGCCTGAGAACTAACTGCTTGCTCAGGCTGGCCCGGACAGGGGCAGGGGGAGGCTTCTCCCAGCAGTGATCTGCTTCCCTGGGTTCCTCCAAAACCCCCAGGCACTCCCGAGCGCCTGCTGACAGATCATCCAGGGAGCCTTTGTCTTCTTAGAGGTGGAAAAAAGCAGGATTTGAGGGCAACTCCAAACTCTGGGACCGGTGGGGATTCAGCAGCCTGGTAGAATTGGGGGGTATCCCGCCCATTACCCACATGTGCCCTCGCCTCTCGGGACTCTTTCTGTGGGTGTCTCCAGGGGCGGGGACAGGAGCATCTTTGAGACAGGACAGGGTTCTCTGCACCTGAGAACTTGGGCTCTGAGGTCCCAGGGCCTCTGCAGACTGTCTCATCTGGCTGGTGTTCTGGTGGCGCTGGCAGTTCTCCTAGCTCCCTCCTTCGTCCTTATGTTAAAAGACGGTGCTTTAAAAAATGGATGATGTGCTGCGTCAGCAACAGCTGCCCGTGGTTTCCAAGATCTGCCAAGAAGTGGACTGAGGTCGGGCCCCTCTGCGTCAGGCTGAGGGTAGAAAGCATGTTTGCCACATGTCTCTGGGCAGATAATGGCCAGTGAGATGTGCGCAGGCTGGCAAATGGGGCATGAACATGCTGCGTCCCTTGCCATTAGCCCTCACCAGGCAGCCGGACAGCTGGCCTCTGTTCACTGCTCGGATGGCGCCCATCTGCCACCGGGACGGCCCTGTGCACTTTTGTATTGCTGCTGCCACCTCTCCAGGTCCTGCGCCAGTGACCTGGGGGCTGGGGACGCAGCAGTTAAGCCTGTTCCCCTCTGGAAGGCAGCGTCTCCCCCTACCCTGGCGTGAGCCCTGGTTGGGCATGCGACACAGACAGGACCACAGGCAAACTGAGGTTTGAATAAAATTGAGCTCCACGCCCCTTTCAAAGATCACCGGGTAGTGTCCTAGGGGGTGTCAGGAGGAGAAGCTGCCACCACAGGAGCCCCGAGGCAGCTGCTGGGACAGCCACTCAGCCCTTCTTCTCCCCTCTGTATCTCATTCTCCCCCTTTTCCCAGGCTTCTCGCCCTTCGGATTCAATGTCTGCCCCCTGCTCTGCACCCTCCTTTTCTCTAACCCCTGTTTTCTTGTTTCTTTTTATCTGCCCCTGGGCACCACCTCAGAGGATTGGGTATCTGAGCCCTAACAGTGCCTGGAGGTGCTGTAGGAGCTGCCACATGCCCTTCTCGCATCCTGGTGGGCTGAGGCCTGGAGGGGTGTGCGTGCGGCCTCCTCTGCGGCATCACAGCCCCATTCCTGGTGCTTCATTCTGGAGGCTGTCCGCCCTCGGGGCTCTTAATTCAAACTCAGTCACTTTGCTGTGAGCTCCCAGCAGCGTTGGTGATGACTGTCCCTCCAGTTGGCTTGTAGGGCACACATCCCACATCCTGTTGGATTGGGGCCTCTCCCCTGGAGACAGCCACGCCATCAGATATCCCTGGGAGGAGCGCAGCCCTCCTTCCTGAGATAAGGCATCCTTGGGGGCCCAGGATCCCCAGGGGATGTCTGACAGGCTGTCCCGTTTCCTGTCCCCCCAGATGGAGACTTCACGGACACCATCAGTGGCCCCCGCTCCACAGCCTCAGACCTGACCAGCAGCAAGGCTTCCACCAAGAGCCCCACCCAGCGCCACAACCCCTTCAACGAGGACCAGGCGGAGACCGTGTCCTCCTCTGACACCACCCCTGTGCACACCACCTCTCAGGAGAAGGGGGACTCCCAAGCCCCGGACCTGCCAGACGCCTGCACAGAGCTTGAAGTCATCAGGTCAGCAGGGAGGGGCCCCGAGGGCAGTTGGGCGAGCCTCCGGGGTCCTGTCCACCACTGGCATCCATTTTCAGTCTGTACAGACCGGGGCCCCCTGAGGGCAGGTGAGATTCTTCCTGGAAACTAGAGCTCCCGGCCCCTGCTTGGCATTTCTTTGAGCAAGAGGAAACAGGAAGAGAACAGGGCACAGGCAGGCGGTTCCCATGGCTCCGGGCCTTGCCAGGCTGCAGCGCACTTGCCTGAGCCCTGCAGGACCAGGAAGCACCTGCAGACTGCACTGCCCTCCAAGCCGTTCTTGGACATTAACACACAATTTCCGAGATCCTAATTCAGTTCAGCATGACTCACTGAGAAAAGGTGACTTCAGCTTGTGGACAGAGACATAGAAGGGAAGCAGGAGGTGAAACTCGTTGGGACAAGTTGGGAAACCTGGCCCAGAGCCTCTTGCGCCCTGACTCCCCCTGGCTCCCCCTGACTCCCCCTGGCTCCTGCTGCGGAGACTCAGCCTGACAGGAGGAGAGTGCTGTGTGCATGGCAGACCTCCTGGGGGCTTACTGGTCTGGGGTGGGGGGCAGAGGGGGTTGCTTCCCCGTGACTGGAGCCAGGAGTCTTCCACAAGCCACTGGGAGTCCTGAGTGGCTTGAAGGGTTCAGCCCCAGGCCCACACCCGCCAATTTGGAACCAGGCGTAGGAGCCAGGAGTCGAAGTCCAAAAAGCTTTGAGTGTATTTCTGGTTAAATTACCCATGATGATACTTAATGGGAGGTGAGGTCAGCTCAGTGTACATTTCCCACATCCTAAGAGGAGGGCTGAGCAGAGGGGGCTGTTGATCTAAGCAGCCGTGGCGTAGGGCCTGTTCGGGGGGTCTTCTAGTGCTGCCCCCTGTGCCTCTTCATGCTGATCCCTTTCTCTGCCAGCAATGGGGAACCCCTCGGGGCTGCCACTACATCCAGAGCAGAGCTCCCCCACACGTCCCAGGACCACGGAAGCTTGGGCTGTGCCCTCAGAGGGCCCATGCCCAGGACCCCCCCCCGCAAAAGCCAGCCTGTCTAATTTCCCCCAGCACCGTGATCTCAGATGTTCAATCTCCCCCACTGTCCCAGGGTCACCAAGAAGAAGAAAGCCGGGAAGAAGAAGAAGGCCAGGTCAGACGAGGAGGCAAGTCCCCTTCACCCATCCTCCACCCGGCACTCCTGCGCCAAGCAGGGGGACAGCAACAGCCTCGTCAGCAGCCCAGGCCGTGAGCAGGGCTCCCCAGATACTGCCTTTGCGTCCCCCCAGGAGGAGGGAGAGGAGCCCAGCAGCACAGCTGAGAGCAGCGAACGTTCTGAGCCCAGCCTGCTCATCCCCGAAATGAAGGACACTTCCATGGAGCGCTTAGGGCAGCCCCTGAGTAAGGTCATTGACCAGCTCAACGGGCAGCTGGACCCCAGCACATGGTGCTCCCACATTGAGCCGCCGGACCAGTCCTTTCGGACCGGCTCTCCCGGGGATGCCCCGGAGAAGCCGCCAGATAGCGACTTTAGTGAGGGGCTTCCAGCCCCCATGGACTTCTACCGCTTTACCGTCGAGAGTCCAAGCGCTGTTACATCAGGTGGCGGCAACCATGACCCTGCAGGGCCTGGCCAACCGCCGCATGTTCCTGGTAGCCCTGCGACTGCTGGCCAAGAAGAAGAGGGAGGAGCAGCAGGAGCAGGGGGACAGGCACCTCGGCCTGTAGAACACGCCCCCGGGGAGGCCCAGGAGCCGGAGACCCAGGAACAGGAGACCCGGATGCCCCTGGCTGGGGAGGGGCCTGTGCCTGACCCAGAGCCTGGGACCCAGGAGGCTCTTTGCCAACTCAAGAGAGACCAGCCCAGCCCCTGTCTGAGCAGCGCTGAGGACTCTGGGGTGGATGAGGGGCAGGGGAGCCCTTCTGAGATGACCCACTCAGCAGAGTTCAGGTGAGCGAGGCTCCCTGCGCAGCAGGTGTTAAGACACCCTTCTGGCCCTTGCCATGGGGACACTGTACTCCAACCTCCAAATAAACTAAGCGCAGGTCCCGCAAAACCCATTCTGAGCTGGGAGGTAAGAAGGGATATGGCCCTCCCTTCCCTCACTTCATCTCCTGGTATGGCTACAGCCACTACAACTGGGCTGCCTCTGTCTGCCTGTTTCACCTCTCAGTGCCTGCATCACCTCTCTGTACCCCCATCTCCTTTCCCACTCCTGGCCTAACCTGATACCTTGCCTTCCCCACACTTGTCCTTCTCACAGAGTAGACAACAATCACTTACTTCTGCTGATGATCCATGTGTTTCGAGAAAACGAAGAACAGCTCTTCAAAGTAAGTTCCAGGAACTTAGGAATGAGCCAGAGCCTGCGCAGCAAGGGCGAGGCGGGCTGGGCCACCAGGCAGTTCCGAAGGGGAAGCATGCTGCCCAGGTGGGGCAGGAGCCACAGCGCCTGACCTCTCTCTGCTTCGGCCCCTCAGATGATCCGGATGAGCACGGGGCATATGGAGGGCAACCTGCAGCTGCTGTACGTGCTGCTCACAGACTGCTATGTCTACCTGCTGCGGAAAGGTGCCTGCTGCCCCCAGCTAGGCCAGGGCACTGCCCGGAGGCTGAGGAGGCTGAACGCCACCCCTCACCCCCGACCCCCACCGAGGGTCTCGGGTTCCTGACTTGTGCTGATGAAAATGCATTCCACGAATGGGTGGCTTGACGTCCCAAGACTTGAGCCTGGGGGCCTCCCTGCAGAGCACCCCATGTCGCGTTCCTACTCTGTGCTTTCGGGTCACAGGGCGATGACGAGCCCTGTCTCAGAGAGGTGTCATAGCTTAGAAAATGGGGCAGAGGAGGAGAAAGAGGCCACGGGGGTAATAGGCATTGGGGTCTCCCCTCAGGGGCCACAGAGAAGCCATACCTAGTGGAAGAGGCCATCTCTTACAATGAACTCGACTACGTGTCGGTGAGTTTGGGCTCCTCGGTTGGGGTATGGCATGGATGGGGCCCCCTCAGAGCTACAGAGCCCCAGCCTTGGCCCCTGGGGTCAGGCCCCAGCTTCTCTCTCAGAGAAGCTTCTGTACATGACGCTGGGCCCAAGACCAAGCTTGAGACGCCTCTTCATCCACCACCCTCCCTCACTTTGCCAGTCCAAGGCCCCTGGGGCTTTGCCATGTGGTTGCCCCAGGGTGTGCATCCTGCCCCCCAGCCAGCTGCCTCTCTACATGTGAGGTGTGGTTTCCGGTAGGTGGGCCTCGACCAGCAGACCGTGAGGCTGGTGTGCACCAACCGCAGGAAGCAGTTTCTACTGGATACGGCCGACTTGACCCTGGCCGAGTAAGTGACACCGCCTGGTGGCATCTGCCCCCCCCTTGGGTGCAGGGTGGGACGTAAGAGGGGGAGACAGGTATGTTCACTTGGCAACCTGCAGGCTGGTGAGAGCATCAGGGTGTGGACACTGATCCACCGACACTGGTGGGCACTCCAAGGACCACAGGCCCCGCATGACCTCCAGAGAGGAGGGGCGGGCAGGAGTTACCCAACGGGAGAGAACGCACCAGGCCCCTGGGGCCAGGGGCTCACGGAGGGCCCGCACGGCCTTCCTCCGTGTGACAGTTACCCATAATAAGAGGCCGCCTCCCTCGCTGTTGGGGTCCAGCCCTGTGGCCACTGGGGAAGGTCGGGGCTTCTCCGGGCTGCCCCTGCACCATCGCCCCACCCACCACCCTGTGCTCTGCTTCCAGCCAGGTCCCCCCTAGTTTTTGCGACCCTTTCAGACCAGAGCGCTTAGCCTAAAAGCCCTGAGCAGTGGAGTGGAGGCACCCCCCTCCACGGCGCTTCTGACAGAGGACCCCACTCCCTGTGCAGGTTCTTTTTGGCTTCTTTGAAGTCAGCCATGATCAAAGGCTGTCGGGAGCCACCCTACCCCAGCATCCTGACCGACGCCACCATGGAAAAGCTGGCACTGGCCAAATTTGTAGCCCAGGAATCTAGATGTGAGGTAAGACCCCGGTGAAGAGGGAGGGGTGTCATCTCCGCGGGACCAGCCCTGGTATTTGGGTCAAAGAAGCAAATAGATGCCCCTGAGAGGGGCACGTCTGCCCTTCCCCCACCGTCCCCTCCCTATTTGGGGGTGACCTTGCTCTCTCAGCGACCACTCCTGGGGCTCAGCCATCAGTGAGCCCGGCCTGGACCTCACCGTTGTGCCCCGCTGCCCGCGCCCTAGGCAACTGCTGTCACTGTGTGCTTCTACGGGCTTGTGCACTGGGAGGACCCCATGGACGAGTCTCTGGGCCCCGTGCCCTGCCACTGCTCACCCCCCGAGGGCACCATCACCAAAGAAGGCATGCTGCACTACAAGGCGGGCACCTCCTACCTGGGCAAGGAACACTGGAAGACCTGCTTCGTGGTGCTCAGGTGGGCGCCCCCCTGCTCTGGCCTCAGGCCCCACCCCAGCCTGTTGGGCCTCCAGGTCCCCAGCAGGGACCTCTCCAGGCAGGTTGCTGGAGACAGGCTGAGGGGGGCGCCTCCCTCCTCCACAGGGCTGTGAGGCAGATAGCCCTGGGGTGTTCGACTTCCTGGAAAGCCCACCACCTTTGGGGGCCCAGGAATCCCGGACGCCTCAGGTGAAGATCTGGGCTGGGATGCAGAGGGGCCTGTGCTCCCTGCTGCCCTTCTTCCCTCTGCTTCTTCACCCCCCATCCACGGAAGACAGGTCTCTGGGGTGCCAGACCCCAGCTTGTGGGGATTCCCTGGGGTCTGGGCTCTGACCCCTGCTGTGTTGTCTCCCTGCAGCAACGGGATCCTCTACCAGTATCCCGACCGCACCGACGTCACCCCCCTGCTCTCAGTGAACATGGGGTGAGTGTCCTGGGGACGGGGCGCTTGGCAGGTGTTGGAACCTGGAGTCACTGCCTGGAGCTGCTAATCCTGGGGCCCAGGGCTCCTGTCCCTGCCGCTTGAACTGGCTCTCCCCCTCTTACTGGTTCCCCCGTCCCTGCCCCAGCCCCAGCCCCACCCAGCAGCCCTGGCCCGTGCCCTGGGGTCTGCTGAGTGCTGCAGGGGGTGGGGAGACGTCCTCTCAGGAAAGCAAATGGAGCGCCTTGGCTGGAAAGGGTCCCATCGGGGAGGGAGGCCGCCCGTCCCCAGAGGCTCCTGGCCCGATGGGGAAGTGGACACACACATCCCTGAAGACCTCAGACCCCCGAGAGGGCAGTGGATGAATGTGCACGGATTCTAAGGCCAGACCTGAGCATTCTGAGTACTGGATCGACTCACCCCTCTCACTTGGCCAGGTTTTAGGGATCTAGAAGGATCTTGGTGATTCTGGATATAACAGACATTCCACAGGAAAGGGGGGGCTGCCCAGCAGCTTTAAGCCCCTCCCTAGCACCACAGGGGCCCACACACCTTCCGGTGCCCTCAGACTGGGGCGGGCCAGGGCCCCCACCCCACGCCGCCCCTGCCTCCTCCCTCCCATTTCACCCTCCTCCTCTGGCCCAGGGGGGAGCAGTGCGGTGGCTGCCGGAGATCCAACACCACGGACCGGCCCCACGCCTTCCAGGTCATCCTCTCCGACCGGCCCTGCCTGGAGCTGAGCGCCGACAGCGAAGCCGAGATGGCCGACTGGATGCAGCACCTCTGCCAGGCCGTGTCCAAAGGGGTGAGCTCCTCTCACCTCTGCTGTCCGCCCGCAGCCAGCCCTGTCCAGGACCCCCAGGCCCCTTCCCCAAAGCCACTATGGAGCAACCTGTGAGGACCAAGACAGCACCTCAGGGGACCGCCCAGGAGCCGACCGTGGCACTCAGGGCCACCTTTGGCCCAGGCGGCCCCTGTCACCCTTCTCCCCTGCGACGGCCCTGAGGTGGGCAGAGCCTGCCTGAGCTCTGGAGGGAGGGACCAAACTGCCCCTCTCTCCCTTCTCCTACGCCCCATCAGGTCATCCCCCAAGGGGTCGCCCCCAGCCCCTGCATCCCCTGCTGCCTGGTCATCACCGAGGACCGCCTCTTCACGTGCCACGAAGATTGCCAGACCAGCTTCTTCCGCTCCCTGGGCACAGCCAAGCTGGCCGACATCAGCGCCGTCTCCACGGAGTCCGGCAAGGAGTACTGTGTCTTGGTGAGCTGGGTGGGGGCGCTGGCGGCAGGTCCGATGGCCCGAGCGCTGTCTGCTCACAGGGCCCGGCTCTCCCTAGGAGTTCTCCCCGGACAGCCAGCAGCCCCTCCCTCCCTGGGTCATCTACTTGAGCTGCACGTCTGAACTGGACAGATTCCTGTCTGCACTGAACTCTGGGTGGAAAACCATCTACCAGGTACCTCTTGGCCTGGCCCGTTCCCTGGGGAGGGCCCCTGCAGCCAGGACCAGGCCCTGCCTAGCACGGAGGCCGGGGGCAGGGGCCTGGGGACCGTGCTGGCAGTTCCAGGACAGACACCAACACGAGGGCCAAAGGGCACGACTCTGACTCCCACTGAGTCTGAGGCCAAAGCTGAAAGTGGAACTGAGGAGGCGCCGCCTTTCCTCACCTCAGTTCCCATCAAAAAGGACTAAGAGCTTATGGAGCTGAGCCCAGATGCTGAGGCACCCGGGTGGCGGGACACCCTTCCTCGCCCTCAGCGCGGCCCGCCCGCCGGCGTGGGCACACACAGCTGGCAAGCAGGCGGGAGCACACGCCCTGTGTGCAGGTTACTCGGGGGAGGGCTGCTTCCCGGGACCCGCTGAGAACTGGGGCCCACACGGAGAGCGGGGCTCAGGGAGAGTCACCCTGTCCACTCGAGCCCCTCCTTGAAAAGCAACCTTGCCATAGTTCCGGGGTGAGGCTACACTGTGCGGATGGGCCTCCACTGCCCCCCGACTCTCTGGGGGCCAGGGGCCCTGGGTGGCGGTGCTCACAGCCTCTCTGCGCCCCGCCCAGGTGGACCTCCCCCAGAAGGCCATCCAGGAGGCCTCCACCAAGAAGTTTGAGGACGCCCTGAGCCTCATCCACAGCGCCTGGCAGCGGAGTGACAGCCTCTGCCGGGGCAGAGCCTCCCGGGACCCCTGGTGCTGAGGCAGAGGCGCCGGCAGGGACACCGAGGCTGGTGGCCAGGGGGCAGGAAAGGAGGCTCATGGCCACGTCGTCGTGCCGCTCAGGGCTGGCTTCCCCTCGTCCACAGCCCGCTTCTGCCCCAGGCAGCGGGGCCACCGCAGGGCAAGGGGCGGGAGACGTCTCCCCGCTCTCAGGGGTCGGGACGGGCCCTGGGCATCCTGCTGACAGGGGGCGACTGGATGCTGGGGGAGAGGGTCTGAGCCCCGTGGGCTCTGCCAGCGCGGCCTCCTCCCCGGGGCCCATTGCTGCAGCGGCGCAAATCTGCAGAACAGCTCCGAGGGGAGCAGGACTGGGAGGGCAGGTGCCTCCTTCCTCTCCTGGGGCCGGAGCCCGAGCGCCCAGCCGCCCCGTCGTTGACCCCGCTGTGCAGGGAGGCGGGAGCTCCGGCCTCAGTGCATGCTTCTCCTCACTAGCCGCCCCGAGTGCGCTGCTGCCGGCGGGGGTGGGCGGGCCGGGGCCGGCTGCCAGGCAGCCCTGCATGTCCACAGCGCCTGCCCCTGCCTCTCCCGAGTGCGGCGTGCCCGTGCCCGTAGCACCCAGGAATGAGGCTGTCGCCCCGGGCTGGGGCAAGGGGCCGGGAGGAGACTTGGAGAGGAGCAGGCCGAGCAGGCCCACCAGCCTGGTGTCCGCACCGGCCCCTCCCAACCGGCCCCTGCTGGCTGGGTCTGGGCCTTCTTGAGAGCTTCGTCCAGGGCCCCCTGGGGAAGGGTCAGGTAGTCTGGGGTTGTTTTTTAAATAAAATAGACATGTTATATTGCCGAGACTTGTCACTGGCCCTTTTTGACCAGGGTGGAGGCAGGGCCTCCCTCCCGCAGGCCCCTCGCCTTTCCTGTCATTCCACAGATGTTCTTCCTTCAGCTGCTCCTGGGCGCCTCTTGGCACTCGCTGCAGAGGCGCTCAGGTCCTGGGAGTTTCTTGGCTTGAACTTTGCCCTCCCTGCTGTTTCTTACTGTGGCCAAGGGCAGCCGCCAGCTCCAGTCCAGGGCAGGGCACTCCTGACTCCCAGTTCTGGGGGGGGCGTGCCAGCCACTCGGGATAAACCCAGGCGAGTCCAAGCTCTCCCTCAGGCCTCTCTTCGAGCCGCCCCCGCAAACAGGCCAGGGAGGGCCAAGTCAGCCAGGCTGGGCAAGCTCAGGTCCTCCAGCCCTTCAGCACCCCGGCTCCCAGGGCCTCACGCCCGGGAGGAAGGGTGGTGCCCGAGGAGGGGTGTCGAGCCTGTCGAGGTGGGTTCCAGGCAGGGTGGCTCTGCCTCTGCATCAGTGAGCTTTTGGGTATACGGGGCGGCCCTGCAGGAGAGAGCTGCCTTGGGGAGAGGCCGCCATGGGCAGCAGGTGCTGGTCCCCACCCGAGCAGACCAGCACCTACCAGTGGTGGCCGGGGCCCCTCACCGGCCACAGCAGGGGCCGTTTCCATGTCATGGCCCCTCCTGAGAGCTCAGAGGGGGCTACCACTAGGAGGAGGGCCGGACTGGGGGGCACATCCTTACCTAGTGTGTGAGCAAAATCAGGAGGCCACTCCTTCTGTCTCCTGCCCACCCAGGGGCCCTGAAATCTTGGGGGGCAGGAATGGGGAGAAAGGAGCCAGAGGCAGGGGGTTCATTGGGTGAAGCGCTGTGCTGGGTATGCTCTTCACCCCTCCTGATTCTCCAAGACCCTCTGAAGGAGGTATCGAGAGCCCCATTTTGCAAATGGAGAGACTGAAAGTCAGAGAGAGATGACTTGCCCCGGGGGGACCCCATATAGGGGGGAGGGACAGATCAGAAGCCTGAGGCCAGGAAGGGACGTCACCCCGATTGGCAGGAGTGGAGTGGACAGGGCACCCCCCTGGAGCAGTTGTCCAGGCAGGACCAGCTAAGCCAGAGGCCCGCAGGGGCACCTGCCCTCTGTCCCCGAGAGGAGGAAGGTGCTGGAGGGCAAGAAGGGCAGGAGGAGGCATCTGGGCTGACTGGCAGCTCCCTACCCTCACTCCCTTGCCCCAGGTGACCTTTCCCCCAGATCCCAGGGTCCAGACCCGCCCTGCCAGCTGGGAGGTGTGGAGGACAGAGGCCGCTGGGATTGGTCAGAGCTGGTGGGGGCGTGTCCTGGTCTCGGCAGCCCCAGCCCGAGCAGGTGAATTCCCGAGAAGGACCAGACCAGGCACCAGGGACAGCCTGGCAGCCGCTGGCCTATCCCACCAGAACCCCGCTCTCCAGTCATGGCCCCAGGCCTCCTCATTTCCCAACCCTTTGGCCCTGTGGGGGCGCAGACAGCCTAAGCAGCACCACCCCAGGACTGTGCCATGCCTCTCACCCCGGGACAGCCAGCCCCTGGCTCAGAGTCTGCGGAGATGGTGACCCCAGCAATGGACCTGGTGCTGGGCGCCTCAGCTTGTTGCCTGGCTTGTGTCTTCACCAACCCCCTGGAGGTGGTGAAGACGCGGCTACAGCTGCAGGGGGAGCTGCAGGCCCCGGGCACCTACCCGCAGCCCTACCGGGGCTTTGTGGCCTCCGTAGCTGCCGTGGCCCGGGCAGATGGGCTGTGCGGCCTGCAGAAGGGGCTGGCCGCCGGCCTCCTCTACCAGGGCGTCATGAACGGCGTCCGCTTCTACTGCTACAGCCTGGCATGCCAGACTGGCCTCACCCAGCAGCCCGGTGGCACCCTGGTCGCGGGTGCTGTGGCTGGGGCACTGGGGGCCTTCGTGGGAAGCCCTGCTTACCTGGTAAGTGGCTTGTCTCCATCCTCCATCACCCATTGGCCCAGCTCCCTGGGGGCACTGGGGACTCCTGACCTCCCCGGCTGGACCAAGTGGGGTGGGGCAGACTGGGTGGGGATGCTCCCTAGAATAACCAGATCCAGACCTGGAATCTACCCAGGATCCTGGCTGATCCTCGCTCCCCTGAGCCCCTGCCCTGCTGGTCCTGAGCTGGGGAGCAGGCAGGGGTGGTGACTCAAGCCCGGCCCTGTCACCTGTCTTGCTGTGTGGCCTGCGCATGCTGGAATAAAGGCTTCTGTTTGGCATGCCCCCGCCCCTGAGATGCAGCCCTAAGCCAGCATCTCAGTCCTTGGAACAGCTTCTCAAGGGTGACAAGGTGCCCCTGGAAGGTCAAATAATGTGCCCAGGTCACACCAAATAATGTGCCCAGGTCACACCTTCCCCTAAGCTGAGGTGGTGGGGGGCTCATGGAGGCAGGGCAGTCGGGACCCGGGGGGGTGCCCCCCAGAGGGCACTGCTTATGCAGGCTCTCTAGGACTCTGTCCCAAGCCTCTGTCCCCTCTGTGCTCATAGGTCAAAACGCAGCTGCAAGCCCAGACAGTGGCTGCGATGGCTGTAGGGCACCAGCACCACCACCAGGTGGGTCATCCCTCGCTCCCCAGGGTGCCTGGGCTGGGGGAGCTGGATGGGCTCCGGAGCTGGCAGGGGCTGCCCAGTGATCCCGTGCTCTCTCCCCACAGAGCATCCTGGGCGCCTTGGAGACCATCTGGCGGCAGCAGGGCCTGGCGGGGCTGTGGCGGGGCGTGGGCGGGGCCGTGCCCCGAGTCATGGTCGGCTCAGCCGCCCAGCTGGCCACCTTTGCCTCCGCCAAGGCCTGGGTACAAGAGCGACAGGTGAGGGCCGGGGACACCTGTGCCCACCCTCAGACACAGGCATGAAGAGGGCCGCCTGCCTCCTTTGTCCCTCTCTTTGGGCCCACAAGCTCCCTCATATCTCCAGCTGGACCCCCACAGTGGACGATGGGGACCCCTGGAACAGTGGGCACCGTGGCTCAGCCCTCATGGGTGGTAGCTCGAGGAATGTAAAGAGCTGGGGGTGATGGGCTGGGGAACGGCTGGTGGGCTCCCGTCTGCTCTGTCCCCACTCTCCCAGCCCCCGAGTGCTGGGGAGCTGGGCGGGCAGAGGGCAGCCTCCGGGGTCACAGCCTGAACGGTGCCCACAGTGGCTCCCAGAGGACAGCTGGCTGGTGGCTCTGGCCGGAGGCATGATCAGCAGCATCGCCGTGGTCGCCGTCATGACGCCCTTCGACGTGATCAGCACCCGGCTGTACAATCAGCCTGTGGATGGAGCTGGCAGGGTGAGCAGAGGTGGATGCGGGGGAGCATGGGGGGTGCCCCCACAACACAGAGCCTCACAGACACAGGGACTCGCAGACACATGACAGGGGTGCAAGCTCATCAGTTCAGCATGTTTGCTGAGCGCCGAGGTCCTAGGCGTGTGCTAGGGAAGCACTTTCACATCCAGGTTCCCTTCCATCCTCATAACCCCCCCCCACTTCCCTGAGGGGAATCGGGCTCAGTGACTGGCCTGAGGTTGCCCAGCAGGTAAATGGAGGAGCCTTCGTGGGAATCCAGCCTGACTGCACAACCTCATGCATGAACACTGGGAAGGCTGGGGCAGGTGAAAACAAAGATGCCCTCCACGGGCTGAGCTAGGGATGAAGGGCACCTGGGCGCCACGAGCCAAGCAGAAACCCCTGGCATGGTGTGGGGCCACCTTTTCTGTGACTTGCCCCTTGGGGTGGGGGAGGGCTCCCTTCCTTTCTGATGTGCCAGCAGAAGCCCAGACACTCAGTGGTGCCAGCCAGGGCCCCATGCCCCGCGTCGTGACCCCTGCTCCATGTCTGTCCCCAGGGCCAGCTGTATCAGGGCCTTGCTGACTGCCTGGTGAAGATCTGGCGGCAGGAAGGCCCCCAGGCGCTCTACAAGGGCCTGGGCCCGGCCTACCTGCGCCTGGGCCCCCACACCATCCTCAGCATGCTGTTCTGGGATGAGCTCCGCAACCTGGTCGGGCGGGGCCGGCACCAGGGCCCCTAGGCACGTCCTGCGCCCACACACCCCGACCGCCAGGACTCCACAGGAAGCCAGGGCCCACTCCGGGAGGGATGGGCGCCCCTGCACTGGCCCCAGCACAGGACCCCAGCCTGGGCCCTGCTACAGGTTCGGGGAAAGTGCGGATAATTCATCAGCCACGGCTCCCAGAGCCCGAGCATCTGCCCCGAATGACCGCCGGCTCTCGTCTCGAGAAAGTGTTCTTCCCTCTCTGTCCTGGGTCACTTCACCCCAGAGCCCGACTCATCGATAGGATGACCGCTCCAGGCCTGGCCCTCCAGCGCGGCGAGCCCAGCATGAAACCCCCTCTACTGATGGGGACGCTGAGGCTCCGGAGGGGGTTGCATCTTCCACCAAAACCCCCAGCCTTGCAGCGCCAGGGCCAAGGCTGGAACACAAGGCAACCCACACCGACCTGTGCCCTTGCAAGGTCACCTCCGCGCCAGGCCCCGGCGGCTGGAGTGGCCCTGAGGGGTCTCTGTCCGTCTGAGGGTGGATGAGGGGCGGCAGCTGGGGTGCCCCGTGAGGCGGTCGCCGCCGTGTTAGGCTGCTGGGCTGCTGTGATATCAAGTCCCGCCAGCGGGGCGGCTCTGATGGCCGAAAGCCCCCCTCCTAGTGCTGCGGGCGAGATGGCCGAGGCCACCGTGTCACAGGGCTGGTTTCTTCGGAGACCTCTCTCCCGGGCTTCTCCCTGCACCCCCCGGGGTCCTCCCTCTGATATCCGTGTCCTAAGCTTACCCGGACACCGGGCATACTGGATTCCAACCCCCAGTGACCGCGCGTGAACGAAGGGACCTCCTGAAAGACCCTGCCTGCACACACAGCACCTCCGGAGCTGGGGAGGGGGCAGCGCTTCCATATTTGAGCGTGTGCGGGGCCACGGGTCAGCCTGTAACGTCCACGGAGTGCCTGTGGGCCAGCGGCCCATCCTCTCCACCGTGCTCCCCTCTTGAGAGGCCCCTTGTTTACATGAGACTCAGCCCGGGGAGGGAGGGACTCGCCCCAGGGGAGGAGCAGAGCCGGGTGTCCTCAACCCCCAGGAGGGCCTCATCTTCACCCCAAGCGGCAGCCGCACTCCTCTGAGGCCCACACTGACCTGAGGAGGACCCCGGGGCTCCAGAACCACCTTCTCTCCACACTCCGTGCCCGAAGAGCTGCTGCCCGGGGCACCCCCACCGCACACTCCAATAAAGCTTTCTACTTTGTTTACTTCAGTGACTCCCCTCTGCTGACAGTCTCGTCTCCCCACCTTTGGCTCCCTCGCCAGAATCGGGGCCCAGCAGCCCTACCTGCCCTGCCCAGGCCAGGCCTGCCACCTAGTGGACAGCGTGGTTGAGGCCGCTGCACCCAGGCCTGAGAGGAGCCTGGACACCCTCCCATCAGCCCCGCCCGAGTGCAGCGCCTACGTCAGGCATGGGGGGCTGACAGAGCCCCTTCCAGGCCTTAGGCTGAGAGCAGAGCCTGACCTCAGGGTGGGGGACAACAGATGGCAGGCGGCTTGGGGCCTCAGGAAGGTGCGTGGCAAGTCCCAGGGGACGGTGAGAAAAGCCGGCCCCAGACTTTGGCTGGGACAGAGAGCAGACGCCAGTCCAGAGGCTGCTTCGCCCACTGCGCCGTGGGAGTGCCAGGCAGCGATTGGCTCCCAGTGCCCCTTACCCTGCAGGGGACGGGCTAAGGCCCATGGCTTCCCTCCCTTCCCCTGGTCTTTTGACCCCTCCGAGCCCCTCCCCTCCCCTCCTCGGACACCTTTGCCCGGTGACGTTCGTCTCTCCCATGTGGACCCGGCTGGAGGCTGGGGCTGGATCCCGGCAGCCATGTTCTCCCTGCCGTCCCTCCCCTCCTGGGTCCCCAGCCTCCCCGCCCTCCAGTGGGGCTCCAGCCTCCTGGACTCCCTCCTGCAAGGTGAGCACCACCCCCCCCCACCCTGCATCAGCCCCACCCCTCTCATGCTCTGGGCCCGAGGGTGGACCCCACCCCTTGGGGCTCCCGGCACTGGCCGCTCCCTCCTAACCCTACCACTCGCATCTGCCCTCCCTTCTACCCCTCAGGCCTCATTGGGGCCTGTGGAGTGTCCGTTCTCAACAGCCTCCTGAAGGTCTACTTCTTCGTGGGCTGTGCCAAGTAAGTGCCCACCACCCCTGCCCACTCCTGGCCCCTTGTCAGACTGGACCACGGCTGCGACCGGGCCTCTGAGGGGAGGAGACCAGCCCTCCCTTCAGAGTGCGATGGGGTCCCTGGGACACCCCTAGGGCCCAGGTTGCTCCTCTGCCCACACCCACTCTTGCCCCCACAGCAACCCAAAAAGGCGGCTTGAAAAGGAGCGACTGCAGGCCCAGTGGGCCTCCCTGGAGACGGTGCACCTGGCGGGGCTGGCCCTGATTCTGACTGTAGTGGGGGCCCGGGTGGCTGCCCTGGTGGCGCTGGAGTTCTCCCTCAGGGCGGTCTCCACGCTGCTCTCCCTGGACAAGGTGAGAGGCCGGGGTGTCCCTGGCCGGGGTCCTCACCTCCACCCAGCACTCGGGAGCCGGGCCCCTCACAGCAGCCCTGGCTCGTCAGCACGCCCTCCTGTAAGAGGGCGAGGTCAGTGTGCAGATGGCTTCCGTGGGTTTTGATGGCGAAAGCCAAGTGTCCACTCAGTGGAGTCCCAAGAAGTTGCTAGAAACAGCTCTGGGGTACAAGCCTCCAGGTGCCGGCCACCTGCATCATCTCAGCCTCACAAACTGGGGGGTCACGCTGTGCTGGGACTTCAGGCAGGAACAGAGCAAGGTGGAGTCGGCCTCTGAGCCCCCGCACCCCCAAGCAGATGGGTCCCACCTCATAATGGAGCCAAGAGCACAGGTGCGTTAGGGCGATCCCTCTCCGGGAAGGAGCCCCAAGTTTTCTTCAGGCTCCAGCCCCCATAGACCAGAGCTCCCATCACCTGACAGTCCTCTTGGGTCCCTGTGGGGGGAGGCCCGAGACCCCGTCATCTCGCCCCTTCTGCCACCTTCCCCCAGGGCTCCCGGGGCACTGAGAGGCTGCAGCTGTACCTGCTGTGCCAGTTCTCCCTGGGCTGCGGACTGACCTGCGGCCTGAGCTTCCTGCAGGAGGGCGCCCCGCACAGCACTTTCAACCTGCTGCTGGGGCTCCTGCTGGCCGCGCTGCTCAGCACAGGTGCCCGGCGCCTGCGCCACCACGTCTGCCGCCTCTATGAGCTGCACAGCAGCCAGCACTACTGCGGGGTCTGCCTGGGCCTGCTGGCCGGTGGCGATGACCTGCTCCGGCTGCTGGGCCGTGCCCTGGCCATGGCCTTCATCGTGGGTGACCTGGCGGCTGTGGCCCTCATCAACCGGGACTTCCTGACCACCTCGGAGGCCGTGCGCTTCTGGACGCCGCTCACCATCTGCTACACCCTGCTGGTCATCTACATGCAGGGTGAGGGCCGCGGGCAGGCACAGCCAGCGGGTGGCTCACCCCTGGGCACTTACAGCCCACTGCAAGCCGCCCAGCACGGCCAGGCCCACCCGCCCACTGAGCTGGAGCACCCCGAGCCCCAAGCACCATGGCAAGGTCACTGGCCGGGCGGCTTGGAGAAGGGCGTGGTGTGTGGTAGGAACTCTGAAGAGAGGCCTGCATTGGGCTTTTTTTTTTTTTTAAGATTTATTTATTTATTTATACAAGCACTGGGTACAGTCAGAAGCGCGGGAAGGTGAGAGGATTCACCAGAGCCAGAGCGGGGAGCAGAGCAGGCAGAAGGACCGAAGTACACTGCTGAGGGGAGCAGCGGGCGGCAGGAGAGGTCTGCGCGCATGCGGGACCCTCACCCAGCGGCCGGGGATCGAACCGGCGCTGCAGAGGCTGCGGGCAGCTTCGCAGCCCAGCGCTCAACCGCTGCACCACCAGGGGAGGCCCTGCATTGGGCCTTGAAGGAAATAAGAGGTAGCCCTGACTGAGGTGAGGGGGGAGGAGAAGATTTGGAAAGAGGGAACCATGAATGCCAAAGCCCAGAAGTGAGAGAGCGCGTAACAGTGTCAAACAACTGAGCAAAGTCGAGTGTCCTGGCGCCCAGGGGCTTGGGAAGAGGTTCGGAGGGGCACTTGTCAGCCAGGCGGGGCAGTGAGAAGCTGATACAGGGTATAAGGAGGGGAGAGTGACCTAGTCTGGTCTGGCCTTTAGAAAGAGCCGCCTCAGCTGGCTGCAGGGTGGGGCTGGGGTAAAGGAGGAGGGATGAGGAAGGGCGGTCAGGCAAAGAGCCGGTAGGTGCAAAGGCCCTGAGGTGGACATGAGCTGGGCTGTGCTAGAGGAACAGGAAATCCGAGGTGGCCGGGGAGGACTGAGCAAGGGGAGCGTGTCGGCGAGGGGATGAGGTTAGACAGCAGGTGATGGGGCCTGGGAAGGCCAGGTAGGGTGTTTGGAGTCCGCAGTGGCCAGTCCTGGGAGGATCGTAAGCGGAGGAATGGTTACGCCTCGTTGCTGTGTTTAGATGGCCATGAGCAGAGGCCGGGAGCCCAGTGGCGAGGTCGCCACCAGACACCGAGGCTGCTGGGCCAAGGAGCTCAGTGGGAGCGGCGGGAGGGCTCGGCTGAGAATCCAGGCCACCGAAAGGGCCATGGGGCTGCCTGATGGCTCAAAGGGGGTTGCGGGAAGTCAGGACACAAGGGGCAGCTGGCAGTGCTGGGTCCTGATGCAGGAGGAGCAAGGGGAGGAGAGGCAGGTGGGGACCTGGATGTGGTGGGCAGGTGGTGACAGGCCCCCACTCTTCACAGAGGCGCAGCAACTGCACCCCGGGATGCAAGGCCAGGTCCAGACGGTGCTGGTGCGTATGGGTGGCCTCTTTGTGCTGCTGCTGACGGTGGGCAGCTGGCTGGACCTCCTCGGTATTTCTATCTCCCTCCTGGGCGAGCTCTGGTGCCTGGTGGGCGCCCGCACCCTGATCGACCTCTGCCAGACACAGGTGGGCACACCTCCACATGGTCCCCCAGACACTGAAGCCCTGTCCCAGACAACCCTGGGAGCCTCCACAGGCCAGGACATCCTCTCTGGTGGGGGCCGGGGGGCTAATGGGAGCTGGAATCCCCTCTCCCAATTGCTGTTACCCTTTGTCCCCACTACACCTAGGGTCGCGAGCAGCAGGGAGGCTGAGGGGCACCCCCATCCCATTCATACTCACTTGATCCTGTGCCCCAGAGGCCTCAAATGGGAACAAGGTCCCAGAAGATTGGAGGCCTGAGACTCCCTCCCCCCAGGGCATGGGGCATTGAGTGGTGTTCTACATCCTTTCCTCCCTGCCTTCCCTCAGGATTTTCCATACCAGAGGCCTGCAGCATCTGTTTCAAGCCAGTCCCAGGCCTCAGCACCGGCCCAGGCCCAGGCCCAGCCCTCAGCATCTGCCAAGCCCCAGAAAGCAGCCCCGTCCTGACCTGCCTTCACAAGGACTTGCCATCTGTCTCAGGCCACCCGGGATCACTTGGAGGACTGAAAATCCAGGATGCTGCCTGAAAATGGAGTGGCAGGGCTGGCCCCCCACCTGGCTGGGGGCCCTCGGGAAGGGTAGGGCACCTGAAGGCTGCTGGGTAATCTCTTTTCCTCAGGGCAGCCCATGGATAGAGACCCTGGGCCTACCTTGCTAGGAGGGCAGAGGGATAGGGAGAGAACTACCTGCTCAGAACGGCTTCCCCTGTCCCGGCCTCCCCTGCCCTCTCCATGAACAATAAAAATTATTTTCAATCTGTGCTCAGAACCATGAACTCACAGAGGAAAGGAGGCTTTTTCTTTTTTTTAAGATTTATTTATTTATGCATTCAAGAACTGGGGTGTGGGCCAGAGGTGCAGGGGGTGAGAGGATTCACCAGAGAGAGTGGGGAGCAGAACAGGCAGACGGACTGAAACACACTGCTGAGGGGAGCAGCGGGAGACAGGAGAGGTCTGCTGCGCCATGTGGGTAGCTCCCTGGCCAGGGATCAAACTCGTGCTGCAGCCACAGAAGGCCACTGCCTCAGGGCAGGCCAGGGCTGCCAGAGACACCCTGGGGCCCACCACGGATGCAGGGGCAGCTGGACCAAGGCTGAGCAGGTAGTTTTGACTCAACCCATCAGGAATGGCCACCTAAGAGACAGCTTGAGCCCGACCACTGGTCTCTGACTCCTGAGAGGGGCCTCTTCACCCTGGGGGCTGAGGTGGGGAAACGCCTGCGGATACCTTCCTCCCGGTGCCGGCCCAGGCCCCCCACCCGGCAGCGTGCTCGGTGTGCTCTGGACAGGAAAGTCACCCTGTCTGGGAGGAAGCGGCCCAGCTGGGTGGGCACAGGGCCAGCCCCTCCTCAGACCCAGACTGGGCATCGGGTTCCAACCCCAGCCCGTTGTTTTTGCTGGAACGTGCTCCGGGCTCCCGTCCCCCCACTTCTTGGACCTGGGGACGGGGCTGGGGAGGTGCTGGACTCACTGGTCCTTTCCTTTTTATGGGCACTGAGACCGTTTTCCAAACAAAAATGGGGCCACGTGGGCGGGAATGGGATTCTTTTCTTATCTAGCAATTTATTTTTGTGAAAAGCCTGACAAGGGCATAAAAATGAGCTCACTCTCGGCAAGGCGGCGAGCAACTCTCCATGCCACACAAAGAAGCAGGCCTGAAGTCCAGCGGGCAGAGGAAACGGGACCGGTGTGGTCGGGGGCACAGGCACGAGGCTGGGACTTGTTCTCCCAGCCCTGCCCAAGGGAAGGGACACCAGAGCCACACACCCCCTCCACCGCCTACTGGGGACGGTGACTTCTGGGGTGGCTGGAATTGGGGTGAGCCCCCCCAACCTCCTCAACACTCACTCTGGCTTTTCTGGGTGCCCTGCCTTCCTCCCCCCTTCACCCACACACCAGTCATCACTGAAAGTCCACGCAGGCAACGAGTTCTGTCAGGAAAAGCAAAGCTGTGGGCGCCTCCCCTGGGGGTTGAGTCTCAGCACTGTCACCTCCGCGGCCTGGGTTTGAGCCCCGGCCAGGGAGTGGCCAAAACTGGTTGGATTCTGGGCTTGTTCTGAAGAGTTGATGGGATTTCCTGATCAATTAGGTACAGGTTTGAGAGAAAGGAAGGAAGGAGGGAGGGCAGTATAGGGGTTCTTAGATTTTTGGCCTGAACAGCCGTGTGATGTGAATGAGAAATGCGGGGTGTCTTAGGGGCAGATTAAGGCACCCCGTGCAGGGGCTGTCAGCCCTATGGAAGGTCTGGTGTGAGGTGCCTGTGATGTGATCTGGGGTTTGGGGTCCTCACTGAGGAAGCATTGCCGAACCCGAATCCTGAAGGTTGAGGAGGAGTCTGGGGACAAGTGGGGTGCCGTGAAGCCAGCCATGTCGTCAGCCTCCTTAAGGCCAGAGCAGAGGGGCGAAGGGCACAGTGGTGGGAGATGCCGCTGGAGGCAGCCTCGGGAGCAGTGGGGAGCCACAGGGCAGTCCCGGGCCTGCGGGGACAGATGCTGCTGGCTGCGTTGTGGAGAATGAACTGGAAGGAGAAAGAGTAGGGCAAATCCAATGTCAAGGGGCCCCGTTTAGGAAACATTTATTTAGGATGAGAAAGGAAAGCACAACAAACAAATCACTGGGGCCCTGGATACCTGGGTCCATTCTTGCTCTGGCCTCCGGCAGTTTGCCAGGAGCCCAATGGGAAATGTTTCCTGAGTAGAGCCTGGCTCTGCTTCCCTCCTTGAACATTCTGTAGCTCCCAGCAGCCCCAGCCCTCACAGGCCATGCAAGGGACAGGCACAGGCCATGCAAGGGACAGACAGGCTCAGCTTGTGCTTCATGAACTCCACAGGAAGCCCGCCTCCGGCTGAGAGACAAATGGGGAGGCCAGCTGGGGGCCGTGGCCGGTCTAGGCCATGTTATGTTTAGTGAACAGGGTCTCGGGGTGGGGGTGCTGAGCAAATCAGCACAGTCTCCAGAGGAGGGAGTGGAAGCAGGGAGGGGGGCCAAAGAGGCTTGAGGTTCTGCAGGCTGAGAGGGCCCCTGCATGAGCCAGGCCTTGAGAGGTGTGAGGTGTTAGGTAGATGCTGCTGGGAGTGAAGGTTCCAGTGAGGGCTTAAGGAGGGCTGGGGCCTGTGAGCAAACAGGGCCTTAGCTTTGTAAACAGCTTGGGGCAGGCTTAGGGACCCTCCAGACTGAGTGACACGAGATTCCTCCTCTCTGTTCTCTGAAGGGACTCTGACCAGCGAGGCCTGGCTCAAGGACACCTCCCACCCCCTCACCTCTCTGCTGCCAGCCTGCTGAGCCTCAAGTTTCCTCCATGGTCCCACTCCACGCTTCCCGCTCAAGTGGGGCCATGGGCCTGTGCTGATTGTCTAAGCCGGTACCCTGGCCGTGGGAGCCAACAGCCCGGCCACAGGCCACTCAGGCCCCTGGACCAGCAGGGGAATCAAGGATGCTGTTGCCACAGCCACCTCTGGGGGGCAGCTAGGGAGGGGCCACAGGGCTGTGACACAGCTCGGTTGGTTTCCCTTGGTTTTGTTTTTTTGTTGTTTTTTTTTTTTATAGAGGAATGTTTTTATTTATTTATTTGTTTGTTTGTTTGATTATACAAGCACTGGGTACAGTCAGAAGCGCGGGAGGGTGAGAGAATTCGCCAGAGCGGGAGCAGAGCAGGCAGAAGGACTGAAGTACACTGCTGAGGGGAGCAGCGGGCGGCAGGAGAGGTCTGCGCGCCATGTGGGACCCTCCTCCGGTGGCCGGGGAGCAGCCGGGGATCGAACCGGCGCTGCAGAGGCTGCGGGCAGCTTCGCAACCCAGCGCTCAACCGCTGCGCCACCGGGGAGACCCAGTTTCCCTTGGTTTTGAACATTTCCCTACAAACTTGGCTTGTTCAGTAAAGGGGCCTGGAGCAAGACTCCCTGGGTTTGAACGAAGCTTAAGGGATAGGACCTTGAGCAAGTCACTCTCTGTGCCTCGGTTTCCTCACCTGTTGAGAGGACTGGACAAGGTGATGGCCGTAGGTGACTTAGCCCAGAGCTGACCATGCCTCTGACGCCGCCTGCCAAGAAGGGAGCCTTCTGAGGAGAAGGAGCAGGGGACACGGCTGGGCGAAGGCGCCAGGAAGGAGGCAGGGACTCAGGTGGCACAAGCAGGAGCCCATCTCCAGGGAGGAAGGGAATAGACACCACCTCCCCACCCCACCCCATCTTCATCCCCAGCGCATCCTGGGAGAGAAAGAGAAGCTTGTCGGAACCTCACTTACAAACAGCTGTTCACATGGCAACTCCCTGGTAAGTTGCCCGGTAAAATGCCTTGTGCTGGGCATTTTTCTTGCATTATTCCCACCCCCTTCCCCCCAGTTCTTCAGAACAACCCGTCAAGAGCTGACTGTTATTGGGGCCTCCCTGGTGGCGCAAGGGGTTAATACACTGCACTATGAAACTTTCCGCTGCCGCTGCAGCACGAGTTCAATCCCCAGCCTTGGAGGTGACCCACATGGCGCAGCAGACCTCTCCCGTCTCGCCCGCTGCTCCCCTCGGCAGTAGATTTCAGAAGATCTGCCTGTTCTGCTCCCCACTCTGTCTCTGGTGAGTCCTCTCACCTCCCGCATCTCTGGCCTGCACCCCAGCAGCTTGTATGCTCTTGTATAAATAAAAATAAATCTTAAAAAAAAAAAAAAGAGTTGACTGTTATCTTCTCTCTGCTCAGAAGAAAACACAAGACTCAGAGCGATTAAGTGACTTACTCAAGGTAATGAGTCGGGGAGCCAAATCCAAAGTCTAGCAGCTCTGACTCCAAAGCCCAAGCTTTTAAAGACTTGCGACCCTTTACTACATCGCATGCGATTTGCATGTGCAACTACCTAAGGTCCCCTTAGTCCTGCACTGAGCCTCCACTACATGCCAAGCATTGTGCTGGGCACTGGAGACACAGAGAGTAGTGACACAATCAGCTGCCACTCAGGTGGGGAAGGCACAATGGGGCAACCCCAGCAACCTGGGGACATATCTATGAAGTAGAAATGACCCCTAAGTGTACCTGGAGGACTCAGGGCAAGCTTCTCAAAAGTGGTGATGGGGTACAAAGCTTGCCAGGAAGAGGTGATCCAGACCTATGGAATCTCACCGGTCTTCACCATGACTCTGCAATAAACAATAGAACTATAGCTTTGACTGGGTGGAGAAAAGGCAAGAAAAATAATGCATGGCCTCCTTTAACCCTCGCGCCACCTCGGTCCTTCTGCCTGCTCTGCTCCCCGCTCTGGCTCTGGTGAGTCCTCTCATCCTCCCATGCTTCTGACTGTACCCAGTGCTTGCATTAATAAATAAATTACATGTCAATATCCTCATATCCTCATATCCTCATTTCCTTGTAAGTTCCATGGGGACACACACTGATTATGTCTGATTTGATTTCTTTTTTTTTAAATATATTTAATATATTAATATATTTTTAATATATTATATTTAATATATTTTTTAAAAGATTTCTTTTTTTAATATATTTTTAAAATATTTATTTATTTATTTATACAGGCACTGGGTACAGTCAAGAAGCGCGGGAGGGTGAGAGAATTCACCAGAGCCAGAGCGGGGAGCAGAGCAGGCAGAAGGACCGAAGTACACTGCTGAGGGGAGCAGCGGGCGGCAGGAGAGGCGGGACCTTCCTCCGGTGGCCGGGGAGCAGCCGGGGATCGAACTGGCGCTGCAGAGGCTGCGGGCAGCTTCGCAACCCAGCGCTCAACCACTGCGCCACCAGGGAGGCCCTGATTTGATTTCTATGGGCTCCACGGCTCATGCCTAGCACACAGTAGGTGTCTAATTAGTGTCTGTTGGATCAGTGTCACCTAGATGGCAGTAGATGCCATGCTCTCCAGCAGGCTGGACAGCAGTGAAGGTCCCCACTGGCCTGCAACTGCCCCCAAAACTCTCTCCCACACCTTCTCTGGCACTCGGCCACAACCCTCGTAGAGGAGAGAGCCTCTTTGCTCACTTCCTTGGAAAAAAGCTGGTCTGAGGCTTGTCTGAGGCTGACCATGCTGGAGGAGGGGAGCCAGTTCTCTGAGCTGGCAGACAAAGGGCGTGTGTTCTCACTGGGTACACTTCCTGGGTTTCCATTGCAGGAAGTTTGGCACCTGCCGAGGTGACACCGACATCTGGGCTGGTGCAGGAGACCCTTGGACAGGACGCTGTCCTCCACCCGGGAGCAGCAGCAGAGGTGGAATAGGTGGCCAGGTGTGCGGATGACAGGTGAGTGGTGACAGCTGTTCCCCACATTCCCCTTAACCACCCCCAAAGCCAGCCTTAACGCAGAGCATATGTGCAAGGCCTGGGTCCTAGACAGTGTCAGTGTGGCCTGAACAAGACCCCAAATTGATGATTTGTTGTCTCGTGGTCCCATCCAGGGGTGCAATGAGGTGGCCTGGGGACATCATGGAGGTGGGGAATGGCAATCTCGCTTTTATCTGTTTAAAGTAAGCATCTGTCACAAAGCATTTGAAAAAGACCAAGGGCACCTTCCTCCTTCAGGCCTTCCCATCCCTGGCGGTCTGCAGGTCCCTCCTTCTTCCTCAGGGAGAGGGTGGGGAGGCCAGCGCTACTGCCCCATGGCGGCCGAGCAGGAATGGGCCTGACCTGGGCTCAGGCAGCCCTGAGTTCTAGTCTCCCTCTGCCCAGTAGAGCCTTCGAGAACTCTTGCCCCCTATCTTGGCATCTATGGGGGTGGCGTGGCCATGGGCCCCTGGACACCTCTTGGTCTGCGTCTGAATCCAGCTCTGCCACTTGCCCCTTGTGTGACTTGAACTTCTTGGGGCCTCGGTCTCTTGTCTGTGACGCCAGAATAATCAGCCCCGGCTCCCGGGGAAGGTCTTAGGCCAAGGCCCGGCCCATAGGAAGCCCCTAGAAATGGCGGCTGCTGTCATGGCTGGTTATTGTCCAGTGAGTGTGGGCATCAAATGCAAAAAAGGGGTGACAAAGTGGGTGAGGGATTTAGGGAAGCTGGGGGAGGAGGAGCAGGAGGGCTTGGGGAGCAGGCAGCCCCCTCACAGGCCCCAGGAGCATGAGCCCCTTGGGTATAGCCCCATCCTGGGCAGGGCAAGTCTAGTTTTGGGCCCCAGGGGAGAGCCAGACCCTCCCTGGCCCCCCACAGATGGCGCTGGGTCCAGCGCCTCTCCACTGCGGCTTTAATCAAGAGAACAATCTGTCTGCCTCGGAATCAGACCCAGATTCCTTTCCCCAGCAATGTTCCCCAGGCCTCCAGGGACTGGGCGGCCCATCCTGCTCCAAGGCCTGCCCCAGAAGACTCTTCTTCCTCCCGGCCCCAGCTCAGGGGTGGGAGGGGCCTGAGGTGACCATGGGAAGGGGTCATGGACAGGGCCCCCAAGACAGGTACTGACCCCTGGCTGGGCCCTGCCCACCTGCCCAGGCCAAGTGGGGGGGTCTGTCCCCAGGCGGGGGGAGCCGCCCGCAGGGGCTTCGGGGTCCAGACAGTAAAACCCCAGTGACCCGCTCCACTGGGCACCCCTTCAGGAGCCCCAAGCCCAGCATCTGCTGACCACTGCCTGCCTGCCCGCGCTCCTCGCGGTCACCAGGCTGACCCCCCATTTTACAGAGGAAGCAGCTGGGGCTGGGGGTGCAGCCTGAGCCCAGGGTGGTCGGGCTGGAGAAGCTCTCGGAGGTCACCTGACTGGGACCGGCCTAGCGCGACCCCAGGCCAAGCTCAGGCGCAAGCCCCTCCCCCCCCCGGGCCAGGGGCCGCCCCCCCCCCCCCCCCCGACCTGGGGCCGGGTGACCCGCTGGGGTGACCCGCTGGGGCGCCCGGCAGCCGCGAGGCCTCGGCCCAGGCCGGCCGCGGGCAGCAGGAGGGTCGGGGAACAAAGGCGCGGGGAGGGGGCAGCGCGGGGCGCGGCCGGGCAGGTGGGGGGCAGGGCAGGTGGGGGGGCAGGTGGGGGCGGCTTCCGCCCGGCGGGGCCCGGCCCCCTCCCCCAGCCTCACCTTTTATGGGCAGGCGGCGGCGGGGGGCGGGCGCGGGCGCGGGCGGCGCCGCGGGGCTCGCGGGCTCGGGCGTCGGAGCAGCCGCCGGGGCGCGCGACCAGGTACGCGGGCGGCGGGGTCGGGCCCCGGCGCGGGGTGACGGCGCGGGCGCCCCGCTGGGCCCCCGCCCCCCCCCCGGCCGGGCGCTCCGGAGGGGCCCGCGGGGCGCGGGGACGGGACGGGGACGGGGCGCCGCCCCTCGGCTCGCCCCTCGGGCTCCGGCCCCGGAATGGGGCGGGACGGGTCTGGGCGTCCGGTTCGGGTCCCGGCCCGGGAGCGGGCGCCGGGGCGCGGGGTGGGCAGGGCTCCCGCACAAAGAGGACGGAGCCCCGCACATGGATTGAATTAAGGGGCCCGGCGGCGCCCCACAGTCACCGGGCAGCCTGCGGGGGGCGCGGGGCTTCTGGAGCGGGGCCGCTCCCCGCCCGGGTCAGGGAGGGGACGGAGGCCCAGGGCCTTCCACCCCGCGGGGGCCCGGGAAGGGATAGAACTGGGGGTCCCCAAGGCGGGCCCTGGGACTCCTGAGGACGCCAGGCTGGGCAGCGCCCAGATTCCTGCTCGCCACGAGGATGGACCCTCAACCTTGGTCCTCCCAGCCCCTCAGCAGCTGGGCCCTGGACCTGCAGGACCCGGGTCTCGGGAGCCCCTTGCGGGCCCAGCCGGCCTCCAGGGTTGACATTATTCCCACTTTGTGGAAAAACTGAAGCCCAGACGGGTTCGGGGACCTGCTGAGGGTCACCGGGCAGGAGAGAGGTGGGGCCAGCCGGTGACAGGGCTGCGGTGCCTCCTGCACTTCCCTCGGGTGGGAGAGGGAGAGGGGACCCCCAAGACTGCTAGGTGGAGCGAGGTGTCCTCCTGCTGCACCTCAGCGAGGTTTAATTTCGAGCCTTAGTAGAGACTGCAGGGCTGGCGGGCGAGGACGAGCTCAGAGGCAGTTCCAAGCTGCTGCTGGTTTTGGAGCGGGCCAGACAGAATCGGAAGGGGGACAGCGGGTGGGACAGGCCGAGCCCCAGAGGCCCCCCTCCCCGCGGCCGTCCCCTGCCCAGACTGCTGCCCCAAACCGTGCTGGGTGGGAGGCTGGAGCTCGGCCTCCTTCCTTCCTCTTGACAGGAAATGACTTCCCTTCCCTTTGTTCCCACTTTCTCTGCTTACCCAACTGGATCTCAGATCGCCCCGGGGAGGAAGGATGGGGGGCAGGTCCCCGGCGCAGTCGGCCAGGAGGCTGCTCCTAGGAACTTTCTCACACATTCCCCGCTCCGGGGTGACCTGGAGTCCGCGGGGCCAGAGGGGGGCCAGGCCTCCCTTTCCCGCCCGGGCCTGACATCCCAGCAGGAGCCGCTGGGAGGGGTGGCCAGGGGGACGGGAGCCTGCCCAGCTGCTAACATCTGGCCTCTGCACGGCAGCATTGGCCTTAGACGGTCACTGAGAAACTAGTGGAGCTAACTTCCCCGAGGTCAGTCGGGGTCAGGCGGGTGGGGTGGGGGTGGGAGCAGGGGGTGGGGGTGGGGGGTAGGTGACAGGGCAGCCTCCCAGCTGTCTCTGGGTTGACCACAGGATAATAGGTCCAGATTAGAACATTCTGGGAGAATGTTCTAATCCACAGGCCTTTGGATTTGGACCCCCCAGGGCCATGCAGGAAAGAAAAAGTGTGGTCTCAGGCCCAAGGACACTCCAGGATGGCCAGGTCAGAGGGTGTGCTGTTAGGATCCTGCAGTCTGCCCCGCATGGCCTGGAAAAATCGCTCCACACTCTTTTGGGGCACCCCGTGGCCAAGTAGGGACCTACTAGGCTGTGCTGAGAGTTAGGTGAGTTTTGAGAAGGGAAAGCATAGCTTTCATCAGCAAGTGCCAGGGATGGTTGTATCGTCCTTTCTTATATTTCACGCTCAGAAGGACTCTGAAAACCATTTACAAAAATAGATTCTTAAACTTGTAACAAACAACGTATGAAATCTAAGAGCATGACGGCCAGTAGAAGCTCCTGTATTTCCCACTGACACTTACCAATCCAGAGACTAGAAGAAGTATCTGAACTTAGCAAGGGGCGGTCATAGATTGGTTGCTCACTTACAAGAGCTATTTAATCGGACTGAGCTGAGTCTGATAAGCCACTCATTAACCCTGTTAGAGGAATTTACAAGCGTATGTTGTCCTGTTTTTATTCTCCACCAGTCACCAAGAGAACCCACCCTGTGGGGGTACTTCGAGATCCGGAGCGAGGGCTGGGAGCGCCAAGCTCCAAGTCCACCATGAGTGTCCCTTGGGGCTCCTCTCTCCCCACCCCCAGCCCCACTTCTTGCTGTGCATTCACTAGGTCCTTACTTGCTGCAGACCTGTGGGCTGGGCTTTGGAGTCATGTCAGGCTGGCCCAGCTGAGGCCTAAAATTTAAAAAGGGCATGTTTTCACCTCTGCACAAGCCCTGGGTGACCTGGAAGACTACAGAGCTGAGTGTGGGCTACGTGCCCTGGGGCTGCTGTCTGCAGGAACCCAGAACGGGCTGCCCTGATGTCAGGGTGCCACCCTGTCCCAGCCCATGCTCTGACGCTGACACTGGGACCTAGACTTGGCTCACAGATGGCAGATTCAGCTGAAGGCACATGAGGTCGCCGGGGGTGGAGGTGGGGGCTTACGTGGTGGTAATGAGCCAGCGTGTCTGGCGATGGGCTCTCATCGCCCTGTGGAAGCAGACATTTGCTCCCTGGAGCGGGTCAGGAATCAGGGGAGACTTCCTGGAGGAGGTAATGATAGAGCTAGAGAGGAAAAATAGGTGGTGGAATCATTCCAAGACAGAAAGACAGTCAAAACGGGTGAGGTCAGGGACATTTATTTGAACTTTATCTTGTAGTAGGAAGCCATGGAAGGGTCTTGAGTAGAAGAGAAACATATAAATGCTCTAGAAAGATCACTCCGGGGATGCAGCAGGAAGGAGGTAGGGTTGGAGGTCACTGGGGCTCCCGCCCCCACCCCACCTCTGTGCTTGAGCCAGGGTTGTGGCTTTGGAGATTAGGGCAGAGATGCAGGCAACAGAGTCAAGACTTGATTGGATGTGGAGGCTGCTGGGGAGAAATGGATCCTGGCTGCGCCTTGGCTGGTGCAGGGGAGCTGAGCGTGGGTTCCGGGTTCACATCTCAGCTCTGCTCGCTGCTGGATGACCCTGAACACATGACTTGACTACACTGAGCCAGTTTCCTCGTCTGTGGGATGGGATGATGATGCCAGTGCCCACCGTCGGCAGCGATGGGAGGATTTCTGAGTTGAGGGCAGCAGGCGCTTCGGCCAGTGCGGGCGCAGAGTCATGCTGAATCGCTCTGGGGGGACGGTCGTCCTGATGGTGCTTCCGTCCCCTCTGCCTCCGGAGCCCCAGCTGAGGCTCTGACAGGTCTTGCTGTTTCCCTCCCACAGCTGAGCTGGCCTGACCTCGGGAACTGCCGCTCTCCCAGGAGAATCCGGATCCGGGTCAGGGAGGTAACTCGGGGTGTGGCCAGGTGGGTGGGCCAGGTGGCCCTGTAGTCAGCTGTCCTGGGGGCAGGGAGCTAGAGAAACTGCTCCTTCTGGGAGCAGAGAATTAATCATTTGTGAGTCGAGCAGGCCCATGCTGCCCTTTGCTCCCCCAGGTGTGCAGGTTGGGGAGGGGCAAGGTGGGACTGCTCAGTCGAGTCACCTGGCGCCCCTGAAGGTGGGTCTGCGTGCCCAGATGGAGTGTGTCCTGGTGCCCTGAGCCCCCCTCTGCCCGCAGCCCCCACCAGAAGGCAAGGCAATGGCGGCGAAGCCGGAGAAGAGGGTCGCCTCGTCTGTCTTTATCACCCTGGCTGCCCCACGTCGAGATGAGGCAGTGGCCGAAGTGAGACGGGCAGCTAGCGAGACCCGGCCTGGCCGCCCCTGGGAGTCTCCTGCCCCAGGGAAAGCCCCCGGAGCCGGGGCAGGCTCAGGAGGCAGGCCCGGGCCCTGGAAGTCCCCTGCTGAGCCAGCCGCACCATCCCACCTCTCCAATGGAGGTAAGAAGGTGGGTCTGGGTGGGAGAGCCCAGAGAAGCAGCCCCAGGTTCTCAGCCCAGGTGGGGAGGAAAGGACAGCTGGGCCTGGCTTTGATCCAGGCTCCTCCTCCTCGTGTCTTTGCGATATTGGCGGTGCTTCTCAGTTTCCTGATCTGTAAAATAGGAATGATAAAGGATCTTGTCTCAAAGGTTGTTGTGACGATTAGTGTTGCTGCAAATACAAAACGTTCCTTCCTTGTCTGTCCCTTCAAAAGCGTGAAATGTGCCACCTGCTGTTATTCCCGGCCAGACGCAGGGAAACAAAACCAAGATTTTCAGCCTGTATGAAATTTACATCCTAGTGGGGGAAAGAGATAATAAAGGTGTGATAGATAACATAATACGCAGTGTTAGAGAGGAATAAACTTGGCGAGAGGTGGAGGGACAACTCTCGAGGGGGGCGTCTCCCAGGAGGTGCATTTCAGTGCAGCTCAGACCTGAGTGGAGGATAGAACTGGTGGGGCTGGGGAGATGGATCCTGAAGAGCAGTAGAAGCAGCAGTGCAAAGGCCCTGAGGCAGGAATGAGTCTCAAAGTTGAGGGACCTGGAAGGTGGCTTTATTCTCCCTCGGGCCCTGATGGTCACGCGCTGTGTGATCTCAGGCAAACACTTTCCTCCCTCTGGGCCTCGGTTTCCTCTGTTCCTTTACCTTGTGCTTAGGCTGAGCTGACCCCGTTGCCATGGTGACAGAGAGCCTTCCACCCTCTCTCCCCGCAGCTCCATGCAGTCTCAATTGCTGGGTTGGGTGGAGTGAGGAAGCGTGACAGCCCGGTGGCCTGGGGCAGGGGGTGGCTCCTCACCAAACAGGGCACCAGCTGGAACAATGGGGGGCACTGAGACGCTGGGGTGAGTGGACGGCCCAGGATGGAAGCTGAGACTCCCCAGGGTCCCGGGTGCCTATCAGGTGTCCTGCCATCCCAGAGCCAGGTTTTGGTCAGCCGCCATCCCTGCCCATCCATCACCACGGAAACCACTGAAGACCAATAGGAAATGCCAGTTGCAGGAGACCAGAGGGGCCCTCTGTGCAGTTGGGGGAGCATGTGGCCATTCGTGTAATCTAAGACACAAGCCGCTTAACTGACCTCTCCTTCCTAAGAACACAGCCCGTGTAGGCACCCGGGACCCCAGGGCCGAAACCCACACGTCACACGTCTTCCAGGGCCTGGGAGACACCGCGTACCCCTGGCTGGAATGGGAGCCCAGAAAACGTTGCTTAGGTGCCAACATACCAGTATCTCCAGGACATTTTTATAGGTTGTTGGAATCGTAGGCGGAAGATTCTGGAAGTGTGGAAACAAAACCAGACATTCCCGGGGAGGGGGCAGCCTCGCAATGGCGGGTCAGCCATTTTGTTGACCAACTTTGGTGAACTCAAGCCGAGGGCTGAACTTTGATGCCCAGCCTGGCTGAGTTCTAGGGGGGCTGCTGGGCTGGGGGGCTGGACTGACCACGGGATGCACAATCCCTGGGGCCTCCCAGCTGCTCCAGCCATCCAGGGCAGACTGTCCCCAGGTGCCTCACCTAGCACTTGGCCCGCAGGAGTCCGCGGCATTTCTCTAGCCCTTTCTCCTGGCAGTGCCCACCTTCCCCTCACCCACCCCAGCCCCGATGGAGCTCAGGTGCATTTAGAGTCACACCATTTCTCTCACAAGTCCAATTTTTCTCTTGGCTTCTCTTTAAAAAACTGCTCTTCCCCATCCCGCACTCGGCTGCCAGACCCACATCACCCGGGTTCAGCTCAGCCTCTTCCTCTCTGCACAGCTGCCCTGCAGCCCCAGGCCCCTCTGTCCTGGTGGGGACCTGCCACCTTCCCAGCCTGTTACCTAGAACCCAAGACTGGTCCCAGGAGAGGCCTCAGGGCTGCCGCTCCTGACTCCTGACTCACGTCAGCCTGCGCAGCCCGGTTCTCACCCTTAGCTGCATCAGCACGCCCTGGGGGCTAGTTCATACCCCGCTGGGCCCCACCTAGTACGTGTGACTCAGCAGGGTGGAGGTGGGGCCGGAGAATATGCATTTTATGCTTTCCCAGGTAACACTGCCGCTCTAGCCTCCCTACCCCCATTCTTCTATTGTTAAATAGGCAGGACTTGTGGAGGACAGCGGGAGTGCTCCAAGTGTGACCTTTGGACCAGCAGCACCGCCCCCACCCCAGCTTTGCAAAGCCCACCCCAGCCTGCTAAATCAGAAGCTCTGGGGCTAGGGCCCAGCCCTCTAGCCATCTGCCTTTGAGCAAGGCCACCAGCTTATCCGGTGGCATGCTGGCAGGGCTCCAGCAACCTTCTCTGTGCTGTCCCTTCAGCCCTCAGGAAACAGGAGTGTTCATTATCTTTCTCGAATGACTGAGAAACCCCAAGAGAGGTGCCCCAGAGAATTAGCAGGGACTGCTGAATTTATTGAGACTCAGATTAAGTCTCTTGCCTGGGGACACACAGCAAGTCAGCAGGAGGTAGAAATGGATTCTGATCTGGTGACCCCGAACCTGAGCCCTTAACCACCTTGCAGGCCAGCGGGGTCCTCTGAGCCCCTGCAGAGACCCAGCCAACCCTCTCCGCTCTGGTTGCAGGATGTTCTCCCACGCTGGATGGCCAGGAGGTGCTCCCAGACCTGGACCTCCTCCCTCCTCCACCCCCACCCCCTCCGGCATACCTGCCTCCTCCTGATGAGGAGCCCCCGGCCCCGATGGGGGCGTCCCTTATTTCGGACTTCCAGCAGCTGCACCTGCTCCCGCCCCCGCCCCCACCGCAGGTACTGCCAACCCTGTGGTCCCTGGTGGAAGCAGTGGGTGGGGGAGGGAGAGCCTGGTCTTCTGCGCTTTCAGGGACTTCAACTCGGAGGGAGGGTGTCCACTCTCCTGCTGGAGGGCAGTCCCTCTTCAGAGCTCGTTTAGGCTGGTAAAAATTAGGGGTTTCTCAAGGTCCCCAGAGAAGGGATGTCACACCTTTCTGCCCCGGTGCCCTCTCAGCTCTGAGATGACACTTCCTGTGTCTAAATTCCTTATGTTGGTCACTTTGAATCCTCCACCCCTCACAGAGGCCAGGAGAAACCCTGATTCTAGGAGGGTCCTTAGAAGTGGTAGAAGCAGCTTTGGCTGGTTCAGAGCACCCAGGGCAGGGAGCTGGGCTCAGCTGCCTCTCTCACCTCCCTGCTGGCTGATTTTTGACAGTGTCTTGCTTGTCTGGGCTCAGTTCCTTCCTGCTATCATGGGGTTAGTTGTGCCGGGTACTGAGGGGCTGTGTGGGGTCCCTGCTGGGTGACTCCTGTCCTCTCCCTCCATGTCTCCGCAGTCCCTGGTGGAGGGGCCGCCACTCCAGCCTCGGCCCAGTCACCTCAGGCCTGCAGAGGAGGAGCTGCCGCCTCCCCCAGAAGAGACTGCTAGCTTCCCCGAGAGAGAGGCATCAACAGGTATGGATGTGGGGCTGGAGGAGTCTGGGGTGCTCCCCGGGGGAGCCCACAAGTGACTGTCAGGGGCTTCCAGGAAGAGCAGGGACCATCAGTGTCTGCCCCAACTCCCAGTTCAGTGATGGGCCTTATGGTTGTATGTCAGTTTTATTTGTGTTCATTTATCCTTTATAACTAAAATCCATTTAAATTAAATTGATTGGCAAAATTTGCTGTGATGGCAAAAACACCTTGAACGTATTTTTACTATTTAATTTTTTAAATACTTGACATCTTCACAAGGTACCAACGGAAATGGATAGAAGGATATGCAGTAAATGTCTCCCTTCTGCCCCATCCCTGTATGGTCCAGACAGATAGTTGGTAGTTAAGTGCTTGCATATCTTCTAAAGATGTTTTATGCATATGGGAGCAAATACAAATGTGTCCCATCACCCAGTTTTCCCACGAATAGTAACAGGCTCTGTGATGTTCTGCACTTGCCTCCTTTCTTCCACACACCTCACAGCTCATCACACATCAGAGCATGAAGTAGCTCCTTATTTTTCACAGCTGCATAGTACTCCATAGGGGTGGCTGTGTGCATTTGACCTGTGGCCTATGGACAGTACTTAGGTGACTTTTACGATGACAAATACAGTTCACCCTTAGACAACACAGGTGTGAACTTCTCTGGTCCAATTGTATGCAGTGTTTTTTTTAATCCATGGGTTCCAGGTTCGTGGATTCAACTGACCTCAGATGTCAGCTGGCTGAATTCATGGATATGAACCCACTTGAGAGAGACGACTCTAAATTATATACAGATGTTAATATTGGAGAGGGGTGAAACCAATCCCCTGTGGACACTAAGGGACGACTGTAGTTAGGTTGGGGGTGGGGAGGGAGTCAAAAGTTAGACTCATATTTTTGTCCTTGGGTTTGGTGCCCCTGACAGTCACGTTCAGCTGGAAAGCTCTCACCTTGCCCCGATGTCATTTTGCTAGTGTGCAAGGTGTCTGTGATTAAGACCTAGGAGAGGATCTTTAAAAAAAAAGGGGGGGCCTCCCTGGTAATACAGGAGGTTAAGCACCGCACTGTAAAGCAATTCTCAGCCTCTGCAGCACGAGTTCGATTCTCAGCCGGCCAGGGAGAAACCCACATGGCGCAGCAGACCTCTCCTGTCTCGCCCGCTGCTCCCCTCAGCAGTGTATTTCAGTCAACCTGCCTGTTCTGCTCCCCACTCTGTCTCTGGTGAATCCTCTCACTCCCCACACCTCTGCTCTGTACCCCAGCCCTTGTATGCATAAATAAATAAGTCTTAAAAAAAAAAAAAGACCTAGGAGAGGGATTACTGAGGCTTGAGGGTAGGTGCATTTGCAACTTGGGTATTTTTGCCAAATTGCCTTCATGGTGGTCCCCATGGACACCCCACAATAGTAATATTTGTGTAATAAAGAGCTGTTTGTTTAATAACTAATTTACAATAATAGTTACAACAAATATGTGCTTATGATGCACCTAAAACCTCCCCTACTCCAAGGCTATGTAATCATCCTCAGTGTTCTTTTGTTTCATTTTTCACATTTAGACCTTTGCCACATTTTGGAATCATCTGGTGCGGAGGCTTCTTTCATTGTTTTGCAGATGGCGACCCAGTTGTCTGACTCTGCGTCCCTTGATTTTAGCTTTTTGGGGGCTGTTCACAGTTCATATTCCTTTTCAATGCCCCCCTATCGTCCTCCCCGCTGTGAGATGAGGCCACACTCCCAACCGGCGGGTGCAGGGCAGAGACCTGGCTCTCCGGGCACATCCTGGGTGGTTGCTGGGCACAGTACCCCCAGGCTGGGTGCTTACAGCCTGTCTTCACCCCAGACATCTGTGCCTTCTGCCACAAGACCGTGTCGCCCCGAGAGCTGGCCGTGGAGGCCATGAAGAGGCAGTACCACGCCCAGTGCTTCACGTGCCGCTCCTGCCGCCGCCAGCTGGCGGGCCAGAGCTTCTATCAGAAGGACGGGCGGCCCCTCTGCACGCCCTGCTACCAGGTGATCCCCCTACGCAGGTCTCTGGGTGCTGGGCCCCGGGAAGATGTCATAGGATGTCATTCCCCCTGAAAGTCCTGGGAGGCAGGCACGATGCGCCCATTTCACAGACATGGAAGCTGAGGAAGCTCAGGAAGGGACGGAGCCGCGCTTTGCAAGCTGGGTTAGTCTCCTGTGTCTGCTGGGACAAATACTACAAACTGGGGGCTTCCAGCCACACACATTAATTCTCTTAGCGCTCTAGAGGTCAGAACTGGACATCGGTTTCCCTGAGTCAAAATGCAGCACTGTTTCCGGCTGCAGTTCTCGCAGGACCCTCCTCCTTGCCTCTTCCAGCTCTGAAGCCTCCTCACGCTCCTGGGTTCCTTGTCCGTCTGCGGTCTGTTGCTTGGCATCTTGCTTCAGTGTCTCATCTCTCCATCAATTCTTCCTTTCCTCCCTCTGATAAGGGCACTGGTGGGGGCATGTAGGGCCACACGAATAATCCAGAGCTTCCTCCCATCCCCACATCCTTAACTCCATCCCCTCTGCAAAGTCCCTTGCTGTTTGTTGAAGGCAGCACAGGGCTCAGGGTTAGGACCTAGCTCTCCTGGAGACATCACGCAGTTTCATGCTCCACCTGCCCCGCACCCGCTGGCTTTGGAGCCTGCCCATGAGCCTTGCATCCTTGGCAGGAAGTTAGAGCCACGATCTGCTGAGGGTCTGGGTCACCTCTGGGTCCCAGATGCCACCAGGGAGAGCTAGTCTGGATGCCAAGGTGCTAGAAGTACTAACTCCCAGTGGGGTGTTAGTGTGGTGTATGGTATACAGACCACTGACCCGTCACTGGCTGGGCGTGGCTTGGGGTGTGGGCCGCCCCCGTCCTCATGAATTGGTTGCACCTGGCAGTCTGCATTTAACAGGTCTTCAGCAAGTTCAGTAGATACTGAACTTTGAAATTTGGAGCTGCAACTGTCTAGACAAATCAGAATGCACATTTCCACAGCCAGCAGGGCACTGTGGGAGGAGAAAGGAGCCATTCCCTCCCCACCCGGCCAAGGGGCCTCTAGGGGATGTCCCTACCCTCTCTTCTCAGCTGGGAAGGGTGGGGGGGGTTGGAGAGCAACCACAGCCAGGAGGAAGCCTTGGGCAGTGGGCTGGAGATAAGGGCTGCCCCACCCAGACATCTGTTCAGAAGGAGTCAGGTTAAAATGAACAGGAGCACAGCCCGGAGCGGGGAGAGATGTGTCTAGGAGAAAACGTGGAAGAGTTAGAAGCCCTCTGCTCTACCTCGGAAATCTCTCTCGCTCTCTTTTTTTCTCTCTCTCTCTCTCTCTCATTTTTCTCTCTCAGTCTTTCTGCTACTCCTTCTCCTTCCTCTCCTCCCTCTTCATTCCAGAAGGAATTTGAAGCAGCTTATAAGAAGGCATTTGCACCAAAAGCCAACAATAGTCCACTTAACATTTTGTGATGAGGGGAATGTTAAATGTTCTTCCCACAATAAAGTAAGACTTTAAAGAATGCAAGGAACACAGCGATGTAAAATGAATAAAGATCAGAACAGAGGAAAATCAAAGTGGGAAGTGAAATGAGACCAGAGGGCGTTAGTTGTCAAAGACAGACCCGGGAAAGATCCCAGCTGTGGTTCCTGAAAGTGGAGCATGGAACTTGGCTCGACCTTCCAAGTGGCCAAGTAGGAAAGGGAGTGTTTCGAGGCATATTGTCCATAAGATGAGCAGCACCCTACATGCTGCAGGAATTCCTTGTTCCTGAGTCTGAGGTTTAAGAGAAATGTCTCGTGTGAACCCTTGTAGACTTGGGCCTCAAACATATCCTAGTAACAAAAACGCATTAATGACCTCATGCAAGAGTCCACGCTATCCCCAGGATACAATAATACGCTCGATCTATTTTAAGCAAGGAGGGGAGGGTGGGTAGAGGGGTGTTACAGGCCAAATGCATGAATGGGAGCCCCCCTCTGTATCCCCACTGGGCACCCATGGGTGGCTGGTCACCTACCCCTGGCGGCTTGGAGCCAGCACTCCCACGGCGTAACTCTGAGGCAATGGCCTTGTGTCGCAGGACACCCTGGAGAAGTGTGGCAAATGTGGCGAGGTGGTCCAGGAGCACATCATCCGGGCCCTGGACCAGGCCTTCCACCCACCCTGCTTCACGTGTGTCGCCTGCGCCCGGTGTATCGGGGATGAGAGCTTTGCCCTGGACGGCCAGAACCAGGTGTACTGCCTGGACGACTTCTACAGGTACCTGAGGGCTGTGCGCTGGGGGCGCGTGGGGAGGATGGGCTGGTCCCCAGGCAGAAGAGGAGCCGCGTCAGGGCGCTGGGCTCCAGCCTTCCTTCAGGCTCTGCGCCTGCAGGGGCGAGTCTTCCTTGCCTGCATGCCCGGTCCGCCAGGGGCTGCCCTGGGGTAGGCCATTGCGTCCTCAAAATGGCAGGGCCTCTGAAGGGTGCTGTTTTCCCCTATGTGGGAACCAACACACAGGGCTCCGAGTCTCCTGGCTGGTGAGTGTGGAAGATTCTATCCAAACCCCATCAAACTGACTTTTGTCTTTGAGAGCCCCAGTCCCTCACAGCCAGAGCACCTGAGGCAGCAGTGCCAGGGAAACCCCTGAAGTTCAGTCCTCTCCCTGGACTCGCTCACTGCCCAGGTGGAGAGACCGATGTGCCCACCGGAAAGGAGAGGGAGGCAGAGGAAGCAGTGGGGACGGCACAGGACGAGGCCCCCGCGCCGCAGAGCACACACAGGATTTCTCTGCTTTTGCAAATTCTAACATCCCCAGTCACTTCCTTGCCTCCTGCTAATTATACCCTGGGAAGCTGGGTCTAATTACCCCGGCCTCTCCGCCTCCCCCGGCCAGGAAGAAATAGACTTTGTGGTTGTAGCTCCAGGTGCAGCCCAGGGCCAGGGGCTGAAATAGCTCCGGGAGGTGACGGAGGGCAGCCGGAGCTGACCGCTCTGGTTCGAGCACCCCCAAGCGTGAGTTCCTGTCCTCTAGGAAATTTGCCCCTGTGTGCAGCATCTGTGAGAGCCCCATCATCCCCCGAGACGGGAAGGACGCCTTCAAAATCGAGTGCATGGGAAGAAACTTCCATGAAAACTGCTACAGGTGTGAGGTGAGTGGAGCAGCGAGGGTTTAATGGCGTTCAGGTGCCAGCGAGCCCTGGGGAGAGCCTGCCAGGGGCCAGGCCTGGGTGGGGTCTGGGATGGGGCCAGGTGGAGGGGCTCAGCTCTCAGGCTGCCCCCGTCCAGCAGCGGGGACACGTAAGAATGCAATCATTAGAAATGTAGTTTATTAGCCCGAGCCCCGGACCAGTGCTGGCACCCACAGCAGCACCTGCCCAGGGAAGGGAGTCTCGCGGGAAGGCCGATGGGGCTCCCTCCCCATCTCCCAGTTCTGCCCTTTTATGTGCGTCTGCTTCCCTTTCCCTGCCCGAGGGCTGGCATCCTCTGAGGAGAGGGTCCACCGCATGCCCGCCAGCCCCCCAGGTTTATAGCCTCCGGGCTTGGAAACCCCATCCAGGCATCCCACGGAAGCCCCCAAGTCTCTGATGGCCCATTCTGGACCAATCTCTGGCCAGCAACTATGATTGACAGCCCCTGGACCTGGAGCAGAGCTCTGAGACTGAAGGGGTTGCTGCAGGGTAGAGGGAAGAAGCGGGTGCTGAGCAGACCCCTATGGGCCTCTGGGGCCCAGGAATCAGCTTTGGGTAAAGAAGGCCGTGATCAAGGGACCCCCTACTTTTACGGGCACGCCCACCCCTGTGCAACTGATGTTTATCTTCCTGGCACTGGCAACCGAGGTAGCAACGTTTATGTGTGTCACCTAAAAGTGAGGAATCTAGGAAAAATCTCTGCATCAGCCAATTAGTAATTCTAAACATTGACTCAGTCACATGGAACCAAGAGGCCCCTTTCGCTGAGGGGGATGATCGTAAAGTCATCAAGTTGCTTCATGTAGTCCTTGGTGGCTGTGGGTCAAGGTCCAGCTGATAAGGCATCTTGAAAGAACAGTAATGAAGTTCAAGTGCTCGAAGGTCTCCCCGGGCCTAGGGGTCCCGTGGCAATCAGCCTGGCTAGTGAGCACATCAGCACCCCAGGCTGGTCCTTGGTTGACTTGCTGGGTGCCCAGCAGGCTGCACTTTAGCGGCCGCATTTCAAAGGATCGGGCTCTGGACTGCAGCAGCGTGGAACAGGTTGGGGTGCTGCTTCTCTAGGAAGGGAGACAGGTTTCCGGGGTGTAGCCAGTGTTCCTGTCTCATCATTTCTGCTTGATTTGTGGTCCATGTTAGTTATCACTGTTGCTGGAAGGGTAACAATACTTTTATAGGTAGTGTTTTTTAATTTGTAAAATGCTTTTGTGTACAGATGATTCTTGATAATGTAGGGTTGGGAGCTCCAACCCCACAGAAATCCATGCATAACTTTTTATTCCCCCCGAAACTTAAGTACTCACAGCCTGCTCCTGGACTGGAAGCCTAATGACAAATAACAGACTCTGTGTGTGTGTTATATATGCTGTATTCTTAGAATAAAGCAAGCTAGAGGGGCCTCCCTGGTGGCCTAAGGGTTAAGTCTCAGCACTATCACTGCTAAGGCCTGAGTTCAATCCCTGGCCAGTGGGCTACCCACATGGCGCAGCAGACCTCTCCTGTCGGGTCTGCTGCTCCCCTCAGCAGTGTATTTCAGTAGATCTGCCTGTTCTGCTGTCCACTCTGTCTCTGGTGAGTCCTCTCACCTTCTGCACCTCTGGCCTACACCCTAGATCTTTTATGCACCCCACCCCCCCAAAAAAAAAGCAAGCTAGAGAGACAAATATTAAGTAAATCAGAAGGAAGAGAAAATGTTTGTGGACTGGATGGTGTTTATCAACCATAAGTTTGTGTGGTCTGTTTATTGGAAAATTTGCACATAAGCACCCCACTCAGTTCAAACCTTTGTTTGTCAAGAATCAGCCGTACACCCCTTTATTTAATCCTAATGAAGATTTTGCAAGATGGGACTTGTTGCCTCCATTTGTGATGAAGAAACTGAGGCCGAAAAATGTCCCACCCTTCTAAGGCCAGCTCTAGCTAACTTCCTGCCCTGTCCTCAGCTCCTTTGCCAACTGTGTGACTGGGTAGTAGTTGAGGTGTTTCCTCACTTGGTTCTAATTTAGGAGAGGCCACACGTGCCCCTTTGGAACTTTAGATCTGGCACTTGCTGGTTAAGAATAGCCCAGACCCGCCACTGAATACCACAGAGCCTGGCTGACACCTGCGGTGCAGTTGCAGGGAAGGGACACACGAGGGCGCCCTCACGGCTGGCCTGGCTGGGTCAGGCTGGCACCAGGACCCCAGAGTTATCTCTCCGGGGACCAGCCCCTCTGCTCTGATCAGTGCAGCTGCCAGAGGATGCCAGCCGTGCTCTGAGCTGTCTCTGGAGTTAGTTGTTACCGGCAGCATGTCCACAGCTCAGGCCTACAGCAGTTTGGGCCCTGAATCCCCATCTTTCTCATGACGTCCTTTGGTGATTTGAAAAACTAGAAAGATTATCAATAGCTCGTGCCAGAGTTTAAGTTGTGAGAGCAGCGGAGCAAGGAAAAGACGGTGGAGACCTGGTCCTGTCCCAGCTCTGGAACCAGCTGCGTGAGCTGGGGCCAGCCCTGCCCCTCTCCAACCTGGGTTTCCATCTGTTTGACAGGAAGGGGCTGGACGAGATTGGGTAATTCACTCAGCAGTACCATCTCGTGCCTGCTGTGTGCAGGGCTCTGGTCTAAGCTGGCCTGGCGTGGGAGGAGGGGGTTCCTGCCTCAAGGAGCTCCCCTCCCCCTGCCTCCCTCAGCCCCCCCTTCCTGTTTTTTGGATGGATGCCCAAGTGGGATTGCCAGGTCACATGGTGCTTGCATTTTCAGTTTTCTAAGGTGGTCCAGATTGCTTCCAAAATGGCGGCACCAGTTCACATTCCCACCAGCAGGGTATTAGGGCTCCCCCTGCTCCGCATCTTCCCCGGCTCTTGTGGATTTTTCCAGTACATGCCATTCTCGGGGGTGTAAGATGATACTCGCTGTGGTTGTGACCTGCATCTCCCTGAGGAGCTTCTTTCCAAAGGGACTGGGGTGGTGGTTTAGGTGCTTTTAGCCTTTCCCACAACCCCTTGGGGGCTCCTCTCACCAGGGGCGCCCAGTCCCCCCACCGGCTGACTCTGCTCACTCACACCGTGGACCTTGTCCTGACTTCCCTGATGGAGCCTCCCAGGGGTGCTGGGAGGATGGGGTGGAGGAGCCTCGTCCTTGGGGAGCACATTCCTTCCCTACGTTCCATCAGCCGGCGCTGGGTGAGCCCCCACCGGGCGGGTGGCTGGGCGCAGGCCTGGTGGCCCTCACCGCCTTGTCCCCGCAGGACTGCAGCGTCCTCTTGTCCATCGAGCCCACAGACCAGGGCTGCTACCCGCTGAACAACCGGCTCTTCTGCAAGCCTTGCCACGTGAAGCGGAGCGCCGCAGGGTGCTGCTGAGTGCACCCCAGGTCTGGGGGCCGTGAGCCCCCTGCAAGCCTCAACAGGACCCTTCCCTGACTTGGTTTCCCTTCCTGACCTGCTCCTGCCACCTGCCCTCCGAGCTTCCTGGGAACCAGCCTGCAGCTGCGCCACCGCAGTGTCACCTCCTCCCCGCTGCAGGTGCTTGGCGGAAGACAGAACCCTCAGACTTCTATCCTCTGGGCTCTAGAAGATTCTGTATCCTGAATATCACGTGCGGAATTCCCACCTCTGAGCTCTGGCGTCTCTTGAGCACTTAATGCCCGCTTCTAGTGTTGAGCTGGGGTGAGCCTCCAGGGGTCCTGGGCCCCTAGCAGTGACTTTAGGTGGCCTGGCGGGGTTGTTGCTGAGACCATCCTGTCTTACAAGACTGAGCTGTTGGAGGAAAAGATAACTCCAAGGGCCCTTAAAAAATGCTTTTTTTTAAACATGGAGGTTCAAATGATGGAGCATATTCATTGGACATTTTGAAGAGGGGGCCTTAATAGGAAACGTCTCCTGTTTCCTATACGAGGGAGACCCAGTGGTGGCCTGGCCTCGGGACATGTCTGCTGACGTGGGGCCAACCCAGGCGTGAGCCCGAATAGCAGGTGCAGAAGGAGGGTGAGGGGCTGACCACCCTGCGTCCAGGTGCTCTGCACTGTGCTTGATGCCTGTGTACGCTGGGGGGCAGGTGCTGGAGATCTCGGGGTACTGCCTGCAGCCTTGACCACACACTCCTCCTAGCAGTGCTGTTGGGGGGGGTCCCCTCAGCCCCCGGCTCATCCCCAAGTCCCACTCAGGCCATCCAGCCCAGGCCTGTGACCACCGCCTCCTCAGTGGGTCTGTCCCTGTTTCTTTCCTTTTAAGGAAAACCACTTTTGTGGCTTGGTAACTTCCAAGACATCGTGTGGGGCCTGAACAAGTCAAACAGTGCTTTCCTCCCTGGGGTCGTCTTGCTGTGCCACAGGCTGCCGTGAGGGGGTCTGGGATGCCAGCACTGGGACGATTCCCTGCCAGGCCCCTTAGGACCTCGACCAGGGCACAGCTTCCAGCCAGAGCCTGAGCAGCGGCCCCCACACCCCAGGTGCTCACTGAGCACCCCACCACTCGTGTTAGAACCAAGCATCGCCTGTTCTCGCAGCTCCTCGATGTTTCACGCCAACACACTTTGTTTTCCTCTCTTCCCACTGTGGCCTTCGCCGAGGGCGCCCCGCGCCGCCTGCCCCCACGCGCAGCTGTGCTTTTCCTGCAAAAATAAACGCGTGACTATTGGAAGTCCGTCTGTGTCCCGTCTCAGTCTCACCTAGGGAGGTACTGGCCTTGGGTCGTTGCCCTGGAGAAATGTCTGGTGGGCACCTGTTAACTGTGCCGCACCTCCCTCCCGCGAAACTGGGGCTCAGCTCGGCAGACAGGGACACAGGCCCCGCCTGAGCACCCAAACCCTCAAACCGGCCTCAGGGTGCCCAGGTGGAGTCTGCGCTCCGGATGGTCCAACCCACGTCCAGGATCATCACACCCCTCGGCAGAGTCCACGCCCTCACCCGCGTTTGCTCCCCGCACCCCACCAGGATCCTCCCGCCCCCCCAGCTGTCCTGCAGCTGCTGGCCCGTGAGCAAAGCTGCAGGGGCGGGTGCGGGGCGGAGAGCGCTGTGCCTCCCAACAGCCTGGACACACTGTCCATCCTCCCGGCCCGGACTCCGTCTGTGAGATGGGCGCACCCCGAGGATCTGTCGCAGAGGGCTCTGGGGTGGAAGGATGAGGAGCCGCAGCGGAGGTTTCTCAGCAGCTCCTGTGCCCACATTCCTTGGGGTCCTGTGCTGCCCATTGCTCAGAGACCAGGGGGGACAGGGTTGGGTTAATCAAGCTCACAGCGGCTGGGGAGTCTGCACAGTCCATGCCACAGGGCGTCACAGTAAGTGGGTGTTGGGGGGACTTGCAGGACTCAGGCGTGGAGGGCTCGATCACTGTCAGGAATCAGGCTTGAGTCAGTCGGCTGATGGAGAAGCTCAGTCATTTCCAGCCAGGCTGTGGCTCTGCGGCTGTGGTCGCAGGGAAGCAGCAGCAGTGCCCGGGACAGGGCGGGCGGTCACTTTTGCAGCTGGCCCCAAGACGCCGTGCTGGGGACCTGAGCAGTGAGGTCAGAGCCGGCTGCCCAGGGCAGGCAGGTCCTGGCTGTCGAGGCCCTGTTCTCTCTCAGCTGCCGCGTTTGGGTGGGCTTTGCGTTTCATGACAATGTAACCTGATGTTACTCCTCCTGTGCCAGCCTATTTCTAGTTGGCTGTGTTTGGAGGGACTGCACAGTTTGAAAATGGGGAGATGCCTTTCTCTTTAGGGCTGCATATTTATAATTCACTGCAATGTGAAATAAGCCAGTCAAGAAAGACTGCTGCTGTAGGGCTCCACTTAGGATGGTCAGACTCACAGAGACTGAAAGTAGGGGGGTGCCCCGTTAGCGGCTGGTGGGGGGGACTGAGCAGTTGTGTGCTGGGGAAGTTGTTTGCATGATGAAGAGTTTTGGAGATGAATGGGGGAGGTGCTGTACAGCAGGGTGAGTGCATTCAATGCCCCTGAGCTACACACTGAAATGTTTATGAGGCATATTTTCTGTTACGATTTTTTAAAAGATTATTTATGCATACAAGAACTGGGGTACAGGCCAGAGGTGTGGGGGGTGAGAGGATTCACAAGAGACAGAGTGGGGAGCAGAACAGGCAGCTCTACTGAAATACACTGCTGAGGGGAGCAGCGGGCGAGTCAGGAGAGGTCTGCTGCGCCATGTGGGCAGCTCCCTGGCTGGGGATTGAACTCATGCAGCAGTGGCTGCAGTGAGCTTCATAGGTTATGTCTTAACCCCTTACGCCACCAGGGAGGCCCCTGTTATGATTATTTTATCACAATTAAATTCACCATTACACAATTTATACAATTAAATGTATGTACACATTTACCATATTTACACATATATGGGTGTGTGTACACAAAGGGTGACGGGCAGTCAGGGGAAGGCTATGATAAAGTCCTGTTGGTCCTGAGAGGGGAGATGTGTTCCCTGGAGGGATGGGGCCCTGGGCAGGATGCCACAAGGTTGTGCCAACCTAGCAAGACGCTGCGGGCAGCCCTGGGCTTCCTGAAGGCAGCCCTGGGTACGGCCACTAGAGGGCAGCACGGGCCAGCGAACTGGGCCTGTCTGGGGTTCCCACACTTGTCTTGAAGTCCTGGCCTTCTCCAGATGCAAGATGGGAAAAATCCTGCCTAGTCACTGCATGGGGATGCAGTGAAGATGAGGGAGGAGAACTAATTGGACAAGTAGAAAGTGAGCGATGTAGCACAGGTGCTATCAGGAGATTGGATTCCTCATTGGTCCAAACTCCTACCTGCTGGGAGGGTCCCACCTGGAGCTCCCAGGCTGCTACCCCCATAAGTCCATACCCCGGGCACTCTGCTTAGCAAGACCCCATGGGGCTGCTGGGGAACTCTGAGCCCTTCTGCTTTTAAGTCTCTCCCCAGGGGATCCAGTTGCTCTGAGGTATAAACTCCAACCCATATGAGCCCCTTCCAGCAATGCAGCTCCCTGTGCTGCCAGATCAACAGGGTGGAAATGCAGCATTAACAGAGAGCAGAGAGCAAGAGAGGACTGACAGGGTGGGGAGGAAGGGGCTGGGCTAAGGAAGAATCCCAGTGATATCAGGATATTTCCAAAGAAATGGTTTGATCAATTCAAAATACAGTCCTAAGTGAAGAGCTACTCATTAACAAAATAATCCATGAAGTTGATCTATTAACTTCCCAGTTCAAAGATGAAGGATCTGCATGTCAGAGAGATGGAGTAACTGCCCAGGGCTGCCCAGCAGAATCAGGATCAAACCAGGTTCAGTGAAATCTGTGGATCCAAGTCATGAGCACCCCCATTCTAGAATGTTCCAGAACCTGTCCTGTAACACAAATGCCAAAATCCAGCTTAAGAGCTGCAGGTTTAGGCTGCAGACCTCTTGCTTGCAGGCGAGATGCCATTCCCCTGATTCATTCAGGAGGGACTTCGCATTCATAGTATGAGTCACCCTGATCTCCGGAGTGGTCACCAGGTGAGAGGCCGTAGACCTGTGTTCTTCCTGTTGCAGAAAAGTATTCCTGGGAAATTACCCGCCCACACGGAGCACACCCTTCCGGGTTGCAGAGCTCTAGCCTTTCACTGCCTTAGAGACATTTTTCTTTTCTTTTCTTTTCCTTTTTTTTTTTTTTTTTAGAAAAACTGGGGTGTAGGCCAGAGGTGTGGGGTGGTGAGAGGATTCACCAGAGACAGAATGGGGAACACAACAGATTGACTGAAATACACTGCTGAGGAGAGCAGGGGGAGACAGGAGAGGTCTGCTGTGCCATGTGGGTAGCTCCCTGGCCAGGGATCGAAGTCAAACTTGTGTGGCTGCAGATAGCTTCACAGTGCTGTGGTTAACCCCTTGCACCACCAGGGAGGCCCTTGGAGACATTGTTCAACTCTGGATTGTAGGTAACTGCCCCCTCCTGTCTAGCAGACACCCCCTTGTGGAAAATCCAGCTTCACCTCCACGTGCATATTCGTATCTCAACATCCCTGACCTACGCAGGTGAGTCTGTCTGAGCTGGCGCTCACGTTTACCCACTGCCCTTACTAGTGAAGCCAAGTGCTGAACACACATTATATTTCTGTGCAGGAGTCATCATTTTCCCTCTAGTGCTTCCTCCCTCAGGTGTTCATGGCTCCCTGAGGTCAGGGTCAGTGGCCGGCATCCTGGGGGAGAGAGCTGAGCAGCAGAGGCAGCTGGCATTCTCGGAGCCTCTCCAGGTGGGTAGGCCGGGCGGCCTCCTGCTCAGGTGCACGGGGCAGGGTTTTAACAGGACCGGGGTTCCCCTTCTGGGTAAGCCCCTAACCAGCTTCCTAACGCGCCCTCTTTAGGGAATAGCAGTGGAAATGTTTTATTTCCTGCGTTCCTTGTTGGGGTGAGGCTGCAGAGGTGCGGATGACTGCTTACCTCTGACAGGAAGCTCATTTTCCGCAGGGTTGGGGAACCTGCCCAGGGCCCCACCCAGACAGAGGCCACATAGAACTGGAACTGGGCCTGCCTGACCGGGTGACCATCTGCCCCTCTCCCTCAGGGGTTTAGAGGACACCCACACTTACCACTGGGGGCGGCTCAGTGGGGCTGTGTCATGCTTCTGGGCTCTGTTCCAACACCTCTTCACACCCCCATTTTACAGGGGAGGTAACTGAGGCTCAGGGAGATGCTGTGACTTACCCAAGGACACACAGCGGGTGCAGGGCCCACTGGGAGTACACGGCAGGGGTCCAGCTCCCAATCCATAGGTCCCGGCCAATGTCAGGTCTGTCCAGCCTGCCCTCCCCCCACTGCAGGTGCCCAGAGGGTGAGTGGCGAGGGCTTGTCTCAGCATAACCCTTAACAGAGACCTTGGAATAGACACGCTCTGTGCTGCCAGGCAGTGGTGACGCTGGCAGCAGTTCCCACTGTGAGCAGGTAGATGCCCGGATGCACCATCTCAGTCCTCACTCCTGCCTGCAGGTCATTACCTGGGCCTCCCCCTTCAGGAACCTGAGGCGCCAGGTCACACCCCTGACCTTGAAAGGTGCCGTCAAGGTCGTCTCCTCCTCCCACGCCTACTCCTGCCATGTGACAGGGGCAAGCTGCTTGCCGTTCTGAATCTCCTTTTCCTTCGTCTGTAAAACGGAGATAATTATACTTCATCATCACATGTAAAGGGATTAAATAGCATATGATTAAATGCAATATGGTTCCCTGAATTAGATCCTGAAATGGAAAAAAGGACGTTCGTGGAAAAGCTGGTGAAATCGAAGCAAGTCTGGGGTTTAGTGACTAGTAGTGCACCAAGGTTGGTTTCCTGGTTCTGATGAATGTGCCGTCGTTACGTAAGATGTTGACAAAAGGGAAACTGGTGAAGGGCGTGCAGACTCGCTGTGTCATCGCTGTGACTTTTCTGTAAATCTAAAATTACTCCAAAATGAAAAGTGTGTTACTAAGAAAAAGTGAAGGGCTGTGGGGGAAGGCAAGAGCCCAGGGTACCTCCTTTCACTGACACGGGGACAGGAGGCTCCAGGCAGTCATCAGATACTTTACTGCCAAAGGGGCCGTGATAGGCTGGGAGGAGCGAAAAAATCGAGGCGAGGCGAGGCGGGGCGGGGCGGGGCGGGGTGGGGGGGGGTGGGGGTGGAAATCTGCTGGAGGAGAGGACAGAAAGGCCACGGTTCCTGCAGATTCCTGGGAGTTCCCAGGACTGAGCGAGCAGCCAGTATAAACAGAGATCTGGGGCTGGGGTCCCCAAAGCCCGGTAGCCTCCGGCACCCGGAAGTGCTGGGGTGGGAGAAGGCTGGGGCACAGATCCACCCAGCAGCCCGGAGACAGATGCCAGTCAGGGATGGAGTGTGAGAGAAGTCAGGGTGACCTTCAGCCCTCTGGCTCCGTCATTTTTTTTCCTTTCTGTAAACAGAGCCAGGATTCCTGGGAAACAGAATGCAGCCAAGGACTCAAGAGCTGCCCCTTTGAGGTCACCTTTCAGTCCTGGGAGAGCCTTCTGGGGTGAGAGAGAAGCCTGAGAAGCAGTAGCCCCAGGGCCTGATGAGAAGGCAGTTTGGGAGAGGCAGGGAGCCTTGAGAAAGCTCAGCTTGGGGCCTGCGGACATCTGGGGCTGGGCAGCGTGGGTTGGGGGGGCGGGGCCTGGCTGGAGCCCAACTGAAGCCTCCCTTGAAAATCTGCACCCCACGTACCAGGCCCTTCTGGGCAGGGCAGAGCGCTGGGTTAGCCCCAGGTGGAGGAAGCCAGCAATGACTTCAGCCTGCCTAGAATAAAACCACCACTTCACTCATTCATTTGTTCATTCATTCGTTCATAAAATATTCACGAGCCCCTCTGGACTCAGGCCAGAGCTCCCTTACCAGGGAAGACAGGAAAGAGGAGCCTGTGCTGGGGTGCACATGGCCGGCAGATGGGGAGGGGAAGGTCCCCCATAGAGTGACATCCATACTGGGCCCTGGGGCCTCCCTGGTGGCGCAAGGGGTTAAGCACCGCACTATGAAGCAATCAGCAGCCTCTGCAGCACGAGTTCGATCCCCGGCCAGGGAGCAACCCACATGGCGCAACAGACCTCTCCTGTCTCCCCACTGCTCCCCTCAGCAGTGTATTTCAGTCAGTCTGCCTGTTCTGTTCCCCGCTCTGTCTCTGGTAAATCCTCTCACCCCCCACATCTCTGGCCTGTACCCCAGCTCTTGTATGCATCAATAAATAAATCTTTCCCAAAAAATACATAAATAAATAAACATACTGGGCCCCACAGCTGGGTGGGGACAGCCAGGTGAGGTTCTACTGAGGAGCATTCCAGGCTGTTGGTGGTTCTGGGTGAGGTTCAGCCCCAGGAGAGAAGGCATCACGTCCGTCCATCATTAAGGGTTCAGGAAGAGCCTGGGGCCTTCCCCATGAGGCCCACAGGAAGATGGAAGAACCCCAGCCCTGGTAGGATTCCGGAGCCAAGAAACAGGCAGGGCAGGAGTCCCGCTCCCCGGGGCCAGCAGTGGTCAAGCCAGCGGCTCTGCCTTCCGGGACAGGCCTCTTCTCGCTCCTCCCACTCTCTCTATTGTCTTTCAAGACCTACTTGTCAGCTCAGGCGGACACCTGCAGACCCCACCCCTACACCTGGTGGAGGAGGGAAGGGTGCGTGGTTACAGATCCAGGTCAGTGCTGGGCGGACCCAGGGCAGAAGAGCCGGTCTGGTGGGAAGCTTCCCACAGGGGTGAGAGTTGATTTGCCCAGATGGATGGATAGGTCCCTGGGGAGCTAGGCTCACACCCCCTCCTTCCTCTGTGCTTTGATCTCAGCTTCTGGGGGGGGGGGCGGTGCAGCCTGGATTCCTGAGAGCAGCCACCCTCCTCGCCCAGTCTGCCCTGTGGGCTTAGACGGGTGCCCCAACTTCCCCACACACCTCTCCTGAGGCCCTGGTAACTTTCCATTGTGGCCCAGGGTCTGACTCAGCCTTCACCACCACGAGGACCATCCGCCCACAACTCAGCCAGGCCAGCCACTGCCCTCTTTTGTCTGGGAGGATGACCCATGTGACCAGGAATCTGGGGCAGCCCAGCCAGGGCAGATGGTCTCCTGGGAGGCCAGCTCAGCGGGGAGCCCCTGGCCTGAGCACAGACATAACCCCCAGGGCTCCACCTGCTGCCAGCCAGGAGGTGGGACCCTCTTTGTCCCCATTTATTTATTTTTTTAAGACTTATTTATTTTGCATGCAAGAGCTAGGGCGTAGGCTGGAGGTATGGGGTGAGGAGGTGGGGGTGAGAGGATTCACCAGAGACAGAGTGGGGAGCAGAACAGGTGGATCCACTGAAATACACTGCTGAGGGGAGCAGCAGACAAGACAAGAGAGGTCTGCTGCGCCGCGTGGGTAGGGTAGCTCCCTGCCCGGGGATCGAACTCGTGCTGCAGTAGCTGTGGATGGCTTCATAGTGCTGACGCTTAACCCCTTGAGCCATCTGGGAGGCCCCCTTGTCCCCATTTATAGGGAGGCAGATGGGGGGGCAGTGATGGGGGCAGTGATTGACCTTGACATCCACAGCACTGAGGGCCCCTCAGGAGTGTCATGACTTGGAAGTGAGGGCAGGCAAGGGGGGTGATTTCTCTCCAGCCCCCTTCAAGTTGGGAGGTGGGCAGGGGAGAGTGGGGAGGTGGGGCAGGGCAGGGCAGGCCGAGGGGGGATTGTCAGGTGAGGCTGCAGAGGAAGCAAGGAGTAAGGGGGCAGCCAGGAAAGCAGGCGATGCCCGGTGAGCAGGAGGTGGGCTCCGTGAGCTGCTGGAGTTGGAGTGTTGGTCAGGTGAGAGGTCATTCAGTGGGCATGCGGAGGTGATGCAGGCATTGGTCATGGTGCTCGGGGATATTAGACATCGGGGTGCTCTTGGGAGGTAAGTTGTTTGCTCCCCGTGCGTCCTCAGCCCGCAGCCCACGGAGCAGGCCCTCCCTGAGCGTGAATAGAGGAAAGCAGTGGCTGCTGGGGACTGGGTTGGGTGAGTTAAAGGAGATTTTACTTTCTTCCTTTTTCAAAATGACAGCTTTATTGAACTATAATTCACAGGCCACAAAACTCACCCTTTAAAATTTTGGGGGGTGTGTGTTGTTGTTGTTGTTTTTTAACTAGCAGGTTGAGGACATTCAGAGTTACCCAGCAGGCACCACTATCTAATTTCAGAACATTTTCCTCCCCACCCCCGAAGAAACCCCACTCCCATGAACAGACACTCCCCATTTTTCTGACCGCCCTTGGCAACCATGAATCGGCTTTTAATTTCCATGGGGTTGCCTATTCTGGACATTTCTATAAACAGAATCGTACCAAACACAGTCTTCGTGGCTTCCTGGGGCAAGTTTGCAAGGATCATCTGTGCATGGCTGTCGGCCCTGCACTGCTTGCTGCTGTGAGCGACAATCTGTCTGCTACCCCACGTCTTGACCCACTCATCAGCAGGTGGACACCATCTTGCTTCCACATGGGCCGATATGACAGAAGCTACAGTGAACTCTACTCAATTGCAGGGCTTGGTGTGGCCGTAGGTTTTCATTTCTCTTGGGTATACACCAAGAGTGTAATTGCTGGGTCCATTTTTATATTTGAATTCTTTACAGTGAGCACAGAATTCTTTTTTTTTTAAAGATTTATTTTTTTATGCATATAAGAACTGGGGTGCAGACCAGAGGTGCTGGTGCGGGGTGGGGCAGTGAGAGGATTCACCAGAGACAGAGTGGGGAGCAGAAGAGGTGGATCCACTGAAATACACTGCTGAGGGGAGCAGCAGGCTAGACAGGAGAGGTCTGCTGCGCCATGTGGGTCACCTCCCTGGCCGGGGATCGAACTCTTGCTGCAGTGGCTAGCAATAGCTTGATAGTGCTGTCTCTAACCCCTGAGCCATGAGGAAGGCCCAAGCACAGAATTCTTTTCCCATAAACCAGTATTTTTTTTTAATTCAGTTTTATAAACGAGGCACCGAATCCATAGAATAAAATAATGCACAAGATCTGAGCTAGAGGAGAGGTCATACCAGCTGGGAGCCAGGACTAAGGCCACCACCAGGCTGTGACTTTGAGCAAGTAACCGCCCTCCTCGGGGCCCCACCTGTGAGACGGGGGTGGGGTAGGACTGGGCAGGGCAGCAGCCTTAGGCTGATGGGCATGAAGACATTCAGGCCCCTCCCAGCCCTGACAACTCAGATCAGGTCATGAGGCAGCCTGGCTTCCCACACCTGGTTAGAGAAACAGATTAAGGAAACAATCTGGTCTTCTGAGTTCTCTCCCTTAAAGGATAAACATGATAACAGCAGTAGCCTGGGCAACAAGGCCAACTTCAACCCTGAAGAATGTTCTAGGTCACACCCTCTCCAATCCCTAATTGAGATAAAGAGATATTCAACTCCGGCATTTATCTTCCTCTCAAATCCTTGCTTCTCAAAGGAAAACGAGCACATGACCTCTGAGGATCTCATTAATATGCCAGTGAGATTCTGCCATTCTAACAAGGGTCAGGAGCTGCCGTCCCTAGATCCCAATATTATTAGCAAGGAAACGAGGGGCCACCTTATAGATTTCGCTATTTACTCACTAGGGAGCTCTGTCCCTATTGGGTGCATGTGGTGTGGATCTCTTACAGTTGTTTGTTTGTTTTGTTTTTATTTTTTTTAAAGATTTATTTATTTTTATACAAGAGCTGGGGTACAAGCCAGATGCGCGGTAGGGTGAGAGGATCCACCAGAGACAGAGTGGGGAGCAGAACAGGCAGACTGACAACATACACTGCTGAGGGGAGCAGCGGGCGAGACAGGAGAGGTCTGCTGTGCCATGTGGGATCCTCGCCGGCCGGCCGGGATCAAACCCGCACCGCAGAGGCTGCGGACAGCTTCTCAGCGCTGCACTCAACCCGCTGCACCACCAGGGAGGCCCTTGTTTGTTTTTAAAGATTTATTTATTTATACACACAAGAACTGGGGTACGGGATGGAACTCTTGTGCAGCGGCTACAGATTGCTTCATAGTGCTGCATCTTAACCCCTTGCACCGCCAGGGAAGCCCCTCTCACAGTTGTTTGATGAATAGTCGAATGAAAGAATAAAATGTGTGTGGCTGTTCCTGGAAGAACGTGAGGAGGAAGCACGCCGTCTAATCCTGGGGATAACCCTGTGAGCTCAGCTGCACCCCTTTCCCAAATGGAGAGGCTCAGAGAGGGCAGACACAGGGCAGAACTGAGGTTTGTTCTCCGAGGGCTCCTTCTCCACTTCCCTCTGTCCCCAAGTCCTGGTGCTCACCAGGGCCACCCTTCCACCCTAGCTCTGGCGACAGTGGCTGGCACCCTACTGGACATATAAGATGTCTCAGCCCTAAGCAATCCGCAGCCCCTGCAGCACAAGTTCAATCCCCCACCAGGGATCTGATCCATATGGTGCAGCAGACCTCTCCTGTCTCCCCGCTGCTCCCCTCAGCAGTGTGTTTCAGTAGTTCTGCCCGTTCTGCTCCCCACTGTCTCTGGTGAATGCCCTCAACCCCTGGCCCCCTGCACCTCTGGCCTACACCCCAGCTCTTGTATGTATAAATAAATCTTAAAAAAAAAAAAAAAAGATGTCTCAGCTGTAGCTAAGATTTGCTCCAGTAGACATGCAAACTTGGGTGGCAAAGACGTTACTTGCAGCATCTTTTATAACTGAGAAAAACAGAGACTCCATTGCACACCATGGCATTGCCGTAAAGTTCACACCATGCAAGCTTCCTGTTCAGTTTCATCTCCTGTCATTTCGGGTTTCATTGCTACCTGTTTGTTTCTTATCTGCCATCTGTCTCCGCTATTAGAATGTAAATTCTTTGAAGGCAAGGACATCGCTGGGCCCCTAACGTCTGTGCACATAGTAGGGCTGAATAAATATTTGGTAAATGAATGAGCTTCCATAGTTGGAGAGAGCAAGAGAATGGTACGCATAGAATGGTTCCATTTTTGTTTTAAAGGGTTTGTAGGCGTATAGAAAAAAAAAAATCTTGTAAGACCACAAATTATCTCAAGAGTTAGGACTGGAGATTAGGTGTGGGTTTCTGTTTCCTAATTGTTTCATTCTGACGTTTTTACTGTGACCACGCATGTCTTTAGTGGTAATAAAAGTGTTTTTGAAAGATTAATCATCAGGACTCCTTCTGGATACAGGGGCAGATATATAAGGATGTTTATTCCAGTATTCCAGCATAATTTATAATAGCAAAAAAGAATTGGGAGATTATCAGCAGCCACATTCAAATATGTGTTTTTTGGGGGCCTCCCTGGTGGTGCAAGGGGTTAAGACGCAAGCTATGAAGCAATCCACAGCCTCTGCAGCACAAGTTCAATCCCCGGGCAGGGAGATGACACACATGGCCCAGCAGACCTCTCCTGACTCCCCGCTGCTCCCCTCAGCAGTGTATTTCAGTCAGTCTGCCTGTTCTGTTCCCCATTCTGTCTCTGGTGAGACCTCTCACCCCCTGCACCTCTGGCCTGTACCCCAGTTCTTGTATGCAAAAATAAATAAATCTTTAAAAAAACAAATATGTGTTGTTTTAATGTTTTACAATGAACATTATGGTGAAGTGAATGCATATGCCCACCCCACCCCCAAATTCCTATGTTGAAATCCCAACCCCCAAGCTGATAGTATTAGGAGGTGGGGGTGTTTGGGGGTGATTAGGTTGTGAGGGCAAAGCCCTGTCGACGGGATTAGCTCCTTCCTTATAGAAGAGACCCTAGAGGGTTCCCTGGACTGTCCCCCATGGGGACACATGAACATGACAGCCTCTGGGAACCAGGAAACAGGTCCTCACTGGTCACAGGCTCTGCTGGTACCCGGACGCGGGACTTCCCAGTCCCCAAAACTGTGAGAAAACTTTGAAGTCTCTCAGTACGTGGCGTTTTGTTATAATCATTCAGATGGATGGAGAGAGACGTGTGTTTGTATAATTAAGAATAAGAAGGCGACAGGGCAGGGGCCTCCCTGGTGGCCTAAGGGTTAAGTCTCAGCGCTATCACTATGACCTGGGTTCGATATCCTGCCAGGGAGCAGCCCACATGGCGTGGCAGACCTCTCCTGTCTTGCCCACGGCTCCCCTCAGCAGTGTATTTCGTCAGTCTGCCTGTTCTGCTCCCTACTTGGTCTCTGGTGAATCCTCTCACTCCCCCACCCCACACACACACCTCTGGCCTACACCCCAGCTCTTATATGCATAAATACATAAAATTAAATCTTAAAGAAATAAATAAATAAACAAAAAACACGGCTCTCGGGAAAATTCTGAAAGTCATTCACCCAGATTGCTGATTGTCAACATCTCACTCTCCAGGCGATTTTTGAATTTAACAGGGATCACTCTTAAAGCAAAAAGAAAAAAGTTCCAGGGGAATCTACAGGCTTCAAGAGCCATGGGTGAGGGTGTTGGGGGGTGGAGGGGAAAGAAGCCAATCACCATCCGGGGGGGCCTGAAATCAAGCCACCCAGGAGGCCACACCTGTGGGATACGGAGCAGGTCTTGATATGCAGGTGGATGTTTCACAGCATCGGGCCCGGGAGAACTTGAGGACTTTATTTACCCCTCTAAGGGACGGGGCAGGGAGGGAAGACTAGGGAGATATGGTTGCCGCCCCCACCCATCTATCCTGGGTTCCCGGCCCAGGAGGAGTCTGCACCCTACCCAGTTGGTGACCCTGGTCCATTCCCCTGGGCGAGGTTCAGGCCTGCACCATGGAGGGAGCCGTGTCTTCAGATGAACGGCTGGCATCTAGTTTAGTGAAAACACTACACTGGACTGTTTGAACCCAGAAGACCCGAGTTTGAGCCTGGCTCCATCACCTCTCCCTGAAGCTTAATAAAGTCAGGATGGTGCTGTCACCATCAAATCGTTGTAATGAGCCGAAGGATTGAAAAACATTGTGGGCTGCGCGCTCCAAATGTCAGCTCTCTGGACGTCTGTCCAGCCACTATGTAAATATCATCCCTGTAATTACCCTCGGCCGCCTTTCCTAAGGGAGGAAAAAGAGGCCTTTGAGTTGACGTTGTATAATTCACTTACCCTGAATAACATTGAGCAAGAGCTGGATCACAGCACATGAGCTACAGCCTGGACACAAGCTCGTTGGAAGCATTCCCCAACATTTTTAGCCAGAGAGTTGTTCATGCCTCAGTGTTCTCTCTCCTCTGCGCCCACACCCATCCGTGGCTGACTCAGTCTCCAGGGAGAAACAGCACCATCCAACAACATCACACTGAGCATCTCCCTTGTCCTCCAGCGAGCCAGACTCCTGGCAGGAAGGAGAGTCTCAGACCTGGACATGTGCAGAAACCAAATCCAAAGTTTCCGGAGATGTCGTAAAGGGGGTTTGGCTTGGAGGAGGGTTCAGCCCAGAAGAGATCCTGCCCTCGAGGGGTGCCCCCTCTAGCTAGGGGGGTAAGACAGGAGCAACAGGAGCAAGAGGAAAGACCAAAATGAGTGACAACAAGGAAAACACTCCAAGACCTCAGAGACCAGCATCAGGCCCGGGAGAACTTGATGATTTTATTTTTTTTAAAGATTGATTTATTTATGCATACAAGAACTGGGGTACAGGCCAGAGGTGTGGGGGGAGCGGTGAGAGGATTCACCACAGACTGGAAAACAGAACAGGCAGACTGACTGATATACACTGCTGAGGGGAGCAGCGGGCGAGTCAGGAGAGGTCTGCTGCGCCATGTGGGCACCTCCCTGGCTGGGGATGGAACTCGTCCTTCATTGGCTGCCGATAGCTTCGTGGATTGTGTCTTAATCCCTTGTGCCACCAGGGAGGCCCAACATCTGCCTTTTGCTCCTCCAGCCTTTTCAACCCCTTTGTAATCAACTGCCTACCTAAACCCCACTTCTATTTGAACTACTTTGACTATTTTTTGTTTTTCCTACTGTTCTGATAGAACATCCCACATACAGATCCTTTTAAAAAATTGTTGTAAAGTGATAGAAGTTGTCACAGGGCACCCAGAGGAGGCCTTGGCCCTTCAGAAGGACAGACACCCCTGGGGTACACTAGAATTGTCTGGCTAGGCTGCTCTGGGAAGCAGCTTAGCTATGAGGGATGCTGGGGAGATTCATTTTTCTGAAGATCTACTGCCAGACAGTCTACAAGTCACTGGAGTTTATATTCCAGGGGGAGAGGTAATCATAACCAAGTAAATAAGAGGTTGCAAGTAGAAATAAGTATGTGGAAGGAATATCTCGCCAGCAAAAAGTGTAGGGCCTTGGGGTAGAGGTGTGTTCCCGATGCTCACCCAGGGCTGAAGAGTGCTAGCTGCAAGGGGGGGGATGGCAGGTGGGTGTCAAGGAGCCTTCCTCGTGCAAGCCTGCAGGGTGAGCGATGGGCAGAGAAGCAGCAGAGACAGGCCCAAAGGCAGGACTAAGCACTGCGCGTGAATTGCCATTCAAAGATGGGGCGGTTTTCCAGGGGGTGAGGAGTGCGCATTTAACCATCGAGGCAGTGCCTGGGAGCTGACTCCAGGGCAGGGAAGGCTGAGTAGGTCAGCCAGTGTGAAGTGGGGCAACTAAAGTTAGAAGGCTCGGACCAGCTGCACCGCACTGGGGAAGGGTGGGCCTGTCGCTGCTGGTCAGGGTCGGGAGATTTCAGAATTCTGTGGTTCCCTGCGGTCCTCTGTCCCACAAAAGCAAGGACACCTACAGGTCATGGTGACCACGGCCACCTGGCTCTGTCCCACACTCCCTGCTCCTTCTCACAGCCAGGCCTAACCTGGGTTTCAGGCTGGGCCATGCCGTCCATCACCTCCAGGGGGCAGCACTGGCCCAGGCGACTCCCAGCCACCTACTTAAGAGATGCCAGAAATAGAACCAGTCTGTCTGTTGTCCTGTTGGAAAAAGCTAATGAACCAAAAGCAGCTTGAATTGGTTTTGATGCAGTGATGCCCACCTACTGTGCAAAGTCAGCCACTTTCATTTTTTTCTGACCAGTCACCAAAGGTGAATACAGGCACAAAAAAATCCCTACATCTAATAGAACATGAGAGCCATTAGCAGCAAAAGAAAGGTAGGTATTTCAGAGACAAGCACCCACTCATAAAAAATACCTATTTTCTGAGCACTGGGAGAATGCAGAGAGGCGTGAGCTCTGCTGGAGGTGGGGGACCACTTTAGGTAGGCGAGCAGCTCTGTGCTGTGACCCAGATTTGTCCTCATTCTGAGTGAGCTGAAGAAGAGCTTCCATCTCTTCCTTTGGGGGATGCCTAATCATAAAATGGGGCCACTGGGGCTTGCTGTCTAGTATCAATGAGGTATTTATGACGTATAATTAATGTTTGCAATGGCTTTGAGAGCCTCCAGATTAAAAGGTGCCCTGTGCAAGCAGCAGATGGGCTGGCTGGGAGGCAGGAGTGTTTCCTGGGTGTCACCCCTGCTGTTTATTGAGTCCGCCGCGGTGGGGGGGGAGGGGAGTAGGTTCAGCAAGTGACATAATCTTTCACTGTGACCCAGAACCGGGCCACAGGAAACGTGTATGGACAGAGGATCACATCAGAAGGAGAGAAATTGCTCTGTGAATGCGTAAATCCCCGGAGGCAGACTGCCTGGCTTCATGACACATAATCACACCCAGAAGAAATCTGGTGGGGCTGATCAGAAAAACACATGAGGGGGCCTCCCTGGTGGCACAATGGGATAAGACGCAACCTATGAAGCTATCTGCAGCCTCTGCAGCACGAGTTCGATCCCCGGCCAGGGAGCTACACACATGGTGCAGCAGACCTCTCCTGGCTCGCCCGCTGCTCCCCTCAGCAGTGCATTTCAGTCAGTCTGCCTGTTCTGCTCCCCACTCTGTCTCCAGTGAATCCTCTCACCCCCACACACCACTGACCTGTACCCCAGTTCTTGTATGCATAATAAAATAAATCTTGAAAAAAAGAAAAAAGAAAACCACATATAGAAAACAAGAAAATGGTTTAACTAAATAAAACAAAAGTAAACTTCTGGACTTTAAGACTGATTGGGGGCCTCCCCGGTGGCGCAGTGGTAGAGCGCTGGGTTGCGAAGTTGCCAGCGGCCTCTGCGGCGTCAGTTCGATCCCCGGCTGCTCCCCGGCCACCGGAGGAGGGTCCCACATGGCGCGCAGACCTCTCCTGCCGCCCGCTGCTCCCCTCAGCAGTGTGCTTCGGTCCTTCTGCCTGCTCTGCTCCCCGCTCTGGCTCTGGTGAGTTCTCTCACACTCCCGCGCTTCTGACTGTACCCAGTGCATGTATAAACAAAACAAACAAACAAATAAATAAATAAATAAACATGCCTCTATTAAAAAAAAATAAAATTAAATTAAAAAAATAAAATAAAATAAAATAAAATAAAATAAAAAAAAATAAGACTGATTGGGGGCTTCCCTGGTGGCTCAAGAGGTTAAGTCTCAGCACTATGAGCTGTCACCAGTCACTGCAACACGAGTTCAATCCCGGCCAGGGAGCAGCCCACATGGCACGGCAGACCCCTCCTGTCTCTCCTGCTGCTCCCCTCAGCAGTGTATTTCTCTCGATCTGCCTGTTCTGCTCCCCACTCTGTCTCTGGTGAGTCCTCTCACCCCCCCACCTCTGGCCCACACTCCAGTTCTTATATGCTTAAATAAATGAAATGAATCTTATAAAACAAAGGACTGAGGGCCTCCCCGGTGGCGCAGCGGTTGAGCGCTGGGTTGCGAAGCTGCCCACGGCCTCTGCGGCGCCGGTTCGATCCCCGGCTGCTCCCCGGCCACCGGCGGAGGATCCCACATGGCGCGCAGACCTCTCCTGCCGCCCGCTGCTCCCCTCAGCAGTGTACTTCGGTCCTTCTGCCTGCTCTGCTCCCCGCTCTGGCTCTGGTGAATTCTCTCACCCTCCTGCGCTTCTGACTGTACCCAGTGCATGTATAAACAAAACAAACAAACAAACAAAATAAATAAATAAAACATGCCTCTATAAAAAAAAAAAAAAATAAATAAATAAAACAAAGGACTGATTGGTAGTTACCTACAGGGAAGGCGGAAGAAGGCTGGGCAAGTAGAGGAAAAGGAGGCCTGGTAGGGGGACAGATGGACTTTTGTGGGGTTTTTTTCTCAAGATTAATTTATGCATACAAGAGCTGGGGTACAGGCCAGAGGTGTGGGGGGTGAGAGGATTCACCAGAGACAGAGTGGGGGACAGAACAGGCAGACTGACTGAAATACACTGCTGAGGGGAGCAGCGGGGAGACAGGGAGAGGTCTGCTGTGCCATATCTGGGTTAACTCTCTGGCTGGGGATCGAACTCAGGCCATAGTGATAGCGCTGAGACTTAAGCCCTAGCCACCAGGGAGGCCTGACATATGCTAATTTTCAATAATGCATACCAGAAGCTTCCATAGTGCTATAATACAAAGCTACATGGATAAAAGAGAAAGAATGCTCATAATAAGAAAGTCATATAAGACCCTTCTGGCTCTGCTGAGAAGGGGACTGAGATGCATTGCTCAGCAAATATCTTTCCTCAGTCTGAGCTTGACTTTGAGACTTTCTGAGAACTGAGCAATTTTTCCAAGTAATCCTAAAAGGCCTGGTGCTGGTAATAATAGCAGGAACTAGGCTGATAGCCTGATGAACATCCCCACAGTGCAACACTTAAAAACACTTAAGGGAATTGAAATGAGTTCCTCATCTCTAATTCCTAAATTTAATCCTAAATTGCCCCTACTGAATCCCCTGGTATGACCTCGGCTAATTATATACTATCTAAGCGCTGAAGATAATGATGAAAAACTGAAAATGACAGCCTGGGTGGATCCACTTCTCCTGGCAGGTATTTCACCTGAAAAGGAGGAGGGCTTTTCCTAGGAATGAAACCTCAGCTTACAGGAAGCCACAAGCTCCAGCAATCAGGTCTCTGGAATGCTAAGAAGTTGGAAATGTGCTGAATGGGATTTTTTTTTTTCTTATTTTAATCAGGCAGAACTTTAGTCCAGATCAGTCCTGTAAAATGTGAGAAGACCATAGATTAATCATGGGACCATAGTCTGGTGTACTTGCGATGTATTAAGAACTCATCTTGGGCCTCCCTGGTAGCACAAGGGGTTAAGACGCAACCTATGAAGCTATCCAGAGCCACTGAAGCATGAGTTAGATCCCCGGCCAGGGAGAAACCCACATGGCGCACAGACCTCTCCTGTCATGCCCACTGCTCCCCTCAGCATTGGATTTCAGTCGATCTTCCTGTTCTGTTCCCCACTCTGTCTCTGGTGAATTCTCTCACCCTCCCACACCTCTGGCCTGTACCCCAGTTCTTGTATGCATGAATAAATAAATCTTTAAAAAGGAAAAAAGAACTCATCAGCAGAAACGATACATTTAAAATTGTATTATTACTTAGGAAAGTAAACCCAAACTCCAAAACTGTATTTACTTTGGAAAATTTTTTTTTAATTTTTTTAATTTTTTAAACATTTCTTTTTATTTTTTAATAGAGGCATATTATTTATTTATTTGTTTGTTTGTTTGTTTGTTTTGTTTATACAAGCACTGGGTACAGTCAGAAGCGCGGGAGGGTGAGAGAATTCACCAGAGCCAGAGCGGGGAGCAGAGCAGGCAGAAGGACCGAAGTACACTGCTGAGGGGAGCAGCGGGCGGCAGGAGAGGTCTGCGCGCCATGTGGGACCCTCCTCCGATGGCCGGGGAGCAGCCGGGGATCGAACCGACGCCGCAGAGGCCGCTGGCAGCTTCGCAACCCAGCGCTCAACCTCTGCGCCACCGGGGAGGCCCTGGAAAAATTTTTTTAAAGATTTATTTATTTATGCATACAAGAGCTGGGGTATAGGCCAGAGCTGCAGGCTGAGGGGTGTGTGTGTGTGTGATAGGATTCACCAGAGACAGAGTGGAGAGCAGAATAGGCAGATCTACTGAAATACACTGCTGAGAGGAGCAGTGGGTGAGGCAGGAGAGGTCTGCTGCACCATGTGGGTCAGCTCTCTGGCCAGGGATTGAACTCGTGCTGCAGTGGCTGACAGTAGCTGATAGCGCCGTCTTTAACCCCTGCAACACCATGGAGGCCCCTACTTTGGAAATTAAAACCTACCCAAAAAATAATCCAAATAGGTGGCACAAGGGGTTAAGTCACACCACTATCAAGCTATCACCAGCCACTGTAGCATGAGTTCAATCCCTGGCCAGGGAGCTGACTCACATGGCGCAGCAGACCTCTCCTGTCTTGCCCGCTGCTCCCCTCAGCAGTGGATTTCAGTGGCTCTGTCTGTTCTGCTCCCTACTCTGTCTCTGGTGAATCCTCTCACTCCCTGCACCTCTGAAAAAAAAAAAAAAAAGAGAGAGAGAAACCATTAAGAGGAAACAACTGGGAATGTAACTCTCACAGCGTTACCATTCCTGTGATGGACTCAGTTTGCCATCATTGTTCTAACAAAGTCCAACAAGAGCAGCAAACTCATCAATGATTATCTTTGAAGTACACTCTTTTAAGAGATCAGGGCAAAGTCAGCGCGGTTACAGCTCTAAGCACTGTATGACTGTCTGAATCACCTCAGACCACTGGTGAGCTTTGTGGTTGTATAAATTGTCTCTGCTAGATTCTTTATCCTACTGACCAAATTCTTCCGAGTAGTGACCACATTCCAAATTTTATCGGAAGCAGTATTCTTTTCCAAAGCAATCGTAAGTCATTATGGAAAAGATCCAAGGCTAGAAGCAGACCATACTCTGAGCAGGGCAGTCATTTTTCCAGCAGCCTTGAGGTTTTGAATTCCTGATTCTTGCACTGATTCAGAAACTTTGAGAAACTGGTATTTTCCAGCATACCCATCCCTGGTCTCTTTCACTCCGTGTCCACTATGGTACTTTTCACATTTCAGACCTTAAATTCACTCATGTTTTTCCTTCAACCCAGACCAGTCAAGCCCCCACTGCTCCACCAACTCTCACGAAGGTCATCGACACCTTCCACTTTACCACACAGTCATTTCTCAGGCTTCATCTTAATCTCTCAGCAGCATTACACAATTGACCGTTCTCTGTTCCTTCAAACATCATCTTCAGTGACTTCTGAACATTACCTTTTTTTTTTTTTTAAAGATTTATTTATTTATTTATACAAGCACTGGGTACAGTGAGAAGCGCGGGAGGGTGAGAGAACTCACCAGAGCCAGAGCGGGGAGCAGAGCAGGCAGAAGGACCGAAGTCCACTGCTGAGGGGAGCAGCGGGCGGCAGGAGAGGTCTGCGCGCCATGTGGGACCCTCCTCCGGTGGCCGGGGAGCAGCCGGGGATCGAACCGGCGCTGCAGAGGCTGCGGGCAGCTTTGCAACCCAGAGCTCAACCGCTGCACCACTGGGGAGGCCCTGAACATTACCTTCTTTTGATTTTCCTCCTACCTAACTGGTTTGCTTCTTCGCAGTTGGCTTTGCAAGTTTCTGTCTTCTGAGACTTCTTCAGGGTGAAGTGCCTGGTTCTCTATCTTTCCTATAGCTGGGCTGACTCTGATAATGATCTCATTCACTTTAAAAAAAAAAAAAAGATTTATTGATTTTTGCATACAAGAGCTGGGGTGTAGGCCAGAGGTGGGGGAGGGGGATGGGGTGAGAGGATTCACCAGAGACAGAGTGGGGAGCAGAACAGGCAGAATGACTGAAACACACTGCTGAGGGGAGCAGTGGGCTAGGCAGGAGAGGTCTGCTGCGCCATGTGTGTCAGCTCCCTGGCTGGGGATAGAACTCATCCTGCAGTGACTGTGGATAGCTACATAGCACTGAGACTTAACCCCTGCGCCACCAGGGAAGCCCCTCATTTTATCCACTTTCAGACTTTAAATGGTATTTATTTATGTGCTGACAGCTCTGAACATATCCACCGAGATCTCAGAATATGTAACAACATACAATATTAAAAAATGTATTTTCAGAACTTCTTCCTGAACTTGACTGATCTCTAGCATCCTACCTCATGTCTCTTTTTGAATATCTAGTATCTCAAATTGAACATGTCCCAAACTGAACTCTGGATATTCCTCTGCAAAACTACTGTATCAAGGAGTTCCTATTTCACTGGTTGCAACCTGATCTTTCTAGTCCAGGTCAAAAACCTTGGGTTCCTCCTTGACCCCGGGTCTATAGATCTGCCTCCCATCATACCTCTTTGACATCCATCATCTCCTGCCCTCTCCTCTCTGCTCATTATGTTTCAGCCATACTGATTTCCTTGCTGCATTGCTCATGCGTCATTTACTCCTAAGCACTTGCTGTTCCCTCTCCCTGGAACCTCTTCCCTAGATAGCCAGATGGCTTGTTCCATTAGCTCCTTCTAGTCTTCACTCAATGATCATCTATCTTCTCAGTGAGGCTGACCCTGACCACACCACGTATAATGGCAACAAATTTCATCTTATTATTCTTATTTTCACCATTATTTCACCTCCTATTGTTTTTTTTTTCCTTTCTTTTTTTAATATTTGTTATCTCTTACGCTCTTCCCAACACCAGCCTTGACCCCTGCCCAGCTGGATAAGCTCCATGAAAACAGGGATCTGGGCCTCCCTGGTGGTGCAAGGGGTTAAGTCTCAGCACTCTGAAGCTACCGCCGGCCGCTGCAGTGCGATTTCCAGGACATCCCCCCAGGGAGCTAATCCAAGTGGCTGCAGCAGACCTCTCCTGTCTCCCCTGCTGCTCCCCTCAGCAGTGTATTTCAGGAGATTATGCTCCTCACTCTGTCTCTGGTGAATCCTCTCACTCCCTCCCCCACCTCTGGCCTGCACCTCAGTTCTTATATGCATAAATAAAAATAAATCTTTGAAAAGAAAACGGGAATCTGTTATTCAGTGATATATCCTAACAGGATCTGACACAGGGCTGATGCTCAAAAATCATGTTAAATTAATAAAGGCCTTGACATTTAGAAGTCTTTTTGGCATATTGTTTAACCAGTTCATGTAAACCATGATAACAAAATCATAAATTTATAGGTTTCGTAATGAACTGTACCATTGCCAGGATAGAATTTTTACAAATGACCATTTGTACTCTGGTAGGCCAAAACAATGTTGATTTATTCCAAGAGTAATTTGTATTTTTATAGATGTATTTCTATTTTTCTAGGAAACATTCTGTCGGTTGCAAGGATTTGTTCTTTGAATTCCAATGCTTTTGAAGCACTGAATGTTTTGCCTCAAAGGGGATAAGACTATTAGAGCATATGGGAGTGTTTAGCTACTGCCAAGAGTATTTTGAAGGACTTCCCATATTACTAAAGTCTCTAAAGGAGCTCATTAATCTTTACCAGGAAAAAGTTACTATTATTATTTTAAATTCCCTCCTGTACTGGAGTTTGGCAGGAAAAGTTGTTCTTTCTTGGAACAATGGTTACTTAGTATGTCTCTATGTTGTCTGGAAAAGTTGCAAACTTCACCAAAGGCAAGTAAACAAAAGCAAAAGTGAGCACCAAAAGGACCTAGCACATAACACACTCTGAACTGACTGTCTTACAAATCCGGGTACAATGAAACGTTTTGGTTATCATCTAATTCCGGGAACACAAAAAAGGACAAATTGACTCAGAATCTCCCTTTTGAATAAGAAAGAGAAACAACAGGAACAATAGGTTGATAGTCCTGGAATTCACTAGTCCTGCCTGGCTTGGCAAACTGAAATGAAATCTAGGACTATAAATACTAAAATATTTTCACTCCTGGGGCAGATCATGAGATTCTAGGAATTCAGAATCTGTTTATTTGAACATAGTTCTCTGAATGTTTAAAGCCCACCTATTTAATAATACGTGGGCTTTCTGGCTTAGAAAGTTGGCAAATGTTTTGAGGTCACCATCAGGATGGTGGAAGAGAGTTAATACTGAATTTCTGTTCAACTGTTTTGCAAATATATGGCTTTGGTTGAGATTTATAAGGTACCACCTGCTCTTAATATAAATTGCAAACATTTCTGTACAAAACCGGTGTACTTTTTGTGTTAAATGTGATGGTCAAGTTAGTACGTTAAATGTGATGAGACGTGAGTACGTTTTATAAATAAAAACAAATTCCAGGAATAAGAATTGAACAATCTTTTACTTCTATGCCCAGCAACGGTAGGGATGTGGCATCATTCTCTGAATTTCAGCTGCTTTGCTAATTAACGACATAATATTTTGCCTGCATTATTAGGATAGTAAAGCTTAATATCCCAATAAAACTAAGAGTTTCATACTATTTAATTTTGGCTGTGCAGGCCAAAACAGCATACACTCTCACGACTAAAGGAATGCCCAGTATAGTGCTCGGCAGAATATGAAGACGTGGTTTAAAAAAAATTAAAATCCTCCGCAGTTTTTAGTCATACTGGAACGAAAACGAAATTTGGAATGGAATAGTACTCCTCAGATGTGTCATCTGGAAGCCTCCAAATCCTGATACGTTCCCTCAATAAATAGTTTTTACCTTTCCAGCCTATCATTATGCACTTAACCCCCCTATTAAACAGATAACCAACCCACCGTAATTACACATAGTAAGAAGAGCAAAACAAAACCCTGCTGCAGCTGGGACACCCAAGAACTCGAACCAGAAAAGGCAGGCTTGGCTATGGACTCATGCTGCTAGGAAGAAAAACAAGCTTAAAATACCTGGCACAAAAAGCTAGGCTGGAAGACAAATTTAGCAGCATTCCTCCTGCATTTCCTGGCTTTGTTGACTCGAGTCACCAAGTGAACATTAAAGTGCTAAGCTTCGCACTGAACTATTTCCCTGGAAATTCGGAAAACAATAGCGCTTTCAGGATTTGCAACCAAGGTGGAAGGCACAGAAGCGAGTTTATTGAATCAAATGGTGATGTGCATACTCATAAGGGACTTCCAGAAGTTAAATGGAAGATACTCTCCACGGACAGAAATAAGATACTCCATTGTTCCAGGTTAGGGCTCAGATATAAATAATGGGCCATAAAACCTCCTCTGGACGCGGCGGCGCGGTGCGTGCGCAGCAGCAGCAGCCAATGAGCGGCGCCGCCTGGTTCCGACGGCCGAGCGCGCCTCGGAGAAGCCGCTTTTTTTTTCTTTTAAAGAGACAGGCGCCCGGGCTGCGCGGGCGCCGGGCATCTTTGTTGGCGCTGCCCGCCCCGCAGGTGAACCTGGTCGCGGAGCGCCATGCTGGCTCCAGGCCTGGCAGCCAAGCGCGTCTGCTCCTCCCGCCAGCACCAGGCCCCAGAAAGCGCCCCCGTTCTCAGGGCGCAATCACAGCTTCCCACGGTGGAGCTCAGAGCACCGCCTCATAAACTGTGTTCCTTTCACACAGCCAGGGTGGGGTGAGAAACCCCACTTTGGAAGGGCGTAGCGGGCAGAAGGCTCGCGTGTGCGTGCGCCTCGCGGCCGTTTCGCGGGGTTCACACGCCGCGCGCCCGCTCAGCGCGGCCCGCGCCCCAACCGGGCGCCCCAGCCTCCAGCCCAGAGGCGAAGAACAAAGAGGGCGCCCGGCCTCCGCCGCCCGCGGCCCCGCCCCCCCTCAGCGCCGCGGGGGCGCGCGCCCCGCCCCCAGCGGCCGCGCCAAATGGCGGCGGCGCCACAAAATGGCAGCCGAGCTGGGTGCAGGCGGGCGCTGGCGGTGGAATGAAAGGCGCCGCGGCCCGGCCCCCTGCGCGGCCCCACCGCCAGCCGCGGCCTTCCCACGCCGCCCCGCCCGCCTTCGGGAGTCCTCGCGGCGCCTTTGCGCCCGCGCTCCCCGCAGCGCGCCCCTCCGCGGGCGGCCCTCGAGTCAGCAGCCGGGGCCGAGCGTCGCACACCTGCTCGCCAGGCTGCCCGCGGGGCTGGGAACGGGCAGGGAGCGGCCCTTTCGTCGGGTCTCCACCCGCGCAGCTTTGGCTCCGGGTCCCGGGTCGTCTGCAAAGCGGACCCGGACGCCGGTCCCCCCAAGAGGAAGGGGCCGACGCGCCCAGACCAGCGCTCCGCGGGCACCCGGGCCCTGACGGGCCTGAACCCGCCTCTGCGCAGCGAAGAGCCGCGGGGGCCCACGAGCGCGCAGCAGCCCCGCGGGGCGGAATCGGCTTCACCAGCCAGCGAGCGCCCCACGCCCGTCACGCTCCCCCTGCCCTGTCCCTGCGCCCGAAGGTGCGGGGAGCGGGCTCTGGGGTCTGGCCGGGGCGCGTCTGGCGCGGCCCCCGGCGCTCCCCTGGCCTGAGGGCTTCGTGGGCTCGGGCTCTGCTTTGGCCGTGGCTTGACCGGCGGAGGCACGGCGATGGCGGAGTGCTCAGGTTTTCGCTTCCTTTCTCTCAAACAGCCTCTTTCTGCGTCCCCCCGCCCCCCAGCTCCCCTGGAACCCCGTCTTTCCAGAAACTTCTCAGGGAACGCAGCAAAGAGCTGCAAGCTCGCCCCCACCCCCCCTCTCCGCGCATGCGCGACGGACCGGGCGGCCCGCTCGGCGTGTGAGCGTGGTGGGGGGGCGTGCGCGCGCGCGCGCGCCAGGAGCGACGGGGCGGGGCGGTTCTCTCACAATGAAGGGAACGCGTTCTCTCCCCTCCCCCAACGTTCCGTCGTTGCGCAAGCGCCTTGAGGCCACACTGCTGGCCTCCGCGAGCAGGGGGAGGAGCAGGCCCGAAGCGCTGGAGGCGTGGCTCTGCGCGCCTGCGCACTGGGCCGCCCTCGCCCGCCGTCCCTTCCGCGCCGCCGGGGCTGGCGCGCTTGCTGTGAAGTGCGTCTGGGCCGCTCGGTCGCGCCCTGCTGGCTGTTTCCTCCACTCCCACTCGCGGAAACGGGCTCCCGGGGGTTATTAATTCTGGACCGCGGGTTTCCTGGACATGAAAGTCGGTCCCCCGTCCTCCTGCCCTAGCCTCGCCGGGCCTGGCCCCCGTGTGGGGCCGGCGGCCCGGGCCGTGGGGGAGGCTGGTCCGCGCGGGCGGCAGCCCTGCCCCGGGCCCGGGTGGCGCCCGGGCGCTTCCCAGCGGGCGCGGCCTGCGGTCCTTGCTCCCTCAGCCGAGAGGGCGGTGCCCGGGCTGGGGCGCTGCCCCGGGCCCTCCGCGCTCGCCTCTGCCCGGCCGGCGGGGCCGGCCCGTGCTGGGCCTCGGGGTGGCTGCAGACAAAGGGCCTTGACGTGCCGCTCGGCCTCCGCTCGCGGAACTGAGCCGGGAGAGCGGTAACCATAGTAACCGCAGATCCTCGTGCTCAAGGTGCCTTTTGTTTTCCTTTCGCCCTTTTCCTCTTCCCTTAGGAGCGTGGTGGCAATGATTGGCAGGGTTACGTGTTCTTAAAAATCACAACAGAAACCACCTCCCCACCCCAAAGTCTTTTTACCTTGCCGTGTGATCCACCTACATCCAACCCCGTTTTTTAAACCCATTAGGTTAAAGTAAGAGTCCCTGGGAGGGGCGTGGAGGCTTTCTCCTTCCCCAGTCTGACTCCTTTGGAGCTACCTTCCTTGCCCTGCTGGGGTGATTGCACCTTCAGGGTGATGCAGGTGATGCACCTTCAGGTCCTCGTGGACGTGAGGTTTAAAAGAGCGAGGTCGTTCACGAGGAAAGTGCATGGAGGTGCCTAATTCCTGACCAGGCGGTTGCAGCCTGACATTTTATAGGCTGGAGTTGCATTTTGACCCTGAAGTGCTTTTGCGGTGTTCACTTGCCCGCAGGTGCAAGTGCACCATCAACCACAGTCCGAGGTCAGACCAGGTCATCGCTCTGGGCGGAGCCACTCTGTGGGTCCTAACAAAGGGAGATCTTTCTTCCTGGTGGGAATTCTGAGTGGATGCCAGATTCCTAAAGGGAACTCTGTAACAAATAAACAAAAAATCTAGAGTCTGTTGAATTTCCATCGCTTCTGTCTTAACAAATTTTGGTTAATGAGTCTTTAAAATCAAAGTTCCTACAATATGAATAACACTATAGAAGGAGAAGAAAATTTTGAGGATGTACGTTTCAAAATTCATAAATAGCCATACTATCGAAGTTCTTGTGTGCTATGCAATAATTAGAATCTCCTGAAACAGCTCTAAAGGAGAACACTATAATTTGCAAACTGTAAGAACAAAAGTATCCTGCTTTGAAGTCACTTTTTTGGTGAATATTTTGTAAGTGAAAGGTTTATGCTTATATGTGTTTAAATTATCTCGTGGAGGTGGAGAAAACAAATCCCCCTTTATTAGTTCATCCACCACTCTTCCCACCAGCTTCAACAGTATACAGTGAACACTTTAGTTATGACTCCCGCTGCTGGTTCTATTTTCTTAGAAAAGCCATTTTTAAATTAATCCAGCACTGTCAAAGAGTTATGCTGAGGCAGTCTCTCTTTTCAGCCAAAGCACTTTACAAATTGATTTGTAAGGTTCCCAGGACTTGTGTATAAGACCTGAAAAAATTTTGTTTCTTCTATCAAAATGTTATAGGACAGCCCCGATATTGAACGGGTTCCTGGCTGTGGGTCCTCACCTGCGCGCTTACAAGGGACTTATTAATACTCCACTACAGACACACACAAAAGGTTAATAAAAGGTTTATTTACAAGGGAAAAGGAAATAAGGAAAATGTACAACTCAGGGAGAAAATAGGGAAATAAAGTCTTTAATGCGTCCTACCCGATCCGCCGACCTGGAAACCCAAAGTCACTCTCAGAGCTGGCCGGACCTGCGAGCTGGCGGAGAGCCAAAATGGGGGACCCCCCCCCCAAAGCCCACGTGTCTGTCTTTATACTCACTTGGCTGCTTAACCCCACCCTCAGGTCCCAGCCACCTTCCCTTTGGTGGTGATGGGATTTGGAGTTCCCAGTGTCTTTGGCTTTGGCCTGGGGTGGGGGTGGAGTCCACAAAGCCTGTAAGGGATTAGCTTTAGGACATCCTTTTCCCCCTAACAATTCCCCCCTTTCACTTTATGCCACCATTTCCATGGTGATGAAGATCAAATATATGGATGTTGGGATGAAGTCTCAGATGAACATTTTTACCAGGTTCCCCCTAACAAAAATACTAAAATGAAACTTTCTAAAGCTTTAAAAATAATTCCAACATTGGGCCTCCCTGGTGGCACAGCGGTTGAGTGCTGGGCTGCAAAGCTGCCCGCAGCCTCTGCAGCGCTGGTTCCACCCCTGCCCGCCCGCCAGGGTCCCACATGGCGCGCAGACCTCTCCTGCCGCACCCCCTGCTCCCCTCAGCAGTGTACTTCGGTCCTTCTGCCTGTTCTGCTCCCTGCTCTGGCTCTGCTGAATTCTCTCACCCTCCCACGCTTCTGACTGTACCCACTACTTGTATAAATAAATAAAGCTTTAAAAAAAATAATTCCAGCATTTAGTTTTTTTTAAAAAAAGCACCGTGTTCTACCTATTCTTTAACTAGAGCATGGTTTCATTTTCAGCCAAAAGGTTTCAAGTATCTAATTATAGATTATATAAAATTAGCAATCATTACCATCCTGCAGATTAATGCAAAGTACTAAGGCAGTTATGTGATTTTAAAGAAGCATTGCTACTAAATAGCAATGATTGACTTAAAATGGAAATAGTTTGGAACCATGTTTTCCCAATGAGTACATAAATCATTTTGTTTGAATTCTTGACTTCAAACTAGAGACAGGCTTTGAGAAGAGCAGTAGGTGAGCTTAAAGCCCTAAATCTGCTGAAATTACAATATAACAAATTACTAAACACATTTTATTTGGTATTATTGTTTTTGCAGTTCAATCAAGTGTACTTTGATAGTATTTTACTGAATCAGTAGTCTTGATTTGCATTATTTTTTTAAAAGATTTATTTATGTATGCATACAAGATCTGGGGTACAGGCCAGAGGTGTGAGGGGGGCGGTGAGAGAATTCACCAGAGACAGAGTGGGGAACAGAACAGGCAGATTGACGAAAGTACACTGCTGAGGGGATCAGTGGGCGAGTCAGGAGAGGTCTGATGCATCATGTGGGTAGCTCCCTGGCAGGCAGGAGGATCGAACTCATGCTGCAGAGGCTGTGGACAGTTTCATAGGTTGTGACTTAAACCCTTGCGCCACCCCACCAGGGAAGCACAGAATAAAAATTTTTAAAACTTCAAATTTCAGGCCTCCCTGGCAGCGCAGGGTTTAAGTCTTAGCGCCATCTATCACCAGCCACTTCAGCATGAATTCAGTCCCACCAGGAGTTGACTCAAATGGAACAGCAGATCCCTCCAGTCTTGCCCTACGGTACGCTCCCCTCAGCAGTGCATTTCAGTAGATCCTCATTTCTGCTCCCCACTCTGTCTCTGGTGGATCCTCTCACCCACCCTCTGCCCTGTACCTCTGGACTACACCTCAGTTCTTATATGCATAAATAAATAAAAATAAATCTTTTTTTTAAATTTTTTTTTAGATTTTTAAATTTTTTTTAAGATTTATTATTTTTTTAAAATTTATTTATACAAGCACTGGGTACAGTCAGAAACGCAGGAGGGTGAGAGAATTCACCACAGCCAGAGCGGGGAGCAGAGCAGGCAGAAGGACCGAAGTACACTGCTGAGGGGAGCAGCGGGCGGCAGGAGAGGTCTGCGCGCCATGTGGGACCCTCACCCGGCAGCCAGGGATCGAACTGGCACTGCAGAGGCTGCGGGCAGCTTTGCAACCCAGCGCTCAACCGCTGTGCCACCAGGGGAGGCCCTAAAAATAAATCGTTTTTAAAAAACGGTTCCTAAAAAAAAAAGAGTTCATTTTTTTAAAAAGAAAGTGTCAGTCATTTCTGGAAGATGAAAAACAGTTTGGAATCAATTATATCATTCTAAAGGGTTGAATTGATTATGAAGTGTACACTTGCTGAATGAATGATTTAGAGGACTAATCAGCTAATAGTATTGAAATGATTGGATTCTAATAATTTATATAACGTCACCAGTGTGAGTCACATATCTCAAAGAATACGATAGAAATACGATAGAATGTCTTTTATTTACTATGAAAAAAAGATTCTAATACTAGAGCAGTTTGTTAGTGTTGTCAGGCTTTGATCATTTTAGAAATACTTAATTTATTTTTATATGATGCCTTTAGGGACAAGTGCTTATATCTTGATTATATGTGTTCTCATAAGGCAGTTTAATCTTATAGTTTGGGATTCTATTTGTAATCAGAATCTTGTTACATATCTGGTAATTACTGTATTCTATCCTGTCTAAATAGTGATGTTAATTTATTTACTCTATTGGTTAGGTTAGCTTTCAAAGCCTGAGTTTGAGGCTCAGATGCTTTCCCCAACTCAGCTTTCATTACGCATGACTGAACTCTTTGAACACGTCTAGCATGCTAAATAAAGGAACTCCTCACAGTGTGAAAATAAGAACATCTATTTTAATTCCCTTTGTAAATGACTCTGCTATAATGTCACCTTTCTGATTTACCTTTAATATCCAAATGAGGGAAGTCACCTTACCATCATTTATCATAGATGAAAGAAGAGATCACACCCTAATTATTAATTTTTCTCAGTGAGCACCACTTATTAGCTGTTAAATCAAAAAATAGATTAACCGTCAGCGGTCTTTCTATTGGAAGCATACAAGATAAATGCTTATGAAGAAATTGGCCCTTTTTTAATATTTGTAATAAGGACAGGGAAAAAAAGCTTTCCCAGTGTTTCCTGATAACATTTGCCAATAAAAATGAAAGCATTGAGAACATCAAACACTTGCTTTGGGACTGTGCAAAGGGCATGTACTTATCACTTTTGTTGTTATTAGAGCTTTGCAATAGAGTCAGCAAAAAAAAAAAAAAAAATGAAGGAACTGAGGACTTGATGTGCTACCCCTGCATATTGATTTGATCACAGGATCTGACTATAATGGTGCAAATGTTATAAACTATTAATGGTATGTTTTCCATTTCAATGGGATGATTACATTTGGTATTAATATGAAACTGGCAATCAACAGTGTGCATGATTTTTTTTAAACACTTATTTATTTTTAAAAAAGATTTATTTTTATTTATTTATGCATACAAGAACTGGGGTGTAGGCCAGAGGTCCAGGGGGCGGGGTGAGAGGATTCACCAGAGACACGGTGGGGAACAGAACAGGCGGACTGACTGAAATACACTGCTGAGGGGAGCAGTGGGTGAGACAGGAGAGGTCTGCTGTGCCAATTGGGTTAGCTCCCTGGCTGGGGATCTATTAGTGCTGTAGTGGCTGCCTATAGCTTCATAGTGCTTAGACTTAACCCCTGCGCCACCAGGGAGGCCTGTATGTGTGATATTTTTGTGGTACGTTATTTCCAAGTACTTTTATAGATATCTCATTTGATACCCATAGCAATCTTACTATGTAGAGGAAAAAAAGATGTATTTATTTTTTATTGAAGTAACAAGTAACGTATATTATAAATTATATGAGGTTCAGGTGTGCTTCATTGAGGCTCACCATATGTTTATATTACTTGTGAGTTCACTGCTAGGGCACTTATTTTTGTTTGTTTGTTTATACTAGTTTATTTAAGGGGTTCTATTTTCATTCCTCAATAGATCTTTGCTAGGAAACATTTTTATCTTCATTTTGCAAATAAGGATATTGACACATTGAGGAATTAATTGATTTTCCTGTGTCATGTAGCCAGTGTTAACCTCAAAACTTGAATTTTTGACTCTTAATCCAGGACTGTTTTCTTTGAACTCTAAGGTTTCTCGTTCATATCATCAGTGTTTTTCAACAGCCTCCAAAATTCCAGGTCAAGATGTTCATGATGTTTGTGATGCTGAAAGGATTAGCAAGGACCATGGACATTACTTTAAATCTAGATAGGATTCCCAACTCAATTGCCCATTTGAACCTAGAATCTATATGTGAGCTATTTTCCTTCAGATAAATCTACTTAATTGAAATTAGTGTACTTTTTTTTTTGGCATCATAGGAATACATTAAAACATTGAACAGAAAATGTTTAAAATACTTTACTCATAAGTAAATCTGTATGTCTATTTAGGCTCATGTCTGCTGACATTTTACAAACTGAGAATTCTCTTGAGAAATGTATATTAGATTTTAAGAAAACTAGAAACCGAAATGGATACTTTGATTGCTATTTTAGGTGCACTTAATTATGAAAACAGGTATTTCGATGAAACTAACACTTGAAGAGAATCTGAGTATGAGACTATCATACCCATGATGTTTAAACATACAGATGATGTTTAATGGGATCTTTCTGGTCTTTACATTGTTAAACAATGTATCTCAGTCATTTTATACATCTCTGGCAAATGAGAAATATCTTTTTTAAAAAGATTTATTATGCATACAAGAGCTGGGATACAGGCCAGAGGTGTGGGGGTGAGAGGACTCACTAGAGACAGAGTGGGGAACAGAACAGGCAGAGGCTGGGATTGCTTGATAGGTTGCGTCTTAACCCCTTGCGCCACCAGGGAGGCCCAAGCCTGTCAGATTTTTTTCTTTTTTTTTTTTTGCGGGACCCTCGCCGGCGGCCATGAACCCGAGCTGCAGAGGCTGAGGGCAGCCTCACAGCCCAGCGCTCAACCGCTGCGCCACCAGGGGAGGCCCTAGCCTGTTAGATTTTAAATGAGTAATTTACATCGTATCTTAAAGTGTTTCAAATTGTGGTTGCTTATGTCAAAATTCATGCTTCATGGAAAAATGCTCACCAGCCAGTGCTTACTAACTGTAGTCTTTTTTTTTTTTTTTAAGATTTATTTATTTATACATGCACTGGGTACAGTCAGAAGTGCGGGAGGGTGAGAATTCACCAGAGCCAGAGCAGGGAGCAGAGCAGGCAGAAGGACCGAAGTGTACTGCTGAGGAGAGTAGCGGGCGGCAGGAGAGGTCTGCGCGCCATGTGGGACCCTCCTCCAGGGGCCAGGGAGCAGCCGGGGATCGAACCGGTGCTGCAGAGGCCGCGGGCAGCTTCGCAATCCAGCGCTCAACCGCTGTGCCACCGGGGAGGCCCCATGCAGTCATTTTTCATGGCCAAAGGTGTGCTGGTCTGCCGCTCACCTTGTGATAATTGTGACAGGGAAATGGCCTACATTGGGCTAATCCTAGTCTGAATGTAGGCTGATTTGCTTTTACTGAGTATTCACTTGCATGATATTTTCAAAAACAAAATAAAACATTTCTGTTTTATTTAATGATTAATTTGCATAAAGTCAATCAACTTCTCAGATGGTGTATAAATAAATAAATCTTTCAAAAAAAATACCCGCCTAAATTCAGATGAAAACACCATTGTGGTGCTTTTTGGTTGTTTGTTTATAACTTTTCTAGACCTCTGTTTTATTTTTTTTTTAAATATTTATGCATACAAGAACTGGAGTACAGGCCAGAGGTGTGTGGGTGAGAGGACTCACCAGAGACAGAGTGGGGAGCAGAACAGGCAGACTGACTGAAATACACTGCTGAGGAGAGCAGTGGGCGAGACAGGAGAGGTCTGCTGGGCCATGTGGGTAGCTCCCTGACTGGGAATTGAACTAGTGCTGCAGTGGCTGCAGATAGTTTCATAGGTTGCTGCGTCTTTACCCTTTGCGCCACCAGGGAGGCCCCTAGACCTCTGTTTTTGTCTTACTGAAATAAGTAAACAGAAAAACGTGTTAAAATAGAAAGTATAACTATGTCAGGAAAATAGTACAGAAAACAAACCAGTTAAATTACTTGCTCATAACTGACTTTTAGAAGTAACTCATCATATTTCCAAAAATCATTTCAATAGATGGTAAGGCTATATATCCCCTGAGCTCACACATCTTGCGATTGTCGTCACTGGTAAGGTGGGCTTGCTTAGCCTTCTGTGCGGAGAGAAGAGATATTAACTCGATTGATCAGACCTGCTGAGATCAAGTTTAAGTATAAACTGTTAAACCAAATACAAGCTGATGTGATTATCAGTTTTATAATATCTGATAATCATAAAGAAACTCATGTTATGTGGCAAACAAAAAGCTATTTGGAGCTTTACCTTCTGTGGAACAAAAGAATTTAAAATGGCATGGTTTGATAAGCTGGTTTTTATTTGAGAGTGAATGAAACCAAGCATTTAAAATCTGGTCTGAATCTGAAGCACCACAGCTAATTTTATTCCCGTCGGTTAAAAAAGGGGAAAGAAAATTGAGTTGTTGACTGAAACTGTTCCATTTTTCTGGACTCAATATAGTTGCTTAATTTCGTGGGTTTTTCCCTGTGGTTTTCTGCAAACTGGCCTTTATAGGAAAGTTCAGCTTTGGGCTTTAAAAGCCCTTGGGCCTGGAAAAACCTGAAGACTAATCCCTTGCTCTCCTCAAATATTAAATTACAGCGAATCCTCTGAGGGGAACAGTCCTGCTAAGACATGGAACCGTCTCATTCCAGCCGAGCACCCGGGACCATTCAGCACGGCTACCTCGCGGAAGGTTTCGCAAGATCCCATATAAAATAAAGTTGCTTAACGTTCCCGGCTAATAGTCCTCGGGAGGGACAGGTTTCCAGAGCCGAGCTGGGCGGCGAGAGGGCGGCCCGGCCCTGACCGCTTTCCCAAGCAGGCGGGGGTCCAGGCGGCCGGAGCCGGCCGGGCGCGAGCCAGAGGGCGGCAGGGGGCAGGGCCCCGGGTCGCGCCTCGTCGCGCGGCCGAGTCCAAGCCAAACCCGCTTCTTTCCTCCCCCGAGGCGGGCCCCCGGGCCCCCCCGCCCGCCCCCGTCGCGCACCAGGGGCGGGAGGCCGCCGGCTCCACACGCCCCGCGCGGGGGCCTGAGGAAGCGCCCGCCCCGCGGCCGCCGCCCCGCACGGCTGTGCGCCTGCGCAGCGGGGCCGGGCGCGCGAGCGTGGCTTCCCGGCCCGCGTTCCTCCCTCCCCCGCGCGCCTGCGCGCCGGCTGGGAGGAACGCGGCGTCCCGGCCGCCCGCGGCGGGTGCGCGCGCGCCCGCGGCGGAGGAGGCGGGCCGCGCGCGCCGGTGGGAAGCGTCCGGCCGCCTCAGCGCCAGCTCCGGCGTAGTCGCGGCCGCCCGGCTCCCTCGCCCCTCCTCCCCGCGCCCCCGCCCGCCGCCGCCCGCGCGCATGCGCCGCCGGAGCGCGAGGGTCGGCCTCGGGTGTGTGGTGGCGGCAGAGCCGAGCTGCGCGGCCCGAGAGTCAGAACCTGGGGGAGAGGGATGGTCGCTGCACGGGGGGGAGCCGGGGGAGCCGCCGCCGCTGCCGACGCCACCGCCGCCGCCGCCGCCGCCGCCGCCCGGGCGCCCGCCTCCCGGCGCTGACGGGCCCGTCCGGAGCCGGCGAGGGGGAGCCCGCGGCCGCCGGCGCGCCGCCCAGCATGGTGCGGGAAACCAGGCACCTCTGGGTGGGCAACTTGCCGGAGAACGTGCGGGAGGAGAAGATCATCGAACATTTCAAACGGTGAGTGACGCGCGGCCGCGCTCCCCGCGCTGCCCGCGGCCGCTGCCCGCCGGCCCGTTGCCCGCCCCTCCCGCGCGGCGCGGCGGCGGCCCGGACGCCGCCGACGGGTGCGGGCCGCGCGCGGCGCCCGCCCCGCTCTCCGCCCGCCCGCCCGCCCGCCCGCCCTGCGCGGCTCGGCCCGGCCGCGGCGCCCCTGCTCCCCGAGAGGAGGCGGCCCGCCGGCCCCGCGCCCGCCGCCTCCCCCTGCGAGGCCGCCGTGGGTCGCGTCCTTGCGCGCCCGGCGGCGCGGCCGACCCGAGCGGCGCCGGGCGGGGCCCCGGGCCCCGGGGCCGGGTCATGCCCGCCCCGGAGAGGCCGCCGTGCGGGGGCCCCGCGGCGCGGGAGCGGACGCCCGGGTAGGTGCCGCGGGGGCGCTCGCCGCGGGGTCCCCCTCCGTCCCGGGGCGCCGGGGGCTCCGCGGGCCCGCGCGGGGGGCGGCAGGAGAGGAGTCGCCGCGCCGGGCTCGGCCCCCGGGCCTCCCGCCTGCCTCGGCCTCCGCGGGCTGCAGCCTGGCCGCGGGGCCGCCGCCTCCCTGGGCGCCGGGGAGCCGGACTCCGCCGCCCGCGCGGGCCTGGGCCGCCCGGAGCCGCAGCGCGGTGCCCCCGCCGGCTCCTGCAGCGACGCCGTCGGGAAAGCCCTTCGGGGTGGGGGGGCGGCGCTCGGGGAGCCGCTTCCTAGAGATGCTTCACGTATTTGCCCGTGAAATGCAGGAAGAAGCAGGGGTGGTTGTTGCGCCTTGTTTAGCAGCGGTGTGTGCGCGTGAGTGTGAGTGAGTGTGCGCGTGTGAGTGTGCGCGGGAGGGAGGTAGATGGTCGTGGCCGGCGCCGGGGGCCCCACACGCGGGGCCTGGCGTGACTTCCACTCGGTGCAGATGGGGCAGCTCTGGGGAGCAGGCCAGTGACGGTCCCCGAAAATTAGGGTCCCGCCGCCAGGCAGGACCCCGCCGGGTGTCCAGCTCGGCTCCCTTTCCGTTCCTCTCGCGGCCGGGAGCGCGAGGAGAGGATGGAGCGCCCGGCCCGCGAGCCACCTGGGAAGACACATCGCGTCGCTCGCGCGGAGCCGCCGGGTGAGGAAATGGAAGCAGCGGCGGCCGCGCTCCGCTCCCCTGTAAATGGAGGATCATTGATTCTGCTGGTGGCGGCTGCTCCCGGGCATTAAATCCTCGCCGCCGGGGCGCGCGTCTGCGCGCGTCCGCGTGTGAAACGGGGCTGGGAAGAGCGCGGCCATTCATAACCCCGCGCCGGCCCGGGGAGGCGCGCGCCGGCCCGCGGCGTTTACTACGGCGCCGTGTCGGGACGCCCGGCCGGGGGCGGCGGGGAGCAAAAATCCGCCCCCGTGTCCTGTAATGTAGGGGAGACCGCGGGCTCGTTGGGAAGCAGGTGGGAACTTTCTCTCCAGAGCTGCTCCACCCCTCACAGCTCCCACCCCCTGGTCTTCAGCGTTTGGGTGGAAACATTCGGTGCACACCACCCGCGTGCAAAAGCCACTGGGACGTGTTCGCTTTTAGCTCCCGGTGGACTCTCCCTGCAGGTCTCGGCCTGGGGGCTTCGCTTGCAGCGATGTGCACACACGTGCACGGCAGCGTTTGCTCTGCTCCTCCGTGCTGAGGGGCCAGATTTGTCATTGCGAGTTAGGCAGATTCCTGAGACACTGCGTTCCGATCCCGGGGAGTTTGACCCCTCTGCAAGATGGGGGGTCGGGGGAGTGAGGAGGAAATCGTCCGAGGTAGTTTCGGAAGGTTTTTAAGTGGAGGGTGCTTTGGTCCAGCTTGTGTGAATGACTTTCTAAAATGGCGGCCAGGACCCTCTTTATGTGGGAATCAACAGAGCGGATCTCAGAGTGCACGCGGGGCGGGGGCGGGCGCGGGCTGCCCGGGCCGCGGCGCTCTCGGGACCGCGTCTGTGTGGAGGGGCTTAGCCGGCCCCGCGTCGCGACTGCGTTTAAGGGAATGTCGCCTATTGCAGGGCAGAAGAAGATGCTGCTGATACAAGCAGATCCCACCATGTGCCCTTGAAATTCCTGTATTTTAAAAGCCTCTAAATTTTTTTTTTTTAAACAAAATCTCGTAGGTTTTCAATAGATAGAGCAGTCTTAGGGGGATGACGAGTGTGGAAGGATTTAGAGAGAAAAAGCTCTTTACCTCTGACCCTGGGAATTCGAGTTCTAATCCTTGTCTTCGTACCCCCGCCCCCCACTAGGTAATCTCTATTTCTGGTTTCTTGTTTATCCTTTTGCATGTGTGAATGTCTTTGCTGATCCAGCCCTGGAACTAAAATGGACCTTGTTTGGAGGGCTTCCTATTGTTGAAAAGGTGTTTTAAAATGTGTTACGCTAACGGAGGGAAGCTAAATCTGAGACATTTAAGGGGAAGGGATGAAAATGCAGTTGTACCAGAATGATAGATCTGCCAGAAATACTTAAAAAGCAATGAGAATGAGAAAAACCGTGCAACGCCTGTAATAAAAACAGGTTAAAGTACCTACTGTAACCCTTTTCCCCTGTTCCCGAGCTGATGACGACATTAACTAATAACTGTTTTACAGGATTAAGAGGGGTACGCTGGGAATACATTATATGAAACGTTTTCAAAATGAATCTTCTAGTAACAGTGATTAGGCTTTTGTTGTAAGTGTTAGGATTAAAAAATAATAACAATAAAGATTAAATGCGACAGCTTTCGGAGCGCGGCAGCTTAAGGGCTTGGGGGGGGGGCAGGGGGCCTGGAGGAGAGACCACAACCAATTCTTCTTAAATTTATGTATCGTCAGTGTTTTGGTAAAAGATAGAGCGAGGGAAGGATGCTGATTTGGTTTTTTCCCTCCCTGTCAAAGAAAGACCAGATGTAATCAGAACATTTTCAAAATTTGGCTTTGCCTCGCAATAATAAGGCTTCTTTTGTGTTCATTATCTTTACGATTCTCAGTGTGCCGTTGAAACATTTAAATAAGGACAATTTCTGAATCAGATTTCAGTTAACAAAGATCCTCTGCAGGGACTGAATTTGCACAATAGAGAAAGTCCTTTCCTTTGTATGTTGGCTGGGTTGAAGGGGGAAGGGAGGAGTTACACAACAATTGATTGCTGTCTTTCAGTTGTAAGCCGGAGAGGTGTGTGCAAAGGCAACTCCCTGAATTAGAATGAGCAATGAATAATAGAACCCTTTAAAGAATATAAAATTCTGTAGATTTTCAGGCTTTAAGTAAATCACACAATCAAGTGCTATCCATCCATTTCCCACTTTGAGAGAACAGGTTAAAGATTATGCAGAGGTTAAGCAAGGTTATTTTGTAAAAGAATGAGGTCCATTTAAAATTTTGTTTTCACTAATTTTAAATGTCTTATCACAATATTTTTTTCTGTGTTTAAATAGCTGGAGTAAATGTTAAGTGTTACAGTATTGGGGTGTCTTTACAATATGTGTAAAAATATATGGAAGGATTTTCTTGTCCTTACATGTTCTTTAACTAGAAATATTTTTTCATTTATTTTATTTTATTTATTTATTTGTTTGTTTGTTTGTTTTTGTTTATACATGCACTGGGTACAGTCAGAAGCACGGGAGGGTGAGAGAATTCACCAGAGCCAGAGCGGGGAACAGAACAGGCAGAAGGACCGAAGTACACTGCTGAGGGGAGCAGCGGGCGGCAGGAGAGGTCTTCGCGCCATGTGGGACCCTCCTCTGGTGGCCGGGGAGCAGCCGGGGATCGAACCGGCGCCGCAGAGGCCGCGGGCAGCTTCGCAACCCAGCGCTCAACCGCTGCGCCACCGGGGAGGCCCTAACTAGAGATATTTTTAAGCTTAAGCAAATTTGACTCATTGGTGCCTACATTATTGCTAAGTTTCTTTTGACACCAGCCAGTCTCTGCATAGAAACACCTCTGGTTTTGAATGTTGTAATTTTGAACGTCTATTTTTATGCTAGAATTTTGCACATTTAAAAAGTAAAGTGAAATAATCAGTTATCTTGAGAAATAGCATTAAAAATTTATACAGAATGCTTGAAATGTATTTTATTTCCCATATAGAATGCCTCTGGCAGGTTGAGGAACAACACAAGACTCGGTGCCCAGAGCAGCGATAGTGTTTGATTGACTTGGATAGAGGGCACCTTTTCCAGCTACCTTTCTTGTAAACTCCCAGTTGCTCAGGCGTTGTATTGTTTGCTATGCTTGTAAAGAGCTTTCAGGCTTGATTTTGAAACATTTTTAATCCTCTGAGCACAAATACTTTGGGAAGGTTTAGATAAAAGTTATGAAAGTACTGGTAATGTGAAAGTTTTGCCAAATAGCCTTCCAAGTCTCACTTTCTCCTTGATTTGAAATTTTGTTTAAATTGGAAAAAAAAAAAAAAACAACCTTTAAATATTTCACGAAAACTAACACCCAATTGGAGATTTTATTTGTTCCATGCTTTTAAGAATATGGTGTTTGAGCTGTAGTTAAGTAGAGCACAGTATTTAGAATAAACATTGTAGTCCCAAAACACTTTGAGTGTATATTTCATTAAATTTGGCTCCAGAATTTCATTATTGGATTATTTGAAATAAATGTTACTTACTTAGCATCAGTTGTATGTCTACCCTTTGCTACTTGTTTTACTTTTATTTTTTTAATTGTTGTTTCCCTTAAGCAAAAATAGCATATTCTCTTGTGGAAACTAGTTAGGATAGTTAAATCATTGTTGCAGAAACTATGTAATTTTTTGTGTGACATCTAGGTCTTTAGTATGTAGAAATATGTTTTGCAGTGAAAAGGTGTTCTCGATATATTTTTTTTTTTTTTTTATTTTTGTGGGACCCTCGCCGGTGGCCGGGGATATGAACTGGCACTGGAGAGGCTGCAGGCAGCCTTGCAATCCAGCACTCAACCGCTGTGCCACCAGGGGAGGCCCTCTCGATATATTTTTAAAGTATTGCTCTGTTCAGATTTCCCCCTCATTTATCTCTGTCTGCCAAGCTGAAAATTAAAAGCACATAAAAAACCTCACAATGGGATGCCTGTAAGACACTACTTAAATTTGGTGATTGCTTGCATTTACTTACTTAGAACTTTATTTTGAGTAAAGAGATGAATTGAAATCTAGCACATTAAAAATTTTTATTTGTTATGTAATATGCAATAATAAGAAAGGGCTCCATTTCTTAGTTATGGGATATTTGTGGGAAAGTTCAAGTAAGAAACACTTCTTGCTTGTTCCTGTACACCTGGTGCTAGATTTTAAGCTCAGCATTGAACGCTAGGGGCCTATGTCTTTTCATGTGTTGAATATTGCGTTTGGATTAGTTGAGAACATTGACAAAGGGAGATTTTCTAATTATACCTTTTATTGATTTGTTCTATTCCTATCATGGTTATGCTTTTGCATAAACTACGTTTATAGTTAATTTGATTACTAAAATTGACTCAGTGATTTTGTTTATTTTCACTCTATGATTTTATACTTTTGATTTAAAAGCTAGGGTGTTTATATTAAAAGCAATTTTGTATTTTACAAAACAATTAGGCATACAGTGATTTGCATCTTTTGTAAGTCAGGAAATTGATAGGTGGTAGTTTTTTCTCAACTTAAAAAAAAAAAAACAACAAACCAACAACAAAATTATGTTGTCTGCAGTTCTTTTGGGTTCAAGATTACTTAAAAGTCACCCTGGGTTAAAAGAAAGAAAATGAAACCACTTATCACCTTATATCAAAAAGGATGTTAGAATGTTCATTGAAAAGTATTATCTAGACCTTTGAGAATGTGCTTAAACTTGGATAGGAAAGTGTTATATTTTTAATTTCAAAAACTTATCCAAATTTAGTATTTCTTCAAAATTTAAGATGAGGAAAACCAATATGGTGGTTTGAGAAGTGCCTGTGATTTAACCACCAACACAAATCATGGTATTTTTTTTATTACAGTTGTTGCATGTATCTCATTATATGCTCACCACAACTTAGAAATTGCAGTAGGCTTTTAGAATATAAAGAACCCTATAAATACATATTACTATATGATCAATATATATTGTGTATATATATATTTTAAGTCCTACCTTGGTGGGCCTCCCTGGTGGCGCGGGGTGGGGGGTGGGGTTAAGACTCAGCACTATCAAGCTATCATCAGCCACTGCAACAAGAGTTTGATCCCCCACCAAGCCAGGGAGCTGACCCACATGGCTCAGCAGACCTCTCCTGTCTGGCCTACTGCTCTCCTCATCAGTGTATTTCAGTAGATCTGTCTGCCTGTTCTGCTCCCCACTCTGCCTCTGGTGAATCCCCCCCCCCACCTCTGGCCTACACCCCAGTTCTTATATGCATAAATAAATAAATAAAAATAAATCTTCTACCTTGGATAATTTCAAGCTTACACAAAAGTGAAAAAATAATAAATGAATCTCATGTACCCGTCGTTCAGTTGCAACAACCATCAGCCACGGCTCATCTGGCATTGCGAAGAAAAATAAAGGAAGAAAAATAAAGGCGGGGAGCCCGTGGCGACGGTGGTGATGAGGAAGGCCTCCTTGAGAAGGTTGCATTTGCTGCACTAGAATGAAGGCCTAACAATGCCTAGATGCATTTTCATCCTGTTACTTTTTTTTCCACTTAAAAATTATTTTGAAATAGTTCAGGAATGATACAAAGAATTCCCACATAGCTTGACCAAATTCCCCAATTGTTGAAAACTTGACACATTTACTCTATTACCCTCTCTTGTCTTTTCTGACTGATGTCCTTTCACCCTTAAACTCTCTAGTGCATACCTTCCCCAACAAGACATTCTTCTGCATTGCACCATGCAGTCCTCCCAGTCAGGAAATAAGTATTGGTACAACACAACTATCCAGTCAGTCGCCCTTTTGTGTGGTTTATGGGCAAAATTTTTACTCTGTGCCTACCTTCCCCAAAACCTAGTTGACCTCACTCAACCTTATTTCTTTTCCTCTCCCCTCTGTGCTATTGGCCCCCATCCAGGGGGTTTCTTAATGCATTAAGTCTCTTATTCCTTGGCACAAGCCCCAGAGTGCTGGAATTTGTATAATTTGTATTGTTTTGAAGTAGATTATAGCCATTTTATCTGTAAATATTTCATATTTATTTCTAGAAAATATTGTAGAAAGTATTCTTATACTAAAATGCCAATAATTACTCTCTTTTTTCAAGTACCTGGTCAGTATTCAAGTTTGTAATTGTCTTAAGAATCTATTTTAAGGGCCTCCCTGGTGGTGCAGGAGTTGCAGTCTCAGCACTATCAAGCTATCTCCAGCCACTGCAGCATGAGTTCTATCCCCTGCCAGAGAGCTGACCCACATGGTGAAGCAGACCTCTTTTATCTGACCCGTGCCCCCCTCAGCAGTGTATTTTAGTAAATACACCTATTCTGCTCCCCACTCTGTCTCTGGTGAATCTTCTCACTCCCTGCACCTCTGGCCTATACCCCAGTTCTTGCATGTATAGATAGATAATTAAAAAAATATATTTATTCATTTATACAAGCACTGGGTACAGTCAGAAGCGCAGGAGGGTGAGAGAATTCACCGGAGCCAGAGCAGGGAGCAGAACAGGCAGACTGAGGAAGTATGCTGCTGAGGGGAGCGGTGGGCACATCAGGAGAGGTCTGCGCACCATGTGGGACCCTCGCTGGTGGCCGGGGATCGAACCGGTGCTGCAGAGGCTGTGGGCAGCTTCGCAACCCAGCGCTCAACCGCTGCGCCACCGGGGAGGCCCTAAATAGATGATTTTTTTAAAAAAAGAATCTTTTTAAAAACTTAACGTTAAATAAGGTACACAAATTGTGATTGGTGACCTTTTTGGGGGGGCAACATTAAAAAAAATTACCGAGGTATTTGCATAGTAAAATGTACTTATTTTGTTGAATTTTGACAAATATAGATGTCCTTGTAACCACCACTACAGTCAAGATACCACAATTTATTTTATTTTTATTTTTTAAAAGATTTATTTATTTAAGAACTGGGGTACAGGCCAGAGGTGTGGGGGGGTGAGAGGATTCACCAGAGATGGAGCGGGGAACAGGAGAGGCAGACTGACTGAAATACACTGCTGAGGGGGGCAGCGGGCGAGACAGGAGAGGTCTGCTGTGCCATGTGGGTATCTCCGCGGCCGGCTGGGATCAAACCCGCTCTGCAGAGGCTGCGGACAGCTTCACAGTGCTGGGCTCAACCACCTGCGCCACCAGGGAGGCCCCGCAATTTATTTTTTGATGGACATTTGAAGTATGTAGGTCTTTTAATCTGCAGGTTCAAATCTCATTATACCTTATTTTGTTGGAAACTAGGTTGATTATTTTGTAGAGTTTCTTACACCGTTTATCAGTTGGTTTTGTTGACTTCGTGCTTATCCTGTGATTTTTTTTTTTTGTACTGTGATATGTTAAAGTCACTGTTTGTTCTTTATGTTAACTCTATTTGTAAAAATTGGCCAATTATTAAATGTTTTTGATAGTTGTATTTCTGTATAATGGGTTTTCTTTGTAATCCTGTGCATTTTATGAATTTAATAATATTCTGAGAAAGGGCTTCTAAATTTCACCAGACTGTTCAAGTAGTCTGTGGTATAAAACGGCCAAGACCATTGGTTTTGACAAGTTATTAAGATAAGAAATAAGTACTAATTTTAGCTTTGACATAAAACGGTTAAAATCAGCAAAGAACTTTAGAAAACAAAACAAAGATTATGCCCTATGAATAGCTTGGCACTGCTCCTTCTCATTGTAAACGTACATGGTTAGAACTGCTGTTTTTATAATGGGGGTTGGTTTTTATTTTTACATTCTCCTCTTCCCCTTGCTGTTATCCTAGAAATAAAGGAATCTTTAGATTTTAAGGTTGTTCCTTTTAGTCAGTTTGAATTCTTCCAATGAAATGAATTGCAAATGTATCCATAGTTAGAATTAAATGTCATGATGGGTGCTGACTTTATTTTTTATTTAAAGAACAGGTTTATTAGCAAAGGGACAGAAGAATAAGAGACATTTGCATAGACACAAGCGGGCAGGAAGAACCGCCTGACTTCTGTTTTATAGATGAATTCAGCTTTCATCAAAGAAAATTTGCAAAAATCTCATTTATAGAGCACTTCTAAAATTCAATTACTATGTGATGCACACTTTATATAAAATAAGCTACTTATATAGAGTGGGTACACTCAGTGTCTCCCGTAAGTTTGAGTGGGTGAGATTGTAGGAATTTTTAAATAGATTTATTTTATTTATTCTGTATGCAAGAACTGGGGTGTAGGCCAGAGGTACAGGGGTTGGGCGGGAAGAGGATTCACCAGAGACAGAGTGGGGAGCAGAACAGGCAGACTGACTGAAATACACTTCTGAGGGGAGCAGGGGGAAAGACAGGAGAGGACTGCTGCCCCCTGAGGGTTAGGTGGAGGGGAAACCGAACTCATGCTGCAGTAGCTGGTGATAACTTGATAGCACTGAGACTTTATAAACCCTGTGCTACCAGGGGGGCCCCCATGCCTTGAAGATTTAAAAAGCATATTAATGATCACTTAGATTATAGAAGAATATCTGGCAATATCTAGATAATATCTAGCAATGCTATGTAACCATCATTCAGAACTTGGTGTGTCAGCTACTCCGGTGAAATGAGTCATTCTGTAACCAGCTATGCTCTTCAGTCAAACTTGGCTTCCTGGGTCAACTGTATTTCTACAGTCTCAAATAATTTTAAATTCTATTGCAACTTTTAAAAGGTGTGCTTTGTTATACTAACCTATGGAATATAAGGACATACTGGTTATTCTTCCTTACAACTTCCTCCTCTGTTTTTTTCTTGTGAAGTAACCATTTCCTAGGTGGTTTTTGACAGAGTATTCCTTTTCAACGTTAGTTTCCTTTGTTGTTCTAAAGTAGATGTAGGGAAAAAAAAAACTTTCAAGCTTTTTTTTTTTTTTTGATCACAGCTTTGAGTCTCACAGGATTGTGACATTTTTGTTGCTCATATTGAAAATTGATTTTTTTTTTAAAGATTTATTTTTATTTATTTATACAAGCACTGGGTACAGTCAGAAGCACAGAAGGGTGAGAGAATTCACCAGAGCCAGAGCAGGGAGCAGAGCAGGCAGAAGGACCGAAGTACACTGCTGAGGGGAGCAGCGGGCGGCAGGAGAGGTCTGCGCGCCATGTGGGACCCTCCTCCCGTGGCCGGGGAGCAGCCAGGGATCGAACAGGCGCTGCAGAGGCTGCGGGCAGCCTCGCAACCCAGCGCTCAACCGCTGCGCCACCGGGGAGGCCCGAAAATTGATTTTTAAAATGTTTTTCTCAGAGGATTCTTCCTAAAGGACTTTTTGTTTGTAGAAAAGGCTTTTTAAAAATTCTAGAGGGAGGCCTCCCTGGTGGCGCAAGGGGTTAAGACGCAACCTATGAAGCTGTCCGCAGGAGTTCCAGTTTGATCCCTGGACAGGGAGCTGCCCACATGGCACAGTAGACCTCTCCTGACTCACTCGCTGCTCCCCTCAGCAGTGTATTTCAGTCTGCCTGCCTGTTCTGCTCCCCACTCTGTCTCTGGTGAATCCTCTCATCTCCCACACCTCTGACCTTTACGCCAGTTCTTGTATGCATAAAATAAATCTTAAAAAAAAAAAATTCTAGGGCCTCCATGGTGGCACAGGCGGTTGAGCCCGCACTGTGGGGTTGTCCGCAGCCTCTGCAGTGTGGGTTCAATCATGGTCAGCCAGGGAGAAACCTACATGGCGCAGTGGACCTCTCCCGTCTCACCCGCTGCTCCCCTCAGCAGTGTATTTCGTCAGTCTGCCTGTTCTGTTCCCCGCTCTGCCTCTGGTGAATCCTCTCACCTTCCCACACCTCTGGCCTGCACCCCGGTTCTTATAAATAAATAAATCTTTAAAAAAAAAATTCTAGAGGAACGATTACTGTAGAGACTAGTGACTCTTTTTTTTAACTTGGTGGGATTAATTTCATGCCACATTTCTTATTGGGTGGCATAAATTTCTAAAACATTGGAATTGTGTAGAAAATTGGAAAGACCTTTTTTTTTTTATAGATTGATTTATTTATGCATACAAGAGCTGGGGTGCAGGCCAGATGTGCGGGGAGTGAGAGGATTCACCAGAGACAGAGTGGGGAGCACAACAGGAGGATCTACTGAAATACACTGCTGAGGAGAGCAGTGGGCGAGAGAGTAGAGGTCTGCTGCACCATGTGGGTCACCTCCCTGGCTGGAGTTCGAACTCATGTTGCCGTGGCCGCAGGTAGCTTCATAGTGCTGCGACTTAACTCCTGGGCCACCAGGGAGGCCCTTTTCTAATTCCTTTGTGTTGCCAAATGTTATACCCCATTGATTAGTTGTTAGACATTTAGTTTTTTTCCATTTTGGGGAAATTATGACTACTCCTATGCACATTTCTGTACCTGTTTTTATGTGGACATCTGTTGTCAGTTCTCTTGAATATATACTAGGAGTGAAATTGCTGGCTTATGGTGATTCTAAGTTTAACATTTTGAGAAACTGCCAAATTGTTTTTCCAAAGTGGCTACACCATTTTACAATCTCATAGCAATGTGTTAGGATTTAGATTTCTCCTTATCCTCATCATCACTTGTTAACTATCTTTTTTTCTTTTTAATAGTCATTATAGTGGGTGTGAAGTAGTATCTTATTGTGGCTTTAGTTTGTTATTTCCCTTAAACACTAATGATGTGAGCATCATTTTAGGGATTTATTAACCGCGTTATTTTTATTTATTTGTTTATTTGCTTATAAATTTATTTTTTAAAGATTTATTTATTTATGCATACCAGAGCTGGGGTACAGGCCAGAGATGCTGGGGGTAAGAGGATTCACCAGGGACAGAGTGGGGAACAGAACAGGCAGACTGACCAAAGTACACTGCTGAGGGGAGCAGTAGGTGAGTCAGGAGAGGTCCGCTGCGCCATGTGGGTTGCTCCCTGGCCTGCCAGGGATCGAACTCACGCTGCAGAGGCTGAGAGTTGCTTCTTACTGCGGTGCTTAACCCCTTGCGGTGCTCACCCTCCCTGGTGAGGGAGGCCGCTATTTGTTTATTTTTTAAAAAGATTTATTTATTTATGCATACAAAAACTGGGGTGTAGATCAGAGGTGTGGCGGGGCGAGGTAAGAGGAGCAGAACAGGGAGATCTACTGAAATACACTGCTGAGGGGAGCAGTGGGAAAGACAGGAGAGGTCTGCTGTGCCATGTGGGTCATCTCCCCAGCCGAGATTGAACTCATGCTGCAGTGGCTGGCAATATCTTGATAACACAGAGACTTTAACCCCTGCACCACCAGGGAAAGACCCTATTTTAACTTTTATAATGAGATAGATCACATGTCATATCCTGCCATCTTATTTGTTTCTGTCAAATTGCAGGAGTTTTACAATTTAAGTGTGTGATTCGGAGCTACACTGCCTTTAATATGTTGAAGTATGGGGTAGCACAGTAATTGTGAGTGAGGTAGCTTTCATATCTATCTTTGTTGATGACAAGTAATAATTTTGATTATTTTTAAAAGATTGGAATTGTACACCTTTTTAAAAAATATTGTACACTTAAAATGATTAAAACAGCTTATTTTGTTATGTGGCTGGTTCATTTAAATGTTGTTGAAATATTTAGGTTTCTAGGAATTCTGTATTTTGGTCTGTTAGAAGTATTTCTACTCACCAGTATAGGAATTCAAATAAAGGTCTGATGCAGAAGTGAAACCAGTCTTTTGGTCGAAATGGAAGATGAGCTATGTTGATTTATAAATTGGTAATTCTTTCTCAAAAAGTTTCTGCTATAAAAAGGTAAACCAAGTGTTGTGCTTACTCCATTATTGGATATAGTCTGGTGGTTGTCATGGATATGTCTATGACCCAATTCTCTGAATTTGAAAAAGGAGTGATTTTGAATCTTCATGATATCACTTATGTCATGTTCATTTGCTTTTCGATTTTTGACTGTTTCTACTTGGTCATTTGCTTTTGAATAAGAAACAGCTTGGCCATGATGAGTTTGATGGGTAGGAAAGTGGGCAGTGCACCATTGGGTAGTGAGATCAGGTATGTGGTCTTTGAAAACTGATGCATTGGATTTTAGATTAATGGGTTGCTAGGTTAATTGCATAGCTCTTCAAAGAGGCTGATATGCTCTTTAGATACAATCCTGCACCTGAATTGCACAACATTGAAACTTTTGACAGCCACTGAAGATGTCTTTACCTGGAAATAGAGCAGTATTCCTAAAATATTCAGATGTGGTCTTTTAACTCCTTGAGGTTAACTGAGCAAAGAAGATACAGAATTAGAATGTACTACATATCTCATCAGTGGAATGGACTTGCCATGTTTCAGGAATGATGGGGAAGATTGTTTTCTGTAATAGAACTTGTATGAAAATGAAGTCCACTTTGGGACTCTGCTCTCACTTATGTAGAGTTAATTGCAAAAACTGGGATTAAGATGATGTGTTGCGTTCTTATTGTAAACCTAGCCAATATTGGTTGAATATCGTACCTTCTAGAAAGAAGGGATTTTGAGTGAATTCAGTAAATTTTAAGCATGCTAATGATGCTTAGCAATTGGTGTTGCTTTGGAAATTCATGGGAGTGGCTTTCTCCTGGAGCTGATGAAAACAGTTTAGAATAGGAGGAATATTCATTCTGCCTATCAGGAAACTGAACATTGTAAATACACTTTGTGAGACTAGGGATCTTTGTTTTGTTCCCTGAAAAGCATCAAGTGCCTAGAACAGTGCATATTAGAAACCATATAATTAAATAATTGATCAGGGTCACAATGAAGAGTCTCTTTTCTCATATTCTCATGCCTTTTCTCCACTCTGTTACATTGCTCTCAAGAGTAAAAGCTGAGGCCATTAATAGACTGAAATTATATTCCTCAGGGAACTGGTAAGAACAGTCAGTGTTTATTATATAAATTGTAAAATGGTAAGAGCAAACATTTGAGAAAACCTGGCAATATTTTGCACAATTTTTAAATTCTCTCTTGAAAACTTACATTCAGTATATTTGGCCAATTTACTATCTTTTGATGGGGAAGATTTTTGATGAACCAATTTAATATTTTTTGTGTTTTTGAAGACATCAGGTTGTTACATATTACAACTTACAGAAATTAAGCACAAATTTATTAGCTGTCAGTTCTCACCTGTTTGCTATTTTAGGTTTTTTAAGTTTTTTTTTTTTTTAATTATTTATACATGAAAGAGCTGGGGTACAGGCCAGAGGTGTAGGGGATGAGAGGATCCACCAGAGAGAGTGGGGAACAGCACAGGCAGATTGACTGAAATACACTGCTGAGGGGAGCAGCGGGTGAGTCAGGAGAGATCTGCTGTGTCATGTGGGTAGCTCCCTGCCTGGGGATCGAGCTCGTGCTGCAGAGGCTGTGGATAGCTTTGTAGGTTGCATCTTAACCCCTTGTGCCATCAGGGCAGCCCTAAGGTTTTTTAAGTTCCTTAGACATTATAAAGAGGTTAATGAATACTGCAAGAAATGTATGGTTTTGGTAAGAGCAGACAAAATCAGATCATATTTGCCCACCTAAGTTTTTATGTTTATGCAGTTACAAGTTTTTTGTTTTTTTTTTTTAAAGTTTGGATATTTTTTGTCTTCTCAGTATCTAAGAATGGTATAGATTTGTGTGTGTTAAAATATGCATGACAATTTCTTGTTTTAACCATTTTTAAAAAAGATTTATTTACTTACGCATACCAGAACTGGGGTACAGGCCAGAAGGTGTGGGGGTTGAGAGGACTCACCAGAGACAGAGTGGGGAGCAGAACAGGCAGATCTACTCAAATACACTGCTGAGGGGGAGTAGTGGGAAGACAGGAGAGGTCTGCTGCACCATGTGGGTAGCTTCCTGGCCGGGGATTGAACTCGTGCTGAAGTGGCTGTGGATAGCTTCATAGGTTGCATCTTAACTCCTGGGCAACCAGGGAGGTCTGGTTTTAACCATTTTAAGTACAATTCACTGATACTAAATTTATAATGTTATGTAACAGCACTACTGCCTCCTCCTAGAATTTTTTCATTTCATATGGAAACTACTCATTAAGCCTCCCCACTTCCCCCTTCCTCCAGCCCCTGGTAACCTCTATTCTACATTCTGTCTCTATGAATTTATCTATTTTAGATGACAAATATATAAATGTAATCACAAATACTTTTCCTTTTGTGTGACTTACTTAATGTTTGTAAGGTCTGTCCATGTTAGTAACAGGTATCAAAGCGTCACTTCTTTTTATGTCAAAATAATCCATTGTGTATATATACCACCTTTTATTTATCCATTTACTCACCAATGATCCTTAGGTTGTTTCCATCTTTTGGCTATTTTGAATAACGCTGCAGTGAATATTGGTGTACATATCAGTTTGAGTCCCAATTTTCAGGTTTTTTTTTTTTTTTGGTATATATCTAGTATGGAATTGTAGGGTTATATGGTAATTCTATGCTTAGCTTTATGAGAAAATGTCAAACTTTTTCACAGTGGCTGTACCATTTTGCAATTCTGTCAAGTATAGCCACAGGTTTAAATTCCTCCACATCTTTGCCAACAATTTGTCTTTAAATAATAGCCATCCTATGGGTGTGAAGTGGTATTCCATTGTGATTTGATCTGCTTTTCCCTAGTGATTAATGATTTGAGCATCTTTTCTTGTGTGTGTCTGCCTACTGGATCTTCTTTGAGTGAGGTGTTGTGCATGGGTGTTTTGGTGGAAGGTGAGTGGGGCATGTGCACATACAGAGGAGTAAAATGTAAGCCCAAAATTATATTAAAAAAACATTTTAAAGATAATAAAAAAATTTTAAAAGATGGGTTGAGTTGTAAGATTTCTTGTATTTTAGGTATGTCCTTTGTCAGATACCTTGAAAATTATTTTTATTTTTTATTTTTTGAAAATTATTTTTAAATGCCTGATGTTTGTGTGGAAAAAGAACTATTTCAATGTCTGTAATTTTTTCCTATATAAAAATGATCCTTTTATAAGTTCATTTACATCAAATAACTGTGTTACTTCTAGTTTAGTTGCCTAATAAGATGCTTTTAGAATTATGCTTTCCTTAATAAGAGATAATAACTTAGATCATACTACATGATATAAAACGGAAAGTTCTCCTTTTGTCAACTTTTTCAGAGGAAGTATAAAATTGTGATCTTGGATTGTCAGCAAATAAGAGTACTATATTTGGAAGTGCAGTGCTTGACTTTCTAAATGCCAAATTACAAGTACATGAAATGTAATTAACTCTTAATGACCTTACAGAATTTTCATGAATTTTTTATCCCAAACAATTATGTTTCTCACAGTGAAGCTTCAAAATGTAAACAGTGCCTTAAATTTTTTTCTTTACAGTCATAGTAAACATTTTGGAATAAAAATAAAAACATATGGCCTTTCAAAAGATTTTCTCAGATTTATTTTTATGAAAAAGCTTTAATTATACCTAAATTATAAATTTGAGCAGTTTTCTTTTAATCTCTTGTAAAAAACTACTTTAAAAAATTAGACTGTCTGGTTTGCTTCAGCAGCAAAGATACTAAAAAATTGTCATTTCCAAATGGGCACACAAAATATTTAGATTTATTTTTGAAATCATTTAAATTTTTCAGTAAGGTCACTTTTATTTAAAAGTTAAAATGAAATCTATAAAATAGCAGTGTATACTTTTAAGATTTCAAAATTACTTTGATCGATCTTAGATTCAATATCTTTGTAATGTAAAAATTGCAAAAAAAACTTCTGAGATTTATTTTAGCTAATTGTTCTGTAAAGGAAAAGGGTAGTAAATATATTTAAGAAATGAGAGCAATAAAATATGTGATTAAAATATTTGTAAACATTTGCTCTCCCAGAAAGGCAAATTTGAGTGTAAATTGTATTTTAAAAGGAAGGTTTATTAGGAAAAGGAGAAAGAAAAAAAGGCACCACTATAGATCCAAGTGTGCAGTCTGGGGAATAGAACTGCCTAAAAACTGATTGATTGATTGATTTTTATTTTTTTTTAAAAGATTTATTTATTTATGCATACAAGAGCTGGGATACAGGCCAGAGAGGCAGGGGGTGAGAGGATTCACCAGAGACAGAGTGGGGAACAGAACTGGCAGATTGACTGAAATACACTGCTGAGGGGAGCAGTGGGCGAGTCAGGAGAGGTCTGCTGGGCCATGTGGGTATCTCCCTGGCTGGGGATCGAACTCATGCTGTAGTGGCTGCGGATAGCTTCATAGGCTGCGTTTTAACCCCTGGCGCCACTAGGGAGGCCCCCTACAAACCATTTTATTTATTTATTTATTTATTTATTTTAATAGAGGCATGTTTTATTTATTTATTTATTTATTTGTTTTGTTTGTTTGTTTATACATGCACTGGGTATAGTCAGAAGCACGGGAGGGTGAGAGCAGAGCAGGCAGAAGGACCGAAGTACACTGCTGAGGGGAGCAGTGGGCGGCAGGAGAGGTCTGCGCGCCATGTGGGACCCTCCTCCTGTGGCCGGGGAGCAGCCAGGGATCGAACCGGCGCCGCAGAGGCTGCGGGCAGCTTCGCAACCCAGCGCTCAACCGCTGCGCCACGGGGGAGGCCCTACAAACCATTTTAAATGTCATTTTGCAACCCCCCTTGTGTGTGTGTGTGTGAAGTTTAAGTTGTCTAAAAATATAAAATTTTCAAAAACTGTTTTTGGAAAAGTATTACTATCCAGTAATAATGTTGACTTTATTTTTTTCAGATATGGCCGTGTGGAAAGTGTCAAAATTCTCCCCAAAAGGGGATCTGAAGGAGGAGTGGCTGCCTTTGTGGATTTTGTGGACATCAAAAGTGCACAGAAAGCTCACAATTCAGTCAACAAAATGGGAGATAGAGACCTACGCACGGATTATAATGAACCAGGCACCATTCCGAGTGCTGCTCGGGGATTGGATGATACAGTTTCCATAGCATCTCGTAGTAGAGAGGTTTCTGGGTTCAGAGGAGGTGGTGGAGGGCCTGCTTATGGCCCTCCACCATCACTTCATGCACGAGAAGGACGTTATGAGCGGAGACTTGATGGGTAAGTTCCAAGGTTTCTGTAGGCAGGTATTTTGTATTTGATTTGGTGAGAAACAGAAACTCATATTTAGGGGCCCCAGATGGATTTAAAGTTTTGGGCATTCTCAATGTTTCCTATTTTGGGTTGGAAACAGAAGCAATTTCTATCCCAGTGGCTGGTATCTTATGGAATCGTAGAGGATATTTCCTGCAGCTGATTGGATATTTACTCCTGAGATATAAAGAGGAAGATGATGGAAATGATGGCAGCATCATTTTTGGAGTTACCTGTCTTCTAGAATTAATTACTCCTTCTCTTGGATATTGTTAAGGCCTTCTTTGGATATATCCTTTTACCCAGTGGAGCTACTTGGCTACAGATTTTGTGGTTGTACTATATGGAATATTTCTGGAGTATGAGAGTCTACACATTCTTTAGAAGTTGATAATCTGCTTCTCAGTTTTCACTACATAAAGTGTACAAATAAATTGGATTGTCATAAAAACATCCTAACAGACCATAATGATTCAATCGCTTGGATTCTACAAACAATACGTTAAACCTGGAAATGTGTACTTGGATGAAGAAGAGTGAAGGCAATGCTTGCTTTTTCCATTTTGGATCTACACAGTTTCCATGTTGGAATTATACTCCTTGATGGAATGGGGAAAAATTGAGATGATGGACATTCCCAAATTCTGGAATTATAGCCATTCTTTTCTAATTGTTGGAATGTATGGGATGTCGTGCAGTCAAGATTCCATTAGCCCAGGGAAGAGGATTATTATCTTGATTCTTAAGCAAGTTGCTGTCCAATAAAGTACTGTAGCCCTGAACACGTGGTTACATCAGTTGTGGATACAGCAATCAAAATTGACTGTTCTGGATGGCTACAAAAGTGAACTATTGGCAAGCAAGTGTGCCTTCCTCATTTGGTGGAATCGTAGAGGATATCTCCTCTTCTGTCAGCTGCCTGATTGATACTTAGGGCTGGAAATTTTTGTGAATGTGGATCAATTTATAAATTGTCTACTATATCAAGAAAGAAGTCTGGGGGTTTGAGAGTACAGTTTGTCTGGGACTACTTGCTTCCAGTGGAATTATTTATCTGGTCACTAAGATTTTTTTTTTCTTGTGGTTCATCTAAATATCATTTGACACCCTTGCCCATTAAGAAGGTGGATTACCCCCATAAGAGGGGCCAAAATTGGGGAAGTTATGTTCACAATTCTCTCCCTAGATTTAATTGGGATTATAGGTCGTGTTTCCACACTTGGAAAAGGTTGGTATGTCCTGACCTGTGTATATTAGCCCCTCTCCTAACCCAAGTCAAATTCTCTCTTTTTCCCCCCACTAACTCTAGAAGTATTTAGTACTAATAGATGAATCAAAGAATAGTTATTAGATTTCAGCTCTGCTAGCTCTTGTGCCTGCCTTCTGTTATCTTCCTAATGGATAAGAACTTTGCATATTTATAAAATATCAGCTGTAGCAGTAATTCTTAGAACTATTGCTTCTGTTATATATCATTAATAACAGCTTTCACTGATTTATATTTGATAGGGTTCTAACTGAATTAGCAAATTTTTGTCTGAAGTCTCAAAAGAAAGCTTGTTTGCTAGACATTGAAATATCTGTTCAAATTCCAAAAAGTAATAAGTAAAAAAGAAAAAAAGTCATTTAATACACTTCAGCAGGAAAGATGTTGCATTTTTTGGTCAGGCCAGTTGCTTTTCATAATAGCAGTAAAAAGCAAAAAACAGCCTGGGAAGCTATGATTACTACTTAGTGAAATGGCGGGTAAAAAAATGAAGATTGGTGGAGAGTTGGAATCTAGGCATGTATTGGGGACATAGTGTTAGTTGTAAGATTTTTCCAGATAGTCCTCACTGGAGAGATTTTAATTCTCATCTTTTGCAATTCCTTAATTTCTTTCGATAGAAGATAGATAAGGTTGAGAAGAAATTCAACCTCAGGTTGAGATTCAGGTGAAATGATCTTTTGGAAACTCAGGAAATGAGTTCTAGTTTGCTATAAAAATAGAGAATTTAAGATTTCTTTAGAATTGGAATTGGTTTTAATATTAACACATAATTGCGTATGTCTAATTGCACATGCAATAGTTTTTGTGTTGTTTTCAAATATTCACATCCTACTAAAATTTTTTTATTGTTGCTATTGCTAATGGCAACCTTAGTATCTACAGTTTCCAAAGTTGCCTAATTTCGTCATAGGCAACTATGTATATTTAAATCTTAGCTACAATCTAAGAGAACATGTTTTTTGGTAACCATTAAGTAGCTGCATTAACAAATTGAATCAGGAATAGGTATTTTAAACATTATGTGGAATTTTGTAACAAGAATATAAAATAACCATTATTAATTAGCTAAATTTCCTAAATGGCTTTTATTTTTAAGAATTCCGTTTTTATTTTTAAAATGTGATTGTTTGGGCACAGCAATTTACATAGTGTAGTAATTCTTATAATTATCCAAGAAGTCAAAAGTTAATGAGATAAAGTTACCTTAATTTTTTTTTCTGGACTTCTTTGAAAATGCCCTTCTGCTGGGACATGCATTGAATAGGGCTTTCATGTCTGTGTTAAATATATCATGGAAGTTTTAGCTAAAATAAATTTGCAAAATAAATAAAAGTTGGTATATATCCTAATCTTAATCAGATGAAAGTATATAAAACTTTCATATTAAAGTGACTGTCTCTTCTTATTTCTTGACACTTAAAATGAAAGAAATAACATGTATACTTTTCTGTATAAGTAAGAAAATCCCTAATAAGAAGAGCAACTGACTTACAAAACACTGGTCATGAAAGCCCAATATACAGTTAAAACAATGATAGCTCAGCTATAAAAATAACTTTTGGAGTCAAGTAAAATGTTAAGCTTGTTAGTGTTTGCTTACTAAGTAAGTTAATGCTGTTTAGAAAATGTTAAATTGCAAAGACAAAGACATTGCTGAAGTGAATGTTTGCATGACTTGCTTTTAGTTTCGCTTGCCCCTTTCTGATTGATTAAATATTTTTCCCCCCTCCTAAATGCAGGGCTTCAGATAACAGGGAGCGTGCTTATGAACATAGTGCCTATGGACACCATGAACGGGGGACGGGAGGATTTGATCGGACAAGACATTACGATCAGGATTACTATAGAGATCCTCGAGAGCGGACTTTACAGCATGGGCTCTATTACACTTCTCGGAGTCGAAGTCCAAACCGTTTTGATGCTCATGACCCCCGATACGAACCTAGGGCTCGGGAGCAGTTTACACTGCCCAGTGTGGTACACAGGGATATCTACAGGGATGATATTACCCGGGAGGTACGAGGCAGAAGGCCAGAGCGGAATTACCAGCACAGCAGGAGTCGGTCACCACATTCATCCCAGTCTAGAAATCAGTCTCCTCAGAGGCTGGCTAGCCAAGCATCTAGACCCACAAGGTCCCCTAGCGGCAGCGGCTCTAGGAGTAGATCCTCCAGTAGTGATTCAATCAGCAGCAGCAGTAGTACCAGCAGTGACAGGTAGGTTAACAGCCTTTTGTTATAACAGACTGAGCTGTTTGAATAAATTCTTACAAATTCTTGACGGTGGTAATGACTTTTAGCATAGCAATATTTTTTTTAAAAAAATGATCATATATGGTGAGTGAAGAAACTTTGATTAGCATGTGGACTAAGTGATTTGTAACTGTTTTCGTCCTCCAGATGCTCAGTATTTGCTATTAACATGAAATTGCTAAAAAGAAAGACAAGTGGAAACTTTGGCTCTGTGACATAAATCTTGTGCCACTGAAAATGTATCTCTTTAAAGTTTTTGATTTCTTAGGTGTATAATACTAACTTATTTCTATTATTTGGTTGAAAATTTGTAAAAGCTGTTTTGGTTAAATGTGTAATAGTGAACTGTGTTATGCTACATCGATGACTAAATCAACTTATGAACACTTTTTAACTAATTTTAGCATCAAGGTAATAGCACCAGTTTGTAAACTCAAGTAGAAAAGTTTTCTTTAAATGCATTATAACCTTGTTTTCACAAGAAGCTGATTTCATTAGTTGGGATTTTTTTTTTTTTAAACAGGAATTTTATTCTAAAGCTGAAGATAATACATTAAGGGTGATCTTAACAGAAAATTTAGCTTACAAGTTAGGTATGTGGGTTTTGAAATCACTTTTTCACACTCACATACCTAGATCTAGGCAGATGGTACAGCTTAATACTTTTATAAACTTGGACAAGTTACTTAAGCTCTCTAGGGGTTAGCTTATCTTTCATAAGAACTATATGACTTAAAGTTCTTGTGAAGATTAGATGTATGCAAATCTTTTAACTTTTTACCCAGTGAATATCGAATAGGTGCTGCTGTTTAATAATTGCTTCTGTTACTCCTCAGATGCTGATGGGCTTTTGAGCATGTCTCCCATTTCCAGATAGTGTTATTCAACTTCTTAATCCCAGATATCCTACTTTATTTAAATTTAGATGGTGTAAATTTTGAATTTATAAGATACAAATTCTTCGACCTGATTAATAGACCCAGACTATTTTTCTTTTAGTATTGCCTACTTAGAATTAATGAAGAAAAATATGGCTCCTTTTAGGCTTGGAAAGATTTCTAATTCAGAATAGTAAATGTGAAACATTTTATATACCTACCTGTCTGTCTAGATATAATTAAAACATTCTGGAAGCTATAGCATGTTATAGTGAAACAAAGCACTTTATTTACAAAATCAGGAAATTTAGGTTCTGGTTACATCTTTGCAACTCTGTGACAGGGATGAAAACCTTTACCTGCTGTTGATTTTATTTGGTATATTATCTAAATGATTGGCAAGATTCATTTGACTTGTGTAAACTGATTATAAAATCTTGTGTCCCACTTTCTCCTGTTAGAGTTTTAGTCATTTTCCTCAAACCTACTTCAGTAAAGGGATGCTTCTGCATTCCATTGAAACAAAATGTAATGAAAAGTCAGCATTCTGTGGAGGTGTTGAAGTTAAAAGGAGAAATTCGGTATGAGGCCTTTAGGACAGTGAATGGCAGTGGTGGTTTGGGATCTGACCCGTAGCATTGTGGGCTCTAAAACGTGAACCCAGAGGTGATCTGATGAATTTGATGGAGCTAATTGCTGTTTACATAATCAAAAGTAGTACTAATGTACTTCTGAATATTTACACTCACAAAGATAACTGCCAGAAAGGCAGGATGAACTTAGAAAATCTGTTTGGGTCTCAATTATAATTAAAAAGTTGCGGGCCTCCCCGGTGGCGCAGCGGTTGAGCACTGGGTTGCGAAGCTGCCCGCGGCCTCTGCGGTGCTGGTTCGATCCCCGGCTGCTCCCCGGCCACCAGAGGAGGGTCCCACATGGCGCGCAGACCTCTCCTGCCACCCGCTGCTGCCCTCAGCAGTGTACTTCGGTCCTTCTGCCTGCTCTGCTCCCCGCTCTGGCTCTGGTGAATTCTCTCACCCTCCCGTGCTTCTGACTGTACCCAGTGCATGTATAAACAAACAAATAAATGAATAAAATACATGCCTCTAAAAAAAAAAAAATAAAATAAAATAAAAAAGTTGGTAAGCAAGAGGACTTTTGATGATTACCCTATTAAGTTATGGTAGCTATTTTTTTTTTTTAAAAGATTCATTCATTCATTTATTTATTTATATATATATACAAGCACTGGGTACAGTCAGAAGTGTTGGGAGGGTGAGAGAATTCACCAGAGCCAGAGCGGGGAGCAGAGCAGGCAGAAGGACCAAAGTACACTGCTGAGGGGAGCAGCGGGCGGCAGGAGAGGTCTGCGCACCATGTGGGACCCTCCTCCAGTGGCCGGGGAGCAGCCGGGGATCTAACCGGCGGTGCAGAGGCTGCGGGCAGCTTCGCAACCCAGTACTCAACCGCTGCGCCACCGGGGAGGCCCTGTGGTAGCTTTGTTAATCCACTTATACCAAAGGGTGCATCCTGGAGCAGTTTAGAAGGCCACATTTAACCCATAGACATGTCTTATTTGTTTTGTGTAGTGTTTTAAATATAAAACGTTACCAGTGTTTAAAAAGCAAAAAAACCAAGAAAGAACAACTTGAAGAGATACAGATGGGTGGAGAATGTCTTTGAGAACAGCAAATCATTTATTTGTTTATTCATTTTTAAAGATTTATTTATGCGTACAATAGCTGGGGTACAGGCCAGAGGTGTGGGGGGATGAGAAGACCCACCAGAGACAGAGTGGGGAACAGAACAGACAGCTCCACTGAAATATACTACTGAGGGGAGCAGCAGGCAAGACATGCTGCGCCATGTGGGTCAGCTCTGCGTGGCTGCAGATAGCCTCATAGTGCTATGTCTTAACCTCTTGTGCTACCAGGGAGGCCCCACTTGGATATGTTTTATTTATTTATTTTTTTAAAGATTTATTCATACATGAACCGGGGTGCATCCAGATGTGCGGGAGGGTGAGAGGATTCACCAGAGACAGAGCAGGGAACGGAACAGGCAGACTGATGAAATACACTGCTGAGGGGAGCAGCGAGCGAGACAGGAGAGGTCTGCTTCACCATGTGGGATTCTCGCCTTCCGGCCGGGAGAACCACCACTGTCGAGGTTGCGGACAGCTTCACAGTGCGGTGCTCAACTGTCTGCACCACCAGGGAGGCCCTGGATATCTTTTAAATTAACATGAAGGATAAAGCAAAAGCAATGTCAGTAGCTAAATGACTTGGTCATTCTATTGTGATTGAAGCAAGAACACAGAGAAATAAAATCCTTTGGTAGAGAATATCCGTTATCCCTGGGTTCAGCCTCCTTGTTTACCAGATGTTCTTTTTTTCTATAATTATATTGACATTAAAGAGTAATATTTTGAGATGTTATATGGATTCAGAATGTTCCATTTCCTTTTGGGAGAGATAATAAAGTTCTTTTTTATAATCTTTGTGATTGTGAAACTGACATTTAAAATGTCAAGAAAAAAATGTTTAAAAATAAACTCAGTAGACAAAATATAGCTGAATTTTATCTACAGAAACAAGCTTCTCTTCATGATTGACTGGGAAATTAATCACCAGTCCTTTAATTGTTACAACTTTGGGCACAAATTCCTAGCAGTGCATTTTGAATGAGTAAGGAAGGGATTAATGGCTGTCTAGTTGTGATGTCCTTATAAATGATAAACCTACTGTTTCTACAAAACAATTCATAGTACTTAACCGGTGAAAACTGGGGCTTAATAGTATAAACTTACCTGTGTGCTGGCCTGTTGTAGTACTGCTCTTTCTCGTTTTTAGGGAATCATTTCTTTCATCAAACATTTTTAAATGCTTAAGTTGCACAATAGCATTTTATTTTATTTATAAAAAATTATGCAAACAAGAGCTGGGGTACAGGCCAGATATGCAGGGGTTAAGAAGATTCACCAGAGACAGAGTGGGGAACAGAATAGGCAGACTGACTGAAACACACTGCTGAGGGGAGCAGCGGGCGAGACAGAAGAGGTCTGCTGCCCCATATGGGTTGCTTCTTGGCCGGCCGGGGATCGAACCCGTGCTGCAGAGGCTGTGGATAGCTTCATAGGCTGCATCCTAACCCCTTGTGCCATCAGGAGGCCCAATCTTTTTTTTTTTGATTGTTTTTTTGAGTTCACATAGCATTGAGACCATTTGGTATTTTTCTTTCTTTGTCTGACATTTCACTAATTATGATGCCCCTCAAGGTTCATCCATGTTGTTGCAAGTGGCAAGATTTCCTTGTATATACATTGTGTATTTGTGTCTATACCCACACTACATGACCACATTCTCTTTATTCTCCTGTTGATGGACACTCAGGTCGTTGAAATATCTGGCCTGTTGTATGTAAATAATGTCACATTCAATATGGGGTATAGTTAATCTTATTTTAGTTAGTTTCCTTCGGATAAATACCCAGAGCTGGAATTGCTGGCTCATATGGTAGTTTTATTTTTAATTTTTTGAGGAACCACCCTACTTTTTTCCATGGCTACACCACTTTACATTCCCCCCAGCAGTGCACAGGGGTTCCCCTTTCTCCATACCCTTTCCTGCTCCTGTCTCTCTTCATTCTGCTGATAGCCTTTTTTTTTCTTTTAAAGATTTATTTATTTATACAAGCACTGGGTATAGTCAGAAGCACGGGAGGGTGAGAGAATTCACCAGAGCCAGCTGCTCATAGCCTTTCTAACAGGTATGAGATGACAGCTATGAGATGACATCTCTCTGTGGTTTTTGATGGACATTCCGTGGTCATTAGTGACTTTGAACACCTTTTCATATACCTGTTGGCCATTTGTGTGACTTCTATTCAGGTTCTTTGCCCATTTTTCAGTCAGATTAATTGGTTCTTTTGCTAGTTAGTTATGAGTTAGTTATATTTTTTGGGATATAAAAACCTGTATTCAGATAGATGACTTGCTAATGTTTTCTTCCATTAATTTCTTCTGATTTTCGATGATCATTCCTTTGGCTGTGCAGAAACTTTTAGTTTGTTGCAGACCCACTTGTTTACTTTTACTTCTGTTGCCTTGCTTTTGGTGTCAAATCCAGAAAATTGTTGCCAAGACGGATGGCAAGGAGCTTGCCACCTAGGTTTTTTCTTCTAAGAGTTTAGTGGTTTCAGGTCATTATTTGCAAATCTTTGATCTACTTAGAGTTAATTTTCGTGTATGGTGTGAGATAGTGGTCCAGTTTTATGCTTTTGTGGCTGTCCAGTTTTCCAGCACCATTTATTGGAGACAGTCCTTTTTCTATTGTGTATTCTTGCCTGCTTTGCCATAAATTAACTAGTCTTCTATGTATGGGTTTATTTTGGGCTCTATTCTATTCCATTGATTTATGTTTTTGTTTTTTGACTACTGTACTAATATTTTAAAATAGTTTTGACTGAACTAATTTCCCAGTTGTTACTTTGATCACAGCCAAAAATGATTGGGCTGACTCAGGGTTCCTGAATTTGGATTGGGGGAAAAAAATGGCATCTTTTCTCTAACCTGTAACTGAAATTAAGCATTACCGTTATTATTTTTAAAGATTTTATTTATTTTTACATAGAAGAACTGGGATACAGGCCAGAGTTGCAGGGGGTGATTCACTAGAGACAGTGTGGGGAGCAGAACAGGTAGATTTACTGAAACAGAGGCTGTGGACAGCTTCATAGGTTGTGTCTTAACCCGTTGCGCCATCAGGGAGGCCCCTCCTTTTTTTTAAAGATTTATTTATTTATACAAGAACTGGGGTACACTGCTGAGGGGAGCAGCCGGTGAGACAGGAGAGGTCTGCTGCGCCGTGTGGGTTAGCTGTCTGGCTGGGGATTGAACTCAGGGATGGAACTCAGGCCCCAGTGTGGTGACAGCTTGATAGCGTTGAGACTTAAGCCCTATACTACCAGGGAGGCCCCAAACATTCCCATCATGAAAGTAGGCAATGAAAATCAGCTGTGTGAATGTATTAAAAGTGTGAGTTACCATTATAAATCCACAAGTAATTTAATACTATTGTAGTTGTTGACATATCACATTGGCCTTAAATTCATCATTACTTTGAAATTGAGATATTATAAAGCCCAGTGTTACATATTGCTATTTAACAGTAAGAAAAACATCTCTTTTTGTTCTTTTTAAAAGATTTGTTTATTTATACATACAAGAGCTGGGGTACAGGCCAGAGGTGTGGAGGGTGAGAGGACTCACTAGAGACAGAGTGGTGAATAGAACGGGCAGATTGACCAAGTACACTGCTGAAGGGAGCAGCGGGCAAGTCAGGAGAGGTCTGCCGCGCCGTGTGGGTTTCTTCCTGGCCGACTGGGAATGGAACCCGAGCTGCAGAGGCTGCGGACAGCTTCATAGTGTGGCGCTCAACCCACTGCGCCACCGCCACAGGGGAGGCCCCAGAGAAACATTTCTTTCTGTGGTATAGAAAAAAAAATTAAATGTAATAGCTCAGTTTAATTAGCCCCCCCTTTTTTTAAACTATTATGTATTTAACAACATTATTCTGAAAAGTGGTCCATAGGCTTCACCAGACTGACAAAACAGGGTCCTGACATCTTTGTAGCTGCAGTTAACTTTTTTTTTTTAAAGATTTATTTATTTATTTATACAAGCACAGGGTACAGTCAGAAGTGCAGGAGGGTGAGAGAATTCACCAGAGCCAGAGCGGGGAGCAGAACAGGCAGACCGACGAAGTACACTGCTGAGAGGAGTAGCGGGTGCAGCAGGAGAGGTCTGCGTGCCTTGTGGGACCCTTGCCAGTGGCTGGGGATCGAACTGGTGCTGCAGAGGCTGCGGGCAGCTTTGCAGCCAGCGCTCAATCACTGAGCCACCAGGGAAGCCCACTGCAGTTAACTCTTGATTTTATACCCAAAAAGGTTTAATGAATGAGGGTGGGGAGGGGAGGTTGGGGTATGGATGAAAAGGTAATGGGAGTTCATATATGGATAATCCAAAACATTTTTTAAAAAAATTTATTTATTTATGCATACAAGAGCTGGGGTACAGACCAGGGATGCAGGGGGTGAGAGGATTCACCAGAGTCAGAGTAGGGAACAGAACAGGCAGACTGATGAAATACACTGCTGAGGGGAGCAGCGGGCGAGACTGGAGAGGTCTGCTGAGCCACGTGGGATTCTTTCTGGCCTGCCAGGATCGAACCCACGCTGCAGAGGCTGCGGACAGCTTCACAGCGCGGTGCCCAACCACCTGCGCCACCAGGGAGGCCCTATTTGTGTATTTCTTTTAAAGTATATGTTTGAGTAAATTATATCAAAGCTATCTACAATTATTAATTTTTTTCTGTTAGACAAGTTTTAGAATTATTTTACCTGAATTATAGTTAAATAGCTAGGATATTGAATTTCTAGCTGGATTCTGGACTCTGGGCTTTCACAACAGATACAGTTAGAAGGGATAATGTGCTCCTTTTAACTAAAAATGTGGTACCTGACAGTTATTATCCTGTTGGGAAACATTTTTTCCCCCCTATAAAGGTCAAATCTGGTATCATTTTGTAAATAATCTAGACATAGATGGGTTTACTAGAGGAGGAAATTTTTCAGCTATCCTTTTGTGTACAATTACATGAGGAAGTTTTGCAGTTCATTTATTTCAGCTGCAGGAGATAATTCATTTTATTTTTTTTTAAGATTTATTTATTTATACAAGCACTGGGTACAGTCAGAAGCGCGGGAGGGTGAGAGAATTCACCAGAGCCAGAGCGGGGAGCAGAGCAGGCAGAAGGACCGAAGGACACTGCTGAGGGGAGCAGCGGGCGGCAGGAGAGGTCTGCGCGCCATGTGGGACCCTCCTCCGGTGGCCGGGGAGCAGCCGGGGATCGAACTGGCACTGCAGAGGCTGCGGGCAGCTTCGCAACCCAGCGCTCAACCACTGCGCCACCAGGGAGGCCCGATAATTCATTTTAAGTTCATGTAGAAAAAATTCAAATTTGCCATCTTGTGGAAGAATATGGATGAGGAGGTGGAAATGAAGGAAACCATTTGGGAAATATGGCATTGCCTGTATCAAAATGATAGGAACAGTGCACCTTTTCTTTCTCTCATTTCACAAATATGCTTATGCTTATTTGTATTCAGATTGGGAGAAGGAATGCTCATTTGATTACTTGGCTATACAATTTGCTATGATGTATGGTATATTCTGGAAACGGGTATGGCATTGATTTTAATGTATGTATATACATTAAGTAAAAGTCAGTTTCATAAGAATATTAAAGGTTTTAGTAATGGTATTGTTACAGGGCAATCCCATTTCATGTTGGGGTTGCCCTGACTGTGGGTCCTCACCCATTTGCGTAAAAGGGACTTACAATGAGACTCAACTGCAGACACACACACACACACAGGGTGATGAAGGGTTTACTTACAAAAAAGGGGGAAATGAAGAAATGAATAATGCAGGGAGAGAGAGAGATAAATTGGTGAATGCATCCTACCAGATCCGCTGAGCTGGAACCCCAGTAGCACGCTGAAAGCCAGCAGAAAAACCGAGGCCGCCCAAGGCCCACATGTCTGGGTATATCCCAAGCCTGGCTGCTTGACTCCATCCTCAGTTCCCTGCAATCCCCCCTTCGGTGATGAGGACATTATGGGATTTGTAGTCCTTGGCATCTTGCGTCTCTTTGGTTTGGGGTGGGGGTGGGGTCCATAAAACCTATTTGTGGAGTTTGTTCAGGACATGCCCACCCACCCCCCCCCTCCCCCCAACAATTCAGTTTTGTGATTCATTACAATATTTTATCGTAAAAGTACACTTGGATTTTTATCATCAAAAGCACTTAACTATATTAAGGAATAGGTGAGTTTCTAGATCCTGGAGGTAAAATTTTGTCCTCTTAGATTGATTCCTTATTCTCAGATATAGTTTGTGGGACCAAAGTAGTGTGTGTGTTGATTTTGTGTTGTTTTTATACAAAGAAAATCACTACCACTAAAATGAATGCCTATTAAGGTCAGAAAAGAAACATCTGAAATTAAGCCTTCTTTGGGAAATTAGTGATTAGAAACTCTGATTTGTCCCCTGGCTGTTCTGTTTGTAGCCGCATAGGAATTTAAGTGAAAGTAAAAATTTATTGAGTTGGTCTTACGGCACCAGTTTTTCTCCTCGTTGCTACTCTGTTTATACCTGTCAGTTTGAGATAAATCATTTAAAATGTAATGGGATTTTTGTTCTTTTGGTGTGTAAAGAGCAGATACTTTTTGCTGAAAGACCATTGAAAGATACTATACTGATCAAAGTGTGAAAATCAGTTGTTAGATGCTTACTGATTTGGGGGATGACAACATTGAAGTGTATGCTTTGGGAGTGTTCATAGCAACAGTATGGTTCACGGAAGTGTTTAAGAGGCTAGAGTCCAAGCTAATAAATATTCATTTATTTATTGCCTTTTATTTTCATTCAAAATGAACATACTTGCATTCTATTTTGAGTGTAAGTAACACACCACTTACTGTGTTTCTGTTTATTATTTTCACCCTTCCCCCCTCCATTTTAAATAGTGGCCTTATTGTTGAATATGCAGTTATTCTTTGCTTGTTATGTTATTCTGTCTTTCTGCCTCATTTTTACTTTTTAGATATTTAATATTATCTGAGATTTTAAAAGGGAGACTTTTGCTGAAAACTAGTGTTATGAATAAAATGTGTTTCTTGCTTTGGACCTTTGCAGCCATTAAGTGAGGTTGTCAGCTTATATCTGTAACCGCTCTTCATGATGGAATCCAGTAAAAGCAGACTAGTGGTTTTATTGATGTTGTATCTTCTTAAAATTTTGGTATCTTAGATTCTTAAAATAGTTACCTACTCGGAGAGAGAGGTTGGTGGATAAAAGAGAACAGGCATTTAGTGTATCTGCAGTCCTGGAGGGAAAACTTAGAGTTAACATACATATTAGGTTTTGCCTCATTTGGAGAGGCTATAAGAGCTTACTCTTTCACATAGTAATAGGTATCTGCTCATTCCTGCAGTATGGAATAAATGTTGAGCGGCGTGTGTTTTGGTGTGTGGTAGGCTTAGCTTTTATTATGGAGAACTATAAATAGATCAGTTTCCTTTCTGTTTTTTTCTTTTTTATCAAGTACAGCATTTCAGTAAGGCTTTCAACAGAGGCATAGGCATTGTGAGCGTTAGGGTTCTGTATGGAATAGGCAAGCTTTGGAAGCAAGTGCTGGTCTGACCCATATTTGCCTTGTAATGGGAACCGGAATCCTGCTGTCATTTAGATCCTTTGCTGGCAAGGAAAGGAGAACAAGGGAAACTTAGCTCTAAGAGCAAATGAGTAGAATTCATTGTGTGCCGCCTGGGCAGACAGTGTCAGAATATTGTGAGGAAAGCTAGAAACTGCTTGTTTGTGACTCAAACCAGCCTAAACTGGAACCATCTGGTTTGAGCTGGCTGCTTGCCATCTCCCAGAGGCTTCCTTATTTTGCCAGAGTTTCTGCCCCATCCTCACGCAGCCCAGGGGCTTAGGTGGTTGGAGAGGACTAGACGGGTTTCTGGCTTGGACTGGGCGGGCGGGGCGGCGCGCCCAGGAAGTGGTTGCCAGTGAACCTGGGCTTGTTCCTGGGGAAGAAGTTGTGCAGAGAGAGTAAGGAGCCAGAGCCCAGAGACTGACGTGAACTCGGCTATTTTCAACACATTTTTCAGCTATTAATGTAATTTTTGTCTTCTACCCTTTAGAAGCAAGGCTTGAAACACAGCTTCTGTCATAATACTCCTTGCACATACCTCCCCACGGCTTGTATTCAGTGATAAAGAATTTATTACCAAAAAGTTAATTAATTTCCAGAGTTCCAGGCCTCCCTGGTGGCGCAAGGGGTTAAGCACCACACTGTGAAGCAATCCGCAACCTCTGCAGCACGGGTTCAATCCCCCGCCGGCCAGGGAGCAACCTACATGGCGCAGCAGACCTCTCCTATCTTGCCCACTGCTCCCCTCAGCAGTGTATTTCAGTTAGTCTGCCTGTTCTGCTCCCCACTCTGTCTCTAGTAAATCCTTTCACCCCCAGCATCTCTGGCCTGTACCTCAGCTCTTGTATGCATAAATAAATAAAAAAAAATCTTAAAAAAATTTTCCAGAATTCCTTACTTAGGAACTTTATCTTAGTCTGTTTGAAGTAAGAGCTCTGCATTCTGTTTACTTGGGTTGTGCTTAGGTTTATTATGGTTAGATTGTTAGGTGGAAGGAATGAAAATAGCTTTTGGGGGTAAACTTGTAACTTTAACCTCTTTAAAATTTTTATTTTTTTTTAAAGATTTTTTTGTGTGCATATATAAGACCTGGGGTGCAGGCCAGAGATGGGGGGATGGTGGGAAGATTCACAGAGAGAGAGTGGGGAGCAGAACAGGCAGATCTACTGAAACACACTGCTGAGGGGAGCAGGAGAGGTCTGCTTCACCATGTGGGTCAGCTCCCTCGAACTCATGCCACAGTGGCTGGCGATAGCTAGATAGCACTGAGACTTGACCACTTTTGCCACCAGGGAAGACCCCACCTTTTAAAATTTTTAAGTGTTGCTTTAAAAAGTAACCCAAAAAGGGCCTCCCCGGTGGCGCAGTGGTTGAGCGCTGGGTTGCGAAGCTGCCCGCAGCCTCTGCAGTGCCGGTTCAATCCCCGGCTGCTCCCCGGCCACCGGAGGAGGTTCCCACATGGCGCGCAGACCTCTCCTGCCGCCCGCTGCTCCCCTCAGCAGTGTACTTCGGTCCTTCTGCCTGCTCTGCTCCCCACTCTGGCTCTGGTGAATTCTCTCACCCTCCCGCGCTTCTGACTGTACCCAGTGCTTGTGTAAATCAATCAATCAATCAAAAAAAAAAAAAAAAAATAACAAAAAGTAACTCAGATTGACTTCTCAAAGAACAAATTTTAAAATTAAAAATACTAGTAAGCAAATTGTGTTTGTTTTACCTTGGAATCAAATTCTTTAAAAAAAAAAAAAACCCCACTATTATGCTTAAATTGTACATCTTTGTCACAGTGCTGCTTTGTTCATAAAGAGCCTTTTCCTCAGCTTGCCTCTCTGAGAAATAGGGAAGTGGTTAAACATGGCTTAATTCCTGGTCAGAAAATACTCAGCTGTCACCAAGAAACATTAAAGTAAAACCACAAATAAAAGGGTACATTAATTTTTTTGTCTTAATGGATGCCAGAGCTATATAGAAAAATGTAAATTTCCATAGCCCTGCTAACTTCTGAATGAGATTGGAGCCTCTGTTAGTCTTTTTTTTTTTTTTTTAAAGATTTATGTATTTATGCATACAAGAGCTGGGGTACAGGCCAGAGATGTGGGGGGTGAGAGGATCCACCAGAGACAGAGTGGGGAACAGAACAGGCAGACGGACTGAAATACACTGCTGAGGGGAGCAGTGAGAGAGACAGGAGAGGTCTACCTCACCATGTGGGTTTCTCCCTGGCCTGCCGGGGATCCACCTCATGCTGCAGAGGCTGCGGATTGCTTCATAGTGTAATAACCCCGTGCTTAACCCATTGCGCCACAAGGGAGGCCTTCTGTCAGTCTTTTTATGGTAAAAATTTACTCAGCAGTTTTGATAATCCTGTTCTCTTTTATTCTATTGGGTTTTCGCTTGGAGGCTTTCCCTGGAAATTCTCAGAATGCATGGTATAATTCCACCCTGCATAGAACAAGGTCTGCATGCACAGAAATAAAAATACAGTGCTCTCATTTTAACATAAGTCAAACATCATTTCTGAATTGAAAACTGGCCAAGATTTTAAAGCAACCCCACTCTTAATTTAAAAATTTTAAAAAGTCCACGTCTTAGTGAATATGATGGAAATGATAGTTTTTATCAAAAAAGGGCACTTTTATGATTGCTTCTCCAGTGAGAAAATGGAGAGTATACTCTAGTAATTTACTTACTTAAATTGTTGGTCATTAAATTGTATGCTACTAGAGTTTACTGCTGCTGGAAGTTGCATAGTCCTCTCTATAGGTTCTTCCTAACTTCATTTTGTAAAATAAATGAACTTTCTAGGTTGACAAAATGGTGACATACATTTTAAAATTTACTTTTTTTTTTCCCTCTTTTTTTAATAGAGGCATGTTTTATTTATTTATTTATATGTTTGTTTGTTTTGTTTATACATGCACTGGGTACAGTCAGAAGCGCGGGAGGGTGAGAGAATTCACCAGAGCCAGAGCGGGGAGCAGAGCAGGCAGAAGGACCAAAGTACACTGCTGAGGGGAGCAGCGGGTGGCAGGAGAGGTCTGCGCGCCATGCGGGACCCTCCTCTGGTGGCCGGGGAGCAGCTGGGGATCGAACCGGCGCTGCAGAGGCCGCGGGCAGCTTTGCAACCCAGCGCTCAACCGCTGTGCCACCGGGAGGCCCTTAAAATTTGCTTTATAAAATAGTTGTTTCTCTTAAGAATTTCAGAATTATGCTCTAAAAAGTGTCTTAGAGCACAGAGAAAGTTAGACAATACATAATACATAGGGTAGTATTAGGTTCTTAGAATCAGATAGGAAAACATATACAGCTTAGTAAAATTACATAAGTTACATTTTTATAATTCAATTTAGTTACTCTCTTAATTCCAACTCATTGAAAACATTTTAACTTCATAGTGCTGAGACTTAACCTCTTGTGCCACCAGGGAGGCCAAACAGAGCTAGTTTTTATTTTATTTATTTATTTTTTTAAATAAGAGGATTTGGTTTTTTGTTTTTTGTTTTTTTTTTTAAAGATTTATCCATACAAGAGCTGGGGTGCAGGACAGAGTGCAGGGGAGGGGGGAGGGTGTGTGTGTTGAGAGGAATCACCAGAGACAGAGTGGGGAGCAGCAGAACAGACGGATCTACTGAAATACACTGCTGAGGGGAGCAGCGGGCAAGACAGGAGAGGTCTGCTGCACCATGTGGGTAGCTCCCTGGCTGGCTGGGGAATGGAACTCGTGCTGCAATAGCTTGATAATGCTGTCTTTAACCCTTGCGCCACCAGGGAGGCCCCAAAGCTGGTTTTTAAAGTTTAAAATGTAAGAATCTTGGAACACTTTAGAAAAAGCCCCACTTTTTCTAAATCTAATTACCAGGAGGCCTGGAGGTTTATGCTATTAGGGCTTCTTTTGATCACTTCTTCTTGTTCTTTAGAATTACAATGAGAAATATAGGTGACTTTATCAAGATAATTCCTTGACATGTTTTTATATATACTGCAATGAAAGTGTTAACTTCTTATGAATGGCATTGCTTTAAGCATTGTAATTACTTTAACATGGTCTCATTTTAAAGGGTTGGTATGTTGGGCCTTCTTGGTGGCGTAAGTTGTTCAGTCCCCAGCCTGGGAGCTACCATATAGTGCAGCAGACCTCTCCTGTCTTCCCGCTGCTCTCCTCAGCAATGTATTTCAGTAGATCTGCCTGTTCTGCTCCCCACTCTGGTGAATGCTCTCACCTCCCTGCCCCCACTTCTGGCCTGTACCCCAGTTCTTCAATGTAAAAATAAATAAAATCTTTAAAAAAAAAACAACATAACAACCTGGGCCTCCCTGGTGGCGCAGCGGTTGAGAGCTGGGCTGCAGAGCTGCCCACGGTCTCTGCAGCGCCGGTTCGATCCCCGGCCACTGGCGAGGGTCCCACATGGCTTACAGACCTCTCCTGCCACCCGCTGCTCCCCTCAGCAGTGTACTTCGGTCCTTCTGCCTGTTCTGTTTCTCGCTCTGGCTCTGGTGAATTCCCTCACCCTCCCGCGTTTCTGACTGTACCCAGTGCTTATATAAATAAATCTTAAAAATCAACAACAACAACAACCTGGCTTTGTTGATGATAAAAAAAAAACCCCACAAGCCACCACCCATTGCTCAAGATTATACCAACATTTCACACAATCAGTATTTTGTTTATAACATTAAATAGAATACATTATTATAATTCACCTATTTTTACTTTTTATAGTATGACTACTTAAAATTTTTAAATTACATTTTTGACTTTAGAATATCTGTTGGACAGCACACTTAAAGAAACAGGCTCTATCAAGATACATTATCACAAAGTAATTGTGACTCCCTTTAAGTGCCTTTCATTTTGTCCAAAGAAGACTGGAACCCATTACTTTTCTTCTTTTAAAAAATTTCAGGACCCTTCTGATCTCTTTGAAACTGTGGATTAGTAGAAAAGATTCTTGGGACTCTTAAGCATAATACAGAGCAAATTCCTTCCAGATTATATCTTTTTTTTTTTTTAATAGAGGCATGTTTTATTTATTTATTTATCTATCTATTTATTTATTTGTTTGCTTGTTCGTTTATACATGCACTGGGTACAGTCAGAAGCGCGGGAGGGTGAGAGAATTCACCAGAGCCAGAGCGGGGAGCAGAGCAGGCAGAAGGACCGAAGTACACTGCTGAGGGGAGCAGCGGGCGGCAGGAGAGGTCTGCGTGCCATGTGGGACCCTCCTCCGGTGGCCGGGGAGCAGCCGGGGATCGAACCGGCGCCGCAGAGGCCGCGGGCAGCTTCGCAACCCAGCGCTCAACCGCTGCGCCACCGGGGAGGCCCTTCCAGATTATATCTTTAATGATTTTGGTATTGGTCAGGCTAAAATGCATGTTGATTTCACAGTGTGGCCAAGGAAGTGTCTCAGCTATTGAAGAGATTTTAATATCTAAGCCTCCCAGTGAATTACTTTAATGCCCCACAAAAGAAAACTAGATAAACCACAGTAACTTGGGCCTCCCCGGTGGTGCAGTGGTTGAGCACCATGCTGCGAAGCTGCCCGCAGCCTCTGCAGCGCCTCTTCGCTTCGATTCCCCGCTGGCCAGGGAGAACCCCGCATGGTGCAGCAGACTTCTCCTGCCTCGCCCGCTGCTCCCCTCAGCAGTGTCTTTGCTCCATCTGCCTGTTCTGCTCCCTGCTCTGGCTCTGGTGAATTCTCTCACCTTCCCGTGCTTCTGACCTGTAACCCAGTTCTTGTATAAAATAAATCAATCTTAAAGAAACAAATAAATAAACCACAGTAACTTTTTAATTTTTTAAAAAAGATTTATTTATTTATCTTTATTTATCTATTTATCTATCTATCTATCTATCTATCTATCTATCTATCTATCTATCTATTTATTTATTTATTTATTTATACAAGCACTGGGTATAGTCAGAAGCGTGGGAGAGTGAGAGAATTCACCAGAGCCAGAGCGGGGAGCAGAGCAGGCAGAAAGAAGGACCGAAGCACACTGCTGAGGGGAGCAGTGGGTGGCAGGAGGGGTCTGCGCGCCATGTGGGACTCTCCTCTGGTGGCCGGGGAGCAGCCGGGGATCGAACCGGCGCTGCAGAGGCTGCGGGCAGCTTCACAACCCAGCGCTCAACCGCTGCGCCACCAGGGAGGCCCCACAGTAACTTTTTTAAATTAAAAAAAAAAATAATAACGTGAAGATAATTTTAAGTGGTGACTCCTGCTTCTGATAGAGGTTTAAATCATGTCTATTAATGTACAGTGGAATTCCGGTGTTGGAATTTGAATAAGACACACATTTAGTGGAGACTCATTCATGTTGCTTCTAGACATGACTTATGTAACCAAAACTGGGGAGTTTTATGATGCTTGAAGGTTATTTCCAAGGCAGGAGGAGGGACAGACTCACTTCTTAAATGTGCTGTGTCATGGTGGCCGGAGCCATTTGCACTAAAGCATGGTGTTTATTTCCACTGGAAGAAACTGCAGAGGAGGTGTTTAGACAGAAGAACTTGAGGCAATGGTTTCTTAGTGTGTCATTTGAAGTCATTTATAAATAAATAAATAAGTGCCCCAAAGAGTAGATGGCTTTAGGCTTCCTGGTGGGGAGTGAGGTGCCCTTCTAATAATCTCTTGGGTCTGGAACTGCCAGACCCACGTAAGATTTCAAAAGTGGAAAGGACCAAGGTTCTTGTTTATTCTGATGGAAAGAACTACCAAAGTTAAATTAGGAAAAGGTGAAAATTTACTTGTGGTTTTGTTAGGGAGAAAGGATGTCCTGAGCTAATTCCATGCAGGCTTTGTGGACTCCACCCCCACTCCAGACCAAAGCCATCAAGACATTGGGAAAGACAAATCCCGTCACCACCAAAGGGAAGGTGGCTGGGACCTGAGGGTGGAGTTAAACAGCCAGGTTTGGTATAAAAACCAAACACGTGGGCCTTGGGGGTCTCTCACCTCCTGGCTTCACGGCTCCTGGCTCGCGGCCAGCTCTCAGAGTGCCATTTGGGATTCCAGATTGGTGGATCGGGTAGGACGCATTTAAAACTTTGTCTCCCACTTTTTCTCCCTGAGTTGTACATTTCCTCATTTGCCCTTCCCTTGTAAATAAGCCATTTATTAACCTTTCGTGTGTGCCTGCAGTAGAGCATTGATAAGTCCTTGAAAGCGCGCGCGGGTGAGGACCCACAGTCAGGCAACCCATTTTGTATCGGGGCTGCCCTGTAACAGTTTTGGTGAAGTTGTCCATAAGCATTTAATAAGTATCCTTTTACTTCGTCTTTTTGCTTTCTTGGTTTATGCTTTTTGAAGCAGCTTAGAGTTGTTCATATAAAAAATATATGTGGCTTTATATATTGTATGACACTAAAGGAATAAGAAAATCCCACTGTGTTATAAAGATTTATTTATGCATTCAAGAACTGGGGTGTAGGCCAGAGGTACGGGTGGGGCGGTGAGAGGATTCACCAGAGACAGAGTGGGGAGCAGATCAGACAGATTGACTGAAATGCACTGCTGAGGGGAGCAGCGGGTGAGTCAGGAAATGTCTACTGCGCCATGTGGGTAGCTCCCTGTCCAGGGATCGAACTCGTGCTGCAGTGCCTGCAGACAGCTTCCTAGGTTGCATCTTAACCCCGTGCACCACCAGGGAGGCTCCCACTGTGTCACAATTGACAGTTTAGATTTCTCTTCAACTTGTCCCTTTACTAAGGATGTTCTGAAAGGCTTTGCTGTCACAGGGAAGGATTTCTTGTTCCTTAGGCAGACATGTTACATCTGCTGTTACTTGCAGGGAGAATGCATGTTTGATTCTTGGTACTTTGAGTCACTTGAGCAACAGGTTTTCTTTCTTTTTTTTTTTTAAGATTTATTTATTTATTTATTTATACAAGCACTGGGTACAGTCAGAAGCGCGGGAGGGTGAGAGAATTCACCAGAGCCAGAGCAGGGAGCAGAGCAGGCAGAAGGACCGAAGTACACTGCTGAGGGGAGCAGCGGGCAGCAGGAGAGGTCTGTGCGCCACGTGGGACCCTCGCCCGGTGACCGGGGATCGAACCGGCGCTGCAGAGGTTGCGGGCAGCTTCGCAACCCAGCGCTCAACCGCTGCGTCACCAGGGAGGCCCGAGCAACAGGTTTTCTGAGTGTTAAGGGATTGCCAAGAATGTAATGACTGTGAGCTCAGGCTTTTTCGAATTTAAGCTGGAAGAATTTTAGGACCAAGGTATGGACACAATGAGCATGTAGAATAATGTTTTCACTTTATCCAATATGAATTTTGTACTGAGCAGGATTTGTCTATAGCGTAATATGATCACATACTTGACTCCCTTAAAAATCTGACAACAAATTGGTAAGCACCACCTGTGATTAGGTCTCTGCTAGCCCATCCTGTCAGAATTGAAAGTAAACGGGAATTTTAGGCACCTGTAAAGCCCACCAGACGATAAGCCACATGCTTCTTAGTATTAGAGCATAGTCTCAGTGATGGTTATAACGCCAAAACTTGTAAGGCTTCAGTTTTTTTGTGTGTCGAAAAATATATACAACATAAAATTTACCATTTTAACTTTTTAAGATGCACAGTTCAGTATTCCTTGTATAGTGTGTGACCATCACCACCACCCATTTCCAGAGCTGCTTCATCTTCCCTGACTGAAACTGTATCCATTATACTGTGGTTTCCTGCTCTTTGCCTAACACCTGGCAACCACCGTTCTGTTTTCTGTCTCTATGTACTTGACTACTCTGAGCACCTCATGTAAATGGAATTATGTGATACTTGTCCTTTTGTCTGTTTTTTTTCACTTAGCATAATGTTTTTAAGATTCATTCATATTGTAGCAAACGTCGTTTCTCTTTTGAGACTGAATAACAACATCTTTGGGTTTTTTGAGCAGCATTACTTTGCGGAAGTCATTCTGTAGGGTAACTATTTCCATATTTCTTTTATTTAACCCCATCAAAAGACAGAAATAAACTTAAAAACATTAACTGCAGCTGTAACTGCATTCCCAAGAGTCACCTTTGTACCTAATCTGTGAGCAGGATAACCACACAGCATTATTTCAGCTCAGTTTGAACAGTATTGTCTGCCAACATAAGACACTCATTAAAAAATATTCTTCAGTGATTTTGTTTTTCCTTATATCAACTATTGGACTTCAGAACAGCAAGAGAAGTAAAGCCTGTTTTTTTATTTATAGGTACTATGAGAACTAAATCTTTTTAGTCTTAACCTTACTTATAAAGTGGAGCAGGTGCCTGTCTGAGTTTAGACAAGGTTGATATTTATAAATTCTAATAGGCGAAAGCTAAATGGAAGCTGGATCTCAAGAAAAGCTAATTTCTGAGTTCTAGATTTTCTATTAGGAAATCCTTAGGAAATAATTTATTATATCAGCAATAAAAGTTGATTACAGTAAAAAAATTACTGTGGGTATATTAGGGTTCTCGTTCTGTCTTTGAAGAAAAAGTTTTCCTTTTGTCAGTTTTTCTCTTGATTCAGTTAATCATCATCATATCATTTTATTTTTTAAAAAATTTATTTATTTATGCATATAAGAACTGGGGTGTAAGCCAGAGGTGTAGGGGGTGAGAGGCTTTACCAAAGAGAGTAGAGAGCAGAGCAGGCGGATCTACTGAAATACTCTGCTGAGGGGAGCAGCGGGCAAGACAGGAGAGGTCTGCTGCGCCACCAGGGAGGCCCTCATTTTTTTTTTTTTTTTTAAGATTTGCTTTTATTTATGCATACAAGAATTGGGGTGTGTATAATTCAGAAGTGCGGGGGTGGGGGACAGTGGTGGTGAGAGGATTCACCAGAGACAGAATGAGGAGCAGAACAGGCAGATCTACTGAAACACACTGGCTGGGGATTGAAGTCATGTTGCAGTGGCAGCTGATAGCTTGACAGTGCTGGGTCTTTAATCCTGTGCCACCAGGGAGTCCCTATATCTTATTTTTTAAAAAGGTCATCTGTGTGTATGTGTGTGTGTTAAAATAACAAAATTTACCATTTTAACTTTTTAAGCATATAGTTCAGGGGCGTTAGGTATATTCACATTGTTGTGCAGTCATCACCCCCATCCTTCTCCATAACTTTTTCATCTTTCCAAACAAACTCCCATATCCAGTAAATGAGTCCCCATTCTCTTCCCCCTCAGCTCCTGGCAACCTCCATTCTATTTTCTGTTTCTATCAGTTTGGCTCCTCTAGACACCTCAAGTAAGTTGAATCATACACTAGTTGTTCTTTTGTGACTGGCTTATTTCACGTAGCATAATGGCCTCAAGGTTCATCCAAGTTGAACACATATCAGAATTTCCTTCCTTTTAATGGCTGAATAATATTTCTCTGTGTGTGTAGTATATTTTGTTTGTCCAGTCTATTGATGGACAGTTGGGTTGCTTCCATTTTTGTTGTCAAGCATGCTATGAATATGGGTGCACAGGTACATATTTGAACCCCTGCTTTCAATTCATTTGGTTATTTGCCCAGAAATTGAATTACTGAACTGTGGTAATTAGTTTTTTAAGGAACTGGCATACTGTTTTCCACAGCGCCTATCCCAACCTACCGCCCCACCAGTTATGCCATAAGGGTTCCAATTTCTTTACATCCTTGTCAATACTTGTTATTCTCTGTTTTGATAATATCCTTCCTAATGAGTCTGAAATGGTATCTCATTATGCATACATTTTGATTTGAATTTCCCTAACGATGAGTGATGAACATATTTTTGGCCATTTGTATATCTTGTTTGGAGAAGTGTCTGCTCAAGTTCAAAGGTACCCATTTCTGCACCTGGTTGTTTTTGTTATAGCATCTTTTTTTTTTTTTTTTAAATAGAGGCATGTTTTATTTATTTATTTTATTTGTTTTGTTTTGCTTTGTTTATACATGCACTGGGTACAGTCAGAAGTGCGGGAGGGTGAGAGAATTCACCAGAGCCAGAGCGGGGAGCAGAGCAGGCAGAAGGACCGAAGTACACTGCTGAGGGGAGCCGCGGGCGGCAGGAGAGGTCTGCGCGCCATGTGGGACCCTCCTCCGGTGGCCGAGGAGCAGCCGGGGATCGAACTGGCGCCGCAGAGGCCGCGGGCAGCTTCGCAACCCAACGCTCAACCGCTGCGCCACCGGGGAGGCCCTATAGCATCATTTTTTAAAAGACAAATTTAAAATGTCTTTAAGTTATAAAACAAAATACCTCATTAAGGGGCCTCCCTGGTGGTGCAAGGGGTTAAGTTGCAGCATGCGTGAGTTTGATCCCCAGCCAGGGAGCTGATCCACATGACGCAGCAGACCTTTCCTGTCTTGCTCCTCAGTGGGTCCACTTTTCCCCCCCCACCTCTGCCTGTACTCCAGTTGGTGTATGCATAAACAAACAAACAAATAAATAAATAAAGGTACTTTGGTAAGGAAAACTCTTAATTGTGACACTAACCTACCATCTAAATCCCTGGATTAAGATTAGAGAAAGCTATAGAGCTAAGAAACCATTTTAAAATAGTTTTGTCTGCAAATACTTTGACCTTGGTATTGATGTGGTGAAGGCATATATAAAGTGTTATTTGCAGTTTCCCCTTTTATCATGTTTCCCAAACGGAGTGACAGCAGACTGTTTCAGACCCAGCTTCTTGAGTATAATTTTTAGAAGTTGACCTCTTTGCTTCACTTTTTTTTTCCCCCTGTAAGTTTTAGAGTTACTCTAAGATCTTAAGAAGTGATACACTAAAGGAAGGACAGTCACTTTAAGGATCCCATGTTTCAGTTGCAGCCTAGAATTAGCATGTCGGATTTTCAAAAGGAGGGAAGGAGGGTAAAGAAATAATGCAGGCCAGGATTTCTCAACCTTGGTTGGAGCCAGAGAATTCTTGGTTGTGGGAATGTGGAATGTTTCATCTTCCCTGCCTTCTCCTTACTACATGGCAGTAAGTCTCACCCATGCCCTCATTTGTAACAACCAAAAATGTCTCTTGGGGAGCAAAATCACCACCATTGAGAGCCACTGATGTAGGTATTTGTATATGAATTAAAATAGTCCATCCAAAGACTCTGGGCTTTATTTGTCATTTAAAACTTTTTTTTTTTTAATTTTAATTGTGCTTTTGCGTTCATCTTAGAAAAGATTTGTTTTTAAAAGCACCTTCCACAAAATTCTAGACATCGAAATCCTTGAGGTGTTTTTTGTTTTTATAACAATCAGTGATATTTTTCAGTCAGGTTTATTAATATGTTTCAGTTAAAAGTTCTAGAACCTTAAAACAACCATTTTTCCCCCCTTGAATAGTTAATGAAATAATACCGAAGAAAGAACTACTTTGCAACAAACAATACATTTTCATTTCACTCTTATGTACTCAATTTATTTGACATTTTCATTTTACTGAACTTGGTGTACTTTCTGAGGCATCAGTTTCAATCACTTGCAAGTTCAAATCAATTTCTTGGTGGTCCAGCCATGACATAATGGGCACCATTCGAGGCTCTTTTGACAAAGGTGGATTTTCAGTATTCGACTCTGAAGAAGCTGCTAAATGAGTTCTTTCACAGAATAAAGGGATTTGAGAGAGATTGTAGTAGAGTTTTCAGGACACACAGAAAGGAACCAGTGAATGCTTGGTTTGAGGTGGGATGGTGTGGGAGGTGTGTTAGCAGTAGCTGCAGAGCAGGAGGTCAACTTTGGGAGTTAGTATCTGAAGGCAGGGCAGGTAAGGAGGGACAGGAAGGTGCTTTCAACACGAATGGGTGTGGACAAGAGCTTTCATGCCTACTGCAAGTTAGAGTGGTAATCTCTCATAATCATTAGCTCATTAAATCCTCAACAACAGGCCCTCGGTAAGTGATATCATTTACGTATGAGAAAATTAAGGATTTGGGGGGAGTAATTTAACCAAGGATTCATCTGACAGGAAAACAAAATGGTACCATGGCTAGAAACTGGTGTGATTCTCTTCTGCAGGTACATCATTAGTGAGTGGGCTTAGAGGGTTGTGACAAGGGAGCAAGAAGGAGCTGCTAGAAATATTTAGTTTGGGGCCAAGTTGTAAAGGGTCCTCTACCTTGTTGAAGAGTGTGGACTTTATCCTGTAGGTGACTGGCAGAGGTGAAAGATTGGAGAGTCACATAACTTTGAGCAGGACCTTTGAGGTCTGGTAACCCACTAGGGAAATTAAATAGTAGAGAGGCAGAATGCAGTGCTTCCTAGACCACACAGTTGAGTATTTCCTTCCTCATTTTCTTAGAAAAAAAAAAAAACACACACACACACACACACACACAAAACAATGGAGAATTAATTCAGGTCACATCAGAAGTAGTAGAATTTCAATTCCACCACAAATTGCGAACCTATTGAACTGTCAGCTGTGCTAGTGAGTTTTCTTTCTCTCTCTCTTTTTTTTTTTTAAACTTTCTGGGCTCAGGTCACTTTTACATTCTGAAATAATTTAGTTTTTGTTTACTGTAGATAATGCCTGTTAATATTTGCCTTATTATTATTTGTTTATGCATACAAGAACTGGGGTGTAGGCCAGAAGTGTGGGGGGTGAGAGGATTCACCAGAGACAGAGTGGGGAGCAGAACGAGCAGATCAATTGAAACACACTGCTGAGGGGAGCAGTGGTGAGACAGAAGAGGTCTGCTGAGCCATGTGGGTCAGCTCCCTGGCCGGGGATCGAACTCAAGCCTTACTGGCTGGCAAAAGCTTGATAGTGCTGAGACTTTAACCCTTGCGCCACCAGGGAGGCCCCAGAAATGCAAACTTTTAATTTGAAGTTTTTATTTATTGATTTGTTGACATACTGTTCTTTTTTTTTTTTTAGTAATAGGTTATTTGAGCAAAAACCAATTTGAATTGGGCTTTATCAAACCAGAAGTGGTTATTAGTGAGCCACCAAAAGGAGCTGGAGGGAAAAGACTTACAGAGTAAAGGTGGAAGCAAAGCAAGGAAATTGTTTGATTGGGTGGAACTTAAACATTTCACTTACTTGGAAAAGCCTACTTGGCTGCTTGTGATTGGGTGTCCTTAGCATACCGTTTAGGCATTTACAGGCTTAGGTTTTGGTTTCTTCAGCATGCTGCTAAAGTACTAGAATCGTTTCAGTCTAATGGCCTCCTTTCAGTAATTTTACAAAACTCTCCTTTTGGTTGTCATCTCATTCACGAGAGATTGACTACATATTTGTTATTAGCCCTGCTCTTGGTCACTGTTCAGTTAAGCTGTTCTTATTTTGTGAAATTCACAAGTTATGATGTCAGGTCTGTGGAAGAATATTGTTTTCGCTGTTCATCTTGTTGCTGTTTCTCCAAGCATGGTGAGACCACCTGATGTATTGCTGATGACTGCAAACATGACATTGAGGTCCCTGAGAGAACAGAGACTTCAGTGATGACTACTATCAGTTAATACCAAGAGATTAAGCGTGCTCCTTAGTGCTCCCTATGAACCAAACCAGTTACTATCAGATAAATCAGAGACTGAACCTTGAAAGGGGCCATCAGCCTGTTTTAGCAAAGTGGCTTGTTTGTTAATTTCTTGCAATTGCCTCAGTGTCAGAGATGTTGATCCAGGTCTAGCAAGGAGGTATTTACTATGGCACAGACGAATGACTTGTTCAGCCTATAAGTAATCTAAGGCAACTCTGCTATCAAAAATCACCTTAGCAAGAAGGCAGGGGACTTTTGGTTATGCAGCTAATGTCTTAGTGGTAGATTTAGCAATGGTTGCCAGAGCTGAGGATCACTGATTGTCTCCATGCGCTTTCACAGAGAGAAAGGCAAAAGGAATAGAGTTTATCTTTGCAGATGAAGATCTTCATCCATGATCATGGGCATGCGGTCCACCTCAAGATGTCATCTGATTCTGGGTGGAACCTCCCCAGTCAGTTTTAATTTTAGATATCAGCCGGTGTGACTGAACTGATTTTTAAAACAAAAAATACTAGTGGGGTGGGTGACATTGTTTTATCTGCTGGCAAATATCTTTAATGTCTGGTTTAATAAGATAGCTCGATTCTCATAACTACTTCTGTATTCAAACCGACTTAAGTTTTTTCTGTGAAATGTAATTGAAGGTATGTAATTGAAGTAAGGAGCACCTCACAGACCCCTTAAAGGAATGTGGGAGTCTCCATGGCTCCTCAAACCACATTTAGGGAACTGCTGCTCTAAAAAGTCATGATCATCTTATAAATTCAGACTTTTAAAAAATAGGATATAGAGTGCTTATTACCTGGTGTGGCATGATTCCATTTAAGAAATGATATGATGTCTTCCCCTCACCCCCATTTGAGGGAAGCGTCAAAGGTGGTAGGCACATTTATTAATTGCCCAAACCTGATAGAAAATCTGCATCTTGCATCTTTTCCCCTTAACTCAAGCTTATATACTGACTATGTCAAGAGAAAAGATTATTAGCTACTGGTGGAAAAGAGAGGTTGTTAGAAAATTGTTACTTGAGATATATATTTTCGGATATATATATATTTTTTGTTGTGATTCTTCAGTTTAAACAAAATTATGAAAATAATTTTAAAATTTTAAAGTAGACACATATTTTGGACATTTGGGCTCCTTCTGAGTTTAGTAGCATTTGAGAGTCTAAATATGTGCCCCCATTTTGATTCTGGATATTTAAATCCATAATATATTTATTTATTTATTTATTTATTTATTTATTTTTTTAAAAGATTTATTTATTTATTTATACAAGCACTGGGTACAGTCAGAAGCGCGGGAGGGTGAGAGAATTCACCAGAGCCAGAGCGGGGAGCAGAACAGGCAGAAGGACCGAAGTACACTGCTGAGGGGAGCAGCGGGCGGCAGGAGAGGTCTGTGCGCCATGTGGGACCCTCCTCCGGTGGCCGGGGAGCAGCCGGGGATCGAACCGGCACTGCAGAGGCTGCGGGCAGCTTCACAACCCAGCGCTCAACTGCTGCACCACCAGGGAGGCCCTCCATAATATATTTAATAGACTATGCTGGAGATGTAGTTGTTTGTATTTAGGTTAGTGTATCAAAGTGTGAACTCAAAGGTTATGTCATTTTATCACTTCATAATTCTTTTTTTTTTTTTTTTTAAAGATTTTTATTTTTATTTATTTATACAAGCACTGGATACAGTCAGAAGCGCAGGAGGGTGAGAGAATTCACCAGGGCCAGAGCAGGGAGCAGAACAGGCAGACCAATGAAATACACTGCTAAGGGGAGCAGCGGGCATGGCAGGAGAGGTCTGTCACGCCATGTGGGACCCTCGCCCGGCGGCTGGGGATCGAACCGGCGCTGCAGAGACTGCAGGCAGCTTCGCAGCCCAGCACTCAACCGCTGTGCCACCAGGAGAGGCCCTTCATAATTCTTTTTAAACTTTTTCCCCTTTCTAGTTATCACTTCAAATTGGTCAGCAGTAATTCTGCCAGTTAAATTCTACATCTTGTTTCAGAATTGGTGTGGTAGCAGGGAATTCACCAAAAAGTACGATGATACTGATATCATACAGTTTCTATCACTGTTTTGTACTTGATTTTAAAATTACTGTCACCATTGAGTCATCACCTTCCTTTCCATTTTTGTAATACAGACATACAAAGAACTTTGTTTTTGTTGCCTTATTAATAATTTTAATAGACTTTTGCCCGTATTTGCTTCTTCATCACTATTGGTAAGGAATTTTGGTGTATATGTGATACTGATCATATTATAATTTAGGTATTTTCCTTAATGGTTATTTTATGACACATTGGAACTTATTAAGTCGATAAGTGACATAATATACTCTACACTGTAGTCATCAGGTGGTCTTGTGAATAATCTTGTATTTAAAACATGCTGGGAGTATTTAAAGCACGTAACTTTTTCCTGGGCTAAAAACAGGTTACTTTTGGGCCTCCCCAGTGGCGCAGTGGTTGAGCGCTGGGTTGCGAAGCTGCCCGCAGCCTCTGCAGCGCAGGTTCGATCGCCGGCTGCTCCCCGGCCACACAGAGGAGGGTCCCACATGGTGCGCAGACCTCTCCTGCCGCCCGCTGCTCCCCTCAGCAGTGTACTTCGGTCCTTCTGCCTGCTCTGCTCCCCGCTCTGGCTCTGGTGAATTCTCTCACCCTCCTGCGCTTCTGACTATACCCAGTGCTTGTATAAATAAATAAATAAATAAATCTTAAAAAAAAAAAAAAAAAAAAAAAACAGGTTACTTTTGTTGACCCTTAATTTGAATGAAAATATACTATGCTATTCATTTAGTACTAGTAATCCTTTTGCTGAATGATCTAGAGGGAAATGTTCTTTTTATATATGGGGAAATGGAAGCCTGGTCATTTATAGGAAGCCTAACAGTTGCAACCTGTATTTCCGTCTTCAGTCTTTCACCTGTAGTCCTTTGTTTCTTGTAACCCAGATACCTCCTTTTGGCTCTTATTGGCATAGGTTTATTTCTTGCTTCAAGTGTCAGAAAGCTCTAATAACGTATGAAGTTTTCATCTTTAGCTAAGCTTGTGTGAGCTAAACAAAAATCCATGAAATTCTTTGTGTTGACACCCTGTTTTTTATTTTTATTTTTTAAGATTTATTTATCTATGCATACAAGAGCTGGGGTACAGGCCAGAGATGCAGGGGGTGAGAGGATCCAACCAGAGACAGAGTGGGGAACAGAACAGACAGATGGACCGGAGTACACTGCTGAGGGGAGCAGCCGGCTAGCCAGGAGAGGTCTGCTGCACCATGTGGGTTGCTCCCTGGCGGAGGATCAAACTCATGCTGCAGAGGCTGCGGATAGCTTCATAGGTTGCATTTTAACCCTAGCGCCAATAGGAAGCCCCCCCACCCCCCGTTTTATTTTTTTATAGTATTTATGTCTTTATTTTAAATAAAACACTAGCATACTTGTCTCCAATCCTTGGATTAGACTTCGTCATCTAGTTGGCTTAGAGATTAATTTGGATATGAGAGTTGTAGTCTTGGAGGAAATAGCAAAAACTGTTGGGTCTTTCCTCTGGACTTGTGCTTAAGATAGAGTAACCCCCTTCAAGTTATTTGCTTAAAAGATAAGGCTTCCACAACAGGGAAGGGGACAGTATGAAGCAGAATTCACAAGTCTGTAAATAGCTTTTTATTAATCTATTTGAGATTGCTAGAAACGAACTTAAAATGACAGCAGTCTTGCGCATCCAGTACTGAAAAGAATCTTGCATTTCTCACATAGCTCTTAGGCTTATTAAACTTTTTAAAATATGTCTTTTAATCTGACCGCATAGATAATATTTTTCTCCTTGTTTTTCAACTGACTGGTTCTACCTTTGAATGTTGGATTAAAGTGAAGAGAGTGATAAATTCAGTTCTTTGACTCTCGTTTTCAACATTCGAAGATTGAAAGATCTAAACCTAATGACTCAAGTGACTTATGCAATATTACTTCATTAGTCCTTCAGACTTAAAATTACCTGTAGAATTATTTTGGATATTTATGTTTTCCTAAAAATTAATTTACTGATGAGGGTGTGATGGTGGGGTGGTGGTAGTGATGGAACAGAGCAGTGCTGTCATGTTTGTTGAATGCTGGCATATTCCAAACTCTGTAAATCTGTGGATTTATTTTACTAATTTTTAGTCCTATGAGATAGGTACTATTATTGTTTCCATTTTACAATTGTGGATACTGAGGCTTAGTAAGCAATTAAGTGACTTGTCCAAGGATATATGCTGTTTGAGCCAAGATTTGAATTGACATTTCTGAATCCAAAACTCATATACCCATTATTTTATTTTATTATCCTTATGTGAATTGTATTTACTGCTTTTAATTTCATTTTGGAAAAAAATATTCAGATTTTACACAGAAGGAAATACTTATCTTCAGGTGGCATGTATTGTGTGGTCAGAGATTGTTACTTTTGCTTCCATATTCTCAGGCCAGTGTTTTCTGTCTTGTGTCATTTCTGAAGGTAGAATGTGACATAGCTGTGGAGAAGGTAGGGTGTTGAGAAGTCTTAGACTTAAAAATTTAGACTTAATTATTACCACTTGTCAATTTTAAGTTTTATATGCCACTCACTTTCTGTTTGCCTTTTCACCAAAGTTTTTATTCTCTCCTCTCCTCCCCCCTCCCCCCCATCTACAGCAGTGATTCCAGCAGTAGTTCAAGTGATGACTCTCCAGCCCGATCAGTGCAGTCTGCAGCAGTCCCCGCACCCACTTCCCAGTTACTTTCATCTCTGGAAAAAGATGAGCCCCGCAAAAGTTTTGGGATCAAAGTTCAGAATCTTCCAGTACGCTCCACAGGTAAAATTTTTTATTATTTTACTTTCCCCTCTGCTGTTGTTGGAGAATGAGAGACTGAGTGACTTCAATGCTATACTTTGTAGTGAAAACAACTTTTCTTTTTGTGGTTTATTAATACCATTCTCACCTAACAAGTACCAAACATATCTTCTGACACCCAGTTTATTTTCAGAAGCATACAGTAGTCTCCAAAGTGCCTTTTTAGAGTTATTTCATTTGTTAACAAAAACTTGTTAATAATCAGGCTAAAGGTTAAAGTTTGTTTATTGTGTTGTAACTAAATTAGAATAAGCAACTTGTTTTTTGTTTGGGGATTTTGATACAAGCCTTAAAGATGGCCTTTTCCATGAATTTAATGCCATGTAAGAGAAAACAGGTGCTCATTATAACTTTTTGTAATTTCTAGTTTGATATAAAGATTGCATGTTGTTTTATTAAGCATACGTATGCATATATTATGCATATGCACACACTTAAAAGTTGTATGGTGCATGCTATATAAAATATGGCTTTTTTTTAAAAGATTTATTCATGCATACAAGAACTGGGGTATAGGACAGAGGTGTGGAGGGTGAGAGGATTCACCAGAGACAGAGTGGGGAGCAGAACAGGCAGATTGACTGCAGTACACTGCTGAGGGGAGCAGCGGGCGAGTCAGGAGAGGTCTGCTGAGCCATGTGGGTAGCTCCCTGGCCAGGGATCAAACTCATGTTGCAGTGGCTGCAGATAGCTTCATAGGTTGCATTTTAACCCCTTGCACCACTAGGAAGGCTCCAAAATATTAATGTTTTAAATAAGGAAAGTCATGGATAAGTCTAGTTGAAAGCTGTACTCCATTGTAGTCTTTCTTTCACTTCTGATATTTTGAATTTTCCATAATATACTGTTACCCTTATGTTAGGCATGTTGAATACATAAACTATTAGTAGATGGTCAAGTCAACAAAGACCAGACTAAGCAATTCTTAGCTAAGTACATTTCAGAGAGTGCTGACATTATTAAACAGTCTGTAAAACTTGCACACCAGGCTTGTGCATTAGAAATATTGATACACAATGTTGATGAAATTTTTATTTAAATGACTTGATGCTTTAAGGTTGTACAGGTGATAAAATTGACTTGTATTTCTGTACAGCTTTAATTTTTATAATGAATTGGGTTAACACATGACCCTCAGATGATAAGATTCATCTCTAGAAGGCCTTAAAGTTGTTTAGCATGTTATATTGCCACTTAACCACACAGTTTTATCATGGACGTGTTGCTCAGAAAGCTACAAATAAGGCTTTCTTTCTCAGGTCTTTAAGTTTTATGTATGTATGTAAGTCCTTATTAGGAAAATTTTAATTTTCATAATTAATAACAAATTGAACTCTCCATATGCCATACCCTTGATTAAAGAAATCATCAATATTTTGGCATAACTTGCTTTATCTGTCTACATTGTCCTTCTTGCCTTTTTTTTAATTTCTAAAGTTAATCCTTGATTCTCTTAAGTCCTTTCACAATGACTTAAAGATACATATTTTTGCAGCTATTTATAAAATATAAGGGCATTTTTCTGCAAGGCCACAATACCATTCTTACCTAACAAGTACCAAACATATCTTCTAATACCCAGTTTATTTTCAGAAGCATACAGTAGTCTCCAAAATGCCTTTTTAGAGTTATTTCATTTGTTAACCAAAACTTGAGTTAATAATCAGGCTAAAGGTTAAAGGTTAAAGTTTGTTTATTGAGTTGTAACTAAATTAGAAGAATAAGCAACTTTGTTTTTGTTTGGGGATTTAGATACAAGCCTTAAAGATGGCCTTTTCCATGAATTTAAGAAATTTGGAAAGGTGACTTCAGTGCAGATCCATGGAACTTCAGAAGAAAGGTATGGCCTCGTATTCTTTCGGCAGCAAGAGGACCAAGAAAAAGCATTGACTGCGTCAAAAGGAAAACTTTTCTTTGGCATGCAGATTGAAGTGACAGCATGGATAGGGCCAGGTACGGAAGCTAAGCATTAGTGCTATTTGTATTCCAGTTCATGACAGGATGATGTCTTAACCTGAATATGGACACTATTCTAGCTTTAATTATTGGCATACTTTCAGTGTTTCATATTTTAACAAGTGGTATATATATTGTTCAGCTCAGTAAAATACATTGTTTTGGTTAAGCAGGATGAAGATTGTTCTGTTTCTGTAAAGGAGAAATGCTGACTTTTGATAGTCTGAAAGCCAGAGCTTAATCTCTTGTGTTTTTTTGTTTTTTGTTTTTTTTTAAAAGATTTATTTATTTATTTATACAAGCCTGGGTATAGTCAGAAGCGCAGGAGGGTGAGAGAATTCACCAGAGCCAGAGCCAGGAACAGAACAGGCAGACTGATGAAATACACTGCTGAGGGGAGCAGCAGGCACGGCAGGAGAGGTCTGTCGCGCCATGTGGGACCCTCGCTGGCGGCCAGGGATCGAACTGGTGCTGCAGAGGCTGCGGGCAGCTTCGCAGCCCAGTGCTCAACCGCTGCACCACCAGGGGAGGCTCTTAATCTCTTGTTGAGTCCTGCCTTCCCACAAGGGTTGAGTTGACTGAGATAAGTTCTGAGATAGTTGACTGAGATAGTTCCTAGGAGAGTGACAACAGAATTATCCTAAATTAGAAAACAAACTGTTTGTTACATTTGATAGGAAGAATTAGTTAGACCAGTTTTATTTCCACTATGCCTGATAAATGGATCTGTTATTCTAGCTTCAATGACTTTGAGAGATAGTAAAAAGAAGAAACAAGATTAAGGTGAGTGCTACACCTTGAGAATTTCAAGGGGACATTTTATGAGTTTGAACCTACCCGGTGAAGGCCTGTTCTGTGGAACGCAGCAGCTCGTCTCCTTAGGAATGGCTCGGGGTCATTGTTTCTCCTGTTTCCCAGCCACCTACAGTGCTTTCGCAAATGTAGACTCTGTGAGCATGCGGAGACTAGGAGTGGTTCAGAATTTGTATACTGAAGTTTGGGAACTCCCAATTTAAGGCCACTGTGAGTAAATGTATAGAGGAATGAAAAGAACCATTAAAATTATGCAGTTACATCCTGGTGCTGAGATAGTTGAAATTTGACTAAGACTTGAGTAGAATTTATAGGATAAAGCATAGTTTGTTTTTTTTGGAATAATCGTTTTGTTTGATAGGAGGAAAAACACAATGTCTGGTAAGAGTGTGAAAGTGTCATTTATACACGCACAACGCAGACATATTGCAGATTTGGTTCTAGACCATTTCAATAATGAGAAATACCACAATAAAGCAAGGCACACAATTTTTTTTGTTTCCCAGTATACATAAAAGTTATGTTTATACTATAGTATAGCAGGAATTAAAAGAGATTATCTTTTCAAAGGAATTATAGGTTATGCCTTCATGTTGCCTTCTCTACCAAGTTTGAGAGGTACTGCCCTGAGTTATACTGGACGAGGAGCAACTCAGGTGTTCTTATTTAATACATTTGGAACAGGTCAGAACTGACTTGAGGGATAGGATTTAGAATGTCATATAATCTCTATGAGTTTTAAGTATTGAGCATGTAATTCAGGGGGGTTAGCAGTAGGTGATCCTCTGATCTCTCAGTGGTGGGGTAAGCTTGAGGTTTTTAATCTTAAAAATGCATTTCGTTTAATTAATTAGCACCCAGAAAGAAATTGGGCCTTAACCACTGGCCAGTGAAGTTTAATGGGATATTTGAAAACATTGACTTAAGTATGGTGACTCAGTTGGAATTACGCTACTGAATGGTTAGTCATAAATATCCTGCATCGAGGTGTATGGAGTGTGTTGCTTCCTTCAGGTAGGGAGGGACCTCTTGGAAATAAAAAGATCCAAATCCAGGAAAGCCAGCTTTACCGATAAACCCCTGATGGTTTTTTACAATTGTGCTGTCTTATGCTAATGTGCAACATTAGACTCCCCTACAGATATTGGAGATTGTTGGATAAAAGTTTTTTATGTGTCATGTAATCTGGTCATGAAGATTGAACAGGGTACATGTGGAAATGTACTCTTTCTTTCTTTGCTAAAGTGAATTTCCAGTTTTGAAAAGTTACTGAACTATTTGGTGAAGTGAGTTGCAGAGTTTAATGGCTGCAAATCATGCTTTATTCTTCTGACTTTGCATTTTGGAACACAAACCTCAAGATACAAATTATTTTTTCTTTTTCATTTTCCTCTTTAAATCTTCCTTAATATCTGCCCTATATTAGTTTCAAGAAGACCTAGTTGAGCTTGAAATGAGAACTAACCCTTTGAGATATGCTGAAAATATAGAAATAGGTATTGGAGCCTTGGGCCATTTTCTGTCAACCTGACTCTGTAAAAGTACATACTCTGATGATACCAGTTAAAGCTGAGTTTAATAAACCAGAATTGGGAGCAGGATGTGTTCTAGCTGAGTTCACTCAAAAACTCAGAAGTTGAGTGTTTAATACCATTGTTGTTGTTAATATCAGAAATGTTCAGTGGTAGGCACTAAATTTTGTTTTAGTCAAGTTGATTAAATACTAACTTTTTTAGATGGCTTTGATTTACAGTTTAGAAAAAACATCCGTGCTGTATTGTAATTGTTATCAATGAAATGTTGAATGCCCCTTCTCATGACCAAATTAATGAATGGAGCTTCAGGGAAAGTCCTTGGCTGAATTAGACATTAAACCAGGGCTCTTGATGGTAAGAAATAGAAACCTTGATCAGTTAGTCTCTTTCTGTCTGTAGTTGGGAACTGTGCAACACCAAATGAAGGTAATTCATAAATGTCACTTCAGTCAACTTTCATACAGTTTTCTTGTGTGTAAAAATTTCTGCATTCAGACAGTTGGGTTAATGTATTAAATATAATGTGAAAGGCTAAATGTTGAAGTGTAATTTAAACAAATAATGCAGCTGGACTATTTTCAACTGAGTTGTATATGTATTTCAGATTATAGTTTTGTATATCACATCGAGACCCTGCTGTGGAATTTTGGAATCTAAGATTAGGGTGAAATAATTACCATTTTTGCTGGGGTTTAAAATCTTATTTCTGTTTTAATGATTATTTAAAAAACAAATCAAGTTAGCAGATTGAAAGTCAGTCTGCTTTTTTATTTTTAAGATCAAACAAAGTTACTTCCCCCTAATTTTTCTTTAAAGATTTATTTATTTATGCATACAAGAACTAGGGTACAGGCCAGAGGTGTGGGTGGTGAGAGGATTCACCAGAACAGAGTGGGGGAACAGAACAGGCAGATTGACGGAAATACATTGCTAAGGGGAGCAGCGGGCGAGCCAGGAGAGGTCTGCTGCGCCATGTGGGTAGCTCCCTGGCTGGCTGGGGATCGAATTCGTGCTGCATTGGTTGCGGACAGCCTCATAGGTTGCGTCTTAACCCCTTGCGCCACCAGGGAGGTCCTCCCCTTAATTTTTAAGACAGATTTCTTTAGTCTTTGTTTTCTGCTCTTGCTTTGGAGTTAAGAAGCACCTAGTTCGGAAGGTGTGTATGATTTTCAGATTGTATCAGTACTCAAGCCCACTGTTTCAAAGATTTAGTTTCTTAAATATAAATTTTCCCACGATATTAAAATATTTTCTTCCTTTTTACTCTACCCGCATTGCGCTTACAGAAACAGAAAGTGAAAATGAATTTCGTCCTTTGGATGAAAGGATAGATGAATTTCATCCCAAAGCAACAAGAACCCTCTTTATTGGCAACCTTGAGAAAACCACTACTTACCATGACCTTCGCAACATCTTCCAACGGTTTGGAGAAATTGTGGTATGTTGCTTTTAGACAATGAAAACTTTTAGATCTTTGACATAAAACATAAATCGTAGAACAGATTATATTCAGAAAGATGATATTTAGACGGTGTTGAAATGTCTATTTTTCCTCATTTGCCATATGTGTTTTTAACTACTGCTAAAAGATATTCTGAGTAAAACCCACAGGGGACTGTTTTATGTGCATGTGTAAGAGTATATATTTGTCTTTATTTTGTTTACATATTTATTTTTCTATGCATTTTCCTTCGCTTTCTTTGTCCATTGGTGCTGTTTTAAGGCTGTCTCTAGTTACGTGGGTTAAAGGAAATTCACAAAGAGAAAGCAAGTTTGTAAGAAAGAAGCAGCATATTAGTGTGTAACTATTGTGTTGTCATTTGCACATTGCAGTCCCTGATTTATTTGAATGTAGATGTCATATGCTGAAAGCTCAGTTCTATTTTGAAAATTTAATTAGAATCACATTTTTATATTATGCAAGTCACTGTTAGATTCAGGACTCAAAGGATGTTTCTGTGCTCCATGACTCAAAACATGAGTTGATTTTAGTGGTTTTGTAACAGGGTGGTCCCTCCCCTCTCCCTGTCCTGTAACAGTTTGGTCAGAGCTTTGTGCCCTTGGGATATCCTGTTTTGTTTTGTGTTTGGAAAAATAGGGACTTTCTCTTTATTGACAGCAGTTAAGACATTTGTGTAGTGTATTTGGAGTTTGAAGAGTAAAAACATGTTTAGGGTAGGAACAGCTGTTGTTAATCTTTTGTGTGTGTGTGTGTGTGTGTCCATTTGTCCCTCTATCCATCTTTCTACACTAATGCTCAGTACTAAAAAGATCCTTAGGAATAAAACATTTGTGGCTGATTGAAACCTCAGAGAGACTTGTGGGGCAAGAGAAAGAAGTTGGTAGAAAGTAAAGAAAAAACAGAGAAATGACATTTTTAGAAAAATACACCACCAAAACATTCATCTTCCTTTCTGTTAACTTTAATTGTTTTGAGTTCTGTTATTTTTGCGAGAGCCATGTATATTCTAATCCCAGCTCTACAGCCTATCTGGATGAGTGACTTGTAATTCATTGACCTATCTGGTTTCTCAAAACAATTTTCATGAGTAAGCCAGGGTATTTTCTTCTTCCTCATTTAAATAGCGAGTACCAGAATGTTGGGTTTGGCCGCAGGTGTTGAGTTTTCCAAAGAGATAGGAAATATTCCATAAATCCAGGGATGATATTCCGATGTATCTTCACAAAGTTGTTCAGATATTTATCCATATTTATCCATTTGTTCTGGATATGCGAGGTTATTGCCGATTTTATCAATCACCAGCATTTGGTTCAGTCAGTATTCTGAGAAAATGATTCTTCTAATTCAGAATTTCATATTTTAAATCACTTTTTGAAAACTTGATTTATCATTCTTAATTTCACAGTTTTGGTGTAGGACTAGTTAACTGTATTTTAAATGACCTGCCCCTAATAAGGAAAAAGTTTAGATATTGATCATGTATTTCTCTCTTTTTTTTTTAAGATTTATTTTGATCATCTATTTCTATTAACGTAGGTATTATGGATTTTAAATTTTGAGTTGCAGTGTAGTGACGCTTCAGCAAAGAGCTTCATGATTTATGACGAATGCTGTGTTGTATAGTTTTCTAGGCTGCCAATTTACGGTTGTTTTAAGATGACCATTTTAACTAATAAGAATAAGATTTGAGGGATTATGACTGTTTTGAGAAATATACCCCTCACATGGACTTGCTTTGTTTTCTTGTCCTGTCACTAAGTGGTATCCATTGACTTTTTCAGGACATCGATATTAAGAAAGTAAACGGGGTTCCCCAGTATGCCTTCCTGCAGTACTGTGATATTGCCAGTGTGTGTAAGGCTATTAAGAAGATGGATGGGGAATACCTGGGAAATAATCGCCTCAAGGTAAGGGAATTTGCATAGGTTATGGTGCTGTTGAGACTTGTTGTGTCTTTAAGATTTGGGGTTTTTTGTGCTGATGTCTCATTAGTTAAAATTACAGGGTACAGTTAGATGACCATAAAGGTGATAAACTTTGCATCCTCATCCTATTGTACTGTAATCTGAATTAATACTTGCTTAGGCAGGCAGGATTGCATTTTTGTAAATTTCTGTTTGATTTTGACTGGATGATTCCCATTTGAGATACTGGTTTAGTAAGATTTCTACTGAAGACAGATTTTCTTAGTATTCTGTAGTTGAATGATTGGTGACTATATACTAACAGAAATTTCCCTTTTTCTATTCAGCTGGGTTTTGGAAAAAGCATGCCTACAAATTGCGTGTGGTTAGATGGGCTTTCTTCAAATGTGTCTGATCAATATTTAACACGACATTTCTGCCGATATGGGCCTGTGGTAAAGGTAGGTGTCAGGTATTGGTGTGGCTGAAAGTCCTGTCCGACTCTCTTTTCTTGGTGTTGTGTCCATTCAATTCTGATTTCTAGCGTTGACCTTTTCTATAATAACTCGTACATACGTTTGCATCTCTTAGGTTATAGTATGTATGTATTTGGAAAAATGTTTTGAACCAGCTGAGATGATTAATTTTGAAATTAATCATAATATGGATAAGTAGAATGTTTATTAGGGGTTTTTATAATTTTATCTCATGTTAAAATTAGTCTAATTCTATAATTATTCACATACATACTATTATGTAATTAGTGTTAATATGTAATTAGACTTGATTTTTTTTAACTTTGATGACTTTTTATTTATTTATTTAAGATTTATTTATTTATTTATATAAGCACTGGGTACAGTCAGAAGCGCGGGAGGGTGAGAGATTTCACCAGAGCCAGAGTGGGGAGCAGAGCAGGCAGAAGGACCGAAGTACACTGCTGAGGGGAGCAGCAGGCGGCAGGAGAGGTCTGCGCACCATGTGGGACCCGTCTCTGGTGGCCGGGGAGCAGCCAGGGATCGAACCGGCGCCTCAGAGGCTGTGGGCAGCTTTGCAACCCAGCGCTCAACCGCTGCGCCACTGGGGAGGCCCCAACTATGATGACTTTTTAAAAAAAGAACTGGTTTACAGGCCAGAGGTGTGGGAGGGTGAGGGGATTCACCAGAGAGGGTGGGGAGCAGAAAAGGCAGACTGACTGAAATACACTACTGAGGGAAGCGGTGGGGAGACAGGAGAGGTCTGTTGTTTCATGTGGGTAGCTCCCTGGCTGGGGATCAAACTCGTGCTGCAGTGGCTGCTGCTAGCTTCATAATGCTTCAACTTACTCCTTGTGCCACCAGGGAGGCCATAAACTATGGTGACTTTAAAGGGCTGTTCACCCAACAGAATAGTCACGTACCCAGGTTCGTTATGTTAACACACCCTCATATATAACGGGAAAAGCGTCTTCTGGACCCCATTTCATTATCTGAAGGTAAAGCCTTCAGCTCCCGAAGAGCAGGTTCACTCTGTGGTGTTAGCTGTGTTGTGTGACTTTGACATTTCTTCAAATACAGCTTTTGTTGGTAGGAGGAAAGCACATCATAAACTCTGCTAGTATGAAAAATGCACATCATAAACTCTGCTAGTATGAAAAATCTGGCAGCCGTAAGACAGTTAGTGACACTTATACCCCCAATTCACTAAAATTCTTTATTGGTTCAGGGTTTTTTCTTTTTCTTGCAAGGGTGTTGGTTTTTTTTTGAACCAAAACTAGAGGAATGCTTACTTAAACACAGTACTCATTCACCATGGAAAACAAAGTAAAAAAAAAAAAATATATATATATATATATTTTCTTGGCAGTGTCCTTGTGACTTAGGATTTTGTTGGGACTGATACTTAGACTAATGGATGAGGCTTTTACTTGGTTGTTGTTTTGTTGTTTCTTGTTTTTTTATAGGTGGTGTTTGACCGCTTGAAAGGCATGGCCCTGGTTCTCTACAATGAAATTGAATACGCACAAGCAGCTGTAAAAGAGACCAAGGGGAGAAAAATTGGTGGGAACAAAATTAAGGTGTGCAGAATGACTTTAAGCAGAGCAACAAACTTGTATTCAGATCCAGCCTTCTTAATGACTGGCATTTTATAGGTGGCCAGCAAGGGGATTGGTTTATAGGACAACTATTGTTGTGTCCGCAGTTTTTTAGGTGGGGGTTTATAATTTTTATACTCAGTTACTTGAGGAACAGGGTCTGTGAAGCATTAACTACAGATTCCTCAGTAATCCCCTCATTCAGAGAAGTGTGCTTCTCCATGACCTGGAACCCTGATGTTCACCTGTGTGATTTGGTGCAGATTGGCCCACAGCCACCACACCCAGGAGCGTGGTGTGCCAGGCATTGCAGCTTCCTGAGTGATCCTCTCTTGCTCTTCTTCACTGCTGAAAAGCGCAGGTTTTTTTTTTTTTTGTTTGTTTGTTTGTTTGTTTTTTGTTTCAAGGGTGTTTTTGTTTCAAGACTTTTGTCCATGATAGCTTGAAGGGATTGATGCACTTAGTAACTGTGATGATTACATTTTTGAAACAAGTGTTTCAAAATAAGATATCATAGATGGTAAGTGTCATAAGCTCCATGACCCTGAGGCCCAGCTGTGAGTGAAGTTTAAATGTTCTTTCATATTTGTTTTATGTCCTAACTGGTTCTAGCAAATTTATATACAACAGTGATTGCTGGATTTAGTTGATCTGATTTTTAAATTGACAGCTAGAATCCTGAATAGGTGTTGTTTCAGTTTGTTCATTTTGCTTTTTCCACTCCTTCAGGATTGGCTTCTGGAACTTTATAATTCTTTTTCAAGACTTGTGTAGAATTTAAGAGATATTTCAGGTTATAAAATAGTTTCAGTTATGAAGACTGTTTCACTTAATTGAGATGGAATTTGCCCTTTCTTGAAATTTGTCTAGAGGGCTGCGATGGGAAGAACTTTCAAATTCAACAGTGCTTTCCATCATTAAGATCTGAAACTTGCATCAAAACACCTACTATTATTTTTTCTTAAGGTGGATTTTGCAAATCGGGAAAGTCAGCTGGCATTTTATCACTGTATGGAAAAATCTGGTCAAGACATCAGAGACTTTTATGAAATGCTGGCAGAAAGAAGGTATGTATTGTAAATTTAGTCATATAACTTGATTTTTAAAATTTCTTGTACATAAATTTTAGATGGGGTTAAATTTTTTCTCATCCCTTATCTCTACTCTCACTCCCCAAAAAACTCTTCCTTCCTTCCCCTCCTGTAAAGATACAGTATTATTTTATGAATCCAGTTTTCATGGGAGTTGGGTAATCTGTATTTCTCAGTGAATTCTTCTATAATGTGAAAAAGTTATTTTGTCAGGTTATAACTTTATGTACAATTAATTATAAATCACCTGTTTGAAGTTTTAAATTAAATATAACATGAAGCATCATATAAACTAAATATCCTATATATGAAAGTGCTAGGTTATCATATAATTAATTGAAAAAAGACATTTAAAAGACTGTCAAGAGCTTTGTTTTAAATTTGAATCTCATAAATAGTGTGTGAATCAGTAAGCCAAAGCATATATAAATTAATAACTTTAGCAACTAGAAAACAATATAGAAATGTTAGCAATGTGGAAATGTCCTCTTATTATTGTTTGCAGTCCTGTTGTATTTAATTTTTCTTACTGCTACTTGTAGGAAGGAAATGAAACCTTCATTTCATTTAAGGTCTCAGTCTGAATCAGTGCCCTTAAGCTGATTTTTTTTTTTCATTTGCTTTAATGTTTTTTCTTTTTCTGTAACTTCTTTTGTTTCTGTTTTTGTAACATAACATTGTATATGATATAGGGAAATATGATTGATTTTTTTTATTTGACCAAATGTATTAAAACAAAATAATACACTGTCATCTGGTCCTTCAGTAGCTAATCACATTTGCAAATAGAAGCCAGCATCCATGTGATCAAGCTGTGTGTCCAGACACCTGTGACTGTGGCGTGTCCCCACTGGCTCTCCACATGCCTGTACATGGTGTTAGGTAAAAGGCTGTGTGTGAAAAATGCCATTAGATGCTCAGTTCAAGTGAAAAGGGGCTCACAAAGGATAAGCCAGATTCTGATCGTGCCAGCAGAAACCTGCTAAATGTATTTTCTTATGCATACAAGAGCTGGGGCACAGGCCAGAGATGCGGGGGGAGAGGATTCCCCAGAGACAGAGTGGGGAACAGAACAGGAAGACTGACTGAAATACACTGCTGAAGGGAGCAGCAGGCGAGTCAGGAGAGGTCTACTGCGCCATGTGGGTTGCTCCCTGGCTGGCTGGGGATCGAACTCGTGCTGCAGAGGCTGCAGATAGCTTCATAGTGTGGTGCTTAACCCCTTGCACCACCAGGGAGGCCCCTTCATTTTTATTTTAAGTCACAGAAGGTGGTATTTGTCTTTTTGAGTCATTTCTCATCAAACATTGTGTTATGGTCATTGACTACCTGTGGAGATTTTTAATTTAAAAAATATCCCCTTGAGCCAAATTTCCAAAAGCTCAAACTTCTAAAGTTTTCATTAATAGATTGGAATCCACATTCCCAAAGTTCAAAAATCAATAATCCTCCAACCAGAAATTCGGTTTTGATACAGAGCACTTCTCTCTCTCTCTCTCTCTCTCTCTCTCTCTCTCTCTCTCTCTCTCTCTCTCTCTCTCTCTCTCTCTCTCTCTCTCGCATGCGCGCGCGCGTGTGTGTGTGTGTGTGTGTGTGTGTGTGTGTGTGTAGAAAGAGAGAAAGAAAGTTCTCAATCCTGCCTCTCCGAGGAATAGTTTGGAGTCTTTGTTAATACTTTAAGTTGCTTATAGGAAATCTCACCCATAAGTAAGTGGAAAATGTGTTGGTGGGCTAAGACCAAAAAGCCATTAAAACCCTGTGTGCATACTTGAAAACTTTTTTAAAGAACAGTGTCTTGTGAGAGTTCATTAATGCTGTGTGCGTGTTAATTTTTGTATATTACCACGTAGTGTCACTCATTTTACTGATGATCCGACTCTGGCTTTATTCTTTGGTTCTTACTCGTGCTTGCATATCCCTGTTGAGTGGTGTTTATCTCCCAAAGGAGGAAGTAAAGGGTGTTGGACCTCGCTCTGACCCATTTGACTTTGGATGGCAGTGCTTATGGCGTGCACTCCTTGCAAGAAGAACTTGAGGATAGACTTTCTATAGAGTAGGAATCATCCTGCTGCACTGTTGCAGCCTGAGTGGAAAAAGATGCTTTCCTTGTATTGATATTTTAACTTAGGAATGCAGATGACTCATTTGCATAGGGCTGTGTAGTTTAAAAGTGGTATTTCATTTGCATGAGTGACAAGGAGTCAAAAGAACTAACATATTCTTTTTGCATTTTGGCAGAGAGGAACGAAGGGGATCTTATGACTATAGCCAAGATCGTACATATTATGAGAATGTTCGTACTCCAGGGACATATCCTGAGGATTCCAGACGGGACTATCCAGCTCGAGGGAGAGAATTTTATTCTGAGTGGGAAACCTACCAAGGAGACTACTATGAATCACGATACTATGATGATCCTCGGGAGTACAGGGATTACAGGAATGATCCCTATGAACAAGATATTCGGGAATACAGTTACAGGCAAAGGGAACGAGAACGTGAAAGATTTGAGTCTGACAGGGAGCGAGACCACGAGCGGAGGCCAATTGAACGCAGTCAGAGTCCAGTGCACTTAAGGCGCCCGCAGAGTCCTGGAGCATCTCCCTCCCAGTCTGAGAGGTTGCCGAGCGACTCCGAGAGGAGGCTGTACAGCCGATCCTCAGACCGGAGTGGCAGCTGTAGCTCACTTTCCCCTCCAAGATATGATAAACTTGACAAGTCTCGTTTGGAACGCTATACAAAAAATGAGAAGACAGAAAAAGAACGAACATTTGATCCTGAAAGAGTGGAAAGAGAGAGACGCTTATTAAGGAAGGAAAAAGTGGAAAAGGACAAAACTGACAAACAGAAACGAAAAGGAAAAGTTCATTCCCCGAGTTCTCAGTCTTCAGAGACGGATCAAGAGAACGAGCGGGGACAGAGCCCTGAAAGGCCCAGGAGTTCTAACAGACTGAGCAGAGAGAAAGCTGACAAAGAAGGGCTGGCCAGAAACCGCCTGGAACTCATGCCTTGTGTGGTACTGACTCGCGTGAAAGAAAAAGAGGGGAAGGTCATTGACCATGCGCCTGTTGAAAAGCTGAAACCCAAGCTTGATAATGATACTGTCAAGGCTTCTGCCTCAGATCAGAAACTTCAGGCCTCTCAGACAGACCCTGCCAAGTCTGACTTGTCTAAAGTGGAATCTGGGAAAATCAAAGTGCCAAAGGAGAAGGGACTTGCAAGCCACATAGAAGTGGTTGATAAGGAAGGCAGGCTGAAACCTAGGAAGCACCTGAAACCAGAGCAGACCACAGATGGGGTCAGCGCAGCAGATCTGGAGAAGCTGGAAGCTAGGAAAAGACGTTTTGCAGATTCCAATTTGAAAGCAGAAAGGCAAAAATCAGAAGTCAAGAAAAGTAGTCCAGAGATGGAGGATACTCGAGTGCTTTTAAAAAAGCAGCCTGACCTACCATCAAGAGATGGCCTTCTCCTGAGGGAAGGAGAGTCTGAAAGGAAGCCTGTGAGGAAAGAGATTCTTAAAAGAGAGTCTAAAAAAATCAAACTAGACAGACTGAATGCTTTTCCCAGCCCCAAAGACTGTCAGGAGCTTGCCAGTATTTCTGTTGGGACTGGCTCAAGGCCCAACTCAGACCTTCAGGCAAGGCTGGGAGAACCCGTAGGTGAATCTATGGAAAGCCAAGAGACCCAGTCAAAAAAACTCCCTCCCTCAAAACCACAGCTCAAACAAGTGCAGCTAGTAGATGATCAAGGGCCAGAGAGAGAGGATATTAGGAAAAACTATTGCAGTCTTCGTGATGAAACACTGGAATGTAAATCAGGCCAAGAGAAACCACATTCAGTAAATACAGAAGAAAAAATTGGCATTGATATTGATCACACGCAGAGTTACCGAAAACAAATGGAGCAGAGCCGTAGAAAACAGCAGATGGAGATGGAAATAGCCAAGTCTGAGAAGTTCGGCAGTCCTAAAAAAGATGTCGATGAATATGAAAGACGTAGTCTTGTTCACGAGGTAGGCAAACCCCCTCAAGATGTCACTGATGACTCTCCTCCTAGCAAAAAGAAAAGGATGGACCATGTTGATTTTGAGATCTGTACCAAGAGAGAGAGGAATTACAGAAGTTCACGCCAAATCAGTGAAGATTCTGAAAGGACCGGCTGTTCTCCCAGTATCCGACATGGCTCCTTCCATGAAGAAGATGACCTTGTGGGCTCCCCTAGGCTAATGACAGTAAAAGGGTCTCCTAAGGCAGATGAGAAAGGGCTCCCTTATTCTCATATAACAGTCAGGGAAGAGTCCTTAAAATTTAATCCTTATGATTCTAGCAGGAGAGAACAGATGGCAGACATGGCCAAAATAAAGCTAGCTTCCTTGAATTCTGAAGATGAACTGAACCGATGGGACTCCCAAATGAAACAAGATGCCAGCAGATTTGATGTGAGTTTCCCAAACAGCATAATTAAGAGAGACAGCCTTCGAAAGAGGTCTGTGCGTGACTTAGAACCTGGTGAGGTGCCCTCTGATTCTGATGAAGATGCTGAACACAAATCCCACTCACCCAGAGCCTCTGCATTATATGAAAGTTCTCGCTTGTCTTTTTTATTGAGGGACAGAGAAGATAAACTGCGTGAGCGAGATGAAAGACTTCCCAGTTCTTTGGAAAGGAACAAATTTTATTCTTTTGCATTGGATAAGACCATCACACCAGACACTAAGGCTTTGCTTGAAAGAGCTAAATCCCTCTCTTCATCTCGAGAAGAAAATTGGTCTTTTCTCGACTGGGATTCCCGGTTTGCGAATTTTCGAAACAACAAAGATAAAGAGAAGGTCGACTCTGCACCAAGGCCCATCCCATCCTGGTACATGAAAAAGAAGAAAATTCGAACTGATTCAGAAGGGAAAATGGATGACAAAAAAGATGATCATAAAGAAGAGGAGCAGGAAAGGCAAGAACTATTTGCGTCTCGTTTTTTGCACAGCTCAATCTTCGAACAAGATTCCAAACGATTGCAGCACCTAGAGAGAAAAGATGAAGACTCTGACTTTGCTTCTGGTAGACTCTATGGGAGGCAGATGTCTGATGGCGCAAATAGCACACCTGATTTGATTCAAGAGCCAGTGGTTCTGTTCCATAGCCGATTTATGGAACTCACACGGATGCAACAGAAAGAGAAAGAGAAAGACCAAAAGCCCAAAGAGGCTGAGAAGCAGGAAGATACAGAGAATCACCCCAAGACCCTGGAATCTGCTTCTGAAAATAAAGAGTCAGAACTAAAAACTCCACCTTCGCTCGGACCGCCTGCTGTCACCATTGTAACTCCAGAGTTGGCATCGGCAGTGCCAGAGAAGGCGGCGGTTAGTGAAAAAGCAGGAGAGGTGCCTTCAGTGGCAGAGGAGAAGACCACGGAGCCAGCCTCCATCTCAGAAGAAGCAAAACCTTTATCTGACCTGGCTCCTGTCGCAGTGGAGCCACCTGAACAAGTCGACTTGCCCCCAGGCGCAGATGCCAGTAAAGATGCTGCCGGGGTGCCTTTAGTTGAAGAAAGTTCATCACCGGGCCAGCTGACTTACCTGGATGCCAAGCCTCCAACTCCTGGGGCCTCATTTTCCCAGGCAGAGAGCACGGTAGCTCCAGAATCTGACAGTACGCAACCACTTCCAAAACCCACGCAGAAGTCTGAGGAAGCCGATGAGCCAAAAGTGGAAAAGTCAGACCCGGCTGCTAATGTTGAACCTACTGCCAATCAGAAGGCTGAAGCTGTCCCCGAGGTCCCGCCTCAAACATCTGAAGATGTGGAGGTTGACCCTCCAGTTGCTGCAAAAGAGAAAAAGCCAAACAAAAGCAAACGTTCCAAGACCCCTGTTCAGGCAGCTGTAGCCAGCATCGTGGAGAAGCCCGTCACGAGGAAGAGCGAGCGGATAGACCGGGAGAAGCTCAAGCGCTCCAACTCTCCCCGGGGAGAAGCACAGAAGCTTTTGGAACTGAAGATGGAGGCAGAGAAGATCACAAGGACTGCCTCCAAGAACTCTGCCGCGGACCCCGAACACCCTGAGCCAAGTTTGCCCCTCAGCCGAACAAGGCGCCGCAATGTGAGGAGCGTCTATGCAACAATGGGGGACCATGAGCACCGCTCTCCGGCCAAGGAGCCCACCGAGCAGCCCAGAGTGACCAGGAAGAGGTTGGAGCGGGAGCTCCAGGAGGCGGCGGCAGTTCCTACTACACCCAGGCGGGGCAGGCCTCCAAAAACACGCCGTAGAGCCGAGGAAGATGACGAGACTGAGGCGAAAGAAGTGGTGGAAACAGTCAAGCCAGCAGAGGGATGGAGGTCCCCACGATCCCAAAAATCAGGAGCCGCTGGAGGCCCACAAGGGAAAAAGGGGAGAAATGAGCCAAAAGTTGATGCTGAACGTTCTGAGGCCACCACTGAGGTGAACCCCCAAGTAAACATGAAAGAAAGTAACACTAAGGCCAAGGCTGATAAAGAAGAAGCAGGAAGTGAACAGAAACGTGACAAAAAAGATACTGGCACTGACAAAAATGCACCTGAAACTCCACCAGTGGAAGTGGTGGAGAAGAAAACAGCCCCTGAAAAAAACTCCAAGTCAAAGAGGGGAAGATCTCGAAACTCCAGGTCAGCCGTGGACAAATCTACAGGTCTGAAAAGCGTGGACACTAGTGTCAGTCCCGGGGTGGCCGCCGGCCCTGCGGCTCTGGCTGTGGAGAAGGAGGCGGGGGTGGTTGCAGTCTCCCCGGAGAAGAGCGAGAGTCCCCAGAAGGACGGGCGTTTGTCCTCCCCGCCGAATGGTGACCCGGACAGGGAACCCGAGAAGGAAGACGGGTCGAAATTGTCCCCAGAAGCAAATCAGTTAGCCCAGCAGATGGAGCTGGAACAGGCCGTGGAGAACATCGAAAAGCTCACAGAAACCTCTGGGACATTCAAGGCATCAGCAGACGCGCCGGAGGGCCACGCCGCAGAGGACAGGGACAAGCCTGCGCACCAAGCGAGTGAGACAGAGCTCGCTGCAGCCATTGGCTCCATCATTAATGACATTTCCGGGGAGCCAGAAAACTTCCCAGCACCTCCACCTTACCCCGCAGAGTCTCAGACAGACGGACAGCCCCACTCGCAAGTGCTGCAGCCTCCCGAGGAAGGAATGGAGCCTGAGACCGATGAGGCTGTGTGTGGCATCTTGGAGACTGAGGCTCCTACAGAATCTTCTGGGCCATCAGTCAGTGCCCCTGACCCCTCAGCAGCAGGCACAGCAGACACCAAGGAAGCTGTTGGGAACCTCAGCGAAACTCCCCACCCAGCACCGGAAACCAAAGGATCAAAAGAAGCAGAAGTTGCTCTTGCTCGGAAAGACAAAGGGCGGCAGAAAAGTCGAGCACGGCGCAAACGGAATACAAACAAGAAAACAGGGGTTACTGGGGTTACTGCAGTTACTGTAGCAGAGACCCCCGCCTCTGATGCTGACCAGGTTCCAAGCAAGAGTCCTGCTGCACAGGAGGGGACAGCGGTCCAGCCCCCTGAGGCTCCTCAGGAAGAAAAGCAGAGTGAAAAGCCGCAGTCCAGTCCTCCTGAGTCCTGTGCTCCGGACCCAAGCAAGACTCCACCCACAGAGAATTTGCCCCAAGAAAGCAGCGTCGAAGAAAAGACCCCACCCAAATCGTCTGCACCCCTAGATCTTCCGCCTCCCTCACAGCCAGCACCGGGGGATGATGAGCCTCAGGCCCGATTCAAGGTGCACTCCATCATTGAGAGTGACCCTGTGACCCCACCCAGTGATTCAAGTACACCCACCCCCACGCTGCCTTCCGTAACTGCAGCAAAACTCCCACCCCCCATCACTGCTGGGGGCATTCCACACCAGAGTCCTCCCACGAAGGTGACAGAATGGATCACAAGGCAGGAGGAACCTCGGGCTCGATCCACCCCATCTCCAGCTCTTCCCCCAGACACAAAAGCCTCCGACATCGACACCAGCTCCAGCACTCTGAGGAAGATCCTCATGGACCCCAAGTACGTTTCTGCCACAGGCATCACTACCACAAGTGTCACGACCGCGATTGCTGAGCCTGTCAGTGCCGCCCCTTGCCTGCATGAGGCTCCGCCCACTCTGGTTGAATCTAAAAAGCCTCTCTCAGAAGAAAAATCAGCAGCTCCAGTGACAAACACCTCCGATACTCAGTCCTCAGAGGTCCCAGTAGCCCCCGACAAAGAAAAGGTGGCTCCTGTCATCGCACCCAAAATTACTTCTGTTATCAGCCGGATGCCTGTCAGCATCGATTTGGAAAATTCGCAAAAGATAACTCTGGCAAAACCCGCTCCTCAAACCCTGACTGGCTTGGTGAGCGCCCTGACCGGCCTGGTGAACGTCTCCTTGGTTCCAGTGAACACACTGACGGCCCCTGTGAACGCCCTCAAAGGCCCGGTGAAGGGCTCGGTGACCACCCTGAAAGGCCTGGTGAACACGCCTGCCGGCCCCGTGAACCTCCTCAAGGGGCCAGTGAACGTTCTGACGGGGCCCGTGAACGTCCTCGCCGCCCCAGTGAGCGCCACCGTGGGCGCCGTGAGCGCCGCCCCGGGCGCTGTGACCGTCACTGCAGGTGCCGTGACAGCTGCCTCTGGTGGCGCCACGGCCACGACAGGCGCGGTGACGGTGGCGGGGGCGGTGATCGCACCGTCAGCCAAGTGCAAACAGAGGTCGAGCACCAATGAAAACAGCCGCTTCCACCCAGGGGCCATGTCTGTGATTGACGACCGCCCGGCGGACGCGGGCTCCGGGGCCGGGCTGCGCGTCAACACTTCCGAGGGCGTCGTGCTGCTGAGCTATTCGGGGCAGAAGACGGAAGGCCCGCAGCGCATCAGCGCCAAGATCAGCCAGATCCCCCCGGCCAGTGCCATGGACATTGAGTTCCAGCAGTCGGTGTCCAAGTCCCAGGTCAAGCCCGACGCCGTCATCCCATCGCAGCCACCACCCAAAGGCCCCCAGGCTCCTTCGGGCTACGCCAATGTGGCCACCCACTCGACTCTGGTCCTCACCGCCCAGACCTATAATGCGTCTCCGGTGATTTCGTCTGTTAAGGCCGACCGGCCATCCTTGGAGAAGCCCGAGCCCATTCACCTGTCCGTGTCCACGCCCGTGACCCAGGGTGGCACGGTGAAGGTCCTCACCCAGGGCATAAACACGCCCCCGGTGCTGGTTCACAACCAGCTGGTCCTCGCGCCGAGCATAGTCACCACCAACAAAAAGCTCGCTGACCCTGTCACCCTCAAGATCGAGACCAAGGTTCTGCAGCCGGCTAACCTGGGGTCCGCCCTCACCCCCCACCACCCTCCCGCTCTGCCCAGCAAACTGCCTGCAGAAGTGAACCATGTCACCTCGGGGCCCAGCACCCCAACAGACCGAACTGTCTCCCATTTGGCAGCCACGAAGCCAGACGCGCACTCTCCTCGGCCCAGTGGGCCGACGCCATCCCCGTTCCCGAGGGCCGGCCACCCCAGCAGCACCACGTCCACCGCGCTCTCCACGAACGCCACGGTCATGCTGGCCGCGGGCATCCCTGTGCCTCAGTTCATCTCGAGCATACACCCGGAGCAGTCCGTCATCATGCCCCCCCACAGCATCACCCAGACCGTGTCCCTCAGCCACCTGTCGCAGGGCGAGGTGAGAATGAACACGCCCACGCTGCCCAGCATCACCTACAGCATCCGGCCGGAGACGCTGCACTCCCCGCGGGCCCCCCTGCAGCCCCAGCAGATAGAGGTCAGGGCGCCGCAGCGTGTGAGCACCCCCCAGCCGGCCGCCGCGGGTGTGCCCGCCCTGGCCCCCCAGCACCCTCCGGAGGAGGAAGTGCACTACCACCTCCCCGTCGCCCGAGCCGCAGCCCCCGTGCAGTCGGAGGTGCTGGTGATGCAGTCTGAGTACCGCCTGCACCCGTACACCGTGCCCCGGGACGTGAGGATCATGGTGCACCCCCACGTGACGGCCGTCAGCGAGCAGCCCCGGGCGGCGGACGGGGTCGTGAAGGGGCCGCCGGCCAGCAAGGCCCCTCAGCAGCCAGGGAAGGAAGCGGCTAAGACGACAGATGCCAAAGCGGCCCCCGCGCCTGCCCCTCACGGTGAGGCGCGCATCCTCACCGTCACCCCCAGCAACCAGCTCCAGGGGCTGCCTCTGACCCCGCCCGTGGTGGTGACCCACGGGGTGCAGATTGTGCACTCCAGTGGGGAGCTCTTTCAGGAGTACAGGTACGGCGACATCCGCACCTACCACGGCCCGGCGCAGCTCACGCACACGCAGTTTCCTGCTGCTGCCTCCATCGGCCTGCCCTCGCGAGCCAAGGCTCCTGCTCAGGTGAGAGGGCCCAGCCTTCCGGGGCAGGCAGTGGTTGAGGTACCACTTAGCCCCCCCCCCCCATAGGTTGGGCCTTTTCCATGGGTTTAAAGAGGAGTTACCTAAATTTGGGGGTGAAAGGATGAGATCACATCACGGCTCAGAGACCTGGAGAAGGAGCTCTCGGTGGGCATGGGTGGGGTGGTGGCTCCTGCCCACAGGAGTGGGGGGTGGGAGGGGATAGGTGACCTCTGACCTGAGTCCTAACCTGGCCGAAGCCCCTTCTGGGGCCGGCTGGACAGAGCTGCCCTGGGGGGCTGACCCTGTAGCAACGCGGTGTCCGGCCTGACGTGGATGCTGACTCCCTTTCAATTCTGCCCGACACCAGGGCCCCCCTCCTGAAGGTGAGACCTTGCAGCCCGCTCAGCCTGCACCGTCTACACAGCCTGCCCAGTCCGTGCAGTCCACACAGCCTGCCCAGCCCACACCGCCCTCCCAGCTCAGCCAGCCAGGCCCGCCACCAAGCAGCAAGATGCCTCAGGTCTCCCAGGAGGCGAAGGGCACCCAGACAGTCGTGGAACAGCCTCGCCTCCCGGCGGCGCCCCCCAGCCGGCCAGCTGAGCCTCACGCCCCGATTCAGAGGACACAGGCGGAGACCAGCCAGACCTCCTACCCCTCCCCCGTGTCTGTCTCCATGAAGCCTGACCTTCCGGCCCCTCTCCCTGCCCAGGCGGCTCCCAAGCAGCCGCTGTTTGTCCCCACCACCTCAGGCCCCAGCACCCCTCCGGGACTGGCCTTGCCGCACATTGAAGCCCAGCCCGCCCCCAAGCAAGACTCCTCTCCACACCTGACTCCCCAGAGGCCGGTGGATATGGTCCAGCTTCTGAAGGTAAGGCTGGGCGGGGGCTCCCCACGCACCTCCAAGAGTTGTTTTATGTTAAATGCCCTGAGATCCCCCCGTGACTTAGACCAGCAAGCTGCCGCCTCGGGTCGGCCATGTCTAGTGGCTCCGCTCGCCGGCTGCGAGCTCACTTCCCGTTTGTTTCCCCGTGGGCAGAAGTACCCCATCGTGTGGCAGGGCCTGCTGGCTCTCAAGAACGACACAGCTGCTGTGCAGCTCCACTTCGTCTCTGGCAACAACGTCCTGGCCCACCGCTCCCTGCCCCTCTCTGAAGGAGGCCCCCCACTGAGAATCGCCCAGAGGATGCGCCTCGAGGCCTCCCAGCTAGATGGAGTCGCCCGAAGGATGACGGTAAGTTGAGAGACTGGCACCCACAGACTGGCACCTGGCTCGTTGTGGGGCATGGCGATGGCGCTCTTGGGATGGACAGTGAGGGCACAAGTACCCCTAGACCCAGAAACCAGGCCTTCCTCGTTCAGCAAGCGCGAGGGCTTTTGTGGGTTAGGTGCCACATCCCCTGGGTTGGACGAGCCTCTGCCGGGGCCACTGTTGGGTGAGGAGGCCCCCGATCACGGGTGCTGCCTCTGCCCCAGGTGGAGACAGACTATTGTCTGCTGCTGGCACTGCCCTGCGGTCGTGACCAGGAAGATGTCGTCAGCCAGACCGAGTCCCTGAAGGCCGCCTTCATCACCTACCTGCAGACCAAGCAGGCGGCCGGGATCATCAACGTTCCCAACCCTGGCTCCAATCAGGTCAGCGGCTGCCGTCCTCGGCGCGCGGCGCGGGGCTGGGCTGGCCGGGCCGTCTGACTGGCCTGGTGGCACGGGTCAGCGGGGGAGTCTTTCAGAGGAGGTGGGCAGAAGGGCGTGTGGGCAGTGTCTGGGTGGGGCGGCCATTGCCCTCCCTGGGGACAGTCGGGGGGCAGCTGGGACGGGGCCTTCTCTTTAGCTGAGTGATCTGGCGGCGGCTCCCGGGGGCGCGCCCGGCTGCCCACGCCGAGGCCACCGGGGCTCCTTGCGGCAGCCAGTCGTGGGGCTGTGGGCCGGGGCGGGGAGCCCTGCGGCAGGCCTCCTCGCGGGGACCCCTGGCTGGCCGCGATGAAGGGAAGAGGGGCGACGGGGTGGGGGCAGCGAGGACGGGAGCCCTACTTCTCTCTGCCCCCCCCCAGCCCGCCTACGTGCTGCAGATCTTCCCGCCCTGCGAGTTCTCCGAGAGCCACCTGTCCCGCCTGGCCCCCGACCTCCTCGCCAGCGTCTCCAACATCTCTCCCCACCTCATGATCGTCATCGCCTCCGTGTGAGCCTCCGCGAGGGCGTCGCTCGGGCGACCGCCGGGCTCCGCGGCAGGCACGTGCACAGAGGACAGCCCCGCCGCGTGGGGGACGCTGCCGAAGGGGACGGACCCCACTGCCAGACGGCCAGCCCCGCCCGCGCGCCCCCCCAGACCCCCGGGCCGTGGTGCTGCTATCTGTGTGTTTACATTCAGCCCAAGGACAGGCCGCCCGCCCAGCCCGCGCGGACGCGCAGACACCCGGGGGCGGGGCTTCGCTTTCTCCTCCCGGAGGAAAGAACAGGGCAGTGGAATTAATTTTTTTTGTTTTTAAGAAACAAAACAGAACTGCCTTTGCACTAAATTAGTGACTTGGACTTTTGCACAGTGAAGACAGGCTGCGACACTCGGGACGTCTCGGTGTGAGCACACGTCACAGGCTCTCCCGGGACGCCGGACTTCTGCTGAAACCTTGGGGTCAAGGAACGTTTCGCTGGGTTGTCTGGTCCCCACCCGCCCCGCCCTGCTCGTGTGGACGCGTCACCTTCTTCCTTCTCGCGCTGCCGCCGTCTCTGAGGCACCCGGATGTACAGTTTACACTCGAGAAAGAGCAAACGAGGATTTCCTGTTGGTGGGACGTGCAGAACTCGGGATGTGTGTATATATAAATATATAATATATATAAATATATATAATACTGACTTAAAAAATCAAATTCCCCTGACATACGTTTTTTTTAATCTGTGCCAAAAATGTGTTTTCAGAGAAAATCTTATTTTCATACTCAGACTTTGTATCGTCACTCATTTGTACAAGTGCGCTTCGTGACCGCACGGGCCCGCCCCGCGCCCCGGGGGTGTCACGCAGACTACAGCGGACCGGCTCGATCCCCTCCTGGTACCTTGACCTCGCCCCCCGCCTCCTAACACTTATTAATTTATGAAACTGTTTTTCTCAGCGCAGTTTTGTTTTGTGTGTCCATTGGATTACAAACTTTATTAAAAAATACAAAACACGTCAGGAGTGGATGTGATTGTCACTCGGGTGGGGCGGCCGAGGGTCCTTGGCTCCCGGGGGCAGCGAGCCCTCACCCCGCGTCTGCTTTCTCCCGCCACCTCTGCAGGTGGCACCGGTTTCCTTCCGCCACTTAAGCCCCCACGGATCCCTTGAGCTCGCAGGAGGGGTTTTCTTCAGAGGCCGAACCCGAGCCCTTCTCGGTTCTGTGGTGTAAGTGGTCCGTGACTTCAGGGTCCCCGCTGGTCGCTGGAAGGCACTTCCCATGTGGGTGTAACGTAAACCCTGCGCGCACTCGCGCCCCTTAGGCGAGCCCGGTGTCTGGTCTCGGGCCCTTCCCCTGCCTCCCCTGGGTGGGCGCGGCTGGCCCCGCAGGTGCTGGCACAGCCTGGCTGGTGATGTGCTGGCGCTGCCTCCACGCTCGCCACACACTGGGGCATTGGCGTGCGTGTGTGTGTGTGTGTGCGCGTGGCGGGGGGGGTCTCACAACATCCCCCAGCCGACCTCCACTTTTGGGGCGACCCTCTGAGTGCAGGACTGGAGCTGCAGGGAGCGAGCTGGTGGGAAGGGGCTGGCAAAGGCGCAGTCTCCCTGCTGACAGGCCTGAGAAGGAGCCGCAGCTCCACGGGCCTCGGCGCGCTGCTCTGATTGAGGCCGTGCCGCGCCCCCTCCGCCCCGCCGGAGCTCCTGGCGGCTCACTCGTCCCTCCAGGCCCTCGGCCTCCTGGCGGACTCCACTGACTTGGGGCAAGTAACTGTTCCCGCCGCCTTGGCCTCGATCCCTGGCGGGGTGACGGGAGTGGGTACAGAGAGCCCTGCTGCTTCACTAAGCCCAACTGGGCGCCGGGGCCTCGCCTCTTGCACCGTGCTTTACGCTCTCCACGCTGCTCCGCTGAATGGGCCCAAGATGGGCGCTTTGTGGGTCCTGGCAGGCAGTTACGGCCAGTCCCTGCTGGCCCAGCTGCCCAAACTCCCGGGCAGAGGAGGAGCAGGGTCCTCCTCCCGAACAGGTGCGAGGCCTCCAAATTGGGAATGAGGCGAGCATGGGAGCATGTGGCACCTCAGCGTCCATGCCCCGAGGGTGCTGCCCACACCCCACATCGGGACAGAGCAGCCAGCTTGCTTGACGGGTCCCGGGGCTCCCGTCCCAGTGCATCAGAGGGCAGCCTGGCGTCCCCGAGGCCTCTGCTCACGGGCTCCCGGCGGAGCACCCTTCTGCGGCTCAGCCAACGGCTGCCAGCTCCCCACCCCGCCTCTCAGGGAGCTGTAAGCAGCATTAGAAAATAATCAAATTTATTCTCTCTAGAGAATGGGGCCACCCCTCTCAGTTCTAGGGTGCCATCCATCCTTAAATAGTCGGGGGGGGGGCGCCTGCTCACTCGGCAGGTGGTGGACATTCGGGGCCGGTGGGGGGCGTCTCTGCCAGGGCAGGCTGGCCATCGGTCCCCTCCCGAGGGCGGAAGACCAGCTCCCCCGCCTGCAGCACCTGCCCGGCCTGCCACGTGCTGCCCGGCCCGTACTGCTGGTAGAAGTCTGCGTCCGTCTGGAACATGACCAGGGCCTGGGCCGTGTGGATCCGCACGTGCTGGGCCAGGCTGTTGGCGTCCAGGAACTTGTCCCCACAGGAGTCACAGGCATAGAGGATGTGGGTGTTGGGGTCTGTGGGAGGTGGGGCTGTGGTCAGGAGTGCACGGACCTTTGGGGCCCACCAGCTTGCACACCCTGCACGGCCCCTCTCACCTTCTTCCTGCACCTGCTTCACAGCTTTGCTGATCTCTGCTTTAAGTACTTCGGTCTCGTCGGCGGTCACCGCGGCCCCCACAGGCACCACTGTGGGCAGAATGAGCAAGACCTAAGGCCAGAAGTACCTGCCCCACTGCCGCCGCCCCACAGACGAGCCGCCCGTGAGCACGCTACGCCCACAGCCCGCACCTGTGAGCTGAGTGACAGCCGTTGCTGCCAAGGCCTCGGTGGCCAGCGTGACCATGTCGTCCACAGTGACCACGCTGACCTCACCACCCTCCTCTGGCTCCAGGATTTTGATGCCAGCCTTGCCCTGGTGCACGGTCTTCACATGGGAACGCAGGTTGTCCACTCGGTTGAAGCCGCGGCCGCACTTGTCACACAGGTAAGGCTTCTCTCCTGGGGGAGGAGGCAAGGTTCTCTCCTGCCATTGGAGGGGGGTGGGGGGAGGACCTCAGTGGCCTCAGCTTCCCAGCAGCCCAGGTTTTTTCCAGCAGGAAGTGCTCTGGGGCGGCCACCAGAGCTGCATAGAAGCTTCCAGTCCCCTCCACCTTGTGGAAGCTCTGAGAAAAGGGGGTCCTCCTTTGAAAGGAACTGCCTTCAAGACCACATGCAGCGGTACCAGCCCCCCAAGGCTGGGATCTGCGGGCACTGCCCTCCCTACCTCCCCCACCGTGCGCGGGACTAGGACAGGGCCGCGGGCGGGTGCACTCACCGGTGTGAATGATGATGTGCTTGGACAGGTCCCCCACGTTCACGAAGGCCTTGCTGCACACGCTGCACTTGTGGGGGCGGATGTTGTCGTGGTGGCGGATGTGATTGGCCAGCTGGCTGGACTGGACGAACCTGCGGGCCGCAGAGGGGGGGGCCGGTCCTGAGCTGCCGGGGAAAGCTGGGCTGGGACCCCACCCGTTGGCTTCTAGACGGGGGAGCCCTGGCCCCCAGCTGGGGGTGGGCAGCTGTCTGCCCGGTTCCCTCGGTGTCTTCCCCGACCCCCTGGCCGAGCCCAGGGTAGGCCCGCAGCACCGAGGGCGGCGGAGGGGCAGGACCTCTTGCCGCAGCGCTCGCAGACGTAGGGCTTCTCCCCGGTGTGCTGGCGCACGTGAGCGATGAGGGAGCTGGCCTGGGTGAAGGCCTTGCCGCACATCACGCACTGGCACGGCTTCTCGCCTGCGGGGGCGGGAGAAGGTGTTGGCACCGCTTCTCCGGGCCGCCCGCCCGCGCCCCGCCGGCCTCGCTCACCCACCCGTGTGGATGCGGACGTGCCGCTGCAGGGCACCGGGGTCGGCAAACTGCCGCTGGCAGTGGACGCACACGTAGGGCTTCTCTCCGCTGTGGATCCGAAGGTGCCGCTTCAGGTTCCCTGTGGCGACACCGAGGGGGGCCTGGCCTGGGGCACCACGAGGGGGCTGGGGCGCAGGGGCGGGGCGGTCAGGGCGCCGGGTCCTACCTGAGGTGGTGAACTGCTTCCCGCACTCTCGGCACTTGAGGGGCCCGTCGGCGATGTGGATCTTCAGGTGGGCCTTAAGGTTCCCCACCTGCGCCCAGGCAGGGGGTCAGCAGGGTCACCCCTCGGACCTTGTCCATGGGGCCCCTCGGGGCCCCTCCCGCCAGGGAGCAGCCACCCAGGGTGCGTGGAAGGCTCCGTCTCTCCGCATCGTCCGGATCCCCAGCGCCTGCGAGGCCCGACCCGTCGGGCCTGAACCCCGCCCGCCCCGTTCCCCGCGCCCCCTCCGCCCGCCGCGCACACCTGGTTGAACTTCTTGTCGCAGTGCGGGCACTTGTGCTCCTTGTCCGTGTCGTGCGTCTCCAGGTGGCGCATCTTGGAGGTGGGGTCGGAGAAGGAGCGGCCGCAGTAGTCGCACTGGTAGGGCTTCTCGCCGCTGTGCACCAGCTGGTGGCGCTTGAGGTTGCCCGAGGTGGTGAAGAGCTTGCCGCAGTCCTCGCAGCGGTAGCGCGCCTCGCCCGAGTGCCGCTTCTTGTGCAGGTTCAGCAGGCTGATGAGCCGGTAGCTCTTGCCGCACTCCTCGCAGCCGTAGGGCTTCAGCGGGCTGGCGGGGCACAGGCGGGCGTGGGCGGCGGCCCGGGGCGGGCGGGGGGGCGCGGGGCGCGGGGCCTACCTGTGGGTCTTCTCGTGGGCCTTGCAGGCGGCCGGGTCGGAGAAGGCCTTGCTGCACTCGCGGCACGAGAAGGGCTTCTCGCCGGTGTGGATGCGGATGTGCCGCTTGAAGTTGCCGGTGTGCGTGAACGCCTTCCCGCAGTCCTGCGGCGGGGGGCGCGTGAGGGGCGCGTGAGGGGCGCGTGAGGGGCGCGTGAGGGGCGGGTGAGGGGCGCGTGAGGGGCGGGTGAGGGGCGGGGAGGGGCGCGTGAGGGGCGGGTGAGGGGCGCGGCGAGGGGGGCGGGTGAGGGGCGCGTGAGGGGCGCGTGAGGGGCGGGTGAGGGGCGCGTGAGGGGCGGGTGAGGGGTGCGTGAGGGGCTCCTGAGGGGCGCGGCGGGGCGGGGCGCGGCCGGGCCCGGGCCGTACCTCGCACTTGTGGATGACCGAGCCGTAGGCCTTGGACTCCGTGCGGTCCCCGTAGGTGCCGGAGCGCAGGCCGCGGGCCTCGGCGCCCAGCTCCTGCCCCGAGTCCGTGCTCGCCGACTCCTCGCTCTCCTCGGGCGCGTCCCCCTTCTCCAGCGGCGGCCCCTCCTCCTTGACCGCAGCAGGCACGCCCTCCTCCTCCTCCGGCGGGTCGTCTCCCTTCCTCGCTGGCTCCACCTCCATCTCTGCAAGAGAAGGCCAGGCACTGAGGCCCGGAGGGGAGGGGCCTCCACAGGGACCCCGCGGCCAGGTCAGGCCAGGCCCGTCTCCTCTCCCGGCTCCCACTCCCTCCCTGCGGCCACCGGCAGGCGCCCAGCACCGTCTGGGATCCACAAAGGGCCCCCCCCCCCCGCCCCACCCGCGCGCCCCAGCGAGACTGCCCAGTCATTCCCCACGAGCAGCTGGCCCCCTGGGAGGCTGCAGGCGGGTCTCTGTCCACAGGGGCCCGGGCAGGAAGGGCGTGTCCAGCAGCACCGGGGCTGGGGGCTGCCGGCTGCCCCTGGGTCTCCGCCTGGAGGGAAGCAGAGCCCCCGCGGCGGCAGCGTGTGTTGTGCTGAGCGGACGCCGGGCCTGGCCCGGGGGTGCACACCCAAGGCACCAAGACTGAGCAGTCACCCCGCCAAAAGTTGAGGGGCTCAGAAGGGCTGAGAGTGGGGAGCTCCATGTGGGAGTAGAAGCCGGCACCGCCGGCCGCGTGGCAGGTACCTTGCTCCGAGCTCTCTGACAAGGCGGCCTCAGCCTCAGCAGCAGCCATGCCACCCGTGGGGTCGGGCTTGAGCTCCACTGGCGGCTCCCGGGGGCGTCAGCCTTCTCCGTGGGCTCTGCACCTGGGGTGGGGGTGGAGACACTGGAGGCTGGAATGGGACTTGGCCCATGTGGAAGGCTCTGGGGAATAAGCCCTCAGTGGGGGCTGTGCCTGGGGGGTGGGGCACCCCATCTGTGCTTGGGCTGCTTGCGCCCGTGCACTGGCTGGAACAGACACCCCAGAGCAAATAACGGGTGGTTCTGGGTAACCTGAGATAACCTGAGATCAAAGGGTGCCATTGCCTATGGCATGTCCCTGCCCCAGAAGCTTCCTAAAGAAGCCGGCTTCCGGAAGGTGACAGGCCTCAGCGTTACGACTCACCGCTGGCCGCACTCTCGGCCTGGCCGCCTCGCTCCTCTTTGGGCTCCCGGCCCGGGCCCACGGGTGGACTGCTTCCAGCGGGGTCCAGCTGGCTCACCGTGGCGGCAGCAGTCTTCTCCTCTTTGGCTCTCTTGTCCCCTCCTGGAATGAACAGGACACACCCACTGTTTCCCATCAAGGGCCCACCATTCGGAGAGGTGGAGAGTGGCCCAGAACCCCCTGGGAATCCATCTAGGTAATGATTTGTGGGTTTATTCTCAGGCCTACCCCCGCGGGGCTGCTGGCGGGGCTCAGGAACGCAACAGTCGTGTTGCTGCTCCGTGGAGCCCGCAAGCTGGTGGGGAGACACCTCACACAGAAGGCACACGCAAATCGGCTCGGGAGACCACAAGGCACTTTGAATGTCACAAGGAATCTGGCTGTGGCGCTGGATGTCAGCGGGCTTCCTGGAGGTAGTGAAGGGCAGAGAGCTCACAGGAGCCCCACATGCCAGCCCTTGAACCAGGCACGGCCACCTCATCTCTCGGGCACAGCGCACCAAGGAGGCTGCTGAAAAGTGACCAGGAGTGAGTGCAAGGGTCCCTCGGAGCCCTAGCTGCAGCCAGATGGGGGAGCTGAGGCCCGGAGAGGTGGCCCGGAGAGGCAGAGCCCACCTAGACGCTGACCCCGTCACAGGTGGATTGCTCGGGAGCACTGGCCAGACATCTTACCTTCCACGGCCGGGACCTCTGGATTCTGCCCAGGGCTGGAGGCCGGCTCGGTGAGCGACTTGAGGGCGTGGCAGGCCGTGATGACGTCCTGCATGTGCAGGAAGCTGGCCACAGCCAGCACATCATCCACATTCTCAGCACTCAGGCTCAGCTTGGCTGTGTACATAAACTCCAGCACTTGCCCCAGGCCTGCCAAGGAACAGACAGCCATCACGGACCCGGCTCCAGGCCCGGCACCAGCAGCCTGCCCGTCCGCGCCGCTCAGCCGCAGGGAGCAGGGATGTGTAAGGAGCGGAGCGGCACACCGCCACCTCCCTCTGCGGGGCTGCGGGGCGCGGCCTCGGGAACAGGCTCCAAAAAGCAGAACACCCACAGAGGACAGGGGGTGAACGCCCGCCTTGCATGGAGAACGGGGTGTGAATGCCCCCTGCCCCCTACCCCCGCATGGAGGACGGGGAATGCGAAGCCCACCCTGTACACTCTCCCCAGCTACGACACTTCTCCACACAGGACACGCCAACCAGAGCGTGTCGGCTGTGGCTTCGTCCAGTCTGGCTACCAGCTCTCTATCTGACCTCCAGGCCAGTCGCCTGACCTCACTGGGTCTCAGTTTCCACATCTGTAGAGCAGGGAACACCACCTCACCCTCACCTCACAGCCAGTCACGCCATTCTGGGTTGAGGAGCCCAAATCCAGGATTCCAGGATCAGCTCCTTCCTCAATCCCAGAGTCTTTCTAGCACCGGGGCCAGCGCCTGCGCAGCCGGCAGTGCTGCTGACTCAGCGGGGAGAAGAGGCCGGGGCTTCAGAGCCGCTCTGCTCTCTGTCCCTCCTGATGAGCTTGTTCTGGGTTCACCCAGGCCTGGCGCTCACAAGCCCTCCCTGCCAATTGTCCCCTTATCCCCCTGCTCCTAAAACAGGTCCCCAGAATGTTGTTGGAACTTGGTACCCACACACTCATGGCCTGAGTCCTACGCAGAAGACCTGGTGCACCCCACAGATTGAAGGTGCTGCTCCCAAGAGGGCAGGGGCTGCATGGTACAGGCCAGCCCCAACTTCTGGCCCTCAACAAGCCGGGCCCTCGGCCCAACGGGGTACCTGCCGCGTTACTGATGTCCAGGTGCACCACATCCTTCTGGTCCACGAAGAGCATCTTGAAGTACTCGCTGCAGGCCGCCAGAACAGCTTTATGGGCCTTAAAGTCAACACCGTCCACCACAAAAGTGCAGTCACACAAAAGCCCCAGTTGCCGCTGCTGGTTCAGCTGCTCCAAGACGTGCTGGCTGTGCTGGGGGAAATCCATGGCTGGGGAAAGCCAGAGGGCCGTGGAGTTAGCTCAGAGGGGTCGCCGCCGGCTCTGAAACTCCCAGGTGAGAAATGAGGGGCAGCCGGGGAGAATTCAAGCAAGCCCACAAAAGGGCAAATAACTGCAGGCCCCCTCTGCAAGCCAAGACCAACTGTGGCTGAGGACTCCTGGGTTTACTGGCCAGGAAAGTGCCAAGAGCCAAAAGCATCAAAGGACCAACACAAAATGGCCACCTTTGTGTCTAGCCAGGTGACGATGTTAGTCAAGACGCAAGCCACGGATTAGCCGTCAGCATTTCAGAAACAGATGGTCAGTTTAACATTTTTTACAAAACAAATGCAAGGCAATCTTAAAAGACAGCTCCTTCCACTGAACACGTGTGGCTGTATGAAAACCCCTCTGTGGGGCCTCCCCGGTGGCGCAGCGCGTTGAGCGTCACGCTGTGAAGCTCTGCAGTGCGGGTTCGACTCCCGGCCGGCCAGGGAGAAACCCACATGGCGCGCAGACCTCTCCTGTCGCGCCCGCTGCTCCCCTCAGCAGTGTCTTTGGTCAGTCTGCCTGTTCTGTTCCCCACTCTGTCTCTGGTGAATCCCCTCACCCTCCTGTGTCTCTGACTGAACCCCAGCTCTTGTATAAATAAATAAATCTTACAAAATAAAAACCCTTCTGTGTTCTGATTTTTCTCATTCTCTCACAGACCGGTGGAAGAAGTGTTTGGAGGCTGGTGTTTCACCCCCAGGCCTCCCAAGAGCGGCCCTCCTGCTGCATGCTGCACCCCAGGCTCTATGAAAGCTTCCTTGTCCTCTGGCAAAGCCCAGGATGCCTCTCTTGCCCCTTGACTCGGCACCACACAGGATTTCGCAGTCCCTCTGCCTGCGGAAACCTCTGCCCTGGTGGCTCCCTGGAGAAACAATGGCCTCTGACCCTTTCTCCCGAGCTGGCCCGGCTGCAGTTTCCTTGTGAAAAGGGCCTCATTTTAATGCTTGCAAATCCCTCAAGGCAAAATGCTCTGGCAGCGGGGCGGATCATCATGAACAGCACCCCATGACTAAACAAGTCTCTAAAACACTCTCCGCTCGCCCCACTCCCCCTCTGTGTCAGCCTCCAGATCAGCAAAGTTCCAGGGAAAATAAGCAGGCCAATTTCAAAATAAAAGCCAACACCCACGCCTGGTACCACATCACACAGATCAAACAGGGTCAGGCTGTCCCACCCTGGCCCAGAATCTGCAAAGTGGCAGCACTTTTTCTTCCAGTTTCTCCAGAACCTTTCTCTGCAGCCTGGGTCTGCTCGGAACCACCATGGGCTGCCAGGGCAGGTTGAGAGTGACCTGTGGGGCTCCTGGTCCCCAGGTTTCTGCAGCCCCCGATTCCAGCCACTCCCCTGTTGCATCAGCCTCACGGGGTGAGTCACCGTGCTGCAGCTCTGGAGCCGAGGTGACCATGTATGGCTGTCTGGCTGTGAAGAGTTGCCACAGAAGCCACACCCCTCACGCGCAGACTGGCTTTAAAAAACACAGAGCCCACCCTACCCATGGGGTCTGGAAACTTTTCAAGAGGGGGGACATGGATTTGCTGAGCTGGGAGAGGTCACCAGTAGGTGGGCCGGGCTCCAGGAAACAGAAAGGAGCGGTGCACCAGGCCCCGGGCCACAGCGTGCCAGCCTCTCAGCCACCCCAGGACTGTCTTGTGGGCCCAGCCTCCACAGACAGGTTCCCAGACAGAGCCGCTGCTTCTCGGATCTCAGTTATACCCCCAAGTTTCTGTGGCCACAGCTCTTAAGCGTGAGCAAGGAAGGGCCAGAAGCCAGCCACGGAGTCAAGAGTAAGGCTGGGGGCTGGGTCTCTGTGTCTGCTGAGCAACCCCTCGGAGTCAAGCCGCGGCATCAGCTCGCAGCCACCAGAGCAAAGGCTGCTACTGACACGGGCTCCTCACCAAGGCACCCTTCTCGACGTCAATCCCCGGGAAAAGCACGTGCCCACCTGGGACCTGAGGGAACGCAAGGGGAATTGTGACCGCTGTTCCTGAGCAGGTGACAGCAGGAACAGAAAGTTCTAGAGAATGAAAAGAACCCATGTCCATCCAGTCCATGGTTCATAAGCACCTGGTTGGGCACTTAGGCCCAGGATCTGAAGGGGGTTTGCACCAGGCAGGGTGTAAACAGAGCCAAAGGCAGGTGGTGAGGAAAGGCCTGGGCGGAATCCCCTGCTGTGGAAAAGGCACGTGAGCAGACGGGTGCCTGTGCATGTGCCTAGGAGCCCTGTGTCAGCAGGAGCCCCTGGTGAAATACTCCCTCTCCCCGCCCCCGAAGTGCAGAAAGGAGGGGACTACAGAGCCCACAAGGGCTGACTCCTTGATCAGCTTCAGAATCAGCCCCGAGCAGGCTCAGAAATTACTAGGGGCGTCCACTGAACAAGCCCCCCACCTCCCCAAGGTCTTCCTAGGCCCCCGAGGAAAGCAGAACCCTCTAGCCAGAAGGCAGCTGATGCCGGGAAGAGAAAGTGAGACAGACGAAAGGCCAACAAGGGGCGGAGGGCTCAAAGGTCAGCTGCCAGGAGCCTTCCCCCGGCACGCGCCCGGGGCTTCCAGGGAAAGGGCAGCAAAGCCTGTGCCTCTGGCGGGAGACCAGCTCCCCTGGGGCTGGGCACGTGGCCCAGAACCGCCAGCCTCCCACCTGCCCCCACGCACTCGCCCACAGCGGCGCCTGCCAGGAGTGGGCGCCGCACCCGCGGGGTCAGGAGGAGAGGCAGAGGCCTCCGGGGCCCCTGTGAGGGCCTCTGAAGCTGTCCCAACAGAGAAATCCTGCTAAAAGAGCCTTTTCCTGACAAAATCAAAGAAAAGGAAGAGAGGAAACAGGAAGAGGATGAAGGGAAGAAGGAAGACGCTTGAGGAGAAAGTGAAGGAAGGAAAAGAAGCTACGGGGGAGGAAAGGAACGAGAAGGCCCTGCCCACAACCACAGGCCCAGGCTCCTGGCAGCCTGCAACCACCCCCCCCACCCCCGACCCCCGCCCCAGGGCAGAGGTGCTGCCCAGTGCTGGAGGCTGTCTCCCACAGAAAGGTGATCCGCCTGGGGAGGATGGAAGGCTCCCCGACGGGTAGGTGGAGCTCAGGGGCTCCCAGGCTCTCTCAGCCAAGAGCTCCCCCCACCCGCCCCAGCTGGCTGCCCTGAGAGATCCGACAGCCCCCTCTCCCCAAGGTGTGCGGCGAGGTGCCAGGTGGCTTGGGGGCTCCCCCAGAGACTAGAGCTGAGCAGGCAAACCTATGTGAAATCTCCAGTCGCCCAGATCTCGGCAGCCCTCCCGCGGCCTCGTGTCCTCACGCTCCACAGCTACAGAAGCCCACCAGGGTCAGTCCAGGCTTGGCGGGCGCCCGCAAGGAGTGAGAGGATCAGAACTCACGCGCCTGCCTGGGCGGCCTGTGGGACGCGTGGGCTCCGCGGGCAGGGGTGGGGGCTGCCGTCCTGTGTGCGCCTCCAGAGCCACCGCCTGGGGAGACAGCGCAGCACCAATCCCCGACCAAGCGCTGCTCCCACCGCCCCACCTTCGTGCAGCGCCCTTGACTCCAGCAGCCCTGGGGGGCGCCTTTCCTGCACGTGGCATCTGGCTTTAAGGCAATGGGGGGGGGTAAGTTAAAGCGACGGCTAAGACAGAACCCAGGCGCGCAGAACTGCAGACTAACACAAACTGAGCAGGGACTCAGAGCCCACTGAAGCCACAGTCCCCACGTCAGACGCAGAAAACGACACCCCAGTCTGGCACGCCCAGACTGGCCCGACCTCAGGCAGGACTCCTGAGGCACTCAGGGACCTTCCTGAGACGCCCAGCAGCTCCGACATTACCCTACAGGGCAGCCCTCAAGCCTGTGTGGCAGGACGCTCTCCTGATGGCCTGGCTGGTGGCACAGCCCTGGACTCGTTGCACAAGGGCATGAAAAGGTGGGGCCCCCGGGGCCCCCTGCAGAGTGACTTCAGCCAGGCACAACGAAGCAACATAGACATGGATGGCACGGGCACCAGCGGCCGAGGATGGCCTCCACAACTGCCCCCTCCCCTGCCAGTGCAGACCTGCCCGCTTTGAGGTTCCAACTGAATCTGGGGCCGATGGCGACTCTGTGCCCATTCCAGGCCTGGCCCTGAAGAGGGCTGGCAGGTTCTGCTTTGCTCTCTTGGCACCCAGCTACAAGGATGTCTAGGGTCTGGCGGTAGAGAGGACATGAGGAGGGACTCTGGGGAAGACCTGAGATGCCCCCACTCACAGCACCGGGACTCACGCACGAGATGCTCTCTGGCACTTCCGGCCCAGCTGAAGGCTGGCCCAGGAGTGACCTCCACGTTATGTGGGGCAGAAAAACCTGCCCAGTTAACCCACAAAATTGGGAGAAATAATAAACTGCTGTGGTTTAAGCCACTAAGCTTTGTGATGGTTTCCTTATGGCAAGAGAGAACTAGCAGAGCCGTGAAGCTACACAGAAAGGAAATGATTAACACAAAAATGAGGCTAACGGCTCCCGCTGGATTCAGGGGAAGGGCGATCAGGTGTCTTGTGAGCTACCAGGAGGATTCATTTCTTTACTGGGATACACTAGATTTAGTATTTCAACTAAAAGTGCACACTTCGTGAACTTTCGTATGGGGAACATTTCTCAAAATTTAACAATTTTAAGAAGAAAAAGGTGAGGTCCGGACACAAAGACTGGGGTTTTTCCACTCTTGCTCCCAGCGGCTCTCGCTGCGGCTTCAGTGGGACGGCAAGGGCCGCCAAACAGGGTGATCACACGGGACGCAGCCCCCGGTCCCCAGCCTGCAGTACCCCTGTGTCCTGCAGGGGCCCAGGCAGGGACACCAGTGTCTGGTCGCAGAAAAACGATCCATTTCATTTGCCCTTCACTCCCCAGATGTGTGCAAACAGACCGCTGACACAGGAAGGGCTCTCCTGGGCTGCGACACCCACTTTGCTCAATTCAACTCACCTGAGTCCCACCTGCGCCCAGGAGCAATGAAATGGCGCCTAAACATGCCAAGCGACACGGGCCCAGGCATGGCACAGGCCGATCACCTGAAAACTAAGGCAGGGCTACTCGGGGCGCCAAGTCTCACACCGCTGCTCCAAGACTCAGGGGTTCCAGAGGCAGTAGCAGCTCTGGGGTGTGGCCAGCCCGGGCCTGAAGCCGCTTCCATCACTACCCAGCTAGTGGGTGCGCCCCGCCAAGCTGCTCCACTGGCCCAAGGGGGCGAATCGGGGAGTCCCTCCCACATCTGCAGATTACAACAGAACACGTGGGCAGGAGGCCTGAGCCGGGCCTGGCAGCTGGTGAACCATCCACAAACCACTGCTACCAGGAAGCACAGAAGCAGATTCTAGTTTTTTTAGGTTCAAGACCATTATCAGGTGGTTTCTACGTATCCTTTTATGCCGGGTGCCTTGTGTGCACTCAACAACTCTTTGGTGACGTGACCTTGTTACGAAGTTGCACGCCTACCCGGTCACTCCTTCTAAACGTAGCCTGGAGAGCGCCGGGAGCCGGAGGAACAGGCCGGGAAAGCACTCGAGTGAGTCTTTCGGGGAAGCGCTTTGTATTGAACAACTGTTCTGTTAAATCCCGAGGGTGCTCCCGGGTGATGGAGTTGGGGTGTCTGGCCAGAGCCCGAAGTGGGTCCGCAGTGCACAGCTCCACCTCGCAGCCAAATGGGCACGTGTCAGACATGAAGCATTCCCCAGGTTATTAGCAAGCCCAGAACTGCAGGCCGGGTTCCGAACTGCCTGAGACAGGGAAGCCATTAAGCCGGGAAACAAAGGGTCCACCACCAGGAGACGCAGAGCCGGCGCTGGTGCCCGGGGCTTGCAGACGGAACAGCCATGTGGGCCTTCAGGAACCCGCAGGCAGGTGAGGGGGAGCGCCATTTGGCTTCAGTGGCTCCACTGGCTCAGCGATCCTGACTTTCTGGAAATACAGGTGGCTCCTGCACACAGCACAGCAGTCCCAAGCTCCAGCCCAGGGAACCCAGTTTACACCAGGCCAGCCTTGTTGCAGCTGTGGGGCCGGCCTGCCACCCCACACCGACCCCAGTCCCTCAGCCTGTCCCTTCTCCCTGCGCGTGGTAGAGAAGCAAATCTTACCCAAGCAGCCCTGCTGACACTTTCCTCCCCACCCAGCAAACACTGCTCTTACAAACATGTTTCTCAAACTTTTGTCAGGTTTCCCCTCTAGACTCTGTTAGCTAAATCTAAACCTGATTCTGCCCTTCCCGGCAGCCCCAGGTTCTGCTGCTCCTAGCACTACACTCACACTAGAGGATGGTGCCCCCACCCTGAAAATCACTGCCACCTCCCACCAGCCAAGATTTGGTGGTATTTCCTTTGCTGAAATTTGCATTAGGAAAAAACAGATTTTTTTAATCAAAAAAAAAAAAAAAAAAAAGTGGGCCTCCCTGGTGGTGCAGGGGTTAAAGTCTCAGTGTTATCAAGCTATCGCCAGCTACTGCGGCCTGAGTTCATGAGTTGGATCCCCAGCCAGTGAGTTACCCACATGGTGCAGCAGACCTCTCCTGCTCACCCACTGCTCCTCTCAGCAGTGGATTTCACTCAATCTGCCTGTTTTGCTGCCCACTCTGCCCCTGGTGAATACTCTCACCTCCCGTACCTCTGGCCTGTACCCCAAGCTCTTGGATGCATAAATAAATAAACCTTTAACAAAAAGAAAAGAAAAGAAAAGAAAAGAAACCACCCAGAGTCTGGGCGCCTTCACTTGCGCTTATCATGATTATCATGAAACCTTTCAGACATTTCCTGTGAGACCTGGTGACTGAAAACTTCTCAATAGGAAAAAATTTCTCAGAAGGGAAATGGCAAATTATGGTAATTTGTACAAAGAATGTGTCACTTGGGAAAACTTTATGAGCAAAAATTCCTTACGGGGACAAAACTGAAAATCCCCAGAACATCGGGCCTTTTCCAGGCACAGATGAGCGCCCCCGGGCTCAGGCCTCTGGGGAGGGGCAGGCACACATTCTGCTAACGTGACTTCAAGGGGTTTACTGACTCCTTGGACCCAGCTAGAAGCCTGCCCTGGAATCGCACCAAAGCTCGGGTAGTACCTCTGGCCAGAGTACTTAAATCTCAGCACCTCAGTTTCCGTAAAATGGGAATGATGACCAATTTTTCTACTTTATAAAGGTGCTAGTGGCATCATCATTCTTTTTTTTTTCTTTTTCTTTTTTTTAAAGATTTATTTATTTATACAAGCACTGGGTACAGTCAGAAACGCGAGAGGGTGAGAGAATTCACCAGAGCCAGAGCGGGGAGCAGAACAGGCAGACTGACGAAGTACACTGCTGAGGGGAGCAGCGGGTGGCAGGAGAGGTCGCGCGCTATGTGGGACCCTCCTCCGGTGGCCGGGGAGCAGCTGGGGATCGAACCGGCACCGCAGAGGCCACGGGCAGCTTCGCAACCCAGCGCTCAACCGCTGCGCCACCGGGGAGGCCTGGCATCATCATTCTTTTCTTCTTTTTTAAATTTTATTTTATTATCACTTTAATCAAATGTCACTGGTCTTCAGTTGTTCACAAAGCTACTGCTGTTCTTACTATCACAAAGAAACGCAGCACTATCAATAAATGACAGAAAAAAAGGAGAACCTATGTTTCTCATCCTTGTCTACCTTCTAAAAAGTGGATGGAAAAATCTCACCAGTAACCCAGGCACTCACCACAGAGGATTTTAATCTAAAAAAAGACCAGGGAAAACCCCTGCAAATGGGGAGGCCCTCTTAACTCAACAGCAACCAGAGCACGAGGTGGAAGGAAGTGCTTCAGACTGATGGTGAAAGTCTCCTCTGTATGCAAAGAATGAAATGATTTTTTTGGAGAAGGTAGAATATGACAATTTGGCAGGAAGGATGAGTTCTCCCATGATCCTAGTGAAGATCAAGAATCTGAGCCAAGGGGCTCAGCACTATGAAGCTATCTGCAGCCACTGCAGCACGAGTTCCATCCCAGCCAGGGAGCTACCCACAGGGCGCAGCAGACCTCTCCTGTCTCGCCCACTGCTCCCCTCAGCAGTGTATTTCAGCAGATCTGTCTTTTCTGCTCCCCACTCTGTCTCTGGTGAATCCTCACCCCCCATACTTCTGGCCTGTATGTCCTTGTATGCAAATAAATTTTTTAAAGATAGAAAGAGAGAGAGAGAGAGAGGCCCATCAGGGCATCTCTGGGTGGCAGGGAATCCAGAGCCAAGACAGAGCTGCTTGCCCCAAAGGACAACCTGGCATTTGCCCTTGAATGAACAGGGCTGCTGACCTCCAGCCCCTCAAGTCCCCTCCACCTGCAGCAGCAGTGAATCAGCAAATTTGCTGGAAACCTTTTAATGGATGGGGTGACTCATAGCCCTGGCAGTTTTTCAGCCACTCGCTCAAGTGCGAGCTTCTGAGAGAGACTTGAAACCACCCCCTCCTGTTGCCTGGTTCCTGGTGCTAAGGCAGGCAGTGTGTGTGGGGGGAAGAAGGGACAGATAAAGAGGCACTTGCAAGGTCACAAGTACCCTATATATTATCAGGCCAGCCCCAAAGTGCAGCATGGGGGCTGGAGTGGGGAGGGAGGGTGCACAGACTTAGCTGGGGTACAAAGGACTGGGCATCAGGAAGCTAAATGTTTCATTCACATTATCCTTATCTTCTCCACTTCCCAAATGCAAACATAAACTGGGGGACATATTTACAGCCTATATGGTAACCAAGTGTTAACAGTCCCCTTACACAAAGGCTTTTAACAATCAGCACCTGTCCACACAAAAGTGTATGCACAGGGCCTCCCGGGTGGCGCAGCGGTTGAACGCTGGGTTGCAAAGCTGTCCGCAGCCTCCGCAGCGCTGGTTCGATCCCCGGCTGCTCCCCGGCCACCGGAGGAGGGTCCCACATGGCGCACAGACCTCTCCTGCCGCCCACTGCTCCCCTCAGCAGTGTACTTCGGTCCTTCTGCCTGCTCTGCTCCCTGCTCTGGCTCTGGTGAATTCTCTTACCCTCCCGCACCTCTGACTGTACCCAGTGCTTGTATAAATAAATAAATAAAAATCTCTAATAATAATAATAATAAGAGACCTTTCACTTTAAAAAAAAATTTAAAAGAAAGTGTATGCACAAATGTTCACAGCAGCATTATTCATAATAGCTGAAAGATGTAAACAACCTATGGTCATCAACTGATGAGTGGACAAATCAAGTGTGGTATGTCCACATGACGGATCATGTGACAATAAAAACATAATGCTCCACACAATGACATGAATGAAGCTTTCATGCGGAGTGAAAGAAGCTGGTCACAAAAGCCCACAGTTGCATGACTCCATTTCTATGAGGCGCCCAGAACAGGCAAACCCGTAACATGGAAAGCAGCTGCTGAGGCCTAGAGGGTCAGAGGTAAATGGGGAGTGATGGTCAATGGGTGGTGGGGTCTCTGTGGTGCAAATATTCTGAAAGGAGAGAGTGGTGATACCTTAACAACTGTGAATATACAGTTATTCAACTGTACGCTTTAAATAGGTGGGCTATTTGGGATGTGACTATCTCAAGAAAGCTATTATACAGATGTAATCATCAAGAAAAATAACTAACAGAAAATGAGTCAAAGAAATGAACAATTCCCAAAGTGGTCAATATAGTCTATACGAAAAAAGATGTTCAACCTCACTAATAATCAAACATAAATAAACCCAAGAAACCACTTCCAGTACCAGACTGGCAAAAATATGAACGACTGAAGCTTCCTCTGTGGGTCAGAGCAGGTGTTCCGTCAGCAGGAGTGTGACGTGGAACCCTTCTGTCCGGAAGACCGTCAGCCAACATGGACGCAAAATTTTAATGCACTGCTTGGCTGATAAAAGCCTAGGCTGATCACAGAGCTCTCAGTGTGGATGTAAAATTTCCCAATCTGATGGGGCTCTTCACCCAGCTGTAAGGAAACTGGCAAAGGGCTAAGGGCTGCCGGGGGAGTGGGGGGCGTGCCCAGAGAAAACAAAACCTTGCTAATCATAAGCTCCACCCTGCTATATGCTCCTGGGAATTACTGGCAAGAGAAATCATAGGTTGCCTGTTTCCAAAGAGCAGCGGCACCACGAATTGAGGCCATGGAGGGAATAACTGGAATTGCTTGCGTGGCAACCACCCACAAAGGTTTCACATATATATGCTACCTCATCAGTAGCCACACTAATCCTGTGAGGTGGGTATTAATTAATACAATCACCCGCATTGTGCAGATGAGCAAATCCAGGCTTAGGGAGGTAGTCACCTCACCAAAGTCTCAATGACATGTCCAGATTCAAATCCACCACACTCTAAAAGGAATGTTCTTTTCATTGTAGACAAGGACAAAGATTCCATGAACAGACACAGAATAACAGGCTGAACAGATCCTGACTCTAGCCCAAAAGGGCATATTCTGTCATTAATTTGCACTTACCAACTCCCTTTCCTTATACTAATGAGTGTTATGAGGCATCTTAAAAAAGCCAAAAGTGAACATTAAAGTCTTAGTTCTAATCATCAGTTTGCTGCTGCCAGATGAAACACAAAATTAAAACTCTAAAACATCTTAGTTTCTGGAAGAAGGGCACACCTGCAAATAGCTACGAATGCTAAAGACAGATTATAAAATGCCTTTTTAAAGGTATTATAAAATACCTTTAATGCATCAAAAACTGTCAAGTCAGTGAGGAATACTAAGAGGTCGAAAACAAACCAACAAAAATACCCAAGCAGAGAATGGAATCCAGAGAGTAAGGGAGGGCTGAAGCGGGTATCAAAGGTATTCACAGAACTGAGCAAGTTTGAGAAGGGAGGCCCCTTAGGAGGACCCTCTAGAATAAAGGTGAGGTCCCAAAGGGCTATACTCAGTGGAAAAACAACTGCACAGAAAACTCCTATACCAAATCTTGGTTCCAAAGAGAGGAGGGTAAAATCGCCCATGAGAATTTGTAATCATTAGCTGACCCACAAATGAATTACAGCCCCAAGTTACATTGTAATTATCATTATAAAAGATCTGCTTCAGACAGAGTATAAAGTGATGCCAAAATGAAAGCAATAAATACAAGAAGTAATGAAGAACAACTAAAGCAGTAAATAAGTGAGTTAAACAAAACAAATACTGAACTTGTAAAATGTTCAAATTATTGACCAAAATCATCAAAATATACAAAATACTGACGTCTTATGAAATTTTAAAAAGCATACCTACTGAATAAAAGCTGAGGTGAGACTGACAGAAATTCAAGTATGCTACTGTCCTTAACTATTTGTGGGTATTTACAATAAATAATGTCATAAATAAAGCCAAGTTAGAATAGCTAGACATTGATAAGTTTTGAAAAATGAGATATATACTATGTTCATGGATCAGAAGATGCACTGTATCAACTCAATCCAAGCACAGACAACCTCTTCTGTCTAGCTGCTGCTCCTCTCAGCAGTGTACTTCAATAAATCTCCCTTTCTTGGGCCTCCTTGGTGGCACAAGGGGCTAAGTATCAGCACTACGATGCTATCCATAGCCACTGCAGCAAGAGTTCAATCCCCGGCCAGGGAGCAACCCACATGGTGCAGCAGACCTCTCCTGTCTGGCCCGCTGCTCCCCTCAGCAGTGTATTTCAGTCAGTCTGCCTGTTCTGCTCCTTACTCTGTCTCTGGTGAATCCTCTCACCCCCACCCCTGCACCTCTGGCCTATACCCCAGTTATGGTATGCATAAATAATCTTTTTTAAAAAATAAAATAAAAATTTAGAAACTAAATCAGTGCAGTCTTGACATAGAGATAGTAATTAAAAAAAAAACACAAAAAACCCTGGAGGGCCTCCCTGGTGACTAGGGGTAGGGGTTAGAGACACAGTGCTATTAAGCTCTTGTATGCATAAATAAATAAATCTTAGGGAAAAAAAAGCCTGGAAAAAGACCCATACATTTGTGGACATTTGTTATATGAGATAGTAGTCACTGGTGAAACTATAGAGCCACAGAAAGGAAAAAAACAAATGAAAAGAAGTCAGATTTTTTATATCATGTGTACAAATAATTACAAATGGACTAAAATCCTTAACTGCAAAAGGCAAAATCATAAAATATTTGGGAGATAATATGTAGGTAAATATCTCCATAAACTTGAAGGAAGAATTTCTTAAAAAGAAACAAAAAGGGGCCTCCCTGGTAGCCTAGGGATTAAGTCTTAGTGTTACCATGGGGAAGGCCTGAGTTGGATCTGGCCAGGGAGCTAACCCTCATGGCGCAGCAGACCCCTCCTATCTCCTGTCTCACTGATCCTTTCAGCAGTGTATTTAGGTAGATGGACCTGTTCTGCTACCCACTCTGTCTCTGGTGAGTCCTCTCACCCCCCCACCCCCACTCCTCTGGCCTACACCCCAGTTCTTCAACACAGTAAAATCTGAATGATCAATAAGTATATGCAAAGAGGGCCTCCCCGGTGGTGCAGTGGTTGAGCGCTGGGTTGTGAAGCTGCCCGAGGCCTCTGCGGTGCCAGTTCGATCCCCGGCTGCTCCCCGGCCACTGGAGGAGGGTCCCATATGGCGCGCAGACCTCTCCTGCCACCCGCTGCTCCCCTCAGCAGTGTACTTCGGTCCTTCTGCCTGCTCTGCATCCCGCTCTGGCTCTGGTGAATTCTCTCACCCTCCCACGCCTCTGACTGTACCCAGTGCATGCATAAACAAAACAAACAAACAAATAAATAAATAATAAAACATGCCTCTATAAAAAAATTTAAAAAAAAGAAAAAAAAGTATATGCAAAGATACTCAGCCACTAACAATCAGGGATATGCAAATTAAAACCACAGGAGACATCATATGATAACACCATTGTTGGGAGGATATAAAGCAAACAGAACTATGGGTTGAAGGGCAAACACGGAAAAACAATTGGATAGTTTGGTCAAACTGAAGTTGCACACACTGAGCCCCACTCCTGGGGATGCACCCTGGAGGGGTGCCACCCGTGTCCCACTAGTGTTCATAGCAGCACTGCTTGTGGCAGCAAAATATCAGAAGTGAACCAAATGTCCATCAACAAAAGGAAGGAAAACTAATTCTCACGCAATGAGCATTATTCATCAGTGACAACAAAATATAACTATATGCAACATGGATTTAATCACAGGAACATAAGATAGCCAAAAAATGCAAGACATGGGAAAAATAATATGATTATATTAACCTCAAAAGCATGCAAAATTAGATAATACACTGCTTACCAATACAAATGTATGTGGTAAAAACACAAAGAAAGGCAAGATGGGCCTCCCTGGTGGCGCAGGGATTAAAGTTTCAGCACTATTCAAGCTATCCGCAGCCACTGCAGCATGAGTTACATCCTGGCCAGGGAGCTGACCCACACGGCGCAGCAGACCTCTCCTGACTCGCCCGCTGCTCCCCTCAGCAGTGTATTTCAGTCAGTCTGCCAGTTCTGTTCCCCACTCTGCCTCTGGTGAATCCTCTCCCCCACTGCTGGCCCCCCACCCCTGCACTTCTGGCCTGCATCCCAGCTCTTGTATGCATAAATAACTAAAATAAATCTTCAAAAAAAAGGGCAAGAGAATGACAGCAAAATTCAGGGATGACATGGGGCTGAGGATGGGATGGAGGAGGATCAAGGAATGGTAACATTCTTTTTTTGTAAATTGGGGGTAGGAGTACATGGGTGTCTTTGTATCCTTATTCCTTGTACCTTAACACATTCTTTTGTATCCACTCAATATTTAGCAAAAACAATTTACAAAATGAAAGTGCTCTGACTTTAAACAATGTGTTAAAGCATTAGCTTGAGTAACCGACTGAGTTACAGTGAACCAGGCAAGTCCCCGCCAGGGGCCCATAGATCCTGAGTTACTGAAATGAGAATTCTGAGCTCTGAGCTCTGCAGCTACAGCTGCCCCTGGACACAGGGCCTTTCGCTAAGGACAAGAACATGACGCTGAGTTAGCGGTTCTAGTATGGGAAGCGGTGCATGTGGGGAGAGGTACAGATTCTACTGCCAGACCTTTGAGACTAGAAACTGAGTATGATTTCTATGTTTTTCATGTTACAATAAACTTCCCCAGCCTGCTTTCTGGCCCAGTCTTCACTCTCAGCTGGAATCGCCACCTCTGTGCTGTTTAGACATGAGTGAACAACACTCAGTTCTAGCAATGACCTCTGCTTCCTTTGAAGCTACAGGCTTCAGAGCCATGTCTCCAATTCATAACAAGCAGGTCTGGGTTTCTGTGTGTATCTGTGGTGATTACATTACTGGGGTCAACCTTAATTGATCCTCAGGCTGTTAAGCAACTGATACCCAAGAGGGCCTCGGAGAGTGCCCGGCAGCTATGCCGACACTCAGCAGCTCACACATTTGCAGTAAATGCTGAAATCACCCAGCACTGAACTGCTTACTCTCTGACCTCTACCAAATTCAACCTTTTAAAAAATGTGACCAGCAAAAGAAGCAGGTACTTCTCTTGTCTGAGCTTCCAGAATGTATTTGTCGTTTCTCGTTTTCTCGGACTGCTGTAGTCCGTCACCCAGCCGTGTGCTACCTGCTGGATACCACATCTGCGTACCAAACCCTGGGGAGCTGCAGGATGTGAGAGTGGGCCACCTGGTCCTTTGGGCGGCGTGCTGCTAAAACTGAAGCTGTCCACAGAGGTTGCCCCTTGGGTCTTGTAAACAGGAGGGCTCAGTCCAAGAGCAACAAAATCAATCCATTTGCCTCTTACAAAAGGGTCTTTCCTATGTAGATGAACAGACACACACGCACAGAGCAGCTCTGGAGGACACGCAGATACTCGTCAGTTATCTGAGAGAACTGGGCCAGGCAGGCGTGGGAGGGTGACTGACTTTCCCCAGTACATTCTTTACAACCTTCTGATTTTTGTGCCTCCTACATGGCCTCCCACACCAAACCCTGTTTTCTTCCTCAACTCTGCACTTTCTTCTTGACTCGCTCAGGGGTGCTCCTTTCCTACACAAACAACACTAGTCACGGATTATGGAGTCGGGGGCTGGACTGGACATCCCATGCTTTACCACATTCATAATCCCACCCAGCAAAGCTCTGTGGGAGGTGTTCAGTATCCCCATTCACAACAAGAGAAACTGAGGCTTAGTGAGGTCAAGACCTTCGTCCAAAGGCACATGGCTAGGAAGTGTAAGAACCAGGACGAGCCCAGGAGTGTCTTCACTTAGAAGTTCATGCTTCTAACCCGTCCCCTAAACTGCAGGGGTTCTTAACTAGTAGCCCCAGGAGACATTTGGCATCGCCTGGAGATAGTTTTGGTTATAAAAGTTGGAGTTAGGCGAGTACTCCTGGCATCTATGGGTAGAGGCCAGGGATGCTACTAAAAATCCTACAGTGCCCAGAACAGCCCTGATCTGTCTCTGGAGGATCCTCTCACCACCACCCCCCGACACCTCTGGCGTACACTCCAGTTCTTGTGTGCATAAATAAATAAAAAAAGAAAAGAAACCCAGCACTACTGGAAAAATACAGAAAGAGAAACTATATTCTGACCTAAACTCTCATTTAGGCCACTGTTCAGCATATCTATGTGCCATACGACAGCCAGATACGAAATCAGACGGCAGGTTCTCTCTCTAATCAAGAGCATGCCAACCCCTGGAGCTCTCTCCAGCCCCACTGCCAGTTCCTCCTCAGCCAATCAAGACTGATCATCCACCTACCCAATGTTTACTGGGCACCAGCTGGTGCCAGGAAACCAGCCCCCCGGTGGGAATACCCGGAGAAACAAGAGCCTGTCCCTGCACGTGAGGCGCTGATGTCCTGACAGGAAGACAGACACTGAAACCCATGATGAGGATGCACCGAGACAGCAGCGCAGGATTCAAAGAAGTCACAGCGCAGGGGCTCCAGCTTCAGCTGGATACGGGCTGGGGAGGCTTGGAGAAGACTTCCCAGAAGTATTTGAGTTAGAAGAAATTGAACAAACAGAAGGAAACTACATGGTCCTTGCCAGGCCCTTCAGGGTTGCATCTCTGAGAATCTAGAGGGGCAACTTTTATTCAAAAGTTTGGTGGAGGGGCCTCCCTGGTGGCGCAAGGGGTTAAGCGTCAGCACTAAAAAGCTATCTGCATCTACTGCAGCACGAGTTCGATCCCCGGCCTGGGACCCACATGGCGCAGCAGACCTCTCCTGTCTCACCCACTGCTCCCCCCAGCACTGTATTTCAGTCTGTCTACCTGTTCTGCTCCCCGCTCTGTCTCTGGTGAATCCTCTCACCTCCCCGTACCTCTGGCCTATACCCCAGTTTTTGTATGCATAAATAAATAAATCTTTTAAACAACAACATCAACAACAACAAAAGTTTGGTGGAACTCCTGAGAAAAAATACTCGGAGGGCAGACCTTGATCTGCACACAAGTTGGATGATTCCTGCCTCGAAGAAGGAACTGGCACCCGGACCAGCCTTGCACATTCACACTGCAAATCCTGTGAATTCTACGCACACAATTCTCAAAACAATTCTGTGAGATAGATATTCCCACCCCTGTTTTACAGATGAGGAAACTGAGGCACAGTAATGAAGTAACTGGCCCTCAGGACACAGAGTCACTAAACCGGGAAGCAGAGATTCATGCCCGACTCAGAGTCCTCGCTGCCTCCATCAGAGGGACCCTTCTCAGTTACCAAACCCAAACAATGTTCCTGTCACCCTGCTCCCGTGTGCCACACACTCTGGAACAGACGCCCATGGTTCTAGCAGTATACTATTATGCACACGGCCACGAGCCAGGGCTTGCCGTGCTCCCAAGACCAGTCTTACTCATCTCCAAATCCCTAGCACCTAGCGCAGCATCTGACACAGGCTGAGCCCAGAAAATGCTGAATGCACAAACAGGTCTGGCCTCCTTGGGTTCAATCCGCACAAAACCTCCCCAAAGCCAGAGCAGCCTGCCTTGGGGAGCACACCCAGCCCTCTTTCACCACTGCAGTGCATTTCCCCTCAGCCGGGCCCAAGTCCCAAAGTCAGCAATCAGGTCACGTGAAGACAGAGCAGGTTCTCCCAGCCAGCTTTCCCTCTACCACTGGAACAATCATGATTCATTCTTTGGTTGTACACCAGATGCTTATGTTTGGGGACCATGCTACACTAAAATATGTATCTTTAAATATTAAAAACTTAAAAGGAATGAGCATGTGCACCCCAGTCTATCCTTCTCTGTCTGGCAAATGGAATGTACACATGATGGCAGGAGCTACAGCAGCTCGGATGGACCATGAGGTGGAGGTTTGTGTCTGTGCAGGGCCGCAAGACCTGTGGAACTCCGTTCTTGGATGATGCCATGGAACACAGCATGCTGCCCCACCTGCTCAGGACTGCCTATTTCCAGACTATTAAGAGGTGAAAAAATAAACTTCTATTGGATTCAGCTGCTGTATTTTGTGGCAGTGTTTTACATGACAATTAAAACAAGTGATGAGCATTGTCCAGTGGTTAATCTACTTTCGTCTATGTTGCTAAAATAATAATATCAACAATTTCTCAACCAAACTAACAAGGATTTTGTCATAACTATACAACTTTAAAGAAAAAGCCATCTTGAAAGAGCGATTTGACTCACATTGAACCTAGACAAAATAGGACAAACAAATCAACCTCTGGGTTAGTTTCATCCTGGAGTGTTAACAGACATACCTCAGATTTCCAAGCAGCCCAGGCTACTCTTTTCTGACAGTTTGTCTGCGTAAACTCCAGCTTGGTTCTCCTCCTCCAGCTCATTACCTGAATCAAGGACAAGCAGAAAATCTGATAAGCACCTGAAGGACACCTGCCCCCTCAGAATTGTCCTTCACATGCCCATTAAACAGACAAATGCAGAGCACTGTGCAGAGTCTGGCATAAGAAGGTGCTCAAGCAATGTTGGGTCATTACTGACCCGCTGCATGCCAGACACTGTATTGGACCCCAGGGACACAAAGAGAAATGAACCCAGGCCTCTACTCAGGAACTGCCATTTATGAAAAGATGTAACGCTGTTGAAAAGCAAACGCCATGAGCAGCATTAGCACTCCTTTGGCATGTCCTGGATACTCTGTGTCTCATTCATACTCTGACCCTAAGTGAGCACATCCCTCCCCCAACTTCAGTGACCTTTGAGGGATGCTAGATCACCACAGAACAGCTCCACTACAAAGTTTTACAGGTACCTCCTTTCAACATGTCCAAAAGTAAATTTAGGTTCCCTCCTGTTACCTCCCAGTCAAAAAGGCTTCGGGTGCCCCTAACTCTCACAGCTAAGTAATTACCAAGTTTTGCCAATTCTACCTCCAAAACATCTCTCCCCACCCCTCTACCTCTAACCTAACTCCAGGCCACCTTCACTTCTCACCTGGATTACTCTAGCAGCCTCCTAAGTGCTCTCCAGGCCCAGTCCCTGTAATACGTTCCTCACATGGCCAGAGTGATCTTTCTAATCCACCAGTCTGATTCTTAAATCGCTTCTTGTTAACCTAAAATGTAAAGTGCTTAACTAGGTCTACAAGTCCCCCAAGGACTAGACTACAGCTTGTTTTAGCCTTCTCTCTTACCTCTCTGTAGGCAGATAACTTAATTCATTATTACACAGGCCCCTGAAATTTCTCATAAACTCCATCTTCAATTGAGAACATTCTCCCTTTCTCCTGGCCCTACTCTCCCAAGTATCCTTTAGCTCTCACTTTCCTCAGCTTCCTGGGGTGCAAGGGTGTCGGTGAATTTACCCGGAGGAGTGAGATGCCTCTATTCTGGGCTCCCAAAGAAAGAAGGCCCTTTCCTCCAGCCTAGGGGTGTCAGAATTCCCTATTTATCTGCAAGTCCCCCTCAAGCATCTCTGAGAGCTGGGTGGTGATGATGCAGATGCCAATTCACAGCAGGGAGCACACACTTTTACTTTGCTCCAGAGAGAGCCTTCTCAGCACTTTACACTATTACCTCATTTAATCTTTATCACACTTTTAGGAGACTGATTTTATCATTTCTGCTTTAAGGATGAGGGCATAGAGGTAGAGTGAGAAAACCGAACGTGTCTAAGGAAACAGTTGGCAAGCACAGAGTGATACAAACCCCGGCTGCCTGGGTCCACAGCTCACATTTTAACCGCTGTGCCAGCAGCATGGAGCCTGACTGGCTCGCTTGCTCGATCCTCAGAACCTGTCAGGTGCTGACCCACCGTCAGTGACCCGAACGAACGAATGAATGAATGAAATAATCTTATACACGGAGGCTGGCGGGCTCCGACTCTGCCAGCACTTGGCAGGCCCTGACAGGACTGCGTCCTCCTGCTCCGGCCGGCCAGCGGACAGGAGCTGCCCGGCACCCCGCCACCTCGCGGCCGCAGAACGCCCACCCGCCGCGGCGCGCGGGGTCAAGGGGCGGTGACAGCCGGGCGGCGGGGGCGGAGATGCCACCAGCTGGGGTGTCACCAGCCCGGGAGGTGACTCGCGCTCCCTCGCCGGGACGCCCAGTTCGCCCGCCCACTCCCCGCCCGCTCGTGCGGCGGCGCCCCCCGCCCAGCTGCCCAGCGCCCTCCTGCCCCGCGGGGTCCCCTCCGTCCGGGTTTCCTTCCCATTCCACTTCCTTCCCCTCCCCCACACAACCGTCCCCGGCGTGCCGCCTCGCCCCATCCTCCGCCGCCTCCGCCCAGCTCCCGGGGCTTCCCCAGCGCCGGGTGCTCGCTGACCCTCACCTGCCATGTCCTGGGCCCCACCGCCGAGGGAGGTGCATCACGGCCGCGAGGAGGCCGGGGACGGCACTTCAGAGCAGACAAAGGGCGCCGCCATGTTAGAGTCGGGCGGAACCGACCTCGCCGGCTTCCCGGCTGCAACTTCCGGCGCATGCGCGGCGCTTGCGCTCCTGCGCGACCGTGGACACACGCATGCGCCTAGCTGTCCAGGCGGTCCACATTACAGTACTTCTGCAACTAGGATTGCCCTCATTGTAACTCTTGCTAGGTTCTTCAATTCCAAATATAACAGTAGCAGCTTCCACTTGTTCAGCGTTTACTGTGTACCAGGAACTGCGTTAGGCGCTTTACGAGCATTATCTCAAATCCTCTCATTAATAATAGAGAATTATTCTCCCCCCTTTTTCTTTTCCTATAACTGGTAAAAGGACAGTGCGACCCTGTACAAAGCCCTCCAGGCCACAAAGAGGGAGGGGCCATTTCTGTCCTGCTTGCACACTATTCTCCTTTTGAAGAAGGGAAAAGGGAGTTTCAGAAAATGTAAACTAGTCGTACACATAGTGGAGAAGTCTCAACTGCAGGGCCCGACTCTATTTTTCTACCTTATGAATCAATCGTAACCCTCTTCCCTACTTAGGGCAGATCCAGGATTTGTCTGGAGTGAATGAGGGTTCCTGAAAACCAACGTGTGCCGGCTTGGACTGTTCCTTTGTGGCCATTTGGGACTTTTCAGCACTTCCAGGCCTTTGACTTCTGTCCACTTCCTCGCAGTTCCTGGGCTTCCTCCTTTAGTTATAATCTTGTTTTCTTTTCTTTTTTTTTAAGATTTATTTATTTATGCATACAAGAGCTGGTGTACGGGCCAGCGATGTGGGGCGCAGGGAGGAGGGGAGAGAGGATCCACCAGAGACAGAATGGGGAACAAAACAGGCAGACTGATGAAATACACTGCTGAGGGGAGCAGCGGGCCAGACAGGAGAGGTCTGCTGCGCCATGTGGGTTGCTCTCTGGCCTGCTGGGGATTGAACTCTGTGCTGGCAGAGGCTGCGGATTGCTTCACACTGTCATGCTTAACCCCTTGCACCACCAGGGAGGCCCTATAATCTTGTTTTCTAAGAGTCGTAATTTTAGTAACAGACTTGCCATTATCTTAACTTCTTTTGCTCTTATGTAATTTTTTTTTAGATTTAAAAAAATTTTTTTGAGATTTATTTGTTTATGCATACAAGAACTGGAGTTCAGGCCAGAGGTGTGGGGGGTGAGAGGATTCACCAGAGCAGAGTAGGGAGCAGAACAGGCAGATCTACTGAAATACACTGCTGAGGGGAGCAACAGGTGAGAGGAGAGGTGTGCTGGGCCATGTGGCCATGTGCTGATTTTCCATCAGCTCCCTGGCGGGAGATAAAACTCGGATAGCTTCATAGTGCTGATGCTTAACCCTCTGCACCACCAGCAAGACCTCCATAATCACCTGTTTCTCTTAAAATAAATCTGCTTAAAATAAATCTAGAAAGAACAGGAGGGATCCTTGTGATGGAAATGTTCTGTGCCTTGACAGTACACTGGTTGTGTATTATAGTTTTGCAAGTGATGGGGTTTAGTGTGTGGGGTTCTTGGGTCCCTCTGAGAAAGATTTTAGCAGATATCCCCATTCATCAGCACACGGCAAGTTTACTGAGGAGAGGAAAGAAAAGAAAAACAAAAGGGGCCTGCATAGACACAGATGGGCAGTCTTTTTCTTTTTCTTTTTTTTTTTAAAGAGGCATGTATTTTTATTTATTCATTTGTTTGTTTGTTTATACAAGCACTGGGTACAGTCAGAAGCGCGGGAGGGTGAGAGAATTCACCAGAGCCAGAGCGGGGAGCAGAGCAGGCAGAAGGCCCGAAATACACTGCTGAGGGGAGCAGTGGGCGGCAGGAGAGGTCTGCGCGCCATGTGGGACCCTCCTCAGGTGCTGGGGAGCAGCCGGGGATTGAACGGGTGCCGCAGAGGCCACGGGCAGCTTCACAACCCAGCGTTCAACCGCTGCGCCACCGGGGAGGCCCACATATGGGCAGTCTTAAAGAACAAAAACTGCATTTTGCCAGGGCAAGAAGTGGTCTTTTATAATGTTCTTCGATGGAATTATTATGGAAAGTACCCCTTTGGGGTCAGATTGGGTTGGTCTTCTAAGACTGGTAATCCTCTCTGGCCCCGCCTCTGGCTGATGATCTTTTCTGACCCCACCTTAGATTCCTGGAAACTTCCATAGTCAGGTTTAGCCCAAGATTCATTAATCACTCTGCCCCCATCTCTGGTGTCTGTCCTTGTGAGACCTTCCATCCTAAACTTTTCTACTCTAAGATTCCATCAGATATATCTCATGATTTTCCATTCATCAGTTGAGAGACATTTGAGTTGGTGGGGACGAGTCATCCTGATTCTGGACACCTGAAGTGACTGCCTCTGCTGTTTGCTTTCCAGATTCCTGAAACTGTTACAGGGCAACCCCAGTGTGGTTGGCCTGACTGTGGATTCTCACCCGCATGCTTAAAAGGGACTTATAATGAGACTCAACTGCAGGTACACACAAAAAGGGTAATAAAGGTTTTATTTACAAAAAGGGGAAATGAAAAAATGAGTAACTCAGGAAGAAAGCGAGAGATAAATTAATGAAAGCGTCCTACCAATTTTGCTGAGCTGGAACCCCAGTAGCATGCTGAAAGCCAGTGAAAAAACAACAGTGAAAATAAACCAAGCCTGGCTGCTTACCTCCACCCTCAGTTCCCTGCAATCCTCTCTTTGGTGGTGATGACATTATGGGATTTGTAGTCCTTGGTGTCTTGGATCTTGCTGTCCTTAACAATTATCCCACCAGGGAGGCCCCCTGTACTAAGTTTTAAGTTAACATAGTCGCTGATTCTGGGGATCAGGGCCTGGAATCATTGGGGGACCATTATTCTGCTATGTCAAATATCTGACCCCTCCAAGGGCTTGGATAGACATTTTTCAATAGGCCCCCCTCAGGCCTCTCTTCAGGCAGGTATGGGAGCCAGAGGCCAATCAAGGTCTGTGAGCTGGGGAGGTCTATTATCATTACTTAAGGAATGCAGATAGCTTTTCTGGAGAGTTGTGAAGGCCCAGAAGGCCAGAAGAAGCTGCAGTTCTTGCCCAAATTGCCTGCCCCTCCTCCCCTAATCAAAGAAGAGATTGTTTTATCCTAAGTTTCAGTCCTTTTCCTAACTGAGTAGCACTCATTGCTTGCTCTTCAGTTTATGATCTAGAAGAATAGAATTTGAGGGGATCTCACCCAGTTCCAGGTTTATCAGTAAACATGTTATCTTTATCAGAAAATCTCATCTTTCCTTTGAAAATAAGAATGAAGCCACCCTTCCTTTTTTTGGCCACCCCCCTTTTTGTCTGCTAGTCTCCCCCTCTTCGTTCTTGATACCTCAGTTTCCAAAATGCAGGATAAATAATCCTGGATAAATAATCCTAACCCACTCCATTCTTTAGAATTTGCAATCTTGTAAATTCTCTATATATGTTATTAAATTTATTGCTTTTCCTTTGCTAACCTGTCTGATGCTGTTTTTTTTTTTTTAAATTTTTTTTATAGAGGCATGTTTTATTTATTTATTTGTTTGTTTGTTTTGTTTATACATGCACTGGTACAGTCAGAAGCGTCGGAGGGTGAGAGAATTCTGCAGAGCGGGCAGAAGGACCGAAGTACACTGCTGAGGGGAGCAGCGGGCGGCAGGAGAGGTCTGCGCGCCATGTGGGACCCTCCTCCGGTGGCCGGGGAGCAGCCGGGATTGAACCGGCCCCGCAGAGGCCGCGGCAGCTTCGCAACCCAGCGTTCAACCGCTGCGCCACCGGGAGGCCCTGATGCTGTTTTTTGATTACTCATGGAGAAGGATGAAGAGCTTTCAGCCTTTCTTACTTATTTATAGAGGTAATATTGTTTCCATTTAATGTATCAATACCAATTTTCCTTTTAATGCATAGTTCTTAATCAGTTCAAACCTGTTGGCTGACTTAAAGGATGCTGTGGATTAAATGTATCCTCCCAAAACAATATTCTGAAACCTAATCCCCAGTGTGATGGTATTAGTAGTAGGGTGTTTGGGAGGTACTTAGCGCTGAGTGGGGAGCCTCAGCTGGGATGAGCGAGTACCCTGGCCCTTCAGGCCACATGAGGATCCAGCAAAAGTGTAACAGGGTGGTCCCCAGGAAAGGGGGAGGTTCCCTGCCCCACCCAAGGGAGGGTGGAGCTGAGCAGGGAGAGGAGAAGCTGCAGAAGAGACTGAGGAAGGAAGGAAGCAGGATGGAGCCTGGAGACCTAGAGGAGGCGCATGGAGCCTAGAGACACGTGAAGAAACTGCACTTGTCTTTTGGTCATGGACTGGGTGACACAGATGTGGGTGAGACCCACGGGGAGGTGACAATGGCAGCTTTTATTTTGATGTCGATTTTGCTCTTTTCCTTTTGGGCTTGTCTGGTTGTTTTTGACCCTTTTTTGTGGGTCTCCACTGGAAGATGTTTTAGACTTGTGGCAGGCTTTGGGGCCTTGTTCTGCGCCATTCCCAGATGGATGGACTTTTACCCACGAGGGGATGGGTAATTTTGGGTGCTTCATTTAGAAACTAGACTTTTTGCCTTACCTGTATTGTTTTCTTATTAAAGTTTTTTTCCATTAAAGTCTCATATGTTTTGTGTTAATGCGGCGGATGGCAAAACCCATTTAGAATAGGCAGGTTTGCGGGGTTTGGGTTGCCCCTCTTCCTGTCCTATAACAGATTTGGCGCCTTGCCCCTCTCCCTGTCCTATAACAAAAGCACAACCTTTTATGAACAGTAAGCACGTCCTCACCAAACACCAAAGTCAGGATATCTTTTAATAAGATTACAATCTAAACCCCCACCCTTTGCCCAGCAGGAAGGTGGGAGGCTTGAATAGACAAGGGAAATTAATAAGGTTGCTATGGGAACCAGGCCAAAAGGCTGATCATTTTGACCATGAATTCGGAAGCAGGGTCAGGACACATTCTGTGTCAAAGGTCAACGCCCAAGACCAGACATCCCAGTACGAACTGGCCCAAACTGACTCCCAACTCATGAAAAGCTCCCTGAAATCAGAATATAAAAAGGAACCTCAACCCCTTCTTCATGCCCAGACCTCTCCTGTCTCACCCACCTTTTCTCTTAGCAAAGTATATTTCAGTAAATCCGCCTTTTCTGTTCTCCACTCTGTCTCTGGTGAATTCTTTCACCCCTGTGCCTCTGGCCTACACCCCGATTTCTCCCACAACAACCAACATCTGCTGGTACCAGAATCCAGAACCAGGAGAAATAAATTTTGGTTAAGGCCCCCAGTCTCTGGCAGCCTGGACAGACTAAGAGTGTGCTGGGTAAGTAGTGATCCATGAATGCTCACGTAGGAATAAAAAGCAAATAGTGATGTAGGCAGGCAATGACTACCTACGGTTTGGGAGACTGAGATCTGGCTGGAAGGTTCCAAGGCCTATCCCAAGTCAGGAAGCAGCTGGAGATGGAAGAAATAGCTTGCCTGGTAGATCTGCCTTCCAGCATTTACTTCACAACAATCCTGTTGACATAACCCGATTGCTTGATCAAAGAATCCCCTAACTGCCCCAGGCCAGTTCCTGTGGCTGCCTTGGAATTCGCTCAGCAGGTCCGGATCCGGTAAAGAGAGAAGACCTGGTGCTTGGGTGGGGAGCAGATCCTGGAGGGGGTGGCTGAGGACCACACTCCCTGCCGGAGTGAGGCCAGGTACTGAGGCTGCAGCAGGTCCCCTCTGAAGACCCCAGGGACGGGAGAGCCAGCCCCAAAGTCATGGACCTTGAGACAGATCTGGGGACCAGCTCAGGTAAGAGGCGGTGGAGGGTCTCAGCCCTGCAGAAAGACTGGCTGAGGGGAGCTGGGGGGATGGGTCAGAGGGCAGAGACCCTCCCCCAGAACTACCTCAAGCGAGGGGTGGGCTTCATTCATTTCCTGTTTTAACCAAGGACCAGAACATAGCTTCCTTATAAACCTGTGTCTGGCTAGGAGCACGTAATGAGGACAAGGGACTGGTTCATTATCTGGGGAACCCAATAAATTCCTTTAGTAAGAGCACAGACTTTGGATTCAGACAGACCCACTGTGGCCCTTGCTTTATTGATAAACCTATTGGCTGGTCCCAGGCTTCTCCCTGTGCTGCATCCTGAACTGGGTAGGGAGGGTTACAGGAGTGAGATGGAGCAGGATCCCCAGGGTGGATGGGAACCGGGTGATGAGGATGCCTTCTAAGGCTGTGCACAACATTCCAAGAGGGTGGGGAGAGTACAGGGCTCCCTAAGGATCACCAACACTTGCACTAGCTGAGCCTCACTTTCCTCACCTGTTAAGGCGGCCGGGGCTTTCCTCTTGGAGGACCTCACTGCTCACAGAAGCCAGTACCCCACAAGCCTGTTGGAAATGCAGTCTCAGCCTCCCACCCCAGACCCAGAATTTGCACGTTAACTCGATGCCCAGATAATGACATGTGCAGTAGAGAAGCTCGGAGACCTGGGCTCGGTTCCCCTAGAGGGCTGGCAGCTGGTCCTGAGGGAAGCCCACCTTCTGGGCCTCCTTGGTGGCCTAGGGGTTAAGTTTCAGCACTGTCACCACTGTGGCCTGAGTTCATGCCAGGCCAAGGAGCTGACCCACATGTTGCAGCAGACCTCTCCTGGGTCTCCTTTCTGTAGTGGTGATGAAGAGCTGGACACAGTCAAATTGGGGGTACTGGCAAAGTAGCCTCACATAGAAGAACTGGGGTGTAGGCCAGAGATGCATGCAGTGAGAAGATTTACCAGAGACAGAGAGGGGAGCAGCGGAAGAGACAAAAAAGGTCTGCTGTGCCCTGTGGGTCAGCTCCCTGGCCAGGGATCAAACTTAGGCCGTAGTGGTGATAGTCCTGAGACTAATCCCTAGACCACCAGGGACGCCCTCTTCAATTTAAATGTAATATACTATCCAGTCTTCATCTTTGTATTTGCACAGCCAAGCACAATGGTTGACACAGAACTAACCCTATGTCTGCTATTTGGTGAAAATTAAATGAGGATTTTATGAAGTCCACACACTAAAACATAAACTTTTGACTTCCCAGTAAACTCTGACATAATTTCCTTCCTTGCCTTTTGTGACACTATTTTTTCCTTACTTTTCTAGCACCTACACCTCCATCACAATCTTTTCCTAGTTGACTTCTCCTGCTAGCTCTGTCCTCAACCTTCTTATCTGCTCATGATACAAGTTCTCTTTGGGTGTTATCCAATTTTCCCATTTATCCGAATAAACAAAGACCCCCGGATTTGCTCATTGGCCTTCAAACACAACATATATTTTAGCTTACCTTTTAGTCTAAAATCCCTTCTCTCTCTCTCTTTTTTTTTAAAGATTTATTTAAAAGAACCGGGGTACAGGCCAGATGCGCGGGAGGGTGAGAGGATTCGCCAGAGAGAGAGGGGGGAACAGAACAGGCAGACTGACGAAATACACTGCTGAGGGGAGCAGCGGGCAAGACAGGAGAGGTCTGCTTCACCATGTGGGATTCTCGCCAGCCCGCCAGGCCCACCAGGATCTAACCCGTGCTGCAGAGGCTGTGGACTGCTTCACAGCATGATGCTCAACCGCCTGCTGCCACCAGGGGAGGCCCTCTTCTTTTTTTGTGTTGACAAATCCCTTCCTACTCTTGACTCCAGCTCCTTTGCAGAGCTCTCCCACAGCCACAGACTCCAAGACATTATCAGCCTTTGGTTGGTTCCTCTTAGATCTCTTACTATTGCAGCACCAACCAGGCAGAGGCCTGGGGCCTTTTCACTACACTTCTTCTCTTGGTGATGTGATGACTTCAAATCTCTCCTCCACGCCATAGCCAGCTCCAACACCTGTGACCTTTTCCTTCCTTCCAGGTGGGAGGCTGGCCCGCCATCCGAAGGCCATCCCCAGGGCTCACCTGACTTTTATGATTGACTGTTCTCGTGGGAAACAGCTCTCCCTGCTAGCACCCCCAGTGCCGCCCCCAGCCCTGAGCCCCTGTCTAGGACCTGCCCACCCTCCAATGAAGACATACATCTTGTTCTGTGGGGAAAGCCAGCCCCATCGGGCCCACGAGGCCCCCCTGCATGGAGGACACTGTGCCCAGGCCCCGGGCACCCTGCCAGCCTTCCAGGGGACTGTGGCTCCGGCTTCGACTCCCGTCAGCCCCCTCTGCCCCCAGGAGGCTCCGGGAGCCAAGGGGAGTCCCTTGAAGACTGTGAGATATTCTGCTTGGGGGACAGTCAAGGGCTCCCTCAAAGGACTCCTCTCTTCCTGTGTCTGTGGGCAGGCGGATTAACTGGGAAGGGCCTGACCTTGGTGGAGGTGTCGGGGGCCAGTCAGTCTGCCCAGGCTGCCGCTCCCAGAGCCCACTCCCTCGTCACAGGCACAAAGCATCCTTTCTGCCAGAGCCCAGCAAAGCTCATTAGATCCACAGACACGCACCTGAAGCAAACACGGTCTCCACGCCCACAGCGCCCTGCTTCCTTCTTCCTCCTCACCACGCTCAGCGGCAGGCTCCCCCACATGGAGAGTAATCCTCCCCTCGGCACATTCCAGCGGCGCATCTTCCACATCCCAGGCCCTGCAGCTGCAGGAGAGACACCACAGCTTCTTGGAACTCACGTTCTTGGGGAGGGGGAAGGTCAGACGGGTACCCGGATAAATAAAGATGGTTCGGGAAACCACGAAATGATGGCTGTGTGGGAACACGGGTGTGCATGTGTGATACAGACACCAGGAACCACATCATACCAACTTCACAGGCTGTGCCGAGGCCTTTAAAGTTTATTCTGAGATGGGGACTGGTGGAAATTGCGAGGAGAGAGTGAATGACTTTAACTTTGGAAAGAATTCCTCTCGCTCTGAGAGACCACAGAAGGCAGGGGAGGAACTTACGAGGCTGAGGCTTAGTCCAGGCAAAGGGCAGTGATGATTTGGACTCGGGGTGGTGACAGTGTCACCGGGATGACCTATACCCACCCACCCCCAGGAAAGCTGGCGTAGCCTCCCGGCTCCAGCGGGAATTTGAGACCCTCCAGGGAAGGGCGAAGTCTGGCTGCACACCTAGGTTTTCACCAGCAGGTGTCGCCCTATCACCAGCCCGAGAGCCTGGGCTCTGGCAAAGGATGGGGAGCAGGGGGCGGGGCGGGGAGGGGAGGGGAGGGAGGGCAGGTTGTCTGCTCACCTGTTGAGCACAGGGCCAGAACCAGGGGATTGGCCACCTAGTGGGGCCCATGTTTTCAGAAATCCAACTTTCATTCTAACTCACACCACTTTCATCTGAATAACGAGCGTTTATGGCAGGCACCGATCAAAAGGACACCAGGATTAAATCAGTGGCACAGGCGTCTGTCACGTCCTCAGTAACAGGAGTGAGATTATGACGACTGACCAGGTATTTCGTGGCACCACACGCCATCTCAATTCATCTCACACCAGGCCCCAGAGGTGGGTATAGGTTTTCCTGTCATTTTAAAGATGAGGAAACCAAGGCACAGAGGGATGCAGGACACCAGCAAGCAAGAGGCAAAGTCCAAACCCAAGCAGCAGCCTGAGGGCAAAGCTGGCTCACTGGGCCCAGCCCAGGGCCTGGCAGTGTGAATGGCAGAGAGCAGCCCTCACCAGAGCGGGCACATAGGCGGAGGACTGAGAGAAAGTTCCAGAAACCAAATGCTCTGTGAAATGGGATAATGATGTGGCAAACATTTGGTATGATGCCCTCTGGGCCAGGCACTGAGCTAAGCTCTCAAGAGAACAGCTCATGTGTGGAGATTTCTGGACCTACTAAACATAGAACTTCCATATGATCCAGCAATTCCACTCCTAAGTATTTACCCAAAGGACACAGAAACATCCATTCCAAAGAACACCTGCACCCCTATGTTTATAGCAGCACTATTTACAATAGCTAAGCTTTGGAAACAGCCCAAATGCCCAAAAATAGATGACTGGAGCAAGAAGATGTGGTACATATACACCATGGAATATTACTCAGCATTCAAAAAGATAAACACGTGCAATTTGCAGCCACATGGATGGCGCTGGAAGGGATCATGCTCAGCGAAATAAGCCAGAAAGAAAAAGAAAAATACCGGATGGTCTCCCTCATAGCAGGAATCTAGAAAACCTAAATAAGGGACCAGGAAAAAGAATAACTATAAGAAAGTGAAAATCAAAATCAACAAACAACTATGAACCAGAGACACTTTTTTGGGGGTGGGAGGGGAGGGATTGGGGTCAGAATGGGGGGGTTGCAATTGTATGGGGAATATAAAAATAAAATTTATTATTTAAAAAAAAAAAAGAGAACAGCTCAGTTTGTCTCTTCCCAACCCTGGGAGGTGCTACCCCGATTTACAGATGGGGAAACCAAAGCTCGGGTTAGTTAAGCAACGGACCAAGGTCACACAGCCAACTTGTGACCGAGCCAGGGCTGAAGGCTTGGACTTCAGATGTTATCTACAAGCCACACTGGAGAAATCGCAGAAACCTGTGGAAAGATTGAACAAGTAAAGACGCCCTTGAACCAGTGAGTGAAAGTGAACAAGTGAGGGTAGTTCTTGTGCGGGCACTTGCCCCGGAGCCTCCGGCCTCACCCTCATCTTCTCCCCACGACAGCTCTAGTCTGCCAGCCGTGCTTCATTCAGGACAGTGTCCAGGGGCCTCACAGCGCCTGGACAGAGGGGTGGTCACGACCTGCGTGGGAGAGAGGGGAGGGAGGGGGATAGAGGGGCAGATTTGGGTCCCGCCTGTTCGGTGCTCTCTGTGCTCAGCAGCCTGTTCTGTGCCCCTCTGGGAGCACCCTAAGGGGCCCCCACCCAAATTCCTGGGGAAGGCTATCACGGGTCCACCCTCTGTAGGGCCTCGGGGGGCAGCAGCTGACCACGCACAGGGAACGAGGCCAGCTGTGCAGTGGCCCAGCTGTGCTGACTGTAAACAGCACCCGGCAGCTCCAGAGGGCTTCCTGGAAGAAGAGGGTCTTGGCCTGGGCCGAGGAACCTCCCAGGTCCTCCTTGCCAAGGGCTCTGCCAAGGCCTGACCTGGGATTCTCCCAGGTCTCCAGCCCTGAAGGGCTGCACCTTTTCAGCTTCCCCAGCCTCTTGCCCAGGCTTAGTCCAAAAGTTGTAAGATAGGCGGACCCCTTCTGGGTTCCCAAGTCGGCGTGGGTGCAAGGGGGCTGCCTCAGCCCCTGGTGGTGAGGGGACTGATCGGGGCTGACCCAGCAGAGTGGCTTTCTGGGACCACCGACTGGAATTCAAATCCCAGCCACTCCAAGCTGGGTGACCTTGGGCCGGCGGCCTGACCTCTCTGAGCCTCCCGTGGGCCTGGGCACACACCTTGCAGGACTGTTGTGGGGCCGAGCAGGGCTGGGGTTTGGCGTCCGCTCAGCCCTCGATGAATGGGCTGCTATAATTACTCCTCGCGCGGGGCCCGCAGCCAGGCCTATATTTAGCCTGGAAAGGGTGGGGGGCGCTGGGGAACAAAGCGCCGCAGTCAGCCCCGGCGCCGGGGGGCGGAGCCGATGAGAGACCGGCCTGCGGGCTCCCCCCGCCCCCCGCCCTCCTCTGCCGCAGGTCACCTTGGCCTTGGGCTCCCTCGCTCGCCCACGCGCCCGGGTCCCCCGCAGGCGCGCTCAGCCCCCGACCCGCAGCCTGGGAAGGCGCGGCTGGAGCCTGGGGAGTATTCAGCGCCTCTGTCGTCTCGGGGAGCACCCCTTTCCCAGTGCGGGCTGCGGGGGGCGGAGGGAGGGGCTTCGCTGAGGTCGGGGTGCCAAGGGGAGCCCGAGCCGGGGGTGGGGGGGAGCGGGGAGCCGGCCCGCCCCTCCCCCGGGCCGCGCGCGCGCCTGAGTGTCGGGCTGCAAATAGCCCAGCGGAATCTGTGAGTCACGGAGGCTGGAAATACCGCGTCTCCTCCGCCCCCCACCTCCCGCCAGCAGCCCGGCAGCCACTTGGGGGAGCCCTGGCACTCCGATTTCAGCAGCATTCGGATGTGTGGGTGCGGCCCCCCTCCAGAGTGCGCCCAGGTGTCCTGAGCCAGCCAGCCAGCCCCCCAGCCAGGTTCCAGCCTGATTCTGCCCCCAGGACTGCCTGGCCCGGGATCAGTCACTCAGCCTCCCTGGGCCTCGGAACTCATCTGGTAGTTGGGTTTCAAGAGAGCGGGTGACTCGGTGCCCGCAGCCCTTGGTGTCCCCACGCCTGGGACAGTGCCAGGCCCCAGCTGGCAGGGGCTGCAATAGGAAGAGACAGTGCAAGGCTTTTTGGGAATAATTCCCAGATTCCTGCGCTGGTGGGTCTGGGAACCAAGGGAGGGGCCAGAGGATACCCACATTTCTGCATGGTCTTGGGTTTTACTTGGGGCACCAATGCCGCCTCCCCCATCTCATGGAAGGTATGGCTGATTATCCTGAGCTTTCCCACCCCTGCCCCCAGCCCCCTCCCTCCCCCATGTGCGAGAACGCCAGGCAGGTGATCTCCAAAAGTCTGATTCAGTTGTTTATTGTGTGTGCAGGGTGCAATGCCAGGATCCCCTCCCTGTCCCAGCCATCCCCTACGGGCCCCAGAATGGCAGGGGTGAAGGGGCACCCCACAGAACACTGAGGGTACAGAGGGCAGAAGCAGGCCCTGCCACTTGCCTCGGGGGGCCTGGCCAACTGTGAAGCACCCCTTACTCCTCGCCTTGCTTCTGTCTGTGGGAGACAGAGGCAGGTTACAAGGGGTGGCTCCCCAGAGTGAGGGCTGACTGGGGGCACCTGCCCTGGAGCAGGCACCTCTCTCTACGACTGAGGCCTGGGCCAGCAGGAAGATGTGGGGGCAGGGTACATAGACCAAGGTGGGCAAATGAGGGGAACTGCTCCTCAGGACACAGAGTGGGGTGTTGGTTTGATGTCTTGGGTTCAAATCCCACCTGCAGTGTGTAGCCTGGGCGCTCATGCTGGACACTGGTTCCCCGTTGATAAAAATGAAGATTGTAAACTGAATGTTAGAATGTTCTGGATCCTGCCTCCACCCATGGTAACGCTTCGCAAGACAACCACCCGTGTGTGTGTGTGTGTGTGTGTGTGTGTGTGTGTGTGCAGAACACACACAGTCTATAGATTCATAGGTTACAGGAAGAATGGGAGGAAACTTGCCACAGGGGAAGACTGGCGAGAAGCTGGGGTCCCACCTGGAGGACCTGAAGCCCCAACCACACTCTTCCACCTGGTGGGGTGGCCTGTGCAGTGGAGGCAGCCCCAGGAGCCCAGGCCTGGGGGTGGGAGAGAGAAGTACCAGCCCCGCCCCTCGGTCTTGCCCGGGGCTCAAGCAGGTAACAGACAGGAGTGCAATTTATCACGAACCGGCTGTATTGGAAAAACCCCATCAATCCACAGACACGCATGGCCCTGCCCTGCGCAGCTGGCTGGCTGGGGGCACCAGGTGGCAGGGGCCTGGTGCTGGTTAGGGGCTTAGAAAGGGGCAGAGAGGAGTTTCCCACCCATCTTGGCTGCCTCCTCTGGCCTGCTGGTGCCCCTAGCCTTTGAACTCAGATGGGGGGCTGCGGCCTAGCTCCCTCTGTCCTTGCACTCCCTCCTTCGGGCCCTGGCCATCCCCCTCCCCTGCCCTGCAGAGGTCCCAGAGACAAAAGAATGTGACTGTCCTGCAGATGATTTGCCCAGAATTCCTGCCTGTCCCAATGCCCCCTCCCCCCAAAGTGGGGTCTCTGGGATGTCCCCTTCCCCACCCCAACCCTCTATTCTGGTTTGAGTAAAAGAGGCCACATCTATCTGGGGGGCGCCATGGGTGAGGTCAGGGCAGTCCCTGACCTGCCCTGGGCAGAGCAGAAGACTCAGTTTTTTGGGGGGATGACCCACCTGGGGTCTGGAAACCGGGGCTGAGACGTCCTGGAAGCTGTCCCGCAGGGGGTCAGGAAAACTTTTCTGGCAGGCCAGGGGGGGACCAGGCAGGGGAGTCGGGGGAGGGCAGGGGGAGGGAAGTCCCTCAGATTTTTATCTCTGTCCGGAAGGTCTGCTGGACATGCTCTGTGTGCGGGTGGCGCCGCGCCCGGATGGTGAGGCTGCCGTCCTCTCGGAGGGCCGAGGTCACCGATGTGGGGTCCACGTCCTCCGGCAGCTGACACTTGTGAGCAAAGGTGTTCATGACCGTGCCATCAGCTGCCAGCTGGGGGAGGGGTCAAAGGTCAGGGCAGGTTGCCCCCCCACCCTTCCCGCACTGTCAGGCCACAGCCCCTGCTCAGCAGGTGCTTCTTCCCAGTCCAGCCCCAGCAGGGCCCCCACATTCCAGAGGGGTCTAGTCTCAGGTGCAGAGGCCTGACAGAGAGGCCAGCCATGGTGGGGGGACAGGCAGAGGTGCTTAGAGGCGCTCCAGTGGTGCCCAAGGATGGGCAAGGGGCTTGGTGGGGGGAGCGCACAAAGAGGAGGCCCTGGGCAGAAGCTGGGCCTTCTGAGCAAGAAGGAGATGGCGCAGAGCAGACCTGTGCCCCCGTGGATACCCGGCTGGTCCCTCCCCCACAACCCAGCCAGCACATAGTGTCCAGAGGAGCCTGTGGTGGCTGAGTCATTGGCGGGGGTGGCAGGGCTGGCACGTGCTGTCGGCTTGTCCCGGTGCCCATAGTCCTTGGTTTCCTTGGCAGGGGTGCCTACGCGTCCAGCTCTCGTGCTCAGGGCAGGAAGCCGGGCCGTGGGGACCCAGAGGAAGTCCTGAGCAGACCTCCTAGACCCCGCAGGCGTTGCTATGGCGCCTTCCCTGTTCAGGACACACCACACCCTCCTCAGAGTGCAGGCCCCGGTGACCCATGGGTGGAGGTAGTGCGGGGTTTGGAGTGTGTGTGGCCAGAACTGCAGGACCTTTGCCTTGGGCCCAGGTCAGGGGACGCAGGATGGGGCAGGGCCTCTGGGCCTAGCGGGGGAGGAAAGCTTGAGGGCTGTCATCTGAGGGAACTCCTCCCACCATTGCCCAGGTGAGCTTCCACCTACCTGCCTGCCCGGAGAGCTGGCCTCACTCAACCACAGCCTCCCCTCTCACCTCCCGCTCTGGTGGCCCCGCCTGCATTCTCTCACCCCTCTCCCATCTCCCTCGGCTCCCTAGAGGAAGGATTCCAGAGCCTTGGAGCAGAGAGAGGCAGAACCCGGTCCCCTGCCCACAAGCTCCAGGAGCAAGGTCTCCAGCTTGCCCCAGGGGCTGGGGAGACACTGCTCAGGGCCCGGGGCCTCAGGATGACCCATGGGAGGGGAGACACCGGGAGAGGGGACAGGTGTGGAGCCTGGGGTCCAGGCGGGGTGGCCAGGCTCACCTTCTCGGCCCGCACCTCGATGTGGTTGTTGGAGGTGGTGACGATGATGTCCTCAGGAGAGAAGTCGCTCACGTCCACCGCAAACTCATAGGCGTCTCCCAGGGTCTTGATGTTGCCGGGCCCCCCGGGACGGGCTGTGGGGAGGACCTCAGTGAGCTCAGCACCCGATGGCAGCTTTGCATCCAGAACCCAAGCTCCATGTCTGGGGGGACGGGGGCCCCCCCAGACCTGATCTCCCCCTCAGTACAGCTGTTGAGCTCCTGGCCAGCATCTCCTCACTCTCACCTCCGCCTTTTCCGTGGGGGGCGTGGGGGTGAGCATGGGGCAATGTCTGTAGCGACCTGCCCCCGCCTGGGGTGTCCCATGCCTCCCACCCCTCCACCCACCCACTGTCCAGCGAGGGCCTGGGTGGCCGATCCCACCATCGCGGACCCTCCCTCCAGCCACGAGCATCCCTTGGCGGCCTGTCTGGTGTCACGGCCACCTCGTCTCTGGCCACATGTGTCTCAGGGGCCACACTCGGTGGCTGCAGCTCTGCAGCACCTGCTCCTGGAGGCCCTGAGCCACGGCGGCTGTCGTGGCGCTCCGGAACAGATGTCCCCTACCTGCGTCTTCCCGCCCCCACAGCCGCCAGCACTTGCCTGGGAAGGCCAGGGGCTCTGAGTGAGGCCGCATGAAGCTGCCAAAGTCCTCAGAAAACATGCTCAAGGCCTTCTCCATGGGTGCGTCCTGGGCCGGGAGGGCACGGGAGGCCAGGGAGGACGAGGAGGAGGAGGACGAAGAGGAGGAGTGGAAGCTTCTCTCCGCTCTGAAGGTGGAGGAGGTCCTGTGGCTCATCCACGGGCGGGCGGCCGGGCCCTGGCCAGGCAAGCAGGGAGGACAGGCGGGGTGCAGGCGGCAGGCCTCTGAGGGAGCTTGCCGGGCCCTGACTGCCGGCGCTTTATAAGGCCCAACAGCCCCTGGGCTCAGGGCCAGCCCCTTGTCTACCAGCTAAATTTAGGCCTCTCTGTGGCCCAGAGGGGGCTGGAAATCTTCTCCAGTGAGACGGCCCCGCTGACAGCCCCACACACGCAGGCCGGTGAGGGCTGAGCTCACCGCTGCATTCCAGGCTGATAACTCTAGCCACAGGGCTTGCGCTCCAGGGTGTGTGTGTGTGGGGGGAGCCATGGGGGGCTTGCCTCAGACCTCGGTGCCCACCCTGAGGCCTCCTGTCTGGTGTTTGTGTCTCTGTCTCCCCCGGCCCCCGGGGATCTCGACGGCCTGTGCCTCCCCTGTCAGATCATAAGGTCCCTGAGGACAAGGTTTGCTTTGGTTCCAGGCCTCCCTGCCCCTCAGTTCTAGCCCTTTCTATGAGGATCTGGGTGGTGGGTGATCAGGATCTCAAGCCCCTGGCGTTGGGCAGGACCAGAATTGCCAGGACAGGTCAGGGGTAGGTGGACCATCCACCTGTTGGGCCCAGGAGGGAGACAAGGGCCCGTTCCCTTGGGGCACAGTGTTTACAGCTTTCTCTTAGGAAAGACTGAGACGGCTCCTGGGGGGCAGTGTAGAAAGTGCAGCTGTCCCCCTGCCAGCTCCCACGGGACCTCACTTAGGCCGGCCCTCCCCATCCCTGACTCAGAACATCCCGGGGGGCCGCCTGAGGCAGGGCTGGGGGTTGGGCCTGACTCAGGGAAGGAGGGGAGATAATTTGGTAATTGTCCTTCAAGTTCTAGAAGGTTATGTTTTGGGAACTGTCCTCTTGACCTCCAGCTGCAGGAGATGCTGGAGACGGCAGGGGGCACGTTCTCAGCTGGAGGCAGAGGGGATTCCAGGAGACAATTATTCTAGCCCTGGGAGGTCTCTGGGCACTGGTTCCTGGCAGTGAACGCGGCAGGGTCCTCTTTGTACCACCCCCCGCACCTGGAAGGGGGTGTTATTCCCGTTTCATAGACAGGGAAACGGAGCCTCAAGGAGGAACTTGCAGCTGGGCTAGTGGCAGGGCCAGGGTGCCAGCCCCACCCTGTCTGACTCTCCAGTGACCAACATACGTGGGTGGACATAGGCTGGCCAAGGCCCGAGCAGCCCCTCTCTGCCATCCGGGTCTCGGCAGAGCCGGGACTGACCACGAGGACTGGGTGCGAGCAGGGAGGCCCCCTGGGGAGGACAGTCCCACTGCGGTTGTCTTTGCCCTATGGGGCCTCTGCCTCCTCCCCAGATCAGCTGAGGGGCCTCCTCCCCAGGGAGGTCCCTGAGTGCTGCAGCCCACCCAGGGGCCCCAGCCCACACGCTCACCCCAGCAGCTGGCTGTGTGACATGGTCTCCCGTGTCTGTGACTTCTCTGCCTGCACCCACTTCCCCATCAGACTGGCAGTTCCTCCAAGGTAGGGGTTCACTTATCCCCTCACTACCATGGGGCCTTTTGAAGGTGGGGACTACTTGTCTTTTGTCTGCCTCTCACAGAGCTTCATCCTTGGGGTGCTTCATTATAGGGGTAATTACTGGTGCTGGTGAGCCATGGAAGGGGGGCGACATAAGGCATGTGGGGGCAAGTGAGGGCCAGGGCAGTGGCTGGAGCAAGAGGTCTGTCATTCCAACAGAGGGTCCTGTCTGGCCGAGGGGTTCCACTAGAGCTGCCAGGAGGTTACCAGCAATGAGGCGAGAGGGACAGAGTGGGGGTGGGGTGGGGGGCCCAGAGCCTGTCGCCCGCCAGGGAAACAGGAGCCAGTGGCTAAATGCAGACACTCTGTCATGGTGCAGAGGGCCTGAGTCACCGCTGCTGGATGTGAGACCTTGTCCCTCCTCCCTGCCTCTCTTCCTTTTCCCCTCCCCCCACCCCTGAGCCGTCACCCACACAAACACCGACGGCATCCACTGGCTCCACTGGCCAGGAGGGACCTCAAAAAGTCATCAAGACCATTCTCCTGTCTCTGGCATGCCTCGCCCTACAGATCACAGGGATAGAGGAGCTTCGGAGGTGACCCAGTGCCTTGCACCCCAAACTGCCAGCGCCTCCCACTCACACGGGAGAAATTCCAGCCAAAACAGACTCTTCCCTTTCCCTCCAAGGTTCTGATTGGGGGTCTCAGCAAGGGACTAAGAATCTGTTCTCATCTGCTCCCCACACAGCTCGCCTGGGAAACCCTCCTCGCTCAGGAGGGACTCAGTGAGCCCCTGGCACGTGCTGGTCACTGTCCTAGACTCTGGAGTCTCGTGATGAATGAGGCAGACACAGGCCCCTGCCCAGGGCTCTCAGGGTCCCCTTGCTGGGCAGAGGAGGAGCGGCCAGGCTCAGGGTGAAGGACCTGCTGGACTTTGAGCCTCGCTGTGCGGATGAGGGAGGAGGAGTTGGGGACTGGCATGTGGGGCCGAGGCTTTGGGAGGGACTGGACGTGGGCACCAAGACTCCCTTGCTGCCCTGTCCTGTGCCCGGTGCTCGCAGGCTGGGCGGAGGGTGTGGACCTGCGGTGCCAGCTGCGGGGTTGTGGCAGCAGCTGCCCCGGGCCAGAGACTGGCATTTGGGGTGTCAACAGGGCAGCCACTTATCTAGTTACTGTACACAGTCGATGGGGGGGCAGCCAGAGTGACGTGGGCTCAGTTAGAGCAGTGAGCACCCCCCAACACTTACACACACACACACACACACACACACACACCCTCTGCATCTAGGGGCAGAGGGTGGCTGGGAGTCCCCAGAGGGGGGTCTTTGGGAAGGGGAGGTGGGCAGTTGTCCCAAATCTTCCAAAAGTGACATCAGACACAAATCCTCTGCTTTGTGCTGAAATTCCTGCCCTAACTGGTTAAGTCGGAGAAGCAGGAAGTGTCCAGGTAGAGGGAAGGTCTCGGTTTGGGATCAGCTCCTGCTGGGTGACCTTAGCTGAGTGACTCCACCTCTCTGCTCCTCCACTTATCGTCTGAGAAAAGGTGATGCTGGCCCCGACTCACAGGGTGCTGGGCTCACGATGTAAAGCGCCAGCGCATGCACAGGTGGCAGGTAACATGTGCGTGCTCCCTCGCCATGTCCCCAGCGCCCACTCACCTGTACCCTCTGCTGGGGTGGGACAAAGTCTGTGGCATTTACCCGAAGGCCCCCCGCAGGACCACTGCGCTATGGGTGGTGGAGCTGGTGTGGCAATTTTCTGAAACTGGAGGGGCTGGACACTAGGCTGGAGCCAGGTTCCTCCCACGCCCCAGGGCCCCCCGCTTGGGGGGGCACCTCCTTTATGGTGGGGTGGGGAGGAGCCCCTTCCTCTGGCCCCCACTTGGTTGCTCTGGCCCGCAGGGCTCAGTCAGCCTGGGCAGTTTCAGTTGGTTTGTCAAGGACATTCTTAATGGCCATGGCAAGCCCCACAGGGCCGGGTGGGGGAGGGGAGCCTGCATGCTGATTGGTGGAGCACACACCTGTGCAGGTGCACCTGAGCTGTGGGCAAAGCAACCTCTGTTGCAGGAGGGCGGCTGGGGCCACAGCAGGCCGGACCACAGAGGTGAGCAGCTGCGGGTGCGGGGTGGGAGGGCGGGGCAGCTCCTGGATGGAAGCTGCCGGGAGGGGTGAACCGCAGGGGATGGGCCGGCCAGGCGCTTAGCACCTCCCTGCCACCCTCAGGGGCTCTCCTTGCCTGGGGTTTTTCCTGCTTCTGTGGCCTGCGCTGAGAGGTAGGGATCTCAGGGGTGGACAGGGGCGTCAGAACCATTCTCGGGGTCCCACAGTGAGGCACTTGAGGGGCTGCTCCCAGCAGCGGGCCAGCCAAGTGTCCAGGTAGCACCTCCCTGCCACCCTCAGGGGCTCTCCTTGCCTGGGGTTTTTCCTGTGGCCTGCGTTGAGAGGTAGGGATCTCAGGGGTGGACAGGGGCATCAGAACCACTCTCGGGGTCCCACAGTGAGGCACTTGAGGGGCTGCTCCCAGCAGCGGGCCAGCCAAGTGTCCAGGAAGGGGCAGGAGCAGGGGCCGCAGGAGGGGAGGGGGCCCCGCCATGACCTTGTCCCTGCTGCTGGACACGGCGGGCACAGCTTGGGAGCCGGGTGCCGACCCTGCACATGAACACACACACGCACACCCTCGCGGACACCCTCAGGAGGGCACGTCAGCCCCACAGCCCCTCCTGACGATCACAGGCATGCACGCGCACACACACACCACCACCTTCCCTTCCCACCCGGCAAGGAGCAGTTCTGGAAGGGCCGGTGGCTGGGTAGGCGTCTTAGAGCAGCTCACTGAGGTCTGTCTGTCTGTCTGCTCCATCAGGGACCCCATGGAGGAGCTGGTAGGGCTGCGTGAGGGCTCCTCAGGGAACCCCGTGACTCTCCAGGAGTTGTGGGGCCCGTGTCCCCGCCTCCGCCGTAGGATCCGAGGTGAGAGCTGGGTCCCCGCCCCCTCCCCATGGAAAAGCCCACAGGTCATCACCCCTGCCCAAGCCTCCCCCATCCCCACCTTGAAGTCCAAGAGCAGCCCTCCTCCAGGCATTTGCTTCTGAAGTCACTGCCTGGGGCCCTCGGGGTGGCAGGGAGAGAAGGGATCTGTCTGTCCATCTGTCTGCCCGCGGTCAGGCTGCTAGAGGTCTGCTCTGCCTGTTGAGAGCGCAGCCCATCCCCCGGCCACACTGGCCTGAGTCAGTGAGGACCTGCAGGGGACACAGACGGGCCGAGCAAATGTGGACTTGGCACCTCTCCTGGCGCTGGGCCGGGTAAGCTGCAGGGGGTGGACTGGCCAGGGACACTCAAGTGTCCACCTTGAGACCTGGACTGTCCCCTTACTTGTGGGTAGAAAAGGCAGGGACCTCAGAGGGTAAGAGCAGCCCAAAGGATCAGTTTCCCCGGCCTTTCTGGGGACCCAGGGGTGCTCTCTGGCCTGACACCAGTGGAGTCCTCAGGGCAGCTGCCAGGGCCTGGGAAAGCATAGGGGTATAGCTAGACCCCCTTGCTCTCAAAGTTATGCCCCCTGCTCCCACGTGGTCATTCTTCCATAAATACCCCAGCACGAGCCGGGGTGGGGAGAGGGGAGGGTCGCTGCCACCCGCACTTGCCCCCACCCTGCCCTGCCCCTCCGGTGAGGCCAAGCCCCCTCCGGGCTACCCTGGGCTCCAGCACCTATCCCAGCCCCACCTGGCCCCTGCCCTCCCTGCCCTGTGCCTGAGCAGCCTCCGGGGAAGGGGTTGTCCACGCCCCCACCCCTCATCTCCGGTGACCTCCTGCCCTGCCCCAGCTGGCCTGGAGTGGCTGAAGCAGAAGCTATTCCTTGTGGGCGAGGACTGGTACTTCCTGATGATCCTTGGGGTGCTCATGGCCCTGATCAGCTACACCATGAGCTTTGCTGTGGGACGTGTGGTTCGAGGTAACCGCCACGCCCCCCCACCTCCAGCATGCACACCTGCTCTGGGCCCAGGGCTTCCGAGCACACCCTTGGGGATGCCAGATGGGCAGCCAGGTGCAGCAGAGGTGGGGGAGGGTGCTGGGTCTGGTCCTGTCTCTGCTCCTGCTTTGCTGAGTGACCCTGGGCAGCTTCCTGCCTCTCTCTGAGCCTCAGTGTACTCACCTGCACGGAGTGCCCCCAAGTGCCCTTCTATGCCCACCTCTCCCTGCTGCTTCTGTTCCTTCTCCCTCCTTGCTCTCAGCTCAGTAACCGAGGGGAAACTCTCCACCCTGAGGTCTCCCTGGAAGAGGGGCCCCGGGGCAGGAAAGTCTGAGACCCTTCCTCCTCTGGGAGACCGACTCAGGTGCCATCTGAAGGCCTGTTATGAGCCAGATGTTATCTGAGCGACCCTGTGAGGGAGGCACCATCACTCACCCATTTTGGGGACACAGAGGCTCAGAGAGGTTGAGTCACTTGCCCAAGGTCACACAGTGAGGGGGTGGCAAAACCAGGGCCTTGTCCTGACTCTTCACGCATCTGCCACTCACTGGTGACCCTGGGCCTCCGCTGTCCCAGCCGCCACTTCCTGGTCACTGGGGGCACCCGAGGGCTGCTGCGCTGTGGGTGGGTGTCTGACTCTCCACTGTCCCTAGCACACAAGTGGCTGTACCGGGAGATTGGGGACAGTCACCTGCTCCGGTACCTCTCCTGGACTGTGTACCCCGTGGCCCTGGTCTCCTTCTCCTCCGGCTTCTCCCAGAGCATCACGCCCTTCTCTGGAGGTGAGCCCCGTCACCCCGCCATCTGCCCGTGCGCCACTGGCCAAAGCCTTCACATCCTTGGGTTTCTGATGGGGGGGCCGCAAACAGGAGCCCCACTTCACGCCGGAGAAGCCAAGCTGGGAGAGTCATGTCTCTGCCCCAAAGTCAAGCAAGGAGGCCCGACCTTGACTCCTGGGCCATTGTTGGCGATGCTCCTCTCCAAGTGCTCGCTGGCCGTGATGGGAGCACTGAGGGCAGGCTGGCCTGCAGAGCTGGCTCCCAGTGAGGGGCTCATGGAGGTGCACGTCTCCCCCAGGCCTCTCAGCTCTGCCCCCCAGCTCCCTGCAGGCAGAGGGGCACTCAGGAGTGTGTCTGGGGTAGTCTGCTTCTATCCCGGCTTCCCCCTCCTGCCCTGGGGGGGCTCAGCTGGAAGAACATGGACACACATGGAGCAGCAGGGGTGGGGAGGGTGTTGGGTCTGGTCCTGGCTCTGCTCCTGCTTTGCTGTGTGACCCTGGGCAGCTTCCTGGCTCTCTCTGAGCCTCAGTGTACTCACCTGCATGGAGTGCCCCCAAGTGCTCTTCTATGCCCACCTCTCCCTGGCACCCCTGTTCCTTCTCCCTCCTTGCTCTCGGCACAATAACTCTGAGAGGGGACTCAGCTCTGGCCTTCAGCTTCCTCATCTGCAGACGGAGATAGGGCTTCAGAGAGCTGGGAGGGGGTTAGGCTAGGTTCCTGCCACCTGTGACTACGCAGGCATTTGTTTTCACAAACCTTTTCTCTGCCCACCTGCGTCTATGCAGGTGTCTCTTCTTTCCCTTTTTGCTAATAAATCTGTCCTTTAAAAGTGTAAAAAAAAAAAAAGTGGCGTTGAACCCAGAGATTGTCCCTCCTTACGCCCCCTGCCTGCCCCCTGCCAAGGTTCTGGAATCCCCGAGCTGAAGACCATCTTGTCGGGTGTGGTCCTGGAGGACTACCTGGATATCAAGAACTTTGGGGCCAAGGTGGTGGGCCTCACCTGCACCCTGGCCTGCGGCAGCACCATCTTCCTGGGCAAAGTGGTACGACCCGCCGCTCGGCCTTTTCTCATCACCCCGCCAAAGCTGGGTCAGAGGGGATTCAGGCCAGTCTGTTTTGGGGGGCCTCAGTCTTGGGAAGAGGCAGGTGAGGTCTCCAGACTGTAACCAGAGGCCTGGGAGAGTGGAAGAAGGGGGGCCCTGCCATACTGTCCCTGGATGAGGTTCCCTTTGTCCCCCCATGCCCAGAGAGGGGCTGTGGGGAAGAACAAGGGCCCTAATCTTCCCCCAGCCCTTGAGGCCTGCGCCCTCTGCCCACACCTCCCCACACCTCCCCTGGCAGGGCCCCTTCGTGCACCTCTCGGTGATGATCGCTGCCTACCTGGGCCGCCTGCGCATCAAGACCATCGGGGAGACCGAGGTGAGGGCTCAGGGAGGGGTTCCCTTAGGGAAATGAGAGATGGGGGTCTGCAGGGCTGACCCTGAGCTCGGACCGGATCCCCCAGAACAGGAGCAAGCAGAACGAGATGCTGGTGGCCGGGGCGGCGGTGGGCGTGGCCACAGTCTTTGCTGCGCCCTTCAGCGGTGAGCCCCCCCAGCCCACACACCCCCACCCCCCACCCCGGGCTGCCCAGCGCCCCTGGAGGGTCCCCGCCACCCAGGGCCAGGAGAAGGCTTGCTGGCTGATTCTGGTCTTGGTCCTCGCTGCCGCCTCGCAGAGAGCGCACCCCTGGACGTGGGCGGGCTTTCAGGGTGACATTAGACAGACTCGGGGGTGCAATCCAGCTGCCCCTGCGTGACCCTGGGCGAGGGGTCATCCCTCCGAGCCCGACTTGCTCCTCTGTAACACGGGGGTCATCAGTCCCCACCCCAGTGGGCTGTGGCGGAGGGGTGCGGGCCCCGGGAGGGTGGAGGTGCGGGTGTGGGTCTCCCTAAGCTCAGCGTCGCCCCCAGGCGTCCTGTTCAGCATCGAGGTCATGTCTTCCCATTTCTCCGTCTGGGACTACTGGAGAGGCTTCTTCGCCGCCACCTGCGGGGCCTTCATGTTCCGCCTGCTGGCGGTCTTCAACAGCGAGCAGGGTGACCCCCCACGAGCTTGCCCCCCGCCCCTCTTGTTCTTCCTTCCCCCCCTTCTTCGCAGATGGAAGGGATGAGCTTATGGGCATGAAGGTTTGGGGCCCTGAGGACAGAAGGGGGCCAAGCTGGGCAGGGAGGCAGGGGCCAGGAGGACCGCCTTGAGCACTAGCAGGGGTGGGGGCAGACCTGGTGTCACCTGCACCCCTGCCTGCTGCTTCTCAGGCTCTCACCCCACCCCTACTTCCCCAGAGACCATCACCTCCCTCTTCAAGACCAGCTTCCGGGTGGATGTCCCCTTCGACCTGCCCGAGATCTTCTTTTTCGTGGCCCTGGGGTGAGTGGGTGCCTGTACCCCTTGAGAGCCTTGCCCAGGCCTGAATTGCCGCGGCAGTAGTGGGGAGGGGCCCTGGATTCACCTCCCTGCCCACCCCCCAGGGCCATCTGCGGGGTCCTGAGCTGTGCCTACCTCTTCTGTCAGCGAAACTTCCTTGTGTTCGTCAAGACCAATCGGCTCACCTCCAAGCTGCTGGCCACCAGGTGGGCACCGGCCTGGGTGTGGGGGCTCTCAGGGAGCCCCCCAGGACTCAGCCTCCTGGGTGTACAACTCCCTATATGCAGAAAGCCCCACCCATGATAACCCCCACTGAGGTCTCCAAAGGTCCCTCGTGCACACCCCTATTCCCTCCCTCACTGACACCCCCTGTCCAGGTTCCCACTGTCACTGCCCGCCTTCCTGGGCTTCCCAGGCTCCGTGTAACCCTGTCTTTGAGTCCATGTCCTCACTGACTTCCCTGAGCCCCCACTCGCCCCAAGCCCCTTCACAAGCCTCTCTCCTCCCCACGCCTTCTCTGCTTCCCCTCCCCCACCGCTGTCCCCTGAGTTTGGCTTTCCCTGGCCAGCGTGGATGGTGGGGGGCCCCTCCCTTGCCAGCCTCTGTCCCAAGAGCTTGTGGGGCTGACCCCATGGGGTTTTCTCCCTCGAGGGGCCTGGCTCTCCTCCCTCCTCCCACTCAGCCTCAGTGTCAGCTTCCAGAGGGCAGGCCCTGTTGGGGTGTCCCCCTCCGTGGGGTGGGAGGAAGGGAAGGAAGCCCTGGCTGGAACCCCCCCCTTCCCGCAGCAAACCCCTGTACTCCGCCCTGGCTGCCGTGATCCTGGCCTCCATCACCTACCCCCCGGGCGTGGGCCGCTTCATGGCCTCTCGGGTAAGGGGTGCTGAGCTGGGGGGGTGAGTGGGGAGCCCCATTGGTTGTCCACTTTGTGCCACCTCATTCACCCCCACAGCACCTCTGAGGGGTGTTGTTTTTACAGAAACTGCAGCCGGGGAGGTGCAGAGCCCTTCCCGAGGCCCCCCTCCAGGGCTGGTGGCGGGGGGTACGGGGAGGGCTGCCTGGCCCCTCATGCACCACCCTGGCCCTGCACCCCCGCAGCTGTCCATGAAGGAGCATCTGGACACCCTGTTTGACAACAACTCGTGGGCGCTGATGACCCGGAACGCCTCACCCCCCTGGCCGGCCGAGCCTGACCCCCAGAACCTGTGGTTCGAGTGGTACCACCCGCGGTTCACCATCTTTGGGACCCTCGCCTTCTTCCTGGTTATGAAGGTGCGTATGGGGGTGTGCACAGAGCCCAGACCAACCGGGGGTGGGGGTGATGCGGGTGCCGCCCCACCTCCTGGAGCCTCCACCCGGACTCCTGGATCTGACCCCGCCCGTCCTGGTCCTGGGCAAATGGCTTCCCTCGCTGGCTCCTGCTGTCATCTTTAAAGCGGGGTGGTGATGGTGCCTGCCTCAAAGGGTTGATGGAGCAAGGCAGGAGCGCCCTGGCCTGTGCCAGGCATCCCCGCACTGGGTCAGGGTTGGCTCCTTCCCCTTCAGCTCCCCCCTCCCCCACCGCCTCCAGGCGCCAGCACCTGGCATCTCTTCCCCTCGGAGCTCACCTGTCCCTGGCCCATCCTCCCTTGCACACTCTCGCTGCCTGTTGCTGCTAACCTCAGGGTTCCTGCCCCCCTAGTTCTGGATGCTGATTCTGGCCACCACCATCCCCATGCCTGCTGGGTACTTCATGCCCATATTCATCTTTGGTGAGTCTGGGACCTTGAGGGGCTGAGAGGCTCGGGGCAGTGGGGTGGAGTCGGCCTCCTCCCCCTCCTGAGTTACCCACATACGTCTCCTGAGATGCGGGGCTGTGGGGGCCGGGTCAGCCTAGCACCCCCTCCTCACCCGAAGTCTGTGACTAGGAGCTGCCACCGGGCGCCTCCTGGGGGAGGCCCTTGCCTTAGCTTTCCCTGAGGGCATCGTGGCCGATGGGGTCACCAACCCCATCATGCCTGGGGGGTACGCTCTGGCAGGTAAGTGGTCGGTCCCGTGGAGACGGCAGACATCATGGGGCTGGGCTTGACCTGGAGAATCAGCCAGAGGCTTTGAAGGGCATGGGGTGGTCACTGAGCTCCCCCCACTGGGGTCCCTCCCAGCCTTGAGCCCCAGTGCCCTTGGGGCACTTCCAACAGTGGCCGGCAGGTGGCCCTGGACGTTCCCACCCTGCCGTACCCTGTGCCTTGGCCCTGGCCTGAGTCGCCCTGTCCGGCTCTGCCCCGTGCAGGGGCCGCGGCCTTCTCAGGGGCCGTGACCCACACCATCTCCACGGCGCTGCTGGCCTTCGAGCTGACCGGCCAGATTGTGCACGCTCTGCCGGTGCTGATGGCGGTGCTGGCGGCCAACGCCATCGCCCAGAGCTGCCAGCCTTCCTTCTATGACGGCACCATCATCGTCAAGAAGCTGCCGTACCTGCCTTGGGTCCGGGGCCGAAGCATCAAGTGAGTGGTGCCGCTGGCCCGAACCTCAGTTTCGCCACCTGTAAAATGGGGGTGGTTACTCCAGTGGCCTGCAAACTTCCAGACTTTATTTATTTATTTTTTTTTGCCACAAATTTTTTTTTTTTTTCAAATGAAGCTCTCCGGGGAAGGCTTCTGGCTAAAACAGAGCAAAGTGGAGCTGGTCTGAGGGAGAAAGCGGGTTAGGGGCTGGGATCCAGGGCCGGGCCACAGGGGGCTGGTCTCCAGGGTTATCCTGCCTTTGGGGTTCTAGGAGCTGTTCATTCTAGGAATGTCTCAATCTGTGCCCCCCCCCAAGTGGTCCCCTGTCCTGGGGCCTGGGTACCCCCCAACTCTAGCTCCTGACAGGGCATCCCTCTGCCCCCAGCTCTCAGAGCGTGCTTGTGGAGCACTTCATGACTGTCACCATCACCACGCTGGCCAAGGACACGCCCCTGGAGGAGGTGGTCAAGGTCGTGACCTCCACAGACACAGCGGAGTACCCCGTGGTGGAGAGCACAGGTGTCCAGCAGGAAAGAGGGGATAGCATGAACGGGAGGGGACACAGCCTCTGCTTTCCTCTTAGAGCCTGGAGGGTCAGGCCCAGGAAGGGGTAAGCAGGACAGTGGGCCTGTCTGGCTGCTTGATCTGAATCCAGGCTCTGCCCCTGTGTGACCTTGGGCAAATCACTTCACCACCCCGAGCTCCAGTCTTCCCACTGGTGAATGGAGAAAGCAAGCTCCCTAGCTTCGGAGAACTGACATGTTCATATGAGAGAGGAGAGGATGCTTATAAGACACCCCTGGAATTCCAGCACCCAGGCCTGGTGTGCTTGTGGAGTGAGGATAGGATGATGGGGTCAAAACTAGAGTGTCCCAGAAGGCCAAGTCTCCTTCCTGATGCCATGAGAAAAACATCTTTTAAAAAAAATGAATGTACAATATGAATGAGAAAGATAAACTGGGGGGGCAGCTGGGAGCCATGGCCCCTTGAGGTCACTCTAGATTGTATGTCCCCCTCTGCAAATGAGACAAGGTATATACACTTGACAAATACAGCACATCTGGATTTGGGTTCCCCTGTTCTTTAGGCAGGAATCTGGTGCAGTGAACAACCTACGCAACCGTACAGGTCACCCACATACCCACATACCCAGAGTCATAAAGCCATTTATGAGCAGCAGAGCCCGGGTAGACCGCTTAAGCTCTACGACCTGTGGTTTCCTCACCTGGAAAACGGGAGTCAGCATAGTATTGATTGTAATATCGATTGATTGAGAGGGTCTCATCCCACACGCCAGGCTCTTCTCCCCACGCAAATTGGGTCACCTTTAACTTTTTCCCACGGAACACGCCCCAGTACAAGATTTGAAAATATTTGCATATGCATGAGCCCATGAAAGGCTTAACACCTGGGAACAAAGACTGAATTGACCTCAAAGACCAACTCTCTCTTCCCTTAGAGTAACAGTGAGCAGAGTTCCCAAACATGGGTCCCCCTCTGCTCACCAGAGAAATAGCTTTCATTGTTTGATTATCTTTGTCTAGTTGTAAAGCTTTTATTTTACTGGACAAGAAGCATAAGACAGCAGGCTATCTGTTCTCTGGAAATGGAATCCCTGGGGCCTCCCTGGTGGCACAGTGGGTTGAGCGCAGTGCTGTGAAGCTGTCTGCAGCCTCTGCAGTGCGGGTTTGATCCCTGGCCGGCCAGGGAGCTACCCACATGGCGTGGCAGACCTCTCCTGACTCGCCCACTGCTCCGCTCAGTAGCGTATTTTGGTCCTTCTGCCTGTTCTGTTCCCCGCTGTCTCTGGTGAATCCTCTCACCCTCCTGCGCCTCTGGCCTGTACCCCAGCTCTTGCATAAAAATAAATAAATCTTTAAAAAAAAAAAAGAAATGGAATCCCTGCAAATTTTAGGATACACTGAGTGAGGCTTGTCAAGCCCCCAGCCCAGTAAGACTTCAGAACATGGGGTGATCCACTGCCCCTTCACGCAGGTGTCCCAAACCTGCTCTGGACTTGAGGCTCTGCTGCATGGAGAAGCTCAGGGAGGGCAGGTTCCCTGCAGGCATCCTGACACCCTTACTCATAGCACTCAGCTGCCATCCTTCCGCATCAGAAGCTGAGTTACCTCAGGCCAGACAATTAACCTCTCTGTGCCTATTTCCTCTTTTGTAAAAATGGTTGATGAGAACAGTTCCTGCCCAGAGGCTGCTGAAGGTTCCTGAGAGGACAGTTCTTGCACATAGTAGGTGCTCAGTAAATAGAAATTCCTTCTTTATAATGCAGCCCTCTCGCTCTCCCTTTCCATCTGTCCAGAGTCTCAGATCCTGGTGGGTGTCGTGAGCAGGGCCCAGCTGGTGCAGGCTCTCCAGGCTGAACCACCCTCCTGGGCTCCAGGACGTCAGGTGGGAACTTGTGTAAGGGTTTGGGAGGCGGAGGGGGTCAGTAGGGTTGTGAAGGCGGGAGTTGTTTGGCAGGGGAGACTGGCCTGCACTCATACTCCTCCCATTCCCAGCGGTGTCTCCAGGACCTCTTGGCTGGCGGCTGCATGACAAAGCCAGTGACCCTGCAGCTGTCCCCGGAGACCTCCCTGCACCAGGTAATAGAATTTGGGCATGTGGGAAGACGACCCTGGGGTAGCAGGGGAGAACCCAGCCTCTCCACATGCTCTCTTCCTCGCTGCTCCTCCTGGACCTGCCTCCTCATCTGCGGAATGGGCAGAGCAGCCTCGCTCCCAGGCTGTTGGGATGGTGCAGAAACTTGAGGAGTGGGAAGTCTTGGGAGGCAGAAGCCTCTGCGTGGAGCGAGACTCTAGGTCTGTCTTTGCAAGAAGGCACACACGGGTTTCAATTTCACATTCACCACAATCTCCCTGTGAGATCTTGGGCAAATTACTTAATTACTTTGAATGCTGATCAACTTCCCTTGCAAGTGCAGAGCCTGGCACAGGGAGTCTAGGCAGGCGCAGAAGTGGGTTGGAGACTTGGCAGGTGCTGCCTGCTAAGAGCCTTTTCGCCAGCTCGAAGGGCCTTTGTGTGGACTCTGGCGACCCCTGGTGGTCACACCAGACACTGCGGGTTCAGGTCTTGTCTTCCTCCCGTCACACCGCACACCTGGCCAGGTTCACCTCTGCTCTGTCCAAAGCCCCCAGGCTAGGAAGAAATTGAAGCTGGAGGACAGGGGGAGCTCCACCTGCCCCCCAGAACTTCCTAGCTGCCCTTCCTCCAGGCACACAATCTCTTCGAGCTGTTGAACCTTCAGTCTGTCTTCGTCACGTCTCGGGGCCGAGCTGTGGGCTTCGTGTCTTGGGTGGAGGTACCTGGGTCCCCAGGGTGGAGCCACGCTTGAGCAAGCTGGGGAGGTGGGGGGCCACCAATACCCTCCCATCCAAATCTGGGGGGGGGGCGGGCTTATGAGATTCTGATGAGCCCCACTTTCTAACCAGTGGTTAATGGATCCAACTACCTGGTTTTGTGGCCAGTGGCCAACCCTGCCAACCCCCTGTGCTATGGGGAAGCGCTGGCTCTCACATTCACCCCAGCACCAACCCTTAGGGGAGTCAAACAAAACTGGAACCCCTCCTCTCAGCCTTCCCTACATCTTTCCTCTCCCAAAACCCTCCTTCTCTGTTCTAGTTGAAGAAAGCCATTTCCAACCTGACAAACCCACCGGCCCCAAAGTGAAAGTGGGTGCATCCTGCCTCTGTCCCCCAGCACAACACACCCCTTCCCTCCGGCTCCTCCACTTCTTGGCGAGGCGGGCAGCTCTGACCCAGCACTGTAGAGCGCCTTGCCGCCCCTGTCCCCTCCTCGCTGGCACACGTGCCACAGCCTCGGAAGACACATCCTACCTGGGCAGAACTCAGTGGACAACAGCGGCGCTCAGGAGAGTTCATCAAATTCGCAACTGAAGAGACGGGTATGCCGGCAGCGGGGCGGCCGCGACACCCACCGGAGGCGGTCAGACTCCCAGCCAGAGGCTGCTGGGAAAAATAAAGCTGGTCTCCAGTCCCAGGAGCCTGGGTTGGTTCCTCGTCCGTGCGCCGCCCGGTGGTCACAGGAGCATTGCAGGCCTGGGTCCCTGGGCTCCTGCTCCCCTTGGCAGGCGTTCCTGGCATGGAGGTGCCAGGCAAGGCGAGGTCCCAGCCGGGTCTGCTTGTCCTCACGCATAAGCAGGACCCACTGACCAGTTACCTACAGCCCAGCCCCAGCCTCCCAGCTGAACAGAGCAGAGAGGTGGGAGTCCACCGTTTCGGGCATCCTTCATGGGGACACTCCTAGCTGGGCAGCAGCAGGTTGACCAGATGCATGTGTATTGGGGGGTAGGCCCCTTCCCTAAGTTCCTGTAGCCTTCACCCCCAGGGGCCCAAGAATACACCTTCCCCTGCAGAGACCAGGCCAAGTTCATCCAGGGTGAATCCACCAATTTAATGTCTTTAGAGAACCTTCGGGGAGATGGGGCGGGGCGCAGAGAAGGGGAGCTGGGCCCCCAGGGTTCAGAGAGCAAGGGGCAGACAGACCTTTCAAGGAGACAGGTCTCTGTGTGATGACAGCTGAGGGGCAGATATTTAGCTACCAGAAGAGGCTACCCCACCTCTGATGGGGGGGCAGAAGCACAGAGGGAGGGGCGAGGGGCTGAGCCAGGGGTCAAGGCAGGGTCCCCAGGCCCCAATCCCAGGGGATCTCTCAGGCCCTTCCGTGCTTGTCTGCCTGGGGGTCTGGCCGTCACCTCCTCCAGGTGACCAGCCCTGGTGTCTGCAGAGCCCTCGAGCTCCCTGAGGGCAGGGGCCTGCAGGGGGAGGTGCCCACCTGAGCCAGGTACAGAAGGAGGCACAGATGGTCCACAGGAGTGCCGGCCCGTCCTGCCGCCCTCACCCGCCTGCCCTGGGGGCCCAGGGATGCCGGGCCCGGGAACACCTGGGCTGCCCACCAGGTGAAGTCATGGTGTCTGCGGCTTGGGGCACAGCCCCCTCAGTTATAGAACACCTCGTCCTCCTCCTCCAAGAGGGAGCCGCTGTCCACCGAGGGGAGCGAGCCCTGCAGGTGGGCCCCACCCTCAGGCCCCGGGGCCCCTGGCAGCCGCCTCCGATGCTGCTGTTGGGGACTGGAGGGCTGGGGTCCGGCCGCTGTGATGGAGGGCTCCTCGGCTGAGGGCCAGTCGGGGGAGAGGCCGGGGGAGGAGAAGGCCAGGAGGCTATCATCCTGCGAGGGGCGGCTCAGAAGGCTGTCCTGAAGGTAGATGCTCTCCAGGTCTGGAAAACCAAGGGGGACACTGAGTGATGGAGCCCTAAGCTGCTCCTTTCCCGGGGTGCCAGGGAGAGTCAGGGCAGGAGACCTGCCTCCAAATGCTGCTGTCACTCCTGAGCTGTGTGACTTTGGGCAAATTAGCAAACCTTTTTGTGCCCCAGTTTCTCCCAGGGGTCTCGGGTGTGGAAGGAGCACCTGGTGAGTGCTGGAGCGTGCAGACTTCCCATCACACCCTCCGTGACAGGGTCAGAGGGAGGACTGATGGAGACACGGCGATGCGGCATCACCCAGGAGCTGGGCTCCTCGAAGCCCCTCATGGAACCTGGGCCTCCCAGGGGTGCTTGGGGTTAGGTTCAGAACCTGGCTGTCACGCCTCTAGGGGCCATCTGAGGCCAGTTTCTCAGTGCCTCAGTTTCCCTTACTTGTCAAATGGAGATAACAGGATCTACTTCCTGGAGCTGTTGTGAGGATGTGTGTGGAACCACGCATGTAAAACCTGGTACGATAACTACATGATCCACACTACCCAGCGCCTGAGTGTGCGCGCCCTTATGCTTGGGCACTCCTGGGGGCACGGGCAGGACAAGGGTCACAGCCCCATATCACAGATGAGGAACTGAGGCTGATCTGAGGGAAGGGGGGCTTGTCTGCGGTCCCCTGGGGGCAGAGCAGACACCCAGCTATACCCACCCAGCCCTGGCACCCACAGAGCTGTACCCTGCAGCTGGATCATGTCCTGGGGGCTGTTCTCGGGGTAGAGGTCCTCATCATCCAGCGATGACCAGGCACTCAGCGTGGCCTCCGTGATGGCAAACTGCTCAGCCACCCCTGTGGGCACAGTGAGACTGGGGTTCAGAGTGGGGATCTGGCCAGATAATCTGGGGGGTTAGTAGGTTCTCGGGACTGCCCAATCAGGTCCCTGGGGTCAGGGGTGCCCACCCCATGCCCCTCCCAACCCATATTACTATCTTCTTTGCCCAGACCATACCCCTGAAGTGGTGATTCTGGGTCCCCCAAGGACCAGAGAGAGCCCCAGCCAATCCTTGGCCCTGAGCCCCCCGCCCTCACCCCAATACTGACCTGCAGCAAAGCGGGCCTCACGCAGCTCATCTGGGAGGCAGCAGTAATGCTCGTCATCCACGGGGGACAGCTCCCAGCCCGACCGCTGTGCACTCCAGCCCTTCCACTCAATGAGGTGGGCCACGCGGCCGCGAGCCATGGCTGTGGGCTTGGTGATGTGGTCCTTGATGCTCTGCACCACCCCTGGGGGCGTGGAGGGCAGCTGGGTGACTCCCTGACAAGGCCTGGCTTGCGCCCCCCAACACCCTAGGCCCACCCCGTGGCCTGTACCTATCCAGTGCCTGTGTCCTAAAGCCCCACACCCTCCTGTGCCCTGTGCCTGCCCAACTCCTCAGGTCTGGTCAATGCCTGCGCCCACTCCCCACCCCCAAGCCCTTGGGCATCCCTCACTTTGGTGCTCTCCAGCTGTTCTTCTTGCATCCTGCTCCCAGTCACCTCTTGTTGCTTCTTTGCCAGACCTGTTGCACCCTCATTTCCTTTGGGGTCAGATCTTCTGCCCAAGGAGATCATTCAAGGATCCCCCCCCCTTTAATTAGCAAGTCCCCAGAGAGCTTCCCCTGGGCCAGCTCTGCTGCAGTGAGACCTGTGGGTGCAGCAGGGAGGGACGGTGTCCAGGTAGAGGTGGCCTAGAGGAGGGCTTCAGCGCAGGTCAGCTTGGGCAGATGGAGGTGGTTTCAGGGAGGATGAAGGCAGTGAAGGGCCTGGGGTGAGTCCAGAACACTGGGGCGAGGTGGGGGTAGCACCAGGACTGGGTGGTGGGAGAGGCTGGGGAGCGTTTCAGGGTCCAGATTATGGGCTGAGAGGGTCAGGCTAGGGGCTCTGACATTCCCTCAGAGCAATGGGGAGCCACAGCAGGGTAATGAGCAGGAGAGGGACAGGGCAGATCTGTCATTTGGGAAGGACATTCTAACTCAAAGGTGGATACAGGAGCCACTGGGGTCACTGGAGGGATGCAGCAGGAGATAGGACGGAGCTGGGCGGATGGGTTGTAAGGAGTGGACCAGCTGAATGTGGAAGGTGACAGTGTCAAGGATGACTCAGCATCTCCTTTAACCAAGGCTGGGGAGACAGTGCCAGGAGGCACTGGGGTCCCTAAAGCCACGATGTGAGTCACAGCAGTATTTATTTATTTTTATTGTTACTATTTTTAAGGATTGATTTATTTATGCATATAAGAACTGAGGTGTAGGCCAGAGGTGCGGGGGGTGAGACGATTCACCAGAGACAGAGTGGGAAGCAGAACAGGCAGATCTACTGAAATACACTGCTGAAGGGAGCAGTGGGGAGACAGGAGAGGTCTGCTGCACCATGTGGGTGTCTCCCTGGCTGGGGATCAAACTTGTGCTGCAGTGGCTGGCAATAGTTTGATAGTGCTGTGTCTTTAACCCCTGTGCCACCAGGGAGGCCCAGTCACAATAATATTTAAGCAAGATGATGTATCTGAGGACTCCCTGGTGGCACAGGGGCAGCCACTGCAGCATGAGTTTGATCCCTAGCCAGGGAGCTACCCCCATGGCGCAGCAGACCTCTCCTGACTCGCCCGCTGCTCCCCTCAGCAGTGTACTTCAATCAATCTGCCTGTTCTGCTCCCCACTCTGTCTCTGGTGAATCCTCTCACCACTGCACCTCTGGCCTCTGCCTCAGTTCTTGAATGTATAAATAAATAAACAAAAATAATATATATTTTTAAAGACGACATATCTACCAACGAAGCTAGTATAAGGAACAGGAACAGCAGAGGTGAGGTGGGGAGAGCCCCTCCTCTGTGGGACCTGTGGGCCCTCAGACAGGGCTTTTGGAGGAGCTGGCTCCAGTGGTGGCTGGAGGGAAGGGCCTTTGGAAGCAGGAAAGGGCACAGGCAAAGGGGGGGGCCTCCTGAGGAGGGACGAGGTACATGCACCAGAACTGTGAGCAGAGGCTGGTAGCTGAGAAGGACCTGGAAGATGCTTTCCCAGCCTGCATGGCCATTCCCAAGTGCCCACACGTCCACCTTGCTCTGGAGACCTGCCTTTAGCGAGAGTGAGCCGCCTCCCCTCCCGCAGAAGTGCCTGGGGGGCGCAGAGGCCTCCCTCGGGCTGGCCCAGGATGGCAGAATCAGCCCCTGGCCTCCAAGAGTGCAAATTCTACAGTGTAGAGCACCCTGCAGGCTCGGGCTGAGAAAACCACAGTTGTTCCACATGCCTGTCTTTGCCTGGCTCCGTCCCCTGCTCCATCCTGCACCCCATTCCTAGAGGTTGCCCTTGAAAATAACCCCTCAATACATCACCCTCACAGTTCCCAGCTCGGGTTCCCAGGAACCCCACCCAAGAGGGCAGAGTGGCAGGTTTCATTTGCTGTCTGGGGCCACCCCTTCAGCTCTCCGCAGAACCCAGCAATGGAGCCCACGGCAGCCTGGTGCTGAGGAGTTGCTGAGCTCAAAGGCTGCACCCCTTCCAGTTACCCTCAGCTGGCCCTCCCAGAGGCTGGTGGCTAAGGTGGACCCCGCGGACCCCCAGGGCAGGAGAAGGCAGCTGGGGCCTACCCACGAGGGACGAGGTGGCCAGGGCTGCCACGTTGTAGTTGCTGGAGCAGGACCTGGAGTCTGACAGGTAGCCATTGGTGGTCTGGAAGCACCTCTGCAGGAAGGGAGGAGCAGGGTCTGCCGCGTCCCTCCACCCCTCCTCATGCTCCCCAGGCTCATGCCGCCTCCCACAGGACCGAATCCTCCTCCCCGGGGGCAGCAGGACGTGTGCCCAGGCTGCACACAGCAGACAAGGCCGTGGGGTCATCTGGGGTTGGCTGGGCTGGGGGACAGGCAGGTGCACTGACCTGCCAAGGATCCCAACAGAAATCCATCTGTTTGTCCTAAAATAAGAGGAGAAAGAGGCAGATGGCAGAGCTCGGGAACCCGGGGCTGGGGTGGGGGTGCAGGGGTCCATGAAGGCGGGGTCTGCCACTCACTGGCCGGGCCCTGACCCCTTGGCATGCAGCCATCGCAGCTGGGGGCAATGGCGGCTCTATTGGGAGGGGCGGCGTGGTGGGGGGCAGTCTGGGCAGGGCTGGAGCTGTGACTACCACTTCCACCTGGCTGTTCTTGGGCTGGCAGCCTAACCAGCTCCTTCTCCTGTAGACGGTGACAACATCTACCTCCCGGTCATGGTGGTATAGAAGTGACATGACATAGTGCCTGGCACAACAGCTAGGTACAGCGTGTGCCCACGGACACACACACATGCACACACATGCACACAGTACAGATCACGTACACATCCCACGCGAGATAATTACATCAGCTGGTAGACTCAAGCCACAACTTCTGGGGTGAGCGTGGCAATGATGCACCCATCTGGCCCGCGGCCCTCCGCCCCTGCAAGCTCTTCCTAATCCACCTGGACTGAGAATTCTAGTCCTTTCGCTCTCCAGAGGAAGCTAAAGGAGTCCCAGCTGGTAATGGTTATCTGCAAGGCTGTTAATTTGAGCGGGAAGACCCTCCGGGTGGGCTCTGTTTTCTGAAGAAGCCAGGTCGAGGGCTTAGATGTCTAAGTCAGACCTTCCTCCAGCTGACAACTGACCTACCGAACCTTCTGGGCCCTGTCCCACAGGAAGTAGTCCAGGGAGGGAGGGAAGGGCACTGGAGAGGTTTCTGAGCCACGCGGGGTGGGGGGTGGTGGGGGGTGGTGGTGGTGGGGCGTGGCTGGGGACAGCTCAGAGGCCAGGGCCCAGGCAGGGGTGAGGCGGGCCTGCAGGGGGAGCACTTACCTTGCTAGTGACGTGATCTGGAGCAACCATGGCTGGGTGGCCGGCGGGCAAGTCTGGGCTGAGGGGGCCTGTGCCCTGCGGCATGGGGCAGTCTTTGTGGGCACTTGTGAACAGATCTGGAAATAAGGATGACAGGACGGACTCAGGAAGGCCCAGCGCTCTCTTCCAGCCGCCCCGAGAGGCGGGCCTCCTCCGGGCGTCCATCGCGATGCCCACCCAGGGCCCTTTGCAGGAAGCAGACCCAGGCTCACGGGGCAGCATCTGGCCAGACCGCCTCCCGCCTGGCCTCCTCAGCGGGAATGAGTTGCCCGTCTGCTGGTTACTCCATTTTCACTAATTCCAGGACCCACGCTCCACATTTTTTGACCACATGGAGGCCTCTGAACCAAGTCTCCTACGTCCCATTAACTCCCCAAGTTTTTGCTTCTCTCCTGGCCCAGCTAAGATGCCTGGCATCCCGGCAGGCCCTCCTTTGCAGATGCCCTGGGCGCTCCACCCTCCGCCCCTGCGCTTAGACGAGCAGGCTATGTCGCTGGAGGGGGTGCTGGCCTGTTGGTTCACACAGGATGCAGCTGGGGTCCTTCCATGTTCCTCTGGAAGCCTCTGAAAAGCATTTTGCTATTCTTCCCACCGTGAATCACGGCCCTTCCTGCATCTTTGTCCACACCACCTGCTTTCCCTCCTGCTGCAGCCAGAGAGCTCTGCCGAGAAGGGTCCATTTCTCTCCCCACCTTGGCCTGCACTGGGGCAGCTGTGAAGCCTCTTCTCTCAAGGACTCTGCCTCACCGCTGGGCCACCCCCACCTCCCACTTCCCTGCAGGCCCTCACCCATCCCTCTGCCCCTTCATGGCCAGACAGGGAGACGCTGTGCCGACCTCTGCTTCCTGTCTCCCGTTCCCAGCAGCCCTTCATTAGACAGCCCTTGGCAAGTAGCCAGAAGCCTCCCTGTGGCCAAGTGCAGAGTCTTCTCCAGGCCCACCTTTCAGGCCTCTCAGCCTACCCGGAGGCCCCACCCCGCCCTCCTATCCCTCTTGGTCACTCCCATCTCCTGGCTCCCCTGCCACCTCACTGGTTGCTTCCCATCCCCTTGGGGCTTCTCCTTCCTTATCCATCTGCCCCCAGCTGCTCCCAGGCCTGCTCCCACCATCTCTCCCCAGGGGATCTCGCCCACAGGTGCCCACATTTGCACCTGCAGTGCTGAATTTCCAGCTCCCTATGTGAATGCTCAACAGGTGCCTCAGCTGGGTGCCTCCTCCTCCACTTCCCCAACTTTAGATGTGCTGCAGGCCTCCCCAAGCTGAAGGGTTGGTATTAAAAATCCAGGAGCTGCCTGGGAGTCCCCCAGTTCCTTCCAGCCATCCAGCAAATCCTGCCGCCTCTCTCAAACCTCCACCCCAGATGTATCCCTCTCGTCCCCACTGCTGCCCACATAGGACCTCTCCTGCATCCTTGCCAAGCCTCGAGCCCGAGGTCCACTATGCACCCAGCAGCTCCAAGACTTTACCTTCCAGGTCAGACTGTCTTTGCTTAAAAGCCTCACAAGTCCCTTCTCCTGCCCTTTGAAGAGCCAGCCCCTGCTTTGGCCTTGGGGTCCTTCATGCCAGCTCACCGATTCCCACCCTCAGTCCCCAGCCTCTGCCTCGCTCACTGTCCTGGCCAAGCTGGCCTCCTGGCTGTCCCTGAATGGCCAAGCTTGTTCATTGTCCCTTCTGCTCCCTCTGCCTGGAACACTTTCTGCAGCTCATCATTCAGGTCTCCACTCAAGGTCACCTCCTCACAGAGGCCTTCCTTGACCACTCCATTCGATGCAGCCCTCCCTGTGCCCACACCGGTCACCCGTCCCTCCCCATCACCATCAGCTTCCTCTCAAGCAGCTATCACCTTCCTGTGTTTTTGCTAATTTAAACATCCAATCCCTCCCTCCACTGAGAATGGGAACACTTCGAGGAGAGAGACCACAGTGGCGCTGCCCAGTGCTCTGTCTCAGAGCCCAGGACACTGCCGGGCACTTAGCAGGCACACTGGGTGCACCCTCGGTGCCCATCACCTCACATGGTAGTTGCTGAGGGAATCAGCACATGGAACTGAACAGCTGGAATTGCCAGGCTGAGATCTTGGGCAGAATCGAAGAGGTCCTGGCCACCCCCAGCTTTATCTGGGAACACCCTAATCAATCATTTGATTAGTGCATTTATTTACTCTTGGATTCGTTCAAAAGTATTAGCTGCGGGCCTTCCCAGTGGCATAGGGGTTAAAGAGCATTATCAAGCTATTGGCCGCCACTGCTGCACAAGTTTGATCCCCAGCCGGCCAGGGAGCAACCCCCTCCTCTCACCCCCACATGGCAAGGCTCTGGCCAAGGGGTCACGTGGGGACACTGAGGATGAAGGAGCCAATTTTGAGTCTTGCCGGTACCCCCCCCAAGAGGGCTGCTGGCAGACAAGGAGACGCCTGAGAGGCTGGAGGGTGGAAAAGGGAGCAGGGAATGGAAGAGGTCAAGTTAGGTCAGCTCTCCCACCACAGGTGCTCTGCGGGGGGACAACCCCCCACAGCTCCCCGAGAACTCACACAGGAACTCGCTTCTCCTCCTCTCCCCGTTGCTCACTCCAGCCGCACCCTTGCTCTCCTGCTGATCCTCAGACACGCCCTGTGCGCTTCTGCCTCAGGGCCTTTGCACAGCCATTCCTGGCCTGTGCCTGGAGCTCTTTCCTCCCGGAGCTGCTGCGGGGTTCACACCCTCGCTCCATTCAGGACTCTACTCCAGCAAGCCCTCCCCCCGACCCACCCCGGGTGCCTTTCCTGTCACCCAGACCCGTCCTGCGCTTCACCCTCTTTGCTCTCCCCTCACCAGGCTCTCTGGGTGTTCCCTCCTTCGCCAGGTCTGTCTGCCAGGGAGCCTGGCGCACAGCGGGTGCTCATGTGGGGCTGGCTGCAGGATACAGGAGTGCATCTTTGGGGGCCTGCACCCCGAGGCCTCGGCCGTGGGCCAGTGGACCCGAGAGTGACAGATAAATGCAGAGGTCTCAGCCGTGTTTCCTGCAGTGCATCACGTCAGACTCCAGGTGTCAGAGAAGGGACCAGGGGAGGAGGTCAGGCTGGGAAAGAGCAGGCTGTGGTCTCAGGCTGGAGGGGGAGGGGAGAGCCCTTCGGGTGTGAAGTGAAGTTTTCATCCAAAATGGCCTGGACTTAGCATCTGGATGGATGATGCCAGGACCTGCCCAGGATCTGTTAGGGGCGGGCAGTTCTGGGAGGTCTGAGAGCTGGTCTGAAGCTGGGACTGGGAAAAAGGCGGGCGGAGCCAGGGTAGACACCCCCGTACCCTGAATTCAGAGCTGAGTGACCCAGGAGGGAAGAGCCGCAGGACATCTGGGATCAACGCGCCTCACTCTCTATCCTGACTCCTGCTGTGCAGCCCCAGGTGGTCCCGTCTCTCTGGGCTTCAGCGTCACCACACATGCAAGGGCCCCTCAGATTGTTCAAAGAATACACTGGGGGTGCATTCACTGGGTCATACCAGCCATGTACTAGGTTAAAATTTATACACACATATATATACATATATATACACACACACATATATATATAAACTAAATAGAAGAGACCGGAAACTATCAGTGCCCAAAGCAGTCAGGTTAAGGATCATTTCATAAAGCTTCTGTTTAAATTGCAGACACAGGGTCTCCCTGGTGGCGGAGGGGTTAAGGCGCAACCTATGAAGCTGTCCGCAGCCTCTGAAGCACAAGTTTGATCTCCAGCCAGGGAGCTACCCACATGGCACAGCAGACCTCTCCTGTCTCGCCCCCTGCTCCCCTCAGCAGTGTATTTCAGTCAGTCTGCCTGTTCTGCTCCCCACTCTGTCTCTGGTGAATCCTCTCACCCCCTGCACCTCTGGCCTGCACCTCAGCTCTTGAGTGCATAATTAAATAAATCTTTAAAAAAAATAAATTGCAGACACAAAGGCACGGTAGGAATTTTCTGTGTGCCATACAAGTGTCATGATTCCCCAATACCATGATGCAAAACACATGTCTTCCTCTGAGTTCCAGTCAAAAAAGTTGGAACTGGCAAGGCTAAGTCACCCCATCATGTACGAGTCGGGGTCCACCAAGAGGGGAACTTTGAGTGGTGCTGGAATATTTCCAGGGTCCCTGGCCATCCTGCAAAGCTGTTTTGGAGTCCTCCACCCCAGGCCAGGAGGACGGGGAGCAGCAGGGGGGAAGCTGGAAGGTGACGGGATGGCCGGAGGAGACGTGACTTGAACAAGGTCATTCGTCCAGATGGCTGTGGCCTTGGGAGGACTCCTGGATCCCAGTCCCCAGCCTCCCTGCCCCCCACCACCAAAGCTGCCTTCTCCCCCTGAGGACTTTGGCCCCGTGATGTCACAGGCTGGTTGCCATGGAGACGTCAGGTAATGAACCAGCCCAGGGTGAAATCACAGGCTGCTCTTCGCCCAGCTGGGACCAGTGGCCATGTCACCACCGGCAACTGGAAAAACACAGCGTTTCATGTAGGGTGGAGACTGGGGGACAGTCTGAGGGGACCCCTAAATCCTCCAGGCACCACTCTCTCCCCAGGGAGCTGTGGAGGTAACCCCTTCCTTTCCCAGGCCACTAACTACTCCTCTGACCTCAAGGTCTGTGCCCCCTTCTCAGACTTGCACCTCCCCCACATCCCTTGGACACTGAAGTGACAGGCCTGTGGTTGCCGTGACAACCAGGAGGGGCCATCTTGGTCCTTCAAGGAGAGGGGTGTCACCCAGGTGTCTCCTCCATCCTGCTGCCTTCAACCAGAGCTTCTCTGCTGCTTAAAAGTATGCTACCTGCACCAGCACCTCAGTTTGCTTTAGTATCCAACCACCCCGACAGTTCCTCCTGATGTCTAACCAGAAGCCCTCTTGCTGCAATGCACCCACGCTCGTTTTCTCTGCTTGCTCCTTGGCGAGTCTGCAGCAGAATCACTCCCGTGCCACTCCTTGAGTCCTCCAGCCCCTTTAGCTGTCCTTTGGGGCTCCAGGTCCCAATCCATTCGTCATTGTGGTTGCACTCTCCCCCCAGAGTGTCTCCTGGGGCTCTGCACCCCAGGGGGGCAGGGCGAGACCACAATTAACCCTGCTCTTTCCCAGTAGCTCAGGGAGGGTGAGCCTCCTCTTAAAATCACACAGTAACAAGCAGCAGCCTGGCCCACAGCCCCGTCAACACTGGTCTCTGGACCCTCTCGGGCTTCCCTCTGAGCTTCCCAGGACCCTGCCCCCCCGCAGTGAGAGGCAGCCCTCCCTCCAGGCTGCCGGGCACCGGCTCTGTCCTTGGCTCGAAGATAACACAGCGGGCAAATTCCCACCGTGGGTGTAAACCCGAGCTCTGCCCTGCCGGCTCCAGGCCTGTGGGCCTCAGGGCTCTCTTGTGTGAAATGAGGATGCTGGCACCCCTCGCTCGCTCAGCTGCCCGCTCAACTGTCTGGACGGGGCCACCATGAGGACGGGCACCTGCCACAGCCAGCACTTCACAATGGCTGCGCCCTCCCTCTCCCCTCCCAGACCTCAGGTCCTCTTTCTGCACCAGGGGACAAATCTCAGTCATCACTCCTCTGGTTCTGTGCCCAGGCCTGGAGCTGGCCCTGGGGGCCCGCAGAGGGTGAGTCCTCAGCCTCACCACCTGGGGAGTCACTGTCACGGCAGCAGACTGTCCCTCTGAGCTTGGCAGAGGCCTGGCCCGAGTGGACACAGAGCTCCTTGCTCCCCAGGACATGTGTTTATAGGCCCCCAGGGCCATAGTGCTGGCTTCATCAGTGAGTGGGCAGGCTGAGAATTGCCCAGAGGTCCCTTCCCAGTCCCAACCAAGGACAAAAGGAGATAACAGGTTCCTCTCCTGGGCCTTCCTCAGCTCCTTTCTGCTTCCTCAGCCAGTCTGTTGCCCAACCTTTTTGAATACCCTGATCTAGACTCACCTCCTCCAGGAAGCCTGCCCAGGTTTGCCTCAGCAGCCCTAATGAGGAAAGCATCACCTGCAGTGATTTGCTGCCACTTTTTACTGAATACCTACTATGTGTCAGGTGTTGTCCCTGGCCTTTTCATCTATTTTCTCTCATTGAATCCTTACAAGTCTGCAAACAGATACTGTTAGACACAGATGGGGCTCAGAGAGGTTCCATCACTTCTCAAGGTCACCAGCTAGTAAGTGACAGGGATGGGGCTCAAACCCAGGGCCCTCAGGCCACTTGTACATGCCGTGGAGACGTGTCCTGCCCCACCCCCTCCATTCCTCGGAGGGTGAGGGTGTGTCTCCTTCCTCAGACAATTGCTGAAGGGCCAGGCCCATGGACTCCTTCCACAGCCTTCTCGTAGTGCCCGGAGTGAGTCTCTGCTCACCAGGGTCACTGATTACTGCACTGGGGTGGCGGTGGGCAGGCCCAGCAGGCTCTGGGCAGGCGGCTCTGCTCTGTCCCTGTAGGGTTGTGCCTTCTCCCAGATGCAATCAGAAGTCTGACCTTCCAGAATAAAATTCTCAGTCTCCAACTTTGGCTCTCATGACTGCCCCCATGTCTGGTGCACAGGAGACCCCCAGGCTGGGGCCAGAGGGCTGGGCAGGTGGTCTGGGAGAGAGGGCTGGGCAGGAGGGCTCAGGCAGAGAGGTTCTGGTGCCAGGGGTATGGGGTGGGCACTGAGAGACCCCCGAGGAGAGAGCAGGGGGTACTGCCACCAACTCACCCTTCTCCATACAGACTACCCCTAGTGGCAGGACAAAGCCCCAATCAGGTACGAGCCCCTGGAGTTATTCTAGAAGGTTCGTTTTTGAAAGCCCTGGCCACGCTCTCTCTCCGTGTGGGGGACAGAAGGAAGCGAGGGCAGGGCTGCCCGCTCAGGCGTGGGGCTCGCACAGACCTGAGGCTCGCACAGACCTGGGGCTCGCACAGACCTGGGGCTCGCACAGACCTAGACTCACATCCTGCTCTGTCCTGGCTGTGTGACCTCGGGGAAGACTCCTCCCGCCTCTGAGCCCCAGGCCCCCCTCCCAGGGTTGAATGAGGACTAACTAGGTCAGGAGAGTAAAGGCTCAGCCTGGCTCTGGATAAGCACCCGGCAAAGATAACTTAGGAATAGACAATGAACACAAAACAGCTCCTGGAAATGGCATTTGTTGCCTGAATCTGTTGCCAAACGTTTCCCCTTGTCCTCAGCACCTCAAGTGCTGCCTCTTTTCTCGTGAGGCAGGATGGGAGCCTCTAGCGCTTCCTCTTCCCCAGCCAAGAGGGTCTGGATAACCACAACAGTCAGCTGTTACACTTTCAAACACTCACTACGCACCAGGTAGTGGTCTGAGTACTCAACACTGATTAGGTCATGTAACCCCACCTCTCCCCAGCAGCCCCAGACATCCATACTGGCGTTACCCCATTTTAGAGACAAGAACACTAAGGTTAGAAAACTGAGGTCACAGGGTTAGTGGGTGATAGAGCAGTTTTGCACAGTCGCCTGTCATGCCAGGCACGGAGAAGCTGGCTGCTGGGATGGGTGGCTGTACCTGAGGTTTGGGGTTAAACTAGGGTGACCTCACCTGTGTGTACAGTGTGGGCATCGGCCTGAGGCTCCAACCCAGGGCCTGGCTTCAGGCTATGTACTGGATCCGGGGAATCCCCCCTTGGAAAAAGGGGGCTCTAATTAGCAATTCGTGCAGGCTGGGGGCCAGGTGCGGCTCAGAAGCTGCCGCTGGAGGAGCAGGCCAGGAGGCACCAGAGCTGAGGGCTGGCTGGGTGGTGCAGAGGCCCAGGGCCCAGGCTCTGGGGTCAGTGTGCTGGGTTCAAACCCTGCCTCCGTTTCTTAGCTCTGTGGCCCTGGGCAAGTCAGTCAACTCCTCTGCTCAGTTTCTCCATCTGTAAAACGGGGACTTGAACAGCACACACCCCAAGCTAGCTAATTGTGTGCAAGCAGGAAGGACTATGCTGTGAGCACTCAGAGGGCATCAGTGACGATTAGAAGGGCGAGTGACCTCCACTCTGAGGATTGGTCAGGAGCCATGGTCATCCTCTCCTGGGCTGGGACGGGGCGTTGGGAGCCTTAGTCCTCACACCACCCCCTGTGACCTCTGCAAGCACCCCTTCCTCCCCAGACTCCATGCAGTGGGTCTGCAGCTCACAGCCAGTTCCCGAGTGCCCCGCGTGGGATAGCCTGGTGGTGGGGCAGAGACACAGTCGCCAAGGAAACACCAGATCCCAGATCCCCCACACACACCCTTTCTGGGCTTCTAGAAACACACAGGGGAGTTGTCACTCCTAAAGAATCCAAAACACACCTCGCTTTTAGAACTACATGTCCCTTGGGGCCTCCCTGGCGGCACAAGGGGTTAAGCACCACACTCTGAAGCAATTCGCAGCCTCTGCAGCACGAGTTCGATCCCTGGCTGGCCAGGGAGCAACCCACATGGCGCAGCAGACCTCTCCTGTCTCGCCCGCTGCTCCCCTTGGCAGTGTATTGCCTGTTCTGTTCCCCACTCTGTCTCTGGTGAATCCTCTCACCACCCCCCCACACCTCTGGCCTGTACCCCAGCTCTTGTATGCATAAATAAATAAATCTTTAAAAAAAAAACCAACTACACATCTCTCTGGTGGGGGCCTCCCAAAGCAGGTGCCATGCAGGGGTCATCTCCACTGGTTGCCCAGCATGTACAGTGTCTGGCACACCGTGGGTGTCACGTTAGCACCAGCTAGTGAATGAATAAGTGAGCGAACCTCACACAGCCTGAGCTGGCCCCCTCCGGAAACATCCTGAGCCACTTACCTGAATGTCCCACGTGGACTGGTGAGCGAGTCCTTAGAGACAGAGAAGGGGCTGGGCTCCTGCAAGTTCCCCCAGGAAAAGGTCCCCTCCAGGGCCCACCCTGGCCTCCCTGAGGCCTGTTCACCCCCCCACAACTGCGTAAGCCATAAGGGGTGATGGGTTGGGTGGTGACTCCCCAGGGCCCAGTGGTTAGTTAGTGGGTTTGGCTGTAGCCTGTAGAGCCGAGCCAATGGCCCAGTTACCCCCATCCCACCCCAGCTCCCTGGTCCTGCTCGGGGCAAGCCTGGCTGGGGGGATGGCCTAACTCACAGCCGTCTAAACGTTTCTCAGCAGCCTGTTAAGGAAGCCGGTGGAGGGTTCCAGAGACCAACGTGCCCATCCCCCAGGCTCTGTGTGAGACATCCCCGGCACCCCCACCCAAGGCAACTCACTCTAGCTCCCCCCAATACCACCCTGGGGAGACCATGGCACTGGGACACCGGAGGAGAGCTCGAGAGTGGGTCGGGGATGCTTTTAAAGCCCAGAGACAAAGGCCAGGGGTTACTGGGAACACGAGCTGTGTCTGTCCCTTGCTGTCCCCTGACCAATTGGGGGTGGGGATGAGGAGTTAGGGGTGTGGGTGGGGGACAGAGATCCTTCCTTATAACCTGTTCACCCCCAAGGACCCCCTCCTGCCAATGGGGTTCAGGGACTCTGGAGACAGTGTCATGGGATAAGGAGAGAGAAGGGGGGGTCAGGGCGTTGAGTTAGCAAGGCCTGTGTTTGGGGGTGTGTGGGAAGGCGAGTCAGCTTGCTCTCCCTGAGCTCCCCAAGTCCTCCCAGGGAAGCCAGGGACACCCAGAAGCCGGCTCCCCCGCCAGGCACACTGCCGGGGGCGTGTGGCTGTCCCGCGACCCAGCCTCCGGCCACCTGCCTGGGTGTGGCTCCAGGCTGGCCCCGGAGGGGGTGACCTCCCGGCCCCCCATCCCCGGCCCCTGGGACTCTGCGGCGGTGGCGTGGGGGTGCGGCTGGGCCAGGAAGAGGGGTCGCCCCCACCCCCACCGCAGCGCACCCCACCCCTAGGACACACGCGCGCCCTCGGCGCGGGGCTCCCCCCGCCCCCCGCCCCCCCCGCCGCGGCGCCCTCACCTCGCGACACGCAGGAGCCCATCACGGGGCCGCGGGGCCGGGCCGCTGCGCCCGGGGTGCGTCGGGCCGCGGGGCGCTCATGTCTCCGCCGGCCCGGGCTCGCGGGGCGCGGGGGGCCGGCGGGCAGGGGTCCGGGGGCGCCGCTCGGCCGCTGCTCCCGCCGGGTCGGCCCCGCGTCCTCGCGCCCCGCGCCGTCCCCGCCCCGCCGCGCCGGGCTCGCCTCGCGCCGCCGCCTCCCGCGCCGCGCCCGCTCCTGCTCGGCTCCGGCTCCGGCTCCTGCCAGCCGCGGGGAGCACGGCGGGCGGGGGGACCCGGGGGACCGCGCGCCCCGAGCCGGAGCAGCGGGAGCGCGAGGGGCCCCGCCCCGCCCCCCCGCCCCGCCCCGCCCCGGCCGCGCCGCCCACGCGCCGGCACCTGTTGCGGAGGCTCCGCGGGGGGGGGCGGGGGGGGCGTCGGGAGGGCCTGGGGAGTCGGGGGGGCCGCGGGGGGCGAGAGCCGGGACCCGCTGACCGCCGGCCGCCCGCGCCCCTGGCGACCGGCCTGAAGGTCAGGGACGGGGGCGGCGGGCGGGAGACTCCGCGGCGCTGGGGCCGGCGTCGTGGGGCGAGGGGGGCGCGCGGAGGACGCGCAGACGCGGGGTCACCGCAGCAGAGACTCCTGGGGCGCGGGGCTCCGCGGGCCCATTTTGCAGAGGCAGAAACGGAGGCCCGTGGGGGCCTGGCCTGAGGCCGCTTCGCTTCGCTGTGGGGCAGCTTCTTGCTTGGGGACCCTGGCCCGGGTGAGGTAGGGAGTGGGGAGAGCTGGCGGGTGTCCCGCAGCACCTTCTGGGGCGAGACTGCCCCCCGGGGGAGGAAAGGGCCTTTTTTCAGCCGGGGATCCCTCTAATGGAGCCCAGAACTCTAACCTACCTCCCACACCTACACTTGCACACCAGGCACACTCACACGTGCTAACACCCCTGGCCCATGCCGTGGACACACAGGCACTGGCACACACTCACCTAACAGCCATTTGTATGCATATTTATGCACACTCGCATTTACACACAGTCACACCCACCCACACACTCACAGTCATATGCAAGCATATTTATGCACACTTGCATTTACAGTCTCTCTCTCTCTCTCTCTCTCTCACACACACACACACACACACGCACAGACAGCTCTTCAGTGTGGTAAGCACCTGCTTTCACCTTGGCCTCACTCCATCTGTGCACAGGGCGGGTGACACTGTCGCTTTTACAGGTGAGGAAGCCAGGTTCACGGTGATGGCCCCGGGTGGGTGGAGCTGGAGGCCCCCAGAGGGCAGGATCTGGGCCCTGTGGGGCTGCCAGGGCTGGAACCCCCATGCCTTCTCTGCAGTAAAGTCTGAGTGGAGAGTGGTCCTTGGTGTGGGCAGACCTGCTGTGAAGGGGCTCAGCTCACACAAGCTGTGTGACCTTGAGCAAGTTGTTTCACTTCCCTGAGCCTGTTTTTCTATCTGTCAACGGAGGGTGAAAAATCTCACCTCATGGGATTGCTGTCAGGATTTGTAGATAACACACGCAAAATAACTGGCACATAGTAGGTGCTTAACTTAGGACTAAGAATAAAAGCGGTGGTGAACACAGGTACGATGCATTATCTCACTCGCTTCCCTACATGCAAGGGAAGCCTGAAGAGCATGCATTCGGTAGATGCAGGCGAAGTACCTGCTATGCGCCAGCAATGCCAGGGCATTTGTGCCTGTCCTGGAGCTGGTGCTGTGTCCAGTCCTTGGGGTTTGGAAACCCCATGCTCTGCCTTCAGCACACCTGCTGCTCCGTCCCCAAATCTGGCCTGGGAAAGGATCTCTCAGAGGGACCAGCTGCTCTATCCCCATAATGCCCTAGTGCCTGGTGCTGTGCCAGGTGCGTGCCTGCCTTGTGTGGGGAAGGGAAGCTGGGTTTGCCTGTGGCCATGCTCTGGGGTGTCATCCTGGGTGGCCCGGCCTGTGACCTTGCCTCTTCCAGTGGTGGAGTGATTGGATCTACCTTGGTGGGAGCACTGACTCACCCTGACTCAGGCTGCTTGCCATAGCTGAGATGCTCCCAGCTGGCTGCCCGGCAGCTCCAGGGGCAGAGGGCACAGGGAGGGGCCCCTGCAGAGAACAGTGTAGCCTGGGGATCCCGCTGTGCCCCCTTCAGCCTCAGACAGGGACAGATGGAAGGGGTTGGGCAGTGGTTCCAGCCAGGGTCCCTTGCTCACCCATTCTGGGATATGGCCAGGGTGAGTGGAGGTGGTTCTGGCTACCCTGGAACTGGGGGTGTTATTGCTGATCACCTCTGCATGGACTTAATCCTCTTCTTGAACAGAGACACTCAGAGAGGGTCAGGGGCTTGCCCAAGGTCACACAGAAAATTGATGGCATAGTGGGCATCAGAACCCAGGCCTCCTGCCTGTCAGCCCAGCCCTGGCACTAGTCTGACACTGGGCCATATAAGGATGGGCAGCTCCCCCTTGCACACCCACATTCACCTTCACTGTCCTTGGAATTCTGCTGAAGCCACTGGCCCCAGGCTCTCAGGCAGCTCCAAGATGTGCAGCTATCCTTCCCGGGGCAGGCTGTCCTTCCTCACCCAGCTCAGCCCACAGCCCAGGTACCCTATCACGTCCCCCAGTGCCCTCCTACCCCCACCCATCCATGAGGGAGAGGGGGGAACCCCAGTGGGTGTGGGGCTCCAGGGTGAGGGTGCCCAGCTCACGCCCCTCACACCCTGCACCCCATTCCCCAGTCATAATTGTGGGGATGCAGGTGGAGTCCCCACCCCCACTCCTGAGGTCTGCTCACTTGTTCAGCAACAGACATTTACCGGCCCCAGTATCCAGCCCCGGGCTGGACACTGGAGCATGGCGAGCAGAAGCTGCAGGCAGAGGAAGATTCATCAGCAGGAGCTGTGACAGCAACAGATCACACCCAGTGTCTGCCTGGATGTCCTGGGGGCTGGGGATGGAGTGGGGGAGCCATGTGCGGATATAACTCAGGTCCAGGTAGACTGTGGTGCCAGCCCCCCCCTCCAATGCCAGCCAAGTGGTGGTGGGCATGATGGCGACCCTGCAGCGGGGGGGATTGAAAATGGAGTGGACATGGGTCTCCCTGTTGGCTTAGGGGTTAAGTCTCAGCCCTACCACTATGATGGCCCTCCCGCAGCCAAGTGGCCTGAGTTCGATCCCCAGCCAGGGAGCTACCCACATGGCACAACAGACCTCTCCGGTCTCACTTGCTGCTGCCCTCAGCAGTGTATCTCAGTAGATCTGCCTGTTCTGCTCCCCACTCTGTCTCTGGTGAATCCTCTCACTCACCACACCTCTGGCTACACCCCAGTTCTTCTATGCAAAAAACCCCCACATTCTTATGATCTTGTATCATTCTTATGATACAAGAATAATTCTTTTTTAAAAAAGATTTATTTTTATATATTTATGCATACAAGAACTGGGGTGTAAGCCAGAGGTGCAGAGGGTGAGAGGATTCACCAGAGACAGAGTGGGGAGCAGGACAGGCGGATCCACTGAGATACACTGCTGAGGGGAGCAGCGAGTGAGACAGGAGAGGTCTGCTGTGCCATGGGGGTCAGCTCCCTGGCTGGGGATCAAACTCATGCCGCAGTGGCTGGCAGTAGCTTCATAGCGCTGAGACTTTAACACCTGCTCCACCAGGGAGGCCCCTAAAGGAATAATTATTTCCAAAAAAAACCCCAAACAAACAAGAAGGTGGAGTGGACATGAGCACACAGAGATGTGCACAGTGGGTGGAGCCAGGGCACTGGCCGCAGTGACACCAGGGCATCAGCGGCAGAGCACAGTACTTCAGACTGGGCTTGCCTGGCTCCAGGCGTCAAAAATTTCTACAGTGTTGTTTTTCTGGGGCAAGTAGAACTGGGTGAGCAGAAGGAGAACTGGAAGCCAGACAGACCTGGTTTGACTCCTGTGTCCAGTACAAAGGATCATTTGCTGACTGAATGCAGGGAAGGGAGACTGGTCCAAGGTCACACATCTGGAGTGTGGCTATGCCTGGATTGACAGAGCCACACTTCAGTCATCCAGCAAACGCCGACTGAGCACTTACTCTGAGCACAGGCCTGTGGGGTGCTGAGGCCACAGCATGAATGTGACAGGCATGGTCCTTGCTCGCTCGGGAGGGTGCGCCATCTTGGGGGGGGTGGGCGTTGGGCGTGACTCCAATAGTCACCCAGGTAGATTAGGGGTCACAGCCCTGTGGGATGTGAGGAGCTGCCAGGGGTGCAGAGAAGGACTTGATCTGGTCCTGGGGTGGAGAGTGGGTAGAGTCTGAGGTCAGCCTGAGGGGCAGACTGTTCTCTGAGGGAGTGTCCAGGGGAAGTGACAAAGACAGTCCACAGCTGAAGATAAGTGGGACTGGGCTTGGCAGAGAGCACGGCACGGGCAGTGGGCTGGAGGTGGGAGAAGACTTATTCCCAGGAGGAGGCAATGTCCCAGAGACTGGGGCGCAGAGGGTGGGGAAGGAGGGGCCAGGAGCCAGCTACCTGGGTGGGCATCCGGGGCGCCCGGAAAGTCCCATCCTCTCTTTCCTCATCTGTGAGCTCAGCTTCCTTCCAGTCACTCTTGGGTGCGGTTCTAGGCCTGGAAGAAGCTTTCATCCCAGTGTCCTATGTCAGCAGGTGCCCCTGTCCCACCTGGGGGTACCAGGGCCAGGACTTGAGGTCCTGGGATACACCAGACAGGTGTCTGAGTTCGTCTCTAAAATGCCTGGCCCAGGTCTGGTCCACCATAGCTACTTCATGAAAGGATACTTTTCTTGGCTTTGGTGGCTCTTACCCCACCTCCTGGGTCTGAGGGTGTCTGCAAGTAGGGAGGAGGCGCCCCTGTGAGGACCCAGGCTCGGCACGGGATCAGCGGCGTCTCTGGAGCGGTGCATGTCATGCAGAAGGTGGCCACCAGGGGGCAGCGTGAGACAGCAGCGTTCTCTCCTGCTCTCCTGTCCCTCTTCCTGGGCCAGCTGACCCAGAAAAGACCACTCTGGCAACTCAGACCCGGCCATGGCTCAGGGGTGTACGTCGTGTGCCCTGCATGAAGGTGCCCAGCTGGCAGGGAGGGCAATGAAACCCTGCTCATGTTCTGGCCACCAGGCTCTGTGCTCTGACCTGGGCTGTCTGCCCCAGTACGTGACACCTTTTTCCTGGCCAAACGTGTTGTCTTCCGGCTAAGCTGCACCTGTGAGGCTGTGTCCTCCTATATTCACAAGGTCTCTATTGGCCAAAACTGTCCTGAGGTTAGGCTACCTGGTCCTACTGACCGCCCCCCCCCCCCACCATCATACAAATGGAGAGACTGACAGCCAGGAAAGGAAACAGGGCCGGCGATGGGCCAAGCAGGTCTAGTGAAGACTCCTGCTCCGCCTGGAGGCTGCGGGTGCTGGTCCTGACTCGGGGTCCCGGGGATCGCGGTGTGGGGCCTATATGGGAAGCCTGAGAAAGAGCGCCAGAGCCTGACCTCAGAATGTGCCCACTCTCACCACAGGCTAAAGATTGGGGGCTCCCAGCAGGAATGGGGTGACAGGTCAGAATCCCCTCCAGGCAACCAGTTGGCTTAGTTGGGGTACAGGGATAGAGACGGGTACGCCTCCTGTCTGATGGCGGGGACACCACTACCATGTCAGGCACTGGGGACACTGGGGAGTCACTGGCCCCTGCCCTGGAGAAATGTCCTCCTGGCTCATGAGTACCAGCTGGTATGGTGTCCCCGGCATTGGGACAGCTTCTCTAGGGACAGGCATTCTTGTGGTCATCCTAGGCCCATCCCCAGGTGGGGCCAATTGTCTGGGATGGTGGGGGGCAGATTCAGGTGTTTGGATTAATAATGGCAACAGTAATAATCCCAGCAGCTGACACCTTCCCTTGTGCCAGTTGCTGTGGCAAGACCCTTTTCCATCCTGTTCTTTTTAATTTTCCCTCCATCTCTAGAAGGTTGGTCCAAGCTCAGGCACGCTGGGGCAACCATGTCTTAACCTCTGGGTGATGCTGGGGTGATGGTAGCATCCCCTCCATTCCTGTCTCTGGATATTTGCACAAACAGTGCTCTCTCCCCCTTGATCAGCCCACATGACACTTGTGGGTCTCACCCACAGAGGTCTTCCCTGTTCCAGGCTCAGTGCCTGCAGTGTGCTGTCTGCCCACACAGTGGGACACAGTTTAAGATAATTAGACAAGTCCCAGCTCTTGGAGATTAGAGTAGATGTCAGCAAATTATGATCCTGTGGGCCAAATCTGGCCCTTGACCAATCTTTATAAATAAAGTTTTATTGAAAATATCCATGCTCATTTACTTACCTATCATATATGGCTGCTTCACCTCCCAATGGCAGAGTTGTGTGGTTGCAACAGAAATGGCCTACGGCCTTCAATGTTGAAGATATTTACTATCTGACCCCTTGCAACTCCTGGCTCAGAGTCTGGCAGAGAGAGCACATTCGCAAGTCTAAATAAATATATAAATTGTGAGAAGTGCCAGGAGGAGTATAACAGGGACAGGAATTGAGACTCAGGATGAGATGAGTCACCATTTTCTTTTCTTTTTTTTTTTTTTTAAAGATTTATTGTATTTATTTATGCATACAAGAGCTGAGGCGAGCAGCCGCAAGACAGGAGAGGTCTGCTCGCCATGTGGGTAGCTCCCTGGCCGGGGATCGAACTCACGTTGCAGCCGCTGCGGATTGCTTCATAGTGCTGAGATACTTAACCCCTTGTGCCACCAGGGAGCCCCAGATGAGTCACCATTTCTTCTGACCTCCCACCCTGCCACCCTGCCCCGGTCAGCAAGGGCAGCATAGATGACACCCTGACCTGTCGCAGCCATGGGGTGGAAGCTCCCCTGGGCTTGTGTTTGCACCAAGCAGGAGTGAGGGTTCTGCTGAAACCTGCAGTTTGAGCCATTGTGCTCCCTGGTTCTCCCATCACCTGAGCTCACCTGGCCTCAGCCTTCACAGCTGGTCCCGAGCACTCCCACGTCCACATCTCCGAGGCTCCTGGGGGGCTGGTAGAGGGAGAAGCACTGTTCCTTTTCCAAATGGGACAACAGAGGTTCATTAAGTTTAATGACTTGAGCAAGGCCCACAGAGCTGCAGGCAAGGTCTTGAAGTCGTGGGAAAGCCCCGAATGGTATTTAGGACACTGGGGGTTCTAGCCGGGACTCATTGGGGCAAGTCTCTTCCCCTCTGGGTCTCAGTTTGTTCATCCGTAACACAGAGGGTTGGAGAAACAGATCTGTGAGCTTTTTCCTGGCCTGCCAGCAGCACGCCAGGGCTCGCCCCAGCCCTCTGCAGGACCTTGGTTTGTCTGTAAAATGGGGAGAGAAATGCTGAGCCCTCCCACACTCCTGCGCTGGTCCCAGGCCAGGGAGATCACAGATGGGAAAGTGCTTTGAGCTCGATGGAAGAAAGGAGCTCTGTAAATCCAGGGGGTTATTAGGGTGATGGGGACCAGACACGGCAGCCGTGGGGAGGCCCTAGGGCAGTGCTTGGCCTGACCAGCAGAGGGCGCTGTGCGGAAGCAAAGCCGGATCCCGGGCTGGAATCGTGGCTCCTGGAGCTGCGGCCCCACTGTGCGCTTAGCCCCCCCCCTGCCGGGTGTGGGGACAAGGTGGTGACAGAGCAGGACCCAAACGCTCCCAGTCTAAAGGGTGGAGGGCTGGCTCTAACAGGCCTTAACACAGAGATGGGAATTTGGGGGCTGGGGACGAGGCAGGCGCGGTGACCCCCTCGCTGGGCATCCGTGGGAAATGGGGCGCACAAGTCCAGCCTGGACCGTGGGTGGGAGGTCTGGGCTGGCTGGCCAGGAGGGCGACAGGGGGTGCCTGGGCTCCATCCTGACTGCCGCCTACAGGCAGGCTGCTTCCCTTCTCTGCCTCTCATCCTGCAGGGAGGACTCAGTGAGCTCATCCGGGGTGATGCCTCCAGAGCGGGGCCCCACGCTGCACAAGCTCCTTAAGCATTGTTGCTGCAGCCTGAGAGCCACCGCTGGCATGCTGGTTGGGGCGCTGGCAGCCGCAGCCTCCAGCGTTGGGCTCACCTACACAGGGAGGGTGGGTCGGGGTGATGGTAAGGACAGGGCTGAGGAAGAGGCCACTTGGGAAGAAAGAGAAGATGGAGAGGCATAGCCTGAGAGATTTGGGGGAGAGAAGCAAGAACTTGGGGTGAGGGTTCAGTGAGGCGAGGGAGGGCTCAGGGGGGACTCTCACCTGAGTCTCCCCCCTCGGCCCCCTCCTCAGCTCTGTGTACACCCTTGGGCACTCCCTGGGCCTCTCTGAACCTCAGTTTCCTCCTCTGGAAGGTGGGGAAAGAGCTCCTGCACCCCAGGGCTTCAAGGATTCCCCAAACAACCTAGTTCTGGGAAAAACATAAGTGCCCCTCATTATCTTCTGTTATAGCCCCACAACATTGACCCTGTGAGGAACTGGGCCTGGATCTGTCCCCACAATCACTCAGACATTTGATTTAGAAAACAAGTCAAAGAGGAAAACCCCAAAAGCAAACACAGCCCAGATGGTGTCCCCTGCCCTGCCCTGCCCAGCCCTGCCCAGCCCTGCCCAGCCCACGCCTGCCTTCCCAGCCCAGGGAGTGGGCGGAGTGGGCGGGGGGCAGAATCAACACTCCAGGGAAGTGTTTTTCCCACCCAAGGTGGGGGGGCCCAGAAACCAGGTCAGGGTGGAATTGACAGAAGGGCCCTCAGGACTCACCAGGGTGTAAGGTCTTCCCGTGCCAGCAGGTCGAATAGTGGGCATCAGAATCTACTGGGCAGTGGGAGGCGGGAGGCGGTCTGGATGTGCAGGTTCCTGAGCCCCCCGTTTCTGGTTCCCTAGTCTGGTACGGAGCCCCAGCCCCGGGGGCTGATGGAGGAGTTCCAGCCGGGGGTCTGAGGGACGAGGCCCGGCAATCTGGCTGGGAAGGGAGGGTACATGCCAGTTTAGGGAGGACCAAGGAGGGCTGGGTGGGCTCCTGGGCAGGGCCTGTCTAGGCTGGGGGTGCATCTACAGGCCAGGCAGCTAAGGAGGTGGCGAGAAGGAAATCAGGGAGTCAGAGGTGCTGGGGGCATAGGGGCCACAGAAAATCCAACTAGAAAGAAAAATTCTAGGATTCTCGCTTCCTCGCCCATGCGGGGTACATCTTTTGGTCCTTTGGGGCTATTTGGGAGGCCATTGTGCAGATGGGGAAGCCGAGGCTCAGAGAGGCCAGTGCCAGGATTCCTGTCTCATCCACCTAAGGGGGGCAGGGCTCTCCCCGATGCTGGGAGGGGGACGGGAGGATGGAGGGTGGGTGCTGGGGCTGATCCTCTGGGGACGCTGAGCTTCAAAGCAGCATCGTTGAGAAGCTTCCAGGACAGGGCAGGATGGAGGTCGTGGCTGAGCAGGGTGGGCCTCCCGATCCTGGAGGGTGGGCCTCCAGGAGGCTGCGTTTCAGGGGCAAGCGGCCCAGGGGACAGTATTCATTCTCCTCACCACGCCCAGGAGGCCACAGTGTCCTCTTGCCCAAAGAGGCCCAGACCTTCCTGCGTCCCGGGTTCTCCCCCAGAAGCCCCTTAGCACCCAAGGAGTGCCTGCTCTTGGAGCTCTGCTTTTCCAGGGACACCCCTGGGAGACCCTGACCCGTGCCAGCCAGGTAAGGGCTGTTGGGGTATGCCCCGGGGTGTCACTGTAGAGAGTGTCGCTACTTCCCGTCTCCCCACCACTGAGAGATCTGGTTCCTGATCATGCCCTGGGTCCTAGGCTTTGGGTGGGAGCACCTGATCCAAATGTGGAGATGAATAAGAGGTTGTCCGTGCTGAAGGTGCTGGCGTGGTGGGGGAGACAGGTGGAGAGGTAGGAGAACCCAGCGGGACCTTCCTCTCCCAACCTTGGAAACGCCCCTGGTTGGGGGCTGGTCTACTGCTTGGTGATCTTAATCTGGTTGGTCCCCCCGCCCCCACCCCCAGGTAGGTCCACAGCCCCCTGGCGTCATCAGCCCTCACCCTATCTGCTTTTCCCAGCTGGGGTGGCAGGCCTGGGCCACCTCAGGCCAGGCACCTTCCGGTTGAACTTGTACCTTCCGACATTTCCTTCCATTTCTCCATCCTAGCCTGACTGGGTGCTTCCTGGGAGGAAGAGGGAGTCACAGGGGAGACTGGGGCATGGGGAGGACTGATCTCTGAGCAGCAGGTGGGAAGACCCGGGAAATGGGATGGAAAAGGGAGACCTTGCTGCTCTGCCTGCCCGTTCGGGTGGCCCTGAAGGTGTGGGATGCTGCGTCCCGAGTGCTCAAGGAAAGTTTTTCTGTTATCACCATCGGAGCGTGGCATGACCTCGTCTCACCCCCTCACTTCTCACCAGGGAAACCAAAGCGCAGAGAGGGCGTGGGCCCTGTCGTGGGTCACACAGCGCTTGGAGACAGCTGGGCAGGCGCCTCCCCTGGGTGGGTCCCTTGGGGAGGGCTCCATTGTGCTCTCCCCAGCAGGAAACCGCTGTGCTCAGCAGCCTGGGCAGCCACAGAGGAGGAACGAGTTTGGCTACGTGACCGGCAGGCCCTGGAGGCTGAGCCCGGCCCAGCACTGGGAAAACAACCTGCCAGGGGCTGCCTGGGCAGGGCCTGTGGCAGGGGGAGTGGAGACCTCCCTGTTGGGAGAGACAGAAGTGGGCTGGGCCGAAGCTTTCCCCAGGTCTGCTGGGAGGAGGCTGCCAGAACCTATACTCCAATGCTGCCTGCAAGGGGCAGCTGGTGGGTTCACTGCCCCTGACTGGAGGCTGCTGGGGCAGGAGCAGCGCACAGGGGCCAGCACCAAGGGGTGTGCATGGAGGCCCCTGGGGACCATATGCATGGGCTGCCCACCTGCCCACCTGCTCAGGTTTACAGGGCTTGGGTGGGAGACCAGGCACACGGAGGGTTCAGCCTACCTGGGCTGCGTGGCTCCCAAGGGGCACAGTGCCCGTGGGGCCAGAAGGCCAAGGCCTACAGGTGGCCCCTGCGCACTGTTCACCCTGGGATTTGGAGCAAGGGAAGCCCTTGGGGACACTCAATGTGTCCCTCACCTCTAGATGCAGGGTGACTCAGGGGAGGGGAGCCAGGTGTGAGGCGGAGGCTGCAGGCCCAGGTGATTTAGGACAGCTGTCACCGCAGGGAGGGTGCCGAAGCCATCACAGGTGGACTTGGGCAGTAGGCGGAGGAGCAGCCTGAAGGATTGGGCATGCAGGGAAGGGGAGAGAGGGGACAAGGGAGGCCAGACCAGGCTGCTGGGAGGGACCAGGCTGAGGCTGGGAGGCCAGAGGGGAAGCTGGGCAGGCTGGGGTCTGCTCCCAGCGCCTCCTCTCCCAGTTGCACCCCACATGGCTGGGGTGTTAAACCCCCCATCTTGTTCTTTGAACGTAAAACAAAAACCTGTTGGAACCAAATCAGAACACAGAACTTCCCTCCTCCCTCTCTGGATACCCCAAATGCCCCTGGCGGGGGTGCCTGCCACAGGCAGCAGGCAGGAGGGGGCCAGAGCATGCGCAGGGTGGTGGGAGGCAGCAGGTGTCCCACGGGCAGGCCGGAGCAGCCGGGGGTGGCTCTCTGTGCTGGGAAGGAAGAGACAGCTCTTGAAGGGCCGAAGCCCCAGCGATGGGCCAGTCCGCAGCCCTAAGCTCAGCCACCTCTGCTCCTGCCAGCTGCTGAGTGCACAGGCCGTCGCCCTCGGCTTTGCCCTCTGTTCTCTGATTCAAGACAGGGGTCCCGCGGACGGGCATCTCCCAGCTTCCCGCTTCTCCCTTGGGCCTTCTCTAGACTTGGTCCCTCGTCTATGAAATGCGTCTACAATGAGGGCGGAAGGGAGGAGGAAGCTGAGCCGCGCACACAGAAGGGAGGCACAGACAAGGCCTGGTGCATCCGGCTGCCTGGGGCAGCACGCCTGGGGCGCCGAGGCTGCAGGGATGAGCCATGGTCCCCCACAATCCCAGCCCAGGGGCTCCCAAGCCTGAGTTCTCTCCGTGGTCATGGCTGGGCAGTGGGGGCGGGGTGAAGGAGAGGGACCCCATCCCCTCCTTCCATCTCTCCTGGCTGGGCCCCCCACCCTTGCAAAGGCAGGTATCCTGGGCGGCCAGCAGCCCTGCAGGCGCCCCCTTCCAACCAGCCTCCCTCCTGGGTCTAAGAGACAGCCTCTTTCCTCGCCCTGCCTTCCGGAAGGGACTGACAAATGGCAGCCACCCCCACTGAGCTGCCCTGCTGATTTGCAAAGGGAGGCCACTGTTCCTGCTCCAGGGCATGGCCTTCTGGCCCAGGGGTGCCCTGGAACTCTACCAGCCTCCCCTGGAAGAGAGATGGCAGCTCCTCAGTCTCAGCACTTGCTGAGGGCCCAGGAGAGAAATCAGGCAGAGGGAGAAGTCAGGCATCTGGTTCTGAATGAAACCGGGGCCTGTGGCTGTCCCTCCCGACGCCCAGCTCCCGCGGGGCCGGGGCCCTGAACCCTGATGGGAGCCGGCGGGAGCCAGCCCGCCGGCTCCCATCACACCTGGCCAGGGGAGCAGGCGGTGAAGACAAGAGCCGAGTCATCGCCTGGGTGTAAACAACAGCCCAGTGGGAAGTTGGCAGCTCCCTCCTCTGCCCATTCCCCAGCCCCCTCCCCCGAGCTGGGGGTGGGGGTGAGGTTGTTCCAACTTGTCGGAGGAGTTTCCATCCCATATCGGCTGCCCTATCAGGTGGGGGTGTGGGGGTGCGTGAAGGGCCCACAGCTCCCTGTCCTTTGTCCTCCACGCCTTCCTCCCCGCCAACAACCCTTCCCTGGGTAGGTGCCGGGTGGCGCCAGGGCTCTTCCCATCTCGTCCACCCCACCCCCGATGCCATTGCCACAAGGACAGTCTGGGTGCTCTTGACCCCTGTTCCCTTCAGCAGAGAGCTATGTCCTTTGCAACAGGGGGTGCAGCCCCAGTTTCCAGGAGAAGGAAGAAAGCAACCTCCACGGAGCGTTTAGACCCCGCACTGGGAGCTGAGCACTGGGAGTGACTGGGAGCTGAGTGACTGGGAGCTGAGCACTGCTGCCCTGCTGTGATCCAGCAGCTGCGCGGGGCCAGGGGGCCTTGGACTCTGTCTCCCCAGTGCTGGCCACACAGCAAGGGCTCAAGAGGTGCTTGCGAATGAGGTTCAGAGAGGGCAAGCAACCTGGCCGAGGTCACACAGCCAGAAACTCCCTCAGCTGGGCATAGACCCCGTCTAGCTTGAATGCTATACCCAAGGCTGTTTCTGAGACCCACCCCCGAGGTGGGGGTCATCACACATGCACCCTTGGGTGTGCACCCAGCCTGCGACTCGTCTTGCCTGCACACATATGCACACCACATGCACAGCCCTGAGCTGACAGCCCCACTCGAGCCCACATCATGGGCCCTCCCCTGCCACCGCTGGCGGGTACACAGACTTCCCTCTGCGCCGGTCTCACGCCCTCCTCTGTCACCACCCCCCCACCCCCACGCCTGGGGAAGGCAGGACGGTGCATGCCTCTTCCACCCCCACAGCCCTGGCTCCTCCTGCCTCCCCAGGCCCTGTGACTACATGGGCACCACTGCCCTAGAGGCCAGGGGAGCACAGGCAGGCAGCGTGCAGGTGGTCAGACCTGGGCTGAGGAGTGGGCAGTGTCCTGCCACAGTGGCAGAGCTGGTGCCTGGGCAGGGGCTGGGGCTGGGCAGCCTGCAGGGCAGTTCCAAGACCTGGGGCCACTGCCCTGCTCGGCCATGTGGTCCAGCCCCGGGGAGCAGCTGGAAGGGCCGAATCTCCTGCACTTCACAGAGACCCTCAACAGTTGGGCACCAGCTGGGGTCTCAGGTCCCTGGGCTGGGGGGCAGGGGACTCACTCTGCAAAGCAGGCTGAACCTGGAATGAACCATTCCTGCTTCCCCACTCATAGGGCTCCCCCGCCCCCAGTCAGGGTCATGAGGGAGGCAGGGACCCCGGGGAGTACAGATGACATGGACCATGCTGCTTGCGTGGAAACGTACCACAGCCCTAGGAGATGGGCACTGATCTATCTTTGGTACCACTATCATTCCCACTTGCTACAGGGGTAAACTGAGTCCCAGAGGGTAAACTGAGTCCTGGAGAGTTAAAGCACTGGTATGCAGTAGGTGCTTACTAAGTATTTCTGGAGAGGATGAAGTTGAGAAGGGGGTGGCTTGTCCTGGAGCATGAGTCAGGATGTGAACTTGGGGCTGACCGTGAAGCCTCTTGCACCCTTGAGACCCACGGACTGGGCGTGCTGACACCTACCTCTCCGGCACCTATGGCATGGGGTCAGTTATCCAGGGCTCCGCGCTATTTCCTTTCAAATGGAGGAAGAGAAAAGCAATTCCCTCACCGTCACCACCACCACCAAACACGGGAGCTGGCCTGGTCTCCCTGCGAACGCGGTGTCCTGCTCACCGTGAGCCCTCTCACCGGGCACCAGAGTCAGACGGGGCCGCTGCAGGACCGTGACAGAGCAAGGCCTAAAACAGGACCCTGGGGAATCATGTCTGAACACAGACGAAAACTGAACATTGTCCAAGCCACAAAAATGACCGCATGTCTCTCCCCGGCTAAATGAGTGACGGTCGCTTCCCTGCCAATCACAGCATTAGCTCCCCCCCTCACCTCCCCGCACCCCGCCCTTCTTGCTTTCAAGATCAAGATGACTAAGCTGCCCGGCCATAGCATCGCCCCCCCCCTTACACGTGGGCATCCAATCCCAAGGGCAGGTCCATGCGCTGGAGCCCTCACCAAAGGCACCTCCCCCGGCCCACACCCCGTAAGTCCTTCCTGACTCCCGCCCCGAGCTACCCCACCGTCTCCCTGGTGTGTGCTCTCCGAGTCCCAGCAGCAGCTCCGGAGCGTCCTGGTGGTCTCTGGCTGCGGCTTACAACCGCTGAACAAGATGTGTTTTGTTCAGCCCATTCTGTTGATGGTGCAGAGCCGCTGGCCAGGAAAATGTCAGCCTCTGATGGAGCATGACGGTGAGAGAAACAGCCCTGATCTCCACCTGTTCCCAGGAGGCCAGATTTCAGGCTCTTGGGCTGGAGACCGGCTCATTCCTTGGTTAACGCAAAGCACCTGCCCCCCTTGCAGCCCAGCCCAAATGCGAGTCTCCATGCCACCTGGGCCGTGGCTGGGCATCAGGCACCTGCGTGGGGAAGGCTGGAGTCAGGTTGAACTGGGTTCAGTCTTGCCTCTGCCACTCATTTTCCATGTGACCTGAGCCTTAGTTTACCCAGCTGGACAAAAGGTGGGCAGAGCCAAGCAGAGCACGCCCATGAGGCAGCCCTGCCCTTTTACATCACTTATCCAGAGCCTTTTTTTTTTTTTTTAGGATTTATTTATGCATATGAGAACTGGAGTACAGGTCATAGGTGTGGGGGTGACTGAAACACACTGCTGAGGGGAGCAGCGCATGAGACAGGGGAGGTCTGCTGCGCCATGTTGGTCACCTCCCTGGCCGGGGATCGAACTCATGCTGCAGAGGCTGCGGATAGCTTCATAGTGCTGAGACTTAACCCCTTGCGCCACCAGGGAGGCCCCTATCCAGCTCCTTGCTGTAAATGCTTCAGTGGTCAAGACAGATTCCCTTCTAGTCTCAACGAATGGTTCCTTGAGGGTTAACCCCACTTTCCCCTTCCATGATGTTGGGGTGACCTGGGGAGCAGGTGAGGGGCTGGGAGTCCTATATATCCCTAAGCACTAGAATCTTGGCTGCAAAGGGAGTTCTGTCATGTGGGATCCTGAGGCTTCAAGAGTCGAGGCCACCAAACCCCATCACCCCGTCCCTCCTGGTTCCTTAGATCAGGGGCCATCCAAGCCAAACAGGATGGTGAGTCCAAGCCAGAGGTGCTGCAGGAAGGGCCTCGGGGCCACTACTGGGTTGGGGCAGTTGAGGAAGACAGTCTCTGTAGCTTCATTCAGCTCTAAATCCTGCTTCTCCGACAAGGGGATGTGGCTATTGCCCATTCTGCCCCAGGCAGGAGGAGAGGAAGAAGGCTGAGCTGAGGGCTCAAGGTCAGCCAAGGACAGCCTCTTTTCCTACAAGGAATTGTTTAGCATAGAAGGTCAAGGGAATTTGCTCTCCCTCAGCCCCATCTTTGGGAAACTGCATGAGACCCGCCGCCCTGCCTCACCCTTTGCTCCCTCCTCCCTAGCACGCCATTCTCATCCACCCGCTCAGCTCTGCCCCTTCACAGGCAAGCTTTGCTCTGCCTGGAACGCCCTTCCCTCCCCTGTCCCTGTTTGCCAGGTAATTGCTACATGTCCTTCAAGCCTCAGCTTAAATATTACTTCCTCTTGGAAGCCTCCCCAGGTTTGGATCTGCTTCTCTCTGTGCCCGCTCCCAACCTTGATTTCACTGGGTTGTAACCAACAGTCTATCACCCTCTCCAGGATGAGAGACAACCTCTCTGTTGTTCACAGCCAAAGCCCCAATGCTTGCCATGGACTGCCACATACATGTCTGATGGTGTGGACAGGCGGCCATGGAGATGTGCCTCTAGGGACCAAGGAGCCTTGAGTTGGAAGAACTTCTGGTTCCAAAGTTCTGTGCCAGGCTTAGTGATTAAGAATGCTTGACATGAGTAGAGATCCTGGCCTGGGCACAGATAGAGCCGAAGTAAGGAAATGCCTATGGGAAATTACGATTTTGCAAGGCCTTCCACCTCCAGTAATGGAGGGATAGGTCATTTGGACCAACCCTCCTGCTGAAGACAATCTAAGTCCCTAGATCTTACTCAAAAAGATCATCTTCTTAAGGCCATCAAACAATTAACAATGTGGTGATGTGTTCCCAGGCAAGAATCCAGGGAGGATATTACCCAACAATTCCAATTTTGGGTGTTTATCCAAAGGAAAAAAAGCCACTAAATAAAAAAGATATAGGCACCTCTATGTTCACTGGAGTATTTTTTTTATAGTCAAGATTTGGAAACCACCTAGGTTCCCGTTGATGAATGAATGGATAAAGGTGTGTGTGTGTGTATGTGTGTGTATGTGTGTGTATGTGTGTGTATGTGTGTGTATGTGTGTGTAGAGAGAGACAGTGGAACACTTAAAAAGAAAAATGAAATCTTACCATTTACAAGATGATGGACTTGAGGATATCATGCTAAGTGAAATAAATCAAATGGAGAAAGATAAATACCATGTGATGTCACTCATATGGAATATAAAGAAACAAAAGCAAATGAACAAACAAAGCAAAATGGAATCTCTTAGATTCAGAGAACAGAATGGTGGTTCCCAGAGAGGAAGAGGGTTGGGTGGGTAAAACAGGTAAGGAGGGTCAATTGTATGGTGGTGGAAGTATGTGTGAAAAATTGTATGGTGTGAAAGTATAATGGTGTACACCTTTTGTATTTGTACACAACTACAAAAATTGGTATCATAAATCAACATTACTTCAATGAAAACTTATTTGAAAAAATAAATCCAGAGAGGAAGCCTACTGTGGAAGGCCACAGTTGTCCCAAGGGCATTTGTTAATCTGGAAGAAGGAACTTTGAAACTTAACTGTGGTTTTGATGGCTTTGTGGGGCGCTGGAGAGAAGGAAGTATAACAGGTAAGCCCAGTCTTTTGTAGAAGATGGAGAACCTGATACCCCACATTCTGACATCCTCAGAATAAGAGTGAACCAGAAGAAAATCAAGCCTTGAGTCTAGACATCTGGTAACTTGAGAAACTCAAGTCTTGAACTTGTGTTTTTTTTTTAAGATTTATTTATGCATACAAGAACTGGGGTACAGGCCAGAGATGCGGGGTGGGGTGGGGTGAGAGGATTCACCAGAGACAGAGTGGGGAACAGAACAGGCAGATTGATTGAAGTACACTGCTGAGGGGAACAGCAGGCGAGTCAGGAGAGGTCTGCTGCGCCATGTGAGTTGCTCCCTGGCCGGCTGGGGATTGAACTCGTGCTGCAGAGGCTGCATAGTGTGATGCTTAACCCCTTGCCCCACCAGGGAGGCCCTCAAGTCTTGAATTTGAACTAAAATGACCTTGTGTCTCCAGATGTTTGGTAAAAACAAACAAACTTAACTGCAAGGAGGTGTCATCAGCTTAGGTCTCGTATTATTTTCACAAATTATTTTCAAATGTAATGAGCAGAACATAGTCGAAGATAACCAGATACACAAGGAAACAAGACACCGTGAGTGAGGATCAGCACAAAAGAAAAGACAAAGAAATAATAATTATGTATAATGTGATAGACAGTTGAGCTAGCTATTGTGGTAATCATATTGCAACAGGTAAATGTATCAAATCAGTATGCTATACACCTTACACTTGCACAATATTTAATGCCAATTACATTTCAACAACAACAAAAGACAACAGAAATAGACTGAAATGACTTCAGATACTGGAATTACCAAAATTTTGGCCTTAGAATCACAGATTCAAGGACCCTCATGAACAAACTCATCCCAACATTCATATGGAATGCAAGGAAACCAGAATATCCAAAATAATCTTGAAAAAGATAAAATTTGGAAGGACTCATACTTCGTAATCTCAAAGCTACAGAAATAATCTTGAGTGTGATATTAGCATAAAGGCAAATGTAGATCAATGCACTAGAATTGAGAGTACAGAAAAGAACCCCAAACACTGCATTCAATTGATTTTTTTTTTTTTTTAAATTGCAGCTTGGTACCTCTTAATGCAATTTTTTTTTTTAATAGAGGCATGCTTTATTTATTTGTTTGCTGGTTTGTTTGTTTGTTTTGTTTATACATGCACTGGGTACAGTCAGAAGCGCGGGAGGGTGAGAGAATTCACCAGAGCCAGGGCGGGGAGCAGAGCAGGCAGAAGGACCGAAGTACACTGCTGAGGGGAGCAGCGGGCGGCAGGAGGGGTCTGCGCGCCATGTGGGACCCTCCTCCGGTGGCCGGGGAGCAGCCAGGGATCGAACCGGCGCCACAGAGGCCGCGGGCAGCTTCGCAACCCAGCGCTCAACCGCTGCGCCACCGGGGAGGCCCCTGCATTCAATTGATTTTTGATCAAATGTCAAGAACCTTCAATGGGGAAAGTCTTTTTAACTAATAATGAGGGGACAGCTGGACTTTCACAGGCAGAAGGATGAAGTCATACCTCTACATCACACCATAAAGTAGTTGCCGCTTATATGCAAGGATTACTTTCCAGCTCCCTAATGGATGCCTGAAGTACTGAACCCTATAGAGGTTATATCTTCTCATAACATACATATCTATAATGGCCCAACTTATAAATTAGATATACAGTAAGAGGTTAACAATAATGACCAATAACAAAATGGAACAATTCTAACAACATACTATAATAAAAATTATGTGACTGTAATCTCCTGTTATCACTTCAATGGCCCGAGTTCGATCCCCGGCCAGGGAGCTGACCCACATAGTGCAGCAGACTTCTCCTATCTTGCCCGCTGCTCTCCTCAGCAGTGTATTTCAGTAGATCCACCTGTTTTACTCTCTATTCTGTCTCTGGGAAATCCTCTCACCACCACACCTCTGGCCTATACCCCAGTTCTTCTACACACATACACAAAAATAGTTAAAAACTTTTGACTTCAAAGGACACTTTGAAGAAGACACTTTGAGAAGACAACACACAGAATGGGAAAAATATTTGTAATTCTACTTTCTGATAAGGGCTTAGTATCCAGACTATATAATGAGCTCTTACAGTTCAACAATAGAATGACAACCAAATTTAAAAGCAAGGAATTGGAATAGACATTTCTCCAAAGAAGAGACACGAGTGGCTCATAAATATATGAGAAGATGTTTCCATATAAAACTAAAAATTAACACAAACAAGTTAAATCATAAACATATGATCCAGCAATTTCACTGAGGAAGGTGCCTAAGAGAATGAAAAACACATGCTTACACAAACACATTCTTGAACCTTCATGACATTATTCATAATAGCTCCAAAGTGGAAGCAACCCAAACACCAATGAACAAACACTGTTGTGCATACAAAGGAATATTATTCAGCCATAAAAAGGAATAATATCCTGACGCACCTTGCAAATGAAGCTTGCAAACATTATGCTAGTGACACAATACTATATATTCCATTTATATGAAATGTCCAGTATAGGCAAAACCATATAGACAGAAGGTAGATTAGTGGTTTCCAGGGGTGGGGTGGGAGTGGGGAATGGAGAGGGACTGATAGGTCCAGGGTTTCATTTGGGGGTGATGAAATGCTCTGGAATTAGACTGTTGATCACTAGCAGCACAACCTTGGGAATATACAAAGAAAGGCTGAAGTGCATGTTATAAAAGGTGATTTTATGGTACATAAATTATATCACAATTGGAAAAAAAAAGACCCTGGCGATGTTAGCTGATAATGACTAACATCTGTTGAGCACTGACTGTGTGCTCTAAGCGCTTTATGTGTCTCAGTTCACTTTTCCTCTCAGCTTCCCTGTAGGTAGATACTATTGCTCCATGTTACAGGTGGAAACTGAGGCAGAGAGAGATAGCCTCCCTGAGGGCACAGTAATGGCAGAGTCAGGGTTCAAACCCAGGTGGTCTTCACAGGCCCGATTCCCTGAGATCAATTAAACCAGAAAGGGGCAGCAACTTACTCACATCACACAGCACAGAGGAGAGTGGAGGCTCTTGGCTTCCTGACAAATTTCCCTCCAGATGCCTTTAGAATTGGGTCGTATGTGGCCTGGGGGCTACTATTGTCCCTAGAGGCCTCAGGAAAGTTTTCATGTCAAGTAAAAAAAAACATTTGCAAGGATTGAACATGTCATACAAGCTGGGTGTTCTGATCAGCACTCCACCTTGTCCCAAGCCCTTATTCACCTTCCTCCTTTCTACTTGTGCAAAACTGGGAGCTCAGAGCACTGATAGGACTTGCCCGGGATCAGAGAGATAAAAAGTGATGAAGAGGAGTGAGACTTAACCCCTAGGCCACCAGGGGTCAAGCCCAAGCTCTAACCACCACACTGTGAATGAATGAATGAATGAATGAGGGAAAATTAAAGAGTTCCCTGGCAGATCTCAGGTCCAGGTACACACGATTGATTCATCACATGTAGAGAGAGGGACCAGGAGAGAAGTTTTGGGGAGACTGGGATAGGACGGGGCCTCCTAGTCAAAAATCTGTGTTGCAAACAGCTCTCGGCAGATTTCCAGGTGCCTCTCCCCATTCCTAACAGACAGGCACCTCAGCTTCCTGGTGAGCACTTCCTGCTGCCCCTACTGGACAGCCCCCTCCTTGGCTGTGGTTCTTGATCAGCGCCTGGGGAAGGGAGGGCTCCGTGGGGGCTCAGCGCAGCCCTGGACACACACCCTGGTGCTCAGCCCACCCCACCCTACTAGGGGGCTCACGTGGCTCCTCCCCAGCACCCACGAGTGCCAGGGAAGATCAGCAGTGCCTCAGGGTGGAATGCTGGTCCTATGCAAGGACTATGGTGGGACAACTGAGGAGTCCCCCCCACTCCCATGTCTGGGTCCCCAAGAAGGGCCAGTCTCTCTGCAGAGCTGAACAGAGATGTGTGATGAGGAGGCCCTAACCTCCCCCTTTACAGCTCTCCTGACAGTAGCTCCCAGGACCTGGGTGGCCGGTGGCCAGAAGCCCCAAGTACAGTGGTGCTAGTCTTTCTCAGGGAGAGAGAGCTGGGGCCAGGTTATGGGTCACAGTCATACCTGTGCTCAGTTCCCCTTTACAGAGAAGCTGCAGGGAAACACAGTTAAGGGTCAGCCCACTGGATTCAAATCCCAGCTCTTCCACTGAGTAGCTGTGTCACTGGAGGTCCCTGAGCCTCAGTTTCCCTACCTGTGAAATGGGCATAACAACAGCTCCTACTGCATAGGATTGAGATGAGGAAATATATACCAAGTATTCTAAATTGGGCCTCCCTGGTGGCCTAGCGGTTAAGTCTCACCCCGATAGCCTGAGTGTGGTCGCTGGTCAGGGACATAACCCACATGGTGCGACAGACCTCTCCTGTCTTGCCAGCTGCTCCCCTCAGCAGTGTATTTCTGTAGATCTGCCTGTTCTGCTCCCCACCCTGTCTCTGGTGAATCCTCTCACCCCTGTACCTCTGGCCTAGACCCCAGTTCTTATATGCAAAAAAAAAATCCAATAAAGGAATAATTCCTATTTAAAAAAATTTAAAAACAAAAAACAACAAAGTTTTCTAAGTTAACTCTCAGCCTTATCATCCAGTGCTCAGCGTGGGTGCTGCCAAGAGCCAAAGTCCCCAGCCTGCATGGAGCTCACAGCCAAGTGGAGCCGAGACAAACTATAATAAGGATTTGAATAATAAACAAGATCATCCTGATTTGGGCATAAGTGCTAGAAGGGAAATAATCAAAGGTTTACGATAGAGAGTGTGGGAGGGGGTGGGGTTTCAGGGAAAATTACTCTTAAGGAGGGGATATTGAGCAGATTCTGGAAGGATGAGAAGGTAGAGGCTGTGGGATGATCTGGGGAAGTATATTCTAGGCTGGGCGACCAGCAAGCGCAAAGGCCCTGAGGCAGGAATGGACTTGGCATGCTCTGGGAAGAGAAGGAAGGTGGTGCTGGGTGATTCTTTGTTGTGGGAGCTGGCCCGTGCCTTTGAGGATGTTCAGCGGCATTCCCGGCCTCTATCCAGAAGCACACCCCTCTAGTGTGACAACCCAAAATAGCTCCAGACTTTGCCAGATGTCCTGTGGGGGACAATATCTCCACAGTGGAGAACCGGTGTTCGGGAGAACATGGCCGGGGGAGAGGCAGCCAGGCTGCAGGGCCTATGGGTCCTTGAAAGCCACTCAGGGGAGGTGGTGATATGCCAAGCAGGACTGGGCCCTGGCTGGCGAAAGTGGGCCTTGGCCCCTTACCCTGCCAGGGTGTGGGCCTGACAGGCCTCCCCAGGACCTCAGCTTCCAAGCTGCTACCCCACTGGAAGTGCCCTCCTGTCTGTCCCGGCCTCGCCTCCTTGACCTCTGGCTCTTGGACACTCTGGGTCACCCCCTGGGCTCTCATTTTGGCTCCTTCAGAGACTCACGCCTGGGGGCACACATTACAGGGCCCCCAAATTTGCCTTAAGGTTGGGTCATCTCAGACCCACAGAATGAGAAACAGACATAAGGGTCCTCCCTTATGTTGATGGGAATGGGATTCAGGGGCTGCTGCGCAGAGACCAGGCAGGGTCCCCTGCTCGGGGGAGGCATGAGTGAGTGGGAAGCCTTTCAGGCTGAGGCTCCATTCCCTTCAGGGCTGCCCGATCTCTGCTCTCTTGCGCCCTACTTCTCAAGTTCCTCCTCCCTCTTGGCCTCTCTCGGGTCTTGTCTCCCCTCCACCATGCCAGTCACCTCCATCTTCCTGTCTGTCTGTCGGTCCATCTGCCTGTACCTACCCGCCTGGTCCCTGCCTCTTTGTCTCTGGCCTCTGCTGTCATCCTCTTCGCGTGGTCTCTTTCCCCTTCTCCGTCCACCCCCCCGCCCCGCCTCCCGCCTCTCCCTCCCCAGTCTGTCTCTCCCCCAGTGGCTCCAGTGGTTTGGACGAGCTCAGCTCCCTTCTGCCCAGATGACCTCACTTCCCACCCCACCACAAATACACACACACACACACACGCACTGATTTCTGGCAGGGTTTCACTCTGTATCGGAGGGTCCCGGCCCCAACTTGGTCTCCCTGACCAAGCTCCAGGGGAGGAGACAGCCCCAGGTAGACTTGCAGAAGGTAAGGCCCCTGGCTGGTCTCTGCACAGCAGCCCTTGAACCCCACAGCAGCCCTTGAACCCCAACAACCCCAGGAAGCAGCCATCTCTACTGTGCCCCACCCTCCCCAGTGCCTGCTGCAAGGCTGCCAGCCCTGGCCTGGAGCTGGACACCAGGGTCCCGCTGGCTTGGTCACCAACACCCTGGGTAACCTTGGCCTTGTGTCTGCTTCCTCCTTTGTGAAGGAGTCTGACTTCTGGCTCACAGGGTAGCTGAAGGATCGAACGGCTGGCAGCTGGCAGTGACAGGCATGGGGATTCTGCAGGTCATCCCATCTGCCCAAGCCTCTCAGGCACCCCCAGCCTGGGCCCTGGGCACCTCTGCAGTTAGTAGTAGACCCCCACTGGCCGCCTGTCTCCAGGAAAACTTCCCGGCAGACTTGGGGGGTCGGAGGGAAGGGGGAGCCAGCCTCTTGCCTTCTAATTTAGATTCCTGGGTTTATGGCAGGAAGCGCTGCGAGAGGCTGACGCTGTAATTAAGGCGATTCCTGAGGCTGCGGGGGGAGGCAGGGAGAGGGGCCCACCGCAGGGCTGGCCCCCCACTTCTCTCTACCCCTCTGCCAGAAGTCCCAGCTTCAGAATCTTCTGCCTTAAGCCCCCGGCTCCTGCCGTCCAGCCTGAAGTCCAGGAAACCAGAGATGGCCAGCTACATCCCAAGGGTCACCCAGCACGAGGGGGGCACGTGCCTGGGCCACCCTTGGGGACCCCCTCTGTCAACTGTGGTCCAGTCAGGGGGTGTGGGAGGAGTCCACCCACGTGGCTTCTTTGTTCTGTCCACCCCTGGACCCCAGGCCCCATCTGTGTGTCCCCTCTCTCCCCCTCTCCCCCCACATTCCTGAGGCAGCCAGTCTGGTCAGGGCTGTGACTGGAGGGCAGATTCCGCCCTGAGGTCAAGACCAGGGCAGCAGCCGGGCTGAGCACTGCTTCGCACTTGGGCCTGCCCTAGCTGAGGCCTGGCTCTGCGCTGGGGTCTGCAGTGGCCCCTGGGGTGGGAACCTGGGGGCTCAGCCTCTCTCACCATGGTGGGGGCTCAGGCCAGAGCTCAAATCCTCACCCTGCTCCTTGCTGGGTAGCCCGGGGCCACTGCTCGCCAAGAAGTCCCGTGTTCTCACTGTCCAAAGAGTGGGGCCACCGCCTAGGAGGCCAGTTCCCCTCCAGCCCTGGCCAGGCCACAGATGACCCCACTGGGCAGTCGCGGGGCCTTGGCCAGTCCCGACACCCCTCTGGTCCCGGCCTGCCAGGCTCTGCGGCCTGCAGACCTCTGCCCTCTCTGGGCCTCTGCAGCTCCCTGGTAAAAATGAGCTTGCACAGTCAGGGCTCCGGCCCTGGTGTTTCATGTGCCAGAACCCATTCAAAACACAGGGGCTGATGTGGGTGGGGTGGCGACTTTTGGCTTTGCCCACTTAGGAGATTTTATAAAATATCATCAAGCACAAAGACTCGGGAACAGCCAAGGAGCAAGGAGGCAGAGGCTGCCTGGCCAGTGGGCCTTTCTCTACTTCCAACCACGTGTGCGAGTGTGTGTGTGTGTGTGAGTGTGTGTGTGTGTGTGTGTGTGAGAAGGTGGAGGGAGTGCCAAGGGAGGGGGTGGCACTCCCACCCCCAGAAAGGGCCAGGGCTGGCTTGCAGGCTGAGGGCAGAGCTGGTGCCCAGACTGGGCCCCATGGAGTGAACTCTGGGCTCTGGGGTTGGGTAACAGATATGGATCGGGCAGGGTGGGAGGGGGTGCCAGGCATTCCTCACGCTGGGGAGAAAGGGGGCTTTGTTGCCCGAAACTGAGCCGCCCCCGGCCTCTTTTCATGCCCGGGCACTCTGCCAAGGACAGAGAAACCCACTTGGTGGGCGGTGGGGTATGCCAAGGCCTCTCCTGAAGACGCTGCCCCCCCACCTGAGTGTCCCCAGTCAACTACACCCTCCTCCCAGCCGAGGGCCAGGCAGGACCTTCAAAGGGTGCAGATACCAGCTTTGGGGGGTGGGGGGTGTGGCTGGGGACTGGAAGCCTAGGAGGAGAGAGGTTGGGGTGGTAGGGCCAGGATGAGGTGACCAGCAGGTGGACGTGGGGTGAGCAGCGTTCTGGGATCACTCTCCCTCACTGACCCAGACAATCCTATGGGAAGGGTATGAGTCCCTTTTATAGAGGGGACAGGGAGCCCCACGAGGGGAGGCAGGCATGCTGGGGCCGAGAGAAGCTACGAGCAGGTCCTCCAACCTCCGGAGCTTGAGTCTTGGGGAGCCCTGTCCCCTTTTACCGGAGGACACCTGGGCGAAGGTGGGGGACACTCACTATCCCCAAGCAGTTCTACCTCTTCGAGTGCCTGTCCAGAGCGCGTTGGCAGCGGCCACCACCATCCAGAGTTTCAAGGATCAGGTGACCCATGGCGTGGCTCTCAGTAGGGGCTTAATAAGTGCTCATGGATGCTACCAGGTGACCAGTCGGCCTGCTTGGAAGCCTCAGTCCCTGTCTGTGCCTGAGCTGCCTCCCCCAGGCCGTCCTCCATGACTGTGGCCTTCTCTGACTCAAGCTGACTCTCTTTCTCCCAGGCCAGAGCCGCCCCTCCAGCACCCTGGGCCCCCAGGGCTCCCTTCCTCATCTCAGGGGCTGAATGTCTGGAGTTCCAGGGAGGGTTCTGCCTGCAGCTGCCTCATCACAGGCTCTGGCCCCAGATGTGAGGGTCTCCTTCTCTCAGTTGTCCTGTTCTCTGGAGCCCAGCGTGGAGGCCGGGTGGTGGGGACAGCGGCTGGGGCTGGAGGCCTGGCGGGAGGGGGGGGGGCAGCGGGCTCTGGAATGCACACCCTCTCGCTGTCCCCTCCCTCCGCAGCCTTGTGACTCACTTCAGACAGGGTTAGACAAAGCGCCTTCCTTTGTCCCCAGCCGGTACTTAATAGGATTGGGCGGGGGTGGGGAGCAGGCCTCTGGTGGGGGACACCTCCCCCTCCGCAGCCACAATGGGACCCTGTGACATCACGCTGCCCCCTGCTGTGATGTCAGAGGCCACCACAATGGACCTTCCCAGACAGAGGCTGGGATGGGGCGTCAGGGGCACTGAGGCCAGGACACCTGCGAGTCCTCTGTGCCTCACTCCTGAGCGGGCAGTGGCTGTGGTCCCAGCAGGGACAGGCAATAAATCAATTCCTCCCTTTTTATATAAGGAAACAGCATGATTTGGCGGGGGGGGGGGGGGGGAGAAAGTTGAGATTTTCTCCACCCCTCCCTCGAGTCCTCCGGTTAAGAACACTGAGCTGCTCCCAGGTGCCTGCCCTTAGGGTAAAGCATCATCTTTAGTGGGGCAACAGTAGCTTCTGGGTTCAGACCACTGCCCACCCCTGCAGCCTTGACTCTCTTTGCTGCCCTCAAAACTGTGGTCGTGCTGGGTTCAGCTTCACGCTTCCCCTACTGCCTCATCCTTAAAATCTCAGAGTCTGCACCACCTCCTCCAGGAAGCCTTCCCTGATCCACCCCAGACAGAGTAAATTGTTCTTTCTCTGGATCCCACAGCCCCTGGGCTCATCACACCAAAGCACTTATCTCTTGGTTATTCCTGATGTTTCGATTGGTCGCTCTCCCCGGGCAGATAGTCCCACTTACCACCGGGCACCACTCATGGATTCCTTCATCATGTATGTGGGGGCATCCCCACATGTCAAGTCTGGGGACCCAGGAGCCACAGAGCAGGTGTCTTCTTACCCTTGTGGAGCTGATTGCAGGGGGATGTGGGAGTCTGTGGCCAGTAAGCCTCGCACCATGTGACCTGGAGCTGCAGAGTCAAAGTGCAGGATGGGAACACAGCAGGGGGTTGGGGAACCTTGAAGATGGGGGGCCCCCCCGCTGACACTGAGGTGCATGAGTGCAGGTGAGAGGAAGCAGTGGGTGGTGCCAAGTTGTGGAGAAGAGCTCCAGGCCGTGGGCGGCACAGAGCAGGCCTGCGAGGTGCCTCAGCTCATTCACTCCACAAGCAATAGGTATAGAATGGGCCTAGGGCCAAGCTGCTGGGTTCAAATCCTAATTCTGCCACTGGCTAGCTGTGGGAGCAGACTTTGGTTTTTCAGTGGGGTGACCAGAAAATGATCTTCCAAACAGGGGCAGAGAGTGAGCTTGGGAGAAGGGGCATGCCATGACTAACACAACACAACAGACCAGAACCAGGCTCTGGGCAAATGGGTAGGCAGGGCAGCCACCCCTGGGGCAGGGACTAGTTGCAGCTCCTGGCATTCTGGAAGAAAGTAATAAGAAGGATGGAACTGTGGGTTCCGAGGGACCCGGGGGTTGGGACACAGTGATCCCCACTGCCATCCACACACAGAAGTGGAGACTTAGCAGAGTGGGGATGGGTCTCCCAATTAGGGTGCAGGGGTGCTTCTGAGATCTCTTGCAGGATGGGGAATTTGAGGTGGGTCTGGCTGGGTAAGCACACTCAGCACAGGCAGAAATAAGGGGGACGGGTTTGGGGAGGGGATGGCTCAGATAGAGAATTGAGACCAGGTTTGGGGCATCTGAGAGGGTGTAGAGTTTGGGGGAAGCAGGCATGGCCGATGTGTGTGCAGCTGCCTGAGCCCAGATGCTGGGACTGATCTGCCTGGCCCTGGGGGAAAGGCCCTTGTGCCCAGAGAGGACCCGGCCACGCAGCTGCCTGGCTCTGCCAGACCAATGCGGAGACTGCATCCGTCCACCAGGCTGCCGAGGCCGCTGGGGAATGTGATGAGGCTGCTGAAATGGGGCTGAGGCCCAGAGGGAGCCAAGGGGCCCCCACCCCCGGCAGGGGGGATGCAGCCACAGCTTCCCAGAACCCGGGTCTGTTCTGTCAGCAGAAAGGCTGGCAAGGTTTGGATTGGAGAGGCAGTCCCAGGGGCTGGACAGATGCCTGCTGCCCGGAGGACAGAGGGCCAGGAGTGGGGTGTGGGCAAGTCTCCACGGGCAGGAGCCTCTATCCCAGCCGGGACGGGCGTCCTCCGTCTCTCCATGTCACTGGGCACACTGAGACCCGGGGACACCACGGCCAGGTCAGGGGCCCACAGCAAAGCCCGTGGGGGTGCCCAGTGGAGCCCCAGTCCTTCTCTTCCTACCAACGGGCTTCCTGGAGTCCCCAGCAGCAGATGGTGGGAGGAGATGGTCCTTGTCTCGTGTTTTGCTCTGTTGCTTCCTGGCTGTGGGGTCTTGGTCTGATTATCATAACCCAATTGAGTCTCAGTGTCCCCATCTCTAAAATGGAGGTGAATCTACACATTGCCTGGTGACTGCGATCCCTCAATAGAACAGGTGGTCTCGGGCTTGGCACGCTGACTGGCACAAAGCAGGGGCTCAAGAACACTCCCTCCCTTCTCCTTTCTGGCCTGTGTGGCCCTGGTCAGCCAGAGAGGGTGGGGAGTCGTCACTGAGGCACCACCCATGCCTTGGGGTGCTGAACAACCTGGCTCCATATGAGGCCTCCCTCACGTTCCCCTGAGCCTGGCCCCTCTCCCTTTCATTTGTTATTGAGCAAACATTTATTGAGGACCTACTGGGTGGTGCCAGGTACTATTCCGGGAAGGGGGCGATGAAGCCAATACAGTCTGGGTGAAGGCACGAGGACCCAGCTGAGAGCAAGGACTTCACAGACACGTTCCTTCAACCCCTGTTCTAGCAGCATCTTGGGTGCCAGGCCATGTCCTAGGCCCTGGGCCACAGCTGGAGGTGAGCGGGTGGGGTGGGGAGGAGGGGCAGGGCTTGCCTGTGGCTCTAGGATTTGCTAATTAATTAGGAAATCCAAGGCTAGTACCTGGTGATACTGTTTTGACTTGCTATCCAGACTGGGAGCAGCCCAGCCCCCCCGTAATTGCTGCCTCTGCCTCCTTCAGGGCTGCTTTGGGTGCATCAAAGGACTTCCAAGGCCCTGCAGCTCAGCGCCAGGGAGCAGGGCAGCTCAGGCCCACTCCCAGGCTGAGACGACTAAGATGGAAGAGAGGGTTCCTCTTGCGGGGGGTTGAGAGCGGGGCTGGCACAGGGTTGCTCATGGTTGGACAGCCAGGGGCCAAGGAGTGTCGGAGCTGGAGCGGGGCTTGTCCTATCCAGTGGGGTTCCAGGTCCCAGGGGGGACTCTGGCACACCCACAGAGGCCTGAATACAGGGGGCAGGGGAGGCTCTTCTGGGTCCTCTTCTCCCCCTCACCTGGTAGACTCCCACTTGACCTTGATCGCAGCTTGGATGGCCCCTCCTCCTCCAGAAAGCCTGCCTGAACTCCAGCTGGGCCAGGCGCCCCTCTGGCCCCTGAAGCACCGGGTTCCTCCTCCTCTTAACCTGGGTCCTGCTGTATTGCCCCTGCCCCCACCCCACTGAGAGCCCCGTGAGGATGGGTCCCAGGTTTCCATGCCTGTGGTCCCAGTGACCAGCCTGGCACGGGGCAGGGGTGTCCCCCGAGGGATGGAGTAAGGCAGCAAACCTGCTGCACCCTCCCTGGGCCCAGTCTAGGTGCTAAGGAGGGCAGCACTGTGGCATCTGGGGATTGAGGGCAGGTTATGGGCCCCAGTTTCCCTGGAACCTTATCTGGTGAGGTGTCCCTCACAGCAGAGAGGGAAGAATGTCCCATCTTGGCGTTTGAGGGCAGCAGGTGGAAACCATCTTACTGGCTCTGGGCCAAGGGAGTTTGGACTCTGGACCCCGGCCCTAGTCATCCATGAAGTTGCTTAACCTCCCTGTGGCTCAGTGTTCAAATCTGTAAAACAGGATAACCAGGGCACCCACCTGGGGGGTTGGACCGAAACGAGTAAACACAGGCCAAGCACTTAGCAGCGGAGGCACCAGCACCTCATGTGTTTGCTGATACCTGATCTTAAATCCAAGCAACCTATTTCTGCAACTCTGAGTGTTTGTTTTTTCACTGATGATGTTAACTTGGTTACAATAGAGTTTGCCAGGTATCTCTCCTGTCAAATTTCTTTCTTTTTTTTTTTTTTAACCCTTTCTAGACTTTTCTTTGAAAGGGTATCTGGAGGTCTGGTCCAGTTTCAAAATGGTGGGGATGAAATGCCACTTACTGGAGCAGGGGAGCCCTTCAGCAATTCTTCTATAAGGAAGATCTGTCTCATCTCCCCAATTTCTTTATCTCTTCAATCATATTGATATCAATATGGACTCATGTTTATTTATTTTATACTCTGGGTTATAATCTGATTATGTGTTACTTGTTCTGTCGCTCAACCTGCTCTACATTTTGCCAATGGGATCCCGTTTGGGCTGGCTCTGGTGTCTGTTTAACATGACTGTCTGTTTATTTTCACCCTCTAGCCTGACAAGGTACTCCAGCCTCAACTGGGATTTTCTCTGCCTCAGCCCTAGAGTCAGTCATTTTTCTAAGGAGTCCTGGTTCCTCTGAGTGGAGTATTAGAGAATGATATTTAGAAACCAATATCTGGGGGCTGGATGTGCTTATTGCTGGTGGGCTGTCACTGCTCCTGAGCCTTCTTGGTGGCAGAGCTGGGTTCACTTTCATTTAAAAATAAAGTTTCCCCTCACGCCAACAGTGGGTTCCATTCGGAAGCTCCAGACAGCCGAGTCACAACCCTCAGGCCTGTGCAATCTCCTTAGAGGGCCTGCGTCCACTCACAGGAGAGAGCCCTTGGGGCCACTCCCTCCTTGCTGAGTCACTTCCTGTGTCCACTGCTGCTCCCCAGTGGGCCATCAGGTGACCAACCCATTCTGGGAGTGAGACCTGGCCTAGCCTCAGGAGCTCTCTCAGCTCAGCTTGCCACAGGACTTCAACCTTGCTCCTCGCTGGACCTATGACTGTGTCAGTGGTGGTGGCAATAACCTGAGCCCAGTCGCAGGGCCTGGGTGGCCACCTGGGGCAGGTCAGGAAAGGTCAGATGAGGAAGGCCTGACTCAGCCACTGTGCCCAGCACACCCAGGTGGCCTAGTGCTAATGGGAGAAAGGCCTAGTGAGCCATCCCTGCTTTCCCTTGCCTTTCCCAACCCCCGCCCCACTCAACACCACTCACTGATGCCCTGTGAGCTGGGACCAGGAGCTGGCTCCCCATAGATGTGGCTCTCCTGCAGCGGCAAGAAGTCAGGGCAGAGCCCTGTGACCAAAGTGAGCACCCTCCCCAGGTGGCCAGAATGTCTCCTCTACCACCCCACAGATCTTGGCTGCGAGCCTGAAGGCCTGAGTTCTGGGCCTGCTTCTACCAGTGACTTCATGCTCACCCTTCCTTAAACTTTCAGGGGCTCCCCACTGCCCTCAACTTAAAATCCCCACTCCTGGACCTGCCTTGCAAGGCCTTGGAGACCTCCTCAGCACCCCTCAGGCCCTAATAACAACAAACAGATTGTGGTTCCTTCGTATAACCCAAGGTTGCGTGTCTTCAGGATTTACTCTGCGTGCCTACCCCTCCCACTGTTCATTGATACATTCCTATCTGTTCTCAAGGTGTCAGCTCTGGGGTCACCTCCACCAGGGAGCCTTCCTTCTGTACCCCAGATCATCTCTGCTTACAAGGTTGTGTTCCTGGCTGCCTGTACACAATTCCTAACCCCCACACTGAACGGTCTCTGGACCGTAGGGCAGCAACCGCTGAGTGATGGCTAGGGGTTGAAGTTTGGACTCTGGCTTCCCTTGAGGCCTCTGCTACTTCCTACTGTGTGACCAAGGGCAAGTCACTGTCGTTCTCTGAACCTCAGTCTCCTTCTCTGTGAGAAAAACATCAAGTTGGGCTTCCCAGCCCTGCTTATAATTCTGGCTTCTGCCTCTAACTTGCTGTGTGGCCTTGGGCGAACCTGGTCATCGTGCCCAGCCTCAGTGCTCCTCTCCTGTAAAGTGGGGCCGCCCACAAAATTCAGGATACTGAGGCTCCAACAAGCCATCACTTGTGGAAAGCTTTGGTGAATCTCTGAGCCATCCACGGAGGGTCGAAACATCTATTTCAACAGCTCCAGAGAGACGTGTGGGAGGACAGCGACGGGCCCTCTCCCTGTCCTGCCTGCCAGCCCTCCAGAGGCCCGGAGATCAAAGGTGACAGAGGCCCGTTGGCATGGAGGCCGGGCTCGGCAGGGCCTGCTCTCTGGCCCTCTGCCCACCTCCCACCCACCCCCGCTCCTGGTTTACACGACAGCGGTGGCTTGCGCAAGAAGCTGTTTAAACACCCCACTTCCGACACACAAGGCCTCTCCGACCGACCCACCATGCCTCAGAGACTCCAGACCAAGATCACTTTGAACCATCTGAAACTTTATTCCAGAACAGAAATAAGTCATTGCCTAACAATAAATATAAAAAAAATAATAATAAATTAAGGTCCAAAAAAAAAAAAATTAACCCAACAACAAAGTCATTAACACTGACAGAGAAGAGAATCTTATCTAAAGGGTGGGCTGGGTGGACTGGGGACAGCAGGGGTCCCGCCAGCACCGGCCCCAGCCCGGGAATGTCTGTACAGGCCGTCTTCTGTCCCAGCCCTCGCCGGGCCCCTGCCACACACACATTCTCTCCATAAAATACAAAATATATATACTTTTAAAAGCTCAACACAACCAAGCATCCTGTGAGGGCCCGGGAGAAGCAAGAGTTTGGCCCGCGGGACTGAGGATAGGGCCTGGGGTTGGAGGAAGGCACTGGAGGGCACCACTGTGGGGACCCCAGCCCGGGGTCCCTGAGCATCTCCATTCAGGCCTTGTGTCAGTTCAAGAGCCCCCCGCTGAGTTGACTGAGTATCTGCTGATGGTGAGTGGGGGGGCTTGAGGTACCCTGTTCACATGGCCACAGGCTCTCCTCCCCCAAGAAGGTGAAGCGGGGCACAGTTTGGAGATGTCCGTGTAAGTCCAGAGGCTGTGGCAGGGCTCCTGCCCTGGGGGGTGCTGGGAACATGGCTTCGCCTGCTAAGTGCTTGGCTGTCTGTCCAAGATGGGTGAGGGGGCCCCCCAGCCCAGGGTCCCTGAGCATCTCAGTTCAGGCCTAGGGGTCAGTCAAGAGCCCCCAGCAGAGGCCTCAGGGTGACATCGATAAGAAAACTAGAAATAAATAAGGTCCCTGGCAGCCCAGCGCGGAGCCAGCGGGGTGGCCCATTGTTTCTTCAAGTATTCTTGGCCGAGGCAGGTGCGAGACCCTGTCGGGGCTCAGATGGGGATCCCCACTGTGTTCACCTGGTCCTTGAGTCCCAGCAGGCTGTAGGCGATGCGTTTCTGGTGGCCGGGCAGCCGCACCCCAATCCTCTTAATGTCTCTGCGGGTGGAGAGGGACATAGGAGAGTCAGGGGTCAGTGAGGGAGAGGGGTAGCTGGGGGAGGGAAATGGAGGTGGGGAGACGTGAGAATGAGGGGGATCCCCAGGGACCTTCGGGGTGAGAGAGTTCCGCTTAGGAAGAAGCCTAGAGGACCACATCCTAAAACTGCCAAGAGGGCCCATCTACAAAGGCAGGAACACCACAGGCGTGCCAACTGAATGGAATCAGCACGACCATCTGGAAGCAGGTGCTCTTGACACCCCACTCGGAAGATTAGAAACCTGAGGCTCAGAGAGGTAAGATAATTTGCCCAAAGTCACACAGCAAGTTGGTGGAAGAGCTGGGGCTCTGACCAGCTGTGAGCAAACGCCCCTCCCCCACCCCAATCTGTCCCTGAAGTCCCCAGCCGAGGCCTGGTTTCCAGGCAGTGCAGATGCCACCCGCAGGCCCCCAAGCACGAAGGTCAAAGCCTTGGTGTGGCTCAAAGCCCCCAGGGTCTCCCCAGGTATGGCCTTATTTCACCCTCACCCCCTCCAAGTTCCACTGCAAATAGCAAGACTCAGGAAACACTTGCTGAGGGGCCATGGGGGGCTGAAGCTCCGCTTAGTGGGAGGGGCTCGCACGGGGCTCGCACGTGGTCTGATCAGGTCACCTGAGGCAGGTGTTTTCCTTTAGGAACTTCAACTTCCTCACCTGTAAAGTGGGATAACAGTGCCCATCTGGAGGGCAGGAGACCCCGGGAGCCGGTGGCCAAGGGGGAGGTGGCGCCCACGGCCCTCCCTGCCTGCCCCTTCCGTGCAGCTCCAGCCCCTCATAAAACCACTTATGCTGCCGGGAGCCCTGGAGCAGGACGTTTATTGCTCACTCTGGGAGTTTTCTCCTCCACCGTCCTCACCCACCAGCCCAAACGCATGAAAACACCCAGGTTTTTATGGGCCGTCTCCTGGCTGTAAATGGAGCTAATTATATGGTGCGCGCTCCTAGTTACAATTCTGGAGACATGACTTTCCCACAGGCTCCGGAGTCCTCACAGAGGGCTAGGCAGGGCAGGGCAGACCCGGTGCGTGGGGAGGGCAGCTCAGGGGCCTCCAGGAGGCAGCCAGCCGCTCCCTGCAGCAGGAAGGCCAGGAGTCGGACAGCTGGGAGAACTTCCTAGCCTACCCCCGGTGCCCATTGGGGTGTCTTCCCCCAGCCCTGTAGATCCTCCAGCATGTCTCTCAGATAAGCACTCAGACCCCCCGGGGGAGGAGGAACTTACTAAAAAAAGCAGGATCCTGGACCCAACTCCAGAATCCTTGGCCTTGACTTTCTGAAGGTGGGGTGAGGAGTCTGCATTTTGTCAGAAGACCCTGATGTCTGGGTTAAGAACCAGCGAGTTATGTGGCCCTGGGAGGGCAACGTCTGGGACCTGTCCCCTCCCACTCCCCCTCTCAGGTTCCAGGAGAGGCCTGGACAGAAGGTCCTCTGGATGTGTCTGTTGAATGAATGAGCGGATGTTTTAGTGGAGACTGAGCCACTGCCCAGGCCACCTCGAGGTCCTCTCCGAGCCAACGCGGTTAAGCTGACAGGGTGGAAGCTGAGGTGGGTTTTGAAGCCCGTCTGGAAGGCCAAAGTCCTGGGCTGGGAGGCAAGAGGTCAAATCCTAATCCTGGATTCCATCAAAGCCTTGGGTGGGGCTGGCCATGCCTATATTCTGGCCTCAGTTTCTTTATATGTGAAATGGGAGGCTTTGATGACGTGCTCCTGAGCCACCTGCCCCAGCCCCTTTCTCTTTCAACACAAAGTCCCCAAAACTCCCTGCCTCATTTCCTAACCACAGAGCAACCAATGCCTGTGGCCTATGGCACACCATACCAAGCATGTGCCTACCCCAGCCTCAGTTTCCCCATCAGGGACCCAGGGCCATCACCCCCACCTTCTCTCTTCATGGGGGACACCTGACTGAGGCCACCTTTCTTCTGAGCCCTGGTCCTGGGAGATTCAAAGGCAACACCTCTAGGAGCACACCTATTGTGTGCCAGGAGAGGGGAGTGTGAAATGGCTCCTGGAGACTCAGTGTCTGATCAAGCATTCACTCAGCAAACATCCCATTCACATCAAGCCTGGGCAGAGGCCTTGTGGAGATCACAAGTCCCATCAGGCTGCCCCCACACCCCTCACAGCATGCCCTCTGCAAAAGCCTCCGACCCTGGAAGGGCCTTTGGCTGGACTGGGCATTTTTCTGGGGTGAGACATCCATGACTTAAATCAACCTCTCAAAAAACATCGAGAACCACTAGTCCAGCTAGAAGGTCAGGCGACTCCAAAATAACACAGCGGGGAATGTTCAGGTTGAGAAAGGATGGCTCTGTGGATCACGGGAGTGAGCGAGCAGCCGGCCCCTGGGGTCCAGGAAGGTTCAGGAAGCAGGGAGGCCAAGGGGGTGGGGCAGGATGGTAGAGCCGAAGTCCCCATTGCAGCAAAAAAGGGCTGAATTCTCAGCACCTCCTGCTGGGGCCCAGGGCGCACTCAGACTCGGCCTTCAGGTTGATAAACTGCATTGAGATTCCCACTTACTACATTTATTTGAAGAGTCAGTGAGAGGAGCTGGAGCCCTGGTGTGTGGCCCAGGCGCACCCCCGGGCTGGTGGAGGAGGAGGGAGTGTGGAATGACTTCCTGCCTTTATCTAGGCCGTTTCAAAACACAACACACACACACACTCACATCCATCCATCCAAGACCGTCCTGTCCCTGCTCGTGGGAAAGGAATTGGCCGAGGAGCACCCCGGGCTATTTCGGGACACTTCCAAGAACATGTGTTTCCTGTAAGCACTTCTCGGCCCCCACCTCGGGTCGCCCTAACGAGAAGCTGCACTGTCCTGGGTGGGAGCCCCCGAAGGTGCAAAGAGGGGTGTTCCAGGTTCCCAGGGAAAGGGAAGGAACCCAGGAACCCTGGCCTTTGTGCACGGGCTGCGGGTGGAAAGGAAGGGACGGTGGGAGAGGAGGGGCCTGACCTCAGTCCCTGCTGTGTGTGAGGTGTGCCACCTGCAATCCAAGGCGCAAAGATGAAGCCTAATTTGGCCAGGGGCCCCCTGTTAGAGTACAGACCTGGAACTTGGACACAGAGCTGACAGCAGACCCCGATACTGGGACTCCATCTCACGGGACCCGTCTCCTCTGCATGCCTCGCCCTCAGGTCAGCTCTGTCCCTGCCTGACTCCCACTTGTCCCCGCTTGTCCCTGCGACAGCTCATGGTCTGGTTCTGGGAGGTCGAACCAGCAGGTCAAAAGCCCAGCTGAGCATTTTCCAGAATGTTCATACACAAACCCAAATCCCAGCACTTCCGGGACCCAGAACCGTGGGAGACTGGATCGTCTCTTCTATGGGATTCCCAAAATCTCCCAGCCCTAAGGGCCCATGCCTGCCGTGACCTTGGACCCTGGACATGCTGGGACATCAGGACCTAAAGCTATTTTTAGAGGCACAAAAGGCTAAGAGGACAATGTTTTCAAGGCCATGCCGGGAAAGGTCCCTGGTGCTGGGGAGGAGAGGACAGCTCTCTCGGGGCAGCCTGACAAAGGGCCCCTCCCCGGGGACAGTGTAACCCGCACTTCTCTCCAGGCCTGAGGGCCGGGCTGAAGGTCAGCCACGAGGAGGTCCCCGGGAGGGTCTCTGAGCCCATGCACAGCCCTTGCTCAGGCCCAAAGGCTCTGCTCATTTCTTCTCCATCCTGGAAAGGAAGATGAGCCTTAAGGGGCGGAATGACCTCAGGCAAGGTGTGCGACCTCTCAGCCTCTGAACCCCCCTTTGTTCAGTGGGGATGAAATAATAGCATCTTAGTAATCTTATTAGGTGTGGAGTCAGGAGATGGCTGTAAGGGGAAGCTTTTTCTTGCCCAGATTCCCAGCTATGAGCTGTGCGTCCCAAAGAAACCTCTCTGAGCCTCAGTTTCTCCGCCTCTACAGTCCGAGCTCTGGACCCTCACTGGCCAGGGCTGGACTCCGCCTCTGCCCCTAATGGCCACGGGACCCTGGGCAAGTCCGTGCCCTTCTCTGCACTATTTCCTATTTCCTACCTGTCCGTCTGGTAGGAATATCGACAGGCCCACCTGCTGTTATCCTGCGGCCTCCAGCCAGAGCGGGCACAGAGTCCAGCCTTGATAAGGGTTGATAAGGGCCACTGTTATTATTACAATTGCTATTATTTTCCCACTCTGGAAAAAAGACGCAGGAAGAGGACGGAGCCAAGAGCGGGTGCGCAGAATTGCTGGCTGCCGGCCTGGTTCTGCCCTTCCTGCGAAGACTCCCCAAAAGAGGAGCGAGAAAGAGAAAGGAGGGGGTGCTGGCGGGTGGAGAGAGGAGCGGATGGGTGGGGGGCAGAGGGCCCCGAGGCGGCACGGGCGCGGCGGAAGCACTCACTCATTGGTCATCTGCACCACCTTCTCCACGGCGGTGTAGCCGGCGGCCAGGAAGTGCTCCGTGTACTGCTGCATCTTGATGGACTCGAGCCACTCGGACACCGTGCGGAAGGGCACCCCCTCTGAGCCGCTGGTGCTGGGCAGCCGGATGGACACCCTGCAACAGGAACCAGCACCCGAGGTGAGGTGCAGCAGCACCCCGTCTCCCATGGCTCCCGGCCAGGTGCCGCCCAACCTGGCAAGGCACCCAGCAGCCCTGTGCCTCAGTTTCCTCATCCAGGCAAGGGGGAAGCCATGTCAGGGAGAGAGCTGGCACATGTGGGACACTTGTGCTGCCCCCCTCGGCTCCCACTGACAACATCACACCAAAACCACAAAATAGGGCTTCCCTGGTGGTGCAAGGGGTTAAGCACAGCACTATGATGCTATCCACAGCCTCTGCAGCACGAGTTCGATCCCCAGCCAGGGAGCAACCCACATGGCTCAGCAGACCTCTCCTGTCTCACCCACTGCTCCCCTCAGCAGTGTGTTTCAGTAGATCCATCTGTTCTGTTCCCCACTCTGTCTCTGGTGAACTCTCTCACCCCCTGCACCTCTGGCCTGTACCCCAGTTCTGTATGCATAAATAAAAATCTTTTTTTTTTTAAATAAATAAAAATCTTCAAAACAAAACAAAACAAAACAACCACAAAATAACAAAATCTTGAGATTCAGGTCCCTGGAGCCACAGTCCCGGTCTGGCCAAATGCCAGCACGTAAGATACTTAATTGCCCTGTGTCTCAGTTTCCTCATTTACAGAAAGGGGAGATAATTACAGGACCCATCTGGGAAGTTGTTCCAATGAGTTAAAACATGTTAAGCGCGGAGCTCCAGGCCTGGCACACTTGCCCTGTGTACGAGTGCTTCGGTTAGTCCAGGCTAAGCAGAGTCCCTGGCCCATGACCCCCTGGCTGGCCACCACGCCGAGGTGGCTCAGTAGGAAAAGTGGGGGCTGCCAGGGACAGGCGTGTAGAACTCACCGAGGGTCAAAGTCAGCCAGGGTCTTGAGGGAGTCGGGAGCCCGGATGAGCTTGTCCAGGATGCTGACGATGTCGGCAAACTTGGGGCGGCGGGCCCGCTCCTGCTGCCAGCACTGCATCATGAGCTGGTAGATGGCCGAGGGGCAGTCCATGGGCGTGGGGAGCCGGAAGCCGTCGTTTATGGCTTTCATCACCTGGCGGGGCAGGATGGTCAGGGGTGCCAGGCAGCAGCCATGGAGGTCTGGAGCAGTCTTTACCACCCCGACCTGGGCAGGCTCCTTGGGGAGCCCCACTATGCAGAGGAGGGCAGTGGAGGGAAGAGGTACCTCAGAAACAGATGAGCCCAACATTCAGAGCTGCACAAGGAGTGAGTGCTAAAGGGTTGCCTCCAGAGTTCCAGGGAAAGGGGACCCGGCTCCCCCGCAGGGCACCCCAGGCAAGAGCCATGCAGTGTGCCCTGTAGGCAGTCTCCTCTGGCCTGGGGGTGTCTTTGTCTGCTGCCCCTTTGGGCTGGAGCACTTTTCCCTTCCTGTCCTCACCTGGCTACCTTACTGTGCCTCAGCTAAGATGTGACCTCCTCAGGGAAGCCTTCCAGGTCTCAGGCTTGTGAGGCACCAGGCACGTGAGCACACACATGTGCACACATGAAAATGCATCCCTACACATGCACACGTGAGCATATGCACGCACACACACCTAGTTTCCTTGCCCTCCACTGACTATAAGCAGGGAATGGGTATAGAACCCAGGACAAGCCTGGCACATAGTAGGCCCTCAATAAGCATTTCCTGGAAAAGAGAATGACTTTGCTGAACCAATGCATGGCTGTACTTAATGAAGATTGGTCCCCCCAACACTTCTCTACCCCTGGGGTTTGGGAATGAGGAAAGGGTTTGAGTTCAAGTCCAGATGGGAAGGGGAAGGAGGAGACCTACCTCGTGGTTCGACAGCTCCCAGTAGGGCCGCTCACCATATGTCATCACCTCCCACATGACGATGCCATAGCTCCACACATCACTGGCTGAGGTGAACTTGCGGTAGGAAATGGCCTCTGGGGCCGTCCAGCGGATGGGGATCTTGCCACCCTGCAGGGGACCCAGGCCCAGTTACCACTCTGGCTGCCCCAGGACAGCCAGGCAGGTCCCATCCTGTTCCCTACGGGTGCTCCTGAGGTCCACACTTCAGGTGCACAGGTAAGAAGACCCTGGAGCCGGGTGAAGGCTGCTTCACCCTCTGGCCCTTCAGCCCCGTGACGACAGCCCCCCAGGCACTCACGCTGGTGGTGTAGGTGGCCTCGGGGTCGTCCTCCAGCACTCGGGACAGGCCGAAGTCAGACACCTTGCAGACCAGGTTGCTGTTGACCAGGATGTTGCGGGCGGCCAGGTCACGGTGGACGTAGTTCATGTTGGCCAGGTACTTCATGCCAGCCGCGATGCCCCGCAGCATGCCCACCAGCTGCAGGACGCTGAACTCGCCATCATTCTCCTGCTGGAGCACAGCCCTCAGCCACCAGCCGGCCGCGGGCCCACCGGGGCACCCCCAAGCCCAGCCCACAGCCTTACCCGAAGGAACTTGTCCAGGGCCCCGTTCTCCATGTACTCGGTGATGATCATCATGGGCTTGTCTGCAGGGGGCGGGCACAGGGGTGAGGGGTCAGCCAGAGTTGGAGGAGGTAGCACAGGTGTATGAGGGGGACAGGTGGGTGCAGCTACGGGTAGAGACCCTGTTTGGGGACCCCGGTGGGCAACCCCTCTCCCATGTAGATCAGGCCCCTGAGGCTCTCCCCCACCTCTGGCCAAGCCTCACATTTGGAGACGACGCCCTCCAGGCGGATGATGTTATGGTGGCTGAACTGGCCCATGATGCTGGCCTCGCTCAGGAAGTCCACCCGCTGCTTCTCTGTGTAGCCAGCTTTCAGCGTCTTGATGGCCACGGGTACCTCCTTCTTCCCCGACGCCTTCAGTGTCCCCTTGTACACCTCCCCAAACTCTCCTGCAGCAGCAATGGAGGGGAACGCCCCAGTCAGCCGGGTGCATGTGCTCCCACCTTGTCCCCGCCCCTCGGCACAGATGCCAACCTCACCTGCTCCGATCACTTTCTGCCGCGTGACGCAGGATGGGTGGATCTCGGTGGTGAACTTGAGCACAGCCTGGTTGGGATCCTCATACGTGTGTGGGTCCACATAAGTCTTCAGGGGCTTCAGTTGTTCTGGAAGGGGAGGGAGAGGAGGGTCACCCACAGCTGAGGGAGGGTGTCCCGGGGGTGCCCCGGTGGTGTCATGACCGGGGACCTCAGGGAACTTAGGCCAGGTAGTGGTCAGCCCCTTAGAGCTGCCTGAGGAAGCTGTGGGTTCCACCCCCAGAGCCCTAGGGTGCCCCAGCTATCCCCACGGCTGCCACATGAGGCTCATGGGGAGGGGGGAGGGGGCTGGACATGGAGGGGGGCTGCATCTCACCTGACTTGGAGAAGTAAACATCCTCTGAGGACTGGCGGGCGCGGAGGCTCCTCCTCCTGAAAGAACCCCAAGGAGACCAAGCCCACAGGGAGGTCAGCGCCTCTTGGCCAGGACCTCCTCACCTACTCTGGTCCTAAGTGGTGTCTGGCAAGCTCAGTGCTCTGCTGCGTCAGGCAGAGGGTGCATGCAGGGAAGGCCAGGGGAGAGGCAGAAAGGAAATTAGCAAGCACGGCTCCCCCCTCAGCACCTGCACCCCATAGTGGCCTCTGAAGTGACTGTAACGAGAGCTTTCCTCATTATGGCTCCCAGCGCTTCCTGCCTGCACGGCCAGAGGAAGTGCGGACACCACTAACAACCAGAGCGAAGATAATGACCGCCATGTCCGACCCCCCCAGGCTGCTCAGGACTTTACAGCTTAGTGCATCTTTGCAACCCCCGGGCGGAGGAAGGGACAGGGATTAGATTCCTAGAGCTCCATTTTTCAGGCAGGAAACTGAGATTCCTGGGCCTCTGCATCCCACCTAAAGCTCAGGGAGCCCGGGTGCCCACGAACCTGCGATGGATGAAGATACCAACTCCCGCCAGCGCCAGCAGCAGGAGCAGGCCGACGGCCACACCGCCAATCACCGCCATGTTGCTAGATCCTTCCGTGGCTGTTGGGGGAGAGCAGCTGATGACGAGGGAGCCCCCCGCACCCCAACACTGCCTGTTGCACCCAAGGTCCACCTTAGGGACCAAAGACACATGTTGGGTGCTTTGCTTGCAAGGGTCCAAAGGGACATTTACTTCCATTTCCTAGATGGTAAGGGAGGGGCTTCCCCGGCACACAGCAGGTACTCCCGGCAGCGTGGACTTCAGCTTTCTCCATGATGCAGGATTGGAACCGGAACCACCCAAGCCGGAGCCTTACAACACTGCTCTGAATGCTCATCCCTGGTCCTCCACCCCCAGCGCTCTATTCTGTCCCCTTCCCGAGCTTAGGGGAAGGCTGCCTGGCCCTGGCTGCCCAGGAGCAGGGCATTTCTTCTCCCAGGAGACCCCAGCTGCTCCCTGTGAGGACCCTGGCCTGGCCCACGCCCTGAGCCCCAACTCACACAGCGTCTGGAACTCATGCACCTTGCTGCCAGCACCTTGGCCCTCCTGCGTCAGCGCCTGCACCTGGACCAGGTAAGTGGTGTCCGGAGCCAGGTCGTCCAGCGTCACGGAGAAGCCCTCGGTCCGGCGCACATTGTAGCTGTTGGAGTCGCCCTGCAGGTGGAGGAACCGACAGTGAGGCGGGGCTGGGCGCTCTCAGTCCAGCAGAGCGGAGCCAGCCCAGCTTAGCCAGGTGGCTCACCTACGTTGGCAAACTCCGTGATCTTCTTATAGAGGAGGAAACTGAGGCTTGGAGAGGACAAGCTCAAGGTCACAGTCAACAGATGTCTGAGCAGGATGCCACCCAGGCCTGCCTGATCCCCAAGACCTGACCCTGTTCCCCAGTCCCAAACACGGCTCCTTCTCTCTCACAAGTCTCTGCTGTGCTGATCTGGGAGAGGCGCGCCCCCAGACCTCAGTTTCCCCATCTGCAGAGGAGCTTCTTCTAATGGCTATGCACAGTGTAGTGAGCATAGCCTGGCCGGCTCTCTGCTCACAGCTCAGGGGATCAGCCCGGAACCCCCTTGGTTACCTTCTTGCGGTAGGTGACTTCATACTTCCAGACACGGCTCTGCTGTGGTTGGGGGATGCTCCAGGACACGCTCAGCGAGCTGGTGCTGCGGCCATCCAGCCTCACCTTAGGGGGCTCTGGGCAGGCAGAAGGTGGGGGATGGAAATGAGAACTCGCCTGGAAGTTCAGGCTGGGGGATCAAGTACACCCAGGCCCAGTCCACCCATAGCCCAGACATTTTTGGATCCTAACCCCGGATTCTAAACTTTCAGCTTTGGAGCACAGAGCTCCCAGTTGTAGCAATGGCAGACACAGCAGAGGGGTCCTGCACGTATTTATGCATAAATAACAAAAATAAAGCAACAGTTGAGTCTTGCTATATCCTTCCCATGGCCCTGGCACTAAGAGTCTTATATATAATGTTCTATTAAATCCTCTCAATAGCCCTATTATTATCCCCATTTTATAAGTGAGGAAACAGAGGCTCAGAGAGGTTGAGTAACTTGTCCAAGGTCACGGAGCCGGGAGTGACTCCAGAAACTGCTTTATTTTATTTTTTTAAGATTTATTTATGCATACAAGAGCTGGGGGTACAGGCCAGAGATGCGGGGAGTGAAAGGATTCACCAGAGACAGAGTGGGGAGCAGAACAGGCAGATTGACTGAAATACACTGCTGAGGGGAGCAGCGGGTGAGACAGGAGAGGTCTGCCTCACCATGTGGTTTCTCCCTGGCAGGTCGGGGATTGAACTCGTGCTGCAGAAGCTGAGGATTGCTTCATAGTGCAGTGCTTAACCAGAGAGGTCCCAGACTGCTTTAAACCACCGGCTGCCGCCTCCCTCTGAACACTGCTGAGCCAGAGTGGCCATCCTCAAGAAGCCCCACCTGGGCAGGTCCCAAGGGCACAGTCACCCCCTCTCCACCTGCCTCCTGGGTCTCAGACCCTCACCTGTCTGGTTGATGCTGACGCTGGCCGTGCGGAAGCTGCGGCTGGTCACCAGGTCTGAGACGCCGTTGCGGGCCTCCACGACAAAGGTGTAGTTCATGTGCGGCTCCAGGTCGCTGACGGTCACGCTGGTGCGGGTGAGCCCGTGCGGCGGCTCCGAGTAGCGCACGCTGGCCTCGCAGGGCCCACACTCGCCGGACTCCGGCCAGCACTGTTCACAGCTGACGCTGTAAGTGATGTCCTCGCGGCCCCCGTTGTCCTGGGGGGGTGTCCAGCGCAGCTCCACTTTGGCGCCCATGCCCACGGCCGTAAGGTAGTGCGGGGCAGAGGGTGGGCCTGTGCAGAGGGCAGAGGGCAGACCTTGCATCTGATTACCCTGGACCTGCTGACCACCCACCACAGCCTCCCAGATCCCCTGCGAGACTCACGGGTGCAGGGCGTGGACAGTGGGTCCGATGCTGCCCGGAAGTAGCCTTCCTCGCACTCGCAGTGGGTGGCCCCCTCGGAGGACGGCAGGGTGTGTGCAGGGCACTCCAAGCAGGGGCTCTCGGACACCTCGGACTTGAAGAATCCAGGCGAGCAAGCTGGTGGAAACAGGGGCAGACGTCAGTTCAGCCAGGCCTAGCCCAAGCGACTTCCGCCCGTCACAGGGACCCCAGGCAAGTGGCTAAACCTCTATGGCCCTGCTTTTCTCATCAGTAAAGTATCTCGTGATGAGAAAATGCAAAGCTTGCACCAACACCGGGCACCAGGAAGTGCCTCCAAAGCTTGCATCACTGCCCCCCGGCTTTCCCAAGAAACTCCACACCCCTGAGCCTGGCGTTCAAGTTTCCAAGGCACCTGACTCCGGAGGCTTCTTCCTCCCACCACCCTATTCACCTCCTGCCCCAAGCCCCTTCCTGGCCCCACAGGCAGGAAGCTGCCCAGACACAGGTCCCTCCATGTAAGCTGCCCAGGGCAGAGTGGGATGGCGTTCAAGTCGCCTTCCAGTTTCCTAAGAAGTCCACCTCACACCTGGCTCATCTGGCTCAGCCCGCTGCCACTAACTGTCTCCTTTAACCCATGCAGACCAGGTTGTCAGGTCCCCACGAGGGCTGTAACTTCTTCACCAATTATGTTTGTTGACTGACTATCAGTACCACCCGACCCATCAGCCAGACCCATCAGCTCAGGATGCCACCCAGCGGGTGTCCCCTCACCCCAGGACCTGAAAGCCTTCCCATTCCGGGGCTGGCCGACCAGGAAGCAGGAAAGGTCAGGCCCCCAGTCTTTTCTCTGGATCTGCTTGTTGGACCAAGTCATTTCCGCCACTACAAGGGCAGTCAGGAAGCGGCTCTTCCTCCTCCCCGGTGACAGGTCCTGTCCCGGCCAGGCAGGCTAAGGGCTCAGGCACCTGACTCCGGAGGCTTCTTCCTCCCACCACCCTATTCACCTCCTGCCCCAAGCCCCTTCCTGGCCCCACAGGCAGGAAGCTGCCCAGACACAGGTCCCTCCATGTAAGCTGCCCAGGGCAGAGTGGGATGGGGGTCACCCTAAGGATCCCTCCCACAGCCTTACAGTTACCACCCAGTCTTCAGCTTATTCTGTGGAGAGAGTCCTGAGCCACCTCCAAGCTCAGTGCCACGTTCATCAGTCACTCACTAACCCTCATCAGGCATGGACCCCGAGGGAAGACAAAGCCCCTAAACTCATGGAGCAGGAGCTTGTGATAATGTCGACAGTAATGAGGTGGGCCAGAGGCTAAGGGGGAGAGAGAACCCTGGACATGGCCCGGAGGAGTCAGAGGGGATACTGCAGTTGGGGCTTAGAGGCTGAGAGGGAGTTCAGCAGGACAGAACCTTGGGAGGAGCTGGGGTGAGAAAGAGCCAGGCTAACACAGAGAGTGTGTGTGGCTTTATGGTACAAATAGGGGGAGCAGACAGCAGTAAGACTGCAAGGTCTTCGGGGACAGAGCAAGGCCTTCACTGCCAGGCCAAGGAGCCAGGGCCTTGTCCTGAGGGCTACAGAGTCAGGTCTGATGTCAGGAATAAAGACACTCAAAAAAAGTGCTTGGACAGTCTCCCTCAGTGCCCAGTCCCCTGTGTGCACAGGGCAGCTGGGAGTCAGAGGACAGGATTCAAAGGACTCCCAGTTCCTTCAGGTCTTGGACGGTGACTTCCTGTCAGTGACTCCGAATGCAGGGCCAGCCTGCCTCTCCGCCTTTTGCTGCCATCAGGAGCCCAGCCCTCGCCCTGCCGGGGTCCAGCAGCCACAACAGCGCCGTCTCTCGAGCCCTCATGGGCCCTGTTCCACGCTGCCATGCCAGACACACCAGAACCTCAGCCCAGCCCTGACAGCGCCGGGCATTGGGGGCAGAGAAGGGGAGTGTGCCCTCCCGCTCTGCAGAGCCGGCAGCCCTCTTGCAAACGCTGACCACCCGGTAGGCTGTGGCCACGTGAAGCTCCCGGGCCAAGCCCTTGACATTCACTTAGCCCCACAGCAAGCCCGTCATGCTTGGGCAATGCCATCGTTCATTCCATTTTGGGGGTGAGAAGACAGTGGCGAGAGGGGAAAACCACTTGTCCAAGGTCTCCCTCCAAGCTCCTCCTGACCCGGGGTGCCCTGACTTCATGCCGCTCTCCCTTTCCATGAACTCCCCACTTTGGAGCCAAGCGAAGAGCAACATTCTGAAACAAACCCCAAGAGAGAAGAGATGGTGCCCTGCCTACATCAACAGCCAGAGAACCCCAAGACTAATTTCAGGGCCCCTGGGATCTGTGTGTGGCACCCCCAACACAGGCTTCGCAAACTGGGTACATGTGTGCTCTATGGGGAGAAAGGAGCGGAACCACACCGAGGTGCTAAGGGGACCAGAGGGGGTAGCGCCCCCAAAGTGGCCCCCCTCAGCCCCTAAGGTCTTTCATGTCTATTACATTAAGAAATAGATGTGTATTTTGCCTTCTTCTCCCAAACAGCGCTGTTTCAAAACAAAAATAGCTCTCTCCGCCCCCAAATTGTCCAGTAAAAATGAGCCTCCAGAAAGCGGGGCCGTGTTTATCCTGGGATTTCAATGCCTCCAAATGTCCTGACTTGTCTGCCAGGGGCCTACGCCCTGGGTAAGTGCTGGCTCCAGGTGGTCCCAGGCCCATGGAGTTGGGGTGCTCAGGGGACCCTGAACCACAATGCACCTTCCCAGCCCAGGTTCTCAGGCTGGAGGGGACACAAGTGTAGTCACCTGCAATCCCCCACGAGGCCCCGCCCCGTGGGACTCCAGAGCCCCCCAGCCCTGTGCCAAGAGGAGGAAGTGGGGGAAGAGCCGGGTTCCATTCTTTGGCCCCAGAGCCCGGGGGTGGCCCGCCTGCTGCCGGCAGGAAAGAGGGAATTTGGAGAGATTTCCGCTGCGGACGTGCCAGATAATACATTGGGGCGGCTGCATCAACAGGGCATGTGCTTGCCTGACGGGAATGTGCTGCCCCCTCCTCCAACACAGAGCCCAAGGGGTACCCCCGCCAGTGTGTCTGGGGGTCCCAGAGCTTGAGAGCAGACACCAACAAGCCCCTGTTTCCCTGGCTCTGTCTGGCTGGATTTCCTGGCATTTGGGGCAGGTAAGAGGGGACAGGGCTCACATACCAGGGCCCCACACACACTCAACACCCCCCCCCACACACACACACAATACCCCACTGTCCCTCAGCCAGCTAACTCCTATGCACCCTTCAACACCCAGCTAGAGCTCCTCTATGCAGTCCTCCAAGACTGCCCAGCTGATGACCCCTGGTGTCCCATTAGGGCATCTATTACTCAATCTTCTGTTTACCAAACATTAATCGAGCACTTCCTACGTGTCTGGCACAATGCTGGGCCCTGAGATCCGATGGTGAGTTAGATAAACACCCTTTCTGCTCCAGGGGAGTTCAGAGCCTGGCTTTCCTGCTCCATTTGAAATTATTTCTGCACCTGAGAGGATCCTCTACTAGGCTGGCAGCTCCTGGGCAGCAGGAGTGCGTGTGATTTATCTGTGTCCCCCGGCCCAGCAGAGCTTCGCATGTCATAGGTCGTAGCTGCTGTTGAACGATGGAGGAGTGAATGAATGAGTGAGTGAATGAGTCAGGGAATGGCTCGTGACCCACGTGCCCCAGAGCTGAGCGTGGTTTCAGTGCCCGGGGAGACCCTGTGACCTGGATGCCCCCACCTGCCTGGCACAGGAGCTTGACTTTGGCACAAATGTGGAGAACTTTGGCCCCGGTTGCCGGGCAGGCCCAGCCCACTCTAAGCAGGGGAACTGGGGCACGGTGGCTGCACCCGGGGCTGTACCCCGGTTTTTCCAGTTCCTGAAGCCCGCCCCTAAGGTGGCAGCGTGGGGTGACTCAGGGACAGACGCCCGCTGGCATGGCCCAAATCCAACCCCCGGCCGAGCCCCTCCCCAGGCCCAGCCACCTCCCAGGCCTGTGGTGGCGAGGTCATCTGGTCAAGAGGTCGAGGTGGCAATTCACCTAAGGCCACAACCTCCCAAGTCCGCCGGGCTGGAGACCACGCGCTCCCTCAGCCCAAGGACAAGGACGGGACCTGGACTTTGTCTCTCACCCTAACAGGCAGCAAACACCAACCTGGAAGTTATTGACCCAGCAAATGAAGGGAACTGATAACTCCAGGCCCCAGAAGCTTCTGGCTCCCCAGTAGGCACTGTCCTCCCTCAGCCGCAGAGGTGTCCCTAGGGCCCAAAGGCAGCCAGCACCTTGCCCCTTTCACACACACCCTGGGGAATTATCTTGGGGCACATTCCTCCACCAAGCCCAAGATAAGCACAGTTCCCCCCACCCCAGGCTCCCGCCTCCCTGCCGCTGCCTCCCTGCCTGGTCTCCCCGCCATCCGCTCTCTCTCCCTACCAGCCTTTTATCTTCTGTTTGCTCTCCTTCCTTCCGTTCTTGGGACACACTCACCTCCTGGGAGGGAGACGGGGTGGGAGGAAGGGCTGCCAGGGCCCCCAGTGTGAGCTAAGGGTAGGACTGGCTGGGAGGGGTGGGAGGGGTGCTGCTACCCACAGCCCCTCCCCTGCCGGCCCCAGGAAACGCCGCAGTCCCCAGAGGGGACAAGCCTGAAGGTCACAGCCAACAGCTCCCAGAGCCCCCAGCCCAGGGATGGGCTGTACCCAGACAAAGCGGGGCTCCTCAATAGTCCAGCCAGGACCCAGGGCTATCCCAAACAGAGCCACCCCCTGCCCAGGGCTGCCCACCCCTTCAGCTATGGCCCCTTGGCTAGAGCCGGGCCTTGTCACACAGGGAGAGGCCACTGGGTCAACAGTTTGCCAGAACAATCCATGTTCTCTGACTAAGTCACAGCAGAAAGTCTCCGCAGGTAAACCTGGGCCACTAGGTCAGCGAGAGTCCAGCCTGCTCATTTTAAAGGTAGAAGAAACGAGGCCCGGAGCGGGGTCTTGAGGTTCATTCAGCTTATCAGTGGAAGGACACGTGGCAGGAGCAGGAGGGTACATGCCAACCCTGTGCCAGGCCCCAGCTTCACTGGTCACTGGTCACGGTTTGTTCTCTCCAGGCCTCCGTTTCCTCATCTGTAAAATGGACAGTCCTTAGCCTCCCTGGGTGTCTGTGAAGACTGAAGTGGAGCTTCTTATAAAATAAATGCTTGGGCCTCCCTGGTGGCGCAGCGCTGTCAAGCTGTTGCCAGCCACAGCTGCATGAGTTCGAGTCCCCAGCCTGCCTGGGAGCTGACCCATATGGTGCAGTGGACCTCTCCTGTCTCGCCCGCTGCTTTCCTCATCAGTGTGTTTTAGTAGATCTGCCTGTTCTGCTCCCCACTCTGTCTCTGGTGAATCCTCTCACCCCCCTGCACCTCTGGTCTGCACTCCAGTTCTTGTATGCATAAATAAATAAATCTTAATAAAATAAAATAAATGCTCAGCAGGTGCCAAGAACGGAGCATCCCCAGAGAAACCAGAGTGGAGAGGAGCCATTCATGGGGGTGCTGGGCCCAGAGGGCGGTGAGGCTCCAAGGGGAGAATTCCTGACGCCCCACCGCCCCCACCTCCAGCTCCGGCCTCCCAGCTGCTAGGCTGAGCCTCAGACCAAAGACGCTGGCCACCTGCTCACCTGGCCGGCAATCCCTGTGGTCCAGGCGCCAACTGGGCCCCGCCAGCTCAGCTGCTGATGCCAGCACAGGAAGCGGAGAGGAGCAGGGAGACAAAGCCACCCTGGGGGAGATGATGGTTGGCCTGAGTGACTCCGCTGTCCCCTGGCAGAGCTGGGGGTGGGAGGGTGGGGCAGGAGGGAGGGCTGGAGTGAAGCTGGCTCATTCCTGACATAGCTCATGAGAGCTCACCTGGGCAGTGTGCCCACCTGTCCGAACACAGCACCTGAGAGGTGCCTCTTTTCTGCCGCCATTTAACTCTTTCCTGGCATCAGGCTTCCCAGGGAAAGAGCCCAAGGTGAAATGAACTCTAAGGATAACCTGGATCAGGTACTGGACGACCTTGGGGTACCAACGCCCCCTCGGTGTTCATCAATGGACGCCCCGGGGAAGGGTCCCGTGGAGGGTCAGGCAGGCGTGCAGACCCTAGGCCTCCCTCCATGCCCCCTCAATGCACTTGGTAATGACCACCCCCCCCCCCACCTCCTGCACCAGGACCTGCCACCCCAGGGCTGCCCAGAGAGCCTGTCCCAGGGCCAGGAGCTGAGTCAGGGATTCCAAAGGAACTGGTCACTTCCCGCCCCATTTCCTGACACTTCCTCTGGCCCCCACACCACAGCATCACCAGATTCAAATCCCAAAGTGGATTCAAATCCCGAAGCGGCCACATCTTAGCTGAGTGACTCCAGGCAAGTCTCTGGGCATTCCTAAGACTCAGGACCCTGTTGGCAAAGTGGGACTGATCACAGGTGTGGGTCCAGCAAGGGTACCCCTGTCCTTGGAGAGGCCTCTCTACTGGACACCGGCATTTTCGCCATTGACATCGCGGTCAGGGGCTGCTGGGAGGAGAGTATTAGAATAAAAAGTGGCCAGGCTGGGTGCTCCCAGTCATTCAGAGGACCCTTAAGCCACACTGGAGGGAACTGGAGCCGGTGGGGGGACCAGGGGTGCCCAAGGAAGGAAAACCAGGGCACAGGAGGCTGGCAATTGAGAGGGTCCCACTGGCGAAGCCAGTCCTCCCTACTGGTCTGCTAGTTCTTCACAAAGCTGCCAGAACCCTGACCTCCGAGAGGAGGTGAAGGCTACCCCCCTTCCTGGAGGGACACCCCCCAACCCCAACCATCCACTTATCTCTGCAGGGTCTGAATCACCAGCCTGTGGAAAGTTTTCAGCTGCCCCTCACCCCCACCCCCGCATTCTTCTGCGAGGATGTCATGTGGGAGGAGCTGCCGGACCTACTGGGCTGTTTGGGCCCCCTCCCACCCTGCAGTCATTGTCTGAACCTGGGAGTGTGCACTTGGGGTGACCTAAAGCAGGGGCCGCCTGGAAAAGGGGGCTCACTCAGCAGAGAAGAGCTGAGAGGAAAGGTGATGACGGGAAAACTCAGAGCAAAAACCATCTACAGGTTTATGGCCAGAAAGGGCCTTAGGGAAGTTTTCATTCAGGGGTCTGCAGACTGTGTCAAGCAAGGCTCTGAGGACTTGTTTTGAGAGGTCAGTAGTGTCCATCAGACTCCCCCAACACCTCAGCCTCCTTCATGGCGTGCAGGATTCATGGCAAAACACCATGAATAAAGTCTGCTGGTATAGTTGAACTTGTACTGATAGGAAGCCTGAAGCCAGAGATGGGAAACATCTACCTGTGATCACACAGGAGTCATGTACAATGGCAGGGACCGAAGTCCCAATTTCTCAACGTCCCACTTATCTCAGCAGAGAAACTCCCAGAGAGAGGGGATGAGCTGGCCTTCCAAAGGTCGGCCTGCATTCCACAAATGCCCACAGCCTTTTCCAGAAAATTCAACCATTGAAAAAAAGCCCAAGTTGTAGAGATTTCCGCTGTCACAGGCCCTGTTAAGCTGAGCCACCCAATGTACGTTCATTAGTGCCCAGGCCCCATTCCCAGACAGCCTGATTTAAGTGACCCTCAATCTGGCCTTGCATCGGTGCGTCTCCCACTGATGGGTCTGAGGCTCTGGTAAAGTAGAGCCTGCCCCTCCCTTCCACCTTTTCCCTCAATGTCAATACTTTTCAAAAGTTCCCCCAGTGAGTCTGATGGGCAGCCAGGGAGGGAATCCTTGACCAATTCCCTCATCCTGGGTGCAGAAGAGGAGCCACATAACCAGAGAAGTGACGTCACTTGCCAACGGTCACACAGTGAGTTAAGAGGAATGAAACTACCGCCCGGCCGTGGGTCCACGGTGCTGGGATAAAGTGGAGACTCAAGATACACTGGTGGGATGAATCAAAAATAACAACCACACTTAAAAGCAGTATGTGTCAGGCACTGACCTAAGCACTTTATGAGTATTAAGTCATCTGATTATCACAACAAGCCTACAAGATGGCACTATGTTTGCCTTCATTTTATAGATGAGGAAATGCAGACCCAGAGAGGTCAAGGAACTGGCTGAAAGTCACACAGCTAAATGTAGAGGTGGGCTGAACCCAGGCCCTCTTGTCCTGGAGGCCTCCCTTGTAGTATTCCTACGTTTGGGTTGTCGGCAAAGTCGTGACACCTTTTTGCTTGAAAACATAGAAAAAATGACATCAAGACTTTTTCGACAATCCAATATATTCTTTCGCAGTGGAATCCAGTGATTCCTGAGCCCAGGAAGGCCCTAAGTCATGGAATCCAGTGATTCCTGAGCCCAGGAAGGCCCTAAGTCATAACAGAATGACTGCGTATAGGAGCAGAGCTGACCTTGCCAGGATCCCAGAGTTCCAGAGCCCAGACTAGAACCCGGAGGCGGCCTCCCATCCCAGTACCCCCACTTTTGGTCGCCCACCACGGTCACTCACCCTGGCAGGCATCCTCCACCTTCTCGTAGCCTTCCTGGCACAGACACTGACCAATGCGCACCAGCCACTCGCCGTCCACTGCGCAGTGCATGCGGGGCTCTTCACCCCCAGGGGGCACCACCGCATGGTCCACGCAGGTGCCAGCCACAGTGGCCAAGGAGGGCGCATCGGAGCCCGCGATGGTCTCGGGGAAGCGGGCCAGACCCTGCAGCAGCTCGGGGCACTTCTTGTAGTAGACGCGGACGGACAGCAGCGCCACGCAGGCGCCAATGTCCTGGAAGGCCAGGTAGAAGCCCTTGCGGCTGAGCGGCCCCACGGAGCGCTCCTCCACGTTCAGCTTCACGTGGCGCGCCTCGAAGTCACTGCTGACCGTGATCTCGTCCGGCGCGATGGTGTCGATCTTGGTGAAATGGCGCTTCTGGAAGTTGGTGCCATAGTCCACGTCGGACTCGGCATAGTAGAGGTTGAAGGTCTCCTTGCAGGAGCTGGCGCCGCCGGGGAAGCTGTTGCAGTCACGCACGGTGAACTTGAGCTCAATGAAGATGCGCTCGGCCTCGCCACGGTACACCCAATTGGTGCGGAGCCAGTTGTCCTGGTCACCAGCCACCACGTTGCACACAGAGTACATGTAGATGGGCATGTCGTCCATGATGTTTTGCATCAGGTCCCACTGCGCATAGAGCCGACAGGTTAGTGTGGGAGGCGCTGGGGAAGGGGAAACTGAGCCAGAGGCACAGCTGGGCACTGGGGAGATGCTTAATACTCTCATTGTACAGGGAAGGAAACTGAGGCCCAGGGAAGAGCTTCAAGTCACCTTCATGTGCTAGATGGAGCTAAGCCTGGATGGGATCTCCCCAGTGTGTCTGATCCCAATGTTGGGGTGCTGAACTTCCATAAGAGACTGAGCTGGGGTTTCTGTGTGACCTCATTTAAGTTCTCCGAGTCTTAAGATCCCCACCTGTACATGGGGTAACGGCTACCTCAGAGAATTGCTATGAGGAGTATAAATGACAGAATGTCTACAAAACTCTGAGCACATCGCGTGGCACACAAGGCCGCTGATAACATCACCATTGTTATTGTTACTGTTATTCTTCACGGTATGTGTATGTGTGAAGACGCGAGGTAGTGGCAGGGCAAAGGATTAAGTCAGAAACAATGGAGGTTCCCTCATCATTTAGATCTTATCGTTGAAACAGATAAATATGCATTCCTGCCACCTGAAAACACAGCTCAGCCTCCTCCAGGAAGACTCCCTAGTTTGGACAAAGATTGGGTCAAGTGTCCCTCACTGGCTCCCATCGTGTTCAAGTCCCCTGTATCACAGTACCTGTGTGGAAACACCTACATCTAGTTTCCACACTAGATTCTGAGCTCCTCTGGGCAAGGACTGTATCTAATTCATTTCTGTAACCCTAGGGCCTACCTGAATGGAGCAGGTGCTCAGGAAAGGATTTGTTGAATGAATAGATGAAAGCAGAGGGGCCAAGGAAAGAGACCTGAATTGCACTGTGTGACACAGGCTAATGCCTCAAATGCCCTTGGGCCTCAGATGACTGGGTTGGGCCTCAGATGACCTGTGTTCCCCACCCCCCCACCCCATTCCCATCCCAGCTGGACATTCCAGGATCCTGGAAATCCGCTCACAGCTACCCCCCAGGCCTCCTGGGGGCTAAGATGACCAGGAATAGACACCTGACACACACACCTGGCCCGAGCAGCACCCTGGAGACATCCCTGTCATCAGTTCAAGGCCCCTGAACAAACTCTGCAAGGGTCCATTGTACAAAGGGGGAAACTGAGGCCCAGAGTGCAGCAATATTTTCCCCAAGACCACATGAAAGTTATACACAATTGGGGAAAGGACCCCAGTGCTGTGCCACCAGTCCAGGTCACAGAGGGCACAGCAGAGCGGAGGAAACGGGTGGGGAGGAGGCCAAAGTCAGCTTCCAGCAGGAAGGGGAAGCAACAGCTGCAGGAGCAGGAGAGGGGTCCAGCAGGAAGAAACTTGATTTAGTTCCCAGGGTCGTAGGGCCCTGGGAACTACTGTTCTTCTCTTCCCCCAGGCCCCCCAAATGCCCCACTACTTCCTGGGCTGAAGGCCTCAAAGTTCACCCCTGTCCTTCCAAGAGGTGGATGGAGGGAACCAAGGGGTTCAACTCTTTCCTCCTCTTAGGACGTTTCCTACCTTCTAGGCCTCGCCAGCCTCGGACGGTGACTCTGCACCTGAGAAGCTGGCCCCAGAGTCTGAACCCTGACTGAGCTGTTTGATCCAGGCCGGGCCCCATCCTCCTGTCCCCCCGACCCTGAAGTCTTACCCCTTTGCCATACGGGCTCGTGAGCCAGCCGAGTTCCCCTTTAGCAGCAGCAAAGTCCAACAGCACAACTGAAAGAGACAGAAGATGGGGAGAGACTGAGCTTGGGGTACATCCAGGAGTCAGACCGTGGTGGCTTCTCCATCCTTTGGAGAAAGAGCCCACGATCACAGGTCACCATATCTGAGTGACCATCCCTTGACAAACAGGGAAACAGAGGCACAGAGAAAGGATGGTCACGACCACGAGGCAGGCTGGAGTGGGACTAGGGCCCAGTCTCCCAAGCCCCGGCCCCAGTCACAAACACACACCCACCCTGTGGCCCCCAGCTGGGCAGAACAAGGCAGCTCAGCTCAGCCCAGCGGGGCAATGGCAGCTGGACAGATCGGGCAGACAGGGCTGTTAAGTGATACCACTCCAGCACATCTGCTTTCAGGAACCGGCCCCTCAGCAGTGCTCACTGGCATGTGGGCCTTGGGGGCACTCATGACTGCTCCTGCTACACCCCTCCAGTGCCAATCACCCCCAATCCCGCCCAGACCACACAGCACACACATGCAGCTCACGTATGGACACACGTGTCTCAGGGTACTCCAAGAAGATAGCTCGGAACAGACGGGAACAGGGAACAGCTTCAGGGGGAGAGGGTTACCCCAGGGGGTGTCTGGAAACTGATCTTCCCACCATGAAAGCCACAGCACAGGCTTAAAGCCCTGAACCCATAAGGGCCTCTAGGAGGGGCCCAAGGGTACACACAGCTGGCCGGGTCCCCTCCCTGGGAAAGTCACTCACAAGGCCACTGCCCCACTAGGGGTGCCAAGGATGGAAACCCTGAGGGGGACTTTCCAGGCTCAGAGGGACCAGTGCCAGAACCATACTTTGGAGAGGGCATCTGAGCCTGGGGGGAAGATCCAGGAGCTTCCCTGCCAGGGGCTTCCCTAACATCTAGCCTGGCTGTTGGTACTTCCCACTGCCGGCCCCTGGCTCCCTGGCGGGCTCAGCGGCTGCAGTTGAGACCCAAGACCCTGGTACCGCCCCTCCTCCATTTCCAAAGCTCAGGTAGCTGCCAAGAGGTGCCACCATTCCTAGGGAGGGGAAACAGGCTGGGGAAACTGAGGCATGGTACCTCTGGATGTCTCCCTGGATTCACAGGGTAAAGTCCTAAGGCAGAAAGAGCAAGACCAAGTACTTGCTTCCTTTGAACTCTGGGGCCTCCTCCCGGAGGTACAGCATTCCTCGGGACCAGGCCCTGGAAGAAGGATCTATGGGTGGATGAACTCTGGGCAGGCAGGGAGCAGAGATGCGTTTGATTTAGAGGTGGGGGCAGGCCCAGGGGCCGAGAGGAGTGAGGAGTGGAGAGGAGTCGCTTTCCGGAGGTTAGAACGTCCTGCGTGGGGCTGGGTGTGAGGCAGCCACCTGACCCTGCCCTGTGCCAGATCTCTCTCTAGGAAGGGTCCGCTGGGCCAGACAGGGAGGAGGAAATCCGATGTGGCAAGGGCCCCAAGTTTGGGGGAGAGGGGAGGGCAGCCGTGGGAGTGGGTAGGGGCGGGCGCAGGGACTTGTTGGGGCATGCCCAGGGCCCAGGCTTGGAAAATTCACTAACCCTGCTAGCCTATGGAACGTTCCAGCTCCACAGGAAGGAACCTAGGGGTTCTTGACTGCAGCTGAGTGGGTAGGAGGTCAATGGGGAGTGGTCCTCAAAGTTCTGCACACACATTCCTGGGGGGGGGGCAGCAGGAAAGGCCACCCAAGCCCTCTGAGGGTGGGGCTCCTGGCTCCCAGGCTCTGAGGGGTTAACCTGGCAGGGAGGGTCCCCCACCCCCCTCTACCAGAGCACACTCCCTTTCCAGCCCCAAGCCCCGGCTAGAAGTATCAACAGGCTCAATCTGAGAAGAAAAGAAGCCTTCGCACAGGAAGGAGGCTCCCCCAGGGGCTTCCAGCCACAGCCCCCTCCCAGGGAAATTCCCTAGAACCGATCACCAGGAACAGGAGCCCAGCCAGGCCCTCTGCCCCGCCTGGGAGTGGGGTGCGGTTCTTTCCCTCAGCCCTTCCAGGGACTCAGGCTCTTGTTTCCCGGGAAGGGGTTGGGGCCTGGGAGTCCCTCAGCTGCCCCCTGAGGTTTCACTGAGGGGCCTGATAGAGCAGGGCTCATCAGGGGCCTGTGACCCTCCCCCAGCCCCAGGAAAGTCTTCTCTGCCTGAAGTCCCACTGGAAACGGCACCCTCGCCCGCCCTCTGGAAATGCAGTACTGCTCCCCTAGACACCTCCCAGCTCCCCCATCCCTCTGTAACCAGCACTAAGCTATTCCTCCAGGCAGGGGCAGCAGGGGACTCTGGGAGTGAAATGATGGACAAGGGGAAGGGAACGGAGGGCAAATGAGAATCAAGCTGGGGACTTTACAGGCGCCCTGAGCGCAGTCAGCCAACTCGGGCCGGCAGCCCCTGTCCCCCTGCACCCCTGCCCAGCTATTCTCTCTGCTCAGGAAAATCCACCATGAAACCACAGTGCAGGGCCTGGGCCCCAGCAGCCAAGAAGCCAGATGCTCAGATCTGACCTGCGCTATGCAAAGGGCCCTGGCTGGTGAGGTCTTGCGCCTCCCTGGTTTTCCAGGTTTGTAAAGGGGCAGATTCAGTAGCTGCTGAGAAGCCCGCAGGCTCCACAGAGAGGGGACAGCAGCCTGGGCTCAGGGTGGAAGGGGCACCGTGTCCTCTCTGCTCATCTCCTCCCCCCCAGGAGGTTCCACCACATCCAGCCTGAATCCTGAAGAACATAACAAACCAGCAGCTGCCAGCTGGGCCATCACCTCCCGGCCCCACAGGCACCCCCCTCCCCAGAGAGTCACTTCCAGGGACTCTTACAGCCTAAGCGAAAATGTTCCCCCATCCCAGGACTCTCCTATACACACCCCATCCTTCCTCGCGCCGCGGTGGGGGTGGGAGAGGGAGGTGGGACTATGCATCTAAGCTGGGAGTGATCAACATGGGGGCGCCAAGAGGCTCCAGGCTTGCAGGCAGCAAAGCAACCTCCCAGCAGTGTCAGTCCTGCCTAATCCCCAGCCCCCATGGGCAGCCTTGGAGAAAGGCCTGTACTGATTCCAGCTGTCTCTCCCCTGCTCTCCAAACACAGCCCCTAGGAAGGGGGAGGACAGAAAGCTGGGCAGGGGAGGTTGCTGAGGGGCGCACAAATCCCTGCCACCCACTGCCCTGGCGAGTTGGGCCCCGGGGCCCTATCTGATTGATCCGGGGCCCGAGCAGGATGCCACCCCCACTTGCACTCCCAAAAGCTCCAGCGCCGGCCTCTTGGCCTCCCAGCTTGAAAGAGAAAAACCTCCAACCCCCGTTTGGGAGGTGGAAAAAGGAGGCAAGACTCAAGGAAACTTCTCGCCGGGCCGGGTTTCCTCTGCACTTCCCCTGGCGGAGCCTGCGGAAACATCGCTCTGACCCGCCAGCGAAAACTTATTCTCTCTGCTGGAAACCGGAGCCGGCCTGGGCGAGGGGCTGGAGCCCCCGTCCTCACCCCCGCCCACCCCAAGGCAAACTCGGGGCCCCTGGCCCAGAGCGACTCCCAGGAGTCGCCGGCGCGGGGGCGTGTGATTCAGGCCCCCACCCCCGGGTGCCCGGACTCCGGTGGCCCCGGGGTGACGACTCCACACCTTGGGAGGCCGCGCCCCCACCTGCCGCATTTCCCTGTCCTGAGTCACCCCTTGCTCAGAACGCTAAACTCGGGGCCTTCCTGTCCTCACGCGCGGCCGCCAGCTTGTCCCCCAACCTGGGAGCGCGGCTCGGGAAGGGAGGGAAAGCTGGTGCGGGCAGGCTGCCCCGAGCCTCCCCCAGCGCTTTCCTCCGGGGCGCGGAGAAAATCTCAGGGGGCAGCAGGTCTTCCCGGGGGCCACCCCTCCATCGAAGAACCCCCTCCCCTGAAATGCCTTTCCCGCACAATCGGAGCAAGCGGGCCGGTGAATTCCGTCACCAAGAAGCTAAACTCGCGGAAAATCCCCACTGGACACCCCCGTCTCCAAGGGACCCCCGAACGCCCCGGCGGGACTCGATCCTGCAGCCCCCGGCGGGTCCACAACCGCGTGGCCGGCGCCGCGTCCCCTCTCGGCGGCCGCGGAGCCCCGAGCTCGCGGGCCGCAGCCCCGCGGTGCCCAGAGTTCCCAAGCGCCCGGATGGGGTCTCGGCTCTTCCCGGGGGCCCCGGCGCGCCCTGCCGGCCCCAGCGCGCGGGGCTGGAAGGCGCCGGGTCGGTTTCCAAAGTTGCGCGCGTCGAGACCCGCGGGCTCCGGGGACGCAGGGGTCCCGCCCCCGGCCGCCTCGGGCCGGGGCGCCCGCCGAGCGCGCACTCACCTTCCTTGCCCTGCGCGGCCGCCGCGGCCAGCACCCAGCCCCACAGCAGCGCGAGGCAGGCGCCCGGCGCCCCCCGCTCCATGCCGCGCTCCGCCCGGTCCTCCGCGCCCGGCCCCGCGCGCCCCACGCCCGGCTCCCGCCGCTGCCCGCGCGCCGCCGGCTCCCTCCTGCCCCAAGTCCTTAATGGAAGTTGGGTGAGAACCGGCTCCTGTTCATTCATGCCCTGCGCCGACGTCAGCCAGGCCACGCCCGCAGGAATGCCTTTAAAGGGGCCGGGCAGGCCCTGGAAGGAAAAGGGGAAGTCCCAGGGGACTCGGGCAGCCTCCCGGGGTCCGCGGGGCGCCCCCGCTCCCTGCAGCGCCGCCCGAGTCTCAACGCCACGCGGCGCCGGTGCCCACAGGTCTAGCCCCCCGGGATGTCCGAGCCGGGATTCTGGCGCAGACCCGGGATGGCTGCGCCCGGCCATCCCCACTCTCACCTTTGCCCTTTGTACCCGCTGGTCTGAGTGCCCGGGCGGAAATGGGCCGGGCGGCCCATCACAGCGGCCTTCTTAGCAGCAGACCTGAAACAGTCAGATGCGCCTTTCCCTGGGGCTGCCCCGAGGCTGGAGGTCTAGGAGGGCATCCCTGCCAAGAGCTGGGGGAGCGCCAAGACCTGCAGCAGCACCTCTAAGGAGGACTCCCATGAGTTCCTTTAACCCTCATCTGAGAGGATGGGCTGATCCCTGTTTCCAGGAGAGGGTACAGAGGCCCCAGCAATTAAACAGCCTGCTCAAAGCTTGGAGGAAGGAGAGCCAGGATTTGAAGCTGGGTAGTCTCTGCTTCAACCACCGCTCCCTGCGGGGGAAGGGTGGCCAAGGAGCACCCCTCTGCCCCGCCGGGCATGGCCCAGTCAGTTGGTGTGTCTTGACACTTTGGAAGATACTTGCATCCCACCTGCCCCCCTCAAGGGACTTCTCAAGGGTTCCCCGGACGTGAGCTCATCTCCCCTCCTGACGGAAGCCGCTGGTGTTAGTGAAACAAACGGGAAATAGCCTCTTGCCTGCCTGCCCTGGCCACCCACGGCTGCCTGTTGCCCAATCACCATTTGGCCAGTCCAGGAGGAGCAGCTGGAGCAGCCCAGATTTCCCAGCAGGCATTAGCCTCCCGTGCCCACCTCCTCTCTCCTCTACCCCGTGGACCTATTCCCCTAATGGCCGTGCTGGGCCGCTCAGTACCGGGGTTCTCCCTGGAGATGTGGACGTCTTGCCTCTCAGCCTTGGCGCCTGCCCTTGGGAATCCAGTCCCTTGGAGGGGGGCTAATTACAGGTGTGGAGAGAGTATAATTAAAGCCTTTGACCAAGATGCTGGGAGGGGAGCCCTGGGTCTTCTGAGAGGGTGTGAGTGTGCAAGTGTCCGTGAGAATGAGTGTGTGGACGTGTTGGGGCTGTGTGTGTGGATGCGAGTTGGTGTCTGAGCCCGTGTGCGAGCGTGCCGTACCTGGAGCACAGACCGCGGAGTCAGCCTGCGAATTTTGGGAAAAGTCATTCTATTTGACTGTGAGCATCAGTTTACTCATCTGGAAGCTGCACACACCGGCCTCAGAGGGTTATCTCAGGGATCAAGTAAGGCCCTGCGGTCACCCGCATGGGCCGTGGCTGGACGGCACGCGTCAGATCTCAGCTCTTAGTGTTGGCCAGAGCGGCAGCCTCTGTGGTGGGTGGGGTGTGCGGGGCACACAGGTGCCTGCGTGGGCTGGGACTGTGTGTGGGGGCGCGGGGTACACAACATGGATAAGGGTTCTGTTCGCCACATTGGACATGGACTCTGGGCCGGGGACACTGCGATGCATGTAAGACTCTGTGTGTATTGTCAGTCAGACCCTGCCTGTACACGCGTGTTACATGCCATTTGTGTGTCATTGAAGAAATGCTTGTAGGCTTTCTGTCTGCAGGGAGCACAATGGTGACACACAGTAGGTGTTCTGCCACCTTTGGGGGTGATTGAACTTGTGAGCGAGGTGCTGGCTGGTTTTGTGCTGTGTGAAGTCTCTGTGCCTTTTGTGAGGCTGGGAGTTCGGTTGGGTCTGTGAGTGGCTGGACCCACAAGCCCAGGTGCACACAGACCCTGGCTAGGGGCCCAGGGCACAGACCTGGATGCCGTGACGTGACGTGAGCAGAGGCCTATGGGAAGGGGTGGTGTGTAAGGTGGCAGCAGAGGGTGGGGTGGGGGCAGCTTTCTGCTCTTTAGTCACTCAGCTGGTAACACGCCCTTCCCTTTCTTCCTGTCCCAACCCGAAGTCCTTCCTGCTCCCGGTGACTGGATGCTGAGGAAAGTTCTTCGGTGAGACTTATAAAGCGGCAAGGAAAGGTGGTATTTATAGTGACATAATAAGCCCTAATGGAGATGGAATTACCCCATAAAGGCCCCAAAGAGCCCTCGGGGCCTGAGTGCCACTGCAGCGAGGAGGCTCCTGGTACAGGCAGGTGGAGCCTGAGTGTGTTTGTGTGCGGGTGCCTCGGCCTCACCTGCTAAGCTCCAGCCCCCCTCAAACAACCTGCTCAGGTACCCACCTTTGCTTGGACTTGGCGGGGGGCAAGCAGACACTTAAGGTAAATGTTGAAGCAGCATCCCACTGCCACCCGCCCCCCCCCGCCCCCACACACACACCCAAACCTGTGCTCTGTGCCTGCTGCTGGGGCCTGCCAGAGCACCTGAGAAAGGCCTGGAGCCAACACTTCAATGTGCTTACTATGTGCCAGGCCCAGTTCCAGGCACTTCACCTACACTGGCCTCTTAGTTCTCATGACACCTCCACAAGGTGGGCACCGTCACCTTACTTTGCACAGGAGCAGACTTACTTGTTGGAGCTGGCATTCGATACCAGCACACACCCTCATAGGTACCCCTTCTCTGTCACCTGCCTCTCGAGGCACTGAATTCCACTGAACTCCGGGAGCCGCCCCTGGTCTGGAATCACATGCCCCTTCAATGCTGGAGTTCAGGGTGATCTAGTGACAAGACCCTAGGGGTCAGGCCCTCTCCGCCCTGTCACCCCAGCCTCAGCCTGCTGAACTCTTCCTTGTCTTTCAGAGCCTCTGAGCCATCTCCAGATAGACCCTAGGCAGAGTGTGAAATTGTCCCTTTTGCATCCTGCCTGACGAGAGCCACAGCCTGCACACCAGAGTCCTCAGTGTGTGCTCACACGGGACAGTCGTTGTCAGCTCCTCCACGCCCTCAAGTCCCAAGTCCTGAAGGCCTCTATACTGCACCTCTGTGAGCCTATTTACTCTCCAGGCAGCCCTGGAAAATAATCGTACCCCTCCTTTTAAAAAAGTTTTATTTATTTATTTTTTAAAAAGATTTATTTATTTATTCATGCAAGCACTGGGTACAGTCAGAAGCGTGGGAGGGTGAGAGAATTCACTAGAGCCAGAGAGGAGAGCAGAGCAGGCAGACTGATGAAGTACACTGCTGAGGGGAGCAGCGAGCGGCAGGAGAGGTGTTCGCGCCATGTAGGACCCTCACCCTGCGGCCGGGGATGGAACCGGCGCTGCTGAGGCTGCGCGCAGCTTGGCAGCCCAGTGCTCAACCCCTGCGCCACCAGGGGAGGCCCAAGTTTTATTTATTTATGCATACAAGAACGGGGGTACAGGCCAGAGGGGTTGGGGGTGTGTGAGAGGATTCATCAGAGACAGAGCGGGGAACAGAACTGGCAGATCTACCGAAATACACTGCTGAGGGGAGCAGCAGGCAAGATAGGAGAGGTCTGCTGTGCCATGTGGTAGCTCCCTGGCCAGGGATCCAACTCTTGCTGCAATGGCTGCAGATAGCTTCACAGGGCCGTGCTTAACCCATTGTGCCACCATGGAGGCCCAGTTGTCCCATTTTTGCAGAGTAATAAAGTGAGGCCCAAGAGAGGAAAGCCAACCTGCCTAAAGTTATGGTCTCTGCTTGAACACGGCAGAGGAGAGCAAAGAAGCGCAGTGTGGCTCGCCCAGGGCCAGGCCTGCTGTGAACCCACTGTTTTCAGGCCTGTGTGCCTCTGTCCAGTGTGAATTTACACCTGGATTCCATCAACCTGGGAGCACCCTCGTGGGTACACGGAGTGCCTCTTTGACAGCAGTGGTGGGTAAATGAATGAGCGCAGGAAGGGATGGTGGTGCAGACCCGGACTCTGCCATCTAACCCACTGTATGGCCCTGGGCGAGCCTTTTCACCTCGGCTGCATCATCTGTAAAATGGGCATGATAATAATGGTTTCCATCTCCAGGCTGCTGCAGGGATTAAATGAGATTATACCCGTACAGCCCTTAGCACGGTGTCTGGCACAGTGAGTGTGCGTTAAATCTTGGCTATTGTTACCTTCACGGTGGAAAAGTGACTGCTGAAAAGCCGGCTGGGCTCCCCCAGGCCAAATAAATCATTTCATCCTGGAACAAACTTCAGATCTCACACTGTGTTATAATTACTTCCTCCCCACCCCTCCCCTTTAGGCAGGGAGCTCTTTGAGGGATGGAGGCCGTTTTATTCCATCTTGCCATGCCCAGTGGAGCCTGGCACACCATAAGCTCTCAGCCACCGGTGGTGCCTTACACACAAATGCGGGTACCAGGGCCCCAGCTTTTTCAAAAGAACGCCTTCCCCCAGCGCAGCCCCAGAGCCAGACCCCATATTCAGCTTTTCAGATTTCTGGGTGAACTTGCCACAGTGGAAGTTTTGCAGAGTTCCTGCCTCCAATGAAGCAGATGGAGGTCGAGAGGAGATGCTTAAAAGTGGGTTAGCATTTAGAGGGAGGGGCGTGGGAGGAAGTCTCCCCATAATTGCGGGGCTTCCCCCACCCCCGGAGCTGGGTTAGAGGCTGTGCCGCCTCCTCTGGGGCTTGTTCAAACTTCCTGGGACCCTTTGAAGTGGGTTCCCAGGCAAATCCTGCCCGCCGGGCTTGGATACGGGACCCAGCTACGGGGCGGGGTCTCCGCTTCCTGCTAGCAACTGGGGGCTCCACCGCTTGGGGTGCCTGGGGGCTTAGGCGCTTTCCACCTGGATTCAGAGACCTGAGCCTCTAGCTCGTGGTTCCAGGCTGTCACCCCTCGTTCCTCCTGTCTTCCCTTCCAGGTCTGGACACATCCTCTCTCTCCTGTCACACTCAGCTTAGAGCTCCGCTCTGGGGAAGCCTTCTCTTACCACCGACCGCAGGTGTTTGAAAAATCAAAGTAAAGGTGGTGCCCACTTGTTGAGCCGCGATGATGTGCCAGGCCCTGAGCTAAGGGCTTTGCAGCGCCCTCATCTCATGCATACGAGCACCCTTAGGAGCAGGCGCTGTCCCCATTTTGCAGACAAGAAAGCTGAGGTTCTGTTACAGGACAGGGAAGTCAGAGTCACTGGCTCAAGGTTGGAATCGTGAAACTCAGGAGTAACTCCAAGCCCTGTGCTGAACTGCCCCCAGCTCCCATGCGTGGGAACTAATCACAGCTCCTCCCAGCAAGATGGAATCTTTGGAGATAAAGTCCAGCCCCTTTATTTACAAAGGAGGAAACTGAGGCCCACGAAGGGAAGGGACAGGCTAGAGATGACAGAGAGAGCCAGAAGGCAAGAACTCTGGCCTCACTCCCTCACTTTCTCAGTTAATCACTTCTCCTGTTCTCATCGCAGGGCCCAAAGGTGTCAGTGGCACAGAAGGTGCCTCTTCTTGAGCTCTGGAATAAGTGAATCTGAAAACAGAAATAGGGTGGCCCTGCCTCAGGACATTTGCACGCACTGTTCCTGCTGCCCAGATGGCTGTGGCCCCACCCCACCCTCAGGTTTCAGGGCTGGCTTCCTCCTGTCCTTCAGATCCTGCTTGAACTTCAGCTGAGCAGCAGCCACCTGACTGTTCTATTTAAAATCACCACCACCGCAGATCTCCCGATGCCGCTGCCCAGCTGCGCTTAGCGCCAAACCTACCGTTTACCACCAGCTGCTACTCCAAGCTTTATTGTTTACATGTCTGTTGTCTGTCTCCCCCAACCAGCCCCCTATTCCTGTGTATTCCAGCCCCCTATTCCTGTGTAAGCTTCAGGAGAGGTGGGGGGTGCTGCCTGCTGTTCTTGGTGCACCTCTCTCAGCAGCCTGGCAGACAGCTTGGTTAAATGAATGGGCAGACATGGTTCCCTGCCCCGTCCCCCGCCCCGCCCATGATAACCAGCCCCCCACAGTGTGATCTGAGCTGCTTACTATTGGCACCTCACTTTTGTCATCAGTACACTGGGGTAACTGTGGCTTCCTCTCAGAGAGCTGTGAAGATGGCTCAGTTAGCATTTGCCAAATGTGGTAGACAAGTAATGGGACAATTGGGGGTTTTCCACTGCTGCTAAGTGCAGGGGTGGGGTGGGGGCTGCTTCAGGAGGTGGTCTGATCTGAGTTGCTGGATCCTCCGATGTGGCCCAGGGGTGTTCCTCCTTACACCAGGCCCTGTAAACGGCATGTTCGCCATGTCACACAGAAGGCCACTGAGGCGTGTCCTGGTACATTCAGCTGCTCAAAGTCACAGAAGCCAGTGCAAAGCCAGCATCTGAATCCAAGCTCATGGGTGTCCGTGAACATCCCCCATTCTCCTGGGTAACCCCAAGTGGTCTCTGGGGATCACTCCTGTCTTTCCTTCCCCAACCTTCACCACCTCCCCACCCCCTCCGTTTCTTCCCTGCACTCTGCCCTGAGGGGAACTAGGTCGGTGGCCAGGGCACAATTTGGGCTTCCCACAGCCCCTTCTCACTGTGACCTGCGATGAATTTTACCTCCTTGAGTTCTGCAGGGATAAAAATATTACAATACACACCAATGTGGGGGAGCGGAAGAGAGTGTGAAAGCTCTTGGCTCAAAGCCTGGCACATGGCAAGTCCTCCATAAATGTCAGTTGTGATTATTTTTATCACTGACACCAGGCTGGGGGGGCCGGGGCTGGCACCGAACCTGCCAGGTGCCACCCTGCTTCCTGAGTCCTGGCAGCTTGGCTGCCAGCCTGGTAGAAGGGCAGGAAGAAGGGAGGAAAGTTGGGAAGCTTCTGTGTTTGCTTTCTGCCTGAGAACCTCCAGGTCTGACCCTGGCCCCTGCCCTTTGCCATAGCACTGACGGGCACACGGGCCATGTGCACCAGGGAACCTTCCGGGTCCCCCTCCTGCCAGTGGATTCCCTGCATAAACCCACCAGGACTCTGCCCAGCCCCCGATGGAAGGGAGGGATCCCACACACCAGCCCTTGTTCCCACACCTCACCTGGCCTGCATGTTGACATGTGTGTGCGTGCACATGCACACACACACACACAAGTATGCAGGATTCAGGGGCTTTTTAGGAACCCCTAGGATTCAGGCTTCCGCTCCACCACTGCGCCTTCTGTCTATCCATCTCCATCAACCAGTTCCGGCAGGAAGATGGTCACTCCTTCCTGGCCCCCCTCCGCACCCACCCATCCATCCATCCATGAGTCCATCAGTCTGTCCATCCATCGGTAGCCTGCCCAGCAGTGATCAATCCATCCTCACCTGGTCCTATGTGTCGCCCCTGCCGCACCTCCCCAGCAAGACCCTGTCCCCTCTCTCAGCAGGGTCTCTCATCACTCCTCCACTCCCCTACCCCTCATCTGTCAGTCTATCTGTCCATCTATCCATCCTGCCTGCCTTCCTGCCTTCCCCCCCTTGACCTGGCCCCTCACAACCCTCTCTGTGCCCCATCCATCACTCCCCAGACAGCCCTGCTCAGCCAAGTAGTCACCCCCCAGAGCTCCTCTGTCTGTCTGTCCGCCAGCTCATCCATCCATCTGTCTGCCATCCCATCCATCACACCACAGACCACTTGTCCATACTAGCCACATTCACACAGTCCTTGGTTTGGCCCTTAGAGGGGCCACTCAGCCAGGCCCGGGCACCGACGCACACCTTCACGCCTGTAGCTCTCCGTGCCGAATGCTGCACTGGGCCTGAGCGGGAGGGGAACCTGGACAGTCCTGCCTTGAAGAGCTGGGGAGTGGGAAACCTTGGTGGGGGGGGGTTGGGGGAAGGGTTGGATATTTTATTGTGTTTCTTCCTACATACCAATTCCATTTATCACTGTATGCATCAATGACACATCCAAAGATAAACACATAACTGTAAAAAATAAATCTAAACTTATGTAAGATGAGCAAGACTGCAACCATTTTGAGAAATAGCTGTCATCTCAAAAGGGCACAGCTAGTTTCGTTTCGGGGCAAAAACCACAAGCCAAGGATAAACGAAACCTGGCTGGCACCATGAGAGCTATCCAGTCAGGGTGGACCCTGCCCCAGGTTTGAAATGTCCCTGCATCCATGGGCCTCCTGGGTGGCGCAGCGGTTGAGCACTGGGTTGTGAAGCTGCCCTCAGCCTCTGCAGCGCCGGTTCGATCCCCGGCTGCTCCCCGGCCACCAGAGGAGGGTCCCACATGGCGCGCAGACCTCTCCTGCCGCCCGCTGCTCCCCTCAGCAGTGTACTTCGGTCCTTCTGCCTGCTCTGCTCCCCGCTCTGGCTCTGGTGAATTCTCTCACCCTCCCGCGCTTTTGACTGTACCCAGTGCTTGTGTAAAATAAATAAATAAATAAATAATAAATAAACACAGAACTTATTAAAAAGAAAAGAAAAGAAAAGAAAAGTCCCTGCATCCTGTCAACAAAGTACAAAACAGCTGGTTGCTCTGGGAGGGGGTCCCTCTCTTAACCTGATGAGACTGCTGTGTCAGTACTCCAGGCAGAGCTGGACCCTAGCTTAAGCTAGCTTTTGCATCTCTGGCTCCGTGTAGTCTTTGGGAACCCTGGACGGAGTTGAGGTGCCAACTCCTAACACTTACACCTCCCTGGTGGCTCAAGGGGTTAAGACGCAGCACTATGAAGCCATCTGCAGCCTCCGCAGCATGAGTTCAATCCCCGGCCAGGGAGCTACCCACATGGTACAGCTGACCTCTCCTGCCTTGCCCGCTGCTCTCCTTGTAACAGGGTGGTCCCCAGGAAAGGGGGAGGTTCCCTGCCTCACCCAAGGGAGGGTGGAGCTGAGCAGGAAAAGGAGAAGCTGCAGAAGAGACTGAGGAAGGAAGAAGCAGGATGGAGCCAGGAGACCTGGAGGAGGCACATGGAGCCTAGAGACACGTGAAGAAACTGCGCTTGTCTTGTGGTCGTGGACGGGGTGACACAGATGTGGGTGAGACCCGTGGGGAGGTGACCATGGCAGCTTTTATCTTGATGTTGATTTTGCTCTTTTCCTTCCGGGCTTGTCTGGTTGTTTGTGACCCTTTGCTGTGGGTCCCCGCTGGAAGATGCTTTAGACTTGTGGCAGGCTTTGGGGCCTTGCTCTGGGCCGATCCCATATGGATGGACTTATACCCACAAGGGGATGGGTAACTTTGGGTGCTTCATTTAGAAACTAGACTCTTTGCCTCACCTGTATTGTTTCCTAGTTTTATTAAAGTTCCTTTTCATTAAAGTCTCCTATGTTTTCTGTTGATGCGGCGGATGGCAGAACCCATTTAGAATAGGCAGGTTTGCGGGGTTTGGGCTGCCCCTCTCCCTGTCCTATAACACCCTCATCAGCGAACTTCGGTCAGTCTGCCTGTTCTGCTCCCCACTCTGTCTCTGGTGATTCCTCTCACCCCTGCACCTCTGGCCTGCACCCCAGTTCTTGTAGCATAAATAAATCAATCTTAAAAAAAAAACAACCCAACCTCTATCCTTGCCTTCTATACCCTCAGGGTTGGGGGCCCAGCCGCCACTCCCCCTCCCCCTAGCCCTGGACGTCCCTGCCGGGGTACCCCCTCCTCCCCCCACTTCCTGCTGCTGAGAGACAAGAGACAGGCCGCGAGAGACAAACACCAGGGTGGACACTGCCAGGAGAGCCCAGAAGAGCCCCGGAAGGAGCCGGGCCACGGAGAGGAGAGACGAGGGGGTGGGAGGGGGGCGGGCGAGAGACAAAGGAGCTGCCCGAGGGGACCCAGGGAGGGCTCAGGATGCGGGGCCTGGGAGGGGGCGGGAGCTCCGGTTCCCAGCAGGGTGGGTGCCCCACCTGCCCAGGGAGCAGTCGGGTGAATTAAGGGGCTCCAAGCGGAAAGTGCTTTGCGGGGGCGAGAGGCAGCTGCGACCAGGGGGGGCGGGTCGGCCCCCCAGCCCCCCTCGCGTCTCGCACCCCGGCCGCCCCGGCTTCCGGCCCCCGCAGGTGCCGCCTTTGAGGGTCGCCGCTTGCAGTTTACAGCCCTGCCCCGGTTCCCTTCCCCGCTGCGAGGACCCGCCTCTGCGCCTCTGCTTCTCGTAAAAGGGTCCGGGGCCCTGGAGGGGCGGCCCCGTCACCATGGAAACGGGGGGGGCCCTGGAGGCAGCGGCAGTCCAGGGAGATTTGCCCGTTTGCTGGCTTATCCCTTGGGTTCTGGGGTTCCTCCTGCCAAGGCCCCATCACCCCGCCTTTGGGGGCCACCTCCTCCAGAGAGCCTTCTGCCTCACCGGGGGCCGCTGGCCTTCATCAGCATCACCAACACCCACCTCTGGGCATCGCTGAGCTTATCCCTGGGCCAGGCCCTGGGCTTCAGCTTTCACATCCATCTTTTGTGCTCATGTAACAGGGTGGTCCCCAGGGCCCCCTCCCTGCCCTGTAACGCTCATGCCAACCCGGTGCATAGGCAAAACAGTGGCCGGCAGGGGTCTGTGCATTCCACAGGCAGAAAACTACCTCCTCTTCTGGCCTCAGTTTCCCCATCTGTAAAAGGGCAGGTTGATTCCCAGTCAAGCGTAGGACCCAGACCATTGAGTTGTGTGGGTTTGATAGGTTGAGTGTAAAATCCTGACTTTGAAGGTCTCTAGAAGGGCTTGCAGACTCCCAGTCCTGGGGCCCACACCCCCATCCCACAATGCTCCCCGTCCTGTGGCCTGTGTGGATTTCTCCAGGACAAGCCCCAGTGATTCTGGAGCAAACCTAAGGGGCCTCCCAGCTCCGACATCCTGGACACCTGAGAGCCTCGGGTCACCTCCACCGCACTGCCTCAGCCTCTGACTAGATGCTCCTGGCAAGGGGGAGGGTGCGCTTCTCCCATCAGACTGCATGCCCCTGAGGTTGGTGCCCCTCTGCTGCTTCCCCAAGCCTGTGATCGCCAGATTTGTGCAGACCCAGGCAGTTAATTACATGTGTCCCTGGACAAACACATTCCAGGGTTCACTCCCAGCCCCTCACCCTACCCCTGAGATCTGGGGTCCATGGGCCTGGGCTCCTAGTAAGGTAACTGCAGGCTTGCCTCAGACCCGCAGACCCTTTCCTGACACTGAGGCTCAAAACGGGGAGGGGGCTCAGGGACCACCCCCCGGGGCAGCCCGCACAATACAATCACTGCTAGTGATTGTGAGCACCCAACATTCGCCACCTTCTGCACCCCTGGGCAACCCCAGCAGCATTCCTCAGCATCTGCTGTGCCCCAGGCACATCATGCTCACCATGTTTGATTTAGATCATCTCATGGAATCTACCCCCTGCCCTGTCACCTCAAATGACTATAATCCCATTTTACAGATGAAACTGAGGCTCAGAGACACCTCTTTTACATACAACTACCCCCCTCCCTGGCATTTCCTAAGGGGAGAGGGCAGGGCCACTGAGACTGAAGATCCTGCCAGAGACAGCATGCTGCTAGGGAGGGAGTGCACTTCTGGGGGGCTGGGGACCTTGCTGCTGTCCCTCAACTGCTGAGGCATATGCCTATGTGCGCTGCCCTCTGTGATGGTCCACAAGCAAGAATGTGTGGGTTACGTGTGAGTGGGGGCACTCAGCAGGGCTGCATGGGCATAGGGAGTGCCAGATGCATGTGCAGGGAAGCTCGTGCCCCTGTCTGTGTGCCCCGGGCCTGGGAGTGCTAGGAGAGGGGGCAGGAGGCACTGACACATGCAGCTGCTGCAGACCCTGGTGTCCTGAAGGGTCACATCCTCATTTTACAGATGAAGAGACTGAGCCTTAGGGAAGTGGGGAACACACTCAAAATCACATGAGCACCCGAGACTGCGTATGTCTGGACCTGGGTGTGCGTGTGTGTGTGCGTGTGTGTGGTAAGCAGGGTGGGGTGAGGAGGGAGGGCTGCCTGCAGCTCCAACCCTGTAATAGACCCTCCCTGTCTCGCCAGGCCCGGTGGATCAGGCAGTAATAACTGTTTTGCAGAGAGGATCCACCTCATGTCACAGCCTGAAAATGTGCCTCCAGCCCAGTCTCACAGAGACCCCCCCCCCAACTGCTTCCAGCTAGAGCTTGACCCAGCTGGTGGGTACGAGGGGTCTCTGGGTCCTTCTCCTCACCTCCACACTGGCCTGACCAGATGAAGTCAGCAGCTGTCCCTGTCTACCTCTCAGACTGTGAACCCCACAAGGGGAGGGGGCAGAGCTCCTTCAGCAGGGAGGTGGGGGGGGATTTGTCGGAACAGCAAGAGAGTGCTAGGGGCTGGGTCACCCCTCAGCCTTTGGGTTCTGAGTATACATCTCAGACAAGAGCCACAGATGCCTCTTTCAGCCCTGACCCGCTAGATCACTGTTTGTCCAGGTTCCCTCCCGCCTAGCCTAAGAGTGGTCCAGGGCAGGAGGGCAGCAGGTCTCAGACCAGGGGCAGTGGGGCAGATGTGCCAGGCAGGCTGGGAATCAGACCCAGAGCCCCTCGTCGGCCCCACCCTGTCCCTGGCTCCCACAGACTTTGACCCCAACTTCCTTCTCTTATCAAAAAACCACCAAAACCAGGCACCGAAACTGCTGGCCTCCTGCCCTGCCCCCACCACGGCCTCACCCTCTGTCCCACCCTGGCACCCAATACACACAGGTCCCCAGTTGTCAAGGGGAGCACACCAGCACCCAGAGGCAGCCGTTTGGGAGGGACCCTTGGAGTCCCTCTGCTCCACACTTTTTTCACTCCTGCAGGGTGCCCTTTCTGCCCTTTGGATGCCAGCATGGGGTGGGGTGGACTGAGGGTGGCGCCCGGAACACTGCCCATAAAGATACAAGGGATCTGAAGGCAGACACCGCCAGATCAAAGCTGAGCCCAGGAAGTGACTGGCCCCAATCCAGCAGGGGACATGGCCTTTCCTTCCTTCTCTGGGCTTGGAGAGACCAGGCCTGGCAGAGGTGGGAAATTGAGGCCCAGGTCAGGGGAGAGAGAGGGCCTAGTCCAGGCTCATACTGCATACTGCGAGGGCTGGAGGAACAGGGGTCTCTCCCTGCCCACCCTGGACTAAGTGAGGCTTATCTCTGCTCTTGACACACTGAGGACCTGACTGCACCCTCAGTTTCCCCATGTGAAAAGGAGGGCCTGATAGTGAGGCACAGCAGCCAGCATGGCGCCCAGCACCCAGGGGGGCTCAGTAAAGCTGTTGCTTCCCTTCCAGTCTGAAGTCCCCCCCTCTGGGCAGATGCCTTCCAGCGTCTCTGCAGGGAGTATCCCTGCTGACCTCTTCACCCACCCCACCGCTCCCAGCCTTCCCCCACAGGTTGGACCTCCAAGGGGCCCCCCACCTCCAAGGAAGTGGTGCTTCCGCCTCCCCTCCCGCCACCACCTTCCTGGCTAAGGGGATTTGCGGGGAATGACAGGGCTGCCCAACCTGCTGATTCAGCCCCTGGAGCTGAGTTTGCTTAGCAACAGGCATGGCCTGGGGCAAATAGAGCCAGGGGCAGCCACACCCCCACCACAGGAATGCAGCGGCATTCCTGGGTGTCGTGCCTCTGTTCCTGCCGCTGGGCTGGCGGGTGGGGGAAGGCGCAGGTAGGCATCTTTCCTCTGCCACCTTGGCACCAGGGGGAAAGAGGCCACAAGTGGGGCCCAGGGCCTCACAGCTGGCCCCACCAAGGGGAACCAGCCTGCCAGGGTTCCGTGGCAGCCAGGGTCTGGCATCCTGAGCGGAGGGGCCAGCGTGAAATCAATGGGCTGTGTAACTTTGCACAAAGCCTCTCTGAGCCTCAGTTTCTTCATCTGTCAAGGGGAGGGACTAGTAGTAGCCTTCTGGCGGGAGTGCTGGGAGGACCAGAGGAAAGCGGGCAGCACACGGTTGGGCTCCAGCCTGCCTCCCCACAAGGGTCTAGTTGAAAGGGATCCTCAGTTCTCAAGCCTGCAGCCCTATGAGGGAAGACTTCCAGCTCTGGGGACCTTGAGGGATACTGAGGCACAGAGAGGGATTTGTGCCTCCCTGAAGTCACACCACAGCAGGGCCACACTCCAGGGCCCAGCTGCCCATCCTGCAGCTCCCCAATCCTCTATGCCCATCCAGAATCCTCACTAATGAGGTCCGTGCGCCTCTTTCTCTCCTGGACAAGTCTGGGGACTAGGCCCCTTCCACACTCTGGCACAGGGCAGTCTGGCTGCAGGAGGCTCCGGTGGAGAAGCCCTGGGCTCCCATTGGCCCTCTTCCTGGCATGAGGGTGGGGCGGGCCTAGGCAGGGCAGGCGCAGGCCGGCAGGGGAGGAATCTTCCTCTGGGAGAAGCCTGCTCCTTCCTCTGGGTCTGCACCCGCCAGCTGGTGTCCAGTCTGCTCTGTCTATCTCTGTCTTTTTCTCTGTCTCTGGAGGAGGCCACAGGACAGGGGTGTCTTAAGCACAGGGGAACCTCCCCGACGGGGAGCAGGGCCACTCGGATGTGCCTCTGACTTGCTATGTGACCTTGGGCAAGTCCCCTCCCTTCTCTGACCTTCCATTTCCCGCCATCACCTATGCTGTAGGTTGCTGTGAGGACTTCTTGAGATCAGGAAGTGCTCAGCACACAGTAGGTCCTTGGGAAATGCGAGTCCCACGTGAGGGCCTCAGCCTGCCCCCCAGCCCCTCATGACCGCCTTTAATCCCCCCAGATCAGCTGACGCGGAGGGGTGCTGATCAGGAAGCTGAGGCTCTCGGGCTGCAGGGAAGCAGGCAGGAGCAGGGGCGGCCAGGCCTGCCGCGGGAGGGGGCCGTGGGCCCCTCGCCATTCCCCACTAAGTCTGGACCCGGGTGTCTCGTCTCGTGCCAAGAACAAAACGCGGGGATCAGCTATTCTCAGTCCTGCCTCTCTTGGCTCCAGAAGGGTTGGGCGCCTAGGCCTGAGGGTGGACTCTGCCCTCCCCGGGCCCTGAGACTCCAGGGGTGGCCCCAGATCCCAAGAGCTCCCCACTACCCCTCGGAAGCAGGACTGGGGCAGGTGAGCACACGTGGGCTCAACTCCCCCCCCCAGTTTCATGGTCCATAAAGTGAATGCTATGACGGCTCCAGCCTCGTGGGATGGCGTGTCCAGTACTTGGCAGTGCCTGGGGGTCAGGAGCAGCCCGCTCCATAACTGCTCCATTCTTCTAGTCCAGGTTCATTCTTGCCAGGGTACGTGAGCTTTAGGCCAGTCTGAGTGCAAAAGATACGTGTGTGTGTTGTGTGTGTGTATGTTGTGTGTGTGTGTGAGAGAGAGAGATGGGGGCACTGGGAGCAAGCCTGGACAGGTGTGCTGGGGGCAAGGCCCCCGACACTCCCACCTGTGGAGCCTGCCTCCCTTGCACCCAACACAGCACCCATGGCCCACGCCTCACTCCCAGCCAAGTGCTCTGAGCCTGGGGCTGCCAGGCAGTGTCGCCAGCCCAGAGAGGAGCGAAGGGTTCAGGGCCTCTGAGCATGGTGGGGTGGGAGGTGGGGGTGCTAGGCCCCTGCTGAGAAGCCTGAGGTAAAGCAGAGCCTGAGCTGTCCCTGCCGGGGCCTCTTCCTGGCCGAGGTCCCTGCCCCAGTCTCTGCCCTAGGCCTCCGGTGGCTGGCTGTTCCAGAGGGGGACGTCCAGTCCTGGGGGGCATCCGTGAGCGGCTTCAGGGGCCCTGCCTGCTCAGGCAGCTCTCCCGGGACCCTCCGATCTGAGCCGGTGTCAGGGGACACCGCTGTGTGTGTCAGAGGTGGCTGAGCGCAGGCCCCAGGCAAACATTACTTGAATTTCCCAGGCAGGGGGCCAGCAGGCCCGTGGTCATGCCCTGCCTGGGGCCTGGGCTCCGGCCAAGCGGCAGCAGCACAGATTGTTGGGTCGGTTTTATTTTAAACAAGAAAGAACTTTGAGTGGAAACATGTGTCTTCTTCTCCCGCCTTCCTCTCTCCCTGTCGTTCTCGCTCCATTTTGTTCCCGAATCTTTCTCTTTGGGGCTGCCTTTCTTGACTTCCTTTCCTCTGCCTCCGTCTCTGTATCTATCTCTTGACTTCTCTGTCTGTCTCTCTCTTTTTCTCTCCAGCTTTTAGGCGGCAGGAGTGGTGCCAGGCCAGACTCCCGCCTGCCACCCTTCTTGCAGATAAAATCCCCCTTGGGTGGCATAGCCCCTGCAGAGGTTCTGTCCCAGGGGGGGCTGAGAGTCCTCCCCATGGGTGGGGGTGTCTGATCAGCTGAGGCTCTAGACCCCAGCCCCTCTACCCCTGCGTCCTTCTGCCCCCCAAACCCTGCTCCCCCAGATCTGTCCCTCTTGTGTCTGTTTTCTATAGAAGGCATCTGGAAAGTAATTCTACAGCTTAAAACAAGTTTTCCACCACTGAGCTGGTCCAAACCACCTATTTTGCAGCCAGAGAGACTGGTGCCAAGGGGGCACATGACCTGCCCAAGGCCACAGAGAACGTAGGCCAGAGCCGTTGAGCCCCAGGTCCTGGCTCGCGGCAGCAACATCTACACCGCGGAAGTGGGGTGGGGGGGCAGGCAGAATGTCCTACCCCAGCCTCACGGCCTCCTCATTTCTCAGGTTCTGGGTCTTCCCAAAGGGTAGTCTGCTTCCTGGGGGTGATGGATCACCTGTGAGGTGGTCAGAACCCCTCAGCCACACCAGGGAGTCCCTGGGAAATCACAGGCTTGGCTGGTCATCCCTCTCCCCAGAACAGCTATGCTGTGCTGTGGTGCCCCCAACTTCCAGTCTCTGTTGCCACTCACTGGGCAGCAGAGAGGACTGGGGGGGGTCTCTGGGGGCAGGCTGGGGATAAGGCTCAGCCTCTGGGTCCTTCTGTGACTGTGAACATGACCCTTCCCCTCGCTGGCCTCAGTTTCCCCATCTCTGTAGCAGAAGGCTGATCTTTGCCCCCAACCACCTTTCTGTCCTAATACTGTTTTGTGTTCAAGACTTCTTTCATGGAAAGAAACTTCTAGAATACCAGGTATGCATTGTTTCCTTCCAAAGTAAGAAGGACTCTCCTCAACATGGCCAGCGACCCCTAATTTCCTGGCTCACTGTCCTCTGGGTGCAACAGCCAGAAAGCTGCAGAGAGGAGGTGTCACCATCTCTGGCACCCCACTGTCAAAGACTTACCCCTTGGGTTTGGTCTGGTCAGGGTGCCAGAGGGATAGGAGGGGCTGCCTGGATGGCAGAGGGGAATTCCTCCCCTCTCCCCTGGTGCCAGCAGTTAAGCCAGGGTCAATGAGGGGGATTAGAATGGGGCAGGTGAGCCTGTCTGTCCAGGTTTGGGCAAACTCTGTCATCACCAGCCGGCTGCTCTGCCCTCCCCTTACCCCAGTCCCAGCTTGGCTTCTGGAAATGACTCAAAGGGGAGGGCAAGGGACTGCATGATCACCCTCACTGGGCAACCCAGAAATCCTTGGACCAGGCATCGAGAAGGAAAGGTAGGCTGCCCAGGGGTCCAGGAGTGGGAAAAAGGGATGAGGTGCTGGGCCCCCACAGCTGAGACTCCTTGCTGCATCTGGACCCTTACAGATGCCATTCAAGGGCTGAAGGTGTAACCTCCCATGGTCCCACCTCACCTCAGGGTTGGGGTAGCCTCATGACAGCCCTGAAGCCAGGAACCATAAGAACCCCACTTTAGGGCCTCCCTGGTGGTGCAAGGGGTTAAATCACAGCTAATGAAGCTATCAGCAGCCACTGCGTCACAAGTTCACTCCCTGGCCAGGGAGGTGACCCACATGGCACAGCAGACCTCTCCTGTCTCGCCCGCTGCTCCCCTCAGCAGTGTATTCTGCTTGTTCTGCTCCCCACTCTGTCTCTGGTGAATCCTCTCACTCCCTCACACCTCTGGCCTACCCCCCAGCTCTTGTATGCATAAATAAATAAATCTTTTTTGAAAAAAGAGCTCCACTTTACAGATGAGGAGGGAGAAGCAGGGGCAGGGGATGAGACTGCTGAGTTTGCAGGCATGGGAGGAACGTTGGGTCCTCTTACACGCGCCTACAGGGAGCGTGGACTGCTCATGCTCATGGATTTCCTGAGCTAGTTCCGTTGGGACCTTGAACTCAACCGTGAGTGAAAATAGTGATGGGTAAATGAGACCAACCAAGTCCTTTTTTTATTTCCTTGCAGAGAGCCTGTTGTTAAACACTTACCTGCTCCCCATGACCCGCGCCACAGCAGAGACAGTGTCTCACAGGGTTCTCAGCTTAAAAGGTCTGCAGATCCACAGGCTGGCTGCTCCTGGATCTCCAGATCTGTGGTAGATCTGAGTCTGTCTGTCTCCAAAGCCAAAGAAATCCCTCTTAGCTTACAGAGGCCCAGAGTTATTTCTCCTTCTGCTCTGCTGTGATAACTTCCTGTCCAGGGCCCGCAACTGCCCCCGCTGTCTCTTGCCAAGGGGATTAAAGGCACTACAGGGTTGAGAGTGCCTGGCCAGCTGACACCGTTCAATGTATAAATATTTACAAAGCACCTCATTGAGCCTGTTTCCTCAGCTGCAAAACAAGGCTCATCAACTCGACAGCATCTATACATCATCCATCCAGCCATCCATCATCCACCCATCATCCATCCATCCATCACCCATCCATCCATCTATCCTACCATGCATCCATCATCCATCCATCATCCATCTGTCCATCCATCCGTCCATCCATGGAGGCCAGCTATCCATCCAGGTGGTGGTTCCCAAGTGCCAACCAGATGACATCTTGGAAAGATGAGGGTCAGGGTTCCTGTCCTGAGACCTGGCTCTGCCACTTGCTTCCCAGACTGCCTGGGACCTCAGCCTTCCCCTTTGTCCATCAACATGATCTCTGAGGGTTCCCTCCAGCTCCTCGCCTCATCCCAGGGGGTGTTGAAGGTCTCAGGGGAGGCAGTTGGTGAAAGCACTCTGGGAACCAGACTCAGTGGTCCTCAGGGTAGCTAGCCAGCTGGGGACACGAAGGATCAGCACAGGTCCCGCCCCAGAGACAAAACACACCTGTGTGACTCACACCAGCAGCGGTACCTGTTTCTGTTTACTTGAATGCAGAGTTCAGAGAGCAGGTTGGTGCGGGATACTCAGGGAAACCTTCCGGGCGGGGTAAGAACAAGCAACAGCTAATATTTGACAAGCACTTACTGTGAGCTAGCACCTGTGCTAAGCACCCACTTTATCTCCCTTAATTCTTACAAGACCCCCGCCAGGTGGGCACACACCCTTTGGTCCAGACTTTGTAGATAAGGAGCGAAAGCTCAGAGAAGAGAAGTGACTTGACCAAGGTCATGTTCAAACCACATTTATTCAAACCGCATTTGTTCAAAGCACAGTGACAGATGGGGAGTTACTGTTTCAGTTGGGGGTGATGCAAAAGTTCTGCAGAAGCACAGGGGTGATGGTTGCACAGCGATATGAATGCACGTTGTGCCACTGAGCTGAACACTTGAAAATGGTAAAGTTTCTGTACGTGTATTTTGCCACCATAAAAAATCAATTGAATTTTTTTTTTCTTAATCCTCAGCTCTGTCCCACACCCTGCGCGGGATGCCATATGACAGTGCGCGAAACAGACCTGTATCGCAGCCTGCGTGGAACATTCCAGAAGGGAACAGCGCAAGAAAACTTTCTGTGGGTGGAGTGACAGAGGGGTGGGAATATCCCCTATCTCCCTGTACAGTGTGGTGGCCTCTGGCCACACGTAGCTACTGAGCACTTGAAATGCCTTCAATTTAGTAATTTCATTTTAGTTAATTTAAATTTATATAGTCAATCCTGGCGAGTGCCGACCCAAACGGATGTGCAGTTCGAGAAGCTGTCACCTGACAGAGGAGTGCAACCTGGGTCAGAGGCCCAGTTTGTCTCCCCTAGGTGGTCTTACTGCAGCTCTCAGCACCATAGTCCTGCGGTGGGGTTAAGGCCAGCCTCAGAACCCCCAGGGAAGCACGTGGCAGGTTCTGCCCCCACCCCCGTCCCCCCCCCCTCCCCTCCCCTCGCTCTGCTCAGACCTGGGATCAGAAACTCACAGGAGGGAGCCCAGGACTCCATCAGGAGGGGTACTCAGGTGCCCAGGAGGTCAAGTTGGAGATCAAAGCTCTGAGACTCCCAGCTGGGAAGAGCTTGAGCTGGATCAGTCCTGGACGGGGCTAGCCTCCGGGGCTTTCCCCGAGGACCACAGCGGCCTTGCAGAATGCTGGCCTGGCCTTTTAGCCCTGCTCTCTGGAGAGCCAGAGGAGAGACTCCTGCATACTCTGCACAACACGCCCGTGTGCCAATCCCGGGACCCGCCAGTCTCCGGGACTCCCCTATCAGCCAGCTCATGGCTTTGGCCTTTGTTGGGGGGCAGCGGGAGGGGGAAGCCTGGCCTGGTGCCCCACCCTGAAGACCAGCCTGGTCAAGCAAGGGGAGGAAGGAAGCAAAGGCAGGCCGGGGGCCAGCAGGGACAGGGGTGGGGGTGACGCAGGCCTCAGGAATTTGAAAACAAACATTTAGCTGGTGAAGGAAGAGGCTGCTGTGGCTGTTGAGCTAGGGCGGGCCCAGTCTGCTCCCTCCTGGGGCTAGGGGTGAATCCCAGTGCTGCCTGCTGACCCGGGCCCCTGGCTGTGACCAGTGCTGGGAAGTTTCCATTCCACCAGAGGGATGGGGAGGACTTTGAGGGGCGTGGGGCCCCCTGGGCTCTGTCCAGTCCTAAGAGCACCCTGGATGAAGTGAGGAGAGAAAGCAGCCAAGAGCAGGGGACCCTGGGGTAGCCAGGAGGGGACCCAGTAGCAACAGCGCACCTCTTTAAGCATTTCTTGAATGCACAGGGTATCCTAAGAAGTCAGACAAGCCCTGCCCGGCTGGTGAGTGAAGTAGGCACCTGCGAAGATAAACTGAGGGAAGGCCAGGAGCGGTGGGTCTCTGTAGAAGCAGTCAGAGAAGACTCCCTGGGGGAGGCAGAACCCGAGCTGAGCTCTGGAGAGGAAGCTCTGCCAGGGCAGAACAGCATCTTATTCATCTCTACCTGGCCTCCTCCAGAGTCAGCCCCTCAGTGAGTGAATGAGTGGGCCAGTGACCAGCAGATGTGGAAAACGAAAGAGTGAATGAATGAATGACAACCTTGAAGTCTCAAGGTCTAGATAGCAAAATCCATCCTTTCTCCTCTTAATTATGAATTCTCTTCATAGTCCTGGGGTCCCACTCCCACCTGGTACCCAGAGTCTCTGGAGCCAGCCTGACTGGGTTCAAGACTCAGCTTCATCAGTTACCAGCTGTGTGGGTTTGGGCAAGTTACTAAACCTCTCTGGGCCTGCGGTCTATTCTCTGAGAAGCGGAGGCAGTAACACCGCCTGCTTCATAAAGTTTGGGGGAAGCCTGAGTAAATGCAGCCAAGTAGAGCACTTAGAAGAATGTGGGCATGTGAAGAGAGTGTATCAGTGTTTATCAGATGATTACGGCACCGGCTTATTCATTCATTCACTAGCCCACTTATTCATTCACTGATTCACTTCCTGATTCCAGCCACCACTCACTTACATACTCCTCCCTCTGCACCAGTCATCGTTAAGCAATCCTGGTGCCCAGGCCCTCTCCGCCCTGCCTTCTCAGCCCCCTTGCTAGTCCTGGAGGGTGCTTGCCATGCTGCTAGTGTAACAATTTCATTAATTCCTCCCAGACCCCAAATCAGACAAGAAGAAGCTGTCAGGAGCAGAGTTGGCATGCTGTGGCCAGACCATGGTGTGGGCACTAGGCCTCCAGCATGGCGCCCTGGCCAGGGGCCACACTCAGAGCTGCCCCCCAGACTGCCAGGCTCCCCAGACTGCCAGGCTCCCCAGACTGCCAGGCTTCCCAGCCTGGGGGCGCGGGGCCAATGCCCTCCCCAGGCAGCCTTACCTACTCCCCTCTTTGACAGGCTGGATTCTCCCCAGTAGCAACCTCACTCTGACAGAGGTCCCAGTAGTGCCCTCCCTCACCCACCCCCCACCGCAGGCTCCATTGATGCCAGGACCCCCAGACCTGGTATGTGAGTCGCACCGGAGCGCGAGCCCATTTCATCAGTGCACATTGCGCATGCGGAGCGTGCTGAAAGCATGCTGCTTAGTGTCTGGTGGGCAACCAGAAGCTTCCTCAGCTTCCTTCTTCCCCATAGGCCCGGGTGGAGAGGTCATGTCGGGGAAGGGGGAAGAGTCCGTGAGAGCCACTTCCTGCATGCCAGCACCCTGCATGCCAGCACCCTGCGGGGCACTTTCTATCCTTTCAACCACGTGGTCCCGAGGGAATAATCTTGCCTCTCATTGATGATGAAACTGAGGCTCAGAGAAGTCAAGGGATTTGCCCAAGGTCACACCACAGCCAGTTAGGATGGTCCTGGAATTCCAGCCCCAGTCTCCTGACTCACGTTCTTGCCCCAGGGACGAACAAGGCTGGCATCTGGGGAGCTGGAGAGAGGCTGGGTTTGGGCATGAGGTGATGTTTGGGCCAGAGGGTGGGGCCGGGGGCCGGGCAGGAACAATGGAGCAGGGCGGGTAACGGGAGCCTGGCCAGGTCCAGGCCCCTGGGCCGGCCCTGCTGGGCGCTGGAGGCAGCAGGCTCATCCTGTAGAGCTGCCTGAGTGATACCAGCCTCAGTACGCCGACTCAGCGATTGCATAGTCCTTTTCCTGAAAACTGGCAGACACGGTGGGGGGTGCCCAGGAGGGAGGCACCTGTTTGGGAAGAGTGTGTGGGCATTCCGTCCTGCCCCCAGCTCCTCCCCCTGCCAGTCCATGGCCTCAACTTTAGGCGCCTGGGCCAGCCTCCTGCTGCTTTCTGGGCCCCCAAGTCATGGATCCAGTGCTGAGCTGAATGTGGGCTGAGTCCTGGGGGCCACCAGCACCCCAAATGACCAAGGCTGCCTGATACCACCACTGCCCGGCAGTATAGCCTCCCAGAGCACGTCCACACTTGCCTTCTGCAGCGCCTTATTTTTGCCCCACCCTGCAGGGGGCAGGTGCAGACAGGTGTTGAGGCAAGGTCCATGTGACACCATTTGATGTCACTCTTTGGGGGAGATCGGTGCCACCCTGCCATGGGTCCCAGCTTTAGGGGCATTGAAGGCCTCCACAGAGTTGGGGCTTAGGCATCCCAGTGCCCAGCGGGGACTAAGACTTCACTTGGGGTTAAGCAGATGGGCTGGTTCAGGACACCCACAGTTAATCAGGCGAAGGGGGCGGTTGGGGGAGGCACTGGTCACACCCTAGAGGGGATAACAGGATCAGGGGCTCGGCTGCCACAGACAGCATCATCTCCACACCCAGGCAGGGTGTGAGCCAAGAGAGGGAGGGCAGAGGCACCAGGAAGGCCAGGCCAAGGCGAAGCCAGTGGGAAGCAGAGCCTGTGGGTGGCTAGGTATCCTCACTCACCTTGCTCTAGGCCTCAGGGGGCTCGTATCTGCTCAGTGGTGTGCTGGCAAATGATTTACAACCGGCTCTGGTGTAGGTGGGACCAGCGGTGCCAGGATGAGGGGGCTGATTTTATAGTGTACTCCTCATGCCAATTTCTTTTTTTTTCTATTTTTTTTTTTGCCATTTGTGATTGCCTTTATTTACAAAATGTATGGTTTCAATTTCATTTTTCACGTCATAAGCCCACGTTTGTCTATTTCACAGCTGTTCCTAAGCTCAGTATAATGTTTTATACAGAGTTGATACTGTCCTCATGCCAATTTCCAGCACTGCTGTGACATCACCGACGCGGCGCTGGGAAGAGCTGCTCGCAAAGCAAGTCTGCGTGGCTCCACTGCAGACTCAGGTGCCCATCCCACCTGCCCACCTCACAGAGCTGCTGTGAGGACCATGTGGGCTGCTAGATGGGCCTGGGCCTCGCGAGCTGGGCGTGATGGTGGCAGTTATTACGACAAAGGGCCCTGGGTCGGGTGGGCCCGGGTGCAGAGTCTTTGCCTCTTACTTGCTGTGTGACCTCAGGCAAGTCACTGAACCTCGGTTTCTTTGTAAAATGTGGATGAGACAAATAGAAATTGCTTAGAGGGTTGTCAGAGGGTTAAGGGAGGTCATCAGAGCTCAGGGCAAGTGTGATTTTTATTGTCCAGTTATGTAGCCAAGAACTCGATAGAAGCTGAGACATGCAGGCCCAAGGGGTGGTCTCCAGGCCTTCCACAGACAGGCATCCTACATCCCTTGTACTTCACTCCACCTTCTGGGTAGTTTCAGAAGGGGTTCCAGCTCAGGCATCCCCCTACACACTCACACACACACACACACACACACACACATATTCAATGAACCCAGAGTGTTGGGACCCCAAACGACTGCCCTTAAGGTGTGACTGACCAGTGGGGCGTGGAGGTGGTGACGTGCCCTGTAATGCTGTTGCCCTTGAGGCTGTGACCAAGGAGGCTCCTGACTCAGCCCTAGCGCCAGCAGAGAACTTCCTGGAAGAGGGGACCTTGACAGACAAACTCCCTGCCCTGCTTTGGAAACTCTAAGCACCTTAGAATTCCCAGCATCCCCATCAGAGCTGAGACTAGGTCTGCTCATGAGCTCCTAGTTTTCAGAGGCTGCGTCCTCCAGTACCCCATCCTTAACCAGAGAATGGGTAGGTAGCCGGGCACCGCTACCCCCAGCACAGCCGAGACCCCTTAGTCCCATCCCTGGACTCTTCTGCCCCCTGGTGGCCGAACTTGGAAGGACGTGGCGCCCACTAGAGAAAACAGCTAAGGAGCAGCAATTCTCACAAAAAATCAAAGGATGACCATGATGCTATTCATCACTTTACAGTTTGTGAAGTCCCTTATCAGTCGTCCAGAGTGATATGTATGGGGCAGGGTGCAGAAGACTGGACTGAAATCAGATGGGGGGGATTTAAGTCGTGAATTCCAAGTGTTGTGACTGGAGATGAACGTGTCATCTCTTAGCCTCAGACTCCTTCACTGCAGAATATGGAACGGGTGACAAAGGAACTGTTCTTCTAAGGATTAGGTGACCTCATTCCTGGTGCAGAGGCTGGACTCAGGACAACAACACTGCCATTTACTGTAATGACATGGCCCGGTCAGCCCCAGGAGAGCACCTCCTTTTGCAGAACGTTTTTGCAAAGTCCTGTTTTAAGGTGCCCACCTCCTTTAACCTACGTTACTAACCACATTTAGCAGGTGAGAGAATTGAGGTTCAGAAAGGGGAAGTAAGTCGCTAGAACACTGTGGCTTGTAAGTGGCAAAACAGGACCCAAAGCCAGGTCGGCTTGGCTCCAACTTGTGGGTTCACATCCCCACGCCCAGCTTTGGACACCCCAAAGCACCTTAGAATTCCCAGCATCCTTATTGACTCAGGTAAATAAGCAGGTCCAGCCTCTGCCCCCTTCAGCCTCTCTCCAGCTTCTCCCACACTTAACGCCAGCATCCCCATGCCAGCACCTGCCTCCCCGGTCCTCCTTCAGGACTGAGTCCCCAGCCCTCCAGCCCTGGGGCAGCTCGAGAGCCAAGAGCTCGAGAGTGGCTTCCAAAGGTCAACCTGTCCATGCCCCTGCACCCCACCCAAGCAGATGAGTGTTCATCCTGTTCTTCACGCTGCTCGGGGCGGAGACACCGCGGCTCCTTCCTCCACCGCCCAGGAGCGCTACGGTTCCCACAGTCAGAGGGTGCACCTCTGGCTTAGCCAGAGCCCCTCTTGCTGTGCATCAGCCCATCACTCTTGTTCTTTCTCCTGGGAGAAATGCAGCCTGGGGAGGACACGTGAGGTCTGGAGAGAGGGACCCTGCATGGGAAGGGTCATGCAGGGACAGAAAGTGAGAGCTGAGCCCAGGTTCAAATCCAGGTCAGGGTGCTGAGAGTGGCTAAGCTGGTCTCTGGGTGCCCACAGCAACGCTAGCCCAGGCGGGGCAGCCTCACCCACAGCTACCTGCCCCATGGCACCATGTGGCTGAGAGTAGGGGGCTGTCATGGGAACTGAGGGGCAGAGCAGATCTGAGCTCAGGCTCAGGAGTCAGGCAGAGCTGGGCTCCCATCCCCTCAAGACCCTCCACAAGCAGTTGTGAGCTTCTCCTCCGTGCCAGGCGCTGCTTTGGCACCGAGGCCACAAGCCCAAGGTCCCTGCCCTCAAGGGGCTCAGTGCAATGAGGAGGTGACAGTCAACAGGCCAGTGAGTGGATAAACAGGAACCCACACTGTGGCGGGAGACGCCTAGGTGAGGCTGCTCAGGGAAGGTCTCCTGAGGTAATGTCTGAATCAGGCCCAAATGACAAGAAGGAGCTGGACTGGAAGAGCTGAAGGAACGAAATCCCAGAAGAGTGAGCGGCCAGCACAGAAGCCCTGGGGTGGGAATGAGCTTGGAGTCTGAGGCCAAGTCTTGGAGTCTAGGCAAGACTGCCCAAGACTGCGTGCACACCCTTGCCGGGGCCTTACTTTCTGAACCGCGGTTTTCTTTTTCTTTCTTTTTTTTTTTTTTAAAAAGATTTATTATTTATACATGCACTGGGTACAGTCAGAAGCGCGGGAGGGTGAGAGAATTCACCAGAGCCAGAGCGGGGAGCAGAGCAGGCAGAAGGACCGAAGTACACTGCTGGGGGGAGCAGAGGGTGGCAGGAGAGGTCTGCGCGCCATGCGGGACCCTCCTCCGGTGGCCGGGGAGCAGCCGGGGATCGAACCAGCGCTGCAGAGGCCGCGGGCAGCTTCGCAACCCAGCGCTCAACCGCTGCGCCACCGGGGAGGCCCCTGAGCCTCGGTTTTCTATCTGTAAAATGGGACCAACAGTGCCCACTTCAGGGGGCAATGGATTTGCCTTCAACAGCAAGAGAAATGAGAGAACATAAGCAAATGGGACCATGTCAGACTAAAATGCTTCTGTGTAGCAGAAGAAATCAGCATCAAAATGACAAGGCAGGGGTCTCCCCAGTGACCTAGGGTTTAAGTCTTAGCGATATCACTGCTGTGACTGAGTTCGATCCTCGGCCAGAGAACTACCCACATGGCGCCGCAGACCTCTCCTGCCGCCCGCTGCTCCCCTCAGCAGTGTACTTCGGTCCTTCTGCCTGCTCTGCTCCCCGCTCTGGCTCTGGTGAATTCTCTCACCCTCCCGCGCTTCTGACTGTACTCAGTGCTTGTATAAATAAATAAATAAATCTTAAAAAAAAAAAAATGAAGGACCAGCACTAAGCACATCCTGCTCCGTGTTCTCGGGGGGCGGGGGGGGGGCTGTGTACGCAAATCTGTGGGAAGCTGCCCAAAGAGAGAAGCAGAATTGCTGAGTGAGGGGTGGGCATGAACTCAGCTTTGGCAGATGCAACCAAATTGTTTCCCAAAGGAATTGTGTCAGCTCACACCCTGCCAAGAGCGCAGGGGAGCTCCTGCCACTCCCCGATCCTGGCCGGCTCTCAATGCTGTCTGGGGGCCCCCCAGCATCTCATGTGGTCACTTGAATGACTCGCCTGTGAGGGTGAGAAGGTGCCGCTATGTCCCGGTCCACAGAGACACAAACAGAGAGGATGAAGGGGCTCAGGAAGAAGCAAAGAGAGGGAGAGAGGGAAGGAGAAAAGAGGGAGCAGGAGAGGGAGAAGGAGGGAGGGAGGGGTGGGCAAAAAAGCAAGTAAGTGAATGACTGATTTGGGGGGGCAGCTTGGACAAGAGTCCTGTGGGGCCGAAGCTTTGGCTCCTGGTTGAAACCTCAGCGTGTCCTGAAGGTGAACAATTAAACAAGCCCCTTTCTCAACAGTTTCATTTCAGGATAAAATCTTCAAAACAATAGGTATGTTTGGGGACTAAAAGGGTGGGGGACAGCACGCCTTGGTCAGAGAAGGGGCTTGTAACTAGGCAGGGAGGGGCCTCCCGGAAGCCATTAGATGAGCTCCCGCGGGCGCCTGGCATGGAGACTGGCTGAGCAGACAGTCTTGGGGGCCAAAACCCCTGCCCCAGACGGGCCCTGTCCTGCCCAATACCACCCCCACCTTCATCCCCTTCTGCAGCAAGCAGGGGCAGAGCGCTGGATCCTTGGCCAAAGCCAGACACTGGGGCAGGGCCTGCTGGGCAGAGGGAGGGGCTCCCCAAGAGAGAGGGGCTTCCCCAAGATGCTGGCCTGGATCTACCCTCTGGGCAGATGGGGGCTGAGGGAACTGGGCCCGTTGCACCCCTGCCTGGCAGCAAGGCCCCAAAGCCAGCCACCCCAGTCCCAGCCTCTGGGGCTCCAGCCCAGACTTAGGTATCAGCCAGAATCCAGATGCGCCAGGGCAGGCTGAATGCAGAAGACGTGTCTCCTCTGCTCCGCCAACCCGGTGCCAGCCGTGGCTCCCGCAGGCAGATTCAGCTCTGGAAAAGCCACAGGGGCCTTTGGTCTTGATTCGTGTGGGAATCCTGGCCCTGAACTTGCTGCATTCCTTAAATCCTTAAGGGTCAGAGAACTCACCCCCTCGCCTTCACCCCATGCTCTGGCTTCACCCCTGACAAATGCAAGCCACCCCATTTACCCTTTTTACCACTTCTTAGGGTCCAGACACAGTCAGCCCTTCATGCTTTATTCACAGAGGCTCCGTGAGGCTGGCACTGCCATCCCCATTACCTGGCACTTAGAGACATTAAGTATGTTGCCTAACTCACATAGTGTTTGTTTGTTTCCTACCTCTGCCCAACAGGAGGGTCCAGCAACAATACCTCAGTAGTCAATGAGCAGCCCTAGCACCCGGATCTTGGACACTGCTCCCCAGTAAAATGCACCCCACTCCTTAAAGAAATGGCCAGTTCCGGCACTGAGGCTAGACAACCCCAGATGAGAGCCAGGAGCATCCCAGGGCCAGAAAGTCAGGAAATGTCAAAATCCAGAAGGGGGGCAGGCCCAGCAGGCACAGGAGCTAACCTGAAAGGACAGTGCGAACAGCAAAATGAGCAGCTTAGCATCAAGTGATGGCCCCAAAGAGGAAATTCATAAACACAGAGGTCCACGCTGCTAGAAATATTAATAAATGATGGATAAAATCCCTGAGAGGAAAGGCACAAATCCTCCTTGCAGAAAAGTCAGTGTAGAGGGCCTCCCCGGTGGCGCAGCGGTTGAGCGCTGGGCTGCGAAGCTGCCCGCGGCCTCTGCGGTGCCGGTTCAATCCCCGGCTGCTCCCCGGCCACCGGAGGAGGGTCCCACATGGCGCGCAGACCTCTCCTGCCGCCCGCTGCTCCCCTCAGCAGTGTACTTCGGTCCTTCTGCCTGCTCTGCTCCCCGCTCTGGCTCTGGTGAATTCTCTCACCCTCCCGCGCTTCTGACTGTACCCAGTGCTTGTGTAAATAAATAAATAAAAAAAAAAAAAAAAAAAAAAGTCAGTGTAGATCCATCCCCTGGGAGATGGGGTGTACCCTCCCCCCACTTGAGTGTGGGTTCTACCTGCTTCCCAAGCACAAAGCAAGGGGAGAGGGTGACTTCACAACCAAGAGGCTGGAAGACACCAGCTTCCCCCATAATCAAGGCTAGTAAGTCACGTGGAGACTGTTCCTGAGCCAGGGGACAAGCAGGCCATTTCTTCCCCCGCGACCCATCGCTCCCGCTAATCATGAGGAAGCCAAATGGAGGAACACATGGACCAGAAATCCCCGCAATTCTCAAGGTCATGGAAAGTAATGGATGGGGCCTCCCCAGTGGCAGAGCAGGTTGAGCGCAGCGCTGTGAAGCTGTCTGCAGCCCCCGTTGCTCCCCTCAGCAGTGTTTTCGGTCTGTCTGCCTGTTCTGCTCCCCACTCTCTCTGGTGAATTCTCTCACCCTCCTGCACCTCTGGCCTGTACCCCAGTTCTTGTATAAATAAATAAATCTTAAAAAAAAGAAAGTAAGGGATGACTGAGAAACTGTTGCTGACCAGAGGTGGCGACGGAAGCATGACAGTGACTGCCATGGGGAAGCCTGGAACAGCGAGGACATTAGTGGAAAAGCTGGTAGAATCGAATTACATCTGGAGCTGAGCTAATTGTCATGTACCCAATGCTGGTTTCCTAGGTTTGCAAATGTTCAACCCTGCGGAAAGGGGGGAGGGGAAGATGGAATCTCTGTACAATCTTTGCAACCTTTCTGTACATCTAAAATCATCCCAAAGTAAACGGTTTATTTTGAAAAAATATAAAAGGATGTAAAAGCTTGAACCAGAGTTCAAGTTCAAATATGTCACCTCCTTAGGCATTTTTGAACTTGCCTGCAACACTCCACTTGCCTGCAATATCCCAAAGGATTCTTCTTGGGCCTGAGCTTTTTGCCCTCCACCCCTTGTTTGCCCGCTGAGACCACCCAACTCATGTTTCCTTGCCTATGACCTCCTTTGGAGGGCTGAAGGATGCTCCTGACCCTCAGGTGTGCTCATGCCCATAGTCATTACTCCCAGGCCCCTCCGCTCTCTTGAGTGACTTGGCTCTCAATGAAGATTGGTTTCCCCCACACTGACTCCTTCTTTGCAGTTACCACCAAATTCCTCTTGGGGACCTGATGCGGCTCCAGAGGAGACAACAGCCTGCCTCCAGAGGCAGAGTACATGACCCACACTAGGTCTGTCGTAATCATCATCCCCAGCCACCATGATGAGTCAGGAGGTAGGCATGTGACCACAGCTGGTCCCATCAGAGAACATCTCAGGATGTTCTCAAAGATGATTCTCATCTTCCATGTCAGATGTGAAAGAAGAAGCCCCTGGAAGACTTAGAGTGAAGCCAATACCAAGGACAACAGTGCAGAGAAATGGAAAGAGCCGGGTCCTCGGTAACATCACTGAGCTACTGAATCAAGCCTTACCTGAAGCCCACCCTGTCATTGATGAGAACTGTGTTGGGTTGACAAATGGTCCCCAAATGGCTAGAACCTGTGAATATTATTGCACATGACAAAAGTGGAGATGCAGATGATATAATTGATATGATATAATAAATCATATCATAAATGATATAATACATAATAAATGATATAATTTAAGGATAATATGCTGGGGAGATTAGAAATGTAAGCTCAGGTATTCCTGAGAGAGGGAGGCAGAGATGTGAGAAGGCAATGTGGGACCACAGAGGCAGAGACTGGAATGATGTAGCCACCAGCCAAGGAACGCTGGGGGGCCCAGAGCACCCCTCCCCTGGAGACTGTCTCCACTACAGGACAGAGCTCAGCCCCGCCAACACCTGGGTCTAGGCCCAGCGATATTGACTTTCAACTTCTGGCCTCTAGAACTGTGAGACAATAAATTTCTGTTGTTTTAAGTCACTTCATTTGTGGGAATTTGTTACAGAAGCTACAAGAAACAGGGCCTCCCTGGTGGCACAAGGGGTTAAGTCTCAGCACTATGAAGCTATCTGCAGCCACTGCAGCACCAGTTCGATCCCCAGCCAGGGAGCTACCCACATGGCCTGGCAGACCTCTCCTGACTTGCCCGCTGCTCCCCTCAGCAGTGTATTTCAGTCAGTCTGCCTGTTCTGTTCCCCACTCTGTCTCTGGTGGATTCTCTCACTCCCTGCATTTCTGGCCTGTGCCCCAGCTCTTGTATGCATAAATAAATAAATAAATCTTTAAACCAAAAAAATTAAAAAAAATTTTTTTTAAAAACGAAGCTACAAGAAACAAATACAGGAGTGATAAATTCTCTTTAATATTAAAGCCTATTCGAATCTGATATTTTGTAAATTGCAGCCAAAATCAATCTAACCGATACAGAGTCCCTCTCTCACCTTCCTCTGTTTGAGAAGTAAGCGCCACAGAGGGCAAATCCCCAGAGACCCTCCTGATCTCCAGCAGGGGAAATGGGTGGGGGTTGGCATGGAGCAGCTCCAGAGGGCCACTTCCTCCAAGCAAAGGCATTACAGGAGTTTATTTACAGACAAGTCACAGCAACCAGGGCCCATGTACTCTTTGGCCAGAAGACCCCGGGTAAAGGTAGGTCCCAACACCCATCGACACCAGTGCCTTCCCAGCCAGGCCCTGCTCGAAGGACTGAGAATCCAACAGGGTCCAGCATGAAAGGGAGAGAACACCTGTCCTTGCCAGAAACTGAGGCCACCTGTTGTGATCCCCATGCCAGAGAAGACACTACCTTCAGTCCAGAAGAGTGGACATGAGATGTGAGGACAGGGGAGACCGTTTCAAGGCACCCCCCTGCCACGTCCAGCCTTAACTCTTGATGCCAGGGCCACAGAACAGAAGTCTTGGCTGCAGCAGCTGCGGCCCAGACACACTGCAGGCCTCCTCCAGACCTGTCCAGGAGTCGGGCATGGAGCTGGGGTCCCAGACCCCGGCTGCCCATCAAGTCGGGGGCTCTCCCAGTTTGCTGGTGGCACTCGTGATCCGCTTGTTCTCCCGGAGGTTCCGGAGGCGGGCACTGAGGCTGCTGATCTCTTCCACGTAGGCCTGGGGCACCCACCCCTTCTCACCATCTGCCAGGCGGACCCCCTCCAGCCAGCCTAGGGACACACAGGCCAGGAGCAGCATCAGTGGCATCAAAGGGACCCCAGGGCCAGGTCTGAGAGGAAACACCTAGGCCTGATGAAAGCCTTGTTGCGGCCCTGGGGCGGAAGTGACGTCATCTCAGAATCTCCCAGCTCCAGGAAGGACCCTCCCTCTAGCAATCTTGCAGGTGAACTTCTGACCTGCTTTTCCTGACTTTTGCGGACCAGGGTATTTCCCACTCTGCCCCACCAATCACTCTCACTCCTACAGCTTTACTGGCAAGAAGTTCCTCCTCTGGTCTCACTTGATTCCTGCATGCTGCACTGGATCAATACTTTCATGCCTTTTCCTGCTGTGTCTGAGGAAGCAAGCTCCCTCCTGCCCACTTCAGTCCCATCGGGGAGGCCCTCCCCAGAGGCTCCTCTCACCGTCACTGGTCCGGGTCCTCACTGCCAGGATGTCCGTCTTCTCCAAAGTCAGCTCATCTGGCTGCAGGGCCTTGTATGTCCTGACACACTGAACCTGGGGGCGATCTGACAGCCCCGGGGAGGGTGAGTGGGTCCCCAGGGCAGGATGGGACAGGGGTGGCAGCATGGGGGCCAGTAGGAGGAAGTAGGGGGTGGAAGCATGGCCACTGCTGCTCCTTTTGCTCTGCCCCTCCCACCCCTCTCTTACCTCAAACACAAGCCCCATGTGAATCATTCTCTGGCTCCGATTCCTGCTTCTGTGCCCAGGGCTCTTACCTCCCTAGCTCAATCCAACACTTTGCCCCTGGCCACCTCCAGGCCAATGTCCGGCTGCCCCCAAGACCCACAAAACAGTAATGCCCCCTTTATATGCCCTCTGATGCTACCCTGGTGCTGCCTCCAGTCCATCCTCAACAGGGATTCAAGTCATCCACTTCCCCATTTAAGAGCCTCGAGGGCTTGCCCCGCTCCTGAATAAAATCTAAAGTTCCCAGAGCCTACAAAGCCCTAGATGATCTAGCATTGCCCCCCTCCTCACCTCCTTGCTTATGAAGTTCACCACACTGGTCGTCCTGCAATTGCTCAAAAACTCAAGCTGCCTCCTGCCTCAGGGCCTTTGCACTGGCTGTTCCTTCTTCTAAGAGTGCTCGTCCCCAGATCTTTTCATGGCTGCCTTTCCTCATCCTTTAGGAACCTCTTTGGGGGGGGCCTCCCCTGGTGGCTCAGCGGTTGAGCACTGGGCTGCGAGGCTACCCGCAGCCTCTGCAGCGCCGGTTCGTTCCCCAGCCACCCGCAAGGATCCCACAAAAAAAAAAAAAAAAAAAAAGGAACCTCTTTGGAGTGTGAAACTCACCCCCTTAACCCAAACAGGACTCCTGGTTCAAGTTAGAGGATGTTACTCCAGACCAGGTCTACCGCTCTGTCTATCTCTAGTACATGGTGGGCTGATGGTATCAAGAAAACCGTCTTTGGGACCAGACCTGGCTTCAATCCTAGTTCTGCTACCTACTGGTGGTGTGACCTTGGCCAAGTTACTTAATGTTTCTGGTCCTCGGTTTTCTCCGACATGACAAATGAATCTACCTAATACAGCTGTGAAGAGGATTAAATAAAATAAATGCATATACAAGAGGCCTAGCACTGGGCCCAGCACATGGCAGGTTCTGGGCGCATAGGACTGCCCTTCCTTCCCCTTCCTTAGCTCAGTGCTAACTCCCCTGCTCAAGAGCCCTCAGTAAGGCCTCCCCAGTGGCGCAGTGAGTTGAGCACAGTGCTGTGAAGCTGTCCGCAGCCTCTGCAGCACGGGTTTGATTCCCGGCCAGCCAGGGAGATTCCCACATGGTGCAGCAGACCTCTCCTGTCGTGCCCGCTGCTCCCCTCAGCAGTATATTTCGGTTATCTGCCTGTTCTGCTCCCGCTCTGTCTCTGGTGAATCGTCTCACCCTCCCACGCCTCTGGCCTGTACCCCAGCTCTTGTATAAAAATAAAATAAATCTTTAAAAAAAAAAAAAAAAGAGCCCTAAGTAGCTACCCAGTTCCATTATATCAAGGCCCTCCATGATTGGGCAGCACCCTAGCTTTCCAGTCTTCCTTCACATCCAAAGGAGAACTCTGAGTCAACAAGGCAGACCTCTCACCCCGCCACCCCACAGCCACTCTGGTTCCTGTTCTCTTTGCAATTATGCAGCCCCAGCTCTGCCACTTGCTGGTTGGATAAACTTAGCTAAGGCACTTTACCTCTGTCTCTGTGTCTCTGTGTTCTAACTGGTAAATGGGCGTTTATGGGGTGAAACAGGAGGCTCTAAAAGGCTCTGTCATGCTAGCATGCTGCCTGTGCCCATGGGGGCTCCCGCCCTGCGAGAATCCTGCCCATCCTTCCGGGCTCCCCAGAGCAGAGCCTTGAACTCTTCCCCAGATCTGGGGGTAGGAGTGCTCACTGCTGCCCCTCCCACTGCCCACCGCACCCACTCTTCTCTCTTCCCCTAAAACAAACCCCAGGTGAATCCCGTCCCTCCTGGCTCCAGTTAAGGGCCATTTGATGGCCCCCCACTGGCCCTGGCACACATGCTCAGGACTGGAGGGAAGGAGAGCAGTGAGGTGCCCAGCCCAAAGGACGCGGGCCCTGGGTAGGGTTGGGGACAGCAGCTACCTTCCCCCTCGCTGATGGCCTCCTTGTCCTCCTGGGGGCTGGAGGGGCACATGGCTGAGATCCATCGCTGCTTCTCACTTCTAGGGAGGGGGAAACAGTTGTCACAAGCTAAGTGCAGCCTCCCAGGACCAGGGCGCTGAAACGGGCTGGGAGGACTGGAGACGATGGCGATGATGTCCAGACCCAGGATCCAGGCCGTGTCTTCCCTCCCCCATTCGCAAGCCGGTGCCCCACCAGCTCTGAGCAGAAAAGGGCCAACCCAGAGCCCCCGCCTGCCAGCTCGGCCCCTCATGCCACCCTCCTGAAGCCTTTTGCCTGCCGGGGAGGGGGGGTTTCCTCACTCCATCGCCAGGCTACTCACTCCGTCCGGGCCCTCAGCAGGAACTGGTGCTTTGCGTGTTGCCCGTGGAGGAGCTGAAGTAGGAACACGTGGCCAGGGATGCCCTGCAGCCTCAGACTCAGGTCTTTCACCTGCAGCTCGGCCATCTTGGCGTAGACAAAGACGGCAAACTTCCCCAGCCTGCAGGACCAGTGGAGGGGTGGTCAGCCTGCCGGTGCCAGCTCCCACCCCCAGGACCAGGTGATTTCAAGGAAGCTTGGCTGCACAGAGCTCAGCCTCCCCGACAGCCTGCCAAGTTCTCCAAAGGAGTCAGGAATGCCAGCCATTCCCCCAGGTCACGGACAAGGGGGAGGCCATGGAGACCCATCCCTGCACCCAGGCAGCCCCCGAGGAGACCCGTGGATTGTCTGGTGTCTGACTCTAATTGTGTCCACGAAGGCCGAGCTTTGTTTCTCGTTGGCTGCTATAAGCCAGTGCCTGCCCCTGCCTGGCTCACAATGTGGGTTCAATACTCATGGGAAGGGTGGGTGGGTGGGGAGAGATTGTGCCAGAGGAGCCTTCATCTCAGCCCATGTAAAGAGAACCCAGTTTTTCCCACTCCAAACCAGATCCCTTCGCCGGCCCCATTCTAGTGAAACATCCCAGCAAGTTGCCCAAGAGGAAACTCAGTCCTTCTCATCTCTTTCCTCTCTCTCACCCCACACCCACCAGCAGATATGCCTTATCTGTCTACTGCATTAATATCCCGGAACCCCCTATCCCCAAGCCCCTGCCACTTCCTGCTCCTCCTGCTTGCAACTGGGTAATTGCAAGAGCAATTACCCCTCTCTTCCAGTCTGGTCTCCCCTCTTCCAGTCCATCCTCCAAATTGGCCAGGAGTTGAATTTTACTCCTCTGCTTATTTCTCCACGCTTTCTTGCTCTATCATGACTTTCAACACTCCAACTTCCCTCTCCCGACCTTCCTCTCTACAAACCCAGACACATTAGAAATCACCATCCCTCAAACACACTGCTGAACCGGCCAGCGGGCCTACTGTGACTTTGCTATGCCCCCTACCCCGCTGCAAACTCCTCCTCTACCTGGAAAACTCCTACGTATCCTTCAAAACCCAGCTCAAATGCTCCTTCCTCTATGAAGTTTATTGTGGAGCGTCCAAAAACAGAGGATGATATCGTGGCAGTACACCCTTCCTCAAAACCCTGACGAGGTGGTTATTAGGATGTATTTTCACTGAACAAGTCTCTCCATCTGTGTCACCAGCATTCATCAAAGGACCTGGCGCAGAACAGGGGTCCAATGACATCTTAGTAAATGAGTCAATCAACCGGGAACAAACTCTTCCCATAGAACAAGATGACAGTCTTCATCCCATCCAGCCTTAAGACTTATCGCATTCAAGAAGTCTTCTCCTTCGTCCCAAATTTCTTTTTTTTTTTAAAGATTTATCCATCCATCTATACAAGCACTGGGCACAGTCAGAGGTACGGGAGGGTGAGAGAATTCACCAGAGCCAGAGTGGAGAGCAGAACAGGCAGAGTGACAAAGCACACTGCTCAGGGGAGCAGCGGGTGGCAGGAGAGGCCTGCACGCCATGTGGGACCCTCGTCCAGCAGCCGGGGATCGAACCGGCGCTGCAGAGGCTGCGGGCAGCTTCGCAACCCAGCGCCCAACCCGCTGCGCCACCGGGGAGGCCCTTCGTCCCAAATTTCTAATAAGCACAGTGAACACTGTGCGCCAGGCACTGTGCTAAGCTCTTTTCACGTGTTATTCTCCATTTGAATCTCCCTACATGGTAGTGTCTATTCCACAGATGGAAGACAGGATAGTGGCGTGAATAAGAGCCTGGGATCTGGCAGCAGACAGACCTGACCTCTGTGCTCCATGATCTTGAGACTAACAAGGGGTCTTGCTTCCCACGGAGATGTTGAGAGGATTAAAGGGAGTAATCCATGCATGTAACATAGGTGTTGACAGTTACCATTATGCCTCGGGGCAGAGCTGGGCTCTAGGGTCATGCTTTTAATCTCTGCTCTAATTGGCTTAAATTCAGAGCAGCTTCAAGTCCTCCCCACACAGTCCAGCCCTTGATTCTCAAGTCCGAAGATGGACTTGCCTCTGTCTGTGCTTTCCTGGAGGGAGCCTCCGAGGTGCAAGGTGCCCTGGTGGTATAGCCTTTCCATGGGCTGTGGGGCTCCTGCGCCTTTTTGGTGGGGATGAAGGGAGCCTCCCCCATCCCCAACACGTGTCCCCACTCACTCCTTCCGCCGTGAGAGCAGCAAGCAGTCATTGAAGAGGTGCAGGTAGACTGCCTTGCTGGACAGCTTCAGCTTGGCAGGGGGAGCTGCGGGCAGGGGTGCCAGTTCCACCAGCTCCCCATGCCGAACCAGCCAGCGGGCCTGGGAAATCAGCGGGAAGATCTGGAGGAAGGAGGAGGACAGGTCAGGCCCAGGGGCAGCAGGCAGAGAGCACAGGACAGGGGACAGAGGCGTGAGAAGTGATGAAGTGCAGCCCCCAGGGAAGGTGGGGCCAAGAGCCACCCCTTTGTGTGCCCTGCCCCACCAGCTGCCAGCATGCACCTTGCCCTCAAAGTGGATCTTCTTGCTCAGGTGGATGAGCTCCTCTGTCCTCTTCATGGACTGCACACTGGCATTGCACTCCTGCACCAGCTGGGAAGGCCAAGGGTGGGTCACCTGCAGCCAGGCTCCCAGAGCCCAGCCTCAGACCCCACCTGGGGACCCAGCACTCAGAAAGCTGGGCTCTTTCAGAGACATGGTGGGGTTTCGGGGAGGCTCCTGCCCACCAAGCTCACCTCCTTGAGGGCATTGAAGGCTTTGGTGGCCATATCTTCATCCTCAGAGCCTTGTGCTGTCCGCTTCAGGATATTCTGGAGGGTGGGGTTGGCACCATGAGGCAGGCTGTCATCTCCGCCTCGACCCTGCCCACCCTGAAGGCCGGCAGGGGCTGTGGAGGACACAGCAGCATCTCCCTTGCCCAGCCGCAGCACCCCCTGGTGCCCACTAGGTACCTCCACCAGCATCTTGAGGCGGGTGATCCTCTGGAAGGGCAGGATGAGGAAAGAGGTGAGGGGCAAACGCTGACACACAGGAGACTCCTCCAGGCGAGCCAGGATGCTGGGAAACTTGGGGTTCTCCAGACTGGAAAAGGGGGGAGGTGTCTGGCATCATAGGTGGGTTCATGGATCCTATGAACACTTAGTCCTGGACCCCCTGCCACCCACTGGTCTCTCAGATGCCTTCTCAGCACATGCTCCCTCCCCCTCGGCTTGGGTCTAGTTTATCTTGGTCACACAGACCTTCTCAGGACCCCTCTTCTCCCTCGGTCCTCCCCGACCCACGCCTGCCTGGGGCTCCCTGTATCCCCCTCCCTTCCAGAGCCCCCAGCCCTACAGCAGGCGCTGGTAGGTGCGCTCCTGGTAGGCCTGGTTGGTGACGTAGGGCAGGTAGACTCGGCGGAAGGCCGGGCAGTGGTCCAGCACAACGTCGCACACGCTGAAGCGCAGGACATCTGCCTCCAGCCGCTGCTCCAGGTCCTGCAGGAACCTGAGGGGTCAGCAAGGCGTCCGGGGGGTGGTGGGTGCCGGGGAGAGACCACGGAACTTGGAGCCCTGCCGACGGCAGGCTCGGACTCGGGCCGTCCAGGACAGACCACCCCCTCACCTCTCGCTGGTGCACTTGACCTCGGGCAGTTTGGAGAACAGCCACTGCTTGTCCTGCGCCCCCAGACACTCGCTCAGCTCCGCGGAGCCTAAGAAGTGCCCCACGGCCACCGACAGGCTGTGGATGTACGACGCCTCCGACGTGATGAGCTCGAACTTGGCCTGGGCGAGGGCGGACGGGGTGGGGGTGGGAATGGAGGTGGGGGATTGAAAGAGCGGGGCCAGACACTGTCTGGCATACCCGCCTCCCCACTGCAACCCCCTTCGACGGCACAGCCCCCTTCCGCGCCTTCTCGAGCCCCGCCCCAGACCCCCGAGAGGGCACAGGCCTCCCGCTGCGCGCCACTGTTGGAGCCCCTTAGGGGCCCCGGACTTCACCTCCAGCCCCGCCCATCGCGCCCAGCCCCGGTCCTCCAAGGCCCTGCTTCTCCCGAGGCGAGAGGGACGCCCCAGCTCTGGGCCCCGCCTGGTGCTGCGCCCAGCAAGGGTCCGCCTGCCTCGTCCCCGCCTCCCGCGATCCGCTGCAGGGGCCGAGCCTGGCCACGCCCCTTCTCTGGCCACGCCCCGGGGCGTGTCCCGCTGGCCCCGCCCCCTCGACTCCCCTCGCCTCCTTCCCTCGCTCTTCTCCCCTCGCTTCTCGTCAGCGCCACCTTGACAGGCCCTAGCACCCACCTTCCGCGCTGACAGTCCCGCCAACCCCTCCCTTTTGGGGGCCCCCTTGGCCCGCGGGGTACCCTGCCCACCTTTTGCCTTTCGCAATCCCGCGGGCCTGCTCCCGCTAAATCCGGTCCCAGGCACCCCCCCGGCCCCGCCCCCAAGAACCCGCGCTCCGCCCCTCCATGGCCCCGCCCCTCCATGGCCCCGCCCCTCCGGCCCTCGGCACGCCCCCCCGGCCCCGCCCGCCCCTTCGGGCCCTCGACCGACCCCTGCTGCCCGCGGCCCGGGGGACCCGCCCGGGGGGGGGGGGGCCGCACCCACCTCCTGCAGCTTGCAGTCGCGCAAGCTCAGCGTGGCCAGGACGCCGCTGCCGCGCACGTCGGGGATGTCCTGCCACAGCGAGAAGGTGGAGCCCCGCGCCGAGCGCTGCGCCCGAAAGGAGCTGCTCGGGGAGAGGTTGGTGCGCGGGGGCCCCGGGCCCTCCTCCGCGCCCTCCGCCTCGTCCCCCGGGCCCTCCTCCTCGCGCTGCTGCCGCCGCAGCTCGCGGGCGCTGGCCACGTCGCTGTACTCCTGGTAGAGGACGGCTGGGCGGGGAGAAGGGCGGGGGACGGCGTGGGGCACCTGCCGGCCGGCCCTCCCCCGCCCCCCCCCCAGGGAATCCCCCCCCAGACCGCTTCTCCGCGAGCCCCGGCGGGCGGAGGGCGGGACGAGCTCATTCATCCCGCCGCGAGCAGCTCTCGCCCCTGCGCCGCGTCCCGAAGGCCGCTCTCTGCCTCTCGCGGGCTGTACCCCGCAACGCCCCAGCTCCCCGGCCCCCGGCCCCGGGCCGCCTCCCACGTACAGTTAAGGAGAAACCGAGACTGGCGCCGCTCGCTGCCGCTCCTGGAACCCAGAGCCGGCTCCTCCTGCGCGTCCAGCCTGGGGAAGGCACAGGGTCAGCCTCTTCCTCCAAGGGGCCTGGCCGCAGAGCAGAGCCCGTCCCGAGGGGCAGGTGGTACCTGGGCTCGGGCCAGCCTCCATGGCCCGCGCTCGGGTCAGCAGGGGCTGGCGTCGCCACGCCGTCCACCCTCGGCTCTGCACTGCGCGACTCCCTTGCAGACGCTTTCCCTGCAGAGGGCGAGAGCTGAGGGTGTGGGCCCCAAGAGTGGCCCTGGGCACTGGGGTGCCACACTGCAGCTGACCAGCACCAGGCGCAGGTGTGCGGTGAGTGTGGACTGTGCCCCACTGGCCATCTGGCTCATGGGCTGCTCTCAGGGCCCCCGGGAGGAGCTGGTACCTTCTCGGGCTGCTGTGGTGCCCGACCCCTGGGTCAGTGCCCTGGCTGCGGAATTTCGTCCCAGGCGCAGGGAAGAGTGCAGGCGGGTCATCAGCTCCGAGGCTGAGAAGCGCCTCCGCTCAGGCCCCTCGATGCCCACGCGGGTGGGCCCAGACAGCTCCAGGGTCCTAGGCTCCTCGGTGCTCAGGGCCGGCTCTGCTGCCTGGCCAGGCTCCAGGAAGACTGCATGGGCCTCCGGGCTGCTAGGGGCCTCCTCACACTGGTACACCCGCATCTTGCGCCCTGCAGGAGGATGGGGTGAGAGCACAGGCGGGTGTCCTCTGGGGACTGTCCCCACCTCATTCCTGCTACTGCAGGGACCTCCCTGTGGCCCTGAGCATCTGAGGGAAGTGCCCAAGGGGAAGGCCCATGTGTTTCCTGGGAACTTGTCCTTAGAACAATGGGATGTCGAGGGGGTTAGAGAGAGCACAGAACCTGACAGCAGTGGGCAGAGGGACCAGGGAGCCCAGGACAGCCGCTCGCTTAATAGGGAGCCTTGGACAAGTCATTTGCCTTCCCTGAGCTCCAGTTTCCTCATCACTAAAATCTCCCACTTGTCCTGCCCACTTGGGAACTTTGGCACTTAAGGGACCTAAAGGAGCCATGCAAGCTCTCCATCATCCACCCTGCCGGGCCACCACCCCCTCACCCAGGTGACTCACAGGCTGACTTCTTCTCTGAGCCATGGCTGGCCCGGCGCTGTGGCTGTGGGTGCTGAGGACTCCAGGGTCCTTCCAGAGCTGCAGGCTGGGCACTAGGACAGTGGGGCCAGCTGCCGGCCCTGCTGGGCCGCATTCCCCCACCAGTGGAGACCTCGGTGTCTGGGTCTGCTGGGGATAGTGGCCATAGCAGTCCTTGGAGAGGAGCAGGGGTCCCCAGGGACCAGCGGCTTCCGGGAGCCCTCAGCTCCTCTGAGGCGACAGGAAAGAGATCCAGACACACAGGGCTGGGGGGCTGCAGGGTGGGCAGCTCCACAAAGGACAGACTCTCCTGCTGACACACGGCTACTGGGCGGTGCACAGTGCCAGGCGGCCCGGCCAGGTGGGACTGGAGGGTGGCAGGTGGCCTACAGTCCATTCCTCCTTTGCTCTGCCACCCACCTGGGCCTGCAGGGGAGAAGGTGTCAGAGGCAGACATAGGACTCCAGGGCTGCCAGTGGGCTACTGTGTCCAGGAGACCTGGACAAGCCCTTGTACACACATCTCTGCAAAGCACACTCGGGGGCCTCCCTGATGGCTCAAGGGGTTAAGTCTCAGCACTATGAGCCATCGGCAGCCACTGCAGCACAAGTTCGATCCCCGGCCAGGGAGCTACCCACATGGCACAGCAGACCTCTCCTGTCTCACCCGCTGCGCCCCTCAGCAGTGTATTTCAGTCAATCTGCCTGTTCTGCTCCCCACTCTGTCCCTGGTGAATTCTCTCACCGCCCCCCCCCCCCACACCTCTGTCCTATACCCTAGTTCTTGGATGCATAAATAAATCTTTAAAAAAAAAAAAAGCACACTCAGATGCCTAAATCTATAGTAATGGCTATACTGGCCAAGGACTTTACACATATGCTCCCATTCAGGCCTCACAACAACCCCGAGGGGATGCTACTTTTATCCCCATTTTACAGGACACAGAGAGGTTGTGGTGGAGCCAGACTGCACCCAGCCAGTCTAACTTCAGCCCCCTGACATCTGATCACACCCACTGTCCCATGCATCCAGGTATGTTCCATGCATGTTCTCCCCAGTACACATGTTGGCATCTGCACATTTTTAATTCACAGGTTCTCACATTAACACACACATACTTATATACACACCAGATATATTCACACGCATGCACACACACACACGCTGTCCCATCAGATGTTTACAGGTCCACTCAAGCTTTCTCATATTCCTGATACCTTCACACTCACACCAGGATGTAGACACAAACACACAGGCCCAGGAGTCCTGGCTTTGCTGTTACCCAACCTCCCCTCCCATGCTGAGTGGCAGCCTTTGGCACTGAGTTTTGCCCACACCCATGCCAAGCTGGCTGGGAGGGTCATGGACTAGCAGGCAGGCCACCACCCAGATGAGGCTGGCCCTCCCAAGAGAAGGGCAGGGAGGTGCCGCAGCCCCTCTCCCAGCTTGGTGTGAGAGAGGGGTTCTCCCCAGCCCCAGCGCCAAGCCCCGGGAGCGGACCAAATCGACTGGGTCCTCTCTGGGCAGGGAGTCATCCCAGCGAGGCTGCCGGAGCTCGGGGCCGGGGGCCGGGCCTAGGGATCCAAGGGTCTGAGCCCCATAGCTCTTGCCCCAGGCCCTTAGCTGGCTGCCTTCCTGCAGCCCCTCACCTCTCCAGCAGACAGGCTGCCTCTGATGTTGTTCAGCTGCTCCGGCAGGGGAAGCCCTCTCTCTGCCCAGCTGGCTGGGGGAGATCCCACCCAGACAAAGAGTTTGATTCATCAAACCCTGTGGTGAGGCAAGCAGGCAGGGAGGGAGGGAGCAGGCAGCGGGCTGGGCGGGGGCCTACCCTAGCCTGGCCTCACAGTGGGCAGGCGTGGCAGCAAGGACCCCCTCCAGAGGCCCCTCAGGCCAAATGGGCAGTGCCAGGCCTGGTAAGGCCAGGAGACCCAGGAGACGGACCGAGAGAAAGGAAGATCCTTTAGACAGCTGCTCAGAAACCGAGACCCCAAAAACACTTGAGGCCAGAAAACCACAGATGCTGAGACATTCAGGGACCCAGAGATGGAAACGGAGACAAAGACTGAAAATTTCCAACAACCCAGATACTCGGAGACAGATGTGGAGCTCAGAAAAACTCAGGAGACAGTCGGACAAATGTTTTGTGCCCTGTGGGGCTGCCACTCTGGTGGGGAGCCACAAATGAAAACAGTTACAATGCAGGTTGGCAAGAGCCAAGCCAGAGAAAGCATCCGAGGGTGCTGGGCTCAACTCGAGCATTCCAGGAAGGCTTCCTGGAGGAAATAATAGCTGACTGTTCCCTCCTGAACTACTCAAGGACCCAGGGCACCTTAGGGAGAAAGTCTTGGCGGGAGAGAAACAGTGACCTTGTCAGCTACACTGGAAGAAAGAGGCTGGGAGACCCAGTGGGGGGAAAGCTGGGTCTCTGACTGGGCCGCCCTCAACTCTCTACACAGCCTCCTAACTGCTTCTCCTGCTCTCTTCATCCCTTGCCTGGGGTGAGGGAAGTGTGGTTGGCTGTCCTGAGACAGTTATTCCTCCAGGTCATCCCTACAGGGACATCTTTACCTTGTACCTTAAACCTCTGTCCCTCACACCTGACCACATCCTGAATGTCCATCTGAACAAGTCTCTTTTCAACTGGTAAATAGGATAATTGACTGACTCATAGGCTGATGTGAGTTAACCAGAATATGTGTGACGTCCCTAACCCACAGCTAGCTCTGCAGTGGACAGTCATTCTTCTGAGTGTCTCTCTCTAGTCAGGGAGATCCTTGGGTATCACACAGATGGGAAACTGAGGCAGTGAGGATGAGACACGCCCTACTTTTTTAGGAGCATGTGGCAGGAGACGCGGGGACCACAGGCTTCTGTCTCCAGGAATCAGAAATCCTTTACAACATGGATCCAAGTGTCAGCATGCACACCCTACTCCTTGCATTCTGGAAGATTCTCTCCACTTGGGTTCTAGAAGTCCCTGAAGGGTAGGGAGGAAACCTTCCCCCTTGTCAACTGCAGGAATAAATGAGCAAAACATGGTGCCTTTGGGGGCAGAAGCACCTCCTATTAAAGCTTCAGAGAAGGTTGGGTGGATGTGGGGGGGGGGCATTGGAGGAAGCTTCTGGGGAGACCATGCTAGAGGCAGGTCCCTAGAAGAGGGTGGTAGGGGAGTCAGGAGTGAGTCAGCCTTCAACTCTGTCCAGTCCAGGGGGTGCAGAGAATGACTCTAGCTGGGATGCTGGCCCTGCGGCCTTCTAGGGATATGGCGCACCCAGTAAAAATGCTGGGGATCAAGGAGGGCAGAGCTGGGTTCATATTGTGTCTTCATATTGTGTGTTCTGCTAGAAAAAGAAAAAATCTTCAGGGAAAGAACTGCCCCCAGATGGCAGGGGCATTAGCTGCCCAAGATATGATCCCCAGAGGATACTCTAGTGCCCACTCTGTGGGCTCCAGAATGATATGAGTAAACCAGAACATTAACTCTGTAGGTTCTGGAACCCACAGAGAAAGCCGCTGTCAAGGTTCAAGGCCCCGGGTTGACACTGACCAGCTATGTGGCCTTAGGCAAATCACAGCCCATCCCTGGGCCTCAGTGTCCTCATCTGCATGCTGCCCTCTCTAGGAAACCTGTGTCACCGTCTCTGCAGGCTGAGAAGGATGGGCAGGGGCCAGGGAGGGTTCCATTCAGGGGGCTCTGCTATCACTGGGACAATGAGCCTACTGGGCAAAGCTAGGAGAGAAGGCCCTGGGCACTACTGTGGTTCGGGCAGAGGCCCTCTGACCCCATGCCCAGTAATTCCCTGCCCCCCACCTCAGCTGCCCCTTCCCTGGCTCTCAGAAGCAGGTCTCCGCCAGAACCTCTCTGCCCATCAAGGGACAAAGCCAAGCGGGAGGTCATAGCTGGACAGGGTATCTAGGCCAGGCCAGCTGCAGAGTCCCAGGAGGCCAGAAGTGGGTCTGGGCCAGGACCAGCGGCCAGGCAGGCAGCACAAAGGACTCAAGGGGAAGACTGGCGGGAGGAGGATGGGGCTGCAGGCAGGCAGGCAGCAGGAGGGGCCCTACCTCAGCCAGGGAGCTCCGTCCAGCCTCCAGCACGGTCCAGGGCTCCAGGCCGCCCTGAGGGCTCTGGGGTTGCAGCCAGGTCCTCAGGGGGCGATGTCAGCATGGCCCCTGAGCCGGGCCAGGCAAGCGGCTGGGTATTGTGTGGGGCGGGGAGGGGGAGGTGAAGGCGGAGGGAACCTCGCAGGCGGGCAGGTGGCTGTCTCAACGTGCCTGCTCCCCGCCCCCCTTCCCCAGAACCGGTTTGGCCAGTCTGGGGTACAAGAGGGGGCTGGAACAATGGGAGTCCTATGCCCAGGAGAGGCTCTGAAGGACCCCAGACCGACTTCCTAAAGATGGGGGAAGGTACTGCTTTCTCCTCCAGGAGACAGGTCAACCCGCTTCTGGGGCTTCCCAAATGTGAGCTGGGACTGGGGAGCATCCTGGGAGCTTCCCAGAAAGCCCCCCAAGCCTTGGGCTCTTCAGGGAGCATGAGAACGCTGGTGTGTTCTCTCGACCGGCTACAGCATCTGTTAAGTGGGAACCCATCTCTGTAGTTGGGAGACAGAAATCGGGAAAGTAGGTGACATGAGGCGTCTGGCATCAGCCTGGCCAGTCCTTCCAGCATCACAGCTCCCCGTGATCGCCCATCCTTCCCCGCTGCCTGGAAGACCCTCCTCGCCACCCTCACCCACAGCCTCCACCAGCCTGACTCTAGTCCACATGGAAGCAGCCCTTCATAAACGCACTCAAACAGCCCAAGGAGAAGCAGCCTCCGCTGTGGCCTGCTGTGTGCTGGGCTCCCGTCTCCCCAACCCGGCGAGAGGGGCGTGGCCTTCTCCTAACGCTACCTGCCATTTGTTGAGCTCTCAGTGTGGCCGGCGCTGCTGTGAACAGATGCACAAATACTAATACCCACTTTCTAATAACTCTGTGTGCCGGGAGTGTGCTCAGCACTTCAACCCATCTAAGCTCCACTGGGACCCTAGGAAGGTGCCATGACTGCTTTCACTCATCACATGAGAGCAGGAGGCTTGTCCAGGTTGAATCACAAGTGCCACCCCATTTTAAATCTCTCCTCAGCTCTATGAAGTCCCTGCTTTATAGATGATGAAACTGAGGTTCAAGGAACTATATATATTCCTTGGCCAAGGTCACATGATGACTTAGAGTCCGAACTAATATTCAAACTAAGGTCTATCTGACTCCACCACTGACAGGTCCTTAGCCACTGTCCAGTACATCCACGCTGACCTTTAGGGGTATCAGGTGAGAAGTGTGTGCAGGTCCATTAGCAGCTGTCCCAGCTGACCTAGCCATTATTCATGCACCACAGGCCTTGATGAGCACTTGGGATGGGGATCCAGGACCCACGCCCCAACTATTTGCGGCACCTTCCTAACAAAACTTGGGACTATTCATTTCAGAGTGACTATATCCCTCCTTTCTCTGATATCCACTTTGGCCCCCAGAGTATTATCACATAGTGAGACACTGCACAGAGTGGGAAGGGACCAGGTCCCACAGGAGGGTGACAGTGGGGTGCAGAGACAGGTTTATTGTCAGCACTGCACAGTGCAGGAGACACGCAGCAGGAAGAGGGGGACACTGCAGGACTAGGGTTCTACAGGGAACTCGAATCCTCCTGTCCCAGCCCCGGGTGAGTTGGGGCTGCTGGCCATGGTACTCCCCAGCCCCAGCCAGAGCAGAGGACCCCGTGGAATGAGCATGGGGCAGACCTAGGGTCCTAGCAGAGCAGTCCCGCCTCACTCGTCCCTGTGTCCGGGGCTCCGGGGACAGCGCCCCTGCTGCAGTGGACAGAAAGCACGGCTTGGGCAGGCTGGGCAGGCTGACTGGCTGTCCAGAGCCCAGGGACTCGGGTGGAGATAATAGAAAAGAAGAGGCGTGGAGTGGGCGGGGCGTGGAGTGGGCGGGGCTTGGTGGGGGCGGGGCCAGTGGAAATCCATCCTCCCTCTCAGCGAGGCCAAGCAGGAGGGCGGGCACGAGGGGCGGGGCTAAAAGCTGGGCGGGCACGAGGGGCGTGGTCAGGGGTGGGGCCGGGCTCCGCCCGAGAGCAGCGCCCCGCGGTTGCCCGCCAGCGCCCGCTTGGCCCAGCAGCGCTCGCGTTTTATCTCGGTGGCCAGGGCGGCTGGCACGTCGGGGGGCACGAGCCAGGCGATGGGGCGCAGGAAGAAGAACACCACGTGCTGGGGAGAAGAGGGGCCAAACAGAAGGGCCGCCTTAGCAATCTTAATTTAGGGGGTGCTAGGAGTGCAAGGCGCCCGTCAGGCTTTCCCGGGGACTGATTAATTTAATCCTCACACCTCTAGGAGGTGGGTGCAGTCCCGACTCTCATTTCCAGGTGAAGCCAAAGCATGAAGAGGTTGTCATTTGCCCAAAGGCGCACTAAGGGATCCCGTTAGAGGCGAGGGGTTAGAGAAAGGGGATCTTGAGCAAAGCTGAGGGGAGCGCGTTTCCTCTTCTCATGGGTCTGTGGCCATGAGATAGAAGCGTCCGGTCGTCGTGATATGAATTCATCGAGCACTGAGATGCGCTCGGCACTGTGCGAGTCCTTGGGTCTTCACGGCGATGCAAGCAGCAGCTCCTATTCCGCAACACATCCCATTACAGCCAACCGGCGGCAGAACCTGAGCTGGAGCCTAGGTCTGCCCGACGCACAGCCTACCTCGAAAGCGATGATGGAGCCCAGACGCACAGCCTGCCGTTGCCAGTAGCAGAGGGTGAGGTTTCCCCGCGCGTCGGGAAAGGCCTGGTACCTGCAGGGCGCGGGGTCGGGGAGGCTGGACTCAGCCTGGACTCCGCCCCGGGCTCGCCCCGCCCCGCGGTGGGGCCTGGCCCCGCCTTTCCAGCCGTCCCGCAGCCGGCGCAGACCCGGGGCTCGGCTCCCTGCCCGCCCAGTTAGGCACCACCGCACGCCTCCCGCACGCGCGCGCGCGCCCCCCCTCCAGGCCCGGTGCCCGCGCCCCTCCCGCCCTGCAGAGCCAGGCTCCACGGAGGGACCCGCCCCCCCCGCCCCCCGCCCCGCAACACACACTCACACACACACACACACGCGCGCACACACACATGCGCACACGCGCGCGCGCGCTTGCCCCCGCTGCCTGGTGGGCGTCCGACCTGCACCGCTGCGGTTGCCCTGGGCGCGGTAGGCCGGGGGTGCAGGCGCCAGCGTGAGGTTGACGGGCCGCGCCGCCGGCCCTGCTGCTCCCACGCGACAGGAGCCGCGGCAGGAAGCCCGAGGTGGGGGCGAGCAGGAAAGCCCGGGCCAGGGCCCGGCTCGCGCTCTTCCGGGCCACGGCCACGCCCGCGGGCAGCTGAGCGCGAGGCCCCAGCGCCCAGCCCTTCGCCTGTTTCCCCGTCTCTGACCCCGATTTCCAGCCCCAGACCCCACGTCCCTACACCAGCCTCTTTGCCCAGTCTCCAACCTCCGTGTCCCCCCTCCCGAGCCCCGGGGGCCCCTCCTTTGCCCACACTCACATTCACGATGACCGAAAGGTGGGCCATGGCCTCAAGCAGGTGCAGCCAGATCCCGATGCCCTGTGCCGGCTCAGCCACCGGCCGCCGGTACCCGCACACCAACTTGTGGGCGTCCAGACGGATCTCCACCCCCCAGTTGTTGAGCAGAGCAAACAAGGGAGCCAGTGGGAAGGCGGCCACTAAGGTGGTGATGAAGCCAAACTGCAGCACTGGGAGGTGGGGAGGGTCAGGCCCGGGGTCACCTCCCCAGTTGTGCCAGGGCTCCAGGGACCCTGCTGGGCCTGGTACCACTGGGTCACTCACTGCTCACCCATCTCCAGGTATTCATCAAACAGGCCCTCACGCTGGATGAGCTCATAGTCCTCCCAACGCCAAAGCTCCTGCGCGATCTCGGTGCCCAGCAACCCAGCCAGCTGCCTCTTCTGCCACCAGCCCTTCAGCTTCCTAGGGTGGGGGATTTGGGGGGCAGGGAAAACAGATGATGCCATTTCCATCCCCCCAGCGCTATCAGTGACAGGAACCATGATCATCCCCACTTTACAAATGAGGAGACAGAGACCTTGCCCAGAGTTCCCAAATCGTAAGGGGAAACCAGACTCAAATTCAGTCCGTTGGACCTAGAGTCCAGTGCTCCTCATTCCTAAATGTTCATTCTTGCTCTGGGAAGCCCCCTCCCACCCAAAAAATAATAACAGAAAGCCCTCCTCTTTCCTGTTCAGCATCTCATTTCATCTTCTCCACCCTGGTAGAGTGTCACCTCTGTCCCCATTATCCGGGAGAGGAGACTGAGACTTAGCCGCAGAGCTTACAAGAGGCAAAACTTGGACTTATGTCTCTGTCTCCTGACCACCTCTCTCAAGGTTTTTTTCTGTTTATTCTCATAAAAGCCTTTCCCGTGGCCTGACCAGGCCCGGCCCGTGCCCTCGCCACTCCCCGCACTCATGGCAAGACGAACTCTTGCACGTTGCTGACCAGCTGCTCGCCCACCATGATGGTGAAGAGCCTCTGAGCAAGCTCCAGGAGGCAGCCGCCAGGGCCGCACTGTGGTTGGCAGACACAGGGCACCTTACTCAGGGCTTAGGGGCTGCACGGGGGTGTCCCACCTCTCTGCCAGAGCATGAAGCCTGCCCTCCATCCCTTGGAGGCCCTGGGGGCAGCTCCTGCCCTGCCAGACCTAAGGGCATGATAACCCCTGCCCTGCCCTCGCCAAGAGTCGGCTACCCAGGCTACTCACGTCTTCGTTGCGCATGCCAAGCAGTGTGCCGTACTGACCAGGGTACCCCACAAACCTGTAGGCCCACTGCATTTGTTGGCCATGCCCCCTGCCCTTTGGGGCCAGCCACAGCTAACCTCCATGCTAAGGCTGATCCCCTCGCCCCACTATGCTCCTGACCCTCTGATCTCCCACCCACCCACCAGCTAACTCTGGTGACAGAGCTCTGGAAAGCCTTGACACCCCACCCCCCTTACATGCCCCAGAGAGCTATGCTCCATGGACCTGTTGGGACCATGGCCCAAATCTACTGCTTAGCCCATGAGAAGCCAATGGGGTATTTCTGGCCCAGGAAAAGACAGTCACACTGCCAGGGACCTGCTTCTGGTGAGTCCCCCTCTAGTCCCCACCAAATAACAATACTCATTATACCACTTCCTGGGCATCTAGCATATCAAAAATTCTCCTAACCAGTCTTCATTGAAAACTGGGAGCTCCTAGAGGAAAAGCCCAATTCTGGGTCATTTGTGTGTCCCAAGTGCCCGGTCCAGGAAGTCCATGACAAAAATGGCAATGAACCCAAACTACAGCCCTGGGAGGTGGGGTTGTCAGGCCTGGGTCACTCATGGAGGGCGAGAAATGAATGCATGCAGGCGTTAGAGTTTTGCCTCTACCCAAGGATATGCTGATACATTATAGTTGAGAAAATTGAAACTCAGGGAATTCAAGGACCAAGGTCAAGGTCAACAGCAAGACCTTGGTAGAGACAAACCTGGAGACTCAAGGATATACCCCTCTGCTGGGGCACTTCTTTGGGAGGCAGCAGCCTGGGGGGAGGAGAGGTCCTCACCTGCCTTTGAAGATGCCACATAAAAGGGAGAAGAGTAGAAAGTGACGAATTGGAAGATGAAGACTTTGAAAGTGAAGGCGTCTTCATGGAGGGTCTCGGTTCTGTGCATTTTTAGGCAAAATGCAGAGGTGATCGGAATTGTATTGGGTATCAGGGGCAGGCACAGCCCATGGGATCAATGCACATGCTTCTGTCCCCAGCTTCCCCTAATGCCTGTTACGTGCCTCTTGTCAGCCTTATTTGAGGATGGGGACACCACGGTGGGGATTGCAGGCTCTGAGTTTCAGGAAGCCTTGTGTTAGGGTTCCCACTTGCCAAACGGATGCCAGGACACCCATGCGATCCCCTGCCCTAACTCACCCCACCTGGTGAACTGCTCAGCCAGCGAGGTATAGACCTGGCCCAAGAGGAGGCTTAGCACCAGGTTGAGCACAGTGCTGCTGATGTTGGCAATGTTGCCAGCCTAGACAGAGTAATAGCCATCACCTGGAGCCCAGCCGCAGGGGGCCTGAGGAGCCTGAGAACACCTACATTGGGGCTGGGCCTGGAAAGGTGCTGCTACCCTCCACTCCAGGGGCACTCACTTGTGTCATGAGGACAGGGTTGCCCGTGTGGAACATAGCAATGCTGACGATGCCACGGTCGATGATGACAGATACCAGGAAAATCATCACCACGCAGAGCTGGGAGCCGTCAAAGAGGGCTGTCAGAGCTGCAGAGCAGGCCCCTGGGGTCCCAGACCACCCCAGAGGGGTCAGCCTTCTCCAGCCTCTCACCATGATGAGGATGGCCGCCGAGCCGGTGAGCAGGCGTGGAAGGTGGGTGCATATCGGGAAGTAGGGCTCATTCAGGCCTGTCACTGGGTTCTGGGCCATGTGTGGGGCCAGGGCAGCAAACTCTGGGCATGGGCACTCCTATCAGAGGGACAACAGAGATGCACCTTCTGGGGGCCAAGAGGCTGGGGGTTAGGACTCCACAGTGAGGGAAGACCCCTGTCTTTTCCTGTCTGCACAGAGAGTTCTGGACATGCAGGAAGGGGGTCTGATCCATTTTTGTTTCTGCAAGGCCTTTATCCCTCAGAGTCTGACTAGATGTATGCATGGGAGGGTACATGGACGGGTAGACAGAAGTAAACAGCAAATGGATGCACGTGCAGGAGAGAGCTGGATAGACTGGTGGCTGGGTGGACAGCAGGAGGACAGATGGGTGGGTGAACTGGACAGGCCAACAGCAAATCTCTATACATGTGGGAGTGAAGGGTCGGTGGACAGATAACGAGGTGGGGATGCAGATGGCAGTGTGGTTGTGTGGTGAGTGGACATGAGGATAGATGGAGGGGTGGACGGAGGGGTGGATGGATGAAAGGAGAGAGGAGGGAGGGGTGAGGGGACAGATTAAAGCATTATTTGGTAACAAGGCAGGCCCCTGAAGGGAGCTTACAGTCCACACCCCAAAGGGAGTCTAGTCCACTAGACACAAACCAAATGAATTAAATATGAGAGTGTGAATAAATCCTATGAAGGAAAACTGTATGTCAGAGACGGTCACTGTAACCTAAAAGCCAAAAAAATGCCAAGCCAGGAGGGAGTAGAGGGGGAGCATTCTGCAGCGTGTGGGGGGCAGTTCGTAGGGGCAGCCTGCTGTGTCCTGTCCTCCAGGGGGCACCATTCATGCTGACTTTGTTACGGTAATGTTCCTTTCTGTTTTCAGTCCTCCCAAGCTTGGGTAAGCAATCAGCCCCTTTCATCAAATTCTCTATTGAAATGACAAGTCTGGCTCCACTGCTGTCTATTCCAGCTGATGGAGGGTTAGATGGCTAGGTAAAGATACACTCGTGGTTTGTAGAGTCATTCAACAAACATTTATTAAGCTTCTTTATGTGCTGAGTCTATTCTGGCCCCAGGAGTGTAGCGGTTGGCATCACAGCTCTCTACTCTCATTCAGCCCACATTCTAGTGGCAGAGCACAGACAAGAAACAAAGAAGTTATAGTGATAAATGCTGTGATGAAATAAAAACAGTGATCAGTAGACTCTTTGGAATGATTGGCCCAGGAAGGCCTAAGAAGGTGACATTTAACTTAGATCTAAATGACAAGGACTTACAATGTCTGGAGGAAGAGGACTCTGGCAGTGCCAAGGCCCTGGTATGGAAATGACCTGGCCTAGTCAAGGAACAGCAAGAAGCCAGAGCAAGCAGAAGCCTGATCACAAAGATCCCTGGAGACGCCGTGAAGGGCTTCAGTGCTTTTCCAAGCACATCCCCTCTGAGAACTCACTGGCACGTATTGACGAGGATAGCACAGCATGTGATGTGTGTTTTCAAAAGATAGTCCTGGCAGCTAAGACTGGGTTAAGTGGGGCAAGCAGAGGAGCAGGGAGACCTGTTGAGAGGCTGCAGCAGTGGTCCAGGTGAGGTGGTGGCTCAGACTGGGTGGAGTGGGGTGAGGGAGGTGGCAGTGGAAAGAAGCAACCAGACTCGGGATAAAGGATTAGATGTTTGGTGGGCAGGTGGGTGAGAGGAATGCTTTCGCCTTCTTCCCTGGTCCAGGCAGGGTTTCTCACTGAGATCCTATATACTCCCAACATGTAACCTCACCAAGCCTTATGTGGCCTAGATGTCGGGAGGTGGAAAAGGGATCTAGGAAGTGTGGGAAAAAGCCAGATTTGGAGCCTGGGATGCTGGACTCCAAAGTCTGAGCTCTTCCCAGAATTTCTTGTGGCCCCTGGGAACTTAGGGGGAGGTTCCGGGCCTGGAAGACAGAGCTGAGTGTCACCTCCTCTTCCTGGAAGTCACTGCAGTCCCAGTGGTGAGCCAGGGTGATGCTCTTGCGCTTCCAGTGCTCCAGGAAGGCCATGGCCCAGAAGGACATGAAGGTGCTGAGTCACACAGTCCCCGGATGGTCAAAGAGGTAGCCCAGCTGCGAGGGAGGGGGAGAGAGGGCTCCCTGCAGGCCTGGCCAGGCACTGCTTTTCCCAGCAGCCAGGCCCTGTGCTGGGTCCCAGATATCTGCCCCTTCATTTGCTCTCCGCCCTGGCTCACCTTGGCCATGGAGCAGATCTCAGAAATATTCCACGTGGCACAGGTATCGCAGAGTGGGCCCATGAGGAAGGCACCCCCACTGGCACAGATCTCCTCCCTAGGAGCAATCACTGTCCATCCTGGGAGGGCCTAAACTCAGCCAGCCTCCTGGCCCAGTCCACCCCCAACCCTCCCCCACATAGCCACTCACGCTGGTGTGTTGGTGCCCATGGTGGCAAGGCCAGAGATGAAGACCAGGGTGCCCACAAGGGCAACAGGCAGCAACCAGGCTGTGTAGAAGCCTGCAGGGGTGACAGAACATTCATGAGCCCCCATCTCTGCACTTGATGCCCCTTCTATTCCCTACCCCTGGTGCCAGACTCACCTAGCCAGGCAAAGTAGATGGCCACCTTCTCCCCAAAGTACTCTCGGACATGGTCCAGGGGCTGGTACTTGTGCCAGCATCCCCAGCGGGCCCAGTATAAGTACAGCAACTGACGAGGGTTGAGGTCTGCACCAGGCACCTGGTACCCGGGCAGTTCAGAGAAGCCCTAAGGGGCCAGAAGGAGGGTGAGCTGCAAGGAAGTCCCAGAATTCTCTCCTGGTGCCCAGCAGTGGGGAAGGTTGAGTTTGGGTCATCTCTACCTCATGCAGTGGGAATGCTGTGTAGACGCCCCGGCCAGCAGTCAGGCAATGCCCATCTCTGCCCGTTTCTGCTTCCCAGAGACTGTGCGGGCCAGGATCTCTGCCACCTGCCAGGGAGAATCCTGGCGTCAGCTTCGCCCCGAGGGTGCCAGCTGAATGCACCCTTCCCAGGACTTTGGCTCACCACTCGGTGCCTTTGCGTGTTGGAAAAGTAGGAGTCGTGGGAGTCACTGCCCAGGAATCTGTGAGCAGAACAGCGCTCAGGAGCCAACCCCTCTGCCCAGCCTGAGACTAACACAACGGGAACGCAGTTTCCAGCCGGGGACCGAGGGCGGGAGGCCTGCAGCCGCCAAAGCTTGAGAACCTACCTACCCACAGAGCTCACCTGGCTGGGTGTCTTCCAGTCAGGCGAGCGTCTTGAGGGAGACTGTAGGGTGGGAATCAGGGATGGGAGTCGCTGGCACACGGGAAGACAGGCCAGCAGCCTGCAGCGAGCTAGGCCGGTGTTGCCTCCAGGCAAACCAAAGAGGAACGGCGAACTTCGATCTGGCTCAGCCCGCGCAGGCGGCCCCGCCCACCTGGAGGCCCCGCCCACTGGGAGGCCCCGCCCCGCCCCACCTGTGCAGCTTGGCGCGCGGCAGGGGCGCGTGCAGAAGTCCCGCGGCTTGTCGGGCACGTGCTGCTGCAGAGGGTGGCGCAGGCGCAGGCGCCGCAGCAGCGCTGCCGACCCGTTCAGGTCCGGTTGGGGGACAAGGGCGGGGTCACCGGCCCCTGGAAGAATCCGCCTCCCCGGCCGACCCCGCCCGCCGCCCACCCCTCCCGCCTGCCGCGGCGCCCGCAGGCTCAGGTCCCTGGCGCGGAGCACCAGCAGCTCCCAGGGTGCGCCCAGCCTGGTGAGGTGCACGACGCCGCGCTCGGCGGGCTGCGCTCCTGCGGGGTGGAGGCTTCTCAGGGGGCCAGAGCCCCGTGGGCCCCCCCCGCGATCCTGGTCGGCCGCGGCCGGCAGGCACCGAGGGGCGGGGGTGTGTGTGTGTGACAGGTCCTTGCCGCCCTCAAAAGAGCTTTGGCACGCGTTTCCTCGTTCAAGCGAGGCGGGAACTAGCACCCCCATTTTATAAATGTGGGGAGAGTCGCTAGGTCCCCGCAGTCATGCAAGAGCGGCCGCTGGTTCCCACTTACGCGGCGCCGCCCATGTGCAGAGCCTGCGGGGCGCTTTGCACAACTGCATCGTCAGCGACGATGCACTTCACAGCCCATTTACAGGCGAGGTGCTGAGGTCGCGCGCGCAGCTCCCCGAGCTGGCTCAGGGACCCCCGCGGGCCCCGGCCGGAGCCAGGCAGCGCGCCCCGCCGCGCCCCGCCGCGCCCCCTCCGCCAGGAGCAGCCGGGCCGCGCGCAGGTGCCGCTGGAGCTTCCCTCGCCTGCGCCGCAGCAGGAGTCCTGCCGCTGGGGCCGCCGCGGGGCCGCAGCTCCTCCCGCGCGAGCACGAAGCCCGTCCCGCCCGCGGAGGCGCAGTTAGGAGCCGCCTGCCCGCCTGGCCCGCTTCGGTCGCGGCTTGGTTGCGGGGAGCTGGCTTGTCCGCCCCGCTGAGGGCAAAATGGGGTGCAGCCGCGTGCGCCGCGTCGAGAGGGAGTGGGGCCAGCTCCAAGTGTTAGGGGGAACAGGATGTCCCAAAGCTGATTCCATACAGGCTTTGTGGGCTCCACCCCCACCCCAGGCCAAAGCCAAAGACACTGGGAACTCCAAATCCCATCCCCACCCAAGGGAGGGTGGCTGGGACCTGAGGGTGGGGTTAAGCAGCTAGGTTGGTATAAAGCCAGACACGTGGGCTTTGGTGGGGGGGGGGTTCCCCCATTTTGGCTCTCCGCCAGCTCGCAGCGTCCGGCCAGCTCGGAGAGTGACTTGGGTTTCCAGGTCGGCGGATCGGGTAGGACGCATTAAAGTATTTCCCTATTTTCTCCCTGAGTTGTACATTTTCCTTATTTCCTTTTCCCTTGTCAATAAACCTTTTATGAACCTTTTGTGTGTGTCTGTAGTAGAGTTTTCATAAGTCCCTGGTAAGCGCGCGGGTGAGGACCCACAGCCAGGAACCCGTTCAGTATCGGGGCTGCCCTATAACAGAAGGAGGGGCTGCCGTTTGCAAGAAATGGACGCGGTTCCTCGCGGAGCACAGGGGGCTTTAAGGGGACACTGTGGGGAGCGGCTCAGGCCGCCCGGGTGAGATGCGGGGTGAGTCCTGCGGGCCCAAATCTCACCAATTTTGGTTTTCCCATCGCGGAGAAGTGGCCCCTGGAGCCGGGGGCATCGGTGCTGCCGCGAGACGAGCGGAGACGGGCGTCGTCTGGGTTCTCGTCCACGTGGCCATCGCTGTCCTGAGCGCAGCCCCGCCGGTCCCTCCCTCGGCCCACGGGCCCGCCCGCCCCTGGCTAAATATAAAGCGCCGGGGGGAGGCGCTGTCAGCGGCGACCCTTCTCTCTCCTCTGCACCTGCCCTGCGCCGAGAACCACCTCCACGACCCTAACAGCCGCCGCCAGTACCAGAACAAGACGCCGCACAGCAGGTCATCAGGCTCCTCACCCGTGCCCGCACGTGCTGCCATCTTACACGTCCTTCCCCCAACTCAAAGAAGTGGGTGCTGCCTTGAACTCCCCTTCACAGGTGAACACATAGGAATGAGCGCACAGTGCATGGTTCTCCCTTCCCCCACCGTCCTTCTGGACACCTCTCCCAGCCCTCAGCCTCAGTCCATGCTCGTTGCTCCCAGGATCAATCCCTTCTTTCCAGAATAGAGCTGAACACCGGCTCCCCACACCCCCACCACTGTCCTGCCCCGGGCGAGCACGTATGCCCTGCTATGCCCAGCTTGGTCCTCTGGGGAGTTGCCTCCACACAACTCCAACTTGTCCTAGGCCCTGAGCCCCACCTGTCTGCACCTGGGCACCCCTTCCCCTCAATTCTTGCCTGGCATGTGGGGTTGACAGCTGGCACCAGGTTGCCCAGGGAGTAAGTGGATCCCGGGCGTGACCAGGAAGCCTGAACTCACCCAAGTCCCTGGAGGCCTGTCCAGCAGCCTCTGTAGGTCCAGCTTCTGTGTCCCCTTCTTCATCCTGGGGCAGGACCTTGCCTGGGGTCCCCCCTGTTGCTCACAAGGGCAGCAAGCAGGCAGGAGCTTCACTTACCGGCTCAGCTAGCCTGGGAAGGGGGACCGGTAGAGAAAAAGGAGGGAGGAGGGAGCTAGCACCGTATTCCCCCTCCTACAGGCAGCCCCCAGGCTTTCAGCTGGAAAAGCAGGGAAGACAGGTGGGGGCTTGTGAGGGGATGGATCCAGAAAACAGCATTAGGGGGTTGGGGGAGGGGATGCAGAGGGGTCAGTGCATCCGGGTTGTTTCAGGACTCTGCAAACTCTGGCAAACTGACCCTCTTGGGGCCTCAGCCTTTTATCTAAGTCTATTTCGCAGCTATAACAAAATACAACAGAGCAGGTGGCTTGTAAACAGACATTTATTCCTCACCATCCAGAGGCCGCAGACTTCAACATCATGGTGCCCGCACAGTTGCGTCCTGACGAGAACTGTTTCTGGCTTACAGCTGGGGCTTTCTCCCCGTGCCCTCATGTGGTGAAAGGGGCCCGGGAGCTCTGTGGGGGCCTTTTATAGAGCACTAATTCCATTCATGATGCCCTGGCCTCATAACCTAATCAGTCCCAATGACCCCTAATACCATCCCCGCGGGAGTTAGGGTTTCAACCTATGCACACTGAAGGGGTGTGGTGGGGGGCACAAACATTCAGTCCATAGCACTCCTCATCCACAGGGAAAGAGCTTGGGGCTCCCTGAGCCCAGCTTGGGGAGAGGGCTTGGAAATGCCAACTCTGGGATGGACAAACACCACTCAGAATACAGTCCCTCCTCCCACCAGCTTCATTTCAGGGCCCCAACGTTTATAAGCTCCAGGGCTCTGAGGAGAGAGCATGGCCAGCTACCTTTTCTCCAAAGATCCCCTCCAAATTAGGACCCACCCTGGAAACACCCTGGGGACATAGTCACCTTCCCTTCTCAAAGTTTCTGGCCCACAGAGGGGTGGGTGAGTGGAGAGCTATTTGTCGTTGAACTGTTGCGAGGCTTTACCCAATTGAGAAATTTCTAGCACCTTCCAGAAATTGAAGGCAAAATCAGAAGGCAACTTCCTGGTGGTCTTTTGGTATTCCATAGGAGTGGCCCTGAGAAAAGGAGCTTTATCTGGAGCTCAGATCTTCTCCCAGGACATGCCAGGCCTGCTATGCATCAGCGATGTCCAGTGCAAAATTATTCCAGAATGCACAAGAATTTCAAGATGACAACTGCAGTCAGGTGTGGGCCCCTCTGAGTTCCAGGCCAGGTGGGCTGCTCAGGTGGCAGGCTAGCCACTGAATCTGGACGCATGTACGCATGCTCGCTTCTCAGCACTCTGCCGAACCCTGCCCCATGACCCCCTGCAGGCACAGCCACCAGCTATTAGAATTATGGCTCTGAACTCCCTCCTCCTGGGCTCCCAATTCTGTATGTCTGTGCAGGCCCCTGACGGGGGAGCCTACTAAATAGGAAAGGGGCTGGAGGGGCTGAGAAAGGAGCCCTGGACTGGAGGTCCTGGGGGGAGGTCCAAGCTCTAGCCCTGTGGCCCCCCCACAATGTCCTGGGGAGAGCTGGGGGGAACAGTGAAGGGCTTTGTTCACATCTCAGTTTGGAGTGAAGGTGGTGAGGGCTGGATTCTGCCTGGAGTAGAGCTGAGAGAAAAAACCTGGCTTGCCCCGTGGTGAAGGGATGTGGGTTATTTTTCCAGAACAACCTTGTGGCTCTTGGCAGAGGTGGAAGCTCCCTTTCTGAGGGAGTGGGAAGCCATAGATAACTGGCTAGGATGTGGGGTAGCTGATAGGTCACAGTCAGGCCCAGGGATACCTTCCTCAGGTCCCGCCCTCACACTTTGCTCTGCCCAGGCAGGGTTAGGTTTCCTGGAGCTAAGAACAGAGGCAACGGGCTGACCGCCAGCTGCCTGGAAGCAGAGCTGGAGCAGAAACTGCAGCTGAAAGGCCTAGGGCCCAGGAGTGGGAAGAGCCTGCGGCCTGCTTGGGCCTGAGGCTTGGGGTCCTGCCCAGGGACATTCTTTTCTGGGGTTTGGGATAAGCTCAAGTCCTAGCTCCAAACCACAGTTGAGGATATGAAGGTGCTGGAAGAGGTCCCTGAAGCCCTGGAAGGGTGACAAACCTATGGCCAGAGCACAGGGCAGACAGGTTGGCATGACGTGTGTGCAGGAGGGTGGGCGGGGGTGTCCCAGCGGGAGGCACAGGGACATTACAGGGCAGCGCTGATGTGAGCACAAGATCATGGAGTGTGGGGCATGCAGGGCTGCTGGTGCTGCCTGTTCTAGGGGGGCCTCTCAGGACTTTGGGAGCCACTACCCCTGGGCCTCCAGAGCCCTTCCACTTGGGTCAGACTCAGGCCAGGCCTCAACCCAAGAGTTCATCTATGGGGTGTCATCAGGGAGAGAACGTGTAAACCCCCTTATCAACACCCCTGCCACCGTGGCCTGCATCCACCAGTGTCTCTGGCTGAAGGGGCAGAGGTGAGACACAGGAACTGATAGGCGAGGTCACTTACCTTTCTGCTCCTGTCCCTGCTGGACTGCTTCAGGCCAGAGCTACCATCAAGCCAATACACACCCTGATGCCCACTTGGTCCAGTTCCTGGCTTTGTTCAGGGCAGCTTTCCGACTCCCCAGGCTGGCAGGGCCCATTCTAAGCCTAGCTTGACAGCCTCATGATCAAGAAAGGTACGGCAGAGTGAGGGGCCACTGCTTAGACACACCAGTGGACTACATTTCCCAGCCTCCACTGCAGCCCCACATGACCACGGGACTGGCCAATGGCATGCAGGCCAACATAAGGCCCAGGGTCCTAGGCCAGGTGCACAGAAACCCCCTGGGCCACCTTGATGTGACACCTTCCTGCGTGCTGATGGGATGCTGATGCCCAGGACACAATGGAAAGCCAGGTGCTGCAGCTCTCAGAGCCCACGTGCCTGAATGAGTGCGTAGAGCAGCACCCCCAAGCCCACCTTCACCTGAGGTGGAGACAAAGCAAGAAAAAACTTCAGTGTTAAGTCACCAAGCGCAGAGTTTATCTGATACGACAGATGTTATCATCAACTAATACAGGCTCTTGATGACACTGCCTGAGGTCCAGGGCCCAGACAGGCACCTGCTGGGTCTGCAGAAGCGAGAAGGGGAGCAAGGGGCAGGGGGGAGAAACTTGAGCCTTGCGGCCGCCCAAACAATTGCTCATGTCCAGGAGCCCAGACCCCCAGGGCAGAGGGAGAAGGCCAGAGGGCACCTGGATGCCCTCAGACCTCTGCCCTAGAGCGCCTACCCCTCCCCCTGCCGCCTCACTGCCTTGCTTTTTGCCAGGGAAGTGCTGCTGGGGTAGGGCCCTCTTGGGCTGCCACCCTGGCCAGGCCCTCAGGCCAACCCTCAGGAAGAACTCAACATTCCTGCCCCAGCCTTAGGCCCTGGGTCCCGCCCTCTGGCCTGGGTCATCTGAGGATCACTATGCCTCCGCTGAGGGGTCCTCTGGGGAGCTGGGGAGCAGGCCAGCTGCCACCTGGTCCTGGTACCACAGCTGCTCCGCGAGGCTGTTGAGCACATGGGCAATGTCGGACAGCCCGGCCCGCCCATCCAGGGTGCGCCCATCTGCCAGCCGCCGCCCTGGCACACTCTTCACTCGCAGGAGAGGCAGTTCCCAGGCCTTGCGGAAGGCGGTGAGGTCACGCTCAGGCACATCTGTGTGCATGTACTGGTCAAATCTGAGGGACGGTCAAGGAGCCTGGCCAGGCACCTGTGAAACCCAGCCTTCTTCCTCCTGGAGCCCCATGCCCAGGGTCTAGGGGAGGCCCTGCTGCAGCCTTTAAGATAAATCCCTTGGGGCTGGAACCCAAGGTGGGGCAGAGGTGGGGCCCTTGACCTTCTTGCTTGGCACCTTTCCAAGGCTAGCCTCTGACAGCCTGAGGGGCCACCCAAAGGATACTTGGAGCCGACCACCATCCTGACAACACCAGGGACCTCGCCCGCTACACGGGCCAGCTGTCCAGGGAGGTCTTCGAAGGAGGCACGGTCGGTGAAGGAAAAGAGGAAGAGGAAAGCATCTGTTTTCTCCTTGCAAGCCTGGGGAGGAGGACACGGATGAGCGCTTCTGACCACGGGACCAGAACCTTCTTATCAGCGCTGGGCCCTGAGGAATCTCAGCACCATCCCTTCTTTTACAAAGTGGGAAACTAGGCCCAGAGCAGGATGTGGCTGGCCCCAGGGCTGAGCCTAGGCTGGGCCTCAGCCCCCAATGCCAGCTCAGAGCCCTCCCACCGGGCAGCATCCTTGGTGAATTCTGGCCCCAGCAGAACAGGCAGGCTGGGGTGCTCAGAAGCCCACCTCAGATAACCAGCCCTTCCTGGACCCACCCGGATCCACCTGCCCGCTCACCGGCAGCATGTGGTCAAACTTCTTGAGTGCCGACTCCCCGCAGTCCCAGAACTCAAAGCGGAACATGATGACGCGGTTGCTGGTCTGCAGCTTGGCAGGCCAAAACACCACGGTGGTCTGGATGCCTGGAGAGCAGGACTGGCCACTCAGCAGGGGCAAGGAAGAGGTGAGAGGGAGGGGGGCCAGGAAGGAACAGGATGGAGAGACATGCTCCTGCCTTGGGGCGTCCCCAGTCTGGCAGGGAAGGCACAGTCCCTGACCTGGGAGAATTCTGGGCAGGGGGGAGAACGCACCTGCCTGGAAGAGCCCCCCACCTAGCCTGGCCCTGACCATGACTCAGCAGTATAACTTGTATGTACAGAGGGTACTGAAGGCCCTGGGATCCTGGAGGGGCTGCATATGATGGGTCAGTCAGCATCCAGTAGAAGGAAAGGAGAAGGATGATCAGTGTTTCCTGAGCACCTACCTGTGCCAGCTCAATGCCAGGCATGTTGCCAGCACTATCTCTAGTACCTACCCCACAACAACCCTGAGGGATTGGACAGAGGAGCCACTGTAGGCTCAGAGGTGAGCTGACTTGCCAAGGGGGCAGAGTGAAGGGGGCTGGGGCCTCCCTGGTGGCCTAGGGGTTAAGTCTCAGCACTAGCGCCTGAGTTCGAGCCCCAGCCAGGGACCCACATGGCACAGCAGACCTCGCCTGTCTCGCCCCCCCCCCCCTGCCGGCAGTATATTTCAGTAGATCAGCCTGTTCTGCTCCCTACTCATCTCTGGTGAATTCTCTCACCTCCCAAAACCTCTGGCCTACACCCCAGTTCTCCTGTGCAAAAATAAATAAGTAAACAAATTTAAAAAAGAAAAAAAATGGTGGGGCAGTTTCCAGGGCCAGATCCTGTTCTCCACCCCAGTGAAGGCCTTCGAGGGTGGGCAAAGGGTTGGGGCCCCACTCACCAGTGGTCTCATGGTGCATCAGGGGTACCTCGAGGCCAGCCAGCTTGGCCACCAGCGCTGTCTTGCCCACGCCACTCTTCCCGGACACGAAGATTTTATAGCTGGCTGTGTCGATGGCCACTGATGGGGACAGTACTGGTCTCTCAAGCAGTCCTAGGATAAGGAGGGAGCCAGGTGAGGTGGGGGGTCAACCTGAGATTGCCCTGTCAGACCTAGATGGACAACCTCATCTCTAAGGGCTTCAGTGTTACCCGCCCATGCTTCTTGATCTCCATGACAGAGACAGGATCCCCTGATGCGAAGCTCTGCTGAGAACACTGGTGCTCGGGGAGCTGGGTTGAGGCCTGCTCCAAATACCACTGAATTATTATTATCATCATTCTTTTCAAAGGACACCACATGTTATTTGCTTCTGCCTTGGACTTGTAACCACACTCTCAGGGGCTCCTCTCCCCTGTCTGGGGCACAGATGGTGGCTTCCGGAGGGAGAAGGCAGCAGAATAAAGACATTCAGGTCCTGAGGTTCTAAGGGGCATCCCTGTGGGCCAGAAGGTGACCTGTCCTTCCTCCCTGAATTTTTTTTTAATTGCTACATGTATGATTTTTATTGGTACTATTCTCACATGTTCTAGGTTTCCCACATGTAAAAGTAAGGTTTCTCATAATTCTTTCCTTAATGGAGACGTATCAGCAGAAGTATTCTCAATTCTTATAATAAACCCCTTGGAATCAATTAATATGTCAGGATCTTTTTTTTTTTTTTTTTTTTTGTGGGACCCTCGCCAGCAGCCGGGGAACGAACTGGTGCTGCAGAGGCTGTGGGCAGCCTCACAGCCCAGCGCTCAACTGCTGCGCCACCAGGGGAGGCCCAATATGTCAAGATCTTTGTGAATATTTTTAATTTAAAATGTGCAAAAGAACAGTCTCGACCATGACATCTCTATAGGCCTAGAACCCCAGAGTCCTTAGTTGTGGGCCGCCTCTCCCTCGCTGGGCCCAAGTCTTCTGCCCACTTGTCTCTCCTGGCTGCAGCCTGACTCCTGCAACTGATACTCAGCCAGGTTGCTGACCTGCCAGCCCAGCCTGCCAGGGTGAGTTGGCTTCATCCTGGGGGGACACATGCTGTATCTGATCCTGGATACAGCAGGATATGCAAAAGGCTGCCCTTACTTACTAGGGTGGACCCTGGACCAGCCCGGAAGATGGGCTGGTGAGGTTAAATGGGACCAGGTGTGTAAGGTACCCAGCAGAGGGCCTAGCATGGGGCAGGGCTCAATCAACAGCATCTCCGGTGACAGTGGCTCCTGGCTGGGTGTCGCTGTTTCCATGCTCCTGGCTCTGATGATGGAATTCGGAGGGAGGGGGCCCTGGGGATAGAGTTTTCAGGGGTCCCCACGGCTGAGGAATGCAGTGAACACTCTGCCCCTCTCCTTCTGCTCCCCCAGGGGAGCGACAGGTGACATGTTTCTCCCCAGGGAGTGACGCGACAGGCTTGCAGGGGCCTCACCAAACACCCGCCGGCGGCTCTTGCGCAGGACGCAGGCCAGGTACTCCTTGCCGTGCGCACTCTCGTGCCAGTCCGGGACAATCACTGAGCCTGGGGCGGGCGGTCTGGGCATGGCTGGGCGCCGCCGCGGGCCACGGAGACGGCGGGAGGCTGAAAGCAGGGAAGGTAAAGGCACCTGTCCCAAGCTGACCCCGCACCCCCTCTTCCCAGCCCTCTGGAGCCCCAGGTCCTTCTTGGGGCATGAGGGAGTCGTGGAGCCCAAACCTTCTTACTATCCCAGCTCTTATTTTCAGAGTGCAAGCTCCCCGCACTGTCCTGGGGGCTACAATCCTGTACCCTCCTGTCACCCACGGGGTGAACTTCTGTCACCCACCGTCCCTTCTCCCCTGCCTCGCCCACTGGGGACGCCCTCCCGGGGGCATTTACTGCCCCTGGCCACCCAGGGGGAGGGTGGTCACACAGCCCGCGTCTTCTCTACCTCCTCGATCCCGACTCCCGCGGCCGCCGGGGTCCTTCCATCTGCGCCCGCCGCCGGGAGCCGCCGCGGCGGAGGGCGCCCCTTTAAAAGCCCGCCCCGCGGGGTCGGCTTCCGCCAGCCCCGCCGCCAGCGCGAGGCGCATGCGCGGAGGCTGTTGTCATGGAGACGCCAGGGGCGGAGTTGGTCCCGCCGGCGACCGCCGAGGCCGCTGCGGGGTGACGCCAGCCGGGCCCCCCGCCCCGCCCCGGGACGCCCCGCCCCTTCGCCTCAGTTCCTGGGCTCGGCCCAGTGTTTCCTCCAAAACGTGATCAAATCCCTTCTCCAGGATGCTCCCTCGTCCCTCTGCGCCTCAGTTTCCTCTTCCGTAAAGTGGAGATAAAATGGTTTCCTCCCCCGGCTCTTGACGACGGCGCCTGCCCGGAGGTGCCCGTTGCTGTGACTACCACGACCCCTCGGGCGGGTCACCCCGCCTGGCAAGACCTCTGGCTTCCCAACGGGGACCAGCAGCCCAGAGAGCTCCCAAGAGGCCCGCTCAAGGTCTTAAAAATGAGGGGCCTCCCCGGTGGCCGTGGCGCAGCGGGTTGAGCGCAGCGAAGTTGTCCGCAGCCTCTGCAGCGCGGGTTCGATTCCCGGCTGGCCAGGGAGATACCCACATGGCGTGGCAGACCTCTCCTGACTCGCCTGCTGCCCCCCTCAGCAGTGTATTTCGTCAGTCTGCCTGTTCTGCTCCCCACTCTGTCTCTGGTGAATCCTCTCACCCCCACCCCCTGCACCTCTGGCCTGTACCCCAGTTCTTGTATGCATAAATAAATAAATCTTTTTTAAAAATCAAATTCTTAAAAAAAATCTTCAAAATGAGTCAGCGTTTCCCTGGATAGTACCTTCCAGTCAGCCATTTACTTATCGATTAATTTATTGATTGATCCATTGCATTCATTCAAAATATAATTACTGAGCACAGTCTGTCCTAGGTGGACAGAAGTGTCTGCCCTCCCAGAGCTGACATCAGCCTTTCTGCACAGCTCCAGCCAGCTCAGGCCTTCTTCCCAGGGGGTGGGTGCTGAGTAGATGTTGGGTGTTCAGACAGGATGCAGATGGGTCATTGCTGAGAGGTTGACTGTTCTACTTCATTCTTACTAGTCTTTTCTGGTAATGCCTGCAAGTAAAGTACATCCCTGTTTTGTGAGGACTGACCTGTGAGCTATCTTTGTTGAAGGCCAGCTAAGCAGCAGGCTGGGGTGGGGGCTTTATAGAGGTTACCTCACTGAAGTCTAGAAACAAACCACTAGGGCCTCCCGGTGGCACAAGGAGTTAAGCACTGCATTGTGAAGCAATCCACAGCCTCTGCAGCACAAGTTGGATCCCTGGCCGGCCAAGGAGCAACCCACATGGCGAGGCAGAACTCTTCTGTCTCGCCCGCTGCTCCCCTCAGCAGTGTATTTCATCAGTTTGCTCTGTCTCTGGTGAATCCTCTCACCCTCCCGTGCATCTGGCCTGTGCCCCGGTTCTTGTATAAATAAATAATCTTTAGAAAGAAAAAAAAAAGATATTAAAAAAAAAAAAAAGAAACAAAGCTGTGTGGGAAATGTCCTCTTGCATTTCTTTTCCAGATGTGATTATCTGAACACGCACCACACAGGCTATGGGTGGAAACAGGCTCAGGGCACAGGGCCCTGGACTCAGAAGTGGGATTTGTTCCATATGTTGGGTTTTGTGTTCTCAGCTTTGTTCTCAGCAACTAGGGGGGCTGTTCCTAGTAAAGCTGCAAGTGGCCAGAGGGCCACGAAACTGCCTATCGCTGAGGCCCATTGTACCCAAGGGGGCAGCGTGGGTGTGTAAGACGGAGCCTTACCCTGGCTTTGCGTCCACGGCAGCGGGGCAGAAACATGGCAAATGGAGGCTGCTCACTCCTCGATCTGCCTTCCTGCAGTTCTGGGCACATCCGCCCAGACCCAGGGATGTCCACAGCTCTGTGGACCTTGCTCCATAGACCAGAAGGGCCTCTGTGGCAGGGCTTGACCTGACTTATCCTTGGGTTTTGAGACCATAGCCTGCACTGTCCTGGCTTGGCTCCTGGGGGCTCAGGCAGAGTGTGGGGAAGCAGGGTGAGTCGGCAGAGCGAGCTTGCCAGTTAACTGGCAGGCCAGACGACATGTGCAGTTGGGGAGGCTGGTGACCAGAAGAGCTGGTGCTCAGCAGGTGAGGGCAGTTGGCCCTCCCTGCCCTCGGGAGCTTATAGAGGGGACACTTCTGTGGGTGTGGGAGTCTATTCAAAACATGGATTCTTGGACTCCGTGCCCCAGAGATTCTGCTTCAGGGGCTTGGGTGTCTGCGTCTGCACCTTTAACCAGAGCACCGGGCAGTGCAGAAGTTGGCCTCTGTATTTCAGTCTGCTTAGGCTACTTCGACAGAATAGCAGTTTGGGGGCCTCTCTGGTGGTGCAGAGGTTAAAGTCCTAGGGCTATCAAGCTACTGCCAGCTACTGTGCCTGAGTTCTATCTCCGCCAGGGAGATACCCACATGGTGCAGCAGACCTCTCCTGTCTCACAGCTGCTCCCCTCAGCAGTGTTTTTCCGTGGGTCCATCTGTTCTGCTCCCCACTCTCTCTCTGGTGAATCCTCTCACCCCCCACACCTCTGGCCTATACCCCAGTTCTTGTACGCATAAATGAATAAAAATCTTTAAAAACAAAAAAGGATAGCACAGTTTGGGGGGCTACACATCAGAAAATCATTTTCTCCCAGGTCTGGAGGCAAGAAGTCCAGAATCAAGGTGCCTGCAGGGCTGGTTTCTGGTGAGGTCTTTGTGGCTGGTGGACAGCCAGCTGCTTTGTCAGTGTGTCCTCACAGAGCTGCTGGGGCTCTTCCTCATTTTCATAAGGACACCAGTAATACTAGGTCAGATCCCTACCTTTTTGATTTCATTTAACCTTCATCACCTCTATTTTTTTAAGATTTATTTGATTTTACAAGAGCTGGGGTGTAGGCCAGCGGTGTGAGGGGGAGGGTGAGAGGATTCACCAGAGACAGAGTGGGGAACAGAACAGGCAGAATGACCAAAACACACTGCTGAGGGGAGCAGCTGTGAGACAGGAGAGGTCTGCTGCGCCATGTGGGTAGCTCCCTGGCTGGGGATGCAACTCGAGCTGCAGTGGCTGCAGATAGCTTCATAGTGCTGAGACTTAACCCTTGTGCCACCAGGGAGGCCCCCATGCTGGGTTCTTTTTTATAGACTTTGGGGTACTTTTCCACTGCTCCCTGTCCCTCCACCCTACTTTGTCTCCTCGCCCCTTTCTTCTCACCCAGAATGTGAGGCAACCACAAGTGCTGTTATTCGTTCCCCACACCTCTCTTGTGGTTGCCGGTTTGGGACCTGAGCTCATGCCTGCCAGCTCTGTGGCTGTCAGCCTTTGCCCACAACTCCCGTCCCTGCACCCCCTTCCCCCCGCTCCTTCAAGCACATCTCCGTGTGTCAGGGCCTTCTATGGCTGGTCCCTGACTGCCTCTTGCTTTCAAGCGCCACCCTCCTCCCCGTGCTGCTGCCCTCCAGCAAGGCTGCCTCTTCTGCTCTCACCGTGGGCCTCTGATGCAGCCTCGCCTCCAGGAGCTCTCTGCACCCCTCAAGGCCCTCCTGCCCTGGGCTGCTCCCCCTTGCTGAGGTCTGGGGGAATGTTACCTGCACAGAGAGGCCATGTGCCCCCGGCACCTACCTGGAGGCCTCCTGTTCCCAGTCTGTCTCTCACCCGGAACCTCGGCTCTGTGAGGACAGGACTTGGTCTTCTTGTTGGTTTCCTAGAGCTGCTGTAACAAAACGCCACAGACTGGGTGCTTTATTGATTTATTATTATTTTTTAAAGATTTATTTATGCATACAAGAGCTGGGGTGCAGGCCAGAGGTGCGGGGGTGTGGTGGTGGTGAGAGGATTCACCAGAGACAGAGTGGGGAACAGAACAGGCAGACTGACTGAAACACACTGCTGAGGGGAGCAGTGGGTGAGACAGGAGAGGTCTGCTGTGCCATATGGGTAGTCCTGGGGCCAGGCTCGAACTCAGGCTGTAGTGGTGAAAGCGGTGACAGTGCTGAGACTCAACCCCTAGGCCACCAGGGAGGCCCAGCAGGCGCTTCTTTTTGTCAACCGTTTCCCTCTGCAGGGCAGCAGCCCTCCTGCCTCTGACCTGTGACCTTGCCAGGCTTCTCTTCACTGACCTCCCTCAGCAGAGGTAGCTTCCTCCCAGGCTGCCCGCCTGCAACCTTGTAGGCCTTTCTCTCAGTAAACCTGTCCCTTTCGGGGGTAGCTCTTCCTGCCCGCTTGTGTCTGGGCAAGTGTCCTTTTCTTCCCTTCCTTTTCATAATAAACCTGCCTTTGGGATAACTGACATCTCTGTGCCCTGGGGACCTCGCGCTGCCGCTTGACGGGGGAGCTCTGGTGATACTTGGCTGAGAGCGAGCCCAAGGACCCTGCTCTCCGACCCAGCGCCTCCCAAAATGACTTCAGCCTCACATTAATTTCATCGCCCTAGTAAAGACCCTGTCCCCAAAGAGATCGATCATATTCTGAGGTCCTGCAGTCAGGACAGGAACGTTTTCTTTTTGGGGAGGGGGAGAAAATTCCTCCCATAATAACCCCAACTATCTAGACCATATCTGACATACAGCGAAAAACTCAGAGCTTTGTTGACCGACTGACCGCGGCCACAGCATGGAGGACGATCCGAAGAGGGTGAGCCTGGAAGAAGGGCCAGCGAGGAGGCAGAATCAAGATTCTGGGCGCGAGAGTCTGAAGACACGAAGTTCTCAAATACTTATAAGGACCCCCTATGCCAGGCCGGGGCCGGGAAGACAAGAGCGAGCTGCGGACCTTGGCCCTTCTATTCCACTCTGGTCAGGCTTGGGATCTAGTACCCAGGCAAGGCCCTGAGACGTGGGCAGTGGGCTAGAGGAGGGACAGGCTTAAAACTGTCCACATTTGGTTGAAATACAGGACTTGGGGCTGGCACTGCCCAGGGAATGCTTTTTTTTTTTTTTTTGGTTTTTTTTTTTTTTTTATAGAGCCATATTTATTTGTTTGTTTGTTTGTTTGTTTGTTTATACAAGCACTGGGTACAGTCAGAAGCGCGGGAGGGTGAGAGAATTCACCAGAGCCAGAGCGGGGAGCAGAGCAGGCAGACGGACGAAGTACACTGCTGAGGGGAGCAGCGGGCGGCAGGAGAGGTCTGCGCGCCATGCGGGACCCTCCTCCGGTGGCCGGGGAGCAGCTGGGGATCGAACCGGCGCCGCAGAGGCCGCGGGCCGCTTCGCAACCCAGCGCTCAACCGTTGCGCCACCGGGGAGGCCCAGGGAATGCTTTTGAAGCTGGGATGTGCCAGGCCTCCGTTTGACAGCGAGCTTGGTGGTGTCCTTGACCTACAAAGCTTCTCGGACCACCTACCACCCTCACTGGCTTCTCACTGCAACCTCCCTCGCCTCGCGTGGCCCACATGGTACACGGACCCTGCCCTCTGCCTTCACGCCCAGTTTCTGCCTCAGGGCCTTTGTTCCTGCTCTTTTCAGCCTGGAATTCTCTTTCCTGCCATCTTCCCGAGGCTGCGGCTGCTTGTATGCCCCTTTGAGCCGAAAGCTTCCTCAGAAAAGCCTTTAATGAGTCCTACTCTGTCACACCTGCCACACCCCATTTCAGTTTCAACACGGTACTTACTCATCTGGAATAATCTCACTGAGGTACTCACACGTCTGCCTGACTCTCCTCCCCCACGCCTCACTAAGAGGCACCGCAGGCGCTGGCCACAGGGTAGGTGCGGACACTTCATCCTCCATCCCCCAGATGCCGTCAGTACCCAGAGGCTGGATTTTCTCCCTGTTCAGGGCTGGCCTCTCCTTGCGGCCGCCGCCTGTTGGCTGCCGTTCCGGGCCCTGCTTCTCCAGGTCACTCTCCAGTTCCGCCCTGAGCCTTCCTCACACTTACCTGGAGGTCCGTGACACTCAGATCTCCGCGCCTTTGGGATCCCTTTTCCCTTCTTCCCCTGGCGCTTGCCATAACCCGTCCCTTCTTGGGGTTCCCAGGCACTTGGGCCAGTCTCACTGGAGCCAGGACAGCTCTTCGCTCTCCCTGACTCAGATGTTTGGGGAACAGCTTGTTTCCTCTGACTCAATTGAACCTGTCCCAGCCCTGCAGACATTTTAATCCAGTAATTTCCTGGTAAATTTGCATTTGGCCATTTTGCATTCTTGACAGCTTAACCACGCAGTCTTAGTCTTCAAGGATCTTTTCATTCCTCTCCTCTGGCCAGAGAAGCTTACCCAGATGCCAGGGAAGTGTGGTGTGGGAGGAGTGCCCACTCCTGGGGCTCCTGTGGGGCACTCCTGCTGCCCCCCAGAGCACTGCCCTCTGCCCTTTGCCCCAGCCCCTGGGGCTCGCCTGTCAGAGGTGTTCTCTCCTTCCACCATGACTTCTGGCAGGAGCCTCTTTCCGGCCATGTCTGAGGCATCGGGCCGCTCAGCATTCCCTCAGCTCCGAACCCCAGCCCCTCCGGATATGCCAGATCTCCCTTGTGTCCCTTTCTGAAGCGTGGAGTCTGTGCAGTCGGAGGCCTGCCAACACCCCAGCGTAGGGGTGCCAGCATTCAGGCCGGGAGTCCCCCGACAGCGCTATCTGCATCTGCCCTGGGCCTGGGCGAGCAGGGGACGCCAGGGCAAGAGGACCGCGCGGTGTTGTAGCACAAACGGAAACTGGAACACTGAGGCTAACAAGAAGCAGGTTTATTGCACCAGTGCTGGCTCAGCGGATATGCATCCCAAGGCTGAGCCCTGCCTGCAGGAAGTCAGGGGCTTATACACTTTCAGCTGGTACAAGGTTCTGGGTGGGTTTGCATTGGCAGCTGTACGTGGTCAGCTATGATATGGTCACATGCCAAGGAGTGAGCTGCATAGTTGCATACCAAGAAGTGAGTGGAGCTTAGTTAAAAGGTTAACTGTCATGGGATTTTTCAGTTCCGTCTTGCTTCAGTGACAGCTCTCTGGCTTCCCGGACCAGCTCCCTGCCTCTGACTGGCTGTGCTGGCTGCAGCCGCTTCTGACTCCACCTTCCCACCGCTTCATCTAATACCTGGACTGTGTTCTAGTCTCGGAGCTCAAGCCTTGCTGTCTTGGTGGAGCCCAGCGTGACACAGCAGGGTTCGGTGTGAGCTCCAGGGCTGCCTCTTTTTACTCACGAGTGTCCCAGAGCCTCAGGAGCCAGTCCATGCTCCGGGCAGGCGTGGCATGGCCCCGGGGCAGCCCTGGGTTCTCTCACCTTGCAGATGAGGGGGCCTCAGCCAGGGTCTCTCATGTCTTTGGCAGGCTCATCCTTCCACCTTCCAGGCTTTGGTCTGGTGCATCCCAGCCATGCCCCTGCTCCTCTCTGCAGTGGGTGGGCAGACAGGCTCCCTGGTGGGGGCACAGCATGTCTGCCAGGCCGCTCAGGCACTTACTTAAAACATTAGTCAGCTTTGTGTGTGCTGACAGGGCCTGGGCCCCGAGCCCAGCCCAGGAGTGAAACACCAGCTTTCCCACAGCTGGGGGCTGGGGTAGAGCGGGCAGGGGGCCAGCCTGGGGATGGCGCTCAGAGGCCAGAGAAGGGGTCCTACTCAGGCTTTACTAGCAAATGGGGAGAAACGGGCAGTTTCCTCTTCCCGTCCAAAGGTTTCCTGCCCAAGATGGCGTGTGAACAAGCGCCCAAGAGGCCTGGAGCCTTTCACAGGGTGCCCCCAGGTGGTCTTTTGGGGAATCACACCCACAGTCAAATTGCTGACCTCAGAGGCTGGCAGCAACCCTGCTGCTTGAGAGAGAGAAAACAAGGCTCAGAGAGAAGGGTCAGCTCAGAGTGACAGAATCAGCACTTGAACCATCTTTCCTGCTCCGAAGTCTGTACTCAGTCCCTGTGCTTTCTGGGAAGTCCTTTCTGAGTCCACCGGACACATCTCAAGAGTTGAAAGTGCATGTGGGACGCCTTGGCCCCATTCTTGAGCTAATGCATAAATCAACACTGTCTGGCACCCTCTCCCCTGCAAGTCATCAGTCTTTGCTTGACCACTTCCAGCAGCGGTGAAATCATCACCTCCGAGGCCGGAGCTGCTAGCGTTGTGGTGGCCTGTAGGAGGAGGGGAGAGGTCTGGCCAGAGAGCAGAAGACGGGCCTTAGCTGGGGGTGTTGGGGCGGTAGAAGGCAGAGGAGCAGGGGCGAGCCTGTCGGGTGTGGCCACACAGGGCTTCACAGTGATGCCCCAGTCCTAGTCGGAGCCAAGGGCGCTGGAAACCTAGTTTTCCTCGGCCGAGGTTAGTGACACATGGAAGGCCTCAGTCTTGTCATCCCGATTCCTGCACAGCCTCCCCAGAGGCAGCTGGAGAAGGGCAGCAAAGTGCAGGGAACGAGAAAGGACAGCAGCGAGTGGCAATTTCCCTGCCCAGGTGCCGTAGTTCAGACCCAGTACGCAGACCTCTGGCCCTGTAGTGCCCAGGGGAGCGGCCTAGGGGTGCCGCGCTGGACCGTGTGGAAGGGAGTGACCGCAAACTCCTGCAGGGCCTCGGGGGTCATGGCTCTTCTCTGTGTTCTCTTGACATTAAGGTTTCTCCCCAGATTGGCAGTTTCCCTCTCCTCTGCACCCACTCACCTCTGACCTGGGCACTGACCTCACGCCCTCTCCTCCGGGGCAGGGGCTTGCTCTTCGGTGGTTAGGAGCGTGGCCGCTGGCACGGACAGACCAACTTAGGATGCTGGTGCGGAGCCGAACTGCCATAAAGGCTGGGCATTCGGGGTCTTCCCCGGGAACACCCATCACCACTGGCACCCTGCACATTGGACATCGCCCCAGCTACAGCACCCCGGAGACTGATGCTAAGCTGGTCCTCCCTCCCACCCGCCCCTTTACAGCTCTGCCTGTAACAAAGTTCTTCCCAGTGACTCTGAAACCTCTGGTCTAGAGCCACCCACTGGACCCTGCTCGACCCCATAGCCCCACCAGGAGCAAGTCCAACCCCCCACAAGGGCAACTGCGGAGGAGCGTTCAATACTCACTGCGCCTAGATCTGCCAACTCAGCAGCTGTCACCTGTGGCGCCGGCCCCGTGCAGCTGGCAGGCCAGCTCGTGTGCTGTGTGCCTCAAGCAGAGAAGTCGGACAGCATCAGGTCGCATGTGGTTAGAAACAAAGCGTTTCACCAGCTCGGGCAACCCACGTGCCAACGAGCAGACGAGGGCTGCAGGCTTCCGGCGCCACCTGACTCTGGGACTCAGGTGAACGGAAGTGTAGAGGTGCTTGGCACAAGGGCCTGGGGGTGTAAGAATCTGGCGCAGCCTCAGCAAGTGGCTTCAGGGTGGGAGCCCTCTACCCTTAGGCCGCCACAGGGAGTGGGCAGACTCGTGTCATCCGTCCCCAGCTGACACTTGCAGATTGGGAGCCGACCCTCGAACACGGGCAGATTATCTCGTGCCAGGACATCTTATAGCTCAACTGGCAAACCAAAGAGCAGAGTCCAAGAGATTAGGCGGCTGAGACAGTCCTGACCTGATCTGGGGCAGCAGCTGCTTCTCCCTGCTCTGGAGAGGCCAAAGCCTCAGGTTCTTACGGCGACATGGAAAGACGATCAGGCAGCCGCAGGCGCGTCAGCAGGGGCGCGCTCCCAAGTTACAGAGCCCGTCCTCCACGGGCCTGGGTTTCTTTCGTGGGTTAATCCTAAGTGACGGCCGCTGTGACTCAGCACTGACCGCGCGCCAGGCACTGTGCTGGTGATTTCATACACAATTTCAAAGAACCCTTAAGGTCCTACAAGGTAGAAACAACTATTAATACACCTATGGATGCAGGGAAGAAACCTGTATCCAAGGTGAAGCAGTAGGGAGGGGAGGGCAGGCCGGGACCACCAGCCTCTAAGGCCTCAGGCCAGCGTTCCCAACCAGCGTTTGGCTATGTTGTTCCTACCCTTGGGGACCCCGTGGCCTTGTCTTCGCTTAGAAGGCCCGCGCTGGCGTAGATGTGCCCACCGCGGGGAGGGGGGTCCTGAGGCTCTGAAACACTGGGTCCTTCAGGCACGACGGAGAGAGCGTCTTTGCCAATAAGTGGCGCTGTCCCAGGGGAGGGGCGGCCTCTGCCAGAAACCACCACCCTCTCAGGGGAGAAGGAATATTTTCCCAACCACTCAGCTGCCAACTTCACTCTCCAACCCCGATCGCTTTCTATCTTTACTACTGAAAAAACAGTTAAGACAATTCTGTCCATTTTGTTTTATTTGTTAAATTGCTAAAAAGTATCGGGGAAAACATTAACAAAAAAATGAAATTGACAGATTTAAATATCAACGAATTCCACTTTTCATTCCTACACTGTTATGTGCCTAAAATGAACATCTCAGGGTTCGTCACCTGGGGCCCCTGAGTTGCGTGGGAAACATCACTCACAGCACCAGCTTCGCCAGGGCACTGGGGTGTGCGCTGGCATGAACCCTGGTTGGTGGGGAGCAGAGCGAGGAGAGAGCACAGCGGGGCCCACACCGAGGGCCGCTCTCATTTGACAATGGACATGGTGAGACGGAGCCACTTACTGGTGACCATGCAGAACATGCCTTCTGCATTCGTGGGGAGGCTGCCCGGGACAGAGGCCTCCGAGTCCGGCTCCCTTGCCCCTGGGTGCTCAGACCACCCCCCCCACACACACACACGCACTCGTGCGCTGGTGAGACCACGGAAGACGCAAAGCAGAGCACATCACCATGCCGGGATCACCACGAGGACAAGGACAGACAGACACACCAACCAGGAGTATCACTTTTAAGGGAAGGGAAGGAGCAAAGCAGAAGGAAACCCAGAAAGATCAAGTGAAAGAAGGAAAACATCCCTTGTTCTCCATCAGATGGCAGCTTCCTGTCCTTCAAAGTCAGGACTCCGGGAGTGGATTCTGTGCCCTCCTCTTCTGCCGTGTTAGAGTCCCAACACAGATCCAGGGATAGTCCACGGTTTGCAGCTCTTGCTACGGAACTCAAATGTGAAAAAGCAAATCACCCCGCGGAGGGCTAGGAGGAGAGGAAGTCCGCTGTTGCCACACAACTCCGTTTACTCTTGTTTGCACCCCCAGTCTGTCCTCCCAAAATGGGGGAGAGGGAGGGGGGCTCTGGAGCCCACCGCCCAAGTGTAGAAAGGTGGAAATAGGCGAGAAAACACAGAACTCTCTGTCGCACTCCCTGCTAAGTGAGAAAACAGGAAGCGCTGTTCAAGAGGGAGCAAGAGGGGAATCCTCACGAGGGGGAAGGCGGTGTGACATGGGGCTCTTCAAAGGCACACTTGCAGGAATGGAAGGGGTTAAAGCTTCAAGTAGAAACAAATGTATTTTGAATATTTAAATACTGATAAATATTTGCTTTAGGTGCTCCTGAGGGTTTAAAAACAGGTATTTTGTCTCATTTTTCTCAGTGGATTTTAAGACAAAATTGGCATTATGTCAAAGCCGAGTCGTGGCTGATCTGACCTGGTGGAGGCACCGCCTCAGCTGAGACGCCGCAAGTCCCACTGCACGTGTGGCTTCACAGGGGCTGGAGGAGACAGTCACTGCACCCCGCCATGTTGCTCTCCAAGGTGGACACCCACAGTGCCCAGGAGCCCCCAGACCACCACTGGGTACAGACGAGGCAGAGTTTTCTAAGAGTGGTGAAGGGACAGTCTGGTCCCCCATGGTGCGGGCGACCCTGGGGTGCTGTGGCGCTCCGAGGAGCCAGCGTGCTTTCTCAGAGAGCCTCTGCTGCCTGCCTACTTGGGGGTTAGTGGAAGGAACCAACAAATTAACAGCGGGCTTATGAAGGCCATGGGACGATTTTGAAGTTGAGATTCTGAGTTTTGAGGCTTCCAAAGACTTTAAATAGGAACCGAGTTTGGAGGCACTGTCCATGTACAAATGCAAGGTCAGAAATAAGCTTGAGCAACAGCAATAATGCCAACATTGCTGATCTCCGAGGCTAGTTTTCTCTTACGAATAAAGACCCCATGATCTAACAGTCTTTGCCGGAGCAGGACTGGCAAGTGCCCTGGAGCAGGGCATCTGGAGAGCTGAGTGCTGAGCGCCAAGCAGCTGGACACCACGGGGAGTAGGCACATGGTCGTCTCCTCACCGAACAGAACACACAGAGCAGTGTCTGGAACATGCTCCTCCCGGTGAGCTGGACCTATTCCTGGCGTGGCACCAGGGCGGCTTTCCCACCAAGACCACATGGTGAAAGCTGGGCTGGGGAGAGGAGGCCGGTGATGTGACGGGAGAAAACACGCTTTTCGGAGAGACTGCGAAGAGCCGCTGAGAGCCATGCCCGAGGGTCAGCAGCAGCAGGCTTGTGCTTGGGAAATGCTAGCAAGAAAAGGGGTGTGTAGGGGTGGAAAAGGCGATGTTTTAAAATTTAAATCCTAGAGGCAAAATTAAAACCCTCTGTACCGACAAAGACTCACCAACATCCACACTCAAGTGGTGCCATTTGACTTAATCCAACAACTCCCATATCTAGGCCATGGAGCTGCTGACTTGTAACTTCCTGTACTGACCAATGACATGCTTTAGCCGGTCACCTTATCTCGGGAATGACGTGAAGGTGCAAACTCAAGCCTCATTTGGGTGACCCGTGAACAAGACAACACCAAGGAGGTGATGCTCCTAAGGTCAGCTGAGCATCAAGGAGGCCAAGCCCAGGACACGGAGCTCATCACTGGTCAGCAACCGGGCAGAAAAATGCATGTCACAATGACAAAGATCATTTCTAGAAGGAGGTGTTACGAGGGTTCCTTTCCAGAATCAAGCACCCCATTCTACAGATGTGGGTATGTGTGCCCGATGTGCTTTGGAAGGAAAAAGAAGTCTGTAAGGAAAACAAAACCAGTGTCTTTTGATGTCTCCAGGATTTCTTGCAATGTTGACTTCCGGGAATACCCTATTAGCCCCCTAGTGACACCAGAGAATGGGCTCAAGAAATATTTCTCTGGACACAGAGCTTTTTAAAAGAAACAGAAACAAGGAAAGTTCCAAAGCTTAAAAAAAATGCACAGGTGCAAAAAAGGAAGAAAGCAGCCTATGTAATATGGAGAAGGCAGCCACTGAAGATCAAGTTTTAAGGGAAGAAAAAGGACAACAAATGTGGTTTTTGGCAACTTGCAACCAAATACGATTGTCAGAAAATTCCACCATCAGACACCAAATGTTTTCAGAGACATGGAGGGAGCACTCATGGTAGGAGCACTCACGGAGGGAGCATTCACGGAGGGAGCACTCATGGAGGGGCACTAGGTGGTGAGGTGTTGCTGTGTCAGCATTGCTTCACGATCCTGGCACAGACGCGGAACAAGATCCCTTGTCAGGTGCCTTTTCTCAGTCATAAAGGGCAGAATGGGGCCAGGCACAGGGCATTCCTGAAAGAGGAGTTTTCTCAGGTCCTCTGCAGTTTTCAGAGAAGGGGAAGAACAATTTCCTAGAGGTGACTTTTACCCTGCCAGCTACTGACGCATGTGAATCTGAAGCCTCCACTCGTGCATCTGACACATGCCCTTTCTTTTCCTAACTCTGAGAAGACCACATAAAGATTTACAGGGGGCTCTTCAATTTCTTTAGGAAAGTTCTGATAATTGTCTGTTCCCTAAAGTCCTGGTCTAGTTACCAGCGAAGTAGAAAAAGGCAGCACAGCCTCTGCTAAAACACAGCAACAATTTTATCTGAACCAGGACGGAGATCTCTCCCTCTTTGTAAACAGAGTTGGCTATATAATATATATTTATATATTTATATATAATTTCTTTCTTAGTGGAGATCTGATCCCAGCCCGGAGTGAATGAGGCTGGGAATTGGGGTTTTGGTTTATGGGAGGAATTCTGTCCTTTGTTTTCCCAATTCTCAGTCCAAATGGTTGCACGCTGGACAACTCCGAGTGAAAAGCCACAGAGAGGGAAAGGGGTTTGGAACACACTATCTCTTTGCTCGCACAAAGTACAAGGCGTTTGTTTTGGGATAGTACTTCACATTCTGTTTCTTGTCCATGAGTCCTCCAAAGATGATGAGCTCACCCCGGCCCTGCACCACCGTGTGCAGGCTGGTCTCGGGGGGCCCAACCACGGAACTGCTATTAAACACTTTCCACTTGACCCGCCCCTTCTCCTTGGTGTCCTTGATGTCCAGCACGTACATCTGCATGGGCTTGCAGTTCATGCTCTGGTACAGGGGCTTACCGACATTGAGGGACTGCGGAGGGTGGTGGCCCAGGCGGCGGGCAATGGGAGGTAAGGAGTGCCCATCTCCTTGGGCGGGTCCCGGGCGGGGGGCGGGCACGGTCTCGCCACTGTTCAGGTTCTGGCTCCCGGGGGAGCCCGGAGAAGACCCCAGAGGAGGACTGAGTGCTGCGGAGGCTGAGGGGCCTTTGGAGGACATCGCTTTGATGGCTTCCAGGCTCCGACGCAGGGCGCCGGGGGAGACGGCGCCTGCGAGGGCAGTGGCCACGTGAGGAGGGGTATGGACGCCATTGGTCTGCTCCGGGGGGTGGCGCACATTTCCCCCAACTGTCCTACTGTCCGCGCCATCTGTGTGATTGCCACTGGAAGCAGGTTTCAGATCCCAATTCAGATCCATTGATCCTAACCTCAGGTCCTTCTGATCTGGTAGTGACCCTCGCCGGGGAGCCAAAGGAAGTCCCATTTTTAGGTCACATCCTTCAGTGGCAGAGGGAGTGCTAGGAGATACGGCCTGAACAGGGCTATCCAAGGAAGAGCCGCCTACGGCTGCTGTTCCTGGAGATAAACTGCCACCATTGAGGATGGGAGAACCATCTCCTCTGGCTGGGGAAAGGCTCCCTTCTCGAGAACTTGAGGGGGTCTGCCTTTGCGCTCTGGGCCTCAATGTCCCCCAGCGGCCGTTAACACAAGGCGCTTCATCCATACTCCTCACTGGGGACTGGGAGCGGTACTCTCGGGTCTCGGGTACCAGGGCTGGAGGAGTGGCGCTGATGGGTGATGGGCGAGAGTTCAAACTAGGGCTGAGTGGGGCTCTCCCACTGGGAGCCTGGCTGAAGACCACCACACACTGTCCCACCTGGAAGAGAAAAGGCCGGTGCTGAGTTTGGATCATTCATTCAACCACAAAACATTTTATCGTGAGCATCCGGGACATGCTAGGTATTGTGTAGATAACCGAGGGTCAAGAGATGAAAATGATACAGTTTGTCCCTGGATTAGAGGGGACTACAGACATGGGAACAATCTCATGACGTGACATGTGCTATCACTGGAGTTCCAGGATCGGGGTAGAGTGGAGGGAGGAATCAGTTTTAGTTTGGGGTGTCCCTGAGAAAGTTTATCATACATAAAGAAATGTTTAAAACTGGAACTAGAAGGGACCACGTAAGTTTTCCCATCTATTTTTCTCACACATGTGAGAAATGCCCAAGAAGCAATGGGTACTGTCTGCCTCTTTTTTAACATCAAATTCTTTTCTATTTCTGGGCAAATTTGCTTGGGAATCTGACAAGTTAATCTGGTTTCACAGTTTAGGACCGCTCCTCCTGCCACAGCCCAGTAGTTCTCTGCTTACCCGACAAGCTGGATGACACCACAGTTCTGGGGCCCCATGATCTTCATTTTCTACCTTAAGTGGCTGCCAGGCCCAGGGACCTGGGTGCATGTGCAACAGCCAAGCATCCTTGAACAGCTGTAAGAGAACGACCGACAACAGGACTCAGGTATGGTACAGGTTACGACACATACACGCAGAGCTGGAACCACAAAGTGGTGCTGTCTGGGCTCTTCAGTAAGAACAGCAAAATTTGGTTTTTCATTCACTTGTGCCTTTATTCATTCATATAGTGTCATGGCCTGGCACATGAAACTGTGCTTGTCTCCCATGAATCAATTTTAAGTGACCCTGAATTTGCCTATGGTTTGTGTGCGTGTGTGTGGCCTGGGGAGTAGGAGAGAGGGCATGTGTGTGTGTGCGTGTGTGCGTGTGTGTGTTTGTGTGTATGTGAATTGGGGGGCAGGGGAGAGGGTAGGCAGTACATATCCCTAATGTTCTGAATCTGTATTCTTTTTTTTTTTTTAAAGATTTTTTTTAATTTATTTATGCAAGCATTGGGTATAGTCAGAAGCGCAGGAGGGTGAGAGAATTCACCAGAGCCAGAGCGGGGAGCAGAGCAGGCAGAAGGACCGAAGTACACTGCTGAGGGGAGCAGCGGGAGGCAGGAGAGGCCTGCGCGCCATGTGGGACCCTCCTCCGGTGGCTGGGGAGCAGCCGGGGATCGAACTGGCGCTGCAGGGGCTGCGGGCAGCTTCGCAACCCAGTGCTCAACCGTTGCGCCACCGGGGAGGCCCTGAATCTGCATTCTTAAATCAATTCCATGTGAACGCTAGCAGTTATCCACATGCCTTTCTGCCCTGCCTGCTTTGAGAAAACGCTACCAGTAAATCTTACAGCCTAAAGAGAAAGAAGGAGTAGCAAGAACACAGATGATATTTAAGAGACGAATGTTTCGTATCGAAAGCACCACACCACCAGCACCACAGAGAAAGCAGAGCAAACAGTCAGAGAACACGAAGGCTTACCCGCCCAAGGTGGAAAAGACATTTTCTACATGACATTCACGGAACACTTACAAGGCGAGACAGGGAAACAAGCTTTGGACACTGGCAGGTATGTACGTGGGGACGCCACACCAGCTCTACTCACAGCATTGGGACCGCCACACCCTCCAAGGATTAAGATAGTTGCATCATCTATAACAATCTAGGGAGAGGAAGAAATTGAAAATAAACCTATAGATACAGGCACCTGTGCCCCTGCGTCAGTGGTATATGAAAATTGCCTGCCCAGCACCCAGATGGGAGCTTTCTAGTTACCCGAAGTTATCCATTCTCCCCAAAGCACATCAATTCCCATCCCTATGCATAAATTACTGATGATTCACTGAAAGGCTATATTCTTTGCTGATCAAAATTAACCCAACAGTGCCAACCATATGTGAGGCAGGGTTCTTTTGAGAAGTGAAACAATGAAGTAAATGCTTGGAATGAGGCACAATGTATGGCCACCATAAATTATAACCCAGTAGAAGTTGAAAAATAAATACCAGCAAAAAATAATGAAAGGTTCTCTTTGACTTATTTCTGCATGTTGGCATATTACCCGACGCCCTCCTCCCTCTCCTGTCCTAACTGAACGATGCTACAGTGTGTGCTGAATAGTTATTTTAATTCCTGAGCACCTGAGATTGGCCACCTCGAGGATGGGGACTGGGGCCCGAGATGTTCGGTTTGGACCACGCCCACTGCTCGAGGTCAAGGACCCAGACGTCGTTGCTCCTGTAAGGAAAGGACATAGGATGGAGCACCCGAGAACACGAGAGCTGATATAAGTGCAATTACATTTAGAAAGATGCCCAGCAAATTTATACTTGATATACATTTTTCTTCTCTTTTCCCTAAAGGCCATCTCAAGACCTTCAAACCTTTGTTCTTCCCACTCACCCATAAGGCCTTATTTGAGTCTTATCTGTAGTCACATACTTGTACATAAGGTAAGAATTAACTGGTGACAGCAGGCAATAGCTACAGGTCAGCGTAGCTTTCAAGAGCGAAAACCACAGAGAAAAAAATTACTCAAAAGGCAGGGGAGGGTTGGTGGCAGCGGCAGGTGGGGGGAGAGGCAGTTCTATCATTGTCTAGGAGATAAAGAGTCATTGATTCTAGCAACGAGAAGTAATTGCACCATGGCTAATGAAAGCTGCAGTTTTAACAAGGACAAGCTGGCATCTCCAATCTTCATGGGACCAGTCTCTCAAGGACAGACTCCTGGGAGGTAGTCTGTTTGATGGCCACTTCTCTTTTATTCACACTAAGGAGCAAAGGAATAAGAGCACCGGTCCCTGAATCCTTGAACCCTCTCAGCTGGCTGGTAGCTCACATAGTCTTTCTATAACCATTTTTTTTTTTTTTAAAGATTTATTTATTTATTTATACAAGCACTGGGTACAGTCAGAAGCGTGGGAGGGTGATAGAATTCACCAGAGCCAGAGCGGGGAGCAGAGCAGGCAGAAGGACCGAAGTACACTGCTGAGGGGAGCAGCGGGCAGCAGGAGGGGTCTGCGCGCCATGTGGGACCCTCCTCTGGTGGCCGGGGAGCAGCGGGGGATCGAACCGGCGCTGCAGAGGCCGCGGGCAGCTTCACAACCCAGCGCTCAGCCGCTGCGCCACCGGGGAGGCCCTTTCTATAACCATTTTAAAAGAGGAAGATGGAGTGCACCCTGCCGAAGAACAGGTGGGTTTGGGTCTGGGATGGTGCTGCCGACAGCTCATCACCCCCACTGCAGAGCACAGGGAAATGACCATGGCTGCTGCTACTGCAGCATCACAGGGATTCTTGACTCGGGCCTGGCCTGGCCAGTTGTGGCCAGGAGTGGAGAGAATGATGGAAAGAGAGAACAGACTCACAGAAGCATCAGACCTGACGATTTTCTTGCTCTTACCTACTCCTCTAACCCATCCCACCTGGAGAACGAACCATTTCCACCTGTCCTGTCATTCTACTCTCTCTTCCTTCTCTAAAGTGCCAAAGGGCATGGGCTGGGTCCTGATGGAGAGCAAGGAAAAGTGCTCTGCTTCTTAGAAGGTGGCCTTCTGTAGGGACACATGGAAATAGGAGCTCTATCAGTAATGATCCCACTGAAAACCACATAGTAAATGAAGAAACACTGCACAGTCCCGATCTTATGGAGCAAGTTTTTCAACTTAATGGACTAGGAAATCAAAAACTGGAATAATAGGATGACATAACAAATTAAATCAATTAGAACTATGTCCAGGAATACTGACCCTGACTAGGGTCTTTTGGCCTGTTATTCCCAGAAGTGTTTACCTTCAGGGTGATATGGAGCAAACCAAATATACTTACATCTGCCGGGAACCCAAGGAGCCACCAAAGACAATCATTTTATCATCTATCACACAGGAGGAGTGGCCGGCCATGGGAGGTGGGCCGTGGGTAGTCACAATGCAGTTCCACCTAACACAAAAACACAGGAGGGAGTCAAGAAGTCAGCAACATCTGCTTCTGTTCTTATATATTTAAGGTAGAAAACCTAAAGTAAGCAGGCATCTATTTAGAAATGACAAGCCTACCACCTTTATTAGAGACACTGTTAGGATAATAAATGGAGGACAGGGTAAGGTGTTTATGCCTTTCCTACAAACCTGCCAAAGTTCTCACTGTGTATGGCTTGGAGGCAGAGTGGAAAGATGAGACTGACGAGGGACTCCACCGTGGCTCCCTGGCTGCTCCAGCCTAGTTTCTTTCTCTAGTCCAGATCAGTAGCAGCTGTCAAGACCCTGTATTAAGTAGTCAGTTACAAGAAACAGGGGCTGCTGTCATTTAAAAAAGACAGGCTTGACAGACAATCAGAGCCAGTTTTAGGCATACAGCAGGGAGTAAGGCAGCATCTGGATCCAGAGCTGGAGAAGTAGTAGCCAAAGCTCAAGAGCTCCCTGTTCTTCAACTGGATCATTCATTTTTCTAGGAAGAACTCTTCCTAGAAAAATCTCCTTTTTCTCTTTGGAATAAAGGTTCTTCAGATTTTAATGGGTCCCAGGTTTTAATGGGTCTGAAATTGTAGGCAAAAATCTGTGCATAGACAAGTTCCTTCCTTCTCCCTCCCTGAGAAATTAGCCCATAGCTTTTCAACAAATTCTCAAAGAGATTACTGGACACAAAAAAAGATAAGGAATCTATTCACTAAAAATCTTTTATTCCAGGTTGAAAGGATCTTATTCTTGTGGCTTACCAGTTTTTAGAGGGTGAGTACGTGTGTATTTCGTCAAAGAATCTCTCTGGTTGGTGTAGGGGATAAGGGCTTGGCCGAGTCCAGCCACCAAACAGCACCAGCAGGTCCTTGTATACAACCAGAGTCGCTCCAGCTTTGGGGGAAGGATAGGAACCTGAGAGAAGTCAGTAACATCATGGTTAGGATTCAGGGACTCAGAACAAGCCCTTGGCAGGCTGTCTGTGGACCAACTTTCCCTGGCAGAGTCACTAAATTGGAACCAATACTACAAAGCATTAGGGGAAGGGGAAGACAAAACTGGGTTTGCAGGTCTGAGAGAAAATCACCACCAATTTACACATCTTCGATAATTACAACGAAGAAACCTGAATTAGAGGAAAGTTAACTCACTCTCTCTTGGGTTAGTTTGCTGATCTGAAATTAGGAATGGGAGTAACTATCAATCTCATAAGGCTTTTGCATTTTAAATAATGCACTGAAAGCGCCTAGTACCATGCCTGGCACAAAGCAGGTGCTCAATAAATGTTGGCTCTTCTGGCCACCCCTTTAATAAGCTTAACAGAGATCACAAAGGAAAGTATGGCAGGGATCCAGAAAAGAGTATACAGAGAAGCCAGATGCCTGGATACAACGTAAAAATAACTGCTGCTACATAGGCTAAAAAGAAAAAAAAAAAACAAGAATGTTTTCCTGAGTCAAATGTTAAAAGAGTGACGTCTAGGACCCGCACTCTAGGCCCCACTAGAACAAATGGGGGAAGACTTTTAAGGTTCAGTATGAAGGCATTTCCATGACACTGCAGGTCTTACACCAAGAGTGGCAACTAAGGTGCTCAGGCAGGACCTGGAGCTATGCTGACCAAAGTCTGAAATGACAGAAATCTGGAAAATTTTAGGGAAAACAAATGTCTCATCGGAGCATGGTCTTTTTAGAGCTTTTTGTCTTTAAAATGACAATTGGTATTTCTCCTAATCTACTACCCTTAGTTTGCTCAGGACTAAAGCACTGTCTCCATATTCAGGTGTCAATAAATACTGAAATTTTTTTTAGTTAAAGCTACAGGATCCATTTTTCAAGGGAAATCTTAAGCAGAAGGTGCTCTAATTTGGATGGACAGCTTGGCCTCCCCCTTCAGCAGGGGGTTATGGGAATGCTGTTAGAAAAGCCTGCTCAGTCTGCTTCAATGGTGTTGCATATATATACAAGGTTTTGAGGTTGAGAAGGTGGAACAGAGGACATTCTTCCTTGGAGTCTAAGTAATAACGGCATAACTTACTAAGAAAGTACCAGGCCTTAAACTATAGAGCATCTAAGAACACTATGAGGTATCTTTTGAATATTTTCCTAGTAGAACAAACATCTAACCAGGCAGGATCTGACCACAGGAATCTTCTCTAGGATGGTTTTCGTGCCAGTCAGCAGGAGCGCTGAGACACTGGCTGAAGAATTCCACGAGTTAGCTTTTGCTACCCTTCTATCCCAATGGAAGGACTAAGGGACTACTCGTGATCTGCTGTCCTTTACAGCCTGGGATTTCCGGTTAAAATCTTGCACCTTCCCAGGAGAAAGCTTTCTAGTCCTACCAGAAAACCTAACTACTATAATAGCCTAGTTAAGATGTTAGTGTTACCCAAACCCAATTTACTCTGTGAAATATCTAACAAAGCTGCGAGTTCTTGTCTCTATCTTGGAACTACAAATACTGTGGAAAAAACAGAAAAGGAAAATAAAATAGGTTAATAGGCTTCAGGAGAGCAGTAGCTTAAAAATCTTATAGATTGAAATTTGGATTTGAATTTGAGATACTGGAAATCCTGACTTTTAAAATCAAGTGTATAAAGTGAAGCAGCTAAGCAAGGGTCCACAAAACATGGAAATAAACAAATGTTGGACTATTAATGTAAATTGGATGATCTGTATAAAAAAACCTTCAGAGCGTAGGCTTTGAGTCAGCAATTCCATTTCTAGTGATTAGTCTAGTAAGACAGGTGGACACATGGAAAAAGAACAATACAGAGATGCTCATTTACAGTTTTAAGTAAATCAAGGCATAGTCATATAAAACAATACAATTAAAAATACTGTGATGTAATATTTGTATTAAAACAATGCACAGCTCCCCTTAATGAAAACTGAAAAGAGTAAGTGACAAAAGATAAAATAATAGCTCTATGATTTACTTAATCCTTAACAACAACCCTATGAAGCAGGCACTATTATCCCCATTGTAAGGACAGAGGCACTGAGTAGTTAATTCCCCTGAGTCACAAATCTGTTTAGTGGGAGAGAAGGCATTAAAATCTCAGCAAAGGGGCCTCCCTGGTAGCTCAGGGGATTGGGCACAGCACTGTGGAGCTGTCCACAGCCTCTGCAGCTCGAGTTCAATCCCCAGCCAGCCAGGGAGCTACCCACACGGTGCAGCAGACCTCTCCTGTTTCGTCCGGTGCTTCCCTTAGCAGTGTGTTTCAGTTGGTCTGCCTGTTCTGCCTCCGCTCTGTCTCTGGTGAATCCTCTCACCTGTGCCCCAGTTCTTGTATGCATAAATAATTTTAAAAAGAAATCTCAGCAAATTGAGTCCACCTAATGTATTTTCCTCTATGTGTCCACTGCACATAAAAGAAAGCCTCGAAGGTCAATTGCCATGCACCTCTCTGAATAATAAAATGACATATGATTTTTTTAAAGATTTATTTATTTATTCATACAAGATCCGAGGTATAGGCCAGATTCGCGGGAGGGTGAGAGGATTCACCAGAGTCAGAGCGGGGAACAGAACAGGCAGAATGACAAAATACACTGCTGAGGGAAGCAGCGGGCGAGACAGGAGAGGTCTGCCTTGCCATGTGGGACCCTTACCAGCCGGCCGGGATTGAACCAGTGCTACAGAAGCTGTGGACAGCCTCACAGTGTGCTGCGCTCAACTGCCTGAGCCACCAGGGGAAGCCCAAAATTACATGATTTTCATTTTCTTCTTTATTAAAAAAAAAAAAAAGCTATTGGTTAAACTTTGCAAAAAGTTACAATTGCTCATTGAGATTGGGGAAAATAAAAAGTATTTTTTAGTTGTTAAAAATGAGAAATATTAAGTCAATACAATTTTCTTTCCTTGCTCCTCCCCTAAACTCACTCCATTTGCCAAAGGCCCCCCATTAGGAGGCTATCTGTAGATCCCTTATTTGAAATTTGGATCTCTTATTTGAAATTCTAAAATCCCTGGTTTTGGAAATGCAATTTTTTCAAAGTTCATTTGGCAAAACTAACCTAATATGAAGAGGCAATGTATAGTCTTTACTCAATCCACTTACTGAGAGCAACTGCACACAGTGCTGTAGAAACATTAATATTTGATTATAGGTATGCCTCCAGACTCCTCCAGACTCCACTTATCATAAGTGCATAGGCATCGTATTTCCATTCTAAAATCTAAAAAATTCTGAATTACAAAACTTAATTAGGGCCTCCCCGGTGGCGCAGCGGTTGAGCGCTGGGTTGTGAAGCTGCCCGAAGCCTCTGCGGCACCGGTTCGATCCCAGGCTGCTCCCCAGCCACCGGAAGAGGGTCCCACATGGCGCACAGACCTCTCCTGCCGCCCGCTGCTCCCCTCAGCAGTGTACTTCGGTCCTTCCGCCTGCTCTGCTCCCCGCTCTGGCTCTGGTGAATTCTCTCACCCTCCCGCGCTTCTGACTGTACCCAGTGCATGTATAAACAAACAAATAAACAAATAAAACATGCCTCTTAAAAAAAAAAAAACTTAATTAGCACCAACGATTTGACATAAAGGATTGATTTAACACTACAGGTTCTGAAGCCAGTCTTTCTGGGATAAGGTCCCAGTCCTGTCACATAGCTGTGAAATTTGGGCCAGTTGCCAGATGTCTCTCTGCCTCAGTTTTTCTATCTATCTAGCCCATTTCTATGAAGTGGGCTAACAATAGAATCTGCCTCATGGAGTGGTTTAAAAGAGGATTAAAAGAATTAAATCATATAATCACATAATGCATTTAGAACTGTGTTTGGTATTGTTATTATAGTTAAAACAAATTATGAAGTTAATAGCAGGTCAATTACAAAACCATCTGACAGTGCTACTATCTACATGGCATACAGTTTAGGAGAACTGAACATATCTAATTACTATAAATGGTTGAGCTTATTCCCAACAGAGTAACTACTTAGCACAAGAAAGTAGAGTAAAAATAAAATTATTATAACTGATGGTAGATGAAATGACAGGGAAGGCACTCCAAGTCTCTGAAAAGTAAATCGAATACATTGAATAGAATTTAGAAACCAAAACAAAAGTTAACACAAAACTAGTATGGGTTAGCACATGAAAAAATTATTTTCAGGGAAGTGCAAATCAAAACTACGATGAGATACCATCTCATGCCTCTAAGAATGGTCCATGTCAGCGAGACCACATACAACAAGAGTTGGCCAGGGTATGGAGAAAAAGGAACCCTCGTACACTGTTGATGGGAGTGGAGACCAGCCCAGCCCCTGTGGAAAACAGTACGGAGGTTTCTCAAACATTAAAAATAACCCTGCCCTCTGATCCAGCAGCAACCCCTCTTCTGATATCCACCCAAAGAAAACAAAAACACGGGCCTCCCGGGTGGCGCAGCGGTTGAGCGCTGAGTTGCGAAGCTGCCCGCAGCCCCTGCAGCGCTGGTTCGATCCCCGGCTGCTCCCAGGCCACTGGAGGAGGGTCCCACATGGCGCGCAGACCTCTCCTGCCGCCCGCTGCTCCCCTCAGCAGTGTACTTCGGTCCTTCTGCCTGCTCTGCTCCCCGCTCTGGCTCTGGTGAATTCTCTCACCCTCCCACGCATCTGACTGTACCCAGTGCTTGTATAAATATAAATAAATAAACAAATAAATAAAAAATATTAAAAAAAAAAACCCCATGAATTTGAAGAGCTACATACATGTATTCATATGTTCACTGCAGCACTATCTACAGTAGCCAAGCTATGGAAACAGCAGTTGAGTGGGTGAAAAAGAGGCTGCACGTACACACAGTGGAATACTGCCTCAACTGTAACAAAGGAGGAAAGCTTGCCATTCGTGACAACATGGAACTGGAGGTGACTATGCTAAGTGAAATAAAGTCAGAAGGAAAAAGAAAAATACTGGATGATTTCACTCCTAAGTGACTATAAAAAACAATGTAAAGGAACAAACAAAAATAAAACACAACAAATCCTTGAAATCTGACTGCAGAAGTGAGGCTACCAGAAGGGGAGGGGAAGGTGTTGGGAGCAAAGGGGAGAGTGAGTCCAGTGGGCTATAGTGGAGGATTCTTGGGGTTTTGGTTTGAGACATGATTTAATAAAATTTGTAGAGGTTTGAACCTATACCCCTAAAACATACATAGTGAGGTAAATCAATGTTACCTCAATAAACATAGTTTTTTAAGAAAAGAAAGCATACCCATCTACCATATTAGGGATTGACTGATTCAATGGAAATCTCTTTTTTTAAACATTTATTTTTATTTATTTATGCATACAAGAACTGGGGTCTTAGACCAGTGGTGGTGCGGGGGCAGAGGGCTGAGGGTGAGAGGATTCACCAGAGACAAAGTGGGGAGCAGAACGGGTGGATCTACTGAAATACACTGCTGAGGGGAGCAGCAGAGCTAGACAGGAGAGGTCTGCTGCTCCATGTGGGTCAGCTCTCTGACAGGGGATTGAACTCATGCTGCAGTGGCTGGTGCTGAGAATTAACCCCTTGTACCACCGGGAGGTCCTCAATGGAAATCTTGTACAATAAAGGGTACTAGGACAACAGCAGATTATAGTTAAAAGGCCCAACATCAGCACAACAAAAAAGCGTCATGACTTTTCCGACAACCCAATGCACTGACATTAAATATGCTTCCCTCTTTGCCTTCACTATCACTGCTTTAGGTGATGTATCTGTAGAGATGTCTTTGATGTGCAAATCACGTAGCATTTCGCCTATATTTCCTTCTATGTATTTTATGGTTTCAGGTCTTATGTCTAGTTCTTTAATTCATTTTGAGTTGATTTTTGTGTATGGTGTGAGGTAGTGGTCAAGCTTCATTCTTTTGCATGCAGCGACCCAGTTTTCCCAGCACCATTTATTGAACAAACTTTCTTTGCTCCAATGTATATTCTTTGCTCCTTTGTCAAAGATTAGTTGACCATAAATCTGTGGGTTTATTTCTGGATTTTCTATTCGATTCCATTGGTCTGTGTGTCTGTTCTTGTTCCAATACCATGCAGTTTTGATGATTACGGCTTTGTAGTATAGTTTGAAGTCTGGGAGTGTGATGCCTCCATTCCCTTCTTTTTTTTTTTTTCAGGAGAGCTTTGGCTATTTGGGGTTTTTGGTGATTCCATATGAATTTCATCAATAATTGTTCTATTTCTTTGAAGAATGACATTGAAATATTTATTGGAATAGCATTGAATCTGTATATTGCTTTTGGTAGGATGGCCATTTTAATAATGTTTATTTTTCCAATCCATGAGCAGGGGATGTCTTTCCATTTCTTTGTGTCTTCTTCTATTTCTTTTAACAGTGTTTTATAAACAGCTGGGATTACATCAAATTAAAGAGCTTCTGCACAGCAAAAGAGACAATAACAAAAACAAAGAGAAACCCCACCGACTGGGAGAACATTTTTGCACACAACACTAATGATAAAGGACTGATCACAAAAATCTGCAAAGAGCTGATGAGACTCAACAACAACAAAGAAAATAATCCTGCCAAAAAATGGGCAGAAGAGCTAAAAAGAAACTTCTCTGAAGAGGAAATGCAAATGGCCAACAGGCATATGAAAAAATGCTCAACATCACTTGTAATCAGGGAAATGCAAATCAAAACTACCATGAGATACCATCTTACACCAGTGAGAAAGGCACATACTAAAAAAAATAGCAACAACAAATGTTGGCGAGGATGTGGAGAAAAAGGAACTCTCCTGCACTGTTGGTGGGAGTGCAAACTGGTCCAACCACTATGGAGAGCTGTGTGGAGATTTCTGGACCTACTAAACATAGAACTTCCATATGATCCAGCAATTCCACTCCTAGGTATTTACCCAAAGGACACAGAAACATCAATTCCAAAGAGCACCTGCACCCCTATGTTTATAGCAGCACTGTTTACAATAGCTAAGCTTTGGAAACAACCCAAATGCCCAAAAATAGATGATTGGATCAAGAAGATATGGTACATATACACCATGGAATATTACTCAGCATTCAAAAAAGATAAACACATGCAATTTGCAGCAACATGGATGGCGCTAGAAGGGATCATGCTCAGCGAAATAAGCCAGAAAGAAAAAGAAAAATACCGGATGGTCTCATTCATAGCAGGAATCTAGAAAACTTAAATAAGGGACCAGGAAAATGAGTAACTATAAGAAAGTGAAAATCAAAATCAACAAAAAAATATGAACCAGAGACACTCTATGGGAGGTGGAGGGCGGGGAGGGGAGGGATTGGGGTCAAAATGAGGGGGTTGCAATTGTATGGGGAATATAAAAATAAAATTTATTTAAAAGAAAAAGAAATATGCTTCCCTCAAGAAAACTTAAAAATTAACATTTTATACTAAGTAGGACATTTCTTGACCTGCCTTCAAATCAGAGATCCAGTGGGTCTCTGAACAGTCTGAATATCACTGAATGACAAAGGTGGAGGAAGAGAGAGAGCTGCTCCAACAGGGGTTCTCAGAAAGCACCCCGGGACCAAATGTGCCCTTATCAAACTTGGACGGACATGTTACTCAAGCCTATCCCCCAGAGCCAATGGTTGTTCTCATAGGTTTCATTCCCCTAATTACTCAACAAATATGATCCATGGAGCAAATTTCAAAACAAGGCACATGCCAAAAAGGCAGTTATGGGAAACTGGATAATCAGATAGGCCCTCCACACACAGAACTAACATTCCCGAAACTGCTCATTGGTTCAGATGTTTCCCAAAGTTCCTATGCAATTAGAAAATTTCATACACAAAAGACAGTGGTAGAATTACAAGACATTCTTGTTTACTTTTGCAGAGGAGAGGTAGAACAGTGAAGCAATTCCAAATTCTGGCTTGGTTTTTATGCCACTTTCCCACAATTGTGGTTTCCTTTTACAAAGAACCCAGGACTACTAGAGTAGCTGTTTGAGTCAAGATAAAAGAAGAACCTGTTTTAATAGGTAACGCCTGCATTTTATGCATGGTTAAAAATTATTTTTACACCTCTATACTATTACCCTGATTTGTTAATATTACTAGTTTATTATTAAGTTGGTATAAGTATTAAATTGTTACCATTCCCCTGGGGCGATAATTCTAAGACTTCAGCTGTGTGAGAAGTAGCCAGAGAACTTGTTGCAATATAGATAATCGGAAACAAAATCTGAGTTTCTTATCTAGTAACTACCAGGAAGGGTCTGAGAAGCAGCATTTCTAACAAATTCCCAAGTGATGCTGATATTTGGGAACTAGACTGAGAATAAGGTTATAGAGAGTTAAATAATCTTTGGTTAAGTCTGTTAGAAAGCATGCTAGTGTGAAATTAAAAGGGCATGCATTCATCCTTTTGCCTTATTTCCTAGTATTTTTTTTTTTAACATTTTATTTATTTTTGCGTAGTAGCCCTGGGGTGTAAGCCAGAGATGTGGGGGGGTAGGGGTGGGGGAAGAGGATTTACCAGAGACACAGTGGGGAGCAGAATAGGCGGATTCACTGCAATACACTGCTGAGGGGAGCAGCAGGGGATACAGGAGAGATCTGTTGCGCCGTGTGGGTAGCACCCTGGCTGGGGAAATCCCTAAATTGCTTCCTCTGTGGGAGTCAAAAAAAAATTTCCCTGGATGCTTTCAAATTATTTTATTTTATAGAAATGATGCCAAAAGGGACATTAAAGACTGAATAATGGCACTGAGACTTCAAGTCCTACTCTCCATTTCCTAGTACCGACCTCACAGATTCCCTTTCTCAGGTGGACCTGAAGAGATGAAAGACACTGGCAGCTCCGTATGCTCATTGCTCCAGCCCTCACTTAACTGGCCCTGGGGGCAGATGGACCAGATTAACCAGCAAATCTATCTCAGTTTCTTTAATGTGGGCACTTCTCTGTGGTAGTGAAATGGATTCCTGCAGCACAAACCATGGCGCAAAACCAGTTTTTTTTGTGGCAGGGTGTGCCAGCTCTGCTGGCGCCAGCAGCCCGAGCAAGTATAGCAGCTGGCGCCCGCAGCCCCCAGCAAGAACGGTCCTGCTGGGTTCAGGTGGCGGCAGTGGAGGCGGGCTGCAGTGCATCCCCTGCCCTGCCTCCCAAGAATGTGCAGCTCCACTGCAATGTAGGGGCAAGGTCACCCCATGCTAGAGTAAGCTCTGGTAGCAGAGGTAAACCCCAAGCCCTGCAGCACCTGGTTCAGGGATGAGGGGAGCATTGGGCCCTGCTGGGCCAGCTCTGTGTGGCTTGCTGCAGCCACAGGCAGAGAGGCCCCTGGAGTGCTGGGCCAGGGGAACCCACCCATGTCCCAGCACTGCTACAGGCCTCCCACCTTTGCATAGTTATGAAACCGGAACCCTTTCCCTGCCATTCTGGGGCGTGGCAAGAGTAGACACAGAAACTGCAAGAGGAGATACAGGTTGCAGGCACCAGACTTTTCCCTTTTGGCACCTGGATTGTAAATGGGCCAATCAGGGTTGAGCTCACTGGACCAATCAGGTTCAAGCTCAGTTTCATTCATGGTGGTGAGTTAATTGTTTGGATTAAAAAATGGAAGCCAGCTAACTGGTGCTAACCTGCACCAGGCACTTAGGATGGAAAATGGTCCAATCAGGCTTGTAGGGTGGGAGAACCCTAAGAGGGGATATAAGGCAGAGCAAGAGCCAGCTTGATTCATTCTGCTCCTGGCCTTTGAAGACAATAGGATTTAGCAGACAGCCTCCAAAGAAGAAGCATCGAGTGGATGACCTCTGTGGGATTCAGCAGATCTGCAGACTACAAACCTCCAGACCTTCACAGAGACCTAGACGATGCATCTGCCTCCGGCCCTGCCTTTTTTTTTTTTTTAAACTTCTTTTTCTTTTTTTTTTTTTTAAGATTTATTTATTTATTTATACATGCACTGGGTACAGTCAGAAGTGCGGGAGGATGAGAGAACCCACCAGAGCCAGAGCCAGGAGCAGAGCAGGCAGAAGGACTGAAGTACACTGCTGAGGGGAGCAGCGGGCGGCAGGAGAGGTCTTCACGCCATGTGGGACCCTCCTCCGGTGGCCGGGGGCCCGGCCCTGCCTTTATTAATGAGCACCATTGGCCTTTGCAGCCCTGGTGTCTCAACAAGAGCTTATGCCAGTAGTGCACAAAAAGCTGTCTGTATAAGCCAACAACTCAGAGAGCTGTAACACTGGTGTCTCTGTCACTGCCTCCTGGTGACTAGCACTGTGTCCGGCCACCTTTGAAAGCTGTCCATCACTTCTGATTGTCCGGCACTGCTTTCCAGTGCTGTTGCCTATTACTGTCCATTCCAGTGTCCTGGTGCTGTCCAGCTTGGCGCTCAGACAGTTGCAATGATATCACCTCACGGCCCCACCTGTGAGCAACTCCAGCTGCCAACATGAGCTGGACCCTGATGCACTGCTGACCAGGGTGCCAGCAGCTCCAAGACCTCGTTGACATTACAGCACCATCTTATACGAGCCGCCTTTGGTTGAGTCTACTAGACACTGTGGACACTATCTAGGGTGAGAGAGTCAACAACTGTGGCCTTAGAAATTCTTTGTCTCCTCAATCTCTTCTTTGTTAAATAAACTCCCCTGTTTTTTCCTGAACCTGAGTGGTCTTGCAAATGTTAGTGTACAGGCGAGATCCCACAGACAGTGACCTGTCTCCCACGTTGGCACTGTCTTTGGCATTGTTTTAAACTGTTTTAGTAGCAAGGAGCTCTCAGTTGGTATGCATGTGGGGTGTAAGAGATGAATTTTGCTGACAGAACCCAAGCTGGGTCTTGGGAAGGTGACCAAGCCTTCAGCTTGAGAGCGCTGTCACTACGGTAGTATGTGAAGTGACCAACCTTGATAGTAAGACTTCAGAGGTCAGAAGAAGAAGAATATGGAGAGACATTTTCCAGGACACCACATTAACATCTGAATCACAAAACCTTGAGGGCACAAGAGAACAGGCTGGCACTTCTAACTGAGAAGGCAAGAAAAACTAGTGGAAGTAAAATTTAAGTGTTTACATATTTGCGCGGAGGAAAAAGAAAAACATGTTTTATAATTTGAGGAATGGGGAGACAAAAAGAAAATTGAAAATAACTCATGAGTATCAAATCTGTCTTTGACTGTATACCTAGAAGCCTAATAAATATTCAGCGTGGCTTCCAAAGTATGTGGCCAAGGATCACAGGACCCAGTTTCTCTTTTAATGACGAGAATATTTCCACCTTAACATCAGTAAGGCCAATGATTACAGTAAGTCCTTGTACTTAGATGCCCCTAGAAAATATAAAATTAGGTTTATTTTAAAGAAAGAATGTAGAAGGCATATAAAGTTTACTCCTTGGCCAAAACACGGTAGAACCCCTAAACTGCTTTCCAAGACCTGGTTCTAGCTCAATCTAAAAATAAGGATAAGACATAGTACTGGATGCAAAAGAACTAAATTTTTCTGCACAGGCATGGCCTTCCTCGGGCCTTCTGCCAGCACATAGCTTCCTATACTGGACTAATAGCCCTCCTAGGGGAGGGGGAGGCGAGTGGGGAGGGGCCATCCTGCATCCCTCAATCCAGCATTTAGCACACTGTGGAAAGTGCCCACTGAGAGCTTCCCGATAAGATTATGCTATTCTAGAGGACAAGAAATATTGATTATGAAAATGACTGCTGAACTGAAAGCGAAATGGTTATAGGACTGTCAAGAGTTGGGATGAGAACTGGCTCTAGTTAATCATAACCTACCCACGAGGCATCAGCGGGCCTGTCTGCAGGGTAAGGCCTGTCTTTGGGTGTCTATGCCCCTTACCTCATTTTTTTCTTTTCCTATCTTGTTCCTCATTTGCAATATGAACAGAAAGTTACTGACTGATATCAAAGAAGCATATATTAGGGCCTCCCCGGTGGCGCAGCGGTTGAGCGCTGGGTTGCGAAGCTGCGCGCGGCCTCTGCGGCGCCGGTTCGATCCCCGGCTGCTCCCCGGCCACCGGAGGAGGGTCCCACATGGCGCGCAGACCTCTCCTGCCGCCCGCTGCTCCCCTCAGCAGTGTACTTCGGTCCTTCTGCCTGCTCTGCTCCCCGCTCTGGCTCTGGTGAATTCTCTCGCCCTCCCGCGCTTCTGACTGTACCCAGTGCATTTATAAACAAAACAAAGAAACCAGCAAACAAATAAATAAAGCATGCCTCTATAAAAAAAAAAAAAAAAAAGAAGCATATATTAGATATTACATTAGACAAGGTTTGTCTAATAAAGAAGAGCTTGTCTGGATCTCAGGCTTCCAGGCATACATTTTTATTATTACAATTATACCCACATCTTTAATAACATTACTCCATGGGTCATTTACAGAACATCTAAAACAAGAGGAACTTTTATAATGGGCATGAGAAACTTCTAGATCCTGTATAATTACATATGCCGCAGGCATGAACAAAAAGAAATTCCCTACCGGCATTGTTTTCACTTTTGAACAAACGCACATGAAAGACCACTTGAATAGGGCAGCACTTATCAGTTTAAAATTAACAGCACTAAAAACAGTAATAGTTCCTTGTTACCATTTCAAGTAGTCTTTTGATTCAATTTCTGGGGGAGCTGAGAAGGTCCAGAGTCTCAGTTTAATCTGATAACTTGTTAATTGCAGTTCTAATGGGGGTGGGGGGTGCTCTTTTAAGTGGCTGTTCAGAAGTGGAACAATGCTGCCAGTCACAGTTTCTGGCCTGGTGTCAAAACAGGAAAACCCTAGTCAGGCGGGACAGAGACAGACTGAAATAGGGTATAACCTTATTTATTCTCTCCCCGGGAGGACCAAAGTTTACCCAGATTTGTGCTATAAAAAATGTCCCATTCTTCTCTCCAGTAGGAGAGAATATGTACCCACCTTAGAAAAGCATGAATTCTGGAAAAGTCCCAGGATCTGAGCTTTATAAATAAACAGAAAGGATTCCCCCTTTCCTAGGGGAACCCCTTGGTTCTGCTCTCACTCCCATCTCCTAAGACCACCACAGATCCAGATTGTTCCAGGATTGCAGAGGGCTAGAGGAGACAAGAAGAAATCACCAACCCATAAAGAAAATTAACCAGGAACAGATCCACGGGTTAGGAAGAAGCTAATACAGCAAAGAATTTAAGAGTAGTTACTTAAGTAACATCCTAGCCTTCTTCATGGAGATTAGTACATTTGAATGGTGTCTGGGCCCTGGGTGCCTTCCAACTATAAAAACAGAAAAACATAGATGGGGATTCAAATACTTAACAGTCATCTTAATTGAAAAGCATACATACCATCTTGGGCCTCCCTGGTTGTACAAGGGGTTAAGTCTCAGCACTGTGAAGCTATCTGCAGCCACTGCAGCAGCACTAGTTCGATCCCTGGCCAGGGAGCTGACCCACATGGCACAGCAGACCTCTCCTGCCTCAGCAGTGTATTTCAGTAGATCTGCCTGTTCTGCTTCCCGTTCTGTCTCTGGTGAATCCTCTCACATACACACCTCAGCCCCACACCTCTGACCTACACCCCAGCTCTTGTATGCATAAATAAATCAATCTTTAAAAAAAAAGCATACCATCTTTTTTTTTTTTTTTTTTTAAGATTGACTTATTTATGTAGACAAGAACTGGGTACAGGCCAGAGGTGTGGAGGGTGAGAGGATTCACCAGAGACAGAGTGGGGAACAGAAAAGGCAGGCTGACTGAAAACAATGCTGAGGGAAGCAGCAGGCGAGACAGGAGAGGTCTGCTGTGCCATGTGGGTATCTCCCTGGCTAGCCAGGGATTGAACTCATGCTGCAGAGGCTACGATAGTTTCATAGTGCTGTGCTTAACTCCTTGTGCCACCAGGGAGGCCCAAAAGCATACCATCTTAATAAAAATAAATAATAGGGGGCCTCCACGGTGGCGCAGCGGTTGAGCGCTGGGTTGCAAAGCTGCCCGCGGCCTCTGCGACGCCGGTTCGATCCCCGGCTGCTCCCCAGCCACCAGAGGAGGGTCCCACATGGCGCGCAGACCTCTCCTGCCGCCCGCTGCTCCCCTCAGCAGTGTACTTCGGTCCTTCTGCCTGCTCTGCTCCCCGCTCTGGCTCTGGTGAATTCTCTCACCCTCCCGCGCTTCTGACTGTACCCAGTGCATGTATAACCAACCAACCAAACAAAGAAACAAATAAATAAAACATGCCTCTATAAAAAATAAATAAATAATAAATAAATAAATAAATAAATAATAGGACTTTAAGATAACTGCAACAAATTGTGAACAGAATCCTAACTGATTAGCTTGCTACCTTTCTCCCCATAAATAAGATTCCTTCCACCAATGCATAGAAGTCCTGGTTCTTTATACATTTTATAACTTATTTTAAACACCCCCATCGACTCTCTTGTATCTTAGTTTCTATATTTTCTTTGTATTGATTTGTTTATTTTATGTCTTCTTCCAACAGACCTGCTTCTTGTTCACACCTGTATCTGCAGTACACAGAACAGCACTGACTGGGTGTAACTATTAAAGGCAGGAAAATGAATACACAGGGAATGAATACATTCACTTTTCAAGCTTTGGGAACTCAAGGGTGACTTAGCACCACTCCTGACTCCTCAGCTAGCACTTCAGGACTACACAAAGGTGCCGACTAGGTTCTATATCCCTCTGCATCTGAGTACGGTATGTAATCTGAACAGGAATGATGAAAGGTAACTGTTATCTCTATCTGAAAGGAAAGGCCAAAGGGACATTAAAGACCTGTCTAAAGTTACCCTGTCACTGCGTGTCCTGAGTCCCGATGTGAATTTGAGTTTGCTTGGCACAAAAACCATGCTCTTATGGTGTTACTGACCTTCAATAACATAGTCCTCTCGTCAGTTTAGGTCACGGGCCCTATTAATAAGTAGTTCCTTTTATTATTAGCCAGGGGTCCTTCCTCCCTCAAGCCTTATAACCCTTAGCTATAGTATCAGCTCTTCTACCTACAGCAGGGTTAAGGGAACAGAGCACTCTCTGGGATATTTACTGTGTCTACAATATTTTTTTAAATTGACAAGTAGGTCAGTAAGAAATGAGTGCACGTGTCCACAAACAAATCTATACAAGAATGTTGACTGCAGCTCTATTCAAAGCGGACATAACTCAAGTATCCATTTGTAGAAGACAGAATTTTTAAAAAAAGGGTTATATTCAGATTACGGAATATTCACAAGCAATGAAAAGGAATAAATCACTGACAGATGCAGCCACATGGATATATTTTAAAATAAAAAACTCTTAGAAGGCAGAACAGTGGTTACCTTTGTGGAAAATAGTACAGACAAGAAAGGAGCAGAAGGGAAATTTCTGAGATGACAGAAGTATTTTATATCTTAATGTAGGTGATGATCACATAGCTAAACATAGATATTAAAAAGTGAGTTGTACAGCTGTTCATTTTACTATATGTAAATTATGTCTTAAGTACTAAGGAAAAGAAAGAATAGTGAAGGTCAAAGCTGGCAGAGTAAACTGTAAACTGTAATCTGTAGTCCCTTGACATCATCCATTACTTCCACAAACAAATACCAGCAATCCACTGTCAGAATGAAAATCCATTATATGAAGTCTTTTTTTGTGTGTGTGTAGAAGAACTGAGGTGTAGGCCAGAGGTGCAGAGGGTGAGAGGATTCACCAGAGACAGAGCAGGCAGATCTACCGAAATACACTGCTGAGGGGAGCAGTGGGCAAGATGGGAGAGGTCTGCTGCGCCCTATGTGGGTCAGCTCCCTGGTGGGGGATGGAACTCAGGATGTAGCAGTGATATTGCTGAGACTTAAGCCCTAGGCCATCAGGGAGGCCCCCTTTAACAAAGTCTTCAAGAACACATTCCTCACTTAAAATGCAACCAACCTGTAACTCACATATGTAAATCAAACAGCAAGAAGCATTTTAAGAGTGGGCAGTGGGGTTTCAGAAAGCTTACCAAAATGAGAGAAAGTAAAACAGGAACACAGTGTCAACAGATCAAATGATAATCCATAGTTCACAGTCTTTCCACTGGGAACTATGGAAAAGAAGAAATTATAGGGGCACTCTTTACTTGAAAAGTAGAATCAATTAAAGCACAATTCAAGGGTTCATCTCCCAAAGAAAAGATGAGAGGTAGCTTCTGAGCTTTGAACAGGATAAAGGAGTCTCCCAGAATTCAAGGTGATTTTTTTTTAAATAGAATTTTACTGGTTTACCATTGGCTTACAATGCTACATAAACTCTGGGTACAGTTTTACACCATGGTGTGTGTTATGCCTCACCATACCCACCACCTGAGTTCTAGTGCTGTTCCCACTAACAAATTGATTCTACCTTTTTTTTTGCCACCCCTTCCCCTCAAGTTGATATATATATATATATATATATATATATATTAATATTTAAAGAGCAGGTTTATTAGAAAAGGGATAGGCTAGTAAAAGACACTTGCACAGACACAAGCGGGCAGGAAGAGCTGCCCTGAAAGCAACATGTTTGCTGAGAGAGGCCTGCATGGTTGCAGGTGGGTGGCCTTGAGGAGAGCTGCCTCCGCTGAGGGAGGTCAGTGAGGAGAAATTCCAGCATGGGACAGGTCATGGGCAGGCAGGAGGCTGCCCTGCAGAGGGAGAGAGTTGGTGAAAAGAGGCACCTGCACAGTCACAGGTGGGCAGCAGAAGTGCTGTCTCAAGTTGATATTTTTAAGTATATAAATGACCTATCAAAACTGTCACCCACCTAGGAAGATCACTCTGTAGATTCTTTACAAAATACCCTCAAAGTCACAAGAGCCGGGGAACTTGGGACAGTGACCTGATCCTAACAGTGCAGAGAATAGTGCAACAGTGTCTCTGGGCACAAGTCAGCACGAGGCACTGCTGAGTGTGCAGGGAGCTAAGGGGTCACTCACAGGGGCGTCTAAATTAGAGACGACCCTAAGGGAAGCCTAAGGTAGAGGGAAATCTTTTGTGCCCCCATCTAGGATCAGTCTTCTACAGTTTCATTCAGAACACAAAATAAAGTTAAGAAACATTAACTATTTAACACTGGAGGCAGAGATAAGACATCATATAAAACGAAGTTTACTGTGGTCATAAACTAAAGTGCTATCAGGGGAAGATTAGATACATACGTAAGAATAAACAGAAACACTGAATGGTCTGGGAGTTTTACTGCACAGAGAATCCGAGAACAAGCAAAAATTGCTTGTCAAAATAGAAGGCAGACAGGATGACAATATGAAAGCTCAGAATTCTAAGGAAAGCCATTGTTTATTCTGACAATTTTTTTTCAAAAACTTATTTATTTATGCATACAAGAACTGGGGTGCAGGCTGGGGTGTGTGTGTGTGTGTGTGTGTGTCTGTCTACACATGCGTGTGAGAGGATTCACCAGAAACAGAGTGGGGAGTATAGGCAGATCAACTGAAACACACTGCTGAGGGGAGCAGTGGGTGAGACAGGAGAGGTCTGCTGCGCCATGTAGGTTAGCTCCCTGGCCAGGGATCGAACTCAGGCCACAGTGGCTGGCAATAGCTTCATAGTGCTGAGACTTAACCCCTTGTGCCACCAGGGAGGCCCTATTCTGACGCTTTGGATTTCTATCTAATATGAGACAAAATTCAACAACCTAAGTGTCCACTACTGGATCAAGAAGAGGTGGTCTGTCCACACAATGGAATACCACTCAGTCATAAGGAAAGATGAAATGTTGCCATTTACACAAAATGAAGGGCGTTCATAGGAGTGATGTGTAGTAAAGCAAGTCAGATGGACAAAAACAAACAGTAGATATTTACATATGGACAATTTGAATGAAAACTAGTGGACACATAAACAAAGGGAGGTTTTTGAGGTTAAGAGGAGAGGATGAGGGAGAGAGGGTCAAAGAGATGCTGGTGGGGGAAAAAAAAAACCACAGTAAAAATTAATTTTCCCTAAAAAAAGGCTTAGGAGGTTTTAAGAATGGAGAGAAGAAAAGGTTCATGAATCTGACCAGATGAACAAAGGTCAACAGATGCAGAATTTTCAAAAAGGAAGAGGAAAAAGGTAATGACAGATTTTACTACGATTTTATAATCAATCAAGTAAAGATCCATATTAACTGGGCTTTCTCTTTGACAAAGGAAATCTGAAAACAGTCAGAGCAACAATCTGGTTTTAAGAGTAGAGACTTGGAGTACACCACACACCCATTCTCTGCTGTCTCCACAGGCTTGCATTCTCCAAACACTTTTGCCTATAATGGTAATTTTCAAAAATATGTAAAATGCTAAATACAAAACAATGCTGAAAAGCTGAAATCTAATCCCTGTAAGTAAACCAGACATTATCCTAACAAACTCCACACCCAGCTATTTCATGGTCAGCAGTGACTCCTGGGGCCTAAGTTAAGGGGAGCGAGCGCTGGGTGATCTTTTCCAGAAGAGCCTCTTCTGTCAGCTGTTTTGGTTTTACCTGGTGCCAGGTATCAGTCTCGGGTTCCCTATTTGTTTTGATCTTTCCTGGTGACATCACCACTGGCTCAAGAAAGCGCAGCAGAGAACTAAGATCTAATTAGCTTTTCCACTACGCACAGGACAGGAAGCATCAGCAGTGGATCCAAGGACCCCCAATGCATTATTTTTAAGATATCATTTACACAGTAAGAAAAACAATGACACTTGGGGCAGTAATTTCTGGACAGACCCAGCACCCTCCAGTGTCTAAAGCTGTCTTGGCTCCCCTATAAAGATCTGGTATGACCTCTACTCTTTCTGTCAGCCTGTCCCTGACTCAAAAAGCAAACTACATCACCCTTTCCTGACTCTGCAGATAGACGGAATAACCAAAGAACTTAGTTACTACCCATGAATTCAATGCAATGTCAAGGGCCAAGAGGCAACTACAAATAAAAAAACGAAAGTCACAAGAAAAGCAAAAAAACTATAAAAAAGAATTTTAAAAGGAGGGGGAAAAAGAAGAATTTTACAGTGGTGGAATCTAATAAACACTGTCTCAACCAGGAAATCAAGGTCAACATCACAGCCATAAATCACGCTGACAGCAGGTGCCCTTGACAGGACATGAGGAGGAGGGCACGTTATCACCGTGGTCTTTCTCCCCCAAACCCGCAACTGCAGTCTCATCATATGGACATCAGCCAAATCCAAACTGAGTCAACAGTCCACAAAATACCTGACACTGCCTCTTTGAAGACACATTACCAAACAAGGGAAGTGAGAAGCTGTCACAGTTACGAGGAACTTAAGGAGTCATGAAGACGTAATGTACCTTGGATGGGATCTTGGACCAGAAAAAGGACTTTAGATTAAAAAAGAAAAAGAAAAAGGATATCTGAATAAAGTATGGCCTTTGTTAATAGTAATGTATTAATATTGGCTCATTAACTTTCACAACTGTACTCTATTAATAAAAAATGTTAGGAAGTTAAACTGGGCATAGAGTATATGGGAACTCTGCTCTAAATTTTATTTATTTATTTATTTTTAAAGATTTATTTATTTAAATAAGAACTGGGGTACAGGCCAGATGTGCAGGAGGGTGAGAGGATGCACCAGAGACAAAGCGGGGAACAGAACAGCCAGATGGACAGAAGACACTGCTGAGGAGAGCAGCGGGTGAGACAGAAGAGGTCTGCAGTGCCATGTGGGTTTCTCCCCAGCCGGCCGGGATCAAACCAGCACTGCGGAGGCTGCGGACAGCTTCACAGCGCTGCACTCAACCCGCTGCACCACCAGGGAGGCCCCTGTTCTAAACTTTATAAGTTTTTTAAGAAGTTTTTAAAAACTGATAATGTGAAATAAATTATAGAAAATATAAAACTACTTGCAGCACCTAGCTAGTAGAAAGAGCACAGATTTTAGAGAGAAAATCTTGGATTTCAATCTCTGCTCCATCACTTACTAGCTGTGTGATCTTAGGTAAATGAAAAAGTGATTCTCTGAACTTCAGTTTTCTCATCTGTAAAATGGGGACACAGTAGAGCCAGCCTAAATCGCGGTGGTATGAAGGTCAGATCGTATGTATGAAGAACTTGGGACAACGGAGCATCCATTCCCAAAACCCTTTCCAAGGCCCATCCACACTTCGCAGACAGCGGGCCACTCTGGAACAGCAGAGAGCAGTCCCCCTTCTTCCTCAACGACAGCCGGGAGTCCAGTTGGGCTCATCACACACCCACCTGCTAGACGGTGATAACAAATCAAGGTCAGCGATCGCACAGTAAGAAAGCAGGATGATGCTGGGGGTTCTCCAAATTCAGCTAAGGGTAGAACCAACTGGACATTTTGTCTCAGGACTCGACTCCCAATCCCCAGAGGTCAGGTGAGTGAGCCTGCTATGAGGGTAAGAATTCTTGTCAGCTTCCTGGATGACTGGGTAAGGGTGATCTGCAGTTTTAGCTGGGTTCCTAAAACCACAGAGGCTTCTCTTTCATGGAGAAAGGAACTGGGAAGGCAAAGAACCTCCTTGGGGAAGCAGCTTTCACTGGGAGAAGGTGGTGGGAAGATCAACAGTGCCGGGGACTAGTTAGCAGAGATGACAACCGGACTTTAAATCTCCACTTCTTCCTGTCTGCAGACTCTCCCAGTGTTTATGGAGTCTAACTGCAGAAAGTCTTAAAAGCAAAATTTGTTTCCCTTTTTATAAATGGGTGTGGGCTGATCTTAAAAATTTTTGAAAATCAGAACACTCCAATTTTAAATGTGAACATTTCTACCTGAAAATTTCACTCTTGGTATAAGGCCACCCAAACTGATGCCAATAACAGCCTCAGTTTGAATAAGGGGCAATTTATTTTAGAAATCAGTTTAAACATTAATCCTTTAAAGTAGCTGTCCTGAGAACAAAGTGTTTACCTTAGCACAGGACCAGAAGGTGAAACATTCAACTTCCTAGAACCACCTGGCAAAGACTACAATGTACACAATTGTACATTCATAATTCCTGGCCAGGATTTCCAACGGCTTCTGTACTGTTCTACCTTCGATTATTTGATCTAAATGATAAAGCAATCAGGAGAGAACTTCCACATCCACCCACTTGCCAGCACCTGCAATCATCTGTTCCTTGTCCTTTAGACGGACAGTGCTCCTGTCTCCGGGTTTCCCTCCACTTGCATAAAAGATTCTGCCTCTCTCGCTACTTGAGGACACTGCTCTAATGACTCTTCCTAGCCAATCAATTCCTCCCTCTAGATTGTTCTCATCAGCACATAAACATGCTATAAAATATGCCATCTTAAAAAAAAATTCTCAATTTCTACATTCACCTCCACTTAAGCACCTAATTTCTCTGATTCCCTTTACAGCAAAACTCCTCGAAAACAAAATCAAAACAGCGCATTGTGTGTGTACTCACTATCTTCCGCTCTCTCTTCCCATTCTCTTAAAACCATTCCAAATAGGCTTTTGCATCCTCAACACTCATGGAAAACACTCTCTTGGGTAATTCAGGTCAGTTCTCAGTTGTCACATGAACTGACCACCTCGCGGCATCTGACATGGTTGATTATTTCCTCCTCACCCGAAAACGCTTTCAAGCATAGTGGCTTCCAAGACAACCACATTCTCCTGTTTCTCTGCTGCCTCCCTGGTGCTTCCTTTCTATATCCTGGCTGTTTCCCCTTCTCCCTGACACCGAATGCTGGAGAATCCCAGATTAGCCTCCTCTACCAAGCAGGCGACTGCCTGAGTGTTCTCATTTAGATGCCAGTGACTCCCACCTGGCTCTCTAGACAAACGTCTCTGGCCTGCATGTCTCCCCTGACTCCAGACACAGACATCTCCACCTGGATGTCTCAAGTGCATTTCAAACTGAACATGTTTCAGTTGGCTTTCTCATCTCCCCAGAACTTTGTCAAACTTCACCACCTCAAGCCAAACTTCACCCATCTCAATTAATGGCATCTCCGCTCCTTCAATGCCCAGGCTAAAAAATCTATCTTTGACTCCTCTTTTTCTTGTTCAACACTGTACGCCCAAACCAGGGGAAAGTCCCAATGACTCCATCCAGTTCAACCGGTTTTTATTTTTCTGCTAATACTTGAGTCCAAGTCACCATCATTTCTCACTTAGATTATTTTTACTACTTCTTAACAGGCACCTCATTTCCATATTTGGCTTCTTTCACAGTTTTCTCAGAAACCTAAATGACCAGCCATTTTACTCAAAAAATATGACACAGTCCTGACAACAGCATTAAATGTATGACACCCAAGCTTCCCTCCACTGTTTGCCCACCCTCCCCTCCTCCCACGCTGTCCTTCAATCACTCTGCTCCAGGCACAGTGGTTCCTCATGACCCTTCACCACCCTAAGCACATCCCTCCCTCTGGACCTTTGCTCTGGTTGTTCCCTCTGTTTGAAATGTTCTTTCCCTTAGATATTCATCTCACCAAGTCTTTGTTCCAACGTCTCCTTCTACGTGAGCTGCCCTGAGCATGGCAATTGTAAATATCCCCTTCCATTCCTGACCCCCCCTTATTATGCGATACAGTTTTGCTTCAATAATCACCTTAAATATACAATATTGTGTATCTGTCATGTTTAATGTTTTCCCTCATTTGAATTTAATTTCCACTTGGAGTGGAATTTTTGTGTTCCACACACTCGTATTTCCCTGGTATCTGCACCACCACCAGGCACAGAGTACACTAGTCACAAATATTTGCCGTATGAATAAATAAAGGATACAGGAAGACTTTAACTGAGAAAAAGGAAAGTCCTGTACTATCATTTAAGGGAATTCAAATCCTCTGTTTTAAATGCCAAACTCTAATGACAACCACTTAAACGTTTAAAGAGATCAAAAAACCAAATTTCTTCCAAATATCTATCCTGTTTTGGCAAATGGCCCAATCACCTATCTACCGGGTTGTGCAAACCTGAAACGTGAAGTCAGCCTTCACTGACCCCTCACCCTCCACATCCGAGTCATCAAAGAGGTCTATGAATTTTAACATAAAAATTCAGCTCAAATTCAACCACTTCTTTTTATCTCCACTCCTCGGATTCCAGTTCAAGCCTTCACAGTCTCACCTGTTCTGCTTTCATGGCATCCTATCTCTTCTCTCTGCTTTATTTTCTGCCTTCTTCAATTTGTTTCCTAAATAGCAGCAAACATGTTCTTTAAAATGTAAACTGGACGATACCCCTCTATTAAAATCTCAAAATCCCACAGACCTCGGTCCGTGAAGGTGCAGGCTCCTGTCCTCTGCTCAACTCCACCTGTGGCCCTCCATCCCTTACATACTCTGCAGCGTCCACAGAAGTCTTCTCTCAGGCCCTCCAACCTGTCTTCTCTGCTCCCTGAGGCTGTCTGCACACGCTGCTCTCACTTCCCTCCGCTCTTCCACCTTTAGATCTCAGTCCCAAATATGTTGCCTCCTGTTTAAAAGCAGTTCTCCCCTTCTATTCTTTTTCCTTGTTTGTTTCCTTCATAATTCCTAACAATTTGCTTGCTTTGTTCTTATTTCTTTCCCATGACAATCTAAGTCCTATGAGAGTAGGGACCACCATTGCAGGTGTGAAGGGAGGGGGTAGGGCTTCAATGGAAATGTCGGAGAAGTGAGAGCTGTAGCTCTCCCTCAGCTGGAGAGTGATCATCGCAACACTGATCACTAATGCCCTCCCTCCACATGGGACACTTGCATTATTTCTGAAGGAACTAAAGACAAGGTTTCACTGGCAAATGCCATTAATTTCAACTGCTATGGACTGAACTGTGTCCTCCTGAAACATATGTAGAACTACCACCAATGTGAAGCCAGCTGAAGACTGGACCTTTGGGAGATAGATAGGTTTAGATGAAATCATAAATATGGGGGCCCCCGTGGTGGTGCAGCGGTTAAAGACAGAGTTATCAAGCTATTGCCAGCGACTGCAGCACAAGTTCAATCACTGGCCAGCCATGGAAGTGACCCACATGGCGTAGCAGACCTCTCCTGTCTCGCCTGCTGCTCCCCTCAGCAGTGCATTTCAGTAGATCTGCCTGTTCTGTTCCCAACTCTCTCTGGTGAATCCTCTCACCTCTGCATCTCAGCCCAATACCCCAGTTCTTGTATGCATAAATAAATAAATCTTTAAAAAAAAAAAAGGAAATCATAAAAATGGGGCCCTTATGATGAGATTAGTGCTCTTATAAAAAGAGGAAGACATCAGGCCTTCTCTCTGCCACATACGAACACAGCGGGAAGGTGGCTGTCTGAGAGTCAAGAAGAGAGCCCTCACCAGCACCCTGATCTCAAACCTCTAGCCTCTAAAATTGTGCTATAAATTTCTGTTGTTTGAGCTATACAAGCTATGATTTTTTGTTATGGCAGCCTGAGCTAAGACACCAAACACATTGAGAATGTTCCAGTCTCATCTGTCATATAGTCAAGGAGACATGTAAAAAGACACCTAATGCAGGGCCTCCCCTGGTGGCGCAGCGTTTGAGCACTGGGCTGCAAGGCTGCTCGCAGCCTCTGCAGCACCCGCAAGGGTCCCACAAAAAAAAAAAAAAAAAAAAAGACACCTAATGCAGCAACTTTCTCTGTCAAGACTGTTCCCACCGCCCCCTCTTTTTCCCCTGCTTGTCGATGCACTTCTCCACACAGATACGCTTGAAAAGGTAGCACTGCTGAAGCTACTGCACTGCCCACAAGTATCCAAACACACATAACGACTTCACAACTGGCCCAAAGGGTGGTGGGTACCACCCTCCCCTCGCCACCCTCCCTCCCTACCTCCATGCAATAAATGGGTGAGTCAGGAACACCAAGACATATCAACAACTGCATTTTGTTCAGAAAGACTCACTGATGTTTGAGTTAGAAGTAATTTTGGTTGGAACTTGTGACAGCGCATAGAAACATCTCCTCAGGCGATCTTCCCATGGGATTTCAGTCTAAACGAGAATCTCATAGGAATCTTTATTAAACTATTGTTTGTTTGCTTGTGTGTGTGTGTGTGTGTGTGTGTTTTAAGTGGATGCTTCTAAAAGTTTGGTTTCCCTCCTCTAAAACCAGGCTCTAATTGTAGATTAGAATGAAGCAACAACTAAATTCTGTGAGACACTTTGTTAGAAAATTACTTTCAACACTTCAGGAGCTTTTATGTCTTATAAAAGGGCATATAGTCTAATGCTCTATTTTTAAAAATTCGGATTCTTTGTAGAATCTGAATTACCAAGCCACTTATTTCTCTCATACTTCTGCCTGTGGATTTCAAGACATAGCCATCACATTTTGTGAAAACAAAAAACTAATGTCCATTTTACAAGGAGAAATCAGGAAAAGTGAGCAGCTGGCAGCAGTCTACAGTAGGTACACTCCTGTCCCGGAGCCCAGAAATCCACTTCTGCAAGAAGGAACAATGCTCACACCAAATCACCCAACACATAAAGCTTGCTTACAAAATAGAGAAAGGGAGTGTTGTTAGTGTTTTGTTACTGGAACAATGAAAGTTGCTGTGAAGCAGGGCCTGGACACCGAGTAGCAATAGGTACTAAGAAGACCTCTACATTCCAAACATTAATCGATCTTGCATTAAGTGTAGCAGGAGACAAAGCACTAGGAAAGGAAAACACTCTGAGTGAAATTCTGAGGGTCCTAAAATTGAAGAAACCATCAAAAACTTTTTTTAAAGATTAACATTTCTTCATTTTTCCAATCATTTTGGTAAAAAACCTCATCTGCACAAAATCCAGCCTGCCTTTCAGCAACCACTGTCTACTCCTCCCTCCTCTGTCTGTCTGTGGCAGGGGGAAGAAACAGGAGCTTACAGTTTAGGGCCAAGCACAATGTAGCTGCTTTTCACAGAAAGGGTTTAAGCTGCTGGCTTACCATTCCCAGCAGTGGTTACAGAAATAAAGGACAACATAAACTAGACGTCCCAGCCCACTTAAAAATAGAATCATCTAGTCCTATCTCATATTTTTTTCCAGAGAGATGCAGTAACTTCTTCATAGTTACATGGGGAACACGTAATTAATTATGCCAGGAAATAACATGCATGTCTCCTCACTCTTAGTCTAACGCCTATTCATACACCAGGTTGCCTCCCATTTTGTAATCAAAGTAGTAAATCAAGGAGTAAGGAGCCTGCCTCATGAACACCTGAGTTTCTACGTCCCAGAATTCTAACCTCAAAAAGCCAAGTGAAGAATGTTTGGGGAAAGCCTGCCAACAAACCCAGCAGACAGAGTACTTCACACTCAGGGGGCTCTTCCTCCATCACACCAGTCCCTCCCATTTTACCCCTGTGACTTTTCAAATTGCCCTGCTCCGCAAGCACAGAAACAACTGCGTATATGTATTTCCCCAAGAAAGGGTAAGTCAAAAAGAAGAAAATAAACTAGTTTATTTCTGCCAGGATTTTGGCATAGTGGGACTGTGCAGGAATGTACCTACTGTGGAATCTTCCCACACTTCTGAATTGTTAAGAGTAACCAGCAGAGGCATGTTCCATACACTCCCCAAATATCTGAGCTGGCAACAACAAAAGATATTCAGAGATCTTAGCCCTGGGACAATAGCTTCTGTCAGTCAACTACAGTTCTCACGACTCTGGGTTTCTGCTCTTACTTCAACTTCATACCAAGGAGCATATCACACCTGTACAAGTGCTTGAGAAAACCACGCAAATGAATTCACACAGCAGTATACAATTTTGGCAGGGCACCAAGACTAATGATAAAGTACATATTAAAAAAGAATTACAAGACTTTACACAAGCTTACACTTAACATTTCTACAACAGATCTGGGGCTTCAGTAACCTGTCTTTTGAGACCAACACCAGAAAGGATCAGCTAGAGTTTCCATGCCCAGGGAGTTACCTGGAAAGAAGGCAAAGATCAGCATGTTATCTCTTACCTGAAGCCAAAGGTCGGATCCACTCTTTGCTATTTAGGTCAAGTCTCCAGAGGTCGTTGAAGGCAGCATTGCAGCTGCTCTGCGTACAGCCTCCAAACACATACATAGACTGATTAGCATCATAATAGCATGCACCTAGAAAGACAAAAATTAATAACATGTTTAATTTTGTTTAATTAACAAGAGCTCATACATTCCAAGCACCAATTATTTCATATATTTTGCAACTGTGTTCGCACCTATGAGCTTTCTATGACTGGCCACTAGTCTTCAGGTTGGTCAAAATCACATTAACCTTTAAAATGAGGCTCAGAGACTCAACAAAAACAAAGTAAATAATCCAGTCAAATAATCCAGTAAATAATCCAGAGCTAAAAAGAAACTTCTCCAAAGAGGAAATGCAAATGGCCAACAGGCATATGAAAAACTGTTCAACATCACTTGTAATCAGGGAAATGCAAATCAAAACTACAATGAGATACCATCTTACACCAGTGAGAAATGGCACATATTAAAAAAACTAGCAACAACAAATGTTGGCGAGGATGTAGAGAAAAAGGAACCCTCGTGCACTGCTGGTGGGAGTGCAAACTGGTCCAACCACTATGGAAAGCTGTCTGGAGATTCCTCATCCTGCTAAAGATGGAGCTTCCACATGATCCAACAATTTCACTCCTAGGTATTTACCCAAAAGACATGGAAACATTCATTCAAAAGGGCACCTGCACCCCTATGTTTAGAGCAACACTATTTACAATAGCTAAGCTATGGAAACAACCCAAATGCCCAAAAATAGATGACTGGATCAAGAAGAGGTGGTACATATACACCATGGAATATTACTCAGCAATCAAAAAAGATAAACTCATGCAATTTGCAGCAATATGGATGGAGCTGGAAGGGATCATGCTCAGAGAAATAAACCAGAAAGAAAAAGAAAAATACTGGATGGTCTCACTCATAGCAGGAGTTTGGAGGACCTAAATAAGGGACCAGGAAAAAGACTAATTATAATAAAGTAAAAATCAAAATCAACAAGCAACTATAAACCAGAGACACACTACAAGGTGGCGAGGAGGGAGGAGGATCAAAACAAGGCGGGGGTGGGAACTGTGTGGGGACTATAACCAAGATGAAAATGCATACAATGTGCAAAAATGAAAATGATGTAAAAAAATATATAAAATTAAAAAATGAAAAATAAATAAATAAAATGAGGTTCAGAGAAAAGCTATGAAACTTTACTTCTGAGCACACCAAGCAAACTGGCAATGATGCCACTAAATAAGAAGCATAATTTCAGGAAGAGCACACAAGAATTCAAATTAAGGATGCTCAATGAGTGAAATTTCAGTACAGCTGCATGATTCATCTACATCTGCATTACTATACTCCAGGGCTAGGAAAGCCAGTCAGTTCTAACAGGTGCACACTATTCTCCCATCCTCTCCTCCAGATCTCTTCTTGTTTCAGCTTTCCAGTGAAATCTTAAGTACAAATCAGCAAACAAATCTTTAAATGAAAGAGAATGAGAGAAAACAATTTTAATCAAGGCCATGAAATAGCCACACATAAAGACCAATGTAGCTGGAGAAACGCAGAAGCAGGATAGTTCCAAAGCAATTAATACGCATGGAGTTATTAACCCCCCAGGAGCCACCAAAGTAGGCTGATTGGTGCTGAACAGAAAACCAGTGGGTCAGTAATATTCAAAAAGCACCAATGTTTCTGGAAGTCTTAATTAAATGGATATAGACACCTCACCCAGGGCACCATTCTGAAGAAAATCAACAATGACTATGAGAATCAAAAAGGCCAGCGCCAGAGTCCAGACAATAGGCATAAGAGCTAAACTCTGCCACCTTGCTTCTCCCTGAAAGCTTGTTTAGATCATTGGAAAAGATGACCACACTCCTTACGGCTCTGCGTTTACCATCTTGGATCCAGGAAGAGAGCTGAGCAAAACTTTCCTTTCCATTCATGTCATGTATACCAATGGGGTTCTAGGCTAGACAACTAGGCTAGACAGTTAAGCATCTCATAAAATTAGGCTAGACAGTTAGGCATCACATAAAAGAGGAAAAGGAAAAGAAATTCAGAAATCCGACCCACTGGTGCATGATTTCAGTAATGAGCTAGCTTACTTGTACGTCTGGATCAGTTTAGCATACTTCTATGTTTAAGATCACTTCTAAATTCTGGCACCATTTATTCAAGTTCAGAAAAAGGGAAAAGCTACTCTATGGACACATTCAATCTACTGCTATAATTACCTCTGTGATATACACTAACATTGGGGCTATTCCCCTCTTCCCCACCCCCCCACCCTAACTCAGCCCACCAATAGGCCCTTTAGAGACTCTACACTAGGAAGGCCATTTCAGAAAACTGCAAGAGTTAAAAAACAGTGTGCTTAGCCACTTATATCCAACAATCTCAGTCTGTGGAGGGAGTAAATCCAATTCATCTGCTGCTGACATTGTGCAATAATGGAGCTGCAAATTTTTCAAAATAACGAAGACTTTAGAGAAGTGAAGAAATACCAGGCAATGATCAACTGGTTCATAGCTACAAAATACTTAATATAGTCCCAGAATTAAATATACTACACTGGTATAAGAAGATTTAAACTCTCTTATACCCTTCACTGACTTTACCTACCTTTGAAAATAACACCTAACCCCTATCTGGATCTTTTTTTTAATCTACATCCCAACAAGAAAATCTATTAAGAGGTAAAATCCTATGAAATTCCATTGCTCATATTTCGCCTGTTAAGAACTGTCAATAACAAAGGATCAGGCTAGATGACATTAGAGAAACACGTTTTATCTTCACTAAGGGAGCTGAGCTTCAGAATTCTTAGTCCTCTCATACCTGTTTAAAACTAGCTGTTTTAACAAATGGGATAATTCTGAACTGAACCAACTTGTGCCAGATGTAAAAGAACATTCCTTTCCTCCTGATAATCCATACCTCCAGAACAGAAATTAGTAATGTCCTATGGCTTCTGAAACCTTAATTAATGCCCATTATAACAATGTTTAATATGACAAGCCCATGATTTCATAACTGAGTCAAGGGCTCATTTATGTCTCACTGTTCCTCAAAGATCAACTCTTGGCAGCTGCTTCCTCATGTAGCAAAAGAGCACAGTGTCTTTATTTTTCAAAGAGTTAGCAAACATTCTTCTTCTCTATTTGGATTGAAAACCCAGCCAGCAGCTGGGCCCCATGAGGTCCTCACCACATGTATTTTAATCCTAAACTAAAATAAGGCAATAGGCATTTTCCTGCTTCGTTATGAGCAAAAAAAAAAAAGTTTCTGGAAGAGGAAGGCACAGCCTAAACCAGACAAAGCTAATGGTACTGAAACCACAAGTTCACACACTTCATTTTCAATGTCCAGCAGCTGACTATCAAAGAAGCTGGGAAAGGAAAGGAGTCAGGTTAGGTAGCTATGTTTAGAATTCAGATATAATGAGAAAATAACCATCAATAATACACTCAAAAATTTTGAGCATCCTACTGAACTTGGTTTATTGTCTATTTTTATTTAAGACACCTACATGCTGGTATGAGGGGTGGGTGGACCTGACAAGTTCAATGGGCCTTTTAGGAAAATATTAAGAATTTGAGCAAATACCAGTGCTCAAGTAGTAATTTCCCTTTTATCAAAGTTCTCCACCCAAAACAGAACATTTTCCTCTCAGACATCTAAATCATTGGAATATGCTATATAAAAGTTCCAGTTCACAGCACATCCTGAGTACTCTGCTAAGAAATAACAGTGAAAATGTGTACTCCAATTATTAGATCTCTTCAAGTTTTCTGAAATGGGTTTGATTGCACCATGGACAACCACTGCAAGACACAGGTCTCAAGTTAATATTTAGTAATTCCTATTCAAAGACAAACAGTCCCAGCTACACTCAGCCAGCACACTGTTCTTCGCACTCTGAATACTCCCTACTACATCACAACCCTAGCGAGTGAACAGTCTTCCAGTTGTTTCATATTTTCCATGGTGCCTGGTGGTAATTCAGTAAATGTTTACTGAACTCTTAACTTTTACATTTTCAGAAGTTAAATTCTCTTTTGTTTTCCTACTTGTCTCCAGGGAAAAATCTCCAGGCTTTTATCCCATGCTCAGAGACTATTCTGTCATGTGCCTCACATCTACAAGCCAGGGCATATTTGATAAGGTCTGTAATTATATAACTATGGAACAAGCAAGGCTGGTTATCCAGTCTGGGCCTGCTGGCTACTGCAAGCGCGCGATGAGCATGTGTGTGGAATGACTTGACCATATTTGGAACTTAAACTGTAAAATGATTTTCAATGCATGGTGCCGGGAACTCAACGAGCCCCTACATCAGTCTGAAAAGGACATCCATTATCTGGGGCTTGCATGATGGGTCATGCACACACTCACCAAAAACCTAGGAGAAATGGCTTCATTTCATTTCCCTTGCCTTTTTTTTTTTTTTGACCTAGACATTTACAAAAGAAAGAAGCCTTACTGCCCATATCTTTGTTATACCTAATTCCACAGATTTTAATAGGTATCCACTATGAACCAGGTGTTGTGGAAGGTGCACAGATATCTAAGACATGGAACCCACCTGCCCTCAAGAAGAAAACAGTCTTGGGGCCTCCACTACAGCATGAGTTCGATCCCCGGCCAGGGAGGTGGCTCACATGGCACAGCAGACCTCTCCTGACTCACCCGCTGCTCCCCTTAGCAGTGTATTTCAGTAGATCTGACTGTTCTGCTCCCCACTCTGTCTCTGGTGAATCCTCTCCCCCCCCCAACACCTTGGCCCATACCCCAGTTCTTGTATGCACAAATAATCTTTAAAAAGAAGAAGAAAACAGTCTGGTGGAAGATACATCATCATCATCCTATCATTTTTCAATTTAAAACATGTTTTTGTAAGTGTTTCCTCAATTAAATTTCTCAAAAACCCTGTGGCAGAGATAGAATTTGTCATATACATTTCACAGATGAGGAAATTGTGGGTCAGAAAAGCCAAGGAACATGCTTCCCAAGACCAACGTTCTCCTTTTGCATGCAGCCTCCCTTATACAGGTAATTACAATTTTTAAAAAAGAAAAAAGACAGTAATAAGCAATAAGCAAAAGGTATGAAGAATGTGTTATGGGAGCACAAGCAGATGAAAAAAAGAGCTTAATCTCCTTGGTGGGGAACTTGAGAGTAGTTTGTGGAGGTGGCTCTTGGCTTTATCTCTGAAATAGGTCTTAGAGAAGAGGACAGTTTCAGTCAGTTAACACAGGGGAATGCTATAGGGATGAACAAGTCTAGGGATGAAAAAGAAATGGGAGGGAAAGAGAGAAAGAAAATGAAATCAAGGCATCCAAGCAAAGCCACGAAGTAGGAAAGACTAAGACATAACAAGGAGTGTCGTGTGGGTGGAGTCTGTCTATGGAAAGGTACTTGGTGAGTCAGGCTGAAAGCAGGGCCTTGAAAGCCCACAGGAGTGAAAACTTGTACATGCAGTGCAGAAAGGCTGAAATTTTTTTGGCAGAAAAATGACAAAGTTGGTTTTATGTTTCAGACTTGCAGTGTCTGCCAACAGGGGCTCCTGTTGCTATGGGCACAACTAGCATCCCGGCCCGTGCATGTAGTCCTCACCAGTCAAGACAAAGTGCAGTGACCTTGCATGTTTCCAGACGCCCTAAGAGGTGCACTGTCACCAGTTCTAGAGATGGCTGCCAATGGTGTCTGGTTTAGACAAAGAAAGGGGAAAGGCCAGAAGACCATTCAGAAAAGATTCAAGAAAGATGAACCAACTAGATTATAAATTTGAGTAATGGGAAAAGAAGGATATGAGAAAAACTACAGAGACAAAACAGAATCAGTAGGACTTGGCTTTTGTTGTGAAGCAATGGAGAGGAATTAAGGATAAACCCAAGATTTCAGGCTTGTGTAACTGAGAGAATGATGATGCCATTAACTAAACTAGGGAGAGGAGAAAATTGGGGGTGGGGAACTTCTGAGGTCCACTTGTAGCTGACTCAATATGAAATATCTGTACATCTAGATAGCGATAGGAGCAAAGAATTAGAAATATGGACCTCGAGCACATGAATGAGGAAAAAAAACAACTGAGCTTAAGGGAAGCGCGCTGAGCAGGAAGAGAAAGAAATGTAAGGAATTTTGAAAGCCCTGTTCCCTTATCATCAGTCCTCTCCAGGTGGCCAGTTACATGACATACAGAAACAGATGGAAGGAATCAGGAGCGAGATCAAGGGGTGACAGAGAGAAAGACCATGCAATGCATGCTTTCATGGATTTCAAGTGAGCATATGAAAAAAAAATTAAGTAAAAAGAGGTATCAGGCCCACCACCCCCTGAGCTTCTGTGAGCTTACACTGCCCATGGCCTCTTAGTTTCCCCTTCAAGCAACTGCCTCTATTCTGTGGTGATTTTTTTTTTCCAAAAGCCAGTTAACTAAAAAAATTGTTTTCCCTCCTTTATCAGAGAGTTGAACTGTTACTATAATTATTCACCCCTGAATATTTCCTATTCTGGCTTCTATTTACCCAGATTCATTTAATTTCCCCCACTTAGGGTTCTAAAACTGCTTGCTTCAAAAATGTCAAAAAAATCTTCAGTTTTTAGAAACCTGATCTCTACAGCAGGTCTTTGAGTAACATAGTTTCATTCAATAATGCCTTGACATAATGTCCAAGAGAAAAAAAACAGTACTTGCTGACACTGAAGGAAATGACATTTCTTGAAGACCTGCTTTCATTATATATCATTTCACTTACAGTCACAGTTTCAAAAACCTATGGATGACATTCAGGACTTACTGTACTACTTATACCAATTTTCTGTCAGTAACTGAAGTCACCTTCCTCAGCAATAAATACTGGATCCAAAACATAATTGCATTCAATAGTCTCAGCAAGGATTCATTTAAACACCTATTCCAGGGATTGTCAAAGTGTGGTGTGTGGGTACCTGAAAACATGCAAGACTCTATCAAAACTGTTTTTATAATTATAATAACACTACTGCCACTACTATAATTACTAATAGCAGCAGCAGAAGAAGGGATTAATAATGCAAAAGAATGCTGGTGAAACCACTGTGCATGAATCACAGCAGGGGCTCATCTATCTTGTCACCACGGCATTCTTTACTATCACATACTCAGTTTAAAAAAAAACAAACAAAACTACCCATGATTTCACAGATCCCCTGAAAGGGTTTCACAGATGCCTTCTTCCTCAAATGAATCACATGGTGAGATCCACTGCCCAATGGGGTTTACAACAGCACAAGTAAAAAATTGCTCCTGGAAGAAAATGGGAAACACTGCAAAAGTATGACCTGTTCATCAGATCTATTTCATAGGCAATGATGAGTCATAAAGATTTATCAAACTCTCCTCTGGATATGAAAGTATAGAGTATTCATATGGTGTGGAGTTGCCAGCCTCCAAGATGGTCCCCAGTGAGCCTCGCTTCCCCATGTGACCAATAAAATAGACCAGAAAAGATGGCATTCACTCCAGAGATCAGGTTGTAAAAGACACCTTGGTCTTGGTATCTGTCTCTGTGTCAGATTTGTCATTCTATGGAAAGCCAGCTGCCAAGAAGGGAGCAGCTCTACAGAGAGGTCCCTGTAGTAAGAAGATGAAGCCTCCCGTTGACAAAACTGGTGTGAGCTCAGCAGTAGACGCCCCAGGCCAGCCAAGCTTTCAGGTATCTACAAAGTGGCTGATAGGTTGACCGCAGTCTCATGAGAGACCCCAAGTCAGAACCTCCGAGCTAAGCCACTTCTATTCCTGACCACAAGGAACTATGCGAGATAACGAATGTTCAAAGTAAGTTTGGTAATTTTTATGCAGCATGGATAACCAATACACTCTCCTTCCACTCAAGAGTTCAAAATAGAGTATACACACACACACACACACACACACACACACACACACACACACACACAGAGAGAAAGCCTATAAGCTAACAATGAAAGACAATGTGAGTGAAGTGCCAAATTAATATTCCAAACAATACCTATGTAAGCTTGAAAGGGAAAATTTTTTTCAGTGGGCCAGAGTTGAGAAAAAGTTTAATGAAGGAGCTAGAACTCCACCTATGTCTTCAAGGAGAGGCAGCCCCCTGCTAAGTGTTTGGGCTACTCTGAGGGGGAAGAGAGCAGTACAGGTAAGTGGCACCTTGCTAAAGAAGAAAGATGTTGAGAAAGTTGGGAAATGAAATGGCAAATTCAGACAAAGATCAAATTCCAAATGTAAGACTAAGGTTAGATTTTATCCTGCAGGCAGTAGACAGGCTGTGAAGGGGTTTTTTTTTTTTTTTTGGTTTTTTTTTTTTTAACCCTTTGCACTCCGCTGTCCCCTCTCAGGGGACATCGGAATTCTAGCATATCACTCGGATGTCCCCTCTCAGGGGACATTGCAATTTATTAGTGATTACGGGAAATTGAGTTATTTCAACGCAACTTTTTGAGACATGCATGTTTCCCCGAAGTTTTATCTTGAAATGGCACAAGAAATTATATCAAAATATCGTGAAATTACTAAGATATATACAAGAAATGTCAGCGGGTTTTGTGTCGGATGAGAACGTGAGATGCGTGCTCGCGACAGTCCGAGCACTTCGCGACGCCCCTTGAAAAGAGCAATAAGGGGAGTTTGTAGAAGGAAGGTCGGTTTTCGAACATAGCGCACACTGTGTAGTGAGATATATAATTACAAATAAACAAGTCTACATCTGGAGGAAAAGATTTTCAAAGCTGAGCTCATTTTGGTTTGAAGCTTCGAGCAGTGCACACAGATCTAACAAGGAGAAAATCGGAAAAGTGATTCTTTTCTTAGTGAATAAATTGTTTGGTGAAAGCTATTTTGGTAAATATCATCTTGTCAGTTAGTAATAACAATTAGAAATTTTCAACCCATGCATTCATTCATATTTTTTATTAGAACAATGGCAAAGCACGAATGAGTCTCATGACACAAGTAGTAGTGAAGATGAGCTCCAGATAGACCTCTATACAGACATGTCAAACATGCACTAATCAGCCTGCAATGCATATTAGGGAGTGTTCCAAAACTTATCATACTGTACAAAATTATAAACAATAAAATATTTTTTTTTGCAAATATGCATTCCTCAATGTCACCCAATTCATATAAGTCCAATATCATTATAATACGTTACTTGGTTCCAAAATTATACTAGGTTCCAAAATTATAATACGAGGGTCTGTAAATGCACGTTTCCACTGCAAAGTAGCGTCGAGTACCTGGCAGCCAATGTCCAGAATGGTTCGGAGTGCAAAGGGTTAAGATTTATTTATTTATTTATTTATACAAGCACTGGATATAGTCAGAAGTGCGGGAGGGTGAGAGAATTCACCAGAGCCAGAGCAGGGAGCAAAGCAGGCAGAAGGACCGAAGTACACTGCTGAGGGGAGCAGCGGGCGGCAGGAGAGGTCTGCGCGCCATGCAGGACCCTCCTCCAGTGGCCGGGGAGCAGCCGGGGATCGAACCAGCGCTGCGGAGGCTGCGGGCAGCTTCGCAACCCAGCGCTCAACCGCTGCGCCACCGGGGAGCCATGTGAAGGCTTTTAAACAGAGCAGTAATACAATAATTAAATCAGCAATTATAACAACTTCCCCCTACCTTAATGAACTTTCGTTATGTAAAACCACTAATAAATACACCTTTATTGGCCTAAGATTGATTGCCTCTCAGACTCACTTTGATGAAGGTAGTATATCAATCACTAATAGAATAAAATGGTGTCTACAAAAATCAATTAAAAAGAGTTAATTCCAGAATAATTCAAAAACTCTAAATTATGTCTACTTTCCAGAACATTTTATTTATAATATTACTACTTATATTTGTATTTTAAAATCAATACCCTTCATGTTCAGAATTTTTGTATGGCCCCAGTCAAACTCAGTGTTTCCTGAATACAGGCCATGTTAAAATAGTCATCCTCAGGCTTAGTGCTGAATCCTTGCTACCCCCTCAGCAGGGGCTCAGGAACACCTGCGGTAACCCTGGTCTTCGATTCCTCGCTCATAATATCAGACGTCTAAGGACAACGCTCTGAGCTCTTCAGAGCAGAGATAATAGGGGGAAAAAATGATGAAAAAGCAGAATATAAAATTACACCAAAATGCCTACAACATATTTAGGCTCATGCTCTTCTATAATTTTGAGTGTAATATTATTATAAACCCTCACCTTACATTCTCTTCATTAATGAATCAGACAAAATACATGCCTCCAGAGTAGCTTTTGGAAATCTGACCAAAGGCAGGGTGGGATCTGCTTTCACAGTAACACTTACTGTGTGAGAAGCGCTGAGTGATGGGGGTTCCAGGATAAGGGTATGTCCGACTCTCCCACTGAATGTTTCCTTCTTGGACGGCTTTGATGAAACCATGATAACACTGGTGGGCTACACCTAAGACAAAAATAACAAATGCCTCAACCAGGACACTTCACTTGTGACTTAAATTACTAAAACTGTCATCACTTTTATAAGACATACGTTTCCTTGAGGAAGGTCAAATTTCTTTGATTTTTCATTTTTAAAAAAGATTTATTTTTATTTATGAACACAAGAACTGGGGTGTAGGCCAGAGGTGCAGGGGGTAAGAGGATTCACCAGAGACAGAGCGAAGAGCAGAACAGGCGGATCTACTGAGACACACTGCTGAGGGGAGCAGCGGGCAAGACAGGAGAGGTCTGCTGCACAATGTGGGTCAGCTCCCTGGTCGAGGATCAAACTCATGCAGCAGTGGCTGCCAGTAGCTTGATAGCACTGACTTTAACCCCTGTGCCACCAGTGAGGCTGCTGATTTTTCATTTAAAGAAAGAAAAAGTATCATTTCAAATCCTTTCATTTTACCAAGGTTCAGGAAGGTTAAGTAGCTCACTCAAGGTTACAAAATTAACTCACACTCTATCTCTGCTCCCCTTCATATCATGTGGCAATACATTAAGATAATTAATATTATTTACTCCAAAACAAAGGGACTGGAGATCATTTAGTACTGCAAGAAAGAGTATGGTGTCTAGAATATAACAGGTGTTCAATAAAGATCTAGCTAAACCATGGCAACAGAGCATTCTCCATGTTTAACAAAGTGGTAATAATTAGCTTACACTGGGCTATGAAATAATTCATAATTAGGAACTGTTGTTTCAAAGTGAAAGATTTTATTATAATGGTGGAAAATGTCATTAAACATTTGTACAAGCCCATAGAATGTGGCCCTCAAAAGAGCAAAATTTTGAGTACAGCCACTTACGTTACCTTTTGAAAGAATGTACGTTCTTGAATTGATGCTACTTTAGTGAATCCTTAAGCAGGATCATGGTACATTTGTTTTCCCACAATGATCACTATCCCTTGGTTGAACTCACAGTTAAGAACTGAAATGTTGGGCCTCCCCGGTGGCGCAGCGGTTGAGCGCTGGGTTGCGAAGCTGCCCGCAGCCTTGGCAGCGCTGGTTCGATCCCCGGCTGCTCCCCAGCCACCGGAGGAGGGTCCCACATGACGCGCAGACCTCTCCTGCCGCCCGCTGCTCCCCTCAGCAGTGTACTTCAGTCCTTCTGCCTGCTCTGCTCCCCGCTCTGGCTCTGGTGAATTCTCTCACCCTCCCGCACTTCTGACTGTACCCAGTGCTTGTATAAATAAATAAATAAATCTTTAAAAAAAAAAAAAAGAATTGAAATGTTGGGCCTGGTGGCGCATAGGTTTAAGTTTCAGCAGTATGAAGCTATCGACAGTCACTGAAGCATGAGTTCGATCCCAAGCTAGGGAAATAACCCACATGGTGCAGCAGACCTCTCCTGACTAACCGGCTGATCCCCTCAGCAGTATATTTCTCTCAATCTACCTGTTCTGCTCCCCACTCTGTTTCTGGTGCATCCTCTTACCCCCCACACCTCTGGCCTATACCCCAGTTCTTGTATACATAAATAAAATACATCTTAAAAAAAAAAAGAATTGAAATGTTAAGAAAAAGACCTGGCCATGATTAGTGTATGACAGTACTGCTAATTATTCACTGGTAAAGTAAGTATTACATATCTGCAATGTTGAATTGAAGGAAGGCAATAATGAACAAGAGATAGATACATAATGATTGAAAGGAAAAAAGATGACTTGGCAGTGATGTCCCCTAGAAGATCCAACACTATGAGTTTGGATTAAGTATCCTCCCTCTCTCTCTCTCTCAGAAAAAAGAAAAAGAAAAAAACGACAAGAATGCCAAATAAAACCTATGAATAAAGTCACATATTTGATTAGATCAGTCTCTCATCTGTGGTTCCTCTACCTCTATTTTAGAAGTGAAATAATTAATTTCCATACTTTAGGGAGTCAATCTTCCCTGAAGATCCAGTCCCTCAGCAAAGGGGAGCACAGGCTGTGCATTACCAGTACTGCAGTTATGATAGGCACGGGGCCAGCAAGCATTTCCAACACTGCTGGTCCTCAGCCCTCCAGGTGGGACTCTGGGCCATTGCCACCCTACTCCCATGAGAACAATCCTGGTGTAAGGAAAAGGTTTAAAATATTCTGATCTAAAGGTTTTTCTCTCTCATATCTCTGACTGTTTCATTGCCAGGAAAGAACAGGTTGGTACAACCCTTGCTTTTATCAAAGATTATTCCACTGGCCTAGTCACCTTCAGTCAAAAAATGGGTCCTTCTCTCTCCTGTCTCGCCTGCTGCCCCCTCAGCAGTGTACCTCAGTAGATCTGCCTGTTCTGCCCTGTCTCTGGTGAATCCTCTCATCCCCCATACCTCTGGCCTACACCCCAGTTCTTATATGCATAAATAAAAAAAAAAAATTTTTAAAAATGGGTCCTTCATTCCTCAGTGGAATGAAGCCATTAAACTGTTCTCTTAATTAAAAATATAGTCCAACTAGTAACCTCAACATTTAGCTAAAGTTGAAATCTTGATTAGAAAATGGAGAAGGGGGGAAAAGGAGAAATTGACTTTAAAACGTGAAAGACATGTGCCTGGCCCATGCTCAGAGGCAAAACCAGGCAGTGCATGCCCTGCCAACCCCACATGTGCCCCCATGCGCTGCTCTAAAGACAGGAAAAGAGCTTCATAAAGAGCAGAACAAGGGCCTCCCTAGCCCCACAGGGGTTATCGCCAGCCATTGCAGCAGGAGTTCGATCCCCAGCCAGGGAGCTGACCCATATGGAGCGGCAGACTCTCCTGTCTTGCCCGCTGCTCCCCTCAGCAGTATATTTCAGTAGATCCGCCTGTTCTGCTGCTCCCCACTCTATCTCTGGTGAATCCTCTCACTCCCCACACCTCTGGCCTGTACCCCAGTTCTTGTATGCATAAATAAATCTTTTAAAAAAATATATACAGAAAGAGACTCCTCATTTTAAAACCGAAAATTACAACAAATACTATAGTATGAATTCAAGCTGTTCATAACCCTACCCAGGATAAAGAGAAGGCAAATGCCCCAGTGTTGATGGTTTAACACTAAATTTGAGAACTACAATAAATTTAAGAGGGAAAAGAGAAAATGAAATTGGGAGCTTAAACATAAATCAAGCAAACTTTAAATAAATAACAAAACCATCCCACTTTCCACAGTACCTTTGATAAGTCGATACCACTGTTTGCAAACAAGGGCTGCAGTTTTGTGTTCCTGGTAGGGTGAAAGAAAGGAGAGGATATACTCCAGTACTTCTTCTGGCAGCTCAGACATGGACCTATTATGCCTCGTTTCCTCAACCTCCAATACTGGGTGAGGCTCCTCATCTTGCTCCATTGTCCCTTCCAGTACAGTCTCTTCTTGGTCCACTGCCATGAAACTGTCATCTTCACTGTCTGAGGAGCTGGCCATGACATTCCACTTGTCAGCTATATGGGAAAGAAGCAAACATCAGTAACTCTGAAATAACTTGGGCACGTACACCCAAACTATTCATGATCTCTTTTAGGCCTTGCATGACATCGGCTCTTCAGCAGTAACACAAAATTGTGAGCTACCTTAACCTGACACATTCCTACAGCTTTCTGGTTGCACATTTTCTCTCCACTGCAAACCAGAGTGATGGCTCAATTCTGATATAACCATAAAACTGGGACACCTGCTTTCCAACAACTATTCTAACTCAAGGATTGGGCTGGAAAACAATGATTCAAAACTTCAGGTTCAGGAAAACTAGCCCTGGATTCTGTAAAAAGTAATAAGAACAATCTGGAGATGTGGATTTAGTTTTTCTAGCTTTTACATAACACAATTCACTTAGGATAATAATGGCTCCAAGAATAGGCTTAACTTGCTAAAATAACAAATGTAGGGAAATATTTGTAATAGAAACATTATAATGGATCCAGGCAGTTCAAATGCCCATCAACAAATTGAATGAATTGTGGTACATTCATACAACAGAATTCTAAACAGCAAGGAACCACAGCTACATACATGGATAAATTTCTCAAACATAACACTGAGCAAAGGAAGATGTTTTACATGACCATACTTATACCAAACTAGACAAAAATAACTTTCTGTTGCTGCGAGAACAGTGGTTACCTTTGATAACCTCTGGGAGGCTCCTGGGGTACTGGTAAAGTCTCTTTATTGATATTGGTTATACGGATGTGTTCAGCTTGTGAAAAATTCACCAAGCTGGATATTAAATACTTAATGCAATTATCTTTTTTTTTTTTTTTGTGGGACCCTCGCTGGCGGCCGGGTAACAAACCGGCGCTGCAGAGACTGCGGGCAGCCTCGCAGCCCAGCGCTCAACCGCTAGCCACCATGGGAGGCCCTCTCTATTTTTTTTAAGACTTAATTTTTGAAATTTACTTATGCATACAAGAACTGGGGTGTAGGCCAGAGGCGTGGGGGGCTGGGAGGATTCACCAGAGACAGAGTGGGGAGCAGAACAGGTGGATCTACCGAAATATCCTGCTGAGGGGAGCAGCGAGTGAGACAGGAGAGGTCTGCTGAGCCATGTGGGTCAGCAGCCTGGCCAGAGACCCAACACATGCCGCAGAGGCTGGCGACTGTTTGATAGCTTGACAGCACTGAGACTTTAACCCCTGCACCACCAGGGAGGCCCCCTTAACACAATTCTCTTAAGTTCACCAAAATCAGTCATTATCACTGGTTACTTCTAGTGGAGACAGTTTGAATTTCTTCTGCTTATCTATATTCCCTGTATTTTCAGGAAGAGCACAATCTATTAAAACACACAGAGAAAGGCTGGCAATTCATTTATACCAGTTCCCAGATGTTTCAGGCAAAGCTTGAGTAAAAACAGTTAAAATACAGGAAACTGGGTAACTTATGTAAGAAGTTTATAACAGGTTAGAGTCTCCAGAAGCAGATGTTAAAACAGCTTTAGGAAAACAAATGGCTTACAGAAGAGAGCTCTTGTGAGAAGAGGAAGAAGCAGCATTGGGCAGGAGCTACCAGAGTTCAGGAGCAAGGGTGGCCAGTTAGAGGACTCTAGTATTGGGGAGCTTTGCTCAGCCATTGGCAGAGGGCTGCTCTGGAAGAGCATGACCTTGTTTCCAAAACTAAGGCCGACACTAAAGGGACTAACAACTTTAGCTACGCACCTCACATATGGGCAGTAAGTTAATTTTGTTATTTTTAATACACCTATTCATTCCCCTTGATGATACCCACCCCACCCTGATTATTCTCTGAGCTACCCCCACAGTATAAATCTGCAGTCCCTCCAGCACTGATGAAAAGAATAGAAAAATAGGAAGAGAAGTATGATGTTGAAATATACTTGAGGCTGTGAGAAAGAAAACTCCCACCTCATCTCTACCACTCCTGTAATTCATATACTGATTCTCTGCATCTTCAAAACTGGAAGAATGATGGATCACATGAAGGAAAATGAAAACATAAATCAAAACTCATGAAACTGCTTCTTGGATAATTTATCAGATTTATTCATAATACTGAAATGAGTCCTAGCAAAGTGGCTGTCAGAATCTTGATGATAATGAGCAACTGGCAGCTAAGCGGAAGTAGTGGAATAGTCTAACTTCCCCAAAGTAGAGAAATATAATAGATTTACTGAAAACAGTATAAAAAGACCCTAGATAGTCACCCTTCCCCCATTTGGGTGAACTGTTTTTCTGAGTTTTCACTTGCTGCAGGGAGGCATTGTCACTCCCAGACCTAACTCCTTCCCTGAAAGTACAATAACGTGAACTATGAAACAAGTTACAATTTCGGGGCAAAAAGGTGTCTTTTTCTACTGAAAAAAAATTTTTTTGTTATTAATTTCCCATATTCTTTCCATTTCAAGTTAACATTTCTCATCTCTCACTGGCTATCTTCCCCAATTTACTGACTTTCCCAGGTTTAACCCCCACCCAATTCTGAAATTCACCAAAGAAAAGAGTAAAAAGAAACAGATTCCCTGAATCTGGCTGCACCTTTCACATGTGAGTAAAATTTAAGCATCTCAAATACAGTTGTCTACTTACACAACATCCTGACAGCTTGTGAGCCTAGGATCTGCTTCATAACAGAATCAATGAAGGCTGGGAAAGATTATTTATATTACCATTTTTTTTCCCAAGCAAAATAAATGTTACTCCCTTTCCAAATCTCCTCAAAGCACAATTAACAAATCTAAATGAAGGGACTCACACTTCTGTAATACCCAGCTTTAAACAATTCTCACCATTCAACCGCTTCGCAGCCCATAAAGCATCAAAACTCCACGCCCCTGAGGGCAAGTCTGCTAACTTGGGCACAGTGTAGATGCCAGTGAGAACACAGGGATGGGCCCCAAAGCAAGTCCCCTGTAATTACATGCCCGGCGCCAATTTGCACAGCCCTTCATTTTCATTTCCATGATCAGGTAATGAAATCATCACTCATCATCCCAGAGATTATAGAGGCATTCTGACAGCTTTTTTTTTTCCATGCCAAAAGAAGTCCTACAGAACATTTCACAGTAAGCATATTAACTCGATGAACGTGGTTTTCATGAACTCTTTAGAAGAGATCTTCCTCACCCTTCACTTTTGTTAGGCCTTCTTAGTATCCCCAAAGTGACTGAGTTTTTGGGAGAAACCACAAACTGAAGTCAACTTACTGGAATTGATAGTTTCGTCTTCCCCTTAGAGGGACGATCTCTCTGACACCTCATCTTGAGGGTCCTTTCCCCATTCATCCTCTAAATGTGGAGATGGTCGCTAAAATTCCTTTTTGCCCTCTCTTTCCACTATCTTTTCTCCTTAGGTAATCACATGGTTTCAGAGTAAGCACTAAGAGAATGACTTGCTAGATCCTTGAGTTTGCATTTGATTAGCCTGGCAAAATGCAGAATTAAACATTTGTTCAAAAGGAAGGACGGACAGAGGCGGAGGCAGACGGACAGCGGTATGGGCAGACAGCAGACGCGTGAATCACTCCCAAACTCACCGCTAAGCCTGATTCTCCCGATCTGCATCTCCCCATTTTCATATTTTCAATTACCTTCTGAACAGCTGACATCAAACTCATACCGAGTATTTTTCCCAGCAACCTATTTATTCCCTTTGTTTAGTTGCAAAATCTAAGTCATCTTTTAATTTTCCTTTTCTCTTTCTTCCTACATTTTATCAGTTGTCAAGTTTCTCTCACAGCTACCCCTCTACAATTGCCCTGCAGACCCAAATCACCTCTTAACTAAGCTACTGCAATAAAAAGGATTAGTGTTTTTCCCACTCCCTATTCTCCAATCTATCCTTTTTTTGCCTCAGGATTAACATGCAAATCTGCATCCAGAACTTTCATTGAGTCCTCAGTGCCTACTCTTTAAAACTCAAGGTCTTAGCAATGCTTTTTTATTCTTTCCACAGTAGTTAATTATCTATCAAGAGAAACCATTTCTTAGCTCAAATGTTCATGTTTCATAGCTCAGGGACACAGGTCAACGACAAACTTCCACGGAAGTCAAGTCAAAGAAATCCTTTACGTCTCAAGATCACTTTGCACTCTGAAAGGTACCAGCTTTCTTCATCCCTTCAGAATCTTTCATGAAATCATAAAAAGAAAAGTTGCGTATGCCTCTGTCTTGGTTCAGCCACAGCAAACTTAAAGAAACCTGCCGCACCTGGGGACAGAATGCTACTCCAACAATATGAAATCACAGACACTTGGCCAGAAGGCTTCGCCTTTGAGGTTTCAACATAGCACTAGATGTCATTGTAGCTATTCTCAACACGGATGTCCTTCCGTACTAAAGGAGAAATGAAGAGTCTAGCATTATTCTTTTGGCGTTCACTTCTATTTTTCATTGCAGTAAAAAATAAATGTAACATTTTAATCATTTTTAAATAGGTGTTTTCACATCATGTATCCACCACCATTGTCCATCTCCATAACTTCTTCATCATCTCCAATGGAAATGCCATACCCATGAAACACTAACTCCCAGTCTCCCTCCTAAGGGTGGTTACCAACCACCATTCTCCTCTCTGTATCTATGAATACCACTACTCTTGGTGCTGCATATAAATGGAATCACACAATATCTGTCTTATTTTGTCCAGCTTATTTCATTTAGCATAATGTTGTCAAGTTTCATCCATGCTGCAGTATGTATCAAAATTCCATTCCTATTTAAGGCTGAATAATATTCCACTGTATTTATATATTATATTTTGTTTATTCATTATCCACTGATGGACATTTGGGTTGTTTCCACCTTTTTGCTACGGTGAATAAAGCTGCTATTAACATGGGTGTACAAGTACCTGTTTGTGGCTCTGTTTTCAATACTTTTGGCTATATACCCAGAAGCAGAAGTGCTAGGTCATTTTGATAATTCTGGAAGCTTTGAGGAACTATCTTCCACAGCAAGCATGACATCTTAAAGTCATCACAATCTGGGTCTAACCTCACTTTCTGTATGCCCTCCCCAATCCAAGCTGGTCCTCTATCATTTAGCTAAACAGAATCTCCATGAAGCCTCTTCCTTCCTACTGTAATGATCCTGTGCCCTTGTTGCTCTGTCTGTGGTATATTTTCACACATGCAAATCTGTCTATCCTTTGGGGTTGGCTTAAGCACCACCCACTCCTGAACACCTTCCCTGATTTCTCCAACTAAACAGAATCTCTTTTTCTGAATTCCCTTATTTTCCTTTTTACTTTCTACCATATGTAATAATCATGCTCATCTTTCTCAGCAAGTATGGGCTACTTGTCCAGTTCATGCACAAGGAACAGACAATGGCAAAGGACTAAAGATAAAGCATAATTCAACTTTTCCAATCTAGTTAAGGACGGTCAAGGAAAACTAAACTATAAATGGTAAAATATTCATAAAAATGTTATGTCATCATTTTAAATGTACCTGCCAGATGACCCAAACATTCCACTTCTAGGAATATATCTGAATTAAACTTGGCACAATTTGCAGAAAGGATATTCAACACAGTGGTTTTTACAGGAAAAAGAAAAAAAGAAACAAGCTACATGTCCATTCACAGTGAAGCATAGAAGCAAGTTACAATATAACCAAAGTCCTAAGCAGGTGCTAAAGGGAAGTAGATCTATGTGGACTTTTTAATACTCTACAACATATTGTGAAATTTAAAAAACACTTCTGTCAAAATTGTGAAAGAGAATTTTTTGTAACAACAGAAAAATTTTCATTTCAAGTGGCTAAAAGTTGTTATCAATGACAGTTTGTAAAAGGAATTCACTTACGTAAATCGGTCACACAAACATCTACTCTGAATTTCTTAAAATGTCTCCCTAATTTCAGAAAATCCAAGTTGGTTCTGATTTTAAATGTAAAAATGCATACTTAAAAGTAGAATAAAAGATACCAGGGGAGTTTACAATATTCATGCCAAAAATAAGTAACTGGCAATTTTGTAATGTTTAGAACAAAAATGCTGAGTGGTCTACATATTACAACTGTGTATCTTGACGTGGGGGGGGGGAAGCAAATTCTGCATAAATGGGTGTTCTCAAAAGAGAACTAAACATCCAAGATTTATTATTAAACTAAAAATGTTCAAAACTTGCCTATTTTGGGCTTCACTTTAAAAAAATGTATGATAAATGGATACATCTCTAATATTAAGCAAAAAAAGATTAAAAAAAGAATATATCAAGCATGATTCCTTTATGTAAAGCTGACAAATAGGCAAAGCTAAACTACTGTTTAGAGACATATGGTGATGATAACCAGGGCCCTGCAGCGTGGACTGCAGGACAAGTGTGTTATCCACTGCCACTTTAGCCACCAGGAACCATCAGAAAAATGTGGTGGGGTTTATTTAACATACAGGTGAAACAAAGAGTTACTAAGGCCACAAGTGGTGGGCTATCTCACCCTAGATAGTGTCCACAGTGTTCAGAAGTCCCAAATGAAAGTCCGCTCATCCAAGATGGTGCCACCTCACCAAGGAGGGCCTGGAGGGCCTGGAGCATCTGGCAACCGGCAAGCAGCAGGCCGGGATCCATTCACAGTAGCAGCCAGCAGTGCTCATGGGCGGGCCGCTGAGATGACACTGCAGCAGCCCGCAGCAACAGTCTGAAGATTGGGATAAACAGCAATGGAAGTTGGGCCAAACAACAGAGGTAATGGCCCTGGAGGCGATACGGGACAGTCAGACAGTCGATCCAATAAAAGGCTCAGTGACTCAGTGAGACACTAGGCCCAAGTCTTCCGTGCTCTTTCCAGGTAGTGGCAGTGACAAGACCAGAGGCAAGTTAAGCCTCCCAGTAGCTGCAAAAACTTCAGCTTCCCTCTCTAGGGAGGTCAGCCACTAAGGGATGCTTCTACTTCTTCGAAGGCCAGAAGCGAGCGTCCAAGTGTCTTAGAGTGTATCAGGAATCTCGGTGGGATCCCAAGACTTGGGCCTAGTGTCCCAAAGATTATAAGGTTCCCTGTGCTGCCTTATAATCTTTCAGAGTCCCCCACCCTCCTGATGGGACCATTAACCTGGCTGACACCCCAGGGAGGGGCTGCCTACAGGCAGCAACTTTTGGCAGGGGAGGGTAAATAAAGCACCATGTTTTTCTAATGGTTCCCGCTGCTTATGCAGCAGTCCACACTGCAGGGTCCCAGTTACAATAAAATTACGAAGCAAAGAAAGGAAATTATCACAAATGATAGAATCATGGTTACTTCTAAGAGAGGTAAATGACTATAAAAGAGGGATCCCGTGAAAGTGCATCTGGAGCACCAACAGTATTCTACTAGACCTGGATGGTGGTCACACAGGTATTGCTCATGATTATTCTTTAGACTGCATAGATTTTATGCATACTTCTGAATTTCTCACAATATAAAAAAATCTAGTAAAATCTAACTTTATAGTATTTAATAATATGTAAACATTTTTGCAGTTGATCTTTTATTTTGAACATGTGCTCACACAGCTAGAAGTTTCAGCTAAGAATGCACAGCAAAACTAACCTGCCAAAAGGTATGTGAAAAGAACAATCAAATCATTAGGAACTCAGACTGAAAAGGAGGAAATCTCATTGGAAATCTCTTCAGATTTCAATCTTCTCAAATTTTAATGTGGATCTCATTAAACTACAGACTCAGACTCAGTAGGTCTGGGCTGGAACCAGACATTCTGCTTTCTTATCCTGGGGAGCCAATGCTGCCAGTCTTCAGTAACCAAGTTCTTAAGTAGCCATTAAGATGCAGCTGGTGTCAAGATTAGATAATAAAAGGAAATGGGACCAACAGGTATTGACAGTATAAACCAGGTGCCTTATCTCATTTAATCCTTACCTCAGCTCTAAGGGACAGATTATCTGTCCTTCTTACAGATGAGGATAATGGGGCTCAGATAAATTGATTTGCCAAGATTATACAGAATTGAAAAAAAGAAGAGGACCCAGAATTGCAACGCAGTTCTATTACTCTATTTTTAAAAAGATAAATCAGTCAATCACTGAAATCAATTTAAAGTCATCCTCAAAAAATAACCATACTGGGCCTCTCTGGTGGCCTAGGGGTTAAGTCTCAGCGCTAGCACCACTATGGCCTGAGTTCCCATCCCTGGCCAGGGTGTAGCAGATCTCTCCTGTCTCACCCCCTGCTCCTCTCAGCAGTGTATTTCAGTGGATCTGCCTGTTCTGCTCCCCACTCTGTCTCTTATGAATATTCTGACCCCCTATACCGCTAGCCTACAGCCCAGTTCTTCTATGCAAAAAAAAAAAAGACCTGTCATAAAAGGGGCAGATGAAGGAGTTAAATGACACAATGTCATTTAACTGTCATTTAAGTGTCACTGAGGAAAGAAAAGAAGGGAAGGGCTTACTTAGATCAAGAAGCAAAAGTAGGCCTCCCTAGCAGTGCAAGGGGTGAACAGCCTCAGCACTGTGAAGCTATCCCCAGCCATTGCAGGAGTTCCATCCCTGGCCAGGGAGGTGACCCACATGGTGCAGCAGTCATCCCATGCTCCCCTCAGCAGTGTATTTCAGTAGATCTGCCTGTTCTGCTCCCCACTCTGACTCTGGTGAATCCTCTCACCTCTGCACCTCTGGCCTATACCCCAGGTCTTGGATGAATAAAATAAATCTTAAAAAAAAAAGAAAAAAAAAGTCACAAAAAGCAAAATAACAGACAAATGCAATTTAGGAATCCTGACGGGATCCTGGTTCCTACATTACTCCTTTACACTTGCTGTTCCCTGTCCCTCAAATTTAACATTAAACACCCAGCCTTCTGTCTTTCAGTCTGAATTATCACCTTTTCACTGAGGTCTTCTTCAAGCCACCCAATTTCAATTTGTTTTCCTTTTCTGTCCCATGTCACAATCATATCACCCTGTTTTATTTTCTTTGTAGTAGTTATTACTATCTGAAATTCTGTTCCTTCATTAATTGCTTTCTTCAATCTCAAATGTAAGATCCAAGAAATCAAGGAGCTTACATACTTGTCCAATGTATCCCTGAGACCCTGAACCATGCCTAGCACATAGAAGCATTTGGTAAATATCTGTTGCATGCGTGGACCAAAGAACAAAAAGGCAAGAAAGATTAACAGACACTTAGGATCATGCAGTACCTCAGACAGCTCATGAGAAACATCAACTCATAGACTGAAAGAATATATACTTAAAGACCATATCAATACCCAATTTAATAAGCACTAACTGTGCCTACCAGGCACTAAAATTATTACGGTGAATTGTACTGTGTGATATATTCCTTTTAAGCTATTTGGTAGAAATTTATTAGCACAATTGTCTCAATGAATATTAACTTTAACACAATTGTGCAAGGGCAGCAGTGGTTAAGTGTGGAACATTAGGCAATACTCTACACAGCTGGATAGAATAATTTGGAGAAAAAAAAAAAAAACCCTTCCTAGGAAGATGAGTGGTCCAGTTGTATAAATAAAATTGACAAACATGGGGCCTCCCTGGTGGCACAAGGGGTTAAGACACAACCTATGAAGCTATCCAGAGCCACTGAAGCACCAGTTTGATCCCCAGTCAGGGAGGTGACCCACATGGCACAGCAGACTTCTCCTGACTCTCCCGCTGCTCCCCTTAGCAGTGTATTTCAGTCAATCTGCCTTTTCTGCTCTTTACTCTGTTTCTGGTGAATCCTCTCACCCCCCGTAACTCTGGCTGGTACCCCAGTTCTTGTATGCATAAATAAATAAATAAATTTAAAAAAAAAAAAGTGACAAACATGAGGGGCCTCCCTGGTGGTGCAAGAGGTTAAAATGCAACCTATGAAGCTATCTGCAGCCACTGCAGCACCAGTTCGACCCCCTGCCAGGGAGGTGACCCACATGGCGCAGCAGACCTCTCCTGACTAGCCTGCTGTTCCCCTCAGCAGTGTATTTCAGTCAGTCTGCCTGTTCTGTTCCCCACTCTGTCTCTGGTGAATCCTCTCACCACACCCCGCACCTCTGGCCTGCACCCCAGCTCTGGTATGCATAAATAAATAAATCTTCTTTAAAAAATGACAAACATGAGAGGCAATGAAGCAGTCTCAGAGAAACAGACTGCATGAGGGATGTCATGGAACAATGATGGTCATATGGAGAGTTTCAAAGATAAAAAAAAGTAGAGAGCTAGGCAATAGCTACCACAGGTTACTGATTAGAGGAGAAACAGGTAGTAGATCTTTAATAGTAGAAGATCTTCAATTAGTAATTCTTTAATAGTACTGTCACCTCAATCGTGAGCATTCCCAAAGACTACCAAAAAAAGAGTAACTCAGGGCCTCCCTGGTGGCACAGTGGTTGAGCGCTGGGTTGCGAAGCTGCCCACAGCCTCTGCGGCGCCAGTTCGATCCCCGGCTGCTCCCCGGCCACCGGAGGAGGGTCCCACATGGCGCGCAGACCTCTCCTGCCGCCCGCTGCTCCCCTCAGCAGTGTGCTTCGGTCCTTCTGCCTGCTCTGCTCCCGGCTCTGGCTCTGGTGAATTCTCTCACCCTCCTGCGCTTCTGACTGTACCCAGTGCTTGTATAAACAAAACAAACAAATAAATAAATCTTTTTTTAAAAAAAGAGTAACTCAAATAACAGCAAGTATTGTTTACCACTTATTAGGCATTTAGCTAAATATTTCACAAGTATGTCATGAGGTGGGAATTCTATTCCCCTTCTGAAGATGAGAAAGACTGAGATCACACAACCAGCAAGCAGCAGAGCCCTGGCAAGAAGACCAGCTAAGAAGTGTAACACTGCCTTCTGCTCCCCAGACCTCATCCACAGCCAGGGCAGAACAAGCTAACGAACAGGGAAACCTAACATAAAGGATACCAAGCGAGGTGATACAGAAGCATATGGCAAAATACAGGAGATGATAAGGCTATTAAAAAAAAAAAAAACCCCACTCCTGGTTTTACGGTCAACGAGCAAAGAATACAATGGTTTTACCTACAGAAAATGGGACTACTGAGAAGGGAATTTAGTTGGAGGAGACTTTTCTCTTAGGGGAGCAAGAGGAGGAGAGAGGACAGCAATGAAATAAGAGACTCAGGTGTGAACACACAGACAGCTGAGTTAGAAGAGATATACTAGAGGGTCCCTGGAGAATGAAAAGAAACAAGGAAGAGCCCACATAAGTTGACTTAAGAGACATCAGGACAGTGGTGTCAAATGAAGCCATGAATAAGTCAAAACTCCAATCAAGAATAGAAAAGAGGGGCCTCCCCGGTGGCGCAGCGGTTGAGCGCTGGGTTGCGAAGCTGCCCGCGGCCTCTGCGGCGCCGGTTCGATCCCCGGCTGCTCCCCAGCCACCAGCGGAGGATCCCACATGGGGCGCAGACCTCTCCTGCCGCCCGCTGCTCCCCTCAGCAGTGTACTTCGGTCCTTCTGCCTGCTCTGCTCCCCGCTCTGGCTCTGGTGAATTCTCTCACCCTCCTGCACTTCTGACTGTACCCAGTGCATGTATAAACAAAACAAACAAACAAATAAAATAAATAAATAAATAAAAACATGCCCCTATTAAAAAAAAAAAAAAAGAAAAGAGGGCCACCCCGGTGGCACAGCGGTTGAGCACTGCCCGCAGTCTCTGCAGCGCCGGTTCTATCCCCCGCCACCAGGCAAGGGTCCCACAAGGCGCGCAGACCTCTCCTGCTGCCCGCTGCTCCCCTCAGCAGTATTTCTTCAGTCTGCCTGCTCTGCTCTCCCCTCTGGCTCTGGTGAATTCTCTCACCCTCCCATGCTTCTGACTGTACCCAGTGCTTGTACAAATAAATAAATAAATCTTAAAAAAAAGAAAAGAAAAGAGCAGTGCATTCCTGCTACAGACCAGGTATGCCGCTGGGACCATGCCATAAGGCAACAGAAGGTAAGTTTCCTTGCCCCAGTTTTAGTGTTCCATAAAAACAATATACTGTTTACCATTTGAGTGTTTACTATGTGCTAAGTAGTTTACACACATTCCCAGATTTAATTATCCCGTAACACAGGCATCATATTCATTTTATAGTTAAAAACACTGAAACTTAAAGAAGCTAAAACATACCCAAAGAAAGAAGAGCATGAGTCTAGGTCTAGCTGGGGCCAAAGCCTATGATCTTAATTATTATGTTAAAGTAAATGGTTATCAGGGCCTCCCTAGTGGCGCAAGGGGTTAAGTCTCAGCACTATGAAGCTATCAGTAGCCACTGCAGCACAAGTTCAATCCCCAGTCGGGGAATTAACTCACATGGCACAGGTGAGCTCTCCTGTCTTGCCTGCTGCACCCCTCAGCAGTGTATTTGAGTAGATCCTCCTGTTCTGCTCCCTACTCTGTCTATGGTGAATCCTCTCACTCCCACACCTCTGGCCCCAGCTCTTGTATGCATAAATAAATAAATCTTTAAAAAAAAATAAATTGTTATCAAGCCAGTCCACAGAGCATATGTAAGCCACGAAGTTACCTTTTTTCTTGTGGTAATACATTGGTCATTGTAGCCATGTTCCAGTGTGCAGTTCAGTGACATTAAGCACATCATCTTTCTTTTGCACCCACCACCACCACCAGCCTCTAGAACTTTATCACCCCAATCTGAATCTCCATACCCAGTAAACAATAACCCCCAAGTTCCTTCTCTCCCTAGCTTCTGGCAACTACTATCCTACTTTCTGTCTCTATAAACTGGTCTTCTCTAGGCATTCATATAAGTATAATCATAAAATATTTGTTCTCTTGTGTCTGGCTTATTTCACTTAGTATAATGTCTTCAAGGTTCATTACTATTGTTACTTTAAAATGAAATAAAATGTGAAATTCTAACCCACCCATCATAATGCACCTCTAAGGGGAACTGTATGCCAAAATTCCACTATGATCATGAAACACATTTCTGGAAGAGAAAACTACATTTACTGGACCCACCCTGGTGGCGCAAGGGGTTAAGCACTGCACTATGAGGCAATCCGCAGACTCTGCAGCACAAGTTAGATCCCTGGCCTGCCAGGGAGCAACCCACATGGCGCAGCAGACCTCTCCTGTCTGGCCCGCTGCTCCCCTCAACAGTGTATTTCAGTCGGCCTGTTCTGTTCCCCACTCTGTCTCTGGTGAATCCTCTCACCCCCTCCATCTCTGTCCTGTACACCAGCTCTTGTATGCATAAATAAATAAATCTTTGAAAAAAGAAAAGAAAAAAGAAAACTACATTTACTGAGAAAAATGGGGAAAAGGTGTGGAAGAGAGTGATCAAAATGTGGAGGATTCACAGGGAAGTAAAACTTGAGATTAATAAGGAAATGACTAGCTTGTTTGATCTTGACAAGATCAAAGGATCTATTTGAAAAGATGTTATTAAGTATCTCAAAGTGTAAGTTAAGAAACAGTCCTGTGGGCTTCCCTGGTGGCCTAGAGGTTAAGTCTCAGCACTATTACCTCTAAGGCCTAAGTTCCATCCCTGGGCAGGGAACTGACCCACATAGGGCACAGGAGACCTCTCCTGTTTCCCCGGCTACTCCCTTCAGCAGTGTATTTCAGTAGACCAGCCTATTCTGCTCCCCACTCTGTCTCTGGTGAATCTGCTCACTCCCCCTCCACCTCTGGCCTATACCCCAGTTTCTATGCAAAAAAAAAAAAAACAAAAAAAGAAAGAAACAGTCCTGAGAACACACTACAAACAATACTGCTTGGTCCAAGATAAAATACTGTTACTTTTTGGCAAGAGACAGCAAGACCACCAGTAAAAATGTTTTTAAAAACAAATATCAAACAGAAGGATAAATTCCATTTTCCCTTGGCTTCCTGAAAAGTCAGAATATAGAAGAAGCAATATTTAGTTAAAACAGTATCGATGAAACGCCAAACAATGCACCAAGAGGTTCATTCTGGAAAAATATACTTTTTCTCTATAAGGCAACATGAATGAAACATTTAAAATGAGGATAATAAAGGAGAACAAATTTGGAAGAGTGTGCCACACCAGTGAATTCCCTAGAAAAGTTGAATCAAGAGTATACTAAAAATTAATACTCCTAAGGGACAATTACCAAGCTCAACTACTTACTTGCCTTAATAGAATTAAATGAACTACCTCTAATCTAAGTTACTGCTTGGAGTAAAATTTTACAAGTAACTATTCCTTTATATAATATCTATACATTTGTCAGATTTAGTTATCTAAACAAGCTACTTCCACCTTGAAAGCAAAACACAGAAGAGCAATAATGGAAAGGATTAAAATTAAAAATGATAGAGAAGTTTACAAAGTAGAAATTTAATACAGGAAGAATCAGAATTGAAAGCAAATTTACTTTCCAATACATGTAAGAATAACAAAATACAATTACAAGTAAGCTGTAGGAGTCCCACTAAGCCATAATCATACAAGACATGTAGAAGAATACCACCATAATCTTTAAAATAAGCTATCAATATACTGCAAGCTAATACTGAGCAATTTTTAAATGATTTGTCTCTAGGTCTTATCTGTCTGTGTAACCAACTGTCACAATACAGACAAATGAACAAACACATCTTCACTTTTCTGTCAAGCACAACCTTAAAGCACTCATTTTCAGTTAAGATATAGACTGCGACATGTTCAAGTAATATAGCACCACTTAAAGATTTGACTGGACCCTAAAACTCATAAAAATATTGCAATGTAGGCAATACATGATAAATTAATTATACAATCACCATAGCAGTGAGGTGAGGAACTTGTATTGGGACACAGAAGTTCAGTATCAGAGATGCTAAGCATCTTAATCTCTTAAGTAGTTTCGAGAGCTGAGTCTGGTCTGGCTTACACTATCAGCTTTACCCCAAAAGAAGCGAACCTACTACTGTATTTACTGTTGGGAGAAGGGGGACAGTACTAATAACCAACCTGTAGTAAACATCCTAAAAGACAATTAAACATTAACTAGATGTGATCAAATTAAAATCATATAGTGCTTTTTTGTGCCAGTTTATAAAAAAAACAAAAATATCATCAAAGTTGTCACCACTTAGTAATCTGAGATATTTTAATTGCAACTCTAATGTTTGTGTTTGTTGCCTGTGTATGACTCACCCTCACAAAGGTTCTTCTAAGACTCAGCTGGATTTTTAAGAATGCAGAAATCATAACTGGGGCATACTGTGTGGGAAGTGCCATGACAGTGAATGAATAAAAGAACTCATGATTAAAAAAATTTTAAGTTTTTATAAAAAGCAAGTCACTCACAAAAGGCAGACTTTCCTGCAGAAGAATAGGAAAGATTGGGGAAAGGCAAATCCTGGATCTGAGAAGCCTTCCTTGTTTCCCTTAGTTGGATTCAGTGCACTTCTTACACTACAATATACTTAGCTAGTTTCCTTGCCCGACTCCACAACCAAAGTATACATGCAACTTTTAGACAACTACTTCCCGAAATGTCCAGAACATACAGAGCTGTCAATTGGTGTTTTCATAAAATTACTGAACAGTCAGACTTGCATTTACCTTTTATATTACAAAGCACTCTCACAAACATTACCTCTTCTGAGTCACATATCTTGTGAGGTGGGGAGGGCAGAATTTAACCAAATGGCTTTTGGTTTTGTAAGGAGTTGCTAATTCACTAACTACAAATAATCCTGAAATCAAAAAGATAGTCAAGTAATTGTTTATCTTGGAGATAACTTCTCCTTGGAACCAATATTTTCACAAAGCACAGAGCTTTAGCTAGCATTTTCTATGCTTGCTCTTCATAATAGGTAGTAATCACAGAGCTCTGAATCTTACAGAAATTTTCACTACATAAAGCAGTGATAGATAAGGCTCTTCTAGAAATCAGATATTAAGCATGCTAAACTGTTTTTCCTGATTTTGTTCTTTTTGTGACTGAGAAGGTAAGGACTTGCTTACAAAAGGCAAGATGCTGGAGAATGATGTCATGGATGTCATAAAGTTGCATCAATACCTGATGATGATTTAGCACAACAATGCAACACATTAGGCCAAAAAGCCTAAAGTCAAAGCACCAGGATGTTTTACTGCATTAATTTCCTGACTTTATTAGCAAATTGAAATGGAGACTGACTCTCCAGTTTTCTACCACCGAGAAGCTGGTGATTCAGGTTTATGTCCTTAGCAAAGACACTAAAGCTTCATGAAAAAGACTTTACGAAAGGGGGAGGGGGGGAACATGGTCAAAGAATTAGCTAACATTAAACAAAGAAAGTTGTCATTTTAACAATTAAAAAGCTTTTTGAAGTAGACAACATTCCCATGGGCCAATGTAGATTGGTAATACTGAGCTTGTCAAAAGTAAACAGTTACAGGGTATGAAATGACAACCTAAAATAGAAAGGATACCCAAATTAGACATATGAATAAATACACTCAAAGTTAGGAATTTGACATAGCATCACTATTCACTATAAAAGCTAGACTGAATTTTAAATGTTCAATTCTAAATGATGGCATTTCTTCTCAAAATTTAAACCCAAGATGTGATCATTCTTAAGCATATGCAGAACAAATTTAAGTTACAAAAGGTATTTGGTGTGTCCAAACTAAAGTCATCACCTCCAGTTATTCCTTACAGAACAAGTGCAACACCCCGCGCCCCCCATGTGAGAAAAAGTAAATCAGTCTCCAAATCAGCATCTGAACAACAAAAAGGAGTTCTCAAAAAAGAATTACAAGCATAGTTCAATGTCGCTGTTAGCAAGTGAGAATAGGGAATGTGCCTGAATCTTCATCTAGAGCAATCAGAATCCCACCACAGAAGAGCCCAGACTTTGGCAATTAAGAAATAAAGCTTTTATTTTCCTAATAAAATGGAGAGATTTTACAGACAAAAACAATCGACTACTCCCGAATAACCCAAAGCTTTCAAACCAACATCGTTAGCCGAAGTTACTCTGCAGAGACTATCAGGATCTTAACAGTTGTTGGTTTGTTTTTTTTTTTTCTTCGTTTACAAATTCGTTCCCACCCTCCACCGTTTTCTGTGCACAAACAATTCTCACCAGAAGCCTTCCACAGTCAGAGCACGGATTGCCTTCTCCACCAAGGAGCTCCGCAGTTCCTACTTCTCTGAAGGAACACTCGAAAAGCTAAAGGGTAGGGAAGGCTGACTGGATTGTATTTTTCAGAGCCCACTCCAAAATCTTCCCGTGGCAGCTGCAAGCTTCTGAGCTGCTGACCCCTCGCCGCAGCCCCAATCGGGGATGGCACCGGACTCCGTCTCCTCTCCAAAGGCGTTAAAGATTTGGGGGCGGGGTGAAAGATTGTCTGACACCCCAACAGCCACCCTAGCCCAGGTCACACACCCTTTCGTGGCCCCGGCGAGAGGACGAGACCCAGTGTGCTTGCGGAGAGGGGCCGGGTTCGTTTCCATCCCTAGGGTTGTCAGAAAAGGGACTCTTCTCCCTGCCCAACCTAGGGAGGCTGAGGATGACGATGGCAAGACTCCCCACTTCCAGAGCAGCCAGCCCCGACCTCCACGCGGGACGCAGGGCTTGCGCTGGACCCGGGGCGCACACTGCCCCGTGCGGGCCCGGGGCATAAAGGGCAAGGGGCGCCGGCTCCCCGCCGCAGCCCCCGGAGGGGAGAGGCCTCACCTGGCCCAGCCCGCGCCACGCTCTCGGGTTCGCTCCGCTGGCGATGGCGGTGAGGGAGCCTGGGACAGGGCCGAAACAGAGGCGCTGCGCCTCAGGTCGCGCTTGCCGCACTCGGGGAACCTCACAGCCGGAGGGACCCTAAGCCGCTCGGAGCCGCCATCTTCGTCCACTCAAACACCACCGCCGCGGCTGCTCTGGCAGAGAGAAGACAGCGCGGAGCACGCATGCGCCGGAGGCCGGCGCGGAGGACGCGCGCGCACACACGTCAGCGCGGCGGGCCCGGGGGCGGGACCTTGCCGGGAAGGGGCGTGGCCCCGACGCGGGTTCCCCTGAGGCTGGGGAGCGCGTGCGGGGCCGCGGAGCCGGGGCCGCGAGGCTCGGCCAGTCCGGCTCGCCTTGCTGGGCCCTTCGAGACGGCGCTGGAGTGGCGCCCGCCCTCCTTTGCGACGCCTGGGGCGGTTTTAAAGGCTCGAGATTGGGAGAGATGTTTGACCTAGAATGACCTCATGTGTACTCCGGGGACCCTGGGGAGGCCCGCAGCCCTCCTGTGGCGGATGCGGGTGCTCGGATGCGGGTGCCCGTGGATGTCATCGGAGGGAGGGACACGCAGGGCCTCGCTTGTGCCAGCGAAGCCGCCCAAAACCGTAGCAGCCCCCGGTGTGAGTTGTTACTAACTCTGTTTTTCATATGAGGAAACAGGCGCCGAGAAATAGCAGTAATTTTCCCAGAACCACACTTGAGAAGGGAGAAGTAAGAAGGCGAGGAGGGCAAGGCAGGAACTCAGGTGCATTTATCTGCTCGCCAAGCTCCTGGGCTTTTCAATGCCACTATCACCAGGAGGTGGGTTCTATCAGAATCCCCTTTCCAAAGGAGCCACCTGGTGAACGCATCCCTACAGAATATGGTGTAAGGAAATGCCAGCCATGCAGAGCCAAGGGGGTCTTCACCTCCTGCGCCTCAAACTCACGCATCCATGAGCTGCCAACAGACCAGCCTGCACCTCCTGGGAAATAGCCTGGATCAGATTCAAAGTCTCCTCTCAGGACGGGAGGGCAAGGTGTTATTGAGAAGACTTAGATCAACCTCATTCTAGAAAGTACTAGAGTTTCTCATTTTGGACTAAGAGACCCCTGGGAAAGTAGACGACCCAGCAAGAGAAACGAGAGAATCTCACTTCTTTAAAAAATACAGGTTTCACGACCCACTTTAGACTTCTAAAGCCCTCTCTGCCCCCTTTCCAAAGAATTCTGATAACCCAATCAGGTCTGGAACCGGAAGATCATGTCAGAAGAAGGTCAGTACAGAAACACTCCACCCTGAATCTCCTAGCTCAAAGACAGCAAAACTTTTGTCTGCTTTGCTCCCTGTTTTACCAGCAGCATCCAAAATAGAGTGACACACAGTGAGCACCTGCTATGTGTCAAATGCTGTGATATGTATGCTGATATAATTTTAAATAAAACTAACAAAGTCCCTGCCCTCATAGCAGGCCCTGTATAGTCTACTGGGAGAGACAGAGAGTAAACAAATAAGCCAATATAAAACTCTAAATTGTGATAAGCACAAAAGTATTATCATTAAAGCAAAATTTTTTTTAAAGATTTATTTATTTATTCATACAAGCACTGGGTACAGTCAGAAGCACGGGAGGGCGAGAGAATTCACCAGAGATGGAGGACACTGCTGAGGGGAGCAGCGGGCGTGGCAGGAGAGGTCTGCCTTGCTGGTGGCCGGGGATCGAACCGGCGCTGCAGAGGCTGCGGGCAGCCTCGCAGCCCAGCGCTCAACCCCCGAGCCACCAGGGAAGCCCAAAGCAAAGTTTTTAAGAATCATGGTTGATGTTTATTGTGGACCCTTGTTAATGGTGCTTCACACTAAGTAAGTGTCATCAGTGAGTCTACTTTGCACAAAGGGATTAAGTAGCTCACCCTCATCTCAAGTAGGATTTGAGCCAGGGGTTCTTATTTTAAAGTCTGTGTTCTTGAACTTTACACATGCTGTTCCTGATAAACAGGAGGAGATAAGATTGAGCCAGGTTTATATATGGACAGCAATATCAGAAGGAAGACTGGACATTACATGATAGGTCATGGAGATTCCAGGGCAGGAGGATATTTGATGAAAATGGAGTTTTAAAATAATCTCTCTGCAGTATGAAGGCCTTTTGGGACATGTACTTATTTAGAAGATCTGTGTTGGGAGCCTGATGCCCTAAAGGGATCTGGACCAGGTTTTTGGAGAATACCTGTTTACTCTTCATACGGAGTTCCAGGACGTTGAAGTTCTGCAAACAGAACTTCTTCCCAGAATTGACTCCTGTTCTCTGAGGACGTGCTGGCTTGTGCGCATGTTCCCCACTAACCAGGAAAACTTGTTTTCAGCAGTAACTTACTAATCTGAATAAGCAAAAACACAATTGTGTGCTGTTTTCTTGTTCCTTTGTCCATATCTTCAATAAAAGCTTGGGCTGGGAGAGTGAAAGGCAGAGCTGCTCTTGATGGTTCTCCCCAGCCTCCACCTATTGCAAATGCATTTAGACTCGAGTCTTTGTTAATGGCAGAGAACTTCATCGGCTGGTCTGACCACGACAGATGTGCACATCGAACAATATTCAAAAGGTACACAAGGATATATACGAAAAATGAAGCCCATCCCACCAACCTCCTAACTGCCACGATGCATACACAGACATACACATACATAAATAAATAAATCTACAAAGAGCAGTAAACTACAGCAAAAGCGTCTTAAAAAAAAGACTATAGTCCCTCAAGATTATTTGATGTCAGTATATTTGGAGCCATCTAAATTCTGTTAACCAATTGCATTCTATTCACTTGGATGAAAATAGCATGTAATTTTAAAACAAATCCTCTAGTGATGGACTTTTGTTTCCAGTCTTTTGTGAGGCTAACAAAACAACAATGAATATCCTTGTATATTTGTTATTTGCATATGAGCAAATTATCTACAGGGAAATGTTCTAGCAATATAATAGCTGGGTCAAAAGGCATGTACATGTTAAGTGTTAGTAAATTGCCATATATTTCTCAACACAAGTGACTACACAATCTCAGCGTGAATCAAATAGTTCACTATGAGTTTTGCTTTTCTATTCCTATCACATATATCAAAGGTGCCTGCAGTTCTGAATGCAAGCCCCTCAAAAGAAAGACCCCCAAAAGAAAGGTGTTTCAAATATATTTCACAAGAAAAAGAAGCTCATGCTTTAGCATTTCTGCCAATAGTTGCACATGTCACTGCCTCAACTTTTGGGGTATTCCCCCAAGAGGAGAAATCACCACCACTTCCTCAATTTTAGAGCTTATTTGGTCCCATCACCACATTAGAGATGAAGAGGGGATTTGCCCAAGGTCACAAGGCTGCCTCTAATTGCCCACTTAATGGAACAAAACCTCTTTCCTTTGCAGCCTCCTCACCGATCCCCAAGATCTTTCTCTTCTAGAAAATTCAGTCTCAAGAAGGCCCACCAAATTCCTTTGTTAAGGCTTATTGCCAAATATGACAAAATTATAAGAATCTAGCTCCCTCTGCTGGTCACACACAAGGCCTAAAACTGCTGGGAGGGCGAATGCATTTGTGGAAAAACTAGGCACACCTAAGAGTGAGATTTAGGGGAGGTCTGATAGCCTCAATCACCATTCTGCAACTAAGACTCAGAGAATGGGCTTGAAGAAGAATGTATGCACAGTAAATATAATTAGAGATTTAACAAGAAAAAAATCCTTCATTAGTTGTATTTCAGAAAAAGAATTTGAGCGGCCAGTGAAAGATCCATGTGGAGATGCCAATTAAAAACCTAACTATGAATTGGAGACACCAGGATATCTCAGGGCTGGAAAACAACTTTGGAAGCCTTTAGTGTCCAGTGAGTGGTTTTCACATGCGCGTATAGATACAAACAGTGGACTGTGGACAGACCTAGAGATGATCTATAGGACAGGAAGTCAGAGAATTGGTAAGCATATCACTTTACTTCCTAAAGACGTAATATTTAACGCATGCCTACATTTATAATAATAATTAGGGATACAAATTTCAAAATTCCAGGAAACTGTTACTTTAGAAAAAATAATGGCATGCCAAAAATTTGAGGGGAAAAAACCCACATTTGGTCAGGTAACTTGATTATAGCAGCCAAATGCAACACTACAAATGACATGCTTTTAATATTGAACATGCCCATGAGAATAAAAGCACATGGTGTTTGCTTTTCCCCCTCTTTTTGTGTTTTGGGGAAGTAAGGATTAGAGAGGTGAGAATTATAAATCTTTTAATTTAGGCAAGACATCCCAAAATAATAGCAAATCCTTTGAACTCTTATGGGCCAACCACTGTTTCACGATTTTCAGCATAGCAATTCGCTTAATCCTTATAACCTACCTTTGTAATAGCTATTATCTTTCTTCATTATTGGGAACACTGAGGCACAGAAACTTTAAGTAACTTACATAAGATCATACAGTTGTTCAAGTTGGAAGTGTCTGGAGCCCAAGACACTTGTGTATTGGAGAGGAAAAATCAAAAAGGAACACTGTTTAGGAAGGCAAATAAGTAAGTTTCTCAGTTAATGCTAATATATTTATCCGTCGATAAAGACTCACGAGAACTTCAGTTGTCCAGCTCAAGTGCAAAAACTGTTCACTAATGGTAACATTTTTACCTCACGATCAAGGAAATAAAGTGGTGTTCATAGATGCTTGGAATATCTTTGTAAGTAGTAAATACTGTGATCATTTTCACCCTAACATAAATAATGTTTGCGCATTAGAGGCTATTTCTCATCTTTTGTTGAGATACAGAGGTTTTCAGAATCTTGAAAACTTCAGTTACTTAAAAAAAAGTTCTCCGTAATTGCCTGACCTTAGAAAAGATGGTTCCAAAGAACACACTTTCCGTACTCAAAAGGATGACTTCACACGGACTTCCTCCCATTCAGTAAGAGAAATAACACTTTACCCTTAAGAAAAATGGCAACTTTCTAATTCTTCTGCCCTCTTCAAAGATGGCCTCCTCTACGCTTAAGGGCCAGGGCCTCTCTCCACTTCCGGACTCGACAGTGGGCGGGGTCCATTGAGTAAAGCCTTGCGTGCGGGCGCCCGCGACGGAGGCGCGCTTCAGGGCGCAGGCGCGAGGAGGGGTGGGGGGGAGGAGGGAAAGCGGCGAGTAAGATGGAAGATGAGGAGGTCGCTGAGAGCTGGGAGGAGGCGGCAGACAGCGGGGTAAGGAGGAGCCGCCGCCCCGGGGCAGGGCCGGGCGGGACCTGGCGAGAGGGGAGCCTTCGGGGAGCAGGTCTGGGGATGGTTCTCCCCGAGGAAGGGCCCCACACTCCGGGCCGGAGGTGGAGGAGAGGCCCCCGATCCGTGAACGCCGTGAAGGCCTCTTAAAGGGGCCGCGTTCCATTTCTCCCTCCACCTTTGCCCGGTGCGCCTCCCTCCCTTCCCCTGACGTGCGCGTCACCGGGGCACCCCACCCGCCGCCCGAGGTCTCCTTTCTTGGCCCCCAGGCCCGCTTGCTCGCCCCGGGCCCCCGTGACCCTTCCTTTCACGTCGGACTCTCCCGCCCGAGGCACCATTTTAAAGTTCATGTGCTCCGATGGGCGACACCCCAAGTCGGGGAGCGGGGGGGGGGGGGCGAAGTTGCGCCGGCCGGGGCGGCATGCCCGGCCCCGCGGGAGAGCTGGAGGGGACGTTGGGGTCTCTGGGGCCCTACACTCTGCTAAAATCCCCCACCGCTCTGCGCCATCCGCCACGGTGGGCCGGGCTGGGGATTTTTCTCGCAGTTTTACTCCGAGCCCGGCGCGGGCGGTCTCCGGGGGACCCCAGCAGAAGTACCCAGAGCCCCTCGGGGAGCCCCTCTCCCCGGGGACCCACCCAACGATCTGAGCCCCGGGGGCGGGTCTCGGGGTGTGTTCGTCGGGGTCGAGGGGGGAGGGGTGCGATATGTAAAGTAGCCGCATTCCTGGAAGGGGAGGGGGAAAGGACCATCGACTGGCTTTGGGGTCTGGTTTACCTCCAGCAGCGGTAGGAAAAGTCTGTCCCAAGCCGAACAGCCAGGTCTATGAGGTTCGTGATTAAGGTGGTCTTTTTAGGGGTCGTGGTTCTGTGGCGAGCCTTGCGAAGATGAGATGGCTCTTGGCCTCCCGGCGCTCGTGTGTGTGCTGTGTCTGGGGAGGAGTAGGGCGTGCAGAGCCGAGGGTACCGAGGCAGAAGAGTTGGGTTTGCCTTCCCCGAGCGCCTTCGGGGGAGTGTTTGTCGGCGCTGGAAGACGCCAAGGAATTAATCCTGACAGAAGTGGGTCTATCTCTACAGGAATGCAGAGATTTGGCTTTGAGGGTTTTTTCCCGGTGGTTCAGCATGTCTTTCACGGTTTTCATGTTTTCCTTAGCACAATTGAGAATTTGAAGAACTCGCTCAGAAGGTATTTAGTGCAGTTCCTGTGTGCCTGCCATCTTTCTTGGATTTTGACTTTGAGGGTAAGGAGAGCAGTTTGAAGATTTTATAGGCAGCAACAGGTGTCAGCTGGATATTTATTCATTCAGCAGACATTTTTGAGTGTCTGCTATGTGCTAGGCAGTGTGTTTAGCAGTGACTTTGTAGCAGAGAATGCAAAATTTCCAGTAGAGGCGTACCTGAGTGAATCATTCAGACACCCCTCGTGCCACCCGAAAAAACTTGGCCTGCGTTTTGAATGTGACTGAAGTACTGTTTCTTGAGCATTTTGATCTTTGTTTTTCCTCACCCATTTTCGAAGGGACTTGAGTTTCTCATGCCAAAGAAGTAAGAAGAAAATGAAAAGAACAAAAATGAATGTATGATTCAGAAACTAGGGGTTGCTTTTTTAGTTTTTTCAGAATGGGTAAGTCACTTCCATATCAGCTAGCCCTGTCCTGCATTTTACAGCTGTATAAACCCAGAGATGTAGGCTATAACTTAGCTTATTCTAATGTTTGTCCAGTGTTCTTTCTACCATCCTTTAATTTAGTAAAACCGTTTAAAAATGCCAGGAACAGGTATGGACCCCAAATCTTACCTCGCTGTCATGAGCAGTAACTGCCAAAATGCAAGTTCCCTTGTAGATTTTTTAAATTTAATTGACCCATTGAAATAACTGGCTGAGCCATTATCCACCTTTTACATAAAACAAGGAAACTGAGGTCTAAGGGGTTAAACTATCTTGTTCTGGGTCACACAGATAAGTGGGGAATAAGTGGCAAAGCTGGGATTTGACTCACTCCTGTTTGACTCCAAAGCTGGGTTCTTTCTCTAGCATTTTGCTGCTTCCCTCCCTGGCAACCTGTGGAAATTTGGGGAGTTGAACATTAACTTTCATTTTTTATTTTTTTATTTTATTTTATTTTTTCAAAGATTATTTATTTATACAAGCTCTGGGGACAGTCAGAAGCGCAGGAGGGTGAGAGGTTTCACCAAAGCCAGAGCGGGGAACAAGAACAGGCAGACTGACTGAAATACACTGCTGAGGGGAGCAGCGTGCGCTGCAGGAGAGGTCTGTGCGCCTTGTGGGACTCTCGCCGGGTGGCCGGGGATCGAACTGGCGCTGCAGAGGCTGCAGGCAGCTTCGCAGCCCAGCGCTCAACCGCTGCGCCACCACGGGAGGCCCCTTAACTTTCATTTTTAATATGTCTCCTCCAGACTTATATTTAAAGACTCTTGAATTTGACTTTTCTAAATTTTACAAGAGTTTTGTAAATGTGCACTTTTGAAAGATGGGAACTGGGAGAGGATGAAGTTCTAGGTTCACTTTGCTGGGAAACCAATCGACTATGTGTCTTTCAGATGTCGGCAGATGCCTATGTAAAAGTCTTATCAGCATCTTCAGGTTACCCTGTTTACAGCTGATACACGGTAATGAGTGTTAGACCATCATCTTTTCCCCCTTTGCAAAAGAGAAAAAACTGGAGAAAAGACTAGGGAATGGGAATCGATTCATTCTTTTTTTTTTTTTTTTTTTTTTTTTATAGAGGCATGGTTTTTTTTTTTTTTTTTTTATTTGTTTGTTTGTTTTGTTTACACATGCACTGGGTACAGTCAGAAGCGCGGGAGGGTGAGAGAATTCACCAGAGCCAGAGCGGGGAGCAGAGCAGGCAGAAGGACCGAAGCACACTGCTGAGGGGAGCAGCGGGCGGCAGGAGAGGTCTGCGCGCCATGTGGGACCCTCCTCTGGTGGCCGGGAAGCAGCCGGGGATCGAACCGGCGCCGCAGAGGCTGCGGGCAGCTTCGCAACCCAGCGCTCAACCGCTGCGCCACTGGGGAGGCCCTCGATTCATTCTTAAAGTGAACATTCCGACTTTATATAATCCAGAAACAGTTCTAATCCTTGGAAGTAGAAGCTTTTGGTGATCCTGTCCTCTGATAGAACAAAAACATTTTAACATCATGCTAGAATTCTTACGTGTCAGTACTTCTAAGGTCCCTGTTTTCTTGCATATTTCAGCACACTACTCAATATTGATTCCTCTTGTATCGTTCAGGGGAAGGCTGACTTTGAGAAATACCTCAAATAGGCTGCTTTTTTCTTTTAATTAGAATAGGTGAATATTTATCTCATATAAAATTATTCCTCACCTGTTTCCTCCCAAGGAGCTATGTCCTCTGTGGACAGTTCAAGAAATGTAATTTACCTTCCATTAAGGAAATGCTTCTTTAAAAGTTCTCTACCTTGGGACAAGGGGGGGTTGGGTGGCACGGGGAATACATTGCTTTGAGAGAAATGAAAATGTAAAATTGAATTAATGTTCATTCAAATTCTGAATTGTGTCCTTTGTCTCAAGCACATGTCAAGAGACAGAGCATTTTGCAATTAGAAGATAACTTTGTGCCCCATAAGTAGTCAGATCAACAATTGGCTCAATTTCTGATGATTTGAGGTTTTACACTCACTTGTTCAGATAAAAAAACAAAGAAAGAAAAGTTATGGCATGGTCTGTTTTGTTGATAATGAACTAATCAAATCCTAGGGGAAGGCAGGAGGTAACTCTTTGCATATCAAAAGTTATCTTTTTTTCTTTTTCACAAGGGCAGGTTATGTAGCTAGTGGGGAAGAAGTAAGAACAACAACTTGGTCTTCTGGATGAGGAATTCAAAGTCATGTTTACTTTGTATCCTCACCGAATCAGTCCTCTAAGCATTACTGGTGTTTGTGTCTCTAGGAAGGTGTCAGTAAACATTGACTGTCACCTACTGTGCACCAGGCACTGGGCACAGCCCAGTGGAGGAGCCAGCCCCGCCAAGACAGCATTTTCTTTGGAAGAGGTATAGAGGGGGTCTGGGGTCAGTGGTAGCCGTATACAGGAGGTGATGCCGAAATTAAGGTTTGAAGGACCAGCTGTCTTGAGTGGTGGGAAGTCAGGGAAAGGAAGGGGGGCCAAGGGGAGGTAGGTATTTGCCAGCACAGGGTAGGAGGCAGCAAGAAAAAGAGTATGCAGCATTGGAAGAGCTGCAAGTATTTGCTTCTGGCTGGAGGGTAGGGGGTTGGCAGCACTGAGTGGAAAGAGATGAGGCCCGAGAGGTATGCAGGGGCCTCCTCGGACTCCGTGCTGTGGAGCTTGGACTTTGTCCTGGAGGCAGAGGAGAGCTTTGTGGGAATTTTTTTAGCAGAGGAATGACATAATTAGATTTTAATTTAAGAGATAAGAGCTTTGATTTACTTGCCTTTCTCTAACTGTCCTCCCTGAACCGTGGCTGCCACACCTCACTTTGGGGTCCTCAGCGCTTCCTGTAACTGCTGTCATTGTGCAATGTGTATAGTTGGCTGTGGGTGGTGGGCAAATGACAGGTAGTTATTTCAGGACTACCCGATGCTGGTTTCCTTATATCTGTATCAAAAAGCACAAATACAAGTGTGCTGTTCCTGACGGGGCCCTTTCTAAGCTATTCCTGGTCTTTTGGGGGGAGGTGGAGGCTAGGAACTAGGATGTCTCAGAGTGCGTCTGCAAAGCAGTTGGCCAGTTTAGGCATGATTATGCTGAGCAGTCTGTCCCTGGGACTCTGGAAAAAGATCTGTTTCACTGTGGTTTCAAAGAAAGGAGGATAATGAGCTTTTCACCAGTAACTTCTCAGCTCTTTTCATTGAGGTTGATGGGAGGCCTGTTCCCAGCGTGCTCTGGACTTTCAAGAGAGCTGCCATGGTTGCCGAGAGCTGGAAAACCAGGCAATCACAAGCCTCTTGCGTTTCCTTCTACAACAGAAGAGAGCTTAATGTATCTTTCTAAAAGCTTTTGGTAAAATCCTGCCAGAGAAAAGTCACTGTTGGTGAGATCTGAAGACGCAGACGTTCTTGGGCCAGCCCTGTTCTTTCCAATGTGCGCCGGTCTCTCAGTATTTGGTGGAGTGTGTTCTCTCCCCCAGGATGATGTGCTTTTTCCTCAGGACAGTTACTGACCTGGTTTTCTGTAAGAAGGTTGAGTGTAGATACATAAACCTATGGCCAAAATACAGAATGAAATGATTTTTTTTTTAAGATTTATTTATTTTTATACAAGAGCTGGGGTACAGGCCAGACGTGTGGGAGGGCGAGAGGACCCACCAGAGACAGAGCGGGGAACAGAACAGGCAGACTGACGAAACACTGCTGAGAGGAGTAGCGGGCGAGACTGGAGAGGTCTGCTGTGCCATGTGGGACTCTCGCCGGCGGCCGGGATCAAACCTGCGCTGCAGAGGCTGTGGACAGCTTCACAGCGCAGCGCTCAACTGCCTGCGCCACCAGGGAGGCCCATGAAATGATTTTTTAAAAGTAGTAACCACAGAGGTTTCTTTTCCCGAACAGTTTTAGCTGTATAAGCTTCTGCCAAGCAACCTTCTTTAACATCCAGCTCTATGCAAGATGTTGATGGGAGATGAACCGCCACACAAATTACCAACAAATCCCAACAGAGAATCTTATCCCCCAATGGTAAGACATTTAAAAATGCCCCTCTCAGAAAGTCTACCCCCCCCCTTTGAACTTTTTCCCTTATAAAATGGATGCAGGAAATTACAGTCATTCCTTTCTAAAAGGAATAATAAATATGTGCAGTTAAAGTTGCATCTTCGGGGGCTGTGATGTGATCCTTAGATGAAATTGTGCGGGGCGGTTGTGACGAGTCTGGAAAGGTCAGGACTGTCACCACTCTGCATAGACCCTGAGAGTCACATTTCCAGCCATCGTCCTCCAGTTTTCTTGGCTCCAGCTGTCCATTCTGTTTCTGCTACTAGTTGCATGTCTCACTGGTGGGTGGGCACTGCCCTAAGCCTTCCAGCTCCCAAATTGCACACCTCCTTTTTGGAAGGGCTTCCTAACGTCAGCAGGGGGGAGTCCATTTCACATTCATTGCCTCACTCCGTCTCTGTGACCTAGAAAGATGAAGCTAGCACTATCCCCAGCTTCCAGAAGAGGAAATCACATGTGCCATCTAGCCCAGACAATTGGCATTCTCAGCCCACGCACTTAGGGACCTTTTTTTTTTTTTTGATAGCTTGTTTACCTTTGTTTCAGCAGATAGTTAACTAGTTATGTACTTTAGGGTACTTAGTTGCCAGTTCCTTTAAAGTATTGTCACTGCTTTCACCTGGGACTGACCTGTAGGTTGTCTCTGAGGAGCCCGGGACCCAAAAGGACAGTGTCGCTGCCACTTGTAATACTGAGACCACGACTGGGAGAGGCGGGTTGCCCTCTTGATCGTAAATGGGAAATGACTGTTCAACATCTGGCCAAGTAAAGAAAGTATTTCTGCTCCGCTGTCTTGAGAAATGTAGCCACTCCAGTCTCATAGGACCCTCGCGTATTCAGCCTCTAGATTCTTTAGGGGGTGCACATCACTTTTTAAATATTGAGTGTGAAGGCTTTTGCCTGGGTCTTGGCTACTCTACGCAGTCCCCAAACCACCTGTTGTGTTACCTGAGGTTGCCCTGCCTGCTTTAACCAGTTATTTTATTGCTTTGGTCTTGCCTTGTGTCATGGTTCTAACTGGCCTTTGGTACCAGCACCCTTGGGTGCATGACTGAACCCTGGTGTGGGGGTGCTAATAGTGACTTTGTTCCATTTCCCAGTTCGTGCGTCCAGCATCCCCTTTGAGAGACAGGCCTTGCCACCTTCACCCACGGCAGCGGAAGTCAGGGACCTGTGTTTAAGTGCTGGGTTGACTTCTGAGTAGATTGCTATCTTCACAGCTTCATCTTTCTTCTCACAGCTTCATCTTCCTCATTTGTAAAATTGGATTTAAAGATCTGCTTTGACTGGTGGGGAGAGCTAAATGAACGTTTTAATAAAGCGTCTCTCAGAAGTGGGTGTTGGAGCAGAGAGCGCTGTTGCCCTGGCTCTCCAGTCCTGCCAGTGTGGCCTCTGTCCGGTGACAGTGCTGAGCTCCTAAGACTGGCTGAGGGGCCTCTTTCTAATAAAATGTCTCTTCTGTGAGTTGTTTTGCTTAGTAATATGTGAAACTGAAAGGGAGAAGCAGCAAGGAACGTGAAGAAAGAGGAGCTGGCTAGACTCTACCCCCTTTTATTCCAGGGATAAGGGCTCACCACCTCAACTTCCACCCCAGACTCCTCTCTGCTCCTTCAAGGTAAAGGACTGAGGGGTACCCTCCGCTGGGGAGCCCACTGAAGAGCACTCAGAGCAGAACAATACTTTGTCCCCAGGGTGGTGATGTTTCCTAGGCCTTAAATCTAAGTGGCTGGGCCTGTTCTCTGCTGCAGAATTATTTGCTTTGGGTACTTCTACTGAGATTTAAGATCAGTACCCTGGGACTCAGCCCTGACGTGGTGGTCTGTACTGCTCTGGTCTCTCCTCACAAACCTTGGGCTGGCACTCACCTGGGCTGCGGGCAGGTTGGTGTTCCCTATCAGCCTGTATCCTCCCTTGGACCTCCTGCGCCCCCAGCAGCCACTCTTTTGAGCCTTCTTGCTTCCTCCTTGAGGCTTAGGGTTCAGTCCTTTCACTTTAGCACTGAGCATGTAGCAAGGCTGCTGTACAGTCCAGGGGCGGCGGTGACACTTGGAGGTGGCAGAGAAGCACCTAGAGCCTTCTTTGCACATACTGTGGCAGGCACGTGGAGAAGGCTGCTGCCACCACCGCTGGTAAGACACCCAAGGCGGCCTGAGCTCCTGTTCTGAATATAGGTAGTGCCTTTCTGCAGAGACCCAGTTCACCTTCCGGCCCCACCCCATGCTAGCTTCGAAAACGTGGTTACATTACATAAAAAGACATACATAACCTCTCTATAAGGTGGGGTAAACAGCTCTAAAATACTGCTTAGTGGGATTGTTCATTAATTCATGTGTTGCATACTATTTTATGCCTCCAGACAATTGCAGTGAATGAAGTTCCTGCTCGCATAAAGCTTACTTTCATGTGGAGAAAAAATGGACAGTACATAATGATAAAATAAAGTAAAATACACACAAGAAGACAAATAAAACAGATTAGGGGCCATTTTGTAAAAAATGGTCAGAGAGACCTGAAGGAAGAGAGGGAGCCAGCTGTGGGGGTTGGGGGGGCGCATTCCAAGCAGAGGCCTTGAAGCTGGATCATGCTTGTTTTCTCTCAAGAACAGTGGGAACCAATGTGGTGGGAGTGGATGAAGGGGAAAGTGGTAGATGAAGTTAGGGCCAGATCCAGAAAAAGGCTAGTAACCTGTGGTGGATGGCACCTTGAAATAGGGAGCTTTAGGAACTCTGGGTGGAGAGAGTGTTGAGCAGAGGCCTGAGCCATTAGACGACTGGACTTGCTGAGATGAGGTGGATACTCGGAAGGTGGGAGAAGCTGGCGTGGGGGGAGTGGGTAGGATCAAGATTTTGGTTTTTAACATGATAGGTCGAGGTAGCTTTTGAAATCCAAGTGGGTGTGTTTAGTCGCCAGTTATATATCAATGTTTATACAACGGTGGACGTAGACGCGATGACTTAGTCTGCTGTCACAGCTACAGAAGAAGAGAGGTGCAGATTCTCCAGCCTGAAGGGGACAGGAAGGGAAGAAGAGCCTGCCCTGTTATAGAAGTCAAATGCAAAACGTGAGAAGCAGCCACCAGAGAGGTAGAAGGAGACCAGGAGAATGGTGTCTGGGAGGTCAAGTAAAGAAGATGGTTTAAGGAAGGAGCTTTGAGTAATGGATGCTGCTGAGTGGTTGACTGAAATAAAGATTTGGAACTGTTACTGAATTTGGCATCAGTGAAGGTCATTGGCGACTTTGACAAGAATGGTTTCAGTGGACAGTCGGGCTTAGAGAGCTGGGATGAAGTGAGGCGGCAGATGTTACTCAGAGCATACATTGGACAATAGGTAAGTGCTAGTTGCTGTTGTGCCTGTGAGACAACTAGGACCCACCAGAGTAGCTTTTGCCCATAAACAGCAAGGGCCTTGGGTCCTAAGGTACTCAACTGCTAGTTACTGAGAAATCAACAGGGATCCATCCGTTATGCGAGAGATACACTAATATTAAAGCAGTGTAGTGCAAGTAAGCAGTGCATGCCAGCCACACATGTCATCTAAACTTTATTAGAAGTCATATTTTAAAAAGTATAAAACAGGTGGAGTTAATTTTAATATATATATTTTTTGCCTCATAAACAGTTTAAACAATTTATTTCTCACCATTCCGGAGGCTGGAAGTCTGAGTTCTGTCAGCATAGTCAGGTTCTGGTGCAGGCCCTCTTCTGGATTGAAAACTTCAACATTTTTAGCTTAACCCAATATCTGAAATTATGTCATGCCAACATGTAATCAGTGTTGAAAACATCATGTTAACGAGATACCTTACACTCTTCTTGTACTAAGTCTGGGAAATCTGTGTGTCTGGCACTTAGAGCGTAGCATGCCTTGGTTCTGCCTGACCACGTGGCAGGTGCTCACCGTCCACTTTCGGTGTTGGCCACTGTATGGGATGGCGCAGCTAGGGCCAGCTCAGAGGAGTGTGTGCCCGAAGGATTGCCTGTTCCTGGGCAATGTGGCCAGATCCTGAAAGCTGCCGTGAACTTGGGAAAGAAAGCAGGAGGCATTTCCTCTTATAAGCAAGAGGGAACTGTTTGGTCTTCACTCATAGCACTCCAAAGTTCTTTGTGGGGTTCTGGTGTCTTCAAGTTCTTCATATTTTGCTGGCCCTAGGAACTAATTGTCTGTAGCAGCTTTTTTTTGAGTATTGAGACCAGCTAATTAATAAAAAACCATTGCTGACTGCAGCTGAGGTAATCTCAGATGGTTTTCCAGACAACAATTGAAAAAGATGGGTTCAGTGTAAGAGAACTTTCTTATACTAAACACTTCTCAGTTTAGGAAGTCTGTTATTTTGGGTCCCTTCTTTTCTCTTACGCTTTTTTTCTGTGTATGTATTTTCATCTTTCTGCCAGCTTTTTTTTTTATGCACCTTGTTCTCTTCTTGAAACTGTAGTTCTTTAAATCTCTGCAGCTTTCCCTGACTTCTTGCGGCAGGATTGCTCCCGTTCTGTTTCTCCTTCCAACTGCATAGCCACTGCATCACATCTGCATTGTTCTGAGCTATCTTCTCCCCCTGCCTGGGCTCTCCTGTTCTCAGGAGGGCCTTCCTCATCTCTGGGTCTCCAGGACCTAGCACCTCTCCTGTTTTAAAGCAGTTGTTCATAAGTGCTTATCAACAGCAGTTTGCTTTTAAAACAGTGTAGCAAAAAGAAAATGGGCTTTGATATACATTAACAAAGCATAGACTTCCTCTAGGAGGGAATTTTAGAACTATATCCTGTGCCCTCAGTGACCCACTTAATTAAAGTGGAATGTTTTTCCTTGCAGTGGGAGTAGCAGAGGAAGGAGGAATGTTTTGTGGGAAGTGGAACCTTTAAGCCAATTACCTAAATCTGTATTAAAAGGACAATGATGAATTCATGGCTTGGATGTGTACCCTCCCCCAGTTTGTTGTCTCCCAGCTTCTGAATCCTGGCATTTGCTGTGCATGCACACGTGTGTGTGTGCATTTACCCTATCGTGTTTGCCCAGGAGTCACATTAATTATTTGAACCTGACAGTGATCCTGAAGCATCACTGGAGAACCACACCTGGGGGGATAGGGCTTTGGGGACTTCCTTCCATGGTGAGCCAGAGGAGGAATGAGCAGATGCATTGGAGACAGGAAACCCTATTGTGGGGGGACAGTCCCTGCCAGACCACCGAGGCAGAAGAAGAAGGCAGGGATCACAGAGAGTGATATGAATGTTGTTTGGAGAAGTCTCTGTGGCTAGTGTACTTCTGAACCTGAAATGGCCGGTGATGCATCCAAACACATATAAACCTTTTTATACAGCAGTTTCCAGATTTTGCTACTGCTGCCTGTGAATTCTTTGCTTTACTCTTGAGTGACTTTGGGGCCCATATGGGAAGAGTCAGAATTCCATGTGGTATGGGAAACCCAGATGCCTTGCTGGGGAGACTGCTGTCGCAGGATACCCTGACACAGACGACCTCGTAGCCAGGGGAGTGGGTGCCAACACCCTGCCCAAGACTGAAAGATACTAGGCCCAGCATGGCGCTGGCTGCTGTGACGGCGATGCGGGGTCAGAACATGTTGAAAGGTAGTCCTACTGTCTACTCCTTCGCGGCATCTTTCTCTCTTTGCTTTTTTTCTAAAATGGCATTCTTGTGTTCATCAGGACCTGTCAGGGGCCTCCCCGGTGGCGCAGCAGGTTGAGCGCAGCACTGTGGAGCTGTCCGCAGCCTCTGCAGCGCAGGTTGGATCCCAGCTGGCCAGGGAGAATCCCACGTGGCATAGCAGACCTCTCCTGCCTCGCCCGCTGTTCCCCGCTCAGTCTCTGGTGAATCCTCTCACTCTCCCACGCTTCTGACCTGTACCCCAGTTCTTGTATAAAAATAAATCTTTCAGAAAAAAAAAAAAAAAAAAGACCTGTCAGGCTCCGGTCTGAGAGAGACGCTAGCATTTGCAGGGTTCCTGCCTCTTCTCCTGGTCCTACTAACTGTCCGCTTGCAGATGCAAACTCCTCCACTTGGGGTAACTGCACAAGCCGAGCCACGCGTGTAGTGGTTCACAGGGAGCCCAAAGTCAATCATTATACCTTGAATTTGAGAAGAAAGTCAGAAAATGTCATCTTTAGAAATGGAAACTTTGGGGCCTCCCCAGTGGCGCAGCGGTTGAGCGCTGGGCTGCGAAGCTGCCCGCAGCTGCTGCAGCACTGGTTCGATCCACGGATGCTGGCGAGGGTCCCACATGGCGCGCAGACCTCTCCTGCCGTGCCCGCTGCTCCCCTCAGCAGTGTACTTCGGTCCTGCTGCCTGTTCTGCTCCCCGCTCTGGCTCTGGTGAATCCTCTCACCCTCCCACACTTCTGACTGTACCCAGTGCTTGTATAAATAAATAAATAAATCTTTTAAAAATAAATAAATAAAATGAGATGAAATGATTTAAAAAATAAATAAATAAAAGTAGGGTCTTTCCTAACTCGGAACCAGGAACCAGGAGCTCCTCTCTGACCTTCTTTTAATCCGTGATGATTGGGATTCTTACAAGTTGTATTGGTGCTCGGAGTCTGGTTATGAGAGTGGGTGCAGTGGTGGAGTGGGAGGGACAGTTTGCTGCTTTGGCAGCTGGGGGAAAGCCCCTGGGAAGCAGCAGCAGGAGGTGGACACCAGCATGGGCGAGACACCCTCCTCTTGTCCCTGCAGTGTAACCGATGAGGGTCTGGGTGTATTCACTCTCTTGTGTGTGGACAGTTTGAGTCAGTCTACCAGGCTTCACCATCCCCAGGCCACCAATAGTCTGTTCAGATCCAAGACAGTACGGCGGTCATGATGCTGTCCTTGCTGTGCTTTGCGCCAAAACCGCGAATAGCCTGCTTATTTCTCTCCTGGGCCTTTCTTCCTCACCTCTCCCCTTCTCACCTCCTGTTTTCTTTTCTTGTCCGCCTCTTAGTTACAGGAGTGAACCTGTCGTCACCCTCCTCCCCTTGCAGATACATTCCTGTCCTCTTTGTCTCCTTGGTTCTTTTTGGAGACCGGGCCTGTGTGTCACACTGGGCTAGTTGCGGTGTCACACTGGGCTAGTTGCGGTGTCCCCTTTCCTCCTCTTCGCCTGTGTGCTTCCATCCCCAGCTGTTTGCCGCAGGCACACGCAAGCATAACGATCTCAAGGGAAGGGCATCGGCAGTCAGTGCAGCAGTGCTTCCTCCTCGGTGAGTTGAATTTGCAGACGTTGACATCTGATTTCATTCACCTTGTGGCTGGGGCCTCTCCACAGGCCATAAAGGACCATCCCTGTCCAGAACCACTTGCTTCCCACTGTGCTTCTCATGACATCTGCGTCCACCCTCCTGGATTTGCTTGTTTTCTCAGACCAAGAGCTGTGTGCCTTGTTTTTATGGAGGTGTAGCCTCACAGAGCAAGGGAGACATGTGCTTGGTAACTGCTGGTCTCTTGCATGGGATTTTGACCCAGAGAGAGGAGGCCACCCCACTTAGGAGAGCATAGAGTGTGTTTTTTTTTTTTGATGTCTTCTCAGTGCCACTTGATAAAAAGTAAAGAACCTTTCCAGGAGATTCCATAGGAGAGCAGACTCTTTAGTGTCTTGCCTCTGCTGAGCTTATGTGCTGAAGTTTGCTCCTGCCCTGGTGACCCTTCCTCATTCAGAGCAGAGGCAGTGTCTGTGAGCTCGTAGGCTGCTTTTACTCGCCATGGAGGTTGGGCCTCGGCTTTGGACCAGGGCTTGTGCATCCTTGTAAAAAGAAGGTGCCTTAGGTGATATGGTTCCTTGTTTAGGCCCACATCGAGATGCTTCCGCCAACAGCACTTTTAAGACCTGTTTAATTCCACTGGGCTGTTGCATCTCTGGAGGAAGTGCACATTCTCCTTGTAGCACAACACCCTGTAGGAAAGTTTTGATTTGATCCAGCTCATCAGAACATGAGTCTGAGAGTAGATTGGTTGTAAGGCCCTGTCCAAGGAGAGAATGGACTGACTCACGCTGCCTGGACGGACTCCAGAGCGAGCTGCAGTGTCCTCTCCAGCTGCTGGCAGGCCCGCCGTCTCCTGCTTGGACGGCCCTGAGCTTGCTGGTATCCAGCTGACCATCTGGAGGTGCCCAGGATCAACTTTCCAGCTAAGCTGTTGGGTTTCTAGCCCACTCTAATCTGATGGAAGAGTTTCTCCTCTGATAAGTCATCCTGCCTGGTGCAGTGGGGTTTGATGGGAATGTTAATTATTGGGACTTCTGGGAGCAGTGTGGGGTTCAGGGGAGATGAGGAGGAGAGGGTCAACATCTAATGCCTTTACAAGCATTTCAGGGAGTTGAGCTGTTGGCATGTTAGCCTCATGGGGTACGACCTCAAAAGGCTTTGGTCCTACTACCACTGTGTGTGAGTTACTTCTTTGTGACCTTGGCTAAGTCCCCTCCCCTACCTGAGTCCGGTGACCCTCATCTGACAAGAGGGAAAAAAGCAACTTTGTCTATCAGACAGGGTTGGGGTGAGCAGAAAATGAGCATCTGGGAGTGTGTGGACAGCCATAAAGCGTTATATTGATGTAAGGCATTATTTTTTAAAGCCAGTAGTTTTGTATTAATGCCAACTATGCTCATGTTCATGTTCTAGTTTGCGACAGAGGCACATTCTCAGACACAGCCTGTTGCCCTCTTGAAGGCCTTTTCTCTACCCAGACCCCACTTGTTGGCATTGAGCAGATCTCCTGTCTACCCTAAGACCCTAAGAAAGGAGTAGTGTGTGCTCCCAAGAGGAACCGTGGATGATCAGCCACCTCATGTGTACTTTACCACAGGTTAAAAGAATAAATCAGCTACTGTGTTAGGCCTGTTTAACTTTATGTTTCAAGGCACGCACAGTGATGTGAAAGCATGCGTTCATGTAATAAAGTTTAAAAATTCAGAGCTTTCGCATTGAAATCTTGAACTCGGCTTCTCCGAAAATAGCAGCCCTTGCACTGCCAGCCGAGACCCAGCTGCCTGTCTGCAGGCGGGCATGTGCTAGGTGCTCGCAGCCCACCCTCCACACAGTGCTCCTGAGTGGGGAGGAGCCTGGGACTGGCCTGGCCTGTGGAGACATTTGGTCTGAGTTTGTTTGAAGGGATCTAAACCCCAGTTGGCCTTCTTAATGGGGAAACTTGAATAGGTGGTGGTCTGATTCTCAGATTGGAGCAAAATTACAGTGTGGAAGTTTATAACCATATGTTATTTGTGAAAAGCCCATAAAAGGTAATGAAAGTTAGACGAGTGCAAGACAAGCATTAATCCAGACAATAACACTGGTATTAATCAAAAGAATTTCGAGGAATTACAGTTCTGACACAGATTATGCTATGAGCATAGCTTATCTTGAGTGTCTGTCATTCTCAGGAAACAAGCAAATATCCGGGTCATTCACTGCACCTTTTCCCCGTTAGTCATTAAACAGTCATTGGGCACCACCCATGCATGTTCCAACCAGGAGTGAAAGGCTTTTGTTGTAGTGACTTCCTAGCCCCTCCAGGTACCCTCATAATACAGTCTGTTTTGCATAATACAGTCTGGTAATCACAACCAGAAGTTTCCAGACCTTACCAAGTGTCCCCTTGGGGGTCAAGATCCTCCCTAGCTGAGAACCACTGTTCTCCAGGTACCCTCATAATACAGTCTGTTTTGCTCACCTAACTATATGTTGGGTCTTCCATAAAAGCAAAAACTTTAAACACAGCTCAGCACCAATCAGAATGAGTGTCAGACTGGATTTAAATCTAGTTTCATGTCTTTGTCTAGCTTCATAGTGTTCATAAAAGACAAAAATAGGGACATGAAAGGTGAGCAGGAAAAGACAGAGAAGCACATGCCCTAGGGAACATCAACTAAAAGAAAGATGGCAAGACTTTATTAATACTGAACTGTAGATTTTAAGGCAAAACGATCACTTCAAAAGGGTAGTGCTTAACGTTTTGTAAGTAGTGGAAACCCTGTATATCTCATCAGTCAGAGCTTCTCAGCCTCAGGACTGCTGACATTTGGGACTAGATAGTTTAGTTGCAGAGACTTATTCTGGGCAGTGCAGGGTTTTTAGCAGCACCTCCAACTCTACCCAGTAGGTTCTGGTAGCACCTACCTTCTGGTAATCACAACCAGAAGTTTCCAGACCTTGCCGAGTGTCCCCTTGGGGGTCAAGATCCTCCCTAGCTAAGAACCACTGTTCTCAGCTGATCTTCTCTTCAGAGAAATAAATAATTTTGCATAGTTTATTTCCTGCTCCAGCAGCTAGTTGGTCTTGCCCTTGCTAAGACCACTTGAGTGAGTGGGATGTTTTCTAAAGAACAGCAGCAGGAAAGCCATGTTTGGCATTTGCTCTGTGCCCCGCCTTCCCCCGTGGGTGTGTGGACACTCTGCACATGAGTGTGTGCTGGCATCATGGCATCCGGGAGCTGAGGGCCTAGGGGCTCGCACTGCCATCTGGTTCCCTAGCTGTTGCACTTCTGCTCTAGTCTTAAGCCTTTTGCTGGGTGCTTGTCAGAGAGTTCAGCTCATACCAGTAAAAAGTAGACTCTAAAATAAGTGCTCACGAAGGAATGTGAAAGCGAGCACTTATCTCTGAGGAGCAGGCACTAACCGTGTGAGGGGTCAGGGAACACCACGGAGGAGGTGGACATCCAGGCTGGGCTCTATCGGTTAAATGGGAGCTTGCGGGAGAGGGCTTGGCTGGCAAGTGGAACAGCGTGCAGGCGGGGCTGCCGTGCAAAGCAGAGCGCGAAGGTAAAGGAAGGAATGGGCAAGTCGCGCTGGGGGCTTGGACTTGAAGGATTGCTGTCAGACTTAGTTTAGGACCGTGACTGGAGTGGTTCTGCCAGGCAATTTGGAGATCCAGAGGCTAGTTGGAGGCAATGCAATGAACCAGCTGGTGATGGTGAGGTCTCGAACTGTCCCCGCGGCCCTGGGAATGGAGGGAGAGGAACCCGCAAGGCAGTCAGGTCCCCGGCCCCAGAGTATCGTAAAGGCAGGTCCACTTCCTTACCTTGAAGGACACGGTCACGTCCCTGGCCAGAGAGAGAACACTGCCCTTAGCTCCGAAAATAAAGGCGTTAAGTTTTTATTTGAGAGAGATTTTTTTCCACTTTTTATATACATTTTTTTCCTCTAGGAAATAGACAGACGGTTGGAAAAAAAACTGAAGATCACACAAAAGGAGAGGTAAGGCTGCTGTCTGGTCTGAGGTCTCCTGCTCTCGCCGCTCGAGAGCTGCGCAGTCAGTGGTAGCGCCAGCTGGCCATTAGGTTGAGCAGGTCAGGCCCTGGGGCAGTGAGCCGTCCCTCCAAGGCGGAGACCAGCACTTGGTGACCTGAGGCTTTGGGAGAGAGACTGGGGTGTTGCACCTGCTTCCTGCCTAACACCCTGTGTTAGGTGGTTGGATGGAAAGGGGGGCAGTGACATGTCAGAAGATTTGGATTCTAGGCCTGGTGCTGCTCCTGATTGCTCTGAGGTGTGGCACAAGTTGTTTCCCTCTTAGGACATCAGTTTCTTTATTTGTGGCACAAGGAGGTTGGACAGAGGAGTTTTCTGGGCCCTCCATGACTTGGTGGCTTGGGCATTTTGGGGGTGTCCTGGAAAAAAGGATTCTAGGAAATTCTTGAAAGACCTTTAAAAATAGCTTTGTTTCCCACCCAGGCAGCGGAGGGACATGGGTTTCCACAGTAGGTAAAAGTTGACTCTGGCAGTCTGTGGGCTTATGTAACATGTCGGCTCCCCATGGGGACAGGCAGCTGGTAGGGAGAGAGCTCTGGGGTGCCCTGCCCGCACGCTAGCTTTTCTGGCTCCCTGCCTCTTTGATCAGATTGCTGGCTCCTTGTCTGTCTGCTCGCCTCAGCAACTACACAAACCTGGCTCCAGCCCCCTTGCCATGCCAATCTTGTCCTGCCCAGGACTGGTTCCAGTCCACCCTGACAGCAGCTGAGTTCCTGTAGGCCCTGCCTCTCCCAGCAACCAAGGCTGTGAAAACTGGCTCCTGTGGGCCTATTTGGTTCTGAAGACAAGCTGGTTGACTGCTGTGAGGCGGGTCTTCACGGCTGTCAAGGGATGGTCACTCCTGCCTACACCCGTTCTCCTGTGGCTCTTCTCTGTTCTCCTCCTGTGGACGCATCACCCGATGTGCAAACCCACCAGCCTTGGACAATGCTGCTTCTCTGAACATTGCCAAGCACTGTTTCTAGGGCCGTCCCTCGCCTGAGCCCCGCCGTGTGCAACATACTGGAGAGCCCTGGTGATGGAGGTGTGTCTGCTCGGAAGCTCTTTTGAAGGGGTGATCCTGTTGTCTGGTGTTGCTCGTCTCTGGGAGGCATGGGTCACTCCCTCAGAGACTGAGGCAGTTTGGTAAATCCTGTCTTGATGCCAGGCAGTGATGGTGGAGCTGGCTCCTCGGTAGCATTGACTGGTTTGAGCACGTGTGGTGGAAGGCCTTGATGGGAGGGAACACTTCGCTGACCCACAAGCTCAGGGGTCAGCCTATTATTAAACTCTGGTCTGTATAGGGAAGCTGGGTTTTAACGAAGTCACTGGATTCTGGACATGAAGTGTTTTGCCACAGAGGCCAAACAGTGGAAATCCCAGAATGAGGTGGTTTTCCAGCCCACTTTGCTGGGGGTTGTTAGGTCTGAGGAGCAGACCTGTGGCTTGCGTGAGCTTGTGGCAAGGTTGCTCTCTTGAGAAAAACTCTTCTTGAGGAGTGAGGGTTTTGATGACTGGTCAGAGACCAGAGAATAATAACTAGAGTTAGCAAGGGGGAGAGGGGTGACAAGAGGTGGATGTGGGGCATGGATGGGACATCTGGTCAAGGGTAGGACTTGTAAAGCCATGTTTGCTCTTTGTCAGCAGGAAATCCAAATCTCCTCCCAAAGTGCCCATTGTGATTCAGGACGATAGCCTTCCCACGGGGCCCCCTCCACAGATCCGCATCCTCAAGAGGCCTACCAGCAACGGTGTGGTCAGCAGCCCCAACTCCACCAGCAGGCCAGCCCTTCCTGTCAAGTCCCTAGCACAGCGAGAGGCAGAGTACGCTGAAGCCCGGAAGCGGATCCTGGGCAGCGCCAGCCCCGAGGAGGAGCAGGAAAAACCTATCCTCGACAGGTGAGTGCAGCTGGCGGGGGGCTGCCTTGAGGAGAGTCTGTGGGGAGTTGTGAGGTGCAGGGTCCGGTCTGCTTCTCTCTACTGCATTCCCAGTGGCTCTGAAAGCTTTGAGGAGGTTGTGGTTTGGCCTTTGCAGGCACTAGGGGGCAGTATTTAACCTTTTAAATAAAGGTTTAGATTTATTTATGCATAGAAGAACTGGGGTGTAGGCCCGAGGTGCAGGGGCTGAGAGGATCCACCAGAAACAGAGTGGGGAGCAGAACAGGAGGACCTACTGAAATCCACTGCTGAGGGGTGCAGTGGGCAAGACGAGAGGTCTGCACCATGTGGGTCAACCCTCGGCTGGGCGCAGTGGTGAGAGCGTGATAGCACTGAGACTTAGCTCCTATGCCACCAGGGAGCCCCCCTTAAATAAAGGTTTAAAGGTGTGCACTTTGAGTCAAAACCTGCTGCAGTTTGAGCCCATCGCTGCTCCTTAACTCTTGTGCCTTCATAGCCTAATCTGAAAAGGTCCAGTGGTAGCACCTGCCTCGTCGAGGCATGCAGTAATGAGCGGACCCTTGCCCGGCACAAGGAAGAGGGCCAGCTCTGTGCTCAGATGTTACCTTCTGGCCTCACAATAGCCCACTGTGATGCGTTTATATATTTTCTAAAATTTTTTTGTTCCTGACACTGTTTTCCTCCGAAGTCCTAGCGGCTGTATTATAAAAGTTTGTCATCTTCTGGTAAAACTGTTTCAAAGCCCTTTTCTAACTTTGAGGGTTCCCCTTGGGCTTGATGTGCTGGGACTTGAAGAGCTAATCTGTGTTCTTCCTTTCTGTCCTTCTCTACTTTTTTTCTGTAATTTCTTTTTCCCTCCACCACACCACCCCATAATCCTTCTGCTTCCCTCCCCCATCCCTACCACCCCCTCCCCTAGTCCCTCTGGTAGCCAGTATCTTTTTGCTGAGTTCAGGGTGTTTTTCCCTTCCTCTTTTGATGGGCATCCATCATCTGACCTCCAAGTCTTTGCTTGGCAGAGCGGGGAAGGTCCTTTTTCTTTCCATCTTCCATAGCACTGTGAGTCAGCACCAGTCACATGGTTTGGAGCGAAGTGGAAGGGCAGCAAGGCAAGTCCCCTGTTATTCCGTGGAGCTTAGTTCGGGGTCTTCACCTTGGGCTGATGCTGGCGAGTCTGTGCCCATGGCTGTGGAGGGAGCACTCGTGGGCCCTGCCTCTGGGTGGCGAGCCGCTGGCGGAGCTGAGGGTGAATGAGGACCCCGGCCCACAGTGGCCCCCGCAGCGTGAAGGTGCCCTGACTCTTCTCGCCAAAGCAGCAGCTGGTGGGGGCGGCCAGAGTCGGTTGGTAGCTGCCCTGGCTTCTGCCCTGGGTTGCAGTGGCGGTTGGTTTTACGACTTGGAGACATCTGTATTCTTTCTCAGGCCTCCCTCTGATCTTTCTCAGGCCAACCAGGATCTCCCAACCCGAAGACAGCAGGCAGCCCAACAATGTGATCAGACAGCCTTTGGGTCCTGATGGGTCGCAAGGCTTCAAACAGCGCAGATAAACGCGGACGAGAAAGGATGCCGCCGCTGCCACCATCACGCCTCCTGGGTCGTCCGCCACGGGTCGCACTGCCGTGGCTGACAGCTGGACTTGAGCAGAGGGAACGACCTGACTTACTTGCACTGTGATCCCCTTTGCTCCGCCCACTGTGACCTTGAACCCCATGCACTGTGACCTCCCCCCTTCCCCCCCTTCCTACTGTGATTGGCACGTCTACAAGGGCTGTCCCAAGTCAATGGAAAGGGAAAGGGTGGGGGTTAGGGGAGGGTTGGGGGGACCCACCTAGGACTCAGAGTAGAGAGTCAGGCAGTGCCACTTGGCCACTTGGGGTAAAGCCAGTGCCAGCAATAACAGTTTATCATGCTCATTAATTTGGGATTTCAAAACACAAATGAGAACTCCCACCCACCCACCCCCAAGTGCATGTCTTCATCACTTAGAAGCAAGTTCCATTTGAAAATATCCTTTCTTTTTTTTTTTCCTTCCTATTTTTGTTTGTTTATAGAAATATCTGATTTGCAAGAAAAAGTGCATGGGAGGGGTTTTAGCAGTTTAATGAATTTTTAATTGAGAAAGGGTAGTTTGATAGCCTACTTAAAAATGTTTCTGGGAAATTCACGAGAAACATTAACCAATAGGATTTTGGTGAGCTTAGCTTCTGTAGTCCCACTGCCGCCCAAAAAAGGGGCGGGGCTTTGCAGCCCCCAGGACAGATGAGCACCCCATGCCTATATCTCCCTCTCCCAGCTCAGGCCCAGGACATCTTGGCTCTACCTGGAGACTGGGCTAGCTCTGTGGGCTCCAAGAGCCTGGGGAGGGTGCCAACCCCACCTCTAGTATTTTTGGGAGATAGGGAAAGTGAACAGATTTCCCTTCCCATACCCCTCAGGGTAGTTCCCTACCAGCCAGGCTTGCTACTTCTAGAAGAGGGCAGGGAGTGAGACCGCACTCCTGGGCTGAGAAGTCAGGGATGCGGGATATGTTCAGTATTTTGCTGTCAGCACAAGGGAAACCGTGAGTCTGGTTCCAGGAGGCGGAGCCTTCTGCCTCATGTGGCCAGAAGGTGGCTGGACCTCCCACTCCAGCGGGGCGTGGACTCTCAAGGGTGCGTGGTCATTATTCCTGGTACATTTCCTTTGTGAAATCACTCCCGTGGGAGCAGACCATTCTGAATACATGAGGGAGAAGAAAAGCTTGTGTGTTGCAAGGATTGGTGGCGACAGACTGATTTCCCCATAGGCCTAGGCTGCCCTTCACCCCTTTTTCCAGAGCGAGGCCCTGGAATGAAGGCCGTTTCCCCTCTGTCCCTGGAGCCTGCAGTTTGCTTTGCCTCCTGGAGGCGAAGAGGCTACAAGGGCAGCCACACAGAGCAGCTCTGTGTGTGTACAATCTGGGGCCTCCCAGACTTTCTGGACTCTTCCGTTGCACTGCGCCTTATCCCTCAGCCAGCCAGCCTCCCCACTCAATGGTGGATTTTGGAGTGGTTGGTGTGACGTTTTGTAACTATAGCAGCTCCCAGTGGCCCAGGGGCAAGCTAGGGTTTGCAGGCTCCCTCACCTTTGGTTTGCCTGGCCCTCAGCCTCGCCCCATGGGAAGGAAGGCCAGGCCCGACAAGCCATGTCCCATTACATCTTCCCTGTGGGAGGAAGGGCAGCTGCCAGTGGAGCGAGCGACTAGTCCACGGCACAGCCTTTGACTGTGCGAACCCAGGAAACTCTGCGAGCAGAGCTGGAACGGAGCTTCAGTCGTTGGGAACCCACAGGGTGTGGAGTTGTCCCCACACGTTGTCCTAGGGGGAATGACCTCCAGGAGGGGGCAAGGGAGAGGCTGGCTGCTGTCACTCTAGTCCCCTGCCCTGACCAAGTCTCTGCATTCTAAATGTATAGATCTGTCCCTCACCGAACAGTGGTTTCTGGCCGGAAGCGAGACTCCTTGCAGTTGAGAAGGGCGCGAGGTAGGCCAGGTGGGAAGGCCAGAGGTGCTGATAGCTCAGCCATTGGGACCACCTGTTCTTGCCCCCCCTCTAGTGGGAGCGAAGGGAAGGCTGGCTGATGGGTGTCTGGAGTGAGGATGTAGCGGGGTTGGTGTTTCCACCGCCCTGCAGCCAAAGATGGGGCTCTGCCCGCCGTGTGCCTGTCATCACCCACCAGCAGTCACACCCTAGCCTCCCCGATGGAGGCGGCAGGCAAAATAAAAGAAATGAAAACAGGAAACTGTATTGTGTTGGGGGAGGTGGGAGGGAAGGTGGGAGAACGGTTTGCATTGTGTGTGTGTGTGTGTGTGTGTGTGTGGTTTTTCTTTTTGTGTGTGTGTGTTTTTCAGTAGTTGTCTGTAACTTTCCTTAAGTGCGCTTTTTTTTTTTTTTTTTTTAAAGTAAGCTGCAGGCTTTGGCTTGGAAACCCCCAGGGGGATGGAGGGCAGAAACCTGAGGCTGCTGCCCCTTTATCTGCCTTCATGGTACTGTCCCCTTCCCCCAGCTCCTCCCTGACCCCGTGAGCCAGGCCTCAGACCTTCCAGCTAACCGCTTCCCATGAGCCACTATTCTGATGTCAGCCTATAACCAAAGGAGCTGGGGGTCCGGACCTGGTTACCAACCCTTCTCAGCCCACTCAATCAGGGTGCTCCCCACCTGCAGGCAGGAGGCAACACCCTATCTGCTACCATCAGCCCCTTCCAGAGCCCACTGCCCCGCTCTGCCCTGACCAGCCCAGCCATACCCTGCTCTGCCCCATCTGGGGATGCTCTGCTCAGGGATGGGCCGGCAGGGTTGCCCCCAGCCTCCCTAGTAAGCAGAGATTCTGGAAACCTCTGGGGTCCTGTTTTCCGGCTGTGTGATCCTATGGGTGCACATGGGCCCCTTGGGTGTCTGAACAGAGGGCATGGGAGGGAGGGCCGCACCCCTGCAGTCTGCTCTGCTGGTCTGGCGGGCAGCTGCCCACCCTACCCCGCACCGCGGGCTCCTGAGTCGGCAGATTAAGCATTTTATAAATTGTATTTTAAATACATGTTTTAAACTTGTCAGAGCCTTGTCCTTATTTCAGTCCCTGACCTCCTAACTCTTGTGGCTGCTTGTTTGACTGCTGGGGGGCTACCTCTGCTCAGTCCCAGGGAGGTGCTCTCTCTCTGTTAGAGAAGTAGGGCCAAGGTGGTGTGCGGGTTGGGGGGACAAGGACCCACACCCTTAAGCTCCAAGAAGAGAGTACCCCTGGGTCCTGGAGGCTTTATGGTGAGAGCATGGCGGAGACCTCTGCGCTGTGTCTGCCCCTCTCAGGCAAGGTCTTTACCCCAGAACTTCCCTTGTGATCACCACTCCCTTTGAGCAAGTGGGGAGAGAGAGAATTGCTGCCCTGGAGGGGTTCCTACTCCAGAGAGAAACTCACCCATGCTTTGAGTGCACAGGTCAAGACTTGGCACCAGGGCCACCTCTACCGGGAGCCCCCATCCTGGGCAGGGAGGGGTTTGAGATGAGTCTTGCTTCAGGAGCTCCCCAGCCGCAGGGAGGCTGGGGTCCCGCACTCAGAGCCCCTAGAGGGGTGGGAATCTGGGGGGCCTTCCCCGGCACCAGGCAGAGGCTGAGGTTCTTGGTGTTTATTGGCTTACCAGGCCACGAAAGCAAAATCCAGCCGTAGCCCCTGCCCGATGACCCATCTGCAGGCCCGAACCGCTGCCCAGGGGCAGGATCTGCAGCAGGCTCAGTGTGTACGAGCCAGCACAGAGCTGAGCCACTTGCGGCTGTCAGAGCTGTGTTCCCTAGGGAGAGAGGAGGGAAGGGTGAGGGGAAGTGAGCCATGCTCCCTTGCCCAAGGGAAGGGGAGGCCCGACCTGGGAATTGATGGCACATGATGGCAGTCAGTGCCCTTTTATCCCAAGGTGCCTGGACGGGCAACTGCCGCCAACTCTGTTTCCTGCTAGTCCTAACATGGAGTGAGACTTGGACATGGGAGTTGAGCGTTAAACCCCCTGCGTGGGAAGGCAATTGGTACCAGCCCAAGAGAAGGACAATAGGTGCTTCCGAGGTCTGGGTTCAAGAAGGCGTAAGTACTCTGCCTCAGTCTACCTGGGACACAGGCCCTCAAAGGTGAGTCCCCCCTTCATCCTTTTCCATTTCTCCCTGGAGCAACATCCCAGGCACCATCTCCTGGAAGGATGGATTCCCCTGGGGTTGCACCAGGGGCCTCATGAGGAAAGAGATGCATGAGCCTGGGCTGGGGCACCCACCTGCTTCCTTGAGATCCTGACTGAAAGAGGAAGCTCCGAATGTCAGGCTCCAGGCAGACCGGGGTGAACTGATCCAGAACGTAGTGGCTGCCATGCTTCCGGCGGACCGTCTTCTTTTCCAGCCGTGGGCACAGCGGGATGCAGGGCACCTGGGCATAGGGGCTCTGCAGGTTGGCAGCTGTCAAGGGAAGAGGAGGCAGGAGTGGGGAGGTGTTGCAGCACGCCCAGCCCTGGGAGGCAGGCGGACCAGGAGAAATCCCAGCTTTGCCACATAGTTGCTTCAGCTGGCTGGGTGTGGCCAGTCTCTTCACCTCTCGGTCTGTGAGCTGGAGATGATTGTGATACACACCTCACAGAGCTAGTGGTGAACTCAAAGGGCTACTCTCAAAGCGCTGGGCTGAATGTTGGGCTGATATTGTCTTCAAAAGGAACGGTTATCTTTGTAATGGGTTTTGGCAAAGTATGGTAGGTGCTACGGACTCTGGAAAGCTCCTAACCCATCACTTGGCACATGCAGGCACCTAATAAATGGGACGATTTTGGGGAGGCACCTTGCTGTGTGAAGGAAGCACAGGTTTTGCAGTGGATCAGAGTATAAACTTAGACACACTAGCGGTGGGGCCTCGGGCAAGTTGCTACAACTTCAGGTTCTCATCTGTAAAGTGGGGTATATATGTGATTTTCAGGATTAAATTCTAGCAGTCTAGACAGTGACCCCAGTAGTCCAGGCTCTCGGCACAGGCAGGTGGAAAGAGTCTGTGCAGAAGGCCTTTGGCCAGAGACTGCAGCTGGGTGGTGATCAGCCCCTGGGGTTGGCCGTGTGAGGCTTTGGAAAGAGGCCAGGTAGGCTGGAGAGCAGGGCCCCCACCGTGCTCAGGGCCCTCACCATAGTTCTGTTGCTTCAGCCGACTCAAGATCCTGAGGACCCTTCGTTCTGGGACTTCAAAGTTGTCTGCCTGCTGGGGGGTGTAGGGATGCTTCTTCCGGGACCGCAGTTGGCATATGGCTGCTTCCATCTCTCGGGCCTTATAAGTGCCTTCTTTCAGCTTCTTCTGGTAATAGCTGGGGAAGCAGTGCCCACTCAGCTCAGCCTGCTGTGTTTAACTTAGCCACCTCCTCCCTCACCCTTCCTGAGCCCCTGTTCTGTCTGACCAGCTCTGGAACAGGGACACAAGCCCGGGAGTTGGGGGCCTGGGTTTGGTCCCGGCTCTGCCATTTATCTGCTTCCTGTAACCACAGGCAAATCACTGCCCAGCTCTGGGCCTCAGCTACCCCTCTGTGAAAAGGGAGGAAATGGTTATCTGCACCACAAGTCACTGGACTCCTTTGAACTTCAGGCCTCCCCTGGATCAAATGGATAACACCGTTCATGTGCTACAGAGTTAAATACAAATGTTAAATGACAAGACTCATCAATCACTCAGCATGTCTTGGCCGTGGAAAGCGCTTGGTGAATAGTACCTGATTTCTATCACTGATTTTTACTTAGATGTGCAAGAGCTTTGTGAATCATCAGGGCAAGACGCTCCTCATCTTCTAGATTTCGGCTTAAAGGCCACCCCTCCAGGAAGTCGTCTTCTGTAGACTACCTTGGTTATCACTACAGGCCCCCTGAAGGCCTGTTCTTACCCCCATTGTCAACTTATTTTCTTAGCTCATCGTTCACCCCCATTAGACTGCATTACCATTCATTCATTCATTCATCTTCAACAAGTACTCAGTGAAAAAAACCACAAGTACTCACTGAGTGTATACTGTGTATATATTCAATCTTCTAATCACTTGGAAAAGACAGGTGCAGGAGGTACCCATAGAGGGCTCCTGAACCCCCATTTTCCCACCCCCGCTCACTCCAGCCACTGCCCATGGCAACCACTTTGCAGACTTCAGCCTCTTGCCCAGGGACAGCCAGATACAGCCTCACTTAAGCCTGAGCATCTTCTTGACCTGGAGCTACTCTGACATGTAACCCAGAAGTGCAGGGGAATTAACCACCTGTGGAAGCCACCATTGGCCAAAAGAGGCAGCAGCTGAAGTCCACAGGCTTCTTTCTTCCCCTCCCTTCCCCTTCCCTCTTCCCCTGCTCCTTCCTAAAATTCCGTTTTTTAAATTTTTAAAAAAAGATTTATTTTTATACAAAACCAGGGTACAGGTCAGAGGCACGGGAGGGTGAGAGGATTCACCAGAGACAGAGCGGGGAGCAGAACAGGCAGATGGACCGAAGACACTGCTGACGGGAGCAGTGGGTGAGACAGGAGAGGTCTGCCGCACCATGTGGGTGTCTCCCTGGCCGGCCAGGAATCGAACCCATGCTGCAGAGGCTGCGGACAGCTCCACAGCACTGCACTCAACCCACAGCACCACCAGGGAGGCCCCCTAAAATTCCTCTTTAAACCAATGACCTAGGGCCTCCCTTGTGGCGCAGGGGTTAAACTCAGCACTATTAAGCTATCCCAGCCACTGAAGCACGAGTTTGATCCCCGGCCAAGGAGCTGACCCACATGGTGAGCAGACCTCTCTTGTCTCGCCTGCTGCTCCCCTCAGCAGTGTATTTCGGTAAATCTGCCTGTTCTGCACCCCGCTCTGTTTCTGGTGAATCCTCTCACCCCCCCCCCACCTCTGGCCTACACCCCAGTTCTTCTATGCATAGATAAAATCTTAAAAAAAAAAAAAAAACCTGCTTTGAAGAAGCTTGTCCACCACAGGGATTTTCTCACTGCCTACCACAGCTGGAAACCGAATCCAACCCTGATGTCTATAAGCAGAATGAATATATAGTGAATAATATCTGAATAAATAATAATAGGAAAATAAATATATTATCATACTGCACAATAAATAACATACAACAGTAAAAATGATTCATGATTTCCCACACAAAAACATGCATGAATCACAAAAACTGAAGACTTACATGATTCCACTCAACGTTCAAAAATATGGAAACAAAACAAAATAGTCAGGAATACAAACCAATGTAAGTAAAAATGAAAAAGGACCACCACAATAATGAAAATTAAAAAGACCGACAGTACTAAATTTGCACAAGATGTGGAACGTGTAGAACGCTTACACCGTCGGCGAGAGTGTAAAGTGTACAACAGTTGGAAAAAGAGCTGGCGGTTCCTTCTAAATAAAATACATCTATGCTATGTCCCAGCAATCCCTTTTCTGGGTATTTACCCATCAAAAATTAAAATGTGTCCATGAAAAGACTTGTACGAGAATGTGAATAGCGACACCATTCATTATAACCCAAATTGGGCACAGCCCAGAAGTCCATCAATAAAAGAGTGGATGAATAAATGATGATCTATTCAGACACTGGTCATGTTATGGCAGAATCCCATCAGGCAAGCAGGCATCACTCAGAGAGGAGGGGGGAAGTTCTTTATTAACGCCCGTGGGCTCAGAGATCCTTCTCCAAAGCCTGAGCAATTAGGCAATTGAATATTTATTGCCTAAAGCCGGGTGAGGGGGAGGGAGTTTAAATCATCACTAAAGCCAGCTGAGATACAGAAGCAGGAGATTTCTAAGCGGATGAGCTGGGGTGTATGAGTCAGGCGTGTGGCCTAGAGACCTTTTATCAGTAACTCTGGAACTTTCAGTCTACAGTGAGGCTTTGTTTCAACATAACTTCAGACATTTTCCACTTCAGTCACACATTCTTTTTTTTTTTTTTTTTTTAAAGATTTATTTATTGATTGATTGATTGATTGATTGATACATGCATATATACAAGCACTGGGTACAGTCAGAAGCGCGGGAGGGCGAGAGAATTCACCAGAGCCAGAGCGGGAAACAGAATAGGCAGACTGATGAAGTACACTGCTGAGGGGAGCAGCGGGCGGCAGGAGAGGTCTGCGCGCCATATGGGACCCTCCTCCGGTGGCCGGGGAGCAGCCGGGGATCGAACCGGCACAGCAGAGGCTGCTGGCAGCTTCGCAACCCAGCGCTCAACCGCTGCGCCACCGGGGAGGCCCAGTCACACATTCTTAACGACATTCTGGTCGACCACGGACCCCCCACGTACACGGTGGAGGTCCCAGTGGGCTGGACCATGTCGCCTAGGTGTGCGGTATTACACCCTACGACATCTGAACAGCTTCTCAGAATGTGCCCCCGCTGTGACGCGACACGTGACGACATTCAGCGTGAACTACTGGCACCCACACCAAGGAGCAACACCAGAAGCATCACGCTGAGTGAGAGAAGCCGGACACCAAAGACACACATTGCATGCGGCAATTTGTCTGAAGCTGTAACACAGACGAAACCAATCTGTGATGGATAAATATTAGAAAAGTGATTGGCTCTGGAGGGGTGGGTACTGGGGAGGATCAGGAAGGCATTTTCTGGGTCATGGTGAAGTTCAATATGTAGAGAAGGGTTCAGGCTGCCTGGTGTGAGCATTTGCTGAGATCTGTGCAGTGATACACTTGACACTTGTGCGCCTCACCAAGGGCAAGCTGCATGTCCAAAGGTGAAAAGAAAAATGCCTTCACTAATAATGACCATCAATGAATGAGAGGTGTGCTGAAGAGTTAGGAGGGAAATGACTATGGTTTCCTTTGAAATGAATAAAGATAATATGAATCGATGGATAGAGAGAGTTGGCTAAGGGAGGGATAGAGGAAGGCAAAATGAGTGTGGCAAAATGGCAATGATAGAATCTGGATGGTGTGTATACGTGTAAGTGTGCACTGTAACTTTTTTAACCTTTGCCTGTATGTTTGAAAATTTCAAAAAAACAAGGGGAAAGATAAACAATGAAATTTTAAAACAAGAAGGGAATAATGGATAGTTCTTCTTTGGGGAAAGTGTTTTGTGATTGGGGTGAGCCAACCAGGGGCTTCAAGATTATTGGAAATAGGGCCTCCCCGGCGGCGCAGCAGTTGGGCGCTGGGTTGCAGGGCTGCCCGCAGCCTCTGCAGCGCTGGTTCGATCCCCGGCTGCTCCCCGGCCACCGGAGGAGAGTCCCACATGGCGCGCAGACCTCTCCTGCCGCCCGCTGCTCCTCTCAGCAGTGTACTTCGGTCCTTCTGCCTGCTCTGCTCCCCGCTCTGGCTCTGGTGAATTCTCTCACCCTCCCGCGCTTCTGACTGTACCCAGTGCTTGTATAAATAAATAAAAATAAATCTTTAAAAAAAAAGATTATTGGAAATAATCTATCATTAAACTGGGCACATGGATACCTGGGAACTCGCTTTATTCATTTTCAAATGACACACTTAGGTGATTCAGAGTTGTAGAGAGAGTGATTTATAGCTGTTGGGAGGAGAAAAGATCCCTTGTCTTTGAGGTTGCTAAATGGGCGCTGTCGAAGCAACCTGCAGCCTCTCCTCCCACCCCCTGACCTCAGGCTGAAAGATGAATACGGTAGGAAAAGATGAATTCATCTTCCCAAGCAACAAAGACAAGCCTTGGTGCGATGCACAGACAGAGCGGATGGGCCGCTTGCCTTCTGCCTTTTCTTCCGGCCTTGAGTGTTCATGCTGTTTTGAAAACAGCCATCTCTTCCTGAGATAAACACTTGCCTCGCTGGCCCACCTCGAATTATGGAAGGCTTCTGACTCTGGTGTTCTCGGACCCAGGTAAGCCCCATATCACATTCCTTTTCTTTTTTTCTTTTTATAAAGATTTATTTATTTATGCATATGAGAACTGGGGTACAGGCCAGAGGTGTGGGGGGGGGGTGAGAGCATTCACCAGAGACCGAGAGGGGATCAGAACAGGCAGACTGACTGAAATCCAGTCCGGTGGGGAGCAGCGGGCAAGACAGGCGAGGTCTGCTGCACCGTGTGGGTAGCTCCCTGGCTGGGGATCAAACTTGTGCTGCAGAGGCTGCGGATAGCTTCATGGTGCTGTGCTTAACCCCTTGTGCCACCAGGGAGGCCCCACATTCCTGTTCTGAGCTATAGGTACTGTGAGAAAGAATTTCTTTTGCTCCCAAGGAAACTAAACTAGGGGGGTGTGAGTGTAGGGCCCCCAGTTGCCATTCTTTCCACTAGGAAGAGCCCAGCTGAGCTTGAGGCCAAGGCAGAGATGAGCAGGGGAGATAAAGGCTCCATGATGTCACCTGGTCCCAATCCAAGCATTCCTGGGGCCCTGACTAGTTACATTTAGCCCCTTTGGCTAAATCCGGTTTCGCCTGGATTTCTTTCACTTGCAACTAAGCATCCTGACTACCAAGAGTCCTTGGGTGCCAAAACGCTGAGGGTCATGTCTCTGTCCACAGCCTCCCAGGCCAGCCCCACTCACTTGGTGATCTCCTCCAAGGCTGCCTCGGGGAAGGCCAGCATCTCCACCAGCAGGGACAGGATCTCAAAGAGCAGAGTGTGGGGGTTGGAGGGAGCCATGTCCATCAGGGCGTTCTGTTCTGGGGACATGGGAGGGTGGCTGCCATTACCACATGGCAGCCCTGGAAGCCCACGCTGCCCCCCAGCCCCCTGCCCCCGGCTCCAGCTGTGACTTCCCTGGGCTCGGCTCTGCTCACCCACAGAACAGAAGAAGCGCTTGGTGTCTGTCATCACAGCCAGGAAGTCTTTGAAGGTCACACGACCATCTCCTGAGGAGGCAAAGGAATAACAGGTGGACAGGGGCCTTCCAGAACAGGTCCACGCATGGCAACCCGGGCAGGGTTAGTAGCACTATTCATTGGGTCTGATTATAAAAGTGACATCTATATATTGCAGAAAGTGTGGCAGGAACACAGAAGGAAATGAAAATGAAAATATCTTGGGTTAGAAGTGCCCAGAACTGTGGCCTCCCTGGTGGCGCAAGGGGTTAAGTCTCAGCACTGTGAAGCTATCCACAGCCACTGCAGCATGAGTTTGATCCCTGCCAGGGAGCTACCCACATGGCACAGCAGACCTTTCCTGACTCACCCGCTGCTCCCCTCAGCAGTGTATTTCAGTGGATCTGCCTGTTCTGCTCCCCACTCTGTCTCTGGTGAATCCTCTCACCCCCCTGCACCTCTGGCCTGTATCCCAGCTCTTGTATGCATAAATAAATCTTTAAAAAAAAAAAAAAGTTTCCAGAAATTGGGTCCTGGTGGTAACAATCCAGGTCATAGCTCAGGTCCGCTACTTACTCTCCCTACGACCTCAGCAAAGTTTCCTAACACCACTAAGCCTTAGTATTCTCACCTTTATGGTGAGGGTAACCCTGATGCCTTTCTCCCTAGAGGTAAAAAGCGGGAAAGTGCTTAGAAGAGGGTCATGGATATAACTCATGCTCACTAAATGTCAGCAGTTGCTATTAATACTGTGCGCTCACAAGACTCCCACCTAGACGCTGAGGCCCTGCAGGACCTGCCTATTACCTGTCTCCAAGCTCCCCCAGCACCTTCTCCCTGTGCAGAACTTTTGCACGTGTTGCTCTCTCTTCCTAGAATTCTTGTCACTTTGGCCAACCCCTTCCTTGGAGAAATCAGGCCAGCCCATGTCAGATGCCCCATCCAACATGCTCACAAAGCCCTTGTCCTTTACATACTCATAAGGTCTGGAATTTAACCAAGATGTGGGAGGCAGGGACTGGGTCTGTTTGGTCTGTGTTTTGTCCTCAGGGTGTAAGACCAGAAGATCTTAGCCAATGTTCTGTAGCCAATGAACTACCTGACAGAGGAATGAATAGTTTCTAATCCTTGAAACACACTCCAGGGAGCTTAATTCTCTAGCGCCAAGATGAGGCATGAAGCTCAGAGAAAAAGAAGGCTATTGCCTTAGGGTCGTGGAGGGGCAAACTGGGCTCAATTCCTGGCTTGCATGTGAGGATTCCTATTTGTGCAGTGATGGAGGAAGTGGAGGCCGAGATTTGGAGAACAGGAACCCGGTCCCCCAAAGCCTGCTGCTCCCCATGCTGTGTGTCTAGCCAACCAAACCAGTAAGTGTCCACTCACCCTGCACCCTCTTCCCTTTGTTTTGGTAATTTCTACCCCCGGGGAGGAACACCCTTCATCCTCTCTCCCTGCCTAACTCCTGATTAATCTTTCACAATGTGACTCAGGCATCACCTACTCCAGGAAGCCTTCCTTCCTGCTCCCTTTCTCCAAGCCACTTTAAGCACTGCCTCCTTTGGTGCACCTGTGTCTCTTCTGTAGTTTCTTTATCACTGTCACTGTGAGTACCTCAAGGGCAGGTTTCATGGGCCCCTACACATCTCTTTATTCTTGGTATTCAGGACAGGGATGGGCACACAATAGGCATTTAATAAATGCTTAGTGGATGATTAATACTAGCAGCCAATGTCTCCTGGGTACATTCTGTGCACCAGGCACTGTGGTCCACACTTTGCCTGGAGTATCTCAGTTAATCTTTGTAGGCGCCTGTGAGATGGGGAAACCGAAGCTTGATGAGCTTCACTGCCTTGTTCAATGCAATAGAGCTGGCAAAAGGGTGACCAAGTCAGGGAGAAAAACTCAGTGACTCAGGAACAAGGACATGGTCTCAGAGGTCACCTACATCTTGGGGTCAGGCGTAGATCTTGTTATCTCTGGATCCCAACAGCCTGGCACTCAGTAAGTGCTTCCAGGGGCCTAGGATCAGCTACTTAACTTGTGGGATCCCCATAGAAAGTGAAAATGCAGGACAGAGCCCCTCATTCACAAAATATTAAAAATCTCTAGACTGTGACAACAGAGCATTCAACCAAGGCCAGGGCCCTTTAAGTGAGGTGCCACGGCGACTGCGCAGGTCCCCTTTGAAGCTGGCCTGCTCGGGGCTCAGAATGAAGCCCCCCCACTCACCATCAACATCAGCACTTATCAGGGCAGCCTCCACCTGGCCCCGTGTCAGGGAGATGCCCACGAGCAGCAGGATCTTCTCCAGGCTCTGCGCGTCCACATGGCCATGGCCACTGAAGAGCTCAAAATAGCTGCGGAAGGCTGGAGTGGATGGCAGGGCGCCGTCAGGTGCGACATCTCATTTCTACTATTTAGTTTATCTCCCCACCTACCTCCTCCCCAGAATTCTCTGCCAGCCTGGCCTGGTGGAGCAGCAAAGGTTAAGCAAAAGAACAAAAGTAATGTCCCATGAGCTCTTCAGCTCTCTGCTATGAGTCAGGCTCAGGGCTCAGCCACGTAGCAAAATCTAAGCCACTTGGCAACCTTCTCCCAATGCAGCGGGAGCGCCCCCTTGCAGGCACCCCACGTGTATGTGCCAGGGCGGGTGCTAAGCTCTCTCTAGCCAGGTTCTCCTTTAATCCTTACAAGAGCTTGTTAAGAGCAGAATGCTTAGCCCCTCTGTGAGAATGGGGAAACTGAGGCGCAGAGTCTGATGACCAGATAGGTCTTCCTGACTCTAAGTTGTGCCCTTGACTTTGGTGCTCTGTGGTCTTTAATCTGGATGGACATGGCTTCTAGCTCAAGCTGTATGGACCAGAGCAGTGGGCCAGGGAAGATGCTGGAAAGTCCCAGAGTGGTGTGTGTGGATGCAGAAGCTGCATCCTGGTCTTCATGTGGGTGGGGGCTGGTTTTTCACCCCTCAGCAAAACCCAGGTCATCCACTGACCTAGTCAGACAACAACCGTGCCATTGAATTAGCTGGTTGGCTGTTATGGGGCTGAATTATGTTCCCCGCAAATTCATAGGTGGAAGCCCTAATCCCCCTGTACCTTAGAATGTGACTGTCCTTGGAGACAGGGCCTTCAAAGCAGTGATTAAGCCAAAATGAGGCCATAAGGGTGGCCCCTAATCCAGCCTGACCAGTGTCCTTGTAAGAGGAGGAAATGTGCACACACAGAGGCCCCAGCGAAGAGTGCATGGGGGACAGGCCGTGTGAGGACAGTGACCTGCCCGCCAGGGAGAGGCCTTGGCAGAGAACTGTTCACACCTGGATCTCGGCCTCTGGCCTCCAGAACTCAGAAGATGTGAAGCCACCCACTTTGTTGTGCTTTGTTATGGCAGCCCGGGCCAGCCCAGCGGGGGGCAGTTGCTGGGGTAATCACTGGGCTCCCCAGCTGTGATTTCTTATCTGAAAGGGGGTGTGACAGTGTGAGCCCTCCAAGAGCGGTCGTATGAAGTCGCTGCCTGGCACCCACCCTACGTCGCTGACACGTGGAGCTGAGGTGTGGGGAAATGGAGGGCTGGGATTAGAACTCAGGAATGGGTGGATACCCTAAAGGCAGGGAAATAAAACCACTTTCAAAAGCAGATGGCATCACCCAAAGTGCATAGTGGCTGGACCCATGGGAGCAGGGCAGCCAGCTCTTTCCCCACGAGAGCAGGCTGAGCATCGTGGTGGGGACCCCAAGTCTCCAAGCCCACGATGCTTGTTGTGCATAGGCTCTGCTCAGGTGGGGGTGGTGAGAGCTGGGTTTGGAGAAGCCCCTTCAAAACTGGCTGGAGAATTTAGATGTTAAAGGGGTGAGCTTCAAGGGTGGAATCATAGAGAGCGTGGTTCGGGGAAGCAGGAAGAGTCACTGTGGCCAAGCAGGTCACGGATTTGAGAAAATGTTAAGCCACCCGGGGAGGAGGGGATGGGAGGAGACGTCACGCACGCTCCCTTCCCCTGGCCCAAGGGGCAGCTGACTGGGGGGCTCTGGAGCACACAGGGAAGCTGCAGATCGCTCCCCCTCCTTCCCCTCCTGTTCCCCCTGCTCGGGACAAGTGTTCCGAACTTTGCAAATTTTTTGGAGGGGTGAAGGCAGAGGAAGAGGAGCTGTCCAGGACTAGCGGTCATGTGAAATGGTGGGGGGCTCTGGCCAGAGAAGGACCCACGAGTGGGCTGGGCTGGGGGAGGCAGAAATGCCTCTAAAACCTGCAGCCCTTTGCAGGACTCGCTCCTTCATTCAGAGAGGTGGTTCTGGAACCAGGAGGAGGACTGGATCCAAAGGGAGGGGCGCCAGCGTGGGCTCTGCTCCCCTACCCCAAGGGGCACGAGCTTGTGTCAGCCTCTACTCTGCACAGTTCCCCTGTCAGACTCCTGTCAGGGCACCCCCACCGGACTGTGGCAGCACCAGGGCAATGGGGCAATCTGTGAACCCCACAGAACCTAATGGACTGTGGGTCCTGCTGCGGGGCGGGGGGTGGGGGCTTCCCGCCAGCCCTGCCCTCACCTTCCTCTTGCTTCAGGGTGAGGTGCTCCTCCGTCCTGTTCTCCCAGTTCTGAAACAACTGCAGCAGGCTGCGCTCCTCCGGCTGGGGCCTGCGGAGGGGAGACCCCATGTCCAGCCTCCCACCTCTGCCCGGGCCACTGCGAGCTGGGGGGAGGGGGAGGCGGGAGACGGAGCCCGTCATGGCAGGGACCCCGGGGGAGGCTCCCTCGGTGGGGTCAGAAAGAGAAAAGGGGTCAGAGATGTGCAAGATCAGATGCAGGAGACAGGCGGGAAAGCAGAGGGAGTGGGGACAGCGCCTCCCGGAGAGGGGCCGACGGGCCGGGCCCGGCTCTGGCCTCTGAAGCCTTTCCGGGGCGGCTCCTACCGTGTCTTGCTGTAGCTCAGGGTCCTCTCGCAGGCCGGGTGCAAGAGCTCTGTCCTCCTCCAGCCCAGGTCCGGGGCAGGGCCCGGCAGGCCGGGGACGGGCATTGAGGCCGGGACTGAGGCTCCCACGGGGACAGGAGCCGGCCCAGAGGTCATCGGCCGGATCCAGGACGGGGCCGTGGCAGGGGCCGAGGGAGGGGCCTGAGGCAGGGCCGGAGGCAGGCTTGGCGCTGAGCTGCCCCCGGGGGCTGAGCTGGGCACGGGTGTCAGCGATCTGGGGGACTTCCTGTTTGGCAGGCCTCGGGTCTTGGGGGCCCTCCGAAGCGTGGCCTCCTCCTCCTCCACCGCCAGCAAGCACTTCATGAAGCCCTGCCGGTGACTCCCCAGGTTCTGGGCCCCTGCGGCCAGGGCGGGCTTCTGAGGCTGTTTCTGTGCTTGGTCCGGGTCCCTCCTCTCTCCAATGTCCCTCACCCCCTGGGGACGGGACGGGGGCTCTGGGAGGTCTCTGGACAGCCAGAGTACTCCGCAAAGCTTCTCCCTGTCAGCCGCTCTCTAGGGGCGCCTCACATTGCCCTTTGCTCTTCGGGCCCCTGGGAGATGTCCCCCAAATCTCACACATGGCTCCTACCGCATGCCCTCCCTGCACTAGACCCAAGCTCTGCCACCTCCCAGGTCTCGGAACTCTGATCTTGCTTGAATTACTCGGGGCCCTGGCACTTGTTTATTTCCTTTACCGCAATCAGCACGGCCTGCTGTGGACTTATCCATGCCTGTGGTTAGTCCACCTGCCCAGAGGTAAGCTCCGTGAGGCAGGACCTGCCTCTTCTGTCCATCTCCACCCAACAAGCAGCACGTGATAGGCGTCATAACCTCCCTCTCGCTCACCAGCCGGTCCAGCACTCCTGCATGTGTCCTGCCCCTTAGACGGATGAGCACCCAGAGTCTACCCCGTGGTAGACTAACCGCCTAACCATCCACGCCCAGCCCTTTCTCCCAGCCGCAGAGGTAGCTCCTGCCACACCCCCTCTTCCTAGTATCAGCTCCACTGTCTCCACCAGATTATTCCCACCTGCTCGATTATCTTCCTTTTGAAAAAACACAAAAAGCTCTTTGCCCAAACACGACAAAACCCTCCAACCACCACCCCAGTTCTCTGCTCCTTAGAGCAAAATTCCTCCTAAGAATTGACTGCTCCTGGGGGCCTCCCTGGTGGCGCAGGGGTTAAGTCTCACCACCATGAAGATATCGCCAGCCACTGTGGCCTGAGTTCCATCCCCAACCAGGTTGCTGACACACAGGGCACAGCAGACCTCTCCTGTCCAGTTACTGCTCCCCTCAGCAGTGTATTTCTACAGATCTGCCTCTTCTGCTCCCCACTCTGTCTCTGGTGAATCCTCTCACCCCCCCACTTCTGGCCTGTACCCCAGTTCTTGCATGCATAAATAAAATAAATCTTAAAAACAAATTTGACTGCTCCATTTTCACTTTCCTCCCCGCTCCTACCAGGCTTCTGCCAGTTCGTCTCCAGCCAGGCTCTGCCCTCCTAGAATCCACCGCTGAGCAGAGGCAGACACAAGATCATTCCGTGCTTTCGGAATGCTTTCTTCTCCAGATCCTGCTCTCACTGGCTGCTCCCCCCAGCATCCTTCATTGGCCCTTCCTCGCTGTTGCTCCATTTCTAAATGTTGCCTCCTTCCCCAGGGATCCCACTTGGCTGTTGATACCACCTGGGGCTCAGGACCCAGACTTGGAGGCACTTTTGTTTCTCTAACCAACCTTACCCCCATGCAGCCTATCAGGGGAGTCGTGTTGGCATCACCTCAAAGATCTTATGTCAACGCCGTGCACTCACCCCATCTCTTGTGCAGTGCCCTGCCCCGTCTTCCACCCTCCACCCTGCCCAAGTTCATTATTCACCCATCGTGTTTCCAACTTACATCAGCTAGAGGCCCTCTCTTCACTGACTTCAGTTTGACTTAGAATTCATTCCAAACTCCTCACCCTGGCCACCAAGGCCACGTGTGATCTGCCCCCCACTCCTCATGCCTCAGATCTTATAGCCCATCCTCTCCCTGCCCTTCTTCCTTCCTCCAACCTCGGCTTTCTTGCTGGGCCTGGTGCTAACAAGCTCGTTACCAAGGCCTGGCTGCTGCCACTGCTGTCACCTCCTGACAGGTGCTCAGCTGGTGGGTGAAGGGTGATGCCAAGGTCCTGACATCTTTCCTTGAAGTATTTCAGCCCTTCTACATCTGGATTTCTCATTCTGCCTTTCTTGTGACCCCTTCCACCTCTACCACATGTCCTGTGCATATTACTGAACTAGCCACTACGTAGCTCTTTTTGGCCACTGTCTTACTAATCCTGAACTTGCAGTGGCTCCCTATGACCATCAGGCCCACCCCTACAATGCATGCTCAGACAGACAGATACAGGATGCCAATCCCCATCCTCGGGGTGCTCCCAGTCCACTATCTATCTTAAGTCTTGTCTGTGCAAAGTATTGCAGGACGTTGGGGTGCCAAGTCCAAGCACCTCTCTCGAGTACTGGAGGCTTATTTTTATCAAGACCCACCTAGCTTTCCATCATCTACTCCACTATACCCAACACGCTTGTCCCACATGGTCACCCACGGTCACCCCGAGCTCCAGGGTCATTCCTGTCTCTGCACTTTGCTTGTGCTGGACCTGCTGCCTCGGTGCCTTTTCTCCTCCCTGGTTCTGTCCAAATTCCATCCACCCTGTGTCATCTAACATCAGCCCTCCTCCTCCAAGAAAGCTCCAGGATGACGCCAGGGCTCTTTCCTGAACACCTGCAGTATTTCCTGCTTCCTACAGCTGCTCAGTTGGGGGAGCCACAATTGTCTGGAGCCAGGTGCAGCCCCCTGCTTTCCTGGCCCGTTCCCTCCAAGGGCCAGGGCCTGGCAGCCAAAGACACTCAGGACACATTGCGGGATGGAAATGTGCACTCCTCTCCTCTCTGCAGGTGCTGGCCCCTGCTGTGAGTGTGGGAGGGAGGCCAAGAGGACAAAAATGCACCCACAAGGCAGGTTTCCAGTTGTGATCTGACCTCTCACCTTTTCAGAGAGGTACCTCTTATTATCCCCATCCATTTACTGACCCCACTAAGGCATGCCCAGGGCCAGACCTTCTCTCAGTCACAAAGAATAGAAGTGAACCACAGTGGTTGATCTCTTGGGGCTTATGTCCAGACAAAAATGAGTTCTCAAACATATGAGATCATGTCAGTTAGAGAAAAGAAACAAAACAGAGTGATATGTGAGAGTGACAGGCTGCTGAGATCGTGTGGCCAGGGAAGGCCTTCCGAGAAAGTGATATTGAAGTTGAAACTTAAATCACTCCATGGAGTCAGCCATGAGAATGTCCATGTGGAGAATTACAAGCACAGGGGATAGCAAAGACCCTCATGTAAACTTGGCATAACCCAGGGTGGGAAATGAGACCAGGTGACTGGACCCAGGGCTTGCTGGTGGTGGCGTTTGGTTTTTAATATTGTGGGCACTGGGCCTCCAAGGTGGTGCAAAGGGTTAAGACACTGCAGCATGAATTCAATCCCCAGCCAGGGAACTGACCCACATAGCGCAGCAGACCTCTCCTGTCTTGCCCGCTGCTCCCCTCAGCAGTGTATTTCAGTAGATCTGCCTGTGCTGCTCCCCACTCTGTCTCTGGTAAAGCCTCTCACCCCCCACATCTCTGACCTGCACCCCTGCTCTTATATGCATAAATAAATAAATCTTTAAAAAAATATTGTAGACACTAGCCCACCTCCATATGCTGATGCATGATCATGAAGGAGAGAGGAGGAGGGGGTGACACCTAATGAATAAGGTGGGGGGACAGCAGTTAATGGGGGCAGAAACTACATGGCTTCCATTTTAACCAGGTAAAGGCAAGGGAGGATGGTGCATTTGAGGGCGGGGAAAGGTGGTGTTTCTCTCCTTTCGATGACACCTGAGGACAGACTATCAGCCGAGTTGTAGGGTATGGAGGGGACTCTTGTGACATGACACCTAGAGCAGAGGGTGTGGGTGGCATGGTCCACAGGATATCCAGGAACACCTGACATTAGTGGCCATTGCTTGAAAGTGACCTCATTAGCAGGACAGAGTTTTCCTCCAACAACATTGAACTGGGGAGAGTGATTGGGTTTAGACAGGGCTGGGATTTTGCAGCAAATACAGCAGAAAGCGACAGGGAGGATGATGACTGTGTGTTCACAGGTAGCTCAGTCAAGTCCAAGAACTAGGGTGTGGCAGTGCTGGTGGAGCTGGGAGGGGGTTAGGGCAGCCTCCTGGGTGTCCAAGGAAGCTTTGGGTGATGTCGATGAGGACAAATGGACAGAAGAAAATCATGCTGTTGGGGCCTCCCTGGTGGTGCAAAGGTTAAGCACAGCACTATGAAACTGTCCCCAGCCTCTGCAGCATGAGTTTGATCCCCAGCCGGCCAGGGAGCTGACCCACATGGTGCAGCAGACCTCTCCTGCCTTGCCTGCTCCTCCCCTCAGCAGTGCATTTCAGTCAATACACTGTTCTGCTCCCCACTCTGGCTCTGGTGAATCCTCTCAACCCCCGCACCTCTGGCCTGTACCCCAGTTCTTGTGTGCATAAATAAATATTGAAAAAAAAAGAAAAAGAAAATCATACTGCTGTGGAAAAGCCACAACCTGGGGTGAACGCCTGGAATGTAAGTGCAGCCTTGACTGCCACCCATGGTGCACACACACAGTCACACTTGTAAGCACACCCATGCACACTCACACACGGGAACAGACTCATGCCTTCCCTCGTTTGACTCCAAATAATGTCCCATTTCTGGGTCTGCCCCTTGTTCCTCCTGATTCTCCCCCACATCCCATCCCCCTCCCCACTTATGGCCCAACTTACTGTTGGAGGAACAGACCCCGGTGCTGCCTGGGTCTCCACAGCTGTGCCCCTAAACAATGGAGAAATCCGGGTGGGAGGAGGGTGGCTCAGCTCAAAGCTTGTCCCTTCTACCTGCCTTCTCGAAGCCCGCCAGACTCAGGCTCACCACCCCCAGGGGGTTCCTCATTCCTTTACATCCCCATGTGGGTACATGGTCCTTAAAATATTGATTGACAGAACTAGGAATTTTGGTGTTAAGCGTTATTATACAGATGGGGAAACTGAGGCCGCAAGGGGCATGACTTTGGCCCAAGGTCTTATATCAGGGCAGGCACAGTCAGGACTAGAATTTACCCCATTCATAATTCAGTGGAAGAGGAATGTTGGTGGGTCAGGGAGTGGGGTGGAGTGCCACCAGAGCATAATTTACCTTTCTTGGGGTGATTTAGGTCCTGGTATGGATGGCAGGAGGGGGTTGACTGTCTTTTCCTTCAGTGTTGCCTTGGGCGTTAGGGGTGTTGCTTCCTGGAAACTGTTCTCAAGCTCCCCTGGCTGAGGCGCTAGCAGAGCCTCCTGTGGCCTGATGTGTGGGGTGCCCACCTCCTTGGGGGGCTTGTCTTCCAGTTGCTGTCCACAGCTGTCCAAGGTGCAACAAGGCTCTGCTGGTTGCAAAATGTCTGCCTCATCTGTTGCCTGGTGATCTGGGGTGGGCTCACACTCTTGGTCCTGCTAAGGATAAGGACACCAATTTGGGGACCCCATCCTGTCTCTCTGGTGAACCTCAGCACCCACCTAGACACTAGTGATCACCCATTCTGGTCCACACACTGCAGGAGTCACTTGCTGAGTCTCTCCCAGCACTCCTAGAGGGCAGCCCAGGTTCAGCCATTTTGAGGGTTGAGGAAATTAAGCCCAGAGAGTGCTTGGCCCACCCAAGGTCACAATCTGTGCTTCTCTGCAGAGGTACGTGGGAGCCTGGAGAGTGTGAGATGATGCCCTTTAAATGGGATTTCCCATGGAATGTCTCAGAGAACAAGATTATTCACGGTGTTCCCTAAAAAGCATGTGTGTACACTAGTTGATTTCTTATTACGAAGTTATTATAACATAGTGTGGTGTTAAAATAGGGTAGATAAATAGATGAATGGAATAGAGTGGGGGGTCCAGAAGTAGACTCCCAACTATGTGGTCCATTGATTTTCAACAAAAGTGCAAATCCTGCAGAGAAAGGATAGTCCTCAACAAATAATGCTGGAATGATTTAATAGCCATATGTGAAAAGAAATAAACCTTGATCCCACCATATACAATACTTAATTTGTTTTGGTTTTGCATAGAAGAACTGGGGTGCAGGCCAGAGATGTGGGGGGAGGTGAGAGGATTCACCAGAGACAGAGTGGGGAGCAGATGAGGCAGATCTACTGAAATAGGCTGCTGAGGGGAGCAGCAGGCAAGACAGGAGAGGTCTGCTGCGCCATGTGGGTCAGCTCCCTGACTGAGGGATCGAACTCAGGCCGGAGTGGCGACAGTGCTGAGACTTAACCCCTAGGCCACTAGGGAGGCCCAAAACTTAACTCAATTTGGATCATAAACTTAAATGTTAAGCCTAAAACTCTAAAATTTCTTGAAAAAAACATACTAGAAAATCCTATATGATCATGGATTAAGTAAATATTTGTAAGAAGCCAAAGCACAAAGAGAAAACTGATAAATTGGACTTCATCAAAATTAAGAACATACTGATGTATTATTTGAAAGTCATTGTTAAGAGAATAGAAAAGACAACTCATGAACGGGGAAAAAAACTGCAAATTACATATATGACAAAGGACTAGAATTCAGATCTAGCAAAACTCAATAATAAGAAAACAACATAGTCCAAGTTCTTGCAAGGTCCCTCACGGTACAGTAGCTAACAAAGAGTTTCTAGGCTATTCTAATATAAAGAAACCTGTTTGAACTTTGTTGAACCCTGCATGTCCCAATTTTATTTGTATACAGAAGGCCCCATCTCCTCCTGCTTCCTCGACACACTGTGGGATCACTCTAGAACAAGTTGTAAAGACTGACTGTGCACAAGTAAGAATATGCAGAATATGCTCTGACCCACATGGACTGGGCACTTGACACCCGCAGGACATAGAGAGGACTGGATGTGAGTGAACGGGAATGGGAGGGACAGCAAGAAGTTCTCTCCTCTCTTGTGGGTTCATCGTTGCATCCCCTCCTGCCCAGGTCTCCGTGGACATTACCTGGCAGCTCTTGGGGGCCTGGCCCTCCACCACCTCTCGGTCCTGTTGTCTTCCCTGGTGGTCCTTGGTCTCCCCTGAGTCCTGCTGCTGCAGCCCTTCATATGCTGCAGGGACCTGGGGAGACAGCACCCTCAGCTCACTGGCTGGCTCAACCTGATGCTGGTCTGCTTGCTGCTCCCCAGGCTCCTTTTGGGGTGCCCAAGATGACTGCTTCTTCCTGGGGAAAACAGAAAAAGGAATATCTCAGCTCCTGGCCTGGGCCCCATAGTTTTATATTCTTATATTCTGTGGTTCCCAAGATACGTGCACAGGGCTAGGTACACCATAGGTGCCTACTTAATGTCTAGGCGAATGAATGAAGGACTGATGTGACTTCCCCAAATCACAGACACTTGGATGTCAATGTGTAGGGGAGTTAGGATTTAGTATTTTTTAATTATGTGTTGTTTTCTAGAAAAGCAAGAAAAATCAGAGAGGACAGAGATTCAGAGAGGTTGAGAGACTCCAGGCTTGGGTTTTAAAGTCGATACAGACAGCTCAGCATTTGATTCTGTGTGAGCCTGAGATTACTTTCTATCTGAAGCATGTCCTCTAAGCTTCTTCCTATGGATATACATTCTTATTTTGGTTTTTTTTTTAAGATTTATTTATTTATGCATACAAGAACTGGGGCGCAGGCCAGAGGTGTGTGGGGTGAGAGGATTCACCAGAGACAGAGTAGGGAGCAGAACAGGTGGATCAACTGAAATACACTGCTGAGGGGAGCAGCGGGGGAAACAGGAGAGGTCTGTTGTACCATGTGGGTCACCTCCCTAGCTGAGGATTGAACTCATGCTTCAGTGGCTGGTGATAGCTGAGACTTAACACCTGTGCCACCAGGGAAGCCCCGTTCCTATTTCGAATGGAAATTTTATAATTACCATCTTCAAATAATTTCCTAATTTCTCATAGTTATATTGAGTATGCAATTTTGTAGTCTTTTTTTTTTTTCAAATAACATGATAGCCTAAATTTTTTCTATGCCCCAAATCTTTCACAAATGGTCCCTTTTTAACAAAAGCATAAAATTCCATATTTTATAGATAATCATAATTGATATAACTACTCACCTATTGTGGGCATTTGAGACACATTGACATTTCTAATTTTTTTAGTGTTTAAAATAATGCAGCAGTGAAAATCTTTGAATGTAAAACTTTGCCTAAACCTCCAATTATTCCCTTAAGGCACAGATCAAGCAAGCTGTCAAGTTGTGAAAGCAGATATGTTGGAAATGTTTCCATTTCTGCCCCCCAGGCACAGTCCCAGACACTAGGGATTTGAGGTGGAAGAAGAGACACCAATGTCCCTTGAACAAGAAAGACACGTACAAAAAAATTTGCTGCATAGCAGGGGGAGGACAGACAAAAGGTTAACACAGGAAACTAGTGTGATCGCTCTGTGACAGACAAGTGTAGGGCTGTGGTTGGGAGGATCTGGACTCAGATCCGTGTGGGAGTTTTCTCTCCTCTGCCCACTCCCCAGAGCCCGGAAGGTCCTCTGCTGAACTTATTCTCCAGAAGCCCCCAGCTCACGTCTGCTCTGGAGACCTCTGCTCCTGGGTCCTCAGCTCCGGAGACCTCTGCTCTGTTGCATCTCCATGCGCAGCCTCCATCTCTGGTTCTCCTGAGTTGGTTGAGGGCTGCTCCCCATGGCCCACCTCTGCTGCATCTGGAAACCCCACCTGCAACAGCAATGCCTGTGGTCCCTTTGGGGGGACTGGCCCACTCGGCCTGGCTATTCCTGGCCTCAGGGAGAGAGAGGTCCTGTGCCTAACTGGGGAAGGTGTTGGAGAGAGGTAAGGAGGAGATTAGAGGTCTAGAGAGGGAGCGCAGGGCCCGGTCCAGCAGGGAGGCCGTCAGTCAGCATGAACTGGAGTCTGGAAGGGTCCCTGAGTCCAGATGGCCAGGCCAAGGACAGCATGACAGAGCACCCTGGGGACTTGACAACCTCACAGGTCGAGAGAGGCCTTCCTCCATTTCCACAACTTCAGAGCACAGGCTCTGGACCTGGGGTGTGGTTACCTGGAGCTGGGTGACCTCAAGTCCTTGAAAAGGGACAACACCAAGCCTCACCTGTGGCAGCAAACACTGAATGATCTGGTTCAACTGATGGAGAATAATTACTGTGACCCAGATGACCTGGCTCAGTTGATTGGTGATAATTACTATAATCCAAGATTCTGACAGGAGCCACACTCCCGGGCACCCACCACCAGGCAAAGCTGGGCCAAGTGCCTCCAGGGACTTAACACAGTAGGTCCCCCTGCCAAGACACATGAAACATTGAGGCTCTGGGGGTGGGGCAGGGACGTACCCAAGGTCACGAAGCTGGTTAAGTCACCGGACTGGGAACATAACTATGCTTTTTGATAAAAATGAATGGGTGGTTGAGGGGAGCTCTGAATGTTTGCCCAAGTCTGAAAAACCCCTCCTCACCAGGCTCTCTCCCTGGCCCCACGGGAAGCCATGATTTATAACAGGCTGTGGGGAGAAGGCAAGGCTTAAGCCAAGGAAATATTGACCTTTTGACCTTTTTTTTTTTTTTAAAGGTGACATCTTTTGGCCCTGGGAAAACTAGACGGGGAGGATGGCCTTCTTTATGCTCTTCAGTTCACACCTTTTCACACTTAAAAAAAAATCGGTGGGAAGAAGCTAAGAGGTGTGATGAAACTGAGAATGCAGACTGGGGCTGAAGGGGGGGAGGCATGGATGGAAACCTGGAGCAACTGTCATGGGAATAAAGGTTATAAAGGGGCCAGAAGGCCACAGAAGGCCCCAGGTAGAGTAAGCAGGAAATTCTTGTTTCGTTCACCTAACATCTATTCTGGGTCAGAAGCCTGACTTCTTTTCACGGAAACCTTCCCTTTTCCATTCAGCATATCAGACTCAGGAGACAACTGAGAAATTACCTTTAGTGCATTGTACCAGGAGATCTAGGCCACTCTGCCGTGCCATGCTGACTGATTCAGGAATGAGCATGTGAGCATAGTGTGGGTCAATGACAGTGAGCCCACAGACTCACTTCAACTATTGCAAAGAGGTTCTCTTCGTACTGGGGATACTGAACCAGGGGGTGAAGAGCCTGGAGTGACCTTGCCAGGAGAACCTGCCTGAGACTGGCACAAAGGAGGGCAGAGCTAAAATATATTCATTTGGCACCTTGATCCAGCCATACCTGAAGTCTCCTCGCAGACTTGTCAGTTACCCAAGCTGATGTGTTCTCATGTCCTACTTCATTCAGTTTGTTTTTTCTTTTTTTAAGATTTATTTTATTTATTTATGCATACAAGAGATGGGGTACAGGCCAGAGGTGCAGGGGTGAGAAGATTCACCAGAGACAGAGTGGGGAGCAGAACAGGCAGATTGACTGAAATACACTGCTGAGGGGAGCAGCAGGCAAGACAGGAGAGGTCTGCTGCGCCATGTGGGTCAGCTCCCTGGCTGGGAATTGAACTTGTGCTGCAGTGGCTGCCATAGCTCCACAGTGCGGAGACTTAACCCCTTGCACCACCAGGGAGGCCCCCTTTCATTCACTTTGAATTGAGTTTTGTATCACTTATGATTGGAAGATCTTACTCAAAGCAATTGGGGAGGGAATTAAAGCCTGGGCAAGGAAGCAAAGGTGCCAGCTGGGTGTGGAGTCAAAACAAAAGGTGCAGATCCTACCTGGCTGACTCCTGAGATAGTGGGGTCAGTACCAGTCTCCTGGGTGGTGGTCCTCAGGTCAGGGCTTGGCTGGGCCTCTGGAGTCTTGATCCTACCCTCCATGGACATCTGGATGCTTCTGTTGTCCATTGTGCTAGGGCCAATGAGGGTACCAAATGAGGAGCATCAACCCCTGTGCTCCCCCAGGAGAAATCCAATCAAAGTGCCACTGTGTCAATTACCTAATGGTCACAGTAGCAGCACACAGAGCCTGTAATGTGAGGAGCCTGGCTCAGGAGGAGGCAGGGCAGGCCCAGCACAGGAGGGGCAGGCAGCAAAACCAGAGAGCAAGTCCCCTGCGACTTACCCACATACTGTCTTAATTCTCACCCGTCTGAGGAGCAGCTATCGGAAGCCAAGTGACTTGCCCGTGCTCCAGCACAGTCTAGGCACAGAGCAGGAACTGAACCAGAGCCTGTTGGAGCCACAAACCCACACACCTTCACCCATGGCAGCATGTCCTAAAAGGTGTTCTTTACAATATGGGTCCCATGAGGTGCACCCCACAAAACACTTTGGGAAGTGCTGAGTTCAGTGAAAGTCTCCCGCGTAAGGGGTCAGGCTGCTGCTGCATTAGGTGGAAACTCCAAAATCTTCGATGGGGCTAAGGAATGGGACTCGGAGACCTCCAGTGGGCCATATGTACTTCACCAAAGCACCCCAACCCTGCCCACGCCACAACCCTTTGTAAAGCCTTTCTCAGTCTCTCCTGAACCCCACCAATCCCCCTTGGCTGCACACCCCCTGCACTCATGCTCTGTTTTAATCTGGGCAAATTCCTGCAACCTGAATCCACAGACCCGCTTTCTGACACCCCCTTCCCTACCCCTCACTCTTCTCCTTCTCCAAGCTGCCAACCGCCTCAGCCCTCACTCCGGCTTCTGAATTCTCTGAGGCCACCTCAGCTCCATTCTATGGGTACCTCATGTTAACTAGTTTCTAGTGGTAAATCCCACCCCCCAGAGAGACCATGTGACCTTGAAGATCTTGATGATGCTTCTTCCTTTTAAATGATGGCGGGCCAGCCAACACTCATGGAGGAAACTTCTACTTGCTGGGCACGTTAGCAAACAGTATTAATACCCTCTAATGCCAGTGGGTTCAGCCTGATAAGGAAACCGAGGTTCAAAGTAGCCCAGAGTCTTGTCCAATAGCACAGTTAGTCTGCAGAGGAAATGGATCCAGACTTGGGTTTGTCTGACTCCGGGGCTGGCTTATCTCCCCCTCTTATCTTGCCTCCAAAAATGCTGGAGCCATTCATTCAGTTACACGTGCAATCAATTGTTGAACAGACATGGGCCCATGCTTGGCGCAGTGGTCAGGGCTCGGGGTACACTGGCTGGTCTGGTGGCTCCTGCAGTTTACCATGGGCACAGAGCAAGTGCCCCTAACAGCTGCTGACGCCTCCTTTCTTCCCAACCTTGCTTACCCTCCATCTGTGTCCTTCCTGCAGGTAAGACCACATGCTCACAAGCAAGACCTCAGCTCCCAGGTGGCCCACCACCCCCCAGATGCAACTCCAGTTCCCCAAAGGGCCTGGGCTCTCACTTGGCATGGAGAAGTCAGCGCTGTGGCCAAGTTCCTTTCTCTCAGCTTGGAGCTCCTCTCTTCTCCCTGCTCTCCCCTGAGGGGACCCTACACATCTCCCTTTCCCTTGAGCCTTCTTGTCCCAGGGTAGAACCCACCCCATCCCTTCAAACACGCCCCCCATTGTCTACTATCTCTGCTTCAGAATTCTCAGGTCCCAATATTCCACAAGTTGAAGTTTGGAGGGAGCAGAGGGCCCAGAGGGGCTCCAGCCCCAGCTTCCTTTTCCATCCCTGTCTGCAGTTTGCAAACTCTGAGAGTCTGGCAAGGAGGGGCAGTCCTGATCCTTGAGGAAGGACAAGGAATCTGAAGACAGAATTGGGGATGGGGCACAAATATATCTTTCAGAGCGCTTTGTCCTTTTTTGGTTAACAGCTTCATTAAGATAGGAGATGGAAACAATCCAAAGGTCTCTCAGCAGATGAATGGATAAACAAAATGTGGTCTAGCCATACAGTGGAATATTAGTCAGTCGTTAAAAGGAGTGACCTTTTGATCCATGCTACAACATGAATGAACATAAAAAGCATTATAGTAAGGGCCTCCCCGGTGGCGCAGCGGTTGAGCGCTGGGTTGCGAAGCTGCCCGCAGCCTCTGCAGCGTCAGTTCGATCCCCGGCTGCTCCCTGGCCACCGGAGGAGGGTCCCACATGGCGCGCAGACCTCTCCTGCCGCCCGCTGCTCCCCTCAGCAGCGTACTTTGGTCCTTCTGCCTGCTTTGCTCCCTGCTCTGGCTCTGGTGAATTCTCTCAGCCTCCAGCGCTTCTGACTGTACCCAGTGCATGTATAAATAAATAAATAAATCTTAAAAAAAAAAAAGCATTATAGTAAGTGAAAGAAACTAGGCCCAAATGAAAATATTGTTACGATTCCGCTTAAATGAGATATCTAGACTAGATGAATTCACAGGAAGAATAGAGGTTACTAGAAGGTGGGGGGAGTGGGAATTGGGGTATTAAGGCTTATTAGTTATAGAGTTTCGGTTTGGGATGATGAAATGTTCTGAAAATAGTGGTTGTAGCAAAAAGCAAATTGTACTTACTTCACTGAATGGGACATTTAAAAATGGTTAAAATGGTAAATTTGGCGCAAGGGGTTAAGCACAGCACTATGAAGCAATCCACAGCCTCTGCAGCACGAGTTCTATCCCAGGCCAGGGAGGTGACCCACATGGTGCAGCAGACCTCTCCTGACTCGCCCACTGCTCCCCTCGGCAGTGTGTTTCAGTCAGTCGGCCTGCTCTGTCTCTGGTGAATCCTCTCACTCCCTGCACCTCTGGCCTGCACCCCAGTTCTTGTATGCATAAATAAATCTTTTTAAAAAATGATAAATTTTGTTGTGTATACCTTGCCACAGTAAACATTAAGAGTTTATGCTACTGGGAACAGGTCTGGATTCTGCTGCCTGTCACTACCAAAAAGCCAGTAAGTACAGACAGGAATTGAATCTATAAGCACTTTTATTTTTCAGATCTTTGGCCACGGAGCTGAGAGAAGGGCAGGCATAGTACCCTAAGGAAATCGTTCTCCCACCTCCATTGATCTGGGAGAACAGAAGGACCGTCTACCATCTCATCTCGAGTTGGCTTTTTTTTTTTTTTAAAGATTTATTTTATGTATACAAGAGCTGGGCTACAGGCCAGATGCGCGGGAGGGTGAGAGGATTCACCGCTGACAGAGCGGGGAACAGAACAGGCAGACTGAGCGAAATATACTGCTGAGGGGAGCAGCGGGCGAGACAGGAGAGGTCTGCTTTGCCATGTGGGATTCTCGCCAGCCAGCTGGGATCGAGCCAGCACTGCAGAGGCTGCGGACAGCTTAACAGCGCAGCGCTCAACCGCCTGCACCACTAGGGAGGCCCTCGAGTTGGCCTTTTTATAAACAAAAACAATTACTCATAGGCAAACAGTCCATCAGAAGAGCCGGTCGTAGTTGAATCAGTTTATCAGAACAGTCTGTCATAGTTGATGCTCTTGGTATTCATCACATTCAGTTCCCAGAGTTTGTCATCAGCTTCTTGGTTATCTTGACCCTGGTACATCTGATGGCGTCAATGTCCACTCATTTGGGCATCATTGGGGTAGGAATCTCAGTTTTATTATTTGTTTAAAGATTTATTTATTTATGCATACAAGAGTTGGGGTACAGGCCAGAGGTGTGGTGGGTGAGAGGACTCACCAGAGACAGAGTGCAGAACAAAACAGGTGGATTGACTGAAATACACTGCTGAGGGGAGCAGTGGGCGAGTCAGGAGAGGTCTGCTGTGCCACATAGGTAGCTCCCTGGCTGGCCGGGGATCGAACTCGTGCTGCAGAGGTTGCAGACAGCTCCATAGGTTGTGTCTTAACACCTTGTGCCACCAAGGAGGCCCCAGGAGTCTCAGATTTTTTTTTTTAAGATTTATTTATTTATACAAGCACTGGGTACAGTCAGAAGTGCGGGAGGGTGAGAGAATTCACCAGAGCCAGAGCAGGAAACAGAACAGGCAGACTGACGAAATACACTGCTGAGGGGAGCAGCGGGTGCAGCAGGAGAGGTCTGTTGCACCATGTGGGACCCTCGCCGGAGGCCGGGGATTGAACCACTGCTGCAGAGGCTGCTGGCAGCTTCACAGCCCAGCGCTCAACCACTGCGCCACCAGGGAGGCCCAGGAGTCTCAGTTTTAAATCAAGTTTTAGCTTAAAGAAAACAGATCATTAGTCATATAATATGTATGCAGATTCCTAAGCTAGGCCTGGTGCCCTTCCCTTTCCCCCGCGGCCCCATCACTTAGAGCAATTCTGTGATATGAAGTTTACACTCAGTGAGTGAGCACAAGGACAGAGAGGCTGAGAGCGGGCAGGAGAGCGGGTAGAGAAAGTCTGGAGCTGCCAGTAACTTGGAGATTTGGGATCAGCTGAGTCTCACGGGGGCCTGGAGGGCATGACGATGGGAGAGGAGAGGGGACTTTGGGAATCAAACTATGATTGGAAATGTCCCCACTAACATTCTGTGAGAAACCCAAGTTCAGACAAAATTCTTTTAAAATTACTTATGTTGCTAAGCTTCGTTTCTTTGAATACAACTCCCTGTGGAGCCTAGGCCACCTGGGTCCTGGGCGAAGGGGGCGAGGTGAGCCTGGCCCTGCAGGGCAGCCCCTTGTCCTGGAGGGTGAGGTGGGGGCTTCTCCAGGAGAGGCCAGGTCCAGTCAGGGGAGTCAGGAGAAGGGAGGCCAAGGAAGGGAGGCAGAGCTGAAGGAGAGACTTCAGGGTGAGCTGCGCACAAGCTAACCACAGTTTTGAAGTTGAGCCAACTGGCCCTTTTAGGGGGAAAAGGCTGTCCTAAAGCTAATTCCATACAGCCTTTGTGGACTCTACCCCCACCCCAGGCCAAAGCCAAAGACACTGGGAACTCCAAATCCCATCCCCACCAAAGGGAAGGTGGCTGGGACCTGAGGGTGGGGTTCAGCAGCCAGGTTGGTATAAAGCCAGACACGTGGGCTTTGGGGGGGGGGTCCCCCATTTTGGCTCTTCGCCAGCTCGCAGCGTCTGGCCAGCTCTGAGAGTGACTTTGGGTTTCCAGGTCGTCGGATCGGGTAGGACGCATTAAAGACTTTATTTCCCTATTTTCTCCCTGAGTTGTACATTTTCCTTATTTCCTTTTCCCTTGTCAATAAACCTTTTATGAACCTTTTGTGTGTGCCTGTCGTGGAGTATTCATAAGTCCCTTGTAAGCGCGTGGGTGAGGACCCACAGCCAGGAACCCGTTCAGTATCGGGGCTGCTCTTTAACAGCCCCAGCATAAGAGGCCAAGGGGGTGACCCCGAGGGGAGCCGCCTCAGCGGGGTCTGTTGTGAAGTTTTCTCTGCGGCCCACGACGTCTTGCGGGCGAGAGCGCCCCCTAGCGGCCTCTGGTCCTCAAATCGGCCCCGGGTCCTCCGGCCGCCTGTCTTGAGCCAGAACTTCCAGCAGAGGGCGCGCGGGCAACGAGGCCCCCAGGCCCTCGAGCCGCCGCTCTAGCCCGACCCTCGGGTCATAGAGTCGCGCCGTTTCCGGCCCCGCGGCGGGGGAAGAAACCGGAAGTCCGGCGGGCCCCGGGCGTCGAGATGGAGGAGGGCGAGTACGAGTCGGTGCTGTGTGTCAAACCCGAGGTCCACGTCTACCGCATCCCGCCGCGGGCCACCAACCGCGGCTACAGGTGACCGCCGGCCGCGGGGCCGGGCCAGCCCCAACTTAACCCCTTCCCCGCCGCCGACACACCCACTGTGGCCGCTGAAGACCACCCCGGCGAGTTTCGGGGCGTGGGGGGGGGGGGTCATGCTTCGACTTCTCGGGTCCGAGGTCCGAGCAGGAGGAGACCCAGACTCTCGGCCCTCTCCGCCGGGCTCACGGGGCTCCCAGCGGCGGGAAAGGTTAAAACCACGTCTCGGGCTTGGGGAGCCCCGAGGGCTGCGGGGCGTCCTGACCGGGGTCGGGGCTGGTGGTGGCACAGGCCTTTGCTTGGAGCGCTGCCTGGAAGGGATTCCTGAGAAACCCCAAGGGGAGGGCCCTGTCACCGGCGGACTCCCCGGGGGGAAGGAAGGCAGTTCAGAACAGGCTCAAAGGATCCCTCCCGGGAGCTTTAAGCAACCCACGTATGCTTGTAAAAATGGGTCGAGTGTCAGGAAGGCAGCATAAGAGACTGCCCTGAGGGAGGGAGCAGAGGAAGAAGACTTACCGTACGCCTTTTTGTACTGTCTGTATGTTATTACCATGCGTACGCATTACTAAGCAGAAGGAAACACAAAGTGTTAAGAAGAGATGTACCTAATTCAGACAACCTGGCCTGTGGCTGTCTTGTGCCACTGGGTGGTGGGGGTAGGGTGGGGGTGGCTCTTGAAGACAGTATCTGCCCCAGTTATTTGGAAATACAGGATTGGCATACACCCCAAGAACGATGGCATGCCTGCCTATCTGTCCTTACTTTCCAGTTGTGTTAGCGTGGGCTCACGGTGGATTGTGTAGTGAACAAGTATTTTATCGAACACCTGTGATGTATTTTAAAGTTGTGAGAGAGCAACAGTACTAATGATAACAAAAACTCAGTTGCTTTCTGTTCATCAGACTGGAGCGAGGCCAGCAAGCCAGGGATGGTCACCTGGGATACAGTGGGGTGGTTTTGGTCCCTTTTGTGCCTCTGAAAGTGAAGTTACAGTTTCAGCACTGGCATTGAGGAAACTGCTGACCCCTGCACTCAGTTTTCTGAGCTCTGCTTAGCTTCAGTCTAAGGCCCGTTGACCCAGTATGAGGAACTGAAACGGAGCCTTCTGACTTGTAAACTGGGAATCTGCGTTTGTGTGGCCTTCAAAATTACCGGCATCCTGGGCCTCCCCTGGTGGCACAGCGGTTGAGCACTGGGCTGCGAAGCTGCCCGTCAGCCACTGCAGCGCCGGTTCAATCCCCGGCTGCTGGTGAGGGCCCCACATGCCGCACAGACCTCTCCTGCCGTGCCCGCTGCTCCCCTCAACAGTGTACTTCGGTCCTTATGCCTGTTCTGCTCCCGACTCTGGCTCTGGTGAATTCTCTCGCCCTCCTGCGCTTCTGACTACCCAGTGCCTTCATAAATAAATAAATAAATCTCTTAAAAAAAAAAAAAAAAACGGCATCCACAGTGGCAGTATCTCTCAGAGTTCTTGAGAGCTGACGTTTACTTAGGGACTTCCAAGAGAGGCCTTCTGGAAACATCCAAGGCCTTCTGGAAACATCCAAGTAAAACCCAGCTCGGGTTTACTGAGCTGCCTTGTAGGACTCAAATGTCAAGTTCGAGCTTTGAAGGAGCCCAGCCAAGCCATTGTTCTAGGTCCATGGTTTCCTGGGTTTCTTTCTACCCAGGCTGCCTTTGCAAATGTATTTCTTAATCCCCCATTCATTTTTCTCACACGTGCTACGCTCTCTTCTCTTTCTACCACCAGTTGCTCCTTCTGTCCTTTTCCTCCAGGATGGTCTTAGTAAGCCCAAACGGTCACTCTGACCGCCACTGCCCAGCAATGTCAACAGGCCCAGCAGCTGATTCCTCTACAGAAACCTGGAAGTCTTACTGCAGAGAAGTCTCTGTAGTCTAGAACTGGGGTTGCAGGCCAATCCACTGTATTTTTGTATAGCTCACAAGCTAAGAATGGCTTTTTTGTTTTTTTCTTAAAGATATATTTATTTGTGCATACAAGAACTGGGGTACAGGCCAGAGGTTTCGGGGGGTAAGAGGATTCACCAGAGACAGAGTGGGGAACAGAACAGGCAGACTGACTGAAATACACTGCTGAGAGGAGCAGCGGGCGAGTCAGGAGAGGTCTGCTGTGCCATGTGGGTTACTCCCTGGCTGAGGATTGAACTCATGCTGCAGTGGCTGCTCATAGCTTCATGGGCTGCATCTTAACCCCTTGCGCCACCAGGGAGGCCCAGTTTCTATGTGTGTGTGTGGTTTTTTTTTTTAAGATTTATTTATTTATTTATACAAGAACTGGGGTACAGGCCAGATTCACGGGAGGGTGAGAGGATTCACCAGAGACAGAGCGGGGAACAGAACAGGCAGACTGACGAAATACAGAGCAGCGAGGGAGACAGGAGAGGTCTGCCACGCCATGTGGGACCCTCACCGGCTGGCCGGGATCAAACCGGTGCTGCAGAGGCTGCGGACAGCTTCACAGCATGGCACTCAATCACCTGCGCCACGAGGGGAGGCCCACTGGTTTCTATGTTTTTTAATAGGGAAAAATTTAAAGAATATTTCATGCTATGAAAATTATATGGAATTTGAATTTCAGTGTCCACAAAGTTTTACTGAAATGTAGCCATGCTCAGTGGAAAATGCCAAAGACACTAACACCTGTACTGTCTCTGACTGCTTTTGCCCTAGAATGGCAGAGAAGCTGTGACAGGTCAGAAAAAGTTTGCCAGTCCCTGGTCTAGAGCAGACAGCTGGCACGTCCTTCCAATCCTGTCCCTGGCATGGGGTCACATTCCTGCTCTGGGCTGAGGCTCAATGGTTTTGTCCCCGCAGGGCTGCAGAGTGGCAGCTGGACCAGCCATCATGGAGTGGTCGGCTGCGCATCACTGCGAAAGGGCAGGTGGCCTACATCAAGCTGGAGGACAGGACGTCAGGTAAGGCCAGATAGCCCTGGGTGGGGCCCACTGCATGAAGGCAAGGCCTGGCCAAGCCGCTACGGAACCTACCCCAGAAATCAGAGACCAATTGTATGCTGCCTCCATCACCCCCACAGCACATGTAGGAACTGCGGTCCCTGGTGTGGAGTATTCCTGTCAAGGGATCCTTCCTTTTGTGGATGCTTAAGAAGGTACTAATGTTGGAGGCCAAGAGGAGGAGACCTGCAGGCTGGTCCCAAGTAGGAGGCCCAGAGCTTGCCTTGAAGATAAGCTGGTGAAGACGCACAGCCACTGTCGCTGGGCTCCTGTTCTTACCCAGGAATTGTTTATCAGCTAAATGGTGACTCCCCAGAGCTGACCGCGCCCATAACTGAAAGAGCTAGAAGCGGTCCTACTCAGCAGTTCCTGTAGTGGGAGGATAAGCCAAACCGGACCTTGTGATCAGTTGGCAGGCATCTCCTTTGAGGAAATCTCCTGAATCCTGTGCTACCAGTGCCTCTGGGTGAACTGTGGAGGGCAACACAAGCAGCCCTAGCCCCAGCCCCCAGAGCGGGGATCCGGCACACCTGCTTTGTCAGGTGCTATGGCATCTGGTCGCTTATTTTTTTCTAGGATGTAGAGATTTTCTTTTGTGGGGCGGAACAAAGTGTAAGGATTTGTAGGCAGCGTTGGTTGCCCCTTCTCAGAACTGGGTCACTTGAGTCTGAGCTGGGGACCCTGGGCAAGCCACGTGATCTCTGGGGCCTTGGTCTCCTTTTTCTTAAATGGGGATACATGGGCTCCTACTTAATATGATTGGCAGAAATACAAAATGAACAGATGTTGATCCAGTTGCCTTGTGAACTGTAAGGTCTCCCCAAGCTTTGGTTTGTTTGGGAGCCTGGGGTTGCAGGCTGAGTATTGACTGAGGAGTAGCTGGAGACAGCAGCCAGGGCTAGGTTAGAGGACACTGGCTGTGAGATTGGCTGGGGTGTCCCAGGGAATAACAGCCCCTGTTCTTGGGGCGGGGGCTTCGCAACTGGCTAAGGTGACCACCTAGTGTAACAGCCGCTCTCAAAGTTGAGCCTCATCTGCAGGACTCACTCTAGATCTCTCGGCCCGTGGGCAGTTCCACTGGGTTGTGTTCGTCTCACTTTTCAGTCACTCTAGGCCAGGGCTTCCTCACCTCAGCACTGGTGACATTTGCGCCCAGGTGAAGACTGTGGATTGTTGAGTCAAGTTTAGGATATTTAGCAACATCCCTGGCCTCTGCCTACTAGATGCCAGTAGCAACCTCCAAGTTGTAACAACCAAAGTCTCCATACATCACCAGATGTCCCTTGAGAGAAAGGAAACAAAATCACCCCCCGTTGAGAACCGCTATTCTAGGCTAAAGGCATCCAGGTGAGTCTCCCCTATCACCAGGTACCAAACCAAGGGGCCAGAGAAATGAACAGGAAGCAACAAACTGGGGCCGCTGCTCCTGATTTAGCTCAGCCTTGATTGTGTATTCACCTCTGAGCCACATGAGTCAGTAGAAAATATTTGGTTTAATACTTAAAGCACCAGTCGAGATCAGCACATGTAAAAATGATACCAGTCACAGGTGCCCACAAAGGGTGTGTGGCACCACACCATGGAGAGCCACGGTTGGCCATGGGGTGTGTTTCCCGGGGCTCCTTTTACAGCCAGTGACTCCTTGGCCCTGACTTGGGGGTTAAATTAAGTTAGTCTGTTTCAGATTCTTCTGTGGGTACAAACACCTCCCTCATCTTTTCCCCAGGGTCACTGACTCCTCCATGCTGCTGCCTCAGGTGGCAGATGTGAAGGTGCACTTTACCTGGGCCAGGGCTGGCCTGCTCCAGGGCCCTCAGGATTCAGGCAGTGGGAATGGGCCCATCCTCGTGGGAATGGAGCCCCCAGCACTGCCAGTATTTTTCAGTTTTAAGAGAAGTCGGAAATTGGATTATTTTCCATGTAATTTGATTTTGAAATGTTTGGCAGTAAATTGAGAGGGATCTGACCTGCAGGCCAGCTCTGACTTGCCTTGCCTCGGTTCTTCCCTGTGTCTTCCTTTAGCCAGAGTGGATTTGCCTTGACTCCCAGAGTACGGTCTGCCTGGGTGCCCGGCCGCCTGGCAGGAGAGGCCCCGGTGGGCTGGTGGGTGCCTCAGGCTGCACGGGCTCAGGCTCACCCTCACTTGTGCTTTCAGGGGAGCTTTTTGCCCAGGCCCCAGTGGATCAGTTTCCTGGCACGGCCGTGGAGAGCGTGACGGATTCCAGTCGGTACTTCGTCGTCCGCATCGAGGATGGAAATGGTACGCTCGGGTCTGGGCGCTGTCTCCCCGCGAGAAAGGTCTCCTCCGCCTCGAGAGAGAGGGACTGATGATGTGTTGTCCCCAGGGCGACGGGCGTTTATTGGCATTGGCTTCGGGGACCGAGGAGATGCCTTTGACTTCAACGTTGCTTTGCAGGACCATTTCAAGTGAGTGGCTCCGGGAGCCGTGTGCCCATGTCTCCTCCTGCCTCCGCCCTTCTTGCCCTGGCAGGGTGGTTCCCAGGCGCAGACTCCCAGGCGGTTGTGTGTGATGTGTCTGCCGGCAGAGCCCCGGGAGCACTCGGTCGTCCTTTGGGGCAAGCAGCTCTGTCTTGACTCTGGATTCCCTGCCCCCCAGGGATGCCCTGATGAGCCTTTTCCTCCCTCCATCCCTTCCTCCCTTTCCTTTCTTCCCTCCTTCCTTCCTTTATTTCATTCAAGAGCTGGGGTACAGGCCAGAGGTGCAGGGGGTGAGAGGATTCACCAGAGACAGAGTGGGGAGCAGAACAGGCAGACTGACTGAAATACACAGCGAGGGGAGCAGCGGGCAAGTCAGGGAGGTCTGCTGCGCCATGTAGGTCACCTCCCTGGCCAGGGATCGAACTTGTGCTGCAGTGGCTGTGGACAGCGTCATAGTGCTGCGTCTTAACCCCTTGCACCACCCGGAGGCCCCTGATGGTCCTTTCTTACAGACAGGGCAGGACAGACTGCTCTCTTGCTGTCTGTCTGCCTCCACCTCAGCTGGGCCGCTGTTCACATGGGCGCGCCCGATTCGTCCTGGACCTGCTGCCCCTGTGCCGGGTGGTTGCTGGATGGATGTCCTGTGGAGGGCCGGGGGGACCTTTGTGTTTTTTACTTTCTGGGCATCTCTCTTGTCTCACCATCTATCCTATGGACCTTAAGGGTATGTATGGAGATTGTCTTAGTCCTCATGCCAGATGCCAGGAAGGAGAGCGCCAGGTTCTCAGATTTCCTGAAGACCATTATTACGTCCCTTTACATAAGGGAGCTTGTTGAGTTTTCATAGCATTCTTTAAGATGTCTAGATGGTCATCCCATTTTGCTGATAAGAAAAATGTGCACACAGCTGCTCACGTGTCAGTCAGGATTTGAATTCTGGCCTCACCCCCAAGCCTGCATTCTTTCTTACCATCCCTCCTAAATAAAAACCACGACTTGGACTGGTGATAGGTGGGAATGAAGTGAGCAGATCAGGGCAGCTGGTCTGCTTCCTTACCTTTTTCTTCCTACTCTCCCAGGTGGGTGAAACAGCAGTGTGAATTTGAAAAACAAGCCCAGAACCCAGACCAAGGCCCCAAATTGGACCTAGGCTTCAAGGAGGGTCAGACCATCAAGCTCAACATCGCGGTGAGTTCCACCTTCGTTTAGCTCTACTGACCAGAGTCAGGTCACACTTGTGGCCACCACACCAGGCCAGCTCCGACCAGGCGATCATTTTTCATAATTCAGTTCTGTCAGTTGAGCAGATGTTTGTTCATCAAGCAGCTGCCCTGGGCCAGGTAGTTTGTGGGGCATGAATGAGAAGGCTCTGCTGTGAGGGAGCTCAGAACTGAGCTGAGGTGGTGATTACAGCGTGGCAAGAGGGATTCTATGACCTACAGAGCCCTAGGGAATCTGAAAACCCTGGGAAGAGGGGTCGGAAGATGGCTCAAGCCAAGGGAACACCGTGTGCAGAGGCCTCTGAGATGAGAAGCCGCATCAGCCCACGGCCCGAGCTGGCCTCTGTCCTGTTAGGGTGGGGGCCAGCCTAAGGCCTTGCGCTTTGAGTCAGGAAGATTTGGGATGGCTCTGGGCAGGAAGGCCTAGAGCAGGTCCAGGGCATCATAGGCAGCTTCTGCTGATGGCTGTGTTCTGGCTCCTTGTGGCTTTGTCCTAATGTCCTCCCCTGCCCCACAGCCAGCTCCTGCTGAGACAGAAGATTGGACTGGGTGCCAGGACTTGGCTTTTCGCCTGCCTGCAGGGGTGGTGCTGGAACAACTGGTTGTTTGAAGAAACTGTAACACTGAAATAATGCTCTTGCTCATTATTTACTGTCTCTTTCTCCTCTTTTCTGCTTCATGCTGGTGGTGATTCGGGACAACTAGCCTTGACGTTGGCCAGCTGGCCCTTAAGAGAGAACGCAGGTCATGTCCAGTGGACTGGTTGGGATGTGATTCTTCCTCTTGCTTGGAAGAAACTAACATTTAAGACCATCAGCTGTGTGCCAGGTAGTGTTTGTAGGCATTTTCTCATATGAATTAAACATCCTCCTTTGACAGACAGGAAGGAAATCAAGGCTTAGAGAGGTTAGGGAACGCGCCCCGGGTCACAGCGCTAGAAATAGTCGGCCCAGCTGCACTCACACTGAGGTCTTGGAGGATTTTAGCTTCAGGGTGTGGCCTTGGCATTTGATGAAGCTGCTGCTCTTCTCACAAGCAGGGAACCGTGTTGTCTTCATTTTTGTAACTGCTGGTTCCTGGCTCAGCTTTTTCTTCCTTTTTTTGTGTTGGTTCATGTTTTGTTGTAGTATAATATGCATGTGAGAAGTGTACAAATTATAAATGCAGATCTCAGTGGATAAAAAAAATCAAACTTACCCACATAAATGACCATGAAATCAAGAAGCAGAGCATCAACACTCTGGAAGCCCCTCTCACTCCTGTTAGTAACTTCCCACTTCAAGTCACCTCCTCGCGGTCTACCCCGGAGACTCTTCTGTGCGTGACCTCTTTCTTTCACTAATGTAGGACTTGTGAGAGCGTCCATACTGTCGCAGGTCATTTGTGCATCCTTGTTTGGTGGCATGTGATGAGACTGTCCCTGTTTAACTGACGGTGGACGTGGCCCCTGGGGCTGTCATGGTACCATTGCTGTGAGTGGCTGAGTGCCTGTCTTCGCTGCACACATCTGAGTTTCTGTGGGTCTGTATCTGGGAGTGGAATCGAGGGTCATCTGATCATATGGTCAGTTTCAATTGACCTTTCAAACCAGTGTTCAAAGCAGTCCCCAATCTGGTTGCTCCTGTCCTTGTCAGTGCCCAGTAACCGTTTTAGCGATTCTGGCGGGTGTGTAATCATGGTGTGCCACTGTTTTAATTCGCACCTCCCTGATGATTAATGAAGTCAGGTGCTGGGTTTTAAAATTAATTGTATATGTGATTGCTTAACAATCGTCACGGTTGAGTAGAGCGCATGATGATGAAAGTGCTGAACAGCTCTCGACCAGCTTGTGGTCATACAGCGTTTGTAACCCAGGCATCACCTTGCAGTAGCAGCACTGACTGGTTTGCATTCCTCTCCTCCCTTTAGAACATAAAGAAGAAGGAAGGAGTACCTGGGACTCCCCGAGCCCGTCCTGCCAGCACAGGAGGACTGAGTCTGCTTCCCCCTCCCCCCGGGGGGAAGACCTCCACCCTGATCCCTCCCCCTGGAGAGCAGTCATCTGGGGGGGCCTCCTGTGTCCAGCCAACAGTTGCTCCCAGCTCAGGTCAGTGCTTGGTAACTGTACTTCCTAAATCTTCCCCTGTGGCTTGCCCCTTCCCCTTGGCAGCTGGTGCCTCTTGGCCCTCCCACCTTCCCTCACACTGATCCATCTAGATGTGACAGACTGGGAGGTGAGCACCACACAGCTGGTCCTGCCCTTGCTAGCTAGCAGGTTGCTGTCTACTGACTCCCGCTACCAAGCCCTCGAGGGTGTCTGTCTTCCCCTGACAGGCTGGGGCCATGACTGTTTGTCGCTGTGAAATCATCAGCATGCGGGTGCCAGGTTCTTGGAGGCTGCTCAGTGAGGGAGTGGGAGACGTGAGCGCTGCTCACAGGGAGCGTGTGTCTAGTAGGACAGAGGAGTGACAGTCACAAGACCAAATATATGGGGACCGGCCACCGTGCTCTGGGGAGACTTCATGGAAAGGTGGCATTGAACTGGGCTTTAAAAGAAGAAGATTGAGACAGGAGATGCTTGACATTCCAGGGAGGAGAAGAGCACGAAGAAGACTCAGATTTTTTTCATTTCCTTTTATTTCTTTTTTTACATCAAATTTTATTGATTTGCTGCGTGTTTACATAACTGTAATTTTGGAATACAGCTTCACACTTCAGCATGGGTACATTCCTCACCTTCCACCAAAGTGCCAGTGCCAACTCCCTGTCACATCACCCCCTCTTCCCCAGTGGTACACAGTATATTTTTCACAGAGTCTGAGAGTTATTTTTATGCCAGTTTGTTATTTTTTGGTTATTTATATTCCACAAATGAATGAAACCATCCAGTCATTTTCTTTCATGTTCTGGCTTACTTCAGTTAAAGGCTCAGACTTTTAAATTCCCTATTTAGGGAGTGGGATACAGCCTAAGATATACCAGGGTGAGTGGGAGAAAATAGAGCTGGAGATTTAGTTTGGAGGAAACTCCCCACTGAGAGCGTCAGCTTGCTGAGAAGCTGACGGGCACCTTTCCCAGCTGGTATTTGTTTTAGGATATATGAAATGTCTTTTGAAGACTGGGATTCTAGGAGATAGTGCCTCATGATGGCCTCTGTCCATGCTGGGGTGCCACCCCATCCTCTTGACCTCCCTACCCTGCCATCCAGCTGGATGCCCTAGCCTTCCCCAGGTGGGGGATTGTCACCAGCCCACTTTCCCCACACTGCTCTCATGGGGTTCTTAGGGGCAGGATCCAGTCAGGAAACCTGCTTTCTTTCCCTTTTACGAGGCCCTAGACAGTGACTTCCCTATTTGGAGATTGGGCTTCAAACCTCGACCCAATGGGGAGTTCCCAGCCCAGGAGAGCGGTAGGAGAACCAGTCAGCCAACCTGCCCCAGCACCAGGGATCGTTCTTTGGGCTTGGTTTCTCACAATGGGGTCAGGGCAGGAACCTGTGCTCTTAGCATTATTTGTAGTCACTGAGGTCTGAGCCTCTGCCTTGGGCCTTCTCTTAGTTGCTGACACAATTTGAACAGCTGCCGTGGAGCACTTGCTGTGTGCCACCTAGTGGTGTAGGCACCGGGGGGACGGCAATTCCAGCACCAAGTCCATACTCTCAAGGGCTCACGCTCCACCGTGCAAGATGCAGTTAGCATGTCTGCCAACAAGGTGGAGTCCAGTGATAGGAACCAGGACTAGCTGACATTTACTGAGCACTGACTGCTTGCTCCAAAACCAGACTGGCTGAGGGCAAATTCTGACTTACAGTTGTGTGCTGCTCAGAAGAGCTCCTACCTCTCTGTGCCTCGTGTTCGCGTCTCTTGACTGTGGGCAGCGCCATTCCTGCAGCCTAGGTTTCCAGTGAGTGTCCGACAGGCTAGGCTGTGTCCAGCACCTAGAAGTATGCCTGGGACATTGTCTGCACTCCCTGGGCATGAGCTTGTTTTATTAACAGTCTCATCTCTGTGCTCTGGGGCTGTCCTAAGCATTTTGCATTTATTAAGTCTTTTAATCCTCAGACCAGACCTCTGAAACAATTGTTGTGATTGTCCCCATTTTAGAGAGAAGGAAACAGACTTAAGTGACCTGCATAAAGTCACTCAGCTAATCCCAGCCTGTCACCCCCCCAGGGACTGTACAGAGATCATGTACAGTGTGTGCTTGAGAAACTGAAAGACTTAAGCCTTGAGGCTCCAGTTTTATCTGCCTCCCAGGCCAGAGAAGATTAGAAAGAACAAATTGGTAGGAAGGCAAGTGGGTGGCAGGCACAGGGCCTTCAGAAGGGACAGTGGGAGTACAAGGGGTGGTGCCAGAGAAACACAGAAGCAGGTGTGGCAGCCCACTTGTCCCACCCACCTTAGTGAAGAGATGTGCATAGATGCCAGCTTCTGGAAGGTTCCCAGTTTGGCCCCCTGGGCAAGGCACCTCTCTAGCACGTAATTTTCTAAGCTGGTGATCCAGATGCTGGTCTGAGGGCATTTTACGAAGATAACCTTGCTGTCTGGGTGGGTGTTCTCTATTCCAGAAGCCAGGGCAGGAGGTAATAAGAAGTAAACAGATTTGTAACGTAAGTGGTTGAAAACAAGGATGACTTCAGGTGTGAGTGACAGAGACGTGGGGCTCCCCTCAGCAGCCCCCTCCCCTCCACCATGAGTGTGACACTGCTTTTTTTCCAAGCGCCCCCAGGGCCCATGAAATGACTGTGGAAATGCAACAGCTCATTAGGGCTTTGTTGCCAGAAACGTGTGCTGGTGCATGTATGCATGTGTGTGTCCGTCCATGTGTGTCCGTCCTCCTCCTCCACCACCTGGGATCCTGGGAGTCCACTGAGACAACCATAAAATGGTCTCTGACTCCTTCTTCCCTCTCTTCTCTCCCTTCCTGTTGGACTTGATGACATCAGCGGGAGGTGCCACTGTATCCTGGCCACAGCCCAAGCCTGCCACTCCTGCGACCGCTGACATCTGGGGAGACTTTACCAAATCCATGGGGTGAGGAGGGTCATGTTCTCTGTGGTGGGGCTGGGACGAGGACTAGTGTCTAAAAACCTGGGGGTGCACCACATGCCTTCCTTGTGACTTATGGGCAGTGGCTCTATTTGGCCATTTTCAGGCTAACCAGAAGACAGCACCCGAGTGTCTGCTTTGGGTGGCCCCTTCCTCTCTGACAGTTTTCTGCCACTCTCCACTGCTGGGGGCCACTTATACAAGTCTCTGGTTTTTAAACCACTTCACCAAGTGCTTTCACTTGTTCCTCCTCCAAACCTCCCTGTACCTCCCCCAAACCTCCCTGTACTGGGTTCAGACTTAACCTGGGTTCCAGCGTTGGCCTGTCCTCACGGGATCTCTGAGGAAGCCCCTTCCCTTCTCCAACTCCATCAAATTTCAAGCTTCTACTTGGGGTCAAGGTGACAAGACTCTTTAAGTGACTCGTGCCCCATTGTGTAGGTGGAGAGGCTGTAGGACAGGGGTCAGCACACATTTGCTGTGAAGGAACACACTTTGCAGGCTTTGTGGTCTCTGTTCCAACCACACAGTTCTGCTTTTATTTTTTATTTATATTTTTAAAAGATTCATTTATTTATACAAGCACTGGCGTATAAGCCAGAGGTGCGGGAGGGTGAGAGAATTCACCAGAGACAGAGCAGGGAAGCAGAACAGGCAGAAAGGAAGGACCAAAATACACCGCTGAGGCGACACAGGAGAGGTCTGCCGCGCCATGTGGGAATCTCCCTGGCTGGGAATCCAACCCACGCTGCAGAAGCTGCGGACAGCTTCACAGCGTTCTGCTCAATCCTCTGCGCCACCAGGGAGGCTCACAGTTCTGCTTTTAAAGCTCATAAGCAGCCACAGATGATATGTAAATCATCTGAGTATGGCTGTTGACTGTGTACCAATAAAACTTTATTTACAGGGCCTCCCCGGTGGCGCAGAGGTTGAGCGCTGGGTTGCGAAGCTGTCCGCAGCCTCTGCAGCTCTGGTTCGATCCCCTGCTGCTCCCCGGCCACCGGAGGAGGGTCCCACATGGCGCGCAGACCTCTCCTGCCGCCCGCTGCTCCCCTCAACAGTGTACTTCGGTCCTTCTGCCTGCTCTGCTCCCCGCTCTGGCTCTGGTGAATCCTCTCACCCTCCCGCGCTTCTGACTGTACCCAGTGCTTGTATAAATGAATAAATAAATCTTTAAAAAAAAAAAAACAACTTTATTTACAAAAGCAGGCAAATGCCTAGATTTGGTCCCTGGGCTGTACTTTGCTGACCCCTGCTCTAGAATGTTCAGGGAGTGACTTCATAGGGCTCTTTCTGCCCAGAGAGATGCCACCTTTTATCTGCTCTGTATTTCCAAACACCTGAACTCTCCCACCCCTCCTTATCTTCCTTTTACAGGTCCACTTCCAGCCAGACTCAGCCCGGCACAGGCTGGGTCCAATTCTGACCTAGTTCCACGCTCCTTTTCCTGTACAACTTCTGGAAAGGAGCTACCTCATCTGGGCCCAACGAAGGAGGATGCAGTCCTCCCTGGCCAGCCTCTGTTTGGGGCATGACTCTCTCTCTCTCCTCCTCGCCTGACTCTTGACAGCCTGGGCATGTTAGGCAGCAAGTTGGCACCATGTCACACTGTCCTGGGATTCAGATTGCCTCCGGAACACAGAGGAAGAAAAGCTCCGGGATCCCCAGTCCCGTCTGTCCTCTTGACATCAGAGAGACTTTGAGGCTGCTTCTGCCATCACCATGACCCGTATTAAATACAAGCCCCCGCTCCTGGAGTGTGCTGCCTGGATTCAGACGAGCCCTTCTCAGGGGTGACAGGTGTCATGGGGTCACTGTCTGGAAGGGGGGCTTTCTACATTCCCGTTGGCTGGAGCAACTTCAAAGAAGGGATTCCTTCCTGATTTCTAGCAGGTTTATAGGCTGCAGCTTGAACAGACAAGCAGGAGGGGAGTTGGAACTATTAGCCAGCTTCTAAAAAATGTTAATACTTGCTTTGCTAATGAGCTGACCCGCACTAACTCCTCTCTGCAAGGAGGCTGTTCCTGCAATCTGCCCATAGGGGCCTCTGCGAGCGTGTCTTGCCATCAGCCCTAGGAGCAGCCCTGAGCTTCAGGAAGTAGTGTTCATCTTGTCCTAGTAGCCTGGAGTCTGCATCTGCCAGGCCAGGTAGGCAGTGCAGGGCTGAGGCAGGAAGCCAGGTGAAAGTGTGGGCGGGGAGTAGAAACTTCTCCCTGGAGGCTTGGGCCTGCCCTCCCGTCCACTGGCAGCTCTCGGGTTCACAGGCTCACAGCGCAGTTCCTGGTGGACCTGGTTTTCTCCATGGTGGTTCCTGAAGTGCCTTGTCTGCAGACAACCTTGACTTTGCTTCTCCTTCCTTCAGAGACTGTACATGACAGACAGAAGGAGCACAGAGCAAACAGGAAGTCCAAGGTTGCCTGCATTACTGGTTTATCAGAAATGTTATCTGAGCACGCCTCTGAAACTGCTTTCACTGACTGACTTTACCTCTTACTGAGAAATGTCTTTTGTGAAGGGTCAAGACAATGGACTGAAAAGTGTTGGCCTTTTTTTGTGGGACCAGACTTTTAAGATAAAAATAAATATTTTTACTTTCTGTCAGCGTCTGCCGGAGATGAGCATGTTTTTGACACATGACTGCTTAGCCCTCTAGGAGCCGCAGCTGGGTCGGAGGCCGCCTCTCACCACTTGTCACATGACTCATGAAAAGTCCTGGGCCAGGGTGTGAGGGTGGCTGAAAAAAGGGAATTTGGCCCTGTTGCCCTAGGCCACCAGACTCTTCTCTCCTGTGCATGTGGGAGAGGACAGTCTCGCTGCCGCTGGGGCCGTTGTGAAAGTGGTTGTTCACATCACTCTGGGGGACTCAGTTCTCCCATGGAACCTGGGGTGGAAGAGGCTGTGCTGCTGTGCTTGGCCCCCTGCCTCCATCCAAGACCTCTCTGGAAGTTTCTTATAAGACAGTAAGGGTGTGCGGGCGTGCAGAGGCCAAAAGATAAAGGTCACAGCGCTTCTCACACCTGAGCGTTCTGTAAGAAAGGACCCCTTCTTGCAGTTTTTATCATGGACATAGTCACGCTGGCTAATAAACAGCGTAAAGGGTGGTGGGGAGAAAAAAATTGCAATTGAGCCTTTGCCCACTGAACAAGGATAAGGAAATTGCATCAAAGGAGCCTCAAGAGGAGTAAACATTTTTGTGTCTGTTTCCCATGACTTCCCATGCGTCGAGGAAGCTTCAGCTTAGGGGAACCCCTTAATTAGAAGTGTGAACCTTCAAAGATAAGCGCTGGAATTTTGGAGATAGACCTGGGCTTTGGGTCGCCTGCCTTTTGGTTAGCTGTGTGGCACGGCTCCTTCCTTAGCCCAGATAAGGGATATAAAGCATCAGCAGGTGCCCCTCCTATAGTTTGACTTTAATTACCTTTGTCTGGAATCTAGCACCTAGAATTCATAATGGTGATGAGGAAATAACCTGGAAAGCGCCTTCAGGAGGGGTGTCTGGGAAGGCAAGGGAAAGGTTGGTGTGCTCTGTCACCAAGTGGGGTCCCAGCTGCATCTGAGTCCCCAGGGAGAGCCCTGGTACCAAACCAGGAACAGGGAGATACCATGTCCTGTGGGCAGAGTGGGCTGCAGTAGGAGAACAGCTTTTCCTCACTGTAGCTTCAATGTGGACGATTTCATGTTTTCTTCTTGATCAGAGAAAACAAAATATTAATAATCTGTAATAAATTTTAAAAGATTGGGGATAGCTTGATGTCTACATTATCAATTGCTGTGTCACAGTCACCCCAAAATTCAGCAGCTTAAAACAGCACATATGGTCTCAGGTTCTGTGGGTCCAGAATCCAGGTACAGCTTAGCTTATCAGTGTCTCCCACAGCCTCAGCGCATGACAGTGGAACCACAGTGTCACCTGAAGGCTCAGCGGGGTCCACTCACCATTGTTCTTATTGGCTATTGGACACAGGTCACTCCCTTTCCCTCCACAGTCCACAGCTTGGCGGTGCGCCTCATCGCCGGGAAGGGTGAGTGCAGGTGTGAAGGCAGCCCCGGGCTTCATCTGGGACAGTCCGTCACCTTGCTGGGCAAAAGCAAGTCTACTCAGGGCAGGGTGCACAGGGCGTGCACTGGACGCAGGGGTCTCTATCGGCCCTCTTGGGAGGCTACATCTCATTTCTAGGGCTACCGTAACCTACCACAAATTGGGGGGCTTAAAACCACAAAATTTTCTCCCGTTCTGGAGGCCACAAGCCTGAAGTGAAGATGTCAGCAGGGCCCTGCTCCTCCCAGAGACTCTGACAAGAGCCTTGCCCTGCAGCTTCCGGTGACCGGACAGCATTCCCTGGCTTGAAGGAGCGGAACTTCAGTCTCTGTCCCGCCACACTCCCTTCTCCCTGCCCCGGGGTGTGTGCTCGTTCCTGAGAGGACTCCAGTGCTTGGATTATTCTGAATACTGGATGGTTTCATCTCAAAAATTTTAATTACCTCTACAAAGGTCCTAGTTCCAAATAAAGTCACATTCACAGGTATTGGGGATTAGAACTTGAATGCAAATTTGGGGGAGACATAATTCTGCCCAGTACAGTCTATCCACTACCATGACTGTCAGAAGGGGGTGGGTGGCTGATATGAGCGTAGGTGCCTCCATACCTGGAGTATTAGCTCCTTACTGTCTGATAAGGGGTGACAGCAAGGTCCAGCCACAGTATGTTCTCGTAGCTTCTGTGGCTCTAACATGTTCTCTTTCATAAAAATATGAGGGGAAATATTTTGTGTGCATGGAATATCCCTAGAATGATACACAGGACACAGCTCTCCTGTGACTGCAGGACGAGATTGAGTGACTAGGAGACAGGACGGGGCGAGCTACTTTGACTGTATTAACTGTCTGGACTCTTTGAATTTGAGCCAAGTGAGTGAACCATCTCTTCATAGAAAATTGCGTTCAAAAGGTTGTACCGACACCCAAAGATACGGAGGAGGATGGTTAACAGTTTAGTGTTTTCTTTTTTCCCATTAAGCCTACTTATAAGGAATATCTTACTTTTTTTTTTTTCATAAATATGGTTTATTCCGTCCCGGTCTGAAACCTCTAATATCTTGTAAACATCTCTTCAGTCACGGAATGTTCTGTAACATTTGGAATGACTTCACAGCATTCCACTGACTGCAAAGCCCTGGTTGCTGGACATTTAAGTCTTTCTAAATTTTTGCAATTAAAGTCAGGCATTATATGGCCTCCTTGGTGGCACAAGGGGTTAAGCACCGCACTATAAAGCAATCCGCAGCCTCTGCAGCACGAGTTCGATCCCTGGCTGGTCAGAGAGCAACCTACATGGTGAAGCAGACCTCTCCTGACTTGCCCGCTGCTCCCCTCAGCAGTGTATTTCAGTAGCTCTGCCTGTTCTGCTCCCCACTCTGTCTCTGGTGATTCCTCTCACCCGCCGCATCTCTGGCCTGTACCCCAGCTCTAGTATGCATAAATAAATAAATCTTTAAAAAAAAAAAAAGTCAGGCATTATAGACAGACTGCAAGTTAGCTTTGAGTTATCCAGTAAATCCTGTTAACCGGAACGGCCATTCTCTAGCCTCCTGGTTAATGTGGTTTTGCTTAGTGGTGGGCAGAGTCCAACCCAGCCCTGTGCTCAGATTTGGCAGACACTTGGTCCTAGCAACCTGGGGGTGGCAACTCCAGTCACTTGTTTCCCAGTTACCTGAGTTGCTTATTTAGAACCCTCCGCAGTGAGCAGGTGAGTACCTGGCACAGTACCCTTCTGGTGGCTGGTCCTGGGGTCGCTGGTCTGGGCACCACCCAGTTATGGGATAGAGCGACTGGTGGGCGGCAGCCCTGGGGATTCAAATAACCCAAAAGCCAGGCTGAGCTGAGCAGAGCCACTGAGTCAGCAGGTAAGGACCCAGTTTCCTTCACAGAGAGAGGAGGTTGAGACCTGCAGTAGATCTTGTGGGCTCTGGTGGCAAGAGGGTCATGGAGAGAGGAGCTGCTGTCCTCAATTCACAAGAGGAGGCACCGTGTAGAGAAAAGGGCATGGGGATAAAAGCCACTGAACTAATGCTGTGTGTCCTGGGGCAAATGACTGTACCTCTCTGAGCCTCAGTTTCATTTATAGCAATCTGTAAAATGGAAATAATCCTAGAGGCTGCTTCACAGAAGTGTTCAGAGGGGACAGGACAGAATGAGAAAACATAAGAGGAAGCAGCCAGCACAGTGTGGTTTACAGCCCGTGTGGGCGGCCTGCGAGGTACCAGAACTGGCAACCAAGGGAGAGCTGGTCGAGAGGACCTGGGCAGGGAAGGTCACAGAAGGGAACATGAACCCAGACCCTGGTGCTGTGAGAGGCTCTGGAGTGAGGGCTCCAAGGGGCAGGCAGGATGAGAAATGTACCGGTGGGGCCGTGAGCCTGCCAGGGTAGGGACCCCCTGTGGAGTCGGGACCCCGCAGGTCTGGGTGATAGGGTTTCACACCCAGGCCATGCTGGGCATCTCAGGGCAGCTGTGTTTACTGGCAGGGGTCAGGCACCCCTCCCTTGGCTGTAACAGGTCACCTCAGTGAAACTTTCCTTCCAGTTTTGCACCTCTTCCAGCCCCAGCCCAGGGGTTGACTGAAATCTCCGTCGATCAATAACCCTCAGCCCTGATCAGGTCCCAGCCCTGCCTGTGGGATCCCTGGGTCAGCCTGAAGGGCAGGCTGTCAGCCTGGAGGGCGTTTCAGATGTTAAAACCAGGCTCCCCTTAGACAAAGCACCTACTCATCCCCTCCAAATGGAGGGGAGCACAGAACTGTTCTCCAAATAGAAAATCGTAAAATGAAACATGCTTTTTCTAACAAGGCACCCCCCCCCCCCACTAGATTCAGACCTGCCTGAATCCAGTGCCTTCCAGACGGGAAGGCTGAGAGCGGGGAATGGACCCAAGGGATTCGTAAGGGACAGAGGACCTTTCCTCTGTGGTCTGACCGCTTCCCGTCTGGGGCATGAGCAGAAGGAACCGGCAGCAGACGGGCTCGGGTGTCACCATCTCACACACCCGCCCTGTCAGGACATCAGGAAAGGAAGACGTTCCCTCACCCGCCAGCCCCCTGCAGCCCAGTCTCGCTACTCAGCCTGCCGGGGCGATGTGAGGCCGGAGCTTAGTAGTTAAGGACCTTTACGGCCGGGCCAGTGAGGACGAGCCGAGACCTCAGGGGGCCCTTCGATCCCGCCTCTTAGCAGCGGCGACTCCGCGCGACCTGCGCAATCTGCAGTTTCCCGTTTATGCAAGAAGCGAATAATCCCCTTTGCTGGGCTGTCCGGAGCAGTGAGTGCGAGCGTGTGTCCAGCGTGGGCCCGGCACTCGCTCCACAGGCCCGTTCCACGCCCCGCGGCGCCGCCCGGGCCGCCGGGCCCGGCTCCTGGGGTGCGGCCTCCGCCCCCCACCCCCGGCGACGCGGGCACGCGGGCGGGTTGGCCGCGAGCCCCGCCCCGGCCCCGCCCCCAGCCCCGGCCCCGCCTCCGGACCAGGCCCCGCCCCCGGCCCGACCAGGCCCCGCCCCCGGCCCCGCCCAGCCCGGCCCGCTCGGCCCGGGCGGCGGCGGCGCGCAAAGGTAGGGGGCCGGCGGCGCGCGCTCCCGCGGGCGGGGGACTCGGGTGCGCGGGGCGCGCTCCGGCGGAGGAGGCCGCGGGGACGCCCCGGCGCCGGTGGCCGGGCTGGTGTGGCGGCGCGGGCGGCGGGCGGCGGGTGGCGGGCGGCAGGAAGGCGGGCGCCGTCCGGGGTCCCGGGGCCGCCGTCCGGGGTCCCGGGGGCGCTCGGGCGCCCGGCTGCGCCCCGCGGCCGCCTGGCCTGGCCTGGCCGCAGGAGCGCGCGCCCCGGGCCCCGCGGACGTCCTGCCGGACGCCCCGCCCGCGTCCTCCGGGGTCCGCGCGGGCCGGCGTGGGCGCGGCGAGGCGCGGGCCGGCGGGGTGCAGCGGCCTGCAGGCGCCCCACGGCGCCCCCCACCCGGGCCGAGCTGGGGGGAGGCCCTTCCCCGCAGCCACCACAGAGAGTCGGCGCCTCACGGTGGCTGCATGCGGGCCCGGCGCGCGCCCTGCCCCTGGGGGAGGCCATTTCGTCTTCCAGCGACCCTGCGCAGTTGCAAGTGGCTCCACTTTCCCGGGGAGAGAACTGGCGCCCAGAGCGGGCAGTTCAGTTGCCTGAGATGGCACAGCCTGTGCAGGGATGTGGGGCCTCCTTGCACTCCTCAAACCCGGCCCGAGGCTCCCTGGCCCAGTCTCGGGTTGGCGTGAATGGGCTCCCTCGTGATTTTTCTGCAAATCCTAGAGGATTCTGGCGGACTCTGCGCCCTTGATGACCGGTCTCCCCACCTCCAGGGGGAGCCCAGATTTGCCTGGGGGAGGGGCTGGTCTCCCCAGCTCCCAGGGGAGCCCAGATTTGCCTGGGGGAGGGGCTGGTCTCCCCAGCTCCCAGGGGAGCCCAGATTTGCCTGGGGGAGGGGCTGTGAGGGTAACTTGTCTGTTGTCATCTGAGATTTCCTGTTTTCCTTAGCTGAGTTCACAGCAGGTGCTTTAAAATAAATCCTGTGGCAGGAGCAGGCCGGAGTCTAGGGGCCAGGTGGGGCTCCTGGGTCAGAAAAGGGTTCAGGAATGACCTCAGGAGTCACTGGGGGCTTCCCTGTCTGATCTCGGCTCTCCTGTCTTTCTCTCCAGCCCTGGAGACTAGGCACCCCTCCCACCCTGGAGTCCTTTGTGGGGGATGCTGCCTGCTTTACGGCAGGGCTGGGTGTGTGTTCACCCTCAGTCCTTCTAGCACCTCAGTCTGTGGGTTTGCCCAATGTGACATATACCCTCCCAAAGCCCAGGGCAATGATTTCCCCTTTCTTCCCGTTTTTTCCCACTTAGTTTCTGCTATCATTACCTGTCTCTCAGCATGCATTCATTCGGTCAACAGCTGTCCATTATGCTCTGGGCCTTAGGTACTGTGGAGACAGCAGTGAGTAAGGCCAGCTGGGCCCCTGACCTTGGAGGAGATGCAGCGTACATGTTGGAGCAAACATGAATGCCTCCTGGCAGGACCACTTTAGTGGAGAGGTCAGGGCTAGCTCTCTGAAGGTGATGTTTTTGAATCAAGATCTGATTGACAAGGAGGAGTCAGCTATTCGAACGAAGGGAGAAGAAAAATGGCAGGTGCAAAGGCCCTGGGGTAGGAGCAAGCCTGGTATGTTTGAAACGAATCAAGCCAGCACAGCGTGGCTGGAGCAAGAGCAAGGAGGAGACTGGGGGCAAGGCTGGGCAGGACTTTGAATTTGCTTAGGGTGTGATAGGAGCCAGTGGGGTTTGAGCAGAGGAGAGCAGTGGCTTATATAGCACACGCCGTCATTGTCGGAGCTTGCGGGCACAGCAAGCGCTGCCTGATGATGGCCGTGTGGTTTCAAACTTTGGCACCGGGCATACCTGGGTCTCAGCGTTGGCTGCAACTCTTGGTGGCCGGGCAACTGAGCATGTTGTCACCTGTAAAGTGGGCAGATCAGTATCGGCATCACAGGGCTATAAGGTGAGTACAGATTAGGTGCAGATACAGAGTCCTGGTTCGTGATTGCTTCAGTCGTTTTATTATAATTTTTAGTCAAGCAACCAGACAACAATGAAGGGGTATGCGGTAAAAGCAGCTGGTATGTTTCAGACGGAAGAGTCATCTTTGGGGGACTTTCTAGCTATTCCTACAGCTCGACCTGGCAAATAGCAGGTTTTGAGGGTGGGCACTGGCCAAGCAGGGGTGGGGAAGGAATGGGTTCAAAGGGTGTCTCCTCTGTATTTATTCATTGAACAGCAGCCTCAGGTCTCCTGTGCCAGCTACAAGGTTCTAGATTGGATATTGAGAACCAACGAGACTAACACTATTAGTGGTAACAGTAATAACAGCCTACACTTACCCACTATTTAATGGCGTGCAGTAATTAATACTAGCTTGTGTGATGGTGGAACCTGAGTTCTCAGAGACTTGGCACATCAGGTTTATTTCTCAATCGTGAAATATCCTGTGGGGTATTTGGCAGGTGACTTTCTATGCAGTGGCCCACAAACCCCAACTCCCATCTTGTGGTTCTGGCGTCCCCTAGAACTCAGCGTTATTTCCTTCTGGCTGGGGGGCAGGGAAGGAGAGCAACCTAGGAGAACCTTCATGGGAGTGTTGATGGTCTGAAGCTGCACACATTCTTTCTGCCTTAATTCCACTGGCAGCAACTTGATCACATGACCAGATCTGTCTGCAAGGGCATCTGGGGAATAGCTAGGAACCTTTTTCCTAAGAAGAATCAGAAATATTTTATGGTGGACGCATAGGCGTTTCGGCCACACCATATCCAGGCACACAGCTAGGCATGGATCATTTAATTCTGTGTGTAGAAGCATGTACAATTATGATCCCATTTTACAGACGAGGAAGCCAAGGGTCACAGAAGTCACTGGCCCAGGGTCACGCAGCTGGTAGGGAGAAATTGGCAACATTGGAGTCCCAGCAGTCAGACACTGACCCTATTATGTCAGAATTTTCCTATGCGCATTTCCATCATTTTTGAGGGTTCGATGGGAGCTGCAGATGTTGGAGAACTCAAGAAGACTCAGGATGTATATGTGGTTTCTTGGGATCTGCAGAGGCCAGTAGGGCTCGGTGGAGAAATATCTGTGGGCAAAACCAAGTGTTGGTATCACCCATCAGGGTTCTGATGTCCCACCCCCTCCCCCCTCACCATCCCTCAGGGCACAGAACAGTTTCAATTCAGTTCACCAAGCACATCAGGACCCCTCTCTCTGCCAACCTGGGCACATAGGGTGGAGATCTTGGCCTAGGAGTGTTTATTTATACATACGGGAATTGGGATGAAGACCAGAGGTGGGGGGGGGGGTTCTGGTGAGAGGATCCACCACAGACAGAGTGGGGAGCAGAACAGGAGGATCCACTGAAATACACTGCTGAGGGGAGCTGGAGCTGCATCGTGTGGGTAACTCCCCAGCCTGGGATGAACTCAGCCTTTATAGAGCTGAGACTTTAACCCCTGCACCACCAGGGAGACCCTATAGCGGGGATTTCTGAAGGCTGCCTGGGGGTAGCCAAAGGGGGTTCCCAGGGCTTGTAGTGGCAGCTCTCTGCCCCTTGCCAAGTTTAGTTTTGTCTGAATCTGGCCTTGGTTGTCATGGCAACTTTGTGATGCTTATCTTTCCAACTTGGTGCACCCTGTTTCCTGGTTTTCCATTTGCAGAACAGATTTCCTACTTGGGGGTGAGGGGTCACCTGCTGCATTCCTGGGTGGGACCTGGACACCTTGGCGGAGCCTTGAACGGCAGCTGCCCCGACCTTGCCCAAGAGGCACTGTGTGCGGGGTGGTCAGACCCAATGCAGGGAGCTTTAGGTTTCCCGCTCCTGCTGCCTGCTACTTTGGCCTGCTGGGCCTCTGCTTCCTCGCTGAGCCTCCGCTTCCTCATCTGGAAATGGGTGGGGAGTTAATAAGGGAGCATAAATGTGCCTCTTAGGGGACAGGCACTCAGAGCAGAGGGCACCCAGAGGTCGGGGGGGTGGGTGGGGGAAGGCGGCAGGAGCCCAGACACATGCCACTGGTGCCATGTGCTGCCCACTCCCGGGCACTGTGGTTCTAAGCCACTTCCACCTTTCACCCCATTTAATCCTTGCAGTCACTGCGGGGTCCCTGCAATTGGCCCACATTACAGATGAGGAAACTGAGGCTCGGAAAGAGACCTTGTTCAAGGCCATATTGTCAACAAATGGCAGAGCTGGGACTCCAGTGCTGACTCCAGAGCTGCGGCCCCAGCCACCAGGCGGGGAAGGAATAGTGCAGGCGGGTGGGCCTTGGAGCCCAGGGCCCTGGGGTGAGGGACTGGCCATTTGTATTCACTGAGTGCCCGCTCAGGGCGTGAGTCACACAGGGTGTTTTGTTTAATCCCTTGGACAACCTCAAACAGGGGGACATTGAGGATCAGGGAGGCAGAGTTGCTTTCCAGGGGCCACAGAGCCAGCGTGGGAGTGAGGGTGAGGGGGGCTGCTCCCTTTCCGGTCTGGGTGACTCAGCTGGTGTTCTTCTCACCTGAGGTGGGCAAAGGTCATCCCAGCACCCACTAAATACATTCTTAGCCAACCATGTCACCCCCATGTGGGCCAGCAAAGGCGGCCTGGAAGACTGGCCTTCCCAGCTTCCTGGATGCGGACCCACCGCCGGGGTTTGGAGGGCTCTAGGACCCAGCAGCTGGGGAGGGTGGAGAGAGTGCTGGGGGAGGGGTAGACTGGGGGGCTGGAGTGGGGGTGCCTCCTTCTTGCCCCACCCCCCCTTCAGACCTCTTCTCGCCTCAGTTCGCTCCTGCCTTTGCCCCCCCCTTTCTTCTCACTCCCCGCTGGTCCCTCGGCCCCTCCCACCTCTGTGGTCACATGGGGGCACCGCCGGATTTAAGCCTAATCTGCCCAGTGCTCTGCACCGAGGTCTGGCTGTGGGGTGGGCGGCTGAGCTGCTCTCTGGAACCCTGGAAAAGGGGCCTTAGGGTTGCCCACAACCTCCCCTCCATGAGCTTGGGGCTAGAGGGGTCGTTGGAGGCCCAGCTGGCACTGGAGACTGTTGTCCAGGTGGGTCCTGGGGACCGTGCCCACTGGCCAGGATGGGCATCCTAGGCCTAGCTGGAAAGTGAGGGGTGGGTGCATCTTGGGGGTCAAAGGGTGGGAGAGGTGTGATGGTGGGGTGCACAAGGGCCTCAGCTTTCAGCTCCCAGTCAGACTGGGGGTAGAGGGGTGCTCAGGGCTCAACTGCTATGGTTCCCTTATCCTAATGCCCTGTGTGGGGAAGGTGGTCCCCACTCCCAGATTTTAGGGTTGGGGTGAACTGCTGGCACAGTGGGATCCTCACTAGAGGTTGGAACCCCCAATAATCTGCTGCTCTGATTGGGTTTGTGAGGAGGCCATTGGGGTTTGGTTCTCTTCTCTGCCCCTGAGCGGGGGGACCCCCTTCCCTGGGCAGGGGGCACCCAAGAGTGACCTTCCAGGGAACTTTTTGTAACACTAGATTCTAGTTCCCAGGCTTCCCTCCCTTACAGGGACTTCCTGAGGGCCTCCTGGGCACCCACATCTTGGGTGGCTGGACTTTGCTCCTCTCCCACCCAGGCTAGGGTGCCCAATGTCCCAGGTCCCCCACAGACCCTCTGTCTTAACCCCTAGACACTGCAAAGCAGCATCCTGGGGTCGGGCCAGGAGAAGGGCCTGGGTGTGCGGGACCCGGCCCAGGACTCTCTGCCCGCCCGCATCAGGGAGATCGTCACCCGCAACCTCTCCCAGCCTGAGAGTCCAGGTACCAGCCCCCCCACCCCCCCACGGGCACTGCCCACAGCTCTCAGTTTGCTTCTCACACCTCGACAGACTGCGATGAGCGTGCCCACAGCTTTCCATGTTTGTTCTCCCCGTGAGGCAGGCGCAGCCCTACGGTGGAGGAACCCATCTTACCCATGAGGGATGGAGGCTCAGAGGGGTAACCTGCCCAGACTGGTCTCCCCGTGGGATTCAGCTAGAAGGTGCTAGAAGGTGGTGCTGCAAATCCCCTCCTTGCTTGCCTGTGGCCCGCTGCGGAGACTTAAACTCCAAACCCATATTCCTTCCCAGGGAAGGTGTGAGCTGACTGACCCCGAAGTTACCGCGGGAGGCAGCTCAGCTGAGCCCAGGGCTTTGCAGAGCCAGAGTGCTGGCGCTGCCCATTCCCCTTCTGGTCAGGGAGGCTGAGGGGTCTCTGCCCCTCCTGGTGGGCCAGACCACAAAAAGGCCATGTGGCTTAGGGGCGGGGAAGGGCACACTCCATTGCAGCTGGCACGTTTGCAGCTCTCCGTGGTGTTTGTGGTGCTCCTGCTGCAGTACGTGTCCAGCGTCAGTCTCCTTGGAGGACTAGCAATACTGGGGCCCCTGGCAACCCCAGACAGGGAGAGACTTAGAGAATCTTTACCCCAAGCTGGAAGAGCCTAGAGACTTGTGGTGGGTCCAGTTCTTGGCATGGGAGGGGAGCCCAGAAGACAGGGCGACCCTTCCACTTCTGCCTTTATTTCCCTCCTCCTCCTCACTTGGCCTGTGCTGTCTTGAGCCCTTCTGGCTTCGGAAGTTACATGAAGCTCTTCCCTTAAGCGAGGCTCTCGGTCTCTCCTGGCAGGGTTTGTTCCGTCCATTTTAAGGTCAGCAAAACTGAGACCCAGAGAAAAGTAGCAATTAGAGAGGAGAGAGCTGGAACTTGGGGCCTGGTCTTCTGATTCCCGGACCAAGCCTCCCTGCTGCACCTCTCGGGCCTCCCCCACTTCAGCATCCTGGTGCCCCCTCTAAGGCTGCTCACCTTTTTGTCCTTTGGCTCTGTTTGTGTGGTCTGGCACCCTCTCCACTCCCACCGGGCCACCCGGGGTCTGGTCCATGCTCCGGGCTGCAGGAACGGGTAGGGCATCTGTACGGGAGGACGTCCGCCTGGATCCAGGTGGAGCCAAGCGTGTGTCCACTCCCTCCGCAGCCCCGCTGCCGGCCCCAGAGATGGCATCGATGCTGTCGCTGCAGGAGGAGAACCAGCTGCTGCAGCAGGAGCTGTCCCGCGTGGAGGACCTGCTGGCCCAGAGCCGAGCTGAGCGCGACGAGCTGGCCATCAAGTACAACGCGGTCAGCGAGAGGGTGGGTGCTGCCTGCGGGATCAGCCCGGACGCCCCTGCTGCAGAGCCCTGGGCTAAGCTGAGCTGCCACGCTGGGCAGTGTGGGCCCTGGTGTCAGGCACCTGGGTTTAAATTGGGGCTCAGCCACCTGAACGGCCTTGAGCAAATGGCTCCACTCTCCTGTCCTGTTTTCTGTCCTGCTAATGTGACGTGGTATGTGAGGAATCAGTGAGGAAATGGAATAAGATGCTTCCAACCAGAGGTGGTTCATTTCTGGTTGCTCCAGGCCTGCTCGGGGGTATGGGACACAGAAAACGAGAGGACCCTCAAGTCTTTGGGCACCCCCCTATGCTCCCATTTACATGGCTCTTGGGGTTCACCCCAACTGGGGCAGCCTGGGGAGGCACTGGTCCCACTGGATCTGCCTTCACTGTTGTGAGGCTCAGCCAAGGGAGGAAGGAAGAGCCAGGCCTGCCTTTAAGTCCAGCCAGGATTCAGTGCCTTGCCCCACCCCACCCCCACCCCACCTGTACTGCAGACGTCGGAGTCCAGGGTCTGGGGCAGGAGTTGCTGGTTGTTCTCTGTGCACTCCTGCCCTTTGGAGCTCCACAGTCGTGGGCGGTGACCCTGGGGAGTCGATGGTAGCTGAAAGTTGGTGAGAGAGGTGCGTGAGGGTGGGGTGTGAGTGCAGATGGAAGGTGTGGGGTGGTTGTAACAGTCAGAATAGTGACTGCGGGTTGAGTGCCTACTGCGTGCCAGACACGTGCTGGGTGCTTGACATGTAATGCACCGAGGTCAGGCTCACTGTGATGCTCATTTAACAGAAGAGATATAACAGCTTCAGAGAGGGAAGGTGCTGTTGGGGTCACACAGCCAGTTAAGGCCTGGTATCTTGACCCTAGCCCACTCTGCTGCAATGTCATTGCCTGGGCTCAGAAGACACTGGTGCTGGGAGTTCCAGGCGGGTGACTCCTGGAATGCTGGAACGACCTCAGACATGACCCTGTGATGTGAGAGAGGGGGTGCTGAGCCCTGGAGATGGAGGCTGACCCAGGGTCCCCGTGTGGTCCTGCAGAGCCTGTGTTATCCGAGGCCCCCTGAACAGGCCTGTCTACCCTGGGTCTTGCCACCGTGTTGGGAAGAGGACTGTGCATTCCTGTGTGTGGTTGTGGGGTGGCCCGTGTCCTGGTATCCATCCTTCTGGACAAGCCCCCGACTTGTTGGGACTTGCAGAGAGCCAGGGTGGGGGGCTCTGGTGACCCTTAAGCATTGGGGAGTATACAGAGCTAGTTTTCTCAGGCCTGCAGGGGTGTGAAGGGCGGACTGGCCCCGGTCCCACATTGTCAGTAGTGTTAGGGCCTTGAGCCAGCTCCTCCCTTTAAACCTTTCTTCTGGCCCCGGCACAATGCCAGGCCCCCAGGGTCTGCCTCATAAGTGCCAGCTTCTGACCGTCTCTCTCTCTCTCTCTCTCTCTCTCTCTCTCACACACACACACACACACACACACACATACACACACACACTCACACTCCAGGTGGGGAAGGGAAGAAGAGGTGGGAACCGTTTTGTGGTAGGACATAGCTTGTGTGGCTGCACAACATGGGGTCCTGTGTTAGTCTAGAAAATTCTCTCACATGGCTCACTGAATAACATGTGGAGGGGGGAGGGATCCCCTGAGATGCGTGAGTGAGGCCCCACCTGGAGATAGGGATTGGACAAGTATGACCTGGACACCTTTCCCGGGTGGGTGGGGTTGGGGACATCACCTTATTACAGATGGAGAAACTGAGGCCCAGAGAGGGCCAGGGTCAGTGGTGGAGCTGGAATGAGCCTCCCGGCCCGGGGCTCAGCAGGCTCTGAGGGCTGTGTCACCGCCACTGCTCACTTGTCCCTGTGGCTGTGAGTGGCAGGGCCTGCCCCTGTGGCCCTGACTGCTCATGGTGGGCTGGCTGGGGGCAGTCAGCGAGGTGGTTCTGACTCTTTAAACCCGTAGCAGCCCTGGGGTGGGGAGTGATGTGGGGTTGGGATCTGTGTCATGTTAATGCCATGAGGGGAAACTGAGGCCGAGGCTCGCAGTGGCTTCCTGTCAGGTCAGAGGGAGGACCTCAGGTGCCTGAGGAGGCCCCCTTCTTCCTGTCCCCTGGAGCAAGTGTGGGGGAGGCAGCAGGGATGGGAGGGAGGGGTGGCCACGCCTGCTCAGCTCCACAGGTCAGACCCCCTGGGCTCCTCCAGTGTCCATGGCAACCTGGACAGAGAATTGAATAGCGGGTGCTAGGGCTGCCGTTGCTAGGGGAGACAGTAAACTCCTTTCATCCCCAGCAGGGTGGCGGCCTCCTTCTTTTTTGAATTACAAGAAAAATTGAAAGGCTGTTTTGTGAGGGGCCAACTTTGTAGAAAGGGGTGCCGTATGGCCGGGAGCCACTAGATCTGGCTGTGAGCTTGGGGAAGCAGGGGAGCACCTGAAGACCCCCTAAACCCCTAGATCACAGAAGCCAGCAGCACCTGGCTCACATAGGTGTACAACACACACAACACAGGTCACGGTCTGCCGACACCCATGCACGCATGCACGCACATGGTGCAGAAAGCCCAGGCCACCGCTGGCTCATGGGCTGGGCACAGAGCAGGATGTGCCCAGGCTGGACACCATACCGTCGCCCAGGCACAAAATGTGTCACCTAGGTGCAGTCACCCCACCGCGACATACCCACACCACACACCTCACGACACATCTCATACGCACCGCCGGACAAAGATACAACATGCTGGGCACATGGAGTCACTGACACACCCCAGACACCCCAGGCGCAGAGCCCAGACGCTTGCAGACCAGCCCCTGAATTCGTGCACATGGACACACAACACATGAGCGCACAGGTGCCCCTGACCCACCCTGCACTGTACCACACGTAGAACTGGGGCCACAGATGCCACCCCACCTGGGCAGGTTCCTGTGGCCGGGAAGTCCCCACCACACAGACAGTCTGGGTCCCACGTGGTGGAGACAGATGACAAAACTTCCCCCACCTGCCCCACATGGGCCCCTGCATCCATGCATGTCTCGCGGCCACCACCGCACACACACAGACCAGCCTGCACCCGACTTGGGGACCCAGGCCCATGCTGGCCACAGGCCCTGCATATTTATTGCCTCCTCCCACACCCTAGGACTGTGTCCCCCCCGCCACAGCCATCCTGACCCACTGCTGTCCCCAGGAAGCAGGGCGGGGTGCCTGGTGATGTGGTTTTTAGCCTCCAGGCTGCCCTGGCCTGGTTATTAGAGGGTCATGTGTGAATGCCCCCTTCTACTGCTGGGCTGAGGCTAGGGAGGTGGAGGGTTCCCTGTCCGTCTGCTCATCGGCCCAGCTGCCTCCTCCCTCCCTGACAGCTGGAGGAGGCTGAGGCCCCGTGGGACCAGGAGGCGCCTGAGGGGGGTAGGGCATTCCACAGCTGGTGGGGACAGCTAGAGCCCACCTGTGCCCACAGGATCTGATGATGAAGGGGCTGCCAGCTTCCTGGGGTGGAGGAAGGGGGTGGCAGCAGAGGCTTCCCGTGAGTCAGGGGCTGGTGGGAGTCTGAGGCCAGACTGGAACTGCCAGGGCATTAACCAGGGGGGAGCAGGGGGTGGTGTGTGTGTGTGTGTGTGCACCTCGTACAAATCTGAGCACTGTGTGTTTGGGGCGTGGGAGGGGCAGGGAATTCATCTCTTCACCTGGGTATGTTTGAGACCAGCTGCGTCTCCAAGCTCATGTGCATGTACGTATTGAAGCCTGTGTTTTGAATGTATTCATTTGTGCTCATGCCATTAATTCGGGGTAGCAACAAGCACAATGGAGTGGGGAACAGAGCCAGGCTTCCTGAGCTCACGCAGGGTGGGGGATGGGCAGGGATCTGCTAATCACTAACCACAGCAGGCTAGGCTCTGGAGGGGAGGCTCACAGAGCACCCAGAGGCTCTTAGGTTTACCCCCAGGTGCATCTTTGTTTTGCTTGCACCTATTTGTGGGCCCACCTGCACGTGTCCTTGCATGCTGGTCTGTGTGTCCATGCATGCGCTCTGTGGCCATGCATGCCTACCTGTGTCCTTGCTTGGTTGCATTAGCCCATGCACAAGTGCTTTGCATCCTGGGTTTGCCCACATGTGCCTGCAAAGCATTGTGGGTCCTGGCTCTGCCTGGCGCCCCCTGCAGAGGCCTGTGTCTGCCTTCCTTGGAGGCCCAGGACTCTCATCCAGGGCTCTTCCCTGCAGCTGGAGCAGGCTGTACGGCTGGAGTCTGGGGAGCTGGCAACGCAGGAGCCCAGGGGGCTGGTGCGGCAGAGCGTGGAGCTGCGGAGGCAGCTGCAGGAGGAGCAGGCCTCCTACCGGCGCAAGCTGCAGGCCTACCAGGAAGGCCAGCAGCGGCAGGCCCAGCTTGTGCAGCGGCTGCAGGCCAAGGTCAGGGCCTCCCACTCCTGCTTCTGCCCACCCATGTGCTCGCTTTGCCCTGCCCCCGCCTTCCTGGGCTAACCCTCCGCTCCCACCCCCGCCCCCCAGATCCTCCAGTACAAGAAGAAGTGCTCGGAGATGGAGCAGCAGGTGCTGGAGAGATCCACAGAGCTGGAACAGCAGCAGCTGAGGGTGGGTGCCAGCGTGGGCAGGGGCGGGTCCTTCCCTCCTCGTGCCCAGCCTGATGCCCTCACTTCTCTCACCCAGGACACAGAGCACAGCCAAGACCTGGAGAGCGCCCTCATCCGCCTGGAGGAGGAGCAGCAGAGGTGGGGCGCGGCGGGGAGAGTGTGTGGTGGGCAGGGCGGTACACCTCTCGGGCACGTGCCCAATGTTCCCTTCTGCTCCCCCAGGAGTGCCAGCTTGGCCCAGGTGAACGCCATGCTCCGAGAACAGCTGGACCAGGCAAACTCAGCTAATCAGGCACTGAGTGAAGACATCCGCAAGGTGACCAGTGACTGGACACGCAGCCGCAAGGAACTGGAGCAGCGGGAAGCAGCATGGAGGCGTGAGGAGGAGGTGGGCCCGGGGCCTGGGTAGTCAGCAAGTCCTGTGGGCCCAGCCTGACCTGAGGGGAAGGATCCTTGAGAGGCCAGAAGTCAGCTTTGGGGACAGGGGGCACACCCTTTAGGAGGGGTAAGTGGTCGTCCTCGATGGGCACCACATGCCAGGCCTGTGTTTTCTCCCGCATCCTCATGAGAGCTTTGTGGTGGCACCAGTGTCCCCAGCAAAGCAGCCCTCCCACCACTGGGCACAGACAGGTGGCGGGCAGCTGGGGAGCAAACCTCAGCCGCCAGCACTTCCTTGCTGCCTTTTGCAACGAGTGGATCCTGTTCCCTGTGCGAGAGGGAGGCTGGGGAGGCGTAATCATGGCGGTTCCCTGGGCAAGCCCTGGGCTGACCCCTGGGAGCTTACTCCCTGTACAGCAGTGCCCCTGGGCGGTCAGAGCCGGGCAAACTCATCCAGCCCCTCACGCTGCTCATCTTCCCCCCAGTCCTTCAACACCTACTTCAGCAACGAGCACAGTCGCCTGCTCCTCCTCTGGAGGCAGGTGGTGGGGGTGCGACGGCTGGTCAGCGAGGTGAAGATGTCCACTGAGAGGTGAGGCCTGCCTGGTGGAGGGTGTGGCTCGGGGGCAGCAGGAGACACCCCTTTTTAAGTTGAACTCAACTCAGTTGAACTTCAGTCCAACCCAACAGACCTACTGTGTGTCAGGCCCTGTGGAGATGCAGAGGCAACTGGTAACAATGAACTCCTCCCCACCTGTGCAATCGGCATTCACCACCCTAGACTCTCCGTTGTGTTTCATCGACTATCCACAGCATCCCTGTGAAATAGGAACTGTGATTATCGCCATTTTACAGATAAGAACACTGACATTCAGAGAGGTAGAGTGACCATCCCAAGGTCACACAGTAAATGACTGAGTCGGGATTTGAAGCTTTATTTATTGATGCATACAAGAGCTGGGGTACAGGCCAGAGATGTAGGGGGTGAGAGGACTCACCAGAGACAGAGTTGGGAACAGAACAGGCAGACTGACTGAAATACACTGCTGAGGGGAGCAGCGGGCGAGACAGGAGAGGTCTGCTGTGCCATGTGGGTTTCTCTCTGGCTGGTCAGGGATGGAACTCATGCTGCAGAGGCTGAGGATTGCTTCACAGTGCGGTGCTTACCGCCTTGCGCCACCAGGGAGGCCCCCATCTTGGTAGTTCTTGAAGAAGTTTTCTAATTGTTATAACTGGGAGGTGGCTTCATATTGACCCCCCATTCATTTTTCTTGGCTACACAGTATTCCATTGAATGGATGTACCATGATTTATTTTGAAACTGCCCCCTTTAGACAGTCATTAAGGTTGTTACAGGATTTCTGACATCAGCAGTGCTGCACAGGATCACCTTACACACCTAGCCTTGGGGATTTCTGTAGGATAAATTCTTAGTGGTGGAGTTGGTGGATATAGCCCATCCATTTATAATATTCAGAGCTCTTCTTAATTGCTCTTCCTTGTGGTTTCACCCACTTACCCACCCACCCATAGTGTGAAGAGCCTGTTTCCCTCAGCCTCACCACCTAATGTACCTTTTGGGGTCCACCCCCTTAGCCCATCCACATCTAGTGTTCTCTTCATCAGGGACCTGCTGCAGGTGGGAGGGGAGCTGGCCCGGACCTCCCGAGCTGTCCAGGAGGCGGGCCTGGGGCTGAGCGCAGGCCTGCGGCTAGCTGAGAGCCGGACCCAGGTAGCCCTTGAGAAGCAGGCCCTGCTGCAGGCCCAGGTGGAGGAGCAGCTGCGGGACAAGTTGCTCCAGGAGAAGGACCTGGCCCAGCTACAGGTGCAGAGCAACCTGGACAAGGCTGACCTGAGTGACAGGTGGGTGCCTAGGAAGCTCCATGCAAGGCAGGTGTCCCTGCAGAGTGCCCCTGAGATGCAGGGAGGACGAGTGTTCACCAGGGATGGACCCTCCCCACCATGAGCTTAACCAGCCTTCCCAGGTACTCCCATTTGGCATAGGGAGAGACTGAGGGTCAGAGGGCTCTTCCCCAGGGAATATCACAAGCAGCTCATCCTGCGATGTCAGCTCTTTTGGTCCCACTTCCTGTGACCTAGGCAAGTCCCAGATACTTCCCCATGAGATAAAGGGGGTGGTCATCTTGTGGTGGTCATCTCGAGAAGTCCAGGCACAGAGAAGTGTGATTTGCCCAGGGTCACACAGCTAGGGAGATGGATCCTCGGGTCCCTGCCGCAGGTTTGGGGACAGATGAAGGCCACAGGAGCTGCTGGGTTTGAGATGTTGGGGTGGGTCACCCATTCAACTCAGTTGTTACCCCCACCCCCACCCCCAGAGTGACAGAGCTGGCCCTGACAGTGGAGCGCCTTCAGAACCAGAATCTGGAGAAGGATCGAGTCAACAAAGCCCTCTTGGAGAAGCTTGAAGCTCTGGTGAGATAGAGTTGCTTGAGATGTGGTCTGGACACAGGCTGGGAGCTGGGCTGCTGGGGCCACCCCCCTCCCATCCCCAAGCGGTATGCTCAGGCTGTCTCACCCTCATTGGTTAAACACCTAGTGTGTGCCAGCCTTAGCAGGAAGCACACTCACCTCCTTTACGCAGGCATCCTCTGCACAGCCCTGCAGCACAAGCCCCATTATATAAACGAGGTAACTGACTGTTAAGGGAAAACACTCATCCAGGGCCCCAGTGAATAAATGGGGGAGACAGGACTTGAATTTGTGTCTGTACCCAGGCTCTTTCTCTTGGAACTCAGCTGCCTGCCCACCAGCAGGACACTCCTCCAGGATACTCCTGGGCTGGCAACCTTCTGTGCGGGCCTTGGCCCAGATTCTATGTCTAGTTCTCCAAAGGCTGTGTGACCCCTGGCAGGACACTACACTTCTCTGGGCCGAGTCTGTTCAGTGAAGGCACTGGGGCTGCCGTGGGACCCCCCAAGCTGCTGACTGATGCTCACGGTCTTAGAGGCCATCTGATGGGGCCAGGTTTCAGACCAGGGCAGAGACCCTGACCACCTTGTCTTTGTCTTCCCAACATGCCTCCAGGAATCCCTGCGTCTCCAGGAGCAGGTGGCCTTGGAGAATGAGGATGGGGATGGGCTGCAGCAGACCCTGAGGGACCTGGCGCAGGTGTGAGGCGGGAGCCCTGGGCAGGGTCAGGCCAGGCCATCCTGGGCCACCGCGCACTCTGGTACCCTGAGCTGAACTGCAAGTGGGTGGGGTACCTCCCTATCCCACTCTCAGGCCGTCCTGTCAGATGTGGAGAGCGGTGTCCAGCTAAGCAGCTCTGAGCACACGGCGGATGCATTAGATGGCAGCCTGCGGGGACTCTCGGGCCCTCGGACCCCATCCCCGACGCAGCGGCCCTCCCCGGGACGTGGACGTTCCCCCCGCAGAGGCCCGTCTCCCACCTGTTCGGACTCCTCCACGCTTGTGCTGATCCATTCTGCCCTGCACAAGCGCCAGCTGCAGGTTCAGGTATGAAGGGACCGAGATATGGGGGTGGAGCCAGGGTTTGCGGGGAGCTTGGGGACGGAGCCAGGGCCCTAAGGGCAGAGCCGGGTTTCCAGAGGTTGGGGCCTGAGTTTACTAGGGTGGGGAACTGGCCATGGAGAGTCAGGACTCTGGGAGGTGGCTGAGATCCCAGAGGCCTGAATCTGAGCCCGAGGGAGGGGCTTGGGCAACTGGGGGCGGGGCTAGAGTCCTGGTACAGAAAGGGAGTGGAGATTTCTGGATGAACCAGGACTCTGGGAAAGTCCTGGGGGGAGAAATAGGCCTGGAATGGGAAGAGCTGGGGAACTGGGGCAGAGAGGACAACTAGGATACAAAGAGGAGGAACTGGGGAGAGGAAGGGGGAGCGTGGGGGTTTGTCTGGCATCTTGGGGGCTTAGGTCTGGGTTGCTGGGGACCCAGAGAGATGGAGGGGGCTCAGAAGGGTGGTGAGGAACAGTGTGGTGGTGGGAGGCCCAGAAATCCCCTGTGGGGGGCTTAGCCTCACTTTCCCGCCCCAGGCCTGGGCCCATAGAGGTGTCTAGTGTGTGTCCCGGGAACCTGTAGCGGCTCTGGGAGCTTCCTAGGGTTCCCCCAGGCTCACTGATTCCCATGCCCAGGACATGCGTGGGCGCTACGAGGCCAGCCAGGACCTCCTGGGCACTCTGCGGAAGCAGCTTGGTGACAGCGAGGGTGAACGCCGTGCCCTGGAGGGGCAGCTGCAGCGCCTGCGGGACAAAGCCGAGGGGGCGGCCCAGGCCCAGGAGGATGCCCAGCGCGAGGCCCAGCGTCTGCGGAGTGCCCTCGACCTCCTGAGCAGGTGCCCGGGAGGCTGGAGGTGGGGCCTGAGGATGCCAGTGTCTGGATGCTATGCCAGCCCGGGCCGGTACTGTGCATTCGTGCTGATGCGGTGGCCGCTAGCCACGTGGCTCTCTAACACTGAAATTATTTGGAATGTTTAAAAAGTGAAAATGGAGTCCCGCAGTTGCACCAGCCACATTCAAGTGCTCAGTAGCCACAGCGGCTGTTAGAACATTTCTGTCATCTCGAAGAGTTCTGTGTATTGTTTTTCTCTTTGTAAGTGTGATTCATCATAAAAGCTTGAAAAATGGAGGGAAATGAAAGGCAGGCCCTCCTGACCTCCTGCCCTGGCCCTACTGCTTTGCTCCCCAGCAGCACTGAGGCAGCCAGCGTTCCTGGGCTGCTGCCCCGGGTCACGCTCATCGCCACGTTTTTGCTACCCTGTCCCTCCCCTCCCCTGGTGGCCATAATGGCCTGCGGAGCAGGAAGCTGTGGGATCTGGGCAGATGCAGCCGTACTGGGTCTGCTGGAATTGAGGAGCACGGGGTGGTGCTGTATCACATGATCTCGCAGAGCTGGCCGCACAACTGCCCTGGTGTCCCAGGAGCCTGGCTTGGCCTCTTTAACCTGGTGGGGTGTTGGAGAAAATCCCTGTGTCTCCATCCATTCCACTGGGTTTCAGGTTGGGGAAAGAAAGAAGGAAAGGAAAGGAACTGCATTTTCCTCTGTTAGGAAGAATCCACTCTCGGGAGATGTGGCTAAAATGAGATGGTCATGGGCAGGATCAGGGAAGGCTTCCTGGAGGCAGGTGCCTTAGAGCACCAGGGATGTGGCTTATGGCGAGGCAGCAGCCCCGCAGCCCTTCCAGCCCTTGCTCCTCTCGCCCCCCAGGGAGAAGGACAGCCTGGCCCTCAGCCTAAAGGTGGCCCAGCAGCAGGCTGAGGAGCTGCGGCAGGAGCGGGAGAAGCAGCAGGCGGCACAGGAGGAGCTGCGGCGCCAGCGGGACCAGCTGCGGGAAGAGCGCGAGGACTCGGCGCAGGACAGCGCGCGGACGCGCAGGGAGCTCGAGCGCAGGTGAGGTGCCTTCCTGCCAGGGCCACTCTGGTGGGCCTGGGGGCTCCCGGGTGGGAACTGCGGAACACCTGCTGTGCTCCCCCTACAGTCCTCCTACATTGAGTGCTCCCAGCACCCCTCTGAGGGAGAGTGTTCTAACCCACCTTTTTTGGGAAACTGAGGCTCAGGGAGGTATAATCACCTACTTGGGACAGGGAGCTGGTAGGAGGTAGAATGTGGGTGATAGTAATTAAAATCCCAATCGTGGGCCTCCCTGGTGGTGCAAGGGGTTAAGCACTGCACTATGAAGCAATCCGCAGCCTCTGCAGCATGGGTTCGATCCCCGGCCAGGGAGCAACCCACATGGCGCAGCAGACCTCTCCTGTCTTGCCTGCTGCTCCCCTCAGCAGTGTGTTTCAGTAAATCCACCTGTTATGCTCCCCACTCTGTCTCTGGTGAATCCTTTCACCCTCTGCAACTCTGGCCTATACCCAGCTCTTCTGTGCAAAAATAAATTAAAAATTAATAAACGTAGAGCAATGATATTCATATTACTAAATGCCAGATGCTGTTTGAAGCAATTAGAGTCTCTTATTTAGCCCTAATGATAACTCTCTGATGTAGGAGGTACCAATGTCCCCATTTTATAGATGGTGAAGCACAGAGAGTTTGTGTAACTTGCCTAAGGACACACAGCTAGTTAGTGGAAAAGCCATTACTTGAACCCCAGCATTCTGCCTGGGTGAACCTCTTAATCACTGCACTGTTGTCTCTTTTGATAAGTAAATAAGTAAATGGTGGTCCATCTAGGTAGTGGGTATTCTTTATGAAGGCCCTTGGGGAGCTAGGTCAGGGACTGTTTTAAGCACTTCAAGTGCAGAAAGTCATGTATCCTTATCGTGACTTCACGATGCAGGTGTTACCCCGTTTTACAGTGAAAAGAGTCACAGAGGCAGGCAGCTCTGGGCCTGGCTGTCCTTGTGGGCGGGGCTCCTGCCTCCAGCCCCCAGCCTGCTCCAGGCCATCTGACTTCGGGGCGCTCTGGGCTGGGAAGTGACATGGGGCCCCGGCCTGCCCTCTGTCCCACAGCCACAGACAGCTCGAGCAGCTGGAAGCCAAGCGCTCGGGACTGGCGAAGGAGCTGGTGGAGGTGAGGGAGGCACTGAGCTGTGCCACGCTGCAGCGGGACATGCTTCAGGCTGAGAAGGCCGAGGTGGCCGAGGCGCTCACCAAGGTGGGTCCCCATTGGCTGCCCAACCATAAACTTACTTCTGCCCTCAGCCCCAGGCCTTCCCACACGGGCCACAGACCGACCCCTGTTTCAGGCTGACTTCTGACCACAGACTTGACCTCTGGCCCCAGCCATAAGTGAATTGACCTCTTCAGTGGTCACATCCCTGTTTTTCCAGATGCTTCCGGGGCCGTGTCCGTAATACAGGGTCAAGCAACCCCAGCTCTGGGATCAGGCTGGCGTCTCTAAAGTTGGGAGACAGTCCTTGGTGGGGCTCTACCCCACTCCCGTAGTCTGGGTCCTGAGTGATACCAGCCCTAGACCCTGTTCTGGGGGACCCCTGTCCTCTGGCCCGCCCTTCAGCATGAGCCAGCGAGATGAGGGCTGCTCTCGCGTGAATCTGCGGCGTGTGCCTTGTAAACAGTTTCACAGGCAGCAGGCTCGCCACAGCGGTTACTTTCTCTCTCATGTTGTGTCTCTGTGTCCTCCCCCCCCCCACCTCTGAGGGGCCTGTCTCCCTGCTTCCCACCTTCCTACCCTCCGGCCCTGGCCCCATCTCTCCTGTCTTCTCACCACACGTCTTTTTCTGTCTCTGTGTCTCCTGCCCTACGTCTCTGGCTCCCCGGTTCCAACCCTGCAGGCCGAGGCCGGCCGCGTCGAACTGGAGCTCTCAACAACCAAGCTGAGGGCAGAGGAGGCCTCTCTGCGGGACTCCTTGTCCAAGTTGGGTGCCCTCAACGAGAGCCTCGCCCAGGACAAGCTGAGCCTGAACCGCCTGGTGGCCCAGGTATGTGCCAGCGGCCACCTGCCGCTCCGATCCATCCTCCCCACTCAGAGACTTCACTGAAGTGTCCAGCCAGTCTCGATCCACACGCCCCACGCCCTGAACCCCTCTGTCCCTGCCCCTGCCCGCCTTGGTGCCTGGCTCTCTCTCTGTCTCTCTTTCTCTCCCTGACTCTGTCTTCTCTCTCGTGGTCGCAGAGAAGAGATGGCTTCCCTTCTCCCCACTTCCCACTACCCCCCAGGGAGCCTCCCCTGGGCTGGTGGCGATGGGTGGGTGCAGGGCTGGGCTGCTCTCACTCACCCCCAGCCCCGCGCCCCCACAGCTGGAGGAGGAAAGGGCAGCCCTGCTGGGCCGGCAGCGGCAGGTGGAGCAGGCGGCTACCTTGGCGCGGGAGGAGCAGGTGCGGCTGGAGGAGCTGAGGCTGGAGCAGGAGGTGGAGCAGCAGGGCCTGCAGGGCTCCCTGCGGGTGGCCGAGCAGGCGCGGGAGGCCCTGGAGCACCAGCTCCCCGCACTGCGCCAGGAGCGCTGCCGGCTGCAGGAACAGCTGGATCAGGTGGGTGTGGGAGGGGCCCAGGTAACTCACAGGCTCAGGAGCCTGATTCTGGGTTCCAGTCTAGCCTGGTCTCTGCTGGCTGGGGACCCCGGGCAAGCTCTCCGACCCTGCTGGCCTGTCTGCTTGTCTGTAACATGGGGCTGCGAGTTGTCATCACGAGGGGTTGCTCCAAAGAGCACGCCTGGGTCTCTAGCTGACAGATCAGCACCTGGTAAAGAGGAAAGATGGGATAATAGGTAGGGGTTTTAGCCCTGGAGCCTGAGCTGGAGGGGACCACAGGCGTCCAGATGGTGTCTGTCCTGGGAGGACAGACGGTTCCCAGGCCCCAAGGCAGAGAGTAGGACTCTGGGTCCCCACTCTGAAGCCCGTAGAGTGGCTCTCCTTCGGTCTGTTTGGTGTATTTAACTTCTCTGTAAGTTTTAGGGTGCATAAAACATCATTACTCCCCACGCTGAGGACCCTCAGGTTTGCATGCATGTGCGTTACAGGCCCAGAGAAGGCTTTGCTTTGCCCAAGTACACACAGCACGTCAGGGCAGAACCTGGGCTCCAACCCAGGTCTTTGTGTGGCAGACCAGGGCTGGGTGAGGTCCAGGGCTGGGGTGCTGCATGATGAGCAGGCTGGGGGGTGGGGGGCTGGTGCTCACGGTGTCCGGGTGGGGGCCAGCTCTCCCGGCAGCTGAGCGGGCGGGAGCAGGAACTGGAACAGGCTCGACGGGAGACGCAACGGCAGGTGGAGGCGTTGGAGCGGTCTGCGCGGGAAAAGGAGGCGCTGGCCAAGGAGCGGGCGGGCCTGGCGGTGCAGCTGGCAGCAGCTGAGCGTGAAGGTCGGGCTCTGTCGGAGGAGGCCACACGGCTGCGGTAAGGCCTTGGCTCTGCCCAGCCCACTCTGGGGGTTCTGCTTGGGGCCACCCTGGGACCAGCCATGCCCCCACGTTGGCCCACAGGCCAGTTACTTAGGAGCCGGACTTGCCAACCTAGCTATGCTCAGGTTCCCTAGGGAGCGTGGCCCTGCAGGGCAGGGAGGCTGGCACCCAGCCCACGACTGGCCACGCCCTGGGATCCACAGTTTCCTGGGGCCCAGGAGACTGAGTCCCCAGCCTCAAGGATCGTGTGTGCTGCAGCTTGGAGAAGGAAACCCTGGAGGGCAGCCTGTTTGAGGCGCAGCGGCAGCTAGTACAGCTCGAGGCTCGTCGGGAGCATCTAGAAGCTGAGGCACAGGCTCTGCTGCTGGCCAAGGAGACCCTGACTGGTATGGGGGGACCAAGGGTGGGAGTGGGGAGCACTGGGTTCCAGTCCAGACTCTAAACTGTCAAGTTCTGTTGGGAGCTTTGTATTTGGAGTGTAGAAGACCCAGGTTCGAATCCTCCTGCTGCTGTTTGGATCTGGGCTACCCAGAATGAGCCCCTTCCCTGCCTCCCCTGACCGTTAACGGTGGCTGTGCCCACCTTCTGAGGCTGTTGCCAGGCTGCGGCAAGGAGCTCATGTAGCGGTGTTGGCACAGCGCCTGGCTCAGCCCACGGTGCCTATTGTTTATCCTCCTGGGAGCTGGGAGTTCTGAGTTCTCTGCAGAGCCACCGTTGCTTTTCCGACAACACCTTCACCCCACCATTCAGCCCCTCTTCCCCCAACTTGCCCCACCCAAAACCTGGGATTCTTCTCCCTCAGCATGTACTAAGCACCTGCCTGGGTCATAAATTAATTTTCCTGTCACATCTATCTTGGGCGGACAGAATCAGGAGTAGAAAGGCTGGCAGAGTCTCTGGAGGGCTTCCACCCCAGGAGAAGGTTTTGAGGTTGCCCAAGTGGGGTGTACCCTCCCCATGCTTTCCTCCATCAGTGCTGCCAGCTAATAGTCTTCCAAGTATGTTCATGGCCATCAGTCATTGAAGGGGAGACTGGGGAGCTGTGTACCTCTGGGGGCCACCTCTCTCCCCTGAACCTCATCTTTAAATTGGGGTGAGATCAGCTACCTAGGCATGTTGTGAAGCTGTGATGACAGGAGACCTCCCCTCATCTGTAGATCCCACTCCACCTCTAGGTCTGGCCCAGAGTGAGCACTAATGCTGGTTACAGTTTTGCTGTCATCCCCATTGGGTGCTCTCCTCATCTGTCATGTCATCCCTTGGATGTCCTTCCAGGTGGGGGGAGGGGGACAGGGCTAGTGGGCCTGTGCTGCAGACAGGGAAGGAGTGAAGCTTCTCCAAGGGGACCCAGCCTCAATGCCGGGGGGGCCCTCTCCCCTCTGGGATTTTGACCACCTAGCTCTCTTTGCCTGAGTCTGCTGACCCCCAAAGTCCTAACCTAGCCCCCCTCTCCTCCTGTGCAGGGGAGCTGGCAGGCCTGCGGCAGCAGATAACAACTACAGAGGAGAAGGCAGCTCTGGACAAGGAGCTGATGGCCCAGAAGTTGGTGCAGGCTGAACGGGAGGCCCAGGCCTCGCTACGGGAGCAGAGGGCAGCCCACGAGGAGGACTTGCAGCGGCTCCAGCGTGAGAAGGTTCAGGCAGCTGGTTTGGGATGGGCGGGAGTCTGAGCCACTGTCCTTTGTGACTGCAGATGACTTACCTTTTTCTGCCTCAGTCTTCGCATCTGTGAACTAGAACTTTGTCTCTGTTCTAGAGGCCCTGGGGGAAGCTGGAAGGAACCAGTGGGGATATTTTATCAAAGATACAGATTCCTAAACCCCAAATCTGGTCCAGCCCTGGTGATCCTGATATGGGGAGGGATCCACTACCACATTTTGGAAATAATAATGGGATGTATATTAGGAAAGCACTTTCATTGGCTAAAAAGTGCTGTTTGCATATGAAGGATCGCTGGGACCTAAACACTAGAAGACAGAGCAGAGGTGTCCAAGAGCAATGACCCTGAAGTTATAGTGCCTGGGTTTACAACTAATCTTGGTCACATACTGGTTATGTTACCTGAGGTTTCTGCGCCTTCATTTCCCCATCTGAAACAATGGAGATATTGATAGATATAAGATATCGTGAGGTTACACAAAATAAAATGTTAAAGTTAAAAAAAAAAAAAAAAGATATCGTGAGGATGAGGTGAGAAAACTCCTGTAAGGAGTAGAGCAGAGTGACTGGCACTTAGTTGGTGCTCCACAGATGCTAGATATTATCTTACTGGGGACTCTAGAGTGGGCCTCAGCCCAGGGACCTGAGTCACCATCCTGAATCCTGCTGCCTCCAAAGGACGTTCAGTGGCTGCACAATGGCCGTTCACCCTGCAGTCTTGGGTTGGTGTAGATAGTATCACACTCTTCTCCAGCAGGTGGCACTGAAGCATCTGGCGTGTCCCACAGTTTCTAGAGACCTGCTGGGGCCAGGCACTGTCCCAAGTGGACCCTTCTTTGCCTGTGGGTTCTACTCACCTACTCAGTCCCCAGGGACCCGACTTCTTTGCCCTGCCTTTCTCTCCCGGCACTGCCTGACTTGGCCTCTCTTAATGCCATCAAATTTGTGCTCCTTCCTTTAGCTACTCTGCCTGTCCAGCCCCCCCCGCCCTGCCCCCCGCCCCAAGTCATTCCTCATGGCTGGTCCTCGTCCCCTCGACTCCAACACCCAATCCTACTTTCGCTTTCCAAGCTTTTAGACAATTCAAAATTGCTCTCCATTGCCCTGAGTCGGGCCCATCCCTCTCCACAGCCCACAGGGCCTCGCCTGGCCTGACCATATCACTCATTATATCCCCCTCATATTCTAGGCTCCGGTGACCCTAAATGCAGTGGTTCCCTGGACGTCATACTTCCTCTTTCCTCCAGGCTCCGCTCTTAGCCTGGCTTCACTTTCTTTTCTCTCTTTACCTGACTGACTGGTTTTGCCTCTGACCACCAGGCCAGGTGGCCGCTGCTCCGGGCTCACAGCCCAGCCCCGGTGTGCCCCCCACCGCCCTCTCATCCACCCCACCTTGTTTGTGGTGCCCCAGCCACCTGGCCTGCTCTCGGGGTCTGGATACAGGTGGTTCTTGTTGCCCTGGGGTTGGTGAGGGGCTGCCTGGGCCCACTGGGTCACACATACCCGGGCCTGACCCCTAGGAGGTGGCCTGGCGGGAGCTGGAGGTAGAGCGGGCCCAGCTGCAGAGCCAGCTGCAGCGAGAGCGGGAGGAGCTGCTGGCCCGCCTGGAGGCCGAGAAGGAGGAGCTGAGCGAGGAGATCGCTGCCCTGCAGCAGGAGCGGGACGAGGGCCTCCTGCTGGCTGAGAGTGAAAAGCAGCAGGTTTGTGAGCGCTGGTGCGGCCTGAGCCCTTTTCTAGGCTTGTCCTGTTCAACCCTCCATAGCTGAGACCTAGATGTCCCTGTCTGGACCACAATTTCCTCACTGCAGGATGCGAGAGTTATGGGGTGTCTGTGAAGTGTCACTGAGACCCACATTCAGGGAGCCCCAGCCTGGCACACAGTGGGAGCTGGCCGGGGGATAGCTACCTTGTGACCCCATGCACTTCAGGAGAGCCGACCACATTCTCCCAACTCTCCTCTCCTCCCGTCCCTCCCCAGGCTGGGCATGGGGTTCCCCTCACTGCCTCTGAGCAGTCCTCACGAGGCCCTCTGCAAAAACAATCAGCTCCCGGCTTTCCCACTGTGTACTGAGAAGGACAGACTGCCCAGTCTCCCCTCCTTACCAGCTGTGGCAACGTGGGCAAGTCGCTTACCTCTCTGAGCCTCAGTCTCCCTGTCTGTCAAATGGAATGCTGAGGGCGGCTGCTGCAGGGCTGCCGGGGCGCTCAGTGAGATCGGCGAGCTGTATCCATGTCGGGTCCTTTTTGGAGGCTGCGGAGGGAGGGGATGAGCCCAGGGTCTACCTGTGGTGGACCAGTCACACCCCCAGTGGGCACATTTCCCAGGGTGGGGGTGAAAGAAAGACCCCAGCATGTCCTCAGAACCAGCCAACGCCCCAGGCCCCTGGCTCCTGCTCTGCCCAGGCCCTGTCCCTGAAGGAGTCGGAGAAGACGGCGCTGTCAGAGAAGCTGATGGGCACGCGGCACAGCCTGGCCGCCGTCTCCCTGGAGATGGAGAGGCAGAAGCGAGACGCTCAGAACCGCCAGGAGCAGGACCGGGTAGGGTGGGCCTCAGCCCTGCCTGGGGGGGCCCCTCTCTAGGGCGAGGGCTGGCTGTGCCCTGGAGAAGCCTCTAGGCTGCTGGGTAGTTCACGCTTCCCTGGGAGTCCCCATCTGAGGGGGTGGCGCAGCTGGGCCCAACTCTGACAGAATCACCAAATGCGTGGGCAGCCGAGGGTCAGATGTGCCAGCAGGAAGGGGCGGTGGAGTGGACCATTCAGCCGACCCAGTTGGGAGCAGCAGGGCCAGGGCCTGGCAGGCAGGCCTAAGGAGTCTCTCTGCCCCAGAGCACCGTGAATGCCCTGACATCTGAGCTGCGGGACCTGCGGGCCCAGCTTGAGGAGGCTGCTGCGGCTCATGCCCAGGAGGTGAAGAGGCTGCAGGAGCAGGTCCGAGACCTGGCCAGGCAACGGGAGTCCTGCCTCCGTGAGGTGAGATGCTCCCTGGTCTCCACTCAGGAGAGTGTAAGATTTGTCCCTGCACTGGAGGACGTGAGAACAGCCAGCTTAGAAAGGAGGCAGCAAGGATTTCTTAAACCCATGTGGGACTCAGGGCACTCAAAGGGGGCTGGGCAGGGGCTCTGCCCTCTTGGGGTCCTCCAGGGGATGATTCTGACTGATGATTAGTTCAGGCTGTTGCCCCACAGACCCCAGCATGCTCACACCCTCAGTGTGAGTCACTGCGCCAGGCTGGCGGCTGCACCCTGTTGCCAGAGCTGTGGGGAAGGGCTGGTTTCCACCAAGGCCGGCTTGAGTGGGGACATCCCGCCTGTCCACACAGGCAGAGGAGCTCCGGACGCAGCAGCGCCTGCTGGAGGATGCCCGAGATGGGCTGCGGCGGGAGCTGCTGGAGGCCCAGCGCAAGGTGCGTGAGGGCCAGGACAGCCGGGAGGCCCAGCGGCAGGAGGCCGCAGAGCTGAGGCGCAGCCTGGGTGAGGGCGCCAAGGAGCGTGAGGCCCTGCGGAGGTCCAATGAGGAGCTGCGGGCTGCCGTGAAGAAGGCTGAGAGCGAGCGCATCAGGTGGGGTGATTTGGGGGCCGTCTCTGTCCTTCACCAGGCCCTGCCCTTCCCAATAAATGTTAGCCCTGGAATCTGACTTAACTGCCAAGATCCTGGGGACATCACACATTTGGGGAGTTTCTGTCTTTAAACCACAGCCTGGCACTTGGGTCATTTTAGGTGAGGGGGCAGTGGGCCAGGCTGGGTCCAGACTCTGTACCCCCAATCTTGCCATCACTCTGCAAACTAATGCACATGATCTCCCCACCCCCACCCCTACTACTCTCCATCTCTCTGAGCTGAGGGCCCCATCTAGGCCTGGTGGCTCAGCTCAGAGGGGCCACATGGCCAGGCAGCCCTTGGAGTAACACCAGGCCAAGCACTGGTCAGATGTGTGCCAGGAATTCAGGGAAGAGGTGTAGCGCCGCACACTGTACTCCGCCCAGGACTTGGGTCTCCCTCTGAACTCTGCTCTCCACCTAATGCCCCCACCCCCTCCAGCCTGAAGCTTGCCAATGAAGACAAGGAGCAGAAGCTGGCACTCCTCGAGGAGGCCCGGGTGGCCGTGGGCAAGGAGGCTGGGGAGCTGCGGACAGGGCTGCAGGAGGTCGAGCGTTCACGGCTGGAGGCTCGGAGGGAGCTGCAGGAGCTCCGGAGACAGGTACTCTCCCCAGCCCTGCACCCTCCCCGCGCGTGGCTGCAGGCCCCTGGACCAGTAGCACCCCCGACCATGTAAAACCAGGGGCAGGAACTATAAGAAGCTAACTCTTAGTTAGCTTCGATATTAATGGATGAGCTTTGGGGAGTTCTTGAACCGCTGAAACTATGTACAAAAGTGTGTGTGTGTTTGTGGCATTCACATTCACTATTCTCCAAGGAGAAGGTCTGGAGTGCTTGTCCAGTTTTTAAAATTCTGAACAAAAGGTTGAACTAAATTAGGAGCTGCCAAGCCTTTTTGGGAAAAAGCCCAAGAGTAAATATTGCAGCTTTCTGGGCTCTGCAGCCTCTGTTGCAGCTACCCAACTCTGGCGTCGCGACAGGAAAGCTGTCCTCTGTAATCGAGGGGGCGTTCCATGACAACTTGGCTAATGGACACGGAAACTAGATTTTTATATCATTTTTATGTGTTAAGAAATAGTGTTCTTTTGACTTTCTGTCAACCATTTGAAAATGAACCATTTTCAACTCTTTAAAAATGTAAAAGCCCACAACACGTGCTGGAGAAGATGTGGAGGAGAAGGGCCCCCATTACACTGTTCGTAGGAATGTGAAACGGTGCAGCCATTTTGGAAAGCAGTTTGAACTTATCTTAAAAAGTGAAAAATGAGACTACCGTATGACCTAGCAATCCCACGCTTGGGCATCTAGCCAAAGAACATGAGACCATCAACTTGAAAAACCATATATTTTACAGTGTTTATGGCGGCGTTATCTACAACGGCTGGGAAAGGGAAACAACCTAAGTGCCCACCGATAGAGAACTGGATCAAGAAGGAGTGGCATGCTACACAATGGAATACTATTCAGCCATAAAAAATTTACAGTGAATTGGAAGGCGTGGGAGGGAATTATGTATAGTAGAGCAAGTCAGAGTGACAGACAGATTTTCAGCATTTACGTAGTTGTTGATTTAACAAAGCAAAATGCTTATAAATACGAGGGGCCTGTGTGGGCGATCTGGCTGTGACATCTGGCCCCCCACTGATTATCAGGGTGGGTTTGGCAGATCTGGCTGGTTAGGCAAATGCCCCCTCTGCCCTCAGCACTCCATGGGCTTCCCTCTTGAAGCTGTGTGCTCCGTCGAAGAGCATAGCCGTCCTCAGATAAAAAACTGTTCTCTTGTCAAGGGTTTGCCAGCAGCTGAGCTCCCCTGCTGGACCTCCAAACAAGTTCTCAAGGACCATTTGTAGATAGTCAGGCTCCCAAGGGTCCAGAGGTATCCAAATGAGGCACTGCCTGTGGTCGTCTGCCTTCCAAAAGCCCTCAGTGGACACTAATAAATGAAATGAGGCTTTTGAGGCTAAGAAGGGGGAAGAGAGGGAGCTTTAAAAATAATTTTTAAAAAAGCAAAAAAAAAAAAAAGAGTAGAAGTCATCCTTAGCGCCAAGTCTTATAGAAACAAACAGAAATTGACCTGTGGGCACTAATTTGCCACCCCTGAACTAGATGATTTCCCAAACTCCACAACTGCAAGCGTTTCCTAAGTGCCTGCTGGAATCGAGGCACTGTCCCGGACCCTGGCCTCTGGCTTTCCCATTCCGGAAGCCCTGAAAAGCAAGAAACAGCCCCATTTGGCTCCCAGGTTCTGCTTCACCCAGAATTATCTCAGCCTGAATAGCAGATCCTCTCCACCTCCCACCTCGGGCCCCGTGACCCAGGCCCCGTCCTGATGGGTTGACGTCTTGGGGAATCACAGGAGTCCCTGAGAGGTACTCACGTGTGTGCCAGGTTCATCCCGGGTGCTCTGGATGCTCTGGCATGGTCTCGTGTTCCCATCGCTATAAATAGGGGCTTAGAACACACTGTTAGGTTCCACTTGTCTGAGATCAAGTCTTAGTCAGCTGCTTGTGGGCTGTGTGACTTTGGACAAGTCACTTTACCTCTCTGAGCTTCAGTGTTCTCGTCTATTAAGTAGAGATGCTATGAATCCTTACCCCATTTAGAATTGTGTGGAGAGGAAATGAGTGAATATGAGTGAAGTACTAAGAACAGGGCAGGATGCAGGGTAAGCACTCCGTACAAGTGACTCATCATGGGGGGGGGGTGGGGGTGCAAGGCAACCCAGGGAGTGTGGTTCTGGTTTACTTGGGGTTCAGCCCTCGCGCCCCCTCCCCCCCGCCACCTCCCCAGGACAGAGTTAGGATTAGGCGGTAAACTGAGGTCCTTGGTGCCCAGGTGCCTGGCTTGGCTTAACCTCAGCGGAGTTGTCCGGGGCAGGAGCCCAGAGGGTTTGGGTGGTGCTTGATGCAGGTGTCCCTAGAGCAGTGGGGCCTGAGTGCCCTCTGGGCCAGGCCTAGACTGGGCAGGGTATGGAGCAGACTGAATAGACTGCCTGAGGGCATTCAAACACCACCCTGGGCTAGAAGGCTGAAGGTACCAAGAATGTGTCTCAAGCCCTCTCTGTGTCCATTCTCTCCCCCAGATGAAGATGCTGGACAGTGAAAATGCCAGGCTGGGCCGGGAGCTGGTGGAGCTGCAGGGCCACCTGGCGCTGGGTGAGCGGACAGAAAAGGAGAGCCGACGGGAGGCCCTGGGACTCCGACAGAAGTTGCTGAAGGGCGAGGCCAGCCTGGAGGCTGCGAGGCAGGAGGTAACAAAGCTGGGTGGGCAGGCTGTCTGGAGGGGGCGGGTGCTAGGGGGCAGTCAGGCCACTCTATGCCTCTCTCCTCCCTCCACAAGAGACAGTTGGGGCGTCCAGTGGTGGACTCATCTGAGGAACCACTCCTGGGACTTATCCCTGTCCCCTGCTCCTTGAGAGTCTTCCTCAGATATAACAGTAACAACAACTACAAGAACTGTGGCAGGGTGGGGTAGGGGGACATCTGTACATATAACTCTGATTTTCCCAACAGCTTATGATGTAGGTACAATTAACCGCATTTTAGGCACTAAAATTAGGCACACACTGAAGCTCAGAGAGGGCAAGGTATCCACCCAAGGTCACACAGCCATGTAGGTCTTTCTGACTCCAATGCCTACTTTCCACCTTGCTTTCTCGTACCATTTCATGGCGTTGGCTCTACTGTGTGACCTTGATGAAGTTACTTAACCTCTCTGTGCTTCAGAGCACTCATGGGCTAGGGGATGTGTGCAGGTCCTGTTGCTTGACAGGTGGTGGTTTCCAGTGAAAGGGATGTGTATGAGGATGCTGACGCTAAACCAAAGAGCTGTGTGAGAGAGGAAGCTACACTCCCTCGGTAAATCATTCTTGTTACAAGCCCCTATCATGTGATCCCTTGATAAATCATGTGTACCAAGAGGCAGTGTGGCCAAATGTTGAAGAGAACAGCCTCAGGAGCCAGTGTCTGACTTTGAATCCTAGCTCTCAGCTGTGTGGCCTTCCCTTAGGTTGCTTAACTGCTCTGAGCCTCGGCTTCCTCATTTGTAAAATGGAGATGATTCCCAGGGGTAAGGAGAGTTGATATTTTTTGGAAAGTACTTAGTGCCTGGCACTGACAGGTCCTCTCTGTGTTAGCTGTTAGTTCATTATTAACACACGATGTATTACAAGGCACATACACAGAAGGAAGGGATTACAAACAGCCTCCTCCCGCACCCCTGGATGTTCCTGCCTCTCCTGCTTGGGTGGGCCAGTGGACTCCACACTGGGCCAGGGAGGAGGCGTGCCTGGTTTGCGGGGCCGGGGGCTGACTGCATCTCGGGGCTCCCCTTTCCCCCACCCTCGCCCCCCACCAGCTCCAGGGAGCCCAGAGGAAGCTGCAGGAGCAGGAGAGCGAGTTCAGGACCCGCGAGCGAGGCCTCCTGGGGTCCCTGGAGGAGGCGCGCGGCGCCGAGAAGCAGCAGCTGGACCAGACCCACAGCCTGGAGCTGAAGCTGGAGGCGGCGCGGGCCGAGGCTGCGGAGCTGGGCGTGCGGCTGAGCGCGGCGGAGGGCCGGGCGCACGGCCTGGAGGCGGAGCTGGCCCGCGCGGAGGCGCAGCGGCGCGCGGCCGAGGCCCAGCTGGGCGGCCTGCGCTCCGCCCTGCGCCGGGGCCTGGGTCTCGGCCGCACGCCCAGCCCAGGGCCGCTGCCCGCGCCCGGATCCCCCGCGCGCGGCGCGCCCTCCGGAGGTGAGCCCGGCGGCCCCGGGGAGGGAGGCGCGGGGGGCGCCCTGGGCTCGGCTCGGCGGAGAGCGCGCCCGGCGCCTGGCCACGCCCCGCCTTTGATGAGCAGCCGAAGGCCCCGCCCCTTGGCCTAGTCCCGCCCATCAAAGAGACCCGCCCCTCGCCGGGCCACGCCCCTCGCCGGGCCACGCCCCTCTTGAGGCCTCGGCCCCGGCCCCCTGCCCAGGCTTCTCGTTGATCTTGCTTTTATTTATTTGTATTTAGTACTGTTTTTTAATTGACGCAGCTTGATGTACATGGTTCCGCGCCCCTCCCTTCGCTTCCTTTTAGTGGAGTAGAGTGCGCTGCTCAATGCCCCTGACTCCGCTGAGTCTTTGAACTTCTATCCTGCCCTCTCTGCTCCAGCCCCCTGTCCCCCTCAGCCCCCTGTCCCCAGCTGCAGATCAGGCATGCGACCCCAACATCTTTCCTAGGCGGATCTATACAGCCCGAGATTCTCCCAGTTTTCCTGCCCTGTAGCCAGGAGGATGAGGCAGGGAAGACCAGGGAGTGAGGATGACCTTTGGGGCCACAATTTCCTGATTCACAGGGCCTAGAAAATAACCCATTCAATGGTAGAACTGGGGAAAATTCACTCTAGAATACTGAGCTGTGGCCTCTTCAGATCTACAGGTTTAACCTCAGGATCCCATTTCTTCATTCAGTTACTCAATGAAGCACCTACTGTGTGCTAATTAAGTGCCTACTATGTGCCATAAACAAAACTGATAAAACTGCTTTATGGAGTTGGTAGTTTAGGCATGGGAGTAGTAGACAATATAAATTAAATATAGAATGTCGTGGGTGGTAGTTAGGCATGAAACATTAAGGGAAAGCTAGGTCAAGGGACTTTGCTGGCAGAATGTAAAATGCTATAGCCACTGTGGAAAATAGTTTAGTTCCTCAAAAAGCTAAATTTAGAATTACCATATGAGCCAGCAGCTCCACCCCCAGGAATATGCCCCAAAGAACGGAAAGCTGGGATTCAAACAGTTTATACCCATGTAAAGTAGTAGTTGTAGTAGGAGTGGTAGAGGTAGTGCTAGTAATCTTCATTCCCTGTAAATGTGGAAGCAACCCTGGTGTCCTGGGGGAGATGACTGGCCGAACAAAACGTAGTGTGTGGGTCCCAAAGAAAGACCATCATCTTTAAACTGATACATGCTACAAAGAAAAACATAGCCTGCCGCCTTGGCAGAGTGGCAGTGTTGGGAGTGGCGTGGGGTGAGGGAAAGATTACTTTAAGTCCAAGCGGGTTGGCGCAATGAGAAGCCTAGAGGGGCTACACCGGAAGTAACGCGCAGCCCCATCCAAAGGCATCTAGTATTTATCTGAATCATGTACAAAAGTGGGACAAGCGTGGATGGAGTGTACGTGCTGGGAGTATGCATGCGTGGGGGTGCAGTTATCAGGAGGTGAGGTAGGGTGGAGTGACCAGGGCCTATTGCCTGGGGGGCTCCCTTGTTCCTGCTCTTCAAAGCATATTATCTCTAGTCTCCACTCTTACCTAACTTTCTGCTGATCCTTACAAATAAGGAGCTTCAGCTGATCCTGCTAATCTGGCCATAATATCTGCCTGCTGTTTTCAGCAGCTACCGGCTTCCCGGTATGTTCCTCAGACCAGGGCTTTTGTCTTTGGTGAGAGGCCTCCTGCCCAACTGTATGCCTAGCTGACCAGCAGGAACTCTGGGTATCAAGACAATAGCCCCGAGAACAAGGAGGGCCGGGGATCCCACAATAGATAACATTACATGAAGTGAAATAACTCGTCACGAAAGGACAAATAAAGTCTGAGTCCACTTAGGAAATATCTAGAATTGACAAGCTCAGAGACAGAATGCAGATTAGAAGTGACCCCGGTCTGGGATGGGACCTACTATTTCATAGTTAAGAGTTTCTGTTTGAGTTGTAGTAGTTTGCTAGGCTGCTGTAAGGAAATACCACCGAGTTGTTTAGACAACAGAAATTTATATCTCATGATTGTGGAGGCCTCCCAGAGAGATTGAGGTGTCGACAAGATCTTGCTCCCTCTGAAGGCGCCGGGCAAGGCTGTTCCAGGCTCTCTCCCAGCTTCTGGTGGCTCTATGGCTGATGGCAGCATAACTCCAGTCTTCACACGGCTGTGTCCAAATCTCCCCTCTTCCTGGGACCCAGTCATATTGGAGACGGGCCCTGCTCCAGGGTGGCCTCTTAACCACCTGCTTCTGTGGGGACCCTGTTTCCAGATAAGGCTGTATTCTGAGATACCAGGCATTAGGATGTCACCATGTGAATTTTGGGAGCCAAGCTGGCCTACATTGGAGGTGATGGAAAAGATCGACCTACATTGGGGGTGATGGAAAAACTCGAGAAGCAGATGGTAGTGATAGCCCTTAACAGCGAGGCTGCCATCAGTGCCCCTGAACTGTGCACTTGAAGGTGTTAGAGAGGTCTGTTTTATGTTTTACATGTTTTATCACAATAAAAAAAAAAAGTGAAGGTAAGGCAGGGGTGGAGGCTAGGGATATTTGTGTGGGAGTTGGCGAGAGCATCCCTGAGGAGGGGGTAAATTAGGGGAGAATGAGATGGTGGAGGGAGCAGCTGGGAAAAGAGGCTCTGGGGGCAGGTCCTGACTGAGATGAAGCAAGGTGGAGAGGCATGGGAGGTGACGTGGGGACAAGGGGCCTGCTCAGGTAGTGCTTGACGGCCACTCTGAGGGTGCTGGCTTTCCCTCCAGGCACTGGAGGCCCCGGGCAGTGGGTAGAGATCCTTGTAAGGGCAGGAATGGCCACAGTGCAGGTTTTCTGATCCAGCAGACGGGGTAAAGGAGGAGTCAGAGTCCTCAGTGGCTTTTGCAGGTCTTTTACCAGGCATATGGCAGGCAGGGGTCCTGGGGGGCCGGGAGGCTGGCAGGCCTCCCATCTCCCAGTAAATCCTCACTCTATCTGGGCTCTCTGGCCTTCTCTCTGCTGCTCTTCTTTTCTCCGCTTCCATTCGTTCTTGGCTTCTGCTGGCGTCCCCGTGACGCCGCCCTTATAAACTCAGTCTCTCAGCCCAGGTGTACCCACTTCAGGTGCCGCCATCAGGCATGCATTCAGGACCACAGGGTTCCCTCATCTATCCTAATGGCGGGAGGGCAGAAAAGCCTGATACCTTTTCCTTACCCTACAATCCTGTTCTGGGGACCAGAGCTCAGGCCAGTTTAGGTGTCACTGGCAGAGGCGGGACGGGGCTTGCAGCTGGCTGGCCCCCTGCAGTTCCAGTGTTGACCTCTAGGTGTCGTCCTGTCTGCCCTCTCTCCCTCCCCAACCCCAACTCCTCCCGTTGTGGGTCTTCCTAGCTGAGTTCAAGGTTATCTGCCAAGAAATCCGGCTAATTGGGTTCACATTCCAGCTCTGAAACTTCCCAGCTTGGAGACCAAGCAAATCGTTAAGCCAGCCCAGCCTCTGAGGGTAATTCCCTCGCTCTTAAGGAATTATCATGGGGGCTCTGAGGAGATGTGGAAAGCGTCGGTCCAGTTCCCAGCACACAGTGAGCGCTCAGAATGGAGATAGTGACATGATGGGGTGTCCTGGGACTGGGCCCTGGGGACGAAGCCCTCCTGGCACTTGGGCAGGGGGCAGACATCAGAGACCCCTGAGGGACGGATAAGTCCACCTCAGTGTAGCCCAGGGTCAGAGGCCTCTGGGGAGTGAGCTTTACATTTATATATTTATTTTTTAAAAGATTTATTTATTTATACAAGCACTGGGTACAGTCAGAAGCGCGGGAGGGTGAGAGAATTCACCAGAGCCAGAGCGGGGAGCAGAGCAGGCAGAAGGACCGAAGCACACTGCTGAGGGGAGCAGCGGGCGGCAGGAGAGGTCTGCGCGCCATGTGGGACCCTCCTCCGGTGGCCGGGGAGCAGCCGGGGATCTGCGGGCAGCTTTGCAACCCAGCGCTCAACCGCTGCGCCACCGGGGAGGCCCGAGCTTTACATTTAGCCCTAGGTCAGGTAAAGAAAGCCGCTGGGAGAAAAGTGAACCAGTGAAAGCCTGGAACATGGGAGTTGAGGGTGATGTGGAGTGACCAGTTCCAGGGAGGAACAGGGCTTCTGAGCCACACCAGGCAAGGGCGTGACAGAGGGCTGGGGGGCTGGTGGTGGTTAAGCTGTGTGCTGTGGGCGCTCACATGGGCGGCCAGGTACAGCAGGGACGAGAGAGGTGTTTGAGGAGCCTGCCCATGCCAGCCGGGCCACAGAGGCCAGTGGCCCCCACGTCCCTGAGCTCCCTCGTCCTTTAGGAAGCAGAGAAGTGCTCGGCAGTCCCAGCCCCTTGGAGCGCAGCCCTGTGTCCGAGCCCTCCTCCCCAGGACCTGCCACCTCCCCGGCACCTCCAGACCTGGACCCAGAGGTGGTGCGGGGGGCCCTCCGGGACTTCCTGCAGGAGCTGCGGAGCGCCCAGAGAGAACGGGTGAGGCGGGTGTGAGTGGCTGGGTGGGGAGGAGGTGGCCGAGGGCTGCAGGTTGTCAGAGCAGGGTCTTTTCCCCTACCCTCCCCGCCATGTTGGGGCTACAGGATGAGCTTCGAGTCCAGACAAGTACTCTGAGTCGCCAGCTGGCTGAGATGGAGGCCGAGAGGGACAGTGCAGCCTCGAGGGCAAGGCAGCTGCAGAAGGCTGTGGCCGAGAGTGAGGAAGGTGAGCCTGGCATGCTCACGCTTGCTTTTAGCAACTGAGGTGGGCGGCTGGGGCCTTGGTCTGAGCAGCTTCTACATCCCTGATCTGGCCGCTGTGACCCAAGTCCTGGCCTCTCCCCTGGGGGACCCTCCTGGTGGACCCCATCCTTTGTCCACACTGTAGCCCCTCGAGGGCCCAGCGCGGCAGGCCCTGTGGTGGGTGGAGTGCTGGCTGGGCATTTTGCGGCCTGGTTTGGGTCTCAGGGCTGGGCCTGGCCAGGCTGACGGAGCTGGGCCCACAGCCCGGCGCAGTGTGGATGGGCGGCTGAGCGGAGCCCAGGCAGAGCTGGCACTGCAGGAGGAGGGTGTGCGACGCAGTGAGCGGGAGCGCCGGGCGGCGCTGGACCAGGTGGCTGCCCTGGAGCGGAGCATGCAGGCCACCGAGAGTGAGCTCCGAGCCAGCCAGGTAGGCGCTGCGGGCGGGCTGGGGGAGAAGGAACTCTCCTGCCTGAGTGGGTGTCTGTAAGTCCTACTGTGTGCTTCTGTCGGCCTGGGTCCCAGCACCCACTGTAGGCACTAGCCTGTGGCTTTCTCCAAAAGTACCTTTGGATTCCATCATTTCGTTCCATACTGAGATCACTAGGCTGTAGAAGAGCAAGCCTGGGTTTGAGTCTTTTCCCTGTGCCTCGTGGCTTGTCTGAGACTCATTTTCCGTAAACGGGGTGAAGAGGGGGACAATACCTGTCTCCTGGAGATGGTGCAGATGCTAACACAGGGGCCGTGCTTTTTCATCTCTGTGCAGCCACATGAGTGGTGCTCTGGAGTTTTCGTGTGTGTCTGGGGGACAGTTGTGTGTATGTGTTTGCGTGTGCACATGTGTTCAGTCCAGGGAGCACAGAGCACAGGCCGTGCTGGTGTTAGGCCAGACTCCTGAAGCCTCCAGCCCTTCTCGCAGACACAGATCCCCTCCCTCCTCCCTCCCTCCTTCCCCTGTCCTCCCCTGGCCCTCTGGGCTGCCCCCACGGCCCACCCCCTGCTCTGGCTCCCAGCCGGGCTGGAGCTGGATTGTTGTGTCTGCGGCTCCAGCTCTGGCCTTGGGCCCAGCCGCAGGAGGAGGCCGGGAACAAAGCTGGGCAGGAGCCAGAGTGGGGCTGCCGGCTGTAGACCTGGCAGGACTGGAGCTTTGAGCAGGGCGGGAGAGGGGCCAGATCTGGGGGTGGGGGGTTAATAATGACACCCCTTAACCTGCCCTGTCTCTGGGATGGTAGTAGGAAATGAAAGACCGAAGGCTGTTTTTCTGCTCTACCCCCACCCCCAAGCCTCCTTTACTGTCTAACCCCACATGAGGAAGGGAGGAGCATCACCCCCCAAACCTCAGAAGGCCCAGGGCTCCTGCCTGTTCACACATGGCAGCTTCTGGGCCCAACTCTAGAGAGCAAGGCAGTGAGCAGGAGAGGCCCTGGAATCTGCATTTGGACAATCCTCTCCCTAGCGCTCTGAACACGGGGTTGTGGTATCCGTGGGCCAGTCCAGGCCTCCCACTCTACAGAAGTGAAATAGTGCCAGAGAGCAGGAAGGGACAGGCCTGGGTCACACAGCTGGTTAGATGCAGCCAGAACTGGGCAGTGCTCTGGGAGCCTTGGGTCAGCCCATGTTGTGAGCAGTTGGGGAGACTGAGGCCCCAAGAGGGTCCTGGACTTGCCCCAAGTCCCACAGGGAGTGCTTGGACTGCCACTTCGAGGCTACTCCCCACTTCCCTGTCAGGGTCCTAAGGGAGGTGGGCGCTGTGGGTGGGCAGGACAGCTGGGGCCTGAGCTGTCCCCCCCACACAGGAGAGGGTCAGCAAGATGAAGGCCAATGAGGCGAAGCTGGAGAGCGACAAGCGACGCCTGAAGGAGGTACTAGACGCCTCCGAGAGCCGCACCATCAAGCTGGAGCTCCAGCGGCGCTCGCTTGAGGGGGAGCTGCAGCGTAGCCGCTTGGGCCTGAGCGACCGTGAGGCCCAGGCCCAGGCCCTCCAGGACCGGGTGGACTCTCTGCAGAGGCAGGTGGGTACCCTCCGCCGTTGCATCCTCGTCATCTGCAACTCCGGGCCCCTTCGCTTTACAGAGACTACACAGCCCTCCCAACAGTGGCGTGAGGCTTATCATCACTGTGAGTGTTATTCCCATTTCACAGATGGACAAATGGAGGTTCAGAGAGGTGATGTCATTGCCCAAGATCTCACAGCTAATTAAAGGCAGAATCTTAATTAGAATTTAGGACTGTTTGACAATAGAATATGCACTCATAAAAGGCATATGGGGCCAGTTAGAGATTTAACTTTTCCCTTTTTGCTTTGGCCACCAGGAAGCTCAGCTCTCCATGATTTACCCAGTAAAGTAAAGAACATAGAGAATTTAGAGGTTGTTGTTGCTCTTTCTTCTCTATAACACGGAAGAAAGAGGAATGAGAACAGAGAGGAGACCACAGGGTCTGAGACATACCAGGTTAATGGCTCTCTGGATGAGGGTAGTTCACTGACCCAGGGCCGGGCCAGTTTGCAGCAGGTGGAGCCAGTGGGAGCACGTGGGAACAATGAATATCAATGATGAGGGTCCAAAGAGGTGGGAAGGGTTGGGCACAGCTGCTGGAGCTCACGTAGAGCAGGGACACTTAGGTCCTGTCTGTCCTCCTGCCAGGTGGCAGACAGTGAGGTGAAGGCGGGCACACTGCAGCTAACAGTGGAGCGACTGAGTGGGGCCCTGGCCAAGGTGGAGGAGAGTGAGAGGGCCTTGCGGGACAAGGTTCGGGGGCTGACAGAAGCCCTGGCTCAGAACAATGCCAGCCTCACCAGTACCCAGGACAAGAATCTGCACCTACAGAAGACCCTGACCGCCTGTGAACATGACCGCCAAGTGCTCCAAGTATGGGGGCCTCGGGGGCTGCCTGGTGGTGGGTCCAGAGACGTGGGGACTCTGACCCAGTCAGTGAGAGCAGCTTAGAGGAACCCTGGTACAGGGCCAAGGGGGCAGAGTCGGGGTCTGAGTCATCCCCACCTCCAGCAGGCCAGTGGATGGGCTGTGAGCCAGGCTGTTGGCTCACTCTCGAGGTGTTTGTGGCCCAGAGATACAGAGTAGAGGACCCCTGTGCAGCAGGGCCTCCAGGCTGACCGCACCATGGGCCCTACCCCCCAGGAACGGCTGGACGCCGCACGGCAGGCATTATCTGAGGCCCGGAAGCAGAGCAGCTCCCTGGGTGAGCAGGTGCAGACAATGCGGGGCGAGCTGGCGGACCTGGAGGTGCAGCGGGCGGAGGCCGAGGGCCAGCTGCAACAACTGCAGGAGGTAAGGCCAGGGCAGGCCCCGTCTCTCCATCCCCAGGACTGGAGGCCCCTGGATGATGTGGGGACCTTCTCACCCACCCTACCCTACCCCAAACCTGTCCCAGCCTCCTAGGAGAGCATGGTTCATTCAGCCCATACCCCCATCATACAGATGGAGATAGTAAGGCCCAGAGGGACTCTGCCCTCAGGTGGCCCCCATGCGGGCCTCACAGTCATCCTGCCTTGGGTGAGTGGGCAGGCTAACACCATCAGCCCCAAGTGTCACATGTACACACAGGCCCGGAGGGCTCAGGGGCTTGCTGGCTTTTCTGCAGGTGTTGCGACAGCGACAGGAGGGCGAGGCCGCGGCCCTGCACGCCGTCCAGAAGCTGCAGGATGAGCGGCAGCGGCTGCAACGTGCCCTGGCGCAGCTGGAAGCCGAGAAGCAGGAGGTGGAGCGGTCGGCATTGCGGCTGGAGAAGGACCGGGTGGCCCTCAAGAAAACTCTGGACAAGGTGGGCTTCCCCCCCAGGGCCTTCCCCTCACTTCCTCTGGATCCCGACCCAGACCCCTCTGGCTGTCCTGGCAGCTTGTGCCCAGGGCCTGGGAGCCTTGGGTCTTTCCTGGCCTCTGCTCCTGCTGCCTCTAACGTAATACCCCTCTCGGAACTGTTTCCCCTTCGGGGACCGCCCTCCCTCCCCAGGCACCCTCTGTCCCCTTCCTCTCTGTCCTCCCCTGGGCACCCTGATTCCCTCCGGCTGTTCCCACCTAGGTGGAGCGGGAGAAGCTCCGCAGCCACGAGGACACGGTGCGGCTGAGCGCAGAGAAGGGCCGCCTGGACCGCACGCTCACGGGGGCTGAGCTGGAGCTGGCTGAGGCCCAGAGGCAGATCCAGCTGCTGGAGGTAGGCCGTGGACACCCACCCCTGGACACTCCGCCTCTCCCTAGCCCTGGGCCCCTACCCTACTGCCTGGCTGCCCCAGCAGCTGTGATAGCTCGGCCAGCCCAGACTCCTCAACCCCCGCAACCCTCGAGCAGACCCTCAGAGAGGGAGGCAGAGGCGGGTCCCAGAGGGAAGCATCTTCCCCAAAGTAGCCTGTCAGCATGTGGTCATGCACATGGTGGACGTGTGCGTATCCTTGTCCTCGAAGCACGAGTAGGAGCCTAAGTACCAGGAGTCCACATACATGTGTGTGTCTGTGCAGCCCCTTCACGTGTGCAGTATCGGGCTTTTGCACATACATGTGCATCTGTGTGAACGTGGATGAGTGTTCACATGCTTGTCTCTGTGCCTGTATGTATCGGGGCCTGTAGCAATGTTTGAATGTTTCTCTGTGTGTTCTGTTCACACACGCACACACGTGTGAATGGGGGTGCCTGGGCACCCTGACCTAGGATTCGCAGGCCCGAGGGCCAAGGTGAGGGACAACTAGGATCTCTCCTGCAGCCCCTGCCCGCACTCCCCTGCCCGAGGAAGCTTCAGGCACAAACCCCCATACAAGGCCAACCCCCAACTAGCAGCTCCTCCTGCAGGCCCAGGTGCTGGCCCTGGGGCAGAACCACAGCCCGGCCCAGCTGGAGGCAGACGAGGAGCAGCAGCAGCAGCAGCAGAGGCTGGAGCTGCAGCGGGAGGTGGAGCGCCTGCGCAGTGCCCAGGTGCAGACGGAGCGCACCCTGGAGGCGCGGGAGCGGGCCCACCGGCAGAGGGTGCGTGGGCTGGAGGAGCAGGTAACTGGCTGGCAGGGGCGGCCCCTCCCCAGGGAGTTGCGAGCTGCAGAACCAGCAGGACTCCCTCTCGGGAGGCTGGGCCTGATGGTAGTGGGGAGCTGCAGGAGGGGGCCAGGCTGGTCATGACCTCTGGGGTGTAAGCAGCCAGCGGCCCCCCGACAGAAACGGTGGCTCCAGAGTGGTATCAACCGAGGCCGGACCTGGGGCTCAGTCCCTTTGCTCTGCTCCATACCCGGCAGGCCCTCTCGCTGGGCAACAGCTCCAGGCTGGGGTTATCTCAACTCCAGACCCTAGAGGAGAGGGGGTTCTTTCCCTGCCCCCCAGCAACAACCAGAGTCCCAGGGATGATCCTTAACTGGCCAGCTTAGGTCATAGGCCAGGCCTGGAGCACAGGTTCGGGTCTGAAGATGACTTGGGGTGCGGTGGACCCCAAAAATGCACTAAGGAGTCAGAAGACTGCTACTAGGAGCAAACTGAGAAAGGGCGCCCTCATTCTTAGACCCGGTTTTCCTGAAACAGGCAGCACTGGGTCCCTTCTGCAGCTGAGGGGCCCCCCATCACTCACCTCCCTTTCTCTGCAGTCAGACTGGGGACCTAGGCTGCTCCTACCCCTTCCTTCTCTAGGTGTCCACACTGAAGGGACAGTTGCAGCAGGAGCTTCGAAGGAGCTCCGCGCCTTTCTCCCTGCCGGCCATCTCCCCAGAGAAATGAGCCCCTTCCTGCTGGCGGCCGTGACCAGGACAGGGGGGGCCTCCTCTCCAGCACAATCACCCGCAGCCTGGGCCCGTTGGGGCCCCAGAGCCCGGCTGGGGTGAGGAGCAGCAGAGGGGGCGGTGCTGAGAGCCACGGCCCCAGTGCTACACCCCCACACCCGCAGCGGCTTCCCAGCGCTTCAGAACCCCCGCGATCTGTGAGCCCCTCAGTCCAGGCGCCCTCTAGGACCAGCCACTCCACACTGTAGAGGAACCCCTGAAGTGACTAGGGAAGCCAGGGGCTGGGGGCCCCTAGCTAACACTGGAATAAGGGGCAGAGGAGGGGCCCGGGCAGGGGTCCAGGCCGGCCTCTGATTTCCCAGAGCCCTCTCTGCCTTTGGCGTGTTCATCAGGAAAGTCCTACGTTCAGAGTCCCTGTATTTTTATACCTTTTTACCATGTTCATTGAAATTGTTGTTTTGTAACGGGAAACCCACTTTTCTAAAAACCCTTTGTGCAGACTCTTCCTTTGCTATCACTGTGCCCCTCCCCGGTGCTGGAGGGGACGCAGGCGCGACTGGGGAGGCTTTAGGGGGGTCTGTGTGGAGCCGGAAGGAACTGCCCTCTCTCAGGCTGTCGGGTGAGGTGGCCGTGGGGAAGACGCCCACCCCAACAGACAGGCCCCCGAGGCTTGGGCTGTGACCCCACCTGCGGGGTCCACGCTTTCCAGGCTACGCTTTCTGCCCCCTCTGGGGCCCTCCCTAAAGACAGGCCGCCCCCTGCAGCAGCAGGCAGGCCTCTGGGCAGCCTGGTGAACAAGTGTAGGCCTTGGGGTGAGAGGGAGGTGGGGTCTCAGCGGGAGGGTGAGAGGGGGGTGGGGTCTCGCCCTGGCTCTACTGAGGGTGCGGCTTCATCACCCAGAGCCTCAGTTTGCTCCCCCATGAAGCCGACCCCTGCTCCGGGGGTCCTGGGTGGCACAGGTGGGAGGAGCTGCGCTCATCCCCGCGTCTACCGAGTCAGGTTCTGCCCCAGCGCTGCCAGTTTGGGCTGTGGGCCCTTGGGCTTCGCTCCCCTGCTGTGAGGGGTTTAACTGCACCCACCAGCAGGCCTGTGTGGAGCTGAAACACGGCTGTGGGGAGGTGTTATAAGTGGCTCAGCTGCATCTGTCATCTGACCTGAACCAGCCTCCCCCCACCAAGAGTCCTCGACCATCCGCCACCACCCCCAATGCGCTCATGGCTCCACACAGCGGCTGTGAATTTTGGCTTGTACCCCTCTGTTGATGGGGGACTCATGCCCTCACTCAGCAGCCCTGACCATGAGCAAGCCACGTCCCTGAACCTTCTATTTCCGATGGGAGAGAGAGAAAGACACATACACCCCCCCCACACCCCCATCCCCCCAGGGTGAGGCGGCAGGGCTGGGGCTACAAAGGCCAGAGCGTGGGTCACCCCAACACACCCTTCTCCCCAGAGGCCGAAGCCTCTCAGCACTGGCAGTGTTGGGGCCGCCTGCCCCCCTCTGCGGTCTCCCCTGAAAAGGTGACTCTGAATCTTTTGTAAAAATGTGTTTTTAATTTTGTATAAAACAAAGGTGGCCTATGCCCAGGGCTGTAGGAAACCCAAGCAGACCAGCTGGGGTGAGGGGCATAGCCTACCTGGGGGGGGGGGGAGGGGGCTGTCCTCAAACGGAGGAGAGGCGCATGAGAGCCCGGGTCCCACAACCAGGCCTGGGGTGCCCCTCACCCAAGGGTGAAGACTGGGTGGGGGGGAGTCCCACTGCCCTGGGGCCAGGCTGGGAGAGGGGCCAGAGGCGACCCCCAGGGCCACAGTCCACTACCTTTTTACAGAATACAAGGAATGTTGGGCTGGGGAGAAAAGCACCAGGTCAGACAGGGCCCAAGGGCCCCAGATCTGAAGAGCGTCCAGGGTTTGGGGTTCCAGCGCCACCCTAGCAGCCCCCGCAGCTCCTGACACAGGAGGCTGCCACGGATTGACACAGGCCACTGCTGGCCATCACGCCACATTTGGAGAACTTGTCCCGGCATAGGTCAGCTGTTGGGGAGCAGGAAGGAGTTGGGGTCAGGGTGGGGCTCCTTCCCCCGCTGCTGATGGAGGAGGCTCTGAGGATGAAAAGCACCTGGAGGGGAGCGCAGGAACCCCCCCCCGCCCCCAAGCGCAGGCCCATGAGCATCAGGTGGGTTGTTCATAAGCATCAGGTGGGAGAGGTCCCGGGGTGAGACCTTCCTACCTCGGAGGAGCTCCTCGTGGGCACAGACCGTGCGGACACAGATCTCCCTGTTGACCACGTACACGCGGCGGAGGCTGGGGAGCAGGCCAGGGGCAGCGTCAGCCGCCCGGCCCAGCCCCGCCGGGAGAGCCGGAACAGAGCCTGGCACGGGGGCCCGGAGTCCCCGCCCCCAGCCAGGGCTCCACCTGAGTTGAGTCTGGCTTCAGGGTAGCCTCCCCCACCCCCCACCCGGCGGACTGAGCTGGGCCCGGCCTCCCAGGCGGCCTGTGCTCACCTGTAGAAGCAGATCTCGTTGAGACACTGTTTGCAGGGTTTGTGGATGGAGTAGAGTCGGGTGCAGGGGTACTGCTCCTCGCGGCAATCTGGGTGGCAGGCGGGGTCAGACCAGGGGTGGCAGCTTGGGGCTCAGAGCTGGGGAGCAGCCCACAACCTCCCCCAGGGACTGGCTCTGAGGGTCAGTCCAGGCACCCCCCACCCCCGCCAACCCAGGCACACACAGCATTGCTGGACCTCCCAGGGCTGCCCACTTTTGCACAGTACTTATGAGTGCACATACCCACAGCCACAGTCAGAAGCGTATATTCAAACACGTACGTTCAAGCACAAATCCACACCCACCAGTCACACAAGTCCGCGGCAAGCTCAGCAGGTCCGAGCACGCTCAGCGCACACGCAGGCGCCTGCGAGCTCACGGCTCTCGTGCTCTCGGGAGCGGCTGCACTGGGACGCACAGGGCCCTCCACTGGCCCGGCTTCCTGCCCCTCCTCATTTCGCCAGCCACCAGCACCCCCAGTCCCTCTGGCAGGATGCCTCCAGCACTCTCCCTGGTCCTCCTCGTCCCCCCAGCATGTGGGAGTAGCGGGCCCTCCTGAGGCTGCGGCCAACTCAGCCTCCAGCCAGGCCCAGGGGGCAGGGGCTCTGCCAGAACTGCCTAGGGGGCCCCGGGGTTGCCAGCTTTAGGCAGGGACACGTCTGCAGGTCCCCACCGCCACCCGCCACAGCTGAGCAAAAGGCCTGGCTCCTCCTGTCCTACCAGCGCTGCACCTGCCCTGCCCCAGCTTCTGGGCGGTGCCTCAGTTTCTCCAGTGTCAAGACAGCAAACTTACCAAGAGGCCCAGGCTCCGTGGGCTCCGTCTCTGAGTTTCCTGGTTCTGGCGTTGGATGGCAACAGGCAGAGATTATTGAGAGGGTCTATTCAGGGCTGGGAGGTCACCTCTCCAGCTCCAGCCACACCTCCCCACCCCAGGGTTCAAGGAGCTTGTGGCCTACCTGGGGTGGGGGCCGCAATGACTTCCTGTTGCACTTCTTGCTGGGATTGGAACTGGAACTGCTCCTCGGGAGGCCGAGCAGTCACCTCTGTGACAGGAGATGATAAGGGGGGCTGCCCCCTCCCCCCACCCACCCCTCCGAGATGGCCCCCGCCCTTTACCTTGATAATCATAGTAGTCCGGGTTGTCTGAAACAAGATGAATGTGGAATTGGTGGGGGTCATTTGCCAGCTCGTGAGTCACGACCGAGTGGGGGACTAGCCTCTGTGATCCCCATCACCCCTGCCTGGCCGCTGGCTGAGCCCTGCACACCTGGGAGCCGGGCCTTGGTGATGGGCAGGTGGGGGAGGCCTGGGGGAGGCCAGGTCCTTACCAATCTGGTCGTTGTAGTGGGTGTACTGGACGTGGTCCGGGAATGGAGGCAGCGGGTCCAGGTCATACTGGCCCTGAGCCAGCAGGCCTGCAGTCAGGGAGGCAAAGTGTGAGGGGGTACCCTGCAGGGAAGGACAGCAAAGCCCCAAGCGCTTCTGGGGAGGGTCGGTAGAGGTTCAAGGGCTGTAAAAGCCTAGGCTCCTCTAGGTTCCCAGACCCACGGGATTCAACTCCTTCCTTCCTGGACCGGACGCTCCTGGGCCCTCACTGACTTCACCCCGCCCCTCTCCCTCTGGCTGGCTCCTGGCTGCTTCAGGAACTCAGCACCCTCCTGCCTGTCCAGGGCGTTTGCACTTGACTCTCCCCGGGCCTGTGCTATCTAATCTACTCCTTTAAGTCTCAACTGAAAGGTCAGGTCTGCTGAGAGGCCCTTGCTGGCCATCCACCCGCACCGTCTCATCCTCGGGTTAATTTCCACTGGAGCACAGCACAGTCTGACATAAATCATGTCTCCTTGATCATATGGGCCTCCCTTCCCTAGACTGGCGGTACCGTGAGGGCAGAGATGTGTCTGCCTAGCACAGTGCCTGGCACATATTCGAGCTGAATAAATCTCTGTTAAGTGAATGAATGTGATGGTTCCTCATTTGACCAAGAGGGACTTTGTCAAGGTCAAGACTGTGAAGGGTGCTGGGGTCCAAATGAGTCTAGAGCAGGGATGCCACTGTTGGGGGTGCTGTGGGCAGGGCCCAGGAGGGGTCCATTGGGAGGGGTTGGCCAGCCACTGTGGTCCAGGAGGCAGGAGGACCTGGGAGCTGCCGGGCAGGTTCTGGCCAATAGGCATGACAGAAGCCCACTGCCAGTTTCCACAAACCCGACTCACACCCCACCTGAGACCCACAGCCCCAGGACCACTTACCGGGCAGGAACAGCAGGAAGAGGTAGGCAGCTCTCATGGCCACGGGTGAGGCGGCTGGGCTGGTGTCAGAGGACAGCTGGAGGGAGGGGGGTTGCGAGCTGCATCCCAGGCCCACTCCCCCAGGCCTGCAGAGCCCCCCTCGGCCCCCCAGCCCCAATTCAGAAAGAGGCACTGGGAATACACACTCTAGAGAGTTGGGGGGCAGGCAGTGGGGGGGCGGGGAACTACTTAGGAGGGACATTCGCTGTCCCTGATGGTCCATCTGGGCGCTGGGATTCTGAAGGACAAGATCTCCAACCTGGCTCCAGGGCTGTTCTTGACACATGGGCAAACCCCACTCTGCCCGGCTCACAGAGCAAGCATTTCCAATTCCCCAGCAGCCATGAGGCCTTTCTGGGCTAGCACCTCCCCAGGTGGCAAACGATAGTGGGAATCTCCGACCCGCTCATCTTCCAGCGTCTCAGCCTGGACTCAGCAGCGTGGCCAAGCCCACCACCTGCTCCCAATTAGCCCCTGAGCATCTTGCTCAGCAGGAAAGCACATGCTCACAGGCCCCAGGGGCCCCGGGGCAGCCAGGCCCGGGCAGGGCTCCCAGCCCCATAAGACTCCTCTCCTGCCAGGCCTCCAGGCCTCCCAAGACCTGGCCGTCTTCATCGCACACTCACGAGACTGAGGCCTATTTGTCTGCAGCAGCAGGAAGCACTTAGGGTGGAGCCTGATGAGGGCTTCTCTGGATCCTAGAAGGGCAGCCCTGGAGGGGACCATGATGTCACCCAGCCCGTGGCTCTGAACCCCCTGACACTCTGACAAGTGGTGTGTGTAATTTTTCTTGGAGAGGGCATCGGGCCATAGTGTCCACCAGGCGCTTGAGACCGGCCAGCCTCTAGTCTGGCTACACAGTGGACTTGGCAGAAGCGTCTGCTGGGAGGGCTGGGAGAAAGCCCACGGGCTCACCCATCCGGGAGGGTCCCCTCCCTGCCCGCCGAAGCACGTTCTGTAGACAGCTAGCTGCAGAGCTGGCTTGGCCTAGCCCTCGCCCCCACCCCCACCCCCACCCAGGGAATCCAGGGAGAGGGGAAGAAACACGGGCACATTCCCTCCTCCCTCCGGGTCCTGAGGCCTGCGTCCTCCACCCCAACCCATGTTCAGCACCTCACTGTCAAGCCTCACCCCAGTGGAGAGGACATCGATGTGGGGGGCTGGGCTGGGGAGAGGGACTCAGAACTCAAGCCGCCCAGTGCCAGGGAACACCTGGCTCCCCACATCCCTAGAAACCTTTGGCCCCATGACTCAAAGACCTGGGGAGGCTGAAAGACGGGGCGCTCCATCCCTGCAGCTCCTCACAGGCCTCCCTCCCCACCTGCTCCTGTCCCCCGAGGCTGAGGCTGGTGGGGTCAGGCTGTTGGGAGCTGTCACTACTCACAAGACCCTGAGCTGGGGCCTCAGAGGTGGGGGGGTAGGGATGTCCCTCTGGCCCCAAAGCCCTTCATTGCTGGGCCCTTCAGCAGGTCTGGCCCCCAGGCACATGTTTATTGAGGGACGGGGCCCCCAAGACAAGGGGTGGGGCTGTAAGAAGAGAGGTGTGGGAGTAGCAGATCCTTCCCAGGGGACGCATCTCCAAGAACTTCTAGAGGAGACTTTCGGGGTTACGAGGGAGGCCAGGACCTGCCTGGGAGGCTGTCCCCCACCTTCCGCGCTGCAGATCCCCCACCCCCCGCAGGTCCGAGGAGGAGGGGGCCGAGCCGGGCCTCCTGGGGGCCCTGCCCCCACGCTCCCGCGGCGGAGGGGGGCCGCGGGGAGCCGCCGCTGGAGGAAACCAGATGTTGCTGCGCCCGCACAGCTGGAAACAATCAGTCACGGAAACTTGCTCGGCCGCCTGCCCCCGCGCTCTCTCGGGCTCTGATCTCTTTTGTCTCTCCGCGTCTCTGTCCCCGCCGACACCCCCACCCCAGCCGCCACATTCCGCCGCCCGGGGAGAACAAAAGCCGCCCCCAGCCTCGACGCCCCACTTCTGGTTCCCTGCAGACTCGCGTTCCCCTCCCTTCTCCACGCGCGCGCTCCCCCGCAAGCGACCCCAAACTTTCCACGCGTCCTCTTAGCATCTGCCCTGACGGCCCCAGCTTCAGGGTCCCGGGCGACCGCCCCCGGGATGGGGGGCCGCCAAGTCCGGCACCCCACCCCCCGCCATGCCCCTGCGCGCGCGCGATCGGGCCCCCCGCGCCCCCAGAGCTCCTGGCCGGGTCAGGCGGCCAGACCCGCGCCTACCTGTCCCGGTCACTCCGCCGCCCGCTCCGAGTCCGCCCGCCAGAGCCGCCCCTTTGCCCGCTCCGAGCCCCCCTCCGGGCCCCCGACGGGGCGGGCGCCCGCCCTCCAGCCCCGGAGCCGCTGGGTCCTAACGCGAGCGCCCCTGCGGCCGCCGCCAGCCCTCGGGTCTCCCACCCCAGGGCAGCCGGGTCGGCTCGGGGTCGTCGCAGGGCGCGCGCGTGCCACCTGGCAGTGCCCTTTCTCACCCTCGCCCGAGCGCTTCTGGCCTGCAGGCAGCGTTGCCAGGGGGTTCGTGGCTCCATTTTACAGAGGGGAAGACCAAGGCCGTAAAGGTGATTTGTTCAAATCCACTTAGCTAGAAAGTCAGTCTTGTCCTCCTCGCTGGCGTCTCCCAGCCTCAGGACACCTTCCCTGGCCATTTAGCAGTTCCCGCCCTTAATCCCTTTCCTCTGCCGGCCACAGGACCTTTGCTCAAGCTGTTTCTTCCTCCTGGAACACGGGTCGAGGTCTGCCTCCTTTGGGTTGCAGGTCAAGGCCTCCTGCCTTTCGAGGAGCCTTCCCTTGCTCCCTGCTCAGCTCTTCAGCTCCTTCTGCTTTACTGCCCACAGCTGTCAGGTTCCCTGTCTGTGCCAGACTCAGCGCTGTCCAGTAAGCATTTGTGGAATGAATGAAGGAGTGGCTGTCCACTCCGTTCTAGTGGGAGAGACTGACGGGGTGGGGTGGGGTGTGCAGGGCCCCTACGTGGCCACAGTTGCCTAGACCTGAGGCTGGGGATCCCTATGGGATGACCAGGGTCGCTATCAGACCTCCTCACCCCCTAGTCATGCCCCCCACCCCCAGCTGTCCTTAGATGCTGAGTCCTATTAGGCAGAAACTAAATATGCATCGTTTGTTCCCCAGGGCTGGTTTGTCAAATGACTGAATGAATAAAAAGAATAACTACCTGCCACTCCCCTGCAGTGTCCAGTGCAGCACTGGGGCTTTAGTCACAGGGAGGTTAGTGGGCCCTGGGGACTAGTCCAGCCCTCCCTGCCCCCTTAGACCTTCCCTGCTGCCAGGGCAAGCCTGCTGGGATGGGCGAGAGCTGCCCAGAAGAAACCTGTACCCTGCACTTGACAGAAAGGGGAAACAGATCTCCAAGATGGCAGTTTGTATCCTGGTTCCAGACCCTCCCTGCTGCTTCTCCCCACTCTCCCGGTCCTAAGGCCCAAGCAGAGACAGCAGCTACTGGGGGAGGGGTGTGGGTGCCCATACACCTTTGGGAGAAAGGCTCCTTCCCCGCCCACCTCTCATGCTGGGCTACACGCTGCAGACAGGCAGAGGCCGTTTTTCCTTCCCGGCTCTAGTTCCTGTGCCCAGCACATGGCTGCCAGGAATACTCTAGATCAGGGGGAGGGAGGAGTTTGAACCCTGGCCTCTCTGAGTCCTCCGTCTCCCCCGCCACCCTGACCCGTGGCTGACCTTTGACTCAGTGCCCAGTGCAAGTCTGTGACTGCGTCTGACCGGTTACTGTCCCGCTCCTGTCCCACCCCCACGCCCCTTCTTCCATCACAGCTGCATGTTCACTCAGCTCGCACTGGGGCAGGCCGAGGGACGGCACCAGGACTTCCCGTAAAGAGGTTGGCAGGGGGTTTGGAGAACCAGGAACAGCCTTCCCGTTCTCCCCTGCCCGGTATGGAGGGCCTGAAGACCCATCTCTAGAGAAGGGCTTGGCCTGAGTCTGACTAGGGGGATGAAGTCAGAAGCACCCACCCTTCCCCGGGGGATGGCGCACAGGGTTCTGGCTGGGAGATGCAGGCTCTGCGCCTGGAGTCTTATCTAGCACGCCCTGGGCTGTGGGGGCTGGGGAGATAGGCGCCGCCCCAGTTAAAAGCCTCCTAGGTGCTGGCACTTAGTGGGCACTGGTCTGAGCCAAGTCCCGCTCTGCCTGCCCTGCCAGGAGGGTAGGAAGGTTGAGTATGGATGCTGGTTCCATCTCTGCCTGCCTATGTGGCCTCTAAGCCTCAGTTTCCTTGTCTATGAAGTGGGGCGAAGCTCCAGTTGTGGGGATTAAATGACAGTGCACCCAAATGCTGAACGGGTGCCTGGCTGAGGAAACACTGTCACGTGGGGAAACACAGGCCCAGAGAGGGGAGCTGTCCACTGTGACCTGAAAAATCAAGGGGTGCTGGGAGCAGGCAGATGCCAGGGGCTGCCAGCAGGGTACCGGGTCAGTGGCCCCAGGGAGGAGACAGACACGGCCGAACCAGGAAAATATCATGACTTTATTCGCTACAGCGACAGCAGCTCTGGGTGGGGCTGGAGGCTGCTGTCTCTACGTGGGATACTCTGAAGTGGGGACAACAGATTTCCCAGGGTGGGGGCAGGGGAGGCTGGGCCGGTGTGACAACTCCCAGCCTGAGGGCCGTGGGGGTGACGGTGGTGGTGTCGTGGAGAGATGGTCCCAGTTGTGGCTCAGAGGCAGGGAGATCCAGTGTTCAGGGTGCCCGAGCGGGGCCTGCGCTACCTCCCGGGCCGGGTGGGTGGCAGCCAGGGCTGCTCAGCCAGCTCCCGCTCCAGCTGCTTGAAACGCTTCTTGGAGGCCCGTTTGGGCTGGAGCCGCCGCAGGCAGGCCGGGAGGCAGTGGTCCAGCACGCTCTGTGCAGGCAAGGGGGGCGCAGAGGGCAGCTGAGGCCACGTCCCACCACAGCCCTCTGCCAGCCCCCGGGGGCGGGGGGGGGGAGCCCACCTCTAGCATGAAGGCTCCCACCGAGTTGAAGGCGACCAGCCCCAGCAGCAGCAGCTTGAAGCAGGTGTCAGGGATGTTCCTCAGCGCCAGCGGCCCCTGCAGGACGCCGGGGGCCAGGAGGACACCCACCAGCACGGAGCCCAGGAGCGCCAGGGCCACCAGGAAGGGCACTGCGGGCAGTGAGTCCATGAGGCCGGGACACACACGCACCTCCCCTCCATCCTGTGCCCCCCACAGCCCCTCCCTCCCTGTGCCCCCCGCCCCACCGCACAGCAGCACCGTTGGTGTAGAGAGGCCGGCGGAAGGGCGCCCCCTTGGACACGGCCGCGGCCAGGATGAGGTACTGGAAGCCGGACACAGAGAACACCACGGTGTTCTCGTAGTTGGGCAGGTTGTCTGGCGCGGGCACCGTCCTGTTCAGAGGCACAAACCTGGGGGTGCAGGGGCCAGGCGGTCAGGGAACCCGCATGAGGAGCACATGTCAGGGGTGGGCGGGGGCGGCCTCCCCACTCACCAGGGCTGGGTGACGGTCAGGAAGTAGCTCCCCAGCTGCACTCCGGCCACCAGGGCCACCTGCAGCAGGAGGCTGCTCAGCACCGGCACGCTGAGCAGTGCCCCCGGCGGCCGCGCCCGCCCCAGTGCCAGCGCCGGCCCCGTGCGGCTCATGAGCACGGCCACCGTGGTGGTGATGACCAGGTCGATGGCCAGGAACTGCACGTCACCCAGGTTGGTGTTGATCTGTCGGCAGGGGAGGGGGCAGAGGGGAAACTGAGAGCTGACCTAAGTTCAGCGCAGCCCCAGGGGAGCCCCCAGTGTGATATGGGAGGCACAGCTTCCTTGAGAAGACTCTGCCTTGCCTTCAGGGAGCCTCAAGTCTGACCTTGAAAGGCCCAAATCTGATGGGACAGGTCCCCTGTACCCACAGGGGACTCCAAGCCCGCAGGAGAGACTTAGGCTCTGCCTTGTGGACCTCCAGGCTTCTAGGGACACAGTTCCTGGCCTCAGGAAACTCCAAGATTAAAGGTGGACACGGCACAGAAGGAGGCGCCAGATCTGCACCGCCCCCTGGCATCATCTGCTTTCGTGGTGTGTGGGGGGCACCATGTGCTCAGAGCAGGGGGAGGGAGCAGGGTGTGAGGGTTTGGCCACGCCCCATGCCTGGGCTCTGCCCCAAACCCCCTGCAAGGGCTGTGGTGGTGGGTTTCCTGGAAGGCAGGACAAATCATCAGCACAGGCCAGCTGCTCCTGTTTCTGAGGCCCTACTGTGCACCAGGCTCCGAGCCCAGCGCTTTCACCACCGCGCACAAGCCTAACCCCCCAGGCTCAGGAGGCACTCAAGCCACACAGTCAGAAAGCGACGGAGTCAGGATTTGAAGCCACGCCATCGATTCCAGAACCTCCTAGCCACACTGCTGGGAGTCCGCACCCTGGGCCTGGCACGGGGCCTGCTCCCCAGCATGACTCTGGCTGGCACACGCACACACTCACTGTGTAGAGGAGCAGGACCGAGATGAACTGGGTCAGGCTGTACAGGGCCATGTACTTGAAGACGCTGAATGACGTGTCGAGGGAACAGCGGCCTTCCCTGGGGAGCAGGTCTGGGCGTCAGGGACCCTCACTGGCTGACCAGCCTTGCCCTACCCAGGCCTGCTGCCCCGACTGTCTCACCTGATGACCATGGGCACACACTCGATGCTGGCCATGCTCGAGGTGAAGGGCGAGACCACCGAGGCCTCGGCCTGGGAGAGTGAGATGCCCACGTCAGCCGCCTTCAGGGCCCCGCAGTCATTGGCGCCGTCCCCACACATGCCGACGCAGTACCTGGCGGGGGGGCAGGGTGGCCCTGAGCCCGAGAGCGCTGCCTCATGTGTGCGGTAACTCCACCCGCCTCCTGGGCTAGAACTCGGAGGGCTGCGTGCCCACTGTCTGCATGGGCCCGGCACACAGTAGGTGCTCAGGAAGATGGGTACAGTGACTACCTGGAGCGCAACAACCTGGGGGAACCGCTTGGTTCTCTCAGAGGCTGTGGGCGCTCTACTGCCCGAGGAGGGAGGTGGGGCTCTGAGCAGCTGGCGCCACCCCCACCCCCAGCCCCCGCCATGGGCACTCACTGAAGCTTCTGCAGCTCACACACCAGCTCTGTCTTCTGCTCGGGGGCCATGCGGGCGAAGACAGTGCCCTGGACCAGGACCTGGGGACAGAGGGAGACGGAGAAGGGACTGAGGCAGCCAAAGACCAGACCAGGATGGGGAGAGCCAAGAGGAGGGAGCGAGTCGGGGGAGGCACGGGGTGGCCAGGTGTGTCGGGGGACAGCCCTACCTTGGGCAGCAGCTTGGGGAAGTGCTTCAAAAGGACACCAAAGGTGGACCCACTGAGGGCCAGGTGGCTGGTGCGGGGGTCTGGCTCCACGGTGTAGCTTGCGGCCTGGTCAGGATCCTGGGGGCCCGGGAAGCTCAGCTCAGCATCTCTGACCCACCCAGGGGAGCTAGGGCTGGACTCAGGTGACTCAGGGCTGGGGTCACAGGTGGGGTGTGTGGCTAGAAGGCTGGGTCAGCCTCACCTTGACCCCGTTTGTGGCGGCGGGAGGCTCCACGGGTAGGAGCTCCAGGGAGGCAGGCTGGCCCTGCTCAGGGGGGGTGGCGTGGACAATGACCAGACGCTCTTGGGGGTCCACCATGCCGCAGCCCCGGGCCACAGTGACAGCCGTCTGCAGGTTGTCCCCTGGGGGGGTGGGTGGAGCAAGGTCAGAGCAAAGCTGCTGTCCAGGGGGCCAACATTTGCAGATGGGAAAACCGAGGCCACCTGCCATGACTGGGGGAGTGACCTCGGGCCTGTGAGTCGCTGGGCCTCGGTGTCCTCATCTGTCACCCCAAGTATCCAAGGTCTTCGGAGGAACTGGGGCCTGGCTGTGAGCTGCACACACACTACTTAGTGCTGCGGAACTCTGCTGCCAGGTGTGCGTGAGCGTGTGTGCACGCGGGTGGAGGGGAGGAGAGCAAGGACACAGACCCCAGCCTCATCTTGCCTGGGGAACTTTGAGGCTGACATTTCTCAAGAGGTGGACACTGACCCCTGGAGACCTCACCCAGCAGGGGCGCAGCCAGGCTGGCACCCTAGGATGATGTCGACACCATCCTGGGCTCTTTGGAAGACAATCTACTCCTGAGAGCCTCACTTGCCTCATCTGTCGAATGGGAAACAGTTCCAGCGGGGAGGGCTGTTGTCAAGACCCTTGGAATGTCTGAAGCAGGACAAAGAAGCCCCCGGAAGGGACAGTGGGTACCTCTCTGTCTGGGAAGGGGAGGATCCTGCTCCCCTAACGCAAGCCCACGGGCCCCAGGTACCTGTCACCATGACAGTGCGGATGCGGGTTCTGCGCAGAGCCTGGATCACTGGTGTCGTCTGTGGCTTCAACAAGTTCCTCATGACCAGCAGTCCCAGGAGGCTCAGATCCCGCTCCACGGTGTCCCTGGGAACATGCAGACCCCGGCCAGAGGTCACAGTGTGGCCAAGGCCTCTCCCCTGGCCACTGGGTGGAGACACCTTCCCTGCCACGCCTGAGGCGGCACCCCCAGGGGCTGGGGTGGCGGATGGCCTACCTCGTCACTTGCTGAGCCGCCTCCAGGCTGGAAGCCATGGACAGTGGCTTGCCAGCAAGGGCCACGACACGGTAGCCAGCAGCTGTGTAGCTCTGCAGCATCTGGGCGAAGTTGGTGGGTACTGCCGAGGGGGACAGGTGTCAGCAGGACAAAGAAATGGGGTATGGGGGCAGAGAATGAGGGCCCACCCCACTCTGTGCCAATGCCTGGCCGGCAGCCTGTGGGACCCAGCTCCCCTCACCTGTCTTGGGGTCGCAGAGGCCTGCCACCAGCTCAGGGGAGCCCTTGATGTAGGCCTCGGGCTGAGCAGCCCCCGGCCATGCCACCACCACACTCATGCGCTGCAGGGATGACGAGAAGGGGAAGCGGCCGAGGATGCTGACTGGCACGGGAGGCTCCTCCTGCAGGGTAGCAAGCACAGTGGAGGGGCTGGGCCGTGGAGCCCACCCCCCACCATTTCCCCCGGCACAGGCACACCCTTGGCTCACCATGTCCTGCCGCTGGGACTCCTGAGGTGGGGGTCTCATCACCGCCAGGACCTGGGTCCCAAATGCCGAGGCTGCTGCGGGCCCCTCCTCTAGAACCTGGGAAGCGGGCAGAGAAGGTTGGCGATCCAGGGCCAGGCCAGGGGTCGGCCGGGGACAGTCAATCCTTGGTCCCAGAGAGGGCAGTGGGAGACGTGGGTCACTCGTGGAGGACCACCTCACAGGGGACTGGCTCGGGCAGTCGAGAAGGTGGGCCGTGCAGCCGGGTGGGTGCAAGCTCAACTCCAGCTTCATCACTTGCAAGTGGCTGGGTGATCTTGGACAAGTAATTCCAAGTCTCCCTCTGTGAAGCAGAGTGAGCGCGGGCACACGGCCCTGGCCAGCGACTACAAAGGCGGGCATAACAAAGGGCACCATGAAAGCCCTAGAATGAAAACAAGGTGGGGTTTGTTGGGGCCCAGCTGTCCAAAGGCAGGGGCAGACCTACTAGGCCTCCTCACCCAGCCAGTAGAGTCCACCATCTTAAGGTCCATGGGGTCGCCTACTGGGGTGTCCTGGAGCCGGCTGAGGGCATGGCAGGTGGCTAGTGCTCGGAGCAGGGGCCCCACAGGCAGGCGGTGGGGCTCTGGGACCAGGGGCAGGAATGTCTGTCCTTTCAGGGGCACCACACCCATCACGTCCAAGCCGTCCTCAGTGAGGGTGCCCGTCTGCAAGAGGCAAGAGGATGGGCTGGTGGGTCCTGGGAGGAGCTGTGCCCTGATCAGGCCCCCGCACCCCAAGTCAGCTGGGTCCCAGGGGAACCCCAGAATCAGAGCCAGAAGTGGTCCCCGCTTGTCTTGGGAGCTCTGCACATGTGGGTCCCTCTGCTGGGCTTACCCGCCCCCCCGCCAACCCCCACTGTCTCTGTCTGGCCTTAGTTCTTCCAGCCAGTCTCCCTTAGTCCTATGGTGGGGTCAGGTGGTGCTCGCCTCGGGCTCCCACTGCGGAACCAGGAAGAGGTCTGACCGCGCAGTGCTCAGTGGGGTCGCTGGATGAGTGACTGAGAGAATGCATGAACGCTGCATTTCCCACCCTACCCCAACTGCCCAGTTACACGTCTGGCCCCGACACCGGCCGGGGAGCCCTGGGAAGCTAATCGTGCTCTGCCCTTTCAGCTTAAAAAACTCCCCGTGGACCTCCCGCCCTCAGAATAATGTCCAAACTCCCCACCAGGAGCACGAGCTTTGCCCCATCAGGGCCCCGTGTCCCCACTGCTTCCCCAGCCCCAGGCACAGGGTCCATTCCTCCAAAGCCAGGAGTCTCCCCCAGCTGCCCCCTCAGGGACTCCAGCCCCCGGGCCCCCCATCATGTACCCACCTTGCTCCTTTCTTAAATCCCATCACCATCTGTACTCCTAGGCCTGATAATTCTATGGGGGGACACACACGTGCATGTCCAGGGGGACAGCTGAGTCACTGCTGGACCCCAGTGCGGAGAGCAGCAGCGGGTGCAGGGCAGGCCCTCAGGGGCGTTCTAACACATACATGATTTGGACATTTCATCTGCCAGACTGAGCTTGAGGGAGGGGAGGTGTGGGGGTGTTGGGGTAGACTCCTGAGGGTTTCCACCCCAGGACAGGACTTGGTCCAGCAGGGGCTTGGTCAACATTGCTGAATGAAGGAGGCAGGTGTGGAGGCCTGGCTGTGCCGCCCCTGCCCTTTCACCCCAGACTGCGCCCTCCCCGCCCTGCGGCCCCCACCTTGTCGAAACACACCAGCCTCAGCTTGCCCCCCAGGTTGATGCGCAGAGGGTGGATGCAGAAGATGCCCTGGCTTCGCAGCCGGCTCTGAGCATAGAGCGTGCACACGGTCATGGCGGCCGGCAGGGCGGGCGGCACCACCACTGTCACCAGGTCCAGAGCCCGGATCACGATCTCATTCACAGGCACCTGGTGGGAGCCAGGATGAATGTCAAAGGCTGGACTGCGAGGGGCCCGGGACCCCTGGGGACAGTCCCCACCCAGCCTCCAAGGCTCACTCGGTTGCGGTGGAGGATGAAGATGCTGTAGATGGTGCCAAGGAGAGCTGCAGAGACAGGAGGGAATGGGTGGGACTTGGGAGCGGGCCTCAGGGGCACCAGCAGAGCGGGGTGCCTGAGACACTCACCCAGGACAGAGAGGGCAGCCACAAACTTCATGCTGTGTTTGTAGAACTTGAAATTGATGGGCCGGGGGTGCAGGATGGAGCTCACCAGCCCTCCTTTAGCCGTGCAGAACCCTGGAGGAGATGGGAAAGGAAGGCGAGGGACGCTGAGGGTCAGGACAGGTCTCAACCCCTATCTACCCCACCTGCACTTCTGGGGTAGCAGTGTCCAGTCTGGGGTCATCAGTGCAAACTGAATTTACGGAGAGCGTCTACACACTGTGCGGGCTGCTTCAATTTGGACACCTGGTGACACGGTCCTGCTCCCACCTGGCCAGGACCTGCTGGACCAGTATAGTCCCTTTCCAGGGAGTGGGCTCTTTGCTGCTCGCCATCACCCAGTCCACCCCAGCACGGACAAGCCCTGTGGGCTCCAACAGGTTGAGCTGGTCTTGCTCAACGTCTCCTCTTTAGTTGGGGAAACTGAGGCCCCAGTGGGGGTAGGACTGGCCGAAGGTGCCACAGGAGGACAGTGGCAGAGATGGCCCTGCCCTGCCCCATGTCAAGGCTCCTTTGGGTGCCGAGCACACCACCCCTTCCCTGCTTCCTGGCTTCCTACCTGTCCGGGTCACCACCGCCAAGACCCGGGATCCCCCAAAGGACCGGGCCTGCAAGACGAGGGTCCCGCAGAAAAGTGAGTGCCGCCGGTGGGTCTCGGGGCTGTAGGGCACCAGCCCCTCTGGCAAGGCCGTCTTCAGCACTGGAACGCTCTCCCCTAGGAGGGAAGAGGCGGAGGTCCGTGAAGGCGGCCGCACCATTCCAGCCCGCCAAGAAAACTCACTCAGGCACAGAATGGCCTCGCGAGGCCTTGGTCTCATTTCACTCTTGCAAGCATGTGTGAAGGAGAAGTCACTGCCCGTTTTCCAGAGAGGGAGGGTGAGGCCCAGAAAGGGCCTAAGACACAGATAATCCTGGATGGGTGGCAGCCAGTTACCAGGAGCCACCCCGAGAGGGAGCCAGATAGTGGGGGTGTGCACACACACACACACACACACACACACACACACACACGGCGCAGTGCAGGGGGGGGCTGCAGGAAGACTTTCACCTACTGCGATTATTTTACGACCCGCTGTGTAAGTTTCATAATTCAAGTGAATGAAGATACTTCCACAGGAACATCCATGCCCAGAGAGGGGACCCTGTACCTATCGTGGGACGGGGAAAGGCCACGACAGCGGCGTTGTCACAGCGGCTGAGGACGAGTGGCCGGGGTGCCTGTGAAGGGGCCTGTAGGTGCCATGGAGGGCAGGACTTCACTGATGTAACAGAAAGGGCTACACTGGCATGTCCGCCCCTAGTTACAAACTGCACAGAGTGCCAGAGGGACCCCTCGAAGCCTTCCGGGGCTGCCCATGGGGAGCAGAGGGGAGGGAGTGTGGGGTTGACGGGGACTCCCCTGTGGGGCTGCTGTCATTATGACCGAGCGCCGATGCCCACAGCGCTCACGTACTCTGGGGCCTTGCTCCACGCTGCTCACACATCTGAGCACTCCACACAGCCCTTTCCAGGAGGAGCTGAGAGCCCCGCTTTACAAAAGAGGAAACTGAGGCACAGAGCGGTGAGACAATACAGCCGATACAGAGCAGGGTGCAGGATTACCACTCGAGAGTGAGCGTAAACTCAAACACAGACACAGAAGGTCCTGACACAAGATGGAGGCCTGGGGGCGGGGACAGGGCTGACCTGTCAGAGAGCTCTCGTTGACCACGCACTCGCCAGCCACCAGGGCAGCATCGCAGGGCATCAGCCCGCCCTCCTGAGGGAGCACCACGCAGTCTCCGGGCACCAGCTCGCTGGAGTCCACCCATTCCTCCTCTGCAGGCAAGTGGCAGACTCAGCAGAGGCACCCCCCACCACCCCTCCCCCAGCCCCCGCTGCCCTGGCTCCTTACCTCCCCCAGGCCGGCACACACACACGCGCATGGACACCTTGACCATGTCCCTCAGAGTCTGGCTTTGCTGTGGGCAGGGGACAAAGGGGCAATGGGTGGATGGAGGCCCCATGGGCCCTGCCCGGCCCCGCCCCGCGCGCCTCACACCACCCACCTTTCTGGTCTTGTACAGCGACAGGCAGATGGAGACGGCGGAGATGAGGAAGATGCACAGGGCGTACCAGTAGTAGTGGTCGGCCAGCCACAGCCCAATGCTGAAGGCCTGGAACCCATAGTAAGGGTTCAGTGCCTGGGGAGGGGCGGGAGGCAGCATCAGGGCCCTTGTCCCTCCAGGCAGCCCGGCCCAGGCCAGGGCTCCTGTGCCCAGCAGGACAGAGGGCCAGGCAGTGCCAAAGGGCCGAAGTCAGGCTCTTCTTCCGGCCAGCCCCGTCCCCCCCACTAGATGCGCCTCAGGTCCCCGGCTCCTCAGCTCTTCAGAGGACACAGGTCCTACCAAGGACTCGGGCACAGACACGCCAGGTCCCTGCTACCCCCCTTCTCTAAGTGTCATACAAGGGTGATGACACTCCACAGGCAAGTGCGGCCATTGGCTCCATTTTACAGAAAAGGAAACTGAGGCACAACAGGCTTAGGTCACCTGCCTAAAACCACAGAGCTCCCAAGTGTCCGAGTGGGGCCTCCACCAGGCCAGACCCCAAACCCTCTCCCTTGCTTGCTCTGTCCAGGCTCAGAGGGCTGCCATGTTAACGCGAATCTACGTATGTCCAGGTCCTCTCTGCTCTTTGTCCCTGAGGGCTTGACCATGCCCCTCTGAGGCTTGTGTGCACAGGTGTCCCCACTCTCAGTCTCCCGGGCCGCTGGGAGCATGGAAGTGGATGATGCTCAGAGAGGTCTGGGCACAGCAGCCGCCGGGCTGTGTGGGCCTGCCTCTTGACTGCTAGTCCCCACTCCCAGGCCGGACTGGAACCTCGAATTCCTGGCTCCGAGCAGGCAGGGGCAGGGTCTTGACAACTCTTCACTATGGAGAAGGGAAGGCAGGTCTGGTCTGCCCCAGTAAAGTGGTCCCAAGAGGGCAAGTCCCTGGCCGAGGTCCCCCAGCCAGCCTGGAGCGGGGGCGAGGCCCAGGGACCACCCTACCTCGTCCACCAGCAGCTGGAGATAGGACTTGACCGGGACACTGATCTCGTTGGGGCCGTAGATGATCTTCCTGTAAGAGAAGTGGCCAGGCCACCGGGGGGAGCGGGCTGTGACAGCTGGACTCTCTGGGGGTGACAGAACTCCCCCTTCCACAGCCAGGGAACGGAGGCCCAGAGAAGGCTGGAAGGCGGAAGAGCCCACCACAGGAGGAGCAAGACGGAGGCCCCGGGTCTCAGGGCAGCATCTACCTCACAGCTTGGTCCTGGAGGCTGAGGCCGGGGCGGGTATGGTGGACTTCGTCACAAGTGCGGCCGTGGTCCAGCAGGCTGGCGAGGGGAGTGGGCGGCGATGAGGGTGACTGGGCCTGAGCTCAGAGTCCCCCCATCCATGAGGTCAGGGAGTTGGGGCTCTGGCCTATTCCCTCACCCTGGGCCTAACCTTCTCCTTGTCTTCCTCTGACTGGGCCCAACCCTCTCACCGAGGAAGGAGAGCAGCACGTGACAGCCTTTCAGTGACAGTTGCGGCTAATATTCAGTGACCACAATATTACATACAATGACAACGCCTCGGCTGTCACTTAGCTTCTCATCTGCAAGACGGGGGTGGTGACGGCACCAACGCAGGGGGGATGGAATGAAGACGTCACGCTGAGGGTCTGGACAGTGTCTGGCACTGACTAACACCACACAGGTCAGCGACTCTTGCTGTTCCTACTTAGCAGGAACCGTGGGTGTGTTCACACAGCCGCCCTGTGCAGGCCCAAGGCAGCCGCCAGCCCGTCTGTACCCGAGCGCTGCTCCCGGCTGTGTGAGTGCGCTCTGTACACAGAAGAGCTCATGACCCAGGAGCAGCACCCCCAGCCTCCCAGCTTCCTGGGGTCGGCACCTCGAGGTGCATGCTGTCTTCTGGCTCAGAGATTCCCAGGGGACTGAGTTCCAGGTGCCAGACGGCCTGTGCATGGCAGCCCCGCCCCACCTCACTTCCCCAGGCTTCCCGAGACCACGGCCTAGCACCTGCTTCTTGGGGCTTGAATGAAGATGTGTCGTGAGCTCACATCATCAAGCCCTTAGCCGGTGGCAGAGCAGGGATGGGGGCCCAAAGAGAAGGTCTGAATGTGGGGCCCGAGGCCTGATTCACCGTGGGGTGAGCAGCCGGGCCAGGTGCCGTCAGGGCTTTACATGGGATGGCCGTCACGTGCCACTGAACGATGGGGATACGTTCTGCAAGCTGTGACCTTAGGGGGTTTCCTTGTGTGTGCCCATCACAGAGGGCAGTCACACCCCCGGGGGCAGCCCCCTCACACCTGGCCTGTGCTGCTACGTGGGTGTGGCGTGACTGCATGCGCTTCTCCCTCAAAGTCACCCTGGAGGCAGGCTCTCTCCCTGCTACAGAGACCGGAGGCTCAGGGACCAACCCCTGGTCACAGGGGCCAAGGCAGAGCTGAGGGGTGCACCCAGGGCAGGCCCCTTCACATCACACCTGCTCTATGGAAGGTGGTGTGAGCCGTGCAGGCCCTGACGCCTACCTGACATGGCAGAAGGCCTGCTGGGTCTGGATCCAGATGTAGCGCTGGCCTTGGAAGACATAGTACCTCAGCACCGGCTGTGGGGTGGGAGAGGAGACTTGGGCTGGAGGTGGCCCGGGTTTGTGTGTGTGTGTTGGTGTGGTGGGGGCCAGTGTCTTGGAAGCATAAAGGCGGCCAGCCAGCACCCTCGACACGGGGGAAGAACAGAACCAGAGGTGTCTGGACAACATGGAGTCCAGTCCCTCCTTCCCCCGCATGGCTGCAGCCCAGAGAGAGCAAGGACTGGTCCCCGTCCCAGCTGCGCACTCACCGCCTCTTCCGTCCCCTGCAGCCGGGCAGTGTCCTTCCACGCACCCTCTGGTACTGCCCCCACCGCCGCCTGGCTGCGGCCGTCCTCTGCCTGGGCCTCTGGGGGCAGCTCCAGGCTGGGGAGGGGTTGGGGGTTACTGAGGGGTTCTGAGGGCTTCCCAGCATGGCCCCATCCCCACAGAACCACCTTCCCTTCCTGAACGGGAACTGGCCATGGGGCTGCCTCACCTGCGCTCGCCGACGGCCTCCGTCCGCACCTGCACGGTATGGAGCTGCCAGGAGCTATCCTGGAACACAGGAGGCTCAGTCCGGAGAGGGCCCTCCACACCGGGCGCCGCCCACAGCCCCCCCAGCCCCCAAGGCAGGGGTCAAAGCTCAAGGTGACCGTCTCAGGAACTGCCCAACCTGCCCCTCCTTCCCACTGTCCAGATGGGAAAGGAGGGTCCAGAGCGGGGAGCCTAAGGGCCCACAGAGTCAGCAGTTAGGGGGGCTGAGAAGCCAAGCACCCTCCACCCACCCAGGCCCATGGCCACCCCTCCAGCCCCAGGGGGCCGGGCCTGACCCTCACCTCTTTGTCTCTTGTTTCGATGACGAGCGTTTCGGCGCGGGCCAGGGTGCATGGCTGGAGCCGCAGCCGCACCCCCCACCCCGGCTTCCAGCGGAAGAGCAGCAAAGGGATTCCTGCCATCATCCAGACCAAGACGTGGTAGCCGATGACCCTCCAGGGACTGCCACAGTAGCCGCTGAGCCTCTGTGGATGCGGGGAGAGGGCCCAAGTGGGGGTGGGGCGGAGGGTGCAGGGGAAGTGGGGTGCAGAGTGGGGGTGGAGGTGCCACATACCACGGATGAAACTGAGGAGCTGAGGGGATCGAGAGACGTCTCTATCGTCAGGGTCCCATAACCGGCCGGCGTGCTGCCCACGAGAGGGCTGCTGTCTGTGGACACGGGAGAGGGGTGCATGGGAGGAGGCGCCCCTCCTCGCTCGCCTTTATACACACAGATGGCGGCTCTGGTGCCTCCCACGGCTCAGGTCTTCCCAGAGGGTCTGGAACCAGCCGCACCGTAGGTTCTCACACTGGTTTCCTTGTTCTGCAGGTGATTTCTGACCCAGTCTAGGCCCAGTACTGGGGGGCAGGGCCTGGGGAGCTATCAGCTTCCTGGGAGCTCTGCACCCCACTTTTCTATCCAGTCCCCACCCTCAGTGCTGGGATCTGGCCTGTGGGGGGGGGGCAAGCTTGTCATGCAGCCACCCAAGACAAAGCCTCATAAATAAGTCCCCTTGGTTCTTAAACCAGCCACCTGCCAATATGAAGGCTCTGCCTGTCTTTCCCTGCCCGCGCTGGGCGTGGCTAGAACGGAGGTGGCTGAGCTGACCTCAGGAGAGAAGCTGCTTCATGTCAGGACCCAGCTGAGCATTTTACAGGGCTCCTTCTTTACCCCTCCGTGAGGAAGGGCCACCATCACCCCCCCCCCCCCCCCCCCCCAGGAGATGGGAAAGTGAAGCTCCGGGAAGCGCCATGGTGCCTCTGCTGCAGACTCTCTTTCCCCTCCTGCCTCCCCTGCTGTAGAGCTGGGGTCCTGGCAGGACAGGCAGACAGCAGGTGTTCTGGGGCCCCAGAGGGGGTGGGCTTGCTGCTCCCACTCTTGGGCAGCCTACTGGGGTTTCTCTAATTGGTCTGGGGCCACTCAGCGCCTGTCAAACATGAATGTGCAAGGCGCTCTCCGGACCCGCTGGAGCATGGGCGGTGCGGGCTCCTGCACATCTCCCAAGAGCTTCTGGAGAAGTTCACTAGGGGGATGGAATGTTGGGCTCCCCTCCCAGCAGGAAGGGGGCAGCCTGATGAGTTTCTGGGCTCCCGCTCCTTGTCCCCCAAACCAGAGCCCTGCAGAGGCCTGCTCGAAGTTTCCAACAACCAGCCAGAGTGCTGCAGCCAGTTGCCACATCACATCGCCAGCCTCTTGCTGTTCTGTCCCCAAACACATGGGCTTCTGCAGCCCCCAGACCAACAGCAACCGTAAGTTTCCAAGGGGGTGTGGCTCTACTCCTGGCCCTTTTTATGTGTTAACACCATAACCCGGCCACATAACCTTAATCATTATCCCCTTCTTGAGAAGAAAATGAGGCTCAGAGAAGTTAAGTAACTAGCCCAGGATCACACAGCAAGCACACAGCATGCCAGCATGCAAGCCCAGGGCTGACTCCAGGGGGGTTTCTAATCCCTCTTCCCCAGCACCTGGGAACACCTTGAGAATTGGAGTCGTGTGCCCCCATCACACCCGGCGGTCTGTTCTCTCCCGCCCAAGTCTTCTCTCCTAATCATGACTGTGCTAGTGATGCTAATAAATGCAGCCAACATCTGTTAAGCACTTCTCAGGTGATAAGAGCCGCCTGGGCCTCTGCTGAAAGCCTCCAGAGAGTCAGCCATTTAACCCTCCAGCAACAGCACAAGCTGGACTCTTATTTTTGCCATTTTACAAGTGAGGGAAGAGGTTCAGAGGCCAGCAAATTGGGGCCTCTCGGCTATGCTTTTGGGCCCGTATGAGAACAGAGAACAGGATATAGGCCCTGCACCTCCCCAGCCCTCTCTCAACCAGAAGACTAAAAAATCTAATTAACTCTCTGGCCAGTCCCTCCCTGTGCACACAGTTGACTCAGAAAACAAACAGAGTCTCCAGCTCCAGGAAGGGCCTGGCATTTCTCTCTCTCTCTCTCTCTCTCACACACACACACACACACACACACACACACACACACACACACACACACACATGGCCTCAGTCTTCGGGGTCTCAGGGCAGAGAAGTAAAGTCTCAAGGCTGGCAGAACAGGAAACCAGGTCAGCCTTCTTCCCTGGGGTTCAGGGATACCCAGCCAGATGTGTCTCTGGCCTTCCTGGCTCTCTGGTCCTGGCACAGCCCAGTCCGGAGTGAGGCTTGTCAGGCTGTCATTTCCTCCTTCCCTGACACAGCCCGTTGACCACAAACAGCAGAGGGCTCATTGTGCTCTGGTGGGACCCCCCCAGGCTCCTGGCCTGGGGGGCAGGGGAGCAGGCATTCAGCACAGTCTGGCAGGTTTGGGGTGTCAGGTCCTTGGCCACCAATCAGCCACAGGCCCTGCCTGTCGTCTGAAAGGCTGCTGTCCTGGAGCCCTTTCTCTGCCCTGGACACCTGGTCTCTGGACAGGACAGAAGGGCAGTTTCTCACCCCTTAGGGCTGTTCTCAGGATGTTTCCGGGGTGTCAGGAGTCAAAGCACCTCTTGGTTATGAAGCTGACCCAGGCCACGCACTGTTCCCAGGATCCACATATGTTAATTCGGGTATTCCTTACCACTGTCATCCCTAATTTACAGATTAGGAAACTGAGGCCTGGGGGTGGGGGGTGCAGGAAGTTGCCCAAAGGCCACATGGCCAGTGAGCGGTGGGATCTGGACCCAGGCAGTCTAGTTTCAGGGCCACCATTTATCCACACCATCTTATGATGGATGGTGTTCCTGGTTCTCACAGCAAGCTGTGCCTAGGAAGGCGAGTGCCTTGGCCCCTGTGAGCAACATTTCCCACCTCTAGGATCAAAATCCCCAAGCAGCCGGCTCTCAGGGAAGCGCGAGCAGCAACAACTCTGGAGTCCGGCATTCTGGAAGCACGGGTGTCCAGGCGGGCGGTGGCCCTGGCCCTGACCAAGCAGGCGTGGCTTCTGCTCTGACCCATTTCTCAGGCTCCCTCTACCTTCCCATCAGGCTGTGTAAAAAGCCCATGCTGCGCCACTGCTCCTGGGGTGCAACCCACAGGCCTGCGGGTTGGCTGGAGACCCCCGCGGGTCACTCTGCCACGCTGATCTGATTTGATCTTGCAATATGCCCCCTCCTGCAGACCGCTGAGCCTTGGAGCAGCAGCCTTTCTAGTGACTTGCCTCACAGCCTTTCTCAAGTCCTTTCTGCCCACCTCACCCACATCCATCGACACCCATCACTCAGGCTTGTGCAGTGTCCTGTTCATCCTGCTCACAGAGCCTGGCACAAGGGTGGGGCAGGGGAACAGTTTACTGAATGAATGAATTTGCTGACATACCCACGCGGAGGCGATGGTACTAGGAGACACTGAGCTCACCTCCTGCTGCTGGGTCAGTCTGCTGAGAAGTGCGGGGGGGGGAGCCCCTCTTGAAGGGCCCTGCCAGAGTCCATCTTGTGCCACCCTTGCCCCAGGATCTAAAATGTTTATTCTGGGAAGTGCCTCTTGTGTCTGTCACACACCCATCATTTCTCCAGGACTCACTCCCAGTTGACCTTGGGAAGAAGCTGGATGAGGCTTTTCATGTGTGGTGTCTCCCTGCAGGGCCCGGCAGGGCACGCGTCTGCAGGACAGCTGTCCAAACACTCCGAGGTGTTGTGTACCTCCAGTCATGTCTCCGTCTCCCGGGGAAAGCACAGGGAGGGCAGGGCAGGGTACCCCCCAGCTCAGGGCAGCCCAGAGCTGGCACATGCAGATGAGGACACGTCCACCCTGGTTGTACTGATCTTCATGTATATCCCTGCGAGGGAGGGACTATTAACATCCCCATTTTACAGCTGGGGAAACTGAGGACCAGACTTTTAGAAACCCCGTGTCCAGGATCATGCAGCTTCAAAGGCCAGAAGCTGGAAATAAGAGAGTCTGAACAAACACATTCCTCTTAGGCCACCCCATGAATGGATGGCGTAAAATGAGGCACAGAGTCATGAGCACGTTCAACATCACACAGCTATGAGTGGCCCAAACTAGACTTGTACCCAGTTTGTCTCCAGGGCCCTGGGGCAACATGTAGGGGCCAGAGTCAAAGCCATTTGGGACCTCTTGTTTCCTGCGGAAGCCCGGGTTTCCTGCTGTTGATCTGGCAGGGGACCAGCTGCAGAGCTGCTGCCCTAGGGGAGCTCCTCTCATCGGCCAGGCTAGGGTGTGGGGGACAACCTCCCGGTAGGACTGTGATCTTAGGATCTGGAGTTCAGAGTCTGCCTTATCTCAGCCTTTTCCCTCCCTCACCCTGGGAAGTGTTCTGGATAGGATGCGAGTGGTGGGGTGGGAAGTGTGGTGGCGGATGGGAGGGGAGATATCTGAACGGAGGGGTCTGCAGCTGCAGGGAAGAAGCCCAAGTCTTGGTGGTCCCTTTGCTGGACGAGGGGTCTCCGTGACCAGCACAGGATGAGATCCCTCTGGATAAGACACATCTACTGACTCATCTGCCACAAGTGGGATTTAAACGAGACTCTGGCGAGGCCCTGGATGCCTGGCCTGCAATGATGCTACATGGAGGGTGTGGTCCTTGGCCTTGGGTGCGGGGCCTGAGGCAGGGAACTGGGAGTGGCTCGGTGCCCCCAGGACACTCTGCCCGGACTCAGGAGTCCAGCTGCTCCAGTCTTATTCATTCATCCACCCCATCAAGAGGAATAACCGCCCACTGGCCCCAATGCAGCCGTCTCCAACCTCTTGCCCCAGCTCCACACCTGTCCCCCTGGGAGGCTGTCCAGCGGGCGTGGGGCTTCTCCCGGCGCCCCAATTACAATCGGGGCTCCGCAGATCCTCAATTACAGTCTTGCACAAGCTCCAGAAGCTTCCTCGCCCGCGGCAGTAGCCAGGCGGGGTGGGGACGGCGCTGGCCGGCGCGGACCAGAGTGGGCGCCGCCTTCCCCCTGCACCCCCACCCCGAGCTCCGGGCCTCTTCGGGGGAGTCCCGGGCCGACTCCCGGACAAGGGGAGGGGGAAGGGCAGGGACTCCCGCTCCCCGACCCGCGGCTCGCGGGCAGGTGCGACGGGGCGTCCCGGGGCCGCCGGCTGCGGTGGGCCGCGCGGCGCACTCACCTGCGCTCATGCCGGCTCCTCGCGCTCATCGCCGGCCCCGGCGCCGCGGCCCGCGGCCCAGGCCCGGGCGTCGTCGCGCCCCGCGGCGAAGCGCGAGGCGGAAGGCCGGGGGCGCGGGGCCTGCGGGCAGGACGGCGCGGGGCACCTGGAGCAGCGACGCCGGCGCGGCGGGGCAGGTACCGCAGTCCGGCTCTGCGCCGCCGGGCCCGCCCCGCCCCGCCCCGCCCCGCCCCGCCCACTGCGGCGCCACGTCCGCCGCCGCGCCGCGGGGGCTGCTGGGAATTGTAGTCCGAGCCGGCTCCGCCACACGCGCGGAGGCGGGGCGCATCCCTGGGCATCGGGGCCAAGGCTTTCAGGGCCAGGCGCTGATGTAGGAGCCGGGGACTTAGACGTGTAACAGCGGACTCGGAGAGCAGCCGCGCTCGGGCAGAGGAAAGCTGTGGTGGAAGGGCTGCCATGAAGGGTAAGGGGCAGTGGACGCCAGAGGGCTAGCAGGGCAGACCTTGAACACATCTGGTCCACAGCAAGGACCCAATGAGTATGTTTGGAATTGCTGGTGGATGAGAGGTGGCTGCAGGGATGTGTGGTATCAAACACCCCTACCCTTGTGGAAGCTTCAGGTAGAAAGTTAAGATGAAAGGTCTCGCAGCCAGGGGTGGGTTCAGAATGAATAATTAGCTTTCAACCAAACTGGCCATGGAAGTTTCCAGGAATGTGAGGTGAGGACAGAAAGCACTATCTCTTGGGCCTCCCTGGTGATGCATGGGGTTAAGCACTGCACTGTGAAGCAATCCGCAGCCTTTGCAGCGCGAGTTCGATCCCCGGCCGGCCAGGGAGCAACCCACATGGCGCGGCAGACCTCTCCTGACTCGTCCGCCGCTCCCCTCAGCTGTGTACTTCGTCAGTCTGCCTGTCCTGTTCCCCGCTCTGTCTCTGGTAAAACCTCTCAACCCCTCTGCCCGCGTCCCGCATCTCTGGCCTGTACCCCAGCTCTTGTGTGCATAAATAAATAAATCTTAAAAAAAAATAAAAAAAGCAAGCAAGCACTATCTCTTACCGAGAACCAACCCAAGAGATCCCAATGCAGTAAGTTCCACAGCAATTTCCTTAGTTGAAGAAGGGATCAAAAAAGATTATTGGCCAGAGGTGGGTGCATAGAGAATTATTAGTTATTGAAAACCAGCCCAACCCCAAGGCAATAAATTCTACAAAGGAATAAATCCAGTGAAAGAGAGATGTATATCGGAACACCCCCTCCCTGGGCACCACAGCTCTTGTCTGCTGAGACCACCCACCCGTATCTGTGCAGGTAGAGTCTCTTTCCCTTTCCTTTTGTCCTTAACGAATGTGCTGTGTGCAGGTGAATGGGAATGTCTGCTGAATTCTTTCTTAGAGGGATCCGAGAATGCCACACACTGAACCCTGTCATCTGAACCCCAATACCCTTCCCCTCCAGGGTGGTGGCCTGAGCAGCTGGAGACAGTTGAGAGCTGGGGCTGACTACTGCTGGGGCAGCTGACCACCTGGCAGACGCAGAGAACATTTCCAGTGGGGGCCAGGCTACTTCAGGGTTAAATGCCTGGCAGACCCAGGGGAACCCAGACCCATGGCAGGCAGGGTGAGTGGGTCTGGAAAAGGGGCTTACTTAGATGGCTTCACAAGGAGGCTGTGTGGTACAGTGGTGAGGGGTTCGGGCTCCAGGGGACCTGGGTTTGGATGTGCGTCAGTTGCTTTCTTTCTATGTGAGCTTTAAAAAGTCACTTTCCCTCTCTGAACCCTTTTCCCCATCTGTAAAATGAAAGCTGTTGAGAGGATGAGGTGATGTGGCCAGTGCTTGGGCTGAGCCAGTTGCTTTCTTTAGATCCTGATGCTGGACTAGAAGCTTCATAAAAGCTGGCACTTAGGGATGGCATTGCCAGATTGGTCCCCTCAAGCTTTTTATTGTCGAGGCTGCTTGGCATCAAAGAGGCTCCATCCTCTGAGCGATGGCCCAGGAGCCGCACCTGCTGCACACCCATTGCCTTGCTGGGCAAGAGGCCAGGGGAAGCTTCTTTCCAAACCACAGGATGTGGGGTGGAGGCCCTGACATCTGGCAGGGGTTACCTTTGGGGAAGTGGCTGCCGCTGTGTGGTCATCTGGGATCTGTGGGCTGGGCTCCATCAGGTGGGCTGGGACCAGGGCGGGTGGTTCCTGTGGCTGCTGCTACTTTTGGGGGGGGGGGCACATAAACGACAAAATATGCCTGATCCAAGTGGCAAAAGACTTGAGAGGTCTCCAGCTTGGACTGGTTTATTCTAGAGCAATGCCCCACTTCTCAGTTTCTCTAGTTCCACTAGATTCTTGCAACAAAAGGGAATTTTATCACCTCTGACAAGTCTCGTGACAAGGTTATGGCTGTCTAGACACATAAAGTGCAGTCTCAGTGCTGTGTCTTGCAGTTTCCTGGACAAGATGGGGAAGAGGCGGGCAGTGAACAGGAATGATGGTGGGAGAGAGCGCCACCCCCAGCCTGCACAGAGTTGCCGGGTGACATGAGAGATGAGAAATGAGGGTTATTAGCCTTGCACAGAAAAATCATCCTCCAATAGGAGACCTCTAACTTTCGCCAATTTGTCAACTGCCCTGCCTGGGCATGAATCACCCTGCAGTCTCTGCAGCATTCAGCAGGCCTTTCACCCAAATGTAGCTTCTAGACAAGTCAGTGAAATTGAGTTTAGGGAGTATTTCCTCTGCTACAGTCTGAACACATTCACAATATTCTTATTTATTTTGCGTAGGAGAACTGGGGTGTGGCCAGAGGTGCAGGGGGTGAGAGGATTCACCCAAGACAGAGTGGGGAGCAGAACAGGTGGATCTACTGAAATACACTGCTGAGGGGTGCCGCGGGCGAGACAGGAGAGGTCTGCTGCGCCATGTGGGTAGCTCCCTGGCTGGGGATAGAACTTGGGCGGTAGTGGTGATAGCATGGAGACTTAACCCCTAGGCCGCCAGGGAGGCCCAACACATTATTCTTATTTAAGCTGCCACCTTGATTCTGAGAGCTGAATGCTGTTAATTTCCATCTTCTAGACAGAAAACAGAGGCGCTGAGGTTCAACAACGTGCTCCAAGCCAGGTAAGAAGAGATGACTGGCGTCCATCCTAGAGGAAGTCGAAGCATCCCATGAAACTATTTTTGTGTTGCCCGTGTGCTGGCTGAGGAAGCTGACTTAGAGCACCAACTCCCGGCTTCCCCTCCACCCCCACCCGCTGCCACCGCTCCCGCCAAGGCCTGTGACCTTCTTGGGGCAGCCCCCCATCCTTCCAGTGCAGGCCTGGGGGTCTGTCTGACGATTTTCATTTCTTAATTCTGAATTTTAGGCTTTAACCTCTGAGGCTGTGTCCTGTGCAGTCTTGCTAAGGTGGTGAAGAATTCTGAGAAGCTACTTTTGAGAAACCTGCTCCTTAAATTTCCAGTAATTCAGTTTGTTCTCTTGTCTTTGTGACTTGGGTCATGGTGGGGGGACAAGACTTTTTCACTTTTACCCCAGCACTTCACCTCTTGCAGTGCCAGAGCCTAGTGCTTTTGAATTGTTCCCCTAACCCCGCCCTGCCGCTTTTTTTTTTTTTAAGATTGATTTATTTATGCATAAGATTTATTTTTTAAGATTTATTTATTTATGCATACACCTCTGGACCAGAGGTGTGGGGGGTGAGAGGATTCATCACAGAGAGTGGGGAGCAGAACAGGCAGGTGAGACAGGAGAGGTCTGCTGCGCCATGGGGGTTGCTCCTGGCCGGCTGGGGATCGAACTCGTGCTGCAGTGGCTGTGGATAGCTTGATAGCGCTGTCTTTAACCCCTACGCCACCAGGGAGGCCCTGAACCATCCCCTCTTAAAGCCAGAAATGCTCATTAAGGTTCATTCTTGGTGAGTCAGGCATTTTTCTTAGCTGCTTGCACTGTGATGCAAGAAGTTGGTTTTCTGGGTGACCTCACTGCCACAACTTAAGAAGCAGGCTTGGGGCTTGCTTGGAGTGATAGTCGGGTCCACCTGAATGTAGGTCAGCAGGGGAAGTGGCTAGTAAGTTCTGGATATCTACACACCACAACTACCTCATCTGAGGTGGTTAAGAACACTTAGTCAAAGGTTCAAAAGACTGAGATAGAAAATAAATTTTACACACACACACACGTCCTTCAGAGTCCCTTATATATTTTGGGGTCAGAATAAAAAGCTACTATGGTTCACATGGCTGAAGCGTGGAAGCAGCGCAAATCTTCCTTGAAGGATGGAGAAAATGTGATTCCCCTGCATGATGCTGGAGTAATGTCGTAAAAGGAGGGGTGCGGACACGCACTCCAACACAGGTCCCCGGGAGAACTGCGCCGGGAAGGAAATGTCACAGAAGACAAATGCCGTGACTCCGCCTCTGCGGGGTCGTCAGCAGGATGTAAAGGGTGCTGCTGGGAGTTAGGGGAGCATTGGGGGTCTTGTTTTATGGGCATTGCTTCGGTTTTCACAAGACCAAGAGTTTGGAGGGGGATGGTGGTGAGGTGTGCACAGCAATGTGGATGGACGGAACGGCAAGAGACTGTATTTAAATATGGCTGGTGGGAAATTTTGCTGTATTTTTATCACAATAAAAAATGAAAGGGTCTCCCTGGTGGCTTAGGGGTTAAGTCTCAGCGCTGTCACCACTAAGGCCTGAGTTCCACTCCTGGCCAGGGAGCTACCCCCATGGCGCAGCAGACCCCTCCTGGCTCACCCGCTGCTCCCCTTAGCAGTGTATTTCAGTAGATCTGCCTGTTCCGCTCCCCACTCTGTTTGGGGTGAATCCTCTCACACCCCCGCACCTCTGGCCTACACCCCAGTTCTTCTATGCATAAATCTGTTTAAAAAAGAAAAGGAGACAGAGCTAATAGACTGTATCCTACCCTATTTTGAAGGGAAAATACCCAGGTGTCTGGAAGGAGGTGGAGCCTCCCAGCTGGGGCTGTGGGACTCTGGAGCTTGGGGGGCTTCTGCTATCGGCCTGACATACTTTCGCACTGACCCTCCCCTGGGCATTACCAGACTGTGCTGAGCCCTGGCGCCAGGGCACCGAGGTGGGAATTCGCGCTTGGCAGGCAGTCTCTTGAGTTCACAGCTGACCTGGCCGTGCTCTGTGCTGGAGGCATCTCAAACCTTGTGCTGGTGAGATAGAAGATGCACCAAGGTTTGCTTTGATGCTACTACTGAAAGCTGCGGAGAGCAGGACACTGTCCCACGACGACTGCCAGCCCTCACGGAGCACTCGCTCTCAGTGCCAGGCATTTGGGTGAGGCCGGAATGATTGTGACCCCACTTCGCAGACCAGCAGATGGAGGAGCAAAGAGGAGCAGGAACTTGCCTGAGGTGGCGCAGCTGGTGAGTGGCAAAGCTGAAACCCACCCCAGCTGCAGGACCCCAGCTGATGCCTGTACCCCCTCCCAGCACCCCCGCCCTCCAAGGCTCAGTGCTGGAGCCCCGCCCCCTCTTCAAGGTCAAGGACTCCTCTTTCTGGTACCTTCACATCCACTGCAGCAAGTAAAAGGAACAGGCCTGATTTTCTTTGTTAGTAAAGTAGAATAACATTTATTTTATTTTTTTAAATTTTTATTATACATGCTGTGTTCATGGAAAATCAAGACCTTTGGAGGAACTCAGATTACATACAAATCACGTTCAGCTGGGCTGGCGACCAGTCAGGTCAGCATGGAAACAGTTAAGCTGAAGCTTTCTTCTCCTTATAGGTTGCCATCATTTTCTTGATTTCCGCAATAGCTTTCCCTGGATTCAGCCCCTTGAGAAAAGCAGAGAATCAATACCAAGTAACAAGTGACACTGCACAGGGAGAGGCGCCCACGACCATGGGCTTGCAACTCCTTCCCCCGCTGGCACCGTCAAGGCAAGGGAATCATCCCGCCTGCATTTCATGTTTTTAAAGAGACCCTGTCTTTTCTTTTTCTGACCATGTGGCTTTGACAAGCCTGCCAGCTGACGGGGCCGGGCCTGGCCCAACCCCAGGCAGTCACTCCCTGGCTCGCCACCCACTCTGGTGTGGGCGCCGTGGAAAGCTGAACTGGGTCGTGACATTCCCTGGAGGAATTTGAGCTGGGAAAGGCTGATGGGACAGCAGAAGGTAGAAGCTAAAGGTCAAGGTGAACCAAGAAAACAGTTAGCATAAGCAGGAGACTGAAAGCTAAGAAGCAGGAGCTCTGAGACAGGCACGGGACCAGGTGAGCAGTGGACAGCCGAGGAGGGAATCGCATCCCCTCAGCGGCCGACGTCCTGCGGCTCTCCTCGCGCTGCTACGGAGTCAGGCCGAGCAGGTTCTGGTCAGGGACTCCCTCGGCAGACACCCTCAACGCGTGTTCCTAGTAAGCGGCCCTTGCTCCATGCTGACTTGACAGCCCCTCTGGACCCTCTCCGTGCTGAGAGACCCGGGTTGCTCTGTCAACCGCGTGCGCTTGTGACACGTCAGCTCCAGGGCAAGCTGAGGGCCGCCCGCGCCCTACCTTGGGGCAGGTCCTCGTGCAGTTCATGATGGTGTGGCAGCGGTACAGCGAGAATGGGTCCTGCAGCTTGGCCAGGCGCTCCTCCGTGAACTCGTCTCTGGAGTCGATCATCCAGCGATAGGCCTAGGAAAAGGGCCGGATCAGCTGAGCTGTCACCCTACTGTTAGCCCTGCCCTGGTTCTCTGCTGCGTGTGCAGAAGGGTGCCCCCTCAGCTCAGAGGCCCTGTCTCCGCTCTCTTTGATTCTTGCCACCCTTTAAGGAAAGGCTCCCGACTCTCCCATCACTCCTCTGGATTAATGATCCCCACAAACTTCTGAATGTCACTGCACCTGGAGCTCTGGCCCTACAGAGGGCTTGGAGCTCTGGCCCTCTGTATCCCGCCAGGCCCCGAATTCCTCATATTGCTCATCGGCCTCTGTCCTTGCGGACCAGGGTCACCATGCCTGTGGCATGTGACCTTCCCCTGTCTTAGCACCCAGCCACTGTCTTTGTGCAAACAGGAGACTTAACAGATGTCTAGAGATAAACATTTGTTCCATCGATTGACAACTTTTTAACAGTCTGTCCATCCTGGAAGCCCGAGGTCAGCCAGCTGAAAATGGACTGAACTCATGACCACTGGGCTGCCCCCCAACACGCCTCCCTATTTCATTTTTAACATGGCCAGGAATCAATCTGCTAGCTGGTTCCACAATGACATCACTTCTCTTTTTGTGGGAAAATGAGAAACGAGAAGTTTGGGTTTTTTTTTTTTTTTTTTGAGTTGCTTAAAAATCTGAAAAAAACCTCACCACAATCTGAGAAGCAAAAGCTTTCTGGGAACAAAATGATTTTCTTTGCCGTGAAAAGGGTGAAAGGCAACAGAAAGAATATTCCTTTCTTTCTAGGCGACACCTACTAAGGCCAGGACTCTAAGCTTTCATTAGTCTGGAAACAATTCCCAGCCTTGCAGGGGGTGGTTGCCCCTCAAAGAAATTTTTCTCTCCCCTGCCTGCACATTAAAAACCCTGTGTGGTCAATGGAGAGCCCCCTGATGGGCGGCAGCAGGGGAGGAGGTAAGAGCCAGTAAGGGGAATGCCTCTAAAGATTTGCAAGGCTCGGGCTGCGAAGAAGCACGCCCCTAGTCCTCCCAGTCCTCGGGAGCCCCTCAGATGAAGCCCCTGACTGATTGGAAGGCAAATGAAGACAGAGCCGCCAGTTATCCCGTGGGTCACAGCTGTGGGTGAAGGCGCCCCTCAGACGGTCTGCTTTCCTATATACTGTCCTCTTGATTTCTGGATGGTTGAGTTTTAAATTTTCTTAAAGCAATTAAGGAACAACTTACCTGCATGAGAACTGCGGGGCCCAGATACTTGTCTCCATTCCACCAGTAGCTGGGGCAGCTGGTGCTGCAGCAGGCACAGAGAATGCACTCGTAGAGCCCGTCCTGTGCGGGGAGAGAGAGGGATCATGAGCGCGGGGCAGGAGAGACTGTCACGTCCTTTGTTGAGCAGATGTGATGTTTGGGTCAGTGTGTGGACGGAGTCCCTGTTTGCTCAAGTTTGTTGGCAAAATCCTAGGGGTAGTTTACAGAAGTGTATCAGATTTGTAAAAGGATCTTGAAATTGAAATGTCAACACTTGCTGGATTAGCGCCCATGGTTCTTCAGTCTAAGTAGATGTGCTTTTCTGTTAATAAACAATAACCCCTCACTTATCTAAGAAAAATAATTTTTTTCAAACTTAAGTGTGGAAAAAGAAACTGGTATTACCATCTGAATGTAGTCTAGGGGAAATTCAAAGGCCCTGGGTGCTGAGGCATCTAACAGTCTGCACACCTGCTCCTGCCTGGGCAGCGGAGGAGACCTCAGGTTTCCAAAGGAAGCTTCGACCTCGCCCTGATGTGAGCCAACACGCGCCACGTGCTTCACTGACCTCCCCTCCTTTGATCATCACCATCATCCTATGGTGTGGCAAGAGTCCCATTTTTTCAGGGGAGGGACTGAGGCTCAGAGAGGTTAGGACATTTGTCTAGGGTCCCACAGCTGGAGCAGCAGAGCCGGGATGGGCCCCCCAGGCAGGCTGAGTCTGGAATCCCTGTTCAACACCTGCCGCTCTGACTCAATCCAGGCAAGCAGTTCAACCAAACTGGACGTTCTGATCTTGGGAGTAGAAACTGATGAAAAGCCTCAGAAGAGGGGGTACGCTGCCGTCTGAAGTGACAGCTGATATTATATGACACGAGTTTGTGGCCATGACTGTAACCAGCCGTCCTCAAGAGAGTCTCTGTTCTGTTCCGGCAGCTGGAAGGGGTGTAAACCGGCCCCTCTGTCTAGAACACTTACAGTCACAGGATTAAGAGCCTTAGTGACAGTCATACTTTTAGTCTGCTAACAGAAACATCTGTAACAGGAAATTAATTAGGACTTTTGGGATAGAACCAGCAGGATAAAGGAGTTTAGCTTATTCGTGAAAAAACTGGACGGGCTCTCACTGTTCACCAACAGAGGCGAGAGGAGGGTAGACGATGCCAGTGCCCCGCCCGAGCGGGAGGAAACAAGGCTCGAGCTGATGCCGAGGAGCAACTCTCGACACAGGAAAACGCTCCCAGTAACACGAGGGAGCAAGCAGGACGTGAGAGCGTGTTTACACTCACACCCCAGCGACAGAAACATGTCATGCAACATACATAAGAAAAACCAAGGTTGTTGCCAATAGTTCTCTTTGGGAGGTGGAATAACTGATGATTAAAAAAATCCTCTATTTTCCAAGGATCTGCAGTGAACATTAGGGCTTTTAAACCACAAAGAGTGTGCTCAGCATGCGAGCAAGCTACGGAAGTGGAGAAAGCTGAACAAATGTGTGGCATCTAAGTGAGTACATTTTGGTTATCTGGAACACATGCTCGGGGAGCCCTTCAGTTCACACCCAGGAGACACCGCTAGTGACAAGCTGCCTCCAGGGAATGAGAGGGAGCACGTGGGCCAGAGGGCCAGTTTCTCCTTGGGCCCTGGAGAGTCTGACACGGGGACAGCGCTTTGTCCTGAGAACAAGGAACTCTTGACAGCAGTGCGCTGCTTCCCCCGACTGACATCATCGTCCCCCTGGGCGCACGCTGGACGTGCTCACGAGGGTTGTTTTAGGGGAAAGAGGAGCGGGCTAAATAGCTCCCTATTCAGAGCATTCATTTACACAGCTAGTATTTACTGATAACACATGCCTGGGCCTAGGGATGCAGCAAGGAGTACACAGCTGCCCCTGCGTGGGGCTGGCCTGGCAGTGACACTCTCAGGGTCGGTGCCCGTGAATAGCACGTGTCCGGATCCCGTGCAGGCTGGAGATGGGACCCCTTTCCATCTGGTCTCCTTCCTCCTCCTGTCCCCAAGGACACTAAGTGTGCAGGGAGTGAGTGTGCCAATCAAGATAGCTTAGAGGCGGTAAAAGTAGTATAAAAGGAGACTAAAATTTGATACTAACTCATGAGTTACAGCTTGTATGCAAAAACAGCCACTCCAAGGGCGCGAGAAGGCTGGTGCCAACTCCCCATGCCATCACTAGGCCGCGGTGTCAGGAAGCACACAGGGCTGTCCCAGCTTTGCCATAACTGCTTCATGCCCAGCTGTAAAGTGGGTGGGGCAGCGGGACTACAAACGGCCAGCGCGTGTTCAAGGGCAGCGTTCAAGTCTGCCCAGCGTCCAAGGGCAACTCTGATTTTCTGTCCCTTTAAACGGTGGGACAGTGCAGCCTCTCACCACACAGCGACATCGCTGCAGCGGTCCCGACACAGTCTAGGGGCGCAGGGGCCGCGCCTTCTTGGTCTGTGTGACGCACTGTTACCGCTCACACGACGGCAAACTCATCTGGCAAAGCGTTTCTCAGAATGTGCTCCTGTCACTAGGCGACACATGACTACTGGTTTCTTTGGAAAAGGACCAACAGCTGGCAACATGGGGACACTGCAGGGCACTCCAGGACTTCGGTCCACACCAGGCCCTTTGTGGCTCACACTACCCACCTGGCCCTCAGAGAAGGTGTCTGACCCTGGAGAGAGGTTTCTTCCCAGGGGACACTGTATGATCTGCATTATCTCAGGCTACTCTCCCTACCCTCCTGCCACTCCCAGTCACACTTCCTGGCAAGCAGCTTTGCAATGAAATTCCTCAAATCAAGACGCTACACGGGACCACTGACCAGTTTCTCGCGATCCTCGATGGACTGCAGATACTGCTGCTTGCCCTCCTGGGACTCGTCCTTCTTCTTCAAGTAAGGCTCAATGGACTTGTACTGAGCGTAGAAGTTGTTTAAGTCCTGAGGTTGGGAGACGAGGAGGAGAAGGGTCAGACTCCACCATCACCCCCGAGTGGGCTTATTTATCCCATTTCTGGGACACGGCCTACTTTTCTGCCCTTTGACAGACAGGAGTCACTCATTGGCACTGCAGGGACATGTGGAAGGATTACAAAAGAAGAAAAGCTCAGTGCTAAGGATGGCTGGGGAATCTCTCCATGCACATGAGAAACTCTTCAATCCCACACACCTTTCTCCCACTTGCCCTGGAAAACACCCTGAAACACAGGGGGGGCAGAGAACATCACAACTGATGCTTTCCCCATTGGTATTTTCCACATAATTCTTTGTAGTTCTGGCCAAACTCTTCATTTGTGGGACTGGTCCAACTCTAAAACTGCTATTCCCAAACAGTCCTCACCAAATGAGCTGGTAGATGATTTTCCAGGCGTGTTATCTCCGCCATTCAAATTCCTTAATTAAAGTCAGACAGAAAAAAGCCCGCCCTAGAGAACAGCACAAAATGCGCGCCCTACCTCCCTGCACGAGGCAAAGGGGGAAAGAGATGCAGAAACTCACAGGGACAAGGTCCTTTATCACATACATATGAGGAAGAGGGTAGATTTTGGAGACTTTGTTGAGGTTGGTGTCAATCCTTCGGGTGCAAGCCAGAGTGTTGCCTCCGTTGATGTTCATTGCACAAGAGCCGCAGATACCTGCGCGAGAAACACAGTCATGTCCTCCCCAGATACAGGGGTCAGTGCTGCCTTGGAGTCTGCGCTGGGCTGTCGTCCTCTCCCGGGAGGACAACGAAAGCGCCGAGGGTAAGGGGTCCTGCTGTCTTCCCCGCTTTCCTCCTTCCTGCCCACAAAGTAGGTCCAATGGCCGCAGCTCTAAGATCCATTCTGTGATCATGACACAACCTTGAGGTTGGAAGCCACATGCTAGGGATGGCACTGGAGAACAGAAGCAGCCTGGCACTACAGGCACACTGGACTTCCAGTCCTAGTGCCACATCTCAGGTATTTTGGGAGAAAAGTCAACCTCTGCTTTTCAGAAGACATTGCTACTTGAATGCGAACCCTGACAAGTATAATACCCCAAAACAAACCCATGCTGTCTTGGCCACCTCAAGGTTGAGGGCCCAAATACAGATGATCCAGCGAGCTTGCCACAAAACCAGCAGCACAGAGGTTGCTCTGGAATATGAAACCCATAAGCTGTCTGAGCACTGACTTCTAGAAGAAAGAACTTATGGGAAACCAAGTCAAGCAAAAAGAAAGTGCTGGTCAAGAACCCAAATGAGCAATTTCCTATCCTGGACCGATCTCCGGTATATGGAGATGTCCTAAGTATTTCAGAGTTTGATAATGTCTACACTAATTAAACCCCAAATTCATGTCTCTGAAGCTGATGTTGGTAATCATCAGGCCAGAGACATGTGAAACCTGACCTGTTTTATCACTTTTATAAGACTATACTCTCCCTCTCTTGTAAATATTAACCAGAGTTGTAAGACAACACCAAGATCTGTCTTTAGCAATTACTCCTAAAGTCCCCCAAGAAAGCAAATATTATTATCAATGTATTTACGTCTGCCAGTCATCCTACCAGAGCAGAACAATATGCTTTTATAAGAAATGGTATATAGTTTAAGACATAAATAAATTAAATCTTTTCTTAAAAAGGCTCCCCTGACAATTCAATAAAGGAATAAAACAGTGGCAGCCAACATCATTTTATCTCATTTTTTTAGTCTAGATGGGTCACACCTCATGTATTTGGCTCTGAAAGGGCCTTAGGAGGAACGATTTCTGAAAAGCATCCTTTTTCTCTGACTTACATGGGGATGGGTGGGGTTTAATTACAGCGGAGTGTTCCCTGGACAGCAGGACTCAGCCAAACTATCATACTATCTGCAGCATCACTACATTAAATCCAATCCTGTCAGGTTAGCTGAGTCAACAGATGTCTTAGAAGCAGGGCTTTAAAAGCTTGAAATATATAGCAGAACAAAGATAACAAACGATGGGGCAACATATAGTGGAGGATTATTATGGAAGGTTATTTTCATTATCTACGTCCTTCTGAAGCCCCTTAACTTCCCTGGGCCTCAGTTTCTTCATCTGCACATCAACAGTAAGTAATAGCACTGGATATACAGTGGACAGAGCCTGGAAGACAGTCTGTTTCATCCTGTGGGGTTTCCACTACATCCAAGTGCCACTTGAGTGGTTAATTTTCTTTAAACCAACACATTTTTACTTAAATTCGCATTAAAAAACCACAGGGACTGCCAGATGCAGTAACCGTGAAACAGAAAACCCCACGAGGAAAGCAGACTGAGAAAGCGGAACTTGAAACACAGCTCAAATTCCTGGGACATTTACCCACAAAAAGACACTGATGAGCTGGGTCACCTGGCAGAGCGCTGCAGCTGTTCCCCAGGTATGAGCTGTGGACAGCTCAGGCCTCTTTTGGACACCAGAGCAAAAGTCTAGAGCCTGACAATGAAGGGAATGCTACCTTCTCTGCATGATCTTCGGAAGGTCAAGGTAGAATCCATTTCATTCTTAATCTTGATTAAAGCATCCAACACCATAGGGCCACACCTGACAAAACAAACAAACCAACAAACAAACACACCGGTTTTATGTCAAGTTTAACTTCCTTACACTTTGTCACAGTAACTGGGGCATCTTTTTACAATAGCTGCTCTTCTTATCTGCTTGGTCTTTTCAGGTCACAGTCAGAATTTTTTCCAGTTTTATTTCTGCCCCTTCTTACACATTTAAAGTGCAGCAGAGGGCCTCCCCGGTGGCACAGCAGTTGAGCGCTGGGTTGCGAAGCTGCCCGCAGCCTCTGCAGTGCTGGTTCGATCCCTGGCTGCTCCCCAGCCACCAGAGGAGGGTCCCACATGGCGCACAGACCTCTCCTGCCGCCCGCTGCTCCCCTCAGCAGTGTACTTTGGTCCTTCTGCCTGCTCTGCTCCCCGCTCTGGCTCTGGTGAATTCTCTCACCCTCCTGCGCTTCTGACAGTACCCAGTGCTTGTATAAATAAATTAATCTTTAAAAAAAGAAAAAAAAAAGTGCAGCAGAATTCCCCTTTGATGGCCACACTGCATACCCCCTTTGAGTCTGGCTATGCTGTTTATTCCCTGGCATTTCCTGGGTTTTTAACCTCTCCATACTACCAGTAAAAACATGTAAGAGGTTCATTTACCCAGTGACACCCCCTTCTCCCAAGTGTCAGCTCCCTTTCCAGGGTCTGCCTGCATTGGGCATTCTTAGTACCTTTAGGTAGTTGCTCCTTGTGACAGAGGTGATCACCGAGAAGAGCTGCTCTGCCATTTCTAGAAGTGACCATAACCATTCTTTATGCTCTTAAAATCATTAATTATGAAAATATAGTTATGAATTTACCTTTTCCAGTTTTGTCAGATTCTCTAAGTTTTCATTTCTTTGACAATAGTTCTATTTATTCCTTGATTATTTAAGAGAGTATCTTTTAATTTTCTTTCTTTTTTAAAATTATTTATTCATTTATACAAGCACTGGGTACAGTCAGAAGCGCGGGAGGGTGAGAGAATTCCCCAGAGCCAGAGCGGGGAACAGAACAGGCAGAAGGACAGAAGCACACTGCTGAGGGGAGCAGCGGGTGAGACAGGAGAGGTCTGCGCGCCATGTGGGACCCTCGCCGGCGGCCAGGGATCGAACCGGCACTGCAGAAGCTGCAGGCTGCTTTGCAGCCCAGCGCTCAACTGCTGTGCCACCAGGGGAGGCCCTATCTTTTAATTTTCAAGTAGTTTTTTGTTTTAAATGAATTTTTAGTTTCATTGAAGATTCAGCCCACACATTTTCCTTTTCTTTGAATTTTACTAAGGATTCTGGTTGTGGGGCTATTAGATAATTTTGTCTATTTGAGGCCATTTATCGGATGAACTGTATCTCATTAGAACTTGCTTGAAATATAACAAAAAAGTATTTAGAACATTAGTAGTTTTCAAACATTTTTTGAGGGGGCCATGAGACTTGTTCAAAAGTAGTAAAATATTTATTTACAAATAAAAGACTAACACAGAACAGCTCTGGCTGTAGACTGGAGGGAGAGGGGTGGGGCAGTGAGAAGACAGAGCCTAGTTCACGGGGCCCTCTGTCCCCCTGGATACTTGTGAGAGAGGAGGGAAGACAGGGGTGAGAGGTGCACCAGGAAGGACTCCACCTGCTGTTGCTCTGGAGATGGGGTCAGAAGTCAGGAACACGACAGCTTCTAAAGGTTGGGAGTGGCCCTCAGCTTACAGCCAAATAGGGACCTTGCTCTTAATTCAATGAGAAGGACCTGAATTTTGCCAAAAGCCCGAAGGAATAGAAGATGGATTCTATCGTGAGTTTCCAGGAAGGAATTCAGCATGCTGACATCTTGGTTTTAGTCTGATGACAGACCTTTACTAGGCCTCTAAGCTAGTAAACTAGATAACTGACACACAGTACAGGTCACTTCTTAATATTTTAACCACATCCCTGTCTTTTCCTGTCACCACTCCAGCTGAGTTTATGTTGCTTCTTGTTATTACAGAATACAAAGGTGCAGATAGATAAAGCAAACATGAAAACAATCAGCCTCTGTAAGCTGGTAATATACTAAGAGACTTCAAATACTATGCATAAAACCAACACTTATCAGTAGTCCTTGAAATCTGTCGGACTTTGATTTGAAGAAAGGAAAATAAGTTTACAAGTGATTCTCGTTGGCATCATTTTTTGAGTCAGGTACCAAATTCTTTGTGTTAAAAAGAGATGATAAATTCTATCCTCTCTGAGTGACCTGTTTTTAACCCTACCAGGGACGTGAAAAGCAGGTCCCTGCATCAGATCAAAAGCTCACCCTCGTTTACCAAATTTCTGGCAGTCACAGAGATACTCACTTATTCAAATCAATTTCATAAGTTTGCATACGAGGTTTATCTCCACTCTTGTCTGGGTCCCATCGGTAGATGGCAAACTTCTTGATTCGAGGAGCTGTGGCTGCAGCTGTCTGGGTCCCTCGGCAGGCCTGATATTTAAAAAAATCACAAGAAAGAAAAACATTACAAATGCAAGTTAAATTCAACATCCAACAAGCAATACTGAGCACCCATCACAGGCTATATGGTGCTGGGAGCTAAAAGAGCACTTTATTTATTTTTTTAAAGATTTATTTGTACAAGATCTGGGGTACAGTCAGAGGCGCAGGGGGTGTGTGTGTGAGAGAGAATTCACCAGAGACAGAGCGGGGAGCAGAACAGGCAGATCGACAGAAACACACTGCTGAGGGGAGCAGCGGGCGAGACAGGAGAGGTCTGCCGTGCCATGTGGGTTTCTCCCTGGCTGGCTGGGAATTGAACCCACGCTGCAGAGGCTGCAGACAGCTTCACAGCGCAGTGCTCAACCCGCTGCACCACCGGGGAGGCCCTAAGAGCACTTTAAAACAGACAAAACCACGGCCTCCATGGTGGCGCAGGGGGTTGAGTGCTGCGCTGTGAAGCTGTCCAGCCTCTGTAGTGCGCGTTTGATTCCCGGCCAGCCAGGGAGCTACCCACACGGCGTGGCAGATCTCTCCTGTCTCACCCACTGCTCCCCTCAGCAGTGCTTTTGGTCAGTCTGCCTGTTCCGTTCCCCACTCTGTCTCTGGTGAATTCTCTCACCCTCCCACGCCTCTGGCCTGTACCCCAGCTCTTGTATAAATAAATAAATCCTCAAAAAAAAAAACCAGACAAAGCCTTTGGCCTCAGAGAACCTGCCTTGTTGTGAGCAAGAGAGGAATGAAGTAGTCACAATAAAGTATAAAAGAGTTGGGCTGATGGGAAAGTACAGAGGGGTCTAGGAGAACACTGCAGAGATTTACACTAGTGGAAGAAGCCAGGCACTTTCATGAAGTGATGATTAAGCTGAAGTTTGATGTACAGGAATCAAGGGAAGCTGGAAGGGGTGACAGAAGCCAAGGGAAGGATGTGTGTCGAGGCCTGGCTGGGAAGGGTATGGGACATCTGTGATGAACTGAGAAAGTCCAGGAGGCAGGGTGGCTTGAGCAAGAATGGAATGGCAGATGTGAGGAAGTCAACACAGACTTTTAAGTTTTGATTTTATTCTAAGAAAACCTTTTCATCAGGTGGGTGTCATAATCATTTTAATTTTAATAAATATGTCACTGGTTATGAAGACAGAATCGTCAAGTGACATTTGGGGAAAGCAAATGGGAGTTGATTAGAGTTGTCAAAACGAGATGCTAGTGTAACCCAGAATGTGTGACAATCTTCTGAGGACCCTGTGACCCAGTTAACTTGACACACAAAATTAGCCATCACAGTGAAGCAGGGTGTATTTTATGTCTCCCCACATACCTTTTCCAGACCTTTCAAAGTAGCAGTCCAATCCATAGTTAGAAAAGACTGAAGGGCAAAAACTGAGCATTAGACTCGTGAAAAGCTAAAAATGTAAGTATCAGTTTAGTATGAAAGAAGAAAACATGAAGAAAATGAAAGTGAAGATGAAAGCTATCATTTCTCCTTAGCACCAAGCTGGTTAAGATCATTAATAAAAGTCATTTCTACAAATCACACTTTTCACTCAGACCCCATTTGGTAAATGACAGGCATATTCTCAGGTAAGGCCGCCTGTGGTATCTGACAGGAAATGGAGGAAGTGAAAAGGAAAGGAAAAATTTCTGTTCAATGCCTCCATCATTTTGTTTTTGTTAAATTATAATTCAATGCAATAAACCTCAATGACTTTAAGTATATAATTTGGTGATTTCTGATAAAGTCATGTTCTCCAGTGTTCCTTTACAATCAGGGCCTTCAAAGGGTGTGAAGAGTGGTCTGTGACGAGCAAAGCGAATGATGTGCTATGAGACATCTATGGGGAGATTTTAAGAATGTAATTGGGTAGCCTTCTGAATGTGGAAATCAGGGGTGTGGTCTGGGCTGGGGACAGATTTGGGAGCTTTTGGCATATACAGGTAGATGGTATCTAAACCCCAAGGGAAAGTCTAGAAAGAAGAGGACTAAGGACTGGGCCCCCATGTGTAATGTTTGGGGCAATGATGAAATCAACAAAAAGGAGACAGAACAGTCTGTATGTGAGGAGAGCCTGGCGGGGGGATGTCCTGAAGTTTGGGGGAGGGGAGGTGGTGTTTGAAGGAGGGAGTGTACAATAGCGTCAAATGCTTCAGAGAGAAAAGCATCATGAGAACTGGGAACTGACCATGGGATTTAACCAAGGCAAAGTCGCTGGCGACCTGGATACAAGAAATTTCAGTGAAAAGTCTGGCTGAAATAGATTCTACAGAAAATGGGAGGTGGTGAATTTTGGACAGTGAGCCTAGCCATCTCTTGAGAAGTTTTCCTATAAAGATGAGTAGAGAAATGGATTGCTGGACACTTCACTTTTTAGGATGGGAGAAATCACATCATGCTTGTATGTGGCTGCTGCTGCTAACAGAAAAATAAATGGAGGGAGATCGAGGTTCCTGGAGAGCTACCCTTGAACAAGCCATGGGATGGGAGGGAGCCAACCCCCCCACGGGAGCAGGGCGATGAGTAGAGATGGGCAGAAGCAGGGAAGGAGGTAAAAATTAGAAGTTTTTCTTCCTTGTTGCCTATTCAGCAATTTACTCCATAAACTCATGGTGGAGGAGAGCCCTTCAAAAGCACTGCTCCCCATCTACAAAACTAATGGAACACTCAAGACTGCGCACACCGTTCTACGAATCTTGGGCAGGATTAACTCCTTAGATTATAATTTAAGGAAGGAAGCAAGATTATCAATATCTGGACTGAGGAGGAGGAGGAGAAGAGTGAATTCTGGATTTTGTCCAAGGCCACTTACTACTCTAGGAAAGCTTCCTTAAGGTTCAGGCTTGGAGCCAGAGAGAGCAGATCAAGACTGCGGTAGGAGAGAAAGGTGTGCGAATGCAGAGGAGGAAGACAAAGAGGCCTGAATAAACCTGAGAACAGAGGTCTGGGTTTGTTTATGAAACATGGTATTAGTTCAAATCAAGCTCTACGGCTTAGTAGCTAGCTGTGCATTCTGGAGCAAATTACTTAAACCTCTCAGATTCTAGTTCCTCTTTCATATATCAAAATCTACCTCTAAGATTAACGGGAAGGTTAAGCTTCAAATAGCCCTGCAAATAGTTGTTGCTTTTCAATATTGGCAACATTATCATTTCTTATTATTCTGTAAGAATGGTAAACCCTGTCAGTGCTGGAAACAATGACACACAATTGAAAGGAGGAGGAGGTCCCTGCCCTAAGGGAGTTCATAGTCTAGACAAAGCATTGAGGCAACACAGACACAAACAAAAGGAGACACTTTACAGTTAAACAAACAGGCAGAATTGTGGTTCAGACCATTGGCATAAAAGGAATTCAGAAGTGAAAGCCTATCATGTCCTAGAGTTCTAGAAACCCTACAGATAAGACATGAGGCTCACTGGATTCTTTTGAGGGTATGAATACAGTTTCCTACAAGGGCAGGGAGGGCCTCTTCTATTTTTCTGTTCTCAGGAGGCCCTACAGAGGCCTTGCCTGGAGTTACATTAAAACTGACCTATGAAATGAGTTTTCCTAGGATTCATTCTTGGAAGAATGCCCTGAGATTTAGAACACTCAGTGATGAGGATCTCACAACTTAACTACTTGCTCAGCAACTATGAAAGGAACTAGGAGACAAAGTAATTATCAAGCATCAATTTAATGCTCAAAAGGACATTCAGCTGGAGGCTCTGGCCGGCAGTCCTGGTCCGCAGTCCTCTTCCTGCTTTTCAGAAAGACTATAAAATGACATTAACAGCATACTGAAAGAGCTAGGATTAGAGGACTGGTCATATGTACTGTTATGTGGCCAGAAAAGGCGCAGGAAGGGAAAAGGGAACATCTCTTGTATACCTACCATGTGCCCAGATCTGTGCTAGGAATTTTTCCACTAGCCTGTTAAAAAAAACTGGGTTTAGATCTTGTACCTACAATTTCTTGGCTGTGATATTTTGAGCAAATAAAACAATTTTTTTTCTCCCTTGATGCCTGTTTCCAAATCTCAAAAAAAAAGAGATAAGAATTCCTGCTTGCTCATCTTTCTTTTACAGGGGTTGTCACGGAGACCAGAGGAAAAAGACTTGAATGGGTTTTGTAATCCTCAGTCCCTTATGTAAGCAATGACAATTTTCCTTCCTTTTGTAAATCTGCCCATTTAGAATGCATATCAGAAGTGTGAGGTTTCCCTGACAACATAAGGGGCGTGGGGAAATGCATCGCTGTGCTCTGAATATAGATATACCGGCCGACCTATGTGACCAAGCTCATGCTCTGCGCGGTTGATATTACAACCTTCACAGAGAAGGACGCTGAGAGAATTGATCTTAAATCTTCTGATTTAAGAAACGCAGTCTTTCCCGCAGCCCCCGCAACTAGGGGAATGGTCCAGATCCTTCCAGCGACCGGGGGCATTTCCCTCCCTCTGTCCCTCCTGCCCTCTCCCCAGCAATCCACCCGCTATTTCCTTACTAATCTGGTCCAGCCCGTCCATCCTGAGTCCTGAACCTTGCACCCTGGAGGGGTGACCTCGCTTTCCAGGTCCCAGCCCCTCACACTCCCGGGGTCTGTCTTTTCTACGGGGGCGATGGTTTGGTGGCAGAAGGGAGGGCCAGGAGTCCAAATGTTTGGGTTCGAATTCGCTCCATCAGGCATTCGCTTGCCATGTGACCTTGGGCAATTCAAGTCTCCTCTCTGAACCTCTTCTTATCTCTAAGAAACGGTTTCTCCGCTTTGACCAACACACAGGCCGCGGCGAAGCGCAGGTAACTGACAGGTACATCGCGGCTCTGAGGCAGAGCACCGAGCGGAGGGCAGCGGGTCCTCCCGGCCCTGACGCCTTGCCCAGCGCTCCCTCAGCTCCTCCGAGGCCCCCTCAGCTCCAGGCCGTCTCCGTGACCTTCATGCCTGCTCTCTCCCCACTTCGGCCCCGGAGCTCACCTGGAGGCAGGCTCCGCCAAGTGTTGTCGCCGGAAACCGGCGCCTCAAGGAGATTCCGACCACCGCCGCCATCTTGACTTCTGACGTCGAGCCCCACCCCTAAGCCCCGAGGTCGCGCTCCGCTGGTGTCCCGTCGGGCACCGCGGCTCCGAGCCAGCGCTCACAGAGGACCCGCTAGCCGCGCAGGAGCCACCGAGTGGGAGGCGGCTTCCGGTTTCCCAAGTGGGAGGGAAGAGGGCGGGACAGCCAATGGGAGCGTGCGCAGCTGCAGCGAGCCACGCGCATGCTCAATAGGCTTCCCGCGTTTCTAAGGTGACCTTCCCAGGGGAAGGGGGCGGGGTCTGAGCGGGGGGGCGGAGAGAGCGCGCGAAGGGGCGGGGCCGTCGTTCTGAATCCTGAGCCGATTTAAACCCTGTCTTTGCTGAAAAATTGTCGTGTCACTCTTCTCAGCGCCTAAGTGACTTTTTAAAAAAAGATTCATTTATGTATACAAGAGCTGGGGTTCAGGCCAGATGTGGGGGGTGAGAGGATTCACCAGAGACAGAGTGGGGAGCAGAACAGGCAGACTGACTGAAACACACTGCTGAGGGGCGCAGCGGGCGAGACAGGTGAGGTCTGCCTCACCGTGTGGGTAGCTCCCTGGCCTGCCGGGGATCGAACTCGTGCTGCAGAGGCTGCGGATTGCTTCCTAGTGCAGTGCTTGACCCCTTGCACCACCAGGGAGGCCCTGTCTTGCTGACTTTTGAAGTCAAACTTTATATCGAGCACAGTGCGATTTCCCCAAACTGTCCAGGTTTCAGCACCGAGAGGCCCGTGTAGCTGGAAATCCCTCGTTCCCCTGCAAATCCAGAGGGTTGGTGGACAAACAGGGTGGATTTCCAAGAGGAGGCGAAGGTGTCATTCATCCTTCATTCACTCAAAAATATGTATGGAGCGCTGCTCTGTGCTGGGCACTAGGATGCTCCACTGGGCGAGTCGTGCGGTGACTGCTCTCACTGCCTTTACTGTAAAGGGCAGCGGCCCCAAAATGAGGACACACTGTGCTTTAAAGTCGGGGAGAGAAGGGCACCCAGTCTCCAGGGCTTAGTTAGCCATTAGCCTCAGAAACCAATTCTCCAACACCTACAGTGTGCCAAACTATGATTCATCATCTTCATCTCACAACAGTCTTGTGAGAGAGTTGTGTGTCCATGTATATATTTTTTCTTTTCTTCTTTTTTAATTTCTCTCCATTATACTTATCTCAGCTGCCCTTTCTAGACTCTTCCATGGATCATCTTGGAACCTGCCTCACTCTGGGCCTGATTACCTCTGTCAGTGGGTGGCCTCAGCCTTCCAATTCACTTGTTCCTTCAATCATCTCAGGTATTTATGTAGGTAGCTAACTTTGCAAGTTGTGTTTCTCAGAATATTTTTCCTTTTCTGCTCCCTTGTCTTTGACGTAGGAAGGGAAGCTTTTGTAGTCCTTGGTTCCTATACTCCCAGTTCATTTAGGTGCTACTGGGGAAATTAAGATGGCCAAACCAATTGGTTGTCTAGGACTAAGTTTCTGGGGTCCTGGGCTGGTGGCTGGGTATGCCAAGTGTGACTTCATTAAGGAGGTATGCAGTGAGGACACAAGAAACAGCCAGGACCATTGGTCTGATCTTGAATTCTCCTTGAGGCAATGTGACTGTGGTAAGTCCCTCCCCATCTCTGGCCTATAATTTTCTTGCCTGTATTATCAGGGTATGGAACTGGCTAACTTAAGATTCTGTAACTCACATGACTGTCTTGGGGGGCTGCCTTGTGGGTAACTGGTGACAGGGCCAAGCTCATTTTGACTTTTCACTGGGGTTGACCCAGCACTGGAATAGGGCTTTTCGGGGTCTGGGCCCTTTGGGGCCACCCAACTTGGATGAAATCCTGGGATGACTGTCATTCCCTCTAACTCCTCCTTGCTGAATTGTCTTCTGAGATCAAGGAAGAGTGTACTCTTTCCAGTGGACATTTACCTGGAGAATGGGTCCTCTTGGCATTTTTAAGGCTCTTTCACCCAAAGGCAGATGCCATTTGAAGAGAAGTAACTACCCTTTAACTTTGCCCAGGTCACCTTGGAAAAAACAGGCTGAGGCCAGCAGAAGTGAGACCTTGATTTATGGAAGGGCTCTTGGTGCCAATGGGTCGACGCACCCTGCAGTCACATCATTCCTGGGCTTCACGGGGATTTGAGAGCTCAGAGTTATGGAGGAACAAATTCCTGGGCGACTGTACCTCCGCCCTGAACTTTAGGATTCCAGAACAGCTGCAGAAGGACTTAGAGATTCTCATGGCCCTGACATATCTTCCCAAGGTGTCCTCGTGGTAAGATCCAAGTTACTTTTGTTTGTTTCCTTTTATTTAGAGAGTGAAGGATTGCTTTTTGCCATGGCTGTCTGCTAGATATTTTATGTTTATACTGAACCTCATCACTTGCAAATGTGTTGGAATAACACATGAGGCTGTATGGGTATAGCCTTAGTCTTTGAATAATGAGTAAGTAGAGCAATATTGGGTAGGAATCCGGGTATAGAAGCTCTTTCTTCCCCAAGAGCTGAAAGTCAAATGAGAATTAAAAATTCAACAACAAAAAAGCATTATGTTGTGTCAGTTAACTGTGTTAACTGACATTTAGACAATCAACTATGATAGGTCTAGTGCTTTGTGCCTGGTTTCTCCCCAGCCAGAGAGCGAAGAAGGGTTGGGTTTAGGGGGAAATATCAGGTGATTTTATTGCCTGGGGGATTTATTTACCTCTGAGAAAACTCCACTTAACTCAACTGATCCTTTTGACGGGACTCAGAGGACTTCTCATCCAAAATTCAGGATTTGATTTGCCTTCGACCAATGGACCCTTTTCATCTCTCTTGCTGATTCTGTCCCTTGGTCCTGCTGTCCCTGGACCAGCTCTATCTGGGTGTCCTGATGGCTTCTTCACCCAGTCTGCCCCTGTACATATGACCTGAGGAGCTTGTAGCTCCCTCATTGGCATCTGCCCAGTCTCCAAGCCAGGAATCTGCTTTGGTCCTTGGCTCTTTTCCCCACCATGTCCAATCAGCCACTACCACCCTGTGTGACCTCCCAGGCCTCCAGGAGTGCTGCCCCACCCCACTCCAGTCTCATCTCTCCCTGTGATTAAACCTGCGCTGGTCTCTCCCTGTTCCTCAGCTCTATGCCTTGACCCTGCGGTGCCTTTTCTTCTCTCCCACATGGCCAGTTCCTTATCACTTAAGAGTCAAGTCTAACTTTCTCCTCTCTTGGGACATCACCCCTGGACTATCAAAACAACCTCTGTATCTGTGGTCAATGCATATGACACCTGCTTTAAGCATTACCCACTTACATGTCCATCTCCCTAGATGGTGGACAGTTGAGGGCAGCGCCCAGTTACTTGATTTTAATTTCTTTGCAGGACGTATTGCTTTCGGTCAGTGTGTTTTTAGTTCTTTATGAAAGTATTTATTTATTTACTTTTAAAGATTTATTTATGCATACAAGAACTAGGGTACAGGCCAGAGGTGCAGGGGATGATAGGATTCACCAGAGACAGAGTGGGGAGCAGAACAGGCAGACTGACTGAAATACACTGCTGAGGGGAGCAGCGGGTGAGTCAGGAGAGGTCTGTTGAGCCATGTGGGTCAGCTCCCTAGCCAGGGATCAAATTCGTGCTGCAGTGGCTGCAGACAGTCTTAACCTCTTATGACACCAGGGAAACCCCTATGAACTTATTTATTATCTGAACCATGTATGCCAAGAACTCTGTCCTGCTTGCTCTCTTGTCCCCGAGGCCTTGTGACCAGCACACAGCAGGTGGATGATCCATAATTAATAAATGCACAAATTCATCTTTGTTTTCAGAGTAGCTGGCCTGGGACCTATGCATAATAGGGGTGCAGTCAAATTCATTGGTTGAATGGAGGAATAAATAAAAATGTGGGATGCATGTAGAAGTGAGAGGAAAGGTGGTGGTGAAGTGTTGAAGAGAGGGGGAGCTCAGTGGGATCTCAAGCAGCTTTAATCTCAGGACAAGGGCTAGGTCAGAGGGTGTGCACGGAATTTAAGAGGGTCAAAAATCTTGGCAACTAAGATAAATAACATTTTAGTGCAACACTTAAAAAAATTAAAATGTAAAAAATCTGTGATGAAAAAACCCAACATTTTAAGTAAAGACAATTCACCAGTAAAAACTAGGGAACCGAGTCAGTAAAGGGAAGTGGGATTATCACCCTGGCTCCTCTTTGTCCTGGTGAAGAGCAAGGCCTACTCTTCCTGACTAGTTTCACTAACTATCGTCTCTTAGTCTTGCTCACCCCAGTTTATTTCCCTAGTGCATTAAAGAGCTTGGAGGTGACATCAAAGCGGTTGGGTGCTTTTTCAGGCACCAGAGAGGAAGGTTGACTGAAGTGGGGACAGGAGGGAGAGGGTCATGACGACCACAGCCCAAGCCTCTGCCTGGTCCATCTCTCGGACCATCTCTTGGTGCATGGGGAGAGCTGGTGACCCTCAGAGAGAGAGACTGGGCACTGAGTCATGGCAGGAGACAATGCCACCTTGCCTTCCTGCCCTTCAGCTGCAGAAATTCTGCAAGCAGGGCTGCCACCACTGTGATTTTGCAAACATCTGGGCGCTTCCAGATACACCCCAGCTCTCTGCTGGGTATTCATCTTCTAGAGAGCAATGTGGTCAGGCACTCTGAGGGAGTGCCTAGGGGTTTCAGGGAGAAGAAGAGGTGCAGACAGTCTCCCAGAATTGGAGTAGACATAGTTGGCAAATCAAAATGGTACCTGACCTGACGGCCCCTATTACCGCTGGTCCCCGTCCACCCTGCCTGTCCTTGTTCTTGAGAAGCTGCTCCCTATGCTGGGTCACTAGGTGCTCATCTTTACTGCTGTTCAAGAAGCTGATGATCGTGATGATAGAGCTGCTGATGCCGGTAGTTTCCATAGTCAGAGGATTTCCTACGTACCAGGCCCTGGGCAGAGCACTTTGGGTGCATTTTCTTTCTCTAAGCATTACAACAATGCCACGAAGTAGGGATTTTTGTCCTTTATTTATAGTTGAGGCAACTGAGGCTCAGAGAGGGTCAGCCACTCACCCTCTGTCACACAGCATCTCATTAGCATCTTGGGTTGGGGAGATGGCTGGCTGTGAACAGGAATCCAGGGTGCCCTGCCAGGCGGTGGTTGCAGCTACTCTGGTGTACCTGCAGAGGGCGCATGCTCCCCACAGAACTGCCCAGGGTTGCCTCACAGCCCTTCCCCACCTGCCCTCCCAAAGGGCTTAGCTAAACCCACTTTTCTGCAAACCCCACCATATAATTAGGCTTCTCAAAATAGTCTCCTAGTGGGATTGGGACAACCACATGCCACAGGTTCTCCAATTTCATGAGCTGCCTCTACGGAACTCCAGGAGCTAAAAGTCCCAAGCTGTCCCCTCTCCAGATGGGGCTGCGTCCCTCCTGGCTGAAGTCAGCTCAGCTTCTGGGACTTTCGGGGACGCAGTTGGACCCCAACACACACATGCATGCACGCACATGCCCCTAGAACTCACCCGCTCTGCTAACCTCTGTCTGACTCCCACCTGCCTGCCACATCACCAACATACTCTCAAGTTAGCAGTTAATTTGGTCGTCTGGATGTATGTGGGTGTGTGTGCTGCGTGCTGCGTAAATAGTATATGGCACAGGATAAAACTCCCTTTACAGCTGAATCTGAATTTGAGTCCCTCTTACTAGCAGAGACGGAGGCATGTAAATGAATGTAAAATGGGAGTGGTGGTAAATATTCATTTATAGTGGCTGCAGATGAGCTCGCTGGAAACAAAACAAGTCAAACCGAGGGCTGCCCAGTGCTAAAAGCAAGTGGACCTTCTAGAGAATTAGGGAGGCCGAGTGGCTAAGTGTGTAGGCTGGCAGGGGGATGGGGGACCTCAAATCCTTGTTATGGCTGTCATTTACTGTGTGACATTGTGCAGGTTACTTCACCTCTCTGCAATTCATTTTCTGTTGTTCACAATGGGGAAAAGAATCAATAGTGACTTGGGGAGGAGCAGGAGGAGGGCGACGAGGCTGCTTGAATCTGTAAGGAGTGAACTACTAATCTTAAACTGGGGGTGGAATGCCCAGTTGAGGGAAGAAGTGAGGTCCTAGAGAACTGTGGTTTATTTGGGGGAAGTGATTATGCTAATCAGGATGGGAAGCCAAGGGTTTCAGGCAGCTTTAAAATATCATTTAAAATACATATGTAATTAAATTCTCACTATGTACAAATTTCAAGTACCATAGATAAAGTTTAAATCCCTTGAGTCACACTTCTTTCCCAGCCATGATAACTGTTGTCAGTTTCATTGGATTTCTTCCATAGCTTGTCCTTTGCACATATATACCCATGGAAATCCATGGCTTTGCTGGATGTTTCTTTTTTTTTTTTTTTCCAAACCAACATCAAGTGCTCTGTCTTGGAACTCTGTCCATGTTGGTCCATAAAGACGTAGATTTGTCTCTTAGTGCTGCAAAGTATTTAAAACTAGCAATCAATGTACCAACATTACTCTTTACTTTCTTTTTTTAAAATAATTTTTTACAAGATTTATTTATTTATGCATACAAGACCTGGGGTACAGGCCAGATATGCGGGCATGAGAGAATTCACCAGAGACAGAGTGGGGAAGAGAACAGGCAAACTGACTGAAATACACTGCTGAGAGGAGCAGTGGGCGAGACAGGAGAGGTCTGCCGCGCCATGTTGGTTGCTCTCTGGCCGACTGGGGATTGATCTTGTGCTGGAGAGGCTTTGGATTGCTTCATAGTGCAGTGCTTAACCCCTTGCACCACCAGGGAGGCCCCTCTTTAGTTTCTTAAAAGTTGGGGTGGAATGCTTAGATTAATAGCAATAGAAATATATATGTTACTGTTCTTTCTAAAATATAGGATTGGCCATGTAACCGCAGATACCCCAAACCTAGAGGGGGGTTCCTATTACTCAAGCCCCAGTATTTCCAGTATGACTTCAAGCTTTATCTTCACCACTCTAGGGTCATTTCTCAACAATGTCACATGCTTACCCGCCCCTTTGGATCTCTGCTCAGCGCAGCAGCTCTTCCTGCCTTCTCTACCCAGTCACTCTTTCCTCCATTCATCCACATCCACTTAACAATCACGGAGTGAACACTGAGGACTCCCTTTGTCACTCTCCCAATTGGAAATAAATGTGTGTGTGTGTGTGTGTGTGTGTGTGTGTTATGTGTCTGTATGTATGTAAACTTACCAGATTTCACAGCTCTTTCTACCTTTTGCCTTCCCCAACCCTGCAAGTGTTTATTCAGTGCCTGTTCCATCTGCCTGCCACTTTGTCTCCCTAGCTTGGCCTGAGATCCTGGAGGGATGAGATTATGGCTCACGAATAGGGTTTCCCAGGAAGAACAGGTATCCTGGTTCGCCTGCATGGTTCCCCTTTCCACCTGCTGACTTGGTGGATTTACTCATGGTGCTCGCTTTGGCTTTGATTTAGATGAGACATTATATAATCACTCTAGTTTTACAATAGGTGCTTATAGGAAAGCTTAATGGACAAAAAAGAACAAGTGGGTGGCCGAATGACTAAGGTTTGTTTTTCATGATTTATTTATTTATTTCAAGTTTTTTGTTATTGTTGTTTTTTATTTATTTTTAAAGAGATTTATTTATTTATTTATACAAGCACTGGGTACAGCGCGGGAGGGTGAGAGAATTCACCAGAGCCAGAGCGGGGAGCAGAGCAGGCAGAAGGACCGAAGTACACTGCCGAGAGGAGCAGCGGGCGGCAGGAGAGGTCTGTGCGCCATGTGGGACCCTCCTCCGGTGGCCGGGGAGCAGCAGGGGATGGAACCGGCGCTGCAGAGGCTGCGAGCAGCTTCGCAACCCAGCGCTCAACGGCTGCGCCACCATGGAGGCCCTATTTTTCATGATTTAGAAGTGACGTCTCACACTGAACTAAGACCAGAAAGCACAAGTTGCTTTTTGTAGAGGCCACTTCATTCTGGCCTCTGTTGCCTATGAGGGGTTTATACGAACCCTATAATCTCTGGCTATCTTGCCTGTAGGTCGTGGGGTTTTCTTAGTGTAATATTCTAATAGGACACGTGTGCTAAAAAGTGGTGGTGCAAAGGGCAACATTTCTGAACAAAAGAGTGATGACTTGTTGAACTTGGGTTAGGAAATTGCTTCTAAGATGAAGTAGTGAGGATCAAGTGCTAGCTGGGGGGTCTGGGGGAGACCTCCCAGTGTGAATCTCCACTCTTGGGTTTCAGCTCTGCAACTTCCTCTGTGCTTGTGAAATAATAACATGCATATGTGGGTCTCTGTCCCTGGTTGCTAGCACAGAGCTCCAAAACCTGGGTAAATTTCCATGTGATAAGAACATCTTTTGGTCTAATATTTGTTTTTGACCCTGTCTCTGATACAGCATTCCTAAAACCCTTGTGATTTCCTAAGTGATAATGTTACAGGGCAACCCCAGTATAAAACTGGTTGCCTGACTGTTGGTCCTTACCTGCGTGCTTAAAAGGGACTTAAACTGCAGGCACACACAAAAGGTTAACAAAAGGTTTATTTACAAGGGAAAGGGAAATGAGGAAATATACAACTCAGGGAGAAAAGAGGGAGAAAAATTCTTAAATGAATCCTACCTGTTCTGCTAACCTGGAATTCCAAATGACCCACCAAGACCAAATGCTGCCTGGCCAAGAGCATGAGCCAAGAGAGTGAGCCCCACTCACATGGGCTGGTTATAAACACAAGCCTGAGAAAATGGCTGCTTAACTCCACCCTCCGGTCCTTGCAACCCTCTCTTTTGGTATCATGGGATTTGTAGTTCCCAGTGTCTTGATGGAGTGGGGGTGGAGTCCACAAAACCTGTATGGAGTTTGCACAGGACATCCTTTCCCCCTAACAATAAGAGTGCAGAAGTGACTCTTAGTGGTCTCTTGGAGAAGGGCTGCCGGTCCTCAGAAAGACCAAGCCACGCCTAGAAGCTTGGAATTTTTGGCCTTATCCCCCATTCTCCACAGAGGGGAGATGGATTCTAAATGGACTTACTAATTGATTATGTCCATGTGAAGAATCCTCCATAAAATGCCAGTAGTGTGAGGTTTGGGGGGCTTCAGGTGTGTGAGTACATCACACCAGGAGGGTGATGCACCCCAGTTCCACAGGGATAGAAACTGCTGTGCTTGGGTCCCATGTATGTCTTTATTTGGCTATTTCTATCTTTTTCCATATCCTTTTATAGTAAGCTGGTAAAAGTAAGTGTTTCCTTGAGTTTTGGGAGCTGCTTTAGTAAGTGAATGGGATCCAAGGGAGAGTGTTGGAACCCCTGTGTGAGGCAGTCCTGTGGGACTGAGCCCTTAACCCCTGGGATCTGGCAGCCTCTCCAGATAGAGTCAGGATGGAGTTACACTGAAGGGTGCTAACTGTAGCAGAGAATATCTGGGTGTGGGGAAAAGCCTCCAGATATTTGGACACCAGGTGTGCTATGTGAGAAGGAATAGCATACACTGGAAAGACAGACATTGTAGCAAGGAGCTGGCTTTTCCCTACCTGGAGAAAGGAAAAAACCTGAATTTTTCATTTATAGTGACCTTGAGCTTGGCTTCCTCTCTGAGTCTGTTTCCTTGTCTACAAAGTGGAGCTAATGAGCTCCCAGCCTGTGAGAATTAGATGGAATGATGTAGAACACCAGGTTGAATCATGAAATCACCTCTCTTTGACCCTTTTCATTTTCAAAGTGTCATTTCATATCCTTCAGCCTGGCTGGGCCTGGCAGAGAGTCAGGGTTTAGAAGTGGGAACCACCCCACATGGATTTGAGCTCCTGTCTCTGTTCCTATTGCTTGGTTCAGCAGATATTTCATTCAAAACCCATTTGCTGAGCTCTGACTATGTGGCAGGAATCACCACCAGGAGGAAAACAATACAAGCCTTTAACAGACAGAATGTGTCTCTACAACTCTTCAGTAGCCTTGGTGCTTGTAAACAGGCCCCGGAATGCTGGCCAGAGAAGGTCTTTGTAAAATTGTATTTTTTTAATTGAGGTAATATTAATTTACAACACTGTACATCATTTGGGGGTACAGGTGCACACCTCTTCAGATGTATGTGACCACGCTCACCACAAATGCCCACCCCCCCAATCCTGTTGAGTGTGAAAGATTGCAAACCTTGAGATGCCCTTTTGAGAGCCCTGGCCCTGTACCCAGAAAGGCAGGATCTGCAGGCCAGGGAGGGTCTGCAGAGCTCCAGGTTGTGTTATGAGCAGCAAAAAACATCACGCCAACCACCACATGATTATTTTATTTTATTGCTGTTTAATTCAGATTTCCCCCCAAACATCTTTCAAGCTCCACCATGGCCTCTTGTACAGAAAGTTGAAACTGTACCCTGCTTCTTGCCATCCTCACAACACCCCTGTCCTCTTATATGCAGTATTTCTAAATGAAGATGGAAACAGGAACTTGGCTGAGTTTTGCACCATGGAAGTGTATTCTGGGCCTACATTTATAGAAAGTGGGGGCAGTCAAAAGTGATGAGTCCATGGGGGTAGGGTGATGTTCACACCGAGGCTGCTCACACTGGGCAGTTGAGGTGGGTACAAGTGTCTGAGTTCTGGGGGCACCAGACGCATCAGATGACAGGGATATTAATGATAGGGAGAGCCTTAGAAAAATCTACAAACACACAGGGCTTTCCAGGGGAGACGCTCGTTTCCCTTAAGGTAGATTAGCAAACAATGAAAGAAAGTTCCCAACTCACATTAATCAAGCATCTACACTGGACAAACTCTAAGTCTCCAGATAAACACCCTCAAAATAGGCACTTGGAGTCTCTAGCTCTGGGATTGGAGAGATTGGGGGCTTTGGCTCCTAAAGGCATGGGCCATTGTCCCCACAAAAGGACAACAATTTCTGAAGGTTCTGGCCCAGCTGGAAGGGAGGAGGCCGGTTTAAAGAAGAGCCCCACTCCTGTTTCATTGAGACAGTGAGACATTGAGCAGGAAGCTCTGTGTCCTGTGCTTATCCTGAATATAGTGGCCTGGCATTTCTGAAGAAACCCCAAAGAGGCAAATGCTGGCCATTGAAATATGGGTATTGCATGCCAAGAACTGACCGGCTCCATCAAAAAAAGGACCCGGTCCAATTTGCTACTAGACACTGTATTGTCAGAGCCAATGTTGTACCTGGCACTGAGTAGGCACACAACAAATGTTTGTTGAATGAATAAATAAAATTATCTAAGAAGAAAGTTCTGTTCCCCCCAGAATATACATTTATAACCTTTTGACTGGTTATAATTAGTACTTTTTGAAAGTGGAATTAAGATTCACTTATTCTCTTGACATCAGTTAGGCCTAGAAGAACTTTCGTGAATTGAAGCTGAGTCTTTTCAAGTTGGAACCGGGGAATTTTCTGGTTATGTCCAAATCAGAGAGGCACTGGTGAGCGGGATAACCAGTCCGTCTCTATGGTCAGTGGTTTGTCCAGAACTGGCTGGAGGCCAGGCCAGTGTCCTGAGATGTCCGGGGGGAGGGACAGGTCTTGACATCCTGGGGAAGGTCTGGGCTGGGCTGGTGAGAAGCAGACCTGGCCTAGCTGCCTGGAGATGGCATCAGGAGTAGGAAGGAACTGGGGGCCGTGAGAGGAGGGAGGTCCAGGACTGGCCATTGTTGAGAAGATGACCTGGCTAAGCTTGGGCTCCCTTTCCACACGCCACCCGGAGGTGGTGAGGAGGCTGGTTTGGGAAGAACCCCCCAAGCATCCGGGAGAACTTGTGCCCATGAGAAAGATGAGGCATAAGGGGCCCCTCAAAATGGTGGTGGCTCTGGTAAAATCTATGTCCAGGGAAGGTTCTAAGCCACTAAATTATTGGCCCCTCAGGGAATGGGGGCTGGCCAACGGTGTCTACACCGCAGAGAGAAAGTCAGGGGATGCAGGAGAGGCTGGCAAGCAATGAACAGCAGGTGCCGGCCGCCTGGACACCCCGAGGGAGGTGAATATGAAGTGAAGATGGCAGTTCAGGGTGTGCCGAGGGCCCCAGGGGCTCTTTCCACAAGTTATTCCTAGACCTTCAGGCCCTGGCCAGGAGAACTGGCCATCCCACACCCTGCTTCCCTTCCCCGTCACTCAGTTTTGGACAAGAGGCTGAGGATTCTTTGGGGAATGGTTTGGGTCCATGGTTCTTGGCTTGGTTTTGTTTCTCGCGGCGGGGCTGGCCACCCACGGCCATAGACCCAGCTATTTTCAGGAAAGACGGAGTGGAGGCGCACTGGGGGTGGTGTCAGTGGACGCTGCGGCCCTTCCAAGGGAGGTTGAGGCACAGAAAGCCCAAAGCCCTCCCCCCTTCCCGAAGGTCTCCAGGGGCCTGTCCTGCCTCCCGGGTCAGGCAGGTGCAGGCTCTGGGGGCGTGAGGGGTCTGGAGATGTCAGGGGAGGGGGACGGCTGAGCCCGCGGAAGGTCAGGGCACCATGTGCCACCACTTGAAGGGGAAGGGCTTCCGGCACACGTTGGTGCCGCAGTGCACCTCCCCCAGGTACTTGTGGTAGGAGGAGATGTCGTCCAGGAAGGTGCAGCTCAGGCCCAGCGGCTCCAGCAGCGCGCGCACGTGCGTCTCCAGGCAGCACACCTCCTCCACCAGCGGCCCGAAGGGCTTGGGGATGCCCAGGTCCTTGTCGAGCACGATCATGTTCACCTGTGAGGGGAGGAGAGAGAGGGGGAGAGGTGTGGAGGGGGAGAGGTGTGGAGGGGGAGGTAGAGCAGTATGGAGGGGGAGGGGCAGGGGGACCGGAGTGGGGGCACAGCACCTTTTTAGTCAGCACCTGCTATGTGCCCGCAGGTCTAAGCCCTCTGAACCCTCATACAACCCTATGAAGTAGATACTATGATTAGCCCCACTTTGCAGATTAGGAAACTGAGGCACAGAGGGGGCTAAGCAAGTCAGATATGGCAGGGCTGATGTGGAAATCAAGCATCCAGCCTCAGTATGGACATACGTACATATATGTATGTGCACGTGGCTGTATATGTGCATGTTCACACATTGTGCATTTTGTGATGTGCATGTATGTGTGTGTGTGTATCTATATATGTGTGTGTTGTCCTAACCCCTTTCTGTCTTGTGGAGACTCCCTTCTATGGTAACCAAATCCCTCCTCTCCATAAAGGCCTTATGAGCTTACAAAGCGTTCTCCTGGCTGATTAGGCAGGGGTTCCCCAGTGCTCTGGGAGACAGCTAGGATGAACCTATCACCCTGGGGCGTGGGGGGGGTGAGGTGCCACACAGCTCAGCCAGGACTGGGACCTGGACTTCCTGGGACAGCCTCAGCTCAGAGCTCCTCCTGCATCTGGCTACCCTCTGCTTGGCCTGGATGGGGTTTGGGGTTCGGAGAGCCTCACCATGTTCGGGAAGTAGGCTCGGGCCTGGCGGTCCTCGTCCATCTTGAACAGAGCGGGCAGGTCGATGATGTCCTGCTCTGCCAGGCCCAGCTCCCTCTTGAGGATGTCACGGTTCCAGTCCAGGCAGCGCTGGGCGAGGGGAAGGGAGGGAGGGAGGGCCGGCCGGTGAGGGACACCCTCACTAATTCGGTCAACCTCACTGCTGTCTGAAGCATCAGGCCTGAGTCCGTGGCATTCCAAGGAATACTCCAGGGGGATCTCCGGCACTCACCTAGCACCCCCTTCTAAGCACCCCTCTCTCACCAGGGCTTAGTAACAGTCTCAATAAGGGGAACAACAGCGCAGCTGGCAGAATATTGGCAGGTGTCGCTCCCCGCACACTTGCTGGAGGCCAGAGCTCAGGTACGAATCACCCCAGGAGGTAGACCCACTGCCGTCTCCTTACAGACAAAGAGGGAACCAAAGACAGGGAGTCCTCAGTGAGTGGCTCAAGGCCCTACTGTCAAAATTGGGGGCCATGGTATGACTTCAGATCTATCAAGTGTCAAGAAATGAGCATGGAAGAGTAGTTATAATAAAGCCCCCTTTCAAAGAGCCAGGTGAACTCTGGGAACCCTTGGGGTTGCTTCTCCAGCATCCACTCATGCAATACAGTAACAGTTGTTGGGTGGGGTAACCTCACCCCCACCTCCAGGTGAGACCTAAAGTGGACTCCTGCCTCTACCTCCTTGTCCCAGCGATTGGCTCAGATATGGACAATAATAACCCAGGATTAAACCAATCGGCATATGGAATTCTCCTGGCCACAGTGATTGGTTCAAGGCGGCTCAATCCGAGTGAATTGCAAGGTTTTTGCTCAATTGTTGGAGGCAAATAAGAGCTCTCTCTTGGTGGTGTGCTGGGTGGATGTGAGACTTTAAACTATTGCAGTTATGCTCCCAAGTCCAGAGAAATGGCTAGAATGCTATAGCCCTGATCAACCTGTGCCTGAAAGCCACACCACGACTGAACTTTCTGCTTATTTTTTTGTTTAAATCAGTATGAGTCTTCTCTTTGTTTTTTTAAACTTGATACTTTAAATATACCCAAGCAAGTAAAGAGAGATTTAACTCAAGTTAATATGACCCTGTTGACTAGTTTCTATTTTTGGATACATTTATGGATTTAATAGACTCAGAAAATGGACTCAGTCCATAGATGAAAACCTTCAGGGACTGCTGATCTCCAAAACTAGTGAACTTCAGGGCATGCATTCATACATACATATTTTCTGGAGAGTGGGTCTGTAGCTTTCATTGTATTTTTTTTTTTTAAGATTTATTTATTTATTTACATAAGCACTGGGTACAGTCAGAAGCGCGGGAGGGTGAGAGAATTCACCAGAGCCAGAGCGGGGAGCAGAGCAGGCAGAAGGACCGAAGTACACTGCTGAGGGGAGCAGCGGGCGGCAGGAGAGGTCTGCATGCCATGTGGGACCCTCGCCCGGTGGCCGGGGATCGAACCAGCGCTGCAGAGGCTGCAGGCAGCTTTGCAACCCAGTGCTCAACCCCTGCGCCACCGGGGAGGCCCAACTTTCACTGTATTTTAAAAGGGTGTGTCTCCCCAAGTGTTATCGGCCCTAGCCTTACAGAGCCCTTGGCTCTTTAGCACTGCCTGACAGTCTTCCTTCCCAGGTCTCCTCTCTGCTTCTAGCCTCTGCTGACCCACACACCCCTGCGCTGTCACCCCTTCCTCTCTCCAGCGTTGGCACCGGAGTGAAGCAGGTGTTGGACCCAATGCTCATTGAGCCCTCTCCTGTGTCATGTGCTCTGAACTCCTGCCATCCCCACACAAGCCCTGGGGATAGGAGAGGTGCCATGGGGCACCGCCTCGGCCCTTCCAGGGGCCCTCTGCCCAGCCCCCCAGCACCAGGGCCCCTGCCCTGCCTCACCTGGAAGTACAGGTTCTCCTGCACGAGGCTCTCATTGGACAGAATCTTGTTGATGGTGATTCGCTTGCCGCTCATCCCGCCCAAGCCTGTGGGGGTCAGAGGGCACGAGACGTTTTTTGCCTTAGGTACCCAGCCTGGTTGCTCCCCTCTGGCAAAGCCCCCCCAGCTTCTGTTCTAATAGTGGGCAAGGGGAGGTGGCGCTGGAGCAGAGCTGGGGCGTGGGAGGGCAGCCCCAGGGGAAGCCAGGCCCCCCTCTGCCTTGGGAAGGTAGCACACATGCCTTTCCTCAGGGTCGTCCTTGTCACCTGGACTGGGGAAGCGGTGGTGTCTACCTTGCTCTCTCTGGCCAGGAGGGGGGATGGCAGAGGCAGAATGCCCAGAGGGCTCGCCCCGGTCTCCAGACTTGCCTCAGTGCCGGCCCCTGCCGAGGTCTGGGCCTCATCTGCTTCCTGTCCCACCAGGACGGGCCCACACAGCCCCATGAGCACCCACCCACTCTGTGGCAGATGCTTGTAGACATTTTACATGGACTGCTAACTTATGCATCTCCCCCACACCTCTGCGAGGTACCCGCTAGCGTTACGGGTGAGGGAATAGGCTCAGAGAGGTTACATGACTCGTCCTGGGCCTCAGGGCTAGTGGCCCAGCTGTGTGCAGAGCAGGGGCCCTGATTCCAGAGGTTCCACTATTAACCTTTATTTTGCCTGATCTGGGAGGAGCCTGCTGCTGCTCTACCTGCTGCTGAGGCTTGGAGCTTGTCAGTGCAAAGAGACTGGGGCTCTGAGGTCACGTACCTGAGCTGTCTCTACACTGTCAATTGCACCTATTTGTATACAAAAACAACATGCCTGTGTCCCATGGGTGGCTCTGGGGTATGTTTGATCCAGGAAAAAACCTCCAGAAAGTCAAGGCTCCTGCCTGTCAATCCAAGAGCAAATTTCCCATGGGGTGGGGGGGATTAAAAAAGGACAGCGCTTTTAACTGGGCCTTGTCTGTCCTAGACACCAGTCACTATCATGGACACTGCCTTTGGGGATGGAGGGCAGCAACATGTGTGTCAGCCAGCCTCCGGCACGCACTCTGGGGGTGAGGAAGACAGGAGACACCAACCTGCGAAGTGACAACAACAATTTAAGGAAAACAAACGAAACGTCAGGCCTCTCCTAGCTAGCTCACACTCTCCCGGCTCAGCTGTCTCTCTCTCCATGATTAATTTTAGAGCAAACTTCATCTCAGTCTACCCGGTTATGCGGATGTCTAAAGCCAGCAGGCTGTCTTGCACCCCAGGACCACCCATGATGCTGTCTGGCTTTTACAACCCCCACTTTTCTAAATTGCGTGATACGTATTTTTTGCTCCCTTTCTAGAACACAAGGTCCGTGAATGCTGAGTGCTTGCTAGTTTTGAGCCATAAACTCTGGGGCTGGTGCAATTTAAAGTGCACCCTAGATCGTGAAGAAGCACTTGGCACTGATGGCCAGCTGCCCAAAGCAAGAGCACCAAGAAGCCAGGCTACTCCCCAGCATGGCGACCTCAACCCTGAGAGAGCCCGACACCCAGGGGAGCAAAACTGGGTGCGCAGGTACTAAGTGCTCCTCTGTCCCACCTTCCTGAGGGCCTCGCTGGGGGCCTAGCCCCCCGATACAGCTAGGACCCTGTGACCACTCACCTTTGAACATGATAGCCTCTCCGTGGCCCTCCTTCTGCTTCTCTCGGAAGAGCTTGTAGCAGGCGGAGGTGCTGGCCATGAGCATCCGGAATTGCTGCAGAGAGGCCCAAGGGACAGTGTCAGCAGAGGGGAAGCATGAGGGGCTCCTGCCCCAAGGACCCGGAGTCCTGTCTGCATATCACCCCCAGCCTCCCATGCTGAGTGGCAAAAGCTGCTGGCAGGGCTTTCTCTGTTTGAGAAGAATATTTCTCACCCTTCCTGCACCTCACAACACCGCCAAGACAAAGCTCAGATTCAAAGGTGGCCATGGACAGAGAGGAGAAGCTTTTCCAAGCTGCCATTTGCACAAAATTTCCAGGTGTGAATTTGCAGCCATTCCTTTCACTTCAGAAAATGTTAAGAACCTCTTTCCAGAACCTCTTTCCAAGTGCATGTCCATTTCTCTCTAGAGTGTGACGGTTAATACAGCAACCCCAGCCCCGTGTGACTATGCGACACAGAATTGTGTCCAGTCCGAACTGAGATGTGCTGTAAGTTATATGCCTGATTTTGGAGATTTAGCATGAAAAACAATAGAAAATATCTTAATAATTTCACAGTGATTAATGTTGAAATGCTAATATTTTGGGTATATTGTACTAAAAATTGATCTGCCACAGCGACAACATACAAACCAGCTTCAGCCTACTTCCTTCTTCCTCCACACTGTCCACTTCCTCTAGACTCCGCCCTCCGCTGGTAAAAGCTGGCAGTACATGGATTCTGCACCGCCCTATACATTGTGGCCTCAGGGGCCAGCTTACCTTTGTGCCTGGGATGGGGATGAAGGTCATGAACTCATCCACATGGCCCACAGTCAGCCAGTCTGAGTACAGCTCCACAGGTGCCTGTACCTGCTGGGCCTGCAGGAAGTCCCGTACTACCTTGGTCATCCTCCGGCCACCAGACCTGGGGGTGGGGTTGGGGAGGAGGCAGCTCTTCAGAAGGTTGCCCACAATGCCTGCAGTCTCTGGAGCCCTGGGGATCCAAGGTGGCATCGGTAGAGAAGTCACAGGAAGGAGCCTGAGCTACACGCAGAGAGACCTTGGCTCAGGAAGGGGTTTCGAGGCCACAGGGAAAGAAGGAGGTCTTAACTGCAGCCGTGGCCTATGTGAAGGGCATGGAGCTCTACCCCCAAAGCTGCCAGTGGGTGTGAGGAAACCAGTTTCTGTGCCCAGGGGTTCTGCCTGGACTGCTGGAGGAGGCTAGGGCAAAGGCATGGTTCCCAAATCTGCCCTAGTCCATGTGCCTCTTTGCTACTTTAACTTCTTCTCAACTTTAATCAATTCAGTGACACCTCCTCCAAGAAGACCTTCCTGACTTCTCAACTCCCCGCAGTCTACAGCCTCCCCATTACCCAAAGAAAATAACTCAAGATCCTCCCGATGGCCTTTCTTTCTGATCTGACCCCTGCCTGGTCTTCCTATCTTATCTCCCTCACTTCTGCTGTTTGCTCAGCCTCCTGCTAAACTTGTTAACGTCCCAAGGCCTTGCCCTTGCTGTTGCTTCTATTTGGAATGTTTTCTCCCTTTGATCTTGTCATGGTTGCCTCCTTTTCATTATCCAAGCTTCAATTTCAAAGTCATGTGCCCCAAACCACCAAAGCTAATGTACCCATGGCCCTGTGGGGCTGGCAATTGGAGGGCAGGCACTGCCAGATAGAGAATCCCATGTGGTGCTGAGGGACTTGGTGCCCAAATCCTGACTGATCTCATATGGGTGGGTTCCTGGCAGTCTTTTTATAGTATGAGCTCCTTCCCCAGCCTGACCAAGGAGGAATCAGGCTCTTTGTTGGCTGGTAGCGGGGACAGGCATTGTGGACAGCCAGGGAGCCAAGGACTCATGCCTCTGGGGCTGGGATCCTTCTCCGAAATCTTTCAGAGGTTGATACTCCTTTTCTGAATTCCTCCATGGTTAATAATCTCATTATATACCTTCTCATTTTGGGAAGAGTTATTTATTTAGTCCTATATTAGATCCTAATTCATACTAAGATGTAACTCGCTTTTCTTTCAAAAGCGTGTGTGTCTTATTGGAGAGTTACAGGAGGGGTTAATTCTCCCAGCCAGTCACTCAATGTATGAGTAACCCAGCTTACCCCTAAAGAGAAACATGGCCTTCCTACCCCACCCAGGTGTCTCTTACAGAGGAAAGCTGCTCCCGATGAGGATCCGGCCCAGGGGGTAGGTCTTGCCGTTCACAGTCACTGGGGGGCTGACCTCCAGATTTCCAAAGGAATCAAGGCTGCTGACGGCCTCAGAGGGGGCTTCCCGGGTCACGTAGCCAAAGTCCGGGCCCTGGACAGGGGCAGACACCCATCATTAGTCTCTGAAGCCAGCAGCCCATAGTCCAAACCCCCCACCCTCTGATGACCTTCACCACCTTCCACCTGGTGTGAACGTGGGGGTGTGTGCATCTGGGTCTCTGCCTATGTCTGTTTCCCAGAGACATAGAGTTGATTTTGGATTAGTCCTCATCTTGTGCTACTGCTGTCCCTGCTCATCTCTTAATTGCTCTGACCCTCAGTTTCTCCATCTGTAAAAGGACTGTTGGATTAGGCAACCTGAGGCAGGAGGGTAGACTATATTATTATTTCTAGAGACTTGCTATTCATGCTATTCTCATCCCGCTTGTGACTTCTGGTCTCTCCCCGTGGAAGGGAATACTTCCCCGCCCTGAGGCAGACTTGGTCACGAGACATGCTTTGGCCAATGAAATGTGAGCAAAGGGACACATGCCAGTTCAGAGCAGAAGTCAACAGCTGCATGTTGCCTGCCAACTCTCTCTCTCTTTCTCTCTTTTTTTAAAGATTTATTTATTTATGCATACAAGAACTGGGGTGCAGGGGTTAAAGACAGCACTATCAAGCTATCAAGCTATGGCCAGCCACTGCAGCACGAGTTTGATCCCCTGCTGGCCAGGGAGCTACCACCATGGCACAGCAGACCTCTCTTTTTCTTCTCCTTTGCCAGGAGCCTGTTATTTCCCCAGACTGGGGCTGCTCCTGCAGCCTGGGCCCTAGAATGTGTGAACAGACTAAGATGTTCTGGGAATGACTCCTCCTTGGCTTAGCAGGCAGGAGAACAAAGCCATCTCACAGACTTGAAGTCTGTGAAGCAGCTACACAAAACCTGCTGCCTGCAGGTAAAGTCATCTTTCTACCTCCCACGAATGGCCAAGGAGCTGGACAAAGCTGTAACCCTGGGTCCTCAGCCTGAGTGTCTCCACAGCGCATTCTTCAGAAAGGAAGTGATTAAATCCCAGCATTGCCTTCCTCTGGGCACAGATGGGATCAACATGATTTTAGGTCAAAATACCTTAGGACCAGAAGCCTCCCTGTCAAAAATAATTACATTTCTGACATCAGTGACTCACTGTTTTTACCTAGACAAACTACATTCAAACCAGTGATGGTTGGAACAACTCTTCCAGGTTCAAATCTCACTTTGATTACCTAAGAAACTTTGTTTTACTATTACTGAGACTTTTATTCCAGTTACCGAGGGAGAAAGGCATGAGGCAGAGAACTGCAGACAACCAACCAGCAGTCAACAGAGTGCAAACAGGAAATGTTGCTTGCACTATTGTCAGGCATAGAGACTCGGGGCTGTTTGTTACTGCAGCCTCACCTAGTGAAAGCTGACTATACACGCAGGAACAGCAGCTATTTACCATAGATGCCATTCCAACCCATTCCCAAACAAACATATTTGTTCACTGAGTCCAGATGCAGCCTCAGAATACTTCTTAGCACAGAGATCCAAGAGATTGGAGAGGGCAATGATACAACTCAATGAGTCACTGAATTTTAAGGTTCCTTTCATAATGTTTTGGTAAAAAAAGATAGGAGCATAGTTTGGAAGCTTGCATTGGGGCTGGGGCTGGGACTAAGCTGGCCTGACAGAAATCCTTATTTAAAAAACACCATGGAGTGGGAAGACGTGACTTATCCTGCCCCAGCTGAGAGGCAGGAGGCTGGCTGGCAGTGCCAGGTCGGTGGATGGCTGCAGATTAGCGCGTTCTCGCCTGGGAGCCAGTGAGTTGTGGATTTGCTGGAGCCCAGGGCAGCTGGTTTCACAGCCTCACACGGCAGTCAGGCACGTCACACAAAGCCCAGCCTGGCCCAGGCCTCTGGGAACAAAGCAGCCGGGGCCTTGGATCTGGGCCAGCCTGGAACACTGCAGGCGGGTGGTGCCCCGGGAGGTAGAAGGAGAGCAGGAGGCAGGAGGCCGTGGTTCTCATGTCCGTGGTGGCCACACTAGTGGCAGTTTGACTCCACTTGGCCTGGTGTTGGAGTAAGTGGGCAGTCCTCACTGAGGGCAGTGTCCAGGGCTGTGGGATGATAACCAGCTAATCACAGGTACTTATCAGGTGCAGCATGGATGCCTCATGAGATGCCTTCAGTCTTCAGAACAACAGATCTGTGAGATGGACAGTTTCTATACCCATTTGACAGATGAGTAAACTGAGGCACCAGGAGGTGAAGTTGCTTGGCCAAGGTCACACCTGAGTGGTGGAACCAGCACTCAAGACCAAGTTCCCTGACATTACAGAGCATAGCTCTCTCCCCATTGGCTCTACCGCTCCCTGCTAAGGGGACCAGGGAATGTTCTCTAGAAGTAGTTATGAAGCTGGCAAGGGTTTGCCCTGTGTAGCCCTGACGGCTCCCGGCTCCTGGAGAGACTGTCCTCATGTGACCTGGAGAAGGTCCCTCGCCAAACCCCCTGATTGTGGGGGGAGGAGGCCAAAAGACAGTGATTTTGGTTCAACCCTCACTCACATAGCAGTTTATTGATGGAAGTTGAAATGGCCTCCAGAATCCATGGAATCAGATTCATTTAAAAAACTCACACAAGTGTTGAACCAGAACAGCATTTTCTGACAATTGTTTAAAAGTTTTTGCTTTGAAACATATTTTGCTGTGAAGTGGGGGGTGGGGGCAGAAGTTAGGGTGTCTGCCTCTCGTACTTCCCATTCCCCCTGAGAAAACGCTTCAGCGTTTTTGAAAAACATCAGTTATCAGAGCAGAAGGGGCCTCAGCGGTCACTATCCCAATAGAGACCTATTTTGCAGATGAGACAACAGAGGCCCTGGGCAACAGGCTAATTTACAAAGGGTGCCCAGGGCCCCCTGACTACTCTGTCCTGTAAGAGTCCCCAGGATAACCCCCCTGCTCTCCAAGTGGCCCTGAGCATCTCACCAGGAGCTGCTTGATGGGGAAGTCCTTCAGGTTTCCATCTCGGGGGGAATCCAGCACCACAGGGAAGCCTTTGTGGGGCGCCTCGATGTAGCCAAACTCGATTTCATCCTGTGGGGATACCAGGGAGAGCTGTCAAATGATCACAGGGGGCACCAGTGAAAACCAGCCCACCTGAGTGGGGTGGGGCGGGGCCTGGTAACAGACAGGTCATTTGTACAATGAGCAAACGACTAAAATAGCACAAAAAGGCGCAGCGTGAAAAGTCCATCTCATCCATCCCCTGAACCCTGGTTTCCATTCTCCATCCCACAAGCAAAGGATGGCAGCAGCTTCTCACCTCCCCTTCCACCAATAGTCTCTGCATACCCCCTGCATGTTTACATTCACATGGACCCCATTTTTATGGACATAATTGGCAGCATCCTATATAGATATTATCCTGTAAATAATACCTTATCTTGAAGTACATTCTGTAACTACAGATTGATTTCATTCTTTTAAACTGTTGTATAGTACTCCACATGAAGACCATTCCACTAAATGGTTATTCAGTTTCTCATGGCGGGGCATGTTGTACAGTCTATTGTAAATGCCTTAGATAGTAACATTTCTGTGCCCACATGCATATATGACCTGACAGCAGAATTCCCACAGGAACTCCTTGTCCCAGGTGGAGCTACTGGATGCCAGGGTTTTTATGTTAAGCCAGCTCCTCTGGCCTGATCCCTGGGCTAGCTCCTTCCTAGTCCAGGCTCCTCACCTGGATCCAGCGGTCGCCTCGGTTCATGTACTGGAAACAGACTTTCAGTTCACAGCTGGTTTTCTCCACCAGGTTCTTTATCTCTTTCAGGAACAAGTAATTGTCCTTCATGCTGAGAAGTGTGGGGAACAGGGGGAGATCAGAGGGGAGGGACAGACAAGGAGCAGCTCACTGAGGTGCTGATATCAGTTGATGCCTCTGGGCCACACTGGGCAGACCAGGCCACATCTATGTTTACAGTCATCTTTGCAAAGATGGCTTGAGTCAAGGCCAAGTACACTCACCTGCTTAGGTGGTGTTTGCTAAGGCCATGAGCCAACAAAAAGAGGAGGAGAATCTTACTCCCGCCCCCAAAGCCTTCAGGGCTGACTCCCCAGATTTCCAAAGAAGAGCTATGCCTAGCACACAGGCCCAGGATCTCAGGGGTCCCTTTTGGTGTGCAGGCATCACCTACAGCACTTCTTTCCCCTGCTTCTTATCTTGTTGTGGCTGGTACCTACTAGGTGTTCAATTTAAAAATTGCTGAATGAGTAAGATGAGCTGAATATCATTGCTTAGGGAGTTTTCAAGCTAAGGCCGAGAATGAAAAAAAAAACCACAGCAGTTATTTTTAGAGCGCAATCTCTGTGCCAAGACCATGGGTTAATACTTTGCTTGCTTCAAAGTATTAAAGTGACTCTGTGATGTCTGCATTTCTGAGATAAGGAGGCACAGAGAGGCCAAGTACATTGCCCGAGGTCACACAGCTGGCAAATGATAGAGCTGGGACCTGAACTCAGGTCTGTCTGCCTCCCTGGCCCTTGGCCACGGCCATGCTGCCTCTGGGCACCCCTTACCTGCACACAAACACCGACACTGGGGGCAGGATGTTGGGGGTCATGATCCACGGAGCAATCCGGAATGTCACAGTATCGGTGAAGATGGGTGTCAGGGGAATCTCCTGAGAGTGGGAGAGAAAGTGGAGGGGGGGCATCAAAAAGTCTTGTCAGGGTACTTTCCACTTTTGCCTTCCAAAGGGGGTGAGAGTGATAACAAGAGTACATTTATTAAGCACTTACTGTGTGCCAGTCATGCACTGATTCATTTTTGCCTGACAAGCCCGTAAGTAGACACTATTTTAACCCTTGTTTTACAGGCAGGGAGACTGAGTCACAGAACTGCTAGGTAGTGGTCCAAGGTCACATAGTGAGTAAATGGTGGTCCCGCTGCGGAACCCACACTCCAAACTACTGTCTGATCTTACCCCATCAAAGCTCTTTCTGAAATCAGCTCACGTGACGGCTGAGCCAGCCCCGACGCCTTCTGATTTTGTTCTGGGCATCTTGTCCTTTCCTACGTGTTAGCAATTTTACATTGTTTTGGGGGAATCTTGCTATGTCCAGATTGTTCTTTGTTTTAAGGAAAGGTTCAGGAAGCAGGCCTGGGACCCGAGAGAAAATGAGATAGGATTTCAGGGTTCCTTTGCGAGGTTGGCTGTGAAAACCACAGCAGACCGGCCCTGGCCTTGGAGGGGAGGAGTCCTGGCTGCTCTTTCCTGCCTGGTCTGCCTTTGGTGTCTGCAGGTGCCTGCTGGAGGGGCCAAGCGGAGAGGCCCTGACAGCCAGGCTGCGGCTCCAGGCCCGTGGGAGCAGAACCCCCTCTTCTGTCCACCCCATCCTGTAACTCTGCCTTTTCCTCCTCCCAGGGAGCTGGAGACGAGGCCGTGGATGAGTCCTTAACAAGGCTGGGTGCTCACAATCCCCCAGGAAGCAGGCGCTTTCGTCGTTTCTACTTTACAGATGAGGAAACGAAGGCACAGGGAGTCAGTTTACTCCCCTGATGCCTGTGGACTCGAGCCTGGGCAGTCTGATTCCAGAGCCCAGTCTCATAATCGTAGCTAGACCCAGCCTCACTGGCTGCAGAGCCCGGGGCGTCCTGCCCTGAAGTTGTGCGGGGACGAGAGTGGGTGGATCCCTCAGTCTGGGAGGGCAGCCGGGCCACCCCATATATAAGCCAGAGGGGTGGGGGGTTCTGGGGCTGGTGTCTCTCTGACAAGAGGGTCTTGTGGACAAGACACACCGAAGCGAGGGGACATCTCTAGTGCGGCAGGTATTCGCTTTCTCATCCAGTTTCCCTCAATCAAGAGCAAAGCCACAGGTTGGGGGCATGACCTGGGACTGGGATTTGGGGTTTGGCTAAAGTTAGAGATTGTACAATCCGTGGCTAGGAAGAGGGGTCAATCTGGGGTGACTAGGGAGTACAGGTGATAGGTAAACTTCACAGGTGTGGCCTAGTTTGCCCCTTGCTCTAAACATTTGGGGTCTCTGTGTCTCAGGATAAGGCCCACACCCTTCAGGGAGGAGGGCAGACCCAGGGACAGGCATGGTGATGTCAGAAAACACACCCAGGGGAGCTCTGGGAAATAGGAAGAGCAGGGCCATAGCTCAGAGGATCTGGCAGACTCTGAGTGGGTGGGGGTGGCTGGGGGCATCGTTATCTCTTAGCCTGGACCCCACTTTGGGGCTTTGAAGGGTGTGGGCATAAAGGGGGCTCCAGGGGCCTCCCTTCATGGCGGAGGCCTGAAGCGCTCACCTCGGCCATATATTCCAGCAGGCTGACGTGGATGGAGACCAGGCCTGAGAAGCCCTCGTCGGGGAAGCGGAGGCCTTCCACAAAGAACAGCAGCTCTGCGCAGCCGCCCGTGTACTTGACCACGTGGTAGAGCTTCTTTCGGCCCAGGATGTGGATATAACGCTGGCCGAAGAACGGGTCTGGAGGGAGAGACCAAGGTCAGGCCCCCAGACCTGCCAGAGGAGGTCAGTGGGGCGGGCTCCCCTACCGGGAAGAGATGGCACAAGACTCGTCCTCTAGACACAGAGAAGCACCAGGAGGGCTGCGGCCCGGTCCTGGCCCAGCACTGCTTCATGCTGACCATGGGGTAAGAGACCAGACAACATCTGGCTGCAGGTGTCCTCGTCTGTAAAATGAGTAGCCTCCCAGGCAGGGCACAAGGAAACTACAGCAGGTGATGGCCGAGCAGTTAATGATGTCGAGGAGCGAGGCTAGTGTTCACCCATTTTACAGATGAGGAAAAGGAGTCTCAAGAAGAGAAATGACTTGTCTGAGGTCACAGAGCCAGTGAGGAGCTGAGGTGGGACTCAAATTCCTGTTTCATTCTAACCGTCCAGCTCCCCTCCCCTTTGCATAAACAGAATATTAATGTGCCCATTGGTACCCAAAATTCCTCTCTGCCAGGTTCCCATGAAGACCCTTGTGTTGGCCTCTGGCTGTACATTTTCATGGCTGGGAGCAAAGGCAGATTTCCCCAGCACTCCTGCTCCTCTGAAACCTGTCAGCCGTTCCCTCTGCATGGAACGGTCACCTCCCTCCTCCTGCTGGCCTTGACGCGTGTCCCTCCAGGCAATCCTGCCCAGATTCCTCTCCCCCACCCCAGACCAAGCCAGGGGCTGTGCTTGGAGCTTCTGCGTCCCCCTGTCCTTCCCCATCACAGCGCCTCTAAACCCATGTGACCTCAGTGGTTACTTGTTGGCCCCGAGAGACTGTCACCTGACAGGGACAGAGACAGTGGTCATGTTTAATAAATGCTTACTAAATGGATCCATGGCTCCCACTCCACTCCCTATAGGAGAGGCCAAAGGAGACTTTTCAGGACAATTCAGAGCACAGGTGTTGAATTATCACTCTGTGACCAACATGGGAGACAGAGATGGGCAAGATGTGGCATCTCTGTCCCTCGGGGAGCAGAAGATAAGACAGTGCAGAGGTGGGAAGCATTACGAAGAGAGAGAGGGAGAGACCCCATTGGGTTACTGGGGTGGGACTGGGGGAGTGAGCAGTGGAAGGCAGCTTTCAATGTGCCCTTCGGAGTGCACTGAGAAGAGGAGATACTTGCATTGACAAAGGCATGAACTATGCAGATCCAGAAGGACTTTCTTTATGCCTTGCAGAGCTGGAAGGGCAGAATCAAGCTTAGTACTTAGTGCTTAGTCAACAATGGTGATGCCTAATGACTGTCCCTCAAGGGTTAGAACACGTAACCAGGACAGTCCTGGCACAAACAGGGTGCTGGGTTAAAAGTGGTGAAATGAACAGAGGGCTTTGTTCTTCCACTCAGGACGGCTTTGCTATGTCATAGGGCAACATGTTCAGCTAGACCTCGGCGTCACCAAGGGCAGGTCGCCTTTGTGTTGTGATTTCCAGACTGCTCTGGCTTTACCAGCCAGACTGCTCTGGCTTTACCGCTGGCTTTACCAGCGGAACCTCAGGGAATTTCCAGAACCTCCCTAAGCCTCAGTTTACTTGTCTGTCAAATGGGGTGATAGCACCTAGGCGATAGGGTCACTGTGAGATAAAACAACACAGCAACCTGAGTAACCACGGTAACTATCCACAAGCCACTGGGACCTGTTGGTTTTACTGTTATGACTACCTGTGAAGGAGCTGGGATGCCCCTTATTGTAAAGTTCATGACATTTTGTCTTAAGGACACAGGACAAGAAATAATACCTCACGCCCCACCCTCTTGAAATAAAGCAGATAGATTTCAGAGACTGGGTGTTCCAAAGAACTCATCACAGCCCCACACAGAAGGATGGCCCTTCTCAGGAAGGACTGTGAACCATGAGCCCTGGGCTGGTCTCCCAGTAGATCCAGCTGGATCTGCATAATTAAATACTCTCCCCAGGCCCACGTGCCCCAGGCTGCACTTGAGGTGATGCTCAGGGATGTGACCTCAGGCCTCGCAGCCCACCTGTCCTTGCTGAAAACTCCTCCAGGCCAGAGTGGAGGTGGGGTTACCACCAGTACTGGGGTGGGGGAGGTCTGGCCAGAGGAGCTGGGTCAGGTGGAAGGACACACAGTTTGCTCCCTCCAGTGGCCTGCAATTTACAAGTATCTCTTCCGTGCCTCTTTCTGGCCTCTTGGGCCAGCTCTAGGTGGATTGAATGGCAGGAACAATCCAGCATTGTTCCAATGTCCTTCCCACCCTGTCCCCAGCTTGGTGAGGCCCGCCGGAGTGTGACCGGCTCTCCTGCAACAATGCCCTCTGTGTATCAGCTGTCCTTGGGTCTCAGCTGGGCCCACGGGCTCCCTGACCACTCCCTACCCCCGGCATTGGCCCTGCGGCCAGCGTGTGGAATGGTTTGGCATAACCCCTTCTGGTCACCTCGGAGCAGCTCCACCTCCCTAGGAGGCATCTGCGAGTGTGTCCCTCTGTTCTGGTTTGCCCAGGGCTGAGGGGTTTCCCAGGATATGGGGTCTTAGCGCTAAAACCTGGGGAAAAGGCCTGGTGAGCCTGGACCAGCTGGTCACCATATCCTTGTAGGAAACTCAGGTCCCAACTTCTGGGGCCCTGGCTGCAGCAGAATCTGAGACTGAAGCACGGGGATGAGGTTGGCCCTAACAGTACCGGTCACTTCTGTCTGCTCTGTGGTTAAAATTAATAATCATCATAATCCTGGCAAAGGCAACAGAGCCTTCCCCGGGTGGGCTGCTGTGTCCAGGGCCTGCGCCTGTCCCTGCCTTCATCCCCACCTCCAGGCCAGCTGGCTTCTCAGTGTCCCCATCACAGCACAGATGAGGGGTGCAGCTGGTGAGATTAGAATATGGGCTCTGGGGCACCCTCTCAGAGTCCCTCGACCTCCAGCCCAGCCCCCCTGCGCTCGGGGACACAGGTGATAGCCGATTAAGGTAACACAGCGCTTCTCACTGACAGGTATGCTTGGGTTTTGCCAAATCCCCAAAGTGTGTGCATGGAGACAGGGCGCTGCACCACAGCTAGATGAGCCTTCATCTCAAATTCCACCTTTGTGGGGTCGTGGACTATTTGAGAGCACGGCTGTGTTAGTCATGCCGCCCCTGCAGCCAGCAGCCCAGAGGGAGATGGGACGAATCTCAGAGCGTTTGCACTGCGGTTCCTCTTTTTCTTGTCTGCTCAGGCCCATCTTGGAGGGCAGCGACGGGGAGGCATGTGCGGATGGGGCCTGACCTCAACCCACTCCCACCAACAAAACAGCCACCTTTTAGGTGCTGTGCTGGTGTCACAGTGAACAGTCAATCTTGTATCACAACTTGGGGTCACTATGGAGAGGCCCTGTGGCCCTCTGGCCCCCGAAGCAGCCGGATTCCCCGCGGCATCCCTGGCCTGGCTGGGGTAAACATCAACATCTCCCGCCCCTGGGGGCAGCAAAGTGGCCTGATTCTGGGGACATTCCAACCTGTGTGAGGTCACTGCCCGGGCCCAGGGTGGATCCGGAGGAGGGCTGGCTTTGGATGGCAGCTGGCCACCTCTGTCCTGGCAAAATCACTCCCCAGGGTGATGGTCCAGGGACCCCATAATGACTCTTTTGGCTGCCCTCCTGGTTCCAATGGGGCCTGTCTGGAGGTGGGCCCCAGAGCTTAGCCCGAGATCCGTCCTCCCCAGACAGCCGGGTGCTTGGGGAAGCTCTGGCTGCACCATGGCAAATTGCAAAGCTAACTATTTTGCTGAGCGAGCTTTTTAATACATAAATCAGATCTTGACAGTCCCTTGCTTAGAACCTTCGAATGATTTTCCACTGCCCTCATAATAAAATCCAAGCATGCTCTGGCCCCTGCCCAGTCCTCTGACCTTGACTCCTGCCCATCCACTCCCCACCCCTGCCCTTGCTCAGCTCCTCCACACTCCAGTGGCTTCCATCTCCACAGTTCATGTACACTGTCCCCTCGGCTTTGGCACACTCCTCCCGCAGCTCGGGAGTGACGAGTTCCGTCCATTGCTGGCGTGGGTCTCAGCTCAGGTGTCACCTGCTCAGAGGGGCCTTTCTCGGCTACCTAGGCTAGCAGAGCCTCACCCCTGCCTCTGCCATTCCATTACCTGGTCTGGCCATTTGCTCCAATGTGCCACCCGTTATGTCTCCCTCACTGGACTGTCACTCCCCAAGGGCAGGTGGCTGGAGAATTCACTGTAGGAATCCCAGGGGCGAACAGTGCCTGGTACCGAGGGGGTCAGCAAGAGCTGATAGAGGGAACCAAACTGAGCAGGCAGCTGCGAAAAAGCGCGTTCCCTGCCTGGTGGTCCCGGGATGCCCTGTCCCCATCAAGAGGAGCAAGGACAGGTCAGCTCCTCAGGTGCCCACTGCACCAACAGGTGCTCTTTAAAAGCTGGAAGCAGGTCTCAGTCCCAGAGGGCCAGAGAGGGGCAGAAAGCGCCCGAGGTGGGGTGGGGGGGTGGGTGGTATCAGCTTCTGATATCATGGAGGTGACATGACCCCAGGAAAGATGGATCTCGAAGGCGGATCCTCCCCCGGTTCCTTGGTGAAGGAGGGCCCGTGGATTCTGTATAAGCTGTCAGTACCGACTCCTCCGTGGGGCCTCCTGACCTCACGGGACAGCGGAGGCCCTGGTACCATCACCGGGGGCCAATCCTGACCCTCTCCAGTCACCCACACGGGCAGCGCTAGACCGCTAAGGGGAGGGTCTGGGAAGTCATAGGGGCTGAGCTGGACTGGGGGGTACTCAGTGAGCAGCATGGTGCTGCTGGAAGGACTGGGGGGGCACTCACTCTCCACGTAGAACACGCCCACTTTGTCCGAGTCCGACATGGAGATGTAGAGAACCATCTCGTAGCCGGCGGGGAGGCGGTCCGGGCCCTTGGTCCGCAGGATCATCTGGGACATGTCCTTGAGGTCTGAGGGGGGACACGGAGGAGGTTAGAAATTGGAGACTGGCTGATGGAATGCCGGCGACGGATGCCTGCTCCCTTCTTAGTCAGAGAGACCCCAACACGCATGTTGTGGAAACTGCAAAAAAGACAAAGGAGGGCAGAAAACTGGCTGTCATCTTGACACCAGAACCTCTCAGGAATTTCCTTCCAGCCCTTGTCTTAGGTATAGCTAACATTAAAAAAAATGGTTAAAAATACAGATGAACCATATTCATTGTTTTGTCTTCTGCTTTTAGCACACACAGATGTCCCAGTCCACCACCCCCAGGAAGCCCAAGGTCATGCCTGCCTCCACCCCGGCTCAGCCCAGGTCTCAGTGGGATGTTTCCAGGGCCCCACGCTGCCCCCACCCCAGGGTGGGACCCGCTGGCACCTTCCTTGCTGTAGACCTTCTGGTCACTGCAGTCCTCCATGGGCAGCCAGGGCGTGTCTCGGTCACAGTTTACCAGCAGGATGGCACCCTGGCCCTCGGGGCCCCAGCTCCAGGAGGCCTGCATGGCAGGGAGAGAGGTCAGCGCCTTCTTCTCCAGCTTCTGGCAGATTTTCCCAGCCCCAGGGCAGACCCTGCAGGACCCCGGAGACACAGCTCCCAGATGAGAATAAAGAGTAGTCGCCACCATTGGGGCAGCTGTGACCTGGCAAGCAGAGTCACCGTAAGCCCCCCAAGGCAAGCCCAGAAGGGGACGCAGGCACAGGAAGGCTGGCCAGGGCCTCCTTGAACCTCACACTGGGTACGTGCACCGGGAGGGGGCGCTGATGGAGGCAGTTGCTAGGTACCTTCCGCGGGTTGTTCTTCTCCACCACGCCATCCCGGTCGGCATCCACATCCAGGGAGATCTCTGGGGACAGACATGTGTGAGTTGCTGAGCCTGCCAGGCAAGCAGTGGGGAGACCTGGGGGAATAGGGTGCAGCTCCTCCCGTCGAAGGGGATGGCTCTCTGTGGCCATCTCAACCAACCCCACCTCAGCATCCCACTGCCACGGTGGCTATGAGGGGCTCTGTGCAGACTCTGCAGCTCAGGGGTTCGGAAGGTGCTGTCAGAAGGCGAGAGGCCCTCCCCCGCCACTGCAGTGTTTCTCTGTCAATTCTGGGAGCTGGGTGGGATGTACAGGCCTCGGATTCTGGGTTCAGAGAGGCCAAGGAAGTGCCCTGTCACACAGGTGGCAGATGTGGGCACACATGGCCGTTGGTCTGATTTGAAGCTCATATTTTATTTCATTTTATTTTTTAAAGATTTATTTTTATTTATGCATACAAGAACTGGGGTGCAGATCAGAGGTACAAGTGTGAGAGGATTTACCAGAGATAGAGTAGAGCAGAACAGGAGGATCCACTGAGATACACTGCTGAGGGGAGCAGCGGGCGAGGCAGGAGAGGTCTGCTGAGCCATGTGGGTCAGCTCCCTGGCTGGGGGTCGAAGCTGGCGATAGTGCTGAGACTTTAACCCCTGTGCCACTATGGAGGCCCTGAAACTCACATTTTAAAAGCTGCCTGGCCCAGGAGTCCCTAACTGTGTCTCCCAGGTTGGCCTGGGCATGTGCTCACGCGTGTTTGTGGGTATCTCTCTCCCAGTACTCCCAGTGCCCACAGCCCACCTTAAAGATCTAAGGGAGACATTTTGGGTGGGAAACTGGTCTCCAACCCAGGATCCGGGTCTGGGTCCTGCTTATCTTTTCTCTTAGAGAAGGAACCTTTGTAGGTTACCATGGCGCAGTGAAATGAGCCCAAGATTTAGCACCAGGCAGTTCTGGGTTCTAACCCTGTTTCCTGCTCACAACCCGTGTGGCTTAGGTCAGTTTAGACAGTGTCTCTGAGCCAGTTTCTTTACCTGCAAAGTGGGGCCCTGTAGTGTTAGAGGAGTTGCACCAATTGCAACTGTAGGCACAAGGGACGTTGTGAACTGGGTGATTCTTTGTTGTGGGGGGGCTGCCCTGTGCACTAGAGGATGTTTAGAGGCTTCCCTAGCTTCTGTGCCCTCGGTGCCAGTGCATACCCAGCTGTGACAACCAAGATGACTCCAGAAATTGTCACATGTTCTGGTGGGGGGGGTGGGGGGATGGGTAAAGGAGCCCCCTGAGTTTGAGACTAACTCGGTGTGGCCAGGAGTGTCTGGGGAGGTGATGGCAGAGCCAAACAGGATGAGATGAGATGGGTCCAGGCCCCGAGCTGCCCAGGTGGGCTCAGCCTCACTCGACTATCCAAGTCGCGTGTGACTTGGACGGAGGTGGGAGCTGGGTGGGAATGAAGGTGTTCCTGTCAGTCCCCTTGGCAGGTGGGCCCTCTCCTAGGACTGGGTGGGGAGGAAGGACCTGGCACAGGAAGGGCATTGTCGTCACCCTGCCCGGGACGGCTCACCCTGAGTCTGGGGATGACTTCCAAGTCCTCCCTCTGCCTGCAACCAGGCTTTTCTGGGCTTAGGAGGAAGCTTTCAGGGTACCTGGTCCTTGGGCAAGGCAGCACTCCCAGGTGCCTTCTTAGTCACCCTACTGGGGTCTAGGTACTTTCAGGCATAGTTACATAAACTGGCCCCCTGATCCCACTCTACAGACCACTGCTGAGCACCTGTGCTCAGCAATCAGTGCTCAGGGTCCGTGCTCAGAGTCCTCAGTCCGTGCGACAAATATTGTTTCCACTTTTCAGTGAGCAAGCCCAGGCGTAGGGATGTCACCTGCTAACAAGTGTCAGCAGGCCGGGGCAGGATCAGGATTTCGGGGAGAAAGCAGGGAAGGTGCTATTTTTACCAGCTGCTGCTAAGCCTCTGCTGCTGTTAAAGGTGCTGATGGCTCTGTGGAGGAGCAATACTGGTTTTGGCTCCCAGACCGCCTTGAACTTTCCAGTTGGGCGCTCCCCAGTGCACGCTGCCTGTCACGGAGGTTGGCTGCCTGAAGCTCCACGTGGGAGCCTCTCTCTCCCTCTGCTTTTCAAGATGACAGTCACCCTGTACAGATACTTGGCTTTGCCAGTTGCGGAGCCTTGTGACACCAGGAGAGAGGAGTCATCATCCACCCAGCCGCCCCACCTTGCAGAGGAGCAAACAGGCACCCAGCAGGGAAGTGACCACAGAAGTCCTCAGGAGGACAGAGCTGGGCCTCCCACTCGGGCCTCTGACTCCAGACCCTGTTCCCTCCACTGACCCTGGCTGATCTGTACACTGGGCTGTGTCCACAAGTCAAGGCTGTCTTCAAAGACTCAGACCTACTCCCCGAAAGTCATGCCCAGAGGAGGGGCCCCTGTGCACCCCTGCAGCCCAGCCTCTCTCTTAGAGGCTCTGCTGGTGTGAAGCTCAGGCCCAGGAGAAAAAGGATGCAGGATCCTCTAGTGCTTTACATCATTCTGAAGTTCTTAAACTTGTCCATGCAATATTTGCGCCCAAAGAGAAATCAAATAGTAGCAACAGCTCCTAAAGAAAAAACCACAGATCTCTTTGTCCAGCCTTCTGCTCATCTGCCCAAGCCACATTTCCTCTGTGCCTGGGGGAGTCTGAAACTTACTATCTTCCTTCTGAAGCAATCTGAGTGCTAAGTCATATGTGCTTTGCTATTTCTTGAATTATTCAATTCAGATAATTTGCACTGACTTCCTGTTAGGAAATTCAGGCAGTGCAAAATAGGGCTCCAGAATCACCCGCCTCTCCCAGCCTCCCACACGATTTCTCCCTCATGACCCATGTCCGGTCTCCTCAGTCAACTGAACTGGCTGCCACTCCCCTCCACCCTGCCTCGGAAACCCCCTCAAGCTATAAGCCATGCTCGGAGGGCTTTTCCTAATAGCCCCCAAAGCTTCCTCCCAATGTCCAATTTAACCTGATTCCAATGGGCGGTTCCTCTTAAGGACTGGGAACAGGCACCACCTGCTGGGAGCGCTGCCTGCCGGGGCCTCTGCCTTCCTTGGGGGGAGGTGGAGGACGTCTGCTTCAGGGTCTCTAGGTTCCAAAGGCCTGAATCCTACCTAAGCTCCTTGGAGCAGCTCCAAGGTGTCAGGTGGCACCGGAGGTATAGGCAGGTTACGGGAAATGTCACTGGGTTGGGTTCAAGGCAGTTTGCCCTGAGGAGCCAAACATGGCAGCCTCAGCTTCCACACAGACCAAGTGTCTTGGCGGGTCGCCGGCTCCTGGGGGCAGTGGCAGGGCTCCTGGCCTTCTTACCTTACTGGATAGCGGCGGGTGTGGTGGGAGGAGAGATGCTTTCCCACAAGGCCAACTAGGGCAGTTAGCCTAGGCTCTGGGGAAGGGGCACAGGGAGGAGGCCCTTAGGTTGATGCTGGACATTCTCAAAGCTCTTGTCTATAGATCACTCCTCTCCCACGTTCCCCCCTAATAGGGGGGCTTTGCAAATGTCATGAAAGGTCCTCAAGGATTGTGAGCAAAAAACCTCCTGTTACAACTGGGGAAAGTGAGGTGCAGAGGGGCTGGGTTAATTCAAGGTCACATAGCACATCTTTGGGAGGACTGAGAACAAGTACCAGGCCTGATTTGGTCAAAGGCCCCATGAGCTTGTTCCCAAATCCCAGAAGGAAGATGGAGGGATAATAAGATTCTCCAATCTCACCCAGGGGATGGGTGGCTGCCCTACGAGGAGGGAGAAAAGAAGACAGCTTTGACCAGTGCCTACCCCACCCCAGGCCCTTTGCACATACCACCCCATCAAATCCTTGCGAGCCTGTGCTGTGGGTCCCATTTTGCAGATGAGGAGACTGGAGGCTCAGAGGGGATGATGGTCTCAACGTGGTTGGAGGGGGCAGAGTCAGAACTCGGACTTACTCTGTCTAGTCTGAAGTCAGGGCTCTTTCCACTTAAGGTGGGTTCAGGACAGAAAGGCGGGACAGCCCCTGAACATCTGGGGAGGCTCAGGGTGTTCTTGTCTGCCCAGTGCTACGCAGGAATGATTACTTAGGACATGAAGTTCAAGGGCCCCTGGGTTAGATGTCCGAGGGGAGGTAAGAACAGGAAGCTTCTGGCAGAGCAGTGGGTCCCAAGGGAAATGAAGTTTTCACCAGGGGTCCTGGTAGGACAGGAAACCTAACTCACCATGGGGTGAGTTTTTCACAAACTTTATGTCTGCAATGTAAATGCCTGTCTTTTGTTCTGAAGTTATGCCCTGCCTACTGTTCAGGTCTTCCAATGATGGTGATAACTGGTGGCAAATTGCTTTATTAATGTCCTTTTTCTTTTTTGGCCAAATGTCAGTGATTTTTTGGGGGTGGGGTGGGGTGGACATTTTCCTGGTCCCTGGAACCTAAACATCTAGAACTTGTGGCAGCTAAATAAATAATTGTTCAATGACAGCACAACCTCATAACCCCAGAGGGGTGAGGCTGGTCAATCCTCCTGGGTGTATTTGGGATCCTTTGGGGGCTTAGCCCTGCAGCTCCCTCTCAGGCATCCTCTGAGCCCAAGCTTTATGGTCTTCCAGGAGAGAGGGAAGGTCCAATCAGTCCTGCTTCCTTTCTAAAAAAATTCCTCTTTTATATTTATTTATTTTTTTAAATTTAATTTTTGGATTAAATGTATGACTTCTCCCTTCAGTCCTGCTTCCTTCTAGTGCCTTCCTTTGCCATCTGGCCTATGTCTATCTTGCTTCAATGGTGGAAGTCTCTTTAATAGGGCTCTCAGCCATCTGGGGTCACCCTCGTTTGACAGACCTCTGGCCATACCCTTCCTGCTGATGTCCTCAGGTGTCCCTGTCTCTGTGGGATTGGATTTCCTCAGGAGGCCATCTGGGGCTTTGTGCGCCTGTGAGCTTCACACACACACACCAGCCCTCAGCTGCTGCTCCATTATCATCTTCCAGACTCCCAGAGGTGGCCCTGGGGACCCTAGCCCAAGGTTGGGCACCTCCATGGTGCAGAAAGAGGGGCAGGTGACCAGCTGCTGGGCTTGTTAGGGAATAAGCTGGAGGCAGCAGAGCCCATCTGAGCAGCACTCTAGACCGCGATAGCTAAAGGACCCAGCTACTCTGAAACCCAGGCTGCAAAGGAGGCTTGGGAGCTAGTTGCTTTGGGGGGGAAGTTCTGAGACCCCTGGAGAACTTCAGTCATTGAAGTGACTCGGCACCCCACAAATGCTTTCTAGGGCTGTGGTCTCAGGCAAGGTCTATTTGCTTTCCTTTTGATGAGCCTTGATTTTTTCCATCTGAAAAATGGGGACAATAATAGTGTCTATCCTGGGACAGGGAGGGTAAGGAGGAGCTGGTGTAGACAAGGACAATGTTGTTTCCCCCACTTTGAGAGGGAAGCATCCTCCAGGCTGCGGGGGGTGGGAGGCTGGCTTTATTCTTTTAACTCTGTGGCCCATAGAGCCTGTGATGAGGACACTGACATTGGGTGCAGGACAGAAGGACCCAGGCACACCTGGCCTCACTCCACCGACCTTCATTATTTAGAGGCTCTGAGTGCCAGGTCTGTGTCACTGAGAACTCCCCAGGTGTCCCCGAGAAGGGCAGCAATGCTAGTTCCTGGGGACAAAGGCACTCGGGTTACAGCCGCACCAGCTCACCAATGGCCGTGAGGAAGAGCCCAGCCTGGTCGATGGGGGTGCTCCCTTCCTTCTCGTAGTAGCTGACGGTGACCTTGGTGGGGAGCAGGTGCAGTGGGAGGGAGAGAAGAGCAGAGGTCACAGGTCACAAGCAGGAAAATTTGCATCGACCTCCCTCCCTGCCTTCCACTTCATAGCCTGCAAGTCAACTCCCTCCAAATACCCACTCTCTTCCAGTAAGCACTCCTGGGTTGGTGGGATGCTTCTCCCAGATTATCAAATGAAATAGGGACTCTCCACCTCTCAGAGGGCAGCAGGGAGTGTCTGCCTCCCTGTGCCCCCTCCTGTGTTGTGCTGCCTGCAGGATGCCCACATCTGCCATGGTGGACTAGGTACCCTGGGCACGGGGCTGAGGTGGTTTTTCTTGCATAGTGCCCAACACCAACGTGGCCGTGGGCACATATTCAGGGAACCCCTTAGAGGGGTCTTATCTTGGCTTCATAACAATGGCAAGTCACTTGTCAACTGGGTGTTCAGCACCCTGTTTTATACATGATGAGACCGACCAAGGATGAGCATGGCTGTGACTTCTGGGGATTCCAATGTGGCATCATTCAGCAGGCCACAATTTTAACCTGGTGTGAAGCCACCGTCCCAGTCTAACACTGAACTAGGTGAGAGAGGAGCCAAGAGCCCTGTGCCTGGGTATCACGGCAGAACGCAAACTGTGTCACTGAACATTTCTTCATATTGACATCACGTCCAAATGGCAATATTTTGATTTACAGGGCTCAGTAGAACACAGTATTAAAGTTAAGTGCACCTGTTTCTTTCCCCTTCTGATGTAACTACTAGCATTGGGGGTCTCGATGCCCACTGGCCTGGCTCCCGGGGCCTGGTACCTTGTCGCTGCTGGCCTCCGCGCTCGCCTGGCTCATGCTGAGCCGCAGCGTGGTGCTGGGCGACAGGGGCCAGCGCTGCTTGCCATTGGTGGCCACCTCCTCGGCCTGCCCGTCATGCACCACCTCCACCTGCACGTACTCCGTGTGCTTCAGGCTGAATGTCTGTGCCCCGGCCGGCGCCGCGCTGTGGGGAGAGAGAGCCAGTTAGGGGGCCCACCGGGACAGGCGGGACAAGGGCCTTGGGGGGGCATCCCTGGAGGAGCAGGGCTGCTGGGCTCTCCCAGGTCGTCTGGTCTGAGGAACCCTGAAGGATCCAGCTGCTCTGCATTTATCTGGTCCTTATGAGGCTGCTAGTTACAAATACAGACTCACTGGGCCCATCTTGTGCTTACTGAGTGATGAGGGGCCTGGGGATCTGCATTCTTCACCAGTTTCCTGGTGCTTCTGGTGGGCAGAAGCCTCGAGAGCCACGAGATGAGGACGGCAGAGGAGTAGATTTGCTCCAAAGGCAGCGGGCTCGAGACCCAGCCTCCTAGCCCCTGCCCAGCATTGGGGTCGGAGTCCAGGGCAGGAAAATGCCGGGTTTACATGGGGAGAGAGCTTGGAACTTGGGTCCTAAAGGGGACCGGGAGGGCTGGGCTCTGTCACAAAGACCCCTCCTTCTTGCTGTAGTTGCTGGGGCTCGGCCAGCTCCTGGGAGTCAGCCATTTCTTGGGCTGCAGGGGCAGTTTCCTAAATACATTGGGAATTCTGAGACATCATCTAGCCTGGGGGGCAGAAAACGAACAAGGCCATTGGGGCCGCTAGGGACAGAGGGTGTTTGAATCTCCCTTAAATTCTTATGCTGAACACTTAACTTCCAATGGGATTATTATTTGGGGATAAAGCTTTCAGGAGGTGACTGAGCAGAAACAAAGTCCTGAAGGAGAGATCTTAATCTGATAGGGTTGATCCCCTTATAAGACAAGGCTCCAGAGCCCTCCCCAGACTCCAGCAGACACCCTGACCTCAGGCTCCAGCCTCCACAACCATGAGTTCATTTCTCCTTTTAAGTCACAGGACCTTTGGTAATTGGTTCTGTCAGCATGGGTGGAAAAAAGAGGCTTAAGGGGAGTTAAGGCAAAGGTCAGGGAGGCTGGGGAGGAAGGTGCCTGGGCTGGCAAAAGTTCCTAAAGTGAAAGAGGGCTGAGAGGGATTTCGGAGGGAGTCTCATGTGATCGGAGACAAAGTGTCTGCCTCAAAGCATAGCTGCTGTTTTGAGGGCCCAGGACTCCTGGGTTCTGGATATGGATAGTTCTCAACTATGGTGGGGCCTCAGGGTCATCAGGGCATGCTGTTTAAATATTCGGTTTTTGTAAGGTCACAACTTTGAAGATCTTGGCATTGGCAGAGGTGCGGCTGGGGCAGCTGAAAAAGTGAACGGTGGCCAGACCACTGCTTCTTGAAGTCGGGCAGCAGCTGGACCTGGAGGGGAGACCCCTCCTGAGTCTGAGTCAGGTCTAGAATGGGCCTGGGAACATGGGTGCCCAGCAGGTTTCCAGGAGCCACTGTGGTGCAGGTCTACAGGGTCTTTGAACCACAGGTCTGTCTGTGCTGTTTGGTAGTTAGAGCCCAGGGGACGGAGGCTATGAGTGGGAGTCTATAGAGGCCACCAGGTGGGGTCTCTCCAACTGCAGGGGCTTCCGGTCTTGGGCACTGGCAGGACGTAGTGGGCAAAGGCCTGGCAGCCCATGTTCAGTGCTAGGAATGGAGCTCAACAAAGCAGCTCTGGCCACTCTATCTCTTGTCCACAGCCCCCTTCAGAACTACTTAGCCCATCGAGGGCATCACAGGGACTCTTGCTGGCCGTGGCCTGCTGCCCTCTGTCCACAGCCATCATTAGGAGAGGCAGAGTCTATGCAAAAACCCTGGATACATGTACCTTAAATCTGGGTTCCAGCCCAATATTGACATCCACTTGTGAAGGGGTCTTAAGTGTGTCCCTTGCACATCCAAGAGTCCACCTGCTGACCCCTAAGACACACAATGACCCCCGCCTGTCCTGTCCCACAGGCCTGTCACTCATCCCCAGGGTGGAGCTGCATCTGGCCTCTTGTCTTTGGATTGTAAACCCCAAGGGCTGGGTCTGGCCGAGCTAGCCTAGCTCCTTGGGCGGGAGGAACATCCCCGACAAAGAGGGTGGAGCTACACACGCTAAGACTTCGTAGGAGGCACGTGGATGATTGATTTAAGAGAAGACTAAGTGGCTCAACTGTGCATAGCGAGGAATAAGGGTTGGCCAGTTCTGGTCAGGACAGCAGAACTCTGTTTAAGTTATAAGAACAATGTGAGTTGATTTGAGAAAAAAGTTAAGTTTTTAATTTTAAGATTTTAAAAATTTAAAAATTTTAAGGACTATAGGTGGAATGTGGTTTTGGTAAAGATCATGAATCCGGGAGATCAAGGGCTGGGGACCGGGACACATCCCTCCAGGGCGAGTCCGGCTTTATCCATCGCCTCCTGGATGGCCTTGGGGAAGGCTTCCCTCAGTTCAAGTGTAAATGAGAGGAGAGGAGAGGTCACAGGCGGCTGGAATCGGGAGCACAGGGGGACACCCTGGGCCAGGGGTGGGCAGGAGGCACTGAAAAAGCGGGGGCTCTCCCTGCCTCCCACAACCGGCACCACTGTCACCTCATCTGGTTTCATATATTGAGTTTCTGCATGCAGTTCTTTCCCTCTTCTCTTTGTATGTTGTTTTTTTTCTTGTGCATACAATTCTATTTAGAAAAAAAGTGCTTTACCAATGCACGGGGCAGGATGCTCTTGGAGGGTGTGAGCTCTTACAAAAGGTGCTGCAATTGATCCATCCTGCTGCTTTCATTCCTTGGGGCCAGTGAGAAGCTGGAGGAGGCCCTAGAGGCTCAGAGGGTTAATGCCCGCTGATACTGGCACTGCAGGGCCCCACAGCCTCCTACCACCCCCCAACTAGGCAGGCTCTGAGCTGAGCAAACAGCTATTCTTGGATCCAGGCTGGCAGAAGCGACAAAGGCACCCATTGTCCCGGGTGGATCCTGCTGGCAGCTCCCTCCCCAGGAAGAACCTCTCAGAATTCCCGGCAGAAACCCAAAACCGAGAGCCTGGGTTGTGGGCACCTATTGTCCCTAGAGGCTACAGAGAAGGGCCCAAAAAGGTACCCAGGGAAAAAATGGGGTGCTGGGAGTGGCCATGATCTCCTGCTTAAGGGAAAGAGGTTCAAGATGGTGTGTGAGAACTGCATTTTGGGACCTCTCTTCCTGAAGGCCTGGAGAAACTGTCAAATCCCTGCATAAACTAGTGTTAGCACCGGGACCCTAAGGCTCTCCAGGCCTGCGCTGGCCAGAGGCAGCTCCAGGAAGATCAAAATGACAGGAGCCAAGCAGAACCTTGCCAGCAGCCCCAAGGCTGACATATAGACACCAGTTTTCGAGTCAGAACAACCAGAACATTCTGACCCTTCAAAGTCTATGAATGAAAACCAGAAACTGTCATCAACATTGAGTGTAGTGATTGATTTCTGTGTTCCTGGATGTAAGAAAATGACTATTTCCTTCTTTCCTCAAACTCGGGACTGGTGGAGCAATTCCCTGAGAGTGAAATTAGTGGAGTCCTTATTTTATCTAATGTTAGAAATAGAGTTTCCTGGGGTCATCATTTCAGTTCATTGGTAGATGGAAGGACAGGCTGCTAGGCCCAGGGCCACGTCTGCTCTGCCCACCTTGTTGTCCCAGATCTCGGCCCTTCATCCATTGGGAATAAATGAACACATGAATCCACCCTTTTTGGTTTCCCAAACTGTATTATCAGAGTGATTTAAAAAAAAAAAAAAAGATTAAAAAAAAAAGAAATCAGGTCACTCGCCTGCTTGAAAATATTCAGATGACTCAGGGTCTGCTCATACATTGAAACCACTGGAGGGAGGCCGGTGATCGCCAGGGCCTGGAGACACTGCGTGCCTCTCAACTGACTCTCCAGCCTTATCTCCCGCAACAACCCCCACTGTCTCAACTCCCCACATTGTTCCACCTCACTGTATACTTTGCACATGCTGTTCCTTCTGCCTGCAGTACTTTCCCCAGCTTCCCTGCCTGCTAACTGTCCATCTTCCTTGGAGACCCAACTCCATCAGTGTGTCCTGGGTTTGTTTTACCTTGTGGCAGTGAATTCCCTGAAGGAAGGGGTTGTATTTTCCTTTTGTTTCAGTACCTGATCTCGTCTAGGAATACAGTAAGTATAAATGTTTGCTGCAGGAAGGACTGAAAGAGTAGGGATTGCTTATGTGGTCATTTATGCAATATGCATTTATTGAGCACCTCCTGTGTGCCAGGCACAGTTCTAGGTGCTGGGGGAAGACTAGAAAAAATGATAGCATGTTTTCTGGGTCCATGGGGCAAACATTCTAGTGCCAGAGAAAGATGTTCAAGGATCACACGGTTAATTGTATGATCAGAGCTATAAAGAAAAGTCTGAGAGACCATGAGGTCCTGGCCTGGTGGTCAAGGAAGGCTTCCTGGAGGAAGTGGCATTTGGCAGAAGAACTTTACTAGACTTTGAACTCTTAGTGTTAGTGTCAGGATAGACAAGAAAGGGACAGGCAAGAGTAATTAGACCAGTGGTTCTTAGTTTGGAGTGTACATCGCATTACCTGGGTTACAATGCAGGTTTTTGGCCCAGCCCTAGTTTGATTCAGTTGGTCTGGAGTGGGGTCTGAGAAACTGCATTCCTCACCTACCCCAACTTTACTGAGGAAAAACTGACAAAGAAAATTGCAAACATTTAAAATGAACAACATGGCAATCTGCTATATACATATTGTGGAATGAGAAACTGTATTTCTAACCAGCTTCCAGGCAGTGTTAACGCTGCTGGTTCAGGGACCACAGTGTGAGAAATGCTAACTTGGGCAAAATGAGGTGTGGAAGGAGAGCAGAGATTTCCAAGCAGCAAGAACAGCTTGGGTGATGGCCGGAGGCCAGCGTTAGCCCAGCAGTTTCGAGAAAACCAGAAGACAGAGTGGCTGGAATTTGTGAGTCAGGGGAGGAGAGTGCAGAGCATGCAGGGTCGGCTGTTCTCTTAAGAGCACTGAAGACTTCTCAGAAGGGGGTGTAGACTAGATCACCCAGGTGCAGGCTAGGAAATGGGTTTGAGGAGAGCGACAGTGGGGGCAGCAGTGAGAAGGTGACTACAGCTGTCCAGGGGAGCCATGATGGTGACATGGGACCAGGAAGTGGCCATGGAGATAGACAGAAATGGCTGATTTGTTGGTGTCAATCAAAGGAGGCTTGAGCAAGACAGGAAAGCAGCGTCAGATGTAGAAGAGGGAATTCTGGACTCTGTGACCTAACATCTGCCTGCCCCACTGATGCTGTTTGGCCTTCAGGAAGACAGCCAGCCTCTCTGGTCTCCGCTCCATCAGCGGGGAGGGCTCCAGCTAGGCCCAGTGGGACTGGGGACTCTTCCTCAGTCCCAGACTCAAGGGCATGATGTGTTTGCTCCCAGCTGGCATCTGGCTGTCATCTTGTCCATCAGCCGGACCTTGTTAACACCAGCTGACCCCAGCTCCTGGCAGTCTAGGTGTGACTGCCCTCAGGTCTTTGCAGGAGTCTGAGAAGGGGGGGTTCATGGGTATCAGCTTGCATGTACCTGGATGATGAGTACCCGCAAGGACATGGGGGGAGGCCTGGCCTCACACCTGACACAGTGGGGGCTGGAGGCCTGAGATGAGACAGGGAGCAACAGAGGCAAAGCATGACCGCTGCCTTCTGCTGGCCTTTGTCTCCTCCTGGGCAGCTCAGCAGTCTCTCTCACTAGGCAAGAGTGCCTCCAGCTTCTCGGGCCCTCTCCTCGGGGAAGAAACTGTCGAATCTATGTCTCCTTTCCCAGACACCTTCAATGACTCCCCATGGCCTACAGAACAAAGCCAAGTGCCTGGGCTTGGCATTCAATGCTCCAGTTGGAGCTCATCGACCCTCTACCCTACTTCAGGCCACTGAAACTAGGTCCTTTCCACCCCTCTGCGTTCCAACTTTGCTGCCAGGCACCTTTGTTCCCACGGGGCAGGCCCTGGTCTCATTGTGAAACCCTGCTCATCCTTAAAGATTCACTTGTTGCTACCTCCTCCAAGAAGCCTTCCCTGATCCCGTCAGCCACAACTCACCTCTTCCCTTTGCCAGTGCCTCAAACAACACTTAACAATTGGTAGCATTTTTCTCTCTCATGAGGGTTATGAGCTCTTTGAGACCATGCCTCATTGTTAATTTTAATATTAGAATAAAACTAATACTAATTCTTGATAATTACTTGGTGAGTATTTATTACTTGCCAGGTGTCATCTTCCCATGAGGACTGTAGCAGATCACCCCATTTTCCAGATAAGCACCCTGAGGCCCACAGCGGGCAAGCACTTGCTCCAAGCCTGCGGGCTGGAATGTCAGAATGGGAGGGGGACTCTTGCTCTGAGCTCTAGGCTTGGCTGCTTCTCTCCTGGGAGTGGATGCGTGGCTCAGAGTCCCCTAAGGGGGGCTGGTCTGGGAGACAGTCAAATGAAAAGTCCTTGGGAACTTCTAGAACCCCTATAGGTAGGAGTCAGAGACCCAGAGGCTGGCTTCTTGCCTGGCCTCATGGGTGTGTAACCATGACAAGCAGGCTGGGCAAAGCCCCTGGGCACAGGCTCTGGCACGGCCAGGCAGGATGGAGCTGCCTCCCACCAAAGTTTAACAGGTGTGCTTGTCCAGCTGAGGAATATGCACTGGGGTGACCCTCTGTTCCCCTGTGGGCAGGAAGAGAAAGCTCGCAGGGACCCCAGCTGTGCAGGGTCCTGTGGGCTGGACACACAGGTTGCCAGGTCCTGCTAAGAGCCCTGCCCTCGGGGGGACTAGCCTGAAACCCGAGTCCTGGAGCAGCTCCTGGCAGGGCCTCCTTTAGGGTTGAGGGTGCTGGGTGTTGTTCTAATTTATGGGGCCACCTGATCTGGCCTGATTCCTCCCACCACCACTCTCTCAAGTCCTGCTCTGGCCAAGCTCGGCCTCATGCCCTTGACCTTCCACTGGCCTTTCCAATGGTGCCCGTCCCTTGAAGCTGGGGGTGGGGAGCTCAGCCCAGTGAAGGGCTGTTGACACGCATCACTGATCACACCCCCTTCATTCATTCACTCAGTCAGGGAGCTGCCCATCAACCCGTGGGCTGGAGATGGTGGGGACAAGGAGGGCGGGGAGCTGGTGAGGACGTGCCTATGTATCCCCGAAGGCAGCCAGCAGAGCCGCCAGGGGCCTGGGCTCTGTACCCCTCATGTACCAGCTGTGTCAGCTTGGACAAACATCCCTTCCCTCAGCTTCCCCACACATAGAGAGAGGCCAATAGCAGCGCCTGGCTCCTCGGGTTGCGTGAATGACCTGTGCTGTTCTGGGTTCCCCAGGATTTCACTGTGGATGTGTGGGAACTCCAGGCCTGCTCCCCAGATTCTGCCAGAGAGTAATGGGCAATGCCCTGCTGGGAAAATGGCCCGTCAGCCTCTGCCTTGGGGTATCTTGGGGAGGGAGGAGAAGATCACCCCCACTTCCCACCTCATGGCTCATCATGTGATCAAATGTAACCAGGACACTCTTCTGCAGAGTCCAGAGAGTCCTTAATCCCACCCTGTATGCCCGACGCTCCTGCAGAGCTCAGGTTTCAGGTCCTGACCATGCTGCCCAGGGAGCAGCAGTGGGCACCCGCCTCATGGACAGCTCTGATCCCCTGGACAGAGACATATCCAAGGGAGGGGGAGGGAAGCTGCCTCCACAGCCTGGTTGGTGGGTCAGTGGGAGAGCCAGGCAGAGCAAGATCACCCCATGACGTTAGCCCCAGGCTCCCTCTCTCATCCCTGCAGTCTCTGGGAGTGACTCTGGTTCTAGTGCAGGGGAAACATGACTGAGGTGAGAGGAAGTGAAACCACCTTGGATGGCACCCACCCTGCGCCTCTCTTTGATGACAAACCAGAATCAGATGGGGGCCTAGGCCAGACCCAGTGAGGAAGTGGCACAGCCCAGGACCACAGGGGCGTGTGGGGCCACGCCTAAGATAAGTATGTTCTAGAGCAGAAGAAGGAAACAGCGAGTATTTTTTAATAGCTATCGCCAAGTAGATCTCTAGGCAAAAACCTACCTTCCCTCTCTCTGGGCATCTGCTCCCAGATGACCAGCTCTCAGGGGGCGGGGCTGGCTCAGGGCTAGTCTGGCTGGGAGGAGCTGGGTGGGCCACAGGGCCTGCTGAGGAAGGGGGCAGGGGAGACCCCCGCTGTGTGCAGCTCAGGAAAGGGGGGTCCAGAGCCCTTGGGAAAGGCAGGTGGGTGTTCACTCATCTTTGTGACTCAGGAGGGGAGCCAAGACACCACTCCCTAACTGGGCCAGGACCCTCTAGGCTCATCCTTGGTGTCTCCTAGAGAGCTTGGAGGCAGGACCTGGGTGGGTGGGGAAGGACGCAGGGTGGCCGCCAGGGGCGGCTAGGGGACAGAAGCCTCATGCTGCTAAACACCCTCCAATGCACAGTGCAGCCCCCCACCATAAAGACTGATCTGGCCCCAAGTGCTCTTGACCTTCGGGGTTCTGGCCACCCGGGCTGCTGAGCACTGGGAATCAGACCGTGCACATTGAGGTGTGCTGTGAATCTAAAATACACAAGTTTCGAGACTCGGTATGAAAAGGAGATGTAAACTATTTCATCTCGTTGATACTTTTTGAATCGATTACCTGTTGAAATGCTAACATTTGGGGTATTTTGGGTTAAAAATTATTAAAATTAATTCCACCCAAAGGTGTGGCTCCTAGAAAATGAAAATTGCCCATGTGGCTCTAGCTGTGACTCCCACCCTTTCTGTGGGACTAGACTGCCCTGCTCTGGGGGTGGGGGTGAAGGTGGGGTGGGGGCATCAAGTGAAGTGCAGGTGGGGGGGGTGTGGGCCGTGTGGCTGTGGCTGCTTTCTTGAGAGGGACAAAGGAGGGGAGGTCACACCTCTACCTGGAGAGAGGATGAGTCCACACCTCCCCCATCCCTGTCCCGGCTCAGCCTGGGCCTCTCTGCCAGGACAGAGGGAAAGGGAGGCTGGAGCATGGCCCCCTTCTTTACTCCCCAACTCCCCACCCCCACTGGAGGCTGCATCAAAAGCGCCCCAGTGAGCAAACAGGCGGGTAGAGTGACAGCTGGGGCTTAGAGACCTGAGAGTCCTGGCTCCCCGCCCACTCCCTGGCAGTGCCCATTTCAGGAATGGGGGTGGGGAGGATGGGCCGCTCTCTGGGCCACTGAGGCCTGGACCCCACCCCATGACCCCCCCAGTCATTTCTGGGGTTTACACATGGACAGCTGGGCTCTCAGCCGCGAGTGGACAGGGTCCCGGTCCGTGAAGTGACTGGGCCTTTGCCCTCTGCCTCGGGGAAGGAGGCTGGGGCTTGATGGTATCAGTGTGGCCAGTGCCTGCGGAGGAGGTGGCAGGCAACTGGCTGGGCAGGGCAGCCCGGGCCACTGGAGGTGACGGAGAACTGGCTGGGAGGGTGTGTGGGAAGACAGGGTTGGGGTTTGGTGGGAGCGTGGGGTGGGGCAGGGCGCTCCAGACGACAGAGTGCGTTGGGAGCAGTGAACCACATTGGCACCAGCTCAGTTCAGGGCACAGGGAGGTTAGAGGTCCTGTGGAGGTAGGCAGCACAGGGCCCCACTTCAGTCCTGCTTGCTCCCTTCTTTCAGCACGACTCCTCCCACCCCAGCAACGGGGAACATTTCAAACTTTCAAACGCTTGCAAGAGAGGGCTTTCTCCACCCCTGCCTTCACACCCAACACCTTCCCAGGCCTGCTCTCCCCTCTCCCCCTGGACCCTCAACACCTGCAGGGACGTGGATCATTGAACAACCTCCATTCCCCAGCCCACGCATCCTGCTGTCTCAGAAATCCTGCACTCCAACAAAGTTTGAGGCCAGGAGAAGAGGAGGGGGGAACAGTTTTGAATCAGGCTCTTTTCTCAAAGACCCCCCCCTCATGCCCATCCAGAGTCCCAGGCCCTCGGCGGGGTGGAACGAGGTCCTTCCCTGACCCCAGTGTGAAGTTAGGGAAGGCATTTGGGGACAAGGCTCTTGACCAGTGCTCAGGATAGACAACCACCAGAGCCCCCATAGGGTGAAACCAGAGCCTGAGCACCCCCAAAGGCAGGATTCCATCCCAGGAATTTCCCTCTGGTCCTGCCCCTGTCCCCCAGCAAACCCTGGGAAGAAGCTCGGATGATCTTGAGGTGGGTGGTGAGTCAGGAGGTTTGGGGAGGCGTCTTGAGGCCATGAGCAAAAAAACACTAGCACTGTGTCAACAAAGTACAAGAGGAGAGGATTTTGGGGGAACCTGGGGGGGGCAAGACAGGGGTAGTGAGGGAGTTGGAGGCTTGTGCCAGGGTATCTGGGAGATTCTTGGGACTTTGGGGGGAATGATACAAGATTTAGGGGTTGTCAGGTTTCTGGGTGAGATTCTTAGTATTTCTGGCGCAGGGGTCCCTGGATGAGGCACAGCTCGGTTTGAAGGAAGGAATCTGCGTCCCCGAGCTCGGGAAGGTCTCCAGGTGGCTAGGGGTGCGATCTCAGGCCCTGCCCCGGGGTCGGCAGAGGGTCTGGAGTCCATGCAGAAGCGTCCCCCTTACCTGTAGACGTCGGTCCAGAGGTGCGTGCCCAGCACATACACCGCCTCGACGCGGCTCCCGTACTGCAGCCTCACGGTGCGCTCGCGCATCTTCCCAGCAGTGCGGGCCCGGCGGCGCCCTTGCCAGCCCAGGTCTGCCGGACGCACCTGCTGCAGGTGAGCCAGCCCAGCGTCCCAGCCGCAGCCCCGCGCGCCCTTATGCAGCCGCCGGCGGGCGGGGCGTGGTCAGTGGGCGGGGCAACGTGGCCTCCCCCCACTAGTGGTCTGCGGGCCCGTCCGTCAAGCGTGACCACGCCCCCAACCCCCCCGCCCCCCGAGGTAGGGGTGATGTAAGCAGCTGCATTTCCTTACCACTGTTGCTTGGTTTTTATTCATTCTTTTCAGCGAGCCAGTGGGCGCCCTGCGGTGGTGCAGCCCGGGCAAAGGACCCCTGGCCCAGCCAGCAGGGCAGGCGACGCCGGCTTGCAGCTGCGAGCCCAGAGGGAGAGGTGCCTTCGCCCGGCCTGGGGTCCCGGAGCTTCTGGAAGCCCGGGTGCCCGGCCCTTCTTGCAGGCCCTTACAGACTAAGGGGAAGGGAGGAGCTGGAGCTGCCAGAGCAAGCCGCGTGGGGGGCAGGGCAGCCTGCTCGCTGCTTTCCCAGCAGTCGGATGGGTATTACCAGAGGGAAAATGGGGGAGGGTGTGAGAGTGGGGGCCCCAGCAGCCTGCAGGACCAGGCTGGCAAACCAAGCCTGGTTTGCCACGGTGAGTTGTGGTCAGGCCTGGGGGTGCCAGGGCCATTCAGGCTGCCCGGGATGAAGGTGACCCCCACGGCAGATGGAGAGCGGCTGGGGCTGCCCGGCGGCGGGAGGAGGGGGTGCATCTGGTGAGTCTGTGCCATCTGATGAGATGCGGTGGAGGGGTGGAGGGTCGTGTTCTCCCCTGAGCCTCTGGGTGAGGGGGCTGCACCGCAGAGGTGGGCAGGAGTGGGGGGCACTTAGTGTGCTTTTCTCAGGCCAGACACTGGCCGGCTGAGCGTTTCACGTGTTTGGATTAGAGGATGATGCCTTCCCCGGAACCCCCCACACTGCTGATGAGGAAAGCGAGTCTCAGGACTGGTGAAGAATCTGCTTTGGTCTCCTTTAGGGCCAAGATAGAGACCAAGAGGGAAGGGGAGGTGCCAGGGGCAAGTGGATAGGGCAGAGACGGCATGTTGTCTCTTAAGTCGGGGTGAGGAAACCCAAGTTCCAGACCCTGCCCTGCCTTTGGGAGCCCCGGGCAGTACGTCCTGCCCACCAGGGCCTCCTGTTCCTTCTCTTGCATGAACTGATCACAACCTAGGGGTTGGCCTCTTGAGGCCATGAGCAAAAAACACTAGCACTGTGTCTGGCACAGGACAAACCCTCAAACTTTCCTTAAAACACCCAAATGCACCAGCCACCCACACGGGCGCCTGGGCTCCTGCCCCTGGTTCAGGGCCCGCAGTGTGGGGCCCCCGGGGCCTGGGCGTTGTGACGCAACCTCCGGGTGCCCAGAGGTTTAAAATAGCTGAAGTGGCCACAGCTGTTGGTGGATTCAGGGCCGGAGGTCTCACACATTAAGGCTGCTCCCACGGCTCCCCGGGGCCCGGAAGAGCCAGGGGCGTTTCACTGTGCCTTTTGGGGCCTGCCAGCAAAGGTCAGGTAGCTGGGGTCAGTTCCTGACTCCGACCTGCACCCCACACCCACAATTCCTGCTCCTGCCCAGCTGGGGGCCGGAGAGCCTGGGCTGGGAAGGGCTCCTCTGAGCTGGTTCCCTGATGATCCTTTATTGGGGTCTCTGTGCTCGGCCTTGAAAGAAACTGGGGGTGATTTAGTCATCTCAAGGCTTGCCTTGAAGAGATGGAAAGCTCACTGAGGGCATCATGTGGCAAATATTTGGAAAGAAAGAAGTAGAGTGGTAATACCTGATTGCTGTGAAAAAATAAAATCGGATCAGCATGGGCCCAGGACCAGAGATGACCGCGGCTGACATCGAGTGTGGGCTCGTGGGGCAGCTGGTGCTACTGAAGGAGATGGCGCTTGCTGAGCCCTCCGTGGTGCCAGGAGCCCGTTAAAGGATGTCTCAGCTCTTCACTCACTTAATCCTCCCAACAGCCCTGTGATGTGGGAGTTATTATTATCCTCTGCACAGAGCCCACCATGAGCCTGGCAGTAAAGAATGTGGCCTTTGGACTTGGCAAACCAGGGGTCAAGTTCAGCTCTGCCCCTCAATAGCTGAGGGACATCTCTGGGCCTTGGTGTCTTCCTTGGTATGGGAGATCCTGGTGGTCTGTCCTGGGGGGGCGACAATAGTGAGCTGATGGACAGCCCGGTGCTTGGCCAATCAGAGCGCGGCTCAGCTGGAGTCCAGTAGATGGTAATTATTACATACATGTAAAGTTTTTGGGAAAACAGGCTCCTGATTGTCCATGCTGCTTTACAGCACACTTTTGGAAACCTCGACAATGAGTCTAGAGCCTGCATTTCTAGGGCTTCCTCCTCCTTCATACTGTCCAGAACTTCTGAGTGTGCTATTCAATGCCAGGTTTGAATTAGCCAAGGAGTCTCAGAGAGACTGAGGGATGGGCAGGCGGCAAGTCCTGCAGCCAGACGGCAAACTGGAGAACACGGGACAAGGAGCGGGTAATGTTTAGTGGGCACGGCTGACTGTGTGCCAGGTTCTGCCACCACCAGGGAGTCTGAGATGGGAAAATAGGCAACCACAGTGCTGCTGTGACCATTCTTGGGCAGGGGAGGACAGGCGCAGCGGAGTCCCTGTGACCCCCACGAGGCCCTCCACATCTACCCAAGCAGGTGGCTGTTGATTAAGGTTCTCCTAGACAGAAGTCTGAAGGGTCACTGAGTTAGGGGGCCCAGAAGAGGACAACAGAGCTGCCATTTGGATTGAAGGGAGGCGATGGGGGTCTGAGGAGAGGCGTGGAGGGTGGGCTGGGGCTGGAGGAGAGCGTGCCCTGCAGAGGGAAGTACATCCCTGGGGGCCTAGTGACTTGCATCCAGCCTGGGTCTGGGGTAGGGAGCAGAGGGGAGAGCCCTGGGATTGGGGGTGGCAAGAGAGGCCTGCATGGCATGGCCGTATCACGTGGAGCCTTGTAAGTTGTGTGACAGATTTTTGACTTTTTCTTAAGGTCACAGGGGCCTCAGAAACATCTTCAATTGTGGCAATGGCACCCGGTGTACTCTAGGAAATCACTCTGGCTGCCACGTGGAGCTGGATTCTGTGGAACCAAGCTTAGCCGAGGTTTCGCCATTTTGTATATCCTCCACCTTGATATGTTAGTCCTTGTCCAGCCACTTTCCGGAGATAGTTTCAGCAGTCACAACCCTCACTCCACTTGGTGACGAAAAAACAGACCACCCCAGGCGCCAATGAGGACAGTCCTATCCATAAATGGGACAGCATCACTAACCGTCCAATCAGTTTGAAACTATAACCGTGCGCGCCAAAATGCCTTTGTAGTAGCCAGTGAGTAATTGCCAGCTTCTTTCAAAGTTCGCCACTCGTGACCCTATAAGATACCCCTGCTTCCTCTGTTCGGGGCTCTCGACCTCTGCCGTTGCATCGGTGCGTGTCGAGGGCCCGGACTCGAGCCCGTAATAAACTCCTTTGTGCCCTTGCATCGGTTGTCTGTGTCCTTGGGGGCTGCACTGGTCGACGTTGGGCACAACAGATTCCACCGTGAGAGGTCGGTGCAGGGGCCAGGAATGAGGAAGCCCACATAGAAAAAAACAAGATGGCCCTGATCCAGGACCGCTGATACCAACAAACCGAAACTGAAGCCACAAACATGAGAAAACAACTCGGCTTCACGAAGAACAACTTTGTTCGGCCTAAACCTGTTTCCCCACCCCCCAACCCGGTTTTCCTGCCTGACCTCTCCTCACCCTATGAAAGGACATCTCCCCACACAACAGGCACGACTTCACGGACCCCCACCTTGGGTCCCCGAAGCTCGCCAGGGGGCGCGAAAAATTTTCCCTTCCTTTGAGAAAGTTGAGCCTGGCTCTCCTTTTCTTTACCGCCAAACGTTTCAAACGGGAATTCTGAGGGAGGCCAGGGTTGGGAGGGGATGAGGGTCTGGACCTTTGATCCCAAAGCAGCGCTGCTGTGCCCAGGGATAGTCCACCCCTGCTCAAGAGCACCCCCAGCCCTTTCCTGGCTCTATCCCCCCCCCCCCACTCCATCCCAGCAGAGCCCACACTCTGGTATGTGTTAACTGGAAATTAAACCTCAATAGTTAGACACAGAATTTATTAGATAATCAAAACAAGGACTCAAGCCCAGGAAACAGTCTGGCAGAGTTTATTCTATAAGAATTGGCCTAACAAACACGATTGAATTCCATTATTTCATTTGTATAGGTAGGAACAGTGAGTCACTGCCATTAAAATGCAATTATTCTTGGGGGGGAGTGTGTTTCCAGTCCTAAGTTATTTTGACTTAAAGATACTTTGATGACATCCATTGTGCCGAGGAAGGCAATGCTGGGGTTTAATTGCTTCCTTTCTGAAGAATGCACTGTGGGGTGCTAAGGCTGGGAACCCAGTGTTCATCTTTTTCCAGCTCCTTGGTCATTTGTGGGGGCTGAAAAAATGGTTTTAGCTGCAGGCAGCAGATCTTGCATAACTGCTTCAAACTCATAGTTTATGCATAGGGTCTTGTCCTTCTGCCACAGTGGGGGGGAGGGTGATTTCCCAAAAATTTTACAGTGAGGTCACATCCCACTCCTAGGAAGGGGTCTCTGGCCAGTCAGTGAAGGAAGGAGGGGCACTGGGTGGGTCTTCATCCCACCTTCTCAGCCTGGGTCCTGTCAAACTTCACTGTGGGGGAGGGCAGGACTAGCCTGTTACACGTGTGAGGCTATTCAAGCTTTGTAGTTATCCAGTCTCTGTGCAGGTCCTTGAGCGTCAGAACATTGGTGAGAACAAAGAAATCCCGGCCAGTGTTGGAGGTTATTCTAGGATCTGCTTTTACTATAAGTTATTTTGCTTAAGTCACAGTTTCCAAGAACCAGTCGATGACATTAAGTGAGGACTTACCATAGGTATCAGAATGAGGGAGGAAGGGCAGTATCTTCTGCTCCTTATTCATCCTGCAAAGTCTTCCAGAATTCTGAAATTTGCGGAGCTGGCCAGTAGGCCAGCTAGAATTTTGAACGTATTGATGGTACAGCCTTGAGTAGAGTTTCTATGCTGCAATCTTCAGCTGGGTCTTCTTTGGGAAACCTGATTGAACAAGACCCACCCACATTGTGGAGGGCAGTCTGTTTTACTCCAAGTCTGTGGATTTAAATGTTAATCTCATCTTTAAAAAAAATTACCTTCAGGGCCTCCCCGGTGGCGCAGCGGTTGAGCGCTGGGTTGCGAAGCTGCCCGCGGCCTCTGCGGCGCCGGTTCGATCCCCGGCTGCTCCCCGGCCACCAGAGGAGGGTCCCACATGGCGTGCAGACCTCTCCTGCCGCCCGCTGCTCCCCTCAGCAGTGTACTTCGGTCCTTCTGCCTGCTCTGCTCCCCGCTCTGGCTCTGGTGAATTCTCTCACCCTCCCGCGCTTCTGACTGTACCCAGTGCATGTATAAACAAAACAAACAAACAAACCAGCAAACAAATAAATAAAGCATGCCTCTATAAAAAAAAAAAAAAATAAATAAATAAAAAAAAAATAAAAAAAAAATTACCTTCATAGCAGCATCGAGACTGGCATTTGTCTAAACAATCAGGTGCTAGAACCTAAACAAACTGACAGAAAATTAGCCATCCTAGTGCCAAAGGGTGGGCTAAGGCTTTGGTTGCCTGGGTCGCTCTTGAGGGTGTCACACATCCTTGCTATATAACTCAGAGGTAAGTGCTCTGATTACTCTTACATTTTCAAGAGTAAAATGACTCTCCCAGAGTCCTATCCTCCACTGAGATTCAGTGGGAGACAGAACTTGGATTCTTCACCCTTCTGTGGCCCTAAAACAAAGTTGGAAAAGTGGATCCTGCAGGCGATGATCAGAGTAAGCTCAGCCGTCTGTGGAGAACTGTCTAACAGGACTAGTGAGAAATGCTGCTATCCAAAAGGAGAGATACTGTCAGTACAAAAAGCAGTTATCTAAGAGCAACTGTGCAAACAAGAAGGTCATTTTTTTTTCCAGAATAAAAGTTTTATTTTGCATCTTCTTTTTTATATTTATTTTCTAAAAAAAAAATATATATATATATATATTTACATCATTGTTGATTTTTGTACAACGTATGCTTGTGTGCTTTGTCCTTTTAGGTGTATTCCCCGTAAAATTCCCACCACCAATTCACCTTGGTGAACCATCACCATAGTCCCTGGTGCTGTTCCCTCCCCTATTTTGATGCCTCTTCCTCCCCGCCCTGCCCCCCTTGTTGGGAGCCAGCTGCCCTGCAGGGAGCTGGAGTTTTTGGAGAAGACCTGCTTACTCTGCATAGGGAGTTCCAGGAAGTTAGAAGTTCTGCAAACGGAACTTCTTCCCAGAATTGACTCCTGTTCTCTGAAGATGTGCTGGCTTGTGGGCATGCTCCCTGCTAACCAGGAAAACTTGTTTTCAGCAGTGATTTATTAGCCTGTATAAGCAAATACACAATCGCGCGCTATTTTCTTGTTCCTTTGTTCTTATCTGTAATAAAAGCTTGGGCTGGGAGAGGGAAGGGCAGAGCTCATGATGGCTCTCCCCAGCCTCCCGCTACTGCAAATCATTTAGACTCTGAGTCTTCGTTAATGGCAGAGAACTTCATCGGCCATCCTGTCCACGGCACTCCCCCACAGAATGTCACTAATTTATGGTTGCCTGCTAATTTTTAAAATTTATTGTTATTGTTATTTTTCCCCTTGATCCTTTATCTGATTCCCCTATATCCCTCCTATAAGTGAAACTATCTGATATTTTTCTTTTTCCTTCTGGCTTATTTCACAGAGCATAATCCCTTCTAGCTCCATCCAGGCTGCTGCGAATGGCATGAGTTTATCTTTTTTGATTGCTGAATAGTATTCCATTGTGTATATACCCCACATCTCAAGAAGGTAATTAAAAAAAATCAATAGCATGTTGAAACACTATTTTATTGGACCGTTTGGCTATATTGGGTTAAGTGAAATATATTATTAAAATTAGCATCACCTGTTTATTTATTTGTTTATTTTAACATGGCCTCAAAAAATTTTACATGTATGGTGTGTATTTGTGGTTTGCATTATATTTCTATTGGAGCTGCTGGTCTGGACTCTTTCCACCTCACTCACGATCATCTCTTGTGGGCTGGGCTTGGTGTCTGGACACATATTTGGTGTCCAGTCCACGCATATTTGGTGAGGAGAGTAGAAGGGCATGGAGCTCCCGGAGGCTTAGGTAGGTCGACGGCGGGAGATAAGCAAGGAAAAGAAAACATGGTGCACGAGGGGAGGCGCAGTGACCACGAGGTGGCACCACATCCCCATTTTCGAAACCGGGAGGAAGAGCGTTTTCTCCCTGAGAGGTGCAAAATGCATTTGATCCTGAGAGATCAAGGATGTCTCCTGTCTTCGTCTCACCTCACCCAGCACCTTTGGCTTTTGGAACCTTTCCTCAATGGATGGTTGGAGTCAGTGTTCAGGGATTCCATTTGTGTGCGGTCAGATCCTTTAGAGTGGAAGCTTCTCTCCCACAGAGACCCGGAGAGGGTCTCTGACCTGACCAAGGTCACACAGCCTGGTGGTAGAGAGCTGCCCTTTGTACCTTATCTATGGGCTGGTCCTGTGAGCCTGGCTGTTGACTCATTTTAATAAGCACCTAATAGCAGTTACTGAGTGAGCATGTGCCAGGCACTGACTGGCAGGAGGAGGACTCAGGTCTCTAAGACACGGTCCATCTTCATGAGCAATCTTGCAGGGGTGACACACACACATACGCCTGCAAATGCACAGACCCCTTTTTAAGAAGAACGCCTCCCAAGTATTCACAATGGCACCTGGGAGGCAGGTGCTATAATTATACTTGCTACACCCCACAAGGTAAATTCCCCATCTCTAGAATCTGTCTGCCTGGGTTTCATCCCCAGCCCTGACATATGTTGGCCGAGGAGGCCTTGGACAAGTCATTGCACTTGAGTTTTCTTATTTTTTTTTTAATCTGTGCAAGGAATGGCTGCAGGTAGTTGTGAGCTATTAAAGGAGATAATACATATAAAGGGCCAGATGAGTAGAAAGTGCTTGATTCCTCTTGCCTGTGGTTTTAGTGGTCATCACTCAAGGCCTCTACTGATACCACGGTGGCAAAGGCATCAGCTGAGTGCCTGGGCCAGGGCCCTATAGAGTGGGTCCCCCTGGGAGTGGCCTGCATCAGGAATTCAGCACAAGTTGTTTGAGAGGCAGTCCCAGGAGACACCAATAGGGAGCGGGGAATGGGTCTGGTAAAGTTTGGGGAGTCAATAAGGAGAGTGAGATAAAGCAATTTAGTGCTGTGAGCAACATAGCTTGATCCCACTGGGGTCCTTTGGAGGCATGTGGAGCAGGAACTCAGTTATTCCAGCGGAGGGGTGAGGCTTGAAGGAGCCGGGGCGCTCATCCTCTGGGCTGTTTGTGGTGGCTGTGGGGCTGGGTAGTTCTCAGCGCTCCTGGTTGGCTGGCTGGTGGAGAAAACCTTCAGGCAGATATGCAGAAGTCTGGTTGGTCTCCATCACCTTTACTTCGACAGAGGAGTTCAAGCTGAGAAAGAAGGGAAGGCTTCATGGAAGAGGTGACTTTTGAGCTCACTTTGAAGGATGGGTAGGAGTTTGACAAACAGAGCTGGGGAAAGCATTCCCTGCAGGAGGTGGAGCATAGCCAAGGAAGGGGAATGCAGCAGTTCAGGGCAGCCAGAGAGTATTCTAGTAGGACCCTTGGGGCAGTAGGGAGGCAGGATCTCTCTCTGGCTGCCTGTGTGGACTCCTGAGACCATATGGGAGCCTGTACTCTAGGTGACAAATGAAGAGGGTCCAGATGGGACAGTGGGACCCACCTTAGAGAGAGTCAAAGTGCAGGTTAAGGCACTTCCTGGGGTGGGTTCTAGAAATCTTGGAGCCTGGAGCTCTTTCTGTCTTGTCTGTATCCTGAGCAGAAACCTCAGGTGAAGCTCCTTTCTGAGGAGTTGTGCCATATGCTCCCCTTCTAGCAGGGGCGCCACTGACAACCTCTTAGTGCTCAAAGGAAGAAGGGCTTTTCTCAGCCGATTAGTTAGCTGGATTCCATTTATAAGAAGGGAGCTTGAAATCTAGCAGGACCTAACCAGGGGAACCTGGATTGAATCCTAGTGCTTTAACTTTCTGTGTATCTTTCTATTTTCCCTCCTATAATATGCGGGAATATGGTTGTTCTATGAGGTGAGATAAAGCATGTGAAGCCTTGGCACATAGTAGGTCTTCAGAAATGGGAGCCGCTGTTGCTGCTGTAGGTGGACAGGGTCTGGACACAGGCACACCCGTGAGGGTTGAGCAGAGGCTGGTGTGTCTGGAGAAGGCTTGCTGAGGATGTCTAGTCCTTCTAGAAAAGATTCTTCAGAATCTCCTTCTGTTTTCAAAAATGAAATTCAATTGACTATAGTTCCAAATTCAATGATTCCAGGTCAGTTGTTAAGTGCAGGTTAATAATCTTTCATGAATATAGCAACATTTAAGATAATGTTTAAGGGGCATTGGTTGAGTGTTTACAATCTTGGTTAAACAAGTTGAAACATTTTAAACTGCACTTATACATTTCACATGTCCGTTTCTTGTTGAAAATACTTCACTTGTGTTAATTACTAACAAAACTTTCTCAAGGACTTAAATTGTTCTTAGAAACCTAGTAGTTTACATTGATAAATATGAATTTAAATGTAAATGAAATTTATAAATATGAATTTGAATTCTTGTAACTCTTCTTAAACTGTTGAGAAACTCAGTAAGAGTTCAACTTCAAAACCACAACTTCACAACCACAAGTATAATCAATGATTTGTGCATTTTAATTTAGAATCTTATGGCTGATCTGCTCTTCACAAAGGCCATATTCTCTTAAGTGTCACAAATACTTCACATTCTAAATATACACCCATTTGTTATGAACACGAATGTTATTACACGTTTGATTTTCTTGAATTTTTTTTATTCAATTCTTATCAAACTTCAGAGATGTGGGCCCACTAAGGCAACTATTTTGTCACCCCAAACAGATTTTGGGGTTTTCTGTTAAATAATAAAAATCTCCAATTCAGAGATCTAATTGACTTTATTTGGATTGGGCAGCATCACTCTAGATACTTCAAGGGATTGTACGAAACGAGGGTGTTTATAGACCGAAAGAGGGTGGGACAAGGTTATTAATGGAGGAAAAGATTATTGCAGGTAAAACTCCTGGGGGGAGGGGATGTGTCTTCTGCACCTCACTGGTGCAGAGGAAGAAAGTCCTGATTAGTTTAGGGTTACATTTTGGGGAAAGGTTGCAATGACATTAGGTATAAGTCCTGGTGGTCTCCAGCACCCATGGCCTTTGGGCCTGTTCTTTCTAATTTCCAACTCTTATGGGGCTAGTTTGGCGTTATCACCACTAAGATTCCTTCATTCTTTATAGAAACCTCAGGCTTGGGCATCCTCATGAACTTGTTGGGACACGAGTCCTATTTATAGTCACCTGAGTAGGATTTCATGTCCCCTGAAGGGGCCTGATTCTGTAGCCTGTGGATCTGTGGAGCCTTTCTGTGGGGTCCCCCTCTGCATTCCCAATTCTCAAGTTTGGTTCAACAGACAGATTTACTGCTTGATTCTATTCTGGTCTGTTCAAATATTTCCTATGGGAACCACCTCCTTGTGATATTTAAATGACCCTCAATTGAATGGGCTTTTGTCTGGCTCCTAGGCATAATTCTAAGATTTTTATGGTGTCAATGAATTGCAGCTTAAGAAACCAGGAAGCAGCTGAAGAAACCAGGAATCGGTGAGGGTGGAGGCAAAGTCTGCGGTGGGGTCTTCCTCTTATCCTGCCTCAGTTTCCCTCACCAGCCAGGCTAAAGTAAACTTACCCTCATCCTCTCTCCACCATACCAACCACCTCAGCGTCTCCTCAGATTGTCACCAACTGAAAATGTTTTCCCCAGACAAAACACAAGACACTGAGTTACATCGGAATTTCAGATAAACAATGAATAATTAACCCCCACCCCCGATATTGTTTGGGGCATAGAAAATTATTTGTTGTTTATTTAAAATCCAAATGTAGCGGGGTGTGCTGGGGTTTACCTGCTTATTTGTGTTGATAATTGCTTGTCCTGCACACCACTTCTCCCCCCAACTCTGCCATCAGGCTTGGGGCTTCAGTTTCCATTGCTGTGTTCCTGGAGTCCAGCACAAGACCCAGCTCACGGCAGGTACCATTGACCCCTATAGATTCTTCTAGGCTGGAAACAATGAAATAACTATCACACAGATTGACAAGAGAAGAGACCAAAGAGAGGTTTAATAGTGAAACGTGTGCTTCTTATGTACCTGGCGAGACTGGGTCTTAGGTATCGATGCTGCAAGGACCTGGGCTGATCAAGTAGGGCAATTAAGCTGTCAGTTGAAAAGCAAGCTCTTGTTTACGACATGGTAAACAGACATGAAAAGCAGATTAAAATCCTGGCCCCGCCTGACCTCAAGTTAACAGGTAGTGCTGACAACAAGCCTCTGAAAAATGGTATCAATATAGGCACCAGGTTTGAGGCCATTTGAAGTGCGTTTGGGCTCAAATTGGGTCCCTGCTCAGACCCACTGTGGCCCTGAAAAGTGGCCACTCCCCTCCTGCAGAGGGACGACGCTCACTCTGTCACCAGACGCCCACTCTGCCAAGAGGTTCATTAACTTCTCCCCTTTGCGGCTAATTGAGTCGTATGTTTATGTTGTCCTAGGGTGGGACCCCTCGAATAAAGGCACATTGTGGTTAATTGCACTTGGCTTGAGTGTTTTTTTTTTAAAGATTTATTTATTCATGCCTACAAGACCCGGGGTACAGGTACAGGATAGATGCGCGGGAGGGTGAGAGGATTCACCAGAGACAGAACAGGCAGACTGTCTGAAATACACTGCTGAGGGGAGCAGCAGGTGAGACAGGAGGGTCTGCCATGCCATGTGGGATTTTCGCCGGGCCAGCCGGGATCAAACCCGCGCTGCGGAGGCTGTGGACAGCTTCATAGTGCTGCACTCACTCAACCGCCTGTGCCACCAGGGAAGCCCTGGCTTGAGTCTTAAGTGAAACCTTCCTGTTAGCACTTTAGAGATGCCAAAGCTGATAAAACACCTAGTAAAACTGAGTAACTCAACTAAAGGACTTAAGTCACCACCCTAAGTAACTGCAGCTAGAGAGAAAGAATGTTGGGGAGAGGCAGGTCACCTTTGGGAGGTTCCCCGGGAAAGGCAAGCCAGGCCCCCATGGAGATTCCTGTTCTTCCTTCTCCACTGATAAGAGTTAAAGAGATTTGGTCTCAGGGCACAGTGAGGCGGGGAGGGGCCCTTACAAAGGTTTTCCTTTACAGGCTTAAATGTCTTTTACAAAAGGAGGACCTCGAGCCAGCCTCAGAGCCCCTCCTATAAATCACAGTCCTTATGCCAAAGTGACATATTTTGGGGGTGGCAGATTTGGTTCCCCTAAGTCCTGGGTGAATGAAAGAATCCAAGAGTTGGGAGAGGCTTGTCCAGATGGCAGGGCAGGGGAAGGCAGGCGCGTGGGTTGGGGTGGCAGTGTTGTAGAGCAACCCCGATACAAAACGGGGTGCCTGACTGTGGGTCCTCACCCGCGCGCTTAAAAGGACTTATCAATGCTCTACTGCAGGCACACGTGAAAGGTTAATAAAAGGTTTATTTACAACGGAAAGGGAAATGAGGAAATGTACAGCTCTGGGAGAAAAGTGGGAGACAAAGTTTTAAATGCGTCCTACCCGATCCGCTGATCAGGAATCCCAAAATGGCGCTCTCAGAGTTGGCCGCCAGCCAGGAGCGGTGAAGCCAGGAGGCGAGCGATCGCGAGCCAGAGCGCGAGCAAGGCCCACGTGTTTGGTTTTTATATCCAACCTGGCTGCCCAACTCCACCCTCAGGTCCCAGCCACCCTCCCCTTGGTGGTGATGGGATTTGTCTTTCCCAAGGTCCTGATGGCTTTAGTCTGGAGTGGGGGTGGAGTCCACAAAGCCTGTATGAGATTATCTCAGGACATCCTTTCCCCCTAACAGCAGGGAGGTGGGTGTTGCCTTACCCTAAGGAGAGTGCTATGAGGGATCAGAGCCTCATCCCGTCCCCATGTTCAACTCTGCGTGCACAGATACACTGACACACACTCCCAGACACGCACATGCGTGTGCACATGTACTATCTTCCTCACTCACTCACCCCCACTTGGAGTCCTCACACACAAGCCTTTCCCCCAGCCCCATGAACCCTACCAGGCTGGATGACTCAGCACCCATTCCTCTCTCTAACCTGTCACTCACTCCAATGTTGGCGTGTCCTCATTTGACCTTTATTTGTCCATGATCATCTAAGTGGTTCCTGGCAAAGCCGGCCCCTCCTCCTCCAGGGAGTCTTCCTGGATGTGCATCTCCCTCCGGGCACACGCTTCCTGTCTTCCTGGGTTCAGGCACAGCACCTGGCTCATTGACTCTATTTGCCCCCAGAGCCCGTGCCTCGTGCACTCAGCTGGGGCGCTGGAGCCAGAGAGGCCCCTGAGATCTCCAGCAAACAACTTGTCTGGCATTGGCCGTGCTTACTGTGTTTGTTCATTTTCACCCAAGACAACCCTGTGAGGGGGACTTGATTCTTCCCATTTTGCAGATGTTGAGACTGGGAATTATGGTGACTTGTGGGCTACAGGTGAAGCCAAGGCTAGAAGAGCTGCGACCTTCACTGGGGGAGCACAGGGGCACCTCCCCATGGAGCCTGTGAGCCTCAGACATAAGCAGCAGTCGTGTCACCAGCAGAATGGGTTTACTTGGAAACAGCAACACGAAAGCCGTTTGGAAAGTGCAGTCTCCTGGCGAGACACCTGGACACCCCAAGCTGGCTCCCCTGTGGGCCTTTGGAGGGGCTGCTCCTGGGGGAGGATGCCCCCTCTTCCTTCTGCTGGGGCTGAGGTGGCATCACCTCCCATTGGGGATGCGAGTGATCTGGGTCCTGTCGTTTGCTGAGGGCACACGCGCGGGGCTCCCTCTTGTCTCCCGCCCAGATTAAATAGGGGTTCTGTCCAGTAGATGAATTCTCACAGGGGACTTTGGGGAGACCTGTTGGCTAGTGGCTAAGCTGTCAACAGGGAGAGGGGAGAGGTGGGAAGTAAAGAGAGAGGGGGAGGGCGAACTGGGGAGAGGAGGCCGTGGGGGCCAGGCTTGAAGACACCAACAGCCCTGGGTGTCTCTGGGAGAATGTGAGCCCTTGGGACAAGGGTGAGGGGGTGCGCTGAGGACAGGATCTCAGCAGCCAGGAGGCTCAGTGTGACCAGACAAGAGACCCTGGGACCAGAATCGGGCAGGGAGAGGAAGCCTGCAGCGGTTGGAAACCCCCCAGGCAAGAAGCGGCTTCCTGTACATCTAGAAGTTTCCTTCTACCCGCAACACTGATATTCTGTTTTCTTAAGAACCCATGGCTTAACATGGTCAGGTTAAATAAGTCCACTCTTTAACATCTTTTATTCTTAACAATTTAACACTCCAAGCTTCCCGAATCCTCCCATATGAACACCCAATACCTGCATTTCTTTCACTTTAAGCACCTACTACTGACGAAAGAGCTTAAAGCTTGGGTGTTCTGTAACTCACTCATGCTGAGAAGCCTTTGCATCTCAGATTCTGTAATTTGAAGAATCTATGATTAGTTTCAGGAAGATGCGGCGCGTGTGGGTGGGGAGGGCAGGGGCAGGTCCCCCTCCTCCAGCGTCCGCTCCTCAAGGGCTGGGTCCAGAAGAGGAATCAGGAAATATTTACAGAATGACTGAATGTTTGGGCAAGAAAGGACAGGGCTGGCTTGGGGGTGAGGGTGGGAGCGGGGGTGGTTGCGGCCAGGTGCAGGACTTGAGTTGGCAGTGAGGAAGAGAGGGTCAAGTGTGTTTCTGGGAAGCCTACACACAGTTGCAGACAAAAGCCTGGGCATTTGAGCTTGCGTTTGAAATGGGAACCGTGCTGGGGGTGGCGGGTGATGAGCTCAGCCTGCCGTGCAGCCCAGGGCAGCTTGAAGCCAGGATAAAACAAGATGGTGGGCAAAGCAGGGGTCCGGGGGTGGCATCAACCTTTTCTATAGATGGCACATTGTAAATATCTTAGGCACTGATCACACTTTTTAGCAGAGATAGTTACTGCATAATTAACACAGGGCTTTTCTAATTCCATAGCAAAATAACACACACTCACTGTGTGAGTGGATAAACAAATAGTATCATATGCAAACAATGGGGCAGTTAGCCTCCTGAAAGAGAATTCTGAATCTTGCCAACATGGGCAGACCTGCAGGGTAGATGCTCAGTTAAATCAACCAGTTTCCAAAGGACAAATAAGGTCTATTTCCACTTGGATGTGAAGCCCGGGAGGGGTCTACTTGAATAGAGACAGAAAGTAGAATGGGGGTGCGTGCCAGGGGCTTTGGGGAGGGGGCTGGGGAGCTACTGTTTCACAGGGTTAGCGTTTGGGTGCTTGAGATGCAGACTCTGGGGATGGAGGGTGGCTGTGGCTGCCCAGCAGTGAGAAGCTACTTCCTGCTGCTGAACTGGACACTTTAAACATGGTTAGGATGGTAAGTCTGTTTTGTCTGTCTCGCCACAAGAAAGAAAAGTGAGTGATTCAAAGTTCACTTTTCTTGTTTTGACGTGGTGGGTATGCACTGGTGGCAAAGAAAGAAACTCTGCAGTAGGTGCTGGGTGGGTCCCTGGGTTACTAAGCCGAGAGGCCACCCAGCGGGAGAGCAGGAGACTCCGGGGCCCCTCACTGCTACGGGGCGGATGGAAGCGCCAGGGACCTGACAGCTGGTCCTGCTTATGTGCCAAAGAAATGCTATTCCAGACACTGAAATGGAATCTGATTTAATTCTCATGGATAACGGAATAGTCTTCTGATTTCCCCATACTGTCAAAAAATGTTAGGCCATCCTTGCCTTGTGGACTGTTCAAAAGCAAGTGTGGGCGGATTTGGCCCCCGGGGGGTTTCTGCTGACCCCTGGCCTAAAACCTCAAATTTCTCGATAATTCAGCCAACAGCTTCCCTGGAGGATTGATGGTTTGGTGAATCATTTTCTGGTCCCTTGACTATTGGTGTGACATTCAAGCCAGTGGAGGTGCATCCAGGCCACCACCAAGGTGACATTGCCCAACCACTCTCTCTGGAAGTGGTGCTCCTGCAGTTCTGAATATCTGGCCAGTAAGCTCCCTGGGGGAGGCAGGCAGTGGATTTCAGGACTGGGTCCCAAAGAGAAGCTCTGTCACCAATTACAGTCCTGGGAGTTGGGGCACAGAGCCCCCTGGTACCCCCACTGATGCTGTAGCCTTGATCTGTCTTTGCCAATTCCATCTGCTGTGAAATGGGGCCAGGGAGTGTTCACTGTTTGGGGGAGGTCCTATGTTTGTTGTTCAAGCAGAGAACTTCTTAGCGAGGTCAAAATGGGCACTCATGGGCCTGCACGTTGAAGACGGTTAGGGGTAGGGTGGGGGACTCAAGGCCCCCACCCCATAACACCGACCTCCATCATGTAGAGCTGAATTCCACCATGGCCCTGTCATCCCCCAATCTCAGATATGTTCCCCAACTTTCCAATTTTTTGCCATATCCACGGTCTACTTGAATTATTACTGACTTAATAGTTTGTCTTTAAGTTAATTCATTCTTTAGACTTAAGGTTATTTAAGAAGGAACATTTGTATCGCTGTTGTAAGTAGAAAGTCCCTGTCACTTGCCCTTGATGGATTTCTAGAACATACATACAAGGAAAATCAATCATTTTGTTAAAGGCAAACCAGAGACATTAGCCTGGCAGGGAGGGAGGCGGGACAGTGTTACAGCCCAAACTAGTCCCAGCCTGAGACTTCTTAGTTGAGGTAAAAGAAGGAATGACAGAGAATTCCAAAAAGAAGAACTCATCCCAAGGGGATTCGTGCTCCTTAATGCTGCATCTGGGGTACCAGGGCATTTTTGACACCGCGGGGAACAGTGGATGAAGCCCGGACACTGACTTCACACGTCAGTAACTCAGGGCTAGGTTACTCCAGAAGCATTGGCAGAGGTGGGCACCTCAGAGTAGATGTTATCCTGGCTCCTCGTTATGAGAGCTGCTTGGGTGAAAGGAGGAGAGATGGTCCTAGATGGGATCAGTTTAGATGGGGAAGCCCTCGGTAGCAGGGTGGGTGAAGGGGCCCAAAGGAAGTCGGAGGGGCCCCCACATCCGGGGAGAAACACTGCGCTCGAGGATGCACTGCTTGTATAGCAAGTGGAAGCAAACCACTCCTCGCCCAGCAGAGCCTTGACCTCAGCCCTCCAGGTTGCCATGGCCCTGGGAAACGGCTGGGTGGGCAGGCAGAGCTTTGTACCTGGGGCGTGCCCAGCAAGGTGGGGAGTGCACGTTGCCTCTCCCGGGGTGGACCAGATCTCCCTGGGAAGAGACCAGGGGACCTCGCTCCTGCTCTGGAGCTATGGGAGAATTTCAGGTCTGCTTTTTAGGGCCACTTCCACCCGTCCCTTTGAGATTACAGCTAATCATTCTTATCGAGACACATTTGTTCACTCGCTGGCACTCGCTGGGCACCTGCTATCTGCTGGACACCATGCTGAGCCCTGGGGAAGCACCTACTATGTGCAGGGTACTGTGCTGGCTGTTGGGTGGATGCTGTGAAGGTTCTGGGGTCTTGCCTGACCTGGAGCTAACGTGCTACCTGCTACAGTCTCAGGAACACTGACACTGTGTGGGACTGGGTGATTCAGAGATAATGAGAGACAGGTTCTGGCCTCCAGAAGTGCCAACCTGGGCATCCATACAGGTTTCAACTCAGTACCTGCTGTGGCAGAGAAGGAGCACCAAGGAAGAAATGATGGGCGGGAGTCTAAGAAGCTTCCCAGAGGAGGTGGTGTTTGAACTGGATCCTGAAGGGCAGACAGGAGTGTTTCTGGCAGAGGCCTGGTATGTGCTATCTGCAGTGTAAGCGATCCAGAATGTTCCAAGGAGTGGGCCTGGCATTGGGCCCTGGGTCCAGAATCCTGCTCAGATATCCACTAGCTTATTCAGTCACAGCATCTGTGGAGAGTGGGGGCAGGTGAGAGTCCAGGGGAGAAGGCTGGGAGACCCTGGACTTGAGGAAGCACATATTCTACCCCGCTCAACTCCCAGGGAGGGGCAGGAGGAAGAACTGGTTGGGGAACACTTCCCAGAGGAAGTAATAATTTTTGAATTATTAAAATTCAAAAATTTTATTATAAAGACCATATCTGTTTGTTGTAAAAATGTCAGACAAGAAAGAACTATATAAAGGAAAAAAAGGAAAGCTCACCCACCCCTGCACGCTTTCCCAGAGGTGACCTCTCCTAGCTGTTTGATGTGAATCTTTCTAGAGAAGTCCTGACTGGTATAAGCACATGTGTAAATTTTTGGAAAATGGGATCGTGCCAATACTGTGGATCTTACTCTGCCACTTGCATTTGTTTACTATTACCAACTAATCATTCAACAAATATTTACTGAGTGCCTACTGTATGCAGGACACAGTGTTAGGTTCTGGAATGAAAACAAAGAACAGGTCAAGCAAGGTCACTGCTCAGCTAGAGTTCACCTTGTACAATGGGACAGATGATAAACAAGCAAACAGATGTATAAATAAAATAATACTAAAAATGCTGCAAAGGAATTAACAGGATGTGGTCACAGAAAAAACAGGAGCGATCAGGGTGATCAGGGAAGGCTCCTCAGAGGAGGTGGAAGGAGCATTCTAGGCAGGCAGAGAGGAGAGAAACAGAAAGTGTTGATGCCAGAACATGTTGCCTGAGTCTAGTCATGAGGAAACATCAGACAAACACAAGCTAAGGGGCATTCCACGGAAAGACTTGCCTGGACTCTTCAAAATAGTCAATGTTGCGGAATACCAAGAGCCTGAGGAACTAACTATTCTGGGTTAGAGATATGGCACTGGGTCCAGCATGTAATCTTGGAGTTTCTTTGGCTACAACAAACATTGTTTTGACGATTGGTGAAATTCCAGTAAGATTTGTGGATTAGATTGTAGTATTAATGCTAATTTTCCGATTTTCACAATCACATGGTGGTTCTGGAAGAGAATCCCATGCTTTGAGGACATGCTATGATGATCAAAGGACATTATGCCTGCAACTTACTACTTAGTAGTTGGGTAAATAAGTGAATAAAATATAGTATATAAATATACATAGAAAGTATGTATAGAGCCTCCTTGGTGGTGCAAGGGGTTAAGATGCAACCTGTGAAGCTGTCCGCAGCCACAGCAGCATGAGTTCTATCCCCCGGCCGGCCAGGGAGCTACCCACATGGCGCAGCAGACCTCTCCTGTCTCACCCGCCGCTCCCCTCAGCAGTGTTTCAGTACATCTGCCTGTTCTGTTCCCCACTCTGTCTCTGGTGAATCCTCTCACCCCCCAAACCTCTGGCCTGTGCCCCAGTTCTTGTGTGCATAAATAAATAAATCTTAAAAAAAAAAGAAAGTATGTATAAACAGGTCAACAGGGAGGGGGCAGAGAAACACTCATGTAGATGTCACTGTTCGGGGGAACCTAGGTCACGCAGATAAGGGCACCTGGGGAGACTTGGTGTTACCCTTGCAACTTTTCTATACATCAGGAATTATGTCAATATAATAAGTCAAGACAAAGCAGAGCATCGCTTGTTCATTTATCTACTGGGGGACATTGAGAGGCACCATTTATCTTTCTCACTAGCAGCAAGTGAAAGTCCTTGTTTTCCTGCTTCTACATTAATGGTGACTATTATTAATCGGTTGATTCTGACATTGTGATAGATCAAAATATAGCTCATTGGTATTTCTTTGATTGCAACTGGGGCCAAGCATGTTTTTCCTGGTGCACTGGCCTTTTCCCTGTTTTCTTCTGTTTTCCCTGTTTTCTTCTTCTTCTACTTCAGGAAGCGGAGGGGCCAGGAGCTGAGCCTGGGCCCTTCCACATCTGGAGAAGGAGCAGAGGCAGAGACAGTGGTGTTGGTGATGCCAAGAAAGAAAATTCTTCCAGAAGGAGGGAGGCCAGCTGTGTCCGAGGCTGCTGGGAGGGCAGTGAGACGAGGCAAGGGGTTCTCAGGGTTAGGTGGCAGGGGCCAGTCACAGTGGTGTGTGGGATGGGGCCTAATTACAGTGGGTGGAGAGGGATGGAGAGCCATCGAAGAGACTGAGTACCAACTCTTTCAGGAATGCTGCTCTGGAGGGGAGCAGGGAATCGGGGTGGGAGGTGGGCCCCGGGAGGGTGACACTCCTTGTATTTGCTTATGGGGATGATTCAGAAGAGAGAGAACTTGGCACAGGAGAGAGCGGAGACACCAGGAAGAATGAAGTCCTTCCAAGGAAGGGAGGGGACTTGGCATTCCCCTTAGGTGACCTGAGGTTCCAGGGTATAATTCCAGATAGACACAGTGACTCCCAAACTCAGGCTCTCCCTCGACCTCAGCTGGCCCCCAGAGTCCCAGCTGCACCCATGGGTGGTCAAAAGAGCACTGGGGGCGCATACACACTGCTGCCATGTAGAGTACAGAGGCTGGGGATGTTGCTAAATGTCCTACAATGTACAAGACGGTCCCACAACAAAGAGTCATCTGAGCCCAAATTTCCATAGTCCTGAGACTGGGAAGCCCTGATGTAGCCCTGCGCCAGGCACACAGGAAAAACTCAACTAATGTTCACTATTGTTATTATTTTAAAACTTCTGTCCAAATCAGCACCTGCCCCCCAATTCCATGCCCCCTCAGTCATTTTTCTCATTCAAGGAAACTATATACAGGGTCCTTGACTCCTCTGTCACCTCTCATGCCCAAATCTAGTCCATTATTAGCAAATTCTATCAATTACCCCACAAGTATCCCAGCCCCTTACCCCATGCTCCCATCCTCCCCCAGTGTATTCCCCTGACTCTAAGCCCTCATCCATTCTGTCCTGAGGGATGCAGGAGCCCCCTTAACTGGACTCCCTGCTTCTGCTCGGGCTTCAGCTCTCCTCACTGCAGCCAAAGTAATCTTGGAAAATGCAACCAGATCTGCTGAAAACCTCCTGACCATTCCCACCTCAGAGATGGACTCTCCCTGGCTCACAGCGCTGCACGACGGGCTCTCCTGTCCTCTGAGCTTTCCTCTTGGCCCACTTCCCTGGATCTCTTCTACTTGGCAGCGTACTACCCGTACTACCTCGTTGGCTCCTAAGTTGGTGCACATCGCCCCTCCCTCCCGCCCCCCCCCCCACTGCCTGGCTGGCCTGTTCTTGTCATTCAGATATCAGCACTTCCCTGAGAGAGACCTTTCCTCACCCACTGCCAGTAGCTCTGTTACCTCTATTAAATTGCCCTAATTTACTTTGCTGCATGTTGCTTATTTCCACCTGCTGCATGAAATAGATAAGCCGTTGGTTTGTCATTGATTATTTCCCCTCTCCAGGTCATTCCATGATGGCGGGGACCTCGCCTTGTTTATCATGTACCTTCGATGTCTAGAACGGTGCCTGGCACACAGTATTTGCCCAATAAATAATCATTGAATTGATTTAAAATTTTGTAGCTTGCCTCTTCATGACTTTTACCTATTTTTCAAATGAGTTATTACTCTTGTTTGTAAGAACTCGTTGTTTATTAAGGATATTAGTACTTTGTCTTTTTGATTTCTAAAAAGTGTTTTGCTGAAACAAATGGTGCACATTTTTGACTATGGTAGTGTGAGTAGCTCTCACCACTTGGATTAACTCTGCTAGCCTCAGAAAATAAACTGTAAACAAACAGTAATGGATACTCAGGGCTGGCCAACTCACATACAGCATCAAAGGGAGGAACCTCTTCCCCTCTTGGAATGTTGGGGAGCTAGGACACCCAGATCCTTACTCTGACTTAGCTAGTAGCACAAGCAGGTGATTTTTCCGCATGTCTCTTTGCCTGAGCTGAGTCACCTGCAAATTGGGGATAATGATATTTGTTTCTGGCTCATCAGCTTGGGGTGTTTTAAACTTTTCAGGTGGTAGGGCTGGGTTGGAACAAAATGTCCACAAATATTTAGTGACTTTCTTCTCTGTGCCAAGGTCCTGATGGAATAAGACATAGTTCTGCCTTCAAGAAATTTAAAAGCATACAAATCACTATTGTGGCTATAGGAGATGCGGCTATAGGCAAGCACAAAGCACAGACATCATAGCCAAGAAGAGGGCAAGTGTCTAAAGGGATGTGGAAGGCCTCCAAAAGAGATGATATATGAATAGGGTTTGAAGGAATGAATAGGAGTTCATGAGACAGACAAGGGGACAGGATAGCTATAGCAGAGGGAACAGCCTGTGCAAAGGTTTGGAGGGACCCAATCACATGAAGACTATGGGCAAATACAATTCTGTGGGTGTCTTCTCACTTGTTGGTGATCCCAAAACTTCCATTACTTCTTTCCTTTCTCAGTGTTGGCCTGAGCCAGTGTGGTCTTGGTGGGGAGGTGGCTGATGTCTGATTGCAGGAGTACTGAGTCTCTTCGGGGAGGGTTGGAAGTAGCCCTGTTAGGAGGTGCTGCTTGGGGGAACAGGTCTCTTAGGGGGCTTGCCCAGTCTCCTTCCTCCAAACATCAGGCAAGTTAGTTCTGCCTGTCACTTACTGGCTTGGCCCAGCAGTCTCATCCATCATGAGGGAGGATCCTTTCCAGGAGCAGAGAAACCAAAGGGTTGAGGATTCTGGGGAAACTGGAGGACATTGACCAAGGAGGGAAAACGGTTTCATCTTCTCTGGTACCTCTATCCTTGGTGCTGCCTGGAGTTATATATTGAGGCTGAGATCTGTTTCAGCAGGAAAGTGTGCTGTGATCCATTAGTGATGTCTGCCATGAGGGCCGGAAGGGTAAGGAGGGTCTTGTATGCTATCTTGCCCTCTTTGGCTTAGTCAGATGCTCTCATATTACAGATTGAGAGAATAAGGAGCAGAGAGTGAAGTGTCTTATTTGTTGTTTTATCCCAGTCTTAGGACAGTTTCTGTCACACCATGTGGGGAAAAGTCTGCCTGAGACTAACAGCCCGGTTCACCTGAGTCTCAGTTTTGTGTTTTCTCCACTAAAACTGGACAAATGCATGTTTGTCACACAAACTCTTGCGTGATTCTTGGGAGATTTTCTGTAAAGGAAGACGAAATTGGGGAGTATGGACAGTGCCTCCTCCTGGCAGCTATGGTTGACCTAGGCAGAGTCTGGGCACAGAATCAGGTACCAGGTCACAGGAGAAATAACTTTGCCCATTTCAAAAATACCAAATATCACAGTACAGCCCCTCAAAAACTTATAGCTCAATTCAGGTGGAAAAAAGCACCTGGGTTCAATCGTCAGCTCTTGCTCTTTCTGGCTGTGTGACCTAGGGTAAAAGACCTAACCTCTCTGATTCCATTTCATTTCCTCCTCCAAAAACCAAGGACAATATAATCTCTAGCTCAAAGAACTAAATGAAACAAGCAAGCAAATTTCAGCCTAGTGCTTGATACTGACAATAGGAGTTTCTGCTTCACAAAGCAAAAGGACAAAAAAGGGAGAGAAAAACAGACAAATTCTGGTCCCAAAGACATTAGTGTCCCTGTCTGTAGGGACATATAAAATAGGCACATTTTCCTGGTTTATATGCACTTTCAAGAATATTCCACCCCTTTACTCCTCACACTTGTTTGCAGACCTGGGTCTTATTTTCCCATCCATTAAACGTGGAGTCCTGGGATGACCTCAAAGGCCCAGCCTCCTTTAACTCAAACTACTATGTGGGGGGGGGGGGGAGGAAGGGGGGGGCTTGGGGGGGTTGGGGGGGGGTGGTGCTGGCCTGGCCTAAGTCCGAGGGCCCCCAGAGCTTAGTCTCCCTGGGAACAGGCACTTGACAAGTCAGGTGACCAGAACTTGCTTCCACAGGGAAGTCCAGTTCTGCTGGCCCTGGGCAAGCAACTTCCTGCTTGCTGAGCCTTGATTTCCCCATCTGCGACATGGGAGTGTGAACAAGGGCTCTTCTGCTGAGGTCTGGGGGGGCAGGGTGGGGGGCAGGGTGGGGGGCATGGTTACTAGCTGCCATTGGGGGTCTGGGGGTGAGAAGGGGTGAACCGCGCGGCATGGGCAAGAGAGGCGTCCCCGGCCGCCCTTTGACCCGTGACAGCCCGGCCCTGCCCCCGAGCAAGCCCGCAGCTAGGGCTTAGCGAGCATTATCGGGGATTAGGGCGGGCGGCGAGCGCCTTAGTGACTAAGCCCGCGCAGAGCCGGAGCCGGGAGCCCCGGGCGCCGGGCCCCGGCGGGGCCGGCGGCGCTCTCCTCCAATCACAGGCCGCGTCCCTACCCGCCGCCGGGGCGCCGAAGAAACGCAGCAGCCCATTGGCTGGCGGAGCTGCACCGCCTGTTTGACAAAGCAGGTGCCCCTGGTCCCGCAGACCGCTCACCTGTGCCGGCTCCAGCCGAATCCTGCGCTCCCCAAAGCGAGTTCTGGCGGCCCCAAAGAGAGCTCCTCGTTGCGGGTGGCCCCAGGCTTTGTTCCCTTTCCAGGCAGCCTGCAGTGAGGGTGCGGTCGTGAGCCCTGGGCTCAGATCCCACCTTTGCTGTTTGCCTGCGCCGTGACCTTGGCAGGTGAAGCTCTCCGAGCTCCCACTTGGCTTACAGCAGGGGCCGTGGCGAAACTCATTATTAGTAATAACAATGGCGCGCACTCACCAGGAGGCGCTAATATTAAGAGCCTTGGGGCGCCAATGTGCCCCCTGGACCGGCAGCGCCAGAGTTTCTAGGGAACTTGTTAGAAATGCGGCGCTGCCCCCTGCAGCCTGGTCTGCTGAGCCAGACCGCCTAGAGGAAGTCCCTGGGAGAGGGGAGTGGGCTTAAGTCAGAGGACCGGGTAAATCTGGGCAGGTTGCTCTGGGGAGCAGTTTCCACTTCTATGTGATGGGATAATAGTGAGCTTTAGAGCCCCGTTGGAAGGTCAAGCAACCCCCAACTTAAAACACTTACAGTGCCTGGTACACAGCAAGGGCTCCACTCCGGGACGTCTCACACAAGGGGCTCCCGCACTCGCCTCTGCGGCGTCTCCAACTCCAGGCCCATCTGCTGTCCCCCGCCAGAAAGTGCTCTGGCCACAGCCCCACCCCACCAGGTCTCAAACCCCCTCCCTCCTGGCAGAGAAGCCTTCTCCGGCTCTTCGATCTTCCTAGACTTAGAACCAGGTCGCCCAGAACCAGGTCGCCCAGCGTGGAAAGCACTGGAATCTCCCAGCTTCTGCCATCCTATCCTAGGGCCCTTGCACACAGTAGGTCGTGAATAAGCACTTGCCCAATGGATGGGGCTCATCCCTCTCCCCCTTTGATGCTCTGCGTGGGTTGGGGGTGGGGTTGAAAGGGAATATGTTAACCTTTATTAACATAACCTTACTGTGTTTCTAATCCTTGCTAAATACTTTACGTGATTATTCATTTCGTGCTTAACAAACAGCTCCTAGGAGTTTGGTCGGCCCCTTCATTATCCCCACTTTTCTGATGAGGAAATGGAAGCATGAAGTCATTGGCACAAGTTCCCACAGCTGGCATGTGGCTCAGCTGGGCTTTGCTTTTATCTTTCTGCCTCACTGTGACACTGAAGCCTCCTTGTTAAGTCTCTGGGGACAAAGGACTGTGACTGGACTGAGGAGAAGGATCTCACCTGGATCTGGGTTGAGGTGGGGGTCAGAGGTTCTCCTTTGCTTGCACCCTGGGAAAAGAACCAGCTGTGGTGTAGGATAGCAGGGGGTAGGAAGGAAGATAATGGGAACTGGCTAAGAGTTATTTCTAGAACTCTTCCCCCTTTCCAGATGACTGAGGTTCAGAGAGATTAGGTGCCTTTTCTGACAGTCAGAAGCTGATGGCTCCCACTGAGTTGATCCTCTGAGTGCTGCTTCCTCCCTGCCAACACTTGGGCTGCACTTGACATCTGGGTCAGGACCTGGCCCTGCCCCTGCTCCTTCCGCCCCTCCCGAGACTCTCCCTTAATCCTTACTGCTACTGCTCTGGCCTGGCCAGGTGAGACAGCTCAAGATCAAAGGTCCGAAAGGAGGCTTGGGTGGTGCCAAGTCATGCTGCCTCACAGAGGTAGGAGACCGGCTTTCCAGGGCCAAGCAGAGGGCTGAGCCCCTCAGCCCACCTGGCTAGACAGGCGCTGGACGCCATGCAAATCCACCTTGGGCTGCGGAATCAGGACCGAGTGCTTCCATCAAGTTCCTGCAGGATTCCCTGGAAGTGGGTGCTGTCACCTGTTTCCCAAAGGAGAAATCATATGTAAAGAGTGTGTGACTAATCAATGAGGCTCAGCGTCTGTATTCCTTTCCTACGGCCGCTGGGGCGACTTGCTGCAAATGTGGTGGTGGAATAATTTATTATAGTTTTGGAGAACAGAGTTCTGACTTGGGTTAGAATCAGTGTCAGGATGTTGCACTCCCTTCAGGGGGTTCATGGAAACGTTCAATGTTGTATCTCTCTGACCCATTTTTTGTAGGCAAGTCAGCCAGGGAAAGGTCTCCATTTTGAAGGACTCATGAGTAGATTGAGCCCATCTAGAATCCAGGATGATCTTCTCATCTCGAAATCTTTACCGTCAGTCAATCCATGTTCACAGGTTCTGGGGATAAGGATGTGGTCTCTTTAAGGGACCATATTTTGCCTAACGCAGAGGGGTTAAGTGATCTTCCCAAAGCCACACAGCACAGAAGCAGCAGAATCAGGACTTGAACCCAGGTCCTGGTGATCTCTCCTACCTCATGTTTCTGTTACCCTGGTTCTGACTCCTACGGACAGGGCAAGGTTCACTCTAAGGTTTCAGGAAACCTCTAAGTTATAAATCTGATAAGTGACAATGTCTCTGTAGGGAGATCAGGGAGGTGTTTGATAGGTCTGATTTGTTGGAGGACAGAAATGACAAGCATGGAGAATCTGAACTGCCTATGGGTCACCGCTGCCCATAGAAAGCGGGTATCTCTATAAGACTGGCCGATACTCAGGTTGGGAATGAATCTTGGGCAGTGTGGTACCTTTCAGAGGGAGATGGGGAGAATGGCCTGCCCCCCATCCCCACCAGAGTCCTGCACAGTGGGCACTTTAGCGCTTACCTAACAGCCTCCCTGGCTTTACTCTAGATTTGCATTTGGGGTGATAACCTTGCATCATTATTTAGCAAAAACTGTGGTGTGAAGTGCCAGTATGGATGGATCTGGAAGATGAGCGGCCACACTCCCATCCTGGTCTCCTACACGTAATCAAACAGTTGCCATGTTTATTGTGGGGTATTGTGGAAGTGGCTTATATTTGCTAGGTTACTTTCCAAATTATAGAAAATAATTTCAACTAATAAAAATAATTGATTGGTTCAAGGTAAAGAAAGCAAGAGGAAGGTAAATCTTCAGGTATAGCTTGATCCAGCAGCTCATGCCTACGCAATTCCAGAGCCTCAACATTATCTCCATTCTCAGTCAGATTCTCCCTTTGTGTTCCTTAGATAGCTTAAGAGATTTCTGGGACTCTGTGTTCCTAGATTCAAATGCAGAAGAGTGAAAGTTCCCCAGAAGTTCAAAAAAGTTCTAGAATGGGTTCTTATTGGCCCTGGTTGACCTGTCTTGGATCATCTCTCCATCTCCCAATCAATAACTGGCCAGAAATAGGGGACATGTTAATTGGCTTAAGCGAACCGGCACCTGCCTCTGAAGCTGAAGGTAGGGTCAATTCTTTCTAAAGTCCTAGGTTGACAAATTTGGGGTTCCATTAGGAAGGGAGAATGGTTGCTGGGGAGTCTAGTCTTCTAGTCATCAGCTTTGTCCTTTGTAAGGCACATGACTTTGCAATGTGTGACAACCTGAGAAAAGGACATATTTGTACTTTTGTATGTGTGTGTGTGGGGTGTGTGTGTGTGTATCCAAATGGAAAAGAAATTAGGGAGAAGAGAAAATAAAGGTCAAAGAGGACAGAGCCTAGGGGAAGTAGCATAAAGAGGTTAATGTCACAGGTTTGTACTTTGTCCCAGTCTCTGAGCCTTATTTTCTCATCTCTGAATAGGGATGCTAACTCTAGTATCATAAAATCAAATGAGAAAGAGTTTGTAAAGTCTGTGTAAATAAAAAGGGGTGGCCATCTAATTATCCAACAATCATTAAGCACCTATTGTGTGCCAAGCTTGGTGCTGGGGATCTGAGAACCAGCAAGGGAGACGTGATATCTGACCCAAAGTGTCCAGAGTTTCCAAGAGTGGAAGTTGTTGATGGTACCATTAAAAGACTCACCCAGAGGGGCCTCCCCAGCTGGTCACAGGTGGGTTCTGACTTTCCCAAGGCCACAGAGTGGCCCAGCTCGGACTTGAACGGGCAGCCTCCAGCTCTCCCTGCTGAGACCCAGCCCCACCTTCCCCACACAGTCTCTCTTCCTGGTTAAGGTGCCAGACTTCTTGGTGCATTTAGAAGCTGCGTTTGATGTTGCTCTTCCTGGCTCCAGGAACAGATAGGCCCTCCTCAAATTACTACAGGTAATTGGGGTGGAGAATTAATCACAGCTTTGTGGTTCCACTTTCCCCGCGGGGCAGCTGGGCACTGCTGCCCAGAAAGGGAAGCAGCGTGGAGTGCCAAGTGATGATTTTCATGCTCTGGGATGAGGCCACTGGGAGGAGGTTAGGCCAGCTTTATGCTGGGTGCACGCACCTCTGGGTGCTCACGCTGGGTGCACGCACCTCTGGTGTGCACACTGTGTGTGTGTGTATGTGTGTGTGTGTTGGGGGGCTGCCATGCTGGGCTAAGGCTTGGTTCTACGGCTCCCTTGCTGGGCCCTTCACATAAAACAGGCCACAGTCCTCGTCTTCCTCAAGAGAAATTTGTGAACAAATAAGACATGAGAGGGGCCACCCTGGTGGTGCAGGGGTTAAAAACAGCGCTATCAAGCTATCACCAGCCACTGCAGCACAAGTTCGATCCCCGGCTGGCCAGGGAGCTACCCACATGGTGCAGCAGACCTTTCCTATCTCTCCTGCTGTCCCCCTCAGCAGTGTATTTCAGTGGATCTGCCTGTTCTGCTCCCCACTCTCTCTGGTGAATCCTCTCACCCCCTGCACCTCTGGCTTACACCCCAGTTCTTGCATGCATAAATAAATAAATCTTGGAAAAAAAAAAGACATGAGGACAGAACGGGATGAGCTAAGGGGAGGCACCTCAGAGATACAGTGGCCTGTGGTTGGGATGAAGACGGCCCCTGCTCCAGCCAGCTCCTTGTGTGCTAGCCAAGTGATCCCCCTTTACCTCTTTTTCCTCACCTGCAAAATGGGGATACCATGAGAAGGAGCCAAAGGTCACCAAATCTAAGATTTTCACCCATTGCCTGACATCAATATTTCATGTGCCATAAATAAAGAAAAAAGATCACTGACTTAACTTGGGTGCAAAGCTTCTCACCACGTGGAGATTTGTTTTTAATTTTTTTTTTAGAGGCATGTTTTTATTTATTTGTTTGTTTGTTTTTTTCATTTATACATGCACTGGGTACAGTCAGAAGCGCGGGAGGGTGAGAGAATTCACCAGAGCCAGAGCGGGGAGCAGAGCAGGCAGAAGGACCGAAGTACACTGCTGAGGGGAGCAGCGGGCGGCAGGAGAGGTCTGCGCGCCATGTGGGACCCTCCTTCAGTGGCCGGGGAGCAGCCGGGGATCGAACCAGCGCTGCAGAGGCTGCGGGCAGCTTCGCAACCCAGCGCTCAACCGCTGCGCCACCAGGGAGGCCCGAGATTTGTTTTTAGATTCCTACTGTGACAGTCTTTTAGGCAAGTCCTTGATCACAGGTCAGTCTTGTGCAAACATAAAGAAGGAAAAGTAAGTGAGGGGTAAGAGAGTCTTTTCATGTCTCTACCAGCAGAGTCTGACTTTCCCAATCACTTTTCAGCTCAAACTTGCCGGGACCATGTTTCCCACAGTTGTGTCCTCTGTGCCAGCAGGGGTGCGGCGGGAGGGGTGGGCAGCCTCTGGGACAAGAGGATGTGTCCTACCTGGCACTTTTCAGCCCCTTGACCCTCCTGCATTCAGACCTAGACTCGAGGCGCTCTTGTCTCCAGAGCAGCAAAACTGTGCTGTTAAGTAAGGCCGAGAGTCTAGAAGAAACTGACAGGTGCGTCCCTGCTCAGAGGACAGGGGATGAGGCAACAGAAGTGTGGGGGAGGACATGGGTCTGAGAATGGACAGGACATGGGTCTGAAGCCTGGGAACAGCAAAGATGGGGCCTGCCACCTCAGCTGGGGCGCAGGGCTGCTGAGGCTTCCAAGGATGGTGTCAGTGGTGGGCCATGCTAAAACCGCCGAGACCCCACAGTTGAAAACCAGGTATGGGACAGATGATTCAGAAGGGGCATGAGCGACAAGGCAGCCTTTGGCTCTACCCAAATGCCAGAAGGTTCCGGCTTCAGTCAGCGACATTGTGATGCTATACTTGAGTCATTAGCTGGAATTTAAAAGCTACTGGTGAAGGGGTCAGGCGGGAGGGAATGGTGAGAGATAGGAAAGAAGAACCCTAAATTTTGACAGAACTCACCCTGTTTTGCTCATGGCAAACGTAATCTAATGGGTTGCAATGCATCAGATTACCCACTGGCCATTTTAGGTTGCTATTGGCAAGAAACAAGAAACTGGAGATATAAGTGACATTTATTTGCAGAAAAATAATTGTATTTCTTGCATACCTGAGTCTGTGGCCTGCAAGTCCATACCTACTACATCGTCAAATCCACCTTCCTCCATAAAGAGATGAATATTCATAAATATGTTAATATCTGCCAAAAAAAGGATTGTCCCCAGGGCCCCCTCTCGGTGGGGCTACCCAGGTTTGTATCAGTTGGCACACAGTTTTGGCAGCTGTAATAAAGGCCAGGGAAGCAGGGGCTTCCACAGAGAAAAGAACCGGCAGAACACAGGCATCTAGGAGTGATGCCTACCTTCTTGCTCCACCCTCCTCCTTGTTCCACCCGCACCTCATGATCTGATCTGGCTGCCTAGTTCCTGCCATCATATCCGCATTCCATCTAGTGAGACGGGAGGAAGCGAGGGCAGGTTTCTTTCTTTGCTTCAAGGGCATAATCCCAGCTTGTGCTCATCACTTCCTCTCATGTAGGGTGGACATATCCTGGTCCCATGGGCACCCTGTTTGCAAGGGATGCTGGGAAATGGGGTCCAGGTGGGCAGCCAGGTGTCTGGTAAAAGAGCTGATGTGGAGGATAATGCGGTGGTTTCCAGTGCTCCTTTTACGCTTGCACAATCCTTGCAGTCACCGTGCCCTGAATTGCTGATTCTATTTTAGTGTGTTTTATCCTTGCTTGATGGATGGCGGTGCAATGGGTGACATAGAGTGACATGGAGAAAGAGTGACATAGAGCAAGTTGAGTGACATAGAGCATAGAACAGGAAAGAGTGACATAGAGCAAGTTGTATAAACCCTCTGTGGTGGATGCTGCTGCCCAGATGACCCCTAGCTCCCCCACCACCCAAAAAATCCCTGAGGCTCAGTTCTGGAGAATTTTGGTGACTGATAGGTAAGCTCAGGCAAGCCTTTCCCTGCTCCCTCCCTCCTCTAGGAATTACCTTAGCCACACCCAAGCCTTCTCCTGGGACAGCCCAGAACCAGGGCCTTGCCAGTGGGGTACAGAGCCCCACCCCTTGCTTCAGTATAGGCTGTTTCTAAAGGACATTCCAGTCAACGGGTGGGTGGCTGATGCCCCACGGCTTCTCCCTCTGCCCAGTCCAGCTGCCCCCTCCTCCCACCCACAGCTGCTGTTCTGACAGCCCCCCAGGGAATCCCTCACACAAATCTCGCAGTTCCCTTGGTAGGCAAACTCAATGCTCAAAATCGATATTTTAAGTGAAACACCCAGTACATAATAGGCACTCAGCAGATATGATTTTAGGGAACACTTCAATGGGTAGCACTGACTGTGCCTTCCACATGCATCAGTCTTTGCAACAGCCCATGACAGAGGGGCGACTGCCTGATACACCCATTTTACAGATGAGGGGACCGAGGCTCAGAGAGGTTCAGGAATGTGCTCCAGGCATCCAGCCTGTAAACCTCGGATGTGGCACAGATCTTTATCAGTGGGCGGGTCAGGAGCCAGGAGGACAGACTTGGTGGCTCTGGGCAGGGGCCTGGACCTCTGGGGACTCTGCTGAGGCCTCCCACCGTGGCACCTCACTGGCTCCTTCCAGGCTCTCATGAGACCACGGATGAAAGTGCTTTGTAAACTGTAGAGCGCCGGGTGCCTCTGAGGTGTGGTCTGGTTGTCTCTCGTGATTCTTTTTATAACGACGATAATAGCACCCATTTGGGGTGCACTCACGATGTGCCAGCCCCACTTTAAACACTTGACAAACATGATGTCACTTACTTCTCACCCACCCAGGAGGCTGGTGCTGTCCCTGACTGTGCTTCATTGAGGAGGCAACAGAGGTTTGGGGACGTTAAGTAAATTGCCTTAGGTCCAGGGCTGGGAGGTGGCGACAAGGGAGACCCACCTCCAAGGTCCCTGTGAGTCTGGAGATTGTCTGTCACCTGGGGGCCTACATCTGGGTGAGATCCCCCAGCAGCTGCCCCCCAATAGCCACTCATCTGATTGTGTTTGCCTGTGTCTAAGTAGAGAGGGGTGGGTCCCCCAAGGCTGGCCAGTTTCCCAGAGCAGGGAGTCTAGGGAGTTCCTAAGAGGTAGGGGACACAGGTCCACCCTGGAGAAGACCTCATTTGATGGGAAGGCTCAGCTTCTGCCCCCCTGAACTGCTAGGGGGGCTCCTGGCATGGTCCGACCTCGGAGCAGACCACAGTCTAATGCAGGAGGTTCAGCCCCTGCCCCTGCTCGCCACCCACGGGTTGCTCAGCTGTCAGCAGAGGCCCCAGGACAGAAAGAGTGGTGGGAACAGGTCAGGGAAGGGGAGAGGTGGGAGCAGAGAGCTGGCCAGAGGCCAAGACCAGGCCTGTCTCTCCTGCCTCACCTGTCCCCATCTGTTCCAGCCTCTGTAATAAGCCTGTGAGTAACTGCCCGGTGTCTGGGCAGCCGGTCATGAGACCATGATGGAGCCTTGTGAGGAAGCCACATAGCCTGGCTGTGGGACCTGGTGACTCAGGAGCCACCCACAGGGCTGTGCGTGGGCTGGCTGCCCGTGGGCTGACTGCTCAGCTGCTCCCCCCCCACCTACCCCGATGTGTTGGCTGAGGGCAAATCCTCTCCGGGCCTCCGTTTCCCCATCTGTCACTAGGGGCTTGGCTGGATAGTCTGTCCCTCCATGGCTTATGTCCCTCAATCATCTCAGGCTACCCCCCAGTAGCCTAGTCCCCCCGTTTGAGAAGCATGCTCTGGAGACCCCCCTCTGGCTCCCAGCTCCCTTCCTCACATCTTCTCAGCCTCAATGGCTGTGGCTGCGTGACCTGCACCCTCCCTGGGCTGGGTGAGAAGGTGGATTCCCGCTCCCCTCCCGCTGCTCTGCCTGCCACTGGCGGGGTACAGGGGCCAAGGGATACGCAGCAAGTCGCTGCTGTCCCTCTGAAAGCAGCTCAGGGGTGCTTGTCCAGCTGCTCTTCAGTCTTCCCCGGCCTGTCCCCAGCGGCCCCACAGGGATGCTGCTCACCGCTCTCCCCGGCTCTGGTCTGGGCGTCCGCAGTCATGTCCCCCTCCCCTTGCCATTAGTGAAGCCTCTGCGTATGGCCTTGCCTAGGGGGGCTCATGTCTGGGGCCCAAAGCCAGACGCCCCTCAGACAGTGTGTTGAGTGCAGAGCTGTAGAGCAATGATCGTTCGATGGAGAAATCGTCCCTTCTGGAACCTCAGTGCTGGGCTCCAGTCCTGCACGTCGTAGGTGTTCAATACACACCTGTAGACTCAGTGGGTGCAATACACGCAGCAAAACGGTCTCACCTCTGCCGCCGGGATGCTTTCGGCTCTGCCTCCTTCAGGGTGCTGGAGAGGGATGGGCTTGCCTGTGGGCTCAGCAGTGTCCGGCAGGTGGTGAGTGGTGGGCGAGGTCACGGTGACTGTTGCTGTCTCCGGCTGCATTTGGAAGGACAGATGTGTGCTTGCACGGTCACACTGCCAGCTTCTTGGGGCTTTGAGTCTGATTCCTGGAATGAGGCTGGCATCTGATGAAGGACCTCAGTCCCCTTGGTCTCAGCCTCTAGTTCCCACGGCCACGCAGACCCCAGTGTCTTTGTCAGCCAGTGCCCACACCAGTAACTGCAGGTGGTCAGCAGCCTCTCGGGAGGATCCTGCCTGAGTGAACCGAGCAGAGGCAGGACCCCACAGAGCGGGAGACTGCTGGGCTTGAGCCAGCTGTGCCTCAGGCTCTGGCTCTTGCTACCGAGCACCTATGGAGCGTGGTGCTGTTTGACAGACTTGGGGTCTAATCCTAACTGGGCAATGGTGGAAGAGTCCTTTTACCTCGCTGAATCTCTGTTTCCTGAAGTTGCAAGCTGATTGGAAGGACTAAGTGAGCACAGAGCAAAGCCTGGTCTGGCCAGACTGCTAGACACAGTATTCGGCATTCTGAAAACAGCACCTGCCCTTTTCACTTAATTACAGGCAATGGTCTTGGTTCTTGGTCCTACATTCCAGCTGAGGAGCCAAGGCTGGTCCAAAGCAAGCTAGGAGTCCATAATTTCAGCAATGGTGTGGGTCCCAAGTGATGGGCAACTGGAAGTGTTAAGCGCTCATCTGGATTAGAGTTATCCAGGAGGGCTTTCTGGAGGAGGGGGTCTCTGAGCCAAGGGCAAGGGAGAAACAGAATGTGGACAGGTAGATAGGAGAAATGGAGAGCATCCAGTCAGGGAAACAAGGTGCAGGGGCTGTGATGTTGGGTTCCACACACTTGTGGAACCTGGGCACAGGACTGCCAAAGACACTTTTGGGGCTTCACAAGAACAGGGTGGGTGCAGGCTCACGGTTTTCTGGGGGCAGGTGGAGGAGGTTGCTGAGTGGGTCTGGTTTAAGGAAGGTTTATCTCATCTGTACTCAGCAAGGCTGAGTTAGGTTTAGCTGCTGAGGGGAGAGAAGAGGGGGCTGAAACCTCCTGCTGCCTTCAGGGTCAGTCCAAGCCCCTTAGCCTAGACTCCAAGGTCTTTTGTGATCTGGCCTATTTCCACCTCTCCAATCCAAGCTTCCCTACCATGACTCCCTAGCCTTGCTAAACCACATCCTGCCCCTCAACATGCTTCCGGGCTTATATTTCACTGTCCTTGTCTGGCATGCCCTTTCCTGGTTTAAAAGTCACCTCCTCAGTGAAGCCTTCCTTGATCTGTCCAGAAGGAAGGGGCTTCTTTCTTCTGTATGGCCCACAGGACCCCCTACCTTCACCCATCTTAGCAAATGCATTCTGCCCTGCTGATAACTGACTGTGTTTAGTAACTGCACATGTTATTAAATGTTTCAGTGCCTCAGTTTCCTCATCTGTAAAATAAGGGCAATCATAGGATCTGCCTTGAATGTGTTAACACTTGTAAAGCATTTAGAACTGTGCCTAATAAGTCGTAAGTGTTACCCATGATTAAAATAATTACTGTTACCTCATAGGGTTGCTATGAAGATTGCATGGGTTAAAGCATGTCAAGCTCCGAGCACAGAGCTGGTCACACCGGGAGCCTTCCATGCTTAGGACATGTCATGTCCATTGTCACCACTGCCACCATCTATGTGTCTATCTGCCTCCTCCTGAATGTGGACTCCAACACACAGCTATGCCCTGGCTATCTTTGAGCTAGTGGCCAGCTCAGAACCAGGCACACAATAGGTGCTCAGTTAAGTGCTTGGGAGAATGAAGGAAGCAGGGCCCTGGCCTGGAGGTGTGGAGGAGGGAAAAAATATGAGTGAGGTTTTGGCGGGAGAGCTGTCATCAGCAGCCCCAGCGACTGTGGGTGTGGCCGTGAGGAAAGTGCTAGCTTGGCAGTCAGTGGGTGCAGCTGGTACGAGGGGCTCTGTCCTCTGCAAAGCCACTCCAGAACTCTTTGGATCTAGAGCTGCAGCCTCTACTGATGCAGGGGAGCATTGAGAGGGATTTGGGAAAAAACAGAACCGCTCTGAAGTCGGCTTGTTCTCAGCCTCTCATTTTAGGGAGTCCCCAGCCTTGGACTTGATCTTCAGCTGAAGCTGCTGATCCCACAGATATGTGGGGTAACTCTGAGTGAGGAGTGTGAGTGAAGCTCCAGGAAAGTTTTCTTGTCAGCAGAGAGGTGGATGGGAGAGGAAGAACCCTGGGAAGTAAGCTGGGGGGGGGGGGAATTATGGAAGGCTTCCTGGAAGAGGTGCTTGGAGTAGGGAAATAAACCCAGAGGAGAGGTCAGTGGCACCAGCAGTCAGCAGAGAGTTAGGGAGAAACCAGCCCTGAGTCCCTAGGGGTTCTCGCCACCTCGCTGTCCCTGCTCTGTTCTGGGTCTCTGCATCCCCGTTTCCTGTCCTGCCTCCTAGAGTCCATGCCCTGCCCGGCATCCTCTGCTCAGACCCCTGCACTGATGTCCCCCTTATTCTTGGTCAAAGCCAAAGTACTCAGCTGGCTGCCAAGACAGCATGGTCCAGTGCCCCCCTGTTACTCCATCTTCTACCCCAGCCTTACTTCCCGCATCTTCCCACAGAACTACCCTTGCAATTTCCTAGACTCGCCCTTTTCCATCCCAGGACCTTTGCACAAGCTGTTCCACCTGCCTGGAATATTCTACTCCTGACAATGTCTGGAGACTCATCACAAAGTTTTGGTTTAAATGTTGCCCCGTCTATGAGATTTCTCAAATCTTTTTGTTTGATTCCTTCATAGACCTAAGCACAGGCTGCAATTATCTTTTCTGATTTAAAACTTGTTTATTACTTCTTCCCTCCACTAGAAAGTCAGGCAGGAACTAGTCTGTCTCCTTCACTGCCACATCCCGAGAAGCTCAGTCAGTGCCTGGTGTCTAATAAGCCTTCATTGTGCTATAGCTACGAGACATGGCTCCTGTGCTTTAGGAAGAAGAAGGTAGGGAAGTCAAGGAAGGCTCCCTGGAGGAGGTGTTAAGATTTGTGAAACAGAGAAAGGGTGGGTGGTTGACAGTGAGGCTAGGGTAGAGGTGCTCAGAACCAGATGGAGAGTATCCAAGGGAACCACTTTGCTCTCCTTGGAATATTTTAAAACTAGACCCACATGAATGTGGAAACTTCTGTCAAGTGTGAACTTCCTCCAGCCTAGGAGACTTTGGAGTCAGGCATATCCAATTCTGCAATTTTGTAGTTGTGTGACAATGGGCCAGCCACTTAACAACCCTGGGCCTCAGTTTCCTCACCTGTTAAATGGGTTGTTAATAACCATGGCCAACATTCACTGAGCAGCAGCTGGTGCCAAGTGCTTAATAGTAGTGTTCTCACGGCCACCCCATTAGACAGGCACTGGCAGGATCCCACGTGGTAATTCGGGGAGGGACTTGTGCCTGTCTGGCCTGGGGAGCATTCAGAGGTGAGGGTGGCTAGTGCAACTGGGACTGTGGGCACCGGCCTGGCTCCTTCTGGATGCTGACTGGGACAGGCCAGACCCACTCTCAAGTTCTGCACCTCAGTGCCTGCCCAGACGAGGGGACACCAGCTCATCTCCAGGTCTTTCTCAGAGCCTGGTCCGGTGCCTGCCCCTTGGGCTGCCCTGCCTGCACCCGCAGCCATGTGTGAGTCATGAGGAGCCGCCTCCCTGGCGGAGGCCCAGCCAGCTGCCTGCTGTGCCTCACATTCTTATGTCAGTTAATTACAACCATTATTGTCATTATGAAAAAGTTATGTGATCTCCTGGTCCTGGAAGCCCTAAAGAGCCTGGGGGAGCAGCTCTTCATGGACACAGGGACACAGCTCTCCATGGACACCCCACAGTAGAGGTGGGGTGTCTCCCTCAGTAGGTGGGTGCTCTGGACAAAAGAACCCACAGAACCTCTTAAAATGCTCTACTGTGCTGGCAAGAAAAGAGAGACGGCCCCCAGAAGCTCAACAAACAAACACACCAATAAATAAGAATGTATATAGTCAAGAGTGACCTTGAACTGGCAGGTGTCCAGAGCTTTGCTGGCTTTTAGAGGCCACATCTACACAGGGTAAAAATTCATCTTTTAAATTAAGTAAATTTATTTAAATGAAATTCAATAAAGTCCTGTGAGCTTTGACAAATGTAGAGAGTTGTGCACTCCCCACTGCAGGTTCTCATGTCCCCCCACCACAGGGTCCCCCTCTCTCAGGTCCCCTGTAGTCCCCTCTTTTCTCATCTCCAGCCCCTGGCACGTGCTGTTCTGTTTTCTGTCCCTGTGGGGCACAGTTTCTTCCCCCTTCCATCCGAAATCAAAAGCCAAGATTTTTCTCGCCATCTGCTTTTGGAAGACAGTTATTTTTTCAAGTTCTCCTTTCACTAAAGAAGCTTCCAGCAGAGTTTCTCCAGGATGTCATACCTTCTCCAGGATGTCATACAAGGGGACCATTCGCTATCTCTCATGTGTCTGCCTCTTTATACTTAACATGATACTTTCAAGATTCATCCGTGCTGTCTTATGTATCTGCAGTTTATGTCGTTGTGTGGACGTGGCAGGCAGAAAGACCCTAGGGTCATGTGCTGTTTTTAGCAATCGTGAATAAAGATGCAGACATATTTGCATACAAGTGATGGTGTGAATGTAGGTTTCCTTTCCTTTAATCAAAGGGCTAGGCGTGAGAGCTCTGGGTTGAATGCTAAGTATATGCTGGACTTTGTAAGAAACTGAGAAATTGTTTTCCAAAGCAGCTGTGCCATTCTGCACCTCCTTCTACAGAAAATGTGGAGTTTTGCCTTTAACAGTATACATGAGATGGGAGACAGAGTCCAAGACTGGACCAGGTTGAAAGTTGGAGCCGACATGCACCAGAAGGTCAGAAGCTCTGCAGGCAGCTTCTTTAGTGAAAGTAGAAACTTGAAAAAAATACCTCTCTTCCAAAAGAAGATGTCGAGAAAAATCTTGGCTTTGATTTCTCTTAGGCAGCCCTCAGGTGCTCAAATTCCTGCTTTTTAATAGGTCCGGAGGCCTTGAGAATTTAAAGCAGGTATCCCCTCGTGGGTAAGGCTGCCAGGTGTCCAACAAGAAATAAGCTAAAATCCTTCCTGGAGGAAAACACGTCGGTCAAACCCTTATAAATTCCCTACAGGTAGAGACCTAGTAATCATGAGCTTACAGCGAAAAAATTTAAACACACAAAAACAAGATTCCACAAACAAGTTTTAATATAAACAGAAGTCACACGTCAGCCCTGCAAACACTTCAGGTACTGGAATTAGAGCATTTAATGCTTTTTTTTTTTTTTTTTTTTTGTGGGACCCTCGCTGGTGGCCAGGGAACGAACCAGCACTGCAGAGGCTGCGGCAGCCTCGCAGCCCAGCGCTCAACAGCTGTGCCACCAGGGGAGGCCCGCATTTAATGTATTTTTAATGAATTTAAAATTTTGATGAGTAAAAGAAAGCAATGAAGTTCATGTTGAATGTAGGAATCCATAACAAGGGACTATGGAAATTGACTAGGTAGGCACAGTTTCTTAAAAATAAAATTTCCTTTTCTCCAACCCCCAAAAGAAATAAAATTGAAGCATGTATATGGCATTTGAGTCAACAATTCCACATCGAGGTATTTGCCAAAGAAGAATGAAAACACATATCCTGGAAAAGACTTGTGAATGGAAGCTCAGAATAGTTTATAATAGCCCCAAACTAGAAACAACACGGATCTCCATCAACAGCCAAAGGGAGAAACATTAGCCACTGAAAGGGAGAGACCACAATTCTTTCAGCTTCCTGAAGGAATCTTAGAAACTTTATGTGGAGAGAAAGAAATCAGATACAAAAAATACAAACTGTAGTTTAATGTTTATTAACTCTTTGCACTGGCAAAAATTAATGTATAGCAACAGGTTAGAGAACGATGCAGATCAGTGGTTGCTTAGGGCTGAGAGTGGAGAAGGGGATGGATGACAATAGGATCCCAGAGAACTTTTTTGGATGATAAAATGTCCTGTATCTTGATGGTCTGTATCTTGTTTACATGAGTGGATACGTTTTTCAAAATGCCAGCAAACTGTACACTTAAAATAGATGCCTCTATTGAATGCAGATTATATGCAATGTAACTATAATCAGTAAATTGTACTTCAAGATGTTAATTTAAAAAGGCGATTGTCAGGCTATCTGAAAAAGACTTACATTGAGCTTCTGAGATAAAATATATGAAGTTGAAGAAGAAATCACAATAGAAGGGGGAATAGCAGGTAGACACAGCTGGAAAGAGAATTAATGAAGTGAAAGACTATTGAATAGATACCCAGATTACATCACAGACAAACAGAGAGATGGAAATAATGAAAAGGAGGTTAAGAGATGTGAAGGATGAAATGAAAGTTTCTAAAGGAAGTTGATTCAGAATTCTTAAAAGGACAATGGGAGAATAAAGGAGGAAACTTTTTTCCAAAGGGACAAAGGCTGTGAATTTTCCAGAATTAATGAGAGATGAATCCTCAAATTCAGAAACCTAAGCAGAGAAAAGAAAAAGAAATATATATATCTTGGCCATTATGTTGAAATTTCAAAACACCAAGGATAGAGAGATCTCAAAAGTTGTTAGAAAAGTTACATCACCTGAAAGAATAACAATCTCAGAGCTGCCTTTTCATCAGAGATGGCGGAAGCCAGAGGCAGTAGAATGACCTTCAGTGCTGAGAAAAATACCTGTGGACCAGAACTCCACACTTACTGCAACGATCTTGAAAATGCGGGGGAGTTTAAGGCATTCAAACCAAGAAAAGCGTATCATTTAGTTCCAAATGAGGCACAGTAGAGGAAAACATAAAGGATGTTTTCACAAAGAAAGAAAATCATTTTAGGAGGACAATCTAAGACACAGATGGAAATGTGAGTAATAAACACAGAAAATGTGGCTAAATATGACAAAACACCAAATCTATATTTAGTGGCAGTAATTTTTTTTCAAAGACTTAAAAAAATGTTGTGAAAATGCCAAACTATAGTAGCATATTAAACCAAGAGGGGGCTGCCAGATATAAAGTTTCCTAATGCTGCTGAATTATTCTGTAGGAGAGTAAGGTGGTGATTCATTTGTGTATGCTTTAGGACAGAGTTCAGCCAAATTCACCCAGTGTCTGTTTTTATTATTTTAAAAAATTTATTTATTTATGGATTTATTTATTTATACAAGCACTGGAAGACAGACCAGAGGTGCAGGAGGGTGAGAGAATTCACCAGAGACAGAGAAGGGAGCAGAACAGACAGAAGGACTGAAGTACACTGCTGAGGGGAGCAGTGGGCGAGACAGGAGATGTCTGCCTCGCCATGTGGGAATCTCCCTGGCCGGCCAGGAATCGAACCGGCACTCTAGAGGCTGAGGGACAGCTTCACAGTGCTGTGCTCAACACGCTGCACCACGGGGGAGGCCCCAGTGTCTGTTTTTATAAATAAAGTTTTATTGGAACACAGTCAGGCCTGTATGCTGGTTCCTTCATGGACTCTTTATGGCTTTTGTCATGCTACCACAGAGTTGCTGAGCTTGCAAAAGCCTAAAAGATTCACTATTGGACACTTTATAGGTCATGTTTGCTAATACCTGTTTTAGGGTAACTACTGACAGAATGGAAATAGAGGATTTTACATTTAAACAAATGAGGCTGGGAAAGGAATAGAATGAGGAACAAACTCTATCCAAATGACAAGGACAATGGAGAGAAAAGGAAGATTAAAAAATGAAGATGATGGGGCCTCCCCTGTAGCGCAGCGGGTTGAGCGCCGGGCTGTGAAGTTGTCTGCAGCCTCCAGGGCACAGGTTTGATTCCTGGCCTGCCAGGGAGAAACCCACATGATGTGGCAGACCTCTCCTGCCTCGCCGGCTGTTCCCCTCAGCAGTGTATTTCAATCCTTCTGCCTGTTTTGCTCCCCGCTCTGTCTCTGGTGAATCTTCTCACCCTTCCATGTCTCTGACCTGTGCCCCAGTTCTTGTATAAATAAATAAATCTTTAAAAAAAATGAAGATGATGATAGTACAAAACAAAGTAAGATGGCAAAAGTAAATGCAAATGCTTTTAGACATTTCCCCATTCTCTGCTTCCACTGCAGCAAAACTGCAAAGGTGGATGTGTGCACAGCTCCACCCTTGCCTCTTCTCTCCCCAGCATGGCTTCCCCGCGAGGCACTGGTCCCGGAGACCCACTGGCCCAGCTCTGTGGTCTCCATATTGAACCCGTCATGCTTTCTGACCACTGTACCGTGCTGGGAAGGATCCTTGTTGCCCTGGTGTGGGTTTGCTCAGCTCTCAAGGTACTGGGTAAGGCCTGGGGTGTCTAGAGACCCAGGTTGGTCACCTTCTTCTTGAGCAGCTTGTGTGTTCTCCTGGGGATCCCACAAATATTGGCATTTTCTCGGTGTGTGATAAAATGGAAATGTTTAGGAGCTCTGGCAGGGTCAATTTTCAGTGCTTTCCTTTAACTCATGCAGCATTTCACACAGCTGCTCATGCCCCTGCTGGAGACACCGGCTCTTCTGGGACACCCCACTTTCTCTTGGTTTTCTTCCAGCCTCCCTCATGTTCCTTCTCACGCTCCTTTGTTCTCCCCAATTTCTAATCATGGGAGAGCCCCAGGGCATTGTCTTTGGGCCTTACCTCTCTCCTGTCTACACATCCAGTTCCTGCCTGCCAGCTCCTGCATCATATCTCCAGGCCAGCCCTTATCTCTGAATTCTGCAGTGGGATTACTCAGTCTCTTAAACAAATGACCTTTTGGGGGGTATAATCGGCACCTCAGTCTCAACACCTGCAAAATCATCCTCCTACTTCCAGCCCTACCAACTTGCCCCTCCCCCACACCACCCTAAACTTGGAGTCATCTTTGTTCCTCTCTGACACCCCACATTTGATCTATCAGTGAACCCTGTCGGAGCTACCTCCAAAGAATATTTCAACCTGACTACTTTTTTTTAACCTGCTCCACTGCTTTTTTCTTGCTGGGATTATTATCTCTGTTTCTAACTAATCTTCTGGCTTCCACCCTTGCCTCCCTATAATCTGTGGTCAGTAAAGCAGCCAGAGGGATTCTGAGGAACCGTGGCCAGTCTCCCCTTTGCTTCATTCATCCATTGACGGCTCCTCTCGCTCAGGTGAGTGAGACCCTTCCTTCAGCTTTCAAGGTCAGCACATTGCTACTTCCCACCTTTCCAAGCACAACTCCCTTTCCCCCTCCCACATCTCAGTCATGCTGGCCTCCCAGCAGGTCCTTGAACCTGTCAGTCAAGCTCCTGTCCTGTGGCTTTGCATATTCTGTTCCTCTTCCTGGCACTCGGGTCTCCCACATATCCCCATAGCTTGTTCCTTTGCTTTCTGAGGTCTCTACTCAACTGTCTCTCTGTTAGAGAGGAGGCTTCCCAACCCCTGAGTAAACCAGTCACGTTGCCCTGCACTACGGTGTTAATCAACATATCTTACCACTCTTTTTTTATTAAAAAAAAGATTTATTTATGCAGACAAGATCTGGGATACAGGCCAGAGATACAGGGGGTGAAAGGATTTACCGGAGACAGAATAGGGAACAGAACAGGCAGATTGACATAAATACACTGCTGAGGGGAGCAGCAGGCGAGTCAGGAGAGGTCTGCTGCACCATGTGGGTAGCTCCCTGGCCAGGGATTGAACTCTTGGTAGCTCCCTGGCCAGGGATTGAACTCTTGCTGCAGTGGCTGTGGTTAGCTTCATAGGTTGCGTCTTAATCCCTTGCACCACCAGGGAGGCCCCATATGTTACCACTCTAGATGTTAGCCTTGATCATCAGCTGAGGGTTGGTCAGTTTTCTCCATGGGCATATGTTGAAGTCCTAGACCCCAATGCCTCAGAATGTGACTTTATCTAAAGAAAGTCTTTATAGAGGTAATCAATTAAAATGGGTCACTGGGTGGGCCCTGGTTCAATATGACTGCTGTCTTAATTATAAAGGGGCAATTTAGAGACAGACACATGTACAGAGAGATACTGAGCAAATGTGCACATGGCCATTTACAAGCCAGGGAGAGAGGCCTGGATAAGATCTCTTCCTCACAACTCTCTGAAAGAATCAATCCTGCTAATATCTCAGTTTTGGGCTTCTAGCTTCCAGAACTTGAGAGAGTACTTTTGTTGGTATTTTGTTATAGCAACTCTAGCAAATTAATCCAGGGCTATAAAACCACTCTCCCCTAACCCCCTTTCCATGCTCTACTCTTTGGAAAGAAGCCATGTGCAGCTCCCACTTAAGCTCCTTGAGGGGAAAGTATCTACATAAATTATCTGGAATTCTTACTAATACACAAATATGTTTTAGCCATTCGTTTATTGTCTGTTACCCCCAACCCAACTCTAATTCCCAAGAACGTGGGAAAAATGAAGAGAATTTGTTGCCAGCAGACATCCTAAAAGATGTCATCTAAACAGAAAGGGAATGATAAATATCTATTTTGAAACACCAGGAAGGAAGACAGTACAATAGAAAGATCAAAATTATGATAAATACAATAGACTTTCATTCTAATTCCCAAGAACGTGAGTCATATCCTAGCCCCTGGAACAGTGCCTGGCACATAGTAGGCACTTAAATATTTGTATGAACAAAACTAATGAGGCAGCAATGATAATAATTGGAAATGGAATTTATCATTTAACTTAAAGACATACTGTCAGAATGGATGAAATAAACACGAGTTTATGTTAAGAGACCCCCAAAATATTAAATCACAAATAACCTGGAAAGTAAAAGAATAGAAGAAGACATACCAAAAGCAATACCAACCCAAAGGAAGTTGATGTGGTTTTAATAATCATGGATAAAAAATTATTGGGAAACAAAAATGTAATTGCTCATAATAATATGTTAATATATTTTTATTAATGTGCACTAATTAAATTAACATATATTAATTGTTAACATACTAATTACATTATTAATATATACTAATAAATAAATATACTATAGTTTGTTAATAGATATAATAATAAAGGAGTTAGTACATAATGCAAAATTGGAACCTGGATCAATTCTGAATGTTATAGTCTAATAACATAAGTTCAAAATACATAAAGCTGAATTGCCCAGATTTTCTTTTTTGTATATCCAAGACTGTAGAAGCCAGCAGCCTGGAAACATCAGACAAAAAAATATAGATATAAAATACTCCATTAAATTTGGCTCTCTCTAGACAAATGTCCAGGAAAGACATACTCAAGCAAGACAGGAAATTTTAAATAATAACCACTTTATTCCAGTCAAACACTACAGGAAAAACAGGTTCAGGGTTAAAAGAGGAAAACCCTATATTCACAAAAATATCTTCTAGGAAGGAAGTACAATTAAGACATTCTCAGATGAGGAAAAATGAAGAGAATTTGTTGCCAGCAGACATCCTAAAAGATGTCATCTAAACAGAAAGGGAATGATAAATATCTATTTTGAAACACCAGGAAGGAAGACAGTACAATAGAAAGATCAAAATTATGATAAATACAATAGACTTTCATTCTACTTTTGAGCTTTCTGAATTTCTACTTTTGAATGCTGGTTAATAACCAGCATTATAAAAAAAATTGTGATGGTGTTTGATGTGATTCTCAATGTTTGATAAAATATTAAGGACGATTATATTATAAATGGGGAAAATGGAATGATGAAAAGGGAGGTAAAGTTTCTATATACCACTAGAATGAGTAAAATGATACCACCACTAGATTTTGATAAATTATGTATATATAATATAATACCTATAGCACCCATTAAACTAGCTATGAGTTATGCACTCAAAAATAGTATGGATAAGCCAAAATGGAATTCTAAAAAAATATTGAAATTACCCACAGGTTAGGAAAAATAAAATAGAAAAACAAGATAAAATGGCAGACCTGAGACTTAATATAGCAATAATTTCATTAAATATTAATGGTCTAGATAAACCAATAAGAAGACAGAGATTGGCAGAGAGGACAAAAAAAATCATGTAGTTTTATGCTATGTACAACAAATTAATTTCAAATAAAATGTGTAATATTTGAAAGTAAAAGGATAAAGAAATCTACACCAAGTCAACATCAATAAAAGAAAGCAGAAGTGACTTTATGAATATTAGGTAACATGGACTTCAAAGCATAGAAATTACAGGGACCAAGAAGGACATCACCCAATGATAAAAAGGTCATTTCAACAGGAAAAAAAATAGAGATCCTAAATATATGTTGCCCAATCAAAAGAAATACAAAATATATGAAGCAAAACTGATAGATTTCTATTCTCTGAATAGAGAAATCCACAATTATTATCAAAGACTTTAACACATTTTCAGCAATTGATAAAAGAAATAGAAATTGGTAGTTACAGATAAACTCAATGTTATCATCAAGAGGATCTAATTTTTATTTTCAGAACACCTAGCTCAACTAAAACAGAATACACATTCTTTTGAAGGACCTATGGAACATATGCCAAGATAGACCTTCTCTTGGGTCATAAAACAAAACTGAAAATAAAAAAATTGAAATCAGCCATAGTTTGCTCTCTGATTACAATGAAATTTAAATAAAGAACAATGACATAAAGATAACAAGATAATCTCCCAAAGCTCGGAAACAAAATAGTACACTTCTGATACATGGGTCAAAGAGGAAGTCCTTCATGGTATGGAATAAAAATTGAAACACATCATATCAAAATTTAAGGGACTCAGTAGAAGCAGTGCTGAGAGGAAAACCTAAACTACTAACTACCTACATTAAAAAAGAGGAAAAGGGACCTCCCTGGTGGTGCAAGGGGTTAAGACACAACCTATGAAGCTGTCCACAGCCACTGCAGCACGAGTTCCATCCCTGGCCAGGGAGCTACCCACATGGCACAGCAGACCTCTCCTGACTTGCCCACTGCTCCCCTCAGCAGTGTATTTCAGTCAGTCTGCCTGTTCTGTTCCTCACTCTGTCTCTGGTGAATCCTCTTACCGCCCCCCACCTCCCCCCCGCCAACCTCTGGCCTATACCCCAGTTCTTGTATGCATAAATAAATAAATCTTTAAAAAAATAAAAAAAGAGGGCCTCCCCGGTGGCGCAGAGGTTGAGCGCTGGGTTGCGAAGCTGCCCGAAGCCTCTGCAGCGCCGGTTTGATCCCCGGCCACTGGGCTAGGGTCCCCCATGGCGCACAGACCTCTCCTGCCACCCGCTACTCCCCTCAGCAGTGTCCTTCGGTCCTTCTGCCTGCTCTGCTCCCCGCTCTGGCTCTGGTGAATTCTCTCACCCTCCCGCGCTTCTGACTGTACCCAGTGCTTGTATAAATAAATAAATAAATCTTAAAAAAAAAAAGAACACAATTTAAAAAAAAATAAAAAATAAAAAAATAAAAAAAGAGGAAAAGTCTCATATCTGTATTCTAAGCACCCACCTTAAGAAATTAAAAAAAAAAAGAGCAAAAGGAAACCAAAGCAAGATGAAGGAAGGAAATAATAAAGGTAAGAGAAAAAAAATCAATGGAATCAAAATAGACAAACAATGAAGACAATGAAATAAAAACTGATCTTTTAAAAAGATCAACTGACAAAGAAAAAAAAAGAAGACACAAATTATCAACATCAGGAGTGAAACTAGGGATATTAATATAGACTATAAAAAAATTCTATATAAAAAAAATTCTAAGAAAATACCACAAGCAATTCTACACATACGTATTTGACAACTTAGATGAAATGGATGTCTTAATCGAAAAACAGCCAAAGTCTATGTTTCCCCCAAATTAAATCAATAATTTGAATAGTCTTGTACCTATCAAAGAAGGTGAAATCGCAACTTAAATATTCCTGAAAAAGAAATACCCAGTTCCAGATATTTTCACTGGAGAATCCTCCCATATGTTCAAATGTTTAAAGAATTAACACCAATTGTACACAAATCCATCCAGAAAACACAGGAGTGTTTCTTTGTCCAGTCTTTTAATGAAATTAGTATTAAAATATATTACTATATATTAGAATATAGGAAGTAAGACTTGATTAAGCTCTGAGAGTTGGGACAAATCTACTGTTTGAGTGGAAGGATTTAACATCTCACTAAGTAATGAGGCAGACCAAAAAATCAATGGTCAATAGAAGATTTGACAAGCGCAAATAGCAAGCCCCACACAAACAACATGTATGTGTAGCCATGCATCAGCCATGAATACACTGTCCTTTCAGGCCAGGGAACATATATGAAAACTGACTATGTGGATATCAGCCATAAAACAAGTCTCAACAAAAATGAACTAACTTCTATCACCCGACCACATCATCTGACTTTACTACAATTAGTCAATGAAAGTGGGAATTAGGGCCTCCCCGGTGGCGCAGCGGTTGAGCGCTGGGTTGTGAAGCTGCCCGCGGCTTCTGCGGCGCCGGTTCGATCCCCGGCTGCTCCCCGGCCACCAGAGGAGGGTCCCACATGGCGCGCAGACCTCTCCTGCCGCCCGCTGCTCCCCTCAGCAGTGTGCTTCGGTCCTTCTGCCTGCTCTGCTCCCCGCTCTGGTTCTGGTGAATTCTCTCACCCTCCCGCGCTTCTGACTGTACCCAGTGCTTGTATAAACAAAACAAACAAACAAACCAGCAAACAAATAAATAAAGCATGCCTCTATTAAAAAAAAAAAAAAAAAAAAAAAGAAAGTGGGAATTGATCAAAAAGAGAGGATTTAAGAAATCCAAAGTTGGTTCTTGGAGAAGAGGAATTAAATTGATTAACTTTTGGCAAGATTCATTATGGGGAAAGAGGAGAGCATAAATAAATGAGTTAATTTGCGAGGCACAGGCGATTATGAAATGTACAGTAAGAAGCTCTAGGAAGCCATGTTTGTGTGTGGAGGGGACAGGTACTTTTTCAGATCTACTGGCCTTTGAAGGACCCCAAGAAGGAGGGACACCTACCTTCTGCAATCTTTTGGGGGGTCCAAACCTTCGCCTCTGGGCGTTTCATCCTTCCACCTACAAACACAAAGGGGTCAGGCCTCCTGAGATGTGTCTGCTTCTAACTTGTCTTCACTTTCTTGGAAGCCATCCTAATGGGTGTGAGGTGGTATTTCCCTACTGGAGAGACCTGTGCCAATAGGAAGATACCTCCTTCCTGTGCCAATGACCAATTGTACATCTTTGAAGAAACAGCTATTCAAATTCCCTGTCCATTTAGTAACTGGGTTGTCTTTTTAATGTTGAGTTATAAGAGGTCTCTATATTCTGAATACAAGACCCTTATCAGATCATGACTTGTAAATATTTTCTCCTATTCTGTGGATAGTCTTTTCAGTTTCTTAGTAATGTCCTATGAAATACAACACTTTTTAATTATGGCGCAGTCCAATTTGTGTATTTTTTCTTTAGCTGCTAATAATAGATTTAGATGAAAAGAAAATACAGGTTAACAAATGTGAAAACTTAGATGAAATGGACAGATTTCTAGAAAAATATAATTCAGCCATAAAGCCAGGGGTGTGCTGATCAATGCTTAATAAAATAAGCAACACGCAGGTACACAAGCAAAACTTCCTCCTCTGTGGCATTAACAATTTCCATGGTGTAAATATTCCCCTGTGGTCAGTATCAAGACACTGAGGCAACAGCACTACACACGGAGGTGGGAGATATGTACACAGAGGTGGGAGAAATGCGCACGGCGGCTCTGCAGAGCCATCCTCGGGCAGCCGCACCAGAAGTGGAAACTTGCCATGTCTTCCTGCAAATGAGGCCCCACCAACGTCACACAGCAGGTTGTAGTAGAGTTCAGCTAGAACCAAGCCTCTGAACCCCCATCCTAGCCTTGGAACTGTGCAAATTTGAATCCAGTCCATGAGGCCTTGGGGTCTTTTGTTGCCCTGTGCTGGCCCGGGGAGTCCCAGGAGGCCAAGCACACCCCAAGTCTGGCTCTGTCTGCCCCATTGCTGCTTCCAGGAAACCCCCCTGGGCTACAGTGGGACAGTGGCGGGTAGCAAGGCCAGCTCTGAGCTGGGGGTAGAGCCCAGCACCCCCAGAACCGAGTCACCTGGGTGAGGTTGACTGGAGGCTCTGGGCACTCCCCAGAGGAGGCGGGCATCCCCTGGGGCCCTTCCGGAGGCTGCGGGTGCAGTGGAGAAATAAAGCGTGGGCTTTGGAAGCAGAGCCGGCCTGGCGGTCGGTCCAGCTCCTCATATAAGTTCTCGTGACCTTGGGCAGAGTGTCTCAGCTTCTTTGAAGCTTTATTTCCTCTCATCAAGGTACCCAGCCTTGTACTGGTGGTGAAACTGGGTGAGGTAGTGATCTGGGGCTCTGCTCCTGGCCGGCACACAGGGGTGCTCAGTGAGCAGTGAGCTCCTCTCCTTCCCCAGCTGTCTCAGGGGGCCTTTCCCTGCTTAGGGGGTCCTGGTAGTTGCCAGGGTGTGGCTGGGGCAGGGGGCTGTGACCCTGTATGCTCCCTACCCCATCTTGGCAAGTTCTTACCATGGCTACCACCTGGGGTGATTGCCTCAGGGGGTGCTTAGTGGGGGTCTGGGGGAGGGCAATGAAGAGCCAAGAGAGGATCTAGCACCACAGAAGGCAAATTCCTAACTACCCCCAATATAGATCATTTTGACATCCTGAACTGTCCCTGTGAGGACCGTTAGAGGTGAAGAGCTGTCCCCGGGACCCCAGCGCTGGGGAAAGACTGGGCTAGTGAGTGGGTTCTGGCCCTGTGTCAGGTCTGCTTTCTGCTGCTCATGTGCTGTGTGACCTTGGACAAGTCATTGTCCTTCTCTGGTCCATATTTCAGGAAAAGGTAGGGTCGGGCCAGCTCTGATTGCTGGAGATGTCCAGCCTCCACCTAGCCATGGCTTTTTAAGAAACAGTGGCCAGGACTGAAGCCTGGCAGGTGTTTCCCTGGGCTCACGAAGAAACTGTGCCCCAGGCTCCCCGAACCAGACCCATAAACTTGCTCATAAATGCCTGATGGGCCAGCAGGCCTCCCTCCAATAAAAGCGTTTTCCAAACAGGTTTGAGAAAGGCCAGCTCTAGGCAGCCCTGACTCAGGCCATCTTAGGGCACTGGGGTAGGGGGTGACCAGCGAGGGGAGACATCCCCAGCCAAAGGCGTGGAGAAGCAACGCCCTTAGTCATCTCTCCTTCCCTCTGGAGGTAAACGTGAGCTGCTGTCCTACCTCACTGTGTGACCGATCTTGGCCCCACAAGTCTCCTTTTGGGGCCTGCTTCCCCATCTGCCATGCAGGGAAAGAAGCCCCTGCTGCCTCCTGGATGCTGGTGTGGCCAGGGAGGGTGGCGTGATATGGCCTTTCGCCAGAGGTGAGAGAGCAGGTCCCTTCCGCAGACAGGAAAGGAGTTTCCCGAGGACTCTTCCATCAAACTAGAGAGTCCCCCAGGATGGGGGCTGCACTCCCCCCATTAGATCAGAAGTTTACAAAGGAGGGGGAGGGAGGCTTTGCCTGACTCTTAACTATCAGGTAAGAGCAGTTCCCCACCTGACTAGGTGACCGTGTGGCCAGGGACTGTGCCCCCTCTGTCAGAGAGGAAGCCCTGAGGAAAAGCAGGTGATCACTATACTCACTGTGGGGGTCCCACCGGCATGGCAGCCTCCCCCTCAGACTGGGGGCTCTCACTGTCCTTTCTCCATCACTGACAGTGCTGCGGCGACTGCTGTGTGTGTGGCTGGGACTTGGGGACCAGTGCTGGAGATCAGGGAGAAAGGAGGCTGCTCGTGGACTCAGGGCAAGTGAGCAGGAGGCAGCTACTAGGGAAAAGCAGTGACTTGGAGCGAGGTGCCCACCCACCCGGGCCACCTGCACCCCGCTCCAGGGCAGAGGCCGGGCCTGGGCTGGGTGATTCAGGCCTGGCTGGGGCTGGTTGGCTCTCAGACTCATCCTGATCCTAACTGACCTTACCGTGGGTTACTTTGGGGGCTTCCTAAGGCTGGAGGCCCTGGGGGGCATCCCAGTATATGGGGGCACAAGGTGTGTGTGTGCAGAGGGAAAGGGGCTGCAGAGGGAGTGGTACAGAGTGTGGCAACTTGGAGAGCCCAGGGAGCGGGGGGTTTGGGCTGGATGAGTGTCCTGCAGCCTGTGGGACCCTGGGAGGCTGCTTCTCTCGGACCCGTGATCTGTTTACTGCGTGACGTGACCACGTGACGTGCTAGAGGCCACAGGGGCTGCGGCGGCGGGTGCTCAGGGCCCTGGCCTGGTGCCTGTCTTGCTTTCCTTTCACCAGGAGGACGAGCATTTTGGGGAGGACTTGGGGAGCCACCTGCTTCTTGTCAGTCATGCATGAACATCCAAGTTGGGGAGCAGGAATGGAAGAGGTGGAGGTGCCACAGTGAGGGCCCACCCTGGGGGGAGAAGATAAGTCTGGGCGGTCCCAGATCACCCTTCCCAGAAAGGACGGGAGGCAGGTGGAAGAGAAGGACGTGGTGGGGGGTGTTGACAGCTTCTAGGGAGTTGGTCCCAGCCCATCTGATAAGATCTGCAGCCCTCTTGCCAAAGACTTAATGAGATTTACTTTGTTTTCTTTGGGAGGCGGGCAAGGTGCCAGGAGAGCTGCTTCCAGCTTTTGCTCCGTGGCTGGCTGCTGTGTGACCCAGAGCCAGTCACCGGCCCTCGCTGAGCCTCAATGTCCCTGTCCATGACCTTTCCGCTCGCACCTCAGCAGTGGTGGCAGATCCAGGTTAATTGGCTGAGTCACCCGACGGCTCCCAGCCTCAGTTTCTTCATCTGCACGGTGACTTCCTGGGAGTGTCACCAGGAGCGTGTCCCCAGCACCCAGGCCACATAGAAGGGAGGTGATTGATACGTGTGCGGTGGTGGCTTTGCCCTGTTCCTCCCTCCCACTGTCCTCGGAACAGGGGGCTTGGAGAAAGGCCAAAGGGAGAGGGGAGCTGAGAAGAGACCCAGCGGGCTCTTCTGCTGTGCCCGGTGCCCCTGGCGCTCTCTCCTGTCCCCCTGAGGGTCTCTGACTCTTTCATTCTCTGTGTCCACCCGTCCCTCCCTCTGGCTTTCAGTCCGTCTCTCTCTGTCTCACTCTCCTCTCCCTGCTTTCTCTGCATTTGCACCTTTTTCAGCCTCTCCCTTTTTCTCTGCCTCTCTCTGTTTCTCTTTCCTCTGCCTCTGTCGAGCTGCCCCTCCCCCCAGCCCCTCTGGCTTCCCTGAATCACAGGTTCAGGCAGGGTGGGGAGAAGCACGAGCTTTGTGCCCGCATGACATCTGGCGCCCCGAGGCAGCAGCTGCAGGGACAGGGACATGGAGCCCAAGGGTTCTGTCTGTCCAGGGGTGGCTGGAACCTCACCCTGGGGAACTCGGGGGCTGCTGGCCAGCTAAGGTGGGTAGCCGAGAACACTCACACCACTGTGAGTCTAGATTTTTAAGTTTAAGCCAGTTTTCTGAGCCCCTGGGGCTTAAGACCTTGTCCCTGCCCCTGGAATATGCAGTCTTGCCAGAGTGATGAGGGAAATGCCATTAATGGACAGAGCTTGTGGGGGCTGCTTAGAGAAAGAACACTTTCAGGGAGCCAGAGCCATCTAAGAGGGCTTCCCGGAGGAGGTGGACTATAGGGAAGCAGGATCTAACAGGTATGAATGCCGTATACTTTGTGGACATCACCTCAGCTTCTTTATCTGCAGAGAGGGAATAAGCGCAGCCACCACCTGGGAGATGTCCAAGGGGACGTGTTGTAAAGTGTAGCATCTGGACCAGGTGCTGATAGCAGGTCCCATTTTGCGGTGCCCAAAGCAGCCCCAGAAGGGTCAAGTGACTCCTGTGGTCACACAGCCAGTGAATGAAGGGCTTGGGGTGGACCTGCCTGCTGGACCCTGTTCTGTCTACTGTTGGTACAGCCCACCAGGCTGCTGACCCCCTAACCCCCCAATTCCCTTTCTTACCCCCCCAAGCTTAGGGGAGAAAGTGCTGTGTGGCCTTGGGTCAGTTGCTTGCCCTCTCTGGGCTCATTATCAGTGATAAAGCAGGCAGGTGGCTTTCCGAGAGAATCTGTGGGCTGCAGGAACAGCTGGAGAGGGAAGGGGCGGGCAGGAAAGCTCTGAGTCCCTACCCACTTGGTCCTTAGCAGGACTTTGGGTGATGCTAGGGCCTCCTCTTTCCCTCCCTTTCTGGGGTTACCATGCCCCTCTCCCCTACCCAGGCCACTTGGGTGGAAACTGAGGTGATATCTGTCCCCAGGCTAGCCCCCAACCCCAGGACTCAGGCCAGGCCGATACTAGCAGGAACTGGGTGGTGCGGGCCCATGTCCCAGGAGGCTCCAGGGCTTAAATGGGCACCAGAGTGAGGGCGTTGGGCTGCTGGGGCCTGAAGCACCTGAAGGGGTGAGGCAGCTAGAAGCTGGGTGACTCTTGAGTCCTGATGTTTTGGGGCCCCACTGTGGAGGAGCTGCCGGGGGCCAGCAGGCCACACACAGAGCTCTCTTGCCTTTCCCAGGGTGGGGCGGAAGTTGGAGGTGCATGTTGATAACAGCGGGGCCCAGGCCCATGAGCACCTGAGCATCCACGGCACTCGAGGCAGCTTCACCTCCACAGAGGCAGGAGAAGGTAGTGACATAAGCCCTGAGCCCCAGGGGCTGGGGTCTCGGCTCTGCCTCCTCCTCATTAGCAGGAGACCTTGGCCACGTTGCTGAAAGTTCTTGAGACTAGATCTCCTCCTTGTAAATTGAGGCAGTAGCGAGCTCACCTCCTAGGTTTGCTCAAGAATGGAAGACGACACTGGCAAAGTGTTAGAGGTGAACTGGCATGCTAAGTGCTCCGCAAACACTAGTCCATTGTCACCAGCCACCCCCCCCCCAGGGGGGACGTGTCCCAGCCCCACACGTCCCCTTACTGTGGCTCATAACAACCTAGTCCCACCTCCACCTGCCCTCTTGTAAGGCAGGTGAGACCAGGTGCTGATGTCACTGCCTGGCTGGCGGTAGGTGTCCAGGAAATGTTTCTTGAATAAATTGGGTGATGTGGGGGAAATGTTGGCAGACATCCTGTCCGCAGTGCAGGTGGTGAGAGCAGCGGATGGACAGGCTGGAGCTAGATCCAGTGTCCCATGGCTGGTGTCCTGGTGGAAAGAAGAATTTTTCAAGAAACCATGGAATTTGACCCTGGAATCTGAGTTTCTAATGTTGAACGTAGAGTCTCTTCTACCCCGATTGCTTCTATCTGGCTGTGTGTTTTGAGGCAAGTCGCTTCCCCTTTCTGGGCCTTTTTCCATGTGTTCCATGAAGCAGGTGGGCCAAGTTTCCTATAGGGCCTGCCATGATGCCCAGCCCACCTCCTTTCTAGGCATGAACCCCCAACTTTGAGTGAGTCAGTAGAAGGTGCAATTCCTGGTGATTCAGCTGGAAATCCATTGTAGCCAGATTGACACTGGAGGACATCAGATCTCTGTTCTAGGACTGCAAGGAAGAGTCAACATCAGGGAGGGTACCCCCCAATTCCCTGCCACTCCCTATTTAATCAAAGGTTTGGATAAAACAAAGAATACTCATGGAGAAGAGTTTGAATGACACAAAGCACATTTTTCTACAATGCCTCATCCCAAAATATAGCCATGGATCAAGCCAGACCAAACCATAGGATGTGTGGGTCACTTAGTATAATATCCGACATTCACCCCCTTTACTACACCCTGCCCAGTGGAGGGGGGCGGATTTCTCTACGTTTCTTGGGGACTGGAATTGCTGCATGTCTCTTCCTCAACTGTTTTAAGTTTTAATTTGTGAGCACCATGATTCATAGAATTGATTATATTGCCCTTTTTTCCTGGGCCACCAGGGAACTCACAACTAAATCTACTAACCAGAAAAACTATCCATCCTGTCTTTTTCTTTCTTTCTTTCTCAACTCTGACTTGATTGTCTCACTTAAAAAAAGTCTTAAATGGGGTGTATTTGTAAGCTGTCTCAAATCCTTTTTATTGGAAAGTGGATATAAATCCATAGAAGTGGGAAGGTTGAGACTTTCTATGGAGGGGATGCTGGAAGAAGAGAGATTGAAGTGGGGGAGGGAGGGAGGCAGAAAGATTAGTCACAAGCAAAGGTTCATGGGCACCTCCCCACCCTGCCCTCAGGTTAGGGAGCAAACTCCCAGAGGCATTGGGAGGTCCGGCACAGGTCAGGGGTTGGATACTGCATGCAGGAGGGGTTATGAAGGGCCTGGTCTGGGGAGCCTTCAATGCCAGGATCCATTTACTATTTTTTGAGAATCTACTATATCCCCGGCACCTTATATCCATCTACATGATTCCAGAGTTTGATAATTAGGTAAGCCTCGGAGAAGTTAAGTTACTTGTCCACAGTCCTGAAATCTAAGGAATGGCTTAGCCCTGATTGGAACCTTGACGGTAGGGTTCAGAATCTAGGCTTCATCCACTGGCCACCCCTATCACCCTGGCTGCCAGGGAGACTGAGCAGATTTTCCAGGGGAAGGATGTGAGCCCATGCCTGTTTCAGATGATCGGGGTGAGACAGTGACTGGGAGACTATGACAGATGAGACTGTGACTGGGAGACCAGGAGGCTGCTTGGGCCTCTGCTGAGAGGGGGTGGTGGCTGGCACCAGGGTGGGGGTGGGAGCAGAGGGGGTTTGGGGCCAGGAGAAGTCTTGGAGGTAGAGCTGATGGGTCCGATGGCGTGACTGCTGGGTGTTTAGGGTGAGGGAGGGGAAGGCCAAAGAGGTTGCTTGGGTCTCTACTTGGGTACATGTGGAGGCAGCAGAGTTGGCTGAGATGGGAGAGAGCCAGCTAGGGCCAGGGAAGGAGGCAAAGAGCTTTCCAGGTTGCTGAGTTGGCCACCTGTGGGGTGGGGCTGACTCTGCTGACCATGAGCCCCCCCTGGGCCCACACGGCACTCAGCCCAGCCCTGCACATGGGGTCATTAGAGCTGCTGACACTGCCACACTGGTTCTCGGGCGCCCCAGAGCTGAGGAAGGAGACGGTGATTCCTGATGATCTGGTGTCTGGTGGAGATTGGGTCTGGGATTTGGGTGCTGAGGGGACAGCATGGATTGAGTTGGGTGACTCAGGGCCCTCACCACTTCCTGCCATTAAAACCACTGGCCCCAAGTCATCTGGCCTCTGGGATTCGGTGTGTATCTTCCTTCTTCATGAAGGCTCAGCCAGAACCCCACCGGGGGGTCCCCTCTTCACCCACTGGAGGTCCAGCATCCTGCCCAGGGTGTCACGGGCACAGGAAGGAAGGGGTCCACCTGGGAAATCTCAGAGGGGTGAGGATGCTGACATCTAGAACAGCACTAATATACCGAACGTACCCGGGAGACATTTTCTCGATGAATTAATGAATGAGTGAGTGGGTGAGAGTGTGAAATCCTTGAATCCTTGAAGACTTGGCTTCTTGTGGCTTTACAGTGGCATCTCAGACATATCATTGCTCTTCCCTGAGCCTTGATTTACGCTGTGGGAAATTTAAGAGGCCAGACTGAGGATCTCTGGGGTTCTTTCAGCTTGAAACTGGGGACTCTGGAGAGCAGGTGGGGCTGTCTCTGTGGTGCTGAGGGCCACTGAGGGTGGGGTCCAGAGATCCTGGCTTGGTGATCTTCCCTCCCTGCTCCTCACCCCCCTCCCTACTTCTCTCCCTCCACACTGTCCTAGATAAGTTGGGGCACAGGCCGTGTGTGTCCTGGGAAAGGGGTCCCCCAGAGTGGAAGAGTCCATAGCTGCCTCAGCAGTCCTGGGAGCAGCCCAGAACCCATGCTGACTGGTCACAAAGCCCGAGGCAGCTGGAATCCATGCCTGATGGCCAAAGCCTCACCTGGGCCCAGGTAGCTTATCTTTGTGGGCATCAAATAACTTCCCCAGACAGTCATTTCCTCCACCACCTTCCTTATCCACTTATCCATAAATAGTCAATGTTGGGGTATCAAGTTAATGGCCCAAGGACCATGTCTAACACAAAGCAGTTTTTCTTGACTTGTTGTGTTCTATTCTTAAGAAATGTTGAAGTTAATGTTTTAAGTAGACTCTATGCCCTTTGCCACAGTTGCCCCTCTTCCCTATTGCCTTGTATCCAACAGCTTCATACATTCATGTCATCTGTCTACACATGTTTGGTGCTCAAAAAATTGGGAAATAAAGCCCTGGACATGGTTATAAAGTGATAAACACCCCTTTGACTATAGACAGTGTCCTTGGTTGTTCAAGAGACATTTTGGAATTGTAGAGGCCCAGGATTCCTCCAGCAGCTGGCAGGGCATTTCCCCCTAGTTGGGGGGCATGCGAGACTAACCAGAGCAGGTCCTCCCAGGTGAAGTAGCCACTTGCCAGAGGGGAGAGCGGGCAATTATGTCACCTAGTTCCCCTACCCTTGCTCCTCCCAAATCTGACCAACTGAGCTTGGAATCCCAAGTTCAAAGAGACCACAGAATAAAAGTGCTGGGTGTACCTTTTGTGTGTTTTGGGCAGGGCAGGGACTGGGGCAAGTCATGGTGTCTTAAAAAAAATGTTCTTAGAGCAGAAGGAAAGAGGAAGGGAGGTAGGGAGCAAATAACAGAGTATTTTTGGGCGGGAGAAGCGCAGTGAAGCTGAGAGGAGGAAACTCTTCTTATTTTTCCTCAAAGAGAGACTTTACTTTTTTTTTCTCCAGCAGTGACAAGATTTATACACAAACTCGTCAAACAATATACAAAAGTATGAGGAAGAAGGTCAAAAGGGCCTGATAATTTACCTCCTGGGGATCTACTTGACAATTATAAGCCCATCCAAGATCAGATGACCAGGGTTCAAATCCTGGCTCGGCTACTTTCCAGCTGTGGACCTTGAGAGGGTCCCTTAACTTGTCTGAGAGGCAGTTTCCTCGTCTGTAAAGGGGATGCACGGGCGTCCCTTCAGCCTCCCTGCTCTTCCCTCCTGCTTTCCTCCGGCTCTAAGAGCAGGACTTTTAGCACGCCATGACTTTCCCAGGCCCTGGTTCTGCCCATGACCCACAAAAAGCTCATCCTGCCCACTCATGCTGTGGTCTGTTTGAACTTGGGGTTCCAGGCTTCACTTAGGATTGTTGTGAGGGCTAGAAAAGTGAGTACACGCAAGGGACTTACAACAGCACTCGTGCAGGACGAGGTCCGTACATGTGTTGGCTAGTATCTCCTCCTCCTCCTCATTATTGCCACCACCATCATCATCACCTTCATCACCTTTATCATCATTGTCTTTGCGCCAACCTGTTTTCTTCCCTCTTTCCCATCCATCCACTCATTCATCCACTCATTCATCCATCCATCCACCCATCCATCCATCCATCCACCCATCCATCCATCCATCCATCCATCCATCCATCCATCCATCCATCCACCCATCCATCCACCCATCCACCCATCCATCCATCCATCCATCCATTTGCCTCTAATGGAGACAGACCCATGTGCTCTTCGGGAAACTACTCTTGACATTCCACCTCATATTGCATATGACCAGTGGCTCAGGTCCTGGTTAATGAGGGGTAGAAGTGGGGTGCTGGAGACCACTCATCCCTGAAGGGCTGTTTTGCTGGGATCTGTATCCAGGGGGTAAACCTCGACTTTGCCTTGGTGTCTTTGAGTGTCATGAACTTTGCAGATCAAGAACATTTGGGGTGAGATATACTGGCAGCAAGAAAGATCATTCCAGAAAGCTCTCCAAAATCAAAAGTAAACAACTAAAGGTTTAAGCCATTTTTATGTTTCCCAACCTCAATCAAACTGGGGGTTCCTGGAGAGAGACGTATCCCTGTCCTGCCCCATGAGACTCAGGGTGTTTCTTGTCTCTCCAATTCCCTCTTTGCCATCCTCTCCCTGCTCCCCAGGAGTGTGGACCTGGGAGTTCTGGTTCTTCCACACTTTGCAATGGATGCCTGGGGTGAGAAGATCCTGTGGCTGAGGAGAGGGGCATCCCTTGAATCCTGAGGGAAGTCTCCTTATCACTCCTGATATCTACTATGGAGGAACTTATGACCTGAAATTCGTTGTCTCCACTCAGAGGTCTGGCAGACATGTCATATCTGATAGGTCCAGCATGGAATCTTCCACACCCTGCCCAGTTTGCCCTCCTTAGTGCTTCCCGTCCCTTTGAGGACAATTCTGTCCTTCCAGTTGCTGGGGCCGAGAACATTCCAGTGACCCATGACTCCTCTTTCTCTCTCGACAACTTTCAATCCACCAGCAAACTGTCTTAGCCTCACCTTTAAGATATGTTCGGGATCCAGCCACCTTCACGTTACCTACAGGATCACCCTCCTGCTGATGGGCCGAACCTCGCTGTGCCATGAAGTGGCACCCACACTTTGTGTATGGACTTTTCTTATTGGTCTGTTTGGTTATCTCCCAAAAACCTAAAGGAGTGCCTAACGCACTGCAGGTGGTCAAAAAATATTTGTCAAATGAATAAGTGAAATTCTACAAACATCCTGACAACAGGCCAGAACTTGTCAGAGTTAAAAGGAGGTGGGCAGTTTCAGAAATGAATCAGGACCCCCCCACCCCCGCAACGTATTCTTCTGGATTTCTTTTCAAGGACCCTGCCTACTTACTGGCCAAGATAACTCACCCGGGGTGACTTCCGCCATCTGTGCTATGCAAAGGTATAACTTATTTATACAAGGGTATAACTTCACCTTTTGGGGTATGGTACAGTGCAGTGAGTCAGGGGAATGTGGTTGTGAGCTATGGATTTCCCACTTACCAGCAGTGTGACCTGCCCTCCGATTCTCTTTCCTACGATGAGGGTAGAGTAGCAATGGCCAGCATTTCTTTTACAGAATATTAGGTGTCAAGTATTGTGCTAAACTTCCCACCTATGGCTCATGTAACGTTCACGTCAAGTCAACAGCAAGAACTGTTCCAACTGCCATCTTACATACAGGGAAACTGAGTCACAGAGAGTTTCAAAATGTACCAAGATCAGGGTGGTAAGAGGCAGAGCTGGGATTTGAACCCAGATAGTCTGACTGCCCCATGCTGTATATGCTACCAGATCGCTTTGCAGACAAGATCAGCTCAGCTAAGCCGGTGAGATAAGATCTATGGCTCCCGGCACAGTCAACCCTCAGGAAAAGCTGACACCACTACGTGAGTTTGGGCACCAAGGACTCTGAGGAAAGAGGCAAAACTAGACAAAGGGGCTGGGAGCTGCTGGGAGCTTGGTAGGCACCTGCTGGCAGCTAAGCCCTGGTCTAAGACCCCCAGCTGCAGCCCCCCTTCACTACCCCCCGGAGAGGCTGAGGGTGCCTCCTCCCCCCGGCCTCCTGGATTGACAGCCCTGAGTGAGGAGGGTTGGGCGTGGAGCCAGGAGGTGGGGACTCGGCTCAGCCAGGCTAATCAGGTCACAGGGTGAAATTAAAAGGGAGGACGAAAGCACCGACCCATCAGAACTCACGCTCCTTCCTGGCGACAAGGTGCCCAGGAGGGGAGCCGGGGAGCCCGTGCGCGGAGGCTGGCAGTGGGGGCCAGGATGGCCCCACGGAGAACCGTGCAGCTGTCTCTGAAGAAGCCAACCTCCATCGTGTGTGTGGTGGGAGTGGAGACGTATGTGGATGTTCACAGGTGAGAACCGGGAGGCGCCCACCTGGCCGCAGAGGCCGGGGCTAGCGCAGAGGACCCTGCGGTGGCGAGGCAGGCGTTGGGGGGCAATCTGGGCAGGTTGCGGGATGCTGGCAGGAGGCTGTTTTGACAGCCAGGAGGGTAGACTTGGCTGTAGAGCCTGGGAGGGAGGGACTAGGGTCAGGTCTACCCCGAGCTCTGGCTCTGGGCCCGGGGATCAGGTCTTTGGCCTCGGGCCCTTGGGTGAGGGTTCCCGCTCTGAGCCTCGGGGCCAGACTTCGGAGTCTGGGCTCTGTGATCTGACATCTGAGTGGAACTGGAGCGGCGCGTCAGAATGAACTGTTGCTTAATACAGGGATGGAACTGGGCCTCCCCCAAAACTTGCCAAGATCAAGATCGAGGGGTGGGGCGTGTGGCAGCCTGATCCCTGGGTGCCAGCCAGGGTGACTGAGGGAGTTGTGAGGGGAGGATTCAGTGAGTTGAAAAAGGAAAAGAACCTGGAACGAGAACTGGGACTTGTGCTTGTTGTGACGTGGTGACGGTGATGATGGTGGGGTTGATGGCGGGGATGGGGAAGGTGGCAGTGACGACAGCTGAGGGGCAGCAGAAGGCCCATGTCCTCACTGCCTCGGCTCTACCAAGATGGCGATTCAGGGTCCTGGCCCAGCCTCAGTTTCCCTACCTGGCCATGGAGGGAGTTGGACGTGGGGGCTGGTGGTCTGAACTCCATCCCTGTGGAGTCAGATGGGGCTGGAGCCCCTGCAAATGGGGGGCTGCTGAGGGTGGGGGTCCCCTGTGTAAGAGGAGGTAGAAAGTGAGGGTCAGCTTGAAGTGGGGTCTGAGCTGCTGCCTGGTCCCTGGTGAACCTCTGTCTCAGAAGCCCTCCTGGCCCCCTCAGGTTGCTGCAGAGATGAGCTAGGAGGGAGAGCAGGTTGTGGGGGGTCCCGGTGTGGAACCTGGCTCTCCATCTGGCCAGCAGAGAGGCCATCTTCTCCCAGCCTTGTAACATGGGGCTGCCAGATTCAGCCAATGACAATCCAGGCTACCCAGTTAAGTTTGATTTTCAGATAAACAATAGATGTTTTTTAGTATATTACATGGCCAACTTGTATTAAAATAAAAAAGCCGCTCCAGTTCCACTCAGATGTCAGATCACAGAGCCCAGACTCCAAAGTCTGGCCCCAAGGCTCAGAGCGGGAACCCTCACCCAAGGGCCCGAGGCCAAAGACCTGATCCCCGGGCCCAGAGCCAGAGCTCGGGGTAGACCTGACCCTAGTCCCTCCCTCCCAGGCTCTACAGCCAAGTCTACAGCTGAAACCCCAGTTCATTAAGCTTCCTGTCCTTTATATGACGTTGCTTTCACGTAAGAGCAGGAAGCGGTCCCCACCTTCCTGACCCTTCCCTCATCCCACGGCTATGTCTGGAAGATAATTTCAGCCCCGTAGGCCCTGGTGGTGCTTCTCACTCAGGCCAGAGCTTGTAACCAGGTCCGGGGCCTGGATTCTGGTCCTGGCTCTGCTGCTACCTGTCTGTCTGGCCTGGGCCAAGCCGCTGGCCTCTGGGGTCCCCCATCCAAGCCCTGAAATGATGAACTGAGTCCCCTCTTCACTTAGTGGGGAGGCAAAGCACGTGGACGCTGGAGCTGGACACACTTTCTGTGTCCGTTTGTGGCTGTGTGAGCCCAGGTGAGCTGTAGCACTTCTCTGAGCTTCAGTTCCCTCATCTGACAAATGGTGAAAAAATAGCAGTGACTTTAATAGGCTCAGGGTGCACAGAGCACCCGTGGGCGCTGGGTGTGCTGGAAGAGGGATGTGCTTATAGCTCTGATGGCTCCGTGGGTTCCTTTTCTTGGCACCTGTTCTTCCGCTCATGTTTCAGAGGGAGGGAGGAGCAGAAGGCAGATCAGGATGCGTGGTGGGAACCCCACGAGGGAACCCCCTTGGGGTCACCAAGTACTTTAGCCTCCTCACTTGTGGTTTGAGGTTCCCAGCCCAGTTGAGGGGCACAGGAAAGCTGCCTGGGTGTCCATAGTTGCTGTGCTCTGGTCGACTCTAGAAGGGGGACAGCTTTGGACCCCCGAGTGATCGTGGGAGAGGCTCCCACGAACCTTTGAGGAACTTTCACCAGGGCCTAGGTGGGGACTGGGGTCATGGCCACTGGGAAGGGAGAACTTTATTCTGTTTAAAAATAGACCTAAGAACTTCCTGCCGGTGGGGTCTTTGGGAGGTGGAGAAACGGAGGGCAGGGAATTGTCAGCCTGGGAAGGTTTTTAAGAACCTGAAGCTCCCCCCAGGGGCTGGGATGCTGGGAGACAGGGGCTACACTTGATGCTGCACTGGGGGCTTCCACCCCTTTACCACTGCCTGGCTCCAGTTGAGGTCAAAAAAGGGGTTTCTGTTTGGCTTTGCTGGTAGAAGGGGGACGCCCCCCAAGAAGAAGACCATGCGGGGCACCTGAGCTGCCCTGAGCCTGAGCCCTCCGGGAGAGCTAGTAGAGATGAGCATGTGGGGGTGACATCACGGGAAGTGATTAATCCCCCCAGGTGCTGCGTGGATTGGTTATTTGGAGAAATATTTATGTTTGGGGTAATTGTGTGTCCCAGGCGTCCCAGCCCAAGGGAGCTTAGAAATTTCCTAACTCAACTGTGCTACAAATCCTGCCCCTCACCCCAGGGGACTAGCTCCCCACCTTTGGGTCTGGCCAGATTGCCTTTGTTATCTGTCCATTTGGGACTTGGGGGTCCCCACAGGACTCATGCCAAAGGAGAGGGGTGGGCAGCGTGGGGAATCCATCAGTGGTCAGCCTGACCCTCCATGTCTGCCTGGAGACTGGCATCTGAGCCCCACACTGGAGGCCACAGTGGGCATTTATTCTTGGGGATGGCGGAGAAGGCTGGCGGGGTGGGAGACAGGGCCTGTCTGCTGATTTTTCCTGAGGCTCCTTCAACCCCACAAAAGCATCAAAGCAAATTAGACTCTGGGTCAAAAGTTGGTAGAATTCCCTGGACCCAGCAGGGGTGTCGTCTTGTGATTTTTTTTTTTTTTTGGGTGGGGGGCGCTCTCTGTACTTCAAAAAAGGAAAATGCCAAAACAGAGTTATAAAATGTGTGGTGTTGATATTCCTCGTGTTTACATTAAGTAAATTAATGCTTTTAGCTTGCACAGAAGTACAATGAGGCATAATTGTGCTCTTCACGGGATAATTACAGGATTAATGCCGACACTCATTCACAAAGACTGACAGTTTCCAGGGACTGGACGGGCCGTGACTTTAGGGTGACCAAGGACCGTCTCTCCTGCTCGCCATCCTGTGGTTGCGTTGTATTCCTCTGCTGGAAGTAGTGTTGGAGCCGGGTCCTCTGTAAGCCCAGTCTCGGCCTGAGGAACCGGGACTGGCAGGATCTGGAGGAGGACTCTAAACTCTTTAAAGGTTTCAGATAAATGTTTTGGAAATGTGAACGCTGGCGTCAGGGAGGGCTTCAGAGGTCAGCACCTTCATTCTACAGCCATCCTGCCTGGTCTCACTTGCCACCTGCCTTTTGAGACCTGCCGAGAATTCCCCTTGTCTCCCCTCCCCGGGCCCTCTGCTGCTTTCCGAGCGTTTCTCAGATTGCCGCCTCTTCCCTGCGCAGCCCTCATCACTTCCAGGCCCGGTTCTCTCTCCAACCTGGCCCCTGCCCTTCCTCTCACGGAGGGGCTGGGCCAGTGTCACTGGGAGGGCTCAGGAGGGGAAACTGCTTCCCTGAGTTGGTGGACTTGAGAGAAGATTCCAGAGGCCAGGAATGTCCTCCCTCACAGTGTTGATTCCTTCTCAGCCCCCAAACTCTTTCCCTGTGAAGAGTTGCCCTCTCCTTTGCTCTGCTCAGAGACGCTTCCACGCCCTTTTCAGTGGCTTCTAAGAGTCTGTTCTGTGCTCCCAGGGGGTCCTGAGGCTCAACAGGAGGAGTGTGGGGTGTGGGCTGGGAGCAACCGCAGATCCATAGCCCGTGGAGGACACAGTCACCCAGGGAACCTGGGAAGTGGACCTTAACTGTGGGCCGGAGAGGTGGGGGAATCCCAAATGATGCATCCAGGCAGAGTGGGGGTATCCAGTCACCCTGTTTTTAAATCCCAAGCCATTTGAAGGCCGGCTAAGCACACCTCCATCATGCTTTCCCACATTCGTGGCCCCCCACCTTCCTCGCCCCTGCCTGGGTCTCAGGCCCCACGGTGGAAGGGGTGGGCAAAGGGGAATCAGCAGTCTGGAGTAAGATTCGGCAGAGGGTGAATTGTGTGGTCTGAGCCAGGCTGAGTGCCGAGGCTGCTGGGCACAGGGGAGGAGGGGCTGGGGCTTCTAGACTCGGGTAAGGCAGGAGGAAGGCTGGTCGCCACCCTGCACTCTGACTGGGCCCCAGAGGAGGGAGTTCCACGGGGTGGAGCCATCTGAGAGTCAATAAATGACTGCTGAGAACTGGACAGCTGCCTGGGGCCAGGCGGGTCCTTGTAGGCTGTGTGACTTTGGGCCAGTCACCTAGCCTCTCTGAGCCTGTTTTCTCCCATGCTAGCTGGAGATAAATCTTGCCTGTTGTTTGTGCCTGCGAATTCAGCCTGTTCTGCAGGGGAGGAATTTCATAACCCGCAGAGCATGGCCTGCTTCAGCTGGCAGACGGGGAAACTGCGGTTGAGGGGAGCGGTGGCTCATGACTCCGGCATTCCATGCAGGGCTCTTCCTTCAGGGATGCTCTGCTCCCCATCCCAACTGCCTCGGCCGGGAAGACCCGCAGTGGGCCCGCCACCCCTCCCCCTGGGCCCCGGCACTGGGAAGAAGGTCAGGCTAGGCTGGGCCCTCATTCCAGGCTCCCTGCTTCACCGGTCCCTAGGCAATGACAGGGCAGGAGCATCCAAGATCCCTATCTCAGGAAGGAGGGAAAGAGGTTTCAGCCACGCCCTGTGTGGTTCTAGACTTTGGAGAAAATGCCAGCTGGAGAGATGGGAACCCACCCTCCCCGAACTCAGCCAGCCACAGCAGGCTCTGGGGAGGCCAAAGAGGAAGCCACAGCAAGGGGGCTCTGAACCGATGTGGCCCCCGCTGTGGTCATTTAGCAAACGTCACTGCTCTCCTATTCCTTGTCCAGCTCCATGCTGGACACCGCAGGCCACACCTGTCGGGGCCTCCATCTTAGGCCCGAACTGTAAAGGCTTCAGCAGGTGATGCTCACTGTGGTATAGCTGATCAGGTTTCTTGGCCAGGTCTGAGAGCAAAGGGAAGGGCTAGAATTCTCTTCTCCGTGACCCTCTGCCCCAGGTGACCCTCTGCCCCACTGTACCTTTGTGACAGTGAGGACAGTGAGGACAGCAGCATCCTTAGGTCTCGCCACATCATCTCAATGAGATCTCACAAGTCTATCAGCCCGACCTCTCATGACCTCCATTCTGCAAAGAAACTGAGCCAGAGTTGGAGAGACTCTCCCAAAGTCGCACAGCCTGCAGTTGCCTTGCTGGGATTTGAACCCCGCTCTCCTGATCCCCGAGAAAGCCCATCATTTGGGAGTCTTCTATGCTGCTGGATCAGCATGAGGGGTAGAGCGGGGGCAGGGGAGAGGATGCGCTTTGGAGTCAGACCCGAGTGGGATCAAGTCCCAGCCCGGCCGCCATTGCCCTGTGTGTCACCTGCCTCTGAATTTCAGCTCATCTTCTGTAAACCGGGGAGAGGACTCACTCCCCCGCTCAGCGGGCAGGGGCTACTATGGGGCTGGAGGCAGGACCAGGGGTGATTCATCTCTGCTTCCTGGGGTGTGCCCAGCGTGGTGCCTGGCATACAATAGGTGCTCAGGAAGCCCATGTTGAGGCAGAGTAGCCGACAACACTAATGCGAGCCCCAAGAGGTGCTGGGGAGCCCCTGTGAGCCCTTAAACCCTGTGACCGTGGTGGGTCTGGGCTCCAGGCAGAAATGCCCAAGCAACTGGCCGCATCCAAGATTTGCCAGCTCCTGCTGGCTGCCCTCACGGCATTGCTTGCAGCTTTAATTCAGGGAATTTCAAGTCCAGGGCACCTGGGAGGTGGCCCTTCTGGGGTCCTGGTGGGCAGGTGGCTACCAGGTATGAAGGAGGGCCGCAGGCTTGATTGTCCCTTTCAGCCTTTCTGCCCAACTCCACATTGCCCCCTCTGCCCTTCCCCAGCAGTGCCCTGGACAGTCCTGCAAGGCACACTCATCCTTTGCCACCAGCTGCCTCTTCCACCCACCCTGCTGGAGGCTGGCTCAGCGCCATTCTATCTTCCTGCCCAGATCCGAGATGAGTGGGGGCTCAAGCTCTGGCCCCGACGCCGGCTCGCGCTGTCCAGGCAGCAACAGGATGGGTGGCAGGGGAGGGACTTCTCTGTGACTGTGTCTCCTCTCCCTAGCAACCCGTGGCAAACTTCCCAACAGTTGAGATGGGGTGCGACCTGCAGAGCCCCATTGGGTGGAAGCTCCTGGGAGGTAGGTCGCAACCAAGCAAAGGGAAAAAGCTTTCTAATTACCTGAGCTGTCAAAGCACAGAGGAGGTGAGCAGTGAGCTGTCGGTCATGGGAAGTACTCCAGCCGGAGCCCGCGTAGGGTAGGGGCTGACCGATGACCTCCAAGTCCCCTCTCTGCCCAAGGCCTACGCAGAGGCTCCACAGTCTCGCTGTCTAGGGCAGGAAGAGGCCAGAGGTCACAGGTGCCATCTTCCTGGTCTGCACCAACTTCGCCCCTGCAAGGTTCATATGGGGGGGAGGGGGGATGACTTTTCTACCTCTGTCCCCCACATTCTGCTTAGGGGCTCCCCTGCCAGCTCCCAGGGAACCACGGTGAGGACCCTGTACTGCAGCTTCAGCCCTCTCCATTTCCTCCCTCTTTCCCCACCATCTCCACCTCCAGTGCCCACGGGGCATGCTCAGGGCACACACTCCTTCATTCTGGTGTCAAATGGAGCAGCAGCAGATAGAAGACAGGCTGGCTGCTCCCTCCGCCCATGCCAGCTCTCCCTGTGCCAGCGCTCCCCGTGCCAGCTCTGTTAAACAAGGACAGCCTCCGCACCTGGGAGTGAGATCACAGGTATCAGAAGCTCAGTGTGAGCCTGGCACATAGTAGCTGCTGGAAATCGTCACCCCGATCTTACCTGCCTCTGGTATGATCCATGAGACACACCGTCCTGTGCCAGGTCGATGAGCACACCCAGCCAAAGCAAGTGGGCATGGCTAGGAGGACCCTACAAACCCTCCCAAGCCTCATGTGGCTGTCGCTGGACCCACTTGTCTCTCGAAGCTTCTCTAGTGGCTGGTGCAGCTCGCCCTGCTCTGGGCACAGGGTCAGGGATGTGGCAGGCGAGTCAGGCAGGAAGCTGTGCTGCGTGGCCCAGAGGAGCTGGGAAGGCGCCCTGAGGAAGGTCGGGGCTGTGGGGGGACAGAGGAAAGGACACGGGCTTCTGGCCTCAATGGGCAGGGCTGTTGGGGGCTCTGGGGACATGTGGGCTCAAACAGAACGCAGCCAGTCACCTCACCAACAAAATGGGTTTACTTGGAAAGGTAATTTGCAATGTGTGTGGTGTCCTGGTGAGACATCTGACACCTCAGAGCCCAGGCCCACACCCCTGTGTGGCCTTTGGTGGGGCTGCTGCTGGGGGAGGACACCCCTTTTTTCCTTCTGCTGGGGTTGAGGCGGCATCACCTCCCATTGGTGATGTGGGCTAGTTGGGGCCTGTCGTATGCTGTGTGCACATGTGCGGGGCTCCCTCCTGTCTCCTGCCCGGGATGAAGTAGGGGTTCTGTACAGTAGGTAAATTCTTACCAAGAGTAACAGGAGATGGCCCTGAACATTTACCAAGCACCTACTGTGTGCAAAGCACTTCAAGTGCATCCTCATGGAGTCCCCCCACCTCCACAGCCCTGGGAAGGAGTTCTCTATATCGCAGAGGAGGGGAGCCATGACTGGAGCAGCCTAGTGACCCCACCCCATTTGAAGCCCCTCCACCTGGTCCACATGTTATCCAGGGAAGAGGATAGGAAAGAGGTGGCCTTTGAAGTGGGTATTCAAGAATCCCACTTATTGTCAACTTTTAAAAAGATCCCCCACATCCCCATGCTCCCTCTGCCCCAGGGGTGAAGGACCCCCACCAGGTTAGAGAGCCAGGCAGTGTAGCAGGCTCATCAGCATAACAATGGAAATGAAGGTAAAGACAACAACAATGACTGCTCCCATGGGTGTCTCCTGTATGGTAATGACTGCGGTCCTTCTTATTTAAAGAGGTGCTTTCAAATCCATTACCTGGCCTGACTTAATTTGGGGACACACCAGAGTTGCCTACTGGGGTTTGGCTGGATCTGGAGGCAGCACTGTGAGAGGTGACCAAAGGGAAGCAGCCTGGGGAGGCTCTTGTGGAGCAACTGGTGAGGCACATCGCACTATAGGGCACTGGAGCTCACCCCAAGTTCCCACACTCCCCATTACATCCATCTATTACCCCCTCCCCGTCCCCACCAGAACAGCCATTTATCTACAGTCCCGTCCATAGACCTGGGATCTGAGAGAAAGGCAGTGCACTGTGAACCCCATCTCCAAGGCCTGGGGCAGGGGTGGGGGTAGGATGCCAAGGGAATGAGAATCTGAGGTGGCCAGGTGCCTGCCTGGCATAAGCTGCCAATTGTGGACACCAGCCAGCAGCCACAGCCCCTTCTCTCCACGTGGCCACCAGCTGTCCTGTGCTTTTTCACCCTGAGAGCAGCACCAGGCAGATCACCTGGGTGGGGGTGATGGGTGCCAGCCTCAAAGGCAGTGGGGCTAGGACTCCAGAGGGCAGGTGAGCCTGGGAAGGCATCCCTTTCTCTAAGTGCCCTTCAGAGACTCACCTGGCACTGCAGGGGAGAAAGAAGCTGAGCCCAGGATCCTGGCACCTCAGGGTGCTGAACTGAGACATGAGCTGCTAAAAAAAAGTAGGGAGCAAGGATTTCATAACTTCAGGAAGCCAGGTTGAGCTCAGAAGATCTTGACAGTCCCTGAGGAGTTACTTCATCATCGCCATTGTCACCGTCCTACCCGCCCCCCACCCCCCCCCTCACCCCTGCCCGCCACGGTTATTATTATCATTTTCTACCAAGACTCCAAAGCAGGGTGTTGTGTGGCCAGAACTGTGTCTTGGAGATGTCAGTTTTGGGCCCAAGTTGGGGACGGGCTCCATGGGCCCCTGCCTCCCTCGGAAGGGCTGTGCCTGGCAATGGCAGTCCCTGGGCGGGGTGGAGCCCAAGTTTCCCACGCACCGGAAACCCTTGTGCTGCCAGCTGGGTGCCCTGGTGTTGTGTTTACTCGCTCTCCTGATGCATGAGCAAGGGGTCTGCGGCCAGCCAGTTTGGTTCAAATGCCAGTTCAGTCAGGCAGGCCCGGAAAGGCCCCCTCACTTGCTGGGTTGCCCCAACCACATCCATAAAGCAAGGGTTTACTTAGCTCAGGTGCACTCCAGGCCCACAGGTGCTGAGACGACAGCTTAGTGAGAATGAATTGGGAAAAGCCCCTGAATTCTAGGGGGAGAAACAAGTGAGATGGACAATAAGAAAATATGTCAAATATTTCCGGTGCCAGGTGCCCAGGGCTGGAGCGCCGGTGAGCCATGTGTTTAGAGGGCGGGGTTCATGGTGTCACTTATGCCACACCATCATAATACGTGGCCTCTCTGGGATGGAAATGAGGATGTGAGCGTACAGCGATGTCTGATACCTGAGCCTTCCCCACCAACCTGCAGGCCACAGGGCCAGAAGCTTGGTGAACTGGAGGAAGATCAAGGGGGAACACTAGGGTAGGAAGCCAGAGGCTCTGTGCAAAAGTTGTGAGGTGAAGGGACACCATGTAACTTTTGTTTGAAAAGGGTCCCTCTGCCAGCTGTGCTTGAATGAATGGGGGGCAGTAGGAGAGAGAGTGGGGAGCAGCCTGTGTGTGCCAGGGTGTCAGCATGGGGGGTGAGAGTGTCAGCTCCCTGAGAGGGTGTGAGTCACTGACAGGGTTTGCAATGGCCAGGGGGTGAGAGTAAGGGAAGGAGAGAGGACCAGGACTCTGAGGATGGAGCAGCTGGGGGCTGCTGGGGGCAGGAGTGGGGGGAAGGCGCTTGGTTTTGGACATGTTAAATTTAAGATGCCTGTTAGAAACCCAAGGGGACTGCTCAAAAGACATTCCTAAAAAGCTGTAAGAGTCAGGAGATGAGAAGGTGGGGATTATGGGCAGGTGGGGGATCACCTCTGGGTGTCGACAGAGCAGAGGACCTGGTTACCCACACCTGAGGCTATGTGCTTCCAAGCAGGAGATTCTGCCTGTTTTGGAGTGTGTCTATCCCGATTATCTTCCAGAACTAGCGGGAAAACCAAGATGGGTTTGGTGGCCCACGGGGCCTGCCGTGTGATGGACCTGGGCAAAAGTTCACTCATCACCTAATCACCACGAGCCTGGACTCTGGCTGACAGCCATGTCTGGCTCTCCTGGAGTCAGTGTCAGTTCAGAGCCAGCATCCAGTAAAACTGGAAAGTTCTGACTCTTTCCTTTTCCCCGAGTGTGGTCTCCTGGGAAAAGGCTGTAAGTCCTGCAGGGAAGGCTTGGAGAAGGATGACCAGTACAAACTTTTAGGAGTTCGCAGGGTCCTTCCCCACGGGGAAGCAATTGTTCATTTTTAAGGAAGTTTATGAGCCTTTTGCAAAATACAACCATTATTTAAGAGTAAATGTTATACACTTACAATTAAATAAATCATATTAAAAACAAAGCTAATAGATAGTCAAAGTGTATTGATTCCTAATTATTTCACTCGATTCCACCTTTATCTGTGCTCCAGAGACTGTCTGCCTCTGTATGGTAGAAGTGGTTTGTGTGGTGGGGTCCTTCTGTTGTGCATCTCTGCAAGGCTGAGTTCCATGAGGTTGCGTTAGTATCTCGGAATCGGCCATAATGGGAATGTTTATACCAGTGGAATTGGCATGGGCTGCAAACCAGGACTCCATTCATTGTTGACAATGCAAATGAACCTTAAAAGCCTGCGATAGTTGTTACATTGTGATGAGCTCAGAAAGTTAGGAAGGGTTTTTGGCACAAAGAAGTTGTTACCCATGTCCTTGATGAAGTTGATCATTTCACCTTCATTTGATTCTTGAACACAAATGAAAATATCCGTCCACGTTCACGTCCCAAATCAGATGTGATGGCAACACATTTATCTGGGAGAGAATTAGCAGAGTGGGATGCACCTCCATTTGTGGCTTTGGTTGAGCTGCAGCTGTGAGTTGGCTACAGTTACTGGAGACACCATCTGTAAGGACATACACGTTCTGAGAAATGTGTCCTTCAGGGATTTGGCCATTAGGCAAACATTCAGTGTGTAATCACACAAGCCGAGGTGGTCCGGCCTACCGCACACCTAGGTCATGGGGTGCAGCCTATTGGGACCACTGTCATATATGCTGCCCACCATTGGCCACACTGTCCTTAAGTGACACGTGACTACAGAATTTACAACAATTTTAAAGAGTAATATGTAATGTGCTATTATTTGTGTGTTGTGCATTACACACCATTTATATCAGCAGCATTCACAATAAACATATGTGCGTAAACACCCCACCCCTTGTGTTGGTTGTTAAGTATTTGTCAGCCACCACTGCCTGGGGGGCTTGGAGCCAGGAGGTCAGGGCGTGAGAAGGAAGCCGCAGAGGAGGCAGGGACAGCCAGAGAGGAGAAAGAAATGAAGAGATTGTGCGTCTCTCTCAGAGGCCCTCTGGAGAGAGTTCGAGGAGGATGGCTGACACCTGGATCACACATGGCTGAAGGATCCCCAAGAGGAAGCAGAGAAAGGACTTGGGTTTGGTGTCCACGTGCTCTTGATGGCGTGGCCGGAAGTGAGCGCCCCTAGAGGCGGGCTGCAGGGACAATGGGGGGAGAGAAGCGTGCAAGGTACGCACAACACCCGGGGAGCTGGAGAAATGCGGGGGTAGGTGGTGAGGGAGGGTGATTTTTAGGATGGGTGACCCCTGCGGCACACCTGTCTGCTCAGCGGTGCAGACGGAGGAGGGGTGAGGGCGGGGTATGCCCTGGAGAGGGCCAGGGCTCCCAGCGAGAGTTGGGGCAGGGCAGCTGCTGTCCCAGGAGCAGGCGGGCAGGCAGGTGAAGCGGTGGGGAGAGGAGAGGGAGGAGGCGAGGGAGGTCTCAGGTATGCAAGGGTTTTCTAGGATGTGGCGGAGCAAAGAGCCCCTAGAATGTCGTGAGACTGGCGTTCGGTGTCAAGGAACCCTGGAAGTCAGTAGCCGCGAATCTAAGTGGGCCCCTCTCCACACAGCCTATCTGTAAAGTGAGGGGTGCCCTGGGGAGCCACGGAGAGCCAGGCACTGTGTAGGACTTGAGTTGTTGCTACTACGACCATCATGACTGTTGTCAACAGAGGCTGCTGTGACAGTGAGACCGTGGGGGAGGGCCTTGGTGAGGGGCGTCTGGGTTTTCCCGGGGGTTTACTATTTGGGTGGGTTCTCAGAGGTCCAGAGAGGGTAGAGACAAGAGGATATATCCAAGGACCCCTCTGGCCCCGGCATCTTGCAGTCAAGGGCCATCTGTCATTGAAAATGACCTTGGGTGGTAGCTAATGGCTGGGTTCTGGGGGGCAGTAGTGGAGAGCCCCGGAGTGGAGGGAAGCTTCCTTGTTCAGCTTTGCCTCCAGAGTATGAGCTCCATGTGGCTAAGACCCATGGCCTGGCTTAGTGCCTTGCCCAGAGACGCTCAAGTTTCAAGTTTATTCAGGGGATAGAGATGGGCAAGAAGGTCTCTCCAGGCACTGTTGGCTGAGCTCCAGGTGGCCTACAGCTCCTTCTGGAGAGCCCCCCTCTGAGCCCCTGGTCCAGGAAGGCTGGCCCCTGCCTGCTGTGGCTGGAAGCAGCCTGAGGAGCAGTGCTCAGGTCTGGAGACAGTGGCCTGGCCTGGCACCTGGCAGACTGAGGGCTTCTCCATCCTCTTCTGGAGCCCCGAGCTTTGGGGTATCCTGTGGATGTGGTGTATCAGGTGGATGGGGACAAGTTGCACTGGGTACTTGAATTCCCCTGTAGAGTAGGGAAAATGGATCTATTCAGGGAAGTATATTCTATGCAAAGGAAAGAACCAGTGCCAAGGCCCTGGGCAGGACAGCCTGCAGCTTCATGGAGCCACAGTAGGTCAGCGTGACTGCAGCCAGGGGACTGGTGCCCGGGTGAGTCACGTGGGAATCTGCACAGAGCCAGGACCGAGCCTGGTGCTCAGCCAGGCTGATCTCCCAGCCGCATCACTCCCAGTGCTTGACCCTGCGCCCAGCTACTCGGGGTGCTGTTTCTGCAGCGTGGCAGCCCCAGCCAACCACACTGTTACGGTCAATCTCCTGAGCGCCTGGGCCCTTTCCTCTCTCCTCTCTCCATCAGTGATGTACCCAAGGGTGCCGAGAACTTTGGGGTCTCTGGGAGCTCCGGGGTGGAGATCTTCATGGTTTACGACCCTGCACGGGTGACAGAACCCACAGGTAAGGCCCTGTGGCCCCTGAGTGCCAGCGTGGACGTGGTGGTGTCCGTGGACACAGCCAGCAAGGACCTAAATGATCTCAAGGTAAGAGGCCACTGCCCCACAGGGAGGGGCTGCAGCTCCCCACCCACCCGAGGTGGGAGCTCCCAAAGAGTACCCCTGTTCACATATCACCAGCACTCAACCGATGCCCACAGAGTTTTTGACACCAACATGCTTCCTGCTACAACTCCATAGACACAAAAATACACAAACCCACTCCAAAGCTGAAACACCGGGTGTGTGCGCCCCCCACCCCCACACACATACTCCCATAAAACACAATCTGCACAGTCACTCCTCGCACTCACAGACATTCCCTCATTAGCCCTTGGACTCAACATAGACTCAGACCACCAAGACAAGCCCCCAACTCTCGTGCAGGCAGGACTCCGTAGCAACACCCTGTGTGCACGCATGTGTGCAAGCACACATACACCATGCTCATGCAATGCACACACACCCCGTGCTCACACACATGCATGCACACCCCGGTGCTTGAATATATGCTTGAACACACCTGTGTGCGTGCACACCCCCCCCATGCTTGCACACATGCACAGGCCCCCATCTGGATGCGTGTGTGTCTCCCACACCTAAGGAAGAAAGACGCCGCCTCTTCCACAGATGCCACCTCCTCACTCGGCCCTACGCACCCACCTCAGCAAGGACCCACTGGCTCGCGCTCAGGGCTCTTTCTCCCCAGACAAGGAAAAGGCAGAGTGTGGCCACCGAGAGGGGGCTGGAACCCCACCTTCTCTGCCTATGAGCTGCAGACAGGGCCCTGAGGGCCTCCCAGGATGGAGCCTCCTGCCGAGGTGTCCCAGGGGCTCGTGGAGATGGGGCGCTCCTGGCCACAGGAACAGGGTGGTGGGGGGAGGAATTACATTGACCCCACTTTCCAGGTGAAGAAACAGGTCTAGAGAGATGGAGAAACTTCTCAATGTCGAGGATGACAGCTGCCCCTTCCCTCGCTTTTTCTCTCTGCGATCTCTACAAATTCCCTAGGCTCCAACTACTCCCTTTAGGATCTGTGCCCCGTCTGTCCCCAGTTCAGGACCTGTCCTCCTCTCTCGCGGAGAAGGCAGTTCTGAATCCCAGCCAGGAGCCTGTGAATCTTGACCTGCGGCTATGGGAGTGGAGGGGGGTGGGGCTAGGGAGCTGGGCACTCCAATGACTACCCGCCTGTCAGCAGGCTCATGGGTGAACCCTCACTCCGCTTGCCACCCCCATCTCTGAAGGGGCAGCCATGCTGGCTTAGGGCTGACGGTGTCCCCACAGGTGAAGGTCTCCTACTTCGGGCAGCGAGAGGGCAGCGCCTTGGGCCACAGCGTGCTCTACCTCACAGGCGTTGGTAAGTGCCACCTCCATGGTTCCGTGTGTTTCCTCGTCCCCCCACGTAGGCTGTCTAAGGGCCATAGGGGCCCTGAGTGCAGGGCGGTGCCCTCTTCCTCCACCTTGGAGGAGCTGGGTTTGTGGTGAGGCCTTTTGTGAAACCTCAGGATGGAGGCCCAGTAATACTTGAGGGCTGCAGGAGTCTAGAAACTGCCCTGTCCCTGCTAGAGCCACGCCAGGCCTCCCCAGTCCCACCTGTTGCACACCCTGGATGCCAAGACCCAGCACTGACCCACCTGCCCCCTCAGCCAGAGGCGCAGGAACTGCTCCAGGACAGTTCTGGAACCACTGTCAGAGGAAGGGCCAGCCGCGTGAGCCCCTCAGCAGGCACGGATGACCCAGAAATTCAAGAACTACAGGGGGCTGCCTCCCAGGTGTAGGGCACAGTCCACAGAACAGGCTTCCTGGTTCTCCTGGGCTTGGGGAGGGGGCAAAGCTTGCAGGTGTGAAGATGGGGCGAGGTGAGCCCTGCCAGCTTCTTTCCATCCCTTTTCAGACATCTCCCTTGATGTTGACACCAGGCGCACGGGCAAGGTGACGAGGAGCCGAGGTGACAAGGTGATGCTCTTTGGCTGCCCCAAGATGGCAGGGTTAAGCCAGCTTGGGGCTGGTCCTGGGTGGGATGGCCTTCCCTCCAGAAGCACGTGGTTCCCAACAGTGCAGGGAACCCATCTGAGGACTTCCCAATTGGCATAAATGGGCATTAGCATCTACCTTGTGACCTACTTGCTGCTGTGTGACTCCCGGAGAACAGCTTACCCTCTCTGAGTCTCTCTTGTGTCACCTTGGAATTGGGATTGTTTCCTCTGCTCGCTGCCTTTCTATTTCCTGGGCTGTATTTGGATCCCTAAACAAGGTGGCAAATCATGAAAGGTTCCTGGGTGACCGAGTGAAGGCAACGAGAAGACAAGGCCGGGCCTGGTAGAGGAGGCCAGGGGGTCAGCCCCAGTGAGACCCGGAAGAGTGAGAAGAAAGGTGGAGTGAAGTAGCTGGAAGCCATGCCAGAGGCTGGGTGGGTTGCAGAGAAAGAGTCTAGGCAGGAAGCCTGGGTCGGAAGGCTTTGAGGACAAGATGAGGCAGGGCTGTTGCGGATGGTTGTGCAGGTTGTTCACTGCACAAGGTTGCTGGACGCAGGTGCTGGGTGGGGGTTATGGTGCCAATCATGTCTTGGGCCCTGGCTCAGAGCCTATTTACCTAGAGGGGTGGACAAGAGTGTCACACAGGCTGGTGGTGGCCCTCTAGCTTTGTGATTTGGAGCTCACTTCCCAGAATTTTTCTTCCCTCTTGTGTGAAATAAGGAAAGTGAGACTTGCCTTGGGGCACCTGGTGGAGACAGAGCGGAGGCACCTTGGGGGGCGCTGTGGTCACAGAGCAGGGCCTCAGCCTTCTTTCCCTCTTCGGCTCAGGCCTTCCCGTAGGCCTGCGGAGGACAGCGGGTGGACACTGAGTCTTCTGCAGGACAGGCCCAGGGAACTGGGATGGAGAGAGCATCCTGGGGATTCTCCAGCCCCATCAAGGTCAGGGTGAGGCAGCTGCTGCTCCCCAGGCAGGGTCAAAATTCAGCAGGTTGGTGAAGGCCCTTTCTGGGTGACATCACCCTTCCTCCTGCAGCATGATGGCTAGGTGGGGCCACTGTGTGTGGTTGTGCAGGTTGTTCACTGCTCAAGGATGGGGTGACTCTGGATTTGGAGACCTGGAGCACCAGTTCCCTAATCTAGGAACCTTTTTTAAATCTTTAAGCAAACCTCAAATAAGAAAGTTTCCAAGGTAACAGAGCAGCCAGCACTAGCCACCAGCAGAACCCCTTCCCAGAGCCCCCTGGCTCCCGCCAACCCCAGGCTCTCTTATTTTGCCACAGAAAACCTGGCGCTGGGGCCCCGAGGGCTACGGGGCTGTCCTGCTGGTGAACTGTGACCGGGATAATGTCAAGTTCCAGGGGGTCGACCTGGCCAGCAGTCAGCTGACCTCCCTGGATGGTGAGTGATAGAAAGGGAATATGCGTTGTCTAGGGTCATGGTGGGGGTGCAGAAGGTTTGGGGGGACCGGAGGAAAGCCTGGGGGTGGAGTAGAGGGAGCGTGGTCTCAAGGGTGTCCTGCTCCCCAGACCTGCAGGACATGTCCCCAATGGTGCTGACCTGTGACGGCCCTGACAAGCTCTTCGACAGCCACAAGCTGGTCTTGAATGTGCCGTCTTCTGATTCCAAAAGAGTGGGGGTCTTCTGTGCTAGGGGTGAGTGGCCTGGTGGGGCCCCTTTCCTCCTTGCTCAGGCTTCTGTTTCTCAAACTTTCTTCTCTTCTCCACCTCCCTCCCTTCCTGCCATGACCTTTTTTGGGTAACTCACTGCAGCTTACAAGCAGCCACTCCATTAACACTGAACACCTTCCCCAGGGAGGCTTGGAAACTGGTCCCATTTCACAGAGGGGAAAACTGAGGCTCAGATGCTTGAAGTCGCAGTGTTAAAGTCACACAATGAATGGGAGTGGGGCAGGCATCTGACCAGTCTTCTAGGCTGCAAAGTCCTCCTCTTTCTACTGCTCCCTTCCCCCCCCCCCCGACTCTCCTTGGGTTAGTGAGCTCTGGATGCTTCCCCAGCACCCTCCAGGCTGGAGGGCAGTGGGTGGGGAGGGCATGCCACGGAGCAGGAATTAGCAAAGCCGAGGCCCAGACCTGTGCTCAGAAGCGAACTGTTCTGCCAGAGATTTTATATCAAAGCCTGTGGCTTCAAATCATGTCCTAATCCTTCACCCCGAGGCGCCTTTACTCATTTTCATAAATTGCAAGAAGCCTCACTTACTCCTTCCTGCTACCTTTTCACCCTCTTCTCTTCCTAATGACCCGGGACTTGCTGTTCTGACTCCAAGAGCCTGGCAGGACCAGAATGTTCCTTTGCTCGCCCTGGAGGCGAGGTTTAGGCAGACGCCCGGCTGACGGCTCTTTCTGTGATGTCAGGACATCCAGAAGTGAACTGATAACCTTGCCTGTGCGATCGAGAACCTGTCGGGGTGACATCTCCCAGACAACCCTGACGCTTTTATAAAAAATTAAGATGAGGGGCCTCCTTGGGGGCCTAGGGGTTAAGTCCCACACCTACGGCCAGGGAGCTACCCACATGGCACAGCAGACCTCTCCTGTCTCGCCCGCTGCTCCCCTCAGCAGTGTATTTCAGTCAGTCGGCCTGTTCTGCTCCCCACTCTGTCTCTGGTGAATCCTCTCACCCCCCCCCCGCCCTGTGCCTCTGGCCTGTACCCCAGTTCTTGTATGCATAAATAAATTTTTAAAATCTTAAAAAAAATGAAGATGAGGCTCACATAATAGAAAATGAACCATCTTAAAGTAAAACAGTCGGTGGCATAGGGTACATCTCAGTGTGGTGAGAACTATTCCAAATTCCAAGACATTTTCACCACCCTGGGTAAATCTCATTAGCAGCCATTCGCCTGCCTTCCCCCCTACCCCCCACATCCCTCCAGCCCCTGGCAGCCACTCTGCTTTCTCCATGGATTTCTCTATTTAGGACATTTCCTATGAGTGGACGCTAGCCCCTCCAGTGGATGTGCTGCAATTTCCTTCTCCGTTTATGGCATTTGCGGGTTTTTTTCACACTTGTGCCAGATGCTTTGATCTCCTTACTTTAAAGCTTACTCAGACCTCATGAGATACATAACGTTACCTCGCTTTATGGATGAGGAACTGAGGCTCCGAGAGGCAGAGCGACTGACCCAAGGTCACACAGCTCTCAAGTGGCAGACCTAGAGGAGCCGAGTGGCTCTAAATCACCACCAGGGTCCTGCCCCTGGATTCCTCTGTCCTCACGCCCCGCTGCCCTTCCTAGCACTGGCCCCTGACTCTGGTTCCACAGGTGGGAACTCCCTCTCAGACTACAAGCAGGTGCTGGGCCCTCAGCACCTGTCCTACAAGGTGGAGCGGCAGCCGGGGGAGCAGAAGATTGACTTCTACGTGGAGGGACTCACCTTCCCTGACACTGATTTCTCGGGCCTGGTCTCCCTCAGCGCCAGCCTGGTGGACACGGAGGTATGTGCGGCCTTGAGGGTTAGAGAGGGTCTGAAGTTTGGGAGGACCAGTTCGGAGGCTCTGAGCTGGGCAGGCACCTGGCTGTGGGATCTGGAGGCCTGATGGGGTACACTGCAGGGCCCACTGAGTCCTCATTCCCACCCCCCAGACCCTGCCCGAAGTGCCCCTCTTCACAGACACCGTGGCCTTCCGCATGGCCCCCTGGATCATGACCCCCAACACCCGGCCCCCCCTGGAGTTATACGTGTGCAGGTAAGGCCTCACCCCTGCACTCTCCCCTTGTCTGGACTCGCAGAGAGAGGAGCAGGGTGCTGTAGCTGGGTCAGGCCTCGCTGGGACCAGACGCTTCTCTGAGGGCATGGGCTGGGCACACGCAGCAGCAGGCTGGCCTGGCAGTCAGCCCCATCCTGCCTGAGCCACCAAGACTGGAGGTCACTGGCTCACACTCCGGTGCCCCTGCCCCGAGCCTGCTGGCAGAGGAGAGATTATCTCAGCTGCAGCCAAGGCAGCCCTGCTTAGCCGGCTGGCGGTGTGGGAGACCTTGCTTGCTCCCACATGGGTGTGCCGCAGAGAACATGAGAACCCGGTCTCTGAGATCTGCCGGGAGCCCGGGGGCAACCGTGGCCCGGGCCCTTCTGCCATCGCTCAGAATCCTAATCGGGCCCCTTGATGGCGGTGAGCCTCGCTGGCAGGCCAGTCCAGGCTCCTGCTGTCAGAGGCGGACCAGTGGAGAAGTCACCACTGATTTAGAATGTAAGTCAAAAGACCAAGAAGGATGTGTCCAAACAGGTTTGCTCTGCTTACCTGGGCCCAGGTGCGTGCAGGTGTTCAGGAGGGAAGTTCTTTCCTCCATTTGCTCACCAACTCCACCCTGACTCCTTTGTTTAAGCCAATTCTGTGGAACAGGAGCAGATGGGGCTGCCTGTCTCCCCCCCGCCAACCTTAACCAGTGAGATGCAGTTCCTGGTCACCTTCTCCTGGCCGCGCCTGCCGGTTTCAGGGCCCTGCCCCTGGGAGCCAGCACCCCAGGCTTGCCGCTCAGCTGGCCCCTACCCCTGGTGTGGTCTGGAGATATTACTCCCTGTCCCCCCAAACCCGCAACAGGTGTCTCTCCAGCACAGGGATTGTGTTCAAACCTGTATTGGGGCACCACACAGGTCCTAGCACAGGCAGGGTCAAGGCCAGCCCACCTGTCCTTGGCCTCCTGACCCTGAGGTCAAGGCAGAGTCTATCCTGTTTGTTATGCACCCCGTCCCTGTCTTTTGCAGCGTGGTTGACCCCCACGGTCCAAATGAGAAATTTCTGCAAGACTTGTCTGGCCTGGTGCTGAAGGCCAATTGCAAGCTGATCGTCTGCCCTTGGGTTGAAAATCGAAACGACCGCTGGATCCAGGTGGGTGCAGAGCAGGGGGCCTGGGCCCTAAGCCTCCCCTGTCACCCTGGTTTTGGGGAAAAAGGGCCTGCCCTGGCATTTTAAGAACTGTATCATTATTATTTTGTGAGGTCATGTTGGCTAACAACACTGTATATAACCAGGGGGTACAGGTTCACACCTCTTCCGATGCGTGTTACCACACGCGCCCACTACTGAAGCCCCCCTAACCACCCACTGTAGGCCTTTGGGATCCTCTCCCCTGTTTGCTCCCTATTCCTCTCTCCCCTGGTGGTGCCAATTGCCCGCTTTGGTTTCTAACTGGCCTTGGTCTCCTTAGAGAAGCAGGCTGGCCTGTGTGCCAGGATGCAAGGTGGGGGGCATGTGGCTTAGGGGAAAGCCTCCCTGCTGCCGGTATTGTCCGGGCTCTCCTGTCTCCCTCCATCTACTCTGGTCCCAGAGTCTTCCCACCTGGGGTCCCAGGAGGCTTCCCTTGAACCCCTGAACCTGACCCTCGTCCCCAGGCCTTGGGTTAGATCTGCTGGAGCGTCCTGCCCCAGGCCTGGGGTGATCACCCCATCCTGAAAACCACATTGAGGAGGCCACTGGGGTCTTTTCCTCTCCTCTTCCCAGGACGAGATGGAGTTTGGTTACATCGAGGCGCCTCACAAATCCTTCCCAGTGGTCTTCGACTCCCCCCGAAACAGAGGCTTGAGGGATTTCCCCTATAAGAGGGTCCTGGTATGTGACAAGGAGCAGAGGGCGGTTCCTCTTCCCAGTCCTGCCTGGTCCTTTGAGGGGGGCCGTCAGGACACAGGGGTGGGCTCTGGAAAATGGAGAGTCAGTGAGAGTTTGAGGCAGAATGCGTAATATGCAAATAATATGCAAATTGCCCCCGTTCTGGGTGGGCAGGTTCTTCTCCCTCCAAAGGGAGTCACCAGAAGGGTCTGTCTGGGGGAGACCAAATTGCCTTTTGGGGTCAATGTATCCTTTGTGAAGCCTCAGGGCTATCGCTTTTATAGGCTGGGCCTCTCTCCAGGTAACAAATGTTTTCTGAACACCTACTGTGTGCCAGGCACTGTGCCACCTGCCATGCCCAGAATGGCAACCACAACAGCCCCAGAAACCTTGTGTGGACCCCATGCCCCCTCCCCCCTGCATCGCACGGTTACCCATTTAATCTACACAACTCTTCTGTGGATAAGTGCAATTGCTATTCTTTCTCCTCTTTACTGAGCTTGCAGAGGTTAAGCAACCTCCCGAGGTCACACAGCTACTTAGTTGGCACCATGATGAAAAACCACGGGGTGCCCTCCGCAGCCTGTGCTGGACCGTTAGGTCAAACGGCCCTTCGAGGTGGCCCAGAGCCCGAAGCTCACGGCCTCTGCCTGCTTCTCCGCTCCACACGGTCGTGCCGGACAGCACCAGGGCCTGGTGGGGGCAGGGCTGGGCAAGTCCAGGACACTTAGAGCAGGGACACGCACCACCCGGGAGGGGTCGGGGCCAGTCCCCGCGGAGGTGGCAATGTGCCCTGTGGGTGAGTGGACTTTGCCAGGACATTTTGTGCCAATTTCTCTCTCATCTTTATCATTTCCTTCCTTCTGCTTCATTTGGGTTTCATTTGCCCTTCTTTCCTAGCTGGAAACGGGAAGCTACGCTTTCCAGCCCTTTTCCTTTCTAACCTACGTGTTAGAGGAAGAGGAACAGCATTTCCCCCGAGCACAGCTTCACAGTGCCCGCAAGCTTTAATGTGCTGTGTTTTCCTACCTCTCACTTCCAAATATTGTCTAATTTGCACTTTAAATTCTTCTTGGACCTGTGGGTTCTTTAAAAGTGTGCCACCCAATTTCCAGATATGGGGGAACTTTCTAGTTAGCGTCCAGTTGCCTCTGGCTTTAATTGCATCACACTTGGGGAGCAAGAGGGGGGTTTGTGCAAAATGGTTAGAGGTTGTTCTTCAGGAAGTGGGAGCCTCCAGGGTCGCCCCCTGTTCCCTATCCCAACTTCCTGCCCTAATTGACCCCTCCTTTGCTGGGGGGGGGGGTGTATTGTTGATCCTCTCCTAGGGTCCTGACTTCGGATATGTGACCCGGGAGATCCCTTTCTCTGGCCCCTCCGGCCTCGACTCCTTTGGCAACCTGGATGTCAGCCCGCCGGTCACGGTCAACGGCAAAGAGTACCCCCTGGGCCGAATCCTCATCGGCAGCAGCTTGCTCAAGTGAGAGGCCAGGGCCAGGCCAGGGGCTGGTGGGGGGCCCAGGGGACCAACTGAAGCATCCGCACTCCAGCTCCCCCATGGTGAACACAGCTCTCTGGTCTGAGACGTGGTCTTCACTCCCCGCATGGACTCCTGGCATCAGGGACTCCTGTATTTGCGGCACGTCACCTAATCAATGCCCATCACAGTGCCTGGCCTATAGTCAGAGCTCAATTAATTCCAGAATCTTAGGTTTGAAGGTCACAGACTCTTAGGGGAGAACTCAAGATCCAGTGACCCACAGTCTGCTAGTCTGCCTGGTATTTTACAAGCTTAGTTAGTCACCAACATTAAATAACATCCACGCCCATACTAATTCAGATGAGATAGAGGTAGAGATAGGTGTTTCAGGAGCGCTCACATGCAAAGTCAGAGTTCTGGTGTCTTTGGAAAGATGGAAAGAGCTGGAAGGTTCTGTGCTCTAACGCAGAGAGAGGAGAGGGGGCCTGTTGACCTCCCCCCAGATAGCCTTTGTCCTACATTTGGAAGCACTCAGTGGTCACCACGTGGCTGCAGGTGGGGAGTGGCTGGTCAGGATAGCAGGGTGACAGAGGTGACTCTGTGGTCCCGCCCTGGACAGCTGTCACTAGGCAGGAAACGAGGTATTTATAATTTGTGCTCAGACAGGTGACAATACCTGCTAAATGCTGCTGACTGGGTCCCACCCCACCTGCAGGCAGCTGAAGAATGGGGTGTGCAGCAGGAATCCTGGTGGATCCCCTGTTTCCCACCTAAAGGTGAAGCCCTCGAAGGCTCTGGAGTCACCTTCCCATATGTGTGGAGCTGGCATGGAATCCAGGGTACCCCCAGCCTGCCCCCAGCCCCCTGGCTAACTCTCTGGTCTTGGGCCCAGAGTAACCAGGCAGTTCTGGGGAGGTCGCCCAACCAGGCTGTCCTGGGGAGGCCCTGGTGGCCTTTGGTTTCTGGAACAGATGATGTGAGGCTTCCTGCCGCCAACCCCAGGCACACAGGTGGCTGCTTAGACCCAATGTCTGGGCTGAGGCTGGTGACTCATATCAAGACACCTCTCTAGGCCAGATTGGCCACAGTCTCAGGGCCTCTGGGCAGTCAGTCTGTGTTTCATGGACGGTCTTGGAGGGAGGGAACTCAGGCTTTGGAGTCAGATGGACTTGGGTTTGAGTCCTGGCTCTGCCACTTCCTGGCCATGTGATTTGGGGTACAGCTCCTAGCCAGTGTTTATCACAGTCCCTGGCATGTAGTAGAAGCTTGATTCATTCATTTAAAAATATTTATTGTACACCTACTATGTGTCCGACACTGTTGAAAGTCCTGGGGGTATATGAGTGAGCAATTATTAAATGAACAAATTATTTTATTATACTCTATGCCTATTTCCTCATATGTAAAATGGCCCTATCAAAAATCTGTGTCCTAACTATCTAATTGGCCTTAGTGGCGATAAAGGATCAGTGTTAGCCACCTACTGTAGGCTTATAGAGTTGGTCCTCTGGCAGTGGGTCTGCTTTAAAGCAGGTAGGAATTCACTGGACAAAGTAATCAATCACCAATCTGCCATGAACACAGAGATTTACCCAGCACCTCATTTAATTCGTTCATACAAAATCTTGTGAGGTTGGGATGATTATCATCCCTATTTTTACAGATGAAGAAATAAGGTTCAGAAAAGTGAAATGGATGTACTCATTCATGCTTTCATTACCCATCCAATAACTATTTCTTGACATGTCCTGTATGCTGGGTGTGGGGTCTAGTGCTGGGGATAAAAAACATGTTCTGGAAATTTTCAAGCTCAGAACAAGGAGTCCAGATGAGAAGGTGTGGGGTCTCCAGTGAGCTGTGTTCCAATCCCATTGGCCATTGTGTCAAAAACAAGCAACAAGGTGGCCCTGGGGCTCAAGGATCACTGCCTAGGACCAAGCAGAAAGTTAGTGCTATAGCCAGAATCCAGGTCTCCTTGGATTGAACACCCAGGCTGTTGTCTTAAGTCCTTGTCTTGTCTTCTGACCCCAGCAGTGAGCCAAACAGACAACTTACCTACATTCTAGCAAGGAGAAATAGACAAGAAGCAAACATAATAAATCAGTAAAGCATATGGTTTATTACATGAAGGAATCCTCCTTGAGAAGCTGACATTTAAACAAAACCCTGAAGGAAATGAAGGTATTAAAGATATTGCTATGTGGGAAGAGAAAGTGTCAAGGAGTGGAAACAGTGAGTGCAAAGGCCCTGAGGCAGGACTATGCTAGAGACATTCCGGAACATCAAGGAGACCTTTGGGTAAGAGCAGAATGCGTGAAGGCTCTAGTGGGACATGAAGTCAGAGTCTGGGAGGCAGAGATCATGATCTGGGCCTGTCATTTGCACATACAGTAACCCCCGTTATCCAAGGTATCCAAGACCCCCAGTGGATGCCTGAAACCATGGCTATCACCGGACCCTATACACATTATATTTTTTCCTATACATAACACCTATGCTAAAGTTGAATTTATGAAATAGGCACCCTGAGAGATGAACAATAGTAATAACAATTTAGAACAATTGTAAGAATATACTGTAATGAGTTATGTGCATGTGATTTCTCTGTCCCTCTTACAGTATCTTACTGTACTTATTCTTTTCATAACACAATTGACTGAGGGTGACTGAAACCACAAGAAAAACTGCAGAAAAGGAGGGGGGCGCTACTGTATCACCTTAGGGTTATCATGGGGGCTGAGCAGCACACAGTGTGAGGAGCCCCAGGCAGGCACACAGCAGATGCTCGACCAATGCAGGGTCCAGACCCGGCTACCTTGGGTGCAAGCTCTGGGCCCCTACTTAGAACCATCTTTGACCAATTCTGCCCCCTGGTGGTGGCTTTGATGCACCCCACAGGCCAGGTCTGAGGCCTCCCAGGGCTAACTCTTCTCCCTCATCTCACTGTTGTTTTTATAAGAATTTTTTTTAAATTTCCAGCACTAGAGTTAAAATAACAGAATACATGAAAAATATTTTCCGCCCCCCACCCCCAAAACCAAATCAGAGTTGTCGTGGGTGGCTGCCTGCTGGGGCCCCCTGCAGTCTTCGTCTACGAAAGAGTCGGGCCACACGGGCCGTGGGGCCGGCATCGTTCACCGTATGTAACAGGGTGGTCCCCAGGAAACCTGGAACCTCCCCCTTTCCTGGGGACCACCCAGTTACACATAGACTGCGTATCTATTACATGCGAGGGGGTGGGGGTCCCCAGTGAGCACAGACAGAAATCCCAGCCTCCCGGGCCTCCGTTCTAGCGAGACGCGTACATTCTCCTGAGCCATCAGGCAGTGCATGAGATGCTAAGTGCAAAACTTGTACCAACTACTGTCAAGTCAGATAAAGCTGATGAGGGGCTGAGGAGTTGCTCCCATGGCGAGGGCCTCGTAGAGAAAGATGGTGACGTTTGAGTCAAACCTGAAGGGAGGGAGGGATGAGGCCCGGGGACAGGAGGCGGGGACAGTTCCTGGCAGAGAGGACTGCAGGTGCCGTGGTCCCGAGGCGGGCAGGACGGGAGGCCTGTCTGACTGGCACCGAGCAAATCAAGAGGAGCGTGGTGGGGGTAGCGGGAGGGGGTGACCCTGCAGCCACCGTGGGGGCCTGATGGTTGCCGTGAGGGAGATGACGCCAACCTAAGAGGGACAGGATCCGACATAGTTCAAAACCTCTCTCGGGCTAGATTGCAGAGAAACAGAGACCGCAAAGAGACCAGGCGCAGGGGCAAGCGGTTATGTAGGTGAAGGAGGTGGCGCTGGCCAGTGGTGGCAGAGGAGGGGAGCGGGAAGAACCATCAGATTGCATGTGGGCCAAGAACTTATTCATGATGCGAGTTTCCCGGATGTGTGTGGGAAAGAAGAACGTCCTGCTTGGCATGATTTGGTTGGCTGTTTTTGGGTTTGGGAATGCTTTTATCACTGGTTCATATGGCAAACAACCTGAGCATTCCCAGACCCCAGAAATAACTTCCCAAAGCACATCGGATAACAGGGGAAACCCCCATGTCCTTAAACCAGACAAGCAAAGGCGAGACATAGGATCCCTTTTTTGTAACACACTGGAAACAAACATTTCTATATCAATAGTACCCGTGTGTTTGCACGGGTCACCGTGCCAGGGAAAGGCAGGAAGTGTCTTTCCCCTTGAACTTTCTAGGCTCAGCTGCCTAACCTGCGAAATGGGTGCGCGCCCCTTGCCTAAGGCAGAGCCCTTGTCCCTGCATGCAGGGGGCTGTCTCCACCCTCCTCCACAGCTCCTGCTTTTTTCTCCAAACTAGGCCACCTCCACCCTCCTCTGCTAATAAAGGGTGGTTTGAAAATGCTCAGACCTCATTTCAGAACTACAGGGGACTAGAGGTCCATTTGAACAAATACGGCCTCTTGCTCAGGCGTCAGCCAAGATGCTTGTCCACGGGCGGGCTGCACACACCAGATGGGCCGTATCCTGGAAGGTGCTGAGACGGGTGGGACATCAAGGCCCAGTTTAAACGGGCACCCTCCCTGTCCCCCAGAGCCTGCCCCCCAGGTGGTCCAGGCGCCACTCTGGGAGACACTGGGCGGAGGGAGGGGCTCACTGGGTCCTGGGCAGGTTTTGAACAAGAAGCTGGGCATCTTGGGAATGAGTCAACCTCTCAGGGTCCCAGGATGTAAGACGAGGGTCTTCAGTTCCCTTTGGCAAGTGGAGGTGGGGAGGGGCTGGCAGGACCTTCCTGGCCTTGGGGAAGGCAGACTCTCTGGGATGGTAGGGTGGATGCTGATTTGGGGGAGCACCTGGGTGCTGGGGCTGGGCAATGCAGATAAAAGAAGAGCCATGCAGCGAGCTGTCAGGAGGCCTCAGTAGGGCTGGGATGCCTGGGAATTGCTGAGCCACGCACGCAGGCAGGAGGTGACTGTGCCCTCTCCTCCCCGCAGGTCCGGTGGGCGGCGAATGGCCAAGGTGGTGCGGAACTTCCTACAGGCCCAGCAGGTGCAGGCACCCGTGGAGCTCTACTCAGACTGGCTCTCCGTTGGCCACGTGGACGAGTTCCTGAGCTTTGTGCCCACCTCCGACCAGAAGGTGCATTCCTCTCCTCCTGCTGGAATCGCCTCTGCACTTGCCTGGTCTGATGGGATGGGATAGGACGATGCCAACCAGAACCAGCTCAGCCACTGTGTCCACAGTGGCTGGGAGCCGGGGCATCTTGGGAATGAGTCAACCTCATAGGGTCCCAGGATGTAAGACGAGGATCTTCAGTTCCCTTTGGCAAGTGGAGGTGTTAATCAGGGGGGCTTCCTGAAGGAGGTCAGAGCTCAGGTCAGGACAGTCATTGATTCACTACTTATGGACTTATTCTCACACTTCCGGGTGTTTGCTCGGATCCAACCCCCTTAGCCAAGACCCAGGGTTGACACTGATAATATCTGGTCACATTTACTAAGCACCTGCATGTGCACTTGTTTTAATCCATGTGGTTCTGCAACTACTGCATGAGATGGGTGCTCTGTCGTTACCCCCATTTTACAGGTAAGAAAACTGGGGATCAGAAGGTCGGTTAGCTCTCCCAAGGTCACATAGGCGGTAGGGTAAGATTGAAGTCCGGACTGTGGGTTCTGGACCAGCGTGTCACCCGCTGGGCTGCGTCGCCTCACAGCAGAGACCAGGGAGGGCACAGCGCTCAGGGACCAGCGTCTGGGAGGGGGAGCTGAGCTCCCCAGTCAACAAAATGAGGACCAACCTGTAGGCAGGGAGAAGATCAAGGGCAAAGGCCTGGAGCGTGAACCAGCTTGGAGGTCTGGGGGAATTGCAGGCCGCTCTTTGTGGCTGGTGGGTGGGTTTGATGGGGAGGGGGGACCCCTAGCTCTGTGTGACCTCTGAACTCAGGTCCTCCTGAGTTTAGGGTCTTCTGCATCTGGTGGGGGGAAACCTGTCCACTGAGCCATAGCTCTCTCTTGTGCCAGGGCTTCCGGCTGCTCCTGGCCAGCCCCAGCGCTTGCCTCAAACTGTTCCAAGAGAAGAAAGAGGAAGGCTATGGGGAGGCAGCCCAGTTTGATGGTGAGTGCCCACGGCCTCCTCCCCAGGGACCTGCCTTCATCGCTGGCCCCAGGCAACAGCGGCGCCTTCCACGGCTGCGTGTCCACAGGCCCGTCTTCTGTGACCTCTCGGTTCAGAGTCCATCGTGTGGGACCTGCGCGCGGGGCTCTCCCTCTTCTGGGCCAGGCAGGCATGGGATGGGGCCAGCGAGACGCCAGCGGATGGACCCAGGCTAGTGCGAGAGGGTGACCTCCCCTGCAGTCCTGGCCACGCCCCAGGAGAGGAAGGGAACAGGAAGCAGGGGGCACATGCCTGTCAGTGCCCGGGCCCTGTCCCTTCTCCCCAGCCTGCTCGTAGGAGACAGGCCCACACGGAAGTGGGTTGCTCAGGCCTATGCAGCAGCAGCACCAGGAAGAGGGACCAAGAGTGGGAGGGGTGAGGAATGGGGGGTTGTCAAGTCCCTCTGGACCCTCCTCTGTGTATTGACAGACTCTCCAACAGCCTGGTGGTCCCCTGGCCACGTCACCCCATCCCCACATGATGTCCTCAGCGAGGGATGGGGCACAGATTCCATATTGATAGCGCAAACTCAAATTATGCTTTTGCTACTTGCACTGGGATCAAGAATGTGTTCTGAACCTCTCAGTGCCTCAGTTTCCCTTCTCTGAATTGGGGGTGAGAATTAACCCCACCGAGCATTGTTTAAAGGCTAGGAATGAATGCAGTGGGATGCCCAGGGCATGGTAGGCATTCAATACTGCACGATAACTAGGGGGCCCTGAGCCAGGGGCCCCTTCCTAAGGGGTCTGTGAACCATCGCCAGGGTTTACTTGCAGCCAAATCCTGAGGGTGGGGAGCCAGGAAGGTCTCCACTTCCCACTCTCCCTCCCAGCTTCCCCAGGTGGTCCTGGGGCGGGAGGAAAATCCTGGTCTGGATCATGCAGGGCTCCCTGAGACCCGACTGTTTCTTTCTCTTGCAGGATTAAAGCACCAGGAGAAGAGAAGCATCAACGAGATGCTGGCGGACAGAAGCCTCAAGAGCGACAGCGTCTATGCACAGGTGAGGGGCGGACATTCCCCTGCACAGGTAAGGGGAGGACATTCTCCTGCTCAGGTGAGGGAGGACAGTCTCCATGCACAGGTGAGGGGTGGACAGCCACCATGCATGGGTGAGGGGCAGGCCTGCTGTCTGCTCTTGGGGGTCTCCTACCTCCACAGAGAAGCACCCCAGGAGCTGCTGGGGTGGGGCGAGGGGCTCTGGGCCTCTGCCAGTCCTGAGGGCTGCTGAGACCTGTCGGTGGGAGAGACGCACAGTCTGATGGAGGAGACACCGCCATGCCCTCAGGGAGCTCCCGGGAAGATAAGGGAGACCTGGCCCTGCTCTGGGGAAGTGATGGTTGGCATGGGCACAGAGCTGAGTTCTCGCCTGAGAAGTCTGGTGAGATGAGAGAGTTGTGCTGCAGAAATGGGGTCCGGTGGGAGTGAGGGCTGGGTGGGTGGGAGTCAAGGAGTCTGAGTGACAGAAGGAGGGCTTAGGAAGGGGCAGGACAGGTGTCACCCACGAGCCTGGGAGTCCCTGCCTGGTGGGGAGGCGCCCCTTGCTTCTCTCTAGCAGTGCCAACAGTTCCCCAAAGTGCTGAGGTGGGCAGGACCGTAAGCCACTGTGGCTGGGACAGTGGGGTGCAGCGACAGCACTTTGGGAACCGCAAACTGCCTGGGTTCAAACCCCGGCTCTGCTGCTGCCTAGCTCTGTGCCCTTGGGCTAGTCACCGGAGCCTCAGTTTCCCCATCCGGGACAGCGAACCACAAAGCTTTAGTGAGGATCAGAGGCATTAGCTACGGGGCACTCAGTGGGTGCCCAGCGAGTGCTGGCTCCTTCCTGGCTCCCTGGGTGCCTGCTGCCTCTCCTCTGTCCCAGAAATGCATCGACCGGAACCGGGAGGTGCTGAAGCGGGAGCTGGGCCTGACGGAGCAGGACATCATCGACATCCCGCAGCTCTTCTCCCTGAGCGACTCCTATGCGGAAGCCTTCTTCCCAGACATGGTGAGCGCTGCAGGGGGAGGTCGGGCCATCTCCTGGCCCTGGGGCCTGTGGGTTCTGGCGGGGACCTGGGGACCTGGCGGGTTCCCTGGCACAGAGCTGGGCGGCCCGGCCTGTGTTTGCTCTTTGTGCGGATCTGAAACTCCCCCATCAGTGGTTCTCAGTCAGGGTGATTTTGTCCCAAGGCATCTTTGCCATAGCGAGAGTGTTACTGGCATCTAGTGTGCAGATGGCAGGGGTGCTGCTAGACACCCTAGGGTGCGCAGGGCCACCCCCACCACTCAGGTTTTTTTCCCCAAAATGGGGGAAGGAAATATGGTTGGGTTCCAAATCTTTTGGGCTTCCTTTTCTGGGCCTCAGTGGCTGCTCTGTTCTCCACCCTGGTACCCTGCTGGCTGCTCCCCTGTGGGGCCCCTGAGTCGGGTAGGTGGGGCAGGTGGTGACTGTCATTAGCTCAGGGAGCTGACACGCAGATGAACAGATGTGATCTCACCAGAGGGGCCCCGGGGGTGGGCCCAGCGATGCTATCAGAGCGGTTCTGGTTGAAGTGCCCATTAACCTCTTGGGAAAGGATGTCAGCGTGTTAGCAGCTGTGAGGGGGGCTGCCAGGATGGGAGACCCTCCTGGGACCTTTCACTCAAATCCCTGTCATTGGACAAGCCAAGATGGGGCACAAGCCTGGAGCTGATTGGAGGCCATACCAAGCACAAAGTCCTGACTGTCAGTCTGGGGCTGAGGTTTCCTCTAAGAAAACTCCACATCCTGCCTTGGCGAGACTTCCCTTCCTCAGTGTTAGGGCCCCCTGGAAAGATCCCCTGCCCAGGGAAGCAGAGGTGCCACGAGAGATAGACTCATGTGTCCCCAAGGGCTCCCAGCAGCACCCCCATCTACGAAGTTCTCAGCATGAGTCAGACCAAAGTCAAATTTTCATCTCCCTGTTTTCTGACTGCGTGGCCTTGAGTGTGTTACTTAAGCTGTCCAAGTCACAGGCTCCGAGGAGGCTGTGGGGGTTATAGTGATGATCTATCTGGCACTTAAAAGATGCTCACTAAATGGTAGCAGTGATCCTGGCTTCCAGGCACAGTTGAGCACGCTGCACACTGCACAAGCGCACCCCATCAGGCCTTCACAATATCGACCTTGTACATGTGTAGGTGCGTTGTACACGCTTCTCGCAGATGGTGGAAGATCTGGTTCTAACGGAGTTGTTGGGACAATTTTCTGAAGAAGCCCTACCTGGGACGCCTCCTTTCTTCCAACCATGGACCTATTTCTTTTTTTTTTTTTTAAGATTTATTTATTTTTGCACACAAGAACTGGGGTACAGGCCAGAGGTGGGGGTGGTGGTGAGAGGATTCACCAGAGACAGAGTGGGGAACAGAATAGGAAGACCAACTGAAATACACTGCTGAGGGGAGCAGCGGGCGAGTCAGGAGAGGTCTGCTGCGCCATGTGGGTAGCTCCCTGGCGGGAGATCGAACTTGTGTTGCAGAGGCTGTGGACAGCTTCATCGGTTGCGTCCTAACCTCTTGCACCACCAGGGAGGCCCGCCGGACCTATTTCTTCTCTGCTTCCTGAGACCTTAGTTCTTGAGGGAGCCCCAGCCCTGGCGGCCCAGGGAGGCTGACAAGGATGAGCAGGCCCTGGCACTGTCAGCCCCCCAGAGGATCCCCCATGTGCAGCCGGGCCTCCCTCTCGCCTTCTGTCTTTTGCAGGTCAACATGGTGGTGCTGGGCAAGCACCTGGGCATCCCCAAGCCCTTCGGACCCATCATCAATGGCCGCTGCTGCCTGGAGGAGAAGGTGCGATCCCTGCTGGAGCCGCTGGGCCTCCACTGCACCTTCATCGATGACTACTTGTCCTACCACCAGCTGCTCGGGGAGATCCACTGCGGCACCAACGTGCGCCGGAAGCCCTTCCCCTTCAAGTGGTGGCACATGGTGCCTTGAGCCTGCTCCCCACCTGCCATCCTCCCTGCCCACCTCCAGGGAAGCCCAGCAGGGTGAAGGCATGGAGTCTCCACCTGGCCTCATTCCTCTTGGGCAAGTGATGGGCACCTCCTCCCTGGGTGCCTGCCAATGTGCTGGCCACGGTTGGCACCGGGACGCAGGAATGGCCACCACACATCCTTGCCTCGGGAGCAGCCTGCCCGGCCCGAGAGAAAGTCTCCTTCCCTTTCCTCTTTGCAATCCACAACTCCCAGGGGTTTTGAAAACATCAGCAGCCTTAGCACATTTGAGGGTGGCTGTGGGTGGCCTTGGCAGGCACCCACTTCTAGCTGTCCCCCCCACCTCCGCCCACCTAACATTCCCTTTGGGTTGCACCAAGAATAGGCTCAGAAACTGGGCCTCCAGTGAGAGGGCCTGGGGGTGGGGTACCTGTGGCTCTTGTAAGATGAGGAAGGGGGTGAGTAACCCTCTTTCCTGGGCCAGCTGTCTTCTCCCCCAGGGGACCCCCAGGCTGTGACCTCAGCCATATTTACTTTACACAGGTAAATAGGACAGGAAAACCCAGCTTCCGAGGGCCTGTTTTTAAAAGAAAACGCAACAGAAACCCTTTAATACCCGACTCGGTCCTCAGAAGGATGCTCGTTAGCTGTTTGGAAAGCCTTTAATTACAAGTGCTGGCTGCTTCCGGCTGATAAACTGCTGAGAAGCCAAAGTGAGGCCGCGGAGGACACGCAAAGGCGGCTGGGAGCGGGAGGCCAGGGCAGCAGGGGACGCTGAGCCCCGGGAAAAACCCCATCCCGCTTCTAGGTCCACGAGCGGGGGCTTTGGAGGTCGGGCTCTGGCTGTGAAGGGGCTGGCTGTTCCAGATGTCATGGGGGTAGGGACCCAGATGTTAGGAGAGGGTGGGGGGCATTAGGTTATCTCTGAAGGTGGGGCTTAATTTCCTTTAATAGTCTTTAATTACTCCCCTTCCTTCTGCAGGCAGTGGGAGGGAAGGCTCGCCAGGCCTCTCCCAGCCACCTAGAGACCCTGCAGGTAGCTTGGGTTTCGCCTGTGAGTAAACCCTCCAGGCAGGCTGTGTCCCTCCCATAGAAGGGAAGACAGGGCTGCCGTGGGGGTTAACAGCCTGGCCTGGTGAGGTCACGGGGCCAGGCACAGGCAGGCGGGCTTGGCCTGGCAGGGACAGAGGTAGTCCCTGACCCAGAGAGGTATGGGCAGGAAGGAGCCAGCTGGCCCTCCTTCCCACAGCCTGTGGGGCCGTCTCAGGGGCTCTTCAGCCCCGGGATCCACCTTCGGGGTTTTGAGTAGCTGGGGTGAGACCTGCTGCTGCTCTTAGGTGCTTAACCGCGGAGCACTTAGCCATCCGAGGCTTGCCTGGAAGCCAAACACGCAGAAGCAAGCATCCTGAACTGTTCTTATTTAAAGTATATGTGTGGGAGAGGGCACCTGGATCCCCCCTTCCAGCAGGCTCTGTGGGACCCCATCTGCCAGCCCCTGACTGACCCAAGAGGAGAAAGCAGCTCTTCAGGAGTCAAGGGGGTGCAGTTGGGGTTGAGGGTTCCCAGGGAAGGGTGGGGAGGGGCAGGCAGAGAGAGCAAGCCATCTGGAGTGGACTAAGATGGGACGCTCTGGAATTGCTGCTGGGGCTGTTGGGGGGGCCCTGATATCCCCTCTTTTCTGATTAATAAAATGTCAACATACATTTCTCCAAATGGCTGCCTTCTTAGCTTCTGTTTGTTGGGTTGTGGGAAAGAGGGAGGAAAGCAAGGAAGACCCTGTCTCCATTCTACCCACCATGCCACCAGCTCCTTGGCTCAACTTCCGGGGGCCAGAGGTAGCTCCCACCAGGCTGGGAGAGCCCCCAGGCTGGCAGTCTGATTCAGCAGGACGGCTGGCACATGCCCAGTGTCCTGGGGCTGACGGCCCTGCTCAGATGGCTATCTGGGGAGGGATGAGTCCTACCTCTTCATCTCTTCTCCCTTCTCTGGCCTATCTCCCTCATCTCAGGGGAGGGGCGAGTTGGGGCCTATTGGCAGAGGTGGAAAATTCCCAGCAGGACTGGTTCCTAGAGAAACAGGACACTGTGGGTCGGGTTCCTGCCTCTAAAGTTACAAAGTTACCCAGTCTCAGCATTCTGAGTTCAGGGGCCTAAAAACATCACCCTTTTCACCCGATGTATTTGCTGCTGCTTCAGATCGCATCTGTGATGCTCACTTTTTTTTTTTTAAAGATTTATTTATTTATTTATACAAGCACTGGGTACAGTCAGAAGCCCGGGAGGGTGAGAGAATTCACCAGAGCCAGAGTGGGGAACAGAACAGGCAGACAGACGGAGGACACTGCTGAGGGGAGCAGCGGGCGTGGCAGGAGGGGTCTGCGCGCCATGTGGGACCCTCGCCGGTGGTCAGGGATCGAACCGGGGCTGCAGAGGCCGCAGGCAGCTTTGCAGCCCAGCACTCAACCACTGTGCCACCAGGGAGGCCCGATGCTCACTTTTTTATCTTAGCTTTTATTGTTGACTAAGAGGCGAAAAGTTGCCTCCCATCAGTCATTAACACTTTAGTCTGAACAAACCATAGATCTGTTTCTAAATGCTGGCATTAACTGGGGAAGTTAAGGCACGGGTGTACTTCAAAGGGGAGGCTGGTTCTGCACAGAAAAGTGGACCAGAACCCAGAGGGAGCTCCCACTTTCTGCATTCATTCTCCAACTGTACCTACAAACAGCTGGGGAGATGGTCAGAGGCAAGAGCTTTAACTCTTACCCAGAGCAGAGTCAACCACCAGGCCATTTCATAGCCTTTTAGTGAAGCTGTTATTGGAGCCACAGCCCAGCCACTCTCCTTCCTAGAAACTAGGGAGATAAGAGCATCTGTCCTAGAGTCTAGAGATCCCTGAATTGGTGAAGTGTACTAGCTGGAGGCTCTGGGGAGCAGGTACGGGCCCCCACCCTAGTCAGACTGTCAGTGTCACCGAGGAGAAAGGAGGAAACCTCTATTCAGCACCTTTTGAGCTCGAGGGGCAGGGTGTGTCCCGCCATTATCTCTGCCAGGGTCAGTGATTAGCCACCTTTTCTACGGGTGGGGAAACCAAGGTTCCGAGCGAGGGCACATGAGCCCCTGCGCCGTATAACCAGTGCATGGTGGAGGCTGGACCCAAGTCTCCCTTGCCCAGAGCTTTTGCTGGCCTCAGTTTCCCCAGCTGACAAGAGAACCTCTTTCCTTTGACATCCTAAGCTCCTCTGGCTGGAAGGGCTTTCAGCCTCACCATCCAGAGGCTTTGGCATCTAGTAACGATACCAGCAACACCCAAAATGAGAATCCCCAAGTTCCACACCAGGGCTCAGCTCACATTGTCCGCCGAGGCCTCACAACCACCATTTTCGAGATGCAAAAGTGAGGCAGGCACCATCAAAGTGACATCACCCAGTCCAATGTGGCTGAGGGGGCAGCCAACCGGCCCTGCCTTTAAAATCTGTGCTCTTTGAGAGAAAGGAAGAAAAATGCCTGGCATTTCTCAACATGCGTCAGAATGCTTTGGGGGTGCTTATAAAGTATCAGGATGGCAGACTGCTCCCCTAAACCTGCTGCATCAGACTAGAGGCAGGATCTGGGAGTATGCATTTTCACCAGCTCCTTGGGTAGGAGGCAGAATTGAGAATCTCCCCACTAAATATGCCGCCTCTGGAAATGCAGGAAAACGGGGTGAGTAGGATACTTGTGGAAAGCAAGAACAAGGGCCAGATCAACACTCCACATCTCCATACCCCTCCACCCTGCCCCTACCCCCAGTGCCCAGGCCAGGTCAGTACCTGTGGGGACTTGTCCTGCTCAGGGGGAGAAATTAACTCCCTCGGTGCCCTGATGGGAGCAACAGGTTCATATGCAAATACTAGGTTCCTCCTAGTCAGTCCTGAGCTCCTGCTCTGGGAAGGGGCCGGGCTTCCAGGACTGGAGCCAGTGAGGTAGTGGCCTGGGCTGCCGGGGTGGGGCCAGGGGCTTTTAAACCATCTGCCAAGGGCCTGTGGGGTAGCATCGGGTTTGGAGGCCCAGGCCCAGTCCGTGGCCGGCATGTCCATGCAGAGGATGGTGCGCGTGTCCCTGGAGCACCCCACTAGCGCTGTGTGTGTGGCTGGCGTGGAAACCCTCGTGGACATTTATGGGTGAGTGGCAGCAGCCTAGGGGGGTGCAGGCATCGGGGCTCTCTCAGCAGGCCGTACAGGGCTTCCTGGGGCCCAGGCCTGGCCTGACAGACCTCTCTCAAGCCTTGGCCTTGGAACAGCAGCCATTTCTGGAAACGCTGGGTCCTCCCCTTTCTCATCTGGGCATCTTGAAGACCTCAGCCAGGGGACTTGAAGTCGGGGACACTGACCGGGACAGAGAGGCTCGGAATGGTTGAGTTCCCATCTAGGGTTTTGGAGGACGCTGGTGCCACATGGCTTTGGCACTTTTTTCTGTTCAGATTGGGCTGGAGGTCTGGTTGGAAACACAAGAATAAGAAGAGATATGTCCTTCCCCAGCTCCAGCCTGTGAGCTCTGAAACAGCGTCAGTCGTTGAACAAATCACTTCGACGTACACAGCACTTTCCTGTGCCCGGCCTGGCCTGAGAGCTTGGAAGGCCTCTTGAATTAGCCTCTTGGACTTTAACTCTTGAATTTAACTTTCACAACTTTCACAAGCTGAGACACAGTGAGGGCAGACCATTTGCTTGAGTCACACAGTTACTAAGTGGCTTTAAACCCATTTGTGGTCAAGTGTCTTATGACCGACTGTGTGCCGTGAACTTGTCCCTCACTCTGGTGGCTGGAGGTGAGGCCCCACCTTCTCTCTCCCCCAGGAAGGAGAGTTTGGGCAGGGTCTCAGCAGCTGGGAACCACAACAGGGCTGAGGAGTCTCCAGAGGACAAACGTGGCCAGGACTGGGACAGGAGCAGGCTATTCCTAAAACTGGAGTGAACTTAGCTGGAAGAAGAGAGGGGGTTGGCTCCAGGGCATCAGACGAGGGGGTGAGGAGCTGGCCACTGGAAGGGATCAAGTCTGGGCTGAAGCCTGGTGGAGAGTGGGTAGCGACCTGCAGGGTGGGAAGGGGATTTGGTGTCTCCTGAAAGAGGAGGGCAGCCTCAAGGCAGTGTCAGGAGGGCTCAAGCGGAAGGAGGGGTTCTGTGCCGCCTGGCGCCACCGCCTCCCCCATTGCTGCCTGACCATGGGGGTGACTCACCCGCTCTGGCTGCTTCATACCCCTCGGGCAGATGTGTCTGCACTCTGACCTGCCTGGGAAGCCCAGGCCGCCCTCCCCCACAGGACTTCGTTAACGGGTGGAGGATGGATTGGGGTGACAAGAGGCAGAGGCAGCAGTATTTGGGGGGGTAGCATGAATGGATGGGCCATGTTGGGGGTCGCAGAAGAGTTAGTGGGTGGCACAGTCACGGGGTGGGCAGCAGAGCCTCTGGCACCAACAGAGGAGGGATGCTTGGGCCTCTGTGACGGGACCACCTTTGGAGGGGGGATGGAGGGGATCCTAGTTGGTTCATTCACACATTCATCAAGTATTTTGGGGGATCTAGTATGTGCCAGGCATGGGGACACAATGGTGAGCAGGCGGGTTAGTCCCTGACCTCCGAGAACCCTGTCCTTGGAGTTGGAGCAGAGGCTGGACCCCCTTATGAGGGTGCAGCAAGGGTTAACTCTAAGGTCCTTTCCAACTTAGAGGTGCTAAGTTTACAATCCGGGGTGCTCAGACTGTGAGACAGCCAGAGAAAAGACAGCGGGCACATGTCTCCCCCTGGCTCTGTGGCTTAGCAGCTGTGTGACCTTGGGAAGGTCGCTTAACATCTGAGTCTGTTTCCTCATCTGCAGAATGGAGATAGTAATAACACCAGCGCTGGTACTTAGGGCCTGTTCCATACCAGTCACTGCCCTTAGCGATTGGCAGATGTAATTCTCACAATTCTATCAGGCGGGACTACTGTCACCCCCTCTTCATAGGTGAGGAAACTGAGGCACAGAGAGGTTAGGTAACTTACCCCATGTCACACAGCCAGTGAGGAATGGCAGAGCAAAATTTGGCCTTTACTTCTCACAGCTGTTGGGAAGACTGAACGAGGTTGTGCGCGTACAGCCTGTAGGTGATGCCTAAATGGGGTAAATGGTCAATGATTGAGGCTACTGCCACCACCACCCTGTCATCATCACATCACTTTAAGGCTCTGTCCTGGCCCTCTGGATAGCTTCACGTATCCCCAAAACTACCAGAAGCACAACCTCTGAACCATATCAGAAGGAAGAGATGAGAAAAGAGAAATTGGCATAGACTGAGCAGTCAGGGCAGGCTTCCTGGAGGAAGGGCACTACCAGAGCCTTGAAGGATGCACACAGGCAAGACCACGAGGACTCTCTGTCTGTGGCAATGGATTAAACCCTGTCTTCCTGCCTTCTGTTGCTAGCCCAGACTAGCTCAGGGGCCTTTGCTTTATGGAGCAGGGCCTCGAAGAGGGAAAGGAAAAGTAGGGTAATACAGGAACGTGCCGAGCCATGCATTCAGGAGGATGTGCTGCCCCAATGGGAAGGGCAAATGTCACCCCTTGCTCTGCAGCGTGTCTAAATGTGTGAAAGGCCTGGGCACCCTGTCATCCTTTGCTGTGTCATCTTGAACAATTTTCTGCCTTTCCCCACATGGCCCTGAAGAGTTTAGCATTGAACAGTGAATTTCAAGCTCTGCTCTAGAGGCCTTTGAGTTCCTGACTGACAAAGCAACACCCTTCTGTCTGGCTTTTGTTCCACATAAGAGGTCTGCCCCGCCAGGTGGGGAACTGGGCCTGGGAGGCTGATGCATTGTCTACTCTCTAAACTCTAAGGGTTTTGGAGAAAGAGTTTGTATGGCTGCCATTTTCCAGGCATGGAAGAACGCAGCAATTTCCTGGCCCTGTTTCTGTTTGGGAGGCTGGCAGACTTAGGGTCTGGGAGTCTGCAGGGTGGGAAGGGGCAGCCACCTGCCATCCAGGCCTTGGTCTCCTCTGCCCAGGGGGCCGGCTGAGTGGGGGCTGATCTCATCAACCCTCTGTTTCTTGGGTCTGAAATGTCTGGTTTTGTTCTCCCGGAGTCTGAGGCCCCAAGCCCTGTAGGGAGAGGGTGGGGTGGCTACACAAGCGTGTGAGGACAGAACGGAAGGTGAGTCCTGGCTCTGTCATCAGCTGTGTGACTGTGGGCAAGTCACCTGCCATCTGAGCCTCACCTGTAAGGTGGGGGTAATGTACCGACTTCACATGGCAGAGACCTTCATCACCCTCCCCGTCGTTGAGGGGGTGACCCAAGACCAGACAGGAGACCTGACTTGTGTTGGCTCCCAGGAGGAGGGGGGCTCACCTTGGGTCGTCCCCACACTTCCCGGGGGACCTGGGTCCTGGATTCCTGGGGCAGTGTCCCCAAGCCGTGGTTCTCAGACTTCCCTGGGCATCAGCCAAGTTTAAAGTGCAGACTCCAGCCCTGCAGCACGTCTGGCCCTAAAATTTGCATTTTCAGCTGGCAGGCCTGAGGGTTGCTGCTGTGGGGGTGCCTAAGCCCTTCTAGGTTTTAGCACTGCAAGTCCTGCCCTTGGAAACACCCTCTCCCTTTGCAAACTGGAACTGCCAGCCACCCCCATCCACCATTTCCTAGGTGCCAGTGCCAGTGGAGTGGAAGCTGGGCCCTTGGGCAGATCAGAGGGCTCAGGCCAGGGGTCAGAGGGGCTTAGACTGTGCTCTGCCTGGACAGCCTCAGGTGGGAGAAGCCAGGCCCCAAGCCACAAGTGCCCCTTGCCAGGGCTGGGCGGGGAGCATGGTCTAGAGCAGATGGCAGCTCAGGGTGACCTGGTCAGAGGAAGGATTTTGCCTCTGGCCACTTCCCCTGTCCTCTGGAAAATGGGAAATCCATCTTCTCCTGGGCCTGATGCAGGCTGTCCTCCCATTCCACACCGTCTCAAAAAAAAAAAAAAAAAAACCCCACTAAAAACCACACACAGTCTCCATGACAGCTTCCCAGCACAGGGCTGGGAGTCGAGTTCTACCTTCTAATCTCCCCTTCCCGAACTCAGTTTCCCCAGCAGTGAAATGAGGGCAGGCGTGGGCATGGGTGCCTCTGACTTTCACTCTCTCTGGATGTTTACACACACCTACTCTTTTAATCCTCTCATCATCCCCCTTTATAGACAGGGAAACTGAGGCAGAGGGCGGCCACGTCATTCCCTCAAGGTCACACACCTTGAGAGGTGGGGCTGGATTTGAACCCTGGCTGCTTGGGCCTGGTGTCCCCAGGCCTGGCCATCTTGCCACAGCTTCTTGTCTTGCCCCTCCCGATGGAGAATCAGCGCCGTCTTGGTCTCCTCGTAATAGAGGGACGAAAGCAGGTTTTGGGGCGAGTTCTACTTAACCTCCTAAGACTCCACGGTGAAAACGCCTTCCCCAGATGTGCCTCCTCCCTTGTCCTTGGCTCGCCTGCCTGCCTCTGGGAACCTTCCCGGACACCCAGCCCACCCTCTCCACTGCCTCTGCGCCCATTTCCTGCCCCTCATTGGCCTGAGCTCTCCCGGTCCTGGGAGGGTGGTTTCCGAGTCTTCCCTGTTATTGCATTTGCGCCTCACATTTGCTGGTAGGTTTGGCCAAATGGGTGTCATTGTCTCCCCTTTTTGTTTTAAAGATTTATTTTTGCACAGAAGAACTGGGGTACAGGCCAGAGGCATGGGAGGGTGAGAGGATTCACCAGAGACAGAGTGGGGAGCAGAACAGGCAGGTTGACTGAAATACACTGCTGAGGGGAGCAGCGGGCGAGACGGGAGCGGTCTGCTGTGCCATGTGGGTATCTCCCTGGCCGGGGATTGAACTCAAGCTGCAATGGCTGTGGACAACTTCACAGGTTGCATCTTAACCCCTTGCGCCACCAGGGAGGCCCCTATTGGTCCCTTTTATTGGTGAGGTTACTGAGCCCAGGGAAGCAAGGTGGGCTATTCAAGGTCACCTGACAGGTGTGCCACGCAGCCCATCTAGCACCTTAACTCTGGCGCCAGCACCCACAAGCTCCCTACTTCTTTGGCTCCTCCTAGGCAGGTGTGCTACCTTATCAGGGTCCCCTAGAGCTCCATGCCAAGCCAGGGAGGTGTAGGGTTGCTGGGCTGAAATACCCCAAACCCAGGGAAACTGGGTGGGGCTTCACACCCACAGGGTCATCAAGGGTGCTCAGGGGGTGCCTGGCATCCACGGAGCAACTTGGGGTTGGGGAGAGCTCCATATAAAGTTTACAAGCTTCCTGGGGAGCTGGAGGTTGGGCATCTCAGGGGATGGGGCTAAGGAAGTGCTGAGAGTGCTCCCTGGGGAGGGAGGAGGCTGTGACCCAACTGCCTCCATGTGTCTCTCTGTCTGGTTCTCCGTGTCTGTCTCTCTGTCCGTGCACCTCTACCCAGCTCCTCCACTGTTCCCTGATGGGGTCACCAAGGACAGAGGGAAGCACCCTCTCCAGGTTAGCTGTAGACTTTGGGGGTAGGGTCACCAGATAACACCCAGGATGCTGAGTTAAATTTGAAATCCAGATAATTCGTAGTTTTCAGTACAGGCATATCCTGAATTATTTGTTGTTTCTCTAAAATTCAAGTCCAACTGTGTGTCCTGCATTTTTATGTGCTGAATCCAGGAGCCTTGCTTGGGAGGCCACATGGTGGAGGAGCGAGGAGGGTGTTTTGAAGGCAGTTGCTCCCCTCCCAGCGGAGCGGGGTGGTGTCTCGGGTGAACTGGCCAGCTGTGGCCCCTCGGGGAAGGCTCTTGCCTGTCCTGAGCGTCAGTTCCCAACATGTAAACGGCAATAATAATAATCCCGGCCTCCCGGACTGGTGCTAGAAAGGCTGCGGGGGTAAGTGTGCTGGGGATGGGGGCCTCGGGGTCACGGTTATTGTTAGTACTCTTGTTATTACTCAGGAGCCGGATGTCTTTGGTTAGGATCCCTTCTCCAAGCCCTTGGACCTCAGAGTGCCCATCTGTGAAATGGGAGACAGTAGTAGCACCACCTCTTAGGGTTAGTGAGCAGGTTACACGACATAAGACACACCAAGAAACTCCGGGGGCGCCCAGAGCAAGAGCTCAGGAAGCGTCCCTGAGGTTGTCCCTCTGGGGCGTGTGTGCCCTTCCTCCAGAAAGCCTCTGGTCCCTCTGGTTCATAGTGGCTTCTTCTTACATAGAATCCCAGTGGCCCCTGACTCCTAGGCCTTAAATTCATTTGGCTGTCCTGGGCAGGGCTCTGTCCTCCGCGCCCCAGCAGGATCAAAGGCTCTGGGGCAGTGTGTGTATCTGCCTGTGTGCACAGTGGGTCCACAGAAATAAGGTGAACGGACTGATTTCAAATAGGACTCCCAGAGTCCCCACTGGAGTGGGGAAGGCAGAGCCAGGACCAGATGACATCAGGGACTTTGAACCCTACAATTAATGTCTGGGAAAGCCACAAGGGATGTGTTAATGAATGCAAAACTCCTGAATGTGAATAATGTGGGTACAGAAGCTTGCGGGGAGGAACTGAGAGAGGCCTGGAGTGGTCAGGGAAGGCTTCCTGGAGGAAGTGATGTTTACACCAAAGCTCAAGCGTCGGTACCAGGGCTGTCCCTTCTAGCACTTTTATGGCTTGTTTCTCCCCAGGTCGGTACCTGAGGGCACGGAGATGTTTGAGGTCTACGGGACCCCCGGCGTGGACATCTACATCTCTCCCGGTGTGACCAGGCGCGGGGAGCGGGAGCGCGCCGACACCAGGCGCTGGCACTTTAATTCAGGCTCGGAGATCATTGTGATCATGAACTCTCCCAGCAACGATGTCAATGACAGCCATGTGAGCAGGTCCCCTGGTCTGTGGCTGGGATGGGGGGCAGTATCCAGCACCGCAGGGCCAGGCCCTCTCTTTGCCCGGGGATGGGGGTAGCCAGTGGGTATGTTCTGCACACTGCATGCCACCAGCCGTCACATCACCCGTTTCCTCATCTGTAAAGTGGGGAGAGTCACGGCACCTTCCTTCCAGTGTTACCACTGGGAGGGGCCTGAGCAGCGTTGGCGCCTTCTCTTGCTTCCCAAGACCCCTTCCTGTTCTATATGGGACCTCAGTTTCCCCATCTGTAATGGGGGTTGATAAGGTGGTCTCTGCCACTCTCAATGAAAGAGGAAATGGCTGGGGGAGGGACCCCTTCCCCAAGCTGCCTCGCTTCCCCTTGGTTCTTCTGTGCTCTGCCCCACCCCAGCCCTCTCAGAGGCACCATCACTTCCCCTCCTGGCCTCCCTGCTCATCCAGTGAGCAGGGGTGAGTCTCAGAGGCCCCAGATGTAAGCAATATTCCAGCCCCAGAGCAGGGGCATTTAATAGAGAAATGGGGTGGTCCTTGAGCCGGGCACAGGAGAGCCCCCTTATTGGGGTGATGGGAAGCTGCCTGTGTGGGAGCAGCAGCTTCCCTCTCTGCTCAGGAGTGACATTTGGGAAACTGGCCCTTTAAGGAGCACTGAGCAGGCGGAGGCACCCCAGGGCCCTAACCTCATCCAGCCCTCACAGCAGCCCTGAGAGGCCACATCTGATCCCCACTGCACAGGTGGGGCCCCTGAGGTTCGGAGTAACTGTCTCCAGGGCCACACAGCTGACCAGGAAAGCTAGAATTTAGTAGACCTGCCCGACGCATAGGGGTACACGTCCTCCATCACCCCATGACCCATCCTGTCTATGCGTCTAGACTAAGCCTCTCTGCTGAGGCTGGTGGGGGGGGTTCTCAATGAACCCATTTTACAGAAGTATAAACTGTTACAGAGGTGGAGGTAGTTTACCCGAATCACGTGATCAGTGAGCAGTGGAGTTGGTGAGGGTTCCCACAGCAGGAAAGAGAACCAGCCAGCCTGGGAGGGGCCCCTCCTGGGTGCCCTGCTGTGTGGGTGCCCTGCTGTGTGGGTGACTCATCCTTGCCCCAAGGATGACAGCGGTTGAGGAGGGCATGGAAAAAGATAGCACAAAGAAGGTTAAAGGAAGACTTAGGTTGATAAACTGAGTATTAGTAGCCAGAGATTCTTGAGACCTCTTTCCTTCCTCACCTGATCCCCCAAGGTCTGTCTTTTGGGGTAGGGACTCTTGGCTTCAGCTGGTTTGATCCTGGGCCCATCTGTCCACAGATTCAGATCTCCTACCACTCCAACCACAAGCCTAGGCCCCTGGCCTACGCGGTGCTCTACCTCACCTGTATTGGTAAGTTAGGGGTGTGCTGAGGGCCTGGCCAGGGGCCCCAGCCAAGGGCAGGGTGGGGACTGGTTAGTAATGACATTGAACAAGTGCATATTTAAAATATCACATCGTAAAAGAGTATACAGTCAAAAGCAAACCTTCCTTCCTCTAACCTAAGACAGTTCTCCCAGCCCAGCATCCTTCTAGAAATAGGCTGTGCTTATACAAGGAGACACATGCCTACCTGTCTATTTCCCCCCTTTGTAAGCAAACGGAAGCATTCTATAGACATGGAGCTGGACCTTGCTTTTTCTAACTTGAATTTTGTCTGCCAATTCCCCACTAATTGACGGTTTGTAAACTGCATGCAAGATGACTCAGATGTTGGCACCATCAGAAAGGAAATGTAGGCGACGTGATTAGTAAGTTAAAGGCGCTAGAGGAAAAGATGAATTGCATGCATGAACAGATGGCATGTCAGCATGATGAGAGCAAGAAGGAGCCGAATGGAAACACTAGAAATAAAAATCGCAGTTAGAGAGAGAAAAATGCCTTTGATGGCTTCACAGGTAGACTCACCTGAGCTGGAGAACTGGTGACCTTGAAGATGGGGCAGCAGAAGCCACCCCGATGAGACACGAAGAGAGAAGGGAAGTGCAGTGAACAAAAATGCCAGAGCCAAGATCCAAGACCTCTGGGGCAGTGCCAGTCACACTCACTGACATTCTTAGCCAAGTCCCAACTGGCTCTGTTATAAAACTTTCTAGAACCAAGGGCCTCCCTGGTGGCAAAAGGGGTTAAGTACAGCACTATGAGGCAATCTGCAGCCTCTGCAGTACAAATTTGATCCCCAGCCGGCCAGGGAGCTACCCACATGGCACAGCAGACCTCTCCTGTCTCCCGCTGCTCCCCTCAGCAGTGTATTTCAGTCAGTCCGCCTGTTCTGTTCTCCACTCTGTCTCTGGGGAAAACCTCTGACCTGTGCCCCAGCTCTTGTATGCATAAATAAATAAATCTTAAAAAAAAAATTAAAACTTTCTAGAGCTGATCCTAAAACTCATATGCAAAAGCAGAGTGAGAAGAGCCAAACCTCTTTTGAAGGAGAGGCAGGTGAGGGGATTCAAGGCCTCTGTTTTCAAGCTACAATGCTTGAGGCCGTGTGAAATCGGTTTCCATGGAGACCATGGGCAAAGAAAGACCTGGACAACAACCCTCATTCAGGTGTTTATCATATCAGAATGAAAGATTTTCACACCTCCTCAAAAATAAACTTCAGATAAGGTAAAAATCTTAAAATCAATATCTTAAAGCTTTTAGAAGACACTATCTGTAACTTAAAAGTGGCAAAGATTTTCTTTAGTAAGGTGAAAGAAAAATGCAGCCCATATAGAGGGGAAAGACTAATACATTAGACTGTATTCAAATTTGAAATTTGTATATGACAGAGGACAGGTGAAAAGTCAAATGATGGCCTGGGAGAAGAAATTAGCAATTCATTTAGTTGACTCGGTACATATAAGTTATGGGGAGCTCCAGACCCCCCCACAACCCCAGTTCATAGTTATGAGCAGAAAATATGAACAAGCAATTCATAGCAGAGAAAGTCCCAGTGATCAGAATGCTTAACTCACTTAGTGTGGCCAAGAGCGTGGAACTGGGGCGCTCCCTGTACTACGGGTAGGAGTTTGCGTGGGCACAGGCACTTGGCAAGCACTTAGCAAGAAAGGGGAAAATGCTCATTTTCACATTTTTAAAAGCAGGGCTGCAGAGTTATAGAGACTGTCCATTGAAATGTTTGATACCTATTGCTAGATTGTTCTCCAAAAAGAGCGCGTGGTTTACACACCTGCCGTGTTTGGGAGCACCTTGGCAACATTCGCTACCAACCTTTTCTGTTTCTGCCAACCTCCTGAGAGGTTGCTTTCATTTGCCTTTCTTTAGTTAGGACTAAGATTGGCTCTCTACCTCCCATCCCCTACCCCAACACACACCCCCTGTTCAAAGTATATTAAGCTTCACTGATGTGTACACATACACACACACTCACGCACACTCACTCACAAACAGTGATAAAGCAGCCATCGCCGGTTCAGAAATAGAACATGACCAACGTGCCCCCACTGTATCCCTCTTCCGTGCTGCTCTCTGATCATAAACACCCCCCTCTTTCCCCTGAGCTAACTACTCTCTTGTCATCAGTAGAAATCTTACGATTTTCTTCATGGTTTTATCATCTGAATATACATTCCCGAATAATACCGTCTCCTTCTGCCAATCTCTGAATTTTCTGTGGCTGGACCATCCCGTACGTCTTCTTTGGCACCGACTTTCTTTTGCTCCTTATGGCTGTGATATTTACCCACCTGTCACGTGGTGGGTGGGTATCTTTTTGCATGTCTAAAAGTCATTTCAAATGCTTTCTCTCTCTCCGTGCTCTTCCACCCCCCTCCCCCCTGGAACGCTTCTATCTGTGTTGTAAAACCTTATTTCTAGGGAGAAGAGTTGAGAGGGTGGAATGGGGGCGGGGGTTGGACTTGGGAGTGTGAGATGAAGTTGAGGCTCAGAGGTGCCACACAGCCAGTAGGTAGCAGAGGCTGGATTCACGTCTACATCTGTCTGATCCCCAGTCCAGGCTCAGAAAGTTTCATCCAGACCGAGAAAGTCCAGGGCAACCTGTGCTGGGGGAAGGGCAGGCCCCAGTCAGCAGGGCTGTCAGGATGCAGAAGAGGGAGGGGTCAGGGAAGGCTTCCTCAAAGGGAGCAGACTTGACCTGGGCCTGGACCTGGGCCTGGGCCTGCTGCTTCTTCCCTAAGCCTCTTCCCCAGTTCAGGAAGGGGGGCTCCACATGCCCCCCAATCTGGCAGTGTCTCCTTGGAATTGACTTCCATTTCCTAGCCCCAGATGGTTCATGAGGTGGAGCCACCTGTGGAGGCTCAGGCCTGTGTTGGGCTCCTGGGAACCTAGTGACTTACCCTCTGTCCTCCCGTTGCAGACATCACTCTGGATTGTGACGTGAACTGTGAGGGCAGGCAGGACAGGAGCTTTGTGGACAAGGTAGGGCATCTCAGCCTGGGCCCAGAAAGGGGTGTGGCGCGCGCAGCTGCGCTAGGCCGGGTTAGGAGGGATGAGTCCATTACAGGTATCCCTCTGCCTCCTCGTTGATGTTGAGGTCAGGAACCAGGCACAGCTGGGGATCTCCTTTCACCAGGAGAAAAATCATCACCAAGAATTATCAGGCCCCAATGTGCCCAGTCCTGGGTTAGGCCTTGCTTTGTGGGGAGCAGTCATTCTCTGTTTACAATCTAGGTCGGGGGTCAGCAGAATTTTTCTATGAAAGCAGGAGAGTAAATTTTTAGACTTTGGAGCTCTACTGTCTCTGTTCCAATTACTCCATTCTGACATGGTAGGTGTGGAAGAGCTATAGTCAATAAGGAAGTCCATGGTTGTGACTGTGTTCCAATAAAACTTTATTGACAAGAACAGGCCTTTGTGTGCTGACCCTCTGTTCTAGGTGAAAAGAGAAACCTACCAAGTTTGAAACATAAAGAGCCTTGGGCTGAATTGTGGTGACATTAAAAGCATTGGGAATTCAGAGAAGGTGGAAGAGGGCTGAGCAAGGAAGACTTCTTTTCCAAGTCTACTTGACCTGGGGTTCAAAGCCAAGCAAAAGAGGGCACTCCTAGTGGAGGGCACAGCAGACCCAAGGCTGGAGGGAAGGATGGATTCATCATGGGAAGGTTGCCTCTTGGGGTAGGAGGACACAGACTGCGCACAGTTAGGGGAGGCAGCTGTGTGATCTGGACTTGATGGTGTGGGCAGTAGGGAGCCATGGCAGATTCTTGAGCAGGAGAGGGGACCTGTCCTCACAGGGGAGAGTGAAGGAGGCCGGGGAAGTGGTCCCCAGGTTGGGTCCAAGTCCCATCGCCAGCTATGGTTTGCTCTTGGCAGAGACAATGGGTCTGGGGACCTGGTGGATACGGAGCCATCCTGCTGGTGAACTGTGACAGGGATGACGTGACCTGTAATGACCAGGACAACTCTGACCAGCATGTGCACTGCCTGCAAGGTGAGGGGAGTGGGCAGCCCATGCCCCAGGGTGTCCAGGGTCACTGCTCAGTTAGCCTGTAGGGACCCCTGCCCCGGGGGGGGGGGGCGGGCTCTGACAGCAGAGCTCAGGGCCTGAGTTCCAGCTCCCCAACACACCTTGACATCCTGACCAGCCTCAGGCTGGTGGCCATCCTCCCACCCTCCGGGGCCAGCGGGCACTCACCTGAGGGGCTGAACCTGGAAAGGACCTATCCTCACAGGGAAGGGTGAGAGGGAAGAGTCTGGGGTTGGCTCACCTTCTCAGGGGTACCAGCCGTGTTTGAGCATGTTCTGTGTGCCAGACCCTTTCCTTAACTCTCATGTAATTTTCTAAGTGGGAGGGTAGCATCACCCCAATTTAGAGATGAGGCTGTTGAGGCTCAGAGGCCCGGAGATGCCTGAAATCACTTGGTCTGTGGCTGATGAATGCTTCCTTTTCCCACCCTGAATCCAGCCTCCGCCCCAAGCACCTCTGGTGTGCGTTTCAGGGACGCCCCACATCCTGTTAATGTACCCCAGTCCTGTGAAGAAGGTTGAAGCAATATCCCAGGGCATGGGCCATGTGCTTTATACACAAGACACTCCCAGCCACGCAAACATGGGCATAATTGTCCCTCATTTCAGAGGCAGGAATGCTGAGGCTCAGGGAGGGCAGGGATTGACCAGGGTCAGCCTGAGTGATGCTGGGACTGAGGCCAGAATCCTCACCTATAACACTCAAGTGACCTCCCGGCCCTCTCCAGCACCCCTTCTGTGCCAGGCACCCAGCTGGCCCTCTGCACTTCCTGTTTCTCTGGGCAGATGAGGACACAGAGGCCCAGAGAGAGTGTTATGCTTCTGCATCACCCACTTCCAGGCGGCTTCCTGGTCTGCTCTTGATGGCTTCCAGTGTGTTCACAGGGCAGAGCTGGGGCTCCAAGACCAATTCTTGGCCCTGACTGCCCTGGGGAGGGCAGCGAGCAGCAGGAGGACGTGCTGGAGTTTGGAGGTCCCCTGAGGTGCCGCCCTGTCTGGCCCCACAGACCTGGAAGACATGTCCATCATGGTCCTGCGGACACAAGGCCCCGCCGCCCTCTTTGACGACCACAAACTTGTCCTCCACACCTCCAGCTATGATGCCAAGCGGGCACGCGTCTACCACGCCTGTGGTGAGTACGTGCCTGTCCCCCACTGCTTGTAGGGGGGCCTCGGGTTCCCCAATAGAGCTGGGGGGCAGGCTCTGCTCTGGCCCCTGAGCTGATCTGGGGCTCCTAGGTAGAACAGTCAGATGCGGGATCTCTGGAATTGGTCAGCTGGTGTCCCCCAACAACCATGGCTCAAGCTCATCTTATTGGATAAATGGATTTTTAAAATATATTTTAAGTACAATTAGAAATTTTTATTATTGAAACTCTCAAACATACACAGAAGCAGAGAGAACAGTGAAACCAACCCTCATAGCTAGCCGCTCACGTTAGTCATCACTGTCACCTTTCTTGACACATCTGACACTTTCTGCTTGCTGAGGTGATTTAAAGCCTGTCACAGACGCCATGGCCATTGATCCATTGTGACTCAGTGAGCTTCATGAGGCCACCAGGCCATTATCCCACTACAGAAAAGGATGTACAATAGCTTTAAAAAATCTATTTCTACATGTGTAATAAGATAATCATGTTTTAAAAGATCAAAAATATAGACGCACATAAAGTAAAAAAATGAGTCCTCAATCCCTACTCCCAAACCTGACTCTTAAAATGTATTCACTGTTCGTCATTCAATATATGTTCTTTCTGAATTTTTTCTATATATGCTAAATGTGTGTGCGTGGCACGTACATATTCTGCTGTTCACACTGTATCTTTTGTTGAGTCATGCATCCTACACATCTTTCTGCATATATGTTTAACTCTTCTTCATTCTTTTACCCAGCTGTATAGTATTCCAAAGCCAGCTGGTGCTGTGACTTATTTGGTTCCTACAACATAAAGTTGCTTGCAGTGTTTTGATTTTACAACAGTACAGATTCTTGGAGGGCAGGGACATTAGTCATAGCTGAATCCTGAGTCTAGAACCATGCTTTGTATGTGCATAGTAGGTGCTCAGCAAATATTTGTTCACGAGTGGGTGAAGACCCATGAATGCTCTTGTCCGTATGCATTCTAAGAGAGATACCGCGAAGTGGAATTTCTTAATGGGGATAAACATTACTTGTTAGGTGCCTGCAAATTGCTCTCCGAAATATCTGCACACTGTCTCAGAAAAGAATGCTCTTCCCCCTGCCTCGCCCCCGCTGGTGGTGAGCATTCTTCTCTCCTGGCCTGTGGGGGCTGAGAGCTGGGAGTTGTTATCAGGACTACATTTTTTAGGTGCAGCTCTTTCTGCATCCCTCACACTCCCTAGTCCTGCTGGGGAGTCACGACGACCTCCTCCGTCTCCCTCCAGGTCCTGAGGACTCATGTGAGGCCTATAAGCACGTGCTGGGGCAGGACAAGGTGTCTTACGAGGTTCCCCGCTTCCATGGGGACGAGGAGCGCTTCTTTGTGGAGGGTCTCTCCTTCCCTGACTCCGGCTTCACGGGGCTCATCTCCTTCCACATCACCCTCCTGGATGACTCCAACGAGGTAGGGGGCAGCCGGGGCAGATGGGGAGAACGGGGGGCTCTGTTCCTGGCAGAGACGGGCGTTGCTGGCCAGAGACCCCAGACTTCTCCACCACCCACTGGTGCCTGTCTAGGGGCCTCGCCTCACACAGGTCTCTGGACTCCGAGGCCACCGCCCCTCCCTCTCGTCTTCCCTGCAGGATTTCTCCCAGTCCCCGATCTTCACTGACACGGTGGTGTTCCGTGTGGCGCCCTGGATCATGACGCCCAGCACCCTGCCGCCCCTGGAGGTGTATGTGTGCCGGTGAGTCTGGGGGGCACTGGGTGTCCTCTGACCCTGCTGGCCCTTCTGGCCCCCAGGCTGGCTCTGTCCTCAGCCCCTCTCCTTGGGCTTGTCCGCAGTGTGAGAAACAACACGTGTTTTGTGGATGCGGTGGCGGAGCTCGCCGAGAAGGCTGGCTGCAAGCTGACCATCTGCCCTCAGGCCGAGAACCGCAATGACCGCTGGATCCAGGTAATACAGTGACCAGGCAAGGCCTGGCTGGGACCCCGGTGAAGGGAGAGGCTGGCCTGTCCCAGTGGTGTGGGTGTGGGTGCTGCTGGGGCTGTGATGTCCACCCGCCCCACCCTCGGCACTGCTCCTTCTCATTCTAGACCTAGAGCTCTCCTCCTCACCTCCAGAACTTTCTAGGGTCCCAGGCGCACGTGGACATTGGATTCAACACACATTTACTCACAGGATCTGGGCTGGGCACTGGGCTGGGGCTGAAGGCAGGGCCTTCTCCCTGCTGTCAATGGTCTGGGCCAGTGGTTCTCAAAGGAACAGGATGTTGTTCCCCAAGGGACATTGGGAAGTACCTGGAGACATCTTTGGCCGTCATGCTAGAAGCTGCAACTGGCGCTTCTCGGGTGAGCTCTGGGGATGCTGCTCAGTATCCGACAGTGCACAAAGGATGATCTGGCCCCAAATATCCTAAGTGCCCAAGACTGAGTCACCCAGAGGTGATGACTGATTGATGGCAGTAAAAATTCCCAGCCTGACGATCTCAGATGGAGCTGGCACAGCAGGGTCTGGAGGAGGTGGCATCACCTTTGGGGCCAGGGCAGAGTGCCAGGAGGGAGCCAGAGCAGATGTGGCAAATGGATAGATAGTAATTTCCATCTTTTATCGAGCCGAAGGTCCATACAGCTTCATTTCATCTTTTTGACAAGACAGCTCCCTGTTGTTACCCCTTAGGAAATGGGTCGGGGCACAGAGAGGGACTCAGTGCCTGGTGGTCCTAGCAGAGGAAAGCATGTGCAAAGGCCCAGGGGTGGAGGCCTGAGAAGGGATGCTTCCTGCTCTCTTTGGCCAGGGCCAAGTTTCTGGGGAGGGCAAGAGTCAGGGTGGGAGAGATTGAATCCCAAGCTCAGGAGCTTTTGTTTTGGCTGGAGGTTCACCCCTGAGGTGAGGAGGAAAGCGCTGGGTCTAGAATGAACGGCTGTCAGTCCCTTGTGACCACATGTGAGGGCCAAAGGTGCTGGCCCCTGAGTCTCCCCCTGTGTCCTCTCGGCCCTGGCCTGATGTGGGGACATGCCTAAGGTTCATGCGTGTTTATTCCCAACCCATCTTATTGTGTGACCCCAAGGCAGACCCCCTCTCTGAGCTCCTAACCCTTCCTCTAGTCGGCAGACATGGTGACCCCCTCCCCAAGAGCAAGGCAGGGGACCCTGTGAACAGTCTGCCCAATATGCTTAGTGTCCAGCTGGAGGAGAGGCTGCAGGCTGTCCACGTTGGGCATCTCTCTCTTCCTTTGCAGGACGAGATGGAACTGGGCTACGTGCAGGCGCCACACAAGACCTTCCCAGTGGTCTTTGACTCCCCCAGGAATGGGGAACTGCAGGACTTCCCCTACAAGAGAATCCTGGTGAGTGTCCGGCCTGCAGCTGGGCTCTTAGCTGAGGGACCTTACCTGGAGGGCCGTCCCTACAACCTCCTACTTTAGGGACAGCAACAGAGGTGCCAGGTGAAAGGCTGGTGATGCCCAGTTAAATTTGAATTTCACATATGCAATGAGTAACTTCTCGGCAAAAGTATGTCCCAGACAGTGTGTGGGACACACTTATACTAAATACATATTGTCATTTATCTGAAACTCTAATGAACAGGACATCCTGTACTTTTTATTACTAGGTCTGCAGCCCCAAGATGGGGGCAGGACAGTGCACTGCTGAGTACATAGGTTTGGAGTCGGGACCACCTGGCTTTGTCACTCATATGCTGTGTGCTCTTGCACGAGTCACGTCCCCCTCTGAGCCTCAGTTTCCTTGTCAGTAGAGAACATGTGTTAGTCCATGTGAGGTTTCGCCATGTCTACACAGAAGGGGCACACGACACTGTTACTGGTATTATTACTCCTAATAAAATAAAGAGGGTGTCTCAATGGACCTTCTAGAGGAAAGAGGGTGGACTCTCCTGGTGCCATAGAGAGTGGGAGGCCTCTCCAACCCCCCACTGGATCACATAGGGCGCAGGAGCTCTCCCCTGCACCTCAACGTTATCTAAGTTGCAACCAAGAGATGGCATGGGGAGTTCTCTCCTTCTCCAGGGGCAAAAGACTGAGGCTCAAGGGGTCACTACCAGCCTTGGCCCCCAGGGGCAGGTCACCCCAGTGCAGCCAGATACCTGCTCCTGGACTTCCAGGCAGGCCGTGTGGAGGGTCGGGGTGGCCATGGCCTTGGGCTCTCTGATGGGGGCGTCTAGGTGCACCAGGGCCCTCCTGCTGTCCCAGTGGCCATGGGCATGATATGCCCCATACGGCAGCAGGGCCAAGGCCGTGCGTTCCGACGTTGGCCTGTGCACGCAGGAAGCGCTGACTAGCTAGAGCCTCGTCTTTGACTCAGTATTTCTATTTGAAGAATAGGAGGTCCCTTCCACCCCATCTTAAGGGAGCTCAGAGTCAGAAAGTTGGTTCATGCTCTCCCCAGTGAGCCCCCAACCCAGCCTGACTCAGTTTCCCCTACCAGGGTCCGGATTTTGGCTACGTGACTCGGGAGCCACGAGACAACTCTGTGTGTGGCCTGGACTCCTTTGGGAACCTGGAGGTCAGCCCCCCAGTGGTGGCCAACGGGAAAGAGTATCCACTGGGGAGGATCCTCATTGGGGGCAACCTGCCTGGGTGAGCAAGGGACAGCGGGAGGTGTTCCTGGGGTAAGGCTGAGGGCGGAGGGTGATGGTGGCTGGGAGTGCGGGGGGACATTCCTTTCCTCAAAGACAACCAAAAAGGAGTGATGAAAGTATAGTCCTGGATGTGGTGGTGGGGAGAGCTGTGCTGTTCACCAGGCATGGTCCACCTCACCTCAGGAATAAGCAGGGACCTAAGAGGTCGTTCAGTCCAACCATTTCATCTTACAAGTGCACTCAGAAGGCAAGATCTGAGATCACATGGATTTTGACATTATGGTTGGAGTTAGCCTTTCCGATTGCTATCAATTACTAGTGATGGAAGAAAAGGCTGTAGTCTAACTGTCCTGGGAGAAAATGCATTTAAGTGAAAACTGATTTATACTATAATGTCAATGACTAATATCAGATCTTTTTCTGGAGTAAGAGAAGGGAGATACAGGACAGATATGAAAAGTATGATGGGAGTGAGAGAGGCAGGGTGAAGGAATGAATGAATGACAGATGATGGCTTTTCTTTTTTTTTTTAAGATTTATTTATTTATTTATTTGTTTGTTTATTTATTTATACAAGCACTGGGTACAGTCAGAAGCGCGGGAGGGTGAGAGAATTCTCCAGAGCCAGAGCGGGGAGCAGAGCAGGCAGAAGGATGGAAGTACACTGCTGAGGGGAGCAGCGGGTGGCAGGAGAGGTCTGCGCGCCATGTGGGACCCTCCTCCAGTGGCCGGGGAGCAGCCGGGGATCGAACTGGCGCTGCAGAGGCTGCAGGCAGCTTCGCAACCCAACGCTCAACCGCTGCGCCACCGGGGAGGCCCCAGATGATGGCTTTTCAACATGTGACACAGGGGTACTGCTGGAAAAGAAAGGAGCTACAGGTGATGGCTGTCTGCTGTGGAATAGACCAGGACATAGAGCCAACCACATTCAGCAAAGCAGTTAGACAGATTTATGATCAAATATCAGGTCAATAAGCAACTCTGGGGGCAGGGAGACTAACTGTCCTCAAACACACGATCCCACAGAAAGAGGAAGCTGAGGTCATGCCTTTACATACTCAATTGCAAATGTTGGGGCTGTAAAACATTTGGGGGTGACCTTGTCCACCTCTCTCCCACGGATGTGCAGCAAGGGGAGGCTGCAACAAGAGGGATGTAACTTACATTCCAGGAAAACCCACCTGGCCATGGGGGATGAAATAGGGGTGACACCAGTGTCCTGGGAACTGCGGTTCTGAAGACTTGCACGGGTGTGAGAACTGGACAGGTCACTGGGCCATGTGCTTAACCTTCAGCCTCGCCAAGAGCTCACCTGGGGAGTTTAAATACATGCACATACGTTCATTGTTTCCTGCTTACAAAAGTCTGCTTGTTTTTTGCAGCTACTGTGGAATCTTGAACTCTTGCCATTCCATATTTGCATAGAGATTTTTTTGAGTTAAGCAATTTTTTTTTTAACCCCTCGGGCCCCAGGTCGAGAGGCCGCAGGGTCACCCAGGTGGTGCGGAACTTTCTTCATGCGCAGGGCGTGCAGCCCCCCGTGGAGCTCTTCGTGGACTGGCTGTCCGTGGGCCACGTGGACGAGTTCCTGAGCTTCGTCCCTGCCCCCAATGGGAAGGTAAGGACTGGGCTGATGTGCCTGCCCCTGGCGTCTGGGTCAGGAGATGAGCTTCAGGGGCCACACTGAGGCCCGGCGGTCAGCTGAGTCTGCTGTCTGCACGCAGGGCTTCCGGATGCTCCTGGCCAGCCCCAACGCCTGCTTCAAGCTCTTCCAGGAAAAGCAGAATTGGGGCCATGGCAGGGCCCTCCTGTTCGAAGGGGTTGGTGAGTACCAGTGCTGTGTCCCTTAGCACAGCTTTCCCGCACCCCTCACCTAAATCAAGACACAGTGTGGCTTGACAGAATGATGCAACTATTTAAGCAGGGACTGTGCCCCCAAATTTGGGGGTCCCCACTCCTGCCACTGCACACCTTGCTCCACCAGCTGCTGATACATGTGGCTGAAACAGAGCCACAGGGAGCACAGTGGTGGACTGTGGGCTTGGGGTGGGCATAGGTTGAGTGGAGACCTGGTCAGCTTCTGGACATGTGACCCCCTCTGCTCAGAAGAGTCCAGGCTTGGGGTTCAATGCTCTGCCATCATTGTCTTGAAAATCTTAGTAATTTGCATTTTGTGGTGAAATCTGATTAATCGATGGAGCATCTGTTGGGGGCCAGGAGCTCCAGCTCCATGACCAGTCAGCCTTCTGCTGTCTTCCCTGACTGACTCTCCTCCACCTACTCTTGCCGCCCCTTGGAGCCTCAGCTCTTCAGACCCCCTGATTGCCTCTGCCCAGCAACTTTGACAGCCCTCCACCTCTGGGGAGCCCTTAACTGGCAGTACTGTGGGGCGCATGGTGGGCAATGGTGGAGGTGAGCCTTCTCCCTCGCCCCTGATGCAGGTGCCGAGCTCACCTCCATGCACAGGCTGCAATATCTTGGACATCACCCGCTCACCCATTCATTGGGGTGTTGTGCCTGTGGGTGGGGATGCCTGGCACCTGGTGGCTGAGCCCACGCACCAAGTCCTGGCCAGGAGCCTGTACCTGCCCGGCCCGTGTCCCTTTGTCTGAGGGACTGCAGCATCAAATTGCAAGTAAAAATCACCATGACAGGACCAGAGAAAGACCATGGAAAAGAGAAAAAGCCTTATATTTTAGTACCTTTAATGGCACTTTTCCTGTACTTTGAAAAAAGGGCCTCGTATTTTTATTTGCAGGGGAGGAATTCCGAGAGGGGGGCTGCTGGCTGGGGCTGGAGGGCAGATCAGCCTGCTGGAAGGGCTCTCAGATCCACTCCCTCCTGCCCCAACCTGAATGCTGCATAAATCCCAGAATCCTTCCTCTCTCCCAGGACCCCTGAGCCCTCAGGGAAAAGACCCTTTAGCCAGCTGGATCTAGCTTGGCTGGTGCCCGGCCTTGTGGGAGTTTGATCACGCCCTGGACCAAACCTCCCACCCCCAGAAGAGCTTCTGCAGAACATAGAGGTCCCCAAGTCTCACTTCCCACGTCCCCCTTCTCTCTGTTCATGCTACCCCCTTCCCAACAGGACCCCCAGCTGTAAAGAGGGAAAAGAGCAGGCTTCCCCAACCCCATTCCTTCAGAGGTCTTCACTGGCTCCTTTGAACCTAGATTTAATCTGAACCCAGATTAAACCTTAAAAATCCTCAGACCCAAATTTTCCTTACCAGGCAGAGGGAGGGCCATCCTCGGCTTTCCTGGGGGTACCGTTTAGAGTTATAAAACAAGGCCCAGAACAGGCTGGGAAGGAGAGTGGGGTTCACAGCCACCATGCTGTCCTGGACAGTTGACACACGGGGTGACCATGGGGCCCAGCGCACTCAGCAGTACCCCGTGCGCCAGGTGCGAGGCCGTGTGCACCCCATGTGATCCCATCTGACCTTGGGGGAGCCCCCAAGGATTGCTACCAGCCCCTTCATGCCCAAGAATGCCAGGCTCAGCGGTGACGTCCCTGGCCCAGAGGTCTCAGCAAGAATGCGAGGGGTTGGGACTGGACCCCGGCTGTCGAGCTGTAACTGGAGTGAGGGTTTGTGGTGCCCACTCGTGGCCAGGCGGTCCCGGGAGCCTGTTCTTTTCCTCTGGTCAAAGTGTCAGGCCCTTTGTGAGCACTGGACCTGGGCTTGAATCACAACTTCTACACCCATTTCCTAGTGGTAACACCTAGAGCCGATTTTTTTAACCTCTCTGAGCCTCCGTTTCGGCCTCTGTGACGTGGCATTAATGATGAGCATCTTGTGGGGTTGCAGTGAGGGCTGGTGAGGCGCTGAGTGTAGGTGTAGGCCAGGGCTGCAGAGATGGCAGCCATGAGGATTGGAGTCATGGGGCTAACCCCCCAACCTCCACACCACCTCCCCCTCCGTCCACCTGTGCAGCCCGGCCCCATGGGCACCACATGGAGCAGGCAGGAAAGCTGGGCCTCAGGGGTGCTCCTTTGCCGTGTTCCACCTTTTAAAGGGCACGGAAAGGGTCCAATAGTGTCCATTCGGGCTGGCACTGGTGGGAGGGTGGCTCGCCCAGTTTCTCCCCCTGTAGCCAAGACACCATCACCCAGTGCCTCGGAGGAGAGGGGCTTGTACGTTTCCAGTAAAAGGCGTCTCCATTTCCTGGGCACTCAGATAAAGGCCTAAAGGCCACAGCACTGTGGCAACCGCCCCTCCCACTCCCCCACACCCAGACTGCACAGGGGTCAAACTGACCACAGCTGGGTGGTACCTCCCTGCTGCCCAGAAGGCTCGCGAGCTGCTGACTCAGCGAGAACAGTAGCTGGGAACATGGCTGCTTCCCGTGGCGATGCTCCTGCCCGAACTCCATGTCGCTCTCTCCCCCACAGACAACCAAAAGGTCAAAACCGTCTCCATCAACCAGATCCTCTCCAATAGAAACCTCATCAGCTACAACAAGTTTGTGCAGGTACACGGGCCATGAGCTACACCTGGGGGGTGGGCATGGCTAGAGACTGAAGTCTGACGCTCTGACCCAGGTGGAGGGGGTCTGTACCCCAGCTTTGACTCGAGAGAAGTGCTATGAGGAGGATCAGCATTCTAGGCAGAGGGAACCGCACAGGCAGTGACCCGGAGGCGGAATGAAACTGAAGTGGTTGAGGAAGAGCCAGGAGGCTGATGTGGGGTGAGGGAGGCTGATCCCACAAGACTTCCTGCCATCACTAGGCCTTTGGCCATGGCCCTGAGTGATATTCGAGGCCACTGGGGTACTGTCTGAGCAGAGCAGGGATCTGCTCTGAATTATGAAAACCAGATGGTTTGGAAACCATCTTGCTGCTGCTGTGTTGAGAATCTACCAGTGTATCACGTTCTCAGCACCAAACATAGGGCACCCCATGCTAGAAAGCGGTAGGTAAGTTTCCACAAGGGGATATTTACAAAGGCATGAGGAGCACTTGAGGAAATCAACAAAGGATCCCGTAGTACCCCCAGGCTAGGAAGAGGGGTGCTGTTGCCCCTTTCCCAGGCCTGAAGGGATTAGGGAAGGCAGCTGGTGCTGGAACCTGGGGCTGTGACCTTCACAGTCAACCCACAGTCGCTGGCACTGAGGGAACGGCTCCCCTGCCAGCCCCCCACCTCCTGCTGATCCCTGGGGTCAGCCTCCCAGGGCACATCACTAAGGAGAAGGTGCACAGTGAGACCCGAAGGACAAACAGAATTTCCAGCATAAGGTCCTTCAGGAAGCAAATGCCACGATGGTGAAACATGCAGGATCTTTTTAGACCGCGCCTGTCAGAGGGAAGTCAGGAGGGAGCAGGGGGCGAGAGCTGACCCGAGGAAGGGCAGGTTGGGGGATTCATCCTGTCAGCCGACGTGCAGGTCCGAGGCAGCTCAGCAGAGCTGCGTGTGTGCCGGGGTGGGGTGCCCCCAGCCAGAGCCAGTTCTCAGAGGAGGCCTGTCTCCCAGAGAGGAGTCTGTCTGTCTTAGCTTCCCCGCCACACTCAGCCACTGGCTGCTAGAAGCCGTGGGAGGTGCAGGCTCTGGTGCAAACACAGGCGGCGTTTCAGAGCTAGAGCGGACAGCAAGGCTCGGTCATTTCCAGCATGTTAGTCCTGCCCTTGTAGTTGAGCCACACTGACGGGGTCTCCCAACTCCGCCTCCCCCACCCCCAGAGCTGCATCGACTGGAACCGGGAGCTGCTGAAGCGGGAGCTGGGCCTGATGGAGCAGGACATCATCGACATCCCGCAGCTCTTTAAGACCGAGAGGAAGAAGGCAATGGCCTACTTTCCTGACTTGGTGAGCCACCTCCCGCGACTTCAGCTTTCACCAAATGAAACTTTCACCAAGCTTCTGCTTTCCAGAGGAGCAGGGCATCGTGTTGCTGCCATCTTGGGACTGCCGTGGCTGGGGGAGGTGGGGGCATGGGGCAGGTGGCTTGTGGAAGGGTTGTTTGTTGCCTGCTTGTTGTTGGAAGGCTCCTTGGCCAAGTCCTTGCTCGGGGGTCATCCAGGAAGGGCCTTTCCCTCCTCCCAGAGACACTCTTGATATTGGGGCGTGAGCAGGTGATTGCATGAGGTTGTGTGTGTGAAGGACACAGACTCGGTTGGCAACTTAGATGCCATTTCTGTTCCCTTCTCCCAGCTATTCACCCACCCCCCAGACTGAGGGTACCTATGGGGGAATACAGAGATGATTAAAGAGGCTCCCCATTCCTCAAGAGCTTCCAGTCAAATCTGGTGAGGGAGAAAGCACTTCCAGCCTAAGAGGTAGGACAGGAGACCCAAGAAGTCTTCATGGAAGAAGTGGCCTTTGATTGAGCCCCGCGGGCTTTGCCACTGGTACTTCTAAAACTGCAGCTTGCCTAGGGACCACCTGGTCCTCCAGCCCCTCCCCACCTCTGTGCCGCAACGCACCCATCATCAGAGCCTTGCAGGGCGTCTGTCCACACCACTGTTACTTCACTCCGCCCGCCCCACCTTTTCCTTCTCTTTTTTAATTTATTGCCTTCTCCACTTCCTCTCTTGCAAAGCCTCATCACTCCCTTTCCTTCCTGCATCTGTAAGGAGGCCTTGCAATTATGTATTTGGCCCCGGCTTGTGAGCTGTTATTATGTATGTGCCCCGAGCTTATGAGCTGGTCCAGGTCCTGACGTTTGCAAGAAGCAGAGGCCCACCTAAGCAAGAGCTGTACCATAAGGACACATGAAACTGAGGGCGGGGTGGCTGCAGTGGGGCAACTGAAGGACCTGGAACCATCTCCTGTCACTGAATCCACAACATTCAAGCCTTCCCTCTTCTCCAGCTTGTTTTCTTTTTCTTCCCTGTCCCCGGGCACGAATATGACCACAACACGCAGCAAGACCAACCCTGGCAGAGCTTGACTGGCTCTCCCGTCATGTCCATTTCCAATACCCAAGAGAGAATCTGATTGGTCCAGTTGGGTCAGATGGCTGCCCTGGTCCCATCAGCCACAGCCAAAGAGATTGGGCTTTTATAGCACAAACCACAGCCGCCGCCACAATCCGCCAATAAGGAGGGCAGGTCCCAAGCGCAGGTGTTCCCGCAGGAGTGCACACCTGGCTGGCGTTCTGAGCCCCCACTGCGCGAGTAGCTCTTCCCAAGGCTGCCAAAAAGACAAGCCCAGGTCTTGCCCGGTGCAGTGGAGGTGCTGGGTAGGATGAGGAGGAGGTGCGGCCCATCACCTGGGCTTCCTCTCTTGGCAGGTGAACATGCTGGTGCTGGGCAAGCACCTGGGCATCCCCAAGCCCTTCGGACCCATCATCAACGGCCGCTGCTGCCTGGAGGAGAAGGTGCGGTCCCTGCTGGAGCCGCTGGGCCTCCACTGCACCTTCATCGACGACTTCACCCCGTACCACCTGCTGCACGGGGAGGTGCACTGCGGCACCAACGTGCGCCGGCAGCCCTTCTCCTTCAAGTGGTGGAACATGGTGCCCTGAGGACCCCCACCCTCCATCCTCTCCCCCTGGGGTGGGACATCAGCCTGGTGATGGAGACTGAGACAGGTCCCTGAACAGTAAGCATCAAGAGACCCCAAGGTTCCAGATGGATCACTGAGCATGACGGGCCCTCTCAGAAGCCTTTTCCCTAGAAATATTCACTCTCCCCTGCAACCAGTTGGGTTCTCAGACTTGGATCCTCTTGGCCTCCCAAGAAGAAGGACCTCACTTTTTGTGACCTCTCATGCGGATCAACTTGATGCATGGGGACCCCTCCTAACATCCCCTGTTCTGCTCCCAAATCATCCGTTTGGACCTGATTGACTTTGGGGTCTAGAAACGTCTGTGCTTCTCCTCTGCCAGCTTGGCCAGTGTGTCCTGATGGAAGAAGGACCCACGATGCTGCTGTGGTCCGGTTGCTTCTTGCTGTGCAGGGTCACAGCCCTACAGTCAGATCTCTGCACAGCACAGGGGCATTCACCCACAGCCCCACCCGCTGGGAAGGGTGGGGCCCTCCTGTGCTCCAACTACCGAGCTCCTAACCAGATGTTGAACTCTGTACCCCCCCTTCACATAGTAGGTGCTTCTAGATGCCTGTTGAAGGAATGATAGTTGTCCCTTAGCCTAATAAACCTCCCATTATCTGACATTCAAAACCCTGGCTTTGTTCCAGAACTTTCTGGAATTTCTTGGAGATGAAAATATCTGGGGAATTCCTGGAGACTGGGAAACCTGTGGAGGTAAGGGCGGGAAATGTCCTTCCTAAAGCACAGGTGCTTCCTTGGCCCTGGGCCTTGCCACCGAAGAGTAGTATTAGTTGTAGGCTTTCTAGAAAATTGCCCCCTGGTCAGTGTTTCAGTCCTGCTTGTATCCTGGGGAGGGGCTAAGCGGGGCCAGACCCACTGAGACAGCTCGCAATGGACAACTCTGGGAGTGAACTGCCAAAGCCAGGAATGTGAGCGAGGTGGGTGGGCGGTTTTCTCCAGATGCTTGTCAGTTACATATGTGCTTCCATCATAGTTAATAAAGCCACAGGAACTCAAATGGTTTGAGTCTAATGTTGGCCTTCTTGGGGTGTAGAACATGCCAGCAAGAATAGAGGAGTATGTTGCAGCTGATGCATTCGCTTGCCTGATCCCCAAAGAACTTGGGGCTGACAAGCCCAGATTTTGGTCAGATGTGCAGGCTGAGATGGGGCCACCATGGAGAGTCTGAATGATATGGGCACATACATGTGAGCCCGGGGGTCAGATGCCAGGCTGCCAGGACCTAGCGGGCGTGGCAGGCAAGGGTCCTGGCTGTGGCCATAAAGTTGCACCGTGAGCAGCTATGGGGGCAACCTGAGTGTTCAGCCTGGGGAGGCTGGCTGTGTGCCCTCGGGCACCCTCCTTCCTGCTTACACGGAGGCCACGGGTGCCCCATGAGTGATTTGCTACAGAGCCAGGGGAGGGCCTTCCCTTTATCAAACCCTCCTCCTAGAGGCACGGATCACACACTCCTCAAACTGGCCACAGGCTGAATTGCTTCTGACTGGTTAGAGAAGATGTTACACCCTTTCCCCAATGCCCGCTCTGCTTACAGTCTCTGGAACAGACCCCCAAGGCCTCTCATGTAGCCATACTTGCATAGAATAAGGCCCCCTCGAGGGAAGCTGAGGCAAACGAGGATGCTGAGAAATTCATGTTTGTGGAAAGGTTTTGGATTGGGGAATGTGACTCTCTAGAAAGCAAGCGCCTAAAACTGGGAGAAGTTAGGTGAGTTACCAAGCAGATTTTTCTATCTTAGATGCCCTCAAACCAGCCACTGGGCTCTGAGTGGAGCAGGCAGTAAGTTCTGGAAAATTCTCATGTCTCGAACTTGACTCCTACCTTCTGGGTTGGTGTGGGTGGGCATCCTGAAGACTCTAACGCCAATGAGGAAACAAAATAAATCCTCCAGTGAGCCACTGGAAACGGTGCTCACCTCTCCACACTGCAAAGGGGTTGGTGCGTGTGCTGCCGTGTATCAAATGATCACAAACTTAGTGGCTTAAAACAACACACATTATCTTACAGTTCTGGAGATCAGAACTGGGCCTTGTGGACTGATGTCCAGGTGTAGAAGGGCTGCATTTCTTATGGAAGCTCTGGGGAGATCTGCTCTCTTGCCTTTTCTCGCATCTAGAAGCCTCCTTCATTCCTTGGCTCATGCCCCTTTCCTTCAAAGTCGGCAGTATTTTGCTGATTTTGAGTAGTTTTAAATACTTCTCTGACTCTTCTCTCTCCTTCCATGTAAAAGGCCCTGTGATTGCCTCGGGCCCACCTGAATAACTCAAGGTGTTCTACTATCTCTGGGCCCCCTGATGTGCAACCTCCATTCCATGTCAACATTGATCCCCCTTTGTGTGTAAGGTCAAATCACCAATTTTGGGAACTAGGGCATGGACATCATGGGGGGATCATTATTCTGCCTTCCTCAACCAGCTAGGCCCCGGCGAGGCTTTCTGGCCTCCGTGAGCTGGGCCACAGGGCCTCCTCTGAAAGCCAGCCTTGGTCTTTAACAAACGTCAGAGTTGGCAGAAGAAAGATTCCCTTGGTGGGCTCTTCTTCTAGGCCCTGCACTCAGTCCTGACCTTCAGTGACATGGGCTGAGACCTGGGGTCCCCTGAGTGTAGGCTGGTGGCCCTACGAACACGGGGCTGCCTCACCGAACCTAAGGATAAGGGTTGTGTCCACTGCCTTCCCAGACGCGGCCCGTGGGGTCCCTTCCAGGGCCCGGTCCCAGGCCTGGAAACCCCAGGAAACCAGGAGAGGCCTGAGTTCTCATGTGAGAGCTCCCTCCCTCCCTCCTCTGCACACAGGGCCTCCCTCCTCCCACACAGAGGCCGGCCTTGACCCTGGGAAGGTCAGGGCGGGGTCCGAGGGGAACCTGAACACTACTTGAAGAGCCAGTTACTTATAACCCGGAGAAGCCTGTTCAACGCCCTCTATTCTCTCCTCATTCACTCATTAAAAACATTCAGTGAGTGCTGCTCGCCAGGCGAAATCTCTAACCGCAGACGTTTACGTCTAGCAAGTGGAGGAACACACATAACTAAAACTTAAGATAAATGGCATGCACTGGAAAAAGGAGCAGGGCCCTGGCCCCGGAGCGCAGGCAACGGGGAGCTGCGTCAGTAACACGGCCTTCCCTCTCAGGAGGGGATGCTTGGGCTGAGGCTGACGGGGGACACCAAGCTGTGGGCAGGCAGGGCACAAGCTGCCAGGTGTGGGAGCTGCGGTGCAAGGGCGCAGAGAGGGAGCGTGCTCAGAGCGCAGCCAGGATGAAAGGAAGGCCAGGAGGGTTGGGGGGCGGGTAAACGGGGAGGAGGTGTTCCGTAGCCCCAGCAGGCCCACCTTCAAGCAGGTTGCAACCCCTTTCCAAGGTCGGACTTGGTGGTGGGCAGGGTAAGAGTAGAGTCTGCTCTAGGCCTGCACCCACATACCATAGTCTCAGGTCAAATAACGTGGCTCGGTGGAAAGAGTTTGGGCCTGGAAACTGGACCATCTAATGTTACTTCCCTGCGCTGGATCCGAGTCTGTCTCCTCCTCTGTGAGACTTAACAAGCGCATAGATCTCAGAGAGTTGCGTGGGGTCTAATCCAGGCGCTTAGCATCGGGGTGCCGGGCGCATGGACAGTCTCCAATAAATGACTTTCCTCCTCAGCTCCGCTGTGTGGACACGCTCCTGACTCCTGCATTCAAAGGTGCTTTGGGACCAGAGGTCAGATCTGGGAGGGAGGGAAAAGAGGGGGTCCTGGCAACTGTCAGGTCGGGTCCTGCTGGGCTCAGCTGTGTGGTGCTGACCCAGAAGGAGGATCGTCTAGACCAGGAGCGAGGGCCTGTCTCTCTTGAGGGGATGTGCGGCTCCGGGCAGCGCTGGGCCCACCTGAGTCATGCTTCGTTCAGTTCCAGGAACAAGTAACGGCAGGAGGTTGCCCAACCCCATGGTCTGTATTTCCCGGCAGCCCAGAAGGGCAGGAGTGGCAGCCGGAACGGCTAGGGCTCCAGGGGAGGCTGGTCAGAGAGGAATCCAGACTGGGCAGAGTCCGTAGGAACCAGCGTTTCCTACAAAGTCAATGTCATCCCACATCCGCACTGCGGAAGGGAGCGTGAGCGACGTGCGGGGCGAGTGCTGGACATTTCACCTGCATCATCTCATTTCTCTTCACAGCAGGCTAATGGGTAGCGACTGTTATTACCCTCACTTTACAGATGAGTAAACTGAGGCAGAGAGAAATGAAGAAAACTCCCAAGTCACTGAGGTGTCAAGTGGGGAGCAGGTGACCTTCCTAGCTGGGTTCTTAACCAGCCCCCCCAGAGGGTCTCAAACTGTCTGCACATTAGCATCACCTGGACGGCTTTTTAAACTAGCCAGGGCAACTCCCGCCCTCAGAGATTCCGTCTGGACCTTGAGATGTGCAAAGCTGCCTGGCCCTCGGCACGCACCTGGCAGGCACATCAGCCACCCCCCTGTCTAGTTCTCTGAGGCAGCCCTAGCCCCCCCAACCCCATGTCCTTCCTCCCCACTTCATCTAGAATCAGCAATTTCAGGGCCTCCTTTTGAGGCAGCCACTTGGGCTGTGGTGGCAGAACGACGACCAGGCGGTTTGTGCTACATTCCAATTTTCTTGCTGGGCCCATGGTTCTTAAACAGAGCACACGCAAGATTTCACAGATTATTTAAAATACCAACTCCTGGGCCCCCTCCAGCCAGGCCTCCTGAGCCTGGCATCAGTGGTTGGTGAAGCTTCCCAGGTGGTCTGATGCACACCTGGATTAAACATCCCAACTATTTCCTGTTTATCATGCAAAACACCTGGACACAAAGAGCATCTTCACCCAGAGGGCATCTGTGAACACACTGGGGTACATTGCACCCCTTGAATGACTATACTGTCACTTAATGAGAATGAGTGGGAGACAGCCCACTTGACTTGGAGGGATTCCCAAGGGTGTTGTCGAGTGAGAAAGATGAGACACAAAGTAGTGTGGACAAAACCTCCAACGAATGTGTGTGCGTTTACAGTCCAGCCGAGAGAATGCAGGGGGCACACGGGGTTGCAAGGAGCTCTGGGAAATGTAGTCCTTGGCTGGGCAGCCGCCTCCTAGAGTCGAGTTTATTTTGTAGACTAAGGATTAGGAATTTCTTCTTGACCACTTGGCACCTCAAACCCAGAGGAGAAGAGAGTGGATCGAAAGACTAATCTCTTTCACCAAGGAGGCATCACAGCTCCCTGGCTTTACCTTTCAGCTCATGCGTCACTACTGGTCACATCATGCTGTCCTACCCTTAGGGATGTAGAGTTGGCCTTCTCCCCACAGCTGTGACCGTGCGCACTGGGTCCACCCCTGCAGGTTCCTCTCTGCCTGATCCCTCTCCCCACCCCCAGGCCCATTTGTGCTGTAGTCTGGGCCCCACCCTGCCCCAGAAATGAAGTATCCTGGAAAGAGGACAATGAGTCAAGGGCTTCTTCAGTGTAAACTGATGCTGACAAAAGGCCCTCATTAAGGGCCTGTTGACAGATGAGGGTGTGTGGGGAAGTGTCTCTGATTTCCTGCTTCCCTGCTGGCAGCCAAGAAGTAACTGGTATGCCAGCAAGGAGGCAGGTTGAGGTTTATCTGCAAACCTGCACCTGCTGTTGCTCATAAGTGAGAGCTTTGCAGATGAGAGAGAAACCAGGAGTCAGCTCTCAAACATGTTTTCATCTGACTTGGAGGGATTCACTAGCTATTGTCAGGCACATTATATGTACCCAGACAGTAAGTGGCCATGGCTGTGGCAGAGTTCAGAGCATGGGCTCTAGGGCCAGCTACCAGGCTGTGTTTCCTAACTTTGCCTCTTGTCTGCTGTGTGATCTTGGGACGGTTGCTCAACCTCTCTGAACTTTCCTAGTGGAAAAATGGTCGTAGAAGTACCTACCTCAGTCTGGTGTTGTGGACAGTGTATGAAGTTGTCCAGGTAGGAGCTTGGCACTCAATAGACAGCAGCTAGCAAGGGCATAACTTGAAGCAACATGCTCGGGTAAGCTAAAAAGACAGATGCACTGATTTTTCTGCACTGCCATCTAAGGCATTTCATGCATTTTTTTGTACAGCGAAGTTTTGATTAACATGAACAGGTTCACGTTCCTCTGCCCACTGGGAGGTAGGGAGTGGTGTCGCCCCTTTGCCTACCACAGACACCAGCAGCCACCCTCACCACTTGAAGCTGAAACAAGCAGTGGGCAAATTTTCACAAGGCCCAGGGAGGGAAAGGAGCTGGGCTCCCTATATCCCCAGGTCCTTCACCCCAGTTCTCAGCCCCAAACCTGGGTCTCTGGGTCCCAGCATTTTCTTGCTAAGTTGGTGGCAAGGACTTGGTTGCTGATAGCATGTCAGGGGGCAGGAACCACTTTGGGAGTCCCTAGAAAGGAATGTGCACCCAGAAAACCCCCCCCCGGGAAGCATGGTGGATGGGGGCGCTCAGCAGCTGCGCTTTAGGAGCCAGCGGATGAAAGGAAGCTGCCACTCAGCTCAGCTGACTGTCTGAGCCAAAGCTGTCTTTGAAGAGCTTAAGGCCAACATTAAAAGGATCCTGTAGTTTCTTTTTTGAACCCTTCTATGGTCTTTAAATGAGCCTAAGCAGCCTGAGAAACTACTTGTCAATGTTAATTAACTGAATCTGAAACATCTCAATCACAGAAATTATAGCCGCTGCGGGCAGTTCCCAGGGCTCTGGCAAGCAGGGACCTGAGCACGGCTGGGTCGGGTTTTATTCAGAAATGAGCTTTCATGTGAGTAACACTACCCAAGAGCGTACCGGACAGCTCGGTCATTACTTTTATTTATTTTTTATTTTTTAATTTTTTTATTCCCTTGATGTATGCTTCAAGGGATTCCAGACCACTTCTAATAAGGAAACATTCAGCAAATGGACGATTAAAAAGTAGAGAAGAATGGACTATCGTCTCTGAAGTGAAGAAGGAAATATCTAGAAAATAAGGCCATAGGAAAGGCTAAACATATGGATGACCGTGACGACCAAACTAGCTAGTGTGGTTAAGCTCAGAAGTAGGAGCTGAGCTTCCTAGCAGTCCATGCAAAAAGGGAACCCAAATCAGCCAAATGGTTCTCATTACCAAAGGAAGGCAGCATACCAAATGATCCCACCACCATGGACATTTATGGAAGGACAGCGAACAGCTAACCACCTTGGCAGCAGCAAATCTGATGAGAGACTACCTGGTGCTGAGTCTCTTGTTCATCTTTTAACATGAACAGTGTTTACCTTTCAGATTGTTTGAGGGCTAGAACGCTGCCTGGCAGACAATAAGCACCCAACAGATTTTCTTTACTTTCTATTCCCCATCATCTCCCACCCCCCCAAGATTAGTGCCTTGTTATAGAGCTATTTAATCCTCACATGTATTTTGCATGAGCATGTGTCCAGCTCAGTGATAGATTTGGGGACACAGCAGTGAATGAGCAGATGAGGACCCAGCTTTAAGAAGCTTATAGATTAGTAGAGACCATGGCATGATGTGTATACTGCTAAGGGCATAACAAAAACTATATATTTTTGCACTTTTTCTGAGTAAGGCCCCGTGCTTGACAAGAGCCATATGAGAAAGGAAGTCAACAGGCAGACCAATTAGCCATAAATACAAAAACTCTAAGCCAAATACTCAACAGACAATATTCAAAAAGGACACAATATTGGATTATACAACATTGGATCAAATTAAATTGACCCTTGGAATGTACATTTCATCTTAGGAAATCATTTTGATAGATTAATAGAGCAAAGACAAAATATACACTCATATCAACACATTAGGAAAAAAAAACCAGTTGATTAAACTTCCATTTAGGATTTAAATAAAAACCTAAGCTAAGAATGGACAGGAGCCTCTTTAACCTGAGAGAGGACATCTACAATAGTGGTTCTCAAGATGCATCATTGCCAGGGATCTTGTTGGAAATGAAAACCCTCCTATCTTCCCCAGACCTACTCAATAAGAAATATCAAGGATGGGGGCAGGGTGCCCCTCCCCCAAAAATCCCTTCAAGCAACTCCAGTGCTGCTAGAAATTGATGACCGCTGATGTATAAGGAACCCATCTCAAAAATGATCCTTAATGATGGACTGTATAACCATCCCTTCTAGGGTTAGGATAAGACAAGAGTCCTGACTGTCATAACTTTGCACAGAAAGGTCACGCCTGTGTTATAAGGCAAGAAAAATAAAAGCTCAAAGGAGTGAAAAGAAATGATTATATAAATGGAAAATTCAACAGAATTGACAGGCTCTAAGAATTAATGAGTGTTTAGTGAGACTGTTACAATAAAACCAATGCACAAAAAATTAATGTTATTTCTAGAAGATCAACAGCAAATAGAAAATGAAAAATTTTAAATATATTTGTAATAGCAATAAAAACGTTTAACCTTCTCTTCCAAATCTAACAGATGTGTAAGACCTCCATCTTACATAACCCCTCTGAAAAAACATTAAAGAGTTTCTCCGTTAATGGCGATACCATGTTGATAGATTGCAAAGCTCAAACTTGAAAAGAGGAAAAGTTCCTCCCTAAGATCTAAAATTAACTCCAACCCAATCAGAATCAATATAGGTTGTGTGTGTGTGTGTGTGTGTAATTTACAAGCTGATTCTAAAATCCATTTAGTCGCTCAAAGAGCCAAGAATAGTTAAGTCACCCTTGAAGATGAAAAGGTGAGAGAACCTGCTCTCCCAGATAGTAAGACTTATTATAAAGCTTTGTAATTAAGTCCACGTAGAACTTATGCAGAAATAGACAAATAGACCAATTATACAGAACAGAGGGCCCCACATTTCATAACCTCATGGTTGGAACTGTTCATAAGCCCTATATGTGGGTTTGTCACCATTTACATGAATGACAATGTTTTCTCCCCAGTCTGTGGCCTTCCTTTTACTCTTTTTTTTTTTTAAAAAAAAGATTTATTTATTTATACAAGCACTGGGTACAGTCAGAAGCGCAGGAGGGTGAGAGAATTCACCAGAGCCAGAGAGGGAACAGAACAGGCAGGCTGACGAATTACACTGCTGAGGGGAGCAGCGGGCAGCAGTGGGACCCTCCTCTGGTGGCCAGGGAGCAGCCGGGGATCGAACCGGTGCTGCAGAGGCTGCGGGCAGCTTCACAACCCAGCGCTCAACCGCTGTGCCATCAGGGAGGCCCTCCTTTTACTCTCTTAATCTGTCTTTTAATAAATAGAAGTTCTTAATTATCATGTAGTGAAGTTTATCATTCTGTCTCTTTCTTATTTTGTTCTTTGTGGACCAGTATCTATGATAAACAGCCCCCAAAACTCAATAAAAATAAAAAACAAAAAAATTTTCATAGAAAAATAAGATAAAGCTACAAATAGGTCTTTCACAAAATAGAAAATACACATTTCCAATTAACAGATGAAACTATATTCAACCTCATTAATATTCAGGGAAATTCAAATGAAAAACCAATGGTTTGCTATTACATATGCACCAGGTAGGCAAAAATAAATGAATACCTAACAGAGGACTGTTAACAAGCATATGACACAATTGGAACCCTCATAAATTGCTAATGAGGATGAAATTTGTACAACCACTTCGAAAAATCATTTGTTATCACCCAGTAAGTTAAAAATGCCCATACCCTTGGCCAGATTGGACTCCTAGGTATAGGCTTAGAAAAATTCTTGTGTCCCAAGAGACATGAATATTCATAGCAGCATTATTCAAATTATCTAACAATACCTATCGCCAGTAGGATAGGTAACTAAATTGTTGTATATTTACATGATGGAATATTAGAGAGCTATGAAGATGAACCCTTTATGACTCACATGTGAACATGAATGAATTTTGCAAACAGAGCATTAAGTGAAAGAAGAAAGTCACAGAGGAATTCAATGTGCTTCCATTATGTAAAGTCCCCAGACAGGCAACGCTAAACAATAAGGTAAAAACAAAGGAAAACATGGGAATGATGGCCATGAAAGTTTGAATAATTATTAGTTCGGAGGGGGGTGTAGTGAGAGAGGTGTCTCCAAACAGCTTCAAAGGTACTGAAGACTTTCTCTTTCTTACCCTGAGTGGTGTTCACTTTGTTATTCTTCCTTTAAACCATTGTAAGTTTACACACTCTTCTGTGTACACTGTATGCCTTGCAATTTGAAGAACAGCACACAGATAAAAGCACACACATCGTGAGGGGATCAAGCTAATCTACATGGATCATGCTGGTGGGAACAAGAGCAGGCCACCTCCTCCAGCGGGCAGACAGCAGAGGACTTATCATCCCTCAGGGAGGGTTGCTGCAGGTGGACTCCCAGAGCGCCAGCTGCTGTGGACTCGGAAAGTTCAGAGAAGAGAGAGGAGCTCGTGCACTGGAGACCAGACCCCCTGCCATTGCTAATCTCTCCAGAACTGTCCCAGAGGACCTGTGGGTGGAGACCAGCTGTGTCCATAAAGCCGTGACCATTTCCTGGTGGGGTGAGTGTGTGGGTGTGAAGGATCACTTGATGGAGGGAGATTCAAGCTTCCTCATAGGTCTTAAATGGGGTCCCCAGATGGGCTCCAGGGGTGAACCCATCAAACTGTAGGCAGAATGTTCTAGGTGCATTTTTCAGAGGGGTTTGTGTCCCCAGCTGCTCTCTGGTCTTTGAAGTGGTGGGGACGCTCCTTTTGCATTGACTTCCAAGTATTGGCACCTGCACCCTTTGCCCAGGGCTTTATCTGGCCACCAGAGCCATTGACCAAAGTGTCAGGAGACCAGTGTCCCTTGGGAGCAGCCGTCAAGCAATGACCCATGGGAGTAGGTGTGCACATGCCCCAGCGCCCTGCTCCTGGTGGGGCTAGCTCTGGGCAGGAGCTCCACAGCACTCTCCAGAGGTCCTCGGTGGGTTAAGCTCCAGCTGCCCACAGGTGGTAACTATGGCAACCAGGTCACCACACACCCTTTAATGGCTTCTTCTCTTTCCTGTCTCTCTCTCTCTCTGTCCCCAAAATGCCACTTAATCTCAAATCCTCGTCTCAGAGTCTCCTTCTGGAGGAACCCAAACTAAGAATCCCCCAGAAGATAAACACTCACGGGGAGTAGGAGATGAGACTCGTATTTTGGTTCTACATCAACTCGCCTGTGGCCTTGGGCTAGTTCGAGCAACTCCTGGGTCTCATTTTCTCCATCTGCAGGGACAGGAAAGCTAAGGGCACCTCCATTTTGCCAGCAAAGACTTTGGGTTAAGGCTCTGCAGTCAGCTCAGTCTGGGTTCACTCCTGATTCTTCTACTACCAGTTGCATGATTGTATTTGAACCTCTCTGGGCCTCAAATCCCTGGCCTAAGGGGAAAGCCCCAGGGGAGAGCCCCTTCCTTGAGGGCTTGATTTGAGGCTCCTGTGAGGTGCTGCAAGTCAAGGGCTGAGGCTGGAGCCTGCCTGGAGGCCAGTGCCCCAGAGACAGTGTCACTTGTTGGGACACAGACAGCAGGACAGTGACATACTCTGCAGAGGGAGTTGAGGAAGCACCTGTTGGGATGGCATAGCTGAAAACAGAACATTCCAGAAAAATGAAGTCCTGGATTTCTTAAGACTGTAGGGTGGGGTGGGCATGGGATCTGGCACACAAATGCCCAGTAAATTAAATAGTGAAAACAGTGAACACACAAAAGTGTAAGGCCTTGTGGCTTCTGGGCCCAGGACGTCATAGGACCAGGAGACATGGTCATGGGAGACCCACAGGGCCCTTAAGTGGCAGCTGAAGATGCCTGGGCCGACCTCCTTGATAAGGATGGACACAAAGTGAGGTCTGGAGCCCCCAAGAAAAGGGCGCTGGGAGAACCACAAGCCAGGAGGAGCTTTGGCTGAGTCCTCTGCGGTGAGAGGGTTGCCCAGCCCCACCTTTCAGCTTCCTGGCTGGGTGTGAGGCCTCTGAGCAAACAAATCCTGGAAAAGAGCATCACCCAAGCCTGGCAGAGGAGGATGGGAGGCGTCACTGTTTTTTTAAACCTGGGCTAGGTGCAAGTTTGTATGGCGATGTTATTTTAACGTAGCTCCAGGTTCAGCCTTTACATTGCTGTTGGAGAGATGCAATTACAGTCTAGCCGGAAAAAGCAAAGTGACAGATTCGTGAGGTCATAAATGGCCTGCAGGCCTCCGGCTCCTGGCTCTGGGCCTTTCCCTCCCTACCATCACTCCCCATCAAAGTTGCCCTAAAACAACATCATCAGCAGCTGGGTGCAAACATTTGGAAGATTTATCCATCTCCTTAGGAACTAAATAAACACAGAATACCATGATCAAAACAGCAGAATCAAAAACAACAAAGTGGAAAAAAAAAAAAAGGCCAAAGCAGTCTTGTGAATTGCTTATACAGGTGAGGTGTGATGTAATCCTTTGGAAAGCAGTTTTAAGTATTAGGGGTGTTATCGCCAGGAAAATAAACAAGGGCGTCAAGCTATTCAGAGACAAATAAGATTTACTTGGGATTCACAATAGAAAAAAGAAAGAAAAAAATGAATCATGCTTGGTGAAGATATAAAAGCACTTGGGAATGGGTAGAAAATGGAGGCCCCAGAATTTGATGTTGTGTATGACACCTCCTTGTGACAAGATGACAAATAACCTTTCATTTGCAATGAAAAAATTTGGCTGCCAAAAGAATCTGTGAGAAGACAAAATGCTAAATGAATAAGCGCAGGTGGTTTTTGTAATCATTACCGATGGAGATGTATTAAATTAGGTGCAGTTTGCCTTGAATACATCTTTTAAAATTTAAATGTATGGGGCCTCCCTGGTGATGCAAGGGGTTAAGACGCAACCTATGATGCTCCCCGCAGCAGCTGCAGCATGAGTTCGATCCCTGGCCAGGGAGATACCCACCTGGCGCGGCAGACCTCTCCTGACTCACCTGCTGCTCCCCTCAGCTGTGTATTTCAGTTGATCTGCCTGTTCTGTTCCCCATTCTGTCTCTGGTGAATCCTCTCACCACCACCCCCAACAGCTCTGGCCTGTACCCCAGTTCTTGAACGCATAAATAAATCTTAAAAAAAAATTTAAAGGTATAAAAAAAAAAAAGGAAAAAGAATTCAGATTGGCCCACAAGATAGAAAGTTGTCTGAGATCCATAAAGTGAAAAATTTGGGTTTGGCATAATTCCATCATTTATAATGATCCAGAAGAAATTCTAGAAGGATCCATACTGAATTGATAACAGAGGTTACCAGTGGGAGTAGAATAAGTGAAGTGGGTGGGAAGGACTTCATCTTTCTATTCTAAAAATGACATTACTTTTGGAATAATAACCAGAAAAATATAAAAATATTTAAAAGTTTGTAGGGTAAGGAAAAATGTCAGGCTTTTCTGCCCTCCCGCCATCAGGATAGATGATGGATCCTTGAGGTCCTGAATGCATGCCTGATGGCGGGCACCTGGAGTAGGGTGTGGGCATAGGTAGATGGGATTCACCTGGGCTGAGACTGGGCTTTTTAAGGGCGGCGTCACGGGGATGCCAGCAGAAGCCAAGAAGCCGAAGCAGAAGCCGAAAGAGAAGCCGAGAAGCAGCAGAACGAACACCAGAGAGCCCAGATAGAGTGAAGACTTGCTGGGGGCTGGGAGGCCTGCCAGTCCCCCAGCACCCCTGCCTGCCACGTACCCGCTGAACCCCAATAAAAACCTGCAAAACCACTGAGGACTCTGACTCCTCCTTTACCCGGTCTGTATGGGATCAGAAAACCTGCTCTGTGTCCTGTTCCTGCCTTTACAAAGTTATACAAAGAAAGAACCCATAAGATACAAAATTTCAAATCCTATGTATGAAAAAAATGGAAAGAAATAAAATAATTTGCTAGGAATGACTATTGGATGGAATCAGGGAATATTTTTCTTTTGTGTTTCCTCCAACTAGCTTCCCACCCCCGCAAATTTGTTATTATCACCCACTTGTAGCAAGATGGGAAAACATCCCATAGACTTGTTTAAAGACTTTGGAACTCATGTGAGAGTATCAGCCGCAGCAGAGAGAGTGCCAGTCCTGGTGTTATTTTGAGTTTCTCCTAGCAGATGGGTCAAAAAAACAGGGATAGGTTTCTTTAAGCTCTCAGCTTAAAGCTCTCATCCTTGTTTGCCCCAAGGATGGAAAGAATGGATCCTTTGACTGAATCCCTGCCAAAGTGGCATACCCTCCTCCCTCTAAAGAGGGAAGCAGATTCTGGGTCCTTGCTGTCCACCAGCCAGGTCAGGTACGTGGCTGTTGCCAGCAGCAAGCGTTTCGAGTGTCCTCTGTGGCCTTTGCATCAAACGGTCCGGTAGTGGAGAGAAAAGGTTTGGGTACTGAACCTGCTGGGGTCCAAATCCTTGGAAGTGCCAGATAGTGCCTGAGCTATGGGTTATCTAACCGGATGAAATAACTTAAATCAGAGAGGAAGAGGATAAAAAGAATTCAGAATTCACCCAGGCAGGAAAGCAATTAGTTGAAAGAAGTTCATCTCAGCCCGGGGAGGATTCCAAGCTAAAAGCAAATGAAAGAATTACCTAAAGGTATTACTTGAACCTGGACAAGCCATCGTCCTCTAAATGGCCCCGGACTTCAAGCTGGGACTAGACACCTGGCCAGACCAGCCTTTGTTTTCATGGTGACTAAAGATCATGAGCCCAGTAGTAAGATCTTCCATGGCCCGGAGAGAGTCACTTCATGGCTAAGGCTCCCCCTAGATGCCTGATGCATCTGAAACAGCTGATGCAAAGTCAGCAGGTGACAGTCAGCAGTGTCGAGAGGAAGGCTCGCAGCCCTAGACACCTGTGCAAGAGAACATCTCAAATTAGGAAACTCAGATCCTTCCAGAAGAAACCAGAAAGAGAAAAACCCAAGAAACTCAAACAAGCATAATGAAGGAGATAAGACCAAAGCGATAATTAATGAAATTGAAAACAGAAACAATACAGACAATCAATGAAACAAAAATCTGGTTATTTGAAGGTATTTGAAGGTATCGATAAAATTGACAAACATCACACAAGACTGAGAGGGGAGAGAGAGAGATTAGTGAGAAGACGCCTACTCATTTAATGAGGCAAGCGTTATACCCCGATACCAAAACCAGATTTTTCAAGAGCACAAAAATAACTACAACTTAATAAAAATAACTATAATAACTTATAAATACAGACTGAATTCTTAATAAAGAGAGAAGGCACAGTTTCCCACTATCAGGAATGTAACAGGAAAGATCAATACAGACCCTGCAGACATCATAAGGGATATTATATTGTACTATTATAAGATTATAAGGGAATTCCACAAACAACTCTACACACATGCATTTGACAACTTAGATGAGATGGAACAGCTCCTTGAAAAGCATAAACTAACACAACTCACATCATATAAAGAGATCATTGGAATATCCCCTTTTCTAGGAAAAAAATTGAATTCATAATTTAAAGGCTCCTAAAAAAGAAATCTCAAGTCCAAATGATTTCAGTGGCGGATTCTACTAAAGATTTCAGGATGAATGAACATTGATTCTGCACAGTCCCTTCCAGAAAAATTGAAGAAGTGGAAGACACCTACTCATTTAGTGAGACAAGCGTTATACCCTGATACCAAAGCCAGATTTTTCAGGAATACAAAAATATTCCTTATAAATACAGAGTACTACAATATTCCTTACAAACACAGACCAAATTCTTAACAAAACATTAACAAATGGAATTCAACAATAAAGAAAAAGAATTCTAGACTAAGACCAAATGAGGTTGATTTCAAGGTGGTAGCATGTGTCAGTCCTTCACTTTATTAGGCTGCATCAGAATGAACCTCACAGGAGATGAACACTCCCCTCAGCCTGGGCAGACCTTTCCTACTCCAGGGCCTTTGAGGGCTCCTTTGTTCTGCTTGTCAATGGCCCTCGGGCCTGCACCCAGCTTCTAGTATTTCAGACTCACTGAGGAGGGGGCAGGTCCTTCTGTGGCGTGAAAGGGGAGCCTGTCGGCCATTTGTCTGGGACAGTTGTGGAAGCACCAGCCGGGCCGGGAGGGACTCCACACTCTCCAGGAGCTAATGGTTCTCTCTCTCATCTATGTGGGTAGAAGTTCCAGCCAGAGCTTGACTGTTTTTCTTGGAGATTCTGACACTGAGATGCAGAGGGCAGAAGTGTTTGGACTTTTGGGCCTCCCTGGTGGCGCAAGGGGTTAAGATGCAACCTATGAAGCAATCCGCAGCCTCTGCAGCACAAGTTCGATCCCCGGTCAGGGAGTTACCCACATGGCGCAGCAGACCTCTCCTGACTCATCCGCTGCTCCCCTCAGCAGTGTATTTCGGTCAGTCTGCCTGTTCTTCTCCCCACTCTGTCTCTGGTGAATCCTCTAGCCCCCCACAGCTCTGGCTGTACCCCGGTACTTGTATGCATAAATAAATAAATCTTTGAAAAAAAAAGTGTTTGGATGCCTGCTGGAACAGAATGTGGACACTGGAGGTCAAAGATGGGGCATGAGCCAAGTGGAGAAGGAACACAGGGACATCGACCTTCATCTCCCCCGGTCCCCTTCCTTTTCTCAAAGTCATCAATAGATGACTCAAGTCGGCTCCTGCCCCATCAAATAGATGACTGCATCAAAAGGATGTGGTATATCTGCACAATGGAATACTATTCAGCAATCAAAAAGATAAACTAGCACCATTTGCAGCAACATGGATGGACTAGAAGGGATTATGCTCAGTGAAATAAGTCAGAAGGAAGAAAATATGGGATGGTTTCACTTATAGGAGGAATATAGAGGATCCAAGAGATCAAGGGGAAAAAATTAACCCAAAAAACCACAATAAAACAAAACAAAAATAAACAGACAACTATAAATCAGAGACATTCTGCAGGGGAGGGGAGAGGGAGAGATCAAAACAAGGGCAGGAAGAGCACAAGGGACTATGGTGATGGTGCACGGGTGACGTGGTGGTGGGAATTCTATGGGGACTACACCTGAGAAAAGAAAGCAAACATTATACAAAAAAAGAAAAAGATGTGAACTATATACAAATAAATAAATTATTTAAAAAATTTGGCACAGTGGACAGCAGCAGCTTTCAGGCCCTCAGATCTGCATTCCACCACCTCTGCCCCATGTCACGCTCCCCTCTCAACGACAATGACCACATCAGGTTGCTGTGGAGTTCACGTGAGTGGGGGCAATAAACATGGCGCAGGGTGGGGCTGGCGCATGTTGGAGTCATCGTGTTGCCCTTGTGTGCCCTTGAGCCCTTACGGAGTCTAATTCAGATAAGATACAAGCTCCAAATTGCTGAAGAAAAAACAGGGAGAGGCAAAAAAGAAAAATACCCCTGGAGATCTAAGACTTGGGTGGAGCCCAGCCCTCCTGCTGCCTTGCTGCGTGACCGTGAATACGTCACTCTCCTCCGTGATTCAGTCTCCCATCTACAGAACAGGGGTGACCTGGTAGTCTCGAGGGCCTGCGCGACTGTGATAATTGACAGCTCCCTCTTGCCATTTTCCATTGGAAGTTTAAACAGTCCTGATCATAGGACCAGCCAGAGAAATTGGGTTAAGCCCTACTGTGCAAATGGTTGTGTGGGTTCATCAGACCTCAGGTCCAGCCACTTCATCTGCTGGCACAGAAAATGGACTCTGAGCCTAGAGGAGGAGGTTTGGGTCCTGGGCTGTGGGTTGTGGGAAATTGGGAGGATTAACTAGCCTGTTTGAGCCTCAGTGGCCCCATCTGTAGTGTGGGCAGGATTGCACCCCGGGCTTGCCTGGACGCACAGCCAGCCTCTTGGTTAACAAGGCAAGTTGTTTCAAAACCAAAAGAAACAAAAAGCAGGTCTAAAATTTACTCTGCTCACCCCAGATCCCCACACACGCCTCCTCTGCGTGCTCCCTGTTGGGGCTTGCTCTCCCAACCCCCTTATCCAATGGCTCAGGGGTGACCACAGCTCTGAGGCCGCGTGAGTGTCCCCTTGGCAGGTGTGGCCTCACCTGAAATGCCTAGTCTGATGCTCAGGGGCCCTGGCAAGAGGCAGGCACCGCGGGGTGTCAGAGGACCTCAGTTTCCAGGTCCCAAAGCTCCTCTTGCCCTTCCTGCTCTACCACACACCAGCCGCAGCACCCGGGGCAAGTTACCTTTCTTCTCTGAGCCTTGATTTCCCTTTCTAGAAAGTGGGCACTGAGAGCAAGTCCGTGTGGACCTTGTATTGCGGTGAGAGGAGAGGTGATACGGTCTGAAATGCTCACGTCACATGGACAGGCAGCTAATACGCCTCATCCTCTGGAACTGGATGTCTCTGCTTTAAATCCTGGCTCCTCCGCTTTCTCTGTGTAACCTCCTAGGCCTCAGTTTCCTCTTCTGTGAAATGGGAATAACTGACCCCAGAGAGCTGCTGTGAGAACACAATGAGGGAGTAATAAAGGACTAACTCTGTAGGGTTGTCTTAACGTGGTCTCTACATGACGTGCAGAGAAAGATGCCCGGGACTCAGCCCTTAAAAAGGGAAACCTGTCATGTGGGTGACCCAGCCCGGGAGGCTTGTCCCAAGTCAGGTCTGTCTTTGAGTGTATGGCCTGGGCTGTGACCTCTTGCCTACAATCCCTCAGCCTCCCTGCCCCCACCACCCGCCTTCTCCTCCTCCACCCCTGTTTGGCAAGGTTAGGCAAGGTGGGGTGGATCCAGGTGTTTGTGGCCCCAGGCAGGGGTGGGGCTCTGGGCATCTCCCCACCCCCAGGCTTTCTGAGTGCCCTCCCCAGGAAACTGAGCAGGCGGCTTGCCAATGACTCTGTACTAATGTCCGTTCAGGGGTCTGGGCCAGCTGCAGGGCAGAGGAGAACTGAGTGTCCACACCTTGGACCTGAGTGGCTGAACCACTGGGCCACAAACCACAGATGCTGACTCACAGCCTCTGCTGGGCGGTATAAAGGAAACAGCCCAGGGGCATCCTGCAGCCGGAAGGACCAGCTGGCTGGACAATGGCCCAGGGAACGGTGATCCATGTCACCCCAGAACAGCCCACCCATGCCGTGTGTGTGCTGGGCACCGAGACTCAGCTGGATGTCTGTGGGTGAGGAGGGGACACTCTGGGGGTGGGGGGCAGGTGTGGAGCTGCTGAATGAGCAGGTTCTGCCGACACAGGCTGTGAGGTTGGATCAGGCTGCAGGGTCCAGCCTCTGAGCCCCTGCCTGGGGAGAAGCTGGAGACCCAAGGTGGAAGTGGCACTGGGGTACGCCCAGACTCGGGGCAGTGGCTTCTTTGCTGTGTTCAAGAGGGGGCTCCTGAGGCCCTACCACAATGAAGTATTGCAGCACAAATAGCACCATCTCCTTTCATCGTTCAACCAATGGAAGTTCAGAGAAGGCCTGTGACTTGCCTAAGGTCCCACAGCATGGTGACCTGGGAGCAAAGCTAGACCCTTGCCTCTCAGCAAGCTGCCCTCGGTGGGTGTGATGTCCCAGGCTTCAGTATGAGAGACGCCCCCGTGGGAAACCTGGCCCTACTGTGGTCTGGCCGGGCAGGCTAAGGCCTCTGTTTCCTCATCTGTGAAATGGGGATAATACTCACTCCATAGGGCGACTGTAAGGATCCAATGTGAATAAGCATGAAATTGTGTAAGTACTCAGCACAGTGCTGGGCATATAGCCTGGTGGTTGTTCGTTCATTCGTTCATTCATTCATTTATTCATTTATCCATTAATTTGTTCATTCAACACATACCAGTTGAATGTCTATTATGGGCCAAGCTCTGTGCCGTGCTCTGGTTAAGCGAGGTGGCCTAGGGACACTCTTGGCCAGCGTGCACGGATGTTCTTAAGTTGTCATCTGCAGGCTTCTCTCCTTCCTCCAGGGTCTCCTTTTCAGCAGGAGGCCACCCAGTGGGACCCCAGGGAGCATGGAGTCTCTGAGTTAATAATTGTCTCTGAGCCTTGGTTTACCCACCTGTAAAATGGGAAAACTGATGCCCGTCCTAGTGGGTGGAGGTGAGGATTGAAGACTATAATGCACACAGCCCCTTCCCAGCCCTGATGCAGGTGCCCCACTGCCAGGTGGGGGGTTGGGAAGGAAGTGGATGCAGGAGCCGGAGGGCTGGGGTCACTTGTGCAGGTCAGTGTCAGTGCTGCTGTCCGGGGTACAAGGACACTGCCCTGCATCCCGCTCTGCGGCGCTGTCACACGGTCCGTGGCTTGGCCTGCATCTGTCGAGTGATCAGAACAAGTCAAGGATCGTGGCAAAGAGATCAGCGACTCGAATCAAGTAGGAGAGGAATGTCCCTCAGAAGCACTGCCTGGGCTTCCTAGAGGAAGTTCGGATTTTCCCAGGATTGGTGGTGGTGGCCAGGATGGGGCAGGGTTGGGCAGGATCAGTGTAGTTCCAGGGTCACGCCTCTGCATGGGTCACATGCTCAGGAAAATGGGCCATGATTCCCCTTTTTATTATGCAAATGGACTTAAGGTGCTGTTGGTCATGGAGGGTCCTCTGCGCAGGTTGCTTAGGGGCCTAACCAGTTTGGACCTAAATGAAGGTCTCTTAACAGCCCCAACTAGCTTTAATGTCTTTCCTAGGGTGAGGGGGACAATAATAAGGGTCTTTCCTGATAACTCTGGTTTGCTTTGTAAGTCTTCTGTTTCCCGGGTGACAAATAACACATGGAGCCCTCCCCCAACCCCACACACAGAAACACATGCACACACAGTGTAACCCACGTGTTCACAGAAACTTCTTGTTTAAGGCCTGAGAGGGCCTGGAGAGGGGAAGAAAGCCCATCCCAGTGGTGCCGCTTCTCAACTCGGCCTCATCTCAGAGCCTCAGTTTCCCCGCCTGGCAGAAAGGGTGGTATAAAGCCCTAGCAGGTGGCTCCTCCCTGCCCCTGATGATAAAGCCACATGGGCAGAGTGAGCCTAGATGGCAGCCCTGCAGGCCAGGTGCAGGCTGGTACTCCTGGGCCCCAAGACAGGGTCTTGCCATTGTTCATTTTCCTGTTATACTGACACCCAGCGTGTCCCTGACCTGGCACAGCACCCAGGCAGTGGGGGGCCTGGCTTCTCACCGCTTTGTGGGTATCGAGGAAGACCACCCCACATGGAGTAGGGAAGAGCCTCTGGGCTTTGGCAGAGAAACAAGGGCCCTTATTAAGTTCTGGGTTGGCCACGTAGGTGTGTAATCAAGCGAGGCGCTCAGGCAGAAAGGCTCAGTTCTGCAGGGCCTCCCTTGCCGTGAAGTCTCCTGCAGCATCTGCCCAGCGTCTCTAATTGTCCATGATTATTATATAATAATCACACACTGAGCAGTTCCCCAACATGGGCCCTCCAAACCTCATAAGGGAAGCAAGTGAGCCTCATTCCCATTTATAGAGGAGAAAACTGGTTGCAGAGAGGGTCAGTGCCTAGGCCGAGGTCACACAGCCTAGCAGAAGTGGCCCAGGCTCGGCCCCTCTTTCCAGCCGTTTGAGGCTGCCTGAAGCTTGTGGACTGCCCAGGAGAAGTTTTCCATGGACAGCTGAGCCCCGGCACCCCTGCTGGTCTGCAGGCAAGTGTCACATCAGAAACAATTTCAACATTTCAGCACAAAAGCTCCAGCACTTGCTGTGCCCTGCTAGAGGGCGTGACACAGGCTGACCTCTGGGCTATGCAGGCGGAGATCATCCTCTCTATGCCTGTCCTGCTGTCTCCCCACCCAGAGAGTCTGTGTGCCCAGACCCAGGGCAGTGCTCCCTGGACGACACCCCAACCATCCTGCTCCCCACCCCAACACATGGGTACCAGGCTGGGAGCTGGCAGCAAAAGCAGTGTCTGCGCTAAAGACACAGGCACGGACACCTGCTGTTAAGAGTTGAGATACTTGGGATGGTGTCCTTGTCAAGGTGGACCGGGGGACCCCACAATCAAACCCCAGAACCTCCAACTGAGCAATTACCATCCTCCAAGCCAGGAGACCCTGGGGCCACGAAACTTGCCCCACTTACTTTGGTCCCCGGTTAAGGCTGGTCTTGCAGTGTGTATGTTGACTAAATGAATGAATGAATGTGTGTTTAAAGAGCTGTGCCAGCACATAGTAGGTGCCCTTGAAGTGCTGAATGAATGAAAGGTTGAGACAGGGCAGGGTTTTGTTCATATTCCTGCCCCTGCGGTGCTGGAGCCAGCAAGCACTCACTACCTGACCCTGTGCAGCAGGAGAGCATGGGGGTGTGGGGGGGCATGGGGATGGAGGGACATGTGCTCAGAAGCAGCTGCCCGCTGGCTGTTGGCCATTGCCATCCTTTGCCAGGGTAGGGGCCCCCATCTCAGGCCACTGGGGCCCTTCCTTGGTCCTTCAGGAAGGACCTTTGGTCAACACCCCTGAAGCAGACTGTGGTGAGAAGGAAGAGGAAGAGGAAGAGGAAGAAGAGGGCACTTTCCAAAATCGGTGCCTGCTGCCAGCCACACCCTGTTTGGTGATAGAGAAAGGTCCAGGCGAAGCAGGGTCCCATCAGGGCACCTTCCCCCGTTCCTGTCCTCAGCCCACACTCCTGCGGGTGACCTCACCGCCCTCCAGGGCTGCACCTGTCACCTGGCCCCGGGAGGCCTGGGCGGAGCTCCACCCTGACCCCTACTCTCAGCTGCCTCCACCTGGTGGCTCAATGCCAGGCCGCCCACCTTCTGTTCGGCACTCCGCTCCAGCCTGCCGCCCATTTTCACACCGAGCCCGCTGCCCTGGCTCTGGGCCCCTGACTGTTGGTGCCTTTGTGGCAGAAGCAGGGTTCTGGGCAGGACCCCAGGATGGTGCATCTGTGTGGCCGGGGCAGAGCCTGAGTGTCTCCTCTGTAAAGAGGGGAGAGCCAGCCCCGCCCCGAATGTCCATGGAGCCTGTGGATGCGGCCCGGCACCAGGCGGCCCTGAGCCAACAGCAGGTTCTCCTCTCCAGCCTCACTGCTCGCTCTGTAAAAGGGGGACAATGAAAGTACCCACCTGCAGCGCCGTCATGGAGACATCTCGGCACCCAGCACAGCGGCAGTAACTTAGCAACTGTTTTTCATCCTTTCTCTTCTTTTTAAAGGTATAGGCATTTAGGGCCTCCCCAGTGGCGCAGCGGTTGCGCGCTGGGTTGAGAAGCTGCCCGCAGCCTCTGCAGTGCCAGTTCGATCCCCGGCCAACGGGCGAGGGTCCCACATGGCGTGCAGACCTCCCCTGCCGCCCGCTGCTCCCCCCAGCAGTGTACTTCCTCAGTCTGCCTGTTCTGATCTCCCCCACCCCCGACTGTGGTGAATTCTCTCACCCTCCTTCACTTCTGACTGTGCCCAGTGCTTGTATAAATAAATAAATAAATCTTCAAAAAAAATAAAAATAAAGGTATAGGCATTTAAGGCTTAAAGTAACACGCTTAACTCCCCCAAAAGTTTGGAATTTGGTATTTTTATTATTGCTCAATCCGAAGCGTTCTTATTTCATTTCCATTAATTATCCTTTTAAAAATGGACTGTGTATTAGTGACGCCTAACTTAGTTACGCTGTGATCAAAGACTTGGCTACCGATACTATATGCTACCTATGCATTAACACCTGCTCCAACTAGCTTCACACTCAATCACGCGATCAATTTTTACTTCAGCGAGCCAGCCATGTGTTCTTGAGCTTGGGTAAAAGTATATTCACCAGATGTGGGTCACAGAATTCGACAATAGGTCTACTATCTACCACCATTCATAGTTACAAAATTGTGTGTGTGTGTGTGTGTGTGCTTGTATGGTGAGAATTTGTGGTATCTACTCTCTCAGGAACTTTTTAAATAGGAAACAGCATTATTAACTATAGTTACCATGCTATGCCTTACATTCCCAGAACTTAATTACTTTCTTACTGGAATTTTTTGTCTTTTAAACCCCTTAACCCACTTCACCCATCTGCCACCCCTTTGGCACCCACCCATCTATTCCCTGAATCCGTAAGTTCCGTTTTTTGTTGGTTTTGGTCTTAGATTCCACATATAAGTAAGGGTAGATATCTTCTTACAATATGTCTTCAGAAGTTGATTGGGTGAAAGTGTGTTTTTTAAAGAATATGTCTTCATCTGAAAATGACTTTATTAATAATAATTTCATTGGGTGCACAATTCTAAAGCAATAGTTTTTTTCTTTTCAAAATACTTGACAATGTTACTCAACCATCCTCTGGATTTTCATTGCTGCTGTTAAGAAGTCTTCTTCTCATGTGTTATTCCTCTAGAGTTTTCTTTCAGGAATTATTTAAGAGCTCTCTGTCTTTGGTATTCTGCAACTGAACCACTATGGGGTGTGTGTGTGTGTGTGTGCACGCGCGCGCACGCGCATGCAAGCACAGGCAGTGAGTAGTGCTTGGAGATTTTCCTCACCCTCAAGATCTCAACAATATATTTTAATCATGATCCAATTCTTTTATGGAAGGAAGATTACCGAGAGTAATGCTCTGCCTTAATTCCAGAAGAAGTTTGTGTGTTCTAGATATACAACCATGTGTGTACACACTTACAGGATATAAGCCCCTACGTGTGTGCATCGCTCTATGCATACATCCATGTTTGTGTGTGTGTGTGGGAGGGTTGTGTACACATCTCTGCAGTCCTTCTAGTTCAAGGGTAAACTCTCCAGGTCAGGGGATTTGTTCTGCCTTGCACTACCTGACGACCACCACCAGGACTCACTACCACAGTCAGGGTCCCACAGGCTGCCATCGGGTGCTCACACTTACTGGGGAAAAGAAGCCTGGCCTCACCACATCTCTCCATCCCCCCACCTGTCTCCTCCACAGCTCTGCCCCCAAGGGCTGCACATCCTTCAGCATCAGTGCCTCTACGGCAGTGGTCGTGCGCGTTGCCCACAGCCCTCCAGTCAAGAAGAAACCCACAGGTCTCTTCAAGTGGCCGCTGGATCCTGGGCTGGAGGTGAGCCTGATGATGAGGGCTGCCAGCAGCAGCACCGGTGACCAGAAGGTAAGCAGGGCAGCAGCGAGGTGGGAAGCAGGGGAAGGGGTGAGCGGGTCCAAGCAGATCAGCTACTCACAGTCTGTCCTGCTTCAACCCACCATCTCAGCCCTGGTAGAGCCTCCTCTCTGGAAAGCCATGGCCTCTGCATGGATAATAGAGGGATGCTGGTTATGGAGGCCTGTCCATTTTCTGGTTCTGCAGGTCTCCTCCATCCTTCCTGCTTGCTAGAGGCAGGTTTTGTGTCTTATAACCAACAGTCTCAGTCTCCCTTTGATGCCTCTTCTGCCATGTCTGTAACTGTAGAACCCCTACTTCACTCCCTGGCACGGGGCAGGCAGAGTAAGCTGCTCACTTTTGGATTCCTCATAGGCCCTCTTCTATTCCCCATAGTCATCTGGGGGTGTGGTACCCCTCCATTCCCTCAAGTTAGGATCCTCCTTAATAGGCTGGGACTACCTTGGCCCATATTCATCCCTTCAGCACCCTGCTGTGAGCTGGCACCTAGCAGGGATCCAGTTAGTGTTTGTTGAATGACTGAAAAAAAGTCATTTATGCTTTGCTGGTGTCTATTAGGTTCGGATCTCATACTATGGAGACCAAACTGCCCCTGTGCAAGCCCTGCTCTACATCACTGGCATTGGTAAGTGATGACCAGGATCCTGGGACACACACACACACACACACACACACACACACACTGTAAGGCATTTCTCTAGAAGAAACTATACTCTGGAGCTTACTTTAGACTGAGCAGAGAAAAAGGATGTGTAGCCAGTCACAAATCTGGTAATCCACAAATATTCCTTTTCCAGTCAGTGAAACACAAAGAAATACAACTGGGAAGTGATGATGTTTTCAGGGAATTTTAATTACATTTTAGTATTTTATTTCTCAATTTAGAAAATGATACTTGGCTTTGCAATAAATAAGCTTCTACGCCTTTTTGGCACTTCAAATATTTATAAGAAAAAATAGATGGTGCTGCTGTCTGATGTAATAATATAGACCAGTGTATCCCAAATTCTATTATTTACATCACCATTTTTGCCACATCCATCAACTATTACTCATACTTATTGAATATTCTTCTTTAAAGTGCATTTTAAACTTGAGCTCCTCTTGAGTAATATCACAATATTATTATCCTTTAAATGGCCACTAAATATAGGAACAGCATGTGACAACTTAGGCTTCATTTCATAAATGAGTTTCATTTCATGTATGAATCAATTCATTAATTACTTTAATGAATTAATTTAATTTAATAAAATATATTTCATTAATGGTGACTTAAATCACCATTTAATTAATTTACTTCATTAAATAGCCCTTACTCTGTGCCAGATACTGTGCTAAGACTTTACCTTTAAACCTTACAACAGCCCAAACAATGAAGCAGGTACTATTACTATCTCATTTTACAGGTGAGGAAACTGGGGCACAAAAGGTAAACAAGGTCAGGTACCTGGTCAGTGTAGAAGCAGGAAGTGCAGACCAGGAAGCCCCACGCTGCCCTGGCCCTCCACTATACATGCTGTGAGTGTAGCTAAAAGTCACAGCTCAATCTCACACCGTGACCCCCAAGGTCACGCATCACCCGTGGGCACGTGGTCTTCTCACTGGAATGACAGTGGCGCCACGTATTCTGATGGTGGGGGAGACCTCACAGCCAACAGGTGCTTTGTCAGTCATGCCATTTAGTCAGTGGGGCCTGGTTGGGGTCATGATGTGTCCCCAGGACAGTCTCAGGGCACGATGACGAGCCAGCTGGGAGCATGACCACTGTACTCCCCTCCCAAGGTCCCGGGGGGCTGCAGTCGGGACCAGAGGCATCAAGCTCCTGGGAAGGTGGCCTTGTGGTGTCTCCCTGGACAGCCCCGGAGGGTGGCTGGGGATTCTTTCTGGAACCCCTGGGATGCCCAGACTTGCTGGGTCTGTTTGGTATCACAGACGTGGCATTGCTTTCCCTGCCCCCACCCGCTTCCCGCAAGGGTTTGGTTAGAAGTGCTGGCTCTATTGTCTGAATTACAGCCAGATTTCTTGGGGGGCACAGGAGTGTCTGAACCTGAACGCCTCTTCCCTGAAGGGGAAGGAGAGGAGTCCCGGGCAGACAGTCTCCTGGGGGGAAGGATGGTCCTTTGGGGCTAAGCTGGATGCCCCCAGCCTATATCTTCACCAGCCCTCTCCTCTTACTTGGTGGGATTTCAGAAATCTCCTTGAGCGCGGACATCACTCGCTCGGGCAAAGTGCAGCCGACCAGAGCCTGCAAGGACCAGGTACCCCTCAACCTTGACGCGCTGGGTTCTCCTCGGGCCCCCTCTGGTGGTGTTGGGGCGAATAGCGTCCTTTCACAGCATCCTAAGTTAAGGGGAAAAGAGACCGTTTGGGAAGAAGAAAAAGAACATTGAAGTCACTGTTGCCACCCGGGTTTAACATTCCTCATCTCGGTTACAAAACTAGATTTTCACCGCTGATGGGATTCTCAGAGAATGTGTTGTCGTACAAACTGGAAACTGCAGAGTCACCAAGTTAATGCAGAACAGAAGGAAAATCTGCAGCAGATTTTGACTCTGGCTCAGAAATCCCCCACCAGAGACATTATCCACTGGTGGGAGAGATTGTCCTAGTGCTACCCGCCTGGGTGAATAATAGAGAAGGGAAGAAATGGCGGGAGGGGTAGGGAGGAAGGAGCCAGTGCAGGGTGCAGGAAATGTGGTTGTGGAAAGATAGAATAGTGGGGTGCATGGAGGTGGGGCATGCAGAGGTGGGGCATGCAGAGGTGGGGTGTACAGAGGTGGGGCATGCAGAGGTGGGTTATGCAGGTGATGAGTAGTCTCAACTGGGGTCCGTGGACAAACTCAGGGTGCCCCTAACTTGCCTGCTCAATTTCATGCTGGTACATACTTCGGGAAGCCGTGACCTGTCAAAAGATTAGTAGGATCCATTGGTGGCGGGTTAGTCAAAAGTGGGGGGAGCATTACACACTGGGAGCGGAATCCATCTATGGCCCACCCAGAGTGCAGTCATTCCTGGGTTGGGGGGCTGCGCCCTCCTACAAATAGAAGCCTCACCACTGTGAGCAACCTGAGGGAGGGGAGCTCGTCTTGCTTCATCTCCGGATGGGCAGGGAGGGCTGCTGGGAGCTGTGTGGGCTCCTTGGTTGCCCAGTTTCTAAGCGTTCACAGAGGGTAACTAGTCAGATCAGCACTTTGACACAGACGTGTAGCTCAGTTCAGCTTGCCAATCCAATGCTCTTTAAAGCTGCTAAAAATCTGTTTTACCGGCTTGGGCCTCTTGTGTTAAGTCAATGAAATTGCATTTTGGGTGAATTTGTTTATCACTTTGGGTAGAAATCTCCCCTTGGGACTGAAAAATTAGATGTGTGAGGTGAGAGAGGCTGATGACGTGCCGGGGAAGGCGGCCCTGCTTCCCGGGGATGAGGGACCTGTGTGGGCTTCTCAGTGCCCCCCATCTCTGCTGGGGTTCACAGAGCACTTGGACCTGGGGCCCTCGAGGGCGAGGCGCCATCCTGCTGGTGAACTGTGACAAAGACAACCCCAAATCTTCCAGCATGGACTTCGCGGACGACAAAGTGCTTGACAGCAATGGTAAAGACCCCGAGAGGTAGTGGGAGTGGGGTTTTGTCTTTCTATAAAGCCCTTCATTCACGCAGCCTGAGCTGAAACAACCCTCAGGAAAAGGGGTGACTGGAAGGGATGGACAAGGGTCCCCAGAGGACAAGAGACCCACCCAAGGTCACGCCACAGTCAGGAAAGAGCTGGCCCGACACGATCTCCCAGCACCTCCTCCAGGCCCCAGCCTGCTTCTAGGCCAACACACAGCGACCAGCAGCCAGCAGCCTCTGCGGGCACCCCCGGGAGAGGGGCTCTGTAATAGCATTTTACACACACCACCTCCATCTTCCTTCAAGCAGCGCTGTCCATGGCCATTCCTCAGCCCTGTCCACTGACGAGTGGAAAGGACGCCCCCCCTCCCAGCTCCCACATTCCAGGACGCCCCCCAGCCCCCACATTCCAGGACTCCAGCCCCCCAGGCCTCTGACTACCGTCTAGCCCAGGACCAGCTTTGCTCTCCCCACACCTTTGTCACGAGCTACACTTCCTTCTCAGGCCCAGGGGAGAAATCTTTCTGCTCATTCATCCCACAAATAGTTGCTGAGCGCTTCCCGTGCCATGTGCTAGATGCTTCCAAGTCTCCTAGGTCTGAGGAGTTGGGGATGGAGCAACACACAGAAAATGTGGTCCCTGCTCACCAAGTTTACATCCTAAGGAGGACCCAGTAGGAAAAGACCACAGACTTGATTTGCTGTCACCCCAGAATGAAACCCTCATTTAAATACCGGAAAGCGCATAAAGTAAATAAAAGCAGACAGCACAGTAAAGGCGGTCCAAAGGGCAGTTGGGGGAGCCGGACCCCGCCAGGAGGGCCTCAGCGGCCTGTGTCTCAGGCCACATCCTTCTCCTCCAGACCTGCAGGACATGTCCCTGGTGACCCTGAGCACGAAGACCCCCAAGGACTTCTTCACCAGGCATCAGCTGGTGCTCCACGTGGCCAAATCAGAGATGGACAAAGTCAGGGTGTTTCACACCCACTGTGAGTTGACCGTGGCCGTCATCTTGGTGTCCCTTTACTGTCCTGGCCCAGGGGGTGCACCCTCCACACCCCCTTCAGGGAGTAACTCCAGAGCACCCTGTGGTGTCAGGTGCCAGCCTGTGCAGTGGGAGTCAGTGTGAAGGGTTAAAGGAGATGAAGGTGAGGGGGGAAGGGCAGACAGGAAGGGGCCAGGTCAGGAGTAGGTGACCTTGGCTCCTAGTCTAAAGTGCAACCTGATCTGACTCGCTCCCATTCTAGACCAAAGGGACTGGACAGACATGGGTTTGGTCACTCCTAGCCTCTGCTGAGGCATCACCTCCTCCAGGAAGCCTTCCCTAATCCTCTGGCTTCCCTCCATCACAGCAGTTATCACCACCTCTTATTATGACTGTTTTTACGCCTTTCTCCCCCTCCGTGTGACTGTGCACTTCCCGGGGACCAGCATAGTCACTGTCTCCCTGGTCTCCCCAGAAGAACAGGGGTGTGGAAATGAATGAAATGTGAATGAGTGAATGAACGAATGAACCATAATGTATGTTTAACTTCTTGTAAGTTGGGAAGGGCTTAGGCATATCCCATGGAGGCCACTCATGAACCCCCCGCCAGGGGTCGATGTCCAGCTGAGGCTTTGTCCCTTCCTACTCGGGGAGACTCCAGCCTGATTATCTGGGAGGGACCCCCCAGAAGGAACCACAGCAATGGGGAGAAGACAGGGCCAACCAAGGTGGGTCGTCAGAGGTGGGAAAGCTGACCTGAGTGCTGCCCCCCCCCCCCCGTCTCCTAGGGGACAAGAAGTCCTCCCGATACAGGGTGATCCTGGGGCCCGAGCAGCCCTCTCACTCCCTCTCAGTCCCGGGCGGCCAGCACTGCGCACGCTTCTATGTGGAAGGCCTTGCTTTCCCCGATGCCAACTTCCCCGGCCTCATTTCCCTCACCATCTCGCTGCTGGACATGTCCAACCCGGTAGGCTAAGATGGTGACCCAGAGGGGGGCCTGGGCTCCTGGGCAGTGGCCATTGATCGGGGGGTGAGCCCAGCTGGTCTGCGGGCGGTGGGCATGGGCCTGCCCGCTGCGACAGCCCCTGCCCTGCCCCGCACCCACAGGAGCTCCCCAAGGTCCCGATTTTCCAAGACAGTGTGACCTTCCGTGTGGCCCCCTGGATCATGACCCCCAACACTCAGCCCCCAGAGGAGGTGTACGTGTGCAGGTGAGGGCCCAGAGCGCACGATACGGACTCGCCAAGAGGCTCCCTGGTCCAGAAGGCTGTTCTAGCCACCAGCCACTTTCTTTTGTTTTTTTTTTTTCTTTTCTTTTCTTTTTTTTTTTTTTTTTTTTTTTGTGGGACCCTCGCCGATGGCCGGGGAACGAACCAGTGCTGCAGAGACTGCGGGCAGCCTTGCAGCCCAGGGCTCGATCGCTGCGCCACCAGGGGAGGCCCCCACCAGCCACTTTCTGTGTGAATGAGAAAAAAAATTGAATCTCCGCTGTGATTTGCGGAGGACTCGTGGCTTGTTTAAACCATTCAAAGGCAGAGAAATCATTGCTTTCGTTGTGGGGACCCTGCCTGGGAGGATTCAGCTGCTTTTGCTCCTGGGGCCTGAGAGAGTTTGTTAGACCTGGGAGAGCAGAACCCACAAGCCGTGGGCCAGGCCTCCAGGGCTACCCGGGGTGGACTTCCGAGAGTTCCAAAGGCCCTGGGGACCCCCTAAAAATGCTCATTCCTGGCCCACTGAGGCTTCTGGGATTTGTCTCTGGGGGTGGGGCCCAACTGCATTCTAACAAGCTGCTCTGGGGAGCCCCAGCATCATCCTGCCATTGAGAGCTCTCATTAAGTTTCAGGGGGACCTTCCCCTCGCCTCTTCTGATTGCTTCAGGGCCAGGGAGAGTATAACCTGGTGCTCAGGACACAGGTGAGGCCAACGAGACCTGGGGTTGAGTCCCAGGCCTCTCCCAGCGCTGTGACCTTGAGCTTGGACCTCCTGCTCTGCCTTCCCCCTCGTTGGAGGGGCTCCCGCAGGCTCCCTGCATGGATGGGCATGATGGTGCCGCGAGATAACGCTTGTTAAGTCAGACAGGATGAGCCAAGCATCTCTGTCCAGGCCTTAGGCCCTGTATACCCCCGGTCTGTCCAGGCCTACGCTCTTCCTCTACCCTAGGGACCCCCAGAAGTCCATCTTGCCCCTCAGAGCTCTGCCAAGGCCACTGAATCCAGAGCACTACGGAGCTTCTTGCCTGCTCTTTCTAGCATGTTTGAAAACGAGGACTTCCTGAAGTCAGTGACAGCTCTGACCAAGAAAGCCAAGGTCAAGCTGACCATCTCTTCCATGGAGGATAACATGGAGGATCGGTGGATGCAGGTACATGGCCCTGCCAGGGGGTGGGCCAGGGCTTATAGATGAGCGTCCCTGAGGCTGGGACACTGGGGCCCTTGGGCTCCTGGGTCTCACCCTAGCGCCTTGTGGTCACCCTTGCTGATAGTTAGAAATCCCTGAGGATCCTCGACTGAGTAGCATCCTCAGGCCAGTGATTCAGTGACATTGGGGGAAGGGTGCTCTTACTCTCCCCAGGCCTCAGCTTAGCTGGGCGCCCTCGAGAAGTCTTCTCTGCCCTACCCCAGTGCATGGAGAGCCCTCCTCTCTGCTCCTGAGACCCCTCACTTCCCCTCTCATCACCTCCTAACACTGGGGGCAGGCAGCCAGCTCCCTGGATCTCTCCATGAGGACAGGGCCTGAGTCTCGGTCACCCAGCTCCTGGCTGGACACCCTTCGGGGGTGGAAGCGAGGGACATACAGGATGTCGTAACACAACTGTGCAGATCCAGGCAGGAAGCTGCTTTCTCAGAGCCCTTTGCTGGGATCTGTCCTCAACACATGGATTTGGCCTTGACCACAGTGGGCAAGGAACGTGGCTGATTCCACGTCCCCACCCCTGGCCTGGGGGCCAACACCCAGGCCTTGCGTCACAGCCTCCCTCCCACTCGCTGCCACAGGATGAGATGGAGATCGGCTACGTGCAAGCCCCGCACAAGACGCTGCCTGTGGTCTTTGACTCTCCCAGGAACAGAGGCCTGAAGGAGTTCCCCGTCAAATGTTTGCTGGTACGTGCTGGGGGCACCCGCTGCTGCACCCCTTTGCCTTGAGGCTTCTTCCTCATCGCCTGTCCCCTCCAAGCCACCCCTAGGCCCCGGCTCCCCTAGTGCAGCTATCATGCAGGTGGCCCTGTTATTTCTATTACCGTGATGAGCTCTGGCCCTTCCTTCCCCAAACCTCTTCCCAGCCCTGAGTTCACCTCGCCCTCAACATGACCCTGCCGGGGAAGTCGGTCGGGCTTGGGCAATCCTGTTCCCCAGAAGATGCTCTTGCTTTGAGGTGGGGCCAGGACCGGAAGCTTTCCCAAGTTTCAACTGGAGGCTCTGCCTCTGGTGGGGTCTGGTCTTGGCCGAGGTGGTGGGGGGCGAGGGGGGCATCAGGGGTAGGAGCAGGTTTCAGGATCAGTGTAGTCATTTCCCAGCTGTGGCTTTATCAGCCAGAGTGTCTACGTGCATTTGGGGGGATGGGGGGTGACATTGGTGAGTCAGCGTTACTAGCCTGGCAGGTCCGTGCAGACTCAGCACAGGCGATCATGACCCTGGTTACCTTTGTGAGCTGCAGCCTGTGGGTCGCAGCGCTGTGTTCTTTAAGTGCACCGAGTCATTGCATGGAACCGACAGCCTTTAATGGAGACACTATTACTGGGCCCGTTTTATAGACCAAGGAATGGAGGCTCAGTGAGGTGAAGCAGCTTTCCCGAGGTCACTCAGGAAAAGGGTGGAGGACTTGGAGTTCAAACCAAGTCGGGGTTGGCTCTGTGAGCATGCTCTGCACCACCAGGCATGCCTTCCCAGAAAGACCCCAGGCCCATGCTCCAAGCCCTGGCAGCCCCCCAATTCTAGGAACCAGGGAAAACAGAGCAAAGAGTCTGGGGTGCAAGGTGTGCTGTGATGAATGGCTTTCTCAGGAGCGCTCTGCACCCCCCAGGAAAGGGGAGGTGGCCCTACCCAGGCAGGGTGCATCGAAAGGAGATGGTGAGGGCAGCGGCTGTGTGAGTGACTTGACAGTCATTCATCAAACACACCGGGACCGCACTCAGTGCCAGGCCTGTTCTGGGCACTTGGAATACATCCGTGCACAATGCCAATGCCTCTGCCCTCATAGCCCAGAGGGACCAGCAATAAAAAATAAAGGGAATAAATAAATCATGTCATACATTGGAAGGTGATACCAAGTGCTATAGAAAAAGAAAGAGCAGAATCCAGGGACTCGCCACCGAAAGAGGGGGTGAAACTAGAGAAGAAGAGAGAACCACAGACGGGGCCTGGGCCCCCTGATGCAAAGAAGATTGAGCGGGAGCAGCAGTGAGCAGGAAGCAAACGCACACGTGGAAGGAAGGAAGCACAGGGAACCTGAGGGGGACGTGGCGACCAGCTGCCCGAGACGCGGCCCATGGCGAGGAAGACAAGGCCTGGGCGCGGCCGCCGGCTTGAGCTGTGCGGTCACAGAGCCGGACGGGAGCCGTTTGCCGGCACAGGGGGTGGCTGTCGGGTTGGCTGGGCTTTAGGAGCAAGGGAGGAGGATTGGACATGATGGTTTTAACCTCGTGGAGCCCCAGACCTCCTTGAGACTCATCCTCCCAGAAAAATGGACCTGGGCTTACAAGCTGGAACCCACTTTCAGGGAGTCTGGGGTCTCCAGGAGGCCCCGGGCGCAGACCATTGAGTTGAAGGCTCAGCCTGTGCAGTGGACTTAGGGAGACCCTGTTCTTCTCATGAAAGTCTCTGGGGGAAGTCACCGCCATTCAGCAAAGCCTGTTCCGGCCTGACATCAGGATGCACACAGTGTAGACCAGGAGGGCTTGCTGTGGAGACAACTCAAATCCTGGTCCTGCAGCAAACTGGCTCTGGGGACTGAGGAAACCACACTCCCCTCTGAGCTTAATTTCTTTTCTGCCAAATAAAAATAAAAAATGATATTTGGTGGAGTCCTTAGGCCACCCAAGTTAAGGTCTGTCAAGCAGCTGGCATGAATTAGGGGCCCCTCGAGTGCTGGCCCCTTTCCTTGCCAACCTGATTCAGCTTCCCTTCAACATGCCCCAAACAATAACAGTGCCCACCACGTGCCAGCCGCTGACAGATCCTGCCCCATTCCTCTTTAAACTTGGACCTGCCCTTTCTTCCAGGGGCCTAGTTTCACTCATTCTTGGCACATGCTTCTCCTACTTCAGGGCCCAGATTTTGGCTATGTGACTCGAGGACCCCAAACAGGGGGGGTTACCAACCTCGATGCCTTTGGGAACCTGGAAGTGAGCCCTCCAGTCAAAGTCGGGAAGAAGAAATACCCATTGGGTAGGATTCTCATCGGCGACAGCAGCTTCCCCAGGTGAGCAGGGGAAGAGCCGGGTAGACCCAGGGATGCTGTGGGGAAGCAGAGATCTCTCGCACCCATCCCAAGAGGCCTCATCACATGGTCAGCGTGTGGGAGGAATCGAAGTGCAGCTCGAGGCTATGGCCTTAGGAGCCCAGCAGGCCCAAGTTCAAATTCCAGCTCTGCACGTACACACTTGCGGTCAGTGAATATCTACTGAGCATCTACTATGTGCTGGGTACCGTGCTGCAGTTGGAAGACATATAGCCATGAACTTGACAGATAAGTCCCTGCCTCTATCCTATGGGGGAGACACAGAGTAGACAAAATAAACAAACAAGATAATTTCAAATGGTGAAGAAAACAGCAAAGAAAGGGGCAGAGGAGGGGTGGGGACTATGTTAGGGTGACCAGGGAAGGGCATCATTGGGAAGGGGGACCTTGAGTTGAAATCCGATGATAAGGAGAACAAAGCTGCACAGAGACATGGGGTGAAAAGCAGATGAAGGGACGTGTGCCTAGCCCTGAGGCAGGGATGAGCATGGGTTCAGAAGGACAGAGTAATAAAACAGACTGAATGAGTGGAAAAGCAGAGGGGCAAGATCAGGAGGGACCTTGGAGACTAGAGCCAGGAGAAACCTGAGGTTTGGAAGGTGAAGGAATATCCCCAAGGCCATACAGCTAGCGATGCATTGCTCATGAGGTGGGAGGAGCTCCAAACCCCATGTTAATCTGCAACACCAGCATCCAGGCTGAGTCAACAGTATTTCTGAAGCTGAGCTCTGGCCCCATTTACTTGACAGCTCTGGGCCTCAGTTTCCCCCAATAAAACTAGGATGACAATTCCTAAGTTCCTTTAATATAGACTCCTGGAACCATTCCCTACTTGAAGGAGAACCCTGACTCGTTGCCAGGGGCCTCAGTCCCTCAGAGACCTTTCTGTGCCCACCCTGTACCCCTCACTCCTCCCATAACACTCTTTTTTAAAAAACATTTATTTATTTATTATACAAGAACCGGGATACAGGCCAGATTCGTGGGAGGGTAAGAGGATTCACCAGAGACAGAGCGGGAAACAGAACAAGAAGATGGACTGCAAAACACTGCTGAGGGGAGCAGTGGGGAGACAGGAGAGGTCTGCTGCACCATGTGGGACTCTCGCCGGCCAGCCAGGATGGAACCCGCGCTGCAGAGGCTGCGGACAGATTCATAGTGTGGCGTTCAACCCTGTGCCACCAGGGGAGGCCCCTCCCATAACACTCTTAATTCTGTGTGGGCAGCACCGAGAGCCAGGAGATGCACCAGGCCCTGCAGGACTTTCTGGGTGCCCAGCAGGTGCAGGCCCCTGTGAAGCTCTACTCCGACTGGCTGTTTGTGGGCCATGTGGACGAGTTCCTGAGCTTCGTTCCAGCACATAAGAAGGTACAGTCTGGGGGCTGCCTGAAAGAAGCCCCCATCTCCTTCCTGGGTTCCCAAGCACAGCTCTGTACCCTGCCTGGTAGGCCCCATCTCTCATGTCCGACTGTTCCCCCACCCCCAGGAGGAGGTGTGGAGGAGGAGGTAGCCTGGTCCTTTCCCATACTCCCACGGCCTCCTCCTTGGGAGTCCCTTGGGCAAAGATGATGTCTGATCCCAGTGTTTCTGCCTCCAGGGCTTCCGGCTGCTCCTGGCCAGCCCCAGGTCCTGCTACAAACTGTTCCAGGAGCAGCTGAAGGAGGGCCACGGGGAGGCTGTGCTGTTTGAAGGGGTCTCCAGTAAGTTGACCATGAAGGCCACATCTTCCATTTAGAACCTTCCTCACCTTCGTGTGGTCTATTACTTGATGGAATCATTCAGGCAACAGATGTCTTCTGAGTACCTACTGTGCACCAGGCACTGCGCAGGTGCTGGGGCTACTGAGTGACCTAGGCAGAATAGCTCCTTGCCCCCTCGGCTCACGTCCAGGAGGAGTCAAGAAAACAATGACAAACCCAGGCTTTCATGGTGTCTGGGAGGCGCTCAAGGGAGGCTTCCTGGAGGTAGCAAATACCAAGCAGGAGCATGAGTAATGAGCAAGGTCTGGCCAAGGAAATGGGACAGTGAGGTGAGAGACATTCCAGGAACAGGGCACAGTGAATGCTGGTCAACAAAGACTCAGAGGCAAGAGAAAGCAAGATGTGCTTGAGGACTTGAAAAATGGTCAGTGCTGGGGCACTGAATGAAACATTTTTTTCAGTAACATCTACAAATTTAGGCAAGGGTCAGAGGTTGTGAAGTCTCCATGGCTCTTTTACCTGTAGCTATCATGTGTCCTATGGGACAGGACCTCTCTTTCCCCCTCGTCCCTTGGATCCCTTTGGACATCAAAGAACTTAAAGGAGCGAGAGCAGCACTTTTAATGAGAACTTACTCAGATAAAATATTTTATTAAAGGCTGCCTCCCAGATGCTCACAGCAAATCAGTATGTCAGGTGTTATTGCTGCCCCATTTTACAGGTGGGGAAAGTAGGTCCCCACTGTACCTGAGTTCATCTGCCTTCCTTACCCCCTTTTCTTCTCCATGACAGGAAAGAAACAACAGAAAATAAAGGACATCCTGTCAAACAAGAAATTGAGAGAACATAATTCCTATGTGGAGGTACTAGCTTGGGTGCCCGGGAAGGCCCGACACCCCCTCACCCCCACTGCAGTCACCTCCCTGGCAGTTATAGAAGCAGGAGGCAGAGTCTTCCAGGGGGAGACCTGGCACTACCACAGGAATACACACAAGTGATGGAGAAGAATGTCAGGTGGAGGCAGAGAGAGAAGCAAAACCCAGACACAGTGGGACTGGAAAGACAGACACAGAGGCAGAGGGACTGAGCACAGCGAGGGGGGCTGCGGGCAAGAAAAGGAGGTCCTTCAGGGGGTCCCTGTCCCTTCTCTTGGCCAGGGCCTCAGGCCCACCTGCAGCGCCTGAGCTGGTCCCGCCACCTGCAGCTAGCCAGCCACTCGCTGGCCCCGCCCATTCCCCAGGCTCCGCCCCTGCGCCAGGCCCTGCCCCAGTTGGCCCTACCTATGTCCACGCCCCTCCCCTGCCCCGCCCACCGCCCCAAGCCCCTCCCACAGTAGGCCCCGCCCCGGTCCAGTCCCCACCCACTACATCGGGCCCCGCCCCGCCCCATTTGGCCCCGCCCATACCCACGCCCCACGGCAGCCCCTCCCCTGCCCCGCCCTTTGCTCCAAGCCCCTCCCACAGAAGGCCCCGCCCCGGTCCAGTCCCCACCCACTACATTGGGCCCCGCCCCGATTTGGCCCCGCCCATGCCCACGCCCCACGGCAGCCCCTCCCCTGCCCCACCCACCGTTCCAAGCCCCTCCCACAGAAGGCCCCGCCCCAGTCCAGTCCCCACCCACTACCTCGGGCCCCGCCCCATTTGGCCACGCCCACTCCCACGCCCCGCCCCGCCCCCAGAGCTGCATTGACTGGAACCGCGAGGTGCTGAAGCGCGAGCTGGGCCTGCGCGAGCAGGACATCGTGGACATCCCGCAGCTCTTCAGGCTCCAGGGCGACGGCAGAGGGGCGAAGGCCGAGGCCTTCTTCCCGAACATGGTGAGGAGATGGCGTTCGGGTCGGTTTGCGAGTGGCCTTAACCCGGAGGCCTGCGGGGCGCGGGAGGGGGAGGCTTGGTGTCTGCGCCCCCGGGGTTCCAGGCCCGGCCAGCCCGCGCCCCTCCGGCACCTCCCGGCCGCCCCAGGGTCAGACGGTTGTTTACGGGCGAGCTTACTTACTCCTGCTCGCGGAGAGGTGGGGGCGCTGGCACAACGCGCACCCCGAGGCGGGCGGGGTCAGAGCCAGGGCGCGGGCGCAGCGTGGCCCCCTCGCGCTGCCCCCGGGCGCCCCAACGCCAGCCGGCAGCTCCGGGGGTGCGGTTGGAAGGGAGCTAAGGCACCTCTTCAGAGTGGTGGTCTGAGCAGTGAGGCTGGCACTGCCTGTGCGGGTGGGGTGGGGTCCCCCCTTAAGAAGGATGAACTTGAGGGGATCCCACTTGTGTCAAGAACGTGTAACCCTGACCCCCAAGCGCCATCGTGAAGTCATCTTGTTTTTAACCATCCCTCTGCCCCGTTACTCTGTCTCCTCAAAGGATACCTGAGGGCCAGACACTTGACCCAGTTTTGCTGGGGCCCCTCAGCCACCCCCTCCTACTGGGGGGGGGGTTACGTTCAGGAGGGAGACTGAGTCCCTGGCACAGTGGTTCTCCAACTGGATTCCCCAGGGCTCTGGGGTTCCAAGTGCCTCATTCTGCAAAACATTCTGTTTAGATAAAGGGTCACTTGGCCAAAACAATGCGAGAAGGGGCACCCCCCTCTCACCCACTGGATAAAATGTCTTGGTCCCAAGCGTTTGTCTCCTCTCTGGGTTAGTCTAGCGGGGTTTCCCAGCCTGGTGCTGGGGGCTGGGGGATGCAGCGTCTCACGTGAAGCAGTCGGCCGCCTGGGGGCTCAGTCTGTGCCTTCTCTGTTCAGTGCCCCTGGAGGGAGCGGGAGCCTGAGCCAGAGCCACAACTCACCCCAAGAGCCTGGGGGATTTGTGGGCAGCCTCACGGAAGAGCTGCCATTTGAGCTGGGCCCTGGGAAATAGAGTGTGCCCGAAGGTGGCGGGTGGGGAAGGAGAGTGTGATGCTTAGAGCATGACCCTCGGAGTCCCACAGACTGGAGCGTGAATCCTAGACTAGCCAGTAGCCTTAGGCAGCCTTTGAGGGTCTGTTTCCTCATCTGTGAAGTGGGCTGCTATTGCTGAATGCCCGAAGAGGAAGGACACTCGGATGGTGATGCCGCCCCCCCGACTGGGCTCCCACTCCTTCACAGGTGAACATGCTGGTGCTGGGCAAGCACCTGGGCATCCCCAAGCCCTTCGGACCCATCATCAACGGCCGCTGCTGCCTGGAGGAGAAGGTGCGGTCCCTGCTGGAGCCGCTGGGCCTCCACTGCACCTTCATCGACGACTTCCACACCTACCACGTCAAGCACGGGGAGGTGCACTGCGGCACCAACGTGCGCCGGCAGCCCTTCTCCTTCAAGTGGTGGAACATGGTACCCTGAGGACCCCCACCCTCCATCCTCTCCTTGGGAAGCTCTGGTCCCCTGCGGCGTGGCATAGCAGGGCTCTTGGGGGACATTCTGGCTCCCTGGGGGTGACCCCGTGCCAGGCAGTGGCCTGCTTCCTTCCCCGGGGCCCTGCACCTGGGCTCCTCCCTCTTTGAAGATCCCAAGATGGTCCCGACATTGCAAACTCAGTTCTGCGGTTAAGAAGCTGCAATAAAGTTTTAAAGTCACTTTGTACGTGAGGTCAAACTCTCATTCATTCATTCGCTCACGCATTGTCATGGCTGAATTGAAATGACAAACTTGAAGGTCCTGGCAGGGTATGTTGAAGGCCAGTGTCCTTGCATGTGTCTCTTGTTCCCAGGCATATGCTTGGTCTAAAAAGGCCTCTGTGATCTGAGCCTAGTAGATTCTAAGCTTTTGAGAGAGGGTGAGGGCTGAGCCCCCCTGAGGGTGTATCACATCCCTCCTCAAAGCTCCGTTGAAATCAGCTCCAGACAGCCAGCCGGGGCTGTACAGACGTTCATGTTCTGCTTTAATGTCTGTGTCTGTATGAAATGCACTCCAGTCTATGTATATTTCATGATAAAAAATAAAATTACAGAAAATAGGCCGAGGACAGGGATACAAAGGCAGGAAGACAATCCCACCTGCGAGAAACAGCGAGCCGAGGAATTGCATCCCCATTTTTGGAGTCTTTTGAGAAAGAGGCAACAGACAAGGGAGACAGGAACCCAAGGGGAACCCACGGATGTGACTGTTAGGTCACCCACACCCAGATGTCAGTGAATTCTGCCCCCCACGTTTGTTGTTTCCATCCCGCTAGCTTGAAAGCCCCACAAAGCAGACTCTTGCCCCTGCCGTGTGCTCTGGGCCAGCAGCTCCCAAGAGCTGGGCGTGGAGCATGGTAGGAATTTGGGGTTCTGCGGGAGGAAGTAGTCCCCTTTGTCCTTTATGCATACAGTTGATCTTTGAACAACGTGGGGGTTAGAGGCACCAACCCCTCCCTGCATGGTTGAAAATCCAAGTATAACTTCTGACGCCCCCCAGACTTAACTAGGATCATCCCTTGCTATCAGTGGGGAATTGGTTTCAGGGCGCCACTAATTACCCCCTTCCCTTCAGATACCCAAATCCCCAGAAATTCAAGTCCCTTTTATTGGCCCTCTGTATTGGGGGTGCTCTGCACTCACAGATGAAACCAAGTGCAGGTGCCCAGCCCACAGACGTGGGGGGCTGTTGTTTGAGAACCATCCTCGGGTAAGTGGGCCCTTGGTGTTCAAGGGTCAGCTGTATCTCCTCTCAGGGCCCTGACACAGGAACTTAGGCGCCTTTGGAGAAAATAAAACCTGATGACTCCAGATCTTAGAACTGAAACCAGACCTTGGCTCCATGGAGACTGAGAGGCTGAGAAAATACTCAGAGATACTGATTTCATGGGAATCATGGGTGGAGAGCAAACGCTGGTGGAAAAGATGGACCCCAAAGTCTGTCAGAATAGCATCAGCTCTTCTTCCCACCCCCAGAATTTGCTGGGGCAAAAGATGCAAGAGCAATTCTTGTGGCCCAGAAGGGGGCCATGTGCGCAAGGAAGCTGACAGGAGGGCCTTCCAAACTTGGCCATAGGAGCAGAAATGGCTTCCTGGAGCAGAAATGGCCTCAGCACACAAAAACCAAAGATTTTTTCAAAACTCCTGGGCCTGCAGAAGGATTGGGAGACAAGTGGGTGGCTTAAAGAGCCCTTGCATCAAATAGTAGCAGGTGGGCCTCCCTTCTGAGTAAAAGCAGGTGAGCCCCGAGCAAGGTAAATGCAGGTGAACCCCCCCATCAAGTAAATGTAGGAGTTCCCTCTAATCCCCTGAAACTGGGGTGCAAGGTCCCAGACCATACCCCAAGAATTTTCCAGGCCCAGGAATTTGCAATTTTAACAAGCCCCAGTGGGTCATTTTTGCAACGAGCAGAACTTTGAGAACCAGTGGTCCCACGCTTTGCAGGGCTCACCCTGTCAATTTCCAGGGAACACACTCCCTAGATGGAGCCCCCAGAGCCTGGGTGCTGCCATCCTGACCACTGCCCCATGCACGCCCGTGGGCATTTCCTCCTGACAATGTCCAGCCCAGGCAGTCTTTCAGCACCAGGTCAAACAGTCCAGGCACCGGCTTCCAGAACCCCCTTGCTCAAGGTCAGAGACCTAACAGTCAGCCTCAGCTGCCTCGGGTCTGCGCACACCAACTGCCTAGTAAATTAGCGAGAAGGGGCTCCTCTGCACCTCCTCTCTTCCCAGCCACCCTGGATGGAGAAAATCACGCACACCCGGGCAGCTTCTGCTGCCTCAACAAGGGGGCGGGCAGGCGAGACCTTGAGCCCGTAAGAGGGGAGGGCGGCTCAGAGCCCCGGGATCATCCGAGGCTGCTGTGCCGAGCGAGGTCCTCAGGTTGGAGAGCTGTGCCATGTCCTTCCAGCGCATCATCCGCCTGTCCCTGGACAGCGCCACCCACGCCACGTGCATGCTGGGCACGGAAATCTCCTTGGATCTCCATGGGTGAGGAACTGGGGGCCGCCACGGCTGAGTGGCTGGTGCCTGGCCCCTCCCTGGATTATGTGGGAGTGGGGGTTACCTTCCTCCTCTGCGTCTTCAGGTTCTGCCTCATCTTGAGGTGCCTGGCTTGGGTCTCCAGGCTCCTTAGCCCCGATGCTGCCGAATCCTGCCCTAACCTACTCCTGGCGTATATGGGCTGCATGGCCCCAGGAGAGCAAGTGCCTCCCCTCTCTGTCCCCTTAACTGAAAAAGGTTGGGGGGTGAGGCTGGTTCTCCAGGTATTGGAGAGGATTGAGTGAGGGGGCGTCCTGTAAATTGGAGCCTCGGGGGAGCTGTGCCAATCGCCAGAGGTCAGGCCTTCCCAAATCTCCTGAGCCCCCCTGTGACTCAGACAAACTGCTCCTCCCTCCTTGGGTGATGGGAGCTTAGAAACAGGAAGCAGCTTTGGTAACTTCCAGAGTGCTGACAGGGAGGTGGGGTCTTGGTGGAGATTGTTGGAGGAAAGACATTGGGCCCCTGGAGCCAGGATGACAGGAGGGAGGGAAAAGTTGTTGGGACCCCAAAATGTCCACACCCGCGGCCCCTGCCTCAACACCCTCAGGAGAGAGAGGGTGGAGCCGAGTCCGCCATGCCAGCTTCACTCCGGCTGAGAAGAGGAGATGCCACAGCCTGAGTCTTCTTGTTGGCCACCCAGGTGCGCCCCGCGGCAGTGCAAGTCCTTCGCCGTCACGGGCTCCCTGGGGGTCTCGGTGGATATTCACAGCCGCGTCCCGGGGACGTCCAGGGAGGAAGCAGCCACTGCCCGCTGGCCCCTGTCTGATCCTGTGGATGTGCTGGTGAAGATGGTATCCCCCAGCCCCGACGTCCAGGAGCACAAGGTCAGTCGCGGGGGAGGGCGGCCTCCTGGGCCGCAGCCGGTGTGGCCGAGGCCGTGAGTCTGAGAAACGCGGTGCCCAGTGTCCTGGGCGCCTGATCTGACTGGATACGTGCAGTCAGTGAGATGAGGACTCGTGACCCCACTGTACAGACGTTGAAACCAAGGCACTGAGCAAGGAAGTGTCCTGTCCGCGCTGCTAATTGGCAGAACGGGCACTGAAGCCCCAGTGTCTGTCTCCGTGCGTGTTGGGCTCTCAACACTGGGCTTCAAAGTCTGGCTTCAAAGGTTTCAGCAGCTTCCCTCCAGCGGCCTTGCTGGCTGAGGCTGGTCCTCTGGGTGTGGAGAGCCAACACTTTAAACACACACGTTGCTAGTTACCTTGAGTCACGCACCAGAGACCAACATTACCCTGGCTGACATACTAGGAAACTGAGGCAGGGAGTGACTTAAAGCAATATAGGGTGACTGGGTGGGGTGGATCCAGAATCCTTCCTGAGGAGCTGTCTCCCTGAGGGGCCACCTGAGCCAGGAGAGGTGGACTTCACCTTGTAGAACAGGCTCAGCTTGAGTGGGACATGGGGGGTGCTTTGTAGGGGAAGCAGGTGGCTCCTGCTAAGTGATTGCAACCACCAGGGACTCAACACCCTCACGCCCCCTACCAATCTGGTCAGCCTCGGGGCAGGGCCTGGGTCTGGCTCACAGCGCTCAGGTGACTGCAATGTGAGGCTGAAGGTGAGGAAACTTCAGGAAGCCCCTTCAGGACTGGAGGACTCATGTCCACAGAACCTGCTGGAAGTCTGAGAGTAGAGGACAGAGGGCCAAGCTGGGGTGGCTGGGGGCGGTGCATGTCCGTGATACACTGTGCCCGGGCAGGGTGTCCCGAGGAGACAGCTTGGACACCTGGATAAGAATTGAGTGTCTCACACAGGTGTGAGGCTCTGACCGTCCCCGCTGAGCCCAGCCCCCTGCACTGTGTTCTCTGTGGGGCCTCAGCCGCCACCCCCTTGGGAGTGGCCACGGAGTGAGGTGCTGGACCTGGGAGGACAGAAGCTGCCCTGTAGGGGCAGGTGGCAGTGACATGGGTGCCAGCCCAGCCCCAGGTCATTGATAGTTCTCAGTTTGTGGCAACAAAGGCCTGGAAGCAGCGGCTGGTGGGGGATACTGGGGAGACAGAACCCACTGGAGGCCCACATCTTGCTGCCTGCCGCGTGGGATGATGGGCAGGACCCCAGAAAGGCAGAGTTTAAAGCTCGGCGTCCAGGGCTGGCAGCCTGGATCTTACGTCCTGTGCCAGCTCCCTCTGGCTGAACAACACAGAGCAGGTCCCTTTACCACTCTGCCTTTGGGGGCAGAGCCCATCTGGCTGAGTTGTGGGGGCCTCTGTGGATGTGCTGGGGGAGGGTCTGGCATATCATAAAGGGGGAGTCGTGTGCTCAGTGCTGATGACAGTGTGGTCGCCCTGCACCAGCTCACAGCGGGACCTCGGAGCTCGTCTAGACCAGGGTCCAGGACATGGGTACGTGGTTGGGGTCCTGTCCGCCCCTGCTCTCTGTGGACCCCGGGTGCTGTCTTCGCAGGTTCTGGTCTCCTACTATCAACCCGACGAGGAAACCCCCGTGGCCACAGCTGCGCTCTACCTGACGGGCATCGGTGAGTGCCGTCCCAGCCCGCAGGGAGGGTGGGCCTGGCAGACGCAAGGGGTGCCCAAAGGGGCGCTCCTGGACCGGATGCCTCCCGGAGCCCTGGAGGGGCTCACCCCTTGTTCATTCAAGAACAGTCTTTCAACATTTCTTGCTGATGTAGTAAACCACTAGCCCTTCTCTTCTGGATCATTCCAGAACAAACTAGAATGCCTATTCCCTTAATAGGAACAAGAGGAACAAGCTAAAATGACTATTCATTAAACCTTATTCTCTACTCCCTACAAACGCCACTCCCTTCTTAGGGGCGCTCTCTGTATGCACCATTTTCTCCCCCCTTTCTCTGATCTACTCACATCAGACACCTGCCATGAACACGGTCCCCACTGAGAATCCCGACACCCTCTCGTCTCCCTACCCTGACTTGTGGCCAGTGTTTAGCACAACCCGCTTCATCCCACTTGAAACACTTCGGGGACCCTCCTTAGTCTCCCGCTCCCCAGCAGGGAGGATTCTCCGGTCCCTCTGCAGAATCCTTAGCCCCCAGCGCTCCCCACCTTTCTAGCTGCTCAGGCCAAACCTCAGCCTCACCACCCCTCTCCCAGCCCACGCCCATCAGGAGTCTTGTCTCGTTACCTTAAACTTAGCTGGACGTGCCATGTCCGGTGCGCTCCTCCTGGTCCGGGCCCCTGCCGTTGCTCGCCTGGGTCACGCCTGGTCCCCTGTTGGGGTCCCTGCTTCTGTTTCTGCCCTCTGAGATCCAGTCTTGATTCAGCTGGCAGAGGCACATTTTAGAAAGGATGTCAGACGCTGTGTCCTCAAGTCAAGGCCTCCACCGCCTCCCCACACTGCCCAAGCCAGAGTCTCCATGGCCCCAAGCCCCGGCCCACGCTGCCTCTCACCTGTGGCCAGTTCCTCCCTTTCGCACGCCCATTCTGCCGCAGGTGCCCCTCGAGGCTGCCACCTGCACTTCATCTCGCTGCTCCCTGCAGACACCAGCAGAGCATTTACTCGCCTCCAGCAGGTCTTGTTCTCATTTCATTTAGATTCTCTGATCACTTGAAACTGAAACCCCCCCCCCACCGCCCCATCTTTGTGTCCCTGGCCTTTGTACCATCGGACTTAATGTGGATCCAGCTTTTTCTTCACCTCCTCCCCTCCCCCCGCCCCCACACATGTGCGCACTTAGCTCCAAGGAGGGTGCTCTGCCCATCGCTGCCTCCCTAGCACCTCACCTGGTTCACAGCGGGCCCCTGGGCCCTAAGCACCTGTGCCATCTGTGCTATACAGCAGCAAGCAGGGCTGGGCTCATGGCTCTGACGTTCCAGTTGAGAACTAGATGACAAAGGCTAAGAACAAAAATATAGCAGGGCGAAGCCACACAGTGGTCAGCTGGGGGTGGGGGTGGACATTGGGGTGTAAAGAAGAAGCCTTTTCAGGCCTGCTGGGCGGAAGCCTGGATCCCTAAGCTCTCACAGGGGCTGGAAATGCCATGTAATGCAGCCCTTCCCGCGTCCTAGAGTGCTGAGACCCTTCCGGAAGGCTAGAGAAGTGGATCTTTCAGGCATGGGTTGGGCAGAAGCCAGGTGGTAGATAATGGCATCAGGGCCCCCGTGGGCTTGCTCTGTGAGTTCCCAGATGGGTGGGGTGGGGTAGGTGGCGAGTCTCTGGCCTCTCCAGGCAGGCTCCTAAGTCTATAGCTTGCCCAAAAAGCAGGATAACCCCCAAACCAATCCGGGGTAGCCCTGGAGGACTACCCCCGGGGCTCTGTCCAGCAAGTGGGGGGGCTGAGAACTTTCCCTCCCATTTCTAGGGGTCTCTCTGGACGTGGACATCTATCGCTGTGGGCAAGTCCACATGGTGAGCGACAAAGAGACAAAGGTGAGGCTGCGGGCCCAGGAGCCAGGTCCGGCCACACACTCTCTCCGTCCTTTGTCGTATTTCTGAAGGCAAATTGCTACACTACAAATCAGAACTGACGACGCCAATTTCTAGACTCTTCAAAAAACTAGTGTCTGGTGACACTAGGCTCATGTCCAGCCTGGGGGGACACTCGCTAGAACAGAAGGTCCGCTGGCCCTGCTCGAGGACGTGTGTGATCTCCAGGCTGCTGCAGGCCTCGCTGCCCCGATACTGACACCAGGAGGAAGCTGCTCCTCTCTAGCTTTCCCTTCCTCCTGCCTGCTCGCCTGACATCCCCTTCTAACCTGAGCTGGAAATTCCCCATCCAGACCCTGGAGAAAAGCCCGGCTCTGTCTGTCCCCAGTGCGGGGTCCTATCTGGGAAGGAGCGGGTTTCCCTAGCTTTTTCCTGAACCAACATTCCTGTCTTTGCAGAGAAACTGGATGTGGGGCCCCAGCGGTTGGGGTGCCATCCTGCTTGTGAACTGCAGCCCTGATGAGGTGGGTCACCTCGTAGAGGAGACACCCACAAAGGAGATCTCCCCAGAGGGTAAGGAGTCCTGGCCACAGCCTGGGGCCGGGGCCACCTCTCTGCCTTGGGGGCTGCCTGCTTACCTGTCAGCAAGCATGAGCCAGGCTGAGCTCCCGCTCTGGGATGGCTGAGTCTCTTTGTTGTGGCTTGAAGCTTTGAAATGGGAGAAAGAGACACCCTGCACCCTACCCCCGGCACCCCGGGAAGAGTGTGAGCTCTGATGTCGGAACAAACGGTTACTTCCAGGCCCTGAACTTGAACGTGCTCATTCCCTGATCTTGTCTTGCCACTTATAAAATGGGGCTGACCCATTTTGCTGCCCTTACAAGGTGGTTGAGAAGAATCGGAAGCCACCAGAGCAGTACAAGAGGCTTCCCACCACCCTTGCGCAGCCCGGGGCAGGAACACTGGCAAAGGCAGACCTCTCTTCAAGGCTCAAGTGCCCTGGGGCCCGGGCGCTAGGTCTCAGCAGTAGAACAGGATGTTCTGCTTCCCACCAAGGTTGGGGGGCTTCTCACCAAGACTGGAGGGTTGAGGGGGGCTAGGGCCTTGCCAAACTAACCTTGCCGGGCCCTGTTCTAGGTGTTTGCAGCTGAATGGGTAAATGCCATCCTCAAAATAAAGTTGGCCAGCTCCTGCCCCTGGCCATGTGGGAAGCAGGTAGCAGAGACACGAGGGAAGCTGAGCAGCCTGGACCAAGTCGGGGGGACAAAAGGTCCACCAGCCCCGCACCCCTACCACTCCTTTCTCCGTCCCTGGAGCACCGACCCACAGAAGCCCTAACCCCTGCCATGTCTTTTGGCCAGAAATAAAGCGTCTGTCCCCGATGACACTCACCGTTGAAGGACCCAGCTGCTTTCTAAAGAGACACCAGCTGCTCCTCCACACCTCCGAGGAAGAGGCGGAGAAGGCGCGAGTCTACCGGCCCCTGGGTGAGCATCCTTGGTTCTGCCTGTGTCTGCTCTTCCACGGGCTGCGGCCACACCCACTCCTGGCAGGGCAGGGGCCTAGAATGACAGATCAGGGTTGGAGACTTGTGTCTGCAGCCAGAAACTCCAGGTCCTCCACTCGCCTCCCCTGGGGACCGTCGGGCACGGCTGGGCCAGCAGGGACCTGGGGCCGGCCAGAGAGGCAGCCCAGGTTGGATGTGGTCCTCTGACCTGTGGCTCATGGGCAGGTTCAGCGGCAAGGGCCGCTCTAGCGCCGAGAGGCCCAGTGTGTAGCGACGACTCTCAGGTGGGCTGGGCTGGGGGTCATGAAATGAGATCTTTCCGCTCGGTGCTAGAGTTCTACAGAGTTGGTTTAAGCAGAGTTGGGGTCTCCCTGGGCAAGTTAACGGAGAAGGTGCGGGAGCTACGGCGTGTGCACTGAGTGAAAGCAGAAGCAGGTCTTGGAAGATGAGGCTAACAGGGAGAGCACGGGTGGGAGGTGGGAATTGGCAGTAGAAGTTTGGGGACTGAGCTGGAGAAGAATCACTGAGGTGGGGGTGTCATTGCGTTAGAACGATGGGAGGCTGTCGAATCTGCTGTGGAGGGGGTGTCTGGGCCGGGAGCACTGAAGGTGGCTTTGCAGGAAGGTCACAGGAGCGAGCAGTCGGGGGGCCTGTAAGGGCCGATGGCTGCACAGTGGAGAAGCCAGCAGGGAAGACTCCGGGGAGGGGGTGAGGATGCAGGCCGGCGCCGTGGGGGCAGGGAGCGCTATTGGAGAGCATGTCCCTTGAATGAAGAAATGTTCCAGAAGGTCTAGAATGACCAACGGCAAAAGGGATGCCTGCCCCACCTCTAGCTCAGGGGTTCGTGGACAGCAGGAAGCAGGACCCCAGCACAATCCATGCGGTTACCTGTCCCGAGGCCCGCAGGGGCACCTGGGCTGATGCCAATTAATGGAGCCGGTCCGCACCCAAGGACAGCCGTGGCAGTCATCCGCTGGCCCTGGGAGGATTGGGGCAGCTGGCACCTGCTGTGCTTGAGGCCTTAGGGGGTGCAGTGAAGGATCTGTGGCCAGGGGAAGCCCCGCCCAGGATTCGGGCTCTTTCCAGAGGGTTTACATGGTCGGAAGGATGAGGACTGTCCAGAAGGCCAGGTGGGGAGAAGCCAGTGGTGCAGGGGGAGAAGCTTGGTGGCCTGGGTCAGGGTGGTCTCTGGAGACAGGGGCTGGACAGGCCTGGCTCCAGTTCACTAGACGGCCACAGCCTGAGGCCCCTTCATCCTGGCCCCTTCACCCGGGACAACGGCGTTGACGCGTGGGACACCTTCTGGCTTCTTCGGAAGTCTCTGTGGAGGCGCGATCCATCTGGCGGGCTGTTCGCACGGACTGTCTTTCCCAGAACTCGGTCCAGCCATGTCGGGCTTTTCACTGGGGCTGCCAGCCACCTTGGCGCAGTTTCTCACCTTGAAGACCCCTGACAGTCTCCTCCCCAGAGCTGGTCAATGTGTAGAAGCACTGACTACGAGTTTTTACTCTGTATTGAACCCCCCCAAAAGGGGGCTTTTCCCTGGCCCGACTCCCGGTGGGCCGCATGTAAAGCACGTTGGTGTGAAACTAACCCTCGTCTACAAAGGCTAGAAATGGAGGGTCAGGAAGGTCGGCTGGGCTCCTGCGGTCGTGGAGCTGCCAGCCTGGCTGCTGACATGAAGGCCAGCCCACGCCCTTGACCGTCAGCCGTGGTGCTGGGCACCGGGCTACTTCAGCAGCTGCTCTGTCCCTTCTCCTTCCTAGAAGACAGCTCCAGCACCTTCCAGGTGGTGCTGGGGCCTGGCCAGCACACCTACACCTTCCCCCTGCTGGAGGACCACTTGAAGGAGGACCACCTGAAGGAGACCTTCTATGTTGAAGCTATCGAGTTCCCGTCCGCTGACTTCTCAGGCCTGATATCCTACTCGGTCTCCCTGGTGGAAGAGTCTCAAGACCTGGTAACCCCCCCAAGCAGACTAGCGGCCGTGGGGCCAGGGGCTGTGCGGGGACGGAGACAACGCTCGCAGTCGGCCACAGAGAGGGGAAGACAAGACTTTGTGGGTGGAGCTAGGGTTTCATGCCACCTTGGGGAGAAAGAGCTGCAAGTGATGGGTAAGATCCCAGAAGGGGGCTGGCCTGGACCGCGGGAAGCAAGGGGGCTGGGGAAAGAGGGTAGACGTGGAACCCCACAGCACCCATGGGACCTTGTCTTTCGTTACAGTCAATCCCAGAGACGCTGGTGTACAAAGACACGGTGGTGTTCCGGGTGGCTCCCTGCGTCTTTATGCCCAGCACCCAGATGCCTCTAGAGGTGTACCTGTGCAGGTACGAATGCCCTCAGGCTGCCATGCAGGTCATTTCCATGACTGCTACTCTCACCTGTCTGTCTGCAGTGGGAGGAGCAGAGATAACTAGACCTTGTCACCAGGACTGTGAAATGCTTCTTTCTGGGCTGCCTGGTCCTACCCACAGAGGCTGATCCCACACGAGCTTGAATCCTAGGATGCGGGGGCCCTCCCTGTTCTTAGGAGGAGGTAGACAAATAACCGTGTGGTTTCAGGTAGGGTCAGGTGCCATAAAGCAGGTAGCAAGGTGGAAAGGTGAGGACTTGAGTGTGTTCTAGGAACACTGAGGAGGCCTAGGAGCCTGCAGGGTCTGGTAGCACTGCTTCTTTCATTTCTATGGGGAAATTATTGAGCATCCCCAGACCCAAAAGCTGAATTATCAAATCATACCAAACAGGAATGTTATTTCTTGAAAAGGGGGAAACAGCAACAGGAAAAACAGCTATTCTGTGAGAGTCACTAAGGAGTAGGGTCCTCAAAACACAGGATTTCAGACTGAGAAGAGTCTAGAACTCAAGGGATTTTGCTGATAAATATCCAAATACAAGATCTTTCTACTTTAGCTCTTGTATCTGAAGACAGATGTGTTCATTCACATGAGGTGGCCTTGAAAACTGGTCTCCTAAGAGTCTCCCAGAGGGGAGGTATTCAGGTGCTGCTTGACCCAGCTTAGCCTCAACTGACCCACAAGACTGGGGCTCCACACCTTCCCTAGCACATACCTCAGATGCTGCCAGATCTCGTCTGGCTGCTCCGCTCTCTGGCGCCCAGTCTGTGTAGACCTGAGATATAGACTCTTTGGCCCAGAGCCTAGAAAAGCAGGGACTTGGAACCAGACTAGAAACCCAATTTTGATGTGTCCCCAAAGTAAGCGCTTGCTGACATTCAACTCATGAGGACTTTATAAAGGGTGGTCTTAGAGTCGGCCTCGAGCAGCTCTGCTCACCCCTGGGTGCACAGCGGGGCCCCGGAGGCCTGCTGCTGTGCACACTGACTCCAGGGTTGAAAGCCCACACACCCGCACACAATGACCCTGTTGGCCATCCTATGGGGGAGGGGTCGACCAGCTTCTTGGCTTCTTGGCTTCTCATGGAAAGTGACTGCGGAGTGGGGACAGTGCAGGGTCCCAGACTACCATGCAGGGACTCTAGCAATTGACCAGACTCAGCCATGATCTAAGCTGAATGGTGCTGGGCAAGATGCTCTGAGCTGCCAGTGATGGGGGGGTGGGGTGGCTACTCCACTGAGCGCCTGGATGAAGCATAATCTCCTGACCAGAAGGAGGTGCTCCTTCCTGGTACAGTTAGCAGGGAGCCTGGAAGGCCTCCCCAGAGCTGGCTTGTCTCCGTGGCAGAGAGCTGCAGCTCCAGGGCTTTGTCCAGTCGGTGATGGACCTGAGCGAGAAAAGCAACAGCCAGGTGGCATCCGTCTACGAGGACACCAGCCGCCTGGGCAGGTGGCTCCAGGTAACACCCATCAGGGGAAACCCTCTGTGTGTGGGGAGGGGCAGGAGATGTGCATGGACACTGACTGTCCCAGGCTTCCAGGTCAGCCTTCCCTGCCGATTCCTTTCCATCCCGGAATGCACGGGGGTTCCAGAGGCCTAAGCCAGGCCCCAGGTGCACAAGGGCCCAGCACCTTCAGCGTCAGCTGATAGCACCCAGGATCTGCTCCAGGGCCCAGCCCGGCCTGCCAGGGTCCAGCTCAGCAGGCACTAGGTGCTTCACAAATAGCTGTGATACTTGCAACTGGGCCGTTCTAAGTGTTAGCAATAAGAGAGTAGGGATGGACACCACCCCCGCTCCCATCCTGAGACCCAGAACTCTTGCGGAAAGCAAGCAATGAGGTGGTATTGTGAGTTACTAGACAAAACCAGTGGTCTTGGGTGGTCAGGGAAGTCTCCGAATTCAGGGAAACAAAGAGCTGATGGTAAAAAGATTAGGGGTGATATTAGGAGGGGCCCCAGGGTAGAGGGACCGCTGGCTGGAGACTGGACTGTGGAAGCGAGTGGGGGCTGCTGGGGTGGCCAGGGCAGAGTGAACAAGGTCAGAGGCGGCAAGAGCTAGGTCATCAACCAGGGACCTGTTCAGCCACCATGAGGAATGGAATCTAAAGATGGGGTGACATTGGAAGGTACAAATCAAGGTTGGGGGAATTTTCTGATTTGAGTTCTTAAAAAGATCCCTCTGGCTGAGAAATAAAGACCAGGTCTTAGGGAGGGGCTAACATAGAAGAAAACCCAGTTGGAGGGTATCAGTAGTCGGGGAAGAAATTGTGGGGGCTTCCCATGAATGGCACCAGCGAGGCGTCCACTGCGAGTGTGTCTCGAGAACACCAGCAAGCTTTGCTCATGGATTAGATGCAGGAGAGAGAGCAGGAAGGATTCGAATGATTCAAGACTTAAAAAGTAGAACAGAAAGCCCCCAAGAGAGGGGATGATCCTGAGCTGAGCTGGGGGTCGAGCAGGAGCTGCAGGAAGGAGGGAGGGGTGTGTGTGCAGGAGGGTGGCTGGCTGGCACAGGTGGGAGAGCGGCAGGTGGAGCGAGTAAACATGACATCATGGCGTGTTCTCCTGTCCCCTCCAGGACGAGATGGCCTTCTGCTATACCCAGGCCCCCCACAAGACGATTTCCTTTCTCCTCGACACCCCTCGGGTCCTCAAACTGGAAGATTTCCCCATGAAATACTCGCTGGTGTGGGGCTTGGTTTGGCTGATTTGAACTGGGTCCAGCCTCCTGGGCCTGGTGCCTGGCAGGCGTGATGGGGCACCAAGGGAGAAGGCCCAAGGGGCCTCTGGGGGCAGGGGGCTGGGAGTCTCCTCAAAGTCTGGATCAGGGGTAAAACTGGAAATTGCAGCCCCCCTCAATACCTGCCTGGGCTGGGTCTCCTTCCAGAGCCCTGGGGTTGGCTACGTGACCCGGCTCACCAAGGACCACAGGGTGGCCAGCATGGATTCCATTGGGAACCTGATGGTGTCCCCACCCGTCAAGGTGAAGGGGAAAGAGTATCCCCTAGGCAGGATCCTGATTGGCAGCAGCTTTTACCCCAGGTGAGGCATGAGGCCAGGTGGCGGCCAGATGTCTTAAAACTAAAGGAAGGCCCGTAGTAGCTCACCTGTCAGAGGCACCTGCTCTGGACCCTCAAGCAAGGCTAGCTGAACCTTGCAGCCAGCTGTCCTGTCTGGTAGACAAGGCTCCAGGGTCAGCGGAATCACGCTCCCTTCATCTGGTCTTCAGACCCAGCAGGTGCTATTGTCACAAGACGTGCGGCCGGACTTCTTGGCGGCCATTCATCTACAGCCCGGAAGTACTTGTGTCCCGGGGTTCAAGCCAGAGTGAGGGATTCTTAGTAACCGCCCCAGACCCTATGGACCGGCCCTTGAGCCCTGCAGTTATAGCAGCCAGTCCCTTGAAGGTGATCGGACAGTGGCCGAGGCTGGTGGTCAGCCTGGGCCCTGCTGGCTCAGGGGCCGTCCTCGCCTTCCTTCCTTCAGCAAAGAAGGCCGAGACATGAGCAAGGCCCTCCGGGGCTTCCTGTACGCTCAGCGAGTCCAGGCCCCGGTGGAGCTCTTCTCAGACTGGCTCATGGTGGGCCACGTGGACGAGTTCCTGTGCTTCCTCCCCACGCGGGACAAGCGTGAGGGCGAGAAGGTCTGTGGGGGGGAGGGGAGGAGGGGGGAGCATGTTTGTCTCCCACCTTCTTTGGAGACCTGCAAAGGAGCCTCTGGCTGGGGCCAGGAATGGGGAGTCAGCAGGTCACCCTAGTTCTGTTTCCCAGGGCTTCCGGCTGCTCCTGGCCAGCCCCAGCTCCTGCTACAAACTGTTCCAGGAGAAACAGAAGGAGGGCTACGGAGACACGGTCCTGTTTGAAGAGGTCCGAGATGACCAGCTTCTTTCTAATGGTAAGGGAAGCGCTCATGAGAGCAGAGGCCAGATGACTTTTCTAGAAAGGGTTCTTATTTCCTCCTCCTGATACAAAGGACCCCAGGGGAGGGTAAGATCATAGAACGTCTTGTTTTACGACAGAGCTATCTGGGCCACACTGGGACAGCAGAGGCAGAATGGCCAGAAGTTCTGGGATGGTCCAGAAGCTGCTAGAATGTGTACAAAGGGGAGCTCATTTGCACATGGTCAGTTCCACGCTATTCCTAGGGTCTAGATTTTTTTTGGGGGGGTGCTGGATTAAGCACCCGAGGGATCTTCTGGTCACCTCTCAGGAAAACCTATGTGGACAGCGAAACTCCGCAGTCTTGTTCTAAACCTTGTGGGAACCCAGAAAGGGAGGGGTGTTCTCTAGGCCTTCACTACTCAAAGTGAGGCTAGAAGACCAGCAGCTCTGGCTCACCAAGTTTCTTCTAGCAATGAAGAATTTCAGCCCCACTCTGGCCCTCCTGAATTAAACTTTAGGGCCGGGATATGGGATGCTTGGGGTCCTGGAAACACTAGGAAGGCGACATCTGCCTGTTACCTTGGCCGATGACTTGAGTCAGGCTCCCCGGGCTACAGACCGGGTCACAGTTGACCAGCACAATCAATGACCTGGTCAAACCTGTGTCTGTGGTGTCATCTGTTTTCACACCCCTCCCCACACCCCAAGAGGTTTTATGTCGCATAATTACGAGAACCATGACTTCCTAGTTATCTTTCCTTGAATACACTGCTGTTTGCCCCTTCTTTTACGGGCATCTGTTTTTGTTTTTGTTTTTTTCTGGCTCTGTTTATTAGTGCATGCAAATAAATTTTGTTTAAATAAGCTTATCAAGATCACAGATGATACATATGATGTGAAGGTGCCCAGGTGAGCGGGGGCTGAAGCCACTTTGCTAACTTGTTCCAAACTGCCTCTCAAGCCTGTCCCCCCTCGTACCAGGGACAGAGTGACTAGTGGCAGTGAAAAGTCCTGCCTGGGTTGTCATGGGCCCACATGGGTCCCTGGAGACTGGCCAGACCCCCTGTCAGTCATGCTTCCAGAATATACCAATTTGACCATGGCCAGGGGCCTCGTCTGCCCAGCCTTGGACACTGCCACCTCCCTGACCTACAAGCTGCCCGCCCTCTCCTTCCTGCAGGGAGGGAGGCCTACACCATCAATCAACTTCTGGCTGATGAAGACATGAGAAAGCAGAACGACTATGTGGAGGTAGTGACCAGGGACATGGGGGCCTTCTCCACAAAGCGGGGCAGGCAGAGCATCTAGACTGAGCACCTGACCGGTCTAAGAAATGGCCTAAGCAAAGGCCCAAGCATCCTGCAAAGCTCCTGTCAGAGTCCTCGAAATACCTGTATGAGTACTGAGAACAAGGTGGGGTCCATTTGAACTGTGTGACTCCAAAGCTTGCACTTGCTGTGCTTCTCAAGTTGTCTGGGGTCTATGAGCAGAAACTGGGGCTCAGTCTAGTGTCCTCCTGGCCCAGGAGCCCCCCATCCAGATGTCCCTAAAAGGCTCTGAGCACCAGGCTGAGAACAGACCCGGACCTGGCAGCTCGGGGCTCAGGACCACCCAGCTCCAGGATCCCCTGGGAGTTCTTAAGCTGAGAGCCCTTGGCTGAGACGCAGAAAAGCTCCCAGAGAAGGTTCTCAGCTTCTAGAAAAGGAGGCCCAGGAGGCAATGACCTGCCCAAGGTCGCATGGTCCATGCAAAACCCTTTGCCCACTGGCCCTATGGCTCCTCATTGAGGACACTGGTGTCCTGTCCTGACCTTTACAAAAACTAGGGAGGCCTGGGGGCCTGGCAGGCAGCTTGCCGACTGGGCGTCGGGCCAATGGCATCTCAATCCCCAGGGACAGGTGTCCTGGGAGTGGGGGTTGTGAACCCTAGTCAAGATCCTGAGGAAAACAGGCGTGTTGGGGGCACCAGCTGGTCTGAGGAGGGAGCTCCTGCTCTTATCCTTCCCAGAAGGCCGAGCGCTCAGGGCTAAGGGCTTTTTCTTGGCCCCCACGCAACTGTTCGGCTCCCCCACCCTGGCCAGACAGAGGGCAAAGTGGCCACGTGCTCCAGTGGACTTGAGGCCAGTGGCTGCCCCGGTCCTGACAAGCCTTTGCTGGTCTTGGCCTTTCAGACCAGCCTTTGTCTTGTGCCCATTTTGTCAGGGGCTGGTACAGCACGTGACTCTGGGCACGTGGTGGGCGATGGGGAGATGCTCACGCCGCTGCCCATTTAGCTGGAAGGCATCGCCCTCCCAGCCTGATGGTCGCTTCTCCCCGCCACAGAAGTGCATCAACCTGAACCGGGAGCTGCTGAAGCGGGAGCTGGGCCTGGTGGAAAGGGACATCGTGGACATCCCGCAGCTCTTCTGCTTGGAGCAGCTGACCAATGTGCCCTCCAGCCAGCAGACCGGGAAGCTCTTTGCCAGGCCCTATTTCCCCAACCTGGTGAGGGGTACAAGGTGTCCCCTGGCAGGGGTGGGGGCTGTTCCGCCAACTCTGGCTGGTCCCTCGACCCACATGGTGGACAGGAGAGGCAGGGATATGGCAAGTAACACTGCCTGAGAGTAGGTGGGATGGGGGGTCCTCCCCGACTCAGTGAGGGAGGACCCCTCTAAAGCAGGTGAGCTGTCCAGGATCGGGGGGCACATACCAGTCACTGTGGGCTGGGCCTGGGCCAGGTGCTTGAGGGGCCTCCACTAGCTCATGCCCAAATATAAGGCCCATCTCAGATGGGACACCCTGTGTGAGAGTCCAGCGTGCTGGGCCATCTGCTGGCCTTGCGGCTTTGGGACAAGCCCCGAGATGGGGGTCTTGTCCATGAGCTCCCTGCCCAGGACATAGAGGTGCTCACTTAAACATTTTACGCCTATTTGGAACAGGTGAATGTTGGGGTGAGGGGTTGTAAGTGTACAAGGGACCCCCCCTTGCAGACAGTGTGGCCCTTGGGCGTGCTCTGGGAGCCTGGCCTCCCCCACCCTGTTCTGACAGATGCAGATGATCGTGTTGGACAAGAACCTGGGCATCCCCAAGCCTTTTGGGCCCCAGATCAAGGGTGCCTGCTGCTTGGAGGAGAAGATCTGCCAGTTACTGGAGCCCCTAGACTTCACGTGCACCTTCATCGACGACTTTGACTGCTACCTAACCGACATCGGGGACTTCTGCGCCTGTGCCAACATCCGCCGGGTGCCCTTTGCCTTCAAGTGGTGGCGGATGGTGCCTTAGAGCCAGGCACTGGCGCACCCGCCCGGCAGGAATGGCCCGTGACACCATGCAAGGGAGTTCTGATCCCTCCTGCGGCTTGGGGGTGCCAGAGACCCTTCTTGACCTCCTTCACCACACTGTCCCTCAGCCAGGGGGTGGCAAATGTGACTTCCCTGAACCCCTTGGAAAAAGCTGGAAAGCTGCCCTCCCCTGAGAAGTGGTCACTAATACCCATTAAAGCTCTAGTGTCCTGAGTGCATTTAAGCGGCGGCGTCCTTGTTTGGGGGGTGGCGCGACGGCTAAGTTGAGCGGCTGGGATTCCTGGGGTCGGGCTGTCCCCTGGGGAGGGCAGGGATCACGCTGACCTGATTTTCTGCCCCTTCCTTATCTTGGACTTTGTAGTAGGAAGTGGTTTTCTAGACTAAGCCTCTGAGATAAGCTGGGTCTAGACTAGCGCCCTAACTAGCATCCTCTCCCTTCCAGGCCAGCCCTGGGCCCTGACCACTTGGAGACCCTTCTCCCCCGCTGTCCTCGGGACAGTGACGCCGGCGGGCACCTGCCGCGGGGGTCTGCAGACAGCCCTGCTTGTCGAGTTGTAAGCTGACACAGTTGGGTTTGCTTGGTCCGCCCAGTGTAAATTTCTCCCAATTAGACGCCAACAGCTGAGGTGACAGATCGCAGATGGCTGGAGAGGCTCCGGCAAAGGCCAGGACTCAGCCGCAGCTCCCGCCACCCCCGGTGAGCCCAGGAGACAGGTGGCCAGGGCACTGGGGTGGGTGTGCCCAAGCTCCCTTCCACGAGACTCAGCCAGGGAAACCGAGGGGCTCCACACACGGAAGCCTGAATCAGAGATGGTGGTTTGGGGGTGATTTGGACCAATCAGGTTAGTTTGGCAGAAGCTTCCTTCCTGGACTACCGACCGAACGGGAGAGATGAGCGTGACATCAGACTAAAGCTTCGGCCAATCTCCTTACATGCGGCCTCGGGACTGGCCGGGTCAGATCCTGTTCAACGCTCTGCAAAGGCAGAAGCCACTGCAAGGAGTGACGGGAGTAAGGGGAAAAAGCAACGACTAGATCATTTTTGGCATTTTAACATCGAGACAGTGACAAGTGGTTCCTGCCGCTGAGTCATCGGCTCTACCCAACCTGGGCTCAGCTGAAGCCACTCTGGCCACACACTTCCCAGCTCCCCGCCGACCCCACTGTCTCTCCTGTGCCAAGGCCAATGGTCATTTGACATTGTATTTGCTCTACTGCCTTTCAGGAGAGGGAAATAGTCCCTGTACCCATCAAGAAAAACAGGCTAGATCAGGAGGATTCTGGGCCTGTTTCCACATTGACACAAGCAAGTCCCTGCATCAAGAATTGCAGACTCATAACTGGTCCAACCACTATAGAGAGCTGTGTGGAGATTCCTCAACCTGCTAAAGATGGAGCTTCCATATGATCCAGCAATTCCACTCCTAGGTATTTACCCAAAGGACACAGAAACATCAATTCCAAAGAGCACCTGCACCCCTATGTTTATAGCAGTACTATAAACTGTTTAAGACCAGTGTACAGGCTTGAGGGCGCTCAGTGGACCCCGTTGGGTGGCGTGGGATGGAGGCAACTCCGGGGCAGTTGAGGGTTTCAGGTTCCAAACTTCTCCTGGCTCACACCCCTCCCTTGCCTTTCCCCCAGGTGACCACATTCTGTTCTCAGCCTCTCCAACTGTCATAAGAACCTCCCTGCTGCATGCTCCCCTGCCCCCGTTCCCCCGCACCTCTCCAGGGCAAGCCTGTGCTGCTGGCAATGCTGGCTCAGAGGCCTGCCAAGCACAGGACAGCAATGGCCTTGCGAACAAAGAACTCCCCAAAGTTATACTGAGGGGGGCTGTCTCCCAGGAAGTGGACCCCAACACCGGCCACTGCTTCCCCTGGGCTGCAGGCCTGACACCCTTCCGGCCCTGCCTACCTATGCTGTACTGGGTGCCCAAGCAGCTCATGTTGGGGCTGGCTGGGGGCCAGCTTCAAGCCCGAAGGTGCCTCTCCCCAGCAGGGGGTTCTGCCCTGCACCAGGAGCAAGTTCCTAAAGGGGTCCTCATTCCTGGGGACTCCGGCAGAGTGGTTCCAAGCACACAGTCCATCGACCTGCCACCGCGGCCACACCAAGGCCATGACTCTGGACATTTGCCTTCTCTTCCTATTTCCTAAAGGCCTCTACCTCCTGGCACCCGGCGTCGGGGAGCCCACGGCACATCTCTAAATGCAGCCAAGTCTGGCAGCTGGCACTCGATGTCCCCCACCCAGCTGGGCACTCAGGCCAGGACCTGGTTTGCCATCAGCTCTTGGGAAATTCTAAGGATGCAGTTTACATTTTGACTGTGGCTATGGAGGCTCTAGACTGGGAAGCAGTTTCCTTCTAGGAGGGTGAGTGTCAAAGTGACCGGCATTGCCAAGCAGTGATCCATGTGGTGTGTGCGGCTTCACATGGCCAGTGGCCCGTGTGGGCTAAAGCTCAGGGAAGCGGGCAGAGCAGCCTGGGCTCACAGGCGCCACTGGGGAGCAGCAGCCCACGCCTGGGGAGCCTCGACACAAGCCTGGCCTCTGGCACCCCCTGGTGGTCAATCCTCCACACTGTCCATAGGGGTCAGCGCTGGCCTGAAGTCACATCAGTGACCCCTGGGATCCTTGAAGAGTTGGGCTGGCTGAGAACACGCACCACTGGTCTGGACTCTCCCATGCCTGATCTGGTGAATCCTCTTCGAAACCAGTGTGACTTGGGCAAGTGAGGTCAACCACCCTCACCCCCTAGCAGTTACATACCACTGGCCCTCCTCCCCAGAACCATTCTTCTCTCAACAGCTCTTTTTGGGGTGCATGAGCAGCCAGTGGCAGGGGGTGCCCGTCATTCCTCCAATGGAAAAAGAAACAAAGCCAAAACAGAGTAAACAATGATGTCTTTTATTTAAAATGTTTACTCCAAGAATATATATATAAAAAAAAAAATAAGACAATTACAGCACTAAACCAGGCACCTTCACCAAATCACCTCCTCCTCTTCCATCCCCTTTCCTCCACGCCTCTACCTCAGCTGGAAGACGTCGGCTGCCCAGAGGGTCAGCAGCAAACACCCATCCTGCCCGGGGCCACTCTGTACCTTTCTCTCGGAGTGCAGGAGCACCCAACTCCTTGTCCTAGAGTTCTCTCCCTTGTAGGTCACTTAAAATTCAAAGCCGAAAGGAATGGCTGTGCGAGGACAGGCCTCACTTGGAAGGATGCTCCCTTCCTGCTCCAGTCCCTGGCCAGGGGCTTCTAGAATTGGCTGGCCATGGGCTTCAGGCTAATCCCCAGGCAGACGGCAGACCGTGGATGGCCAGGGCAGCTCCAGCGAGGGCCAGGACTCAGCCGCAGCTCCCGCCACCCCCGGTGAGCCCAGGAGACAGGTGGCCAGGGCACTGGGGTGGGTGTGCCCAAGCTCCTTCCACGAGACTCAGCCAGGGAAACCGAGGGGCTCCACACTGAATCAGAGATGGTGGTTTGGGGGTGATTTGGACCAATCAGGTTAGTTTGGCAGAAGCTTCCTTCCTGGACTACCGACTGAACGGGAGAGATGAGCGTGACATCAGACTAAAGCTTCGGCCAATCTCCTTACATGCGGCCTCGGGACTGGCCGGGTCAGATCCTGTTCAACGCTCTGCAAAGGCAGAAGCCACTGCAAGGAGTGACGGGAGTAAGGGGAAAAAGCAACGACTAGATCATTTTTGGCATTTTAACATCGAGACAGTGACAAGTGGTTAACAATAGCAAAGCAAAAAAGACCAGTATTTAACCTTTAACCTTCCCATCCACCCAAATCTCACACTGAAGTTCTACCCCCATCTCCCCCGTAAGCACCACGGAACTAAAAAATCTATTTTAAAGCACCCAAACCAGTCCAGACCCTCTCGAAACCAAGAGCCCCAGCCAGAGCTGTCCCTCTCTTGGGTCCAAGTGAGAGGAGGGAAAGGCACCTCATAACTCACGCAGAGCAGCGCGACCGGGACGAGCTGGGCAGAGGGCACTTGTTGGGGGTGATGGGGGGCAGTCACATGGTCTGTGCTGACGCGCGGGGAAGGGAACGTCTTCGGTAATCCCAACTATTTGGTACCAGAGCCAAGCAAATGCGACTAGAACGCTGGGTGAACGGAGCAGGAGCCCGTGTCTCGGAACAGAACAGGCCGTTCGAGCAGGATCCAGCCGGTGAGGGGAACAGACAGAAGCACAAGGCAACAGAGGCTGGTACAGAAAGGGCTGCTCCTCCTCTGCAAGGACTCCAGAATGCACTTCTTGCTGCTGGCTGATCAATCTCTGCTGGCGGGTGCCAGCGAGGTGGCCCTGGCTGGTCAGAGGAGCCTTAAAGCCGATCTTGCACCAGAAACAGCGTCCCCACCTCTGCTCGCTCCTCCGGTGCCCACTGGTTCCACGATCACCTGATTTCCATTTGGACTTCTTTGACAGCTAAAGTAGATGTGAACGGCTAAACACAGACCCCAGAGCCCCCACCGGCAGGGAGAAACGGCAGATTCTACTGATGTTGCAGCCAAAAGGCAGTAGGGCTTCCGCGCAGCCAAGGGGAGAAAGAACGCCGGCCAGCCTCGGCCGGCCACGGGAGAGAGCGGGGAGAAGGGCCCCAGATGCTTCCGTAGCATGCGGGCGTGATTCTGGATGGAGTCTTTGCCTGGATGCTGCCGGTACCCCAAGGGCCACTTGCTTTTCTGAGAAAGCGGTGGCTCCTATCCCAGGTAACACCCACTCGGATCACGACGTTAATTACAACTGGAGAGAGGGGCTTTGAGAAGTGTGTGTGGGAGCAGGGAAAAAAGAAAAACAACTTAAAAAAGCCTAGATTGCTCAAAGTTTTGCCTCTTTTGTAGGAATGGTAAGTCGACTGTGAGCAAATATTTTAATGAAAAGTTAAGAGAAAAAAAAACACTTTGGAAAGCATACAGAGAAGGTAGTTGATGTTGGATCACTTATAAAACGGAACCTCAGGGAGGCTAACAAAAATGCACCTTCGGTCAACCTTTGCTTTTTAGATTCCGCGCTCGATTTCCCGTCCCAGTGCATGGAATGACAGCTGCCGCAGAGGTGGAGTGCGGAGACCCAGGCGAGTCAGAGGGTTCGGGGGTTATACTCTGGCAGTTTCTTGATCTTCTCCTTCTCGGTCTCACTCTCATCTCTCGCTATCACCAAGGAGTGCGAGTAGCCCATGGCAACCTGGGGGAACAAACCAGTGCTGGTATGCAGGGCGCACCGCTGCTTTGGCCCAATGTGGAGTGTGCACGGGGCCGACCTGCAAAGCGTATTCAGCCCCTCACTGAGACCCCTGGTCTCCATGTGCCCCGCACAGGCTGCCACAGGGAGCAGAGACGGAAGGAGGCCCAGCGCATCAGCTCCCACACTGTAGCAGGGTGGCGGGGTGCCTGTTCCTTGATTCCCCCACAGGGTCAGTGGGTGCCTGCCAGAGGGCACCCACCCCCGTCTGCACCGCCACAGATGGGCTGGCAGCCTGGTAGATGGAGCAGCAGGGACCCCACCTAGCGGCCTAGTGGTGTGCAGGCCCTGCAAGGCAGGTGTGAGCAAGGCGCTCGGCACGTAAACCCACGTGGCTGGACTCAGTGGCCAGGGTCACTCAGGGTGGGGCCCCGCCTGCACACGCCTCAGCACCTGCTCCTGCCACCTCCCCTACCAGAAGTCCAGCACGAGGTGGCAGAAAAGCTGCTCAGGAGGCTGGCACAGGCCAGAGCCCTGCTCACCTGCTCCGTGAACACGCCGTCCAGCGTCTTCACCTCTTGGGCTGCGGTGGAAGACTTGGGCTTGTGGTCCCCATAACCCTGGGAAGCAAGCGGAGGCAGGGTCACCGTGCTGCAGGCTGAGAAGGGACAACAGCCCTTCCCCCCCCAGTCTGGAGCAGAGGGAACACCGTCTACCAGACGGGGCCAAGGAGAGCGAGGAAGATTCTGGCACCCTCAGCGCGGGCCACATGGTATCATGGGACAGGCTGTTCCTGCTTCAACCCCGCGGAGCCGGGAGGAGGGACACACAGCCCCTTTCCCATCATGGTCTACAGATGCAAAACAGGGAATCTGAACTGGGCAACTTTATTTTGCAACGTGGACAGAGGACTCACACATCACGTGATGGGCACAGAGTTATCTTTGAAAGCTGACGTGACTCAAGATTAAGGCACATAGGTCTTTAATGCAACGGGGGTGAGTGGGAGGACACTGGTGGGGCCCTATCTTCCTTGGGCGTATTTCTAGGAGGCAGGTCCTGAGGGCTCGGTGGGGTTCCACCCTCTCCGCACTGAGCAGGCTTACCAGCTCCCCGAAGGTGGGTGATGGGCCCCAGCTGATGGTGCTCTCATCTGCAGCCACGATGATGCTGCTCTTCCTGCGAACAGGCAAATGGTCATGGCCACGGCCAGCAGCCCCAGCCCTGTCCCCCCCTCATGACCTGGGCTCCCTGCTAAGGAGCATAGAGCCACTTACTGGCTATTAAAGTCAACTACATCCCACTACAGGCTCCTCGATGCTCTCATTTCCAAATAACACAGCAGGGCCAGGACCCACCCCCCCACACACACATACCCACTAGGATCTAGGGGTCCTGAGGTCAACACACATTGGGAGAAGACCATCCCAGGATGAACACAAGTTCCTCCCAAAGGGGGTAGGGCTAAAAATTCGGATTAAAGCCCCACTCCCGTCCACAACCAGGCAGCTAATTAACAATCAAACTCCTTGCCCAGAAAGTACTAGACCTCAATGGTGGCCTCATATAAATTGAAAATCACTGACTTAAAGACAGTGTCTCTCCCCTGTGTCTGCTCCCGCCTGCGTATGGACTTGAACCAACAGCGTGAGTGTCCAAGAACAAAAGCCTTCCCGGGCCCACCAGCCCCTCCTGACCCCCAAGTCTCAGCCACATACCCACAAGCCAGGCTCCGGATTCTCCAACCGCAGAGGTCCTGGACAGCCTTCGGGTACATGGTAGATTCACGGGATGTGTTGGTGGCCCCCCAGAAAAACAGACCCCCTAAGAAAGACAAACGTTCCCACTGTGACCAGACACCTCAAGAGCTGGCTCCACCTCCGGCATCATGGACGACGAAGGCAGGACGAGCCCACTGTGCAGTTCTCTTTCCGGGAGGTGCCTGGGGAGTCAGCCAAATCCAGGCCCTAGTCTTGGCACAGGAGCAAGGTCCCGGGGGCTATCTATCGTGAGCAGGCACCCACCAGGGATACCTTTCTCCCAAGGCCGGACGGGAGAACACTAACCCACTTCGCTGACGGCAAAGGAGCAGGTGTAGCCAGCGTAGATCTGCGATGCCCCGCGCCCTGGGAAGTCGAACAGCTTCACCAGGCGGGGTACCATCTCGTCCTTCTGTTCGGCGTGGCCCAGCCGGCCATAGCCCCCGAAGCCCCAGGAGAAGACACGTTTCTGGGAGTCCAGGACCAGCTGTGGGGACAGAACACAGTGCTGGGACAGGCCTGACGACTGGGTCCCACGAGACACACTGCAGGAGCCTGGGAGATGACACAGGCCTCCAGGGACGCCACCTTCTATCCCTACTAGTTCATTTAAGTCATGCCTGGGCCCTTCCTTCATCAGAAGCAAGAGCTGTGCCTCCTGTCAGGGGCCCTAGGTGGCCACTTAACAAGGTTCGCTATTCACTTGACCCAGAAAAATTCAAAACCTTCAAGTTCACCTAAAGGCACACACGCAAGAGCTCAGGGCCAACAAGGGCATGTCTGCAGGACACCCCGGTGCGGGGGCAACGTGTGTCCCTCCCGAGGTACACGGGTGGAGTGAGTGGAAGTTATCAGGCCAAACACCAAACCCTGCTCACGCTCCCTGCACACAGGGGGTCCTCACTGGAGAAGAGCAGAGTCCCTAAACCAGGGGAGGAGATACACAAAAGAAACAGAAACATGGCCAGGAATAAATTCAGCATAAAACAAATGCAAAAAAGCCTATTAAAAAAAAAGACCCTCCAATGAGAATCATGTGCCCAGAGACCTGAGCAAAGCGTTCCCTCACCCCAAGCTACACTGACGGGGCCCAGGAAGGCTGGAGGCCTGCCTGGTTGGAGGGCTCGGCTGACCCAGGTCACCTCCAGCTGGTGGCTGCCACAACTGAACATCTGTTCGGCATCTTTGATGTTTCACACACGAACCATGAGACTGCACAACCGATGACAACAACCGGCCTGGGGGTCCTAAGCAGCACCTGACCGCTCCCCTGACCACACTGTCCTAGTCCAGGTCAACAGGCGGCCTGAGTGGGGCCGCACATCAGCCCGTCGTCCTTGGGACCAAGAAGTGAGCCCAGGTTGGTGCGACTGTTCTCAGGGCACAGCACATGTGGGCAGGCCCCAGTGGAGACACAGCGGCTCGAGTCCTGCTGTTTATCGAAAGGGACCTTTCAGGAAACCACATCAACAGTGAAGAGTGACTCAGCCCCTGGCATGGGATGGAGTCTCTGCCTGGAGAGACGCCATGACGGTGCTGGACAAAAGCCAGAAGCAGACACCACGTGATCCTGACCCCACTTGCCCGTCCGCTTGGCTACGTGGAGAGAGCCGTGACCCTGAGAACCCTGCCTGGCTGCCAACTCAATGGGGCTTGGGGCCCACTCCTGAGGAAGCCAAGGGTTATGGCGCTGGAGCCTGCTGCCCCCCACCAGCCGGGTAAGGCGAGGCCCAGGAGGCGGGCAGAGGTCAGGAGTCCCCACATTTACCGTGTGGTTAGCACCACAGGCCACATCACGCACGACCACGTTGGGGACTGGCAGGATCTGCCCATCCTTTGTCTTCTCGATGAAGATGGCCACTCGCCGAGGCACCAGCTCACAGTCGTACTCGATGCGCTGTGCCCGGGCGATGAACTTCCCATCCGAGTTGTGTCCTAGAGCCACCAAAGGCACAGGTCAGCAGCGGCATAGGAGCCCCCAGGCCCATGAGGCCTGGCAGGAATCTGTCCGCCAGGCAGCACTCTCCAATCTGAGCCCACCCCACAACGAGCCAGGACACCAAGGGTGGGGGTAGAAGCCAGTTATTTTAAAAAAACAAACAGGATGACAAACACCCATGGTGGTCTATACAAAAAATATCTTGTCAAAATTCAAATGTCTGTGTTCCAACAGGGTCACCATGTATAGGCACTTCTTACACCCGAGCAACTGATCAAAGGAGGGTCTGCGTCCTGCCTGGGGGGCCTCAAGGAGCCCCTGGATGGGCCCAGAAAAGTGCAACACAACCTCAGACCTGCGTTTTTATGACTCACAGCGCCTAAATGCTGCTGGAGCATAGACTCAAAGAGCACACCCCCTCCCTGCCTGACCCAGAGGGCCGGGAGCAGGGGGAGGGGTGCTGCCCCCTGCCGTGACCCCCCCAACCCCCCCCCCCCCGCATTCACGCCCCAAGCTGAAGGGTCTCTGGATGTAGACGAGGCAGAGGCAGGGTTTAAGACAAGCTGGCGGGAACAGCTGCTCCACACTAGAGAAAAAGCAAACCAAACTGCAAGTGCTTAAACGGCAAGCTAAACGGCGAGCGGGGTGCAGCCGCGCTGGCGGCCACGAGCACCTGGAAGCTCGCCGCCCCCGGGGAGGCCGAGGCGGCAGCTCGGGGGGCGCGGGGGGCGCGCTGCTCCGGAAGGGCCAGCACGCACTTCCGCCGGGGGGGCCGGGAGGCCTGGCCCGTGGCTATGGCAACGGTTTCTGCAACAGTCTGGCAACTCCCTGGCAACCAGCGCCACACGCACGTAAGGGGCCGCTCTCCCTTGCTCGCTCCTGACTGGAGGTATATTTAGCCTCCGAGTCACCGTCGCCCGCGGGCCCGGCCGGAGGTGCCCGGCTATTTATACAGCCGCCATCTGCGCCCGTGACGCGCCGCCCAGATGCGGGGGCCGGATCCGGGCGCGCGCGCCAGCAGAGGGCGCCCCCGCGCCGCGCCTCCCGAGAGGGGCTGGCTGGTGGGCAGGCGCCAGGAAGGAAAAAACCACTTCGGTGTCAGATGGGAAAAGAAAATGGAGACCTTGTAAAATCTGATCGGGAGACATTTTCCACTGGCTGAGAAGGGCCTTGGGGCTTTTCCCTTCCTACGCGGGCGCTGCTGGTCTGCACCCAGATGGCCGCGTGGGGGCAGGGAAGGAGCCGCGGCAGCTCCCCAGTGACGGCAAGTCCTCCAGGGCCAAAGTGAATGGAGATAGTTTGATTTTTTGTTAACTTTAAAATCCTTTTATATAAATTCCCAAATCAGGAAAGACCCTTTTGTCAGACTTGGGCCCTGAGGCTGGCGGCCCTGAGGCCCCCTCAGCGGCCCCAGCACTGTACCTGCCATCAGCCCCCGCCCCCTTCTCAGGCCTGCGGCCCCACACTGACTCCTGGCTCTAAACACACAGTTAAGATCACAGAGCTTTTAAAAAGTCTATTTCCATACCCAGCTGACCATATTCAGGGCACCCAAAGGAGTAGAGGTTCCCCTTGCAGTCCATTATCATACTGAATTCAGCCCCGCAGGCCATTTTGGTAATTGGCTGGCCGTTGTACATTATCTGAAAAGAAAAAACAGCAGACTTTCAGACGTTTTAAAAAGATTGATAGAAAGTCTCTGCCTCCCTGTAGATTAGTGTGAAACAATTACTAGGTTAGAAAGGAAATCTCTCAGACTCAACGATTCTGAGGGCAAAAACTCAGAATACAGTAAAGACACAGCCCTGGGACCCCAGGCTTCCAGTACCAAGCGGAGCTCAAGGGCAGGTAAGCTCTTGGTGTCGCAGCTGTCTTCACTGACTACCACCACGCTAGCTAGGGCCCAGCAGACGCTGACCACTTGACGGGCATGGGCCCTAGGGCGAAAGAAAACAAACTAGACAAATCTCACTTTACTCATGAATGCTGATGTTAGCCCCACCTTCAGAAGAAAAGCTTTTGTAAGTGTCACTGCCAAATAGCAGAGTAAACTGTTTTATAGTCTCCTGTACTGCTGTAGAGATGCCTGACTAATTGGTCTTAATGGGAGGTGTGAACAAGAAATAAAACAGTTCAAAATTAGGAAGTTAGCGGGAAGACAGAAAAGGCCCTTCTCACGTAACTGAACATGAGATTTGGAAACAAACCTCAGTGCTGAGAAAACCTGCCAATGCACGCAACCAGGCCTCCCTCCTGCTGCCAACACAGGTCCGGCGAGCATGCGGCTGGCAGTAGGCCCTCAACCCCGTCTCCTTTAGGACCAAGGGACCCAGCACCGCGCCCCCATTACCTAATTACTTGCAGGTTTCTGCCACCCTCTGCTCTGTTTGTGGCTCCTCGTGTAGGGATAACTCCCACCCTGCTCTCAGAAACTCCAGGGTCTACCTAACTCTGATTTGTGTTCAAAGCACCTGGCAGGTGATTTCATACAAAGTCAACACTTGAAGAATTTGCAAAGACAAATCACATCCATAACACTTCTCACTTCCTATGGGATAGAACAGGTTTAAAAGAAGGCCTCCCTAACAACTTAATTCAGTCAGAAAGAAAACTACTTTCAGGATATTCTCCAACTGTGACCACACATACAACGTGCTCCATTGACAGCATCGAGGCTTTTTCACAAGGACTAACTCAAGACAGTGAGCAGTACAGGCTCAGTCCAGAAAACACAACAGGAAAGCAAAGAGGAAGGAGGCTCCAAGCCAGAGCAGGGCACCAGGTACCTGCGCGGGGCTCGGGACAGCATCTGTCTGATTGCCGAGGCCCAGCTGCCCCATCTTGTTCTCTCCAAACGCAAACACAGAGCCCGTTTCTGGAAGGAAAAGAACAAAATCACACAGGAAGATAATACTGAGATTAGGAATTAAAGACACCAAAATAAAAACAGCTTCTTTGCCAGGATGGATGCAAGAGGGGCAGCGGAAAACTGGAAGCAAAGCTACTTCACGGCACAAACCGCACACAGGCCCAGCCTGCTCCCTGGCCAGGATAAGGCGCCTCAGCAGCACCCACTGCGCTCTCAGAGACATCCCTCCTGAGGTGACCTAGTTACGGGGTGCCAGCCCACCCCACCCCCTGGCCAAATGTGGACATACCAGCCATTCCTTACCTGTCAAGGCCAGAGTGTGGTTCCGCCCACAGGCGGCAGACACAATCACCTCGTGGCTGAGCCCCTCAATGGGCTTGGGGGCTTCCACTCTCTTGGTGTCGCCGTGACCGAGCTGTCCCTTCTCGTTTCGACCTGCAAATCAAAAGCAAGAAATAGTGGGACAGAGAGAGGTGGCCAGAGCAGCTTTGGGGCAGTAGGGGCACCCTGCCTGGGGAAGGTATGGGTCTGCAGGCAGGTGTTCCCCAGGGCGACAGCTCAGGCTTCCAAGTTCCCAGCAGGCTCTGGAGGCCTGCCCAGCCGCACCAGGGCAAGGTGTCAGGCGCCGGGCCAAGCCCACTGCGCAGGCACTGCCCACTTCACCTGCCCTGGCCCTCTTTTCTGGGCCAGCAGCACTTTCTGCAGCTTCTGCCACCAGGGGGACACCGAGCCGCCGGACGGTGCACAGGTGGAAACTCACTGCTCTGCTCTCACTTCTCAGCACCTGCCAGACGATTCCCTCACTCCCTTCACTCCGAGGTATTTTAAGACAGTAACCATTTTCGACACCTGCCTCACAAGAGTTTAATTACCTCAGTGCTCTGGGTGTCTATCGTGGACCATTTGGCACCTGCCATCACCCCTCTCCTTTCTCTGCCCACTGAGCCGCACTCACACAGCAGTGCCACCCACCGCCCACGCTCCAGCCTCACGGGACCCCGAGCCACACACACCCAGCGAGCACACGGCAGACCGCCCTGGCAAAGCTCTTCCGCGCCTGAGCAGGCATGGAGAGTAGGGTGGGCTGAGGAGGCCGCACTCCCCAAAACCACACCTAGATTTCACCACAAGCTACACGAGTTCCGAAACAGAACAACTCAATGGCCTTTAACAGGTCCCCCTTCTAGCGAAGAGCCTCACCTACAATCTAATATCTGCAGATTTTAGGCAATTTTATGGGGCCAGAGGGTCAGGGCAACTTCTGGGGACATTTCATCCCCTTCCCCAAGCGAAAGCTTTCACCTTTTGGGCCAAAGAATGTGGAGAGTGGCACCAGAACAAGCACCAGGCCTCAGGGAGAGGCCTTGAGAAGGCCAGGAAGGAATGGGCCTCTGGGACACAGGGCACCTGTCCTTGGAGGTAGCCATGGCTACTGCACACTGGCAGGAGGCAGGCACAGCTTCTAACAGAAGCTGCCCCAACCCCCTAGGAACGGCACTCACAACGTAGGGCAGTGCTAAGTGGGGTCTCAGCGCACTCGAGGCCTGACTGGCCGGCAGTGCAGGCCCCTCCACACACTCCTGCTACAGACAGGACAATGCCCCCGCCGTTCAGAGTGGCCAAGAGTGTCTTTGTGACATGCCTGCCAGCACAGCACCCCTCTAGCACCAGGTCTGCCCATGGGCGTTCATCTGCCACAGGGCCCGGTCAGACACAAAGGCTTCAGAATCACTCCCTGCCCGTGGGGTCAGCCCAGGGGACATTTTTAGAAGTACCACGTAAGTGAAACCCAGTAAAGAGATCAGAAATAAGATATTTGAAGCTCAGAAGCTGACACAGAATGCCTGTTCAGCGTTGGAACATTAGTAGGAGGGGTGTTTGGGGGGAGGGACACACCTCTATGCCAACCGGGGGAAAATGAAATTCATGGCGATGTCAGCATGTCATCAAGAGACTATAAAGTATAAATTTGGGCCAGACACAGTTGTTAGCTTTTTTCAACGGAATTACAAAATTAGCAGAGTGCAGAGAAGACAACAGATGTTAATATATTTGGACTTTGGTAGAGCAGCTCGTGAAACTGCAAAAAATGGTTCAAACAGACCGAAATAAAAATGCAGTCATATGGACTAAGAGCTAGCCAAAGGACCAGAACAAAGGGCGGGGACAGATGCCAAGCTGCCCAGCTGGGGGAGAGTCCAGGAGCTACCAGAAGGGCTTGGGGATAAACGGCGCCTTCGCCAATGCCCGTGCTGATGATCGGGAACAGGGCCGGGAGGCCATGTCTGGAAGCCCTTTTGCAGGGGACTACAAAGGTAGGGATGGGGGGGGCCTCCTGAGTCCCCAGGGCAGAAACCCAGCAGAAGAGAAAAAAGTCAATCAACTCAGAAAAAGTAAACTCAACTCTCTGGGAAACTGTAAGAAACGGACAGAACAGGCAATGAGCCACAGAACCCAGAGCCTGCGATGCCCGGGAACCGGGCTGCAGATGCAGGGCTGACGTCACCATGCTGCCCTGGTAAAAGCCCGTGGCATTTGAAGTGGCAAGAACAGAGGCCTTACGTCACACCGGGGTGCCAAGAAGGAAGGGGACTCTGATGGGGGGACAGCACGCCTAAACCTAAAATAGGAATTCAGTTCCAGGCACCTGGATATCAGGTCCAGATTCAGCCAGAATGTCCAGCATGAGGTTACTTTTCTGTAAGAGGAATCAAGTGTCAGGGAGCCACACACAGACAAGAAAAGGCAGGGAAGGGGGAGAAGGTGATTTATATGCAGGTTACAGATGAAGCGAGCTGGATGTTGGGAAGAAACTGGGCTGCAAATCTCAGGGAGCACTGCCTCCTCGGGGTGCAGCCTCATCTTCTTGAAGAGGAAGTCAGCCCTGGGACCAGCTCCAAGTGTCACCGAGCATCTTGGCCAGAGAGCGGTACTTACCCCAGCTCCACAGCTTCCCTTCTGTGGTGATGAGGAGGCTGTGGGCAGCACACGAACCCGAAACCACTGTCCGCACCCGGACCCCCGACAGGCACCCATACCTGTGAGGCCCCCACAAATTCTGACCAAGATTGCGGTAAGCAGCTGCAAAGAGAGTAAGAATGCAAATCAAACACCCACAGACCAGTGATGGCAGGTGAAGCACACCGCACCCCCAAAATCTCACTGCCCCAAAGGGATCACTACGCGGTGATGCAGCCACAGAAGCCTGGGGGTGCCTCTTCTCCCGGCGCCAGGAGGCTGCCAGAGAAAATCGCAGCTCAGAAACTGCCCCCAGAGCTGGCACAGAACTAGTCAGTGGCCATCTGGACACCGACGTGGTTCCACCTCCATCTCTGGCCCTGACCCAGGAGGACCTCGGACCCACGAGTACTGAGCATGCCTACAGGCAAGCGGCCCAAAGGAAGGAGGGTCCAGGCCGGGAATGCTGGCAACAGACCCAGTATCTGCCCCATCCTCCTCCTCTCTGCGCACCCCATTCTGAGGTCTCCTCACCATCCTCCAGAGCCACTGGCCCTCTGCCCTCACCTCTCTGGCCCATTTCCAGCCACTTTGCTGCCTCTTTCTCAGGGTCCCATTGTTGCCCAGGTCATGGGCCCTTGTCTTTGGCCATTTATTTGCTCCCCCAGAATACCCTTGCCTGGCCCCTGCTTATTCTTCAACTCTCCGGTCAAGGACCCCCTCCTCTGGGAAGTCCTCCTTGCCTGCGTTCCCCTGTTAACTTGTGTCCTCCTGGCCACTGCACCCAGGGAGTCCTCACAGCACCGTACGTCAGAGCTGGAGCATCAGAGCTGGGCCTTTGAAGCCTGCATCTTTAGCTCAGGGCCTCACAACTGCCCAGCACAGTTAGCACCCAGTGATGTTAAGAAGGCGTGTGGGAGGAAAGCTACAGCTGTCTCCTTCAAGATCCCATGCCACCCTATCAGTCGACTGGGCATGGCAAATTTCTCACTTAAGATTTTCAAAGCAGGTTTCTTGACGACAGACTCACTTAAGATTTTCAAAGCAGGTTTCTCGACGACAGAGCGAGTGTTTCTCAGCCCGCAGGGCCTGCTATGAGATGCTGGCCGCTGCCCAATCGATCATGCGCAGTTGATCTCCACACATGAGCTGACTCTCAGCCCTGCCAGCTCCAGTGGGAAACTGCTCAAGGTCCACCCCACCTGGGGATGCCCACCAGCAGAGGGCGCCATGTGTCTTATCCTTTAGGTATGTCGGGTGAGTAGAATTACCCCGGCCCCGTGAAGCATCGTGACCACAAGTCGTAATGTCACACAGTGACAGCCAAGCTTCACCTGAACACACTCCTCACCACCAAGAGGTGGAGGAAAAAGCAGTCATTTCCTGGGGAAGAAAGCAAACCAAACAGCCTGCATAGGTCCTAGTAGAGTCTGTTTACCATGAAGGCAAAACAAAAGAGGGCACAGCTGGGAACATCAGCCCTGTGACCCATCCCAGCGCCTGCCAGGCCCAGTGGCTCTGCCTCCCAGTGGACAGAAGCTCGGCCAGGCCAGGGCCTTCCCTGGGCAGCTCTGCACATGCTGGGTCCCCGGGGCCGCCAGGCTGGAGGAGAGCAGGCCTGAGCCCTGCGCTCGCCCAGGCCACAGCGGGTGAGGTGCGGTGCTTGAGAGGCGCTGAGCACCAGGGCCTTGGGGAGGGAGGGCAGCCTCCAGGTGGAGGCACCAGTGGGGAGAAAAATCCTCCCCGTGGGTCTTGTGGGGTGGGGAGGAATGGGGAAGTTGGAAACGGGCAGACAATAAAGAAGACTTCAAATGAGGCCAGTCAGGGCAGAATTTGCTCAGCTCTGCGTGAGAGCAGAGCTGGTGCCCTACCTTCCCCACCACCTTTGAGGGGTAGGGAGCCAGCGGACAGAGTCCCCTAATGGAGCGGCCCCAGCCAGCCCTATGCCCGCAGGTGCTGTCACCCTGGCTGTGGAAGCCCTGACTGTGGAGCCCTGGGCCCAATGGCGGGTCTTGAAGGCTGGGCATTTCCCTTGACAGGAAGGCCCAGTTTCCACTTCTAGCTCCGCTGACACGCCTGCTGCTGTCATGGAATAAGATGGTTCCCTGCCATCTCGAGGCACCAGGGAGTGTCAGTGTGCAAATATTTGTTCACTGGGCCATGCTGGGAAGGACTTTGGGAATCTTTCCAAAGGAAATCAAGAAGCCATAAAATGTGGCGCTGTGCCAGGCGCTCTCTCTGGGATGGGCGGTATTCTCCTAAGGAGAGACACGGAGGTTCTGAAAGCGTTTGGGGCCTGGACGTTACTTCCTAGGACTTCTCAGCTCCCCTACTTCTGACCGTGACCTGGAACAACTGGCAATTTGCAAAGAGATGTGGGCTTTTCTGAAAGGTCCACTGCTTTGACATCAGACATGTGACAAACATGTAGGACATTTTGACACCCCAGAGAACCAAACCGTCTTTTTGGTTTAATGAAAATAAGTATCATGAGAAGGAAAATGGAAAAAAGGTATCAATGGTTATTTGGGGTTACAATTTACATTTTCCTGTTCGACCTTCATGGAACTTGGTTTTAAAAAGGTCAATTGTGAAGGGAGAGGCCTTCACAGGGGCAGGGCTCAAATCCGCTGCATCACCAGAGTGGCTGTGGGCCGTGGGGAAGCCACTTGGCCTCTCTAAACAGGCATGTGAATAGAGACTACCCACCTAGCACCAGTCTCTGGGGCCCACACACACCCAGCGTGGAAGAAGCATTTGATTAACACAGCCCCTTACACGCAGAGGAAGCATTTTTCATACCTTGTTGTTTAGGCACTTCTTTTCGACCGATCAAGTCCCAGTTGGTTGCCCCAAAAATCAAAAGCTGCCCTTTGCACTTAGACCCTTCAAGTTTCTGGAGACAGAGAAAGAAGGAAAAAGAATTAGCTTAGAATGCTGCCTCTAGCTTTCTAAGTCTGTCCAAGGACAGCTGGGGGAACAACTCATTATTAGGGCATCTGTGCAGTGGATGGCACAATGGACAGAGGGGCTTGGTGGAACCCCCACCGCACGGGTCACTGCACACCTGCCCACCACAGCTCAGCCTATGCCCAGGCTAGTTTTTATCCTTCCATTTTATTTTTCTTTAAAATACCTTTTGCAAAGCACTAAGAAACACGCCAAATGACATTCTTCCCTCCGCTCTGCAAAGTGCCTCACACCCGATCTGCTGGAGGCCGCAGCCGCAATCAGGCACATGACAAGTGCCCATGCCTGGGGCCCAGTCTTCGTGTTCCCGCTGAGGGCCCAGCCACCCACCCTGGACTCCAGCCGGCAGGGGCTCCAAGGTCCTGCCACCATCCCTGTTCAGCAGTGACCCAGTCGGCTTTCCCCTTCCCCCTCCACGCCCTCTCCACACTGGCTGCTGTGCCGACAGCCTTTCATGGGGAACCGGGAGGGAATATCATGGGGACCTGGGAGGGGTGCGCGGATCTGACTGGGTGGCCTGAGCTAGGTCTCGAGGGAGAGGAGGTGGATCCCAGCCAGGGCACTTCAATCCTCACCCTGTCTCAACCTCAATGCCATCTGGGCCAGACTCAAGGTGTGCACGGGAATATGGCCCACTTACAGTGGCCACTGGCCACACCTCATCACAGCTGTGTCCTCAGCACTGTGCTGTGTTTCTGAAATGCCCAAGTGCGCCCCTTTAGAGTACAATACTGAACAGTGAGCTCAGTCACACCCCCTTCTGCTCTCGTCCCATGGACTCAGGACGTTATAAGCATAGAGGTTTCCTTCTGTGGCCAGAATGGTTCTTGGAAGGCTGAAAGAGAAAAAGGCCAAACCACCCCCTGAGCGAGCCATTCTAACCTCTGCCCTGATGGGAAGTCCTAGAAACAAGTTCCACTTCTTAGGGAATTTTGCAAGTGACCCCACCCGCGCCGTGGGTGCCCCCACAGCACAGGTCCACATCCCACGTTAATGTGGCTGAAGGGAGACGGCCCATCCACAGATACATCTGCAGGCCGCAGGCCAAGAGAAAGCAACAGCCAGGAGGGAGCCTCGCTTCACCACATTTAAATTATTTAGAAGACCTCGCTGGGAGGGTGTCCAGGCCTCCAGACGGCAGACTCAGGTTACTTTAACAAGAGCCTACTTTCCCCCGGTTATCTCCCCTTCTTTGTTTAACTGGCGGCCCAGACTGGAACGTTCTACAGGTTCACTTGGGAAGATGAGCGGCAGCCAGCGGGCTCGATCTAGGTGCCCTGGAAGGAGCAGCCTCTGGGTTTGCCCACGGCACTGACTTGCCCCCCACTAGGAAGGGACTAAAGCACCACAGGTGGAGCTCTCAGCCCCAGCACTGGGCCGGCTACTGGGGTGATGGCTGCCTTAGCCAGCCTGGCCCTGCGCCCCTTCCCACTCCCCAGACAGGCCCAGACCCAGGGCCCCAAGCGCTGCGCTCACCGTAGAGACACAATGAACAGCACCATCTCCCCAGTGCTGCTGGCAGCGGGCCCTGGCAGTGCCCGGGGCAGGAGGAGCGGGCTTTCCTTTGTGAGGAGAGATGCCAGCCAGCACTTGAGGGAGTAGATCAAGGGCGTGTGGCTACCTGGCCCATCAGGCCAGCTAAGCATCTGTACCCAATCCCAGCCTCCCTGAGACAAGGTGATAATGGAAAATCTCACCCACTGAGTCTACTTCAGTGAGTGGTCGGATTCCCATGAAGAAGACGGAGGCCTTAGCGCCTCAGGGTAGGTAGGGGAGCTGCCATCTACACAACTGCTGCTGCAGGCCTCTCCCACTTCTCTATCCTTTCACTCTCCCCTTCCCCTTATAAGACATAAAAAAACCACAACAAGGAAAAGAATCCCAAAGGCCCCTTAAGCCACAGCCCACGCCCCTCTCAGTCAGGGAACAGGCACATGGGGGAAGAGATTCAGATGGGGGCGGGGGGTGTTCCAGCCGGAGAACTGGAGGGAGGACTGAGAGCTAGAAGGTTCTGAGGCCCTCTGGGGGGTTGGGTCCAGCCTCCAGTGACAGGCGAGAGATCATTCACCGAGGAATGATGAGTGACCGTCCCTTCACCTTGCTGCTTCCCAACAGCCCGGCCACGTAACCTGGGCCCAGATAAACGGCGCTGGCAGGAAAATGAACAGAGCTTCTGCAATCAACAAAGTGGGGTTTCTCGTCCAAAGCGATTTTTGAATTATTGCCCAAGAGAGTGGAGCATGTTTATGAGGCCGAGAGTCAACCTTTTAACATGCATCCATTTAGCAGACGAGGCCGGGGCGGAGGGAAGACCATTCAGAGAAATGTCGCAGCAACAATTCCCTTGTGGGCTATCAACTGGAACAGACTTCAAGCTCCGTTCACAGCTGTATTTATTTGGTTCTTTCAGACTGGACAGATTTGTCTCAGGGTCCACAAAACTGCAGCAACCCTCCACAAAGACCTGGACTGCCTGGGACGCTCGTTTCCCAGAATTGGGCCAAAGCTGCTGGCTGTTATCTACAGGGCTTAGTTCACAGGGACTGGGGCTGAATCACTCTCGAGACTCATAAAAAGCTCATCCCACACGACTACCTGTCAGCGCGAGGCACACAGGATGGACACCGGATGTTTATGAAAACACGCATCCTTTACTCGAGGCACCTCTGCCCCGCAACCGCACAAGGGTCTGGGTCCGTCCTCCGCAAGTTCCCCACCTGCAGCGCTGCCCTCTTAGAAAGCAGCAAGGTTCCAAACAACAGGCAGCTACGTTCACAAGCCACCTCGGGCAAGCAGCCCTGGGCAGTGGCAAGGTCTGCAAAACTCACAAAGTCCTTTCTGAAATAAGCCAGGGACTGCTGTCAGCTAAGGCAACACACAGGAACCCCAGATCTGCTTAAAAGGTGGAGACCTGGACCGGGTGGTCGCCCCACGACCAGGAGCAGTGCCCAGCTACACCTATGGGAAGACAAGGCCTTGACCCTGGACCAAACTCAACAGATGCTAATAAAAACCAAAAGTTGGGGTGTGCCTGCGCCATGAGGCTCTTCCATAAAAAGCTTCATTTGTTGAGCCCTCAGTCTCCTGGATGCACTGGGCCTAGGGCTGGGGTGCTGACCAAATAGAGGGCCTATTTGATACAGCTGGGGGGGAAGAGAGGGGTAGACATCCACATGGATGCACAGGATCCCCAGAATTTAAGACACGTGCGATGTAAACATAAAACAGACATAAACTGCCAGGAACTGCTGTGAGTAACCCTCACCACCCACCCCACCCCACGGGTGCCACTTCCATCAGAGCCCCAACTGCAGGCCCTCCCGTGGGGAGCCTGGCGTTCCTCTGCACCCTCCTGAGTCTAGTCTGGATGAACCTCAGCGTGGGGGAGACCCTGTTACTTCCTGACAGCACAACTTGCAGCTCTAACAGTCTTGCTTTTAGGAACTCAGAAGCACAGAGAAGAGGCAGCGTCCAGGGACGTTCCTCTCAGTTCCTCCTGAGCTGCCCGGGCTGGGGCCGCAGAGGATTAGGTTCTAGTCCCCGGGAAGCAGCTCCTGGGCTGGCCCGCGCTCCGCAGGTGCAGCTTCACGCTCCCCCCACCTGGCGCGGGCCTCGCACACGTGCAAGCACTCTGCAGCGGTGGAGGGCGGCACCGGGAGGCCTGCGCGTGTGGAAATCGGTCCCAGCGATCCAGGGCGAGGCCCGCGAACTCCGCGCCCCAGTTTCCTCATTCACCAGCCGCGCCAGCCGGCGAGGTCCTGCCCAGCGCCCGGGGGAGGCGGGAGGCGGCTGGCCAGGACCCCTCCCGGGTGCCCGGGCCAGGGGGAGGTCTCTCTCGCTGGGGCTCTGAGAAGATGGGGCGCTCTGCTCCCCTCCTCGGCCAACGTCCCACACTAAGCTTTCGGGCGTGGAGACGGGGCTCCGGGATGGACTCTCCGTGGGGCGAGTCCGCCACGGCCTGAGCAAGCAGAGCCCCCGAGGCGCAGACGCGCGCCCACCGGGGCACAGAGGCGCTTCTGGGGAGCGGGAGGGGACGCAGAGCCCGCCCCGGCACCCCGCGGCCTCCCGCCGGCGAACAAAGCGCCGGCACCCCTCCGCCGGGGGCTCGACCTCCAGGGGCGCCCCTCCCGAGCATGCGCCCTCGCGCCCCGCCCGGCGCCGGCCGCCCCCGCCTCCCCGGCGGCGCGAGCCGGCGCAGGGTCGCACGGGGCATGCGCGGCGGCGGCCAGGCCCCGCCTCCCCGGAGCGCCGGAGCCGAGGCGGCGGGAACCTCAAAGCCCCGGCGCGGCCGCCGCTCCCCGCGGCGCGCCGGCAGCCCCCTCCCCCGCGGCGCCCGGGCCGGCCGGCGGCGGCGGGGGCCCGGGGGCGGGCGGGGGCGCGGCGCGCCGCCCCCCGAGCCCCGCGCGCGCTCCCTCAGCCCCGGCCCCACAACTTCCAAAGTCTCCCTTCCCGGGGCGGGGGAGGGGCGCGGAGGGCGCCGGCTCGCGCGCGCCGGGGGCGGGGCCATGACCCCTCGCGCGGGCGGGCGCCCGCCCCTCCCCCGCCGGCCCGGGGCGCGCGCCCCAACGGCCAACGGCCGCGCGGGCGGGCGGCGGCGGGGTCGCTAGGCCGCGGCGGGCGCCCCCGGCCCGCGCGCGCCCCGCGCCCTTTTGTTGTGCGGCGGCGGCGGCGATGATTCAGCCGCGGCCTGCGCCGGCCCCGCCGCCCCCCGCCGCCCCGGCCCGGCCCGGCCCGCACTCACGACGCGCTCCTTGGTGTGCTCCGGCTCCGTGATGACCACGGCCGCGCCGCCCGCCTTGGCCGCCGCCGGCCGCGCCGCGCGCTTGCCCCCGCCGGGGGCCCCGTCGAGCTCCAGCCCGTCCTCGTCGCCGCTGCTGCCGCCGCCGCTGCTGCTGCTGCAGCGCTCGGGCCGCTCGCGCTTCCTGCCCGCCGGGCCGCCGCGCTTCCTGGGCCCCGCGCGGGCCGTGCCGTTGCCCGAGCTCGGCTCCTCCCAGGCCGCCGCCGCCGCCTTCTTCCTGGGCATGGTCGCTGGAGAGACACGGGGCAGCGCGCACAATGGACGGGTTATAAACTGCGCGGGGGGAGGGGAGCCGCCGCCACCGGCCTCCACTTCCTCCCCTGCCCGCCCCAAGCGGCGGCCGCGCGGTGGGCGGAGAGGGGGCGAGCCGGGAGGAAGCCGCGCCGCTCCCGGGCCGCGCTCGGGGACCCCGCGGGCGGCCGGGCCCGACTCCCCGGGAAGGGGCGGCGGAGACCCCGGCCCGGCCCGGCGCGGCCCGGGCTCGCCCGCGTCGCGGCGGCGGCCCGGCCCCCGGGAAAGTAGAGGGAGGAGAGGGGCGCCGCCGGGGCCCCCGCTCCACAGAGGGGGCTCCGGGACACTCGGGGCGCGCCCCTCCCCGGCGCCCCACCTGCTGCTTTGTCTCCGCGCCCCCTCGCCGGCCCCTCCGTCCCCGGGGCCCCCCGCGCCCCCAGCCCCGACCGCGGCGCCCGCCAGCCGGGCCCTGGGTGCCGGCCCCGCCGGGGTGGGAGGGGGCGCCGGCCCCGAGCCCGGACACCTGCCCGCGCGGACGGGGGACACGAGAAGTTTGAGGGGCCCCGCGCCCCGCCGCCCGCGCCCGACCCGCCGCCGCGGCCCGGCCCGGCCGCCGCCGCGGGTGTTTTTATTGATTCCGAACAATGGGCGCCTGTCCGCGCCGCCACGTGGGCCGCGCCGGGCCCTCGCCCGCCCCCGGCCCCCGCCCCCTCCCCGGGGTTTGTATTTTTTTACCTTTTCTCCTTTAAAAAAAAAAAAAAGGAAAGAAAAAAAACTTTCCCGGACCCGCCAAGTGTCGCGCGGGGCCCGGGGTCGGCCCCGCCGGGCGGAGCCGCGGCGGGCGGGAGGCGGGGCGGCCGCTGCAGGCGCCGCGGGGTCTCCCCGGCCCGGACGACGGCCCGGCCCGCTCGCGGCGCCGCGGGATGTAAATACGGGCTTCCAGAACAAACGCTCCAACACAAAACAGAAACACATGTGCGGCCCGCGGCAAGCGAGCGCGCGGGGGCGGGCGGCGCGGGGCCCGGGGCGCGCGCGCCCCCTGCCGGCCGGCGGACCCCGCGGCGCCCCGGGCCCCGCCCCGGCCCCGCCCGCGGCGCCCCCGCCCCGGCCCCCGCCCCCCCCGGGCCGCGCGGGCCGCGCCGCCCCCACGCGCCCCCGGCAGCCGCGCGGCCACGGCGCGCCGCGCGCGGAGCCTCCCGGGAGGCCGCGGGGAACGTCGGGCGGCGCCTCCCGGCCGCGCGGGCGGGTCACCTGAGGACGCCCGGGAGGGAGCGACTCGCCCGCGCTCCCGGCCGGGACGGGCCCGCGCTGAGCGGCTGGAACGCGGGGTGAGCGCGGCGGGAACCCGAGTTTCCTTGGCCGGGGGTTGGGTCCCCGGGGCGCAGCGAAGGGCGCTTACATGGTGGCGGCACAGAAAGGTTTGCCCCATTAATGAGTTAATCCGTGGTTAATTTGGAGGCCAGGGAGGCGCTGGAAGCCCGTGCGGGCGCAGTTTTCATTTTTGAGGAGTGTTTAGCGAGCCCTCCGCGTGCACGGCACGGAGCGGGTGCCGGGGTCCAGGGAACAAGACGTGCGTGCTCTCACAGGAGAGATAATTCGGTAGTTCCTGTGATAAGTGATGGGGTTCAGGACACGTGGCCTCCAGAGATTGAATCTCGAGCATATGGAATACGATGAGCTGAGGGAGTCGTGGAAAAAACGGCAGAAGCAGGAACGTCACTCTGACACTCCCCCCTCCTCTAAAAGGCAGGTCATGAACTCCTCAGGTGAGAGGTCCCTCTGCTCACCTGGAGGGGAGGCGCATCCTTCTCTTTGAAGACAAGGGAGAATCAAGAACCCCTGCTGGATGCCCCCAGTCTACTGCCCCTGCCTCTGCCCAGCCTCTCCGAGTGCTCCACGGCTGTCCACGCATCGTCAGCCTCCCCTGAAAATACACAGGTCCATTTCTCTGGATTTTCATTTCCCTTACAAAGGCTCCAGTATCACATAAACCTTATATTAAAGTTATATGCTTTTGTCCAGTTCATCTGTCTCTGTTGCCATCATTTTCAGAGCCATTCAAGGACCTTAAGGGGGGCGGGGCGGGGGCGGTCAGTGTGAAGGAAAACTCCTGCGTAAAAATTGCAAAGTGACACCTAAGTAGGATCATTACGGAAGGGACTTTGTCCTCGTCCAGGGTCAGGGAAGGCATCCCCATGGGAAACTATGCCAAGTGACAACTCACAGGATGGACAGATTGCCCCAATGGACAGGGCTTAGGAGACTGTTCAGGGCAGGTGGAGGGGACAGTACCCAAAAGTCCAGGGATCTTGGGAACATGCCCCCCAGGAGGAAAAGTGTCCTGCGGGGCTGGGTGAGACGAGCCATGTGGCTAGAACTGAAGAAGCAGGCAAGGGCTAGCTCATGCACAGCCTGGTGAGCACCATCAAGGGCTGATCTTTGCTAGAAGATCTTGGTGGTTCACCCTGGAAGGGGTTCTAATGAGACTTGCTTCCCCCCCCTGCCCTTTCCTTCCTAAGGTAGGATGGTTCGCTTTGGACTCCTACCAGCGGTTTTTACCTGCGTCCTTTTCTCTTAGGCATACTGCACAAGGAAGCTGCTGCTTCGGGCGACCTCCTGAAGATAGAGCCCTCAGATATTCGAAATTAGTGTCATTCATTCCTTAATCATTATAACAAGAAACAGAAATGAGGAGGCAACAAATGGCTACAGGGAGACAGAGAAGCCAAGCGCCCAAATCAGAGGTATTTGATCAAAGTCAAAAGTCTGTGTTCTGGGGAGCCAGGAGTACTTATGCAAAAGAACTTTGGAAATGAAAAATCAACTGGTACATTTCAGAGATTTTCAGAAAGGTCAAAACAAGGAATAGAAGCACCCTTTGAAAGCCTCTTCTTAATAGACCCGCATTAAGAAAGATTTAGGAGATTAAACTTGGCTGCTTTGATAGAAAACATACATAGAACCAACCAGAAAAGAATTTCTCCTAAATATGCCATCAAGTCCCCTTCAAGAAAAGACATGCAGCTGCTTGTCGGGCGGTGGTGTTTGGTTGGGTGTTTATCCTCCCAACATCCTGTGTGGCCAATTAGGAGCGGTACTGATGGTACCTTTAGATTCCAGCCAGCGGGTCTTTCTCTCTCTCTCTCTCTCTCTCTCTCTCTTTTTCCTCCTTCTCCATTATAAAGCTTTCTGCCAGCACAGAGGACACAGGCGTCAGAAACACTGATGCAATGAGACGCTAATATCAGATTGCATCATATGATCTGAGGTGCGGTGCCCCTGAAACTGGTTTTTCTTGCGCTTGTGCTGCAGTAGAAAAGCACTTGGGGTAGAACACCCCAGAACTGGCCCTACTTGTCAGCTGGCAAAAGTACTTTTTGCAGCGACAGATCTCGATTCCACAGCATCATTCTCCTAGGGAAAACCAAGGTGGCTTCCTGGCTGACATGGGTGTAGGGCAGACATTCATCATTCATCTGAGGTGTGTCCTGTGCTGCTTATGTAACAAATGTTACCTAAGGAGGTGCATCCTCCAGGCAAGCTGGAAATGACACTTCCACTCTGGAATGTATATCCCTTTAACTGAATTGTATCTTCCTTTAATTGAGCGACTTCTCTGGGCACAGACTTGTTTGGTGCAAAACCCCAAGAGGAAAAAGGAAAGAAAATCTGAGGTTTCCTGAACTGGCATTGGGTAAACACTTCACAAGCAGCACTGCGGAAAGGTGGCTTCCAACTGTCAGCCTGCCCTCCCTAGGACCCACAACAGCCTACCGGGGCCTCTTCTGGTTTGCAGGACAGTTAGAGGTCAAGCTCAATTAGGCTGCTTTTGAGAGGTTCCTCCCAGCCGGGTGTTGCTGTTCCACTTGGGCACAGAAAGCTACATCCCCAGTTGCAGGGTTCATAGTCTGAGTCTGGTCTAGTGTTTATAAAAAATGATCGCCAGTCACAGGAATGATGCCACGGTGGTCTGTGTCTGGTTAGGATGAGGACAGGATGTTGGATATCTGGTCTTCCAACATGGTAGCCTCCTTCACAGGTCGCTGCTGAGTGCCGGAAATGTGGCGGGCAGCATTTTGCTGTCAGGGCACTGCCACTGGGCTCAATGTCAGTGCATAAGACAGGGCAAGAGTATCTCGTTGATAATTTTATTTATTCAGCCCATGTTGAAATGCTAAGATTTTTGACGTATGATGTTAATGGGTATCAAAGTTAACTTCACCTGTTTCCTTATAATTTTCTTCAATGTGGCTACCATAAAATATATCAAAAGACACTTAAAAGGGGGGGCTTCCCTTTTATTTCCGTTGGATAGCACTACCTACAAAAATCAGGGCTGCAAAACCAGGTATTTGCTCTGTACCCAACAGTTTCTGTCTCTCTTCTCGAGTGTCCTCCACCTGTTAAATGGCAAGAGAGAGTTTGGGTGAAATTTCTCTGGACTGAACATTCTCTGATCCTGAGAGCAGTGGTCATTGGAGATCCCTGTCATAGTTTCTGGGGGAAAAATGTTTTCTGGAAGGGTAAGATACGATAATCCTATTTCTGCCAGAGAACCATGTGATTTTAGAATCCAAAGGGTCTTTAAATATTAACACTGGACTTTCAAGACCCCTAAGTCGGCAAACCTCCTCCTGGGTTTATCCCTCCAGAGCCCAGGCCTTCCTGGCATACAGTAAGCTGTCAGGATGTGTTTGTTGGCCTATGTAATATCCAGATGAAGGAGCCCAGAGAGACTCTGAGACCACCTCAGGCCACACAGCTGGCAGGTAGGAGAGCCAGAAAGGACATAGCTCTCTCGACCAGCTCAGGAACCCCTTGGTGTGGCACCTGGACCAGCAGCAACGACATTACTCGAGTGTTTGTTAAAAAAACACAAAATCTCAGGTCTCACCCTGGACCCTCTGCATCTGAATCTGCATTTTTTTTTAAAGTTTCTTTTTTTTTTAATGAGTGCTTTTTTTAAAAAAAAAAAAAAAATATTTATTTTTATACAAGAGCTGGGGTACAGGCCAGAGCTGCAGAGGCTGCAGACAGCTTCACAGCGCTGCGCTCAACCCGCTGCACCACCGGGGACACCCTGAATCTGCATTTTTAACAAGACCACCCAGGTGATATTTATGTATTTTGAAGGCTGAAAAGTGTTACTGAAAGTCAGAAGATGTTTCTCAAGGAAAGTCACGTTGCCCATGCCTTGTGGCTGCCATTCAAGACCCACTGCCAGGGAAAGCAGGAGCAGCATCCCACACACCAACACTCACATGCCAGCCTAATGAGGACTGAGATGCAAGAAATTCAACAAATATTTACTGAGCCTCTTCTGTGCCCAATAGCTGGTATCAAGGTACCTGCTTCTCTTCCCGATGGTTGGGGGGTCTTACATGTCCCTACCCTTCAAATTTGTCTCTTTCCAAATTTTCCCCTTCCCAAATTTACCTCCCACTGGTCTCACTACTACTACTTTGGTACAAGAGATTCTAGGAGTAGTTTAACATGAAAACAAGCCCACCTTGTGTGGTAAATCTAATTTTTCAAACCCAGGAAAAATAAGATCAATTTTACCTATGTCTGCAGGCTCCCTTGTGACCACTGGCCTCTCTCCGATCCTGCACACCTGTTTGCACATTTGCCTACTTGCGTTCACCTTGTGTCCCTGGTCTATGACAGAAGTACAATATATGAAACTGGTCTCTAAGCAATAGCACTCCCACCATTTTTTTTAAAGATTTATTTATTTATACATACAAGAACTGGGGTACAGGCCAGAGGTTTGGGGGTGTGTGTGTGAGAGGATTCACTAATGACAGAGTGGGGAACAGAACAGGTGGATCGACTAAAGTACACTGCTAAGGAGAGCAGCGGGCAAGTCAGGAGAGGTCTGCTGCACCATGTGGGTAGCTCCCTGGCTGGGGATCGAACTCTTGCTGCAGTGGCTGCGGATAGCTTCAGGGGTTGCGTCTTAACCCCTTGCACCACCAGGGAAGCCCCTCCCACCATTTTTTAAGACTGTCCCTCACCCAAGCTTGCAAATACAAGCCCTCTTCAGCAGAGTCCATGTGCCCAGCAGTGGACAGTATGGGTTTGGGCTTTGAGACTAGAGAGAGAGAGACAGACAGACAAACTGATGAATTGCAGGCTGACAGATGTTTGCCTAGCATGGTTGTGTCATGGGGCCCGGCAGCCAGGTGAAGTCAGAAGAAGAATTTGAATGGAAAAGAAGAATCAAGGCTTTGGACTTAGCTGCAGAATTAGGTCATGTGCCTGGAAGGTTAGTGATGACACGAGAAGGAGTGCAGCCCGCCTGGTGGTTCGGGTAGCCTGGGGGCTGAGAACTCTTGCACATCAGGCCTTGTCATGGCATACAAAACCATGACAACCCTTTGGAAAGTGAACAAACCAAGCCCAGGGAGCCCCTACTGGGTCAGCTTCCTGGATGGTCTGTTTTCACCTTCACCAAGTGGGTGTGTTGGAAAGGTGAAGCAAAGGGCTACTTAAATTGAACCAAGCAGTGCTGGCATTTACTAAGCACTTACTGTGTACCTGATACAGGGTCATATGCTATGTGTAGGAAAGCTTATTTATTCTTCCAGACATCCATAGATATTGTTGGTCCCTGTGTCTGTGTGTTAGGACTGCCATAATAAAAGGCTGAAGATGTGGGAGTAGGGGCTTAAACCGAAATCTATTTTCTTATAATTTTGGAGACTACCTAGATCAAGGTGTGAGCAGGGTCGGTTTCTTCACTCCATGGGATCTGTCTGTCTCTCCTTGACTTGTAGATGGTCATCTTCTCCCTAGCCTGTCACATGGTCACCACTTTGTCCCTGTCTGTGTCCTAATCTCTTTTTAAAGAATGCAACTGCGATTAAATGGTGAAATTGCTCTCAGACCCTAGAGCACAAAACAAACAAAAACATATCTAACTTTCTCTTTGAGGCTTGTATTCACAGATGCAGTTATCTGCAGAAAACACAGCCTGAGCAAGCCGAAGTGACTCACCCAGAGCTGAACCCCAGGCTGGCTGTAGCCAGGAAGCTGCAAATACAGAGGAGGGTGACTTTCAGAGGTAAGGGGCCCCCAAAAGAAATTCAAAACTCCGGTTATCTGCAGAAAAGCCTCTTTACACATCTCCATGTATGCAGACTGCCCTATAACTAGGCAATAAACTTCACCCAAGTCCACAATTGGGGTACAGGCCAGAGTTGTGGGAGGTGAGAGGATTCACCAGAGACAAAGCGGGGAGCAGAACAGGCAGATTGACGGAAATACACTGCTGAGGGGAGCAGGGGTGAGACAGAAGAGGTCTGCTGCGCCATGTGGGTAGCAACCTGGCTGGGGATCGAACTTGTGCTGCAGTGGCTGCGGCTAGCCACATAGCCTGCATCTTAACCCCTTGTGCCACCAGGGAGGACCCTTCATTCCCTTTCTTAACTGGGGTGGCAGATTTGAGTTTACCTCCTGCTTCTTTCTTTACTCAACACCTGGTATCATGGTATCAACCTCTATGCTTAGCTTCTCTGCCCATTGGGTATTGAGCTCATTGCTCGGGAATAAGGACACCAGCCATGCTGGGTAATGCGGGGCCCACCTCTGTGGCCTCATTTTAACTTAATTACCCCTTAGAGACCCTGTCACACTGTACAGTAGTTGAGGTTAAGATTTCAACATTTGGGGCCTCCTTGGTGGCACAAGGGATTAAGCCTCAGCATGATGAGGCTATCTGTAGCCTCTGCAGCACGAGTCTGATCCCCAACCAGGGAGCTGACCTACATGGCACAGCAGACCTCTTCTGTTTTGCCCGCTGCTCCTCTCAGCAGTGTATTTCAGTAGATCTGCCTGTTCTGCCCCTTACTCTGTCTCTGGTGAATCCTCTTACTCCCGTGTCTCTGGCCTATACCCCAGTTCTTATATGCATAAATAAATAAATAAATCTTTAAAAAAAAAAAAGAGAGAGTTCAACACTTGAATTTGGAGGAGGCACCCAATTCATCCTATAATCGTCCCATTTTACAAATGAGGAAAATGAGACACAGAGAGGCTGGGCCACTTGGTTCTGGGCTCACAGTTCAAGTGATGAAACCAAATTTCAACCTAAGCAGCCACCTCCCAGACTTTTTCGCTCATTGCATGTCAAACAGACCTGGCATAGGATCCGGGCAGGACAACCTCAGGTGTCAGGTGGAGACAGGAACAGCTGCTGGGCAGAAGGGTAGAGGGAAGGGGAGTCGGGAGGGGAGAAAGAAGGGGAGAGGGGCCAACTCAAGGCTCAGGATGCAGCAGGCAGTGGCTCCCTGTAAGTACAAAGGGTGCAGAGGTGGTGATCCCCTCCCCCTCCCCCTGACCTCCCCGGGGCTTAGGCTTCTGGGCTCTCAAGTGGGGGGCACTTCCTGCCCCTCCTGCCCCCAGAGGAGGCTTGTTGAAGAGGCTGGGAGAGGGCTGAGACAGTCAGTGTGGCTTTAGGTCAGTGCAACTCTTCAACCCTCTGCTGAGACTTGGCAAGGAAGAGGGGCACCCCAGATCCCCCCAAAACCTGCCTGCTCTAAATGGGTTCTGCCATCCGCCGCATCAACACAAAACATAGGAGACTTTAATGGGAAGGAACTTTAATACAATTAGGAAACAATACAGAAAAGGCGAAGAATCTAGTTTCTAAATCAAGCACCCAAAGTTACCTGTACCCTTGTGGGTAAAACTCCATCCAAATGGGACTGGCCCAAGCAAGGCCCCAAAGCCTGCCACAAGTCTGAAGCATCCTCCAGTGGGGACCCACAGAAAAGGGTCAGAAACAACCAGACAAGACCGGAAGGAAAAGAGCAAAATCAAAATCAAGATAAAAGCTGCCATGGTCACCTCCCCACGGGTCTCACCCACATCTGTGTCACCCCCTCCACGACCAAAAGACAAGCGCAGTTTCTTCACGTGTCTCTCGGCTCCATGCGCCCCCTCGAGGGCTCCTTCTGGCTCCATCCTGCTTCCCTCCTTCCTCAGTCTCCTCTGCAGCCTCTTCTCTCTCTCAGCCCCACCCTCCTGGGGACCACCCTGTTACAAGCCTACATTTTTATGCCTCAGTTTCCCTGCCGTGTAATTGGTAGAACACTTCACTGAGTACCTGCTAGTAGACAATGACTTAGTGTTTTTGACTGTTCATTAGGGTTCAATATGAGATGTAATCAATAAAACGTAGGGAATGATGATACAGTATTTAAATAGTTCTTGTGTATTTTCAAAGACTAATATGGATTGCACCCAAGCCATTGCTGTATTTCCGCCCTTGCTCCTCTTCCCCACACCTTCCTGCATTTTCTTAAATACTCCTTCTTCCTAGGACCACTGCTTCTTAGACTTTATCTTGCTCCCTTGCTACAGGAGTCTCAGCTGGGTTCTGAGGCTAGAAACAGAGAGGGTTCCTTTGGAGCAAGTAGCAATCCCCTGACTGAGGGTGAATTCTGAGTCTGGAAACTTATGAAAACACAACCTTCACTGTGGACAGCAGTGATGCTGGGCACGAAGCTGGGAGGTGCCAGGATCCAGCTTCTACTCCACAGAGGCATGGAGTCCTCAAGCCTCGGCTTTCTTACTCAGCAATTTGGGCAGTGGGAATGGTATGTGCTAAGGCCCTGTGGTGGGAAACACAGTCTGTTCTTTGGGCAAAGTGGAGAAGGAGATGAATGATTATAGACCAAGTGCTCTTAAGGTGCCAGCTCTGTAAGAAAGAGGATGGATCTGTGCCCTAGAGACGTGCCCCTCAGATGTGTACATCTGTGCTCCATAAACACTCATGCAGACATGCTCCATGCACTCTGTAGACATGCATCATGCTCACGATCCGTGAGTGTGCTCTGTGTTGTGCTGATGGATGCACACCGTTCCACACCGATCTGCACTGTGCCCTTGCATTATGGACATGCTCCATGCATACCCCAGGAACATGTTCTGCAGATGCTGTCTATGGTCCTGCTCTCTGGACACATACTGTTTGGATGTCACGCCTCCCCAGTGCGTACTGTAGACGTGCACCTGGAGAGGATTTTAGCTGGCACACAGACGAACATTTAAAAACTTCTACTTGCTATTAGAAGTGCATATTAGAAATACGTGGGTTAGGTGAATAGCAATCAAATCCAAGCTTTCAATAACGAACAATACAGTTTCCTTTAAAAAATGACTCGTGTCAGTATAAAATAGGTGTTTATTTAAAGCAAGCTATTCAGTGGTGTTTAATGGAGGTTTTGCAAAAATGTGGAAGGTAGTTCACAAAGCTTGGCTTGAGAGGCTGGGATTTGTTGCTCCCTGACTCTCTCCCAGCTGCGATGTTCCTCAGTCTATGATGGAACAGGGACTCTACTCTGTCTAGAAAAATCCATTGAATCAGGTAGTGGACAAGAAAGCCTGTTGCAGAGTACACCTTAAATCACACAGGTCTGGACCCGATCCATGGAAAACTTGGCTTTGAATGTGTGACCAGGTGTGTGCCCCGTCATCAAACACCGCCATGATTACGGGGCTTAGGGAGCAGGAAGTTGGCACCAAAGGAGGATGAGGCTTGCAGGAGGGCGCCTGGTGCTGGCCTGTCGTGTCTCGTGTGTCTGTGTGAAATACAGTCATTTCTGCATCCATTAGGGAGCTCTGGAAAGTATCATTTTCTAGGAGGAATCCAGCTCCCACCTCTGAGGAATGAGTAAAGGCGGACCAGAGAAGCAGAGTCCCCAGGGAGCAGGCGGAGGAGGGCCTTGTGTTGGCTCCACGCTGCCAGGAGCCACTCCTGACAACTAAACCACTCATTACTTTTTATCTTCTGGGGAGTTTAAATAACTATTATTATGCACACGTTTTTCCAAAGAGTGTGTTTATTACCAAACCTCACTAAATTGCTCGAGACTTGGGCTGGTTCCTCTTCCCTGCCTTGGAGGGAAGGAAGGAATTTGGTCAGGCAGAGAAACCTTTTCCTCCCACACGTCATTGCCTAATGCTCTGTGTCCAAAACAGGCAGCCGGGGACCTCTGTGTGACCAGCCTGATAGGCAGGGGGTTTCCAAATGACTCATGGCACAGCGGGGAGTGCAGGTGGCCCCAAGAATGCAGATGGGGTGGGGGGGCGGGGAAAGGAGGGATTGGGGTCAAAATCAGGGGGTTGCACTTGTATGGGGAATATAAAAATTAAAAAATAAATTAAAAAATAAAACAATAAAAAAAAGAATGCAGATGGGGCCCTTCTAGGGAGGCTGAAGGATGGACTGGAGTGGGGGACAGCGTGTGAGGGAGATGGAGCGCACAGACTCGAGCTGACCTGCTCAGGTTCAAATTCTGGCTCTTCAACTTGCTGTGTGATCTCAGACTAGTTAAATAGACTCTCTGTGCCTCTCTTCCCTCCTCTGGAAGTGGGGAGGGTGACCATGGAATATACCGGGGAGCCTCATTCTGTGGCCTAAGTGAGCTGTTTAAAGTGGTGCCCTGTAAGTGCTTGTAAAGTCCAGGAATGGACACGGCAGGTTTTCTGATCCAGCAGACCGGGTAAAGGAGGAGTCAGAGTCCTCAGTGGCTTTTTGCAGGTCTTTTATTGGGCTTACCAGGTACACAGCAGGCAGGGGTGCTGGGCGACCGGGAGGCTGGCAGGCCTCCCAGCACCCAGCAAGTCTTCACTTTATCTGGGCTCTCCCGCCTTCTCTGCTTCTCTCTCAACTTCTGCTGCTTCTTTCTCAGCTTCTCTTTCAGCTTCTGCTGGCATCCCCGTGACGCCGCCCTTAAAAGCCCAGTCTCAGCCCAGGTGAATCCCACCTACCTATGCCCACACCCTACTCCAGGTGCCCGCCATCAGGCATGCATTCAGGACCGCAGGGATCCATCATCTATCCTGATGGCGGGAGGGCAGAAAAGCCTGATACCTTTTTCCTTACCCTACAGTGCTCTTGAGTTACTATTTTCTTATTTAGAGTTTGGGGTAAGGGAGGGGCAGCCCCTGCATCCACAGACCCCGGCTAGGACCACAACTCCATGGCCACTTGCTCTGTGTCCTTGGGCCATGTACTGCCCTTTCTGGGCATCAGTTATCTCACGTTTATCAGGGCACCATGATGCAGGAGCAGGTGACTCCTCTGGAGGTGCTGGGTGACCCTGGGCAAAGTCCCTCCGGCACCGGCACCGGCACCCAGGCTGAAGGTACAAAGGGGCAGAGCCTCATTAGTGGTCTCTCAGGGAGGCTTCCTTAGAGGTGCCTGTGCCTCGGCAAACCCCAATCCCACATCAATCAGGGCAGATTCCTTTAAAAAATAATTGCAAACATCTGTCAGGTCCTTAACCACTTGCCAGGTACTTTACAAGTATGTCTACAGTTCTCAGTTAACCCTTACAAGCCCCTGAGGTCTGTTGAGTATTAGAGGGAGGAGCAAAGCACAGAGGGTGATGCAGGCTGCCTGCGGGCACACAGCAAGTTCACGGTGGATTTGAACCCTAACTGCAGTGACTTCTCAGCCTAAGCCTTTAGTTTTTGCTTTTAACTTTGATCATTATAGATTTGAGGCAGCTGCCTGGATGGTTGGAGGCATCGGGCACATGGCATCGGCACATGGTTATGACAGAAGCTTAGGAAATTTAGGGTGGAAGCTTCACAAGGCTAGAGACTAGAGGTGGGGGTAGAAATGATTAGTGAGTCATTAAACCGGCTGCGGACAATCTTAGGCACGACTGCTACAGAAATCTGTAGGTGGGGAAATGGAGAGCCGTGGGCCATTACAAAGAAACACCAGTCCTGGGCCTCCCTGGTGCCTCAAGGGGTTAAGCACAGCACTGTGAAGCTATCCGCAGAGCTACCCACATGGTGCAGCAGACCTCTCCTGTCTCACCCGCTGCCCCCCTCAGCAGTGTATTTCAGTCAGTCTGCCTGTTCTGTTCCCCACTTTGTCTCTGGTGAATCCTCTCACGCCCTGCACCTCTGGCCTGCACCCAGCTTTTGTATGCATAAATACATAAATCTTAAAAAAAAAAAAGAACCCACCAGTCCTTACAGATGAACCCACCCAGAACTTAGAAGTGATAGATTTCACAAAGGAATGAAACTGCCCCCCCCCCCCAAAAAAAAACCTCTATATAAAGATATCCCTTCTCTGGCAAAATGCATCTCTCTGCCCACCTGGGTCTATGCAGGGCCTCCTGTACTCCTTTCTCTTTTTCCTTATAAACCTGTCCCTATAAAATGCAGCCTTTGCCTGTGAGGCTACACAAACATCTTTTTCCATAGTTAATTTGAGGTCTGAGAAAACTTTTCCCCGCTCACTTGCCGAACCCCAATATCTCACCCCCACCAGCTGCGTCTTTACATCTTAGGCAGCTACAGCCTAGAATCAAAATCAGAACGTTGACACTGGTCCGATGTGTTGTGTGGCTCCCGCCACCCTCCGTCACAGGCATGGGATGTCACAAGCTCACAGTCAAGATTCGCACAATCCTGTGGCCACACCCACCTCCCTCCTCCCGGCCAGCCCTAAGCCTGTACCGATAGCCCCTCCTCCCCCTCTGTAATTTTGTCATTTTGAGAACGTTATTTAAATGAAATCATGTGCTTTTAAGGGTGACTTTTCCCCTCAGCATAATCCTTTGAGAGCCATGCAAAAATGACTGTGTGTCTCATGGCGCTTTTTTATCAAGGTATGACTGTCCCATAACTTGTTTAGCCATTTGCCTACTTAAAGGACATTTTGGTTGCTTTCAGGTTTGGGGATGTTACTGAATTGAAGCTGCTAAGAATGTTTGTGCACAGGTTTTTGTATAGAGATTTTTTTTCCTCTGGGGAAAAGGCCCAGGAGTGTAACTGTGGGGTCACAAGGTAGATGCGTAGTTGTTTTGTTTGTTTGTTTTTTAAGATTTATTTATGGGGCCTCCCCTGGTGGTGCAGCGGGCTGAGCGCTGGTGCCGTGAAGCTGTCTGCAGCCTCTGCAGCAGAGATTCGATTCCTGGCCGGCCAGGGAGAAACCCACATGGTGCGGTAGACCTCTCCTGCCTTGCCCACCGCTCCCCTCAGCAGTGCCTGTTCTGCTCCCTGCTCTGTCTCTGGTGAATTCTCTCACCCACCCGCACCTCTGACCTGTACCCCAGTTCTTCTATAAATAAATCTTAAAAAATATTTTTATGCATAAATAAATCTTTTTTTAAAAAAAAATATTTATTTATGCATAAAAGAACTGGGGTACATGCCAGAGGTGCGGGGATGAGAAGATTCACCAGAGACAGAGTGGGGAGCAGAACAGACAGACTGACTGAATACACTGCTGAGGGGAGCAGTAGTCATGACAGGAGACTTTGCTGCGCCCTGTGGGTCCCCTCCCTGGCCAGGGATCGAACTTGCACTGCAGTGGCTGCGGATAGCTTTATAGTGCTGAGACTTAACCCCTTGCACCATCAGGGAGGCCCAGGTGTGTAGTTTTTAAGAAAAAATTAGCAAAACAATTTTCTGAAATGGTTGTGCCTTTTTGCATTCCCTCCAATAATGCACGAGAGAGCCCGTTTCTCCAGGTCCTCCCCAGCTCGCCATCTGCACTCTTTCTTATTTTGGTCCTTGTAGTGGGTAAGTAGTGACAGCTCCTAGGACACCTGTTGCATCTCCCCCGTGGCTGGTGATGGCAAACATCTTTTCCTGTGCTTATTTGCCACCAGAAGTCCATTTTAGTGAAATTTCTCTTCATGTATTTTGCTCATTTTCTAACTGGATTTTTTTTAACTGCTGAGTGTTGAGACTTCTTTATATATTTCAGAGAGGAGTCCTTTATCAGGTCTGCGGTTTACACAGATTTTCTCGTAGCGTAGAACTCGGCTTTTCATCCTCTTAGCAGGGTTTTTCATAAAGCAAATTTTTCTGATTTGGATGAAGTCCAATTTACCAGATTTTTCCTTTCAGGATCAAGCTTTGACACCCCTCTGTCTAACAACCTGAGCGCCCGAGATCCCAAAGATAGTCTCCTTGCTTTCCTGTTAAGGTTTGGAGGTTTTAGGTTTTACTTGTTAGTCTGTGATCCCTATTTGAGTTAATTTTTATACAAGATGCGAGGTTTAGGTCAAGCTCAATTTTGGCCTGAGGATAGCTAATGGCTCCAGTGCCGTTTGTTCCAAAGACGACCATTTCTCTGCCTGGCGTGGACTTAGAACCACAACACATTGTCACTTCGTGTTCTATGCATCTGGGCTCCCTGTAGGATTTTATCTGAAGAAAAAAATTCCACTACTAAAATAGTTAGAAAACCGTTGAACTGGAAGACTCAGATGGTCCCCTGGCTCTAATATCTTATTAGCTCTAAGCCCTTGGGCGATGCATGAAGTTCAGCAGCCAGCTTAAAAGTCCCCCAGAGAAGGGACTCCGGGTTCCAGCCTCAGCCAAGCTCTCCTGGCCCCCTCTTCTCACCATCTGGGCCCTTCTCCCCCGAAACAGCCCAGCCTCTACCGGTGGGTCATTAATGGGACAAATGACAGCCCTGCCAGGGGCTCGGCCTGCAGGGAATGACTGGCAGTCCCCTATGAGGAGCAATTAGGAGTTGGCAACTAGAACCGAGGGGCGGAGATCAGGACTGTGGGGGGAGGGGGAGCTGGAGGTGGTGAGGCGCAGGGAGGGGGCAAACCCGACCTGGGGAGACCAGTCCAGAGGACTTAGAAGGGAAGCCTCACAGTGTGAATTTAAATACTTGCCTCCACCCACCTGTTCTTTGAGACTGGGGGAGTATTCCAGCCACTCACAGCCCCAGCAGATGTGGAAGAAGTTGCAGAGGGCCCACAGGACATGAAGAACCCCCCCTACCCCCCAAATATGTGTAGATGCACTCAATTAATCTCACATCTGAAATGGCCCAAATTCCCCCTGTGAGCAGAGAATGCCACTCTGCCATCCTTCCCAACTGCAATGAAACCTGAAGGTCATGGAGAAGGTCATGGAGAAAGTCTCATTTTAGACAAGAAAAGGCAGCTAAAAATGATGCAGGCGGAGCGTCCCTGGCACATGGCTTTGATTCTTTAAGGTTTCTGAAGCCTGTTTGTCTTCTCTCTCGGGCCCCACCTGGTGAGACATGGGTCATAGATTACTCTGCCCATTTTATAGTAGGGGAAATGGAAGCATCTTCTCTTCACTCTTCTGCCTCCCCACCCTAGACTGGGAGTGCTGAGTGGCGGGGCTCAGGCGTGCCAGGCTGACTGCGGGTGCCCAGGCCTAAGCACCACATCCAGCCCTAGAGGAGCTCAGCAAATATTCTGCCTGGGATGCCCATAATGGTCATGCTGAGCTGAGCAGAGTTTGGGAGAACAATCCTGGAGGTTATATTTTTGGAATAAGATGGAGTCAGTGTTGTCAAGCTATTACCAGCTGCGCAGCCTGGGTTTGATCCCCAGCCAGGGAGCTACCCACATGGCGTAGCAGACCTCTCCTGTCTCGCCCTCTGCTCCCCTCAGCAGTGGATTTCAGTGGATCTGCCTGTTCTGCTCCCCACTCTGTCTCTGGTGAATCCTCTCACCCCCTGCACCTCTGACCTGCACCCCAGTTCTAATATGCATAGAGTAAATCTTAAAAAAAAACAAAAACAACAACAACAACAAATAACAAATGGTAGGAAGGAGTTTGTGAGTAAATGGCCCAAGATCTTCTGAGAAAGGAGAGGCACAGAGAGCTGCCACTTTCGACTCTCCAGTTAAGAGGAGATTTTACATTTGAACCCCAACTAAGCAAAAGTGTACCTGTCCCCAGAAGAATTTCAATCTGCTCATTGGTAGATCTGTGTTACAACAAAATTCTATCCATCCCTTATTTTAGAATTTGTGGGCAAACAATAGAGCATTTGTGAGAATTTATTTTCTATTTCTCTCTGTATTTATAGACATACCCCTTAATAGTCACAAGTTTGCCTCTTGGCACGTGAAGCTTAGACTCTTTACTATCGGGGCCTTTGCAGAAAAAGCTGCTACAGAAGGAGGGAAACTGAACAAGTGTCCAAGTGTCGGGGGTGATGGCAGGGTGCCCAGGTAACAAGATAAGGGCACAGGGGACGGATGTTGTATCTGTGGGCGGGGGCGGGGGGGAGGGGAGGATGTGGGTGGGTGGAGGAGAGGCTAGCAGCTACAAGGACTTGGAGATGAGGCCGCTACACCCCAAAGACTCTAACGGAAAGGCCCACCACATCCCAGGGGCTTTCACTGTTAGGATCCTGCTTTTCTATGAGGAAACTGAGGCACAGCCATGCGAGGCAGCTAGGATTCTGTGATGGGTGATTTTATGTATCACCTTAACAGGGTGAAGGGATCCCTGTTTGTAGGAGAAACATTTCTGGGTGTGCCTGTGAGTGTGGATCCCAGGAGAGATTAGCATTTGAACAGAAAGAGAGCCTCACCCTTATGGTTGCATGTCCTGCAAAACCCTGAGGGCAGGAAGAACAAAAAGGCAGAGGAGGGCTGATTGCTCTGGCGGCAGCTGGGGGCCCATCTCCTGGGCCCCAAGTCTTCAGAGTAGCAGGTCCTCAGGCTTCCAGTTCAATCCATACTTAACCATGCCCCCTCCCTCCAGATCATCAGCTTTCAGGTTTGACCTGGCTGGACCACCATACGTAATGAGTCCCTTTTTTAGGTTTTTATATCCAGTCGGTTCTGTTTCTCTGGAGAATCCTGACCAATGCAGATCTTGGTCCAAGACTGACCAACATCCCAACGCTGCTTCTCTCCTGGACACCAGGTTGTCTCTAGGTGAGGCTGTCCCTTCCCACCACCCTAAGTCCTGCAGAACCTGTTCTGCTATGACTTGTATCCACAAATATTTCTTGGGTACCTGCCTATGCCCAACACCTTTCTGAGTTCTTCAAACTCCTATTCATCCTTCAAAGCCCTTCCTAAGATTACATATCTCCATTGCTATTTTGTTCATACTCAGTGAGGTGAGCAAAGATCTCAGAAGTCATATGTCACATGTGACAGAGCTGGATTCAACTCAGGCTTCCTGGATCCCAGAGCCTGTGCCTTTCTGCACCCACGTCATAGCCTCTCCTGGAGACCCAGTGAAGCCTCCCTGGAGAGTTCTCTGGATGGGATGCACTCCCTAGAGTCCTCCATTCTCTGTGTGGTGTGTTCTGGGGTTGTCACCTCCTCTGCAACCCAATCAGCTTCCCTGGAGCCACCACCTTCCTCACTCACGTGGGTGTGTGACTCGCGGGGTGTTGGCACCGGACAGATGCATGGGTGGTGGCGTGAGAGTGAAGGGGAGGGACCTTTGGAGATGTACCAAGTTCAATCCTACTTTGCTAGACAATGCCAAGGGCCAAGGAGGATGCTCCAGGCAAGTCCCTCCCCCACCATGCTTCCCAGGCTCCCTCATGGTGGCATGGGAAAGGCTGGCATGGGGGACGAGGGACCTGGGAGCTCTTCTTATAGTCAGTAGCTCTGCTCAGAGAAGCCTGGAAAATCTCCTTGTCCTCGGGCTCATCTTGAAACATGTACTTCAACCTCCAACACAGACCTTCCACCTGCCCTGAATCTTTCCTGCGCCTTGTATCAGAGCTGCTCCTTTCCAAGCCATTTCATGCACATGTTAACATCTGCTGATTAATGGTTAAAAAAACACAGCAATTTTTTAAGATAAAAATATAAAATATATTTTTCATGCTGGATTCCCAGAAATAGCATCACCCGCGTAAAGGGTGTGAATATTGTTAAGGCTCTTGATGCGCACTGCATATCAAAAGAACCGAACAGAGGCTCTGGGCAGCACTGTAAGGGGTGCTGGACAAGGCTACTGGGTTCCTGGCATCGGCAGCAGATACATTTTAAATTCCAGACACCCTGCATGGGTCGCTATTCAGCCTGTGCTACTGAACACCTGGAGAGGAGCTCAGCAGGTGTCATAGGGAAATTTTGACCCTTTTGCATTTTAACTTCTTTATTGGAACCTCACAATGATCCATGAAGAAGTGGGTATTCTTGTACCCATTTTATAGATGAGGAAACTGGTACAGAAGGTGAGACCCTTGGCCAGGGAGCATGCCCCTCTGGCACCTTGCCTCATCGTACAGTCATTCTAAACCCAAAGGCTGATCTCTGCTGGACAGGACCCCTGACTGCCTGAATCTCAGCTGCCACATGGCATTTCCTGCGGAACCATCCCCAGGAAGGAGGTGGGAGTGGCGGGGACACACCTTGTGAGTTTTTTTACTCTGGATCTCCTGATCACAGATTTGTGCCCGAAAACAGTGGTTTCATGTTTTTTGTCCAAGTGTAGGGTTTATGATGGGGGGGGTTGTGTGGTCCCGGCGACTCCATCACAACTTTGAATGAACGCTGCCACGATGGTGCTTCTTTTCCCTAATTCAATTTTTAAAAAACTGCAGGAAAATATACATAACATTTTCCATTTTAACCACTTCTAAGCATACAGCTCACAGCGTTAAGTACATCCACACTGTTGTGCAACCATCACCGCCATCCACCTCCAGAACTTTTTCATCTTGCAAAACTGAAACTTTGAGCCTATTAAACCACAACCCTCTCCTCCCTCCTGGCCCCTGGCCACCACCATCTTACATTCTGTCTCCATGGATTTGAGGCTCTAGGTACCTTCCTGTAAGGGGTGACAGTGCGGTCTCATGAACTCATTTTTGAAATCTGAAAGCAGTGCAGAAGACCACTGAAGGAAAAGTAGAAAAATATACGGAAGATGGAGGACAGAAATGAGGTCCCGCGACCCATCGCTCTGGAAAATTGTCCATTTACAGCAGCGCTTTCTGGGCGCCAGCAAGGCCCATGGCCGAGTTCCACCACAAGGGGCGCCAGCGAGCTGGAACTGTTGCAGACCCTGAACTTGAGAGCCAGACCTCAGAGAACCGCATAGAAGACTTTCCTCACCAAGGGAGAGAGGGACCTGCTTTAACCAGCCGCCTGCAGACCCTGGGACTCACTGGGACCAGCAGACAGCGCTGATTTTCCAGGTGTCATTCTCCCACGCAGGGAGCCTCCGCTCCAGCATCAGAATCCCTTGCAGGAGATCAGGACACAGGGGCTGAACTTCTGGTTACCATTGCAATAGGTCAGGCCCTTGGAAAACAATTTAATTCCCGCCTCCAAGGAATCTAAATGCTAAACCGGCCAAATAAAGCCATAAGGAAAACCAGCAAACAAAGGCCTGCTGTTCTGAGATGTCATCATAATTCCAGCTACCAATTTTTTTTTTTTTTTAATTTGGTAGGGATGATCGGGCACTCACCACATTTTATTTTTTTCCTTTTTGGAGAAGGCGTTGGCTTCTGAGGGGCGCCCAGAGAGGTGCATTGATTAGCTCTAGGTCACACCGTTGGAACGTGGTAAAGTTTATGTAATAATTGATGGAGGCGTAGCCTAGAGAATTTGGGATGGAGGCTTCACAAGGTGGGAGTAGAAATGATTAACATAATCTTTAAACCAGCTATAGAAAAGAAAATTCCTTAAAAGCAGGAAATCCCTAGGTGAGGACAGCTATGGAAAGTATGGTTGGACACGACCAGAGGACCAGAGGTGGGGACAGGAGATAGAGGACATTGACCGAGACCCACAGGTCCTTACACATTAACCCCATCAACCCCAGAAGTGCTCAATTGAACAATAGGTAACAATTCCACAGAGGAATGAGCCCCTCCTCCAAAGGAGAACACGGTATCAGAACAGCTCCCCCTCTGCAAACATCTACTCCTTTGCTTTTTTTCCTCATAAACCTGCCCTTTTGGGATATAACCAAACATCTTCATCTCCTTAGCAAACTTGCCACGTGCCGCTGAAAGGGGTACTCTGCCAAAACTTCTCTCCGAAGTAACCCGAGGACCCTGCTCATCTGAACCCCAACATCTCATCAGAAGGACAACGATTTCTCCTCCTCCTTTTCTCCCACTTCCTGCTTTCTACCATGATTAAGCACTTACTGAGTCTTGGCAAAGTTTTAAGTACTGGATATAGATTTTTACATATAAAATCATTCTCATTGTAAATGTATAAGGTGGGTGCTATTACCATCTCCCCCTTTTTCAGGAAACACCTCTCTCAAGCCTAGCTAGTCTCTGAACACAGGTCTTCCACACCACCCACCTTTAACTTTCAGCTCATCTGGCCCCTGGTCAGGTTATTCTAATGCCTTCTGTTGTCTTCACAGCCATCCTGGGTGATGCCAGCAATCTTGTTACATGCAGACGTGGGGCTGGGATTTGAAATGATGCCCTCTGATCTCAGGTAGGGGCGGGCACTAAGGAGGTTTGGAATTCATCTTCTATCCAAGCAGACCCTATAGTCTCTCAAGGGAATGGTGCAGGCCCCAGAACCTCAGATTCTACCAGGGGCTGCCCCACTTTATTGCCTCCTGCCTCCTCCCACTTTGCGCCTGCAATAGTTCAGTCGTTATCTTTCAGCAAAGCCTGAGAGCTTGCGTGTGCTTGCTGTTGACAGGTATTTGCAAGTTTGGCCTCAATCTTTGTTCCGGATCGGTGAAAATAACAGGCCCCCAAATGTGAGTTTCGTGTCTGCCCTCCTTACAAGAAGTTCTAGCTCTTTTGGGAAATAGCTTTTTTCTATTTGCAGCTCCTTCAGGCTAGCTGGGAAGTTAACCTTTTGCTTTTCCCATCCTTCTCTTTTTAAAATGGGTTCTTTCTAATGCAAACCCCTCTTTTTTTCTTAAGATACTTTTCTTTGGGGTATAATTTACATTCAGTGAAATGTACTGCTTTTAAGAGACAGCAATCTTGTTACGTATTTGACAAATACCTGGAACTCTGTAGGCCACACCACTATCAAGATACTGAATATTTCTATTGTTCCAGAAAGTTCCCTCTGTCCCTTCTTGCCCTCTTCTCCTGGGTGAGGGTACTCACTGGACGCCAAACCTGTCATGGGGCGGGCAGCTCAGTGCCTGGTCCTAGGCTGGGCTGGGTGCTCCTGGCCCCTGGGGATGTAACTGTCATCTCAAAGGGGAGGTTCCAGGTTTCCCACCCCACCTATTGAGGGGTGGGGCTGAGGGAAAGGGGGAGCTAGAAAGGACTACAGAGGAGGCTTGAGGAAGAAGGTTTGGAAGAGGCACTTGGAGCGGAGAGACATGTGAGGAAGACACCGTGCTTGCTTCTCGGCCTTGGACTTGCACCAGGGATTTGGAGGACATGGAAAGAAACACTTGGAAGAGATGTGGTGAGAGACCATAGGGAGTTTGCCCTTATATTAACTTTGATTTTGCTTCATCCAGACTTGCCCCACCTTCCCCTCTCCTGTGGTTCCTCCCCGCTCCCCCCACCTCAAGATGCCTTAGACATGTTGCCAGTTTTTGGGCCTCAGTTGCCCAAAACTGCACTGGGTCTGTCTCCCAGTGTTGCCGCTTTGGGCCAACCCTTTTGTTGGGCATTTACCCACGAGGTAATTTTCGGTGTCTCATTGGCCTTCTCTCTCCTGTGCACTAATTCTGTGCACTAATTCCCTCCTGTGCTCTAATTTTATGTGGTGGCATAGCCTATTTAGAGCTTGCAAAGTTTGGGAGGGTCTTGGGGTGCCCTCAGTCTGTCCACTAACAGGGCTACGTGTCACCCAATATTCACCCTTCCAGAGCTCCCTGGCTAAGGGCTGAGCAGGTGAGGGAACAGGTAATTTCACGGGATAGAGATCCAGACAATGAAAGGCAGGCGTGAGACCCAGAAATAGCAGACAGAGGGCGTCTAGCTACGGGGGCGGAATCTAGCTAGCTCAGCTTGCGTCTAAAACCCAAACAAGCCAATACGTGTCATTAAAGAGAAAAAAAATTGCACTGGACATGTTAAAAACCTGCAAGAAATATTCAAGACCATTGCAATAAGGGAGAGACAGTTGCAAGAGTGGAGAGACACTGGACTCATCGGAATGCATCCCAGAGAGCTGGGGATTCATAGCTGGGGAGCAGAGTGAGGGTGAATAATTTTCTTCACAGGTGAAGATGCACCTGACTTATTCATGATGTTTGCCCAAGGCCCAGATGGGGGAGACAGACCCAGTGCATTTTTACAAGTGGGGGAGGAGTAAGCTGCAAGTGAGCTGCAATTCCAGCCTTAATTTAATTGCAAATGAAAAGATAAATACTTTTTCTGAGTTAAGGTGAATAGTTCAAAATTAATTTCATCTTGATTTCCTTTAGACACCCACCCTAGCATTCCATTCTTTCCAAGAGCTTCCTTGCGGAAGTAATGTTCCTTTGATGAATATTTACTAAGCACTGACTGAGGCAGGTACTTTTCTTGGCACGGGATACAGCAGTGACCAAATCAGACAAAGCCCTGCCGTCCAGGGGCTTCCATTCTCCTGGGGAGAGACAGTCATTAAATGAGAGAAAGAAGTGAATTGTGGAGGGGCCTCCCTGGTGGTGCAAGAGGTTAAGCACAGCACTGTGAAGCTATCTGAAGCTATCCGCAGCCTCTGCAGCACGAGTTTGATCTCCGGCCGGCCAGGGAGCAACCCACATGGCGCAGCAGACCTCTCCTGTCTCACCCACGGCTCCCCTCAGCAGTGTGTTTCAGTAGATCTGCCTGTTCTGTTCCCCACTCTGTCTCTGGTGAATCTTCTCAACACTTGTACCCCAGTTCTTGTATGAATAAATAAATCTTAAAAAAAAAAGTGAACTGTGGAGTCCTCGGGAAGGGAGAAAGCTCACCATGTTGGGAGGATTATAATTGCAAACAGGGTAGGCAGGGAAGGTTTCACTGGGCAGAAGAACGCTAGGGAGTTCACCACGAGACAGGTGGATGGGGGGTAAGAGAACATAGGGCAAAGGTGGATGCAAAGGCGCTGCGGCAAGTGCATGTCTATTGGGATGAGGATCCTGTGTAGCTGGGGCAGAATGAGGGAGGCAGAGGGAGGAGGAAGTCAAGTGAGAGAGGTGAGGGGTGTAGGGTGGTGTAGGGTTAATGAAATGCTCATTACGCCATGGGCCTTTGTGACTATCACCTGCGGCCTTGAATGCAGAAGGCGCTTGGGCTTGGGCACGTGGGGCACACATGCCTGACGGTGGCGGAGGCCGAGGCTATAAGGGGAAATTGCACAGAGGACAGCGGCGGTGGGGAATGGCTCTGAGAGGAAGAGACCACGAGAGAACGCCGGAGAGAGCTCAAAGAGAGTAAATAGTTGGGGGAGGCCAGGTCACTTTCCAGCCTGCCTGCCTCCCGCCCCCTGCCTGCCCTGCACCTGGTTGTCTCACTGCAAATGGTGTTGAAAGACCATTAAAAACCTGAAAAAGCCTCTGAGGCTCCAGGACTCTTTACTGTCTCCCGACTTGATAGAGAACCTGCCCCACCCATGCCTCCCTGGCCCTACAGATGGGCCTAGGGGAGTCTTCCCGAGTTCTGTGAGCTGCCCTGCAAATTCATCACCCCCAGGGGGCGATCGTGGGGACCTGGTGAGAAGCAGAGACACAGCCTGGACTGGGGCTGGCTCTGCCATGAGCTGTGGGGGATGGTCCTGGGAAACCGAACCCTTCACATGTGGGATGTGATTGGAACCCCAGTGCATGGGGAGGAACCCCGCTGGGGTCTTAGAACTGCTTGGAGTGGGAGACCCCCCTCAGTGATGGTAACCTAGAGCCCTGGAGGACAGCGTTAGGGTAAAGAATGAGAGGGTCTTTTACAGTTGCTTTGGCCAAAACCCCCCTGCTGCTGTTTCCTGAGTGGCTTCCCCTGCCCCTGGCTCCGGCCGCCATGCATTTCCTCCTCGGACTTGGCATCCAGCCGGGCCCCCCTCGCTCCTGGCCTGTGGCCACAGTGGTCTCCTTTATAAGCCTACGTCGCTGTTGTTTAACAAGGGTTTAACTTGCTTCTGTCTCTTGCCACAGGGACCACCCTGTAGCAGTGGTGTCTGATCACCGTGTGATCAGGCCCCTCTCTGGTTGGGGCCCTGGTGCTTTGCCGTTTCTGCACCTGGGGTAGCCTGGCACCCTGACTGGTAAGTGAGCAGGGGGGGTGGGCTGTGAGAATTCAGTGCCCCCAGGGATGGGAGGTGCCCAGAAGAATTCGAGGCCTGCACAATAAATGCAAATTGCCCTGTGCTCCACATTCAGGTCTGGGGCACTTCCGCAACCCAGGTCCAAGGAGGCCAGCACAGTCCCCAGCCCTCAGGCGAGGGCTTATGGGGGCCCGGTAGGGAGCTTTGCCTCTCACAGTGAATGAACCGGGTCAGCTTCCTTCCACTGGGGTGTGGGGATCATGTGCACACATGGAAGAGTGAAAATGTCACCCCAAAATAAAAATAAAAATGAAGCTTCCTTTCATACAAGATGACTTTTCTATTTTCCTTCCCACCTAGTTCCTGAAAATTACCAGGTTTTCTGGGTCTGCAAACAGCCCTCCCTCACCTGCTTGGGCTCTGCTAAGGTTTTTCAGCACTGTTGACATTTGAGGCCCAGTAAATTTAGGGGGGGCAGTCCAGTGCATTGTGGGATGCTTCCAGCGTCCCTGACTCCACCCCCGGAGACCAGTAGCAGCCCTTTCCCTCTGTCTGACATCCCAAGATGTCTCCAGACACAGCCAGATGTTCCCTGGGAGCAAAATCGCCTCCCTGCAGTTGAGAACCATTGAGTTATTGGAGAGAATTGCTTTCAGCTGTGGTGGCCCGCAAGGGGCTGGAGTGGGGCCCAGGGTGGGGGATGACCAGAACCAGATGTTTAGCTTTGATCACTACACTGAAGCCCACTCTGCAGCCACATGTTTCATATCTAGAGGGGGGCTCAGAGATTGCTTTTTTTTTCCAGTTAGAAACTGTCCTGGGGGGAAGGATTCTGAGAGAATTACCAGGCCTTCTCAGCACAGTGAAAGGTGATGACAACAAGGGATGTCTTGGTTAATGAAGAAAGATACAATTCCACACCAAGAAGGGGGAGCACCGGGGAGTTTTGGGAAGGAACACTGGCCGAGTACTAGAAAGCTGTGTGACCTCAGGGCAGTTACTCAACCTCTCTGGGCTGTGAGGATTCAATGCCCCCCAGGGATGGGAGGCGCACAGAAGAATTCGAGGCCTGCACATGAAATGCAAATTGTGTGTTTTAATTGATGCAGATGAATCTCTTGAGCTGTCTGGTTAAACAAAACCAAATGTCAAGACAGTCCACTAAGGGGTGGAAGTGGGGCAAGTTAGTGTTTGGGATGATGCTGTGCAAGCAGCACCGAGAGAGCTGGGACAGAGCCTATTTCTAGAAAGGGGAAGAAGCAGGGTTAGAAGGAAGCCTGTGTGGTCATTTGATGACTTCTTGCTTTGTGCTGAATTAACTCAAATATTCTTAGAAAGTTTGACATTTTCTTAAAAATGTCTCAGGAGACGAAACACACATGCAACACAGACGCACATGTGTGTGTAGAAAGGCAGCTCCTTGCCTCATTATGTCTTTATTTGCACTGCCAGCACATTATACCAGTCCCCGCAAACCACTAATACAATCCTGTCGGAATGGGGGCTGGGATTCTGTGCAGTGACTATAGAAGAGCGGAAGTTGCTTGGAACAGGTACTGAAGAGAAAACAAGTCAGGTCTGCAGCCACTGCAGCACCAGTTCGATCCCCTGCCAGGGAGGTGACCCACATGGAGCAGCAGACCTCTCCTGACTCTCCCGCTGCTCCCCTCAGCAGTGTATTTCAGTCAGTCTGCCTGTTCTGCTCCCCACTCTGTCTCTGGTGAATCCTCTCACCCCCCGCATCTCTGGCCTGTACCCCAGCTCTTGTATGCATAAATAAATAAATCTTAAAAAAAAATGACTTGCATTAATACTGCTTTTCTGTGGTTGACAGTTGGACAGGACACCCACTATTTTTAGGCTTCCACGATTTCCCGCCACCCAGGTCCTCCATCTTTCTCTCCTCCCTCTCCCCCTCTCTCCCTGGGTTGCAGCCACATGGGCCTCTGTGGAGCTTTTGCTCCTGCTGCCCCCAGGTGTCCCCGAGCTCTTCATCTGCTGCTTCCTGTGTCAGCCCAGAAGTCACCTTCTCAGGGTGGCTGGTCTGCCGCTGTGTCCAGCTCTCATTTTTCTCAGCCCTGCGGCTTTATCTCTCCTGGCCTTTAACTGAGTCTACTGCAAATTCAAACTTAGGTTTCACCCGCTCAGCCCAGTGCCTTGTACCTTTCCATCCTTCACTACTTGACCCGGGATTTCCTCTTTTGTCCTTACACAGCTTTACACAAGTGGTTCTTCTCACCTGTCTGTTACCACCAATGCCTCCTCATTCTCTAAGGCACAGTTCAGACAACATTCTTGCTTTTATTATCCTAGGGTGGCCTGTCCAATGGACCTGCCCAACTACACCTAAATCATTGATCTCCTTGAATTGACCTTTTGAATTAGGCCACTGTAGGGGGCAGGAGGACACAGAGCAGTTTCTCTATGACCTGAGCAGACAGAGTAAAGAAGAGTCCTGGAGCCCTTAGTGGCTTTTCAGGCAGGCAGGGGTGCTGGGGGGCCAGGAGCCTGGCAGGTCTCCCAGCCCCCAGCAAGTCTTCATTGTGGGACCCTCCTCCGGTGGCCGGGGAGCAGCCGGGGATCGAACCGGCGCTGCAGAGGCTGCGGGCAGCTTCGCAACCCAGTGCGCAACCGCTGCGCCACCGGTGGGCGGGGTGGGGGTGGGGGGGCCGCAAGTCTTCATTCTTTCTGGGCTCTCTGGCGTTCTCTGGTGCCTTGTTCTCTGCTCCTCTCGTGGTTCTGTTTCTCTCTGCTTCTACTGGCGTCCCAGTGACGCCGCCCTTATAAGCCCAGTCTCTCAGCACAGGTGAATCCCATCTACACATGCCCACACCCCACTCCAGGTGCCCGCCATCAGGCATGCATTCAGGACCACAAGGATCCATCATCAATCCCAATGGCGGGAGGGCAGGAAAGCCTGACACTTTTTACCTTACCCTACAGCCACCCATCTCTCAAAGTAGATCACCTCCTTCAGGAAGTCTTCCAGCCTGCCCAGGGGTTTCTCCATGGCCTTGTGCTTACCCCTCCTGACTGGTTGCTTTCCTCTGAGAGCTGCACCTTGTGCATCTCAGCATCTCCTGTTCTCTCGGAGTTTTCTTTGCAGCAGCAGAGGGCGCTGCAGCACCATGAATCTGCCTGGCCAGTTCCTGCTCCAGGTGAACAGCCAGACCTTCTTGTCCTCAGGAGGCCTCAGGACAGAGAGGTTTCCCTTGTCCTGTGAGAACCAGGTCATCTGTGGTTAAGCATCTGGCACTTGGGCCACACAGTCCTAGCTGTGTGATCTTGGGCTTTGTGACTTGCCCTTGTGATCCTCAATTTTCTCTCCTAATAATTGGCTGCAAGAAAGCCTCTTGGCAGCTTGAGTATTTAATTAAAAGATCAGGTGAGGTGCTTAACCCAGAGCCAGCTCAGGAGGAACATGCTGCCTCTCTCCCGCTGGATGATGGGGCTAGTGATTGTCCTCCTCAGTTTCCTCATCTGTAACATGGGGGGTAATTTTACTGGCCTTCTGTAGGATAAGTGAAAATTATCAGGATTTTTCCACCCTCCCGCCATTAGTATTAATGATAGATCCCTGCAGTCCTACATGCATGCCTGATGATAGGCACCTGGAGTAGGGGGTGGGCATGCATAGGTGGGCGCACCTGGGCTGAGAGACTGGGCTTATAAGGGCGGCGTCACGGGGACGCCAGAAGAGCAACAGGACGAGAGCAGCACCAGCAGAGCAGCAGAACGAGAGTAGAAGAAACAGCATCGGCTGCAGAAGCAGGTAGCAGAGAAAAGGCCACGAGAGAACGCCAGAGAGCCCAGAAAGAGCGAAGATTCGCTGGGGGCCACGGGCCTGCCAGCCTCCTGGCCCCCCAGCCTCCCTGCCTGCCATGTACCTGTGTGCCGCACTACCAATGGTGTAAAAAGCTCAAGAAAAGGCTGAAAAAGCCACCGAGGGCTCCAGAACTCTCCTTTACCCATCTGCCTGGATCATAGAGAAACTGCTCCGTGCCTTCCCGTCACTACCCCTTCTCAGAGGGCTGCTGTGAAGATGGGGTGAGTTACACATATACGAACACGGCACATAACACACTGAGAACGGGGCTGGGCTACAGTTTCCCTTTACTGTCAGCAGCACTCCCTGAGGGTGATGATCACCATCCTTTCTGATCGTGGGTTCAGAGGAAAGGTTGCCCCAACCCCTGCATTGCTGGGATCCCCCAACCCCCACACTCCTTGCTCCCTGTGTGCAGGATCTATGTCCCAACTTTCAGCTGGAGGTGGGTTGAGGCTCCTGGGCTGAGCTGGGGTGCCAGGGGCATCTGGAAACTCAGCTCTCTGCACCTGGCTGCAGTTCAGGGCAGGGGCGGGAGCTCAGGATACCCGATCTACTTGCACATTTCCACGCCTGGACCTTTGCAGCTGTCACGTGACATGGCCCTGCACTTGAGTACAGATGAGGTGAGCTGACAGCATGGAGCAGAGGTCCCAAGCAAGGTCACCCTCGACCAGCTGACTGCAAACTCCCAAGCAGAAGCAGTAATAGAAGCAATACTAATGGAGCCATGTGTAGAGAGCCCCCTGTGTCAGGCACGGTGAGAGCCTTAGATGTGACACTGGTTCCTCATCTGATGTCTGACAGAGCATGTGGCTTGCAGAGCTGGGGGCGTGCCTGGCGTCACCAGGTTGGTGGCCGAGCCAGAGTTTGGATCCAGGAATCTAAGGCTCACTGTCTTTCTAGAAGTAGTGGGATTGGAGCCCAAGCAGCCTGGTCCTGTGTCTTCACTTTTAACCCCTAAGCTACGTCCTTGAAGTCATCTGGTCTTCCTCCAAACACACAACACATCATCACCAGGAACAACAAGCCTGAGAGACGGGCAAAGCAGGTAATTTTACTCCAACTCTACAACCCTGGTCACAGGACAGGTCACCAGTTTCCAAGAACAGTGACCTTTACACATGTGGAGGTTCAGAGGTGACCTGTGGGTGGTGGTATTCCACTCTTTTTCTTTTTTTTTTTTAAGGATTTATTTGTTTTATTTTGTTTATTTATACATGCACTGGGTACAGTCAGAAGCGGGGGAGGGTGAGAGAATTCACCAGAGCCAGAGCGGGGAGCAGAGCAGGCAGAAGGACCGAAGTACACTGCTGAGGGGAGCAGCGGGCGGCAGGAGAGGTCTGCGTGCCATGTGGGACCCTCCTCCAGTGGCCAGGGAGCAGCCGGGGATCGAACTGACACTGCAGAGGCTGCGGGCAGCTTCGCAACCCAGTGCTCAACCGCTGCGCCACTTGGGAGGCCCCCACTCTTTATTTTTTAAAGATTTATATATGCATATAAGAACTGGGGGACAGGCCAGAAGTGTGGGGGGTGAGAGGATTCACCAGAGACAGAGTGGGGAACAGAACAGGCAGATCGACTGAAATACACTGCTGAGGGGAGAGCGGGCGAGCCAGGAGAGGTCTGCTGCACCATGTGGGTAGCTCCCTGGCCGGGAATCGAACTTGAGCTGCAGAGGCTGCGGACAGCTTTATAGGGTGCGTTTTAACCCCTTGCGCCACCAGGGAGGCAGAGTGGTGGTGGTCCATTCTTTCACATTGCTGTGGAAGAAGCACCCCCTTTAGGATGCAACCAACTCAGGAGTCTGGACCAGGTTCAGCGGGACCAGTCTGTCTCTGCTTTCCATGTCTGGCGCCTCGATGGAAAGACGCACAGCTGGAGGGAACTGGCACTTCTGAAGGGGGTGACGAGAGCAGACACTGGACCTCCTCATGCCCCTTGGGCTTCCTCATGTCATGGCGGCCAGGGGGGTCATTGATATCTCACATGGCGGCCCTGAAGGTGAATGTCCTGGCTAAGATGGTGTGTCGTGTGCTGACTCGTTGTGATTTCAAAAGCCAAGTTTTGAAATTTGATTTTAGACAAAGTTGCTTGTGGTTTGAACTTAACATGCTTCCATTGAATTATTTTAATGGTGGATATTGGGCTTTCTTATCACAATGGACATATGCAGGGGAGTGTGAGCTAAATTGTCCCTCTCCTGAGACTCATCAGTGTGAACATCTGGATGATGTCAGGTAGCTCTAGTGCCTCTGGGTGACTGTCAGCAGGAACATCCAGGCACAAGCCCTTTGGCGATAGTAGTGTCCACTGCGTGTCGGACGTTGTTAACTTTAAACACCAAGAGTTTGTGAGGCGCTGTTAAGAGTGTTCAGTCTGGACAAGGCAACTCTTTGATGATCTAAACAGCTTGCTGAAACCCGAGACACTTGCTCCTGTCCTGTGGCCAGTGGCATTAAACTGTGCAGCTGTCCCAGGAGGCCTTGGAGCACTTGCTCCTGTCTGGGAGAAGCACCCCTCAGAGAGAGGTGCTGAACCCCAGAGCTGTCTCAGGGAGATAAGGGACACTGTTTCTGGCCCCGGCCAGGCTACAGGTCTGGGCACAGCCCACCTCGCCTGCTCACAGCGGTGCTGCAGGCTGCCAGCTGCCTCTGTATTCCATTTTGACTCTGCAGCGGCAGCTGGATGTCATTGTCTGGTTGGCTAAGCTCTCTCCCCCTGCACCAATTCACAGAAAACTCCACCTCAACTAAATGTGGTTGTTCTTTCTTGCCCCCTCTGCCTGGAACAATAGTGTGGTTAATCCATCACTGGCCTGGAGTATGTTCTTTCTGTATTGGCTTATTAAGAGGCATTATCCTATATGCTATTGGCTTGAATAACTGCTTATTATAAATTATGGGTCCCATGGTGAACCTATGTGAAATAAAATGACCATCAAAGATAATCTCTGTCTCTGAGCAAATGATCTTTGTTTCCTCTACCCAACAAAATAAAATATGGAGATCACCGGCCTTTCCTGAGCTGGCACCATCGCTTCTAGTGCATTCTTTTGGCTACAACGCAGAACTGTGCCTGCCCAGATTCAGATATAGACTCTCTCTCTGGGAAGGGAGAATCAAGGAATTTGGGGACATGTTTAAGCACTGCTCCAGGTGGGCGGCATCCTCTCCTGATGGGCCTCCGGCTATGAAAGTCTGGGACAAAGTGTGGATCCCTAACGGCACCCTGCAGAGAGAGGCTCATAGAGCAATGGCCCCCAATTTCCAGTCACTATCTTTTGGTGAAACCCAGACTTGGGGTGTCTATAGTTCTAGAAGCTTCCTGTCCTCATCCTGGAGAATGTGCACCTGGTGGCCAGCAGAGGGCACCCAATACCCCCGAACCCATAGTTTAGGCGGGGCCCAGGGAAGAGGAGGTGATCACCTTCAACTGTCCAGCAAGGAGCCTCCAACCGTGTCCCCACGACGCTGGCCGTCTCCCACATACTGACCGCAGGCTGTTGGGGACTTCTGCCTCTCTCGAGCTGCTTGCAGCTGGGCCCCACAGGCACCCTGCTCCCTACCCAGTTATGGGGGTCCAGCGTGACTTGGCAGCTGGAATGATTGTGCACTTGGGCAAATTGCACCCCTGGCCTGGACTCTGGATTTCCTAGACACGACAGTGAGGGACTGGTGGGCCCATCCTCCAGTTTTCAAAATTCCAGGGAGCCCCCTGAATTTCTTCCCAGGTGAAAGCCTTACCTCCCAAGACTGACTGTGGGCCCCTTGAAGGCAGGCAGTGTCATCCTGACCCTGCACAAGGCACTTCCTGACTGTGGGCCTCTGTCTTCATCTGGAAATGGGGAAGCTGACAGCCCTTGCCTCTGGAGTTGGGAGGTAGAGACTTCCAGAAGCACCTGCACTTAGTAGGTCCTCAATGACACCTCCTCAACTTCCTGCTTTGCTGCAGGTATTCCTGGTGCTGTGGAGGTGGGTCCACATGTCACAGGTCCCCTTGGATCTCCTGGGGGAGGGGGCTGAGGGTGGGTGTTCACACGCCGTCCATCACTGATATCAGGTGAGGGATGCAGGAGCAGGCTGGGGCTGACCCCTGTGGCTACAAAAGGGGGCTGAGTACAAATACCCCTGGTCTTGACAAAATGACCTTGGTTACTCTCCTTCCTGAGAGCTCTGAGACTTTGGGGTCCCTGATCACATCTGCCGGGACCCCTGCCCTTCCTCCTCCCTCCCCAGTGCCAGGCCCTGCTGCTGTCCACTCTGTAGAGGTGGGGACCTTGCTTACCTCTCTAGTCTGGGTCATGGCTGGTATGGCTAGAGAGGATGGGGGGTGTGCTGGGGCCCCCATCCACTAACTTCCTTGGCCACAGAACTCACACATCTCTTTTATTAAACATGTCTTCCTCCCAGGCTTGAGCTGTGATTCCAAGGCCTATTTGGAATCTTGAAGCAGAGCCTGCTGCAGCCACCGAGACCTATAAGCTTCAGAGATGGCAGGGGCCAGGGGCCTGGGAGGCCTTGTGGGGCCCCTGCCAGGGACTGTTTTTCAGTGAATCAGCCTTTAAACTTCCCAGGACTCTGGGAGCCTGCCTTTGATGCAGCTGGGGGACCTGCCACATTGGCTGGCAGGCTGAGTCCTGTGTGACTCTGAGGTTTTGCTCAGACAGGTTATAGGTATTGGCACCTCTTAAGATGGGCACCATTCCTGCCCTGCCGGATGCCCTGCACCCTAACACCTGCCCTGGTCTCTGTGGGTCAACCTGGCCCTCTATAGCCTCCTTTGCCTTTATCTGTGCTAGGTGCCTGGGTACCTGTCTCTGGTTCCTGGGCTGGGTCCTGACATCCTGCCCATTTCTTCCAGCAGAGAAGGGCTGGATTGTCTTTCCTGGGCCCAGGAGTTAGGGGATCACCCCAAATTGCAATGATATCACCACTTGGATGCTGCTTCTGAGACCCCGCCTTGGGGTCTCAAATTTGGGCTGAAATTTGCTCAAATTGGACCCAAACTAGAACAAAATGGAAGCTCCAAACCCCATCTCTGCCTCTTTCTCACTGTGATCTCGGACAAGATTCACGCATCTCAACCTCAGTTTTCTCATCTGCAAAATGGGAATAATAGTAAAGCTATAGTAAATGTATGGCATGAACCTTGGAGGTGATCTTGGTGAGGCAGTGACAGGCACAGCGCAGACACTCGGCAATGTCAGCTGTGGCCTCAGAGCACCTTCAAAGTAATCTCCCCACCTCTGTCCTGATGAGACCCTACACCTCTCCTAACCTCAGGGCAGTCAGTGTAGACAGGCAGCTGAAACCCCGACTCCAGGAGGAGAGTTCAATCTCTCCTATACAATTTTAATTAATTGACTTGGCCCACTAGAGGTTTTTAGTGCATCTGTTGAAATGAGAGATAAGTATCATTCGCCATTAGACAGGTCGTCATTAATGTAAATGGGGCGCCCCCACATTCATTGTTGCATTCTTTGCCTCCTACATTTATTTATTCATTCATAAGTGTTGATTAAACCCCTACTATGTGCTGGACATTGGGTCAGGATGCTGGTGAGCCTGAACACAGCTTCTTCTTTTCATGGAGTTTATAATTTGGTTGAGGACACAGATAAAATCTAGTGAAAACAGATATAGCAGAGAATTACAAATTGCATAAATGGCTCTGGAGGAAAGAAACTCATTTGCTATTACAACTGAAAGGAAGGTGAGTCTCAGCCTAGCCCATGGAATCTGAAAGTTTTTCTAGGCTACTATCAGAATGGTGCTGACCGGCCCGACTGTCCCCACATACATCCTTGGCCTGCGAAAGCTACAGGGAACCGAGCGCTTTATAAAATGAGCTCATTCACTCCTATCAGCCCTGGTAGTTGAGTCTTTACCCCCAATCTACTTACGAGCACTCAGAGGTCACGGGGTCAAGTGACTGGCCCAGGTCACTAGGCTTGCTAAAGCTGGACTCAAACTTGGGTCTGTTTGATCTGTTCCTGCAGTAATTACAGACCTTGTCCCCACAGCTGGCTCAGGCTACCCGGTTTCTCTTCTGTGCTGTGAGCCTGGAGTTGCTCTTCCAGGCTGGAAGGCTGGGGGAGAGAGGAGGTTTGCAATAGAAGAGAACTGGCTGGTAGGGCTTGTCACCTCACTTGCAGAAGGATCCCCCCCAACTGAGCTGGAAAGGGGGCTGGGGGCTGGAGGTTTGTCTCCTAACAGATGGGAGCAGAGGGCGTCTGTCTCCAAGATGCACTGGAGCCCCACTGAGAAAAGGGCCTCTGGCCCTCCAAATTGTTTGTGAAAGCTGGCTGAGGATGATGGGATTGGCATGGGAGGCCTGACTGTCTCCATCCACTAGGACCTGATGGCCAGCAAGTCTCCCCGTCTTGACTGTTCACACTTCAGGGTGGCGTAGGTGGTTGGGAGTCAATCTACAGGACCCCGAGTCCAGAATCTGGACCCCCTGTTTCTAGTACCATCAGCAGTCCCAACCCGTTCTCCATCACATTAAGAGCCTGGGTTCCTGGAAATGAAAGCACTCTTCTACTTTTTTCCTACATAATTTATTATAAGGGCCTCTCCGGTGGCACAGCGGTTGAGTACTGGGCTGTGAAGCTGCCCGCAGCCTCTGCAGTGCCAGTTGGATCCCCGGCCGCCGGGTGAGGGTCCCACATGGCGCACAGACCTCTCCTGCCGCCCGCTGCTCCCCTCAACAGTGTACTTTGTCAGTCTGCCTGTTCTGTTCCCTGCTCTGGCTCTGGTGAATTCTCTCACCCTCCCGCGCTTCTGACTGTACCCAGTGCTTGTATAAACAAACAAACAAACAAATAAACAAACAAATAAATCTTAAAAAAATTATTATAAGATAATCAAGGTCAAGTAAAATATTAATTTTGATCACTTGCTTCATGCCTTCTTGACCAAGTCTTCATTTTCCTTCCTAAATGTTGGACATAACACTTGAGGCAATGGAGAATTTTTAAACACCATGGCCAAGGCTTTGAGCATTCGCTGACAGTGGCCTTGTTCCGTGCAGTTGTTTTCCTAGTGTTTTTTTTTTTTTTTCATAGCCATTGCCCATGACAAATTTTGGGAAAACATTTGTCACCATTTCATACATCTTCAAGACTCGTAGTCCCTGTTACACCTCCAAGAGCCTGGTGATGGGCCACAGTCGCCACCCCACCCACGTGCCAACCGTGGTGCTGCATGTACCTTCCTCTTTTCACGGCCAAGCAGAACAGCTTAATTCTCTCATTTTCCAGCTATGTAACTTCTGGCAAGGTACGTCTGAGTCTCAGCTTCCTCATATTTCAAATGGGCATAAGGATATCTTTTCCTCAGGCTGTTCAGGAGGTGAAATAAGGTGACTTCTGTGAAGCTCTTTACCCAGTCCTGGGTGGCCATGGCGTTTCAGTTGATGGAGAATCAGAGTCAAACCTTATTCTTCCAGGAACTTGGGGTGTGGGCAGTATCTCCCCAGAGGAGGCTGAGAGTTTGCAAGACAAGATATGAGTCATACATGTTTTTCTGATTTTGTTCTAATGCACGTGTGTTATCCATTTAAGAGGCTGTTGCTCCTTCAAACTAGTCACATGTCAATGACAGTTGGGATCCTGGTTCTTGCAAATGTCATCAGTGATGCAGCTTGCATATGCTCAGGGGACACCCTCTGAGGGTGGGTCTGGGCTTTGGAATTAGCAAGGGATCTTTCACACCCAAACATTGCTGACTTTGTCAAGAGTTTTGAGCTGGGAAATGCTGATCAGAAAAAAATAGAATTAAAATGTGGGGGACTGGGGAGAGGTAAAGCACAGATTTCTCCCCTAGAGGGGTGTGGACCTGATTTAAGCAGTTTTTCAGAAATGTGGGAAGGAAGATTCCATGGTGGGGCATGAATAGAAGCTTGGGGTGTGGTCGCCTTTGAGGGGGCTGACCTTGTAGGGTGACATCCTGTCAGAGGTAACTGTCCCTACTGGCCCCATGGGCATCCTTCACCTGTTTGAGTGGATTTAAGCAAAAAAGGGGCATATTTTGATGAATTCAGGGGTGTCTCAGAACTCCAATGAGCTGGACAAGGGCTGGGAAGCCAGGCAGGGTCTGCCTGCTGTCTCTGCTCCCCCAGTATTTCTCTCTTTTCAATCGCAGTAAAACAGACTTAACATACAATCTATGATTATAATCATTTTTAAGTGCAGGTCGGTGAAGTTAAGGGAACGTCCACACTGCATTCTCCACCACCACCCAACATGGAGCGTTTCCATCAGCCTTCCCCACCTCGGACCAACAACTCCCCTGTCCACTTTCTGTGTCTATGAACTTGCTGTTCTTGGTGTCTCACGAAAGTGGCATGATGGGGCCTGTACCATCGTGGCTGGCTTATTTCTCCAAGTGTAGATGAGTGGCACAGGTCAGGAGCTTGTGTGTTTTCAAGGCTGAATCCATTCCATTCACTGTTTACGTCACATTTTGTTCACACATTCATGCGGCTATGGGCATTTGGGTTGTTTTCTGCTTCTTTGGCTGCAATGAATATTGTGGGGTGATCTTATCTCTGCCTCTTGCTTAGCCTGGGACCTGAGTTCTCAGCCTCTGGGCATTGGGCTGGTGCTCAGATTCAGTCCCCAGCAGTCCTAGTTCTCAGTTCCGAATCAGGGGCTGCAACTGCTGGTGTGTGTGCCATGGAGTTGGGGTACAGGGTGTACCATGGAGTGGGAGGTACAGAGCACACCATGGAGTGGAGGGGGTACAGGGTACACTGCGGAGTTGGGTGCCAATATGGCAATGGAGATCCATCGTTGGGAGTGGGGAATGGTTCTCAGCAAGGAATTGAGAGCTGTTAGGGACTGGGCAACCTCTCTCTGTCAATAAGAAATGAAGCTGGGATCCCCTCAAATAGAAATATTTCCACTTTGAAGAACCTATCTGAAATTTAAAATTAGCAGACTCGGATTATTTGAATTATTTTCATTTCACGAACACATACCTGTGTGTTTGCGTCTTCTGGCTTATTTTTTTTTTAAAGACTTTTATCTATTTATGCATACGAGAACTGGGGCACAGGCCAGAGATGTGGGGGGTGAGAGGATTCACCAGAGACAGAGTGGGGAGTAGAACAGGTAGACTGACTGAAATACACTGCTGAGGGGAGCAGCGGGCAAGACAGGAGAGGTCTGCTGTGCCATGTGGGTTGCTCCCTGGTGGGCCGGGGATCGAACTTGTGCTGCAGAGGCTGTGGATTGCTTCATAGTGCGGTACTTAACCCCTTGCGCCACCAGGGAGGTCCCTGGCTTATTGTTTTTGAGGCATATGTGTGGGGCCTTGACACGTCAGCCTGGGCCCTGCTGAGGCCTGGGGCCCTGCTGGTCCAGTCAGCCAGCTGGCTGGAGGTGCAGGGAGTTGTGAGCAGCTGCTGCTCAGAATCCGCACCTTCGCCTGATCCCTGGTCCAGCCAGACAGCCTCGCACCTCCTCGGCCGCCTCCTTGGGGCCACTTGCACTTTCTCCAACTTCAGTTTTGCAAGTGGGAGCCATGAATTCCCCAGCGGGGAAACATCTCCTGATTTCACCATGCCTTGTCTTTCTTGCTGATAACACGCCTCATTACACCTGTTCTGCTTTCTTTAGTATGTGGGTGCGGGAGTCCCATGACTGTGGGGTGGGGCTCTCAGCTGGGGGCAGTGAGCCCCCAGAGGCATCTGGTTATGTCAGAGGTGATGCCACCTTCTGCGGGGGGGGTGCAGCCAGGAGTGTTGCTACACACCCTGCAGCACCCAGGATGCCCCAGAACACAGGATGACGGGTCCAGCATTCATGTATGAGAATCGAGGGTGAGAAGCGCTGGCCAGGAGCAGCTGACAGTCATTCACCTTGTGAATCTTTAGGGGCCATCTTTTGGTGCTGAGAGTTTTGGGGGCCTGAGGGGCTAGTAAGGATCCAAGGTGGAAAGGACCTAGTCCCTCCCAGAGTGTGGGCACTTCGATGTCATTTCTAAATCAAATTTAGCCTCAATTATCAGGAAGCCTGGCAGGCGAGTGGGTTCCGGGCCCCGGAAGACGGCCAAGCAGAGGGTGGTAATGGTTGGAGAGTTGGGCACTTTGTCTGCTGACGGAGGCTCCAGGCTGCTTGGTGCAGTGCTGCCTGCGGCCTCCCCTAGCAGAGGGTGCTCAGGCAGCCGATGTGTGGACAGTGGAGATCAAGTCTCCGCTGACCTCTTGGGGTGACTGGTAGTTTGGGGAAAAGAATGGAGGGAGATAGACTGAGTTTCTCTGTGTAATTCAGAATGTGTAATGTGCTCAACTAATATTAGGCCTCTGCTCTATACTGGGGCCCTGGGGTGAGGTGGAGCAGGAGAAGACCCCCCAGAGAGAGGCCCCCCAGAGGGCTTTTACACCCTTCAGAAGATGGGGGCTGGCCCAGTTTCCCCAAGGAAGACATGTAGAACCACCTACCCTCTTGCTCCCTCCATGATCTCTGGTGCTGCTGCTTAGGGGAGTGGGGTGGGCCAGGTCCTCTAGGGTGGGCCTTGGGGAAGGAGAGCACTGCCTCCCAGCAGGGCCATCCTCTCTCCAAACCAAGGGTGAGGGAAGGTGCTGCAACAAAGGTGAGGGAAGCGGTGGTGGATGGTGCTGAGGAACCAGGAATCATTGCTCCCAACTTTGACCGGTCACGTTCAAGGAAGAATTCCCCCCTCCTGTGGTTTCCCTACCTTCCTTCCGCCTTCCTCACACTCCCACCCTAAAAATAAGGGGAAGGCTGCAGCAGTGATGGCTCTGCCTAATGCTGTTCTCAGCTCCTTACCTGGGGGTCTCATTGAATGCTCTGGCTCTCCATGTGTGTTCACCTTGCAGCCGCCAAGGCTGGAGGTAGGAGTCAGCTCCTGGGCAGTCAGACTCCCAGGCCGGAATTGAGTGGAGATGGCTGCAATCTCCACTTACTCTCCCCTGGGGCAGAATTTATAGCCCCACCAGGGTTGGCTAAATCCTTTATGCTCTGGGCCTGAAAGCTCACCTGGCCAACTAGCAGGAGGCTTTGGCTGTCCTCAGTCCTTATCTCAAAAATATCTACTCTCAGCCTTGGGCAAGTTACTTCCTCTCAGAAGGCCACGTTTTCCTCTCTGCAAAAAGGTAGGGGAAGCTTGTCATGAAACAAGCTTGAAGTTATGCACAGGGAGACAAACCCCAGGGTTCATCTCCCCTCCCCCCTCCTCCCCTTCCCCCTCCTCCTCATTGAAGGCAGAGGTCAACAAGTCCCAAAAAAGGGCCAGATAGCAAGTATCGTGGTCTCTGTCACTACTCAGAGACTCGCCTTATGTCTCCAAAGCTGCCATGGTCAATAAGCAAATGGGTGTGGTTTATGTTCCAATAAAACTTTATTTACAAAAACAGGTGCTGGGCCGGATTTGGCCCCCAGCTCCACTTGCCAACTCCCTGATCTAACACCGCGAGGTTTGATTGCCAGTGTCCTGCGGCAGAAAGTGGTGGGGGCACAGGCCAGGCTTCATATGAAATCGGTGCGTCCATTTGCAAACAGCTGTCTGTGAGTGTTTGGGGGATGCTAGCTGATCCACCTTGGGGACCCCGTCCTGGGAAGGGCAGTGTTATGTGTTTATGGTTAAATGACATTTTCCTGACACCCAGATACTCGAACTCTTAATTAATTCAGCAGATGTTTGGCTAAAATCTGGGGGTGCTAAACACTTATGAGCAGAATGCAGAGCCAGTCCTCAAGTGCCATCCTGCTTTCCTGAAAAGGCATCTTTGTGAGGTATCACTGCCATTGTCTCTCCCCCACCTCTGCCCGCCCCAGGAACCAGCACTCCAGAATCCTTTCCCTACACAGTCTGATTTAATTCTCACAAGAACCCTGTCCTACAGGGGCCATTATTACTCCAGCTGAACAAGGGGGAAACTGAGGCCTGGAGAGATAGGTCATGCAGCTGAAAGTTGGGGGCTTCAAACCTGAAACTCTCCGACTTCAAAGTGTGTTTTTTCTGCCTCCTCTGGTGAAGGGGTCCTGGTCCATGTGCCTTTTCCCGGGACAGGGGTGCTGTCAGAGCTCAGCCCTTCTGTTCAGCACCCCTCTTTAGAGGCCCCCATCGTTGTTCACACTCCTCCGCCCTTCAACTTCCCAGTCCTCTTAGGCCCAGCCCGCCCAGCCCTTCCTTCTGGAAGGGCCACCTCCCGCCCAGCAGGTCTGACAGGTACATGACTCACACCTGGGTCTTCTGCACGGCAGCCCAGCGCGGGAGCCAGTGTGCCTGAACCCTGGGTTCCTGTCCGCACTGCCAGCTGCTGCCATAGTGGGGACCCTTCCGGCCTGTGGCCGGCCCCCAGTGCACCCCCTTCCCCAGGGCCGGATTGGACTGTGCAGGATCCAGGTCAGTTCCTCGGTTCGTAAACATCTCTGTCTCTCTAAGTTGGAGGAGGATCCTTTGAAGGTCACTGGCTGTGTGCATGTCAGGTTTGAGGGGGTGGGGGGTGGTCTCTGTTATCATTGACACCCTTGGACTCCAGGTCAGAAGTGTCCTGTTGCCTCCAGGGGCTGCGGGCAGTGCCAGCTGGTGAGGAGAACTCAGCTGAGAACCTCAGTGGACACGACCCTCACCCTTGTGGGCACCGTGTCGGGTAGGGGTCAGGGCAAGGCGGGGGTGAGGAAGGCAGAGGGAGCTTTTGGGGTATGTGTGCAAGGTGGACTTCCCCTGCTCCCTTCTTAGGGTCACAGAGTTGATGGGTGCCCCCCTGACACCCTCAGCTTGATGTGGCCTCAAAGCACATCTTGTTCAATGGCATCATTTCATAGCTGGGAAAACTGAGGCTCAGAGGACAGGGGACAGTTCTAGGTCAGAAGCCAGAGGGGCAGCCGACTCCCCCCCATTGCTTCATGTTTGTGCCCCTTCCGGGTAGCCCTCCCACCTCATCCTCTCCTGGCAGCACTAGGCGGAAGAAGAGCAGCATGCGAATTGCACGGACCTGATTTCCCCGGTGCACAGGCAGTCCCGGCCGCGAGCCCTGACAGGTGGCTGCTTAGCCTCGGCTTGAATCACTCCAGCGACAGGAGGCTCAGTGTTCTTGGAGGCGGCTCTTTCCTGGCGTGGCTACCGGGAGCGATGCTAGATTTCTTCTATCCGGTGCTGGCTTTGTGCAGGCTTTTAGCTAAAGGGGCACAGTGCAAGTGTGGACATTCATTTAGTCCCGCCCTGGTGCCCCTAGGAGGAAGTATGATTATCGTCATTCTCGCTTTAGAGCTGAGGAAACAGAGGGAGAGGTTAAGTCACTTACTTGAGATCTCACAGATGAAGAGGGGAGCTGGGGTTTGAAGCTGGGTAAGGCTGGTTCTGGAGCCTGCTGAGCTCAGGCCCCCCCGACCCCCCACCCTGGCCTGCTGCCAAGCCATGGGGAGGCTTCCTGGTGGGGGTCCTGCTGGCCATGGCAGGGCTGAGGGTGTCAGGGGGGCATATGCATGATGACACGTCCCGCTGGCTGGTCCCTAGGGCTCTGGGGGCACAAATGTCCCGGTTGAAGCTTTTCTGCTGCCACCTGCTTCAGCCCCTTGGTGCATCTCTGGCTGCCTCTCCAGCCCCCAGGACAAGTGGTCAGTGGCCTCCAGGGTGGTCTGTGTTGAGAGAGGAGAGGAGGGTTGAAAGCGATGGGCGTGGGGTTCCCAGGGCGTCCCGCCTGGGCCAGGAGGCCGGAGGTGGGGGTGGGTGTGACAGAGGGCGCCGGACAGCCTGGTCCTGCGTCTGCTTTCTTCTTCCCATCATCACCTTCCTTCTGGAGTAGCCTCCACTCTGCTACCCATCTATGTGGCGACAGCGCCTCTGCTGAAGGTGCTTGACAGCTGACACAGCCATTCCACGTCCCTTGTCCTGATGGGTCATGTGCCAGCTTGGGACTGGGCAGGACAGGGATAGGGATCTTTATCGCTGTGAAATGGAGGCTCAGAAAGGTGCCTGCCCCGCCTGGGGTCACACAGCTAAGAGGTAGTAGAGAGTCGGACCCTCCCCTGGCTCCTAGCGGTGAGCTCCACACCAGTTGGGCCCTCCTCTTCATGGCTTTTCTCCCACCTGGAACACATGTGTCAGGTTTGCTGGGGTGAACCGCCCCACCTTTCAGCCACTGAATCAGGGTCTCCTAAGGCTTGAAGGGGGGTACTCCCTTGCTCTTGTGCTCCCAAGGGCTGAGCAGCTCTGGGAGTGATGGGGTCCTCACTGGACTTTGGGATCTTCAGGGGGTGACTGGTCTGGCCCCATTCACATCCCTACCACCTAGAAGGGGAGATGGGCCCCCCATGTCTCCTTCCAGGTTTCTCTCTAGGACGGTCATGCGGGCAGGAGGCGCCTACGGAGACTCGTCTGCCCTTTCCTGGTGCTAACGATGACTACTAGGTCAGTCACCATCGCTGCCTTCCTTTTACAGGGGCCCACCCCAGCCTGAGCCCTGTGCACCCCTCCCTGTGGTTCCTTTAGTCCTCTCAACGCCACTTCACAGATGAGGAAGCCAAGGCTCAGAGAGGTGAAGTCACTTGCCCAGGGTTACACCGCTGGCGGATGCCGGCGGGAGCCTCAGTGGGAAGCGGGAAGCTCGCGTCCCCCACAGCTGTTCCCCAAGTTCATGGTACAGCCAAGACCAAGGCCCAGCCTGGTGGCCTGTGGCCTCCAAGTGCTTCCCCTTCAGTGCCTCTGGGCCGAGCTGGGCTGCAGTGGGTTCTGGTTGTGTTCTGCCTTTAAGTACTGCAGAAACTTAGGCAAGTCCCTCAGCCTCTTGGGGCCTGGCCACCTCATCTGGAGCCCTGTGGGCTTGCCGAGGACAGGGAATGCCTGTCACCATGGGGAATGCATTTACCTGCCACCCTGTGCCGGCAGAGTTAGTGGGAGGCAGGCTGTGACTGCAGAGTCTCCGGTTCCTTCTACCCAGGAACCTGGGACACGTGATCCCCACTCCACCTGGGGAGGCAGGCTCCCTGGCAGCTCCAGAGCTAGAAATCTGAGACTCAGGGAAGTGAAGGAACCTGCTGGAGGCCACAGGGCTGGCAGGTGGGGAGGCAGGGATTTGCACCCGGTCTGCACATCCCCAGAACAGAATGCCCCCCGCCATGACAAGAGGCAGCTTTCTGGGTAGGGGGTTCTCCCAGGTACTCAGGCTTGGAGGAGAGAGGGCTTGGGGACACCAACTCTTGGGGACACCAACTCTTGGGGACACCAACTCAGAATTCAAGGGGCTCAGATGAACGGGAGCAGATTCCCAGGAGCCAAGGCAGGTGGGGGTGCATGGAGTGAGTCCCTGCTCTCTCCTGCCCCTTCTTTTTTTTTTTAGATTTTTTAATTTATTTATTTATATAAGCACTGGGGACAGTCAGAAGCGCGGGAGGGTGAGAGAATTCACCAGAGCCAGAGCGGGGAGCAGAGCAGGCAGAAGGACCGAAGTACACTGCTGAGGGGAGCAGCGGGCGGCAGGAGAGGTCTGCGCGCCATGTGGGACCCTCCTCTGGTGGCCGGGGAGCAGCCGGGGATCGAACTGGCGCCGCAGAGGCTGCGGGCAGCTTCGCAACCCAGCGCTCAACTGCTGCGCCACCAGGGAGGCCCAATGTTTTTTTGTTTTAAACATTTATTTATTTATGCATACAAGAACTGGGGTGCAGGTCAGAGGTGTGGGGTGAGAGGATACACCAGAGACAGAGAAGGGAACAGAACAGGCAGATTGACCGAAGTACGCTGCTGAGGGGAGCAGCGGGCGAGTCAGGAGAGGTCTGCTGTGCCATGTGGGTTGCTCCCTGGCTGGGCCTGGGGATCGAACTCATGCTGCAGAGGCTTGGACAGCTTCATAGGTTGCGACTTAACCCCGTGCACCACCAGGGAGGCCCTGGACTCCCCTTATTTTCCCCTCTTTGGGACAGAGTTGGTCCTTGTTCCGAGGGGTCCAGGAGAATAGGGAGCCATACTGGGCTTGCACTGCAGGGACACTGGTCTCTCCCCCAGCCCAGTTGAGCCCAGCTGAGCCTCTGCATAGAGATGGGACACCTGGGTGCGGGGGTGGGGGGGTCGAGGGTGGCCACCCTCCACAGGGTCAGGCGGCACCCTTGCCTCCCTCCTCCCTCCCCCTTCCCCTTAGACCCTGGTTCCCTCCTGAGCCATGTTGTAATTAAATCTGAAAACCATGCATTCTATCTGATAAAAGGGGTTCCAATGTCATGGCTTGTTTGAGAGGGGCTGGGATGGGGGAAGGGGACCCCCAGCTGAGAGCCAGGAGGCTGCTGTGACTCCATTCAAGTCCTGTGTGACCCTGAGAAATCCTCTGCATTCTCCCAGCCTCAGTTTCCCCTCTGTAAATGGAGGGGGTTGGTGTGGCGCATTCCTAAGGGCCCTGCCAGCTCTGACAGTCTCTGAATGGCTTGAATGGCTGGCCCCGAGGTGCCCTCGACTCCCTGCCAGCAAGCGAGGTCCCTGCCCCCACCAGTCACAAGGCCCTGGGAGCACAGGAATGTGGGGGAGGCTCCAGTTTGCTTATGATACATGGAGACTGGCGGAGACTTAGTGATCTGTACAGGACGCTGCTCCGAGTCCCTCCAGCCAGCTCTGGAATAGACCCAGGATGCCAATGCTTGCCAGCTGCCAGAGGCCCTTTCCACCTTGTGTTAGTGCAAAAATATGAACTTTGGGGTCAGACTTGGGTTCACATTCCATCTCTGTCCCTTCTGATGGAGTGAACTTGGACAAATCCCTTGATCTTAGGCTATCATCTGAAAAGGAAAATAGTGAGAGGGAGCGAGGGTTCTGGGTTCTGGGGCAGAACTCTCAGCCTGGGGCATAGTAAATGCTCAGCAAAGGGAAGGGCGTGTCCCTGGCCCCAGTGCTATCTCCTTCCTCCTCCCCATATTTTTTGGCAAATAAACAAGTTTCGAGGATGACAGGACGCCTCATTGTGCTGTCTGGGGCTTAAAGGGCTTGTTCAATGCAGATAAGTGGGCGATTTCTAGTCTTTTTTCTCTTCTTAAAGTTGCTCTGAAAACTGCAAAACTGGGCCAATATCTCAGTGTCTTCTCTCCTAGGACTGCGGGGTTTTTATCCACAGGAAACTGGAAGTCCTAGACTCCAGCTTGGGGGGAGTGGGGAGGAATCTAGCCTGCTTCATACCAATCTCACCCTAAAATCTGGATGGATGGCTCAAGCCACTGACTAGAATTTACGAGGTATGAGAATTGGTAGGTCAGCATGTGAGCTCTTAAATCAACTGAGAACAAGCCCCCGAAGCTCAAGGCTCCAGGGGGGTACTCCGGCATCCTGAGCACCCAGGGGATGGGGTGGGGTTGACTCCATCCTCTCTGATACTAGGCCCAGTTCTGGAGCCATGGGCAGGAAGCTAGCCACACCTGGCATATTTTATGAGTACCCCCATTTTATGACTGTTCCCCCCACGGAGATGTGTGCATTGGGGTTGAACAGATGAAATTCCATGCCAAGAAGTGGTTTCTGGGAAGGAGGAATATGCTTGATCAGACTACATGCTGCTGCTTTTATTAAGCTACCTCAAAGTTGAACACCCATCCTTGTTTTATCTTCCCTTAAAGATCTGAATACTCCTCTTTGCTTTCTCTGGAATTCTGGCAAGGAGATTTTCCAATTAGAAGAGAGACTGCGTTCTGCTTCTGAATCCTTCTTCCCCAGAGGGGATGGGTGGTTGTGAATGGAGGACATATTGTCCTCTTGCTTTTCAATTGTATCCATGCATCCATCCATCCATCCATCATCCACCCATTCATCTACTCTTCCATCCAATCCTCCATCCATCCATCCATCCATCCATCCTCCACCCATTCATCTACTCTTCCATCCAATCCTCCATCCATCCATCCATCCATCCATCCATCCATCCTCCACCCATTCATCTACTCTTCCATCCAATCCTCCATCCATCCATCCATCCATCCATCTATCCATCCATCTATCCATCCATCCATCCATCATCCATGGGCTGTTTATTGTATATCCACTCTGTGCTAGATATTCTGGAGATTCTCCTCTGTGTAAAACAGAAATGATCCTGCCCTCAGAGAGATTATAGTATAGCTGTGGTGACGCAATACAAGAAGCAATAGTTACTGTGTGCTGTGGCCTTATCACGTGTGTCTGTTTTCTCATCTGGTGCCTGGAAATAATAACAGTGATACTTCCTGGGACTATTATGAAGATTTGATGAGATCAGCCATCATCATTGACCCAGTGCCTGGCAGGTGGTACATGCTCCATAACTGTTAGCTTGTTCATATTATTGATAATGCCGATCATGACCACGAGGAAGGTGATGATGACTGCAATCACCTAATACCGTGCCTGGTGCTGAGCAGCCGTCGGAGTCCTGGGGTGTTCTGGGCGGCTGGCTTTCTCTAGCAGCCAGCAACAGAAGGTAGCAGGGGAATGGTGACGAAGGTCAGGCTCAAGCCAGCTTCTTAGGGTGGGGCTGCCATGACAAATCATCCTTACAAAGACTGTGGGTGCCGGTCATGCCATCTGGCAATGCTGGGGTGGGGTTCTGGGTGGTTTCCCATGGGGCTGTTGTTTCCCACTATACCTTTAACTCCTGCAGTATGCCAGGTATAATATGCCAGGGACCAGGTGCAGCTTAGGCACTTTTGGGGGAAGTGTTTGTTGAATGCCTGCCAAAACTCTACCAGGAGTTTAACTATCTTGCCGGCTTACTTGGAAGGAGCTGTGGTTCTGGAACCAGACAGAAGCGGCTTCAAATTTTAGCCCTCCTCTTACCTGCTCTCTGGGACTGTAAATAAGACACTTCTCCTTTCTAAGCCTCAGTTTCCTCATCTGCAAAATAGGAGTTGCAATATTGGCATTGTGGTTTGCTGTATAGCCAGCAGATGATGAAGGGGTTTAGAAGGTACCTAAGAATGGGCAACCTCTATTCTCATTGTCCTTACATCTGGAGTGACACCCCTTGTAATCAGGCAAGACTATGGGATTATGGGCCAGTGGGAATGGGGTATCCACTGAGCCCCATGATGTGAAGTTTGGGGGCGGCATAGTGGAGTAGTGTCAGAGAGACCTGTGATCTGTTGCTTACTTGCCGTGTGACTTTAAGCAGGCTGCTTCCCTCTCAGTGCCTTAGTTCCTCATGTGAAAAAGGGTTCTCGACAGCGGTCATTCTACAGAGTTCTGGCAAACATAAGGAGGGGGTCACACATGACGGGCACAGGGCCAGGGGCACCCTAACTGTGCAATGAATGGGACTGTCATCATTACTCATAGAGGATGGGGGAGAAGCCTTCCAGACTGTGAGTGTGAGGGGCTCTGGGCGCCGTTCTGAAGATACCCACCCCAGTGACACATTTGGGTATGTTGACAGGACCATCTTGGTGAAGGAGTCGAGGTCTCAGGAGAGGCGTGTTTCTGGGAGAAATCTTAAGAAAACCGTGTGGCTTAACTTCTTGGCTTTCCCGGGTAGGACCTAAATCAACTTCACTGGGGACCACCAGCTATGGTGGGATTTAGACCCCAGGTTTAAATCTCCCAGCTCCTGCACTCTCCCACTGTGTGACCCTGGGCAAGCTGCCTCACCTCTCTGGGTCTGTTTATTAAGACAGGACAGGGCTGCCTGGAGGCTGAGTGAGCCTCTGTGGAGGGGAGTGACTTGGGCAGCCTGCATGGAGGCGAGGGAGTCGATGTTAATGAACGCTGGGGCTGGTCCAAAAATCCAGTCTATAAAGCTCCTGCTTGCAGCTTCTGTTGCGTTGCTAATGGGAGTTTATGTGAAGGACACAGTGGGATAAGGACCCATTGTTCCGAGTGGGGATGGTTTTATGACTCTTAGAAAGCGTCTTTCATCTGGGAGGCCAGGGAGCTTGGGGAACCTCCCAGGCCTGGGCGGTGAAACTGGGGGATGCTAAGGTTCCTGGGGGTGGTGCCAGGCTGCAGCCACAGCCAGGTGGGCGGGGCTCTCCCTTCTAGTGTCATTCCCTTGCCCAGACCCTGACCTTCCTTCCTGGAGAACTTCTGTCCAGCCCCCAGGCTCTGGCTAGTCTGCTTGACAAGACTGGGCTCCACTGGGCTCCCTCCCTGCTCCCCCTACTCAGCAGCCACGCCACAGCCTCTGCATCCTTGTGGCAGCTTCTAGAATAGGCAGTGGGCCTTGTCTGATGTCAGCTGACCAGCAACTCTCTAGCCTGGGAGACTGGGCTGGCATCCTAAGCCCTAGTAGGGGCAGTGAGCTGATGCCAGGAAGCAAAGGCCTGTCTCCTTGTCCTTCCTGATTCCTTGGCCAGGGACCAAGCAGAGAAATCCAGCCTCCCCTGGCTCAGCAGATGGCCCCCAAACCTTTGCCTGTCCTTCCCCAATGGAGGCTGCGATACCTGGAGGGGTGGGTGAGGCTGGGTTCCCAACTGTGAAGTGGGCTGGCACCTGGGCCTCTGGGTGGGGGTGGGTGGGCTGATGGGCTATATGTATTGCGGTGCCTTTGAGGCCTCGGGCACACATTTCCCCTAGGCCATGACTTTACCCCATACCCTTCCCCTTTCCATTGGATAGATATAGGAAGGCTCGAGCAGGATGTTGGGGCTCCCTTAATTGGACCCAGAACCACCCCTCACCCTTCCTTCTGCACCAAGACAGTAGGCATGGACTGAGGGCACCCATAGGTATTAACAAATCCATTGTCACAGGCTTCTTTGCTTTCCAGAGGTAAAAGTCCACTCAGGCAAGTTCAAGAGAAGGAGGTTCACTGTAAGGATGCAACAGGTCACACTCATGGACATTCGAGACAGTCTCTGTGCCTCAGTTTCCTCATCTGTGTAACGGGGATAAAAGCACCGACTTTATTGGGTGGCTGCAAGGATTAAATTAGTTAACCCACGTAAAGTGATTGGGCAGGGCTGGCATAGCATGTGGTGTGCGGTGTCTGCACGATGCTGGCTGGTGTGCCTGTGTGGCCCTCCCTGCCCGATGGGCTCTGCCTCATCTGTGCTCTCGATCGATCGAAGCTCCGGGTGCCAGGAAGTGGAGATCTTATCTCTGTCTTTCACTCTGTACTGCAGTCTGTTTTCCTGGCGTGTTCCTGCTCCCTTGGAACTTGGGCTTGACTAGTTTGCATGGGGGTGAATGCTGGCCCCCAGTTCTGCACCATCTTTCCAATCCAATGTCCAAGGTCACTTGATCAATTCCACATTCCTGGGACAGACCAGCTGACTGGCCCTTGCATGAGGTGTTTGCCTCCTCGTCCAATCAGCCGTGCTGGGAAGAGTGGACTGCCAGTACTGGGAGGGAGCCTGGGGAGGGCGCAGGGTCACAGTCTCCACGGGAGGCAAAGGAAATGTGAATAGAAACTTGGTACTTTTTCTGTCCACCCCCAGGCATTGGCCTGTTGGGAAGTGTTGAGGACAAGCTTTTAGAACTCCTGCTGCTGGTACTTGAAGGCTGTCAGCCTTACACATGAGCAATCCACTTAAAATTTGAGATAGTTGTCACTATTAAAAAATCAGGGGATTCTGATTCTGGGGAATCTGGATTCTGGCTTCTCTTGGGAGAAAGGAGCCAGCTCTGGAGACCCTGGGCATCATGATGCCTCTGCCAGAACCAGTAGGTGGCCCCTCCTCCTGGCTTCCAGGCTCCCCATGCAGCCCCCACCCTGAGGCCTAGAGTCAGGGCCAATGCACATCCTCCATGTTCAGCCCCTCCATGGCCTCCTAGAAACTGGAGTTTGCCACACCCTGCATTTCGCCAGGGAATGGAAATTGCACAAAGGGAAAGAAAAATGACATAGCTCCTTGACATGCTGGCTTGCACATGTGAGCCTTGTCTAGCCACGTATCATCTCATTGAACTCTCCAAACAACCCCCTAGGGTCGGTACTGCTACTTCCACTCATACTACACAGATGCTGAAAGAGAGGCTCAGAGAGAGAAGCAACTTGCTCTGGGAAGGGTGGGCCGTCCAACTTTGGAAATAACACTGAAATGATGGACAAGCTCAAGTTCAAGACAATTCACCTTCTTGTCCTTGGAGGCATTTGAGAGGAAGCCACTAACTCCATATTCCTGTGGGTTGCTCAGTATTTCCTACAAACCAAGACATGGCCCTACATGACAGTAGACAACTTTCAGCACCAGGAAACTCACGCGACATGTTCCCACCACCTAACCTGCAGCCCTAGTCAGGTTTTGCCAACGGTCCCAGTAAAGTTCCTTGTACAAAACAGCAAGTTCAGAACCACAAAGGAGTCTCTAGTTCCCTTCAGTCTGGAAAAGTTCCTCATTCTTTCCTGGAATTTGGTGACTGTGGCATCAAGAGCAAGGTCCCTAATTCAGGCCTGCTTGACGTTTTGTGTGGTGACGTGAGTGGTGGCTCTTGGGCAGGAATACCACACAGGTCCCTTGTGTCTCTCTGTGCATCACAGCAGGAGGCTCACACATCCCAGCATCACTGACAGGCCATGCCAACCCGATTGATATCTAGCTGCTCGTTTCCCTTTTGTGGATAATAAGGGTTTGGAGACAAAGTACTTTGAGGCTGTGTCAATAACTATCCCTAACTTTTACCCTACTCGTTTATTTACATCAGCCTGGATTCTTGGTTTCCTATTATAGCCAGTGGACCTCACAACCATTATTTATGTTGATATTCACATTGCCCTTGGCTTGGCTACTGGGAGACTCTTTGAGCTGATTTCTGGGTCTTTCTACATCTCCAATACTTTTTTTTTCCCAAAGATTTATTTATGCATACAAGAACTGGGGTACAGGCCAGAGGTGTGGGAGGTGAGAAGATTCACCAGAAACAGAGCAGGGAACAGAACAGGAAGACTGACTGAAACAGGCATACACTGCTGAGGGGAGCAGCGGGCGCGGCAGGAGAGGTCTGCTGCACATTGTGGGTAGCTCCCTGGCTGGGCATTGATCTCACACCACAGAGGCTGTGGACAGCTTCACAGCGCTGCGCTCAACCCCTTGCACCACCAGCGAGGTCCCATCTCCAATACTTCTTGAGCAATGTATTAATTTCTGCTACAATATGTTTCAGATTCACCTTGTACTTCTCCCAGAGTGGGCGACTTCTCCAGAGAGCCTCGGTTCCCTCCAGTAGAGCACTGCGTGTAGAGCTGATAGTCTGGCTGTTAGGTGTTCTCTGTGCTATAGGCTGGCCCCACTCCGAGGCCCCTTTGGTGGGAACAGCTATGAGCTGGCGCCAATATTCCCAAAGCCAAACTACTAGCAGTTCAAACTGCTTTTCTCCCTTTCCATATTTGTAATTCCCGTCTCTCCATGAAAAATCCTGAGTTTGGACTCTCTGCCACTACTACCCTAGCTTGCTGCTGGAATAACAGACTGCTTGGCTTATTTCACTCGGCATAATCCCCTCCAGTTCCATCAATGTTGCAAATGGCAAAAGCTCATATTTTTTATAGCTGAATAGTATTCCATTGTCTATATAGGATAGCATCAGAGAGTGTGTTTGTGAGTGAGAATTTGAAAAATCTCTGCTAGATTATCTGGGGTGATCCTCACAATCCTGTGAGATAGAAGAGGATGGAAGGATTATTGCCCCATTTTACAGGCAGGTCACCCAGTGAAGAGACTGAGGGCCTTTCTAGGGATCCTGCAGATACGCTGGGTGGAATCAGGCCCAGAGCTGTGTTCTGTGTCTGTGGGCTGCCCACTGGATTGAACTGTCCATCAGCCCACCCCCACCGGATAGTTGTTTTGGGGAAGCTTTGAGATTACGTCTCTGAGAGAAATCGCTGCTTAGATTAGCTTTTCCTCAATTCCAAGCCCCATAAAGAAGTTCCTTCCCCACCTGAACCCCAGTGCCACCTCTCCTGTGACTTCCCTTAACTACAAGTCTTGGGTGGTGAAAATTTGGGAGACTTTGTGTGTGTGGGGTGCTCCTCGGTGCATTCTACTCCCCTTCGAAATGTCTGTCCTGCTGATCAGGGCTGGACTACATGGGAGGTTGGCTTCTTCCTTTCTATTTAATGAAATTATTGTTATTGAGGTAGGTGGGTTTACAACAAGGCATATGATTTGGGGGGTAGAGGGTCACCCCTCCTCAAATGTGTGTTATCACACCACGCCCACCAAAGCAAAACAATCCTGCAGCTTAGCCTGTTGGGCCTCCCAGCTTTGCTCCCACCTTCCCCTCTGGTAGCCTCAGTTCTGCAGTCAGATTTCAAGGGTTAGTTGGGTTTGGTCTTCTCAGTTCCTTTGCTTTGTCTCTGTATAGTCCACATAGGAGTGAAAATCATCCAGTATTTGTCTTTCTCCTTCTGATTTATTTCACCCAGCATAATCTCCTCCAGTTCTGTCACTGTTGCAAATGAGTTCATCTTTTTTTTTTTTTTTTAATAGCTGAGTAGTATTCCATGGTGTATATACACTGCATCTTCTTTATCCACTCATCTGTGTTTGGGTACTTAGGTCATGTCCATAACTTGCCTATTGTAGATAGTGCTGTGGTGAACATTGGGGTGCACATATTCCTTCAAATTAGTGTTTTGTATTCTTAGGCTCGACCCTGAGAAGTCAGATTGTTGGATCATAGGGAAGATTTATTTTTAAAATTTGAGAAACCTCCATATTGGTTCAACCCACAGGGGCTGGACCAGTCTACATTCCCACTGAGGGTTCCTTTTTCTTCTCACTCCTGCCAACACTTGTTGTTCCTGGTCTTTTTGATACAGCCTCTTCTCACAGGTGTGAGATGGTAGCTTATTGTGGTTTTGATTTGCATTTGATTTGCTGATAATAAGTGATGATGAACATTTTTTTTTGTGTGTGCCTGTGGCCATCTGTATGTCTTCTTTGGAGAAGTGCCTATTTAGCTCTTTTCCCCATTTTTTGATTGGTTGTTTGCTTTCTTATTGTTGAGTTGTGTGAATTCTTTGTACATCTTGGATATTAGTTCCTTGTCAGATGTATGGTGTTCAACTCTTTACTCCCACTTGGTGGGATATCTGTTCATTTTGATGATAATTTCTTTTGTTGTGCAGAGTTTTTTAATTTGATGTGGTCCCATTTGTTTATTTTTGCTTTTGTTTTCCTTGCCATTGGAGTCGGATCGGGGAAGACATCCCTGAAGTCAGCATTATGGAGTGTCTTGCCTCTGTTTCCTTCTATGTATTTTATGGTTTCAGGTCTTACATCAAAGAATTTTATCCATTTTGAGTGGATTTTTGCGTATGGTGTGAAGGTGGTGTCAGAACTTGGGAAGTCCAATTTTCCATCCACACACTTCCTTTTGGACCCACCGTAGGGCTGAGCTGGTAGAAGGAGGGCCAAGGCAGGAGCCCTGGGACCCATCTTGACTTTGCCACCAGCTTGCTAGGTCTTTCTGGGCAGGTGGCTCAGCCTGTCTGGCCAACGGAAGATATAGCCCAAGGCTCTTGCCCTGGCCAGCAGTGGAGACAGGGGAGAACAGAGTTCCAAGTCCCATCCATATCTATCACTAGTGATTATGCTTACACAATAAATCCTATACTCACCAGAATGTTTAGTGAGTGGGAAGTTCTGGTTAATTGAATGTTCTGCGACATGGAAATGTTCCCAGAAAGCCTTGTTGTTTCTTCCATGTCTATTGAAATCCATTCACTCATCTATTGAGCAAACATTTATCTCTTGCCAATAATCTACCAGGCTTTGTCCCAGGTATTGGGGATTCCACCGTGAATGAGACAGCACTTTCAACCCCCAAGGACTCACAGTCCAGGGAAACAGATGGGTCAAAAGTACCCCAAACACAGAAAGGGCCCTCTCACAAGGGCTACATGATGATGTGGGAGCAGGGGAGTCCAGACTTGGGGTGCTAAAGAAGAGAACCTTGAGATGGACCATTTATGTTGAGAGCATCAAAGAGCAGTGAGTCCCAGTGTGTGGGGGATGGAGCAATGATGGTGTTCCAGGCAGAAGGAACAGCATGGGCACAAGCCTTGTACCTTCATTTGTGCTGGGGAGCTTAGAATATGAAGCTGGGCAGGTAAGAGAGAAGGTTATGTGTGTGTCAGAGAGTAAGACAGTGGAGGGAGGAGGCCCAGGAATCCCCGAGAATGTGTCTGTGCTGTGATATTTTTTTCTCGTATGTAAAAGTAGAATATAGAAGAAAAATGAAATAGAGACATGAATTCATGAGGGGGGGCCTCCAAGTAAGATGGATGACACAGGCAAGCAGACCATGCTCTGTGCAGGGGCCCAGTGCTCCTTGGGGCCTGCGGAGTGTGACCACATGGGAGCGTGGACCTGGCATTATCAGTTGTTCAGACTTGTCAAGAGAAGCCAGCGTTCTGATTTTTATGGGAACTCTTCCAATTGTTAACTGTTGGTAGCTAATTGACGACAACAACAACAAAATCACTGTGGGCAAAACAAAATGCTTCTGTTTTTCCATTTGTTCCATGAGCTGGTAGATTACAACCCTGGATCCAGACATTGGTGAAGGTTTGAGGGTGTGTATTTGGAATCCACTATGATTCTCTGATGTTGACTGTGCCACTAACTTGTGTTAGGCATGGGGGTGGGGGGATGATGGGGACCTGGGGCACCACCCTTGCCCTCGAGCTGGAGACAGTTCAAGTCAGTAGTCCTTGCCTAGAGTCCACTAACAAAATAAGCAAAGTGCTAACCAAGCAACTAACCAGAGCAGTGAGTGCTGCCAAGTTCGTGGGGAGGTGGTCAAGCAACAGACCATGTGGGGAGGGTTCTTGGGGATGCCTGGTCTTGAATAGATCTGGGAGGGGGTACAGACATTTCAGACTAAGGGACCCAGGAGGGCTCAGGCCCAGGAGGAAATAAACTAACCAAGGAGGGGAGTCTGAGTAGATGTAGGCCCAGGGTTTGTTCTTGGCTCTGTCTGTGCCAGCAGGGCCTGGGCATCTAAACTCCGGCCCAAGACTTAATGCACTGTACTCAGGTCAATCGGTGGACACCCAAAGTTCTTCCTGCTTTGCTGGTATTCTAGAAACCTTCCTCCCTGATGTCATGGACATGGTTTATTCACCCCTGGAATGGAAGCTCCACCAGGCCAGGGGCCATGCTGTTTTTGTTCAGTTGTCACCTGTGTGCTTAAAACAAAGTGAGTAGTCAATACTTAGTGGGGGCCTATTAGGCGCCTCCTATTGGCTTCAGCTCTGGGCAAGTCTAAGAACAATTCTTAAGACAAGCTCTATGGAGCTTATGTTCCTGCATGAACAATAAACAAGCAAACCAACCAATGAATAAGACGATTGCAGAGAGCTGGTGCGAGTGACTTCTCACTGCACTACTATAGTGGCCTGTTGATTGGTGTCTCCTCCCAGCCTAGGAGAGCCAAGGGGGCAGGCTGAGGTCTGTCTGGGTCCTTGCTTCATTCCTAGCCCCAAAGGCTGGTGCCTGACTAATAGGGAGTAGTTAAAAAAATGTTTTTCCTGGCTGCATTGAATGAATAAACACAGGCGGACCAGGATTCCAACCTCCACACCTGTGCCCTTCGGAGGCTGCGGAACTCATTATTATCAACCCAGGAGTAATTGCTGATAAGCCCAAGTGTGCATTTCATGGCAGTAGAGAGGTAGCAGGGCAGTGTTTAAGAACAACAGGGATAATCTTAATGAATGACCTGATAACTATAATTAATTGCATCCTATCTGGAGGCCCTCTTTGGAATTCTGGGAGGGAGTAACTAGTTGGCGGACCCAGGGCTGGAAAGGAGCTCCTCTGTTCTACCACAAACTTGCTGGGTGACCTTGGCAAGTCACTCACAACTCTGCGCCTCAGTTTCCTCCTTGGGAGCCATGGCAGACATGCTGCTGGTCCCAAGCCCTCTGCCTTGCCAGTCCTCAATACCTGCAGTTTTTAGGGTCAGGGTTACTGGGTGGTCCCTGGAGGTGAAGGCTGATCTCAGGTGCCACAGTTGGGCTGGAGGGCTCTCTGCCAGGGAGGCTGGGTAGGGGCACCTCCCACATGGGGGTTCTCCTGGGGACTCTGCCTCTCAGAAACCACTGGGCTGACTCCTGGAAGTGCGGGAGGAGAAGCCAGCCCACAGTAGACGCTTGCCAGGGGTGGGGGACAAAAGGGATTTGGGGTGGTGTAAGGTGTTCAGTGGGGAGAAGCTGGAAGTGGTGGAGGGCTGGGGGTGAGTGAGTCAGGTGGTCCCTGGGAGCCCCGGCAGGGCCCCACCCGGTGGGTGTCAGCTTCCCCTTGGGGGTGTGAGGGGTCTGTGGGGGGTGTGAGGGGTCTGTGGGGCATGTGAGGGGTCTGTGGGGGTGTGTGAGGGGTCTGTGTGGGGGGTGTGAGGGGTCTGTGGGGGGGTGAGAGGGGTCTGTGGGGGGTATGAGGGGTCTGTAGGGGCGTGTGAGGGGAGTGTGGGGGTGTGTGAGGGGTCTGTGGGGGGTGTGAGGGGTCTGTGGGGGGTGTGTGAGGGGTCTGTGGGGGGTGTGAGGGGTCTGTGGGGGGTGTGAGGGGTCTGTGGGGGCATGTGAGGGGTCTGTGGGGGGTGTGAGGGGTCTGTGGCGGGGTGTGAGGGGTCTGTGGGGGCATGTGAGGGGTCTGTGGGGGCGTGTGAGGGGTCTGTGGGGGGACCCCCGCGGGGCCGGCCGGCGGAGGGGGCGTGCCCGTCTTCCCGGCCCGGCCTCCGGGGGCGCCCGGCTCGGCGGCCCGGCCGGCAGGGGTTAAGCGGTGACTTCAGCCGGCGGCCGGCGCTGCGGGCGGGGGCGGCGGCCGTGCGCGGCGGCGGGACCAGGCCGCTGGCGGCGCGGGCGCACTCCCGCCGGGCCGCGACCTCGCGGGCGGCGCGGCCATTGGCTCAGCGGTAGCGGTGGCGGCGGCGGGCGCGGGGCGGGGGTGCGGGGTGGGGGCCGCCCGGCCATGGGCGCCCGGCGCGGCCAGGGCCGCTGAGGCGCGGGGCGGCCGCCGGGCCTTTGTGAGCGGCGCGGACAACAAAGGCGCGGCCGGGCGGCCGCGGCCGGTGAGTGGGCGAGCGGGGCGCGGGCCGGGCCGGGAGGGGGCTCCGCGGGCGTCGGTGGCCCCCCGGATGCCGCGAGGGGGTGGGGGCTCCCCGGGCGCTGCGGGCCGGCAGGGGCGTCGCTGGGCGTGCGGCCGGCCCTTCCCCCCAGTGATCTTCGGGTGCCCGGGGCCCCGGCGAGCGGCGCTCGGAGCCTGCTTCCCCACGCGGCCCTGCGGTGCGGCGGGTGTGTCTCTCCGCGTTTCGGGGCGTGAGGCCCCCTGAGCCGGCTCTGCCCGGCCCCTGGCCCCCAATGCGAGAGTCTCCAGAAGCCGGTGTCTGCCCAGCTTCTGGCCGGCAGGCTGGGGTGTGGGGGTGCCTCTGGGCGGGCGGGGGCCGAGCCGGCGCCTCTCCCGGGGTGTCGCCTGTGTCGTTGGAGTGGTTGTGTCACTAGTGTGAGTGCGTGTCCCTCCCCCAAGGGACGCCGTGGCCAGTGAGTGTCCTGCCCTCCGCCTGCCTCCCGACTGGCCTTTGTGCATCAGGGTGCATCCCAGCTTGTGTGTGTGTGTGTGTGTGTGTGTGTGGTGTGCATGTGCGTGTGTGTGTGCGTGTGTGTGTGTGTGACCTCTGGCAGCTTCTGCTGGGGCGGTTAAGAACCCACCCGCCCTGTGCCTCGCTTCCCCCCTTGGTCCAGGGGACCTTCAGATCCTGCTGTCACTGTGCTGGGCTCCACCTGCTTGATCTTGGAGGTCCTTAGGGTGACGTGAATTCTGGGAAGGCTCCTGTCATCTCTGGACCCTGGACCCCTGCCCAGAGGTGGAACAGGGCGACCTCACAAGAGGAAAAATTGGGAGAAGAGGGTGCCCTGGTCAGCTGGCGGCCTCGGTTGCAGAACCCAGTCAGCCTGGACACCCCTGAGACAGAGAAGCGTGTCTGGGGGGACCCTGCTGAGGATGGCCATCAGCCTCTGAGAAGGGACTAGTCTGATGGAGCAGAGTGTGGGATAGTTCTTCCCTTTTCCAGGGTGGGGTCCTGGGTAGGGGACAGAAATCTTCCAGAGCCTGAGAACCCTGTGCCACAGCAGGGAGGTGCGGTGAGGGTGGGTGGGCTGCACTGCCCACTGGCTTTGGAGCTGACACTAGCCTCTAAGTCCTTGGTCTTCCCAAGGGATTCAAACAGGGAAGCCATGCCATGCCTGCCCAGAGCCCCATCTGCTTCTCGGATGCTGGGGTGGGGGGGTTGGGGAGCATCAGTTGTACAGGCACTTAAGATGCACAGCTTTTCCTGCAGGCCCTGCCCCCAATGGCCATGGGCTGCAGCCTCCTCTGTCCTGTCTCTCCATCCTTCTCCGTTCACCCAGCACTGGGCCTGGTGGTGCACATAACATACATAAAGCACATAAAGTAGAAAGGACAACACAGTCCTAGAAGTCTCCATGACTGTGGTTTGGGGATGACCGCAGTTTGGGGATGTTCTTCCCCTTCCTCTGGCTCTCAGGGTGCGCCTCAGAACCCTCCCATGTGGTCAGATTCTCTGTGTTCCATCACATTCACCTTCCCTGGGTGTCCCTCTTCCACCAAAGAGCCTTTCCTTCTGTTATCTCTCCAGAAATTTGGTCCCATCCTGCACCTCACTTCTTACTTGGCTAGTTCAGGGGTTCTTGTTGGCCGTGCTCTGAGAGTCCTGACGCTAGGGCAGGGGTCCAGGAGGTGTAGACCTTCCAGGCTAGCAACCCCATCTGTCTGTGACCACCCACCCAGAACAGTGACTCACACCTACCTGCTGCTTGATATCTAGTTGCTGATTAAGTAGATGTCCAGGAACTAGTGGTTTCTAAATTTTGCTATTTCTATTTTTAACTTTGGAGAAGTCTGCAGCGGGGGAAAGCTGGTGGGCTCCTCAGGGCCCAGATACCAGGTTAGTGTAAGACAAAGGCCTATCGCTAATCAGATCAATAGCAAATTAATGAACAGATTTATAGTATGGTATTTCCCTCTTATCCGAGGTTTCACTTTCTGCGTTTTCAACTATCCATAATTAACCTGAATCTAAAAATGTTACATAGATATTTTGAAAAAGACCATGTTCATGTAATTTTCTAGCAATATATTATAATTGTTCTACTTTATTATTAGTTATTACTGTTGTTAATCTCTTATGGGACCTAACTTATTTTTTTAAAATATTTATTTATTTATGTATATAAGAACTGGGGTACAGGCCAGAGGTGTGTGTGTGTGGGGGGGGTTGAGAGGATTCACCACAGAGTGGAGAACAGAACAAGCAGATCTACTGAAATACACTGCTGAGGGGAGCAGTGTGTGAGACAGGTGAGGTCTGCTGCACCATGTGGGTAGCTCCCTGGCCGGGGGTCAAACTCGTGCTGCTGCAGTGGCTGTGGACAGTTTCATAGGTTGCGTATTTTTTTTTAAAGATTTATTTATTTTTATGCATGCAAGAGCTGGGGTACAGGCCAGAGGTGCAGGGGGGTGAGAGGATTCACCAGAGACAGAGTGGGGAACAGAACAGGCAGACTGACTGAAATACACTGCTGAGGGGAGCAGCTGGCGAGTCAGGAGAGGTCTGTGCACCATGTGGGTTGCTCCCTGGCCGGGGTCGAACTTGTGCTGCAGTGGCTGCAGATAGCCTCATAGGTTGCGTCTTAACACCTTGCACCACCAGGGAGGCCCAGGGTCTAACTTATTAATTGGACTTTATCATAGGTCTCTGCGTATGGGAAGAACATGGTGTATATAAGTGGTTTCAGGCATCCATTGGAGTCTTGGATAGGGGTCTCTGGAAGTGCCAGATGCGTGGCCAGGTGCCTGAGGAATTGTGATCTCTCCTTAGACAATGGGAAGGAGTAGAGTGGAAAGAATATAATCTTAGACACGTCCAGAGAAAATGAAGCAGCTGATAGTTGTTTATACACACGACAATGGTAACTTAGATCTATATTGTTCTTTCACTTGCATTATGCCTGTATTTCTACAACAGCACTGATAATTCAGCAGGGAAGACTGGTTTGTATCCATTTTATAGATGAGGAAAATGAGCCGCTGTGTCTAGTAACTGCCTGAGGTCGCAGTGAGTCAGTGGAGGACCCGGGACCCAAGCCTGCCCGGCTGCTCTGGCCTCGTCTGCGAGCTTGTCTTCATAGTCTTTGTCTTCCCATCACTTCTGTCCCATGATGGTGAATGATCCACTGTCTGTGCCCTCGGGAGTCTGAAGTCCAGGAAAGAGACTCAGACTCATAAACAAGGGAGTGGGTCAAGGTCCTCCTTCCACCCCCCAGAACCCCCGGACCCCAGCTCAGTGCCTTCTTTGTCATGTGTCCCTGGGGAGCTCCTGCCTCTCTCGCCCCTGCCTCTCTCTGCCTTGGTGGCAGGCGTCAGAGTCCCCTTCCTTTGGGGTCCTGACCCGACAGAACCCCCAGGATTGCTGGGCCTTGGCCACTGGGCTGCTGAAGTCAGTTTGTGCTGAAGCGGTGAGCTGATTGCTAAATGTTAGGAATTTTGTGAGCTGTTAACCACAGTCATTATGAAAACGTGTATGTAAATTTTAATGACATAAATGATACTAAATTTATATAAATGTATATATTAAATTATGCTAAAAACAAGGGCAGTACTTAAGATTCAGCCCTTCTTAATTACTTCACTGTCTTTCATGATCACCTGTGTGTTTGTGGGTGCTTGTGTGTGTGTGTGTGTGTGTAATGTGCATGCTACTGCCCATCTCTTCCCAACTCTGGTCGGTGATGCCATGTGGTAGCTTGAAATAAGTTATATACAGAGAAATTATTAAAGCACAACCACTGCAACCACTGCAAATCAGCGTCCCTCCTCTTCTTCCCGGGAGAACCCTTATTAAACACTCACAGCACACCGTTGGGGATCCAGCAGTGAGCACAGACACAGCCTCCACCACCCACTCTCCCAGCTTCCATTCTGGCTTGGCACCTCTCCAGGCTGGTTGAGCGTCCTCAGGGTGCAGAATGGTGGGGGGACTGGGCGGGGCCCGCTGCGGCCGTGGGGGTTATAAACTGCTTTCACTAGAAGCTTACTTGTGATATTACCATGCACCCAGAGGAGAGAAATGGATGAAAATAAGACTCAGTTGCTTTGCCATCAATGGAGTGACTACACACAAGGTAATAGAGGCATCTGGGAGGCAGAGTGGCCATGGTGTCCCAGGACAGGCTGTGGATGAGGGAAATAACTCAGGACTGGTGAAGGTGGGATGTCCAGGACATGGGTGGTGGAGCTGGCCGGGCTGGCTTAGGTAACATAGGGTCGCGACCCATGCAGAAGGGCTCAGGAGCCCATTCTGCGGGAATGAGCAGAGGCCGGCGGTTGAGTGACAGACCGCGGTGCTGGTGTAGTTTGAGGTCTGGTTGGGAGGTGGACCGTGCACACTGACAGTGGGGGTGTGTGCAGCTGTGGCAGGAGACTGGGATGGGCAGAGGGGAAGGGTCAGGTTGGAAGGAACAGCATGTGCAAAGGCTCAGAGGCATGAATGTTGAGAGATCAATCTGGCTCATGGAGTCAGGTGAACCGAGTCTGCAGGGCTTGTGGCAGAGCAGGGGAGACCGAGGCTTCCTCGAGTCAGAGGCTTCTGGGTAGCAGCAGAGGAACTGTCAGACCTCGCCTGCCAGGGCCACTGTGCTGAGGTTCTCCGCCTCCCCTGCAAGTCTTTAGGGTTACTTGCTAGAGCCTTGTTATTCCCTAGGCTGGCTCCGGCTGCAGCCCCGGCATCTGTGGCTGGTGGAGTCTCAAAAAAATTTTTCCTTTTAATATCAATCCAAACAAAACAGAATTGGGAAGGTGAGTCTGCTGCCCTCCCCTGACCCCAATAATACAAAAGAGCCACAGATAAAAGTCACTGATACTTAATTTTTCTAGTGTTTTTGATGACCTCTGCTACGTTTAGCCTTCATTTAAGTGGGTAATTGAGAGCTTATTTGTTTAAAAACACCTCCTGCCTTATGCCTGCACGTTCCATGCGTCTTTCAGGCACCAGTTGATTCAGTCCCTACACCCATCCTGCGGGTGTGGTCCCGTCTTCCAGGCGAGCAGATGAGCAGACGGTGTCCAGGAGAGGTTGAAGGCCTCAGTGTCTGCAAGTGGCTGCCTTTGAACCTGGCAGGCCCTGAGATCCTCCCCCAATCTGTTTTCCTCCTTTATTCTATTTTCTTTTGCTTTGGGGGTGGGGGAAGATGGCTGCCATCTGGAATCTCGACACACGTTGCCATTCTTTGTTTGAAATTGATGCCTGTTTTTCCACCAGGTTCGCTGCCCTGTGGCTTAGGGTCAACGCCTAGAATAGAACCCCGGTACCCAATGGGCCCTGCGGGCTCGTGTCAGGAAAGTGCTAATAATAATGGCCCGTATTTATGGAGTGATCTAATACTAATAGCTCATGTTTACAGAGTGACCGGCGCGTGGCTCAGAGGATCTTGCTCAGTCCTCGGCCGCCCTGAGAGTTGGGTCCCAGCGTCATCTCTAACTGTCCCCGATGCGTGAGACCCAGTAAGTTCTTTTGCTTGCCCAGAGTCTTACAACTGTGAGGAATGGAAACAGCAGGGGTTGGGCATATTCTGGTTGCCCCAGTGCACCAGCTCTTCATCCTGCTTCCCACGGCCACGCCAGCCTTTACAGGGGACCGTGGACTGTGTTGCCCACGTAGCTTGAAATAGGCCAGAGAGAGAGAAATCGGGAAATTGGGATATGGGGAAGGACAGTTGCCCACTTGGCCAGAAAGGGAGGCTGCGCCTGGCCCTGAGCCCCTGCCATGGAGTTTATCTCACCCCGTTAGGAGGGGGGTCTTGGTCCAGGCCCCCGTCACCTCCACCTCTTAGAGCAGTGCAGGTGGCTTGGGGTGGCCTCTGCCTGTGACAGCACGTAGGGCAGAGCCAAGATGGCATTTCTGGGTCTGGACCCCCTTCTCCTGGAGAGCCTGGCCTCCACAGAACCTCTCCAGTGGCTGCCTGATTGGTATGCGGCCCGTCGTCCCATTAACACACAAGGCGGGAACCAGCTCTCGTTACTTTCCTCTCTTCATTGTTTGAAGTGGGCAGCCTTCGAGGGAGCTTTAAAAATGCCAGCTTTTTATTCAATTTCCCAAGAAAAACAATGGTTTAAATTAAGTAGAGGAATAACAGTCTTTGGAAATGGAAGAAAAATATTCCTGAACCCAGGCATTACACACAACCTTTGAATTTCTTTTAAAATCAGGGTTTATTTTACTTTAAATTATGCACGTCTTATATGACCCCTGAAGACAACTTGGAAAACACAGAGAGAAGAATTGAACATTGCCCTTCTCCCTCCTCACCCCGCCCCCAAAGACAGTCTCTGTCCATCTTGTGGTCGGGAGCATCCGCTTATCTGATCATCGATTGGATCAGTGGGCAGGCCCCTATTTAGGGCTACAAGGGCCAGGCCTGTGTTGGGCTTTGGGAGTTATGGGTACCCTGCTCCCTGCTGGGCATCTTTTGATGCTGGACTCTGGGCAACTCACCTCCTCACTGTGTCAGTTTCCTCATCTGTAAAATGGGGATGGCGTGAGTACTGGTATCACAGGATGCGGGGATTTAAACAGAAAGTGTGTGTGTGGTCTGCTGGGGACAGTGCCTGGCGGAGTAGGCTGTGGTCACGACAGTCAGCAGGCAGGCAGAAACGAATCAGATAAGGAAAGCAACTGCATGCCATGTAATAAGTGCAGCGAAGGGAGCCACCTAATGTGATGTGATGGGAATAATTGGGGGTGAGGGGTGTTGAGGTTGAGAGAATGTTCTGGCAGGGGATATGGCAAGTGCAGAGGTCCTGAGGCCACACAAAGCCCAGAGCATGCGGCAGGCAGGGCAGAGACTGGGGAAGGCAGTGCAGGCCAGGCCAGCTGGTAGAGTTGTTAATCCAGGCGCAGTGGGGAAGACATTGGAGGTTTTCTTTTTTGTAGCATATGAATACCTTTATCATGAAATACAATTCCAATATTCCACCTATTAATAACTCTGTTAAATTTTTTTTTTCGGTTAATTAATTCAGAAATGCTTCTGAGGGCCTGTTATATGTGTGTGAAGTTCTCAAGAAGGGGAGTGGGAAGAAGACAGACACTGGGAGGAACAGGATAAGGCTGTGCCTGCAGGAATCCCTGTGCCTGCACCCCAACTCCCTCCTCACCATCTTCCGGGAGCCTTAGGGCACCCATTTATCTTGGGGACCTCTAAGTGCAGGGAGGGAAACCGGCTGTGGTGTAGCATGGAGCTCGGGTTCTGGGTGGTGGTTCCCTGTGGCAGCAGAGTTGGAGAGAATCTGTTGGCGCGCGTTCTGTGTCAGTGATGGAATGGACTGGAACTGCTGGCAGCTTGTCCACAGGGGCTGAGGGCGAGAGAGGAGCCACGTGTGATTTCTAGATTTTCCTTTTGAGTATTTGGGTGTGGATGGTGGTATGAGGAAGCGAGGTGGTCAAGAAGGGGTGGGGAGCATGGTTTTGGGGGGAATCTAAGAATCCTGAGGGGCTCCTTAGCGGTCCAGATGGACGGACCTCCCAAGTGTGAAGGGAGGTGCTGTCAGGTGGAGGAGGAGCCAGGGCTGGAGGGAAAGCAGAGGGGCGTCTCTGGGGCGCTGACCAGGGGGACGGTGCTAGTGGCCAACGAGGGCCATTGAGGGTCCAAGTGAGACAGGATGGAAATGTGGCCACTTCTGACGTGGAGGCACTTTGGGCCTTTCCCTGGAGCAGTTGTGAGGGGTGATGGGGCTGGAATCCCAAGGGAAGCCAGCTGTGCGCCTCCAAGGAGGGCAGCTAGGAGAGACAGCCCCCGGACAGGTTTGAGATACTGGCTAAGTGAGGGGGAGGTGGCTGGGGAAAGATGTCTGGTTGGAGGAGAGTGGGGGGACCTGGGAGAATGGTTTATGCGGGTGCCCAGGACTGCTCCAAAGAGTAGGTGAGGCTTGTGGAGCAGCTGCAGGAGTTGATCTTTAGGGTGACACCCAGCGCGATGGTGCAGGGATCACGGGATGAGGGCTTGCCACTTCTTAGGAAGTTGGGGAAGATGGGGTGGATTTGGATTCTCTGTGGGGAGGGGGGGCAGTCCTGTCTGGTGGCCTCGTGTTGCTCAATGAAACCTTGACCAGGGGAACAGGTGGCCTCAATGAAACCTTGACCAGGGGAACAGGTGGGGAAGAGTCCCACCAAGACTGCCCAGCCAGGAGAGCTCATTGCACCAGCAAGAGAACAGGCAGGGATTCCTGGATCCCTGAAGCAGCCTCTCCTTGACTTGCCCTTGCAAAGAGGAAGTGGCATCAGAGAGGCCAGTGGTTTGTGCGAGATGGCACCAGTGGGGGCTGAGTCCTCCTTTCTCCACTGCGCAGGGCCCACCTCCAGGGCATGGCCCTGCAGGCTGTGTGGTGAGCCCCTGAGCCAGTGGGGGTGTGGTGTGGGGAGAGCTGGGTCCTGCAGCAGGAGCTGGACCTATGCTGGCTCCTTGCATCAAGGCGTGCCCGCCTCCCGCTTTCTCCCCCAGCCACCCAGTGCTAGGAACACAGCTTTATGAGCCAGGCACTGAACCACGCACCCCGGAGGACTGGCTCCCTGAGTCTTCCTGGTGGGGAGGTGCAGGTGTGTTCTGATCCTCCCTTGCAGAGGGGAGGGAGGCCCCCACCCAGCAGGCACTCACCTCTTGCTCAGGGGGTGGGGCCACACCCAGGCAGGCAACTACTTCCCTGCCAGCTCTCCCTTTGTGAGGAAGGAGGATAGCAGAGCTCCAGGAGTGGTTAATTTGTTGACATTTGTCTGCCCTTGCATTCCTCTCCTCTCAGCACCTGCCCAGTGGGCACCTGCTGGAGGCCAGGCCCTGGGCTGGGAGCTGGAGGTGAGTACCACTCAGCCATCGTCCTCTGGGGGTGGGGGAGGCAGATGAGAGGTGCCTGACCCAGGGTCAGGGCTCAGAGAGTCTCCTGGAAGCCCGTGAGCCAGCAGCCAAGAGGCAGAGCTAACTGAGGGAGAGGGGGTGCCTGAGGAGCTCCGTATGTCTCCCTTTACCTTGAGGGCCGTAGGGCGCCACCCATGTCTTTCCAGCTAGGACATGATGAGAACTTTCTGCCCTGGGTGGACACTGAGTCGGAAAGGACAGGAGCATCAGGGAGGGCTTTGGAGACTCGTAAGGCTCTGGTTCCTAGGAGCTGATCCCTGCTGTGTCCTTGGTGTTCCCACACTCTGCTCATTCCTCTTTTCTAGAATGATTTTTGAGACTCAGAGAGGTCAAGCAGCTTGCCCAAGGTCACACAGCATGACAGGGCACCCAGGTTACTTGAGTGGAACAACCAGATTCTCAAGGGTGGAAGCAGGTGTGAGTAACCCCAGGGAGGGGCCGCTGGTCCCCTTGTCGCTGTCAGCCGGCCCCCCATGGCTCTCAACTTGGCCTTTTACAGTCTGAGGGTGGGCGGCACCACTGGGTGGAGGAACTGGGCCCTGCTGGGAACTGGGTGTTGGCCTTTCCCGAGCCAGGGCCCGTTGCTGGTTCTAGGAGCTTCCTGGGTGCCGCCAGCTTTCCCACCCTCAGCCTCCCCACCCTGCCCCCCCCCCCCCGCCCCCTCTCCAGTGAGTGGAAAACTCTGGGACTGGGTCAGGATTGGGTCCTGGGCACAGGTCACGCAAGACCAGTGAGGGTGGCGACCCTGGTGGGGCGGGCAGCTGTAATTTGCAGATGCCAGGATGAGGCCTCATTCTCAGGGGCAGGCAGAGATGATGGGCAGTGCCCAGAGGCCCGCCCCTCACGAGCCCTGTCGCTCTGGACGGGGTCCTGCCTCTCTGGACTGTCTACCTCACCTGTGAAGTGGGGTAATTTAAAACGTGATCCCGAAGGATGGCAGGAACCCCCAGTGGTTGCTGAGGGCCTGGAGTGTGCCCTGCACCGTGTGATCTTTCCAGTTCTGTGTGGCAGCCTGGGGTGGGGCACATGGTTGTTGCCTTCATTTGTAGATGAGGCAGCTGAGGAGCAGAGGGGAAGGGACCTGCCCAAAGTCACACAGCTGGGAAAAGACAGAAGCTGAACCCTGGCCCACCTGCCCCGGGGCCCTCCCTTGAAGTCCCTCTGGTCACTCTCTAACTTTGTTCAGTGGAGCACGAGGTCCTTCCTTGGCAGATGACCTGAGAGGATCTGTGTGGCTGCAGCTTCTGCCCCCCGCCCCCACCCCGGGACTCCTGATCTAATTTATCCTAAGCCTGGAGCTCCTAACCCCCATGATCATCAGCTCACAGCATTTGGGGCAGAGATTTGGCACAAGAATCCTGTTTCCTAGACCCCTGGCTTCCCAGACTCCCGCCAGCCTCAGGAAGACTCCCAACTGGGAGCCAGGCTCCTGGTTCTAATCCCCTCTCAGTCTCAAGCCAGCCTGGAGAGCTCAGGCAACCTTCCATCCTGCCCCTGACTTCACCCTCAGCCTCAGTTTCCTCTTCTGCCAAGTGGGCAGGGCGGGAATCAGCTCTCTACCAACTCTGGACCGTGAGTAAGATGGTGGGTTTCCAGGAGTCTGCACGGGTCGGACATTCGCCCCTTGTTTCTAGGCTTCCTGTCCTCTCTCGCTTGGGGGACAAAGGGAGGTTGAACTGAGGAACCGGAGAACCCTCTGGATCAAGGGCAGCTTGAGACTGAGCACTGATGGGGTGTCACTGTGCCAGGCACTAGGCTGGCAGCTCTGTGGGCTCACCAGGGAGGTGAGAGTCGCCGCTCCCTGGTGGACGTGAGAACCGAGGCACCGAGAGGTCAGCGCCTTTCCTGAGGGTCAGTGCCCCTGCGCCCTGGGTCTGAGGGCTGGCTTTCGAAGCCCAGGGCAGGGCCGAGGGTGTGTATGCAGGAGGCTCCTGCCTCCACCCCATCACACGGGACTCTAGGCAGAACCGACTGTCTGGGGCCCCGATGGGAAAATCCACCCCGTCCATCTACCCTTGAGAAGTGGTGGGCAGGGGCCCGTCTACTGTGGGGGGGGGGGTGAATCACGGTGCGGATGATGAAGGGATGGTGGCGAGAGGACCGAAAGCGGCACTTAGTCCAGCGTTGGCCGGAGCTCAGCCCAGCCCGCAGCCCCAGCGTGCCCGCCTCAGCCGCCCCGGAGATGGGGACTGGGGCCAGGGGGAGGGTGTGGCTGGTGGGGCGAGCACAGGAGTTGAGGGTGGCACGATGGAGTCAGAGACGGGTTTAGAGCTGGGTGGGCCTCCCGGGACCGTCTATCCAAGCTCCTGATTTTATGTATGGGACATCTAAGACCTAGGGCGGGGCCGTGGCTCGTTCCAGGCCACACAGCCAGCGGCGGCAGCCCCAGGAATAGAAGAGGATTTGGGAAGCTGGCTGCTCGGCCTTACTCCCTGGCCACTTTCCTGGTCACGACTTCCTGCCCAGGGCCTGGCGCTGCCTGTCCTCCCAGCAGAAGCAGGAAGGGCGAAAATAACGAGCGAATGGAAGGAACCGTATCTCTGAACGCCACGCACGTGGGCTGCCCGTGTGGGCTCGAGGCGGCCTGTCTTGCTGGAGTCCTGTCTCCCCACTTCCTGACCTGGTGGCTTTGGTCACGGCAGGTAACTAACACATCAATTAAGCTCCAGGTGGCGTCATTCCGTATCATAGTGTAAGAAGGTTCTGAAATTGCAGGACTTTTCAGTGCCTTTAACCTGCTGAATGTTGTTACTCTCCGGTGGAGAGGCTGCTTTTGTGGCTCTTCCGTGGTCTTTGGCCACTTAACACTCTTCCCGCGCAACCCCCAGTGGGAATCCAGTAGCATATTTCAGGACACAAGTTTCCCCCCAAACATGCAGATTGATGTTGGTGGGTCCCCAAGGCTATTTAAGTTTTAAACTTTGACACTGTGGACTGATTGTGGGGTGTTGGGGAGACACCCCTAGTGAGCTGTGACGGCCATCACCCCGATCTCCCTAGGGACGAGAACTCTTAGTGTCCAGACTGGGCATGCTCACTCCGCTCCCCGGTGGCCTTGCTCCCTGGAGCATGAGTTACTTTATGGCCGTCATGGTGGTGGCAGTGGGAGCTGAGCTACCACGTCTTCCTGGGGCAGCCAGGCAGGGCTGTCTGGGGCTGGCGGTCCCTGCCCTCCTCAGGGCTTTTCCCGGGGATGCTGGCTCGCCGAGGAGCATGTTTGGAGGATGTGATGGGGTTGGGGGAAAGCCTCCCACCCAAACAGGGCAGCCTAGGGCCCAGCCACCCAGCTTCTAGACCGGCTCTGGCACTCACGCTTCGGACTGGGGGCAAGACACAACCTCTCTGGGCCTCAGTCTCTTCTTAGGGTGAGCGTCAGGGCTTAGTGATCTCTTGCTCCCTCCTGGGCCAGCCATCTGGGGAGTGGACACATTTGTGCCTCTTCTCCTTGCATGCTCATTTGCTGGGTTTCTTGAGGTCCTCCCAGATGTCTCCTCAGGAATCTTGCTCTTAGCAGGTTTGTGCATCAAGGTGCCAGACACAAGCAGTTGCTCTTGGCTTCTGGGGGAGCCCGCGGGCCAGTGTTGTCTTCCTCTGGGTCACCAGACTCACCTGGAGAGGATCTGGTTTAGAGCTGGATGGGCCTCCTGGGACCATCTATCCAAGCTCCTAACTTTATGCTAGGCATGGAGAGCCTCAGGCCTCACTCCAAGAGACTCACAGTTTGTAGTTTGGGATCGGGAACTTAGACTCTACATTGAAAAAAAGCCTCCCCCTCACGCAGGTGGTTCGCTGCAGGCGTGGTGCCCGTGGGCTTGGGTGTGGCTGTGTGCTGCCCGGTCCTGGGGTGCTCTCATCTGTGGTCACAGTAGCCGTGACTCTGCTTCTACAGTTTTCCACAGACCAGACTGGTTACTGGAATTGCCAGGAAGCTTTTGAACCAAGTACAAATTCTTGAGCCTCACCCTTAGAGATTCTGCGCCAGCGGATATCGGCTGGGACCCAGAAATCTCCATGTTTAAAAAGCTCCCTAGGTCTTTTGTTCATTTATTTGTCATTCACTTGACTATTTGTCGAAGACTGCTGTGGCCTAGGCCCGAGAGCTGGGAAGGCACTGAGAGCTAATTGTGAGGCCAGGCTCCGTCTTGGACGGGACGTCAGCCCCTTCCCAGCCTGGTCATGCAGCAGAGTGCGCTTGGGGAGGCTTGGCCAGGTTGGGGAATCACATGTCTAGAAAACGGGTGGATCAGACTAAACAGCTGGCCAACGCTGGGATTCCTGGGTAGCTGAGCTCTAATCTAGTAAATTCCAGATTGGAATAGAGCCCTGACTAAGTGGGTCCTCTGGCATTTGTTCATTCACTTATTCACTTATTTATATATCTATCCATTCATCTCTTTTTCTACCCATCCGCCCACCTCCATCTACTCATCTACTATCCATCCATCCATCCATCCATTCACCCGCCACCCACCCACCCACCCATCTACCACCCACCCACCCATCACTCACCATCCATCCATCCACCCACCCCCCACCCCCCACCCCCACCCACCTATCCATCCATCTACCTACCTACCCATCCATCCATTCATCATCCGTCCATCTACCACCCACCCACCCATCCACTCACCCACTCACCATCCATCCATCCACCCGCCTGCCCACCCATCCACCCTTTCAATTACCCACTCACCATCCATTCATCCACCCACCCATTCATCCATCCAGCCACTCACCATTCATTCATCCATCAATCCATCCGCCTGCCCATCCATGTACCCATCCATCCATCCACCCACCCCCCACCCACCACCCACCTATCCATCCATCTACCTACCTACCCATCCATCCATTCACCATCTGTCCATCTACCACCCACCCACCCATCCACTCACTTACTCACCATCCATCCACCCGCCTGCCCACCCATCCACCCTTCCACTCACCATCCATTCATCCACCCACCCATTCATCCATCCAGCCACTCACCATTCATTCATCTATCCATCCATCCGCCTGCCCATCCATCCATCCATCCATCCATCCATCCATCCATCCATCCATCCATCCACGACCTTTTGAATCTCTCCCCTGTGCTGAGGACCGTACTGGGTGGTGGAGAAATGGAAATGAAAGACATTGTCCCTGTTCTGAGGGAATTTGCAATCAAGTGGTGGAGTCAGAACATGACTCTGGGATGGGAGGGCGGGAGCAGCCAGTTCTCCCAGTGAGCCTCGTGGCAGACTTCTCTCACGTTGTCTTGTACAAGGTATGTCCCAGGCAGACGGGAGCTCCTGGAGCTCAGGCTCTGTTGCTCTCCATGTTTGTCTCCCTGGAGAAGGGGAGGTGAGGGGTGATTGTTCAGATAGTGGCCCACTGGGCCACGCTCTGGAGCGTGATGCTCTGTGGGTCGTGGACAGGCTGCAGGCAGGGACTGGCTTGTGGGCCCCCTCAGCTGAGTGGGGAGAATGGGGGGCCTCCCTGGCCTTTTTTCTTGTGAGCACCTCAAGCCCATAGCTCCTTCCCAAAGGTGGGCCTCCTGCACCTAAAGGGTTCTGCCTCTGTGGGGGCCCAGGGTGGTGAGGGGGCACAGAATGATGGGGTGTGTGTGAGCAGGCACAGTGGCAGCTTGGAGCCTTGGTTCTGGAAGCTGACTGGCTAGATTCTCGCTCTGCCTCTTGGCAGCTGTGTGTCCTGGGACAAGTGTCTCAACCTCCCTGTGTTCTAGCTCGGCTTCTCAGCTGGTCAGATGGTAGCACAGCCTCTCCCCCAGGGGCTCCAGGTGACTAAGAGGGTTCTCACGTGTGATGCACTTCGAGCGGTGCCTGGCGCATGGTAAACACCTGGTAAACCTGAGCTGGAACATGGGGCTTGGAGCCTGGTCGGGAATTTATTAGTCTTGGAACCGGAAGACCTGGTTCAATCCCACCTCTGCCTGTGACTCATTACAGAGGCCTTGACACCCAGGCTTGGACTCAGGGCAGGCATCTCATCTGTGAAGTGGGGAGGGGAGCCCCCCAGCAGTGCTGGTGGGCGCGCCGAGTCTGTAACATCCCCTGCATCAGGCTGCTTGCTGACGTCAGGAAGTGAGGGCACAGCAGGTAGTGACGTCTGCGCTGGGTGAGGGTGGTGTGGGTGAGGGTCGTGTGGGTGCTGTGGGCGGCCAGCGCCACGACCCACAGACTCGGGGTGCTCTGGCTCTGGGGCCGCTTCACTTTCTCTCCGCCGGTTCTCACTGGTTTCCAGGGTGGTATGGAGATGGGTCATCCTGTGTTTGGGGTTGGGGTCTTCAGAGCTGCATGCTGTGGGCTTGAGGATCCCCTGTCTGTGGGACCGTGGGGAAAGGGACTGTCCTTGTCCAGCCAGGCTGGGTCTGGGTGCCTGGGAGAGACGGGGGTTTTGACACCAGTCCTGACTCAGCGCCTGCCCCCCCCCAACCCCCCAACCTCATGTCCCTGCCTGGTTTGAGTTCTCAGGGCTGAGTGACTCGGGCCTGATACCACGGAAGATCTGGGTCACAGATCGGTAAATATTAACTCCAGAAATGGAGCTGAGTGCAAACCTGTTGGGGCTGGGTGGACCTGGCAGGCTCTGAGTCCCCGACTCCGGCTGATGGCCAGGGTAAGCAGGCGTCCCCCAGAGCGAGAAAGCCCCTCTGCCCAAGCCGGGTGATCCATTTAATCACCAGCACTGGCCAGTGCTCAGAGGCTGTTGGGGAGGGGGCAGGACGGCTGCCTAGGTTTACGCAGCTAATGAGGGGGACCAGCGATGGAACTGGGAGAAAGCCCATGTTTATCCCCCAACCCCAGTGGCCTCTGTGCTCTCATTTGCACTGCACCTGGGTGCTGTGTGGGCTGCAGGGTCCTGTCTGCGCTCTGGCTGCTCTTTGCCTGGCCTCAGAGTCCACTTTTGCAAAGTGGGGACAGGCCAGACTGTTACTGCCCGGCCAGACTGGACCCACAGCATCTGAGAGAGGTGAGGCTGTGGGCAGGACCGTGGGGTGCTTTCCTTGCTTGTGGGTTGTAGGGCCGGCACTGGGATGTGGGATGCCCTGGCCAGCCAGACTTCCTCCTGAAGACCATGAAAGCGGCCCTGTGGGGACACCAGGACCCAGCCGGTTCCTGTTCTCTGAGGGCTGACAACAGGCCAGACTGAGAACACAGGTTGGCACTTCAGGGATTGGGTTTGGATCCAGGGTCCTGTTGGCTGGGGGATTGTGGACAGGTGTCTTCTCTTTGCTCAACTGGGGGTCCCTCTGAAAGGGGTAGGAATAATGGCTTCTGCTTCATGGGTATTTCAAGCAAGTGGTGAGATGGTGTTTGCGAAGCTCCTAGCAGATAGTGGGTGCTCACTACCTCGACTTCTGCTCTCAGGCCTCAGACCCCCATTTTCTAAGGCTGAGAGCCCCTGCAGGTCTGAAGGGTGAGTGAAGGCTGCTTCCTGGTGATACCGGCAGCCCCTGCGCCACTTGGAAGTGAGGGGGATGTTGGTCCTGCTTGACTACCCACCTAGCTGGCAGGCGGAGGCAGCTCCAAGTTTGCACAGAAGGGATAGTCAGAGCCCTGGGAGAGGGAGGGACTTGCTCAAGTTGGGGGGAGTTGGCAGCAGAGCCAGGCTGACCCCCCCCCCCAAGCCTGCTCCTGATGTTGTACCTGCAGCTGCCTGGGTGGGACTCGGGCTGTCGAGCTCCCTGGCCTCTCGGCCTGACCTTGGCACCAGCCCTGAACGGAATATTCTGGGCACGTGACTCACAGGCCAGCCCTTCCCCTGCCGGGACACTTTTTATTTTCCTTTCTTTTATTTTCCCTAATAAGGTCTCATGTGGAGCTCACCTCTCCTTTCCCGGGCCTGGAGGGGCGGGGCGTCTTGCCCTGGGAGCGTGCTGTTCCCAAGGTGGGGTCTGGTGGGAGCTGCGCAGATCCGTCCCTTGCTGGGCTGACCCCTGCTGGCCCTGTGGCCTCGGGCAGGTCACTGTACTCCTCTGAGCCTCAGTCTTCTTAATTCCGTCCACCCAGCATTTACTGAAGATCTGTTTGATGCCAGGTGTGGTGCTGGCACAGCGGGCAGAGCAGACTCCTGCGCCCAGGAGCAGCTGGATGGAGTCGAGTCATGGGGGTGGGGGGGTCACACGTGAAGGGCTGCACGTGGCTCCTGGCTTGAGCAGGAACAGGGAGGGGACGGCGCATGAGCTGCTGTTCCACCAGCTGGGAGTCCGTGTGAGTTACTGGCACTGACTTCACACTGGTGAGGACCGTGAGAGGTGACTTCTGGAGGGCTGTGTCCCAGGAAGAGGCGGTGTGAGTTAGGGTCCCTGATTGGGGCCCATGCTGCCATGTCCCACGGGTGCTGGCCTTTGCCGGGGGGATGCCACACAGGTGATGCCCTCTGCCGTCCACCTCCTGGCACATGGTGGCGCTTGGGAGGGACAGTGGACTGGTGAGACGGCCGGGGCAGCCTGGAGCCCGCCCTGGTGGGGTGTGACTGACCTGGGGTGTCCTGTGCAGGGGGATGGAACCTTGTTCTGAGAAGTCCCAGAAGACACAGTGAAGGGAATTTATTTTTTACGTTTTAAAAGGACAGGCCTGTGAGGGAAAGGGGAACGAAAAAGAGCCCCCTGCCCAGTCATAGGTGGGTGGGCACGCTGCCAAAGGGAGGGCAAATTTAAACCCTGCTCACGAGGCACAAAGAATCTTCTGCTGAAGGAAGAACTTAAATATGGACCTTAAAGGTGGGACAGTGACTCAGCTTGGGGGAGGGGCGGGTCATCCCAGAACCCGAGGTGGGGAGGGGGCTGAGCCAGGCCTCGGCTTTTACTTCTTCGCTCACGGATGTAGTCCGAGCCCCTGGAGGTCCTTGGTTCCTGGGGGGCTGCTTAATAAATGCGGTTTAACGTGTGAATGTGTGAGTGGTCACTAACTGGGTCCCGGGAGAGTTGTTACCCCCAGTTTTTAAGTAGCACACATGGGGCCTGTGTGCCAGGATGGGGTCAGGCAGCTGGTCCAGAGCACCTGATCTGCCAGCTGTGGGGTTCAGGAAGGAATCCGGCTCGGCTGCAGGTTGGAGTTGAGCCTCTCAGAGATCCCTGTCCTCGGAGAGTGAGTGACTGCGGGGACATTGCTGGATTTGGAAACAGTGGCGGGTCACAGTGGCTGCCCCGGCCCTTCTGCTGCTCATATTGGGGCAGGTGCCCTTTTAAGGAGCCAGCGTAGGAGCAGAATTGATGCCGCCAGCCCTAGGGGCCCTTCCTGACTTGTTCTGATGTCACCATCCTCGGCCAGCGTAAGGGAGGGCACAGTCTCAGCGGCGGCTGGCACCCAGCCACACCCGCTCTGGCTGGCACAGGCTGCTTTGCCCCAGTGCCTTCTGGGTGGTGGCCAGACTGGCCCGGGTGAATCCCTGGTGTTCACAGGACTGGCCTCAGCCCCCAGGGGGTTCCAGTTCAGGAGCTCAGGGAGACCAAAGGTGTATGCCGGGCTCCCAGGTTTCCTGATGTGCCTCCCGTCCTGGCTCCTGTCCCATCAGCTCCCATGAGGGGCTCCCTGTGGTCCCATCTGCTCACCCCAGTGTTTCCCAGGCAGCCCGGAGCCCTGCTGACTGCTGGCTGCCAGTGGCTGAGGTTCAAAGGTTGAGATATTGTTGGGGTGGAAGGCATGTGCCCTGCAGCCCTGGTCTGGCTCAATCCCACGCTCCCACCTATTGACTGTGCAACCTTGAGCAACTTTCTTAAACCTCTCTGTGCCTCTGTTTCCTAATCTGTGAAATGGGGATTGATACTAGTCTCTTGGGTTATGGTGAAGATTAAGGTAATTACAGGAGTAAAGGGCTTGGACGAGTGGTGGGCACTTTGCAAGCTATTCATAAGTGCCAGGTGATTTTGGCACAAAGGTGATTTTGGGGCATTGGGCAACCTCGTGCCTGAGCCCTGGATGCCACCCATTCAGTACTGCTTGTTGTGGAGGAGCGAGGACCTGGGCCGGGTCATGGGGAGAGCAGCCATGGCAGCATATGAACTCCTACCCCCACCGAAGGCCCCGCTTCTTCCTTCTCCCCTGCCCCCCTCACAAATCCTCATGCTGTGGCCCAGGCCTTGCAGAGGCAAACTGTTCATGCTCTTGGCCCTGGATTCAGAGGGCAGTAACTGATGGGTTCCCTTCCCCCTCCTGCATTTAGGTTTGCTGCTGTGCCCAGGAGTTCCCGAAGCCCCCAGACTCCCCCCACAGAAGCCCTGCCTGCCCTGTATTGTTGGTTCCTGTTCAGTTGGGGACTGTGAGCTCTAAGAATAGGGCCCGCGTCTGTCTTTCTAACCCCCAAAAGAGCCCACCCTGTGCCCAGCTGTGCTAAGTGTTGAGGGTTGGGCCAAGGCCTGGGCTCAACTCAGGAACACAGAGGGGGGCGGCCACAGCCCCGGGCTCCAGAACTCACAGTCTGGTTGTTTATTCATGGGCTCAAAGGCTTCTGCTTCGTGCCAGGGATGTGCTGGGTGCTAGGGACCAGAGGGCCATAGTCCTGCCTCAGAGAGCCACAGTCTGCCATCTTCCTCCCTCCCTCCTGCTCTTGTTCCCCACAGCAGGGCTAGGGGGGAAGATGCATGGAGAAGCAGGTCGTGGCCACTGCCCCTGCCTATGGGAAGACCCACAGAGCATATCGTGGCGGCATAAGGTAGCCCTTCCGAGACTTGTAGCTGATTATCTGCCATGGAAACCAGGAGTGACCACTTTGGTCTTTGTGCCCCCATAACTGAGAACAGTGACCCCACCCTGCATTGACCAGCCAGAAGCTGCTCCAGATCCTCAAAGCCCCCAGAGGAGGCTCTTCCGCCTTGGCACTGCTGAACTTGAACCGGGTGGTGGTGCCCTGTGGCTGAGGGGCGCTGGGTAGCATTGCTGGCCCCCACCCACCAGATGCCAGTAGCTTCCTCCTCCCCACCCAGCTGTGGCAGCCAGTGTGTCTCCAGACCCCGCGAATGTCTTTTCTTGCTCTGGACAGTTGCAGCGCCGGGCAGGTCCTGAGTGACCACACTGTGCACGGACCAGTGTGGGGCCCGGAGAGTTGAGTCAGAATGCCGGACAGTCTGCCTGCACCTCGACGGGGCCCGGTCCTCTCCGGGCATTCCTGGTTGGTGACGGTGCATGGGTGAGTGGAGGGGCCTGGGGCCTGCCTCCCTGTGGGCCGTGGACTTCCGGGGGCAGGAGCCCAGGTTGTCTCGCTCAGGTGGACAGTAGTGTCAGTAAATACGTGTGGGGTGATGAGAGAGGTTGGGCGTTGGCAGAGGGCTTGAAAGAGATGAAGACTGACTTGTCGGCCTTCCCCTTGAAGCTGTTGTGCTTGACGGTTTCCAGAATGCAGGAGTGGAGCCTAGAAACAGTTATAGCCCAGGATACACGTGCAGGAGATGTGACCTCCGTCATCCGGCCTCTCATCAAGACGCTGCACAGGACAGACTTCGGGTGCACCTGGTAGAGGCTCTCTTGGGAAGGAGCACCCGGTGGCCATCCGTGCTTCCTTCCCTCCGGCTAGCTATTTTTTTTTTAGGGCTACTTATGTGCTCCGCTGCAAGCAGGGAGGAGAGCCCTGTGCCCACCTTCCCAGGTCTGGTCTCTTTCTGCCAGGCTGTGCCTGATGCAGGGCTGTGCAGCTGTGGGCACACTGGGGGCACTGCAGGTTGGCTGCCTGGAGGGCGCCTGCAGTCCCTGGGGTTAGCAGAATATGTTTGCGTTCTGTTCAGCAAGGGCAGGGAAGCACCCTGCTATTTGCTGCTCCTGGGGGCCGAGTCTCCAGCCAGAGTGACTTCCATCAAGGGATGAACCTGCAGCCCCGAGGCCCTGCCTCTGCGGACCTACCTCTTTCAGGGACTTGGAATGTCTCCCTGGCACCAGGCTAGGGGCTTTGCTCAGCACAGTGTTTCGAACCAAGTAAGGGAACCCAGCAGTCGCCTTCTGGTTTTAGTATCCTCCCCTTTCCCGATGGCGATCCCCTTCCTTGGGATCCTGACTTTAAAAGGGATAGCAGATAGGCGGGGGTTTAGGGGAACTTACACTGCTGAGTGTTAGCCTTACGGTCAGGCCAAGCTTGTGGCTGTCCCAGAGCCCATCGCTGGGTACCCCTTGCCTTCAGTGGGGGTGCTGCTTGGTCAGACAGCAGGAGAGTCTGCCCCGTTCACCTTGCTTTTGCTGCTCTGGAGGGCAGTGATGAGAGGAGGCCCCAGAGTGGCTCAGCTCCACCTGGGGCTGCCCCCCTTCCTGTGGGCACCCCGCTTGTCTAGTTAGAAGGATGTGTTTGCTCAAAATCATTCAGCAAACATTTATTGAGCAGCTACTGTGTTCTAGGCTCTCAGCGTGACACTTTATCTGAACTATTATCTCATTTAATCCTCTAACATTTTCATATGGAAGTGGGACCAGGGGTCAAAACAATGTCCCAGCGTGTAAATAGAGAGCCAGGACCCAGCCAGGTTTGATCCCAGAGTTTATGCTGCTAAAAACCACACCCAGTGGCAAGAAGAGGGGCCCCTGGGGGGCCACCCTGCAGGACCAGAGACTTGTGGCAGGAGCTGCCCCGAGTGCAGGATGGCTGACTTTCACTGGGGTGAGCGGCTGCACCTCTGGCCGCAGGGCATAGACAGGGGTGGGGGATGTGGGGTGCTCACAGCTAATGCCCTGGCTAAGGGCAGAGGAACACGAGGAGGAGTTCAGGGCCTCTTTGTAGGAGCAGCATGCAGGCAGCTCGCGTAGTTATGCTCAGGTGACTGCGGCTCCCTGTGAGCCCCGGGATGGGGTGGGTGAGGCCACTGGGCACTCATTGGGGCTGTTGAAGTGGATCATGAAAGAGGACCCATGTTTGGGGTTAGTTCCCTGTGGGGTCCTGGTCTTGGATTTGACTCTGTTCCAGAGCAGCAGGATTTGGGATGATGCCTTTCATGGTTGAACCCCCAGCCCCATCCCTACCCCTAAAACCCCCAGCCCAGCTTCCCCAGTTCCCTTCCCAGTGGTTGGACACTCGCTGAAGAGAGCAGGATGGACATGGGCCTGTGGAGGAGGAGAGGAGATCGCCCCCTAAGCGGGAGGGGAGGACAGACCTGGGCCTGACTGTGGATCTGCCTCTGATGAGCCTCCTGACTGGACAAGTCTCTTTTCGTCTCTGAGCCTCAGTTCCCCCCCAGGACCCCCCAACCCTGCCCCCTGTAAAATGGGGCCGGTTCCGTTCACTCATGGGATGGCCCGCACCCTCGCAGGGCTGGCGGAGGTTGTGAATCTGCACCTCGATCTCGGGTGGGGGACCCAAGAGCAGCTGAGGGACACGTGCGTCTGCTCCAGGAGGAAGGCGAGGTTTGACCTTCGTGCTGCTGCTTTGAGACTTGGCGGAGCCGTCTCTGCCGTGTGGCTGAGGCCTCCGTCCCTGGAGCTTGCATTGCAGGAGTCCTCAGATGCTCGCCTGCCCTGGGTGGGCTGCGCTATTTTGGGTTGGGTTTTGCAAGGGTTATTCCTTTCCTGCCCAAATCCTTCTTCTCATGGGACAAAGCTCCCCCCCCCCCCAAGAGGCAGCCCTCCGTCTGAAGAGAGCAGGCAGAGCCAGATTGGCCCTCGTGGGCTCTGAAGGGAGGGTCCCTCTGCTTACTGTGCCTTGCCAGCCTTGTCCCCAAGGCCGCGGGTCCCTTCTCTGGGGCTGGAATGTTCGCCAGGGCCCCCAGGCTGTGTGAGCGAGACTGGTGTGCCCGCTGGAGTGCTTGAGGGTGGCAGCCCCCGGCCCTGGGGTCGCATCCCTTTGCCTGGCCTGACTCAGCAGAGCAACAATGTGGTTTTTGGGGAGCAAGTTTTTAGGAATAGTCCGCGTGCTTCCTCCTGCCCAGCTCCGCCCGACTCCTTCTGAGCAAACACTGGCGCAGGCCCAGGCCTCTCCCCACACTGGTTCTCGGCCCCGCCTCTTGCTGCACAGCTTGGCAGTGAAGCTGTTTGTGAAACTGTCCCGGCTGCAGGCAGACTTCAGACAGGAGGAGACATGGAACTGGGGAGTCTGTGCCCCTCGACCGTGGGTGACATGGGCCTGGCCCCCTCTCTGACAGCGGGATTCCCGCTTCACTCAGCAGTGTGTGCAGGCCCAGTGTGTGCCGGGCCTGAGGGAGAGCCACCAGCCACATGCTATTAGGAGGAGGTTAACAGAAGCCACTCAACTCTGCAGGTGTCCAGGGGGATTGAATCCCCTGTGCCCTGGGAAGGCAGGGCCAGGCGCAGAGGGAGACGGAGATCTGTGTGAGCTATTTGGGTGGTTGGGGAAGGCCTCTCTGATGGTCTTTGTGCAGACCCTGAAGGTGAGGGAGCCAGCCATGTGTGTCCCTGGGGGGAGGGCATTCCAGGCAGAGGGGCAGCCAGTGCAAAGGCCCCGTGGTTGTTTGAGGAGCCGCACAGTGACGGAACTGGGCTTCAGATGGAAACAGCTCCACAAGGTGATGGGGCGGCAGTTGATGCTGTCCCCTCCAGCCCCCAGGGGTGCCCTGAAGGCACCATTGCAGCGGCCTGCCTAGGACACAGCTGAGGCTCTGGGGCCTTCAGAGACAGGGCTGGGCAGCTCCGCCCATCATAGGTAGCTTTTCACTTGACCTTCCCCCCGGACCTCCTGCCTGGGATGGATCTTTGGGGTGAAGGGGTATTTTGGTACCTGGGAGACGAAGAGGAGGAAGAGAGGGAAGCAGAGGAGTCCCGCCACTGGGGCAGCCCCGTCACGCAGTGTCCAGCAGCTTAGCCGGCCTAGCTCGGTTTCCTGGGCAACCGCCTCCAGGGATCCCCTCTTGCGGGGCAGGCCAGGCACTTCTGTCCAGAGACTTCCCCCCTGGGGGCTGCTCCCCATCTGTCCTGTTTGGGGAATCATTGGCCAGGGGTACACCGCAGAGGCCAATAGGGGAGGGAGGACTGGTGGGGGGCCCCTACTCTGGGCTCAGGACAGAACTGTCATTGTCTGAGGCTTCAGCTACTGATGAAACTCAGCAGGAGGCAGCAGGAGGGGCTCCTCTCAGACCCCCACCCCTCCTGGCCATTGAGCAGCCTGGCGCCTAGTGAGCGAGGGAGGGAGCTGTCTTTGCTGTCACTGTGGCATTCGGAGGCTCCTGCCAGGGCTAGGGAGAGCCTGGGAGTCCTACCCCTCCCCCCTCTCTCCCACCCTCCCACTCTCTACCGGGCACCTGGGGATGGCCAGCCACTCTCCCAACTCAACCCTGTGACCCTGCCCCGAAGCCACGAGGCCTTGAACCGTCCCTCTGTCTCAGCCTCTTTCCCCTGTCTGCTGTGGGAACTAGAACTGGGAAGAGCCCAGCCTGGGGCCTGATGGGTGCAGTGCTTGGGAGAGATTAGCTGTTACTGTTTCAAAGATGATAGTTGGTGATCTCGGGGGTGACGAGGGGCGCCGGGCTTGCGTTCCGGTGCACAAACTCGTCATTCAGCGGTCTGCGGGGCGGGCCAAGGCTGGCTGTCCTCGTGGGGCACCAGGAGCTCCGGAAGGATTTGCACCCCTCCTCCCCAGCTCTGGTCTTTCTGGACAGGGCAGTGGACACTGGAGGGGTGAAGTTGCCAGTGGGCCTGTGCCCCTCCTTCCATCTGGTAGGGAGCGAGCCCCACAGCTACAGCTGCACCAGGCCCAGGGCCGCCCCAGCCTCAGCGTTCCATGAGCAGGGATGGTTCCCAGGCTCTGGGTGTCATTCAGGGTAGGGCAGGAGCTGCTGTCCAGAGTGGGGCCAGCGCTTCAGGCACCACGGTGGCAGTCGCTCTCTCGCTGGCGACAGTTATTACAGGGGCTGGATGTGTCCCTGGGTCAGCCCTGGCCGCACCCTGGAGCTACTGAGTCAGAACCTTGGGCCGGACACGTTTGCTGAGAGCTCCATGGCAGGCTTGGGACCCTGTCCGGGAGCTGGGTCTGGGGAGGCCTCATAGAGGCAAAACTTGCACGGGCTTAGGGTTTAGGAGGTTGAGAAGAGCTTTTCTGGTTTTGAGAAACTTCTGCTCAGAGGAACAAACTGCCTGGGCAAAGGGGCAGTGTGCAGGACAGGCCAGAGGGTTGTGGAAGTCCTCGGCGGCGGGTACAGAGTCAGGTGGGGCCTGGGAGCTTCAGGGAGCAGGCAGGTCCGTGGGGAGGGGAGTATGAGTCATCGAGGCCTGCGTAGGGCCTGGGCTTACTCTGAGGCGAGGAGGGAGTGTGAAGGTGTAATGTGTTGTCTCTGGAGTGGGAACGGAGTGGCTGAGTACGCCTCAGACTGAGGGCCCAGAGCCAGAGCAGCCTCTGGGCAAGTGCAGCTGTGGGAGGGCCCTGCTCGTGACCAGACCCCACACCTGGCCTTGCTCCGCTGTCCCTCCGTTTCCTGGCTGTCAGGAGGCAGAGCAGCTGCCTCTGAGGCAGGTGTGAGATGGTGTCTGGGCCAGAACCTAGTCCTGTTTCCCACCGTGTGAGGCTGGGGGCAGCCCCCCTTCTAGCAGGGCCACCCAGCTTGGTTGCGCCAGCATCTGCTGCCTCTCCAGCCCTGGGACTGACTTCCAGCCCGTCCGGAGCACCCCACCGTTGGCCTCTCTCCCCGAGGCCAGCCTCCCCGACCTCGAACTCTTGGCCCGGCTAGTGCTGCCTTCCTGACTGCAGGGGCCTCCTGGTCTATTTCTCCGGTCTCAGGTGGAAGAGGCTGGGGCTTCTCTGCTGTGTGGGCGTGGGAAGTGGCCCAGGCTGCGCTGAGTCTCACTGGATAGTGACCAGGAGCAGGTGTGGGTTGAGCAGGGGTTCTGGCTGCGCCCCTGGCCTGTGTGAACTTTGAGCCCTTGAGGGAGAAAGAACCGATAAGCGCTTTGATTCATTTCAAGCCAGACTGTGGGGTAGAGGGAGGGAGAGGGAGGTGCCCATGTGGGTGGTCTGGGTCGCTGAGCTGACTTTTGGGGGATCCTGCAGCCAGAACTGGGGCTTCCTCCTTGCTCCTCTGGGCATGGTTGATATGGGCAGCCTCCTGCTAGCATTACATAGAGGGGCACAAAAGAGAGGGCGTGAGAGCTGTGTTCAGGGGTTCTGCCTGCCCACCCAGAGTTGGCAGTTTTCAAGTAGATGACCTCAGGGAGGGAACATCCTCTCTAGCCCTAGCACCCCCAAGGATAGCAGTGGCCACCCTCCACCTCCCGGGTGCAGTAGATGTGCAGGCATGTGCCCATGCGGGGTCCTTCTGTGGGATTCGCAAGGAGCCAGTGACAGTGGCGATTCGGGGCTAGGACGATTCGGGCGGGAGGGAGGCAGACTTTTCTTTGTGTTGTTTGCATTTTGAGAAGCACAGAAGTCGGTGGCTACTTAATGAGCACAGAGCCTGTTTCAAACGCTGGCTCTGCCACTTTCCAGCTGTATGATCTTGGGTGACTTCATTGCCCATTCTGAGCCATATTTTCTTATAATTTGGGTTCATATGTGTTAATATTTGTAAAGTGCTTGGAATAATGTCTGAGCTATAGTAGGCACTGCTCGAATGTTTGCTGTAGTAATTAATTGCCATTACCTGCATCCTAAGCTTGTCTAGAAAGTAACAGTAAAGGCTTTTCGCAATGGACAAGAAACAGGCGTGCAGCCAGTTCTGGCTGATTAGGCTGGGGGAGTCGGTGCTTTCCCTCCAGGGTTAATTCCCGCCTTCATGGAATGATCCAGAAGGATAGCCCCCAGCTCAGAATTGAGGATGCCAGTAGGGAATGGGGAGAACCTCCCCTCACTGCTCAGCAGGGCTTCTGGCAAGGTTGGCTGCAGGGTCCAGGAAGCCAGGGAGGCACTGGCGTCTCGGTTGTGTGAGTCCCCAGGGGAAACTGCTCCTAGCCCGGAGCACTGGGATTCTGCCCCTTCTTATGCCACCTGCCTCTCCACAGCCCTTTAGTCCCCTTGGACCCGTGTGCGGAAGACTGGGTGGCCCCTTGCCAGCTGGCCCACCCTGTAAGGGCAGGCCTGGGAGACAGAAAGAGCGAATGGCCTTCAGCAGGGGCTGGTGAGGGCAACTGGACAGGAGGGAGCCGGTGGTTACTGGGCAGGCAGGAGGAAGAAGCGTCCAGCCATGTCTGTGAACGTCCAGCTCCCGGAACACGGGGGCCTGAGTGTGAGCTGCCTCTTGGGGCTGGAGCTTCACCTGTAAACAGGAGAGGGGGATGGAGGAGTCCAGCTGAACCCCTGGGCGCCCGAGGTTGGTCTCCCTTGACTTGGGCTGAAGGAGAGTCTGGCAGCGGGGGCTTCCCCCCAGCTCTGGAGGGGGCCTTGCAGCTCTGCAGCGGCTGGCCAGGCTTTCTGGGTTAATGATTTATGAACAGTGAAGGCCCGGCCATTCCTGGGGCTACCCTGTGCTGCTGGAGCTGCTGGGAAGGGGCGTGAGAGCTGGGGGGCTGGGTGCACGGGCCATGCCCAGTGACTCTCTGTTGCTGACGCTTTGGCCATGACGGCCCTCTAATGAGATCTCTGGCTTCTTTTCACAGGCGAGCGGCTGGACGCTGCTGGTCTGAGTGGGACCTTGTCTAATGGCTTCCTCCAACCCGCCTGCACAGACTGCCAGAGGTACGGCACCCGGGCCTGCTCCCTCCCCTCCAGCGGGGTGGGGGCTGCTAGCTTTGGCGCAGGCCAACCCCAGTGTGAATAGCGTCCTTGGGGAGTGACTTCAGCCCTCTGCCTCAGTTTCCTTGTTTGCTAAATGGAAACAGAACTCCTCCTCATGGAGTGGGCTCTGGATGAGCGTTGGGGTTGAGGGAGATGCGCTTGGGCGAGCTGCGAGTGAAGGGTAGGAGCCTAGGGCCTGAGGGCAGCGGGCGGGGCCATGTCACTCCAAATGTTCAGGCTCTAAGGCCACATAGCCAGAGGTGGCCCCCAAAGAAGAAAAATGCATTTCGATGCTAAAAGCCAGTTATTTGTTATCTGAAATTTAATTCTACCCGCTGTATTTCCTCTGGCGGCCCTAGCAGTGGAGCCTCAGGCGCTGCAGGTGTCCAGTGCTGGGGGAGCTGGACACAAGGCCATTTTACCCCCTATCCCAGCTTCCTGTACTCTTGTCCCTTTTGGGGGAGGCAGGTGGAGGGGTGGTAATGAGCGAGGGCTCCCTGCCACTGCCACCATGGCTTAGCAGATGCCTCTGGTCTGTGGTTCCGGTTCATCATCATGAGCTTGGGGGTGTTAGTGACACCACCTCCCGGTTGTGGCAAGGTTCATGTCCCCGAGAGGCCTGGCGCGAGGTGCTGGGTGAGTGGGAAGGATCAGTGCCATGGTGTCCGCAGGAGCCCGGTCCTGAGCCCTGGTCGGTGCCTCTTCCTTCCTGAATCTCCATGTTCTTCTGCAAAGGGGGGCAGCTCAGTGGACTCAACTTCTCCACATCCCTGGGTGGCTTCCTGGGTCCTCACCTCCTGGACTTGCTGAGGTTGGCTCTCCCAAGGGTGGGGCATGTCCAGAAACATTACAGCTGTGTTTGGTCAGAGGGGCTGGAAGGGTGCAGTTCAACTCTCAGTCACCCAGGCTGGGTCTCCCGATCTCTCCTGAGGAGCCACGTGTGATGGCCCATGTCTCAGGATCCTGGGGACAGAGCTGGGGCTGATCCGTAACTGTCACATTGGTCCCAGGTTGCCCACCTTCTGGCCCCTGCTGCCATGGGCACCCTACACCCTCTGTCCTCTCTACCCAGGGGACCCAGCGTGGAGAGTCAGAACAATAACAACAATATATCATCTTAGCATTAAGTGGCTGTTGTTACCTGCTGGATGGACTGGGCTCTTTGCCAGTTTCTGATTCTTCAGGAGCTTCTCATTGTCTCACCAAACACCATCCCAGTTTTCCCAAATACCTCTTCAGCTGTCTTGCTGCCCCCTCTTCCTGGCTCATCTCCTCAGTTGCACTGGGTCACTGTTCTCCACTCCTGCTGTGACCCGAGCTTATAGGCCCCTTCCCAGCCTGTGGGGCCTTTGAGCATCCTTCCTCTGCTATATCAGTCCGCTACACCCAGCAGAGAGCTCCTTGCTGGAGGAGCCATGTCTCACTTCTGACCTCCCGGCCCAGGGCCTGCCTGGAGCAGGTTGCTGGATACATGACAGGCTAGCCAGACTGCGGTTGCCAAGGAAGGGTGCAGAAATGACCCTTGTCCCTGGCCACAGCCTGTGGCCAAGGGGCCTGAGACTGGCCTGGGAGTGGGGAGGCTGCCCACGTCACCCAGGTTCAGGGGCTGGGCCATGACTCATGGTGATGGTGACACAATGACGGTGCTGACGGGTAGAACAGTCGCCATGAGAACAGCTGACGTTAGTGCAGCATCTTGCACCAGGTGCTTTACACATCCCATCATCCTGACCACCCTGCAAGGTAGTCACCATCAATGCGCTCGTTTTACTGATCAGCCATGGCAGCTTTGGGGATAACCTGACACCCACAAGGCCAGTACAGGGGAGAGTGGACTCTCAGCCCACCTGGCCTGACTGTGTGACCTTGGTCACTACATCAATAATGGCCATGGGTCAAGGGCCCAGCAAAGTCAAGTGGGCAGGGGCCCGGGCATCAGAATGCATCTGTGTCTGGTAGCCCCAAAATAGCAGGCAAGGACTTTGCGGTATTTATTCTAGTATTTTTTTAACTTTGATTCAACCCATAGCCTGAGACATGACAATAGCATGTATGTTTGTGGGTTTGTGTGTGTGTATGTCTGACAGGCTCTTGGCATGTGCCTGCCATGTGCTGGGCCCGGCCTGGAGGCAGAGGAAGCAGCCGTGAGCCAGGCAGACATGAACATGTGCCATGAGCTGGCAAGGGCTGCAGAGGGAAATAAGCTGCCTGGCAGGTGGGGGTCCAGGCATCTCTTGGGGTGGTTTTGATCGTGGCAGCCTCGCTGGGAGATGACGTACAGTGAGACCTGAAGGGCTGAGAGTGGGGGAAAGTGCCTGGTGAAGAACATTCTGGCTTCCAGGACTGAAAGCGCAAAGGCCTGAGGCAGGAGCATGTCTGGTACATTCCTGGTTAGCAGAAGGCCTGTGTAGCGGGGCGTCGTGAGCAAGGGGGTGGCAGAGGAGGGTGGTAGAGGATGGTACACATACACACGCACACACATGCATAGCCACACACGCGCACACATGCAGGCTCACATACACAGGCACACACACAGGCACACACACAGGCATGCACAGGCACACACGGGCACTCACACACATGCACAAAGGTGTGAAAAACAATGTTAAACATCTTACCAAAGGTGATTTGTTAACATTATAATTTTTAAAAATCCTCAAAAGGCTGCCTGGGAACCCCCTAATTGATTTCATGACCCCACTGGGTTGGGAATAGTAATTTGAAATTGCTGCTCCACCCTGGACACTCCTGCCGTATTTCCTCTGTTAATTCATCACAGGGGCCCAGCTTCCAAGGGCTGGAGGGACTTTAGGAGGCAGCGGGAGAGAGTCCGGAGTGTGCACTAAGGCAGATGCCGGGTCAAGCCGGCTCCCTGCTTGTTAGCTGTGGGGCTGGGAGCTGGGGGCCTGTTTAACCCTCAGACTCTCTGGGTCTCCCTGTATGAAATGGAGGTGGTGGTGAGGCTCCCCCCACCCCATCCCCAAACATTCCAGTGTTTTTTCTCTGCTCCCCAGGAATCTCTGCCACAGGCCACAGCACTGCCCAGAGGTGTCTATCCCTCCCGTGTTGGCCTGAAGTGTCCCCCCAGCTCCCAGGAGCAGGGGCTTGGCCACCCATTCAGTGGTCTCTACCTGGTCATCACCCCCAGAAAAAGTTAGGAGGACGGGGGAGCCCTGGTTTTTGCAGTAGCGAGCAGCTGAAGGAAGGCCTTTTTGAACCTGATATAGTCGCATCTAGGGCCTCCCTGGTGGCGCAAGGGGTTAAAACGCAACCTTTGGAGCCATCTGCAGCCATTGAAGCACCAGTTAGATGCCTGGCCAGGGAGCTACCCACATGGCGCAGCAGACCTCTCCTGTCTTGCCCGCTGCTCCCCTCAGCAGTGTGTTTCAGTCCATCTGCCTGCTCTGTTCCCCACTGTCTCTGGTGAGTCCTCTCACCTCCACACCTCTGGCCTGTACCCCAGTTCTTGTATGCATAAATAAATAAATCTTAAAAAAAAGTAAAATGTTCTGCTCAAGGAAACCCCAGGTTACGTGTGGGACGGATTGGATTTTTCTGGTCAGAGAGATGGCTGGAATCAGACACGTCCATCTGCCCCTCTGCAGCTCCGTTCTTGAGTCTCGCTGCTCCCCACCCCCCCCATCCTCCCATCGCTCCTTGGCATCTCTGAACACCTTGGGCTGGGTCTGAGCGGGGACCAGGCTGTCAGGCGGGGCGGGGACAGGAATTGCCTCAGGTGTTACTGTGTGACCCCACTGGGCACTGTGCCAGGTGCTCCTGGTGCCCTGGCGGTTTTCAGTAAGGGGTGAGTGTGCCCCCAGGGGATATTGGCTGTGCCTGAGGACAGTTTCTGGGCCACAGCTGGAGGGTACCACTGGCTTCTACTGGGTAGTGGCCAGAAATGCTGCCCCACATCCCTCAGCGCCTCCCACGGCAAAGGTCGCACGGCCCCAAAGTCAATAGTGGCCAAGAAGCGCTGCCCGACATCCCAGTCCATATTCACGTCGGCCTTGCCTGCTGGTGCTGCTTTTATTCTCCAGTGTCCAGAGGGCGAAACCAAGGTTCAGAGAGGTGGAGTGATGTGCACAGAACCTCACAGCTGAGGGGACCCAGATAGGACAGGCTGAGCCCTAAGCTAGACTGTGTGGCCTGAGCAGAGACAGGCCCCACTGCTCAGGGGAGCCCAAGGGTGGGTGGCTGACCTCACAGACTTTTAAAAGCCAGACCACACTGCCCTTGGGGTTTGGCTTGTGTTTGCGTGAGGCTGGAGGATGGACTTGGTGAATGCGGGAGCTTCTGTCCAGGCCTGGCTCGTAGGAAAGACATCTTAGAAGGGAGAAGACCATGGGCTCGAGGTTGGGGCAGTCGGACAGGTGAGGGCTTGAATGCTCTCAAGGACAGAGTTCTTTCCTTTTCTCTGTGACACCCTGGGCCATGACCAGTCCCCGTAAAGGGGACACTCAAAGGGTCTGCTCTTAGCATTCGAGATTGGTTAAGAGGCACAAAACCAATTGTTATCCGGTATACAGGAACAGATGGAGGAAACACACAGGGCTAAGACAGAGGAGAGGAGGCAGGTCCTCGTTTAGGCAGGCCGTCAGGGGGCTCTGCTGGAGACATGGAAGACATGGCCATGAAGCGGGTCTCCCAGGAGGGAGAAGTAGGGAGTGAGGCCTTGTGGGACAGACTCCTTGCTGGGAACATGGGCCCTAACCCTGCCCAGGCAAGTCTGTGCCTGGTACCTGAAGCTAGTACTCCAGGCTGCAAAGACTTGCAGGCAGCTGTGCTTCATGCCACGTGGCAGCCTGTAAGCGGAGCCTGAGTGTGTTCATTCACACACATGCCACGTAACCAGACACACATGCTCGCTTGGGAACACACACGGAGGTGAGTGCCCACGGGCGCTCGTGCAGATGCCTTTAGAAAAGCCCCCTTGCTCACAAAGCAGGAAAATAGAAAGCCAAGACAATGAAAGTCATACATGCACCCCAGTACTGTGCCACATGCTCGCCATGGAAGCTCGCTCCTCTCTGTCCACTGCCCATGGACTTAGCGCCGGAACCAGCCACAGAACACCCCAGGTTCCCTGGCCCGAACCACCTGGAATCTTGTCTCTGGGAGCGGCCTGGTGCCTCACTCAGACCCCCAGCAAATCAGCACTTCAGCAGGCTCTGCTCTGCTCGGCCCAAGACCCTGCAGCCCCACTAACTCCTCCTTCCTTCCAGGAGATCCGCTGGTTCCCGGAGGCCCAGGCCCCTCCCCCGAGGTGGAGGATGACCCTGGAGAGGCCTTTGAGTTTGACGATAGTGATGATGACGAGGACACCAGCGCTGGCCTGGGCGTCCCGGGCACTGCTTCAGAGAAGGACACAGACGCCCCACTGATCCACTTGGACTCCACCCCCCTCACTGGTAATGTGCTTCTGGGAGCCTTGGTCCTCCCGTTTCCGGGCTTCTGGGGCTTCAGAGAGCTTAAGGCTGGGTGGAAGAGCCAGGCTCCCCAAGATGCCTGGTGCTCCCTCCACTGTCCCCAGAAAGCAGGAAGGGAGAAACCCTTGGGTAGGAGCTGCATTCCATTGCTTCCCTTGGGAAGTGGGGATTCCAAGCATTCCTGCTGCATCTGGTGGGGGCACTCTGGCACTTCGGATCTGGAAGTAGTTGGTCTGGGCTGTGCTTGTGTTTCTCCCAGAGAATCACACCAGCCAGAGGAGCCACCTCCCAGGGGCCGGGCTCCAGTCGGCCCTGGGGAGCCAGTGGCCCTGGGGGCGGGAGGGCCCTGATAAGGCTGGTGTTAAATGGCAGCTTTTGGGCTCTTAGATTTTGTCATCTCAGAGAGGCTGGGGACCGGACCAGCAGGAACTTCCTGCAGGCTTGGGACAAGGGGCTCCTTGAGGAGCTGGGGGTGGGGGGCAGGCCCAGGGCAGGCAGGGCAGCTGGTTCTGCTTGGAGTTGCGATGTGGGCCATGGGGATGCGGGTGGGAGTGGGGGAGGTGCAGGTAGGACAGGTAGGAGAGCTTAATGATGGTGGCTGGAGGGAGGAGGCAGGAATCCAGCAGGCCAGCCAGGCCCTGTCTCCCGCACCCCTGGGGAGGCTGGGAAAGGGGCGGGGATGGGCTGAGTCCATGGGGCCAGCCTCCGGCCTGACGGGCTCTCCCTCTGCTCTTCTCCCGCAGACCCAGACCCAGCGGCCGCACCCCAGACGCAGTAAGTGAGCCTCGTTCCTTTACCTTGGCATTGGGAAAAGGAGAGACTGGGCAGGAGGTGTGGGCAAGGGTGGAGCTGTGACTGGGAGCCCCAAGACAGGTCTTTGCCAAGGAGGATGCTGTTCAAGATGCTTGGCCCCAGGAAAAGGTCATTCCCTGACACTCATGTGACTTCTTCCTTTATTTTGTCCACAAGCCTGTGAAATTAGGCAGGCTGGGCTCCAAATCCTGTCTCTGCCCCTTGCTAGCTGCATGGCTTGAAGGCCTGGCATAAACCCTTCCTGTGTCAGCCTGTCCCTGTGCAGAGTGGGGCAGAGTACCCACCCCCTGGGTGGAGAGTCCCATGGCTGGCTGCTGGTGTTTGGTGCATCCATCCACAGCAGTGGTCTTTGCCATCTGCTGGGTCAGTGCCCTTCCCACCCCACTGCTGCTGTTGCCAGGGTTGCTGCCTCTCTCAGCCTGTGAGGCTGGGTGGCCTGATGGCCCGAAGTCGGGCAGGTGCTGGGTGCCAGCCTGGGTCTTACTCCGCCCCAGCATTGGCCGCGGATCCTGGTGCAAATTACTGCCCTCCCGTCTGTGCTTTTCTCATTGATACAGTGGGCCCCTGACTCCTCCCTAGAGGGAAGCACTGCCCGGTGAGACCACGTTGCAGGCGTGGCCACAGTCCCTTCTTTGGTCTTTGGCAAGCCGCTCTGGGCTGAACTGCCCATGGTGGGTTGGGGCCCTGAAAGCTGTGGCCTCTCCCGTGTCTCTTCCCTGCTGCGTGCTGCCTGGCTTTGGGCACGCGGGTGCTCAGAGTCCGTTTCTAAAGGAAGTAGTGAGCGGTGGTCTAGACCCTGGGGCCTGAATCCTGACCACTCTGGTGGTAGTGGGGGGTCTTTGAACCTCCCTTGGTCTTCCTGAGAGCTGGGCCAGGGGGCTGATTCTTCAGCAGGAGCTGCCCTGCTGGAGCAGGCTGCGGCCTGGCCCTGCAGCAGGAGGTAGTCTCGGATTCCCGTCTGGCCCAGGACCTCCGCCTGTGCTCACTTGACGCCTGGAGTGGGCGGACCTTGGGAAAGCTTCTGCCGGGCCTGCTGCTGTATAATTAGGGCCAGAAGTAGGGGCCAGCCTCTCCTCCCTGATTAGAGACCTGAAATGAGTCAGCAGCACCTGTTTGTCCTGCACCTGGACTGGGGAGGTCGGCCATGGCTGTGGTCCCCCTGGATTCTGGGTAGCCTCCAGGGCAGGTCAGGCTGAAGCTTCCATGAGACTCAGCTGGCGAGGGATGCAGACACGTGCAAGCAGAGAAGGAAGCCCTGGGCGTGGGGACTGGGGCTGGACTGCAGGGGTCTGCAAGGCGGAGGGCAGTCAGGGAAGGTGTGTTTCGGGGTCTGGGTTTAGCACAGTGTCGGCTGGCGCCTCCTCACTCCTTGTCCAGTGCTCCCTCCACTCTTGGTCATTCCCTCCCTTTCAGTGACTTAAGCCCGTCTCCACTCCTCCCTGGGTGGTGACATTCTCTTCTGGAGCCCCCCGGGAGGAGAATCATCCTGTTTAGTTTCTTCTCATTTTTCCCCCAAAAGGGAAAAAAAGGTCTAAAATCCTGCCTTGGAAAAACAAGCCTGCAAGTGGAGGACACTTCACGTCCTCCTGTGTTTTCTTGGCCCACCTGCCCAGGGCTTTGCTGGGTTGCTTGGCGGCCTGGCGAAGAGCTGGGGCTGCCCACTCTAGGCTCCTGACAACGGAGTGAGCACAGCTTCCCAGATCGGCTGCCTGAGTGTCTCAGGCCCAGCAGGGCGGGAGGTGGCAGCCCTGGTCCCCAGCTCGGGTGAGCCGCCCTGGCAGGAGCATGGTGGGCAGGTGAGTGGATGGCCGGGCTCTGAGCCACACCGGCCTGGCTTCAAGGCTGGCTCTACTGCTCACTGGCTCTGTGTCACGGGGCAAGTTGCTTCCTGTCCTGAATCTTGGTTTCTTAATTAGTTAAAGGGAGCTGGTAAGTCTCCCATCTTGCCGGACTCTGTGAGGGGCACAAAGGTTCGTGTCTGTCCAGCACTTAGTCTGGCCGGCACATGCTGGCCACTCCCAATGTGCCTGTGTCGCTGTTCTGCATCCGGGTCTTGGCTTGGCTTTAGCGGGAGCTGGTTGGCCCTGGTCTCTGGACTCAGACAGGCCTGGGTGTGACCCAGCTCTGGCCGACATGCTGCCAGAGTCTGCCCTGGGAAGAGAACTACAGCTGCTGGCTGGTTGGTGGTTGGGGGGGGTGGTGAGGCTGACTGGCAGTCGAGGTGACTCTGCAGGCCTCTGGCTCTGAGGCCTGTGGAGGTGGCAGCCAGGCTGCTGTGGGGTAAAGAGAGCTGCTGGCATTGCTGGGTGTCTGTTCACCTGAAGCCCGTGGGTGATTTTAGGCTGCTCCACAATCCAAAGGAGTGAGGATGGTCTCAGTTGCGTCCACCTTGCTGTTGGGCAAAAGTACAATGGAATCCTACTCACCCACAGGAAAGATGAAATGCTGCCATTTACAGCAAAATGGAGGGAGTGATGCGCAGTAAAGCAAATCCTGGACATATACATAGCAGCTGGCTGGATAAAGCAGGATGTGGACCCAGGCTAGCAGGCTCCAGCAGATTATGTGGCCTCTGGAGGTCGGGTGAGGGAGGTGTCAGAGGTCCATAAGGGATGGCTGTGGGAAAAAATAAAGACTCAATGCACAAGGAGCTCCGCTCGCTGGTGACACTTTCTCTTTCCCCAGCTGGTCACGTCTGTTGTCAGATAGTGACATCATAATCGCAGTGATGGAAATAATCACGATTACTGATTAGCGGGCACAGAGCAGAATGCCCAGTCCCTTTCTCCTCGTCTCCAGCAAGCAGACACTGTCCTTACCCCGTTACAGACGGCGACGCTGAGGCTCAGGGAAGCTCACTCAGGACCGAGACAGGATGCTGGCAAGCCCCAAGGCAGGGGTTTCACCTCTGTGTTACCCCAGGAAGTGCTGGTCCAGGCCCAGGGCCTCATGGTGGGTTGTGGCCCCCCCAAAAGAACCAGCCGATGGTGTGTGTTTACCGGGTTAAGGGTTTTGCCTGTGAAGAGAGGCTCTCTGAGCCCTTGGGAGAATAGCTTCAAGCAGTCGGTGGGGTCTCCCACGTACCCGGGGAACCGGGCACAGTGGCCTCGATGCTGGTGCTGCTGGTGATTCTGGGTGAGGCCCTTCCCCCAGACATGGGAGAAGAGTAAAAGCAGACCCCCCCCCCACCCAGAGGTCTGGTGTTGGTGGAGGGGGCATGCAATTGTCACCCCTTGGAGAGAGGGTATTTTGGGTGGTGGGGGCGATTTGATTGTTGCTGTACCTGCAGCAATAAATCAAACTAATAAATTTGGGGCATCCCTCAGAGCCCATATGCAGGGCAGACTTTTCCTGGTGGACTTTGAAGCCTCTACACTCACAACCCCCTGAGCTCCTGTGGCCTAAAAGAGCTGCCCGAGTACCCAGTGGCCACCGGGAAGCCAGAGCATGTGGCCACTGGACTCAGGCAGCTCTCTTCACCTCTCAGTACACCAACCCCTGGACTCTGGCCCCCTCCAGGTTGTTTGTTTTTCCTGCTCAGTTTTGCTGCCAGGCTCAGAGGCCCCCTCAGCTTCAGTATTGCCTGGTGGGTCAGGCCTTTGGTTCCCTGCCCGGACTCTCAGTGGCTCCCTGGAGGTGCCTGCCTGGCTGCCTTTCCTGGGTCCATCCAGATAAGATGGACTGTGCTGCCCACCCTGGCCTGGACCCTGAGGGAGACGGTCAGGCAGCTGGACTTCTGGGAGAGGCAATGAGTCGTGTCCTCCCCTGAGGACACACAAGCCAGTGCCGAGACACCAGAGGGGGCCATGCTCAGCGTTCAGACAGGACAGACTTAGGTACAGTACAAGATGCCTTCTTGTCTGCGGCTTTGAGGCTTCTGAGGTTAGTGGCGTTGGGGGACCATGGTGGCTCTTAGGAAGGGCAGGCTGATAAGGTTGGAGTGTCCCCCAGCACTGTCATAGAATTCCCTCTGAGTTTTCCAGATCCTGGAGACCCAGCCTGGGGTGCTTGGAGCCCTGGGCTGTGCTTCTGACTGCTGCCTTCCCCAATCTGAGCACCTGTAGCCCCCCGAGTCCTGTCCTCAGACACGGCAGATCGTCACCCCAGTGGAGTCACTCATGGGAGGTTATGGGGTTCAGGCCTCCTTCTCCAGCCCCTCAATCAGAAAAGCTGTATTTTATTTGTTGTTTTCCTTTCCACCCCTGGTTTCAAGGGTTTCCACAGTAGAGCTGTGGCTTTTGAATCACAGACTCTTTTGAGTACCCACTAAAAAGCCAGCAGCTTCCCTGTGAAAGGTACCCGTGGACCCATGTGTTACACTGAGCACCCCCACCGGGGGCCTGGTGAGGTCCACCCCTGGTCCTGCACAGGGGTGCTCTGCCACCTTCATCTTCCATCCCTGGTCTCTGGCACAAAGAAGGTACCATCCAGTAGTTGGCACGTGCCTCACTTTACGGTGTGTGGCTCATTCTGGTCCTCACCGCTGTGCTGGCAGGTAGGCCCCTCCCCCAAGCCTCCTACCCTAATCCCCAGAGCAAGCTTGGCAAAGGGACTTTGCAGATGTGGAGTCTCTTGCCTTGGGGACACTTCCCTAGACTACTTGGGAGACCCAGTACATCCCAAGTGCAACCAACCAAGGGTCTGAGGTGGCTAGATTAGGCAGGGGACATGGGACGGCTTCTCCCTCCCACCTCCCTCACTTTGCTGAAACCCATTTTGGATTTTCACCCTCCACAATTGTAAGATAATATATTTGCATTGTTTTAAGTCCCCAACGTTGCAGTCCAGGAGGAGACTAACAGAAGGAGGGTGAAGGGGATTGTTATGGGCCCCCTTCTGCAGGCCCAGAGAGGTGTGGTCACTAGCCCCAGGGCCTGGGCTGGCAGGTGGTGGTGCTGGGGCTCAAAGTCAGGGGCTGCTGCCCTTGGCCATTGTCCTATTTGTTGATAGGGAATCCCACTGCCCTTCACCCCTGTCCCCCCACATCCTCCCACCCCACATATCGTTATCGAGCGCCCAGGAAGAGCCTGGTGGTCCCTGCCTGGCTGGTGCCTTGCCAGTCATTTCCTGTGATGTGTTTCCTTTCTTCCTGTCTTTGTTTCTTTTTTTTTTTCTGATAAGTCATATGTGTTTATTATTTAAAAAAAAAAAAAAAAAAAAGGAAAGTACAGAAAATGACAGAGTAAAAGTGACCTTTAATTCTACTGCTAGGCTCCGGCCCAGCTTCCTTCTGTGTGTACACACACATACGCAGGATTCTTCCTTTAATGGAGCTGTGGTTTTATTGCACATGCTATTTCATGGCTCACTTTTTAACTTAATCAACTTAACTTTGCATTCCCCTGCGGGAACCCGTGTTCTACACCACCCCACATGGCTCTCGACGAGCCATGGCTGGGGGATGGTGCCTGTCCACAGTGGACCACACTGCCTCGAGGTTTCAGAGAGGGAGGCCAGGGTCTGCATGGCCTCCTTGGCTGTGGGACCAGGCCTGCTCATGGAGGTGGCTCCCTCATCCAGGTCTGTGTTCTGGACACTGCATGAGGGGCTCTTCTCCAGATTTCCCGAGGCTTCCCCCCTGCTCTACTCAAGCAGAAGTGGATCTGTGCCCACGTGTGGGGCAGCACGGACAGACTGGCACTGTGGATGCTTCTTGTAGGGGAGGGGTGCGGCCCTGATGTGCAGGGCAGGCCTGCAGGTTGGAGCAGGACGCTGTCGCTGAAGCGGCCCAGAAGGATGGGGCTGGAGTAGCCTCGGCAGGTGCCAGACCCCCGTGCCTTCTTCATGCACTCCTTACCCGAACCCTGGGAAGGAGAGATCGTCACCCCATTTCACAGACAGGGAAACTGAGGCACAGAGAGACACTAAGTACTCTGGGCCAAGGCCCTGTTTATTCCTCACAACAGAAAGTAGACCCAGTTGTTCACTGTGGCATGAGTTAAATGACACTAGGTGACGTCCCTGCTCACAGAGCAAGAGAAAGAGCCATTTATCCCAGGTCTTCTGAGTCCTGAACATTCGCTTCCTCGGCCCTGAGCCCGGGAACCCTGGTTCTCAGCCTTGGCTCACGGGGGAGCCAGCGGGGAGCTTTAAAAATGCTGATACCTGGGCCCCTCTAGACAAGGGGTGAGAACTGGGGCTGGGCCTGGCTGGGCTGTGGGCTTCCCGGGGGCTGGCGTCATCTCTTCAGGTGGTTATAACCCTTTGTCTTTAACAGATTAAAAAGTTGTTGGGGCAGGAAAGAAATCTGGCGGCAGGTTCATCTGCTGTTCTTTTGTTGTTCTTGGAGTTAGGGGTAGTGGAGATGGGGGGGCTGGGAATTGCTGGGGACAGTCCTGCTGGGAGCCCCCTGGGCTGCTGATGGATTCATGAAAGGCCAAATAAGGCAAGTGTTCTGGTCTCCCTATTCCCCAAAGGTGACGTTCTTTCCTCATTCATATTTCTCATACCTTGTCCTGGAAGAGGGCCTAGAAATGCCCTGTGGGTGTTTGGTCCAGCTGGCCAGACCTTCAGAGCAGTCTGGTTTTGGGGTCTTCCCCCCAGCACCCACACTGTGTCACCTGTGGGATGGAGCCCCGAGGAACTGTCACCCACAGAGATTCACTATGAAGTGGGGCCTGCACCAGTGGCTGTGGGGCATTGGGACACTGCCCTTCTCCATAGCAGGGTGTCTTATCTTTAAAAAGCCCTGGGAGGGCATTGGTGTCCACGGTGGAATGGGGCAACCAGGATTGAGCCTGTCTCTGCTGTCTGGAGACTCTCACTCCCCTCACCTCCCTGCTGGTCCTCGGGAGAGTGGGTGGGCCAAGGAGACCCTGAGGGCACAGTCTGGTTGAAGGTGACACTGTCGCTGTGGGACTGGGAGGGTCCTGGCCTGTCTCCTCTTCTCTACCCAGCTCTCATTGTCTGTTCCTCTCTGTGGGCTCACTTCTTCCTTTGCACTGGGGAGGTGGTGACACCACCTTGTGAAACTGGTTGCGGTCACTAGCCTTTCTCTCCTGTGCAAACTGAGAGGCTTAAGAAGTGCAGGAAGCTGAGATAAATGTGAGATAATTGGCCTCTTACTGCTCTTGATGGCTCTTTGCTTATCGGGAACCTTTGTGGAGGCCCCAGAGTGAGTGTTTGCACAGGAGCATTGACTTTCCTGGCAGCAGCTGGGAGTGGCAGCCAAATGGCTGGGTGCAGGTTGGGCAGTGGCCTCGGTGGGCAGCTGAAGGGACTAGGAGGGAGGACGCACTTCCAGACTCCTTTCTCTCTCTGCCCTCTAGGCACATGCACCCTGAGCACACAGCTCCCCTGCCTTAGACACATCCCTGACCTGGGGGACCCGCCCCCCCTCCTCCACCTGGGAAACACTTGCCCCAGAGCCAGTGCAGAGAGCCAGGCATTGCAGCCAGATCAGATCTTTAAATCGCAGCTCTGCCACCTGCTGGCCAGGTGACTTGGGGCAGTGGACTTGCCTATTGGGAGCTTCATTTTCCTCACCTGTGAAATGGTGACCTCAGGAGGGTGAACCTCAAGCTTCCAGGACACTGCTGGCAGACACCAGCAGGCCACAGGCCGGGGCGGGGCCTTCTCTAGCCAAGCCTGCCTAAGACTCCTCTGCCCAGGGCCACCACTCTCTTCTCTGGGGATCCTGGTCTGTGTGCTTGTCTCAGCCAGGGAGGTGGCGGGGGTGCGCAGGAGCTGGACTGCTCTAAGCTATGTGGTACCCCACCCCCATCTCCAAGCCCAGGACGCCTGGGCCAGTCAGTACCTGGGGTGCCTGCTCCCTGGACCTCTGAGCCCAGGCTGGCTTTTCCGGCCGTGCAGGTGGCTTAGACCTTTGCTGTGCTTTATGGTGGCCGCCAGCCACATGTAGCTATTTAAAAGTCAATTACTACTTAAAAATAAATATAACCAAAAATTAGGTGTGTTGTGTTTTGGTCATGCTCAACCAGGAGGCTCATGTTGCAGCCTCTCTGGCTTTCATAGTGTCATGAAGTATTTCCAGATCCTTTGTGGAGCTGCCTGGCTCGCCCAGGGCTGTCCAGCCCCCTGGTGTCACTCTCAGAGTTTATCCAGGGCCTTCGCGTGCTCTCTGGTTGACCTGCTCCGCAGCCTTGGGGCTGAGTGTTACCACTTCTCTTGAATGGAGACTTGAAGTTGCCACCATCTTGGTACCCAGAGCTATTTCTTCCCTCACTTAAAAAAAACATGAAACATCTGGCTACGTCCTGTGAGGCTCGGGGTCTCATGCTGCAGCAGGTCTGTGATGTAGGTGAATTTTTTAAAAAAAGATTTATTTATGCATATAAGAACAGGGGTACAGGCCAGAGGTGTAGGGGGTGGTGAGAGGATTCACCAGAGACAAAGTGGGGAACAGAACAGGCAAATTGACTGAAATACACTGCTGAAGGGAGCAGTGGGCGAGACAGGAGAGGTCTGCTGCGCCATGTGGGTTGCTCCCTGGCTGGGGATCGAACTCATGCTGCAGAGGCTGCGGATAACTTTATAGGTTGCTTCTTAGCCCTTTGTGCCACTGGGGAGGCCCTGTAGGTGAATATTTTAATGTGAGTTTCCGGCTTCCACGTGGCACAGTGGGAAGAACACAGCTTTGCAGGGGGGGAGCGACTCTGGGTGAGTAACTGAGTCTCTGTGAGCCTCGGTCTCTTCATCTGCAGAATGGGCAGCAGTGCCCCCTCCTGTGCCATCTTGCAGAGTACAGTGTGCAGTCTCGTGACTGGACTGGGGCCTTGGGCTTGGGTGAGACAGCACCGAGGCGAGGGCCCTTCCTGCTGCTCTCTGCCTGCCCTAGGCCTTCCCCTCTGCCTCTAGCTCTGGTCCTTGCCAGTGTCTCTCAGCCCCACCCATCCTCAAATGTGTGGTGGGACTGATTCTGCCTCCCATGCGTGGCCTCTTCACGTTTGCCCATCCTTGTCTCTCTCAAGCGTCCGGTGCCCCCGCCCGAGACTCTACTTGCATGGGGGGGTGGGGGATGGAGAGCACCCCCGAGTCTGCCCTGGCCCGGAGTGCCCTTGATCCTCCTCACCAGGACTCCGTGGTGTTCCTGCTCTTGTGAAGCCTCATATCAACCTTCCAGTGCCTTCTAAAGATGGGGAAACTGAGGAGAAAGGGGCCTGTCCTAGTCCAGCCCCCCTGACTGATGGCTTTGGGGGCCGCTGCTCCAGCCCCTCAGCCGCCCTTGCCCATGCGAGGTGCCCTCCACCCTGGTGCACCCTCCATCCTGGCCCTTGGGCTCGCTGGTGGCTCCCCTCCCTGCCTGCTCACCTGTGCTGTTCTGGCCTGCAGGGTACTGCCTGTGCTGAGCAACGGGGATGCTGGGGATGCAGCTTTCTCTGGGGTCCAGCGCTCCAGCTGGAGGCGGAAGAGCTCCCGCCGCAGTAAGTAACCCCTGTCCTTGGGCCCAGGCGGGGACTGCTAGGACAATGACCTCAGAGCCCTCGCTGAGCTGAGGGGCCATCCTCACCGGGGGGTGGGGGGGGTGGGGGTGGGGGTGAGGAGTGGGTGGGGGTGGGTGGGTGGGGTGGGTGATGGGTGGGGGTGGGAGGAGGTGGGTGTGGGGGGGTGGGGGGTGGGTAGTGGGTGGGGGTGGGTGGGGGCATGGCGGCGGCTCGGGGGGAGGTGGTGGCATCCACCCTGGAGTGGTGCCCCGTTTGCAGCACAGTGAAAGCTGTGCCCGGGAGCAGAGACAGGCTCTTGAGACACTTAGGGAGCCCCTGCAGCAGCTGGGCCAGGCAGGGTGGTGGGTGACTGGTGATTGGACCAGGTCCCTTGTTGGAGCAGAAGCAGACAGCATGCAGGACGGGTGCCAGGATGGGGAGGTGGCAGCTCTGAGACACAGGAATCCTGCAGGCAGAGGGCGGGGGAGTGGGGCCGGTAGGGGAGCAGGCAGAGAGGCTGTTGTGCAGGAGCCCAAGGATCAGCCTGGCCCCAGGGAGCAGCCATTTTCCACAGGCAGCAGGGGGCCGTGAGGCACGCGATATGGCCACCTTTGCCTTGCAGTTCAATTTCTCCTAGGTGGGCTGGAGCCGGCAGGGACGCTGTCCTGGAACAGGAGTCTGCTTGTGGATCAGGGGCCTGGGGAGGGGTGGGCTGGCCTGAGAGCCACACGGGAGGCAGAATTCACATGGGCATGGAGAGGGGTTGGGGGCGAGGCCCTGAGGGTCCTGGAAGCATCACATTTTGGACAGTGGGGACTTCACAGTCCATCTGGTTCCTTGTCTTCCCTCACCTGCGGGTGAGGACAGCTCCTGTCAGTGGAGGGGGCTGGTTTCTGAGCCCAGAGATGGAGCACACAGTCTGCGGGGAGACTCCTTGGCTTGTCCCCATTGGCACCGCTGGCGTGGGCAGGATGGGCACTCTGCCACACTCCATCCAGGGAATGTCAGGGATGCAGGTGCTCATTTGCCAGCTGAGTTTTGGGGACTCTCCTTAGCCCCACTTTTCAAATCCACCCTGCCCCCCACTGCCATTCTCTATACTCACTAGGGCTGCTTTGCCCTCACCCATGGGGGCAGCTGGCTCCTTCTGGGGGGAGTCTGGAGACCTGGACCACTGAGCATGCTGGTGCCATGAGTCAGACAGGCAGGCAGCTGTGGGTAGCGGGGGGAGGCAGGGGTCTGCTGAGGTCACTGGGAGAGTCTGCGGGGCCCTGATAATGGCTGATGGGTCTCCCCGGAACTGGCCTAATCACCAGGATGCTGAGGAGGGAGGTGCTGCCAGTGCTGCCCTGAGGTCAGCCTGGCAGCCGCCAGCTGCCGGGGCCGCCACAGCCTGGCTCCTGCTCTTCCACCTCTTTCCTCAGTCGACCGGTTCACATTCCCTGCCCTGGAAGAAGATGTGATTTATGACGACGTCCCCTGTGAGAACCTGGATGCCCATCAGCCCGGTATGGCCTCTTCCCAGCTTCTCTGGGGACCCAGGGGTGGGGCCAGGGGGCTTTCGGGTCTCCTTCCACTTCTTGCCCAGGCACCACCCAGCTCCTCCTCCTTGTCTTTATAAAGTGAGTCAGTCATGCAGGGGGTGTGTGGGGGCTGGAGAGCGTGGCCGGGCTGGGGAGGGGCCAGGGCTCCTTGTCTTTGATTTCTCCTCAGGAATATGGGTGAATGATTGGGTTCCCCAAGTGTCAGGGGAAATGACAATTTCCTTTCACCAAAGGGTGAAGCAGAGAAAGCTTGAGAAAGCTAGTGCCCTGCCGGCACTGAGAAGGGGTGAGAGCTGCTCCCAGGAGGGGATGTCTAACAGCAGCCCACGGCAAGGGCCGCTTTGCCTGCTCACACCGGGCCAGCGACTCTGCCTGTGTTGTCCCAGATGGGTCTTGTCATGTCTGTGTGTCTCTCCAAAGCTTTGACTTGGGGTCTTATGCCCTCATTTCATAGGCCAGGACTGGAACTCAAACCTGGGTGGTCCTGACTAAGTACAGTGCTCTGCCCCTTCCCCAGGAGGATGCGGGCAGCCTTTCACGACAGAACAGCAGCTCACTCTCACTGTTCAGTCAGCCCTGTGAGGTTGGCGGGGCTTGAGACTCCAGTTGATGGTCACATCAGAGGTTAAGCCACCAGCCCCAGACAGCACAGCCAGGACTTGAGTGGACATCTGCTTGACTCCGCTCTTTCTACTATACCATCCTGCCTACTTTCAGGGCTCCCCACCTTCTGGGGGAAACAACCCCTGCTTATGCCTGGCTCCTAGTGTGATGGGGTGGCTGTGAGCATCCTGGGGTTTATGAGGGCCGAGATGGGAGAGACACACAGACATGACAAGACCCATGGGCTCCCAGAGCCCCAAGCCTGACTGACCCAGGCCCAGCGATATGGCCATCCCTTTAGCAAGCCCTGGATGAGTCTGGAGCATAGTTCCCTGCCAATCGATCATTTGAATCCTGGGAACAGTGGGGAGAAGACACGGTGTGCTGGGAGGCGATGGGGTCTCCCAGGAAGGTCCCAGAGCTGGGAGAGCTGAGTGGCCTGTTGTTGGGTCCCTCGGGGCTATTTTCCCATGGAATCAAATCAAGGATCTTGTTCCCAGTCTTTGCATGTCCCCAGGGTCTGGCCATGTGGCATGTCCCTGCCTTCCTAACACTTACCCCAAGGCAAGGTGGTTAAGAGCTGGGGCCGGGACTCAGCTCTGAGCCTGCAAATCCTGCAGGGCTCAGGGGAGAGCGGAGTGTGGCTCTGACTGGCCTCACTTGGAATTACGCCCAGCACGGCGTGGGCTCATGTCCACATGGACTGGTGTGGGCTCAGCGTGGCCTTGGGGGCGAGGGTATCGGCTGAGGTGGGAGCCACACATGCCAGTGGACACACCATCCGGGGCTCAATTCTGGGCTCTGCTGTCAGTGGGGACAGGGTTCTGGGCCCTTGGGACTGGCCTCTCTCCTATAATACCAGTATCAGGGGAACGATTGGGGTCAGAATGGGGGGGTTGCAATTGTATGGGGAATATAAAAATAAAATGTATTATAAGAACTTAAAAAAAAAAAAAAGAAAAGAAAAAGAAAAATACCGGATGGTCTCACTCATAGCAGAAATCTAGAAAACTTAAATAAGGGACCAGGCAAATGAATAACTATAAGAAAGTGAAAATCAAAATCAACAAAAAACTATGAACCAGAGACACTTTTTGGGGGGTGGGGGCCAGGAGGGGAGGGATTGGGGTCAGAATGTGGGGGTTGCAATTGTATGGGGAATATAAAAATAAAATTTATTATTTAAAAAAAAAAGAGGTAAAAATAAAGAACCAGACCAAAAAAAAAATAACCAAGATGAAAATGGATATTTTGTTCAAAAATGAAAACGTGTAAAAATATGCAAAATAAAATAAAATAAAAATAATAAAGAATAATAAAAAAAAATAAAACCAGTATCACCCTGATGTCACGTGACTTGGGGAACACCAATAGCTCCCTCCTTAAGGTGTTGAGGCTTCCCTGGGAACTACTGTAAGGTGCTGAGCAGTTGGGGGGGGGCTTGTGAAAGTGGGGTTGTGACCGCCCTCGAGCATTCTGAAGCTCGAGACCCTGGGAGTAGGGGCAGAGGACCAGGAACCCGTGATTCTCCGGAAGCTGAGGATTTGGCATTTGGGTCCACCACAGGCTCAGGAATCTAGTGACATAGATGCCCTGGACAGAATATTCTAATTGGGCTCAGGGTGGCTGTCAGGGTGGCGGGACCTTTTGAAGGCTGTGTGGTGAGTGGATGGAGCTGGGCTAGGGGCCCGCAGCCACCTCCCCACGCATGGTCTCACCATGGGCCAGCCCTGTTTTCTTATCTGTCTGATTGGAGGGTGTGATGTTTTGCACCTGCTCACCCCACAGGGCCTCAGGGAGAACTGGCAGGCAGAAGTGGCACTTAGGAGTAGGGGGCCGGGGAGGCTGGTGCAGGCTGATCTCGAGGTGTTGCTGTGGCCCTTCCTTTTGCTCGTGGGTCACAGGGTCTCCCTTGCAGTAACAGAATGATCAGCCTGGCCTTGTAAAAGTCACAACCTGGGTCACAGCTGCTCAACTCCCTGGAGACATTAGTCACTATTATCTTTTGCTTAAAAATAACCTCGTGCTCCCTCATCCTGGGACCCGAGGCTCCAGCTAAGCCTCAGTGCCTCTGCTTTGTGGTTTGGCTGAGTCTCTCAGGCCTTCCTCCACCCCACTCAAGCCCCCCTCCTCTCTTGGGGGGTGGGTATGACGAGGGGGACTCTTGGTCAGCGTGATAACCCCTGAGCACACCAGAGTCCCCACAAGTGGGGGCCAGCCACTCTTGGCCCAGCACCCTCAATGTGCCAGGCTCTCTGCCAAGAGATTTTTGTTCATACTTTATTTGTTTGACCTTTCAGTGTATTATCCCCATTTCGCAGCGAGATCTCCAGTAACCAAAGTTCTCGCCCAGTGGCTTACATGGGTTTGGCCTGAGCAGATTATTTATTTATTTTTGAGCACATTAAAAACAAAAACATAAAATCCTCCCCCAGCACCAGGTTTCTTCTGTGTTGACAAGGGCGTCCGGCCGGCCACATTCTGGGGCCCAGCCTCCCTGGGATGAGGTCTGCTGTCTGGTCCCCTCAGGTGACGGGAGCAGGTGAGGCGGGGCCTCTCCCGGTGGTGGAGCCGGGCCCTGCCCTCTGGCCCCAGCGCCTTGACCAGCGCACACCCGGGAAGCTGCGTCTCACCCAGACTTGACTGGGACCCCAAGAGTGGCCCTGCCCCTTTTCAGTTCAAGGCATTTCCTGTGGGTCTCTGGGCCAGGTGCGCCCCCTGCTGGACCATTGTGGACCCACACTGGGAACTTGGACTTGGGGTGAGGAGTTCAGATTCCTTGAATGAGCCCCATGTTCTGTGTTTCAGCCTGGAAGATGCTGAGGCCAGAGTCAAAGGCCCGAGTCAGGACTTGGGCCTAGGTTTTATCTTTCCCACTAAGAAAATGCAAGGAGGGCCTCCCCAGTGGCGCAGCGGTTGAGCGCTGGGTTGCGAAGGTGCCCGCAGCCTCTGCAGCACCGGTTCGATCCCCGGCTGCTCCCTGGCCACCGGAGGAGGGTCCCACATGGCGCGCAGACCTCTCCTGCCACCCGCTGCTCCCCTCAGCAGTGTACTTCGGTCCTTCTGCCTGCTCTGCTCCCCGCTCTGGCTCTGGTGAATTCTCTCACCCTCCCGCGCTTCTGACTGTACCCAGTGCTTGTATAAATAAACAAATAAATCTTAAAAAAAAAGAAAAAAAGCTTAATAAATTAAAAAAAATTTATAAAAAAAAAAAAGAAAATGCAAGGAGGCGCCGAAGGAGCATCGAGCTCCCCGAAAAATAACGTGAAGGTGGGAGGCAGTGACGGAGCCTGTGGTGGGCCTGGTGCATTCTGGCTCTTCTCCCTTTTCGCGTGTCCTCCTCACTCTGATCCTGTGTTGTCTCCGCTTTATGGATGAGGAGGCAGCGCTGGGGCCCCGGGGCCCTGCCGTGCCCTCCCCACCTGCCCACCTCAGAAACTGGGTCAGGTGGGCTTTGCCAGGCCTCCACTCACAGCCCTGTCCCTTGGCCAGGAGGGGTGGAGCGGAGCCTGCTCTACGAGGACGTGCAGCGGGACGGGGTGCCCCGGGAGCCCGAGGACCTCGGCTGGAGCTCCAGCGAGTTTGAGAGCTACAGCGAGGACTCGGGGGAGGAGGCCAAGCCCGAGGCAGAGCCCGCCAAGCACCGCGTGTCCTTCCAGCCTAAGGTGAGGAGGGGGCAGCTCCAGCTGGAGACCCCCAGGGAGGGGGAGGTCGGGTGGTGAGGGCCAGGCCCGAGGCCTGCATCTAAACACCAGTGTTCCCAGGCGTGTGTGGTAAGAGGGACAAGTGTCCTAGGGAACCCCAAAATAGGAGATGACCCACCGGCATTGCAGTTGGTATGAAAAGCCCTAAACTTGGGGTGGGGGGCTTGGTGCCTGGTACAGGTGTTCCCCCCACCCCATTCTTACGGTGGAAACTGGGGGTTGATCCTGCTGCCCGGGGGCTCAGTTCTGGTTTCAGAATCCCAGTCAACGCTCTGCTCCAGGCAGCCCCGTGGACTGATCGGCACTTGGGTCAAGTCAGCTTGACCTCCATGGCCTGCGGGGCGTGTTCTCACACCAGCCCTAGCCTCGCCCAGCCCTTTCCCCGCTCGGGCAGCGGAGGCCGCTGTGGACTGCCCTCCCCCCTGGGGGCTTCTTGCCAAGGCCTTCCGCGCACTGGTTTCTTCTGGTGTTTCTGCCTGGAACAGGTTCGTTCTGCTGATTTCATGGAGGGAGCCAAGAGAACAGAGAGGATGGACTGTCTGGCTCCTCCTGTCCTGTGACAGCTGGCTCCTCTCCTTTGTTCTAGAGAAGCCACCAGAAGGCAGACTCTGTCCATGCTGAGCTTTGGGATTTAATGGGAGCAGCTTCTTACAGACTCTGCCCGGCCAGAGGTGACTGAGTCCCTCTCCGGTTCCTTCGAAAAGACTCAGACGGGCCGCTGGGCTCAACCTGTGGCCACGCCTGCTCTCCAGGCCTGGGCTGGGGTTGTGGGACCTCGGAGTCTTCCTTAGTGCCTCCTGCATGTTTCTGAGTCTGGGGATCCCCTGTGGGAGAGGGTTGCTGGCCAGAGCAGCACCCACCCCTAAGAGTCTCAGACAGGCTTTCTTCAGACCAAGTCAGGCTCCCCCAGTTCTTGGGGGACACAGGTGAACAGGTTTCTCCTGAACCCTGGTCTCCTCATGGCTGGGCCTGCACTGACCAGGCTGTGGAAATGGCCTTGACATCTTGCCAGTGAAAAGTTAGGCATCTCTGACACCTACTGTGCGTCCAGCCCACAGCTTAGGGTGTGGCCTGGGGTGCCCGGGAACAGGAAGCCCTCACCCAGGCTCAGCTGACCTTTGTGGTCTAGGAGCAGATACTGTTTGGGCAAATAGCAATCTATCAGAAGCAAAGGGAAAATACCTTTTTGTCAACACGAGTACCGTGGCTGCAGGCCCGTCCCGGGTGGGATGTGGTGGTACTGGCCAGAGGACTCTTCTGAGAGGCAAGCTGGGTGCTACGATGCAGCGCCCAGCAGGGATGGGAAAGGTGCCTGAACTTGCTCTGTCCTCGAAGGGCAGAGTGTACTGCTTTATGGGGGAAGGGGAGGTTTGGTTTTGTAGCCACTGTGTGCCCTGGCAGGCTCTCCACATGAGGGCAGGGCAGCCTCGTCTCAGCCCAGCTCTGGACAGCGTGGTCAGGGGCACTCCAGGCCCTCGGGGCAGCCCTTGTTGTCAGCCTCTGGTTGTCCCTCCTCATCCCCCACGGCCACCCTTCCAGGCCCTACCTTCTTGCTAGGGACCTGGAGGGAGTACTCGGCCCCTCTCAGGCCAGGAGGCATGGAGATGCGGGGTTTCCCCAAGGCTGGCCCCCAGACTGACAGGGGTGTTGGCATTGCGTGGGAAGCTGGTGAGGTCACAGTTGTCAGTTCCCCACTCCCAGGCACTTAGGTTCAGAGTTGGGGTGGGGCCCCACAACCCACTTTTAACTGGGAGAAATGCTGGGCTGTCCTCTGCATGGCCTGACCCCAGGCTGGGTCTCTGGGGGATGCTCATGAGCTTCAGTCCCTCACACCCCCTGGCTGGACACTGTGGACTCTTCCTTTGCAGACAGTGTGGCCATGGGCAAGGGGTTCTCACCACGAGAACTTCTCTGGCCATGGCCTTCCTGTCCCCCAACAACTAGCTCCAGGGAGATAGGCTGTGGAGGGACCTTTCCTCTGGCACCTGCCTCTGCCCGGGAAACCCTGTTGAGCCTGTCTACACCTCTGCCCTCCTGAGCTGCTGAGGGCACCTGCTCTCACGCCTGCACTGTCGCACCTGCATGTCTCGGGGCCACGCTGCTCAGCTGTGTGTTCTCTGTGCTGTGGGGCGCTGGGCAGCAGAGGTCTGGGGAGATGTTTTGTACTATCTCGAGTCTGATGGGGCCCCTGCACCCTGCCCAGCTATAAGAGAACTAGCAGAGCCTCTCCTTCAGATGTCTGGAGAGGCCAGCCCTTGGGGAGCCATTCTGGTCAAAGAAAGTGACCAAGGGGTCTGCAGAGGAACCTCAGAAGCACCTGCCCCAGGTAGAAGCAGGAGCAGGGGCTTTTTTCCCTTAGCTGTAGAATGCATGGGTCCATTGTGCTCTTCCACTTTCTGGTTGTGACCTCTTCATGATCAAGGTCACCATCATCCAGCTGGCCAAGGCACTGGGCTGATCTGACCAAGCCTTGTTCACACCCCTGCTTTGATCAGACTGGTCTCAAAGTGGACCTGGAGCCTCATTCTTCTGCCCCTTCGGGAGGCAGAGGGGCGTCCAGAGGGCTAGGGGCCTCCTGATTTTATGTGTCATTCTGGTTTGCACGTGAAACAGGACTCAATACAAACCCCAAACTCCAGGTTTTGTGAGGTCTCAATGACTCTCAGAAGAATCCCTGTTTTGCTGCTGCTTTACATAACGATAGTGAAGATGTGCCTCGTGTGCCTAGTGTGCAAAGCAGCTTTATTTACTTTCCCTAATATCCGAGAGGCCTGTTATTTGCATTGAATTGTTGATCAGAGAACCAGCCACAGAAACTCAGAGAGGTTAAATGATGAGGTTGGGGTAACACAAGCCAGTCAGTGGTGGAGCTGCACATCAACATCATGTGTGATTTGAAAGAAAATACCTCTTTCAGCAATCATCTGTGGATCCATCACCCATCCATCGTCCGTCCGTTCGTCCATCCGTCCGTCCATCCATCCATCCATCCATCTGTCCCTTCCCCCCCTCCTTCCTCCATCCACTTCCTTCCCTCTCTCCAACACTCCACCCAACCAATTAGTCATCCGTCAACAATGTGGAACACTTATTATCTGAAAGCCAGCACAATAATAGCTTCCACTTTTTGAATACTAGCTAAGCCCCGGGCTTCCCATAGACCGTTCATTTAATTTTCTCAGGAACTCGATGAGGTGGTTATTATTATGGCACTTTACCACTGAGGAAGCTGTAACTCAGGGAAGCAAAGAGGCTTTTCCAGCCAGTGAGCGGGGAGCTGCGTTCTGAATGTCGGCCCGTCTGCCCCAGACTCGTGCTCTTGAACTTGCTACTTGTTGCCTCTCTCCAAGTAGAGCCCGTCTTGGTCTTCTGGATGCTGTACCAAGTGTCACTGTTGCTCACACATACTCCTGTAAATGCCTGTTCGTCCACCCTCCTTCTTCCTGGAGAGTTTCTAAGCTGTTACCCCCCCCCATCCTACCCGCCCTCCCCTCCTCCCTGCTTCTGTCTGTCTAGTCATTCACTCCTCCTTCTAGGAATGTGCTAGAATCACTCGTCCGAGCTCACAATGGTGTGTATCTCCTCCCAGCTTCCCATTCAGTGATCTCATGCTGGTAGCTTGAGACTGGCCAGTGTGGGCGCAATCACACCATGGAAATGCTGCGGAACAGGGCTCTTTCTCCTGGAAACCCCGTGGTTAAATACTTAGGAGCACCGCTTCTGTCCACCCACCAACCCATCTGTCCCTTTATTCATTTATCTGACAGTCTATTCATCCATCCATTTACCCTGCTTTATAGTCACCCAGCTACATGTTTCCATTTACTTGCTATTTCATGCACCAATGCATGCGGGCATCCGTCCACCCACCTGCCCATGAGCCTGTTCCACTGCCCATGTGTCTGTCACATTCATCCATTTTCACCCCCATCTTTATGCGTCACCCACACATCCGTTCATCCCCTCACTCACCCATCCTGCCTGTCCATCCACTTGCCACCCATCCAACCATCTCACAAACTTGCAGAGAACCTTTTGTGTCCCAAGTCCCATGTGGGCTGTGGGATGAGGGGGCGACCAAGATGCAGCCCCTGACTGTGCAGTGTTCCCCATCCCCGAGAGAGGGGCCCGGGCTGTTCCCATCCTATCCGAGCAGCAGGATCCTCCACTGCCACGCCCCCGCCCCGAGCTGCCTGGCGCGCTGCGGCTGGGTGCTGCTGGCGCCGCCTCCACACAGGAGCCCGCCCGGACTGCCGCTCGGCTCCAGATCCCACCTGTCCCTGTGGTCCATGCCGCCTTACCTGAGTCTCCTTTTTCCTCTGTTGTCCATGTTTTGTCTCCTCCCTGTCCCGCCTGCTCCTCTCACCTGCTCTCCTTCTGCCTGGCTGCTTGGGGGCTCCAGCTTTCTCCAGACCTGACCAGGCTCAAGGAGAGATACGCCAGGACTAAGAGAGACATCTTGGCATTAAGAGTTGGGGGGAGAGACATGCAGGAGCTGAAGCACAAGTACGATTGTAAGGTATTGTCTGTCTGTCCCTCCCTGGTCCTGGGTGGGGGCCCCAAAGGGCCTTCTCTGCTGCTCCTGGGGCTGCAGCAGTGGCCTGAGCCTCCAGCTCACTTCCGAGCTGACTTTCACGTCTGTGCTGGGACGGGTAGATGCTCCAGGCCAGCTTGCTCCTTGCCACGAGCTGGCTACTCTTGCTCTGCCCACCCCCAAGTCACCTTCGCTGTCTGCAAGAATTCCTGGGTGGGTTTCAAACTTTAGGGGCCTTAGAATGACCTGGGAAGCTTTGGAAAATCCTGACTCCTGAACTTTCTGGAGATGCTGATTCCGTCGATCAGTGCCCAGGCATCTGCATATGTAGCAGCTACCGTGGGTGGCTTTGGGTTATACTTTGACAAATGTGAACACTGGTGCTGTTGGCCCTTCCCCCCTCTCTGGGCTATTCAGAAAGATCCAGAGTAAGGAAGTCTGTGGGAGAAATTGCAGCCCCTTCTGCTAGATGCTCCTGACTTCTGCAAACGATATCAACAGCAGTAGCTTCTGTTAATTGATCATGAGTGGGAGCTACAGGCTCTGGAGTCCCGCAGGCCAGGGTTTGAATCCTACTACCTGCTCGTGGTGCGATCCCGGGCAGGCCTCTTGACCTCTCTGAGCCTCGGTTTCCTTGCCTGTGAAATGGGAGTGTCAGGGGTCCCAGCCCCCAGGGTGGATGTGAGGACCGGACAGTTCAGGGCTGCACTTGCACAGCCTGGGAGCTCAGTGTTGGGTGAGCCTTTTCATTCCCAGGTCACCCCGGGGCCGGGGGGCAGCCATCTTCCTGCTGTCATTCAGCACTAGAGAGGCTGGTGGGTAAGATGATGGCTGGTGGTCATTCCTGCCGTCAGTGGCAGGGCCCACAGAGGCCAATGGGGTGCCCAGACCTGCAGCACCGCCCATCTCAGCAGAAACTGAGGCCTCCCAGGAGGGAAAGAGGCACTTTATAGGCTGGGAGGCCCTGTACAGACCCCCACTTCCCAGAGTGCTCTGACCTGGCGGGGGTAGGTTTGACTTAGGAAGCTGAGGTCAGAGAGAAGCAGGGGCCTGTGGAGGAGGGCAGAGTGCAGGAGGGCGCCTGCCGGTGTGTCCTCCACCTGAAAGCAGGGTGACTCAGGGACACCTGTAGTGCTCACCTGCTGTTTCTTTTTGTCCAGAAAAATGCAAAGAGCAGGCACTCTGATGGGTGTTTGAGGGTTTGTAGGAGGGTCCCACTGACGGCTTCCAGCCAGGCTAGCACCCGGGCTCTGGGACAGAGGTTTCCAGTCCAGGGCTTGTGACCCCACGCCCGAGAGGGTGAGCATCTCTGTGCAGTTTCTGGGGTCAGCACCTGTTCCTCTTCTTAGATTCTCAAAGGTATTTATGACTGCCCCTCGCACCCACTCTCCCCCAAAAAGCCATGAATCACTGCTCTACATTGCACCACTAGATGCAGGGGGTGATACTTCCCTTTCCCTCCTGCTGGTTGTTTCCAGAAAGCCAGCCTTGTTCCTGAAAGCCTCCACCCTGTCCCCAGCCCAGTGCCCACTGGGTTTTCATCCAGCCTCCCCTGTCCACACTCCCAGCATGTGCCCAGGTCCTCATGCTGGGGACCTAGGCCTTGTTTGGATGAAGGCGACAGTGAGACCAGAGACCCCCAGAGAACTTTGGGCAGGAGACGTGTTCCTTGAACTGCACTGTCCATCTGCAGAGCCGAGTGGCTGTTTAAATGAAAGATAATGAAATACGACCAGGACTTCGGGTCCTCGGTCTCACTGGCCACTTTTCGAGTGCCCAATGGTTACCCTTGGCCAGCGGCCACTGGCGTGGGCACACAGGTGGCGAGCACATCCATCCTTGCAGAGAATTCTGTGGGAGAGCACTGACCGCGGGTGGAGAAGATGCCAGGGCTGGGCTGGGAGCGAGGGGGCCAAAGGGTGAGTTAGAGGGCAGCGGTCTGTTTGGAGGCTGGGGCCTCCCCACCACTCAGGGCCCCCCACCCGGCATGCCGTCCCTTGAGCCTCACATTCTGCTTAGCTTGCTTTGCCTGTGCCCTGGCTCCTCCTGCCCAGAGGAAGCCGCACCCTGCTCCTGGCAGCTCAGCCTTCCCCCTTTCCTGGGCAGAGACAGTAAGAAACCTGGCTATTTGGGGGGCTGGGAAGGGGGTTCCTCCCTCAGGTTCAGTGGATGGGAAGGGGGTGGCCACCTCCTTTTAGTTGCCCCTGAAGTAACCACCAACCTTTGTGGCGTTAGTCCCACTGTGAGGGTGCTTCCCAGCCCTGGGCTGAGTCCTCACAGAGGCGGTTGTGGCATCTCAGTGAGGAAACTGAGGCTGAGGGAGAGTGAGACTTGTCCAGGGTCCCCCCGCCGGGGCGTGGTGAGCAGGGCCCAGACTCCAGGCCTGCAGCCTTCTGCAGAGTCACATTTCCTCCTTAGCTGACACCTAAAGCCAGTTAGGACCGCCCCCTGCCCCTCAGGAGGGTTCTCAAAGGAGATCCCTGGGGTGTGGACACCCCTTCTCGGGCCCCCCTCCAGGAGGTCCCTGGCAGCACTGCCTGCTGCCCCTGGTGACCGCTGCTGCCCATCTTTCCAGGAGGGAGTGGACTGAGGTCGGGGTCTGGGGTCCGGTGGGAGGCCTGGGTGGGGTTGGGCCCTCGTGGCAGGTGTCCCAGAGCCTCTCTTGAGTCTCTGATGAGCCTCTGCTTTTGCCCAGATGACCCAGCTCATGAAGGCCGCCAAGAGCGGGACCAAGGACGGGCTGGAGAAGACCAGGATCGCTGTCATGCGCAAAGTGTCCTTTCTGCACCGGAAGGATGTCCTTGGTAAGGCTGTCAGACAGGGCAGGGGGCGGGTCTGGGGCTCAGCCCTGTGACGGCGTGGGGGGGGGTGTGTGGAGGGGGAGGGCAAGGCTCCATTCCTCACCCCGGCGGTCATTCTGTGCGCCTCTGGCAGTGGGGTGCTCAAGTGTTCGGCCGGGCCCAGCCTCTTCACACTTGCAGGCACAGCCTGTCTTTTTTGGGAAGGTGGGCCCCCCTTGAGTGTCCCTGCCTTTGTTGGCTCCCCAAGAGTGCTCCCGCTCACTCCTCCGCCCATCTCTCCCCCAGCCACTGTGACCCGGGCCTGCTGGGTGCCGCCCGTGCTGGCATTTCCTCCGGGAGCTGCTGGCAGGGGAGGGGGCACCCGCGTATAAGAGGAAATGACTGTGCAGCCGTGCGTCGCCTAGCGACGGGGCTCACTCTGAGAAACGCGTCGGTGGGCGAGTTTGTCTCGTGAACATCACAGGGTGTCATCACACACACCTGGACGTAGGGTCACTTCTGCCACATCTCAGCCATTGACAGGGACTCCTGTCGTGCGTGCGACAACGTCGCATGTTTCAGCTTGGCGGAAACCACGCGACAGACGACAAGTGGGAGTCGCCAGGGCCCTGCTGGGACGCGGAGGGGAGAGCATGGAATGAAAGGCCAGGGAAGGGCTGAGAGGAGGAGGCCCAGGTCAGCTGGGCAGTGGGGATCAGCCGCTCTGGGGGTGGGGTGGCGGTGCATGCAAAGGCCTGGAGGTGGGAGAGTAGATGCCCAGGGGGTGCTTTTCATGATGGTCAACATTCCTGGAGCGTCTGTCGTGTCCCAGGCGCTCCTCAGGGCTCTCCAGTTCCTTCCTTAGTTCTTGGAAACATCACCCAGGTGCAGGGGACGGTCCTATTCCCAAGGGAACGAGGGGACAGGTGCAGAGTGGACCGGGGACCCGCCTGGGGACCTGCAGGCATGGGTGGGGTGGGAACAGATGAGATCAGGCCTCTTGCAAAGGTGGGGACCTGAACCAGGAGAGGGCCCCGGAGGACAACCCTTGTGTCCTCTTGGAAAGTTATATGTGTTACCCTCTGTGCCTCAGTTTCCTCATCTGTACAGTGGGGCTAATCTGGCATCTGCCTCAAGGACAGGGCGAGGGTAACCAGCTGGCACAGTTCCGGGCTCCCCGTGGCAGCACCAGGCCCGGGGGGGTCCACTCAGTGGCACTGCTCAGTGCTGGATGGTGCCTTGCTGCCCTGGCGCAGGTTTCGGCTCCCGGCCATGTGACCTTCACGGTCCTTCTCTTAGAACTGTGGACTCCTCTTCTGCAACAGGGGTTGAACCCCACCTCTGCATGCTGTTCTAATCCTTTGGGGTTCACTGGCCCCGGATGAGGGAGGGGACAGGCCGAGGAGTCATTCGTAGCAGAGTGGCAGGGAGGAGTGGCCGGGGGCAGGCTGCTGGCTGGGAACTGTCTCTGGTCATCATTCCCACCCCTAGGCCGGCCAGGCAGCCAGTGGGGCTCTCCCCGGCCCTGTCCACCCCCCGCAACCCGGATCCTTTCCTAAAGTGACCCTCCCACCAACGGCGTTATTAATAGCTGCGGCCGGCTCAAGTCACTGGCCAAGAATGTTAGCCAGTGGCTCAGGGGGGAAGAGGAAGCCACGGGGCCGGCGGCTGGGGTGGGTGCGGAGTGATGCCCGGGGTGCCATGTGGGCCAGGCAGGAGGGCCCTCAGTACCCTCACCCCCCTGCGGTCGTGCGCTGCCCCTCCTCCTCCTCCTCTTCTGTCTCCTGCTCAGGTAAGGGCCTGCCCGGTGTCCCTGTCCCCTGTCCCTTTGGCGTCACTGCCACTTCTTTTTTCTCGCCCGGCTTCCTCACAGCACCCACTTCCTGCCTTTGCCACCTTTGGGTCTCAGGGTCAGGAGCAGCAGCAGCCCGTCTTCCTGGGCCCGTGTCTCTCTCGTGGGGGCCAGAACCCTGCTGGGCCAGACTCCTGCCCTGCCCACCTCTCGCTCTCTCTGCCTGAGCCTGTGTCTGTGCCCTTCTGTTCTCATCTGAGACCGGCCCCCAACCCCCATCCTGAGCACGCAGCAGTTGAGCTTTTTCCCTTTGGGATTTTTGCATTGTTTTCTTTGAAATATGAAACATAAAGTCAAACAGACCTGTTTTTCTCGGGGTTTACCCCCCCACCCCTGTTTCGAGTGTCCAGAAGAAAACTATTTTTAGTGCCTGGTGCTGGGGACATGGGCGGCCTGGCCTGCAGCAGCCAGAGCGGAGGGTCTGAGCAGGCCTGTCTGGGGAGCCGGCCCAGCATGCTGCTCTGTGCGGCTCGCTCACTCACTGGCTGGCTCACGCTGTCTGTGGACCATTCCAGAGAGCGTGGCAGCCAATGTGAGGAGCAGCCTGTGCCCTGCGTGGCCCTGGGGGCTGCCCATCCCTGGGACCTGGGTCTGAGCGGGTGTGTGGCCCTGACCTTGCCTGTGTCGCCAGCATGTGTCTGACTTTCCAGGTGACTCGGAGGAGGAGGACATGGGGCTCCTGGAGGTCAGCGTTACGGACATCAAGCCCCCAGCCCCGGAGCTGGGCCCCATGCCCGAGGGCCTGAGTCCTCAGCAGGTCTGTGGGAGCAGCAGGGTGGGTGGGGGTGTTTTGGGGAAGGTCCAGCTTACAACCTGGTACCATGCACATGTGGGTCTTGAAGGGAAAGTGACAATCAGAGACTCTTGGCTGGGGGCTTCCTGGGGTCGCTCCCAGCCAGCAGCTTAGGCCTTCCCTGTTGGGCCCTGCTGTTCCATGCTGTAGTGGGGGTGTGGGGCCCCAGTATTTGGAGCTCTGGCTTTGCACCTCCATGGCAACTAGAGAACCCCTATTGAGCAGTTTGAACTGAAGGTGGTGTGGGGAGAAGGGGCTGTGCTAGCCAGAGGGCTGAGCAGCCCTGAGCTAATGCAGCTCAGGAAGACCCTGGAGAGAGTGGGGTGCCCGTCCACTGTCACCTTGGGACTCAGGGTCCCCACGGAGCTGGGGCTGTGGGGGCAAGGACTCCCTCCTCCCAGAGTGTCATGTCACTGTCAGGACAGCTCTGCTGTGGGACCTGGGCCTGGTCACCTTTGCTTCCCTTTCATCTCACTGCCCTAGCTTGAAGTGGGGTGAGAGACCCCCCCCTCGCTACCCCCTGCTGTGAGGACATGGGATCAACAGGCTCAGTGAGAGGATTGGCCGGTTTCCTATTGGCAGAAAATCCTGATGTTTGGCCTCTGGAGGCTAGGGGTTGTGGCTGCACTGGCCGGAGCGGAGGAGGCGGCCCCTGTCTCAGGGCACCTGTGCAGTCTGTCCACCTGCTTCCTTTACCTGCCTGACCCCTGACCCCTCCCCATGGCAGGGGTCACTGTTGGGGCAGAGTCAGGCTTCCAGCTCAAGGTCCTGGGCCTCTCAGGCTCTCCTGTGGGGGGTTGCTGGGGGTCTCTGGAGCCTTTTGCATTTCTTGGATCAGACATACAGTTACTCCAGCCACCGTCTTAGCCAACACGACTTTTCTCCCTCCCAGGGGCATTTTGTAATGCCTGGCAATGTTTTCTGTCATAACTGGCAGTTGCTACTGGCAATGAGATTAGGGGCCAAGCATGCTACTAAAACCCCACAGTGCACAGGATACCCCCACGACAGAATCACCTGGCCCCAAATGGCAACTTGCTGGGTAGAGAACTGTGTGGGCACAGCTTGGGGCCCAGGGATCCTGATGGTGCTGCCATGTGTGGGGCGGCCTAAGGGCCTGGGGCCTGTGGGTCGTGGCAGGGAAGAGGGGAGGTTGGGCACCATGTGCCAGAGGTGGAAAAGGTAGTGGAGGAGAGTGGGGAATAGTGGTGCTGATGGACACTCTCAGGCAGAGCAGGGATCAGTCACCCTCCTGCCCTGGAGCCAGGTGGACAGCTCTCCCTGGGGACTCCCTCATCAGATGAGCTCTGTCAATAGAACCACCTGAGAGACTTTATACCCCCTCCCCCATACCTGAGCTGCACCCCATGCCAGTCCGATCAGAATGTCAGAGAGGGAGCCGGATGGTAGGATTTTTTAAAGGTGTCCACTTGACTCCAACATCCAGCCGGGTTTGCCGGCCCTCCAGGGCAGGGGTTGCAAGTCCCATGCTGGTCGACAGGGGCTGGCCAGGTTCTCTCTGTGCTGAGCTGCTGGAGGGGCGATTCAGGTGGAGGAGGGTTGGGGAAGGGACTGGGATGTTTAGTCCGAGGTGGAGGTCACTAGGTGACATGTTGGGGTTACCCCAAGGACTGTCGCGGGGGAGGGGTTGGCTAAGGATTATATCCACAGGTGATGGGGGCCAAGATTTCAGTTCCATTTGAGAAGGAATTTTCAACAGGGTTGGTCCAAGTTGGAGGAGGCTGCGAGATCCACGGAGGAGAGGGGGCGACCCACCTCCTTGGAACAGTAAAAGAGGCCAGACAGAGGATCTGCTTAGTCCCCTTCCTGCAGTCTGGGGAACAAAGGGGTCCTCTGGGGTGGACAGGGCTCTGGAAGGGAATGCAGCCTGCCAGGCCCCCATGGAACCAAAAATGGGCTCTGGGAGGAACACGCGCCTCTGCCCCCAGGCACCACTCTGAGGGCATCACCCACTGGGCGCACCCCCTGTGCCACGGTGGGCGTGGGCACTGACGTGCTTCTGCCTGAACAGGTGGTCCGCAGGCACATCCTGGGCTCCATCGTGCAGAGTGAAGGCAGCTACGTGGAGTCTCTGAAGCGGGTACTCCAGGTATGAGCCAGGGCCTCGGGGGCGGCAGGGACCCTGGGGGACACCTGCCAGGATGTGCGTTTCCCTGTGTTTCTGACAAAGCTGGTCAGAGAATGTGGTGCAGGCTCGGAGCCAAGGGAGCTGGCTGCCTCCTCCTGCCCCTGCCTGGTGGACAGGCTGGCTCAGTTGGAGGAAAAGCACAGCAGGGCCAGGTCTTCCTCCCAGCTCAGCTTAGCCCTGAGTCCTGGGCACGGATGGTGGGTGGGCAGGGAGGCCAGGATGTTACCTTCACGGAGTCCTTTTAGGACAGCTGAGGTGTGCAGAACAAGCGCTCCTTCCAACGGGAAGGACCACCCCTGGCCAGTTCTGATGGGCCCTGGCCAGGTGGCCGCGAGGGCAGGAGGGTGGAGGGGCTGTGGCCTGGCTCGGGCGCACCCCACTCTCCCTCCCCGCCCTGCAGGATTACCGCAACCCCCTGGTGGAGATGGAGCCCAAGGCGCTGAGCCTGCGCAAGTGCCAGGTGGTGTTCTTCCGCGTGAAGGAGATCCTGCACTGCCACTCCATGTTCCAGATCGCCCTGTCCTCCCGCGTGGCCGAGTGGGACTCCACTGAGAAGATCGGGGACCTCTTCGTGGCTTCGGTGGGTTTCCCCAGAGTCTTTCCTTACTGGTCAAGGGGAGGAAGCACAGCCCTCGCCTGAGGTCCTCAGGGCCTGCTGTCTCCCTCTCCCGGTTGCTTTGCCCCACTCAGCGCATCAGAGAGAAGCAGGTCTGAGTCTGCCTGGCCTGAGATGGGGTGGTGACACCTTCGAGTCCGCAGTGTGACCTCAGAGCTATCTGCAGGTGTGTGCCTGCTCCAACTCTGCCCAGGTGGCTGCACCTCCACGAGGCCACAGGTGTCCCCGCCTCTGGGGGCAGCCCCCTGCCAAGCACCGTAGAGTGACCTCTGTTGGGGATGCTCGTGCAGACCCTGGCCTTGGCCCAGAGGAGCCGCAGGGTGTCGGGGTGTGCTGGGTCTCGGTCCCAGCTCCATTTGACACCCTTGAGCAGCTCCAGGACCTGCTCCCGGCTCAGGTTCCCACCTGTGGAACTGGGGTGGGGAGGTTTGCACTGGATTTGTGGTTTTTCAAACTGAAGTCTCGGCCCTGAGAGATTCACAGAGCTGGGGGCATCAGGTCGGTAGAACTGCGCTTTGACCTGTTGTAGATAATTGGGTTCTGCTAAAAGAAAGAAGTGTTTTTATTTGAAAACCCTGGGGCTAAAGAGCTCCCATACCCTGATGTCCAAGGGGCTTGGTGACCCCAGAGAAGCCATCTCCACCCTTGGCAACTCAATGAGGGGTGCACTATTTCTGGGGAGGGGCTTGGAGTGCTGTCCTTGAGAGGGGTGGGCCAGGAATTTTATTTCCTGGGGAGGTCAGGAAGAGAATGTCTTGCCTGTGTGCCCGTCGCCAGTGGGCAGAGAGTGGGGTCAGGAATGCCCCCCCTTCCCATCGGGGTGTTGTTTCCTGACCCGTTGTTTCCTGACCTTGGGCTGGTTGGATGCCTCTGGGTGGGTGCTGGCAGTGAGGGTGGGGTGTGGCCCCAGCATCCGCGTGACGCTGTGCCCATGCCATTGCAGTTCTCCAAGTCCATGGTCCTGGACGTGTACAGTGACTACGTGAACAACTTCACCAACGCCATGTCCATCATCAAGAAGGCCTGCCTCACCAAGCCTGCCTTCCTGGAGTTCCTCAAGGTGGCCCCTCCAGGGCACTGGCATCAGTGGGCGTGGGAGGGCCTCTCAGAGGGAGAGTGCTGACACCCATCTTTGGGTGTCGCAAGGTCACTTTGGCCCAGATACCTCCTCTCCTTCCTTTGGGGCACCCCCAGTCCCGGCAGAAGAAGATGGGTCCCTCCTGCCCTCGTGAAGAAGATGATAAAGAGTTTAAGGGTCTGTGAGCAGCTGGGGAGCCTAGAGCTCTAACAGGCGGAAGGGCAGGCCCGAGGCATCTCTCTGAGGCGAGATGGCGGTGGGTCTCTTGTGGGTGACCCAGCCATGTCCGGCCCGTGTCCCTCGGTCCTGCTGGCCTTGCCCGGGCCTCAGGTGGGACTCATGTTGTAGCTGGGCTGATCCCTTCCCCTCAAAGGGGTATGTTGGAGACCTCCTGGGAGAGTATAGGCTAAAGGACCCAAGGCCAGGCTGCCCCTGGGGAGTCCCTGAGGTGCACAGCCAGGTGGGTTGGACAGATGGGCACGTGCCCACAGGGAACACACACCCTAGTGGAGGTCGTAGGTCGGCTAGGAACCTCAGCTGAGGAGCCCAGCGCCCTGGTCTGAAGAGGGTCTGGAAGCTTTCTAAATGGGGTGCCATCTGACATAGGTCCTGGAGGTGGTGGAGTTGGTGATTCAGGGGCGGGGGTAGGGCAAGGCTGGTAGGATAAGGTTAGAGGCAGGAGGACAGGGGCAGATAAGTCTGGTGGGGTGCTGGGAGCACTGGGTGCCTGTTGGGGTGTTGGAGGAGGAGGGTCAGAGGCAGCCGAGTTTAGCTGGGTGGTTCTGGACCTTCAGGGCTGGGGATGTCGTATTAGGTAGCAGGGACCCAGTGAGGATTTTGGGGCCTGGGAAGCATGGAAGTGGAGGGTGGTGTGGGGCACGGGGGAAGCTGTGGCAGCAGCCTGGCTTGCAGGGGGTGCAGGTTGGGGTCAAGGTGACAGACGTGCAGATGGGGTGGTGGAAACGCAAGCAGGAGGCAGGAGACCCCCGTGCCTGCCCCTCACTCCGGCCTGGGCCCGCCTGCTTTGTTACATGGAGGGAATGGTCGTCTCTGCTGCTTCTAGCATTCTGACCTCTTAAATAAATTGCTGAGTCTCCCTGTTATGCTTTCCACCCGAGACCTAATGGGATGGCCTTAGTCTCCCCGGGGGAGGGGCTATGCGGGGACCGTTGGTGGCAGGGACCCCGGGCTGTGGAATCCGGGACTCCCTGGGCTCTTCTCCAAGCTGGAAGTGAGCAGCGCCCCAGACATGGGGAGAGGAGCCCAGAACGGGGCCCCAGGGGCACTCTGGGGTGCTGGGCCCCTGCTGCACAGGGTCCCAGACGATCCCCTCTTGCCTCCCGCAGCGGCGGCAGGTGTGTAGCCCCGACCGTGTCACGCTCTACGGGCTGATGGTGAAGCCCATCCAGAGGTTCCCGCAGTTCATCCTCCTGCTTCAGGTACCTCCCGGCTTCCCACAGCCTCTGACCTGCGGTGGGGGCTGGGGCTTGCCTCTCAGGGCCAGGCAGGATGTGGGGGCACCCAACTGCTGATGGCAGGAGCCTCCCTGGGATCCCAGGACCTGCAGGTGGGGACTCTTAGCCGATGAGCTGACCGCTGCTGCGTCCCACAGGAGTGTTAGCCCCTGGGGCCCTCACCACTTGGGATTCTTCCCCTGATTGCCGAGGGTCCTGGGTGGGGGCACCCCTGTCACCAGGCTGAGGGCCCCAGTGACATTTTCCTCCCTGTCCTGGGAGCTGCCGGTCGCAGGAGTGCGTGTCCCTCTTCGCACTAGGTTGAGGGTTCATCGGGGCTCGCGACAGGCTTTTGGGAGGCCTTGCTCTGTGGTGGCTACTGGCTGTCCTGGCTCATTTTCAGACCTGGGCTCCCACTTGATGTGGAGATGTGGAGGGTGAGGCTTGAGCCAGCATCAGGGAAGGGTCTCGAGTGCAGCTTCTCAGGCCTGGCTCCTTGGGCCCTGGCAGGACATGCTGAAGAACACCCCCAGGGGCCACCCCGACAGACTCTCGCTGCAGCTGGCCCTCACAGAGCTGGAGACACTGGCTGAGAAGCTCAACGAGCAGAAGCGGCTGGCCGACCAGGTGGCCGAGATCCAGCAGCTGACCAAGAGCGTCAGTGACCGCAGCAGCCTCAACAAGGTGAGTGGCCTGTGCCCTCCTCACCTGTCCCTCTGCCTCTTGCCCCATGGCCACCTTGGTCTTCTGAGGGAGGGGAGTCCTTGCCTTTCTGAGCCCCAGACTTTAGTCTCACCTGGACCCCCTCATTCAACAGTTACTATGTCAGTTTAAGATAAAAGTGCACTTTATTCATCGGTGTCGCTGCCAGTAAATTCATCAGAATTGATACTCCGGTGTTGTGAGGAAATAAGTAATGTCAGAGTGGAGTCCGTATTTCTCCACTGGTGCCTGCTGTGTGGCCTCAGGGGAATCCCCAACCTCTCTGAACCTCACTTGACCCCTCTGAAATGAGGAATGCCCAGGGGCGCCTAACCCCAGACCTGTTTCCTGGAAAAGAAGGTGCTGGCAGAGGGACAGGCCCCCTAATACAAGGCGACTGTCATCCTCACTGCTATTTTTAAAGGAGAAAATTGAAAAATCCATGCCATGTTTTGGGGTCGCAACTTAGGAACATTCTAGCAAAAAAGATCTTGAATATCTTTCAAATGTGACCGGAGAGAACTTGGTTTTTAAAAACAAACGGCCAGTACAAAAAAAATGTTTACCTGTTGGTCAGCTTCGGTCCCGTTTTCCTAATGGCACAGCGCAGGCGCCCCGGCTGCACCCAGTCCTGGGAGGCCCCCTTGGAGATTGGCCTGGGGTGGCTCAGGGTGAAGTGACCCTGCCTCAGGGCACCTGGCCAGAACATGGGGACGTTTTGTGGGGTCCTCAGGAGGGGTGTTCAAATCTTGAGGGGGATAAACTGGGAACTTCTTGGTCCTGTGAGCCCCTGAAAGCAGAACTAAGGCGACTGACTAAGGCTGGGAGGTTATAGCCATGTGGGGCGGAACTTTCTGGTGATACGGGAGGGTGACGGAGGATGGCAGCCCTTTGGAGGTGGACCACACTGTGCAGTGTGTGATGCCTCTGACCTGTGTGCCTCCCAGTCATCGCCACAGGCTGTGTGTCAGGGCGGGACAAGGTCACCTGCAGGGTCCCTCACCTCAGGCCAAATTCAGGCTGTACGTGTATTTTGGGGTCTCCACAATAATTTCAAGAAAATGGAATAATTGCCCGCATTTAAAAATAGAGATACGTTCCATGAAATTCAGATGTGTGAACAATCTTGATGACTTGGAAGAGCCGACCCACCTTCCCACACCGCCCTGGGTCCCCTGAGCAGCTGTGCGCATGCCCCTTGTCCCCATAATGTCCTCCCACTGCATTACCATGGACCTCAAAAGCGTTTTGAGTTTGCCGTGCCTGTTCTAGGAAGTTAGAACTGGGGAAGAAAAGATAGGGCAGGAGACAAGCCCCCTTCTGGGGGGATGTCCTCATCCTGTGGGGTTATTCCCTCTCTCTCCCCCCCACTCCAGGCAGGATCCCCTCCACCGGCAACACAGCCTCTATTTGGGGAGATTTCTCAGAGAAAGTCTTGGACCCACCCGTGGCCTCCTGTGCTGGTGTTTCATGGTCTCTGCACATGGGAAGTGTCTTCTGTCACCTGCTTTAGCACTTTTTCTGCCACCAAGAGGATTTCTCTTGCTCTGGCTCACACACCTGTGCACTGCTGTGGGCGGGGATGTCTCAGGAGAAGGGGATGCTCAGTTGCAGTCACTTTGGAAAAGCCATCCTTGTTCCCCTTGCTCTGTACCCCTGGGGGAACCTGGCCAACAGGGAGCAGTGGGTATTGGCTTGAGGGCAGGAAGACCTGACTGCTGTTTGGGAAGGAAGTGAAGACTGAGCCTCAGGATCTCCCATCAAGGGGTGTCTGAGAGGTGTGGAATGTAGGTAGAGTGTGGCAGTACCTGCATGCTGTGGCCTCCTCCTGCCGGCACCCCTGGCCCCCTGGGGGTCTCAGCCAGTGCTGAGGCTGGTCCAGTGGTTTTCCTCCTGCTGTCACCCTGGAAAAGTGGAAATGAAACTGGGTGTGCCTGAAGCGGAACCCTGCCAGCTATTTCAAAATGTGCCTGATCAGGACCCTCAGGATACTTGTGCAACATCTGACTTTTTAAAAATCTGCCCGAGAGGCCAAGGGTGGTTTCCAGAAGCCCAGGAGACTCTCCTCTGGCAGTTTTGGCTCCTGGTACACTCGGCCCTTCTGTGGGGCCTGCTGTCCTCAGGACTCAGCATTGTGTTCCTGCACTGGAGGTCAGCTTGGTGGTGGAAGTGGTGGGTGGGGGAGCCTGGCTTTAGCAGTGATGGGGTGCCCCTGAGGGACCCCGAGTCCTCTTCTGTGTTAGCAGCAGCAGGGCCAAATCTGGCCTGTGTCACACCCAGCCTGCTGCAGGGGACAGTGCACGTGACCCAGCTCTGTCCTGCACTGATGCTCAGCCAGCCCGAGTCCAGAGTCTGGGTTTCCCCGTGGGGAAGAGGGGTAGCCTCACGGGACTGTGAGCCAATGAAATGAGAAGCAGAATATTTAGTGCCTGGCGCACAGTGGGTCTTTGTTAACATCCTGACTTTTGTGTTCACTTGAAAGACAGGGTTCTGGGGAGATTGGCAGGGCCTTCTCTGCAGGGGAGGCTTTGGGCTGATCTGTCTGGGGAGGCAGGGGAGGACAACTGTTGTCGTCAGAATCACAGGACTGGGAGATGGATTTTGCTGAGTACTCTCCGCCCCTCCTCACCCCCTTCCTGTTAGATGCTGTCCTCTTCGTTCCTGAGTGGGCTGGCAGAGGTTCTTGGTGTCCGCCTGCAAGTGACTGCTCAGATGCCTGAGGCCTGAAGGTCTCAGCCTCCTCCGACGTCCCCTCCCTGAGCGGCAGATCAGTCCCCAGCCCATCTTTTTTTTTTTTTTAAACTTTTTTTTTTTTAAAAGACTATTTTTTTTTTTAAAGATTTATTTTTATTTATTTATACAAGCACTGGGTATAGTCAGAAGCGCTGGAGGGTGAGAGAATTCACGAGAGCAGGGAGCAGAACAGGCAGAAGGACCGAAGTACACTGCTGAGGGGAGCAGAGGGCGGCAGGAGAGGTCTGCGCGCCATGTGGGACCCTCCTCTGGTGGCCGAGGAGCAGCCGGGGATCGAACCAGCGCTCAAACACTGTGCCACCGGGGAGGCCCGCCCAGCCCATCTTGCTATCTTCCCGGCTGAGGGTGGCTGAGGCTTGCAGCAGGTCAGGATGTAGGAATGGGACCTACTTCCAGTTCGCGGTCGCCCGCATGAGGCCCGCCTCTTACCAGCATGGGCTGCGACAGTGGGGATATCAGTGGCCTTCAGTGTCCACTCTGTGCCAGTGCCGGGCAGCCTTCTCTGCTCTTGATCAGACTGTCACAAAGGGCCCTCTTGCCCTGGGCTCTGCAGGTGATGCAGCCAGACCCTCTTCCCCTGACTCGGTGGTCTGAGTGGTGGAGATGCTGCCCCGCTCGACAGCTGAAGTGTGGAGATGTGGAGGCACCTGCCCAAGCGCTTCATGGCTGGTGTGAGGGGAGTCAGAGCTTTCAGATTGATCTGAAAATCAGTTACCAAATTCTACCTCAAAAAAATTCTAGATAGATACAAGATACTGACTCAAGAAGGAAGAAAACTGTGTTAGGATTTAAAAACCTTCCCATAAGACAAAGGCCACGTGTCTGTGTCACCAGGACTGTGTTGTGGGAGGTGCCAGTCCTGTGGGACAGCCACAGGGCAGGCAGGGCTGGCTCACCTTCGAGGGAAGCTGGCTTCTGAGCTGAGAGGGCAGTCAGACTACCCAACACGGGGGTCCTTGGCGTCTACCTCCCCCGCCCCATCCAGTACCCTGTCGCCTGCCTCAGCCCGCCCCCCTCTCCAGCCTTCATCCCCTTTGTGTATGGGAGAGGATTCTGGCGCTGACCTTGCCCTGTCCCCCTCCCCAGCTGTTGACCTCAGGCCAGCGGCAGCTGCTCCTGTGTGAGACGCTGACGGAGACGGTGTATGGAGACCGAGGACAGCTCATCAAGTCCAAGGAGCGCAGGGTCTTCCTGCTCAACGACATGCTGGTCTGTGCCAACATCAACTTCAAGTGAGTGGTCTGGCCTCGCCCCCCCGGACCCTCCCTGTCCCGTCCTAGCCCCTGGCTGGCCCCTCTGTGAGGGGGTCCCACGTCCAGCTTCCTCTCCCTTCCCTCTGGGCCTGCTCTGCCTGAGGTCCCCAGAGCTGGAAGGTCCTGCAAGATCACGGGGGATACCCCCAGGCTCTTGGCCCAACAGCTGCCCACTGTGCAGCGTGGACTGTTCTGGACTCAGCTCTTTACCCGGGCGGCTGCCTGAGCTCGGACCATGTTGAAATTCAAGAGGCTCTTTCTGTGTCTGCCCCAAGTCCCTGTCACCCTTGCTCGGGGCTTTTCCCTCCGGCCAAGTCTTTGCCCTTCCCCGCAGCCCAGGGCATTTGCGGGCTTCCCCGTTCTGGGTCAGAGGTCGTGGATGCGCCTGGAACGGGTGCCAGGCTATGCCCGAAAGGTTGCAGCCCTGGTGGGATGAGCTCGGTTCTTGAGCCCAGAGCCTGAGGATGTGGGGCCCATGGCGCCTCCAGGCCTCTGGAAATCTGTGGTTTGGCTCAAAGAAGGAGTTCCCACAGGACTGAGGCACTTTCTTGAAAATTTGAAGATCCAGCGTTCTGGGTCTTCACGCCCGGGGCCACTTGACCGCATGACCTCTGGCTGGGGTCTTTCCGGCCAGGCTCTCACGCATGAAAATGTCCTAAAAACAGCGATATGGCTCCAATGACCGGGCTCTAAACGGTCACTGTGTTCAGGTGCTAATCTCAGCCTGACTCGCCCCACTGCCTGCCGTGCTGGAACACGGGGGGCTGCCTCTGGAGCCCGGCTCAGACCCCCTCCTGGAGTCAGCCGGTGCCTTTGGATTTGTGCATGGATTTGGGGGTTTGCTGGGGTTGTGGCTCACGTATCCTGGAAGGGGAGGAGCAGGGCTTGCTCCGCCTCCACCTGCCCACCTGCCTGTCATCCATCAGTCATCTACTGGGCCCTTCCTTTGTGCCAGTTCACAGCTCTGGACAAGGCCTAGCCCTGGTCAAGACTTAGGCAAGGAGGCCTCTTTCCCGATCTGTGGGACCTCGCTTCTTGCTCACTCATTCAGTCAGTCACTCATTCAGTGGTCAGTCAGCCACTCATCGTCCACTCACTAGTCCAGTCACTCGCTTGTTCAGTCCCTAATTCAATCAGCCACATACCCTTCATTCAGTTCACTCATGTTCTCTCTCACACACTCCCTCATTCAGTCAGGAATTCACTTACTCACGGAATCATTCTACTTTGTAAGTCCCGTCATCCCCCAGGCACCTGGGATCAGTGGGGTGAGCTGCGGTAGGCATGTGACCTGTTTGCGCATCAGCGTCCTTGTCTGGGATAACACGAACTTCCCAGCAGGGCCCTGTGGGCCTCACAGAAGGCCAATGCCCAGTCCAAGAGAAGGCCCTCCGTGTGGTCTCTGCGGCCCACCCTGGCCCCTGCTGCCGTGGCTCCTCTGAGGGGCGATCTGTCCCTCCGCTCTGCTGCCTGGTCCCCAGCAGGCCGCAGGCTCTGTACATGTCGCTCAGGAACAGTAATGACCTCCCTTCCTTCTTGTCTTTCCTCAGGCCTGCCAACCACAGGTAGGGACTTGGGGGCCCATGGCATGTGGGTCTGGACTGGGGCTGGGACCCTGGTGCTTCTGCCTCACCGATAGCTGCCCTGGCTTGGTTTGGCCTGAGATCTTGTGCTTGGGCTGCGAGGGGCCCGGCTGAGCTGGCGTGCCGAGCCCGGTGCTCTGGGTTTGCTCTGGGGCCAGGGTGCTGTCGGCAGGCTCACCAGACCTCGTCCCAGGGCCTTGAACTCCCTGTCCCGGCAGGGGCCAGCTGGAGATCAGCAGCCTGGTGCCCCTGGGGCCCAAGTACGTGGTGAAGTGGAACACGGCGCTGCCCCAGGTGCAGGTGGTGGAGGTCGGCCAGGAGGGCGGCTCCTACGACAAGGACAACGTGCTCATCCAGCACGCCGGCGCCAAGAAGGCCACGGCCACCGCCCAGGCCCAGAGTGAGTACCCACATCACCCCAAACGTGCACACACACACATACACACACAAACAGGCACACACACATACACATACCCCCCCCCCCCACCCCGCACCTGGTTGAGTCAGAAAACTCACTGCCTGACCTCCGCCTACCTCCTATGTTGCCACCTTTCTGTGCCTCAGTTTACCACTCTGTACAGTGAGGGAACCAGGTGACACTTGCCCTGCCCCCTGAACCCTCGAGGATCAGGCTCAGGGCTGTCTGATTCTCCCTGGACTGTCCTTCTCTGTCGTGACCATCCCTCAGACTGTCAGGAGACAAGGACCTCAGGGTGACCACCTCTTCCAGGCCTGGTGCTGCTGCAGTAGCTTCCTGGCTGGCTCCTCCTCTGCCCCCTTCCTGCCCACCCTCCTCCCTCCCCCAGAGCCAACTCTTTAAAATGCAGGTCAGATCTACCACCCCAAGTCTGCCAGTGGCTCCCCAGCACTCTCAGGATAAAGTCCAGGGTCTTCCTGGGGGTGCCCATGACCACCCACCTCGGCTCACTCTGCCCCTCAGCCCTGGCTTGGCCACTTGCTCCCTCTTGCCCTGGACCTTCTTCCAGTTTCTGTGCTTTCCCAGAGTGCTCTCTGCCTTCTGGTTTGTGTTGGTGTGTCTTGACTTATGTTGGCTTTTCCTCAGGGAAACCTCTCCTGGCCTCACCTGGGCAGGTGCCTGTCCTGGGCGCAGGGCCCTGCTGTATTTGCACCTACCTTCCTGGTGACCGGAGCCCTTGCCTGGAGCCCGGCACCTCCTGTGCTAGTAGACCTTTGCTGAATGGATGCGAGGTGCTAATTGCAGGGGTTCTGTGAGGCCCTCCCTCGCTCCCCACTGTGGGTCACGGCTCTGTCTCCACCACCCCATGGGGAGCTTGGACTTCTGGAACCTCTGTGGGAGTAAGCACCTTGGAGGGGTCCCTGTGCCCGCTCCCAGGTGCTGAGTGTCTGTCCCCAGGATCCCCGAGGCAGCACAGGCTGCTGTGTGTTCCCCAGTCACTGTTCACAGAAGCACCCCCACCAAGGGTCCTCAGCCCCAAGTACCTCTCTGGAAGGCACCTTCAGCCCCAGCCCCACCCCCTATCCCCCCAGCAATGCAGCCCTTGTCTGGGAACCCCTTCAACGACTGTCTACCCTGGGCCATGTTCCTCAAATCCAGCGATGTACTGCCAGACCCCTTTAAAGGGGAAAAAAGGAATTCTGGTTGAACCCCAGCTGGCCTTGAATGATTTTTTATTATATTGTTATTCAAATATGTGCAAATATAAGACTAGGTGTAATAAGCTCCTTATGTTTATATCCCTCGAACAACTATAAAACCAAAACAAAGTCACAAATGGAATAAAAATGAAGCAACGAAACAATAAAATTCAAATCAACAGCATTAATTTAATGTGATGGATGATGCTGTGGTGCTGGAACCAAATTGCTCCCAATATGGATGTGGCCCTTTCACGGGACTGGGCCTTTGGAGCTCTCTGTGCTCCTAGTTCCTCCTCGGAGTACCTCAGGGTCACCCGAGTTCCCAGCCAGCTCACCCCACTTGGGGGGCTGCAGGGCCCTTCTTTGCCCTCTCCTTGGTGTGAGCATGTCCCTCGCCTCCCGCGCCCACCTTGCTCCCTGCTCCTTACCTGGCGGCCATGCAGATGGCCGCTGAGAACAAGGAGGTCGTGGAAGCCGACGCCGCGCAGCCGGCTTGGCTTTACGTCGCCACGTCGGGTGGCTCAGGATGTGCCCATGTGAGTCAGATGATCATCTCAATGAAAGCCCAAGATAAGGCCCCCACCTTTGTATGTATCATCACCAGAAATCTTGGTGTCCTCACTCCCATCACTCCCTGTCCCTTTGTCCTGACATCGTCTTTTTCTCCAGTACCTTTCACCATCTGCAGTTGTCAATTGACTGCCCCCCAGCACCCCTAACTCATAAGCTCCATAAGAGCAGGAACCCCATCTTGTTTATGGCTGTCTCTCCAACACTTGGAATAGAACCTGGCACTCAGTAGGTTCTTTGGAACCTACTTGTGGACTTCTGATTCGTGGACTTCCTCTAGCCACAGTGCCTTTGGACATGTCGTTCTTCCTTTTGCCAGTGCTGCCCGCTGCCTGGCCCCATGAGGTCTCCTCTGTGCTCTCAGGCACAGTGGGGCCAATTCCCGGCCACCTGTCACCCTCTGAATGGGCTGAGTGTGGCCAGAATCCCAGATGGTAGACTTTGCCCGTGTCAAGTCTGTCCTCACCAGCGGGCGGGGCACTCTGCAGGGCAGGAGCCAGGAAGCTTTCCTTCTGTCACTCTACTGCCCATCCCAGGGCCACCCTTTGTTTTTGCAGCAAGTGGGTTCCTGTGGGCGCCCCACCCTGAGGCTGAGTTGGGTCTCTTCTCTGCCCAGACAAGGTGTACTTTGGACCTCCACGCCTCTTCCAGGAGCTGCAGGACCTGCAGAAGGACCTGGCGGTGGTGGAGCAGATCACCCTCCTCATCAGCACTCTGCATGGGACCTACCAGGTGCGTGGCCCGACCGTACCTTGCTGGGCTCCAGGGCGGTGCCCATACTTGGTAGGCAGCATTGGGGGTGTCTCTCCGTGCCCAGTCCCCCAATGTGCCCCTGGCTTCTGAGGTCCCCTGAGCAGCAGCAGCAGCTAGCACTCTGGGTTGCACCGAGGGATCTTCAGGTTTGGGGGGAAGGGGGCCAGGTTGCGTGATTTGTTGGGAATTGTTTTTGTCCTCTGCACAGCCGGTCTTGCAGCCCCTTTTTGGGCATTGCCCAAGGCTGAAGAGGGGCTACCCTCTCAAATTAGGGCTGCCAGGTGGAGGTCTGAACCAAGGGTGGGAAAACCTGGCTTCAGCTTGGGCGGTGGGGAGTCATCCTTCTGCTTGTGGCTGGGCGAGGGGTGCAGGCTGCCTCCCCGAAGCTCCCTGCGACCTTTGCCGGGTACCTGGCTTCTCTAGGACCTGGGGTGGCTTTGGGGTCTGGCAGGCTATGTGACGACCTCATTGGCCTCCTCAACCCTAGAACCTGAACATGACTGTGGCTCAGGACTGGTGCCTGGCCCTGCAGAGGCTCATGCGGGTGAAGGAGGAGGAGATCCACTCGGCCAACAAGTGCCGCCTCCGGCTCCTGCTTCCTGGGAAACCCGACAAGTAAGAGGAGGGGGCGCCGGCGGAGGGGAGAGTTCAGAGAGGGGTGCCTGGCGTCAGGGCTCCACACCAGCATTGCTCTGACGGCAGTGGGCGTGGACACACCGAGCGCCTTGCCCAGCACAGCACGTGGCATGGAGTAGGTCTCATGTGAATGAATGAATGAATGAATGAATGAACAAATGGGCCGATCACACCTGGGGAGGCCCAGTGCTCTGACAGGATCCGCTGCTATTGGTCGGTTTCATTTGTCTGTGTCCTTTTCACTCACATCAGACCAGGCTGTGCCTTGGTGCCAGCCCTGTATCCTTTCACCGACCTCTGCCTCTGCTCCGCCCATCCCGAATGCCCAGAGAGGGCCTGGTGCTCAGTGCAGCCTCAGCGGGTGGCCATGGAGTGCATGGCAACCTTGGCTCTCAGCCAGCATGGATGGGGAGGGGTCTTGCTGATGCTCCCGCAACCCCAAGCCTGTGCTCCACGCCCTCATTCATCTCTTCATTCATTCGTGTGTCCCTTCAGCAAACATTTACTGAACGATGGCTGGGGACCAGGTGCTGGAAACAGGTCCACTGAGGCTCCTGCTCGGGTGTGCAGGAGCCTGCGAGAACAGGCCGGGTGGGGCCCCGAAAAGGCCCATTGTGTCACAGCCGCTGGGCCAACCTGCTCTGGCTTTGCAAGGCACCTGGGCCGGGCTGGGGAGGTACCTCTCTCCTGGGGTCATGGCGGGGGAAGGGCCTCCTCCCCCAGAGCCAGGGGCTTGGCTGGGCCCCACCTCACTGGCCATGCTCAGTGCTCTGAGCTGACCTGGCTGTGTCCAGGGCAGAGCTGGGGCATGCCCAGGGGTGGGGGTTGGGGGGGGGGGCTGGGCTCTTGTTCTGGTGCTTACCCTCGCCCTCTCACCACAGGTCTGGTCGTCCCATCAGCTTCATGGTCGTCTTCATTACCCCCAACCCCCTGAGCAAGATCTCTTGGGTCAACAGGTTGCACTTAGCTAAGATTGGACTCCGTGAGTAAAGCTCTAGGGAGGGCGCCTGGGGGTGGGCGCTGCTGAGTGTGCCCGTGGGGTGGGCCGGGGGCTTCTGAGCTGGAGGGGGAGGTGGAGAACCAGTGGGGACCAGGCTGCTGAATCCTGAGGCTCTTGGAAAAGTCACATCACCTCTCTGAGCCTTAGTTTCCCCATCTGTAAAATGGCAGGAGTTGACAGGTACGAAATCAGTGTTTCCAGGGGATGGGGTGATGCAGCGCAACTGCAGAGGGCTTTTTGGTGCGTGATGTGGTGTTCTGAAGCTAGAGCGTGGTGCGGTTGCCTCTGGAAGTGTAAGAAACCTGCAAAGTCACTTTTAAAAGAGTGGGTTTCACGGCACCTAAATTATAGCTCAGTAAAGCTGTTACCAAAAAATGATGCAGCTTGGACTAAACTGACTCTCAGCCAAGAACTTGTCTGCATTTTTTCCCTCCTTGGTGCCCGTAATAACAATAGCGACACACAAGAAGCATTTACAGCGACTTCGGCGCGGCGAGCACCTTCAGAGTGTTTTACGCACTGTTTCATTTCCCATGCACAGCAGTCCGAAGAGGCAGGGCTGCTGTGAACAGCTGAGTGTTCTGGCCGGGGACTTATCTGAGCTCACCCAGCGGAGGGGGCCGCTGCACACGCTGCTCCCCGACTTGGCTTCATTCACATTGTTAAGTGATAATTACCTGATTTGTGCTTTTTTTTGAATTGATGAAAGGCCCCGATCCTTCCCGGTCGGAGTGCTTAGCCCCACGCGCCATGTGCTACATTCCCCTTTACTGATTTCAGCTAATAGCCGGCACATATTCTTAGTTTCATTTTTGGTTTTTGTTTCTGGCATGATGTTTTTATAGATAAGTATACATTTCCAATTGGTTTTAAGGCATTTCTGGAAAAAAGCCAGGAATTCTACCACTGGTTTTCATCAATTAAAAAGCTGTTTACTGAATCTCTGCAGTACTTCTAGACAGAGGGGAATGGAGCAATGGTGAATCCAGAAAGATCCCTGATCTCAAAGAAATTTCAGCGAGGAGCAGACAGATGGCACACGAGGGGTAATCTATAGTAGGGGTGCTGTCAAGGGGGTGGAGCTGGGTGATGTGACCATCCCCGAGCCTTGAGTGGACAGCTATCAGGGAAGGCCTCTGAGGAGGTGACATCTGAAGCCATGCAGAGAGCTGGGCACAGGGACCCAAGCTTTGCCACAGTAAGTGCAAAAGTCCTGAGGTAGCCAGAATTGATGAATGGGGGAGAGAAGTAGATAGATGGAAGCTGGGGGAGTTTTTCCAGAAAGCAAAGGTGAGACTTGTGCAGTGTTTGGACATGAGGGGAAGCCTTTGTTTTAGCTCAGATCCAGATGATGTCACAACCTGGTTTCCATTTAAGTGGATCATTCTGGCTGCCGCTCAGAGAGGGAGCCAGGGGAGCAGGTATGGAAGTGGGGGGTTGTGACTCTGGAGGAGCCGGGGTCAGAGGCTTCTCTTTAGCTCATTGCTGATGTTGCACAGGCCTCCACTGAATGTTTCTGGGTGACCAGGGGGCCCGGGGAGGGTGGAAGAAGGAATTTACGTTAAGGCTACCGCTGGGGGCCCCAGCAGAGTTTGGCGGGCATTCTGGCCCAAGGAAAGACGAAAGGCTCCATCCCTGCCCACGGGCACTGCGTCTCTGGCCAGGGTCCAGTCCTGTTTGCACACCTGCTGTAAAGCCAGGTCAGTCTCCCGTTGGAAGCACTTTGCTGGCGGGGCTCGGCGTGGGAGGGACCGGAGCTGACTGGCGTGGGCATCCCAGTTCTCAGCCGCCTCATCTCTACGCACTTTCACTGCTGCAAAGTTTTAATGGAAGGAGAGTCATTTGAAATCTTATTTGAATGCCGGGGTTCCCCTGGGGCTTGAATAATTTGTTCCTTTTATTTTGCCAGTTTGTTTTTTTATCTGCAGTGCCTGGTTGGGGGGAGCGGATGATAGGAGCCCTTTGGAAATAGAATATCTGAAAAACATTTATTCACAAAGGATGTTCTTCCTTTAATTTTTTTGTGTGTGTGTCTGTGTCTGCCTCAGTCTCTGACTGGAGTGTGCCGAGGTCATGATCCACTGTAGATGGAGTCCGGCGAGGGATGGAGTGGGGGTGCCTAGGGCCCAGGGGGGTCAGTTCTGCCCCATGGCAGGGGGTTCCTGGGGAATCTGAGGACCCAGTTCTCACCCCTGTGCCAGGTAGTCCGGAAAAGGCAGGCTCCTTCCCATGGGCGCTTCCCCCTGTTGCCTTTTGGGGTCTCAGTCCTTAGTGACATGGCGCCAGACTGCCTGGGTGCAGTTCCCAGCTCTGTCACCCCGGGCAGGACATTAAACCTCTAGATGCCTTTTGAATTGCCATCAGAAAGTGGGGGGAATACCAGTGCCTCCATCGCGGGTTCCTGTGAGCATACGGGGAGACAGTCAGGGCCCGGTACATGGGAGAAGCAACAAGGACAGGACAGGGGCCTGCAGCTCCCAGGTGGGGCTGCGGTTGTTAAGGCCACACAGGCTGAGTCCCTCCTGTCTCTCTCTACCAATTAGTCTCCCGTTTATCAAGGCCCCAGGAAGAGCTGCAGATGGAAGATCCCCAGGAGGGATAGGCAAGGCTGGGGGTGACTGGGGCTCCCTTTCTGGGTGTCCCCAAACTGTGGTAGCTCTGCAGACCTGATCCTTACATTCCACCACCTGCGGGCCTCTCTGCATGGCCTCCCCGTTCACACCTCCCCAGACAATCTGGGCTGGCAGACTGTGGGCCAGTGTCACATTCACGGGACATGTCCATGTGGCCGCCGCCTCTGATGTGGTTCATTTCCAGCCCTCGGTACCCCGGCTCACCTCGTGTGGCCCTGGTGATGGAGTCCTAGCTGATCCTGGGGTCTGCATGGACTTCTCACCTTCATCCTCTTTTTTGCAGCCATCTGGAGGTGGACTTGGGGACCTGCTAGAGCCCTCGCAGGGGTCTGTCCTCTAAGAGGGCTGAAGGCATTGGCCTTGGGACCTCGTGGGAGTTTTACCCCCACGGAGTGACCGTGGTTGTTCTCTTGGCTTCCCTGGACACTAGTGTCTCTCTCTGCATGAACGGGGTGTTTGGAGAAGACCCCTGCTGAGTCCTGCCAGCCTTGGTGTCTGTGGCCCACGGTGGCCCTGTGGTGTGGGGGTGGAGGGAGCCTTTATTTGAGGAAGATAGAGAAGAGCAGCCTGGACTGTCCACTGGGCAGCTGTGGTGGGGAAGGCAGGGCGCTGGCCCCCCATGCAGGAGGCGTTGGGGAGGCCCAGGAGGGGCTGGAGAGGTGGCCCCATGGTGGTGCATTGGTGGCTGTGGGCGCTGGTATGTGCTGGGCGTGGTAGAGCATATTCTCTCCAGAGCTTGCACCGCTAATGGTTGGCAGCGGCGCTGAGATGTTAGGTGTGCGGCTCAGCATCACCCAGCAAGTTGGGAGCTGAGCTGGGATTTGTGGCATCAGCCTCTGTGGCCAGCAGGGCTGTTCTGAAGGTACTGGGGGTGGGGAGCTGAAGGGGTCATGGCCTACACCCTGGTCCTGTGGGGTGCCCTTGTGTTTTGTGGGTGCTGGCAAACATAGTCGGGTGCTAAATAAGCCCCCAGTTAATGTCAGCTGGAAATCACGGCTTTGCCGTTGATAGCAGCTCCTAATGTGACTTATCCCAAGCGGGCTTTCAATTTTCAGTGGCAACAGCCTTCTAATTTGGTCTCCGCTGCTCTGGTTTTGTGACGGGAACAATGGCAGCGGCAGATGGGGAGAAACAACTCCATTTTCTTTTAACGTTCCCAATTGCAGTCAGGAAGGCACCATCTGGAAGGAGAAGGTCAGATCATTAAAAATATATATAATAATACATTGCTGGGACTTGATGGGCTGTGGGTGCCTGGAGAGGAAAGCGAGGAAGGGGAGCGAGCTGGGGGCACCATGGCGATGGGGGCGGGGTTAGCTCACGGCTGGTGCCCGAGGGAAGCTGCTGGCAGGGAGCTGGGGTTGTGAGCGCTGCCGGGCACGGTGTGGCGTGGGTCTGGTGCACGAGGGTCCTTCTGTGAGGTGACGCCTGTCTGGAGTTGTCCTTCCCCCACCGGCCTCTCCTCTGAGGTGGGAACCAGGTCTCAGGACTGTCCCCAGGCCTCGTGGGCCCGACTGGGGAGTGAGCTCTGCCCGCAGGAGGGGCCGCACTTCTGCCACCCCTGCTCACGTGGCAATGCCTGATGTCCACGAAGGTCTCAGCTCTCAGGAGCATCTGGACCTGCCATCTCCTTCCAGCACCGCTTGCCGCGACTGGCTGGTGGCAATGACATTTTTTTAAAAGCCCCTTTGTTGGCCCCGGTGGCGCAGTGGTTGAGCGCTGGGTTGCAAAGCTGCCCGCGGCCTCTGCGGCGCCAGTTCGATCCCTGGCTGCTCCCCGGCCACCGGAAGAGGGTCCCACATGGCGCGCAGACCTCTCCTGCCGCCCGCTGCTCCCCTCAGCAGTGTACTTCGGTCCTTCTGCCTGCTCTGCTCCCCGCTCTGGCTCTGGTGAATTCTCTCACCCTCCCGCGCTTCTGACTGTACCCCAGTGCTTGTATAAACAAAACAAAACAAAACAAATAAATAAATGAATAAAATACATGCCTCTTTAAAAAAAAAAAACTTATAAAAAAAAAATAAATAAAAGCCCCTTTGTTGATGTACGATTGGAGCACGGGAGCTGTGTGTGTTTAGTGCGCACAATGTGGTGAGTTTGGAGATACGTGCACACCTGTTAGACCATCGCCACAATCTGGGCCACAAACACACCAGCCCTTCCGCAGTCCCCTCCTGCTCTCTCTTTTATTGTTACCATGATTGCCACTCGTGATATTTTTTAGAGCATAGCAAAGCGTTGTTGATAGGACGGTTCTGTTGCACAGACTCTCTCTACGGTGTCTTCTTCCTATGGAACCAGGCTCTGTCCTCCTTCAGGGACCCCTGTTTTCCCCTCTCCGGCAATGGCATTTCTCCAGTGTTCTCTGGGTGCAGGTGTGGGGACTGCTCTCCTGGCGACTGGTCCTCGCTCATGTCCCCCCTCTCTCTTGCATGAAAGTGAGTCACGGTGGCCGTACCCATTTGACAAATCCTGAAAATGAGACTCCAGGAAAAGTTGTTGTTCATGCTACGCATGTGTGGGCTGTTGTGGGTCCAGCCCTGTGTGAGGGGTGTGGAGTAGATGTTGGGGAAGTTTTTGCCTTCATGAAATATGGGTGTAGCAGGGAGTCCATGGGTGCATGTGCACACACACATGTGCACACATGCACACACACACATGCACACACCATCACAGAAGAGGCACACACACTGTACACACACACACATGCACACAGTACCCACACGCAAGGCACATGTACACAACGCACGAAGCACACATTCACACACAATGTATATACACACAAGGCACATGCTCACATAGGCACACCACACATGCACACATGTGCACTCACACAAGGCACACATAATGCACACACATGCACACAGCGCACATGTATAAGGCAATGCAGATGCACAGGCGGATACATGCATACACATGTGCACAGAGCACACATGGACACACATGAAATGATCACACATCCGGGGAGGGAGACAAGCCCATAGCAGAGCTGTAATGATGGTAAGAGCCAGACATACAATGGGGCTGAGACAGGGAGATGGGGGGTGGGGGGGGTCAGTCATGTCCACGCCAGAAGGTGCATGCTTAACGTGCACCTCTGGCAGGAGAGGGGCGGCCTTGGAGAGAGCAGAGGACGGCGTTCCAGGCAGAGGGAGCACCTAGAATGAGGCTTGGAGGGAGGAAGCCTCCTGCAGCCCTCTGGAAAAGTTCCAGTTTTATCCCAAGTGGAGCTAGACTCCATGGACCTTCTTAAGGAGGGGAAGAGCAGGACCTGGAGGAAGGGTAGCGGGACGGGGGGGTCTGGCTGCTGGGGGGAAGTGTGACTGTAGGGGGCAGAAGTTAGAGTGGGGAGACGGGTCAGTGACCAGTGGGCACTTGTGGGCTAAGCTGACCTTTCCTCCTTAGGTGAGCAGGTGTGCAGCTGTGTTCCCTGTGCCACCAAGTGCTGTGTGGGTGGTGGGAGGGCTGCCATAATGGCTGCTCACCGGTGACCTCTCCTCCCACCTCCAAATCTCCAGAACCTCAGTTTGATGTCATTCTATAAGTGGCCTCCTCTCCTGGGGCGCCCTGTCCAGCACCCATGGCTCTTGGGGGTCATCCAGTGTCCCCTCAGCCAGGGTCAGTTGTGCTGGAAGCATCTGTGGGAAGATCACAGGGTTTAGGCTAAAGACCCAGCCTCTGAGTCAGACAGACCATTGTCCCCGTCTGGGCTTCACCACCTGGCCATGCACCCACTTAATCCCCGAGTGTCAGTCTTGTTCATAAACTGGCAACTGTTAGTCTTACTGTGCTTGGTTAGCGTGACAGCGAAGCCAGGGAACAGGCCTGCAGCACTCGATGTGAGCCTGCAGGGCATATGGAAGCATCTTAGTGGGGCCCTGTCCTGCCCCTGCCCTGCCCTGTCCCTGCCCTACCCCTGCCCTACCCTGCACTGTCCCTGCCCTGTCCCTGCCCTACCCTGCACTGTCCTTGCCCTACCCCTGCCCTACCCTGCCCTGCCCTACCCCTGCCCTACCCTGCACTGTCCCTGCCCTACCCCTGCCCTACCCTGCCCTGCCCTGACCCTGCCCTACCCCTGCCCTACCCTGCCCTGTCCCTGTCCCTGCCCTGCCCCTGCCATCAGTCTCCCAGTAAGGCTGTGGTTATGTGAAGCAAAGGACAGGCTCCTTGGCAGGGAGAATCCCTCGGGAGAGAGGGCGGTTTGCTCACTCTCCCATTCACCCACTCATTCGTCCTTTCAGCCCATGTTCGCTGAGCACTTACTGTGCCAGCAGTGTGCTGGGGCCCGGGGAGACAGCAGTGAGCAAGTCAGCCCAGACCCCTGTGGCCCGGGCTTACAGTCCAGAGGTGAATGGGTCGGAGCTGTAAATAAGGAACACGGCGCTGCCAGGTTGTGATGAAGGGGGTGCGGGAAATGCAGGGTCTTCAGCTGGCTCCTGAGCGAAGGGGCCACCACAGTGAGGGTGTTCAGGTGGGCTCTGACGTGGCGACATGGGGGCCTTGGCCCACATGAGTGAACCACCTTGGAAACGTGGCTTAGTGCCCAATGGAGTCCAGGGGTCTGGGCTCGCCTGGTGTCTGCACTGGTAACAGGTCCCTGAAGATGCCCGGCTGGACGGGGGACCTGGAGGCAGTGCCCGCTGAGGTTTCAGGGTAGCCAGGAAGGAAGCAGGAGAGTCTCCTCTTCCCTGTCATCACACAGGGGTGAGGCAGCAGGGCGTGCTGCAGTAGCCTCAGTCGTCTCCGTCTCTGGAAGGTCAGGGTCACAGGGCCAGGTCTCAATTCAGTGTCTTAATGTTTTTTGAGACTTTCCCCCATTGATTCTGCCACTGGATCCTCATAACAGCCATAGGATGAAGGCATTTTTATTGTCCCTATTTTATAGGTGAAGAAATAAAGGCTCAGAGAGTTGGGGTGACTGGCCCAGGGTTGCTCAGGAGCTGGGTGGTCAAGCCGGGACTCAAACCTTAGATTTCCTGACTCCCTGGCTGGGACCCATGACCTGCAGCGGCTCCCTGGTCTCATAGGGCAACTTGCTGCCCTCTCGGTCCCCCTGACCTGACCTCGTCACCCACCTCCTTCCTTTTGCCGCAGGGGAAGAGAACCAGCCAGGCTGGCTCTGTCCAGATGAGGACAAGAAGAGCAAAGCCCCGTTCTGGTGTCCGCTCCTGGCTTGCTGCATCCCTGCCTTCTCCTCCCGGGGCCTCAGCCTGCAGGTGAGTGGAGCCGATGTGGCTGAGCCCTCCGCCTTCTCCTGGAGGCCGTGCCCGCAGCAGAGCAGGCCAGTGTCCAGCTCCTGTCCCGGCTTCCTGCTGCTAGTGGGCTGGGTCTTGTTGTTGCTCGGTGGCAGCTTCCCGCACACAAAAAATGGGGGTAGATGGTGTTCTTCAGCGGTAACCTGTGGTGGTGATGTCAGGCACCATGGCCTAGCTCCTTAGAGAGGTGAGAACAGGCCCAGGTGGCTGTGCTGGACTCTGTGGGTTGAGCTTGTTGTGACGCCTCCGGGAGGCACGGTGGGAGTCGGGGGATGGGGATGGGGATGGGGGCTGTCATGTCTCCCCCAGGAGACATGTCAAGCACCCATGGTGCTTGTCATGTCAAGCACCCATGGTGCTCCCCCAGGACGTCCCACCATGCTCTCATGTTGAGATTTGTAAGAACCCTGTGACTGGATGTTTCTCGATCTATTTCACAGGTAAGGAAATTAAAGCTCAGACAGGTGACATGACTTTCTAGAAGTGACACAGCCAACAAGGATGGGTCCAGGGAGTGGATCCCTGCCCTGCCTGATCCCAACCCCGGGTTTTTATCTGTCCCTCCTGCCCTGCCCCTCCACCTGGCAGTTCCTGCCCTTTTCCTCTCAAGGAGGCCAAGTCACTGAGCTCTGGGGGCGGAGAGCAAGCTTGGGACTCAGGCCCAGATGCATAAGCCCCGAGGGACGAGCCGAGTGGCTGCACGCGAGGGCACGTTGTAGCTCCAAGGACATGCTCTTGCAGTGTTGTTCATTCATCCGTCCATTCTGCGTGTAATTTTGGAACATCTACAGAGTTCCAGGCCCTGAGATGGAATATCCCTTCTCTCATGCGTACAGTTTTCAGTCTAGCAGAGAGAGGGAGGCAATGCCCAGTCGGTCAAACGAGGAACCAGACAAGAGCAGTGTGTCCTCTCAAGAAGATAAATCAGTGATGTCACAGGTCCAGAGATGGCCACGTAATTAGGGGTCAGGGCCTCTTGGAGGAAATGACATCTAAACTGAGACCCCAAAGCAAGAAGGATGCAACCCCATGGGAGTCCAGGAAAGAATATTTCACTTGATCTTAGCCAAAAGGCAGAGAAGCGATGGGAAAGAATATTTCAGACAAACCACACCAAGGCCTGCCAGGAGCCGTCAGGAAGCCTGGTGTGGCTGCACCCCACGAGCCAGCGGAAGGAGGCGGCTGTGGGGTCAGAGGGTGTGTGTGCTGAGCCGCGCTGGCCTCACAGGCCCGATCGGGGTTGGATTTCATTCTCAGAGCAATGGAAAGCCAAGGGCGGCTCCAGCAGAGGATTGGCACGACCTGCCTTGTGTTTCGGGAGGATCATTTGATCCTTCTGGCCAAGCGCGAGCTGTGGGCAGGAGGGGGCGGGGCTGGGGTTCAGCTGGGCATGGGCGTTGGCTGGGCTGGGTCCCGTGCTCCTGGGCACCAGCAGTCTCATCACCAAGAGGAGCAGTGCTTTAACACAACATGTTAAAAACCAAATCAGATGGGCAAGCTGCGGGCTTGCTTGTTTTGGAATCAGGGGCTGGGGCTAGGGTGGACAGGGCCGTGCAAGCTCATGGCCAGGCCCTGTTTTTATTTAAACTCCTGGTCATTGCCCATCATGGATTTGGGGGGAGCATTTTTTTTTTAATTTTAAAAAACGGCAGTAAACCGTTTCCCTTGATGTCTGAGTGTTTTGGTCGCCCCCTGGAAGTTAGCCCCTGTGGGGAGGCCTCTCCCCGAAGCCATGCCCTCGGCCCCATCTGCCTCGCCCCAATGGCTGGGGTGTGGGATGCTTCTGGGAAGTGCACTGGGGTAGGACTGCCCAATCGGTGCAAGGGGGGTGCTGGACATGACGGAGGGGAAGGGTGTGGGCCCGGACCACAGTGGCAGAGGGTGGTGTTGTGTTTCTGGGGCCACAGGCTGATTTAGGGGTTCATCAAGCTCGAGATGGGACTGGGTTCCCAGCACAGCCTGCCTTGTGGCCGGTGCTCAGTGAAGAGCGGCAGTGACAGTGACAAGACCACCCAGCAGTGGTTGCGTGACTGAAACTCAGTCAATCTCGACAATCTGGCGGTGGGGCCCTCCCGGAGGTGTCTAGGTTTCAGGCCCTGACCTCGGTGCTCCCCTGCATTTTACCCTCCCAGCACCCCATGAGACAGTGAGGGTCTGGTCCCATTGTTCAGGGGGAAGAGGCTGAGTCAGGAGCCCGTGGTTTTTCCTGCCCAGGCGATCACACTCCCGCACAGCTTGCCTGGCCCGTGCACGGCATCGGTGCCTTGCCAATCATTTTTGGGGGAGCCCAGGATCCTGATCACATCTGTGAGGCTCAGGAACCTCCGCTTTTATGGGGCTGCAGTCTTTGTTTATCAACAGGGAGGCCTGCTGACTCTCGTGAACTTCCTTGCCTGGGGCGTTTTTAGGGGTGCAAGCTGTAGAATGGGGATTATTTAAATCCACCCTGCCCATGGCTTGCCTGGCCTAGTACATCCCATGAAGGCTGACCAGGTGACCCTGTCTCCCCGTAGGGCCCTGGGCCTCTCAGGTCATGTGGCTGGTGGCCACAGGCAGACTGCTGCCCCCAGGGCCTCCCTGAAATAAACCCACCCAAGCGGGGACCTGTCTGCTGCCTTGCACCTGGGGATGAGGACCTGAGAAGCTTCTCATTTGGCGCTTTTGGGGCCTGGGTATACCTAGGTTGGCAGCCTCCTCAGTGCTGCCCGGTCCCTGCCTGCCATCTCCTGAGGAGCCCCCCGTGAGCCAAGGGAGCTGTGAGTCTCCTCGGGTGATGGCCTGTGGAGCTCCTGGGGGACACACCAGAGCCTGTGTACCCCCATTTTCTGGGCCAAGATGTCATTCCCGCTCTGCCTGAGCCCACCTCCCACTCACACCACACAGATGTGCCCCATCCGCTCCAAGTTGCAGCCGCATGAATGGGGGCCTTGGCGTGCCAGGGCCTGGCTCAGTTACTGCAGGAGCAGATGTGAACTTGTCGGCCCCGCCTGGCCTCCCTCCCAGCCCCCCTCACCTCCCCAGGCCTGGTCCCAGCGCCCCGGGCCTGGGGGAGTCTGCCCTGCATCTGATCTCCAGAGAGACCTGCTACCCCAGCCCCGCCCCTATGCACATGTGCTCAGCACTCTCGTGTGGCCAGCTGCATGGGGTGCTGGGCTTTTTCTCTTGGGGGACAGGGCTGTGGGGGTCTGAGGGAGGAGTGTGTCTCAGTGCTGAACACTGCCTGGACCCCCTAGGTCTTCCTGCTCATGGATGAATGATGGGGTGAGCGGAAGGGTGAGACGGGGGCCACGCCTGGGTTTGGGGCCCCAGCCCTGCGATACCAGAAAGGCCCTTCAGCTCGCAGCATCACAGCCATGTCCCCAGTGTTAATGGGGGGTCCCGGTCTCCTCTGTTGGGCTGTCGTGAGGATGATTATGATACTGCCCAGGTACCCTGTATTAGCCTGTTGCGTGGCGGGCCTCAGAGTCGAGGGAATGGAAGGGAATTTCCGAGGACACTTTCCAGGAAGGAAAAGCCCTGGTGTCTGTTTGGGGGGGCTTCTGAAGGCCTGGCCACTGAGATGTGGGGAGATCCTTCTTGGACCCCAGATCCATCCAAGGTGGATGTCTGTCCCTGGAGGGCAAGGGAAGGACCTGCCAACCCAGCTCTTCCCGGTCGGCCTGAGGTCCAACCTGGAGGCCTGGGGCATGAGTCTGGGGACTTGGGGGTGTGGGGACTGCTCTCACTGAGGTGCTGTAAAACACAAGTGCCTTAGGCCTTGGGGGCTGCAGCCCAGCCTTGCCGAGGGCCTGTCGCTGGCTCGGTTAGGCCTTTGCCCAATCTAGTAGCCTCTGTCCTGATTGTCTTCCCCCTCAGCCAGAACTGCTAGGTGCGGGGCCCTTGTCTCCTAACTACCACAGGTGCTCACTAACAGCCCTCCCTCATAACGTTGCCCTACCCATGAATGAGAATGTGCTAGAACAGTCCTGGCCAAGCAGCAGCTGCTGCCATGTGTCTGGCCCTTTGTGTCCTCAGTGCGAGGGTCTTCCTGTCCCTCTCCAGTCCCCACAGCCACCTGGCGGGATGTCAGCGTCCGGCTGAGGAGACGAGGGCCTGGTTTGCTGGCAGCAGCTGAGCTGGGGCCGGGGCCAGGCTGGCCGGCTGGAAGCCTGTGTCCACTCTCTCTCCTCCGGCTTTCCCTCTCCACACCACACCGGGGCATCTTCGGGGGAACTGGCTGCTTTGCACAGGATATCTGGGTCCAGGGCCTTGCCTGTCCAAGGGGTTGTGTGAGTTTTTGCCATTATCTTGCTCCCGGGCTTTGTGGACTCAGCTGGCATCCGGGGCCTGCTGGAGTTGCCATGGAAACACCTGAGGCCGGACTCGCTTGCCCCCTCCCCTCTGGGAGGACCAGCACAGCAGCCCGGCAGAGAGAAAGGGCAAGCACCCTGGGCTGGAGGGGGCCACAGTGATGGGGCAGGGCCCGAGGGTGCTCAGGTGGTCAGGCAGGGGAAGCCCCCTGCTCTGTGCATTTGGACCCATGGTCCCCCCGGGTGGAAGTGGGCCCCGAGTGCAGAGGCTTCCAGTATGGCGGCCTGGCCTCTAGGTAGCATTCAGCCAGAGGATGAGAGGTGCTGCGCTACGAGTCCAAACCCGATTCCAGGCTTGGCTCTGCCACTGACTTGCTATATGACCTTGAACCGGTCCCATCCCCCAGTCCCTCTGCCCAGCGTCAAGTCTGCCATCTCCTAAATGAGGGGGCTGGCTGGGCCGATGTCTTTGGGCCCCCTCGCCTGTGGCCGTCAGAAATGCAGAGTATTCCAACAGGGCTGGGGCTGACCGGAGCCTCAGCACCAGCAGAGGGCAGCATCGGCCTGCAAAGAGTCCCTGGCACCTCCATCCTCTCTGGAGCCTCTTCTTACTGTCCAGACCTGGCCTCTTTCCCCTTCCCTGTCTTGTGGGGAGTCCCAGCAAGGTCTGAGAAAGGGCTTGGCCAGCTCGTGTTGCTGTCCTGGCCAGAGAGACAGACTGGCCATTCTAGCCCAGCAAACAGAGAGTCACCTGCTTGGGTCTGGGGCAGCAGCTGCAGGTGGAGCAGGCAGTCTAGGGTTCTTGGGGCAGCTCGGCACCGACAGAGCCCCCAGCTGCACTAGCAGCCTGCACAAGCCAGCTGGTCGGCCCTCTGGCCCTGGCCGGCTGCCCGAAGAGTGGTTCTGATGCTGAGGTGGGGAAGCCCACATCTCCAGCACCCCCGCCTCCTCCATTGTGCCTCTCTGGAGAAATGCAGGAAAGTCAAGGAGGGAGACGGTCAGGTGGGGCCCTGCTTCTTGCCCTCCTGGGTCCCGGGGCTACTGTGTGTTCTTTGTGGACCTCTTTTTCCCCATCTTTAAAATAAGGGGGTGGGTGAGTGGTTTTCAATGACTCTTATCTGGAAGTCACTTAGTTGCTCTGCTGGTCCACAGTACCATTCAGGCTCCTTCTAGCTGGAAGGTTCTAGAAGTGCAAGGCCAATGTGCATGCATAGAGTCTGTTGGAGAACCTGCTAAGGTGTTCTTTCCCAGCCCCGCCCTTCGGGGTTCTCATTTGGGCCTAAGTGGGGCTCAGGAATCAGGTTTAAAGGCCCACCCAGGTGGTTCAGACAGAGGTCCTGCTGCCAGATACCAGCAGGGAGGCCCCTCGACACTTAACGCCATGTGTGCTGTCTCTGTCTCGCAGCTTGGAGCCCTGGTCCACAGTCCTGTCAGCTACCCCCTGCTGGGCTTCTCAGCAGTCAGCACCTCCCTTCCACAGGGCTACCTCTGGGTGAGTCACCCCTGCACCCAGCCAGGGTTTTTGGCCCAAGAATGGGGTGGGGAGGCGGGTGGCATCTGGGAGGGGTGCTGGAGAAAGTGCCTGCCCGCTGGGCCCATTTGTGCACCTTCCTGGCCAGTCTTCCTGGGCACTGCTGTGCCAGGCTCCGTATTTGGAGATGGCAGGTACAGCCCCTCTGGGGACATCAGGAAACCAGGGCTGAACACAGAAGCCTGACCCCTGCATGGCGGCCCTAGCCCCACAGGGAAACACGATGTGCAGAGTGTCTGGGTGCCAGGCTACCCCGCGGTCAGGAAGCAGGGCTGGTTATTGCTTCTCTCTTATGGATATCCCAGCCTCCCTTTCTGCCCCTGGGTTCTTGGCAAAGCCTCTCTTGATTTGACTAGGTACCCCCATGTTCCTCATGCAGATAATGCCTTCCCATAGACCCCCCCACCAAAGGTTCCCTCACCACCCCGTGTCCGTCCTCTAACCTCTATTTGTTCCTGTCTCTGGGCATTTGGCAGGAAAACTGTGACTCACCCTTCAGAGTCCAGCCCCAGTGTCCCTTCTGAGGGTGATTGTTCTTCACTGTTTCCCAGATACCTAGCACATGGTGTATCTACCCATCCACCACCCACCTGCCCTCCCATCCCCCATTCACCCACCCATGCATCTACGTACATCCACCCAATCATCCATTCATTGCCCCACGCACCCACCCATCATCCATCCATCATCCATCCACCCATCCGTCCTTGTATCCAAACATCCATCCATCTATCCAGTATATATTAAGTGCCATAGAGTAGACACAGAAGAACAGTGTGGACAGAGGACGTTTTATAGAAAAAGGGGAAAGTGTGTTTTCACTGTTTGTTAGTTGACATGCACACTGCAGACAAGGAGGCTCGTCTGACTCGCTGACTGGGTATCTAGGCCAGCTTACCTCCGTACCTGATTTCCTATGGGTCCCGAATCTAACTTGTTGCCGTGGCAGCTGGGGATGAGTGACCTTCAGTGACAGCAAGATGTGTGTGGGCAACAGGGGCGTGCTCCTCTCGATAGTCAGCCCTGGTGGCAAGGAGAGGTTTGGGGAGGTCACTGGGAGGGCAGTGGCTGAGCCCCACTCTGCTCTTGTGGTTCTGCCTAACAGCTGCTCTGGGTTTCTGCCCCAGGTCGGGGGCGGGCAGGAAGGTGCAGGGGGGCAGGTGGAGATCTTCTCCCTGAACCGGCCGTCGCCCCGCACGGTCAAGTCCTTCCCGCTGGCGGCCCCTGTGCTGTGCATGGAGTACATTCCAGAGCCAGAGGAGGGGGAGAGCGGAGACGGAGACAGAGAGGAAAGCGGCACAGCTGCTGACCCCTCGGCTGCAGTGCACCCCACCATCTGCCTGGGGCTCCAGGATGGCAGGTGAGGACCTTTGGAGGGGAGGCTGAGGATAGCCTGGGAGGTGGGGCGGGCAGGCAGGTGGGGGATGGAAGGTGGGGCCTGGGGCGCCTGGCGCAGCAGTTAACTGGACACCTCCCTCCAGGCAGTGCGCGGCCAGAGTGGCTGGCACTGCTGTCAGCCGGTGCCGAGTTGAAAACCGGCATTTCTTCTCTTTGGGGCCTTTGTAAAGTGGGGGTTCAAGCCACTCCCCCCCCATACTGCTTTGAGAGTCCAGTGGGACATGTGGCCCATGCTGCCTTCAGGTCACTTAGAGGTCACCTACCTACAGCGTCCACCACATTTCGCCTTGACCCTTAGAAGAGTGGGTGGGGTCTGGGCAGCCCCAAGTTATGCCCTTCTGCAGAGAAGGGAGCCCCTGTAGGCCATGCCTGGAGCAGGCGAGTCAGCAAACATTTGGTCAGGGAAGCCAGGTGGGCCAGGGTCTGCCCTGAAGTGTGCACTGGTCCCTCCTCCAAATCCTCCCTGCATCTCTGTCTTCCATGCCCGTCCTCCCGTGAGGGAAGAGGGGAGACAGGGTACTTTCTGAGCAACTACTATGTGCTGCTCCCTGGGCCCAACAGCAGCTCCTGTGTGTCCCCTATTTCCCATGTGAGAACCCGAGAGAGGAGCAAAAAACCGGCACACACAGAACCAGCCTGGAGACGCTGCAGGCGCCGTGAAGTCCAGGCCTGGGGCTGCAGCCCCTGCCCAGCCCGGCCCCAGCTCAGAGGGCCCGGTCAACACCTTTTCCGTTTTTAATGAGATAAAACAGACGTAGCGTGACATTCACCTTTTTGCCCTTTTCCCACTTTCTTTTTAAAAATTGAGATCTCGTTGACACAGCATCGTGTTAGTCTCAGGCATGCAACATAATCACTCAGCATGTTGTGAAACACAATAGGTCACTTTTTTTTCATGTTGACCATTTTAAATTGCGTAATTCAGGGACTCGTAAATCACCACATACAGCTAGCATCGCTGTCTTGTTCTAGAACATTCTCATCACCCTAAAAGAAAACCCATGCCCACTGAGCAGCCCTGTCCCCCGCCTCCCAGGCCCCCCGGGTGCTCTCTGCCTGTGGATCTGTCTCCTCCGGCTGTTTCACAGAAGCAGGGTGCATGGTGAGCCGCCTCACCTCCCTCTCACTGGGTGTCATGTTTTCAGGGCTCACCCCTGTGGCATGTCAGTGCTTCATCACTTTTTAGGGCTGTGGGGCTGTGAGGTAGGCATTATTGCCCCATTTTGGGGGAGAGGACTGAGGCTCAGCAGCCTGGGGTCGATCAGTGCCTCCATCGTGTGGAGCCATGAGCCCCCCACAGTCCGGGAGTGTTGTGGGGCAGGGCTGAGTAGGGCTGAGTGAGTCACGAGGGCCTCTCCCTGCAGCATCCTGGTTTACAGCAGTGTGGACACGGGCACCCAGTGCCTGGCGACCTGCCGGAGCCCCGGCCTGCAGCCCGTGCTCTGCCTGCGGCACGGCCCCCTGCACCTGTTTGCCGGCCTGCAGGATGGGACCCTTGCCGCCTACCCCCGGAGCAGCGGTGAGGAGCCGGGCTGGGGTGGTGTCAGGGCTGGGTCCTGAGCCAGCGGGGTTGTGGGACGCAGAGCAAGGAGGCAGCTTGACACGAGTCATAAAAACTTGGTGCCAGGGATGCGGAGACCCCTAATCCCTACTGGGGTTTGTGCAGGAATGGGGACCCACCGCTGCTGTCAGCTCAGCCAGTCGGCAGTGGGTGAGAGCAGAGACTCAGGTGGCAGAGCCCGGTGACAGCTGTGTCCCTTGGCAAGTGGCTTCTCCTCTTTGTGCCTCAGTCTTCTCATCTGTAAAGTGGGGATCACAGTGGTACTCATCATAGGTTCCCGCAGAGAAGGCAAACAACCCAGTGAAGGCAAAGCAGAGGGCCTGGCACAGTGAGTGCCTGTGGAGTCTCAGCCTGGGGGCCTCTGTTATGCCGCGAGCCGGGCCGGCGGAGTCTAACTGCTATGCTCCGGGTCGGGGTCGCCTGCACAGTGTCTTCTCACTGCTTCCCTGAGAGCGGCCTTCTCTTCACGGACCTGAAGCTGAGCCTAAGGGAGGCCTGGGAGCCTTTCCCTTGTGGCCTGTTCGGTTTGATGACACAGGCTGGGCAGAGAGGTGCCCCCCAGTGTCACCGAGAGGGCGGAGAGTGGCCCAAGCTGCTCCTGCTCTCCCAACTGCTGTGTCATCACAGCCTGTTGCAGGGTTATAAATGGATATTTGTACTGAGCTGGATTTTTTTTTTTTTTTGCCACTTGGCACTGTGTTGGTATTTTTAATTAGCTTTTGATAAGGCATTTATAGTTTTTAATTAAAGGGGGAAGAGGGAGGGAAAAAATCCCTCTCACCGTCAGACGGAGTGTGTGTGTGAATGTGAATCTGGGATCAGCTCTGTGCAAATTTTGACCAGGGGCTCTGAGGGCCCCCACCCTCCGGCTCCCTCTGGCACTGGGACGAGGCGGGTCACCTCCGGAGGAGCAGGTGACCCATGGGAGAGGGGATGGGCAGGGTGGAGTCCCAGCGGTGAGAGGGCAGCAGTTTCCTCTCCGGTAAAGCGGGAGTGAAGCAGCCCCACCCCATGGAGAGCACATGTGGCCCAGGTGACCTGCCACACCAGCACCCAAAGGGGGCCTGGAGCCTAGAGATGGGCGCCCGTGACCTCCTCCGGCGGCATCGCAGGCGGCTGACCACTGTCGTGGTCTCCACGACTCTCCCTCTGTGTCCTGCCTCCTGGCTCCAGCTGCCTGTGGATTCCTGGGCCGACCACCTGGGCCTGCTCCCTCGGGCTGGGGCGGAGGGGCTCTGGCCTCTGGAAGGCGCCTTTGCTAAGACAGGGCTTCACCTCCTTCGCCTGGCTGAGAGCTGGTGTGGGACTCAGACGGGCGGGCTGTTGTACCCAGGGCTGTGTGTGCGTGGGAGTGCGAGCGTGCGCATGCCCAGGACCCCCGAGGGGAAGGGGGTGGAGGGTGGGTCCCCAGCTAGGGGGGCACGAGGGCTGCCCCTGGCCAGAGCTCACTTAAAACCTTAGAACTGTGGCTCGCGAAGGCTGGGAAGACCCTGAGAGGTCAGTTACGTCCCTCGTGGTTCACTTGGGCTAAGTGAGTCTCAGCACGGGGAAGCCTCTTGTGCAGGGCCCCACCGTGGGCCCGAGGATGGGGGACTTCTGTCCAGTGTCCTTTTGGTACAATAATGTTGGTCTTATTAAGTTTTATCACATTTTCATTCAGTCCTGGAGTCAGGACTTCAAGGGTTTCTGGAGACGCCCAATGAGTGGAGGAGGGGTCAGTGCCCATGTGCCGTCCCAGGGTGTCAGACCCCAGCCCCTGCCCTGGACAGGCCCGGGTCGGCAGGACAGAAGGTGCAGGGCTCCAGTGGCCACCACTGTCTGGGCCACTTTACTGCTTTCAGGGTGTGGTCACAGTATTTCTAGTGACCTCCTCCCTGGGGCGGGTCACAGCCCCCCTTAGTCACCGGGGCAGGATCCCCAACTTCTGGCTTCCAGACCATGTATCTCTGGCCACTGGGGGGTGCTCAAGGCCTTGCATTTTCGTGTTCTGGCGTTCCGGTGGGGTCAGTGTCCCTTGCGGACGCCTGGCCGCCTCTTGGTCACTCACCCCGCTAGGCCCTCAGTCCTGGCCCCAGAGCCCTTTGGGAACTTGGAAGCAGAGAGAGCGGCAGGGGTTGGGGAAGGAACATGGCCCATCACCCCAGCTCTGTGGGTCCCTGGCGCCGTGTTGGTTGGGTGGAGTCGATACCCGCTTGCCCACCATGGTGTGTGGCTGGGGACACCAAGCAGCACGGCTACTGAGCAGGAGTCCTGTCCAGCGGCGACATTCTGGCTGGTTATTCAGTCTCTGCCTCATTTTTCTCAGTTGTGAGATAGGGCTGGTCACAGAACCTTCCAGGCGGGCTTGCCGGCGTGGGCACTGTGTGAGTGTCCTTCCCTGTGGCACTGGCCCGCTTTACAGATGAGGAGATGAGGCTCGGCGCGGGGAGGTCACCTGCCCCGTGCTGCATAAGCTCCGGGGCGCAGCTGGAGTCAGCCGGCCTGCTCCTCACCCTCACGCTCATGGGCGGGGGCGCTGGCCCCAGTGAGTTTGAGGGTCCTGCTTCCTCAGCTCTCGGCTGAGCTGGGAGGCCGCCAGTGGTAAGTAGGACAGAGGGGAGAGGAGAGCCTGGCTTACGGGGGAGGATGGGCAGAGGGACAGCCTGAGGAGGGCGGGGGTGGGCGGGGATACGGCTCTTCTCAAGGACTCCTCCCCGAGGGCTCCTCCCCAGCCCAGGCAGCGGCTCCCTCAGTGGACGCTGGGGGCCCCTCTGCTCAGCAGCTGGCTTCCAGGGGGGTCTGTGGTGGGCTCCTGTGAACTCATTCCAGGGACGCGGTGGAGGGGTGGGGCTCTGTCCTGCTCCTGGACCCTGTCTCTGCTTGTCCCTCCCGGGTGGGCCATGGCCTGGGCAACCTCCGCCTCAAGTTCCTTCCCCACCTGGCATCCTGGCACAACAGGCAGCCATGGGGTGCTGTGTGGCATCAGGTGTGGCTTCAGAGACAAACCAACCTCCAAGCACACCACGCAGCTGCAGGGCATGTTCCTGGGTAAGCTGAGCATCCCCGGGGTGGGCAGTGCCAGGCCAGGCCAGGTCCTCCGTTCTGCTCTGTCCTCAGGGGTGCTGGGTTAGGGGCTGCTGGCCTCTCGGGACCTCTCCTCCTTCTACACCTGGGGCAGTCACCTCTCTGGAGGAGGAAGGTCTTCAGAGAGCTTGGGGGAGGTGAGAGCACCTTGGAGGAGGCAGGAAGTTCTGTGAGGAGGCGAGGGTCAGTCCCTCTAAGCCTGTGTCAAAAAGTTCTAAGGCAATCTTGTTTGCTCTGCGACTTCCCACTTTACAGATAGGGAAACCAAGGCATTGAAAAGCGGAGTGATGCGCTCATGGTCCATAGTGAGTTGCTGGCAGGACCAGACCCCATGTCTCTTGACTTGGTCCAGGAAACGTCCTGTCATGTTGTACTGCCTTCCTGGCAGGATCGAGTGAGGATGCTGCCTCCTTTGGGAAGCCTCCCTAGATTTTCCCTGTGCAGATTTGTTTTGTTTTCATCTCAGCAGTTCTCATGGCCCCCTGTGCACGCCTGGTCATTTGTGCTTGACACCTGTATGGTAACTGCTGATTAACCCCATGGTTTCTTGGACCAGCGGGGTTTCCTGAAGAACAGTGCGCTTGATTCATTTCTGTTCTAATACATAGCATCAGCCTGGCATGTAGCAGGTGCTTACTAAATGTGCGTGGAATGGATGAACAGAAGAGAAGGGGTGGGATGTGAGTGGAGGCAGATGGGAACAGCCATCACCCTACAGTGGGTGGTGGGGGGCAACTGATGGGTTCGGGAACCTGGGGTGCTGGGCCAGGCCTACACTGAGGCCCCTGACCTGTTTGGGCCCCTGACCTGTTTGCCCTCTCCCCTGAGCTGCTTCCTTCTTCTCCCTCCAGGAGGCGTGCCCTGGGACCTGGAGAGCCCTCCTGTGTGCCTGACAGTGGGGCCCGGGCCTATTCGCACCCTGCTGAGCCTGGAAGATGCTGTATGGGCCAGCTGTGGGGCCCGGGTCACCGTCCTGGATGCCACCAGCCTGCAGACTCAGGTACTGCCCTGCCCCGGGGCATCTTGTGGGCACTCATACATGCTCGAGTTCTACTAGACGCCGCGCTTAGTTCCTGGCTGTGTCTTAGGTTCAGAGTGGGGAGCCTCCGGGAGAGGCTGCAGTGGGGCTCGGCACTTCCTGCCAAGCTGTGTGAGACCCAGGTGGGCCTGGACTCCAAAAGGCTCCAAAGAGCTCCATGGGAATGCAGAGGGGGCCCGAGATCCATGCTGGGCCCTGGCCACTACCCGGACCTGCATCCCCCGCTGCCGTGAGGGCGAGGCTCCCAACCACACTGGCTGGGATCTGGACCCCGGTATGTCTGTTGCTGCCTTGGAGGTAAGGCCAGGGCCCCGTCCTTGTACTGGTCCCCAGGGTGCAGCCTTCTGGGGTGTGGGGCAGCCAGTGAGGACGCAGCCACCTGGAGACTCTGAACAGGGAAGCTGCTGGGTCCTGCCTCTGCCTGGGGTGAACCCTGTCCTCTAGCTGGTCCCTTGGGGCCCACACCTGCCGGCGACTCTCACTGGGGCCCACTGGCCTCGCCATGCTCCAGGGACCATCGTGTGTGGCTGTTGTGGCTCCCCGAGGGCATTTTGTGACGTCTGCCAGCATTTGGCTGGTTTGGAGGCTCAGCAGGAATGAGCTGCCCCAGGCCAGGGTCAGTGCTGGTGGAGGCCAGAAGTCAGAGCAGGCCCGAGCGGCCTCCATGAGGGCTCTGCATCTGCCCACCCGCTGTCTCGCCCACGCGGTCAGTGGCTCTGCTCTTGGGCGCCGGGTGGGAGGAGGAGTTGCTCGGGTTGGCACTTAGGCGGCAGAGGAGGCCGAGCCCAGTATGCCTGCACCGGGGTGGGCTCTGAGCTCTCATCACCCTCTGAGGAGGAGGCTGGGGCTAAACATGACTCTGTGCCCCCTTCAGGGGCTGCGTAGACAGCGCCTCCCTCATGCTTAGGCCTGGCACCAGGACCATATTCTCCACATGCCCCCCTGGTGCTGTTGGGCTGGGCAGGTGAGTGGGAGGGAAGGTGCCAACAGGAGGAGACACTGGCGAGAGGTGGGTGGTGGGTCCTGATTTCTTGGTTCTTTCTCCTGGAGCAGGAGGGGGTCCCCTGAGCCGCTCCCTTCCCAGCCCCTGGTTCATCTTGGGGGTCTTCCTTGTTACCTCCCCCCAACTTGCTTCCAAGGGTCTCTCCCCTCAGCCTTATGGAAGGGAGGTTCTCCCTGGCCTTTTGGAGCCCAGGCCCACCTGGTTCTCACACAGTTTGGCAGGAAGTGTCTGTCCGACCAGCGTCCCTGACCCCCAGCCTCTTCCGAGCCTTTCCCCTGCCCCCCATCCTCACACCAGCTGTTCTTAAGAAAGGGCTCACCTGCTCTGCACACCAGGGAGGGCGGCAGGAGATGTTGGGTGGTGGGGAGCATCGAGAAAGGGGGGACTCCACGGCGGGCCCAGGGAATCACGCGCCCGTGTGGGCAGGGAGATTGAAAAGTTTGTGCGGTGCGGGCAGCTGGCCTCAGTACACACAGCCTTCGGCACAGTAACGAGGTGCTCGCCATGCATATTTAATAAGCCGAGCTCTGTCGCTGCTTGGAACAGGGAGGAAACCGGCCCGCCTTCGTGCTGGGGTCTGGAAGCGCCTCTGTCTGTCTGCTGCTAATGACCACCCTGGCTGGCTTGCCCGCCCGCCGCCACCACCCCCTAGCCGGGCCTGGAGGCTGGGCAGCTGTGTCTCCTCGTGCGTGAAGCTCCTCGTCTACTGTCTCCACACATACTTGATAGGCGATGCTAATAGGCACCACCTATTAGCAGCCCTGCAGCCAGGTCTCCTTCAGCCTTGGGGAACCCTCTCTGGGGGTCTGAGCCACATGGGTTCATTCTTTGCCCCAGCCAGGAGCCAGGCGTTCCTGGGGTGTGCGGTTGGCCCAGATGTGGCTGGCATGGCTCTGGCCCCAGTGTCAGATATAGGGGTTAGCCTCGGGATTGTGCCGCTCTCAGGAGCTTCCCTGCTTTCTCCTACTCCCAGAAAGTGACAACCACCAGCACATACTGTGGGCTTCGGGTGAGCCCAGCATGGACATCAGCACTTGGTAGGAATGAACTCATCTAATGCCGACTCAGAGAACAGTGTTATTATTATTCCCAATTTCCAGGGGAAGAAATAGGCACAGAGGGCCTCCCCGGTGGCGCAGCGGTTGAGCGCTGGGTTGCGAAGCTGCCCGCAGTCCCTGCGGCGCAGGTTTGATCCCCGGCTGCTCCCTGGTCACCGGAGGAGGGTCCCGCATGGCTCACAGACCTCTCCTGCCGCCCGCTGCTCCCCTCAGCAGTGTACTTCGGTCCTTCTGCCTGCTCTGCTCCCCGCTCTGGCTCTGGTGAATTCTCTCACCCTCCCGCGCTTCTGACTGTACCCAGTGCTTGTATAAATAAATAAAAATAAATCTTTAAAAAAAGAAAAAAGAAAAACTGTGACATAAAAAAAAAAAAAAAAAAGAAATAGGCACAGAGAGGTCGAGTGACTTGCTTGAGGTCATCCAGCTGGAAAGAGGCAGAGTGGGGATCTGACACAGACCACTCTCGCGCCTGCTCTTGAACTTGTGCTGGCGTGGGGGATGGCAGGAGGCACGTCTCCTTTGGCTGTGCGCCCCCCTCCCCTCCCACAGTTTCTCTGCTGTCACATGCAACTCAGGACCTTGCATTGTGTTTCTGTGCCTGTTTTTCCTGCCAGCTTGTCTTCCAGGCTAAGGGATGCCCACACTTCATCTTTGTCTCCCCAGTGTCTAACTCCGTAATCTGGGCGCATGGGCAGGTCAATGTCCTGACTATCAGGCCTTGGTGTAGGTGTGAGAGTGACAGAAGCCAGACCCGGTCTCAGCTCTTAGGGACTCAGCTTCCAGTGTGGGAGCAGGCTTGGGACAGTCAATGTCAGGCCAATGAGGAGGTCTGCAGGGCAAGCCCTGACCCGGTGGGAGCCCAGGGAAGGGTGAGGGACCAGACCCAGCTGGAGGAAGGATGGAGCCAGGCAGGTGCTTGGAGGTCAGGGATCCTGAGCCAGACGGGGCAGGTGAGTGGCTGTGATGGGCGAGGGAAGCAGGAGGCGGGAGGATGCTCCGGGCAGAGAAGTCACCATGAGCCAGAGGAGGCCTGGTGGAGTGCAGGAGACGACGGGTGGCTCCCAGGGGCAGGACCTCTGGGCTGGGCTCGCCCCAGCTGTCTCCACAAGGCCCACTTGGCCCCTGCTGGCTGCCCTGACCTTGCGGCACCTGTCCCCTGCCGAGCCAGTGCCTGAGGTCTGTCTCCGGCTTTGACACTGGCCCACCAACTGCTTGTTCAGCTCCTTGATCCCAGCGGAGGCGGCAGCGAGGCCTGTTAAATAATAATGTAGCTCACCAGGGCCTGTGTCAACACCGCATCCTCGGTGTTCATTATCTAGATCGCCACCTTCAAAGTCTAATCCAGTCGTCTGGAGTTCATTTCAACCGATTGCTGGAGGGGGAAGCCAGCTGTGGGATGATTGTTGCATCTTAATTCAAAAAAACTTACTGGGGGACAGGCTGATAGACGGCTAGGCATGTGAGGTGTGTTCTGCTGGTCGGGGCAGAGTGGGCGCTCCCTGGCTGGGCTGTGAGTGGGCTCTAGGTGACGGCGGGGTCCTCTCCTTGCTGCAGACACCAGCGGGTTCATCTTAGACGGGAAGTGGGCCAGAGGGCAGACCCTGCAGCGTGGCCGCTGAACCTGCCCCACCTCTGGGCTGTTGCCTCTACTGTCCCCTACCCCAAACATTGTTGTGTAGAGCTTCCTCCTCATCACTAGGCCCTCTGACGGCTGCCACCAGGGTCACCTCTGCCCCAGGCCTGGCCTGGCCACATCACCCAGCCTTCTGGTGCTCAGAGCATTGCTCACTGTGGGAGATGGTTTTGACTGTCACCCCTGCACCCAGGAGGCTGTCAGCAGATGAAAACGAGCACTCTGTCTGTCTCCCAGGCGTGGCGCCACACCTCAGCCAGCATTGGGGGAGCCTAGAGGGGACCCTTCCTCTCCATGGGGGGGTGTGTGCTGTGCCCCTTTCACTGTTGTGCTTTCGGGCTGAAGGCGGAAGTGTGGGCTGGGAGAACTCGGGGTGCTGGTCTGTGGGCAGGTGACCTGGGAGAAGCTGTCTCTGAGGAAGTGGGGTCACCCTGGAGAGGGTGGGAAGGAATCTGGGCAAAGGGCTTGTTGGCAGGCCCGGCAGCTGGGCTGGGTGGGTCCTGCCCATCAACACAGGGCTGAATGGTTTGGGCAGTGACCTTATTTTTCTGGGTAAAGCGGTGGGGCACATCTGGGTGGGACAACTGTGTCACACGAGGGCTGGGGTCCTGCTTCTGATGTGGCTGCCACAGCCTTGAGGTGTTCCCACGGGGGCCCCTCTCCCCCAGAGTTCCCTGGTCCCCCAGCAGGCCGCTGCTTATGTGGCCCCACACCGGCACCAAGTGCTTTCCTGTCACTGACCCCATCAGGAAAGAAACTTCCCAGCCAGCTGCCCTGTAGACCCCCACCCCTCCAGATTTCCCCCTCCCACCCCACCTACACCCACCTTCCCCGCCCTTAACTTTCACATTTAGTGCCCAAACTTAGTTTGCATGTATTAGCTGTTGTAAATCTATCATAACACTGTGACGCGCCATGAATAATGCATCGCTGGGCTGTATTAGTTTTCTGTCTCCTATCTTATTTATGACACGAAACGGGTGGGAATTTGCAAAAGCAAAATCCAGGCGCAGGGCTTCTTGGGTAATCGTATGCAAATTGGCGTGCGGGGGAAGGATCCAGGCGTCGGTGCCAGGGAGCCCCCAGCGGGAACTCCGGTGTCCCGGCCCCACCAGCACGGTCGGGGTCACGTCACCCCACGGAGTCGTCTCTGTTCAGTGGTTTCGTCTTAATTTGTGCGTGTGTGTGAGAGAGATCATTCTCGTAGTCATCCTGTTCAGCTTTTTTTTTTTTTTAAATTAAAAGTTGGCAGGTGAAATTTGAGAAAGGAACTTCCTAAAGATGTGGCAGCAAGGACTTGCAAAGGGAGGGTGAGCGTTTTCCACCAGCAGCAGGAAGGATGGAGATTAGCTGTTCAGAAGAACTTCCTTTTGGGAAGCTTGTGAAGGGTGGGGATGGGTGGGTTTGGGGTCTCTCGGGATCCCTTCCCTGTGCGGGGGCTGGGAACCTTGGCGTGCGGGTGGCTGGGGCAGGGGAGCCGGCCCAGCTCTGGGTGTGTGCATGTGAGGAGGGGTCTCACGGGACCCCTGGCGGGCGGGGACGGCTGCCTCTGTCCTCACTGGGAGAGCTCAGGCCTTTTCTATGTCCAATATTTGGTTTTCCCCCAGAAGATTTAGGCTGATGAAGAACTTCATGGTTTAAAACAAGCAAATAGGACTTTGAAGCCGTTGGCTTAGGGAACAGGTTTTGTGATGCCGTGGAGGAGAAAAGGGAGCTGTGCAGAGAAGGCAGACAACAGGGCACGTTGTGGCCAGAACAGCCAGGGGACCCGAGGCCAGGCCAGGGGAGGACAGTGGGGCAGGTGGCCGGCCTCGGCGCTGAGCCCCGGGCGTCTCCGGCTCTCAGTCCTTCCTCCCTTCCAGAAGCCCCTCCATGCTCCCTTCAGTGGTTTCTCTCCGCTCCGAGCCTGCGTGGGTTGTGGGGGGCAGGAGACCAGACACAAGAGCAGTGGCCCGATCCCCCGCACAGAGCCGAGGATGGTCCTGGACTCGAGAATGCTTGGCCCGGGCTGGAGGCCGAGCGGGAGCCCAGGCCAGACTCCTGAGTAATCACAGGCTGAGTGAGGTCGCACAGGCAGAGGTTAGGCCAGTCCTGCACTCAGGGCACCCTGTGTTCACACGCTGGGCTTCTCAGGGAGGAACCACCGGGGCCACGCCAAGGACCCCTCCTAGTGCCCTTGCCGCCTCATCTGAGCAGGCCCAGACCATGTGGGCTCAGGAGCTGGGCCAGATGGCTCTGGCCTCGGCCACTGATTGCCTCAGTTTCCCCACTTGCAAAAAAGGGGCTCATTATGGAAACTGCCCCAGAGCTCGGCAGCATGATAGAAAGCTCCCAGGTCTCTGGCGAGGAGTTAGCCCAGAGCAAGAGGCCCAGCGGCAGAGTCAGGTGCTCATGGGGCTTGCTTGGGATCACAGGGACCACCTGGTGGGCGGGGGAGCCAGGACCCCAGGGTGCCTCTGACCCCAGTGTGCCCACCAGGCCCTCCTGTCCTCTGTGCTGCCTGGGCCATGGTCTGTAGAGTCCGGCAGATGTGCGTGGCCTGCGTCCTCCCGCAGAACCACAGGTTGATGTGAGCACCAGCAGGCAACGAGCCACCTCCTCTGTCTTTGACTGGGCTGTTGGCTCCCCCTGGATGCCGGGCACAGGCAGTGAGAGGAGACCAGCTGCACTCAGAGCAGGTACTTAATTTGGGGGTTGTTGTTGGTGATGCCCTGTGTTGCCTCGCAGGGCGGCAGCGTTGGAAGTGGCATAGCATGAGGGAGAGATTACTTAAAGTCCACGCAAAGCATTGAGCAGCCTAGAGGGGCTGGGCCAGAAGTAATGTGCAGCCCCATCCAAAGGCATCTCGTGTTTATCTGACTTCACGTACACATGCATGGACAGAGTGTACGTGCTTGAGAGTGTCCATGTGTGGGGGTGTGTTACAGGGATGCGAGTTAGGGTGGAGTGACCAGAGGCTGTTGCCTGGGGTCCTCCGTTGTTCCTGTTCGTCAAATCATACTATCTCTAGTCTAATATCTGCCTGCTGCTTCCAGCAGATACTGGCTCCCTGTATGTTCCTCATATCAGGGCTTTTGCCCTTGGTGAGAGGCCTCCTGCATGGCCCTACACCTGGCTGACAAGCAGGAACTCTGGGCACCAAGATGATATCCCCGAGAACAAGGAGGGCTGGGACCCCTCATGCCTGTACCATGCTCAGCTGTGGGCAGACACCAGCAGGCCCCCGCTCCACCCGGACACCTGCCAGGACAGGCTTGGTCGGTCGTCTGCTGGGGGCGAGCTCTTGGCAAAGGTGCTCGGTGGCCTCAAGTGGCCGCGGTCCTCCCTCCTCAGTGCAGGCGCTGGAGAGGCAACGCTACGCTGGCTCTCATAATTGAAGAAAACAAAAGGAAATTAAATAGGTCTAATGAGGAGAATATCAATAGCCCGCGCCTGGAGAGGCTTTTATACTCCACTTCCTCCAGGGTGACCAGGCGCACCCAAGGTTCTAAGCGATTGCACAGCCGCGGCGGCACAGCCCCCCGGGGTGTAATGGGGCCTCCACCCCTGCCTGTCCATCCCCTGGCGGGTGGAGTGACCGGGGCCCAACTTCCCGAAGTTTCCCTGCCTGGCCCGCTGGGTGAGGGTGGAGTGGAGGCATCCTCGCCCGGGTTGCTGTGGGAGGCAGGGTTGCGAGGTGCAGGCTGTGCTGTCTGGGCAATCTCTGGGCCAGTGATCTTGCCTCCCAGGAGCAGCTGGTCCTGGTGCCTGAGCAGGGAGTGGGAGGCGAGAGCCCCTCCACGCCCACACTCTGCTGGGCCCGGCCACTCTGCTCAGTGGGGTCACCTGGACTCATGCTTCCCCGGCCGGCCTCTGCCCTCATCTTTCCTTAAGGTGAGGATGATAAACTGCGGCCAGGTACAGCCGGCGCCCCCGCTGTGGCAGCTCGCAGCACTCTTGGGGGCTCCTGGTGTCACCCAGCCCAAAGGACTTGGAGTGCGGAGCTGCTCACTAGGGAATTTATGGGAACAAGCACAGCAGCGTCACCTGGTGCCACATGAACACTGCGTGGCTGGAGGCTGGGCCGTGTCAGCACCGCTGCGGCCGAGGCTCACCTGGAACCTTGCAGGTGCCTGCAGCGTGGCCAGAGAGAGTGCGCGGGGGCGGCGTGGGGGCTCATCCCGCTGCCCCAGCAGCTCAGCCCCAGCTGCTGATCCTGGGGACCCCTTCAACCTCCCCGAGGAACCTCTTAGTGCCCCTGGGGCAGCGGCTCTCCCTGTCCCTTAACAGGTGAGAGAGGAGCCCACTTACCTGGCCAGTCAGACCTGGCCAGCTATTTCCTCTTTTTAATAACTACCTTCCCCCACCCCAACTTTTTATTTAAAAAATTTCAAACTATAGGAAAGTTGAAAGGATGCAATGAACACACATATTCTTTACCTAATGAACTATTCACACGCACTGCCCTCCGCCTGACTGCAGCGGAGCTGTCGTGCCCAGGGGTTGAACACTGGTCCACTGTCCAAGTACAGTTCCCCATCTTCTGTCCCCAAAATATCTTCCAGATCCCCCCCGCCCCGCCAGGATCCAGCTGGGATCACTCGTTGAGTTTGATTGTCCGGCCTCTGTAGTCTCCTCTCATCCAGAAAGATCCCTCAGCCTTTCTCTGGTCCCCAGGGCGTGACCTGCTTTGAGAGAAGCCCCAGTGTTTTGTGGACGGCACCACAATCTGAAATTGCCGGGGTTGTTTCTTCTTGCTGAGACTCCAGGGCTTGACCCGATTCTCATGCAGAGGCGGGGAGGCAGGCTTGTCCCGTCCTGATCACTGGGTGGAGGCCGGGTCCTCTGCAGGTGTTCCCATCCTCTCACCCCCCCAACCTCTAAGTAAAGTTCGGGGCTTCTTTGCAGATCTCTTTGTCCTTAGACAGAGACAGGGTGTGGTCAGCCTGCTGGCTTCCACGCTCCTTGAGTGAATTCCTCTCTATGAGGGTGCTACCACATTTCAGAAAAGCATGATTCTCCAATACAGGAGCTGAGGGCCATTGTTTGCAGGCCACTGGCCCAGAATATCACGTAGCAGGGCCAGGAATCAGCTATAAACAGCTGCGCCTGGACCAGGACCAGAGTGGCCGGCAGGCAGGAGGCACTGGCCTTCTGGAGCGAGAGGAGGGCATGGCTGTGCTGGTGTCAGGTGGGCGGGGGCCTTCCTAAGGGCCAAGGGGGCGGCTTAGAGGATAAGGTGGGCCCATGTTCCCGGGCCCCCAAGGCCGGCCAGTGATTAGAGGCAGGGTCCGGAGGTGAGAAATGGGAAGCCCTGGTCTGGGATTGGGGTGCCCTGTGGGCAGCATTTCACCTGGCTTGGGTGGGAGAATCACTCCTAACAATTACTTCTGAGCTCCCACGTTTGGAAAATGCTCCTGCTCCCACCCAAGGGTGCTGAACTGAGCTCCCTCAGCCTCAAAATATCTGGCCTACGGTTCTGGTATAGCCCCTACTCCTGCGCTCGTGCCCAGGAGGCCCCTGACCCGCATGCCCAGATCACGCTCCCACAGGCGCCTCCTAGCGTGGGGAGGGGTGCTGGGGAGTGAGGGACCGGAGCTGCCAGGCTGTTCTTCACATTCCTCCCTGCCCTCTCTGCCCACCTCACCCCTGGCTTGGCTGATCCCCACTTTGGGGACCCCAGCTTTTTTGTCCCCCAGCCTATTGACCACCCTTGTGCCTCAGACCTGAAGGGAGTGACTCAGAAGAGGGAATTTCGGTGCCCAGCTCCCAACTCGCCCTCCTGGGCCCGGCGTCTGGTGGGGAACAAGCACCAAGTTCATTGCTTGACTCCCCTTAGGGACGCCCACCCCCTACTCTTTATCAGGTGGGAAACCTCTTGGTTTGAGCCAGGGTGGAGTTGGGGCTGAGGCTGCAGTGAATTGCCGCCTCCTGCCGCTGAGCTGCAAACTAGATGGTGTCACACGCGCCGCCTCCAGCACTTCTGTACCAGCCAAATGCTTTACGTGGGCCTCGAGGGGCCTGGGGTGACCCCTTGCCTGTCTTATCCCTGTGCTCCCCCCACTGACCGCCTTTCTGTTTCTCAAAGTCACCCACCTCTCTCCTGCCCCAGCATCTCCAGGCCTGTGTGTCCCCCTCTCCCACCATCTCCCTGGGGCTGAGACCTTCCCCTTCTCGGCACCTCCGAGAGGCCTCTCAGGACAGCCGCCTGCCTGGCCCCAGGGTCCTTCTGTGCGGTGGTTGTCACTGTCTGAATCGCACATGCCGTAAGCTCAGGCCCTTGTTCTCTCGTCAGGGTTACGTTCCAGCACCTGGGCCGTGCTGTGCACTTAGTAGGTGCTCAGGAACACCTGTTGGATGAATGCGACCAAATTGGGGGATCAGGCCTGTGCCGAGCTCTCCTCACCCAGGTCCCTATTGTCCTCACTGCAAGCTCCCCACAAATAGGGAAACCAAAGCCCGGGCCTGTGAAGTTATTGAGGGAATGAGACAATAGCACATCTGATTCCAAGTAAGTTTCTGTGCAACGTCTCCCGTGTTCTGGGGCTTCCACCTGAGACATGCTTTTTTTATAGAAAAAAAAAAAAAACAAAACATGGAGAAAACAGAAAACTGGAAGGAGCAAAGTCAGCAGCTGCTGCTCCTAGGATAATCAGCTTTTTTACAGAGCAGGCAGGCCTCTGTCCAGCCCCATTTCAGAAGGGACCTTGTTTTTCCCTTTTGCACTCACCACTGTAACGTTCACGTGTCCTGTGGTCGTCACACCGTCTCTGCAAACATGACTCTGCACAGAGCACCGCCCACCGAGTGGACGCCCAGCCTTGCCCACGCGCCCGCCTGGTATTGGGTGACTGGCCTGGGCTGCTTGCTGAGTATCACGGGCAGAAGTCACGTGTCTGTCCACTGTCCATTTATTCTATGACCTGATTTTACTGCATGCCGGGTCCTGTGCCAAGCAGGGTCGCGTGGCCAGGCCTAAGGCTCGGCGCTGTCCGTGGAGCTCACAGTCCCGCGTGGGGGCAGGGAGCGTGTCCTCCATGGGGCGGCTTCTCTGGGCCGGTCGGTGGACTAGGGCTGCAGAGGCACCCATGGGAGCCGGCTGTTTGGGACTCTGGGCTCTGGAAAGCTGTTCCCAGGAGGCAGGGGTTGCGTGCTGCACCCGGGTCGTGGCGAGGGCAGAGGGAGGCCCGGGGTGGGTAGCCTGAAGCCTGGGGGGCCTGCTGGGACAGGAGGGGTGAGGGCTGAGCTGGGGCCTGGAAGGCCGAGCCTGGAGCTTGGAATTTCTCCTGCAGTGGGTCATGGGAACTCTGGTCGCTCGTCCCCTCTGTAAAAAAGCTGTTTTCTTTCAAGATCAAAATTAGACACGCGCAGGTGAAAAACCGAGCCCCGCAGCGTGGAATGGTTTCTGCAGAACTGAGGCCCTCCCGCTTACTGGGAGAAAACGCTCTCACCTGCTCTGGCACTTTCCTCTTCCCTCGGACTCTCCTGCTTTCTCCATTTCTCAAGTCTCGGACGTGCCACCTCCTCACTCCCATCCCAGCTCCCCACCAGCCTTTCTGCTCTTCCCTGTCGTCGTTGTCATGACGCCAGATGAGCACGTGCACCACCACTGCCCCGTCCGCTCTGGGCCCGTGTTGCAGAGGAGGGTGCGGGAGCCTGGCCCTGCGCCCCTGCCCCCTTGTGCTCCTCCATCAGGCACATCACGGGCGGGGGCTTGTGTGACTGGGGGTGGGGGGTCGGCAGCCGTGACCATCCAGCATCTCCCACCAGTCGTTTAACACTGGTGGACACCACTGCCGGGCCCGGGTCCCCCTTCCAGCCCTGGGTCCCCAGCACCCACATGCCCCTCCCCTCTGCTGCAGCAAAGCTTCGAGGCGCACCAGGACGAGGCCGTGAGCGTGACGCACATGGTGAAGGCGGGCAGCGGCGTCTGGATGGCCTTCTCCTCCGGCTCCTCCATCCGCCTCTTCCACACCGAGACGCTGGAGCATCTGCAGGAGATCAACATCGCCACCAGGACCACCTTCCTCCTGCCAGGTGAGCCTGCTGGGGAGCGGGCGCCCCGCTGTCCCCGCCTGGGGAGGGAGGGGCAGGCACGACAGGCCGGCAGCCAACCTCCTTAGCCCCCTGTAGTGCCTGGTCATCAGCCTTGAAAACCGGGCTCCAAGCGGGGAAGCAGCGGGTTGGGATCCCGGGGACTGCTGCCCCAGAGCTCTGCTTGCGGTCGTGGTGAGCTCCCTCCCAGCAGCAGGCAGGCCCTTCCAGGTCAGGTAGCTGCTCAAAAGCCACGCAGGGGAGACCCCAGCCCGAGGCAGCCCTGGGCGTCACACTGGTCGCTCTCAGCGCTCACTCTGCGCGGGGGACACGGCTCCGGAGGCGGTTGGGCGGCCGGCGGGTCCCTCCTGTGTGTGGGGCGGGGCGGCTCCTGCGCTCAGGGCAGGCGCTGCCAGGCATGGGCACATGGGCAGACACCTTGCCCAGCGGGACTTTGGGTGGGTGCCCGAGAGACTCAGTGTCTCCCGGGGGTGTGCCGGTCGCGGTCATGGGTCCTTCCTGCCCCCCTCGCTCTCCTTCCCTCCTGCCTCCCCCCACCCCCTCCCCTTCTCCTTTTTTTCAGCTTCAGTGTCATTTTGTTTCATAGTATTTGGCCATTATACAAGGTAAATCCATTTTAATGATAATAAAAATTTCTCCATATCACAGAAATACTTCCACATTTGTGGTGATAGCTAAATTATTTCGCATTAGTGGAACAATAAGGAGGAAAATCTTATGAGCCTTTTTTAATCTCCTCAGTCTCCTCTGGGGGGGCCTTTAAAGGAGGAAGGACAATTTCTTGTCATGATGAGTTTCAGAGCCAGGTAAACTGAGGCCCAGGATGGTAAAGACCAGCCTAGCCAGTGCTCAGACCTTGCAGCTTCCACCTCCCTGGGCCTCAGTTTCCTCATCTTGAGGTTGGAGCCAGAGCTTGGGCACAGCCAGGCTCTGCTCCTTCCAGCTCTGTGAGCAGGAGCGAGCTCCTGGGTCCTGACTGCTCAGGGCAGGCGTGGCCTTACCGGTGTCAGGCAAGGACGGCGCCCGCCATCTTGGCCTGCATGGGGCTCAGTCCCTGTCACTGTCTCCATCACCACCTTCACGGCCCCCAGCCCATCCGGTCACACGTGTCCCATGGGGTTCCCTGCTTGCCCCTCTGTTATCAGTGTCTTTCCACCAAACCAGCATCCGCAGACAGAGGCCACCTCTTGCCACACCTCCCTGGGACTGGACCTTGACATGGGTGGAGGGGCCTGTCCTGGGCACGGGGCTCCCCCAAGGCCCCCGGGGGTTGCTTCCCGGGCCTCCTCCCCCAGGCCAGCCCCTGCCTGATCAGCCACGTCAGGGAGCCTGGGGCCCTGTGTGCTCGAGGCCCCCCACGCCTGGGAGGAGCCGGGCCGTGCCCACCCCAGGTGGGGGGTGGCTTCCAGCCACCCTACGTGGCGCCCTGGCAGAGAACAACAGAGCAGAATTCTTACATCCTTTATTAGAGATATTTTTAAAAGGCTTTTAAGTATTTTTTCTCCCCCCACACCACCAAACGAAATAATTGCATAATTAGTAATAAATTTGTTCTTCCTCTAAGTGTGGATTTTTTTTAAGGGCGTGTTAAAAATTTATCACCCTTCCTTCCTGTGACCTCTTTCTTCCACTCGAGGGCCCGACTGGTATTAATGCATTTTTGAACCTAAACTCCCTCCTCCTCTTAACTAGACAGGTCATTAATAAAATGTTCTCCGAGCGCCTGAGCTTTTTAAAGTTGTATATCTCCAGATAGATGGCCTGGGTGAGTTGAACACTGCTGCATTAAGTCTCTGTGATAAAATATTTATCCACCATTAGAATTTTTTTCTTTTGGACTGTTTGTGAAGTGCCTTGCTCTTTTCCTCGAGGTGGAAGGCGGGGGTGGGGCCCCGGAACGAGGTCTGCAGATGAAGCCATTCCTCAATTCTGGCATCTCTCTCGGTTTCTCGCTCGCCTGCCTTTCATCTGTCGGGCCTGGGCTGTCCAGCGGGGGCCGAGAGGATGCGGGGGCACCAGGAAATGGTCTCTGATGGTCTCGGGCCCCAGGGGCCCCGGCCGAGGAGGTGAGGGAGCTAGATGAGAAATGCCACTGTTCCCTTTCTTGGCCCGATTATTTTTTGTGGGTTTACGGCGCTGATGGAGCTGGTCTGAAGGCATTAGAATCTAGGTCCTTTGAATAATCACAAACCTTATCCTAATAGCCTCCATTTATTGATTGTGCACACTGTGGGCTAGGAGCTGTGCTCAACCATGTAAATACGTTATATATACACACACCGTGTAGATAATCACGCGTGCGCACACACGCATGCACGCACACAGGCACACTCACGCCCGATTGCTAATCATCATAAAGTTGAGCACCAGAGGTTTGTAAAACTCATTCATCGATGAAAGAGACTTGTCCAGACCCGAAGAGCCAGTGCATGAATCAACACCCATGTCCCTGTTTTACTTTTCTTTGTTCATTCACGCAGCTGCTTCTTGAGCAACTGCATGAACCAGGATGGTCGGCCAGGAGCTGGGGGGTCCACTTTGGGGCTCAGATATGCTGCTGCCCTCGGGGAGCTTACATCTGGGGGGCAAAGAGCAAATTGCACACAGAGAATGTCGAGGGGTGCAGGCCTTGATCCCGGCCACGGAGGGTGGGAGGGGGTGTGCAGCCCGAGGCCTGGGAGGACGGACGCTGGCCTGGTAGCTCGGGGACCACACTTTGAGTTGATGCAGGTGTGGGGGAGAGTCTCAGCTCTGTGGACCCCCAGACTCTACTGTTGGTGAAATGGCCCCAGGTGTCCAGGGACAGGCTAGCTTTTGCCAGTGAGTTTGCATTTCCACATGGCATCGACACTAGGAAGGTGACTTTTTGAGTTGGCAGCACGTTGTAGGCTCAGAGATGCCACCCCCAGCTGATGTGATGCAGATGCATCTCCCACAGCACATCCCGTGGGGGACTCGGGCTTCCCTCCACCTGCCCCTCCCCCCTCCTCCAGGCTCCTGGCAGGGAACCTCAAAGCTGCCCTGACCCCTCTCCTCCTGCTCCAGTCTGCCAGGGGTCTGTCGTTCTGCTTCAGAATAATCACAAGCGCTGTCAGCTTCTCATCACCTCCCTGCCACCTTTGAGTCTCCGCCAGGACCCTCTCTGCCTTGCTGGCCTCCTTGTTCCCTCCCTGCACCCCACCCTCTCTCACCCTGCAGCTAAAGCCTCCTCTAAAATTGGATTGCATCACTCTCCTTAACCGGCCTTCCAGTAGCTTCTCATCATTCTCAGAACAGGAGTGGCACCCTCTGTCCTGACCCCCTCTCAGGTCATCTCCTACCTGCCCCAGCAGCCTGCCCCACCGGCCCCCCAGCTCATTCTCAGTGCAGGGCTTTTGCACAAACGTCTCCTGGCCCTCGCTGGCGTCTTGGTGCAGCTGCCTCCGCCTCGCCTCCCGCGTCGCGATTGTCACACCTGCCTCCCTGTCCTTCCGGGAAGCAGAGTGAGGCACGACAGTCCTGAAACACGCCCACTCTGCACCACTTGAGCCCTCTGCCTGGTATTTATGTTCCTCATGCGTGTTCTCGCTCCCTCGCTCCCCTTCCCGGGCTGCACTCTGGAACTCCACAGCCACTATGAGATGGAGTGAAATGAAATGAAATGAAAAATCCAGTCCCTCAGTCCCACTCGCCACCTGTCAAGCACTCAGGCTGGTGGCCACCAAACTGCAGAGTCAGGCAGAGAGAACATTTTTGTGACCACAGGAAGTTCTAGAATGTTTGCTCTTCCAGAGCAGACTCCGTATGGTTCCTGCGTGCCATGTGCAGTCCTGGGATGCCAGGTGCCGGGGCACGCGCCTCCAGGCATGGACTGGTCAGACTGGACAAGCCGGGCCAACCCTCAGAAGTGAGCCCCCAAATGCATTTCTAGCAAGTTCGCAGGTGACACCGAGGCTGCTGGTCCAGGAACCACACTCTCAGAGATGCTGCTGTGGGGTTTCCAGAGCACCCATGTACCAGTCTGACCTAAGCCTCGCAGGGCCGAGCTGTGTGCCAGGCACGACGTTATGCCGGGTTTCCAGGTGGGGGTATTAATGCCCGCCCCCCGGGTACAGCGGGGATGCAGGCAGAGCTCAGGTTTTGTTGCAGCTGCTCCACTCCTGGGGAGATCACTTCCGTGCCAACCTGGAGGCATGGCATCCCCAGGGCTGCACGTGGCATGGGGGAACCACACAGAGGCCTGCTCTTGGGAAGCACACACTCTAGAACTTCCTGTGGTCACAGCCTTTGGCTCATTTAATCCCCAGGCCAAGGCTTGGAGACACCGTTGCTGTCCCTCTTGCAAGAGAGGAAACCGTGGCACAGGGTTAGGGACTGGTCCCCGGTCACGAAGCAGGAAGTGGCAGAGTCAGGGCTTGAACCCAGCTCTGGGCCCGGAGTCCTGTTGGCCCCTGTGCCCAGCAGCCCATTCTGTGCCTTCTCCCAGTGAAGAGCAGAGAGACCCTCTAACCTTCGCGCCATCGCCCTTCGTGCTGACATGAAGAGACAGTAGCCAGAGGAAAGCTGAGCTAGAACCAATACGAATTGATATTAAAAACACACTAGTTCCTGGCGTCATTTTACTGTCGGGGGCCCAGACTGTGGGGTGTGCTGTGCCCTCCACAAGGAAAGGGTCCATGTGGGCAGAATGCCAAGCCCAGGCTGGAAACCCAGGGGCTTTGATACGCTGCCAGCTTTCCCTCCTTCCTGCCTCCCCTGTCTTCCTCTTCCTGCATCCCGTCTGCACCAACCTCTGCTTCACCCCCAACCTCATGCTCCCCATAGGCTGGTTGCGTCCCTGGCATGGGCCACCCTTGACTTAGCCTTGGTGCAGGATGACCCAGCCACAGCCTGTCGAGAGCACGAGGGCCAGCTCTGTGCTCTCTTAACTCATTGCATCCTCGAGGCAGCTCCATGTTACAGGGGAAACTGAGGTTGGTTGGGGAAATGCCCGGCTGGCACCCCGGGGTCGTTTTCCCCAGCCTCACGTCTTGCCTTCCTCCCTATCCAGTCTCTTGCTCATCTCCTGGGTGGAGCCCTGGCTGTGCCCCCCTGACCTGGGAAGGTGGCTGTGCTCACGGTGGCCTCTCTCTCTGCAGGCCAGAAGCACCTGTGCGTCACCAGCCTCCTGATCTGCCAGGGTCTGCTCTGGGTGGGCACCGACCAGGGTGTCATTGTCCTGCTTCCTGTGCCCCGGCTGGAAGGCATCCCCAAGATCACAGGTGAGGGGAGCTGGTCCCAGCAGAGCCAGGGAGGCAGCTGCAGGTGGCTGTTGGCTGGGGGATGGCAAATCTTGCGTCCAGAAATTTGTATTCTCTTCTGATATGGGGGTGACAGCCATTCCCCAACGCCCTCTGTCATCACGGAGGTTCTGTGGCACAGTGCAATGAAATCACCCCAACTTCATGGTTCCCTATTTTCTTTTTGAGTCTCAATTTTCTAATCTGGCAAATGGGCACAGTGGTGCGCTTTGGCCGGGTGGCTCAAGGCTGGACCAAGGCATCTGATCGGGGCAGAGGCTCCGCAGGACCTTTTCCTCCCTCCCCACAGCAACTTCAAAACGTCCCGACTCCAGAGGTAGAATTAGCTAAGGACTTCTGGGGCTGGGGGTCTGTGTGTGAATGTATTTTGGAAGGTCTGTCCTGACCATGCATGGGACCTAGAGAAAGGGGTGGATCAGGAAGCACCTGGAGCGCTGGCCCCCCTCTGCCTGAGAGTGAAGAGCAACCTGGGGCCTGCTGCTGGGGGAGTGAGTGGGGTAGGGAGCACCCTACGGCTGAGGCAGGGGCTCTGAGGGCGGGTGTTCCAGCAACTATAGGACACAGAGATGGGGCGATCAGGTGATTCAAGAAGGGGGTGCTGTGGGGGTGCTTGTGTGGGGATTCTCAGGCTGAGTGATAGAATCAGGTAGAAGGGAGAGACTTTCCAGGCAGAAGCAGCAGCTTGGGCAGAGGCATAGACATGAGGGTGGCTCAGGGCGGAAGTGGGGGGTCTGTCTGAACTCCCCCTCCCCCTGTTCTGCTCCACACCTGAAGTGTGGGAGGGCCCTCCCCAAACCATGGGCTTCTGGGAAGTTTCCAGTATAGATGACAGTTACCCCAAAACCCAAAATCCCAGAAATTTCTCCAAGTTGCCGTGTGGGTATCTCCCCTAAAGCTCTGGGCCTTTCGGCTCTTCTTGCCCCATCCTGCAGGGAAAGGAATGGTCTCACTCAACGGTCACTGCGGGCCCGTGGCCTTCCTGGCTGTGGCCTCCAGCATCTTGGCGCCCGACATCCTGCGGAGCGACCAGGAGGAGGCCGAGGGCCCGAGGGCCGAGGAGGACAAGCTGGACGGGCAGGCCCACGAGCCCGTGCCCGCGCCCGCCAGCCACGGGGGCCGGGAGCTGACCCGCAAGAAGGGCATCCTGCTGCAGTACCGCCTGCGCTCCACCGCGCACCTGCCCGGCCCGCTGCTGTCCATGCGGGAGCCGGCGCCCGCCGAGGGCTCGGCGCTGGAGCACAGCGAGGAGGACGGCTCCATCTACGAGATGGCCGACGACCCCGACGTCTGGGTGCGCAGCCGGCCCTGCGCCCGAGACGCCCACCGCAAGGAGATCTGCTCCGTGGCCATCATCTCCGGGGGGCAGGGCTACCGCAACTTCGGCAGCGCCCCCGGGGGCAGTGGGCGGCCCGCGCCCTGCGGGGAGACGGACAGCGCCCTCCTTATCTGGCAGGTGCCCTTGACGCTATAGCCTTTGCCCAGGGCGCACAGCTCAGCCGTGCCTGACTCTCAGCCCGCTGGGGACCCTGCTGGCCGTCCAGGGTCCCCCAGGGAAAGCGGGGGGCATAGCCTTCCAGGGACCTACCTGGGGGCCGTGCAAAATGGGTCTGGATTCTCCAGGAACCGTGTGGGCCATGCAGAGAAGAACCTCTTCCTTAAAAATGTCTCAGACTGTTCTGGGGAGTGTTTCGGGTTTGGGGAGAGGAAGGAAATGGCCTTCTTTTCAAAAGCAAAAAAATAATAATAATAACAGAAACCTCACGAATGCCTGGCAAGCCCAGGGCCGCCGCCGGGGCAGCAGGCTCAGGGCCGCCCGGGCTCTCCTGGGAGGGCGTGGGCGTGTGCGTGTGCGAGGGCACACGGGCTGGCGTGTGAATATATATAAATACGTATACATGATGTATATTATATGTGTATAAATAAAGTCTGTACATATTGGCGCTCTGGGAGATGCTGGAATAAAAGGCAGGAGTAACGTCAGGGTCGACGGTGTTTGTTTTTGAGATGCAGCAGGGTGCAGCTAGCATCAGAGGGGGCTTCTCAGCCGCCAGGAAGCGCTGCCTTTGGCAGGAAGCCCTGAGCCTGGCACCCGGAGGACAGGCCCGAGAACTGCGCTGATCGGTGTGGGCAGCATCGGCCACGTGGCTATTTCATCTTTAACGCGTTATAATCAAATGAAATGACAAATTCAAGCCTCGGTCTGATCGGCGTGTTCCTACGTGGCCCGTGCACCATGGGGGCGTGAGACCCTATTGGGCAGCATGGACATGCCAGAAGGTTCTCTGCTGCTGCTCAAGAAGGGGCTCTGGGAGCGGCTTCTCCGAGTATTGTTTGAAGAACGGGGTTTTAGGCAGTTGCTATGGGCAACAGCGAGGTGGGAGGGGCTGAGGTCCGGGGTCTGAGGGAGGATGGTGGGAGCAGAGCTCATGCTGTGGGGTGGGATTGGCAGGGGGCACCTGGGGCCATGGCTCCCCTCTTCTGGCTCCTTCCATCCTGAGATTTCTCCCACTGCTTGAGGGGTGGGGAACCAAACCCAAACTCCCACCCAGAGCTTCGTGCTTCCTCCATCTTCCCACCCACCTGCCACCTGTCTGTCCACCCACCTGCCAGCCCTTGTGTACTTAAAGGCAGTAGCGCCAGGATCGGGGGAGGGGAGGGAGGTAGCCGGCAAGGCCAGACCGAGGCCTGGCTCCATAGGCTTCTGTGAATCTGGGGACACGGTTAAGGGGTCGGCGGGTCTGAACCACCTGGATCTCGCCCACTGGAGGAATCGTCGCTCCTTCTGCCCGCTCCTGGGGCTCCGGTTGTGCAGCAGGCACTGTGTGGGGTGCCATGGAGGTGAGCAAGCCGTGGTCATCATGTGTCCAGGAAGCACATGGTTCGGGGAAGGGCAGGCGGCAGTGCTGGTGGTGAGGGTGAGGGTGTGAAGGGTGCTGCCGAGAAAGGGGGAGGGCCTTGCAGAGGGCGGTGCAAAGGTGGAGGTGTGCAGAGACTGGCTGGGGAGGGGTTCCCAGGAGGAAGGGGACCTGATATCTGGAGGAACCATAACCCCCAGCACTGACTAGCTCCATTCTGTTCCAGGTGAACTCATCACCTCTCGGCCTCAGTTTCCCATTCGTTTCAAAGGGAGACTCCACACTGTCCTGGCCCCTCTCCTGGGAGGTGAGGTCCTCCTGAGCACAGATGGGATAAAGGCTCCTCACCCAGCGCCCTGTCTGGGGGTGCTCCCTGGGGTGCCTTTATTCCCCTAGATGCTGGCTGAGACTGTTCTGGAGCAGTGATCAGTGAGTAGCAGCCTCTTGGGACAACCAGCCCGCGGGGGAGGATCCATCAGGCTTGCGTCCCGCTCCAGCTCCACCCAAGACCTTCCGTGTGGCTCTCAGCCGGGTCCCTTCACCCACGGGCCTCGGTCTCCTTGTCTCTGAACCAGGGACGGTGACCTCTTGCAGGACGGCCGAGGGCAAGTGGTAGCAAGTTCGTGGGAAGAATCTGGAATGTCTCTGAAGGCAGCTTGGCGATTACTCCTTCTATCATCTGAGCTCCCCTGTTGCCAGCAATTTGAGGCAGACTGTTCTTCCTAACAAGTCCCCCCTTTGGAGCTGAGTTGGCCTCTGAGAGTTCTTTGGGCCCTTTAGATCCTAGACATGCAGCTCGCTCAGCTGAGGGAGCCTTGGGAGATCTGATGGGACCCGTGAAATCCGTCACTGAGAAATGACTGACTTTGCTACTATAGTGAAATTATCATATCAGTCAACAGCTCATCTCCCCAGTCTCTGACAACAGAGCGAGGGAGAATTGGGGGCGTCGGAAGCGGCTCTTGAGGCATGTCAGGACGTGCCTGGCATGCGAGAGGAGGCTCTGGCTTTAGATATTGATCAGAGTAATAATACCACGAGCACACCTGCGTCAGCTCCCTCCCCCCACAGCCACCCCAGGGGCTGCTGGGTTTGCCTCCAGCCGCAGGTGCGGGGTCTCAGGCTTAGGGAAGGTAAGTGACTTGCCGAGGGAGACTGAGGTCTGTCTGCTGCCAAAGCCAGACACTTGGCCACCTGACCACTCGCCTCCAAGAGCAAAACTTTGGGGACACACAGTCCAGCGCTCTGACTACTCTCCCTGTTTTGTAGCTGTGTGATGTCAGGCAAGTGACTTAACCTCTCTGTGTCCTGGACAGGGGATAACAGTCCCTGGCAGGGGAATCAAATGTCATTGATTCAGTATTTATAGAAAGCCTACTGTGTGCCAGGACAGGCTCTCTCACACACCCTGCCCTCCTTTTACCGGTGAGGGGAGGAGGGAACAGATAATACATAAAAATACGTTATTGGTGTTTGTGCTCTGGAGACAGCACAGGGAAGGGGTGGTAAAAAGTCTGGGGAAGGGTTTGGGGTTAAACAGGGTAGCCGGGAGTTCTCCTGGGAAGGTTACATTTGAGTGAAGCCCTGGAGGGGGACATAACAGATGGCAGAACATTCTGGAAAGAGGGAAACAGCAGTGCAAAGTGCCGAGGCAGGAGTGTGGCTGTAATGAGGGCGCACTCTCTCTCTCTCTCTCTCTCTCTCTCTCTCATACACACACACCCCTACCTGGCATCGATTCAGAGGGTGTGAGGACTGGGGAGATTTCAGCTCATCAAGATTTATGGAGGTTGAAAATAAACTACAAGTTTATACTCAAACAAATCATCCCACTACACAGCTGAACACCTTTGCTGAACACTAGGTTAGAGTTACACTGGATGTAAAATCATCCCTCTCCTTACAGCACGTACGGTCCAGCGAGCGGGATGCTGATGTCAAGGAGATTCAACCTAGGAAGGCTTCCTGGAGGCAGCGAGGCGTGGCACAGCAGACATGGGCTTTGGATGGATGCAGATGTGAGTTTGAATTTTGACTCTATCACGTGTTTACTGTGTGTCCTTAATCAGCACATCCATGTCCTCAGCCTCGTAAATGGCAACACTTGCCTCTCGGGGTGTGTCAGTGTACTAGTTACTACTCTTATGTCTTCTCATCCTGCTGCTACTCCTACAGCACTAGTTCAGTGAATCCTCTTAAATAAGGGGGAAGGGAGGCAGATGCCGAAGCAGAGGCTCAGAGGGCACAGTAACTTGCTGGGCACACAGCCTCCAACGTGGACGGGGCTGGGGTCTGCAATCCTGGCTGGGGGAGGGGTGGGCGCCGTGCCCAGTTTGGCTGGTCTGTTTCTGAACCCTGGGGGTAACTGAGCCTCTGAAGCCTGCTTTCTTATGGGCCCGATGCCTGCTTTCTTTTGATGACAAAGTGTGTGCATGTGTGTTCCCGTGGGTGCGCCACACAAGGACACATTCTGAACTTCCGCTACGGGACGTGGGGATATTAACGCTGACCCTCCCAGCCTGATGGGCGAGCACAGCCACTGGCCTGGAACATCCCCAATCTGGCGGGGGAGAAGTTCCAGTGCTCCCTGTCCGATGGAGGACTCAGAGCTTCACCTCGCACCCCTCCACCTGGTTTGGAGGGGAAGCTGCTAGTATGACCGGAGGACATGGGTCTGCCCTAGGGAGGCCCAATCTGATGGGGGAGGTCCAGCCCAACTCGCAGGGACCACCTGTTTAATGGAAAAGAGTTTCTGCCCAGGCGCCCTTGTTGGATGGGGGAGACTGAGCTCTGTCTTCAGAGGATTCTCCGGCCCCGTGGGGGAGCCCCTGGGGATGACGCTGGAAATGACGCCCTTGGCCCTGGCACGCTCCGGCCTGAGAGGGGAGGCGGACCCTCTGCGGCCACAGCCCTACAATAGGACACGCCACAGCAACTTCTAACAAGGCAGACCTAATTACAGGGCTCGACTACTCTAAACTCCTCATTTACACTTTCCCGGGGAAATGGCAAATAGCAAGAATGTGTAAATTGAGGGAAATTAATATAATTACCTGAGCTATTCCTTGTCATCTTTTCATATCAACAGAAACCACAGACCTGTCCTGGTGCGAAGCAAGGGCATGGTGGACGTCGCTCCGCAGGCAGCTGGCTCCGAATCTGCAGGGGACAGGGTCTGTGAGCTGGGGAAGCCAGCCCTGCCTGGGGGCCGGCCCCGCTGCCTGGGGTGAGGGCAGGGTCTGGAGTCTGGAGACACGCCTGTCCCCTGTTGGCTTGCGCGGGACCCAAGGGTGTCTGCACCGCTGTGAGCCACTCCCGCCCCCATGCAAGTGCACACGTGCACTGTGTCACGTGTGTGATGCCTGGGTCACAATGGGTCATCCCAGAGGGGAGCCCCACTTTACAGCTGAGGACACGGAGGCTCAGGGAGGTGAAATGTCTTGCTCAGCGTCACACAGCACAGAGACCCTGGGCCTTCACCTTAATGCCGATGCCCTGTGCCCTGAGCTGCTGCCCCGTCCTCAGCCATAAAAGGGGCTCATTCCCGGCTCCTCTCTCGAGAACAGGTGCCCAGTACCAACACAAGCCACAGAACGTTCGCAAACCTGCAGCCTCAGTTTCCTCTTCTGGAACATGGGGGTAGTAACAACACTGACCACATGGGCTATTTTGAGGGTGAAATGAGTTCAGGCATGGGAAATACGCAGAGCACCTCTGGCCGGTGGTGCGCTCTCATTAACATGATTATTCCCGCCTCGCGCAGGAGCCCTGCCAGGTGTCTGCATCCCGAGTGCTCCTCTTTCTAGCGTTAAACACCCACACGTATCCCGAGGGCCTGAGCACCTTCTTGAAGGTCTTAGCTCTGCTCAGCCAGTTTGGAGAACCTGCCAGCAGAAGTTTCTTGTAGAAACTTCTATCAGTTCTGCTGACTCAGGATGCACAAACGCTGGTGCCACTCACCAGGCACTTTGGAAATAGGGCAACGTGCCGGGAATGCTGTGCTGTTGGACAGACACCCCAGAGTGGGCTGTTTAATGGGTCCAGAGAAGAGACAGTGTAAGTTGCAGAGGCACCCTCGTGTATGGCCATGAGGGGAGAGCCTGAGGTTCGAGAGTTTGAGGGTACACTTTAGCCATTTGGCAGGTGGCTGTCGCTGGCTGCAGTGTGCCAGGCTATGGCTCAGAGACTGGGGCAGAATGGGCACAGGCGGTCCCTGCTTTTATGGAGCTGAACCTCCAGCCTCACAAGCAAGACAGATTTGAAGAGAGAAAGCTCCTGGAGGTCCAACAGGTAAGGGAAGAGAATGGTGTCTTTGGGGGGTCTCAGATATGGAGTCTCCCATTTGCCAACCTCAGTTTCTCCTGCTGCAAGGTGGTGGTAACAGTTCCTTATGCCAGACCACTGCCAGGGCCTGCTCAGGGTCAGCTCTTTTTAATAGAGAAGGTAGCGCTATTGGGCCTGACCAGCAGTGAGCACGTGGCTGTCAGTGGGGGGGCAGAGGCTAGGGAGTAGCCTCTTCCAGGGTACCATCTGAAGGGAAGGGAGATCCGGGGTGCTCAGCTGCAGGAGTATTGGGTACCAGTGTGAAGCTGGATTCTGCTGGTAAGCCCGGGACTGGGGGCTCTTGATTCCAGGGATTGGGGGGGGGGGGCTGTGGCCTGGAGTGGCCAGAGATCCCTCAGCTCCATTCCAGAAGATCTCCTATTTTCCAGGAGAACCTAACTCTGAGGAACAGACCCAATCTTTTCCTGTTATTTCTGCTAAATTAGGTGACCAGGCCTTTTCCTTTGGCAAATCCAGGGACATGTATTTGCATGCTACTTTGCATAAATTAGGGGCTTATTTGCATCAATTTGCATGTTTTCTGGAAGTGCAGTTCAAGAGGCCCAAGCCCAATTGTGTGTTAAATAAAATAAATATGTCAAGCCCACCCTTGTGAGCTGGCCTGAGCCCCACAGGTGGGAGGAAGTTGCTCAGAGGGGCAGTGATCTCCACAGGGGGGTTAGCCTGGGAAGGACCTGGGTGAGCTCTCCTAGTGCTGTGCAGGACTGTGGGGGAAGGAGAGCTTTAGGTACCTGGATACAGAGTAGCTAAGGGAGCAGAGATGAAGCCACCAGCAGGGCGTTCTGGACTGGCCAGCGCAGACCTTGGAACAGACATGGACAGTGGGGGAGGTGGTGATCCTTCTAATAGGCCCTTGTTCTTCGTTCCTGTCCTGTGTCGGCCACTGTCCCTGTCCCGTCATGCAATCCAGGCCACTCCTCCTTAAAGACTTACAGGGTGGGCTCAGAGCACCCATTTTAGACATAAGGGAACTGAGCAGCAGATGGCTGGAGCAACCCATTGAAGGCCGCAGCACCGGGCTGCAGAAGCCTGGGGCTCAGCCACAGGCCAATGTGGCTCCGTAACCTTTTGTCCTTGAGTAGGGAGGGGAGAGATCCAACCTCAGAGCTCCCTGTGAAGCCTCCCAGCACCTCTCTGCTCTTCCAGTCTTGTGTTTCACTGGGTTGCCTCCTAAGGAGGGAATGGAGAAGCACAGGTGCCTCCAGAATGGCCTGGTTTCTGTGGCAAAAAATGGCCACCCAGGGAAGGGGTGTGGGGAGAGCCCCAGCCCCACACAACGCCTGGCCTGCGAGGGCCTCCTGGGCCATCCTGAGTGAATTCATATCAGAGGGTGCCCCCAGGCCTGGTCTGTCCAGCTTTCTCTGGAGAGGGGAGAAGGGCTAAATACAGCGAGGATGTTTGTCACCCTCCCCCCCACTGCAACGGGGCATGTATTTCCCTTCCTCTTGGATCAAAGGTGATCTTTAACTGCCTTGACCATGGAATACAAGGAGGGACAGGACCCCAGCTCTGGCCTGGTCCCTGTAGTTTTCATGGTGTGAGCTGTAAGGTGAGGGGTGCAGCTGCCCTGAGGGACTGATGATGAGGACAGGGGTGTTTGGTCCCTGCCCCAGGTGAGCCATCTGGAGCACTGCTCCCTGGCCAAGTCCCCAGGTAAGCACAGATCCTGGTGATGCCACATTGAACAGCATGACCTAATTGAGTCCTGTGTAGCCACAGCATTGAGGGAGACCATCACGAAGGGTATCGTTTAAGGTGCTGCTGAGTTTTGGGATGGCCTGTTTCTCCTCCTCTGCTGGGATGCCCTCTCACCTGCTCACCTGGTGGGGGTGCCGAACAGAGTGATACCTCATTTCTTCTGTTACAGGAGTAAGGCGGCACTGGCCAGGGTACCCCAGGCAATTGTTGCACGCCCAGGAAATTGTGATTGGTCTGCACATGGGCATGTGACCCAAGAAGAACCACTCACTCACTTCCCTGGGCTTTATAGATTGACACTAGGCAGAAATTCACACAAGGGAAGCTCTCTTGTTTCTTCTGGGGTTGCTAGATGAAACAACATAAACCCCAAAGCTGTCTGTGGTCATGTTCCCCACTCCACCCCAATGCCAGCTTGCTGCGGGCAAGTCCAGCTTCAGTGGGTGAGCTGGAGGCTGAGACCACAAGAGAAGAGCTGGCTTGGTGACACTTCTGGGTTCCTGGTGTCTTGGGCCAGTCCTGGCCCTGGTTCCATGACCCAACACGTGTTCTTTTTCCTTTAAGCTGGCTTGAGTTGGTTTGAATTGATTTCTGTCCCTTGAGCTGATGGGACATACTTCCCTACTGACTTCATTTCTCTCCTTTTCAATCTTGGAAATGGCCCGGACTGCACTGTTCTCCGTCTCAAAGACTCAGTTCCCATGTCTCACGGGGGACACAGCCTGTGTGACAGGGCGGCCCTTGCTGGGAGCTTTGTTCTGTTCTCTTACTGAACTCTCACAATTGCCCTCAAGCCAGGTGGCTCCCGGCCATTTGCAAGGTGGGAGTGGGTCAGAGGTGCAAAGCAGAGCCCCTCTGATCCCCTCTCTCCACTCTGGCTGTGGAGGCAAGGGAACCCCATTCATTTTTCCAGCCCTAAATCAATTTAATAGGAGCCGCCAATGGCTCTGACTTTATTTTTCATTTTCCATATTATAGTTATTAACGGATATGACCAGCAGCTCAAGCTTGAAATGGGCCGGCACAGCAGAGACTGTCAAAAAGGGACTGGTACCAGATTACACCAATTATCTAGTATTTTGCTAATTAGAGACCCAATGCCTCGCTCTGGTTCACAGCAAGGGAAAAACTGCTTTGCACTGTCATTGTTCTTCTCTGTTGATCAGCTGTCATTACCTCAGCTCGGGGATTTTACATCCCAAGGAGAACTTCATTTTCAGGATCCCATGGTACTGCCTGCTATACAGTCGGGGAATCCCTGATGTCTAGCCTTAGTCCTTCTTGCTGCGCTCTGAGGAGTCAGCGTGCGGGCATCTTCCACGTGCTCAGCCCCCTGTGGAAAGGCGTGTGCCAGATGCGTGGTGAGAAATTCCAGGCACCTCCAAACCGAAGAGCAGGTGACTCAGATCAGATCTGAGGAATGAATCGGACTGGAAAGGTGTTCAGGGTGGGAAAACTTTCTTCTTTACAGATGAGGAAACTGAGGCTCAGCATCTTGGCTAAGCTGTCACAGAGTTGTGGCAGAGCTGTGCCAAACCCCACATCTCTCGCCTGCCCAGTCTATGGTCTTCCCGCCCACTGCGAATGCCCAGTGTGAAGTTAAGGTCACTTAGGTTTCCTGTGCAACCCACTGAGTGAGCAAGCCCGAGGCAGAAGGAAAATGGAGTTCAGATGCACTCAGCCGGCTGTCAGGGCCTCACCTGTCTGCATCGCGCCCTTCCTTAGCACGTGATGTGGTGGGAGGGGCTTGACTTTGGGATCAGAAAACCTGGATTCAAATCCTATACTGACCAGTCACCAGTCCTGTGATCTCAAATCCTTCTGATCTTTGGTCCCCCCCCAGAGGGCAGAAGGCCTAGAATGAGGGAGGGCACGTGAAAACCAGGGGGGAGTGGTTTCCACAAAAGAACCATTTTCCAAATGGACACATAGTTCAGTGAGGGGGTTTCTGTTATTTTATTTTATGTTATTTTTTGGTAATAAAAATAGAGTCTCTGTGGACCCCAGGCGTGTCAAGGGCCCCAGGTGCTCCATCTCGCTAGCGGTGCTGGGAGGCGTCAGGCCCGCGGTACAGCTGAGAAAACCACGGGTCAAGGTCATGTGACTGCGTCCCGAGAAGGTCAGCAACGCCCGGGAGGGGCTTAATTGCTTCCGGGGACCTTTAAGATGAGGAATGCCCCCGGGTCTTTGGACTCCAAGGGATGAAACGTTTGGGAGGCAGGGAGGGTGGAGGAGGGACAGTGTGTTGGGGGACACCACCCCGTCACCCCTCCCCAGTTCCTGGTTCCTAGGACTTGGACTCCGGGGCAGCTGCTCCCAGAAAGATGGTCAGCTCTGCTCTGCTGAGCTTCATTATCTTTATCAAATTAATTTACACAAGCTGGTGTGGCCACCTAATTAAGTCATTTCCCAGGGCCCTGTGCCGGCTGCTTAATGAGGCGGGAGGCTGAGGGTTCAGAGTGGCCAGGTGGGGCGGGGGGAGGTGTCAGGCCGCGACCTGACTGTGTGGGGTCCTGCTCGCCACGGTCCAGGGTGTGAGTGACCACCCGGTCATTTCGTCTGTCCCCCGCCTGGTGCTGCTCAGCGTTCCGGGACCTCAAGGGACAGAGGGTGCGCGAGGCCTGTGGCTGAGTTCCTCTTCCTTCCTTCTGTAAGTGACTGAGATAAGACTTTCTTTTGAGCCTGGTCACGGCTCAGCCTGTGGCAGAATGCCCCCCATTTGGTTAATGAGCTTCTTTTCTTTCTGTAAATGAGGTTTTTAGGATACGCAGAGGACAGGTCCGGGAGCCTCTCAGGAGGCTATGGGCACACTCCTGGTGAACTTGGGCTGTTTATAGGGGTGCAGAACCAGGGGGCTGACAGAGGGTGGGGGGCTGCTCGTTAGGAGGGATGATGGTCGGGGGGTAGAGGGGTGGTGGTGAGAGGGGGAGTCAAGAATGGCGTCCTCGGTTCTGGTTTGGGCAACTGGAAAGAGAATAGTCTGTCAGTTCGTTCATTCATTCATTCACCCTACACACACACACACACACACACACACACAATCACATTCACTCACTTTCTGTGTGATGAGCCCTTTGTACCAGGCACTGGGGAATAAACCTTGAACAGAGCAGCAAACCAAATCCCTGTCCTCACAGACCTAGCGTTCTACTGGAGCTTTAAACTCGTCAACATTTAAAATCTTTAATCTTGAGTCTTAGGTTGCCTGAATCTTAAAATCAGAGACTCTACACTATGACGCCATTAGCTTCCAAGAGGCGAACGCTGACTTCTTGCAACACTGAATCCTTGTAAAAATCCCGACAGGTGGATTCTAGGTTATTCCACTTTATTCCATTTTATAGATGAAACCACCAAGGCTTAGGGAGGGACGGGCTCACAAGGTCCCTGAGAGGCTGAACCCAAGTCGATCGGGCACCTCTCCCCTCTTCTGCCTCCATCAGACCTCACAGTGGGGTCACTTCCAACAGGTGTGTTTGGGCACCCCAGAGTTGGAAGGCGCCGTCCTCCGTGCTACTCAGAATCCTGTGGCGCGTCTTGAATGAGGTTGGCAGCCTCCTGCTTGGTTCCACATTCCTTCTTGTCCTGATCCCCAGACCTTCCACTCCCTCCTCCCTGCCAGGCCCTGGCCTGGTGCCCCAGCGACTTCCCCCTCTGGTTGATTAGCTGCTTCTCTTCCTGTCTCAACCAGATCCCTGGAGGCGGTGCCCCTGCAGGCCCAAGCTTTGCCTTCAGCCCTACTCCCAACCTGCTGGGTCTGCTTATGCACCTGGGGAGCAGTCTCGAGTGGTGGTGACAGTAATCCATAGCCTTATTATAGGCTGACTATGTGCCACGCCTGCCTCCTTTATTCCGCCCAACTCTACCAGGCACGCGCTGGCCTTGTTCCCATCTCTGGATCAGGAAACAAGGGATCCTATGAGGCTCAGGCCCTCTTGCATGCTGTCTAGCGTGAAGCTCACCTAGACTCCAGGCACATGCAAATAACTGCTCTGTGGCAGGTACCGGGGACCACACATTGTGACCCCGGGAAAGCTGCCCTGTCTGTGAGCCTGGCCCCAGGCTGCATGCTGCACCCCCTCATGACACCTCACAATAGTTCTTCAGGGTGACATTATTGTCATTATCCTCATTTCACACAGCGAGTTGGGGCAGAGCCGAGGCTGGAACCCAGAGCCCACACTGTGTAGCTACTTTAGTTCTGGGCTTCAGGCGAGCTCCCAGGAGGAGCCCTGCACCCAGCCGGGGTGGGGGCAAGGGAAGTCTTCCTGGGGAAGGGGCATCTGTCCTGGCTCCCAGTTTTCCCTGGCGGTTGGTCTGTCATTTAGCAATGATTCACCGGCTCTGAGAACGTGCGGGGTCCTGCTCGAGGTGCCCAGAGGACAGCAGCAAGGATCGGAGAAGTCATCCCAGGAGGCCGGCGTGCCTGACTCTGGGTGCTGGGGAGGCAGGAGGGGCGGCGGCTGGGAGGGCATTCCTGGAGAGTCTCCCTGCAGAGGGGGAGGGCCTCACGGCCTGCTGCCTGGTGGCCCCCAGCCTTCAGGAAAGAAGCACTTAGCAAGCGCGCAGAGCCAGCCTAGGAAAGAGGTTGTGCAGGTGTGCTTTCTTCACCTGCAGCTCCAGGAGGTGGTTCGGGAGGTGGTTCAGGAGGTGGTTCAGGAGGTGAAGGTGCTGCCCCGGGCGGGTGGCTCAGCTGGTGGAGGCCCAGCAGCCGGAGGTGGTGCTGGCGGTCAGTCCGTGGTGGGAGACAGGAAGCTGAGGAGAGGAAGGAAGATAAGTTAAGCTGCTTTTAGAGGGGCCGGGTATCTGCCGAGATGGAGCCCGTCCCCGGGTGCTTGTAAATTGGCGGCTCTGCTTCCTTCAGGAGGCGCGTCTGGCCTCACCCCTCAGTGTTTCCACATCCAGGAGACTCAGCTGGCCTGGGAAGCCTGCCTCCTCCCGCCCAGTGAGACGCTGAAGCTCTGGGGCATTGGGGGAGGGGAGGGGCCTGCTGCTTTCTCTTGGCAGGAAGGTCAGAGGCTGGGGGTTGCCCAGGAGGGCCTTGGTAGGGGGGGATTGGGGGGATTGGGGGGTGAATTTAGGACAGACCTTCCTCCTGCCAGCTGGGTGTCCAGGGTCATGCACTTCTGGTCACTCCCTCTTCCATCCCCTGCCCAGGGGTACCAAGGCGTACCCTGCCGTGCCAGGGGTTTGGAGTCAGAGACCACAGCGGAGCTTCCACCGTTGTTTTGTCCTCCCCCAGCACTCGAGCTTTGATCCTTTCTTCCTTTCTCCTCTTTCAACCTCAGAAGCTGCTTCTCCATGTCCACTCTCTCATTATTTTGCTTTGTGAGTTCTGCTGTTTCCTTATATTAGTCCTGAATGTGAAATCATCCAATATCTGTCCTTTATCTTCCGGTTTACTTTGCTACCCAAACTCCACCTTCTGCTAGAGGTGGTAACATTTCATCTTTCCTTGGAGCGGCCCAGCAGCAGCCGGCACAGCACCGCCTCCATCCCGTCCTCCGTCAATGCACTTAGCTTGCCTCCAAATCCTGCCTCCTCCAAATGATGCTGCAATAAACACTGGGGAGCATAGCACTTTGTGAGCTGATGCTTCTGGTCTTTGAACAGATGCCCAAGAGTGGATTGCGGGTCGTGGGGTGTTTGCATGTTTAGTTTTTGGATGAAGTTCCAGCCTGCTTTCCAGAACGGCCGCCCCGTTCACACTCCCACCAACAGTGCAGTGGGGTTGCTTGTGGCTTCTTCGCGTACACCTGCTCTGTCCCAGGCCCCGTGAGAAGTGCTCTCATGTCGTCCTTGATCCTCAGAATTCTCAGGGGTGGCCCTACACCCGCCCATGGTACAGGGGAAGAGACAGAGACTCAGCGAGGAGAGGACAGGCCTGGGGTCACCCAGCTGGGTGGAGTCAGGTCCGGCTGCAGTGGACCCGTTTCCTGCTGCTCCCCCATCAGCTGACTCGAGCTCCTGCCTCCGCAGCTCTGCCTCCCCTTATCCCTTTGTCCTTGTCCCCCAGGGCAGCCTACCCCATGGGAGGCAGATAATGGATTTTTCAGGGAGGGAGCTCTGCGTTGGAAGGAGGTGGGGGAATAGGGAGTGAGGCAGTTGTGCCAGGCGGGGCTGCATTTTCTTCGTCCTTTCGCCGCCCCCACCTCATGTCCTCAGTCTTGTTTCCATCTCCCCATCTCACCCCCTCTTAGACTCACAGAAGGGTCTTTGTGGCTCGTCTAGTCCAGGTTTTCAACAGATTCCTTGGAAGCAGTGAAGGGTTTGTAGGAATGACATCTTGTGTGGACTCCAGCACATCAGGCAGATAAAAGCGAGTGTGGTCTGGTGGCAGCTGGGGCTCAAGGTCAGAGTGTCACTGTCTATTCTTCCCCTTTAAAATGCTCCTGAAGCCATTGCAGGGTACCCTGGTGTCCCAAGGAACACACTTTGAAAACCGTGCATCTCATCTACCCCTTCTTGGAGCGGATGGGGAGAAGGAGGTCCACAGAGGTCACCCGCCATGCTCAAGGTTACCGCTGGAGCGAGGGGTGGGGGCGAGGCCTGGGCTGCATGGCCTGCATGTGTGTGTCCCCTGTGTCCTCTGCACGCCCCCCACAGCTGCACTTGGTAAAATTCAAATGCAAGTGCTGCGCGTGGTCCCGGGGTTTGCTCACAGCTGCAGGACTGGCGCTTCAGCGCCCTTATCAGAAGAGCGGGATCCTCACTCCAGGCCTCCCCACCCGCTCTCCAGGCTCAGATAAGGGGCATTATCTGTCTCAGAGAAGGGAGCACCAGGAGCAGCGGACGTAATATACGATGTTTGCTGATCAGCTCGGGGTTCGGCAGAATCTCCTTGAAAAAGACACAAATAGCTCAGGGGGCCTCTGGTGACCCGGGCCCGCCATCCCTGGGAGATGTGAAGGCTGGGCAGTGGGAAACTTTTACAGACCCTACCTTTGCTGGGCCTGCTTCTCACTGGGTGATGCACGGGTCAAGCTGGGCCACCTGGGCCAGGAGGAGCGCCCGGGTCTCATGGTCTCTGTCTGCACCCCAGTTTCTACACTTGCACCATAGCCATTGGCCTGGCTCATCCGGGGTTTTTGCAGCTCAGGCAGCCTCTGTCCTTATAACCCCACCCCACCACGGGCCCCCACCCCACCATGAGTGAAGCTTGTGGGGTCCTCACCCCCACCTGCCTGCCCAGGGACCTGCTCCACTCTGCAGCCTCCCCCCTCCTCCGGGGGCCTCACTGCTCCCCTTCTGGAGGAGCCACTGTAAAGGGAGCCTGTCCTTTGTCAGCGAGCGGCCTCAGCCGGCAAAGGGGCTTTCATCTCTGAGAGCCGGACTTCATGCCACATCAGCAGAAACTTCTGGCTGCAAGAAACCAGCTCCTGCCGTTTTCAGAGGGCCCAGGCGCTTGTCCTCGGGAATGTCAGAGCTGCTGGCTGCATGGAGCGGGTGTGCTGATGGGACTCTGGTTACAGGGGTGAACCTGGGAGTAGCTCAGACCTGGCCCGGCTTCTGGCTCTGCCACTGGCTTGCTGTGTGACCTTGGACTAGTGGTTTAATCATTATGTGACTCAGTTTCTCTAACTGGATTATGGGGCTAATATTAGTATCCAATAAATTATAGGCATGGTTTAAGAAATGACTGATAACACATATAAAATATCTAGTGCATTGTCTGCCACGGGCTAGAGGCTATTGTGATAAATTAATTACATTAATAACCCCGATCTTTTGGTCTTCCTTCCACCGATTTCTCTGCAACGAGACTGGCTTTGGCCACACAGGAATACTGTGTGTCGAGACCTAGTTCTGAGTCTCGGTCTTGTACGTTAACATTGTTTGTTCTTGCACTTTTGCTTTGCCATGAGAACATGCCAGGCTCGTGTGGGGGAGAACAGGATGCGTGGAGACGGGCACGTTTGCCCCCGCTGCTCAGCCAATAGCCAGCAAAGCCCCAGACATGGAGCCCAGCCTAAGCCAGGACCACAGCAGCTGACCCACAGATGCATGCGCTAAGTAGATGCCTGTAGTTTTAAATCAGGGAGTTTCGGGATGGTTGTTACACAGCAGTCCTTGGCACTAGGTAAGTGACACAGATGTTTGGATTCTTAAACTTAAAATGGCAGCTCCATGCACCAACTTCCTGTGTGGCCTTGGGGAGGTCACATTATCTGAGTTGTGTGTGCCTGTGTGCTAAGTGGGGGTACTAACACCCTGGGTTTTGTAGGGACAATTGCAGCGTAGATACTGGGTTTTGGAGCTCCACTGCATTCTTTTTTTTTTTAAAGATTTATTAATGCATACAGGAATTGGGGTATAGGCCAGAGGTGTGGGGGGAGGCTGAGATGATTCACCAGAGACAGAGTGGGGAGCAGAACAGGCAGATCTACCAAAATACACTGCTGAGGGGAGCAGCAGGTAAGACAGGAGAGGTCTGCTGTGCCCTGTGGGTCAGCTCCCTGGCCAGGGATCGAACTCATGCTGCAGAGGCTGTGTGTGCATAGCTTCATAGTACGGTGATTAGCCCCTTGCACCACCAGGGAGGCCCTCCACTACATTCTTAAAGCCTGCCCTTGAACATCGTGTCATCAACATCGTGTCATCGTGTCATCGAGCCGCGTATTGTCTGCTTCTTGGCTAATAAAAACACCTGTAAGGCACTTTTGTGAAGGACAGAACATTACACCAAAGGTCAAGCTCAGAGCTTGGCACACAGTAGGGACATGTTTCAATCATCTATGTCTGTAGAACAGAACACCCCACATTGGGGTTTGGAACACTTTGCTGCTTCTCGTGATTCTGTGAGTGGATGGGCTGGTGTTTCTGCTCTGTCTGTTAGGGGTAGGTGACTAAGGTGGGGGGCATGCTCCTAGTGGATGGGGCTTTTCAGTGCTGAAACCAGAAGCGTCACAGGTAAGCTGAGGGGTGTGGACTTGTCACTGCTGTGCGGGTCATTCACCAGCTGGGGTGACCATAGACCTGATGGGCCTAGACAGTCAGGACGGCTCCACTCACATGGTTGGCAGCTCTGGTTCTCTGCCAGGGCACAGCTTGGGCTCCCTTACGGTTGGGGAGTGTTGAAGTAGCCTTGCAAAAGGGATTGTTCCAAGAGACAAACCCCAAAGAGCAGCCTCTAGAGAGCGTCAGCTCACCCCTGCTTACTCACATCCTCTGACCAGTGGTGAGTGTGGGCAGGGCCTGTACGGGGCAGAACTACCAGGGGGCACAGTTGGCAGGCCTCCCAGGTCTGCTGCAGCTTTCTAAGGTGCTTTGGATAGTTGCTGTGATTCTTATCGATATAATGAAGGCCTGGATTTATGATCTCCAAGGTCTCTCCCTCCCAGCTCCCGTGCTCTGTGATCTGGGGGATAAATGACTTGCCCAGGGCCACACAGGGAGGTAGGGGGCCAAAGCAGATAAATCATGGAACTCACAGAAGTAGCGCTATTGATAAAGCAATCAACAACTGAGAAACCACGGAAACATAAAACATTACACATTTGAACATTTGTGATGAGTTTTAGAGTTTTCAATGTGGCAGGACCATTGCAGGGACAAGTGGTTTCTTGCCTGTGTTACTGCAGAAAGAGGAGGCTTGGGGGAGGGTCATAGGGGCTGGGACCCTGGGAGTGACGGCTGCACAAACCCTACTCCCTTTTCACAACCGTGCAGGGGCTCTGCTGGAGAGGGCTGGGTTTTTCCAGCCAAGAGGGAGGGTATGTTTTCAAACCCAGGCTCAGAGAAGTCAAGTCACTTGCCCAAGGCTGCACAGCCAGGACGTGGTGAGCAGGGATTTGAACCAGGCCTGTGTGTGTGGAGCCCGGAGGTAATTTTCAGGCCAGGCTGCCTCTGGGCTTCATATGGAGCAGCCATCTCCAGAAATCCGGGTCAGGAAAGATGGTTGGCTCTAGATGGGCACCCCTGGCTCCTCTCTCTGCAGAAAAGGAAGGGCCAGACTGAAATGAAATGGGGCCACTAGGGATTGTACGCAGAGGGTCTGCAGCTTAGGAAACCTTTTAAGGGGCTTGACCCCCAAAGCCCTTCTTTTTTTTTTTTTTTTAAAGATTTATTTTTATTTATTTATTTATTTATACAAGCACTGGGTACAGTCAGAAGCGCGGGAGGGTGAGAGAATTCACCAGAGCCAGAGTGGGGAACAGAGCAGGCAGACTGATGAAGAAGTACACTGCTGAGGGGAGCAGCGGGTGGGGCAGGTTTTTTAAGGGCATGTGGGACCCCTGTGCGCCATGTGGGACCCTCCTCCGGTGGCCGGGGAGCAGCCGGGGATCGAACCGGGTCGCAGAGGCTGCGGGCAGCTTCGCAACCCAGCGCTCAACCGCTGCGCCACCGGGGAGGCCCCATCCCAAAGCCCTTCTTGACAGGCAGTCTGGTGGGTGGTTGAGGCTGAATTTGGATTGGGGTAAGTCAGAGCTTGAGGCTCAGCAAGGAGACCCTAAAGCCTCTGGGCCTCAGTTTCCCTAGATATCGCTAACGGTGAAATGAGAGGCTGCTTGGCTCTCAGAAGCCCTCTGCAATGCTCACCTGTATCCAGCCCTGAAACCCCAAGATCCTCTCTGCAAAAGCAAGTGGGGCGGGATGACAGATGATCTCGCTGGGCCCCTCAGACAGCCTTCTCCCCCCAGGCCCAGGAACTGGAGCGTAGACATGTCTGCCTCCCCCACCACTCTCCCCGCCCCCTCACTCCCCACCCGGCACCAAGGGATGATCGAAAAAGAAACGTGGGCAAAACGGATCGCTGGCTGGCGGCGCCGGCTGCTGATTTATTCCTAGGAAGGGTCCCGCGTCCCCTGGAACGGTGACCTCTATTAACGTTGACATGTTCAAAAGCGGCATATTGGGATGCAGCGCGCCTCTCCTGTCCCTTTAAAGAACCCGCAGTTAAGTTTCAAAGACCCAGGCTGAGCGTTAGGAGTGTCTGGGAGCACAATCCCTGGAGGAGGAATATTCCATCAAACGCCGCCTGCGTGATAAATGCGGACCCGCGCCCCTGTAGACACTCACTCCGGACGAGCGGCCCAGCGCGGAGACTTCGCTTGCTGGGATGAAAGGAGATTCATTCCAAACGGAATGCCTGAACAAACAGTCGGCCCCTCGGTGCATTGCTACAGCCCCATCACTTTGCTGCAGCCCCGGCTGCCCTACCTGGTCAGAATCAGTCTGGCCTTGAGGGGACCAGCTCTCTGCCAGGAAGCAGAACCTGGAATTAGGGGCCTCTGTGTGCCCAGAGCATGTCGGGGGCTTGGCATAAGCTGTCTCTGCGTGGCCCCCACTGGAGGCCAGGTGGGAATCATTCCCTCCATTCTGCAGAAGACTAGGGCCCAGAGTGTTTGGGGAGCTGGCCTGGCATCACGGAGCGCAGTAAGCCAGGAGCTGGGATCGGACCCCGAATGTGTCTTACCCAGAATGCGAGCACCGGGTGAACCCTGAAAGGCAGGCTGTACCACCGAGACTTATTTGAGCAGGGAAATGAAGGCCCAGAGTGGGGACTTGACTAGTCCAAGGTCACACAAACAATTCAGTGGAGAGAAAGGATGAGCAGGTCTTGGCGCAACCCTGCCGCTTGCTACCATGAAGTCTTTTTCCTTCTTCCTCTGTAGTTCAGTCAAGGCCAAGGGTAGTAGGGGAGTTACAGTGACAGGACCTGGGTGTCTGGGTGGGTAGGAATTGGGGTGTACTGAATGTCTTTTCAGACTCCTGATTCCCCTCCACCCCCATTTCAGGCCAGTGGACGGGAGGTCAGCTATGGGGGCAGCCCTGGGGGTCAAGGATGGTGCTCTGCTCTGTGGGGCCCTGGCTGAGCTCAGGCAGCTTTTAAGGACCTGGGGCTGACAGAGGCTGCCCGGGAACCCAGGACGACAGCCTCCTCCCCCATTGCGCCTGCCTTCCCATCTGTGCCTCGCTTCAGAGACAGGGTCTAGAACAGGCTCTTTCAATGCCTTTAATGCTCCCTTGATGCTCATAGGCTAACAGTGGGGCCCCTGCCCTCCCCTCAACTCCGGCCCCTGCAGGCTGGCTGCTGTCCCTGCACTCACCTTGCTCTTTCCTACCTCTGGTCCTTTCTCATGCTGTTCCCCTGAATGCAACTCTCTTCCCCCTCTCTCCCTGCTTAGGCCTGTCTTGAGCTCAGCATAGGGGTTTCCTCCTTCTTAACCTGTAGGCACAGTGTGTGCCCCTCCTCTGGGCTCCCAGATACCCAACATCTGAGCCATGATCCCTACTCCAAGTCTGCTTCCTGGACCAGACTGTGAACCCCTTGTGGACAGGGCCTATGTCCATTCACTGCAATGACTTCGGGCTTGGCACATAGTAGGTCCTTTGTCAATTTAGTGGAGCTGGATTGAATTTGTGAGCTGCCATGCCCCAGCCTGCAGCTGTCCACTGGACATGGGCATGGCTCTGTGTGTGTGTGTGGGGGGGGGTGTGTGTCTGGGGAGGACCTTGGATCCCAGCTGGGCAAAGGCCCAGGAGGACTGGTTAGGGTCTGCCTTTTTACCCCTGAGCGTCCGGTATGTCCCTCCCCTGAGTCCCATACAGGGAGGAGCTGGCCGGGGTCAGGGCCTGGTCCTCACAGCCTCCATTCATCACGCCTTCTGAGCTGCCATCAATCCTGCTCCTAATGTGCCCAGGGATTGATATTCTTCCCTGGCTGGGCCAAGGGCTGGATCGATTCCTCTTAAAGGCACAGCTTCCCTTCCGAGCCATCAAATGGGCATTTTGTGGAGGTGGTTATTTAAAAACAGCACCTTTCATTTTGTTCTTGACTCAGAAATGCTGCGGACTCCTGTTCATTGACCCTGGGCGTGGGGCAGGCGCGGGGCTCCGTGCTCCATATGGATGATCTCATTCAACCTCTCCATAAGCATGTCAGATGGAGTCATTATGACCCCCTTTAACTTGAAGATGCTGGACTGGTTTGGTATTGCAGAGAGGCAGAGCTGGGATGGGAACCGCTTTTATCTGATGCTGGGGCCATATGCATAATGTGGATCAAAGCCGCTTGGATAAAACCTGTAGCAGCCCTTCCCAGCACCCACAAAGTCAGGCAGTATCCCCAAGCTCTGTTGAATTTGGGCCGCCACAGCCCCAGGCTCCTGTCCTGGGAGTGGGTACCCCCTCCTATCTCTCACACAGCCTCCCGCCTGCTTGATTGCAATTAAAAATGAGAACCTCTGAACAGGACTGGACTGGAGAATTAATCACCTTATCTCACTCCAGCCAACCCTGGGCCCCCAAGCACCTCAGCCCAGGGAGGGGAGGGCAGGTGGGGGTGGGGGGAAGGGGTTTCTTTATCAGGCTGCTGGCAGTGCTCAGATTTCCATGCCCCCTGCTGGCGGCTCCCCATCCCTGTGCTGGTGGCTGTCCCTAACATGGGAAGATGACCTAGGTTTCCCCAAACCCCAGGGGTTCTCTTCAGTTATGTCCCGAGTCACTGGTCTGAAATCTCAGGGCCGATGGGCTCCAGGGGCCCTTGGGTGCGTGGAGTGACTGTGTCCCCTGGAAGGGGTGTCTCTCCATCTAGCTCTGCTTGGGGTGGGGACTTTTAGCAGGGGCCTGTTTCAGGCCTGGGACAGAGAAGGGCCCAGCCCATAGTGAGGGACCCAAGGGGCCTCCCAGGAGCCTCTGGCGGCCGGTTCGTGTCCCTCCCAACCCGGTGGAGAGGAAAGGCCTCTAAAGTCCCGTGGCCTCCGCTGACTTGGGCTGGTTCATGTGTCTGGGGCTGGGGAATGCGGGTGGGGCTGTGGGAGACCCTGGTCATCGTGAAGGGAACCAGATTTGGCCTTGATGCCAGAGGAAGAGAAACAGCTCAATCCCATAACACGGACTCCAACCCCAAATGTTCCGTTAGGGGTCTCCACGCAGCACAATGATGCAGAGTCCAGAATCAGACGGACCTCGTGGACCCTGGCTCTGCGCCTTGAGGTCGTTGTCCTGGGACAGGGGAGTCACCTGGAATGGGTCCTGCTTATTTGGCAAATGGGGAGGGAAAGACAGGAAGGGATCCCACGGGAAGCTGAGAGAAATACCATGGACAGCCAGCCCCTGTGCTGATGGGGAATTGGGATCCTGTCTCAGGAGAAAGATGCTCCCATCCTGCTGGTCTCTAATGTTCACATCGGATTATCGACACCCAGAGGGGATGCCCCAGCCATGCTGATCGTTCAGGATCATTGGGATCCCCGCTTCTAGGAATTGTGATTGTACAGTTCATCACCCAAGAATACTGTTATTCTCGTCCCAGGAGCCTGATCCTCCCAGAGTATCGATTCCCTGAGTAGCTGATTCCCCCGAACATCTCTAGTCCCAGCCCTGCAGCAGCCTGATTTCCCGGGAGCTCATTCCAGGCCTGGTGGGCCTCTGGGAGGGATGTCCTCCCTGGAGCAACTATGTAGAAATACTTCTAGAACATTCTTCTGCCTTGAGCTGCCTTATAGCCACCTGGAGGGCTTCTCAAAACACTGCTGGGCCCACCTCCGCAGATGTAGCTCCTGGGGGATCAGGAATTCACGTTCCTAGTGCATTCCCAGGCATCACTGATGTTGCTGGTTCAGAGACCGCAGCGTGAAAATCATTGAATTTATGTCATAGGTTCTCAACTCTGGGGGGCTTAGAATCACTCTGTGGAGATTTTTAAACTGCACCCAAGGCCCAGAGCCTCACTTTGAGGTGCTGATTTAATTGGTGGGGCAGGTCATTTAAAAAGATTCTGGGTGAATCTAGTGATCAAGAGCACAACCAAGTTTGGGGTGAGGTGATGACAGGTACTGAGATGGGGGTGACAAAGAGCCTCTGGGGTCTGAGTGAGCCCCTTGGGTTTACCTTTCAGAAGGGGTCACTGGCAGCCCAGACTGGGGGCCCAGGCAGCCCAGAAGCCCCTGTTTGGAGCAGCTGAGATAGCCCCTGGGGTACATGGCTATGAATGAAAGAGACCCCCACCTTCATGGAGCTCATGTTCACTTCACAGCACCATTGTGGAATGTGGCTGAAGGTGCCCTGGCACCTGAATATCTCTGTTCACACGCATGGCTGTCAATGGCATGGGGATGGGGGCAGGCAGCAGGGGTGGGGCTGGGCACAGGCACAGGCACAGCAGGGAGGTGGTCACATACCCTCTGGGGAGATTCTCCAACACTGGCTAAGAGGGCATCAAACTATTTCCCAAGTTCCATCTCCTGCAACCTCATGGCTCAGTTTCTAGGTGACAGGTACCTCAGGGTCATCTAGTACATCCCGCTGCCTCCCACAAAAATGACAGGGCCCCCTGGACCCCGTGGCAGTGGGCCTGGGGTTCCTTGTCTCACATCTCCGCTCGTTCTGTTGTTCTACAATTTTGTTCCTTTTTTTTATCCCCTCTCTGTCTCAGTCTCTTATTTTTGACCCCTTCTTTCTGCTCCCCTCTCTCTCTCCATTAGCCCCCTGTCCACTTTAGGACATCGGGGGGTACCTTTGCTGTGGGGCTCCCTCTACCACACCCTTTTCCTTTTGGTGACCATGTTTCAACCTTGAAGAGCCAGGATCCCTTGGGCACCTTCGCTGGTCTCCCTTCTGTCAATGGAGCCAGCACCCCCTCCCCAGGGAGGGCAGGCTGAGCCAACTCCTTCCTCCCCAGACAATGCAGGGTCCCCCCTGGGCAGGTCCCCATGCTGGTCAGGCCAGAGGGCCCAGCCAGCAAGAATGTCGGGGCAGCGACTCTGGTTTGTTCTCTGATACAGCAAGTCAATGAGCATTTATTGTCATTGAACAGTTACTGGCTGCCTATGACGTTTCGGGCACTGAGGTAGAGAGATAAATAAGTCACGGTCCTCACCCCCAGGAGCCAACTAAGTAGCATTTAAAGTTCCATCCATCGACCTTTCTATTCTTTCATCCTTCATTCATTCATCTATCCATTCACTCATCCAGTAAATAGTCAGCACCCACCGTGTCACAGGCATATGGAGATGGATAGAGGAAGAAACGCAAGACAGTCTGCTCTCGAAGTCACCCCCCGTGGGAAGACAGACAAGCACACGAATCACTAAGGGACACCGAGTTCTGAGTGCTCACCAGATTCCAGGGCTGGGTGGCCAGACCTTGTCTTGAGCCCACGTGGCTGTGGGCAGGCTGGGCCAGGCCATGCCAATCTCTGCAGCTCTCTGCCCCAGGCTGGCTTGGGGATGGGCGGGGCTGCCCGGATGCCGCTTAGACGAGGTCTGTGGTTCCGCCTGGCCTCTAAGTCTCCGGGAACTGGGAGAGGGTGAGGGTCTGCAGCCCAGAGCCCGCCGTGAGGCGAGCCTGTTCCCACCCCCAGGATGTTGTGCGCGAACATGCCCACCGCCCACCCCCAGGAATGGGAGGTAATCCATTTCCCAGCTAGGAAATTATTGCTTATTTAGGACCTAGAACAGATCGTTTAGAGGGGGAAATGAATTTCTCTGGCTTCCTCTGGCCAAGATAAATCAGCCCACAGACTCTTACTTTCATTTACCCTGTGGATCGGGTCTAGATGGCTGTTTATGCAGCACTAAAGTAATCATTCTTCCAGAAGTGGTAACAATTGCTTCTGAAGCTGTCAACACCCTCTTAATGTTGTTGTGGTGGACCCATTGGTCAGCTCCTGTCGGTGCATGTCCCTGGGGCCCAGAATACAGGAAGGGGAGGGTGGAGTGGCCGCCATAGCACCTGCTTCCCTGTGATGGTGAGGTCTTGCCACTTGCCTGGCATTGAGCAAGATCCAGGGCTCAGCCGATGAAAATGGAAGTCTTGACAGATGGCCAGACTTGGATCAGGGGTCTGGCCCATGGGGCAGGAGGATGATGGGGTGCTGGATTTAGTTAGACTTGAGAAAGGACTTCCCCTGCCTGAGTGGCCCCAAGCAATTTCTCCTTTAGGGGGAACAGAGGCTGGGATGGACTGAGGGGCCTCTGAATCCTGAATGATCCAGATTCTGTAATGTCCAGTTTGCCAACCTGTAATTCCTCCTGTGTTGGCTCTGAGCTGACTTATTTTTCCTTTACAAACTTATATTCTTCTTAATCCAGTAGGTAAACTTTTTTATAAGGCGCCAAACACTAAATATTTTCATTTTTGAGGGTGTGTAATTTCTGCCACAGCTCTCAAACTCTGCTGTTGTAGGAAAAGGAGCCATAAAATGTGTAAATGATTGGGTGTGGCTGTGTTCCAATAAAACTTTATTTATAAACACTAGCAGTAGGCGGGATTTGGCTCCCCCGCCCCCCGCCATACTTTACCAATCCCTGTTGTAGACCTCGGGTTGTCAAACTGAGATTGAACCAGGGGTTGTCAAACTGAGATTGAACCAGGGGTTTCTGGCTATTGCTGGTTTTGAAACAACTTGGTTTCATTTCAAAAGTAAAATAGTATAGAAGTTGAACGTTGTTGGCAACACCGCCTTCTCAAAGACAGACATGGTTCGCAGTTTAATGTCTGTATATACTTTGTCCTAATGTCCTAACAGTGTATTCTTTTTAAGGTTCATCTTGTATGGGCAATATTACTGAGGGTCTTATATTTTCAGTCCCAAGTTGACTCAGGATTAAAAGAAAACTGGAGATGGCCGCTGGAAAAAGAAAAGGACTTTGCTTTGTAGAAACATTGCCTCCAGGGAGCTGCCTGGTGTGCTGCAAATCTGCCATGTGATGAGCTGAGGGAGGGAGGGGGGCAGGATGGGTGGGTGGGGCACAGGAGATACCGCTGCTCCTGGCCAATGTGAGGTCAGAGGTCACTAGGAAAAACTCCCCCACCCCAGCAGCAAGGCAGGGATCCCAACACACCCCTCATGGGGGTGTTCTCAGCAGGGGGCAGGTTCTTTGCTTGCCCCAAGGGGCTCTCAGCTTGGGGCATGGGACTACTTCTGGGGGAGAATGAAGGCACTTTCCAGGAAAACCCCAAAATATGGTGGGAAGCTGTTCCTTGTCTCCCCCCACCCTCCACCTTGAGTAAAATGACCTAAGGACGGTGGGAAAAAGAAGGTTCAGAGAGGGAGAAAAACAGTCCGGGCTTGAAGGGCCCCCTGGTCCTCTCATGGCTTCCTGGGGTTGGGGAAGGAGGAGCCTGAATCCTCTTGTGGGTCTTCTGTCCATCTGTGCCCTGAAACAGGAGCCAAACCCCCAAACACTGGCTTTTCTCCAGTCTCATTTCCACAGATGAGAAAACTTCCTTTCCCCAGGGTGACAGGATGGAGGAGGAAGGAGCAGAAAATGGCACCTGTGAGTGTGGGGGGGTATCTGTCTCCACGTCAGGGGAGAGGAGCAAGGGCAGCCCCTGTGTGGGCCCTCACTGAGCCCTGCTGCTGCCAACACCCCTTGGCCTGCCCTACCTGCCCCCCTTGTTTTCCGTCCTCGGCATTCTAGGCTGACGCTTAGGCCTGATCCAGGCGCGGGAGGGGCCCGCTGCACCATAGTTCTCTAGGAGAGACAGCACAGCCCGGTGCTTACAGCTCTGGGGCTCATTCAGGTCTGGCTCTAAGTCTCTGCCACTTCCTTGCCATCCACCAGGTAGACCCCTTGCACCCTCCATTTCCCCTTCAGTGAAGTGGGGACAGAGTTTGCACCCTCGAGACCGCAGGAAGCGGATCATGTGAGGTGCCTGCCCGGGGGAGGCTTTGATTAAGTGTAATGAGAGCATCCTCTTGCGCCGAACCCCAGGCGGATAGGGGGTCTGGAGAACACCCTGACTCTGGCTGGTCTCGTCTTTTCTTTTTACTTATTCTCTAGACTCTCAGCGGCTAAGCTGGGCCGCGAGCTCCTTGGACAGGCTCACTCTCTAGTGCCAAGCTGGGCCTGGCGCCCGGGAGATGCGCACAGGGGTGGGGAGAATGAATGGATCAGAGGTGCCAAAGGAGGGCTTCTCCACGGAGGGTGAGGAGATAACCCCAAGCTGTGACCCCCGGCTCTGCCTCCTCTGGCCGGGCTGAGGCCCGCTGCCCCTCTCCTTCCCTGGCGGCTCCCGGGAGCCCACGGCCCGGTTTTCCACATCACTGTGTTATGGCGCAAATTAATTTCAAGTTGGTTGGAACCAATTTCATTGCTGAGTTTTAAAAAAAGGAGGTGTAATTAAAAAACAATAACGACAATGGGATAGGATTTCAGCTATCACGGTTGATTTTTCACAGAAGCTGATGAGGGGGAAACTCGCGTGGCCCCACAGGGTTCTGGAAGTTATGCCAGGCAGAGACCCCCACCCTGGCCCGTCTCCTGCTGGCCTTCGGCAGCCCTGCTCTGCCCTCCTCCCTCTGCGACCCAATGCCACACTCACCCCACTCCCTCTCCTGCAGGAAGGCTCCACACCACCCTGGCACATGCTGGGAACACACAGAGCCAGCGGTGGGGAGCTGGAAGGCTCCTGCAGAGCACCTCAAGTGGGGCCCCAGTTCCTCACAAAAGCTAATGATCACAGCTGGTTGTTTCTGTACACCTACTATGTGCCTCCTCCTGACACTGGGAAGTAGGTGGAGTCATGCTCCTATTTAGATGAGAAACTGGGCCTGGAAGGTGAAGTGCCTTCCTTGTCCAAAGACTAATAATTAGGAAGCTGTCACGTTGGGTAAGCCTGTGCCAGATGTAGTGCTGTGTAACGTTGGGCTACGAAATAGGTAAGGTAAGCTTCCGACTTCAAGTTCACAATCAGGGCAGAACTTGAACCAGGCTACATGGCTGGTTGATGGATGGTTGGACAAGGATGGGTGGTTGGAGGGGGTGGGTGGATGCATGGGTGGGTGGATGTTTGGATGGATGGATGGACAGGCATGGGTGGCTGGATAAGAATGGGTGGCTGGATATATGAATGAATGAGTAGATGGATGGATAGAAGGGAGGCAGATGGACAGCCAAATGTGAAGATCTAGAGAAACAGCTAATAAGGAGCAGTAATAACAGATCCGAAAGGCAGGGGAAATATTGATTTGACAGATGACCAGAGAGCAGCTCTCAGTGGTCTTGACATCAGTTGCTGTGTGACTTCAGTGTTCCATGGAGCCTCTCTGAGCATAGGAAGCCATTTATGAAAGGAGGGCTTGATACTGCATGTCTAACTTCCCGTTGGCTCCATTGGGGAAGGAGGCTCTGACTTCCTAAGACTCTAAAACCAACCTACAGTTGCAGGATCCTCATTCATACTGGATGAGCAGAGGAAGTTGTGTGGGAGGTGGTGTGGACACAATTTAATTCTGACATGCCGAGATTTTTTGAGCAGCAAATGATAAACTGGCAGCTGAGAGACACAACTATCTTTTGTTTATGCCCATAAATATTATTGTTTCCTTCACTAGGAGCCAGCATTTGAAAATGAGACACTTTTTCAATTCCTCTTGGAAAATGGAAAGTTTGGGCAACGTGGGTGCTCATTCCTAGCATAGTCACGCAGAAGCCAAGATTTGCCCCTCGCTGGAAGGGTTCAAATCCCAGCACTGACATTTTGGAACTGTGAGTTTTTGGCAGAAGTTACTTAAACTCCTCGAGCCTCAGTTTCCTTGTCTGTAACATGGAGCTGCTAACAGTGCCGGTCTCGCAGGGTCGTTGTGAGGGTTAAATTCATTCATCCACGTGGGCATTTGACTGCTGCCTGGGATACCCTGGGACTGGGGCAGTGTTGATTCTTACCACTCTTATATTTCCCCTAAACCTGTTAGTCTGCTTAGAGCTACCAGAACAAAAGATCACAGGCTGAGGGGCTTAAAGTACAGAATCATTTTCTCACGATTGGGTTCTGGAGTCTGCAAGTCCAAGGTCAAGGTGCGGCAGGGCTGCTGTCTCCTGCGCCTCTCTCCTTGCCTGCTAGAACACCATGTCCTCCGTGATGTGCCTCTTGGGTTCCTCTCTGCCCATGGACGCGTCCTACTGGTCAGAGCCCACCCTCATGACCTCATGTAACCTCATTACCTCCTTCGAGCCCCCCTCTCCAGATATGGTCACCCTGAGGGCTGGGCACCCCAACATGGTAGGGGGACCCCAGGTGGTAGCAATCAGCCCAAAGTGGGCAGCAGCAGCTCCCTCGGGACAGCCTGGGCTCTTTCTTGCTCCCTGGACCAAGAAACTCATCTGGTGTCTTCTGTCCAAGAGTCTCAGCGAGGGTGATGGCCCTTCGTGGTTTTCCCAGGACAGAGGGGGCTTCCGGGACCCCAGACTCAGTTTTAAAACAAGGCAAGCCAGCAGAACTTGGATAACCTAGTTTTAAGCGATAGTTTCTTTCCTTCATTATTTTCCTGTTGGGCCCCTGAGTCATTTGACCTTGCCTGGGAGTGACCCCTGGACCCAAGAAGATGGGTAGGAGTTGGGAAAAGGTGTCCTCGAAGGCCCCAGATGAGTTTCTTGGTCCAGGGAGTGAGAAAGAGCCCAGGCTGCCAAGGGTTAAACCTACCTCGAGAAAGCAAACACCAAGGGAGGGACCCGGCAACAGCATTATCATGATTAATGTTATTTCAAAGACTTAATTTTTTCCCCCTCTTTCAGAAATGTTTGTGTGCTATTGTGCTGAGTGTCCTCTTGATTCTGAGTGTCCTTCCCCTGGAGTAATTTGGAACAAGGTCACTCTCTGTCAGGCGGGCCGCCTCGCCCTGCTCTACCCACAACACCCGGGAGTTGAGGGCAGCTGGCAGCAGGGGCCCTGAGGAGGAGGCAGTGGGCAGGTCTGAGGCTTTGGGGCTGGGTTCTCATGTCCCACAAACTCACCAGGCCTGGGTAGATGGGAGGTCCTTCCTGAGCGGTAGGAATGGGCCGGTCTGGGAAGAGGATCAAGAACTTCATCCTGGGGCTACCCCTCGTTGGCCCCCTTCTCCAAGTCTCAGTTTTCTCATCTGCAAGGTTGGCACAAAAATGGTATTCCCCCTTCTGGATTGGTTGTGCTAGCCCTTGGTTCTAAGAGGTTTGAGCTCTTTGCAAACTCAATGGTGCATGCCCATCCTCTGTGTGTGTGTGTGTGTGTGTGTGTGTGTGTTTTGTGTGTGTGCGAGAGAGAGAGAGAGAGAGAGAGAGAGAGAGAGAGAGAGAGAGAGACTCTGCCTTTCTGACAAGTGTCCAGGTGATGCTCACTCTGCTGATTGGTCCATGGTCTACATTTTTAGTGGCAACTGTTGCATCAGCAACACTGCAGTGATAAAGAAAAGAAACAGGAGTCATGGAATAGGCTGCAGGATGCAGGATGCTACATGCAGGATGCTGCTCAAGAGCAAGACCCTGGCCTTTTTATTGACAGAGAAGGGTGGGTCAAAATGAACACTGGATTTTGGACTTTAGGGAGGGTGAGTCCAATGATATACACCCAACTCCCACCCACAGCTCCAATCTTATTAACAAGGCGTCCACTGACCAGTCCCTGGGGCGCAAAGCACATCCATCACCAACCTCCCCCCCCCGCAGGTGTTCCGGTCATCCCTCAGGATGTATGTCTATTGCCCTAGGGCAATCAAGCGTCCCGATCTAGTCTAACTTGAAAGGAGACTTGTACCCTACACCCACAGCAAAGATTTTAAGATAAAATGAAATGTAAGTTCCTAGTGTCGCAGGAAGGGCCCAAAGTACATATTACTCATCCTCATCACCACGGCCACCACCGTCATTTCATCATCATGTGAGTGGTCACATCAGCTTTGTCACCCACCTCCTGTTCACCAGCTCTTATCTGTGCCCGCTCTGCTCCCATTCTCCAGAGGACATAAGCACATCCCGGAGAGGGTCTGAGGCTTGTACCAGCCAATTTTATAAAGAACAGAAGCTACTGGGGGCTATTTTGTTAAAGTGGACAAGAACCTGGTGTCTGGAAGTCGGGAGAATGACTGATGACAAATGCTAATTAAGTCTTTCAACTTTCTAAGTGGACAGGCCCTTAGGGTGACTCCATGCGACTCCTTTCTCTGATATATCTAACATTGAGGGAAACCGAGCCTGGATAGAGGAGAGGTGTATAGTTAGGGTATGTATACATGTTGGGCTTGGACAATCCTGGGTTCAAATTTCTACTCCATCACGCTGGTGGTGTGACCTCGGGTAAGTCACTTCATCTCTCTGAGCCTCAGTTTCTCCCATGGTAAAATGGGATCCCCACCCCCTAGTCTTTATCCCCTTCATCAATATCTGCCAGCAGTGTACGAACAGAACATGGCAGAAGGGGTAATATTCACTTCCAGGTCCAGAAGACTAGGTTCTATCTCTCACTCTCTCTTCCTCTCTTTCATCACTTCCTCTGAAAGCCAGCTGCCAGTCCTGAGAGTCCTGAGGCCACTTAGGTGGCCACGTGGCAAGGACTGAGGCCTCCTGCCAACAGCTATGAGGATGTACTTGGACGTGGCTCCTCCAGCTTCAGTTGAGCCTTCGGATGAGACTGCAGCCATGGCTGACAGCCTGACCATGAGCTCATGGGAAAGCTAGTGTCTTCCAGCAAATTCACCCCCAGATACCTAACCCAAAAGCTGTATAGAATAATAAAAGTTATTTTACGCTGCTAAGTTTTGGGGTAACTTGATAGACAGTGGCTAAATAACATATGGGGTTGATCATGCCTGTCTTGTAGGTGCGTTGTGTGGATGAAATTCCTAAAACCGCTTTGCATAGTACATGTGTGATGGGAGACAGCGGTGGCAGCACAGGTAACCTTCTCACCGACAACCCCAGCATCACATAGGGAGGGCGTGACAGGGTGGGTGATCCTGTGATTCCCAGCTACCAGTTTTAACCATTTGTGTCCCCTAAACCTTCCTGACCTAGGCAAGCACTGAAGACTTTTCCAGAGAGGAAACTGCAGTGGCAGATCTCAGATGGTGGAGGGGCAGAAGATGCGATAGTGGCGGTGAAGGTAGGATGAGGAGCAGTCACTCTCTGCAGGGGTGGCGTGGAGGGCTGAGGCACATGTGTTTGTATTCATATTCATGCACGTGTTTGTTGTGCATGCACATACATGTACATGCCCGTGTGAGCATACATATAGATGCATGTGTCTATGTGTAGATGTGTGGATGTGCATGCCTTTGTATGTATGTGCATGTGATGTGTGCAATAGATGCATGTGCTTACACACTCATGGGTGTAGGTTCTGAAGACCCTTCAGCCCAAGATCAGCTGATGATCTGATTTGCTGCTTGTTTCTGGACCTGCTCTCAATAGAAGGCTCAGAAAAACCATGGCAACAAAGGGATAATTAATGAGCAGGGATGGAGGAGGCCATGCGCCTGGGAATCTCTGAGGACAACGAGAGAGAAGCACAGTGGAAGTTCCACTGTCTCTGGTAGAGAGATATCAAAGAGGCCCTGAATGAGAGAGAATCCCCTGGGCCACCAACCCCTAAATACCAGGAAGCACAAGACTCTCAGAACCCCGGATGTCTCCTTGGAGGCCACTACTCCAAAGTCCTGGAGTGCGAAGTCAGATGCATTGTTCTTAGAAGGCTGTCCATGGCTTCCTCTAGGGTCACAGATGGCTCTGCGACAAGAACCATGGAGACTTGTAGATTTTACTCATTGCAGAGCCAGAGAAATTGAGGCGCAGAGAGGTTAAGGGACCATGGCATTGTCAGGGCTGGAATCCAGGCTCCTTGCTGAACACTCTGTCCCAGCATGGAGCCTCTGATGGGTGTCAGGCATGCACTGATCCAGATGTCTCCTGTGCACGTGGACCCCTCTGGCTGGTAGGAGAGCTGGCCCACTCCCGCCCCCTGCCTGGACCAGATGGGCAGCCCTCTTATCCCCTCATCCTTGTCTTTTCACAGAGATAACCAGGGTAGAAAATTTTGGGGGTGCACAAGGCTATCAAGTTCGAATCTGGCAATAGCCCAGGCCCCTGGATATGAGGTGGGTTGGACACAAAATTGGTAAAGTGGTTCCCTGGAGGGCTGGACTGCAGGGGGAGGCTTGGCCGTCACCTCTCCTGGTCCTACCAGACCTTCTGTCCCAGGGTTGTCTCTTCCCTCTCAGATCCTGCCTGCCCTGTGCCAGAAACATCTGGAAGAGTGTTTTCTGGCAAGTTCTAGGGTACAGAAATGGGATACAGGGGTCTCAGTCATGCATTCAATCACAAACACCTATCAAGGAGAGGGAATGGTGTGTTTCTGGGGTGCTGCCAGCACAAGGCACCAAGCGAGGCCCTGACACATCCTGCCCCTCACTTCTTATCACTTCTGTGATATGGGAGCCCCCACTTTACAGATGAGGAAACTGAGACTTAGGAACTCTAGGTGACTGACCCAATGTCGCCCAACCTTTAAGTGGTAGAGCTGAGATTGAATCCAGGCCTCTCTGACTCCCAAGCCACCTCTGAGCATCCGAGAGTCCTCTATACCCCTGTGTCCAGGTATCAGTCTTGATGCTGGTGAGAGAGATGCATAAACTACGGGCCTTGCTCTCAAAGTGCTCATAGATTAGACAGTGTATCAACTATCACTACTCTGTTAATGCTGTATAAAAAATAGCCCCCTAAATCTCAGGAGCTTACAGTTATGAGCAGTGACTGCTGCTACTGCAGAGGCTGGGATGGCTCTGCTTCAGGCTGTAGGTTGGGGTCCAAGTGGGCTTCACCTGTCTCTCAATCCTTGTACCAGTGGCTTCTCAGAGCCTGTTTCCATGACTAGACAGAAACACGCAATGTCACCTACATTTTCAAATTGGAACTCATGCACTGTTCTGTAGCTCCAAGGTAAGCTGTGTGGCCAAGCCCACTCTTGGTGGGCTAGGGAAATTTTCTTGGCTCACTCTAGTGGGAAGCACCGCAAAGTCACATGCAAAGGCATAGATATCTCACACTAGCCAGGAGGCAAGAAGAATAGGAAACAACAGTGCAGTCATCCACTGCCAGGAAGACAGACTTGTGATGATAATGCTGTGGTGCATTTCATCAAATCTAAGAAATCATCAACTGTAAGACACACCATTAATTTATGTACCACTAAGAAAGAAAAGCAGTTTCTGAGTAAAGGATGACACGATGTTTTCTTGGCTCATCATATTTTTATTTTATTCTTCTTCAAAGAGCTACTTGAAATTTACCTAGACAAGGAAATAATGACAATAGGAACAGACTTGACCATGTTTGCTCCTGCACCGGCAACTATGTCATGACAACTATGTGACAACTATGTCATGACAGCCATTGTCCAAGGAGATGCCATCGATTGTAAGACACACTCTGATTTCAGAGAAGTGCAAATGTGAAGATGTGTGTCTTGGAATTGATGAAATTCCTTGTTTACTCATGGTGAGCAGCTGCTTTGAGATGGACACCATGCTAAGCATTCTGCGTGGATAAGCTCTGGCACCTCATGACCATCCAAGGGGGAAACATTTTTATCTCCTATTTCAAAGATGAGTGGAGTAAGGCTCAGAGTAATTACTTGTCTTGCTGGCCCAAGACCACAGTTTACAAGTGCAAGAGCTGGGATTTGAACCAAAGACACTCACTCCAGAGGTTGAGGGGTGAAGAGTGTAGATTTTGAGACAGACTGTATCTCAGTTTCCGCATCTGTAAAATGGGGGTGATAGAAGTAATGGTCACATGGGTTGCTATGAATCATACTGACCCATGTTAGAATATCAGAGTGTCAGACCCACTTGAGACATCACTCTGCACTACCAGACACATTTTGCTTCTCTGAAGCTAAGATCATGGTAATGAACACTGTGACTGAACTAAGAGCAGAAGGTTATGGGAGCCCAGAAAACCAGGCAATAGTTGAATGATTTGGGGGAACTCTTATAAGTTTGGTGTGAGGAAAGCAAAAATAGTGTGTGCATCCTGCATGCCTTTATCTACCAAACATATCTGTTTGACTACTGTGTGCAGGCAGTACACAGTGCTTGGATTTGAAACCAAAAAATTGGGGTCTAATTTAAAAAATTGGGGAATAAATTATGACTACAAAGTGCACAGATATTAAGAGTTCAGGTTGAAGGATTTTCAAAAACATCTATACCTCTATTGCCTAAACCTCCAAAACAATAGAAAATCTTTTCATTACACCAGAAAAATTCATTCTGACCCTTTCCAGTAAAATGCCTCCCTCCACCTCTTTTTTCATTTCTGTCACTGTTGACTAGATTGTCTATTCTTGAACTTCAGGGAACTTAAAGGTTTTGTCTGACTTCTTTCACTTGACATAATACCTATAATACTAATCCATGTATCAGTGATCTTTCTTTTTCCTTGCCGAGTAATATTCCATCACCGCTGCTTATTGATAATTGCTTCTAAGCTCAAAATTCATCCTTCTTGAATGCTCATACACTGTTGGTAGGAATGTGGACTGGTTCACTGATTCAGCCACTATGGAAAATAGTATGGAAATTCCTCAAAGTATTAAAAACAGAGCTACCCTATTGGGCAACAATTCCACTCCTAGGAATCTAAGAATACAAAATCACTAATTCAAAGGGATATATGTATTTCTGTGTTCATTGCAGCACTATTTACAATAGCCAAGTTACGGAAATAGCCTAAATGCCCATTGATAGAGCAGTGCATTAAGAAGACGTGAGGTGCGTGCACAATGGAATAATACTGAGCTATAAAAAAGGATGAACTCTTGTATTTGAGACAACATGGATGGAACCGGAGAAGAATTTTGCTAACCCAAATAAGTCAGGAGGAGAAATACAAATACCAGATGATTTCACTCATGGAATATACAGAAAACAACAAAGGAACTGACAAAACTAAACCAAAACAAACACTTGAAATATGACTACAGGGTTAAGGCTGTCAGATGGGGAGAGAAAATAGGGGAGGGACACAATGGTGGGGGTGGAGTGGTAACACATACGAAGAGGTGTGAACCTATTCCCCTAAATCATGTACAGTGTTGTAAACCAACAAATAAACAAAAAACAAAACCAAATTCATCCTTCTTTGCCTACTCGTGGAAAAAGGCTCTGGGCCCTTTAAATTCTATCCCCAGCAGGGCTGAGCCTGGCCAGTAGGGGGTGCTGGGGGGCCTTTGCAGCTGGAGGCCTCTTCCCACTTCCCCTGGGCTGGCTGGTCCCCTGCGGCGTGGGCCCCAGTGTGGGCTCCTGCAGAGCAGGTGGCCGGGGGCACCCAGCAGCTGCTCCAGCGCCCCCTTGTAGGCAGCCTCTGGAGAGACTCCTCCTGTGAGCAGCATTCGTGGTGTCCTCCAGGGCAGATTTCTGGTAAGTTCCCCTGCTGGCTTTCTGGCAAGTTCCACAGGTTGGTCTTCTGGCAAGTTCCCCTGGTGTGGCAGCAGAGCAGCTGTGGGCGTGTGGTGTGGCAGCAGAGCAGCTGTGGGCGTGCCTTGAGCCACAGCGTGTTCTGCTCGCCAGGGTGTCACCCTTGCAGGGGGATGGAGGCGGCTGGGTCTCTCCCTATGCCCCGGGGCTTCCCCCGGAGGATTTGACTTCAGCCTCCAGACTCTTCCTAGGGGCTCTGTTTCAACTTCGGGTGGCAGCTCCTCCCTGGGGGAGCTGTATGCCTGGTGGTGGGGGGGCTCTCCTGTATGGGGGTTTCTCCTCTGAGGTGTATACTCTAACCGTGAGGGACTGGTCCTTCCAGGGGGGGCTCTACCTCAGTCCTGGGGGCTCCTTCTTAAGGATTTTATTTCACCTGGGAGGCGACTCATCCCAGATGATCCTATCAAAATCCTCAGGGTCTCTAAGTCCCGAGGGAGGGGCTCTCGTTCAAAATGAGTGGCGGCTGCTCCTCAGAGCTGAAATTTTTACAATAATTTTGGTTCTCTCTATTTTTCAATAGCCAATGCCTCGTTAATTCAGTACCATTATACGGTAACAGTTTTTCTTAGGAAACTTTCCTTGTTAAAATGACGGTGTGGTTTTTCTTTCTGGGTTGGACCCAAACCAGGGCAGTGTAGAGGTGTTACCAGATGCCCTTGCAAAGTTGAGATTTGCAGGCTGGTTTTCTGGTGCCTCTGGGCCTGAGGGGGCTGCTGAGCTCACTGCCGGGGGACCAGGGACAGGCAGTGGCCTTCCAATTTTGCAAACTCTCACCCGAGGGTGACTGACATGACGTGCCGCTGAGCCTGGTCCCTCGGAGCCAGTGCGAAGCTGTACTTGACCGTGAGGACTACAAGGAAAGTTTCCTAAGAAAACTGTTACCGTATAATGGTACTGAATTAACGAGGCATTGGCTATTGAAAAATAAAGAGAACCAAAATTATCGTAAAAATTTCAGCTCTGAGGAGCAGCCGCCACTCGTTTGAACGAGAGCCCCTCCCTCGGGACTTAGAGACCCTGAGGATTTTGATGGGATCATCTGGGATGAGTCCCCTCCAAGGAGGGGTGGGTTCCTTTGAGGGCTCTTGAGCACTTAGAGCGAAAATAGCAAAGCCCAGGTCCCTTAACTCTCCTTGCCCCAGGCCCTGGACTGAGCAGGGCGCGTCCCCGCTCCCCAGGAAGGAGCTCTTGTTTCTTGTGCCTTCCGGGCTGGTGTTGCTGAAAATTAGACGTGCAATTTTTTAATTGTGCTGGTTGCTGGATTACAGCCACAATTGAATTTCCATCTCGACAAATTTCTCGTGTGAAAATGACAGGGTTCTTTGGGAAAGAAAGGGGCCCTGAAACACGGGAGGGAAGCTCTGAGGCCCCAGCTGAAACGGATGATTTTCAGCCCTGGTTGACTCTGAGCCTCCCTCGCCCGTGGCAGTCCTGGCCTTCCAGTGTCTGCTCCCTGTTCACAGCCCCGTGACACCCTCATGGGGGCAGGCGCCCTAAAAAGGCATGTCCCTTCTCTTCCACACTCACCAGGGCCACCCCCTGCTGTGGCCACATTCCCACCAGGGTCAGGCTCAGCCTGTTCACAAGGGCACACTAAGACCGAGGAAACGCCAAAAAAAAATCGCAAGATTTTGCTGACTTGTATCGAATCAATGGCTGTATTTATATATAGAATCAGTGGATTCTAAGAGTTTAGACCAAAGAGGGCAGAAATAACCCTAGATTGGGCCGGCTTCATCCAGAGGGCTGCACTCACCAGGATTTGGTTATTAGCTCGTGCAGCTGGAGGCGGCTGTAACAAGGCTTACTTGGTTGATTGACTGAAATTTGTACTCAACAGTGGCCTGTGGTTAATGAGGTTGCGATGTCACGGTGTGGAAGACGGAATCCACAGGCTTGGGGAGCCAGGATTGTTGGAAAGGATGCATTGCCTGCACGCTGCACCCCCGCCTCCCCAACTATGTTCCACAAGAAGGAGCAAAGGACAGAGGCATCGAGAAAGACACGAGTGAGGGGTCCAGAGGCACCTCTGAACCTTCGTCCTTGAAATGCTCTGCGCGGTTCTCTCTGTGGATTGTGTGCGGCTGGGGAGGCCGATTCCGCTGAGATGGGCTCCCTGACTTCAGCGGGGAGAAGGGCTTGCAGGAGCCGAGGCCCGGGGCACTGCTCGCTGCATGCACAGGTGGGCACGGCTCTATAAGGGCCGCAGGGACGTGCAGGGACCACATCCCAGCCCGCAGGGATCTTTGGCAGTGGCTAGAACACCACAGAGTTCTCCGGAATGCAACAAGTGGCGTCCTGTTGGGGTCTGGCTTGACAGATACGATATAAAGAGCTCTGGGTCTAGTAGCCAAAACCGGCCTGGTGTAGCCAGTCAAGTGCTGGCTGCCCATCCGGGTCCCAGACCTAAGTCCATTCACCAACCCAGAAGCCTGGGCAAGGAGCCGGTGTTGTTGCTGTAAATCCCCCAAACCTCAGGGGCCGATGGCCACTTCCAGAGAGACTGTGCCCTGGGAAAAGGAAACACCCAGGCAGCGGCACCAGCCGCTGCCCAGTACCCCCACTAGGCAGTGGTGTAGAGGCGGGCTTCTGGAGAGGCTTCTGTGAGCAGCTTTTGGGGTGTCCTCCAAGGCAGATTTCTGGCACATTCCATGTATGCAGTAGCAGACCAGCTTGTTGGCACAGTGAACCCCGGCTGTGCCCTGCTCACCAGGGAGTGGGTGTCAGCCTTGCAGGTATGTGTGTGTGTTGCTGGGGGGCTCCCTGGGGGCTTTTTCTTGGGGGCCCTCTCAGTCTGGATTAGGAACATTTCCTTGGAGACTCTGTGTCCACCCTAGGGTGGTTCTTTGACGCTGTTCTCCGGAGTTTGCTGTACTTCTTTCTAGCCAGTCCCTTGTTAATTCATTCTCTAATTAGAGTTAATCATCCGCTATATGAAACTTCATATGAAACTGATATGTTCAAATTGCTCTGTGGTTTCTCCCCGCCGGTGGCTTGCGACATGATACCCCAGGTGTGTGTGTGTCTATCACACGAGAGTAGTTTGTCACTTGCATGTTGCTGTTCCTAACTTGGGGTGCTGTAAGTTCCCTCCGTGCAGTGTGTTTTCCCATCTCCAGGTAGGATACGCGGAGGGGGCTCCTCTGCCAGGGCCTTAACCTCATCTCCAGGGGGCTGCGGAATTACTGGGGAGTCTTGCTGGTGTGTTTTACTAGCAGTGATGGGGGCGGCCGATGTGGATCTTAGGCGGATGGCTTGGCGTTGTGTGAGTGGAAGGGGTCCATCTGCTTTCGATTTCCCAGATGAGGGTGGCAGCTCAGCCTCACGACTTGGGCTCCGCTCCATCATCTAGTCCCGAATCTGTGAAATGGGAAAGTGCGCGGGCACCCGTGGGTTGTTGGCAGGACCGAGTGGGTGCGTGCGTGGGACTGGCATGGACTAGAGGCACAGGTGGCAGCCAACATGCTGTAAGCTGAGACACCCCAACAGCTCCTTAGATTTAGCCATGATGTGTCCGGAGACCAGGCTCCTCGAGGGGCGGAAGGCCTGGGTGTCCTGTTCAGAGGTGCCTCTGGACCTGGAAGAGGCAGGGCACAGCTGCCATTGCTGCCTGGGGCCTGGCGCTTTCCAGCCCCTTCTGGTTTCCTCCGGGGGGTGGGCCCTCAAGGTGGCCTTGGGTTCTGGGCTCATTGCCCGGCCCCCTGACAATCACTTCTGTTGGCACTCTGCCAGTCCGAGCCCTGAGCCACTGCACCCCAGCAAGTCAAACGGCCATGATTAGTCAAATAAAATTTCCATCTGTTGAGGAATTTACGAGAGTTATTACTAGCTATAAAACCGATCGGAGGAGAAGGATGGATCCGAGGGGGTAAGTGCCTCTAATTATGTGCAGTAGTGACTTTTAAATAAGGTTGCAGATGTCCTAACCAGAGCGAGCCAGATCTGACGCCGTCTGGGCCAGGAAGGGGCTGGTGGGCTGGCACCTCCACTGCCAAGGAAGAGGAAGTGTCACGGATTGGAGCCCTGTGGTCCCCATGGCCTTTAGAAAGACCCCTGAGGGCCTAGCCCAGTGGCTGGCATGCTGCTGACACTTGGTGAAAGTTGTTTCCGCTTCCCTTCCTTCCCTGGGGACCAGCCAGGTCCCTGCTGGCGCAGTCCAGGTAACCTCGTGGGGCTCCTACAACCCCATCTTTAAAATGGGACCATTTGTTACCGAGCATCTCCCCAAAGGAACACCAGGTGGGAAGATTTTGCGGAATGTGGGCCCAGTCTTGTTCTGCTGTGACTGTAGGGCTGCACTCTGGCATTTGACTGAGTTAACCCCCTGCATCTGGTGACAGAGGCCATGCAGGGAGCTGTCTCTCATCTCAGATGGGAAGGTTTGGGGAGTTAGAGGGGCTCTTGTGAGGCTGCCTTGATCCCAGATGCTCCTGCTTTCTGGGGACTTGACTTCAGAAGTCTTAGGCCTTTCCTTCCCCTGCTTGAGCGCTGTAGGCAAGACTGCACTTGGGGGCAAACTTGGCTCCTGGTAGTGGGGAGCTGGTAGGGTGGTCTTGCTGGGAAGGACTCAGACATATGGAGTCCCCGGAATGGAGGGTGGAGGTGGGTTACCCCACCCCAGAGACATAGGCTCACAGGGTCCAAACCCTCCACGATGGGCTGGGACTTGAGCCTGAAGGTCCAGGATGTCCTGGCTGCAGGGCCCATTCACAGCTGCTCTGTCCCTCCCCCACCTTCTGCCCACCTGCCTGTTAAGTATAACTGCCCTTCCCACCTTGGGCCCTTTAAGACCAGGGGCCTGTGCCAGCACCCACAGCCGGCCTCACTCGCATTGCTTAGCGGCATTTGAAAAGCCACACCTGAGTCTGGGCTGTCAGCATCCAGTCTTCCCCGGCCCTGCTCGCCTCCGGCAGGTAACTCCCCCTGGGACCCTCCCTTTCTGCCCGGCTGTTTGAGTGTGACCATTCAGGGAAGGCTTGCACAGTCCTGATTCTGGAGCTGTGGGGCAGAGGGGGCTTTGAGGTGATTAGACGTTTCTTGCCCCGCTCTGCTGTACCCTGGGGACAGCACACAGTGCCAGGCCAAGGGCAGTGTTGGCTTGTGGTGCCCAAGCATCAGACTTTCTCAGAACCGCAGGCCCAGTCACCTGGGCTAGGATCTGTGGTTTGTCATATGCTTCCCAGGGGATCAAATTGAGACCCCGACTTGGGACCCGAAGACAGACAACTCTGGTGGGCAACTGTGTAGCAGCTAGGGTGTCAGCTAGAGGGGAGGTGGGGTGCTGAGGGGTGGAGAGATGGCTGAATGGAGGTGCTGCTGGAGGCTTCCTCCCGTGAAAGGGCAGCGAGCTGGGCTCTGCTGAGGGTGTGTGGTGGGGCAGCCTTCCCCTGCCCTGGTCACAGGGACAGGGATTTGGATCTGCCCTCTTCACCACTGCCCCCCTGTGATTGGATAGCCTGGCCTGGAGGCGGGGGGGGGGGGTGTGTCATGCATTTGCTGGAATTGCCACATATGACCAGGCCCTCCCCAGCCTCCTGGTCTCCAGATCATCACCTTGGCTCAAGCGCCATGGACCAGCCCTCATACTAACCCATCAGCCTTCACAACAATGCCAAACGCAGGCACGAGACTCATACCCATTGACAAATGGAGAAACTGAGGCCCAGGGAAGTGTGGGAACATGCCTGGGCCCCTCCTGTAGGCCCCAAGTCAGGCTCCCCTCCTCAGAGGGGACTCCCTGAGCCCTGGGTCAGTCACCTGGGCCTGATCCTCTTCTTTCCTGGCAAGACCTCTGTGTCCTGTTTGCTCACTTAGCTCCCCCCCCCCCCCCCCCCGAGTGAGGGCCGTCCCCTCCAGGATGGTGTCTGGCTCGTGGCGGGCACAGGGGGGCGGAGCCAGCTGATCTGACTTGACACTTGTGTTCTTGACTGCTAGGCTTCCCTGGCCCTGGATCTGACAAGAGTGTGCATTTATTACGTGATGTTGGTTTCATTTTCCCAGGACCCCGAGGGAGACTGAGGTTCCCCATGTGTCTCCCCCGACTCCAGGGAGTTAAATCTCACCCCAGGTTTTAGATCAGCCAAAGTTCAGGCAGCCAGCCCTCCCAAGGAGTAATTACTATAATTTCCCTGGATTACCCTCTGCTCCTGGATGATATTGTGACCGAAATGCAAGAAGCTTTGACACTCCTTGCCCTTGTAATTGAGGCTTCCACAGCGCTGCCGAGGCCTCTGAGGGGCTGCTCGGCTGTGTGGGGCATCACCTGTGAACTCTGGCTTTGTGACTTTGGGGCTGCGATGCAAGTACATGAGTGACTAGTGGGTGGGGTACACCCGTTCGTGGTCCCCCCAAGGCTGTGTCCAGCACGGAGCCTCATGGCTGCCCTGTAAGCTGGAATCGGTGCTAGGCCCTGACTCATCTGCAGAGAAGTTGGGCTCTTGCTGAAATTGTAGGTGGATGAGCATCAAGGCCTGGCTGGAACCCAGTCTCCTGCCCTGTGCCATAACCCTGCTACATCACGCGCTTCCTGTACGCTCTTCCTGTCTCCCACCCCTCCTGTTAAAGATGCCCTGTTAATGAGGACCTCCCGAGGAGCTCAGCACTGGGCTGCAGTTTGTTACAGAAGAGTGATGATAAAAGCAAAACCCATAACCTTTTTTTTTTTTTTTTAAACCCATAACCTTAAGCGCAGACGGCTCATCAGGCACGTCCTCATCTCCTTGCGGAGCTGAGGCGTTTAGCCCTCTGGCAGCCTTCACCTGGGGCCGGTACTATCTCCAATTTGCATATGAGGGAACTGAGGCCCTGAGTGGGCAGCTGGCCTGAGCATGGGGAGCCTGAAGTCACCGAGTTGGGGTTAGAACCCAGGCAGTCTCCTGAGGCCAATTTCTAACTATCTTGCCACACAAATTGTTCAGAAAGTCAGCCTTCCTGAGTGTGCTGTAATTTTTCTTTGGAGAGTTCATTTGCTCATTCATTCAGCTGCTGTTTATGGGTGCACAGTATGTGCCACGCATTGTCTAGGTGTTAGGGAGTCGGTCCTGACCAGAGCAAATTTTCCACCCCCGTGGAGCTTCTGTTCCAGTTGGGGGAGACAAACCACCAGCAGACAAATGATGCAGCTCTGCTGGGAGAACTGTGGAGAGAAGGGCATGGAAAGGGGCTGCAGAGTGGTGGGAGAGGTTAGCTAGTGTGCTCAGGGTGGGTTAAACAGACCTGAGGGGCACAAGGGGCAAGCCATGGAGGTTCTAGGCAGAGGGCACAGCTTATGCAAAGGCCCTGTGGTAGGACCCTGCAGGGCTTGCTCAAGGTCCTGCAGGGTGGGTGGTAGGAGGTGAGGTCAGGAAGGTAAGAGTGGGCTGAGGCTGGGTGGTGGTGGGAGGGTTTGAGCAAAGGAGTGACTTGGTCTGACTTCCTGTTGAGAGCAAGCTTCAGGGTTCCAGACAGGCAGGGGGCTCAGTGTGGGGCCTGTTGCAGTGGTGCAGGAGAGATGCTGGTTGCTTAGATCAGGATAGTTCTAAAGAGCCTTTTAGAAAGCTCTCCTCTGGGCCTCCCCAGTGGCACAGAGGGTTGAGCTCAGGCTGTGAAGCTGTCCACAGCCTCTGCAGCATGGGTTTGATTCCTGGCCAGCCAGGGAGACACCCACATGGCGTGGCAGACCTCTCCTGTCTCGCCCGCTGCTCCTCTCAGCAGTAGATTTCAGTGGATCTGCCTGTCTGCTCCCTGCTCTGTCTCTGGTGAATCCTCTCACCCTCCTGTGCCTCTGACCTGTACCCCAGTTCTTGTATAAATAAATAAATCTTTAAAAAAAAAGAAAGCTCTCCTCTGACCCTTCCTCTCCAGACTGAGTTCTAAGCATTCTATGCATTCTTCTCCATAGTGGGGTGACTAGGGATGGGGTGAGTGTGGCTTCTATGCCCACAACCCCCAGACGCTGCTCTTCTGTGTCTCCTGGGCTATCTTGTCTATCTCTTGGCATTTCACCAACCTTTCGATCTTTGGTTCCTGAATGAAGATCCCAGCATGTCCTGTTCATTTGACTTAGGTTCTTGGTTTTTATTTTTGGCGTCTGGAGAAATGACTGCTTTCGATGAAATGTAATCTGCTCAATTACCTGTCATTGTTGTTTATTTATTTCAAACAAAAGGCAACCCCCCTACTTGGCTTTGAGGCTGACTTAGATTTTGTCAGCTGACACAGGGGAGGAAGGAAGCAGCTGGCAGCTTGACTTTGTCCTGAAAGTGAAGGTCTTGCCTCTCTGGCTGTGGCACAAGTGATGCCCACGAGGCCCTCTGCCCGGGTCGGGTGGGGGTCTGTGGGTTGGGTTCTGGGTGGTGGGTGAGTGAGTCTGTGATGTGGGGGAATGTAGAGAATCAGTCGGGGCTCTTGTCTGGGTGCAATAAGCAGAAAAAGGCTTTGGCCAACTTTGGCAGAGAAGAAATTGGCCAGAAGGGCGCTTGTGGGGCTGGAGCTTGGCTTTGACTAGGCCAGGAGTGCGGGTAGGGTGGGGAGATTGTTTAACAAGATGTGCTCATTGCCTTTGGATGCCCCCACCCCCGCCCCCGGGATGGTGACTTTGAAGAATCTTGCAGGCCTGGAATCCCGTGTCTCAGAAGAGGGGGGACCTCATGGAAGGGTTTTGGCCATGTGTCCATGTGTCCTGGCTTGAAAGGACTGGGGCCTTGTGATCATCCCCCCAGGCCTGCATTTTGGAGGGGAGGCTCATTCCTGGAACAGAATCTGGGGGTAACTGTGTCAAAAGGAGAGCAGATGGGTGCTTGGGTGCTACCAGTACTAGAAGGATCTCAGATGTAAGAGCTATGTCCTGCCTCTTCAGGATGCTCAGGACAGAGGCTGCCACCAGACTGGATGTGAGTGGTGGGGACCAAGCTCTCCGAGGGAGTGAAGGGAGGCAGAGCTTCCTGGGTCTGGGGGAGGTTGTGGAAACTCTAGGCCTTGAGCACTGGGTGGTCTTGAATGGGAGGGGAGGGGATAGCACTCTGGGCGAGACTTACTGCTGCAGCAAAGTCATGGAGGCTTGGCATGTGCCTGGGGCTCAGTGGAGGTGGAGGCAGCTGGTGATTCACTGGGAGGAGCAGGGAGCGCGGCTGGAGCTGCCTGGAGACGGGGTTGAATGCTAGTGGAGGAGTCTGGACTTGGGGAGACCTGGCAGGAGTTGAGCAGGTGGGGGGTGGCAGTAGAGGTGGGGACCACAGGTACTACCACTTTTTGAAAGCTACAGCACTTTACTTTTGTGAAAGACCTACATTACTCCCCATTTTTGCTAACTGGAAGAAATCCAAAGGGAATTTTTGCTTTTATGACAAAAGACAAAAGCGAAAAATAGCATCCAGTGTTGGTTTTGCAGCAGTGGGTCCAGCGGCAGCGGGAGCGACCCTGCCAAGCTCCTTCCTGGAACAACTGTGTATACAGGCCCATATTTATCATATCCTTCCTGCTTTACTAGACGTTAGTGTAAATTTATGTGTTATTTGGTATGCTTTGATAGGTTATTTTTTGGGTCTGGGAACACTCAAAAAATTTCCATGTAAATTAATGGTAATTGCTTCTTTATGGCTATTTTGACTTACAAAAGGTTTCAGAGGAACATTCTCCTTTTGGAAAGTGGGTAAACCTGTACCCTCGGTATGTGCCTGCCATGATTGCTTTGTTGGGCCTTTATTTAACTTGCACAGCAGTCCTACTGGATAGTGTGCTGTTACCCCTACTGCACAGGTGAAGAGACAGGGGATCAGAGAGATGAAGCATCTTGGCGAAGGTCACACAGCAAGTAGTAGAGAAGAGATCTGAACCCAAGTTTGACCACCATTATCTAGTCACCTGTGCTTCAGCATCCTCCGCCTCAGTGAAGTCAGGGGCAGCCAGCAGCCTGTCCTGGGCTATGGCAGAGTGCAGGGATGCAGCAGAGGGTCTGAGGCACTTTCTTCTTGTCCTTACAGATCCTTTCACCTCCCTCCCTCCCCCTGCAAAGAGCTGGAACAAAGATGGCAAGTTTGGAGTCAGCAGAAAAATCTAATTTTCACCTTAGACACATCTTTAGCTGGCAGATTATCCCAGCCTCTAGACTTTTCTTCTAGACGGGTCTTAGCTGAGTCTGGCGCTGGGCATGGGGGACCAGCTCTGTCAGCAATTCATGGGGGGCATTTTTGGCAAGATGTTTTTTCCTCTATAGGCCTCAATTTTTCCATCCATGAAATGGGGAGAATGGGTCCTCAGGGTGGGCTGTCACAAATTCAGAGTCCTGAGGGGACCCTCTGGGAAAGACAAGGTGTGATAGGCTCTGGGTGCATGGACAAGAGGGGCCTGGGGACCTTGGGACCAGGTGGGCATGTGGCCTGCCAGCAGGGGTGGCCCTGCTCAGGCCTGCGTAGGGTTGCCAGCATCAGATCTTTGCATTCGTTTCAAGAAAATCCAGAAATCTGAATTGTGCTCCAGAGTATTTCAAATTTTAATCTTAGCAAACTTATTTAGACATTTTTGGGAAGACTGTCTGTTCTAATAAAAGCAACTCCCATGGCTCCCGTGGGCCCCTGGGTCGCCGGCTTGCAAAGCCTGGACGGGATTATTTGGGTTTCTTCCAGCCAGATGAGACGTGGCTCTATTTAATATGCATATAAATAAAAACCAAATATTTGCCTTCTAGATATATTGATTTGTATTTATTGATGAGCTCTGCGGTTTGTAATGTGCATCTAAGCTCAGAGTTAATAACGGGGTAGAAGCCTCTTTGAGAAACTTTAATCACAGCTTAGGGATCTGTGGGCTCGTACTTCTCCCTCTGGATTACTTCCGCCTGCAACGTCTATCTTTAATCCTTCCTGCTGCAGACAGAGCCTAGCCCAGTTTCTATGGCAACAGAGCATGCTATCGTCTCCACTCGTCACATAGTCACAAAGGGAGACGCGGGAAGGGTGGCCTTGCGATTTCATCACCAGGTCAGTGGCCCCAGGCACTTGTGCTTTTGGCCTCTGCAAGGTTGTGGATCCCACAGGTTGAAGGGAGACCAGTGGGCAGCCTGAGAGCAAGACTTCTTGATGCCTGTCCATTTTGAGAGGCCACTGACCACGCTGCTGCCTTGGTCACATTTGCCACTAGCCCCAGTCTGGAGGGTGGCTGGATCCGTTGCATCAGTGTCCAGAGAGCAAACGGTTATAGGTCTTTTTAAGGGTGGGCTTGGAAAGGCCTAAAGAACCAAGAGTATTAGAAGAAGGTCTATGGCCCTAGCGGCCAGTGAGCTGACCAGATACCCTGGCCGCTTCCACCATGGGCAGTGAGAACAGAAGGACCTATAGACAGGGCTGTCCACACTGGGTGATGGCCTGACAACTGTCAGCCATGGTCTGACAGGGAAGAGCAGGGAGTGGGTTGGACATGGACAGTGGTGCCAGGTGGCCTGGGAGGAGCCCGGCTGCAGTCCTGGTGAGGCTGTGGGACTTGGGCACTTTATTTAACATCTTTGAGCTTCTGCTTCCTCATCTGTAAAATGAAGGTTGAGGAAGTAACCTCCTTCTAGATGATTCTAAGGACGGAGCCTGTTAATGCACGGTGGGTGGAAGCTGGTGAACTTTCCCTGTCAAGGGCCAGGTAGCAAATACCTTAGGCGTGGTGGCCGTCTAGTCTGTCAGCCCCTCGGCTCTGTGTAGTAACTTGAAAGCAGCCTCGACCATATGGGAATGATGGCCGTGGCTGTGTTCCAATAAAACTTTATTTATAGACACTGGAATTTGAATTTCATATACTTTTCGTGTTTCACAGCCCCCTCTCTCTCTCTCTCTCTCTCTCTCTCTCTCTCTCTCTCTCTCTCTCTCTCTCTTTTACTTCCTCCCCAACCATTTGAAAAGGCAGAAACCATTCTTGGCTCACAGTTGAGATGAAAACAGGCAGGGGCCCTGGATTTGGTCCGTGGCCATAGGATACTGACTCCTGATACAGAATTACACTTGTGCCAACTTCTTTACGCATCAGCCATTGGTAACACCTCTACCTTCATCATTATTCTTTCATTCTAGGAGGGTGGCCTGAAGTCAATGAAATATTTGGTCCAGAAGAAATGACTTGGGCCAGGTGTGTGTAATAGTTGCTCTAGGAAGGGTGGATGGGGTTTGTTGTCTTCTCCCCATAGGGAAGCCTCAGGCACAGTGGGTACAGTTGACCAGCAGATGAATTTTTGGCTCTGAGGCCCTCACAGTTAACAATGGACCAGGCAGCCTTGGGCAGTGTGAGCTCCTGTCACCAGAAGTGCTGGCCAAGAGCCAGAGCTGCAGCCGGATGCACTATTGGGGCACCCGACTGGCCCCTGGATGAATGAATGCAGTAGGTGCTGGGGTCTGACCTGTGTTCCTGCAGCTCTAACAGGAGAGTGAGAGGCAGATTCCTGTTCTTCCATGGTTCCTTTTCCAAATTCCCAGAGCACCTTCCCTTCTCCCTTGCGATGGGTCCTGGGCCAGCACTGCCTCCATTCTGCAGGTGGGTGAGCTGGGGGAGAGTGGATGCGTTGGGAGGCATGGCTTGCTGGGAACACCTGGGCTGTGGTCTTGGGCCCAGACGCTGACTCTGCTTCCTACCTTTGTGACTCTGATAAAAGTCACTTAACCTTTCTGAGCTTCAGATTGCCTGTCTGTGGAGTGAAGGTCTATTATCTCCCTGCTGGGGCACTGGTGAGGAGGAGATGGGTTGTTACATGTAAGGTGCCCAGCTCAGCACCTGAAACACAGTAGGGATTCAAGTGGTGCCCATTTGTGTCCGCCTAGTCCCAGTCTGTGGCCCCTGGGCTGCTGCTGTGATGGCCTGGGAGCGTCGGGGAGCTGCCTGTCCTCCCGCTGTGCCAGCATCCTCCCCTGTCCCCATGGAGCTGGACCTCCAGGGGAGGGGTGGGTGTTCGGAGGCGGTAACTCAGGCCTAAAGATCTCAGGCCAGGGGAGGTGAGGCTGCACCTGGAACACAGGAACCACTAGTGTGAGCCTGGAGGTGGCAGGAGAGGGGATGTTGCATTGGGCTTACAGGCCACCCATGGCCCTTTTATCCTCTTTATGGCTGGCCCAACTGAGGCTGAGAGCCCAGAGCCCTGTGTGTGGGACCCCAAGGCAGGAGGTAGGAGAGTCAGGATTTGAACTTGGGCCTGACAACAACAACCTATACCCCTCCGCCCCCTCCAACCCACCCTCCTCACTGCCTGTCACCTTTTGGCTGCCATTGCCATGTAGGGAGATAAGGAGATAAGCCTGATAAGGAGAGTAGCTGATCATTTTGGAGTAGTTTCTATTTTGAGTAGCAGTATGAAAGGGGAGATGCCCTCGCATTAATTCTGTAATTCTCATGACTCCCTACAAGCGATTCCCACTTCACAGATAAGAAAACCAAGGCACCGGTGGTCATGTGACTTGCAAAGCAGCAGAGCTGGGACTTGAACCCAGGAATTCTATCCTGGAGACGTGTCCTCCTCGGCCCTCTAATGTCACTGGACTCGGGACAGGTGTACGATGAGTGTAAAAATGTAAGACCAAGGGGCCATTGCAAATTCACTGGGGATTGGTGAGTTTTGACCCGCTGTGGCCTTGGGGCTCCTTGCTGCGTGGCTCTGTCCCCACCCCCCGGGGTGACAGTGCCTGCAAAGACACCCCCTTCCGCACCCTTGAGACAGGTGACAGGCGCGTGCCTCCAAAGGTGTGTGTAAAGCGCTGGGCTTTGCAGAATTGCACCATAGCCACAGGCCTTATGGGAAGAGTGAGGAATAGGATACGCAGACACTTTCTCAGTGACATAAAGAAAGATAGCGAGTAAATGATTGCCAAGTTCTACCTGCATTTAATGGCTAAGAAACACGGCGATCCTGAAGTAAGGCACTTTGTCTTGCAAAAGACCTTAGGTTTGCTTGTGGGGTGTCCACCCATCCTCCCTGCTGGCCAGCCCCCAATTCCCTTGCCTGCTGCTCAGTGCACATGTGCAAGAGAAGGAGAGATCTGCAGACAAGAAAGAGGATGGAGAGAAAAATTGTACAGTAGGCCGAGGGGAAAGAGAGGGGGGCGTGAGCTGTGCAGGGTGATGGCAGACCGGAGAGGTTTGTCCTCACAGGGTAGCAGCGGTGAGGGGCTCACCTATTCCTACTGACTCCTACAGCCAGGAGGGCTTCTGTCCTCGGGGGGTTTCTCCCGGAGGAAATCTCGACTAAGCAGACACAAAACCCATGCAGGTGCGTGTCCAGTTCCAATCCCCTGCATTTTCAAGGCAGGTGTCGTAGTGGAATTGGCCAAACTCTGACAAGTCAGGACTGGGAAGGCCTTTTAAATAGGGGCGTCCTTGTCCGTCTCGCCTCCCCCGGAGGTGAGCTGGTGCAGGGCCTGGGTGCCCTGTGGGGCTGAGCGGGGTGCATCTGCCCTGAGGGCTGTCCTCTCACCAGCCCCAGCAGCGGCTGCCTCGGGGTCTAAGGCCACACACCAGGTCTGTAGCAAATCCGACCCTACCCACTATTTTGGGGGCAGCCAGCACCCAGGGGTCTCTGGGCACACAGACTTGGCCAAGGAGCAGTTGTGCCTGCTTTGACAGAGAGAGGGGCCAGAATGGGCAGGAGGAGCTGGATCAGGGGGCCCCTTCTGACTCTCTTGAGGGAGAAGTGAGCAGTGGCATTTAGTGGGCCTGGGCCCTGGCGCTGCTGCGTCGGATGGGCCGAGGGGGGTTTTCATGGGTCCAAGGACCCACCTCCCTTTGCAGCGGAGCCCGCCGTGGAGCCTCGATGTGGGTAATGAGGTCCGTGTGAGTGGCTCCTCCTTGGAGCAAAGAGGGGCGGGCGCGGAGAAAGGATTGCCCGGAATTTATTAGTCTAATTACATTTTCCTAATGCGGTTGACCCCCGCTCACAGCAGTGCGCTTATCAAAGCCGCCATCACGCCGGCATTATTGGAGTTTTAATAAGAGTCAATTGGTTATTGTCCTTGCTGCGTCGGACACTGGAGATGTAATCCCCGAGCCCCTTGGGGAGGTGGGCAACTTGCTTTCTTTGCTGGAATATTATTTACATTAATAACAAGGATTAGAGACTTGCTTTATGTGTTTAGGAGGGCACAGATTTTCTTTGTTCAAGCAGCTTCCGGCCGCCCGCTGAGTGCCCGCCGTGCCCCTTGGCAGTGGGGAGGGTGCTGGGGGGGACCCCGCAGTGGCGGCCTAGGGCTCAGCGCTCACCACGCCTTGCTGTGTGAGCTTAGGCAAGCGGCCTCGCCTGTCTGGTCCCTCCTGTGTGGAAGGAGAGGACGGGATGGCAGAGGGGAGAGCACAAAAGCAGGTGTTCGTTAATGCTGCTCTTTCAGAAAAAGCCAAATAAAAGGGCGGGTCAGAGGTCAGCCCTGCCCCCACGTAATATTTATTGTGCTTTTGAGTCTAGCTTGCATCTGGGTCCAGGTTTTGCATCTGGAGTGACGTTTTCTAGGGTACCAGGTTCTGTCCTACTTTACAGAATGTGGGGCACAGTCTCACCTGGCAGGGAAGAGAGGGGGCTGCCAGGGCTCAAACAGGCCACACGTGGTGGCAGCTGTCAGGGGACTAAAGCCCGGGGTTCTCCCGGGTCCGGATCTGGGCTCATTTGGCTCCATGGGGGTGGGGAGCGCTGCTCTGACCTAAGGCACTGGCGGCCTTTCAGACAATTGCTCCTCCCCCACCCTCTCCGTGCTCCCTCCTTGGCCTCTCCAGCCTCCCCTCCCCGGGACACATGTGAGGCTCCAGCCATGCGAAATGCTTCACACGCAGCTTCTGTTTGATGTTTCCTTTTCCTCCGGGCAGTTGCACCTGCTGACGCTGCCTCGGCACCTTCCTCTGCTCCTGCTGGCTTCCTCCGTCCTCAGCCTGGATGGACTTCTGTGGGAGGTGGGCTCTGCCAGCGGCCCTGCCAGCGGCCCTGTGCCTGAGCCTGGCATGAGTCAGAGGCAACCCAAGACCTGCCCCCCCCACCCCCCCCCCCACCCCTTGCCCATGAGTCTCTGCCATGCTGTCTGGGTTTGATAGTTTTCAGTTTGTAACTTGGGGGAGTCCCTTTTCCTGCTGCTCAGATTCCTCATCAGACCTTTAAGAGGAGATGCTCTTGTGTGGGGCAGGCGAGGCCGGGAGAGGCTGCGGTTAGCAGTAGGCCCTGAGATCTCTGTGGCTTGGAAGCCGCAGGTCTAGTTCCTGGCCTGCCAAGTGGCAGATGGGTCGGGCGACTGTCCAGGATGTCCCCTTCCATCTGTGACTCAGAGATCTGGGGGATCCGTGGCTTCGCCATCCCCGTGGGGCCTCTGTGCTCACTGCTGTAGGGGCAGAGCAAGAGGATGTTTCCAGTACCTTTTAACCACCTTAGCTCAGGAGTGATGACTTCTGCTCCCCCCCACCCCAAAGGGGGTTGGGAAGTTAGTCTTCTGTGTGCCCAGGGAAGAGCTCCTGGGTCTGGGTGAGCCCAGAGACTCTATCACAGTCCACAAATCCACAAAGGGCTAGAACCTCTGGTTTTGGAACTGGCGATGGCCAAGAAATGACATCACCTGGGCAGGCCTCCGAAGGTCTCCCGAGGGCTGTGACAGGTGGGAAAACGGATGTCCAGAAAGGCCTGGGATGGTGCCCAGAGTCTGCGGGGGCAGATGCCAGTGCTCCTGCTGTCCAGGGCTGTCCTGTCCTCCCTGTGAGGACCGTGCGGCCTGGGGTGTCGCTGCCCGCGTGTGATTCAGGCCAGGATGGGGGCGGCTTCGCTGGGGCGCTTATGAAATTATTTTAAGATCTTGGAAAGCAAATTAGAATTTCAAACCATCCAGCCCTCTTGAAGGCAGACCGGGGGTGTGCTAGAAGTAATTTAATTTTTACTTTGCTTTATTAATAGGACGTAGGAGTGGCAGGAGGCTGTGAGTTGTGGCTGAGGGTGCTGACTTCGGAGCCGGGTGATGGCACCAGCTTGAACCGGACTTTGGAGAAGAGCGGGGTGTGTGTGTGTGTGTGTTGGGTGTGTGTGTGTGTGTTGGGGGGGTGTGAGCCAACTTGGGACACCCTGAGGCTGACGCGCCAAGGGGCAGCCAGAGGAGAGTGCACAGCCCAGGCCACAGATGCAGGTTTGGGCACTCCTGGCTCCGACCCTGGACGGTCTGCACTGGGGTTTGTGTGTCTCTGGGTTTGGGGCTGCACTCATTTCCCTGGGCCATCCTCCTAAGAGATTCACAAGTTTGGTGGCTTAAAATGTATTTTCTCACAATTCTGGACGCCAAAAGTCTGAAATAACATCCCTGTACTGGATCCAGGGCCCTGCTCCCTCGAAGGCTCTCAAGGAAGATCTTCTGGCTTCCTGGGGGGCATCTGCAGGTGCTCCATGGCCTGTGGGGTCATCACCCCCATCTCTGCTTCATGCTCATGTGGCTTCCCTCCTGGCTGCCTTCTCATTCTCTTGTAGGGTCTAGAAAGATTTCATCTCTAGATCCAGCAGACCCTGCTTTCAAATAAGGCCATATTCTGAGCTTCTGGGTAGACATGAATTTTGGGGGACACTATTTAACCTACAACAGAAGTCATTCACGGGGTGGGGTGGTATTCAGGAGGGCACAAATCACCCAGATTCATAAACCTCAGTATGTACCTGTCTCCTCCAAAAGACACGGAGCTGCCTCTGGCAAGTGCAATTGTGAGGAGAGCGTCCAGGCCATGGGAAACACAGCTACAGGGGGTGGGGAGGTGGTCTGGAAAATGAGCGCCAATGGAGGAGACAAGGAGGAAACAGGTAGTGTGCTGGAAGGCTGGGGCAGAGGGTAAGGCCTTCAGGGAACAGAGGCACCTGCAAGAATATGAATTTCTCAGGTTCTTTTCTAGAAAAGTGTACATTATAAACAGGCAGACCTTTGCAATTCAACTCCAAGGGGCATGTGTCTCAGCCACCCCATTCCTGGACCCCCAAACATCCTGTTCAGGACCCCCTGACAGGGGAAGGGCATTGGGGAAGGACAGATGGGAGGAAACAGCTCTAAGTGCTATGGCATGTGTAGGATTTGGCACCGAGGAGCCAGAGGTGAGCCGTCCTGTGGGCCTCTGGCTTGGCAGATTCTGAGCGATGCAACTGGTGATGGCTTTCCTGGATTTAAGAGCTACATTACTTATTTTGTCTTTTCTTTTTTATAACTGTCCAAAGCCATATCTGTTCACGGGAGGAAAAATGAGAAACTGCAGATTAATATGAGGAAGAAAGCCCTTTAATCTCATTACTGCCCACAGCCAGGGCTACCACTGTGGTCTATGAGCTTTGGAAACTTTTTCTCTGTATCTTAATTGCACAAAGGGGAGGATCATCTATGTAATAGTGCAGTTCACATTTTAACCTAACATAGTTAATACATGTACACATGACCTGCTGGTGAAGCCCTTTACTGGCTGCCCTTGAGTTTTGTGTCTGGATCCACCATACCCTGACAATCTTCTGGCTGGGGATGAGTTGCCTTCTCTCATCCTACAGAAACAATTCTGTTGTGAATACCCTTTGCAGCTTCTTTCAAAAGTGGTTTTCAAAAATCAAACAAACAAACAAAAAAACCAGACAAAACCCCCCATATTAAGACAAGATATGCACCACCATCCTTTCTAGCTCTCCACCCTCTCTTCCACCCCCATCCTCTTCACCTCTGGTCTCCTCAGTTTGGTTATCAATGTCTTCTAGTTTTTCTTTTTGTCAACTCTGCCTCTTTGTTCTGTTCTATTCCTCATATATGAAAAATTGCCCAATATTTTTCTCTTTCTGGCTCATTTGGCTTCCCATAGACACCTCAAGTTTCTTCCATTTTACTGCAAATGGCAAAATTTCATCTGTGCTTATAGCTGAAGAGATTCTAGTGTGTGTAACACCACACCTTCCTTATGCTGTCCTCTGTCAGTGGGCACTCAGGCTGCTTCCATGACCTAGTGGTTGTAAACAATGCTGCAATGAACATCACAGAACATGCCATTCTCTGTGCTGGTCTTGAGTTCTGCTGATAGACACCCAGAAGTGAGATTGCTGCATCAAATGGTATTTCTATTTTTATTTTTTGCTTTTCCAAAATGACTTTACATCCCCACCAATGGTATAGAAGTACTCCTCTTGTCCACGTCCTCACCAACACCTGTTATTAGCAGTCTTGATGTAATCTCTGCGGTTTCATTTGGAGGGAAAACATGATACAAAACCCTAAGCTGAGAAGCTCTTCACTGCTGTGCCCATTTCAAAAGCTTTATTTGATACTAGACAGTTTTCTGCATATGGGGCTTGGGGGAACCCAGAACGTATGGTGGTACTCCCAATTAATCGCCTCCTGTGATCCTGACTGTGCAGGTTCTGCCTGGAGGTGCTCTGAGAAGGTGGTGACTGTTATTTTGAACTTTTTTTAGTGCTTGTGTCCTGGACTGAATAGGGTTGGGAAAGGAAGCCCAGTCCTCTGCTTGTCTCTCAGAGGCTTCTGCAGCTCTGGGCCCTGGTGTATCCTAGGGATGAATTCTTGATCCCTGTGAGGAGTAGGGATGGAGAACAGCACACCTTTCTATCTCAGTGTCTGTGGGCAGGTGTGTGTGAGGCTTAACTGAGTCTTTAACTTGGATATAACCAGACTGCGTTGAAGGTCTTCACTGGGCTGTGTTCTCATTTGGGGACTTGACTGGGGAAGAATCACCTCCAGACTCATTCAGATTGCTGGCAGAATTTATTCCCTTGTGTAAGCAAAGGTGTAAGCTATTTTCTGGATGTGGGTTGCTCTTAGGTCATTGGCAGGTCTTAGTGGCTGCCTGCAGAGCATGCCACTGGTGGGGGCCATCGGCCACTCACAGCATGGCCAGCAGGAGAGTTGTCTTCAGCCTAAGACAGAGTCTCAGCTAATGACGTACAACACGAGAGTGACATTCCACCCACTAGTTAGACACCAGCCTCTGGTCCCTCTTACATGCAAGGGGAGGGGGCTTTATAATGATGAGGATGTCTGGGGTCACCTTCAGGCGTGTCTGCCACAATGAGTCTAATAAGCTTATTAAAATTATATAAAATAAGAATGATTATCTTAAAGTGTTTTCCCCAGTAAAGAATATGTAATCCTTTTTGACTATCAGATCTCTGTTTTGCGTTGTAGTTCTAGGCTGTGTTCTGGAGAGCTAGGGGTGTCAGATAAGTAAAGTTATTTAGCCTCTTAAGTGAAATCTATTTGTTTTTCTTGTCTGGATTATCTGAAGTGAAAGGAAGAGTGGAGAAAATGGGGGCTGAAAGTCAGCATGAGGCTGAGAGGAATCACGTGTCTTGGACTGCTGTGACATACAGATGCAAATGTCTTTTTATAGGCAGTTTTCTATGAATGTGTAAATGTTCAATTATACATTTTAGTGTAAGTTTCCCCTTGGTTTTGTTTATTCTCTAGACCTCCCTCCCTGACATCATCCACCCTCCACATCCCACCCTGAAACCATGTTGACAACTTGGTATATATCTTTTCATGTTTTCCCGTGCTCTATAATACACAGACATGTATTAATTTCCACATTCCTGGATCTTCTCGTACTCAGAAGTGCCCTATGGAAATCTTCCTTTGCCAATGGCTATCATTTTAAGGCATTCTTTTCAAGGCATTCTTTTTAACAGCAGTATAATATTCCAGGCACAGATGTACTGTAATTTTGCTGGATATTTCCCTATTGATTGCCACTGGTTTCATTTCCCACTTGTCATCATCATAAGCAGCACAAAGATAAACCTTTGTGCACACACACTTCCCTAGGTACCAGTGTTTTTATTTCTCTGGGGTATAATTCCAGGAGTTTGAATTGCTGGGTCAAAAGATTTGTGTACTTTTCATTTTAACATCTGTTGCCAGCTTGATTTCCCTAGAGGCTGTAACGCTTCTCATTTACCCCAGTAATTTGAGAGTTGTCTTCCCGCTGTATCCCATCGCGGAGATGTTACTGGTCTCATTACCAGGTGGAGAGGTATAAAGTGTTATCTCATTGTTACTTTTAATTTGCATGTCTCTGACGAGCAGCGAGTCTGGGCAGCTTTTCATCTGTCTGGCCCTTTGGATGCTCTTCCTGTGAATTGCCTCTGTGGAGCCTTTGCTCATTTGTCCACAGGTCTTTTTCCCCTTCACATCAACTTGTCAGCTCTCTGTAGAGCATCGATATTAAGCATCTCTGGGTTTCTGTAGATAGAGCAGTGATTTTTCCAGAGACAGCGAGTTGTCTGTTAATGTGGTTTCTGGTGACTTGTGCTCTGGGAAGCTTCTGAGCTGCTCTGTGCATAGAAGTGGCTGTCTTGTCATTCAGAGTTCTGAGTCTCCAGCATTGGTTAAGAAGACTCCCTTGGCCAGGCATCTTTGCTTTCTTCTTCTTCTTTTTTTTTAAAGATTATTTATGTATACAAGAGCTGGGGTACAGGTCAGAGGTGTGGAGGGTGAGAGGATTCACCAGAGACAGAGCAGGGAACAGAACAGGCAGATTGACCGAAGTACGCTGCTGAGGGGAGCAGTGGGTGAGTCAGAAGAGGTCTGCTGCACCCTGTGGGTAGCTCCCTGGCCTGCCAGAGATCGAACTCGCACTGCAGAGGCTGCGGACAGCTTCACAGGCTGCATCTTAACCCCTTGTGCCACCAGGGAGCCCCCCCAGGCATCTTTGCTTTCTTTCCCCATCAACAGTTCAGTCTATCAAGTGTGTGATCAGCCCCAGACCCTGCACTGCACATTGTACACAGGGGGAAATAAGAAATAGTCCCCTTTCAAGGGGCCCGGAGTCACATGCATTATCATCAGCATGATGGGGCACAGGTGGCCAGGCCTAGGTGTGCCCTCTGCACATACAGGTGGGTGGTCCACGCCTCCAGGAAGGACACTGCCTCCCTTGGGTGGCCTCATCCACTTTCCCCCTACAAATACATTTCCATGTGTATGCCACTGGACTTTGGGGGTAATGCTTTGGGGGTGATGGCTGAGTGAGATGAAGAAGGAGGGTAGGAGGGGAGCTCCTGGAGGAGCTGGAGGGATGGCAGCAGGGCTGAGGACCCTTGACCTGGGGGAGAGGAAAAAAAATGGGTGGCATGAGAGCAGGGAAGTGAGCCATCGTACTGCAGAAGGTCAAGTGCAAGCAGAAGGAACCCAGGGCTGAGGTGCACTGTCGGGGCAGCGGGAAGAACTGAACTGGTGGGCTGGGAAGAGTGCACACGTGCGAGAGGACCAGGGCTTCATCTGCCCTCTGACCTCTGGGCATGCTTTGGCCATCCCTGGGGCTGCTGGCCGCTCTTGATCAGTGGTGGCCAAAGTGGGGTACATACACCCCAGGAGAGTGTGAGGAGGACCACGGAGTCAGGAGCAGAATTAGAACTTCATTTCTATTTATGGCCTCACCTCCTCCTCTAAAGGTGTATTTTTGTGTATGTTTAATGATGTACGTAAAATCAGGAAGGCAGTGCATGCTTGTAATTATAAACAAATGCATATTGAGACACGTGCACAATTAGAGCCTAAGAGATTATTGATCTTGGTGGGATGAGTTATTTCAGTCGCTCCCAGCCACCCGGAGAGTGAGGGGGACCCATGTCATAGGAGGGAGGGACGTGCCCCTGTGGGGGAGACCTGGGAGAATGTTTGCCGGAAAGCCAACAGCAACAGCTTCTCCCACGGTCCTAGAAGGACTGGCTCTGCATGCATCACCTTCCTGGAATAGCTTCCTTCCTTCCAATCCCATATTTTACCTAGCCTCTTTGTTTTTTTCCCTTTAGAAAATATCTTAAAATCTGTAATTACTTTGCCTCTTTAAATTTTTGCCCATTTCTGCATTAGACCCTAAGCTCCATGAGGGTAGGACCAACTATCTCTGTCTGTGGGGTGTCCCTGACACCTATCACGTGCCTGGCACACAGTGGGTACTCTGTCCACACACAAGGAACAGATATGTTGAGCACATACTAGGTGTTTTCCATGCCTCATGAAGGTCCATATCATTCTTTCCATTTTGTAGAGAAGAAACGTGGATCAGAGATAGTACTTTGCCCTGGGTCTCACAGCTATGTGGGTGTAGGGTTGGGAGGGAGGGAGCTAAACATTTTGAGTGCCTACTAACTGCCTGGCACTCACTGTATCTTGACATCATCTCATTGGCTACCGAGAAACCTGTTCACAGAGGAGTAAACTGAGGCCCAGAAACGGGAAGTGACTTGCCCAAGGCCACCCCGCTAGGAAGTGGAAGAGCCGGGATTTGAACCTGAGTTTGGGTCCCAAGCACCTTCTCCCTCCACCACCTTGGCAGCGATCCTTTTATTCTGGGTCAACGCAGAGACCCCCATGGCTCTGAGGTTGGCAGGGAGCATGTATAGGCACAAACTGAAGGGTGGACCCTGTGGGCAGGCAGTGAACAGGCTGGCTGGCTGGGCTACCCCAATGGTGGGCACTGGTCTGCGGGCACGGGGCCCCCACGCCTGGCTGATTTGCCTGCCTAACGAGGAGGGTGATGTTTTATGCATGGCGCCTAATTTTGCCCCGGCAGTCTCTGGCTATATTTAACACCATTAATCATTATTGTTGGCTCCCAGGGGGATGGATCCCTGATTAGTGTCAGAAACACATCACACGAGAGAGATAGGGGGAGAGAGTAAGTGCTCACCCCCAGCCTGAGTTCTTCTTACTGGAGATGAGACGTGTGTTCTCGGCACCCCTGTCTGCCATCTGCGAAGTTCGTGACTTGAGGCTTCCAGGGTTGGATTCCTGCCCCCACCTCTCTGGGCTGCAGCCAGGGCCTGCCTCCCCAACAGGCCTCCCGGTGCCTTGCACCCCCTCTTCTTTGCATGGGAGCCGTGTGCGTGCGTGAGTGAGGGCAGCTGGCCCAGCCTGAGCTCAGAAGGGGTGAACCAAGCATCCACTAGACCCCTTCTGTCTAGGGCTTAGCTACCTATTCCTATCACCTTAACTCTCCCTGCCTACAGGGTGTTTCTAACCTCCTTGACAGATGGGGACACTGAGGCTCAGAGTCAGGATTCACAGGCCTCAAGCTAGTTTGATCAGAAATGCTCTCTGGTTTCCAGAGATTCCTTGAAACGTTGTGTGACCGCGGGGCTTTTGCTGTCAGCTATCTGGAAGGGGTTTTCATTGCCCAGGCCACGTCGAAGAGCCCCGTCTTTGTCATAAGCAAATGTAACCCTATGCAGGGGCCAGAGAATCCTCCGTGGCATTTCTTTTCTGCTTCCTTCAGGGCTCCCTGGGTGACTGGAAGTCCCCTGTCATCCATCTCCAGCTCCCAGGCCCAGCACATCACCGCCATTGTTATTCTGACAATGGTGTAGTTAGAGAGGTATGGTCATTTGCCTAAGACTGTTCAGCAGCAGACAGTAGGTGAGATTTGAATCCAGGCCTGGCTAACCTCAGAGCCCTTTGTTAAAAGCCTGGGTTATGGAGTCTGGCTTCTTGCAGTGAAGTCTCAGCTCTGTCATTTCCTGTGTGACTGTGGGAAGAGTTACTTCTGCCTTGGTTTCCCCTTTTGTAATATGAATGGCATTTTATGAGCTCCAGGGTTGTTGGGAGGAATAAATTATATCACAAGACTCCTTATTGCATTTGCCACCAGGACTGTTGCCAGCATGGCCCATCACTACACTGTTCCCTCCAGGCCCCTTTTATCTTGAAGCCTGGAAAACAGATGTTGTGCAAACAGCAGTCTAATGAGTTGATGGGTTTCCTTTTTTGCTTTGCCTGCTAGGAAGCTCAGTCAAATTGCAAGTAAATAGGACTTCCTGGCCTCATTTTTCTGCCTCATTGTGTCTTACTTCCTTTTATACGAAGCTGTAAAAACATTTTTAAAATTATTTTTTATGTGAAGCTCTGGTTGCCTGCAGAGGGGCAGTTGAGGCAATGTAGAGCTCCAAGAGGTTATTCTTCTAGAGAGCGCCCCATCCCTCTCCCTCAGAGAAAACAGATTTGTTCCTGGAAAACTGACTGGCTCTTAAGGGTGTGGGTGCATTAGTAATACTAGAAATTCCATCTAACACCTTAAATGCTGAAGTAGAAGAACCATCTGCTGGTAGAGTCCACAGAGTGTGGAGGACTGAGGAGGTTCCTGAGCGGATGACAGTTTAGGATTAAGGCAGAAACACTCCCCCCCCCAATAAAGGTTCAAGCAATAGAACAGTTGATTTCACTCCCATGTTCAGTCTAGAGGTGGATTATTCCCCATATGATATGGGGGCCCCAGAGGGTCAGGACCCAGACTCCCCCCTCTCTATTTCTGCCATAGAATAGCCTCCATGTGCCAGTCACCCCTGCTCCCCCAGTTACTGGCACCCCATTCCAGCCTGTGGAGGGAGGAGAGGCTCGAGAAGGGCCACTGTCCCTGGGTTAGGACACCCTTAGAAATAGCTCGGGAGCTCCCTCACCGCTTTACTCTCTGCTGACCACTGACCACTGACCACTGGCCACGCCAAGCCCCCGGAGAAGCTGGGGAAGGGATCCTGCATCCCGAGCAACCCCGGGCTCCTCTGGGCCTATTTCCTCGGCCATAAACACGCTCACCCCGCTCAGGGTTCTTGGGAGGATTAAATAAGGATGCAGTAAAACGGAACAGGTGTTCGCCAATGTAAATTCCCCTCTATTTTTAGTTTTCCCTTCCCTCCACTACTTGGGGCTAGAGGGAAGCTAGCTGCACCAGGAAAGATTTAGGGGCAATAAAAAGAACACTCTTCGAGAGAGAACGTTGTAGCTCTCGCCAGAATGCGGGCGAGCGGATTCCCTTTGGCTCCGCTTGCTGAGGCTGTAAAACGAGAGCTAAGAAGCCGGTGCCGAGTCCCACCCTACTCTGTAGTGGTGAGCTCTGCGTGCCAGTGGGGTGCGGACCCCTGCCCTGGGAAGGACATTCCTCCACCCCTGGACCCCCAGCTCCCTCAGGTCGCTGGGATTGTCTTTCCTATGTGCGGGAAGCTTGCCCGGTTGGGCATGAATATGTGGCTGTTTTTCAACCCGAGATGAGTTTTGCAATCTCAAGATGGTTTCTGCATCAAGCAAGCTGGCACGGGGCGCAGCGTCGTGCAGCATCTCATTCCCCTGACACCCCTCTTCTGCTGGGGCTGACCCCCCAGGAGCCCCTCTGGGACCTCTAAAAGCTGAGCTGGCGGGTGTGGGAGCCCAGCGGGTGCTCCCTTTGCGCTGTGGAGGTTGCTGGGAAATGATGTTGCCTGCTGGGGGGTCTCACTAGGGTGGAAATGTTGAAGTTAGCAGTGGGGGGCAGGTCCCCGGGACCTCCCAGCTGCCCAGGCTACTGCGCATGCCCAGACTGACTGCTGCACACAGTTTGGTTCCCTTGAGGATGCGGGAGAGGAGGGAAACAGAAGGTGGGCTTTTGCTCGATGGGGGGAGCAGGATGGTTGTGTGTGAAGATTCTGGCACAGGAAATGCTGGAACTTGCCAACCTTCAGAATGGCATGGTGTCTCCGCCTGATTCAAAGCCCAGGTGCACTTGACCTCAGGTGGGGAGGGTGCACTTCCTGAGCTGGCCCAACCTCCCAGGTGGACCCCCTCAGCCGCACACCAAGTAGGGAAGTTTTGTGGCAGCTTGTTGGAGAATTAACTTGTGCTCTGGAGTTAGCTTGTTAACTCCCTAGCTGGAAATTTCCGGAATGAGAGAGTTGGTGTATCCCCAGCACTGCAGTGGGAACCAGGCCCGCCCTGAGGGCTGAGGTGGGTGGCAAAGCCCACTCTGGCCACTGACTAGGCGTCCTCTGTGCAGGCCTGCTCCGGGGTCATTCTGCTTGAGGGCCTGGCAGGACGTCCTGGCAACCCAGCAGCAGCCACCCTTGGCCCCTGGCCTCCCCCACCACAGGGCGAGGGCCCAGTTCTGGGAGTGCGGTCACAGGAGGCATTGGTTCTGTAGATGATGAGTGGGTTAGAGACCAAGTCTCTCCTGCATGGGCAAGGCCCCCACCTTTTTGAAATTTCTGCACTGCTACAGGTAGGGTGATGGTGGACACAAATCCTGGGACTGCCTTGGGGATTTGGGGTGATGCTGATACTGAGCCTAAGCCTGCTGTGAGAGGGTTGGATGCATAGCAGCCATGTAGGGGCCCCACTGTCTCCCCCTGAGAACAGAATTGCATGGAGCTGAATTCATGCCCCGAGCCTCCCTGGTGCCACATTGGATGTCCCAGCACGTTTTATGAGCGTGAGTCCCCGGAAAGGAGGGTCCTGAAACCAGCCTGCCTGGGGTGCTGCTGTCATGGGCTCCTTGGGCCTGCGACATGCCAAGAGCCTGGTGGGGCCCTAAGGGGCCAGGGCGAGGTGGCCAATGTTTCTCAAACTTGTAGGGCAATTGGACCTTCCTCTCACCCTCCCCACAGAACAGTGTCATGTGTGGTTGAGAAAACATTGTGGCCCCCTAGGGGCCTGGGCATGGCTCTAGGGGTGTCCTCCCTGACCGTACAACCTCTCCAAACTTTTGTTTTCTCAGCTGTGAAAGGGGGTGTGGAGTGACTGTGGCCACCGAATGGTAGGTTGGAAGTGAAGCTGTTAGCACGATGCCGGCACATGGGGGGTCCCCAGCCAAATGGCCTTGTTACCAGTGGGGCGGGGGCAGTGGTGGGGTGTGGGACCAGCAGTCTGACTTGGCTCTGGAGAGATGGGGTGGGACCTGGAATACTTAGGAGGGAGAACGGTATGGGGCTGAAAGGGCAGAGGACGTGGTGAGGGAGCAAGCGCCCCTCCCACCATGCAGACTTTTGTGTAGCCAAATCCTGGAGTGAACGACAGCCACATCACCCCCGCCCCACTGTGATTTTGCTCTGGGGATGCCTGGGTTCTCTCTGAGGATGCCCTAGTCAGGCTGGTTCTGCCTAGAAGGCGGGGGTCCTCTGAGCTGTGAGTCTGTGAGGTGTGGGGTGTAACAAAGCAGACTTAATGGGCTGCCGCTGCCTCCAGCCTGGCCCCAATCATGTGGTGACCCCACAGGAGGAGCACTCGCTGCCCCTCCACTCCTCAGACACAGGCCCCAGGGTGCCCAGGCCTGGAGGCCCAGGAACCCACCATGTAGTGGGGGAGCTGGGGCAAGTGCACGGTGAGAACCAGCAGCTAAGGGCCTCTCCTGAGGCAGGGGACCCTCTGAGCCTGAACAGTCTCTTGGAGGGGGTGCTGGCACCCACAGGGAGACTAACCAACTGTAGGTGCTGAGAGAGAGAGAGAGAGAGAGAGAAAATATGAGAGATTTGCAATGCTTTCTCCACGGAAGCATTCAGGATGCAGTCTGTCCCTGAGTGTACCCACTACACGAACTCTGCTTCAGGTCACACGTGCCCCTGGGGGCCCATCCCAGGCTGGGAGGGAGCTGTTTTTCTCAGGGTATAGACCAGGGGTGGGCAGTCACCAAGAGGTGCACCGGGGCTCCCCCAGCTTCCACATGAGGCCTTCCGCTGCTCAGCCCCACCAGCCGGGCTGGCAGCTGCCTTTCCCCGCGACGTCCTCATCTGAGGGGTGAACCGTCCCTGCTGGGCGTGTGCTGAGCTCTGTGCTTGCCGCCTGTTTGAGTTGCTGCCTGTGAACAGGCTCGACGTTCATTTCATCCGTTTCCCCATTCGGGGGTCTTGTTTCCTAGCTGGGTTGTGAGAGCTCCTGCTTGTCATTTTCAGACATTACCAGTACCTTGTACAGTTTTGATATGTTCCCACTCCCTGTGCCTGTGCTTTCATGGAGCAGGAATCTATCATTTTACCATTTTATGTTGTTGCATCGCTCTCGCTCTCTTTGCCTTAGAAAATGTGTGTTTTCTGTCTTGGTTTTAAAAATCCTCCCGATGCCAAAGCCAAAAACATTCTCCCACGATTTCCTCCCTCAGCTTTATAGTTTTACTTTTTAAAGGTAGGGCCTTCAACCATCTGGATTCTGTTCTGTGTTGTCTGTATGATTAGCACACCCCTTGATTTTTCTCTACCCCCGTCCCCCACGCCCACAGCCATCCTTTCTCCTCGGGTTTCAGGAAACACCTTTATCGTGTCTCCACTTTCCACACTCATGAGGGTCGTTTCTGAGCTGTCTTCTGTTCCTCTGGCTCCTCTGCTTTCGCACGAGCATCACTGCTGTGTCTGTGACTGTTCTCCTGGGGTAACTCTTAATCCCTCCAAGACCAGAAAGGAAGGCTTTGCTCTTTTTCTCAAGGTTGAGCACATGGTGGACTTTCTTTCCTTCCAGACAATGTTAGAGTTAGTTGACATATTCTTTAAAAACCCACTGTAATTTTTACTGACATAGCATTGACATTTCTAGATTACTTGGGGGAGGTGACATCTCGACATTGTTCTTAGAGCTTTTTTTAAATTTATCATTTAATTATTTAAGAGTTTTCTCCATCTAAACCCTGGGCAATTGATAATGGGAATGGTATCTTTTGATAATATTTCTCATTTGTTGTTACCAGTGTAGAAAGAATGCTATTAATTTTTTTAAAAATTTATTTATTTATGCATACAAAACTGGGGTACAGGCCAGAGTGTGCAGGGTGAGAGGATTCACCAGAGACAGAATGGGGAACAGAACAGGCAGAGGTACTGAAATACAGTGGGCGAGTCAGGAGAGGTCTGCTGCGCTGTGTGGGTTGCTCCCTGGCTGACTGGAGCTCAAACTCGTGCTGCAGTGGCTGCGGATTGCTTCATAGTGCTGCGTCTTAACACCTCGCATCATTAAGTTGATTGTTCTGAGTATGTTCAGATTCTGCTGGATTTTTCCCTATAAATGCTGACATTATTATCTCAAGTATAAGCAGTGATAACTTTTTCTTCTTCCAGTGATTTTATCTTTAATTTTCTCCTTGATCTATTGCATGTGCAAGCATCTCTAGTGTGATGTTGAATTGTGGTTGAAGTGTCAACCTTCTTTACTTTGTTTTCAATCTTTAAAGGACTAAGACTAAGATCCTTAGCTAAGGATGGCCTCTCCTGTAGGTTTTCGTATATAGCGTTGATTCAGTTAAGGAAATTTTCTTTAATTCTTGTTTGAACTTTAAAAAGTAGATGTTAATTTTGATCAAATGTTTTGTCCACCTATTGAAATAATTCTTGTACTTCTGTGCTAACCCCCACTATGTCTAACAGTATTTACAAAGCTCTTTCCATGTTAAAGGTGCTTTGTAGAAATTAACTCACTTAATTTTTATGGCACCTCTAGGAGCTAGGCACTATTTGTTATCTTCTTAAATGAGACAGTGTAGGCACAGAGAGTCTAATTAACTGGCCCAAAGTCACACAGCTACTCAGTCCCAACTTTTGCCTTTGTAGGGCCAGAAAAGAGTATAAATGGATATTCAGATACTGATTCTAAATATTTAAAGTTATAAAACAAACGAACAAACTATCAAGTTAAATATATTCTATCCTCCTATTTGAGAAATATACCTTGGTAAGATCAAATGTACAAGATACCAAGATGACTGAATTTAATTACTATTGCATATTTTGGTATTCTGTTGATAAGTCTGAAATAGTTGGATGAGTGATAAAGTCATACATAATTCATAAATTATATATTTATTCCATCCAATTTACTATTCTTGCCGCCATTCAAAAAATACATTTTGTTGTAATCAAGGCATTCATATAATTTGTAATCTATTGCTAGTAATGATATAAAAGATTAAAAAATAAAGCATAATTATGTTCAAAATATACAAAATTAAATTTTCAGCAGCTATAAATTAAATGAAAAAAATTGTCTTAAGCTTTCAAAAAGTTCTTCATCTAAGCTTCAAAATTATCTGCCAATATTTAATGGCAAAATCTATGTCAATAAACATTTTTAATTCAGAATTATTTAAAGCTTCAATTTACTTACCCTTTGAAAATATAATTCCCATGTTCAATGTCCATCTAGTTGCCAATATGTAAACAAATAGTAGGATGCTTTTATCCTTATTACATCTTGATCGGGGCATATATAAACACGAGTCATAAAAATGGTTTATGTTTCAAAGTCCCTGAGTTGCCATGCGAGGCTCTGGCAAACACTGTTCTGATCCAGCTAATTTGTGAGAGGCCCTGCTACCACCAGCTGGAGTGTGGACAGATGCTCCTTGCTTGGCAGAAACGGTGCTCTGTCCTGCGGGCCTATCCTGGGAGCTGAGAAGAGGACTTGACAAGTTGGGTCATTTGCTTTTTACCAAAGTGCTTCTGCTGTTTGAATCCTCCCTGCAGCCCAGGGCTGGATCCTCTGGGTCCACAGCAGCACGTGCAACCAGCTTCTAGGCATGTGGAACTGGGGGGCTTTGTCTGTACTAGGCAGAGTAGGAGCTGCTGCAAAGCATTTTTCTGGGACTTGAATGGTATCGGGAGTGAGTAGATGTGGAGGTGAGGGCTGGGTTGTGTTGGAGCCGAGGGATGGAGGGCGCGTGGGTGCAGGTGTGCATGTGCCAGCATCCAGGCAGGGTGCCCCTCACCTGGTTGTGGGGAGTTACTAAAGCCAGAGCCAGTTAGGAGTGGAGAAGTTGGGGTTTGAACCCAGCCTGTGTGACTCAAAATCACCTGCCTAACCGTGACACCAGAGTGCCTGCTGACCAGCTGGGTTTTGATAGTTCTTGTACTTGGTCAGCTGGCTATTTTGGAGCTTTGTAAATAGCTCATAAGTGAAGTGGAGTAACCCATATCCTCTTGTGGAACTCAATCCTACTAGTGCCATAAAATGACTTCCGTTATGCTCCTTTTCCCCCCATTAAAGAAAAAATAAAAGCTAGGGATCATCAATTTGGTAGAAATCTTCTATACAACCATGCGGGATGATGGCCCTCTAGATTCGGGTCTCTTTGATTACCATTTCACTTAATTTAATGGTTTGATCTGCTTTGTCATTCTGTTTCTTCTCTTACCAATGTTGACATTTTATGTATTTCTGGAAACTTTTGTTGGTTTTCAGATTTGTCAGGACTAGGGCAATGTGGGAGAGGAGAGAGGTTGGCATTGTTGCCCTCAGCCTGCCCCTGTGGGGTGCTGGTTCCGTTCCTCTGTGGGCATTTCGGGGCTTTTGTGTCTGCTGAGGCCTCTGCCTAGGACTCTTTCCCCAGGTATCTCTGCTTTGTGCACTCACTTTCTGGGTCTTGTTCAGTGGCACCTCCTCTAGTCTCTTCTGATCAGCTCCAGTAAAATAGGAACTTCATTCATCCAGTAACCTTCTAGCCCTGCTCCTTGCTTTATTTTTCTTTAAAATCAGTTTTTGTAAAGCAAAAGTTTCCTACACACATCAATGACTGCTCCACTATCATCTTCACAGCTGTATCTGCAGAGTCCAGTACAGTGCCTGGCTCATACTAGGTGCTCAATAAATACATGTCAAAAGTTGTAGGTCACTCCCTGCCACCTCCTAACATCCCAGCAAGGACCTCCCCGTCTCACCTGCCTGCCACCCTTGTCCTAGGGCCAGGAAGGCCCAGATGTCACTGACCCTGGTGATCTGTGACATGTGTCCTGGACATTGGTCTGTCCATGCTGGTTCTTGGGGGCAGCTGGTAAAAGGTGTGGCTTCCCCTCCTTCTTCCTATTCCTCCTCATTCTAAGCTGCCAGGATCTTATTAGCCCTGTTTACATGGTCAGGATGTTGAGCGATTAATTTTTAATGGCTTGGTTTATTGCATGTTTGAACGGTTTATTGAGTAATTCCCACATTTAAGTGATTAATTCCCTGGAGTTCAGAACGACTGGTTAGTTTTACATTAATCAGGGCTTCTGAATGCCAAGAGACAATCAATCAATCCTTCCTGTCAGGGAGAGTAATGTTAAAGCACCTCAAGGTACAATGAGGTTAAGAGAAGGAGTAATTAAAACCCTGTCTTCCCCTCATGCAAATTTGATGTCTCTCTCTCTCCTTTCTGTCCTCTCCCTCCCACCCCCATCTGAATTAAGATACTCCTTAAACCCAGTTGCTCCATGAAATATCAACTCTACCTTGACCCTTGGACTTCCTGTGATGAGGTTTAACTCCTCAGCCGCTGCAGGTAGAGCTACTCTGCTCCCCACCCCCAGGGGGGACTTGGGGGCTATGATGCCTGTGGCAGGGTCCCCAGCTCCTGTCCACCCAGCTGGGTTCCTGGTCTGCAGGGATGTGAACCACATCCTGGCTCACGTCTGGTTTTCCCCAGTGTCCGTGACCAGAGTAGGCCTCAGGTGCTCCCACAGGACAGGGGAAGGTGTCGGGGATGAGGACTTTGTCTCTGGACCCTATAGCTGTGACCAGTGACCCTAAATGCAGGGCTCAGAAAACAGTTATTACCGTCTGGTTCTGGGGGTCAGAAGTACACAGCGTGTCACTGGGCTGAAGCCAGGTGCAGTCAGGGCTGTGTTCCTCTTGGAGGCTTGGGGAAAGAGCCACTTCTGTGCCTTCCCAGCTCCTAGAGGCCGCCCGCGTTCCTTGGCTGGTGGCCCCTTCCTTCATCTCCACAGTCAGCCGTGTTGCGGCAGCTGCAGATTTTTCCCTTCTCTGCCTCTGACCTTCTGCCCCTCTTCCATGTTTAAGGACCCTTGAGATCCCATAGATCTCACCCAGATAAGCAGGAATATGCTCCCGACCCCAAGGTCAGAAGATTAGTAACCTCAGGCCCACCCACAGCCTTACTTCCTCTGTCCAGACCACCTGATCTGTGTGCAGATTCTGCGCTGGGCCACGGACTCTCCCTGCTGAGCTGCCTGCAGCTTCTCTGGACTGAGAGGTGGCGTGGCTGCCTGTTAGTACCATGGACCCTTGGATCATAACCAGGGGGCTCAGTCTTCCCCAGGAGCCACAGAGCACCTAGATCCCAAAGCTGGGTAGAAACCCGAATGGCATTGCCTACCTCATTGCTTAGGGTTCAGTGAGAAGGGATAAAAGCACAGAATAAACTACCTTGCAGAATGTCTCCAACCTCGAAGAAGTTTTTATGGGCCCCAGATGGAGCTGTGATGGGCAAATCTTTGTATGCCTGAAGGGGGGAAACCTGTGTAGACCCTGAGGGGAGTGGCATCTGGGCGGGAAGACAAGACCCTAGGAAGACAACGGGCAGGAGCAGACAGCAGTCTGGACTCCGCAGACCAGCGGCAGCTAACGTGTTAAACTTCTGCATCCCATTTCCTTCAAATGTTAATCCTTGGAGCACCCAGGAAAGGTAGTTATTCTCATCCGATAACGAAGGCTTAGAGAATTGATTCATCTAAACCCACATAGTTAATCATGGTGGCGGTTACAAGCTTGGGATCCAGAAACCCACAGGCGTGGATTTGAATCCTGATTGCGCTGCACATTGGGTGCCTCGGAGCTAATTCCTTCATTTCTCCGAACTTTTCATGGCGCCATCCATAAACCGGGCAGGGCGCTATGCCCTGGTCAGGGCACTTGTGCAGATTAAATGAGGCATGTGGGGGCCACCCCGCCCAGGGCCTGGCAGACTCAGCGTGGCTGAGTTGTGGTGTCCGTGGAGGAATGAGTGCCTTGTGGAAATGGTCTGGTTGCAAAATGGTTGGCAGTAAAGAGTTGATGTGGATCGTAAAGCCCCGGGGAGTCTGGTGGGAGGGCATATCGGGCCGAGAAGTCGAAAGGGCTGCTTTCGCCAGCCGCAGGCATGGACAGGGAGGCGGTGAGGCCAGGCAGGGACAGCAGCCCCGTGCCTCCTTGTCTCCAAGTTTAGACTCCTGCTTGCTAGCCGTGGGAGCTGGGGAGGGTTTGGATCAGGAATGTACCCAGAAGCCACCAGAAGAAATGAATGTTGTAGGGACATGGAAGTGGGGTCCATCTGGAGCCATCACGCTGCCAGCAAATGAATGTATTTTTAAAATTTTATTCATTCAACACAAATTGATTCAACAAAAATATGCCAGTTATGTGATGGGGAGATGGAAGTGAAAGACAAATAAAAACCCATGTCCTGGTGGTGCGGGGAGAAGCCAGGAGTCCTAATTGATGAGTGCCCAAAAAATAATCAAGTAGTTGGTGAGATGTTGGCTGGGAAGAGTGTGCGGTCAGGGCAGGCGCTTCTGGGAGTGCTGGGGCAGGAGTTCCGGGGAGAAGGCAGTGCAAGGCCTGGGAGGAGGGATGGGGACAGACGGGACAGGAGATGCGTGTCAGCAGCGCAGGAGGCCGGTGAGCGGGGAGAGGGCAGAAGTCGATGATGGGGAAGGAGGCAGGGCCACTGTACAGCGCAGATGGAACTGTGGTTGGTTCTGATTTGATTCAGCTTTTTCCTCCACTGGATTATTCCCATTGGCATAAAACCTCAGCATATTATTTCTCATCTCAAAAAATCAACCCAAGCCTCTCGGGTCTCCGTGTCTCTCCATACCCACTATTGTGTTTCTCGGCTTCCTTTCATGGCAGAGCTCATCAACATCGTCTTTGTTCCTTGTCTCCAATTTCTCTCCTTCCTTTCTCTCTCTAAAAATTTGCTGTCTTTGTAAGAATGTGTAACATTTGTAAGAAATGTTCCTCCTTGGAGAAGGTGCAAGAATAGTCCAATGTGCCCTCAAATACCCTTCACCTGCATGTGTGAGTTATTCTTTTCTGACCACATTTGCTTTGACACTTTCTGTATACACGTGCTGTCATTTTCCCTGCGCTACTGGCAACTAAATTGCATGACATCCTACCTGTAAATACATCTTCATGGGTCTCCTTACAATCAAGGATGTTCTCTTTCTAAGCCACAACACACTGATCAAATGCAGGAAATTTAGCATTGGAAAAATAAGCTGTATTCAGAAATTGCCAATAGTTCCCCCAGTGTTCTTTTTTAGAAATTCACTTAAAAATTTACATGCAGTTAAGAGTCACTCTTTTGGCTGTGCTGTTCTCAGTTTTTGACAAATGCATACACGCATGTTAACCTCTACCACAATCAAGGTGTAATTACCCTTCCATCATGCCCCAACCCCGCTCTGCCCTGCGTAGTCAGCCCTCCTACCACCCACCCCAGCCCCGCCCTCATGGTTTTGCCATCCTCATGCTTTTGCCTCTTCCAGAATGTCCTATAAAAACAACACATATGCCTGGGTTCATTCATTTGCCACACTGATCCCGAAAGTCCCCTACATGAGCCCATGTGTCATTAATTTGAAGAGTATCCCATAGTTATTTACAGTGGGGTAAAGTGGTTTTTACCCTAAATTCTTTTAAGACTAGGATTGCTGGGTTGATACCAGATAAGACTAGGATTGCTGGGTTAAACAGTAAGTTGATGCAAGTAGCTTCCAAGTTGTTTTCCTGATTGCACTTGTTTCGTGTTCCCACCAGGAGTGTCGGAAAGTCCCAGCTCGTCCTCATCCTTGCTGGCTGTTGGTTGGTACTGTCCTTAAAAAAAAAAAAAAAAAAAAAATGGACCTTTGAAATACATGGCGGTATCTTACTCTGGTTTTTTTTTTTTTTTTTTTTATAGAGGCATGTTTTATTTATTTATTTGTTTGTTCATTTGTTTTGTTTATACATGCACTGGGTACAGTCAGAAGCGCGGGAGGGTGAGAGAATTCACCAGAGCCAGAGCGGGGAGCAGAGCAGGCAGAAGGACCGAAGTACACTGCTGAGGGGAGCAGCGGGCGGCAGGAGAGGTCTGCGCACCATGTGGGACCCTCCTCCGGTGGCCGGGGAGCAGCCGGGAATCGAACCGGCGCCGCAGAGGCTGCGGGCAGCTTCGCAACCCAGCGCTCTACCGCTGCGCCACCGGGGAGGCCCCTCTTACTCTGTTTTAAGTGATATTTCCCTAAGGACTAATGACACTTAAGCACCTTCTCATGTTGCTTATTTCCCATTGCCCTCGTTTCTTTGATGAGGTTTCTAAATACTTCATGCATTAAAAAATTGTTATATTCTTATTACTGATTTTTCATCAGTCTTTTTATATTCTGTATCTAGGTCCCCTATCAGAAACGTGGCTTGAAAATATTTTCTGTCAGTCTATGATTTATCTTTTCATTCCCACAAGTGTCTTTCAAAGAACAAGATTTTTTTATTCTGATAAAGTCCAGTAGAACATTTTTTTCCCTTAATGGATGTACTTTTGGCAGTGTATCTAAGAACACCGAGACCATAAGGATTTTCTCTTAGGTTTTTCTCTGCAAGTCCTACAGTTTTTGGTTTTATAATTACAGTTTATATGATCCATTTTCAGTTAATTTTTGTGTGTGTAAGAGGTGAGAAATGGGTTGAGGTTATTTATTTATTTTTTTTACCACCGAGAGGTTCAATTTCCCCAGCTCCATTTGTTGAAAATCACTGACATGTCCTTACACCTTGGTCAGAATCAATTGTCTGTTTGTGTGAGTCTGTTCCTGAGCTCTCCGTTCTTTTTCATTGATCTACGTGGTGATTCTTTCACCAATACCACACTGTCTCCATTACTGAAGATTTATAGTGGATCTCGAAGTCAGATAATGTGAGTCTTCCAACTTTGTTCTTCTTTTTCAAATTTGTTTTCCCCATTCTAATTCCTTTGCCTTCCTGTATCAATTTTAGACTCATCTTGGTGGGATCTAAAAATAAAACTGCTGCTGGCATTTTGATTGGGATTAAATCTATAAATCAATTTAGAAAGGACTGAAATCTTTTTTGGGGGGCTGCACTAAAACAGCCTAAATTTTATTTTTATTGAAGTAACATTGGTTCATAACATGATGTACTTTGCAGGCAGATAGCATTATAAACCAACATCTGTTTATTCCATATTACGTTTCCCACCAAAAACCCAGCTTCCACCCTTCACCATACAGTGGTGACTTTTACCTGACTCACCAACTTCTTTCTCCCATCCCTCTGGTAGTCCCTAATATGTCTTTTAGAAGAATTGACAACTTACAGATATTGAATCTTTTAATCCAGGAACACAGCATAGCTCTCTGTTTCTTTAGGTTTTCTTTGATTGCTTTCACCAATATTTGTAGCTTTTAACATATTTTATGACATATTTGACTATACCAAAGTATTTTATGGGTTTGAATGATATTATGGATGGTACTAGTTCAAATTTTTTATTGCTAGAATATAAAATATAATTGATTTTTAATATATTGAACTTAGATCATGTGACTTGGCCAAGTTCACTTATTAGTTCTAGGATCTCTTTTTGTAGGTCCTTGGGAATTTTCTGTATAAATAATGATGCCATTGCAAGTAGAGTCAGTTTTACTTCTGTATATAAACATTTAATGCTATAAATTCCTTCTGAACAATGCTTTAGCTGAGCCCTGCAAATTTTGATAAGGTGGTATTTTACTTTATTTTTTTTAATTATTATTTTTTTTAAAGATTTATTTTATTTATTTATACAAGCACTGGGCACAGTCTGAAGCGCGGGAGGGGAGAGAATTCACCAGAGCCAGAGCGGGGAGCAGAGCAGGCAGAAGGACTGAAGTACACTGCTGAGGGGAGCAGCGGGCGGCAGGAGAGGTCTGCACGCCATGCCAGGCCCTCCTCCAGTGGCCGGGGAGCAGCCGGGGATCGAACCGGGTCGCAGAGGCTGCGGGCAGCTTCACAACCCAGTGCTCAACCACTGCGCCACTGGGGAGGCCCCGTATTTTACTTTTTATCCAGTTCAAAATTAACTCTTTGACTCATGAGTTAGACTTGCATTGTTTAATTTCCAAATGTTTGGAGATTTTTTTCATACATTTTGTGTTTGCACTCTAATTCCTTTATGAGTGCAGAACATGCCTTCTATGATTTTAATTCCTCTAAATTTGTTAAGTTTTGTTTTATTAATTATAATGTGGCCTATCTTTGAGCATTCTGTGTGTTCTTGAGAAGAATATGTATTCTATTCTTGCTTATGGAGTGTCCTACAAATGTCAGTTAGAAAATTGGCAAAAATATGAAATTTCTTTCCAGTTTTATTGAGAATAACTGACATACATTATTGTTAACTTTCAGGCTTGTAGCATGATGGTTTGATTTACATATATTGTGAAATGATTATCACAACAGGTTCAGTTTACATCCGTCTTCTCATGTACATGCAATGAAAAGGAAAAGAATTCTTCTTATGAGAACCCTTAGGATTTATTTTCTTAATGACCACCCTATATACCACCACAGAGCAGCATTAGCCATGGTCCTCATGTTGTATATTACATCTGAGATATGGAATTTTCCTTGAACAGCCTAATTAGAGTTGATATTTACTCTTCAAATGATGCATAGAAGCTTTGCAACATATAAGTACTCTCTAAACTATCTCCTTTTTCATAGTAATTATATCTATTACATATACATATGTTGGAAAGTCCATCAGGCATTGTTATATATTTTTGCTTTTCATAGTCATACATCATGAAAAAGCAGCCCTTAATAATGATCTGATATTTGTCATTTCTGTCGCGCTTTCTTATTCCTGAAGTTCCTGATCCTGGTATCATTTCTCTGCAACCTAAAGAACTTTCACTATCATTTCTGTTAAAAAAGTTCTGCTGGTGATTAATTTTCTTTCTTTTCCTTCATCTAAAAATATCTTAGTTTGTCTTTGTTCCTAAAGGATCTTTTTTCCTTGTTGTATGTAGAATTCTGGGTTGACATTTTTTTCTCTTTTAGCATTTTAAAGCTGTTGTCTGTCTTTGGGCTCTGTGTTTTCTGGTGAGAAATCTGTAGTCATTCTTGTTTTTCCTCTACATAGAATGTTTTAATTTTTTTTTTCTGGGTGCTTTTGAGATTTAAAAAAATCTTTGGAATTTAGCAGTTGAACCAGGGGCATTTAAAAATTTATTTACTTCATTTATTTGAATTTATTCTTTTGGGAATATGCTGAGCTTCCTGAATCTATAGATTTAGATTTTTGTCTTTCACAAATTTGGGACATCTTTAGCCATTCAAATATTTTATTATGCCATATTCTTTTTTCTCTCTTTCTGGAACTTCAGTAATATGAATATCAGGCCTTTTAATATCCTCTTGTGATTCTCCGAGGCTCTTTATATGAAGTGCTCTTTTTCTATCTGTTTTTTTCAGATTGACTAATTTCTTGATAGCTTCCATTCTCTACTCCTCTGTTATTTCCATTCTACTATTAGAATTTAAAATAATCAGATACTATATATGTCTCTTCTCAAATTTCTGTTTGGTTCTCTGTTTCTCTGTCTCTCTGAGAACACCTATTTCTCCTTTATTTCAGGCATGCCCACCTTTATGTCCTGGGCATCACTATAGTACTTGCTTTTTTTTTTTTTTTTTTTAAGATTTATTTAGTTATGCATACAAGAGCTGGAGTACAGGCCAGAGATTCGGGGGCTGAGAGGATTCACCAGAAATAGTGTGAGGAGCAGAATAGACAGATTGACTGAAATACACTGCTGAGGGGAGCAGCGGGCGAGACAGGAGAGGTCTGATGCACTATGTGGGTCAGTTCCCTAGCCGGCGATCGAACTCATGCTGCAGTGACTGCGGATGGCTTCATAGTGCTGTGTCTTAACCCCTTGTGCCACCAGGGAGGCCCCTATAGTACTTGTTTTTAACACTTGGGAAATTCTGGCATCTGGGTCATCTTAGAGTTGGCATCTTTATCTTTCCCCCTAAAAATTAGTTCCATTTTCCTGATTCTTTATAAGTTGAGTAATTTTGGTTTCCATTCTGGCTAATTTGAAGATTCTGTTGTGGAACTGAGTTCCTCTGGACAATGCTTGTCTCTGTGATGCTTCCAGTACAGTCAATCCAGGTGTGATTCTGTCCTTCTCTGTGGCTGGTGGGCCCAGTGTCAGGACAGCTCATTCAGTCCTTGCTCTCCTGCTTCAGGTCTGTCCCACATGTCTCTAGGGAGTCTGGGACCAAGCCTGTCCTCACACAGAGCTGGGGTCCCCCCTCTGCATTTCTTCTCTGCATACTCTTTGAAAAGGCCTCCTTTCCTGATCTGGTCAGAAAGACCAGTTTTCTCGTAGTCTTCGCTGCCAGCCACCTGCTCCTGAAGCTGTCCTGGGAGTCTACCTTGGATCTAAGGTGCAAGAAAAAAAGAAAAAAAAAACAAAACAAATGAGAACCTCATCCCAAGTCAGTTGCCTCTGCATTTGGACTCCTCCAGCCTCCTAGTTTGCATTTCAGAGTCCTCAGGTCATTGGCTTTGAGTTTTGCCTGAAATTGTTATTGTCAGTGAGAGAGAGGGCTGTAGTGGGCTGACTCCATCTTGACCCACAATAATGTTCTGCTTTATGGTAGTTTTATGATAATTTTTTCCCATTTCAGATCAGAAAATGTGCATTGTGTTGGTGACCACAACTTTCAATTTTGAACACTTCCTTGACATTTCTTGTTAGTACACTGCCCATATGACCCATGTGGTGAAATCCAGCTGGTATTTCTCTGTCTTTGTCTTGATTTCGCACTCAATTCCTTTCTTCTCAAAATACTTTCTCTTCTGAGCTGTTACTCTTCCTGCCTCCCTGGCCATGCCTTATTATGCCTCTAGACCTGAGGGTACCCCAGGCTTGATCATCTTTATATAACAAGACCCTTCTTAATCCTGTCCATCCCCATTACCTGCGTCCAGTGACTCCCAGTTCCATCTGCATCTCAGGCATCTTCTGCAAGTTCTGCCACTGGGCATCTTCATGCTCATCTCATAGGCATCTTGACCTTCCATCATGCTGAGAGTCAAGTTCCTGACTTGCTCCCTACCCCAAATATGTTCTCCTGTCATTCCCATCTCAGTAACAGATGCATCTAGCTTTTCGGGCCAGACATCTTCGTGTCTTCCTTCATTCTTTTCTCTGTGTCTCACAGCACAGCGCGTCTGTCCTTCTTAAATATATCCCGAAGCTGACCCTTCTCACCCCCTTCACTGTCACTGCTTGGTGGAGGCCGCTGTGACGGCTTATCTCCTTCCCTCTCCTGCTTCTGCTCTTGTTCTATCTATTTTTCAAATGATCTTTTTACACTCGAGTCAGATCATGTCATTCTTCTGTAAAAACTGCAGTGTGGCCTCCCCTGGTGGCATAGCAGTTGAGTGCTGGGCTGCGAAGCTGCCCACAGCCTCTGCAGCACCAGTTCGATCCCTGGCTGCTGGCAAGGGTCCCACATTGCTCGCAGACTTCTCCTGCTGCACCCGCTGCTCCCTCAGCAGTGTATTTCATCAGTCTGCCTGTTCTGTTCCCCACTCTGGCTCTGGTGAATTCTCTCACCTTCCTGCGCTTCTGCTTGTAAAAATAAATAAATAAATCTTTCTTAAAAATGCAGTGGTTTCCACGTCTCTACTCACATCACAAGGGCCTACAAGCCCACTGGGTTTTCAGCAGTTTCCCCTCATCTACCACACCCCTGCTAGCCCAGCTACCTGGTTTTTTTCTAGAACACAGTGAACAGTTTCATCCTAGGGTCTTTGCACTTGCTATTCATTTGGCTCGGAATGCTTTTCCACCCGCAATAGTCTCTTACTTTTCAATTCTCTGCTCAAATGGCACCTTCTAGAGAGGCCTTTTCTGAGGCCCTGTTTAGGCCTGTGCTGCTCTTCCCCATCTTTCCTTCTTGCTGGATTTTATTTTCCTTTGTTGTAGGAATCCTCTCTGGCATGCTGTATTTGATTTGCTGCTTACTGGCTGCCTTTCTCAGTAGAACATAAGCCCCAGGAGGGCAGGAATCATATAAGTCTGGAGTAGTTTTGGTGCATAGAGGGTGCTCAGCTCAGATTTATTGGTGACTCACTAAAAATACTTTGAATGTGTAGATTTTCTCTCTATCCTTGCAGCTGACTCTTTGGAGTCATCCAAATTTTCTCCCAATAGTCATGGTCCAGGCCAAGATGACCCCTGCCTCCCACTGTCATGTCCCAGGCCAGCCTGGGGTCCCTCTCATGAGCATCCCGATGGATGCTCGCAGTGGACATTGCTCTACCAGCATCTCCTGTGATTCCAGATGCCAGTGCCAAGGGAGCACTGATCCGTCACCTGCTCTTTGATGCGGGAAGGTTGGTGGCAGAGCCTGCTTCCCGGAATGTCATCCCGGCGCCTGGTTCTCCATCACTCCGTGTGATTCAGTGCGAGGAATCCATCACCCAGCCTGCCAGCAGGGAGGGAAGAGGCCAGCATCTTGGCTTCTTCTCTCTCCTCTTTTTCGCTCGCCCCCATCTGATGTCAGAGTTAATTAAAGGCCACGAAGCCTAATTGCTGCTCTGAAGTTAGTGACGGTGAGGGACCCTGGTTAGGGCCAGGCCGGGGCTGCCCTGCCCCATGGTGATGGGCAGATGTTCCTGCCACCCAGAAACTGAAGCAGCACAGATATTGGGGGACTGACAGCCCTGCAATGCGACCTTCGACTGAGCGGCCCCCCTCCTCACCCCCGTGCCTCTCTTACATGAAGCATCCACAAGCATTCTGGGCACCGTGTCAGCTGTCTCTGCCATAATTTGTATCCCGCAAGGTGATTTCATAAATCTTTTGGGTGTCCCACACCCACTGGGTCTCTCCCTTAAATTTTTTTTTTATTTTTTACTTAGAGTAAAAGTCATTCTTTTTAGTATATGGTTGCAAGAGTTTTAATAAATATACACAAGTTGCACGCCTGCCTCCACATTCTAGAATATGTCCCAGGTTTGTTGTCATCTCCCCCCCACCAATTCTCCCATGACTCCTCATGGTCAGCCCCTGCTCCACCTCCTACTTCTGGCAGCCACTGATTCTTTTACTCTTACAGTTTTGCCTTTTCCAGAATGTTCTGTGAATAGAACTGTAATAGTATGTAGCCTTTTGAGTCTGACCTCTTTCACTCAACTTCATGTATTGCAGTTATTGCTGAGTATTAGTCTATCACGTGGAGATTTGGTTATCTGCTCCCCAGTTAAAGGGCATTTAGGTTGTTTCTAGTTTTAATGGTTATGAATAAAGTTACTATGAACATGTGCAAAAAGGTTTTTGTGTGATCATAGTTTTCATTTCCCTGTGGTAGGTACTGAGCAGTGGAAATACTAAGTTGTGTGGTCAGTGGATATTTACCTTTTTAAGAAGTTGCCAAATTATTTTTCCAAGTGGTTGGGCCATTTTACATTCCCACCAGCAATATTTGGTATCTTTGCAGTACTTGGTATAGTCAAGCTTACCTTTAGCCATTTTTGTGGGTGTGCAGAAGTATCTCATTATGGTTTTAACTTTGTCATGTTTTTATTTGCCATCCAAGTGTCTTCTTTTGTGAAGTGTTGAAATCGTTTGCCTATTGAAAAAGTTGCTTTTCTTATTGCACGTTTCCCTCATAATTCGAAAGTAGAACATTTCTAGGTCAGCTTTCATATGCTGAAATGGCAAAAAGTGAAGTATCATTTGCCATTAATTTTAATGGAAACATTTTTGAGCATTCCTAGACCTAAAAAATAACCTGCTAAGGAACATGTGAAATCTAGAAGTATGTTAACATGTAGTAAAGGCAGGAATGGAGTGTAAAGTAGTTCGGGGTGGTGGGGAGCTGGGTAACACCCCTCTTCCTGCTCTGCATGAACTGCTTCTAGAACAGCTGCTGCAAAACTAACGCAGAGTCACAGTATTTCTCGCTTTGTGCCTTGTTGTCATAAAAGTGAAAATCCTCTTTGGATTTATTTTGGTTAGTGAAAGCAGGTACTAATGTCGGTCTTTTGTAAAGGCAAAGTGGTCTAATGTGAATTTTCAAACAGTGAGGAGTAACTTTATTGGATTTTGAGTTCTTTATTAGATGTATGATTTCTAAATATTTTCTCACAGTTATGGCTTGTCTTTTTATTCTCTTAACAGTGTCTTTTGAAGAGCAAAATTTATCAATTTGTTCTCTTGTGGATCAGGCTATTGATGTTATATAAAAGAACATTTTACCTGAGCTGAAATCATCATAATTTTCTCCTGTGTTTTCTTTTAAAATTTAGAGCTTTAGGTTTTACATGTAAATCTACAATCTATTTTGGGTTAATTTTTGGTAAGGTATGGATCGAAGTTCATTTTTTTTTGGCATATGGATTTCAATTATTCCCTACTGTTTATCATAAAGATTGTTCTTACATTTAATTTTTTATTTCACTTTGTCTGACATCAGTTCACTCTATCTCTGGAGTCTTCATTCTGTCCCTGAATCTATGATTTTCCTTTCACTAATAGCACAGAGTTTTAGCTACTGTTGTTTTCCAGTAAGTCTGGAAGTCAGGCAGTGACCACAGCTACCTTGTCAGCATGATGGTTACTACTCTCCCCACTTGATAAGTGAGGAAACTGAGCACAATCGTGTTAGATGTTCCATGTTCAGCCTCCCTCATATAAAGAGTTAGCTGCTCAGCTCACACTCCAAACCTACCACTTCTCATCCTAGCCTCATGCTCAGAGTGTGGTTTGTAGAAATCTGGTTTGGGTTTAACTCTCAACCCTGCTTTTGTTATTTGTAACTTTAATCCCTCTGTGCCTCAATTTGCCCATGTGTAAAATGGGTGTAACATGGTACCTGCTTTATGGAGTGGGATGAAGATATACGAGTATCAGGTCAAATCAGATGAAATTGCTGGTATTTGATCATTTTTCACCAACAAAAATGGCCATTTTACATTGTTCAGCTAAATGCTAAGTAGAGGGTATGCACCCCAGAAATAGTGCATGTCACCCTCGCCATCAGTATTACTACCCCTCCAGGTGCTACATATTATTTTACATCAGGGGCTCCGATCCTGCCCCATGTGTCCTTGAATCAGGCAGCCAGCAACCGCTGAACACTTGCTGTGTGAAAAACTTTTTGTCAGGTCGCTGGAGTGTGCTGGGGCCCAATCCCTGCTCTTATGGATCGGAAGTGCCCGCCTGGTGTACAATGGGAGAAGCTTGGTGGGAAGCAGGAAATCCCAGAGTGCACCCACTAGGAAGGCCTCACAGAATGATTGGCAGCTTGGGGTGGGAAGACCAGTCCAGGTGCAGGTTACAGATGGTGCAGAGGCTTGGGAGGGGGGCCTGTGGCTTGACTCTGGGAGAACGGTGGGATGCCGTCCAGGTGATCTAGAATGCGCTCACTGATCCCCCATCCTTTCCTTTCACAGGTGGCCTGAGTTTGCCAAACATCCTTGCAGAGCCAAGTCCAGAGGCCTGTCCCTCCTCTGCCTCCACCATGTCTGCAAGGACCATTATCATCGACCACGGGTCTGGCTTTCTGAAGGCGGGCTTGTCCGGGCTGAATGAGCCCCAGATGGTCATTCCGAGCATCGTGAGCTACCTGCCATGCAGAGAGAACCCTGGCCCCAGCTCTGCCCGGAGGCGCTTGATTCTAGGCATTAGCTCTGACCACCCCGACACCTTTAGCTACCCCATACAGCGTGGCCGTGTCCTCAACTGGGAGGCTGTGGAGAACATCTGGACAGTTGTTGTGAAGAAATGTAGACGGGGGCATGAGGACTCCCCTGTAATCATCACAGAGTCCCCCTTGAGAGAGCCTGTGGACCGGCGGAAGACCCTGGAGGTAAGGGATCCTGGGGCTGACCTCACTGGGGAGTGGGGAACCGCCTGGAAGTTTGTGTTTGGACATGGCTGGGCTTCAGAAACTCTGCTTTCTAAATAATTTGCCCTATAAATGTTTTCTGAGTGTCTTGTGTGTGCCTGACACTGTATGGGGCAAAAGGGGCTCACAGAGGCTTCTCCTCAAGCAGAGGCTCAGCAGCTAAAATACTGTATAAACAGTGCTATGGGGGAGACGGGATATCTATTCGTGCATTCCGTAAATGTTCCCAGGTCATATTCTGGCCCTCAAAGAGCTTAGGTTCGGACTTGACCATAAATAAGTTAACAGATAAGAATGCCAGATAGTTGTCAACTCTAGAAACAAGATGAAATTGAGTGATAGAAGACTGGTATGGAGAGGGAGAGCCCCTTTCAAGAGGTTGATCAGGGAGGACTTCTCTGAGGAGGTGACTCAAACCAGGGAGGTTGGAACCCAGTGAACTAGGGAGGTTGCAAGAGGGAGAGAAGAAAGTGAGGTTGGCAGGAGCTGGACTCTACAGGACTGGTAGGCTGTGGGAAGTGCTTGGATTTTATCTAGATCAAGGATTAGCTGAAGCTGGCCCTCCATTTGTTTTTTTTCCCAATAAAGTTTTATTGGCCCATAGCCACGCCCATTCATTTGCATATCAGCTCTGGCAGCTTTCCCACTAAAACAGCAGAGTTGACTAGTTGCAACAGGTACTATATAGCATGTGAAGCTTAACAAAATCTACTGCTGTTGGTTCGCTAGATAAACTATATGATGTCTGGCTAGGATTTGAATTGCATACAAGCAACAAGTGATGTTTTATATCCCAAATATTGCATGGGGCATATTTATGCAAAAACATTATTTGTTTCTTATCTGAAATTTAGATCGAACTGGGCATCCTGTATTTTTATTTGCTAAATCTGGCAACCCTTCCCATTTTGCCCTTTACAGAATGTGTTCCCCAACCCCTGCTCTAAATGAATAGGAAGCTTCTGGGGGAATTTTAAGTGGGAGAGTCATATTTGATTTTCTGTTTGAAAAAGAGAATGCTGGCTTCTATTTGGGTAGTGGGGGAATAATATTCTGTATGCAAGAAGGGAGCTCCCTGCCATTGAGGGGCAATGATGGGCTGCCGAGGCGTGAGGAGGCAGGAAAGTGGTCAACAACCTTTCTGCAGGTATAGGGTCAGGATCCTGGGGTGCAGCCAGAGCTGGGAAGTGGGGCAGGGTAGGAAACTTTGGGGGTGCTCTGTAAAGCCCAGTCTAGTGGCTTGGCCAAAACCTAAATACCAAATTCCAGTTTTGTCTTGATGTTTGAGAATATTTTATTTTTAAAATTTAGACTTCACCTGCCAGGAGGAGGTGAGTCTTTCCCTCCCTCTGCTCTCTCCCTCTTCCTTCCTTTCCTGGCATTTTTGAAGCCTCACCTTTCATGGTTCAGGCTGCCAGGCTAGCCTCAGCTGTGGCCCCCCCACTTGTTGCCCCACACGATGTCAAGCTTCTCAGTGCCATTTCTGGCCATCTGACAGCCCTTCTCACCTTGCTGCCAAAATGGTCTCCTGAAACCCAAATTCTTCCTAATCCTCAAGAGCCCCCACTCCCTTGTGCCCACAGCACAGCCTCAGGGGCCCTGAGCCCAGCACCCTGGGTGCAGCCACCAGCCCCTTACAGACATCTGTCTACATTGACCTCAGTTTTTGTGTTTTGTTTTTTTTTGTGGGACCCTCACCGGTGGCCGGAGAACGAACCGGTGCTGCAGAGGCTGCGGGCAGCCCTGCAGCCCAGCGCTCAACTGCTGCGCCACCAGGGGAGGCCCCTGACCTCAGTTTTGAGAGCTGAGCGCTTAGCATAGTTCTGGGGCAAACCAACAGGTGGGCGCCCTCTGTTCAGGGACAGCACCCCTAGCCACTGCCTTCTCCCTTCTTGCAGATTATGTTTGAGTCCCTGAATGTCCCCTCCATACTCCTGGCAGACCAGCTGGAGATGTCCCTCTACGCCTCGGGCCTCCTGACCGGCGTGGTGGTCGATTCTGGCCACGGCCTGACCCGCGTGCAGCCCTTCCATCTGGGCGGCTCCGTCCGCACCGGCGGCAGGACGCTGGAGTTCGGGGGCCAGGACCTCTCCGCCTACCTCTTCAAGAGCCTCTTTCAGGAGGAGTGCAACGAGCACGACCTGTTTCAGATGGACACGGTCACCACCATTCAGATGAAGAGGTGCTTCGTGCCGCCGAGTTTTGAGGAGGCGCTGGGCCTGCACCAGAGACGGCGGGCCAGCAGGCCGGATAAGAGCAACACCTACCAGCTCCCAGATGGCACCGCCCTAGAGCTGACCGCCATGCAGCGGATGGCTCCGGAGATGTTCTTCAGCCCCCAGAGGTTTGACCTGCCAGGGCCAGGCCTCTCGCAGGTGGTGCGTGACTCCGTTGAGACCTGTGACGCCTCCGTGCAGCCGGTGCTGGCTTCCCACGTGATGGCCTGTGGCGGCAACACCCTCTGCACGGGCTTCACAAAGCGCCTGTTCAACGAGCTGACCACGGATCATTTCCCCTCCATCCAGGTCTCCATGTCGGTAGGTTCCAACAGAAACTTCAGCGTCTGGCTCGGGGCATCTGTTGTGGCTCATCTGTCCACTTATGGGTCTCAGTGGCTGACCAAAGAGGAGTATGACGAGCAGCTGCTTATGTGACCTGCGGGCTCCAGAAGGCCCCGGCTCCCCTCGGAGCGGCGCGAGCAGGTTGACTTCAGCAAGGGGGTCCGGGCAGGGGTGGGCTTAGCTGGCTTCGGAATTCTGGGTCACGAGGGATGTTTTAGAATTTTATCTTGTTTCAAGAGTGGACCCCAGCTCCTGGAGGGCTCGGGTGTCATCCCAGGAAATGGAAATGCTCCTGGGGACCTTTTATTGGGGTTCTGTCCCTGGATGCCCCCTCTGTGCCAAGGGCCACCTGTTTTTCTCAGCCTCTCCTTGGGCAGTTTCATTCGTCTGGGGGGAGTAGGTTTCACTGGGCCAGAGGGACTAGGGCCATTGGCTAGTGGTCCTGCTTATTTTTGACTAGGGGGCACGGGAGGGTGAGGATGGGGACAGCTGAATTTCTAGTCCTTTCTGGCCAGGGAGGAATTGCTAAAGGTGGGTCTGCAGTGCCCTTCCCACCTGGGCCAGGGTCTTGTTTTATATTTGCAAATAAATAACCTGTTTGGAACCAGTGCTGGCTTCTGTGATAGGTGGGTGTAGGGTGGGCAGCCCCTTGGGGAGACGTGGAGATTGTTGTGAGGACTTTGGGGGCTGATGAACAGTGGTTACTGCTGAGCAGAGTGGACAAGGACCTGGAACCTCCTTCCACTGCCTCTCATTCACCCCACTTGCCCCAATAGTTGTTTTAAATTTGAGTTTCTATTAGTTTTAACATTTATTTGATCAATATTGGAGAACCTGCTGTGAGTCAGGCCCTGTGTCAGGGTACACTGAAGTACGGAAGACGCCTGAGGGTCCTGGTTCGAAAGACCTCACTGTGTGCTGTGGGAACACAGGCTGTGGACGGGAAATGTATTTCAGATGGTGAAGCATGAGATGAATCAGATGTCACAAAGCTTTGTGATCAGGGAGGGGAGGGGTGCCTCATTCAATGGGGTGGTTTGAGATGGAGACTCCTGGGGACGGGTGGTAACTGTGCCTGCCTTCCTTGGCACCTGTGAGGTTATGTGTTCAGGTCCCCCAGTAGTTAGGAAGGGCCACATGACCCTAACACAGGTCTGGCCAGGTCAGTGTCCATCTGACTCTTAAAATAACCCCGTCAACCCGAGGGGTGCAGAGGCTCCAGTGGACAGTGGACAGCAGAGCTGAGATGGAAGGAACTTGAATGGCCCAACCCACCACCTGCACTGCATGGGGACATGGGGAAGCCCCATATGTGCAACCACGGAGATTTGGGCATGTTGATGTAATCATTGTTTGCTTGCTGATGTACCATTGTTTGCTTACTCTACCTATATATAGAAAGGAGCTTGTTATTTATTTAACCAATATTTTTTCTGATAAGTAGGGAAACGAGGTTCAATGTCAGTGTGGGTTCTCAACTACTGGATTCTGTGACTGCTTCTGAAAGGGCTCATGGACCCCTAATGCTAACAGCCAAATAGATTTCCAGGTATAGTGTCCCTGCTGTTTCAGGGACAGCAGGAGAATCGGAGACCGGGGCCCAGCTCACCTTGTCTTTGGTACATGAACCGTATTCTCTGAATCACAACTTTATCCCCAAATTTGGGACATCAGTAATACCCAGGGAAACAGGTGGGGGCCTGGAATGATGACTCTTCAGTGGAACAGCTCAGAACCAGCCTAGCACAGATCCGGGTATTTGGAAGTCTGAGGTGAGTTGCAGGCTAGCTCTGTCACCAGCAAAGGTACCCTGGGCAAGTTGTGTCACGTCTTCCTCTTAGAGATGTGGGGTTGAGGATGCGTTAAGACAAGAGATGAGAAGTTGATTTGAAAACTAGAAAACATTGTTGAAAATGAGATGTGACTCTAACCTTTATAATTCCATATCACTCTCCCGTTAATCAGCAGTATTAGTAGAAACAGCACCCAGTGTCGTTAGCCAGGCTTGTTGGTGAGTGCTTCACAAATAGAGCCATATTTAATCCTCATGGGCATACTGTGAAATAAGTGATATTTACCCCCATATACAAATAGGAAAACTGAAGCTTAGCAACATTAAGCACCTGCTCAAGTTCACACTTAAGCTCAGCTAATAATAGAGTGTTACAATTAGGAATGAATCCGCGTTTTTAGAAAATGAGACGAAAAGTCATAGAAACATTGGAATTTGCTTCAGGTAATAAGTAGGCAGCCCCATGCGACGGTACTTTATCTATATCAGCAAGTACTTTATTTTTCTTTCACTGGGTTGCCTCGTGGTAACAAAATTGCTGCAGAAGCTCCGGGCATTACACCCATCATCCCTGCAGGAAACGGAAGGATGAAGAGAGTGTGCCCGGACTCTGTTTCTTACCAGGAAAGCCTCATTTCACAGACTTCTGCTTATGCCTCATTTCTTCGAGGTAGCTGAAAGACCCAGGAGGCGCGCAGGCATTGGGAGAGCTGATCCACACCACCTGATTTTCGGCAGAGCAGGAACTTGAATCTATCCATACTAAAGCCCAGTGTTGTACCCATAGTGCCAGGTTGTTTTCCTGCTTATCTGGGCCTCGTTGGTCCCCTTGGCCCTGAGAGATGCAGACGTGTGATTTTCCAGACTTGAGTGAAAGCTGCGTCGGGGAGGCAGTCATGGTGTGACATGCTGAGTAGTAATCTTTGTGCGCGGAACAGGTTTGTTTGTGTACACCTGAACCTGGAAAGGCAGAAGTGGGAAAACTAAGAAATGAGTACAAGAGAGAAGAGGAAGAAGGAGGAAGGATGGGCAAGGGGTATTTTTTTTTCATTATTTAGCTCTGGGCAACTGTCATCAGAACGCTTTTTCTCATTTTATTCCGAATGTAACATTTAACCTTTCTGTTCAAGCATCAAATCTGGCTGCCTGGTGTATAATTATGAACTTTTCTTCGCTTTCTCCCCCCCCTCCCCCACCCCGAAAGCTTTTAAAACTCCCTCGCTGGGTACCATCTCTCTCCTCTGACTCTCCAATTAAATTAAAAATAGCAGCTCCATGGGGCTGTGCAGGGCCATCAACCTAAGGCGGAACTGCTGGCATGCCAGGCCTGGCGGGGTGGTGAGTGGGGCCCAGAAGATGCCTGCCAGCTCCAGCATGGGCTGGCAGCTGCTCTGAGTGGGGGGAGGCTGCCTGCCAGGGGCAGCCAGGTGCAGGGGGTGGGAGGCAGGGTCTTGGCAGCTGGGGAGAGGGGGCTGGGTGGGGCTGCTGGAGGGGACAAAGAGATGGTCCCCAGGCGGGCCATGCCCAGCTGTGAGGGCACAGTCCTGCCTGTTTCTCTTGCCAAGGCTGGGGCTTGGCACCCTTGCATTTGGACTTGGGTGGGGTTTGGATGCCCAAGTTCCCTGACATAACCCTGGTGGAAGCTTTAGGTTCTGCTGAGGCAGAGAACAAAGTCACTGGCTCTAGAAGAGACTTTAATTGCCTCTCCCGCTTTTAGGGCCTCTTTCTTCAGAGAGGCAGATGGTGAAGTGGACAAGGACTCGGACATCGAGGCCAGATCATCAGCATTAGCATCCTGGCAATGCTGCTTTCTGAGGCTGTTGCCTTGGGGAGATTTATTTAACCTCCTGTGCCACAGGAGGCATGTCAGGGTAATTTCTTTCATTGTTTGAGTGCAGAATAACATTATGTACACAGAAGTATCACAGGGATGGAGAGTGACTGGCTCCAGAGAGAAGCAGTCAGCCAGAGAGGCCTTCTGTAGGAAGTAATGACCTAGATGTGGCTTGCAAGGGAAGAAGGAACACGTGCTGTTCCTTTTGTTTGGAATGCTTGTCCCTGCTGGAACCCCACAGCTGCCTGCGACAACCTGACATGGGAGTTTAAATATACAGAACATTTAGAATGGCTGGAGAAGGATGGTAGTAGGGATTGGGCATAGATGAAGACAGAGGTCACTAGGGTCAGCTTTTGAAAGACATTGCAAGTCATCTCAGGGAGTGAAGATTTCATCCTGAGGGTGACAGGGAGGCCTATAGAATTGTAAGCAGAGTCATGACATCATTGAAGGATTGGAGCTCTGGGTACAGCTTGGAAAATGGCCCTGACAGGGATCAGACCAGAGGAATCATATAAATCATGAAAACATGCCTTCTATTAGACTCTTACTCTCCGTGTGTGTTGTCTGGAACCTCGCTTCTCTCTGATGCCTGAGATTGGGAATTGTGGTGGTGGAGGGACCAACAGATCTTCCTTTCTATCGTCTGACCTCTGTCTGGTAGCTGTCACTTTTAGTGCATATCCAGGCCCTGGGGTGCAGGAGAGGCAGCCAGAATGTGGGACTTGGGGAGAGTCCTCTTCCAGGTGAGAAAGTGAGATGAATTCATGTTGAAGGAAAGCCTGCCCTGTCCCAGCTGTGGCAGCTGTGATTGGCTCCGTGTGCACTTCCTTTCAGCACTGCAAACCCTGGACAGCTCCCAGGCTTCAAGGTCTGTGGTAAGAAGCCAGTTTTGAATGCGAAAGAAGGAATCTTGGCTAAGAGGAAAGAAACAACTCTCGTACTGGCGTCAGACAGATTCAGGCTTGAATCGCTGCTCTCCACTTGCATGCTGTGTCCCCTGGGGCCAAGAGCTGCCCCTCTCTGGCGGTGTTGCCTGGTCTGTAAAGCGATGATAATAGCACCTACCTCCTTGCACTCACTGATGAATATTTACCAGGCACCTGCTCTGTGTGAGCCCTTTTCTAGACCCCGTTAAATTGACGAGTCACAAAGTACTTAACGCAGTGCCTGGCACATAGTAGGTGCTCAATAAGGGTTCATTTCCCCCCCCCATGTCACTCATCTGCAGCAACACACTAAGATTGAAGACCCTGGTAGCTGTCAGTCACATGTGGATGTCCCAAAGCGTGGGCCTCAAAGCTCGCCCTGCTGCTAACAAGGACCCCTTCTTCCTGTCCTTTCACTGAGCTTTTCAGCCCCGGTGCTGGGGCTTTGCTGTCCCATTGCTTGCAGGGATCTTTGGAGTTTTAGACCCAGCGAATGAGACATGGGTCCAACTCTTTTCTCTGAATAAGACAGAATTCACTGGATTTGCTCAAATTCAGGCTGCTGTCCTGACCCCAGCTCTGTGTCTCACCCTCCTTGGAGAATCCAGAATGGATGTGGTACCTCCCAAACACAGGAAGGTGACCTAGGGGTGTTGAAGGCACAGATTTGTTTGATAAATCTTACTGAACACCGTCTGGGTGCGTGGTGCCGCCCCGGACACAGAGAACAGGTCTGCTTCCCACTGTCCAAGATTTGGTGAGGTGAGGACACCACCCCAGGGAGGTGGGCAGCCCCTCCTTGGTCACCCTGTGTTGTGGGGTCACCACCTTCACGCAGATCTCTGGGCCAGCACGCCAGGCTCTTGGAGGGGGTGAGGGAGCTTGGTGGTCGGCACCATTCCCACTGGAAATATCGGGCTGGGGGAGGGGGTTGGCCATAATCCGTGTTTAATTTCTCCAGGGCCTCCATTATAAATTCCATAACTCTGCTAGTCAAAACATGACTAATTCCTGGGACTGCAGCCCCCACCTGGGAGTAGAAAGCCCTGTGCTGTTTTTGCTGCTTTTTATCACCACTAATAAAGGCTTGGCAGTCGGAATTTAGCTGTCGTGGGTGGTTTTCTTATACATGTGGGTAGCCCCCTCCCTCCTCGAGGTCGCTATAGAATGAATGCTTGCTTGCTGGGCGGGTTTTCTACCAGCTTTGTAATAATTCCTGGCCTGAAAAGCTGTGGGTTTGGGGGAAGTTTGCAGAGAAGGGACAGCAGTATTCAGGGTTAATTGGGCCTTTGATGATTGTGACAAGGCCAGGATGCTGTGTGATTTATGGAGAAAAGAGTGGGTTCCTTCAAAGTAAATACAGCAAAATTGCAGGTGTGATGTTCAGCCTGCTGAATGGAACGTGATTCCCTCACACGGCCAGCTGCACGGTCTGTGGGAGAGTGGGCTGTGAGGCCATAAACTGTGTGCTGTGCTACTCAGGGCAGGTTCCTTAGCCTTTCTGAGCCCTAGTTCCCTTATCTGATAAATATTTCAGTGTGCCGTCAGTCCTGTCTGTACTATGAGGCTTTATGCCCTTGCCGAGTGCCTGGCCCATCAGAGGCCATCTGAGGTTGGGGGGGAATCCCCTCTGGTTGTGTCATTTTATCTAACACCTCAGTCATTACATATTCATTAAAAATGTTCCTTGAGGGCCCTGCTAAGGCATTAGTCTGTTGTCTTTGCAATAAGCAACCAAGTTGGCTTTTATCTCTCTAAAAATAGTGTTTGTCTCCAACCTCTTGGCTCTCCAGCTGGAATCAAGGTGGTCCGACTACAGGTAGGAAAGGGAGGAGCCTTTGTGGCAGTGTGAGGGTGGAGCATGTGGGCAGAATGGTGCAGAGGGCTCACCTGCCTTAAAGAGATGGGTGGGATGGTGCACCTGGGTCAGTGGTAATTAGGTGAGAGCTGGGTCAAGGTGGCGGGTGAGCCCTGGGAGAACCCGTCTGTCTGTCATCTGTCCATCGCGTGAAATTGTCAAAGGACTGAAGCAGCAGTCATAGAGACCTGATTTTTTAGCCTCTGTCCTTTCTAGCTCTGTGACCTTAGGCTGATTACACAGTATCTCTGAGCTTCAAGCTCCTCATCTGTGAAATGGGGTAACTATAGTCCCTACCTCAGGGTGTATAGAGGATGCTGTGAGCTACTATAAGAAAATTCCAGCACTGTGGCTGGCCTCACTGGGCATGCGATGCTCATTGGCTGCTATTGCCATTGAGCTGTTACTGTGATTGCGAAAATTATCAATCCTTTTGGTGGGTCTAATGGGGGATCGTTGGCATTAACAGCCCGAGGTTTGGCCCTGGGGTAACTGGCCATGCCCAGGGCTGGGAGGTGGCAAGTCTGCTGCACTGTCACATCATCCTGGAACATCCTGGAGCATTCCAGATGGACCCTCAGGAAGGCCTGCGCCCCCAATGGCTGTACTGCCCATCTCTCAAGGCTCAATGGTGCTGGTCTCCCCATCCAAGCTGCCACCTCTTGGCTTCCCCTGCCCTGTGTTGGTTAATAGTTTCAATGTGAAAAGCCTCTACTCTTCTAGCTTCTGGGGGATTAGAATCCAAAGAGAGAATGTCAATGTCAGCCAAGGACACCTGTCAGCAAAACTGTCGACCCCGGGGCTGAGACCTTGAACGTCAGATTCACCTCGGATAAGCCAGAGTTGCAATAAATCATCTTCCTGTTGTTTCTGCCTTCAAAATATATCCAGAAGCAGCCACTTCTCTCCCACTCTACAGCTATCCTGTGGACCATCATCTCTCACCTGGTTCCTGCAAAAGGAGCCCCCACCTGTCCACACGTGCCCAGCTTTGCCTCCCCTGCTGTCCTTCTCAGTACATGGGCTGGCCGCAGAACCACCGGTGACTGGTGATGTCACGTCGCACTTTGCTTAAAAGCCCGCCATTGGCCCTCATTCACTCAGAGTGAAAACTGAAGTCCCACTGTGTCCTCCATGGACCTGTATGGTCTGGTCCCTGCTGTGTGCTGGCCTCTTCTCCTCCCCAACCCTCATTGCCTTCAGCCCCCCAGGTCTTCCCCAGTGGTCCTCGGTTCTGCTGGGCCTGGTCTTGGGAGGGCATCTGTTGAACTGATTTTTTTGAGGTTTGAAAGCCTCTCACCTGCAGGATGTGAAGGTAGGTAGGTGTCTGATAGACTTTCCATTCTAGGGAGATGGGCCTGATTATAGAGGTGAGGAGAGACCAAGAGAGGAGACAGGGCACAGTTGTGCCTGCTCTGTTGTGAGTGGCAGAACAAAGTCTGAGTGGAGTCACCCTACTTAATGCCCCCCTTCCATTTGTTGAGCATCTACTACATCCCAGGCAGTGGGGCTGCATAGGCTCCTGGCTATGAGGGGCTCAATGTGTAGACCCTTGACCTCACCTCCTGATCTTCCCATCCCAAATCCCATCACATGAGGCTCTGTCCACTGTCCTCCCAAATGCTGGAATGTTCCAGGCACAGCCTCCATCTAAGTGCCCCACCATCTACCCTACCTCGCTGGCTCATCTTTCTCCCTTTCTCTTCAGTCTGGCTCCAAGCACCATCACCTGCCCAGCTCAGCTTGTGCCCAGGTCCTTGCATGCAGTGAGTTGGAGGCATCATCTTTTTTTTCTGGAGATTTAGGGGAGGCTGGAATAGCGCTGAGCTGGACTATAGCTGCTGGAGAGCAGGCCACTAAGCAGAGTCTGGGGCAGCAGAAAAGCCCAGTGCAGAGATAGAGGCTGCATCACTTGATGGGCCACCGGTTCCCAATATGGGCTTGTGGGAGCCTCAGTGTGTCCTTTATAGATGAGGACAAGAAAGCAGATCTGTCCTGGCCGGCAGCTCCGGAGCCTGAACCTGCGAGGCGCCTCTCCTAGGCCTGTCTGCTGAGCATGTTCTGTGCAAAGCTTGTAGCCTGGGTGAGAGCCACGCTGTCTGCAGCCAAAGGCTGAGGCTCAGAACTTGACTGAGCTGCTCTCCAGCACTATGACCTTGGATGAGCCACTTGACCTTTGTCTGTTTTAGCTGCAAACTTGGGCTAAGTCAGCCCAAGGGTGTTGTGGGAAGGACTCTTGAGAGTCTAGGAGAAACTCATCCATGGGTGCCTTCTTGGAATAAACCTGCCACATCACTGTTGTTACCTCTAGGGAAAGGACTGGAATGTGCTAGAAGGAGACGGGAGAGCCAGGTTTCTCTCAACACCTTCATTTACACATAGCATAATTGAGGAGCAGAGACCCTCTCTTCATTGCTGTCAATCCTATACCCTCCCCACCTGGGGGCACACTGGTGGCCCCGTGACAGCATCCTGCCTGCCCCCAAGTGTGACATCTCTAAAGGGTGTGGGGGGGCTGTAGCCGACATGTGATTGTGATCCCCGCTTGGGTGATACATACTCTGGTTCGATCAAGTCCAATCTTTCTCCCCTAAATGAGAAAAAAATGTCTTGGGGATGCCTTGTGCCACCGCCACCCCTAATCTACAAACCCTGTAATTCTCCAAAAGAGAAGGGAAAAAATGCCTACGCAGTGTGGCCGACTCCCGGGCCAAGATTTAGTGACGGGAGCTGCAGCGAGGACTCGCATTACTGAGCCTTCATTACTTTTACAAAATATGTTCCGGTAGGTTCACCCACAGCTATAAAGCGCCGTCGTAAATAATTAAACTCCACTTGTCAAGGGGGCCGAGAGGGGGGTGGTGAAACCATGATGCGGAGCAAGGAGCACGGGCCTGGGAGACGGGCGTTCTGGGACCCGTCGGGGCTGTCTGATCCCTGTGACCTTGACTGCGACTACCCACCTGGCCGTGGCGTCCCTGAGCGCGGAGGTGGTCCGTGAAGCCCCTGCCACCGCTGACAGTCAGCAGCGCTCAGCTCCAGTGAGCCTGCGTGTGGGAGAGCACGGTGCCCCCTCCCAGGCTTCCTTCTCTGACCCTCCCACGGAGTCAAGCATGTTAGAAATTTGGAAGCAAATACCAGGGCACAGGCAGCCTTGCTGCTTTCAGATCTTGAAGTCCAGTGCAGACGACCATCCAGGAAACTGATCTCCATGCTAGGGAAGTCCAGAGCCCTGAGGAAATGCAAGGGAGGAGCAGAGACTCAGCCTGGGAGGGCCCTGGCAGGCTTCCTGGAGGAGGTGCTGTGGGGCCTGGTCTGGGCTAATAGGTAGGGGTTGAACAAGGGGGGCATTCAGTGCAGAAGGGATGGCCTGAGCCCCTGGGGAAAGGAGCGCCCCAGAGTTAGCAGGCTGGCTGGGGCTCTGTCAAGAGCAAGAGTGGTCAGGAGGACTCTGGTTTTTAGAGTGGATCTAAGACCTTAAATGCCCACCGGAGGAGCATGTCTATCTCCAGGGAGTTTTCACAGTTCTGTGCCTCAACCCGGAAAGCCGGGCTAAACTTTGGCTGTTTCTTTTGGCTGGTCTCCTGGGGTTCCACACGCGTCCTCTGTTTCCAGCCTGCGTTTTGAGCTGCTTTGCTGGGCCCTGCCCGGGAGAGGGAGGAGGCACGACGGTGTGTCTGGGGTGGGGAGGAGCGGAGCTTCGCCCTGAGGAGGACCAGGGCTGCTGCGGGCTGGACAGTGGAGAGGCCTGATCAGAAATTACCTACACGGTGTGGCCAACGGCCGGGCCGAAGGTGGGAGGGCAGGGAGCGGGGGTGCAGTGCAGCAGGCCTGTCCTGATCAGCCCCGTGTCTGTTCCCTGGGAGACACTTTGCCCTGACAAACACCAGATTTTAGGTCCCCCCCCCCACCCAGGGGACACATACTTTGCTCCCCAAGTGGGCGTGAGGAAGATCTCCCCTTCCTGGACTTTGGGAAGCACAGCCACCCCATCCTTCCATCTTGGGAGTGGAAACTCTCCCAACGGCTCTCCCCCAACTCTCCTCCTAACTTCCAGCCCCCCTCTTGGCCTTTCCAACCTCCTTCAAGCTGGAGATAATCTGGGGGCTGCAAGGCTCCTTCTCACCAGCTTCTTTGCATTCCTGCTGAGCGGGCTCGCATCTCGCCTCGGAATGTAGGTGTAGTTGGCATTTTTGTCTTGGGGCCTCATCCAAACGGAAGCAAAAATACTTTCATTTTAACATTCATTTACCTGCAAGCATACCTCAAGCATTCCCGCCTCAGGACCTTTGCATGTGCTGCTTCCTCTTCCTTTGCCTGAATGTCTTGTTCCCAGACCCCCGCATGGCTGGGTTTCCCTGCAGTGACCTCAGACACTCCCCCCTCCAAGTCACACTATACAATCACCTACTCTATTCAGAACTTGTCAGCACCTGAAGTGGTTGGTGCTTGCTGTTGTCTGTCTGCACTCCATGCCCCCTTCCTCAGTGGACCTTCTCACACCAGCTCCGTGACACTTGATCTGTCCTGCCCACTGCAACCCCAGGCTTGGCGGCAGTGCCTGGCTCAGAGCTCATACTCAGGAGGAGTGTGGTGGGCACCCTTCCCAGCCCTTTGGCTCTGCCAGTCCCAGGGCCCACAGTCTGGTTCGGGGGACTTGACGGAGACAGCAGGACATCTGCAGGGCCGTGGTGGAGGATCTGCAGAACTCTGTCCTCGGATGCAGGTGACAAAGGTGTGTTGCTGGTTGGGATGGCAAGAGCTGGGTCCTCTCCAGCCCTGATCAGTCGAGAGCTGGAACTCAGGGGCTCAGACCCCATAGGGACTGGAGGGACTGGAGGGCCAGGGGAGGTGGGTGTGGATACTGAACCAGGAAACGGCAGGGAGGTGACTGGGGTGGGCACCAAGGGGCTGCTGACCACCCTCTTGCCTAGGTGGAGGCCGTGCAGGCTCCCTAGGACCATCCTGGAGATGGGGGGGGGCAGCTGTGTGTTTCTGGGGTGGGGAGGAGTAGAGCTTCACCCTGGGGAGGACCAGCACCGCTGCAGGCTGGATGGTGGGGGCTGACCAGGCTGGGTGGGAGAGCAGGAGGGGGTGGCGGTACAGCAGACCCCAGGAGCGGGCCGGAGGCCCTGCGGGGAAGCAGCCTGGTCACAGCAGGACTGAAGATCCAGTTTCCCGGGGCAGGGCCGGGGCCCTGGCCTCAGCTTCCATGGCTGGTTTGGCTTCTCCGTGGGGTGTCAGTGTGGGCCCCTCGCGACCCATCCAACACCCAACCTGAAACTCAGACATTTTCCTTTATCTGAATCAGACTGTTCCAGGAGACCATGTATCTGGTGTGGGGTGGGCAGCTGGGCCTCATTCCTGGAGCACCTGCTCCATGCCAGGGGCTGCTCTGGCCGCCACCTTGCTGCGGGCGAGGTGGGGTGGGTGTCATGGCCTCCGTGGGGTCGCCGGTGGACACACCTGGGCATGCTGCGGCCCTGCCTGTGTGTGGCAAGATATGTCAGGAGCCAGCCCTCTGGGAGCGACTCCCAACCAGTGGGGGAGGAGGCTGGTGGCCCTGAGCCCAGCGTCCTTGCCTGTGCCTGGGGGATGCTTCTGAGCCCTGCTCTACCCAGTGGGAGGGAGCCCCGGTCGCCCCCAGGGCTAGCTGCTCACGGTCATCCGTCTGGCCTGCCTTCTCCTCCTTGCTCTGCACATGATTTCATGGGGTCACTGGCTTGTACCTAAGTCCTTGTCTGCTTTGGGGGGACCCAAACTAAGAAAGGGGATCAGAGAAGAGACAGAGATGGGGGATGTTTTATCAAGGAGAAGCACCCCTCCCCTGACCTCTGCCTCTACCTACCCTGGAAGGGAGGAACCTGGTCCTGGTGTCATGCCCAGCTTGACTTCTAGAAGATTCCATCAAGGAGCAGAATTCAGTAGACATCACTGACTCCAAATCTGGGCTGGGGGAACCACAAGCGGGGGCTGAGGGCTTAACATGTTCAGCGAGGTGGCATCTAGCCATGTGCCAGGGTCCCAGCAGCTGTGGGGTCAGAGTGGGAGGGCCGCCCAGCAAGAACCCCGCAGCGGGGAGTGGAATTATCCACATCGGAGGGAAGAGCCGGAGCCGGTCCAGCCCAGCCCTCCCAGCACAGATGGTGCAATTAGCCGATTGGACAGATTCTCTGCAGAAGACGATGCCACTCGAGGAAAGGAAACAGTTCTGCGGGGGGTCTTTTCTCTATTTTAAAAGCAGCCGGCAGTGTATAATTCCTTCAAGTAAATGGTGTATTTAAGTGCTTCGGGTGGGGGTGCAGCCGTGATACTTGCTGCTATGTGGAAATTAGGAAGATGCTGGGCCCTTGTATCTGGGCACCTGCTGGGGGCGGGAGCCGGTGGGGGCAGCCCAGGCTGGAGGGGGAGGCGGGCAGATCACATCCCCTATGTTGGCTTCTGAGGCAGGATAGGACCCACCCCCGACCCTCCCCTGAGGTGGTGGTTGGTGCCTGACCCCAAAGACCAGGTCAGCGTGAGGGTGCGAGGGCTCCTCCTCTTCCACTGCTGAACCCCGTCTCCCCACATGTGTGCACGGATGTGTGTTATGGTGCCCGTCTCTGGAGCTATGTCTGACTTTGTGTCTCTCTGCACAAATCTAGGGCTTGCCCCTCTGCCTCTGTGCCCTCCCAGGATCTGGATGTGTGTGCACAGAAGGACAATTGGCTGCTCAGAAATAAGGCCTCAGCCCAGCCCCCTTCCTCCCTGCGTGTCCAGCCTACTAAGTCCCAAGGATGCTCTGTAGGCCCCCCCAGATCATCCTGCGGTCCCCGCGCCCACCCGATCCCTCCCTCAGCCCTCTGCTGACCTCACATTCAGTGCCCATGCCATACCGATCCCGGCCAGGGAGGGTTGGGTCATAGGGTGGGTGGTGGTCTGTATGGAATGTGGGGGATACCGCAAAAGCTGAGACCTCAGCTTATCTGGGGTCTCTTCTGCCCAATGTGATCTCTGGAGCCAAGAGATCTCCCCAGAAGCCTGGAAAAAGAGCACTTTCCATGGGCCACTAAGGTCCCACGTACAGGAGAGAAAAGTGCCCCCTGGATGCCTGTGAGCTGCTCTTGGTAGCTGGACAGCGTGCGGGGTAGGGAGGAGGCCCGGGGCAGGTCTACCCTGTCTCCTTCTGGAATGTTCCTGGCTCATAGATCTCTGTCTGCCAGGAGCTTTCAGATGTAATGCTGGATGCCCAGTGGTGTCTGCCCCCAGGACCCTGGCAAAGCCTCTCATGGGTCTGCCCTCTGATCCGTGCTGAGAGTGTGCACTGGGAGTGTTGGAGCCGAGGTCTTCGAAGGGCTCTTTGGCTTAGCTGAAGACAGACCAGAGGGCCTGGGTTCTTTGGAGAAAGAGAAGCAATAGGACATGCAGTCAACCCTCCTTATCCGCGGGCTCACCCAACCATGGATTCAACTAAAGTGGATCGAAAATGTGTACTCTGTCCTTAAGCCCATGACGGCTGTGTCTGCACTGAGCATGTATATATAGGCTTTTTTCCTTGTCATTATTCCCTAAACAATACGGTAGAACAACTATTTACATAGCATTTACAACATATTAGGTGTTGTATGTAATCTAGAGATGGTGTAAAGTCTGCAGGGGGATGTGTGTAGGTTAAATGCAAATGCTGCACCTTTTATATAAGGGGCTGGAGCATCCACAGATCCCGGTATAGGTGGGGGTGAGGTCCTGTACCCCACCGCCCGCATGCATAGCAAGAGATGACTGTATGGCTGTATACACACATGCACACACATATACATACACACAATTACACATTCATACATAGAGATTTATTTTGAGGCATTGGCTGCTATGATTATAGGGGCTGACAAATCTGAAATCTGCAGGTCAGGCCGGCAGACTAGGAAACTAGTTGATGTTTCAGTCTTGAGTCCAAAATCCACAGAGCAGACCAGCAGGCTGAAAATTCAGGGTTTCTGTGTTGCATTCCTGAGACAGAACTGCTTTAGCTGGAAACCTTGGTCTTTGCTCTTAAAGCCTTCAGCTGTTGGGTTGAGGCCCATCCACTGGATGGAGGGTAACCTGTTTCACGCAAACTCTACTGATCCAAATGGCAATTGATTCTAAAATACCCAGCAGTATCCTGCATGGCAGTATCCAGACTGGTGTTGACTAAGTGGCTGAATACCATAGCCTAACCAAGTCGATGCATGGAATTAACCATCACAGGCTATCTGGTCTCTGGGTGATAGGTCAGGGCTGGGAGCACCTGCTGGAACCCCACCTCCCACCCACCCCCCGACCACTTGGACTTACCTGTTCTACCTCTTAGGCCTATGAGCAGGTGGCTTCCCCATGAGTGGGAGCGCCGTGACCTGCAAGGGTTTACCTGGCTCACTGCTAAACACCCAGCTCCAGGCACACGCAGGTGCTCAGTGGAGATTTGTGGGATGTGATTCTATGAGGGCAAGAATCTTTGTCTGTTTTAGTCACTGTTATGTCTACACTATGTTCCCAAAGGTGTTTCTGGAAGTAAGGAATGTCTGCTCCTGGGAGGGAGTTGAGCAGTCCAGGTGGGCTTCTGCTTCCTCCTCCTTCCTTTACTCTAAGAAACTAGACTGGAGCCCTGGGCTGTGTCTAAGTCCTTCTGGTTGTCCTGGGGTGCCCTCCCCCCACCTCTCCTCTGCCTATACAAGTCTCACTGGTCCTCTAAGGTCAGTTGTGGCCCAGCAGCCCACCCACCAGTCCCATCCTCCCCTGGTCCTGCAGCAGGGGTGCCCATGGGAGGCGCCCCGCACCAGGAATTTGAGTGCCTGCTCCAGTGCTGGCTGCCCTGCCGGCAGACGAGGAAACCCCAAAGTGCCAGGTTGGAAGGGTCTTTGGAGGTCATCTAGCCAACCTCTTCATTTTCAATATGGGGAAACTGAGGCTTGGAGAGACGCATCGCCTATGAGTCCTGGGGTGGTGGCTGCAGAATGCGGTTGGACTCCTGTTTCACTCCCTCAAAAAGCCATTTAGGTGTGGCTTCCGAAGACCTCCCAGCTCAGAGTCGTCCTTCTCAGCCCCCTTGACCCTTGTCCAAGCTGCCATTACCTTCTTCCTGACCTCCCATCTCCTCCACCCTGGGCTCCATGCAGCAGCAACCCCCAGCAACCCGAGCCAGGCTGCACAGCCTCCCCTGACTGTGCCCCTTGCCTGCCCTCCCCCAAGCGTCCTCTCCACCCAGCTGCCAGAGTGATAGTTTAAATATATAAATTAGATCATGACATTCCCCTATTTAAAGCCCTCCAGGAGCAGTTAAAATTGCAGTTAGAATAAAATCCAATGCCCCGCAACAGGAGTTGGCAACCTTTTTTATAAAGGACCAGATAGTAAATATTTTTGCTTTGTGGCTACATGGGCGCGATGATTCCAGGCTGCCGTGGTAGCACAAATTGGCCACCATTCGTGAGCGAACGGGCCTGGCCGTGTTCCAGTAAAACTTTACTTACAAGAAGAGGCAGTGGGCCAGGCTAGCCCAGCGCTGCGGGTGCTGACCTCCAACCTGCAAGGTCTTGCCTAACCCAGTCTTGCTCCCATCCCACTGCCTCACCCCCGTCATCACTGCCCCTGCCTGCTTTGTCCTTTCTTTCTCTCAGATACTCAGGGTCTCTGCACTCACCCCTCTGCCTGGAATGCTTCCCCTGACAGCTTTGTAAGACCGACTCCCCTGTCCTAATACAGATTTCAGGGCAAAAGTCAACCCCTCAAAAAGACCTTCCTCACCAACTTAGTTAAAAAGCACACCTCACCTCACGCAGGTCTCGTTTATCTTAGTACTCTTGGAATCAGTTTCTTTGTCCATGCATCGGTCCGTCCATCCATCTTACCAGTGGCGTAACTATCTCTTCTAGAATTTAAGCCCTCCCAGGACATCATCTTGCCCGTCACTAACCTGGCTCCACCATCGAGAGACTCAGCAGGCAATGCACATGGCACCTGCTCAATACCATGGTCACTGGCAGCCTCGTTAACCCACTTTCCTAAGGCCACAGAGTCGCGGTGTGGCCAGGTCAGGTGCAGGTGCGGCCTGCCCTGGCTAGGGGTCCATGAGGGAATCCCAGGGATTCCCCCTTCTGATGCAGGAGTGTCCCGTCTCCTCTCTCACTGGGAAGATTTTTCCCAACTCTGGGCCCTGACGCCCTCCTCCAAAGCAAAAGAATTGCAAAGAGCGAGTGACGTGAATGCCCGGGCCCTGCCACGTGAGCACGTTGCTGGTGAGTCAGGGAAGCTCTGAAGACCCAAGTGATGTGAAGCACTTGAAAATGAAGTGTCTCCTGTACAGTGTTTAATTATCCTATTATAAGGCAGTAACTGGGCATTAGGATTTTTCATAATTATTAATAGAGTATTAAACAGTGAATTATCATGAACAATTAAAATTAATTGCATTTCTTGGAGTTAATTAAATTATTCCTTTAATAGGACAAGTGGCTAAGCAGACATAAAATTTAAGAACCTGTACTACGGAAGTCTGCAGAAGGGGTGAGAGCAGGCAGGTGCTCTTCCCTCTCCAGCCAGGGGGAGGGGCTGGGAGAGCAGCCGGGGCCTGGGAACTCAGGATCCTGGTGGAATCAGCCTCTGGCCCAGCTCAGAACCTGCTCCCCTGTCTACCTCCCTTTCCTCTTCCTCTCCATCCCTTCCACTGCACCTTTCCTTCCGTCTCAATGCGAGCCAGCCATGCCCTGGATGCTGGAAATACAGGGATAAATGGGTCAATATCCACCCTTCCTGCAGGTCACGGTCACGGAGAGAGACTTGGTGCTCTGTTAGTAACGGATGATTTAACACCTGGGGTTTGCTTTGGAGCCTACAGCTCACCAGCTCTGTGACCTTGGCAGGTCACTTACGTTCCCTGAGCCTCAGTTCCCTCATCTGTCATCAGGACATGGGGATGTTGGGCGGCCAAATGAGTTCTTACAGAGAGAGTAGTGGGCTCAGAACATAGGGGGCGCTAATAAGTATTAGTTAGGGCCATTATTGGTCATTTCATTTCTGTGACATTCATAAGCAAGGGAAAGATATCTAACTTGGCCTAAAATAGCTTTTCTGGAAATGAACTGTTATCTGATTCTTTAAACACAGGTTGATCCTGACTCGGTTGAAATGTGAGAGGAAACATTCCAGGCAGGGCCTCCCTGGTGGCGCAAGGGGTTGAGTCTCAGCACTATGAAGCTATCTGTAGCCACTGCAGCATGAGTTCAATCCCCGGAGGTGACCCACATGGCGCAGCAGACCTCTCCTGTCTTGCCCGCTGCTCCCCTCAGCAGAGTATCTCAGTCAATCTGCCTGTTCTGCTCCCCACTGTGACTCTTAAGAATCCTTTCACACCTCTGGCCTGCACCCCAGCTCTTGTATGCATAAATCAATAAATCTTTAAAAAAAAAAAGCATTCCAGGCAGAGGGAACAGCATGTGCAAAGGCACAGAGGACTGAGTATTGGAAACTGCAGGAGTTCTGTGTTCCAGGAGCATTGCCTGAGAACTGTGGTGTGGGAGAAGATGCGGCTTGGTGGGGTAAAGGAGCCAGCCTCCCAAAGGGCACTGTGCCCCCCTGGGTCTCCCTCTTTTCCCATGTCCCCTCTGTCTGTGGTATCAGGGCTGGTCTGTGTGACTGATGGCAGATGGCAGAAGTGACAGGATGGCACCCCGGAGGCTGGATCTTACAGGGCACCATCTTCTCCCTTGTTTTGGATCACTTGCTCTGAGGGAAGCCAGCGGCCCTGCCAGGCAGCCCTTGGAGAGGCCCCTGTGGTGAGGAAGGGAGGCCTCCTGACAGGGCCACGTGACCTAACTGGCATAGCAGAGGCGCCTCCAGCCCCAGCCACACGCTGACTGCAGCTGCCTGAGAGGCAGGAGCCAGAGGCCTGCTGAGCTGCGCTGAGGCCTGAAGCCACAGAGCCAGGCCAGCTTGATGAGTGTTTCTTGTTTTAAACCGCCACATCTTGGGATAATTTGTTACACAGCAATTGATAACTCAAACAAATGGTGAGCAGAACCGGATTGGGAAGGGTCTGGCGGGAGCCCTTGCGGGAGGAGATGAAGGTCGACGTGCAGGTTAGGGAGCTGGCTCGCCGGGCGGAGCTGGGGGGGGGGGGAGAATGATAATCACAGGCAGTTACTGCTCATTTGTCCCGTTCCAGGCAGGAGTCCAAGTGCCTCCATATATTGACTCATTTAATCCTCCAGACAACCCTGTAAGGCAGGTAGTATTATTATGCTAATTTGCAAGATAAGAACATTGAGAAAGCTTGAAAGAGTTGGGGTGCTCCCAGCGCTGGTAGTGGGGGGGTTACCAGTGCTCCCGGCTGGGGGTGTGAGCCCCGGCAGTTTCTTTTTTTTAATTAAAAAAATTTTTTTTTGCTTTACGACGTTAGCGCGTATAAAGCCCTCTCTATAGACCACATTTTGTTCTCCACTGAAAGTCTAGTGTCCATCCTTCAACCTGCACTTGACCTTTTAACCTGACTTGCCTGCACCCCTGGGCAGTTTCTGGACTTCGCTGCTCAGGCCTCCCTGGAGCCTTCAGGCTGCTCATGCTGCGGGTCCTGGGGCGGCGGTGGAGGAGAGTCAAATGTGAGAGATGTTTAGGAACTGGAGTTGACGGGACTTGGTACCTGATCGGATGGAAGAATGAAGGAGAAGAGGCCCTCAGGTCCCGTCTCGAGGCTTCCTGTGTTGAGCCCAGGGCTGAGATGGGAGGCCAAAGGAGAGGCAGGTGGCAGGGGGCAAAGCGAGGTGTCATTTGGGAGTGTGTTAGGTTGGGGAGCCTGAAGGGCACCCAGGCAGCTCAAGGAAGTATCCCTGGGCCCCTCAGGGCCCCTGGGCTGACCCCCTCTTAGTGCTTATCAGGCTGCCCCGCTAGTCCCCTGCCTGTCTCCCATGAGAGACCAAGGGGGAGCTCTGTCCCTGCCCGGGGTGTCTGTGGGAGACTGAGCTCCAGATATGGCCCCGAGCTGGGGGTGGGGTCACGGAGGAGCTCAGGAGTGTGACTGGGACCCCTGTCTTCCCAGGCTGATGGCTCCTGGCAGCTCCCTAGCCCCAGCAGGCCCAGAGCACGTGGGACTGTCCCCTTGCCACGGGTCGCAGGCGGCGGCTGCCAGGGCCAGAGTCCCCTGCTCATAGAACCAGGGCCTGGCTCTGGCTGATGCCGAGAATGTGGTCCCCCCAGGCTGGGGGGTGGGGTGGAGCCCTCCCCCCAGTGTAGCTTGGGGCTTCTCTCTCCATCACTGCCCTACCTTCTACAGTGTGTGTTTGTGTTTGCCTCCTATGTGTTCTGGTGGCTTCTGCAGTGCTGGGCCCACGCTGGGCTCGATACCTCATGGTCCCATGAAGGAATTCCCAGACAGATGGCCAGCTAGGTCCACACGGGCCTCCCCTCACACCCTCACAGGGGCTGCAGAGACCAGACCCTTTCAACTGTCACCCAGCAAGTGACTGGATGCCAGGTCTTTGAGGGGCTCAGCTGAGCAGCACCCCACCTGGAGAACCTTTGAACACCAGCAAGAAGCTGAGGGAGCCCCTCAGAGCAGAGGTGCACAGCAGGAGGGGAGGGGCGAGGATTCTCTCCCCCAGAGGATATTGGCAGAGACTGGACACATTTTGGGTGATTATGGCTGGTCAGCTCGCACTGACCAGCGGTGCCTTTGAACATCCTACTGCGTGCAGGGTAGCCCCACAAAGGATGGCCCAGCCCCAAATTCAACAGTACAAGCTGCTCCCAGAGCCCCCACTGGCGCAAGAGGGAGGCTGAGTGGGCGGGGCTGGAGCCCCTCTCACCCCAGCAACTCTGTATTATTTTCAGATTCAGGCCTGTGTAGATACTGGGTATGAATTTTCAAGCCACAGACTCTGCTGTGACAGAAACTGTAACTTTTTTCTATCATGAGCTGAATTTCTGTCCCACGCTCCCTCTCTGCCAGAGGGAAATGTAATCTCAGGCAGTTTCAGGTAAACTCACTCATTTCAGGCTTAAGCTCCGTCTGCCCGGGACTGCCTGCCCTTCCTGCTCCCGGGGTGCCGAGTCCCGGGGTGCCCGGGGTAGGCAGGTGCAATCGGCTGCCTGGTCACGGTGTCTGTCCACCTGGACTCCCGGCTCTAGGGTACGTGTGGTGTCCAGCCTGGTCCTTGGCAGGTCACCCCTTTCTAGAAGGTGTCCGGTTGTCCACGTTCCTCTCCGATCGCCAGGAATTCGGTCTGGGCCTCGTGTCTGCTCACCCTCCTCCCGCTCCCTCCTCCTTCCCCTCTTCTCTGCTCTCACTGCTTTCATCTTCCTCCTCCCGTTTCCCCTCCTCTGTCCTCTCCCCTCTCCTGTCTGGTAGGATCCAGCAAATCTCTGTGCTTCTCCCGCGCAGGAGCCCAGAACTTGACCCCAATTCCCGAGCGGTCAAGTTGTGTTTGCAAATGCTTTGGGATTCTCTGGCTGGTTTCAGACATCTCAGGTGAGCTTTGCAGCTGCTGAGCTTTTGTCTAACAATGATGTTTACCCAAGAGTCCTGTCCTCCCCTCTCACCCACCACCCAGCGCTTCCTCCTGGGCACCTGCACAGCCTGAACTCACGTCATCGGGTCTTGTGGGGAAGCCAGATCCACCCGCTGGGCACCCCTTGGGCACCTAGGTGACCCTCCTTTGCCCGGTGAGGCTGCTGGAGCTCAGTAAAGTGTGGATATTGGTCTAGATCATTCAGCAGCAAAGCGCTGGAGGCTGGGAGAGGCAGGGAGGGTGGCGTGGCATTTGTGGGAGTAAGTGAAGGCAGAGTCTCCCCCAGGTCAAAGAGCCTGCCCGGGAGAGCTGAGCCACTGGCATTAGGGGGTAGCTTCCCCTCCACCCCTGTGAGGGAAATGAGCTTGCTCTGTGCCACGTCTCTTCCATCCACAAAGCGAACCTGCGCTGTTTCCGTTTCACAGATGAAGAAACTGAGGGTCATGCCAGTGACGTGCCCAGGCCCCGCTGAAAGTCAGTGATGGTGGGAGGCGTAGAAATGGCTGTTGCTTTAGTTAAATGCTCGTAAAGCATTTAAGCAATACGGAAGTGCATAAAATAGGATTAGTATGTAAAATAGGAATGGGATTCTTTCATTTCCTGTGTCACAATGCCTCCTACCCAGGGGAAATGCGGGGTGCTGCTGTGCACCTTATTTTTTCTGCAACTGCAATTTATTTTTCTTTAACTTCGTTTTTCCTTAATGGTATATTTTTGCTTGATGGTTTATTCTGTACATCTCAGGTCAATACGACAGATTCCTGATTTTATAGCGCTCCAGAGGCCCTCACCGCCTGCTCCACCAGACCCCCTTCAATGCGCCCCAGCATTTTAGGGTTTCCTCCCTCACGCTACTGCGACAGTCACCCAGGAGTGGATCCACGGTTAATGCGCTTTTATGTCGAGGGATCGATCTCAGGAGTGGGACTGCAGGTTGAGGATTGTAAACATTTTATGTTTTTGTAGATACCAGAGCAAGGATTTGCATCCAAATGTGTCTGCCTCAAGGCCCGGGAAAGACCCCATTAAAGGGGCTGCCGCAAAACTCTCCTGGCAGTCCAGCCCCTCCCCAGCTGCCGAGCATCCTGCCTGGGTGTGGGCTGCTGACATGCCAGACTGGCAGGAAGCTCTGGCCATGAGCCATGGCATCCAGGCCTGTCACAGATGTGGGGCCTTGGAAGCATAGCCAGGTCCATCCTCAGGCGCAGCCTGCGAGGGGAAGGCCGTGGACAGCCATCCTCACTCACAAGTGGGGAAACACCTGGATGTGGAGCAGGAGGGGCGAGGTCCAGGCTGGAAGGGAGCTTTTGGGGCTGAGCAGAGAGGAGACTCACCCACAGCCATGCAGCTGGGGAGCTGGCCTGGAAGTGGGACCCCACCACGGTTGTTGGCCCAGGCATGAGTGGCGTCCCTGCCCGGCCCTTCTAGCCCACAGAAGTTGCAGAGTCCCTGTCACTCCAGCTACCGGAGAGACAGGGCGGGTGAATGGCGCCTGTTAGTGAGATGATGGATGTGCACTTTGCCTTGAAGAGAAGGAGCCACGGGAGGGACAGTGCCAGGGCCATGTGCTGGGAGAAGGGGGTGCCAGCGGCCTCCTTGATAAGACAACTGGCAGATGGAGAGCAGAGGGGGGCAGAGGAGCGCAGGCAGGGCAGGGGCAGGAGGGAGGGAGAGCTGGAATGCCCAGTCTGGTGGGAGAGGCGCACTGTCTACCTACAAGGAGCTCCTAGTCCCAGAGAGATCAGCAACAGTCCTGACCTTGGGGGCCTCCCACTTCTGTGGAGAAGATGCCAGAAAATACTAGAAACCCTGTATAGTTTCAGGTACTGAAAAGCCTGTTTTAAAACACTGAAAGTGGCACCTACCAAGGAGTGACATGAGGCTCATAATAGAACCAATGTGGCTCGGTTTAGTCACCCAGACATGGTTGGAATTCCTGCCCCACTGCCAACAACTGGGCACCCTTGGGTATGTTACCTTCCCTCGCTGTGCTTATATTCTCACTAAGTACAGGCATATTATTATATTATTATTATTATTATTATTATTTGTGGGACCCTCACCAGCAGCCAGGGAATGAACAGGCGCTGCAGAGGCTGAGGCAGCCTCGCAGCCCAGCGCTCAACCGCTGCGCCACCAGGGGAGGCCCACTGAAGTACTAAGTGAGCTAGTACTTACATAGCCCCATGCACAGTGCTTGCCTAACCCAACTCATGGTAGCTGTCCTGACTAATCTTCCTTGGGCCAGTTGACATCATGGAGGGCTTCCTGTGGGAGGAGAGCTCTGCGGCTGCCCTTTGAGGAACTGACCTCCCTTCTAAGTCCCCCTGGAAGATCTCAGTCGTTGGAATGTTCTTGGCTTTGCAGGCCTTGTAGCCTCTCCTTGCACCTCTCCTGTGTAGCGGAGCCCAGCACTTCAGGAGTGAGGATGCCTGTAGTGCAAGAGGCCGCGTTTAAAGGCTGTGATGGAGAGGTGTAATGAAGATAAGGAAAGGAGACAGGATGCCTGCCAGAGGGTCCAGCTCATAATAGAAAAGCCATCTGCTCTGGTGGCCCTTGTGTTCCCCAGTAATGAATGCTCCCCATGTTTGCCATATCCATCTCTCCTGTTCACTTGCTTGGCAGTGCTCAATGCCCAGTGGGCATTGGGAGAATGGGAAGCTGGAGCTGGACCTGGATGGCAGAAGCTGGGGTGCTAGCAGTCCCAAGGACAGGATATCCGGACACACATGGGAATGGCAGGCAGCTCCGTGAGTCTCGGGTGTGGACTAGGAGCAAAGCAAGCTGCTGGGAGCGCCTCCTTTGTGGACGGCTCAGCAGGCTCACTCTGACCTTGACTCCCAGCAGCTTGACCAGCATGACTCACCATTCCCTCTCTGTCATGTGTGGCTGGGAGGTTAGGGTGGAGCTGATGGGCATCACTACTACACATCCCAGCGTGACCAGTGGAAGAGAGGTGTGGGGCAGGAGAGAAATCGGGACAGCAATGGGACTGGACCTGTGGCAGTGTCCCCAAGGTTGCTTTTCCTCTCGTTTTCCTATTTTGTGCAATTGCTATGCCTTTGACCCTGTGCCATTAATGTACATAGTCACATGTAATCCTTCCAGCCACTCTGTGATTGGGTGCAACTGTTATCCTTGTTTTTATAGGTGAGAAAACTGAGGTTCAGAGAGGTTAAGTCATTTTCCCCAGGCTACATCGCTGCTCTGTGATGAAGCCAGGACTTAGGCGCAGGTCTGGATAATTCCAAAGGCAGTGTTCCCAGCAGGTCAGTCCTAGCAGGAGAGCAGGGGCATTGGGTCAGACCCCCTCAGGAGCCCTGATAACATGTGGGAGGCAGAGATGCTGGAAGCTCTCATCTGTCCCTTCACCCCTTTCATAGACCTCAAGGTGCGCCTGTGTGATGGGGCTCCTCTGGCTGGAATGTGAGCTCTTTGGGCTCCAAAGAAGTGTCCCGTCCTGGTCAAGTTGAGTTTTTCATCCTTGGAGTGCTCCAGACACTCCCAGTCCTGCCAGCTCATAAGGGGGAGCTGGGGCCCCTTGGCCTTCATCTTTTAAACCACCTTCCAGGTGTTGACCCCACTCTGGGTCAGTCCTGTGGGCGGCCAACTTAGACTCACCTCCCGGCTCGCTCTCTCTCGGGCTTGACCTTGACTTTTTAAACTTCACAATTTCTTTCTGTTGATTTTTGACTTCCTCCATCCTCTCCCCTGGACCTTCAGGCTTGCAGCCTGCCCCATTGGTGCCAGCGTGTGTGCTGGGCACTTCCAGGGGTGCCTGGTCCCTGTCCTGGAGGGCTCACTTGTCCCATTTTTGAAGTCTGTGCTGCCAGCAGCAGCGACAGGAAGGGTTAAGGCAGGATGGTGCCGGGAGGAGAGAAAAAGCCAGCCTAGCAGTCTGCAGGTCCAAATCCCTGCTCCCCAGGACAGGGCTGCTCACAGATAAATGGGCGAAATAGCACCAAGGTGCGTAATGACACAGAGTTATTTCAAAGCGATTATCTGGGATAACAGTAATTATGTCCAAGAACAGAGAAGGTCAAACTGGCTGGTCCCACTGCTCTACTGGGGGGCCTCTTGCCAAGAGCAGGCCGAGCGTGGAAGGAGAAGAGGCAGCAGGGCAGGGGTAGGAAGTGGCAGGGCCTGAGAGGAGAAAGGCAGGGCATGGAGCCTAGGTCCTGAGCAGGGAGGGGGCTGGGGGAGGCTGCTGCAGGGCTGAGCGCCCAGGGAAAGGGCTGTCAGTTCATGCGTCGCCCAGGAAGCCCGGGCCCTGTTTGGTCTTTGCCAGGGTGTGGGCCTGAGGGTGACCCTGTCCCTGCAGTTCTGAGGATGTGCCCATGTAGGGCACATGGGCTGGGAGGAGGCTTCGCCCTCTCTCCCTTCCTTCTCCCCCCCTCCACCCATCCTGTGCTCCCACGTGTCGGCTCTTCCGCCCCGTCCCTTCCCTCTGCTGCCCAGCACCTTTAAACCCTTACACTCTCCCCCCACAGTGCCCCTCCACCTCCCGCTCACGCTCCCCCCTCACCTTTCCACACTCTTCTCCGCTACCCACGCTCACCCTTGCATGCCCACTCAGCACCCCTCCCCGCCGCGCTGTTCATCCACACGCCCACTTTTCCACCCACCACCCAGCGCCTCCCATCTGTCCACCCTCTGTCCACCTACCCTGCCGTCCTCACCTCTCCACCCTCCAGCGCCCCCTTCCACCTGTGCACCTGGCCCTCGGCCATCCTCCTGCTCACCCCCACCCTCACCTGCCCCTCCCAGGCAGCTCACACCCACCTACCACCATCGCCCATTCTTTCACCAACTTGCCTCGCCTCCTCCCTGCCCTGTCACCCACACTGACCATCCATTCCCTGCCTGCATCATCCCCCAGCCTGCTCAACACTCGATGAGCCCTGTTGTTTTCTCTTCCCCGAGTCTGATGACGCTCTCCACCACGCTCTAGGGTCCTCCTTCTCAACTCTGAATGCTGAAATCATATCCTGCCGTCAAAGCTGATTCTAGGGTGTCTCTTTCAGGTAATGTAGCTGAGCAGAAGGTGTGTGCACCTGCGCCAGAGAGGTGAGAGCCGTTACCCAGCCTTGGCCATTCCTGACTGCTTGACCTTGGGGAGGGCGCCTGGCCTAAGTCTTGCTGTCCACCTGTGGATGGTACCTACTTTGGAAAGCAGTCTAGGTGTTCAATCAGATGATCTCTAAGGTACCCAGTAACACACATTGCACCTGGGGAACACTAAGCAAATGTTCGATGCTGCTGATGCGTCACGCAAGACGAATGAGACCTGCTCTCCAGGTGTGGAGCTGGAAGGCTGGCTGGGCACACACGCTGCCCAAGGCTGGCTTTCCCTGCTTTTGTTACCTGCTTTGCCTGGTATTCACGCTAACCACCGCTATTCCCACCAGAGGCATTCAAAGCAGAGACAAAGGGTAGGCGATGGGGCAGCAGGATATGGTTAAATCAACTCCATCTCGGAGGGGGGCCAGGATGGAACCACGGGCTTCATGCCAACTGCTCATTAGAGACACAAGCCCCGGCCCGACACGCATGGCGCTGGCTGTGGAGAGCTGGGGTTTGAGGTTTCCAAAGGGAGCTGGATGTGTATGGGAGAACCCTTGAACTGAACCCTCTGGTCCTGGGGCCCCTTGCTGAGATGTGTAGGGCACGTCCCCCCAAAGGGAATGTGCACTGAATTCCCCACCTCCTGCAGAGAGACTTGGAAAGTCCAAAGCCAATGCTGTTTTCTGAGGCGGCATGTCCTTTTTGAGGGAAGATGGCTTTCTCTTAGTCATCCGGCGATGTGGCGGAGAATCCTAAAGCCACACTCATTTGTGACACTCGAGGTTGTACCTCGCCTTCGCGTGCTAGTGAATGTTTAATAACAGTCTCTCTGGGACATTAATAAAAGCAGGATCTGGTTTGTAGCGTTGCCAGTTTTCATGGTAGAGAGATTTCAGGCTGCCTGTGACATATTGAGCGCGGGGTGGGAAGGCTTTGCAGGCCATGTCACCACTGAGTGTTTTCATTATCCAGACACAGTACTGCCGTCACCTGAAAAGCATCCATAGTAGTAAGATAATTATGACATGATGAATTCTGAGCATTCGTTCTGTGTTTTTTATGTAATTTGTAAAATAGTGATTTTATGCACTTTCATTTTTATTTATTTTTTATTTATTTTTTAAAAGATTTATTTATTTATTTATACAAGCACTGGATACAGTCACACGCTTGGGAGGGTGAGAGAATTCATCAGAGCCAGAGCGGGGAGCAGAACAGGCAGAAGGACCGAAGGACACTGCTGAGGGGAGCAGCGGGCGGCAGGAGAGGTCTGCGCACCATGTGGGACCCTCGCCGGAGGCTGGGGATCGAACCAGCGCTGCAGAGGCTGCGGGCAGCTTCGCAGCACCACCAGGGAGGCCCTGCCCTTTCATTTTTAAAGAATGGCTGTATTTAGCAACTGGCTCACAAAACCTGAAAATCTAGTAATTGGCTTTCACCAGCCATTGTGAACAGGCACCCCTTATTTTTAGTTCAAATGAATGTGTTTTTTTCTCAGGACTCTCAACTTTAGGGGCAGGTGGGGAGAAGTATGAGCTGGAGAAACAGAGAAAGTCTTCCTGGCTTTGAACTTTTGCTAGGAGCTTTCTAGGGGGAGTAACCAATACAGTGGGACTGGTGCTGTGTTGATGGGAAAACTAGGATCTTGGGCATTATTCCCTGGATGGGCAGTGGAACGGGCTTTGGCTTCTATTAGCTCTGGGTGCAAATTCAGGTGTTACCATTGGACAGAGTATGACTTTGGGCAAGTTATTCAAACCCACTCTCAATTAAACTTATTTAAATTTAATCGAATGAATTAAATACTGTACTGATTTAACACATATTTATTGAACTATTACTACATGCCAAGGTCTAGAAATAGAGTGTGATGAAAATCGCTCTGTGCAGATAGCTTCTATTTTTACCAAAGCGTCCAATTGTCTGTCACACAGTAGGATGTTGGCTCTTATTTATTGTTTAGATATTGCTATTATTTTGATATTATAGTTTCCTCCTTCCACAGAGGTTGGATGAGGTGACTGTGGATGGGATTCTGGACCTTTTCAAAACAAGGATATATTGCTCTCACAGCACAGTATTCTCTTTTAAAGAGGCTTGACATTGGTAGCTTTTAAAGATAGAAATGGACTCTATCCCAGTACGGTATATCTTATCTGGACTTCACATCATCTCTTCATTAAGCATCCATCTTCCATCTATCTATCTACCCATTCACCCATCACCCATCCACCCACAATCCATCCATCTATCCACCCATCACCCTTCCACCCATCACCCATCACCCATCCACTTACAATCCATCCATCTATCCACCCATCACCCATCTACCCATCACCCATCCACCCACCATCCATCCACCCACCCACCATCCAACTATCCACCCATCCATCCAGGAGGAATGCATGTCCAATTCCATTATTTCCTCCCATGTGAAGGTAACTCAATTGGTTTAACTCTTAATCTCTCCCCATTCTGTCCCAGTGCAGTGATTTATCCGGTTGGCGAGTTCAGCTCTGTAGTCTAGTTCTCTCTCTCTTTTCTTGTTGGAACATAGACACAAGAAGCAGACATGATGCTCTGATCCTCTAAGGCCGTCACTGTCCAGGGAGGCAGCTACTCACCAGGCGTGGCCATTAGCACTTAACATGCCTGGTCTGAATTGAGATGCACTGTGAGTGTAATCTCTGGAATTTAAAGACAGTATGAAACAACCACAAAATAAAATAGCTCATTAATAATTTTTATATTGGCCCATGTGTTAAAAGGATCATATTTTGAAGCTATTGGGTGAAATAAAAATATCTTTAAAATTAATATCACCTATCTTTAAATATATTCGATGTGGCCACTGAAACACAATGTCATTTGTGGCTTGCATTAGTTAGTCTAGCCCTGGGCTTTGCTCCTGTGTTGGGGGCTGGGAGGTGAGTGGCCTCCCCTCCCCCAGATTTCTGCGACAAGGTGGGTTGGCCTGACTAATTCTGGGGTTCATTGAGCAGACCCATTTGGCTTTCACTAAGAAATGTGTTCTGCTCTCCAAATTATCCTTTATCCACTCCAAAGGTGACATGTTGGCCTCCTTCTGCTGTTCCTTTGTCTCACTTCCCAATGTGCTCAGAACTTGGGTGGATAAAATGAGAACTATTTATGGGTTTTGTTAAGGACCCCCTGCCATTCACCCGCAGAGGATGCACCCAGTCCCGACTGTGTGCCATGCCCCACACTGGGCACCCGGCACCAAACAGTTGGCCAATTCAGCATGTCTGTTGTCCCCACTGACTGCCACTTAAAATGTTTATCATGTTGGGAAAATTCACATGCACACACAGATCCCAAATTTGGTTATGATGTCAGAGAGGTGCCTGAATTGCTGGAAGAAATTCTTGGTCTTCTAACACTTGTAGAGCTTCTGGTTAAAAGCCCCTTGTTTAGAACAGAGTTTTTCAAATACAACACTACTGACATTTCAGGTTGGGTGATTCTTTATTGTATGGCCACCCAGCACATTGTCGGGTGGTTACCTGCCTCCCTGGCTCACTCCGTGTCTGGGAACGCAGTTGTGACAACTGAAATTGTCTCAGACATTGCCAAATGTCCCCTGAGGGGTAAAAAGTCGCCCCAGCTGAGAACTATCAAGCTGTCTAGGGTCTGACAGCAGCACTGTGGATGGTCCCATTGTAAATAGACTGTCGGCTCTGTGGGTACCCACCCTCACTTCCCCCAGTGTCTGTCCTGCTCTCCCCTGTGCCTCTGGGCACATGACAGTTCTGTGGAATGGAGACTGGATGAAAGGATACAGACTCCTGCGTTTTCCTCCTTCCCCTAGGCAGGCAAAGCTCACCCTGCACCCAGTCCTAAGTTTCCTCTCAGCCCCTGAGGGACTTGCCATCTTTAATTATTTTAAACTCAGGGTGTGCTGCGACAGCCTTCTTACCTCCCCTCTGGAAATCACCGCTTCTGAGCAAGTGAGAACAGTCATTTCCATGGAGCCTCAAGTCACGTGTCCTGGAGGTCTTGATTGCTTCTGCCTTCTTTCCCTGCTGCGGCAGCTATGAGTCTGATGGACACGGTGGGCAGCATCCAGACGTCCTGCCCTGTGCCCAGTGGACCCCCTCACCTGGCCCCAGGAGTGGCTCTGCTGCCTTCAGCACAGACCCAGGATCAGGGGTTTTTGAGATCTCTAGAAAACTCCTCCCCTAGATTTTGCTGGGTCCTGGGAACCTAACTGACTCAGGAACTGGGGGACACCTGCCTGGTTTAGCAAAAAGAAATCAGGCAACAAAAAGGACGAGAGTCCTAGTGTCAGACAAAGGTGGTTTGCACCCCACATTTCACACTTTCACTTGCTATGTGATCCCAACAAATGACTTTCCCTCTCTGATTTCCCTCGCTCCTTTGGAAAGTGGGTTGGTCACCTCTAAGAACTTTCGGCGCTGATGTTTGAAGGTTATTTTTGGCTCATGTGGCTGGTATTGACTCTCGCTTCCCTTTGAGTGAATTTACTTTCCGTTAGATGATTTGGGTGAAAATCATTCCAGGTGAGCCTTCATGTCTGTTCTTTTTGAGGTTTTTTACTCTCTGCTTTTTCTGTCTCTTATACCTTCTCAGTTGTAATTTCTAGGCTCAGCCAACACCTGAGGGATGGTGTTGATACTGAGTTGAGGGTCTTATTTCATTCCCCGTTTGCTTCTTTTGCCTCAGTTTTTCCATCTGCACAATGGACATAATGATCAGTGACTGATGGAGAGGTAATAATCATTATTGCTTTTTCTCTGTAGATGAGGTCACTGAATCACGGAGAGACAGTATGCCTTGCCCAAGAGTACATCACAGGTATGGGGACATGGTCTTCCAAGGTGGAGCTGCTTCTTTCCAAAGTTTCTGGAAGAAACTTCCTGTGAATTTGCATTGAGGATGCACAGGTATTCTAGAATGCACAAGAAGGAGAAAGTCAGTGTTCACCTGTCCAGGGAAGATCAGGAACCCGCGCATGCATACCTGCATTCACACAAACAGTGTGCTTTGGTACCCAGGCTGTGTCAGGCATCTGGGAATAGAAGCACGGCCTTTTCGGTGTTTACAGTCTGAGAGTCAAGAGTAGGAGACAGAGTGTCATCATCATACTGTGTGTCTCCCAGAGCATTTGACAAGGTGAGAGGTATAGCTAGGAGGTGCAGAAGATCAGGACAGAGACCAGTGAGGCTAAAGCAAGAAGGTTATATTTTAGTAGACTTGATGGAGTGAGTCGAGTGGGCATTTGGGAGAAGAGTGGTCCAGACAGAGAGAACAGTCAGTGCAAAGGCCCTGAGGTAGGAATGTGCTTGATGCATTGAGAGAACAGTGAGATCAGTAGGGCTAGAGTGAAATGAGCAAGAGTTTTAGAGGCCAAAGAAGGTCAGAGAAGTAATGGGGTGAGATTGGGTAGGACTCTGGGTCAGAGTAAGGACTGGGGCCTTCACTCTGAGTGAGCTGGGAACCACGAGGGTTCTGAGTAGAGTAAGGTGGGGTGTGTGAGTCAATGTAGCCATCCCACTGGGCTTTATTTCATGGAAGGAGCCTGAGGTCCACAGGACCCACTAACCTCCCCTCCACCCACTCTGGAATGCATCTTGAACCCCACACTCAAACCCAAGGCTCTGTGTGCTGGGACCCAGCTGGAGTTCCCTGGACACGCAGACTCCTCCAGATTGAGTTTCCCTTCCCCCTTCCCACCAGCCTGGAGCTTTTCATCTCTTGCTTTGTCCCCTTGGGCAATTATTTATTATTTCCTTCTCCAAAGTGTTTCTGAGACACAGCTCTTATGAAAGATGCTACACTGAATAAAGTGGGACGGCATCATAATTCACCCTGGCTGCAGCTGAAATATTTGAACGACAACACATTACTGTCCAATTTCGCTGCTCTCCGCTTCGAGGGAGAGGCAGGAACCCCAACTCGGGGTGCTCCGAGCTCTTTGCAGAATTGGATGAAATGGCTTTGGCAGCTGTCATGCTGAATGGAGCATCACGAGGAGCCACAGGATGAGGGACAGCCACTGAGCACGGTTAAGAGGACAGTCTGTGCTGCTGGCCTGCCTGCCCCACGAGCGTGGGGAGTCCTGCAGGGCAGGGAGCTCACATCTTCTTCTTCCTTGGGGTCTCCCATGGCACCTGGATGAAGATGCCGAGTAGATGTGGTGGGAAGAAAGCAGCTCTGGGGTCTGGAGCTGGGCTAGCCCTCCCTGTTGGTGGCTGTGACCCCCAGTATTGGTATCTCTGTGAGGGGGGTAAAGAGATCTATCCAAAACGTGGCTGCGGATCACTGTGAGACAATGTATATCTGTGTATCAGTCACCTACAGCTGCCTAACAAATGACCCCAAATTAGCAGCTTAAAACAACAAACAGTTAGAAGTTAGGATTTCATAGTTCCTGGAGGTAGGAGCTTAGCTGGGTGATTCTGCTTCTGGGTCTCTCATTAAGTCTCTTTGAGTCAAGACGTCCATTGGGTATGTAGTCATCTGAAGGCTAGCCTGGGGCCAGAGGACCCTCTTTTACTATATCTCACTCAGATGCAATTCCAGGAGACCTCCTTTGCTAAAGAAACGGCCCCTTCATAGGTCTCCAGCCTCATGGACTGTAGGGGGCAGAGTGACCTGTAGTATGACCTGTGATGATCAAGAGAGCAACCAGATGGGGGCCGCTGTGTCTTTTTCCCTCAAGGGGTTTAATACATGTGCAGAACTAGGCCATCATCAGCCCCATCCAGCATCCCCCCAAAGTTACCTTGTGCCCATTTACAGTTAACACTTGCCCCCACTCTGAGTCCTAAGCAGCTCTCTACACATTTTGAGACCCAATGGACAGCTTTCTAGTCATTGCATATGAATGGATTCATGGAATATGTAATGTTTTCCACCTGAATTCTTTTACTCAGCGAATGTCCATCAAGAGGTGTTCTTAAGGGGGTCTCCCTGGTGGTGCAAGGGGTTGAGATGCAGCCTATGAAGCTATCTGCAGCCAGTGCAGCACGAGTTCAATCCCCAACCAGGGAGGTAACCCACATGGCACAGCAGACCTCTCCTGTCTCGCTCGCTGCTCTCCCCAGCAGTGTATTTCCTAGATCCGCCTGTTCTGTTCCCCACTCTGTCTCTGGTGAATCCTCTCATCTCCCACACCTCTGGTCTGTACCCAGTTCTTATATGCATAAATAAATAAATCTTTTTTTAAAAAAAGAGGTATTCTTGATCTTCACCCACGATGTTGGGGTCAAGAGTTCTGTTGTGTGGACTGCACTTGGTCCATCCATTCACCTCTTGATGGACACTGGGATAGTCTCTAGATTTTGCCTGTGATAAATCAGCCATGGGCATTCACATATGTGTCTTTGTGTGGACATATGTTTCACTTCTCTTGGGCAGACGCCAAGGAATGGAAGCATTGAGTCATGCTACATTTAGGATAAATGACTATCTTTTATAAGAAATGACCAAACTGTTTTCCAAGATGGTTATATACCATTTAAAATTCCCACCTATAACAGATAAGGCTTCCAGTTCGTCTGCATCTTCATCAGGGCTTTGTCATTTTGAAAGCCTTCCTAGTGGACGCATCACCGTGTCTCATTGTGGATTTCATTTGCATTTCCCTAGTGATTAATTGTGTTGAGCATCTTCTCATGGTCTTATTAGTCACTCATATATCTTTTTTGATGAAATATCTGTTCCAATCTTTTGCCTACTGAGCTTTTTGTCTTATTAACTTATAACATTTCTTTATACATTCTGAATATAATCCATTATCAGATCGATGATTTGTAGCCATTTTTTCACAGTTGTGCTTTATCTTTTCATTCATTGGGGGTGTCTTCTAAAGTGTCTAGGTTTTAAATTGTGATGGAGTTCAGCTTATCGGTATTTTCTTTTATCAATCATACTGCTATTGCCACATAAAAGAAGTCTTTGAACAACTCAAAGCTATGAAGATTTTCTTCTATGTTTTCTTCTAAATGTTTTATAGTTTTTTAAAAAGTTTTATTTACTTATGTATACAAGAGCTGGGGTACAGTCTAGAGATGGGGAGTGAGAGGAGTCGCCAGAGACAGAGCGGGGAACAGAACAAGCAGATTGACCAAAGTACACTGCTGAGGGGAGCAGCGGGCGAGTCAGGAGAGGTCTGCCGCGCCATGTGGGTTGCTCCCTGGTCGGCTTGGGATCGAACTCGTGCTGCAGAGTCTGTGGATTGCTTCATAGTGCAGTGCTTAACCCCTTGTGCCACGAGGGAGGCCCACGTTTTATGTATAGTTTTGATTCTGATGTTTAGATATATGATCCATTTTGAATGAATTTTTGTGCGTGGCTGTGCATAAGTCATTCACCAAACCAAATCACTCAGATACATGCCATATCCCCTGGGGAGGAGATGTATTCTCAATTCCAAGGGTGATTCGGCAAGAGCCCATGACAAAGGCTTTGAATGTACGATTTTAATGGTGGAGGGTGAGGATTGTGAATAATGACCAGTCCATCACAGGCACCAAAGTGTGAATGATTGGCCTTAAAAGAAAAGTTAGGGACTAGACTGTCCCTTGGTGGGGTTGCTCAGCATTCACTTGAACCGGTGGGCTTTCTGGGGAACACAGAGAGGACCAAGTTGTATCTAACAGACTCTTGGGGCCTCACGTGTAACCCCATGCCATCTGCAGCTCATAGTTGTGCATTATACTTGTGAATGATATCCCCTCTGTGTGCCAGCGTGCAGAGAACCAGCTACACGATTGTCACCAGCACAGATAACTTCACTGAAACCGGCCATGTGGCAGACACTGTGCTAAGTGGCAGCTTCATCAATCCTCACAGCGTCGTTGTGTATTACTGTTTCGCACATGAGGAAAACAGTTTCTGCAGACCACCCAGCCAGGACTGGAACACAGGCCTGCCTAGTTGCAAACATGGGCCGAGCCACTGCCCAGGAGGCTTTCCTCGGCCTTCCTCCAGGCAGAGGTTTCATACAAGTTGATTTTTCTCTCCAGTCTCAGGATGAACTTTGTAATGGTGGGGACTGCTTGTCCATGGGATGATGAAGTACTTTGGAGGTAGGATGCCAAAGCGGGGTGGCCATCTTTCAGAGGTGCTAGGGAAAAGTTTAAAGGAGTTGGAGGCTGAACTAGTTCCTCCTAGAAATTCCTTCCAGTGCTGAGCTCTAGGGCACTTGGTCAGTGAATGCCAGGGCCACAATTCTTGGTTCCCCAATTTTTTTAACTATGCAGAAGGTCCACAGAGGTCTTGAGTCCATTTTGCAGAAATGAGGGCCAAAGAAGAGAGCTCACAGGGACATCTCCAGTCTCAGTGACTCCGCTACCTTGACTTCTGGTCTGGAGGGCCGTCCTCCAATCTCTCAGGGGGCTGGGAGCCTGATGCCTGGCCTGCCCTGGGCAGGAGGGAGTTAACGAGATAACTAAGTGACAACCACCCATAGCTACAGCTTTTCTTGTTTAGAAATGCAAATGCCTTGCAAGGCCAAGCTCACTGCTTCATGTTGGGTTTTTTTTTTAACACCACACAAATTACTCTTTTTTTTCCCTCTCTCTAAGACTTGTCAGGGTTGTTTGCACTACAAAAACCAGAGGGAATTGAACCATTTACTGGAACAATCCTGCTAAATCCTAAATCCAGCCTCTGGGAGGAGGTGTGCCTCAGCCTTGTGGACCCTGGCCCCCTCCCTCCCTTCCTCTGGCTGGGATGGGGGGGTAGGCAGCAGGTGCAGGGCAAGACCCCCCATCCTATCTGCCTCCTTCCTCCAGAGGGCCATGGGTGGGCTGAGGGGCAGGAGCTCAGGTGGGTCTCCCTATAGTGTCGTTCCCATCAGGCAGGTGGGAAGACAGAGGCAGGAAGCTTCAGTGCCCGCTTATTTCTCCCTGTAGCTGCCCTAGAGCAGCTACAACGCCTTCTAGCAGCTGACAACGCCTTCCTTTCATTCTCTGTCCCTTCTCCAAGCTTTAGTTCTGTGCTGTCGGGACATCACTTAATGATCATGCGATCCTGCATGTTCTAGGGTGCCTGTGTGTGGTTTGCAAAGTCACATTGGCGTAACCCTAATCCTCACAATGAGGACCATTTCACAAAAAAGGGGACTGAGGCTCAGAGTGGAAAGTTCATGTCGAGCCCTGTGGAGTTGCTGTTTTTATGTATTAAGAAACGGTTGTGGAGCGCGACTTGTGTGGTTCCTTGTAATCAATCACTGTAGGTCACATAATGAGCCCTGTTCTCGTGACAACAGGTTCCAACAAGTTCACCCTTTAACTGTGATTTGCTTTTAGCTGAATCATAGGCTTGTGTAGGTGGAGGAGTGTGAATATGTAAGTGTCCCACATTTCCCTGAGTCTCCTATGCCTCAGCAGTCCCCTGGGCTCAGTCAGCATCCTGAGCGTCATCGAAGCAGAAAATCTCCAATGCTCCCCTTACTGCGGCTGTGTAGCACAGAACCCTGAAATTCAGTGACTCAAAACAACAGACATTCATTAGGTCACCAAACTCCCGCTTACGCTGGTGACTGAAACCAAAATTAAAAAAACCAGGCTCAGCTTAACAGATTGGAAATGGTATTGCCTGAGAAGCAACAGAGAAGGGAGAACTTTTATGTTCAAAAGCGCCTTTTTGCACTTGGGAGATTGGTGCATTGCTCACTCAGGGCGGGGTCTCAAAAGTGGCATGCAGGGGTCTCATGTTGCACCTGCTCTCACGCACATCCCATTTTACCACAGTGCACTCAGAAGCCATCTTGGGAATATCTGGTTGGATCTAGTTCTGGGACTCCCAAGCTCTGATTTCTCCTTTCTGTGAAAAGGCACAGCTGGTGCAAACATTCTATCAGCATACACGACTGCAATGATCTCTCAGTTTCTGTGATCAGGAATTCAGGAGCCGCTTGGCTGGGTGGGCCTGGTTCAGGGTCTCTCATGAAGTTGCAGTCAAGATGTTGGATGGGGCCTTGGTCATTGGATGGCTTTGTGGGGGCTTCTTAGAAGCCGATCTCTGAAGAAGGAAGGAGTGTCAGAGAGTGTGTGGACCTAATTTAATAGCACGGTGTTCAGTTCTGCCCTAGATGCTGGTAGTGCACTGGATGGCCGGCACTTCCTAGTGTTCCTAGTGTCCTTAAGCTGACCCTCTTTATTTAAAGATTTATTAATTTATGCATACTAGAGCTGGGGTGCAGTCAGATGTGTGTGGGGGGGGGGTGAGAGGATTCACCAGAGACAGAGTGGGGAACAGAACAGGCAGACTGACTGAAATACACTGCTGAGGGGCACATTGGGCGAGTCAGGAGAGGTCTCCTGACTGCGCCATGTGGGTAGCTCCCTGGCCAGGGATTGAACTCATGCTGTAGTGGCTGTGGATAGCTTCATAGTGCTGAGACTTAACCCCTTGAGCCACCAGGGAAGCCCAAGCTGACCCCCTTTAACATTTCTCTTTGGTAATTTTTTGGGAACACTGTGGGCAGTCTCTGCTCTCTCTAGGGTGAACCCTTCTTCCTTGGGGATGGCTGCATTATTAGCTGATTCCATGGGACATAGCTGGACCTCGGAGTTTCAGTCATTGGAGGGTGTAGGGCATCAGGAGACAGAAATGGACTGGGGAAAGGAAGGGCTGGGTTTTATCATGACTCCCACAAATGGGCTGTAGGATTAAATAGTCTGGACTCTCTGGCACTAATAGGAAAAAATCCAGCCCAAACTGACTTTGCAAAATAAGGATATTTTCAGTGTAGTTCAATGAAAAAGGTTATGAGAGATCAACTTTCAGAAGCCACTTGAGCCTTCAGTGATTTGGAGGTAGAGGTAGGTGTCTAGCTCGTCACCAAAGGTTCCTTCCCCATTTCCTTACTGCAGAATTGTTGCCAAGAAGTGACTGCTAAGAAGGAACTACATTTCCCAGCCTCCCTTGCACTCAACTGTGGCCATGTGACCAGCTCCCACCAATGGAATGAGTAGAAATATGTGCATCACTTCCTGACCAAGGAGCTTAAGAAACATATGTTTTCTCCACTCCAACTTCCCCTAAGGGTTGAGTGCTGAGGATGCCAGGGCACTAAGGGATAGGGTGGCACAAGGGAGGAGGATTGTGGATCCTAAATCATCAGAAAGACCCATATCAGCCTGTTATGTGAGCAAGAAAAAAAATGTTAGCGAAGTTCATTTTTTCCAGCAGCTAGAAATACGCTAACTAATCCAGATATCATCAGGCACTTCTCTCTCTCCAGATGTCTTTTCTGCTTTCTTCTCTGTTGGCTTCATTCTTGGCTCCATGGCATGGCAATATTGCTGCCAGCCACTGTAGACCTGCACTTCCCAGATCAAGGCTGGCAGAGGATTGTGTGCTGCTTTTAGTAGGTTGAACAGGCTCCGCCTTTGTGTCCCGTTGCTTACGTTGTGAGCTTATCCTTGAATGAATTACTGTGTCTGGGGGTTGGAGGGCTTGCCATTTCTGGAGTCGATTGCACATGGGCTGAGTTGGGGGAGTTGGGGGCTACCAGGTGCTTGTCCCCCACCATGGACTCAGGCAGGCTCACAAACTCCCTAGGCTTCAGGACCTGACACGTGGGGTGTTATAGATGCATTTGTGGGATGGAAGACCTTGGAGAGTTGCCCAGCCTTAGTATCTGTGACTTGGTGATGTCAAGATTCCTTCCAGCTGGGCCATTGTGGAATTGGCTCATTTGGACTCGGGGTTGACTCTCCCAGTGAGCATTTTCTATCTCCTCCATCCTTTTGTTCTTTCTCACCTCCACGTGGGGCACTTTCTGGAAAGACATCAATGTCTGGGCCCAAAGCGTGTGGTTTTGAACATCACTCGCTTGGCCTCGCCCGCTGCCAGCACTCCGGTTGGTTCCGCTGCCATACCCAGTCCTTTGATGGGAGGGAATTGATCAGAGGCTGCTTCTCCCCTTCAGAGGCAGCCCTTTTCAAACCTCGAGGCAGCGTTTTTATGTCCTCGCCCACGTTGCTGTTCTGGCTCAGCCTCGCCTGATGGGAACATGGTCTGTGAAGCCCTTGGTGTGGCAGATAATGAGGTGGCTGGCTCTTTCAAACACCTCCTCCCGGAGGCCCTCCAGACTGCCTGGTCCACACGGGGCTCTCTGAACTCCTCGGTGACTTTGGCCCCTAATTGTGGTTTGTCCTTTAAATGATCAGTTTCCTACTTTTCCATCTTGTGTAAAGTCCTTCCAGACAAGAATATATTTTCTCCTTCTCTGTGTTCCCCATGGGTCCTTGGGCAGAACTTAGCACAGAGTCAAGAAAATGAAATAAAATCAAGATGACATTTATTTAACATGGACTAACTGTCAGACACCCACTGGGCGTGTTTGCATTGAGCTCTCATTTGGTTCTCACCAACAGCCCTGTGAATTGGATATTTGGACACATATTTTTACACACAAAGAAACTGACACTGAAGACTGACTGTGTCACACGCCCAAGGTCACAGAGAGTGTAAGAGAAGGGATGCCGGTTCAAATGCAGGGACAATGCCATTCATTTAATCTACCAAATGACTTCTGTGTGCCAAGCTGCGGCAGAGACCTGGGGGGTAATGCTCAGCTGAGCAGGGGGTGGGTCTCTATTAGGTGGTGGCTAAGGGTGGGCTCTCTAGAGCTGGGCTTTGTGGGTTCAGATCTGCCCTGATAACGGAACTATGCCAGCACCGACCAGGCATTCTCCCCTCAGCCCCGGGCATCCGCGCTTCATTATAGAGTGTCCAGCATTTGTCTGCTGCCCCACCCTGCTTCATTTGCTGATCCCTCATGTAGCATGTATTTTGCACTTACTGTATACTTGAAAATATTTTAATTGCTTTACATTGATTTGCTTACTGCATGCTCATACAGCCTGATGCCAATTTCTCCCTGAGGTACAGGGAGGTGACATGACTTGTCCAAGTGTTAGAGCTGGGGTTCAAACCCAGGTGGTCTGATCCAGACTTTCTGCTCTTAGCCACTATGCTCAGCTGTCACTATTTATTAGATAAATCGTGATTGAATTGGATTCAATTAAATCACCCAAGTGATTTTTGTCAGGCTGCCTTGGGGGTGAGTTTTCCTGAGTCCCTGTGGGGCTGAGCAACCACATCCATCTTTCTCTGGGACTTTGATGCAGGCATTGAAGTCCTTAGCAAAGATGCAAGTAGCCGGGGTCCCAGGGCTGTGAGAGCTACCCCTGTCCCTGCCCCTGCCCCTGCCCTGGGGCCTGGGCTGCCAAACGGGCCCAGAGTCTCCAAAATAGGAGTTCTGCTCAGACCTGTATGAGTGGTGCCAGCCACTGCCAAGCCCTCTCTGCAGCCTGGACCTCAGTGTCCCCATTGTTTCCATCCTCCCAGAAGCAGCAAGGCAAATGCTCCCACCCGGAGGCTGCCCTCAGCCCGTCACTCGGAGCCTGCTCTCCAAAGCATTCCTGCACAGAGTGCTTTTCAAAGGAGTCTTGTTTGATCTTGCGGGTCTCTTTTCCCTCTACTTGACTGGCAGGGATCAGACGCCGCCTCTGACAAATCTCCAGCTTACCGCACCGTCCCTGGCATGGCTGATGCTGGCAGCTGAGGCAGGAGGAGACACAGTTGGCCGGCTGGCGGTGGCAGGACTTGGGGACAGATCCAAGCACGTCTCCTTCCCTCGGGCATTTTCTTTCCTTTGTGACTCTGGCTGTTTATGATTCAAGATGCCCTTTGACGGTGACTCTGTTCCCAAAGGAAGTAGATGCCTAAAGAGAACACGGATCCAGGGCAAAGGCTCGCAGCTCAGCATCCTCCACCAGCACGCCCGCTCCCTTTCTTTCTTGAATTTGTATGAAATATTTCCATACAAAGAAAGGTGTAAAGAATAATATTAAACAAGCCTTGTTTACTAGCCACTGGGGGTTTATCCCCCATTTGAGAAGTGCAGGTATGTGTAGGTGTGCCCAGGTATGCCCACACCTGCCTGCCCTCACCCCACAAAGAGACATTGTGTCATCTGGCACTCTCTCAGTGTTTCCAGATCCCTGACCTAATTTGAAGAAGTTGGTATAAGTACCCCTAGCCTTCAGATGAAAAGCTGAAGTCAGGGAGGTGAACTGTGACCTACCTTTGGTAATACAACCAGGCAATGGTGGTGCCAGGACTCGAAAGCCACATATGTCCTGCCTCCTGCTCCAGAAGCCAAAGCAGTTAGGACAAGGGACATCCATATGTAACCCCCTTGAGCGAGAGGGCAGTACCTTCTGTGTCCACAGTGACAACACCCACTAGCTCCGCATACATACTTGTATAACCCTGACATGGGAAGGGGAGTTTACTGGGGAGAACGTTAAGAGTAATTACTCATGGATGCCATATTAAGTTCCTGGGGCTGCTGTAAGCAGATCCCACAGACTGGGGAGCTTAAAACAACATAGATTTATTCTCTGCCAGTTCTGGAGCCTAGAAGTTCCAAATCAAGGTGTTGGCAGGTCATGCTTCTCCTGGAGCTCTAGGGGAGGTGCCTTCCTGAGGTTTACTGGGCATCCTTGGTACTCTGGCTTGTGGGTGCCAGTCTCTGCTCTGTCATCATGTGGCTGTGTTCCCCTGGTCCCTGCAAGTCTCCCCTCCTCTTGAGAGCCAGTCATTGGATTCTGGGTCCACCCCCATCCCATCTGATCTTAACTAACGACATCTGCAAGGACCCTACTAATAGATAAGGCCATATTCTACATATTGGGGATCACTATTAAATCCTGTAAGGGTTCTACTACATGTACGAGCCTTGTGTCTTTGGAAACATTTAACTTTTGTTGTTTTTTTAAGATTTATTTATTTATGCATACAAAAGCTGGGGTACAGGCCAGAGGTGTGGGGGGGGGGGTGAGAGGATTCGCCAGAGACAGAGTAGGGAACAGAACAGGCAGATTGACCAAAGTACACTGCTGAGGGGAGCAGGGGGCGAGACAGGAGAGGTCTGCTGCGCCATGTGGGTAGCTCCCTGCCCGGGGATCGAACTTGTGCTGCAGAGGCTGTGGATCGCTTCATTGTGTGGTCCTTAACCCCTTGTGCCACCAGGGAGGCCTGGAAACATTTAACTTTTGGAACGAAACTTCCTCATTTGTAAAAATGTGGCAATGGGCTCCACTCATATGGAAATTGTGAAATTAAGTGAATAATAGCACCCCACACCCGGTAGACTGCAGACACCAAACCTAGCAGGGCTTTTTCTTATTACTGTTATTTCTGTTATTAAATGAAACGTGAGGTGAATGTAGAGGAATGACAGTGTTTATCTTTAGAAGGGGATATATTTAGAAGGTGATGAATTCCGATGGAGGTGAATACAATCTATTTGTTCATCTATTTATAATTACTGGGGTCTGTGGGAGGACAGCAAGTAACACCTTGCTCCGTGCCCAAGATTGGAACCTATTGAGAACAGATGCCTGAGCAGACAGGAGCTCAGGTGGCATCTTGATCGCTGCTGACCTGTCTGCAGGGTGGGGCTTGGTCCTGAACCACAGGTTCCCAGACCCTGCAGAGCTCTGAGAGCGCCCCCCACAGGCCGGGTGGAGGAGGAGAGTGGAGCTATCTCACCTGCTCCCGGACACGCCAGTCCCAGGACTAGGAGAGAGGCAGGTACAAGGCGCTGGGGGAATGACAAGGCGGGGTGTTCACGCTGTCTGGAGCATGGAGCCTAGACTGAGACTAGGGTGGTGAGGCACGGGCTGGGAAGGAGACAGGGCAGTGCCATGTCATGGAGTCTGGCCTTGCCACAGTTGGGGGGAGGTCCTGCTGACACATGTAGTTGGATCAGCTGGGACTAGAGATACTCCAGACACCTGACGGGATCATCTGTGTGAGTGTGTGTGTTGTGTGTGTGTGGTGGTGGTTACATGGCAGCTCCAAAGGCCCATGAAGAAATGAGTATTGACCTGTGGTAGGTCTTCAGGGAGTGGAGGTGTCAGTGGGTGAGAGCTAGGACCGGGGAGACCAAGATGGCAGCTTAATAGTAAAGTGGGTCCGTTAGTTTCTGTTTGGTTCCTTGGCCCCAAGGCTTGTCATTGTCTCCAATGTTCTCCTCAGACTAACTTACCTGGACACAGGCTGTCTTTGAGCGAGGGGCCCAGTGACATGGTGAACACTGGTTCATATTCATTCATCGATTCAACGCCTGTTTAATGAGCACCAGGCATTGTACTCAGTGAACACAATATCACAATGCTGCCTTGGTTGCAGTATTGTGTCTATTTGGTAGATGTCCCCCGTTTGGCTCACCCCAACTCTGACCACAGACTTGGTCCTAGACTAGCCCTGCAGCCCGGTTCTCCATAGAAGTCTGTCCTTCTGCTCCTGGTGCTGTTCTGGAAGGCCTGTCAGCCTGGTTTGTCTTTGGTCTTTAGACCCTGCCTTCTACCAACCTAAGGGCACCCCTGCTGTTCGAGCAGGTAGGAGATGGCCCACAGAGACCCTCCTGGGCAGAGAGGTCCCAGGTGCCTCCACATACCCCATCCCCACTGCGGTCTCCGTGTCTGTTCCGCAGCCTCAAGCCAGAGTTGACCGCAGTTCCCCACAGTGACTGGGGAGTGCCAAGGGGGCAGCCCCGGTGTGTGTGCTTGTGTGTCTTCCAGGTGTGTGTGCTCGTGTTGGTCTTAGCAGAGACAGCAGGCCCCGAGCCATACTTCAGGCTTGGTGCACGGGAGAGGCGTCCAGGCTGCTCTGTGTTGGGGGGAAGCTGATCTCCAGGGAGGGGGCACAGCGTGCGGGCTGTTGGAGATCATGGGCTGCCTTTAAAATCCCATCAGTCCTCTCGATGTTCCTGGGGATGAAGTCGGGCTCCTTGCTAAGATCCGTGAGGCCCAGCATGGGGGGCGCCTGCCCACCTCCCTCGGGAATCCCTTCTCCCCCGCTTCTTAGTCACACTTGAGGTTTCAGCCTTGCTGAGCTGGCACAGGTTCCCCGAAGGGCCAGCTCTCTCTCTACCAGGTCTTTGCACCCGCTGTTCCTTCTGCCAGGGATGCCCTCGCCTCGCCCTTCACTTCCTGCCAGCCTTTATCCTCTTTCAGTCTTTAACGATCTGCCACCCACGCCAGGAGGCCCCCCTCCACCCGTCTGCATGGGTGTGCTCGCCTCGCCTCCTGGCTCCTCGGGCTTCTCTTGGCCTTGTCAGGCCGAGTGCAAATATGTCTGCCTCCCTCTCTGAGGGGAGCCTTCCCACGTGTGCCCGATGTGGGGCATGGGCTGTCCTAGGGGCTTTGCCAAGGACATGGAACGAATGAATGAGCTGGGGCCAGGCTCAGGGCAGACAGGAGGCTTCCACACACTCCTCTCTCTCTCGGTGCCAGCGTCCCGTCTCGCCCTCTCGCCCTCCAGCTGGTCCTGACACCCGGCAGCAAACTGCGGAAATACAGTGTTATCTAAATGCTAAATAGCGGCAGTAACAGCGCGAAGGGCCTATGAACAATGCGCGCTGAGTGGCTGCCTCCTGCCTCCCGCCCTGCCGCTCCGGGTGCTGTTCTGAAGGCTGTCGGCCTGGTTAGAGCTCACACTTTGTCAGGACCAGGTGAGGGTCTCTGGGGGCTGCGGCTGCACAAACAAGGGGACCCTGTGCGTGCGGGGTGAGGGGAGCAGAGCCCACGCAGCAGGGAGCTGGGCAGCTGACCTGTGGTCCTGGGGGGGCGCTGCTGCCAGCCCTTGTGTGACGGACCCCCCAGCACTTCCTCAGGTTCCCCATGTGTAGCTCAAAGGAATTTCAGGTCTGTCTTTGCCTGCTTATGTACCAGGCGCCTTCTTGTGCCAGCATCTCAGAAAGCCTGGAAAGTTCTCCATTTCCCAGACAGAGAAGGTGGGGCCCAGGTGGGTGTACAGACCCCCCAGCTAGTGAATGTTATAAATAGGGTTTAGCCCAAGGCCGCCCGACTGCAGACCTCAGCCGGCTGCGGAACAGGAGGGGCTGGGCTGGATCAGAGGTTTGCAAAATGTTTGTAGTGGAGGGAAGCTTTGTTCAAACAAAACCTTACACAGAAACTCTCTATGGGAAACAGATGAAAGCAGAGTGGATCTGATTGAAGCCGGAGTGGGGGAGGTGGGCAGGGGGTCTGCCGGCCCTGCCGATGCCCTGCCGATGCCTCTTCCTCCCACCCTGCAGTAGGCAGGGCTCCCCGGGGGCCCAGCTCCCCACCCCAGCTGGGGTGGGGCCTTGCTCAGGATGAGTGCACCCTGGGATATACAGTGGCAACTTGGGGTCACTTGGAGGTTCATGGGGACCCTCCTGAATGTTCTCGAGCTCATCCTCCCCAGCTGGACCCAGGCTGCATGAGGTTCCCCAGGGAGCACCAGGATTGGGCCACACTTGAATGTGACCAACTACCTCTCCACCTCCTCCAGCCGAGGAGGGGTCATGCGGGGGCAGCTCGCATCACTGCCTGTCCCCTGGCCCTGTGATGACAGAAACAGGGCATTGTGGGAAGGTCATGATTCTCCGTTCTCCCCTGGGGCTTGTCGCCCAGGGCTGTGCCTGGTGAGCTGGGAGGGCTGTGCTCCAGGGGGGCCAGGGAGGGACCTGGAGGTGGAGACCCCAGAGCTGGGTAGAAGTGGGTGTGGAAGGAGGGCGGGGAGCATGGCTGGGATCTGGCTTGGGGGGTGTTAACCTCTGGGTGTTAACCTTCCGGGATAGGGCAGGGATTTCCATAATGCTGATCCTGGGGTCATTGTCACTTGGCCCTGGAGATGAGGGACAAGTTTCAGAAGAGAGCCCTGGGCTCAGTGAAGTGGGCCTGGGTGTTGGAAGGTGGGGTGGGAGTGGGGTGGTGGGGAGATGGAAGGTGGGGGAGTCGGGAGGCTGGTGAGGGAGTAGGGGGCTCAGAGAATCTGTGGGGCTCAGATTGCTCCCAGAAAGCTCCCTCCAGCCCCACCCCACTCAGTGGAAGCAGGCCCTGGAGCCGCCGGGATTTCACGCTGCCTCCCCCATCAGTCACTCCGGGTGGACTCGGAAAAGTCCATTTGGTTTATTAACACAAACACTCTTGGCATGAGCCGCGGACGGCAAATTGGATGGGAGTTCACGGAAGTCAGGGGACGTGTTTGTCACCTTCTGCTCCATCACCTGTCGCTGCTCCTGGCAGCCGGGGTCAGCCAAGACTGGTCTTGGGGGAGGGCACAGGGAAGGGTGAGTGATGCCGCCCCCAGAAAGCCCCCAGGCCTGGCTGCGGACTGCTCTCTGCCCAGTGGCTGGGCTCTGTGCTCTGCAGCCACGGTCCCAGCGGGCTGACCACAGGGGACCTTGGGCAAAGGGCTCCTGCCCAGGCCTCAGTGTCTCGGTGTCTCCGTCTGCGAACTGGGGGCATGAGAACTGCAGAAACGGCCTGGGCTTTGGCGTGGGGTCCTGGTCAGCCGCCGGCTGCCTGAGTGGCCGGGACACAGACTTCCGCCACAGCTCAGTCTTACACGGCAGTGTTGATGCATCTCTTTGTTCATCAGCCACGAAGATTCACAGGCGATAACACGGTGATCATATAATGGCTACGCATGTGCCGACGCCGTGTGTGTTAAATGATTTAATCGTCACCACGGCCTGTGAGCTGGGTCCCGTCTACCTCCTTTCCCTGGTGGGCGCCCTGAGGCACACCCCACTTGCTGATGGTCCTGATGGTGGGGGGGGCGTGTCCTCATCACTGTGGACATTTGGAGGGACAGCTCATGGGGCGGTGAGCTGCAAAAAGTGGGGGAGATCTGGGGCAGCTCAAGGGAGGGTGACAGGGGAGTTTTCACTGAGGCAGCAGGACCCCAGGGACAGAGGGGCGCAGCACAGGCACTCCAGAGGGGGGACGGCATGGCGAGTGTCTGGAGGCGCCCTCCTCAGCGCCAGGCAGCGGCAGGTAGCGTGATGTGAAGGGGTTTGGCAGGAGACTGGGTGTGTGTGATCACGCTGACACCTTAGTGACAGATGCCACATCCCTGCTGGGGTTGGGGGCGCCCACAGCAGACGTTTGTTTCCCATGGCCCTCCCGCTTGCTCCCTGAGGACCCCCTCTGACGTGTAGCGGCCCCTCCTCACTGTGTCCTCCATGTCTGGAGTGAGAGCCAGCTCTGGGGCCTCTTCTCATCAGGACACCTGTCCCATCATGGGGATCCTGCCTCATGACCTCATCTCACCCTCATCACCTCCAAAGGCTCCATCTCCTAATGCCATACTGGGGGTGTTGATCTTTGAATTTGGGGTCACACAGTTCAGTCCATAGCACACCGGCCTTGGAGAATGAGAAAGTTCAAGACAGTCCCCGGAGGTGGGGTTCAGGCTTTGCTTCTCTCAGCTTTCAGGTCTGGGTCAATCAGACCTGAGCACAGAGGCTGGGAGAGGCGGGGGGTGCAGGGCAGGGGGCTCTGCTTCCCAGACGGGGCTGGATCTTTCCCAGTCCTTCTGGATGGACAGAGGCTGGCAGGCTCCCTCACTGGGAAGCAGAGGGCCCGGGAGGCCGGGAGCATTTGCTTTAATTAATGCCTTCTCTGGGCCCATTAATCCCTCGACAGGGCGTGTGGTTCCTACCTGCTCTCCCGGGAGAGGCAGGATTTGGTTTCACTACTCCCCGTAGGCGATTCTCCTCTGGGAACTGTGATTTAGGGGAAGGGAGGGTACCTGGGCTCGTGGAGGGGGTGGCTTCGGAGTCAGGTTGGCCCTAGCCCACCGGCCATTGTCCAGGGACTGAAGCTCGGTCGGAGTGTTCTTTTTTTTTTTTTTTTTTAAAGGAATGTGCCTTTCTTTTCTTTTTTTTTTTTTTTTTAATTGTATACAAGCACTGGGTACAGTCAGAAGCGCGGGAGGGTAAGAAGATTCACCAGAGCCAGAGCGGGGAGCAGAGCAGGCAGAATGACGAAGTACACTGCTGAGGGGAGCAGTGGGCGAGACAGGAGAGATCTGCGCGCCATGTGGGGCCCTCGCCTGCGGCCGGGGATGGAACCGGCGCTGCAGACGCTGCGGGCAGCTTCACAGCCCAGCGCTCAACCGCTGCGCCACCAGGGGAGGCCCATCGGTCCCGTCGGAGTGTTCTTAAAGTGCTGTCCAAGGTCGCACAGCCTGGTGGTGGCACAGGGACTGGGCCAGGGCTGGAGGCCCCAGAGTCTGCTCCCTGTGCTAGGAGATCCTGCAGACCCAGCTGCTCAGCAGTGCGGGCTGGGGCATCTGTGATTTCCCTCCTCCTCTCCTTCCTCCTCTCTACCCACCCGCATCTCTGCTCCCTAATTTGCTTACTCCCACCTCTAAGCCTCCAGGTATGGCCCGGCCCGAGAGAGGGGAGATACACTGGTGCCGAGTGCCTCGCCTGCCCAGCCTTTGTGAGGATGAGCGAATGTAGATCAGGGAGAAGAACTGTGATTTGGGGGATCAGGGGCAAACCAGGGGGTCCGGCACCTGACTGTGAGGGCTGCACAATCTTGAGGAGCACGACTTGGAGGACTCGCCCCCACAGGGAGTGGGTACAGTCACCTTTAGAGCAAACAGGGAGTGGGCAGGTGCTTCTCTCTGAGACACCCTCTGGCCACAGCACCCCTCTGGTCCTGAGCATTGGGCCACAAACACCTCAGTGTGTCTCAACCACCCTCCTCAAGGTAGCCAGAGAGGCCTCTCTAAATATGGCCACACCTGGGCCATCTATCCCCCAAGGCCCCCAATGAAGTTGAAGATCCTTGCCTGGCAGACACAGCCTTCTCCCTGGGATGTGCTTTCTGTCCACCTTGGGTCCCACCTCTCACCCTGTGCACCCACAGAGACTTGCAGTCCAAACAGGGTAGTGTGGTCACTCCCCAGAGCATGGGCTCTGCACAGGCAGCCCGGGGGACAGTCTCAGAACCCCACTTACAACCTGGGAACAAGCCGCTGACCCTTGTGCCTCGTGTCCTAATTTATGATCCAGAAAGTTAATAGTAGCCCTTTCAGCTGTAAAGAGCTTAACCAGGGCCTAACAAAGTTGGTGCTATAGAGGGGTTATTGTTTATTATTTATTATCATTAGTTCCCTCTGGATGACAGACCTAGAGGCCTCAGGAGGCAGACACCCTTTGTGGCACGTGGTTAGTGCCACATTAAGTGCACATTGAACAAATAGGTGAGTGGGGGTATTTGCGACCCTCAAGTCTGACAGGTGAGTGTGTGCATGCTTGTGAGTAAGAGAGCAGAAACCCAACTCCCTTGTCTTACAGTGGGACAACTTTGCAATGTGATCACATTCCTGAATTCCTTATGGGGCCAGGCTGAGGGGACACATCACCTGAACCCCACATTTGCTTAGCTCCTTGCCCTTCCTAGCCTGTTTCCTTCTTCCCCTTACAGATTTTTCTTGAGCGGCCGCCCTTAAATTGTCACATGGCTGCAAATTCCATGCCAGGCTGTGCTTCTAGAAACCTGACCTAAAATGATAGCTAACATTTTAGTGAGCACTTTCTCTGCACCAGACCCTCATCTAAGAGCTCTGCACATGTGAGCAAATGGAGCTCTCTCAGGCCTCTTTGATGTAGCACTGCAAGGGGCAGCTCCCGGCACATAATAAGTTATCAATAAAACATGACCTCTTGTTAGAATTATTGCTGTGCAGGTGTTATCAGCTGGCTTATCTATGCTAAAGAGGGAGACTGGTGAAGGGGAGAAGAGAAAGGAAGGTGAGCGAGCCATAGAGTCTTATTAAGAAGAGACGTTGGAACAGAGAGATCAGACTTTCCTTCTTTCCAATCAAAGATAAGGCAGCAAGACAGCCCAGCTAACTGCATGACCATGACCTTGGGCAATGTAATCACCTTCTCTTTACGCCTGTTTCCCTTGGTCTAGATGAAAGGCTAGATATAGATTTTATCTGAGGAGTCGAATGTGATCACTTAGTAGTGGCTCCTTGGAAGTGCTATAGCTGAATAGATTCTTCATCAGTTTCTTGGTCCAACGGGAAAGAGAACTGTGATCTATTGGTGATGTCTGCCTAGGAGGTGGGACAGGGCTGTGGAGGCAAGTGTGCTGTATGTTTTCCATTGATGGACACTGAATTTGAAATTCCTTTCTAATTCCTATGGCTGATGATTCAGTGATTCTAAACTCGTTCTGTCAAAGTGTTTGGATTAAAAAGAAGGTAATAGTGGGCCTCCCCTGGTGGCACAGTGGTTGCGTGCTGGGCTGCGAAGCTGCCCTCGGCCTCTGCAGGGCCGATTCGATCCCTGGCCACCGGTGAGGGTCCCACATGGCGCGTAGACCTCTCCTGCCGCACCCGCTGCTCCCTTCAGCAGTGTATTTTGTCAGTCTGCCTCTTCTGTTCCCCACTCTGGCTCTGGTGAATTCTCTCACCCTCCCATACTTCTGACTATCCAGTGCTTGTATATATTAATAAATAAATCTAAAAAAAAAAGAAGGTAATAGTGACAGAGAGATGTAAAACTAGCTTGTTATTATATGCTAACTAGCATTGGTTATTATGGCATAACAGGGAAGGTCAAGGTCAGTAGCAGACAGCTGGTGCTTTCTTACAGTTGCATCCATTCCTGCCTGCCTGCCTGCTCCACTTTGGGCGGGAATAATCACTGGCTCGAGGGTTGGGCATATGACTCATGTTTGACAATAGGGTCATTGGACTGCCTTCCAGTGGTCTGGGAAGATGATGAATTGAGATGAACCAAGGCTCTCATGGGGAGTGTTGCTAGAGTGAGAAGCAGTATTCTTTCCTACTGGACAATCCTGTGAAGTGGCAGCTTCCGGCAGCCTCCTTGCCACCATGTGTTGTCTGAGAGCAGAGGCCAGTAGGAAGGGACATAGAGTCAAGAGAGACAAGAGGCTGGGTCATGGGGGTATCTTGGCAGCCCTGATCCAGCTTTGCCTGACTTGGATGCCTAGATTTTTTAGTTACATGAGTCACTTATGTCTTTTTTGCTGAAGTCAGTTTTAGCTGCAAAGGTCCTACCCAGCATCTTTATTGTCAATATCAACAAGACCTCTTTATCCTCCTGTTTGAAAGGATCACTGTGCTCAGGTAATTGAAATGTGCCAGAGGCAGGTCCCCACTGATACCTGTGCCTCTTGAAGATCCTACAATTGAGGAGGTTGATTCTCAAGGTCACAGAGGATTCAGCCTCTGTTCAGTATATGGAGGATACTGTCCCTGAAGGAGTCCCCAGCATGAGTGATGCTTTCCCCAAGGTCCACTTGAGGAAACTCAACAAACACACAGGCTATGGACCTTCTCTGAGTTTCAGAAGGAACTAGATGAATAAAGTTAGTTTATTATTAGCATTCCAAATTTGCAAATAAGGACATGGAGGTCCAATGGAGTAAATGGACATTTTCAACTGCCCCAACTTCTTAGGAACAGATGTTTTCCCATCAACTCTGAGCCCCAGCTTCCCTCCAGCACCAGCTACTACACTGTCAGCCCTGGCCAGGAGCCCTGGTCTTCTTCCATCTCCATTTGGGGTAGGGCTGCTGAGTTTTTCCATCTAGGGACTGATAAAAGTCTGACAATGGCTTGAACATAGTAGGTGCTCAATTATTGTTGACTATGTTGTCATTGACAGTGAGAGCATCTATGGGTTGTCTTCTTGTCTTTTTGGGTTTCCCTAAAAGCAGAGCCTGTGACAAAAATCCAAGGACAAGGAGTTCATTTGGGAATGTGACCCAGGGGAGGAGTAAAGGACCAGGGAGGGACCCAGAAAGGGAGGCATGGGAGCCAGCTCTCAAGGTGGCCCCTGATGAGCCTCACCTTGGGCGTCATCTCCTGTGATCCTCGTCCACACTGGATGGGGTTGACCTTTGTACCCATTGACACTGCCAATGTGATAGCATGTGGCTTCTGGTCTTAGCTTTCATCTTGCTCTCTTGGATCACCTACTCTGGGGAAGCCAGCTGCTGTGTCACTGGACACTCAAGCAGTCCTGTGGGGAATGGAGACCTCCTGCCTACGGCCACATGAACTTGCCAGGCATGTGTATGCGCCATCTTGGAATTGAGCTCTCCAGCCCCAGTCAAGCCATCAGATGACCACAGCCCCCAACAGAGGTGGGAGGCCCCAGCCAGAACCCCACAACTAACTTCTCCCAAATTTCCGACCCAATGAAATGTTCCACTTTAAATGTTTATCATTGCTGTTTTAAGCCATTATATTCTTGGATAGCAAAATGTCTCATCATTAACTGATCACAATTGGGTGACAGGCTGATGGATTCTAAGGACGCTCTGTGAAGCATGTACAGTACATCTCAGCACTGTGCGCCCAGGGAAAGAAAGGGGGAAACACTATCCAGCAACTGCCACCTGCCATTGTCCAAAAGTTGCCCCCATGGCATGGATGCCTCTGTCCTCCTGTGCCACGTGGGCATCCCAGGCCACAGAGTGCAGGAAGCTCTGGGCAAGAAGTGAGAGGACATGGCTAGGCTTAAGGTGAGGGACCCCCAGGTGGGATCCACAGAAACTGAGATCTGTGCGGAATCTGTCACCTCAGTGGTGGCTGGAGCAAGAGGGAGGGCTGAGGGGGTATGATTGGGTGCCCAAGAGGCACCTGACTAAGTGAATGAGTGGTAAGTAGGTCGATGGGTAAATGAATGACTGAAAGGACGATGGAGTCAGTGGGTGAGGAATGCGTGGGTGAATGAGTCCACTTTAGGGCTGACCACCCAGCTGTAGACAGTGCAAGAAAAGTCAGCCCTCTCCTGTTTTGGTGCCATTACAGGTGTCCAGGCACGGCCAGAGGTTGAGGTGCATGGAGGGCTTTGCTCTGGGGTCCTATCTGAGTGCATGGGCCCTTGTTGAGCTCAACTCCATCTCCTTGTCCCCTCGGAGGGGTGTAGGGGGACACTGAGTGCTGTCACTGGCTGCAGGCGAGCGGGGCTGGAGAGGGCTCTGTCAGAGCAGGAGAGCCCCCAGGGCCGTCAGTGCATTTTCCTGGCTGCATTTACTAGTATTTCTCTAGAGACATCACCCCATCCTCTGGATTCTGCCACAAACATCACAGCCCTTGCAGGTATTTCACCACCTGGAAATCTTTCACTGGGCTGGTCATGCCAGGCTGGGTTTCCAAGAAGTGTCAGATCCCTGGCCGCGAGCCTAGCTTCTCCTCCTCCTTTCTGCAAAGAAAACAGGTCATGAATGATGACTCTGAGCCCTCACGCAGCCCTTGGGTTCTCAACATGATCACGATAGACCCCATTTTATAGGCAGAGGGAGTGGGTGCAGAGGGAGAAAGTGAGGGGTGGAGCCCAGGCACACCCCTATTCATCCTGCCTGGAGAGAGACTCCAGGACAGCTGGTTCTGTGGGGGAAGTGACTTTGCAAAGTGGGAGCCAGATCCCTAAATCAGAGCCCTGGAGTTGAGGTTTGGAGCCAGGCTCGTTCTTGAGCTGTGGGGTCCTGGGCAAGTCATTCCCCATCTGAGCCTCAGCTTCTCAGCTTCCCCATCAAGGAGTGAGGCCCAGAAAGGATGTGCATCGTTGTCCTAAGTGGAACCCTGACCAGGAACTCCAGTGGAGTGTGATCTTGCATTTATTAAGCACCTACTGCATACCTTGCACCAGGCAAAGCAAGGAAGACAGGTTTGTCCCCACAACTGCATAAGCCCATTTCACAAATGAAGAGGCAGGTTCTGGGAGGTTAGAGGTCAGCTAACTTGCTCTGACAAAGGACTGCTAAGGCAAGGAAGCTGAACTTGAACCAAGACCCTGTCTTGCAACCAAGTCACACACCTTCCTGAGGAAAAACATTTCATTTTCTTGCTGCTGCTGCTAAAGATGATAAATACCAACACCAGCCATTTACTGGGCGTCCACTAAACGCCCCATGTCAGGTATTATTCTGGGTGGTTTTACGTGCAATGTCTCCGCATCGGTGCAGACCTTTTCATTTATCAGCGAAGGAATCCAACTCAAACTGGCTCAAGCAAAATGTAATTTACTGGCTCACATCATGGGTAAGTTCCCAAGGGACCCCTGCCCTGCACCCCAGACCTGGAAGCTAAATCCTATCTTCCATTTTCTCCAGTGCACTCTGCTCAATTTCCTTCTCCTCCCTGTGCCCCCACCTTCTTTCCTGCAGGAGCTGGTCATTGCCCACGTGGATGCCTTCCGATTTCCATTCTCCCCGCTGATTTACCTCCTGGAGGGGCCACCATCCCCAGTGTGTATAGCCCTGGCAGGGAAGGGCTCTGGTTGGCTCTCCCTGGAGGCTTGCCCACTCTCCAGGGGAGTGGGGTCTGTGTGTGGTCAGGTACCTATCACATGCTCCCCTCCCCTACCCCAGGGCCTGGTGGGCTAGAGATGGTCAGTGATTGGCTAGCCCACTAGAATCACTAATGCAGTGCAGGAAAGACCACAGAAACCCAGTTCATTGCCTGTAACCAGCCACAAGCTAGGTACAGCGACACTGCACATTACAGATGAGGCCACGAAGGGTCAGAGATGAGTGCACTGCCAGGTCAGGTAGCTGGCAACTACCTCACTCTGGTGAAGGTTGGGTGGAGTCATTCATTGCATCGAATGAGTGAAATGTGATTGAGCCCCTACTGTGTGCAGGGCTGCAGAGAGAGACAGGAGACCCACCCCCTGCTAATGGGGCATCTACAACCTGTCTGGTGAAACCAGAGTTAAAAAACAACAATAGATTTGAACAAAAGGTGGAGGCAGCCAGAGAAGGGCTGTCACAAGGAGGCTGGAGGTGATTAATTGTTAAATGAGTGGTACAGACAGTAATTGCTCAAGGAGTTCAGGGAAGAGAGCGAGAACTATGGGCTGCAGTCAGGCAAGCGTTTCTGAGCGAGACCCTGAACTTGGACTTGAAGGACAAGAGGGTTTGCAGAAGCAGCAAGGGAGGGGTGGAGCCCCCCTCCTGGGTCAAAGGGCATGTCCCCCAGGCTCTTGGGCTTTGCACTTGAGAAGATCCCCAGAGCCTGCTTAAAACCTTAGAAGTTCACTCCCCTTCACCTCTAGTCTTGTTCAAACTCCAGCCCTGCACACCAGCCACGTGCCAGGTGCGATATGAGCTGTGTGACCTTGGGCAGACTTGTCTCTGAAACTCAGGGTTTTCATCCATAAACTGGGAGGTAGGATCCCTGCTCTGCCTACCTCACCACATTGTTGTGAGGCTGGAATGAAATTATGTGCATAAAAGTGCCTTGGGAACCATAAGTGCTTTGTAAATATGAGCGGTGATAGAGACAGACAGCCCGAGTGCATTTATTCTTAGCCCGGGGGCTCCGAAAACGTGTCAAAGAAGGCCTGTTGTTTTCCTTCCCATCTCTTGAGCCCCGTGTTTCATTCCAGGATGGCACCACAAGTGAAAAGATTGGAAGCCAGATCGCCTGCTTCCAGAACCCGGCTCTGCCACTTATCTTACCGCCGGGACTTTCATCTCTAAGTCCCAGGATGAAGAGTCAAAGAGATCACTTGTGTGGCGGTGCCTAGTACAGTGCCTGGCTAATTCATCTGAAACCTCATTTCCCTTTGGGGACGCCCTTCCAGAGGCGTCTGTTCAGGTGCCACCTGAGCCAGGGAAATGGAACACACTGATTGACCAGACCTGGGTCACATGCTCTAGAGGGGCAGGAGCAGCAGGCAAATGTGGGGGGGGGGCATGTTTATCAGCTAGTGGGGGCACAGCAAACTATTGCACACAGGCCAGTGTTTGTGCTGTTCAAGGTAAGAACACTCTTTACTTTTCAAAAGGCTTAATTTTTTTAAAAAGTAGAAGCCTCCTAGACTTATGAAACCTTCAAAGCCTAAAATAAACTGCCTGGCTGCTCCCCAGAAATGTTAGCTGATCCCTGGACCATTTTGTGGGGAACACAATGAGACAGCTTGTCCTACCGAAACCCCACATTTATGAGTCTCATGAGAGGCTCTTCACAGAGAGATGATGTCAGGCTTTTTCTGACTTGAGTGAAGATTAGGGGCGCCTCTATCAGTCAGACCCCCAATTGGGAAAACAGAAACTATCCAAATGTTTAAAACCATTAGCCTGGAGCCTTCCTTCCTGGAAGGAATTAGCATCTACTGCTGGTGGAAGCGCTGAACATCCGAGCCAGGGAGGATCTGGAGGGTCAGGGAGGAAGGGGCATCGCTGGAGCCCCAGGTCCAGGACCCCAGGATGCTGGAGCTGTAGCTGCCCTGTCCAGAGAGGGCTGGTGCCTGGTGGAGAGGCTGCCTCAGGCAGAGAGGGTGGTCTCTTTCCCTTGGTCCTGTCGTTTCCAGCAGTGTCTTTTCTTGGCTAAACCCATCTAGAAGCTCGCTCCTACAGGAGTGTCTGGAGCCCACCGAGGGAGAGAGAGGGGGAGGAGACAGGAGAGGGAGAAGGAGAAAATCCAGCCGGATCGGTAGGAGGCAAGAGGCATAGAGGCAGATTCTGCCCGGTCAGCCCCTCTGATCACTGGGCTAAATGCCCGGGGCCCTAACAGTGTGTCTATGTCAGGAGATGGGATCTTGCCCAAGGTCCACGTTCATGCGCTGCCCACCTTGATGGCGTCTGTCCCGTGACAGCTGCGTCCACTTTCATCACCACTAGTTTGTGATGTGCCGCCAGCTGCTGTTTCATCAGTCCCAAGAGGTCTTGCCCTTTCGTCACTCCTGGTCACTCCTTTCCAGGCTTGGTGTTTATTCTTTGTTGTCCCAGAGGTGTGGACAGTTTTCCAACTTCACATATTCTCTGACCCCTCTCAGTGTGCCTCCAGTCGGGGGTCGTTTTAAAGTCCAGTCTTATCCAGAGGAATTCTGGGACCTGGATAGGCTGAACCCAACCCTACGCAGCATGAGGTTTTTCCCTCTCCATGCCCACCTCCAATAAGTTTTTTCTAAATTTATTTATTGTAAAGATTTATTTATTTATTTATACGAGCACTGGGTACAGTCAGAAGCGCGGGAGGGTGAGAGAATTCACCAGAGCCAGAGCGGGGAGCAGAGCAGGCAGAAGGACCGAAGTACACTGCTGAGGGGAGCAGCAGGCGGCAGGAGAGGTCTGTGCGCCATGTGGGACCCTCGCTGGCGGCCGGGGATCCAACTGGCGCTGCAGAGGCTGCAGGCAGCTTCGCAGCCCAGAGCTCAACTGCTGCGCCACCGGGAGAGGCCCGGTTTTTCTAAATTTAAATGCATCAGTTAGACCCAGTAAGAGATGACCAACAACTGAAAGTAAAGTAGCCCGATGATCACAATATACTGTGATAAAGTTACAGGAATCTGGCTCCTCTCTCTCAAAATAACAGCGATTGACTGCAGGTAACTGAAACCGCGGTTATGAGGAGGGGGTCCTTCTCCATTCTCATCCTCCCTGCTCGTGCTATTGCTTATCTTTCCTCCACTCTGTTTTTGAGCACATTAATAAATCTAGTTATGGAGAGAACGTTCTATCATCGCTACAAATAGAAACTCAGAATCATATGCCATCAATACAAATAAATACCATGAAACTGCATCAGTGTTAATTAAATTCTGGCTAGATCCCGCTGCTTTGGCACAGGCCTGGAGTCTGAAGTTCTCCATTAAAAAAGGGAGAATGTTAAAAATAAAAAGGAGGGTAGCACCAGGGGGAGATGTTCTCCTTGATGGAGTCAGGACTGAAGAGGATTTGGAGAGGGCTTAGCGCTCAGCCCGGGTGATATAATGTTACGGATGCCCCTGATGTCATTTCTCTTCCTTGCACCTGAAATCACACTGAGTCCGTCACAGCAGAGATAACCGCCACCCCATGGGGACCCCGCATTGGGGATTCCGTTTTCCCATGCACCCTGTTAATCTCTAAAGTTTATTAGCCATTTGCTCAGTTTATCAGAGTTCTTCTGTACAATCCACCTGCTTGGGGTACTTTTTTAAGCTTTGCAATCTCTGTTGAAGTAAAGGAATGCCAAAGATTCCCCATGTTCTTTGATTAATTAAACCAGCACCCAGGAATGAGCAGAATTCCTATAAATATTTTATTCCCTGAATAAGGGCAGCCTTAGCTCATGTTTACTCTTCTGCCTTGTGAAAAGTTGAAGTTTGCTTTTTAAAGACAGCATTATAAAGATCACATTAAGAATAATGACTTAAAAATAGTTGCAACTTACCTGTCATTGGTGTCAACGGTTGTGACTTACATGCTGTGGCTGCTGGTGGTGGATGTTTGTGTACTTGGTGACACGTTCAGCTGAATTTGGGGGGCATTTTGCCTAAATCACATATGTGTATATCCTACTAGATTGCATATAATTTGATGTACAACAAATGACATATTGCATGGCGTATATATGTGTGTATATATATGTGTGTGTGCATATAAAATGTTTAAGTATTCACTGCATATCAGATTCTGGGTAAAATGCTTTCTATAGCCATAATCCTCCCGACAATCTCATGGGATGGCACTACCACAATCCTCACTTTTCCAGCGTAAATTGAGCCTTGGAGAGGTCAAGTCACAGGCCACAGCCTATTTGCCCCAGGTCACAGGTTACTAAGCATCAAAACGGGTTGAATTTGGGTTTGTCTGACTCAGAGCTCATGTTCAAACCAAGACATAGCATTGTTTTGCTCATCTGGTCCCGGGTCCTCTTATGGGGAAACTGAGGCCAGAGAGGGGACCAGCCTTGCTGAGGTCCATTGCTGCTGCCTAAGTCTGGGGGCAGCCAGCCCCATCTCTGCTGCTCTTTCCTGGGGACCGCCTGCTCCTGTGCTTCCCGGCGGGGGAGGCACCGCGTTGTCCCCTGCTCTGCACAGGCAGGACGGTCACTGGTCATCCGAAAGACTGCTGCCATTCCTGCCAATTCTGCCTTCTCTTCTGAAGAGAACACAGCGTTGCTCCCCCACAGGTCCTAATGTGATTATTTGTGTAGCAGACAAACATACAAATGTACATGACTTTGAATTATGGGGAGTGCCAGGATAGGCTGTATTTAAAACAACAGCTCTATTACTCATAGCTGCTCAAGGCTGGAGTAGCATCATTAGGGCCCTTCTGCGAAGCCGGCCGTGCACTTCCATTCACTGACGTTTTAGGTTGATTGTGCCTCCATGTAGATGCAACTCACAATTAGCACTTGACCTACTAAGTGCAGGGCCCAGCGCTCAGCTGGGGGTGGCATAAGGGGACCCCCTGCCTGCCCGCCTGGCTCTCTGTCCCCCCACCTTCCTTTCTTCCTTCTTTCCCTTCTCCCTCTTCCTACTTCTTCCCTCCCTCCCCCATAGCCTACCTCCTTTATTCCCACAGTTTCGGGGTCCCATTATGTTCTGGGCACCAGGACACAGTTTTGGGGTCCCCTTATGTTCTGGGTGCCCAACTCTCTTTGTGTATTCTTACAAAGTGAAATCATGACCCCTTTTCACACCGAAGCTACCAGTTAGCCAGGGTTGAGGGTGGCTAAGCTGAAGGGTCCCTTCTAATCGCGCCACCTCTTGTCATCCAGCTGGACAAGCAGCAACCAGAGAGGTGAGTTGGCTTCCCCAGAGTCACACCTTTGGAGTATAGCAGCTCAGGGTTAGTGCTTAGCTTTCTAGAATCCTCAGTCACTATTCTGAGGAAGTGGTCTGTTGGAAAGCTTGAAAGCAGAAGGGCTTTCCAGCAGACCTCAAATCTGACCTGTAGGCCCTTCACCTTGACCTCCTTCAGACCCTGACCCCTTCCAGGATGACCAGAGGATTCTTGTGATGGAGGTGCTGCGTGGCAGGGTGCTTGAGCTGGGCTGAGTGACTGCGTGTATGAGCTGGGAGGGCGGCCTTGGGAGTTCTCAAGGTCCCTGGGCTCCGGGTATAACCTCGTCAGTGACGTAGACTAACAACGGGTCTGTTTCATGGCAGCCACTCAGCAATGTGTGTGGACAGAGCGAGAGCTTAATGAGTGGCAGTTGCTGCTGTCACTGTCATTGTGTCGCCACCACTAGGGAGGCTGATACCTCTCTGCTGAATTGAGTCGTGGTTTGCACCAGGACATCAAAGGGCCTTTTGGAGCATGTTCCCAGCCCCAGAGGTGAACTTGAAGGTCAGCAACACTGACCCCACTTAATTCCCCTTCTGGAGCCCCCATTATGGGTGGGGGCTGAGCGATGCTGCTGAATGGGGTGTCTCACACCTTAAGTCAGATCCGAGAAGGAGGCTGGGCTCCCTCCAAAGGAAATCACGAGCTGCCAAGGCCTCCCTCTGTCCACACTGTGAAAGGAGAGCCCAGAGGCTGGTGTGGGGTTAATGAGTGTCTCTCTCCCTGTAATAATCTGATAAATGGCTCCTCCCTTCCCTGCTCCTCTACCAAACCTCTAGGTCCTTTCTTTGGCTGCTTCCCGCCTGGTGGAGACCTCTGAGTAGGCCATTATTGCTTAATTACTGGCTAAACGGTCTCCATTTGTTCTCCATTTGTCAGTGGTGAGTCCGGGCCAGGGCAGCAGGATCTCGAAATTCCTCATTGAGCTCTGGCTTTGGGAAATAAAGACACCCGTGTCTCCTTCCTCTCTGGCTGGCACTGCTGGGCACTGGAATGGCAGAGCAGCTTCTGGAGCTGGTGTTGGCTGGTCTCTCTGCCACCCTCTCCACTGCTCTGTTCACCTTTGCTTTTTGCAACTTTGTCTTCTCCTATCTTTGGCCTCTCCTGCTCCTCAGCCTAGTGCAGTAGATGAACTTAGACTCTGCAACCAGGAAACCAGGGTCTGAAATACCAGTGGCCCCTGGGGGACTGAATGTCCATATCTTTTATGCAAAATGGATGTAACAGCAACTGAGACCTCACAGTGGCCTGGGGAGGGTGAAGTAAGACTGAATTTCCATTGTCAAGATGGTTATGCATGTTGTACAATTACTGGCTATAATTATATTTTTGTCACATACATGATGCATCTCAGACTTGCGTGTCACCTCCATAGGTACCTTTCACGAAGAAGGGGGGAATTGGGCTCGGATCACCCTCTCAAGATGACACTCTTTTCTGCCTCTTGTCCACCCACTCATCTCCTTTCCCCTCTGCAGTGTTCTACATGGATGACATGGGTCTAGGAGGGGAAATTCTTGCCTCTTCAGTAACTCTGTTGAGAAAAAAATTCTCTACGCTCCTTTTTCTACTTGAAAAATCCACTTAGGAATAACTAGCTCATCTTAAGTGGACACATAGACATAGACCAGGGGCTGGGCTGGCTGGGATGTTGATGGCCATTGCAGGTGGGGTTCCCTGGGGAGCCTCCTCCGAGATGGGGTTTGGTATGCAGGATGTGTATTAGGAAGTGCTCTTGGACAGAAGCAGGGCAGGACAGAAGGAGAATTTGAAGGCAGTCTCCAGTGACCTTGCACATCAGAACTGGAATGGTTTCTTCAAGGTCTACTTAGGTTGGGGTTTCAGGACTGTGCTTTTCACTCTTGGGCCAATTAGTCAGGAGCTGTGGGCTGCCCTACCGAGAGAGAGGTGTCCCTGAGGGGGGATGACAATCCAGGTCTGTGAGTCTAGAACACTTAGCCCTTGTGCCTTCCTAAAGGACAATCTAGGTGGGACTTTAAGGAGCTTACTTTGGAAGCTCCTAGAACACTGCTGCTAGTCTAACACCGACCTGTTCATCCAGGAACGCAGCCCAACTTCTCCCAATTCTGATGTCCAGTCTCCACTTCCTGCTTGCTGCATCCTTCATCCCCAGGGTCCCGTCTGCTTGCCTTCACACCCAACCTGTCAATAAGACATGGCTTCTAAGTGCCCAGGGGTCTTTTCCCCTTGCCTCTGGGCTCCACTCTGATCCAGTGAGCCTTTCTCTAGAGGGAGGATGAAAGCTCCTTTCTTCATCAACCAGCGTTTGAATTTTCACACTTATGGAATGGAGCCATGTCACCAATCATGCAAAGCAGCAAATAATGCAAAATCATTTACATTTGTCCTTCGGTTGCATTACGTGATTACAAGGGGATGGGAAAAGTGTGATGGAATTAAGTGTGTGCACTCTGGATTCAAACCATCTGCGTGTGTATCACCTTAGCTCTACCACATAGTAACTGTATGACCTTGGGGCAGGTAATCTGCCTTGCAGTGCCTCAGTTTCCTAATCTGTAACAAGAAGGGTTTAATAATAAAACTATTGTCAGCAGTAAAGGAATCATTACATGTCAAGCCCTTAGGACAATGGTTCATGCATTAGTAAAAACTCAAGAAATGTTTGCCATTGTTTGGTGGAGAGAGTTGTTAAAATACATTTGTTACCTGGAATCATTTTCACCTAGTTGGGTTGGCCCTGATGAGTTGCGTTGGTAAGAGGAAGTTGTCCTGTGTGAAAGGATTGCTATGGGTGGATGTCCCATCCAGCAGATCAACCCCAGGCAGTAAGCAGGAAACAGGGCATCAAAGGAGCAGAGTTTGCACCAGGGACAGCTCCCACACCCTCTACCAGCCGTTTTCTTCCTCCATAGAACAACAGACTACAGGAACTCTGTCATCTGCTTGTGTCCCAGGCCTCCTGTGCAAGCTAAGGGCCCCAAATGCACATTGCCCAAATGCACATTGTCCCAAATGCACATTATCTGTGTCTTGTTTGACCACAGAAGAGTAGTACAGGGACTGCAGGGAGGGAGAGAGGAAAATTCCAGTCTGGGTTACCTTCAACAGCCACATGTACTTGGGGGATTGGGGGCAGTGAGAGTAGAGTCCCCTTCCCTGCTCGGGTGCACCTTTTTTCCATCTGTAAAGCTAGGGGTGGCTTGTGGGCTCTGCAGGTTTTGGGTACCTGGGAGACCTCTGGGAACAGAGCCCAGGGATCCCAGACACCAGCAGATGGCAGTCTCTATCCTGGGCCCACTCTTGGGTCAAGGTTTCCCAGCTGTCACTCCCCCTGAATTCACTGGGGTGATTGGAGATCACAGAACCTGTGTTCCTCTGCTCTTGCCAACATCCCTCCCTTAGCCACCTCCCCGAGCCCCAGCCTCTGGCCCCATCATGGCAGCTGAGGCTGACACTCTGCCTTTGAGATGGAGGTTTGTCCTGCTTTTCTTTCTGACCCTGTGTTACTGCCCAGTTCTGTGGCACTTCAATGGACACTCCCCTGCCCCCTCGAGGGCTGCGCTGCAGGGCCTGGGGAAGAACCTGCCCAGCCCCCTTGTCTCACACCACTGCAGGATGCTCTGAACTGGCTCTCAGAGGAAACCAGGCAGCAGGTAGAAGGAAAAGTGATGCCACCACCTGCCATCATTTTTACTGGAACAGAAGGTGATATTCCTTGTGTCACAGGAGATGGAATGGAAGATTCCCTGAGACAGGAGTGGATGCCTTCATAATCATGCTTGAGCTCTTACCTGTGCCAAGCACACACCTAGCTCCAGGGATGCGGGTCACTGTTATCATGAAGTCGATGATCAGAGGTGAAAGCACTTGCTAAGGATGCTGCAGCTTAGAAGTGGCCCCATTGTGTGTCATGGTATCTTCCTTGAGAGGTGAACTTGGCCATGCGGTGCTGTGGGGCAGGGCTCTGGGCAGGCATCAGTCAGATGGTTCTGTCCTCAGCTCTTCCCTGGAGCTGCAGGTGTGTGTCTTTGCGCTGAGAGCGTCCTCTCCCTGGGCCTCAGTTTCCCCACAAGAGCATGGAAGCATTGGACTAGGATGCTCTCTAAGGATCCTCCAGATTTTCGAGTCTAAGAATAGTCTTTGCCTGGGATCAATGCTTTTAAAAACTGTTTGCAAGAACCCACAGACGCACAAGCCCTGCCTTCTGTATAAATGGAGTAGGCGGCAGCCTGTGCGGTGTGAATGATGGCTGCTGAGCAGGCCCCTGCCCAAAATATCTCAATCGCTCATCCTGCTGCCAAAGTGCCAGGAGGTCCACCGTTCTAGAATCCTGCCTTTGCCGTGTCCCTGTTTCAGAATGCCAATAGCTCGGGAGGTCAGCAGATTAGACCTTTCCCTTCTGGGAGGAAGGAAACGTGTGTTTTGAGGGATATTGAAACAAGTTTGCCTTTTTTGAGTTGAAAAATAATTCTCCTTCGGGTGAGAGGGGGCTGCCCAGAGCAGACTGGGGGAGCAGGGAGCCGGCCCTCGTGCAGTGGCGGGGAGCGGGGAGGGCGGCAGAAGGATGCTGCTGTTTTATGAAGCATTTGGAGATGCTCTGACGCCCCCCTCCCTGTGCCAAATCCCCCACTTCTCTGGGGCTCCGCAAGCACAGACTATGGGAACATCTTCTGGAGGAGGTGGGATCCAGCCCAACACCATCCCGCCATGTGGGAGTGTTCCCAGGAGAGGCCCTGAGGCTGGTACCCGGGAGATGCCAACCCTCTCCTCTGGCTGCCCAGACTGCATCCCTCCCCCCTTTCAGCAGCCTGTCAGTCGCTGATGGACGGGATGTGTCGTCTTTTCCCCCCACCCCAGTTGCCATCAGGTCCCCCCGCCTGCCCCCTCTGTCTCCAGGAAGCCGGGGAGCTACTCCTGATGAGGGGGCGCTCTGGCCATCTGTGGACCAGGACACCTGGGCCCCGCCTCGAGCCGCTCTGCCAGCAGGTGGCAGGATATGGGAGGTGGCCAGCACGTGACAGGTGCTTGGTGCATCTTGGTGACACCCCAACCCTTCCTGTGCTCCAGCTCCCTGCATTTGTGAGGTGAAGGTGATCATGGGGGGTCACAGCCATAAGGTAACCTCATGCCTAAGCCGTGGTCTTTGTTCTTTCTCTTGGAACCTCTCAGAGTGTTCAAGCGTAGACATCACAAGGCTCCGGCGACCTACCCAGCCTGGTACTCGTAGGTGCTCAGCTGGCGGTGCCAACTCAGAGGAGCACCTGAAGGCCTTCCCGTGGCACCTCTGGGTTCTCTCTGCCCAGCTCCCTGACTTCTTGCCTCATCACCTTCCCGCGTGCTCACCCACCTTCGCCCGTGGGCCACTTCCTCTCCAGGCACACGCTCCCGCGGCGGCTTTCAGCCTTGCTGCTTTTCTCTCTGGAATGTTCCTTCCGGGTATCCATGTGGTCCCCTTGCCCGTGGCTCACCTTGGCACAGAGGCCTTCCCCGGTCACCCCCATCACTCTCCCTTCTTCACTGGGTGAAGTTTCTCCCCTTACCTTGTCCGTTTCCCGGTTCATCTGCTTTTGGGCCCAGCACACAGGTGACAACACGGCCTGTGGACGGCTGCGGCCAGAGCAGTGCAGGCACGGAGTGGTCTGGCAACATCTGTTGGGTGCCTGGCAACACCTGTTGGGGGGCTGGCTGCGTGGCTGAATGGATATGTGTCGGGTGAGATTCTCAGACTTGGCATTTCCTAGCATGAGACTCCAGTCTCTAGGGGGTACCTGCAGGCTGCTCCGGGAGCCGAGCACTGTGCTCCGCTGTTCAGAAGGAGGAAAGGGATCAGGTATTTCCCTGGGATTGAAACCACGTAGGCTGTGACTTAATGAAGGAAGTTTCTTCTACATGCAGCCAGCGTTTACTGGGCACCTGTGAGTGCCAGCTTGGTGCCAGGCTTCAGGACACATTGGCGCTCACAGGATCTCTGGGGAGCTGACATGTTCCCAGAGTGGGGTCCTGGGGCGCCTGCGCTGACAGGCTCTCCCGGTCACCTTTGGATGGTCTCTCCATGCTGAGAACAAATCTGCCTCTTGGGGATTTTGCCCCCATTCTTGTTCCGCCCTGTGTCTTGTGAGACGTCTAGACAAGATGATCTTCAACAGCCTCTCCGGTTCTCACATTCCTTAGGTGATGGGAAGAGCTCAGGGAGACAGGTGCCGGGCACCCTGATCCTGGGGGAAGATGGGACATGAAGCTCAGCACTGGGGTCCCCGATAAGGGGAAACTGAGCCCCCACCTGGGTATGGAGGTATGGAGCCTCCCACCTGCCCCCTGAGTGTGGAGATGGTTCTTTCCCTTCATCAGCCTCCGAGCACTGCACGCACCGAGCTGCTTTCCCTGGAGTGGCAAAAGCCAGGCTGCGTGCCAGCTCGCTAGGAATAGCTTCACAGCTTCCCGGAGCCAGGAGGGGGCAGGGTGGTAGGGGACGGCGAGTGGCGATGTTGGGTGGGGGGAGAGGAGAGGATGACAGCTTCCTGTCCATCAGACTGACAGGCTGCTGAAGGGGGAGGGAAGGGTGCAGTCTGGGCTTGCCAGGAGGAGCCAGGGGAGAGGCGGTGGCATTTCCCGGGCACCAGCCTCCAGTGCCAACCCAGTGGGACTGCTGTGGCGGGGCTGGATCCCACCTCCCACATCTCACAGCCTGTGCGTGCTGAATCCCAAGCGAGGGATTTGGCTTGGGGAAGAGAGAAGTCAGAGCAAAACACAAAAGGAAGACCTTTATAGGAAGGGTGGTGGCTGTCTCTACAGAGTACCCCCCCAAACAAGAAGACAGGGAGTATTTAAATCATATACCAAGGAGATCTGGATCCTGGTACGGTCAGCTGTCAAATAGAGAATTGTATTCTCAAGAAGAGTGTGAATAGTTGCATGGAGGTTGTTTTTGATTTCTGAGTGATCTGTAGGATCTCTGATTCATTAGTGAATTAATTTATTAATTAATTTATTACATAGATAAGACAGTTTCTGCCCTCAAGGAATCTATGAGCAAGAGGAGGCCTGGACCCAGCTGACAGTAACTTTCAGAAGCAGGTGGTGGCGGCACAGAGGGACTGGCAAGGAGCAACGGGAGTCAGTGGAGAGTGAGACGTGATGACAATTGAGACCAGGAGATCCCAGAAGGCTTCCTGTAGGAGGTGGCATCTGACCTGGACCTTGTAACTTAAGATACCCAGGAGGAAAGTGTGGACAAAGATCCAGAGAGGGAGCGTGCAGGACATGGGCAGAAGTGGAGGCCACCCTTTGCCTGGGGCAGTTGTCAGGGATGCTGGGTCACCCCACCCAGGTCTGGCTAGTCAGTCTCGTCCATCCTCCTGGCTATGTGATTTGTTCCTGAAGGGCAGGTGATCCCAGATGGTCCAGTGAGAATCAGCCATGGGGCTTCGGCTGAAATCATCCCACACCTTATGTCATTTTAACCAAAAGTCAGTGTGGGCTGCTGTAACAGAACCTTAGACTGGGGGCTTAGACAACAGACATTTGTTTCTGGAGTCTGGAGGCTGAGAAGGCCTAGATCAGCGTGCTGGTGTGGCTGGGCTCTGGTGAGGACCTTCCTTTCGGTTTGCTGATGAGCATCTTCCCGAGCAGCTTAAGCTCAGGTCCCTGTGCCATCCAAATACCATCCCACTGGGAATTAGGGCTGCAGTGTATGAATTGGGGTGCAGGGGACGCAAACATTCAAGCCATAGTGGGGTTATTTATGCACATCTTCCGGTGGGGCAGTGGGGAGACCAGGAACAGAGGACCAGCCCCTCCCACACCCAGTGCAGCAGGCCTGGGGCGTCGCTGGCCCCCTCTGGGTCTCTGTTTCCATGTTTGCAGAATGAGGGACTCAAACCGGATGAACTTCAGCACCTACCAGCTCTCCCGCCGTGAAGTTCGTCTCATGCCCAGCCCCTCCCCATCCCTGGGGCCACCGTCGTGAATGGAGAGGGGTTCAGGGTTGGGGTGGGGGCCTGAGCCCGTGAACACAAGCACCCGTGACACTGGGGGGCCCCTCACTCCCACAACCTCTTCTGGATTATCTTGGCCGGACGGGGGACTTCTGCCCCCCACCCGCTCCACCTGGTGTCCCTGCAGCCTGTGTCTGCGTCTCCGGCTCATCCCCGCGCACCTCTGCTCCTCTCCATGAACGAGATTGGGGAAATGGATGGGCTCCGCGTCTTGAAAGGAGCCAAAATGCTGCCGTCCTCTTGCCCTGCCTATTTGAGGGAGGCTCCGCGCAGGCGGGCAGTCTGTGCCTCACTGGCGCCCAGCTAGAGCCCAGGATGTGGAGGGGCACCCCCCCGCCCCCGTCTCTGTTCTCCACGAGACTGGGAAGTTCATTATTTCCCTGACCAGCTTTTCTGGCGAGACCCAAATTAATTTTCCATCTCTCCCTGTCTCCCAAGCCTCGCAATCATTAAATGCCAGGGAAAGTTAAATAAACAGCTGATTTACAGAAGCATTTTCTTTCTTTCTTTCCTTTTTTAAAAGCAGGAGCCTCTATTAATCAGCTGTGCTGAGAGTGGTCTGATTAAGCCGTTGGCGCACCCTTCAGATGAGCGAGCGTGGGGTCAGAGGGCCCGGAGACCTACAAGAGCACCTAATCAGGGACTAAAAATAACTCAGGCTCCCCCCCCCCCCCCCCGCCTCCCCTCCAAGGTCCCAGACAGGCCTTTTCTGCATGAGGGATGAACGAGGCCCCCTGTGGGTCTCCCCGCCATGCTGAGCTGGAGGGAGGTACACAAATAATTCCACTGGAGTAGACGGACTCAGAGAGGGGAGGAGCCTGCCCAGAGTCACACAGCGAGTTCACAGTCGTGCTGTCACTAGTATCCTCAATCCAGGTTTGGGCCTGGGGATAACCACACTTCCAGAGGTGAATGCCTTAATAGTTTTTTTTTAAAGATTTATTTATTTATGCATACAAGAGCTGGGGTACAGGCCAGAGGTGTGGGGGCTGGTGAGAGGAGTCACCATGGACAGAGTGGGGAACAGAACAGGCAGACTGACCTAACTACACAGCTGAGAGGAGCAGCGGGTGAGTCAGGAGAGGTCTGCTGCACCATGTGGGTAGCTCCCTGGCTGGCCGGGGATTGAACACGTGCTGCAGTGGCTGTGGACAGCTTCATAGGTGGCATCCCAACCCCTTGCGCCACCAGGGAGGCCCCCCACCCCCCGCCTTAATAATTTGACAAAAAGGCAAATGCTTCACCTCTGCTGGCACCCTCCGAGGGCCACTCCTGCACAGTTCACACCCACAGACAGCCCGGTGTGTCCTCACTCGGAACCAGCACCTGCACTGCTGCTGTCTTTACTCCCAGAGAGCAGAGCGATTTTGCTGTCTCCCTGCACTGGAGATGCTGTACCCCCCGCGCTCCACCTCTGCCTGGATTGTCTTGTGGACGGAGGACTTCTGTCCTCCCCATGCCATCTTTCACCCCACTCGACTCGATCTGGAGTTCCTGAGCTCTGGAACCTGTTTGCAGCCTCATCAGGATGCCAGCCCAGTGACTGGGGGGCTTTGCTAGCAAGGCAGGGTTAGGTCCTTCCCCTCCCCTCAATGGCAGGTGACTCTGGGGGATGGAAGTTCTTAGTTCCCCAGGTGGGGATTAAATGTGCGAGTTTATAAAGCACCTGGTACTGGTGTCACTCAGCACACATGTCCAAGGGCCTGGTTCAGAGGCTTCCATCATGTCTTCCTGCCTTAGCATGTAGCAGGTACTCAGTAAATGGAAGTGACTGCCAGTATCACTTGCCCATTGGGCACCATCAAACAATCATCCTGTGCCAAGGTGCTCGTGTTAGGGGCAGCTAGGCTGGCATGATGGAGGGCCTCCCAGGAGGAGAGCCCATGGTGGGGGATGAGACAGAGAGACACCTAAGAAAGTTATTCCAGATGGTGTGAAAAGTGCTATAAAAGTTGAACCATGAGTCACCATAATTAGAGTTCACCTGTCGCTGTGCACGAATGCTCAGAACAGCCCCGTGAGGTGAGTATCGTATTGAGTATTGAGTATCCTTCAGCTCCCAGATGAGGGCTCTGAGGCACAGAGAGGGCTAATAACCTGCCCAAGGTCCCACAGCTGGCAGATGGTAAAAAAGGCAACAGAAACACCGAAACAGGGTTACTAACTTCAGAGGGGGCGTCAGGGAGGGGAGCACCTGGGAAAGAGCCAGCTTCCAGGTGGCCTTGAACCCTGAGACCCCTACGCCTGCTCTCCCTCCTCCCTCCCTCCCTCCCTCCCCCAGGGCCAGTCCACTGCTTGACCCTGAGGGGCAGGCCTGTGCCTCAGGCAGTCATGTGACCCCTCACCCCATGCCCTGGAAAGGACTGCAGCGGGCACCTGACAAGTAAGTGGGGTCACTCGGGCGCTTGAGAATTTCAACACACATAACCAGGGGATGGGAACCTTGGTCTCTGAGGACTGGCCAGGTGTGGACAAGTGGGTGCAGAGGAAAGAGGAGGCCAGAGCAGACCCAGAGAGATGCAGAGCTAAGAATCTGTGGTGGGGCTTGGGGGTGGGCGCAGAGAGGAAGAACTGGTTTTGGATTCTCTTCTTCCCCATCTCTGGGTTCCAGAGGCCCAGCCGTTCTTCCAGTTCTGGGTTTCAGGGGCACCCTGGGAGCCTCCTAATCAAGCCTGCTTTCCTTAAGTGAAGCTGGGGTGGGCTTCAGTCTCTGCCACCCGTCGGTGCCAGTCAGTGCCAGACGAGCAGAGGCACCGCGCAAGCAGGAGAGGGCAGAAAGAGTGTCTGGAAAGGGAGTGCACCTGGGAGACCTGGAGACCTGCAGGCTGGTACCAGGGGCAGGAAGGGGCATGGGCGGGCGAGGGGTGCTGAGGAAAGAGAGGAGCACCTGTGGTCTCTGTGAGATTGTGCCAGGCGTGGGTAGGGCTGGGCCCTCCGCCTTGGAGCAGAGGCTCCGAGCTCATTTCCAGTCAGGCCCTGTCCCCAGCACAAGCAAAGTTAATTAAACACGGCCTCCCCTTCAGCCCCCCAGGAAAAGCCACCTCCTCTCCGAACAGTTAGTGTTACAGCCCCGCCCCCTCGTCCTTCCTCCCACTCGCTGGCTGGCCCTGAGTTGGTGTAAAGGAGCCAGGAGGAAGGAGAGAAGCAGCAGGCCACCCATTTCTGCTCCCTGGAACTGGGGCCCCTCCTGTGAGCAGAGGTCGGGGCCAGCTGCAAGTTCAGGGTTCTGCCTTGGGGGCGGGGAGCCAGGCGCTGAGCTGCCGGGAGCAGGTGTCTTGACCTCTCTGTTTTCTTCCCTGTCAGGGACCGGGCAGCTGTGTCAGGATCGAAGGAGATCGTGTGACGGAAGCGCCAGATGCAGTGCCCGGTGCCAGCGTCTTCCAGTGAAACCTCTTCTTAGAGGATGAACTTGGAGTCTCCATCAAAAGTGACTCCAGAAAGGAGGGGCCGTCATCCTGGTCACCCATGTCCTGGTCTCAGATGTGAAGGGGTGGGTGAGACTTTCATCTTTCTTTTAACAGAGCGAATTAACCCTAACTCGCAGGGCCGCTGCGAGGACAGGTGGGGTCAGGGAGCCAAGTTCTTGGTCGTGGCCTTCCCTCCACCCGCCGCCGCTACTGCAGCCTGGAGGCTCTCATAAACCGGGGGTGCTGTGAGCACCTGCTGTCTGCGACATGGTGCCAGGGGTGGGGCCTGGAGACAGAAGACGCCCCGGAGCTGCCTGCTCTTGGAGCCAGCTGTAGACATGACAGGCGTTAACCCAAAAGGTGGCTTCGGGCTCTGGAAAGTGATGAGTCCTTCCTGGCAAAGAGTAGATCCCCAGCAGCATGATGAGGGAGGGAGAGGCGTGCAGAGGAGCCGAGGAACAGGAGTGGGGAGCAGAGCCTCGCTCTGGGGTTGGCCCTGCCTGGCTCAGCCATTTTGACGGGGCAGTGCATATGGGAGTCTCACTTGAATCCTTCCTGCTGCAGAAGGATCTCATCCCCCGAATCTCATCATCCCAACAACGGATCTCATGACTAGAGGCCACCTTGGCAAAGGTAAGGTCAGGCTAGCAGATGATGAGATGGATTTCCTCATGGGGCTCATAGCTAGCTCAGGAGGCACCCCAAAGCAGTCAGAGCCATGTTTGGAGCCCTGGCAGCCCCAAGCCCTCCGTGGTGATGACTTTGAAGGGGTGGCCTCTTCCCCAAGCCTCTGAAGATCCCCCAGCTCATGATCAGCGACGTTGATGGAGGTGTCCAGAGATGAATCCAGCTTCAAGTTCACGCGATTTGGGGAAAGGGAATTTTGGTCTTAAGAAGACTGAGAGGTAGAACACACTTTTTGGCAGGCCTTGTTGAAATGCTTTTCTTGGCTTTCCTTTGGGGTAATGAGACCCTCCCGCCCCCGCTTTTGTGGCTGGGCCCGCCATGTGCCGCAGAGGTGTACAGCTCAGAAAGGGCCCCACTGCGGGGGCCCCCATGGCGCGCTGCTGCTCCTGCCCAGGCCCCACCTTCACTTCTCAGTCTGCAGGGCAGCCTGGGTCTCGTGGGCCAGCCAGGTGTGGTGGCTAAAAGGACAGGCCTGGAGCTTGACCTGCCCGCTCTGTCCGTCTCTGTCCATGTGATCTTAGGCAAGTGATTCTGCCCTCCTGGGGCTCAGTTTCCTGCACTGTAAAATGGGGATAAGGAGATGGTGCTTTGAGTCTTTGCTGCCTTGAGGCACATAAGGCCTTCCAGAAAGAGCACCTGCACTAGTTAAGTGAGCACTGTCACTATTTCTGTTCCCCATCTCGAGAACGGTCTCGGAGCCTTTGCCCCAGATCCAGAGTCTGCCAGACCCTCGCCTGGGACTCCAGGAAGAGACTGGGGTGTCTGCTCTGTGCACCAGACTATGCCCTGGGGGTAGAGAAGCCTGCTGCCCAGCAGGACCTGCGAAGGCCCAACCCCAGGAAGCGTGCATTCTAGCAGTGAGAAGAGATACCCAGGGAGCACTTAGCACCCCACCCACTGCTGTCCCCCAAGGGGCCGGTCACCCTCTGCCACCCTGGCATGTTCGTCTCATGTGTTCTCCCTCCCCCACGCTAGAGTGCAAGATTTCTGGGGACCGGAACTTGGTGCTGTCCATGGCAGCATCCCCAGGGCCCGGCAGGGAGCCCGGCCCAGAACAGGTGCTCGATAAATGCTGCGAGACTGACAGAAGAACGTGTGCACGAAGCAGGCTTTGGTGAGTCTTTCTTGGGGGGTGCAAGATAGCCACATGGCTGTGCGGGGCTCTCACCCTGCTGCTGTCTGTCCCCCTGGTGGGCTGGAACCCCCACTGGGGTGCTCCATCTTCCCAGCAGTAAAATGCTGAGGCTGAGCTGTCCCGCCTGCTCCTTGCCTGACTTTCAACTGGGGTGGGGCCTTGGCCTGAGCCCCCTCCTGTGACAGTCACTGCTTCCCTCGTGATATCACTGGGAGGCAGCTCCCACCGTTTCTGCCACTGCATTCAGGAGCCCTGAGTGATGGGCACTACCCTCTCCTCTCGTCTCCCGGGCAAATCCTGCCCATCATTCTCTGAGTACGAGTGGCCCAAGGTTCATTGGCAAAGAATGACCTGGCCCCAACTACCACTAACCAGCAGGTGACTCTGGCAGGGTCTTCTTCCCTGAGCCTCAGCTTCCTCACCTGGATAAGGGGTAGTGGCCTTGGCGTGAGGATAAACCTGGGGCAGATAAGAGCCTGGTGTGTCCGAGGGTTCGCATGAAGGCCTGGGCACCATCTCGCTGTGACTTTGGCCAATTGACTATACAGGACTGAGTGTCTGTTTGTTGCTGCACGGAATGGAAACAATAGTGAACATCATAATGGAATCCATGGCTGGGCATCAAGGGTTCAATGAGGTCCAGTGTGTAGAGCACCCAGTGCCGTGCTGGGCACACGCTGGTCACCTCTGTCATCTGACTTCATCTGTGTATGTGCTCAGTCATCACTCACGCTCTTGCCCACTTTGAAAGTCAGGGCTTTTATTTTGTTGTTGTTGTGATGAGGGTGAGACAGCAAGGGTTTGGGCCCCTGTTCCTGCTGACCTGGCCTGTCCACTCCCCCACACAGCTCTCCCGCTGGGACTGCCCAAAGGGTTCTTCTTGTAAATAAGTATCACCTAGAGGGAAGTCTCACTAAATAGGTGTTCATAGTCCTATCACCTCTCTTATCCCAGTATGTCCTTCCATATCCGTGTTTGCCAGGAGGGAACAGCAGGCCCAGAGAGGTGGGTCAGTTGCCCTGGGCCACACAGCAGGGTGAGCCGACAGAGGTGCCCAGGCTCTCTTGAAGCTCAGAGTCCTGGGCTGCTGTCCGTCGCCCACACCACTGTTGTCATCACCGGCTATATGTGTACGGGGGTGAAGTTCTAGTTGTTTCCACACCACCATCTGTGGGATCTTCGAAACGGCCTCTAAAGCTGGGCAGGACGGGATCAAACATTATTGTCATTTCTCAATGGGGGAACCTGAGACTCAGGTTGACCTAAGTTGCCCCAGAGAGTGAGGCGTGCTGGCACCCAGCCTGGAGCTCCAGCAGCAGACCAGGGCACCCCTCAAAGCAGGGTGTCCCCCTCCTGTTGCCCTCTCAGCCTAACCGAAGGGACCAGCTGTGCTCGAGGGCTGAGCGCCTCTTGCAGGAGACCTCAGAAGCTGTTTTATGGGGCTGGGGCCCCAAGCACTGACATGCGATGACTTTGCCTTCTCTTGGAGAGCCAGAGGTTGAGATATTCCAACTATTGACTCTGCTTTAAACCAAGCTGCTCAAAAGCAAGTGTGTCATGTCCAGGAAGACAGATGGTATCTCCGCAGTGGGTGTCAGAGCCCAAAAGGCTGGCAACTTTCTTGTACAGGTTTCTTCTTGCTTAGAAATCTCCTAGTTCAGGAGTTTTGAGTGTGGTGGTGTTAAAAATGGAGCCGTTGGAGAAGGTGGTGACACTTGTCCCTGGAGTTTCTAAGGAGTTAACAGAGCTGGCTGTGACTTCTGGCTCCGCCATTTCTCCTCCAGGGGGTCAATTCAATGTACAAGGCTAGACCAGCTTCCTGGTCTGGAATGTGCCCTTGATCAAGTCCCCAATGTTCAGCTGCAAGCCTATGGGGAACCCCCCCTTTGCCTGATGGGGGCCCCTGTTTGACCTACAGGATCCAGGGCCTAGATCTGCCAGTCTTAGGAGGATTAAATGACTTGGTGCAGGCAAAGCACTTGGAAGGATGCTGGCACGGAGCGACTCAAAGTAAATGTCAGCCATTATTATTTTCATTCATAGTAAGTGTCAAACTCCGAGCGAGGAGAGGAGCCTGTAAGTAATATTGTAATACCGGGATTCGCTAGGGGAAAGAACAAGGCATATGAAACTCTATCGGTTTCTGTCTTCCACCTGAAACTTGCATCTCATTGTATTTAAAAAGGAAAACAATAAACACTTTTATTAAGCTGCGCTGTACCAAATCGGTGGGCTGCCACCCCAGGCCATGTTTGTTAATGGCTGAGCGCCCTTGTCACCTGGCAAGACAGCAGCGACTAACAAAGCAGGGCTGCCCAGGGGAGGTGGCCTGACCTGGGCCGGTTCTAAGCAGCCCAGGGTGAACACAGCCCAGGGTGGGGCTGCAGAACTAACCCCCCTTTCATAAACCAGCCGTTTCAGCAGCTGCTAGATGTCTCGGGCCCCTGGCACCAGGCCGGGATACCCGGGTTGGGGCCTGCAGTGCTGGGAGCAGGTGGGGGCCTGAGTTTGAACATCATGGGATATGACAGGCAGGTGCACAGGGAGGGGAGGGTTGGCTTGCTCCGGAAATGTCATCTCTGAGCCCGGGGCACTCGGTCTGGTGTCAGTTGGCAGAGGTCTGAGCTAATGAGGGTCCTATTAGCATCTCACCTCACTGGGGGTGGGGGTGGGGGACTACACCCCCTGCAGGAGTCAAGGGCACCTCTCTCTCCTGTTCCTGTCTCTGTCAACTCTTGTCTTGAAGTGGGGACTGCAGTGTCTCCTCCAGACCTTTGCACTGTGGGGACCCCTTACCACACATCTCTCAGCATCAGAAGATGAACTGGGCACAGCCTCTTTCTAAATGACAGGGTCCTGGCCAGGAAGTTGGGCCACTGAGCAATGACAGGGCCCGTTAGAGGCACGTGCATAAAGCGCTTATTGAGTCAGACACCAAAGTGTCGTGTCTCTTTTAATTCTTCCAATCACCTTAGGAGAGAGTTGTCACAAACCCTGTTTTCCAGATGAGAAGATTGAGACTCAGAGAGAGAAAACAATTTGTCCCAAATCATAGTTTACAAGAAGCAGAATCAGAACTTGAGCCAGCTCTGTGTGACTCCACTTAGCCACTGCCTGAGTCAGACTTTATAAAAAGGAAAATATTTCTTCCTCTTCTTTGGTTTTGTTATTTTTTTTTTTATTCCAAAGTTCCCCCATCCATGAATTTACTTGAGTCCTATGTCTGGATCTCAGTTTTCCCATCTGCACAATGACATGTCAGGACAAGGTCATATTTTGGGGTGCTTTCATTGAGGCCTCTTGGATTCTCTTATTTCCAGATATGATGACTCAGTAACCTCCTTTTTGTGGGAATGTAGTGGGGACCCCATAGGGCCAGGGAGGGAAGGGACCAGCAAGCTTTTGTTCTTAGCACAGTTTTGGCCCAGAAGGATGGGCAGGGACATGGAGGGAATAGCGGGAACATATTGGAGAATTTTTAGACTGTGTTGAATTATATTGTTTTCCTCAATTGTTTTTTTCCTTCTTGCCTTCCTGTAGGGGAATCTGCTTTCCCTTTGACTTTGTATTTGCCCATGTGATTTGCTGTGACACATAGAGTGTAGGTGGTAGTAACTGTGTTAGTCCCAGCCAGGATCTTCAGCACCATGGCCAGTTCCTGCCAGCTGTTCCCCATGAAGGTGCCTGAGCACCGTGGTCCAGAGTAAAGGGACGAGGAGCAGACCTGGTGTCCACCAAAGCATGAAGTCTAGCCTCACCTACATAGCCAAAATCCACTGGGCCATAGCTGACCTGCAGACCTGTGCACACAAAATACTTGATTGTCATTGTGCATCACAGAGAATTGGGGGATATTTGTTACACAGCATTAAGAGAGTGGAAACCTGGCTGATATACAGAGTAAGCCCCAGGCCAGAGTGAGTGTAGCCTCCTGATGTCCTTGACCATCCAGAGGTCATCAAACCATGCTTCCAAATATGGTGCTTGCTCTGAACCTTCTAGAAGACAGGGGCTGAGTGACCATGACCTGTGATCACATGTAATCTGGAGCAGGGGCTGCCATGGCTTGCTGGTATGGAGGAGTCTGGTTTGGATTGTTTAAAATATTAAGCAATGAAGGAAGATGTCTAGAAGAAAGGTTGATGTGTCCTCTTCTTCCAGCTCCCTGAATCTGTCATAAGGGTGTGGGTGGCCTCAGTGGGGTGTTGAGAGGGAGATAGAAATGGTGGAAAGAAACTTGGAAAGTTCCTGTAATTTTGGAGCCTACACAATCTTTGAGAAAGTGCCTCTTTCTGAGTCAGGCTTTGTTTGGACACCGCCTAACGCCTGTGATGTGGCACTGGTGGAGGGTCTCCTGACATCCTGCTGGCCTGTTTTCTGAGTGGTCATGACCTGACTCCATGGCCGTAGGGCCCTGCATGTGGGGAGGGTGGGTCCTAGAGGCTGTGGCACCCAGCTCCCCTGGCTCCTGGACGCCTTGTCAGTTTCCTGGGGGTACCGTTGTAAATGTCCACGATCAATGCCTGAAAACAACACACATTTATCCCCCTCAGGTCCGGAGATCAAAGGTGTGAAAGCAGTTTTCCTAGGCTAAAGTCAAGCTGTCAGCAGAGCAGGCTCCTTCTGGAGGCTTTGAGGGAGAATAGGCTTCTTTGCCATTTTTAGCTTCTGGAGGTCCCCTGCTTTTCTTGGCTCGTGACCCCTTCCCGTCATCGCTGCAGCCTCTTGCTTTCATGCTCACATCTCCCGCCACCAACTCTGATCTTCAGCCTCCCTCTTCTTAGGGCCCCTGTGATGCCATTGGGCTGAACTGGGTAATGCAGCATAACCGCTCACCTCCAGACCTGTGACGCCCCCTTTGCCATATGGGGGATAGAATTATAGGCTCCAGAGAGGAGGATGTGAACATCTTTATTTTTGGGAGGGTGGGGGGAATAGGCATTATTCTGCCTACCAGGTACCCTGACATTCCCTCCGCAGTAGGGGAAACCCTTCCCACTCAGCATTCCCACTTTATCATTGAGGAAACTGAGACCAGTAGGTGCAAGCCCAGGACCAAACCCTAGACTTTAAATGTTTTTGTTGCTAATAGTAGTAACTTAGATAATAAGTCATGGCACTTGCTGAATTCTGTGATTTGCCCAGCACTGTTTGAAGCACTGTGGTTTGTGTATATCATGTATGCCACGTGCTGTTCTTACTCCTATTTAACAGATAAGAAAACTGAGATTTAGGGAATTTGGGAAACTTGTTTGAAAGGACATGGCCATGAGTTAGTAGAGTTGGTGTTTGTCTCTTCAGTGGGTCATCTCTGTGACTGTAGCTGGTATCGCTAACCTCCTGCTGCCTCATATTCCATTTGCCACAGTCATAAGCTTGACCTACCATGGTTCCTTGACTGAGGGGGGACTCAATCCTTCATTCTTTAAGCGTCCGGCCATTAGTTATGCTTCCTGCGATGGACAGTCCTGGCTGCCATTGATTTCCATCATGGGATGTGGCAATACTAAGAGGTGCCTCAGATGATCTCTTAAATTCAGGCATCTTTCTGCTTATTCCCATTGTAAGGCAGCAACCCAGTTCAGAAGCACACTAGCCAGCATGGAAACCTATGTCTGTACCCCCTGAATCATGGCCTGGGGAGACCCACAGTATTTCTGTGTGCCTAAAGCTTTGGATGGCTTCCTGCACAATCTACCAGGGAAATGTGGGCATTATAACTGCATCTGCTGGAGGCCACCTTTGTAGTTAGCTTGTAATCAATCAACTGGGCACACTGTTAGAGCAAGTCCCAGCTGATTGGGCAAATGTGTTGACTCAGAATCTCTGCTAAATGCACCCACATTGGGGAATTGGACCAGATCCAGCACTGTCTTTTCCACACTTGTTCAATATCCTCAGGGTTCCTTCCTGTCCTACAGAGAAGGGGATACTGGGAAATGTAGTTCCATTTTAGCTAAGGTGACCGAATACAAAGCCTCCCAGACACCGCACCTTCCTTCACCACGTTGCCTCTTTCAGTTTCCAGACAAAAATATTTGACTTCCCCCAAAGTGGAATTCATGTCTTTCACAGCTGCAAAGCTAAGTGCAATAGCATTCTCTCCCCAGGCTGAAAACCAAGCTCATGGCTGCTTCCTTTTAAGCCTCATACCCATCCTCTACCGAGTATCCCTGTCTCTTTGTATTAATAACAGCTAGCCACCTCCAGCCTGCCCTTGGCACTTGAAACGCATCCTCCCACTTGGTTCTAATAACCTGGAGATCAAGGAATCATTATCTCCATTTTACAGATGTGGACGTTCAAGCTGAGGAGGGAAGATTGTGCAAATGGCAAGAGATGGACCTGGCATTTGGACTCAGTGGCCAGGACACACTGTAGGGCATCTTCTCCCTCTCTTTCCCTTGAGTTAAATCTTCACTGCATGATGCATTAGATATACAATGTTGGTACCGTAGCTGTCCTGGCTAGGTGGCCCTGAAGGACACTGTAGCGTTGAGGAAACTGCATCCCCAAAAGGCGAGACCTTGTGCAGGGCATCCGCCGGCTCATTACTTGGGCTAGAAGGTGATGACCAGAGCTAGGCCTAGAGGGATGAGAATGAGATGGCAACATGAGCCACCACTCCTGACCTGCTGGTGCTGGACCCACAAAGGCCTTAGACCAAAATGGCATCTGCTCAGGTAATGGCTTCCTTTCCCCCGTCATCTCCTCTGGTCCCAGGAGCCAGTACGGCTGGCCAGCTTGGCTCTACCTGCACTTCATCAACAGCCCTCCCCATCAGCCCAGCATCCTCAGGGAGGATGCCACTTGGATTTCTTTGGTCTTCTTTGGTGCTAATTGGGGGGGGGGGTCTCTTCTTGTTTGTTCTAGGAGCAGGGCAAGGGGTGCAGATGATCTGTTCCTTCGGATTTGTCTGATTTGTGTGCTTTAATAAAAAAAGTCACAAGCAACATCACCTTCTTCTGAGCTCCTCCAGGTTCAGCTGGCGTGGAAACTCCTGCTCAGATGCAGGCATCTGCAATGCGGGGAGAACATTCTCTTAGTCAAGCAGCACAAGTGGCATTTCCCCGACATGTGGCCCCTTCAGCTTCCTGTCTCCACTCAGAGCCCGAGGAGCTAGTAGACAATGGACAAGAAAGGCTTAGGCTGGATCATATATCCACTCAACAAATATTGAAGGCCCTCCTTGGGCCAGTGAGGTTGGAGGGGCTGGTCTGGCCGTGACAGAACAATACCAAGCCCTTGTAGACTTATGTCCTAGTGCAGAAATATGGGCAACTATGTAAAAACACAATGAATAATTATATAGTGTGGTAAAGGTCATGTGTGACAAAGGAAAAAGAAAAAGGAGAACAGAGTGAGTGGGAATAAGGGCCAATAGGCAGCATTGCAGGGGGTGGTGAGGGAGGCCCTCTTCAGGGAGGTGATATTTGAGCTAAGACTTGCAGGAGGTGGGGGAGTCGGCCCCTTGGATGTCTGGGGAGGAGCATAGCAAGCAGCGGCAACAGCCAGCGCAAAGGCCCTGGGGCAGGGGGTGCTGGTGTGTTTCTAGCCACAGTGAGGAGGCCACAGGGGCTGGAGCAGGGGAAAGGAAGTCAGAGAGATGGGAGGGTGGGCAGACCCTGCTGCTGTTTCAGCTGCAGGCTTTTCCTCGTGACTTTGACTCATTGCAAGGAGTTGTCAGAGAAGTAACAGGGTAACTCAATGATACAGTGTGGTGACAGATTCGTGGAGGGTGCCTGAGGCTGCTGTATGGAAATCAGACTGCAGGAGGGCGGGGAGGGGCACTAACCAGGATACAGACCAGGATGCATCAGTGTGGGGTGAGTGGCCATGGATCCATGAAGATATTTAAAGGTGGAGCCAATAGAACTTGCCAATGGGTTGGGGGTGAGTTGAGAGAGGAAGGGAGGACAAAGAGGACAGCAAGGTGCTGGGCACCTGTGTGGAGGGCTGGCGAGTAGAACTTCCTGAGTGCCAGGCTGCCTCTTGCTGGCCAGGATACCCTGGGCATGTGAGTTACTCAATATCTCTATGTCTGTTTCCCCGACTGTAAATTCGAGTAATAGTCCCAGCTTCCTAAGGTTATTTTTGAGACTAGCAAGTGCTCAGTAAATATTAGCTCTTGTTACTGTTGGCATCATTTTTGGCAGAGTCTGGCGGAGGAGTTAGCCCACTCCAGCCTGCAAGCCTGGTCTCGTCGGCAAAGGATATTGGGACTCAGCCACGCCGTCCTTCACCTCTTACCTGTGGCTGCTCCCAGGACGGAGCCCAGCTCTTGCGACAGATGCTGTTTGATGGCAAAGCAGGAGTATTACTGCCTGGCTCTTAAGGGAGCATTTGCTCTGCTCTGGCCCCTTTTCAGAGCTTGTTTCTGCAAAGATGTCTCATGTTCTTTCTGAGATGCCGGGTCAGGGGAACATGCAGTGGATGACCTCTGACCCCTCCTCCCCAGCCCCCTGAAATCCCCCCTGCCCCAGGCCCGAGGCTCAGCCTGCTGGCTGGCAGCGCCGGGAGAGACACCTGGGGCTGCGTCTCCAGTCCCAGCCTGTTGCTTGCGACTGCGGCGGCTTGTCTCAGGTGGGGCAGCATGGCGCTATAGAGTGACACAGTCCAGTGAAGGGAATGACGGAGTGTGTGGCCCCAGAGTCGGACCCTGATCTGCCAGCAACCGAGTCTTGTGCCCCTACCCTGTCCCTGCCTCCCAGCTGCCTCCTCTGCCCCCGGGCATTGTGGGGCCTCTCTGCACTAAGCCCCTACCCCTTGGAAGGAAGATAGATAGTTTGGGAGGTGTCCAGCCAGGGCTTGATGCTGCTGTCTCCTCACTGGCTGCGTGACCCTGGGAGGGTCCCCTCACCTCTCCGAGCCTGGGTGCTTCTGTGTCGAAGAGGAATAGTTGTTTTAGCCCAGAGTGGACCAAATATGGAAGGGCCTTGTTTGCGCCCTGGCTGACCTCCTAGCGTCAGGCCTCATCACTGTGCAGGGCAAATGATAGGTTCTTAGAAGACATTTGTTGAGTGAATACAGGAGCCGCATCCACACAGAAGGGCTGGCCAGTCCCCGTCCTGCCTAGGATAGTAGTAATTTGCTGTGTGATGATGGGACCCTGTAGAGTCCAGTGTCTCGAGGACGCGGTGGGCTGGGCTTGCCAGCTGGGGGAGGAAGGAAGGGCTCTGAGAAATGGCAGACTGTGTGCTGCTTGGATCCCCGCTGGCAGGCGGTGAGGGAGCGAAGGCCCCGGAACGCTGACACCACAGAGACAAGCGGCAGATGAAGAGACAGACAGAAGGTAGATTGACAGATAAATAAATAGAAGACTGAAGAAAAGGCAGACGGGCAGGCTGCCAGCAGGCAGATAAACAGGTAGATAAGTGACACGCTCTTGTCCTCAGCTCCTGCCCCTCCTCCCTCCTCCCTGTCACCTGCCTGGTGAGACAGACCAGCCTGGGGAGTGTTCACTCAGCGCCCGAGAGGCGCCGGGGCTAAGGGAAAGCTCTGGGGGCGGGAGGGTCACACAGGGCCTTCCCTGCCTTGTGGGCAGACGCTGATCTGATGGCACAAGCCCCAGGGAGGCAGGTGGCAGGGGTGAGGTCAGAGAGCCTGGCCCGTAGGGAGGAATCAGGGGTTGAACCTCGGCTGTCCATTTCCCAACCTTGGAACCTTGAGCAGCTTCTTGTCCTGCCTCACCTGTGCCTCCCAGCCCTCTGCCCAAGAGTCTGAGGCCGCCCGGCCACAGTGGAGGCCGCGCGGGCCCCAAGTGGGAGGCCTGACTCAGAGAGGTGCTTTGCAGCTGTGTGCAGCTGTGTGTAGCTGGGTGCAGCTGGGTGCAGCTGGGTGCAGCTGGGTGCAGCTGTGGGTGGCCGTGAGCTGATCCCAGGCTGGGAGCTGAGCGACAGGAAGGAGAGCAGTGATGAAATGATGGCTGTTGGCATATGCTGGCCGGTGCGAGGCTGTCGCTGATGTCCTGTAGGTGCTAACAGTGGAGCTTGGAGGGCTGGCGTCCCAGTCACAGCTTGTCAGCCAGGCTGCTGCCTGAGGGTGCATGTGTGGGAGCTCGTTTTCTGGATTCTCAACTTCATCCAGCCAGGCCCCTGGTTGCACGGGGTGCGTGCTGCTGTTCCCGAATCTCACAATCACTTTGCAAAGTTGTCTTGATGTCCAGAAGCAGAATCAGCTACATAACTTGCAGAACCCAGTGCAAAATGAAAACATGAGGCCCCTTGTGCTAAAATGAAGAGTTTCAAGAGGGTGGCAGCAGAGCAGTAAGCCAGGGTGCGGCATAGCTTGGGGCCTGTGAAGCTGGCAGGGCAGAGCCTGGTGTCCTTTGCATGGTGTGGTGGGGGAGGGTATTGCTAAGGACTGGGGCTGCTGAGCCAGGTGGGCCTCAGTTTATCCTTCAGTTCTGTCAGTTACCAGGTCTGTGACTTTGCACAAATCACTTAATCTTCCCGTGATTGTTTCCTCATCTGTAAAATGGGGCCAGTAACAGCGGCTCTGCTCTGTACTTGTCAGGTGAAAACTGCTGGGCACAGTCCCGGGCAACACATATCAGCTGTTGTACCAGCCGCTGACCAGGTTATGGGGAGCTACAGGTGGCTTTGCCCCTGGAGTCTTGCAGACTCTGCTCCTAATGTCCTTTTCTCCTCCCCCCACAGCCCCCTCCCAGATGCCAAAGCAAAGGCAGGGGAGCCGGTACCAAACCCAGCAAGGAGAGAGGGGCTGTGGGTAGGAGGCACAGCAGAAAGCAGAGGGAATTTGGGCCCAGTGGGAGGGAGTGGGCCAGGCAGTGGGTACAGCCTCCACCCACTCTCTTCGTCTCCCAGCACCCCCGGAGTGGATGGAAGGCAGTGGAGGCTGAGGGAGTGCCAGTGAAGACCAGCGAGCTCAGCCTGAGGTTGCACAGAGCCGGTGGGCGGGCCTGGTAGGGCAGAGGGAGAGTCCCCAGCACAGAGATGACCAGACCGAGAGAGTGGGCCCACAGCTGGAGCTAGAAAGGAAGGTGAAATCAGGAGGCGGAGACAGAAATGCCAGAGTCCTGCCCGAGCCAGGGAGATGGAGAACCAGGTTTCGGAGAGAAAGGGCCATCGCTGGTGATGTTCCCTGTTGGCCTCTTTGGCCTTGGTTGCCTTAGAGCCACGGAGTGGGCTCAGGATAAAACGGTTTTGTCCCCAGGGGTTAGTCTGGTGACTAGGCCCGGGCCTTGGGTTGCTGTGGGTCCAGGTCTCTCTCCAAGATGCTTTGTCCCCTCCCTCATGTGGACACACAACGAGAGATAGAAGAGTAGCCCTGGATGCCTTGGCCCTGTTTTCTGGTTTTAGCCTGATTAATTGCAGGCATCCCTGTCTTGTCTTGCTGTTCCTTCTGGAAACCAGGATGCTCTGGGGATGGTAAGCAGCCATGTCCTGAGCATGCCCGTCGGTGGTCACCTCTCCTGCCACTCTCCCTAGGTGGAATTAAACCTTTGAGGGGGATAAGCCCTCAAATGATGCTGGGGTCCAGAGCTGAGGCCTGGATGCCACCCTGGCAGGTGATGTGGTTAGAGAGGTCCAGGCTCTTGGAGGTGTTTGAAGGAGACACCTGTCTGGTAACGTGGTTGGGGTGCGAAGCTTTTCTATCCTGACATGCTTAAAGGAACATTTCCCCAGTTACGGTGCTCCAGACTCCCCGAGGACATTCAGGAAGCCCTGCGAGGGTCATTTCAGAGAGCCCAGTCAGGCCAGTCTAGCAAAGATCCAGATTGCTCAGGAGCCCTTGGGTCACTGCTGGTCTTTCTTTGGTATCATTGAAGTCCAGTCTAGGGGGCAGTTTTCTAGAAGTCTCTCTGTGCCTTCTTTTTTTCTACAGCAGGCTGTGATCAGAGCCTCCCTTCCTGGAGCAGCCCGTCTTGTCCTCAGTGAAGGCCATGCCCCTCCAGAGCCTGGGCTGGAAACCCTCACCCGAGAGGAGTGGCTGAGGGTTGAGTCTGGGCCAGACTGCTTAGGTTTGAGCCTGGCTCTGCTCTGACTGGCTGTGCTCCTTTGAGTAAGTCACTCAACCTCTCTGTGTCTATTCCAAAGGGTGGCTGTGGGGCTTCACTGGGCATGTATAAGTTCAGACCTGGGTCTGACATATCGTGAATGTTATGTAATTATTCATGATTAATGTGTGCTGTCTTTTGGATTTTCTCCAAGAGGGGCATGATCTGCCCAAGGACGCATAGCTGGGGGGTAGGTGGGGCAGGCACCTGGTTTGTCTCATGCCCGTTTGTGCCTTTTCCACTGCCCACGCCATGACCCCACAGGGTGGTATGTGAGTAGGCACTGAGAGGAGCAAGGGAAAACTGTCCTGAAGCCCCCCAGAAGGCCCCCTTTGCTCCCCAAAGTCCCTTCTCTGAAGCGATCTAGTGGCACTTCCCAAACTCAGGCTGACAGTCCTATGCCTTGATCTCACGCTGGACAGCTGGGAAGGGAGCACCCCTCCTCCCCACCTCCCCAACTGTCACATCCACTCCAGTTCAGGTGGCAGAAGCATCTGGCACGGGGCTGCTCTGTCCATCACTTAGGGGAGCTTCTGTTCGCTTCTTTGACAGCCCGCCCTCTGCCACAGGCTCAGGGTCTGAGTGGCTGGGGCCTGAGTGTGGCCGGCAGGATCCTAGGGACGGTGATGATCAGGTACCAACCAACCCCGGGGACCCTCTGACGAGCTTCCTGCCATGGTAGCTAGATCAGCTCCGATGGCCCAGCCCGGCTGACTTGGCTCTGGGATCTCCCTTTGTCTCTTAGAAAGGGCCAGCAGAGAACAGAATAGCCTGGAAGGAACATGTGTGTGAGGGTGAGGGAGATCAAGCAGGCCTGTTGAGCTAAATCCTTTTCACTATACCAGAAATTGCAACCACTGACTCCTATAATCTTAGAGCTGGGAGCGCAGGTGAGAGATTATTGGTACACTTGCTTAATTTTCCAGATGGGCAAACTGGGGCTTGGAGATGGATGGCTTCCTCACCCAGGGCCACATGGCAACCGGCCACGGCAGAGCTGGACTTAGCACCTTCATTTCTAGAGTCACAGGCCAGTGTGTCTTCAGAGAGCTTTCCAGTCCTATCCAGATCAGCTCTCTCAGCTTCCCCTGACCCCCTCCCACCTCTACCATGCTATTTACTGCTAGTTTAATAACTCACATTTATGGAGCTTTTCCTAAATGCCAGCCAGTCTTCCAGGGCATTACAAGTACTTATTTCAGCTTACCTCTGAGGGGGTCGTTAATAGCATTATCCTCATGCCACACCTGGGGAAACTGAGTCATGAGAATGATTTGCCATCTTGCTAGGAAAGGGCAAAGTGAGGATTTAAACCAGATCATTGGGTTTCAGTACCCAAAGGAAAATACAGCTTCAAGGGAGCTGGAATCCATTGTCCTCAAGTAGTCATTCACTTAGCGTCTAATTGCTCTTGTGTGCCACTGAATTCCTTTCATAAAAATTGTCTTTACTATGTCTTCATTGGAGGGCCCGAGGGCCAGAGTAGACTAGCTCTGAAGTGGTTTCATGAAATGTAATATATGAAAATGATATTGGTCTGTGGGAAAACCCTGCAGTGAAGGGGAAAGATCAGAGCAAGGAGGCCAGGAGAGGCCCATTGCCTGGCGCCTGGCCTGGGGACAGAGGCAGGACAAGTGGGTTCTCACACCTGGTTAGCACGTGTCACCTGGTCTCTTCCAGCCCTTCCCCATCTATAATAGGCAGGTTAAGCTATGAAATATTCTCTCTGAAGACCCTTCCAGCTGTGACCTTGGAGGTGGGATGAGCCCCTGCCTCTGTTTCCCAACAGGTTAGCATCAGGATGACCCCAGGAGAGTCCCCTGTTTTTTTTTTTCTTGTGGGACCCTCGCTGGTGGCCGGGGATCGAACTGGCGCTGCAGAGGCTGCAGGAAGCCTCACAACCCAGCACTCAACCGCTGCGCCACCAGGGGAGGCCCTCCCCTGCCCTTTTTAACAGATACCTGCTCTCAAGTGAGTCTTTCTCACCCAATCCTTGTTGCTGGGAAGCTCCTCCTTAGGCATAACTAAAGAGTCTCTCTTCCAACCTGCCTTCCTTCTTCAAGGATGCTTTGTTGTTGTTTTTTTCTTAGTGCCACAGCAACACAGAACATGATCCCAGGCTCAGATTTGCCATCACATGTCAGGGCGTGTCCAGGCCTATCAGAGGTGGCTTCATTATGTGCTGCTGAGCAAATGCAACCAAGGAGGGAAGAGAATGTGCATCTTCTCCACCCAGGCCTGAGCCTGAACATGAGGAGGAGCCTCTCTGTTCCCTCAAGTCTGGCAGAACCTTGAAGGGGTCAGGACGGAAGGAGCAACTAAGTTCACATGCTGTGGTGTGAACCCCTCTACTCAGCTCACCCTGGGGCCTAGGTCAGATGGTCAGCTCCCCCGGGGTGAGCAGGGAATCAGGGTCACCTGCTCTTCCTGTGCAGTGCGGTGTCTGAACACAGACTGAGAGGCAGCTACTCCCAGCTGGTTTGCACACACACACATTCACTCACCATTCTTTTATTCATTTACTCCATAATTTGACTCTCCCTGAGCCCCTGCTGAGTGTCACATTCAAGGACAGTACCTGGCCTCTTGGGGTTTTGTGAAGTCTGGATTCAGAGGGACCTGAGTTCAAGTCCTGGCTCTTGCACAAACACTGTAAGACTGGACGCACTTTGCTCTTTTATCCTCTACATCCTTATATATAACCATGCATGACATTGACTCCCTACGGCAGCTGTGAAGATGTTCTCTATTTGGTGCATGGCATGGCGTTGAAGACTTTGGTTCCCTCTCTGCCACTTTGCCAGCCCTGCTTTTACCCTCCTATGTCTTGACTTTTGTAAGCATGTCTGTCTGCTGCATCAGACTGGAGACCCTTAGTGTACCCTCCTCTGTTATACCGGCAACCCCATACCCAGCAGGATCTGAGTTTCTCTTTCAGATTGGGGGTGCCCTGAGAACGGGACTTCTTCTGCCCCACCATCCTGTATATACTCCCAGGAATCCCAAATTGGCTAAGCCCAGGATAATGACCAGAGGGGAGCTGACTGTGGTACTGACTCGCTCTCTGCTCCCAGAGGAGAAGGTGGGTAGTATGGATGTCCCTTGCAGAGCCTCACATCACAAAAATGTCCCCAAGTGTGAAACGCTCTATCAGACTCAGCTGGTAGAAACAGGCCTGATAGAAACACTCGAGAGTGATGAACAGGTCAGGGTGACCAAATGAACTAAGGGTGTCAACAGCGACTGCGCCCATTCCGATGATGACGGCCGGGTAAGGGGATGACATGAATGGGAAGTTTTAAAATGCACAAAAAGTACAACCTTTAGACAATATCCTACCTGCCTCCCTGCTGTCTTCCAACCTACCCTGCGTGCTGCAGCCAGATTTATCTTCTGGAAGCGTTGCTATTATTTAAATAAGAACCACAGAATGCCAGGGACTGGAACAATATGAATCCAGACTAGACTTTTCACAACTTGTAGCCGGCCTAAGCGTGGTCACCCTCACCCCCGTGCAATGCGGTGGCTCCCTGAGGAGAGAGAGTTGTCTGGCCAGCCCCCAGCTGATGCACCGTCCAGGTGAGGTGGCAGACATGTGAATGAAGAGGTATCTTGGGCACAGCAGCTGCAGGAGACACCTGAGGCAGAGCTGCCCAGCTGAGCCCAGTGCAGCCACAGAACTTCGGGAGATAATAGATGTGTGTTTTAATCCCTTGAGTTGTGCTGGTGGTTTGTTACAGAATAACGGGTCACAGCAGCAGTCCCCCTGCTGTGTTTACCCACAGGCTCCAGCGTGCCTCACTCAGCATTCATCATGTCACTGTGACTACTTGTATTGGCAGAGAAGAGGCTGTTCACCCAAGACTATGTGACTTCCACATGTGATGTAGGGCTGGGGAGCTTGCACGCAGCTCCCTTTGCAAGGGGCAGGGCAGGTCCGTGAGTTTTGACTAGTGGATTGTGGGTATATGTGATGCCCAGTCCTGGCCCAGACCTCACCAGGACGGCGCGTCAGCTGGGAGCTGGCCAGACACCTCTCCTCAGGGAGCTGCCGCATTGCAAGGTGGTGAGGGTGACCATGCTAAGGCCAGCTACAAGTTGTGAAAAGTCTAGTCTGGATTCATATTCTTCCAGTTCCTAGCACTCTGTGATTCTTAGTCAAATAATAGCAATGCTTCCAGAAGATAAATCTGGCTGCAGCATGCGGGGTAGATTGGAGGAGAGGAGAGGGTAGGATATTGACTAAAGGTTTTACTTTTTGTGCATTTTTAAAAACGGCTTGTTGTGGGCTTCTCTATGTACTTCCTCCCTCTGCCTATCAGCCAGATGTGATGTCGGGAACCACAAATGGAAGATGAAGATGCTTCCATCCCCTCGTCCCTGAGGAGGACTTCCTCCTTCATCCACTGAATGATCTTTATGCAGAAGAGAAACAAACTTTTCCTATAAGCCACTGACACTTGGGAGGTGGGCCCCACTGCACTTGCTTTAACACCACACCTGTCATGGGTTCCTCCAGCTGGGTGGTAGCACCGTGAGGGCAGAAACAATATATTGCTGACCATGTGCCCCAGCCCAGCCCATGGTGGACAGTCAATGAATACTCGTGAGCAGATGAGAGTGTGGGCTATTTACTGATTTTTCCACTGGGTTACCTGAATCCCACCTTCCCCTCGGGCTAATCTGTGGTGGCTCCTTTGTCATGCTTAGCCAGGTGTTACTGTGACCCATGTGTTTGTTTCTCTCCCAAATGCATATGTTGAAGACCTACTCTTGATGGGGTGATGTCAGAAGGTGGGGCCTTCGGGAGGTAATTAGGATGAGGCGAGGTCAGGAGGGTGGGACCCCTGGGAATGTGATAGTGTCCCTCAAGTAGCCTCCTTCTCCACTGCTCACCGCTGGGTGAGGACACACTGGAAGTCACCAGTTTGCCACACAGTGGAGGGGCCTCACCAGAACCCCACCGTGCTGGCATCCTGATCGCAACGCCCAGACTCCAGACTGGGAGAAATAAGAGGCCCCAGTCCACGGAGCTGCTGGCGCTCTTTGTTAGAGCGATCCGGATGGGCTAGGGCAGTGTCGAAACTGAAATGCCAGATTCTGTCCCTCCCAGAGCCTCTGGAGAGGTGAGGAGCTGGGGAGTCCAGCTTCCAATTCTTCACTTTGCTTTGGCCTGATTTTAATGACTGATGTTTTTTAGGTCTTTTTTTTTTTTTTTTTTTTTTTTTTTAAGGTAGAAGAGGGTTAGGCGGGTGGCAGCTTCATTCTAGGCAGAAGCTAAAAGGCTCGTTGATTTTTCTGATATCCTTTGAATGGGCCCTTCTCCACAGACAGCTCCTCACAGCTGTTAGGACTTCAAATTCCTCATGCATTGAGGGGGGCAGAGAAAAGATATGAAAGGCTTTTCGGCTGACACAAAAGAGGGGAAAAAAGTGGAATAAAAACGACAATGTGGTTAATACATAAAACGGTGAAATTTCTGGCACTCGCTGTATCATTAATCTGTCTAAAGTGGCTTTGATCTCTTCTGCTTTAATTAACTTGTAATTATAACATGATGATTTTTGCAGCGGGCAGAATCTGGGAGCTGGGCCCTGAAAGCGACTTCAGCCTCTGCGTGTCAGGGTTTGTAGCATCTGCCTCTCGAGCTGGGGTTCCCACATCTGTGCTCACACATGTGCACACCCACGCATGCCCCCCCGCCGCCACACACTCACCAGGCTTCCCCACGCATGTTGTCCTGGGCTTAGCAGCTCTCCCAGATTCCCGGGCCCTGTCTATGAGTTGGGGGTTGCCTGGACAGTGTCTTCTCCATGTTCAGTTCTCACTTCGTTTCCATGACAATCCCGGTGAGTGGCTATTCTTAAGCCCATTTTCCAGGTGAGGACAAGGAGGCTCAGAGAGTTGAATTCCTTGCCAAGGTCCCCCTGTAGGAGGTGGTCGTGGCAGGTGGACTTGTTGGCTTCAGTCCAGGCCACCCCACCCTGGCCTTGACCTCGCGGTGAGGAAGTGTCCCTGCTCTTGACTTTGGGCTCGGCCTGGGAACTTGTTTGGTTGATGCTGTGTTGGCGGAAGTGGAAGAACGGGCCCAGGCTTCCCTTCTGGTCTCAGGGGAGGATGAGAGGCAGGTAGGGCAGAGTCACCCAGGGGAGGTCAGCCTAGGCCAGCTAGACTGGTGCTCAAGGGCTAGTAAGTCATTTTGCTATAAATGCCTGAGTTTTGAGGCGGCAAGAAGTCACCAGTTGGAGTGGGGCTGGGATCAAACCCCCGCGTGCTCTTCCTCAGTGCCATGTGGCCTCACACCTAAGAGCCCTGTGCGGCCATCAGCATTTTCCAGACAGGCGAAGTGGGGGAGGGGAAGGACTGAGTCCCCAGCTCCGCCCAGTCACCCCGCGTTGGCCAGAGCTGCCCCACTGTCTGATATTGACCCTCTCTGAGATTTCATGGTAAGAGGGTGTTCCGTGGCTTCAGTAACGTTCATATCTATTCCGTGGATCAGCTCTCACTTCCCCATTTTACTAGCCAGGGAACAGGCTCAGAGGGGCCAGAGAGTTGGCCAAGACAAGGCCGGTGAGGAGCAGAGTCAGTTCTATACACTTGCTCTCCAGGCCCCATAGTCAGAACATGGCATTGCAATTTATGCCATGAATTTTCCAGAAAGAGGACCTATGGTTCCATCTGAGAAACCGAGACAAGTGGCAGTGAAGAGTCACCCTCGATCACACCTGGGCTAGAGTATCCCAGTGCCCGAACCTGTCTGAGTCCAAGTGCTGAGTCCATAACTGCTGTACTAACTGTTCCTGCAGGTCTCACCTGCCCGAGTGCTTTCGCTTTGCACGCACCTGCCCGAAAGCTTTCGCTTTCGAGTGCTCTCACCACTACCCGCTCGCCCTGTCTAGTTGGTTTAATCACTCGTCCATTCACTCACGCCCATGCCCATTCGTTCAGGCTCTCCCTGATCTCCCGGCATGCCCAGGCTCCATGCTGGGTGTTGAGCTCATCAGTCAACATCAAGCCTAGAAGCCAAGTTGGGATTCCCAGAGTAGGGTCCTGGCTGCATGTGGGAGGGAAGAACAAGAGGGGCCCCTCCCACCAGGCCTGGACTGGCCAGGTGTTTTGCCAGGTGGGGTCAGCCAAAGCATAGGTGGGGAGAAGGCCAGAGAACAGGAACACAGAGAGCAATGTCAGGAACCCTGGAGAGTCAGGAGGAAATTGTGAACAAATAAGTATTTTTGGACAAGAAATAAACACTATGTAAATGAGATGCAAAATGATGCAAATCATGGACATTTCATTTCAGTCCGAAGCTACTTTTGGTAATAAGCGCACAGGAGGGCGGGCAGTGGGGGAGAGGGTGCATCAGCAGGGTCGGCTTGCACACCCCCAGCTCTGCTCTGCTTTGCAGGGGAAGCAGAGATGTGTTGGAGTGGTTGTGCTCTAGGGTAGTCTGGGATCCCTGTCAAAACCGGGGATCATCACCAGACTGGGCAGTGCAGGGTGCTGAAGGATGCAAGGGCAGAACTGGCCGGGTGGGTAGAGGATGTGCATCTGAAGAGCACTCCCACCGCTGGGAGCACTGCATGGGCAGAGATGTGTCCTCAGGAGCAGGTTGTGGCCTTTGGGCTTGGAGTTTAGGGTACATAAGTGGGGCAGAGGTGTCAGACAAGAGAGGTGAGTGGGACCACAGTCTAAAGAAATTTGGTCAAAGCTAGAATAGAAAATCTAGATGCCTCCAGGGGCCAGTATTAATGAGAGAAACCGGCTGTTGTTTGCATTTTGAGTACACGGTAATATCCATCACTTCACAAAGAAACATGCTTTCTTTATTTTCCTTGAATCATGAGGCCCTCAAGGTCTATCTTTTGTTTGCCAACTTTTGACAGAGACATGCATAGATAAATTTCTCTAAAATAAGGAAACCAAGAGCCTCAGATAGCTGGTGGCACTCAGGCTCACGTGGGGCAGTGGGAGTGAGTGGTGAGGACAGTTGTCCAAATGCAGGACCAGGCTTGGCCTGGCCTGGCAGGCCTGGGTACTTAGCACCACAGGAAGGCAAGGCCCAGGGGCCTCTGATTTTCCAGAGGGATTTCTATGTGAGGGCCTCCAATATCCAACATTAGCTCCAACCCTCTGCTCTCTTTATGAACACATTGTGTAAGCACAAAGGAAAAAGAAAGATGATGAAAAGGAAAAGGAAGGAAAGAAGAGAAATCTGGAACAGGAGCCATCCCCGGAGGCCCAGTGGTGGTGGAGGGTTCCAGCAGAGCATGCTAGAGGAGTGCGGGGCCCTTCACAGAAGCTGCGGTTGTCGAGGGTACCGGCTTGGCTATGTCCCTGCTGTGAGCAGGGGTCCTGAGCCTCTCGTTGTGGCCTTCGGAGGGAAGGGCTGCTGGAGAGCCGGTGAGATGTGTGTATCAGTTATCTGTTGCCATAGTAATGCTGCATAACAAACAGCCATGGCGCCTCAGTGGCCCACTGTTGTATACATGCATGTTTGCTCACATGTCCACGGAGCTGGAGCTCTGTCTGGGAAGGCCATGGTCATCTGTCTGATCTGCTGCAGGACACCTCGGTGGCTGGGCTGATCTTGGCTGAGACAACTGAGCTGAGTGAACAGGGTTTATTCCTGCAGCCCAGGAATGTTATCAAAGGTAGAAAAGCAAGGGGAGACCCAAAGGCATAAGACAGTCGAGACCTAGGCTTCGAGCTGGCATGTGAGCATTTCCCCCACTGTTGGTCAGACATTGCATGTGGCCAAGCCAGGCGCCAATGGAGAGAAGAGGTTCCCCCTTGTGGTGGGTGGAGCTGCCCAGTCACCTTGCAAAGGCCGTGGGTACAAAGAGAGGTGGGCAAATAGAGCCATTTTTTGTAATTACTTTTCAAAAATGTAGCTTTGGGTGTCACCACTGTGTGGACCTGCTTTGAGATCTGTAAAAGAAGTTGCACATCAGGTATCCAGATGGATTCTAGTCCTAAGAGGGCCCAGATGGATTCTGGTGGGAGCTGTGAGAAGGATTTGCCTCTGTCCCTCCTCTGCTGGGCCCAGGAAGTGCCGGCCCTGTTATTGCCAGGCAGCTTCATCAGGGAGCAGTAGTTCTTGGGAGTCCCCTAATGCATTCCCTGATGGCTCATGGCAGAACCATGGGGAGGGATGCAATAGCCTCCTCAGCCACCTGAGAAGCATTCATAGTGGAGGGAGAAATGTGGCTGATCCAGTCACTCCTTTTTTGAGATATTAATGAGGTTTTATGGATGGCACTTTACTAGGGAGGGTGGCACAAAGGATAGGCCCTCTTTCCATTGGCTGTACCCCAAGGAACCTACCTACGTATAAAGAATCTATTCCATCCATCCATCTAACTGATCTAAGACTTCCTGTGTGTCAAAGTAGACACAGACAGAACAAAGAAGAATAAAATATTGTGCCATCCCTCAAGGGAAGAGGGTTGTAAGATAAGAAAGCATTCAAAGGACCATTTTGGGTGTTGGGCACAACAAAGCATGGATGAAAGGAGCAATCAGAAGTAACCTGTGCCCCAGTCCTAAGAGGGAGCAGAATGCAGGCTGAGTATTGAGGGAAACCAACTCTCTGCAGGGCCAGCCCACGGCCCCTATGTGGGTCCCAAACTGCCACCCAACACTTAGAGGGTAAAGGTCCCAAGCCAGAGTACGAGGCTCAGAGGTTGGCCCCTCATGGGCTTACCTTCGAGAGACTATGGCAGGACTCCACAGCAATGTAATGGGTACATGCAGGACCCGCCGGGCTGAGCTGCACACCCACTGTCCTGTGGCCTGGGCCCAGGGAGTGGTGACTCTGTCCTGTCCCTGTAGTCCTTGATTGGATGTGAACAGGATCTGAGCTCTCTCTCTCTCTCTCTTTTTTTTTTTTTTGTGGTACCCTCGCTGGTGGCCGGGGATCGAACTGGCGCTGCAGAGCTGCAGGCAGCCTCGCAACCCAGCGCTCAACTGCTGTGCCACCAGGGGAGGCCCGGATCTGAGCTCTCTTGACCTCTGGCCCTTTGCAGGAAGGGCCGCACACACCGAGGGGGCTTCCCTGAGAGTAACTGGTCCAATCTGAAAGATCCGGGCAAGAGGCTATGTAAGTGCCACTCTGGCTCTGGCCTCCACCCACCACCCGGCCCTCCCTGCAGGGTGAGTGGAGGTGGGACCAGGAACCCCCAGATAAGAGAAAAACTCTCTTCTTCAGCAGGACCAAGCCCACCCCGGACTCCCAGGTAGATGGTTGACCTTCTGTGCAGCCACAGAAGGATGTCTAAGTGTTTAAAAGATGGGCCAACAATTTTAGGGAGACCCCTGAAGTCCCAGGATAAGAACCCCAACATTAGGATTCAGTCATCTAATTAGACTCCAGCTCAGACCAATAAAACGTGTAGTATCATCAGAGAAAGCTGGTACTCAGCCCCCCACCAAGATGGGGAAAGGAAGGGGTTAGAGCTCAAAGTTACCGCCTCGGCTCTCTGTTCTTGAGAGCTGTAACCACCCAGGAAGGAGGAGGGAGGTGGCCGTTCCTCTCTGTAGTCAGAACCAGGCGGTGCTGGGCAGGGAGGAAATTTCACATCCAACATGAGTCTCTTCGCCATGGAAAACCTCAGTATCGATTCATCACTTATTGCCTCTCTAGTTCCAAAGATGGATTGTGTAGATATGTAAAATAAGTGTAACAAATAAGGGAAATACATTTAAAATGTACAAGAATTGGCCAATTTTGCAATATTTCACCTCAATTTTATATGCTGTCAAATATACTTGAAATACATGTGCGCTAAGCATGACAAATATATAGAAACTAAAGCTCTATTATTTTGCTGTAATGGGTCAGGGGAATAGCTCTGAAATAATATTCTTCTGTCTGCAATAAAGGCTTTTCTCTGAAGCTGTCTTAATGCTGTGAACAAAACCTAGAGTTCTCTCAAGGGCTTCTTCCTTTGAGTTACCGCCCCGCCCTACCTCCCTGCAGCCGTCCGCCATGCTGAGTTTGGCAGCCACCTGGCGGGAGGATGAGGACCTGGCCCATGCTGCAGCAGGGTGAGCTGCACGAGTCCCCTGCCCTGGGCCGGTAAGGGTGGAGAGGATGGTGAGTGTGAGGATGCACGCCTGCCCCAATGCCTGTGCCGCAGGCACGTCACGCTCAAGGGTGTCTCTTGGAGACACACTCTTCTGTCAGCCTCTCCACTGGGTAGCAGCCCTCAGAGCAGCTGTGGCTTGGCGGGGAGGTTGGCTGAAGAGACTGTGTGGCATGGCAGCAGGAGGCTGAGAGGAATCTAAAGTCCTCAGGGAATCAGAGCTACAGTTAAACAAGCTCAGCGCTGCGCTCAGCTATTCTTTGGCTTGTGTGTTTAGAAGGTCACATAACCCCCGAGACTCATTTTTCTTAGCTGTAGAGAGGGAGTCACAATTCTGAAACTGTAGAATTGTTGTCACCCCCTGTGTGGTCTCAGGGGGCGCCATTCACATTGTGCTCCAGGTAAATGTGCACCCTGCACTTGGGCAGTGCACTTCCTGAGCAGCTGTACCTGGCAGTTCTGTACGATGTCGCCTCTGACACAGCAGGTATGTGGCACAAGTGGTTATGATTATCACTGTGATTCTAAGCATAATGAGTTCTAGAATGTTGGATTTGGAAGGGCCCCAGAGGAGGCTGGTTTGTAAAGTGATGAGAGGACATTAGAATCCCACCAACCTAGAATCTAATCCTTGCTCTTTGATATCCCAGCTCAGTATTCTTGGGAAAGTTGCTTAAGCTCTGCCTCAGTTTCCTACTCTGTAACGTGGGGCCAATAATAGAGCCGACTGCAGAAGCGTTGCAGATGGGGTCTGGTGATTCAGGTGTGATCCTATTGGTCAGTGTCTGGCAAATGACAGATGTTCAAAATGTTAGTTTCTACAGGGCAACCGGACAGCCAGCGTGAGAGTGTGGCCACCGCGAGGCTGAGAGTGGGCAGAACAGCACACACCGGGGCCTTACGGGTTGATGCAAACCCAGCCCATGTTGGAAAAACTCTGCCTAAGTCCTTCAAAAATGCACCCTACAAACCATATGCACCATGCAAACCACAGTGTGCATTTTAAATAAAAGACCTTCACACAGAAGGACACGCAGAACACACCAGAAGAGCTGCTCCCGGGAGGGGAGAGATGGTATGGAGATTGAGGGTAAGAGGGAGTGCGTGCATGGGGAAGAACGGCTTGTGACAAAACCATAATTCTCTGTTGCAAGCCCGCTCAGTGGTGTATGCTCAGAGTCTACACTAAAGGGTCACCTGGGGCTGAGCCCCATCTAATTGCAGAGCCGGGGACACCTCAGGAACCGCCCAGGTTACCCACCTCCGGAGGACAGCGGAGTGGGCACCGTGGTGGGTAGAGCCCGTGACCTTTAATCAAAGGGTGTGGGAATGCCACTTCAAGTTTGCACTGCGTGCCAACCGGTCCCCACGCCCCTTGGCCAGCGGGGCCCCCCCCGCTCCGCTGCAGCCTCTCAGCGGGATTGGAGGAAATCAACTCAGGGCGGAGGAGCGGAGGGAGATGGGAAAGAACGGAGGGGGCACCCCAGGCCCGAAGTGACCCCGAGACCCTGCTTCCTCAGGGGTCAAAGGGACAAAGTCACCGAAGCAGCAGCTCCTGAGAGTGAAGGTGGGACGGGGGCCACGTCCCCTGCTCCCCAATATAAATCTTCAGGGAAACCATTAGCGGGCGCTGCAGCGCGGAGACAAATTACGAGGCAGGGGATCAATGTTATTTTTTCCACAAGCTGAATTCATAACTGTTTATGGCAAAATCGATGCAAATCTCCATGAATAAAGTGATGGCAGGTGCACTTAGGAGAATAATAAGGGGGAGGGGGAGGAGAAACCTCAGCCGATCGAGGTGGAGGTGCGGTCCTGGCATGGGCCACCTGTCTGAGCACCCCAGGCGGAAAGGGGCTGGCGGCTGCGGGGGCACTTAGGAAATGACGTGTCAGGGTCTCGTTGGCTCTCCAGACACACTCAGAGGCAGCTGCCATCATCACTGTTTCCTGCTTCTGGAAACGGAGGCTCAGTTGGGCAAAGTAACTTGCCTGACATCACATGATTCATAACTAGCAATGTCTGGATCAGAACCCAGGTCCCCCCTCTTCCAGAGGCCGAGTTGTTCCTCTGAGCGGGTATGGCCTCTCCTCTGCCTTCCTGCCTTTGGGTCTCTGCTCTCTCTCCCGAGTGCCTCACCCTCTCTCATCCTCCCAAGACAGGGAAGTTCCTCGCCACCTGGTTTTGACGTCTTCAGGTGCCAGCCTCATACCCTCCTGCTGGGACTTTGTGTATGTGTCCAGTGAGGACTCTGTGACTTTGTCTGTGTCCTCCTGGCTCCTTACCTAGGTGTGAGCTTCTCCAGAGGTGGCCTGTATCCTGGTTTACCATGTTTTTAATCTACCCACCTGAGTATAGGTAAACATAATTACATCCATCCATCTGCCCATCCATCCATCCATCCATCCATCCATCCATCCATCCAACCACCCATCCACCCATCCATCCATCCATCCATCCATCCATCCATCCATCCATCCAACCACCCATCCACCCATCCATCCATCCATCCATCCATCCATCCATCCATCCATCCAACCACCCATCCACCCATCCATCCACCCACCCACCCACCCACCCACCCACCCATCCATCCATCCATCATCCATCCATCATCCATCCAATCATCCATCTACCCATCCATCCATCCATCCATCCACCATCCATTCATCATCCACCCACCCATCCATTGCTCCCTCTTTCCCTCCCTCCATCCATCCATTCAATCTTCCATCCATCCATTTCCAGGACTGGCAAAACTATTAGATTTCATGGAGTCACATGCTACAACATAGATGACCCTTGAAGATATTAGACTAAGTGAAACCAGCAATCACAAAGGGCAAACACTACAGTCACACTCATATGAGGAGGGACTTAGGACAGTCAAATTCATAGAGACAGAAGGTAGAATTGTGGTTGCCCAGGGTAGAGGGAGGGGACATGGGGAGTTTGTATTTAATAGGTACACAGTTTCAGTTTTGTAAGATGAAAAAGTTCTAGAAATGGATGGTGGTGCTGGTTGTGCAATAATGCGAATGTACTTATGCCACTGAACTCCACAATTAAAAATGGCTACTATGGTAAATTTTATGTGATGTATATTTTAGCACAATTAAAAATAAATTAACAAGTAGAATATTAGATTTCCCTAGAAGTCTGCAGCATCTGTTCTAGAGAATGACACCCCCTCCCACCTGTTCCAGCTCCCTCTATTTGAGGAGCTCAGCCTTAAGTCCTGTCTCCGAGTACCCCAGGTGCTCATGGTCTCCACATAGGCTTAGAAACTGTGTTTATAGAAACAGCTAGATGTGGCTAGGGTGTTCTCAACGTGGGGGGCTGTTCTAGGAGCTCTGTGTGACCCATCGCATACCACCTGCGAGCCAGGTACTATCACTCATCCCATTCCACAGGTGAGGACCCTGAGACCCAGGAAAGTGAAGTCACTTTCCAAAGCTTCTGTGGCCGGTAAAGCTGCAGCAGCAGAGCCCAGTCCCTGGTAGGGTAACTTCTGTCTTCAAGGTACTCGTGCTGCTCCCCACAAACCCACTTGCTGGCACTGCATCCCCCATGTTGCATTGAGCTGACAGGCGGCTGGTGTCATTATCCATTCCTGACCCAGCCCTGGAACCTGGGCTGGGCCGGAGTGAGGGTCTCTTCTTGGGGGCATAGTTAAAGGGGGTGCCAAAAATCTCAGGGATCAAATTAAATAATAAAGCAATATTTGAAAATAAAGAACTTAATGCAAAGAAAATCCATGATGAAAGTTTTAAATAAAAACAAAGTCCCCTCTTGCATGGTGCTGCCACACCTGACTTATCCCTGATCTGCTGTGACCACCTGCGAGGGTGTTAAGCCGGAGCCATGTGCTGGCATATTTTGGGGTGAATCATTTGCTTGAACAAGTAATCATCCCCTCCCCCCATGATCCATTTGGTGGGAACTATGTGTTTCAAGGCAGTAGTGCAGGACCTTATGTCAGTGTTGCCTTGGCAACCTGTTGCCAGGTCTCCATGCTGTGTGATGCTGAGCAAGTCACTTAACCTCTCTGGGCCTCACTCTCCTCTTCTGGAAAGGGTGTGTCTAGTATGACAAGTCAGTGCAACCCTGAAGATTAAATGCACTAAAGTGTGCGTGTAAAATATTAGCATAGCCCCTGAACCTTGGCTACTAAAAAGAGCAAGCTCTTAGGAGAATGAGTCAACTGATCAGTTTCTTAGGAAAAGAAAACCAAGCGAAACGTATGCATTCATGTCAGCGGGCATCAAAAGCCATCCATTGTCATTTTTCCTTTTCTTGTCTTCCCATGAACATTTCTTGACCACACCTGAGACAGAGGAGCTGGCAGTTGCAGAGACAAGACAGAGAAAGATGGGGAGAGGAGCTGGGAAGTTGGGGGATTGCAAGGCGGTTCACAGTTTATCAGATAAGGCAGCGCACAGCTTCTGTTCCCCACTCTCTTGCTCATTCAATTTAATGGGAGACATTCCTGGCTCTCTGGATGCTCTGCAATGACCCTGCACTTCTGGAGGACAGTGTGCTGGAGACAAGAGTGGGTCTGTTTTATCCCTCGGAGCTGCCAGGAGTGTCCGAGAGCCAGATGTCCACTGGCCGCTGGTCATCACATCAGGAAGCCAGGCCATGCTGGTGACTTGAGAGCTGGTGAGGTCCCTGGTCATGGAGAGCAGCAGAGGGGACTAATCTGGTTCCCCAGAACCAGACTGGTCACTGTCTCCGTTTCTCTTGGGTATAGAGCTTGGGGGGGGGGTCTCTCTGCTCAGCTCTGCTCTGCACCCCAGCCTCCAGAGGCTTGGGATTCCCACTGGAACTTTCTGCCTATGGAACCACTGGCAGGGCGTGGACCTGTGCAGCCACCAGGACAGACCCAGCCTGTGGTGGCAGAAGGGAGGCAGCGGCCTCTCTAGAGTGTCCACAGTCGGTGAAGGGGGTGCTGGCCATTGCCCCCCACACTGTGCCGCTCCTCCAGAGAATCTGCGCCTCACTGGGCCGTTTAAACATCTGCATCCTGCACTGGACGGCAAGATCTGAGAGGAAGGCAGAGTCTGTATCTTTCTTGTTCACTGTGACATCTCAGGGCTCCATCAAGGTGTCCGAGACATAGTTTGCACGTGGTGTGGATCTATTAAAGTTTGCCAGTGAGGAATCTGGGATCCTGGCTATGAAAGAATGCAAACTATAAAGCAAACTACAAAGGGCTCTTTTTACTTCTAAAGGCGGGTCGGCAGGGGTGGTGGTGATCTGTGACCTTGCAATTCTAACATCTACCTACAGAGGGCGATGCCGAACCCATGGACAGACTAAAGATGGTGGCCTTTCAGAAGAAAGCGAGGTGGGGGTGCAATAATCTTTGGGGAGAAAGGAGCTCTGTGGCCCCCACATCACACCACATGATGATGACATAGCGTCCACGCCAATGATTTCTGAGACCCACCTGGTTAATTCCAGCAAAGGAATGATTTCCTGCTCCTGGGCTGAGCCCCTCCCAGTTTGTGGTCATGGCGTGATCAATAGCAGCTAGACCCTATTTATTTTGGCTGTATTTTCTTCGTCTCTCCTTTCTTGTCCCCCAATTAGACTTAATTAGATATTGATAACAGATGCAGGTGAAATGAGTCTGTGGTTCTGGGCTGGAAGGTCCAGAGGCAGCCGCAGAAAGCAGAAGCCAGAGGGACGGGACAGCTCGCCTCTTGGGGACAGGACTTGTGGGGCTGAGTCTCCACTTTTTACCTCTTTGTCCTCCTCCCCATCACTCTCTGCCCCTCTCCATCCTAATCACCTTCTTCTTCTAAGCCTCCGTGTTTCACTGCAGGTTCTTCCTGGAGGAAGGGGGGCAGTTTGCATTACTGCTGTAGGGGAAGGTAAAAAGTAGCAGGCTTTTCTGCCCTCCCGATAATGATGGATCCTTGCGGTCCTGAGTGCATGCCTGATGGCGGGCACCTGGAGTAGGGTGTGGGCCTAGGTAGATGGGATTCACCTGGGCCAAGGCCGGGGCTTATAAGGGCGGCGCAGTGGCGTGCAGTGTGGTGGTGCGGTGCAGAGGATGGAGGAGCGCGACAGAGTATGACAACGACGAACAGCGGAGAGCATGAAGACAGCATGGCTGCTAGAACAGGTAAAGGACCTACCCAGTATGGGTCGGTTGCGTTACACTGCTCAGCAGACATCCTCTCCCCTCTGCTCCCGCTGAGACTGGGTGTCCCCACCAGCGACATGGCACTTGGCCGTGTGGCTTGCTGTGACCAATGCTGAGCTGCACGATGACCTGAGCAGAGGCCTTAAATAAGCAGGTGTGGTGTCAGTTGGTTTGATTTCTTGTGCTCTCATGACCTGCCATGGGCAGAAGGTACCCAGGGCAACCACTGCCCCCTCAAGCCAGGCTCCAGAATGACTGACCACAGGGAGGTCAGAGCTGAGCCCAGCCAACAGCCCAGAGTGGAGCGGCCCAGCCCATTGCTGCCTCGATCAGGCAAGCACAGCTGAGCTGAGCTCCAGCAGCCTGAGAATAAATGCCTCTGGGTGTAAGCCTCTGGGAGTTTGTGCAATTTATTATGAGCATTCCTGCTGCAAAGCCTGGCTAGTACAAAGGGTAGGGTCGGACCTCAGATGATTCTAGATTATGAGGCAGGAGACCTGGGCTCTTGGCCAAGAACTTCTACCCCTACTTTAGAGGAGCGGGGGAAAAGGTAATATCAGTTGATCATCTGCCATGGGCCGGGTGTGGGCTGCATACTTTGCATCTAGCGTTCCATTTTGTCACCGCCAGCCAGTTGTAGTTTATTTTGACCCTACTCTGTACCAGGTGTTAAGTGTTAGGCATTTATAATGCCAATTAGGATTATACTAAAAGTGATACTGATGCTTAAGTGATTACTGACTTAAACAGCCATTTGTTGACTATGTACTATGGACAGTTGACTTTGCAACTTCCCCTCCACACAACCAACTAAGACTGCAAACTCACGAGCAGACACCATGTCCCCTTAGTTTGCTGCTGTGGCCCTGGGGCCTATTTGGAGGCTGGCCTGGGTGGGGGCCTCCATCAGTTGTTGAAATGAGAGTCCTGTGAGGCAGATAAGCTGGCCGAGGCCATGACTCCACCCATGCAATTGGGAAGCTTTTGTTCCCCAAAGGACTCTGGGCAATATCTGGAGACATCTTTGGTTCTCACAGCTGGGAAAGCGGGAGGACGTAGCTACTGGTGTGGGATGGTAGAGGCCAGGGGTGTATCTTAGACCTCCAAGACAATCCAGTAGCAGAGAATGGTGTGTTCCCAAACGTCAGTGGTGCCGAGTTCAGGAAACCTTGCTTGGCTGTTAGGGGGCCCTGGCTATTAAGGGTTGGTGGGGAGTTAAACAGATTTGTTTTGTCCCAAAGCACCTTTGTGAGTTTGCTGTGGCTGCCATAGCCAATAACCACTGGGGGGATTAAAACAACAATTAATTTTTTCACAGTGCTGGAGGCAAATGTAAGCTCATGGCCTGGGCAGGACACCCTTCCTCCAGAGGCTCCCAGTCTCCCACGGCTGCCAGCAGGCCTTGGCTCATGGCCCTGTCACTGCATTCTGTCTCCATCCCTGTACTGCTTCTCCTCTGTCACACATCCCCCTCTGCTTTTCTCTTGTAAGAGTTCTTGCCCCTGGATTTGTGCCCCACCCAGATACTCCAGGATTGTCTCGTCACAGATCCTTTAACTTAATCTCCTATGCAAGACCTTTTTTTCCAAATAAGGTAAAATCATAAGTTTCTGGGAATTTGTGGATGTCCTTGTGCCTCACTTTAACCCTTGAGGCATTGAGGCTCGAAGAGGTTGTGTAGCTCCCCCAGGAGAATCAGCACTGGGGTCAGGATTTGCTGTCTAAGTCTACAGCTCTAGTTCTTACCCTTAAACTTGCTCCCTGCATTCCGGCCTCTGTCTGGGCTCAGAGAGGCTCACACTGCGGGGAGGGCCTGGCAATGTCTCCTGGGCCAGTCCTGCAACTGGTGGTCGGTGGGCATCCTACCTGGATGCAGGGCTGTGGAGACATGAGGCATCAGCAGCCTTTTCGGGTGAGAGTCTTTTAAGTAATGGAGACCTTGGCAAAAGGAGCCCCAGGGTCACCCTCCTCTGGAGAAGGGGGGCAGGTGCAGGTGGCCTCACCCTGGGGATGTGGCCTTGAGAGTCAGGCCCAGGCCAAGCTCCACTTTCCAGTGACCTCAGCTGTGATGAGACGCTCCTCTCCCCTCTCTCATGCCTATGCCCCCTTCTTCTCTCACCGGCCCTCCTGCTTAGTGAACTATGTGCCAGCTCCCTGGCGGCCTCCAGATGGGAGGGGACAATGAGGAGAGGGGTCTTGTCTGGCCCTGGTCAGTGTGTGATGGTTTGGATGGAGCCAGTAAAAGGCATAGGCATGAGACCCTCACCCCCACCCCAGGTCCCCACACCCCTCCATCTCCAGCCTTTGTAGTTAAAATCCCACCGGACACCTCCAGGTGAATGGGCCATTCTGAGCATATTACACCATATGATAACCTCAGGGAGGGTTTGGGGTTTCCCCCCTTTTTGATGGTGGCTTTATTGCATTATAATTTACACACAGAAACTGCCCATCTTCAAAGGGACACATTAGATGCATTTGACATGGGTACACGCCCACGAGGCCAGCACCACTGTCCAGACAATGAACATACTCGCCCCCATGCCCCTCGTGACTTCTCCTTCCCCTCCACGCCCCTCCCGATCCCAGCAGTCCCGATCTGCTTCCTGCCTGAGGGCTGCCTGCCTTCTGTGAGCTGTGCACAGTGGGGTCCTGCAGCATGAACTGTTTTCTGTGTCGCTTCTGTCACTTGGGGAGACTATTTTGAGATCCCGTCCTGGTGTCTCAAGCATCCAGCAGCTCATTTTTTTTATTAATCGCTGATCCCCCAACTTGGTTATTCTTCGGGGTTTTTGTCCACTCGCCCTCTGACAGATCACCCATTTGGATCCTTTCCAGTTTGGGATGATTATGAATAAAGCTGCCATGATCATTTCCATAAACGTGCTTTAGGGAACGATTTACTTTGGGGTAACTAGTCAGGAATGGCCAGATCATTGGCAGATGCATCTTCCATTTAAGAAATCACCAAACTTTCTGTCTGTTGCGTTTCCCACGCTGGCACGTGACATGCCCTGTTGATCCACAGGCTGATCCTCACGGGGCATCCCGGTAGGTGTGTGGGCATCTCTGTATTCTTAACTGGCATTTTCCTAATGCCTAATAATGTGGAACATCTTTTTATGTGTGCTTATTTGCATATCGATTTGCATATATCTTTGGTGAAATGTCTGTTCAAATCTTTTACCCATTGTTTAATTGGCTGTTCATTTTCTTACGATTGCTTTTTGAGAGTTCCTTATATATTCCAGCATGTCTTTTAGCAGCTATAGGATTTGTGAATATTTTCTCAGTCTCTGTTTTGTTGTTTTATTCTCTTTATATTTCAAAGGGTAGCAGTTTTTCATTTTGAGGGTTTTTTCAATTTGTTCTTTAATGGATTATATTACTAATGTATCCAAGGAATCTTTGCCTAACCCCGAGTCTGGAAAGTCTCTTGGGGTAGCTAGTAAGCTTGAAGGGCGCCTCATGTGTCCCCAGTTCTCAGACATCAAGTTCCTTCATTCTCTGATACCATTATCTTAAAATCTATTACTTAATTCATGTTAACATTTAAAAATTGTAGGTATTTTTGTTGTCCTAGGCAGGAAGATGAGCCTGACCCTGTCATGCTGTTGTGGCCAGAAGTCCCCATAAACTTTTAAAGTAGACATTATTTTTTTTTAAAGATTTATTTATACAAGAACCGGGGTACAGGCCAGAGTATTCACTGGAGACAGAGCGGGGAACAGAACAGGCAGACTGATGAAATACACTGCTGAGGGGAGCAGCGGCGAGACAGGAGAGGTCTGCCACGCCATGTGGGACCCTTGCCTGCCGGGATCGAACCGGCGATGCAGAAGCTGCAGACAACTTCACAGCACTGCACTCAACTGCCTGCACCACCAGGGGAGGCCCTAAAGTAGACATTATTTGACTCATACTGTTGCCCAGTTCTCAGTTGCAGGAACAGAGCTTAGAGAGATACAGTGACTGGCCCGGGGGTCCCACAACACAGCAATGACAGTGTCAGGTCAGAGCCCAGGTCTGCTCGACTCAAAGCCTGGTCTGTAGACCAGTCACCCAGAGGCAGTGAGTCCCACTGGCTGCTGGAAGCTTCCGGGCCCAGGACACATCTAGCACCTGGGATTGGCCAGGCCGGACACTGTCATCCATTCTTGCTGGCTTGGCCCCAGGATCCCAGAGCAAAAATAACTTCTCCAAGCTTTAGTTGTCTAACTTGCCTACCAAAAAAATAAAAAGGCAATTCTGACTTGCCTTACTCTGCAGGGGGTGTGATAAAATGCAATCACAATCATGGGCTGTGCCTGGTCCGCGCTGGGTGGTGACAGGAGTGACAGTATAGCCAACAGGTGCACGGTCCACTGCACGCACAGCCTGGTCTAAGTATATCACATGATTTAAACGATTTAAATCTCATGACAGCTGTGTGAGGTTGGTGCTATTTTATTCACTTTACAGAGAAAGAAATGCACCCAGGGTGTTACATACACCAGCAACCGGTACATCTGGGATTCAAACCCAGCTTGGAAGTCTGTGTCCCTAATCACTGCATTGCATGGTTCTGTCATCACTGCCCAGTAGAGGAATGTTTATGCTTCTGCAAACAGATCTCAAGGAAGACTTCCTGGAAGAGGTAGAAGATAGGCAGAGGGTACAGTGGCTGGGTGGGAATCTCCCCTTTGTGCAGGCCTGTTTGCACCTGTCTCACCTGGACCCTCTGCCCAGCAGGCAGGAAAAGAACCACCCTCTAGTTGGTTGGTTTCTTTGCTGAAGTTCTGCTGGTATCACAGGCTACAGCTGTGAGGGCAGATCAGAACCCAAGGTTGCGTCACACAAAGCCTGGTCAGGACCGCCTGCTTCTGCCCAGCTCCTGGCCAGCCAGCCATGACCTGGACTTGTAACTCAGTGCTCCACTCTGGAGAGTCACCTGAGCCAACGCGTCCTGACAAAGACCGGCTGTGGGTCTCTGCTGGGACAGGCCAGCCCGGGGCCAGGGACCAGGGGATTCACCTCCACCAGAGACTCCCAGTGTCATGTGGGGTGTCACCATGAATCGACAAATTTCTGTCCTTGGAGGACTCACAGCCACTTAATAATTAACTACCAAATATGCACCTGCTGTGCGTGGCCTGGTGGCCTGGGGTGTAGGTCAGAGAGCACCCTGAGGGACCCAGGAGCCCAGGGGAGGGAGCCACCACCCCTCCTAGGGCTTGGGGAGCAGGGGGAACCCACAGCCTCAGAGGAAGCAGCTTTCAGACAACACGTGAAGAGTCATGTGATCTTGATTGATTGCTCGGGTCCTGCATCACCCCGGGCTTCCGTCCTGCTCACCTCCTGGCAGGCTTGTATCCTCAGGCCGGTTACTTAGTGTCTGTTTCCTCATCTATAAATGGGCGTCAGTTTACAGGCACAGGAATCAGGCCGGTGACTCCGCTGGAGTGAACCTTCAGTAAACCATTAGGCTGTTGCTGGAGCTGCCCCACAAGGGCGGGGGCACTGTAGGAGGGGCGGGGGTGGGGGGCGCGCAGGACTCAGGTCTGTGGGCACAGGGCCTGGGTTCAGGGTGGAGAGCCAGGAGGGCAGTAGCTGGGAGACAGGACAGAGCAGGGCAGTCACCCAGGAGGGAGCAGGAGGAGGAGAGGCAGCGCCTGGGTGGGGTGAGATTGCCAAGATCCAGGTTGTTACTGTAAACAGACCCGCCCGCCCTTTCCTCAGAAGAACAACTTGCAGCCTCGTAACCCCGAGGGCTCCGGTCGGGTGCTCAATTCCCAGAAGTTACGAGTCAGTCCAGAAGGGAGACAGCCCAGTGGGCCAGGTGTTGGGGGCAGGCGCGCGGGCAGAGAGCACAGGAGTGCGGCTATGTGAACAGGAGCCGGCCCAGCACAGGCCCAGAGGCCGGCCGCCCGCCAGGGGAAGGAGCCAAAGCAGCACCAGACAGTGGCAGACTTAGGTTTGCTTCCTAGCGGGAGGGAAAGAACGTGTGACTCCTCCCAGCTCCTCCCTCTGGAGCAGCAGGAACAAGCCCTCCCTGTGGGGCAAAAGTTCACCCCTACACGTGCCCCGAGCCAGGTCAGGTAACGGGCACTGGAGGAAACTACCAGCGGAAGGGGGGCTTGTCTCCTTGCCCCAGTGGGGAAACGCTGTTGTAGGGTGAGGATCCAACTCAGGTGAAAACTCTCCCGTGTCCCAGGTTTGCTGGGCACCCCACCCAGCTCTCCACCTCTCCTGTCTGCGGCCCCTCACGGCCCCTGGCGGCTCATCAGTAACCATAAAAGGAGCAGCGGGCAGAATAAATCTCACCTCCAAATTAATGTAGCTCAGGAAAAAAAAAAGTACATTTACTCATTTCAACTTCTTGTTGCAAGACTCATAAGTGAATAAATCCAAAATAAATGTAACCAGGACGAAGGGAGAAGCCAAGATAAATGCAATTGCGTCGCCCTAAATGAAGACAAAGGCTCCGAGACAATATTAAATTCCATCCCCAAAAGCTCATTTCATTTCAGGTCCAGATTTCCACAAAATTGAGTTTTCCAGTGAGCCAGTCCCCGTCCTGCTCTGATCCTCCTGGCCCTGTGCTCCCTCCCCACCTTGAGAGAGCCCTGACCCCCTTCCTGCCGGTCTCCTGGCTTCCAGGCCCTGTAGGTTGCCTGCTCTGTCTGCTCGCAGCTCTGGGGTGGACGGCTGCTGCCCGCTCTGGGGCCCAGCGTCTGCTTAGGCTTCCAGCATTTGCACACGGTAACCTGTGTCCTCCCGCAGCCCAGGTGGATGTGCTCCGGCCTGCTCTCTCTGGTGTCTCCGCACACGCCTTGGGCCTGGGAGGGGGGAGGTCTGGAGTTCAGGCCGGAAAGTGGAAACCTGGAAGGTCAACGCAGAGTGACCTTTAGCGAAGCCAGCTAAGCCCGGTCTGCTGGGGGTGGAGGCAGGGCCCTGTTCTGTCTTATTCTGTTCCCTGTTGACCCTGTAACTGGGGGGATCTCGACCTTGGACACCTTCAGATGTCCTTGGACTGGGGCACAAGGTGGTGCGGGAGGTAGAGGAAGGGACAGTCAGAGCCTCTGTTCTCAGGAAAGTCCCCAGCAGATATGGGGGACTTGTCCTCTGCTCAAGCAAAGTTGATCAACCTTCATTTCTGGAGAGTAAGCTCCTCCATGATGGGGGACTGTGTCTGCCTGTTCATGGCGGACCCCCACATAGGCTGGGCACAGAGCCTCACACATTCAGGGCATCACAACATCCTTATAGAATTGATTTAAATTGTCCCCACTGACCAGATCCCCCCACCCCCCGCAGCCATGATGTCTCCAGTCAGGTGAGCGTAAATGGGCTTAGGATCATGGTTGTTGACTATGGACATGAACCAGCTGGGCTGGTTTTAAGATGGTTTCACCATCTTAAAAATTCAGCTGAATTGACTGAGTACAGGGTGAAAGACTTAGCAGGGAATCCAAAGAGATCCCTGATGGACTGACAGATGCTGTCACCAGGAACTGTGGTTATGGGGGTGCCTAGGACTATGTAGCCCGCACCCACCCCTTCCTGGGTCTAGGGTCTGTGGGCATTGAACTTGCTGTTGGTGGTGGGGGAAGATTTGCTTTGAACCATGGTAATAGCTGCTATGGCTTAGCGCCGACTCTGTACCGACTCCTCTGTGGGTTTATCCAGCTATTCATTCTATAACCTTGTTTGAATGCCTACTCTTTGCTGGATTCTATTTTAGCAGCCCTGGGAGTTCTCTGGTGTCATAAGTGCACGTTCTAGGAGGGGATAGTGTATTCTACTTTGTTCTGAAGGAGGGAGTCTATTAATAGATATTATATCATATTACAAAAGGTTTTCATGAATTTTTATTTTATAAAGATTATTACATCAAAATGTGCTATGTATTAAACATGTAATATATTCAAATGTATTATAGAATGTAAAATTTGCATCACGATTGTCATGTTTTATTACTATCATGTCACATGACACTGTTCCCGTGTAATCCTCCTAAGGACCCTGCTAGGGAGGTCTTGTCTCCACTGTGTAGCTGGGAAGGCTCACTCAGAGACTTAAGTAATTTGCTGAGAGCCCACAGCTAGTGAGTGAGCTGGTTGGAAGTGGTTTGGTGAGTGAACAATCTAGGGTTCGAATCCCAGAGGGATCCCTCATCAGCCACACACCTCAGCTGTCAGAGCCAGTCCAGTGCCCTCACTTGGACGCCGTGACACTCGCCTGGGACACAGAGTCCAGCCCAGCTCCTGGCTCAACACTGGTATCTGGGGCCAGGACCAGAGCTGCTCCTTGCAGGACCCACCCTCTGCCTCCCTGAGCTGCAGGACTAGGCAAGGACTCAAAGTCCCCCCACGCCTCACCTGCGCTTGAACTCCCAGGGAACGGCCAGCACTCACTGGCCGTCGCTTGTCGCTGAGAGGGAGCAGGGGTCAGGAGGACAGACTCAGTCCAGGCTGCTGGGATCCACACCTGGCCCAGTGGGTCCCTTCCTCACCCAGGGCCCTGCTTGACAAATGGGGCTTGACCTGGCTTGGTGATGGGTCGGGAGGATTACGTGTGTAGCAGACTTAGGACTGAGCTTGCCCGGGGCTGGCTTGCATGCAGGGGCAGTGTTGAAGCAGGCTCTGCCTCCTGCTGAGAAGCTGGGTGGACACCCGATGGCACCAAACTGCATGAGGCAGAGAGAAATGGTGGCTCTTGTCAGAAGTCCCACAGAAGCTTCTCCCAGTCCTCTGCTCAGCCCCCGGGGCCAGGAGCTCAGCAAGCCCACCTCGGCCCTGACTCTCCTCTCACCTCCCCAAGGGCCCAGGGGCTCCCAAGGTGTGTAGGTGCTGCCTATGTGTGCTTCCAGGACCCCAGTCCTAATCACCTGGGTCCAAGTTGGGGTGGGGAGAGCATCTTAACTCAGACGAGCTTTTTATTTTATTTGGTAAAGAACACAGTGGGGCTTCGTGTAATCACAACGTTGTGAGATCATCACCATAGTCAATTTTACAACAGTTCATCATTCCAAAAGAAATGTCATTTGCTGCCCCTCCACCCCCCACCCCCAGGCCCCGCCTGCAACCACGCATGCGCTTTCTCTCTAGAGCTGCCCTTCTGGACTTTTCCTGGGAATGGAATCAAACACCGTGTGGTCTCTGGCGATTGGCTTCCCCATATTTATTTATAGTCACCTACATGGTCCCCAAGATCATCTAACCCAGACCCCTCACATTCCAGAGGAGGAAGTGAGGCCCAAGGAGGGGCAGTCCCTGGAGTACGGTCACGTTAGATTGGAACTCGGGGCTCTGGACACCCAGCCTCTCTCCTCCTCCAACCCCTCCACTCCCTCCACCCAGGGAGCCTGGACCAAGAAGTCTGGAGCGCCAGCCTAAAGATACAACCTGTGGGAAAAGAACACGTCCCCTTTGGGCAAGCAGTGACATTCGTCATTCACTTGTGCATGCATCCACCTCTCGGTCCTGCACCAGCAATGTGTACTGGTGCCGACCACGCACGGGCTCTGCTTGCGAAGAGCAATAGCAGGAACAGGACAGAGAAGCTGGTGCTTCCGAGCTGTGGGCACAATAAAGAGGAGCTGGAGAGAGACACTAGCTGGTGGGGGTGCGGGCCTGCTCCTGCAGCTGGGGGTCAGAGAGGGCTGTGGGAGCAGGGGACATTCACTAGGAAGGAGGCAGCAATAAAGGGGTGCAGAAGAGCTTGCGAAGAAGGAACTGGGTTTGAAGGTGGATGTGCCAAGGAGGTCAGCAAGGCCAGAGCATCCTACCTCACAAGGGGGTGTGGTGGCGGCAGGGTCAGGTCTGCTCTCACCTGCCCCCCCTCCCAGGCCCATGTACCCACCACGATACAGCTTTTGTTTATGGCGGTGCCACCTCTGCCGGCCTGGGTGGGAGGGTCCAAATCCTCGGGGCCCAGACTGGGGCATGGCCCCCCCCAGGAACTGATCAGCAGGAACCCCCATTCCAGGCCTCTTTGGGGGGGGGTTTGCAGACATGCAGGAGGGGTGGGGGGAACCGCAGCGCCTAGAATGGATCGTGTGGAAGAGGGTCCTGGGGAGGTGGGGCAGCCATCTCCAGAGACGCTTCCTGCTCCCCCGCTTTCCGCATCTTGGATTTTTCTGGTGCCCTTGTCTCTTGTCATTTCTCCTTGAGAATCAAGTTGTTTGGGAAAGAACCAGTTGCATAACTGTGTCCGTTGGCAGGCGCGTTCTAATTTTAAAAAATGTGTCACTCTCCAAGCTGCGCGTCCCTTAATCAGGCAATTACTTTATGATGTAGTATAGTTAAGGAGAGGGAAAAAATTTAAAAAAAAAAAAAAAAAAAACACACACACCACCAACCCTTGAAATCTCAAACAATTTCTTGCGGGGAATTAATTTGGTAAATGTTTGACTTGAGCTCAAGAATGTCTTTTGTTTCCATTTCTAAATGACAAAAGGACACAAAAGAAAGGTAATAATTTGGTATTAATCAATCTTCTTCATTAAAATTAGCTCCCCACACCAAGGGTGTCATGGAAACAGGGAATGTTGGGAGAAAGGCTTGGAGACCTAGGAGGAGGGGGCCTGTGAGGACGCCTGTGGGGTGGTGGGGTGACTGTGTGGGCCTGGCCGGGGGAAACAGGACAGGGTGCAATGAATAGTGCTGGCCCCCAAAATAGTACCCACAGGAAATGAACGCTTCCCTCTTCCCAGCCCTTGCTCCAAGCCTTTCAAATGCCCTGTGGTTCTCTACCCAGAACGCCTGGGTGGTGTAAGTGGGGCTGGGCCTAGTTGACAGATGGAGACACTGAGCCTTGGGGAGGTGGGAGAACTTGGCCAACACTCACAGCTGGAAGTGGCAGAACTGGCCCTGCAGAGCTGGGTCTATCACTGTCTGTCTTACCCTCCCTTAATGCCCCTTGCCTCTGCCAAGTCCTGGGGCAGGAATGGGCAGACCCCCCCCCCCAGATCAGGAGGAGCTGCCCAGAGACACCCCACCAAGGTATTTAAAGAACTTTACCTTTTCTGCTGATTTCTGCTCAGGATGTGTCTCTTAAGGTTGTTCTGAGTGGAAAGGCAAATTGGAGACATCTAAGAAGCTTCTTCCCAGCACCCAAGGCACCCTGGGGTCCTTGTGTTTCACCCCTTCTGATCCACCCTTTCTCCTGGGCCTGCATTGCTCGTCTTTCCTGAGTCCCTCCCTTCATCACAACACCCATGTCTGTCTGTCCTTCCTCAGCCTGCTGGGTCAGGTTGAGTCCATATACACCTTGTCTGGCGTGAAATCTCAAATGCTAGAACTTGCTTTGGCACAGCCCTGGGGTGGAAGCTCTGTCCTGTAAAGGCAGAGGGTAGGGACAGTTTTCCACAACCTTTGGCTCTTTCCCCACCCCTAACCCTCTCTCCAAACCCAGGCTAAGACTCCTCTTCCCTTGTGTGGGGCAGCCTGGCTGCCCTCCAGGCTCACCCTTTCCCCATCCCCCCCGGCCGGCCATCCCCCAGGTGGAGGGCAGGGGAGGGGAGGGGATCTTGGCTGGCAAGGAAACACTTTGATTGGTGGGGAGCCGAGGGTGGGGGAGTCTGACTTGTTCTCGTATCTTGTCCCTGTCACCAGATCACATGTGTTACAACAATTATGCTGCCACCTGGAATTTCAAATGCACATTGTATCTGCTGAAGCACAGGTGTGTCTTGTGATAGCAGGTGGTCCGAAGGACCCGCTCACACATGCCCATCAGAGGCGGGCTGGCTGCTGGTCTGCTGAAAGGTTCATGCGTGGGGACAAGCATGGGAACAATGGGGGTGCATGACCCTAGGCAGCCTGCGGAGGAACACACAACCTCTTGACAATTTGGAATGGAAACCCCTAGGCAAGCCATTACCCCATGTCAGACTTCAAACTGTCTGAGAAAAACAATCTATCATTAAGCCCATACTATACGCGAAATAATCGCTTTCCTGCAAGATAAGTATTATTTTCTTCCATTTCACAAATGAGAAAAGTGAGTCTCAGAGAGGTTAATTCACTTACTCAAAGCCACACAGCTTATCAGTGGCAAAGGAAGGACTTGAACCTATGTCTGGTGATGTTAGGTCCCATCCACTGACCATTACGCCCTCTTGCTTCCCAACATTGTGCATGGATTCTGCTTTCCTATCTGCTGAAAAAGCAGCCACGTGGCTTCTTGATGGACCACAGCATTGGAGACATCTGTAATGTCCTTCTTCTGGGCACTTGGATAAGGGTGGTATCCAGAGCAGCCAGGGGCCCCTGTGTGGATGACCATTTCAGTATCCACATAGCAGATGATTTTCATGGCAAGTCTTTGCAGCAGGTGCCATGGGAACTCATGCACCCACTACTGGTGGAAACTTCAGTTTATCCTAAATCTGAGCAGGACAGAAATCTGGGATATGAAGATTTTAGCCTTCTAGAACATGAGATCTGATAGATGCCCTGTGCAGATAGATGACATCCTGAGCGACCAGGATGAGGCTGGGGAGGAAGCCCCCCAGGGTGCTGTGGGCAGGTGATGACAAGGTAACTCCAGACAGTGCCAGCAGTGGGAGCTTCTCTGATGAAGGTGACTCCAAACTGGGATCTGTGCTGAGTGGTGCAGATTGGCAGTTTGAAGAGAAGTGAATAGTACGTGCAAAGGTCTTGCAGCTGAGGGTAGGTGACAAGCATTGTAAGTCTGTTCAAGCATTGGTCTTGTTCAACCAAGTTTTACTATCCATTTGGTGTTGAAATTGGTCGTGTGATTTGCTTTGGCCAGATTTTATGTGAGCAAAGGCTTGGTTTATTGTGTCTGGTGAGCTACATGAGAAGAATCTCCCCGGATTGGGCATGGAAAACACGAGAAGCAGAAATAAGCTCAACCTGCAATCTGGAGCCAAAGCCAGAAAACCCAGAGCTGGAAGCAGAACCACCCAGCTGAGCCCAGCCTGTATCAGCCCAGCCCTCACCAACCTGCAGACTCATTGGCATGAGAACAAATGCTTGTGACTGGAAACTACTGAGCTTCTGGATAGTTGCTTATGCAGCACTAGTGTGACCATAGTGGACAGATATAAAATTTGAACTACTGGAAGAAAATGACCCTGGATCATGAATGGGGAGGAAGCCAATGGTGCCAGTGACAGCTGCAGGCTGGTAGGGGCTCTGCAGTCCCATTAAAGAGACGGGGTCTTCCCCACTTTACACAGCGTCAAGCCAACATCAGGGAAGGCAGGTGGCAATGACACTGGATAAAAGAGGGGCAGAGTGGGTGCCATCTACACCTGGCCTTCAGCTTATCCCAATGACAATAACAACAACCACCCCTCACATCTGATGTATCCAGCACTGCCTGATGCCACCCCATTAGCATCTCCACTTACAGATGAGGAAACTGGGGATCTGAGAGCCACCACCTTCTGTCCAGGGCCACACCCTTGTTTATTGGATCCAGTGCCCATGATTCTAACCACTGGTGTCACTGGCCTCACCAGTCTTGTCTCTGTGTACTCTGCCAAGTGTGGGCTTCTCATTTCAGTTGTGCCAAGCAGGACTAGAGGCTCCATGGGCACCACCAGCCATGGGCTTCTGATTCTGTGGCTCTGCATGTCCACTCTATCTGCCAAGGCTGCGCATGTGGGGCTGTTGCTGCAGGGGGTGAGAGGTTAGGTTCCGCTGTGCATCCCGGGTAATGGCGGATTTCCTCATTGGTGGGCAATCCTGAGCTGCCTGTGGGGAGGTTTCCCTCTCAGAAAGTGGCCCACGAAGAGGGCTTGGCCTGTACCTAATGGGCAGCCAATGTCAAGGGAAATTGAGGTGGGTGGAGGAAAGAAGGACACAGGCTTCACTACTGGGAATGTTTGAGGAAGGAGGGACGGAAGAACCCCAGACATCCTTGTGGGGCCTGCCTCTGCTCCAGCCAGAGACACTGCCCACACTGGGGCCTGCTGAGGAACAGCGCCAGGTCTGCTTGTCCTTGCTTGAGAGTTTAATAATCTCCAAAGGTGTTCTTTTTTAATGCAATGATGATGGTGATGAGCAAGCCACAGCTGTGTCCTCCTAAGGGAACTCAGCTCCCTGTTCCTGGTGCCCAGCATGTTGGCCCCAGATGAGGGACAAGGGGCCAAAATTCACCCCCATAACCACATTTCAGGGTGATAACAGACCTTGTGGGTACATTTTAATCTCGCTGCTTCTAGAATCATGCCAGCAAGATTTAAAAGTCCCCTCCCCAATCTTAAAGTCCCTCAGGACAACGATGTATTCAAGAGTTCCACATTTGGGGGGAGTGGCCTGGGATATTAACTGACCCCCCTCTTTTTCCTTTTGAAGTGATTCCGAACGATCAGGTCATTTAAGATTGTCTAGGAGAGAGAAAAAACTTATCACACCTCACAGGGTTCCACCCCCTCACCCGCCATCAGCGAGAACTCTCTTGGAAAAAAATAATTCGAACTGGTTCAAATAAGAACCGCAAGAGATGATGTGTTAGGCCCCAGAACACACAAGTTTGGGGGAGAACTTCAGGTCCAGTTTGACTCAAAAAAATATGTCAGGATAACATAAAAATATCCAAACAACAGCAACATAGAATATTTATCTTTCTCTAGCCACTGCCTGGTCCTGCTTTCCTTTGAGTTGACTGTATTCTCCTCATGGTGCCAGAATGGCTGCCAGTGATCCAAGCTTCCATCCTACCCTCTTGGTGGGAGAGTCTTCCTCTTGTTCCCCAGTGCCCATAAGTCCAGCATTGATTTTCATGGACTCCCATTGGCCCAGCTTGGGTCACATGCCCATTTCTTAAACCAATAATTGTGATTAGATAGGTCCTGGTCACATGCCCATCTATGCATCAAAAAAAGAAGACAACCACACTCAAGTCACCTGAACTGAAAGGGGAGGTGGGCTTAGTACCTCCCCCTACAGTAATCAGGGCACAGTTGTCAAGAGTAAGGCCACTGTATCCTGGACAGGCAAAACCTAGATGGATGTTTATTTACACTTTAGGTGACACTGCTCCAAGTTCAACCCCTACTGCTGTACACTCTCGGCTCCCCACCCAGAGCTGACCTACATTTCAGCCTCACACCCAGCGCAGGAAAATCTTTCATTAGCAAGATGGTTGCTATAGAGCCAGATCTTGGCAAGGTGAAGTGAATTTCGCGGAATCACAGATGTCCAGGTCACTCGGTCCAGCCATCACGTTGTGATGCTCCTTCCCACTCCGACAGCTCGTCCATTCTGTACGCCCAGGGGCTTTCACCTCCAGGACAGCCTTGTCCGCTGGGAGGTGGGCAGCTCCTTCAGGGCCAGGACTTTGTTTTGTTTACTTCTTTATTCCCAGGGCTGAGACTAGCGTCTGGCACATATTATTGTATACAAAAAAATCAATTTCACAATGGATTGGTTGGCTCTGACTAACATAAATGTCCCCTTACCTACATAATTTAACCAAAATTCAGCTTCTGGTGGTTTTCATCCTCTGGTTATGGTCAATCAGAAAAACTTTACCGTTTCCAAAGATCTACATGTTAGATATTTGCAGTAGCTTTCATTTCTACTCATTCAGTTTTCCTCAGGCTACACATGAGTAATTTCTTCAACTACCTTCCACATGGTATGATTTAGAGTTACTTTCCCCATCCTGGATGCTCTTTCTAGACCTAATCCCTTTGGTCAATATCTTGCTCAAAATATGGTGCCACTTCTCCAAGTACAAAGTACTGCATACAATATAGTATAGCAAAACTATCACCTCCCACATCCTATATATTCTATCTCTAATAATATGGCCAACATCTCATTATGGTTTGGGTCCTTATATCTTATTGGAGACTCACAATATTTAACTTTTTCTTAAAACCCTATGTTTTTCACACATCCTAACCATGGCTTTGTCAACCTTACTTGCACGGATGACTTTTATATGAAAGGATATTGGTGTTGAAATTGAAAGAGGAGGAGTAGTTAACCTTTTTGGAACTTTTCCTATGCCAAACACTTCACATGCACTCAAACATTCACTTCTAACTATCCTATAAAGTAGGTATAATTGTTTCCAACTTGTAGATGTTGAAGCCGAGGCTCAAATAAATTCATTTGCAAAAGTCACACAACTGAAAAGGGGCAGATTTGGGATTCAAATCCAGATCTGCCTGGCCCCCAAGTCCATGCTGTTATTGTGACATCATGAGCTTCTCCCAGTGATAATGTTCTGAATTGAAGGCAAGGCAGAGCACCCCAGAGAGGATATCATTGTACACAGAAGTTTCTCATGCGCCCCAGCCCTGCTCGCAGCCTATCCCGTAGGGCTCCATGTGGCTGCTCTAGTGCTCCCAGTGTACAAGCGCCTCCACAGCCTGGAAGTTCTCTGCGTCCACCTGCCTGCCTGGCGTGGCCGCATCAGCAGGACAGCATGGCAGCAGATGGGGGCCAGCAATTCCAGACCCATGAGCCATCTTGGAAAAGGTGCACAGAAGAGGACAGTCCAGAGCAGACCCCTGCATTCCTGCCTTCTATTCACCAGCTGTCAAGGGGGCTTACCAATTAAGTGGCTGTTTAGGGCTTTAAAAACCACTAATCAAACCTGCCAGAATCTTTAAAAAGAGTTTTTTAAAATTTTTCTCTCCATTTATTTTTTAAGTGTGTTAAAAGGTTCATTAAAGAGCTGCAGAGGATGAAGCAGCCCTTCTCTGGCTGCCTTGCCCCCCACTCAGTAATTAAGGATGGGGCTCCCCCCAGCATTAGCTTCCACCCCACCACCACTGGCAGCGAAAACACGGAGGGGAGTCAGAAGTATCTTGTTAGTCTGCCACTGATCGCTAGGCTCGCTTCTTGATGGGAGATGCTGGGAGCTGGTAATTTGGTAAAAATGTGTTGTTATTATCAGCAGACTGCTTCTCAGCTCTATCCTAGGCCGCACTGGCCCCCCTCTTGTATTTGGACTCAACTGGGAAATGAGCAAAGAGAAAATGGCCCTCTGGGAGTCCCGGAGGAGTGCTTTCCCTCAAGGAACTCTCTGGAACAAGTGGCATTTGGAAAGCTGGAGCCTGAGCCCCCAGAGAAAGCTCCCTCCCACTGCAGCGGGAGCCGGGCCTCCTGGGAAGGCTACAGGCCGCGACGAAGAAACCCTCCTCTGGAGACCCCGCGTCTGTCTCTGGGGTGCCTGGGAAGGAGGGCCATCTTGGGGCCTCCACTTCCACAGCTATGAAGTGGTGTTGAGTATGTCTCCCTTGCGAGGTTGCTATGCAGGTCAGAGGCCATGGTGGTGTTGAGAATGGCAGCCGCCACCGATGGAAAGCTTGCCAACAGCTAGACACGCTAAGGTTCTCCCAACACCCACTTCCTAGGCGAGAAAACTGAGGCTCAGAGAAGATGAGAAGGATGACTTGGCAGTCGTCACACAGCGAGGAAACTGAATGAGATCTGAAGTGAGGCGCACCTGCTTCCAGAGCCTGTGTGTGCTGCGCGTTCTGGCTCTAATCAGGTTCCACGTGCGATTGATTCGCCGTCGCAGTCGAGCAGAGGTCGGGTCCTGCCAGCTTTGCAGGCATCGCCCTGGCTTCCCGCGCACTCTCAGGCTCCAGGAACGGCAGGAGTAGAAGGGACCATGCCGATGTTCAGGGATGGAGAAACAGAGGGAGGGATGGGGAGGGACAGGCTGAGCAGCACAAGGAGCATCCATGCTCCGCACACTTAGCAGACCCTCTCGCTAGGAGGTTCTGATGAGTAGACAGGCCCGGCGCGACCCAGCATCAAAATGCACTTTCCAATAGCATATAGAGCCCACATGGAGCCCGTGGACAGGCGCAGACCAGCAGGCCTTGTCCTTGGTGTCCGGCGGCCACTTCCAGAGCCTGCTCAGGTGCTGGACGTGAAACAGGGCTTGGCCTAGACTCTGCCAAAGCCCTCCCCTGCAAGTGTCTTCACGCAGAGTCCTTTCAGAGCATGATCTGACCCTGTCACCCCACAACCTGGTCTCCAGGAACCTCACCCTCCACCGCCCCACTGCCGGTCACCCCCCCTCCAGGGTGGCCATGGTCAGCCATTCCTCCTCCTTCTGCCATCAGATCAAAGGTCATGGCCTTCGGGACACCCTTCCACACTCAGCCTGTCAAGGAGGTTCCTTCCTTCCCCTGCGGTCTCAGTCTGCTCTCACCTCCCTCGGTCTCCTTGCTAACTTTAGCATCGTCCACAGTTACTTTATTCGGTGTGTGCTTCCTCCACCTCGTTCTCTCCCAGTGCACAGAAGCCCCTTGTGGACAGCGCCCCAGTCTGCCTTGTTTACTCATTTGCTGTCCTATCCCCGGGGGCTGACACACAGCAGGTGCTCAGGACACGTTGGTGAAAGAAACCTCCAGGGAGCTAGGTGGGGGTCACAGGTTGCCCTGGCAGGTGGTGGTGGTAAAGCAGAACTAATCCTGGTGGACTTCCTGGTGGAATGGTACCTCCAGGGTCAGGGATGCCCTGGGCACAGATGGAGCGGAAAGCTGAGAGCAGGCGACAAAGCAGAGTTGGGGAGAATCATCATGCCCACGATCCTTGCATCCAGGGCGGGAGCGCCTGGCCTTGCTCTGGTGGCTTCAGTGACAGGACAGTGGAGGACAGCAGCCATATGGTTGGCCACCTCACTGGTGAGCTGGGCAAACCCAGGCAAGTTGGCACTTCTGTGACTATGCACAAACTCTGAGCCTAGTTTCTAGCCTGCTGCTGTAGCAGCTGCAAATGTGCCCTTGAGCCAGACAGAAACAGAGGAGGGGGAAAAAAGGGAAAGAAAAAAATCCACACTGATTCCCTGGAAAACATATTTGAAAACAACATCTCATTAAGCAAGGAAAGCATGCAAGCCTGGGGCGGTGGCAGGCGGTCTGGGGAGCAGCCTCATTTCTGGGCCGACACAGGCCCTCCTGCTGCCCGGCGGGAGCTGGCTGCTGCCCGGCGCGACCACGCGGGAGCTTCTGCAGGCAAGACGCTGCTCCTGGAAGGAAGCGCTGATGCCCAGCCGGACCTGCAGGGGTCTGATGAGCAAATGTTCTTCCCTGTTTAACATCCCGGGTCAGTAGAAATTCCCTGCCAGCGCGAGGATCCAGGCTCGGAGCCTCCTGGTGGGCGAGCAGATGAAAGAAACGCGAACCTGCCCTTGAGAGGTTGGTGGTGGAAGGGGGTTTGCGAGGACGACAGTGGAGTCAGCACAGAGCCATGGGCTGGAGGCCAAAGGAGGCCACCGGAGACCGCGAGGCCCCAGGCCCCACTCCTTCACTTGTGAGGGGGCCTGAAGGTCAAAGCTCTCGGGGCGACATCCGGAGTGGAGAGGAAGCACCTCCACCAGCACCGCCCCTCCCTGGTCATGCCCAGCTCGCCCAGTTCCTCCAGGGTCCGTGGTGGGCCACCCTGTCCCCTGCATGGCAGAGGAGCAGCACTGATGGCATCCAGGGGTCCCTGTCCCCAGAGCAAGGCAGAGAGCAAAGGAGTAGAGGGGTCTGGGTTTCCAGAAGGTTGGCATCGATGGTCCAGTCGGGGCAGTAAAGAGGGAAGGTGGGGAGGCGGGATGGGTCTGGTGAAGGATTTTCGGCTGTGGGGTGATGGGGACGAGCTAGCACGATGGCTGTGGCCGTGGCACCCAAGGACATGATGATGGTGTCGGCCATGACGTGGTATTGTGATCTCAGCACAGGTGGGAGGGTGCTGGTGCAGCTGGAAACCTAGATGGCCTTGGTAACGGGGGTGGCGGTGGGGGTGCTGGTTGCTCAGCTCCCCCTAAATGGGCCCATCCTCTAGACTGGAAGTTCGGATAGAAGCTCACATCCCTTGTCCCTGTGTGCGGGAAATACTCACTAAAATCTCTTGGTAGCAGGTGAATAACTGCTTCCCAAGCTTGGCTCAGTTCAGCTGTCTTGACTGGTCCCCAACCAGCCCCTGCCACCCAGGCAGGACAGAGCTCCCAGGGTCCCTAAAGGTCACAGTGGCCTCCTGGAGACATAGTCATGGTCTGGCCCTCTGGAGAGAGGCCTGAGAGGGGGTTCTTTTCTGGCAAGATTATCCACAGAGAAGCCTCTAGAAGTGGTCACCTGAATGTTGGGAGCTTGGGGAGGTAGACATTGATATCAAAGGGCAGGGCAGGCTCCCGAGCAACTCAACAATCAAGTCCCAGCTCCAGAGTCACCTCCTCCAAGAAGGCCTCCCTGATGGCCCCCAGGCTGGGTCATCTCCTGCCAGCTTCCCTGCAATCCGATAGCATCTTCTTAGCTCATGATGACGGCACTGAGCTTATACATGGGACCGTCTCCTGTGTAGACTGGGCCTCTTCAGGCAGGGGCCAGGTTGTCTAGTTTGGGTCTGGCTCACACTGATATATGATGGAGGTCAATGAGTCAAGGTCAAGGGTTACAGGGCAGGGTCTGACTCTGCCTACCTTCTCTCTGTCTTGGTCAGCTCAGGCTGCTGTAACAAAAGAGCACAGGCTGAATGGCTTAAAGGACAGACATTTATTTCTTACAGTTCTGGAGCTGACTCTGGGCCTGGTGAGAGTCTCGCTTGCAGAGGGCCAGCACCAGTCTGTGCCCTGAAAGGGGTGGGGGTCCAGTGTCTCTTCCTCTTCTTTTAAGGAAAGTCTTATAACTAGCTGTGAGGAACTTAATTCATTCTTGGTTATTCAGAAATACCTCATAAATAATTCTGTCTTGGGGGGCCTCACCCTCAGACCTCATCTAAACCTAATGCTTCCCAGAGGTCCCTTGGCTGACTACCGCCACACTGGGGGTTAGGGCTTCTACCTATGCACTTGGGGGGACACAGTCATTCCTTGCAGAGCTCTGATCCGGAGAGATGGCAGCCATGCAGAAAAGGCAGGACATAGGCCCAGTCCTGGGCGTCAGCTGGAGAAGCTGAGGCCAAAGCAGAGCGCACACACAGTGGGCGAGGGGTCCCCCGGGACTCTCTGCCCAGTGCTCACTCTCCATTCTGGTGTTCTGGGCTGCCCATCATGAACTATCTGGGATTTTAACAAGTTCCCAACTGTATTAATTGCTGACCAGGGACAGCACATACCCTGGGGAGGGAGCTCGGGCAGGAAGAGGGTGACCAGAGGGACGGTCCCAGCAAGAGCCGCGCTTGGTGGTGCTACGGAGAGGGGGCTCCCCGGAGGAAAGGAGGGGAAGGCAGGATGGTTTGCTACCTGGGGCTCCTTGAAGGGGCTCCTCCCCCTCCCTCCCTCCCTCCCTCCCTCCCTTCCGTCTGCACGCAGTGACTGTGGGCTTCCTGCTGGCCGGACCCCATGCGGCACTACCCCTCACTCACCTGTCCACATTCATTGGCCAGGCCCTGCTCTGAGTGGGGGTGTGCAGCAGCGAATAAGGCAGATGCTACCCTGGCAGCTCAGGGTCTAGGAGACACGCAGAGAAAATCAGGCCCTCCCCCCAAATGATGGAGAGGAAGGAGGTGCCTACAAATAACAACCTATTTCCTGCCTTTCCCGCATGGCTGCCCTCTCTCCGTGCAGCGGACGCAGGCTTGGGAGCGGCAGGCGCGGGTCCAGATCTGCATATTTATCTCCCATCTCCAAGTCTCAGCATCCTCATCTGTAAAGTGGAGACCCTGCCTGCTTATTGGGGCTGCTGTGAGGGCTTTAAAAAGGCACCTCTAAATCCAGAGGAGGGGAGCAGAGGGCAGGGTGGGTTCGAGGAAAGAGGGCTGCTCTCCAGTTGGGCTCCTGCAAATCTTTCCCAAGGAGGTGGTTGCCCAAGAAACCTCAGCCTGGTTTATTACCCCAAGTGGGCCAGCTGGGAGGGGGGGGCTGCAGACGGTGGGCAGTGTCATGCCCTCCACGAGCCCACTGCACACTGTGCCACCCTGCAGATGTCCTGCTAACTAGCTCGTAAGCTCCTGGAGGGCAGCCTCTGGGCTCCCTGGACTTAAAGCAGTTGGCAGAGTGGGAGTTTGATTTCTGTCTGTTGGAAGAACAGGTGAAGCTGTATACAACGCCACTCTGAACCCCCAAGGCAGCCCTGAGATAAGGCCATCCGTCCAGCTGCTCGTGACCTTCCTAGTCAAGAGGCTGGGAGCGTAAAGTACCTCTTAGGTTCACATGGATGGGGACTGGCAGCGTCAGCCCCCAAGCTCAGGAGTCTGTCCCCAAACCCAGGGCTCTGCCCCAGCCCAGGCTTCCTTCCAGCTGCCCCATTCACCTCCACAGCCCTGGAAGCTGCAGGATTTCCCCGCAGAGGGGCTGTTTTCATTGCAGGCCTTTCTCTTCCTCCAAGTGTGAAGCGTGTGTTACAAGTCAATCTCAGAGCCTCAGTTTCCCCCCCTGTGCTGTGTGCACGCAAGTTTCCACTTGACCTGCTTCATGTGCGGACACCCACACTGGCCTGGAGCCGCGCACAGAGCTGTGCAGACAGCAGGTGCTCACACACGCACTGTCTCCCCGCTCCCGCCGGGGCTCTCCCCTGAGGGTCGCAGGAGAGGTGGCTCCGGAGCTGTGGTTCCCACGGGGCTGCAGAGAGCAGGCGGCGGGGCAGGTGGGAGGGGAGACCCAGGAGGTGGGGCGAGGGGAGCCCAAGGGCACGAGGTAAGAATGAAGAAAGAGCCCAGAGCTGAGCGGGGACGATGTTAAGTGGGAATGACAACAGCACATACTTGCCGTGTCATATAAATGATAAACAATAATAATAACATTGGTTTGCATGTAATGAGAACGACTACAGAGACCGAATTACCTCGGTAATGGGCTGCGGACGGCAGGGAGTCATTTGTTTCTTGAGGGAAGAGCTGAGGATGCATTCTCTCTCTCTCTCTCTCTCTCTCTCTCTCTCTCTCCCCCTGTCTCTCTCTCTCTCACACACACACCCCACAAGGATGCTACTCAAGGTGGGGGGAAGGGGATAGAGCCCTGGTAGAGAGTAAAGAGGCCAGGGCTGGGGCAGGAGGCATCTGGGGCTCACGAGGGGCTCACAAGGGGACAACTGGTCGCTGGCCCTGCTCATCAGACCGTCCTTTTCTCCCCTGTGTGCACAGGCAGCTTTGCATTTCCTGGTCCTGGGGCGCTGCTGGGCCACTGCGTTGTCAGGGGGACGTAAGATGTCACCTCTCAGCCCTTGGTGGCTGGTGCAGGGCCCTCCAGAGTGGCCTCTTGCTGCGGTGATTGTGGGGTTCAGGTAGACATGCTGCAGCCCTCAGCTCGGGCCTGGAGCTGGGCACAGTGGAGGGACAGCAGGAGAGGGACACAAATGTGGGCCCACAGTCACGGAGGTCAAGGGCCACTGTCCCAACCCAGGACCCTGCTTGGGGGCTGTGGTCTGAGCCCCTGGCCACAGAGCGGGGCCGCTGCCAGAGCTCCGCTGCTCCGGGTGCGGTTTCCCTGCCTGGGTGGATCCCAGACTCCAGGCCGGGAGGCGGGTCTCGGGACCAGGAAGCGTCGGAAGGCCCGTCCTCACGTTGCTGTGTCCAGTCAGCTGGAGCTTCACTCCAGGAGCCAGAGTCACTGTCTGCTCAGGGTCTCGTGGCCCCTGGAGACAGGGGGGACTGAGTTGCTTTCTCGATGACTTTTCATGTCATCACATGTCGGGGTGTTCTTGCTTTGGGGTTAGAGCCGCTGTGGTGTCCACAGTGCTGGGCCTCGGGAGCTGCGTTCTCGTCCGCTCCCCTGAGCAGGAGGCGGGGATGGAGGATCCCGTGCCAGGTCACACAGGACAACCTGTGCTGTTCTAAACTTCCCTGGGGTGTCCAAAGTTGCTCTCTGCAGCTCCCCCAGCTTCGAGGTCCCTGAGACCCTATTACCTTCATGTTTTATTTAGGGAGCACACGGGGTGGAGGCCTCTGTGAGGCAACCCCACGCCCACATGGAAGTCTCAGGCGCTTAGGAGCTGGCCAGGAGGCATCTGGGTCTCACAAGGGGCTCACAAGGGACAAGGGGTCACTGGCCCTGCTCATCAGACCGTCCTTTTCTCCCCTGTGTGCACAGGCGGCTTTGCATTCATTTCCTAGTCAAGGGGCCTCCAGGTGGGTGAAGCGCCTCCTGCTTTCTGCTCCCCATATAAGTGCCAGCTGGATTCTCACCCTGGGGTGTCTCTCTGCTGGGGGAGAGTGGGTGTCTGGGAATCCTCTGTCGCCCCCGCGCCCGCCTTTGCCGTGGTAAACCTTCCCCGCTCAGCCTTTCTTGCGGGAGCTGCCTCCCTGCAGCCTGCTGTCGCATCCTCGCTCCTCGCTGGTGCTTTCCTGCCTCCACCTCTCGGCGTCTCTGCACAGACTGTGCTTTCACGGCGCTCCCCTCCCCATATATTACACACTCATGTAGTCAACCTAATAGTCCTCACAGCCTACAAGCGTAAATCACGTTTAAAAAAGGAGCAAAGAGATTTAGCATCTCAAGCTGGAAGAATAAGCACAGTCGCTAACATGGATGGAATTTAGCGACTTTATTCTGAGCCAGGGACTGTTCCGAAGACTCCAGACACATTGATTTATTTTGCAGCCACCCAAAGAGGAGGCAAGATCACTTTGCTGCTGTGGAAACTGAGGCTCAGAGCACTAGGTGATTTGTCTGAGGCCAAGCTGTGTGTGTTGCGGGCGGGGCGGCATCACGGACAGTGTTGGAGTCGCCCCTCTTAATCACTCACATGGTACTTTTCCAAAGTGAACTTTAGGGGTCCGCAAGCCCGGCCCCTTTGGAGACAAGGTACCAGGTCCTCTAGCAGCTGCACTCACCAGCGGTTGTGGCCCCAGCTTCCTGCACCTCACCCCGGAGGCAGCCTCTGCAGGGGCAAAGCTCTCTCCTCATTTCCCTGATCCACCACCGTGCAGGCGTCCTTGAGGTCCCAAGACCCAGCTCCCAGGGAGGTAAACCCACTGATCTGATCCACTCTCAGACACATCCAGAAGTGATCTGGAGATGAGCTAGGACAGTGGGGGGCACACCCCAGCACTCAGGGCAGGAAATGCTAAGGGAGGGAGGGGGCTGGGCCAGCACCAGGTCCAACTGGTTAAAATTCTTTGAGGAGCACCGCTTGCCCCTGGCCCTAGGCCTGCCCAGCCCGGTGGGTGCCTCTCCTTGCTGGACAAAGAAATAAAGCAGGTCCTTAACAGAAATCCCCGCTAACTAAGGCATCCTAGGTGCAGGGGAAAAAGTAAAAGAGAGAGTCCGCCAGGAAAAAGTGACTGTCAGGGGTCTTTTGGCCAACAGGTGAGAACTAGAATAAGAAAGAAATCCCCAGTGTTTTGAATTTACCTCCTACTCAATGGCATTACAGAGAACATTAAAGCTGATCAACTCTGTGATGATTTTATAATATAAGCCAATATAATGGGAAAATTACATTCCAGTCTTCGCTGTTGGGCTGAGGTTTCCAACCTAACATTTTTTAGCCTCGTGGTTTTCTTAAGACCTTCTTCCGAGCATTGCTGTCTTCCAGATTGAACAGGGCCGGGTTCAGAGACGCCATAGGCCCGTGTGCAGGAGGCGGAACCATTGTGCCTAATTGCATCGCCTGTTCTCCTTTGCCACGTGGCTTCGGCATGGCATCCACATAGCCCTGACTTTGGGCATGGCCAAGTGACTTGGTTGGGATGATGGAATACTGGAGAAGTGACGGTGTGACACCTTAGCAGGCATTATGTGTTTCTTTTCTTTTTTTTTTTAATTTATATGTATTTTACATCATTGTTCATTTTTAAACAATGTTTGCTTCCCCTCCCCTCAGCTGTAGCGCCCATAGAATTTCCTTCCCCAAGGCCCCCGTGCACCATCACCTCAGTCCCCTGTGCTCCTCCCTCCCTCCCTCTCACCCCCCTGGCTCTTCCCCCTCTGCAGGATGTCTCTAGTTTATAATTGTCTGTTTGCTTTTGTTGCGTTGTGTTTTGTATTGTTATTAATTTTTTCCCCTGATGTCTTATTTGGTTCCCCGATATTCCTCCAAAAAGTGAAACCATCTGATCTTTTTCTTTTTCCTTCTGACTTATTTCACTGAGCATAATTCCTTCTAGGTCCTTTGAGGTCTGCCCTTGGGCATGACTTGCCCAGTCTTAGGGTGAGAGACCTGTGGGGCAGACCTGAGTCCTGCTGACAAACCTGCCACCAGCTGAGTTTTAACTCACCCACGGACCCAGGAGCACAAAATAAATAAATGCTTGTTTTTGTAAGCCATTGGAATTTGGGATTGTTCTGCAGTTTTATTGCAGCAAAATCTGCCTGATAGATACAGTTATGGATGCAGAGAATCTCAAATTTGGAAGAAACTGTTTTTTGATTAATAATAATGATGGTCATTTATCAAGGCCTATTAAGTGCCAGGCAATGTGCAAGATAATTTATATGCAGCATCATTTTCAACTGAGGAAATAGAACTCCAAGTGTTCAGGTAACCTTGGATCACCTCACTAATTAATGTCAGCACTGGGAGGTCAAACTCAGCTCTGGCTGGTTACAAAAGCCTCACTCAGCCCTAGTGCCCTCTTCTCGTGGAGCTGGTCAGCGTCAACCTCCACTGGCCCAGGCCTCTCTGATATTAACTCATCCTCCCAGTTCTTGCCAAGGTTTCCATCAAGTGTGCCCTTGAGTCCTTTAATTAAATAGAAAGGAATGTATCCCCAGTCCCTCCCCCCAGAAAAGTACACTCCAACTTTGAATATTTTTGGTTATTGGAAATTTTTCCTTATATTGAGCACAAATATGTCCCTCTCTGGTCCTGATATCTTTGGTCTTTGGGGCTATATAAAAAGATGACGCTCTCTGGGCCTCCCTGGTGATGCAAGGGGTTAAGCACCACACTATGAAGCTATCCGCAGCCACTGTAGCATGAGTTCGATCCCCCGCTGGCCCTGGAGAGACCCACATGGCACAGCAGACCTCTCCTGTCTCGCCCGCTGCTCCCCTCAGCAGTGTGTTTCAGTCAGTCTGCCTGTTCTGCTCCCCACTCTGTCTCTGGTGAATCCTCTCACCCCCCCACATCTCTGGCTTGTACCCCAGCTCTTATATGCATAAATAAATAAATCTTAAAAAAAAAAAGATAATGCTATTCTATCCCCATGCTAGTCTTTCAAATATTGTAACACAGGGTTTGCACTCACCACATCTTCTCTCCTCTGAGCTAAACACCCCTACTTCCTTCATTGTCCTTAAGAAAACACATTTTGATTATGAAATATTGCTTCCAGGAAAGTGCATGAAATATAAATGCAGTTTAATAAAGAGCTCTAAAGTGAGTCCTGGATGACTAACCTCTTCCAGGCCAGGAGCTGGAACCTTGCCATCTCTCGCAGACCCTGTGCTTCCCTCACCAGCTGGCACCACCACCCTGACATTTGTGGTCACCATGTTCTGACTTTTCTTTATTGCTTTATTACTGGTGTATCCATCCCTAAGCAATATAGTTTAGTTGTGCCTGTCTGTGAACTTCATGGAAATGGCGTCATGGAAGTCCTCTGGTGTCTTCTTCTCTTAATTCACATTTTGTTTTGGCCTGCAGCTCCATCTCATTTCTTTCCTTGCTGTATAGTATTCCACTGTATACATACATTGCACTTTGCTTATCTACTCTATTGTTGGTCGACATTTGGCAGTGGTGTAGGTTTTGGTTGTTTGTCTCAAGTTTCTCTCAAATCACTGGATATGGGGCTCTTCAGCTAATAGATCATTCTAAGGTGCTCTCCAAAGTGATGAGACCTAATTCAGATACCACCAGTAGTTTTTGTGAATTTCCTTTGCTCTTCTAGTTGCTCTTAATATGACTTAATTCTTACCCAGTCATTTGGTCTCCACATATGCATACAAGATGCATCCACATTCACCAGGTAGGTGGATATGCCTATACACGCCTATGCCTATGCATCCTGGCCCAACAGTACATTATGTAAAGACAAGTACCCCCGTTTGACCAACCATGAGAAGAACTCACTGTACAGAGAAGATAAGAAGTCACTTCTACTTATAATCGTAATATAGTACTTGTAAAATATCCAAGTGGATCCACCAGAGCTGTTCACTGGGTTGGTCGATTGGGTGATAGTTCTGCCTCTTCTCACCAAGCTCTTGTGCATGCATCTTGGCAATGCCCTCCCATGGGGGCCAGGGGGTTTTCCTCTGCCTTTTGGTATTTAGTCATGTGTCTTGCTTTGGCTAGTGGAAGTTTGACAGATGTGACACAATCAAAGACTTGAAATAATGCTTGTATAATTCAGCTTGTGCTCTGTCTCTTGCCTCTGTCATGGCCATGAACCCCATGGATCCGGGAAGAGAATGAGAGCCACATAGACAGAGCAGCCTTGGCCAAGCCCAGGATACATCAGCCAAATCCCAGGCAGCTAACGCATCAGCTCGTTAAATGTCACTGCTGCCATGGTAGTTTTGCGGTTGTTTGCCATGGACCCGTTGGTAACTGACACAGTCATGTGGGTACCACGAACATCATTCTATTAAGAGCTACCAGGTATGAGCTTTCAGTGTGTGCCCAGCTCTGTGCTGACAACTCCATGTGCGTTCTCTTACTGGCTCCTCGCTGTCCTCTGTAACAGACACCCTTGTTCTCTCTGTTTTGCAGTGGGAAACTGAGGCTCAGAGAGGTGAAGGGACTCGCCCAAGATCACAGAATTAGTAAGACAGGGGCCAAAATTTATACTCAGTTCTCTCTGATTCATGATCCACCAGCTTGGGGACATGGTGGGAGGAGACATCTCAATATTTAAAAAAAAAAAAAAAAAGGACACTATCAGACACGTGTGTCCCATGCTTGAAAGGCCAGGCAGGTGACCAGAGGGGCAGCCAAAGACCGGGGCTTTTTAATGAGCTTTGTCCCCACTGGTTGCCTCAGGCTGGCCTTGGCTTTCTCCCTGACCTTAGAATCTAGCCACAAAGCTCCTGCACTAAGTTCAAGGAGATGAGATGGAAATTGCTGGGGATCTGGAACAGGTCAGGATGGGGTCAGTCCTGGCTGACCTCCCTACCAGCAGCATGTCCTTGGGCAAGTCAACTAGTTCCCCGAAGCTTCACTCCCTCACATTATTATTGTGGTTACAGCATGGGGCCTCCCTGAGACCAGGCAGATGCTGGCGTCTCTAAGCCAGCACGTCGCTCCTGGATGACCCTGGGCAGAGAGGGGGAGCCGGCAGGTGAAGAGCAGTGAGGAGGACAGAGGTCACTCAGGACTCAGAAAGAGCCTTTGGGGTGCCTGATGCCGTGACAGGCCCCGAGTCATGACTAGCACCATTCCTTGCCTGTCCCGCTCCAGCCAGGAAGACTCGCGCTTGAGAGGGGAGCATCCTCATTCCATTGCTCAGAGAAAGGCCGCTGAGCTGCAGAAGCCGCAAGGTTGATGGGGGCCTGCTGAGGCTCCGGGGGTGTGGGGGCAGCCTTTGCCCCGCCAGCCCTCTCCTGTGGCCAGCGCATCCCGCAGCCCGGGGCAATAATGTTTGGTGGGAGGCCATCTTGAATGTCCTGCCTTCTGCAAAACAGCCGGAAAGGGGGCTTCTGTCTTGACCTTCAGCTTTTATGTGCTTAAGCTTCTGCAAAAGCCTCTTTCATTTCTCCCCAGAACAGCATCTGACAGCTCTCCTCACTCCTCTGTGTGCGATGGTTTCTTTGTTTGGTTGAATAAAGAAGCTTGTTACCGGAGAAAATGTCTTGGCAAGTGTCAGTGGAGAGATCGCTTTCCTGCAGAAACTCCCATAAAACCTTTCCAGCTCCTGCTTCTGAGTCCCAGAGCCCCTTGGAGCCAGAGGCCTCTCCGTGTTCCTCACTTTCTTCACCCACTGCACGGTGATTTTCCAGGTCTCTCCTCTGCAGAAGGAAAGGGAGGCCATGCCCCGGGGGCCTCTGGGCCATGGGGTCAGTGGCCCCCATGATTTCCTTGGCCTCTATGTGGAGCCCAGGCGAAGGCACAGTGCTGGGGCGGGGAGTGGATTTGTCTCAGGGGGGGTCAGCAGGAGATGTCCCCTTGGCCACCCCAGATGACTTCCCAAGACTCTTCATTAAACCTCTACCATCTAGGCATTGTCTGAGCTCAAGTCTGTGGGCGCCGTCCCCCTGCTCCTCAGCAAAGACAGTGGAAGACCCCTCCTCACCTGCTCTGGGTTCTTGGCCCGCCATTCGCCCCGGCCGGGTTCATCGCCCACAAGTTCGCTGTACACCGCCCGTGGCGTCCCGGGACTCCCGCTCTCTCTGGCCCCTCTGCACCTGTGCACGGGGCTCCCTCTCCCGGGATGCCCTTCTTCCTGCAGTGGACCCAATTTCCACCGCGCTGCCCCATGCACCCTTCTCTGACCACACGGGGAGGGAGACCCCTGCCTGTCCCCTCCATGTATTTTCATTGCAGCCCTTCTCACGCGGTATGTCGGCGCGGCCGTCCAGCCCCCTCCTGTCTGGTGGGCAGGAGCTGGTCTCACACGGAGCCGACTCCCCGAGGGCTGCATTAGTTCGGCTTTTTGAGGCTTTGGGGCTGTGCCCCAGCCCTGCTGACTTTCTAATTCAGAGCAGGGGTAGCTGCAAGGACAGAAAGGACACTGAGGAGAAGAGCCGCACAGTCAAGCTGGGCTCTGAAATTTGCTGAGTTCATGAGAAACAGGAACATGTGTAGCAAGTCTGAATATGCCTACGGTGACCCACCTTTTGGGGGCCCCCAACACCTGGACCCCTAGAAGAGACCATCCGATCATGCTGAGTGTTTCTACCTAGAAAGAAGCCTCTACAGGCAGGACCCCCAGGCTCTGCAGAGACGCAGGCTTCTGTCACTTGGGCATTGAACCTGATCTCACCTGCTGTGACGGGGCAGCTGGCACCCCAGGCTCAGGGCACAGGTCTAAGCCACTCTGCAGAAAGACCCTCCTTCGGCATCTTTCCTCACAAGGCAGCTGGCGGGGTGACTCCGGGCCCCTCTCCAGCACCACATGGCATTCATGAGGAGCGGAAGGAAGGCTGAGAAAGGTCTTGCTTTGCAGTGGGATGACATCTGGCCTCGCCATGGGAGCCAGGGGAAAATGTTGAGTCTCCGTGGCATTTCAAAACCAACAGGTGGTCCACAGAACACTTCTCTGTAACGTGCAGGGCCTGCACAGGTGAAAGTGCAGAAACCCCAACATCTAGCAACAAAGTAACTCAAACTGCATCCGGTGTGTCTTATCTGCTTCCTGTTCCCTGCAACACCATGATGTTAAGTCCTAGTCTTGCCCCAGGTGTGGAAGTGGGGCCGGGTGGTGAGGTTACCTGCCTTCAGCCCAACCAGACTGCACACTCCATGTCCTTGACCTCTGTCTGTTCTGCCCAACTGGCATGTCCCAGCAGCCCTGGGCTCCCAGACTCTCCACCCTCCAGGCCCTGCTCTGCCCGCCCCAGTCCCTGGAAGCTGCACTCAGTCCCTTGGCTGCCCAAGGAGACCCTCCTATCCCAGCTCCCTGGTGGCATCCACTCCCGGGGTCTTTGCTGCCCAGGGGGCCTGGGGGGTCCCCCAGGTTGCCCACAGAGACTTCAAGTCTGAGCACACCCCACACCGGGCTCACCCTGCTGGGTGGACCTTAGTTTCCTTGGAGGTGTCTGTGTTCCTTCTCCAGAATCTGAGCCCCACTCACCTGATGACCCAGGGAGCTGGGGTTATCTGCCATGTAGGGTGAAACCGGACCACATCCAGGCTCTGGTGGGGTGCTTCCCACAATGGTAGCTTTGTTCCTCACCCTAAGCATTCCCTGGCCTCCAGATAGGACTTGCACAGCTGCTGGGCTCCGCCCTTGCTCTGCAGGTGAGCAGAGACGGTGAGCGTGACGCAGCGACCCTCGTGGGCGAGTGTGCCAGGCTGGGGTGGTGCTTTCTGTTTCTTTCCTCTCGTCCTCACGGGGGTTCATCAGACGAAGAAGCTGAGGCTCGCAGAGAATGAACGACTTTCCCCATTAACAACACAACAGGCTGCCCGGGAACCCAGCTCTCTTCAGGGGCCTCCCTGGGAGAGAATCGCCTCTTCCCAGGGGGGAGCCAGTTGTCACTGGCCTGGTGCCCCAGGCTGGGCAACACTGCTCTCCCTGCATGTCCTGCGGTCAACGAGGACAAGGACACCACCCGAAGCCACCCAGGATGCCAGCGGAGGAGCTCGGATTTCACCTGTGACCTGCTCCACGGTGGGGCCCCGCCCTCCTGCTCTACACCACACAGCACCACAGCTCCCGTGCCAGCCATTGGGCGGGCATTCACTGAGTGCTTCTTGGGTGCCAAGTCCTTCCGGCACAGTAGGGCTACAGGAGAGGGCTCATCCCCCAAAGGTAGGGACACGAGGACCCCAGGGACACGCTGTCTCCTTGATGGTCTCGGAAACCTGAACCTGCTGCCTGTCGCCAAGTCCACCCAGCCCAGCCCCCGGCTTCCACCTGTCCCTTGCCAAGTGACAGAATGAGATTTTTGCTTTGTTGCAAAAGGAGTGGGGGTGGGGGTGAGGGAAAAACCACCCTCAACAACCAACAAGAAATAATTAGCGCACATTGTGTCATTAAACACTAGACTTTAATTAAATCGCATGGAGATAAATACCTCTAACGACTGGAAATCTGGAGCGCGTAGACAGCCGAGCACTCAGCATAATGGAGTAATAGACTCCGCAAATAGCGTCAAGTCAGGGATTCCGACTTGATTAAGAATCTGACTAAATTGGGTTGTCACCTCGTATGCTGCACCTACTACCTGAAAATTGCTCATTATCTTCCCCATTTGATCTTCTTGGAGCTAACAAGCCTTTGCGGAAATCGGCCCAATGATCAAAGGACCCATTTATTTGGAATTCTTTCCCGCCGTGGGGTCCTCGTGGCTGGTGCCTCCTTCCTCCCTTTCTTATTTGCAATGAATCATCACCTGGCGGCAGCCGGCAGGGAGGCCAGGCTGGAGGTGACCCCTGTGATATCCGAGAGATGGTCCCCTCTGTCACCCTGGCTGCGGACCGAGGCGGCTCGCTCTCTTCCCTCTGCCCCCTACCAGCAGCCGGCACCAAATCTAATCTCAAGCTTCCTCTCTCGCATCTGATTTCTGCTCCTGTGTTTATTGCTGCTGCCTGTCTGATAATGTAAGAACAGCCAGCCATTGTCTCATCCACATCTGCCCAGCCAGAATCACACCCCGCAGCCCAGCTCTGATGAAACAGCCTAAGGGCGCCCCATCTCCTCACTTGGCTTTCCAGAGCCTCTCCATCGGGATCCGAGCCTGCCTCTGCAGTCCCCAAAGCAATGTCTTCTTCATGCAGTTCCAGAAATCTTTGCGCGCCAGTCACCACAATTGTGCTCCTGGTCCCCTAATCCAAGCTTGCTTTTCCTTACCTCTTAACCTTCGCTCATTCTGTTCACTTACAGTGTTGTTCCTCGCAGTCTCAGCCTGGCAAGGTCATGTGCCCTCGCCAGGGCCTGCAGAGAAGTGTCCTAGAAAAGCTTAAATTCAGGGCCATTTGCTTCCTAGGCCTGAATTCCAGCGTGATGTCACAGGCTGGGAATCCGGCAGCAAGATCTCATTCACCTAACCAGGCCTTAGAAACTGCCTACTATGTGCTAGGCATATAGTGAGCCCCGGGAACAAGACAAAGAGCCAGAGATTACTTCTCTGCACGTGCAGAGTCAGGGGTTGGGGGGAGCAGCACTCAAGGGAATGAGTGAGAGACTGTTGAGCCAACAGGATAAAATGACTTGGGAGCTGGGGTGTTAGGGGCAGGTGAGGAAGATGAGCCTGCAGGAGGTCACCCCTCCTTTGACCCTTTGCAGCACTCTTAGGAAGCAGCCCTAGTTTGCCTCCCATTTGCAAACAAGAGACCGAGGCAGGAGAGGGTGAGTGTATTTCATCGTATTAAACTGCTCAGCAAATGGAAGATCTAGGATCTAACAAATTCATGGACACAGAGAACAAAAAAATTCTTCATTGCTGGTCATCTCTGGTGGTGGTGATGGTGATTTTGTACACAGGCGGCAATGACTAAATGTTCCTGGAGTTGGAGTCAACCGACGCCAGCTAGCTTTCGGTCAGAGCACGTCCAGCAGCCCCCGAGAGAAAGACAAAGCGGATCTGAGGGTCTGGTTGGGCAGCAGCCATGTCTGGATACAAAAGACCCCTGTCTCTTCACCCGGATATCCCATTTCAAGGGTCCAGCTTCCCTGAGGGGAGGTGAGAGAGGCAGGTCGGAGCTGAAGGACAATTGTGAGATGGAAAAGGACCAAAGTAAAGGATCCACGGCAGAGGTGACTCAATAATTCACAGGGCTCCTTTAAATATTTAGCTCCCTGGCTGTTTAAAATGTAGAACCATATCTTTAAATATACATGTCTATTTTGTAGTTTGATCACAGAAATGTGGACGAGAGAGGCAGCAGGCTGGAGGGGGGTGGAAGGGCGTGGTGGGGAGCCGGCACCCTTGGGACACGCAGACTGGATTTGCAGGAAGAAGGAGAGAGCATGCTATTGAAATACTAACCACCCCCACCATTGTTGAGTGTTGGCTGCGTGCTGGGCGAGTGCAGGTGATGGCTCCTTCGTTCATTCACTCCTCTAGACTTGCTGGTTCTGGAGCTGAACCACTGTGTGACCCTGGCATGTAGCTCCACTGTCCTGCGCCCCAGTCTCCTCCTCCATAAACCAGGGTGATCATGAGAAGCAAACGAGCTAATGCCTGGGAAGTGCCTGGAACAGTGTTTAGTGTGTTCTGAGAGCTGGATAAAGATTCTTACCATTTTCAGGATATATTGACCAAGTGCTGCTTCATGACAGGTGCTGTGGCTACAATGATAAACTCAAAAAGATAGTTTCTGCCTTCAAGGAGGCTCCACTGGGGCCCAGACAATAAGTTCATAAAAAGATAAACCAACATAGCCAGTTCAGATTGCCGTAAGGACTGACGAGAATGAGCAGGCTGATGGGACAGAGGGTACTTTGTTGGCCAGGCTGCCCGAAGTCCGGCGGTCAGGGAAGGTCTATCTGAGATAAGCTTTAAGCTGAAATTTGAATTCTGAACAGGCACCCAGGAAAGGTGCTTTGCACTCAGGGAATAGCAAGTGCAAAGGCCCTGAGGTGGGAAGTAGCTTGATGTACTTGAAGAAAAGAGACAGCATTGTAGCGAAAGTAGCATAACCTTCTCCAAAACTTGGGGGGAGTTTGGACCATTTTGAGGATGTGGAAAGGACACCCAGATAGGTACAGAGACTGGTTCAGGGCATCACAGCCGCTACTGATAAAACTCCAGAGCCCATGTCTGCAGCGAGTGCACCACAACCAGCCAGCAGCCCAGGACCCAGGAATGCAGCCCAGGCTGGGTAACTTCAGTATGAACTTCGTGGTGACTGAATTAGGGAGAGGCCTGAGAGAGGAGCCGCTGGCTAACTGGTGGTCTGACAGTCATTCTCACCAGCACCACCCCCCACCCCCCGCCAAAGTGTGGCCAAGGACCTTCCAGCTAGACCCTCCATAAACAACACATCAGGGCTACTTCCAATTAGCATCTCCCTGGGGTCACCTGGGCAGTGGAGAGAGAAGATGGACATGGGATGAATGGAGAGCATGGAGTGTTTCCAGAGCACTTTTTATGTGCCAATGTCTCTGAACATCATTTCATCCTCATGTAACTCAGCTGGACATCTGGTCACCCTTACATTAAGAACAGGGGGGCTCATCAGGTAGTTGGCCTGCAGTTACACAGCTAGAAGGCAGGATGCCAAGGTGAAAACAGGTTCCAGGGCCCTGTCCCTCTGCCCCAAGCTCTCTAGTTCCAGGTGATGTTTGGCTCAGACTAAAAAGCTCATTGTGGCCTCAAATCACCCCTCTTTATCACAACCACTGATTGGCCAGGGTCTTCCATCAGGAACCTTGGATGGGCTTATAGTCATTGATAGCTAAGGGGGCTATCAAGCCTGGGACTACTAGTGGGCTTTCCAGAACTCTTAGTGGAATCCCTAGGCACCCCAGTTGCTGCTGGAATGCCAGCTCTGGGGGAGACATCACCTGAGTTATCTTGATTATTTTTAAAGATTTTTCAAAATTTTATTTATTTATGGATACAGGAGCCGGGGTATAGGCCAGAGGTGCAGAAGGGTGAGAGGATTCACCAGAGACAGAGTGGGGAGCAGAATAGGCTGATCTACTGAAATATACTGCTGAGGGGAGCAGCAGGTGAGACAGGCGAGGTCTGCTGCTCCATGTGGGTCAGCTCCCTAGCCAGGGATCAAACTCGTGCTGTAGTGGCTGCCAATAGCTTGATGTATCAGGTACTGTTCTGTGCTTTACAATTCTTTTTAAAGATTTATTTTTATTTATGCACACAAGAACTGGGGTATAGGCCAGAGGTGTAGGGGGTGAGAGGATTCACCAGAGACAGAGTGGGGAGTAGAACAGGCAGATATACTGAAACACACTGCTGAGGGGAGCAGCGGGCAAGAAAGGAGAGGTCTCCTGCACCATGTGGGTAGCTCCCTGGCCGGGAATCAAACTCGTGCTGCCGTGGCTGGTGATAGCTTCATAGTGCTGGCTTTAAACCCTACACCATGAGGGAGGCCCCTGAGTTATCTTGGGAGACCAGATGGGACTAGGGCTTCTCCCTCACCGGATGGCAGAGCAGGCTCACGCCAGACCCCATCTGGTCTAGGGCACACATTCTAGGAGGACAGGGGTCCCATCTGCTTTACCTGGGATTCTCCCCGGTAGACAGGCCTCTCATAGGCCCTGCCACAAGACCTGGAGCCTCTAAGGGCCCAGTGAATGGGTGCAGAATGACAGTGATACCAGAGCCTCACCAGGTACCCAGCATCATGCTAGGAATCTTACATCAATGCCGGGTGACCTGAGTTACGTGAAGAATTGCTTCGGGGCACAGAAAAGATACTAATGCCCAAGAGCCATTCCCCAGATATTATGTCGTACTTAGTTTGGGGGCAATGTGAGCTCTAGCATCTTTTAAAGTTCTTCATGTGGCTGTGTGCTGCCAAGGGAGGGCATGGAGGCCTCAGCACATCTCACCCTCTGTTAGCCCCAGGAGGTGGTCACTTTTATGGTGTCCATGTTGCAGATGAGAAAGCAAATGCTTAGAGAGGTTAACCAACCTGTCACAGTCACACAGCAAGGAGGTGGTGGAATCAGAGTTTATTGAGGCAGGCTGACCCCCGCACCCTGCCAGCAGCCACACAGGTAAGCGGAGGGAAGAGGGCCTCACCAGCGCTGCAGGAAGGGGAGGAAGGTGCAGGTGGGGGCTAGAGGTGCCCACCTTGACCACAAGCTCTAAGGGAAGTCCCCCCTCCCAAGTTGGGCCCCACCTGGAGCTCTTTCTAGAGCAAGAGTGACACCTTCCTATACCTTTTTTTTTTTTTTTTTTTTTAAAGATTTATTTATTTATTTATGCAAGCACTGGGTACAGTCAGAAGCGCGGGATGGTGAGAGAATTCACCAGAGCCAGAGCGGGGAGCAGAGCAGGCAGAAGGACCGAAGTACACTGCTGAGGGGAGCAGCGGGCGGCAGGAGAGGTCTGCGCGCCATGCGGGACCCTCCTCTGGTGGCCGGGGAGCAGCCGGGGATCGAACCGGTGCCGCAGAGGCTGCAGGCAGCTTCACAACCCAGCGCTCAACCGCTGCGCCACCGGGGAGGCCCCTTCCTATACCTTTTACCTGTCCCTCGGGTCAGAAATGAGTCTGTCAGGCAGGTGTCTGGCTCAAGGACAATGACCTCACAGACTGGACAATGAGTTCACAGACTGGACAATGAGCTCACAGACTGGACAATGAGCTCACAGACTGGACAATGAGCTCAGACTGGACAATGAGCTCACAGACTGGACAATGAGCTCAGACTGGACAATGAGCTCACAGACTGGACAATGAGCTCACAGACTAGACAATGAGCTCACAGACTGGACAATGAGCTCACAGACTGGACAATGAGCTTACAGACTGGACAATGAGCTCAGACTGGACAATGAGCTCACAGACTGGACAATGAACTCACAGACTGGACAATGAGCTCACAGACTGGACAGCAGCTCATCAGGAGGCTGGCTATGAAAGCCCTCCCTCGTGGCTTAATCCCAATTTACACAAGTTAAATAAGCATTTATGAAATTAATTGCTTGATATTCATTTTACAAACCAATGAGTAGATCAGTGCACTGTTCACATTTTTCTCTAATCCCAAGCAGCCCCTCTCCTTATTGGATCCCCTAATCAGCTTATGTTCCGCCCTCTCTCTGTAATGATCAGAGCCTCGGAGCAAGCTGTTCATTCATTCACTCATCACTCATTCATTCGTTCCTTCAGTATCTTCTCCATGCCAGGCTGTCTCTTAGATACCAGAGCATTTTCCTGTGGGTAACCACGCATCAAACAGCAATGAGAGAAAGGCCTGGATTCATGTTGATTTTCGCTTGCCTTAATGTAAAACAGGATTGCCCGCATTTCAGATTTTGCTAGTTTATCTTGCACGGCCAAAGCCCCAGTTATCTCTGCTTCACTAAGTCTGGAGATTGGTTTGGAACTTGAACATATATTCTTTGAAACCATTAAAAGTGGTTTAATTGGCTGTTCGGGGATGTCCTCCACTCTGCTTTCCAAATGGATCATCCCTCTCCATCTCGCCCCTGAGCTGGGAGGCTGGAAGCCCTTGCCTGGATGATCCACACCCCTGGATTAATTTATCTTGCTCTGGGCTGCAGGAGCATCCGGCCTCACAATGCAGAGCCAGCCTCTGTTCACAAACTGCACATCCAAATCCTGCACAAACACCCAGGGAGCCCACAAAGCTACAGCCCCTCATGATGGAGCCACGGCAGTATCCTCCAAGGGGGACCTGGTTCTTTTTAAAAATCAAGCCTCACTTTGATAAAATGTGAGGATGGCAACACCCGAAGGAGGACTTTAGGAAGAAAGGTAGACGGCCACCCGGATGAGGTGGCAGAGCAGGAAGGTTATGACCTTGGGAGGAGACTTCCCTAACCCACTGGGCGTCACCGGCAGGCATCTGCAGGGCACAGGGCTCGGCTGAGAGGCGGCTTCTCCAGTTCTCCCCTGTATGATCTTGAGCAAGTCACATAACTTCCTGAGCCTGTCTCGTAGTCTAGCTCATAGGCTCTTGGAAAGTTAAGGGAGGTCACATGTGTCTCTACAGGCGACAAGCCACAGTGATTATTCTGTGTTGGTGAGACAGACACTCCAGAACCCCAGTGTCCAGCCACTGGCTCCTTTTTTTTTTTTTTTTAACAATTTATTTATTTATGCATACAAGAGCTGGGTACAAGCCAGAGGTGTGGGGGGTGAGAGGATTCACCAGAGACAGAGTGGATCAGAACAGGTGGATCTACTGAAATACACTTCTGAGGGGAGCAGCAGGTGAGACAGGAGAGGTCTGCTGCACCATGTGGGACAGCTCCCTGGCCGGGGATCGAACTTGTGCTGCAGTGGCTGCTTCATAGTGTTGTGCTTAACCTCTTGTGCCACCTCGGAGGCCCCCACTGGCACCTTATTTACTTTTATTGGTTGGAATGTGCTTATCCCACCCAGTCTGGATACTCTACATGGTGCGTGTATTTGTACAGTACACACGTGTGTGTATAAATACACAGACACCTCTGTCTCCACAAACAACCCATGTGTGTATATTTTGCAAAGATAAATAGAGCTGTGAAGCTAGGCTGGAGAACTAGAGACCAGCACATACTTCTAGATGCTGTCTTAAAGTCATTTTTAGATGATTTCTCATGGCTAGTGAAGAATTTGGTACATTATTTTGTTAAATCAATTTAAGAATCCGAGATTTCTGTATGTGTGACAGGAAATGTTTCTGTGGGATTGTAACAGTAACTACAGAAACAGGGGCAATGCCACATTTGCCACAAAATATCAAAATAAAATTAAATAAAAATACTGACTAAAATACCAGAAAATATAAATTTTCTAATTGCCTCTTTTTATCATTTCCCTTCCAATTATGGTGAACAACGTTTAAAAAATCCAGATACTCATTAAATTTGCATTTCAGATGAAAAGAATATTTTTATAGTATAAGTATGTCCCAACGATGGCCTAGTCAAACACTACATGGGATATACTTACACCAAAAAAGCCTTCATCCTGTATCTTCTATTTGCTAAACCTGGCAGGCCGACCTCACGGCTTTAGACATGCCACGTAAGTGTTCACAGCAGGTCTGTGGTCTCCCCTCACCTGCTGGATAAAGTAAGACCTTCTAGCCTGACATCTGACCCAGCACCTACTGCCTCTGTGGCCCCATTCAGAGCGGGGTACCCAGCCACTTCCGGTGATGCCCCCACCGGGCTATCTGCTGGCAGCTCCAGGCAAAGGGAGTCCTTTCGGTCTCTGTTATTTCATGTTGGTTCCAGATAGTGACAGACAGACGAGCTGCGCACAGAGCCCCTGCTCTCTGGTGCACTTAAAACACAATCACCTTTCCTGTCACGGGAAATGGAGCCTGACCAGAGAGACGGCCTTGGCAGGGGGATCGGCCTTAACTCAGTCTTGGTGCAGGGGTGTCGGGCACTCACCCCGGTGTCGGGCTATATTTCCTTCCCCACCTGGGCTTCGTTTTTTATTTTTCAAGCAATATTTGCTTCTCCCCACCCCCTCAGATTGAGTCCCCATCCAGTTTCCTTCCCCAAGGCCCCTGTGCACCATCACCTCAGTCCCCTGTGCTCCTCCCTCCCTCCCTCTGATCCCTCTCCTGCCTCCTTCCCTGCAGGATGTCTCTGGTTTATAATTGTCTGTTTTTGCTTTGTTGTGTTTTGTCCTGTTATTATTTTTCACACTGATGTCTTATTGGGTTCCCCTATATTCCTGCTATAAGTGAGACCATCCAATATTTTTCTTTTTCATTCTGGCTTATTTCACTGAGCATAATTCCTTCTAGCTCCATCCATGTTGCTGCGAATGGCATGAGTTTATTTTTTTTTGATTGCTGAGTAATATTCCATTGTGTATATATGCCACATCTTCTTGATCCAGTCATGTATTTTTGGGCATTTGGGCTGTTTCCAGGTTTTACCTATTGTAAATAGTGCTGCAGTAAACATAGGGGTACAGGTGCTCTTTTGAATCAATGTGTCCTTTGGGGAGATCCCTAGGAGTGGAATTGCTGGGTCATATGGCAGCTCCATTTTTAGTAGACTGAGGAGCCCCCAGACAGATTTCCATAGTGGATGGACTGATTTGCACTCCCACCAGCAACGGAGGAGAGTTGCTTTTCCACCGCATCCTCGCCAGCATTTGTTGTCGCTTGTTTATTGGATATGTGCCCTTCTCACGGATGGGCTCTTTGAGTCTCCCCGCACTGCGTCAGTGGACATGCCCAGGCTGCCTCTGGAGGGTTGGACAGACCCTGGAAGGAACAGCAGGCCTTGCAGACAGCAGAGAGGGGCCTGAGGGAAAGACGGGAGAGCAAGGGGCTGGAGCAGCTTAGCTGGGGATGCACCCTGAGCCTCAGCCACCTCATCTGAAGAAACGGAGATGCCGCCCTGCCTCTCTGGGTGCTGTGCACATGCTGAGATGGCGCCTGGGAAGTGTCTCTGCGCAGCTCCTCCTCAGCACCCTGTCACCTGTGTCCCTGAGCCACAGCTGTGGGGGGACATCTGGGTGGACCCCTCGTGGCCACTCTGGTCAGGGGGCAACACTGGGCAGGCGCCCGGCTGATGCCAAGACAGGACACCCCCTCCCAGCCCCCTTACCGCCGAGTCATGCTGGAGACACTTGGGGCCTGGCCCCTCTGGCTGGACCGGGAAGCCCTGAGAAACTCCGGGATGCCAAGAAAGCCACGTTCTCCAAAACTGAACCACCACTTGCCAGATTCTCTCCAGCCATCATCCCACTGACTTTTCCAAACAACCCCGAGGCTGGCACCGCTGGCAAAGGAAGCGGTGGAAGTCAAAGCTTAGAAGTCACCACTAGCCTTGGGGGGAGGTGGGGCCAAGCTGCTGGCTGTGCCCGGACATCTTCACTGCGGGGCCTGTAAGAGGCTGCAGGTGGGTTTTGGCCCCAAGTGCACAGGCTGGAGCTTCTGCCTTCCCCTTCCCTTCATCCTGGGAGCAGGGGGCTCCCCTAACACCCCCATGCTCACTAGACGCGTTGGGTTTGCTTCAAAACCAGCCTGCTCCCCCTCACGGAGGGCCTCTGCCTGCCTCCCTGACTCACAGTCTTCCCTGGCTCTGGCCTCTGGTGTTTTGGGTTTTTTTTTTAATTTCTCTTGGCTGCTCTGGCCCCTCTCCCTGGAAATCCAGTTTGCTGATATTAAAAGAAATACACAATCACTAAACACATTTTATATAGTCTTTGAGGTCTGAGGGCTGCAGGCTCCGCATTGATCAGCACGCAGGTAGAGAGCAGAGAGCAGAGGCAGCGCGGGCCCCCTCCCCACCAACCGCCAGGGCTGGCAGGCCACGGGAGGAGGCAGCCCCAGGAACTCTGAAAGGGGTCTGATTAGGCTTCCCTCTCAAAACAGAGCAGAAAAGGTATGTTCTGTGTACCCCAGCACGCCAGATGGCATCTTTATACCTAGGAAAGGATGAAGATGAAGGGGTGCTGTTGAGGTCCTAGTGAAACCAGACTGGTTCTCTCCCGTGGCCACCCAAGCAATGGGCGCCTTTGGAAAAGCAGTGGCGAGTTCTTGCATGTGAGCAGACTCTCCCCTGAGCGCCAGTCCGAGACCTCGGGGCTCCAGAGCCTCAGAAGCTGCTTGTGGGCAGTGCAAGCATCAGCAGGTGATGGGCATTTTACCACCCACCGCCAGTGGCCCCATTGGGGCTCAGGCTGCAGTAGACGCCAGAAGTGGGGGCAGATGGCCCCTACCATGCCACCCCAGGGCACACAGCCCCTGCTCAGGGCCTTGGGGAGGAGCAGGGTCCCCACGGGACCAGCTGCAGGCAGTAGAGAGGCCCGTGGATTTGGGGCCTGGAGCGTGGAATGGGCCCATCAGGTGGGAGCTATGAGCTGATTGGTGCTGCGGCCCAATCAGCAACAGGACTGAAGATGGTCCAATCAGACTTGTGGGTGGAAGACCTGGAAAGAGGATGTAAGGCAGGGCAGGCGCCAGCTTGGGGCTCTTGAGAGACGCCGTCCCTGGCCTCCGAGGAAGGAAGAAACACTGAAGAAGGAAGCAGCCACCCTCCAAAACAAAGTAGCAAAGCTTCGCAGAGGTGGGGCCGGCCACACCTACCTCTGACATGGCCCAAAAGGAGCACCAGAGGCCCAGGGCCGGGCCTGGCGTCTCAAAGAGCTGCTTGTTGTTGGTGTCGTCCAGGAACTCAAAGAGCCGTTAACACGGTGTTTCTGACACAGCCCCCCCCCCTGGTGACCAGGGCTGACTGGCTCTGTGGACGGGTCACCTCTAGAGCTATTAACCGCTCCAGACTGCCTGGCACTACTCCCCGGTGCTGCTGCCTCCACTGCGGTCTGGTCCAGCGTCCTCCAGTGCCGTCCATCCCAACCTTCAGACTGTGGCTGGGGCTGCTGCGGCCTCATCTCTGCTCCCACCTCTGAGCACCTCCAGCTGCAATGAGTTAGACCCCTGACCGCTGCTTGCTGGCTGCCGCGCGCTCCAAGCCCTTGTTGACAGGACGGCGCCATCTTGGATGAGCGGCCTTTTGTTTGGATGAGCCGCCTTCTGGACGCTGGACACTATCTGGGGTGAGTTAGCTGGCTGCTTGTGGCCTTGGAAACTCTATTTCCCCCGTTTGTTAAGTCAACCCCATTGTTGTTCCCTGAATCTGAGCAGTCTTGGAGTTGTGTGCATGTGTGGGTGGGAACCACAGACCGTGAGCTGTTCTCTACCTGCCCGCTGTCCTTTTGACCCAGTGGCTCGGCTATAGCACTGTTTCTCTAGATCACACGTACTTGTGGACACAGGCAGTGTGTGCAAGTGGGGGTGGGTAGGGTGCAGAAGTTGGCTTCCATCAGCCCTTTCCTAAGAAGCCGCTTGGGTGGGGATGTCACCTGATGTGCAGACACTCAGCCAGAACGCTGGGCCTGGTGCCCTTTGGCACAGAGGAGGAGGCCCAGCAGTCTGCACGTCTAGGAAGAGAGGAACTTCTGCCTGTAGGAGGTCCCGGTCTACTGGAGGAGGGAACCCCAGGGAGTTCTTAACCTGACGAAGAGATGAGGGCCCTGATTTCAAGGAAGCTCCCGGGATAATGGCGAAGGAGAGCTCACTGACCTCCAGGAGGCCCCAGGGTGATGGACCAGCCTCTAGGACCTCCTCGCCTGATGGTGGAAGGCACAGTGCCTGAGTTCAGGGGGCGCCCAGGCTGAGGAGGAAGGTCTGACGTGTGTCCCAGAGGCTTTAGGTGAAGAGGGAGGAAGACCTACATAAATATGAAAATCACTTTTCTGGGAGTTCTCCTTGGTCTCAACCCCTCGCTCACCAACCAGACATATATATCCCATTCCTCCAAACTCCCACAGAGGGGCCTCCTGGTTGACAGAGGAGGCTGCTCTGCTCCCCTATCCCACTGCCGCCATCTGGGAGGTGGACTTCAGGCCTCCAGGCTTGCCCCTCCCCCGCCAATGGTTCCAATTCTGCCTGAGCCCTCTGACTCCATCTCTTAGCCCCCTCCATCTATCCCCATCTCTCCTCGCCACCCTAGAGTGCCCTGACCTTGTGTGGGTTGCACTTGGGTGGCTTGCACCAGATTTCCTCATCTTCTAACTTGAGCACCTAACCCAGAGCTCACCCATCATACCACCTCCCATTTGCACAGTGCATGCTCCAGGCCCGGGTGCCACGGGGTGGGGGTGGGCCTAGGCTCTGAGAAGCTCGGGAACTGGTCCCCATGTCCTGGGTAACTCCTATCATCCCTTGGGTGTCCACCTAAATGTCTCCTCTTGAAGGAAGTTCTCTGACTTCCCTCACTCTGCGCTGCCCTCCGCAGCATCCTGTGTGCCTGTGTAGCACTAACACCATGTATTAGCGCCTCACCTCTGTGATGGGTTCTGCTCTGCACACTTCCACAGCCCCGCAGTGTCCACACTGCTGATCCCTGTATCCTGAGTGCTCAAAGTGGGCACTGCCACAGAGCAGATCCTCAGTAATGACTTGCTCTTTGAGGATTGGTTTGCTTTTTGAGGTTCACTGGTTTTATGCCCCTTGAGCTTTTTGGCCCTCACTAGTGTCCTGTGTGCATCAGTGGAAATGGTTCCCCAGGACCAGCTTGCTGTTAAGGAGGCCTCTTATCCCAATTCTCGTGTTTTTTTTTTTTTTTTTAAGATTTATTTTTATTTTTGCATAGAATAACTGGGGTGTAGGCCAGAGGTGTGAGGGATGAGTGGGTTCCCCAGAGACAAAGTGGGGAGCAGAACAGGTGGATCTACTGAAATACCCTGCTTAGGGGAGCAGCGGGGGAGTCAGGAGAGGTCTGCTGCGCCATGTGGGTCAGCTCCCTGGCCGGGGATGGAGCTAGTGCCCTAGTGGCTGGGATAGCTTGATAGCTCTGAGACTTAACCCCTTATGCCAGCAATTAGGACGGCCTCCTAATTTTCTTAAAATTCCACTTCCTGGGCCTCCTTGGTGGCACAGGCGGTTGAGCGCTGTGCTGTGATGCTGTCCACAGCCTCTGCAGTGCCGTTCAATCCCCTCCAGCCTCAGAGCAACCTACCTGGTGAGCAGACCTCTCCTGTCTCGCCCGCTGCTCCCCTCAGCAGTGTATTTCATCTGTCTGCCTGCTCTGCTCCCCACTCTTTCTCTGGTGAATCTTCTCACCCTCCCGCACATCTGGACTATACCCCGGCTCTTGTATAAATTAAATAAATCTTAAAAAAAAAAAAATTCCACTTCCCATCACCCTAATGAACACAATATGGTACCACGCATGCCAATCCAATTAGAGAAAATTGAGAAAATGGATCGTGTCAAGTGTTGACAATATGAGGGAGCATCAATGTTCTGGAAGAAACCTGGCCATATTTAGGTGCTACCTGCCTCCTCCCCCACCCCGTTCCTTACAGGCCCCAGGAAAACTTCATCTGGGTGTCGGGTGTTAGGGCACACCCGCAGGTGGGGCCGGGAGCAATGTGGGTGGCCAGTTTTCCGGAGCCTGTGTCTCTCTGTAACCTCCGTAGCCGTCAGAGGCGTCAGACACGATGAACACACAGCAGCACAGGTAGATCTTTAAAAGCCAGTGTTAAGTGAAAAAATTAAGCAACAGAATGAGATCTACAGCCCAATACAATTTATGTAAATTAAAACACATTCACACGATAAACAACACCATATATTTTCCAGCAAGCATCCGTATCTCAGGACGTGTATTAGAGATGATGCTAGCATGGGGCTGTGGGGGAGCAGGTGGGGGGGCACAGGAGCCTGATGGTGGAGGGGGGTGGTAGGGGAGAAAATCCAACAAAGCAGAACGAGGTGGTGCAAGAGAGATGAGGACATGAGCCGAAGGGTACAGTGGGTGAACTGGACTCACCTTCAAGGTAAAGGTGACGACCATTCCTCATCCATTGCCAACACCCCTTCCACCCATGGGTTCCCGTGGGGTCACAACAGTGTTGGACAAGATTTCCCGGCCTCCTACTATGGACGTCTTATGGGGCATCGTCAGTGTGTAGCTGTGCCCGGTGGCTATCTGCCAGCTGCCCCCACACAGTTTAATAACTGCCAGAGGTTCCCTGGGAGACAAAATCACCCCTGATTGAGAACCATTGATTGGAAGAAAATCCTGAAAAACTGCTTCAGATCATTCAAGTCAATGCGCCCCACCCCCCCCTGCCTTTGCTTTACTGAAACTCAGGCACTGAGAAACAGAACCTGGAGGTCAGGGTTAGGCCGGGAGCTCCATCTTAAAAACTGGCAGCATCACTAGCGTGTGTAAATCAAGACCCTGTGGAGATTCCGGTTACAGCCCAGACCTGCTTGTGCCTTGGGCTTCCTCCTAATTTTAACCGGCAGCTGGATTTGCATAGGACATTTGCATCTGAGATTACCCATGGTTCTCTGGGAGACAGCAGAGGATGGCAAAAAAATATATAATTCCATTTCAGCTTCCAAGAGAGGAAGGAGGAGGGAATGTTTCTGGGAGGGAGGGTGCTGGGGGAAATTTCAGTGCCCTGTGCCCTTGGTGAGGGGCTGGGGAGGAATGTCCCCAGCAGAGAGGACTGAACAGCCTGGCACTGGGTCTGTGAATCAGCGAATCAAATGGTGAGTGAATGGGGTCCCCGATGATGCTCCCTGGTACTCAGGCTCAAGTGCAGGTGGGGGTGCAGGAGAGGGTGGTATAAACCCATCCACTCATTAGCAGCCAGCACCAGGCCCTGCCCCAGGAGCCCAGTCAACCAGGGCACCATCTGAGGACCTACTGTGTGCCAGACAGGGCTCCTTCATGTTCCTCCCACACTGGGCATTCCTCACACAGCTGCCTGCCCCTCAGAGGAGAAAACAGGTGCCAGGGTCCCCGCCCCCTGTAAAGAGCAGAGTGTGCATTGGAAGGGAAGGCTGCCAGTGTTGAGAACCAGTTCTCCTTCCGAATCTCCCTGGGCTCCGTGCTGACCAAGGACCATGGAGACTCTGACTTTCACCCCAGCAGCTCATGCTCAGCCCAAGCCACGCCAGGCCTGGGCTCCAGAATTAAAGGCAAATGCTCTTATAGCCGTGACCTAACTACCCAGTGAGGTGTGAGCTCCCACCCATTTCCCAGGCACCCAAGGGTGGTCCCGCCCTCTACTTTGCTGGCCCAGAGCCTGCAGTGTATTATTGCATGCATTTATTCTTGCTATATCTTTTCCCCCACTAGACTGGAAATACCTTGGGGGCAGATATCACGATATAGGCTGATTCACCTCTCTATCCCCAGTACTCAAGAAATACACGTGCTGTACCCTGAGCTAATTGTGGACTGGATTCAGGAGGGGAACCCATCAATGTCACTCCAGTCAAGTGCTTCCTCTTCCAGGAGGAGTTTCTTGGTATTCCCAGGAGGAAAGTGATCTTAGATGAGGTCTTCCCCTACACCACGTGTGGCAGGAAGTATTGTGTGCCCCAGTCGCGTAACACCTTGTGCACTTGATCTCGAGGAATATGCTAAGGAATCCGCAAAGCGGGGGAGGGTGGCCTGTCCATTTGTTTCTGCGTTCTCAGAACTTCGGGACAGGGGCATGTGTACGGGAAATAGAACATGGATGGAAGGAGGGATCGACAATTGAAAATAAAAAGGCAGAGGGACACAGAGGGCAATGGTGGGATGGTGGTTTCAAAGCTAAGTGGGTAGATGGGTGGTGGGTTATGGGTGGGTTGGGACAATGGTAGTTGTTGGGTGTGTGGACGCGGGAGAATGAGCAGGCCAGTGACAGGTGAGTGGATGGGTGGATTCAAGGTTGAATGGTGGCTTGATGGTCCGGAGGGTGAGCTGCAGATGCACCCCAGGTCGTGAGCAGCTGGATGGCTCCACATGGTGTGGGGTGGAGGTTGTTGGTGGGTGGGGTGATGGCTGCTCAGGTGCAAAAATTGACTTTGCACCTCCCAGCATCGTGCCCAGCTGCCTGAAGTGAAATCGCCCTCCATGTGCCTTTTTTCCAGACCCACCCTTAAGCCCCTGCCTCTCTCTCTCTCCCATCCTCTGACCACGGGCTCCCAGGTGCCACATGGACATCTTCCCGGGAAGTTCAGCTCCAGCCTCTGCCTCTATGCTGAGCTTTCTGCGCTGTGCAGAGATTTAGCACTTAACTCCAGCCTCTCTCCGCTCCTTACCTGCCTGAGGAGGTAGAGGCAGCGATTTGCATATTTATTAAATATCTCTTAGCAGGATACACAAGCCGCATTGCTACATCCCGCTCCCGGAGTCGTCCTGCTGGCAGACAAGACCGTGCGCGATCAGCGCCGCATCACTGCCCGTTAAATAGCTGTTCCTGGGCGGGAGGCTAGGAGGGGTGTGAGGGGGCCTGGGGTGGGTGGGGGAGGAGCCCCGGGGGCTGGGACCTGCCTCTCACGGTAGCTGGGCAGCAGGGGCTCCTGTTCTCTGCCCAGGTAGGAAGAACTCTGAGGGCATTTCTGCCAGCCCCCCCCCGACATGGGTATCCCTGAAAATCTGCCCTTCCCTTCGAAAAGTCCCACTGAGGACACTTAGAAGTATCTTTGTTCGGTGTTTCTCCTGATACTCAGTTTATTTAGCATTTCCTCTCCATGCTCTGCCTTCGCATGAGCTCACTGCTGGTCTGTTGTCTCTGGTCTAAATGGAGGACAAGCGTCCACCCTGGGTGGGGGTGCCCTCACCCACGCAACGCCATCCTATGAGGTCCAACCTCGGTTCTAAATGTCCAGAGCCTTGGGTCCCAGTGTCCTCTGTTTTCTGGAAAGGAACCCTCAAGGTGGGGACTGGATGTCCTTTGGGGATACCTCCTGCCCTCAGGAGATCCTTGGACCCAAGAAGGAAGAAGATACCACCAGTGAACCCCTGTACCTGCTCCCTCTGCCCCCCTCCCCTGCCCTGGGCTGCCAGGAGCCGGAAGGAAGGACTGGCCGCAACTGCATAAACCATCCCGAAAGCCCCCATAAACACAGGGCCTGGCTGGCTCTGAGTCGGCTGCTGCAAAAAGCAGAATCCCTGCTCATAAAGTAATCCCCGTAAAAAAAAAAGACCCATGAAGACAGTTACAGCCTCTAGAAAAGAAGGAAGAGGAAGCTCAGCTCCTATGACTGGCGGGTGTGTAGTCACCCCTGGCCCCAGCAGGCAAGCCCCATCCAAAAGGCACCATCCGGGTGGTCCGAGTTGGGAGAGTGGGTGGGTGGTGGGGTGACAGATGGGGATGTTGAACGGATGCTGGTGATGATGGCACTGCATGCAGGCACACCCTCCCCTTCTTGGGGGCTGCCAGTAATCTCAGGGCTCCCAGGGCGAGGATCCCCATTGTACAGATGCAGAAACTGGGATCACAGAGGGTAGGAACTTGACCAGGACTCGGGTGCGCTCCCTCCAAGAACCCCCACACGGCTGCTCGCGTCTCCAGGAGAGATGGGAGGGCTAACTGCCCCCCAAGATAGAGTGGGGTTCAGGAGGTAGATCCAGCTGTGGGTCCTGGGTATCCTTGAGTCGCTGCCATCTGTCATGACACCTGTCCCATCATTCTGCCTCACCTGGGATGCCATGGGGCGAGGCACGTCTGGTGTATGGGGTGGGTGTATTCAGGGTTCCATAGATGGAAGCCACAGAATCTGGGGAGGGGGGACTCCCAGGCCAAGGGGCAGGATGACCTTTGGGGAGGGACAGACACCACCAACACAGTGCGGGCTTCAACAGCCTCTGCCCCCCAGCACCGCCCCACCTGCAGACAGCAGCTCAGCTCAGCTTCCAATGCGCAGCCCTGACAGCTCACTGCCTGCTTCCCTCCGGCCTTTTCCCTCCCAGCCTTATCTCCTCCCTGGGTCTCCTTCCTCCTCTCTGTGCCTTCCCCGGCCTTTTGTCTGAGGGGTCCCAGCCGCTCCTCTTCCCGGACGCTGACAATCTCTCGTTCTCTCTCCAGGTCTGGGACACTATTGTCCTCGGGCTGTCACAGCCGACTCAGCCTTTCTCCATTCAAATGACACCATGCCGGCCTCTCTCTGGGCCCTCTGGGGGCCCCATCTGGGGGAACCCCGACTCTGCAAGTCCTGCTGCAGCTTCATCACTCGGGGGAACCTCTTTAGAGCCCAGCCCACAGGTAAGTCTGAACGTCAGTGATTAGGGCTTCTCTCCCCCACTCACCTCCCAAAGCCCCCGCCCCCCATCTCTAGGAAGTGGGTTCCTAAGGACCCATCCCTGTCATAGTGCACCCACCCAGCTCATCCGTGTCCCCCAGGACAGGGCAAGGGCCCTGCACATCTTCATCTCCTGCCAGTGCCAGAAACTTGGGACAAGCCCATTTTGAGCAAATGTCTTGAATAAATGAGCCTCCCCAGGGAATAAGCTCCCTGACACAGGGGACCTCCTGGGTCCCTTATCCAAGGTCACCTTGGTCACACTTCACCTGCTCAGACACGAAACCGAAGAACCCCCAAATCCAGTCCTCACAACACTACCCAAGAGCGCTGTGGGGACAAAGGGGGTGCCGGGTGGGGGTGGGATGGGGGGTGGGAGTAATGTACTGATGCCTCGGGCTCGCCGCCTCTGAAATGGGAAAACAGCAGCTGCTCACAGCGCCAGGGCGACTAGACGTGTGGGCAAAGGTAAGGTGTGCGCGTCGTGCCTGGCACAGAGTCAAAGGCCAAAATGCATGTTGGCTGATGCGTTACTGTGACTGTGCTCTTCTGCCCCAGCCTCACCTCCAGCCTCAGCTGCTCTTTTCCAAGCCCAGGAAGGGAAATGATTTCTAGGTTCTGGAAGCTACAGGTCCTCCCAGGCAGGTGGGCAGGTGGGTAGCTAACAATGGCGACAGCAGCTGCTGCTCCCTGAATGGCCCCAACGTGCCTCCTGCCCCACCTCCCTGATCCTCACCAGACTCCATGTCCCCAGGAGGGTGACACTCCTGTCCCCAGTCCACAAGGCCCCTTGGGCAAAGGGCATCTGTCTGAAGCCACAGCAGGATTCCAACCCCTTAAATCTTTGGACAGCCTTGGACAAGCACTTTCCGGGCCTTAGTTTCCAGGTCTCTAAAGTGGGGTGCAGTATCTGCAGGGCCGGGGGTGTGTTGAAAATATTACTTGCTTAAGATTTGCTGAGAGGACTGAGGGCTGCTGAGCACGGCTGTCTGGAGAGGGTGAAGGTGCCGGCACCCAGCTGACGTTTAGGGAGGGGCCCCATCTTCATAGGGTCCTCCCTGACTCTTGGGGGCCCAGAGTTCATTGGTCGGTGTGTTACTCTGCTTCAGGGTGTCCAGGGCAGTAGCGAGGCCGATGGGAAGGGCCTGGAGGCCCAGGTGGCGTTGCTGCCAGCCAGCTTCTGTGCTTGGCCAAGGCAATTCCTCGGGGTACGGAAGGGTGGGGACTGAGGGACAGTAAGGCCAGGCTCTCTGGGCCCAGCAAATGCAACTGCAGACTTTGCAGATGGAAAAACTGAAGCCCAGAAAGGGGCAGAGGCCCTGACCTCCCGCCCAGCCCCGTTGCCGTCCCTCCCGCCCTCGTCATCAGTGTTGGGCCAGCAGCGGTGATAACAGCCTTATTCTTACTGATAGCCACAGGAGGTGCCCTGAGCCCTTCTCTGCAGCAGACAATTGCTTGGCGTCTTGCACACACCACTCATTCACCCCAGCAGCCCTCTGGGGGGGCGCATCTCACCAGCCTCGTTGTGCAGGAGGGCGGTCATGCAGCCTGAGAGTGTCCAGCCTCACCCCGTTAATGGGCAGCAGCACTGATTAGATCTTGAGCCTGGCATCTGGACACCTCCTGTAGGATGGGTTCTCTATTTGCTCATGGTTCTGTGCCCCTCTCGAGCTTGACACGAACCTGGACACATTTCAGTGGAGGTTCTCATGACAGCTGGATTTGGACAGACTTCTGACGTCGTGCTGTGTACCCCAGAGGGAGGGGCGGTCTGTGGGCGTGCGTGTGTGTAGGGAGTTGTCTGCAACCTCCCACTCACCTGACAGAGGGTAAGCGTGACCTTGCATTTAGCCAAAACCCACTTGCAATTTTGGCACCTTCCAACCCACCACTCTTCCTGGAATCTCCTCTCTATTCTCATCTGGCTGTTTCCTACTCATTCTTCCAGAAAGTTCCTCAGGAAGCCTTATCTGATTCCCCAGGCCGAGTTAGACTTGCTCTCTCCCCTTCCATGCCCATAGCACCTTTAACATCTCTCTCTCCCTGGTAATTGCCAATTACACTTCTGCCTAAAGTGCTGTGAGGTCCCTGAGGGCAGGGAGGGTGTCATATTCACCTCACGTCAGCACACGGTCCTTGGAAGGGGCTCCAGAACAGTTGCAGAGCGAATAATCAAGCAGGCAGATGAAGGCATAAGTGAAAGAGCAAATGACAGGACACTCAGGCAGGACAGCACCCCTGTCCCGCCTTATTTGGGGTCAGAGACAAGAATGACAGATTTCCTCCCCCACCCCCAGGTACCCCACCACCCCCCACCCATTGGACAACAGGAAATTTAAATTTGCCTATTGTCCAAGATGCTGCCTGGTCGTGAGTTTAGAAGGTCAAGACCACAGGGGCCTCCGCAGCGTGCAGCCGCGCGGTCAGTGTGACATAAGGTATCAGGGATGGGCACCCTCTGACTCTGTCTGGAGTTTGATACCTTCGGCTCTTCCCTGCAAGAAGGAAGAACACGTGTACCACAGTAACTTGGCAGCAGAAATCTACATAGTCCTTATACATATTCCATATTCCTTATTCCCTCTGAAATGTTCCTGCCAGGGTAAGAACTGGATTTATGGCGAATTGGCATAGACCCTCTGGCTCCGCTCCAGCCCATCCTCATCTCCATCAGCGAAGTGAAGTCTACTTCCTTGGGTCCAGCAAGGAGGCTTCTAGACTTCCAATTCTGTCTTCCAAGAAGTTGGAGTTTGAACACGATCCCTGGGGCGATCTGTCCAAAGGAGAAGCTCTCGCCAAAATTCCCCACGTCGTAAAATGTCAGGATGCCTGCAGTCTTTATTTATAGACAGATTGCTTTTCAACTTTTCTCACTCCAACATTTCAATGTGTTATTCCTGAAGATAAATGCACATTATGATTTCATAATAGAAATTGCATTTCTCCCTCGTGTCACCTCTAAGCATGTATATACATAAATATGGCACATTGCCTCCGACAGTAATTTAAAAGGCACTTTGGAAAACATATTGATCATGACCAGGGAGCAGGGCTGGCGTGGCCTGGATTGCGTCGTCTGTCCCCTCCCAGCCCCCACCACGCCTCCTCTTCTTTGTTTGGGTCCTGGAGCTTGGGGACTTATGAGCTCCATTTATCTTGGTATATCAGGATGTTTGTTTATAGGCACCCTGGGCTTTGAGAGGGGGAGGGAAAGCAAATTTTATGACTCTAAAGTGCAAACAAGGAATGAAAAATGCAGCCTTCCTCCTGGAGTGAGTTCCCTGGGGGCAGGGATGTGCTGTCTCTTATTCCCTGATGGACTTAGGATCTTGTGTAGTGGGTGGTGTCCATGGCCGCCTCGGGGCCTACTGGGGTGCGCGCCCCTATCCGCTCGTCATCACATTCTCCTGGGGTTGAATTCTTGCTCGAGCCAGAGCGTCCAGCTCTCTACTCACCTGTCTCCTGGGGACCTCAGACTCACCTTGGAATATTCACCTCTTCTCAGCCCTCAAGTCACTCCTCATCTAGGGAGGCCCATGACTACTCGGGGCTATACCCCCGCACTTCCCCTACCTGTGGCATCCTCCGCACGCTGTCCACTTTAAATGGATTTATCTTTGGGTCACTTTTAAGATCACATCGTCCTGGGCCAGGTAGTTCTGTGTGTTTTAAGGAAATCAAATTGAAATGTGCTGAGTAGATAGAATATACCAGTAAGTTCCCACAACTGTTTTGAAGGGTGGCGATTTCTCCTCCCATTTTATAGATGAGTAACCTGAGGCTCAAAAATGCCAACCTATCCCTCCAAGGTCTCAATTCAAATCAATTCAAATCCCCAAAGACCAGTTCCCTCCCACACTTCAAGAGGTGGATGGGGCTAGACTTTGGGGATCTATTTTTCAGGGTGTTGTTTACTTTTCCAGCCTCACAGCTGTCCCCTCACAGCACCCAGCTCTGGGGAAAGTGTCCTGCAGACTCCTGTCTCCGGTCACCTCTAACCAGGCCAGAGCAGGCCTTGGCTCGTCAGCACCACAGCTGACAGAGACTCCTCCTCAGGCGCCCCCTTTAGCCCCTTTCCTCTGCCTGCTCCTTGGACACCAGCCTTCCCTCTGCTTTGGCTTTAGACCTCCTTCTCTTCTCTCTCCTCCCGGGCGCTCTCATCTCTTCACCTTCAAGGACCAGTTTTCTCTTGGCAACTTTCCCTCTCCCACCTCTGATCGCTCCCCTGACTAGACGTCACTGGACTCCCCAGTAGGAAGTGTTCTCGTCACCTCACATGTAAGCCGGCCGCGATGGAGCTAAACCTTCTGCCATGTCAGGGAGGGTTTCATCTCCCACATGGCTCGCTGCTGCCACACACCTGGCCCATTACCTCTGACTCCTTCTACATTATCTCCCATGTCTCAGTTCCCCTTCACAGCCTCCTGTCCCTCTACCTCCTGTGATGCTGCATGGAATCTGGTTGCCCCATGCTCATCAAAGTCATGGCAGTGGTCTCCTGACTCATCTCCCCCCCTTCACCCTGCCCTTTCAATTCACGCCACGTGGTGCAGTGGGGAGCGCCTCCTCAAGCAGAAGATCCACCGCGCCATTCTATTGCCTGAAATCCATCATGGTGCCCCATTCATAGTCAGTGGGGGCCACCCCCATGGTGTCCTCCCTCTTGTGCCCGGCGCAGGGCGCATGGAATAGTCACTCAGTGCACAGTCACCAAAGGCGCTCCCTCCCCTCCTCTGCGGGTCTGCTCCCCAGCTTTGTGTCTGCTAACTTTTCCTTCTGGAGCCTCCCCAAAACTCTTGTGCTTCGGCCTCTCCTCCCTGCCGTGGAGCCAAGACCGTGGGGACTGAGCTGGCCTTTGCCTCTGCCATGAGCTGTCTTCCCCTCTCAATTACATGGTAATCCCTGTTAAAATTACAAATTTATTTATAGTTTTTTTTCCCTTTCTTTTTTTTCCCCACCCGGCAATTTTTACGGCTCATCGGCCGTAACAAATTCTACTTCATAAAGCAAAGGCGCGTTATTATTACCTTATGGAAATAGAAGGCAGCAGCCGACTCCCATTCCCAGCCGGCGTGTTGTCTCCACGAATCCGTAATGGTTTCAATCAATACCCCTGTGGGATTTGTTCCGCTCCTTGAGGACGAGGGCGTTGGACCCGGAAACGGTGTTTTCTGCCTCTAAGTCAGTTGGCAGAGGGGGCCCCTCCCTGCCACCCTGGGTTTGGTGGTGGCCCCAGTGAGCAGAACAGTACAGAGACATCCCGGTGGTTCCATTTCGCACGGGAATAATGCGATCACACTTGTGCGCAGCGTTTATCAGGAGCATTCAGTCTGCTTTGTTGGGGTTACTATCCAAGGTAGTGCTAATTATGATCCCATTTTGCAGAGGGGGCCAAGTATGACTCCAAGAACGTATGAAAGTCCCCAGGAGAAAGAGATCAAGGTCTCTCAAGGGTGCGCCCCTCCAGTCTCAGAGCAGTGGGGAGGGGGTTCTGATAGTGCCTTGGGCCCTCTGCCCCTGCAGGCCTTTCCCGGGCTCCCCTGTGGGGACACAAGTCATCCCGCATCTATTCATTCTCTCGTTAGCTCATTCATCCCTTCTCTCATTTGGTGCAAATGTGTGGGCACCAGCTGCTGTACCAGACACCCAGGCCCGGGATAACTCAGCCATCGGTGAAAGGGGTGGATGTTAGTTCTTCCTGGTCAGATTAGAAGGCATCTTTAATTACTTACAGGGATGCTAATAATAATAAGGAAGATGAGGCTCCAGAGAAGTCAGAGATGCAGGGGAAGAGAGAGAAGAGCAAGTGCCAGTCCTATGGGATCGATGGCCCGTGTGATCACACTTTACCCTCACAGAGGCCTTGGTCAGGGGGCTTAGGCACATAGGCCCAAGTGCTGGACCTGAGGCTGGGCCCCTCCAGGCCCAGCTCTGTGACCCTGCTGTCACCCACTCACTGTACCCCACTTCTTCATCTGTGAAATGGGCATAGACTAATACCCATCTTTAGCTTCTCAGGGGGGCAAAGTGATCACACTTGTGTCATTTTTATTAAAACATTCTGTAAATATTATTACTGATCCCTGTCTGAGGCAAGTGCTACTTTCTATCCCATTTTACAAGTGAGGAACGTGTGATTCAGAACTTTCGTAAGTTGCCCAACAGAACAGAGCTAGCAAGGGGGGCAGTGGTGGGTTTCTGGGGTCAGCTCCAAGGTCTGTCTTCTCGCCCACCTCCCCAGACCTCATCGCTCATGCACCTGTGCAGTAATTAAGCTTACTGGGGCTGGACTAGCCTCAGAATTGAGAAGCATTGTCTCTGATCACTAGAGAAACACAAATCAAAACAGCTATGAGATATCACCTCACACCTATGAGAACGGCGATTATCAAAAAGACAAGAAACAACAAGAGCTGGCGAGATGCAGAGAGCAGAGAGTGTTGCTGGGAATGTGAATTGGTGCAGCCATCATGGAGAGCAAGAGGGAGATTCCTTTAAAAAGTCAAAAATAGATACTCCATATTCTTTTGTTAGCCCTCTTCTGGGTATTTATCCAGAGAAGGTGAAAACACTAATTCAAAGAGAAGTGTGCACCCCCATGTTCATCCCAGCGCTGTTCGCAGTAGTCAAGAGTCGGAAACAACCAAAGTGCCCTTCGACAGATGAATAAAGAAGATGGGGTAGATACACAATGGAATACGACTCAGCTGGCAAAAAGATGAGCTCTTGCCGTTTGCAACATGAATGGACCTAGAAGTTATTATGTTTAGTGAAGTAAGTCAGATGGAGGAAGAGAAACACCATATATTGCAGCACGCAATATAAGAAAGAAAAATCAATGAACTAAGTAAAACAAAAAAAACCTTTCAGACTATGAGACCAAATTAATGGTTACCAGAAAGGAGCGGGAATGGGGATGGTGAGTTGTAAATCAGGTAAAGGGAGCAGATTGTATGGCGAAGGATGAACTTTTATCTTTTTTTTAAAGATTTATTTATGCATGCAAGAATTGGGGTACAGGCCAGAGGTGCGGGGAGGTGAGAGGATTCGCCAAAAACAGAGTGGGGAACAGAACAGCGGATTGACTGAAATACACTGCTGAGGGGAGCAGCAGGTGAGTCAGGAGAGGTCTGCTCTGCCGTGTGAGATGCTTCCTGGCCACCCGGGGATCGAACTTGTGCTACAGTGGCTGCGGATAGCTTCATAGGTTGCATCTTAACCCACCACCTGCCACTATTTTTTTAAGATTGATTTATTTATGCATACAAGAACTGGGGTGCAGGCCAGAGGTACAGGGGGTGAGAGGATTCACCAGAGACAGAGTGGGGAGCAGAATAGGCAGATGTACTGAAATACACTGCTGAGGGGAGCAGTGGGCGAGGCAGGAGGGGTCTGCTGTGTGGTGTGGGTAGCTCCCTGGCCGGGGATCAAACTCATGCTGCAGTAGCTGTGGACAGCTTCATAGTGCTGCGTCTTAACCCCTTGCGTCACCAAGGAGGCCCAAGGATGGACTTTTAGGGGCAAAGGTGATGTGGCTAGGGAGATGTTGATTTATAATGAGGTGCACCTAAAACCTCTACAATGTTATAAACCAATGTTACTTAAAAGGAAAAAAAAATAAAAGAGTTGACGTTCTGGTTGTTGTCATCAGCAGCCCTGGTGCTGCCCATCCTGGGTGCATCCTGCACATCAGCCACGATTCCACCTGGAATCGGCTCCCGGAACATCCCCCGACCTACACAGACCTTGCGGCCCTGTCCACTTCACCACAGCATCACTTTCCTCCCCGGATACTGCAGTTCTCTTAGCCTCTTCCAGGATCACTCAAAAGCCCTGGATCCTATGAGGGGTGTGGTCTTAGTGTGCTCTGGGTAGAAGTACCATTAAAACAAAAGCGTCTCATGTGTTAATCCTTGGATTGTTTTCATAACCAGAGACATGGCATTTTTGTGAAGGTCCTCGTCTCCTCCAATTTAGCACCAAAAGCTGCTGCAGTAGGTCACCTTCCTGGAGCTGATAGCTGAAGGGCCGGTCAGGGGCTGCTCTGAGGGGAGCCCCTAGTGACTCCGCCTTTCTGAGCTGGTGTAGGAGGAACAGGGGTTTGGAGAGGAGCAATGAATGAAACTGGTGGGGACTGTTAGTTACTCTGTCGACTTCTTGCCTCTATATCCAGACCTGATCGTATTTGGGGAAATTTGGGGAGAAATCCATCAGAGAATGGCAGGGCACCTTACTGCTTGGGCACAGAATTGGAGAAATCTGGTAGGGCCTGTCTCTTCCAGCCTCACTCAAATGCCTCCAAAGACAGGGCCTGACTGCCCTTAGCTGGCAGCTCAGCTCTCGCAGTTTTCCTTTCGTGAAGGAAATTGACAACGTTGTAACTTCAATTCATCAAGCCCCGGCTCAGCTTCTGGAAACCGCAAAAGCCAGCCTCGTCCTTCCTGTCCACGCCAGCTGCTTGGCTGTTGCAGATAGAGCATCAGAGCTGGAAGTGGCTGGTGGAATTCACACCTCCCCCCAGTGTACTTGGGACTGTGGTCACTGACCACACCTTGCTTCCTCACCCACTGGGCAGGATCTTTCCTGGACAACGTTGGCAGGGACCAGCCTGCTGCTGGGGCTAGTTCCCAGCAGAAAGGAGAGTCATGCTACGCCTGTTCCCCACTAACCTCCCTGCCCACCCCCACCTGCAGGGACTGACCCAGCCACACACTGCACAACCACGACTTGGCCTGTGCAAAGTGTTGAGTATTTTGTTTCTATCATATCTTTATCCTCCACCATCTGACTCATTGGCTGATGAGGCCGTCTAGGGTGTTAGCTGGCAGCCTTGGAGCTAGGGAAGTTTTACCATCAAGTCAACTTTTGGGTTTAATCCAAAATTCAGAGAGGATTTGCTGACTCTGGGGTCCCTATCACCCTGAAGCCAGGCTGATGTTCCTTGCCTGGCGCGCAAAGTAAATCCTGGCTGAGTCCCAGAGGCGGCCTGGTGGAGAGAAAAACAAAGCAGGATTCCAGAGACAGAGAACACAGCTTCCAGGTCTGGCTCCTGCTCTCCCCAGCGCTGCGGCCTCGCTCAAAGCTCTGCCCTTCTCTTGGTCTCAGTTTCCTCATCTGTAGAGGCGAGATAAAAGCATCCCATTCAGAGGACAGTTGTGGGGTTTTCAACAGGAGGAGTCCGGGAGAGTGTGCCATCTGCTATCTGGCACAGCCTCGTCTCGGGAGACGTCGACCTTCCCTGTCCCAGCCCCCTCCACGCGCACCTTGTCCTCCCCAAATCCCCTTAGACACCAGCCTCCTTTGGCTGGCACTTAGAAGATCATGGTTACCATGGCAACTCGTAGGCAGCGCAGCTCCCGGTCCCTGTTCACACAGCCTCGTCCTCTCTGCTCCTGCACCCAGTTGGGCCCAGCTTCGTCGCTGCCAAGGCAGGGGGATTGTGTCGAAGCAGCTGGCCCTGCCTCTCCGAGCTGACCCCTGCAACTGGGAGGTTTTCAGGGGCTTAGGGCTCAGTGGAACTAATGGGCTTCTCTCAGCCAGCACAGGCCTTCTTGCTCCCCTGCCAGCAAGACCTGGCCCTGTTGTGCCCCTGTCCCCTGGAACCTCCCTAGATCCACTTTGCTCCCTCATTAGGAAGACCAGACTGGCCAGGACAGACTGGTGTTCGGGGTATTCTTCCCCGCAGCTCTGCCCCTCCTGTGCCCTGCCTCCTCCCAGCAGTTTCTCAGCAAATCCTCTCTCTAGCAACCCTTGGCTGGGCAAGCAGGGGCTGGTGTAGGGGTGTCTCCGTGTGTGGAGAAGTAGCAGGCAGGGAGATGGGGCGCTCAGGCCCAGCCCTGGCTCTGCGTTCCCCAGCTGGATTAGTTTGCAGGCTGCCAACGCAAGGGCCCTCAGGCTGGGGGCTTCAACCACAGTAACTTATTGTCTCACAGTTCTGGAGGCCAGAAGTCTGACATCAAGGTATCAGTTCCTTCTGAGGGCCGTGAGGAGGAGTCTGTTCTACTCCTCTTTCCTGGTCTCTGGTGCCTTGCCAGCCATCTTTGGGGTTCCTTACTTTGTAGAAGCACCACTCCGATTTCAGCCTTTTGGCACACCACTCATAACGGGGTCGGGCCCCACCCTGCTCCAGTTTGGACTCATGCTCCATCTGCAATGACCTTATTTCCCCCCAAACGGGTCATGTTCTGAGGTACAGGAGTTAGAACTTCAGTGTATGGCTGCGAGAGATACAATCTAACCCATGATGCTGTTTGTGTGGCCCAGGGCCTTAGAAAGGCTCATCTTGGAAATGGCCGTGAAAGCAGCCGAGTCCGCGTGCAGTTGTAAGGATTAAATGGGACAATGTGGTTAAGCGGCTTAGTCCAGGGCTAGCAGCATGGAGAGTCATTTCTGTCGCCTCTGGGAATTCCTGCTGGGGGAGGGTCCTCCCTGAGAGCGCACACCCCCAGTCCCCTTCCCCTCTGATGGAGAGACGGAAGGGATGGATGCGGAGTCATTCGAAGGCTTCGGGTCCCGTCCTGCAATCCAGTCTTCTAGAAAGCACGTCGGGGCCAATGTCTGACATTCACTCACCTACTGTGTCAGCTCAGTCAGCTGATGCTCCACGAATGCCGGTGCTTCATACATACCACTTCATCTTTACAAACGTGTTGTTCCATTTGGCACATAGGGAAACTGAGGTGCCATGAGGTGGTGTGGCTTTCCCAGGGCCCTAAAGTGAAGGGGCAGAGGATTGGCTCACCAGTTCAGAATGAATGTGCCTGACTTTGGGGGTGCATGCTGGGGCCTTTTCTCTCTTGCACATCCTCGCTGACTCTCTGGAGTGCTTGTGGGCCCCCATGCTGTTAGCACCCTGCACACAGCTCCTGGTTATAATATTTTGTATTTATATCTTTCCTTTGCTTGTCATCAGGCTGTTTATCGGCACGCAGCAACGCACGCCTAGTACGTGTTAAATATATATGCATCTCTGTGTGTATGTGTGCCTTCCCAGTTATATTTATGCAGTTCCTCGGAGGATTAATTTAGCCAAATAACTGAAGCTATTTAAGTAACTGACATTCACACTGTGAAAAGAACGCGGGAGCTAAGTCAGGGAGGTGCTGGTATGGCTCCCAGGCCAAGGTTCCTCAACTCGGGGCCTCAGTGAATCCAGGGTTCGAATCTAGTTCTACAGTGGAGAGTATTGTGACTTTGGAAAAATCCAGAGCTGAGCCTTAGTTTGTTCAGGTAACAAGAGGCCTTTTTCTTGCAGAGCTGTTATGAACTTTAATCCATGTAATGAATTTAAGGCTCTTTATTCATAGCAGGTGCTTATTTGTTGATGATTACTTCCATTCTCCTCTTTCTCCCTTCTGTTTCTCCATGTGGTTCCAAGAGGCATATAAAATAAAGTCAGAATTTGCTGGTTTCACACTTGCAGTGCTCAACCTTGTGGTCCTTGTTGATTGTCCTCCCTTTGGAAATTACCTGCTCTCACCGTGTGGGGAAGTGGTGGGTTAGTTGGGGTGGCTGATGCTGTTGGTACCTTTTCAGTCCCTCCTTGGTACTCACCATGCCTGTGCATGCCACTGACCCGTATCCTGGAGCAGTGTCTCTGGGTGCTGGGCCCGCACATCTGTCAGAGGGACAGGCTAGAGGTGGGAGCCACCCTTAACCAAAGCTTGAAGGGAGGTAGTGTGTAAACACACCATCCCCTCACCCTGCAGTTGGAGTAACTCAGAGGTCTGCTCCACACTCACCCACTGAACCCCCGTGGGCTGGAGTCCCGGTGGTCCACAGCAGAACCTGCTCCATAACACTCTTTATTGGCTTTCTTCTCTCTCTTCCTGTCTCACTCCCTCATGGTAATACAAGGGTATCCAGCAGCCCCTTCAAAGTAAGTTCAAGTTCTTGTCTCAGAGTCTCCTCCAGGAAAAATCCAACCTAACACCAGATGGGAGTAGTGGATGCTTAAAAGCCTTGGCTCTGGGGTCCCCTCCCCAGTTGTCTTTGGAACCTGCTTTTACAGGCAGTGAGCTCTTAATTTCTTCAAGTTTCTGAGCCCCAGTTTCCTCATCTGTAAAGGATGCTTGCTAGAATGTAAGAGGGTTGACTAAGATAACCTGTCTTTCCTGGATGGCTTACCTGGTTTTATCTTCTTCCACTGCCCTATTTACAATGTTTGTGGATAGTGTATTATTTTTTGATTTGCATGTGCTTATTGTTCGCATGGCTTACACTACCCATCCAGAAAACCATCCCTGTGTGCGGCTCTCATTTCTGCTCAGGGCTGTTTTCAGCACCTGGACAGCTCCAGGCCCGGTGCCCTCCCTGAACATGGCCCTCTTTGGCTCGGCTCTCACTGTGCCCCCGCTCCCGAATGCTTTGTTCATCTCTGCCTCTGATTTTGCCCTAGCTGTTCCTGTCACCTTGGATTCGTGTTCTATATGATTCTATTCATCCTTTACAACTCAGGAAGTTTTCCAGGTCAGCTCTGGCCCTTAGTGAACCCTGCTTCTTCTGAGATTCCCCACTGAGGTCTTAGGCCTCAGGCAAATAACCTTTTAGCACCTCATGTCTTTTTCTCTTCTCCTCCTTGGGTCCTGGTGAGGTGCACTCAGGCATCTACAACTTGTTTCTCTCCTTGGTCAGCAGCAGCAGCAGAGAGACCTAGATCTCTCTAGGACCCCTCCACTGTCCCCTCCGCTCTTACTGGCTGATCATTGGCACAGTTGGGCCCACTCAACCTCAGACGTGTGTCTAGGCTGCCTCTTAGTATCTCGTGCATGTCCAGTCCCAGATGTCAAGAGCAGCAACAAAGGAGTTTCCTTTGACATCCTTTAAAATGATTGGAATAGTTCTGGATGTGACAGGGCAGAAATCAAAGCTTATAGAACCAACTTGCCCCATGGCCTGAGAGAAGTCCTCCTCCCTCTGAAGCATGGTCTTCCTAAGTGTACTCAGACATGGTCTTGGGTGCCTTCAGAGGAGCAGAAGCAGTTTCTCACTGTCTAGTGTATGGCATGTGTGTTGTAGACATGATCCCATTTCTTCTCACCCCCATAGGGGAGCTCAGTCTCCCTATTCTGTAGTCTGGGATTTCTAGGCAAGTGGAGGGGAGAGGGCCTGGGAGTCCTGGAGACGCTCTGTCTTCTGGGAGAAGTTGCCCTGCTTGGGAGCCAGAGGGTTTGGCAGTCGAGCCTAAAGGGCAAGACCTTTGGGCAAGAGCCCCTTTCTCACCTGCCACTGCTGCCCTGAGGAGGGCTCTGGTGCATCTCTCTGAGCCTGGTTTTCTCATCTGCAAATAGACTTAATAGCAACACCTGCCCCGTGTGTGTGAGTGAGAATTCAGTGAGTTAATCCAAGTGAAGTACTTAGCACAGACCCACACAGTGTCAAGCTCAATGGGTATCAGAAAGTGTTCTCATTTACTTGTATTTTTTCCCTCCTCCTCCTCTTCCCCATTCCCATCAGTCTAGTGTGGGGCCTCAACTACAGCTCCCCTTCTATTTTCTCTGGCTCACCCAACTTGAAGCCAGCCTGTCCCTCACACAGATACAGCTGCCTGCAGAGTGTCTGCCCTCCACCTGCCTCAGGTGGTTCTACTTACTTTGGGTGCTGAGTTTTGCAGTGTGCAGTCCCAGTCTGGGACATGGGCACCCGGCCCCAGGCTGGAGGCCCCCACCATGGACTGATGGGAAGCCTGTGGAGTGGCCTGGGGTGAGGGCTCAGCCCCGGTCTGGGAGTATCTGTGGGTTGCATTGGGCACCCGGCGCAGGAGCCGAGCTCTCCCCCACGTGACCTCATGGCCATCCTTTGAGGCCGCTGCTGTTATTATCGTGTGCATTTGACAGATGTAGAAAGTTAGGAAGGTTAAGCAACTTGCCTGATATCAGGATTTGAACCAGATCTGTGTGGCTCTAGAGTATCCTTGCCTACTGCAAGTGAGAGAGAGAGAGAGAGAGAGAGAGAGAAAGAGAGAGAGAGACTCAGAGAGTGGAGAGCAAAGCCTGGGAACTCAAGGCAGAGAAAGACAGAGGCCTTGAGAGCAGAGATTTAGAGCTGTGTGCCAGGCATCAACTCCTCGAGGGAGCTCCAGCTACCTGAGGCCTGGTCCAGCAGCAGCTGGGATGGTTTCCCATCCCCCCAGGAACTCCAAGCCTGTCTACATCTCTCGTGACCTGAGTGAATCAATCTCACATCACTGCTACCAGCACCATGATCACACTGCACCATTCCTCATCTCCCAGTCACTGTTCTCTCCACCCCACCCAGTTACATCGTTGCCACAGATGTCTTTTCCACGCTACCATATCAGGCCTGCCCTTACCACCTCATCACTGTAAGTCACCACTGTTGTTCATTCATTCGTTCATCAGTATTTATGGAGCTCCTGTGAAATGCCAGATGCCCTTGATGCAACTGGAAGTACAGTGGTGAACAAAAATGACATCAGCTCTCGGGGATCCCCATTCATCACTGTCACCACTCCCTCCATGACCTTGATCCTCAGCACAGCCTCATCACTCCAATGTTATCCATCATTATTTACTGAGCACCTACAATGCGTAACATAACAGTCTGGGGGCAGTAGCTGGAGAAGGTATCCTGCCCTTGCAGTACAAATTCTGCTTCCTGCTCTATCATCTGCAGAGAGGGAAACCCCTCCCTGCAGGGACACCTCCAGTTTTCCCCCAGATGGTACCCCTCAAAACCTGCTGGTGGGTGTAAGGCTGTCTGACCTACTTGGAAATCTTTTAGTGCAAAAAAGAGCTGATGCTTCATCTCAGAGGCAGCTGTGTTTCCCCAGCACAGGGAAGGAAATAAGACAAAGACTATGGCTCTTCTTTAAAAAAAAAAATGCCCGCGAGATGCCAGAGAGGGACTGAGGAGGCCACAGGGGCTTGCAACAGGCCCCAGCAGCCTCTGCTCACAGCCACACCGGCAAGATCCTCATGAGGAATAACGGATAGGGTAATAAGGATATGTGGGTGGGGGGCCAATGAGCCAGCCTTCATTCTCTGGCTGCAAATGAGCTCATCCATTCACCCAAGTGGCTCCCCTGCCCAGGATCCTTCCTTCTAACCTGGCAGTACGTATTGCACAAGGCCCCAGCAGCCCCCCGGGCTCGGATTTATTTAAATGGTGAGCGAGCCGGGTGGCTAAAGTGCGTGTTAAGCAATGTTTATTACAATCAATAAATCATGGGCTGTATCTGATCCAGAGACGGAAATAGCTCCCGGCCCAAGCTGCAGGGGAGATCGAGGTGACCGCAGCCCCACAGATAACACAAGCCCCGTGGAGGTCGGTCTCTGCACACGACTATGAGGGGCCAGCGTGCCCCTGAGCTCTGAGCTCTTCTCTCCTGACATTTCCGCCTCCGCCTTCTCCTTGGAGCAGCCTCTGGAGGGAGCAGATGGTCTCTTCCCACATGACAGGAGGCTGGCCCGGAGCAGAGGTGTGATGCGGAGGGCCGGGTGGGCCTCACACAAAGCGTAACGTGGCTGTGCAGGTTGTGGGGTCTCCTCTGGCCGTGGCTGGAAGTTTGGCTCCACTGCCTACCGGCCGGGGTGGGAGACTGGATAGCAGGTGGGGAGAGGGCGGCTGTGTCATCAGCCAGCAGCTCGGCCTGGCAGGGGGAGCAGGCGGGCTGCAGAACACACAGCTTCAGAGCAGTCTTGTTAGCACCATTTGCCAAGTTCAAATCCTAGCATTGCCCTGTCCTTGAAGGAGTTCCCTAACCTTTTTAAATTTGCATTTCCTCATCTGCAAAGTGGTGGAAATATCACCTGCCCCACAGGGGAAATATAATGAGCTCGTGAGCATGGCAGCAGGACAGCACAGGGACAGGAATGGGGACGGCAGGAATGGGGCCATTCCTACTGGGGGAGACTGCAAAGAGGCCCAAAGACATCCCTAGAGCCTGTGATTGTTACTTACCTGATGAAAGGGACCTTGCAGGTGGGATTAAGGACCTTGAGATGGGGAGGTTGCCCGGGAGACCCAGCTAGAATCACAAGGGTAGCTCTAAGAGGGCAGCAGGAGAAGTTGGAGGGAGGAGGTCACATGACAGCCGAAGCTCAGGAAGCAGCGTGGGGAGAGAAGATAGATGCTTTGGAGGGAGAGGAGGGGCCGCAAGCCAAGGAGAGCAGGCAGACTCTCCTGGCACCTCCAGAAGGAACCGGTCTTGCCAACACTTTGATTTTAACCTCAAATGACTCACTTCAAACTCTTGACTTAAGGGAATAAATCTGTGTTGTTTTAAGCCATAGGTGCTGTGCTAATTTGTTAGAAGGAACAAGGAAACCAATATATTAAGATAATGACGTTGGTCGTGTAGGTGTCAGCTTCTGAGGTGCCCCTGAGGGTCCTTTGGGTGGTGCAGGCAGCTCCCATCAATCTCGAGAGACCTGGCTCCAAAAGACTCCACTTGTGCCCACTCGGCACTACCAGAACAGACCAGGTGGGAAGTTGGAGCATCACATGGACTTCTGATGCTCACATGGGCGGCAGCCAAACCCTTGGTGGCCCGAAGTCCCCGACATGGGGGCCACCTGAACACCAAGCAGGTCTCATTCACGGGACTTCAGCCCTGTCAAACACCCCCGCACTGGCCGGGGTGGTGGATCTTGGAGCTGGGAGGGGGAAGGGATGACAAGAGCAAGACTGGGAGAAACCAAATGCTGTGTGGGAAATCTAGAGTAAGGACTTGGCAGTGACTTGATTATAGGCACGAGACAGGAGACCCTGATCTAGAAAAGGCTCAGAGCAAACCTTGATGCAGAGACACCTGACACTGGCCCGGAGCTCCTCACAAACATACACCCCCAGGCTAGGATTAGGCTCCATCCCAGGTCTGGGGGTCAGCGGCCACTAACCATAGCATCCATGAGCTCCCGCCACCCGGAAAGACTGAGGACTGTTAGAAGAGTTTATTTCCTTATGTCATGTTCTCCTGACTGACATGTGGACCCAGTCGCAAGGTCTGCTCTGACGAGGGAGGGTTCCTGTTCCGAAACCAGACAAATGAGCTGTCCTCAGCCAAGTGACTCAGGCTGGTGGGAAGCAGTGGGCGGTGGTTTCCTTTTCCTTTGTCTTTTCCTTGAGTGGAGCTGCCTGCCCCCTCCCCCCAGACTCCTTGCCTGTCCCCTGGGGGAGGGAGAGGGTGACAAGGAAGAAGGTATGTGGAGTGGGTGCTCAGGGGTGATGCCAAAGAAGAGAGGGCTGAGAAGTCGCTAGCAAGGAAGAGTCCAGGGACTCCACTGGTGGTTCCCAAAGGCCAGTGCCCAGATAAGCACCAGGGAGTGTGCCCATCACCCAGGGGGTGTGTCCACAAAGCAGATTTCCAGACTCCCTCCTAGCAACTTCTGCAGGGAATTTGCATTTTTAAGGCCAGCCTCTCTCTCCAGTTGCATCCAGACCTTCCCAATCACATCTACCTGTTCCTTCATACCTCCCCAGTCCCTGCTCTGAGCCAGTTCCCCTCAGCTAGATCTCAGCTGCCTTCCTCTGGCCCGAATTTGAGAAATGGCTCTACCCCAAAGCCTCTGGCCCCATCCCCAAGGACATGCTTCCAACCAACTAAGCCGGCTTGTTCCACTGCAGATGGTGTCCCCAACCTGCTCCTATCCTGCCCCCATCCAGAACAGCACACAGACTGAGCCTCAGGGTGTGAATTCTGGCTATTAGGGTCTGAACCTAGAACAGGGCAGGGGAGTTCAGGAGGGGAGAACCTGGCCTTACCCTCAGCAGTCTGTGTATGGAGAGGTGTCAAATTTATCTGCAACCTGACATTCCCACAGTGCGGTGGGCAGATATACCCACAAGAGGTGGTGTTATAGACTCAGTGAAGATGGAGAAGGACCAGGAGGAAGAAGAGGGAGAGGAGAAGTGGGGGGAGGAGAAGGGAGGAAGAGGAGGAAAGAGCCTAGATCGCTCATCTCCATGCCTTGCAGACTGCTCTAGGCACAGTGACAAGGTCACGATACAAAAGCGTGAGGCTCTTCCCATTGTGCTGCTTCTCGCTGGCATTCCAGGCTGGACCATTTGCTGGGGGGCTGCTCTGTGCATTGTGGGATGTCTGATGGCCTCTTCCACAAGATGCCAGCAGTCCCTCCCATCATGACAGCAGAAAATATCTGGCCCATGTGTCTGTTCTTGTTCCAATACCATGCAGTTTTGATTATTATGGCTTTGTAGTATAGTTTGAAATCTGGGAGTGTGATGCCTCCATTCCCTTCTTCTTTTTTTCAGAAGAGCTTTGGCTATTTGGTGTTTTTGGTGGCTCCATATGCATTTCATCAATATTTGTTCTGTTTCTTTGAACAATGTCATTGAAATTTTTATTGGAATAGCATTGAATCTGTAAATTGCTTTTGGTAGGATGGCCATTTTGATAATGTTAATTTTTCCTATCCATGAGCAGGGGATGTCTTTCTATTTCTTTGTGTCTTCTATTTCTTCTAACAGTGTTTTATAGTTTTCTTTGTGTAGGTCCTTTACCTCTTTTGTTAGGTTTATTCCCAAGTATTTGATTTTTTTTAAGGGATGGTTTTCTTGATTTCCTCTTCTTCAGATTTATTGTTTGTGTATAGGAAGTCTACTGATTTTTGTGTGTTGATTTTGTATCCTGCCACTTTACTAAACTGATTGATTAGTTTAATTAGTTTTTCTGTGGAGTTTTTTGGGTTCTGTATGTATATTATCATATCATCTGCAAATAGTGATAGTTTGACTTCTTCTTTTCCTATTTGGATTCCTTGTATGTCTTTCTCTTTTCTTATTGCTCTGGCTAGGACTTCCAGTATTATATTGAAAAGCAGTGATGAGAGTGGACATTCTTGTCTTGTTCCAGATCTTAATGAAAATGTTTTCAGCTTTTCACCATTGAGAATGATATTGGCTATGGGCTTGTCATATATGGCCTTTATGATGTTGAGGTGTGTTCCTTGTATCCCGAGAATTTCAAGGGCCTTTATCATAAATGGGTGTTGTACTTTGCCAAAAACTTTCTCTGTCTTTTTATTGAAGAGTTTAGTCCGTTTACATTTAGAGTTAATATTGATATATTAGCATCTGTGTTTGCCATTTTGTTTGTCTTTTCTCTGGTTTTATTTATTTTTTTAATTTTTTTTGTCTTGTTTCATTCTCATTCATCCCTCTGTTGGTTCTGCCTTTAGGACTCCTTGTAGTATGTTTTGGAATGGGGTTTAGTTGTAATGAAATTCTGGAGTTTCTGTTTGGGAAGGTCCTAGCTTTGTGGGGTAGAGTATTTTTGGTTGGCATTTGTTGTCTTGGAGTCTGTTGACGATGTCCCTCCACTCTCTCCTCGTCCATAGTGTTTCTTTGGAGAAGTCTGATGTCAGCCTGATTGGTTTTCCTTTGTATGTTATCTGTTTCTTCCCTCTTGTCAGCTTCATTATTTTTTCCTTGTCTTGGATTCTTGGGAGCTTTACTGTTATGTGTCTTGCTGTATTTTTCCTTTCATCATGGAAGTTTGGTGTTCTTGTATGTCCATTTTCAACTCCTTCTTCATATTTGGGAAGTTCTCTTCAATTATTTCCTTGAATATTTTCTCTGTTCCTATGTCTCTCTCCTCTCCTTCTGGGATTCCTATAACTCTTATATTTCCTTTCCACATGGAGTCAGGTAGTTCCCAAAGTCTTTCTTCATTCTTTTTCCTTTGTACTTCTCTTTCCTTTTCTGTTTTGGTTCTTTTTATTTCTGTGTCTTCGTGAGTACTTATTCATTCTTCCATTTCATTTATTCTGCTTTCACTGCTTTTCCCGGAGTTCTTTAGCTCCTCCATTAATCCTTTGATCTCCTGCATTTCTTTCACTTCCCTCTTCAGGGACTCGATTTCATTCTTCTGATCATTGATTATTTTTCCCTTATCATTTTTTTCTTTTATGACTTCTTTCAGTTTTTTAAACGTGGCAATTTTAAATTCTCTACCTGGAAGGCTCAGAAGTTCTTCCAAGTCACTGTTGATGCATTCTGGTGGGTGATTTTCTTTTTGTGGTGTGTCTTTTCCTTGAGGACATGCTTGGTTGCTTATAGTTTTTCTTCTCCCTGCTGCTTGTTTTCTAATTTGTCCTATGCATTGGGACACTGTGTCGCTGGTACTGGCTGGCATCTTTTTGGTGTGCTCTTTCTGGGATGTCGGTAACTGGTGGTCCAATCAAGTCAAAAACTGTTATGCCAGAAGTCCAGTAGGGAAGTGGTACTATGGATATGCTAGTGGTCACTGTCACAGAAAATCTTCTCCTGTATTTGTTTAATTCCAGAGAGGGTTCTTGCAGTCCCACAGACTGCCTTGTCATGGCAGGATCGCCCACTGGGCTCCAAATCATTGGAATACCCTCTGGGATCCTACTGGCAGCCAGAAAGGGCCTGGCTTGTAGGGGATTTTCAGCTCACCTCTGGCTGTGGGGGCAGCCCTTTCCCAGTTCCATGCAGTCTAGGTGGGTTAGGATGCAAAGATACCTGTTTTAAAATGACAAGTCAGGAGGGCACTTCCCTGCACCTGCGGTCGCAATCTGCCCCGGCGTGGCTGGATCCCCCTCTGGGCTCAGACTGGCAGACAGAGCCTGGCTTGTAGGGGCTTTTCAGCTCACATCTGGCTGTGGGGGCAGCCCTTCCCCAGTTCCACACAGTCTAGGTGGATTCCGGACGCCAAGATACCAGTTCTAAAATGGCAAGTCAGGAGGGCACTTCCCTGCTCCCACAGTCGCAGTCTGCCCTGGCTGTTGATTATTATTATTGTCATTATTATTATTATCAAGTTCTTTTCTGGACTAGTCACTGGGCTACCCACTTAACATAGAGTACCTAATTCAACCTTCTTACGCTGATGAAGGTGGCTTTATGATGCCACCCATTTTAAGGTGGGCAAGTCGAGCTTGAACCTGGCTGAACTCATACTGGAGTGGTGAGTTCAGTGATGGCCAAGCAGAGCAGGGATGCAAACTCATGTCCATGTGGCCCTAGAGCTCAAGCTCTCAAACATCTGCCCTGCCACTCCCTTGACTACCTCTGCACACCAGATGTTTTCCAGAACAAATTACCTTTCAGGGAGCAGGAGAACTGTGCTGCTTTCTGAGCCCATGGCACCTTTGGGAGGCTAGTGTCACCATGGTGCCATCAGAATCTTTAGTTACTTTCTAGGCCCACTGTGCACTCTCTGGGTTCACATGCCCAAGGCCCCTTCCCACGTGGGTGAAGCTGTGATGTTGATTTATTTGGGGACAGGTGCTAGGAGGATTCTAGACTCTGGAATCAGATCCCATGGTTAAAAGGCAATACCAGTAGGAGGGAGAGAGACAGACTAGGCAAGACAAGAAGTTGGTTTTGCAGGAGACTGGCCAGGGTGGAGGGTTTCCTGAGTGGAACTTTTAGAGTTTAGGGGGAACTTTATAGAACATGAAAGATTAGGCTCCATGCTTCTCTGATTTCAAGCCCAGGACTATATTTTTAAGACTTTCTTCCATGTCCAGGTGGTTCTTATTTGCACCCCTGTTTAGGAATTTCTGCCCAGGAAGCTATGATCATGCAGAACAATCTCTGCCTGTACCACCTTCACCTTTCAGGGACTTTGGCACCGCCTCCAAGATGGCTTCCTGGGTTTGCCTGTCAGAGGTAGATGACTTTTCTAGACTTCTTTCTCTCTCCACACCTAAACATGGACTCTTGTAAGGCACCTCGAAACCAGCCCACCCCAAAGTGAACTCATCTCCATCCCTAAGTCTACTCCTCCTTCATGGGTTTTCTGTATTCCTCAATAAATGACATCACCCTCCCTCTAAATCCAGGAAAGGGCATGGTAAGGTCCTGGCTGTGCAGTCAGCCCCCTGAGTTTGCAACTTGACTCCATCCCCCCTAGCTGTGTGACTATTAGCAAGAGACCTACCCTCTCTGAGACTCAGTTCCCTAAGCTGTAAGGTGGGTGGCACTTCACCTTCATTCTGGGGTGGTAGGAGTCAGTGAGATGATGCAGGTAGGAGGCTTAGCATGTGCCAGGTCGATGCTCACTAGTGTCACCCCAGGTCATGCCAGGGGCCACTCTCCCACTCCCGTATCCAGCCCATCGCTGAGCCCTGTTGATCCCGTTTCCTCAGTATCAATTCCATCCTCTGTTCTACGGCCATCCACAGAGTGCAGGTCACAGTCATCTCTGCGCAGACAAGCATGTTGGTCCCCTCACTGGCTCCTTCCTCCCTGCCTCAGATCCATTCTCCACAGCAGTCACAGGGTGAGCTTTCAAAGCGCAAATGGGATCAGGGGTTCATGCCCCTTTGCTGCGTAAAACCTTCAATGGCTCTTCATCACCCAGAAGGAAGTCTGTCCTGTGTGCCTTTCCATGACTTGGCACTTGTCTTCCACAGTCTGTCTGTCTGTCTTCCCTCCAGGCTGTCATCTCTTGAGCCCCTCCCCTCCACCTGCATCAGGGCTTCCTCTGACTCCTCCCCCTCAAAGCCAGGTAGCGATGTCTCTGGCCAGGGGAAGCCTGATCCCCAGGTCAGGTCTCTGGCTCTGTGCTTCCACAGCGCACCCCTGGGTGCCCTATTCCTGCACCTTGCATGATGTGTCAGGATTAGCTCTGGTCCCGTCTGCCTGCCAGGCTCAACCACAAACAGGTTGTTGCTTGGGAGCAAGTAAACATCAGAAGCCACAGTGGTCTCTATCACCAGCACCATCTCTGTCATCAGCACCTCTCTCTGGCCAACCCCTGCTGCCATCTTGGGACGATGGCTGACTGAGCCAGAAGCTGCCAAGGGCAAAGGCAAGGACAAGTGAAGTCCTAGAGAGATGTTCCAAGATCTGACATCTTTCCTGGTGATGGCTGATGGCCCTCTAGGATAAGTCAACCTTGGATTTCACCTTCTCTGCCTCCCACGCTTCTAAATCCAGGGAGCAGTTGGGTCTTTTCAGCACCTCTCCACTATCTTTCTCCCTTCCTTCCCGGCTTTCTGAGACTCCCCCAGGGCAGGAGTGGGAGGCTGCTCTTGAATAGCCCCAGGTGACAGGAGCTGAGTTATCACACCGATCCCCAAGCCCAAGCCCCAGCCCCGCCTGCATTCCCCTGCCCTGCAGGCCTCCCGCCCTGGCAGTAGAGCTCAGCACTCCCCAGAACGGCCCTCCCCAGCTTCCCAGCCAAGGCTTCTCAGGAATTCTTGTCACTGGTCCCTGGCGTTACCTATCAGGATGGTGCAATCAACCTTCTTATCACTGGAGAGTGGATAGTGACCAGGTCGGATGCACCACCTCTTGTTACATCCTCTGCCCAGCCAGCATGCAGGCGGACACACCTGCTCATCCCCAGCCCAGAAGAAAACGCAGGAGGTTTGTGAGAATTCAACACTTAAGTTTATCATCCTTCTCCCTTTCCTTCTTTGAAAGAGAGCTAGAAAACTAACTAATTTTACATAGAGAGAATCTCTGTCCCTGTCTGAACCTGGTCTGGAAAACTCCCCACTCTCAGCATCACGAAGGGAAGGAGGAGGCTGTCACCACATTGAAGCCACCAACTTGGCTACATTATATTTGCATTGAGTTGGCGAAAGCACCAGGCTTCCCAAACATTAAAGAAATCTCCAGACAAATGTTAGCCCCAAAGCACATTCAAAAATCAAAGGAAAGTGTCGTTTGAATGTTCCTGAATGTTTTAAAATTTCTTGGACAACTAACTCTCCCATTCTGAGGAAATTATGGTGAGAGCTGTCTGCTTCATGGGGCCCCAGGGGAAATCATTTCCCTCTGCAGGAGGGGGCTGATGGCTGTTTCCCCTCCGGGGAAGAGGGTGGTGTCATCAGCTCAGATGAGCTCTAAAGAAGGCCTTTTAAAAGTTTGTCTACCCTGTGACCCAATAATTCCACTTCTGAATCCATACCCAAGAGAACCGAAAGCAGGATCTCAAAGAAATGTTTGTCCACCCATGCGCGTCCACTTCAGCCTGTTCACAACAGCCAAAGGTAGAAAACACTCCACAGATGAATGGGTACACAAAATGTGATGTGTACACACGATGGAATATTACTCAGCCTTGAAAAGGAAGGGGATTCTGACATGTGCTACAACACGGATGGACCTTGAGGACATGGTGCTAAGTGAGACAGACCAGTCACAGAGGCAAGTAGAGCCTGATTCTATTTACAGGAGGTGCCTAGAGAGGTGGAGAGTAGAAGTGTGAGGACCAGGGAGTGGGGAGGAAGTTGTTGACTGGGGGCAGAGTTTCAGTTTCTAGAAGAGTTCAGGAGATGGTTGTGTGAGAGGGTGAATGGATGAGCAGGAAACTTGGAAATGGTTAAGATGGTAAATGCCATGTGGCATTTTTTGCCACAATTAAAAATAAGCACGTGTATGTCTAGAGTCAGTGAGTGGTCCCGTGATCAACACGTGGAAACGCATTTAGTCTTCCCCAAGCCTGGAAGCAGGGCCTGACATCTCCTCTGTTTTACTCAGAAAATAAGGACCCACAGAGGTCGCATGACTTACGCAGGTGTGTGCGACTGGGAAGCCTGGGGTGGGGGCTGCAGCTGAGCCAGACTCCAGGGCTGAGCAGGTGGCAGGAGCCAGACTTTGTCAAGCAGTTCCCTCCCTGGGGTAGTCTCTCCCCTAGCCCCTCCCTGCCAGCCACCCCCCCCCAACACACACACAAATACAAATACAAGTCTGGGTGAATCCTAGCTAGGGAGTGAGTAGGTTAAAGTATTTGTGCATTTCCAATGTGGTATTTTCAGCAAATCAACTTCCAGCACTGGTTTGCTCTTGCCATGAATGGCCGCAAGGGCCGGCCACCTTCCCTTCTGTAAGCGTGCGCCGGAAATCTTGCAGAAATGCCTGGGGGGCTCCTGGCTTGCTTTCTCAGAGCTGACTTCTCACACCTGGGCAACACCTGTCCTGCAGGTAGCCGCTCCTCAGGCATCCTGGGGGCCTGGACTGGGAGCCAGCGGGGTAGGCCACCCCGGGACCAGAAGGATGCAGGGACAGTGTGGACCCCCATGCTGCAAGGTCCTGCAGCCTCTGAATGCGGGGTGTGCTGGGAGCCCTGCTTAGCACAGCGCTGCTGCTGCTCATCGCACCCCACAGGGCCACAGTGGCCCTCCCAAGGCCACGTTCAGGCTGGAGGGAGGGGACCATGGTTTGACTCCCAGCTCTCCCATTGACTTGCTGTGGGACCTTTGTCCAGAGTCCCCTCCAGCCGACCTCCATCCCTCCACCTGTAAGGTGAGGAGGTGGCCCCGGGGCTCTGGGGCCCTTCCTGCCATCCGCGATCCTGTGGCTCTTCTCAGAGGCAGGGATTTTCCTTAGACCATTATGTGGGTGAAATACGTGGGTCCTGAAGCCAGATGTCTGGGTTCAAAGTCCAGCTCAGGGTCTTATGAGCTGTGTGTCCTCAAGTAAATTACCTGACCTCTCTGACTCACAGGCCCTTCATCTGAAGGTAGAAATAAAGCTTTTGCGTGTTGTAGTTATTGTGAAAATGTAGCTAATGCATGGAAAGTGTCTGGCAATAGTAAGCACTCAGCAAACAATAGCTGTGATTACCGCTGCTACTATTCTTAACATCATCTCCCTTCCGTGGCACCTGGAGCAAGGAGAATCAGGAAAAGCTTGCTTCTGGACTCCAGGGGCCGGCTGATGTTTAAGCAAGGCACCCCTCCTTGGGCACCTCATACCCTGAAATCTCTCTGCAAGTGAAGCTTCCGTGCTGTGTGCCCCGGGCATCTCAGAGAGGTGGAGAGACATGTTTGTAGTTAGAGCTGAGGTTGGTAAAGAGTTTGGGGCTCCATAAGGAGAGGGTGCTTTAGGAGTGGAAAGGGCAGGCCCACATTTCCTGCTTTGATGTCCTCGATCCCAGCCAGCCCCTGCGAGGCTGCTGCTGGGGAGCTGGTGGAGAGGACATTTTGAGCTGTTCCTTGTGGGTGGGAAAAGCGGGGTTTGGGAGACCTGTGGACCTCGGGTCGTGGGCTGTGTCTGACACCTAGCCAGACTCCAGTGGGCATCCTTGGTCAAATGGCTGTGCTCTCTGAGCCTCAGTTTCCCCCTCACCACAATGGGGATACTTGCTTTCCCAGCTGTAGTAATGACAATTATGTGGAAGTGCCTGGCACACAGTAGGTGCTCAGTAACTGCTAGTGTTCCTTCCTCTCCTCCTCAAGCCCAAGCAGCCCTGTGAGTGAGCCTGGACTTAGAACCCAGGGGAAGAGCAGGTGCAAGCCTTGGTCTTAGGGCATGTTCAGTAGGAGGGGCGGGGCCACCTGATGCTTTGGCCACCAAGGTGATGCTTACGCATCCTCTCTGAAACACACCAGGGTCCTGCTCCTCAGGGTGGGGTCCTTGGATCAGCAGCATCAGTGTCTCCTGGGATCTTGTTAGAAATTCAGGGTCAAGCCCACCCAGGTGCCTGCATCCGCAGCTGCGCTTTAACAAGCTCCCGGGGGATTCGTGTGCACGGCTGGTGGGGGGAACCGTTGTTATCCCCACTCTGCAGGCTCACTGCTGCCGCAGGGGCTCCCCTTTCCTGAGTCAAGAAGGGGTGAAGGGTAGAAAGAGCGTGACTCTCTCAGACCCACAGAGGAGGTAGAGATGCTCCTGAGGTGGGGGCCCTGTTCTGGAGTTCAGGGACCTTCTTCTGGGGCGAAAGCCTGTCTGGGGTCCGGGCAGCCTGCAGGGACAGGAGGACACGTCGCCAGCCAGCCGTCCCTGAGGTCAGCCGGCGGACAGCCCCGGTCTCTGCAGTCTCCCGCGCAGAGACTTGCTCCCACTCCCTGTGCCCCAAGTCTGGGGGAGCCGGCCGGGGGAACCGAGGCAGCCGGGGCTGGCCGGCTGGTAATGAGGCAGATCCACCAAACAGCCGCCGCAGCAGGCATATTAAAGACGCTTGATCCCACTTTAATAACCTGCCAGCCCGCGCGGCCAAACGCGGCTCAGAAGTTGTGGAACAAGAGGGCCATTTCTTATTATTTTTAATAAAGAGCTTTTCATAACCGACTTCGTCGGTGCTATTAACATGCCGCGTGTTTAATAAGACCGTGCAGTAACAAGGGGGCTGTCTCGTTTCTCACGTGCTGAAGAAGCGGGCGCAGCTGCGGGCACCTCCACGCAGGTGGGGCGGCACCCCGGCTCTGCGTGCACCCTGCACGTGTGCAGCCCACCCCCAGCGGCCAGGGCTGCCTGTGCACACACAAGCACACGCCCAGGCTCGCGCATGCCCCGACACCCCCACCCCTCACACCTCCAAGCACGTGAGCCTGGAAGGGGCACACCTGGATCCGGTGGAAAGAATTGTGCAGATATGTGCACACATGTTAGGAAAGGTGTGCGTGCGTGCACACACATGCGATTTTCTGATCCATGGCATGGGCCGGGTGGAGGGGGAGGGAGGCACATTTGAGAAATGCTTCCCACAGAGCCACAGAAATCCTCTTCCAGCCGCTCTGTAGCGCTGTGGGGTTGCTAACTGCGGGGGCTGCCCTCCCTGTGCCTGGGACAGACCCGAGAGGGATGTGATCAGAAAGGAGGGTGGGGCTTGAAGGAGAGGGGAGGCAAGTAGCCCCCCCAAGTCTGCTGGCCAGGGGGGTGGTTTCAGAACAGGAAGCCTGTGAGTTAGCAAGTAACTGAAAGAGCAGTGTTTGAGGGGGGTTGGACAGGGGGAGATGGGGGGGCCACTGTGGAGTCAGGAGCTGGTCTGCAGGGTCTGGATGCTGCCTGGCTTTCGGAAATCTCTAGCTACTCCGGGGTGATTATAAAACTATCTAGGAAAGGGGCTTGGTGAGCTAAGGGTGAGGACTCTGGCACCCCAAGTCTGAGGATCAGCCCTGTTATGTACACCTTGCTCCCTAAAAGCAGAGGGAAGCAGGTAATGAGGGCCTAGGGCTGAGCATGTGGGAAGGAAAGGAGACAGGGTCAGGGGTTTGGTGACGCTGAGTCGGTGGGAGCACCTGAGCCAGGTGGCTGACAACCACAGTCACACACGGATCCTTTCACCCCTGGGGGAGCGGGAGGGGTCGATGGCCTCATTTTCACAACTGAGGCCTGGGAAGTGGTGCCCCAAATCACCCGCATGCAGGGCAGGCGCCCCGCCTGGGGCTGCTGGCTCCCCGTGAGCGTGGCCACGCGCCTCTGGCCACGGTTGCTCTCCTCTCGCGCCTTTGTCTGCAGAGCCAGAGAATTAGCGGGTCAGCATCTTCCTTATCTGGTCCCCGCGCTTGGCGATGGTAACGAGACACCTGTCAGCCCTGCGTCCCAGGCCTCAGCGCAGAATAGATGAGAGGAGCTCTTTGCAGCCTCGCGCGGAGCCGAATAAAGAGGAGGAGAAGGGCAGGCGTGAGGGGGGTGGGAGGACGATGAATAAAACCATCGACGTTTGCAAAAGAACAGACGTTTGCAAAAGAACAGACGCAGCGGTTTTGCCTTCTGATCTGTAAGCCTCTGGAAATTGGGGGTCTGCGGGGGTCCCTCCGTGCACGGCTGTTTTGATTCTGGCCTCTCTGCTCCGCATGGCTTTCTGGAGTCATCATCGAGCGGGCTCCCCAGCGGAGACATCGATAGGCCCGGGAAAGACAAAACGGTGACTCCCCGGCCTGCTCCGGGGCGGGGAGGGGGTGGCAGGTGGCTGGGGAGACATCGACATTTTAATAGCTGCAGCCGCATGGCACCGGGCAGCTCAGGCCCAGACAAAGGCGCCAGCCCCTCGCCCCACCCCACCCCGACCTCCTCCAGCTCCCTGCTTCCCAGGGCCCTGTGTGGAGCTGGCCCCACACCCGCTGGGCCCTCTGAAAGGTCAGAGGCTCCTGCCTGCCAGGCCAAACTTGGACTTGAACTTTAAAGGGGACAGCGACAGGCTGTCAGGGGCTGAGTTGTTAGAGATGGGGACAGCAGGAGGACCCCCCAGGTGGAACCCAAGGTGGTTCAGGGCACAGAGTGCAGTGGTGTCACCACGCTGACGGCGGGACACACGGCGGCAGCCCCGCCCGCTTACACACTGACCTCCTTCTCGGCTCTTCGCCACCCACTCTGGTTCCCAGAGCACCCAGCAGCCCCTCTATGGACTAAAACCAGTAATGATAATGGATACCCCCACCCCAAGGTTGCCCACTGTTCTGATCTGCAGCCCGAATTGAGCCAGGCAGAGCTCAAAGGGGATGAAGCAGCAGTCAGGTGTGCCCTGGGCCCTGGATGGAGGCCGCACCGACAGGGCCTGTTTCACTCAGCATGGGGAGGGGACAGAGGTGGGTGGGGCCACCGCTACTACGAGTGCTGCAGTGGCTATACAGGGCACATTGTCCCTGTCAGGCATGGGGTGAAGAGTGACCCAGAAAGGTAGGCATTATGCTATGATCCTTTAACAGATGGGGAAACTGAGTCAGAGTTAAGTGCTTTGCCCACGGTCATACAGCAAGTGGCTGTGTCTCATCAGCGCCCCGGCTACCTAACTCCAGTGGCTTGCGTCTTAGCTCCCCAGTCCTCGGGGCCTGGGGAGCAACGTTCCCCCTTGCAGTCCCTGTTCCCCACCCCCATGGATGCCTTCTCTGCTGATCATTTGTCCCCAGACCTGCACCAGTTCAGGGATCCCTAAGTGTCCCTAGACTTGCTGTCACTTGCCACAGCACCATGTCCAGGGGTCTGGGACTCTCCCTGTGGGACACTGCAAGATGGGCAGCCATGATGGGGACCTCGTCTCAGCAGGCCCAGATAGGGCAACCTCAGGGTCTGCACCCCCAGACCCTGCTCAGTTGGCTGCACGCCAGACACCAGCCCTAGGCACTGCCGCGTGTCGAGAGGGGAGGCACAGGGTCTTGTCCTGGGTGTTTGACACCCACAGGAGGAGGGTCCGCTTCAGGTCCCACGGCGTGGGTGAGCTCCAGTGCAACCAGTTGCCTGATATCTCGTTCTGCTCCCAGCCCACGGCTCGGGCAGTGGGTACCTCTGGGTGACCAGCCATGCATGCACCCCGCCTCTCCATCTACCTCCAGAGGCTGAGAGACAACACTGGGAGGTGGCCTGGGTGACCACCTAGAGCCCACAGCTGGACACAAGTCCAAGCCCAGCACTGGTACTTGTCAGCGCTGTGATTTGGGCAAGTCGTTTCACCTTTCGGCGCCACTTGGGACCTTAGTTTTCCCACCTGTAAAGACAAGCTCCACAGATGTTACAGATGTTTAACACGCCTGGAACAGCACAGATGTTCAGTGACAGTTAGGGTTAGGGCCGAGAATCAGGTTCGAGTGAGGCCCCCGAAACTTCCTCCTTGATTCCCCTTTACATCTTTGGGGAACAGGACCAGGAACCAGGCATGGCCAGTTGGGGAGGTCAGCAGTGGGACAGACTGTCTTGGGGGGTCATGAGCAGCAGGCAGTGAGTGGACATAGACTGGCAGACCTGGTAAGGCTGTTTGGAGGACGTCTTCGAGGTCAGGAAGGGGAATCCAGCGGCTTCTGAAACCCCACTCTATTTCCAAGCAGAATCACTTCTGTTCTTCCGTGCCCCTCAGGTAGACGGGAAAGCAGCCTGTGAATGTCAATGTCTGCTTGAATGACTTGGATCGGGTCCAGCCGAGGCCAGGGCCCCAGCTCAGGCTCCACAATGTAGTTGTGGCCACTGCCGGGGCTCAGCCAGGGCTGTGAATAGTGCTGGTGAGGGGGGATTGATGGAACAGACTGGAATGAGGTGTGAAGAGCAGACAGGGAGAGGAACAATGAATTCTCCAGGTCTGGGGAAGAGCAATTTATCAGAGCTCCTGCCACATCCCAGTTCTGGGCTAGAGCTGGGAACCCCAAGATGAGCAGAACCGGGTTCTCACCATGGGCTGGGGGAGACAGACATTTTCAGTAGCTGAAGGTAGAAGGTGAAGTCCAGGGGAGATATGGAACAGCATGGAAATCAGAGCAGGGCCCAGCCAGAGGAGGGGACCCCCAAGGGAAAATAAGTTAGACAAAGTGGCATCGGAGGAAGAGAGTGAGCGATTCCTTTAGAGGGAAGAAAAAGGAATGAAAAATACCGAAGGCTGGTGGTCCACGACCCGCCGTCACCCCCGTACTCCAGCAGTTAGCACAAAGCCTGGCGACGGTGGGTGTTCATGAGACATTTGTGCGCTGAGCAATAAAGCTACTGGTACAAACTGCTTATTAGTTCAACCAATACACAGCCCTAGGAGGCAGACGCGATTATCACTCTCGCTCCACAGATGGGAATTAGGGGCCGAGGGAGACGTAAGTCACTTGCTCAAGGTCAAATGACTTGACTTTGTTAGGGGTGAGGCTGGAATTCAAACTGAAGGATCTCAGCACCAAAGCCCAGGTTCTGATTCCCTCTGATAGAGGTGACCCCACTATGGTCCCTCGGCGGCTAAGCAGCATACTATGTGCAGAAGCCACAAACAGGTGATGGTTTGCTCTGGCCACCATAACACAATATCGCAGGTTGGGTGACTTACATGACATAACTTACTTTCTCATAATTATGGAGGTTGGAAGTGCAGGATCAAGGGGTCAGCAAGGTTGGTGTCTTTTTTTCTGCTTGGCTTATTGGCGGCCGCCTTCTGCGTCTCCACGTGGCCATCCCTCTGTGCGCGCCTGTAAATGTCCTCGTCCTATAAGGACACCAGGTATATTGGACTAGAACCCACCCATGTTGAATTTATTATCCCCCTACAGACCCCATCTCCAAATCCCATCATATTCTGAGGCATTGGGGGTTAGGATTTCAACATATACATTTGGGAGGGGGAGGGACATAATTCAGCTTATAACAAAGAGAATTCAGGACTGGGTGGGAGATGAAGCTGGAGGGCTGGGCAAGTCTCAAATCCTGCTGGATCTTTGCAGGGAAGGGTTACATCTGGCCTACATCTGGAACATGGGGAGGATCAAGCAGGAGTTCTGGGCTGTAACAGATGCTCTGACTTTTCTGCACACAGATTATGTCTGTGGGACAAAAGGCCCCTGTGGGTGCCCACTTTGCAGTTGGAAAAATGAAGTTGTTGAGAACAGTGAAGCAGCATCCGTGCAGTTCTGCCCACTCACTCTGGACGGGGATGCACAGATGATTCATTTTTAACTGGAACACATGCACATTGAGCTACCTAGTAGGATTCACCGAACACCGTAAAATTAACCAGCCCACCCCCAAAAAACTAAATTTTCAAATGGTGAAATTAAACTAAAAGGCATCACTAATTGCAAAGCAAGGAGAGAAGCAATTGAAAACCACAGCTTCATCAAGACCACCCTACTGGTTTGCAGATAACAGGACATCGATCCCCCCTGATTTTGGGGCATTGACACTCTCTGGATGAGCACTCGCTCAGGTGGAGCCGAGCAATGCTGTCGACTGCACAAGGCAGCCAGCTCTCTCAGGAGTGACACGCATCTCAGCCCTGGGTGGATGGTCACTGTTAATAACTCACAGAGTCAGCTGGTAATAAATAGGTCTTAGTCTGATGTCAAAACAAAAGCTCATGGAAACTTGAGTCTTTTGCCCGCAAGAATATAAGAAAAGACCTGCCTTACGAATTTGTTCACGACCCACCAAGTGACCCTCAAGGCCCCCCCAGCGAGCTGTTACAAACAGCACTTTGAATATTCGTGTGGCAGAGAAATAGCTCGGATCCCCCACTACCTGACCTGCACCCCAGGACAGTGCAACATAATACAGGTCACGATACAAACAGAACAGAATTAAACACATTGAACACATCCTCAGCCAGAGATGTGAGCATTTTCTGAATCCATATTTAAAATCTCAAAGAAGTGGAATGGCAGCCTTTGACAGCATTTCATATTCTAGCAGAAAGAGTTCTGCTGAGAGAAGACCCCAGTTCCATTTATGGGTCCAGATCCAGCTCAGCTGCAAATCAGCTATATAGGAGATTTATCTGATCTATATCTGGGCTCATTTGTACAATGTGTGGCTGAGGGTCTTTAGGGTCTGTGCGCCTATGGAAGTTCATTCTTTACACATCTTTCTGCTTTTCCCATTCACTTCCTATATTATCTGCTGCTGTGTAACAAATTACCCCAAAACTTAGAGGAGCTAAGTTGAAACAGTTGAAACAGCTCAGTCTTAGGATGTCATGGTTTCTGTGGGTCAGGAGTCCGGGTGCAGCTTAGCTGAATCCTCTGATTGACGGTGTCTGCCAGGCCCGTGGCTTCCGTTGAGAATGGACCCCTGTCTAAGGTGACTCTGGTGGTTGCTGGAGGATCCAGGCTTTGGGACTTGGGTCTCGGGTTCTCATGGCTGTCGTGCAGGGGCCTCTGGCAGTCCCTTGCTGCGTGGGGTTCTCCATCAGGCTTCTCCAAGCCTGTCAGCTCCTTCATCAGCACAAGCAAGGGAGGGACCAGAGAAAATGCACAAGACAGAAGTCATGGTCTCTTGTAACCTGGCCTCAGGAGGGAAATCCCATCATCCCATCACTTCTGCCTCTTTGTTCATTAGAAGCGAGTCATTAGATCCCACCATGTCTAAGAAAGGGGGCTGTGGTGGGGATCACTGGGAACCAAGTTAGAAGAGGCCTCCCATGTCTCCCCTCTCTGCTGTTCTCTTGGCCTCACGGGGTCACCTGAGACTATGGTTCTCCCTCTTGGACTTTTACAAGATGCTCCATTAAAAAGGGGCTTGAGAAGTGGGAAGTGGTGACTTGGAAGAACATGAGGTGGGTCAGCCAAGCGAGTCCCCATGGGGTAGGCGCAGCCGGAGAATGATGAGCGGGGAAACTGACAACAGATGGAGCCCCATTACTATTAATGGGAGTTGCTCCAGCCAATTACCCCGTGGGTGCTGCATCTCAATAATGTGAAGAACCTGGGAGAAAAGGCGGTGTCGGAGGCACATTAGTTGCCAGTCTTTCTCATGCTCCGTGAGACCTCCTGGCTGCCAGTCTACAATTTCAAGTGGCAAACGCACTGGAGAGTGGCCTGGGCACTGGAGCAAAGCATTGCATTTCATCTGTTCTCTTGAGGTCAGAGGATATTAACACCTTGCGGAAGAGAAAAAACACAAAGTTAAAGCCTCTTTAAGGAGGTCGGTGGGGAATGGGCTCCATGTTGCAGGAACGTAGCTTTCTTGTTGTGGGGGGTTATGGGGAAGTTCAGTGCTGTGTGGTATCCGGAAAGAAAGAATGAAGTCCATTGCAATGGTCTTGCCTCTTGTCTTGGCCAAGCGCAGGAAGGAGCTGGGCACTCAGAGCGTAGAAAGCAGAATGCAATGGAAAGTGCCCGGGAGCTACTTAACAAATGCTAATATTTAATTACAGGTTGAACTCCAGCCACACAGTTTAATTTCACAAGGAGGATTTTCATGGCTCGGCAGCCCCACGTGTTGGGCCTGGGTAGACTGTCTGGGACTAGGGTGACGCATCCAGAGAAACAATTTAAAGAGGCCCCCACTCTCAAAGATGCAATGTTACCCTCACCGGGGGGTGCAGTGCCACCCTCGCTAGTCTGGGGTAGACTCATCAGTCTTGTGATTAGCCATTCAATGTCAGCCTCACCATCTCTGAGTCTGTTCACCACTGTTTGCAGTGCTCCCAGTGGGGCTTGGCACTAATTTGTGGGACGAATAAATGAATAAGTCATTGAGCCAATCAATAAGCTCTCCACTGGGTGAGATACCATTTATCTGTCAAGACCCAGCTCAAGGCTCCTCCTCTCTGAAGCCCTCCAATTGCCTGGGCTGCAGGAGGGCCACCTCTGGGGTTCCCATCACTGCCCAGACCCCCACCCCAGTCACCTTCATTGTGCACCCCTTAAGTTGCTGTGGGGTGCTGCTTACAAGCTTAGGCTGCAGGGTTGCATGGCTGGGGTTCATATTCATCTGCCTCTCTCATTCACTCTGTGATCTTGACCAGTTGGCTTCAATTCTCTATCCTCCATTTCCTCATCTATAAATTGGGGCCAATATTAGATATGTGACATGGATGAGGGGCATTAACACACCCTGAACACTAGGATGATGGTGGGCATGCAGCAAGTGCTCAATGAATGCTGGCTAGTCCCTGCATCAGCCCACTTGGCACCATGCTCTGTAATTATCTACTGAATGAGAGCATGAACTCAAGAACAAGGACTTGACTCACCCATCTCAGTGTCCTATCTCCTGGCACACAGTAGGTTGTAACTCTGATTCACTTCGTGGGCTCTTTGTCTAAGGAGTGTGGCAGAAGAGAGCCTGGCGTTCTCAGCTGGGCTCCCAGCCTTTTGCAACCCCCTCTCACTCCCAACATTTCCACCTGGTCTGGGTCCTTTGGTCCCCAGAGACCCTCAGAGGGTTCACACTGCTTCCTCCCCACCCCTTCATTAATCTTGATTAGGGAGTCCTTGCACTTGGAGTTAATTTTCTTGTAGATGCATATCAGTCATGTAGCAAGGAATCTCCACTGAGCTAATGAGGAGTCGTAGTCTTGCCATGTTATTACTTAGTTAATTAGTACACAGACTTCTTGGGGAGGGGAGGCATAAAAAGGTCAGGAAAGATATCAGCAGAAAAGGAGAAATTTGAGATTTCTGGGGGGATTGGGTGTAAATGGTGCATCTCAGGGGAGCTGCGGGGAACGGGGAGCTCTTGGAGACACCTTTCCCTGCACGGGCCCCTGGAGGTCAGGGAGGGCAAAGGGGGTGTCTGTACCTTGAACCCAGTGCCCCTTGGGGAGTGCCCCCACACAAACCCTACCCCACTCTGGGTTTTAAGAGCCTCTGGTTTGCAGACTCACCATCCTGGGGAGAAAAGCAGGGGCCAGAGAGCAGTTTCCGAGGACCCCGGTTCCAGGAAGGCTGTATGGCTGCAAGCTCAGAGGCTTGTCAAGGTCAGGCTGGGGCGCCAGGAAACCAGGATTCATGCTGGCTGCGGCATCTGCCTCCTCTAGGCTCTTTTTTTCTGTTCTTAAAGGGGAGCTGGGTTCCCTGCCTTCCCCTCACTCAGGGAAAGGTGGGGCTGTGTCACAGTCCCCCAGCCTGACCTGCCACGGAAGGATCATTCCTGCAAGGATGAGGGGCGGAGGCTGGGCAGACGGGAACATGCCCTCGTGGCCTCCCTCGCAGGCCAGTTTCCTGCTTCCATTCAGTGGGGTATGTTGGTGCCCATGATGCCGGCTGCTTAGGCTTTGCTCCAGTGGCCTGGGGGGAGATCAGAGGCCCCCATGCATCACCAAGGTCCGGCCTCCCCCAGGGACCCTCTTTGAGCTTGCACAGGTTCCCAGAAGGGTCAGGAAGAGGCTGCAGGTGGAGGGCTGGGCTCTCCCAGGCTCACTCCCAGGTGGGAGGCTGCCCAGTCCAGGCCTCGTGGGCCTGTCACAGCTGTCACCCCACTGTGGTCCTCCCCCAGTGCCTAGACACGCCAGGCAGCTAGCGACATCAGAGTTAGCAAGGGGGGGGGGGCTACAGTCAGTCTTGTACCCCAGTCTCTGAAGGGAGGCCCCCTCTGTTGTCTGTCAGTTTTTACCAGATGCCGGTCACCAGGTGATGCCCCTGCTCAGGGGGAGAGGTCAGTTACCCCTTCCTGAATACCATCGCTGGGGGTCACACCTAGACTGGGGGTGCCCATGGGAAAGGTGAGGGGGGCTCTGTCTTCCATTTCATGGCCATATCCTGAGCTACCTAGAAAAAATGCCCAGCAGGAGACCCCTCTCTCCTCCTCCCAGCGCCCAGATGGGGCTTTGCAGCCAGGAATCCAGAACAATCCCCACCGAGAGCCTGTCTCCACCGGAGGGGCCTCTGGCTGCACTGCTGTGTCCTGCTCTGACCTCCCACTCCGAGGGAAGTGAGTTCCATCCAGAGGAGATGTGTGAAAATTAGATTTGCTGCCAGGGTCAGACTTCGTGGCGCTTTGTCCCGGCTGTCAGCTGCCTGTGGCAGGGGGGTGCTTCTCCAGGTGGGCCCCACGCTCTCTGCGCCAGAGCCAGGGCCGTCCTGGCCATTCCTGCAGGGCCTGGTCCAGGTCGCCGTGTCTCTCCTCCGGCCCTGCTCACAGCCTCCTGACTGTTGTCACCTCCCTCCTTCCCATTTTTCATGCAACAGCCAGAAAGCTCTTTCACAAATGCAGATCAGGTCGTGTCATTCTCCAGACTAGAGCCCTCCCACAGCTTCCGTCACTCTGGAATAAAATGCCAACTTCTGCGCTGGGTGCCCTGGCCCTACCCCTTCCCCCAGCTCATCTCCTAAATTTGCCCAAGGCCCAGACTGCCAGAACACAAAACCACTTCCTCCCTCAAGGCTATGTTCTCTTCCTTCCCCTGCTCTTTGCAGTGGCAGGTCCTGACCTCCTGAACCAGCGTAAAGGTCACCTCTTCAGGGAAGCTGTCCCTGACTGCACGATGGTTCCACGTTACTGCTCCCCTCATTTTGTTTGTGTGTTTCCTAGCGCAGATTGCAACCTATAATCATTTTGGTTTCGTTGCTGGCTTGTTCATTGATTTCCCCAGTCAGATCCACAAGGGCACCTGCCTGATTGGTCTCATCTATGTACCCTTCCCTAACCCAAGCGCATGGGGGGCTGCAGTGGCCTCCAACCCACCCTGTACATGGCTGCCAGATGAATGGAAGCAAAGCAAAGCATGTCTCTCCCACTTTGGTAGCTCTGACTGCCCCGCACCTCAGGTGCTCTTGGCCTTGGGTTCAAGACCAGGCCCAGTCAGTCATGTCCTAAAACCCCCTTACATGTGCCCCCCACTCTGTAAAACTGGAATAACTGCTAAACATCCTCTGCTCTAGAACTTAGACTTGCATTTTTCTCTCTCCACCTGAAAAGCTTTACTCTCCTCTGGACACAGATTTGAGTAGTCATTTCTACGCCTGTCACCTCCTCCAGGAAGTCCTCCCTGGGCACTTTTGCTGGTAAAGACAGAAAAGCTTAAAAGTTTGGTGTTTAGAATCAGACATGGTTCCTGTTCTGCCATTTGCCAGTGACACAGGCAAGTCACTCCACGTGTCTGAATCTTGTCCTGATTGTCAGAGGTGCTGAATGAAATACGTTCTAGAAAGTGCCCGGCCCAGAGCAGATGCACAGTGGACTCTGTCCGGGTGTGCTGAGGACTGTCCATCCTCCCTCACTCTTAATTCTCCCCAGTGCACTTAGGGTGACTCCTCTTCCTCTGCCCAAACCTGCCGATGAGGCACGTCAGGCCAGGACAGAACTTCTCCCTCTGCGCCCCATAGTCTGCCTCCCAGGCTCTTGCGTTGTACCAGGTAGGACCCACTGAGAATTTGTTGACTGTCCTTGACTTCATCTTCTCTGGATTCTTTATAGAGAAAAGCGACTTGATATAATTTGATGTTATTCATTCACTGAGTTTCCGTCATTCATTTGGTCAAACTGACATCTCCCCTGACTGATGGGGGTGCCCGTCAGTCCTGGGAAGTGTCCAGTTCCTACTGTCATTGGCAGTGGCCAAGGACACCCAGACCCCCTTCTCTGTAACTCAGTCTGCTCTGATGGTCACTCCCCATGTTGTGCAGGCTCAGCTCCTCTCAGCTCTGCACTGCCTATGAGCACAGGACATAGTGGGCACGACTGGGGAGTCATCTTGCTGCAGCCAGAGAGGTGTCAGGAGCCTACCCCCAGTGAGTGCTCCAGCCTCTCTGACCAGCCTCATGCCCCACAGAGCAGTTCAGTGGACCATCCCACGGGGCCACTCTCCTTCCTTAAAAAGAAGTGACCGCTTGAACCGGCCAGCCCCTCCTGAGTATTTGTCCAAAGAGAGAGCAGTGTCTCTAGGGAGCTCTTGCACAGCAGTCACAAAAGACAAACTGAAGGTGGTCTTGCCAGGCAATGGAATATTACTGAGCCATAAAAAGGGAGTTGTGATCAAAGGGGTGGACCTCGAGGACGTCATGTTTTGCAAAGTTAGTCAGTTGCAGAAGGACAAGCACTGTGTGCTTCCACTTATAGGAGCCCCCAGAGGTATCAGGTCATCAAATGGGAAGTAGAGAGTGGTGACCAGAGTGGGGTAGGGGTGATGAGTTGTTTAGCAAGGACAGAGATCCAGTTTTGAAAACTGGATCTGAAAATGTTCTGGAGATTGGTTGTACAACAGTGAATGTATATAACACTACTCAGCAGTATACCTAAAAAATGGTTAAGATGGTAAATTTTACGTTATGTGTTGTGGAATTCAATTTAAAATTAGGGAGGGAGGGCCTCCCTGGTGGTGCAGCAGTTGAGGGCTGGGCTGTGAAGCTGCCCGCAGCCTCGGCAGCACCAGTTCGATCCCTGGCCACCAGCGAGGGTCCCACATGGTGCGTAGACCTCTCCTGCCACCCCCTGCTCCCCTCAGCAGTGTACTTCGTCAGTCTGCCTGTTCTGCCCCCCACTCTGGCTCTGGTGAATTCTCTTACCTCCCGCACTTCTGACTGTACTCAGTGCTTATATAAATAAATAAATCTTAAAAAAAAAAATTAGGGAGGGAGAGAAAGACAGAGCACAGACCCCAGGAACAACACCTGGGCAGGTAGCAATGACCCTGTGAGATCTGAGGGACACTTCCTCCCGAGAGCCCTCCAGCTTGCACATCCACTCCCACCAGATCCATCAACCCTCACCTGGTTGTGGAGGTACCTCCTTTTCCCTCGCCACTCCTTAACACGGCTGACCAGGCGGCCACTTCCAGCTTTTCTGGAAACAGAAATAAATTAGAAAGGAAATAGAGAGAGAAAAATGAAACTGGAAAGAACAGATTTTGGATCCAACAGCCACCAACTTGCTTCTCCAGATCCCTAGTTCTGCTCAATTCCACACAGGCCGCCCTCTGACAGCCTCACTTTATTCTTCATTTAAAAATAAAGAGGGTCTTCCTATCAGTAAACCGGGCTTGGCTGGTGGCGAGCACTTTCCTCTGCACTCGGGCTCCCCTGCTCCGCAGCCCATCTCTGTCTGCTCGGGTTGGTCGGGGCTCCCTCCCGGCGCACTGACGTCTGGGCATTCCCTTGTCCGGTCCAGCCTGGCATCTGGGCCCTGACGCTTGGTGTTTGCCCTTGTGAGTTGCACCTCTACCCTCCAGGCCTTCCCAAAACAGGGGCCTTTCCTCCTCCACTGCTGAGCCTCCCTCTCCAGGGACCTGGGGCGGAGACCCCAGACCAGCAGCTCATGTGGCCCCAGGGATGACTCCCCGGAGGGGAGAGCCGCCACCATGTCACTCCCTGATCTTCCACATGCCGGGATGTGATTTCAAGAGATGAGAGACCAGAGCGCAGCATCCTTTGACCCTGACCTTGGCTGTGATTGCTGTGATTGCTCTCAAACCCATGGTCCACCTGGGTGCATCCCACCAAAGCCTCTGTTTTCTCCCTGGCTCTGCGGGCCTGGCTGATGAAAGCCATCCTCTCTGCTCTGGCCTGCACGGGATGAAAGCTGAACCCCGGTTTTAGAGGCGGTGGCAGCTTCAGGGGCATCCCCAGGATCACACGCTGCCCCTTCGGCTGGCATCATGCCAGGGCTGCTTTGGGGACCACACCACAGTACAGCACAACCCTCGGCCCGAGTGCCCAGGCCACCCCTCGTGGGAGCAGGCATCCTCATGGAGGAAACTTGCCCCTGCCCTACGCTGGGCCCCCAGTTCATTACCTACCTGGTACCCATCCCTTAACCCTCTGAACTTCAGTCTCTGCATCAACGGGCAGGAGTGACTTCCCCGCGCCACACTGTCCTGCTCAAACCCGATCCCATCTATCAAGCACCCAGCCCTGGAGCAGGAGGTCAATAAAGGCTGCTTCCCTCCTCTTCTCCCGGGCGGAGTAGCCGGAACCGGCCCGCGCGGCGTCGCTGGCGCTCCTGACACTGCCTGGTGCGTGCACGAACCTGCTCCAGCTGAGTGGCTGGGGAGGAATAATAATAAGCCTCTTACACTTGGATATTACAGCTCTGAAGGCCCATTTTAAATTCCTCATCATATTTGTTCTTTACAAAAAATCGGGGAGGCTGGCAGGGAAGGCGTGATTAACCCCATTTTATAGGTGCTGAGCCCCGAGAGGAGAGCGGCTGCTCCAAGGTCACACCATTGCCAAGTGGCAGCATTAAGGAGGGAACCCAGATCTGTCCCAGTTTTTTTTTTTTTATCTCTTCTGGAAAGTTGGCCAGTGCAGTCCCCGGCCTCAGAGCCTAAGACAGCAGATCGTGCAGGGAGAACGGGGCCAGGGCTGCCGGCGGGCGTGGGCCCTCTGTACCCAGCAGGGCCTGTGCCCTGGTCGAACTAATTGCCATGCTCCCGCACACTCACACCAAGCCTCCTTGCAGAGAGACCCTAAAGTGTTTCCGAGATCCTCGTACATATTTATATGCCTGTGTGCACGATAAAAATAAAACCACTTCTCCCACCGCTGAAATGCAGCCACTCGGGGTGTGAAATACGGGGCTTATCGAACAGCCGCAAGAAACGGCTCTTGGGGAGAGGCTCCTGTCCCTCCTGACATTGCAAGGGGGCAGCTGGAAGGAGCTGGAATTTAATTATCTTGATAAGTAAGTGTAGAACCTGGAAGCAGGAGCCAGGAAGACAGCTGGTCCCCAGACGGGGGCTGCCTGCAGGCCTCCCTGGATGGAGCTGGTCCTGCCAGAGCAGGGGCGGCGCTAAGGGGAGGGTGGGCCTCTCAGCAGCCACCCCTTCCCACCCACCCCGAACCCACCAACCCCAAGAACTGCCTGCGGGGATCATGGGTTCCAGCCTTTGGCTCTGTGCCCTCTGGAGCAGGGACCAGCAGCAGCGCGGTGATGCACTCAGGCCGCCCTCCTTGGGAAGGGGGTCATGCTGGAGAAGAAGCTGGAAATCTTTTTGGACCCACGGTAGCTTGACTTTGCTGATTGCTGACCTGATGCCGAGCCTGGCTCTAGATTTAGGCTGTGACCCCTCCTGTCCCCCATCTCGTCCTTCCTGCCCCCGTGCTTCGCCCTCATCCCTGGGGCATGTCCTGAGACCCTCTCCCTTGCACTGGACCCGGGGCACATGTTAGAGGGACCTGGCAGCCTTTGGAGTAGGCATGGGTACAGGTGGGGCCAGGGTGAGGGGGGCGGGAGTGGTGAGGATGGGAGCTGGAAGAGAAAGCGTCTTCAGGCAGAGGGAACAGCATGTATAAAGGTCTCGAATCAGAGAATGTTGCATGAGCCCTAAGAACCAGGGAGGTGGGTCCAGTGTGCAGATGGAGAGCCCTATATGCCGTCCCAGGGGTGTTGGCTGTGGTCTGTGGGCTTTGCTGGGCCTGTGGGGGTACTAAAGTGCAGTCCCTATCGGCTTGTAGTCCTTGGCATGTCCGTGTGGACTGGAGACCTGGGTGTTTATGCACAGGATAAGGTGCAAGCATTGTATTGGGGTCAGTTCTGAGGAAACTCAACCATCCCTTTGAATAGAGGCCCTTGTGGGGGGAGGCCTGGGGGCACAGCAGCAGCCAGGGGCCAAGAGGCATCTGGGAAGGAGGAGCAAAGGACCAAGCAGGTGGAGGTGGGACTCTGGGGGCCAAGAGGCTTGGTGCGCAGATGCAGGCTGGGCAGCCCTGAGGCCATCCTCAGGGTGTCAGTGGGCCCAACCCTGCTGATGGCGAGCTCCCCAAGGGCACACCTGCTTCCTTTGGCTTCTGTACCCCTGGTACCCAGCTCAGCCCCTGGTACAGAGAAGGCCAGTGCATATGGGTGGCCTTACTGTCCTCAGTGGGGGGCAAAGCCCTATTAGAACCATTTATTTAGGGAGTACATGAAGGTTTGGGGGCATGGATTTGTGCTGCTTTGGACTATCATACCCCCCGATGGCTGGGTGCCTTCCTTTGCAACCATAAGAAGCTTGAACACCCCTTATTGGTCCTTTTAAAGGGGTAAATAAGCTTGAGAGTTGAAGGAATCCCCTTTATGCCTCCCAATAGCCTTCAGTTCTAGGGAATATTGCAGCCTGATTCAGCAGCTGCTGCTTAGCAGAGTCACCCTCTTGTTGGGAGAAATGGAAGCTGGGTGTGTGAGTAGAAGAGGGCCACATAGGATGATGGGGGGTCTGACAACTGGCTAGGGACTAGGGGTGTAGCGTGGTTGCTGCTGTTGACCAACAGCTGAGAAGGGAAGGGTTGGCAGCAGAGCCCTCTACATAGGTGTTGGGGCTCTCGAGATGACAGGTTTCCCTTTGGGGGCTGGGAGGGCCGGCTGGTGTGGAGGATCTGACATACTCACAGTCACAAGGTGAAGAGACATGTCCAGGTCATCTTGGTCAATGTGGGTTTTTAGAGCAGTTTTCATTGTCCTTCACCATTTCTTGCTCTCTGTGGTCTACAAAGACCCTCACAGCGTCTCCTCCACACATACCCCCTGGTCCCTGCCTTCCCTGACCACCTGTGGCTTCCCGATAGGGATCTCTGTGTCCTGTTTACAAGATCTGGTACCCGTGGCTCTGCCATATAAGCGTTTCTCTAATCTTGGGCATTCTTATATCTGCAGCTTCACCTCCTTCAGAAAGCCAGTCTCCCCGGTCCTAGCTGAGTGTGAGCTACAGAGTGTCTGCTTCGTTAGTGGCATAGGAAGGAGGAGGTGAAGAGAGGGAGGTGGAAGTGGGTTCCGGACCAGGTAAGACTATTAGGGACCTCAGGGAGCTGGTCCAGCCTTGTGCTCTTTCAGATGGGAACTTTGAAGACCAGAGAAATGAAGTCAGCTGAACTATATATTGAATTGGGACCGCCCCAAATGTTTCAGGACCTGGAAGTGTGAGGCAGAACGCAGGTTGATGGGGACAGGAGGAAGTGACCAGGTCCACTGCATGGCCTTTGTCCTAACCAGAGCACTTTCCTTACAAAGACCTTTGCGCTTCTGGCTGAGTCATTTCCTTCTTTGCTTCCTGGCCCCTTGAGCCATGTGGCCCAGACCTGAGCAAGGTGGCACTGGAGGTGCCAGGGAGCAAGTGAAACAATCAAGACCTTACAGACCTGATGCCATGACTTGGGGAGATAAGACACACAGGCAAATCGACTGAAAGAGCCTGTTTCCTTTTTGTGTCATGCGGACAGTATGTACCTCTAATAGCGAGAATGCGGGTCCTTGACAATCTTGCTTTGGGCCACAGTTTCCTCATCTATAGTACTATGGACCCATCACACAATGGTGACTAACTAGGGAGCTTAGGTATACATGTTTGTGACAGTATGCTTCATTGCGTACACACTAAACCTTTATGAAGTCATGAGATCGAAGCTGATTGGTTTTACAAATATAGGCCCTCAAACTTGCAAGGTTGCAAAAAAAGAACACATCACATATTAGATGGCGCCACCTGTTGTCAGTGGATGGGATTGCAACGTGGCAAGGAAAGGCAGAGGGCCTGCCCCAAGAGGGACCGCCGCGGAGTCCAGGGCCTACTTGACAATGGCAGACACAAGAGTCCAAAGTCAGGAATAGACTGATTCTTGCTGCAAAATTCCATAGACCAGACATGAACTTCAGATCCTGTTATCATTGACCTTCTTTGGTTCGTGGTGGCACCTGCCATCTGCTGAGTCCCTTGAGATACTGGAGTTTCCAGCCACTCGTCTCTGCTGTGTGCAAGAAGCTGAGGGTGAAAAGAAGGGTTGTGTAATTATAGCACTATATGGCCGTCTCAGTTATGGGTTATAATTGTTATAGCTCATCATTATTGAGTTATTGAGTGCTTATGTCATTGGAAGTATTGTCTTATTTAAATCTGCATGGCACTCACTAAGCGGGTACTCTTACACCGCGCCCATCACGCGTGCGGAAATCAAAGCACAGGGAAGCTGAATCGTTAGCTCGAGTTATCCCAGAAAGTCCTTCCTTCCTTCCCTCTGCTTTCCATCTTTCTTTCCATCCATCCAGGAGTCATTTTCTCAAGTATCGAAGCTGGGATTTAGGTCTCGGCAAGGCAATTCTAGAGGCCACACTTTCAGCTCTGTGTTTGACTCCATCTGTTTGTACATTTGACTATGACTAACACCTGTTAGCCCAGATCTCTTCGACTTAGCAAGTGCAGTGATATCAGACAAAAGTACAGATCTTGCTAATGCTTTCTATCTTGATTCATCTATTTACTCCTCATCCATGTGCTCATGCACCCATTAATCCCTTTCTCCAATCCATCTGTCTACTCATCAACCCACCACCAGCCACCCACCCACCCGTCAGCCAGCACTTCCTTGAATACCTGCCAGGCACAAGTCATCCAGAGATAAACCAGCTGTGGCTCTTATCTTCATGTTACTGGCAACTTCAGAGATACATAAAAGGCAAGGGCCTTCACCTCCCTGTGCCTCAGTTTCCTTGTCTATTGTGGGGGGTAAAAATAGAACCTTATTTATAGGGTTGTGCAGAGAATTCAGTGAATGATTATAAGCAAAGCACTTAGAGCAGCTTCTGACACAAAGTAAGCTCTCAGTGAATATCACCAGCTGGCAGTGACTGTTGTAGTTATTGTTACTGCTGTGGTCCAGGGAGAGATCTGGAAACTTGTCCAGGGCTAAAGCAGCATCTCCCATTCTGTGATTTACAGAACTCTTACTCATGAGACATTATTAGGTATTTATGTGAAAAGAGGGTTCTGAGGCCAAACAAGTTTGGATTTCAAGTAAATAAAACTGAAAAACTCGGCAGACTTTCTCAGTCTTTAATATGCTCATGTGAATTGTAAATCTCTAAGAAGTGGGGATTGGCCTAATATGCAGTATTTCTCAAACGTATTTAACTGTAGTACCCTCTTGCAAGGAATGTTTATTGCAAATGACAAAACAAATGGTTGGTGGGGCTCAATTTGGGGGTGTTGTTCTCCACTGCCATCTTCTTTTCTCTGCCCTGGCTGGTCCCCAGGGTTCACCTGGCATCGACTCATCCCCTTGGCCTAGCTCCTTTCTTTGTGCCTCTAGTGCTGAGCTCCATTCAGCAATCCACCCCCTCAGGGTCCTCTGGGGAAGCCCTCTGGGGTCCTCCTGCAGAAAAAATATGCTGGAGCTGCAGAGTCCAGGTGGGGAAGAGGTCCATTAAGGACGCAGCATTGCACTTAATTCCAGACAGCCGACTCCATATCGATTTGGGTCACTGGTGTTAAGGCGTCACTTTCAGTTGCATTTAATTTAAGCAAACAATAAAAACTCGGTCCTGTCTGGGATGCAGCCTGGTGGGTGTTAAATTCCCAGCACGGAGAGGCAGAGGGCAAGGTAGGAGGGAGCCAGAGGACTGCGCGAATGAAGGTCTGTGAGAGTCTGTGTGTGTGTGTGTGTGTGTGTGTGTGTGTGTGTGTGTGTGTGTGTGTGAGAGAGAGAGAGAGAGAGAGAGAGAGAGAGACAGAGACAGAGACAGAGACAGAGACAGAGACAGATGGGGCGGGGGGCACAGAGGCTTACATTATATCCCTAGTCCCAGAATCCCGCATCTCTCTACTTTGGCCACTTTTTTTTTAACATTGATTTATTCATGCATACAAGAGCTGGGTGCAGGCCAGAGATGCGGGGGAGTGAGAGGATTCAGCAGAGACAGAGTGGGGCGCAGAGCAGGCAGATTGACTGAAATACACTGCTGAGGGGAGCAGCGGGCAAGACAGGAGAGGTCTGCTGCGCCATGTGGGTTGCTCTAGCTGGGGATCGAACTCGTGCTACAGTGGCTGTGGATAGCTTCAAAGTGCTTCATCTTAACCCCTTTTGCCACCAGGGAGGCCCCCCTTGGCCACTTTAAACAATTCTTTCGATTCATTTCTTGGAGACTCTATCTGTAAGTTGGGCGTAAATAAAGCTGCCACAGAGGGCTCTGATGGGGCTGAAATGATGAGAGAGGAAGAATGCACAGGGCTTATGAAAGCTTTATTTGTATGGTCCCATTTGCCATCCACATATTGGCTTTAGGATGTGTGTGGCTATGTGTACATCTGTATGTGTGTTTGTGTCTGTGTCTTTGCATGCACTTACCATGTGTGCATATGTGTATCTTGGCCCAGATGGGCATTAAGAGCTTTGGTTCTGGATTCTGCCTGTGTTCAAGTCTGACTTTATTTCTGTGATTTACTGGGCAAGACACTTAGCCTGTCTGTGCCTCAGTTTTCTCATCTGTAAAAGAGAGAGTACCTACCTCATATGTTGTTGAGAAGACTTGATGACTTTCTACATATTGAGCACTTCACCAATGCCTGGCAGAGGAGAAACATAGGCATTTACTCTTAGTATTACCCAACTCCGCAGGGAGTCTTTCCCCAGAACTGCAGAGCCCTTCCGCTTGACGCCAGATGGGAGAAGGTAATAATATGCCATACCCCTCCCTTCTCCTGGAAATGAACAAACCAGAGGTCACAGAGGATCCCTTTGACCTCTGAGGGTGTTCCCTAGGGTCAGAAGAACAGGAATTTGCTTTGTCTTGTAGTGCCCTCTGTTGGGAGAGCCTGGCTCAGCACCGTGGACAGAGAGAGGTGGGGGCAGACAGCCCCACGTCCTGCTACCCCAGGTCTAGGGCTCCTGCCCAGTTGATGCCCCTGGAGGAGGCATGTCCCGCCGTGACTCATGGGTCTGAGTGCCAGGACTGCAAAGCGAGGCCCTGCCACTGGCAGCTTATCCATTAGGAGGCAAGAGCTGAGAGATGTTAAGTAAATTAAAGGCCTGTGACTGCCTTGGGTGACTTTTCCTTTGGCTAAGTGACCCTGTGCCCTCTAACTGTGCCTCTTGGTGCTTCAGATAGTCCTTTCACTGGGGCAAAAAGAAACCTCTCGAGCTGTGTTTTGTGAAACAGGAGCTGAAGGAGTGGGCTCCCCCAGGAGAGGGTTGCGGAGGTGGCAGTATTACTATGAATAATTACCATATGGTAATAAACAGGCAAGTTGCAGTCAAGCCCCTTTGGGGAAAACCAACTGTGCACCTGGGCAGGATGTCCTCGCTGTGAACACACGATGCAGGGGGCTGTTGGTTCTCTGCAAAGGTTTACTGCCACAGGATGCCTGCCAGCACCTGCCAAGTGCTGCCGTGGCCTAGAAGCTGAGGAATGGAGTGGATCAGGGAAAGCACCCTGCCCTCATGCATCCATCTATCCAGCAAATATTTATTAAGGGCCTACTATGTGCTAGGCACTGACTAGGAAGACCATGTAATTATAATACAGGGCAATGTTTGGAAGCCCTGGAGCCGAAGGAAGGTGAATTGAGGTATCCAACCCCCCTTGACTCAATCCTTGACCCTAGAGAGCAACACTTCCTTGGTTATCGGGCCTTCTTCCTCCACACTAGTCTCTCACTAGATGCCAGTCACAGCTGGCATAATGAAGGCAGATTTCTAGCCCCTTCCTGGTGTTCCCTGGAGGTTTCCTTCCCAGCTGATAGGGACCAGGGTTAGGAGAAAGCATTACCAAGGGGACCCTGGAATGCCACCTGATCCCTGGATCTCCTTACTAGCAACTAAACTGGGGGGAGTGCAGGCAAGGAGCCTCACCTATTGAGGGTTTCACCTGGCAAACCGTTGTGCCTGTCCACCTGCCAGGCTCTCAGAGATGCCTGGCATTCACCTGTGGAACTCAGGGCCAGGGCTATTCCAGCTGGAGGCTGCTCCCCAGCCAGGAATGCCCTTCCAGAGGGCTTTAGCACCTGGATTCAGGTTTTGTTAGCTTTATCCTGAGCCAGAGGTGAGGAGGGGGAGGGGCAGAGCAAAGGCAGGCAGGTACTATTCTACATGATATGTCTGGGTCAGCCCAAAAAGCCAGTGTGGGGAAGACATGACCTCAAGCTGACTCTCAGCTTGGAGTAGGGAAGATCTGGAAAGGGGGTGAGAGGGAGCAAACAACTACCAGCTAAGGGGAGAAGAACGGGCCCAAGACTCTGGTGTTTAAGCCATATCCAGCCCCAATCAGCCTGGCAGCCAATTAGTCTGATTCAAAAAAAAAAAAAAAAATACCCACGTAGGGACAAACTGTAATCAAACACCTATTTATAAGGGTTTATTACGATCATTATTATTATTTTACTGAGAGGATCATTCTAAAGCCTGTCAGGTGAATGTATGCTTTCAGATCTTCATAAATGCAAATCACTCCTTCCCAGGGAGGGCAGCCAGAGCTGCTGCGGGACCACCTTGCAGCTCGGGTGAGGCTCTGAGAGGGCAGAAGGAGGGGGGCAGTGCCCTGCCACGGGCATCTCTGCGCAGGCTCTCCAAGAGAGAACCTATATAACCTCTCACCACCCACCCCGCTTCCTATGCCCCCTGGACGGCCCGCTGGGGATGGGGCTGGCCATGTACCCATTGTCTGTCTAGGTGAACAGAACAGCAGCCTCCGCAGCCCCACAGAAGTAGAGAATCTGGGCGTTCTTCATAAAATGTTACAGGAAGAGCAATGGATCCAGAGACCTGGGTTCTGAGCCCAGTTTGGCCCCTGGCCGGGCTGGCCTTTCTGGGCCTCAGCTGCCCATCTCCTGGACCCCTACCGGGGGTTGCAATTCCACGTTCAACACTCCCCCAGCTGACTTCACCCCTAGTCCTCTCCATGGACTAGAGGACAAGTCTCCCCTCCTGGGAGGCCTCCAGGCCCACAGTCAGGGCTGGGGCTCAGTGGCATGAGTGTGTGTGAGCGTGTCTGCGTGTGCATGAGACAAGTCCTAAACCTCCACCCCTCAGCCCTGGGAGAAGAGGTGTCAGGTCTGCCAAAAAGGTGAAAATGTGGTCTCCGCCAGGAGAAAACGGTCAGTTCGTCACCCACTCCTGGCTGCATCCAGGAATGTGGCTGTTCTTGGAAGACAGGACAAAGCCTGTCCCCTTTTTGCGGGCTCCCGGGGCCGGGGGCAGCCATCCTTCAGGAAGTTTCAGACACCGATTGTCAATACAAGGTATTAATAGGGGCAAGGCCAGAGCCGGGGGCCACACCCCGCTGGCTTAGCTCCAAAGCGGGCAATGCTCTCCCCAAAGCCTCCCCCTCCATCAGCTGGGGGACCAGGGGGGGCGGGGGGCACGGTGATCCCCAGAACTGGGTTGGACAGAGGGAGGGAGAGCAGATGGAGCTTGGCCTTTTGAGGACAGGGGTGCTCCGTTGGCTGGAGGGGGGTTGGGAAGCTGAGGGCCGCACCGGCGCCCTGAGCGAGGGGGCGCCTGGTGGGATCCAGGGGGTGGGAGTCGGGGCGCAGGGGCGCGCGCTCCTTCTCCTGCAATAAATCGGCTTAGCCGACGAGACCGAACAGCCCAGAAAGGATTAAAGAAAAGTCTGTATAATACAGCGGCGCGGGCGGGAGGGCGGAGGGCGGGGGCCGGCAGGGGGAGGGCCGCGAGGCTGCGGGGAGGGGCGCGCGCGCGCGGGAGAGAGGGGCGAGCGCCAGGCAGAGGGAGCGCGGTTCGGCTCCAAACTCCGCGCTGCAGCCGACCCTGCGCCTCCTGCTCCGGGCCCGGCGGCGCCGCGCGGGGAGCACGCCCGGGGCGCGAGGGTCGCGGCGCCCCGCAGAGCCGGAGCCTCGTCCAGCCCGGCGCCCCGGCGGTCCGGCCGCGGCAGCATGGGGGCGCCCCCGCGGCGCCCCGCGCTGCCCGCCGCCGTCTCGGCCGGCGGCCGGAGGCAGGAGCGCGCCTGAGCCCATGGCGAGGGGACCCGCCGCCTCCGCCCTGCCACCGCCGCCAGCTCCCGGGCACCATGCGAGCCGCCCCGCGCCTCCGCGGCCGCGCCTGCCTGCTGCTCGCCGCGCTCCTGGACCTGGCGCTCGGTGAGTGCGGCCGGCGGGAGCCCCGGCTGGGGACGCGCAGGGGCGGGCTGCGCGGTCGGTGCAGGGCCCGGTAGCCCCGGAGCAGCCCCGGGTCCGAGCGGGGTCCTGGCGCGGGGTCTGCGCAGCCCTTGGGCTTCGCCAGGGCGCGTGAGCCTGCGGGAGTGTTCGCGGGTCTGTGCCTCTGTGTGCGCGCGTGTGTCTGTGTGTCTTTGTTGCATCGGTGTGAGGGTGTCCGGGAAGGAGCTGTGCGTGGACAGGGTGAGGGAGTGAGGGTGTCTGGAGGTGTGAGTGTGTGTCATGGTGTGCGCTGAGCCGCTCGCGGGAGGGGTGTTTGAGTGTCTCTGTCAGTTTCACAGAGAAGGTGTGTGTGTGCGCGAGAGAGTGAAAGTGAGCTGGAGTGTTTGGGGTGTGAGCCTGTGCCAGCTCTTCAGAGAGGTGTGTGAGCGTGTGTGAAGTGTGTAAGCTTGTCATTGTGTGTGCTGAGGGGTGGGTGAATGTGAGGCGTGGCATTTCACGTGTGTCCCGAGTGTTCCGGGCTCTTTCGGGGTGTGTGACGGCTAATGGCTGTGTTTCTGGGGAAGGCTGGTGTGTGCACGGAGAGAGAATGTAACACTTGGCAGGAGTATGCGTGTCTGGGATTCGAGGTGGTGCAGGCGCTGGGGGGTTACTTGGTGGGCCGTCAGCGTGTTTGCCTGCCGTGGAGCCGGTGGGCCCAGCATGGAGGGAGGCTTGTTGGAGGCATATGGGGGCTGAAGAGGTGTGAGCAGCAGGGTGTGTGTGTGTGTGTGCGTGTGCGTGTGAATGTGTGTGTGTGTTCTGCTTGGGTTTGGTTGGTTCCGGGCTAGGCTGGACCAGCTGGAAGGAGGCTGAAGCTGAGCAGGGTCCCCAGAGGGAGTGATCGGTGGCTCCGCAGCTCCAGGGTCTGGGGTTTGCCTCTCTGCAGCTTGGGTACCTCCCGCTGGGCGCCGCTGCCTGGTAGGTCTTAAATGGTGCCACAGTAGAACCTGGCTGCTCCCCTGGGTGCCTGGCACCTTTTAAGAGTGAGCGGAGGCTTAGACTACGAGCCGGCAGGACCAGCATACAGCCAGTGGGCATGGAGACTGGAGGATCAGGGTTCTTGATGCCCCCTAAGCCTAGAGCCAAACCTAGATGCACAGAACCCAGAACTGTCCAAGTGGAGTCATGGGGTTCGGGGTGCTACGAAGCCCTTGCGACCGGTGGGGTCCCAGCCGCTAGCCCAGCTGAGTGACGGAGGTGGTGGTGGGGTTGACTCTGTCCTCTGCCCTCTGCCTTGCTCTGCCTGCAGAACCTCTAGATTCTAAGAGTGACTGCCAGGAAGGGGTGCCCCTGAATGACCTCCCCCCAGAGGTCCTTGGAGGGTGCTGGGTCTGGGGTGAAAGAAGCTGCAGCATTTGAGCCCAGTGGTCCTGCTGACAGAGCGGGGAGAGGCTGGGTAGTCCAGAAGGATTTCCTCCCCTGCCTCTGAAGAGACTTTCCAAAGTGGCTCAAATTCTCCCCCAACTTTGAGGTGAGGGCTCCCTCCCTTGGCTGTCTCCAGAGGGAAAGGTTATGTGGGGAGTGGGGAGCAGGTCCTAGGGAGGAGCACCCGGCTTTGCCGAAAAGCACTGGGGCCCTCACCTGGACATTGCAGGGAACGGGGTTGGGGGTAGGAGGGGAGCAACCCTTTCCCGTGGAATGCGCAGAGCAGAGACCGATGGGGGTGGCGGCTGGTGGGCGAGGCTCTGGTGGGAAGCTGCTCTTCGGGACCCCACCCTGCGAGCTTTCCCCGGAGCCTCGAGCAGCGATCTTCAGGCCGCCTGGCTGCAGGGAGCTGCCCCGGCGTCCTGGCGCCCCGGCTCCCTTCCCTCGCCTCTGCAGCCCGCGGGGAGCGGGTGGGGGGCGCTCGCGCAGGCAGCGAGAGCTTCTAGGCCGGGGAGCCGGCGTGGCCTGAGCTCCGCTGCTCCACCAGCACAGCAGCGAAACTTTACGAGCCTGGGGCGCCGGGGTCCTGGGCCGTGGGGAGTCCTTTCTTCTCTGCAGGGGCGCCACTAGCCCAAGAGGGTGGGGTCCCCCGCCCCTTCCCCCTTCCAGATCCCTGCAGCCGGGGAGGCAGGGGTGCGAGCGGGGTCCGTGCCAGATGCGCGAGGCCGTCTTGCCCGAGGAGGGCGCCCTTCCTGGGAGTGCCCGGGCGCTGCGCACCTGGGCGGCTCTGCAGGCCCACCTGCCGGGGCTGTCTCTCAGGATGGGGGGCAACATCCAGGGCCGGGGTCAGGAATGAGCCTGCCGGGTGGGGGTGGTGGGGGCGCTGCCGAGGGGCGGGGCCTGCTCCGTGCGCCCTGGCCTGTTCAGCCCCTTTGGGTCGCAGAGCAAAGGGACCCAGCTGGGGAGAGGTGGGTCTGTCTGCTCCGGGAGGGGAAGGCAGCCGCTGCACACAGCCTGACGGGCCAGGAGCTCCTCCCTGGGGCTGCGCTCCCCTGACTCTTCAGAGAAGCAACCCCACTTGGCTCTGCTCTCCCAGGAGCGCCCTGGAGAGGTTTCCAACTCCTCTGGCCCCTTCTGGGAATTTCGGGGGGGAAAAAAGTCTTGCATTTGTGCCTTCGTAGTGGCCTGGAGAGAAGGGACACCTGGAATGGGGGGCGGGGGTGCCACCTCCCTGGGCTCAGGGGACTTCTCAGTGAAGAGTAGTGGGGTGAGCAGGCCCAGCTGGGGCAGCCAAGGCCCAGCAGCCGCCCTGCCAGCTCTTCCCCGCTGCCGCCTGTCAGGAGGTGGGGGCGGGGGGCGAGGAGAGGGGCTGGCTCTGCCGGGCACAGCAGCTGCAGCGCGGAGACTGTGGGGGCTGGTGTGACGACTTTTATATATTTGTTCTCCCTCCCCACTCGTCCCCTGGGTCTGGGGCCTGGGGCGCAGGGCGCAGTCTCTGGGCCGGCGCCCAGGGAGTCCTCCAGCTCCAGGCTGGGAGTTCAGGGCCCTGCCTAAAGGGCGCTGATTGGCCCCTGCTCCCCTGCAGCCTAGTCCCCAGGGATAAGCACCACCCCCTTTCTCATTCCAGATGCAAACTGAAGATTTTCCCTAGAGGTTAAAGAAATAGTTTGTTTTTTAAGTGCAAAAATGTTAGAGCCAGAAGGGACCTCGCGATGGCTTACTTCAGTGGTTCTGAAACTTAGTTTACAAGGAGACCCTTGTAGAGGAGAAGCTCGTTATCACTCCCCTAAAGCCCTAATGCCCTGGACAAGAGGACAGGCACAAAAGGAGCTCGGGGAACCAGGCATCAGATGTCTTTCCACACCAGTCTCTCTAATCATCTGCGATCGCCTTTGCCCTACTCATCTGAGATTGCTCCTTTCTCCATGTCATAGGGGGTGGGTTGTTTTTTCCCATAGCCGCCATATATGGATCATTTGCTGTGTGTCAGCCAGGATGCCAGCCGTTTCTGCCCTCGTGCGTGCTGACAGATGGGTTTGTTCGCCTCTTTCACAGAGGAGTAAAGTGAGGCACAGAGTGTTAAGATTTGTTAATCACACAAGTGCCTGCGCCCTCCAGCTCCCACCTGATCTAGCTCAGAAGCCTCTGTCCTTCCAGTGTTTCCTCTGGGACTGCAGGGGATGTGGGCAGGGGTGGGGCTGGTCCCCGGGAGGCCTTAGGTTGGCCCAACTCTTCAGAACTTCAGTGGCACACCTGCTTGGACCTTGCTGCAGTTGGGGGGCAGGGCTGGTGGCGGAAGCTGGTGGTGGAGTTTCAGTGACTTGCTGGCGTTTCTGGATATAGCAGTCTATGACTTCAAAGGAGAAGCTGAACAAAGAGTAGAACAAAGAGGGGGCTGGTTAGTCTAACTGGGTTCCCTGGGACGTATGGAGGTGTCTAGTCTGGGCGACCAGCAGCCTGGCTTACCACCCCCCACCCCGCCCATTCCTGCTTCATGCAGGCCACTTGAAACCCGTTTATTCATGCACCCAGTACATACTTACCACATTTGTGCCAGATGCAAGGCTGAATGCCGAGGCCTGTATGGTGTTTACAGTTTAGTGCAAAATTGATTCTTCACTTGGAGAAAGGAGCTGGGTCTCCAACCCTCAATGAGTGTTCCTTGCGTGCCAGGCATTGTGTCCTGTGTTTTATTGTTCTTGTTCCATTGCATCCTTACAACCACCTTGACAGGTAAAATGACTCCATTTTGCAGTTGAAGAAACAGGCTCAGAGAGGTTAAGTGACCCAGGCCACCCAGTCGGCAAGTGGCAAGCAGAGATCCAGACACAAGACTGCCCGATCTTCCTCTCTGCTCTGCTGCCTGGGTGAGAATGGCCACTAGTCATTCCTCAGCTCCAGCCCCGTGGACTGCAGTGTATTCCACTCCCACTGGAGATCTGGTGACTTCCCAAAGCCTCCTTCAGATAGAATTATCCAGTGTGTTCATCTGCACCGATGGGGAAGGGGTGTCCCTGCAAGCCCTCGTCGTCATCAAGAAAATGATTGGGTGTCAGTTGTGGGCAGGGCTCATCTGAAAAGAGAAAACCCTAAGGCTGAGATCCTCACCCCAGTGGGGTAAGATCGGGCATGTTCCTGAAAAGACGAAAGACAGCGCAGGTGGAAACCTGTTGATACCTGCTAGACACCACGCAGATTGATGTCCCTTGCAGGAAGTTCTTGGGGGAAGAGTGATTACTTGGGATATGAGGGTGAACTTGAGCTAGACCTTGAAGAAAAAGGAGGTCATTAATAAGCCAGGTGCTGCGGAGGGAAATGTGCCAGGAAGGGGAACCCACGTGAGCCCAGGGCTGGAGGCAGGTGCATGTGTGGTAGGATCGGATCAGCTCAACTCGATGCTGTCTCCCCAGAGCCTGGTTGCGGACGCAGCAAGGAGCAGGATTGCTGATCGCTGCCACTTACCTGGCACCTGAGATCCTCTCTCTCCGTTAGCTGCTCTCAGCAGTCGATGAATCTGTGTCGTTAGTTGCATCTTGCTAGTGAGGAAGGGAGGCCCAGGATCTTCCTTCTTTCTTCTTTCTCTTTTTTCTTTTTCTTTCCCTTTCCTTACTTAAATAATAAATGAGGCTCAGGGGGTTTTTTAAGCGGAAGAACTGGGAGTTGCAAGCCCAGGTCTGAAGCAATCCAGACACACTGCTTCTCCCTGAGAAGAGGAGAAACTATTTATTTTTCATCACGGGAAGGGAGATACAGCCGCCTCTACCATTTGTGAGAGGATGCAGGGCCTTCCATTTTGAACGACAAATGTCAGTGCTAGGGAGACACGTGACCTGGCTTTCTGAGGGGTCTCTGTCTTCAGGATGAAGTTCCTGGGAAGGCCCCAGGGGGCTGGGGTCCTGAGTCTCTGTCTCTCAGTCCTCTCATGGAGAGGACTCCATGTTCGCCAAGACTTCCAGCCGGGAGCCCATGGGTGGGGGTAATAAATGTGAGTGTGGAGCTGGAGAGTGGCAGCTCGAGGGAGCCCAAGACAGGCCGGGAAGCGGTTTTGCCGAGACTCAGATTTGGTCCTCTCCTCCCACTCCCCCCGCAAAAGGCATCTGGTCTTTGGCTTGTCCACCAGCCAGGTTTGGAAGGGCTGGCAACACTCCAGATTTGCTTTGGGCAAATCTGCAAGCCCCCCAATTGCTTGCTGTCTTGGTAGAAGGTATAAGTAGGTAAGAGGCCCCCTGGAGGGGCCGGCCAGCCCACTCTCCCTGGAACCCAAATTGGAAGCAAGGTCCAGGGGAAGACTGGGAACCACTGGAGCCTCTTTGCCGAGGGAGGCCCCCAAGAAAATGTACTTTGCTGGTTTCCAGAGGCTAATAAGGGTGGGACCGACCTCCTGGGGTGCTGACAAGATGGGTGGAATCCTCACATGCAAAGCTCAGTCCCTGGGGCTCTGTTGGTGTCACCCACTGCAGCTGGAGCAGCTGGCTCCTGCCTGCACCTGGGACTGTCCTCACGTCCCACGAACTGCCCCAGTGTCCCACCAGTTACTTTTTTTGACTTGAGCTGTCCAGAGTCGATTTCTGCTGTGCACAAGGAAAGGACCCCACCTGATATCTCCCCTCAGGCAGAAGGTATCATGATGGTGAGTCAGAAGAGCAGCCAGTCTTGGTACCACCTGGACCTGGAGGATGGTTCACGGCCCTCTGACTGAGGAGATGAATCCACCCTCCGCCAAGTCCCACCTGCACCCTGACTTTCCCTGGAGGCCGGAAGATTGCCTGTCCTCTCCCCCCACCACTGAGCACAGGGATGGGGCTAGTGTCACTGTGAACTCCACCCCCCCCACCACCCCAGGTAGACTGGAAGCTCCCAGAAGGCAGGGGACCAGTCTGGTTCTGCCCACTCTTGAATCATCCCCAGAAAATACATGGTGGGTGTTCAGGAAACTTTGGGTGCTTGCTGCATAAACCGCTGGTCTTCAGCATGTGTGCCTGGTGTGGAAGACTTTCTGTAGAGAAGTGTGTGAAAAAGCTTTGGGCGTGAGGACTGTTGGCCAGATGCATGGGTGAACTTCCCGTTAGCAGAATTCTGCTCCTGGAACTCCTTCCATTCTCTCTCTGAAGACTCTCCACTCAGCCACGTGCTGGGGACTCTGACTCCCCGCTGCTGGCAGCACTTGAGAGCTGACAGGACGCTTCCTCACATTAACAGCAGACTGTGCAGCTACCCTTAGGCCCATTGGCCAGACCAGGAAAAGTGAGGCCGGAGGAGATGAGACGATGTAGAAGGAGCTGGGTGGGGACCTGGATTTGGAGGCCGCAATCCCAGCCTTCTGTCCCTCCCCGCCTCTCCCCGCTACCCAGCTTCATGCCGCCTTGGGGTGCTGGAGTGAGACAGGCGAGCTCCCTATAAGCTCCAGACCAGTCAACTTTGACCAAAAAGCATGCGTGGGAGCTCCTGCTGTTGCAGCCCCGTGCGACCTCCTCCATCTTCCACTCCGGCGCAGGTGGTGCTACATGGGGGAGGTGCTCCTGTGCCCAAGGTCACGCAGCTGGGAGGGGACGGCCCACCCGTGTCTCCCCTGGCCCCACAGCCAGGGCTGCTCAGCGTGCTTTCTGGCCTCAGCTTCACCTCCTCTGCCTCCTCCCCTACTTCCGCCTTTTCTTGGCTCAGAGAGCGCACATGTGCCCTCAGCTTGCACAGCCGCTGCTCCCAGCAAAGCTCCCTCCAAGTCTCTGCTCCCCCGCATCCCTCCCTGCACAGCTCCTCCCACCCCGCTGACTCAGGTGTACCCTGAGACCCTAAGACCCTCGGGGGCTAGCAATGGTTGCGGGTTGATCTCTCTTGCTAAGAGACCCCCTGCACCCTGCCCTGGCTCCGAGCAGGTCTGTGAGACATGTGTGTTGAGTTCATGAATGGTGTCTCCCTCGAGTGTGACGTTCAGTCCAGATGCTGAACCTGGGCTGAACGCTGTTCCCTGGCCCTGCTCAGGCACCTCTGGACGTCCTTTCTGATGGAGAATGTGTCCATTGTCCAGCTCTGCCCCCATCACTCACACTGGCATCAGAGCTGGCATCTGGGGGATGAGCCAACAGTAGAAGGTGGAGGGAAGACCAAAGAGCCTCCTGTTCCCTCTGGGTTCTGGGTAGGGGGCCTTGATTGGGGATGGGTGGGGGGCATTGAAGAAGAAAGAGGGAAGGGAGAGGAAGAGGGAGCGAGGAGGGTGGAGGGAGGCGGGAGAAGAGAACATTCCCCGAGCACCTACTATGTGCTGAGTGCTGTGCTGGCCCCATTCACACATGATGCCGTAAGAAGTCCTCCCAGAAGCCCCCATATGGGACATGATATTCTCCCCGTTTTGCAGATGAGGAGTGTGGTCCTGAGAGGTTGTGTGATTTGCATACAGTCCTGCGGCTGGGGAGGGCAGGCATTGATTTGTACATCTCTCCCCCGACTCTGAGTTTATCCTGTTGGTAGCTAGAAATTGCCCACAGTGGGACTGTTGACACCATGGCAGTCAGCAAACTCCACAACCACGGCTGCCGACCCTTCCCCAGTCACTGTCCCTGCGGAGCAGCCACCCGATGGTCATGAGCTTTGGTTCTGTCTGAACTGGGTTCAAATCCCACCACAACTGCTTTCTAGCCGCATGTACGTGGGCCAGTCACTGCCTTTCTGAGTCATGGTTTCTTCATCTTTTGGAAAGGGAGGATGTTGTGAGGATTAACGCGATGACGCATGGACGCCCAGGCATGTAATAGGTCCACAGTCCTCACCCCTCCATTTCTCCTAGTCCCTACCCCCACACCCCTATGGCCAACGGGCCCCAGGCTCTCTCTAAGACCCACTGGGCTCATCCTTATTTCTCCCTTCCCTGGAGACTAACCTTGGAGCCAAGTCCAGGGGTCCAGTCATGCCCAGTCATTGAGCAGCTTGCCCCAGCCTTGCTCCGCACTGGGGAGTCCTCCCTCAGCCTCCTGTGGCCAGAAGCTGCACACAGCACTTCTCACTGGAGAAGAGGAGCTGATCGGGTATACGAAATGGTCAGCCCCGGGGTACCAAGAATGAATGCATCCTTGGGGTCTTAATGGGAGCAGCCCAGGGAGACTGACAGGGAAGGAGCGGGCCCCGGGCAGGCCGGACAGCACATGCAAAGGCCCAGAGGAAGAATTAGGTTGGGAGGCAGTGATGCAGCTGACCATGCTTGAGCATAAGGTGCTTGTGCAGAAGTTGGGAATGAGGTTGGAGGAGTTGGCGGGGGCCTGCGAGTCAGAACAAGGGGCCTGGATTTGCGCCCAGGGGCCGCGGGGAGCAGTTGAAGAGAGAGGAGTGACATTCCCAGAGCAGTGCTCCAGGAAGATTAATTTGGCTTTTCTGGCCCTCCTGAAGCTGGAAAGTCTTTGGAACCTCCATTGAGTTATAAACGATTGCTCTGGGGTGCCCTGAGAGACAGCGGCCTCAAGGAAGAAACGCCATCATTTGGACACTGCCCACCTCTCCCAGAGCCTCCCGACCTGGCAAGGAGGGAAAACCTGCCTCCTGCCCAGGTCCTGCCAAGATGGCACGGGCCAAGTGGGTCTGCTCCAGCAGAGCGTGTGTCTTGGGCCTGAACCAAGAGTGAAGGGGGGATGGGGCCTTCCTGGGGAGCAGCTTCTGGATTCCCAGGGGACCTGGGCTCTGGGCTGCTACCCAGAGTCAGATCTCACTTCCACCACTTGTCCAGGCTGTAAAGTCAGGCAACCTGGCTGTTGCTTTGGACCTCGCCTTCCCCAGTTGAATGTGTGGGGGGCATGGCGGCCCGCAGGCCAGGGACCCTTGCACAGGCGCGTGCAGCGCAGTAGGTAGGTGAAATGTGGCTGCTGCTGTTGTAATCGTGTTTGACTCCCTACTTGGTGGTGAATCACCCCCAAGTTTGAGGGGAAGTAGGGCTCAGGAGAAGGGGGTATATTGTGGGTACCCACGTGGGTCACTGAACACGCTCCCAGGCCCGGAATTGCAGGGCGTCAGAGTCGAGCACTGAGTCATGCCACCCTCTCCCACCTTTGACAGCTGAGGAAACTCAAGCCAGAAAGAGGAATGAGTTTCCTTGGGGTACACCACTATGCATTAATGGGGGACAGGTTTCCCCCTCTACATCCCGGGATCCATGTCGGGGCTCCGTCAGGCAGCCCCACCGCCCTGGGATCCTTGCATGGGGGCACACCAGAATCCCCCAGACCTGTCTGGGACCTTGGCCACACTCCAGTGGGCAGTGAACCCCCAACCTCATAAATCACGGGAACAGCTTGGGAGTCGCCAGGGCGAGAAGCAGCTGAGCCACTGGGCTGTTTTGTTCCTCTGCCAAGCCGTTCCCTCTGCCCTTTTGTTTCTCTTCTGCAGAGGCTCTCGGGTCTCCTCTGGCCGGGGTGCTTTGTCACCCATCGTTGGCGCCTCCATTATCTCCCCAGCACCATCTCTTCCTCCCACTCCCTACCACTGCCCCAAAGGAAGGCGTCCATCATGGGCTGCCCTGGCATCACCCTGGGCTGGAGGAGGGGCAGCCCGGGGGGACACAGAGGCACAGACTGGCTGAAGACAGAGGCCGGCAGCCAGAGGACGGTGCCATCAGCTTCCAGAGCTGGTGTTCACTGCCCGGTGTGCAGGTCTCTGTCCAGTGGGTATTCAGGCCACATGATAACCCAAGGCCAGGTGACTGGTTTGCAGAGGCAGGTGATAAGTTGCTAATTGCCACTGCGCCCCTAATGTCACAGGCAGGGACAGGGTGTGGGAGGGGCGGTGAATTGGGGGCAGCAAAGGCAACCATATGACAAAGGCCTCTTTGTTCCCTTGGGCAAGGAAGGAGCTGGGCTTGGAGGGAGGAGGCTTCCGAAGGCGGTTCCTGAAGCTTATTGCCTGACTGGGGACCCTGGTGGGGGAAGAAAGGCAAGCAAGACAGCAGTGGGGGGGCACTGGTTACCTACAGGAGGAGCTGATGGTTTCCAGGACAGTGTGAATCACAGAGGGAGCCATTTCTTGTTGCAGGAAACAGTATAGTTCATTCACTCATTCATTTGTGCATTGGGACAATGTATATTTTCAGGGGTCAGCTACTGTGCTGAGCTCCAAAAATCTAGAACAGAGTGAACAGGCCATTTCTCACCCCTTAGGGCTTACAGTCTGGGGCTCTGCTCTAGACAGGGCCCTGCATGGTGACTGATGAGTCAGGGAAAACTCAACCAAGTATTTATTTAATTGAATTCAGCAAAATTCAGCTCGTCAGTCATACCAGTCATGTCACCTGTGCTCAACACTCATGGCCAGTGGCTACTATATGGAATGACACAGAGGTAGATGTGTTGTCATTCCAGAAAGTTCTACAGAATAGAGATGCTCGGGGGCAACATTTCCCTGGCAAGTTCTCTATAGGTGGGGCCAGCCCCTGCAGTAAATAACAAAGAGGTTCAGGGGGGAGGGTCCTTCCTGGTTCCTCTCCCGTCCTGTCCTTCTCGATGTGCTAAGGAGAAAACCTCAGGCTGATGATATCAGGCCTCTCGTGTCTTCATCATTCGCTAATCTGCTTCCAACAACAATGTAGGTCTGGGACAACAAGCCTTTGGGGAGCCCAAGGAGCAAGACTTTTAATAACAGTGCTTTGTTTTCATTGTAATTCTTTTTCAGTCACCCTCTGTTTAAGGCAAGTGAGACTGGTTTGCCATTTGGGGCGGTGATTTAAATTCTCTCTCTTTTTTTTAAATGACTTTATTTAAGGAAAAAAACGAGTCGAGTTAAAGGAAAATGTTAAGTACATGGTGGAGCAGGTGGCACGCGGATGTGGCCAATCTGTGCGGGTGTCGGGTGTGACTGCACTGGAGTAACCCTGGCTGGGGAGCCCCCCTGGCTCAGAGGCGCCGCCCTGGCTGCGGGTGCTGGCAGAGCAGGGGCTGAGTCTTAGGAAACTGTGATGTTGGGACAGTTTCTACCTTCCTTATCGGTCAGGTCCCAGCCAGAAACACCTCGGCATGGGGACTGAGGTCCCTGGGGGCTGATTGAAGGGACTGTTTGCACAGCTTTAGGGGAGGCAGCGGGGGACAGTGCAGCCCCGTGATCACCTTAGACTGCAAAGAGAGTGTGTGGAGCGGCTGCCTGACAGTGTCGTGGCTAACTCCTGGGGACCCGACAGGGAGCTGGAGGGAACAGCTTCACCCGCCCCCTGCCTTTGAGTCTCTTGCTGGTGCTGCCCTTTGACCAAATACACTCCGAAGCCCATTGCGGTCAGCCTCCCAGGCACAGGATGGGCGGGGTAGGGAAGAGGGTGAACTGGGAGCAAACCACAGAGACCCAGCACAATCCTGCTAAGCCTCAGTTTCCCCACCTGTGAAATGGGCATCTTGCTATGCAGCCAGCAGAGTCACGGTGATGGCCACGATCATAATAACGACCGGTCCCGTCCATGTTAATGGTCACAGCAGTGAGACAGTGCCCGCCCTGGTCTCAGTCTCTCGCTGGATGCTAGATTTTCCTGAGCCAAACAGTAGCCTGTGCTTGTGGGGCCGTGGGGAGAGAGAGCTGGCTTTTCAGGGGTCCAGGCATTCGAAGGGACAGATAACTTTGAGAACATTGCAATTTGCAGAGAGGAATCATTCTCTGCTGCTGCCTTTGACCTGTGCGGTGCCTCTTCCTACTCTAGATCCTTCCATGTCCCACACCTCCCTGTTCCGGGTCTGTCTCACTGATTGATTACTTCACCCCGGGGCATGCCGAGTCCTCATTCCTTGGTCTATTTTCCACCCTATTTCCCACGGAGAGGTTCTTTCTCCTTAGATTCATTTAGGTCGTCTTCGTTCCCACGTGTCCCCTGGCTCTCGCCATGTGCCACCTGGTCCCCATCTACCATAAAGGGACAACCACGCTCCTCCCCACTGGAGAGGCGGGTGCTCCCCAGCCTCAGCTGCCTCCACCCTTGCTGGTGGGGGCCAAGGCGGAACGCCAGGAGGTGAACCACATCTTTCTGGCTCACCTGAAAGCTGGCAGTGCCGCACTCAGCGGGACCTTCTCCGTGGGGAGTAGCTGGCTTCTCAGGGGACACAACGATTTCTCAGGGGCCATAATGAACTTCCCCCAGAGATCCCCTTGGCTCCCAGCTTCCCTGTTGGCCGACGTGACTTTCCTCCTGCCCCTCTATTTCCCTTTGTCAAGCCCTTTTTTTCCACCTACCTTGACTGTTCAAATTGACTTTGATGAGGACTAATTTTGTCAGTTGAAATTCACGAGACGCTTACACATTTGGTGCCGCGCTGAAATTGCTGTGACAAATACCAGCGGCAATTTCTCCCCCTGCTTATTCTCTAAAGTGCTCTGGGCAAGACAGTGCCCCTGCCCCTTGCCAACGGGCCATCTGTCCACAGCGCTACCCCCCAGCAGCCTTGCCCTTTGCCCTGCCCGGTGCTGGTCAGCCTCGGCTCTGCCTTCTGGCTCAGGGGTGATGTGACCTTGGGTGGGGGGTGACCGGTGGCCTCCTGGGGACAGATATTCCTTAGGAAAAACTCCAGCACTAGTCCCATTGGCTCTAGTTCCAAGGTGGACTGAGGCGACACTCCCTTGTCCAGCAACCTTTCCATCCACCTGGCTGTGCCAATCCACTTTGATGAGAATTCATTGTCCAGGTGTATAGGGGGCCGTGTCCTATAGGCTGGCTGTGGGGTGCCCCCTCCAGTGGGGTGCTAAGGGACCCAGGCTTTTGGCTCATGTCCCTGGGTGGTGGGAGTATCAGCACTCCCTGGGCAGAGACTGGGCACCCTGCAGACACGACCACGTGCTATTATTTATGACTTAATGTTCTTAAACTCAAATTTCAATGGGTTCACTCTTTTTAAATTTGTTTTGTGCAAAGTTATGCTACTAAGTATATATTTTTTTCTTAACACATACTCAAACATGGGAGCATTTGTAAAATAACGCCCCTGTGCCTATCATCCTGTGAGCAACAGGGAAGCCTGGTCTGGGAAGGCACCAGCCTCAGAGTTATCTGCTCCAGGCGTGGACCTCAGGTCCTCCATGCACTTGTTGCTGGACTCACTCCCCCTGCCCCTGAACCTCAGTGCATTTAATGAGGGGGTGGGTTCAGGTGACCCAGCGGCCATCTTGCTGCAAAACTGCCCCTCTCTAAGCTGTGCGATCCAGGCAAAGACTCCTAGACTTGAAGGCAAAAGAGGTGTATGACCAGGCCCAGGCCCTCTTCTCTCTGGGGCCCTGGACCTCAGTTGCCAAGTGGTGACAATAGCAGACGTCTAGTAAACATTTGCTGTGCACAGGCTCTGGGGTAAGGTCCTGTAAGCATTGACTACTCATCACACCATCTTCACAGCTCCCGGAAGCTGTGCACTAGTATCCCCCAGTGCCTTTTCTGTGCCTTCTCTGAGGCACAGAGAAGGGAAGCTACTTGCTCAGGGTTGCCCAGCTAATAAGTGCCCAAGCCAAGTGGTCAGTCCTGGATGCCTCCCATTTTAACTGCTTTCCATGCCCTCCACCAGAGATCCCTCCCAGCCTCTCCTCTTGTGATTCTGGGGTACCCCAGATTTGCCATCCTGATCCTGTGTGGCTTTTAGGAGTTTAGGGGCTCTGGCAGCAGCCCAAACTGGCCCCCGGGCTGCACTGAGGAAGCAGACCTGGCTCCACCCTGCCTTGGCAGAAGGCACTGGGTGGCAGCTCTACTCTACTCTGCTCTCTCTGGCCCCATTATTATTATTTCTTTCTAGCATGCTGCTAAAAGCTTCCCGCAGAGAGCATGCAACCCAGCTCTTTAAATTTTAAAGGGCTTTACTTAAACAGTTTTATTTCCCTCGGAAAGGAGACAGAAGAGGCATATGTGATGATTATATTTAGTGCAGTGTGTGGGTCTGAGCAGATGAGTGTGGGGACCAGTGGGCGTGGAGGTGACCACAGAGATGTGTCCATGGTGATGGGAGGGTCTGCAGCTGGCCTCTCTCCCCTCTCCTCCCCTAGAAAGCATCACCTCAGAGGGAACCTATTGGTCACTGTGTTCAAGGAAGAGGAGGATAGAAGGTTCCTCAGGGGACCCACGGGGGGAGACATGCAGCTGGATATAAAACCCCATTCTCCTGCCACATGGGACCTTGGCACTGTGAAACTCCCAAACTGCTCCAGGGCCTTTGCACCTGCCGTTCCCTCTGTTTGAACCTACTTCTTTTCTTTTTTATACTAACTCTCATTCATCATTTGGGTCTCACCTTAGACATGACTTCATTTACTTATTCCACAAATATCATTTGTGCACTGACAAATGTTCCCAGCATCCGTGCCTCCTGCACCTGACGCAGGTCCTGGCACAAAGCAGGTGTCAGTGAGTGTTTATGGAACTAATAAAAGCCCATGTGGATGCTGTGGAGCCTGTAGGATGGATACAGTTGACCTCTAGAAGCTTAGAACCTCCTTGGACATTGATGCCTAAGACTCTTGAACTCCAGATGAGCCCATTAGGCCTGACAGAGCTACACCTATTCAGGGAAAGAGGCAGAATTCCTTCCTTTTTCCTTTGACCATCTGTCCATCCATCCACCCATCCAGCATCTTCCCATCATCCATCCATCCATCCATCCGTCCATCCATCCATCCGTCCGTCCGTCCATCTGTCCGTCCGTCCCTCCCTCCCTCCCTCCCTCCCTCGCTCCAGCAAATCAGACACTTACTATGTTCTAGATGATGGGGTAGACCCTGGAGATACAGTGATGAGTAAACACAGACAATGACAGAGTCCTGCCCTTCTGGAACTTACCTTCCAGGGAGTATGACAAGGCAGGGTGCTGGTGAATAGATGGCACATGGTGCCAGTGACAGCTACAATGAGGAGGAATAGACCTGGTAAGGAAGAAGCAAAGGGCAACTGTGAGGGCTCAGGGCACAGCCTTGTTTACAGACCATCTTCCACATGCCAGGCCATGTGCAGGCGCTGAGGCCTAATCACTGACTGCCATGATGCTGGGTGGGGAGAGCCAGGCCAGGTGTGGCAGTGCCAAGAAGGCACACCTCAGAGGCCCCCGGAGGTCCCAAGGCAGGAGTGGACCCTGGGGTGACAGGAGGACTTCTGTAGGAGTTAGTGGAAGTCTGGTGTTCAAACTACATTCCTGGGAACCCCAGTTTCCCATGGAAGTACCCCCTTTGAAAGGCCAGAATGTGGGTCAAGGTGATGGTTGAGGGGATTCTCATCCCCAAATTAAGCCCAGAGCTCTGCATTGCCTGTTTTATAGGTCGAGCTTCTTAAACTTGACTTTGAATGTTTGGTCCTACAGCCAGGGAAGGAATTTGGAAATGAATGGATTGGCAGTGAATTAGTGCTGGGAGAGGTTCTGGAGAGTTTCTGTTCAGAATCAACCTTCCTTTCACTCGGCATGTGGGGAAACTGAGGCCCAGAGAGGCCAGTGATTTGTCCCAGGTCCCCAGCAGAAAGGATTGATATCTGGGACAAGTCTGGTTTCTGGGACAAAAAGCTCCTTTCCAAGCTGGAAGGGGGGATCTCTGAGAGCCCACTAGACCCAGGACAAGAGGTTGGGGGCTGAGCCCTGATCTGTGCCCACCCCACATCGGCCAGCTCAGGACACCCCCATAAGCCTTTCTCTTATGTCAGCCCAACTGGTCGGCCCAGCCCTCCTGGGAGCTTGGAATTAGATGAAATTCTTTATGAGCCCACGCTTCGTTATGTTTTATTAAAAGCCACGGTGCTGGCTTCTGCTGGCACATGCACAGGCCCAATCCTGGGGCTTCTCTCCACACTCACCTCACAAGACCAGTGGGCAGGGACAGACAGCTGCCACCCGTGCCCTTCCCCACCCTGGCAGAGCAGGGCCGCATGTTGTGGGTATGATGAAGGGGGCTCCCGCAGGTGAGGACAGACAGGGGATTTAGAATCATAATCCCGGGTGTTCACTCATCCCCAGCTCCAGCGGGTCCTGCAGCTACCCCTGGAGACGACCGGCTCAGGAGCTGAGAGTTGAGGGGCAAGTCCAAAGTCACTCGGTTCGTTAGATGTGCCTAGTGCTGCTTCTTTGCCCTCCCCGGCGCCTTGTGCAAACCCAAGGTCGGCGCAGTCCCTCCCCACGCTGGGCTTCTGCCCACCGGGAATTCCTGGCTCTCACCCCTTCCCTCCTGGAGGGCAGTACTGTGCCGTATCAAAGCCAGGCGGAGTGCAGGGGATGCGCTGACCTGAGTGTCGGCTGCTGCATGTGTCAGCTGGGGCGAAGCGTGTAAGTGCTCAGGGCCTCAGCTCCTCATCTGTAAAATGGGAGTGAGCTGCCTTATTCAGGGATCACGGGGTAGTCGTTCAATGCCCCGTGGCAATGGTTTTGATGGGCTGCCCCTTGGGAGGAGGGAGGGCATTTCATCAGCTCTTCATTCCAGGAGGTGATCATCTCACTGGCATCATCATCATCATCATCACCATCATCATCATCTAATAGTAGCAGAGAACATGTTACTCATTTATCAAAAACGGGTAGATCGCCCACTCTGTGCCCAGGGAGATGGCCCTGAGCCAGAGAATCGAGGATCTTGGCCGGTCGGGGTTGGTGCTCTGTGGACGAGGCGGAAATAAATAGCTGAATAACCTAACTCGGGAGGGGATTACCATGTGGACAATGCAGTGAGGGCCTGAGGCAGAGCAGCTTCTCCAGAGGGGGTGATCAAGGCAGACTTCCTGGAAGTGGTGCCTTTTGAGCTGAAACGGGAGAAGCAGAGAGGCAAGAAAAGCCTGGCGCAGCTGGAGACCAGGCATCTCCCTGCCTGGGAGGAACTGACTTCTCCTAATGGACCTTCACAGACTCCCCCCTTTTCTGGGGACCCTCACGTGCTGTCCCCTGATGCTAGTGCTGCAAACTCAGCTGGCCCATGACAGCAAAGGCCCTGTGGGACCAAAGGTCATAGATGTGCTCACAGGGATGCCGTGGCGCTCTCCGTTGTGCGGATGAGGGGCCTGAGACAGAGATGGGATCTCACGGCTGGTTTCAGGAGGAGCTGGCTTCCAGCTGCGGTTTGTCCAGCTTCAGCCCTTCTGGACTAGTCATCGCCTCGGCCTTGCTCTCTGGATGTGTTCTTGTGTGCAGTGGGAGGGGGCCGGGAGGGGAAGGAGCAAGCTCACTCACCTCCTGCTCCACCTTGAGTCACCAGGTGCCTCTGAGCTGGGGCTGGAGCCTCGAGCCGGCGGGGGTGAGGGTGGCAGGGAGCCCGCGAGTATTGATGGTCCTCTGGGCTGGCAGGCGTCGGGAGGCAGAAAGGTATTAATTAGCAGTTATTCCCCGGCACTGAGGAGATGGATAGAGATTAAGGTGGCGGCCGGTGCATCCGTTTTGTAGCAGCTGAGAAGCAACAGTAAATCAGTGCTATGAATCGATGCTGTAAGAGGGAGATATGTTTTAATCTTATTAGTGGTATAGCATTACAGGGAGCGAGGCAGGAAAATGCTTTCTCTCGGGGGGCTTGGGCCAGAAAGAGGGGGAGAGAAAGTGACAGGGATTGGGCCCTCTGGGAGGCAGGATGGAGAACTTTGACCCCTGGTAGGGAATGGAAAAGGTCAGAGGTTGGGAGGTGGGAGAGGGGCTGAGAACTGGGAGAGGAAAGCTGGGTCTGCGGACGAGGACCTCTGCAAGTTTCCCAAGGGGCTCTGCAGACTTGGTCTTACTGTGTGACTCCTTCTGTCCTCCCTGAAATGAGGGTTCTAGGTTGGACCCTGGCTGGGGTTCTGAGTCTGGCACTGGCTGCTCCAGTTCTCTGGCTAGTTGCACCCCCACCATGGTGAAGGTGCAAAGGTTGAAGAACTGGGGTGATGGGTGGAGGGTCAGCGCTGGCACCTCTGGATGAGGCTCCAGGAAGAGGACATGTGATGGTGATGGGGAACTGTCCAGTGCACCCCCCAAGGACATGCACCAAAATCACATTGCAATCGGCCTTAGCCCTCCCAACAGCCATCCGGGCGACATCTCGCCCTCCTGCTCAGAGGTAGAGCAACGCCACGTGTGACCCCACCTCTGAACAGGAAAGCCTGCATCCTTGCAACATGGTGCTGGACCACCCCCAGCAAAAGCCCTGGGAAACGGATACGATCCAGCCTTCCCTTGCCAGGGAGTTTAGAGGCAGGACCCCTTCTTCTTCGCCTCTCCCCTTTCTCAGTTCCACTGTCCACTCCAAGGCAAGAAGTTCCTATGGAAGGAGACAGGGAAGCAAAGAAAAGGGTAGAAAACACAGAGCAGTAGGAGAGACCACAGGCAGCTGACTCTCTCTGGGCTCCGTGTTGCCTGGATGGTCCTCCTCGCTAGAACTTTCTGTCGCGGAGAGTCCTTCTAGCTAGACATTCTCTTATTATGGGTTTCGCTCGTCTTAAAGTATCAGTTGCCCATGATGTCATTTTATCCTCTCCATAGCCCCTGTGAGACAAGCATGATTAGTCCCATTTTGTAGCTGGGAAAACTGAGAGGCTCAGAGAGGGCTGTTTACTTGTCCAAAGCAACACAGATAGTGAGTGTCAGAACCTAGATTCAGACCAGGCCAGTCGGCTCTCAAAAGTTCTGCACCCTTCATTATGCAGCACCACCATCTCCTTGTCTGACATTTGGAAAACCAGGGAGAAAAGATGCTGCCTGAGAAAATACTGGACTCTGAGTGTGCCAAGGCTCTCCTGTGGGCACCCTGTGGGGCTTCCTGCTCCCACCTGCCACAAGCATTTGTCCATGCCTGGCTGCTCCAGGTCAGTCAACCTGCTCGGATGGCTGAGCCAGCCTCATCTATGGCTCTGACCACTTAGTCGGGGGACCAGGAGTGCCCTTAGCTCTGGCAGCCTCAGCTGGTGCTGCTGGTGACCGGGCCAGGCCTTTGAAAAGCTCCAGCTGCCTTCCTGGCTGGGAAACCTGGTATCTCCAATTTCTTGCTTCCTCTTGCCCTGGGAAGAAGGAAGAGAGAGCCTGGGATTGAAGAAAACTCCAGAAAGACAGTGGTTGCCAGAGCAGAACTCAGGCTGCGGCCTTTTGTCTCTGCTTAGAGAGGGGACTCTGGGGGCAGATTTTTTATTTTCTTCTCCATATCTTAGTGAGAGGAGCCACACTGATGGCCCATGGATAAACCCCAGCCCCTGAGCCCAGAAGCAGAAGACCTTAACCTTACCCTCTCCTTAACCGACCCTCACCATGTCGTGCCCAGCCAGGTTCCCTCTCTGAACCCCCACCTTGGAGCACAGTGTCCTATAAAGTGAATGGAAATAGGACTCAGTTTCGAATCCTGCCCACCACCTACCAGCTGTGTAACCCTGGGCCAGTCACTTCAACTCTCTGAGCCTTGCTTTTCGATCTATAAATGTGGGCAACATGTAGTTATAAGAATCAAATGACATGATTTTATCCCTTCATCTGCTTACACAATGATGCTTCATAAGATATGCTTATATTAGATAAGACTGTGCTTGCTGCTGTAACAAACAACCCTCCCAAATTTCACTGGCACAAACTCAGTAGGAGTTTATTTTGAGCCTACATTGCAGGTATCTTTGTAGGTAAGTACCTTCCTCCATGTGGTGACGCAGGGATCCAGGCTTCTTCCATCTTGTGACTCCGCCATGTCTGGGGGTTTTATAATCCTCCCTCCAGCCAATGGAATAAGTGAGAGATAGAAGTGAGAGATAGAAGAGAAGCATCTGCAAAATGTCTGTCCTGTGGCGGCGGCAGCAGTGGCATCCAAGAGACAATTCCATTTCATCGGATAGGGCTGTGTTTGTGTGCATGGATTTTTGGAAGCCAGCCTCTGAATCTGCTGCAGTCAATGTCCCATTTACTTGCCTGCCTCATCCACTCTGTAAAATCAATAAGGACAGTGTCCCTGTTTGTCTTATTTACCCTGTCTTTATTAATTTCAGTAATCCCAGCCCCTAGCTGGGCACCGAATATGTATTTATTAAACAGTTGGATGGATGAGCAGGTGGGTGGGTGGGGGATGGTTAGCTATGGAAAGGTGATAGATGGATGGTGATGGATGAAATGATCTATGACTAGGGGAACCTGTAGACTTACAGTCAGCCCCGTGGGCATTTCTGCCCTGTCGACTGTTGTACTCTCATCACTGTGCATGGTACATGGCAGATGGCAGGTTTTCAGCGTTTGTTGTAAGAAAACCTTAGTGAGTCTTTGGACAAGTCAGTATTTGAACCCAGGTGAGCCTTGGCAATCCCAGCTTGCAGGCAGAGGGATGGCAAGCATACCTGGGGTACAATCCCACCCAGAAATGAAAAGAATTGTGAACTCTTGTCTCAATGATTCTGGGCCCCTGGGGGTGTCAGGAGAGGAAATGTCACAGATATCCTCCATTGTGCTTAAAAAGTTTCCTATCCTCACTTGCATGACTGGCAGGGCCCTGGTGTCTCCCCGCTGTCTCTGGGGTAAGGTTTGAGGCTGTGGGCAGACACGGAGGCTCTGGGCGGGCAGAGGGAGGCGGCGTGGGAGGGACCGTGGAGACAGGGTTAAGTGCTTTCCTCTCTTGCCAGACCAGTGAGAATTTGGCTTTAAATTTTTAACCTAAATAGAGTTATATCATTCTCTCTCCCACTAGATGCAAAGCGCTTTTTTGGAGCAATTAAGGAAAAGCATAAATCAGTCCATTTTTAAAAGCTCAGGCTGACTTTGTGGCTGGCTAAAATTAGCGTCTTGAGAAGAGAGGAGGAGGGGTGGAGGAAGCTGGATTCGGCTTCAGGACATCCATTCACTGAGGCTGGGGGTAAAATCCTTGCAGAACCCAGGTCTCAGGGTGCCATGGCCCCTAGTTCCACGGCCTCCACTGGCCATGCATCCTTTCTAGTCTAACCCCTGTTGCAGGTCTTTCCCTGTTGCCCTGAGATGGTGGAAGGAGATTGAGTTTGCAGAGTGATTGGGCTTGTAGCTCTCCGGTCCTCAGCTGTGTGGCCCTGAATAAGTCATTTTACCTCTCTGAGCCCCCAGTTCAGTTTCTGTACCTAGAAAGTGCCGCCCTCTCACCTTCAGAGCTTCCTTCCACCCCCTGACCACCCAGGACACAGGCTTCAGACCCAGAGCTCCGAATAAGAAATCAGAGGTTTATAATTATACATCATCAGCATATTCACTGTTTAACCACTGCCGGCTCAACCACGGTGCTGCACACCCGCAGAGCACGTTCTAGACACTGGCACCGTGTCGTGCCCAGCCAGTGATCAGTTCTTTTTTTTTTTTAAAGATATATTTATTTATGCATACAAGAACTAGAGTACAGGCCAGAGATGTGGGGGGTGTGTGTGTGAGAGGATTCACCAGAGACAGAGTGGGGAGCAGAACAGGCAGACTGACTGAAATACACTGCTGAGGGGAGCAGCGGGCGAGGCAGGAGAGGGCTGCTGCGCCATGTGGGTATCTCCCTGGCCGGGGATCGAACTCAAGCTGCAGCGGCTGCAGACGGCTTCATAGATTGCGTCTTAACCACTTGCACCACCAGGGAGGCGCGGTGTTCAGTTCTTGACTGAACAAATGCATGAAGGCCACGTGGGCCAGGCCCCTTACTCCCAGAACTTTAGTTTCCTAACTGCAAAATGAGAGTAAGATATTTTCCTTGCAGGTGAGAATTAAGTGTGATAAATCCCATATTTGGGAGATCTTTATCAAGCTTTTACTACATCCCAGGCTTCGTGGCTACAGCTGCTGGCTGCAGAGCTGCTGTCTGCAGCCTCAAAGAGCTACAAACTGGCGGAGCTGATGGGAAGCACCTAGGAGAGCGCCTGCCAGTCAGTCTTACATGAGTCTCAGTTGACAAATGAATGAGTGAATGAATGAATGTGTAAGCCAGCAAATGAGTGATGGAAGGAAAATCATCTCCCATCTGCAACTCCCCTCACTGCCGGCAGCATTTCCATTCTACATTATTGGGGGGACTTCGGTTTTTGTGCTGACAGTTTTGGGGCTTGGTGCCCTGCTGGATGCCTCCCCCTGTTTGAGCCTCAGTTTCCCCATTGTAAGGTAAGGGGGGGTGGGGCTGCCATCTCAAACTTCCATTAAGCTGGGAGAGATGTTCTGGCTCCTGTAGACAGAGCCTGGGGAGGCTGCAGGGCAGGGAAACTGCCCTCACCCCTCCTCCTAGTTCTAACTGATGCCAGTTCAACTCCTGGGGGAGGCTAATTACTCACAGGCGCTATCTGCTCATCTCCCCGGCCTCTATCTGAGACATAAGCATTTAGGCAAACATATTAGGCCAGAGCAGCCCAGGCTCGTGGGAGCCAGAGGCCTTTGACAAACATCCCCAGGATTCTTGGGGCCATGGAAGAGTCCCGGACACTGGTTCTGTGTCTCAGTGGCAACTGCCCCACAGCCTGTCCAGCCCCCGCCTTCAGGATCAACCCACAGGTCCCAGAAATGCCTGCCCCCCAAGTCCAGGTTCTCCACCCCAGGGACCACGTAAGCGAGACTGAGCACGGGGCTGGCTGCCCAGCCTGCTGGATGAGACAGGTGCCCTGTCCATCTCTCCGAGGCTGAGAAATCCCACACAGACTCCCGCTGCCATGCCTGGGAGATTAGAGGATTCTCTGAGATTTAGATTGAGCAACAGATTTTTCTAGAGGAAAGGGAGTTGTCACTGAGCATATGTTCCCCCAACCAGGCCTGGGCATCAAGCCCCCACACGTATCATCGTTCTCCTCCAACCCAATGAGCTGGTATCTCGGTTCCCATGACAGGTGAGGACCCTGCACCCCAAAGAAGTGAAGTAACTTCCTTCGAGAAACTCACACTTCCTTGGCCATCGGGGGCAGACCCTGGGCCAGGTGCCTGCGTTACCTGTCTCCCCCTCATGCTCACCACACCTTAAGAGACGTGTGCCACTGTTAGCCCTGATGGGGAAACTGAGGCTCTGAGGTATGAAGTCACTGACTTGCTGAGGAGGGGAGAGAAAGCATTGTTCTGTGTCCTGCTCTGGAAGCTTCCGGGTCAGCTCTCTGTTGCAGGATGCATGATGAGGTTCAGCCAGTGGTGGACGGTGTACCCCCAGTGGCACCTAGGTGCGTGTTGGCCGGGACCCCTGGGTTTGCAGTCACACTGTTCCGGTTGCACAGTGACGGAATGGCCCCTCGAGAACTTCTCAGAATGTAGCCCTGGCGTTCAGCGGCACGTGACTCTCCTACTCCACACAGCCCTGGAGGGAGGGGGGAAGCCACTTTCCAGAAATGGAGATAGGGAGAGAATTGCTAACTACACTACATGTGCGCGATGTCTGCCACGTACAAAGGATTTTCACATGTTTATCATCTGGTGATTCCACCCCAGCCCTTTGAGGTAAGCCGTGCAGGTGTTTATTCGACAAATATTTATGGAGTGCTTACTGAGCACCGGGCACCCTCCTCAGCACCTCATGCATATTAATGTGTTTAGCATTCAATGCTCCATGAGTCAGACTCTATTAATTCCCTCATTTTGTAAATGAGGAAACAGAGGCACAGAGAGGTCAAGTAGCTGACTCAAGGTCACACAGTCATGAGGGGCAGCGCTGGGATGCCATCTCCGCCAGCCTGGCTCGTGGCTGTCCTTCCTCTGCTCTGCTGCTGTCTCCTCCTCTGCGGTTGAGGGGAAGAAAGGTTAGACTGGAGCGGGGAGTCACCTGCTCCAGGTGAGTGGTGGGTAAGTGGCAGGGCTGAGCTGTGACCAGGGTACCCCTCTACTTCCCTCCACCCTTGATCCCCCAGGCCCCCCCCCACCCCTACCGTGGAAAGTGCTCTCCATCTCAGGGCCACAGCTGATGAGGTTGGACCCGCCGCAGGGAAGCGTTTATCTGCCACAGGGTTGGGCTGCAGATCGTGGGGTCCTCCGTGTCAGGTGGGGTGAACCGGGATTAGCAGAGCTGGAGACCGACTGTGCCTGAGCCCCACACGCCAGCTACAGAATCAGCGCGCGCCTTAAGATCCTTATCTCACCGAGAAATAGAATAATCCCCCCCAGGACATGTGGCCTCACTTTCTTCTTGTCCACAGCTTTGTGCTGCTGTTTATCTCCATCATTCCTTGCGAGGCCTGTGGCGTAAGCTGGGGCGGGCGGTCCTGTGCCGCCACTCACTCCTCAGGTGTGCAGTCCCGGGCCTGATCACCGTGAGGCTCTTGCTCTTGTGTAGGAGGCTCCTGCCAAGCGGAGCCAGAGATCTCTGCTTCTGTGGGGACGGTAGTTTATTGGGAGCAACCCCAGGAAACACAAGCTGGGAGGGGGAATGAGATAGGAAAAGGAAGGAAAAGGACATGGGGTGGGCTGAGAGGTAGGCGACACCTATCAGGGCCTCTCGCCTCCGACGGGGCGTGGAAGCTGGGGTCTTGATCCACCAGAGCCCATCTCTCTGAGCCACGCAACAAGTGTGCCATGCACGCCCACGTGGGCTCCTCCTAATGGAGAATATCAGGGCACCAGCCCAGAGTCCTCTCCCCCATCCTGTTAATGTGCTGCCGCCACCACCCCCAGGGTTAACTGAGCACCTACTATGGGCCAGGCTCTTTCTAAGGGCTTTCCCTGAATCGTCTCTCCTAAATCCCTTCCACGGACGTTACTCTCCTTGTCTTACAGACATGGAAACAGAGGCACAGCCAGGGCCACTCACAGATTGAGTGGAGACTGGGATTCTGACCTTCTCTTAGTCATCAAGCACCTACTGTGTGCTCCTCCTGGTAGGACTCTAAAAGCTGCTTTAGTCACCGTTGACTTCGGCACCTGGCACAAGCTCTCCTTCCTCCTGGGTGAAGAGCTTATATTTTCTAGATTCTCCAGGAGGGTCCCAGTTGCCAGTATTTTTTTTTATCTTTTTCAATAAAGACAATTTGCGACATATATAACCAAATACACGCGAGCGTTTAAACCTCTGTGAGGCTTTTCGCATGAATAAATTCACTCTTCCCTTCCCACTGGGAAAGTCGCCTCTAATAAGGACTTTTAGTTTGGTTGGAAAAATGTGGTCTCTGCACTCGAGGGCGGGGAGCCTGCTGCGACCTCAGAACCTTGGGCGCCACGGAGGCACAGGCTGGGTCACTGATGGGGAGATGAATGGGGTCCCCAATACCTTCCCAGCCCCCCAGGACCGCTCAGTGATCCTTGAGTGAAGCAGGTAACCCACCTCCTCGGCCTCCTACCTCCTAATATTCCTCTTCCACAACACCACCCCACTTCCTGACCCCACCCCACTTCCTGCCCTCCAAGTTCAGGAGTAGACCCCCCGCTAGGCAGTGTGGCTCTGTGCGGCTTGTGGTGATTGCAGGTCCTGGTTGGGGGGTAGATGCTTGGTGAGACCTGGATGCTCTGGGGCTTGGTTTCCTCATCTGTGAGGTGGACTTAGCAGGGCCCAGCGAGAGCCAATGTTTGCTGAGAAAGAACATTGAAGCCCTCTGCCTGGGGCAGCACCCCAGGCCATGCAGAGAGCTGGTTTCTTGAGGGTCAGCCCTGATGCCAGGACAGGTGGAATCAGGGTACAGGCCTGGCATCCCTGCGCTCACTGTCATACTCCAGGTACATCCCCTTCACTTGCTCCTAAGACCCCCCCCAGGGGTCCAGCTCCAGCTGTCCACAGTGGTGACTGTCCTCCCTTTCCTGCTACATCATTGAGTCTCTTGGGTCACCTCCCAAGAAGCTACATGCCCTTGAATTCTTTTCCGAACTGCATCTGCAGAACCCACACCAGGCTATCGTTGCAGCTACCTTCCCAGGTCTTTGGTAAATAGTTGAGAAGTGTGGGGCTGTCATGGGGCAGTTGTGGGGCTGTCGTGGGGCTGTGCCCTCACACACCGGCCTTTGGAGCAAACGCCCCCACTGCTCACACCCTCACTCGTCAAACACCCTGCACTGTCTCCAGGCCTTCCCTCCTGCTCTCCACTCTGCTTGCGCTGACTTTCCCTTCCTCTCCATCTGGCTCTTGCCAAGAGGTCCTCCTGGATTCAATTCAGACGTCACCTCTTCTTGAAAGCCTTCCCTGACTGACCCCTGCACTGGGCTGTGTCGGGGATCCCTCCCCTGTGTCCGCATAGGTCTCCTTCGTGGCATTTACACCCATTGTCCCTTCTTCCCACCATTCCTTGACACCACAGACCACGTCACCCTGCGCTTTGTTGTGTGGAAAGGGGGGTGGGTACGTGTGTGTCTTGCACAGCCTCCTGCTCCCCATGGCCCCTGACACAAGTCTGCACAGTAGGCACTCAGCAAGCTGGGGTGATGGTGGCTTAGCACCCACACAGGAGAGTGGAGGTAGAGCACAGGACCCCCAGTTCCTTTCTCATCCTCCCCCCACCCCTTAGCACCTTATAGGGTCACCCAGTGAAACGGGGTACAGGGGCACCTGGAGCTTGGAGAAGGGCAGGCATCCAAGATGATGGGAAGTGACTTCGGGGAAGGGCCAAAGAACCTCAGAGTGCAGGGCCCCCCTGGTGGAGCGCAGGAGTGCGGAGAGAAAGAGACATGCTTTGTTTTGTTTCTGTGGGTGATGGTGAAGGTGATGATGACGGTGATGATGACGGCATGACAATGACTTAGTGAGCAGGATGGAGAGCCAGAATTTTCCCCATCTGCCAGTGATGAAAAAAGGAGGATACAGATTGACTCTAAAGCAAGATAAACTGCAGTCAGACGCAAGAAGGAACTTCCCACTCTGGTCAGATGGCAGACTCAGGAAAACAGAGGCTGCAGTACGCAGATGTGGGAGGGAATGAAGAGCCAGGAAGGAGAGGCTGATGAAGGCCAGGAATCAGCAGGGCAGTTTGACTCTCCAGCAGCTTCTGTGGCCAGAAAGAGCACTTGAGTGTGAGGGGCCTGGAGACCAAATTCCCTGCTCTGCCACCAACTTGCTGGCTGACGTCAGGCAGGTGGTTTCACCTCTGTGGCCTGAATCCTTGCATCTATAAATTGGCCATGTGAATACTCCCCGGGTCAGATTCTCTAGCTGTTCCCTAAGTTACTGGATGAAAATATGCCTTACACAATTTAAAGCACAGTTCAGATGAAAAATGAGCAAAACCAACCCATGGGGCAAGGAGAGGAGAAGCAGAAGTGTGTCACAAACCACGTCTGGTGGCAAGTGCCACTCTCCGCCCAGCACTTTGTCTGTGAAGACTCTTAATCCTCATGGTGGCCCAGGTGGGAGGTGTCGTTTCCATTTTACAAATGTGAACAACAAGGCCCAGAGAGGACAGTTCACTTACCCAAGGTCATACAGCAGCAAGTAGTAGAGTTGGGATTAGAACTCAGGCCTCTCTGAGCCCAAGGGCTGGCTTGTTGCCCTTGGCCGTATAATCAGAGCTGGATGGTCAGATGACGACCTGATGGCCTTCCTCCCCTGCCCAAATTAGAAGATAAGAAGACAAGACTCAGGAAATCTTCCCAGGCCCTCCTGTCCCCCCAGAAAACCCTGCACAGGTCCCCCCGCTGGAAGGGGGCATGAGGCCCACTCTGGGACTTCATTGTCCACTCAACCCAGCCTCAGCTGAGAAGGAGCTGGGCTCCCAGCCCAAAAGATAAGGTTCCAGGCACCACCGCCAATCCTTGTGGCTAGCCAGGCAAAAGGCTATGTTAATTGCTCTGTGGACAGTGAAGCCTTGTTTGCATATATGCAAATTGAGGGGCTTATTAGCTCTTCTCTCAGATGGGTCAGTTCAGGCCTCTGCCTGACCCCTGCACTGCTGGTTTGAAGGCTTCACTAGCCAGTGGGATGAATGAATGGCCAGATGGAGCACTCGGCAGGCTGGGGTGGCCCGTGGCCTTGGCGGCTGAAGGGGCCAGTCACGACATGAGTGTTTTGATGGGGAACCAATGGAGGCTGCAGGCTGGTGGTCCTCTGGCTCCCCCAATCTGGAGGACCCCAGGATATCCCAGGGCCTGCTCTGGGCCTTCTCCTCTCAGGCACGGGACTCACGCATCTGACCTTGGCCCTGCACATGCCCAGCAGCGGCAGATGTCTGCCGTCCAGGTGCGGGGGCTCCCGCAGACTCAGGGCATCTGCGGAGGAGGGCCCTGGGCCCAGGTCCTCAAGCCCAGCCAGGCAGCTGCTCAAGTGCAGACGCCACTGGACCTCAGCCCTCTGTCAGGCTGGGCTCTGGGTGTGGAGCTGCAAGATTCTGTCCTGCGTCCTCTGCCACTGGGCTGTCCCCTGCGTCTCATGGCCAGGACTACAGGCCGCCCCCGTAATAGTCTTGCTCTGGCCTCCTGCCTGTGCTCCTTTTCCACTCCCTCCTCCTCCACACTGGCCTTTTCAAATGACAAGTCTGCTCACTGGCTCCCCTGCTTACAACTACCCATGGCTCCCCAGTGCCTAGGCGCAAAGTCCAAGTGACTAACCTGGTCTGTAGCTATTCCAGGGCCCAGTCTCTGCTCCCCTTGTCCCTACCAGGACAGTCTAAGTCTGTCCAGAGAAGTTTCCAGTAAACACAGCCTCCCGCCTCCCAGACCACCATTAAAGAAGGCCCCTGACCCTCCAAAATGAGAGCCCCCTCCCGTCTGAGGATTCTCAGCCCTTGGTGACCAACCAGAATGGCGACCTGAACAGAGAAGAGTGAAGGCCAGGCTGAGGGGGGTCAGTGCAGGCTGCTACTGAGGCCCATTTGCCCAGTGGCCTTGGTGCCTCAGTTTCCCATCTGTTGAACAGAAGGGCTGTGGGGAGAAAAAAATGAGGTGCCAGAATCGCAGCCCCAGGGACAGGTGAATATGGTGGAGTGGATTGTGGGTGACTCGGAAGCCATTCCCTCCTGCTGATTTGATTTATCTGACTTAAAAATATGACTCTTTGAGGCGGGGATTACAAAAGTAATACCCCAAAAGCTGGGAGATAATTTGGAGCATTTAGACAGGCACCATAAAAGAAAATACCACTACTCAGAGATGCCCACGGGTACCTCGGGTGGCCATCCTGCCAGCCCTTCCTGCGCGTGGAGTCATTCCATTTTGGAGGGGAAACAACAGAATTTATGTCAATTTTTTTTTAAGCTCTCATTGGAGTCATTTTGTTTGTGGTGAGACTGTGCCTCTTCGCCTTTGTTCCCTGACCTTTGTGTGGGTATCTGAAAGCCCCCTATTACCCTGTTTTTGCCACCAATTTCCTCGATTCATACTCCCTATAAACCACTATGGGGAACTTTATAGACCCACAAAGGCATTCAAAGTTAATGGCAAAACCAACCATGTGAAAACGCTGTAAAATCCACCATCCTCCCTCCCCAGTGCCCAAGTGCCCTGGGCCCTCCCCGGTCCTGCCAGGCAGCCCTGGGGCAGGGGCACGGGGCAGGAGAGCGTCCGTCCTAGGGGTGACCTTCCCTCCGGAGCACGCACACACCCTCGCCCACACGGCACAAGCAATAAATATCGGGATTGTAATTTATGTAGATGTTTTGGAATCCAAACAGGGTGGGGAGGGACTAATGAAGAGCCATTCCTCATGTCGGCTTCCAGGGCAGGAACAGAGCAGGTTCATAACTTGTGGGGCCACTTACTAGTCTGAGGATGGAGTTTAGATAAATCCAGCTGATGCCCTTGGGCTCCCCTACTGAGGTCAAGGCTCCGGCAGGAGATGGTCCCCAGGATAGGGAAGGCTCCAGTCCCTCCTTTTCTTCGATAAATATTTCTAGGCTCTGTTACATCTCCTGCCCAAGCCCTCCCAGGCAGAGGGACCGAAGCTGGCTGGGTATTTCAGTGGAGAAATGTGTGGCTTCTGCCAGGGCAGTAAACAAGGCATGGATCTGGCACTGAACCTGGCTCTGCTGTGTGACCTTGGGCAAGTCATTTGCCCTCTCTGATCCCATTGAGGCATCCATCTGATGGAGAAAACAGGGCATGTAAGGATTGTGTGCCACACTGTAAGTGACCAGGCCCAGGGAGTGCACGATAAAGGGCACTTGCTCGCCATGCTTCCTTGTCTTCCTTGCAGACCCCGAGGGCGGACCCACCCCTTGTGTTTTGTTACAGGGGCAGCCCAAACCCTGCAAACCTGCCTATTCTAAATGGGTTCTGCCATCCGCCGCAGCAACACAAAACATATGAGACTTTCATGGGAAGGAACTTTAATATAATTAGGAAACAATACAGGAAAGGCAAAGAGTCGAGTTTCTAAATCAAGCACCCAGAGTGACCCGTCCCCTCGTGTGTAAAAGTCCACCCAAGCAGGACTGGCCCAGAGCAAGGCCCCAAAGCCTGCCTCAGGTCTAAAGCATCTTCCAGTGGGGACCCACAGAAAAGGGTCAGAAACCACCAGACAAGCCGAGAGGGAAAAGAGCAAAACCAAAATCAAGACAAAAACCCCCACTGTCACCTCCCCACGGGTCTCACCCACGTCTGTGTCACCCAGTCCATGACCAAAAGACAAGTGCAGTTTCTTCACGTGTCTCTCTGCTTCATGTGCCTCCTGCAGGTCTCCTTCTGGCTCCATCCTGCTTCCCTCCTTCCTAGTCTCCTCTGTATCTTCTTCTCTCTCTGCTCAGCAACACCCTCCATTTGGGTGGGGCAGGGAACCTGAAACCTCCCCCTTTCCTGGGGACCACCCTGTTACATTTTCATCTCTGAACCCCTACTGACTGGGCCTAACTGGTGTCAATCAGTTTGTCTCCTTCAGACAAAGAGGCTGCCAGGGGAGGGGTTGGCAGCTTGGAGGTGCAGGGACTCAGATTTATTCTGGGCAGATCACCTTGGCTGAGTCATTGCCCTTCTTGGGACAGGCTGAACCTGAGCCAGCTCCTTCTCCTGGGCCCTCCAGGGACCATTGCCTGAGGGAGGGAGGGGTCACAGGAGGGAGGTGTCACAGTGGAAGGATGAAGCTGCTCCTCCCACCAGCCTGACCACACCCCTGCTGCACGCCCACAACCACCTGCTCTGGTCCAGGTGGAGACTCTAAGCTAGCCTCATTTGATGGGCCAGGGAACTGAAACTGGTTTCTGGCCATGGTCAGAGCCACTGAGAGTCCCAAGTAGACCCGAATCTGGTCTAACTCCCCTGCCCCTCCCCCCCACACCCTGTTCTTCTTCCTCCAGGTTCTTCACACTTTCACATCTTAGGGTGTCTTGTCCTAATTGATCCTCACAGCCAACCCTGCGAGGGGCCAGATAACATTACCCCTGATTACTCATGAGGAAAGCAAGGCTCAGAGAGGTTAGGTGACCTAGTCAAGGTCACACAGCTAATTAATGGCAGGGTCAGAAATCGAACGGATGTTTTCTAGCAGGTGCCCCCTCCAAAAAGAAAAAAACAGAATTACCTTTGATTCCTCTCTTTCCTTCCCTCTTCACGTCTAGTAAGAACCACTTCTCTTCCCCCAACACATCCTGAATCTGGCTGCTTCTCTCTGTTGCCACTGTCACCCCGATCCAGGCCTCCAGGTCTGTGCCTGCCACTGTCTCCCAGCAGGTCCCCAGGGTGCCACCCTCCACAGTTCCTCAGGAGCCCAGAGAGACATTATGAAAATATAAACCAGGGCCGATTGCTTCCAGGCTCAAAACCCTCCAAGTTCACAATTTTACTTAACTCCCACTCCCTGCCCTGCCTCCTGGGGCGCACCTGCCTCCGCCCTCCCTTGCCCTGCTGGTCCTTACTCCAGGCTCCACCAGCTACTCTGACCTCCTGCTCACTTCTTTTTTTTTTTTAAGATTTATTTATTTATGCATACAAGAGCTGGGGTACAGGCCAGAGTTGCAGGGGGTGAGAGGATTCACCAGAGACAGAGCGGGGAACAGAACAGGCAGACTGACTGAAACACACTGCTGAGGGGCACAGCGGGTGAGACAGGAGAGGTCTGCTGTGCCATGTGAGTAGCTCCCTGGCCGGGGATCAAACTCATGCCGCAGAGGCTGCAGGTCGCTTCATAGTGAGGTGCTTAACCCCTGACGCCACCAGGGAGGCCCCTGGCTCACTTCTGATCACTCCTGGTCTGCTAGGAGCAGCCCAGCCTGCACGCTGGTCTCTCTGCTCTCCAGATGGATGTTCCCCTGGCTGCTGCCATCAAAATGTCTCCTCTCCCACTTTCTCTCTCTATTAATGCATCTGAGCCACCATCCTTCAGGGCATGTCCTCCCATCTTTAATACTTTCATTTGGTCATTTGTCTGCCTATTAATCATCTGATTCTCCACTAGTACTTGTTATTGAAAACTTTGTACCTCCTACATACCAGGGCTGTTCTGGGTATTTATACACATGACTCATAAAAATTCGCAAGTGGGAGAGAGGAGCTGCTATTTTACAGATGAGGACACAAGCTCAGAAAGGTCAAGTAAGTGTTCCAAGGCCACACAGCTGGGGAGTCGTAAAGCTGGTGTTGGAACCCGGGCAGTCTGGCTGCAGAACCCACACCGCCTGGCTCTCAGCTACACCAGATCAGGGGCCACGCCACTGCATGCCCGATGCCTGGTGCAAAGTCTGGCTCCGAGGAGGCACACGGTTGATATTTGTCCTGTGCAGGAACTGACCATAGTGAGCAAGAGATCTTATATTACACATGATTTCATTGCCCACAAGAAACGGGGAAGGGAGAATGAGTGGGGGAACCAAGGCTGTGGAATTGGAGGCGCAGCTGCTTTATCCTTGACCGAGTAAGGTTGTTGCTATTGAAGTAGAGAGTCGCCCAGGTGTCCTTGTGCAAACAAGTTCATTTTTCTGTCCATTAAAAAGTCAGAGCAGACACATGATGCTTGAACTCAGTGTCCGTGAGTCCTCCCGGCATGAGCAGGATGTGCCCACAGCGAGCACCTGGCGCTGTCCCGGGACTCATGACAGCCCACTCAGGACAGGGTTTGGGGGCTGCACTCTCCAGCAGCCGCCTCTCCCGGGCCAATAGCCAGGCCAGGCTTGTGTCACCTGCAGGGTCCGCCTCCACGTGCTGTCCCTGCTGGTCAGCCAGCACTGAGAAATGACCAGCAGGCCTTTTGGAAGGGTTGCTGGCCGTAGTGGGGAGTGCCTGGTGTTTTGGGGGTGACCATGCATGCTGGGGCAGCCCCAAGACCTCAGGGCGAGAGACAGGCTCCTGCAGGCCTTACCAGCAGGGACGGCATGCACAGGGACAGGGCGGGCATCCCACGTGGCTCAGAGCTCCGACCCAGTGCTGTGCTAATCATCAGTGTCAATACTGTGAATGCGCAAACCACGGAGCTAATGTTGCTGATAATCAGAAATGATGTATCCCAACGTCGCCCTGGCGGGGCGCCCGGCCCACCTCCCAGCACCCTCAGCTCAATGGCCTGTCCACTCACCCGTGGGCTCTGGGCAGTGGGCCAGCCCCGGGCACCTGTGACATAGGCCGGTCATGGAAATCCTGAGTGTCGCGCCGGGGCTTCCTCCAGGGCAGGGCCCTGCTCCGTGTGCCTCTGGCCAGCAGGCTCCACTGCCCTCCATCGGTGTGACCCTGGTGGTCATTTCGCCCTGGGTTCCTGTGAAATGGGTGCTATAGTGGCCACAGTCAGAGGTGGTTGGGAGGATTCTCTGAGATGGTGCGAAGCCAGCACAGAGTGGCCACGGAGCTGGACACCTGCCCAGGTTCCACTCTATGCTGATTAGTCTGTGGGCTTTCCTGAGTTCTTTCCTTGGAACCTCCATACTGGAGCAGACGCTCCCTGCTGCCACTCTCTGAGGCCTGAGTGACCCGAACCTCAGTGTCTTCATCCGGATAATGAAGGGGGTTCTGGAGGGTCGGAGGTGATGTACCCCATGGGGGGGTAGGGCTCTCCCCCTGTGCCAGGCCCTGGAGATTCTTGCCCCAGGATTCTGCTTGAGCTCAGGTGCTTGAAGCAGTGAATGGACAGGACAGGAATGAGGGTGTCCTTGCAGAGTTGTTTGTGGGACTGGGTGAGGACGGACGTGGAAGTATCTGGTTCAGAAGCAGGCACTCCACGAATGTTCCGCCCTTTTCCCCCCTGGATTCCAGAGGGGGACTCTCAGAACCTCGCAGGGGACTCTCGGAACCTCCCAGAGGGGAGATTCCGGCATGCAGAGTAGTGTCCTCCAGGCAGCATGTGATCTAGCTGGTCATCAGGGCCGCCAACACGTGGTCTCACCCAGAGGGGTGACAAATGCCAGTGTTCAAAGCGAAGCGTATCTGGCTGCTGGCCAGGGAGAGCAGCAACCCTGTCCACAAAGCCTTACTCCTCACCTTGGTACCTTCAGGGGGAAATGCAGGGGCAGCAGCCGCCTTCATGTCAGAGAAAACACCTTCAGTCAGGTGACGTGGCCGAGCCGCGGGGCCAGCGGGTAAGGGATACAACTCAGCCGCCATACGTTCCTGGGACTTCCGGCTCCCCAGGGCCTTTGCATGGGCCCAGTTCGCTGTGTTCCATCTTTTCTTGCATGACCCAGGTCTCTATTCAAATATTGTAATTAGCAGCAGCTGTCTTAATGAACAACTCCAAATCCTGGCGACTTAACACAATAAAAGGGTATTTCTTGTTCAGGCAGAGTCAAAAGCATTTATTCCTGCATCGATTCAGCGGCCCCCCTGGGTAACTCACCTCCAAGCACGGTTCAGAGATCCCAGCCTTTTCTATTTTGTTCTCGATCATCCCCTGGGCACCCTGGGGTTCCCAGCCTGATTTTCTGGGTTCAGACTGTAAAGAGCAGAAAGAGAAAGTACAGAGAGGGTCGCAGCCAGCTTTTGGGGGTTCAGGTCCTGATGGTACCCAGCACTTACACCCACATTCCAGTGGCAAAGACAGCTGGCAGATCCCATGGCCATGTCCCAGATCAACGGGGGAGGGCAGGTGTGTTCCACAGTGGACTGTGGATGGGAGTGGGTGTTTGCTGACCAATAGTTCACACTGTGGATGAGGGACTCAGGGCCAAGAAGTGGCCTTGGACACTTGCAAGCTCATCGCATCCACCCTAGCTCAGTCCTCTGCCCTCCTTACCTACGTGATGCTGGGAGATACAGAGAAGCTCGTGGATATTGGGGAAAACCATCCATTTCTGCCTCACCACCTCATGCAGAGACTGCCCGCTAGTGTCCCTTGTCACAAGGATGACCACAAGATTCGTGACCAGTGACTGTCCACTGGACAGCAGGTTAATCCAGGATGCCCCAGGCCTTCTAGCATGTGGACACCCTTCTCGCTACTCTGCTTGGTCTGCTTTATTGTTTGTTTTCACCCTATGTGACGGGACCACCTCTTGTGTGTGCGCTGACTTCTCTGTCTTCCTTGTGGACTCCACGAGGGTAGGGCTTTCCCGTGTTCTGCCCAGAGTTAGGCCTGGCACATTCAGAGGCTCGTCACATGCTTGTTGAATGAATGAAAGAACTTAACCACCCCCAGTTTGGTTTGGTGGGCCTACTGTGCACTGTCCACTGTGAGCCTGCCCTCCCAGAGCTAAACTCCAGTGGGGAAAGCAGACACCAGATCAGGAAGAGTACATTTTAGGGGCTCCGGTGGGGGTCAGAGCAGATCCCCTGGGGAAGTGCTGGAGGGGGTTCAGCGGGCAGAGACCATACACTTGCTTCTAAACAAGTATTTGGCCTTTTAGACGCTGAGTGAGCCCATGAGAGTTGCTTGACCTCTCTGAGCCTTACTTTCCATATTTGGAAAGTGAGACCAAGCACCCGTACCTTTGCAGGTGGAGGTGACGCTTGGATGCCCTCTGGCTGGTGAGACCCTGGCATGTTGGCAGGGACCCAGCATGCGGTGTTGGTTGTCAGCGTTATTATGTCTCTTTGGTCCACTTTCAACTTAAGCCTCCACCACTGTGGCCAGTAGGACACAGGAAGGTCCTGCTCTGCTCCTCCGCATCCCCTGAGAGGCCACCAAGGACAGCTCCCAAGCCCCCAGGGCAGGCGCCCCTGAAAACCAATGCCACTGGCTGGCACAGGGGCATCTTGGTTAGTTAGCAACTGCGAAGTACGAGGCTGCGCTGCCTCCCTGAACCTTGGTTTCTCTGGAATGAAGGCAGGAAAGGCTGCCTTCCAGAGTAGAGGTGAGGATTAAAGGATAGGACACAATTAGAGGGCCGAGCACAGTTCCTGCTGCACGGCTTGGCGTGGCAGCACAGGGCTGCCACCCTGGGTTGCTCTCAGCATGCCAACCAGCAGTGGGGACATCCCCAGGTCCAGGGAGGTCGCCCGGGACACCCAGGCCCCGCCGGCCGCGCAGTCTCAGGGCTCCATGGCTCGGAAGGGAGGTTTTCCTCCCTGGCTTCATGCAGGCAGCGCGAGTGAGGAGGCCGGAGAGTGATGGAGACATTCTGGGCGTTGCTTCAGATTCAGCATAAACCATGTAACAGTTATGGATGGCTTTGTCCTCTGCGAGCTGTCCGTCCCATTACCGTCCGCAGATGGCTGTAATGGACTTCGGAAAGCTCACGCCAGCATCCTCGCTTTCATTGGCAGGAGAGGCCCTGCCAGAGAGATGGCGGGGCAGTGGGGGAGGTTTAGAGCAGCTCAGAAGTCCACATCCCAACCCCGGGTGCCTGCAAAGCTCGGCCTGGAACTGGACAGCCCAGCCAGGCTCAGTAAAGCCCCGGCCACTTGGCTCCCAAACGGGGGACAGGCAGGTCCAGTGACTAGTGAAACAGCAGCAACCTCCGGGCCAGGGAGGCAGAGGAGTACTCCAGGCCAGGTAGCAAAGGAGTATCTTCTCCGTTAATCCCCGTGGATTATGATCCTCTCTTTACAGACAGGTGATCGACCGAGAGTCAGGGAGGTGAAGACAAGGATGGTGAGGGGGCGGTAGCTGGTGAGGGAAAGGGAGCAGGACTCCAGTTTTAGTTGGTCTGAGATCCAGATGTGTCATTCCAACCCTCCACACAGCAGTGTGTAATCCATCACCGCTGGTCCAGAACTGTCACTGCTTTATCTCATGTCATTCATGTCTGCCCCCAAGCAAAATTCACCTGTTCATTTCACAGATGGAGACATGGAGGCCCAGGGCAGGGAAGGGCCATTTATGGCCACAGAGAGTTCATTGTTGGTGGCGTCCATCAAGTCCTACGTTCAGTGCCTTCCAGGGCAATGTTCTGACCACCTGTCTGTGTGTGCTCACTAATTTTCATACCTTCAAGCTGGGCACACGTTCCCCATTTTGCCCCAGTCCCCACCACTCCCTATTGCATCATCTAGACTGAGTTTCTTATTTATATCTCCTGCCTAATACGGTCCACTTTGGCCTTTTGTCAGGGGACTTTGATAGAATCTGACCTTGATGCTTTTCTCCTGTCCTTTGAACACAGCATTGCCCCTTTCACAGCCTGCCAGTCCCCATGCCATTCTACACCTTTTTTCAAACCTCCTTCCACGTCAAGACTTCCTCATTCAAAGTCCCACTCTCCCAGTTGGCAAAGACTGCTGGGTGGTGAAGGGTAGCAAAGGAGAGGAGCAACTGGCCACTTAGCCCACCCTTCCCTGACCTTGAAGCCTGACTCTGGGAGGCTGGGCCCTGCTGTCACCTCCCTGGTTCTGCTGCCTCCTGCCTGAGAGGCCATGCATGCTCCTGGCTTAGTGCACCCAGTGCCAGAGTGCATCCCTTCTAGGCTGGAGGCCCAAGTAGGAGTGAGAGAGGGTCTCTGAGCCCGGGAGTGTCCACTGTGAAGGAGCTGGAGGCGGGTGGGGGCTGGAGGTCTCCATCATGCCTTCTGCAGGCCCCAACTGAGGCTGATGGAGTCGAGAGGGCTGCTAGATTCACTCTCCCTCCTGCACCCTTTCAGGTTCTAGCCAGTCTCAAGGGCCTCCAGGGAGACCCTCCTCTAAGGAAGGGAGAGGAAAGAAGAGAAGAAGGGAAGGGGTGGGCAGGGGAGGAGAAAAGTGGACAGAAAGGAGATGACTACACAAGGCGGCTCAGTTGTCTTTGAGCCTAATGACCTGGCTCGCTATTCCTGCTTGGAACACACCCCCACCCCGCCCCGCCTCTGCACTTCAGGTTCTACAGAAGCCATGGCTCTGCCTTCCTGCTCCCCGTCCTGACCCCTGGGACTCTTTGATGCACTCCTTGCCCTTGTCATCTGTACTCCCCACCCCCAACTGTGACCGCTGGAGGCCGAGGCAACCCAGCATCCCAGTACCCAGCACAGGTGCAACACAAAGAGACCCTCAACAGTGCATGGAAGTTGCCCGAGGATGATCCCCGTCTCATCCAGTCTCTGCCACTTTGGGGCCTTGTGACCCTGGCTGGGTCATTCGCCTCGCAGGGCCTCGGCGTCTTCTCCTGTAAAATGGAGATATTTCACCTCGCCTTGTAGGGTTACTATTGGAGTAAGAATCTGGCATCTGTGTACAATGAGCTTGGCACTTAAAGATTCATCAAACAGTGGCTATTGAGCAGACATAGGAGGGGCCTGGCCAAGGCCAGCTGCCCCCCCAGAGTGATTCTGATAATCCCCAAAGGGAGAAGAGCCTGCAGCAGCCAGGGTTTTCAAAGAGCTGGGGCACCTAAGAGCAGGCCCCAAACCAGTTATGGGACTTCAAACCAAGGTGGCTGAATTCAGGAAAGGCTGACGGGGCTTGGGGCTGCTGCTGTGCCCATGACACGGCCCTTCGTGGGGCGGGGCAGGCCAGAGGAGCCAAGCTGGTGACCCTCTGCCAGTGCTGCCCACCTGGATGCAGCGAGCCTGTCCTGGTCCCTGGCAGTGACCTTGGGGGAGCCTCGCTCCCAGCCCCCTTGGGGTGAGGAAAGAGAAGCTGATGACCGTGGTTGGCAGGGGAGGCTGGGAGCGCAATTGATTAATGTTTGTGCGTGCTTTGACGGGCCCAGATGCAGCGCTGGCGAAAGGTGAAGTATTAATACATATAATATATAATTATGATGTACCACCGGCCTGGCAGCCCGTGTAAATAGTTACCCAGCTGGGAACTAATCCGGGTAAGTGGGCCCGGCTGCTCGCAGGCCCCGCGCAGATACAGCAGGCCAACTGCCACCCCTCGGGAGGGCTGGGTTCTGCCAGGCCATGCCAGCCTCGGGGACCATTCTGCCTGCATGGGAGGGGCTCCCTCAACATCCAAGGAGCCGGCAGTCAGGAAAGGAAGGAAGGAGCAACCAGGGTGGACTGAGCTCACCCCCAGCCACATCACCCACTTTGTGCTTGTCTGCTGAGCCCATTGCTCCTCTGCACAGACGAGCACATGCGTTCAGAGAGGGAAAGAACACGCTTAAGGATGCACAGCAAATGGGCAGCAGAACCAGGTTTCAAATCCATACCCATCTGGCTCCAAGCCTGAGGGATCTTTCCCTGGGGAAGGAAGTTCAAAGCCACCACTCCTACCCCGGCTCCTCTCATGAGGGTCCTGAGGGCGTCTGCAGCGTCCTGGGTCTTTCCCCCTAAAGTGACTTTGACGTTTAGAAACCTGCTTTCACAGAGAGAGTTTGGGGAGGCTCCTCTAACACCCAGTACTGGGGCTTTCCTCTGAGTTGTACAGCCCCGGAGGCACCCATGGCAGGGGGTGACAACCGTGGATAGAGAGGGGTATAAGGCGAGGGGGCAGAGGTGGGTCTGGAGTCAAAAAGGCAGTTTCAGAGAAACTTCCTACAGCCCTGGCTACCCTCCATGCCTTCCCAGGCCAGAACCCAGGTGCCCCAGCCCTCCACCCTTCTCTGCTCCTCGAGGATATTTCGGGGGTGAGGGTGGTTCCTGGGCACTCTAATGCTGCCTCACTGTCCTCTCGCGTGGGCTGGTCACAGTGACTCACCTGCTTTCTGAGGCCAGGCAAGTCCTTGTTCTTGGTTCAAGGTCCTTCTGGCACCCCTGGGACCTCACCCTGCGTCCCCAACCTGAAGACTCCCAGGGTGGGGATTTACTCACCCTAGGGGGTTCCACTGTCGTCCTGAGTGGGTTGCAGCGTCGTCTTGCCCGCCTGTCCGCGTTGGCCTCCTGCTCCCAGCCTGGCCTGGTGCTTGTTTCGGACTCAGCTTCAGCCAGGCTGCTCGACCCGCCTTCCTCCTCCCGCTGCAGCCACTAATGGGATGCTAAGTGCCTATTTTGCAGATGAGGAAATTGCAATTAAAAGAGGTTAAGTAACTTTCCAGAGGTCACGTATTTGGTTTCCCTGACTCCAAACACCATGATTTTTCTATTTCATCAGATGAAATAGAAAAGAGGCCTCTTTGATGGATGGACCTTCCAGGATAGGGGTGCTCTCCGCATCAGACTCAGGGAGCCCCAGGGAGTGGGCGGGTCTCCTCCATGAGAACAGGCATCTGCTCAGAGCAGGGGCTCTAGCCCCCATCTAGATGGTGGCCTTCCCAAGGACGGAGGTTGTGTATCACCCACCTGCTTGGGACCTTCCAAAGTTGAGGCCTGTGTCTCCCCCTCAGACTGGGGATATCCCCGTGTGGGGTTGGTTCTTCTGCCAGACTGGGGGCTCCCTGAGAGCAAGCTCAGTGCCCCCCATCAGACTGGGACCTCGGTCCCTCACTACCTCTGCACATCCCCTCTCACCCTCACCCCCAGTGGGGTTCAGGACCCCTGCTTATGGCACCCCTGACCCTGCCTGCACCCCAAGCAGGACTCGCCCTCAGCCCAAGTGTAAGCTGCCAACAGCGGCTAAGCCACAGAGCACCCTGGGCATTAATTAGTGTTGCCGCGGTAAGTGTTTCTTCCCATTTATGCAAATCAGTGAGGTAAGAGGCATATAATGAAGTGTTTGTGGTTTAATACTGTGCGCTAGGAAGGAAGATGAATTTTAATTACTGGCTTCTAATTGGATGGCCGGCACATTAATATCATCCTGACGGACATCTGGGCCGGTGCTGCCCACCCACCGGGGCTCAGGTGCCTGCTGCCCCGCCCTCGGCAGCGCAGTCTTGTGGTGCAGGACAGCCTGCCCGCCAGCTGCCCTGGCTCAGGGGTCAGGCTGGCACCCTGCTGCATGTGCCTTTGGAACCCCCATGGGCATTCATAATGTTCTGTCTCTCTGTGGAGCTCTGCGGCTTGTGTTTAGATCCCCAGTTACTTACTGTGAGACTCTGGGAAAGTGACCTTCCCTCTCTGAGCCTTGAATTCTTCAGGCTAAGTAGTAAAGGACATGGGGTGGGGGTGTGAATTGGCAGGTGGGGAGGTTTTCCAGGAAGCGGAGGTCCTGAAGGACAAGTAGCATCAAGGGAGGAGGAGAGGCCAGCCCAGCTGGAGAGTCTGGGTGTGAGAGGAAGGCAGGGTGTTTGGGCAAGTTGAGACCTGGTGCTACCCCAGAGTTTAGGGGCACTGAGAACAATCCCCTCCCCTCATCCTGGAGGGCTCTGCTTGGGTGGCACGTCGACCTGGAACTCCCTGACCCTGGGCCTGGGGAGAGGGTCTCTGCCCTGGTTTGATGGAGGATTCCTGGGCTGGGTGGCCCCTCCCCACCCAGGGCAACATCTGTCATGGGGCTGTCCCGGCGTGCAGCTCCATCAGCCTGCAGGCTCCACGGGGTAGCCTGGTCTTCGTCCTGGATGCTGGTGTCCATCACAGCTCTGGGGCCTCCCTACTCCCATTCATCAAGACAAATTGTCCAAATGAAAGAATCATCAGTAAGAGGGGTCAGGTTTAGGCTGCGTCTGTCTGGTGAGAAGGAGCAAGTAGGGTGCAATTTGGTTTCTGGAGAAGGCAAGCAATAGGGAGCCGCTGAGGAATCTAAACAGGGAGCTGATGAGTTGCTGTGATACATCATGGGTCCCTTCTGGCCTGCTCCTCCCCTCATCTTTGAACACCCAAATCGCCAAGCTGGCAGAAGGGCCCAGTCTCCCTGCACTGTAAGGCGCTGGCCAGTGTGGATCCTGGGGTCACAGCAGGTGTGGTGGGTGAGGGTGCATGGATGCATGGGAGCTGGGCTGGGTGGGTACCCACAGTGCCCTCAGTGACCCCATGTAACCCTGTGTGCCCAGATTCATGCCGAGGGGGGCGGGCAGTGGGCTCTGGAGACCAGCTGCAAACCCCCAGGCCTTTGGCTATGCTTGGGATTGGCAGGGGATTCTCTTGGGCTGGAGTTTGACCTCCTGGGCCGCCACCCCTCACCACTGCTGCCCTTCTTTTCTTCACCCAGGGCCTGTAAAGCCCTCCCAACCACTGGGATGAATGGGGGTGGGGGGCAACCAGCATTTACTGAATCCCTGCTGTATACAGCAGACACACCTCTGAGTACTGCTATCATGTGAGGAGGAAACGGAAGCAGCCAACTGGGAAGGGCATTAAGTGCAGGTGGGGCCGGGCCAGGCAGGCTCCAGTGTGGGCTCCAGCCTCTGCTTGGAAAGTGCCCAGTCCACTGGCACTTCCTCCAGGCCCCTTCCTGGGGCAGAGCAGCAGCTGCTCACACAAGTAGTGCAGCTTCCCAAGGCCCTGCCCTGGCGGCAGAACAGACAAGGCTGAGCCCCAGGAATCCCCTGCCTGGGAGGCCTGGCAGAGTAGTTAAAGGGTACAAATGGGCGTTAAGAAAACATTTGTTTAAAAGGAAAGCAGACGCCAGACAGATGTGCTCCCAATCCATACCGCAGCCCCTCACCAGCAGTCCTTGTGTTTACGGCCAGATAGTTATTAAGCATTTGCTGCCAAAGGCTTTGGAAGTCACAGAGGCTTTGGAGTCCTGCAGGTGAAGCAGGCTGGGTTTGAAGCCCAGCTTCCCTTGTGGGCTGGGTGACCTTGGACATGGTGCTCAACCTCTCTGAGCCTTAATTTTCTCAGCTGCATACGAAAATCATCATGTCCCTCCAATATCATAGTCGTGTGTTTATTATTTCATATTGGGGATCTGGGTCCTGCATCTAGTAGGTGCTCAATAAAGGCTCATTCTGTTCCCGTATTATAGAGGCTTTAGCAATCTAAAGATAAGAAACTTAGTAGATTTTGCCTACAGACCAGGAGGGGACACTCCCTGGGACTGATCACAGAAAGTGAGGTCCTCAAGGCAGAAGGGTTCTACCCCAGGGGGGTCTTTGGGCTTGGGGGAAACCAAGACAGGGGATATTGCAGGGGTTAAGAGTATTGTGACAGTGTCACGCTGGGGGATGCCTGGCAGGACGGGAACTGGAGGTTGAATTGAAGTGGGTCTTATAGGATGTGAATGGGGAGGTCACCTTTAATCCCCGATCACTCTGGGGTAACTTCTGACTGGGGAAGTCACCCTGGGATTTTGGGGGCACTGCAGCAGAGGCCGGCACCACTTTCTGGAGTCAGGAGATTGAGCCCCTAGCAGAGTTCTGCTAGTTAATAACTGCTGACCTAGGGCAAGGCTGCTTCCCTTCTCTCAGGCTACTTCCCAAATTGTGAAAGGCGGATCGTAATTAACCTTGGAGGGTGGTACCAAAAAAAAAATAAGAGCAGAGCACTGGGCAGGCAATGACTTCAATTTTGTTGGTGTTGATGTCACAGGAGTAGGTGCCGCGGGCGGTGGAAGCATCGCAAAAGGAATGAAAGAGGAGAAAAGGTAAAGGGAGGGCTCAGCGCAGGGCCGGGAGATTCGGGGAAGCTTATCTAAACCTCATTTCCTTGGCACTGGGGAGGAGACCCTTTGTTTTTATTTTTCAATTATATTTTTTTAATTAAACAGATCATTATTTAAAAAAACCAGCCATCCATTAGATCCTCTCTGCTCTTTTTTCATCCCCTTCCCTCTTCCCCTCTGGGAGCTTTTGTTCTGTTATCAAAATCTACTACTTGATGATTATTTTGTTTTATCTGTTTATTTGCTTTGTTTCCTTGTACACTCCTGTCATCTGACATCTGTCTTTCTCTGACTTATTTCATGCAGAATAATCCCCTCGAGTTTCTTCCATTTTGCTGTAAATGGCAAAATTTCATCCTTTTTGAATAATCATGTCCGGTATCTTCTTTATCCATTCACCTATGGACCCTTAAGCAGTTTCCCTATCTTGCTATGCTAAATACTGGGGAGCAGATAACTCTCTGAGTTAAGGATGCCGTATTCTTTGGATATTTAGATATGGGAACACTGGATCACATAGCAGTCTTATTTTTAGTTTTTTTGAGAAACCTCTGATGTGACAGGAACTTTGTTGTCGTGACGAGGGGCACAGCAATTGTGGAGCAGGTGTGCAAGGCAAGACTCTGCTACTTGAGCAGAAGTTCTTGTGCCATTGAATGAAATCATACAGGCTAGTGAAAGCTGATCGTGTGATAATGGCATGAGGAATGGGGTCCAGAGAGTGGGATAGGTATGGGGGACAGAGTCTTAGGAGGGACAGGGAAGGGGACATCGTGACAATATGTCAAGAGACATTTGCGTCAGCACAGTAGGAGATCATCACCGGCAGAGTTATCCCAAGACCACCGTGGAGATAGTCATATAATCAGGTCACCCATGGCCAAGGCATCCCCAGGCCTGCCTGTGATACAGGCTCTACTCCGTAGGTCAAGGAATGCTCTGCTGTGATTTGTAGATAGCAAATAGGGCACAGTAGCCCGTGAGTGGCCAGCTCCAAGGAACCCACACCCTCCATACTGTTTTCCAGAAATGGTGACATCCACTGACCTTCCCACTGCCGGTGTACGTACGAGGTTCCTTTCCCCACAGCCTCGCCAACACTTGTTGCTACTGGTCCTTTTGATGTAAGCTGTTTCCACAGGTGCGAGGTGGCAGCGCACTGTGCTTTTAATTTGCGTTTCCCTGATAATAGGTGATGCTGAGCGTTTTCCCAGGGCCTGTTGACCGTCTGTGTGTCTCTTTGGAGAAGTGTCTATTCAAATCTTCTGCCCTGTTTTGTTTTGTTTTGTTTTTTTCAGACGGGGTTTTTGATGTTGTTGAGTTGTGAATTATTTATATATCTTGGTTATTAACCCCTTGTCAGATGTAGGATGTGCAAATATCTTCTCCCTCCAGTAGGCTCTCTTTCCATTCTGCTGTTATTTTCTTTCACTGTGTAGAAGCTTTTTGATTTGCTGTAGTGTCATTGGTTTAATTTTGCTTTTGCTTTCCTTGCTGTTGTGAGCCGATTCTTTGATGTGAACATTTACCTGGGGCCAAGCCACTCTCCAAGGCTCTGGACAGGCCTGCCAGATCTATTTCATGCACATGGGCCTTGGTTTCCCCAACAGGTGGAAGGGCTCTTGAGACAGGCCTCTGCTTTTCACCCAGCTTTCCCATAACACCATTGGGGGGTCAGCTTTGGTGGATAAGAAGACACATCCCCACCCTCTGCCTTTTGGGATGGGGTGGGAGAAGGAGGAGGAATAAAAGTGCCCACCAAAATTCCCTTGACTTCATAGCTGGTGACAGCTCGGGGCATTCGCTGGGCTGGGTGGGAGACCACAAGTTCCCAACCCAATGTCAGGGCTCAGGGTGTTTTCTGATCGCTGGTGAATATATATGAGAAGGGAAATAGAGCGGTAGCCATTATGTGTAGCATATCCAGGTACCGATTCGTTGAATCACTTTTCTGAAAGGAAGCAAAGAACATGGAAAGAGGTGGGGAATCCACCACCAGGAGGCCAGCTGAGGCGGGCACTTGAAGGAGGGTGGGGTGATGACAGCAGGGGTCAGAACGACACCTGTTCTGCTGCATAGGACTCTACGCGGAGTGTGCAATTACTGCTCTCCTAGTAGACGAGGAAACTGAGGCACAGAAGGGTGAGCAGCGGCCCAACCAACAGCCCAAGTTATATGGCTAAAAAGTGACAGAGCTGGGATCTGAACCCAGATTTGACCCACTCCAGAGCAGAGTTTCCCTTCCCTTCCCTCTCCTCGTACTTCTGCTTCTTCCTCACCTCTCTGTCCCGCCCATCCCCATGCTGCCTCCATCCCTCCCTCCTGCCTATCTTTTTTCTTGCAGTTGGATTTTGCCAAATTGCCAATGTGTACCATCTATAGCTTGTACAATTCATGCCCCCACCGGCTGGCGGGGTGGGGTTGGGGGGGGCTCTACTTGGTATTCGCCAACCTTGGGCAGCTTCGTGCATCTGCTCATGAAAGGGGGCGTCTCCGCGGAGTTTTCATTTGTCACGAGTGATGCTGAGAATCTTTACAAGCCGTTTGTTTTTCCTTTTCTTGGTGAATACCTGTCAGATTGTTCTTTTTTTTTTTAATCTTTATTTATTTTTTTAAGATTTATTATTTATTTATTTTATGTATTTATACAAGCACTGGGTACAGTCAGAAGCGCGGGAGGGTGAGAGAATTCACCAGAGCCAGAGCGGGGAGCAGAGCAGGCAGAAGGACCGAAGGACACTGCTGAGGGGAGCAGCGGGCGGCAGGAGAGGTCTGCGTGCCATGTGGGACCCTCCTCCGGTGGCCGGGGAGCAGCCGGGGATCGAACCGGCGCTGCAGAGGCTGCGGGCAGCTTCGCAACCCAGCGCTCAACTGCTGAGCCACCGGGGAGGCCCCTGTTTGTTCATTTTTAATATTCATTTGCTGATCTTTTTCTTACCGATTGATTTCTAGCACTTTCTATGTATTAGGGTCGCTAGTGATGAGAGGAGATGGCCCGCGTCTGTGTAGGGCGGCCGTGACAAGAGCCCACAGACTGAGTGGCGGCAACACCGGAGATTTACTTGCTCCTGGTTCTGGAAGAGGTCCCGGGCCAGCGCCTGCAGGTCTCCGCTGAGCCCTCTCTCCCCGGTGGGCAGGTGGTGCCTCTCCCTGTGTCCTCCCATCGCCTGTCCCCACGCGCGTGTTCCTGGGGCTCTTATGTGCCCACATTCCCTCTTCTTGTAAGGACACAGTCAGACGGGACTAGGGGCCGCCCTCAGGGCCTCATTCTAACTTCATCTCCTCTTTCAAACCCTGTCTCCTAATACACTCCCATTTGGAAATATGGGGGGATTAGACCTTCCACATAAGAATTTTGGGGGTGGATACCAATTCAGTCTGTCACAGAATCCCACATTTTTTTTTTTCTCTCAACTTGCCTTTTTTGAAAAAGTTTACTTGTATGTTTTCCTTCCTGTGCTGGAAAATTCTCTTTGAATTCCTGAATTTGAATATCTGAAGTCAGGTCTGCTCCAGAAGGTGGAGTGTTTATCTTTGTCTCCATCCTCTAACAAGTCTTCCAAGGGTGTGGCCCAGAGGGAGGGCATGGCCCAGAGGGAGGGTGTGGCCCTGACCTGGCCTGAAGTCCTGTTTCCATGGCAGCAGGGTGACCTTGGACCAGTCACTCCATCTGAGTCTCAGAGTCTCGCCTTTGTAAGTGGGGCTAATAATAGCTTGCTGGCAGGGTGCTCTGAGGATAAAATGAGATGATGTCTATAGACGTGGCGCTTGTGTCTGGTCCATAACAGGGGCTCAGAGTGCCTGAGCGACTGTGATTTTCTTTATGAATAACGGCCCATGTTTACCAAGCCCTGGGGGCATGCAGGGAAGAGGCCAGTATGTCCTGGTCTTTGTTCTCTGGGGCTCTGGGGCTCATGGTCCACAGGGGCAGCTGACATACACGGGGTATGCTTGTTGTCCTTCAAAGCCGGCGTGGAGAAGTGGGGGCATTCACATGAGCTGGCACGTATCTGAGTCTCCAAAGTGGAAGAGGATTTCTGAGGGGGACAGGAGGGTCGAGAGGGAGGGTGATGGCCGGGGGAGGGCCCAGGATGCTCCAGAGCAGGGAGCGGGAATACAGAGACCACCTCCGCCAGATGGACTCTCTTTCCACTCAGGGGGGTGTCTGGAAGGACTGGAACTCGGGGGGAGGTGGAGAATCCACTGAGGGAGCAAGCCCCCCGACACCAGTGGACCACAGTAGTGTCTGGCAGCGTGACTATGAGCCTCTAAGTGCTCCCTGGGAAGACAGCCACATGAGCAGGCAGTTGTGGTCCCACGTTGTCTGTGCCCATTGGGTCACTCGTGGGCGTCCTAGCTGAGGCTGAGCTTGCAGGACGGCCAGGTCGTCCTGGGCATGTCGCTGAGCATGGGTGTGCCCCAAGCAGCTGAAAAGGACAACAAAGACATCATCAGTGAGATGCATCGGCTGGGACTGGCGCAAAGGGCCATACTGGACAGAGGTGGCCCAACAAGGCCCAGGGGAGGGGAGAAGTCAATGCCGGCATTTTTGCTCACCTCGTTCTTGCTTCACACCTGCCGAGGAGGTGTTCCTGGCCCTGTAGTACTGAAGAGTACTCCCATATCAAGAGAACTGGGACTCAAAATGGTGACCCAATTTTCCCCAAATCCAACTGGGGACCAGGTGGAGGTGCCAGGCTTTGAACTGGGGTATCTGCATTTCTTCAGTGCACCCCTGTGCTGGTGCAAAAGTGATCTCAGATGGGAGGGGGTGCAATTCCGTGAGAGTAAGCCCATGGAAAGGCCCAGGGCCCTCCCTCACACCTGCCTGGCTGAAAGCCCCTTTTCCCAGGGAGGTGGCCTTGGGCACGCCCTCTCTGCCTCCTCTCTTGGGGAAAAGAACACTTTCCTCTGCATCTGTTGCTGGAACTCTCTTAGTAACTTCACCCTACTGGTCTTACTGCGTGGATGCATGCTAGGCCCTACTTTGCACCCCTCAGGCCTGCTGATACAGGGGAAAGGTGGGAGCCCCTCTCCAAGGAAGACCCTCACTCTTGATTGTGTTTGGCTGCAGCGCCCAGGCCCAGTCTCCTCCCAGAAGCCACTCGCTCGCCTTCCTGTGCAGCCGAACCCCGCAACATGCGACTATAGGAACATCTGATCTCTGTTGAACAATCGATCACATTCATGGAGGAGACAACCAATGAGCCTCAAGGCCCAAAATATCTCCGGGGCACTGGAAGAGACCTTGAGAGTTGGCCCACCCTGCTGCCTTTGGGGTGCAGTGGGGTGAAGACAGAGTAAACCCTTTGAACTCCAAGGGCCCCCTTTGCATCCCTCTGCCTGCCACGGAAGAGCATCTGGCCGTTAACTTATATATAATAACCCTTAAACACTGCCATTAAGTCACCTCTCATTCTTTTAAACTACCCAGGAAGGGAATTCAGGGTGATATATGGAGGCTTTTATGGCTGGTACTGGGCAGCTTAAGGACTTAGCAGCACGCTGAACACACACATTGTTGCATAAATAAGAATCGCTGTGATACCAAAGCATCACTCAGCTCCTTGTCCCGGCTGCTTGGAGACACAGGACCCGCTTCCCGGACCCGAGTCATGGCCACTGGGCAGAGGGGTACCGAGTGCAAGGGATTGACCCAGAGCTGGGACGCTGGCTCCCCATGGTGCCACCACAGCTGGTGCACAGGTACCCCCGTGACTTTATCTGCCCCGTCTCCAGGATTCCCCGTCATGTTGCAGGAGGGGCAGGGCATGGAAGTGGAAGAACCCGCCATGGACCAGAATTAACCGACCACATGCCAGGCACTCTGCACAGACTGTCACCTCCAATCCTCAGTTTCACATGATAGTAAAGACTGAGGGGACCCAGAAGCAGCTCCAAGGTCACCCAGCTCATAACAAGGCTGGAGCAAGCTTGTGGAGACACATCTGGAAGAAGCACCAGGCCCTGGGGCTGGGGCCGGGGGCAGCTCTGGGGGGCTCAGGTGTCCCCAAAGGGCTGTAAAAATGTCAGTGAGAACAGGAAGGGAGAACGAGGGATTCTCTGGGTTTGCAGGCCGGGCGGCTGGATGCTCTCACGTCTGAGCAAATGGACAGTGTTAATATTTAATGAGCGATGACGGCCGCGGGAGCTGCTGTTTACTCAGCGCTTCTCTCCATGGTCCCTGGCAGAGGGCTCCGGGCCCAGGAGGGCAGCCCCCAGCGCTAACTCCCCACGTCCGGATGCGGCTTTAGGCATGTCTGTGGGTGCACCTTAGCATGTTTGAGGACCCTTGATCAAAGCCAGGTCCTGGGGGCGGGGGAGTGGAGGGACGTGAGCCAAGTTGCTTGCTTGGGGAATTCCATCTTGCCTGGGCAGCTGAAGACAAAACCCAGACACTATCTCTTCCTCCGCCGTTTCCTCTAACCCTTCTCCGCCCTGCTTTCCATGCCAAGATGCCAGCCATTATGCCAGGGTCTCCGGCTCGTTCCGATTCATGAAGGCAGCCTGAGGCGCACGAGCTAATTCCATCCTGTCACACGGCCTTAGGGGAATCATCCTTCTCTGCTGCTCCCGCACCCTGAGGGTGGCGGCACATGTGGCTGGGTTAACGGGGGTCTTCCTATGGCTCGAGCGCCCCCATCTCTCCCCACCCCAGCCCAGGGTGACTGTGCTCAGGGCAGTTAGTTATGGCTGATTAACAGGAATGCGAGATGAGCTTATGGCCTGGACTATGTGCTGCCGGTTTGATGGGGAGAGCGAGCTTTCAAATCAGAGTCCAGGGGAGCAGAGAAGGGTTATAAATGGGGTTCCTGGTGCTAATCAGCTTGGGGTCCACAGGGTGGGGGCTAGAGGTAAGCTGCCTGTGGAGGTGGGGGTGGGGTTGGCAGACAAACCTGAAAATATGTAGACTTTAAGATGGGGTGGAGTGTGGTCTTCATGCATGTGGCTAGTGGGGACCCCCACTCTGCAGGAGAGGGGACCTGGGGACACGGCAGGCAGGCCTGTGAGACATCTCAGGTCATGGTTAAGGGCACAGGCCTCAGGATGGCTCAGCTCTGTGTTCGAGCCCAGCCTCTGTCAGCCCCCAGCTCCAAGGGACACTCAGTAAGGGAAGTGCTGATGCTGTCAGGGTGGAAAAGGCAGGGAAGGGCATTTCACTTAGAAGGAACAGCACAGGCAAAGGCATAACAACCTAGATGCTGCCTTTGGGGGGATCTTATTCTGGGATTAAAGAGTACAATGGCAGGGAACAAGGGAGGGAAGTGAGGTTCAAGAAAGGGAAGGTGGGGGACCAGACTAGTAGCTGAGGAATGGGGTCTTATGTTAGCGGCAAAGGGAGCCAATGACCACTTCTGAGTAGGGATTCTAGAATCCAGTGTGGCTTGATACAGGGCCATGGTTCCCTAATGGCCACCTGGCGCCCTCCTGGCTGGCTACAAAGGCCCATTTGGGATAATCTGCCAAAAGCACAGAGTCCAGGTTCTCACATCTAAAGAATCTGGTTCAATAGCTAAAAATACCTAATATGTATCAAATGTTTTCTCCTTGCTTGGTTTCAGTTTATGTGCTGCTGCTTTATTTTTTTTTTAATATATATGATCCTTCGAGAACCCTAAGGTATAGGTACTATTATTAGCTCCATTTTGCTGGTGGGGAAAGTGAAACAAAGAGAGGTTAAGTAACTTGCTCGAGGTTGCACCCTAATGCTGACACTAGACCCCTGCTTCTAACCACACTGCTAACCTGGCTCTCACGCAGGCTGGGAAATCTCACTTTATTAGATGTCCCCCAGCCCCACCCTACTGCTCCCCCCGCACTGTGATTCCAACCAGCAGCAGATTTGGGGCCCATGGGCATTGTTGACAAGTGCCCTGGCATTCAGGGATGGGGGAACCATTAGGAAGGGCTTCCTGGAGGAGGAATACTTAAGGGTGTCAGCTTGGGGCAGATGTAGGGAGTTGGGGAGGAGGGCATTCTGGAAGGGGGGGAAGCACGAACAAAGGACAGGAGGGCATTGACATGCAGGCCAATGGCAGAGGCTGCATGCCGAGGCACCAGGACAGTTGAGTCTGGCTGCAGAGGGCTCTGGAGAGATTGTGCAAAAGGAGGAAGAACCAATAGGCCAAGACTCTTAATATTCCTCCTTTTCCAAAACTTCAGTGAGAATCTGTCTTTGGTACAAAAACAAGTCTGGAGAGGGGATATGCGTGGTTTCGCTCAGACATAATTCTCTGCAGTGAAGACTCATTGCTAGGGCTGACCCCTCCAGTCAGAGTCCGGGGTACAGAGTGGAGAAACCGAGGCTTCCACAGCAGCCCAAAGGGGAAATGGGTCTCCTCTGCTCTGGAGCAGACACACATGATGCTCCATGAATTCCCAGCGAGGGTTAAAATAAAAATAGGCAAAGCAATAGCCATGCCCAGGAGGTGGCATAGCAGAGTGTTTATGTGCCCAGCCCTTGGACGCTGATGCCACTCACGGGTCATGGGCCACCTTCAAGCTACAGCTCCTCTCAGGGTTCCAGTTTCCTCTGCAGAGAATGGGCACTCACTTGCTAGGACAGAGTTCAGAGTTGCACCAGCAGTTGATGTCTGGCACCCCAGCAGCCATCTTGCAGCCATGAGGGCAGCTGGGCTGCTAGGCTGAGGCCAGCGGGGTAGAAAACTAGATCAGACTTGGGATGTGAATGAGGGCCTGAGATACTGAATTCATCAGCCTTAGAGTTTCACTAACTCAGGACTTCTTGTCAGCGATCATGCATTTTCCATATTGTTTCAGCCAAGTTGAGATTTCCTGCTACCTGGAGCTGGAAAGTATCTACCCAACACCCCTATTACACAATTAAAGTTTACTAGGCACCCATAATTGGGGAGCACAGCCCTTACATACCTGTCATCGCATGTTATTCTCACAACACCGCAAAACTGGGATCCCCCTTTGCCTTAGTCGTGTGGGCTGTCATAACAAAATACACAGACTGATCGGCGTTAGCCACAGGCATTTATTTTCTCACGTCTGGAGGCTGGAAGTCAGGTGCCAGCATGGTCTTTTCCATGTGAGGGGTCTCTGCCCGGCATATAGATGGCCACCCTCTCTCTGTGCACTCACCTTTCCATGGAGAGAGAGAGAAATCTCTCTTGCAAGGCCATCAAGCCTATGGGCTCAGAACTCCACCCTAAGCACCGCATTTAACCTTGCTTCCTTCATTCCTTGCTAAAAACCCTGTCTATCTCCAAATGCCGGGTGTTAGGGCTTCAGTATGAAGGCCTTGGGGGACACAGTTGTGTTCACAGCACTGGTGCGCCCACAAGAATATTTAGGCTCCTTGGGGTGAAATGACTTGCTCACAGATACATAACTTGCATGAGGACAGAATTGGGATTTGGACACACATCTGTCTGAATCCCAAGGTGTGTGTGTCTGTGTGGCCAGGGCCTCTGGCATGTGTGAGCGAGCGGGGGGTGTGTGTGAGTCCTGAGTCACTTGAACCACAACTCAACTGCACTACGGGGGATTTAATTTTAAAATCAGCTTCTGTGGAAGTAGAATTTGCCTCCCCAAAAAGGCACCAATTGTAACTGCAATTGGAGGAATTTGGGCAATCTAGGCAGTCAAGGAAACACCACCACAGACAAGATGTGGAACTGTCACCCCCATACTCCACCCCAGGCCCAGGCCGCCCCTGGTCGGCACCAGTCACTCGATCTAGTATTTTCCAGGCAGTTGGTGGCCTCGGGGTCTGGCTGCTTCTGCCTAGCTCTGCGCGGGGGGATTTCCCCATGTGGGCGTGAGTCAGCTGTCGTTCCTTTCTGTTGCTGAGTGGTGTTCTGTTAGGAGGATATACCAGCTTTGGGGTTATTTGAATATGAAAATAATTAAATACCTGGCTGCTCCCAGAATCTCAGCCCCATGGTGCTGTGGCCCCCGCATGCCCTCCCTGTCCTGCAGGGAGCTTATCGCGGGCAGAAGGTCTGCGGGGTGGCTGTTGCTGCTTTCCAACAGTGTTGCACCCTGAAATCTCCACAGCTCAGGTTCCCATGTCCCCAGAGATCCTTCGAGGCGCTGCCGAGAAGGAGCCACATGTTCCCCGATTCCTCGAAGCCAGTGTTGAAGCAGATGGGCGGTTCTTTAATCTGCTCCCAGCCCTTCATGCTTCATCTCTGGCCTGCTGCTGCTGGAAGTGGTGGCTTTGAAGTGAGGGAAGTTGAGTCTGAGGAGCGAGAAGTGACCGTAAGACCCACGAGTCCTCCCCATGTCCCTGGTTCTACAAGAGGCTGTTTAACAGCAGAGGCTACGGGGGACACACGCGCCTGGCTCTCCTCGCCACTGGCCCCCAAGTGAAGCTCCTGCTCGGCCCTGCCAGGGGCTCGCTGCCCCCGCCCAGCCCCTTGGCCCAGGCCCGTCACCTGCTCCCCGCAGGCAGGATGGACAGAGGGGGCTGAGCTCCGGCTGCCCCCCTGCAGCTGTCAGTTCTCATGACCCACCCCCTGGGCTCCACCACAGCCCTTGACAGTGTTTTCTGCAATCAACCCCCCTATAAGCTGCATGCGACGATTCCGTGTCTCGGGTCAGCTTCAGGGTCGGTGTTCTGAAAGGAGTGGTCAGCGAGACTCTGGGCTTCTGGCTTCTGGCATCGCTCTCACCATGGTCCCTGAAGTGGGGCTGTGACGGCCACTCTGCAGGAGCGTAACCAAGGCCCAGAGAGGACAGGTAACTTGTCCAAAGCCACACAGTACATGGCCAGGCCAGTTTTCAAACTCCCAGCCCTACCCCTCCGACCGAAATACCTACAGACTCAAACATCTGTGTGACCCGCAGTCAGCATCTGAGTAATGTGCTCAGTCTTCAGAGTCTGACAAGAACTCTGTCCCACCAGAGGGGTGCTGTGTGGCCTCGGGGAAGTCACTTGCCCTTTCTGGGCTGTTTCCCCATGACAGTCTGGAGGGGCTGGGTTGCGCCATGTAAGCAGGTCTTCCCGCTCTGGTACTTGGCAAACTCTAAGACTGAAGAAGGTGGTTAGAGAAACAATGGGCCACCTGCTTTACCCGATGGGACCCACAGCGCCAGCTGCAGGAAATGGGAAGGCGGGAGACTGAGGGGAAAGTTGACCTGGGGTGACAGGAGCAGCCCCAGAGAAGCCTGGATGGAGACAAGGGGTAACCACCATGCAGGTGACTGGCAGGAGGGGGACCTGCCTCTCTTGGCTGGGGGCAGCCCTTATATGGGGCACTCAGAGCAAAGGCTGCCCCCAGTGCTCCCCCACTCTTTCATCGGGAGTGGTGGATGAGGCAGAGGGCAAGATAATGAACTGGTGCTGGGCTCCCTCCACTTCTGAAAGCAAAGAGCAGGCAGAGGAAGAGCCGGGTGAATTATGCATGCGCCTGTTAATCACACCCTGATTAAAATGATTGTGCTAATATTAATTCTCCAGCCCTCTCAACGGAGAGGAGCAGGGGCCCCTGCTAGAGGCCAGCACATAGTCCCTGCCCTGGGGCTCGGTCATGCTCGACAGAGGCGGATTTGGAGGATGCTGGCCGTCTGAGCACCCCTGCATGTGGGTTTGCTCTGGTGCTTGTCCCCCACTTATGAGGAAGAAAGATCTACTCATGCACCTAACTTAGGAACCTGCAGGAGGCTCAGAGACGTCACAGGCCTTCGGGCTGGACACACAGCAGTGAGCCAGGTTAGGAACCAGGCGTCTGCCCGGGCCGTGGGCTGGGTCCAGAGGGAGGGGACACAGAGGTGTTCAAGGCAGCGTCGTATGGGCGGGCTGCTCTGGAAAGGACAGCATTTTCCTTCGCTCAGCTCTGCAGGAAGCGTCTGGGGGCATCCTCAAGGTGTAAGTACCTGAGTGTGGACCCCCAGACACCTGGGGCTCCCCAAGGAAAGAGCTTGGGCTCTGGAGCCAACAGACCTGTCTTCCAGGCTCTGGGCAGGTCATCTGGAGAGAAACTAACGACTTCTCTGAGTCTCAAGACCCCGTCTGAGAAAGGGACCGTGACGCTTGCCTCCCCTCTCTGCGGGATATGACCGCGAGGGCACCTTGGGCGCGCGGCGGGTGCTCCACTACATTAATTTCCCAAGGAGAAACCTTTTCTTCCTTTATGTGCAGAGTTTACAGGTAGCTGCGCCTTCCTGCCCTCCCTCCCTGCTGCGTACAAGGCTCTGGAGGGTCTGCCGCCTCCCGGGGTGTGGGGGTGGGAGGAGGGCCCGGGTCCCACAGGGGAATCAGAAGAATCTAGAATACAGAGTAAGGAAATAATGTTTCCCGTCATTGCCGCCACAAATGCAAACAAACTTTCTGCTACCTGAAGCACTGAGAGGTTTGGGGCTACCCTGGGACAGCAACAAATCCCCACGGGGAGGACAGTGCAGCTACATCAGCTCATTGGCGGCCACAGCCCTGGGCTGAGGGCTTGCCGGGGGCAGGGGACTGGGCTTACAGAATGTCCTGTAATTTTTCTGGACTCATGTGCGATTGGGGCTATTCTTTCCCTTTTCATTAATGAAACACCATAGTTTTACATCTTCGTTAGTATTTTGACAATAGAGGATCTCTCCCCTTCGCTGTGGTCCTCGTAGCTCTCCCACCAAAGCACCCAGAGGCCCCCACCACAGTCCATTGTGCCCCCCCCCATACCCCTTTCTCTCTCCTCCCCTCTCAGATGCCTCAGATCTATGGTCAGCTTCAAGGGTTGGTTTTGAAGTTTGTCTCTGACCCTTGGTTTGGTTTCTCTGTATCCCACGTAGAAGTGACGCCACTGGTATCTGAGATCGGGGTGTTTTGGAGAGAAGGGAGAGGGGCTGGGTCCCTGGCCCCTGCGTGCCATCCTCGAGGTCTCTGCTTCCTACTGTGACTTTTTTTGCCTCTACTGACCTTGTTCCCTGGGAAGATGTATTGTCTGATCCCAGAAACTGACTCGCAAGGGAGCTTTGAGGTCAGACCTTCTATACGCAGGGGATTGCATGGACTCTGGTGGCCTGGAGGATCGAGAGCCGGGAGTGATCCAATCAGTGGGTGCCTTCTGAAGGGCCAGGCCACAGGGCGGGAGGTCTGGGGCTTGAGGCTTTGTCTCTGCCTGGAAAAGCCCACCTAGCTCTCTGTCTCCAAGATGCTGGCGAGGCCGGTGGGCATGTGTGCATGTGAGGGGGGCTATGTGTGTGAGGATGAATATGCATTCACATGTGATCGGGTGTGTGTTCCAATATGTGCACGTGTGCATGCATGCACACTCAGCAGTGCATACGCAGAAATCTGTCTACACACCTCTTGGGCACATAAACGTAAGTCATTGCTGACCTGCAAACTCTCTGATGAGTTTTTTTCCTGTCTGATTACTGCCTTGCTCTGTCCTCTCATCTCTTGTACACAGACACCGACTGCTGTGGTCTGTACCCCTCGGTGTGTAGGTCTGCACACCCCTCAGGCGTAGGTCTGCACGGTGCCGGGGAGTGACTGAATGCCTTACTCCTGTCTCGTCACTCACGCTGGGAATCCCCTCAGTGGGAATCCCCGGTGGGTGACCCCATGCAGGGAAGGGGGCTGTGTCTTGGAGGGTGAGCTGGGAAGGCGCTCTTCTTGTGCTTTGAAAGGCGATATTCAGTCTGCTGTCTTCGCCATGTACCCTACAGAATCGAGCTTCGCTGGCGGTTGGGAAAGACAATGAGTTTGATCCTCCTGGGGAGAGCCCCGGAGGTGGGCGAGTTTATCTAAAGGGCAGCGGGGTTCTGCTTGAGCTGACTCCCCGACAATCTCCGAGAATTGCAGGGGCGGGGGCCAGGCAGCCACGGTGGGGACACGTTTCCTTTGTTTTGCCAGCGCTGGCCAGTGCTTCAGTGCGCACTTAGATTTCAATCAGCTGTAACAGATATAACCTTGACAGGGAGGTTGTCCGGGACGGAGAACAGAAGGAGGCGGAGGAAGAGAGAGAGAAAAGGAGGGGAAGAGAGAAAAGAGAGCAGACGAGGGGAGAGGACAAGACGGAGAGAGGAAGAGGGAAGAGAGGAGGGGGCTGTGTCTTGAGGACCTACTGTGTGTCAAACCCCCATTCATTTCTCCACGGCCTGCGGTAGGCCTGCCCACTCACAGCCAGGTCTCCCCAGGTCCTCGTTAAGCACCCTCAGAACAACCCTCTGCAGTAAAGCTGAATTTCCTCCGTCTCGCAGAGGAGGAGGTGGGCCTCAGAGAGGGGCTCGGGATTTAGCCACACATCTGGCTTCCTGGGTTCAAATTCCTGATCTTCCTGTGACTGGCGTGTGGTCCTGGGCCAGTTAGCGAGCATTGTGCTGCCTCAGTCTCCTCATCTGTGAAGTGGGGATAATACGGTGGAACTCATTGGGGCGTGTCAGCACTGAATGAGTTAATCTCTGTAAAACGCATGGCCCAGTGCCAGGGGCACAGTGAATTCTGTGCCAGTATTAGCTATTATTCTATTATTATTCCATGGACGTAGATTGCTCGGCTCCACCTCCATGGTCCTTTTCTTCCCTCTTTATCCCCAAGCCTCTTTCCTGCCAGCCAACCTCCCTTTTAGAGTTAAGCCCTGGTGTCAGCCCGTCCTGCCAGCCAGCAATGGGGGCGCCCCTGCACCTCCCACCCCCGGGGGTCGCTTTGCGGTCTGTCCGCAGCACCCAGGCCCCTGGTGGCCGGTGGAGGCGTGGGTGCAGGATGTGGTCCGCTCGCCGTTCTCTCTGAGAATCTGAGGGCATAAGTTAGATAACCGTGACACCTGTTTTAAATTAGCCTTCAGAAGCCTCCGACAGCTGAGAAATTATTTAACAGGGAAAGAATTGAGTACATGAATAAATATTAATATTAAATCACCGCTTCTTTAGATTTAAGGAGAAGCATGGGGGACACACCAAGAACTGGAGGCAGCCCCTAGACGCCGCCACGTGCAGCTCGGGACGTGACACATGGGCGGGACGGGGAGGCAGAAGGATGTCAGGGTCTCTGCCTGTCCACCTGGGGGGCTCCGTCCAAGGGGGCAGGTGGCAGCGCTCTGGGGCTTAACAGGTAGTTTGTGTGAGCCCCAGACTTCACTAGCCAGTCACCCCCACCCACACAAAGGGACCGCAGTGACTTCAGTGCACGGTCCTGCTGGCCCATGGGCCCCTTCCCCATAGAGAAATGTAGTGTGTGTAGTTTATGACCAAAGTGGTATATAGGCCAATATAATCTGGGCTGGGTTCATGATGATACATTCATTATTATTTGCTTTCTTTCTCCCTGATATTGAAAGGAGTCAAAATAAGGGCATTTTCCTCATCTCTGGGCACAAGTGCCTGCTGGCCCAAATGGATCCCCCTCCCTCGTCACAGGGGGGCTGATGAAGTGGAGACTGCTGAGAAGGGGTGTCCTGGGGGTGAGGGCCCCCGAGAAAGGCAGGACCATCTAAGGGTCTTGAGGATCTGAGGTCTCGGACCCCAACTTTCAGAGCTAGTTCACATACTAAATAGTAGTACTACTGAAAAGTAATACAGAAGTATTACTTTTGTGTCCATTACAAAAATAATAATAATCACTAGAGGTAACTCATGAGTGCTAGCACCCCAAAAGTAAAAGTAATAATTACTAGAGGTAACTCATGGAGTGCTAGCACCCCCAGTTCCTCAGTGCTCTTTAAGACCTGTCAAACACTCTGTAAGCTCAGGGCCTTGACTTTTCTCTCCTTCCTCCTAGAACCCATTCCCCTAGGACCCACAAGCCTGGCACCCCCACCTCCTTGGGGTCTCCCCTCCAATGTCACCCCCTGGAGTGGGGTCCTTCCTGACCTTTGTATGTAAGCAGCCTGCTGGCTACCCTCTGTCACTGTCTCTGCCTCTCTCCATGGTGCTGATCACTTCCTCATGCCATAGCATGTGGCAAATATAAACACGTGGTTCAGTAGATCACTCCATGTATCCATATGTAGACCCCATATATCACACATGCTGGAGATGTGTACTTGGCTGTGGTCCCTCATCTGTAAGCTCCAGGATAGGAACCATCTTGTTCACTCTGCCCTCAGAGTCTGGAACAGTACCTGCCATATGTATGCCCAGCCACCTTGTTGAATGGATGGATGAATGAATGGATAAATGGATGAATGAATGAAGTATTTCTGGAACATGGTAGGTACCTGAAAATTGGGTGAGGGAGTCCTCATCACTCCAGACAAGGTTGTTGGAAAAATGAACCAACACGTTCCAGAGTAATGTTAGTAGGTCACAAGCGTCCTCCAAAGAGCAAAGTATGAAGGGCCCCAGGTGGTAACCAAGAAGGGTCTGGAAGACACCAATAGGAAGGGGAGAGGTACAAAAGGGCCGAATCAGTTTCCCTCCTGCTCCAGGCTCGGCACATCAGTTCCTGCCTGCTCCGGGCCTTCTAAGCTTCCTTTGGAATTCTGGGTGCCATGATGTTCAAGGGTGGGAGCTGTGACTGAAGCACCTGCCCTGTGGAATCTATTCAGGTCTCCTGCCAGCTGGACTTCAGTTTCCCCTCCTATGAAGGAGGGAAGTAGATCTTGGTGATTCCTGAATTCCCAGGGGCTCAGTGCTCTCTGCTGCTGGTGCGCGGGCTGCCCACCAGGGAGGGGATGTGCCTTCATTCCTGCCGCCCCTCTGGGCCCGGCTCCGGTTCTGCCGCAGGAGCTGGTGGGCCCTCAGTCAGTGAACAGTGTGCTCTGGCGCCTTAGATCTCTGCCTGGTAGTTCTGAAGCTGGATCTTCCATGAGACAGTAGGTGCATGGTAGGGAGCACCTCGTAGGTGAGAGACCCAACTCTGCGAGTGTCGATCATTGTGAGGATCTTAGGTGACGAGGATTAGGTAAGATTTCACATGACTCCTGCCCTGGATTCCAAGCCCCTTCCTGCTCTGGGCAGAGGCCAGGCCATGCGCCAGGATGGTGCCCCTCTACCGTGTTAGGTCAAAAGGTCAGTTTCTCTCTTAAATTTGTCCCCTGAGTGCCATGGGGTCGTGACTGGGGAGGCCTCTGAAGGCACTGGCCTTTCCTGCCACACCTGGGCTGCATCTGGCCTGGCGTATCTCAGGGTCCCAATGCTGGAGCCCTGGGCCCCAGCAGCATGTACTGCGGCAGACGGCCTTTATGAGGCTCATGCTCCACCCAACCCCGCAGCACCTCCGCTGTCCTTCCAGACACTCCCGGGTGCTTGTGACAAGTGAGGAAAGTGGTTTGAACAAGTTAAGTCACTTACCCAAAGTTTCCCAGCTAGAAAATTCCAGAACTGGACTGAGACCTAAACCTGTGGATGTCTGCCCAGGGTCAGCACCCCCATTCTCTAAGCCTTTTAGTCAGGTCTGAATCTCTGTTTATGGGGACAAAGCCTGGGCCTCTGGCAGCCTCACTGTCTCCCACCAGAAAGTGACAGGGTCTCTACAATTTCCAGAAAGTGTCCTTGAGGGTGACTTGTTCCTGCCTTCCCTTGACCTGTCCTGGGTTCTGTCAGCCTGTGGCACTGCCCCTGACTTTTCTTTGGTCCATGATTCAGTAACTCGTGCATCTCAGGGAAGCAAAGACCTTGGTTCTGTGTTGGCCATCGCTGTTGAATGAATAAATGTGCAAATGAGCGAATGAAGCATGAAACTCATTCTTGAGTCCCACCCTTTCATCCCCCAACCAGGGCCCTGTCCCCTCAGTGACTCCTCCAGGGGGTGGGGGTCATCAGTACAAATGGCTGGGACTAGGGCCCACGTGCGGAACAGGGGCGGTGGCCTCTCCAGCTGGTAAAGTCACCACATCTGTGTCCACTGCTTGACCCACATGCCAGGCCCCCAGGCCCTCATCACTGATTGCCACGATGAATCACATGAGTCCCCAGTGACACGGCCATCACCCTCGTCCTTACCCAGCAGACCCGACTTCACCTTCTTCCCACTGCCCTGAAGGCCCAGGCCTTGCAGGAAGTGCCCCACCACCCCCTGCAGGCTGCCCTCACCTTGTGATGCTTTTCTCTAACAGGGTGATCTGGCCCCGTGTGCTCTTGCACAGCACCCTCGGAGGCACCAGAGAGCCCGTGTGCAGGTGGTGGCTGAGGCACGATCTTGCTTCCACCTGTTCGGAACCTGCAACTGGTGAAGCTGTGCCCCCGAGGGGCTGTGGGTGGTGCCGGAGCCCTGGGCTGGGAGTCAGGTCGCCCTGTGGTAGTCAAGACCCCCTTTGACAAAAGCAAAGAGACTTCATCTCTTGCCTTGGAGGCACCATCCAGCTCTGAGGCTTGGGGGCAGGGGCGCCGCCTTCTCCATGAAGCTGTCAGTGCTCCAAGAACTGGCTATTTCAGTGAACTAGTGAATTTTGTTTTATGTAAATTACACCTGAAATAGATAGAGCTGGCCCAACAGATAGTGAGTGAGCCGTGTGGCCACGAGAGAACATTCAAGGAATAGTGGCGCCTGGGCACGCGGGAACAGGGCAGACGGGGAGCTGGAGAGCTGGCCTGAGGCCCGGGTCAGGGAGCCTGCGAGCAGCTTCTGACCTCATGAGACATGACCACGACCACTGTGGCCTCCCCAACCCCAAACTCAGTGGCTTCTGACAACCGTGGATGGGTTGGGAGGGGGGTGGGCTGGTCAGCTGATCTGGGCTGGTCACACTCACCTGGGCAGCTCTGTTTAAACTATGGGTCCAGCTGGGCTTAGCTCTAGGTTTGGGGCTCCGCTCAACCCCTCACGCCTATGTGTTCATTCTGGGGCCCCAGCTGAGGAGGGTCCCTCCTGGAGCTGTTCCTGTGCAGAAGGCAGAGAGAAAGCCCCCCTGCAGCCCATTTCAGGCTTTTGCAGGCACCTAATCTCCCATTGGTCAGAGAAGTCCCGTACTGTGTTGTGTGGGAATGGGGTGGGGGGCTAGGTTCTGCCAGCGAGAGTGGAGAAGGGGGCAGATGACTGAACATCAGTCCAAAGAGCCCCGGGTGACTTGGAGGCGTGGTTAAGCATCGGCCACTGTGGTTTACACTCTGATCTGCATCACCGTGCTTTCAGGCAAGAAGCTTTCCTCCTCTCTGCCTCAGTTTCCCCATCTGCCAAACTAGTATCACCGGACAGAGCCCGTGACCCTGCTATCTGTCAGGATTCCCGCAGGGCTCACACCGAGTCAGCCCCTGCGTCAGCCGTTATTCACGGAGGACGAGAATTCCACTGTCATCTTTGTCGGGGATTCTGGTCCTCTCTCTCTCTCTCATTTCCATTTGTCGGGTCAAGCTCCCCTCCCGCCCCCTCCCTCCCCAGGGTCTCCACTCTCTTCAAATATTGGGAAACATCCCTGAGGTCCCCCGTCTCGGTCATGGTTAAGCCAAGCTACACAGATTTAGTTCCTTTAATCTTTCTTTGTAAATTAATCCTTCTGAACCTTTAATCATTTTCCGCGAATGAGATTCAAATGAGACTCATCCCTGGTTCCCATAGTTCGCAGGCTGTGCCGCGCTCCGGCTGTGTGCTTCTGGTTCTGCAGGAGGGCACACGAGCTGGCTGCCCCAGGACAAGCCTAGGGCAGCGGAACCCTGTGCCCTGAGACAGCCTGAGCTATGGGGGGGGGGTTGGAATCCTGCCCACAGGTGGAAAAACCGTCTGTCCCCGTGTTTTCTGCAGTGGGGATGGGTGGGTGCACCCTGCAGGCCCGCTCCCCCCGCAGGAGGCCAGTGTGTCCTGTCCGCATCCGACGTGTCAGATTCTCTGTGTAACTCTAAGAAATCAGAACCCTTTGCTTGTGGCACTCCAAAGCCTGGGCTGGTTCCCTCCAGCCCTGGCTCACCCTTGCAGAAAGGGTGCCAGGGATCCCCTCAGATTGCCTAAGGGGTGGGGCAGACAGGCCCATGGGGCCTGCATTGTGCTCAGGGATGGGCTGAGTTCCAGGCACATGCCTGCTCCATCCTCCTGCCAGTCCCTGGGGAAGGTTTGAAGGTGGCTGCTTGTTCCGTGACTTCTAGGAAATATTCCCCCCACTGTGCTTGGAAATGGTTTCCTAATATAAAAGTCAGCGGTGGAGGGCAAAGACCGACACTGAGCGTGTTCCCTGACTGAGTTTCTCCAGGCCACGGGATCCATGTGGATTTGTAATCCGAAGTGGCTTTGCTCACACATTGCACTTGGGGTTACACAGGCCGACAGCTAAGATACTGTTACCCACACAGGGCAGAGCCGAGCTGAGCTCCTCCTTTCTGACTGTGAGGATGTGGCACCTGGTGACCAGAGTTTGCAATGAGACCTGTTGGGTCAGCTCAGCTCTGCCACTTGAGAGCTATATGGCCCTGGGTCCCCAATTTTGCCTCTTCAGCCTCCAGTTTCCCTTTTGAAAATGGGGGTGATGGTACTAACACCCATCTCCCAGGGTTGCTGTGAGGGTGGGTGCACCCCAAAGTCCACAGTGCACCTGAGAGTCCAGGCCAGAGCCAGGGCCCCTGTGCCTTTGCTGCTGGCCTAGCTACCCCCCTACGTGGTATCCCCACTGCTGGGCGAGCCTTGACCCAGCTCTGAGACTCAGTTTCTCCAGCTGCAAAATAGCACTCCACCGCCCCTCCTCCGCCCCCCCTACCCCCCCACCACCTGCAGCTCCAGGGTCATGTGGGAATCAGGTGAAGTAGTGGATGGGAGTGCTTTGCAAAACAGCAAGGTGCCGGGCGTTGGGAAAGACAATTAGAGACTCAGCGCCACGTGCTGGCAATGATGCAAGTGATGGGCTGTGACATTTACATGAGATTTTAGAAGCTCCCAGAAGCCTTTATTCCCTGTCCCTAAACACTCAGCGTGTGGGAACATCTCAGAGCTTTCTGTTCTCTACCTGGAGACTGATTTGCTTGGCATTGGCCTGGGGAAGGCAAAGCTGTTAGGGCAGGGCATGACGGGAGAGGGGATTTGCACATCTTCCCCTCAAAGGTGAGCCACTAGATGGCTGGAAAATCCACTGTGGAGCCCCGGTCTCTCCTCCCTCCCTCCCTAGAACTACGGAAGAATGAGCTGGACAGCAGCATCTCAAAGCTGGGCTACTGGAAGTCACCCCCAGGGCTCCCCCTCACTCCACCTCACTCTCAAGGCCTTTAAAATTCCCTCCAAGATGTCGCTCCTGCCCCCTCTGTGGCCACAGAACCCAGCCCTTCACCCCTGAAAGTCCTCAGTCCCATCCCAGCTGCTTCCTTTCTGTCCCCCCAGAACCCGTTTTCCGACAGAGTCGCTCACAGATGCCGACCTGAACCTTCCCAAACCCTGTGGTGACTTCCCTTTGTTTATAGATAAAAGTCCAAGCTCCTCTGAAGTCAGCTCTCTTATTACCCCTTTCACAGACGGGGCAGCTGGAGCCCCGTCCCGTTAAGCAACCTGGACCCAGGCCCCAGCCCAGAGAGTGAGTGAGGGAACCCCCTCCGACAGCTGGGCCCTCCAGCCACCTCTCAAGCCCCTGCTTCTCTCTGTCCCCCTCACTTAGGCCCCATCTAACCACAGAGCCTCTGCAGGTGCCTCCGCATCCAGAATTCTTGGCCCCTCATTGTCCTTTGGTGGCTGCTCCCCCTTTGGTGGCCATTTCCATGGCAACGCCTCCCCAGTAGGTCCAGGACCCTCACGCTCCTGGCCCCTCTCCCCTTCCTCAGGGCATGGACCCTAATGTAACCACGTCCCTCCTGTGACTGTGCAAGCGCTGCCTTTCCTAGTGCAGCAACACCCGGGGGGTGGGGGCGGGGCTGCCGCAAAACACCCGGACACTGGTCCTCGCAGGGCTGCAGCTCAGCATCCAAGATGAAGGTGCCCGCAGAGTCCCCGCTCGCAGGCTCTCCCCGGCTGTCCCGGCACCGCGCAGTGTCCTCGTGGCAGAGAGAGTGCTGGCCCCTCTCCTTCTAAGGACACTCACCCCATCATGACCTCATCTCACCCTAACTGACCCCCGAGCGAGCCCCACTTCAAATACCATCTCACTGGGAGTTAGGTCTTCTCCAAATAAATTTGAAATCACACAGACATCCAGGCCCTGCCACGTTTCCCTCTACATCACTGCCCCCAAGCACAGGCCTTGGCATGAGGCAGACGCTGGGGACACTGAATGAATGATTGAATGAATGACTGAATGAACAAGCAAATGAAAGAGGAATTATCATCCCGCTTGGACACTTAACCTGGGGTGCACCCCTAGATTGGAGAAGAAACCCACGTATGTCCCAAAGATTTTTGTGACACTGGAGAGGTTGGGCGAGTCACCTTTTAGCCAAAACGTGATTTTTTACCAGCAGTGACCTAAAGTTGTGGCTTGCTAGGATCCTCGCACTTTTCCTGAAAGATAAAATAAATTTAAAGGAAAAAAGAAGAGGAAAAAGTCATGTTGAGCGACTCTGATCTCCCAAGCATGAAATATACCCCTGGGATTAGACCCCTGCTGTGAAATATGGCCCCGTGATTAGATCTCAAGCCATGAAATATAACCATGAATTTAGATCCCCACCTTGGAAATACAGTTTGCTGATTAGATCGCCCCCATGAAATATGGCCTTGGGTGAGTGCATGCCGGTAAAATATGGCCTTTGATTAGATCGCCGCGGGAGGGCTGCGTCCTGGCGGGGAGCGGGGACTTCACCACATCCTCACAAAGTAAAATATAAATATATGGAGAGGAGAACTCGGGGAAGATAAATGAATAACGGTGACATTTTGGAACTTGGACTCTCCCGGAGGTTGTCAGCGTGAGGGGAGGGGACAGGGTTGGACCTTGTCACGGGGCCTCGCCTGCCGGGGCGCCCTGTCCTCTGCTGGGAGGCAGTGGTGCCAGCTGATGTGCAGGGGCCTCCCGCGCGCCCAGCCCGGTGCTGCCTGCTTTATGAGTGTCAGCCCATGCAGGTCCCGAGAGAAAGGTGAGCTCGTCCCAGAGTCACACTTCGAGACGCAGAGCACCTGGTCAGGGACTCACAGCTGGAACCTTCTGAGCTGGGATTCGAACCTGGGTTCTCTGCTCCTTGAGCCTTTACTAGCCACTGTCCTTTGGTTAGCCGGATTGATGTCCTCTCCCTGTCTGTGGTTTGGGGGATGTATGGCCCTGTCTGCGGGCTCTCTGCTGCTGCAGAAGGGAAGAATGGGGGGTCCCTGCAAAGTCAGAGATGGGCCGCACTGCAAATCTAGGGGTGCTCCCCAAGTTAAGTGTCCAAGCAGGATAATAATTCCTTTTTCATTTGATTGTTCGTTCATTCATTCAGTGTCCCCGGTGTCTGCTTAATGCCAAGGCTTGTGCTTGCGATCAGTGATCTTAGGGAAACGCGTCAGGGACTGGATGTCTGTGTTATCTCAGGGCTCATCCTGGGGGAGGATCAGAGCAGAGAACCCCAGGTCAGTGCCTTGAGAGTCACCAGATCCAGCAGGAGAGTCCTGCACTTCACAGGAAGCTGAGGCCCGAGTGGGCAGCGGCGAGAAACATCACACGGCAGAGCCAGGCCTGGGAGCCACGGCCTCCTCGCGCTGAGGCAGACGTCTCCTGCTGGCTCTGCAGGGCTCTCCCTCTCAGAAGGGAGCAGACATCTGAATCTGGGCACTGAGTTTACGGAGACGGGTTAGTGCAGGATGGGGTTTGCAGGATGGATCAGAGTTGGGCCGACTCTCAGCCTATGCGCAGGATCATGGGCCTTGGGGGGTCCGAGGCCCTCCTGCCCCGTCCCAGGCACTGCCCACAGCCCAGCTTCTCTACGGACATCGCCCTCGCAGGCCACCACTTGGCCCGAGGCCACGGCTCCCCGCACAGCCTCTCCAGCGGCTCCTTGATGGGGTACAGGCACTCCACTCTCCTCAATGCAGGACAGCCCCAGCGGGACCCGCAGCTCAGTTCCCCTCGGCCTGACGTCCTCCCCCTGTCCTCCCAGCTGCCCTCCCAAGGACACCCCCAAAGGAGCCCCTGCACCCCATGCAGACACATCACCTCCCTAGTCTTCCTTTCTCGTCTGTAACTGGAGACGTGGACGCGCCGCCCGGGGTGTGTTGGATGTGCGATGGTGTGTGGTGTGCACAGTCTGGCTTCTGGCTCAGCCATCGTGTCCTGGGAACACTCCCCAGAATCCCCAATGACCGACCTTCAACTGGGGTGTCACTGAGAGGCAGATGGCTGGACCCCCCAGCTGAGCCCGTGAGCCTGTCCTGCGGGTATGTTAGTATCTGTCTGTCTGGGCGGTGCGGCTGGGGCAGAGCAGGTGCATGTAGGTGTTAGCCCTGCCCCCATCCTCCCTGGCCTGGGTGCCCGTCCCTATCCTCCGCCTGGCCCGGGGGCTCAGCCAGTGCCACGGGAGGGAGAGGTGGGCATTTCCTTATCTCACCAGAGCCAGCCAACCGGCCAGCTCTTATCAGGGATTTGCGAGCTTGTAGAGCATGGCCGTGCTATCACAGCATCTCCCCGGGGGCGGGGCGCTGTCAGCTGGGCTTATCTTCAGTGATCTTGGTGTGAGGAAGGACCTGCCATCCTGGATGGGCAACAGCCTCATCTCTGGGGAAGCTGGGGGGCATCAGGACTGGCCTGGGGGGTGACGTGATATCAGTGTACAAAGCAGCGTGTCTTCCCTGCTTGGGGGGTCTCAGATCATGTGGTGACCCCGAGAGGCCCCAGGTACCCAGCAGAAGATTTGAGCGTTGCTTTAACCTCACTGACCCCTTGTTAGTAAGCACCTGCTGTGGGCAGACACTTCTCTCCTGGCCAGAGCACTGGACTTGAAGTGAAGCCTTCTTGTTCTGCCACTCAGTTTCTAGCTGTGTGACCTCTGGCCAGTCCCTTGCCCTCTCTGAGCCACATGTGTCCAACGGGAATAATAGCATCCATCTCACTGGTCATCATCAGGGTCCCTGAAGCCAGTGGGTGTGAAAGAGCTGCCTTACAAACTCTGAAGTGCTGTGCCCACAGGCAGTCCCAGGAACCAGAGCAGGGTTCTGTGAGGACCCTGGGGGGAAGGAGGGGTCAAACGGAGAGAGGGCATGCCAGCAAGGGGACAGCGCCCACGGGGCGGCTGGGAGGCGCCCACGGGCAGCCCTCCCCAGTGGTGCCTGAGCAGGCTGCCCGAGCAGCACTGGCCTTTGGCAGACTGGCTGGCCAGGGAGGCCCTGTCCATCTGGCTCTGTTTTTCTCCTGCCGTTTGGATGCTTTTGTGTCGAATTCCAGTTTGTCGCTCTGTCCCTGCGATTCTCTTTTGAACTTGGCATCTGTTTGGGGCTCCATCCGGTCTCCGCCCTCTGTGTTCTGATGCTCAGATCTGTTTGCAAGCTGGGCATCTGGTCTCTGGGCAGTAGGTGGTTCCGGCTCTCTCTGCGGGTCTTGGAGATGGAGCCCAGCAGGGTGGGGTGAGGGCAGAAGGCCCGTGTGGCAGGCGGTGCCCCTCCCGGCCCCAGGCCTGTGGCACCTGCTTGTGTGAGTGGAGCGAGCTGCTCTCCTCCCTCCCTGCATCCCAGGGGCACCTCCCCCTTCTCCGTCCTGCCCATCTGTCTCCTCCACCAGGCTTCAAGTGGCAGAAAAGTCCATTCCAAGACCTCTCTTTGGAGCCAAGCAGACCTGGGCTTGCCCTTGGCTCTGCTGTTTACCAGTGGAGAATCCTTAACTCAGTCTGCAGTGGTCTGTTCCTCTTCCGCCAAATGGGTACAGTCCCCTTGACGGGGCCTCCGTGTGGTGCAAGGAGATCCGGCTGCTGTGGTGCTTTCCTGCCTGTGGGGCGTGAGCCCAGCTTCCAGGCACACCGCTGCGTCTGCCCTCCTGGGGCAGCTTCCTTAACCTGGGCCTCGGCTTTCTCATGCACAGGATGAGAACAAGAACTCACGGGGCGGGGTGGGGAGGCAGTGCGTGGGCTGTGGATGTGCAGGTGCCAAGAACCGTGCCTGGGGTGACCAGTGCCTCCCGGTGGTAACAGCAGCAGCGCCAGCCTTGCCCTGGGGCCACATAGAGGACACAGGCGGGTCAGCGGCAGGGTCCACGCAGGACTAAAGAGGCTGGGCATCGAGGTAGGGTCATACTGCCCAGTCAGGGCTTGAATCCATCTGCTGGGGATGTGGGGGCCAGAAGGCCTGGGCTCAAGTCTCCCCCCGGTCCCTTACTATTAATTGTCTGGGTGGACTCCAGCCAATTCATTCCATACTCTGAGTTCAATTTTTGTTTTCCTCTGCCAGAAAATTGGGATAATCTCCCCCCTGAAGCGTTCGTGAAATTTAAACAAGAAAATAAATGGGAACTTTTTTTGGAAAGCAAAGTGCAGTGGACCAATTCACTTACTCAGCTCCTCTCTGCTGCGCCTCTGCCGAGTGGGACGCACCCCCATACAGAGAACAAGCCCTCAAGTTCACGGTGCTGAGCATGGCAGGACTGAGGCTGCATCGGGGCAGCAGGGAGGACAGTTTGAGGAGGGGACGTGCCATTTGATTTTGACATGACAGAGGGGGGCACAAGCCCACAGACCTCTTGAGCAAGGGAATAGCAGGCGGTGGGGGGGTGCAGTGTAAAGCGAGGGCTTGTGGGTCTGCTCGACGTCCACTGGGGAGGCACTATGGGGACTGTGGTCAGGGCCCGCCCCTGCAAGGCCTGATGGGCCAGGTCCAGAGTCTGGAATCTATTCCAAGGGAAATGAGAGCCGTCAGGGACCTGGGTCAGGGTGCAGGGGGCATGATCTGCAGGAGTTTTGTCTATTACACTCACGAAACAGCTGCCATGGAACGCTGGAGGGAAACGCATGTCCCCATAAATCTAAGTGAGTGTGAGTGGGAGTGTGTGCACATGTGCAAGTGCGAGGGCCTGGCTGTCATGGTTTGGAGGATGCTCAGGCATCAGAAAAGGATTGGGAGACTCAGCTTCTGAGTCTCCTTTTGACCCCGAGACTCTGTTTTATAAAGAAACAGCCAGGAGGCTTGTTTTCCAAGTCCCCAACCCATGAGTGCATTTTGTTGCAAAAGGGTCAGGGGTTAGCGGCGGATCTCCTGTTTCTGCAGAGCGGGAGGGCTCTGCTTCGGGTGGTGGAAGGAGGAAGGAGACACGGCCATTGAATAATAAGGAGCGATGAGGGCTGGCGTGTTCTGAGCATTTATTCTGTGCACTCCCAGCTCAGCGCTTCACACAGGCTCCATCTTTGGCTCTTACACCCACCGCATTGGCGTTCTAGGGCTGCCCTAACGAACGCCTCTGCCTAGGTGGCTAGAAACAGCAGAAGTTCCTTCTGTCCCGCTTTGAAGGCAGGGAGTCTGGAGTCAAGGTGTCTGAGCACCGTGCCCCCTGCAAAGGCTCTGGAGAAGGTCTCCTGGCCTCTTCTCGTAGCTGCTGGCTTGGCAGTCACCGGCGGGCCTTGGCTTGTGGGCACGTCACTGCAGTGTCCACACCGTCGCTGCCACCTGCCACTGTCCCCGCGAGTGTCTCTGTCTCTTCTCTTCTGATGGCCACACCCGTCCTTTGGGACTTGGGGCCCATGGGAACCCAACATGGCCTCATTGTAACTCATCGCATCTGCCAAGACCTTTCTTACCAAACTGATGTTTCTTACCATCTGATGTTCTGTGACATGAATGCTGGGGGAGACACGTCCAGCCCCGTTTAGCCACTCCTCTGAGGTCACCCTGGTTTCACGAGCCTCCAGAAGGCTCCTTGCCTGACATCAGGTCACACACTGCAAGTGGCAGAGCTGGGGTCAAACCCAAGCGTGTCTTGGATGGAGGTTCCCACCTGTGCCACACACCTCGCCACCTCCTGTGGGGGACCAACGTGGGGCCCTTGGACCAGCACCAGACACCTTGGGCTGCTCAGGCTCCATGGGTACAGTGGGTGGCTGAGTGGGCTATGGAGGGGGTCAGCTGAAATAGAGCTGGAGAAGGATCAGAACAGAGCCCCTCCTGGCATCCCCGCTCCACCTTCCGGACCCTTCTGAATCTGCCAGAGAGACCACCTTCCCTCTAGAGCCCCTTGGGCTGCCTCCCCTGTTAGGCAACCAGTGCTGGCTTGGAGCTGCCCAGTTCGCAGCTCGTGTCTCTCTTCGCACCTTGTCCCTGCTGGTGAGCACTCCCCTCGGCTTCAGGCTCTGGGCAAGGTGCTGTGCTCTGTCCTGTTTTCATGGGCCCAACAGGGAGCGGCACACACTAGGTAGCTCGGGACTCATGCATTTTGCAGTTATGCAGTGCAGTCATGTGCTGGCGACTGAGAACAGCCTGGAGTGAGAGGGGGTCCGTGAGGAGTCAGTCTGTCCTCAGCAAGAGCAGGAGAGGGGGAGAGGCCTCCCAAAGGCTTCCCAAAGGAGGTGGCAGTGAGTGTGGCAGGGGAGGCAATGCCTGATGGGAAAGGAGAGGGAAGGTCATTGCACTGAGTGATAGGTGCACAGCCCTTTGGGCAGGAGGACAGCTCAGAACCTTCTGGAACTGCAGGCAGCTTGGTGAGGCTGGTGGTGTGTCCGGAGTGCAAGGGGAAGGGGCAGTGTTGATGCAGAAATGGAGACATCCAGGTAGAAGCTTGGGGCTTCCCCTGGGATAACCCTTCTCTGGAGGTGGACGCTGGGGTGGGCAGAGGTGTGGGAGCACCCTGGGGCCACTGAATGTACAGGGAGCTCTTCCTGGCAGCAGGTGCAGGAGGCTGGAGGTGGGTTGGTGGGAAGGAGGCCATTTCGTGAGCCAGAGGAAGATGCCAGTGGTCTGGATGGTCGGTGGTTGTGAGGGAAGTGGGGCATGGGGTGTCACTGGGGGGTCCTTGACCTGAATTAAATGCTGACCTGTGGGACTCAGTTTGACCTCAGAGCAGGAGGAAGGGTGGCATCTTGGACATCTCTGGAGATCCTGCTGCGTGTAGGGTCCTTCCTGCCCAGGGGTGTGGGGCACCCTCATGGAAGGCAGAAAAATAGTTTCTGTTCACCACATTCAAGAGATGGGGCAGCTGCCCATTCCCCGTTCTGTGTGGTCTTGTTCTCTTGGCTGTCCGGCAGCCCCCAGGGCCAGCATATCTGCAGGACCCAGGTGTGAGCTGCACGGCCCAGAGCTTAACGGAAGTTCCCAGATGCCAGCCCGAGAGCCCAGGCTGTCTTTACAGCCAAGCTCAGTAGAGGCCCCACAGGTCCTGAGGTGCCGGAGAGCTTGCTCTCCCCAGACACTGTATGTCCCTCGTCCGAGACACGTTGCGGCCAAGGCTGGACTCGTCTCACACCCATCTGTCAGATGAAGAAACCAAGGCTCCAAGCAGGAAGGTGACTTGCTCAAGGCCACGCCCCTGGGAGCTGGCAGCGTAGGGAATTGAACTTTCATTCTCGTGACTCCCAGCCCAAGCCTGGGCCACACCCCCGGGAGACGCCACTTCCCCAGGCCGCTGATCTCTCCAGAGATGACCTTCCGCCCGCAGCGGCAGGAGGAGCGGGAACACAGCCCTCGGCCCGTCCCCGTGAGCGAGGGGGTACTGACGAGCTGGCTTCCTCTCTTTTCCTGGCTTCCCGGTACCAAGTATATATTTTTTCTAATCGGCCCGGCTGCTGATGGTTATCTGGCTTCGTGAGAGAGCGAAAGAGACTTTGTGTCAAATGCTGAAAAATGACTTTTCAGGCAGGCTCTCCGTCTCCTGAAAGGAGGTAACGCGCTCTGAGCATACAAATCACTCAGTGCCCGGGCGTCTCAGCGCGCGGACGGAGTGTGTTTAGATTGTTAAACGCACTCTGTCCCTTGCCAAGGTCATGGGCAGGCAACCCTGGGGGGCAGCGAGGCCCAGAAAGGAGAAGCCAGCGGCTCTGCACAGCAAGCCAGGGGGCTCTGATTCCCGCAGGTCAGAAGGTACACAAGACCAAGCAGAAGGCTGACCTGGAATCCTGCCTCTCCATCTTCCCTTTCTGGACCTTGGGGACACCCCCTGCCCCCATTTCTATTCCTACAAAGTTTATCCTCCAGCTGGATGATCTAGTAACAGAATTTGTGTGGTACTGAAGGACACTCAGAGATTCCCAGGCAGCAGAAGGTCCAGAGAATTTGCAGGGGTGGGGGAGGCTGGGTTTGGAGGGGGTGAACTTTGGAGCACACCAGAGAGGGGCCTGAACCCCTGCTCTGGACTGAGCCACCTGCTTGGATCCCACTTCTGGCCCTCAAGCTGTGTGACCTTGGGCTGGTGGCTTACCCACTCTGAACCCGTGTCCTCATCTGTTAACTGAGGACATGAGCAAGAGTGGCTCCTGCGGTGAAAGCAGAGCACTTAGTGCAGGGCACGAGGTTGAGCCCAGCATTGTCAGGGTTATTATGGCGACAGCTCCTGGGCCCCACTGTCTGGGGAGTGTCCTGATCTCCCCAAGCCTTGGTTCTGCACCTGCAAGAAGGGATGAGGATTTAAGAACTTACAGTACCAGAAAATACACGACACATAGTAGGCTCTTAGTCACTCCTCACATTCTGGCTCTTTGCAGAAATACCGTCTTGTAATGAAATTTCACTTTATAAGTGAGGCAGGTATGTTGTGATCCTTTGAAAATGTAAAACAAAATTGGGTCTGGTGAAATCTCTCTCAGTCTGTGAGCATTGACACTGGATTCACAAGCCTCTCCTGTTCTCCGAGTGGCTAAGATTGGGGTGTCCATGAAGTACATCTTTATCAGAGTAAGAGCTTTGGAGAGGTCAAGTTTTGGGGGAAATACACAGACTGTGTTCCAGGAGGCAGCCCTGGTGTCGAATGCCAGCTCCAGTACCCTGGGGCAGGGATCCCGCTGGGATACCTAGGGGAGGGTGAGCCCAGCCCCTGCAGGGGTGGGGGGGGGGCAGCCACCAGACAAGCCCTGGGAGAGCAAGCCGAGCTTCTGAGCTGCAGGAAGACACTCATCACTCGTCTCCCTGTTTTTATTTTCTGGCCATAAGACACAGAGAAATGACATGGCCTGGGCTTTGGAAGCACAGACGGTTTCTCAATGAGTTTGGGAGGCTAGACAAGGCTGGCCAGGAATGTTCTTCATGGTGGAACAGGCGATCCGCCCCCAGCTGGGAAAAATTCTAAAGCAGGGGGCAGGAGGATAATATGCACGGCCTAAGAGACAGAACAGAGTTTTGAAGAAGGCGCCCCAGAAAGATGGATATAGGCTTGGGTCTCACTTGGTAGTCAGGCCAGGCACCCCCTGCTGACCCCACTTAGCAAGTGGGGTGCTGTGAAGATCTCATTAAGTTCCTAGAGTTGAAGGACCTGTCTGTTCACAGAGAACTGGCCTCCCTGGGCACAGGGAGGCCTCTCCCCTCCCCTACTGTCCAGGAAAGCAGGAGCATGTGACAGTGACGGGCTCCATGGAACACAGCAGGGTGTTGGGGGGGCTCTCGGTCAGTCCGTCGCCCCTCTTCCTGCCTGAGCTTCCTCCCCAGTGGGAGGACTGAGGCTGGGTGCCCAGCTGTGAGGTCAGATGCAGACCTGGTGGCCTGGACAGAGGCTGAGACGGAAGCACCAGGCAGGGAGCCGTTCTATGGGCAGGGAGAGGCATCGCACTTGAGGGAGCAGCATGCAGAGAAGCAGAGCAAGACGATTCTTAGCAGAAGACAGATGAGTGTAGCTAGCATTGACAAGGGGGACCCCCAGCAGCCATTTTCTAGGGTGCTGTCATCTCAGCCATGGGAGGACCCATGTGGACAGTCCAGGCCTCCAATCCTATAAATGAGGGGAGTGAACTAGACCAATGTCCTTCCAGAGCAGATTCATTTTAGCCACAGATTTTTGGGGCACCCCAATAGATCACACAAAAAAGGGTGCTGCTTTGGCTAATGAGTGGGAGGGGGGACCTTGCACCCCCTCTAGGAGGTATCCCCAAGTTCAGATGCTGTCCTCTCACTTGCTGGCGAGGTAACATGTTTAATTTCCGGACCTCTCTTAGCTGCTGTTCCATCATCTGTAAAATGGGATAAAAAAGAATAAAGAATTAGAAAAAAGGTAAATAAATTGGAGATAATGCCAGAACACGCCTGTCATGATGAAGCTTAAATAAAACAAAACTGGCACCCGAGCAAAGTACTCAGGGGCTCCCATGGACTCTCTGCCAGGGCCCTCTGGATCCCTCGCCACTGCTGAGCCCAGCTTGGACACCATCCCTAAAACATCCACCGGGCGCCTGATGGAAAAGTTCTCAGCGTCCCAGCCCCGGGAGCCCTTGGCCTCGTGTTCGGTGAGCCTGCATTGGCCTGGCTCATTACGTGCTCCTGTGCCTCCACCCCGGCGATGGGGGTGATAGAGCCCGCCCCAGGTCTCCTCCCACACCCCCCCCAGCCCTGTCCCCTCATCACCTCTGCAGTCACAGCTGCTGCGCTCCAACTTCACTTAATCGCTTCCATTGTCTGCTCCACGCGGTAATCTCGGCTGGGAACACGTGTTAACAAATGGGCAAAGTTTTATCGGGAGCTGCTCCCCTCCCCGCTTGGGTAGATAAGATGCTCACGCTTCCTGGCTCATACTGGGAAGGCGGCTCCAGTCCTGCGGGAGCGCGTCCCTGGGCAATCGCACTCCTGCAGCGGGCTGGGAGCGGGGTGGGCGGAAGGCACGCCAGGCGCTGCAGGGACCCTGACCAAGGCCGAGCCCTGCCTCCGGTCCATCATGCGCTCTGCCGCTTCCCCTGTGGGCTAGGACCCCCTGGGACTGTCGACCGAGGGGTAGGGGAGGTGTGCCTTGGCTCTGGGGTCGAATCTGCCCCTGCCTCACCACAGGATTGAGCCCGGCCTCATCCCTCCTCCAGGTCCGTCAGCTGGTAATAAGAAAAAATGTCATTGGCTTCTCAGACAAAGGGAGGCCGCGTGCCTGGTGTGCATGCAAGTATCTGGTGCTTAGTAGGTCGACAGCTGCCCTCCTTGCCTCTCTGCCTGCCCGTAGTAGTTTTCTAGCTCAGTAGCAATGAAGTGGCTGAAAACAACAGGTCTTTTTCTTTCGCAGCTCTAGAGGCTAGAAGACCAAATCTAGGCGTCCTCAGGCCAGCCCGTGGAGGCTCTAGGCAAGAATCCAGGCCTCTCCTCTCCTGGTGCTTGGCGTGTCCTGCCATCGTGGGCGCCCCCTGGCTGGGGGCTGCGTCACTGCAGTCTCTGCCTCCTGGCGGCCTGGTGTCCTCCCTGGGCAGGCCTCTGTCTCGGTGTCCAAATGTCCCTCTCCTTATAAGGACACTTGTCACATTGGATTAGGGATTCATCCTCCCCAGAACTTGATGACATCTGTAAAGACCTCCCCAAAAGGCTGCATTCCCAGGTATCAGTAGCTAGGGCTTCAGCATGTCTTTGGGGAGACACAGTTCACCCTATGGTACCACCCTTTGGCCAAGTCTTCCTAACTCCCTGATGGCCTTGGGAGTAGCCTGCATCACTGAGCTCAGCGTGTCACATGCCTTATGTTAACCACAACCTCACAAGGGGAGGTGCATGGGTCCCCATGTTCTCCTCTGCCACCTCCAGGTTCTCAGCTAGGGATGGGTGTGTAAACAGATAATAGGGTTTACATGAGATGCGGCCATGCCAGAGAGAGGAGCGTAATGTCCCTTCCACACTAAGGGGAAGGATTCAGAGGATGAAAAATGCATTCTGGGCTGAGGCAAAAGACTGGAGGAAGGAGGCTCGTGGGTTCTGACATGGGTGGGAGACTGGGTCAGGAACTGAGTGTGCATTTGGAGAGGACTGAGAGAGAGTGTGAGAGAGCTGAGAGAGTGTGCACTTGGAGAGCTCCTTGGAGACGAGACTTGAAGAGGGAGCTAGACTGACACCTTCGAGCACCAGGTTGCGAAGAGAATTAATCCTGCAGGCACTAGGGAGCCAGTGAATGTTGTGGAGCAGGGAGAACATGAGATCAGACTATGGCTCCACGGGCCAATCCAGCAGCAATCACTTTGTAGGATTTTTTGCTGAAAGAAAGGTTTTGCCACTCAGGGACACAGTTATCACCAGAATTTCAAAGAGATAGAAAAATCTGTCAATCAGAAATTTCTCAAGAGGGTCTTCAGCTGAGCTGGGTGGACAGCAGCCACATCCACTCAGCCTTCTGACCCTGAGTCCTTCTTCTGTTAATGGTGGTCGTCTGATTTGGCCCCAGAATATCCAAGGGCTGGAACCCCGCTGTCCTGCCCTCTTCAGAGATGCAAGAGAGACAGGGTTTCCCCAGATCAGGAGCAAGATCAGGGAATGAGCGTCTGAACTTCCCTGACCCCCGCCCCCCATCCGATGCTCAAGACTAATTATACATCCAAGTTTAAGCTCTCCTGGTAGAACCTCCCAGAAATCAGCAGTGAAAAGGCTCCAAAAGACCAAGATATCCATTTCATGCCCTGTTCGTCAGGAGTCATTTATTTCTGTCCTTTAATCTTGCTCAAATCCACCTGCAAATCAGCCAGATATTAAATCCATGACCTCTACCCTCCCTTCCTCCCTGGCCTTCCTGCCCCACCCCCTCCCCCCATTTTCAACCCAAGAGTGGTCAGTTTTGCCCAGGAGAGTGCTTGCAGGATTTCTTTGCAGGATTTCCCAGCTCATTTCCTTCCACTGAGCCTCCTCCTGACAGTTTCGCTTTTGACTCTATTTACATTCTGGAAAGTACCTCAGATTTCTATCATGTACTTTCCTAATGTCAGTTTTCCCATGATGAGAACCAGGCTGTAAACACCCATATTTTCATAAGCGTATTACAGTTCTCCATGTATTCAAAGTGGGTGAGCATCTCGCCCTCCCGGGCTGCCAGGGACTGGGGGGAACGCAAGGAGAGAAACTCGCTGGGTGATCACTTTTGCTTCGTTGGGGGGGGGGGGGGTCTGTCCTTTTTCCTTGCCTAAATCAGCACCTCTGTTTCTGCTTAGCACTTCAAAACATGCTCGACTACTGTTAAGTCAAGGCAGTGGGCACACACTAAAATGGCACAGAGCATGCAACCCCATGCCCTGGTCACTCCTGGAGAGGGGCCTTTGCCCTGGCCTGATGCACACACACACAGGGGCTGGACTCTGGGTGAGGGCATCCGTGCTGATATTATGGGTTTCCAGAGACCTTGGGAGGAAAAGGCTGCATTGGCAGGGTTTGAAGTCTCTAAGCTTCTTCCTGGGGACAGATGTGCATCACCTGGAGGAGACTCCTGATGAGTCCACTTTCACGGGAGGTCTCATGCTCCTCCCTGCAGAGCCCAGGTGCTGGGTGGCTTGTTGGGGGAGGGGGCCTGAGTCTTCTCAACTGAAGTCCCATAAGCAGAGGACATGACTGGCTCTGCCTCTGAGCCAAGAGAAATGGTTGTTGAATGAGTGGATGGATGAATGAATGAATGAATTGTAATACCCTTGAGTCTGAGCTGAAGAAGATCCATCCATTGGAGCTGGAGCAACAGAGTCTGTAGGAAAGGAGACAAATTTGGGAATCAAATGTCACCTCCAGCCCTTAACCCTTTCTAGCCTGGGGTCAACCAGTGTTGTGGCTAAGGGACAGATGCTTTGCGGGTCAAGAAGTCAAATTGAAGTGATTATGTGGGTACTTAGACAACTAGTTAATATGTAACCGTTAAAAAATATAAAGATGATTCTTAGCTGGTGGACCTGTTGCCAGAATCGCCCATCTCAGTTTCCCTTAGCCAACAGGAAAAGTTTCGAGAAGGAAGGTAGTTTCATTTATTTGGCAACAAATGAAGAGGGTGGCAGTCTAGAGTCATTAAGACCAGTATCCTGCTCACCAGCAGAGAGCATGGTGTTTAATTAGATTTACAGGACACAAAAGGGGAGGGGTGAAGGTCAGCACCCTGTTCTTGTGACATGAGTGTCTGCTGGCTTGGGCGACATCAGCTGATTCTGACAACGTCCGGTTGCCGGTCATTCTGACGTTGTCTTTGCAAGGTCTGTCCTTGGCCTTGTTTTGAAGTTTCTTAACAGAAGGTCTTTTGTCCTTAGATTGCAGGGAAAAAGCAAGATGTTAGCAGGACATATAAATCAAGGTCTGTTTAACATAGAGGGGGAGGTGAGTGTCTCTCTTCAAGGCAGGAGAGATATTGCTGTATCCAACCTGCAAAAACAGGTGAGGGCAGGAACTGACCCCAAGGGGCATAGTGGTCATGGTCCTAAGCCCGTGACCTTGATCTGTACGCTGTGACCAGCCTGTCTGGCCAGTGGCTACGGCGATTTCATAACCAGGTCTGGCATCGTTTAGGACGTGGCCACAACACAACCTAAAGGCTCCAAACTGGAGACGCCTCAGGCTCTGCACTGAGAGTATGAACTCATTTACTGGCCCACTGAGTAGGTACTGTGTGGTCTCCAGCTTACAGAGGAGGGCTTGGGCCTCGGCAGGGGTCACCTGCCCAAGGCAGAGCTGGGATGTGCACCTGGTATGTGGGCTCCAGCGTTCCTGATCTTAACCACAGGGTCGACTGCTCCGGGGGCCTTGTGGCTGCTGCTAGTTGTTATGCTCAGCGATTCTCAATGACTGAGACCCAGTCGTCTCAGAACACCAGGTGATACCCAGGCTCCCCATCAGGAGGGGCGGCGTTTGCTGGTTTCCTTTGGCCTCTGCTTTGCCTCCTGGGTTCCAGTGGCTTAGGTCTGTTAGTTTGACATCTCTGAACAGGAGCTTGGGAGGCGGAGGGGAAGTGGAGGGGTGGAGCCCAGGGGTGGCTGAGGCCAGAGGGGAGTCAGCCAGTTTACAAACATGCCTACCAAGCCGCAGGTGTCTGGTTGCCCTTGGAACAGGTCTGAAAAGAAAGATTCAGGCAGAGCAAGAACAAGGACTAGAGGAAAAATCATTAAAGAATCCAGCTCACATCCAGTTCATGGCGGGGTTTCAGCCTGGAGGCAGGAGGACTCCAAGTCCCTCTCCCGGGACTGCATCTCGCCCCCTTCTTAAGTTGGGGCACATGTGGTCCACAGAGGAAGCTACTTCCCAGTGGTGAGTTTTCACCTGCAGTTTTGGTTTCCAAGCCCCCTTTTAACTTTGTTAATAATGGACTGAAGTTAAGATACAGAATTGAATTTCCTAAAGCTCCCTTTCTCTGGGTTAGTCTGGAAAAATCAGGGTATAAAGGTAAGGGTCTCAGGGGGCAAGTGTTTCTGCCTGTTCCTCTCCCCAGCCCCATGTACATGCTGAAATCTTAGCCCCTGTTGTGATGTGTTTGGAGGTGGGGCTGCTGGGAGGTGCCTAGGTCGTAAGGGTGGAGTCCTTATGAGTGGGATTAGTGGCCTGGTAACAAGAGATGCCCAAAGAGGGCCCTCACCCTAGTGAGCCCTCTGAGAAGACAGTGTCTCGGAAGCATGAGGCAGGTTCTCCCCAAACACGGAAACTGCCAGTCCCTGTATCTTATACCTCTGGTCTCTGGAACTGCAAGAAAGAAAGGTCTGTGGTCTGGAAGCCTCTCAGTCCACGGCATTCTGTTAAGCGGCCCGAATAGACTATGACAGAAATAAATTGAGTCATTAGCACCTTTAAATCTAATCAGATTAGAAAACCAATTCCAAACCCCCCAGAACCAATTGAGAAAATTCATTCTTAAAATTCTCTTCCTCTAGAACCACTCTTGGTATCAAAATCTGTGTTAATAAGGGTTCTCTGGAGAAGCAGAATCTCTGTCTGTCTGTCTGTCTATATATATATATATACACATACACCTATATCCTAACTATATCTTTCTGTCTCATCTACCTGTAGATATATGATCTATCCATCCATCAATCAATCATCTATCTATCTATGATTTTATAACTATGGAAGCCATGATGTCTCCAGATGTGCTTTTTGCAAGCTGGACACCCAGGAAAGCTATTGGTATGAATCTGGAGGTCTGAGAACCAGGGTAGCTGATGGGGCAAATCCTGGTCCAGGGCAGGAAAAGATCAGATTTGATATCCCAGCTAAAGCATCGAAGCAGAAGAATGGGCCCTAGTCCTCCATCTTTTGCCTTTTGTTCTATTTGGACCCCAGCAGTTTGCATGAAGCCAGATTAATTGAGCAGAGAGGGTTAAGCATATCAAATGATACCAGTATCACGGAATCCACTAAAAAGTTGATGGAGGTGGGCTGGAGGAGATAAAGAGAGAGAGAATTCCAAAATAAATATTAGCAATGGCTTTCTCTGTAGTGGTTTGCAGGAGGAAACTTGCATCCATTACTCTTGAAATCGCTGAGGGAAGAAGCCATTAAAGATAAAAATATTGATAAGAGCAGGGCTGTGGCTCTTCCAGAACCTAGTGGGAAGTTACCTTCTCCCTGGAAGAACCATCATTGGTGCAGGGGACATTTGTCATCCAGGTCTTTTCTCGACTCCCTCTTATCGTGTTGACAAGAAGGATGGAAAGGGGCCCATGAGCCTATGGAGCATGACTCAAACAGCCCATTGTGAAGGAAGGTAATCACAAGAATCAATGCTGGAAATAAAACACCTTGTAGCCAAGAGACACTGCCACAGTATTTTGATTCTAAGCCTCACTGAAACCCTGGAGGCCACTGATTCAGGGTGACTCAAGGTGACCCGTAGATAGAGTTCTAGTCAAATATAATCCAGCATCAGAGTCCAAGAAAACCATGATTAATAACTGCCAAGGATTAGTGAGAAAGGTATCAAATCCCACCTATGGGTTCTTACTCTGGAAATGATCTCTTTTAACATTAAAGAATGGTTGTGTCAATTTGTCTTTTTCATCATAGCGATAGGTAGCAACACATGCCATGCCTAGCTCATTGTGGGCACTAAAAATGTTGATAATTTCTAGATACTGCTATGGTGCTGGAAGTGCCACAGTGAACAATGCAGCTGAAGTCCATCCCCTCCTAGGGCTGGCATTCAGATCAGGGGAGTAGGAGGTGGATATTATTGGTAATAAGCAAATGGATGCATTTAAAGCATTGTGTCAGGCAGAAAGGATGCTGTAAAAATACAGCAATTTTAGGAATCAAGAGGAAAGTTAGACCAGGGGTATGGGGTTGGTTAAGGAAGGTCTCTGTGGGAATATGACGGTGAGCACAGATCAAAATGAAGTATCTAGGTGTGTTCATACTGCAAAACACGTGCATAGCTGAGATGAGAGGGTTCCATGAAGAAGAAACAGTAAGTGCAAAGGCCCTGAGGTATAAATGAGTTTTGTGTGTTTAGAGTAGAGCAGAGGCTAGTGTGACTGTGTTAGGAGGAAAGGATGTCCTGAGCAAACTCCATGTAGGCTTTGTGGACTCCATCCCCACTCCATCAAGACACTGGGAACTACAAATCCCATGATCCCCAAAGGGAGAGTTGTGAGGACCTGATGGTGGAATTAAGCAGCCATTTTCTCTGTTTGTGAATATAACCAGCCATGTGAGGGGTGTCTCTCTCTCTCTCGGCTCACTTTCTTGGTCAGGCAGTGCTTGGTCTCGGTGGGTCATTTGGGATTCCAGGTCGGTGGAACGGGTAGGACACATTTACAAACTTGTCTCCCTCCTTTTCTCCCTGAGTTATTCATTTCCTCATTGCCCCTTTCCTTGTAAATAAACCTTTGATTAACCTTTTATGTGTGCCTGCAGTTTAAGTCCCCTTTAAGCACGCAGGTGAAGACCCACAGTCAGGCAACCCGTTTTATATCAGGATTGCCCTGTAACAGCTGGAATGGAGTAAGTCAGAGGGAGTGGTAAGAGGTAAGGCTGGAGTAAGAGCTGGCTCTTACCTTCTGAAGGTGCTGACCTTCTGAACCACAAGAAGACTTTGGTTCTCTGTCCTGTGTGATGGGAATTCCTTGAGTCCACAGGCATGGAAGTGGCATGGTCTGATTGATGCTTCAGAGGGTCCCCTGGTTGCTGTGATCTCAGGTGGACATGTTATATTAGTTCTCCCGTCATAGACACAACAGCTCAAAACCCCACCCATCTTTCATGTCCCATTCTTTAGGTCAGAAGTTGTGATAAATTAGGCTCTGTTCTTTGCTGTGAGATTCACAATTCAAAACCAAGGTGCTGACTTGGGGCCATTTGGAGGCTCAGGGGGGAGAATTTGCTTCTGAACTCATTGGGTTGGTACAGGTCTCAGGTCCTTGTGGGTGTAGAACTGAGGTTGGCTTTGCTTGCTGATTGCCACTGGGAATGGCCCTGCTGCAGTGGGCTGCCCGTATTCCTCTTCCAATCCAGCAAGGGTGTGTGATGTCCCCTGGGACTTTGAAATGCTTGGAGCTGCACACTTGTAATGTGTGGTTTAGCTCTGCTCAGAAGTGGTATTTGGGTTTCTGGAAGCCTCTCTATAAGGAACTTAGAGTCCCAAAGTCAAGTCAACAATACTAGTCTTCTCTGCACTCTTTCACAGCATTTATAAACACTTCTGTATTCCTAAGAGTATTGTGTATTATGGAGGGATTAACAACAAAAAGAGAAACCAACAGCAGAAAATTTCATGTCACTGGGGAGCGGAGACTAATGATGCAGAAAGCAACCAGTGGATGTAGCAAAATACAAGGTAGCCAGTGCTAAAGGATATAAAGAAGGAGAATCTGGCAGGATGTATGAGTCTGTGTTTACACATCTCCCACCAGGCCAATCCAGGGCTCTTTTCAGGTGCCTGACCCAGAAACTATCAGGTGTTTCATAAATATCTGTCCGGTAAGAAAACAACTGTATGAATCAATGTGCTTCGGGCTTTCTTCCTGAAAAGTAGGGACATTGGCCAGATACAGAACATATGGCAAAAAACAAAGCTGGTTCAAACATTGTGTGTTTGGGGAGTGTCAGGGACTGGATTCGATACGCCTGCAAGTGAGATGTGGGAGAACAATGTTCACATCAAAGGCAAATATGTGGCCAGTATCCCTAAGGGAGTCCCTGAGTGCCCCTGAGAGTGCCCCTTGGGGTGCCTGCTGAAGGCAACCTTTGTTTTTCTCATAACCCAGCAGAGGTCCTTGCCCCACTCTAGACCAGAGCTGGCCAAGAACAACGACCAGTTCCCCTGGGAAGACAGCAGTTGACCAGTTGTCCCTGGGAGCTAGGCTAATATTTTAGTAACAATAGACTTTATTTGTAATATCCCAGGCTGGATCCCATTTTCCTTCAGTGGTAGAATGGCTAAAGGAATTGTGTTTCATACAGCAGAACACTAGGAAACATTTCTGAAAAGCATATACGACTAAGAAATGCAGCACACGGATGAAGATCAAAAACTTGGGTTTGGGAAAAGTAGGCAGACCCCAAAGAGCACATTGGCATCATTCTATTTGTTTTATTTTTATGTAGAAGAACTGGGGTACAGCCCAGAGGTATGGGGGGTGAAAGGATTCACCAGGGACAGAGTGGGGAGCAGACCAGGTGGATCTACTGAAATACACTGCTGAGGGGAGCAGCAGGCGAGACAGGAGAGGCCTGCTGTGCCATGTGGGTAGCTCCCTGGCTGGGGATCGAACTCAGGCTGTCGTGGTGGACCTTTGCCTTGGTGGCACTGAGACTTAACCCCTAGATCCCCTGGGCAACCCAGCATGATTCTATTTATATGAGATTCAAGAGGAGGCAATGCTAGGCTCTAATGGAGAAGCCAGAACAAAGGTTATCCTTGGGGTTGGGGGGCATGACTGGTGAGGGCACAAGGGAATTTTCTGGGTATGTTCTGTTTATTGATCTGGCTGGTGGCTACATCAATGTGTAATATGTAAAACTTCATCGAGTTGTTCACTTGAGATTTGTGCATTTTACTATAAATTATACCTATAAAAAGGAATAAAATCATTCCAACAGCAGTAGCATGCACCGCGTGTTGAGCGATACATTAGTCTGTACGTCTATTATCTCCAACCCTGGGAGGCAGGCACCAGGATTCCTACTTAATAGATAAAAAGATTGAAACTTCATTTTCTAATAGCACAGCATTAGGGAGTAGCAGAGTGAAAATTCAACCTGTTTTCATGGCCTGCCTCGAGCCCTCTCCTATGAGAAGGACCGACTGATCTGGCCCTGGGGCTGCCCTAATAACTTGCACACAGTAGGCTCACTATCTTATCATGAGTTGAACTAGAGTGACTTGGTTATTGGTATGCTTGTCCCTGTTCCTAAATTCTTTGCTCCTGGTGACAAACTGGTCCCCAATGGTCATAGCAATCCTTGCTTAGAGGTCCATGCCTTTACATCTTTACTAGGACACCTTGAGCGCTGAAGGGTGGGAATAAAATGCCTCCTGTTCACCCCACACCAGTCCACTTGCTCTCCAACTCACCCCTCTACTCAATAAGATGTCTACACTCTGTACCATGGCCTCCAGCAGGAAGAAGCTAGGTGGTGAACGAATCAGGCCCCAAATAGCCTTTGGGTGACAAGCAGGCACTGTCTGTCACTGAACAACTGTAATAGGCTGATGTTTATCTTGCGGGATGTGTGCAGTTAATAAAGTATTAATATGAAGACCAGATTGCTTTCCTGCCAGGCAAGCAGAGGGAGATTAGCAAGGAGGACAGTGCTGGGTGCTCCCCTGGGAGGAGGAAGCGCCGAAGACTCTCTCTCTTTTGTCAGCCAGGACTCCTTGGCTTTACAAAGCAAGCGCCTTCTGCCAGGGGTGACCGTGAAAGCATTTCTCGTAGGATTCTCAAGTCACAAATCAAAATAGGTTCTGGAAGGCAGGAAGGATGTGCTGATGGAGTGAGTTCATCCATTTTAGTGGTAACGAAGTTGGGGTGAAAGTTAGGTACTGCTGGGGCTGGGGGGACGTTGAGGGAGAATTTTTCAGCAACTCCAATCCCTGCCTCAATGGCTGGCCCTGATATTGGGAACCTTGCTCCCTCCCCATCTGTGAACATTAAAGTACACATTTACACCTTCCAGAAGTTTGCTCTCCTTCTTCATGGCAGGCTTCTCCATCTAGGCACGATTGGCACCTGGGGCTGGATGATTCTTTGTCTGGAGGCTGTTCTGTGCATCGTAGGATGTGCAGCAGCACCCCCAGCCTCTACCCAAGCGATGCCATTTGCACCACCACAGCCCGTTGTGACAACCACAATGTATCCGGCCATGACTAAGGTGCTTTGGGAGCAGAATTACCCCGTTGACAACTGCCCTGCTCTGGACCGTTTCTCACGGCAATCTCTGGGCCAGGAACATCTGTGTCTGGCCTTGATGCCCAGCTGCCGCCTTGAGGAGTTTGAACTCCAGGCCTTTGATTCCGCAAAATGAGTCGGTTCCCTAATTCCTTGGTGAAAACTCTTGTCACTTGAGTTTATTTAAAAGTGATACAGATCGAGAGAGCAAAGCCACACTTCATTCAGACCATCTCTTCAAATAATAGGTTGGAGGAAACAGAATTGTTATGGAGCAAATTCCCTTTGCAAATTTCTAGGCCAAAGTGAGGAAATCTAGTCTAATCCAGCTTGCCTTCTTGGGAGAGAAAAATAAAAGACAAAAACATTAAGGATTCCCTTATTGTGCCTTTAGCTTCTGAGCCCAGCAATTAATTCTTATATGTGAAAGGACTTCTGTGTTTATGAGGCATTATTATTTAATGTGGGCCTATTTTAAATTGTAATTTTTTTCATTAAGTTGCCTCATTTTACTTATTAAGACCAGTTTATAACCTAGCTTAGACTGTGTTCCTTGAGTAATAACTATTTTTCTTCTAAAATATTCCTTAATAACCTATCATCCATATTTTAAATTTTATTCTAAGTCAGAGAAACCTCCCTGTTGCTCACGAATCTGTCCTCATGGCTCTGAGAGGTGTCGGAGGATGCAGGACCGTGAGGCCCTTGGTGAGGTTTGCTTCAAAAATCCCCATAAAGAAAACACAACAGCATTGACAAGAGATTTCTCAGCCTCTGTGCTCCCAAGGCTTATTAAAAAATGGGCCACCTACCCCAAAGAGTTTTTGTAACTTCTTCAAAGCAGCCTCGCAGGGGGATGAGAATAGAGGGCAGGGGGTGACCGAGGCAGAGGCATGCCCTCCCTGGCCAGCACCATCTCTTGCCCCAGCCTCCTTCCTCCATTCTCCTTCTCCACCCACCTGGTCCTAAATAGGAAAGCTAATTCTTTCCATTTCCTGGGGGAAGCTGAGGCACAGGGCAGTTAAATGACTTACTCAGAGCTGCAGGGCTGGCCTGTGCAGTCAGAGGCTGTCCCCAGGTCTGTCTGGTTCCTAAGCCCCAAGCCATAACCTTCAGCACCGTGGTCTGATGATATCTCCATACCAAGGAGGTCCACTTCTAGTGATGCTTTTCAGATCATTTTCCTTTCTGTCTTCTCATCCTATCACTGTTGCCCTGTGAAATAAGCATCGTGAGCACCTTTTACAGAGGATGCGACTGAGGCTCAGGAAGGGAGAGGGGCTTGGCCCCTGTGTCTATATGGCAGAAGGACACCAGACCTTTGACTTCAGGGTCTGGGGCTCTTTCCTTTACTTCCCCCCACTGCCCAAGGCTTCCCTGCCTTTGGCTGTATGGCCAACCCTGGCCAGGTAGGCTTGACCCTAAGAGGGTGCTACAAAGACAGCTCTCTAGCCAGTCAGTCTTGGATGCCAGACTGACCCATGGGATAAGGAAATAATGATTCCCCTCGCCCACCCTAAAGACCACAGAGAACATTCCAGAGGGTGGCTGCAAATGCAAGTTGGAGAAAAGATAATGGTGCGGTTGAAGGGCTCTGGGCTATGCTTCTGTCCTGTGACCTTGTCTCTGTGACCTTGGCCAAGACCCTTCCCTTCTTTGGGTCTCAGTTCATCCAAGCAAAAGTGTGTCATTTTGAGATCCTGATGGTCGCTTCCCCATACTCTGTGATAGGGCCTGTGGTTTAGGATCCAACTCATGACCCAGTAACCAGGCTCATTGATTTATTTCATTGCTTATTCATCTGCTCGTGCGCTCTTTTCCCCACTAAGAACCGACCTACTGAGCACCTCCCATGTGCAGTACATTAGTAGAATGTACTAGAACAATTGCTAAAACAAGGTGCTCAAAGATCTCAGTGTCTTGACACATTAACATTTGTTTCTCTTCATATCACTGTCCATCGGGGGCAGTGGGGGGACATTGCTTCATGCTGTCATTCAAGCCCTCAGGTTCTTTCCATCTTGTGGCTCCACCCTCCTTCAGGTCCTCAGGGCTCCCCCTATCCAGACCTGGATGGGAGAGGGGATAGAGGACAGCAGGGGAGACTCCTGGGGCCAGGATTTGGTCACATGACCACGATAGCCTGAGTACAGATTGAGTACCTGGGAAGAGGAAATGAGGTCTGGGGTGCAAACAGGCGTCTGTGTGAGTTTGGGGAACACACAGTAGCGCAGAGCAGGCACTGTGCACAAACCAGAATGAAGACTGCTCTGAACCTCATTGTGAGCTGGGGTGAAGGGGCCATGGTGGCAGAAGAATAGGGGGTTCCAGATGGGGACCTGGCCGGCAGGCCCCACATCAGCACTCTGCAGGAATCGGTATCCTTGGCCCTGATGTCAGCCTAAGACCAGCTTACCTCAGTCCCATCACCTTCCTTCACAGATATCTCAGAGACAAGAGGACCAGCTACAAGCCCTGCCCTCCCCTGGCCTCAGTGTCTCCCATCCACACAATGGGAAGAGGCATGACCACCGTGTCTCTCCTGGAAACTGAAGGAGCTTCAGGTGTCTACAAAGGGCCACAGAACAGTCTTCTCAAGCCTTCTTATTAATAGCGTAACCACATCATTATCAATAATGAAACTCAAATTAATAATAAATAAACAAACTAATGATAAATAATACATATGTTATGAATAATACATTAATACTATGAGGCTTTGAGCATTTATGGCCTCTGACAGAGGGGAATTTGATTAGCTGGCTGGAGATCAGAGAGGGGGAATATTTCAGAAGAGCCCAGGAGCCTGAGAGGTCAGGCAGGGGGGTGGATGCCCAAAAAAGCAGGCTTGCAAGAACTGCAAATGCTGAGGTGTCTGATGGTCCAGAGCAGAGCAGGGGGAGGTAAGAACGAGGAGCCTGAGGGTGGGGCCTTGCCTTCTAGATGTTCTTTCATGGCCCAAATTTAGGTTGGGAAAACCATAGCCCAAGAAGGCAAAATCTTCCCCAGCAGAACTGGATGTTATGGCCAATGCTAGGCCAGTTGAAGATACCTGTAGACTACTTTTTCATTCACAGATTCATTCATGCACTCATCCATTCATTCATTCAGGATGCCTCCAAGGCCAGCAGCGTGGCCTGCAGCACGCTAAGCCCCGAGAATGCAGTAACCAAGATGTGCTTTTGGGCCTCCCGGATTTCACCCAGTTCATGGTGCTGGGAGATGGGTGGGTTAAAATAAGTGTCGCCAGGCAAGGGGTTAGGGCTATGGTAGATGCCACGAGAGGAGCACTTAACCCAAATCTGGGGGGAGTTAGGCATGGGTAGATAAAGTTGGGGTATGTCAGGAGATCCTCTAGAGTAAACGATATTTAAGTTAAGATCTGAAGGATTAGCAAAATGATGGGGGTAAAGTGAGAGAAGGTGTTCCGGGCGGAAGGGTGGTAGACCCAATAGACAGGCAAAGCCTGGCACATTTGGGGTAACTTTGGGGTAATTCAGGCTCAGCATGCAAAAGGCAGAAGGCAAAGGATGATGGGAGGAGGAGATAGGTCTTGAGTATGAAGGGAAGGGGGTTGCACTTCATCTCGAAGACAGTGGGGAGACAAAGGATTTGGATCTGGGTTGTGACAATAGTGTACTAAGCAGTAGTATATCCCTCTTTGGTCCAGGCTCCATGATCACCAGCCTCCATCACATGCAATATGTGTGTGTTGGCTCATTCATTGTGCGGTGTGCTGGCTGAGCACCCGCCATGTGCCAGACATTATACAGGAAACTGGAGATGCATACCAGTCCCCTGATCTTAAGAAGCTTCCAGACAGATGGTGGAGAAACACAAAGAACCAGATGTCAAATGACTGTACGATAGAAAGGACTGTGACTGGGGTGTTTACAGGGAACTGTGAGCCCAGAAGAGGGGTATCAAGTTCATCTAAATCAGGGAGTGGGGAGCTGTTGCACTGAACCTGGCAGCACCTCTACAACTTTCCCCCGATGAACTCAGAGGCCAAGGGCATTCCGAGAAGACAGAATGGCTCAGGTGAAAAGAACCTCAGGTCTGGAAAGGCTGGCGGTGGAGCTGCGAGGTGGCACAAACCCAGTGCGAGACTGATTGACTTGGAGGGGCCGAGAGAGGCAAGATCATTAGGGGCCCAGTTGGCCATGACAGAGTCTGAACTTGATCCTGAATTGGAAGGCAATGGGGTGGGGAAATTGAATGGCATTAACCAGAGAGGTGGGTGGCATCGTCATATTTGCATTTTAGAAATATCATTGCAACTCCAGTGTGGTGGGTGCATTAGAGGAACAGGCTGGAAGGTAAAAACCAGCGAGCCGGCCGGGCAGTGCCCTGGGGGCGGGTTTGAAGAACCCCAAACCAAGGCCAGATTGGTGTGAGGCAGAGACAGTTCTGAGAGCTACTTGAAAGGAAGAATTGATCCATCTTAGAGACAGATGAGCTGTAAGCTTCCTCCTCTTTGCTCAGAAGCTTTCTTTTCTTAAAAGGCCCCCCTCCAGCCTTTGCCCAACCTCTCACCCCACCTTTTGCTAACAAGGAGGCGATGGCTGGGAGCACCTGTTAGCTCAGCATGGAAGGGCGTATTTCACAGAACTCTCTGTACCTGCCTGAACGATATGGTTGCAGTAATTGGTTTGTTGTAATAATATTTATTACAATGGTAATTACGCGGAGCGGGGAGCCCAGGGAGGCTGTCATCAGTGCCACACTATAGTATTTATCTTCATGAGATGGGGTGACCTCTTTTCTTCATGAGTGGTGGTGCATGGAGCTCCTGTTATCATGTAGGGATAAATCCGGACCTACAGAAGAGGGAGGGTGGCATGAGATATTTATGTGACCCTGACACCCACGGTTCACCCCAGCACGGCTTTAAATCCAGCTGGTGGAGTTGCTGCCACCACCCTAACCCTCTGTCTGCCCCAGCTCAAGGGTTGATGTGGTCCAGGTCCCAGCGGAAAGGGGCCCTTGAGTCCTGGCACCATTTCTGCACTCCCAGGCACAGAATGGGGGAGATAGTCTGGGAGCTCCTAGTCTGACTGGTGGCACAGCCCCTGCCTTCTGATAGAAAGCTGGAGTCCATTGCTTTGGATACTTCTCTTGTTACATTGAACCAACAAGTGAAGGCCTGAGTGATAGAGACAGGAACTTCTGAGCCAAGGTAACTGTCCAGAGCTGGGGTCAGGACACCGTATGTCAGGGATGTGATGGGCCAGCCTCAGGTCTCCGACACATCTTCCTTGTTCTCTTAGTATCGCAGTTACTTCTTTACCTACCACCACTGCCTTTGAACTTGTAAATGGCCTTGGCCATCATCATCCCGCTGCCTCCTTGTTGAGATGTTATGCCACGCTGGCTTAGGCTGGTATCTGATCCCAAGACACTCCAAGCAAGATTGCTTGTGTACTTCTGGGCACCTAACCCTTTTCCCAGCCCTGTTTCAACATCTCCAGTTGGAAGCAATCAGCAGGAGGTTTCTCAGGGAAGGTAGAAAAGTGCTGGATTCAGAGTCAGAGGGTCTGCCCACCAAGCCTGGCTCTGTGAACTTGGGGAAGCCATTCTGTATTGCTGAGTTTCTAAAATGGGACAATGGTGATCAATGAAATAATAATTACAGATATCCTCTGAAAATTGCCAAATACTGATCACATGTACTTTGGCTCATTTTTTCATTCATTCAATACATATTTATTGAACTTCTATTAAAATTCCAGGTGCTGTCCTATTGATAGTTTCTAGGGATAAAGCAGTTATTAAAAAAAAAAAAAAGTTCAAGGACTTCTGGTGAGGTGGAGCAAAAACCAGGCTCCCCTTCCCTCCCATTAATCTGACTCTGAGACCTGGACAGATGGCTGAACACCAGTTTAAAAAATCTAAAACCTAAATACTGGCAGGTAGTTGGGGAAGGAATACTAGAATTTGAAGTCCTGCTGGAGGAATTCATATAAGCAAGACCTAGAGTCTCATAAAGCAACTCTTAAAATGTCCAGGCCACAAACTAAAATCGCTTGACATATATAGAATCATGAAAATCTCAATTCACAGGAGAAAGACAATCAATAGACTCCAATGATGAGATGACACCTATGTGGGATGATCTGACAAGGATTTTAAAGAGCCTATTATAAAAATGCTTGGACAAGCGTCACAAACAGCCTTGAAACAAATCTTAAAGTAGAAAGACTCAGCAAAGAAATAGAAGACCAAAAAAAGAACCAAATGGAAATTTTAGAACTGAAAAATACAATAACTGAAATAAAATACTCCCTGGATTAACTTTGCAGCAGAATAGAGGAAGCAGAGGAGAGAGTCCATGAACTCAAAGGTGGATCAATAGAAATGACCCAATCTGCACAATGGGACAGAAGAACATTGAAACACAGAGGTGAAACAGAAAGCCACATATGAGGGAGAGCTAAGGCAGCAGGCCATGGATGAGGAGTGAGGGCAGAGAGGCCCCCAGGGAGCTAGAGAGAGAGGCAGGGCCAGATCATCTGGGGAGGATTAGCAACTTAGTCTATAAAGCAATGGGAGGCACTGAAGACCTTTGAGCAAATCAGAGGTGTGCACTTTAGGGAAACCCCTCTGCTGGTAGAGGGTAATTGTGGGACATGAACAGATGCAGGAAGTCCATGCCAGGTTCTGATCTCACAGGCTACTTCTTTAGCCACCACCACCCACTGAGTACCCATGAGGAGCTGAGCACCAGGGAGGAGGTTAGCATGTTCTCTTACTCGTCCTCACAGGTGGTCCGGGGAGGTATGATTGCCCTTTATTTTTTTATTTTTATTTATTTTTATTATTTTTTAAAAGATCTATTTTTTTATTTATACAAGCTCTGGGTACAGTCAGAAGCGCGGGAGGGTGAGAGAATTCACCAGAGTCAGAGCGGAGAGCAGAGCAGGCAGACTGACGAAGTCCACTGCTGAGGGCAGCAGGAGAGGTCTGCGCGCCATGTGGGACCCTCACCTGGTGGCCAGGGATTGAACTGGCGGTGCAGAGGCTGCGGGCAGCTTTGCAACCCAGCACTCAAACGCTGCGCCACCAGGGGAGGCCCACCCTTTATTTTTTTAGATTGAAGAAGTTTGAATGATTTGCCCAAGACCTTACCCATGGCCTTACGGGTGTCACACAAAACTAGGGTGACCCATCCTAGTTTTAGCACTGCAAACTCTTATTCCAGGAGAACCCCTTGGTCCTGGGCAGACTGGGACATCTGGTCACCCTAATGTAATCTATGTCTCTTTAACTATTTCAGGGCAGATCTGTTTCTCACTTCTGGAAGCTCTTGTTGACCCACTGTTCACCCTTTGGGCCAGACATGAGCCAGTCTTCTAGGAGCTTCCCCTCTGAGCTGGAAAAGTAGATGTGAGCTATTCTGGAATATTACAAGGGGAGTTCCCGGATAGAGGAGACATTTATCATTGCCTCATTGGGAGGGTGCCTGATTCCTAAATAGTGCCTGCGATTTTGCTAAATGTATCTTAACAGGAGTGGTGTAAATGCTGTCAGAGATAGAGGGGAGAGTGATGGCGCCATTCAGGATAATGAACTGCTTAGTTAAGATGAATCAGTCTCCACTCCTGATCCTGCTTCTTGATAGTGTACTTTGGAGGGGGGCTCACGCATTGAGGCTGATTGGTGGCAAATTTAATGTCGAGAAAGACAGTGCTCCATCTTTAGCTGGTGGCTGATTAATTGGTGGATTCATTTCTCAGAAAAGCATTAAGTTGTACCAGGGACCAAGTGGCAAGGTGGTTTCTCCCTCTGGCCTCTTGTTGAGACCCAAGTTTAGGCTTGGTTAACAACTGACTTGGGAATGACTGGACTTGGAAGGGTCTAAAAGTTCAGTTCACCCCTTAACTTACAATCAGGAAGCTGAGGCCCAGAGAGAGGGGCACCCTACCTGAGGTCTCAGAACTGGGGTCTCAGAGGGCCAACCTACCTGGGGTCTTAGAGCTGGTTGGCAGTGGAGCTGAAACCAGAACTCTTGTCTCCTTCTTTGTTGTACTCACTGCCTCTGGATGGGTGGCTGGACCTGTCTCCCACCCCTGCCTGTTCAGTTACCCCCTTTACACCTTCCCAGAGGCTTGGTACAGAGAGGAATGAGCCTGCGTCCACTCAAAGACATCGTTTTTCTGGGGTCCTGGGGGCCTTCTTGGATGTCCTCTCTCTGATTTCATGTCCTCTGCTTGGTGGGGGTAGGGTGAGAAGACCCCATGTGGGTCTCTTGGCTTTGGTCCCAGCCCCATGGGACCTCTCTCTGAGCTGCCTATCTCTGAATCTGCTTCTACTCCCTGACCAGGGATGTCATCCCATCTTCCACCTCTGTCCCAGGACATCCTTCCTGACTGGACAGTGAGAAGTGGGAAGGAATGAGGGCTGGGGCCTGGGAAGTGTGGTGCCTGCTCACTCTGCTCAGGGGCCCCCACCTGTGTGGACAGGGCTCCAGGTGAGCAGGACCCTAGAACATACTTCCCCATCCTGGACCCTGTGATGGCTCCCACCTCCACATTGCACAGAGGGAAACTGAGTCCCACAGAAGTCGCCTAACTCAGCCAAGCCCACGGAGATCACGTAACGTCTACTGAGCAGTAAAGTGAGAAACTTGAACCTGAGTTCAAATTTGCTGGAAGCATGTGGGTAGGAGAGCAAGGAAAGCCAGGGAGAAAGTTTTCAGAGAGAGTGCGCGCCAGTGCTGAGTATTAGGCAGATGATGAAATTTTGTGAACTATGAACTGTTACTCAAGCCTGGAGAACTCTTCCTGTGTTTTTCTTTTGCAGACACCCCCTTGGCTATGAACCCTTGTATCTGTCTGAAAGGGGATTTATCACCTGCGATCCATTTGTTGCTTGGCATTGTTGCAATCACCTGGCACATCTGTCAGGAGATCACCTCCTCACTCCCTACCCTGCTATGATCCTGCCTCCAATTCAAGGCTTAGAGCCCACATGTCCTCTGCGGCCTGTCCTGGCCCAGCATAGGGAGGGCCCAGAACTCATTGTTACGCTTGCTCCCCTCTGTCAGCCCTCCCTCACATGGTCCTGGACCCATCCCCAGATCTCCCCATTGCTCAGTGTGCATTTCTGGGCCTGCCCCTCCAGCCCCAGCCTTCTTGCCAGGTTGACAAAGATGCCACCATTGGAACAGCGAATCAGGGTCACCTCCCAGAACCCCACATCACCTCAGCAAGTCACACGACTGCTGCAGCTGGTACCAAGAGGTGATAGAAAGAGGTTGGTTTTGAAATCTAGCAGATCTGAGTTTGAGTCCCAGCTTAGCTGCTGACATCAAGGCTGGATGGAGCAAGGCACTTCTCTCCGAACTGCAATTCCTCCCGGTGGAATAGAATCAAAATTGCCCGCACATAGGAAAGCTCAGAAAGCAGCACTTGTTGTATTATTTGAATACTTCACTGATATTAATGGCACTCACCTCCAGAAGGAGGCACAGATGTGCAAACAGACACTCACACTCCAGCGTGGCTTATGCGACAATGCCAGATCAGCAGGCGCGCGCATGTTATAGCAAGAGCCGGTTGGAAAATGGGAGCAAATGTGCAACGGAAGCTACAGAGTGCCCTGTGACCAGGATGGAGATGGGGGGTGGGGGGAGAGTTTTTTTAAAAGATTTATTTATTTATGCATACAAGACCTGGGGTACAGGCCAGAGGTGTGGGGGGGGGTGAGAGGATCCACCAGAGACAGAATGGGGAGCAGAACAGGCAGACTGACTGAAATACACTGCTGAGGGGAGCAGCGGGCGAGACAGGAGAGGTCTGCTGCCAAGTGGGTAGCTCCCTTGCTGGGGATCAAACTCATGCTGCAGTGGCTGTGGATAGCTTCATGGGTTGCATCTTAACCCCTTGCGCCACCAGGGAGGCCCAGGGAGGGAGATTTTAATCCTCGGATTCCCCGCCCCCTGTCTGCCCTGGAGCTGGAGTCCGCTCCATCAGCTCCCAGTGGCCAGGAAAAGAGCAGAGACCCATCCCCCACCCTCTGGGGCACCATGTCAGGGGGCCTAGGGCATGCGAGACACAGTCACATGTGCCTCAGCTTAGAGAGACATTTCCTAATCTTTGCTTCTCGTAACTGGAATAAAAGTCACAATGATAGTTAGATGAAGAGTTGATTAGAGTCAGTGAGGACTCACCCCTCAGAAGCTGTCTGACAGATCTGACACTGGGAGAACTGATCCAACCATCACAATTTTGAATTTAGTTTACATAGGTAAGAACAGTGAGTCACTGACATAAAAAATGTAATTATTCTTGATGGGGGGCTTCTGGTCCTAAGTTATTTTGTCCTAAAGTTTGGTTGATGCCACCTGTGCCCAGAGGAAGGAAATGCTGGGATTTAATTGCTTCCTTTCTGAAGACTGCTCTGCAGAATTGCTCAGGCTGGGGACCTCGTGTTACATCTTTGTCCAGCTCCTTGGGTATTCGTGGGGGGTGAGAGGACTGGCTTCACCCGTGGGCAGCAGACTATAGGGTTGCTGTTTCACTTCATATCGGTGCAAGTGGCTTGCTCTCTGCTTTCTGCTAGCTCAGGGAGGGGGCATTTCCAGGACATCTTACTGTAGTTTACATCCCCAGGGACTCAGGCAGGGCCTGGACGCAGGAGACAGTGGGCAGTCCCAGAGTGCTCTGAGCAGACTCTATTTCAGGGCTTTTGCAAGTGTGATGCCCTCTATCTGGAATATTCTTTCCTAGATACCCACGTGGCTCATAATTTCCTTTATTTTGGCCCCATAGGAGGGGTCTCCTAACACCCCTGTCCAGGACCACCCTGTCCACGACTTTTCCCTGATTCACCACCTGATGTATTTCCCATGGTTTGTGGACATGACTATGCCTTCTCTGCTGGAAGCTTAGACCCACAGGAGATTCTCAATAAATATTTCTTCACAAACTAAAACTAGACAGGGAGAAGGAAGGAGAGGAAGGTTCAGAGAAGTCTAGGAGGGAAGAAACATTTAATTTCCTTTAATCCAATATTCCTTTTGCTCCGTTGATGATAGAAACTGCTCTGCCTGAAGCATCTATTGGAAGCTGGCTCCTCTCTATATGCTTCAGCTGAGGGTGTCGAGACCACGCCATTCACGTACCCACCTTCTAATTCCCTTCCCATGGCCTGCCTACCCCTCTCTGCCATGCAGCGCTGGCCTCTGCGCACCTTGGCAGCCTACTCCCAAGACACCTGCTGTGCTGATTGGTGTTCTTCACCCCACCACCTGGGCTTCAGTCAGCCTCACCCTCCCCCATAAATGTCCCTCCAGACTCACACCTGCAATTCGCTCCTGGCTTTCCAACAAATGGTGACACTGCAGCTGACACCTCCACCCCTGCCAGGCCCCCACACACGCTCGTCTACACCCAGCTCAGGCTGCCTGGGAGACGCGTCCATCTGAGAGTGTGGGTCCCACCTCCTTCCCTGGGAGCAGGCCCTTCTCTGGTCTTGAGCTTATCACCCATCTAGACTGATGATGCTCAAGTCTTTTCTATAATTTCAAAGGTGAGACCCCAGGGAAAGCAGCCCCACTGGACAGGTGAGCCAGGTGATCAACCCAAGGTTGGGGATGGTAGAAGGTAGGGCCAGGTCCTGGACTCCTGCCATTGCCCTAGAGAACCACACCCCTCTCTGTCCAGGCCTGGGTGTGAAAATTCTTTTTTTAAAAGATCTATTTATGTATGCATACAAGAGCTGGGGTACAGGCAGAGGTATGGGGGGGTGAGAGGATTCACTAGACATAGAGTGGAGAGCAAAGACATGGATCTACTGAAATACACCCTGAGGGGAGCAGCAGGTGAGACAGGAGAGGTCTGCTGCGCCATGTGGGTCAGCTCCCTGGCCGGGGATTGGGGATTGAACTCGAGCTACAGTGGCTGTGGATCGCTTCATGGCGCTGAGACTTAACCCCTTGCAGCCTGGGTATGAAGTCCCCTGGGTATGAAAATTCTTGCTGGCCCTTTCTTCACCACTCTGTCATCAGAGATGCTGCATATCCCTTCCTGGTTATTACAGAACCAGAAGGTCTGGGTTTGAATCCCAGCTCCGTCACTTAGAGGTGTGTGGCCCTGGCGGTTTACTTTGCCTCTCTGTTTCCCAGTGGAAAGTGGGTATCCACTCTCTCCTAGGATGTGGTGACAATCAAATGAGTGGTTATGTATTAGACATGCAGACACAGTGGGTTCAATGGAAATGTAAGCTGTTATTACTATTTCACACTCAGGCTTGGCTGGCCCAGAATGCTGTGTCTTTGGGGTCCATCCCCTCTTGTTTGTCATGGTTCAGAACCCAGCAGGCTTGGAGACATCCATGATCATCCAGGCTGGGCAAGTGTCTTCCAGGTGTCAGTCCGTTGAGTGTGGCTGAGCCAGACTGTCGCCAACCCTACCCCAGTACGAGCAAAATTTGGGGTGGAATGAAATAGTATAGGGGGAGACAGGAGGTGGGTCCTTCTTGAACCACTTCGAATTGAGGTCCCTGGGAACTTGGCCTCCAGGTGGGAGCCCTGTACGCACCCCTCAGAAGTCTCAACTTGGACATCCAGCTTCCAAATTGATCCTCTCAAGGTCGATTCCCCTTTTTTTTCCTGAAGTGTTGTAGCCATTAAGTTCCGGGCAGGGGTCAGGCCCTCGGCTCGATCCGCTCAGGTTGTCTGCACAATTGAAATCCCTGGACCCATCTTGGCCAGTTTTGTCATTAAGACGATCGGACTGGATTGATCCATTCGATCAATGGCTGGACATCAGTGGCGGAAAGTCGATCAGAGGAACCTGGACCATTAGCCCAAGAATGAGGCCCCCACAGGGCTGGAGTGGGCATCCAGCCCTCTGGGAGGTAGAGGAGAGGGTCAGAAGCCTCACAAGGCTGGGCGGAGTAGGGAGGCTGCAGTATGCCCAGGTGTGGCTCCTGGGGTAAGAGCCCTAGCTCCTGCATACCGGGCTGGTGTTCCCGGGCGACAGCATGTGGGTGAGAAGCCCATCTGGTGCTAACTCCTTCCCAGGCCATCAGCCCACAATCACCCTCCACCACCATGGCTTTGGGTCAGAATTGTCCCTCCCTCCGGGTTCAGCATGTGTGTGATGAGAGATTTGGGGGTTCAGTCCAGTTACCCAGTTTTCTCTTCCCTTTTCACCAGGAGTAATTGGGTTTTGAGACTAGAAATGGAGGAGTCTGGGCTCCCAGAACACCATCTTCTATGGGTTTCCTGGGAGCCCGGCTGCAAGGATGATGGTGGGGTTTATGGGATGACTGAGGAGCGCTGGTCAAATAGGTTAGGCAGTGCAACACGAGGGTAATGCATTTCATCTGTTCATTTCCTGCAGGATTCTAAGCTAATGCGTATCGCCACTCTCTAAAAGGAAGGGTGGAGGTGCAGGGTTTGACCACAGAACCTTCTCTCTGGGACATCATTAAGGCCCTTCGGTGCCTGCGGGTCCTACATGCACAGGAAAATTCACCCCCGGAAGTGCTTTCAGCATGGGAGGGATCTGTGGAAGCCAAGGAAGTGCCAGGCTGGGGGACATCAAGGAACAGCAAGACGAGGGCAATGAACAGCTCAGCTCCACGGTCACAGTCTCATGGAGCAGTGGCCCCTGCGTTTGTGTCCACTCGCTCCCCACCCTCCAGGCTTGCCCAACTCTCCTGGTCAGCTCACGCCCTCACCACCCCCTCTCCTCTCCTCCACAGGCTACCTGACTGTCAACATTGAGCCTCTCCCACCCGTGGTGGCGGGTGACGCCGTGACCTTGAAGTGTAACTTCAAGACGGATGGCCGCATGCGCGAGATCGTGTGGTACCGGGTAAGTCGCCCTCGCCCGCGCGGCTGTGTCCAGCCCTAGCCCTGCGCTGCCCTGGCCTCTGCTAGTCCCATCTCCTGCCCTCCTCAGTGAACATTTTCCCGCAGGGCTTCCCTTCTGCCCTGAGGCTGTGTCTCATCTGACCGCCTTTGTGTCCCTAATAGTCCACATGCTCAGGAAACCCGATTAATACCAAAGCGTGAGTTACTAAGACACCGCGAGCCCTGGTGGCAGTGAAACAGCTAAGAAATGCCAAAGGAGGGAATTTTGGGTGTGACGCTTTGGGAATGTTTTTGGCAGGGGAGAGAGAACAGGGTGACTCTTGCCTTCTTTGAAATCAAATCACAGAAATCACCTGCCTCTTAATTCAGTTCCATTCAGGACTATCCTGGTGCCTGGTACCCTAAGTTTAGCTCTGAGGAAGATGCACACCTGCCCACGCCCAGGTGTTGGCATTTGGAGGACCAGCTTCGGGTCTTGGGCACAAGTGTTGACCTTTTCATCCACTGTTACAAATCCTGTGTCTGGACTGGGTGCCCAGCCTGGTCTCCCGCTGTCACAAGGGAGAAGGTGCAGCTGGCATTGACTTTCTCCAGTGCCAAGGTCAGGTTTGCGCAGAGCTGGGTCCTGCCGCGTTGGGAGTGGACGCGGTGAAGCGCTCCCCTTCCATCATCTAAAACAGGGGCTGGCAAAATTTTTCGGTGAGGCCCAGATAGTAAATATTTTCCTCTCCGGGGACCATATGGTCTCTGGGCAACCACCCAACCCGGCTGTTGTAGTGCAAAAACAGCCACAGACGATGTGTCCCTGAGAGGGCATGGCGGGGTGCCAATCGAACTTTATTCATGGACACCAAGACTTGAATTGCACGTTATTTTTAGGTGTCACAAAATCTTTTTGCTTTTCTTAGCTCACAGGCTGTACAAAAGCAGACTATAGCCTGCTTTGGTCCACTGGCCATAGTTTGCGGATCCCTGATCTAAAACACTTTTGAAAGCTTTGTAAACTGCATTGCCCTTTCTGCGGGTGAAACCAATGGGTGACACAGTCGAGGGAGGAGCTCTGGCTGGAGCCAGGGAGCGTGGAGGAGAGGGGGCAGGGGTGGAAACCAGGGAGGGGGTGGAAGGGGTGGAGGGCACGTCTAATACTGGGTCCCGCGCTCCTTCCAGCTATGCCCAAAACCACCTCGTGTGATGGGCACCCAGTGCGGGAGGATCCCACTGGGCACCCTCACCACTCACGACCTGACTCAGAATTGCTCTCCTCTATTGCTACCTCGCTCGTGGTTCGGTCTTGCTATGAGCCATCTAGTTCTTGGTGTTACTTCCAAGTTGCATTTTATTTTCATGGTTTGAATCATCTTTGGCTGGTCACTGTGATTTTGTTGGCTGTGAACTGGGCTCCTTTTAACCAAAATCATTGTTCTCTGTCTCAGCACCATGGTGCCTCCCATTTGGAGTCAGCTCTAGTCTAGGGCCCTCCAGCGCTCCGGCAGCCTGGGCCCCACAGGTGTGAATCTGGCATCGGGCACCCCACAGCGCCCCAGCTTTAGATGAGGTTTTTATTCTAGATAGATCAACGGGCCTAGAAAAGTCAAGGCATATGTTAAATAGAGCCATGAACTGCATCACTAAGAGGCGTATTTACATGATCTGGGAGCCGCTTGGCTGACGCACGCTGTGTGCATCCCATTAGCACCTGGCAGAAGAACTGGGAGAAATTGTCAAGCTCAATGCTGAAGGTGAGACCCGTTTCTCCCTCAACCATCCATATGTGGGGTCAGAGTGAGGGGTCATGAGAACCTGCCCAGCTGGCAGAGAGAAACATGGAGACCCAATGGGAAAAGGTCTGGGGGGGAAGGTGGGCAGGTGCTTAGAGATAGGAAAATACCAGTAGGCACTGGATTGTCTTCCCAACCGCTGAAGCCACTATCGTCACTCTTGTTTGAAACTGGATGTTCCTTCAACACCCAGTAAAGAGATCTCCCTGCAGAGATAGTGTACAAGTAGCGCAGCGCCCAGTCAGACCTAGGTGCGGGAAACAGGAGCAGGACTCCATGAGGCTCACTGCTAGGGTGTCAGAGGATGAGGGAGGAGCTGGGGCACAAGGGAAGTGCCCAGCTTCCAGTTCAGACATGCAGAGACGCCTGCTCCACCCCCATGCAGAGAAGCCTGCTCCCTCCCACCCTTCACTCCCCACCCCAGCCTGCACCACATCGATTGCTTTAAGAATCGGTTACATCGCTTACAAGTGTCTGGCCCTGCATATCGGGCTATGGTAGGCTGCACTAATTAATTTATTTTATTTCATTCCACATCCTTTGACTGAGGGCCTCTGGAGCAGGGTATGCAGATGTATGCAAATCACATGCAAATTGCCCACTGGAGCCAAATGCTTGGCCCTTTGATTCTGTAGCTGGACTGAGTGAGTGGTTCAGCTGACTTGGGATGCTCCTCAAGTAGAGGGGAGCCCCATGAGTCGAGGGGAGCCCCATGAGTCCCATGATGGTGAGGACATGATGGCCAGTGGGAGGAAGTTCCAGGGAAGTGGCTCTATGTGCCAGTTCTGTCTTTGCCTCTACCACTCTGCCCTCCCACGCAGATTGCCTCTTTCCCCAAGGAGCCGGCTGTGTGGAGAGAGATAAGAGCCCACCAAGACCAGGGCTCATGCACCAAGGATGGGGCAGGACTTTTAGAGGGAGTGGGAGCAGCCACAATTGGCAGTGGGGGCTCTTGTTTCCTCCCCCGGTCACCCCCCCCAGACAAGCACTCACAGCTCATCCCCCATCTCCTCTCACCAACACTAACCCCGCAAACAGGGAGCTGCTGAGTGTTGTTTGTTTTCTGTGTGTGTGTGTGTTTGCTTCCCTCCCCAGCTTCCTTTCCCCATCCTCTGTGAATGAACTTACAGAGCCCGGCTTGGAAGGAAATGAATGGATTACACAGGCCCAGCCAGGGCTATGTCTCCAATCCCTTTTGAAGAGAAAAGCAGAGCATTGATAGGAGGCTGCCACTGGCCGCTCAGCCCAGTGGGCACAAAATGGTCCCAAACATGTGGAAAGCCCAGCAGCCTCCCTCTTGTCCTGACGACATTATCTTAGCAATGGGGTCATCCTGAGCTTTCAGAGGCATGGTGAATGGATCAGATTCTTTGAGTAGATTGGGGGAGCTGATGAAATTGTCTGGAGCAAAAGGGATCTCCTCCTCGGGTTAACAAGACCTCTGGATGAACATTTGAGAAGGTGTTGACTTGTGGACCCTGTGGGGATGGATAGAGAGTGGGGAGGAATAAGAGGAGGTGGCAAGGGTTTGCACTTTAGACACTTTGCCCCAGGGTGGGGCCAATTTGTTGAAGATGCTGGTACTCTAGAATAGACAGGGCAAAGTCTTTGTGACCAGCGCCTTTGGGTCTGTGGTGTCCAACATGGTAGCCACTAGTCAACTGTATTTTACTGAATCAAGTTCAATTAAAATTCTATTTCCTCACTCAGCCTGTCCACCTCGAAGAGCTCATTAGCTGCATGTAGCTAGTGGCTGCCATATTGGACAAAGCAGCAGCTACAGAACCTTTTCATCATCACAGAAAGTTCTGTTGGACATCTACTGTAGATACTGATTTTTTTCCCTGTGAACTCTGGAATATACTGTGCTTGCCTGATAAGGGGGTAACAACGCATGCTCTTTGAACCAGTTTTCCTATCAATTTACTCCAAAGTGAATTTCAGGGAAATGAATTTTATTTGTTTTTCAACCTGCCTGGGAAGAGCAAACATCATTCTCAAAAAACTTCTTTGAAAACAGAGAGAAGATGTCAGCAGTTGTCAGGGCTCTGAGGTGTTGGAAACTATAATTGACTAACAAAGTCCTGTTCAAGGACAGGGAATCTCACAATCCTTTTCATCATCTCCCCATGCTATCTCCACTTTTGCATGGATTCATCTCCCAGATTTGAGTTTCCCGGTGTTCACCTTCACAGCTCATGTGCCTAGCTCTCCTTTCTTCCTGGAATTAAATAATGGCTAATAGAGTAGAGGTGCCATTCCATACTTGGCCAGTAGGAGGCTGTCTCCTAGCAACCAAACTGCACAAGCATCAAAGTCAGGACTTGGTTCTAGTAAATGAATAAATCATATCATTACATAAGCTTGTATATCCCTTTGTGCCTCTAATTGGGGACTCATTTAATAATGCTGCTAATGCTCATCTGAACGACTAACATAATTAGCCTTTACTATGTACCTAGTTTACTGACACTGCTACTTCATTTTCATGTTGGCCTGAGATAGGTACTGTTGTTAAGCCTATCTTTCAGATGAAGAAAGCAAGGTCATTTAAAAAGACAAATGTCTTAGCTCATGTTACCTTCTCTGATTTCTGCAGAAAATTCTAGACACTCCTTCTGCCATAATTCTTTGTGGGTTTCTACTCCAGCTCTTACCTCATCAGTTCAAAACACCTGTCTGCTCACTGAACTGAGCATCTCAAGGACAATGGGCAGGTCTTTTCCCTGCTGTATCCGATACGTCTAATGAACAGCCACCTCAGTACATGTTTGTTAAATTAACAAATGGGAGGGCTGTGCACATTTTGACAGACCATGTCATGCAGCCACATGGGCACGTGTATGGCTGATAGTATCTGTGGGGGAGTGTGGGTCTTTGTATACTAGGGGGGCTCTGTAGCGTATGGAAAAAAGGAACATTTCTTATTAGGAAACACTGTCTAAACTCATTTAGTTGGCGGTCACCTGCCCAGCAGCCAAGGCCAAAGGTCTGTTTATATCATAGAAACCCATTAAACAGCCACAGAGAATCACGGGAATTTAACCTTTCACGGCAGTTTTTATCATCTCTCCTTTGTTTTGTCTCCTTCCTTCACAATTTGTTCCTAAGAGTTGTACTGGGCCCAGGTTACAAGGCCACAGAAAGAGAGCCACAGAGCAAGAAAGAGAGACGGAAATCTCCACACAGCGATAGGGGCCGGCTTTCAGAGCTCCTTATCTCACCTCATTCACCTTGCGGGAAAGTCTGCCTGTTGTTTGTTTTGTGGTGTGGATGCCTCCTCCCTGATGCTTCCTGGCTGGGGTGACTGCTTTGGGGCTCTGCTGGATGCCCTGAGTGAGGGTTCATACCTGCTCTGGATGGTTGGGAAAGGATTGGGGCAGGAGGCTGCACGGGAATGCAGACAGAGAGAGGATTTAGGCATCACAGTACCACACTTGAGTTTGTTGTGACTTTGGCCAGTGACTTAGCCTGTCTGCATTCTAGAAACCTCATCTGAAATTTGGCATAAAATCACCTCCATTAGTGAGAAAATGTCTGCAACCAAATAAACCCAGTGGTTGGCTCATGATGGGACCAATTCAGTAAATAGTGACCAATGTCCTCGCATGTCTCTTAGTCACTTAAGGAATCCAGGCAGGGACGTGGCAGAACAAGAGAGGAAGGTGTTTGGGGAGCATGACCAACATCAGATTCCAGGAATTCCATCCCGTCACCTGTTTTCCCATGACGGATGGACAGACGACACTTTAAGCTGGTGCACTCTCTTGGTTCCTACGTAGTTATACTGGCAAACTCACTGGTTTCAATCTGTGGCAATATCACCACCTCACTAAGTCATTCCAATGGGCCTCAGCTCTCCCTGAAGCAAGGAGTTATTTCAAAATGGCTTTACTGGCATCAGCTCTCCCTGAGTCTAAATCCTTGACAATGTTTTGTTGTCTGAAATAAAATAAAAAATGATGATCATAAGGAGGCATTACAGTCCAATGATATCATGAGGGCAAGATGGCAGGTACACTCGTGGTGATGAGTAGGGAACACAGCCCAAGTCCCAGAGCACTGGGCTGGACCACCCCTTTGGCCCTTTGGCTTGATGCCCAGTCTGGCAGCCACGCAAGCTGGCTGCTCCCTGCTACTCCGCTGGACCCATATCCTGACCTTGGGCTCCGATCTTATAGCTCAAGTTATGGAGGAGGAAAGGAGAGAGGGAGACAAGGTCTTCTGCACAGAGCCAAGCCAAAGCCAGCCCAACTGCCTTGTCTGAGCTCCTTCCCTGACCCTGGCTCTCTCTGATCAGGGATGCCACATGCCCAATCTCATCATATATGAGGAAAGAGAGCACCCACCCAAGGACAGCTGATTGTAGGATAAATGTAACCAATTCCTGGTAAAGAGGACTAGGAAGAAGTTCCCATGGCTCTCTCCTCCCTCAAGCATGGGTTGTATCCATGCCGCCTCCTTCTGGGGTGTCTTGACAGGCGAAACCTTGGGCTCCGCCTAGGGGTCAGAGTGTGAATTGCAATTGTTGTAATTCCAATCCTTGATTATTAAAGGCATTTTGGTTGTAGAGGGATGGAAGTTGCCCCACCAACCCCCCACCCCCCATGCTCAGAATTTTCAGAAGGGTCTGTGAAAATCTACTGATGGCTGAGATTCATCTTATGGTCACTGAATCAAGAGCTCCAGGACTGGAGGCTCAGAGTGTTTGTACTTTTTGTGTGCGTGTTTTTTTAAGATTTATTTATTTATGCCTACAAGAACTGGGGTACAGGCCAGATGGGAGGGTGAGAGGATTCACCAGAGACAGAGTGGGGAACAGAACAGGCAGATTGGCTGAAATACACTGCTGAGGGGAGCAATGGGTGAGACAGGAGAAGAAGTCTGCTGTGCCATGTGGGTAGCTCCCTGGCCGGGGATCAAACTCATGCTGCAGTGGTGTGGATAGGTTCACAGTGCTGTGCTTAACCTCGCGCCACCAGGGCTTGTACTTTGAACCAGCTCCTGAGGTGACTGAATTGCACTGGCCTAGCCAGGGACCAAGTCTTGGTGTTTGGGGACCTCTGATAGAGGGAGCAGCTTCCTTCACTCATCCAGATGAATTTGGCACATATTCACTGAATTTGATGGTTCTGGACACTGGGAGAGCATCTTCTCCTTATCATTCTGTGACAGGGAAGGGGGAGAGGCACCCTGGAACTCCCAAACCCTCCCTCTCTAAATGGGTTCTGCCATCTGCCACATTAAATTTTTTAGATTTATTTATTTATGCATACAAGAGCTGGGGTACAGGCCAGAGATGTGGGGGGGGGGGTGAGAGAATCCACCAGAGACAGAGTGGGAGCAGAACAGGCAGATTGACCGAAACACACTGCTGAGGGGAGCAGTGGGTGAGTCAGGAGAGGTCTGCTGTGCCATGTGGGTAGCTCCCTGGCCAGGGATTGAACTCGTGCTGCAGAGGCTGCGGACAGCTTCATAGGTTGCATCTTAACCCTTTGTGCCAGCAGGGAGGCCCAAATTGCCACATTAAGGTAACACAAACTCTAGTACATAAGACTTTCAGTGGAAAGGAACTTTAATACAATTAATTAGTGTGCAAAAAAGAGGCAAGGACAAGAATAGATAAGATAGTTTTCACATGAAACACCCAGAGTTACCATCCCCTGGTGGGTAAATGCCCAGCCAGATGGGGTTGGCCCAAAGCAGGGCCACTGAGGCCAGAAACCCTGGCACAGTCTAAATCACCTTCTGGCGGGGACCCATAGCAAGGGGCAGAAGGGGCCAGGCAAGTCTGGAAGGAAAAGAGCAAAATCAAAATCAAGATAAAGGCTGCCATTGTCAGCGTCCCTGTGGTCTCTCACCCACGTCTGTTTCAAGCATCTCCTTCCGTGTCCCAAATCCCCCGTGCAAGTCCAAGGCCAAGAAACAAGCACAGCTTCTTCACGTGTCTCTGCTCCATGTGCCTCCTCCAGGATTGCTCTTCCTTCGCCTCCTTTTTCCCTGTCTTCTCTTGCTTCTTCTCTCTTCCTGTCATCTCTGTGGCCTCCCCTCCTGCTCAGGCCTACCCTGCCTTAGGTGGGGCAGGGAACGGGGAGCCACCCCTGCCCTGGAACCAGCCTGTTACAGCACCGATGATCGGTCTGCATGCTGTGGAAGCGAGCACAGCCCTGGAGCGCACCAGAGAGCAAGACACGACCCAGGGTCATGCGGTCTACCGGGGGAGAGGAGCTTACAAGATGATCAAACAGCAGGGAAAATACCAGCTGCTGATACGGGCAGTGCACACAATTAAAATAGGCTGGTGGGATGGGAAGGCATCGGTGGGACTCTCATTTAAGCAGACATCTCAGAGCAACAAGAAGCGCCCCACGGGGTCAGTGGGAAGGAATGGAGCATCCCTGGCAGAGGACGGAGCAGAGGCAAAGGTCCTGTGGTGGGAAGCAGCTGCCTACATCCGCAGAACAGCAAGAGCGCGCGCTGCAAGGAGGGGTGGGGGTACTTAGGAGGCAGACAGGCCGGCCGGATGCCAGCCTGACCTTGAGCTGCAGGGCGCTGAGTCAGCATTATTCTGAGGGCCTCAGGAAGCTTTAGAGGGGTTGAGCAGGGTGGTAACAGAATCTTACTTTATGCGAGAGAGAAAAAGCAATGCAGTTGGTGTCTGGGGGAAGACCCCAGTTCTGCCACCCAGTGAGCCATCCATGCTGCTTGGACGGTAGCCGTTCACCAGCCTTCTCCCGCGCCTGTGTAAGCCCAGTAGTCGGGGCTGCAGTTCCCTCCTGCACAGCACTTCTGGCCCAGCCATGTGGCCTTAAGTTGTAAAGGTCTGTTTCCTCAGCTGGCCAGTGGGCTCCACGGGCCCCCTCTTAGTGTAAAACAATGGCGATGCCTGCAGATAAGCAGTTCGCATCACCCACTCCGCAGGGAAATGGGTTTTCCTTCTATGGCTTCATCCTCTTCCCTTCCATAGCTTCACCAAGACCTGGCCAGGTCTTTCTCTTCTCTGCTCTCCGACTTCTCTCACCGAGATGGACTTGGACCCTCTGCTGCTGTCTTCCCGCGGTGTCCGCCCCCGCAGCGTTGCGGGCTTCCGCTAGAGAGCTCGCCCCTGCCACCTTACTTATCTGTCTGCGGTGCTGCTGTTTGACTTATCTGCTTCTCCATTGTGCACCCTGGTGCTGAGAGGCTCTGGAGCCCTAAGAAGAATGGGGCTTACTTCGGGGGGTAGGGCTTGAAACCCCCAGCTAGCATGCCCAACGTGCTATGTGCATCTCGGAGCAGGGGGACAGGGGTTGGATGTTCTCAGAGGTCTGTGACACACTCTGGGAAAGCTCAAGAGAGGTCACAGCAGACTGAGTGGGGTGCTGGTGGGTGTGACATGCACAGGGCACCCTCATGTCTACCCGGGATCAGCACTGTCCACTCTTGGGGTGCATCTAGGAGGCTAAGGGGCTGACAGGTACATCAGAAAGCCATGGTCCAGGAGCTCTTGTGGGACCTGCCTTGGGCAGCGGGGGTGGGAGGTGGGGGGAGAGGCTGGTCATAGAGTTGCGGAAAGAGCTGCAGGGGGAGGTGGGGCGTCGGTGCAGACACCATAGGCCCAAAAGCCCAGATGGTGCCCCACGGCTCATGGAGGGGAGAAGGAGGCAAGAAGGGCAGGGAGGACAGGCTTGCTTTGGCAGCCCCAGCGCGAGGTGTTCTGAGCAAAGAAACCCATCCTCTTTGGGGGCTCAGGAGCAGATTTCTGTTATTGGCCATGAGACAGTGTCTCTGTCCAGAGGCATTTGTATGGTGGTGAGAAGAGCTCTTGGTTCCCACCCTGCTGGTTGGGGGTGACAGCAGTTGGAATGGACACCAAGCATCAGGGTGTTCTGTTGGATCACGTGACACCACCAGGACTGGGTTTGCCCACGGTGTGGTCATGAAAGACGGCAGGCCCAAGGTGAACAAGCCAATGACTTGGCGCCCTCTGGGGTGCTGTTCCTCATTACCAAGATCACAGGAAAAAGCAGGGGTCTGGGGCCAAGAGCCATCCTGTGCAGCCTCGAGCAAGCCACTCCCTCTCCCTGAGCCTCAGGATCTTAATCAGTAAAACAAAAAGGTAAAGGGAGATGTCTGTACAGAATGTGGTCTCAGTGGATAAGCCTCCACCTTTCCCCTAGAGGACTCTGGCTGGGGTGAGGCTGGCGCTGGTGGGAGGGGGTTTGCCCTTCATCTCCATGAGGTGGAGATCCCTGCGGAAGCTGCTGCTGGGGTCTCTGAGCCCGTGACTCCGGGAGCTATATTAAGCCCAGAGTGTGATTTCCAGCTGACTCTGCCCGACTTAGCCCTGCTGGGTTTAAATGACAAGAGGGCTGACTTAACTTGTCGGAGAAGGATTAAAGATGAACTTCAGCTCCACATGCCAATGAAATAAAATAATTTGACTGAAATGAGAGATGTTTCCCAGAAAACCAGCGCAGGGTGCCCCCTCCCCCTCCAGAGTCTTTCCTCTCTCCTCGAGCTCCGCCTCTGTGCTGGGGGCTGTCGTCCTTATGAAGGGTGACGGTGAGCCTTGCCAGGAGGCTCAGGATGCCCACGGGGCCATCCTGCAGACCCCGATGCAGAGGCCACAGCCCAGGGCACACATCTGATCACCCCATGAGCACCCCCCACTCCACAGGGCTCCCATTATGTCAGGACCAAGTTCAAGGTCATTGGCCCAGCACACAAGGTCCTTTTCGATTCAAGCTCTGTTGACCGATTTCTCCAGCTATGCCTCCTGCCACTTTCTCAAATGGGCACACTGCTCAAATCATATGGTCTATTTGCACTTCTCAGAACGTGCCAGCATGCTTTTCACCTCCGTGCTGATGAGCACGCTGCTTCCCCTGCCCGTGATGCCCTCCCTGCTCCATCCAACCAACTCCACTTACCCTGCGAGGTCTGGGGCCCAGGCACCCCCAGAGATTATTTCCCCTTCAGCCTGTGACCCACCATTCAACCTCGTGACACCCTACATACTCAGAACTCTGCCCTCAGACAACACACTGGACTCGACTCCTGCATTTATCTATTCAGCGAATGTTTCTTGAGCACCTGCTAAGCGCCAAGCATCGGGAATGGTGCATTGAGGAAGAACAACGTGGCCTTGTTTTCATGGCACTTGGAGTTAAGCAGGGAGCTAGGCATCGCATGAAAGGTTGTCCAATAAATGCTTCACTGAGACCGTGTCCCAAGAGAGCAGGACAGGTGTGTGGCAGCTGAGAGCCCAAGGCAGAGGGTTCACTGTCTCTCTCTTCCAGAATGCAAGCCCACTGATGGAAGGGACCAGCACCTCTTTGTGTCTCCTTCTCTCTGCGTGTCTAGGGTGATACTCAATGGATGGATGAATGAATATCTTATGTGACTCTGAAGAAGATAGAAATAAACTTTCAGTTGGAAAGGTAGAGGCTTTTCTCACCACTAGAGTTTGTCATCAGTGGGTAGATGTCTCGAGGACAGGCGGCTTCCCACCTGGAAAAGTCTAGCAAGTGTGGGTGTGGCTGGCATTCGAACCACAATGACAGGTATCCTGGCACAGAGCAGGTGCCCCTGGCCACGTCGGCTCTGGGATGTGCATCAAGACAAGATGGGGATCGCGCACCCAGCAGCACAGCCAGGCCCCATATCAAGTGTGGGACACCAGGTGGCGGGAAATTTCCAGTTTCCCCACAAGCAGGGTGATGGCAAATGCTCTGGGACTCAGAAGTGTCCAGAGAGGTGATATCAGGCTTCTGGCAGCCCAGAGGAGGGGGCTATGAAGGGAGCTGGTAAGACCAGGTCCAGGAGGCCAGTGTGCAGCCAAGGGCCTGTGGACCCTACTTAATTCTGGATCACCTCACTTGAATGCACCTCCCCAGGCTTCTCAGATGGAGACCGAGGCCCCAGTGTGGTCTCGCAGGCCCTGCGCCATCGAGCTGGCTCTGCCTTGCCTCACCAGGCTCATGGGGCTCCAGGTACTGCGAGACCTCAGGGGGTGTTGATGGAAGGAAGAGGGAAGGCTAGGGGAGGAGAGAAAGCTGAGCTCTCTTGTTCTCATTTTAGAGTCAGGGAACAGGTTAAGCCAGCGAGGCTCCTGCACAAAGTTGCACAGCTGGAGGGTGGGAACCAGGCTTTGAAGCTGCTGCCTGAGTCCAGAGTGATGCTTTCTGCTAGCCCCCGCTGACCCTGATGGCCTGGGTGCCAAGGGAGTGGGGGGCTCCCCTTGAGTGACAGGCAGCCCAAGGGCTGACCCCTCTGGTTTGAGTTTACTCCCCCTCCCCCTCTTCATTAATGTCACCTTTGCAGTGCAGGTCAGCAGCTGTGTCAGGGGCATTACAAAGTCACCTCACTGACTCATCACAGCCTCGCCTTCCACGCGGGCACAATGATCCATTTCAGAGTGGGGTTCACTGAGGCTCGGAGAGGTTAAGTAACAGACCCCAACCCATAGACGCTGAGGTGCAGTGGGATTTGACTTTCCTACACCCCGACCACAGCCTCCAGGCCGGTCCTCAGGACTGACCCAGGCGGCCTGGACCCCCTCTGGGAAGCTCCTCAGCCTCCTGCAGCGGGGAGAGGCTGAAAGGGCCAGCAAAGCCAGTGAGGACCTATGGGGTCCAGCCACTGGGGATCACCCTTATCTCTTACAGAGGACCCACTGGTCTGCAGAGGCGGTGTTGGGGCCCCTTGCAGAGGCTGTGGGTGTCCCAGGAGGCTGCAGGGGCAGCACAGCTCCCGCCCGTGGGGATGACAGCACAGCTTGAGTCACCTGCCCCGAGACACAGGTCACCTGAGCAGACAGGAAAGGACAGGCCCTGGGCCCGCGCCTCCCTGAACCTCCCCAAGCACTGCCCCAGCTCCGCAGTTTTTTGCTAATGTTGAAAAAACATTGGGGACGCTACCCAGGGCCAGGGATGCTTCTGATCGTGAATGAGAGAGATGGGTGGGCTGGATTCCTGGAAAGTCTGAATTGGAGATTATTCTTCAAGTAATAGTTTTATTATTGTTGTTTTCGTTGTTATTGTTTCGTGAGGCGGTGGAGTAACTGAAATGCATCTAAACAAGTGTTGTCAAGTAATGGTTCTTGGGAGACCCGCTTGAATGGTTATAATAATCATTTTAATTGGCACATTAATTATATGTGAGCAGGTGCTTCCAAAATAATTGAGGGTGTTGGAAAGCTGTTTATTTCCTTAAGTGGCTTAAACATGCCCCTTTAGCCCTGTTTACTCTGTGAACATCAGACCAGGCAAGCCCGTTCTTGGGGGACAGGGAGAAGTGGAGCCTGTCAGCTGGGGGCCCCCGAATTAGTGAAGTCTCCAGTTCACTCCTTCATTCCTCCATCTACGGCACTACCACCTACTGAACGGGCTGTGCAGGGCTCTGGGGTACCCCAGAGACATGCATCCCTGACTCATGCCCTGCTGGGGGAGCAGGTTGACACAGGCCCATAGGGGCCCCAGTCTGGAGCAGTTCTGGAAGGAGGAGAGGGCCAGAGGGCACGGGAGCAGAGGCAAGGACAGAAGGATGGTGCAAAGGCCGGGAGGAGGGCCTGGCCAGCCCACCAGGCTCTCGTGCAGGAGGAGGGGCCAGAGCAATCAGGGAACCGAGCGGAATGTGCCAGCTCTCAGGTGTCCTGCCATAGGGTTGGGTTACACCCACGGGGAACATCTGAAGATTTTTAAAAAGAGGATCATTATCCAGTTTTATAGATCTCTAGACGCCTCCCGGATCTCTCATAAGCATCTCAGACTTGACAAGGCCAAAGCAAGATTCTGCTTCTTGGCCCAAAGTCCCAGGGACCTGCCTGTCTCCTGTTTGCCCCCGGCTCCCCCTACAGCTCGTGATTTGGCCAGCCCTCAGGAGCACTCTCTGGGTGTCCTTGCTTCTTGCCATCTCTGCTTGCACCCTCGCGAACACCAGCTAAAGTGGGCCATGTCCTAACCGCACCCTGTTCCCACTCTTTTGCCTCCAGCCCCTCCACCCGGTGTCCACGCGGCAGCAGTCATCGCTAGAAGCAGGACCAGTACGGTCATTCCTTGGCTTCACCTAATGCTTTAGAAAAACCCTCAGAGACCCCACTGCGGCCTCCTTCCTCTGCTGCTCCATCACCCCAGTCTGGCACACGTTCTCTAAACACCCACAGGGTCTTCTTCCTGAAGGCCTGCATTGGCCCCATCCTGCTGTGTGGGCCTCTGCGTTGGCTGGTTTTTCAAAGAGCAGCCTGTGTCCTGGGGAGTGCAGGGGACTGTGGAGAAGAGGCTGTTTGCCAAAAGGACCCTGGAGGCAAACGGATCTGAGCTCAACTCTCGGCTCTGCTCCTCCATCTGTAAGATGGGCTGGTGACAATAGCAGGATGGGTGGGGACCGTGAGGGCAGCCCCCGTGGCCTACTGAGGGTGATGGTGAGGAGTGTCCCAATGTGGGCTGGTCACTTACAGTTCAGTCCTTGGGAAGAGGTTTTCACCTGTTACCTCTCATGATGGCACTCCAGTTCTCTGGGTCAGGTTCAAGGGCAGCGCCGCACCCTGGCCAGCAGCGGCTAGCCGCCTGCATTAGAATGCTGACTTGTACTTCATCTCCCTCTGCCTTTTGGGCAGCCGGCCCTGATTCCTCCCAGCTGTCAGGCTGAGATTGTATGGGAGGGTGCGCTGGTCTGAAGGATCTTGTGGGGGGAATTTCCTCCATATTTGACAGCTGGGGTGTTGGAGGGGGATGGGGGTGCTTTAGGTGGATCCCACCAAGAAATCCAGTGGCATTGCTGAACTATTTTTTAAAAAAATTTATTTATTTATGCATACAAGAACTGGGTACAAGCCAGTGGTGCAGGGGGTGAGAGGATTCACCAGAGGCAGAGTGGGGAGCAGAACAGGTGGATTTACTGAAATACACTGCTGAGGGGAGCAGTGGTTGAGACACGAGAGGTCTGCTGCACCATGTGGGTTGCTCCCTGACCAACCAGGGATTGAACTCATGCAGCAGTGGCTGCGGCTAGCTTCATGGAGCTGGGCTTAACCCCTTGCGCCACCAGGGAGGCCCTGCTGAACTATTTTGACTAGAAGATGCTTTAGTCTCTTGCAGTCCATCTTCCAACAAATAGTTGAAAATCCAACATGTCCCAGACAGGGGACAGAGCCAGGCGCTGCTCTAGAGGGTCTGAGCTAGGGGAATAAACGTGGCATTTGCATGCTTGTCTTTTATGCAGGTATCTTACTGACACCAATTCAAATAGATCTAAAATAAATTTCAATCTTTTGGATTTTTTAATTATTCAATTATATTATTTGTAAGTAATGTTAACTTTTCTAGCACCTAGAATATCTCTTAATGTATGAGAGCACCTGTCCTGAGGGCATATCATTTGGATTCAAATCCTGGCTTTGCCACTTAGCTGTGTGACTTTGGACAAGTTACTTCTCAGTGCCCCTGTTTCCTCCTCTCACAAAGGAGGTGAACTTAGGTACAGTGCCTAGCACTATATGCATGTTGGTGTTGTTATTACTTATTGAACAGATTATAATTTCTTGCCTTATTCCATTGTCCAGATCGTCCAGGATGCTGATACAATGTTTCCTTGCCTTAGTCCTGGTTTTGGATCGAATTTATTATTTTCATATTGCACATGCTATGTGCTGCTGGGTTCTGATAAGTACTATTTTTATCATGTAGAGGAACTTCTATTCCAATTTCACCTAGAGTTTTTATAAGGAAAAATTAATTAAATGCTTCTTAAAAATCTATTGAAGTAATCATATGGTTTTTCTTCTTTAATTTACTAATGTAATGAATTATGTTGACAGTTTTCCTAATATTGAGCCTCGATTGGGTTTTTATAATTTCTTTAAGCAAATACCTTGTGTCCCAAATTAAAAGAACATTCAAGTATTTATTTTTTATGATTATAAATGGAATCTTTTTCATTGGATTTTCAGTGGGTCTCTAGGATGTAAGAATGCAGTGCAATTGATTTTTTTGTGGCTTTATCTTGCATCCTACAAATTAGATGAATTCATTTATTCTCTTTAATAGCGTGGCTTTCCTTGTATTGTCTCGGCATTCAATCTCTGCAGCTGACATGTTTAGTTCTTTCTTTCCTGTATTTGTCAAATAAACTGCATTTGTCAATGAACAAGTGTGTGTTGAGGGCCTGCTATCTATCAGGCACTGAACTAGGCTCTGCTTCTACCATCAATCTTTTATTTGACAGGGTGAGATGATCGGGGTAGCTCCTCCCCTGATGTATTGAGAACAGAGGTCTGACAAAGGGAAGGAATCCCGCCAGGTCCCTAAGTCACTTCTATTCTGATCAGGATTCAAACACCGTTAATCCTCAGGCCAGGCCACCTCCTGACTGGTGACTCTCCCCTTTAGAGGGCAGGACTAATTAGCACTGACCCCAAGGGGGTTGACTTGAATGTCACCTCCTACTCCCTTTCTGGCCCAGACAGCCTGTGGCCATCCCACCCCGCTGTCAGGCTGAGGTGGGACGGGAGGGCTCGCTGATCTGTAGGGGCTGCTGTCGGTGATGTTGGTCGGGTCTTCTCTGTAGCGGACAGCAGGTGCCAGAGCGGGACCCACCAGAGGCTGGAGGGCGGTTCTGACCCCAGAACTCGGAACTGCACTGGCCATTTCTTGCAATGAAAGTAAAGATGATTATCCCAACAGTAAAACCTGGGCTTGGACTATCCGACTCTTTGTCCCTCTTTTTGCCCTTGACTCTAGGACATGTTTGGACTGAAAAGGAACAAATGTCTCAGTTCTAGTTTGTTCTTTCAAACAGCATCTCGGCTCTGAAGGCCTTCAGAGAAAGGTGGGCGCCGTGGCCCCGGGCTTCCCTGTGGGTTGGAGCGATGCTCTGGCTCCTGGCGAGTCTCTCTGGGAGACCAGCGACATCTGGGCTCTCGGCCGCTGCAGCACCCGCCCCTCCACCTCCAGCAACGTGTTCTTGGTTTAGGAGCGAATTTCCCCATCTGGTCCTGTGCGGACAACCCCTTCCCGGCATCTCACCTTATCGAGCACCTACTCTGGAGGGGCCCTTCGCCCTCCCCCATCGACTTCATTATCCACGCGGAGTTCAGGCTGCAGCCTCGCTCTCCGAAGTCACCCCTGCGGTTCCCGCGGCTCCTCTGGCTCCCGCAGAGACAGCAGCTCTGTGCCTTGCTACGGGGTCCCTGGGGGCATGCCCTACATGGGGTGCTCTGCCGTGAAGGCAGAGGGGGCCGCCTGGAGGCAGCACGTGTGCTGATCTCCCAGCCCACGCTCGGGACCCCTTTTATTCACACCAACCGTGCCATGGGGTGCCGGCAGCCTGTCTCCCTCATCCTTGTGGCCCCAAAGCGGCCCCACCCAATCAGGGCAGGCACCCTCAGTCTCAGCGCCACCCCAAGGCTCTTGGGAGACAGTGGGGAGGATGTCGGCGGCGGAGGCTGAGACGGGAAGCTGCTTGAGACTCGAGGAGAGAACGAAGCTCTGGAGTCCTCCTTGATGACTCGCGTTGTGCCAGGCAACAAGCTAAGAGCCCTGCGTGCGCGGCTGGAGCAGCTCCGTTGCATGACTAGGGAAAGTGAGGCTCGGCTACGAGACGTGACCTCCCAAGAGTCACAGGGCTGGAACTGGAGCCCAGGTTCTCAGGCTGCAGAGCCCACCCTTGCCGTTTGCTCGTTCTTATGAGAGGGCCCGTGGCTGTGGACCTTCCACGTCACACCTCGATGACCGGGGATGGGGTCGGCTGTCGGCTTCTGGAGCCAGGCTGGTGCCAGCCAGCTCCGGGGCTGGGACAGCGGGTGTCCCTTCCTCATCTGCCCGGCAAAGCCCCACCGGGACCGGCTGCACCGCCGTCTGTTATCCTGGACGGGGGCAGGGAGGCGTCGTCCTGTGAGCGCGAGCGTCCAGGGCGCTGGGCAGAGAGGGCCATGGGAGAGGAAAGAACGCATGAGAGAGTCGCTGGGCTGCTGGTGACAGCCAGTGACGGTCCCCAGGCAGCACCTGGGTGGGTTGTGACAGGTCTGTGGTCTCTCCACGCCCCCCCCCCATCCATTCCCTCCACTGGAAAGTGAAAGAAACAACAAACACCCTGCACGGGGTGGGGTGGGGAGACAGGGAGGTCGTTTCAGCAAGCGCCTCTCCAGTGTCCCAAATAGCTCAGTAACAATAGCCGCAGAAGCGGACCCCCGCGGAGCCCGGAGGAGGAGGCTGAGGCACAGAGAGGCAATAACTTGCTCAAGATCAAACAGCCAATAAGTTAAAGAAGATGAAGTCGAGCCCCAGCAGTTGGGTGTCAGCGTCCACACCCCTATTTAGTAAGACCCTCCCGGTCCACCCCACCCCCACCCCGGTCTGCTTGGGCAAAGGCTCCAGCGCAAAAGCCCCAGGAAGAGCGGGGTGGACCCCCGGAGTGGAAGGCTGCTCCCATCCTGGAGAGACCCGCGTACCCTGCCAGGGGAGAGGGCACAGGCCTGTCGGGATGGTCGCTCCCTGCCAGCTGAGCCTGTCCTTGGCTCCCCACGGGCGCAACGGGCGCAGAGGGAGCGGCCAGTGCTGGCTGCTGCGACTTTAAAGGGAGACCCAACGGCTCACTTCCAGCGGCCAGAATGAACCCTCGTACGTGTCAACACTGCACATCTTGGGGGGCTTCGAGCGGGCAGTTGGGGGCTGGTTTCTGTGGCTCTGGTGAAGCTCTGCGGCGTAATTTCCAGATCGCCTTTGTAGTGAAGCGATGCTGGGATTTTCCATTAGAGCTGGGAGGCTTGCTGGTGGCTTCTAGCAGGCATGAGGGCAGGGGCTGGGAAAGTGCTGCCGAGGCAGAGAGCAGCCTCCTCCTTCAGCCTGAGGACGCTCACTGCGCTGGCTTTGCGTCTGCCAGGGCGCTCCGGACTCACTGTAAGACAGGACTCACCCCCTGGGAAAATCACTCACCCCACATGCCCATCATTCACTCACCTTACCAGGCGCCGGTGGGGGCCAGGCCCTGTGCAGGGTGCTGAGCATGCAGCGTTGATAAGCCAGACCGGCTCCGGGCTCCCAGAGCTGATGCTCCCACAGGGAGATGCCCCGAGGGCCGGGACCAAAGCAAGTGCCCAGCGCTGGAGGAGGCTGATGCGTGGCCGCAGCCCAGGCTCCTGCGTCAGGCTTGGCTTCCAGAGGCAGGTGTGTGCTAAGGTATGACGAGGGAGGGACTTAGCAACGAGCCCACGCAAACCTCCTGAAATGAAGTGTGACTCGGGCCATCTAATTGGAGTCGAGATGCGGCGGGGGAAGGTGAGCAATGAGCGGCCCTAGACCAGGGGTTTCTCTTGAGCAGATGCTTGAATGAACCCTGAGGGCGAAGGGGGACCCCTTTTTCAGGCAGAGGAGAGGCGTGGGCCTGTTTGAGGTTTGGCTGCTGTGAGGTCAGAGAATTGGGATGGGGGAAGTGAGAGCATGAGGGACGGCGGGGGCTTTGGCTTGGTGGCTGCTGCAGAAACACAGACAAGCAGGGATGGACCCGCTCCAGGGCGCTGGGGGTGTGGGTGGCATTGGGGGTTGACTGAGGGCCCGGACTGCTAGATACACACACATGTTGTTGCTGAGCAGGGGGACTCCTAAGAGGCTTGAGGGAGGAGGTGACCCCCCAGGTGGGCTGACCTAGGTGCCTTCACCATCTCACCAGGTAGAGAAGGTGAGGTGGCGGGTGGTTTCGGGCATAGCAGTCAGAGGTGCCAGAGCAGCGAGGGTATCCTGGCAGCCTTTCTGAGCTTGGAGAACTTGGCCAGCATGAATTTGCCACACCAAAGCCTAGCCTAGTATTGGGGTAGCGGTGTCTCATTGCCCTGCACCCCTAAATCTCTGGCTGTGGCCGGAGAAGTGGCTGGGGGTCACGTAGCAAGACAAGTCCCAGGCTGAAAAAAAATAAAACCAATGTGTGTCCTCTTTCCGGATTCTGCCTCGACTCCCTCCTTCCTCTTCCCCCCACTGGCCCAAAGAGGAGGTTTGGGGGTTGGTGGTGTGAGGGAAACCACTGGGGCAGGACTAGATGTCAGAATCTGCCCCCCTCCCAGCCCACCTCCCACCCACCTTCCCTTTGTGTGTCCTCAGACTCACTTCCTGTTGCCAGGGGAGCCTTGGCAGCTTCTGAGTCCTCGGCCGGCTGGTCCACGAGGCTGCCTGCTGTCCTCTCCCTGGGGAGAGAGCCGTGGACGCCAGGAGCTCACAGCGCCGTCTCTGCCTCTCTCTCTTTTCCTCCCTCTTTGTGTTTCTCTCTCTCTCTCTCTCTCTCTCTCTCTCTCTCTCTCTCTCTCTCTCTCTCTCTCTCTTTCTCTCTCTCTCCCCCCAAATCTGTCCAGATCAGACTTGTGAGGGCTCCTCTCCATCGGCCCAACCTTCATTCCTCTTTGGAAATGTCCTTGGCGTTGTCTCGGGGGCTGGGTTTCTGCAGCCTCACTCTGCGTGCCCCTTCTGGGAAAAGGACCCTGTCTCCAGCATCATCCCCTGAGGGCAAGGGATGTGTTGCCAGAAATTACTACAGACAGAGTAGCCTCCCTTCGCGTTGGATCATAAACCCTCTGTAATTAAAATGCTTTCGAAAGAGACAAAAATGAGAGTAGAAAGAGGATGGCCAGGGAGCTAGAAGGAGCCAGGTTGAAATCTGAACTCTGCCATTTTACTGCTGTTAAACTCTGCAGGCCTCAGTTTCTTCTTGTGCTAAGTGGGGAGAGTAACTCCCCCTCACAGAGCTATAAAAGTTAATGTTCCCTGTCCACAAGCATTTACAAAGTGCCTGCCACGTACCAGGGACTCTTCCGGGCGCTGGCGTCTAATGGTGGAGAAGACTAGCGATACCCCTGTGCCAGTGGGGGTGGGGTGGGAGACAGCCCATTAATTAATTAATCAGCAAGAAAATATCAGACAGTGATAAGTGTGGTGCAGATAATATAGGGTGATGTGACAGAGAGTGTCTGGGGCTTCTCGGATTGGCTCGCCGGAAAGGTGCCTTTTAGGCAGTGACATTGAAACTGAGCTCTGTAAGAGGGGGAGCCGCAAGAACACCTCAGGGAGGAGCCTCCAGACGGGCGAGCTACAGAAGGGATGAGTCCACTGTCCAGAGATCGGACGTGTACCTGGAACACGGAGGCCACAGGCCAGGGAGGAGTGTAAACACAGCGCTCCCTCACACCAGCTTGGTAGATTTTAACCTTAGTCTAATGGGCCCATGTGGTGAGTTTTAAGTGCGGAGTGATGTTGAAGAGTTCCCTCCATGAAATCAAATACTGGGCATTTATGTAACAAACAATTCAATAACATAAAACTTTCAGGAACCAGAGGATGTCAGTAATAAATCCCCAGGGCTCTGAAGGAGGGGGAGGGAAAGGAACAAGCAGGATTACAGGATGGTTAAAAATAATAATTCCCTGGCTGCTGTGCAGACAGGGGACTGCAGGAGAGTGTTGTGTGGTCAGGATAGTCTAGGTTGTGCTTCATGAACAAAAGCACTCCCAGACCTCAGTGGTTCGATGCAATGTAGGTTTATTTCTTCTTTACAAAGAGGCATTGTGGCTGCGCCTCTTCAGGCCAGCTTTGCTCCACCAGGTGACTCAGGGATCCAGGCTCATTTTATCTTGCGGCTCTCCTCTCATTCTGCATGGTCACCACCAAAAGGAGGTACAAAGGCCAGACAGTGATGTGATCACCCTACTGGGCGGGCCTGGGAGTAGCTTGCATCATTTCTGCTCCTGTTCTCTTGCCCAGAACCTCGCCCCGTGGCTGAAACTGCACAAGAGGCTGGGGCACATGGTTTTACCAAATTCCTAAGGCTTTAAGATAACCCAGCATGCTCTCTGCTAAGAACTGGAGTAAGGACAAGGGACAATGGTTAGGAAGCTCTCCCTGTCTTCCACGGAGGGATAACGGGGCCTGGGTGCCAGGGTTCCCCATCACCAGGTGAGGATGCTGGGCAGTAACCAGATGTTGTAACATCCACTCAATACCTGGTGCTGTGCTGGACCACAGGCCTCACTAACTGATGACTCTTTCTGTGACCCCTTACTATTAAGACATGAACATTTTCCTTGGCAGGATAAAATTAAATTTCCCAAATGACTTTTTCTCTGATTCCCTAAGGTCAGTAGACTGAGAGCTTCTTTGGCCAAGACTTTTAAAAACATGCTTATTGAGACCCTGGAGCGCTGGCCTGGGAGTGACTATTAGATCTCTCCCACTTCACATGCTGTATTTTACCAGGTAGAAAAGGGGGGCCCACAGGAGGCTGCAGACTTGCCCCAGCCCATGGAGATAAGTCAGTAGTCCTCAGGGGCTGGGGGAGCGTGCAGAGCCAGGGCCAATGTCTGTGTACCCCATGAGCCCCTCTATAAAATCGAGTGACTTCTGAATTTCACCTTCTAGCAAGTCCAAGGGCACACACAGCTGAGAAATTGCTCAGGACAGTATCCTCTCCCCGTGTCTCTCCTGGGAAGATCTGAGAAGAAAGGGCAGGAAGAAGGTGGTGATCTTGGACTTGTTCCCCCAAACTTGCTGTGCTCCCTTTCTTGTTTCCAAACTTGCTGTGCTCCTGAGAAACAGTACATCAGGTATGAGAATGATCATGGATTCTAGTCCCACCTCCTCACTTCCTCACTGCTCCATCTCGAGTTAGTTACTTAAGCTCTCTGAACTTTAGACTTCCTTTTTGGAAAAAGCGGGTGACACTGGCCTGACAGGTTTGTTGTGAGGACCGAGTGAGATAGTGTAGGCAAAGAACACTTAGTCAGGAGTCTGGCGCCTGGGAGGTAGAAATAGTGACCCGGAAGAATGGCCAAGCTCTAGCCACCCCTTCCCTCTCACAGTGACCCTGGGTGCTGACTCCGTATCCTCTTGTCAAAGCTCCTACAGGATTAGGGCAAGATTGAGTCTGAATGCTGCCCCCACCCCCAGGAGACAGCGACATTTCCTGCATCCCCATCTCCACCAAGGGGGGTCTAGCCAGCCTTGCATTTCTCTGCTGGGAGATGCAACTGCGCATCCTTGCCAGCAGGGCCAGAGAGCAGGGGCCACGCAAACCCAAACTTTCCCAAGTCATCGGAGGGATTGTGCTATTTCCTGGCACCCAAATGCCCTTAAGTGGGCCCCTGTTGTTTGCCTCAGGTCCCATTTACAGGGGATAAACAGAAGAACACTCTCTCTGGTGGATTGGGCCAAACCCCAGGCCTCTGGCTGTATCCCATTAGCCTCTTAGAAGGCACAGCGCCTCCTTCATCACTCCACGGTCCCGCCCGGGGAACTCCAGGCTGGCTCCTGCTGGTCCCCAGGATCCAGCACGGACTCTCAGAGGTAGTTCAATAAAGCGAATTTTAAAGCCTTTTAATGCTTAGCAGGGAATCTGTCCTTTGCCAAAGCACCAATTAAAGGGACAGGCTAGTTCAACATGACTTTATTACGAGCATTTTATCTGGACGAGTCGACACGGGCGGGAGGGGGTGAGGGTAGCAATGGAGGTTCTGGGGCCGCCAACTCGGCTTCCTCTGACAGGGACAGCCATCTACAGTAACTGGGTGCCTCCCAGTTTAAGGGCTCCAGAGGAAGACCAAAGGACTCCCCAACATTGCCCCTACCCTTCGGAGCTCGCCCAGTAATAGAGGGAGACAAGACAGTGGAGTGAGGCCTTTCAAAGGAGGCCTCGTGGCAGGCTGGAAGCTGGGATGGAAAGGCAGAGAGTTAGGGAATGTGGCAAGCAGGGAGAGGGCATCCTGGGGAGGCCCTGCAAGAGCAGGTTAATGGAGACTCATTGAAAATGTTTTGGGGATACTCTTTGTTCCCCAAGAACTCTGCTAAGCCCTTTTGTGCCATGTCCTTTATCAATGAGCTCTAATTTTTCATGACGCAGTGGCAAGCTTCATCCTGGCCATTGTTCTGTAGATAGGGAAGCTTCAGCCGAGACACTTCATTGGAGTTCATGCTTCTAGCAAGTGCTAGATCCTGGATTAGATCCCAGTGCTTCTGTGCTTAACTCTTGCCCTGGAAAGTGGGAGGAGAGGTGCAGAAGGCTAACAGGATGTGGGCTGTGAAGCTGCTGGGTTTGTCCTTTCCTGAAGTCCACAGGTTTCCATGTCTCTCTTTCTGGGATGCCCAAGGACAGCTAGCTTCCTCCATGCACTCCACAGATCTCCACCTACCACCGAGGTAGTGTGGTCTAGGTTGCAGTTCTTCTTATCAGCTTTTTATTCTAGCAGATGCTTCTGGAAACAGTAGTACTCCAGTAGAGTGTCTGCCAGGTGGCTTCTTCAGGTTGTGGCTGATGGTCTTGGCATTCTTCACCAACCACCAAGTAGATACTGCTACTAAACACAGGCTTCCCAAGACTGGTGGCACTGCCCACTTCTGAAACTTTAAAAAAAAAAAGAGGTTTTATCCATACCTATCGGCCATAAAAGCACTGTGATCATTCAGGTGTTTGTCCATCCATCCACTCACCACCCACCCACCACCCACCAGCCCACCCATTCACCCACTCATCTATCCACCATCCCTTTTCCCTCCCTCCCTCCCTGCCTTGCTCTATCCAACACAATTTTGAGTCACTCTTTGTCCTCTTTACCCTGGACCCTCAGCACTGTAAGCTGGAACTTTCTGAAAAAATAGAGGTAAATTCACCCAGTTCATCTGCCTTTAGTCGTTGTCAGGTGACAGCTGCCCTGAAACCATGAAGTGAAGCCCACTTACCTCAGGACAAGTGATTCTGGCCAGACCTGGTCTTCTTGTCCCAGACTGCCCCACAGTAGGGAAGTGGACAGAGAAGTGTCCTGGCATCCACATGATGGAATGAGAACTGAGGTTTCAGGAGGAGCCTGCCTCAGCTGTGTGGCAGTCAGGAGCCAAACCCCACTCTCCTTACCAGTGCCCACTGATGCCTTCCCAGTGCCCACCCACTTGGTGTTCCTGCTGGATTGTGGGGTTCACCTCATTCACCCAAACAGTAGCTTTTATCAAACCCGGTACCATCCACAGTCCTGGGCAGAGAGATGTGGCCACTGTCTGCTGCAAAGCTGTGAAAGTGGGCAGGCCCTGGCAGGACACGTGGTGACAGGATGAAGACTGGTGTCCCTTGTTCTAATCATGCCCTGCCCCTTCTCGAGCTGTCCTCTTCCCCTATGTTTCCGTCTCTGTTCTAAGTTACACCCTCTCCCTTTCCCTGTAATGCCCTCTTGATTCCACCCTGTATCCTGCTCTTCCTCTCTGCTTCTTATATGTGCTCACAGATATTAGGTGACCCTGAAGCCCTCCCTCTTCCTCGCTCCCTCTGTCCAAGCAACCTCTCTCCAAGTTCCGTCAATTCCATTTCTTAAATTCTTCTCAAATGTGTCTCCTGCCCTCCATCCTGACACCCTGCCTGCTAATCCAATCCACCGTCACCCGAGTGGGGATGACTATTACTTCCTGACCTGCTCGGTGGTACAGGCTTGCCCGGCCCCAATCTATTCTCCATCCCGCGGCTGGAGGGAATCTTCAGGAAGCAAATCTAATCATGCCGTTCACTGCATGCCCTCCTGAAGCCTCCTGCTCTTGGCCTCAGGAGGGAGTCCAGCTCGGCCCCAGGCCATGTAGAGCCCCGCTCCTTGCTCTGCTGCTCCCACCTTTCCAGCTTTTTATCACCAGCCCCAGCCAGACCCTCCCACCTGAAGTTCCAGACGTTTGAGGGAGTGTCTCTCAGCATTTCAAATAAGCCACGCCCTCCCTTACCCAGAGATTTGGCCTCTGTTCTTTGTTTCCCTGGGACATATTCACTGTCTTGCTAGGATTATCCTTATTTTGCTTATTTCACATTTAGTTTGGAATTCTTTTCTCCACTCCCACATCTGGCTTAAATGTTTCTCCTCTGAATTTCTGTCATCCCTTTCACTTCCTCTAAATGAAAGCATGTATCGCAGTGAATCCTAATTGCCTGTTTAATTGTCTGTCTTTGCTGCTAGAGCCAAAAGGCTTAGACTGTCAGCTTCCCAAAGGAGACCTTAGGGCAGGACTCCAAAATCTTTGTTCCAGGTCACCAAGAGAGGCAGGTTAAGGAGCATCATTTCAGCGCTGTCCGTGGTGCTGCCGGTTCCCCTGGTTCTGCGCTGTCCGTGGTGCTGCCGATCCTCTTGCTTCTTGAGGAGCGACCTTATCAGATGTCTTCCTAGAGGTGCTGATATTTCCCAAGGAGAGAGAGGGACGGCCTTGCTCTGACCTGCTCCACTTGTTGCCTTTGGGCCTGTCCGTAGATGGAAAACTGAAGTGGGAAGCTTCAAGCTTCCCAACACCATTCCTACCTCTCAGCAGTGAGCCAGATTTCTGAGGAGGGGCCATCCCAGCAACAAAAAATTTAATAAAAAGCGTCTAAGTTCTTTAGCCTAATCCCCTTCTCCTCTGCCTCTGAATATCATGGAAATGGAGACCAAGGGCTCTTTCCTAAAACCCTGGCTCAGGTGCCAACAAGAGCACCCTCTGACGTCAGTTTCTTTGCTCCGTATCATGCTAGGAACTGGCTTGCTCTCTCGATCACTCACCCATCTCAGTTCTTCCCTTTTCCTCTTAAATTCAGCCCTGTTGGTAATATTGGATTAGCCCACTTTCTTGAAAGCTTATTTCTATTTGCATAATCCTTCCCTCTTGGTGTTGCTAGGCCTTCAGTGATAAGCTGACGGGCCAGGGCAGTCAAGCAAATTATACTCTTTACTCTGAACAGCCATTGAAAGTAGAAGTTAATTTTTAAAGAAGACACACTCTTTATTTTTATCTCTACATTCATTTTGATCAGTAGTGCCACCCAGCTGGGGTGCAGTCATCTGTTTCCTGGAATATGTAGATCTTCACCAAACCACAGCAGGCAGTATGGAGGTTAGACCTCAAGAAGGACTTCCTAAATAGTACTAGTGATGAGAATGCAGGAGAAAATTCCTTGCAATAATAATGCAGTGTGTGTGTATACACACACACACACACACTCACACACACACACGTATATAAAATACCTTTTTCATTTGGCATCTGTTCTTCCCCCATGAAGCACAAGAGGCAGTCAGGATGGGCATCTCACCCAGGTGACAACGGAGGCAGCTGAGGCTAAGACATCATATAGGTGGAGTCATGGGTCGAATGGACATAGAGCTTCTGCCACCGGTTTCTATATTGAACTGAGGTCAGTTCCAATCTGTAGACACTTGCCAGCTGCCCAGCCCCTGGGTGATGCCTCAAGCCTGCAAGCTCATGAGCCTTTTATCAAGTGCCTACTGGGTGTCAGACACACACATTACAACCTGGGGGGATTTAGTAGACAGAAAAGGGGTTGAAGGAATAGTCAAGGGCAGACATCGTCTTCCTTGAGATCTCTTCTCTCTGCCTAGCACAGAGCTGTCTCTTCCTGACCCACAGATGCCTCTCCTGAATGTCTTCTGGGCACCTGTGGGTGAGGAGGCCCCTGCTGCCACCTTCCACTGACTTACAAGTGAATGACACTCTTCACTGAGCTGAGAAGGGTCTGCTGAGTTATATTTATACAATTTGTAAATCATCCTGTCAAGCCTCCTGCAAAACCCAGAAACCACTGTGCAGGGGAGCAGCAACCTCAGTTGGTCATCTTTCGTCCCCCAGGACATCACACTCCTGACACCCTTCAAGCCTGCTGGTTTTCTAAGGTCACCCACACACCAAATTTACACAGGCAAAGGCAGAAGGGCTGGGAGGGAGCACATTGGGCTTTGCTCTTTCCAAAATCTTTCCTAGGGGATGTTTGGGAATGAAGGACTTCTCTTCACCATCAATTCTCAATTCTCTGTCCAGGCTGATTAAGGAGCAGAATGTCCCAGAGGCAGGAAAAAGGACTCCATGACCTCTATGGGTCTTTGAGTTTCCACTAACCTTGACCTTGGCAGTTGGTGCCTTCAAGAAAGCCAGGAAGGATGGTGGGAAAAGCACTCGATTGGAAATGGGGAAATTTGTCACAAGTACGCTGTGTGAGCTCAGGCATGCTGGATGTTAATTTCCCCATGTAGAAAATGAAGACCCCAGTGTAAGAATGTGTATGCAGACGATGCTCCCTTAGGGCTAGGTGTTGCACTGGGAGATCTCAACCTGGCTTTTGGGCCCTGGCCCCCACATCTTCCAGCTGTGCAATGATGGACAGTTTACTTCACCCCATTGAAACTGTTTCGCCATCTGTAAAATGGGGATATACTTCCTTGTGCGAGTTGAATGCACAGGGACGTCAAGTTTCTGGCACTGTGATTGGCATATGCTAGAGCTTGGCAGTGCCTGTCCCATCCTCTTCCCATGAAGTTTCTAAGGAAGCTTTCTGCAGGCCTGAGTGCTCTGCTGGGCTCCATGGTGGACAGAACCAGGCAGGCAGGAAGCCAGACCAGACCCTTTCTCCCTCCCATTCCCCTTGGCCTCGGGAGAGGCCCTTTTGAAAGCAGGTAAAACGCTAATAAATATTGAAAGGAAGTAGATCTGGCTGCTGAGCCTTTGCATGAATAAATAAAACATGAATAAGTAAAAGAGAAAAGATTACCCCTCAGTTGGGCATCTGCCAGATCCCCTGAGGCTGGGCACTCTACAGAGACCAGTTTACACAAGAAGTCCTGGGTTACTGAAAAGGTCAGGCCCACTTACATTTGCATTCTGGTTCTCCCTTTGCCTCTCTGTGTGGTGCTGAGTGAAGCCCCTCTGAGCCTCAGTTTCTTCATCTGTATAATGGGAAGATCCATCCCCCTCACAATGGTCAGGATGAGAGAGAAAGTGCCTGGTAGAGTTCATAGCATACAGTAGGTGCCTAATAAAAGCTAGCATACCACCCTCCTCCAAGCCCATGGACCAGAGAGATTTTCAGAAACCAGGTGCTCATCCTTGTTAATGTAGGATAGAGGATGTTGGAAAAGGGTTTGTTGCTCTTGGTGGAAGTTTACCTGTGTGTTGCTTTCAGTCCACCCTCAAATCCCTGGAACCTTCTAGAAACCTCTCTTAACATTTCATGTTAGAGACAGGACAAAAAAGTGAGGGAGTGGGTTCAAGGGGTGTGTGTGTGAGAGAGAGAGTGAGTGTGTGTGTGTCTGTGAGAGTGTGTGTGTGTTTAGGGTGGAGGAGCTATGCACGTGTTTATAGCCTGAAGAGGAGCCAGTGCGGGGTGGGAGCTGGCAGGTGAGGGTGGGAAATCACTGGAGAGGTGAGACCCCAACATATACAGGGAAGAGCGACTCAGGTGCTTGGTCGGAGGGGCTCTTCTAGGGGGAAAGTGTAGGGATGCAGGGGGGCAGGAGGGCACTCTGGACAATGCGCAGACTCTGTGGCATATAAGCCATGCTCACACTCTGGCTCTGGGGCTTGCTAGACATCTCTGAGCCTCAGTTTTCTTCTTTCTCACATGGACATAAGCACTTCTGCCTTGTTGATTTGGGGGAGAGTTGGAGTCCAAAGATGCCGTCAATATGAGGCCTAATGTTTGCATCTTTTAAAACAAATATGGCTCCCTTTCCCTCTGGGCTGGATGAGGAATGGTGCAGAAAGGATTCGAAAGCAGGGACGGTGAGGGTGGTCCTGGGAGAACAGAAGTCCATCGTCCTTTTCCCAATGACTCCTTGAGGGGCTCAAGGGCTGGCCTGGGGCCTTAGGCCAGTTAAGACCAAGCGGCCCAGAGGTTCTGGTGGAGGCTGCTTCATTCATCCTGTCTCGGCTAGTGGGCCCTGGTCCAGGAGGAGCTGACTGGGGTCACCTGCCTGGGGGCAGTTCTTGAGGCTAAGGGATCAGCAGGTGGAACCAGTGGGCGGGGCCTTTGGTGTCTCCCTCCAGACCAGGAGCACCAGAGGCGTCCTGTCGTCACCTCAGAGCTCTCACCGCCGATTCGAACAGGGGGTCCCGCTGCTGGAGCTCCCAGCTGCATGATCCGGGCCAGCTCCCCCACCCGCCTCTGCTCCATCCACCAAGCAGCTGAGCTCTGGCCCTGCCCAGGGGCGTCATGTAACAGTTCAATGAGATGACACGTGCAAAGCGTTTGTTGTATTGGCTGCCCCAGAAAAAAATGCCCAATAAACGTCAGGCATGAAGATGGAGCAGGAGAAAGAAAGGAGCGTCAGTCAGGGTCTTAGACCTGGGTCTCAGGGCCAGAGCGAAAGGACCTGGTCCCTCTCAGGACTCCTCCTCAGCCCCCGCCCCCACCAACCCCCCGCCAATGCCGTCCACTTTGGCCTCAAGGCTGCTGTACAAAAAGTTGGCCCTGAGGCCTTGGGTGGTTTCCCTGAGGTCTGGCCTGCCCCAGCTGAGGCAAAGATTTGACTGTAGGTGACTCTTTTGGAGGTGATCCTAGGAAGCCCGGCCAGGGGCGGGGACCGCAACCCCAGGAAGGAGAGGCAGCTGGTGCAGAGGGTGCCGTGACAGGTGGGAGAGGAGGTGGGTCTCTGAGAGCTGTGGCGTGGGGCTGCTGACACGTGGGTGTGCGTTGGCACGCATGTTTTCAGAGAAGATTCTGGAGCCCCAGCTCCAGAGGTTCTGATCTGTAGGCCTGGGGAGAGGCCAAGAACTCATTTCTAGCAAACTCCCAGGGAGTGTGGCTGCAAATAGCCGTGTAGACCACACTCAGCCACCACCCCCACCAACTCCTTGCCTGCCGCGGCTGAGGACTGCTGGGGGGGATGGGGAACACTGTGATGTGGCAGCCACGGAAGAGCCTTGAGGCAGAGGTTGGCAGGAGATGGCAACAAGGGCACCTGCTGTCACAGGTGTGGGGGATGGGACATCTCCACCTGTTCTCCTACACACTTTGTTGATTTGGGGGCAGGGTGGAATCCAAAGGTGCCTCTGGGCATGAACCCTGGGTTTGTCACCTATGACCTGGGGGTTCACGTCAAGTCGGGAACTTTTCTGAGCCCCGTTGTCCTCATCCAGAAGTTGGGGATGGGAATCCCAAGGTCTTGGTGGGAGCTGTCAGTGCGCCGCATACCCTGGGTGCATAATGTATGCTTGTGGCCACAGTGGCAGCACCCTCCCGGAGAGAGAGTTGGAAGCTGGAGTCCAGAGTGAGCTCTGCCTGGGACCGTGCTGGCTTGGCCGCCATCGCCGTGAGGAATCAGTCGTGTTGAGGGAGGTGCTTCCTCTTGCTGAGAGCCGAGTCCGCCCCGTCCGCCACCGTCGCGGGGTGCCTCAGCTGGAACCTGGACTCGCGGCCTGGCCTGGCGCCCCTGCCTGCGGCTCCTGAGCCACGGCTGCATCGTCTGTACCGGGGGGCAGCCGCAGCCACACCAGGAGTAATGGCGGGAAGGGGACAAACCAGTCACCTCGCCTCCCACTGCAGCCTCCCTTCCCCGTCCCTGCCTTCGGGGGCCAGGAGAGCGCGCACAAGGGCGAGCTCTGGGCAGCTGCACATGGCGGCTCCAGCACCTGTGGGACAAAATTCAGTTTCGTATTTGGAGGTGGGGGAGTAGGCCAGGCAGAGCAGAGAACCCAACAGAGATGGACTGTGAGGCGCGAGGAGGGGCCCGGGGGACCCTGGGAAGGGAATCAGGAGGCGTCTGCGGTTTGACACTAAGAGTTTCTCCAGTCGATGAGACCAAGGGTTCCCACGTCTTCTGTCCACTTGAACCACCGCAGCCTGGGGAGAGGCTGTGCTTTCTCCACTTTCTTCCACCATCACCTGTGAGTGGACACCCCGGCCAGTGGGCCGGTGAAGGGGGGCGGGAGCACCCGGGGGGTCCCCCAGCTCGTCTCCTAGGCGTCGTGACGTAACAGAGCCAGGTCTCATGTGGGCACCTGCGTTCTGGGCCCAGTTCTGCCTCTGACTCCTGAGGGACCTCGGGGCGCCGGCTCCCACCTACATGTGGGTTTATCAGATCATGCCAGACACACTCTCCTGCTGGGGCAGTTTCTCATGTCCCCTTTGTAGGAGTCTCTCAGGACCAAACGCTCCCCCAGCCCCGCGGGCTCAGGCAGTGCCCAGAGCGTCCCGCACGGCGGACTTGTGTGCAGACTCCGGGGTCACGCTGGGGCCTGCTGAGTGGACTTTCTTGGGGTGAAGCCCGGGCATCTGTGCCTTGTATGCCCACGCCCCCACCCCAGGACACACACCCTCTGAATTTTCAGAGCACCTGTCAAAAAGAAGCAACGGGAGACTTTTCTTGTCTTCTGCAGCCAGTTAAACAAAGCTGCCCAGCCAGGCTGGGTCAGCTGACACTGGTGCCTGCTGTATATAAGTGGGAATAGCAACTCATCAAATGGAACGGTTTACAATTGCCGAGGATAAAACTATTTTCTTTTCAATCTTCCCTGGAAAGTGACAGATAATAACCAGGCTGGAGATTGTAATATTATTAGGGCCAAAAATAAAATAAAACCCCTTAACTGGTTCCTCTTACCAAGCGAAGCCAAATATTCTTCAATTCATTTAAATAAAGTGATTGTTTTCCTTGCTCATTATCTTAAATTCCCAGGAACCTGCATTACCCTCCCTCCCTCCCTCTAAACAAGGGATCACCCTGTTCCCCCCTCTCCTGTCATCTCCCAGTGGAATCTCTAATTTCTGATTTGTCTCTTGCTTCACAAGCATCCAGCTGAAACCCAACCAGCAAGAAGCCAAGCATGGGAAGTTATCCAGCCCCCACCACTGGAATTAAATGAGATAATCCACACACAGTACATGGAGCTCAGCTTGACAGGCAGTCAGTGCCCAACGAAGGTAGAATGTCCTCATGAATAAAATGGTTATTTGGGCATTCAAATATCCTGCACTAAGGACATGTGGCCCCAGGCAAGTCACTATTCTCTGAGCCTCAGTTTCTCCTGCTGTGAAATGGGGTGAGCCCAGAGCAGGGGTCAGTGTCAAGGGACATCACGACAGCAAGCCCCGGGGCAGAGCGGCAGGGTCTCTGGAGTCTGTCACTTACTCTCTGTGCAAACACAAACACACACACCAGCAGGTGCTAAGTCAGCTGAGGGGCCGTTCAGTCTAACAGGACGCCCCTGGCCCTGGCCCTCATCCCTGATGACTCAGTGAGTGCAGTTCGCCTCTTCAGGCTCCTGCCTCCTCTTGTCATTCATGGTGACTTAGGCAGCAACCACACCCTTATCTGTCCCCATCCCTTTCCCCTTCTTGATCAAATGGAAATGTCCACTTTTTAGGGTCACTGTGACTGTTGCTGCTGAGTCTGGAGTAGGGGCCTCCCCATGGCGGACACCTCATACTTGGCAGCTTTGTGGGATTCTTCGGACACAATGTCATAACCTGTGCTGTTTTCACAGGCCCACACCCCCTTCCCTGTACCCTAGAATTCCGAAAGGATCTGAAACCAAGAGGCTTTTCCTTTGTAACCTACTTGGTGGCCTGACTGGACCTGACTTGAACTGAATTGTTGGCAAAACCAGCCTGAGCTGGTGGGAGATTATTTATGATCTTTATTTATCTCACTTAGTGTTGCCTTCTAGACATTTCACTGCAGAAATATTGATGTGGATGATTATGGAGCGATTCCTCAGCCCTCCCTGCCCCGGGGGGCAGATTATGTAATAATACACTGAACAGGTGCCATCACCTTTCAGGAGAATGAGGCCCGAGTTCCAAAACACAACTGCTCCCAAGGGTCCCCACTGGACTGTCAGCCCGTGTAACCCACAGGGCAAGTCTCACCCTGCATGTCCCCTGTGGTGCCTCCTGCCAGCTTTCTCTCGTCATTTATGCAGCTGACTTCTCACTCATGCATGCACATACATCAGCTCCAGCATACCTGCCTGGACACACGTGTCAGGCCACACACACATGCACCCACACGCGCACACATACACAGTCCTGCCTCCCTGGGTCAGCCCCTTCTCTGGGGTGCTGAGTCTCCACTTTAACAATCTGCCCACCTTCTGCCTCATCACCCCTTTTCAGGCTGATGCCTGTGCCCACCATGCAGCTGGAAGGGACGGCCTCTAGCCCACATGACATCCATGCGCTTGCCTTCCCCTCTGCGGTGCTGCTGACGTGCTTTTCATGAGGGTTGTTGGCACAAGGTCCCACTCCCAGGGATCGCAAAGGGAAGCGCGTGTTTCCCCAGCAAGCCTGCTCCTTCCTTAAGCTCACAGACCCAGAAGCAGAGGCCCAGTCGGGGCTCTGTCCAGGGTCCCCGATCTCTCCCTGGCATTTTCTCCAGCAGGTTCTTCTGAGTCTTGGAGATTAAGATCTTGGCGGTAGCCGAGCTGTGGAAAGGGCTTTCAGTGATTCAGTGTAGCCATGATGTATCCAGAAGTGGTAGGGGGAGGAGAGAGCCCCTTTGTATCAGACTGTGGAGGTGGGAATGACCCAGATACTTATCCTCAAAGACTGTGCTTCAGCCCTTGCGTGGTGATATCGAGTTGATGTTTATTGACCACTTGCATGTGCTAGGATCTGTTCCAAGCCCCCTACATCAACTATCCCATTACATCCTCACAACACTATTATTTAGGTGACTTCTATATTTGAGGGGATGCCTATGATTACCCCTATTCTATAGATAAGGAGGATGAGTGTCAGAGAGACCATGTAACCTGTTGCTGGTCACACAGCTAGTATATGATGGAGCTGGACATAGGCGACTCCAGGCAATATGATTCTAGAACCCAAATGTTTAGCCACACACATGTCAGTTACCTAATGCCTTGCAGTGCTGTGGGGCATGATCACAGGGCCTCCGTGGTATACAATAAGGGGTGCTCTTTGCTCACACATCGGGGTGATGAGCTCGGTGGTTGTGCTCTCTCACGTCTGGTGTCGGCTGACTGTTGGCTGCCTAGGCTGGCCTCCTGGGGCAGCAGTGGCTCAGCTCCATCTCACGTGTCTCATCTTCCCGCCGTTGGCCCAACATGTTCTTGTGGTGACAGCACAGGTGCAAAGACACAGGTGGGGATGGGCAGGGCAGTACGGTGCCCCTGATTCTCACCTCACTCTGCTGACCAGAGCATGTCACGGGGCCAGCCTGCTGGAAGGAACAGAGAAACAGAGGTTATCTCCTTAGTGGGAGACAATGAATGTGGCTATAAAAGGGTGAAAATTGGGGCCATTTTGAAGCTCGCCACAATTACAGTCACAATGGGTCCTTTGGAGCCACAGGCTTAATGTGTGTGTGCTCCTACGAGAGAGGAACGGTCACCTAGGATGCTGGTTGCCATGGATCCCACCTTCCAGGAGCTCCCAGTCAATCTGATGGGGAGACAGCACAGTCTTGGTGAAGTTCTTGGGCTAACAGGGCAACCACTCTGCCTTCAGGAACATTCAGGACTAATGGGGAGTCAACTCCTGCCCTTAGGAAAGGCCAGTATGGTGGAGGAGCTCAGCCTCTGCCCCTGGATTACCACACCCCTTCTTGGAGGGCTCCGAGACTGATGGGGTAGACATTGCCTGCACCCAAGTGGAAATGAGGTGCCTAATGGGTGGGGGGACACCCACACAATCAGGAAACAAATGCACTGAGGATCAGCTGAACTGAGAAGCACAGGGAAGATCTGAGACAGGGGTGGGCATCTTGGAGGAGGTGAGGCTTGGCCTTGGTGAAGGAGGCAGAGGAAGCGCCTACAAGATAAGGATTAGAAGGTGGGGCCAGGGGAGCTGATTTCCCAACTCCTTAGCCTTTTGGGAGCCTCCTGTATGCCCCGCCTGACCTGCTCAGGACCCTCTCTCAGACCCTCCTGGATTCCCCGCCTCCTCCCTGCACAGCAGTCACCGTGGGGAAGGACATCCCTGGACTCAAAGGGAGCGCGCAGAGGGGACTCAGGCCCGTCTGTGAGCCTTGGATGGAGGAGGAACTGATGGAGGAGAGCAGAAGGGACAGGCCATAGGTCCCACCCCTGGAACCTGCTGATTTTCCAGTCCCTGAGCTCTTCCCTGGCGAGGTGTCCTTCTTGGGCCACACCTGGCTCCATCGCTGGAGGTGGAAGGGTAACTTCTGCAGCCTGGATCCTCTCGAGTAAATGCAACGGCAGCCGTGGGCCAAATGCAGCCCCCGCCTGCTTTTGTAAATAAGCTTTTATTTGAACACAGCCGTGCTCCTTCACCTTCGCATCACCTACACTGAGCGACAGAAAAGTTGAGTCTTTGCGGCAGAAGCCACGTGGCCCGTGGAGCCTGAAATAGTGACTCTCCGGCTCTTTGCAGAAAGCAGCGGTGACCCTCTCCAGAGCGGGAGCCGCGCCGGGCAGGGGTCCGAGTGGGCCGTGTTCCCGGCCGCGTCCTCAGCGCCGCGTGCGCGGGGGCTTCATCAATAGGTGTGAATGCGGGAGCGCGCCCTTGCCTCGCCGCCTTTCCTCACCAGCGGACGACTCCAGGCTCGAGCCGGCCTCGCCCCTCCCGGCCCCAGGAAGGAGGGAATCCCATTTCCAAACTCACCAAGCGACATCACTCCTCTGTGTCAGTCCACCGAGCCTGTCAGATGAGAAAACAGAACCTGGAGCGGGCACAGAGACAGCCTTCGTCTTCCCGCTGGCAGAGCTGGCGTTGGGAGCCGGGTCTCCACGCCTGCCGGCTTCCCTCCCAAGGCGGCCTGCGTGGTCAGCTCCGCGGTTCCCTTCTTTGGGTTTTTCAGGAAATCCCGAGTTGGTGTCAGAACTTTGGGACTGTGGATGGGGGCACTAGGAACTCCTGGGTCCCTGGAGATCAAAGTTGATGGGCCGGAAGGAGGCTGCCCAAGCTGACCTATGGTATGTCCAGAGGTGGCCACCTCCACCCAGGTGGGACACCCAAAACTATGTCTGTGGTTCGCCTCCTTTCTCTGCACCCGCCTTGCCGGAGTGCAGGAAATGGCTTGTCACCAGCTTGCAAAACAAGTCAGTTAGTTCCTCCCAGGACTATAAGCCAAGGGACTAGCTGGCCTGCATCCTGGGGGTTTCCAGAGAGGGAGCAAGGGCAGCGGCCAGAGAGCCACCCCAGGACTCTCCAGGTGGGAGGCCACCATTTGTCACACGTGCCACAGAAGTCAGGACCCCACCTCCACCCACCTACAAGTTAAAACATACGCAGGTGTGCCTCCCTCTTTGCGATGGTTCTAGCATCTTCTGGACAGTGAGCTCTCTGCCTGGTCAATTCAGGGCCATCTCTTTCCACAGCTGGTCAGTTTTTCTTGATGTCTCAGCTCCTCCACCAAATCGCTTAGTCCAGGAGGAAAAGAGCTGTAAACAAACACATTAGGCGTGAGAGGAGCGGCTATTTAAGGCATAAGATGGCCAGAGCAGCTCTGAGCAGGAGAGTCAGGCAGAACTGGGGTGAGTGCAGCCTCCGAGTGTCTCTGCGTCATCTGTGGGCGCAAGGGTCCGTGAGATGCTGATGGGACTGGGGCAAGTGGGACACCAAGTGAGCTTTGGGGCATTTGCCTGAGGCTTTGGGTTGAGTGTCACTTGCTTGTGGATGAAGGAGGGCCCAGTCTTGATTCCTTGTCTTGGGAGGACTTCCTGGAGGAGGAGGAGCATCAGCATCCCTGAAGGAACGACAGGTGCATGGGAAAGCACCCACGGCGGGCTCCCCTTAGCCAGGGAACAGGCCTGAGCACAAGGTCCCGCTTGGCCTAGAAGTTTTCCAAAGCCCAGAGGTTGCACCTACTAGGGCAGAGCCTCACTGAGTCAGAGATGTGTCTCCACCATCAGTCTGAGGATTCCCCAAAACCAGGGAGGACAGTGAGTCATCAGACCAGCAGCTCCCGGAGGGCAGGTGCTGGGTCTCCTCCAGACAGTCCCGACGTGTCTCTCCCAGCGCTATAGCAGTAAGGAGGGGCCTTCTTTGCTCTGATGATCCCAGGTCTTCGGCTCCCTGCAGGGCCATGGTTTGGGGGAAGGGGGTGCGGCAGGTAGAGAAAGAACAGGAGCTTCCAAAATGCAAGGACAGCCACTGGGGCCACCACTGTAACTTGCCAAGTGACCTTAAGCTAAATCCCACCCTGGAGCTCTGCTTCCCACATACATGACCAATAGGCCTCCAGAATTTCAGAAGCATCTTCCTGGTTCTCCATCTCCCGCCACATCTGCTGGAGGGAACCTGTGCCCCCACCCTCCGCTCTCATGTGTCTCCTCCAGGATCCAGGCGCCTCTGAGCCGAGCCAGGCAGCATCTGCGCATGTGCAGCTGGTGGCCGCTTCTCCCCCCCACACACACCCTCCCCCCCTTTGTGCTCACAGTGTTCCTGGTGGCTGAATTACTAGCCCTGCAGGGAACTAAAATGAAGAGACTCCAAAACCCCCTCTGTCCCCCCCAACAAATGCTCAGGGAGGTGGCTCCTTTGAAGACCTCAATTTAAACAAGAGAAAAAACAATCCTGAGATATCAGCCCGCTCACTTGGCTCAGGTCCTTCATAATTGTTTTCTTCCCAGCCCCGGATATTCTAGGAAGAATGGCAGAGGATTTGGGGGGGCCTAGATGACTCACATTCCCCAAGGTTCTGCCAACACCTGGCCTCTCTCTTGCCCCTCTCCAGGGCATGGTCCCTCCCTCTGGGTGCAAAAGGAGACCCTTTACACTCTAACGCAGAGAAAGGCACATTAGCCCAGAGCTGGCACACAGTAGGTGCTCAACAGAGGCAGGCCCCCTACTGTGTGCGAGCCCCTGAACGAGGCCCCCCTTTGAGGCTGCCCAGTGCCAGCCACTGCCAGGAGAAGAGATTTCTGACCAAGGCCGCAGGGTCCTGGAGAGAGGGGCCTGCTGACCACAGGCTTTTGCCTGCGGGGCAGACTCCCATCCCAGGGGAGGGGGTGGTCTGTCCGCACCTTCCTATCAGTGTCTTTTGGAGATTTCAAAAGGAAAAAAACCTCCCCAAACCAGCATCTCGGAGGCTGTCAGTCACGGCCCCCACGCACAGGCCCCAGTGTGATTTGATGCACTGCTAGCATTTCTGCAAATTGCACATCATTCTCCCCTCCGAAGCCGCACCTTTGACTGCTGTAATATTTACCTGACCGTGCAAGTAATTTTCAGGCCTCACTTAGCTGGCCGATGAGGCGTGAAGGAAAGCAGGGATGGAGGCGACTTCGGACAGACGGCCTAAGGGAAGCTAAAATGTCACAGGAAGGGGCCCTGGGCACTAAGTGACCATTCCTCGGCCCCACCTCTCAGGGCTAGAGGACCGGCTTCTGAGTGTCTCTGCCCGGCCCTGTCTAGCTGTCTCTTGCATTCCGCTGGCGACATGGAGCTCACCATGCACTGTGGACCCACTGCAGACCCATTGCCTCGTAGAGTGGTTCTGATAGTTAGAAAGTGTTGTCTTGACACTCATGGAAGCTGTCACCCCTGTCTGCTTCATGGGTGACATAAAATTAGGGTGGTCAATGCATCCAAGCTTCCCCCGGACTTCCCCAGGTTTAGCGCTAAGTCGTGCCTCCAAGACCTTGTGGGAACCCCACTGGAGCTTTGCCTGCACCCATCTCGGTGCTAAAGCCACAGTCCTTCCTCTGGTCTCCCCCTCAGCCCCAAGCCAGCCTGAATGGTGGGGGGCTCTACCTAGGAAAACACCCGTGTCCGCTTTCCTCCTCCTCCTGACCACCTCTCCAGACACAAAGGCTGCCACAGTGTCCCAGGCACCTCAGAGAGGCAAGGGTAATCAGCTGGCGGCAGTGCTGGCTGGCCCTTTTCTAGAAGGAGCAAGCGCAGTGGAAGGAGCAGGCTTAATCTTTGGCTCAAGCCCACCTGGGCTACTTCTCAGCAGGGGTGGGGAGAGAGGGCCTCCGCGGAAGCCCATGATTTCTCTTAGTCACAGGGAGGCCACTCTGGCCTGTTCACGGATGTGGACAGGTGCTGGGATCATGGATGGGATGCTCCAGGCTCCGGTGGCCCCTCTCCAGCTCTGGTTCTGTGACTGTGATGGAGCTTCCTAAGAGGCTGGGCAGGGAGGGCAGGTGGCCAGGGAAGCACTGCAAGGATCTTGGTGAGGGGCAGGGCAGGGTGGCCGGTGCAAGGCCCAGGGTTCCCAGCCTGGCTCTGCCATTCTTGGTTCCATGACCCTGAGCCAGGCACCACACTTCTCCAGGCCGCGGCGTCCTCATCTGTAAGGTGGGAATAATAGAGCCACTTCTTACTAGGTAGTGGGAGGATTTGATGAGCAGATGCACACACACACACACACACACACACTCTCACTCACACACACTCACCCAGCACAGTGACACTGCACCCGCTCCTAGGTCATGCTCATCTCCACTTTCGTCCTTATTGCTACTGTGTCATCGTCACAGCGAGGCTGCTGACACATTGCCTGTGTGACCACAGCTCCTGCTTGCATTTTCAGGCCTGGGGGTGAGTGAGCTGGAAGACATGTGGTCTCCAGTGGGTTCAGCATGTCTGCTCCGCTCTCAACTGGGGGCTGACTGCCCAGGGACAAGGCAGGGGTGGAGGCGCAGGGATGAGGAAGACTCCCAAACATCTCACTGTCTTGCTCTCTGGACGAAAAGGGCATTTTAATTGCAAGCTGCCCAAGGTCTGATGATCCTACAGAATCTTCTCGTTTGGTTTAGACGTGCTTTCAGACTCCTCAAATGGCAGGGATATGCGGAAAGAAACAAACCACAAAGGGAACGGAACAGGTGCCTAGCCTCTGTCTGCTGCGTGCCCAGGTGGGGCAGCTAGCTTCCCCTCTGACTCGGGAGCCTCCAGCCAGGTCTCATGTCCTCTCTGGGCTCTGCATGAATCTCTTCTCCACTAGCAGCCAGAGGGATCTTTTAAATACCAAATCAGGCCAGAAAACTTCCCTGTTGAAGATCCTTTAACATCTTCCCATTGCTGCAATTCAGCCTCCTTGCACCAGATTTTATGGTCTTATGTGATGTGACCCTAGGTAGCTCCCTGAACCGAGGCCATCACTCCTTCTGGCTCATCCTTTTCCAGCACTCCAGCTGCCTTTCCCTTGCCTCACACAAGAGATTATTTCCATCTCGGGGTCTTTGCAGTTGTTCTGACCTCCTGTGGCATTCTCTTCCTCCTGGCCTCCCCGAGGTCAGCTCTTTCTTATCACTCAGGTCTAAGAGAAGCTTCCTTGGCCCATTACAGAATCCCCAGGTCACTGCCTAGTCCCCAGTCCTTTTAGTGATCATCTCTCGAAACGACTTTGCTCTTTGTAACTTACACGATAAATCTTTCCTCGTGCAATGCACACTCCCTGAAAGCAGGGGACGGTTCTCTTATAAACAGGCTCGGCTCAGAGTGGTGACTAACTGCGTCACTATTTCACTGCTGTCCCAATGCTGGGAGGAGGCAGCAGCACCCCCATTTCACAGGCAGGAAGACAGAGGCTCCCAGAAGCTCTGCGTGAATGGGTTAAGCCTCTGCATTTGCCAGTGTCTGAGCTGGGATCGGGACCCCGGCTCGTCTAACTCAAAAACACACTTGCTTCTCTTTTTAGTCACCTACAAGTGAGATCCTTGCTCTCTGGGGACAAAAAAGCAAGACACTACCAGATCTATAATGAAAAGCAAATGGGATTTTTTTTTTTTTTTGGTTGTAATAACACCAAGTGCTCGTTCAAATCCAGGTAAAAATTTCTTTTTTAATATACTGGGTGATTTTTATTTGACAGTTTCCTTGTAATTGGAACCAACATCAGACTCCTTAATTTTCTCTCCCCCAAAGGGAATAAACCAGCCCTCTCGCTGAACTGCTGGGCAGTGGGAATACCCACACACCCTTCACTGGGGCCCCCACTACCAGTTGTCACCTCCCCACTCTTAAGAAACCAGCACCTACTCCTAGTGTGGCTGACACAGGCTTGAGTTTGAAGCCCAGCTCTGTCACTAGTCTGCTGCTGTGTGTCTTGGGGCAAGTTGCTCAACCTCTCTGGTAGCGACACCTACCAGGTCCACCTTAGAGAAGCTTCAGAAGCTGAAGTGGCCTAACTCAAAGGAAATAATTGCCTGTATACAACCACGTATTGGCACTTGCTTCACTCACTTGTCACCGCTTTGTTATGCTGGGAGTGGCAGATGTGGCATTGCGCAACATGGCCCCAGACCTGCCTGTCTCTAGTTATAGCCTGGCAGCCCCTGTGGCATTTACCACAAAGCTCCATAAAGCCACAGCCATTCTTCTTGATCACCACTATAGCTCCCATGCTTAGCACAAAGCTTGCCTCTTAGCTTGGATTCAATACATAAATATGTACAGATGCTGGCATGTGGAAGGGGGGGTGGGGGGGCAAGAGAAAATGACTGAAGTCTCCCTGGATATATTAGGGAAAGCTTTTGAGCTCAGACCCAGACAGACAGACAAGGGGAGGAAGAGCTCTCAATCCAGACCAGGGCCTGGCTACCAATGGCTCATAGTGAAATCTGGCCCACCATCTGTTTTTGCAAATAAAGTTTTATTGGAACACAGCCACATCCATTCATTTGTTTATGGATGATCTGTGAACACTTCCACACTACATCAGCAGGATTGATTGGTTGTGCCAGGGACTGTATAGCCTGCACATTCTAGAATATTAACAACCAGAGAAAGCTTGCTGCATCCTGTTCCAGAGAGGAATGAGCTCATAGGGAGACCCAGAGGCCTCTTGCTTGCTTGGAAATAGGATTGGCTACTTAATTTGCATGACCCACTGCAAAGTGAAAAAGGTGGGGGTTGAGGAGGGTCCTCTCTTTAAAAAGGATCACAAGTTAAAAATTCCAAGATGGCGCCAGGAGAGCATCAAGCCAACTGAGAGGCCTTCCAAGCCCAGGGCCCTGACGATGCAGATGGCAGGCCAGCGGAGGCCCCGGGCAGAGTTACAGCCACTTGTGGGCTCTTTCTTGGAAAGCCGACCTGGGAGCAGTTAATGGGGAGAAATCTCAACCCTGTTTATGCTGGCCACAGAGATTCCAAGTCCTAAGCCAGACCTCCCAGGAGGGCCAGTTTCTGGACCTACTTTACTCCCCAGGCTGAGTGGTTAAAGAGGATCAGCCTTCCTTTCTCCACCCGCACCCCCATTTCCTAGAGCCTGGCTGTGGTAGAGGCAGAGATGGGCCCAGCCCTGTCCACCCTGAGGGACATATCCTGGTGCTCAGACATGAGGCGGCCATGGGAGGGGATGTGACGGCCTAATGGGAGTCTCTGTTTCTCATGTCTCTCCTGGAGCTGTGATGGGGGAGCGGTGGGGGAAGGGACGTGCTCAACTAGGGGACATCTGGACAAGGACGAGGGTCTAATGGAAACCCCCCAGCCAGGCAGCACTGAACTAAAGTCCACGCCATGTGTCCCTATGCTGGACATCTCCTCTGGCCCTTCACACCTGCGTCCACCCATTTGCCTCCTCCCTGGGGCTGGGTGGTGGGCATATACCAGTGGCATCCATGGGCTTCCCTATCTGCTGGCTTCTGGTTCTGCCTGGCTCCTGAGAGGCACCAGCAAGAAATGGGCAAGAAATGGGCGGTGGATGGACATGAGATCAGGGTCTTCTCCGTCGCTCAGGCTCCTCCCTACCAGGTCCCTGCATCCTTCTTCCCAAAGCTCTTGCTGGGCGGAGTCTCCTTCAGCTGCTGCTGTCTTGGGTGCAGGTAGCCCTCTCACTGCTTTGGCCTTATCCTTTGCTCCTGAGAAAAGCAAACCCTCCCCCGGCCCCTGCCCCCCAGCTCCTCAGGATCCCCCAGTCCTGCTCACACCTTGGTACATCACCCCGGTGTGGAAGCGTCTTGGTTTGCACTCTTTGCCTGGGCCCCTGAGCCCTGCTGGACACGGCCACCTCCCCAGCACGGGGCTCCTGTCAGCTAGAGGCGGTCAGGGTCAGGTGGAGATTGCCTAGCGCTTCCTGTGTGTGCAGGGGGGTGCTGCAGTGCAGGGGGGCATCGCGGGAGCCCCTCCTCCAGGCCAGGCAGAACATACGACTCTGCTTATCCACCTCTGTGTACCAGCAGTCCCCCACGCTGCCGCCTAAAACAACAGCTATTTTATTATATTGCCCGATTATGTGGGTCAGGGATTCAAGCAGGGGCCATTCTAATGCTTTGAATGGTGTCAACAGAGGTCACTGAGTAATATTCAATTGGCAGCTGTTCTGGTCTGCAAGGGTCAAGGCAGCTTCACCCCTGCACAGGCCCGGCAGGAAGGCTGGGCTGGTGGGGTCCCCCTCACTCTCCACGTGGACTCTCCGCAGAGCACAGAGGGGAAGAGGAAGCTGTTCGGTCTCCTAAGGCTCAGGCCTGGAAACTACTACACTTCAGATATTCCCTTGGTCAAAGCAGTCACAGAGGTGCCTGGTTTCCAAGGTGGGGGACACAGACCCCCATCTCTCAGTATGGGGGGTGTCAAAGAATGGGGGACCATCCTAAACTATTGCACAGTTGTTCCCCAATTATCCTCACCTTCATTTACTTCATTGTCTGGGGCCGTATTCACCCTGTGGATTGTGTTAATTTGATAGACACTGGGGCTTTTGTTTTTTAATTAAATGACTTTGAACCTGCATAGCTTCTCCTTGTCAACCCTGGTTCCGCCGCTGCCTCCTGTCTGCCAGGGGCTCCCACTCCGGCTTCTGCCTGGCTCCTGGATCCTGTAACTCGTGGTCCTGGATCAGCAGCCACAGGGACAAGCCTAGCTGGTAGGGACAGGCACCCAGATAATCGAGACTTCTCTATTATTCAGTTCTCTTAACAAATGTTGGTCCAGCAGACACAGAGACCTTTTCCAAAGATCCCCAAGATGTAGAGGACAGGAAAGAGCCCAGGAACCTGTATTCCTATCACTGCACTGCCTGTGTGGCCCCGAACAGATCACCTGACCCGCCCCTGCTACCTCTGCCTCATGCAGGACAATAAAAGAGCAGAGAACTGGGTCTTCCTGGGTTAGAAACCCAGCTCTGCCACTGGCATCAGTTGCTTTCTCTGAAACATGGGGTGGCAATGAGCACCCCACAGGGCTGTGTGAGGATGGGACTTGTGTGCACACCTGATGCCCTGCAGGCACGCCTGTGTATTCTGCCGCGAGGTGCTTACCTGTGGCTGCAGAACCCAAGTCCCAGGCTGAGATGACACCCCTCCAGGCCTCGCTGAACTGGACTGGCTCTGTCCAACAAGCGATAGTAAGAGAAATCACAACTGCCCACCAAAAAAGCATACATTAGAATGTTCTTAGCAGTTGTATGTACAGCAGAGGCAAACTGAAACTATCCAGGTGTCTGTTAACAAGAGAATGACTAGAAAAACTGTAATCTGTCAGTGGAATACTGCTTGGTAATGAAAAAGGAATAAACTAGGGGCATTCATAACATGGGTGGATCCCCAAAATAGTCTGGGAACAAAGCACCTTCTCTAAAGACTGCATTCTATGTAATTCCATTTACATGACATTTTAGAGTAGAGGGGGAAATGCAACGGGGAAATGAGAATAGTGGTCACCTCTAGGGCCAAGGATTGACTAGAACAGTGCAAAGGGGGTTCCTTGGAATGATGTGATATTCTGCATGACGAGAATGGGCTGCATCAGAGTGACCGCATTTGTCAAAACTCATTGAGTGGCGCACTTGATATTTGTGCATGTCATTGTATGCAAATTTTACCTGTAAAAAAGAATTGCAAATAACATCGTACTCTAGTTAATGATATAAATGCTGAAGCCTCTAGGAGTTAGGTGTACGGATGAATGCAGCTTACTCTGAGTGGGTGGGCGGATACAGGGATGGACAGGAGAGAGCTGTGATAAAGCAAATGTGGTCGAGGTGTGTGCTATTTGTTTAAAACTCTTTCTTCTGTAGACTTGAAAATGCTCATAATCAAACCTTGGGGCGGAGGGGAATTGCTTGTGCCGGGCTGCACGGTCTCACGAACTTCCAGACTGGTTTGGGGGAAAGTGAAAATCGATTGTGAAGACGAAGTGAGGAGAGGATTGTATTTGCTGGGCTGCCTCTGTGCTGTGCACACTTCAGCACCCCATGCACCTCTGGGAGACCTTCCCACCAGAGAGGGCTGTCCCTGGAATTCAGGAGGGCAGAGCACTGCACAAGCAGGACCGTCTAGGGAGCTGGCAGGGAGAACCACATTTTTCCAAGCAAGCCTCCTCCTCATTGGAATGTCAGCTTAAAGGTGCTTTCCTGAAAAGGGCCTCCCAGGCGCCTAATCTGCTGTGACCCCCACCTGCTCCATCCATCACTCTGTTTTAATTGTCCGTGTGACACCTCTTGCGATCTGATATGTTCCTTCGATCTTCTTTAATTTGATTTATTATCTGTCTCCTCCCACTGGCATGCGAACTCCAGCAGAAGGGGGACCTTGTCTTGCTCACAGCTTTCCCCCTGCGCTGTCACAGTCTCGGGCACATAGTGCCCAGATGAACCCTTGTTGAAGGAATAAATGAACAGGCTTAGAGAGGCTCTAGGGGACCCCTCAAGTGCAGAATCTGCCCCAGTTTCTTGTTGCGAACCCCCCTCCATGGCATAGCAGGGAGTGAGCCGAAGAGATCCGTCATCTCCACCCCATTTAGCAGATGAGGAGACTGACACGCGGAGGGACAGTGGGCATTTCCCAGCAGCAGCTGCCAGTTCGTGGCTGAGCAGAGATGGGGCCCGGGCCTCCTGGCTTCCAGCCAGTGCCCCACTGTTTCCTGTAGGCTGGGAGGCTCATGGTAAAGTGTGCATCCCAGGCCGGGCTGCCTGCGATGCCATGTGCTAATCACAGTGGGCAGCCCTGCCAGCCCAGCAGTGCTGGGGGGCTCCCGCCCCTTGGTTAGCAGGTGGGCAGGCTGGCGCAGGCTGCCGATGGCCATGTCCTCGGGGAAGCTGGCAGCCGATCCTGCTGACACAGGCCTGATGGCCTGCAGCACCTGCCGATTGTGCGGGCTGGGCAGACTGGCACAGAGATCCCTCCCCCGGGACTGATGTCTCCCTCCTGATGCCTTGGTCAGCCAGACTGGTCAAGCTGGGCGTCTGTCCCCATCATGAGCCCTTGCTCGACACAATCTTTGCACGCAGGTGGGCTCACTGTCAGGTAGCCCGGGGGGCCTGGCACCGACTGCTGAGTGTGACTTTGTGGGCAGCGTCACGGGCAGGGGCCTGGGGCCAGAGCCCGACAATGAATATGCAGCTATTGGGATCACACAGGACTCGGCTGTGCCCCTGCCCCACACACCTGACCAGCCAGCTCCTAGGATCCAAAATTCAACACGCAGCCTGAAAGCCAGGCTGGAGGGAAGGTCTCTTCTCTGCTCCGAAGGCCTGATCCCCAAGCCCAGATCCCCTCGCCCGACATGCATTGTCCGCCACAGCCGGAGGGTCTTCCTGACCTAGTGGGAGCTGCCACGGCCACGCTTGAAAGCTTCTATGGGTCCCCATCCCCCCAAAAAAAATAATAGCTATAATAACACCTGCTCTCGGATACTGCGTGGTATCTACCAGGCTAAGCATTTCCCAGTGGAGAAGACAGCCTGATGGAGTGCTACTGCATGCCCGCGCCTTTCTAAAAGGAAGTTCGTCCTCCAGCCCGCTCTCGGGGGGTACTCTGGGGTGGCAGGAGAGGTGGGAGTGACTTGATTTTGAATTAGAGCTAAACCCAGAGTTTGGCTGCCACTTGGGAATCCAGAGTCCACGGTGACCCTGCACACGGGGCGCTGCTCCCACGGCAGGCTCCGCGTCCCCGCACCCCACAGCACCCTGCCTCCCTCCACCTGAGCCTGGCCTTCCTCATGCCTGGCTGCCCTCGATGCCCGGGGTGCTCCTGCCTGCCTTCATCTGCCCTGCAGACTCTTGTCCATCTTCCAAGCCACAGCTCAGCGCAGCCCCTATATGGGGGCCAGCCCTGGGCCTCCCCAGCAGGAGGGAGGGCTCCCTGCCACCCCCCCAACCCCACCGCCTAGTGCCGTTCCACACTGGCCTGCCTGCCTGTTCTGTGAGCTTCTCGAGGGCCAGGAGCTTGTCCGCTGGCCTGGAGCTGAATGAGCGAGCAAGGGGGTAGCGGAGGTCCCCTGGGTTAGAGGCATGAAGGCCGGGGCAGGTAATGAGGCCGGGACTTCATGGAGAGAGAAGGTGGAGAAATACCCTCCCGCCTCGCTCCTCCACCCGGCCCACCCCTCCCAGAAATGATGCGGGAGAGCGTTAGCGGCACCAGGAAAGACTCTCTTTGGGGGTGATCTGTGTGACCCCAGAGCCTTCTCTAACCATGGGAGTCCTTGTCGGGAGGCAGAAGGGAGCAGGATGCCAACACCCTGACCGGAGGCCAGGGACGATTGGGAATGACCCCAGGGCCACGACGCTACAGCCTCTGTGGGGAGCTGTGGTTTCTGAGACTGGGACCCGCAGCATCAAGGGGTGCGGTGCAGAGCAGGGGAGCTTCTGAGCCGCCCTGCCGCCTCCTTCCCATGTGGTCCTGGCGTCTTCCTTCCTCTTGGCGCCGTGGCTTGGCCTTCTGTAAAGTGAGGGGTCTGGATGAGTCAGTCAGGGGTCCCCCTGCTTGGTGCAGAGTGGCACTCAGGGTCTGGCAGCTGACGGCTGCCTGGGGTAGCTACAGAGAGGCCACGGCTGGGGGAGAATCCTGGGGGGTTAGGGAGTATCGCCCCGGCGTGAGTCCCCACCCCTGCATCCATCTGACCTGCTGGCGCTTGTTAAAAGTCCCAAATGCTGCTCCAGCTGGGGTGCACTAAACCTGAACCCTGGGGGGCAGGTTTCCAGAGAAACTGACATTTTCACACTCTGCTCCCACCCGACCAGAGGACTCAGCCGTGCCCGGAGGTCATCCCGCATCTATATAGGTCCTTGCCATCTCCTGCTTCCTGCCTGCTAGCCCCTGCAGTGTGGGCGGCGGGGGGGCGGGGGGGTATAGGAGATGGGGGAGGCCTCAGAACTTCCTGTGCCTGGCAGAATTTGGGGGTCCAGGCGGCTGGGTCCTGACCGTGGCTCTGCATTGGACCGGTAGGCACCCGTCTAGGGGCAGGAGATGGCCAGGGGGCAGCGTTCGCATGAGGTGGTCTCCCAGCCTGGCATTTCTCAGGCATCCTGGCTGACGTCCCCTCCCCCACCACCCTGGTCTGGTGCAGGGAACAGGGGATGTAAAAGGGTCATTCTGTGGATACTGACCTCCTGCACTTATCCACATGTTCACACGCAGCGTAAATCCACAAACTGGCACAGGACCCTTAACATGCACACACGCCATCTTTCTTACATACCCATTAAGCAACATGCTCTTTCCAGAATTACACCAAGCATGGTCACCCTTACTCTGCTTACACACACATGTGCACCCTCACATGCAGCCCAGTAGCCTGCAGACTGGTCTGCTCACCCCTGATGACACACGCCAACACCCCCGCCCCCCGGAACACGGACCTCACTTGCACGAGCGGGCGGCCGCAGCTCCCAGGCTCCACACGCCCTGTGCTCACACCAGTTGCGTGCACACCTCCCACACCTGCCCGAGCACCTCCCGTGTGTGCCAGCAGCCCCTCTCCTGCCTGCCATTCTACCAGCCCCCGAGCCCCGGGCCTGCCCGCACCCCGTCCCTGAGCTGCTGTCTACCATCGCACGGTAACCAGATGAGACAAGGCAATTTATGACACCAGCTGTCTCTGTCAAAACTCGATCCCACACACACGCAGGGGAAGCCAATTACCCCAGCCCGGCCCTGCCAGGAGCCGAGCTCACCAGGGAGACAAGCATGGGAGGATCTGGGAAGAGTGGGTGGGCCCAGCTAGAGGATTTCCCCCTCCACCAGATCCTTGGGGATCAGGCATCTTCCTCCCCCAGATCCCTGGAGAGCTGCCCTCCCCACTCTGTGCAACTCTGGCCCACTCCCAGGCAGGAATAGCAAGAGCAGACTCAGGGTGGAGAACAGGTGGGCGAAAGGTCTGCGAGAAGCATGGGCCAGGGTCACCATGACAACAGGGAAGCCAGGAGCCCTGTGCCCCCACCTTGCACAGCAGGCCAAGGGAAGGCCGCCTTCTCTCCCCTTTCATATCTCTCCCTCCTTCCTGAGCAGGTGGCCTCTCCCCCTGCATCCCTACCCAGATACCCCTCGCCTAGAATGTCCACGCCCTTCTTTGCCTCCCACCCAACACCTAGTCCAGCCTCTGCCCAAGTCACTTCCCGTCTGGACCTTGGAATCAGACCCAAGTTCAAATCACTTACCAACTGGGCCGCCTGGGCAAGAGGCAGCTCCTCTCTGCTGTTTTTGCACTAACGATGCCCATTTCCATAAGAGTGTTGGCTGCCACCTCTGCGGCAGACTCTGCCCTGGGAGTTGCAGCTCCAACATGGCCCAAGACAAAGTCCAAACCCTCCTGGGCTTGGGCCCTGCTGGAGGTGCTGGAAACAGCACTGCAGAATGCTGAGCGAGCTGATTATGCCACAGTTGCACCCCCAGAACTAGGCACTGCTTCTGAAACAGGCCAACCAATCCACAAATGCTCGCCTGCACTGATGGCTGGAGCCCTGGCCCTGGGGGCTGCACCACGTCGGGCCTTCCTGAAGCCCAGGTGACAGGGATCTGGTGCCACGCTTGCCCTGGGCCTGGGTGACTTTCTCAGCGTGGTTCCAGAGTAGTTGGGAGAGGACCCATCAGCTGAAGTGGGCTCAGCGCCTTTGTTTAGCCCCCTCTTTATTTGTTCCCCCCATAAGACATCATCACAGGACACATGCCAGCCCCTGCTTTAGGCACGCAGGGCTCAGGGAGACGCCGAAGGGGCTTGCCTGGCAGATTTCTACACGTGTCCTTCACCACCTAGGACAGTGCTAAGGGGTGAACTCATTCTCCAGGATGCATCACAGACATTCCCTAGTGATTCCAACAACCTTAGGGCATAGGTTCAAATAACATCTACCTTTTACTACTGAGACCAGCAGGGACATGGCTGAGGACCCAGGGCCGGGGAGTGACAGCGCCCCCTGCAGGGCTGAGGCTCCTCGTGCTGTGCGCTGGTTCCAGCCAACTGGAGTCACCGGCATTACCTAATCAAATAAACCCACCTCGCCCCAACAATCCCGCAGGGCGGCATGGCCCTTGCACGGCGGGCTGTCGGGAGCAAGGCCTGCCTGTGCTGGGATTTGAACCTGGGCCGCCCTGACGGAGAGCCCAGGCACCAGCCACTCTTCCATGTCTAATCAGTTCATTAAAACTCTCCTTGCAAACCCTCCTTCTCGCTGCCCAGCCACAGAGACCTCAGCTGCTCCATTTCCAGGAGAGCAAATTCTTTCCCGGCTGGAGAGGAGTTGGGATAATGTAGGCAGGCAATTTAAACAGCTCCGGCAAAATACACCAGCGGTTCTCACTCTGCCACTATTACACTTTCCAGCCGCGGCGGGATTGGCCCATAAGTGGGATATCAAGTTTATTACAGCTATTTCCAACCTGTAATTGGTTTTGTGGAACACAAAGAGAAGGAGGTTGGGGGAGTGGGGAGGTGATTTTTTTTTCCCTTTCTTTTTTTTTTCCTCTTCCGATGACAGCACCCAGGGACTTTGGTGAGGAGGCTTATTTGTTTTTAAAATGAAAGCCCCGGCCAGCAGCAGGCTCGCGCACCACTGGCTGGACTGAGTCTGTTCACCAAGCTTTGGTGGCTCCGCTTGAAGATCAGCCCAGCCTGGCTGGTGGGGGACTGTCAGGTCCTAGCCGTGTCTGGCAGCCTCGGGGCCTGTGGGCAGCAGGTTGAGCCCTTGTGGACAAGACCCGAGAGTGAGTAGCTGTGATCTCCAGAGCCATCTGTTCTGGGATCAGAGCACTGTGGGATCAGAACACTCAGGAAATGCCTGCAGTGGTCACCCCGCCCCAAATTTCCTCATTAAGCAGTCGGGGAACCAAGGTCTAGGATGGGCAGCAGAGGTGAAGCAACCTATGGGACAGCCTTCTCAGCCCCTTCCAGGCTGGGGAGCTGGTCTGGGGAAGCTTGGCCAAGATGCTGTCAGCAGGCGGGGGACAAGAGTCCCCCACTCTTGAGCATCGACAACGCCATCTGCTGCCTTCATCAGTCTGCCACTGAGGCCGACCTCCCTTGCACCTAAGCAGAGATAACAGTGGCACCCACTGAACACTTCTCCCATAGTTCCATGCGCTGATGTTTGCGTTAACATCAGGAAGCATCAATGCCAGCTATTGAGACCCCGATCATGGTTATCACCACCATGTGCCAAGCGACCAGCTGTGGCTTTTTCTGTGTCTGTAGTTGTAGGTACCCAGTTCTCACCCAAGTGCCTGACCTGTGTGTAGGTATTTTACAGGTGAGGAAATGGAGGTACAGAGACCACTCCAAGGTCATGCGGTTTTAAGCTAAAAGTGGCAGAGGCAGCACAAGAATCTAGGGTTGTATGACCTCCCAGAGCTTGTGCACATGCTGCTGCATGGGTCACCCCACATCCCTACCCTCAAATGTATCCACCATTCCTCTCTTTTCAATTAATCCATCCTCAGGGTTCTGTTGCCCCACAAGCCTGGAAACTGCCTCCATCATGACCTCAGTTTCTTTATCTGAAAAATGGGTGGGGGGAGACACATCTCCCAGGGAAGCGCATTTAGCCAACAACACCCCTATTTGGCACACAGCATGTGTTGGGTGCTGGGAGACACTCTGGAGCTCCCCCCACTGCCCATCCTAAGAATCCAAACAACAAGGAGGAGGTGAGGATTCATACTGTCGGGCTCCCCAGTGCTAGCTAGGACTTGGGCTCTGTGCGCACTGCCTCTTTTCCCTGGCCCAGGGGTGCCCTTTGCATGGCCAGGGCACTTCCTACTGGTGGCGTTAGCGCCTGGACATCTGGACCAGAGTAGCCCAGTTCTTGCTGGTTCCTTTTGAGCATCGCCCCATGGGGGGTCAGAAACCACCTTCCCAACTGCGTCAAGCTGCTCCTACCAGGATCCCAGCAGGTTGTCCTGGGGCAAGTCTTGGTGCGCCGCCCCACCACCACCCCGCCATGCCTGGCCCATGGGAGGAAGTCAACTCATTTATTTATTCATTCAACAAATGTTTATTGAGTGTCTACCATGTGCCGAGCTCTGGGGACAGCAATAAGCAGGACAGAGACCTGCTCTCATAGAGCACCTGTCCAAGGAGTAGCTCATGTTCTAGGTCTATATATTGAGTCAGTGAAAATCTGTTGAATGAATGAGTGAGCACAACTCCCTCTGAGGGAGGGAGAACCCACACATCGGCAGGCTTGGCATTCCAGAACAGCACCTCTTCCGTCCCCACCAGTTTTGTCATCCTGTCTGCCCTGTCCTGGTAGTCTCTACCTAGCAGGAGTGGGGTGGCGGGGGTGTCATGGAGCCCAAGATCAGCCGGCCTCGGGTTACTGGCTCAGAGCATCCTGGAGCTCCCTCTTTGGGCTGATAACGTGACCACCAACCGCTGCAGGGTCCCTGCTCTTCCACCCTCCCTCCCTGCATGCGCACCCCACTCTCCAGCATCCTCTGGCTTTTCAGCAAGAAGGGTTCTGCTTGGCAGCTTCAGCCCTGAAGGGTAGGAAGGGACGCAGAAAAGGAGGTCACCTTGAAAAGTGTTAGTGCGCGTAAACACGGCATCTCAATTAAGAGCGTCCCCCACTCATATCCAGGTGATCCTTGCAAGCCTCAGCTCAGTTCATCCTCACAGAGGAGGGGGTGGCGCTATCACCATTTCACAGATGAGAAAACTGAGACTCGGATGGAATGACTTAGGAGCAAAACATCAAGAATTTGGCTCGGGGTAGAGGAAATCAGTCTTGCCTTTTACTTGAAAGCCTTCCCGTGGCAGGGAGAAGTAGGCAGGAACTGAGCACGTCTGATGAGAGCCCACCTCCTCCAGGAAGTCTTCTGTGATCACCCCTCCCTCCCAAGGGCTCTTCTGTGGGCCTCAGGTAACACTTGACAAACACGTGTTGCTGCACCCACCTGACTCTGGTCGCTCAGCTAATTGTGGATCCACCAGATTGTGACTAAGCTGGTGACTGGTGGCGAGCATGTCTGAAATCCATGTCTGTCTCTCCCATGGGGCTAACACTGTGCCAGCACGTCTTAGGCCTGCGGAAAAGTTACCAGGTATCTTCCAGTCTTAACCAAACACCCACCGTGCCTGCTGCCCACCAGCCTGTGGGCTCCCCCACCCCCAGGCAGCCTCTGTCCTAGGGGTTGCCCCACCCGGAATCCGGGGTAACCTCCTTGCAAATCCCTACTCACCCACTGGCCTGGGGCCCAAGAGTGAGCTCGGAGTTCGTGCCTTTCCTGTGTGCCTTCCCAGAGGCTGAGGTCAGAGGGCAGCTGGGACGGCAGGTGTCGAGGCTGGGATGGAGATAAGTCGCCCGGCCCATGAGGCCGGTTAAACGGAAGCTGTTATTTACTCCTCTGGCCGACGGCGAGGCCCCAGACAAGGCCCCCGGAGAAAAAGATGTCAATAAAACCAAAGGAAAACTAGGGGCGTCCTTGAAACCCCCGTCCCTGGGCCAGAAACGGTGATTTACAACTCAGATAATTCTTCGGTGCTTTATCTGGGGTGTGGGGGAATGTGTGTATGTGTGAGGTGCGGGTGTATTTTCCTAGTAATAAAACCCTCAGTCCCGGAGAATAAATTTGAGGAGACAGTTTTACTGACAGATATTTTTCTCCTTTGTATAATAAAAAAAATGGAGTGAAATTCGAGATTGGGAGGATAAGAGCTCCCACATTTTAGGAGGAGATAAAAGAGCAGTACCTGCGGGGAGGGGCGGCCGCCAGGTAAACGAGCAGGACGCCTCTGCTTTTATGACTTTAGGAGAAAATCCCTCGAACCTTGCCTGGGCCTTGGAGTCCTCCCTGGTGACACCGCCCCCAGGGCCATGGAATGGGCTTCGAGGCCAGCCGGAGTCCACACAGCCTTTTCCCTTCTGGAGGGGGTAGAGAGATGGCCCGGGAGCCAGGCTTTGCCAAGGGACCCGGGGTGGAGCCCCAGCCCCATTGCCTCGCCTCCCTGAGCCTCAGTTTGTCCATCTGCACAAGTGGAACATTATTGTCCATCCTACTTGCTTTCTGGAACAGGGTGACCCATGCAGGGTGATGGGCTCCGGATGTCTCAGCCTGGCACTGTGGGCAGCTGGGGCCAGGTGACTGTTTGGGGGGCAGGTGTCCTGTGCTCTATGGGGTGATGATGGCTTCTCTGTCTTTTACTGGATGCCAGTGCCAACCCCCTCCCCAAGTTGTGGCAACCAAAATAGCCACAGACGTGGGGCCATGTCCCTGGGGAGGGACAGAGTCATCCCTCATCCCCCCTCCTTGAAGGCCCTGACTTAAAGGTCCTTTGTGCCTCATCCTCCTACTTCCTTCACTCTCGTCATCCTGGTTTGGGGGGGCTGGGTTGCAGAAGAGCAAGATGAGAGACAGAGGAGGTGGTATCCTTCCTTCCCAGCCACACACAGGCTGTCAGAAAGCACAACCCCCCAAGGACAAGCAAGCGCAGCCCAGGAGCCTCGATGAGGCTGGAGGAGACACCCAGGGGCCGCTTAGCAGGTGGGCAGAAACCCGCAGTGGGGGTCCCATCACTGATCCCCTCGGGATCCCGAGCTTGTGAAGATCTTATCGTCCTTCTAATCCTCCAGCCAGGGCTTCCTGGGGGCCCCTATGGATCAAGGCCTCTTTCCTCTTGATGAACTTGCCCTCTGGGGAGGGCGACCCATACTGATGTAGCTGACGCACAGCTGGCGCTCAATACCTGCTGGCTGGATTGCATTGATTCTGTGTCCCTAAACCCGGGGCCATCCCACCTAGGCCGAACAGAGGGGATCCAAGCCAGCTTGGATCCAGATGTGCCCAGAGTTGCTCAGCTGCACCCAGGGCTGGTTCCCCAGAAGGAGACAGCAGGTCCACGCTCTGCCCCCCGCGGCTGGTCAGGCAGAGGCCTGGGACACTCGGCATCACCAGCCCTCGCAGAATCCCGGCCCCTGGCCTCACCGCCATGCCAGCCCCTCTCCCCTGCCTCCGCCACCGAGCCGCAGGGAGTTAATTCCACTTCTCCGGGCCCAGGCGTGAGCCTCCCTGTCGCAGGCTGTTAGCTCGGAGCCCAGCTGAGCGGCGAGAGCCTGCAAGCTCCCAGTCTATAATAGAGTTGCTGAGACAAGCGGAAAACTGCAGCCGAGTAAACAGATAAATAATTGAAACAGTGACAACACATACCTTGCTGCTTTGTGGAGTAACACTTTCATTAGCGGCAGGCAGCGCAGCCTGGGGAGGCAGGCGGGTGGCACGGGGCGCGCAGGACTCTTGGGTCCGACTTTTAATCAGCCGTGAACAGCTGGGCCCCTGAGCCACCTTTGTCTTCTGTCGCAGGCAGGCTTTGTCCTCGCCTCCCGAGGTCCCTGCCAACTCTGGGCCTGTATGCCCCCAGGTGAAATGGGCACCGGGCAGCCCCCCTCCCGGTCCGTCCCAAGGGCAGCCAAAGCAGGGCGAGTCCCCTCGCTGCTCCCTTTGCCTGTCCTGCCAGGCATAGATTGGGTTCTCCCCAGGGTCTTCTGCCTCCTCAGGTGCCCCTTCCTAGTCCTCATCCTGAGGCTGGAGGGAGGTGTAAATGGAAGGCCAACTTGTGCCAATGCTCACCATCCTTCAAGGGAGCCGAGCTCCTGCCTACCAGGCCCTGTGGTGACTCATGCCCCCTCGCAGTGTCTTCTCACTCCGCCGCCCTTCTGCCCCAGAGACGGAGCATGATGCGCTTCACACCGCCCATCCTGCTCCTTCCACCCCAGGGCCTTTGCGCCTGCTGCCCCCTGGGCTCAGGCTGCCCCCGCCATTCCCAGGCCCTTTGCAGGATTTAGCAAACATTATTACAGTTTCGCTTGTTTGTCTCCTCCGGGAGGTCTTTGCCCTGATGACTGCCCCCCGTTCGCTTACTGTGCTCCCCCATTCCTTCTCGCTCCTGGGCAGCTTTGGGATGTGGCTGCAAAACAGTTCACCCCCTCTGGTCCTGTCCGTGCCCACCCCCAGCTTTGCCACTTCTGCAAGGTGGCTTAGCTGCGTCACCGAGGCGGCGTCTCTGGCGCCTTAGGAAGAGCAGAGAGACCACCTGCTCCTTCCTGGCACCCTCAGGCCTCAGCACACCCAATAGCAGAGTGGGGGGACTCGGCAGCTTTCAGTGATGGTGCTGACATCCCCGGGCGCACCGGGGCCTAAGGCTTCTGGCCCAGACCCCAGCCACCCAGTGCACGAGGAGCAGGCGGCGGGGCTGGCTGGGCACTCACTGGCTGCCGCTGTGCTCTGTTGCAGGTGACGGAGGGCGGCACCATCAAGCAGAAGATCTTCACCTTCGACGCCATGTTCTCCACCAACTACTCGCACATGGAGAACTACCGCAAGCGCGAGGACCTGGTGTACCAATCGACCGTAAGGTGAGCCGCGGCCTGGGCGGCCTGCCTACCCGCCAACCTGAGGCACTCTGGAGACCAGGGTCACCCTCCAGGGGCCTGGAGGGCAGCACCGGGGGCTCTGCTGCAGAAGGGGGACCCTGAGGGGCCATGGGGCCATGTGGGGCGGAATCTGGCTGTCACCTCGCCAGCTCTTCTGACAGTCCTGCAGGGGGTTTCTGAACCCCACTTCCAGGCGGGGGCTCTGAGGTCCAGAGAGGTGGCGGTGTGCCTGAAGTCGTGTAGCCAGGGGTGACAGAGCTGGAATGTGAACCAGCCCCACCTGGTCAAAGTCCCACGTCACTGTCCTACCATTCATCCCCCCAAGGCGCCAAGGCCTTGGGGCCTCGCAGCTGGCAAGGAAAACAGACCCTGGTAAAGGCGGCAGCAGGACAGATAGGGGAAGTCCTTAGGGCAGAAGTAGTTGGTATTTCTACCCCTACCCATTTTTTTAGAAGGCTTTGAAGTAGTGGATCCCAGCCCAGGCTCTGCCATGTCCTGGTTTTAGGGGTGCCCACAGCCCTGCTCCCCATCCTGTTTCATTCCTCTGACCCTCCCCCTCTTCCCAGAGGATCCATCTCCATTCGCTCGCCAGGTGAGCTCCTCAGGACCGAGCTTGAACAAGCCCTCTTGTAGGACGCCTTCCTCAGACCAGCCCACACCCCAGCACCCCAGCAGAACAGTCCCCCCCCAGTGCCTGCGGCTCCTCCAGCACCACCCTTTAGGGAGAGGCAAACTCACTGCAATACTCAAGAGCAGCTCACACAGGCGCTGACATGCACGGCTTTGCACACACACACTTTTTTACCACACACAGCCAAATGCTTTGCCAGGCGTGCAGACAAGTGTGGCCTTCTAAAGCTGGAGGGCGGGCGGGCTGTACCGTGCTCGGAGACGGGGTTCTGGGGGCACCTGCAGAATGGCCACTGACAGGCCATGCCTGATCCCCAAAAGCATGAGGTCCGCACCCCAGCTACTGCTTGTCCTTGTCCCTGTGACCATGAGCATCGAAGGCCAGAGCAGGAGCCCCTTGACCCCGAGCCCCAGCTCTCAGCACAAGGCGTGACACACAGTAGGTGTGCAGTACAATCTGCACATTGAGTGGCTGATCCCATGGCCCTCTGGGCCTCAGTTTCCTCAAAAGTAAATGGAGAAAATGGGCCAGGAGGACAGCCAAGTGCTCAGCCATTCAGGGAATCTGGAGGGAGCACCCCCCTTTGCCTACCCCCATCCTGCACCTGCCCTCTTGGGAAGGAAGGTGGGTGTGCTCTCCTGGGCCTGGATGACCTTTCTGGGTCCCTCCCTCACTGCACTTCGTGCCGGGAGCTCAGACCCAGCCGCATGTGGAGGGAACTCGGTGAGCACGTGGCCGAAGGGGCACTGAGGGATGCGCAGAGGGCCCCACAGACACCTTTTCTCGGCTGGCTGTGATTGCTCCTGTGCTGCTTCGGGAAGGATTTGGGGCACCTTAAAATATAAAAGCACACCTACGACAAGCCAGTTGCAATCAAGATTTGCTTCTCATTTTGGAGAAGAAACTAACTGTTCTGGAAGCACGATGATTTGGCCGCCAGGGAACATCTAGGCACCCCCTCCCCCAGCTCCCCAGAGGCCCAGGGCTGCTGCCCCATCCCTGCAAGGGTTTGGAGAGCCCCCCAGCCCTCACTCATCATTCCCACCCTACCTCCCCGCCTCTGCACAGCTGTGATCTCTCTCGGTGACCCCTTGGCTGTTTCCTGAGCCAGGAAGGCATCCCAGGGCCCCCTCCTCTCATGTGCACTGCGGGGGGGTTGGCGGGGAGAGGAGCAGATAACCCAGAGCACAGCCCCAGAAGACCAGGTTCAAATCCCAGCTTGCCACGTCCTGCTCGTGCCCTTAACCTCTCTGTGTGTGCGTCTCCTCACCCCACGGGCTCAATGTGATCAACTTGTGACATTGTTGGGTTTCGTGCGGCTTCTGTGCAACAGCCTGAGTCCAAGTCCTGTCTGGTGTCTTCTTGAGTGGGTGACGCTGCTGCCGAGTCTCCCAGCTCTCAAAGGGATGACAGGAAGCCCCCGCAGCCTCATGAGGAGCCCAGTGAATTCCCAGAAAGCGCCCCCCAAGTGGAGTCTGAGCCTGGTGCCTTTGCAGTTACTGCCCCGCCTTCCTTCAGCAGGAAACAAACACACACCCTTCCCTGTTCCTGAATCTCATCACGCCTCCTTAGCAGCATCTCTCTCTATTGTCACAGACACCCGAGCCGAGGGCGCGGGCAGGTATCCTCACTTCCCCAGTTTGTTTTACAGACCATCAAAGTCCTGCTAAGCAAGGGACTCGCTTGAGTCCCCAGCAGTACAAGGGGAACTCTGTCAGACCCCAAGCCTCCTCATCCCGCCCCTAGACTATGCTGCTTCCTCCTTGGTCTGTTGTGGAAATTGAGGCCCAGAGCAGGGAGGAGACTTGCCCGAGGTCACACAGCAGCGCTGATGAGTGGCCAGTGATTTGCTTGTCTCTGAGCCCTGGTGACAGGGGTGGAACGCTGGCAGAGGGCAGCAGGGGAGAGAGCCAGGGAGGTCAGGGCAGAAGGGAAGCCAGGAGCAGACTCCTGGAGCCTGGTGGATGGGGAGAGGTGCCAGCAGCCTGGCCCTGCAGGAAGAGGCTGCTGTGGAGTCTGCAGGCCCCATTAGGGCTGACTGCGGGCGCAGGCCTCTGCATTTACATATAAATGAAGATATTTACAAATTAATGCATCTCAACCAGAGTGAATCCCAGCTCCACAGCTGTCTGAGCGGCTTCCTCTTCAGCTGGGGAAAGTGGGGGGAGAATGAGTTTGCGATTACCCAGAATGGCATAGAGCAATTTCCCTGGCCGCCCAGAGGAGCCCGAGGACCCCCAGAGCCTCCCTCCCGCCCAGGGTTCCAGTGGGGTGACAGGACTTCTGCCCCAGGGTGGGGGCAGACTGGTGCAGGGTGACACCAACCCATACATGGCCCCAGCATCCCCGAGGCCCTGTCTATCTAAAACCCTTTCTAATTCTGAGCCTCAGAACCCAGAAGCTAGGAATTGGCAAACATTTATGCCCCTGCAGGACACTTAATTGTGCATCTACTAGGAGCCAGGCATGGGGTGAGGGCAAGCGGTGGGGTGGGAGGGGTGGTGGCAACAGGAACAAGAAAGACAGGGCTTTGCACTCTCCTGGGGAGACAGGAAGCCAGGAATAGACATAAAGAAACCTATGGGTCATGGTCCACAGGTGCCAGGGACTTGGCGACCTCATGGGCCAACTTCATCTCAGCAGCAACAGGGGTGTTGGCTAAACCCCCAATCCCCTCATGCCTCAGGTGAGACAACTCTCCACTGCCCCTGTTATAGAGCAACCCCGATATTGAACGGGTTCCTGGCTGTGGGTCCTCACCCGCGCGCTTACAAGGGACTTATGAATACTCCACTACAGACACACACAAAAGGTTCATAAAAGGTTTATTGACAAGGGAAAAGGAAATAAGGAAAATGTACAACTCAGGGAGAAAATAGGGAAATAAAGTCTTTAATGCGTCCTACCCGATCCGCCGACCTGGAAACCCAAAGTCACTCTCACAGCTGGCCGGACGCTGCGAGCTGGCAGAGAGCCAAAATGGGGGGCCCCAAAGCCCACGTGTCTGCCTTTTCTATCCACCTGGCTGCTTAACCCCACCCTCAGGTCCCAGCCACCTTCCCTTTGGTGGTGATGGGATTTGGAGTTCCCAGTGTCTTTGGCTTTGGCCTGGGGTGGGGGTGGAGTCCACAAAGCCTGTATGGAATTAGCTTTGGGACATCCTTTTCCCCCTAACACCCCCACATTCCCTAGCAGCTCCCCCAAATTGCCTCCATGGGGCATCTGTACAGTCTCTCCGGGCTTTTTCTGGGGGACCCTCCCAAGTGCTGACTGAGAAAAACCCTCAGTGACAGTTAGACTGAGAATTTACTAGATTAATCCAAGTGAGGGTTTGAACCCTGGAAGCAGCCCAGCAGATTTTACCCTGGTCCAACCTTTGGGAGTTTGAATGTAGTTTGTATAGGTAAGAACAGTGAGTCACTGGTGTCAAAGTGTACCTGTTCTGGGGGTGGCATCTGGCTTTCTAGAGCTTAGGCCTCTGGTTTATAAGCTACTTTGACCTGAGGTAAGCTGATGTTATCTGTGTGCAGAGGGGGGCAAATGTTGGGTCGGTCACTGCCCTGGTTCGCAGTGTGCCCCGTGCAGATGCCAGGTTGGGTCCTTACTCAGTTTCAGTCTTCATCAGGCTCTTGGTCATTCGTGGGGGTGAAGGTCTGGCCCCACAGGCTGCTCACAGAACAGGACAAGTCTATGAAGATGGCTTTGTTCTCTTGCTTGCTATTGGGGGGAAGGGGCGTTCCAGGACATTTGCAATATGTTCACACAAATAAACCACTTGCTCCCAATCCTGGTCTCAGGGCTGCTGCTCAGCAACCACCCCCGCCTCCCAGCCACTCCCCCCCCCCCATGAGGCCATATGACACGGTGACAGTCCTACCTGCTGGCCTCCTCCACACCTGCCCTGCCTCACCCCCCACCCCAACTCACTCGTTCCACCAGGCCGGGCACAGATCAGGCACAGTGCTGGTCCCCCACTAAGAGGAAGACAGTGTGGGCAGAACTCACTAACTCCACAGAATGTGGCTGTCCCCGACGGTGACCTCCTCAGCGGTCAGGGTGAATCACAGCGAGCCTTCACCCACCTCCGCCCCTCCATATGCTGTGCCATTCCAGGAGCATCTGCTGTCCCTTGGCCACTGTCTGCTCAGTGTCAGGAGGAGCACCAGGCAGGCCTCACTGGCCATAATTCAGTGGTGAGGGAATCTAGACAACTCTGAGGAGTTAAGTGGGTTCCCACCCCTCTCACTGCTGGCCCTTTCTTCTCCCAGGCCCTACCGAACTTTCAGCTTCAACATAAACGCTGCTTCCTCCAGGAAGCCGGCCCTGATTGCCCACATGGGGTCAGCCATCCCACACCCACACTCTGCCCTCCACACCCTCACTGCCCTGATGCTGGGCATTAGAAGTCTTGCTTCTGGCTCTGTCTTCATTGTCTCCCCTATCCCCGAGGCCCCTGTTAGTGGGTGATTGCCCCCGTTTGGGGGGTGGGCAACTCAGTAGCAGTGAACGTGGAGGTGGCATTTTCGCACTACAGCTCTCCTTGCTGCTGGATGAACTTGGGAAGGAGCAATTCAGGCCTCTGAGGCCCATGACATTAGCATCATGGATTCCTCGCAAAGGACTTGAGCGATTATTGTGTCAGGGACAGAGCTGGGGGCAGAAGGGGAAAAGGACAACTAGGCCCACGCTGGTGAGATTTACGGGGGGGTGGGAGGAGACAGGCGATGCAGCCACGTGAAATAATAAGGGAAAATATTTACCATGTGTCACGAGTGCTGTGAGGGATACAAGAGCATGTGATGGAGAAAGATGAGTGAAATGGAGTGAGTGAGTGTGTGTGTGTGTGTGTGTGTGTGTGTGTGTGTGTGTGTGTGTGTGTAGGGGTGTACTATAAGGCTTCTTGTAGGAGATGACATCTAAGATCTATAGTATAAAAAAGAAGCCAGGCAGACACGAATGAGTCTGGGGAAGACTTTCCAGGCAGAAGGCACAGCAAGTGCAAAGGTCCTGAGGTGAGGACGAGCTTGTGTGATGGGGCAGCTGCGTGCACCAGCGTGGCCAGAGTTCAGGGAGCCAGGAAGTGAGCCACCACCTGCTCTGGAAGTGGCATTCTGGAAGCCCCTGAGGGTCCTAGCCGAGGGTGATGGGATTCTGTAAAGCTCCCTTTGGTTGCTACATGGAGGGTGCACTGCAGATGCCAAGGGAAAAAGCAAGCCCTCCATGGAGCAGAGTTGTCTAGAAGGGGAAGAGGATTCTCTCCACAAGGTCTCAGGACTCAATTTCCGGCTCTGAGTGAGGCTGGAAGAGGGGGCTAGACCCTCCCCCGCAGCCTGCAGGGGGCAGAAAGTGAAGGTGGAGGCTAAAGCCAGCTCTCTCCCAGAGGTCTGATTTCCCAGCCCCCCATGAACAAGTGAGCATGCGTCATCCCCCACAGCAGCACCAAGTTGAGAACAGCTGGGTGGGTGGGGTGCAGCCTGGGGACTTGGAGGAGAAGAAGCCAGCGCACAGCTACACCTTCCTGATTCATATTTATCAGGGGAGGGAGATGTGGGAGAAATCAAGTAAATGAACAAAGAGCCTGGAGGATGGAGGACGCCGCCAGAAATGCCACTTCCTTTATTACTTTAAGATGCATCCGTTCACGTCCTCACTCCCCAGAGCTAGGGGAGCGTGGGCTATACTCAGAGCAGCAGAGCTGGGGGTGCAGTGCCCAAAGGTGGCCGAGATGCAGCCCCTGCGTGCGAGGAGCTTAAAGCCTGCCCCCCCACAACCCCCATTAGCCTATAAGCTCCTCCGAGGCTCCACTATATCTTTTTCATCTCAGTAACCCCGGAACCTACTTGGCATTTAGAGAGGAACAATAAATATTTGTGGAATGAAAGGAGAGAAAGAGGAGATAAAACATGGAGATAAATAGCTAACAATTCAAGTAATAAAGTGATAGCTGTCATAGCAGAGATCCGCATATAATGCAGGGATGAATCAGAGGTGGAGAGACCGGGAAATTGTGGAGAGGGTGGCATTAAAGTGCCCCTAGAAGCGGAAATAGGTTGTAGAGAAAGGAGCTGGGAGCTGACGATGGAGGAGCAGGTGCTGGGCGCGCAAAGGCGTGGAGCAGGAAAGAGCCAATGGGTGACCGGCGCTCCTGGTGGGCGCATGGAGCTTTCAAAGTGGAATCTCTAGTCTGTTCACACAAACAAAGTGGCTGGTTTTCCAGTAGGCACACTGCTGCTCCCAAAGAGCTACCCGGCTGGCCTGCGGGTTGGAAAGTCTGAATTGTGTGGCTCCCCGGTCCCTCTGCCTCGTTTGTCTCTTTTTCTCCAAAATATACATAACAGGTGCCGCCTGCACGTAAGATGGTCACTCACCTGTTCATCCATTCGACCGCCCAGCAAACACACATTGCATCCCTGTTATGTACCAGGCATGTGCCAGGCGTGTGCCAGGCATGTGCCAGGCACTTGGGCAGCCAATCGAGCCCAGGACTCTCAGAGGTTCTGCCCACTGCAAAGCCATCCCTCTCTCCCACTGGGAAATCATCCAGGAAGGCAAATGGGCCAGCATGGCATTGTCAGGAGAACTGTGAGTCCTTTCCAGCCCTTTCTTCACAATAGATGATGCCTCTCAGTGGCATCGGAATCGAACACCCCAAGCCTTCAACGCCAAGTGAGAGCCGGGTCCCCAACTCAGACACCTGGGCGAGTTCAGAAGCGAGGGGTGCAGTTCTCCTCCCAGACGCTAGAGGAGTTTCAGTCACGTGCTCCCCAAGCTGAGCAGCAGCAAGTCACTCTCCATGGTGTCTACACTGCCGGCTAGACCACCTGCATCAGGATCGCCTTGGAGATTGCTTTAAAATACTAATTCCTCAGCCCCACCAAGATGCAATTTCATTTCAGCATTTTGGAGAGGGACCTGGAGAATCAGTCTTATAAGAAGTCTTCCAGGTAAAGAGATTTGGAAATCTCTGCCCCACGCAACGCCTTCCATCTGCTCCGATGTGCAGACTGGGGCCAGAGAATTCAGCGGGAAGCTGCAAGGCACAGATAATTCCAGAATTCTACTTGCAGCTGGCAGCTGGTGGCAACAGACAATTATTTTAAGGCCCCCGGGGCCAGACCCCTCTGGGCTGGAGATGACAACATAGCTGAATCAGCCAGCGACCCTGCGGTCACGGGGCCCTGACAGCCACTAACCGGTTCAGGCCCCTTCCCTCTAGTTATCAGCGGAGGGGGAACCGCCTGGGTGTGCCTGGCCATGTGCTAGGCTTACAGGAAGTAAGAGGGAGCTGGGGGCCCAGCAGCAGGGTGCTCTTTCTACAACTCCCTGGCCACAGCATTGCCTCAAGGTGGAGCATGCCAGTGCTTTCTGAGCCAGAAGTGCCACCAGTGCCAATCCCGCGTGTCCACTCAGGGAAGGGAAGGTGAAAGATCCCTCCCCCGGATCCACCCCAGGAGCCGTGCCCTGCAGGGACCACCAGAATCCACACCAGCCTTCCTCCCTGGGGTTCAGCTCTCAGTCCAGGGCCCTCCCTTCCGCCTCTCTAGAGCCTCAGTGCCTGGCACAGGGCCTGGGACACAAGCCCAAGTCCTCAGGAAAGGTTTGTTGAATCAATGGACTGACAGGTTATCCAAATGTGGAATTATCATTTCAAACAGTCAGCAAAACCCTTTCTCATCCATCACCCGGTCTAACACCAACAACAGTCCCGTGGAATGCGGATCTCAGAGGCGTCGGGTTCTGTTGTGTAGATGAGGATGCGGGAGAACAGAGATGCATGGTCACTTGGCCAGGGTCACACAGCCTGTGCATGGTGAAGCCTGGGTTTGGGTGATGTCCGAGCAGTGGCACTCCATGGGCGATCGGAGGCAGGCCCGCTCAACACCCAAGAGCACCTATCCCAGCCCAGGACCAGTGCCAGGCACTGGAGACCAGCAGCTAGTGAGGGCCTGTGACTATGTCTCCACCCTGACATGAACGTGCACATGCATGCGTGCACACATACAATGAGCCAGGGTGCGGTGTCTCCGGGTAGGAGGCTGCCAGCATCAGTCACCACCTTAGCCACCCCCTAGCAATCCCAGACCCCTGCATGGGAGACCAGGTGATGCTCCATCCTGGCCTGGAAGTGGGACTCTAGCGGCCACCCGGTGTCCCACATCTCTGCTCCTCGGCTGGCGGCATCAATCCCATCGACTTGCTGAGAAGCCATTTAAACTAACAAGCTTCCGCTGCTCTGCTTAGGTCCCCATTGAGTGCAACCTGCTCCCCGCCTCCGCCCGCCCTGCTGCCTTCTCCCTCCCCCTGCCTCTGTCTCCCCCTTTTCAATTCCCCACGTGGTCTCTCCTTCAGGGGTGCCTGTCCTTGTCTGCCAGGGAGTTGTAGAAAGAGCACCCTGCTGCTGGGCCCCGGGCCCCTCTTCCTGTAAGCCTTGCACATGGCCAGGCACACCCAGGCGGTTCCCCCTCCGCTGATAACTAGTGGGAAGGGGCCTGAACCGGTTAGTGGCTGTCAGGGCCCCGTGACCGCAGGGTCGCTGGCTGATTCAGCTATGTTGTCAATCCAGCCCAGAGGGGTCTGGCCCCGGGGGCCTTAAAATAATTGTCTGTTGCTGCCAGCTGCCAGCTGCAAGTAGAATTCTGGAATTATCTGTGCTTCCAGGCCAGGCTCATATGCAGCCCCCTCAGTGGAGCCCCGCACAACCCTCTCCAGGTGCAGAATCGCCCCGTCACCGTGCTCCAGGAGCACTCCCTGTGTATCCGCTCACAGGAGCGCCGCCCTCTCTGAGCCCAGGGAGACGGGCAGCAGCGCAGCAGCCCTCCTCCACGACCCAAGGCCACTCACGCAGGCTGGTCCTCCCCAGGCAAACCAGCGCTGGGTGACCCCCCACCCCCGCTCCCCAACCTTAAAGGTTCACCTCCAGAACATTCTTGCATCTCTTGCCTCGGAGCCCCTTCCTTGGCCCTGGAGTCTCCCCAGCAGCATGGACCCTGGACTCTGAGGCCCCAAATGCTTCAAGGGGGTCCTGTTCCTCATCCGGGGGTCGGGGCACTTCTCTGAGTTCGGGTCTTGGGTTACGGAAGGCCCTGGATGCAGGGACTGAGATGTGCCTGTTGAGTCTGCAGCTGCCGCTGAGCAGCGCCCCCTGCCCATCCATTCTGGTTGCTGCCCCCAGACCGAAAAAAGGGCTCTAGGGGTCCTAGGATCCCCAGTCTTGCTCTCCAGGGGGAGGGAAGGGTTTGCACAGCCGTCTGCTGCCCTCTGGTGACGCACTGGGAAATTGCAACTAGGGGGTTCCTGGCATGTGCCCCCCCACAGCACCCACACCCCCTACCCACCCACTCACGACCCATCCCCCCATCCCCCCCACCCCCCGGCCACCCCAGTCACCAGCCCTGGGTCTTGTCCCTCAGAGTAGAGCCCTCCCTTTGCCATCTCTGGGGCCTCAGTGCCCAGCGCAGGTTGCCAGCAGATACTTGTTAAGTCAATGAGCTCGCAGGTTATCCAAATGCGGAATTATCACTTCAAACAATCAGCAAAACTCTTTTCCATCCATCATCTGGCTTAACCCTAGCCACAGGCCTGTGGAGTGCAGATCGCAGACCCTATTTATAGGCATCAAGCTCAGCCCAGAGACAAGTGATTTTCCTACCAGCCTGGAGAGCTTCCCCATCACACAGAAATTTCTCCCCAGCAGCCCCCCACCCCCTGCCAGCGAATAGGGCTGAGCCTCCTACTGATGGAATGGGGGTCCTCTGGGTAATTTTCCCGCCTCTGGGGAACAGTTTGCCTCTTACTGGCAATGTCTTCTAAAGACGGTGTCTTCACCCAGAACCAGCCAGGATTGCCAGCCAGTGCCAGCAGCACCCGGCCGGTGGGGGTAGATGGTCCCAAGGATGTGACTCAGCCAGCCCAGGCCAGGCCTCGCCCCGAGTGCTCCATTGCCACTGACAGTGTGTTTCTTTGTTAACTGTGGACATCGGAACTCGGGGTGTAAAGAGGGGTAAGGTCCTGTCCCCACGGAGCCATCTTCCCTGGGGCTATGTGGCAGCACAGGGCGTGATCACAGGAGGGGTCTCTGGGACCGGGCTGGTGAGCTGGAGTAACCCCACCAGGGCCAGGAGGGGAAAGCAGGGTGGGAGACAGGAGCCCGCTTGATGTGCCAACAAAGAGCAGCAGGAAGCCCAGAGGGGCTGGGAATCGCAGGTCCCGGCAAGGCGTGGGGGGGAAGAAGCCTCTCTCTCCAACGGCGTGGTGCGTGGGGTCACCTTGTTAAAATAAAGGTTCTCCTTCTGTGGGTCTGACTGGGGCCTGGGACCCCACATATCCCAGGTAAGGCTGCGCTGGGGCTGGAGGCCCCATTAGAAACACACAGGGAAGGGCCTCCCCTGGTGGCGCAGTGGTTGAGCGCGGGGCTGCAAGGCTGCCCGCAGCCTCTGCAGCGCCGGTTCCATCCCCAGCTGTCGGCGAGGGTCCCACAAAAAACACACACACACACACAGGGAAGCGCTGCAGACCCCGGTAGTCCAGGTCAAGCCCCAGCCAGCTGAACTTCACAGGCAGAGGAGGCTGGGGGCACAGGTGTCAGGATTTAAAGCCCCCAGAGCGACCCCAGTATGCAGGCAAGTTTGAGAACCTTTGCCATGGAACGTCTAGACGTTAGATGGAGCTTGAATTATATTCTGGGAGTGATGAGAGTCACTTCTCTTTTTGTAATAGCTGAAAGGACCACCTTGCTTCTTGGGGTGGCTGCAGAGGTGAAAGCAGGGCGACCAGGGCAGAGAGGTAGGGCTGGGTGCGTCAGGGTGAGAGCAGAGAGAAGCCATGGGAGGAGAATCTAGAAGCAGGGCTGGCAGGACTGTGTGCGGGGGCATCCAGAAGAGAAGCAGAGGCGGTGACCTCCAGGGCCGTGGCCACAGCATTTAGGAGGAAGACTCCTTCCTGAGTTGGAGATACACATGAGGACCAGCTCGGGCTGGGGTGGGGTGCAGAATTCACACATTCTGTCCGGACCAGGTCCGAGAGGTCTTAGATGCCAGGGCAGGAGAGAGGTTGTGGTCACAAACATAAATGGAGCCTTCAACTCAGGTGCCGTTTAAAGTCCCCACCCAGACTCAGGACACGTCAGCCAGCTGGCTTTGGGCCTCCGCATTCTCCAGTTGAGAACCAAGGACCAGAGACTGTGGGCGACTTCTCTAAGGTCACACAGCAAGTGTGACCACACAGTAAAACCCCCGCAGCTTTCTTATCCTGACCCACAGCCATGGCCAGAGTTTGAGGGGGAAGATAATTTGTTTATCTGCAGCCAGATCCAGAATTGTTAGAAATCATCGACACACACTCACACAATATAGTATCCTTTTCCTTCTCGGTAAAAAAGGAGCTGTCATCTTTATTACTAATTATACAACTGTTTTATTGTGGGTATTAAAAAAAAAATGAAGGCTAAAAATGCCCTGGAAAGACTTAATTTAGTAAACAGTTCAGAACAAAGTATTTTTCTCTGTGGTATGTATTCGCATTAGAACTTGCTTTGGGTGATTCAAACCTCCTCTTTAGTGTATTATTGCAGTCTAGTAATGTCCCCGGATTCTGGGGGAATCTTTTTTGCCTCCAAAGATAATTGTGTTTCAGAAGGTGAAGATTGGATGGGGTTGGTGGTGAATGGGGAGCCCAGATGGATGGATGGGTCCTAGGAAAACATAGCTGGGAGCAGGTACATTGCTGAGCACACAGGAAGCTCTCACCGATGGATGGATGGATGGATGGATGGATGGATGGGTGGATGGATGAATGAATGAATGAATACATGGATGAGTGAATGTATATATGTATGTATGGGTGGGTGGGTGGTTGTATGATGGATGGATGGATGGATAGTGGATAGATGATGGATGGATGGAGGATGGATGGTGGATGGATGGATGGATGGATGGATGGATGGATGGATGGATGGATGGATGGTGAATGGATCAATGGATGAATGGATGGTGGACGGGCAGAAGGATGGACAGATGGATGGATGGGTGAATGTGTGAGTGGAGGAGAAGTTCCCAGTTGGATCATCAGGTCGTTGTAGCCCTAAACCTTAGTCAAAGAAAAGGAGTCTCCTCAAACTTGCCACAGGTAGATAAAGGAGAAGAGGTCACGGGCCGTTGGTGTGGAGTGGGTGTCCATCTCCTTGTAGTTGCAAAAACGCAGATTGCAACTGAGATGATGGAGCAACACACAAGCCGGGCAGAGAGGCTTTTCTCATTTCATGAAAGCAAAGAGGCAGCAGAGAGACTTGCTCTCTGCCACACAGCCCAGTAGCGATGGAGACCCAGGCCCAGGCCTCCCGACGCCCAGTCAAGAGCCGTCTTTCCCTTTCCAGTGCCCAACAGCTTAAGTCCTTCTCTGTGCATCTGGGTCCCTGGACACCTGGGCTCCTTCTACACCCACAGCCAGAGTGAGTTTTCTAGAGGGAAGTCGGGGCTGCCCTGAGCCCTCCAAGGGCTTCCCAGAGCATGTACACCCTTGGGAGACAGGCCAGCTCCCTCACCCCTCCCCCTCCCTCACTGTCCTCTGCTGACCCTGACCGTCCCACTAAGCTTGCTCCAACCTCAGTGCTTCTCTGCTGCCCAGCGACCCTCCCACCCCAGGGCCAGGTCAAGCGTCTCCTCTGCAGACCTGACAGGGCCCTCACCCAGCGGAGACCCCAGCCCAGCTGCCACTCTCCCCTCGGGTGTCGCTGCCCAGCAGGACTCAGGGCTCTGAGTAGGGGCCTCCCTGATGCCTCCCCCACGCAGCCCTGGGCATGAGGACTTGGCCTCAGCTCCCCTCTGCTCCCCCACATCCAGAGCCTTACCAGGCGCCTCCGTAATCAGCAGCAAATGGATGTTTCTTACTCAGATAACTGGACTCCTGAGCAGATAACTGGACTCCTGAGCAGCGAGCCCCGAGGTTCCAGTCCTCAGTCTGCCCGGAAGCTGCAGGGTGACTCCCTCAGTCACTCGAGGGCACAGAGCCTCAGAATCCCTTTTTTCCAACCTACAAATGGGAGTGGCCCCATGAAGATGGGCAGCCCCCCAGGCGCTAGCCTTCTCTGCCCTTTCTGGGCCCCACTATCACAAGAAGCAGAGGGGGCCTGGGCCTGGGGTGACTCTGCAGCCAGGGCCAGCAGGTTCCCAGCTGCAGGAGCCAGGTCCGCAGGCCGGGAGCGGAGTCCTGCCCCGGCCCGTGCTGGGGCGCTCTCCTTGTGAGCCATGCTGACACTCCCTATTATTACTTGGAGAGGTTTGGGGAGGCTTGGTTAATTGATTACGTATTTCCTTCCCTGGCACGGCATTTGTTTGCTCGTGTCTTTTTTTCCTCCCCCCTGCTAGGATAATGTTCCTGGGCATGTAGAGTATTTTGTGGGGGCCATGGGACTAGAGCCAGTCATAACTCTTCCCCCCACCTCCGCTGACCCTGCCAGGAGCTCTTATTTCACTTCTCTGGACCTTTGCTGCCCCCTCGAGACTGATGATATAGCGGAGGCCAAGACCAAGAAGGCTGCTGAGGCCCGTGTTTGTCAAGCTCCTCTCTGTGCAGGGCCTGCAGGAAGCACTTTACAAACACTAACTCAGAAATCCCCGCCGGGTTGCATGAGGCAGTGTTATTACTATCTCCAGGTGCAAGCGAAAAGATTAGGCTCAGAGAGGTTAAGTGACTTTCCTAAGGTCACACAGCCAGTGGGTGTCACTGCCCAGCAGGGCTCAGGGCTCTGAGTAGGGGCCTCTCTGATGCCTCCCCGACGCAGCCCTGAGCATGAGAACTTGGCCTCAGCTCCCCTCCACTCCCGCACATCCAGAACCTTACAGGCGCCTCCGTAGTCAGCAGCGAATGGATGTTTCTTACTCGGATAACTTGACCCCTGGTCAGAGCCAGGAGTCCAGTTATCCAGGCCAAGCCAGGATTCAAATTTACCATCCAGATGAAGTCATCTGTGTCAGGACATGAGCTCCCAGCCACTGCTCCTGAAGTGCTCTGTCAGGTTGGGGTGTGGGGATACAGGCCCCCCCTCACCCTTGCCTTTGGTGGAGGCAGATAACTCGCCTCCACCAGATGTTCTCTGCGCTGATGCTGGGCGGGACTTGGAGCCTCAACTTCTCTGGGGAAAATGGAGGAGGAGCAATTCCAGCCCCCCACTGTGCTGAGGGTTGTAGGATTCTTGTTTTCAACATGTCTAAGGAGCATCTAGCACATCGGGGTGCAAAGTCAGAGATAGCTGGGGCGCAGATGCTTGTTCACAACAGGGGTCACGACGTGCATGTGGTTATCAGTGTTGTTCTGCAGGGCGGCGTCTTAGAGGATAAGGTGAAAGAACAAGGACAATCCTAACGGCGGGAAGGGCATTGGTCATGGCGACCCTCCCCACTTGCGAGTCCAGTAATAGGGACACTGCTCCGGGGTCCAGGAGCTTTCACTCCCCCCTCCATGGTCTGTCCTTCCTGGAATGAGGGCCAGTATCTGCACCCCTTGTCCCCACCCCAGGCGCCCTAGAGCCCAGCACAGAGGAAGTGCAGGGGATCAAAAGAATGAGCCACAGATCTGACTTTTCCTTCTGCTTTTGGGGTGATCTTTTCCTAGCCCCTCCTCTGCGTGACTCATTCACTTGTCTGTGCACTTGTCTGGGGTTAAGCGGATTTGCCCCTTCAGAGCTGTGGGACTTTGGACAGATTGCTTGACCTCTCTGAGCCCCCACAGCGCACTTCCGTGATTGGAAGCTGGGTCCTTCTGCAGCTGGGTGGCCTTTGCGTCGCTGCCTCTGAAAGGCACTGAAGACCTGCCCCCACTTTTGGCCTCTGCAGTCTGGCAGCAGAGGAGCAGGTGGCCAGGGCTGGGCCCCACCGCAGTCAGCTCGGAGATGCTGAGGTCTGGCAGAGTCATGCCAGCGTGCCTGGAAGGCGGGAGCAGATGAGAAGGGAGTGGGGCCCAGCAGAGTGAGATGATAAGGAGAGGCTGGCAGGGGAGGAGATGGGCCGGGCTGCATCTCTGCACCATTAGCTCTCCCTGCTCTGTTTCCCTCTCGCCTTCCAGGCTGTGAGCTGGCCCATGAGATCCGCTGGGGAGGGGTATGTGGAGGTCCTGCCAGCTGATCTAGCTGCTGATGGGCCAGCGGGACCCCCGACTCATCATAAAGCCTCTTTAGATGCACTAAATAACCCAGTCCTGCCCATGGCTACATGCACCTCCTCTCTGCTCATCAACCCTGACCCCCACCTTCCAATGGCTCCACAGAACCAACTCTAGAGAGAGACCTCTGAGACTTCGGGTGCTTTCTACCAGGGGGACCTTACTGACCATTTGCATTAAGGTATATAATGAAGTGCTGAAGCTAACAGGTCTAGTTCCATACACATACACCCAGGGCTTTGCCACCACCACATGTAAAATGTGCCCCTCTTCCACAGAGAGGGAAATGTGAACTTGACTTTTGTAGCAACTTAGAATGGTGTTTTCAGTTCTTGCTTTGCACATAAATAGAATCACACTTCCTGTGCCTGGCCTCTTTCTCTCAGCATTACATCTGAAAAATTTGTCCTTGTGATTGCGTGTATTAGAGGTTCATCCATTTTCATTGCTGTGTAGTACTCCAAGGCCCAGATCTGCCATGGTTTCAGTTTTATCCCTTTTCACTGCTGTGTAGTACTCCATGATCTGGGTTGGCTACATTTTGTGTATCTGTTCTTTTGTGGTGGGGGTTGGGTTTGTTCTCTGAAGTTCTGAGCAGTTCTGGGTTTGTTCTCTGCAGTTCTGAGCAACGGTAAGGGAAGTTGCTTTGAATGGGAGCCTTCACTTCTCTTGCAGGCATCCACAGGGGCGTATTGCTGGAACATAGGGGAGCAAATGTGTGGCTTTAGTAGAGGCCGCCTGTTCAAGTTTTCTAGGGCTGCCATAACAAAATAGCACAAACTCGGGGGTTTAAAATAACAGAAATTTTCCCTCACAATTTTCTAGACACCTGAAATCAAGGTGTCCACAGGGCCACACACCCTGGCTTGTGGCTGTATCATCCCTATCCTCACTCTGTGGTGGCTGCCCCTATGGGCCTGTATCTTTGTGTCCAAATTCCCCTCTTCTTGAGAGGACGCCAGACATCAATCAGGGCCCACCCTAACCCTCTGCGACCTCATCCTAGTTGTAAAGACCCTGCTCCAGAGGTTACCTCCACAGGCGCTGGTGGTTAGGACTGGTGCATACCTTTTGGGGGACACAGGCCAACCCACAGTTCTGCCTACATTTCCCGAAGTGCTTTTCCTTTTCCACACCCTGCCAGCAGGCTTCGAGAGCGCTAGTCACTCCACATCCGTGTCTGCTTACCACAATCGTCACAAGGTGACTCCCCATCTCTTAAGGCCCCACCACACTGTTCTGCCTCCTAACTTTGCAGAAGCAGCACCCACCTCCTCTTCCTGTGGAACCCCTCCCCACCCGTCCAGACCACACACACGCACCTCTGCTCCCAGGAGCCTGCCCTGAACCTCCGCCCAGGCCAAATCCACGGGCTCCCCCTCTGCTTCCTCTGCATTTAGATGGTTCTAGACAGACTTTGGATTCATTGCATAAAAGGAGGTTAAGGCTACAGGCTCAGGAGAGGCAGAGCTGCTCTTCTAACTCTGGTGAGCAAGTGCTCCCCACACCCCCGCCATGGGTACCTTTGCCTGGAATGTTCTAGATGTCCACTTGGCTCCCTCCCCCACTCCATCTCCTCTCTGCCCCCATGCCCTCCTCTCAGAGAGGCCCTCCCTGGCCTCCTGTCCACAGGCATCCTCATCCTCGTTGCTCCTACCTTTCTGTCCTTTCACCATAAACACCGTGGCCTGGAGTCGTCTCTCGAGAAACCAGGCTCCTCCCAGCTTTTGCTCACCAACATCTCCAGGGCTGGAAGTCAGTGAATATGGGGCGGGTGTATGTGTTCTTGAATCTGTGGAATGGGGCTGAGGGCTCCTGCTTGCCAGGCGGAGTGGATGTTGGGGGGTAAACGTGGTCATGCGCAGTTGGGTTTTAGCCCCGTGGGGCCAACCGCATCAATATTGCTGCTGTATTTGCTGCTTCTTGCTCCTGCCATGCATCACCGTCAAACTGGTGGCTTAAAACGACACAAACTTAGTCTTTCAGTTCTAGAGTTGGCAGTTTGCAGTGGGTCCCGGGCTATGATGGGGTGTCGGTGGGGCTGTCTTTCTGTGCTTTGCCTTTGGGGCATCTCCAGAGGCCCACAGGCCCTGGCTCGTGGCCCTCCCGCTGCAATGACGTCACCGCCACCTCTGCTTCCATGTCTCCTCTGCTGTTCTCTCTGGCTCTCCCGCCCACAGAGTCAGGGACTCTCTCCCTCAGCAAAGGATGAAGGTCCTCAACCTTTCTGCGTCCCTTTCCCCACAGGAAAGGTGAAGGCGACTCTCTGTTTTCCTTTCCATGTCCCCACTTTCCTCTCCAGGGTCTGGCACACAGTAGGTGCTCAGAAATTCAGCCTGAGCTCCTTGCAGGCAGGAACCCTGTTCTCCAGCGCCATGCCCTTGCCAGCCAGGACTGGGCTTGGCACACAGAGGGGTTGAGCTGAGTGGACCCACTGGGTGCTGTATGGGACCAGGAGGAGACAGCCCGGGGGAGGAAAGGCAAGCACCCAGGGGACCCTCAACCAGTCCTACCTCTCCGTGCCGTGCCTCAGTCTCTCCATCTCTGAAATGGGGGTGGTGATGATGATAACAGTACCTGCCTGGCCAAGGGCTTATGAGGTAAACAAGCTGGTAAAGCTCTTAGAACTGGCACAACGTCCATGAGACGGAGCTCAGTGGCGATCATGTGCTAAGCTCCTGCGTGGACATTGGCCTTCGCTGCGTTCACTCAGCATCTACCGGGCACCTGTGACGAGCAGGCCCCAGAGTGGTGGACAGCTGCTCCCATTCCCACCTGAGCAGGCACTGTCCTGCCTCCAGGTGAGAAAGCTGAGGCCCAGCCAGGCCGAGTGCTCGAGGCGCGTAGCCGGGAAGCAAGGGGTTGGCATGGCAGCCCCAGCCTGCGCACTGCCCGCCGCCTCCACTGCCTTTCTGATTCGTGGCGCAGGGACCCAGGGGCCTGGATCTCTGCCCTGAGTCTCGCTGAAAAACTTGGAAAGAGTTTCAAAGTTGGGGCCTCTTCCCTTAGGACGGCCATCTCAGAGAGACCTGAAAATTGGGCTCTGATCAAATTAGCCCGTGTTGTGGCCGGACTTTCTATATTCACCATAAAGCTAATAAACGAATAAATTAGTGGGGATGAAAACGCCATCAGGCAGGGCTGCGCACTAAGGCGTCACTGTAATTGCTCCTGTGGCCGGGCCAAGTTCTCGAATTTCGCCTTGGCCAAGTTTCCTCAGCTCACCGTGTCCCTAATAAGGCATAACTCACTCCATAAACATTAAATTGACTTATTTATTTTAAATTACAGTGGAACTGCAAACCACCTTGATAAACCTATTCTCATGCATCCGCCTTCCTCGTGAGCATAGCTCAGCGATTTTTTTTTTTTAACTAAAAAAACATTTCGACTGTTTCAACCTCAACCCTCCCCCTCCAGCCCTGCCAAGCTGCTGCCTCTCCCCACGATTCCAACTTCAGAGCTTTGACTCACTCCCCGGAGGCTAGGAGGGCCTCTCTAGGTATCCAGATGATTCACGCCTAACTAATAGTGATGCTGGTGGCAGAGCGCGTTCCGTGTGTCTAACGGGCAGGTCCTGGCCTCTCTCCCTTGAACTCCTTTCATCCTCATGGTAAGCCCGCCAGGGCCATCCCTACAAGTCCCACTTTGCAGATCAGAGAAGGGAGGTGACTCGCCTGAGGCCACACAGAATGGCTGGTAGCCAGGCTGCAGACCGGTCCTCTGCTGTGCCAGCCCAGCTCTCAGCACGCTCGCCCCTCTGCTGTGATGAGACATACTTCTTGAATGTGGGGGGCACTCACAGCCTGGTGGGGCCCTAGGAGTCCCCAGACACCTCCCTGGCTGTCAGGGAGGTGCAAGGGTGAGAGTTTGGGAAGTTTTATCAACCAGAGAAACAGGAAGGAGACATTTCAGGTGGAGGCAAAGCCCAGGGCCCCCCAGAGATCTGCAGCTGGAGAGAAGGGAGGGAACGTGGGAGCACCGTGTGAGGGGTGGGGAGCACTGGCCCTGGCCCATCCTGGCTGTTCCCATATAGTCCTGTGGATAGATGCCACGTCCACTGAGAGCTGTCCAGAGGTGGGCATGAACTGGCGCTTCTGGAAGCAAGGAAAGAGGGGAAACTCTGATGCCTGGGCACAGATGAATACACCCCTGGGCATGCGCGTGCCCTCTCAGCGACCCTGTTGTGTCCCATGTAACGAGGGTGCCGTGATGTCCATGCCAGGGCCTTTTACCCGCAGCCCAGTCTTCCCCCCAGATCTGTGTGCCTGTGTGGCTTCTCCCGTCAGGAGTGAATGCACGCCGCTCCCCTCCTTGCTGCCTGCTTCGGTGCAGGACCCCCTGCCAGCTGTCCACACTGGAAACTGGGGGGTTCTCTGGCCCCTGCTCCCCCTGCAGTCCCCGTGTCAGACGCTGTGTCCCGCCCCTGAGACCTCCCGCACCAAGTCGAAGGTAGCTCATTGCTCTCCGTTCCCGCTGCCCTAAGCCACCGCCCTTCCCCCCCTAAGCCACCACCCTTCCCTCTGGACCCACTGCCCTTCCCGCCGGGCCCACTGCCATAGCTTCTCCCCACTCTGCCCCAGCTGCCCCTTTTTCGCCCCGTCTCTGTTCAGCAGCTAAAGCACAGACAAGCCATGCAGTGCCTCTACCCTCACTGTGCCCCCTCCAAGTTTCCTCAGCAATGGCCCTGCCTGCCTCCCCTTCTCTTGTCTCTGCCCTCACCCCCTGGACCACGGATACAGGGACCCTCCTTCGCTTCTCCACCCTCATGTGGATTTTGTGCACCTTGTTGCCTCTGCCGGGAACCCTCCTCACCTGCCCCCCCAACCACCTACCTGCCAAAGGCTGCTTCTCCCTCTGACCTCTGCTGTTGTGGCCTTCCCCAGGAAAGCTTCCTGCTGAATTTCCAGGAGCGTTAGGTCAGTCCCCCCTACTTTCAATAGTAGTAGCGCCCTGGATGGCACATGGAACTCATCACACTATTAATTAAATACATAATTAATAATTAGTTACACCACTGTCTGAAGCATTAGGAAGTAAACTCCATGAGGACAGGGATCATACCTGACCTGGGCAGGTCTCTTGTAATTTAAGTAGCACATGGTAGATGCTCAGTGTAGAACTGTTGGGCGGATGGATGGATGCATGGATGGAATGATGGATGGATGGACGGATGGATGGATGGACGGATGGATGGATGGACGGATGGACGGATGGATGGGCAAATGGTTGGATGGACGGATGGACCAATGGATGGATGGATGACGGATGGACAGATGGACGGATGGATGGATGGATGGATGGGCAGATGGATGGATAGATGGATGGGCAGATGGATGGGCGGATGGATGGATGGACGGATGGATGACGGATGAACGGATGGACGGATGGATGGATGGGCAGATGGATGGATGGATGGATGGGCAGATGGATGGATGGATGGATGGGCACATGGATGGATGGATGGATGGGCAGATGGATGGATGGACAATGGGTGGATGGATGGATGATGGATGTGGAGACAGATGGAAGGTTGCCCTGAAGATTGAATGAGCTCCTACGTGAAAGCCCCCAGCATCGTGCCTGGCAGAGAAAACTCACTCAGAATTTATAGGTTATAAGCACAAAGGCCTGACCTGCTCCTATTCCAGGATTCCCTCTGACCTCTTGGGTTTATTTTCTGGAAGATAGAGCCCCTGATGGGAAACCAAGACTCAGAACCAGCCCGAGACAGAGATATGACAGAGGTCAACTGGGGTCCTTGGCCCGTGCGGTCACCAGGCCGGGCTCTGCCAGGCAGTGAGGGGGCGCGGTGGGGGCAGATGTCCCTGCAGTTCCTGGGCCCCATCAGGCAAAGCTGTCACCTGCCCCTTCCCAGCCTGGACACAGCTACTGCCAGGACCCCAGAGAGTGAGTTCCTGAGCTGAGCATCAGGAAATGGAAGTCTCGCCCCTTTCCCAGTATCTCCCAGAAACCTCAGTTGCCCATCCTTCCTGCCTCTCACACCAGTGTGTGCCCAGCAAGTCCTAGGTGCCAGGAACACACACGGACAGGCCACACACACAGCTAACCTCAGAGGAGGGGCCTTTTTTTCACTTTGCACAACAGATGGACACGTACTTGTGACCTCTGGCAGCTTACGCAGCCTCTCCGAGCCTTGGGGTTTCCTGTCCAGGGCCTCCAGGTTTGGGTGAGGACTGGAGGTGGCATGGGTGGAGGAACCAAGACATTCTTAGCAAGTGCTGGCTGGTGTTTTCATGCAGGTTGTTCCAGGGCCAGCACCTGGAATCGACTCAGGGAAAGAACAAGTCATCCTCGCCCTTCCTGACCATCCTCTCAGGTCTGCCCCCAGTCCTGGGAGGAGGGCACGATGTTACTTGATTTTACAGACTTGGAGACAGAAGTGCAGTGAAGTCAAGTGACCTGCCAAGGTCACGGTGCTCCCAAGTGCAGGGCTGACGTGTGATGCCATCACCTGTGCTCTGGGGCCCTAGCCAGCCCTCCCCCCGCAGTGCCAAAGTTAGGACACCAGACCCAAGAGAGCTGGGAGCCAGGACAAGGCCTCCAACATCCAACCTCATTTGAGAAAGTGAACGCTCAGTGCATGGTCCTGCGTGTAGCGGAGGGCAGCCCCACCCACTGTTTCTCTGGGTGTACCCTGCTGGCTCCCAGTACCTGGGACCTCCTGGTCCTTTTCCTCCTCTCACCCAACCTCTGGACAAATCCACATCCCTACTCAGGCCTCTTGAAGACTGAGAAGCCACCAACACCGGTGAGGGCGAGAGAAATGGCCATGTAATTCCAGGCAGGCTCTGTCTTCAGTGCATTTTACTTCTTGTCTCATTTAATCCCCCCAGCAGCCCACAGAAAAGCTACTATTACTCTCCTATCTTTTAAGGAGGGGGTATGGAAGCACAGAAAGGTAGAGTAACTTGCTCAGGGTCACACAGCTCAGCTGTGGAGGACACAGGATTCAAGGCCAGGTCCAAGGCCATGTTCTCAGCACTGGCCTCCTTGGCCACATAGTATGTACACTGGCACCATGGTGGGGCCAGAGGACGCGCGAGGAGAGGTAACCTGCAAAATAAAGACCTTCCTCAGAGCCAGGCACCAATTCTAGATGATCTGCCCTTCCCAAGCCAGGTTGTAGGCCAACCCACACCAGGCGGTTGGCATTTTCCTAGACCAGTGTGACCGTTAAGTGACGTCTTTGTGGCCGTGACAGAACCTGGCCCTCCCTCCCAAACTCATAGAGGGTGTGAACACCCCATTACCACCAGGAGTGCCTCTCCTCCTTGCATTGGCAATTAGCAGAAGGAACAGATGGTGGAGCTTTGGTTGAAAGTGATGCGTCCATTAAAACATACCCACCTGCCAAGACTGCTCACTCCTGCAGGCCTTGTCTCCTCTAATACGTGTGTGTGTGTGTGTGTGTGTTTAAATATGACAGTTTCTATTTTGGCCTTGGTGAGAATCAAAGAAGCCACTCCAGCAGCCCAAACCCAGGGGGGCTTGGAGTGGGGAACCCCTGCAGGACTGTCAATGGCAGGATCCACCCAAGGCCGAGCTCCACCTCCCCTATCCCTTCTCTTTCTGCTGTGAGTCCTTCTTACAACCAGGGACTCACAGGCTGAAGCACACCGGTAAACACGTTTTGTTTGGCCAACACTGAATTTTTTTTATTTAAAAAGTTTTTCATTAAATCAATGACAAATTTAAATATTTGTCAGGAGATACCATGTATAAATCTTTATTTTTGGCTTTTCTTTAAAATGCTGAAAATGTGGCTTTTTTAAATTGACCCTTCCCGAATTCTGTAAGTAGTGGTGGGATTTGAAGCAGAGAATGACCTCGCCACAGCCCACTCCCTGTTGTCGGAAGCTCTATCAGGCTTAGCACCTTCAACTTCTTGTAAAGAAACTCAAAGTAACTGTGTCTTAAACTAGATAGAAGTTATTCTGCTTTCTCCCCAAAGTTCATGGGGGCTTTCCAGAGTACATGGGGTATGCTCTGGTGCCAAGGACTCAGCCTCCTGCCCTCTTGATACTCCGCTATGCATCGCCTCCATTCTCAGAGTCTAAGAAGGCTGCTCACGCTCCAGCCCTTAGGACTGCATTCCAGCCAGGAGCATGGAGGAAGAGGAAGGACATGCCTTCTCCCTTAAGGACCCTTCAGAATGTTGGCTACAGCAGCTCTGCTTCTATCCCGTTAGCCAGAATCTAGTTCCATGCCCACCCCTGCAGCAAGGGGGGCTGGGAAAGGTAGTTTTTCTTTCAGGCAGCCATATGTCCAGCTGACTACCAGGGGTTCTGTCACTATGTCAAGAGAATAGCTGTTGAATTAGCTTCCTTATCCAGACTGTGAGGAGGAGACCTTGTCTTTGACTTTGACGCTGAGCTTCTGTTATGCCGCGATAATTTACATGCTGTTGTTCCAAGAACTCACCAGCACATGATGGAGAGCAAAGCTGGTGGCACTAACCATCCGCTCAGCGATTGCTGTTTCATCTGTTCTGCCCCCAGACATCCCCACGCTCGCTCACTTTCCACCTTGCTGGAATGGCCTCTCACGGAACATCCTGCCATTTTCAATTTGAAGCCTCACCTCTGCCCCCCAACACTCCCTAGCCCTGCCCATCTTTATTCTTCTAAATGCACATAGAGCTACCAACACGCTCCCTTGTGAAAGCCCAGTTGGTGGTGGTCTGTCCCCCTCAACTAGAACATCCGCCCCAGCAGGACAGTGGGTTTCCTCTGTATTGTCCAGAGCTGGACCCCTCCCAGGCACTGACACATAGTAGGTGCTCAGGAACAACACACTGAATAAATGCATGAACAGATGTTTCTGGAATGTCCTCTACCTGCTCGGTCTGAGAGACAGAGTAGGGAATGAGACGCCTTCCAGCTTCTCCATCCCCGTGGCATCGAGCCCAAAGCCGAACACGCTAAGATAAATACCTATTACCTTGGATGGGATCTCAGCGCCAGCAAGAGTCCAGGCGTTTTAATTTTGTTTTGACAAAGAGGCTGATGGGCGAGGCTGGCTGGCTTCTCTGTCTCCCATCTGCCGACGGCCCTGGGCGCCCCGGCCTGACCTTCCCCACACTCAGCCCCACGAAGCACAGGACAGTAAAACGTAATTGGCCTGCCCTACTTTTTAAGAGAACCCAGAGTGAAGGATTGGGTTTTTGGTGGGCTGACCTGTTTAAGAGTCTTAAGAGGGAGCTGGGAGTTTCAATTTTCCACTGCCAAAGCAAGGCTGTTTTTAGCTCAGCTTTGATGAAACAGCAGGAATCGGGTTCGGCCCTGGGTCACCCATCAGATGACCTGGTTGAGAAAGGCCTCCTGTGGGGCCCCGGGCCCAGCTGCAGCCTTGCAGGGAAAGTCAAGTTTTGCTTTACTCAACCAGGGTAATTGGTCCAGCTCTGCAGCAGCCGCAGGCCATCCCGAAGGAGTGTGCCAGCCCCAGGCCACTCTCAGATGTCTCGTCCTCTTGATGGGCTCCTGGAGCCAGAGACCTGAGTTTCTGCCCAGCCCTCCCAGCCATGTACTGCGTGACCTTAGACAAATGGCTTGGCCTCTCTGGGCCTCAGTTTCTTGATCTGTTAAACGACCTTCATTTTGATCTCTGGGCTGGTGTAGGGCTAAATGGCAGGATTCGGCTGGCTGCTGTGTCTATCTCGGACTTTGAGGCTGTCCGTGAGGGGAGCCGAGCTGCTGGCAGTCACATGGGAGGGCTGGGCCTCAAGCCCCGCAGACGAGGCTTCTCTGAATTGCAAAGCTTTGGCAAGCCGCCTGCTTCTCTACAGGTCAAGAACCAGCTCTTTGAGCCTCTTTTCTGATCCTTTTGTCCAACTGTGGTTGAAAAGACTGGCCTGTGGGCCACTGCATTCCAGAGGAGCCCATGTGATGGATCTTGCTGGCGTTTGCTTGCAGGAAAATGTGTCCCAATGGATCAAGCATCTACTATGGGCCCCCAGCAGAAACAGCCAGGCCATGCAACCTGGCCCCTATGGCCTGGGCCGGTGGGAGCCCCAGAGCCAAACCATTGCTCTAGAGTCACATGGGGCACCCCTCTGGCTCAGCATGCCCACTCATTCTCCTCCCCTTTTATACCTGTGTCCGTCGGCAGGAGTTTATATTCGACCAGATGGTAGTGACCTTGCAGAAGTCCAGGCCACTCCCACCTGGAAAGGCAACAGCCACGGGTGGTGTCAGCTCTGTACCCAACCGCCAGGGGTCCTGGCTCTGATATCCTCTTGCGCAGTGTTTGGAATCAGTGACTCATCCTAAACAACATCCCCGTGCCTCAGTTTCCTCATCTGTAAAACAGAGGACGATACTAGTACCGACCTCATGGGGTTGCTGGTGAAGATTGAGCTATACCGATAGGGAAACTGAGGCATGGATATTAAATAACTTGTCCCAGATCACTCAACTATAGTGTGTTAAGGCTGAGAGGATCTGGCACAGAGAAAGCTCTAGAACTGTGGCTATTATTGTTATTGTTATTTTTATTACTATTCTTATTTCGGAGGGCTTATGTTTTGAAAGAACTCAGTTTTCAAAGTGACTTGCACGGGCCTTGCACACAGTAGGTGCTCAGAGATGACTGATGCAGAGATGAAAGAGGCAGACCTGTCCCCGAGAATGTATTCTCCCACAGCCTGACGCCAGCCTTGCACACAGTAGGGCATGGTTGCTGAGGACAGAGAGATAGAGACAGAGAGATAGCATCCTGGGACGTGCAGGGGCCCTGGGGGCCACCTACCATGCCCACCCTCTCCTGCTGAAGGCTGATGTGATTCAGGGGGCTCTGGCCTTCATGGAGCCAACTCTTACCCACTGCCAAGTGGAGGAGCAAAGCAGAGGCGAGTTTCCTTTCAAGAGGGGAGCACCTCAGGGGCAGAGAGGAGGTAGCAAGATGAGAATGGCCCCACCTCAGCCTTTCGTCCTCGCTTCCAGCTGGCTCACCACCCAGCTTCCTTGGTCGGAGTCCCTTTGGCCCGCTGCCTGGTTTCTAGTCCCCACCATCCCATGTCTTCTTCTGGGGGCATATGCCCCAAACCCTGGGTGGGCCTGGAGGAGGAACCGGGAGGGAACATTCTAGAACTCTTGACCCTCCCAACCCAGACCCTGAGTGCAGCACACTGACCAACAATGTGTGAGGGGCTAAAAGGATCAATCAGGCTGTGGAGGAGGAAGCCGTTTCCATGGCAGCAGCTGCAGGCTGGAGAGGAGAGGCCTGGAGGGGGAGGGACAGCATGGCGGGTCAGAGCGGAAGCAGTGCCCAGAGTCAGCGGATGGGTCAACAGAGAAAGTGGAGGTAGGAAGGGACTCAGGGCCTGAGGCTGAGGGCAGCAGCCAGACAGTGTGGGAAGCACAGGAGGGATGGCGAGGGGGAATCCTCTTTAGCCAACCAGACATCACAGAGGAGGCCCAGTGACCCCAAATGCGTCTTCACCAGGGCCCCAACCACGGTCTTCCAGGCTGGGGTGCTCCAGAGACCCCAGGTGAGATCTGAGTTTTATGTTTGGGATTCACCCTTGGAATCTGATCTCCAGGAGGAGGGGTCCCATACTGGAGGCCGGTCAGTCCCTGTTCACCCACTGTGCCCACCCCTCTCTGGGCAGCAACCTGGCTGGAGCTCAGAACCGGGCCCCTCTAAGTCCCTGTGCAGAAGCTCAAGCCCAGGCAGGCAAGGATGGCCTGGGTCACAGTCCCAAGAGGCTGAGCCAGCACCTCCAGGCCAGTAAGCGTCTCTCTCAGGGAAATGGCAGACACAGGTGGGCGCAGCTCAGGGGCGCCCAGTGGGAGGCACACCGTGGGGCCCTCATCCTCCACAGGCAGAATAAGGAGGGGCTAGCCCACGGTGAGCGCCGGGGCCTGGCCAACCTGAGAGCGTCCGAGGATCCCTGAGGCAGAAAGGGACAACTAAGGCGGGGACCTGGAGGCAGGGCAAGAAGGGGCTGGAATGTTCTAGAAATCCCCCCCCCCATTACTCTCCCCACTAGCCCTGCATTTGATTGGAAGCCACAGATGTTTTGCACCCACTGAGTGGTTTTATGATGGAAACCGCTTTCAGGTTGAAAGGGGGGGGTGGTGAAAATCTCACTAATGGCTTTTTAAAGGCCCCAGAAAAAAGAATTATGGAAAGAAGACAGTGTTGGAAAAAAGGGGAAAGGCAGAGACAGAGGCTGCGATGCTCTCGGTGCTGAGGGAGGCTTTTCTTAGGTAAGGGGGCTTTCCTGGCTGTCCCAGGCCCCCTGCCCAGAGCCTTCTACTTCCCCCACCACCTGGTCCCTGGTTACCTCCCCCCAGTGTTCCTGGCAAAGCTCACCACATATCCCCAGCCCAGACTTCTCCGACTCCCACCAGGGAAAATAATGGGAAATTGATGCGGCCGGGCTGTGGCCTTCTCCTGCTTGCCAGGGCAGGGCCTGTGGTAGGTGTTTTGCCCAAACTGCCCACCTTTGTTATAAAAAGAGCCTCAGGCATCCCTGGTTTGTGGGTCCCAGTGCACAGAGACACAGCACCGAGACTTTGGGAGCTGAGCCCCTGCTATGTGCCCCCACCCCCAGCTGGTGTGAGGGTTTATAACACTGCCACCTACCCCCAAAACAGCTTGCAGGGCCATCACTAGCCCATTTCCCAGAGCCCTAGTTGGCACCCCTACACAGGTGGCAGGCCCATCCTTCCCAGCCCTCCCTTGGCTGGCCTCGGCAAGTCACTCCTCTCTCTGGTTTTCTTGCTGTTAACTGTAAGGTGGCCACCCCTCCTGATTTGCTAAAGTTGACAGGGTCCAGTGCTGTAAACCAGAAAAGTCCAGCTAAACCAGGACTAGCGGTCACCCAAGTTATGACCAGCAGGCCTAGGAGACTGGATCTTTTTTCTTTAATTTGTTCAAGGATATGTTTGCTTTTTTCTATTTTTACCCCTTATATCCCCGCCTCCCTTTCTCTCCCCCTGCATCTCAGAGCCCTTAGAATGTTTATGGATGTCCACTGGCTTTTGAAAGTGTTTAATGTTATGAAGTTGTCTTCTTGTAAATATGCTGTATTTGTTTTTATCATTCTAACTTTCTCAGTTATACATAATTCTCTTTAATTCCCTCTGTTCTGTTCCAAATAACTGCATTTCATCCCTTTTCATGGATATATAATAATCCGAGGTGTGAATACACCCCATCTTCTTGAGCCAGTCATCTGTCAATGTGCAGTCAAGCTGCTTCCATGCCCAGGCACTTGTAAATAACGCTGCTACAAACATTGTGGGACGTGTGGGGTTTTGTGCCAGTGGGTTCGTATTCTATGGATGCCCAAAAGGGAAGCTCTTGGGTCATACAGTATTTCCTTTTTAGTTTTTTAAGGTGAATTCAGATTGTTTTCTCTAATGGTTACACCAGTCCACTTTTCCACAACACTGCAGCAGGGGGCCTTTTTCTCCGCATGCCCTGGCATGTGTTGGTGGGAGATCAGGCCCTACAGGAGCAGAATTTACTTCTGTTCCACCGAATCTGTGCTCACAGGATGTTCCCTCCCTGGGTAGAGTCTCCTTGCTCGACACCTTGTCTAGGTGAAGCCCCCAGGGGGTATCTTCCTGGTCTGCTCCTGTGAAGGGCTCACTGGAGGAGAAACTCCAGAAGTTGGACTTAAGGGAGTCATCGCTGGGCTTTGGGCGGTTTTGTCCCTGACCCATTGGAGTCAAAACTTCTCTCCAGGCAGGCAGCTTCCCCAGGAACGTACGCCAGGCATGTGGGGGGTGGCTCAGGACTTAACACCGCAAGTGACCTTAGCCAAGTCCATGCCAACGGGAATGAGGCCATTTACCCTTGATCACAATCTAGGCCCTGGGCCCTCCTTCTGGGGTAAGCTTGAAAGTAGCCCCGGCTCCAGGAGGCCAGGGAAGAGTGACTGCAGAAGTTCAAGGGTGGGGAGCAGTGGCAGGGCAGGCCCAGGAGGGCAGAGAGAGATTCAGCATGAAATCAGCGCTCAGCAATGGGGTGGGCACTGTGTTGCGTGTGGCTAGCTCTGTGGGGTTTATGGACCCGTGCAGATCGACTTTTGAATAATTTCCACTCAACATTACTCATTAGGGACATACCATCTATCAAGGTCTTCCAGAATCTAAGTTCTGGTATTTGGAGTTTGGAGACGCCCATGGAAGGAGGCTACCCAGCCTGTCCTGTAGAGGAGGGCCGGTGGGCCCATGGGGGAGGGAGAAAGACAGAGTGACTCTGAGTGGGGTCACCTGGGAGCTTGCTAGAAACTCTCAGGCCCTGCCCCAGACCCCCTAGAATCTGCATTTGAACCAATTCACAGGGGATTCTTCGGCAAGCTCAAGTTTGAGCCCTGCATCCCAGCATCCTTCCCAAGTCTCCTAGAGTGAATCCCATCCCAGGATAAGATCTAGAGAGACCCTTTCTTGCCTGTCTCCTTCTGCTTTCCCAGGTCTTTCAGCTGCCACCAATGCTACCCCCAGGAGCCAGTCCATCTCCTAGGACTGGGGGTTCGTGCAGCCCCCCAGGACCTGTGATGCAATTAGGACATCTGCATGGTGGAGTAGCGGGGGCTGCCCGAGCAGGGGTGCACCTGAGCCACTGGGCCAAACAGACCTGAGCTGCCCACAGGTTCCTGGCCAGGCTCTGATAATCAGACAGGTGTGTGTGTGGGTGGGGGGGAGGGACCAAGGCCAGAGACCTCAAATCTCCCCTTTATCGGAGACCAGCAAACCTTTTGCAAGTGTCTTATTAACAAACATCTCAATTGCACCCACGGCTGCCAGAGACTTTATGACCATTTTTATTAGTTCTGCCTCGCGGCTCTGCTGAGGTGGAGCCAGCATGCTGCAAACGTGGCCCCAGCCACACAGGGGCATGACCCTGAACTTGGAGAATGAGCAGGTAGTTGAGGAAGGGAGAAACCAGGTCTGGGCCTCGGGGAGTGTGCAGCCAGTTGGGAAAGCATGGCAGATGCACAAACAGTAAAACTTCATTACTTCCCACTTGAGATCTTTCCAGCAGGGATGACGGAGAACAGAGCCCAGGCAGGCACCGGGCTAATAAGATTGCAGGGGGTGTGTTTAACCTACTTGCAAGTACGAACTATTTCCATGAACTATTTCCCAGCCCCTTAGAAGCTCTGTTCCATGCAAACAATGGTTATACAAATGAAAAGCCTCTCTCATCTCTTCATTAAAGCAGAGCCTCAAAGGACCAATCGCTACCTGAATCTCCTCCATTAGCCCGGAATGAAGCTCTGCGTATAGAAATGAAGACGTTTGAATTACAAAATGCTTTTTAAATAGGGTAGATTATAAAAGTTTGGTCCTGACAAGTCTTCTTAATCGATTGCTGAATTTTGGCAAGAGATGTGAGGCCACCCACCTCGCTCCTTTCTCCACGCCTCCCTCCCTCCCTCCCCTCCGGGTCCCCCCATCCAGATCAGGGCCGTCTTGCAGCCAGATTGAGTTTGGGCTTGATCCTGTGGTGCCTGGAAGCCACAGAAAGCTTTTAAGTTGGAAAAGAACAGGTCAGATCCTTACGTGAGAGGGTCACTCTGGCAGCCGGGTGGCGAGGGGCGGGACCAGAGCGTTTTCAGGCAGGGAGATAAAGCAGGAATGGGGACAAAAGAGCAGAGACAGTGGAGTGGGTGAAAGGACATGGCAGGGTATTACCTGTCCTGCTACGTCCCCTCACCTGACAGATTTAAGATGGGGTGTCAGGATATAATCCCGCCCCCCATGTCAGGCGCACTGTTCTCATAGAGCAATCCCACAGCCCTTGCTCTCTCCCCCAGGCCTTTTCACCATTCTGGCACGCACCTTTCCTATAGGTCTCGTTCTTTGGGTTTGCAGCTCAGTGCAAGCTGAAGACAGAGCTTCAGAAAGTAGGAAAGGGGTGGGTGGAGGGCAGTGTGGGTTGAGATGCTTCGACAGGAAGCCCCGCCCACCCCAAGCAGTGAGTGCAGAAAGACAAGAAGTGATCAAAAGGAGGGGTCCTCGCACAAGCACTGTGGGAAAGAGCTGGGCAGAGGCTTATGTAGCTCCACAGACGCGCCACCAGCCCACTGCTTGGTGCGTGTCCAAGAGCAAACGCGAGTGTGTGTTCATACACGGACTCAGACAGACACGTCCGTACCAGGGCATTTGTATTGGCCCAGCTGAGAGCAGCCCAAGTATCTGCCAACAGGTGAACGGCTGGACAAAGGGGTGTTTTCAGGCACTGCTGCTCAGCCAGGAGAAGGAGGGGACTCTCGCTGAAGGTGACAACTTGAATGGGTCTCAAAATGATGAGTGAAAGAAACCAGACCGAAAAATAGCACACGCAATATGGTTTGATTTGTCTGAAATGCTGGCAACCAGGGTCTCCAGTGACAGAAAGCAGAGCAGTGGTTGCCTGGGTTTGGAGGGCAGGGAGGGAGTGCAAGAGAGCCCGAGGGTGCTTTTGGGGGTGAGGGCTGTGTCCATCATCTGCACTGTGGCCGTGGTGTCGATGCTGTAGCCGTATGCTGAAACCCTCAAACGTGTAAACTTTAAATATGCACAGTTTATTATTTGTCAATTACAGCTCAATAAAGCTGTAAACAAAATTTGTTTTTAAAAGGCAAGGATCCCAGGAGACATTTATAGCGTACAGGCAAACTAACCTAACACGCTGCCTTACCCCTAAGACAGGCAGGATGAGATCGATGTTTGTTATGATGACCTTGATCGCGGGGCAACTTAATTAACACCCAGCTGACTTCCTTTAAGCGGAAGGGAAGCATCCATGGCGCCTCAGAAGGCGCCTGTCTAGCGTTGCCATTGAAAGTCTTGCCACCTCTGCCCCTGCCTCATACCCGACACTGCAGACGGTGCCCGGTCCATAGTAGGCACTTAATCATTTGTTTCAAAAAATGAATCACTTAACAGAGTAGGAGGAAGACTGTGATGAGTGGTCACGGCATGCCGGGTTCTGTCCTAAAAGCGTTTGCATTTGTGCAATAATTTAACCTTCAGTATCTAGCAAAAGTCATTGGATCACGGGATCCCCACAATGCAGGAGAGGTCGCCCCTAGGTGCGCCCTCGTGTTTCCTCTAGGACTTTGGATTCTTCCCAGTGGAAAGACAGAGACAGGAAAGGAAAGTGGACTAGAGCGGCTCTAGCGGTGTTGCGTGGGGCGTGTGCGCACACTTGCTCAGCACACCCCACTCATCAGAATTAAGGGACCCGCCGGAAGCTGGAAGAAGGGAATTTAGGAAATTACCAGGCCATCCTGTTTCTCCCAGCAGGGGGGATGCAGATGGCTCTCATCACCTGGGGAGGTGGTGAGGCTCAGAATAGAAATCCACTCCAGAGCAGTGGAGGCCAATTCCAGTGCCAGAGAGCACAAAGTAATTAGCTGGTGAGGGAGGCGCAGGGGAACAGTGTGGGCGGGGGTCCAGAGTGTCCAGGGGCTCTGGTATCCACCAAGGCAGCTCCCCATCTGTGACCTCAGTCAAGTTACCTCTTCTCTGCTGCCTCAGTTTCCTCCTCTGTACGGTGGGGATCATGTTGTTGTCTAATGCATAGCATAGCGCTTTTATAGACTGCTTTAATAGTATGGGGCTGGGGTGGTGCCAAGGATTCTGTGAATAGGCTAAAATGCTCAGCGTGATGCCTCTCATTCATTGTCCTCCTATAACTACCAGGACTCCCCACAAGACTGAAATCCCACGAGCCAGGATTATAACACCATTGATCAGATGGAGAAACCCAAACTCAGAGAAGTCAAAGGACTTTTTGCACAACTAGTCAGGTACAGAGCCCAGAGCAGAACCCGGGTGCCTGACTCCTTGCCTGCTTCTTCCACTGCCCTCAGTCACATAGTGGATATTCTCTGAGCACCTAACATGTGGCAGGTTTGCCTTCAAGGAACTCAGATGTTTCCCTGGGAGGGGAGACAATAGGTCAGAATGTAGCATGATATGGACAGGTTGGTGCTCCCAGAGAGGCAGTGCTGGGGAGATAGAGATGCGCTGTGTCTGCAGAGGGGGCAGACAGTCCAGGCAGCCTGCCTGGCAGAGGTGGCATCTGAATGTGAAGTGTTATCTAGTGCATCTAGCCCATTGGACTCTCACACCATACCAACTCTGACCTAAGCCCTATAATGATCCCATGTGGCCTTCTCAACTGCCTGATGGGGTGGCCAGCATGGATGGGGACAGTGGCCTCATGGAGGGCCATGATTTTCTCAGCATTTCAGAATTAGTTGGTGATCAGGCTGGGACTTCTAGATTGACCAGCAAAGCCTTTGCTTTTCACCACTGTGCCAATCTTTGAGGCTTTGAAAGTTGGCTAGAGGTTTGCTGTTTGGGTAAGAGAAGAGAGATCCACGCAGAGGTAATGGCCCGGACAGAGACACAGAGGCAGGAACAAATCCTCTCTGTGTCCACTCCTTCCCCATCCGAGGCTCAGTGTAAGGAACGGTACCCAGTGGCCAGAATCCCTGGGCTGAATGTGGCAGCCCTGCGGTCCTGGCCCTGGGCTAGCAGAAGCCCCAGTGCCTGGCCCTTGCACAGCCGCACCTGGGCAGAGGCACAGGGGTCACAAGGACAGCTCCCCCTGTGCCCAGCTTTTCAAATACAATTACTTGCCCTTCAGCACCACTGTCAGCGTTGGTAAACTCCAGCCGCTAACCTGCATTACACTGGTCTCGCCAGAAACCTTTGCAGTTATTAATAGTTTATCGATCGCAGCCCATTGCTGATAAGAGGAGGGCTCCTCACCCCCAGCCCTATCGGGGGCCTGCTCTCTGCAGAAGGTTTTAACCAGCATGCAAATCAATGCCACTCAAATTGCGGAGAGGAAGGGTCTCCGGGCCACTTAATCCACTTTGGGAGGTTGCCACCCAAGGCACAAGCTCCCATGAGGCAGTAAGAAGGGGCGGATCCATTCAAACCAAGCTGTGAACCTGCAAGCTGTTGGGTCTGCAGACAACTGAAATCCGCCCCAGGCAGGGAGGGCTGCCCTGGCATCCAGCCCAGGGGTCCCGTTCACTGATAAACACTGGCTGTGTGCCTGCCGTGATGGCGAGCTCTCTGCAGGTCCTCAGGTCTGCTGATAGACCAGACAGAGGCACACACTGCCCATATGGAGCCCGCTGTGCACGAAGGGAGTGGAAGATGTTCCATAGACACAACCTAAGTCACTAAATTACAGCTCAGACGGGCTTTGAAGAAGAGGCATGAAGTTCTCAGCCGTTGCTGTAGAACCAATGCCCCTGCCCTGGGGGGCTTAAGACAACAAGCATGTATTCTTGCTCGTGAGTCTAGAGGGTGATTGGGCTCCCTCCTGAGCATGGCCTGGGGCCGCCTCCATGTTCACTCATCTTCCACCAGAGGCTGGTTCTCAGGGCAGAGGCAAGGGGGGGAGCATGGGGAAGAGGGTCTTTGAGGCTGAGGCTTAGAACTTACACACCGTCACTTCACCACATGCTGTTCATCAAAGCAAGTCACAAGGTCAAGAATGGGGAACAGGTGCAGCAGGTGTGGATTCGGGGAGGTCATTAATCTGGCTTGCAGGAGCAATCCACCTGCCACACCCACCTAGTCCAGGCAGCTGGGGGCGATGTCCCCAAGAAAGTGACTGTTTCTTTGTAGCTTGAAGGAAGGATACAATCCAGGGAAGCAAATGCAATAGTCCAGAGAGAAAGAGAAATTGCCAGCAAAGGTCCCGAATCAAAAAAGGGACTTGGCTAAACATGGGGTCTCAGATAAGAGCCTGGAACAGAAAATGGACATTCGTGGAGAAACTGGAACAATCAGAGAAAGTCTGGAGTGAAGAGTGAGAGTGTCAGTGTTGGTTTCTTAGCCTGTAGGCTGTCCGGGAGTCAGGTCGATGACGATGTTAAAAGGAGAGAAACTGAGGGGGTGTGGAGGCTCTCTATCCTCTGTGCAACTTTTCTGTAGTTCTAAAAGGATTCCAAAATAAAAGATTTTTTTTAAGGAACTTGGCAATAGGAGGAAAAAAAGGAACACCTCTGTTGCAGGAGGAAGGGAAGGCTGAGATGCGGCTGGAGGGTGTGGGCCAGGATGAGGATGCTGGTCGCTAGCTCAAGAGCAGAGTTCTTGAAGGGCTGTAGGGAGTGGGGGACCAGTAATCCATTCACTTTTATTAAGATCCAAGTGCTACCTGGAGAGTAGGTCAGGATTAGCAGGGACAGGAAACCCGGGTAACTATCCACCTCCATGTCCCAGGTGGGAAAAGATGCTGGCAGTGGAATTGGAGGGCAGTGGATAGGTCGTGATTTCTTTAGGAGGTAGCGCGTGTAGGACTTGGTCACCAACGGCATTCAGGGAGTCCAGAAACAGGAGAGATCAAGGGTGGTGCCCAGGGGTGTGACTGGACCAGTCACAGAGGGCAGCGCCGTGCTGGGGGTAGGAAGCCACAGAAGGCACATCTGAGGCTGTAAAACAGCCCTGAGTGGATGGGATGGTTGCCTTCTCCCAAAGCACCCATCCAGGTGTCCCCTGAGCTGTTTTCTGCACCACCTGTGCTGTGTCACCCAAACATATTTCTTATGTTACTGTCACTGAGCGTGTCATCAATGTAGTGAGAACCCAAACATGTCACCTGTGTTGCTATCACTTAAGCACATCTGCAAATATCACCTGCATGGCCGTTACCTGCACATTCCCACCTGTGTGTCAACCATGTCACTTTTACTGGATTGTATCACCTGAGTAGGTGCCAGTGACACACATCCCCTGAGCCTGTTTTTTAGGGAGCTGTCACCTTAGCATGTCACGGCACACTGTCACCTACACAAGTCCTGCAGGCCACCTCTGCAACCGACACCTATGAGTGTCACCTAAACATGTCATTCCAGGTGACTGTCACAAAGCAATAGTGCCTGCGAGAGAGGCTCTTTTTTTTTCAGTCTAGCTGAGTTACAAAGCAAATACTTCCCCAGGGGAGAGGGTCCCTGCTGTTCCCCCAACAATGGGTGCTTTCTTCTGAGAGTGGGGAGACCAAGGAGGCAGCACCTTCAGCTTCCCTAATGAAAAGCCCCCCCATTCTGAGGTCCTTCCACAACAGTCAGTAGACCAGATGTCAACCTCTGTGTATTTTATGTAAATGCAGGTGTTTGTTTATATAAATGTTGCTGGGGGGGAGGGAAGGAGAGCTTTGGATGGGCTGGCTCCTCAATCCTCCCTAAGATCAGGGGTGATGGAAAGGAGCTGGGAGCCCAGGTATGTGGGGATTGAGGGGGCAGCAGGTGAGGGACAGTGGTCAGAAGGCAAAGATATGGGTGGGGGTAAGTGAGACAAAGAAGGGGATGAGTCTGACTGCTCAGCAGAAACAGATGGGAGAGACCCAGCTGACAAGGGGGGCTCTGTGTCCACAAGGGCGTGGGAATGAAAACCCAGGGCTGATAAAGTGACCGCCTGGTGGTGTGGAAAGAGGAATTTAAATTCCCATCTTGGTTCCTATTAGCCACACTCGGGGGACGGGATTACACCAGCCCTGGAGCCTTGCTCTCCACGTTGATGACTGGGGAACAGTGATTCCTGTGTGACCCCCATGTGACCCTTGTGTGACCCCAGCATGGCAGAAGGCCATGAGGAAGGAGTGAGCAGACGTGCTGGGCACCAATACCGCAGCCACCCCCGTTCATGGAAAGGAAGGAGCACAGGTTGAACCTTGCAGCTGAGCACAACCCCTCTGAGCAAGGCCGGCTGGCAGCGAGCTTCCACAGGGCTGGGCTCTTCCAGCACGGAGCAAGGGCCTGGGACCATGGGGAGCGTTTGCTGAGCACAGGCTGAACCAGCAGGGCCCTGGGTGGGTTTCCTCGGGCACAGCTGCCCGCTCCGACGACAGCACTCACCTGCTCCCATCCCTCCCCCAGGCTGCCCGAGGTCCGCATTTCAGACAATGGCCCCTATGAGTGCCACGTGGGCATCTACGACCGCGCCACGAGAGAGAAGGTGGTCCTGGCGTCGGGCAACATCTTCCTCAACGTCATGGGTGAGTGCAGGGCCCGGGTGCAGAGGTGAAGGGAGTGTGCATGCGTGTGCATGTCTGTGTGTGTGTGTACATGTGCGCCCAGGTGCACAGAGACACTGTCCTGGGAGCCACCCACCAAAATATCCACTGTACCGGCCACTGATCCTTTCTTCCTACGCTTGGCCCCGAGGCTGTAGGAGGCCAACCGTGCCGGGCATGGCCAGTGGTTTGCTCTGGGTCCCCGGGCTGTGGCTGTTGCCGATGGCTCAACAAGGTCCAGAGTGGTGTGGGGTGGCCTGAGAGAAACAGAGGGGTTTCCCATATAGGACATCCAGTAAGCAGCAGCCACATCCGCCTGCAAAGCAGGAGCCTCACTCTGCGCATTGTGTAGACCAGGCTCAGGGGGGAAGTGACTTGGGCAAGGTTGGAGGGATTCACAGAGTGTGGAGCCCCGGCACTTTCCAGGGCTCTGTGAAGAGTATCCCTTATGACAAATAGTGATTTCAGCTGCTAGCAGTCAGGTACAATTAGAGAGATTTAAAAACGGTGCCACTTCCCCACCGCCCACCCACCCCCCCCCAAGCCTCCATGACCCTCGTGACCTTCCCCTTTAAATAGATTTCGAGGTGGGCTTCAGAAATTAAAAGCCACTCACTGCTTTGGCCTGTCTGTGCCTCTGCATGGGCCTTTCTTCATCACGAGACCCTCCCTTTAGGTGAGTAGGGGTCATCGTGAGCTGGGGAACCCCAGGGGCCTTAAGGATGTGGCATCCCCTGTTGGATTTGGGGACTCAGGAGTGCATCCCAGAGTAGAGGGGAGAGGGGGCCACTGCTGGGTGCAGCCAGAGCCCTGCGTGCAGCAGAATCACAGAGCAGCTCATTGGGGAGCCGGCACCCCAGTTTGCCAACACTGCTCTGCATCCAGTACATTCTAATACGCTGTTTCCATAAGCCTCCGGGTGGAGATCAAAATGCGAGAGCGGCTGCAATTTCACGCCTATAACATCCCCACTCTGTGATGGGGAGAGGCATTTGGGAGCCCCAGGGGTGACACCGAGGGTTCATGCCGCACAGTCATTAAAATGTTTTTATCCGAGCTGCAGATAAATTGTAAGCCAATTTGAAAGTTGCTTTCTGGGCCCCGGGAACACATTATACACAGTCACGCAAGGATTGCACAGGCTCTTCTTGGGGGTGCAGGTTATGCAGAGGAGCATGTTCAGAGTATGATGTTACAATCAATTAAATGTGGGAGGCCCAGACACCCCGACCCCCATGGAGCCCAGAGATGTTGCTCTTCTGGTTCTGCCCAGTTCTCAGCCATCCCCACTGACAGCCCTGCCACGGAGGGGCCTTTCAATCCAGAGCTGATGGTCATGGCCAAGTGCAGGCTGTGCTGAGTGTCCAAGTGAGCCTTGCAAGAGCCCTCTAAGGGAGGTACTATCACCCCCACTTTATAGTCCAGGGAACGGACACTCTGGGAGTTTCAGGGACTCACCCATGCAAGTGTCAGAGCTGGGGTGCCACCAGGTCTGCCTAAGACCACAGCTGATGCTCCTGACAGCAACATCGATGCCCAAGAGACCCCTCCCAGCTTTGCACAGAGCTTGGAATACACATGTCAAGCCCCAACTAGGTGTCAAGCATGTTCCCAGTGCTGGAAACCCAGTGGAGAGCAGGGAGGAGTTTCACCTTGTGGCCCTCCACTGTACCATCAAGAGAGGAAGCTCACAGTAAAGATGAAGGAACTGATGGCCATTGGGTCCCCAGGGCTGCCCATAACAAATAAGCACAAATGGGAAGACTTACTTTAAGGAACAGAAATATATGATCTCACATCTGGAAGCTAGGTGTGCAGAAGCACAGTGTCAGCAGGCCTTGCTCCCTCTGAAGGTTGTAGGGCAGAATCCTTCCTGGCCTCTTCCAGCTTCAGGTGCTTGCCTGCTCTCCTTGGCTCGTGGCTGCATCACTCCAGTCTCCCTCCATCCTCACATGGTGTTCTCCCTCTGTGGGTCTGAACCTCTGTGTCCAAATTCCCCACTTTTTATGTATGACTCTAGATATGAGATGAGTGTCTACCCTAATGCAGGGCGACCTTATCTTAACTTGGTTGCATCTATGTGGACTGAGGTCACATTCATAGCCAGGATAAGGACTTCAATATACCTTTTTTCTCCAATGATATAATTCCACCCACACAATAAAGGAGCCAGGAGGTAGCAGAGCAGAATTCACTGTCTGATTCTAAAGCTGGTGTTCCCTATTTCCACCTGCATGGCTCACCCTTTGGTGAGCATTTATGAATATCCCAGGGACTACCATGAGCTCTGCAACTGCTGAAGGGTGTGCACTAGACACTCACAGCAGCTCTGTAAGTGGCTCCCACCATTTCCCTTTCAATAGAAGAAGAAACAGAGAGGTGCTGTCACTTACCTGGGTCACCCAGCCAGCTAGTGGCCAAGAAGAGGTAGACACATCCTCCACCCCAATCACTCTGCTCTACAAAAAGTATTGATAAGCAGTAATATCATATTCCTTTTGGGAATCCCTATGTCTCTACTGGAGGCTTCCAAGTGAGGTTGGCAGATAAAGGTAGCCTTATGCTTGCAGACCTAGTGCCAGGGGATGCGGAGAACAGTCCTTAATGAACTTGGCATAGCTTTATTTTTTCAATTTTTTTTTACTGAATTCTTGTGAAGTGCATCTAGTGCTTTTCTCCCCCTACATTTTAAATGATTGTGTTGAGATAAGCTCCCATAACATATAATTCACTCATGTAAAGTATACAGTTCAATGGTTTTTAGCATAGTCACAATTGTACAGCCCTTACGACAATCCATTTTAGAACATCTTCATCACCCACAACAGAAGCTCTGTATCCGTTTGCAATTACTTCCATTCTGCACCATCCTTCTCCACCAACTTTAGGCAACCCCTAACCTACTTTCTGTCTCTATGGATATGCCTATTCTGGACATTTCGTATAAGTGGCATTATGCAATATCTGGCCTTTCGTGACTGGCTGCTTTCACTTAGGACAGCAATTCAAGGTTCATCCAGGTGGTAGCATGTATCAGTACTTCTTTCCTTTTTAACCACTGAATAATATTCCATATAATAAAATTCCATTATATGATAAACAACATTTTGTTTATCCATTCACCAATTAACAGACATTTGGTCATTTCTACTTTTATAAATAATTCTACTATGAACATTCACATTCAAGTTTCTGTATGGACAATTCTCTTGGGTATAGTCCTAGGAGAGGTGTTGCTGGGTCAAATAGTAACTCTATGTTTAACCTTTGAGGCACTGCCAAACTATCTTCCAAAGCAGCTGCACCATATCTATCAGCAGCATGAGGTTTCCAGTTTCTCCACTTCCTGACAACACTTGCTATTATCTGCCTTCTTACTGAAACCATCCCACTGCATGTGAAGTGGTATCTCACTGTGGTTGTAATTTACATTTCTCTAATGGTTAAGCATGTTGAGCATCTTTTCATGTACCTATTGACCACTCAGTTACCCTCTTTAGAGAACTATCTTCAGATCCTTTGTTCATTTTTGGCTGGGTTGTCTTTTTATCACTGAGTTGTAGGAGTTCTAGGAGTCCTTTAGTCCAAGTTCAAGTGTCTTATTATGTTTATTGCCTCCATTTTCTGAGTCAACTTTTCACTTTCTTGATGGTGTCCTTTCAGAGACAGAAGGTTGTGGTTATGACTATGTCTCATGTATTTCTTCTGCTATTGCTCATGCTTTTGAGATGTTGCTCTTCTGGTTCTGCCCAGCAATAACAATAAGGAGGCTTGGACTAATCAGGAGGGAAGGTCATGATTTACCCCCATAGTTTTCTTCTAATAGTTTTTATAGTTTTAATTCTTACATTTAGGTGCATAATTTATTTCAAATTAAGTTTTGTATGTGGAATAAGGTAGGGGGTGTAGCTATTCTTCCCCACTGGATTGTTTTGGCATCCTTGTTGAGAATCTCTGTCCATCCTTTGGCACATCTGGTGATTAGTGCCTGACTAGTCTGGCTCTGTTCCTCCCTGGCTGTGTGACTTTGGGCAGTGAGTTCACAGGAAGTCCTCCTGTGGTCAGTTCCTCCAGGGTTCCTATTAGAAGATGCTCACTCTGGGCTGGTGAGGGCTCCAGGGGAAATTCACTAGAGATACACTGAGAATGACGGAGGCTGAGCCCACTTATGTGACCAGCCAGACCTAGGATTGCTAGAAGCTGGAGCTCTGCTTCCTAAGGCTAGACTCTTGAACTCAATTCTCTGGACTCCCAGCCCAGTGATCCTTTCTAGAAAAAGGAGCAAATCCCCAGGGCCAGTAATTTGGATGTTGGGGACCTCCCTTGACTTGGAAAGGAGAAAAGTCTATTGCACCAAGCGGGATGTGGAAACCCTGCCTCCCACCCAAACGGCCTGCCAGTGCTCCTGCTGGTTTGAGAAGACAGAAGAGACTCATCTGCCCTATGAGGGATGCCTATGGAGGTGACCTTGGGTTTGCAGAGTCCCTCAAGAAGCCTGAAGGAGGGGAGGAGCACCTTCCAGGCAGAGCCTGGAAGTGTGTATATGGCAGTTCCTAGTGGGTGTATACGGCAGTCCAGAGGGGTAGGTTAGGTTAGTACAGGGGGGCCGCTGGTCTGAGAATCCCTGGGGGTCCCCAGGAAGGGGAGTTAGAGCTCAGAGCCCCCTCCACAGCCCAGGCTGCCTGCTGGGTGGGGATGATTAGCTCATTTCCCTGTCTTGCGGCTGGAGTGGATGAGTCCCCTGCCGGGCTTGAACTAATTACATGAACTGCCCCCAGGCGACAGCAGTGGCCACAGGAAGCACAGGCTGCTGTCTGTAGGAGGCTGGGTGGGCTGTGATCCAAGCCAGAGCTGGGAGGAGTCGCAGTGCTGTGGGGGAGAATTGTGACCCCAAACTTTCGCGCCCACCCCAGCAGCCCTAGGGTCCTGAGGACCAGGCCTGGGTGCTCCTGTCCCCCAAGCAAACACCTAGCAGCCCTTCCCCCTCCCCTGTTCCCTTCCCATACATGCTTCATGATTGACATACAAGTACCCCAGGTCTTCTGTCTGGAAACAGGAGAGCCTGGGTAGTCCCAATGAGAGAATTATTCCTTTATTTAAGTAGGCTGATTAGAAACAGCATTTACTTGAGTGGGTTGTGGAATGGTTAAGGGTATGGGCCTGGGATTCAGATGGATTTTAAACCTAGTCCTGCAGCAACTAGTACTAAGAGCTAGTACTGTTTATGGAGCACTTACCCACCCCACATACCACTCTGCCTTGCGCCTGTTCATGCATTTGTCACAACGGTCCTCTTATGTAGGGTCTATTTTGACCGTCGCTGTTGTACAAGTGGGAAGATAGAGAGGTTATAAAATGAGTGCAAGGGCACAGCTCTAGTGAGGATAGAACCAGGTGGCTCCAGGCTACATAGGCCTAATCACTGCTTTGCTGAAGGGTTCTTTAATCTTGAGCCTCAGTTTCCCCTTCTGCTAGTGGGGATTATACCATGCCTCCCCTGTCGGGACATGAGCTGTAAAGGACTGTGAGAGCTCATGGAAAAGGTAACTGCTCTTACTTCCCACACATTTGGCTCTAACCTTGACCCTATAAATGTCAGGGAGGGTAGAGAAGGGGTTAACACAGCAGGGAGGGATCCCAGCCCATGGGCGCCCGCTAAACCTGGCAGGGAGCTGCTGGCCTCCCACCTGGTGGGTAGAGGAGAGGATGGAGTCAGCAGGCCTGAATCCAATCCCACCTCCTGCACGGTCTTGCTGTGACTCTTCCTCTTGAAGCCTCAGTTTCCTCATCTGGAAACTGAAAGTAAGGAAGGTTCTTCATGGGCTCTTGTAAGGAGTAAAGAAGACAGTGCCGTTCAGCATGTAGGCATGCTCAGCTGGGGTCTACCGCACGTTCTGAGGGCAGGGCAGTAGTTAGCAGGGCAGAGACAGCAGATCAGGCCAGGTTTAGGGCATAGAGGCAGGTGCATGAGGCATTTCCAGGCAGAAGCCCCAAAGCACAGAGCCCATTCGGGAGCAGATGTGGAAGACCTGACAGGGCCTGGCACTGCACTAAGACGTCCTCTAAGGAGGTACCAGTGAGACCAGGTGCTCTGTGTCACTCCAGATGATGATTGCAGAAAATGCACGGCCAGGGCTGCAGGCCTGAGAACCTCTGTGAGCCTCCTCCCTGGCAGGAGCTGCTGGTGGCAGCTAAGTGGGCCACGGGGGCCTGACACAGCTGGCTGGGCCTGGCTGCCCTGAGCCGGCGGAGGACTGAGGCAGGCGTGGCCCGGGCCCTTGACATGCACATGAGTGCATTTGGAGGCTGATGCTGCTGTCCTGAGGATGCCCACTCTGCCCACCCACAGACCCCCTGCTAGCCCAGGTCACCGGCTGGGAGCCAGTGCAGAGGGGCGAACAGGAGGGTTCGGGACTCGGAGGAGCACTTTGGAGCTAACTGGGTCATCGACCAAGGACAGTCACTTCCTATCCTCCAGCCCAAAAGCCTGAGGCTGCTGACTGCCTCCTGGACAGGCCTCCAGAATCCTCCTCCCTACCTGAACAAAGGGGGAGTGCCCTTGACAGCTGCCCACTGTGCACTCAGCCACAGGGCCAGCGTGTTCCATGGGCTTGCTGGTCCTCCCAGCAGCGCCCCCTCCCCACGCCAGGCAGTCCTGTGTTCCAGATTCTTCAGAGAGGTCAGGGGACTGAATGAATGTCCCATAGCAGGGAGGGGGCTGGGAACTGAGCGCAGGTCTGCTGGGAGCCAGAACGCTGGCTTTTCCCATGCATGGGGTCACCAGGGCGACAGAGGGACATAGCACCTCACTGAGCAAGGATATGGGCAGTATGGCAGCTCGGTGTCTGGGTGTCCGGCCTCCCCAGGTGTCCAGACTCCTCTCAACAGGGCAGCATGGAATACACCACCTGTGCTGTCAGCTGCTCCTCCCAGCAGTCTGGAAGGTCAGAGACTCAGAAACCCATTTTACAGAAGAGAAGGCTGAGTCTTCTGATGAAGGGCAGCCTGCAGTCTGATGGCCACTCTCCCTCCTTCTGGGGGTCCTGGGACCCTGAGCTGCAGATGGAAGCCACACACTCGTACGTTGGGCATGATTTAGAAAGCTGCCCACCTCTCTGACCGGTGGATGAGACTGATAGGAGACAGTCCGTCAGGCAGGCACATTGTTTGGGGCATCCTGCCCCTCGGCCCGTCGAGCTGGCCATCACCTGCTTTGTCGCTGGGGAACAGACCACTTCTCGTTCACTCCTCACATATGCAAGTCCTTGATGGAGCCAGTGTTTATAAGTGCCTGCTCTCTGCTGCTCGGGGAGGGTCTGAGAAAGATATGTGTTAAGAGGGGACAGCCAGGGGCCTCCCCGGTGGCACAGCGGATTGAGCGCAGCACTGTGGAGCTGTCCCATAACCCTCTGAGCTCAGGTTTGATTCCCGGCAGGCCAGGGAGATTCCCACATGGCGCAGCAGACCTCTCCTGTCTCGCCTGCTGCTCCGCTCAGCAGTGTTTTCAGTCAGTCTGCCTGTTCTGTTCCCTGCTCTGTCTCTGGTGAATTCTCTTACCCTCCTGCACATCTTTCCTGTACCCCAGCTCTTGTATAAATAAAAATAAATCTTTAAAAAAAAAAAAACAAAAAGACAGCACAGCCAGGACACAATAGCAGCCAGTCTTGCAGTTACCGGGAGCCAGACTTTGTGCCGAGCACTTCAAATATGTTCCTTCATTTCATCTTTACAAATGTCAGGGAGGTCGGTACTTTGGTTATTCCCATTTTAATAGATGAGGGAACTGAGGCCCAGAGAGGTTAAGTAACTTGCCCAGGGTCACACAGCCAGTGAGTGGCAGAGCTTGTTTTAGAACCCAGACTGCCTGGTTCTAAACTCGGACTCCCTACAGCTGCTCAGAACCACCCATCAGGCCTGCCTTAGCCAAGCAGCAGAGATTCACCTGCTCCTTGGGACGGTCCAGGCAGGTGTCTGCCCCCCTAAGCCCTCACCATCCTCCTGGGCCTGCCATGCCTCACCTGCCGGGGCTCACCTCGTGTTCCAGAGCTCCCCTCTCTCTCCCTGCCGCCCGCTGTACCCAGCTCAGCCTCTGGCCCCGCCGAAGCAGGACTGCAGGTGCCCGGTTAAACCTTGACAAGTGTTAGGTCAGCGCCGTGCTTCGTCCTCTCCACCGGGAGCTGGATTTAGTGTCTCAGCAGAAGGTAAACTTCCCCTCCCTGGGACAGACCCCTTAATTACAAGTGATATGTGGCTGCAGAAACTGCACTGCCTCGGGCCCAGTGATTTAAGGAGCAGGCACGAGGCTGAGGTTACAGGTGTTAACAGAGCTGGAGCAGAGCGGGAGCAAAAACAGGGAGAAGGCGGCTGTGGGGGGGCAGCAGGCTGCCCCTGAAAGGGTGTCTGCTACCTGGAGACACCTTGGGAGAGGGGAAACCCCGCCACCCCATGTACAGAAGGGAAACTGAGACCCAGATGGTGCTCCAGGTCTGCATGGCTCCAGTCAGCAGCCCTGTCTCTGCTACCAGCCCGAAGTGCATCCTGGCCTCAGTTTCCCCATCTGTCCATGAGGAGGCAGGAGTCCTTCCCTCTCCCTAGGAGCAGTTATCAGAGTATCTTAACTATAAAAGCACCAACAGGAGTGCTGATGCGATTCCAGGATCGAGCTAATTCTTTATTGAACAGGGAGGAAGAACTTATGGTTATTTTACAGAAGAGGAAACTGAGGTTCAGAGAAATGCAGCATCTTGGCCACTTGTGGCCTTTTCCCTACCAACTGACATGTTTAAATTTGCCCTAGGATTTAGTTAACAAAAAAGATCATAGCTAGGGGCTGGAGGCAGGAGAATTTGGGTCCTCAGGCCCTCCACATGACACATGACCAGTGTCACCTCCTCTGGCAGGTGAGGTCCAGGAGGTGAGCAACTGTCTCAGGACACGCTGCCTGAGTGGATGCTGCGACCTGGTGCCCTAGGCCCTGCGGGGAAGGCCAGCAGCGGGCTTCGCTCTAAACCCCAGAACTCCAAGGCCCAGCCTGGGGGCTCAAGGGGTGGTGCACAGTTCTGTTGGAAGGGACAGAGGTTTTCCAGGCTAGGGGGAGAGAGTATGAGGCTCACCCAGAGCCCCCAGGTTTCTGGAACCACTCTGTGGCATGTGGGGGGTGAGGTGGGTGGATGGCAGGGAATAGAGGAAAACTTGAACTTAAACTTGAGTAGAAAGAACTTGAGTTTAGTGCCAGTGCCGCTGGCAGGCCTCAAATGCACTTCCCTGTTTTCCAGGACCTCCCCAGCTTCCACAGGCTTCCAGAGGCTTCTTTCATAAAGCTACAAATATGGCACCTGGTGAAATCGCCCATGTGTGTAATATATACCTCTGGGATAGATTGAAAACATCCCCCAAATAGCCAGCCTTGCTGCTATTTAAAACAGACTCATGTCACACCCCATAGATTTCATCTCTGCAGAAACGGCGCCTCCATTGGCCTGATCACATTCCCTCTGTCACCACATAAACCTCGCCAGTGTGGAGGGTGAGGCAGTAAACGGCCTGGCTTCCCACCCGCATAGCCCAGGCTCAGGGGGCCAATCGGAAAGCTTGGGACATCGCCAGGCAGCCCTCGGGCAAGAGCAGAAAGCTGCACCACTTGTTGGGGGGCTGGGCCTCAAGATCTGGGAGTCCTGTGACTCTGGGAAGTTCTGCCTATGTCCTGGAGAAGCCCCTCTGATGCTCTCCAATCCCCTGAGCCTGGCGCTCCCTGTCACGGTTTTCACTCCTGTTTACTGAGCACCTACTATGGACCGAGCCCTTAGTGCACGAGACCCAGAGGGTAGTCTCAGCCCAAATGTAGAGACCAGTGGACTGAAACTTACAAAGTTCATGGGGGTGGTTCACACCTGAACTTGCTTTTGAATCTCCTGGTGGACTTGTTAAAACCTCAGTGGCTGGACCCCACCAGACCTGGGGGTTTCTGATTTAGCAGCCCTAGAAGGGGGCTCAAGAGTTTGCATTTCTAACAAGTGTCCAGGTTAGACTGTTGTTGCTGGTCCAGGGACCTGGCCTCTCCACTCCTTCGTGTGTGTGCGCTTGAGGTTTTATTTCTCCATCAACATAGGTATCACCCACTTTGGAGCCTGCTATGCCAGGCATCATGGATTCACTGCCTTATGTACACCCCCACCCAGAGCAGTCAGCCAAAGCCTCCAGTTGGGGTTGTTAATTTTATCTTCCACCACTGAAAGAGCATAACAGCTGGCAGGGGAGGGGCCAGGCAGGTGAGCCTGTGCTGCCGGCAGCTCCCAGCAGAGTGGGGGTGGGGCACAGACTGTGTCTGGTCACCCCGCCCCATCTCAGTGCAGGGAGGGCCCCAGACAGCAGCCCCTCCAACCCCCCTCCCAGCCCTAAACCCCCACCCCCCCCCACCCCTCGCCATTGCTCCAGCTCCCGGGGCCACTGTCAGTGTGGAGGGGGCGCTGGGCTCAGCTCAGCAGCTGCCACATAAAAGAGCCCATCGCAGCCCATAGAAGCAGACATGGCGTTTATCTCTCCTGTCACTGATGGCGGCTCCATTTGGGGGCTTTTTGTCAGGTTTTTTTCCCTTGGCTGCTGTTACTACTCAGTTCAATATTTAATTTTCCCATAAACCACGAGTCCTGCTTTTCTCCCCTCTCTTTTCTTGCTGGAGGTCCCTTCTCGCTGCTGGGATCTGCCTCCTCGGCTTTTGCAGAGACAGGGGGCTTGGCCCAGGGTGGAGGTCTCAGCCCTTCCAAATGGGGCTGGAGGATAGGACCCTGGTCCCGCCCCACACACTGAGTTATTCATTCATTTGTTTGATATGCAGTTGACATATTTATTGAGCAAATGCTGGTGTGCCAGCCCTTGGGATGCAACAATAGTAGTAGGAGGGGGGATGAGATTGGAGAAAAAGACACCTTTGCAAACTAGGGTGATCTATTTCTAATTATGATGAGCTCTGTAAAGAAATAAAAGGAGTACTAGAATAAAAGGACTTTTTTTAGATTTGAGGTGACATTTGAGGAGAGACTTAAAAGATAAGCAGGACCCAGTTGTGCAAAAAGACTGAATGAAGGACTTCAGGCAGAAGAAGCAGTACATGCAAAGGCCCTGAGGGGATAGTCATGGGGTGATGGGAAGGTGGTTTTGGTGAAGACAAGGCTAGAGTTGGGGGCAGGGCCCACAGTATCGTAGGGTCTTAAAGGATTCCTTCCACAAAAAGTTTCCATGTTTGCCTGTGCTAGGACAAATGAAGGAAGGAAACAAGAATTGCAGCTGAATTCCTGTGTGGCGGGTCTGCGCTAGCTCTGGGGTTCAGTTGAAGAAACATAAGTTCCTTCAGGGAATGCAAAGTCTAGTGGAGAAATAGACCCAGAACAGAGTGACAGGCACCAGTGAGTATGAGAAGAGAAGGATGTTCCAGAAACCAGAAGCTAATCCTCAACTAGATCTGGAAAAGTCCTGGAAGGCTGCCTGGAGGCAGCAGCACGTAAGGTCAGCCCTGAAGGGTGAGGCAGAGTTAATCAGCAGAAGGACTCATGTGCAGGACACAGAGGGGGGAGGGAACAAGGTGAGGACAGAACTGTGGGCAGCTCAGCGTGGTCAGAGCAGAAGCAGCTTCTCAAGGAGGTGCTCTTTGGAGCTCTTTGGAGCAACACCTCATTGAAGAAGCAGAGAGAGGCTGGTGGTGAGGATGAGAAAGAAACTGAGACACTGGACAAAAAGGGAAAGAAAAGAAAAAATAAAATAGGGAACTTGGAGGGACATTTATATTCATGGACACTTTATATTAAGAGGGTGGCGTACCTTTTTTTTTTTTTTTTTTTTTTGAAATACGGTATAATGACTAGGAGCTGATTGAAAAAGAAGGCAGTCGATAGAGCGAGCTTGCTGAGAGGAAAGAATGGATTTTTGCAAATAATAAAATTTTGAACTTGGCTTTTCCCTCCTCTCTCCTCCCCAAAATCTAATTGATTGCCACCCCATGATAAATGACAGTCAGCAGCGCGGCGTGTGCTAAGCACCCCCGTGGAGTGGTCCCCAAGGAACAGAGAGATTATCCTTCCTCGAGATGAGGGCCATGCCAGGGAGAGAAAGAAATTCCCCTAGTCTCTCAGCCAAGGGAGGGGTCGGTTGTAATATAAATAACCCCTCTCTGTTCGCTCAGCACTTGGCCACCCTTGGAAGGTACGAGGCCAGTTTTGTACTTGTGTCTCGTCTCAGAAATCCTGGAAGGTAAGAGGTTGGCAGACCATCTTTTATTAAACCCATTTCATAGATGGAAAAACTGATCCTGGGGTCGAATGATTTGCTCCGGATCCCACGGGATGCTGGTAGCAGAGCCTGGGCTGGAAGCTTGGACTGACTCTAGTAGAGCCAGCACCCTAGGGGAGTTGGGGTGCACCTCAAGGTCGGGAGAGAATTTAACTATCGTAGAGAGCATTAGATACGGGCCTGGGACAGACCTCCCTCTCTGCGAATGCTGGAGTTTATATAAGAACAGGCCGGCGTTCTCGAATTACAAAGGCCACAGGATGATTTACAGAGCAGAGAGCCAGCACATTATCTCCAAAGTGAGTTATGGGGACCGAAGCAAAGTTCTGCTTTCAGGATAAAGACAGGCCATATTTCAGAGTTAATTTCATAAAACCGATCACCCGACCATTGCCTCACTGTGTCGATACTACCGAGTCTACAATAACTTAACTCCTGCCTCCCGCGATGGCCGTAGCGCAGGGCCACAGAGGTCAGTGGTACCGTGCCCTGGGGACCCCCGTCTCCCCACGCTGGAAAATGAGTAGTCAAAGAAACTTCTCCCCGTGGTTCCCTCCACCTAAGCAAAATCAAAAGTAAGCTGGGAGGGGCAGTGGTTTGACTCGAGGCCAGTGTCAGAGTAGCTCTGTGGTGGTGGCCCCGTGTGATGGTGATGGTGGCTACAGTGGGGACCCTCCCTAGTGCCCCGGGCTGCTTTCCTAAGTGGGCAATGTGCCTGGAAGTGGTTGCAGATCCTGAAGCTCTGCCCTCGCCTTGGTCCCTGCTGCTAGGATGGGATGACTATTGTTTATCTCCTTCTTGAGCCAAATAAACCTGCTCCATGGCGCTTTACTAGAGGAGGGTGATTTCGAGGGGATGGTGCAGGTGGGCAGTGGGTGCAGCCCCAGGTGCATTGCCCTGTGCAGACATCTCTGAAAATACCCCAAGTTCGCAGGTAAGGAGCTGATGGGCCATGGGGCACTGTCGCAGGAGATTTAGGGAGAGGCTGGTGAGCCAGGGGCTCAGTTGAGGAGTTTCTGCCGTTACATGCTACCTGGATCTCCTCAGAGTCAAGTGGGTGTCCTCACTCCTCGCAGATCCTGACTTTGAACCAGGGATGATTCTTGCCCGGGAAGTCATGTGGACTTAGGCCTGTGCCTGCAGCTGGCCACTGCCTTTGACAGGACACCGCTCCTGGGGCCACGGGGCCTGTTCAGGCACAGAGTGGGCTGCGCACTTTGAACTTGGTCAGAGATTATAATCAGGATGGGGACAGAGATGAAATGGGGATGGGGTTAGGGGAGAGAGGGAGACAGAGATGAGGATTGAGCTGGGATGGATAGAGACAGGGCAGATGGGGTGGGGAGGGAATAGAAAAGGGGATGGAGATGGAGAAACGAGGATGGCACCGGAGAGGACTAACAGCGGAGGGAGGCTGTAGACAGGCGCCCCAGGGCCTGCAAGGTGTGCAGTGCTGCACTTTGTCCAGGGAAGCGAAGGACGGACAGGAGTGATGCATGGAGTGGCGCATCCATAGCAGCCAGAGGCATCCGGGGTAGCGGCTCCCTGGCTGCCTGTGCTCAGAGCCGCGCACTGGCAGACAGGAGGGGAGATGCAGAGTGGCATTTTCCTGGGACACAGTGATCGGGAACATGTTGATGGGGAGAGTGTGGAGCCTGGGCTGTCCACACTGGTATTAGCAGCGCTGCTGTGTCATCGTCCGTACAATTGAAAACCGTTGTTGTCTTATGAGCTTGATTAACTGTACATATTGCTAACACCTGCTCAGAAATATAACGAGCGATAGGAACACAGCTCCCAATCAGGGCCTGCGTGGGTGGTGTGCGTGACTTGGGTGCAGAGCGCCAACATGGGGTGTGTGTGCACGCGTGTGCATGTGTGTGCGTGCTTGTGGTCGGGGCACCTGTGCCATGCCAGGATTGGAAAAGCCGGGTGCCAGCCCAGGTTCTGCCGTTAACGTCTGGGTGACCGCATGCAGAGCTCTCCTTTCTCCGGCTTCAGTTTGCTCTCCTGTAAAATGCAGCGTCTAGACCGGTGCAGTCCAGTAGCAGTGGAACGCAATCCACATGTGAGTGTAAGTTTTCTCTTAAAAGTGTTTCAAAGGTAAAATGCTTTTCATGATATAGTTCTTAAATCTAGTGTATCCCAACATTGTTTTAACATGCAACTGATAGTTAAAAAATTAATGATAGACTTAGCATTTGTTTTTAAAGTGAAATCTTCAGCACGCAGGGTGTTTATTTCACACTGATGGCACGCATGAATTTAAATAAGTAGCCGTATTTCAAGTGTTCAGTGACTGCTGGGGTGAGTGGTGACTGTATTAGTCTGTTCACAGGCAGGGCGTTTCCTGGTCTCCTTGTTTAAACTGTTCCCGCCCAGTAGACCATGCTCTGTTCTCCCAGTCCGTAGTGGGGACCCTGGAAGAAAAAATGTCAGTTAAACGATATTCTAGAAACACTGCTGATAGGTACTAGGCTCACTCTCTTAAACCCTCAAGGACTACTTCATCCAAACCTCGCAGGAGCCCTATTTATATAACTCCCTTTTTTGCAGATAAGAAAACCTAGGCTCAGAGAGGTTACATACCTTGCCCAAGTCACACAGCATTAAGTGATACGGCTGGTCTTTTAATTCTGGGCAATCTGCTCTACGGCCCACGCGATCATCATCGCCCTATCCAACCTTCCTTGTAATTGTGACGCAAAGACTATTAATTAAAATTGCCAAGCTGTATGGCAGTCTTGCTGGATGCCAGGCATCTTATGCACCTCAGATCATTCCCTTCAAGCAATCCTATGAGGAAAGTCCAAGTTCTACTTCCTGTTTGTTCAGTGCAGGCAAGAAACATGAATGAGTCAATGGATTCCCCCTGCTAGTTCGGAGTCGCTCGTGATGTGGTTTTTGGAGTCTGGGCGTTTGGAGGGCGGGGTCCTTGGGTTCACTCTGGGAAAGGTGTCACCAGAGCTTCCCTTTTCAGTGGCACATGGCAAGTTTCCCAGGCGAGTTTCTCCACGAGACAGAGACAGTAGTTCTATTTAAAGGGCAGGTTTATTAGGGAAAGGGACAGAGGATAGTAAAAGACACTTGCATAGGCGCAAGCGGGCAGGAAGAGCTGCCCCCAAAGGGACAGGTTTGCTGAGAGAGGCCTGCATGGTCTCAGGCAGGCGGCCTTGAGGAGAGCGGCCTCCGCTGAGGGAGGTCAGTGAGGCGAAGTCCCAGCAGGTACAGGTCATGGGCAGGCAGGAGGCTGCTGCCCTGCAGACGGAGAGAGTTGGTGAGAAGCAGCACCTGCATAGTCACAGGTGGGCAGACAGGCTGCTGCCGGTGCCAGGGCAGCGACCGCCTGATACAGTCTCCCCTTTGGGAGGGCTCACTCCTTGTGAGCCTTTGATTTGTTGCTGATCTTGGATAACTATGCAGCTTCTGAAAGGGAACCGAAATTCTACAATGGGCTCAATCTCCATAGCTTTACCTTTGAGCCTGCGCTCTGGACACTCCCTGCAGCATCTGATACCTGCTTGGATCTTATGCTTTGTAATCTAGGCTTTGGCACCTAGGGGGTCTTGGTTTCTACAGCTGGGTCAATGGCCATGCTAATCCCGTCTACCCCCACCTCCAGCTCTTGGCATTGTATGAGCCAGCCTTGTAGTACCCCCTTTGCAGTTTTTCTATTCTTGTCCTCCATCACTAGGATCCTGGTCAAAGGCCCCCAAGAGCGGGGCCAGGGATTTGGGCTAGCTCTCCCTGCAGGGTCCCTTCATCTTTGGGGCAACCCCATGAACGAGAACCACCCATGGGAGCAACTCCTGGAAACTGGGTGACAATGTATCCGTAGGAATAGCGGTGAGCCTGGTGAGAGCGCGTCCTCAGGACTAAGGACTAAGGAGCTACTTGCTTCTTTGCAAAGACTGAGGGGTCACCTTCCGATTTTAATTAATAGGGTCTGGCCACCTCCTCCTCCTGGCTCCATGAACCTCGGCAAGTTGCCTCACCTCTTCACTGTCCCCATCTATAAAATGGGATACATAAACCCACCTCCCAGGTGGGTGGAGAGACTTAAATGCACCAACACACAAAAGGCTTAGGGTGGCTGCTGCCTCAGAACCGGCAGCCGCGCAGCCTCTTGCTGTGAAACCCGGCTTTTCCTGGAGGTGGAGAAAGTTAGATGGCAGAATCTGCGGCTCCTGGGTGATTGGAGTGTTCTGGTGTGTTTTTCCCCCTCCAACATCCTACCCCACTTACCATCTGTTTCAGAAGAGCTTACACTTAATTACAATTCCCCATCTATTGTTTTCCCATTGTTTCCTGTGGATTCTGCTTCCCTTGCCGACAGGCGTGTTGGCTGCCGAATGAATGGATGGCTCCTACCTGGCTGTGTCTCACTAGACCTTAATATAGAGTTGCCAGGCATCTGTCGCCCCCACCAGACTCGGAGTTTCTCAATGCTGTGTCTGCTTCATTGCCCGGCACCTACAGCCAGCACCTGGCACCCTGCCTGGCACCTAGTAGGTGTCAGGAAATGTTTGTTAGTTTTAATTAAACCTAAATGGAGTGAACGCCTCCTGTAGGAAGGAGAGGTCCATGCTGCTTCTGCCTCACCCCAGGCGCAGGGCCCACAGCCCTTCCCACCGAAGCTCTGAGATGCCCCCCCCCCCCAACAAGGGGGTTGGATATTGTGTGGTGGGGACCATGGTAATAGCAAGTCCCTACTGTGTGCCAAGCGCTTTTGTATCCATGCGCTGGCTCATCCTCCCAACAAGCCTGCCAGGTAGTGTTCCGTTTAACCAACTGGGGTCCGGAGGCTGACAGCTAGGTAACCTGACCAAGGACCTGGTGACCAAGGTGGAAATGGACCCACGTGCCCCAGCTCCTTATGTGCCCCTTCCAATCCCCCCAAGATGCCAGGAGCACCAGCTCATGGCAGGCAACAGCGGGCAAGGACGACAGTGGTGAGCTGGTGGGAGGCTGGAAACACTGAAATACGCCAACTTAAGAGCAAAGGAAGGGGGCCTCCCCTGGTGGCTCAGTGGTTGAGCACTGGGCTGCGAACCTGCCGGCAGCCTCTGCAGCTCCGGTTCAATCCCTGGCAAGGGGGCCAAAGATTATGCGGTGGGGACTGTAACAATAGCAAGTCCCCACTGTGTGCCGAGCTCCTTTGCATCCATGCGCTGGCTCATCCCCTCAACAAGCCTGCCAGTAGTGTCCCGTTTAACCAACTGGGGTCTGGAGGCTGACAGCTTGGTAACCTGACCAAGGACCTGGTGACCGAGGTGGAAATGGACCCATGTGCCCCTTCCAATCCCCCAAGATGCCCAGGAGCACCAGCCCATGGCAGGCAGCAGCGGGCAAGGAAGACAGTGGTGAGCTGGTGGGAGACTGGAAGCACTGAAATACGCCAACTTAAGAGCGAAGGAGGGGGGCCTCCCCTGGTGGCTCAGCGGTTGAGCGCTGGGCTGCGAAGCTGCCGGCAGCCTCCTTAGCGCCAGCTCGATCCCTGGCAAGGGGGCTGAAGATTGTGTGGTGGGGACCGTGGTAACAGCAAGTCCCCCCTGTGTGCCAAGCTCCTTTGTATCCATGCGCTGGCTCATCCTCCCAACAAGGTGGAAATGGACCCACATGCCCCAGCTCCTCATGTGCCCCTTCCAATCCCCCCAAGATGCCCAGGAGCACCAGCTCACGGCAGGCAGCAGCAGCAGGCAAGGAAGACAGTGGTGAGCTGGTGGGAGGTTGGAAACACTGAAATACGCCAACTTAAGAGCAAAGGAAGGAGCCTTCCCCCAGTGGCTCAAGCGGTTGAGCGCTGGGCTGCGAAGCTGTCGGCAGCCTCCAGAGCGCTGGTTCGATCCCTGGCAGGGGGGCCGATGAGTGTGTGGTGATTGATTGAGTGTGTGGTGATTGATTGATTGAGTGTGTGTGTGTGATTGATTGATTGAGTGTGTGTGTGGTGATTGATTGATTGAGTGTGTGTGTGGTGATTGATTGAGTGTGTGTGTGGTGATTGATTGAGTGTGTGTGGTGATTGATTGAGTGTGTGTGTGTGGGGTGATGATTGTGTGAGCGTGTGGTGAAGATTGGCGGGGACCGTGGTAATAGCAAGTCCCCACTGTGTGCCAAGCTCCTTTGTATCCATGCGCTGGCTCATCCTCCCAACAGGGTGGAAATGGACCCACTTGCCCCGTCTCCTCATGTGCCCCCCCCCCCCCCCCCCCCCCCCCCCAGATGCCCAAGATGCCCAGGAGCACCAGCTCATGGCAGCAGGCAAGGAAGTGGTGAGCTGGTGGGAGGTTGGAAACACTGAAATACGCCAACTTAAGAGCAAAGGAAAGGGGCCTCCCCTGGTGGCTCAGCGGTTGAGCGCTGGGCTGCGAAGCTGGCAGCCTCCAGAGCGCTGGTTCAATCCCTGGCAAGGGGCCCGAAGGGTGAGTGAGTGTGAAGGGCCTCCCACTGCTCTCAGACAAGAGGCCCGAATCCTGGTGGAAGACGCCCCCGTGGCCTGTTCCAAGCCAGTGGCAGTGTAACCACCGGCTCACGAGACTCCTGAGCCTGCCCTCACTCGGGAGCTGATGGGAACCGCCCCCGTACCCCCCAGTCAGTACCTGACTATCACTGCCACAGGCTCTGTGCCCAAGGGCCTCACACCTGCCTGCCTCCAGGTCTTTGCTCCTGCCGTTGCCTCTCCCTGCCATGCTTGTCTTCCACCTGCTGTGACTTCCTGGGGTCACAGAACAGGTTCACCCCTGCCTTGGGCAGGGCCCTTTTACATTTAGAATACATCCCCAACCCCACCCCCCCCATCTCTGATGCATTTAGCTGATTTCACTTCACTTGTGAAGTATTGATTCAAGCATCTTCCCCACCAGGAATAAGTCCCAAGAGGCAGAGCCTTGTCTGCATGCCCTGCAGGGACAGCATCCTGCTGCAGGTGGTGACAGTGGCACCCCAGGGATGGTGCAGTGTTCACTCGCCCCCAGCACTTAGCATGGGACCATCTTAGGTCACCTGTGAACCCTTCCTGGCCCTTCCAGTTAAACCTCCATCTTCCTGTGCTTCCCTTTGCGTAGCTCCTCCCACCTCTATCGAAGTGGTGGCTGCAGACTCCCCAGCCCCCTTCAGCCGCTACCAAGCCCAGAACTTCACGCTGGTCTGCATCGTGTCTGGAGGGAAACCGGCACCCATGGTGAGTACCCCCGGGATGCCCGTCTCTCCCGGTCCCTGCCAGATGGCCCTCCTTTGTGGCTTGTCCACCATGTACCTGCTGCAAAATGGAGGCAGAGCGGGTGTGGCCTGCCCAGTTAGCTCCGCCCGTCTGCCTTGCCTGACCCAGTCCATGCGGTCACCTGACCAGCCCAGGCGTCCTTGTGGCTCTCCTGCTCCCGTTCTCCCAGCGCTGAGAAGCGCCCCACTTCTCCTGACCCCCAGGACCCTGGAACTGCACAGTGGCAGTGGTCTTTAGCGCAGAGGGGTATCGAGTATACCCCTACCCCAGTTATGGAGCAGAGTGGGGACAGCACACGGCAGGGGGATAGGTCGGGCACCACAGTGCTCATGACAGAGCTGGGACTCCAGCTCGTGACCACCAGCTCCAAGCCCACGTGGGAAGGAAAGGAGAGAAAGGGGGGGAGAAATGGGGAGGGGAAGGGGAGAAGGGGGGAGAGGGGACAGGAGGACAGTGCGGAGGAAGAGGAGGGAGTTCCTCCTTGTTGGATCCAGCCTCGTTGCTGAGGCTTCCCGCAGCTCACGCATCACTGCCGCGACCTGGCCCGTGGGCAGGGAGGGCCCGAGAACCCCAACTTCACAGGCGTCTGGAGAGGGGGACGCAGCCCCACCCGCCACACACACTGATGCTGCGCAAGCACTTCTCTCCCTGCTGCTCAGTCTGTAAGGCCTAGGGGGTGAACAATAGTAGTTTTTCAGCTTTTAGAAGCAGGCTAGAAAGCTGGACCCATTTGGTCGGAATGAAATATAGGGAAACCCCCATGTCTAGAACATTTAAAAATGAAGGGAGGCCCAATTGTCCATATGGGTCCTTAAAACACCACAAGGGACCCTGAGGGCTCCAGGAGCCCATAGTGAGAACCTGTGGGCCACCGGCCCCCAAGGCCTCTTCCAATTCCAACACTGTTGATCACCTTGGGTCTTGGCTTATGAGTTTCATATACTAGGATCAGTGCTGGAGAAGCTGGAACAGTAGGTGAGTAAGGTTAACATTCAAGGTGGGTAGGCAAGGCCTCCCCTCACACCAGACCCTGATGGTCTCGCAGGTATGGTACAGTGGTGTGACCTGAGGACACAGGTCAGCCCCTCCCCAAGATGGACGCCCACAGAGACCCAGATGCAAAGAACAGAGCAGTGATCGGGCGTGGAGAGGTCCAAGACAGGACAGTAGGTGGGTGGACATAGGCACAGGTGGGGCAGGTGCACACAGGTGGGGCAGGAGTACACAGGTAGGCAGAAGCAGGAGCACAGGGACAAGCCCTTGGGAGGTCATCTCTCTCCACCCCCAGTGTGGTGTTGCGATGCAACAGATTAAAAGGCACATCCCAAACCAGCAACTGAAGAGCAGGGCACAGCCCCAAACGTCCCCCTTTAATATCCAGATAGGGGCCCATGCTCCCTGAAATGAGGCAAGCTGGTCCTTTCCCCCAAAGAAAAGTCCTTTTCTGGCAGACACCCCTCCCCCAGCCTGCCTGCTCCCACCATTTCAGACATGGCAATAAAATATCAAACTCTGTATATATATCGTCAAATATATATATGTATAGATATAAAAGGCCCTTATCTCCCCACATTCCAGGCATCTTATGTCTGTCTGGGACATCAGAACTTGAAAGAATTCTTTGATATAAATTACAAACCTGCTTTTGAAGCACTTTTCAAAAAAGGGGGGGGGGCAAAGCAGGCTATTATGTGCATAAGAGATTCTTTGTTGGAGCAATAAACTCTGACAGATTCTCCGCGTCCCACATTTCATGCCCCCCATCCTCCACCTTCCTTCTGCAGCCCTCCTCCTCCTGCCAGCCCCCCACATCTTCCTTCCTTCTCCCTCCCTCTTCCTGCATCAGCTCCAGAGAGCTGCTTCCCCTCCCCTCTCCCTGTCTCCTATCGATTTATTTATCTGATTTATTTTTTAAAAAATACGCCCGATCCCCACAGGCCTGTGGGTGCATGTACCAAAATAAAAAGACAGCAAATTAAATTAAATGCTGCCTCTCTAAACTTGAGCTCCCCATTAGCAGAGAAAGCAAGAAGACACTCGCTTTCGCCTCATCCTCACACCTCGCTCCCTCCCACACACACCCCTGGTTTCTGGCTGCAGTATCCAGAGCCTTGCTCCGCCTCCCAACACCCACTTCACCTCCCTGCCCTCCACCTTCTGTCTCACCCACCAGCTCGGCCCCGGTGGGCATGGACTACCCCCTGGAAGCCCAAGTGGCCCCCCCCACAGCTGTGTGCAGGGTCCCTGCTCCTGCAGGTTATTTCTAAGCCTCCAACAGCCCCAGGAAGCAGGTGTTGGGAAACAGAGGCTCTGAGGTTCACCAGCTAGTAAATGAGATGGATCCAGACACCACCATCAAGGCCTACATGTTCCCCTGGAACCGACCTGAGTAGGTCTCGGGGTGCTGGAGGAAAGGAACAAAGGGGTATCCATGTGGATGCTTAGCAGGAAAAGGAGGCACCTAAAGCACTGGCATTCTGTGCCCACTGGGAGGTCAAGGTCATTGGCACAAAAATCTTCCCCACACCCTCCTTGCAATTTCAGGTTTATTTCAAACGAGACGGGGAACCGATAGATGCCGTGTCCCTCTCAGAGCCGCCCGCTGTAAGCTCCGGCCCCCTCCAGGACAGCAGGCCCTTCCGCAGCCTCCTGCATCGTGACCTCGACGACACCAAGATGCAGAGGTCACTGTCCCTGCTGGACGCCGAGAACCGGGGCGGACGTCCCTACACGGAGCGCCCGTTCCACGGCCTGACCCCAGACCCCAGCGCCCGCCTCCAGCCCACCACCGAGAACATCCCCGAGACGGTGGTGAGCCGCGAGTTCCCCCGCTGGGTCCACAGCACCGAGCCCGTCTACTTCCTGCGCCACAGCCACACCCCGGGCAGCGACGGCACCGTGGAGGTGCGCGCCCTGCTCACCTGGACACTCAACCCACAGATGGACAACGAGGCCCTCTTCAGCTGCGAGGTCAAGCACCCAGCACTGTCGATGCCCATGCAGGCAGAGGTCACGCTGGGTAAGGCTTGGGGGGGCCTCTGCAGTGTGGGTGGTGGGGTCTCCAGGCCGCTGGCCATGCTGGAAATGGGAGGGGTCAGGCACAGAGGTCAGAGTCGAGGTCCCTAAGGTTTGCTGAGCTGGGTTAGGGAACATGAGTGACAGGAAGGTGGTGGGGGGTGGTGTTGCTGGATAGAGTGAAACCTCAAGAGGGTGGAAAGGATATACTGGACAGGGGTCCAGGGAGCTAGTCCATGAGGATCAGGCATCTGGAAAGGCAGGGGAGTTGGCTGGATCAGTGATAGGAGGGAGGAGATTCAAGACTGAAATGACCCTGGGAATCCAAGGAGGTTGCTGAGCCAAGGAAGAGCACGCGGAGTGGCCATTCTTCAGGAAGGGCTGATGAGCCAGGTAGAGGACAGGTGGGGGCAGGGGCTGCCAGATTCAGCTGGGATCATAGGACAATGAGAGATCCATGAGCAACGTGACAGAGCCTGGGGGAGGGGTTGGCATGTCACCACAGCCCCCTGTCCTCCTGCTTCCACTGTGTCCTCTTCTATCCTCTACCCTGATGGATCTACTTAAACTAGGGATCAGGTCTTGGCACCCCGGTACCCCCACCCAAAGTCCTCCAGTGCTAACAAGTAGGCTGATAGGACAGAATCGTGTCCAGAAATAGATCCACAGATATAGAGTCAATTGACTTTTGGCAAAGACCCCTGAGCTATATTCACTGGGGAAAGGGAAGTCTTTTTAGCAAACAGCCCTGAACCACTGGGTAAGCTTAAGGAAGAAATGAACCTGGACCTCTATTTCACACACACACAAGAATTAATTTGAGATGAATAGGCCTAAATGTAAAACCCAGCATCATAAAGCTTCTAGAGCAAAACATAGGAATATAACTTGGTAAAAATGGAGTAGGCAAGGAAGTCTTTAAGAGGTCACGCGACAAGCACTATATGAAAAATTGAAAATTGGTAAATTGGACTTAATCAACATTTAAGTCTTTTGTGCATAAGACACTTTTTTAAAAAATGAAAAGGCAAACTGCAGACTGAGATAAAAGACTCGCTACACAGGCGCGTGACAAAGGATTTGCTTCCAGAACATATAAAGAACTACAAAATGTCAATACCGACAAGACAACTCGATTTTTCAAAAGAGAAGATATACACTTTTAATATGCTGATTGGCCATTCGTATAACATCTCTAGGCATCAGAGATGAAGACTAACTGCATGAGATACCACCGCACACCACCAGAGTGGCTGAAATTAAAGACAGATCATCCCAAAAGCTGACGAGGGTGTGGGACAGACAGACCTTATGCATGGCTGGCAGGAAATTAAACAATTCTACTGCTTTGGAAAACTAATAGTTTCTTACAAAGACAAAAATATCCCTACTTTATGACATGCTAGTTCTGCTCCTAAGTATTTCCCCAAGATAACTGAAAATATTTTTCCACACCAATCCGGACATGAATTCTGAGTATTCACTCAGATAACCGCTCACCCATTCTCTGACTCACCCACCCAGCCAGCCACATTGCATTCTTTCAAGCACCCACTCTATCCATTTACTTTATTCCTAGCATAACAAAACCATAAGTGACCCAAATGTCCATAATTAGGAAAACAGAGGAACGAATGTGTGGTCTGTTTGTGCGCAAACAACTCTCAGCACTACAGGTGAATGGTCTCCAGCACACTCGGTGAGACAGAGCGAGCGGCAAGAAAGAAGCCAGACAGCACAGAAGACTCACTGCATGGCCCCTTTATACAAACTTCTAGAACACAAAACAGATCTCTGGGGGTAGACGTCAGGACAATGGTTACCTGTGGAGTGTGGAAATTGGCTGGAAGGAGACAGAAGGGAAACTTCTGGAGGGCTGGGAACATTCTAGAGTTTGATTGGGAGGTTGGTCACGGATTGATATGACTTACGATTTGTCGGATTGCGTGCCATGCATTTCCCTGGAGACTGCCATCACATTTAAAAGCAAATCCCCGTGGAACTCAGCCATGGCTCACCCCCTGCTCCATTTGCTGGGGCCAGAGTCTTCCTTGCTCTGCCTTGAATATGCCCATCATGCCCTCCTTGGGACTCTTCTCTGGATTTCCTTTCTGCCTAGAATAATCTTACCCCAGGATGTGACTGCTGAGATGCTAGTAAGTTTTGGGGAGGTGGTAGAAGTGTGTGGGTGACAGCCCCCTCCTGGCTTCCAGGGCCACATCTGATGCAGCATTTGAGGGTGGGAGTCAGGGACCATCTGCTCCAGGGCTTCGGTGGCAGACAGCTGCCGGGACTCTGCTCAGAGAAGCAAGGGCTTCGCCTGCCACCCCTTCCCTCAAGGTAGCTACACACAGGAACCTCCAGAAATCCCAGGCAGCAGGGGAGGGTCTGGCTGTTCAGGTGGACACAACATCCCCCACTCCCTCTCCTGCACCTGAGGTGCCCAACTTCCCTCTGAAGACCTATGTGCCAGCAAGTCTTGTCACTTCCTTGCACTGTGACCTCAGGCAAGACTGCCCCCCAGGGCCAGTGTTATTGGCCTGAAATATGATTTTCACTGTAGCCTCGTGAGCACCACGATGTCCTAACCAGGTGGACGTCCTGAACAGGGATTAGTGCTGCTGATGTATGTCAGTTCCCTGCAGTTCTGGGCCCAGGTCTGAAGGAATTAGGTGGAGCCTTTAGAAAACAGGGCAGTGAGGAACCTGGGCGGGAAGGGGACAGATGTCTGCCCTTGACCTCCAGGGGCTCTGCTTCCCCAGGCCAGGGCTGCCCTTCCACCCCTCTGCTGGCTGCAGCTGACAGTGCAAACCCCGGGCCCCCTGCCATTCCCCCTTCCCAGCACTGAGAGTTAATTTGACACCTCCCCACCCACAAACCTCTGTTTCCTTGTGGGAACAAAGACACATGGTGGAAGATTCAATAGGACGGTGCCTAAAAGACACTTAACACAGCACCTGGCCCTGGGATGTGCTCCGCAAGCATCAGCCTCCACACCACCACCTCCTGGCACCCCCCTCCCCCCAACATCCCTGTGTGGTGGGCAGGCGGGGCTGTTACCGTTGTCCCCACAGTGCACGGAAGTGACTCACCCAAGGACACACACCATGCGCACTCGCTCTCCGCCTCCCGGGCCAGTGCCCTTCCTCAGCTGCCTGCCACGTACAGCTGTCCCCACCTCCCCCGCCACCCCCTCCTCCAGGCAGGCCTGGCTCTTCCCTGCGCTGCTTCCCTCAGCCCCATGTGGCTCTTCAGATGTCTTGCTCGTGTTTAATTAATAGTCCTTTGGTCTTACTCTCCAAGAATGAAATTGGCAGGGCTGGGAGCCCACCCACATCTGCCGGCTGCTCTGTTCTGCTCTGGAGCCCAGCGTGTGAGGGAGGGTGGGTGGAGGGGGGTGGTCCCGGGCCAGCTCCTGGACCTGGGGACAAAGCATTTCCCCTGCTGCCACCCCGGAAGGTGTTCACTGAGAGTGGCACGGCCACGACACTCCCATCAAAGCCTGACACCCTCCCCAGCCAGGGCCACTCTCCAGGGCCTGTCCCGCCCTGGCCCCACCCCCTGACCCGCTGCCCCAGCACCCACCTGCTGTCCCCTCCTCGAGCGCGTCGCACACCCTCCCTGGAAGAGACACGGACACCACTGGCCGGCCTGGCTCAGCAGGCCGTCATCTTCTGACTTTCCTGACTGTCTGCTTATCAAATGTCAACCCACCTGAAGTGTAAGCTCCTGTCAGCAGGCACTTGTCACCAGCATGTCCCTGGGCTGCCCCAGGCTGGCACATGGTGACTCAATAATGATTTGATGAACAAATGAGTGAATGAGCCTCCTCAGAGCTCCTAGCTCAGCACAGCTGACCCCGAGGACGCTGACTGCTGGGTTGGAACCTTCCGTCCCAGCCCCCCCACCCCCACCCCGCCCCTGGCCTCTCTGACCCAGGCTTCTTCTCCGTACAGTTGCCCCTAAAGGACCCAAAATTATGATGACACCCAGGAGAGCCCGGGTCGGGGACACAGTGAGGATTCTGGTCCATGGATTCCAGGTCAGCCTGTCTCTGAGCACCTGTGAGGGGGGTGGGGGGGGCGCCGGCACCCCTGGGAGCATGCCGGGTGGTGGGAAGTCAGGGCTGAGCGGTGGCGGTGGTGCGGATGAGGTTCTGCTTGCCCGTGGCTCTGGGCCTGGCTGTTACTCCAGCTGGGGAGTCTTTCTCTCCCTGGGGTTCCACGCACCACTCCCAACCATGAGGGGAGAGTGTTGCCATCTTGCCCGGCCCCTGACCCCTTCCCGCCCCGGCCAACAGAACGAAGTCTTCCCGGAGCCCATGTTCACCTGGACGCGGGTCGGGAGCCGCCTGCTGGACGGCAGCGCCGAGTACGGCGGGAAGGAGCTGGTGCTAGAGCGGGTGCCTGCCGAGCTCAACGGCTCCATGTACCGTTGCACCGCCCAGAACCCGCTGGGCTCCACCGACACCCACACCCGGCTCATCGTGTTCGGTACGCAGCCCCGGGGAGGGTGCCCACCGCGGCCAGCCCGCGCAGGAGCTGTCCAGAGAGGAAGGGGCAGCAGGACCTCAGGGCCCCTAAAGTGGGCCTGAAAGGGAGCCCCCACTGGAGCGGCCAAAACAATAGCCGGGTCAGAGTCAGGGCTCTGGGTTCAAATCCCAGATCCGCCACTTAACTACTGGGCCCCTCGGGCAAACAGCTTAACCTCCCTCGGTTTCTCCACCCGAGAAAGGGGCTGGTGGCACCAGCCCTCCAGGACACGGGGCTGCCCCGAGCACGTGCCTGTGATTGCGCCCGTGGGGCTGGCGACGGGAGCTTCTCTGCCGGCTGCCATCCACAACCTGGTTCTTTCTGTTCTTTCCAACAGAAAACCCAAATATCCCAAGAGGAACAGAGGACTCCAACGGTGAGTCTCAGGCTGCCCTGCCACCCTCTGGGAAGCGCCGAAGTGCCCCTCGCTCTTCCCCCGCTCATGGGACAGAGTCCGGCGCAGAGGTGGTCGGGAGTGGGCACTGAGGCAATGAAGGGGGGCTCAGCATCCCCAAACCGCTGGGGGGATTCCAGAACCAAGTGTGTGCTCCCCACCTTCCACAGCAGCTCTGCCTCCCAGTCGGCAGGGCCCCTGACAGACGTGTCCAGCCCTGGCCATGGACTTGGGCTCTGGACCACTCCTTAGGAGGACTGAGACCAGATAACTCAGCTGGAGGCCTTTACACTGCCCTCCCAGGCTGCCCCCTGACCTGCACACCTCTTCACAGGACCCAGACACTGCACCCCGACCCGCCAGTCCCCCCCTCCCCACACTGAACCAAATCAGACAGCAGTGCATATCAGATAGCAAAGCCGGCGGACCTGTGCCACACGCTGATCCTGCTCCCCGCCCCGGCACAGGTTCCGCTTCTGGCCCTGCTGGCGTCCGGCTCACCTTGGTGCTCGCCCTAACAGTCGTCCTGGAGCTGACGTGAAGGCAAGGCCCGGCCCACCACCCCATCGGCACTGACATCTCCGCGATCGGTTTTCATTTCTTTTCTAAACTATTTCCAGTCTTGTTCTTAGTCTCTTTCTGTCCGTGTCTTGGCTTCTTCAGTCAGTTTAATTAAAACAAACAACAATTTTCCCCACCTCGGTCTGTGACTCTCTGTTCTTGGTTCAGAGCAGCAACGGGGGCCCCTTGACAGCACCCGGGCAGACACGGGGTGGAGGGGTGATGAAGGAGATGCAAGACACCCTCCCTTGGCTGCAGGGTGGAGGGGCAGCTCGTGACCCCACCCACATCCTAACAATCAAGTGTGGTCACTCTCCAGAAAGCCAGCGTTTCCTGGGGGCCAAGTACAATAGTCAGCAATTGCTACAAAAACAACATATAACAAGCCAGGCTCTCGGTAGCACGCAGCAAGCTTTCACCATTCCATTCCGGATGAAGTGGTTCCGATGATGTAGTCTGAGCTCAGCTGAGCAGCTCTGCTTCAGGCCACAGGTCAAGGGGCTAGACTCCCAGGCTTTGGGTTGGGCTCAGATCTCCTCCCTGGAGGTTTGTTCTGGGCCCAGTCTCAGGGGACAGTGGCTATCTAACTTTTGGTCCCCTATGGTGAACCATCAAAGCTCAAGGAGAAACCCAGACCCAAACCACATAAGCACCATGAAGGCATCTGCCTGTGTCATGCCCAAAGCAGGGCATATGATCCAGGCCAACCTCAATCAGGATCACACATAAGTCAGGGTGGTAGAGGATCCAGAACATTCTACTCAATCACTAGAAGATTCCCCAGGCCACTCAGCTATTGGCTCAAAAGGAAGGACTGCGAGACCCTGCTCCTCGCCTCTCCCAGCTGAGCGGGAGACTGTACTGGTCCGTGTGGTGTGGGCTATGCTGCAGACCTTCATTAACCCAGGACGTCACTGACAACACAATAAAAACTTACTTAGGGCTCCTAAAATATCCAAGGCAGTTGGGCAGTCAGCCCTTTTCCTCCCTGTAACTACACCTCCTGGAAACTTGAGAGACTCCCCGGGGGAAAGAGAAGGCTGGGGAGGGGTCACTGTAGTGGGCAAAATAATGTTCCCCGCCCCCACCAGAGGTCCATGTCCTAATCCCCAGCACCTGTGAATGCCACATGTAACCACCTTACATGTGGTTGTTTTAAGGATCTTGAGACGAGGATATTATCCTGGATTATTAGGGTGGGCCCAGGGTAACCACAGGCCTTGTAAGAAGAATCCTTATAAGAAACCAATAGAAAGACAGGGAAGACAGAAGCAAGAGGTTGGCATGAAGCCAGGAAGGAGCCACGAGCCAAGAAATGCTGGCTGTCTCTGGAAGCTGAGAAAGACAGTTTCTCCTTTCAGTCTGCGGGAGGAACCAGTCCTGCCAACAATCTTAGCCCCAGAAGACTCAGACTTCTGACCTCTAAGGAAATGGACATGCATTGATTTAAGCCCCCAAGTTTGGGGTCATTGGTTACAGCAGCAAGAGGGAGCTCATGCGATCACACAGCATGTTTCCAGGAGCAAGAACCAGCTTCAGCATAGATCACCTGTGCCCGCATCCCATTGGTCAGGAGCGGTCACATGACCCTCAACCTAACTGCAAGGGAGGTCAGGAAATTCAGTCTTGTTGTGCGCCCTGAAGAGGAAGTAGAGCGGCAAACACAGAGCATGTGTCTGCCCCAGAGAACAGGGGTCCGTTCAATGATTCGTTTCCCTGTGACAGCTCAGGCTGCAGGGGCCAGAGGAAGGAGGGCTGGGAGGCCCATCACCCCTTCACTGCATCAGAGGCGGCAGAGCCCGGGGCCTCCCTTCTCCTCCAGCCAGGAGACACCACCTCACTGAAGTCCTTGTGGCCCTCCAGGCGGTGAAAATGTCCTGGGAACTCAGCATCCATTCCTGAGTAACCCCAGGCCCCAGGCACACCAGCCCAGGAATTAAGCAATGGCTCTGTCCCCTTGCTGTCACTGCAGGCCCTTTGCTTCTGACAGAGTCAGCACCTGGAAGACCAATTAATTCCACGTTCTCTCCTAAATCCCTGGCTCCCCAAAATTTCCCTGGAATTCCAGACTCTGAAGTCCAACTTCCTTGTGCTGTTCCCTGCCCCCAACTCGATATCTGAACTCCATGTCCAACATCCTGTGGCTCAAACCCAACTTCTGATTTGCCCTTCAAACATGCTGCTTCCCAGCCTCTCCCTTCCCAGTAGCGCCATCAGCCCGGTTGAGGGGATCACATATTCATCTGTTATCGTTCACTCAGCTCTTCCTGCCTCCTTCCCACCCAGTGCAACAGCTTGTTGACTTGCCTCTCATAACGCATGCTGCGTTGGCTCACTTCTCTCCTCCTCCACTGGTACCACCTTGCACAAGCTGCTCTGGAAAACTCCTACCTTGTCTCCAGACTCCCCCTTTGTCCCCACAATGGCCTGGTGTCCCCACAGAAGCCAAAGGGATCCTTCTAAATAAACACAAAGAATTCCATGGGGCCCTCCTACCAGAGCCTCCACTTGTTCCCCGTCACACTGGAAAATATCCAAACCCTTTATGAAAACGTCCAAATCCATGCAGGACACAACCCGCCCAGTCCTGGGACTGGACCCACAGGCTCCCCCGCTTCATCCATACGGTCTTTCCCTTTCCGCCATTCATGGTCCTCGGTCCTTCCATCCAAGTGCACTCCGGCCTCAGAGCCTTTGCTTTACCTAGTCCTTCTGCCTAGAATTCTTTCCCCCTGACTTCTGCAAGGCTGGCTCCTCTTTGCCATTTAGATGGTGATTTAACCACTGCCTCTCTGTGCAGTGTATCTCTCTCCGATGCTGCTCCTACTCGCTGATTTCTTCATGGACAGTCTGCCCTGCCCACGGCCAAGCTACCAGCCTGTAAAGGCCGAGACTGTGTGTTGTCCCATGCAATGTCCTCCATGCTTAGACCAGAGCCTGGTCCAGGGAAAGAGCTCAAAAGCCTCTTGCTGAGTGAATGCATGCATGTATGAATGAACGAATAAATGAATGAATGATTCAGCACCCCTAAGGACCTGCTTTGGGTGAGGCCCTGTACTAGGTACCCAGCCCATCGAGATGAACAGACCTGTTCTCTGCCCTGAACGGGACCACAGTCCAGCAAGGGGAAGCATTTATCCAGTCACCACTGCAAGTCAAACAGCAATGAGCATCCAGCACGCAATCTCCCGGCACTCTGGGGCACTGGGGAGGGAGACCCATCCCACTGGAGTGGGAGGAGGGGTCAGAGAAGCCCAGCGACAACAGATGGCATATGAGCAGCACTCTGAAGGAAAAATAGAGGTTGACCAGGCAGAGAATGGAGGAGAATATTCTAGACAGAGAAAACAGTCTGAGCAAAGGCTTAGAGATAGGACAATTTTGTACATATTTGGGGAAAGCACAAGTAGTTGTATCAGTGCCTCCAAAAGCACATTTATTCACTCAACAAACATTTAGTAGCCACTCATCTGGGTCAAGCAGGGTAAGGGATGCTGCAGATTAAATAGGAACATGGCTACCCTCTCTTGTATCAACAATGCTGCGTGTAAAGGGTGTCCCCAAAATAGAGTGGCTTCAAATAATTGTTATGTATTGTCTCTCATTAGGCCGGGATCAGCCCCTGATCTGGGACAGGTTTGGCTCAACCCATCTGGCCTCCCTCTTGCATCTGCATTCAGAGAATGGTCAGCTGGGTGCAGGCTAGAGGGGTGGCGTCTGCTGGGTGACTCAGTCCTGCTCCGGGAGCCCCCCATCCTCCAGCAACCTAGGCAGATGAAGGCAGCAGGGTCAGAGAAGCCAAAGCACACAAGGCCTCCTGTGGCCTCAGGGAACTCTGCCACGTCCACTCTATTTTGTTGGCTAAGGCAAGTCACAGGCCAATCCAGATTCAAGGGGTGGAGGAAGCGCAAAGTCACTTTGTAGAATATGTGGCTCCAGAAAAGGAAGCGGCATTTAGGGCCATTTCTGCAATTTACAGCAAGCAGCCCCACATTCTAAACTTGACGTTTACTATAACAAATATCACTTGACGTTTACTACAACAAATGCTCCATTCATTCAATAAATGTTTGCATGCCCACGTTTTCGAAGTTGTAGCCACATGGAAGCAGATGGTGTTCACATACAGAAGGCTCTCCATATTCATCAGTATAAGCATGCAGGCCAGCTCAGCAGGCAACAACCACACAGTACCACCTGCCTCCTCGACCTACATCCTTCTTCCTCAAAGCCCTGCTTTGTCTCACATGAGCACAGGCCCCCCTGTGCTGCCCACTAGCAGCCCCACCTGAACTTCTGGCACACAATGCCTTTGCCTGTTTTCTGAAAGGAATAAAGAAAAGATTTGTTCCTTGTCTTTGCCTTAATAGAGGGAAGCCCATGTAGGCATGAAATTGGAATTGCTTTGCCCTATTAACAGTATGGTGGCCGGGCACTGCTGACCCCTAAAGTGCATTAATATCTCAGCAGCAAGTGGATGAGCTGCACATGGTGGCAGCAGACACACCCGGAGACAGCCAGCTGGGAGGCTGAGGTGACTTGGGGGAGGGAAGAAGGTGGTTTGGAGAAAGGAGGGAGACTGAGAAACAGGCAGTGGCGGGAGATCCAGATGGGAATGGGGAGAAAAGGGGGCCGCCAAGGTAGACTGAGGCACTGTGGGTCAGGCTCACCCTGGGGCCATCATCCTGGGGAAACAGAAGGGGCTTGGATTAAAGGGTGGGGGGACAGATTGGGGGTCACTTGGAGAGGGATTCCAGAAGATGACTCTCCAGTCCAGGGCGGGGTTGGGGGGGGGGTCCTTCAAAATAGAAAGAGACCAAGATCAGAACTAAATGAGCTGAAAAGCTGAAGAAATGGCAGTGGGTAGAAATGAGACGCGAGACACACAGAGACCTGGAGAGACAGACAGCAGAGCAAGGGACACACAGAGATGGGGGGACAGAGGAACAGGGACAGAGCAAGATACACACAGGGATGGAGGCAGAGAAATAGAGAAAGAGAGCACGCGAGATGGGAAGGAAGGTGAGTGACAGGAGAGACCGGGAAGAGATGAGGCTGCAAGAGAAGGAGCCGGAGGGGGCAAGAGAGAAGCATCAGCATCGGGACAGAGACAGGGATGGGGAGAGCGACAGGCGACAGGCGAGGCGGAGACCGGGCTGGCAGGAGGGAGCCTGGCCCGCGGCTGGCCAGGGCGGTGGGGCTGGGCCAGAGCAGAGCGGGGAGTTTTCCCCAAACCACTTAAGCTGTTAAGTCAGTGAAGCTGCCCTCGGCCTCCCGCAGGGAACGGCAGCCTGAGTGACGGGTGGAGGGACAGACGCACAGACACACGCCTTCGTCTGCAAGCCAGCCTGATCAGCAGCCACAGGCCGAAATGTCAGCGCACGCAGCGGAGACCTGGGCTGCCAGCTGCAGGCACCCCCGCAGCTGTGCCCGGTTCCTCCCGGCCCTCCCCTGGTCCCAGCTGCAGTCCCCAGCCCGGCCTCCTGGCCCCTCTCTTCAGCCTCTAATGCCCTTGCTTCGGGAATCCCCAGAATCTTGCAGACAAAAGGCACTTTGGAGGAGGCCTTTCTTAAACCTGTGCCCTCGCGCACCCTCTCAAGCTCGACCTTTCTGGAGACCTCCTTCTCCAGCCACAGGGAAAGTGCCCCCCGCCTCCCGGGCCCCTTGGACCCCAGGCCAAGGGTGGGATTCCCAGAGCAGCCAGACACACAGCCCCCACCGGGTCTGAAGTCCGGTGCGCGTGTCCCTCCTGTCTGTGACTCTGACTCGGGCCCTGCCTCCCCTTCTGCAGACAGGCGTTCATCTGGAAGAACAAGTGAATGAAGAGAGGGAGGTGCTTGAACAGGACCTGGCAGGAGGAATTTAGCGAGCCGCACTCCCGTGGGGCTTACCAGGGGGAAGCCACAGCCGATGCCTGGAAGCAGAATCGCATGCAGAGGACCCCGGGCAGTGGTGGGGGGCGGGAACCCTCACTTCTCAAGGGTCCCTGGACCACGGCGTTAGCAGCGCTGGGAGCCTGATAGCCATGCACAACCTCTGCCCCAGCCCACACTGCAAAGTCGAATCTGCAGTTTAACAAGATCGGGTGGTGCCTAGGCAAGTTCAAGAAGCCTGTTCTGGGCCCCGGCAGGCCAGTTAAAGGGTTCCTGAAACAGTTCTGATGAGAGATTCGGTGAAGGTCAAGGCACAGACAGGAGAGGAAGGGGCCCTGGGGGATGCCACCTCCGGACTGTTTACACCCTGGTGCTGGATGCATCAGCCCTACAACACCCTACTCCCCAATGTCCAAATGAGGAGAAGCTGGGCAGGACTACTGAATTCTGGGGCAAATATGCTGTGGGCAGAAGCACCAGGTGGGAGAGTGTGGGTCACAGAACTCAAGGGCAGGTGGAGTGGGAGCCTGGAGGAGGGAGGGTCAGAGGTGAGCCCCAGCCCTGGGGCGCAGTGGCCATGTGCCAGGAAGGAGTAGGGGAGGTGGCCGCACCGCACACAAGTCAGAGGCATGACTACAGATGCAGGGATGAGGGCCCAGGGGGCCAGTGACCAGCCAAGCTCAGGAAGGAGGGAACAGCCCCTGGCAGCTGCCAGCAGGTCTAGGGCTCAAGAGGGACTCCGATTTGAGAACCAGAAGCATTCATTAAGTACCAACTGTTTGCCAGGAACACCACTAGCTCTGGGAAGACATGTTCCTTATATTATAGATGCGCCGTGGCAGCTCAGAGAGGTTAAGTTACTTGCTGAAGATCACACAGCCCACAGCGCTGACATGTGAGCCTGCATCTGCTTAAAGAGCTCACGCTCTTTCCATTGCACCAAACTATGGAGAATCCAACGCTTAAAGCAGCTGAGGCTCTTTGCTAGTTCCCCCAACGCAGGCCATGACATGGGAGTTGGGTGCAAGCAGCCTCTTTGGGAAGAGACCAGGAAGCACAGTGAGAACCGGGCAGGAAAGCTTTCTCGGGGTGGTTGATGAGCACGTTACCAGCCTGGTCACGGGGGTTTTATTCCAAAGGGATCCTCAGACTGGCCCACTAAGAGGCGAGGCAGCTGGAAGACGTGCCCGCCGAGTACAGGGCCACCATGGGCACCCAGCACCGACCTGCAGACGACTGATGTGGAGAGACACAGGTGCTGTGCCAGGAAACCACGCGTGCAAACTGCAAGTGTCCCCGGGTGGGCTTGGGGACAGGAGTGGGGCAAGGACAGCGTCACCCACATGAGTCCTTTGTCCTCCTAAGGTTCCCAGGCCTGCCCTGAGGTCCTGCAGAAGGGACTGCTGTTAACCAAAGAGTGAGGCGCAGGGAGAGAGGTGCAGGGAAGAACATCCGGTGAGCCCCACGTCCTGACCCCGGCGTTGAGCGGAGCCCAGTCCCGGGGAAGCCGTGGGCAGCACCTGCTGCCAGCTCGGGCTGGACGTCCTTTTTGCTGACCCAGAAGCAGCTCTGGGGCCATGAAGGTGCCTTCAGGGCTGACAGACAGGTGGCAGGAGCGGGCTGGAGTCGGGCAGAAGTGACGTCACCTCACAGCAGAGGGCACGGTTCCCGCGCTCACCCCATCCACAGGGCAAGCCAAGGACTTCAAGAGCTTGGGGTGGCTCTAAAGGCTCAACCACAGCCTGGCCACAGCCCCACTGTGGGGTCTCAGGCAGGTGGCGCGCCCTCTCTGACCTCAGCTTTCCCAGCTCTAATGTGGTGACAGTGACATGACTTACGAGATTATGTGGAAAAATACCAGCATTTCAATAGACAAGAATTGACCTGGACAGGACCCCAGGCCAGCTGCTGCCCGTGTGCCGGGGCTGCGCATCATCTCCCTTGACCTTGACTACAGCCTCTCGGTGCAGGAAGCATTATCTCCATTTTACAGGTAAGAAAACAGGCTCAGAGAGGCTATGCAACTCGCTCAAGGCCTCACAGCTCACCAGTCCTGGAGCTGAGCTCTGCCCCTCAGTGATGTTGCCTACACAGGTGAGAAACCCAGCATGGAGTCAGGTACAAAGCAGAAACCTGGTCGATTCAGATCTCTTTTCTCCCTTCTCCCTGGAAGCTCCACCAAGCACATGACTCTCCTAAGACCTCAAGCTGGTCAGTGCAACAGGCAGTGCTGTGCGGAGGCAAGGAAGTAAGTTCTAGAGCCAGACTGTTACGGGCTCCTACGCTGGCTTGGCTGTTGACTAGTTGTGTGGGCTCAGGACACTAACAACCTCTCTGGGCTCCGCTGACCCATCTGTCTCTGTGAGTCTAGTAACCTCTTAGAGATGAATGAGGTAGTGCACGTAAAATGCTTGGAGAAATGTCTGGCATATAGTATGTGCTCAATAAATATTACCTGTCATTATTGCTCACTTGGCACCAGATGCTGGCATTAATCTCCATCCTTTAGTAGCAATAAAAGTGATCACATCACGTAGGGCTGCTTCCCCTTCCCCCAAGGTCATTCTGTGCCTACAAATCATCCCAGCCGGAGGGGAGGCAGAAGGAGGAAAAGAATGAAGGGAGAGAAACTTCCATTCAGTAACTCGGGTTCTTTGCAAGGCGGTTTCCATCCGTCCACTGTGGTTCAGGATAGGTGCTATGGGCCTCCCCGGTGGCGCAGCGGTTGAGCACTGGGCTGCGAAGCTGCCCGCAGCCTCTGCAGCACCAGTTCAATCCCCAGCCGGCAGTGAGGGTCCCACATGGCGCGCAGACCTCTCCTGCTGCCCGCTGCTCCCCTCAGCAGTGTACTTCGGTCCTTCTGCCTGCTCTGCTCCCCGCTCTGGCTCTGGTGAGTTCTCTCACCCTCCCGCACTTCTGACTGTACCCAGTGCTTGTATGAATAAATAAATAAATCTTAAAAAAAAAAAAAAAAGGTGCTATGGTGCTCGCTTAACGCACAAACAAGAAGCGCTCCTGGGGGGACGCAGGACTTGCCCAGAACCAGTGGAATCCCACTCTTGGCGTGGCTACCCCTCCTGCTGTCCACTCCGGGGGACGACACAGCCACCCACCACCCACCCTCTAGCAAGAGCTGCACTGTCCCATGGCCAGCGGCAGCCTCACAGGACAGGGCATGACCCAGCAGGAAAAGGGGTGTCTTCTCTGCAGGTGCCCCAGCAGGCACCACCACTCCAGGCCCCCTGTGACTACCTAAGGTCCTTCCACCCCAGCCAGAGAAATGGCCTCTTCCTTCCAGTAATGCACATGGAGACTCACTCAGCCCTTGTGACGGCTGGGAAACGAGGCCAGGGCAGCGAAGTGACAAGGGAAACGGGAAGAGAGAAACTCAGCCAGCGGGTCCCTCTTTCACCTCCTTTGGGACTTGGAAACTGTACCAGGAAAGGATTCCTACTAACTGGCCGGCAGGGCACGGAGCCTCTGCAGCCAGGGAAGGCCTCTTCGAGGGCCACTGCCTGTAGTCGGGCAGAGACGGGCCTGGTGGCCCATCAGGCTGCCACCTTCTGGACAGGGGAGCCATCTGGCAGGGGGCGATGCCCTTGACTCTGACACGCCCCTGTTCTGAGCTCTGTCCCAGGTTCTGCCAACCCCAAGGGCTTCTGTCCGGAGCGCTAGCCGAGGTGCTGCAGGTGTCCAGGCTTTAAATATCAACCCTGCCTGCCTGGGATCTGCTTCCACCTTGTTCTTTTTTCTCCATTTCCCCTGAAATCTATATGAGCACGAGTGTGTGTGCATGTGTGTCTATGCTCACACGCACACGTGCTGAGGTTGTTCCTGGGGGACTATTAACTAAGAATAATTTATCCAAGAAATTTGTTATGTTAGAATTACCAATTAGATATGATTATAACTTACCATGGTTAACGCGGCACTACTGTTGGAAATCTGAATCCCATTAAAATCTAATTAGCATATATTAAGTCGAAGGCGGTTTTACTGCAGTGCGCCAGCAGGTTTGAGCCGCCCCAGGCCGGGCACATGGATTTGCTGCCCACTTTGACATGCTGACCACGTTGCCACAGCACCCAGGTGCATGCCAGGAGGCCTCTGGCCAGCTTCCCTCCTAAGCTGGGACCAGATGGTCCGTGCCTACACAGGGGGCCAACTCCAAAAGCAGACATGACATTGGAGTTTCTGTCCCCAAGATGGGCAGCCAGAATCCGTGGAAAGGTATCTTTGACCGTGGCTAGCACAGCCAGGGTGCTCTGGGGTCGGTGCTCTGGGGAGAGAGGATGGGAGGTGGGTAGGGCAGCCCCTGGGAGTCAGTGGGCTTGGTGACTGAGTGCTGGCCTTCCAGAATGCCAGCGTGGGTGTGAGGGCATTGTGGCTCCTGAGGTGAGGGGGTGACTGCCGCCTCTGCAGGCCCAGCCAAGCCCCAGCACCAGAACAGCAAGTGCTTGCAGAGGTCTCACAGGAGACAAAGCCTTTACCTACTTGTTCTCACTTAATCCTCACAAAAGTGTTCCTAACATGCCCGTTTTATACTCAGTGAAACTAAGTCTTAAAGAGGTTGAAGAGAAAGGTTAACACTGCAAGGCCACGAAGTTGCAGAATCAGCATTTGAGCCCAAGTAACTTCAAAGTTCTCTCCAGACAGTTTGCGGAGGGAATGAAGAAAAAGGTCCCTTGTCCAGGCGACGGTCCCCGGCGCAGCGCCTTTCTCTGCCGCCAGGGGGAGGCAGCGAGCGAGAGGGCACAAGGGCAAGGCTGGCTGGGTGGGAGGTCAGCAGAGACAGGCCACTAGTGGACACTGCAGCTGCAGACGAAGGCCCCAGACAAAGCGTCAGGGATTTGCTCAATGCAATCATCCCAGCTTTGCTCTTTGAGGGTAAAAAAAAAAATCTTTTGTGCACAATTTATTGAATATAGTAGATTATTGTGCGGCAAATATTCTGCCCCTGCCCCACCACTTCCAAGCTGATGTGGACTTTCCTTCCATGTCCTGCTGTCGTGGGACTTGGTCACGTGGGACTTGTTTGGGTCAACGGGATGGTAGTGGGCCCACCATGAGCAGGGGCTTCAAAGTGAGGGCCTGAGGCTTCCTCACTGCACCTGCTCAGAACACGCCTTGAGTAGCCGAGGACCAGTGAGCAAAGCCATGCACACTGCTGCCCTGAGCTCACCCTGTCCCGCGGCTTGAAGACAAGGCCAGCCAAGGTCAGCCTCACTGCCCTGCTCCCTCCACATGGCACCTCCCCGTCTCCCACCGCCAGCCCCATCCCTAACATGTCTTCATTAAAAGTTTCAGCCCCACCCAGGCCCCACATCTCTTCTGGTCTTCCTCCTGGCCACCTCGGGCTAGGGCCCACCCTGTGACCTCGTTTGAACTTAAGAACCTCTTTAAAGACTGAGAGAAGGGGTTCCCTGGTGGCACAGGGGTTAAGCACAGCACTGTGAAGCTGTCCGCAGCCTTTGCAGCACGAGTTCAATCCCCAGCCAGGGAGCTACCCACATGGCGCAGCAGACCTCTCCTGTCTCACCCGCTGCTCCCCTCAGCAGTGCGTTTCAGTCAGTCTGCCTGTTCTGTTCCCCACTCTGTTTCTGGTGAATCCTCTCATCCCCACACCTCTGGCCTGTACCCCAATTCCTGTATGCACGAATAAATCTTTAAAAAAAAAATAAAGCCTGAGAGACCATGAGGCCCAGTCCTCTGGCTGCTCTGGAGCAGAACCCCCCAGAGACAGGGCAGGGCACTGTCCTGATCACAAGATTTGGGCCCACAGAGGTGGGAATGAGCCGGCTACACCCCTACCCCCACCCCCCTACCACTCCCCGAGTGGACAGAGCCCACACACGAGGGAGAGAGAAGATCTGGACACAGCAGCAGCGCCCGGGCCATGTGAGTCTGCGCCGCAAAGTTAAAAAGGAGGGCAGAGCCAGTCCATGCTGGCGGCGGGCAGGAGGGGCCCCACCAAGGTTCCTGGGAGGGAGGGAGGACTAGAGGGCATGAGGAGACACTCGGGGCTGCTGGGCATGTTCTCATTCTTAATCTGAAGCTGTGACAGGGCTGCTGTCTGTTGGAAAGACGCACTGAGCTATACGTTAAGGTGTAGGCACTCTCCAGCTAGTGAATAACACTGTCCCCGTGTCACCTCCCCGGGCTTGACAGTGTTCTGTGGTTACATAAGATGTTACTGGAGGAAGGGTAAGTGGGAAATGCTACTATTTTTGCAACCTCTTGGGAGTCTGAAATTATTTCAAAATATTTTAATGCTATTTAAAAAAATAATAAAAGCAAGACATCCGAGGTTTCTGTTCAGGTTTTGTAACATTTCCAGCCCCGGAAGGGTTGAAATAAATTTTAAATTAAAAACCAAACCAAAAGGACGTATGCATTTTTCTAGGTATATGTTATACTTCCATTAAAAAGGTTAAAAAAAGAAAAGTCCCCTTCTGGTCTCTGAGCTTATCCAGAGGAGAGAAAGAGAAGCAGCAGCACCTAGGATGTGCCAGATGTTTCTAGGCACTTAACCCCAGCTCATTAGCCTGGGAGGCCAGGGGGGTTACTGTCTCCATTTGCCAATGAGAAACTGAGGCTCAGAGAGGCAAGGGGCCTCTCGGGAGACACACAGCTCTTTCAGAGCTTAATCAGGTTTCAAACCCAATGCTCAAAAGCCCTGCCCTTGTCCCTCCCTAGGCTGGGGTCACTCAGAAGGCAGCTCTCCCTGCCTCCAACGCCTAGGAGCGGGGCATTGGGGCTCCCAATCACCTCCTCCTCCTGCCACCAGCAAAGCTGCTGATGTGGGGCATCCAGGGAATGTCACCCCACCTGTCAAGCCCCACACTGGCATTAACCTCAGACCATTATTAGCACCACTCACTGCAGTGCTGAGTATGTAATGCTCCTTCCTGAGGTCCCCGCAGAGACCCCAGGAAGGCGCATTCCATACTGTGCCCATGTGCCCCCCAACATATATGTACACCCTCAGCACCACAGTCCCCAGGACACTTGGGGCTTGGACAAAATTAACTCATTTATCCAACCAACCCACCAGGGAGGCCTCCTGCTCACCGCCACAGCCCCAAAATTAACCTGGTTTATCATGTCCTCTGAGTTTCGGCTCAAGCAGCATTTTCAGGGACTTTCAGGCATGGGGGAGCAAAAGAACAAGTAGAGGCGCCAGAGCTGATGACTGTGATTGCAGCCTGAAGACCATTTTCCGAGTTAGACGGGCAGATGAGGAGAGGCTGTGGCTACAGGGGAGTCGGTGGATCTGGGTTGGGGGCCAGAGCTGGGACCCCTGGCTGACGACCTGGCCTGGCACCACAGACTGTTCCGAGGATGCTCTCAGGTGTCCTACCCAAAGGAGGCCCAGGGGCTTTCAAGCTCGAGAAAATATTCTCCCTGCTGGGTGCTCTGAGCCTTTCCTCCACTGCAGGCCGAGGGTCCCCACGAAGGGCCACCCAGAATTTTCCCCTCTAGGATGCCCACTTGGAAAAATGCTGGGCCAGAGGCTTCAGCACACTGTGTGTCGGGGGCAACTCTGAAACAAGATAAAAAGGGAAACCGTGGTGGTGTTGATAAGGGGGGCAGGAGGGTGCCGGGGTGCCCATCTTGCAGATGGGAAAACCAAGGCCCCGGGGGGCCCCGGTCAGCACGCAACTTAGTGACAGCCCAGCCCTGAATCTCAACAAGGTTTTTCCATGTCCAGAAGAGGAAATAATTCTTCCCTGTGCTCAGGGCCAAGCGGGTGGAAATCTGCTTATAGAAGCCTTCCAGGGGTTCCATGGTGGCAAAGACACAGCTGATGCTGTCTGCCAGGCCTGAGGGGGGGACCGGCAGAAACTCAGAACGCACAGCTCACCATAACATTTACAAAGCTCTTTCACAACCACTCATTATCCTTTAAAAAAATGATGTCATTATTCTTTTTAATCTGTACAGCCTCCCCGTGCATCTTAAGAGGAGGCAGCTGGGAGGAGGAGGTATGGTTTGTCCAAGGCCTTGGGTCCCATCCACGCAGGGCACACACTGCCCTCCTGTGCCCCATACTGTGTCTTAAGATTGTGGGCACTGGCGCCAACACCTGGGACACCAAGTCCTGTCCCCTGGCCAGGCTTCCATCCAACTCTGGCCTCTGCCATCAAGGGCAGGATCTGACCTTGCTCAATTCAGTCCTTACCACTCCCATCGAGTGCCCAAGCTGTGCAGAGGGGAGCCCGGGTGGGGGTGGGGGTGGGGGGCTTGGCCCCCAGGCGAGGGCGCTACAGAGGCTATTGGGAATGCAGATCCTTATGCATCTGAGGTCTTCCTGACTCCCTCCTGGCATCACTCCAGGGCCAAATTCTGCCCTGCGGGCTCTGCCTGGCAAGGCCATTCAAAGAGGGGTTCTCCTCTGTTCCACTTGGTTAAGGAGGAGAGTACCTGCAATTTGGATTTAAGCTGCTGGGAAGGAAGCGTCCCCCGCCCCTCTATCTCAGCTTGCGCAGCCAGGTCCAGACTGAGTCATTGCTGTTATCCCAGTAGCCAGAGCTTCACCCACCAGACCAGCCTCAGAACCCCCCAGGAGGAAGTGGGTGGGTAGATGGGCGTTAGCAGAGCAGCCTGAGGCCGCTGCTCTTTGAAACTGGCTCGCAAGTCTGGCCCTTGGCCGGCATCTGGACTGGGCTCAGGGAGGGCTCCCACCACCCTGGCTGATAATAGCGACTCCCTGTGCAAACATGCGCTTTAAGCTGAGCGCCTGCTTTCCTGCTGGAGCCTGGAGCCAGGACCGCGCCAGGCCAGTGGTGCGTAGGTAACCAGCCCCCTAAGTAAAAACCTGGGACACCAAGTCCGGGTGGGCTTCTGTGGAGGGCATCTCGCTGTGTTCCCACAGCATGTTCCTGGGCCAGTTAACTGTGTCCCACGTGACTCCAGGGGAAGGTTTTTCTGGACTCCCTTCCACCCCCGCCCCCTTCACTTTTTCCATGGCTGACTCTGCTTCTTCTGCTGTCATAAGTCCCAGCTGAGTGTAACTACATGCTGGGTCCTGGGGGTCCTCCTAATGAGTCATCACACCTGGAGGTGGTCTCGCACCCCCCCCCCCCGGGAGGTATTACCATAGAGGTTTGCAGGGTAGGTAAAGTATCGGGCTTTTCTGCCCTCCCACCGTTGGGCTTAATGGTGGATCCTTGGAGCCCTGAATGCGTGCCTGATGGCGGGCACCTGGAGTAAGGCGTGGGCATGCGTAGGTGGGTACACCTGGGCTGAGAGACTGGGTTTATGAGGGCAGCACAGCAGAGTGCAGTGTGGTGGTGCAGTGTCGAGGATGGAGGAGTGCAGCGGAGTACGGCGACTACAGAAGATGGAGCGCATGAAGACAACAGGCCTGCTAGGACCGTTAATGGACCTACCCGGGATGGGTTGGTTACGTTACAAGGTTCCAGTTGCCCACCCCTGAAATTCTGATCTAGCGCTTCTGGGGAAGAGGCCTGGGAATCTGCATATTTGCACACATTCTGGGTGGTTCTGAGACCAGGGGTCTGCCGACCTCACTTTGAGAAACACCACTAACTGGTTCTATGATGGACATTTCAATGGAGAAAGGGTTGTCTGGGATGTTTCCTTCTCTGGAAACTTCCCGGCAGCCGTCTGTGGGAGGCCACAGGGTAGGGGAAAACTTTGGAGGTGTCTCTGAGAAACTGTGTCACCAATCTCCACCCTTCTTTTCTCAACAGGAGCCCAGAGCCCGGGCCTGAAGCAATTTCAATGCAGCGGCCTCCGAGTCCCGGCCCCACTTCATCATGGCTAGCAGAGGACTGCCTTCCCTAATCACCCAGGAAGCTGTCACATGGAGAGGCTGAGAGCAGCGTGGGGGTGGGGGAAGCAGGGTCTAATTGGCTGCCAAGGAAACGGACTGATCAGAGGGAAATCGGGGTCTGAGATGGTGCTTCCTCTTCAGCCTCCCAGATGCAGCAGGCAGGGTGAGGTCCCCCATGCCCCCTGCTGTTCTGGCAGCCATAGGCCCTGCCTTCCCTTCTGGGGCTGGAGGGCAGGGAGATCTGGCCCTTTAACCCCTGAGAACCCCCAGACTCCTCCTAAGTCTGACTTAATGAGCCTAAGTCAACTTCTCAGGGGTCTTAAGATAGTGGGCACTGGCGCCAACACCTCTTTTTTCAGAGCCACTTTGATGTACAGATTCATCAGTGACCATCCATGGAGCTCCCGGGCATGCCAGGCACGGTGCTGGGCGCAGGGGATGCAGCAGCAAGTGAGCAAGACAGACAAAAACCCCCATCCCGTGTAAACGGACCTCTGGCTTGGAGCAGGCCATCAACAAAGGAAGTAAATATGCATTAGAAATTTGTTCTATGGAGAAAGACCAAGTGGAGAAGGAGCGTATAGAGTTTGGGGAGGTGGCCATTGTAAGGGGGTGATGGGTGAGGCCACCCTCACTTCTGATCATGAGAGGGAGAACCCAGCATCCGGGCTTGGCCTGAGAAAGCAGCCAGGCAGGACAGAGACCTACAGCCATGAGCCCTGTAGGTGGGCGGGGTGATGATGGGGCAGTGTTGCTGGCTCTGCATTTGTAGGGCTGCAAGTGCGGTGCCCCCCCACACTGAGCAAGCTAGACCAGGACCTGGGTGGATCAGGGGAGGGTCACCCCAACCCAGCAGAGAAACCATGACTGCAGACTCCCCCTTCCACAAGGGGCCCTGGGGAGGGTGGATGTCACCCCAGCACTTTGCAAGATCAACATGATAAATTAATCACCTTCTTTATCACAGATTTGGGAACCCAGGCAGGGCATGGGAAGGGGCTGCTCGAGACCCTCACAGCTTCAGGACAGAGCCAGCACCGGAAGGCCTTTCTTTGAAGCCCCATCTCCAACACCGTCCCCACCCCAAAAAAAAGAGGGAAATGACAGAGGAGGAGAGACCCAGGTCTTCGATTTATCAGGGAGATGGAGGGAGATGATAGAGGAGAGCCAGGTGTTTGATTTATCTAGCAAGTGAGCCGCCCTCGTCATCCCGCCTTCACAGGTGGGGAAGCTAGTCCCTACTCGCGGGGTCACCCTGAGGATTAGTGAAGTCTCGAATAAAATGCACGAGACAAAGGAAAGGGAGGGGCAGGTCCACAATTAGAGCGTTTGCTGTTTGCTGTGAGGATGCTTAGACTCCAGGCGTCTCAAGGGCTCTTCAAATCCTCCCTGACTCTACGATGACTGAAATCAGTGGGCACATCTGTCTGGCCCCCCATCCTAGGGACAATACTTGGGGGCTGCCAAAAAAGCACAATTCTCCCAGCTCCCCTCAAAGACCCACCGTCTAGCACCAGCCACAGTTAGAGAGCAGATCCGGGCCAAGCTGGGGACCATGACCAGGCACCCAGACAGGCCAGGGAGGGGAGAGGGTGTGGTCACAGGGCTGCAGAGGGAGGGTGGCACGGTTTCTCAGGTCAGGCTTGGGGTTTTACATTAGAGGACACATCAAATTCACCTGGGGAGTCTAGCCAGCACTGCAGGCACCTGATCTCCACCCAAACGACATGGAGGCCCGGGAAGCTGTCTTTAACTAGCTCCCCAGGTAATGGCCACCAGCGGCGGCTCTGTCTCCACCTCACCCCCAGCTCCCAGGCCCGGGGCACCCGATCTCACACCTTTGGGTGGCCAGAATGCCTGCCCTCTCTGCTGGCTGTGGCCCCACACCTCTCAGGCCCTGCCCAGGAAGAGCCACGCACTCCTGCCATCGCTACTGCTCCTGGAACACCTGCGCCACATTTGCTACGGAAACAAAAAGCGGCTCCGGGGTCAGCTGCCCTGGCTGGACTCCCAGTGCCTCCCCTGACTTAGTGTTTGGGGCAGTAAGTTAACTTCTCTGGACTTCAGGACTATAAAAAGAGTATACGTCTTCTGGAATATTGTGAAGATTACAGGAAGTAATGTATACAAAGTGCCTCGTACAGGAAATGCTCACAAATGGCCATTAATATATTAGGAACATTAATAATTGGAGTAATAACAGTGACATCTGTTGGCAGGCATCACCCCTACTGGGCTGGAGATCCTTGGGGGGACCGTGTGATGTCTGCTGATTACTCTCAGCTTCTAGCATTGGACTTGACACAGAGCAGGCATTTAAGGAACGAATGAACTGATGCATTAGTGACTGTAAGCAGGTTGGGGAGGTCAACAAAGGCTTCCAAGAAGAGGTAGATGCTGAACCAGGCTGGAGAAGACTCAGGATGTGTGTGGTCTATCTGCTGACTGTGGCCTCATTGATACTGAGCAACACACCCCCACCCCACCTCGCGGACAGACAAGCACAGATTAAGCTCTGCATGTGCAAGTTGGCTGGGGCCGGGGCAATGGGCTGAGTTCACCGGCTCACTCAACCCGATAGCTCCACTCCCATGTTTCTTGTCTTCTCCTGGGGCCAGTGGGCCAGCGCTTCTTGAGACGATGTCTCAGGACCCAGGGGACACAGAGCCACACGAGGCTCTCAAGCTCAGAATAGGCTCACTGTCCCCGCTGCCTCGCTGTTGGCCAAAGCAAGTCACGTCACCCACTCAAAGCCAACAACAGGAAATATCCTCCCTCCACCTTTCAGTGGGAGAAACTGCAGCCACCTAGCAAGGGGTGTGAACACAGCAAGGGCTGAAATCCCAATCTCCCAGTCAGCACAGGGGAGCAGGGAAGGGTGGGTTTGGGGTGTGGGTGTGGGAGGACAGAGGAAGAACTAGACAGGGAAGGTCACTCAGGATGCCCGCTATGGGGCAGAAAGTGGCCTTTTCAAGGTCATCAAAGCATCATTCCTTCACCCACTGTTTACAGAACAACATTCATGGCGCACTGGCCGTGAACCCCCACGTTGTTTTAGAGCATTGGCTACAACGTGAAAAAGATGAGACAAGCCCCAGCCAGCCCCTCCCCCAGATGAGAAGGAGGCACCCCTTCTTTTTATGGATCTTCCTCCAACTCGCTCTGTGACCTTGGGAAAATCACTTTCCCTCTCGGGACAGCGCAGCCAGCACTAATAATACCCTACATTTGTAGAGCACTTTTAACTTTATCAAATCATCTTCACATAAGGTTCGCTGCGAAGCGTTGGAGACCGATTTTATTACATCCCTGATTTGACAAGTGAAACTCTAATGGATATAAAATGCACAGCTCCTTGGAAGTGCTCTCCAGAGAGGACTCGGGGGGCCAGCCCCTTATAACAAACCCGAGGATTCTCTCTACAACAAAGCGGGTCCCTGGATGAGGGCCAACGGTTGTCATTTCAAACAATGTTTGGGACGACACCATTCCCGCGTGACCCAGCGACGGGGACAGCCTCCTGCATCGTCCCTTTTATTTGGAAAAGTCACCACCGCTCCAAACATTTCAAAGATTGCCATAGTACTTTTTCAATTTAATTTAAAAAAAAAAAAAAGAGCCTTTTCCTCGCCAGCTTCACAAATGAAAGGGTTGAAAGCAGGACAGCAGGCAGGCCTGGGAGCACGCTGATCCCGCGCGCCGGCTCCTCCTTTAACAGGGGCCGCTGCGCAGCCTCCAAAGACCGGCTGCATGTTTACCAGGGAAGGCCCGCCTGGTCTGCGGCGAGGACGCGGGTCCCGTCCACGGTGGCCAGGCCCTGCACTCGGCGCCTGCACCCTCGCGCGCTGCACTCACTGCCCAGGAAACCGAGGCTCAGCCGCGTCGCTGTCAGTAAGGGCTTGATCCAGACTCGAGCCCGTTGGACCCTGATACCATTTCCTCCCCCTTTGCCACAGCAGCTCTTTGCTGGGTGAGGAGGACCTGGGCGCAATGTTCAGTGAATGGAGGAAGCAAGAAGAAAATGGGGCGAGGAGGGAGGAACAGAGGCGGGAAGGCAATGAGAGAGAAGGCTCAGGGGGGTACGGTGCTCCCCACAGCTCGCCTCCCTGCGCCCAGCGCTGCTAAGAGCTGACCGCGCAGCGGGAGGCTATGGCTGAAGTCAGAAGAAAGCGCCCTGGAGACCCAGAGGGGACCCCGGTGTTGCCCAGTGTGGGGTGTTGGTAAAGGCTTCCCCACGCAGGAGATGTTGGAAGTTGCAACAGGAGCAGGCCAGGCAGGACCAAAGGGGGCCAGGCTCTCACGGGAGCCCTGGCAGCGCTCCTACTGCACTCATTAAGGCCTGTGCATGTCGCCTCCAAGCTCAGGGGTGGGTCTGCGGGAACCTATTTCCAAGCACCAACACCTGGACCAGGACGGGGCTGTGAGCCCCTCAACAATCTCCTGCCTCCCATCTCAGCCCCTGCAAGTCTCCTTCCACACAGCAGCCAGGGTGACTGAACCTCCCTCTCCCCAAACTCCTCCTTGGCTCCCATCGCTCCAGCCACACACACCTGGCCAGGTGCTGTTGCTCCCACCAGACAGCTGTGTCCCCTCTTCACCCAGGTCATTTCTACTCACCCCTCAGCTTCAACTCAACGTCCACTTTGTTCATCTCTCCAAGAAGAATTTATGGTCTGTGCAGGTGTCGTGCTGGGTAGTGGGAATAAGTCCTCTTGCTCGCGAAGCTGAACCTGAACTGCGTGCCTTCTGCAGGACAGCCTCCTCGGTCACTTTCAGAGTGGGAGGGAGGAGGCTGTAGTGGACGCCACCAGGCCCTGCCCCAGCACCTTGGCCTATCCAGGAGTCGCGTGCCGATGGACAGTTCCAGTGTGAGTTGAGGCCAGGACATGCCTGAAGGCTTTCTCTGGAAGCTTCCACAAGAAGCTGCCTGCAGGGTGAACAGGAGTGTCTGGGCGTGAGAGTCACGTAGGACAGTCCCCTGTGTCCGCTATCTGCCGCTGTGTAATAATCCACAGACCCACATTTGGAGGCTCAAGACATCAGCCACTTAATTGCTCGTGATTCTGCTTGAGCTGGACTGGGCTGGCTTGGAAGGTCCTCCTGCTGTCTCGCCGGCATCACTCATGCACTGCAGCCCTCTGGCAGCTGCTCTGGAGGGGCCGGCCAAGACATGGGCGGTCAGGTGCAGCTTCAGGCCGGGACGCCCAGCTCCTCACCTGGGCTTTGTGTCGGGACACCAGGCTACTGGCATGGCGGCGGCGTCCCGAGAGGGCCAGCCCTGAGCAGCAGGTGTTTCTTAGGCCTCTGCTGGCATCACGTGTGCTGACATCTCATTGGCCAAGTGAGTCACATGACCTGCGGGCGGGGCCTCTGCCTCTGGGAGGATGCTGGGAGGTGAGCAGGCCAGGAGGTGTTAATTAGCAATCTAGCCCAGTGGCTAGCAATCTAGCCCTCCGGTTTCCGCAGTTTTAACGTGTGTTCTGTTTAAGCTCTCGAAGCCCCCAGACAGCTTGAACCCAGTTACCCAGCTGTGACCCACTCACTGACAAGCCCTTTCTCTCTTCCAGGGCTGACTCGCGCCCTCCCTCACTGTGCTTCCTGAGATCCCCCCCAAATAAACTAGCCGGACCCAAGTTTTTGGCTTACAGTTGTCTGTGGGGAAACTAAATCGGGACTGCAGCTTACCTAGGAGATGGAATTCTAAGGCTCTGTTCGATTCTGCCAGACCCGTCTCTTGGGCAGACCAAGGGGGACAGCCAGCGTGAGAGGGGAATGCGGTAGCCAGGGCACTGGGGAGACACTGAGGGCTCTAGGCAGAGGGGCATGATTACTAACACTGGCTCCTCTGAGCCAGGGTCGGGCCTCCGGGCTTGAGCTGGGCTGGGTGGGGTTTGGGGACCGAAGTCAAGACCCCACCAGCCAGTGCACCTACAAGTTAGGAAACACTCCGCCCACCACCAGCCCCCCCTGGGTCTCCCGAGCTGTGCTTACACTCTGCTGGCTTGAAACAGCCGCCCCTCCCTTTCCTGCGTTCCATTTTTACTGATTATGCAAATCTCTCCTCCCAGCCTAAGCAAAGCAGACTGGAAGTGGGGCAGCGCGATGGGATAAGATGGGCATGCGACAGATTACAGCCACCCACTCCGGTAAACACAAGTTTAATTGCTTTTTTGGAGTGGATGGAGGGAGGGCGCAAGCACAGAAACACAGCAAATTCCCAATCAGCTGTGCCGGGGCTGCCAAGCTGAGCCGATGGCGGGAAGCCCCGAGCTGGGAACAGTGGACTCTGACCTGGGGAGAGACAGCAGGCAGGAGGTGGGGAGCAGGCGCTGACACATAGGGGTGACCCCTGGGGAGGCAGAGGCCTGTCAGCTGCCCTTCAGGCCAGTCAGGCCCAGGGCAGGGCGCTTTGTACCACCGGGGTTGGGTGGGGAGATCGGGGTGCCGGGGTCCTCACCTGCATCTTTAACAAGAACATTAATAGTATCAAACATCTATCAAGAGCTGACTGTGTGCCAGGCAGTGGATAAAGCAGAGGACGTGAATTAATCCTTCACTCACAGCTGCCCGAGGAAGCACAGCCTCTCTCCGTGCATAACACAAGTGCACATTAAATTCGCCGCAGACACAAGGACGGGGCCACATGCTGAATCCTGGGGGCTGTTTCTGCAGTGCCTTACATTTCTGATCAGAGTCTCCATCCCCACCGATACTTTGTTCGCATTGCACCTCGGGGGGATCCATCCTCGCTAGCACCCCCCTCCAGGGGGCACCACCTGTAGCAGTCTTTGGCTTCAGCCTCCTCTTTTTTTTTTTTTTAAAGATTTACTTATTCATTTACACAAGAACCGGGGTGCAGGCCAGAGGCGCGGGAGGGTGAGAGGGTTCACCAGAGACAGAGTGAGGAACAGAATAGGCGGAGTGACTGAAATACACTGCTGAGAGGAGCAGCAGGCAAGACAGGCGAGGTCTGCTGCGCCAGGTGGGACCCGCGCCGGCCGGCCGGGATTGAACCTGCACTGCAGAGGCTGCAGACAGCTTCAAAGTGTGACGCTCAACCGCTGCACCACCAGGGAAGGCCCTTCAGCCTCCTGTTAAAGACCAGTCATCACAGGTGGTGTCCTGTGGTGGCAACGACAGGTACTCAGGATGCTAAAGTGGCCACACGCATGCTGCTCACTCTCGGTGAGCCATAAAGCTCCCTTTCCCAAAGCTCATACGGTGCGAATCGGAATAGGGGGGGCGGCATTTGGACAAGCTCCCTGAGTAACTCACCTTAAAGTCATAACCATAAAACAGACCCTCCAAAAGCCAAGTCTTCTGAAGTTTAAGGGCAACTTGGAGTTGCACTGATGACTCTTTGAAAAGCCCCTTTGGAAAAGCCAGGTATTTCACCGACATGATTTGGAAGTTTCTAGATACTAACAGGGATGCCCATGTTAAATGACCTGTCCCCAGCCAGTTAATTGGGGCCAGGTCAGGTTTTTGGACGTCACATCTCAGCCACCGCTTCTCCTCTAAGCAGCGTGAGGGAAGATTGCAAGAGTTTCCATCCAACTAATTCTGAGCAATTCCAGAGGCCTTCCTAGAAGGGGAGGGGTCAGGCCAGACCCAGGTCCCTGGAGACCTCAATCCCACCCCTGCCCCAGGCAGTGCTGGCCTTTGGTGAAGGAAGAGCCCCCTGCCTGACTGTCCCTCATTTGATCTTTGTATCTGCTGGTGGATTTAAGCTGCACCAACCCCCAGTGCTCCAGGGGTTCATCTAAACATGATTAAACAACCATTAGGCCTCGTGGCTGGGAAATGGAGATTTACAGACTTCCAAACCTCCATTTAAATGCAAATGCAGCGTCTGGCCTGGAACCACGGATCTGAGCAGCATTAAAGTTACCCAGTCCTGTGGCTCCCTCTCTGCTGGGCCACCAAGAGTCCCCACTTAATCCATGGGGCGTTCCCAGTATCTGCCGGGCCCAGGCCAGGAAGGACAGGGGGACAGGGCCTGTAGTTGATGGCAGACCCCTTACCCGTCCTGGCTGGGTGGATATGCAGATGTTAACCTCTGGCTCCAGACAGCACAACCTTGTCAAGGTCACACACAGCTGGAAAATCCTGGAGCCAGAACACAAACCTTGGCCTACTGACTCTGGGCCTTAGGGAAACCAGACTCCATGCCAAGTGGCACTTGCTGGGCCCTCCCAAAGGCCTGGGGGCAGTCACAGAGTTGAACTGTATAAGGGCCAGGACATGGCCTTTGAGTTGAAAGTAAGTCCCACTCAAGTTAAGCTAATAGCAAGAGGCCATTTCAATGAATGCCTGCTATGTGCCAAGCAGAGAATGTGCCATTTCACCCTCCCAGAACCCTCGGAGGTGGACCAGGGGCTGTGGGGCCTGCAGTCACTCTCAGAGAAGGGACCAGAGTCCGCCTTGGAACAGGGTCTGACCCCGAAGCACTGCTCCAGGCTGGGCCACACTCCATGTGACACCTGGCAAGTTGACTTGACCTCTCTTGCTTTTGGATCTAAAATGGGTATAATAATAATATCCACCTCATTGCGTAACAGGGTAATCCCCAGGGAAAGGGGTGGTTCCAGGTTCCCTGCACCACCCAAAGAAGAGAGGATCACCCTCTTATGATACAGCCTTGCATCTGAGGGTAAACGGAGGTCATATAAGTCAAAGAACTGATGCACGGAAAGAACTTAACAAATATTAGCAAGTGATTATCAATTACTCTGTGCTCAGAAAGTATCCGGGCACTGAGAGAGGCACCAACAAACACCGTGGAGGGTAGGAGGGCTCAAGGGGTTTCACAGGGATGGGGGTGCAGGGACAGAGTCAGGAGTTGAATCAGTGGGAGTGGGTGAGACAGACTCTGGGTGGGCAGTTGAACTTCCAGGCTGGCCCAGGGTGGCATCTTCGGGTGAAGGCACAGAGGTCAGCTGAGACCAGGCTGTCTTGTGTAGTCGCTGGGAGCCCTGCTGGGTCTGCAGGAGATGGCCACCGACCATGAGGTGGGGGGTCAGGGTGACCCCATGAGTGACATGAGCACTTGCCGCTAGCTAGCTGCTGCGCTGAATCAGCTTCAAACACATTCGCTCCCTCCCAAAGCAAAGATGGTGTTAATGACTTTCTCAAGTTTCAGATGAGTCAACGCCCTGACTCAGAGGCAGAGGGACCAGGGGCCACAGCCAGAGTCAGCAGGAAGTGAAGGGGGAGCCACTGCACCCCAGCCCCAAGCCTGCTTCTCCCAGTAGGTGTAGGTGTCTGGAAGAACTGCACACTGGCTCAGGGGCCCAGCCCACCCCGGTTGGCATGGGACTTGCCAGGTTTGAAAACAAGAGTCCCGCTTCCCTGGAAACTCTTGTCTTAAGCGAACCAGGACGATCGGTCACCCTAGCAATGACCCACATGTAGGATAAAGGGAGAGGGGATGAGGATGAAGTCTTTGGACTGTTGAGTCGGATCCCAGGGAGCAGGCCTGGCTACTCCACAGAAACCTGGGGGGCCCCTGGGATCTGCCCAGTCGCCAGAGCCAGGTTTAGAGAGAGGCTGCCATTCTGAGGAAGGGGTCCTCCTTCCTGGGCTAGAGGGGCCACAGAGAGCACACCAGACTCCCCTCCACCCTCCAGTCCACCTGCTAAGTGGGGCGTGGAGTTTGGGAAGACCCTTATCTTCTCAAGATACCATCTTAGCCGCTGGCCCTCTCAGGCATTTGTTCAAGGCTTAGATGCAAGAAATCATGTTCATGTGGGGGATTGTCAGGCATCCGACCTCCCCTTACTTTCTGGAATCTGCCCATTGGCCAGGAAATGAAGTCCGTGCTGCCCAGGAGAGAGGGCAAGCCCAATCTCGGTTTCTGTTTCTGCTTCTGCCCTCCCTGCACGCCCTCCCAGCTCACTTCCTCTCCAGACACTGTTTGCTGCTGACCTTTGACCTCAGAGATAGACCATAAAGGGTGACAGAAGTCAGGGCCAGTGTGTCCCCTGGGGAGAGACCCCAGCTGGCACTGGTGGGGAAGAAAAGGACAGACTCCTCTTTAGCATCCGAATACAGAGGCTGAGGGTCAGGGAGGATGGGGCCCATCCACTCGGGAGGCCTGAGCTTTGAGGGAAAAGAGCGCAGGTCTGGGGGACACCCATCTGCAGATCCAGCTCCGACCGCCCTTGCCAGGCTATCACCTTGAGCAAGTTGCTTCTACTTTCGAGGCCTCAGTTTACTCATCTGTCAAATGGAGCCCTCAGCATCCCGTGGGACCTGGGCTTTGGGGCCAAAGGGCAGAGCCTGGCCAACAGGGCCTGTGTAGCTGTGTCACAGACAGAAAGAAATGAGGGGGACAGCAGGGGTAAGAGGGGTACAGATGAAGCTGGAGGAGGAGGGGACAGGCTGGCCGGGAAGATGACGGTGAATGTGTTGTAGGGGGAGCCAGATGCGTGCTCATTAATCAGGCTTTATATCCCTGCCCTTCCGGCCACCCCTCCCCGCCCTGTGGATAATTAGGAAGGACACCGATTAAGAGGACGCCCCCTCGCCCCCTGGCTTCTTTGTTTGAAACCCTCCTGGTGAATTATGCAGGAGGCGGCCGCAGGCGCGATCGCTTCATTATTGATGAGAGATGACGGCCCTCTGCTGACAGCCTGCCTAAGAGATATGATTAGCTTGTAAAAAATTAATCACCGTTCTCGGGGAGGACACAGATTAAAACCCCGAGGAGCGGTGTTATCGATGTTCCTTAATTTCAGGGGACTTTGAAAAGGCTTTAGCGCAACTTGGAGGAGACAATTAAATTCAATTAGAGTCACAAGTACTGAAATGTCACTCTGCCGCCAGGAGGGGTGGGGGTATCCCCGAGGGAGGAGCTGCAGGTGGACACCACCTCTTCTCCCCCTGGAAAGCTCCTTCTGCGTGTTCTCCTCCAGGTGATCTCATGCTCACCTATGGCTTCAATTACCACCAAGACGCGATGACTCACACGCTTACGGCTCCAGCCTGGACCTCTCCCCGAGCCCCATCCAGAGCGTCATCTGCTTCTGTGGAATATCTCAAGGGCACCTCCATCTCAACATCACCTCCCAGCCATGCCCCACCCTCTCTGCTCTCCCACCTGCCCCCACCCCAGGCTCCCCTTCCTGCAAAGAAAACCCCCCTCAACCAAATCCACCACCGAGACCTGTTGATTTAACTCCTGAACATTTGGGGGATTAGCCCAGTTTTCTCCATCCCCTCAGGCCACCACCCTATCCCTTGCCATCTTGTAGGGTAGGTGAAAAAGTATCAGGCTTTTCTGCCCTCCCGCCATTAGGATTGATGAGGGATCTGCGGTCCTGAATGCATGCCTGATGGCTGATGGCGGACACCGAGTAGGCTGTGGGCATATGTAGATGGGATTCGCCTGGGCTGAGACTGGGCTTATAAGTACAGCATCACGGGGACGCCAGGGGAGCAGAGAAGCAGAGAGAATGAGAGTGAGAGAGAAGCAGAGACCACCAGAGAACGCCCGGAGAGCTCAGACAGAGTGAAGACTTGCTGGAGGCTGGGAGGCCTGCCAGCCTCCCGGCTCCCCAGCACCCCTGCCTGCTGTGTACCTGGTAAATCCCAATAAAAGCCACCGAGGGCTCCAGGACTTCTCCTTACCCGTCTGCTCAGTCATAGAGATCCTGCACTGTGTCCCTTCCCGCCGCCACATACCTCCTCTGCCACCTAGATGACTTCGGTAGCCTCCTCACAGGTATTAGATAACTTTGGCCTCTGATTGCACCTGTGGTTCCCGGACAGTTCCTGGGGGATTTGATTCATTGCACTGACTGGTCTGCCTCAAGCGTGATTGTGTCTGCCCTTTCATTCCCCGAGTTCCTCTGATGTTGGGGGCCTGTGTTCAAACACAGCACAGAAGTGGGGGGGACATCAGCACCTCTGATGGGTGATGTCCTGGTCTCCCATGTGGGGTAGATGGGCAATTCTGGGAGGTTTATGTTTGCTTCTTAAGAACGGGTGCAGAGGGAGCCCCCGTTCCTGGAGCAACATTCCCACAATCCCTACTGCTCTCCCCCCGGTGGGTCACGCCTGTGGCCAGCTGCTACTCCCACACAAACTCCCTGCCCCCGAGTCCTTGTCTCAGCTCTGCTTTTGAGGGGACTGTAGGGTAAGTGAAAAAGTGTCAGGCTTTTCGGGCCTCCCCGGTGGCGCAGCGGTTGAGCGCTGGGTTGCGATGCTGCCTGCGGCCTCTGCGGCGCCCGATCGATCCCCAGCTGCTCCCCGGCCTCCGGAGGAGGGTCCCACATGGCGCGCAGACCTCTCCTGCCGCCCGCTGCTCCCCTCAGCAGTGTACTTCGGTCCTTCTGCCTGCTCTGCTCCCCGCTCTGGCTCTGGTGAATTCTCTCACCCTCCCGCGCTTCTGACTGTACCCAGTGCATGTATAAACAAAACAAACAAATATATAAATAAATAAACCATGCCTCTAAAAAAAAAAAAAAAGTGTCAGGCTTTTCTGCCCTCCTGCCATTAGGATAGATGATGGGTCCCCGTGGTCCTGAATGCATGCCTGATGGCGGGCACCTGGAGTAGAGTGTGGGCATGAGTAAGTAGGTACACCTGGGCTGAGACTGGGCTTTTAAGGCCTGCTTCGCGGGGATGCCAGAAGAACCACAAGAGGAGCAGAGAAAAAGGCCACCAGAGAATGCCAGAGAGCCCAGAAAGAGTGAAGACTTGCTGGGGCCTGGAAGGCCTGCCAGCCTCCCAACCCCCGGAACCCCTGCCTGCCATGTACCTGGTTACTGCATTACATGTTCAATAAAAGCCTGCAAAAGCCACCAAGGGCTCCAGGACTCTCTCCTCCTTTACCCCGTGTATTTGTGTTATAGAGAACCTGCTCTGTGTCCTCCTGCCATTACTGGGTCCCAGGCTAAAACACCCTGTTTCTTCTGCGGTTCCCCCACTACTCCTCTCCACGCATCAAGGACCTTCACACGTTTCTCTGGCCACCTTTCCATCCTCTGGGATGCCTGGTTCTCTCAGGATAAAAGCAAAAGCCCAAAAGTGGCCTCCAAATACCGCAAGCTCATAACTCCTCCCACCCTCTCTCCTGTCACGCTCTGCCCTCCAGACCTGTGTCACCAGGACCCTTGTGACATCTTGCCCAGGGTGTCTGCTAGAAGTTTCTCCCAGCCTCATGGTAAGGGCGACCCTTCTCTCATGCTTTCTCGCAGCACCAGATCTCTCCTCTCACTGCTAATCAGAGGTGCAATTTCACAAATTTCACGCATCTTCGAGGGGTTATTTGATTAACGTGTCTCCTCCATTAGGAGTCAGCATCAGAAAACAGTCTGGAAACTTCAAAATCAGTACAGCACAATTCAGGAAGGAGGGAGGCCCAGTGTCCCTGCCTCCCCTCATCTCCAGTGCCCAAATTCTCCACCATTCCTGCAGGGCCAGTGCAAATGCCATCTCCTCCCAGGAGCCTCCCCCGATGGCCAGGTCGCTGGCCATAACAAGGGCTTCCTCTTCCGAAAGGCCAGAGTCTTTGTTTACTGGTCTAGGTTTTGGTTTCACTTTAAGAGCTTTATTACACCATAGTTTATATGCCATGAAGTCCACCTGTTCTAAATGAACCATTCAACAAGCAAACCTAAGTTTTCACACCCTAACCTGACATGCGGTGATCTCTAGCCACAGCCACTGTTATGGACAACTCTCCATTCCCTGATGAAGGGATTGGGGTACCCTCATCTCGGGATCCCTCCCCCAACTACAGAGCCTGCACCCCTTGGGTACTGAACTGGGGAGTGACTCTGCACGGGTCATCTCTCCCTGGGGAAAAGAACTTGAAAGTAACAACGGCTGATACTTCAAAGCAGCTGCTAGGCCCCAGGCCCCGAGCTCAGTGTCTGCCTATGTGATTCAGCCAAACACGCGAGATTTCCATGAGGCCGAGGCGGGGGGAGGAGCATCACCACCATCTTACGCAGGGATCTGAGGCACAGAAAAAGCCAGAGACAGGCCCAAATCACAGGTTAGCACGTAGCAGAGCTGGGACACAAATGCAGGGAGTCTGGCCTATTTGAGGCAAAGTGCACTAGCACTGGGGAGACCGACTATTGGGGTTTCCCTGGGACATAGGACTTTCAGTTTTAAAACCCAGACAGTCCTAGACACACTGGGACAAGTCAGTCACCTTATAGAGTGTTTACCTTTATGGGGGAGTCTTACTAGAATGAGGGTGCTGCTGGGCTTGGCGAGGCCTTCTCTAAGGTTGTAGGGGCTCTTCAAATGGCCGTGTCCCCACTGCTCCCTGGCCTCTGTGGCCACTGTCCAGTGCTCTCTCTTCTCCACATTGGACTCCTGGGAGAGCAAGCAAGCCTCTCCTGGTGCCCACCTGCCAGGCTAAAGATCCCGGATCCTGAGGGAGCGCCACCTGGGAGCTCAGGCTCAGCCTGGAACAGGGGCTCCCGTGGGGTTGGAACTCATCAGGACCAAAGGACACTCAGGACACAGGAGGTGACTATTCTGCTCATTGTCAGCTTGTTGAATGGCTTTGCTATGAGTCAACTTGCTCATCTGTTCAGTGGGTCCCTGGGAAGCTTACCCCAAGGGGCCTGACCGTTTGCTGTGCAAGACCTATAAGATCACGCCCACTGTCAGCCTCAGCACAGCATCACTGATGATTCTGTTTGATCACCAGTGCTGAGGCTCACAGAAGCAAAGTAACTTGCCTGAAGTCACACAGCTTACCCTGTAATCATTTCCCCCTTGCTGTTTGTGAAGGGCGCCCAGGGGAGACAAGACACTTCAGTTGATACAAGGTGAGAGGCAGGAATCTGAAATTTCACCAAACATCCCAGTGGGCATGGTTCTTCCCCTTTCACTGGTGGGACAATGGACTTAGAGGGTAAGAACTTGTCCTGTGCACCCAGCACATAAGCTCTAGAACTGAGACGAAAGTCCAGGCTGCTGTGCAGCAAGGTGAGCACAGCCAGACACTGTCAGGAGGCAGGGGTCTAGGCTGGAAGGCTAGCAGGGGGAGATCAGGGGTGCTCAGACCCCATCCTGGCACGCTGTCCTCACAGAGGGCAGGGAGACCTGAGACCAGTGCAGCGTTCCTCCTCCAGGAGCACCCACGTGGAGGAGGAGCATTGCTGGAACTGGAGCGGCTCCATAATGGCGGGTTTTAATGACGCTAAATTAGTAACTACAATGCTGCACGCCTGAGGGTGCTCCTGGAATCGAGAGCATTTGCCAGGAATGGTTCCCAGAGCATCTTTGCCTCAGGGCTGGGGCCAGAGGAGGGAAGCAGGGAGGGAGAAAAGACACCAAGAGCGGGAACCAATGGGAGTGATCCCAAAGGGAACCTGCGGGCACTGAGACCTTGAAGCTAAGGGAAGGACGGGTTGCCCACCTAGCACTTGACCTTCAGCCCCTTTTCCACTCCTTGTGGACTAGAGGAATCAAACAACACCACCAATCTTCATAGTGGCTGCCATGTACCGAGCACTTGGTAGATGCCAGCTCCTGTTCTAAGTATTTTCCATGTAGTAACTAGTTAATTTAATCCACACACCAATTCTATGAGGTCAGTGCTTGTGGCTGTTATTGAACGGGACCAGAAATTCTTTGACATTCCATCTGTCAGGAGGCATGGTCAACATCCCTGCCCCACCTTGAATCTGGTAGGCTTGAAACTACTACAACTAATTAAATACAGTAGAAAGGGACACCCTTTGACTTACAAAGCTAGATCAGCAAAGATGTAGAGGTTTCAATCTTGGGGCCCTGAGGCTCTTTGTGTGGTCCAAGTGCTCTCGGCCGCCATATTGCCAGGAAGCTCAAGCTGCATGGAGCCACATGGAGGTGCTGTGGCCAGCACTCCAGGGGGAGTCCAGCAGTCCAGGGGGAGTCCAGCAGTCCAGGGGGAGTCCAGCTCTACCCATTCATCATCCCCTTTCTGCCCCACCCAACGCCTGACCTGTAGACCCAGAAGCATAACAAAATGGTGGTTCCACGCCATGAGTTTGGAGCTGTTTTGTCACATAGTAGATAATGAGAACAGTATGATTATCAGGAAACTGAGTCACCACAAGAATTAAGCTAAAGGCAATTGGCCCCAGAAGCCCTGTGCTTAAAAGTCCTCAATGAAGGGGAACACTTATAATTACCAAGGTCATTAATTGAGTTACTTCTCTGGCCTAATCTCAGAACCATTTTGACTCCAAAATTTCACTTTAGTCGTCAGAGATAATTAAATGTAATTGCATCCTTTACTGAAGTCTTTCAAACTATATTCAAGGTGACCCCAAAATTTAGTCTCCAACCTGTGAACATCCCTTTTCCTCTCCCATCTGTTCCCCCATAGCCCTCTCTTGTTGTGTCACCATTCTCCTCAGATCCTTTCCCCCATAAAATCCCTCCTCCCCCACAGCAACTCCTCTCTCCATCCCTCCACACCTTCCTTCCCAGCAGAAAGAACTTTTCCTCTTTAGAAGCGTGCAGCTATGGATGATGCCAGCTGTGGGGCTCACAGTCCTGCTCCCACCCCCCACTTGAGTCATTTTTGTCCTGCGCCATTACAGAAAGCCCTCAACCCTTTCTCATTGTTTCAGAAGCTCTGATAATAACATGTTTTCCAGAACCACCTGGGGCATAGAAGAAGCCCTAATATTCCAGGAAGGCAGTGATTTTCAAAAGCTGATCTCTCCGGCTGGATGTTCCCAGACACATTTCGTTCAAGGTCCAACACTGAAGTCCCCAGCCCCACCTCCTACCTGTCCCACCACACCCTCCTCCTATCTCCAAGGTGAGATCAGCAATCAAGAGTCTCCTCCCTGCCCACATCCAAGCAGTAGCCCTGTGGATTGTCCCTCAACACATCTCCCACTTCCTCCCAGTGCTCTGCCCTCTGCCCAGAATAGCTCACCTTGCCAGTGCCCAAGCCCAGAGCCAGGCATGTTCCTTCCTTATTGCAGCTCCATTGGTTCTACACCCATTGTGGCCCTTGTCCTGCCCTTTGGGGCTGGTTCCCATCTCCAGTTCCTCCCTCTACAGCTCATCCTGCCTGGGCAGGTAGAGGGTCTTCCTGCAGGCACCTGGGAGGTGAGTGCTCTGGGCAGGGCCCTGTCTGTATATTCACTCTTGCTTCCTGATGCTCTTGAGTAAGGATCATCTGGGATGACACCCAGCCCTGGTCCCTGCCCCAGTGCCTTGCCTCAGCAGCTCTGCCCTGGTGAGCTCACGATGCCTGTCCCTGCAGCACCCATGCTCGCACCCATCTGTGTGTTACGTAGGTGCCTTGGCCCCGCGTCACCCTGACTCCCAGGGCCTAGACATGGGGACCTCCCCCAGAGTCCTCTCTGGCTGCCTGGCAGAGACTGCTCCTCTTTGGGAGCCTGAAGCATCCTGGCCACCCCCACAGTTCTTCCGTTCCCCCTCCCCAACAGTCCAGCCTGGTTCCAGCTCACTGGGCCAAACCAGAACCCAATGTCCCAGACCGGGGTAGCTCCCACGCCTCTCTAGGAAGGACTCCAAGTCCCCCGTCTCAGGTTGCTTAACAGTAATCCCTGCTGCTGGCAGAGGGGCGATGGCTTTCTGAGGCCTCTGACTTCCTTTTTTTCCAAAAAAAAATTTGTCAAGGTTCTTATGTACCAGAATGGGGTGCTGCCACCACCATCTCCCTCACACCCCACCATTCCCTGGCAAAGTGGGCATTCTGAGACTTATTTACTGAAAAGAACACCTAGAAGTTTCTTGCATTAATAAGCAAGTGCACGTGAATAACAGGCAGTTGTCTAGGGAGCACCAGACACGCCCCGATCCACAGGTGTTCTCGGTCCCGCATGCTCAGTGCGTGTGGAAGAGACAGTTGGGACCTGGCTTAGTCTTTGAGAGACAGAGAGTCCGGGGTTCAAATCCCCCATCCAACACTGTCTGGCCCTGTCACCTCCGCTTCCTCATCTGTGGAAGAGTTAACACTACTGCACGTCAAGCAGCCCCTTTTCCATGCGAGCACCTACAAATGATAGCAGCCAATACACCGTGTGACCGACACAGAAGTAAGCGCGCAACCGGAAGTCATGACCATCAGCAAGGGTTTCTTATATTTTAGCTCCCAGATTTTTTTTTAAACATGTATTCGTTCATTCATTTATTTATGCATACAAGAACTGGGGTACAGGCCAGAGCTGTAGGGGGTGAGAGGATTCACCAGAGACAGAGTGGGGAGCAGAACAGGCAGATCCACTGAAATACACTGCTGAGGGGAGCAACGGGCGAGTCATGTGGGTAGTCACGTGCGCCATGTGGGTAGCTCCCTGGCTGGGGATCGAAATCTTTCTTCAGTGGCTGCAGATAGCTTCATAGGTTGCATCTTAACCCCTTGCGCCACCAGGGAAGCCCTAGTTCCCAGATTTTATGGGGGAAATTAACATGGTATAACTTTGGTAAGAGTCAGGGGGTGTGACTTCCTCTTTACAGTCGATAGACATAGAAATCGGCACCAACTTTTTGGAGAACAAATTGGATAATGAAGGTCAAAAGGCTGGTACAGAGCAGTCCCTGTTTCTGTGGCGCCTGCCACACCATGGCCTGCTTCCTGGCTGTGACTCCTGCACCCCTATGGTGCTTGGCATGTCACAGGGGCTTGATGAGTGAATGTATAGGCTGTTTGACTCAGGATTTCTACTCCTAAGAATCAATACCAAGCCAGGAAGCAAAATTATATATGCAAAATATTTAAGAAGGGCCTCCCTGGTGGTGCAAGGGGTTAAGTCTCAGCACAATAAAATTGTTGGCAGCCACTGCGAGTTAAATCCCTGGCCAGATAGCTGATTCACATGGCTCAGCAGACCTCTCCTGGCTTGCCTGCTGCTGCCCTCAGCAGTGTATCTCAGTCAATCTGCCTGTTCTGCTGCCCACTCTGTCTCCGGTGAATCCTCTCACCACTTGTAGGGTAAGTGAAGTGTCAGGCTTTTCCGCCATCCCACCATTAGATTAAATGCATGCCTGATGGTGGACACCTGGAGTGGGGTGTGGGCATATGTAGGTGGGTACACCTGGGCTGAGAGACTGGGCTTATAAGGGCAGCGTCACAGGGATGCCAGCAGAGCAAAAGAGAATGCCGGAGAGCCCAGAAAGAGTGAAGACTTGCTGGGGCTGGGAGGCTGGAGGCACCTCTGCCTGCTGTGAACTCAGTAAAATCCCAATAAAGTCTGAAAAGCCACTGAGGGCTCCGGAGCTCCTCCTTACCCCGTCTGCTCGGATCATAGAGATCCTGCTCTGGCCCTTCCCGCCGCTACATCACCCCCATGCCTTTGGCCTACACCTCAGTTCTTAGATGCATAAATAAAATAAATCTCTAAAAAATATATTTAAGGAGCAGTTTCAGTTTTTTTTTAAAAAAAAAAAAGTCTTATGTGTATTGATCAAAGGTGACTGAAATCCAGGACCGTGAGCATGAAGCCCTGAACTACCGGGAAAAGGGGCGATCGCTGCCGCGACGGATGCTGTGTCTAGTCTCGTCGACGCTGAAGGAAAGAAGCAAATCACAAGGCCGTGCTCTTAATTTGGTTCAATTTGTGTACAATTGTGTGTGTAAGCAACAGAGGAAGTCTGGGGTGGTGGCTATTTTTTCTGGTGGATGGAATCCAGAGAATTGATTTCCTTTCTGATGCCTTTTGGAATTGTTGGGTTTTTCTTTTTTTAAGATTTATTTTATACAAGCACTGAGTACAGTCAGAAGCGCGGGAGGGTGAGAGAATTCACCAGAGTCAGAGCAGGGAGCAGAACAGGCAGACTGACGAAGTACACTGCTGAGGGGAGCAGCGGGTGGCAGGAGAGGTCTGCGCGCCATGTAGGACCCTCGCCGGCAGCCAGGGATCGAACCAGCGCTGCAGAGCTGCAGGCGCTCAACCGCTGCGCCACCAGGGGAGGCCCTGTTGGGGTTTTTAATGTCAACAATATATCTTTCACAAATAAACTAATAACGATGTAGAAGAGACAATGAAAGGAAAAGGGAAGGGGAGAGGGGAGAGAGCGACCGTGCCAACCCTTGTTCTCCCATCTCTTACATAGAGGTATTGACCCACCACACACACCCCTTGCTGCCCCTTGATGGCTGCCCACCCAGCTTTCTCTCTTCCTCATCTGAGAGTGTGCAGGGGGCAGAGGTAGTAACTTCCCAGTGGTTGCTGACAGTGGGAAAGGCAAAGGCATCACCCACTGAACATTTCCCCATATCCAACGCTCTTCTCCCATCTTCTTTAGAGGAAGCAAGATGGCGGCACGCTGATCCCAACTTCTTGGATGATTTAGGGAGACAGACACTCTCATTATTGGCACAGCAACAGTAACTACAGAGTGTAAGACTGTAACAATAGGAGTGTAAAAATATTCTAACAATGAGAATGTAACAGTAATTAGTTAACACATATTAAGTGCTCGGTTGGATGTTTATCACAGTCCTCACCAGGCCCCGTCAGGTGTTAGGTGTTACAAAGGCGGACAGCAATTCAATTGGGGATGCTGGCACAGCTAAGAGTGACAACCACCAATATGTGTCCACTGCAGGCTTTCTATCCCACAGAGACCTAACATGCCTTATGTGTCTTAACTTAGGAGATCATTCCAGCTCCTATGAGATTTGACACCATCATCATCCCCACTTGACAGATGAGGGAATGAGACACAACCAAGTTTAGTAAGCTTCTCAAGGTCACCAAGCTAACAAATGCCAGAATTAAGAACTGAACCCTGCAGTATGGTCCAGACCCCAGAACTGTGACCCCAAGCTGACCTGTATCTGAGGTTTAGGAAGCATCAGTCAACAGCCAGAGCCAGTGTGAGTGGGGGGCACAGCTGAGACCCAACAGCCATAGCCCTCTTTGTGCCTCTGTTCCATGGCACCTCTGGGGTGCTGATGGCTCCCCCCGGCCCCTCACCCCCATCCTGGCAGAGCGCAGCCTAATTAATGCTGCTCAGTGCTGTGTTCGACAGGTGTTTCTTGAGCACAAACATTTTTCTTCTTTCCTTCTTAAGCTCTCCAGACAAGCAAGTGCTTCCCAATTCAGAAACATGCATTAACTATACTTTATTACGTTCTCTAGTTTTATTATTTTCTTGATGCTCTGACATCTTGGGGGCCTTGGCTGGCAGGGGATGACGGGACCTCCTAGGACTGGCTGATTCCTACAGAAAGCAAACAGATCCCTTTCTCCAGATGCGCCTTTTATATGCAAACCAACCAATCCATTGCCCAGCCCCCCCCCCATTGCCTCCTTTATGAAGCTTTCACATGTCACCCCTGCCCTAATCACCTGTGGGCCAGGTACCAGGCAACCAGGGGATGCCCTACACCTGGGGGCCAGAGCAGGAGCCGAGCCACGAGCCACGGGAATTACCCAGACTAGTCAGCCAGCTAAACCTGCTTAGCCAGCTCAGCCTGCCTCACCCATCCATCCCCTCGAAAACCACAACAGACTTTTGCTTGTGCACCTGCCTTCTGCCCTCCTGCCTCCTGGCTGGTCCTGGTTCTTCCTTCCGGATGTGCTGCAGCCCTTCTCTGGGAAGCTGTAGCCGCTCTTTTCCAGGCAGGCATCGCTTCCTCTGTTGGCCTCACCATCACTGAGTGATAATGAAACTTACATTTTAAAATGAGAGAGTCCTGGGCCTCCCCGGTGGCGCAGCAGTTGAGCGCTGGGTTGCGAAGCTGCTCCGCGGCCTCTGTGGCGCCGGTTCGATCCCCGGCTGCTCCCCGGCCACCAGAGGAGGGTCCCACATGGCGCGCAGACCTCTCCTGCCGCCCGCTGCTCCCCTCAGCAGTGTACTTCAGTCCTTCTGCCTGCTCTGCTCCCTGCTCTGGCTCTGGTGAATTCTCTCACCCTCCCGCGCTTCTGACTGTACCCAGTGCTTGTATAAACAAAACAAACAAACAAACCAGCAAACAAATAAATAAAGCATGCCTCTATTAAAAAAAAAAAAATAAAATAAAATGAGAGAGTCCTAATAGATGTGCAATAAATACATATTGACTAAGTAAATGAAAATACCTTGGAAATGAACGACCTGGGAATAATACATTTGCATTCATTTGGCTGCAGTAATAGAAGCTGGACTCTGCCTGCCTTAAACAATGAGAACTTTTCAATTTCACACAACAGCATCCAAAGGCTGGGTGGGCTCCAGGTATAGCATGATCAGGGCCCTAGCTCCAACTCCATTTCTCTGGGTTTGCCTCAGCCCAGCCCGTCTCTGAGTACGGGATTCATCCCCAGTCAGGCTTCTCTCCTAGGCACAGGGTGGCTGCCTGACACAATGGGATCAAGAGTCTTCCCAGTTTCCATTCAATAGGACAGATGAAGATGCAGGCCCCACCCCCAGTGCAAGATGTTTCCTGCAGTCCACTTGCCCAGCCCACCCCCCACTGGAAAGGCAGGCGCTGGTTGACTTAAGCCTGGACTCTGAACTAATCACCAGGAACCATGACCACATGACATGAGTCCAAAAAGGACCACCCATAATTAGCTCTTGGGACAGGGTCTGCTTCCCGATGGAAACAGACTGCTTGGGGAAGGGCAGGATGCTTGAACAACACAGAAGCATCCTGAGGGATGTCCTTGGGAAGGAGGGATGGGGAAAGGCAGCCTCCAAGACCTACCACAGCATTATCACCCCACGTTACAGATGACAGGGTTGAGTTCTGCACCCAAGATCATGGAACTCACATGCAGGGAAACTGGCTTTGAACCCAGACCTCTCTGACTCCTGGAATTTGAGGGACCAGGAGCTAAGCCATGCTCAGACCCCAGGACAGGGGTGCACCTGTTCTCCACTTTCTAGAAACCAGGGCTTGGTGGGACCTCTCTTGTAACACAACAACACTGGAGCCTTGGCTCGGCCACCTCCACATGCCCCTGCTTGGGGGAGTGGGGTCACCCCTCCCCCTCCCCCTCCCTGGAGTCTGGGCCAGGTCCTGGCTCCAGAGACACTCACAGTCAGCCCAAATCTGGGGCTGGTCCTGCCTCCATGTTTCTAGGCTGAGGTCCTACCCAAGTGGGATTCATCTCTGGGACCTGGATTCCCCCGTCCCTGAATTCCCCAGATTGTCAGCACTTCCAGGTGAGACTCTCAGGACTACCCAGTCTCTCTGTTCACCACAGAGACTTTGGGCTTTCTATTCCAGGCGTGCTCCCTCCCACCTCCACAATCTTGCACAGTCACCCGTGTTTGAAGGGCCATGTTCTTTTCTTCTCTTCCATGCCCCCAAGCTTCACCTCCTCTTCAGCATCCCTCACTTCTTAGTGTGTGACCCTGGCAAGTTACCTCCCTCTGCTTCAGTCTTCTCATCTGAGAAGTAAACGTTGCAATAGAGTTGCCATGGAAATTAAATGAGAAAATGCACTCAGCATTCATAGAACAGCATTTGGCACACAGGAAGTGCTTGCCAAGAGTGTGCTATTGTGATTATTATCCTTATCATCCACCGGCCTAAGTTTAAACATCTCTTCCTCCAGGAAGTCCTCTCCAACCTTCTCTCCCAGGTCTAGTTACTTGCCAGGTCTGTGCCCCCATCCATCCTGTTTAGGGTGAGAACCCATCACTCATAACACCCAAGTAATGATGTGCTCTGCTCAGCCCTGAGTGCAGACATGACAGCTTCACGCTTGCCCTCCAGCGCCTCGCACATTGCCTGCCACATTGTCACAAATGAATAGACACTTGGAGAAAAAGAATGAATGAACAGAACAAGCAAGGACTCTGCACCACCTGAGTCATTGTTCCGCCAGTAGATACTCACAGTGGGTTTTCTTCTGCTCTGAGAGCTCCTTCCTTTCCTGCCCGGCCCTTCCCTCCACCCTCTGCCCCCTGGTGAACACCAGCCTGGAGTTTAGCATTCATGGCCTGATTAGTACTTTCTTTTCTCCCCAGCCTGCCTTTCAGAACAGATGCCTTCTCCCTCCCAATCAGTCCCCTCTGCTACTGCACCTGGAGCTTCATCAAAGGGCCCTGATTTCCCTCCCGCTGCCCAAACTTGTAAGATACATTCCAGCTGCCAAGAGGGGCTGACCCCCTCCCCAATCAGCGGACCCTACCCTGGCAGGGAAGCCAGGTCTGGCATCCAGCCCCCCATCCCATCCTTCCAGGAACTAGCGCACTGCTCACCCAGATCCAGATAATCCATACGTGCAGATGGGAATCCAGGCAACGATAATCCAAAACCAGCAGAGGATCCAGAAGTCATTTCAATTTGGCTTTGAAGTACATTCGATGAACTTATTTTTCCCCTAACACAAATTTCACTTCTTAATCCGCCCTCACTTCTGCTAATATTGAAATGAGTTTGCTTGCTCTGTGCACACCGGGAGGCTGGAGTGGGGGGGCGGGGTGTTGGGGGAAGACCCCGGGGCAGATCTAACAGTCGCAAGGAACAGCTTCGGGTTTAAGGCCAGTTCTAGTCAAAGAGCAAGGCCCCGTCGCATGGGGATACAGAGCACTGGGGGCGCAACAACCCCGGGTCCCAAGGAGGCCGATTGTGGTCCTCTGATCAGCTGCTCTCTGCCAGCACAGCCCTGCCTCTGGGAAATACACAGCCCCTCACACACGTGCACTGGATGCTTCCCCAGAAACAAAAATAATCAAAATCACTTTCCATGTGACCTGACAACCCTGACCAAGGCTGAGAGGACCGGCCACACCTCTGCCCTCCCTTCTCCTGGCCCCAGGAGCATGCCCACCTCCTGGCATACCAGCTGGATTTCACACGCTCACTTAGAGCATGTCGCCCCATATCTCAGAGGCTCAGTGTTTCTGAAAAGTGAGTGGCCAGACATGTGGTTGTGGGGAGACCGCAGGCAGCAGAACATGGAGCTACCTGTGGGGGCATCTTAGTCCCCTGCTTAATGGTAGCAAGTGTTAGTTGAGCACTTACTATCTACCTGCCTCTATTTGCAGAGCTTCCCATGTCGTAACTCCCTTCAACAGGCTCCTAAAGCAAATACTGTTCTCACCCTCCTCTGCAGAGGCAGACAGGCAGATTGAGAAATGTCTTGGTGGCCCCAGGTCCCCCAAAGCCAGGACTGAAACCCGCATCAGGGCCTGGCCTGTGATGAGAAGCAGCCATCCCACAGCCCCACCTTGCAGCAGGGACACAGTGACAGAGAGGGACAAGGACGTCCCACAGTACAAAGGCCAGTCGTATACTTTCAAAATGAAATCAGGTTCCTCAGGGCAGCAGGATGGGCCAGTGACCACGATGACCCGGCCTGGACAAGCTGGGACCAAGCTGACCAACCTGGACATTTCTGTCTCCCCCTACTTCCAATCTCCATCTGCCTTGGGCAGCAGATCAGTCATTCAACAGTCATTCCACAGGAGCTCTGCTGCGTGCCAGGCCCTTAGGCTGACCCTCGGTACTGTCAAGAGCCTTGACCATCACCCGCTCACTCCCCATTGCTACAACCAGAAAACCTCACTTAGGGTGGGGTGGGCAACCCACACTCCCAGAGGGGCCTGTAGATTGCCCTGCCCAGCCCTCAGGCCTGGGCGTTGCCAGAGATGTGTCATTGGTGCGGTCACTGTGAGCCCCAGTGGGGAGCCCCTCACTACCTCCAGCAGTGTCCTCCTGGGGGGGACCTGCACAGCTCAAGGGCAACACTACCTGAGAAGGCAAAAGGGCAGCCTCCAGGAGCAGGGAGGGTTTCAAGTAAGTTCTGTGCCCATGAGCGCCCTGGAAATGTCTTCAAAGCCATTCTTGGCAATGAAGAGTCAGATCCTCTTTTTCCAAGACAATTCTTGTCTCCTGATAATTTTTTGCTCTTCAAATCCCTATTAAAACAGGATAGTGGAGAATTCAGGGCAAGAGAGTCAGAGAATGTGTGTTTAACATTTGCATATCCCCCCCATTCGTGAGCTGTGTGGCTGTAAGAAGATCCCATTGGGCCTCATTCTCCTCTTCTGTGAAATGAATTAGCAACAGTATGCTTCCCCCATTGCTGTGCCCAGGACAGACATTGCTCAGTGATCATTCATTCATTCAACAAATGCATTTATCATCACAGGGCACTGCCTATACAGCAGGTGGTGTCCTAGGCACTGGAGCAAGGATAATTCACAAGACAGAACTTCTCTGCTCTGATGGAACTTTACTCTTACTCATTGAGCATAGATGTGGCCTCAGAATCCTTCTTAACACAGCCTTCAAGGCAGCACTACTAATCAGATCAGCATGAAGGAGAAAACTCTGTATCAGTTCGGGTTCTGAGAAACAGAATCAATAAAATAGATGTATATGTAGAGAGAGAGGCAGACATTAAGAGGGAGAGAGACAAAGAGGGTGAGGGAGAGCGAGAGATTAAATTTCAGGAACTGGGTTAAATATGCAATTATACAATTGTGGAGTCTGCCAAGTGTGAAATTTGTAAGCCAACCTAGCAGGCTAGAAACTCAGGAAGGATTTGTCTATTACAATCTTGAGGCAGAATTGCTTCTCCTGAAAACTTCAGTATTTGCTATTAATGCCTTCAACTAATCGGATGAGGCCCACCTACAATGACTCATTACTGAGGGTAACCGCTTTTACTTAAAGATTACAGATTGTAGATGTTAATCATGTCTACAGAATGCCCCCCAGCAACACCTAGCCTGGTGTTTCACCGCACACTCGCCAAGTTGAACACATAAACTTAAGACTCACAAACCTTATTTCCCTTCCATAAGAGTAATCTCTAAGCAGACCTTTGGCTGTGACAATCTAGGCTTTGATTCTGAGCATTTCTGAGAGGATAATTTAGCAATCACCTCCATAAAATTCTCTCAGGATGTTTTGTTGAAAGGGCCTGTTATTGATTATCAACCAAGAACACCTTCTTCTTATCTAACCTGGATGTTGGGAATGCACAGCACTTGAGATTTTCAGAAGGCTCCATCCATCTTGGGACACAGGGGTTTTTCCAAGAATAAGAAATCTTTCTCTAGTCTACTTTCCCTTTCTGTGTTGGCAGGTGATTTATGCCTTATCTAAACCTCGAAGGGAGAGGACAAGTAAAAAGCATGAGGTTCTACCATGGGCCAGGCCCATGATTTCATCAGTCAGGAATAGTCTACGCTATGCTGCAGTAACAAATATCCCTGCAATCTCAGGGACTCAACACAAGAAAGGTTATTTCTCTCAGCTGTTATATGGCAGATATTGCTGCTCAAGGGGTCCAGGTGGATGCAGGTGCCACCACTTTGTGTGCTGCTCTCCCATAGTGTGGCTTCCAGAGTCTTCAGCTAGAGTAAGAGACAGGATAGAGAATGAACAGGTGCTTTCAAATGCGTTGGCCAGATGTGGCCTGTATTCTGTATTCCCTTGGCCAGAGCTAGCACACATGACACTGTCAGGAGCTGGGAAATGTAGTCCCCTAGGTGCCTGGGAAGGAAAGGAGTGCCAGACGCAGTGAACTTTGTTCTTCTCTGGTTCAGTGGGTTTTTTTTACCTATTATTGTTGCCTATTACACTTAACCCTCAGAGCAATATTCAGCAGATTTGATACCTGTTTCACAGATTAGTTGAGGTGAGGGCCTCTCTTCTGATCCAACTGCAGGATCTTTTAGTGTAGGGATTTCCTAGGGTTGCTTTTGGCAGCTCCAGAAACTTCCATAATGTCCTGGTTCTCCTCCATATTCTGGACTGACTGTCTTCAACCTGGATACCGTGACATCCCAGGAGGGTTCCCCAAGTTATTGGCTATTAACAAAGGGCTGGGTGTAAAAATTAGGAAATTATTTGCTTTGTTAAAATAAATTTGAATTAGAGTGAGTTCAAGGGTAATCCTATAATGGCAACAGTCTCTGGAAGGGCAGGATGGGAGGGGCGTTAGATGGGGTAAACACCCAGGGGAATAGTCCTCCCTTGGGAATTTGAGTCACCCCAAACAACAGGCTGGACCCACTGCTCCCTTAGGACCAATAGGGCCTTGGTGTGCTATTTGGGGTAGAAGGCTCATCTCATGGAGTAGATCTATGATCATCTGGTCACTCTCGGGGAAGCACTCACCTCAGACTCTGCTCAACTCTAGCTGACTGAGCTAGAGTAACCCCCTGAGCCCTGGTTTCCCCCTGGTAAAATGGGGAGAGCTGTGGTTTTCCAGCATTCTTGGAAGGGCTAAATGGAGCATGCCTGGGACATGCTTGGCTGCCTCAGAGGAGGTAGCCTTTGATGACTTTGGGCTTGAGCATCTGAGTGCTGGTGTGTATCATCATAAGCCCCGAGGGAGCTGTCCTATGCTCCTTCACCTGTCAGGAGATATTTAAAATGCTGTGTCAAAAAAAAAAAAAAAGGCAAAGAAAATCAGTAAAATATCCAAATGCAGGAGATGGGTTAAATAAACTCATTCAGACTGATGAAGATGGCACCGCCAAATGTTTACAAAGAACTTAAAGTAGCAAAGGAAATGTTTATGATACAATTTTGAGAAGAAAAAATAGGGCACAATATGTTAGATCCTAGATGGTTTGCAAAAACAAGGAAAGAGTCTGGAAAAACAGACCCAAAATGCTGCCTGAGTCTTCAGATGAGTCATTATCCTGTTCCTCAAATTGTATTGTTTCATGCTTATTTTTTGTTGCAATTTCAGTTTTTCTTGTATTTAATTTTATATTTTAAAAAATAACTCATGATGACAAGAGAAATTTCCCTGTGTAATCTAAATGCCTGCAGGGTTTCCATAGGTGCCAGTTGCACCAGTATGTCAGGATCCAGCAGCTTGACGTGATGTGGTTGGGATGAGCCAGGCCTGGGATGCACTTCAGGGAAAGCGGAGCTGAACTTGACCCCTTCCCTACTGCTTTCCAGTCGTGTGTGACCTTGGGCATGTCACTTAAAAGCACAGAGCACCAGGCTGCTTATGCGTCCATGAGGATGAGCTTTCGCTCCTCCCTGAGCCCTCCATTTGGCCCCAGCAAAGTCCTTGGCACAAAGCAGATGCCCAGAGCAGGGGCCCCATGGTGCTAATACTTTTCCTTCTCTGCATTCATGGGTATTCCTGGGGTGGGAGGCTGCCCCTGCCCACATCAGCATGCTGGCATCTGCTGCTATGGGCTGATGGTCAGGATCTCCCTGGCTTGGCCTTCCTTCCACCAACACAGATCCAATCCCTGCTCCCTGCGTGCTTCACAGGACCCTGGGGCACTTGAACTTTCATGGCAACTCTCTGTGCAAGTCACGAAGCGTTGCTGTCGACGGCTTCATCTTCAAAGGGACGTGAAGTTAAGAAGCAGCTGCTTCCTTGGCCAAAACCCTTTGAAGTCCAGGCCCCAGCAAGCAGGGTGATGGCCAAGATGACCTTGAAAGTTGCCTTCCAACCCAAGGGCCTGAGAGTCTCTTCCTCGCTCTCATTATATTCTCTGAGGGACGTGGACTTGAGCAAGCCTGGGATACTCACTTCCTCCTTTGCCTCTTTAACTCCTGCCCCTTCTGGAAGATTCTTTATATCTCTGCACTCCCTCTGGACTCCTCTCCTGCGAGCCCTTGCCTTTAATGCTATTCCCCATCCTCACTGGTCGAAGTGCCTTGCAAATGACCATACCCCCTTTGAGCCTGAGTCCCTGAAAACAGACAGGGTTTTGCTCATCCACACATTCATACACCCAACTGGGCAGGAGCTCAGAGAGGTTTGATCAATGAGTTAATCCCTTTCCTTCCCAGAGATAGCATCTCGACAGTCAGGCCAAGAGTTCAGTTGTAGCTCCCCTAGAAAGGATCAGAGCACATAATGAGGGTCTGTCCCTGTGCCAGGCACCTGCTAACCCTTTCGTCACCCCCTTTCAGTCCCCAAGCACCCTAGGAGGTGGGTGTCATCCCCACGTCTCAGGTGAGCACACTCGGGCCCAGACAGACTTGCCAAGCTAGTGGCTGAGGACTCGGCCTGGGGCTGCGCCACACATTGGGGTCCTCTCTGTCACCTCCCTGCAGAGGGAGGAGGCCCTACGCAGGAATTTCTTCACTAGTTCCCTCCAAAGATGTGCTATGGTGAAAACTAGATCTACTTTTAACGTTATTAAAGTATAATCAATATATCATGAAATGCATCCGTTTTAAGTGGAGAACTCAATGATGTTTAGTAAATTGCATGGAATGGTTCGACCATCACCACAATCTAATTTTAGAACATTTCCTTCATTCTGCCAAGAACACCGGTGCCCATTAGCTATCGCTTCCCGGGCCCTCGCCCAGCCCCAGGGGTCCACGAGCCCCTCCCCTGTGTCTGTGGTTTGTCTCTTTGGGACATCGTCTGTAAATGAAATCACGCAAGAGCGAGTCTTTGGAATCTTCCACTTAGACGACGTGTGCGGGGTCCATCTACGCTCCGTGGGTATCAGCTCTTTGCCCCTTTTATTGATAAGTCTCGTAGGATGCCATCGTGGGGCTGGACCACATTTCCTTGTCCATTAACCACTCAATGGGCATTTAGGTGGCTTCCAATTCGGGGCTCCAGCGAATAATGGTGCTGCTGTGAACGTTCTTGCATGAACTTAAGTTTTCATTTGTCACGGGTAGGTTCCTAAGATTGGAATTTCTATGTATGCTAAAGTTATGCTTAACTTTTTAAGAAACTGCCAGACTCTTTTCCAAAGCGGCTGCACCTATACATTCCCGCCAGCAACACACGGCTCTCAATGCCCCACCCCCCAGGGCTCGGTGTTGTGTTTTATTACAGCCGACCTACTGGGTGTGGAGAGGTCTCTCATGCGGCTTTCCTTTGCCTTTCGCTCATGACTGATGTTATTTGAAGTCGCCACCAAGGGAGTCCTGATTGGGTTAATGCCATAAAGAAGGGGGCTCCCTGCATGGGGGGGGTGCTGTGATTATACAAGCAGGGAGGAGGGATCTGAGAGCTGGGGATGAGACAGGAGTGAGTGCTTCTCTCTGCAGAGGAGGCCCAGGCAGTGGAGGTGTCATGAGTTACGGTGTTTACCTTCCTCGACAGAGTGTTCCTTTGTGGTTAACAGCCAGTAAAGACCAGCAGATGCTGGCCCTGGTGTTATCAACCTGAGAATCTTGTTAGAGATGTAACACAGCTCTCAAGGCTCCCGGGAGTGCAGTGGAGAATAAATCACAAAGAATAAGCCAGACAAGCCAGGGAGAAGGCAGATCAAAGGGCGCTTCATATTTGATTCTGCTTAGTTTAACTTTTCTAACTAAAAGTTTAAGTTACGCGTTGGGGGAAGGGGTGGCAATCTCTACAACTTTGGCGGAATATCTATGAAACCTTTCATCCATTTCTTTTTAGGATTTTTTGTTTATTTATACAAGAACCGGGGTACAGGCCAGACGTGCGGGAGGCCGAGAGGATTCACCAGAGACAGAGCAGGGAGCAGAACAGGCAGACTGATGAAATACACTGCTGAGGGGAGCATGGGCACAACAGGTCTGCCGCACCATGTGGGACCCTCCCTGGCTGACCAGAATCAAACCGGCGGCACTGCAGAGGCCGTGGACAGCTTCACAGTGCTGCGCTCAATCGCCTGCACCACCAGGGGAGGCCCAAAACCTTTTGTCCATTTTTAATTGGGTTACTTGTCTTTTGGTATTTGAGTCCTGACTGTCTGGGCAGTTTCTATGAAAGTCACATTATGGCCATTGTTTGGGGGAGAAGGAGGAGCTTAGTCAAGGGAACATAGATCCAAGTTGCAGGAGCACAGGCAGATACGTTAACATATGCACAATGTGCACACAGCATGCATGCATGCTGCACACAGACATGCACACACGTGTACACATGGAGGTGCACATACACACCATCCCTCGGTTCCTTTTCTCTGCTGCTTTTTCATCTCACACTACAGGCCCAGCAGGGGGTTCAGCATGTCAGGCTAAAATAGCCACAACTCTATCATCTTCAAAGGCACGGGGTATTTTTCCATTAGCGGCGCGCAGACATCCAGAACGGGATTGCACAGCAGGAGCTCCTCTCTGAGACACCCGCGGGGCCGCAGTGTTCTCAAGACCCCGCTGTTGGATTTTTAGGGTTGGCAAGGACCCTCGGACCAGGCTGCCTAGGATCAAGTCCTAACTCAACCACTTCTACCTTTGGGCAAGAAGATTGTGTATCAATTTCTTCATCTGCCAACTCCTGACCTTAAGAATACCTAGGACAAAGCTTTCTTGAGAGAATTAAGTGCTTGGATTGGTGCCTGGCACAGGAAGCCAGTGCTAGATCAGATTATTATTATATGGATTAGGTCTTTAAGATTGGTCTGGCCAAATCTCGCCAAATCTCCATCTGCCTCCATGCAAAGCAGACAAGGTAATTCTCAGTTTGTGTTCAAGTTCCTTTATCCATCATTCTGCTTCAAAGCCTATCATGAGCTGTTTAAAGTTTGGTTTGCCTTCCATCCTCAGCTTTAACCATTTTCTTTCTATCCCCCAGTCACCCTGGCTCTCCTGTCTGCATAAGTTTACACTCATGCCACAGGGCCTTTGCACATCCATCTAAGTGGAAACCTCTCTGTCCAAGCATAAGACTCACAAGTGGTAGAGCCAGGATTTGAGCCAGTTCACGAAGCTCCAGACTGAATACCACACCACTGCAACATTGGTCTCCTGCCTCACTTCTTCCCTCTCAGAGTCAAGTGCTCCACTTTTAGGGTATTTCCCTCAGACTATAAATATCTGATATCATCCACAGTCTGCTTCCCCAGACTGTGAGCTAGAGGAAGGCCAGGCTGAGTTTCATTTTGCTCATGCAGCATTACTGGTGCCAGTACATCATGCTTAGTACATATTTACAGAATGAGTAAGTGAATGAATGAAATAATTATGACTGTCTGTTTCTCCTGCATCTGAGATCCCCGTGAGCAGAGGTTGTGTCTCCCTCCCTGTATCCACAGTGCTCAGCAAAGCACCTGGCTGTGGAAGTCATCAATACGCTCACTGAACTGAACCTGACCCTCTTGCCAGCATGCTCACCAACCACACCCACTCACATCAGAGTAAGGCCCGTGGTTTGTGCCTCCACCACACCTTTTTCTTTCTCCTCCCCCTTCCTAGAAATCCCTTCCTCCTCCCCTATCTTCTAGAAATTTCCACAACCTTCAAGGCCTTGGATAAGCAAGGTCTCCTCAGACCACTTCCCAGGCAGGTGCCTGAGTTTCCCCTCTGCACACCCAGGTGTGTTCTTACCTGGTGGTGCCCTAGAGGATGATCTGTGACTTTTTTTATTGTTAAGCAGTGAGCTCCATGAGGACAGAGTCACATCTTATTCATTTCCGCACCCTAGGCTGTAGTCCTGGTGTTGGAGGCTCCTGGCAAAAGCACAGTGTACCAGAGATAGATGGATGGGTGAGAGACTTGGCCAGCTAACCCTTCGCACACCTCTGGGCAGGCCTGCTTTCAAGATATTAACATACAGAATTCTCAGGAGGCAGGTACAGGTATTACATTTTACAGAGAGGAAAACAGAAAGGCCAAGCAGCTTGTCCAAGAATTAAGGAGAAAGTTCTGCACCTCGAAGTGCTGCTGGTGGGTGGTGGGTGGTGGATGGGGTCACTGCATCCCGAGTGGCCTAGGTTGGCAGGGAGTGGAGGGCACACGCCATCCTGCCTTCACTCTTGACGGAGCTATCAGTTCCAGAGCCACAGGAATGGGGTCCCTGCCCATCAGGAGCACCCCACTTGCAAGCAGCCCTGCATGAGAACAAGCCCTTCTGACATTTCTCAGGCTGACTCCAGCGTATCTTCCAGAATTGCTGGCATCAAAGCCCACCTTTGTGGAAATAGAAAATCCTGGAGCATCCAGGGGAGAAGCCTGTTCTTGGGGAGAGATTTGGAACAAGCCAAAAGGGCAGAAGTTCTCCTGGGGAGTCTGGGCTGCAGGCCCCCTCTATCTTGTTGAAGGTGCCAAGTCCCACAAAGCTCACCAGAGTGTCTGTGCCGGAAGAAACCCTGGAAGAGCCGGGCTACACAGCACTTCTTTCATTAACAAATCTTTTAAATTATATTTTATGACTGCATTGGCATAAGCATCATTATAACCAGAGTGGATTATATTCTATGACTTTTTTTAAAGATTTATTTTTCATTTATACAAGAACTGGGGTGCAGGCCAGAGGCGCGGGAGGGTAAAAGGATTCACCAGAGACAGAGCAGGGAGCAGAACAAGGAGCTTGACCAAAACACACTGCTGAGAGGAGCAGCGGGCGAGGCAGGAGAGGTCTGCTGCACCATGTGGGTAGCTCCCTGGCCGGCCGGGAATCAATGCCGGGCTGCAGAGACTGCGGGCAGTTTCACAGCGCTGCACTCAACCCGCTGCGCCACCAGGGAGGCCCCTATTCTATGAATGTTTTATTAATAAAAAATTTCATGAGCCCCTTAAAGTGTGAGGGGCTGACCCCAAGGAAGGGCAAAGGACTGGCCCAGGATCACATGACCAGCGAGACCCAGGATCCTCCCAACGTGGGGCTGCTTTCGTGTCACCAGTCACCTGACCACTCTGGTAGTATCCAAGCAATTCTTTGCAGAATCAGACAGCCCTAGAGAATAGCTGACCAGAGAGTCTTCTCTTACTGACAAAGATCGCATGCCCAGAGAGGGGGTGCAGCTTTCTCAGGGACACACAGCAAGTGGGTGCTATAGCCAGGACAATGACCTGGTTTCCTGTTGTCCATCGAAGGCTCCTGCCCCTCTCTCTTTCACACGTCAACCCCTCTGATCTAAGAGAGTTCCCAGCTCCTCCTCACCCCTGCCTTGCACACATTTTTCACACTCACACACACACTCAGACACACACACACACACACTCACACACTCACACAGCCCCTACCATCAGGCTTGCCATGTCCATCAAACCTGCGTCACTGCTTCCCTGACCATGTACTGGGTCTGCCCTTGCTAGGATCTGCCCAGCACACCATTTTACAGATGGGGAAACTGAGGCTGGAGCAGGAAAACCTGACCCCAAGCCACTCAGCAGATGGCCCAGAGAGCAGCTCCTAGCCCAGATCTCTGGTCCCTGCCTTGTATCCTGTGTCATGGCCACGCAGGAACTACTGCTGGTTGTGGTTGTCAGGTACCAGCCTCATCCCGCCCACAGAGGCAAAAGACATGTGACTAGAAGGTTCTTGAAAGAGCAGTTCCCAAGTCCTGGGCATTCAGACTTGGCTTCCACGCAGACCTAGAGCAAGTAAAACCAGTTCCAGGAGGCAGTTGCTCCAGCCCCCTTCCCACCCTGGCTATAACCTTTCCGGCAGAAAGCAGTTAGTGGGTGCCCAGGCCAGGTACTGCATGTAGAGTGGCAGTGCCCCCAGATACTTCTGGTCCCCACTCCATGTTATGGAGCCCCTCTGAACCTCAGTTTGCCCACTTAGGAGTAATAATGGTACCTACTTGGCAGGATAGTGGTTGTTCAGAATTAAATGAGGGACTTAGCACTGTGCAAGCCTGGCATGTGTGGAAGGCAAAATAAATGGCAAGGTTTTCCTCATCAGAATTAATAATGACCGGTTGTAGTGCGTGAAGGAACTGAGGCCAAGAGGAAAGGGCAGGCTGGCAAAGGGCTTGCACAGCTTCCCGGGGCACTGGCCCAGGGACAGAAGCAAGACCAGAGAAAAAGCAGAGGATTAGGGAACCCACCTACAGATGCCCTCCATGGCCTCTGGCAGGACGGGGAGGCCTCTGATGGGGCCCCAAGGTTGACAGAACCTCGATTCTCTACCCTCTGTCCTCAGCAATGCCCCACTTGTGGATGGAACATTCAGATTTGCATTGCAGCCATGAAATTTCCTACTAACCCATTTCACAGATGCAGAAACAGACTCAGAGAACAGAATCACTTGCCAAGAATGCACACTTATTTCATGACAGTCAGGATGCAAGCCCGGAGTTGCTGGCTGGTGAAGGAGATGATTGGTCATTGTGTTTTAGAGATTACAGATCTGCAATCACTCAGCTACCCTGGGAACAGTTTTCTGTTCTTTCTTTTTGTTTGCTTTATTTCCAAGCCTTATCTGATATCTAACTCAACACAATTCACTTGTCCTTCTAGTCCTGAGAACAGCTGAAAGAATGGATGGCTGAGCCCAGAGACAGCAGCCTGCCTCTCCCCTGCATCCCCTGTGTCACCCAACACAGCCGCCTACTGTTCAGTCCCTCCCCCACCTCATGATGTTGGTTGTGATCTGGGTTCCTGTTTATTCCTTTATTCAGCAGACGTTTACAAGCAAGTGCCAGCTTCAAGCAGATATCCCCACCCCACCGCTGCACAGCCTGCCCTCTGCCCTCTGACCTCCCTGGACTGGCAGCCCTTGGAGAGGCCCCCGGTGGGGGGGCCCTATTGAACAGGCCTTTGTCTCAGGAGCCCTCCCAGGCAGGACGCTCCCCAGGCAGGAAACTCTCCCCTCTTGGAGGACACTGCCTGGAGATGAAGGGGTTCCGAGGGCAGCAACCCCTGTCCTGCCATCTCTGAGCTGAGGGACTGTGCAGGGCCCCTTCCCTCTTGGGCCTCAGGGTCTCTTGTGAAACAGCACTGGGGGCTCCTAGCTTGCTGGCTCGCTCTGGGGTGGGGGCAGCAGGCTAGGAGCAGGGGTGAGGAGTGGGGGGATAAGGGCACCTGCAGGAGGCCAGGTCCCTGAGGCAGACTTTCAGTGCCCCCAATAACGGCAGCTTGCTCCCTGTCATGCTGACTTGGGGGCGTCTCCTCCCTTTGCACTTTATTCCTCACCTGCAGCATGAGAGAGCGAGAGAGCAGATGGTGGGTCTCCCGGGTCTCTTTCACCCTGAGGAGCTCTGATTCCTGGAAAACCAGCCCGCTGCCTGGAGGCCAGGAAGCCGAGGCTGCCCCAGCCTTCGTGGTAGGAAAGGAAACTCAACACCTCCCAAGATAGAAGAGAAAACAAGCAGCGTCACCCGGTCACAGCCTAGACCAGGAAAACAGCCCTTCAGCAAACAACTCCGCCACCTCCCCTCCAGGCCAGAGCACAGAGCCCGACACACCAGCACAGAGCCCGACGCACCGGCTTCGTGATGCAACCAGGCACCTTAGAGCTCAGACCACAGGCGAGAAGAGAATGTGCCCCTGGGGGCTGGGGGCAGAAATTAAGGGGTCACGCCTGGAGACATGGACCAGGAATCATGTTTAGGTTCTCCCCTCTCCAGATTGGAACTGTCAGCTCCGTCACTTTCTCCCGGGTCTTGGGGCCGGCGGGGAGAACCGCCCCTCCACATTATTTGGAATGTTCTAATAGAGGGACGTCCCTCCTGGGCTCTTATTTCCATCTCTCCTGCTTTAAGTTCTAGGACCACTCATTTGCTCTCGTCTCATTCCCACCTTCTGGCCACTTCAACATCCCACAGCCTTTGCCGTGCTCAGGAGCAATTCTGCAGAAATGTCTCTAGGCCGGCACCTTGCACCCAGCAGGCCTCTACTCTGCCATCTTTTCCCGACCTCATCCACCTGTCAAATCCCTGTCGACTCAGCTCGGATTTCCCCCCCCCCCCCCCACCAAGTCCTGGCTCTTCCACAGCAGGGGGAGCAGGGAGGAGAGGCAGACTCTCCGGTCACTGCTACTGGCCCTGCCTAGGTCATAAATCCATCAAATGCCTCCCCCCACCACCACCGCAGGGGGGTCTGGGAAATGTAGTTCCTCAGAAGAGGAGCCGGAGCCAGGATTTGGTTGAACACAAAGCCCTTTTTTGGCCACAGGGTTATAGGAAGGTCAGTGACAAAGAATGTTCAGTTCTTAGCCCAGTGACTGGCACCCAGAAGGGGCTCAGTAGCAAAACTGCTCAACCTCCATTTGTTTCCCATCTCCAGAACCAGGTGTGGCAACTGCACCCTAGCAGAGGACCAGTAGATGCCAGGTGCAGCCCCTCCGCCTCAGGCCCAGCCTCCTGGCTGCCTGGCACTGCAGCACCCTGCCCTCTCTGCAGCGTGGCTGGCCATGCCCCCAACCCCACACCCCACCTCTTGCACACCTGGGCAGCGGCGCCTTGCAGAGCATTGTCTTGCAATTGGCCAGGGCAGGGCTAATGGGCCAGTGAGCCCCCAGCTGCGCTGAGTTAGCTCCATTTAGAGACTGGGCTAGGAAACACACCTCCATGCCTCACAGGGCCGCTGGGCACTCTCTCTCTGGGGGAGACCAGAGTCAGTTGCAGAATCGGGGCTGCAGCACCTGTCTCCCAGCAAGGCCCACACTCACTCCCACTCTGTGGGCTTGGGGGAGCAGCTGGGAGCCACAGCCACACCCACCAGGCTCCCTGGGGGCCCACTGCCCTCTGGGGGCAAGCACAAGCACCGGGGTGCTGTTTCTTTTTCTTCTGGTAGTTCCCCAAAAAGAATACAGGATGTGGGGGCCCAAAGAGAGAGTGCTCTTCAATGCATCTTAACTCATCCAATCATCCTGCCAACTTATATAAAAGTAGGTTTTATTGGCCCCATTTTACAAATACAGAAACTGAGCTCACAGGTCACCAAGCAGCGCATCCTAAACTCATCTGGCCAGGAAACCTTTTCTGCACAGAAAAAGCTGAAAGCACACACCTCAAAATCTGCCACTTTCTGCTGGCCTATTTCTTACCCCAAAAGTCAGTCCAATCCATGTTCCCCAAAAGCTATGTATGTGCCCTCCCTGAGCTCAGGGGATCTTAGCCAGGATTCTGGGGGCCTGGGGATTTCCAGAACTTGCACATGGAATAGTGTAAGTGCACTTTTCTCCAAGGGAGCAGAAGTTCCAGTAGGTCCTCAGAGGGGCCCAGGACCCAGGGTGACGGAAGGCCTCCTGCCCCAGGCCTGCATCCCGGCAGAGAAGCCCCAGGGCTGGTCTGGGGGGTGGCCAAAGCAACTGGAAGTGCAGAGATGAGGGCAAGAGAGCCGTGAGTGGGAGAAATGGCCCGAGCGACAGCAGGGACGAGGGGACAGTAAACGGATGAGCTTGGCTGGAGCAGAACGGGTGTTTGGGAACAGTGATAAATGAGGCTGGGGTGTCAAAAGGACCTCGGAGAGCAGACCGAGGCATTTAGATTTGATGGGAGAAGCCACGGGGAGCCACAGGACACCCTGGAGCCAGCACATGGCAGATCTGGAATGTGGGGGAGACAGAAGAGTGGAAGGGGGAGGTGAGCTGCCAGGACAGAGCTCTGTGGACCAGGGGGTTCAGGGGGCTCCCCGCCCCTGGCAGGCCACAGACCAGGCTGATGACTATCAGGAATATTGCAGGGGGATGGCGGGGTCTGCAGGAGGATGGAGGGGGGCTGCAGGAGGATGGCGGGGGGCTGCAGGAGGGGGCACAGTCTGGCTCGGAGCAAGGTCCTCACAGCTACAGCAGCCTGCTTTGACTCTCAGGCCTGGCATTTCTAAACTGTGTGACTTCGGGCAAGTAACTTGACCCTTCTGGGTTTCTTCGTCATGAAACAGGTAACTGCCCGCTTGGCAAGGCTCTAAAAATTCACTTATATGAGAAACTGCCTCTGAAGCGCTTAGCCCAGGGCAAGACACACTGCCAGACCTGGGCAATAGTGTTTCTAGTATGATCCATTGATTTGGGCTATAAATGCTTATCAACTCACTGCCATAGACCAGGCGCCCTCACCTGCAGCCTGATGACTTTCCCTTCACTAAGTCGTCAGGTGCTGGCATCACTCCCATTTGAGAGATAAGGACACTGAGGCAGGCAGAGTCCATAGTCAGAATCAGCAGCGACAGCTACAGGTCATTGCCGGAGCTCAGATGTCAAGGGGGAACCTCTCTCGCGCCATGGGGAGGAGCTAACACATGCCCTTGATGAGGCTCAAGGTCATACACTTGATTGATCCTTGGGAACCTGAGCAAGGTGGGGCACTGACCCCGGTGTTTACAGTGCTTCATATATGATGGGGTCTGGCTTCCATGAGGATTCTGGGGCCTGAGGTCCTGGGCACTGCCCATCCCCTAGACGATGCTTCTTGGAGTCCTAAGCGTTTCTAAAGAATGACTCTGGGGAAAGCAGACCTGGCATTGGGCAGGAACCTGAGCCTCCACCTCCCCACATGCAGAATGGGTGACCTTCCCACCCCTGCATGGCCAGCGTGAAGATGAAAAGAATTGGTGCCTGCAGCCTCTGTGGATCCTGGGTCCGACAGAGCAGGTGCCGGTAAACACCGACTCTTAGCATCTGAGTGTTCAGTGCAAGCCCTGTCCCTGGGCACAGGCGGGCTGATGCCACTTTGCATACTCAAACCTCAGGAGACTGCCTTTGCTTCGACTAATCTCACCCCAGGAGAAGAAATCAGGATGCTCTCTGCCACCCGAGACGGCACCCCAGAATCATTTCACGTTCAATTTCCCCATCAAATTCGCAAGCACGTACCATATGCCATTATTCCATTTCCTAATGGCCTGTGTGGTGGAAATTGTAAGTGGGACATTTCTTCCTGCCCTTGGCATTTCCAACTCTTTAGAACTCCCTTTCCAGGCCAGACTCTCTTTCTGACATCTGTGCCATGCCTTACCCTCTCCAAAGTCCTGGCACCATCTGCCCCGGACCTCTGCTCATCCCAAGACCTGAAGGAACAAGAGGGACTGTCCCTTGGGGGAGCAGCAATGCTCCTACCCGGGGTTTCAGAAGGCGGCTGGCATCACAGTGGTGTGGCCAGGGGCAGGGGCAAGGTCACGAGGAGACTGATTTGATCCCCTCTGCATGCCACTCACAAGCTGTGGGACCTGGGCAAGATCATCTGGCCTCCTGCCAGTCCCAGTGCCCTCACCTAGAAAACGGTGATAACAGCAGCCACACCTGGTGGCAGAATCCAAAGGGCCCGGGGCAGAGCTAAGCTCACAACAGCTATGAGAGCCTCAGCCCAGGATCTCCTGCACCAGCACCCCGCCTCGAGAGGGCAGAACGAGACCCGGGAGGCAGAGGCCAGCTAAGGCCGGGCAACCCCCCAGAGGAGCCTTGTACAGACTTTTAATTCATAAATGGTGGGGAGAACCCAGGGGCCCTGGGGAGACGACAGGCAAGCCGATGGGCTGGGGCACTGATCTTCAACCAGAGTGGAAATATTCAGCAGTTTACCAGCCAGGGTGGGCCTGGCAGCACCTGCCAGCTGGGGGAGCCCCGGGGATGCTGAACAACTCAAATGTGAAAGAGACTGTCCAGGAAAGCTCCCTGGGTAAGTGTAAAAGCCTGTAAAACCACCCCCACACACTCAGACTCTTGAGATGGTGAGTAGCTGCTGATCTGTGCCTTCCTCGCACCCCAAACACTCTGTTCTAGCCCCGCCAGCTAGACTGGCACCTTCTCCAGGCCTCAGGCCCCCCTGGGTCAAACCAGGATGGTTCCTGAACTCCAAAGGTCCACACTCTCCCTCAAGTAAGTGCGTGTGTGTGTGTGTGCGCATGTGCGCACACGTTCACGCTACTCCGCATGTGCCCGTGTGTGCACATGCAAGTGTGCACACATGTGTGCGGGGACATGTGTGCATGCATGGTGGGTGTGTGTAAACCCACGTCCTCCTAGCCTGAGGCCCTGCACGCCTGGCCGGGGCCTCCACCTTGGAAAACACAGACCTTCAGGCTGCGCGGACCAGGAGAGGCGCCATGGGATGGAATTCAAGTCTAATCACTTGAAGATGGGCCTGTTTATTTGCATGGCACGCATTTGTCTCTGACTGTTTTATCCACCCCCTGAGCCAACCGAAGCGCTCTCAATTTATCCTGCCCGCACGGAGAGACCAGATTGGCGGCACGCACATTCACAGAAGCCCAATATAGACTTCCAATTATCTTTTAATTTCGTTCCTGTCTTCATTTGTTCATTTCACTTTTTCCAAACGGACTGGGGAAAAAAAAAAACTTGTAATTTATGGCGTTTGAAGGCAGCTAGCAGGGGTGTCGTGTTCACCTGCCGGATGCCATGAGACCTCGGGGTAGAAATGAAAACTCACTTCGAACAGCCCTGCCCGGGAGGCGGCTCCTCAGAGTGGCCCCGAACCCCTGTTCTTCCCTCTCCTGTTCTCCTGAGTCTCCGTAGTATCGACACCCGCTTAGCGTCTGTATTCTTGATGCTGCGGCATCGGGGCCCTCTGACCTTGGACTAGGCTGGGACTGCCCCTCCCGGGACTGGCTGCTTCCTAAAGAGAGAAAAGGGCCCTGGGATCGTCCCTTTCACGGGGAAATGAGACAACACCCCCCGCCTCCCTTTCATCAGGCCCTCCGTGCTCTTGGGGGCCCTGCACAACGACCCCCTGCGCCAGTCACCTCCACCAGCGCCGGGCCGCTGAAGACAGCCCGGAGGGCACCCTGACATTATTCACACTAGCCTGCCCTCAGCCTTCGCCCACGCCTCCACAAAAACTACAATTAAGGTTCTTGGTCACCCCTTCCTCTTGTTCCCCGCCTGGCATTTCGGGGCTGGGGGCACACGGGCCCTTCTTGGAGCTGAAACCCACTGTCTTTCAACCGCAGTCATCCCTGGGGGGCCGACGCGCCACAACTGAGTAATAACGAAAGCTGCGTTTTAGGACAGCCCTAGGCGGTGCGCTGGCCGGTCCCTGACGGAGGGTGGCCCGAGGGAAGTGTCACGCGCTGGGGCCCTCCTCTGCTCGGGCTCACAGGGGTGGCTTTCGCCTTCCAACGTGGGAAGGTGAGAGCAAATGCATGATCATCCCGCATTCAAATCAGAGCCAGGTGACCCCAAGTATCAACCCCCTGCACCCTTGAGCCGGTCCAGGTGGTCCTTGTGCTCCGTCATGGTTCTTCCTGCCCCCAGTTTCCCAGTTTTCCTCAGTCTTGCTATTTTCCCTCTGGGGCCTCTCCCCCTCCCCCCCAATCCCCCCCCCCCCCCCCACCACACCAAGCATCCTCTCCATCTTCTCTTGTCTGGACTTGGTGCCGGACTCCTGATCCACTCTCTCTCGGAGCCCCCCAACAGCACAGCCCCCATCTTTCCACTCTGTATCTTCTTCCCCCAGAATCTGCTGTCTACAGAGCTGCAGGGGTCAGGGATGTCTCCTCCGCCTGTGAACTGCATCCCAGGGCAGGGCTTGGCTCATGGCAAGCCTCTGGTGGATATTTGTTCAGTCAATCATCAATCAATCAATCAGTAAATTAACCTTGGCCCCTGCTTCCTTCATCAACACTCAACACCTCCCTGGAGCCCTCTCTGACCCCTGTTCTGATGCCCCTTGCTCTGGCTCCCTGGCTGGCCCATAGTCCCTTTACTTTTCATTACTTTTCGCCAGTGAGCACCTGCTGGCAACTCAGCTCATTCCCTTTTCCTTTGTGATACTGGCAGCTGGCCAGGTCCCAGGCGAGTGCCCCATCTTCCAGGTCAGGACAGAAGCTCCCCCTGAGGCTGAGACTGTGTCTCTGGTTTCCAGGGTCTGCCCACCTTCCCCTTCCTTGCCGTAGGGCCCCAGGTGTGGCCACATCCCGCACCCAGGCGTATGGTTCCCATGGGGGATGGGCTGGCTGGCTGGAAGGGCTTTAGCAGAGCTGCAGGGAGCGCGTGCTCCGGGGTACAGTGGGGTCTCTTGGGTGGGAAGCAGCACACCACCTGCTTGGCCTCTGAGGGCACAGTGCCAGCTCACTGCACACCACAGGGGCATGCCACAAGTCTCCCCCTGTCTGAGAGTACAGGAGTCCCCACGTGCTCCTACCCCTGCAATGGTAACTCAGGAGGCCCCACATCAGCCCAAGAGCCCCGGTTGCACCACCGGGCCTATCACCTATACTTCTCCCTCTTCCCAGAGGATGACAATGGGCCACGCAGCTGGAGAGACCTGGTTACACCTGAGACTCTGCCACTCACAACCTACATGACCTTGGAACAGCCTCAGTTTCCTCACCTGTAAAATGCACTGGCAACTGCCACCTCTCCAGGTCCCTGTGCTTTAAGAATCTGGGGATCAGGCGGTGCCCACTTGCCTGAGTGGCCCCACCAGCCCAGTGTCCTCACTGGTGGACGTTATCTGCCCAGCCCTGCCAGGCAGCATGAGTTTGAGACCCTGCCCTGGCTGCGGGAGTCCTGAGGCCTGGATTGGGGGGAGGGGAGGGGCAGAACTACATCTACACTTCAGAAAGCCCAGCTGATGATGACTGACAGGAGGGATGATGATACTGAGGAGGAGCAGGAGCAGGAGGAGGAGGAGGAGGAGGGGAAAGAGAATAGCTAATGTTTACTAAGCTTTTACAAGGTGGAGCTCAGCCCTAGGATCTTATACACATTAACCCACCATGTTCTCATCACAACCTTATGAGGTGGGTATGCTGTCACCCCATGTTTCAGATGCAGAAACTGAGGCACAGAGAGGGGCAGTCACTCGCCTAAAACACACAGCTGGGAATGGCAGAGCCAGGTCGTCTGGATCCAGACCCCACAGCAACAGCGAGATGGGGCGGGACTCCCTCAACCTATCACTGCACAAGGTGAGGGCGACCCTCCACCTCTTCTGATCCGGGACAATACTGCTTGTTTCCTCCGGCTCCTCTCAGGAAGAGCAGCCTCTCCTAGGACACCCGGCTGGCAGGGAAGGCGGGCAGAGGCCTCGAGAGCTGGGTCAGGTGGCTTGGCTGCAGTCTCTGGCTCAGCCTCCCAGCTGCAAATGCTGACCCCTCTAGGAGGACCTGCAGACCCCCCTGGGAAGGAAACACACTTGGGGAGATCTCAGGCCACACCTCTGTCGCTCCACCTGCCCCACAACTCGCCACACCCAGCCCTCTTAGCCCAGTGGATTTGCAAAAGAGAAAATAAAGCATATACAAATAATAACCAACCCCGTGCTTTTCCTGGCATCCGGTGGCTGCTGGCTAAGAGCTTCCTCCTTCATCATGTACCACTGGACACTCCTACCCTCCTCCAGCTGCTGCCGGCTCAGGTGGCTGATCACAAGCTCAGTCCCGGGCAGACCCCCCACCCATCCGCAAGAAAAGCATTGAGGAATCCAAGGAAGCCAGCTGTGAGATCTACCAGCCAGGGGCCCAGGCCGCCCTCCACCCTCCGCCAGCTCAAAGTCACCTTTGCTCCAACTTCTCAGCCTGCTGGCCAGAGCCAGCCCCAAACTCCCTCCCTCCCGCTCAGCTCAGCAGGAACCGGAACGGCCCCTATTGGGCAATCATTAATCGGATTCTTGACATTCCTGGGCCCAGGTTGGCCTGAGAAGCATGCTCCCTGGTGGAGGAGGAGGAGCAGAGCCCCGGGACTGGCATTTGAACATGCAGCTGACGGGCAAGGTGGTGCTGTCCGCTGCTGCGCTGCTCCTGGTGACCGCAGCCTACAAGCTGTACAAGTCAAGGCCTGCCCGGACCTCTCTCGGGGGCAGGAACACCAAGCCCAAGGAGGAGGAGGAGGAAGCAGAGGACTTGGGACAGATTGCCATCCGCAGAACTCCACTGGGAGCACTTCCCTGGGGGCTGAGACACCGGAGGGGGAGCACCGGGACCGGAGCACCACTGGGCTACATCTGGGAGACCCCAGGGGGCTCCCAAGTCCTGGCACCAGGAGCCTCCCCCAGAGCCGGGAAGCCTGAGAGAAAAGGCGCCAGTGAGGAGCAAGGCGGGCCGTGCCCAGACTTTGACCGGGTGCCTCCTTACTGCAGCGGCCAAGAAGCTGGAACAGCTGTTGGCGGTAAGCCCGAGCTGCCCTACCACCCCCATCTGGGCAGTGAACCCGAAAGGTCCCCAATCGGCCTCGCTGCGGCCGATGCCAGTGGTGCAGGTGGAGACCCAGCACCGTGGCAGCACAGGGGAACCCCAGAGCAGCCAGGGACTGGGGAGCAGGAATGCCCCCACCAGCACGGGCTGGCCCACACAGAAGGCGTGAGTGACATGAACCGGAGCTGGATCTACCCGGGAGTGACGGGAGTCAGCAGGGACAAGGACGGGGCCCTCCAGGCTTCCTCAGACCTGGCCCTGCACCAACAGGCGGGAGCTGCCAATGCCTCCTATACCTTCTCCTCCGTGGCCCGGGTCCGAGTGGAGGAGAATTTCATACAGGAGAAGGTGGAGGGGACCAAGCCCAGGCTGAAGGGCAAAGTGTACGATTACTATGTCGAATCTACCTCTCAGGCCACCTCCAGGGACATGATGACCCCCAGGACGGCAGCCCTGGGGGGGGTGGCACCCCCTGTGCCAGGCCCCCAGGGAACAGGGGCAACCTGGGAAGACCCAGCTGATGGCACAGAAGGCGGAGCCGAAGCAGCCGCCTGCCCCCAGCCTGCCTCGCCACCCCCTAAGCGAGGCATCAGCAGGAAGGAGAGCCTCCTCCAGATCGTGGAAAACCCAGAGCTTCAGCTGCAGCTTGACAGCTTTGGGGACCCTGCGCCATCCTGCTCAGACCAGAGCGCTCTGCCCAGCTCACATCCTCCAGGATCTCTGGGGTCCAGCTCAGCCGGAAACAGTGGGGAGCCCCATGTGCAGCTGGTGGCAGGAACCAATTTCTTCCACCTCCCGCTCACCCCTGATTCGGCCCCCAAAATCCACCTGGATCTGGGCAATTGCTCTGAGGTGCTGAACTTGGCCAAGAGGCAGAACCTGGAGGCCCTAAAGGAGGCGGCCTACAAGGTGATGAGCGACAACTACCTCCAGGTCCTGCGCAACCCGGACATCTACGGGTGCCTGAGCGGGGCGGAGCGGGAGCTGATCCTGCAGCGGCGGCTCCGGGGTCGCAAGCGTCTGGTGGTGGCCGACTTATGTCCCCAGGAAGACTCAGGCCGCCTCTGTTGCTATGAAGACGAGCAGGATGCCTGGCACCCCCTGGCGCACCTGCCCCCTGAGGCTGTGTCCCGGGGCTGTGCCCTCTGCAGTCTTTTCAACTATCTGTTTGTGGTGTCTGGCTGCCAGGGGCCCGGACGCCAGCCCTCCAGCCGCGTCTTCTGCTACAACCCGCTGACGGGCATCTGGAGCGAGGTGTGCCCGCTGAACCAGGCGCGGCCGCACTGCCGGCTGGTGGCCCTGGACGGGCTGCTGTACGCCATCGGGGGCGAGTGCCAGCACACAGTGGAGTGCTACGACCCCCGCCTGGACCGCTGGACCTTCGTCCCGCCGCTGCCCAACGACACCTTCGCGGTGGCGCACACGGCCACGGCCTGCGCGGGGGAGCTCTTCCTCACGGGGGGCACGCTGCGCTACCTGCTGCTCCGCTTCTCCCCGCGGGAGCAGTGCTGGCGGGCAGGCCCCACGGCGGGCGGCAAGGATCGCACGGCCGAGATGGTGGCGGTGGGCGGTTTCCTCTACCGCTTTGACCTCAACCGCAGCCTGGGCCTCAGCGTGTACCGCTGCAGCGCCAGCACCCGCCTCTGGTACGAGTGTGCCACGTACCGGACGCCTTACCCGGACGCCTTCCAATGCGCCGTGGTGGACAACCTCGTCTACTGTGTGGGGCGCCAGCGCACGCTGGGCTTCCTGGCGGACCACGTCTCGCCCAGGTTTGTGCCCAAGGAGCTGCGGCACTTCCCCTCCCCGCGGGGCACGCTCCTGCCCACTGTCCTGACCTTGCCCAACCCCACTGTGCCTCAGACCAGGGTCTAGCAGCCCCTCTGCTGGGCTCCTCCTGCAAAACTGGCAGGCATAGAGCACCCCCCTACAGCTGGTCGGTGGGCCTGCAGGGGGTCCAGGGATTCGGCCTGCAGGGGATGGATTCTCGTCCTACCCACTCCATTGTCAGGTCCCTGAGTTGCGTCTGTGCCTCGGGGCGGGGTGCAGAGGCCCCGTTTGAAGAGAGGACTAGAAAGGAACTGATGTTCCAAGACAGAGGGCACCCTCCCTGGTCTGCAGGGAGAACCACCGCCTAGCTTCAAATCTGAACTCGGTGGCAGGGGCGGCTGTGGAGGGCGGTGAGCCATGGTTGGGAGCACAGGTTTATCACAAGCACATTTCAGAGGCCAGTTGACCCCCAGGGACCACTCAGGCTGACCCCACCGGAGATGGGCCAGCTCTTCAAGCCCCCCAAGACCACTTCATTAACACTAACACTGGCCCCCTCCGGAAGCAGCTGCACCCACAGGTGAGAAAAATCAAGGAAGGTCCTTTTAGCAGGACTAAGGCGGAGCCCGGGGAGCCCCCAGAATCCCCACCAGAGGGAGAGAGGGTTGGAGAAGTAGAACAGCTCCAGCTGAAGCTGCCCACAGGGACTCTCGCCAGTACAGTCAATTTACCAAAGCCCACTTTGCTTTTTCTCATTACCTGGAATTCTAGTATACTAGAAAGAAGCCTCCATTTTTAGCATCCATTTGAAAAAGCACATCTTCTTGCAGGTCCATTCAATAGAACACAATTGATTCTATATATGAAGTCTCAGGAGAGCTGAAGAGAAGGGGTGATCGTGGGGCCACCGTCCCCCTAGGTGCCTGCTCGTGCCTTTTGAATTTTAACCAGTGAGCTCTCTCCCAATCTCAGGACCCTTCACAATGCAGCTCTCCAGGCCACCCAGCCCTCACATCTGTGAGTCGGGGCAGCCACCCCCAGTCTGCCCTCCATGGTTGGTGAGAGGGGATGGCATAACTTGCCCTCCCTGGGCCATGTGGTCACCTGGGCCGCCTCATCAGACAGGAGACCAAGGCGGGGCAAGTCCATGAAGGAACTGAGGAGCTCAGGGTCTTTAGTGGCCCATCAGGAGATGGGGATATCCTTTCACATTGGATTTGGTAAATCCTAGAGAAGAGATACCCCAATCAGGAGGTTACCCACTTTTCCTGGAGGGAAGAAAGAGATTCTGGCCCAATCTGTTGCCATAGCCCCGCTCCTCCTCCAGGGAAGGTGCATACAGCTCGGGGGACGGTGATGCTCGCCAGCACACCAGCGCCGGGGGCTGGAGCCACTTCTACAGTGACCAGGAGCATGGAGGAAAGCAGCAGAGACGGCAGGTGCACCAGGCAGACCTGACAAGGGGGGTTAGAAGGATGCTATGGAATTCAGGGTCCCTATCTTGAAAATGGGAAGAGCAACTTGAGTCCTTCTCTGCCTTGGAGATAAACAAGAACACCTGGAGAAAATTCTTCCCAAGTTCCTGGGAGTCCCAGCAGAAGCTTGTGTCACCACAGCAGCTGTGCTGAGGCTGAGGGCTCTTTTGGAAGCTGGGGGATTGAAACGAAGAATGAGGAGGTTGGCATGGAGACCAGAACTTTCGTTGGAGCACGCGAGGCCACTTTCCCTATTCTAGTGTCTGGGAGGCGAGAGTGTTTAGAGTACTGCTCAGTTAGAGGCTGGAGAGGAAAGTTAGCTGAGACTGTGGCTGGTGCTAGGAGAGTAACCTCCTCCCACACCAAGGTCAGGCTCAAGCTCAAAGTCAACACTCAGGCTTGACTCTCCATGGTGGGGGAGGGGGTGGCCGGGAGGTGACAGTGCATTGTGATGCCAGGCTGGGGAGTGTGTTTGGGAAGAGAACCCCATCTGGGAGTTGGGGGCAGATGGAGTCCCATCCAGCTTCCAAGAGCAGGCCAGTGAGGAGCCAGGATGAGAACCAACCTCATCCAAGCTGGGTAGAATGTGGGGTCAGGCAGTAAGCCAAGGGTAAACTAGGGATCACTCTGGGGATTGAGTGTGGGCAAGGATTCCGGAATAAAGTAGCAAGTGCATTCCAGACCGACAGCTGCTGGGTGTGGTCTTCGTGATAAGATTTGGTCCTGAGATGAGCTGAGACTGAGTTGAGATTTCCCCTCCTCTGGTCCCTGGGCAGACATGCTTAACCAATCACCTATCATCTCATCTTTTCTGATGGTGCCCTTTTAACCTCAGAACTGCTCCAGTGTCAGACTCCAGTGTCAACCCATAGATTTCCCATCACCATCCTGGGTTTCAGGAGCTGAGTTTAAGGGACTAGAGGGTCAGAGCATTATGGGGGAGCCAGGGAGCTGGGGGCCGTGATGGTCAGGATTCACCTACAGGATGTGTAGACCAGGCAACTTTCCTGGAGCTGCAGCTGATCCCTCCCCTAAAGGAGTTCGCATGTTGGGGGGTGAGGGCGCAGAATAAGCAACTGTAAAAACCAAATTCATGAATAACAGGATCCTCGATGCATAAGTGCCACGGAGAAAGACAAGGCGGGGAGGGCGGTTAGAGTGATGCTGTAAGAACACACTAAGCAGAATGGGAATCTGGGGTACAGACGACACCGGGGCTGGCTGGGGCCTGGAAAAGGCCAGGCCTGCCGCACAGCCTGCCTGGACCACCTCCAAGGAGCTCCATCGTGAGTAACGTGAGCAGGCCCAGCTATTGTGCTTTAGCCTTTCATGGAAGGGCGAGAATTCCACTGCCAACACTTATAAGAGGCCCCATGGATGAGATAAGCTACTTGTCCAAGGGAGAAGAGGATGAGGGTCACAGTCGCCACCAGGACATCCCAGATGCCACTGCTAAGCCGTGCGGCTGGTGTCAGCCCACCCATAGCACTCCAGGGGACTCCAGAGGTCAGAGTTCAGGGTTTCCACTTGACCTTGGTGTGTTGACCCCTAGCCCTCAGCCTCAGCATGGCCTGCATGTCCCTTGGCTTCCCCGTGGGTCAACTGTCCTGCTTTCCCACTAAAAGTCCTTTCTTCCTTGAGGAAAAAGCAACGCTGAAGTTTGAGCTGCTTTCCATGTTGAGCCAAGCATGCCATTATAGGAAAAAATTGGAAAACAGAAAAGTATAAAAAAACTCCCCAATTTTACCACCTGAAGACACCCCCCCGCTGCGGCGCGTCCCTATGGTCTGTTTCCTCCATGTATAATTCTTGTTTGGCTTGATTTTTGCGTAGGTGTGATTATGCTGAATCCACAATTCAGTTGCTTCCTTTTTCCCACTTAGCTTTTTAGAATAAGCACTTTCCCGTGTTATTACAAACCCTCGGTAAACATCATTTCAATGGTTGCACGATATTCTGCCGGGTGTGTGGACCGTGGTTTATTTAAACATTCCCCCTCCTGTTGGGCCTGTAGTTTCATGGGTTTTTTTTTTTTTTCCTCCTGTTGGTTTCTTTTTCTATCATAAATAAAGCATCCTTTGTTTTCTTGTTCCTCTCTGTCTGGGGCCTCCATCAATATTTACGAGAGGAGCGCCTTCCAGGTCCTGTCTGGAATAGCAAGGTTGTTGAAACTGCCCCAGAAGCTGGGGCTGGGGCCTGGGCTCACACCCACGTAAACACGGGAGCTGCCTTTGGAAATGGCCAGCAAAAAAGGCAAGGTGACTGGAGGGGCCATCCCAGGGTTCCTGCCCTCAGTGCTCCTGGAGCTGGACCTGAGGCAGGTGCCCCGGACATAGAGCCAGGCTCTGCACTCACCCTGCTGGGACTAGAGGCTGTGGACACATCACTTCCCCCATCCCCACGACGACCCATTTCACAGGTGAACAAACTGCGGCTCAAAGAGTCCAAGCAAACTTGCCTTAATGGCAAACTCCAAAGGCCTGCGGTTTCCTTAGAAGTAAACTTGAATCCTCCCATCCACCATCTTTCCCCTCTCTAGAGGCACTGGAGCCTCCACCATCTCCCCCAGGTTGCCCCATCCCTTCTCTATCCATGCTAGTCGATTTTGCTCTGTCCTTGAACTTTGAAATCAATGCAAATCTTAAACTTTCCCAACCTCAAAATCTGCATCTTTGAAATGGGTTTGCCACTGTGAGCCGAGGAAGGAGGTTGTAAGAATTAACGAGAAAATTTGTATAAAGCACCAAGTCAGCCAGGAACCACCCCAACAGTTGGTCTCCTAAGCAGGGGGGCTGCCCTGAGGGCTGGAGCCACTGCAACGGGGCCCTGGGTCTGGCTACAACTGTCTTCACAGGTGCCAGGTGCTTCCCACTTTGTCATCCTTATCTGGAAGGACCTGGTGGCTCCAGAGTCCCCCTCTGAGGCCCCTGAAGCTGTGGCTCCCGCCTGGAGGAACCCTCAGGCAGATGGGCGGCTGCAGCAGAGGGAGAGAGATGAAACAGAGGGAGGGGGTGCCCTCAGGGAGCAGAAGATTAGGAGAGGGGCCGCTGGGGAGCTGGAAGAAAGCACAGCCCAGAGGAGAATCTCCAGAGCTTTGGGTTTTTTGAAAAGTGGGGTGTGGGTCAAAATAAAACACAATGAAAAAGCGATTAAGCCTGGATTGCCTTTCTGTGCGCAGGAGGAGGCGGAGCCATGGTGCTATCCTTAGACTAAGAACCCGGTTCTCCCCGCACAGCTCTGCAAATACTTGATCCTTCCCTCCTCAGATCCCTTCTGAGACCCCGCGGGTCAAAGAGGAATGAGCGACATGGTTGTGGGAAGGAAAGGAAGACGTGTCACAAAGTTAAAAATTAGTATTTAAGTACATGTGATAACATTTACCTTTCTGTTATGGAAAAACTGAAGAGGAATATATTCGTGGTCAATTTATGTCCTGAGCGCCCACCATGCTATTACTCACTGTGACTCTCCCTTTATCCACAACCCAATGGTGGGGGAGCGCCGGGCTGGACAAATTTTGCCCTTTGCTTGATCTGGTCATGGACTTGCTTGAAGTAACTTGAGCCCCGGGCTGACTCCCTCTTTTAACGCTCAGAAGCCCCGAGAAAGTCAGTGTGTGCCGAGCCTGGCCAGCCGGGTGGACACGCCCCAGCTCCCTCAGCCACAGCCAGGCAAACACCTCGTGGGCCCCACACAGGTCGGGGTCCCCCATCCGGTGAGGGAGGCACTATTAGCCCCACTTCACAGCTGAGAAAACTGGAGTTCAAGTAAATGTAGCAGGTTTCCCACATGGCCACAGGCAGAGAAGCCAGAGGCCGCCCAGGCTGCCCGCTCCAAAGCCCTTCCTCAGCCACACGGTCCTGGCTCTGTTCTAGACAGAATCAGGGTGTTGGGGTCCCTCTTGGGGCCAGGGGCTCTTCAGGCTCTGCCCTCTGCCACTCCCAGAAGGGCCAGATCTTCACCAGGACCCATTATCTGCAAGGGCACCAGCCTCAGCAAGCGGAGGGCGGTCTTCTCAGAAAGACAACATCTGCTCCTTGAAAAAACACTAACTAAAAACTAGGCTGCAAGCTCTGCTGCAAGCTCTTGATTTGCAGTCATTCATTTAATTTTTAAAGCCATGCCCTGGGTTACCTGTTTTACTATTACACAGCGGAGGAATGTGAGGCACAGAGGGGGTCAGTGACCATCAGTAGGCGGCACAGCCCCTACATGAGAAGCCCCTGCAGTGTCAGGAGATGCCCCAACTGTGAGAGCAGGGAGGGCTCCCTGGGATCTGGGTCAGAGGCCTTGACTGTCTTGCTCGGTGGGTCCCATTCACCCAGGTGTCCCCGGGCCAGGATCTGGGTCAGGGCAGACAGGATGAAAGCACCACATGTCACCGCATAGGGCTGCCTGGCTTCCCCGCTGCTCCACCCCCCACTGGATCTTCAGGGGCCTAAACCCCTGCTGGCTCTGTGTGGCTTGCCGAGAGCAGTGGGTATGAGCTGGTCCCTGCGGGTGAGGCAGGAAATCCAGAATCCCCGGGCCATTCATCAAAAGCCACGGCCCTGCCCATTGTGCTGCCCCGAGTTTGTGTCCACTCAGAGCTCATGCGGAGGCCTGTCCTAGTCCATCTCACAGACGGGTAAGTGACACCCGGGTGGGCTCACAGCTGTGATGTCAATACCCATCCTTCAAGGCCTTGAGAGGGTGGCCTCACATCCCCCATCCCCGGAACTCCCTCAGAGGGACCACCCCATGCACACATAGCCCCCACTTCCACTCAGCAACCTCATCCTACAGGTCTGCTGACCTGGGGCAGCTCCCCCTGGGCAGGAAGGTTGTCGTGTCCGCCTCTGTCCCTGGCGCCAGCGCAGGGCAACCCCGACACCTTCTAAAAGCACCATCAGTAGCGCTGTCTGGTGTCCACGCTGCCCCCTGCAGCACAGCCATGCACAGCGTGGTTGCTTTCCTGTCTCCAGGAGGGGCTGTTCCATACCTTCTGCCCTTCCCTCAAACATGCACCTCCCCCTTATACAAGCACTGGGGTACAGGTCAGAGGCTCAGGAGGGCGAGAGAATCCACCAGAAACAGAGCAGGGAGCAGGACAAGCAGAAAGACTGAAATACACTGCTGAGAGGAGCAGCTGGTGAGAAAGGAGAGGTCTGCCTCGCCAGGTGGGAATCTCTCTGGCCAGCTGGGAATCGAACCGAAACTGCAGAGGTTACGGACAGCTTCACAGTGCTGCGCTCAACCCACTGCGCCACTGGGGAGGCCCCCAGAGAGCCCCTCAGTTCTCACACTGCTGAGGCCAACCATCTGCTGAACCATCAGCACCTGCACACTGCCCAGAGGGTCAGCGCGCACTGCCTGGGGTTGTAGCGCCCCCTCGAGGTTCCTGCTGGCATAAAAATACTGCCTTGGTATTAATTCAGGGGCCTGCTCTGCACCGGCCCCCAGAAAAACTCCCCTTGAACAGTGACTCGAGTCCTCCCTGGTGATGCTCCTACCTGCTCCTGCTTCCTTGGGGAAACCACACACGAGATCCCTCGACCCCGAGCTCTCTTAACCTCTTTAGGATTTACAGCACAGCAGCCCTGCCCTGGCCCCCACAACTGCCCCTACCTCCTGGCTGGTTCCAGCATTGAAATGGCGAGCGTTCTTTCACATGAGTTGCCTGATGGTGCAATAAATAAAATCCATGAATACACTTCGGAAGGTTAAAAACACTCTGCAAATATAATACATCTTTCTCCGTAATGAGTGTCAAAGTGGTGGGGGGTCTATGTTCTTGAGAACAGTTTATCCTCCGGAGACTGGTGATTGTTTCTCCTGCAATCAGGTTATTGTTATCACATTCAGCAGGCTTTACTTTGCAGAAAATATGAGGGTTGGCTTTAACCTGGCCTCAATCTGAATCATAATAATGAGTGAACTCTTGGAAAAAAAAAATCACCCTGTTACAGAATATTTTCCATCCGATATGAGTCAAAATCTTGGATTGCAGCTAGAAATTCCAATTCCCCCCGCATACCTGGGCCCTTTGGCCACATGACTCACGTCCAGGCCTGGCCCCTGTCCTCTGGACACACAGCAGTGGGAGGTGATGGTAAATTAGGGCTATATCAGGAAATCCCAGGCAGGGCGGCGTCTTGAGAACAAATTATCTTTTTCTAACATACTTTTCATTATGGTAAAATACACATAACACAAAATTTACCATCGTGGCCTCTTTAAAGTGCCCAGGCTTAATTACCTTCAGGACGCTGTTTTATGTTTTATCAATTGCAAAAGACACACAGACATTTAATGCTGAACATATAATTGGAAAAATACAGAAAGTTCCACTCTGAAATAATCAGTTATTGGTTTGACTTTCTAAAATTATAGTCTTTTATTGTCCATAATTAAAAAAAATAAAAATCAGGGCCTTATACTGTACTTGCTATATAATTATTCTTTTCTTCTATCAGGATTTATGACTGCTTTCAAGTTTAAAAAATACCTCACTGGGTTTCTTTTTATGGTGGTAAAATACCAGTAGCATAAAATTTACCATTTTGACGATTTTTAAGTGTGCGGTTCAGAGGCACACGCACCTCCTGTGGCCCATCACCACCGTCCACCCACACAGCATTCTCATCTTCCAAACAGAAACTCTGCCCCCATCACCATTCACTCCCCGCCCCCAGCCCCTGGTAAGTAAAAGTCATCTTTAACTTTGGAAAACATCCCTTACAAAGATAAGGAACTTTTCTGCTCCATCAGCACAGATAATTGGGAATGTGCCGTGAGCACAAAGACACACTGGTTTTCATTCATTCTGGAAAGTTCTGCAAACAACACAGAGCTCAGCTCAGTGGGATGCTTTGGGGCAAAAGAATCAATAGCTTCTTTCTCAGAGATACTAACTTCCCTCCTTATTACCATGGGGGAAAGACAAAGGGAAAACACTCCCTGTTCTCTATGAATTTCCTGCATCCTCAAGCTAAACGAATTACTTTCGGTGCTTTAACAAGAATATAGTTTGGAAAAGGCTGGGCTGTCAAGCATGTTAATGATTGTGTTATGTCGCGGGTCCTAATTAGGCACTGACAAGCACTTAGTGTAACGTGGCTGTGATTACATGGTACCAACCCCTGCCAGGGTGTGGATGCTGAGGACAGCGGCTGTTTAAGGTCCTCAAGTGGCAGGGACAGCAAGTTCTCGAACGATGTCTTTCACTCAGCATCGTTTCAACATAACAGTGATGAGGGAAAACAACGGTCCTGGCAGAGGCTGGACACCGTGACGGTATTCGAGGACCTGCTTTTATTACAGATCATTTCCCTCCGAGTCACTGACGATGTAAAATGGGGACTCACTATCCCCACGGGCTGAGCAGGAGGGCACAGGGTTGGAGAAAGGACTGGGGTGAGGGGTGCAAAGCAGGCACTGGGGAAGGTTTCCTTCCTGGAAGCAGGAAGGCCCAGCAGGGAAGGGCCAGGCTGGCGCAAGTCAGCGCGATTTGACAGACTGAGATCTGCCTTCACTCATGAGATACTTAACTCCTGCTCCCTGCAGAGGTGCTGGGGTTACGGTGGAGAAAGTTCAGGCACGTCCTCCCAGGGAAGCCAGGGACACAGATGAGCAATGACAAAACCCCGGTGTGGACATCAGCCCAGTGCAGCCCACTCCCTGCAGTGGGAGGAACAAGAGGGACAGGAGGGACAGGAAGGACTCCTCCCTAGTTCCCAAGGTGGCTTCTTGGAGGTGGTACATTAGCTGCGACATGAAATAGATGAGAGATGAGAAGGACTCATCCTGGAGGGAGGGAGGCAGAAACACAGAGACAGAACAAGAGGGGAGGCTTCTGGAAGGAGAGACCAGCTCGCACAGCCCGGTATCCTAGCCAAGAAGCACAGCCAGAGGGTCAGTGGGTGGCCGGGGCAGCCAGGTCCCACAGGGCACATTCAGTGCCAGCCAGGATCCGAAGTTGGGGTCTCACTCTTAGCCTCTGAGAAGTTCTCAGAAGATGTCTCATCTAGTTTGTTAATAAACTTTTCACTTGAGAAGAATTTTAGAGGTGGAGATGAGTTGCAAGGATCAAACAGAGCATACCCAGTGCCTCACCCCACTCCCCTGCTGCTAATGCCTCATGCCACTCCCCTGTCACAAGCCAACAACCAGCAATGACATGTTACGTCCACTGGAGCCCCGGCTTTGTTCAGGCTTCCTGAGCTTTTTTTTTTTTTTTTTTTTTAAGATTTATTTATTTATACAGGCACTGGGTACAGTCAGAAGCACGGGAGGGTGAGAGGATTCACCAGAGCCAGAGTGGGGAGCAGAGCAGGCAGACTGACGAAATACACTGCTGAGGGGAGCAGCGGGTGGCAGGAGAGGTCTGTGCGCCATGGGGGACCCTCGCCGGTGGCCGGGGATCAAACCGGCGCTGCAGAGGCTGCGGGCAACTTTGCAGCCCAGCGCTCAACCGCTGTGCCACCAGGGGAGGCCCAGCTTCCTGAGCTTTTACCCAGCTCCTTGTACTGTTCCAGGCTCCAGATGCAGCAACAAAGTGTCTGTCTCTCTGTCCCACCAGATAAGCTCTCCCTTTTCTTTATTTACCCTCTAGGCTTAAACTGTTTTCTGACATTCCTAGGCGGTGGGAGAGCACAGCTAGGAAGATAACATCTGAACGGCTGACAACCCCGAGACAGCATCAGCTGAAACCAACAGACGTTTGTGTGGCAAGGACTGACATGCTGACCCCTGCCCCTCCACTCCCATGTATCTCTGGATAATCCCTCTGCCCACCGCCCAAGAGCAGGCTGGGGGGGTCTTTCAGACGCGAGTCTGCTGCCCTTCTCAATTTGTCCACAAATTAAACTACTTTCCTTCTCCTCAAACTCTGCCTCCTTTGATTGGCCCAGGGACCGAGACCGGCACTCCGGTAACACTTTCATCCGAGCTTGTACATTACTTCTGGATGGCGCGTCCCTGGGGGTCCTCCCAGCAGCGCTGGTTTTCTATAATTTCCTTGTTGTGATGGTCACATTTTCCAGGCAGGGAGCTGTATGTAGCCTGTCCTGCAGTTTGCTTCTGCCGGATGTTTTTCTCGTGGGGTTTTGGGTCACTCAACTGGGATTATGGGTCTTGGGAGGACCCTTAGATTTTTCTATTCTTCTCGGTGTATTTACTTACTCAGCCATCTATATCAGTCTAGACTCTAGATATTTCCTTTGCACACTGAGTTAGAGTCCAGAAGTACCTTGTTTATTGTCTCGCTCCAGCTGCTCCTGCCTTGCTCTCGGGAGTTCCGGAGATGGCTCCTGGGTCCTTCCCGCACGCCCACCATTTCTCTCCAGTGTTCCTTTGTCTTCCGACACCAAAGACCCTCCAGTCTCATCCCATGCTTGCCCGCCCTGCCCCAGAATCCACCCACCTCCATGAGCCCTGGCTCCTTTCACCAGGGAATGGCCTCCGAAGCCCTCGGCGCACTGGACCTTCAGGGGTGTGGAAGCAGAGGGCATTGCCTGATTTCAGGTTTTCACATGTCCGGCATGCAGTAGAGACCAGAGCAGAAGCAGGGATACCACTTAGGGACCTGTGGCCATGCAGGTGAGCGGCGCGGGGACCCACTTGCACCCTCAGCATTAGCAGGAAGATGGTTTTGCACACTGGGGAGTCAGCGGCTGCAGCAAGGAGGCTTCTTGGAGCTTCCCTTATCTCACTCAAAGCAGACACTTCTGGGAACGAAGCAACCATAGACTTCCTTCTCTGGGGGAGTTTTTGTGGTCATGAAAAAGATGGAAAGGACCGCTAGCACCTGCACATGCAAACATTATCACGAGTTTCCTTATCTCCTGCTTGTTCCCCTAGAAACCCATTTGTTCTTCCCAGAGACACATCTTCTCTCTCTTCCTCCCAAGCTTGAGCCATTTAGCACAGCTACTTCTTTTGTGCGCTCCTGTATACCCATGAATGAATTGGGGGGTTCTTCTGTTTATCTTTCCTCAGCTTAATTCAAAGCTCTCAGGGACTGAGAGGGAGAGGCCATTCCATCCTGACAGAGGAGCAACCTGGAGCATCCAGATAGGAGCCCCTAGTACCTGCAGCCCCTGCCCACCGGCCCCCGTCCCTCCCCATCCAGTGCAGCCCCCTCTTCACTTAACCTGAATTGGTTTCTGTTGCTTACAACCCGGAACCCTAGCCCAGAGTTTAGCGACTCTCACCCTTAAGCTCTACCGTGGAGTCCCAGAAGGCTGGAGCTGGGGCTGGTTTATTTCAGACCCCTGAAAACTCAGTCATCCCCTAGACCCCCCTCTGGCCCTCACCTCTCCAACCCCCACTGCAATGGGCCACGCTCAGAAAATGCTTCTTGAGCTGCTTTGGCGCAGGCCACGGGCAGAACAGTTGGCTGTGCAATGGAGACCCCTCAACAAGGCTGCAGGGGGCACCACTGTAACCCACTTAAGAAAATAAAGTGTTTGCAAGTTCTTCCCCCACATTCATTTGCATGGAAACAATTAGTGTGCTAATTAAAATGGAGTCTTATCTGTTCATTAAAGTAAGCCCAGCAGGACCTCCAGTTGGCAAGATTTTGTTGGCAGAAAGTTCGAGGTTCTCTGGTAGTAGAAATGAAGCCATTTTCATTTCTCATCAAATGTTTAATAATTCAGGTGACTGCTTCATTGGGCTGAGCCCCACTTCCACAGGCCCACCTGGACAAGGTTGGCCACACAGGGTGCTCGACACCCAGAGACCAGCTCAAAGGGGTGAAATGTGCACGGGGGCCTGGTCTGGCAGGAGCTGCCCTGCTCCTGGAAGGAAGGGTTTGTTGTTCAAATTAATAGTATAAACAAGATTTCAGAAGGGAATGTTTAACCTACTTAAGAGAACACTGTTTTCAAGCAATTAGTACCATTTGCACACAATGAATGAGCTAATTGCGGATAAGCCTTCTTTCTGCTTTGAAGAGGGATCCGGCAGGACCGGTACTTGGCAACCCTTTGCCGGGGTTAGTTAGAACCACATGTTCTTGAAAGGAATAATGTCGCAATTCACGGAAAGCAATCCCCTATATTCAGATTTCTAAGTAATTCTCAGTAATTCTCACTAGGCCCTAATGGCGGAATCGATAAAATGGGGGTAAAACCTATCTCGTCGGGCTGTCGTGAGTGGTTAATGGGTGCGTTTATGTCCATAAATGGGAGCTAAATTTTTCACTCTGGCCTTGCCCCAAATTCGGTCAGAAGAGGAGACAGATTCTGGGCTCAGCTGCCGATGGGGGCTACCAGGCTTCCTGCTGACTCTCAGTTCGGCGGCCACTGAATTGTCAAAATGAGAACAGCGGGAGCCTTGGAGCTGGGCTCTGCTACCAGCCAGCTGGGCAACCTGGGGCCAAACCTCTTTTCTGATAAATGAGCTAAAAGAATAAGCTTTGTGGTTTTAAACTGTTAAGAGAGACATTTCTTTGCTGGCTCCTATCCTCAGGGGAGAAAATCTTTACCTTGACCCTCTTAAGTTCAGTTCCTAGGGGCCTGCAAATTAAACTAACAATAGTCAGATTAAAGGAGACAAAGGCACACAATTTTTATTAATATTTACACGCACAGGAGTTCACAGAAAAGAACCAAAGTTTAAAGAAGCAGTTAGACTCCAGGGCTTATGTGCTCTGTTAACAAAAGAAAGAGGGTTTGGATTTCAAGGGACAATAAATTGTGGGAAAGTAGCTAGGAAATACAGGGAAGGAATCTAATGGATGATAAGGGTTACTTTTATTTTTTTTAAAGATTTATTTATACGAGAACCAGGATACAGGCCAGATGCGCGGGAGGGTGAGAGGATTCACCAGAGACAGAGTGGGGAACAGAACAGGCAGACTGACGAAATACACTGCTGAGGGGAGCAGCGGGCAAGATAGGAGAGGTCTGACACGCCATGTGGGACCCTCGCCTGCTGGCTGGGATCGAACTGGCGCTGCAGAGGCTGCGGACAGCTTCACAGCGCTGCGCTCAACCACCTGTGCAACCAGGGGAGGCCCGATAAGGGTTACTTTTTTTTAAGATTTATTTATGCATATAAGAGCTGGGGTACAGGCCAGAGGTGTGGGGTTGTGAGAGGACTCCTCAGAGACAGAGTGGGGAGCAGAACAGGCAGATCCACTGAAATTCACTGCTGAGTGTGTTATAGGACAGGGAGAGGGGCAGCCCAAACCCCGCAAACCTGCCTATTCTACATGGGTTCTGCCATCCGCCGCATCAACACAAAACATAGGAGACTTTAATCCCTTGGGTGGGGTAGGGAACCTCCCCCTTTCCTGGGGACCACCCTGTTACAAGTGGAGCAGTGGGTGAGTCAGGAGAGGTCTGCTGCACAGTGTGGGTATCTCCCTGGCTGGGGATGGAACTCATGCTGCAGTAGCTGCGGATGGCTTCATAGTGCTGATGCTTAACCCCTTGCGCCACCAGGGAGGCCCTGATAAGGGCTATTTTAATAAGGCCTGTTTGTGCAGACTTGTCTTGAGGTCCATTTCCCCCTCCATGAAAAGCGTTGCTCCACTGGTACTGGGGAGATCGCCCCCCAAAGGGAGGTTTATGATCAGCTTTCAACTGCATCCTGTATCTGTTGATTCTCAGCTTCCTTCCGCTCAAAAGAATCCCTATGCCAAAATGGCATATTTGGGGGAGGCCTATTCATATCCCCCTCAATTCCAAGGGACCACAACAGGTATTGACCAGAGTTGCAGTGAGTTGGTTCAGCCCAGAGGCCCCCTGGCTGAGCTGGGGTGGCCGTGAAGCAGCACCACAGAGGTCTGGGGCCCAGATAGACACATGTTCCTCTCCTCCGACTTTCACTCCACAAGTGCTTCCTAAACATCCACCGCCTGCCAGACACTGTCTTCCACATCACAGAAAACAAGTAAATAAGTAAAGGACGAGGATGAACATGGGTGATAAGTATGGTTAAGCCAACAAAGCAGATAGAAGATCTCCAAGCACGAAGAGTTCTGTTAGGAGGTGAGTCTGGGAAGTGTGGATTGGGGAGAGCAGAGTGCAAAGAAAGGAAAAGTGGTACAAGATACAGGTGAGGTCCTCCTGCTGATGGGCTGGGGTATGGGTGGGGTCCTCCAGCTGGTAGGCATGGGGTATGGGTGGGGTCCTCCTGCTGGTAGGCATGGGGTATGGGTGGGGTCCTCCTGCTGGTAGGCATGGGGAGCCATGCAGCCCGTGCTCAGCATGACCCATGGGAAGAGTGGGGGCTGCCGTATGTATGACCCAGCTCCCCCACCCATCAGTCAAGTTGGCTGGCTCTCTTGGGGAGGGGCAGTAATTCCCTGCCATGTCTGTCCTGCTGCACCTGGGCAGTGCCACTCGGGCACCCAAGAAAGCCTCCAGGCAGTCAGATGTCAAACCAGCACCCAGTGAGATGGCTCAACTCAAGGGGCTGCCTGCATGGGGCCAGGCGGCCTTGCTGGCGTGGGTGGGAGCAGTTGCTCCGTGGTTTTGAACTTGACTGCTAGTTTCACCCAACTGGGATTCTTTCTGGGGTGGGGAACAGGGGAGAGGGTGAGCCATGAGCTCATGCCTGCTTCCTTCTCTTTGTCTTAGAAGCAATATCAAATGTACAAACGAAATGCAAGAATAGTTCAAAAATCTTTTTTTCTGAATTTTTTTCACACAATTTGGTGACAGGCTGCCCCATCACCCCCTAACTCTTCGGTACTCATTTATTTCCTTCAAACCTGGACATTCTCCCACATCCTCACAATACAGCCATCATAATCAGGAAATTAATATTGATATATCACATCCATCCAGCCCAGAATTCAATGATGGTGTCTCAATAATGTCCTTTACGGCAAAATGATCTCATCGGGACCCCACACCGCACACGCCACTAAAGCTCTCTTCAGTCTCCTCCAGTCTGGAAGCCTTCCTGTGACTCTGGCGACCTTGACACTTCAGACAAACTCAAGTCAGTTATTTTTGTAGAATGTCCCTCAATTTGGGTTTGTCTGATATTTTCTTATAATTAGACTCAAGTTATGCATCTTTGGCAGGAATATCACAAAAGTGTTGCTGCGTTCTCCCTGCATCCTTCCAGGTGGCACACAATTTTGATTTGTCCCATTACTGGCCAGGTGAGGGCTTGATTGAGGTGGCGGCTGCCAGGTTTCTCCATGCAGATTACCCTCCTCCTCTTTGTAATTAATAAACATGCAGTGGGGAGGTGTTTTGAAACTATGTAAATATCCGGATCTTCATCAAACTTTTCCCCACAGGTTTTAGCCTCCTTTGATAATTCTTAGCAGAATTGGTTATTATTACAATGGCTGACTAATTCCATCCCTGCTTCTACATTTAGTCACTGATTTTCTACTGTAAGACTTTTCTCTTCAGTTATCCATTCATCCAGTCATTTTTATTGTAGGCTCAAGGCTTCCTATTCTAGTCAATGATTTATGATCCGCTGCCAATGTTGCTTATTTTGATGCCCAAGTTATACCAGTTCTGGCCAATGGGGTGCTCTTCAGACTAGCTTCCATTTGATATTTTTTTCATCATGTTTTGAGTATTTCCTTATTTTCTAGTACAACAAGATGTTACAGCTTATTTTGTATTTTCTCTGCCCCAACTTTGGAACCAGCCATTTCACCAAAGAGCCTTTATTTCTTTTAGTGGATAAAGGTGTTTAGAAACCAAGATCTGGGTGTTAAGGGTGTTTGCTGCTTTGGGGCATTGGTGCACCATGTGTTTATTTCTAAGGTTAATTCTTTATCTGTCATACGATTGGGTTCACACTGATCTCTCCAATTCCAATCCAACTCCACAGCATTTATTCTAATTTCTCTCCCTTTCCATATTGCAACCCTCCAATCACAAGAAACTGGCTCCCATTATGCTCAATATATTATTGATTAGATCCATTCCCCTGTACATAACTGATCATTATACTCAGTACATTTACTTATTAGATCTATTCCCCTGTACAAAATTGCTCTCCCCTCACCACTATCTCCCAAGCATGCATCCACCCTCTTCATCCTTCCAGGCTCTGCTACCTCATTCCAGGCTCCCTCTCATGCCCCATACAAACACCCTCGGCCCAGGCTCCCACACCTCCCACCAGGTTGCCAGACCACAAAGCCCTCCCCCCCACCATAGACATCTACCTTGCCTGTCCCAACTTGATAATTTGGGGCTGTATTATTCAAGGAACAGATAGGGAAGAAGGAAGCCATGAACTAGAATTCTATTTCTGACAATGCATCCTGCCTTAGGGTAGTTCTCCAGAAGCCAAGGCTGATGGGAGAATGTATGTGACTTATGGAAGAAATGCTCTCAGGAGAGAATAGCAAGAGGATACGAGAACAGGAGGGAGAAAAAAAATAGGAAGCCACATAAGAAGAGAAAGTTGCAGTTTGATCCTTTTGCAGAAGCAGGACAGGAGCAGGATACCAGGGGATTTAATGAGGCACCAACAGCTTCCACTATACATCCATTTTCTCTTGTGGAAAGAACAAAGATTCCCATCTGGATACACTAGAGAAAGGGTCAACAGAGTTTTTCTCTAAAGAGTCAGGTAATAAATATTTTAGGCTTTGAAAGTTATACAGTCACTATCATACTTACTTAATGATATCCTTTTAGCTTTCAAGCCACATAGACAATATGCAGATGAATGGGTGGTTATATTCCTATAAAACACTATTTACAAGAATAGGCAGAGAGGCCTATTTGGTTCTCAGGTCAGCTTCTCTGGCCAAGTTGTGAATCCCTGCAGCTTTCCCGACAGGGTGATGAACAAGCAATGCAGGTACTTTATGGGAATCAGTTTATGAACATCCCTAAAAAGCCCCTAGTATAACCTGTCCTGGCCCTTCCTGTTATTTTTTCAAAACCTAGGTCGAGCCATTGGACAGAGGCTGATTCATGGAAAGGAGATCTTTAGTGCTAAATGTTCTCCCAGTTTGGGATCTGGATCTAGATTAAAAGGCAAATTCATAATCAAGGGCCCAAACTAATTAAGGAGTCTGTACACATCACTGGAATAATAAGAGACAGAGGAAATTAAGCTGATGGCTTAAAAAGATGGCAGGAAAGATACAGGAAATACTATACAGATAGTAGGATACTATACAGATAGTATACTATACAGATACTATACAGATAGTAGGAAAGATACAGGGATAATAAATAATATAGTGACTATCCCATACAAAAGAATGATCAGACCCCTGCCTCACATCATATACAAAAATGAACTGGATCAAGATTAAATGTAAGAGTTAAAACTATGAAAGTCTTGGAAGAAAACCTAGCTATGAATCGTCATGACCTGGAATTAAGTGACGGTTTCTTAGATGTGACACCTAAACACAAGAATGCAAAGGAAAAAAAAATACGTTGGACTTTGTCGAAATGCTTTTTTGGTGTCAAGTGGCACCATGATCATTTATTTTATATGTCAACAAGGTTAAGCTATAGTAGTCAGCTATTTAAGCAAATACTAGTCTAGCTGTTGCTGTGAAAGTATTTTGTGGATGTAGTTAACATCTGCACAGTGTGGGTGGGCCTTGTCCAATCAGGTGAAGGCCTTAGGAGCAAAACCTGAGCTTCCTGGAAGGAGAAATTTTGCCTCAAGATAGCATTAACTTGGGCCTCCCCGGTGGCGCAGTGGGTTGAGCGCCACCCTATGAAGCTGTCTGCAGCCTCGGCAGGGCCAGTTCAATTCCCAGCCGGCCAGGAAGATTCCCACATGGTGAGGCAGACCTCTCCTGTCTCACCCACTGCTCCCCTCGGCAGTGTTCTCGGTCTATCTGCCTGTTCTATTCCCCGCTCTGTCTCTGGTGAATTCTTTCACCCTCCTGCGCCTCTGACTGTACCCCAGTTCTTGTATAAATAAATAAATCTTTTAAAAAAAAAAAAAGATAGCATTAACAAACCTGCCTGAGTTTCCAGCCTGTCAGCCTGAGGCAATTCCTTAAAGTAAATCTCTTTGATAGTGCGTCTGTTTCTCTGGAGAACCCAGACTGATAGAAATTCCATCACAAAAGCAAAAAGTCAATCCAAAGAATGGGAGAAAATATTTGCCAACCATATATCTTGATAAGGGTCTAGTAACCAGAATATGAGAAGAACTTGTAGAACTCAACAATAAAAAGACAACCCAATTTTAAAATGAGCAAAGCAAAAAAATGTCTTGAATAGGCATTTCTCCAAGGAAGATGTACATGGGCCAATGAGTCCATGAAAAGCTGCTCATACTATTAGTCATCAGGGAAGCACAAGTCAAAGCTCGGGAAGGCTATGATTTAGAAAAGGAGCAAGTGGAAAATAACAAGAGTCACCAAGGATGTGGAAAAATGGGCCCCCTCATGCACTGCTGGTGAGAATGTTAGATTTAGTAGCTGCTGTAGAAAAGAGTTTGGAAGTTCCTCAAAAAGCCAGCCAGGGAGTTGCCTACATGAAGCAGAAATTCCTCTGCTAGGTATATACCAAGAGAACTGAAAATATGTTCACATAAAAACTGATACATAAGTGTGCATCACAGAATTATTCAAAAGAGCCAAAAGCGAAAACACCCAAAAGTCCATCAGCTGATAAATGGATTAACAAAATGTGGCCACAGCCATGAAAGCTACAGCGTGAACAAACCTTGAAAACGTGATATGAAAGCAAAGGCGCTGGGTCCGGCAGCCTCGTTTCTATAAAATGTGCAGAACAGGCCAATCCACAGCTACAGAAAGCAGATGAGTGGTTGTTGGGGACTAGAGACGAGGGCAAATGAGGAGTGACTATTCATGCACAGTGGGTTTCTTTCTAGGATGATGAGAATGTTCTGGAATTAAATAGTGGTGATGGTTGCACAACTGTGAAGATACTAAAATCCATGAAATGGTACCCTTTAAAATAGCACATGTTATATGTGCGAACATCTTGTTTTTAAAAGGACATGAGAGAGGCTACAGTGACAGGTAGACATTACTACCCAGCCACCCTGCATTTACCAACTCCATTAGCAACAGAACCCCCAATTTTTCTCTGGAATAACAGCCGTCTGGAAGAAGGTGTGCATTTCCTCTGCTAATAGCTAGGAGAGGCCACATGGCTGAACGCTGAGCGGTTAACAGACAAGGGACAAGCCCTCTTTTTCTGCTCGCCTCCTTTTCTATCACCTGAAATGGAACTTGATGTTTGAAACTCCAACAACCATCTTGGAACATGAATTGGCAAGTAAAGATGGCCGGTATTTGCAAGTCAGGAGCATAGGGCTCTGATGGTTGGATGACCAGGGACTGCCTACCTGAGACTTCTTTTACATGGGAGAGAAATAAAAAGATCTTCGCAGAGAAACAAACATCTGTGATTTGCTCCCCCAGCAGTTTGGCAAGTGTCAGCTGGAGTGGCTTGAACGCTGGACACTAGAATGACTCGTTCACTCGCTGGCCTGGCAGCTCCTGCCTGCTGTTGGCGGGGATCTCAGCTGGGGCTGAGAGAACACCCACATCGAGAATGAGTACTAAGGGCATCTCCTGGGGAACAGAAAGATCCCCAGGCAGAAGTTCTGTCGGCTTCCAGGACCTCAGCTCAGGCAGTACACAATTCCTCTGCATTCTATTCTTCAGCTACAAATCACTCGTGTTGGCTGTTAGTGTTGTTCTCGTTGTCTTTATCTCTACTGATTCTTTCTTGTCTACTTGTTTTATCCATTACTGAGCTGGGAGGTTTTCTGGTTCCCTATTGCTGCAGTAACAAATGACCCACACGCTGAGCAGCTTAAAACAACGCTCATCTGTTATCTTGCCAGGGTGCAGGTAAGAACAACGTGGCGCGGGGCTCCCGGGCTGAAATGAAGGCATCGGCAGGACGGCATTTTCTCCTGGGAGCTCTGGGTACTCTGGGGAAGGAGAGACTTTCCCGGCCTCTAGAGGCTGCCCACATTTCTTGGTTTGTGGCTCCTCCTTCCAAAGCCAGTGAGGGCGGAACGGCGCTATCTCCTGTTGTGGTGCTCTGACCGCCTCTTCTTTGCCCCCCTTTTTACACTGGGTCAACTCAAATAACCCAGGCTGACCTCCTATTTTAACAGAGGTTAAGTCCAGCCAGATGAAAATAGCAGGGGCCTCAATCTTCAGTTTCCTCCTGCAATAATCAGTGTGTAACGGCTGAGACACGGGAAACCTGGATTCAAATCTTGGATTTTGCTTCCTAGCTCGGTGGCTGCGGGTGGCTTTTGCCTCCTTTCTCGCCTGTCCTTCCCCGCCCTCTTCCCCTCTCCCTGCCCCTCCCCTCCCCCTCCTCAGCCTCCCCCCCAGTGAGAGATTTGCCTTGGGCATGAATGGAAATGATCTTCAGCCCCTTCATAAGGCTGTAGTGAGATGAAATGCAGTGGAGGATGAAAAGCACTTTGACTATCAGCTGCTGGAGGAGGAGGAGGAAGCCCATCCAGCCAGGCACCGGCTTCATTGCTGATGTGTCGACAGCCCGTCTTAGGGGAGACCTGAGCAGGACCTCTGTCTTCAGCCTCTCTCAGCCCAGTTTACATAATCAGACAAGCAGGCAAGCCCGGGCCTCCCATCGGCACCCAGCACCCACATCCATCCCCACACGGACTCTGCAAACGTGGAGCACTCTCCAATCGAGTGGAGGAGGGAGACTCATCTGACTGACCTGTTCATTGGTGTTTTCTGCAAGTAACTCTTGCGAACAAAAGTGGGGAAAATCTCTATCAGAATGGATTTCTATACAGTGCATCCTGCTAGAACGCTGGCCACATTTTCTGAGCTAGAAATGAAAAAGGAAGAGCTCTTCTCTTGTCCACAGGAGCCAGTTGGCCTCGGGTCTGTGTATTTCACAACCTGGTCTCAGATGTTGGTCTGAAGGAGTCTCGGTTGTCATCGCAAATCTTTTTCTCAACATCGCTAACATTAATGTGTGTGTAAAGGAGGTTTCTTTCATGGCTCCTGCTGAGATGGCCATTTCAGATGACAACTGCCCCACCCCACTGGCTCTCTGGGTTTGTGATCTGCCCCCCTCCCCCAAAGACTGGTAAATAAAGTTGACGATGGGCCTGGTGGTTTCATCATCCCGGACCAAACAGCAGGATGTTTGCCCCTGGGTTCCCCTTGTGACCTCGGTCACACAAAAGATAAGATTTTTGAAAGTTAGAGATGAGAGAGTCAAAAGTTCTTAGGTTTACTCTTCTGTTGGTCAGGACAAGTCATGGCTGATAGAGGGACTGGTGTGCATACAAACATCTCTGTCCTTTCTTGGGCCAGCTGACCACCTGGCCACTCTGGGGCTGGGGACAGCACCATCAGGTGAATGAGGAATGTGCCTGCAACAGGAAAAAGCTTCCCTGTTCAGAAATAATGTTAGAAAATCTAGAAAATGACCTCACTCATATCAGTATATTCAGTGCAAAGATATTAGCTCCTATAAAACCACACACCTCCCACTTTGTAGAGAATTTTGTAAGCCAGACCCCCTTTGAAATCATAGTACCCTATCCTATTTAGAACAGGATCTCAGCTTGAGTGCAGCATGAAAGAAGATGGAAACAGTTTGTTCTCTTGAGTTCAACCACCAACCCCTGCCTTTGGTCTATGCCACTGGTGCATAAATGGTACAAATGCAATTCTATGTATATAGGCTAAGACCTCCAGCTACTAGGGCTGTATGTGAGTGTGTGTGTGTTTGTGTGTGTGTGTGTGTGAGTGTTGTAGTAGTAGTAGTAGTAGTAGTAGTAGTAGTAATAGTAGTAATAGTAGGAAAGATACAGGGATAATAAATAATATAGTGACTATCCTCAGAAACTCATCCCTGAAGATGACAAGGTTCCTTTAAGATACTTAAAGGACGGAGATAACCCCCTGACACCATGATGCGTTAACCATGCCCTTCACTCCTGACCCTACTCTGCCCCTGCCACCTGGGTTTATTCTCCTGCCATCCCGAGGACTTGGTGCCACCTATGAAAAGCAAGGAAACATGGAGGAAAAGAGGACACGGCGCTCTGGGGCCTGTTTGAGATGTTGCCCACACCCTTCGCCTCCCCCTCTACCACTCTCCTATGTCACCAGGGTAACCAACACATCACCCACAACCCCCACAGGTACAGCAGCCAGGGAGCCGGAAGGTCAACGCTAATGAAAGATGTTATCTGGAGAACTAGTGCCAAGCCAAGCGACATAATTAGCTATATTTGTGGTCCTTGAGGTTTGGCAAGTGAGGATGGGATGGGAGGAGAGCTGGGGAGGAGGGCATCCTCTTCCGAAGCTTCTGGAACAAAGAGAGCAATTTGGACGGCTTCCAGTTAGTGATAGCAACTTTCCGAGTGGCTATCTAATTAGTGCCTGCCCAGCTTCCGAGAGACGGCTGTACACAGCAAATACACAGGGACGCTTGGCTTCCCCTCAGCTCCATCCCAGGGCCGTTCAGGATGTCAACAGCTTCAGAGACAGCCTGCATTGCCATTCTTCCAATGCCAGAGGGTGTTTTCCCCCCAAAAATTTCCATTTGCATCATTGGTATTTGCAGGGCAGCTTAATAATGCTGTTGATATCCCAAATGCCCCAGGGCCACTTAAAAAGAGTCATTAGTTCTCTGAGTTGATGAAGAAAGAAGAACATGCACGTGGCAACAACTATCCTTTTTAATCTAGGTTTTTAATGTCCAGTGAGCCACGTTTACTTTTACATGATCTTGAACAAGAAGTTTAACTGGGCTAGCTTTGATTTCCTCATATGTAAAGAAGGGTTAAAAACACATATATCCTGAAAGATCATTGTAAGAATCTGTGCCAAAGACGTAGCTTGGTAGATGCTCAAGAAATGGTGCGTGATGGTGAGAGTGATGATGGTGATCATGAACATGGATGGCGGTGATGATGATGATAATGGTGGTGGACACAATGGTGGTGATGAAGATAGTGGTGGTGATGGTGGTGGTGATGGACACAGTGATGGTGGTGATGATGGTGGTGATGATGGTGGTGGTGATGATGGTGATGATGGTGATGGTGATGATGATGATGGTTGTGGTGGTGATGGACACAATGATGGTGATGATGATAGTGGTGGTGATGGTGGTGGTGATGGACACAGTGATGGTGGTGATGATGGTGGTGATGATGGTGATGATGGTTGTGGTGGTGGTGGTGATGGACACAATGGTGGTGAGGATGATGACCGAGACAGTGATGGTATTTACTTCCCCTCAATGACCTTGTTTCTCAGAATGGAGAACATAATGTAAGAGGGGCTGTGGGTGATGAGCTCATGCCTGGTCCTCATTGTACAATGAAGAATAATAATGATAATTCCCAGAGAGAGAGAGTAATTTTTCAAAGTACTTTCACACATGTTATCTCAATTTGCAACATTCCACTGCTCTGTGAGGAAGTTGCTATTATTAACCTCGGTTTACAGAAGGAGAAAAAAATGAGACTCCAAAGACCATAAACCTTGCCTGATGTCCCACAATCACTATTACACTGGGAAATAATAGCCAGGTCTTGAACTTGAGGCTTGAGACCATAAATCTGATATTTCTGTGGCACAACTGTTGCCTTCCAAGCACATCAGGGAGTCTTCAGAGAAGTGTAAGTGGTTCCAGAACCTGGACTTCATCCAATAAAGGAGGTCAAGAGATAGAGACCTGAGACATAAAGGAGTGAGCTCAATGGCCCAACAACATCCAGCATTCACTGTCTCAGCCTACAGGAGAAATGAGGAGTTGACATGAGCTGAGAGGAAAGCCAGCATTCCAAAATGCCTTTTAAGAAGATGTTTTTGATATCTTTTCTTGTATAACAAAGCCCCTAAAACTTAGTGACTCAAAAAAAACCAACTATTTTATTTTCTCTCAAAATTCTGGAAGTTGTGGGGACATTGGTAGTTCTTCCACTCTCCAGGATGACAAGAGGACTGCTGGCATTTGGAGCCCAATTGAGCAGAAACGTGCAAGATGGTTCACCCCCATTGCTGGCAGTTAGTGTTGGCTCTTGGCTGAGATCTCAGCTGGACAGATTTCATTCTCCTCATAGCCTCTCCACAAGGCTTGGGCATCTCACAGCTAGACAACTAGTTTATGAAAAGGAGTATCTCAAGGGGAAGCATTACAAAAGGGAAGAAAAAGAAGCTTCCATTTCTTTTAAGACCTGAACTCAGAGGTTCCAAAACATCACATCTATTATATGTTCTATTGATCAAGCAACCACAGAACCGGCCCACATTCAAAGAGAAAGGAAATAATTTCCACCTCTTGGTGTGAAAAGAGGTGTATGCAGAGGGAGAGAAGGAATTGAGGATGTCGTTTCTCTTTGGAGACTAAAAGCAGAGTTTTATAATTTTCAAGAATTAACTATAGTGAACTTGGATTTAAGTGATACTATCTAGTTAAAGTAATAAAGACAAAAATAGCTGCACCATTTTGAGTGAATACTATGCACAGGTGATTTAGAGGTGTCACCTCTATTCTCATCACGGTGGGGATGAAAGAGATTAAGTCATTTTTCCAGAGCATCATACTCAGACCTGACATTCAGAGGAAAGAAAGGGACAATCTCTGTCTGGGTGTCCTTTCTAGAAGAGAGAAAAATTTACCTGGCATTGCTCTTCCTCCCCAACAGATTTCCTCTCATTATTCCTTAATTGGGATTGAATCATACATCCTAAGCAAGTCATTAGCAAGAGGGCTGGGGTTATCACGAATCAGTAAGCTGGCATTTCCCAACACAAAAATTGATATTTGTGCACCTCCCTGGGCATGGCCATCCTGGGAGTTCTGACCATCCTATCCCACATTTACCCATCTTGAAGATTAAAGGGGTTGACTTCTTAGGTTGGTGGTAGAGGAATACATGCTAAGGCATCAACCACAGAGACCACTAAGACTAGGAAGGAACGAAAGCACAACCAAATCCCCACCTCTTTCCATTCCAAAGCCCAGGTCTTTTCCGTTGCTCTATAAGATCTTGAAAAATATGTGATGAGAAAGGAAGTTCCAACATCCTGCCAAGTTGTGGGGACTTGCAATCCCCACAGGCACTCCAATGGATGTGTCTCTTGTGCCTTTGCCCTCAAAACTCCCCTCCATCATGAGGGTAATTGAGAGAAGTACAGCACAGTCTCTGGAAGGCTAGGGAAAATGGCTCTTCTGCTCGTCTGAACTGTGTGTTGCTAAGGGCTACACAGAGACTCTGCACAGACTGATGAGCACAAGATGCTCTGAGTCCCTTTCCCCAGCAACCCAGAATCTAGCCCATTCCCAAATTTTCTCTGCAGTGTCTGAGTAATGGTAAATATCTTGCATAAGGACATACCTTTCCCTATCATCAAACCAAGCCCAGAACTCCAAATTGTAAATCCTGGAAAAGAAGTCTCCACCTGGGTAGCGACAGTAGGTAGCCAAAGAGCCCAACTGTGTGACCTGTGACATCCAAACTGGCATAGTCACTATATACCTAACTCTTTTTTTTTTTTTTACAATAGACCACATAAATACTTTATTCAGAGTCATAATCTTTTCCTTCTGCCTTCAGTTAAAAAAAAACAACTTTCCATTGACCTTTTAATAATAGTTAATTAATACCCACTAATTATGCTGGATGTCTAACTTTTTTTTTTTTAATGCCAAATGACCCTGATACCAAAACTGGACAGTGATGGGGAGGAAATTATAAGCCAATTTCAAATTTATGATCATAAATGCAAAACTTGTAAATAAAACTTTGGCAAATGGAAGCTAGCCATATATTTTAAATAGCAATACACCATGACTTACAGAGTTTATTCCTAAAATATAAAGACAATAATAATAGCTGACTTTCATCAAGAGTTCGCTAGCTCTAAATTCTTTCCTAACATCTAGAATCAATGAGAATATACTCTGATGTTCCCCAATGTGAAAATGAGAAAATTTAAACACAGAGAGATTAAGTAACTTACCCTAGGAACTTAGCTATGTACTTTGACATCAGAAATCTATCAAGTAACTTATCACAATAATAGTTTAAGAAGAAGAATAATTTTTTCATCCCAAAAGATTAAAAAAATCACCTAAAAAAGTAAAACTCAATTATGATACTTGTTAAAAATTGCAATTTTGACCTGTGAGAATCAAAGAATCAAAAATGAGTTTGCTAGCAAAAATTACCAAATCAACTTTTTCAGAAATTTAACAAATACGAGCAATAATTCAAGATCCATTAATTCAGGGAAAACAACTGAATTTTGGAAAGATTGGTGAGGCGTATGTTACTTAACTTTCTCTATTCTCATTCTTTACTCACTAGTTCCTTGTCCTTGAAAACCAATAGTCACCAACCATAGTAGATGTGAAAACCAGTAACTAAAGGGGGAAGATGGGGCTTGGAGTCTTCAAATAGTGTCCCCAGAGAACTGTCACTATTTCACTTGTCTGGCAGCTCCCTGGAAAAGCCCTATTTTAAGACATGTCATTATGTGACCTGACTCAGAGTGTGCTCAGTGGAAAAAGCCCTAAGCCAGAACATTTGTCAAAAAAATGTAGTGGCAATTGTTTAATATTACAGCTGCCTAGGGTGGTGACACCAATTGGAGCAAATAAGAGGCTAGCCGAAAAGCTTGAAAAGAAAATCTGGGAAATTAGATGCCCATAAGGGGCTTTGAAAGCCTTCACATGTTCTTGGAATCTAGAAGAGCACACATAAGTGTATGGCTGTACACATGCCCACAAAAGACCAAAGAAAGTCCAAATCTCTCACTTCTGGATGACCTTGACACTGAATAAGCGGGAAGTGAACCTAGAGCAGAGTTGTGAACTGACAAAGCATTGAGTGCACAGAGTCCCTCAGCAAAGTGTAGAAAATCTGTTGGTTCAGGGCATTTAAGAAAATCTTTCTTCAATTATTAGCTGACCACTAGGCTAAACAAGCAAAGACTTCAGTGGCTACATATGACAGGGACTACAACCTTTATATAATTCATGCAGATAAGCCTCTAACAATTAGAGAAAGCAGGAACAACATAAACTCTGGGGAGGAAGGGGGATAATTTCCATAGTTGACACGTTTTATTATTTTAAATGTCCAGTATTTAACAAAAAATGTCAACACATGAAAAAAATAGGAACATATGGCTCATGCACAGATGGAGAAAATAATCAATAGAAACTGTCCCTGAAGATACCTAGATGTTTGCACTTACTAGAAAAAAAATCTTTAAACCATTTACTATAGATATGTCCAAAGAATTAAAGGAAATTATGAGAACAGGATATCATGAATCACAAAATATCAAAAAACAGATAGAAATTATAAAAAAGAACTTCAATTCCGGAGTTGAAAGTTAATTGAAAGGAAGAATTTGCAAAAAGGGCTCCGTAGCAGATTTGCACTGGCAAAGAAAGAATATAAAAACTTGAAGATAGGTCAATTGAAGTTATCTTTTCTATGGGACAGAAATAAAAAATGATTGAAGATAAATGAACAGAGTGTCAGAGTTCTCTGGAACATCATCATCAAGCATACCAACATACCACTAATGGGAGTGCCAGAAGGAGAGAGAAGAGAAAAAAGCAGAAACAATATTTGAACAAATAAAGGCAGAAAATTTCCAAAATTTTATTTTTTGAACCCAGTTATCTACTCAGCAACTCCAAACAGGACAAACTCAAAGCAATCCATACCTAGACATATCATGGTCAAATTATCCAAAGACAACAAGCAAGTCTCAAAAGCAGCAAAAAAGCAGTAACTCAGTCTACACAAGGGCTCTTTAATATGATTACTAGTTGATTTTCATCACAAACCAGGGAGACCTGGAGACAGTGGGATAATATAGTCAAAGCTTTTCTGTTTTCAAAACAGAAAAAGACTGTCAATCAAGAATTTTATATCTATAAAAAGTACCTTTCAAAAGTACCCCAGACATTTCCAAATAAATTAAAACAGAGTTTGTCACTCACAGATTAAACAAATACTAAAAGAAGTCCTTCAGGTTGAAATAAAAGAATACTATACGAGACACTAAGTAGAATCTATATGAAGAAACAGAACTGGTCGAAGTAGCTGCATAAGCAAATATGAAAGATAGTATAAATGGCTTTTTTAAATAACTTTCATCTTACAACTGATTTAAAAATCAACCGAATAATAGTTATAAAACAATGTTGAAGAGAGTATAATATATAATGATGTCATCTGTATGATAGTAATAGGACAAAAGAGAAGTGAGAGAATGTAACTACATTGGCACAAACATTTTGCATATCATCTAAATCAAGTTGGCATTGTCCTGAAGTCAGTTGTTTTAATATGTTGATTATAGTACCAATGGCAACTATGAGAAAACAACTAAAAAATACAGAGTAAGAGTAGCAACAAAGGAGTGAAAAATGTTAGAAAATAGATGTTTAACACAAAAGGATGCATTAATGGAGAAGTAGAAAACCAAAAAGACAAACATAGAACAAATAGAAAAATGGAAGATGTAAATCCAACTTTATCAGTAATTACATTAAACATAGATTAAACACTCCAACCAAAAGGCAAATATTAACAAAATGAATTTCTAAGGGGCCCAACTGTATGCTACCTACAAGAGACACATTTTAGATTCAAAGACACAAGTGAAATTACCCCAAAAAATCTATTTACAGTAACATCAGACAGAATTATCTACTAAGGAATACATTAAGCAAAAGAAGTACAAGACTTATATAAACTAGAAGATATTAGTGAAATAAATTAAAGAAGACATAAATCAATGGAAAGACATACCCTGTTCAGAATTAGAAGATTTAATATTCATAAGATGGAAGTACACCCCAAACTGATCTATAGATTTGAGGTCTCCCTATCAAAATCCCAGTTGCCTTTTTTAATAGAAATTGACAAACTGATTCTAAAATTCATATGGCAGGGCCTCCCTTGGTGGCGCATCAGTTGAGCACTGGGCTGCAAGGCTGCCTGCAGCCTCTGCAGTGCCAATTCGATCCCCAGCCGCTGGCGAGGGTCCCACATGGTGTGCAGACCTCTCTTGCCGCCCGCTGCTCCCCTTAGCAGTGTACTTTGTCAGTCTGCCTGTTCTGCTCCCCCTCTGGCTCTGGTGAATTCTCTCACCCTCCCGCGCTTCTGACTGTGCCCCATGCTTGTATAAATAAATAAATAAATCTTAAAAAAATAAAATTCATATGGCAATACAGGCATCCATAATACCCAAAACAATCTTGATAAGGAACAGGGTTGGAAGGTGCAGGCTTTCCAAATTTCAACACGTCCCACAAAGTTACAGGAATCAAAACAGTGTGGTAACGGCATAAGGATAGACATATACAGGATGGGATAGAAATGAGAGTCCAGAAATAAACATCTATTGTCAACTGATTTTCAATGAGGACACCAAGACAATTCCATGAATTACAATGTTTTCAAAAACAGTGCTGAGGTGACTGGATAACCACATGCAAAAGAATGAATTTGGACTCACACCATAAACAAAAGTAACTCAAAATTGATTAAAGGCCTAGAAGTAAAAGCTAAAAATATGTAACTCTTAGGAGGAAACACGTCTAAAACTTTATGACTTTGATTAGGTAATGGTTTCTTAGATAGTATACCTAAAATATAAGAAAAGATATACACTAGACTCAAATTAAAACTTTTGCACATCAAAAACACCATGAAGAAAATTAAAAGATAGGGCCTCCATGGTGGTGCAAGGGCTTAAGACACAACCTATGAGGCAATCCGCAGTCACCGCAGCACGAGTTCCATCCTGGCCAGGGAGCAACCCACATGGTGCAGCAGACCTCTCCTGACTTGCCTGCTGCTCCCCTCAGCAGTGTATTCTGGTCGGTCTGCCTGTTCTGTTCCCCACTCTGTCTCTGGTGGATCCTCTCATTCCCCCCAAACCTCTGGCCTGCACCCCAGTTCTTGTATGCATAAATAAATAAATCCTTAAAAAATTTTAAGAAGAAAATTAAAAGATAACCCATGGAAGAAAATTTTTTTCAAGTTATACATATAATACATCCGGACTACATAAAGAACTCTTACTATTCAACAATAATGGACAAAAGATTTGAATAGACATTTCTCAAAAAAAGATATACATGTAACTATAAAAATCTAGAAAGATGTTTAACATCATTAGTCATCAGGGAAATGCAAAACAAAACCACAATGAGATAGTACTTAATTCCCAGCATATGATTATCATTTTTTTTTTTAAAAAAAGACAATAACATGTTGACAAGAATGTAGAGAAAATGGAAACTTCAGACACTGACAGCGGGAATGTAAAATGGTGCAACCATTTTAGAAAACAGTTCAGCAGATCCTCAAAAAGTTAACATAGAGTTCCCATATGACCCAGAAATTCCACAGGAAGTATATAGCCAAGAGAATTAAACACTTATGTTCACATAAATACATGCACCCATTGTCCACTACATTATTTACATTATTCACAGTATCAAAAAAATTGGCAACAACCCAAGTGCCCATCAACAGGTGAATGAATAAAGTCATCGTGATATAGCCATGCATTGCAATATTATGCAGCAATAAAAAGGATGGAGATGTGAAAAGTGAAAGAAATCAGTCACAAAAGACTGCACATATTATAGAATTTTATTTGTATGAAATGTCCAGAATAGGCAACTCCATGGAGACAGAAATTAGATGAGTGGGGTTGAAGAGAGGAATGTGTGGGATATCTATTAGGAGTAATGAAAAAATCTAAGATTAGATCATGGTAATGGCTGTATAACTCTGTGATTATAATAAAAACCACTGAATTACATTCTTTAAAATGGTGCATTTTAAGTATTTGGATTTTATCTCAAAGTGATTATTAAACAAATGGTAAAATACAAATAAGAGGATATTTCCTTAACATAATAAAGTGTATCTACCTATATGTTATGATGTTTAACCTAAGGGAAACATTACATATAAAGGCAAAATTGTAAAATATTATAATTAAAGTAAAAAATAAAGCCTGCTATACCTGTTTTGACAGCATTTTATGAGAGACCCTACCTAATAATACAAAACAAGAAAAATCAGATAAGGAAAGGAAAAGAAGAGAGGAAAGGAAGGAGGGAGGGAGCGAGGGAGGAAAATAATTTTTGGTAGATATTATGATTTCTTACACACACACACACAAACACACACAAGATAATCTAGAAGCAATTAGAACTAGAACTAGATATTCAGCAGAAGTTTCTGGATACAAAATTCAATAATATTTGATAGATGCCTGCAATGATCAATTAGAAAGTATAACTGAAAGAAAGTTCCAGGTTACAAAAGCAAGAAAAACTATAAGGTACTTGAGAATAAATCAAACAAAAGATGTGAGAGACCTTTATGGAGAAAATTATAAAAAGTTACTGAAGGACGTAAGAGAAGACCTGAAAAAAATGGAGAAATATAACATGTTCATGCATGGGGAGATTCAGCATTATACAGATGTCAGTTCTCCCCAAAATTAATCTATAAATTCATAGCAATTCCAATCCAAATCCCAATGGAGCTTTTCATAGAGCTTGACAAACTGATTCTACCATTAATCTGAAACAGTTAAGGGCAAAGAAGAAGCAAGATAAAAGAACAGGGAGATGGAACTTTCTCAAGCAGATATGAAGACTAACTGTAAAGTCATGTGAAATTAAAATAATGGGAGAGACACACAGGACAGGCAAATCTATGGGCCAGCCCAGAGAGGTCTGTGGGCCAGCCCAGAGAGGTCAGAACAATCGAGTATTTATGGGGACTTGGTATATGTCAGAGGTGGCTTTGGGCACCAGTGAGAAAAGGGTGATTATTCAATAGATGGTGTGGGACAACTGGTACCTGCCGGGGGGCCACTTTTAATTGGATCCCTACCTCATACCGCACATAAAAATAAATTTCAGATGGAGCAAAGACAAAGCCTTAAGACTATGATGAAGAAATACAGTTGAATATCTTCATGATATGGAATTAGGGCAAGATTTCCTAAGTGAATAACAAAAGATGCAAATTACAATAAAAATATTACATGTGACTGCATCCAATATTCACATTTTTGTGTGCTAAAACAAAGTTTAAGTGCCAGCAACACATTTGGAGAAGATAATTCCCAAAGTATAGAAGGAGGATTCAGTAAGCACAATGCCCCCATGACTCAGCAAGGAAAACAGCCCAATAAATAAGCTATTAATAAGAGGAAACACCAAAGAAAACTCAGATGACTGACCCATATGTGTAATAAATGCACTTCACTACTAACTGGAAATCACATTTAAAACAAAAAAAATTGCATTCTATTACACAGAGAATTAGCGTCCTCCCCCCCCCCCCATGTCATCCTGCCACTCTTGCTAGACAGGATGGATTGCTGTTGGGACAGTGATGGGGACAATCATCTGGCGCCATCTGCTCAAGTTGAATATATGCCTTGTCTAGCACCCAGCCCCTTGGCCACACAGTACATGTAGATCTAGAAAAGTCCCTGCAATGGTGGCAATGGCCATAGAAAGGAAAGGAAATTTCCCAAATGTTCTTCAATTGGGGAACATCTTATAATGTGTTACACACAATGACTATTAAATTGAACGTGGCGGGACAGACCTCTCTTGTCGCGCCCGCTGATCCCCTCAGCAGCGTATTTCAGTCAGTCTGCCTGTTCTGTTCCCCACTCTGTCACCGGTGGATCCTCTCACCCCCCGCATCTCTGGCCTGTACCCCAGCTCTTGTATGCATAAATAAATCTTAAAATAATAAATAAATAAATAAATAAATTGAACGGACTAGACTTGTATCAGCTTAGAGCTGGCATCCTCGGCACTGGGAGGCCAGAGCACACTCCCGAAGGTGGAACACAGTGTGTCATTTAATCAAAATGTTTAAACACCCCAAAGCCACCACCTAGAGTTTATAATGCAAACACATATTGTAAAAAATGTGAAAACATGAGCAGAAAGAAGGAAAGCAAACTCATGGTCATGATGGCCTCCAGAAGACGAGGGAGGACTGGACTAGGAAGGGGACAGAGGGTCTTCAGCTTTGTCAGGGATTTTTACATTTTCTTATTTTACAAAAAGATGTGAATCAAGGGAGACAAATGTTAACATTCATGAATTCGGAGAGGTAGCAGATGGGAGTCTTCCTCCTTCCTTCCCTTCCCTCCCTCCCTCCCTTCTTTTCTTTCTAATAATAAATACTTCTGACCTCTTCTTCCTCAAATTGAGGGAGGAGAAGGAAAAGTTTAACCTATTTTTTTCTGAAGTCCTCGTGTATGTTTGTGTGTGGTGTGTGTCTACATATGGATATAGACATAGACATCTTGGAATAGGATGCTGGAGTTTACAGAAAGCTTTCAGTGAGGTGGTAATACTTTCATGGACTTTTGGTGGATGAACAGAAGTGCCTTCTGTGGACCAGGGACAAAGATGGAGCAAGGACATTCCAGACAGGCAGAAGAGTGTGTGCAAAAGCGCAGAAACCTATAGCATTGTGCATCTTCAGGAATGAGAAGCAAAATGGGTGAGGACGTAGAGGGGCGGGAAGCAGATGTGGACAGGGCCTGGTGATGGAGGAGGGGCTAGCAAGCCAGATCTCAGCCCTGGTCCTGGAGGCACTGGGGACTCAGAGTTAAAGTGATCTATAAGCAGGGCCCCTGGCCATACACAAGAGCTTAAAACAAATTCCAACCACCTGCAATGGGTTTTAAGATGGGTCTGGCCCTCCAGGGGAGGCACCTCCCCTCTTGCCACTCTCCCTTCTCAAAGTGGTAACTTCTGGGCAAGCATAGCAGCGGGTCACCAGCAGACACCACGGACGTCAAGTGTCCAGATGAGAGGCCAGCCACTTGCAGGAACAGCACCCAGGTCCTGGAGACCCTGGCCCCAGAGGGGACTGCAGCCCCTCTAGGAGGAGAGTCCTAATCCCATGGGAAGCTAAGCTTGGATGCAGACCCCCCCTAGGAAGAGCTTGGTGGGAGAGAACCGTCCTCCCTGGTTTCCTGTCCTGCCAGCCCAGAGTCTGCTGCAAGGACTGTGTGGACCACCTGCTCATCACACTACCAGTAGCGCATGCACCAGGCTTGCACACGTAAAGCCCAACATCCAGGAAAAGATAGATGGGAAATGGGGGAGGTCAGGGCCACTTTATGACCTTCATGGGCCCCTCCTTCCATGAAAGAAAAATCCCCACCACCATCCTTACACTCCCTTGACCCTTCTCCCTCCCCTCATCCCTCTTAACCTCGGTCATCAACATCCACTGGTTTATAATAATTTTGCTTCATCAGTTCATCCGCTTTGTTTCCTTATATTACTCCTATATGTGAAATCACCAATATTTGTCTTTATCTCTCTGGCTTACTTCACTTTGCATAATCCCCCGGAGTTCCTTCCATTTTGCTGTAAATTGTAGCATTTCATCTTTCCTTAGAGCTGAATAGTATTCCACAGGGCACGGATACTGCCTCTATCAGTGGGTATGTAAAGAATTATTTAAATTCCTATTTTGCCATGGTGTTGGTATAAAGACAAATAATATATATTAAAGCTTTTTCTTTGACCTGAAAGTCTTTTTCCTTCTGATTTTGAAGGAAATTAAAACATCTTCAGAGGCCTCGTTAAAGTATTGTGTGGCCTAGGCACACAGTGGTTGACCTTGGGGATCAGAAGTGAGGAGACCACGCAGGAGGCATCACAACAGTCACTGGGTAGGTGCTAATGCAGTTGCCATGGCAATGAGAGGCTGGGAGGTGAGAAAGAGGCTGGAGAGCAGGACTGGTATGAGCATAGACCCCCCCCCTTGTGAAGGGCAGTGTGGAGAGAGCAGGGGGAGGAGCAGAGGATTCACAGCCAGGGATCTGCCTCTGCTTCCCCCGCCAGGCTTGCTCTGCCTCCCACATCTCATGCAACATAAATGAAGATGGAGAGAAGGAAGTTAATTGGAGCCTTTTGCAGTCTAAATGGAGCTGCTTCCTCATCCCTCCAAAGGGACCACTCGGCTCAGATACCTGGCATCCAGAACAGTTAGCATTTAGGAACACGCGCCTTTCCAAGCACAGGCTGCTAAATAAGCTCCCGCGAGAGCCTCCTCTCCTGCCAGAGTGGGGACAAGGGCATTCTGGAACTTCAGAGCCAGGCAGGGGGCAGAAGCCGGCCCTCAAAAGCATGTTCCTTTACAGCTCCATCCATCAGTGGGCAGGTTGCCCAGCTGGCATCCATGGACCGTGTGGAGCCCACGCCTCACCAGAGCAGGGACATGGCCCAGACCGCCAGCTGCTGTCAGCATGTGGCTTCTCCACTGAGCTGAGCCAGCAGCTGGGGAGAAGAAATGGATCCCAATTAGGGGCTGCCTCAAGCTGTGGCAGGATGTCAGCAGGTCTCAGTTACGTCTGCACAGGCGCATACTCCTTTCCCCTGTTCTTAGAAACTGCGCCAACGTTCACTGCCTGCTTTCTGTCCCACACCCTGAGCTCAGCGCCTACCCAGCAGATAGATCATAGGGTTATGGGCTTCTTGCTCCCCTATTCTACAAATTAACTTAATACCCTTCACAAAAATGCTGGGGTGACTTCCTTAAATCCCCCTCCCCGGTTTCCCCTTATCCTTGGCCCCCAAGAGACCAGGACACTTGGCTACCTACTTGTTCATCACAGTCCAAGTCTGGAACAACTCAGGTTGCACTCAAACCGGCAGGCACCAGAGTCACCTGGGGGTCTGTTGAACCAACTTGCAGGCCCTGCCTCAGGGTTTGCTTCTGCGGGTATGGGAGCAGCGGGAGAATGTGCATTCCCAGTCAGTCCCCAGGTGATGATGCTGTTCTGCCTTGGGGCCTCACTGAGCAAGCCACTACCTTTACCTGTGAGCCCCAGAGCAGCCCCCCCGCTGGTGGTTCTCCTGCCCCAGGACTGCCCAGGGGGATGAGTCTGCCCATGTTTCTCAAGGATCCTTGCTTTTCAAAAGCCCCCTTCACCTGCCTCTCCTTAAACTCTTCACACTGGGTGGACCCTGTCCACACTGGGCGGACTCTAGTGTCGACCTCACTGCAGCCTCGCAAGTTCTATTTTCTGGATCAGGAAACTGACCGCATCACCAAAGTGAATGGTCCCCAAATTCCTGCCAGTAACCCCTCGAGAGAGATGAGTGCTGCGGGTAATCTAATGCCTGGTCCCTGCTCTTCCTGCACCCGTGTGGCTTCTGTGTCTCTTAGGGCTGCCTTGGCTATAAGCAGGAGAGACACCACTGCATTGCCGAAACCCAGAGAGGGGAGTTGTCCTCACACATCTCTCAGAAGGGCCACGTGGGGATGTGGGATTGGGCCGGGTGTCACTGATAGTCAGGGCATAGGAGTCTGCAATTCATTGACTTTACTCTTGGGGTCACATGATGACGTTCATAGTTCAAGCATAAGACCCCCCCACCGGTGCACAAAGACAGAGAGAGGCAGCAAATGGGCTGCAAGGAAGCTCCCTCCCCCGGCAGATTTCCCCTTCCATCTCCCTAACCAGCACTAGACAGGCAGGGACGGTCTACTCACAAAGAAAATAGGCAGTAAGAGCTTTAGGGCAGACAACCAAGACGGCGTGAGGCCGCGTCCTTTAGAAATAAATGCCCACCGCATGCCAGGAGCAGCTGAGCGGCCACACATTCAAACTATTGGACTGTAAGGCCATTGATCTGTGCCCTGTTCTGCTCTCCATTCTCTGTGCCTACCACAGTAAATCCATTTGTCCAACCCGCATCTGCACCCCTTCCCCCGCTACGTATCCATCAACAGGGCAGAGGCACTGGAGCACGTGGCCTGCTGGCACAAGTGTGGGCTTCAGAGCCAGGCCCGGTGGTTTCAGAACCCCACCGTTTTCAAACGGGGGACCCGGCCAGTCTGAGCCTCACTCTGTCATTGCAAGTGAGGCTTGCAAAGTGGTCACGAAGGCCAAACATGATGGCACAAAGGGCACAGAACACATAGTCCATGGCGTAAAGATGCCACCAAGAGGGCAGCGGTACCAACGGGGTTCCCAGGCACATCGAGACTCCCCCACATGGCTCTGCAGCAAGGGGGTGAGATCTCACCACTGGGAGAAGAGCTCAGAGCCGGCACCATTTGGAGCGCCGATGCCCTCTTCAAGCATCCATCAAAAAATACAGCGTGACAGTCACGGAACAGCAGCCCCCAGAACTGATGACTCTGCACCTGGCACCATGCTAGAATCTACCCTAAAACTCTCCAGCCCTAGGAGATGGCAACCATTATTGATTCCACTTTTCAGATGAAGAAATTGAGGCCCGGGGCGGTTACACACTTGAACCCTGACCCCAGGCCTGGAGCCAAGCGCTCACCACCATGTGGCCCAGCCTCTCTAGGGTGGACTGGAAGCTCCTTTCCTGCTCACGGTCTCTACGTGGCAGGAGCCGTTTGCTCACCTGGAGGAGATCCAGATGACACTGGATTTGGAAATATCCCCACCAGGAGGAGCAACAGACAAAGTAGCATGAGCCCCCACTCCCTACCCGGCCCTTGGAGGAGGGGGCCCTCCAGCCTGCACCTCCAGGGGCTGTGGGCAGAGGGCATAGGCCCAAGTAATGGGAGCAGCGTTGTCGGCTCTTGGCAATGTTGCTTCATCATTGTTGCTGATGACCTGTATCCCCAGGAAAATGCGGGTCCTCACCCTTCCCAGCATCTTGCTCACCAGGCTCTGGACTGGGCACCAGGCCCACGCAGATGTGTAGTCAGATCCACCTGAGCTTCCCATGGGCTCAGGGCCTGGGGGAGGCGCAGAAACAGCCAGTGAAGAAGGACATTGGCCAGACTAGCAGCAGGAGTCCAGCCCACCTCCCAGCTTGTGGAGGGGGTCAGGGAAGCTGAGCCCTGGCAGACAGAGACCAGCCACGGAAGATTCGGGAGAAATGACAACAGAAGCAAGCACTGAGCCGGCGCTGCTAGAAACACTACTGCAGTTACCTCACCAGGACTTCAAAAGCACCCAGCGAGGTAGGTACATTGCCAATCCCATTTTACAGATGGGAAACTGAGGCACAGAGAGGCTAAAGAACTGCCCTGAGATCATAAGGGTAATAGATGGGGGTGCCAGGATCGGGTGTGGCTGTCGGGCTCTTTGCCCCCACCCCATGCTGAAGAGCAAGCCCTGCTGACGAGTGCAAAGCCCAGGTGCCCGACAGCAGGGCACGCCTGGGGACTGTGGACCACAGTGCTGTGGGCAAGGCCCACAGGGGCAGCAGGACAGGCAGCCAGCTCAGTCGTGCAGCCACGTGTGCAGGGAGCCTGCTTTCTCACATCCTGGCTGATTGACAGTGGGGCCCACAGACCCGGTCCCCAAAGACCTAACCTTGACCCAACCCCAGCCTCTGCAAAATCTTCCCCGGCTAATTAGGAGAGTAGAGACCACCCAACCCACCAGGCAGGAGTCCTGCTCGCGTCTCACGAACCACTCTGACCCCTGCCTGGCCCGGTATCCATAATGCATTCGCCAAGTCACGATGCCCTTCCTGGGAGCTCTTAATGTATGTCCTCAAACCACACCTGGCTGCTGTGCTAAGCACTGGACTAAAACCCAGAGTCACTCAACAGATAAATTAAGGGATAACTGTTCCCCTTGGAGAAAAACCACAAAAGTCTCCAAACAGCAAGCTCCTTTTAGTGCCAGAGCAATACAGAACATTCTATTTTTAAATCAATCCACAAAGCTTTATTCTATTGATTTGGTTGATTTGTTTACCTATATTCTGTCTCTTTTGACTAAAAAATTAAAATTAGATTGAGGCAATTTTTAAAATACATGTAAACAGATACAATAAATAGATGTGGAGTCAGGACAAAAGAAAAATGATGAGGAAATAAAATATAACAAGTTTTATTACATGATAAAATGTCCTGTCCTATACTGTCTGCCTGAGTTGGCTGGCTTACTGGGTTTGAGCTTCCTAGTGGCCAAAGCAAGAAGGATAAATGTACTCATTAACCAGATTCCCAAGACTGATGAAGGAAAAACAAAATAGTTGCTCGAAGAAAGAGGAGTAGGAGAAGGAGTCAGGGCAAGAGAAAGAGATGAAGACGGAAGAAGAAGGAGGAGCAGCAGCTGCAGCAACAGCGACATAGGGTTTCTCATCCTGAAATGTGTTCACCAGCCGTGTACTGGGTTTGGCCAAGGTTGGGAGGTGCAGAGAGAAGCCCCAAACTCAGCTGCTCTGGTCTCCATAATTCCCACCCAATGCGCTCAGCTGGATACAGACCAGTCAAAGATCAGGTCCTGGTGCTACCCGACCCAGCTGGTCCTGCTCTGGGCCTCCTCCCTGAGTCGGAATGACCAGGAAAGATGGGCAGACGCTCATCTCCCTAAACTCTGCCAACTTCCCCGAGCATCCCTTCGCCCTTGAACTCCAGCTGGGTCACAGCTGAACCACATTTGGAGTCCACGAGCTCCAGCTTAGTTGGGGCTCCACCATCAGCCATGCTTCACCCTGTCACCGACCTTCACAGAACAGAGAGACCCGGACCCCTGACCCTGGCCAGCAATGGTCCCCAAAGCCCAGACAGGCCACCTCCCTATCAGTGGTGTACCTTCCCCTGGGCTGCTGGAAGTTCTTAGTCTTTTTTTCTTTTTCTTTCTTTCTTTTTTTTTTTTTTTTTTTTTAGTATATCCTGTGATAAAGAATCTTTTAAATTGTAATTGTTTTTATCAAGGTAACATTTACAAGACTGTATGTCTTAGGGGTAGAAGTTCACACCTCTTCAGAGGTACCTGCCACCCCATGCCCACCATCAAAGCACTCGTAATCCTCCACCTCTGGCCACCGGGCCCTCAGAAGTTCTTGCTCTTAAGGTACCAGGGCAGGGCTGCCCTATTACGAACCTTCTAGGTGCCGGGCACTCCTAGAAGGTGTGCACATTACATCTGCTTTGCCCAGTTCTCCCGCCACAAGGTTCACTCTCCAGCCCAACTCCTCCAGGCTCTTCCAGAAACTGCTCAGTCCTGGAGTGCTTCAAAGGCACTCAGACTCCCTGCCCCAGGTGGCTCTCTCCTAGCCCACCTCCTTATCCACTCACCTCCCTTCGTTTCTGCCTCAGGGAATGGCACCCCATGCAGCCATTCATGCCAGAGCCTGAGAATCGCCCACTTCTCCCCCTCACCCCCCAGCATGGCCACAATGAATCCACCTCAGTCCATTTACCTCTAAACAGCCCCCGCAGCCCTCACCTCTCCTCCCCTGCACTCCTTGATGGGCCACCGCCTCGTGCATGGCCCAAGAACTTCCTGGGGCTCCTCCGTCAGCGCTGGCTCCCCTCGCACATCCCTCTCTCTGCAGCCAGAGTCATCCTGTCAAGACACATCACACAGAGGATCACGTCAATACCACGAAAATCCCTCATCGCTCCCCCAGCTCTGGAGATGGAAGTGGAGGACAAAGCTTGCACACGCCCACCTCCCCAGCTGCCCCTCGATCCCAGCCTTAGGGATCCCCACCTCAGGGACCCCCTTCCCATTCCCCAAAATCAGTGGGCTGCCCCCTCTGTCCACACAATCACCATTGTGCCCAGTCAACCTGAACGTCTACAAGGACCACCTCCTCCAGGGAGCCTTCCCTGATCTCTCACTGCTCAAATCCTGCTTTAGCTTCCCTCATGCCCCTCCCTCCCCTTTGAGGTCTGTGTCCAGCTTGGGAAGATGGAGGCCCGGCAGGCTGTTTAGAATCCACACTTACAACCCTTGATACTATTCACTGAATGTTGTGGAATGAACGGTTTATAGGTCTGTGGAAGCCTGGATAATGGCTCCCAGGATATCATTCAGTGTCCTGGACCTGTAAATGTGATCTTTGCAGATGTGATTAAGTGAAGGATTCTGAAATAAGTGGGTTATCCAGGATGGATAGCCCTAAATGCCATCGCATATACCCTTACAAGAGGAGAGGGGGAGATGTGCCATCCAGAGGAGAAGGCCACGTGAGGATGGACAGAGAGCGATTTGAAGGCGTTGGCCTCAAAGATCTGAGTGACACAACCACAAGTCAAGGAATGCCAGCGGCCTCCTGCAGCTGCAAGAGGCAAGAGACAATTTTCCCCTGGAGCCTCTGGAGGGGCTGCAGGCCTGACAACACCGTGATTCTGGCCCATGAAGCTGATGTCAGACTGCTGGCCTCCAGAACCGCGCACTTGTAAGCCATGGGGGTTGTGTTCATTTGCTACAGCAGCTACAGGAACTTAATACCAGCCTCTCAGGTGCTGAAGCTGCAGCTCAGAGAAGCTAGGTAATTTGCCCATGGTCACACAGCTGACCCATTGCTGCCTTCAACCTTCTCTTGAGAGAGGAAATGAGCCCGCCAAAAGGAAAGCCCATGAGACAGGTCGTTTGGGAGTAATAAGAGCACGAAGCCCCCAGAGAGGGCGGGAGGAGGTCAGCTGCTCTCCACCACACAGAGCAGGTGCCCCCACCCCAGCCTGCCCCCTGGCTCTGAGGTCCTGAAACATCTGCTCGTCCCCACCTCCAGGATGGATCCTGCCCAGGGGCTGGATTGTCCCCCAGAACAGCCCCTGGAGAAGCCAAACAAGGGACAGCAGGAATCCTCGGGAAGCTCTAAGCTTCCTCATCGCCCGCCCTGGTGCTCCTGGCCCACCAGCTGCTTGCTGAGGTCTTGCTCAGAGAGCTCCAGGCCCCTGTCTCTCCCTGTTCCTGCCTTTGCTGCCTCTCCCTCAGGAGGGGTATAAGTGGGGACAGGCCCCGGGCCATGCAGGGGATGAAGCCAGCGTGGACATTACCTTATCAATCTAGCTTGCTAGGAAAATTTCAGCCAACGAGAAGCCCCTACACACCACACACCAGGCCCATGCCAGGTGTTCTCACCTAGAACATGCCAACCAGAGACATGGCCCTCTTCGGGGGAACTGAGGCTCAGAGAGGCAAACCACTATGGTGAAGGCCACCCAGCCAGGAAGGGGCCAAGCTGGGATTCAGCTAGGTCTGCTTGGCTGTGGGTCTAGTGCTCCCCAGCACCTTCCAACCCCAGTGCTAGCCCAGGGGAGACTGCTCGTCCCCCCAACAGGGAAGGCAGCAGCTTTCGCATGTGTCTCCCCCTCCCCCCACCAAGCCTTCCTCCTGTCTGTGGGGATTTATCCATGCCCACGATGCAGAGGCCACCCAAACTAGCCGCAGCCAGCTGAAAGCAAGCTGGTGCCCGTCAAATGCGGGAATAGAGGAGGCGTGGTTTTGAAAGTAAAAGCTTTCGTGCCTGGGATTATGATGGTAAATACTGTACACTCAACTCTTGATTTCCCACCTAATGGGAGGGAGCAGTGGGGCAGATAATTAAAAATGCATCTGTATTTGGCTCCAGAACATGCCGTCGCTCTCGTGTTTGGCTATGGGAGGGCACAGTTCTGGGGATTCAGTGTGAGGATTCATAATCCTCCTGCAAAAAATAGGAAACAGATTCCCAACACCCACCTTGAGAGAACCCAGAAAGCCTTCCTGGGCTCAGCCCCAGCTTGGCCCCATCTCTGCTATAGATGAAAAGTGAGACCTCCCAGGTAGGTGCAAAGCGCCCAATCTAGCAGAGCTTCAGAGCAAACGATCTGAGTGGTTTTAAGCCACTTAATCTTGGGGAGATCACAGATACACCCTATTCCATGTCCCTAGGAGGCTGGGACCTCTCCCAGATTTCTATGAATTCTTAGTCACTTTGGGGTTCAAGTTCTTGCATCTTTTAATCCCTCCATCTGACCCCCATCTTTTCTCCCACACTGCTCCCTCCCCAGACCCTAAAGCCATCTTTCCCCCCAATATCCTCCAAATAGAAAGACTTTTGTGACTGCCACAGACTTTGCTGCAGTCTGCCGGTGCCTATCACAGGATCGCAAATGACTTACAATCCCATGCTGGAAATCTCTGTTCTCTAAAAATGTTTGGTCACCCACCAGCACCTCTCTTCCCTGGCTTTCATCTCCCACCAAAGCCTCTCCCCACCCTCTCCCTGCTCTCCTTTTGCCTCCAAATTCCCATGCATATCATGGGCCTCGGGGTTAGCTATCTGCACTGCCAGACACTTCACGCTCTCTCTCAGCCTTATCTTCCACCCCCAGAAGATTGTCAAAATATTTTCCCAAAGAAAGATTGTTTTTCCCCTAAGGGGACTCTGACACCAGATGCTAAACTAATAGTTGCACTTTTTAATTCTGCTCCATAACTGCGGGAGGAGACTTCTAAGTGTCCATCCCATGTCCATTTTCCATCCCTTCTTACCTCCAGAGCACTAACTTTACTCAGCTAGTTCATGCCCCAGCCTCCTTTGCAGCCCAGAGTGGACAGGACACACAATTGGGGAAAACAGAAGTCTACTGGGGGCCTCCCCTGGTGGCACAGGCGGTTGAGTGCAGTGCTGTGAGGCTGCCCGCAGCTTCTGCAGTGCCGGTTCGATCCCCACTGGCCAGCGAGGGCCCCACATGGCGTGGCAGACCTCTCCTGTCGAGCCCGCTGCCCCCCTCAGCAGTGTATTTCATCAGTCTGCCTGTTCTGTTCCCCGCTCTGGCTCTGGTGAATCCTCCTGCTTCTTCCTGGAAGTGGATGCAACATCCGGGGGGTACAGCAGCCACCGTGCAAACAAGAAGATGAAAGCCACACGCCCCAGATGGCGGGTCGGAAAGACAGGATCAGGCTCGGCTTTGGTGACTTCCTTCTCTGCACCTGGACTGCTTAATTCTGGACTCTATGGTTGTTGCAAAAAATAAACTCCTGTTTGCTGGTTTTCTGTCTCTTGCATCTGAATGCAATTCTACCTGATTCAATAAGTAATTACATTTTGATTTCAAAACCTTTCCTTTAACTGCTGCTGCTTCGGGGAAAAGGATGACGGTATCAACCACAGACAAGATATTAAACAAAGTCGGTAATGATGTCAATTAAAAGTGCTCCAGGCACATCATCTGCAACCATCGAGAATGGCCTATAAGTGGTGAGCACAGCTGGGAACCCCCGTCTTGTCTCAGAATAGCCCCAGCACCAGCCCTACTGAGGACAGAGGCAGGGCCCTCTTCAGTCTCTCCCCCATGACATGCCCAGCTCAGAGATCCCCCCCGACCCCCAGCTGCTCCTCAAGGAAACAAGACTCTGGCCTGAGGGGTGCACCCACTTTGGGCATGCCAAGAAGAATCTCGTTTTTGAGATGGCCCACAGCAAGTGGGCTCGTCTGGGTCCCGGGCAGACAGGTGGAACCTTCTGGAAGCTGCATGGCAGACACTGCCTCACACCTGCTTCTGTCCCAGCTCAGTGCTGAACAGGTGGATAAGCTCAGGTGGCCACAGTGTCTCTTCCACGCACCTCCACTTTCTGGCTGGTAAAATGATGCCCCTGACCGCTCCATCTCCATGGTCATGAGTACCCTGAGATGAGGGCTGAGCAGCTAGTGCCCCCAAGGGAGCAGACAATTACCCCCAGGGAGGTCGCTTCAGTGTTGGAGGAGTGAGGATATGAGGAAATGCTAGGCAAAGGGGGTCCTGGCTGGGTTCTAGTGTAGGGTCCTGTGTGGCACCCCCTCACTCTGCTGCCCGACCTTCTGAAGCCCTTCTCATCACCCACTGAGTCACCTCCTGTCACCTTCCTCAGCAGACTGCCCCCCCAGCTTGCTGCCAGGGCCAGGGAGAGAGTGCAGGATCTGGAGGCCGGGCCTGGGCCTTCTCTACCTCCTGCTTGGCTTGGCCAGCCTCCTGCCCACTTGGGCCTCAGTTTCCCCACCATGGAATCAACTGGGGCAGCTTGTGGGAATGGGCTACACTCCAGGGCTGGCCAGGGGCTCCAGCCAGAGTCCAGCCCTCAGCCCCTCACTCAGTGGGCTAGGGAGTCACGAGGGCTAGGGACTCTCAAAGGACACCTGCTCACCACCGCCCAGGACTTCACCCCAAAAGGAGGTGAGCAGAAAAAACCAAAACCTCAGGAACAAGGAGAATACAACATTAATAAGCAAAGCACATGGACATTCCTGCTCTGAGAAGCTTTGGAGCTAGAAGCTTCGTTCCATCCCTGTCTCCCCATCTCCCTCCCTCATTCACTCACTGGTTCATTCCCTGGTAGAATCCACCCACAAACCAGCTCATGCCAGCCCCATGCAGGGCACTGGTCATGGAAATGGCAACAGAACCTTCTAGAATCCCACAGTCAAAAGCAAAAGCAAACATTGAAACCAAGAACTCAATCTGGGGTGGTGGGAGCTGTAACAGGAACAGGAAGTGTGTGTTCTGGTGACAGGGGGTAAAAGGATACCCCCTGCCAAGCCAGCATGAGCCCAGTTTGCCCGGGATGGTCCTGGCATTGAAAAGACCCTGGGAACAATCTCAGTCCCGGCAAACCCTGATAGTCGGTCACTGGCCGAGGGGAAGCTGTCCACACTGCAAAGCTTACAGGGGAGGAGAGGATTGGGGTGAGCCTCAAGAGAGGGCTTCAGGGAGGGCACAGGCAAGAAGGGGTCCCCATGTCCTCCCTCCTCCTGGGCTCTGTGTGTGTGTGGGTCCTACTGTGCCCTAAGCAGCACCATGAACTTCCACCCTGTGTCTCAGGGCCTCTGGCAGGCCCTTCCACGGGCAGCACACGCAGCTTCCTGGCTATTAGGAATCTCCCCTCGAGAGCAGAGAGCCCGGAGTGATGATGCCTGCTGGCTTCCCCACCCCACTGCCGTTCCTGGCATTGGCCCCAGGCCAGTCAGGATCTCTGGACCCCCGAACCCCCTGTTCTCTGCTCCCCAGCTGGTACGTCAGCCCTGATGGGGACACCCCTTGCCTGTGGCTCACCCTACTTCATCCACCCCAGAACCCCACTGCCCTGGGGGAAGCAACACACACAGCCTCCCCTGCCAGCCAGGCTCCCGCTGCACTTTGATATATTGGCCTAATATTCCTGAAATTATTTTTTGCTCCATTTTGTTTTCCTGCACACAGCCCTTGGGAGGCCTCATTACCTTGCTCTGAGCATGGGTCATGGCAATCATCAAATCACCCCCTGAAAACTCCAGCAGAGCCAGGCTGACGCCCATGCAGGGCCCCAGGAGGACCAGAGGCCGATACCCGGCAGCTGAAGAGGCATCAGGCTGGCACACTCGGAAGCTCTGCCCATCCAGGAAGCCCAGGGCACAAGAGCAACTTCATCCTCACCTGTTTCATGAGCCGCCAACCCAGAGACCTGGCTCAGTGGAGGGAGGAGAGCCGGATGCCTACCTTGCAGGGGGCCAGCCCTTTTCCTGGTCCCCAGTTCCAGGGTCTCTGGTTTCTAAAATTCTTCCCCAAATGACCACACACCCTTTTCCTTACGCCTCTCTAGCCCCTGCTGCGGCGCCATGCTGCCGTGGCCAAGACTTCCAGCCTTTCAGCAATTTTCTGCCTATTGTTTCTTAGGTATTAAATATTTAATGAGCAGCTACTACACGTTAGGCACCATGCCAGGCTCCCATACCATAAGGCTGCTGAAAGAGAATAGCAGCAACAGTCATCATAACCAACCCAAGTGCTGAGGCCCTGAACACCCCTCCTCCTCTGTCACCATCACCGCCCACCAGCTAATACTTCCCAGGGGTGTGCTCTGCCCTGGAAACTGTTCCCCATAGTGGTTATTGTGGGCCTGAGCTCTTTTAACCCACGCAGCAATGCTATAGGGTATAAACCATTAGGACCCTTATAATGCAGACAAGAAGGTGGACACTCTGAGAGGGAACATGACTCACCTGCAGGCGTGCAGTCCCTGAGCAGCGAGGCCCAGGCAGAAGGTGCTTCCGGCAGCAGCCGGAAGTGAGAAGAGAAAGCCTCATGAGCAAAGTAACTCAGCAACGAAAACTGGCCTGGCTACTTCTCAGCAGGACTGAGGGGCCCAGCCAGGACTCCGAGGTGGTGAAATGTGGTTCTAAGCTATGAATTCCCTGCCTGCTTGCACCTGTCTGGGGCACCTGCCAATTCCCCTGTCCCAGGCTGCTGACACTGCCCCCTAGTGGGCAGATGCGCATACTGCAGAGCACGCCTACAGGCCATGCCCTGGCCCTGGAGCCCTGGCAGCTGAAGCTGCTCCAAGAAAAGGTGTGGATGGTCACCTGCAGGGACTGTCACACGAAGCTGGGAGCCACCCTGCCACCGAACCAACCAGGTGACTGGAAGAGTCCCACCCCATGCCGTGACCCTGGTTACGTCACCTCATTGCTTTCCAAGGCAAGCAGCCATGGTCAGACCCCCCACCTCACGGCATCTGCTTTACTCCTCTTTAAAACGATCTTTCTTTGTTCATTCAACAGACACTTACAAGGCACTTCCCAGGTGCCGGGCCCTGTGCCGCATCTTCAGGTCATGTGAGAAGCACGTAAGTCACAACAGCAACAATAATAACAAGAACCAGGATATGTTCAAAACTAGTTTCCCCCGAATGAAATCATGGGTGATTGTTAAGATCAGACCTGATACTTGCCCAGCTGTGTGACCTTGGGCCAGTCACCTACCCTCTCTGTGCCAAGGGCCCCTCTTTGCTACATGAGGATAGTGTCCTCTCCAGGCGGGTTTGGAGGGAAGAGAGAGAATCCTGCAGTCTGGATGCTCAGAATCCAATGCAGCGTCTGGCTCTTGGTAGCCTCTCATGACATAGCGGCATGGCCACTGGACCAGGGGGGAGACAACACCAGGGATGGGTGTTGGCTGGTGTTGATGAGTGACTCACCGCTCCCTCTTCTGCATCCTCCCCATCATGGCCCTAACTCACGTCTTGTCATTGCTCGCATGGAATAATTTTGCCCCAGCCTCCTACTCGCTCCCTCACCCCAATTTCATTCTATTATGGGCTAGATCGTGTCCCACTTGCCCCCCCCCAATTCATATGTTGACATTTGAGCCCCCAGTACCTCAGAATGCAACTATCTTTAAGAGAGGTTATTTAAAGAGGCAATTAAGTAAGCATGAGGTCATTACAGTGAACCCTAATGCAATCTGAAGGGTGTCCTGTAAGAAGAGGGGATCAGGGTGCCAGCAGGTAGAGAGAAGAGCCAGTGGAGACACGAAGACTAAAAACCCACCTCCATGTACAGGAGAGAGGCCTCAGATGAAACCAGCCCCGCCAACACCTTGAACTTCTGGCCTCCCGAACTGTGAGAAAAAATAAGTTTCTGTGATGTAAGACCCCAAGGCTGCGGTGCTTTGTCCAGCAGCTCGAGCAAACTCCTACAACCTCTGGTCCACGAGCAGCAGGCCACCAGGCCGATCAATCCCAAATCGCAGGTCGTTGGGGGACCATGTCACTTCTGAGGGGCTCTCAGGGCCGCCATGTGCCACAGAGATTGCGCTTCTTGGAGGCAGTCAAGACGCTCAGGAGCTGACGCCCCTCAGATGCCGTCTCCTGCTGCTTCTCATCTCCTGAGGCCTCCGGTCCTGCCACAGCCGTGCAGGCTTCACTGGGGCCTCTGGCGTGGAGCGAGAAGCTCTATGAGAGAAGATTCTCCATGGGAGAAACTCTGGGTCTTCTGGCATGGAGGAAGAAGCTTCTCTGGGGGTTAGAAGCCAGCTTATGTGGATGCAGGAGGCCTGGGGATATAGGGGTTGCCACAGGACAGGGGCCCTTGGCACTCCTTGACTTGTTGCTGTGTCGCTGTGACCTCGGCCTCCAGCTCCACCTGTTCTCTCCCCTATGTATCCGTGTCCACATGACCCTCTTTAAGATTTATTTGTTTATGCATACAAGAACTGGGGTTCACATCAGAAGTGTTGGGGGGTGAGAGGATTCACCAGAGACAGAGTGGGGAGCAGTACAGGCAGATCTACTGAAATACACTTCTGAGGGGAGCAGTGGGCAAGACAGGAGAGGTCTGCTGCGACATGTGGGTAGCTCCCTGGCCGAGGATTGAACTCGTCATGCTGCAGTGGCTACAGACGGCTTCAGAGTGCTGCAACTAAACCCCTTGCACCACCAGGGAGGCCCTACATGACCCTCTTAATAAAGCATCTGTCATCGCATCTAGGACTCACACGATCCAGACTGACTTCATCTTAACTCCATTACATTTGCAAAGAGAGTATTTCCAAATAAAGCCACACACTGAGGTCCCAAGTAGATGAGAGTTTCAGGGAGACACCAAGCAATCACATACAGGGGTAACCGTCTCGCATTTCATAAACAAGGAAACAGTGCAGTGAATGGGCTGTTCAGGGTCATACAGCTACACAAATGGCAGGTCCAGGATCCAAGCCCAGGTCTTCCTGTCAAACGCTACCCTCCCTGTTACAAGAGCATCACTGTGGCAGCTAGAATGGGTGGCAATCTCCCTGCCCCACTTCCAAGCCACCAACATTTCAGACACCCAGGACTACAACTCCCAGCATGCCAGGAACTAGACTTCCTGGATGGGGGCTGCACGGAAGGAGCAAGGTGGGGTATTTGTGTGGAACAGAGAGGAACAGAAGAGATGTGTAGGGCAGCTGCTCCCGGCCCTTGGTTTTGGGGGCGTCTGTGCTGTGGTAGGCAGGCTCTTCAGAGACTATGGCAGCCATTTTCTTGAACTGCTGATGGATTCAGCTTGTACATCTTTTTTTAAAAAAAGATTTATTTGTTCATGCATACAAGAACAGGAGTATAGGCCAGAAGCGTGGGGGGTGAGAGGATTCACCAGAGACAGAGTAGGGGAAACAGAACAGCCAGATTTACTGAAATACACTGCTGAGGGGAGCAGCAGCTTAGTCAGGAGAGGTCTGCTGCACCATGTGGGTAGCTCCCTGGCTGGGGATCGAACTCATGCTGCAGAGACTGCAGATAGCTTCATAGGTTGTATCTTAACCCCTTGTGCCACCAGGGAGGCCCCTGCATAATACACCTTGATGTCCCTCTGTCCCTACTTTCTGGGATCTGCCTAACCCCTTACTTGTGGTTGCTGCCTGTGTGTGCCTTGGGCTCACTCTCCTGGCAGCTTTCAACTTCCTTGTTGGGTCTCAATCACCGCCCTGGGCCCGGCTTGTTTGGCTGAGCATTTCCCCCTGAGCGGGTAGGAAGTTTGGGGGTTTGATTGGGAGTCTGTTATTCGAAATTCTCTGTCTCTCTGCCTTTGAACTTCTCACCAATGAAAGATCCTTGCGCACACTCCACGTTGTTCTCCTTGGCCTTTAGCACACAGGTGGCACAGACCCTTAGAACAGGCAATGTGGTTGCCTTTTCCCCTTCACAGTTTGGGGTCCTTGGCCACCCCTTGGTTTTTCCCAGTACCATCTCCCCCCACTCCCAACCCCTCTAAGGACTGTGAGCACAGTTATCACCTACCAATGGACCTGCCATTTCATTTAACCACGTACCAGACTTCGAGGGCTGGGGGCATTGTACTCATTTTACAGATGAGGACACCAAGGCTTAGAGATGCTGAGTGTCATGCCCAAGGCCTCACAGGCATTTGGTGAAAGAGTCAGGATTCGAATCCAGGTCCATCTGATTCCATACCCATGTGCTTAGCCACGACCTTAAATCACCTCTATTTACTTTGTGACAACTTAAATCTGAAGGAACCACAAATTGCTACCCCTGCAACTCAAAGGTCCTTTCCCGAAGACCCTCCTAACCCAATCCATGCTGAAGAGGGCTCTCCCACCCCCTAAGGTCCTGAAGTGGGGCGTAGAGTGGAGAAGCTAGTGTCTGTGAGTGTCCCCCGCCCCCACACTCACAGACATACACACATACATACTCACACACACACCCCTACACACTCCACAAGTAAGCCATCTCTCCCAGAGCCAATTAACAAGCCTGGGTGGTCTCGGGGGAGCCCCTCGGGTGATAGACTTATTGATCAGCTCGAGTGGCGGAGTGTCAGGCAGGAGAGAGGAGTCCTTTAAGCAGTGTTCTCCTCTTTCCAAGTGTGGCAGGGACTCCGGGGGTGGAGAGTAAGTTGTATTTACTGTGACGGTAATTGAAAGGCAGCGGCAGCCACCCCACATTGTCCCCGCCAATATCTAATTGCTGGACCAAAAACTGCTGGAGAGCTGGGGTTGGGGGGGGGGGAACAAAAAGTTAATATAGCCCAGAATCAATAGCGAAAGCTTTCACAGTGTCAGGCACAATAAATGGAGCTGAACAACTGGAAGCTGCAGAAAATTAGCCTCCAGGCTGACTTGGTTTGAAAGCTAAAAGCTGGTAAATGCGGAAACAAGAGAGTTCTCTGCTGCCCCTTCTGTCGGCCTGTTTTCTGATGGTGAATGGAAGCCTGGTGCCAGCTCAGAGCGCACGGGCTTGGCTGAGAATGGATCAAACAGACCCTAATTCAGGCCCCTGGGAGAGGACTCAGCGCATGGGAAGCCCACGGGACCCCATGACGTTAGAGAAGTCATGTCCGCTTTCTGCGCTCCAGTCTGCTTGTGTGCAGAGGGCATTGTGTGGTGCAGAGAACAAGAGCAGGGTTTAAATCCCAAGTGCACCTCATCCTCACTCTGGGACACTGGACAGGTGACCTAACCTCACCTCAAAGAGGGGACTCTGACACCTGGCTATGATAGGCTGAAATGACCCCCTAAAGATATCCACATCCCAACGCCTGGGGCCCATAAATGCTACCCAATATGGCAAAAGAGAAAAGGAACTTTGCAGGTGTGATTGAGAGAAGGCTCTTGAGATGGGGGGTTCTCCTGGATTATCTGGGAGGCCGTGAATGACATCACATCCTTGTAAGAGTAAGGCAGAGGGACAGTGGACATGAACAGGAGAAGGTGGTGTGAGCATGGAGCAGAAAGAGGTGTGAAGCTACTGGACTGGAGCGACGTGGCCACCAGCCAAGGGATGCTGGCAACCCCCAGAGCTGGGGCAAGATGCTCCCCGACCCCTCTGGAAGGAGCCGGGCCCTGTGACACCTTAGTTTTGGTCTGACACTGATTTCAAGCTTCTGTTTATAAGAGGTAGGTAAGAGGATACATTTGTGTGGTTGAAGCCACCAAGTTGTGCATTTGTTACAGCGGCCGCAGGAAGTGAATGTCTCAGTTTCGCTGAGTGTGCACCTGGCCCATCACCAACCTTAGAGTGCAGTGGCAGGTCCCAAATCTCAAAATGGCCAGTAGCATGAGAGCCCAGAGCCCAACTTTAAGGAAAGGTCTTGTGTTTCCCCAGCAGACTTATCGAGCAAATTATTATGTCTGGGGCCTCTCTGAAGGCGCAAGGGGTTAAGCACCGCACTATGAAACAATTCGCAGTCTCTGCAGCACAAGTTCAATCCCCGGCCGACCAGGGAGAAACTCACATGGCAAGGCAGACCTCTCCTGTCTCGCCCACTGCTCCCATCAGCAGTGCATTTCGGTCAGTCTGCCCGTTCTGTACCCCACCCTGTCTCTGGTGGATCCTCTCATGCCCCACATCTCTGGCCTGTACCCCAGTTCTTTCATGCATAAATAAATAAATCTTTTTAAAAAATTATGTCTGTTTCCTCTTGCAAGAACGTAAGTCCCGCAAAGGCAGGCTTCTTCACGTGGTGTTCTCAGGTGCCGAGAACAGTGCCTGGCACACAGTAAATGTGCAATAAGCATTTGTTGAATAATTATGACTTATTAGTATAAAACAACAAATTTTAAAAAACCCACCCGGCCCATAACAGGTACTCAAGTGGTGGAGTTTAGTGTTATTACCCAAAGACTCTTTTTCCTTTCTGGACCTCTCTTTCCTAATCTGGAGGATGACAATCAGTATCTCACCACTTTTGAGGCCTGGCCATGTGAGGAATATGACAGAGGACAGAGAGTGTGAGAAACTAAAATGCTGTCCAGACCTTAACCAGTCATCCTGACCTCCAGAGAGATCCTCATCACTATCCCTCTTCCCCTTGACCATGAGATCCTGAGCATGTCCTTTGGTTCCTTTTGGACCCAGGAATGCCCTGTAAGAGGTACAAATTCTCCCACCTACGTACATTGGTCAAAAGGGCGATCATTTTTCTCAACGAGGATTTGCAACCTAAAATCAAAATGTGTATCTCTGGGACAATCTACCTCCCACACCCCGAGTTCTGCCAGCCCCGAGACAAGACACTCTGGGAGACCTGGGGCAAACACCTGACCTCCATGAGCCAAGGTGGGGGCTCCTGGAAGCAGGAGAAAGGGATTGGGGTGGCTCAGGCACCCCAAAAGGCCCTGGGGAGACTAGAGGTGATTCACACCTACTCCCAGGAGCCCTTGGTGTCTCTCCCACCAATTCCGCCATAATTTGGAAGGGTTCAGGTGGGAGCGATGGTGCAATGGAAATCAGCAGAAACTGCAAATCAGCTTGTCCCTTTTCTTTGAAATGGTTGTGAAACATCTTCCCAGCACATCCTGGAAATCACCACCCTGGAGACCAACTACCTTGCAAGGAAGGCCCCCCATGGGCGCCTCTGGCACCTGCTGGACCCAGGACAGAGGGGAGAGCTCGCCCTTTCCTACCTCATCTTCCCTGAGGGACCTGGGCCCAGTCCAGCCGCAGCAGTGGGTCTGTGGGGCCCTTCAGGCACCCAGGGACTCCCTCCATCAGGCGGGGGTGGGCCCATCAGGGAGGGACCACCATCCTCTGGGTCAGCCTCGCTCCACCCTCTGTCAAGGCAGGGCTCCTTTGCCTCAGTCCAGTGGGCTGTCAGAGGGCCTGGTTCCCACAGGCCCTGCACCTCCTAGTGTCCTCAGGCCTCTGCACCTCCCTCACCCCTCTTCACTCCAGCACTGGGGAAGGGGGTTGAGAGTTAAATATGATTAAGTCCCCGGAAGCCCCCGGTCCAAGCCCACTGTAGGGGAAGGTAAAAGGTATCAGGGTTTTCTGCCCTCCCGCCATTAGCTCAGATGACGGAACCCTGCGGCCCTGAATGCATGCCTGATGGCGGCTCCTGGAGTCGGGTGTGGGCATGCGTAGGTGGGTCCACCTGGGCTGGGAGACTGGATTCTAAGGGTGGCGCAGCAGAGGGGGGTGGTGGGGGTGGGGGTGCGGCGTCGAGGGTGGAGGAGCGCAGTGGAGTGCACGGAGCAGTGCGGCTACTACAAACCACGGCGAAGAGCCTGTGGCTGCTAGAACCGTTCATAAACCTGCCCGGAATGGGTTGGTGGCGTTACACCCACGTTCATGGAGATCCCCTGCCCGCCGGGAAAGTGACAAACGCCATTGCAGTTCCCCCATGACAGCTGGGGAAGAGGGGTGCAGTCCTGCCCTCCCTGACAGGTGAGCAAATAGGCTCAGAGCAGGTAAATCCCCTACTCGAGGCCACACCAAGGAGCTGTGGGCCTGGAGACCCCGCCTGCAGGCTCCCACAGGGCACACCTGCGCGTGTCCATGTCCACGCTGCCCCCAACCCCGCAGCCGGGAGCGCTCGCCGTGGGGACCAGGAGCCTCCCATGTTTCTTCTCTCCCCAGGGAGGGCCGCGGATCCAGATTAATTGCTGGGTTGAGCGGCGTGGGGGCAGGCCTGGGGTGGAAACTCAGCCCTGCACGGCCTCCCTGGCGCTGTCGGGAAGCCATGTGGCTCTCGGCTGATTGCTGCAAGTCCCGCACCTGCCCCCTGACTCGCTAATTGGCACGTCCTCGTTAGAGCCATTCCACCGAGATGAAAAATAGAGACGGGCGGGCGCGCGTGCGGTGGGATCCACCGGGAAGGCTGGAATATCAAATTAAAACTGCCAATTCCGGAGAGCTGTGAAGATGCAAGCGAGTGATGGGGAGGGGGAGCCGGGAAGAGGTGAGGCCCCAGAAGGACCTGGTCAGGCCAAGTGCATCCCCTCCAGGAGCAGGGGGTGCTGAATGAGGAATCTTCAGGGGATTAAAAACAGAGGTGCTCTCGATGAAGCGGGTCTGCAGCAAACGCGGAGCCGAGGCTCCAGGAGATGCGGGCCAGCTCGACAACACGAGTCTTCCCAGGGGCACCAGCGCCCTCTGCCAACACACCCTGCGCTTCCCATGAGGGACTTCCAGAGGCCACCGTCAGCCCCTGGCTATAAACACCCAGTGGAAGTTTCTGGTACTGGGAGAACAAGTCCATTATCTTGGAGAGTGGAGACAAGAGAATCTACCCAGCTAGGCACGCCAGCTTCCAGACCACAAGAGAAAAGAAAGGGAGAATGGGTGCTGCTCTTACATCTGTTCCTGCAACCAACCAACCATTCATTCATCCATCCATCCACCCACCCACCCTCCCACCTACACATCCACCCATCCAGCCATCCTGCCAGTGAGCCAACTAGCCATTCATCTCTTCATCCACTCATACATCTGTCCAGCAGCTCAATAAGCACTGAGCATTTCTCTCCACAGGGCCCTTGCACATACTGTTCCCACCAACTAGAACACTTTTCCCTTCAGGGACCCACATGGAGGATTCTTATCATCATTCGGGTCCTAACTCCCATGCTACCTCTTTAAAGAGGTTTCTGTACCTCCAAGGGATGAGGCGGAGTTGGAGCTGCCTGGGGACTACACTGATGAGCTGGCAACTCAGTCCCCTCCTAACAGAACAACCCAGTGCCAGGCAGTGCCCTGAGGATTTTGGAAATACATCCATTTCCTCCCTCAACCCTACAGATAAAGCACCATTTTCGACCCAGCTGATAACCGAGGGCGTCAAGACCCAGAGAAGTGAAGCATCTTGACCAAGATCACACAGCGGCTAGAAGGGCATCAGGGGCTTGACCCCAGCAAATTTCCCTTTGGGAGATCAGCAAAAGGACCAAGCAGAGGAGGAATCCGAGGTGCCCTGCCCCTCGATCCCAAGCTTGAGCTGGTCTTCTCTGAGCCCCACTGTGTTTTTCCCGAGTGCTGCAGTCAACTCCATCCCCGGCTCTCAGGGGAGTAGATGGCAAGAGTGAATTTGAGCTTAAAATCTGTCAAGTTGTGTGTGTGGTGAGAAAAGTGCCATACGCTTTCCAGGTGTTTTTATTGGAAAAGAAAGGTGCAAAGTCTGGAGTCATGCTGTCTTCGTAAGTGGGATGAGGCCAGCCAGCTGGAAAAATGACAGCTCCCGACCAGCTCTCGGTGTTAATTGCATCACAGCCAATACCCCCCCCCCCAGCTGGAGAAACGCAGATGCAATTAGCATGGAGCCCGTGACCCCCGCGTGCCTGTTCTGTCATCACATGTGTCCGGGGGAATTAACACCAGCCCGCGGACGGCGCTCAACAGAACAGACCCCCACCCCGTGCGCAACGTGCCACACCCTGTGCTGAGCGCGGTGGGTCGCCCTGGTTACCTGCCTGGACACCGACCTCCTCTGTTTTGTTCGCCTGGTGTCCCTGGCACCTAGGAGCACACAAGGCATATACTAGGTGTTCAATAAATGCCCAGGAAGGAACGAATGTTGCCGCCGAGTCTTCTGGCCTGATGCACTCGCTGCTCCTCTAACATCCAAATAAAGTGGCTCCAGGGCCAAGTAGGTGGCCCCGCCAGCTCAGGGTCCCCAGTGCCTGAAAAGTCTCCACCTCACTCAAGCTTCTTCCCCCGGGGTCTTTCTCTCCCCGTGCCGTGGTTCCTCCTGGGTTCTACAGGGACAAGGCGCATGTGTCCAGATTTTTTTGAAGGTTTGGGGGAGGGGTGTGGAGGAAAGCTGCACTGCCCAGTCATGGAAAATGAGCGTCTCTACTGTGAACTCCTTCTGCAGGCCCCAGGGATGGCAGCCTCACGGCCCACCACTGCCCCCCTCCCCACCCAGCTTCCCACCAGCTCCCCAGTGTCAGGGCACGAAGAAAATCAGCCTGCCGCAATCTGGGTCCCTCTCTGCTGGCAGATAATCCAGACTGATGAAAGAAAACAGCCAGAGAAGTTTAGAAATAACATGTCTTCCTCCATGTGCAGGGGAGGGATCCATCCCCCCAGCGCACCCCGGCTTCAGGTGCCCTCTTAAATAGCTGAGCTAAAGCAGGGAGGTTGGGGGGAGGGAGGGAAGTGGGTTCAGGAGATAGGAAAGGGGAAGTTCGCCAAGGCAGGCCCAACAAGCAAAAGGCATGCAGACTGCAGCTCGGCCTCCTCCAGTGGCAAGCGTGAGGGCGCTCACCTGGCTCCTTGGGGGCGGGGGGGGGGGGGGCTGCATGGAAACATCTCTCCACCCGGTCTTCGGGGGGGGGGGGGCTGCATGGAAACATCTCTCCACCCGGTCTTCACGGCCCCGCCCATGAAATCAGCCTTTGCCAAAGACATGTTTTGGGTGCGATTTTGGCTATTCCCCTGCCTCCTTCCCTCCTCCCTAGTCTCTAGTCTTGGGTCTCCTGCCCTCTCATCTGCAACCTCGGGAACCACCTGCTTCAGCCTCAGCTATACAGAGCTGGGGTTCCTAGCCCCCCAGAGTCCCCCGGACCTACCATCCCAGACCCAAAACCACTCCAGGGCTGAGCTTAAACACCCAGTTCATCACCCCAAGTGGCTCACAATCCAGGACAGACTGAAACTGTTTCTCCTGTGTAGGGTAAGCGATTTTCAGGCTTTTCTGCCCTCCCGCCATGGGGATAGATGACGGAACCCTGCGGTCCTGAATGCATGCCTGATGGCGGGCACCTGGAGTCGGGTGTGGGCATGCGTAGATGGGATTCATCTGGGCTAAGATTGGGCTTATAAGGGCAGCGTCATGGGGACGCCAGCAGAGAGCAGAACCATGAGCAGAAACCACCACCAGAGAACACCCGGAGAGCCCAGAAAGAGTGAAGACTTGCTTCACTCTTGAAACACACCCCAGCCCCCCTGCCTGCCATGTGCCTGGTAAATCCCAATAAAAGCCTGCAAAAGCCACTGAGGACTCAACAGGTCTCCTCCTTCACTTGTCTGCTTGGGTCACAGAGAACCTGCTCCGTGTCCTCCTGCCCCTTACATCCTGAAACATGGAATTCTTGGGCTTGGCTCCTGGCCCGCTGCTCTGTAGGAGGAAGGCCTGGGGCAGACACTCATTCTCCCTGGACACAGGCTGTGCTGCCGCCTCCCTGCAGCTTTCAGGGCTAAGTGGCAACTTTTGTTTTCCAACCAGGCATCAAATCTTCGCAATAACCATCAGAAGCAGCGCTTTGCTTCTCACCATTCTGCAGATAGGGAAACTGAGGCCCAGGGCGTGAGGTTACCCAGTGAGTAGGTGGGAGGACCAGGATTCAAAGGCGGGTCTGTGTCAATATGAGGGCCGGCTGGTGCGCATCCCTCATGCGGCCACAGGGAGACACCGTCACCCTCTCCAGGCCCATGTCCACGTGACAGCAGGAAACACCAGAAGGAGGAAAACAAGACAGGATACCACCCAGCTACCCAGGCCTGGAGCAGCAGGACACCCGTGGGTCTGGGATGGGAGAGAGGGGCAAAAGCAGGAACTAATCCTTAGGGCACCTGTGTGCCAGGCACCAGCTAATCAGTCATCTTATAACAAGCTTCTTACCCCATTTTACAGATGGGGACTGAGGGCTGCCCAAGGCCACACAGCTTATGAAAGGCCCTGCTGGGACTCGAACCCAAGCCGGTTGGCTCCAAAGCCCGCACTCCGTCTCCATCCCAACACTGCCTCCAAGAGCGACCCTCTCAGGACAAGCCTGGTGGGGACAGACAGCGAGGCCCTGCAGTGGGATATTCAACTGCTGGACACTCTTAAAAGCCCTGGCCTCGCCCAGCACTCTGTGGAGGGAGGGTGGGGCCTGGATGGCACTAGGCAACTGGTGTCCCCAAAATGTCTCCATTACCAGGAGCCAAGGTGGGACCAGTGTCCACCGGTGCCAGCCCACCCTTTGCCCCTCCCCGCCCCTCCGTCCCAATCCCGGCACCTGCTCCACAGCCTCTGCGTGTTGGGCTCACCGCGGGAGGAAGTGAGCTGGGCACGCGCGCAGTCAGGGCCGCGGAGCCTCAGCCTTGGTAACAGCCTGGAAAACAGGAAATGCCACCGGTGCCCACCCCCTGAGCAAACACTTGTGTTGACCAAGACTAACACCGCTGCCTTCCAGAACCAGACGTCACCGGTCAAGGAGCCCCGGCCTGAGCAGCAGCCGAGACCAGCCAGAGAGGAATCATCGTGGGGTGCTGCCCGTGAAAAGGACACACCACAGTCACCCCCACCTTCCTCTTTGAAGAATGCACATAAGCCCCTGTTTTCCTGCCCCTCAGGGGCTACCCGCTCCAGTCGCCTCTCTTCTGAGAGATCTTTCCTGTCCTCCTCCTTATCTGACAATAAACGTCTCACGTTTTTGCCTAACTCTGGTCTTGATACTGGATTCTCTCCTTGCTGAGACAAGGACCTGGCCTTTGGGGTCTGGGAACTGGATTCATCTTCTGTGCCTGGGCTTTAGAGTCTGACCAGGGTAAAATGCTGATTCTGAAATAACAACTGAAGCGAGCTGAAGCCTCAGAGACGTGGGGGGCATCGGTGGGGGCGGGACACACACACACACCACCCCCTCCCCCAGGCTTCTGTCTCTATTCTGGTAACATAATCCTTGTCTTCCATGCGAGGCCCAGAGCTTTGCCCTAGCACAAGGCAAAGGGGACCAGCTACACAGGGGGCTTCACCCTGGTCAGAGGGAGCCCCAGACTTCAGAGAGGCCCGCAGCTCTCCCGAGGGAGGAGGGGACGCCCGGGGCAGGTTCCGCCCTCAGAGCAGCGCTGCTGCTGTCTGCACAGATGGTGAAGCACCACGTCAGGCTTTATTTGAGGAAACGGTTTGCTGCTCAAGGGAAAATCTGAAAGCCGAGGCTCGCTGCTCCGGGGAGGCCAGGGTGGCCTTGGGGGGACGGGAAGGTCAGGATGACAGCGGTTAAGCCTCAGGAAATCAACTACCTGAACAGCACACACCTTATTTCATCCACAGGGCCGGCCTCTCCCCACAAGAGGTCTCCTCCCCAAGTCCCCCGCCCCACTGGCCGGCCCCTTAGGTCTCAGAGAATAAAGACCAATAAAGGCGCCTTCAGATGCAAGCCCCCTTATCTCCCCACCATCAAAGTCCCCCCTGCATGACCCCCATGCGCCCCTTCCTCTCACACAGGAAGACCCCTACCCAGCCACCACCCACCCACCGAGGTCAGGCCCTGCACCCGGATGCTGACTCCCTCCAGGGCTCCCCACGTCGCTCTTCCACCTTCAGTCTGTCCCCGCATCCTTCCCGTCAGCGCTCACAAGCGGCCAACTCTCCCTCAGTAGGACACCTCGCCCTTCTCTCCTCCTGGCAGCGAGATGCTCCAACAAGCAGCTCCGCCCAAGGCCAATGGCCTCCGTGTCGCCCACCCCTCGGTGCCCTGGGTCTCCTTGAGCCCTTCTGTCCTTGGCTTCTGTGACACCAAACTCTTGGTTCCCTTCCCTCCCCAGACACTCCTGCTCCTCCCAGCTCCCAGGAGAGGCCCAGGGCTGGTCTGACACCATCTTCTCCCCCACATGCACCTCCTCTTTAGAGGATGCCATTCCTGCCTCCTGCTTATCGATGGCTCCCAAATGCCCTCTCTGCCTCCGTCCCCGCTTCTACCTCACTGTGTCTTCAGCCTCTTTCCCACCTCCCTGGATTCTCAGAGGCACCCAGAGCTGACTGCACACCAGGACCTCGAGACCCTGCCCCCCGGTCTCCTCCTGTTTCCCTCCAGCAAGCATGACTGCCACCCACTGTCTGTCCAGAACCTGGGGTGGTTCCCAGTGCCCCAGACCTTTTGCACTTCCCATCTACCCCTCAGCTGGTCCTGCCGTCTCTACCTCCAAAAGCCTTTTGGAATCCTCCGGATGGCTGCTGCCCTCACCCTAGCCCAAACCGCCATCCTTGACTGCACATTCTCCAGGAGCTGCTTTCTGCTTCCCTTCATGCCCTCCCCCAATCCAGTCTCCATGGAGCAGTCAGAGGGCTATGAAGACAAACCTAGTCCTGCTCCTTCTCACGCCATAGGTCCCCAAGGGCACTGTAAGTGGCTCCCAAGGCCTGCTCCAGGGTGGGCATCCCCACTCTGGGCTCGGCTCTCCTGCTGGCTCTCTGTACACAGAACTCCCTCCAGTCAGGTTTCCTTTTGCCTCAGGGTCTTTGCACATGCTAATGTCTATTACTGCCCCCAAGTCCAATTTCACGGGCTCAGGGAGGAGGACTAGGCTCCAGACTAAGTTAAATGGCCTTGTCTTACACCTTCTCCAAGGCCTCCCCTCCCCTGACTAACCCCAGCAATGCTCCCTTCCTCCCTGACCAGGAGGGCTAGTGCTCCATCTGCCCCTTAAAGTGGCCCCAGCTCTTAGCTCACACCACACCTTACAAATCCTTACTGGTGAATAAATGAGTCGGACCAGCCCTCCGCGCTCCCCAGGGGCTGATCTGGGGCAGCACACACAGTCACATCAAGAAGCCCTGCAGGAATTATTCGTGGAAACTGAGACTCGGAGAGGAGCAGTGACTTGCTCCCACATCCTGTGTCCTAGTGATGTGGGCAGTGCCTGGGGCTGGGCAGGTAGGACGCAGCTGGCTGAGACTCAGACGCAGCCCAACCGCAGGCCCAGGGTGACTGCATCCTGTGCCCACCTGCCTACCTGACTTTGATAACCGGCTCCAATTACAGTGGCGTCATAAGTGGCGATAGATCCACAATTGGTTATAGATTTAATTAAGCAGACCGTGTCCCAAACCATCTATTGTGTAATTGGCCACGTAAGACACATTTTCCTCTGCCGTTCAGTTACAACTTCATTTGCCAGGTCAGCAGCTCTGCCTCAAGTCACAGCAGCAGCCGCCTGCAATTCCAGCTGATCCTCCCAGCTCCGCCCACGGCAACGGGCTCAGGCGCACTTGGCAGGGGCCGCGTTGACAACGGAGCAAACCCAGGCTAAAGAGGGGGGGAGCTAAAGACCCCCTCTTACAGCTTCTCCAGACCCCACAACCAGTAACTTCTGGTGTAGACAGGATTTCAGCCCCTGTCCATCCGACCTCACACCCTGCCCCACATTTTGTGTCACTGCTTGCTTTGAGGGTTTCACAATTAACAAATATGTTTCTCAGGATCTTTCCACTCCCCACCACCCCCGTTCCAGAGCGCAAGCCTCTCTCTCTACATATGAGACCAGAGCACTCTCCATGTCTCCGGGGTTTCTCACATCTGTTCTCATCCCGATCCTGCACACCCAGACTCCCAGCGTGAGCTCCTGCGGTCAAGGGCCACGTTTATTCTGGGGTCGCAGGTGCCCCGAAAAACCTGGGTGGTAGAAGCAGATCCTCCACACTCTCTTCCTGGATGGCTTGTTACTTTCAGAGCAGCCCCCTTGTATATTATTAAGAGTGATGGGAATGAAATATTTGTGGGTAAATGAGGTGATGTTTGAGATTTGCTTTGAATTAATAAGGGGCAAAGTGCAGGGCAGCAGCTGGGATGGTGGATGGGGCAGGCTGGCCAGAAGTGGTGGTTATAGGCTGGAGGCTGGGCACAGGGGCCTTCTTTCTTATCCTGTCATTTTGCATGGAAGTTTAAAATTCTCCCAAATCAACAAAAAATTTAATTAAATATCCTACTAATACTAATCCTATTAGTGATGGTAATAGCTAAACGTGGAGGCACCAGTGATCATTTATTGATCATTACCACGTGCCAGGCATTGTGCCAAGCACTTAGCATCTTATCTCACTTGATCTCATGCTATCCCTATGAGAATCATGTCTATTTCATACCCAGAAGCAGACGTTCAGAGCGAGATCTAGGAATGTGAAGCCAGACCGAGGAGAGACCAGCTGATCCCAGGCCACATCCTGTGTTCTAGTGATGTGGGCAGTGCCTGAAACTGGGCAGTGCCTGGGGCTGGGCAGTGCCTGGGCCATGCTGGCCTGGATTTAGAGAGGGGCCTAGGAGCCATCACTCCACTTCCTTACAGTTCCAGGTTTTCATCCTCTAGGAAAGAGATATTGATTTTCAGAGTCAGCCAGGAGTCATTTAGAGCTGAAATCTCGTGGGCCACGAGGGTGAACAAGTTGGGCAAAGCTACCTTGGGTCAAACGTGTGTGTCTCTCACCTCTGGTGCCCCTGTTCCCACACTGGTTCAGGCCTCAGACTTGGTTCAAGCTCACCCACCTTGTCCTCATCCCTGGCCCACCTGCCTGCCCCTAACCCCAAGTTGGTCTGATCCCTCCACAGTCCTCAGGGAGCTCAGTCTAGACCCCAATGTGGATCACAGGTTTCCCAACCCTCAAGATGAGACCCCAATTTCCTGCCATAGTCTTCAAGGTACTGGATGAGCTGCCAGCTCCCCTCCTCCCCTGATCTTCCAGCCTCATTTATCTCACGCTCCCCCACCCCACCCCCAAGCACTCTCTTCCCCATCTGAGTAATATTCAGGCAAATGAAAGCCGCACAATCTCATGTCTGGATGGTTTGCATGTCTGTCAACTTCTTGTCGTTTCGACAACACACCCCCACTCAGCCACTACCTCCCCCAACCTGGCAAACTCCTACTTATTCCCGAAGACTCAGCTCTGGTGTCATCTCCTCCAGGAAGGCTTCCCTAATGCCCCGGTTTGGGTTGAATGTTCCTACAGTTCCCTGTGCTTGTCTCCAGCCTGCACACAGCTCACTGTTCTGTCTCACCCACCAGCCCGGGAACAGCAGCACCCAGAGCCCAACACATAGCAGGTGCTAAACAGCCCCTCGATGTGCGATCGCGGGGTCATCATTTCATGTCCTCACAGGAAAACAGGATGAATTGTACTGACCTCATCTGCATGTTAACACTCCTTGAGCCCCTACTATGCACTAGACTAGACTCTAGCCCCAGGTTACTGCAGAGAGCAAAGCCTTGGTGGAGCTATTCCACACAGAAAGACAGGAAATTAAACAGAGAAGTCACCAAACATACCATCTGTGGTAATGATGAAAATAAACAGGGAAGGTCACCAGAGATTGAGGAGAGGGGGCAACCAGCAATCCTAAATAGTTTGGTCAGAAAAGGCTTCCCCTGGGAAGGTGACAGCTGAGTGAAGTCCTGGTGGAGGCAGAATGCACCATGCAGCCATCTTGGAGATGAGCGAAGGCTCTGAGGTGGGAGCCAAGGACAGGGTAGAAGCTGAGCAGGGGAAAGAGGCTGGGTCATGGCAGTGAATGCTTTACTCGGGTTCGACGGGGACTATATTGACCACGAAGTGACCTGAGCTGCTGACGAGCTGCCGGGGAGCAGGCAGGAGCCCAACCCCAGCCCCAGCACACAGGAATCGCTGGGTGAGGGCTGTGGCTGCCCTCGCCCTGAACACCATCATCGCTGCTGCCTGATTATCAAGGTGTGAACATTACCTGGTTCTCACAGCAGCTTCCAGAACTGTTCTGTGTCCGGAGATCTTCCTGAGAGAGCGCTGGGCCCTTCGGGGTGGCTTTGGTGGGCGGCCATGTTCTGTCCGGGGCAGAGCTCAGCTGTGCCTCCTCAGGACAATGCGCAAGTCTCTGCAGCTGGTGCGAAGGCTCTGGGGATGACCCGGGGGACCCTGCCAGGGCGTTCTGTGCCCAACTTCACAAGGTGGCTGGGGACAAGAGAGCTGAAAGACCGCCAAGCAGGAGGCAGCGCTGCGGTAAATTCAGCCCACGCCCCACCTAGTACGGCCGGTCGGGTGGAGCCAGGCGAGGAGCCGGAAGGGGAAGCATCAAGGGAGGTGGCTCCACCTGTGTCAGAGGGGCTGGGGTGGAGGGAGGGGGGCACGTGGGCAAGGACAGCCCCAACTCTGCCTGTGGAGGCTTATGCCAAGGAGGGAGCCGCACCCCGTTTCCCAGCGCTGACCCTCACTCAGGCCAGAGGGGGAGGGTTCCCAAGGGTTTCCCAGTTGGGGAAAGCGGGAAATAAAAAGGAAAGAGCTGCTTCTAGGGCAAGAGATATGTGGGGGTGTCTGCCAGTCTGATGAGGGAGGCACAGTCTTGGTGTGGGAACAGGGAGTGGGGGAGGTCCCAGACTGATGGCAGAGGCACTGGCTTGCCCAAAAGTACTCTGATGGTAGCACAGCCTTCCCTAGGTGCTCCCATTCTGATGGTGGAAGCACACCATCACCACTACTGCCACCATCACTACCACCCTCACCCTCACCATCACCCTCACCACCACCATCACCACCATCACCACCACCATCACCACCATCACCACCATCACCACCACCATCACCACCATCACCATAATCACCATCACCACCATCACCCTTACCACCACCATCACCATCACCATCACCACCATCACCATAATCACCATCACCCTCACCACCACCATCACCACCACCATCACCACCATCACCATCACCATCACCATCCCCATCATCACCATCACCATCACCACCTGATCTATGCCCTCTGCCCTCCTTTCTGAATATATCCCCAGAGACTTCCAGAGTGGGGTGAGCCTCCCAGAGTGAAACATCGTCTTTCAGAAATTGAGGCCAAGAAACACAGCAAAAGTGAAAGGTAGCACTCGGCTGCTGACTCCAACAGAAGCTTCTCCTAAGGGGTTGATCAGGGCTTGTTTTACATTCCAAGGAGAACCACAGGAGCAGAAAAAAAATGAGCCTCAGCTAAACCCAGAGTGAAGTTGGTCAGCCTCAGCCGAGCTGTGTCTTCATAAACGGTGGAATTTTTTCTAATTATGAAATGCTGCTTCCAGAGTCAAAAAAATAGACACAAAAGAGGGGGGAGAATCCCACGACGTTGTGTCATCTCTTCCTCTCATCTTTATTCTCTGCAGCTTTACACTGTTGAGTCAGACTGTACGCTACCTTCCACTCACGCAGTTACCAGCAATTTGTAAGGGGCTCTCCTGTGCCCCTGTGCCCGGGTCCCTGCAGAGACCCAGACGGGGAGGCCCTGCCCTCGTGGAGCTGATGGTCTATTGGCAAGATTGGCAGAGTACAGATAATCACACACCTAAAATATTTTATGTGGCAAGTGCTATGAAGAAAACAAAACCAGATGACAGAGGGACTGAGGGGTGTGGGCGACTTTAAACACGGTGGTCGGGGAAAGCCCCTGGACAGGATGTTTGAGCTATGCCCATCACAGAAAGGATCCTGGAGAAATGCACCACAGAGAGGGCACTGCAGGGGCAAAATTCCAGGACTGGCAGGTACTAGGTGCTTTCAAGGAGCAGAAAGAACGCCAATGTAGCTGGAGGCATATCCCCGCGTTATTAAAAACTCAAGTAGAATTTCTCAGACATCAAAGGGCTGTGAGCCTGCATTGGGTGGCGGGGGATTTTGTCCTCGAGCCGATAGGGGCATCCGCGCAGCCTGAATTTATTCTAGCGTCGTAGCGTGGGGAGACGATTTAGAAACTGTTTGCTCTCCAGATTTTCAGATCAGGTGAGGGTGCACAATGGGCGGCTGGGGAGATCCTGACTAATAGTCACTGAAAACAGGCAGTTTCAGCACCATGAAAATCTTAGCCCATGTCATCCAGACATCAGCCCTGTGGAGAGGGACTTATTTTCCCATCTTATGGATGAGGAAACAGGGGCTCGGAGCTAAGAAACACCTTGTCCAAGGAGACCCAGCGACCCAGCCAGGAGTCAAACCCTGCTTCCCATGTGTTCCTCTATCTACTGACCAATGTCTTCTCTGGAAGAGCCAGGGGATAAAAAATGACACTTATTCCAGGAACTTCCATTTGGCTTGATGATTTGGGGAAAAGATGCAAAGTAATTTAACTGATGAGTTCTCCAACACATTATTTTTATACCAAAACAAACATGGATTGATGACAGAATGCAAGGCAAAATGTGCATGAATTTTTAAAAGAAAATTCAAGAATTTGGGGGGAAAAGTCTGACTTCTTCTAATTGAATGAGAACAATATGCCGTTAGATGAGCAAACTGAGGCCCAAAGAAAAGAGATGACTCATCCCAAAGCTGGAGGCTGCCCCTGAGACCCTGAGACATGATGATCTAGTGACCTGGTGACCTGAGAAGTCACCAGAAGTCAAAGGAATGGCAGAACAGCCCAGCCTGGCACTGGCAGACACTGCCTGCTTGTTACTCTCCATAGCATGCCCAGGACAGGCAAGAGAGGCTACAGTCCACTTCCACCAACCGTCACCGAGTATGTTTGTGCAGCCAGAACTTGCCCAGCACCAGGGCCTCCAAAACTACTGGTGTAAGGTCAACACAGGGGTCCCTATCCAGAGAAGAACCACGAAAATGCCCAGGAGGAGAGAAGGTATGTCCTACACCCAGCCACACCACTAGCCAGCACCCCACCCCCACCCCACCCAGAGAAGGAGATGGTGTGACATAGGGGTGAAAAGCACTGGATAAGACACCCTACATTTAGCAACACAGAGATGGATGGATGGATGGATGGATGGATGGATGGATGGATGGATGGATGGTGATTGAATGGATGAATGATAGATGGCTGGATTCATATGGATGGAGGATGATGGATAGATGGATGGATGGATGGATGATTGGATGGATGGATGAGTGAGCAGATGATGGATGAGCAGATTTCAAATGTGGAACTCTAGGTTATGGCAGATATTATACAAAAATTATAAGAGATGGAAGAATAGATTACATATACTTATAAATATATTTATTTATCACATAGATCAGTATATTTTAGAGATACAGGTTTTATGTTCCAGGTAGATGGAAAATTCAGTTGTATGCTGGCGCCAGTTCATGCCAGCTGGAGGGAGTCAATTACATACCTTTCTCATTAACTCTATTCAGTGACATTAAGCTGGTTACTCAATATCAGCCTTAGTGGGAGAATTTACACCTTGGAAGTACACGTTATAAATCAGATCTTTTTACTTTTCAGAGAGACAATTTACCATCACACTATTGACCATACATGGTATTTACCAAGTTGGCTTGTTGGATATCTCTCAGATAGATTTTATATACATCTATATAAAGCACATACACATTGGAGAAGTTATATGTGCAAGAGAGAAGGATTATGTTTATTAGATAGACAAAATATATATTTATATTCTATATGAAATTGCTGTTATTCAAGTGTTTTTGGATCTACCCAAAAAAAGGCAATTTCCTGTAGTTGTGTCTGATAGATAAATTATAGAAGTGTGTATTATGTGCTGTCTGTGTGCGTGTGTCTGGTTATTAGGAAGCACTAGACTGACAGTCAGAGAGGAGGCAGAGACCTGGGCTCAGGAACAACTCCACCACTTACCCGTTGTGTGACCTCAAGCAAGTGGCCTGCCCTCTCTGAGCCTCTGTTTCCCTGCTAAGAATGTGACAGCAGAGATCCATCTCAGGGCCTCTGAGGGGACTACAGGAGGGAACACCCCAAGCCCAAGCCCAGGCAAGGCCTCCAAGGAACCCCGCTATCCATGTGTCCCCAAGGGGCCTCCAGAGGACTCTGTCTGCAGAAACCGACTTGCAGGGAGAAGCATCCCCTTTCCTGATTCCATCTCTTCCCCCAAGCCTCCCAGTTCAGAGTGAGGTGGCTCCGGCTGACAGATATCCAGCCCTGGCGCCACGCCAAGCCTGGCTACAGAATGACCTGTGCTGGCCATCAGTCACTAGCGCAGTAACCAGTGCTCCTCCCCAGGGAATCCATCACCTGTCCCGCTCACCCATCTCCTCCGCTCCGGTGGTCTCCACGTTGAGTGCCCAAGGGGCACTTCCCCAACAGAGGGGCAGCCACAGGATGGCGCTCTGATTCTGCAGCGAGTATCTGAGGGCAGGGCCACTCCCACTCTGGGCCTCAGTTTCCCTTCTGTACATTTAATCTAATGGTGTTCAAAATCAACTGAAAAATAAAAGGGCCTCCCTGGTGGCGGTGGCGCAGGCAGTTGAGCGCAGCGTTGAGAAGCTGTCCGCAGCCTCTGCAGTGCTGGTTTGATCCCCACCAGGCGTGGAGCAACCCACATGGTGAGCAGATCTCTCCTGTCTCGCCTGCTGCTCCCCTCAGCAGTGTATTTTGTCAGTCTGCCTGTTCTGTTCCCCGCTCCATCTCTGGTGAATCCTCTCATACTCCCGTGCATCTGGCCTGTACCCCAGTTCTCGTGTAAATAAATCTTAAAAAAAAAATGAAAAAGAAAAGAAAAGTCTGCCAAAGAAAACTGCCCCCAGGCACATCCAGCCCGAGGGGAGAGCGTGCAGACTGCCCCAGCCAGAAACTGGCTCAGGATTCTGACCTGGGGGCGCTGATGTTAAAGAACAAATATGGAGTCAAACTCCAGCGCAAGGACTTCCCAGCTGTGTGACTTTGGGCAAGTTCTTTCTGTTTCCTTGTCAGTAAAGTGAGGATTGTAACACCTGCTCCATGGGGTTCTCATGAAGATTTTTTAAAATAACACCCCAAAAATGATGACATCTGACATTTTTACAGCATGGCCACATGCCAAGCTCTGTGCCAGGAACTTTATCTCTCATCTCTTTATAGAAGGAGCCCAGGCAGTAGCTACAATTATGGAGAAATGGGATCAAATCTGGGTCCTCTACTGGCTAGCTGTGTGACCTCAGGCAGGTGAAAAGACCTCTCTGGGCCTCTGCTTCATGCCCACTCTACAGAGGAGGAAACTGAGCCACAGCTGGCAAGTGGCAAGCCCAGGGTTTGGGCCCAAGCAGTCTGGCTGTGGGTTCAGCCATGGTGCCATGCCAATAACATGGCCAAGCCCCCTGATGGGTAACAGATGCTCTGTCCATGTCTGTCTTTGGGGTTAACTTCATCGACATTTGATTCTTCCTTTCCTGGGCTACAAGGACCTTCTGAACTGGGACATTCCTCTGGGGCTGTGCCTTGGGGCTTTTGCATCAAGACTGTAAAGGAAAAGGAGTTCACTCATCTCCTCCGAAATAGATCAAAGCCCTAATCTGGGTCAGGCCTCTGGCCTAATGGCCCTGAGCCTGGAACAGCAGTTCTCCATCCCTCACTATGTTTGGGATGCTCAGGGCTAAGCTGAGGCTGGGGGCTGGAGGAGAGAGATTGCCAAGTGAATCTCGTCTGCACAGCCTCAGCATGGCCTCCTGAGCACATACTAGAGAGGAGAGCAAGGTGTGGGGTGCAGGGAGAGGTATAAGAGAGAGATGGGATCAAATCTGGGTTCCCTGCTGGCTTGCTGTGTGGCCTCAGGCAGGTGAACTGACCTCTCTGGGCTTCTGCTTCATCTCCAGTAAAACGGGGTTGCTGATGCCCTCCTTGCCCTCCTTTGTAATGTGCAAAAGTGCTTGGCACATAGCAGAGGCTCAATAAACATTTGCTGTCATCATTTATTATTTTATCTAGGCCACTATTTCTGAGCCCATAACAGTCAGCCTGCTTGGAACCCAACTGCTGGAAGCCAGTCTGTCTAACTGGTTTCACTCTATCCAGAAGTTTGTTTATTATTTTTTTTAAAGATTTTTATTCATTCATTCATTCATTCATTTGTTTGTTTATACAAGCACTGGGCACAGTCAGAAGCGCGGGAGGGTGAGAGAATTCACCAGAGCCAGAGCGGGGAGCAGAGCAGGCAGAAGGACCGAAGTACACTGCTGAGGGGAGCAGCGGGTGGCAGGAGAGGTCTGCGCGCCATGTGGGACCCTCCTCCGGTGGCCGGGGAGCAGCCGGGGATCGAACCGGCGCTGCAAAGGCTGTGGGCAGCTTCGAACCCAGCGCTCAACCACTGCGCCACTGGGGAGGCCCTATCCAGAAGTTTGAATGCAACCACAGACCTGGGAGAGTTGGTTTCACTGCTAGTGATTCGCAAAGGATCTAGAGGATCAAACGCAGCCCACATGGCAGGTTCTTCAAGGGACGGGTCTCTGGACTGATGGGTACAGACTGTGCACAGGACAGCCAGCTAGTTCTGCACGTCTGCTGAGCAGCCAGGTGTAGCATAGAATTTTAGTTCTTCCTTTCCTAAACAGGGGTCTGCGACTGCCATCAAAACCCAGGCCTGGCTTAGTCCCAGAAGCGTCAAGAATGGCACTCAGCTGATATTTACAGAAAGGTCAGGTCTGTGCTGACAGCCTGGAACTCTGCTCCAAGCCTGTCCCTCGAAAAAAGCCATCAGTCATAGGGGCTGCCTTCTTGCCATGGAACATTCCAGTCCAGGCAACCAGATATGGAGTGTGCTCAGCTCCGTAATGGATACTGGAACCATCTCATAGGTACCAGGGCCTCACAGCCTCATGGAAACAGCCAGAGGAGGACTAATTCTCTGAGAAGACCCCAACCCCATCTGGATGAGCCCCACCATCAGGCCATCAGTAAAAAGCAAGGGTAGAGCCCCAGAACTTGGAGGAAATAAAGGGGAGGCGAGGAGGCCTGTATGCTTAGGGGTTCATGGGGGCTGGGAGTGGCCAATGTTGCAGGCTATGTGATCTGGGGTACTGTTTGCCCTCTCCAGGCCTTTTCTCCCTAATCTAAGAAACTGAGAACGCTGATAAGCTGGGCGCTTTGCAAGATGAGGACTAGGGTATTTTCACTGCTGTATCTTCAGCACCCAGCTCAATGCCTGCACTCGGGGGGCCCCTGTCATAATTAAAGAATGAAGACACCTCTCCCCCCTTTTCTGCTCCATGTAATCTTCCCAAAGACAAGCTTTAGATTCGAGAAGTAGTCTGTGTTGGTACAGACTGTTCCTGATTCGAGAAACAATCAGTATGCATCTGATTTTAAAGAGCATTGATCCAGCCTGTTCAGCTCCTAATGAGGCAGAGAGAGGAGAGGCGCTTCCTTGCCGCATCGCTCTCTGGAACTGCTCTCCCATGACAGCCACTGTGGGGCTGACAGCTCCTGCAGCCAGAAAGAACCTGGGGTCCAGAGCCAGGACTGAACCCCAAACACCTGCAGGACTGGCCAGGTAAGGTGGTGTGGGGCTAGGTGATGCCTGGAGGGAACTGGTCAGTCCTCCTTGGCCCCAGGGGATCGCTCTGATCAGTTCCTGTGGGTCTTGGCTGGAGGCGAGGCCAGCCTGGTGCAGCAGCCAGCTCCTACCATTTCTTAAAAGATGAAAATGTAGATTTTTATGTGAAATCACCTGGTCTTTAAATGCTGGCAACTAATTCAACAACTAAAAAGAAAAAAACCCTGGATGAGACAAACAGAGCATTCTCAGGCTGGATCTAGCCAGGCACCCGGTTCTGCCGGCTGGTGACAGGAGTTGTTCAAAGGGAGAAGACTTGGCCCCAGGGGACAGGCTGACTGAAGACACAGCTCTGTCCTTAGGAACCCCCTGATTCTGATGGGAGAAGGATAAAGAAACAGACATTCAGCTACATCCAGAGCAACATGCAAACATGTGCAGGTGAATTTCATGTGGATCATAACCACTGGGGAGCTACAGGATGGGGGCTCGGCCTGGGTGAACTAGGGGGAGCCAGGGGAGAGCTCACACTTCCCTGCAGGGGGTAGTTCACAGGAGCAGGTCCACAGAGATGGCACAGACCATGCAGAAACCCAGAGGCAAGACAAACAAGGCACTGGGCTGGAAGCAGAGAAGATGGTAGCTGAAGGGGGAAACACAACTTTGCAGACAGAAGGGCCCCTAGCATCCTGGCCATCTCTTGGTCCCATAGCCCCAGTATACAGATGGGAAAATAGAGGCTCAAGGAAGAGAGGTCTTACCCAAGGTAAGTGAGCTGGTGACCCGGACAGGACAGGAATGACATCATAGGAGACCTGGCTGGGGGCAGGGCAGGGGCTGTGGGAGCAAGAGGGCCACAAAGCCCATCTGAGGGATGGCTGCTGGGTGGTTACCTGGGCAACACACCTCTGGCTAGGGACTGCACCCCCACCCAACCCCCGCCCTGCTCCCACCTCCTCCACCCCTGCCGACCTCTTCCTGGTCTGTAAGCTGGAGCCAGGAGGAAGGCACCACCTCCAGCCCTGGCTGCCCTTTGAATTAACCTTTACACTGTGCAGAGTAATAGTTCTATCCATCTTCCACCCAACAGGCTCCAGAGGTCTGGCAGGGGGAGCGAGTGGGCTTCAGGAGGGGCTGGGGGCCCAACACCACAGGAAAGACGTCCAGGACAGACTTCCAGCCTGAGGCCCAGGCCAGGGGAAAGTGGCGGTGAGCAGCCTGCACATGGGCCAGGTGCCAGGGTTCCTGGGCACCTGGTCTCCAAGTCTTCCAGGGACACTACAAGTAAAGGACTCTTAGGACCCGTTTCACAGATGAGGAAATAGGGGCTTGCCCAAGCCACCCAGCCAGAAGGAGCAGCTCTGGGATTTGGGGCTTCAAAAAGGGGACTCTAGCAAAGTCACACCCCTGCTTGAAGCCTTTCTGGGATTCTCCAGCCCTGTCTCCCTTCACTCCTGCCCTCACCCGATCCTCATGCAGGCACTTTGCACTTTCTGCTCCCTCTTTCTAGAACATCTTCCACCCTCTTCTATACAGCTGGAGACATTCACGAGTCTGCAAGGGTCAGGGACAAGGAGAGCAGGAACTCAAACCAGAGAAGACTCTGACCCTGGGGCTGGGGCTGGGAGGCCCTTCAGGACCCACCAAGCTACTCCCTGGGAATCAGCCAGGACAGCTCCTTCTGTATTAATGAAGTTGCATTTTCTTTGTCACAAGTTTCAACATTTTTTTCAATTGAGGCATAAAATGCATTAGGCTGTAGAGCTTCCTTGAACAGTTCAATGAACTTCTCAACAGCCACATCTGTGTGACTGCCACCAACATCAAGACACAGACCATCGCAGGACCTGCAAGTCTTCCCACATGTCCCTGTCCAGCCCAACTCCCTCTCCTGAAGGGCAACACTAACCTGACTTCTGTCACCATTGTTTTGCCTTTTCTTGACTCAGGTATGAACAGGGTCACAGAAGATGTGGCCTGTGGCAGGTGACAACAGTATCTCCGTGCCTCTCGCTCCCCTGCAGTGACATGCCTCCCACAGGTCCTGCCCTGGAGTCCCGGGGAGACCTTCACCATGGTCTCAACCAATAGTGTGGAGGAAGTGGTGCTGGGTGACTTCAGAGTAAAGAACAAAAGTCCCTTGCTCCACCAGGTTCCTTGGGACTCTTGCGCCTGGAACCCGCCACCATGCTCGGAGGAAGTCCAAGCAGCCTGTGGCGAGACCCACAGGAGAGGAATCCGGTGGCCCAGGTGAGTTCTAGCCAGCAGCCTACGCTGTGTAAGTGATCCACCTTAACAGTGGGTCCTGGGCCTCCCTGGAGGCACAAGGGGTTAAGCACAGCACTGTGAAGCTATCCACAGCCTCTGCAGCACGAGTTCGATCCCTGGCCAGGGAGCAACCCACATGGTGCAGCAGACCTCTCCTGTCTTGCCCGCTGCTCCCCTCAGCAGTGTGTTTCAGTCAGTCTGCCTGTTCTGTTCCCTGCTCTGTCTCTGGTGAATTCTCTTACCTCCCACACCTCTGGCCTGTACCCCGGCTCTTGTATGCATAAATAAATAAATCTTTAAAAGTGGGTCCTCCTGCCCCACTGAGCTGAAGCCATGTTGAGCAGAGAGAGGCCCCCCACGTTCTGCTGAATTGCATCGTCTGAGCAAAATAAATGATTGCTTTTGTTTTATGCTGTTAAATTTAGAGTGGTTTATTATACAACCCCAGGTAATTGAAATGTAAAGATTAAAAGCTGTTAAGCAGAAGAGTGAAGTTCAAGTAAGTTGTTTACCTTTGGATAGAATGAAAACCTCAAACAAATTGAATTCAGGAAAAAAAGATAGAAAAGGATGTACTGAGTCTCATAACTAAGTTTCGAGGGGGCTGTGTATCAGTTTGCTGGAGCTGCCGTAACAAAGTATCATAGACTGAGGGGCTTAAACAACCAAAATTTTTCATCTCATCCTTCTGGAGGCTGTAAGGCCAAGATCAAGGTATCAGCAGGGGTCTTATCTGCACCTTCCCAGGTCTTTGAGGGAGAATCTGCTCCAGGCCTCTCTCGCTGGCTTAGGGATGGCTGTGGTCTCCAGTGCCTTCTCTCCATGTCTGTCTCCATGCCCAAATTTAATCCTTTTTGCAAAGCCTGGAGTCTAATGGAATTGATTGAGGCTCCACCCTACTCCAGCATGACCTCAGCTAATTACATCTGTAACAACCCTTTTCCAAACAAGGTCTCATTCTGATATTGTGGGGATTAGAACTCCAACACAGGAAATGGGGGGAACCCTAATGGGGTTCATTTGTCATGGCCAGGCCCAACCCTTGTGGCTGTCCCCAGCCTCTTCCACCTCTCAGCTTTGTTTTCTATGTTCTCAGGCTTCATGTGGTGACAAGACGCTCTAGGCCTGCAGCCCTGGGTCTCAAGCCCAGCAGAAGAGAGCCCCTCTCTCTCCACAGCCCTGGGACACAGCTCATTCCAACTCTTTTCCTCAAATCAGGCCTCAGAGCCACACAGAGTTGATTACTGTGGCCCAGGAAGGCCATGTTTCAATTGGCCAACGAGTCCCCTGTGGACCCTGGAGCAGGTTGGCGGTGGGTGCCACTCCCAGGAGAGGTGTGATGGCAAGCCAGACAACTGGCGTCCCTGTGGAGATAGGGGGCCATGGGAGTGGCCAGAGCCTAATGTGGAGCAAAAAGGACAGTGGAGTGTGGCTAGCTCAGCACCCACCTACCCATAGCCAGCAACCCTCTGGCAGGGCCGGGTCCTGCCCTCCCCAGCTTCATGCCACGTTCCCAAAGAATGGGCCGCTCAAAACCCAGCCCTGAGATTATGAGAAAAAATAATATTTAACAGCACTTATTAAAGATACTCAGAAGGCCCTCCGAATGTCAAACAGCTGTGAGCAAACCCTAATTTGATGATCTACGTGTTAATGAATCCCAGACATGCAGATTAAATTCTCTTTAAATCGCACGTGGTTTTAAAATGTATTTCTCTCTGGCATGTCTGGATCGAAACAAGGTTAGCAAAGCACCTGTGAAGCAGGTCCACTGATCTGGGGACCCAGGAGGAGCCAAAGACAGTCCTGGCTTGGCTGGAGGGGACTTGCAAGCTGGAGAAAGAAAAAGACACATGGAGAGACGCAGCGCTGGTGCAGACCGGCCAAGCCAGGGCAAGCTGGAAGGCGTCTTGCTGTGCAGGCCTCTCTGGCTGAGCAAATATTTACTGACCCCCTACAGTTGCCAGGCCCTGCCCAGGGCATTGGGGAGAGTCCCCCCTCCCCTCACAGAGTAGCTAGGTAAAGGAGACAAGCAATATATAGTGAGACAGGCTGCCAATCAAAGCAATTTCAGTGTAAGAAGTGCTATTAAGAAATAGCAATGTGAGGGCCTCCCCGGTGGCGCAGCGGTTGAGCGCCTGGTTGGAAAGCTGCCCGCAGCCTCTGTAGCGCCGGTTCGATCCCCGGCCACCGGAGGAGGGTCCCACATGGCGCACAGACCTCTCCTGCCACCCACTGCTCCCCTCAGCAGTGTACTTTGGTCCTTCTGCCTGCTCTGCTCCCCGCTCTGGCTCTGGTGAATTCTCTCACCCTTCTGCCTTCTGACTGTTCCCAGTGCTTGTATAAATAAATAAACAAACAAATAAATAAATAAATCTTTAAAAAAAAATAGCAATGTGAGACAAGAAATGGGCAGAGATGGAGGAGCCAGTGAAGAGGTTGTCCAGGTAAAGGAGTGATCCATGAAATGGCTGGGGGAACAGCATGTGCAAAGGCCCTGGCATCAGAACAGGAACTAAAGCCGATGGAGAAGGAGCAGGGAGGTGGCCCATGGCACTGCCAGGGCTTTGTGGCTAGAAGTATCACGTGATCAGCGACACAGGCACCGTAAACACACAGTGAGAAAGGCCGAGTAAGAGGTGATTTGAATGAGAATTCTACTCATCTCCCAAAGGCAAATCAAATATACATGAACGTTGTGGAGGGCAGCCCGGTGGGCCCCTGGGGCGCTGGCCTTCTTTCCTGTCCCGAGGCTGGTGGCTAGGAGAGTCCCCAGGCTGTGTGCACGGGGTATGCATACTTTCTGTAAACGACTGGAAACTTCTGTGCACAGGAGACAACAGTGCCCTTTCTGCGGGGACACACATAGTCGAGGGACAGACACACCTGGAGCAACTAAGTGGTTGTGGCGGGGGCGGGGTGGGGGGCGAGAATTTGTAAAACTGAGAAGGTCTCCCTGGGACACTCACAGGTGTTACAAGGGAATGGTGTGTCTAACTCACTCACCTGTGCATTCTCAGCCCCCCTGTGCTGTGGCAGTGCTTATGTGCCAGTGAGGAGAGTAGGCCTCTGAGGTCAGCCTGTTATTATCTCTACGGAATAGGCTGAGTCCCTAAAATGAGTGAGTGAGTGTGCAAGTGAGTGAGTGAGTGAGTGAATGTGTAAGTGACTTAGGGAATGGGTGAGTGAATAATTGAGTGAATGAATGGGTGAATGGATGAATGAGTGAGTGGTGGGTGGGTGGGTGGGTGAGTGGGTAGGAGGGTGGGTGAGTGGGTGGGTGAGTGGGTAGAAGAGTGAGAGTAGACAGGCCCTGGCCCTGGTGCATGCAGCTGAGTGGCCTCTGCAGGTGGGGATTTGAGGTGGGCCTGTCTGGGGGGGGGGGGTGTGAGTCTTCTTGTGCCCCCGCAGGTAGAAGCCCCCGCCCGGCCCCTCTGTCAAGGTGGGAGCTGCCCCACCTGCCCCTCTCACCACCTGCACGTGGCCAGAGGCCGGCCCCGCCGCGGCCTGGTGACAACATGACAGACGAGCAGCGCGGGCGCGCGGGAGTGACGACGGGAAGGCGATGATAGCTCTCCCCGTCTCATCTCTTTTCATTTCTCTCTGAACCTTGAAAGACAAGGCTTCCGGCAAGTCACTCCACTGCTGATAGAGACTTGAGTGCCGGGCGCCGTCTGCTGTCTGCCTCCCTGCTCTGAGCAGCCGGAGGGGAGTTGGGTGGGCGGGGGTGGGGGGGTGTTGGCGGGCAAGGCAAGGAGGCTCCAGCCCCTGGGGTGGGCAGGGGCACCTGCCCTGGCTTGGAGGGGGCTGGGGGTGAGGCCGGGAGGGAACCCAGGCCTAGTGCGGGAGGACATTTGTCACTCACGGGCCATGTGACCTCAGCAGGGTCCCCCCATCTATAAAGGGGGAGGCACACAGCCCCCCAGGCTTCCATGTTGGGGGGTGTGAACCAGCAACAGGTCACATGTGACCAACTGTTTAATCTGACACCCGAGACAGACCTCTGCTGGGTGTCCTCATAGCATTCTCAAGCCCTCACTCCAGGCCTCTGTGGCTGGGGGGCTCCCTGCTGTGTCAAGGGCAGGCTTCACATCTGGGGTGAGGACCGCCAGGAGTTAAGCCTCAGGCCTGCACCCTCCAGGCAGGTCTCCTCATCTGTGCAGTGGGGCTCGGCGGGCCCCTTGGGGTACCACCCGAGAGGAGCTGATGTAAGTTCATCGTTTGTCACCCAGCCGCCGGCACACACGGGCGTCAGCAAGCCAGGGGCGAGACACGGCTCACCTATATAGACTCGTCCTGGGACCAGGTGACCAAGCCAGGTGCTTGGCTGTAAAATTTAAGGAGGTTCTCACTCCCCCCCTGTGCAGGTGAGGGCTGACCCCCAAGAGAGAATGTCACCCTAAATTTGGCCTGAGGAAAGATGGTGCTGGCTGGGATGGCTCCCCGCTGGGGAATGGGACGGGCCCTGGGTTGGGGGTACCCTATAGCCATAGGAGAAACCCCAAGTGTCTGGGGTCCCAAGTTCCCCCTGCTGCTGAGACTGGCCACTCCCACTCCCAGCCAGGACTAGGCAGGAGACGAGCTCCAGGCTTCAGTGGCAGGACCTGAACCCCTTCCCATGTCTTGAAGCCTCCCCCCTTGGGGAGGCCTGCAGCAAGAAGAGACCCCTACCCACAAATCTATTTCCTCTGCATTTCTTGCCTCTGTCAGGCCTCCCTACTTCTCCAGCCCCCACTCAAGTTCAAGTCACCACCGTCTCTCACTTGAACAACTAGAACCTGGAATACACGGACCTCCCTTCTGTGCTTCCAGCCCATCACACCATTTCTGCCCCTGGGCCTTTGCACCCTCTGTCCCCTCTGCCCGAAGGCCGTTGCTTCTGGTGGCTTGCTTGGCCATGCTCACAGCTCACACTGGCTGCAGTAGCTCCTCCCTCTCTAGTCTGTTTCATTTCCGTCTCCCAGTCCACAGTTATCCATTTCTTGTTTGTCTCTCTCCCCTACGGTCGGGTCCACAGGGCAGGGACCTCGTTTCTCTTCTACACTGTATACTCCCAACACAGAGCAGATACACAGTTAATATTTGTGGAATGAATCAACTAATCAATTGAACAATCAGCTAATCATGAAGGAGGGATTCATTGCTCTGAAGAGGCTGAGTCCAGAGCCATGGAGAGTGGAGCCAATTTCCCAAAGAACTGTGGTCATATGGTCAATCAACATACACTCCTCCTATCCCCTGAGGTCAGCGCCCAGAAAGGTGAGCAGTTAAAGAGCAGTGGACAGTGTCCTTGATGGCCCTGACTCCAAGAGAACCAGGCCCCTGGACCTTCTCTGCCCGGTGGCAGCCTTTAGTAGATTCCAGGCTAGGGGGCCCATTCATTCATTCACCTTCCACTCCCTGGGAAGTGGTAAAATGATTAAGCCTGTGGACCTGGGTGCAAATCCTGCCTCTACCACCTGCTAGGACTACTAGGAGCATGACTCTCAGCAGTGTGCCTCGCTCTCGGGCCTGCATTCAGTCACCTGCAAATAGGAACACCCATGGATTCCCCCTGGGGAGACACGAGGGGACAAGAGAGGTAGGAGTAACCGCAGGGGAGTTAACATAGTGAGGGACATCGCAGTGCCTGGCACAGACGTGAGTGCTGCTCTATCAAAACTAGTCCGCCCACCACCTCTCTGTACTGACAGGGAAACTGAGTCCCAGAAGGCCTGGGTGAGGCTGCTCACCCAAGGTCACATAGAGACAGACCAGCAGGCAAGTCTCCCAACCCACCCTCAGGGACACCCTGTAATGGGGGCAGCAGCAGCAGGCTCTGGGTGAATGGCTGGCGGCGCTCACAGTCTGGCAAACACGAGCCCCTGCCTCAGCCAGCTTCCTCCAAGCCTGGTCCTCTCCCACCCGCAGGTGCCTGGACCCACTGCGCCCAGGCCTTTGACTCTACTGCCCCCTGGTGGTCACTGGTTTTGTCTCCCGCTCCAGGTCCCCGACTAGGCTGCTGGCTGGTCCAGGGACAAGGTCAAGTAACAACCAGAACTTGGGGAAATGAAACGAAGGCCAGGGGGGCAATAGTGAGAGGTGCAGAGAGGCAGAGGCCTGGGCTCCTCCTGTCTACACACACACACACACATCCTTGGGAGAGAACAGCCAGCGTGGGGTGAGGAGAACACCAGAGCCGGCTGGGGTGGAATACAAATGTCAGCAAGTCCTTAGTGGTCCTCCCACCCAGAGGGGAGACAATTCCCTTCCCCGACTCTGGGAAGTAAGAAAATGATCAGCCAAGCCTTCTGATGTGGCCCGGATCCCCAGACTTGCTTTGACCCATAGAATGCACCAGAAGTGACATGAAACAGTCCCAGGGCTGAGTCTCAAGAGTCTGTAGTTTTCATCTTTGCCTCTTAGAACATTCCTTGAAACCCAGTTGCTGTGTTCCCTGGTAAACAGGCCCCACGGAGGAGAAGCAAGGCGTTCCAGCAGACAGCACCGGCTGAGCCCTCAGTCACCAGCGAGAGCCCTTCCAGCCCAGCACCGCCCACAGCTGCAGCCCTGCATCACCGCATGGAGCAGAACCTCCTAACAGCCCAGTCAGGGCCCAGTCAGGAGAGATAACAAATGATGGGGTGAGATCTTTCAGCCCCAGAAGCACCTCCCAAATTCTGGCTGCAGTTTTCCCCTCTGCTCCCAGCTCAGAGCCACTTCCGGCCTGTTGCTCGGGGCTCCCCAGGAAATGGCCCTGCCATGGCCACACCTGAGACCATCACTGATGCCTCTGCCTGACGGCCACCTACACACTCACCTGACACACTCACGCCTACCGCACAGCCTTCAAACAACCACCCCGCCACTGCGCTCAGAGCCATCCTCTGCCTCACGAGTGACAGCTGCTGCCACTTCCCAGCAGCCCTCCTGGGCCAGGCGCGACTCCAAGAACCTTCCACGTGTGCCCGCTGCGGCATCACTGGGCACCTCCTGTGAGTGGAGCACTTCTCGGAGCCCCGCTTAAGGAAGACAAAGCAAAGATCCCTGCCTCATAGCACCGATTTTCTAGCAGGGAAAGATGAAAATAAAAATAATAGTAGTGATAAATACGTAAATGATTTTAACAGGTGATCCATGCTATGGATAAAGGAGGCTGAGGTTGCTAAGAGGAGTCCATTTTTAATGAAGTAGTCAGGGTGGGTCTCATAGAAAGGTGACATTTAAGAAAAGACTCGAAGGAGGTGAAGGGATGAGCCAAGCAGGTGTAGAAGAAGTTATGGCCAGTGCAAAGGCCCTGGGGCAAGAAGGAGATGCCGTGTTCCAGAGCAGCAGAAAGGCCAGACAGACTGGGGCTGAGGGAGCAAGGGGATGGGCCTTGCTAGGACTTTTGCTGTATGCTGGGGCCGCTCAGGGTGCCGAGCAAGCAGGGCCACCCCAGGGGCTGTTGTACAGGGAGCAGACTTGCAGGGTGGACCAGGGAGACCAGTGAGGTCGCTGCCAGGGGAGGTGAGAAGACGTGGTCAGAAGCTGGACATGTCTGGAAGGTAAAGGGCAGACTCCGCGCAGATGGAAGCTGCTCTACCACAAGCCACGGCCCTCTGACAGGTGGGCATGGTTAGTCCCATTTTAGAGTTGCATCACCTGAGGCTGAGGACTTACAGCTCCCCTCCCCCCTCAGTCCCACCCACCTGGCTCAGACGGTGGCTCCGTGCAGCTCTGTAGTGAGTGGGGCTGAGGACCAGAAGCCTCCAGAGATGAGCTTGGGGCCTCAGGCCTCAGGCAGTGAAGGGGCCGACCTCTGCAGCCCTACGTTCCATAAAGCAAGCTGGTGCTAGGACTGATGGTCCATTAATGGCGGGGAGCCCAGAGCAGCCACATCTCCGCAGCTCGCTCACTCATACAGCTCTAGACCCAGTCACAAGGTACTGCCCCCTGTGTGAGTGGGCTTTGCGGGGGGAACAGGCAACAGGCTGTTGGGTGTCCCTGAGTGGGGCATGCTGGGCTCCCCCACCCCTGCCCACTTCCCCCAGCCTCTGCTCCAGGGGTCAGCCTGTGGCCATGCCCCCACCTCCCATCCCTACCCCAGGAGTCAGTCTCTCCTTCTTCACCGTGCAGGGACACCCCCTGCTGGTGATACAGGAAAGTGCATGTACCTCAGCTACCTGGTCCCCATACGGACAGCACCGTGGTCCCCACAGGTCAGAGCATGGAGGGCACCCACCACGACTCAGGCCTGTGCCCCCTCCCCTGCCTCTGAGGCCACATGTCTGCCAGCCCTTGGCGGATAAATGGCATCAGGTGGCACGCACTGGGCCAAGCTGCACCTCCCCCACGTATTTGCCTGCTCAGGCCGGGCCCTGCCTCTGTTGCAGGGACACTTGGCAGCGGGGACCGGAATCCAGATGGCACGGTGTTAGCTGCCTCCCCATCCCGCCCCCTCACCCCCCAGCATCTCCTCTCCATCCTTCCAGTCAGCAAATATCCCGCGTACTCCGACTTTACTAAATGATTTCTCTACAGCAGACACAGGCCCACATCCCTGGTTACCCATTCAACCCAGGCCTGGTGTCTTTGCCCGGGGACACACGGCTGGTAAGTGGCAGAGCCAGGCGTGGAACTCAGGTCTTTCCAAGCAGAACCTGCTCCAGGTCTAGGCCCTGCCTGCCTGGTCTAGGCCCCCTCCGCAGAGGCCAGGTGTGTCCCGTGCAGCCAGGCGACAGGTCATGCCCCCCGCGGCTGGAGGAGCGGGCTGGCCAGTCCCCATCTCCAGGCCTGGGAGGGTCTGCTCCTAACCTGACAGACCGCCCCCTCTCAGGAGCCCACCCAGGGTACCTGAAAGGGCTTCAGAGGGCGCCGCCATCCAAGATCCAGAGAGCGCGGGGCAGCCCACACCTGCGACAGGTGGGCTCTGGCGCCACCTCGTGTCCGCCCGCGGCCCTGACGCCGGCGGCAGGAGCGGGGTCCCGCAGAGGCCGGCCTTCTCCTCGTTTTATTTTGAAAAGGCTCTTTATGTTAACAAATAGCGGCTTTATTTGTAGGGTTTTTATGAATTAATATTTGTTTTAAACTTCCAATACACAACAATGCGCACAGATGTGACCAAAATAAACAAAAGATCTTTGAGAGCCTCGGTAACTGCTTATGGTATAAAGACATGAGACCAAGAGGTCGGGAATTGCCAGCTTTCACTCAGATAATGACACATCTCAGGTTCTTTTTAGATGTTTTTCTAGGTGTCAGAGTGTCAGAGAAAAAAGGCAGAAAATGCATTTAAGATACATGTTGCTGATCGCAGAAATGGTTTTGAAAAGCATTCGACCGCCTCCTGCACCACTGTGAACTATGCGTTCATATTTAACATTGAGTGTCTGGAATACGTCAGGGCTTTATATACAGCATTTCTAATTTTCACAAGATCTCATTGAAGAGAGGGGGAAGTCGAGACCCTAAGAAGTCCAGTGTTGTACCCCTGGACAATGGGCCCCCCATGAATCAAACACAGGGCACCTGCTTCTGGAATGGGACTGGGTGTCAAACCCAGACACTCCTAGCCACCATCAGGCACGCACCCGAGCTGTTGCCACCCCAGTTAGGGTTCTTTACACCAACTTGCTGTTCAACTCCCCTTTATCTTAGGCCATAATTCCTGTGAATCCCGAGTCGGATCTACCAGTTGCCTTTTTTGCTAATACACTTTTATTTTTTTTTTAAGATTTATTTATTTATTTATACAAGTGCTGGGTACAGTCAGAAGCGCTGGAGGGTGAGAGAATTCACCAGAGCCAGAGCGGGGAGCAGAGCAGGCAGAAGGACCGAAGGACACTGCTGAGGGGAGCAGCGGGCGGCAGGAGAGGTCTGCGCGCCATATGGGACCCTCCTCCGGTGGCCGGGGAGCAGCCAGGGATCGAACCGGCGCTGCAGAGGCTGTGGGCAGCTTCGCAATCCAGCGCTCAACCGCTGCGCCACCGGGGAGGCCCGCTAATACACTTTTAAATAAATGCTAAATACACAACTTTGAAAATCAAAGTCACATGCCTAGTAAAATCGCCTCCCTACTCACACTTTGGGCAGCATGGCTCACTCATGGGGCATGGCTGACCCTCCCCATTCTTGGGGCCATTTGAGGAGAGTTGAGCACCTGGCTGTGTTTACCCCAGAGAGACAGACAGTGCCTCTGCCCTCACTCAACTTATAGCTAAGGGGCAGAGCCAAACAGTATTCCATGAATCACAAACATAAATATGAGATGCTGGCCTTATTAATCATAAAACTGGTTTGCGATGAGAAAGTAGAAAATACTGGACAGGTGAAGAAACAAGTTCAGAGAGGTTTAGCAACTTGTCCAAAGTTGCACAGCTGATAAGTAGAGGTTCTTTCTACTAATAATGTTCTCAACCTGACTTTGCCAACGAGTCCCAGCTCCTTCCTGGAATGGCAACCCACATCTGACCTCTAACCCAGTGAGGCCATTTTAACCCACTCCCAGCCTCTACGGGACTTCCCCATCCAGAGTTGGGGGTCCAGGTGGTTGCCTGCCCGGCCCTGCCCATGGTGAGCTGAGCAGATCTCTGGGGTTCTAGCACAGCCCATCCCTGCTTCCCAAGCTGCCTCCACATCTAGGTATTGAGCTGCTTGGAGACTCTGGGCAAAGCCTCTGCCCCTCCAGGATTCCCTCCTCTGGCTTGAGGTCAGTACCTGGATTCGTTCCTGGCTTCAGAAGCATGGTGCTGTTGGTTCTCTGGCCCTCTGTCAAAGCTGCCTTCTTCACAGGCATGGCCAGACCCTGAGGCTCCTGAACCCCTGGCAAAGGTCCAGGCCAAGGCAGAGTGCATTTCTAGCCCGGGGCTCCTCTAGGACCCAAGGGTGCTGACGTAGCACCAAGTCTAACAAATGCCACATGGAACAGAGTATGCAAACTCTTTGGTCAACCCAGGGAACTGGCCAGGGCCCCTCTCTAGAGAGCCCCAGGCTAATGGACTCCCAGCCTTTGCTTCAAGGAGCTCCTGTCACATGGGGGTAGGGGGAGAAGGGGTGTAGGGTGCATGGGACACCCAGCTTCTGCCTCTGGAAGCCCCAGCCTCAAAGCAGGAGGCACAAGATGGATGCATACTCAGCCACAGCCACATCTCTGGTTAATCCAAGAAGCTTCCCTGGAATCGATGCAGGTGTCCGGCTTATGGGGGGAAGGCAGCTGAACCAGCTGGGTCCACTATCGGGGTCTGGATCTTCCAGCGCAGCAGGGAGGGTACCTCAAGAACAGACACTAGTGTATGAAGCATCGTGTTCATCCCTGGGCAGCTTGGTTTTAAATCTCATTTCAGGGGCTTCCCTGGTGGCGCAAGGGGTTAAGCAAAGCACTATGAAGCAATCCACAGCCACTGCAGCACAAGTTCGATCCCCAGCCGGCCAGGGAGCAACCCACATGGTGCAGCAGACCTCTCCTGTCTCGCCCGCTGTTCCCCTCAGCAGTGTGTTTCAGTCCGTCTGCCTGTTCTGCTCCCCACTCTGTCTCTGGTGAATCCTCTCACCCTCCGCACCTCTGGCCTGTACCCCAACTCTTGTATGCATAAATAAATCTTTAAAATAAATAAATAAATAAATCTCATGTCACTGTAATTGTCGAGTAGCTCATGTCCTCACTTCCCCAAAAATAATCCCAAAAGCATAAAAATGTACATCATGAGACATTCCCCCCTCACCTGCTGGCTCTCGGCGCCCACCCCCATGAGTCCCCGCTTGCCTGACTTCCCAGCATTTTTCCTGCGGTCACACAAACAAGAGCAGAGACCCTTGGTCAGCGCCCCCTTGACAAAGCACGGGGCACACTGAGCACAGTCTCCCCTGGGTTTCTCTCTTCTCACATGGCATCCCATGGCAGGAAGGCCCCCACTCCATTCACCAGCCCCCACCCACCCACCCCCAGTGCCCAGAACACGTGGTCTCCACCCCGGCTCTTATCAACACCGTTGCAATGAAGAGCCACAGACATGGTCACCTCCCGTGCGTGCAGGTTCTTCTGTAGCGTAAGTTCCTAAAAGGAAATCAATGATGGATCAGACAGAAGCAGCTTTGGCACTTGGAGGGGTCCTTGCAGCTGCACCCCACTCTGCTGTCACCGCGCCAGCTCCGACATTGTCCCGCCCGCCAGCAGGGACCGGTCCTCCTCTCCGCAGACTCCCCCACCGAAGGTGTCGTCTCACTTTTGGATTTTTGCCAGTTAGATGAGAGTGTCATCATCATCGGCCATTGATCTCCCTCCCTACGCGTGGGCCGGGCGTCTCTGCGCAGACAAGTCCCGAACAGCTTCCTGTTCACTCCACTGTCTGTTCCACCCTTGGCCCTGCCTCGTCGGCCTGTCTGACTTTCCTGGATCCACTGCTCTAGATTCTTCAGGAGCCAGATTAACTCTTTGCCTCTCTTCTGAATTGCAAATATTGTTTCCCAGTTTGTCCCTTGTATTTTCTTTTTTTTTTTTAAGATTTATTATTTATTTATACGAGAGCTGGGGTACAAGTCAGAGGCGCATGAGGGTGAGAGAATTCACCAGAGAGAGTGGGGAGCAGAACAAGCAGAAAGACCGAAAGCACTGCTGAGGGGAGCAGCGGGCGAGGCAGGAGAGGTCTGCTGCGCCATGTGGGTATCTCCCTGGCTGGCCTGGAATTGAACTCATGCTGCAGAGGCTGCAGACAGCTCCACAGGGCAGCGCTCAGCCCACTGCGCCACCGGGAGGCCTTGTCCCTTGTCTTTTCACTTGGTTTGAGATGGGATTTTTTTCTTAGCCAGCATATACTGTTTATCCTTATAGAAAGAAGTGTGTCAATCTCTTTTGAATGACTTCTAGATGTTTGACTTATCATTAGAAACTCCTCATGCTTTACCGTCATAAATGAATTCTTCTTCCATGTCTCCTTCCAAATCACTTATGGTTTCATTTTCACATTGAGGCCTTTGATTCCTTTCATCTATTGTAGGTATAAAGTAAGAATTCAGGGTTGTTGCTTTTTTTTCCCAGGTAGCTTATCCGTTATCCCAGGACCATTCATTGAATAATTCTGCTTTTCCTCACTGGCTGGGCACCGTAACCTTATCAAATACTAAATGCCTGGCTGAATCTAACCTATGTCAGGGTTTTTGTCCTATTTTCTTTGGTCCAGCTGAGAATTCATGGGTCAGAAGCACATCACCTTGAAATGGAGGCTTCAGAATAGGGCTGGTCCTGCCCATTGTGCTCGCTCCTTTTTTTCCAGTTTTCCTGGCTGATTAATATTTAAACGAACTTTAGAATAAACATACTTAGTTCAACAAAAACTGTTGCTATTTTCCCAGAATCAAAGGCTATTTATCAATTAGAGAGAATTAAAATGTCATGGTGTTGAATCTCCTTCCCAAAACATGATGTATCTCTCCAAGCGTTCACATCTTTTTGTCTTCTAGTAGTTCCGTTAATTAAAATACTCGTTGATACAGAACATGTATACTCAAAAGTCACAGATCAGTAAGGGAACAACCAAGTGAATCTTCAGAAAAGGAACACGGCCATGAAATGAGTCCCCAGAGAGAAATGGAAAGTAACCACTACTCCCCCGAGCCCGCTTCTTCCACATTCTCCTCCCCAAAGAATGGGCTCCCACTTTTATCATCATGAGCAGCTTTGGTTTGAAATGTCCTCATTTAAAGCAAGCTGCGTGTGCTCCTGGTATGACTTCTTTTACTCAACACTGCATTCACGGGTTCATTTATGCTGTTACAACTGGCAGGACCTTGCTCATGTTCATGACTGTATAGTTTTCCACACATCCCAATGTGTTCAAGCATTCTACTTCTGGTGGGCATTTGGGTTGTTCCCAGTTTAGGGTCGTTAGGAAGAGTGCTGTTATGAATGTTCTAGTGCCTATCTCTTGGTGCATGCATAGGCTCATTTCTGTTGAGCCTTCCTAAGAGTAGCTTGACTGGGTCAAGGGTTATGCATATATAATCTTTGGCAGTTTTCTAAAGCACTGGTATTCATTTTCCCTCCACCATTTGTCTGCTCCAATTTGTTCTTCCCTCTTCCTGGGCACATAGTGGGACTACACTTCCCAGCCTCCCTTGCAGTTAGATAAGATCCATGTCCATTGCTCCCCAGTGGGCATGATGGGAGCCTATGTGCCTCCTCTCCTTCCCTCTCTTTGGAACCTGCAGTGACCCAGCATCAACTTTGCAAACAATGGCAATCAATGCTGGGGACAGGTAGGCGCGGGGCAGGGGTCAGGAACAGACTTTTTTGAAGACTTCTTTGGAGCAAAGCTGCCCCACCAGCTAAGGAGCTCCCTGACAAGTGGGAGGGGATCTTTGTTTTTCAAACCATGAGATTTGGGGGGTTTTCTAATAGTTAGATCTTTTGTCCTCAATAATATAGGAATTGATACCACAGGCGGGGTAACAGTATGTGACATTAAAAGACGAGAAGAGGGCCTCCCCGGTGGCGCAGCGGTAGAGCGCTGGGTTGCGAAGCTGCCCGCAGCCTCTGCAGCGCCGGTTCGATCCCCGGCTGCTCCCCGGCCACCGGAGGAGGGTCCCACATGGCGCGCAGACCTCTCCTGCCGCCCGCTGCTCCCCTCAGCAGTGTACTTCGGTCCTTCTGCCTGCTCTGCTCCCCGCTCTGGCTCTGGTGGATTCTCTCACCCTCCCGCGCTTCTGACTGCACCCAGTGCTTGCATAAATAAATAAATAAATAAATAAATCTTTTTTAAAAATAAATAAAATAAAGTCATAACGTGGTCATTTAAAAAAAACAGACGAGAAGAGGTTTTGAGAGTTATTAAACATGTTATGAAGGTGTTCTGCATCCTCTCTCCATCATGTAATGACAAAAGTAAATGAAAGTGTATTTCACATCATGCTTGGATTTCATGTAAATTTCTCCTTTATAAATACACCTACTATGTTATTTAGACCATCATTGTTCACAATTCTTATTACCTCCATTGTGGATTACACACTTGATACAGTCTGCAGTGCCTCTCTTTGTCTTACTAAGCAATTTGTGGGGTCTGAAGTCCACATTGCCTAATATTGAGATTATGACACTTCACGGTTTTTATTTGCACTTGCCTCAGCATTTATTTTCAACTGTTTGCAACTGCCTTGATGAACAAATGCCTTATATGTACACCGCAGTAGGATTCGGTTTGAATCCAATCTGAATTTATTTTCTTTTCCTTGGCTAATTCAGTCCATTTACATTTATTGACATTTCTAAAATCTGTTTGCTGTCACATTATTTTTATTCATTTTTTTCTGTCTAGATGGAGTTTTTTTTAAGTCTTCCACTATGTCTCTTACATTCTCTTTACTTTGGTAGTGGGTTGGTATGTGATTCTTCCATGTTACAAGGAGCTTCATACTTCTGTTCATTATTATAACTTTTTTAAAAAAGATTTATTTTTTATTTATGCATACAAGAACTGGGGTGTAGGCCAGAGGTGTGGGAGTAACAGGAATCACCAGAGACAGAGTGGGGAACAGAGCAGGCAGATCTACTGAAATACACTGCTGAGGGGAGCAGGAGAGGTCTGCTGGGCCATGTAAGTCAGCTCCCTGACCAGGGATAAAGCTCATGCCACAGTGGCTGGCCACAGCTTGATAGTGCTGAGACTTTAACCCCCACGCCATCAGCGAGACCCCTACTATTCTAACTTTGTATAACATTCTTGGTCTACCATTTCCCAGAAAATGAGAAAATCAATGTGTTTCTTCAGCTTGCCCATCGCTTCTGGCTTTCCTCCACCACCCTTTTGGGGTATTAAAGTATCCTTTCCTAGTGAGTTCCTGTGTTCTGTTACAAGTTTCCAAACTTCTTGTCTGATTTGTCAACTATGAATGATGTTCTTGGATTCCCCAGCTGCCACGGAGGAGGTTCAGCAGACGCTGCTCCCCGCTTCTTCCTCCCAGCCCACCTGTTCTTCCTGTGATGTGTCACTTCCAACATCATCAAGACAGGGAACAGTCACATGTCCTCCCGGCCTGCGTGAGGCTCCAGAATCAATGGCAGTCCGTGCGCCTCGGTCCTCTGTCAGCCACGTCTGAGTGTGAAGTTCACCTTCATCTTAGTCTCTTCGAGGGGGACTCCAGAGGGACTTGGGGCCTGAGCTCTGCAGTGGTCAGGGCGGCTTACACTTGGAGGACAGCGAGGCTCCAGACTAAACCCCGCTTCACACGGCCTTCCTCTGCTCACATCTCCAGCTGCTGCTCTGCGTCTCACAACATCTCCACGTCCTGGCTGGGGAGCAGGGCTGGGCCGGGCCGGGCTGGACTGGGCTGGACTGGGCTGGACTGGGCTGGGCTTGCACTGGAGGCAGCTCCTCTGCTCTGCTGGTGTTCGTGGGCTAGAGACGTGGCCACCTCGGCCCCTCGCCGAAGGGCATGTGTCTCTGCTCGGCCCCCCGAGCTGTGCCGAGGTTGGGTTCTCTTGCCCTGTGTATCCTGCCTCCTAGCGTCCCTGACCCTTCCCGCCCCCCACCCCCGGCTTTCATACCATCGCAGCTGCTGTGGGCAGTCATGTTACAAAATTTTTGAGTCTGAATTTTCTGAACTCTAGTTTGGGAGATGGTGTGGGGAGAGGAGGGGTCTCTTTTCACTTTTGCATGAGACCCGGGAGGAAAAATAAAAATCGTGTCTGTGGGGCCTCCCCGGTGGCGCAGCGGTTGAGCGCTGGGTTGCGAAGCTGCCCGCAGCCTCTGCGGCGCCGGTTCGATCCCCGGCTGCTCCCCGGCCACCAGAGGAGGGTCCCACATGGCGCACAGACCTCTCCTGGGCCCGCTGCTCCCCTCAGCAGTGTACTTCGGTCCTTCTGCCTGCTCTGCTTCCCGCTCTGGCTCTGGTGAATTCTCTCACCCTCCCACGCTTCTGACTGTACCCAATGCATGTATAAACAAAAACAAACAAACAAATAAATAAAAACATGCCTCTAAAAAAAAAAAAAAATGTTTAAAAAAATAAAAAAAAAAAAAATCGTGTCTGTGGCTGAGCTGCTCACGTCAGGGCTCCAGCAGCTGCCCGTGCTTACCTGCCCGCCGCACCAGTGCTCGCCAGGGGGTGACAGCCCTCACGCTGCCAAGGTGCCTGAGTCTCCTGAGGAGCGGGGGCCTCCGAGGGCCACAGCCGTGCCTCCCCCATCAGAATGGGGGTCCTTAAAGGATCTGGGTGTTGTCGCCCCATCACACCAGAAAGTTTCCAAAGGTAGAGACTGAGTCTCCTTCCACTGCTCCAGGCAGGCGACAAGCTGATATATACAGTCGTGTGTCACCTGGCGAAGGGGACGTAGTCTGAGAGACGCGTCCCTGCTGATCTCAGCGTTGTGGAGGGCCACAGAGTGTAATGGCAAAGCCCAGACGGCCCAGCCAGCACTCCCCGCAGGAGGTGAAGAAACCACCTCTGGCTGTCCCGGGCTGGAACACCGCGGGCTGCACATGGCTGCCCATGGCTGCAGTGCGTGTCCAGCAGAGAGAGCAAAGAAGGGGGTGGAGTCACATGGGGACCGGGGTCACAGGGCTGGGCGGGCAGGCCACGTGAGTACCTGCGGGAAGGGCATTCCAAGCAGAGGGAACAGCAAGTGCGAAGGCCTTGGGTGGGAGAGTCCGTAGCTGCTCAAGGGACGGCAAGGCGGCCAGTCAGTGCATCTGGAGGGATAAGCCGGGGGCAGGTGCCTCCAAGAGGTAAAGGTGGGCAGGGCGGGCCGTTCTGGGCACTTTCTCTGGTTTTATTCCCAGTGGAGGCCCTACTCTGACTTGCTTGCGAAAGGATCACCTGGGACGCCCGGCGTGTGGAGAGCAGACAGAGGAGGACAGGAAGCTGAGGCACGGCGGGCTCCCAAGAGGGAGCCTCTTGCCTTTGCACTGATGGGCATCATCCGCTGAGATGCTGCAGAGAACAGAGCCTCGCCTCTGCTCTCCCATCCCGGGGAACTCCGCGCCCCGCCAAATCAAGTAGCACAAGGAGGCTGAGCACCAATAGCTGGGACCCTATATCCTCACCGCATTCTCCCCCGCGCTGCAATACTGGCCCTCAATGGCCAGACTCAAAAGCCCCATCACTGGGAGCTTGAGGGACCCGGGAGAACCGTCTGTAGAGGGTGTGCCGGCTGAGCGAGTGGGGCGTCCAGCAGAGAGGGTGGAGGGGGACACTAGGTGGCAGCATTGCTCTGCTGAGCCGCCGCCATCCTCGCGCACTGGGACTTTCAGACCCAGGCAGCAGAGTGAGACCTCGGGCTGCCTTCACTGAAGGAGAGGGGGCCGGCGAGTGTGGCTGTTATTTCAGGGGGTTGCAATAAATAGGTATCTTGCACGTCAGTTGCTTCGTGGACCCCTCACAGTGAATCCTGTGAACTCGCCCTATGTGGAACTGGTTCCCTTTTGCAGGTGAGAGCAGAGACCCAAAGAAGGGACGTGGGCCTGACAAAAAGTCCTCTGCAGAGCCCAGGCCTCTTCTCTGGTCTCTCCGCTGCTCCCTCAACCTGGAACAGCGGCAGGGAGAGCAGCGTGGAGGGAAGGAGTGGGGTGAGGTTGCCTCTGCCTGCCCCGGTTTATGGGTCTAGAAGGTGCCCAGCACTTCTGAAGATGAAGGGCGTGGAGCGTGGTCCCCAGACTGGAGAGGACAGCAGATCCCGGGACATCAGCTGGTGGAGGGCTCGCTCCACGCAAACTGGACACAGGATCAAAAGTGATTGCAGGGCTTCCCTGGTGGCGCAAGAGTACATTAAGCACAGCACTGTGAAGCTGTCCGCAGCCTCTGCGGCACGAGTTCCATCCCCAGCCAGGGAGCTGCCCACATGGCACAGCAGACTCTCCTGTCTCGCCTGCTGCTCCCCTCAGCAGTGTATTTTAGTCAGTCTGCCTGTTCTGCTCCCCACTCTGTCTCTGGTGAATCCTCTTACCCACCCAGCACTTCTGGCCTAGACCCCAGTTCTTGTCACTTTTAAAAAAAGTGACAAGTCCTCCTCGGGTGGTGCAGACAGTTGAGCGCAGTGCTGTGAAGCTGTCCGCAGCCACTGCAGCGCGGGTTCGATCCCAGCCAGTGGCGAGATACCCACATGGCACAGCAGACCCTCCTGTCTCACCTGCTTCTCCCCTCAGCAGTGTATTTCAGGCAGTCTGCCTGTTCTGTTCCCCGCTCTGTCTCTAGTGAATCCTCTCACCTTCCCGTCTGGCCTGTACCCCAGTTCTTATATGCATGAATAAATAAATCCAAAAAAAAAAAAAAGTGACAGCAGAGAAGAAGGATTCCTGGGTATAATTTCCCGATTTTCTTTATCAACACTCAATTAATGGTATTGCTTATTATCTGTCATCATTCAATAGAAGTGGACATCCCAAATGCCTCCTCCCACAGACCGGGTCAAACCCCCATATTGTAAGGCACCAAGCACCTCTCCTCTAGCACAGATCCAAAGGAGATGCCTTGAGCATTCTCTTAAATATCTATTGGATTAATAGCTCTGGACTGTTAACTCCAGAAAGAACAGGAAGTAATCTCTGTGCTCCAGATTGTAGCCTCAGCATCCAGCACTGCTGTGGCACAGAGGGGGTGCCTGGAAGCAGGAATGACTTGCGTGGATGAGTGAATTATGGTGAATGAATGAAGGAATGACTGCACACATGCAAGGATGTCTTCCCCTAACCTCCTGGCCTCCGTGAGGTCCCTCCTGCCCCTAAGCTTTGAAGACCCCACATTGGGGCGTGATCTGTTGTTGCTTCAGGGGTGACTGATTCCATGAATCCAGAACCAAAGCTGGTTCTATGTCGAAGCTTCCCCAGCTGGGTTTGGGTCCCTGTGCCCCCCACTGATGAGCAGATGGAGAGAAAGTGAGATGACGGTGAAGTCAGCCCCATCCCACTGCTGCCCCCACCCCCACCCCACCCGCCACCTCCCCTTCCCACCCCCCACCCCCTGCTTCAATGGCTGGGATCCTGCCCAGGCTGCAGGCTGGAGCAGCCGAGAGCCTTGCTCATAAATTACATTTCGGGCAGTCTGCTGGGAAGATTAGGATCGCACTGGTTTGGAGCCAGGGCTTTCCAGCATCTCCCTGCAGGAACAGAGGCTCGGGGATAAACAGACCCAGCAGAGACGGGGAGGAGAGAGGGAGGGAGGGGAGGTGGGAGAGGAGGAGCAGGATGCAGAACTGGGAGAGACACCAAGGCAGACACAGAGAAAACGAGAGACCGAGATGGGCGAGGGATGGAGGCCACGCGGCACAGGAGGGGCGGGGAGGGGCGGCTGGGCCCCCAGGGCAGAGCACGCCCCTCCTGCCTCTCAGGTCTGTTTTCTGGGTGTTGAGTGAACCCACAAGTTCTTTCTGGAAGACAAGACTGAAGGTCTTAGTGGTCCCGAGTGCCACGGAGAAGAATCTTCCCAAACACAGCCCAGACGGGGAAGAGCTTTGCCCAAGGCCACGCAGCAAGCCTCGTGGCAGGTCCAGGGACTTCGGGGCGGAGCAGAAGCCAGCCCTGGAGGCCGACCTCAGCGCCCCCTCAGTGGGCTCGGGGACCTGCCGCTCCCGAGAGGAGAGCAGGGGCCGCAGCCCACACTGACTCCATCTCCTCGAGCAGCTGCATCACCTAATTTCCCACGCACCCTCCCCAAGACCACGTACTGTCGTGCTCCCACCGAATGAACCTCTAGAAAAGAAACGTTTAAATTCTATTTCCAGCCGTAACCTTGCGGGGCTGACGCTGTGGAGACCTGGCGGGAGCTCGCTGTGCACAGTGCGGAGCCCCAGCATCTCTGACCCTCGTTTCCCTGAAGGCGGAGACCGGAGTCATGGTCCCCCTGGGCTAACAATGTCGTCCTCATCACCCCCTCAGACACCCCAAGGGAGCGAGCACTGGAACGGGAGCCGGGAGTCCCCTGCAGTGTAGACCCAGCTCACTCTGCACTTGCAGCTCAGGGTGAAATGCAGGTGTTTGGGGCGGGGAGAGCCCTCGTGCCCTTGCTCTTCCTGGCAGCCCTGCAGGGCAGTCTCTGCCCGTGCCCAGACACAGACGAGGAGCCTGGGGGCTGGACAGGACGGCAGTGATTTGCCGATGGTGACTGGGCTGAGAGGGAGCAGACCCAGCAGTGCCCATGTGGGTGCCTGACCCCACGCCCGCCTCATCCTGCTCTTCCACGCGCAGTGTCGGAAGCTGGTGGGGCACGTTCCCAGCGGGGAGGGGGCAATGGCGGCCATGCACGCGCAGACGCCGGCGCACCCCTGCGCTCGCCAGTCTTTTGGAGATTCCAGGTAAAAAGATTTCTTGCACAGTCAGGGAAACCGAGGCCGGACACGGTTCCACAGCGCGGCACCCTTGCTGCTCCAGCCATGCGACTGAGCGTGCCAGGAAAGGGGCAGGACGATCCTGGGGAGACATTTCTGGGAACGAGTGCGCATGGTGGGTCTGAAACTCAGTGTTACTGGCGTCCTGCGCTTTGATGCGTCTGTCCTGTGTGGGACACACCCTTCTCCCCACCAGCCTGTCGGAATGGAGCAGGTGCGAGGGACACGCACCCGGAATCTGGGTCTCTCCCTGGAATCCTGAGCCTGCCGTGAATACATTTTTTAAACAAACACTTGGGAAGGAATTCTTCCCCGGAGCACCGGAGCCTGGCCACGTCCAGCGCATCCCCCAGCTGGCCTGGCCCTTGGCCTGCCCCATGCCCCATGGCTCCCATCCACCATGTTTAGGAGCCAGTGGCTCTTGGAGTCTGCTGAGGCCTGACCTTGTGACCTTGAGTGGGACTGACCCCCCTCTAACCGCAGTTTCCACACCTGTGAAATGGGAGCCAGCTCCCCCTTCCCCTGCAGCCCTGGCACACACCACCCACCTCTCCTCCGACGTCACACTAACCAGCGCCAAGTCTGTCCCCAGCTCTCCCAGCTCAGCGCCCCGACAGGAGGTACCCCAGGAGGGCTTTCTGCTCAGATGCCCTCAGCCATCTCCCCTGGTGGTGGAGGGCCTTGGGTCGTGCTGTCTGCCCTCTCCACCCCATGGTCTCCTTTGTGGCCACCTTGCCCAGGACAGCCCCGCTGCGCCTAGACTTGGGTGCATGCACAGAGCCTGGCTGTGGAGGGCATGAAAGAAAAACAAGCTCGTGGTGAGTTCTGTGACTGTCTCCTCGTACAGATGAGGAAACTGAGGCTGAGAGGCGGAGCAAATTGTTTGAGTTCACACGACGAGCACATTTTGAACCCAGGCGGCCTGACCCCAAAAACTCTCAAGCTCCACCCTGTACTGGGGCGCACAAAGATAATTAAGGAACTTGTGCGCTGAGTGAGGAAGTGACCCAGTGAGTGAATGAATGAATGAATGAATGCACCACCTCCCTTCTCTCACCAGCCCCTCAGGACCTGTTGTTCCCACAGTGTGGAGCAAAGCAGCCCCTTCAAACTAGGAGGCAGACACTGAGCTAACACCCTGACGCTGGGGCTTTGACTCCTGAGGTCCAGCTCAGAGGCGTGCAGCAACCTCCCTAAGCTACACGGCGTGTCCGTGTCTGCAGGAGGCCAAATAGCTGGTTCCCCAGGTCCTGGCCTTCAAATCCTGCCCAGGCCCCTACTCAGTGACACCAACTTGTGCTTGGTGACCCAGCAGGGACTGGGGTTAAGTTCCAGGCAAGCTTCTTGGCTGTGTGACCTCATGAGAGGCTGATCCTCTCTGAGTCTCTCCCACCGTGAATGGGGGTGCAGCTCGGACCCCGGGTCATGATGAAAATAACCAAGTCAAGTTCCAAACAAGTGGCTCGCTCTGATGGCCCCTCCAGCCCCCCGCCAGCCTCCTGGCCTCAGCCCCACAGGCACCAACGGGGCCTGCCAAACCCGAGCCAACCTGACAACTCTGTGAAGTTTGAATCAGAGGAAAATAATTGAGGTTAATTCCTCAGCATCTAGCACATACCACCCACCTCTCCTCCCAGCAGGCCGGGAGGATTTATGAGTTAATGGCGGCATTGTCATGTAAAGGGCTTGGAGATCCTCAGAGAGAGCGCCCTGGGGAGTGGGAAGTATGAAATGCAAGGCATAATGGTATTAGCACCCAATTACTCTAGGATGATCACTCTGGCTCCCCTGAAGCTAAAACTGGAGAGCCAGCCTCTGCTCGTGACCCCTCTACCAGCCCCACAAGGGACAGGCTGGGCGGCAGGTGCCCAGCTCAGGCCCAAGTGCTCCCAGCCTGCTGTGTGGCCTTAGGAAGTCCACACACCCTCTCTGGGTGTCCTTCCCCATGAGCTGCCATGAGGGTCCCTGCAAATCAGCAGACATGGCTGCCTCACCTCTCTGCCCCCGTGGCCCGCAGTTCTACACCGGGGTGCAGGAACCACACAAGGGTATCCACCAAGAAAGGAAGCCAGGCCCGTTCTCCGCCCAAGTCCCATGTCAAATGGCCTCAGGATCTTGGAGAAGAAAACTCAGCTTAACCTGGGCTGCTGCGGAGCTTCCTAGTAAAGCAGTTACTCTGGAACACAGCTACTGTGGTTGTCCCTCATTTGTGCCCGGGGAAACTGAGGCCAAAGGACAAGCTTTTGCTTCCACAGCTAGGAAGCAGGTACCCCAGGACTCAAATCCAGAGACCATGGCTCCAGGTGGCCCTCATAAGTGCTCACAGGGAGCCTTGGGGGAAGCACCCCCACCGTCCTCCCACGTTCCTCACCCTCAGAACTGCCTGGTGGGGGCTTTGGCCAACTCTCCACCTCCCTGCTGCTAATGGACCCCACCCAAGCCTCACTGAGCATTTACCTCCTACCAGCCCCCCATCACATCTAACTCACCTCCCATTTCCTGGGACTTGAGGCACATAGAGAAGAGATATGCTCTAAGTCTCATAGCTAAAATGTGACCGAGCCCCCGCACCACCCCCTCCCATGTCCCCAATCCTTCCAAGGGCCCCTGAGAACCCCCTGTGGAGACAGGTCCAGGAGGCTCTGCCCCTGGGGGGTCTGTCTCCCCACCATTCCCTCCACAGGGCACCACACCCCAGAATGGCCTCCTCACCAGCCACAAATTACAGCCTAGGCAGCGTGGTGACTGGCTGGCAGGAGGGCCTGGGCCTGCCCTCCCCTCCTGCATGAGCGCCAAGGGCCTGCCCTCCCCTCCTGCATGAGCGCCAAGGGACCAAGGGCGCCACCACCAAGGCACCACCGACTGGGCCTCATCTCCTCCGGGTCTGTGTCCTAGAGGTGCTGCTTTTGCCTTGCCCTCGCTCTGCAAGCGCATCTGCTGGGTCCCCAGAGCCTAGAACAGAGCCAGGCACATAGTAGTTGCTCAACAAATACATATAAACAAGGGTTATGTAAATAAGGGTTGTACAAGCATGTAAAAATAAGGTGCTTTATAGACCCCAGGCCCTCTGCACAGAGGTGGCCGCTCACACTTAAGCAGCCTGAGAGAGGGAGGAAGGGGGATGGGGAACCGAGATGGGGTTCTCCCAGAGAGAGGACCCACAAAGGCATCCAAGCCCAAGGGGTCATGCGACCCAAGCCTTCCAGATTTCCAGGACAGACACCAAGCTGTGGCTCGGAGGGGGAACTCAGATCCCTCGTCTCAGCTGGGGGGCTCTAGAGTTCCAAAGCCCTTGTGGTCTTGGCCTTACAGTTACCCACAGACCACGGGGCTCGCCTGCTTCCCCCTCAGGGCAGCACCCATCCCTGTCCCTTCTGGACTAATCCAAGGCCTCCCCCTCCTTCCTCTGTGATCTTCCTCCTTCTGCTCCCCCCACCCTCTCCCTGCCCGCCCCCACCTCCCCAAGGCCTCCTCCACCCATCGCAAGTTAATTCCTCCGAAACTTTCCTTGGGAGCAATTTCCACTTCTTATTATGCCCGCTGCGCCCGCCCAGCCCCGTGCTATCTGGCTCCCTACAGCAGGGAAGACGCGGCGCTTGCTTGCCAGGAATAGCAGAGGTGACCGAGGGGGGGGGCGGCTCCTGGGATTATGATAAGGGCTCGTGGGCCGTTTGGTATGCTGGCCCAGGCCACACGCTCTCCCTTCCATATTGGGGTGATAAAGATGATTCTCCATGCTGGTCCCTATCTCCTATCAAGACCAAACATTCAAATGCAGCCCTCCGTGGAAACCCACCCCCACCCCTGCCAAGATCCTACCTCCTCCAAAGGAAATTGAACCTGGTGATTTGAAAGGAAAAAAAAAATTAATTGAAGTAGCCAGGTCATTCCCTCCCTATGACTCTCGGATTTAATGAAAAAACGGAGCCAGGTTGGAAGCCTGGTGTGCTTGTGGGGTGCAGAGAGATAGAGGGCGGCTGGGAGGTATTCAGGAGGCCCCACCCATCGGGCGAGGGCACCCCTCCTCCCGGCCTGCCCTGGGCTCTGACCTCAAAGTTGCCAAACCCATCTGGAGGTTTGGGCCAGGACGGAGGTGGGGGGACGGGCTGGGGGGAGCGTGGCTGTGCCTCCCATCTTAATAAAATTTTACCAAAGGAGAAAGAAGCTTCGGGAAGGTTTGGGTTCTTATTCTTTATTATTATTATGTTTTAGGGTTTCAGAATTGTTTCCTGGGTTCGGAGCCTGTCAGCAGAATATTTATTGTACTTTATGGTGCATTAGTAACGAGATTGTCTTCCCTTTCCACAGCCGACTTCAAACCCCCCTCTCCTGGAAGGAGAGTGTATTAAGTAGGAGGATTTCTTTTTTGCCAAAGTCAGCAGCTGTGGCAGCAACACCCGAAATCCCGGAACTCCGGCTGGGCTGCGGTGGCATTGCCACGGGCCTCAGGGTGGGGGTGAGGCTGCCCTGGCCAGGCCTGGCACCCACTGCTCCTCATTCCTCTGGGCCACTGTCTCCCTACCTCCTGCCCCCCCCCCAACCCTTCAGAAAGCCCCCCTGTGGCTCTGCCCCCAGGGGATCTTCCCACCACCGCTGCATCAGGGCACCACACCCCAGGATGGCCTCCATGCTGGCCACAAATTACAGGCTAGACGGGCGGATGACCGGCTGGCAGGAGGGGGCCAGGGGCTGGGCTGGGGAGGCGGCCCGTCCTCCCCTCCTGCAGGAGCCCAGGGACAAAGGGACAAAGGGGCGAACAGAGAGGCTGGACGCCCAGCCAGCCGCTGAGCCCCAGCAGCTTCTCATACAGGTTTTACAGGTTGACGGAGGCGGGGAGCACCGGGCCCACAAGCCATTAATTACAAATTGGTTCAGGGAGAGGAAGGCTGGAGAAGGCGGTTCTTCATCCTGCTCCAAGCTCAGGAGGAAATTCCTGCCCTTTCCAGGCTGGGGCCCAGCCCTGGGCTAGGAGTGGGAGTCCCGCTGCCCCTCGCTCCTGCGGGTGGAAGGCTTCCACTCTGGGCCTCGCTTGTCCCCACTGTCACCAGGGGGTTGGCTTAGATCATCCCCAGATTCAGATATTCCGGGTTCTGGAAACAAGAATGACGGCACTGCCCAGCGCTAAGGTGGTGAGAGCTGGCTGCTGTGAACAGGGCGAGGCTGTGCGGACAGCATGGCACTGACCCCCCAACCACACTGGCGGGGCTATTGTCCTCAAGTGGGGGTGCGGGAGCAGGGGCAGACAGGTGGAGGCGGGGCTGGCCCCACCCCTCCGGATCAGACCCCTTCCCGTGGGACACCTTCCCATGGCCCTAACCCCCTCGGATGGTTCTGCGGGTCTGGGATTATACGTTCAACTTCCAACTTTTGCTCATCAACTAAAAGCAGAGAAAGAGAAGTGTCTAGAATCTTAAAGACTTCTGGACGAGTTCTGGATCACAGCAGCATCTCCACTGTGGTGCAGACGGCAACCAAAATACAGGAAAACCCAGTTGTGGACCTTTATTCTAGGAGGTAGAGGGGGTGCAGAGAAAGCTGGGAAGCCCAGTCTGTGGGGTCCCACCTCTTCCTCCAGACCCCCCATCCCACCAGGCACACCTCTCCTGCCCGCTGCTCAACCGCCAGCTGGGGTGGGGCTCCACTGACTCACTGGCCTGATCATTCCATGTTGTGGGGTGTCCTGTGCACAAGGAAATCGAGAGGCTTCCCTGGCCTCTGCCCACCAGAAGCCAATGGCATCCCTCCTACCTCCTCCAGGTATCACTGAATGTCCCGTGGGGGACAAAAACCATCCCGTCGTACAGGACCACTGTTCTGGCAGCTAAGAGTACAGGGACCAGGGAAGCCTAGTTTAAATGCCCCTCTGCCACTTGGAGTGAGGCATCTGGTGAGTTCAGCCTCATCTGCACAACAGGGTGAGAACGGTATGCAAGGAAAGGAGCTACTGGTTCATGAGATAAAACCTGTTACATGCACATGAGGTGTCAGCCCAGCACCTGGCAGAGGGACCGAAGGAAGTGGTCATGGAATAGGAAGAATAAATAGTGTCACCCAGAGAAGATGCCACTGGCATCCAGAAGGGAAGGTCAGGGATGCTGTTCAACATCCTGTAGTGCATATGACAGGCCCTGACAACAAAGAACCATCCAGTGCGACAAGCCAATAATAGTTAAATTGAGAGACCCTGCCTCAGATTGGTTCAACCCACTTTCTTTCGCTTTTTGCCATGGCCACTAGGAAACTCAGAGCATATTTTTATACTCGGTTTTCAGCCTTTTCTCTGTCTGGGTTTTTGACCCAATTCTTTTCCCTACTCCCATCTTCAGTTACTTTAGGTCTTCTTTTATCCTTCCTTTAACAGACCTATAGGATTTTCACCCTGTTTTAATCATCTTTTATTGTTTCGGGGAGAAGAGGCACGTAAACGAAACCCAAACTAAGCGCTGTTGGGTTTTTAAAGCAAATTTTCAAGTCCTCTGTGGCTTGTGGTTTCATTTATAACTTTGTTCATTCTCTCAACAGTCATTTAAAGTATGCAGGTGAGGGAACAGGTGGCTCTGTGGTAAAAGGCGAAGCTGTGAACTAAGTGAATTGTCGGAGACTGAATGAACTCTATCAACTGGTTTAAAGAGGGACTAGACATTTGATGCATTATCTGAATTAACCAATTAATTCTCAAAACAACCCTATTAACAAATGACATTATTTCATTTTTAATGATGAGGAAACCCAACCAGTGTGAATGACTCAACTAGGTAGCCTCATCCAAAAGCCATTTGGGGGGCTCCTTGGTGGCGCAAGAGGTCTAGACGCAATCTACGAAGCTGTCTGCAACCTCTACAGCATGAGTTCGAGCCCTGGCCAGCCAGGGAGCAACCCACATGGTGCAGCAGACCTTTCCTGACTCGCTGCTACTCCCCTCAGCAGTGTATTTCAGTCAATCCGCCTGTTCTGTTCCCCACTCTGTCTCTGGTGAATCCTCTCACCCCCCGCATCTCTGGCCTGTACCCCAGCTCATATGCATAAATAAATAATCTTTTTTAAAAAAAAAAAAAAGCCATTTGGTTAATCCAGGTAAGTTACCCGGGTGACTGACATGCTTGATGCTGCCCTCTTTTCTACCAGCCTTATCATCGTGGGTTCCTTTCTCACTTGCTCACCAGGCTACCCTATGGGAACACCAAACTCCAAACATACACATGGAGATGCAGACATGGGAAACACTATGCCAGGGGAATATTATTCAGCCCTTAAAAAGGAACAGAATCTGCTTCCTGCCACGGGTGAACCAAAACATTAGGCTGAGCAAGAGACCAGATAATAAAGGATACTCTCCCTAGACTTGCATTTCTACAAAAATACTCCAAATAGGCAGCTCTATAGAGACAGAAAGGGAATCAGCGGCTGCCTGGGACGGGAGTCTAGCTGGGGATGGGAGTAACTGCCGAGGGGGACTCAATTTCCTCTTAAGAAGTGAAATGTGGGCCTCCCTGGTGGCACAGCGGTTGAGCGCTGGGTTGCGAAGCTGCCCGCAGCCTCTGCAGCGCCGGTTCAATCCCCGGCTGCTCCCCGGCCACCGGAGGAGGGTCCCACATGGTGTGCAGACCTCTCCTGCCGCCCGCTGCTCCCCTCAGCAGTGTACTTCGGTCCTTCTGCCTGTTCTGCTCCCTGCTCTGGCTCTGGTGAATTCTCTCACCCTCCCGTGCTTCTGACTGTGCCCAGTGCTTGTATAAATAAATAAATAAATCTTTAAAAAAAAAGAAGTGAAATGTTCTAGAACTGGAGTGTGGTGACGGTGGCACAGTGCTGTGAATGTGCTCAACGGCAATGGATTGCACCATATAAAACGGTTAATACACCGCATAGTCGATGTACGTGTGTTTTACCACAATTCTTTTTAAGGGAAAAGGAAGAAAAAGAGGGAGGGAGGGACAGAGGAAGGGACAGAGGGAGAGAAGGATGCGTGGGCGGGTGGGTGGAGGGCAGCGGCCATCTGAGCCCTCTGGGCCAGGAGAGTATAAGGGTATTTTCTTTCTTTTCTCTCCAGCTCTCTAATATTGGGACACTGTGTGCACAACAAACTGAGCAAAAATGAAAAAAAAAAAAAAGCACAGAAGGAAGAGGAGGAGGAAACAAACAAAAGCCCCAACCACTGGAGCAGCTGAAGCCCCGCTGCCGTCGTAGAGACTCAGCAGGTCAAAAGGGCGATCCGATGGGCCCGTCGGAGGGTTATTTTGTCTACACAACACGGCACAGCTGGTTCGAAGTTTGGGTTTGTGTTTTCTTTTCCCTCGTTTTGACTGGCCGCTTTAACTTGGTGAATAAGCAATTTGAGAATGACTGGGGGAAAATAATATTTTTGCTCAAGCCCAGGTTTCCAAATTGCCCAATTAATGGAACAGGGAAAGTCCTTTCTTTGAAGGCTCTGGCCTCGGCGCTTGGAACCAAAGTGAGCTTTGGGCTCACTGCAAGCCATGGGAAAATGACGCAAGGCGTCCCGGAGAGCTGCATCCTACCCGGGGGCCAGAGCGGAGGTGTGCACACAACAGGTGCGCCGGGGGGCCCATCACAGCATTATTTATGGGGGGGTACGAGAAAGCACCCCACAGAAGTCACATCAGTTGGGGATCGGGTCACGAAGCTGTGCTATGTCCACACGCTGGAACTGTGCATGCTGTCTGCAAGAAAATAAAATAAACCCTTGGGCCTCCCTGGTGGCACAGCGGTTGAGCGCTGGGTTGCGAAGCTGCCCGCAGCTTCTGCAGCGCCGGTTCGATCCTCGGCTGCTCCCCGGCCACCTGAGGAGGGTCCCACATGGCGCGCAGACCTCTCCTGCCGCCCGCTGCTCCCCTCAGCAGTGTACTTCGGTCCTTCTGCCTGCTCTGCTCCCCGCTCTGGCTCTGGTGAATTCTCTCACCCTCCCGCGCTTCTGACTGTACCCAGTGCTTGTATAAATAAATAAATCTTAAAAAAATTTTAAAAAAATTTCCTATTTAAAAAAATAAATTAATTAATTAAATTAAATTAAATAATCCCACAAAAGATAGGAATGTTTTCATATCGCTTTGAGTAAAATAGCACTTGAACCCTGAGTGTCAGTGTAGGTGTAGGGAGAATATCGAAAGCAAACACCTGAAATGCAGACTTTTTGTTCTATGTACTGTCCATAGCACGGGCGCTGCATTTTAGAAGCCAAAAAGTTTTGTTGTTTTTTGTTTTTTGTTTTTTCAAATATTTTCAGGAAATATCAAGGACCAGCCTTCCCTTGAAATGGCTTCCAGCTTGCAAACGGCCTAAGCTCTTCTCTGCTCTACGCTGCCGGATCACAGCGGAGACGCTGCTCTGCTGTGGGCAGCTTCTGGCCACCACCCAAAGATGCAGCCTGGGCAGAGCGAGCGGGAGAGGAACTGGGCCAGGAGGCTGGACATGACCCCTCACTCCGGGGTCACAGTCCTCTCCATTCCCTGCCGCCACCTCTGAGGGATTTTCTTCAGAAAATCCTGTGCTTTTGGTGCAGCTCTGCCTGAGTCCTCACTCCAAAGCTTGCTTAGCTGTCTGGGTGTCCTGGGACCAGTCACTGAAATCAGCCACCAGTAAAAAGAGATCCTTGTTCCAGGAAGATTCAAATGGCCAAGTCCACCAGCTCTGGTCCCGCCTGGGGTCCCAACCCAGCATTCTGGGCTCTCTGGCCTGATTGGGCACTGGATGCCAATCTACCCACAGCTCTGGAAATGACAGAGGCAGGATTCGAACCCAGACCCCTGCCCGCAGTGTCCAAGCCCCTCTTAACTGTTTCTCTTTTTTGTGTCTACATTGTCCCTCTCGCTACACAGCCATCAAAACCACACTGGCTCGGTAAACATTTGTGAGTAACCGCTAATAATAACAACAAACATGTATGATGCGTCTCCTAAGTGTCAGTCACTGTGCTCAGTGTCCCATTTAATCTTTCATCACCCCCTAAAATTGCTAGTATCCCCGTTTTACAGACAAGCAAGACAGGGCACAGAGAGGCAAATGGACTCACCCACAGCTTACTCAGCTGATACGTCAGGGGTTCAAAATCCAAGCGGAAATGGATCAACTCCATGGCTGGGGAATCACGGCTGATATCTACATGGGACCAGGGGTGATGGATCCTCAGCTGTTTGTCCTGGGTAGGTTCAGCCAACAGGGCCTTAGAAATCTCAGTCCCTGGCCAGGCTCCCAGCTGGGTGCGGATGCCCTGGGCCTCGAGGAGCTGGGTTGAAGTCTCCTTTTACCCAGCAGAGACTGGGGAGCAGGAAGCGTCACCCAGCTGTGGCCAGTGGCCCTTAGGACCCAGCTGTCGGTCAGTGGACATGACCCAGCTAAAGGAAACAAGCTAAGATGCCCTTTCCCTTGCAGACCCTGGCTGTGGCCCTCACTTCCAACCTGCTCTGCGGAGTGGCAGGCACAGAAACTGACAGCACTTGGGGTAGACAGACGCGAGGACGTGCGGCAGGACCCACCGCTCAGCCCCTGCCCTCTGCACTCCCTCCCAGGTCTCCAGGGATCAGAATCTTGGCACATGCAGTGGGAGACTTGGGTCAGAAGGACCCCTCCACCGCCTTTTCCAACTCCACCTTCTAGGATTCACTTTCCACTAAAGAGGAAATGAAGAATTCACCTCTGAAGGATATCTGCAGGACTCCCAGCACCCTCTAAGGGGTCTCTGCTTAAATGCAGACGTCCAGTTTTGATGTCAAACCACAGCACTGATGAGTACTTGAAAACCATCTGACATTTCAGGGAACACTGTCGAATGTCCCTGTTTTGCAATTCACAGTAACCCAGGGTCAGTCAACATTTTGGGGGTCAGCAGAGCTTTCTGAGACTGAAGAGAACTGAAATCTACTCTTCTTCTATGCAGCCTGTGTACTCCAGCCCACGTGTGCACACGCATGCACATACATTCTCTCTGCACAGCCATGAGTGTCTTCCTTAAAATTATTCAATATATGAAATGTACCTCCAGGAAGCTTCTCAGTAATACCCAGCTCTGGAAATTCAGAACAGAAGAATATTTCCAGGTCTCAAATTACGGATGCAAGTGATGATCCCGTCATTAACGAGAAGAGCACACTGAGACCCAGAGGGAAAGAGACTGGGCCAAGGTGACACAGGGACCCTGTGCCGGAGCCCATGCAGCTCCCAGCCCAGCCCAGCCCAGTGCAGAGAGGTACGAGGAGGCAGGTCATCCTGCAAATTGCAAGGAGATGAATACAACTTCTCCGTCCCCGGGGAGAGCCAATGGAGGGAATCTTTGCAGGCACAATTGCCACAAAAAGTTTTCAAAGCCTTTCCTAACCTAATATATGTAAAGAAATCTTTGGAGAGTCATTCCCCATTAATCAGCTGTCAGCAGCGTTATGCGGGAGGGAAGGGAGCGAGAAGGGAGAAGACTAACTCATTTCCCAGAGCCTGTCTTCAGGATTTCAAGAACGAGTTTCACAGAGCCTGTCAATTTTGGGGGGGAGGGAGGCATCTGAGAAAATGAGAAATACCCCTGACATCCCCAACACTCCAAACCTGCACGGTGACCCATGAGAACTCATGTGCAGCAGAATCGCCCGAAGGCCCCCTGCTAAAACACACCCGCTGGCCCCCACCCACCGCAGCTTCAGACTCAGCAGGTCTGATGTGCACCCCGGAAGTTCCATTTCTAACAAACTCCCCGATGCTGATGCAGCCAGGCCAGGGACCCCGCTTTGAGAATCATTGCTCTAGGCCATTGAAGCTACCTGGATGTTCTCGACAGAGTGAAAGACAAGTTATTCATCCAGGAGCAGAATAAAATGGCCCTCAGACATGGGGCTCAGGTCCAGCAGAGGTAGGTGCCCCCTCCCCAGCTCAGTCACCCACTTGCTGTCACTGGTGGTTCCTGGCCCTGGGGTGGGCACTTTGTGGGCCTCTGATAATTGTTTTCCCAGAGTTCCATCCCTGAGCGGAGGTGAACGACATCATGCCTCCTACTGTTGGGGTGAATAGGGAAGGCACAGTGCCTGTGGGGACTCACACGTGAGTCCTCATTTCTTTGCTATCTGGCTGGGGGTAATTAATTGGTGCTGAGGCATGAACATGGGCCCAGAAATATCTTTTCATTGTAATAACTTGCACACAGGTGCCCTTATTTTTAAAAGCTATAATCTCATCACAGGAAAGTTAGGAAATATCTGCAAAATAAACCACTCATAATCTCTCCCCCTGGTAAATCTCACCCATCCTTTGGGTATCCTTTCTTCTGGCTGTATAATTTTTTTAAGATTTATTTTCATATTTTTACAATAGCTGGGGTACAGGCCAGAGGCACGGGAGGGTAAGAGAATTCACCAGACACAGAGTGGGGAGCAGAACAGGCAGATCAACTGAAATACACTGCTGAGGGGAGCAGCGGGCGCGGCAGGAGAGGTCTGCTGTGCCATATGGGTATCTCCCTGGCCGGGGATCGAACTCATGATGCAGTGGCTGCGGATAGCTTCATAGGTTGTGTCTTAACAACTTGCGCCGCCAGGGAGGCCCAGATATTAATTCTTTGTAGCAGAGATGTTGCAATTTTTTCCTCCAGCTTGTCATTCAACTCTCAATTTTATTTTGGGTGGGTCTTTCCCCTTGTGTCAGTGTGCTCCCCTCAGGTCTGTCTGGAAACCAGCCAGGGAAGTCAGAGCTTCCTCCCCCACCAGCTTCTGTCATCCAGTTCCACCAGCCTGGGGCCCTTTTAAGTTTACAGCCTGAAGCATTCCCTTTGATTTACTGCCCCCACCTAATGAAAAACCCCAGATTGGAAAGTGGTCCATCAGGTCTTTCTAGAAGCCCTAGATGACCCCAAATCTGCTGGGCTCCTACCCCTGCCGGGTTGCACAGGTCATAGGTCATCACGCACCAACGACCCCAAAAAAGGGATAACTCAAGCCCCCTGGTGATAACTGTTGATGCCAGTCAACTGGCTTGGCTGCTTGTTTCTTTAAATTCCCCCCATAATTTTTTGGTGGAATGTATGTTACAGCCCTGGGTTGCAAGAGGAAACATAATCTTCAACTGAGGAGCAGCCGCAGGGCTGCCTGTCCTTAGCCTGAGTGCCAGCATGGTGCACAACCAGGCGTTACTGTGCTCATCTGAGCAAACAGCCCAGAGAGGCTCCATAACTGCCCCAGGAACCACACTCGCCAGGCCTGAAACCAAGGAGAGAATGGAGCTGTTGGGTTTCAAAGACCGAGTCCAGTTGCAGTCTTCTCCCTCGACCCAAGGGGGTTTAAGCCCCAGCTGTGCACCCAGCTTACTCTACGACCCCAGAAGCCCCCTTCACTGGGAGGATAAGAAGAGCCTGCTTCTGGGGTCTCCTTGGTGGTGCAAGGGGTTAAGACGCAACCTATCCGTAGCCACTGCAGCATGAGTTCGAACCCAGAATTGGCCCCAGCCAGCCAGGAAGCAACCCACATGGTGCAGCAGACCTCTCCTGATTTGGCCGCTGCTCCCCTCAGCAGCGTACTTCAGTCAATCTGCCTGTTCTGTTCCCCACTCTGTCTCTGGTGAATCCTCTCACCACCACCCCACCCCATACCTCTGGCCTGTACCCCAGTTCTTGCATGCATAAATAAATAAATCTTAAAAAAAAAAAAAAAGAGCCTGCTTCTGGGCCACACGATATAGAGGCACGAACCAAGTTTTTAAAACACAGGCCTGAAAGCTTGATAAACTGTCAGTGTCCAGCCATATGCAAGTGGCACCTGCTTAGACATTTGTCACTCAGAACCTTACAATTTTTATCAACTTATAGAAACTTGCATCAATCACGTATCACCAGAAACTTACATATGTATGGTAGTCACCAACCCCCTCCCACCCTCCTGCACCATCTCATCCACTCAGTCATGCAACAAACAGGCACCATTTTCCAGGTCGTGGGGAGAGGCAGACCCAGCTAGTGACCTCAAGGAGCTCCCCTGCACACACCCACATGCACAGGCTCTCACGCCCACAGGCACACGTGCACATGTCCTCGTCTGCATCGGAGGTTTCCTGTTAAGTGTCTTCTCCTCCATGGTTTGGAACCCTTGGTCCTCCAAGGTCTCAGGGACATGGAATCCCTGAGTCTCCACATCTTCTCTCATGCTTCAATGAAGCCAGCCCCTCCCACACGTGGCACATCCATATTCACCTGAGTCCCCATACCTGGGGGTGCAGGGAGGGCCAGTGCAACCCAACCCTTTCAGAACATGATTGCCAGCACCACCTCAGTGTCTGCTCAGCAAAGCATTCTGTAGAGAGGCAAAAAAAAAAAAAAAAATGAGGCCCTTCAAGTTCCAACTGTGTCTAAGTCCATTCTTTCCCTTCCTGTCCTTTTTTCCCCTTTAAATGACACTACCTGCATTAAAAAGAGTAAGTCTTAAAAAACATTATGTTGGGCAAGAAAAGCAAATTTCTGGGGCCTCCATGGTGGTGCAAGGGATGAAGCACAGCACTATGAAGTTATCAGCAGCCACTGCAACACGAGTTCGATCCCCGGCCGGGAAGCTACCCACATGCTACCCACAGCAGACCTCTCCTGTCTCCCCTGCTGCTCCCCTCAGCAGTGTATTTCAGTCAACCTGCCTGTTCTGTTCCCCACTCTGTCTCTGGTGAGTCCTCTTACCCCCACACCTCTGGCCTACCCCCTAGCTCTTGTATGTGTAAATAAATAAATCTTTAAAAAAACAAATAAATTTGCACCCACGGAATATTCAGAGTCTACGATATATAATAAAAGTTGTAAAAATGAGGTATTTTAATGTAAATGTGTGATAAAGTTATAGAAGCTTGTGTATTAATTTCCTGAGGCTGCTGCAATAAATTATTACAATTGGTGACTTAAGGCAACAGAAGGCTATTCCCTCGTAGTTTCTGAAGGGTGGGGTCCTAGACAGCTTTGGGGAGGTTCAGGGGACCATGAACCCCTTCTTCCAGGCTGTGGTGGTGGCCGTCACTCCTTGGCTTGTGGCTATGTCACTACAATCAAACCTCCCTCTTCTTCCCTCGTATAAGGACGCTTGTGACGGCACTTAGGGCTCCTCAGGTAATCCAGGGCCAGCTCTTAACTGCATCCCTCTTCAAAGCTCCCTTTTCATATTAAAGGTTAGGACCTGAGAGATTTGGGGACCATTCTCCAGCAGCTACAGCATGTACAAAAATGATGTGTGTCAAGCTCAGGACTGCAGTTTCTTCTGGGAGCAAAGGGAGAGCCTGATGTGGTGTCGGGGGTGTGTAAGGGTGTTAGCTCAAGTGCCCAGTGCAGAATAATGTCTATATAAAATGTTGGATAATTTTATTATTATTTTTAAGATACATTTATTTATGCATACAAAAGCTGGGGTACAGGCCAAAGATGAGGGGGTGAGAGGATCCACCAGAGACTGAGTGGGGAACAGAACAGGCGGACTGACTGAAATACACTGCTGAGGGGAGCAGTGGGCAAGACAGGAGAGGTCTGCTGCGCCATGTGGGTAGCTCCCTGGAGGCCAGGATGGAACTTGTGCTGCAGTGGCTGGGGATTGCTTCGTAGTGCAGTGCTTAACCACTTGAGCCACCAGGGAGGCCCCAATATTTTTTTTTAATTCGAAATCCTGCCATCTCCTACCTCTGTGACCCCACGCAATTTATTTCACATTTGTGGACTTGTGTCTCTTATGTAATGTGAGGTCACTGGTATGTGATTTGCGGCTGTGTATGAGGATCCAATAACATCATGTATGCACAGAGCCTAGGCAGTGTCTGGCTCATGGTAAGTACCCACTTACTGTTGTTCTCACCTTTCTGAAAGTGAGGAGCATTTTCTAAGCACACCCGTGTGTGTGTGTGTGTGTGTGTGCATGTTTGCATGCACACACACGCGCACGCACACACACACACACATATCCTTCCTGAGCAAGAGAAATAAGTTTTCTGCTCCCAGCCCTGGTTTCTGAAACTCAGCATCAGGAGGGGGTGGGGCGAGCTGGGAGCTGAAAACTACAATGGCAGGAAGGGAGGGGGCGTCCCTTTGCAAAGGCACTTTTTGATCTGCTCTAACTGCCACTATAGAGAATTAGATGGAATTCATTTTTATGATGAAGGAATTAATGGTTATGGAGAGAATCAGGTTCAGGTGGAAGACCTGAATCCAAAGAAGGGAATAAAGCCTTGAAATTCAAATGAAAAATTATTATATAAGCATAAAGGAAACCTATTTTACACCTGTAAGACTAAATGTATAAATATGAACCAACTGCTCCCTCTGGGAATTGGGGATTGTGCTTTTAATTCACCTAGACAAATATGCGGTGCACTCTCCCTGCCGCCCATACATTTCAATGAAGACCTGGTGCTGCAGAGGCCCTGATGTCCCCCACCCCGGCCACCTCCCTGGAGCTCAGCACTTTCTGGACAGGCAAAAGCCCTTCTGACTTCCTCAGTGCCCCCAGGAGGGACGTGGTTCCCAAAGCTGCAAACTCCTTAGACAAGCTCAATGCAAAGACTCCGTCCCAGCCCTACTGTCTCTGGTCCCGCATCCCCTACTCCCACCCTGTGGTCTCCTATGGGCTATTTCAGCTTCATTCATTCATTCATTCATTCATTCAATAACTTTCTTTTTTAAAAAAGATTTAGTTATTTATGCGTAGAAGAACTGGGGTGCAGGCTTCAGGTGCGGGGAGCAGGGGCAGGGGCGGTGAGAGGATCCACCAGACAGAGCAGATCAGACAGATCTACTGAAGTACACTGCTGAGGGGAGCAGTGGATGCGACAGGAGAGGTCTGCTATGCCATGTGGGTAGCTCCCTGGCTGGCAGGGGATCAAACTTGCGCTGCAGTGGCTGGTGCCAGCCTGACAGCGCGGCATCCCCAACCCCTGTGCCACCAGGGAGGCCCCCACAATAATACTTTCTAACCACCTGCTACATGCCATTCTCTGCTCAGTCCTGAGATCATCTGGTGTACAAAAAAGAAACTGAGGCAGCAACAAAACAGAAGCAAGAAAGTGGGCAGGCTGGAGTCAAGGAGGGTGAGTTAAAATCCCCTCCCAAGGACCTGATAGCTCTTTTGAACTTTGACTTCCTTGAGTCTCAGTCTCCCCGTCTGTAAACAGAGATGCTGATTCCTACAGCACAGGGTGGCTGCAGATTCAGCAGACTTGCTCTTAAATGCCTGGTACAGGGCAGGCATTCAAAAATGCAAGTAACTAATATGGGTTCCAAGGTCAAAGAGTAACATGATCATTCAACTTGGCTCTTTATTGAGCACTCTCTGTGGTCTTCCAGACACTGAGCTCAGCCCTAGTGTTGCGGAGAGGAATACCAAAAGTCCTGGAGGCCCATGACAGGCAGCGAGGGAGCCAGAGGAGCAAGCGCCTGCCGCAGACCACACACTCGAGAGGTGTGCTCCCCCAACTCCCAAGGGGCTGCCTAACAATACAGATCAGCCAGGCTCTGAGTTCCGGGGCCAGTGCTCACCAAGCCCAGTGGACAGTCACCCTTCTGATGCGCCTTGGGGTGGAGGAAACCTCAGCGCCTAGAAGTCGCCCAGCCTTCTCCCAGGTCCACACTCTACTTGAACTAGACCCATCTGTTCACTCATCCATCCCATTAAAATTTACTGAGCAGCTACTGTGGACCTTAGACCATAGCAGTGAATAAACAAGCTCTCCGACGCCGGAGAGGAAGGATCCCTCCCTATTGAGTGGGCCTGATACAGGAGGGGGCTTCCCCAGAACAGGATGAAGGAGGGGCCCAGGGCCCCAATTCCATCAGCTTCCCCTTAGCAACAAGCCCATCAGAGGTGGGGACCAGGCAGCATTTGATCCTTTTATCCTCTTTGCCATCCCCCCCATACACACACGCACACAAGCCTGGGTCTGGAGGGAGAGTTAGTTTGGACTTGTGGGCTTCCCTGGAACTGGGGCGCAGCCATGAGCTCCAGGCCAGCCGACGCTGGGCGCCGCCACCCTCCCCCCTTTGATTTGTTTAATGAAAATGCTTTGCCGGCTCCATAGATGCTTGGCAGTGATAAGGTAATTGTCCAAGGGCGCAGTCTACAACCCATTAACGCTGGACTCGGCGCAAATTGCACTTGGAGAAGGGATCGAGGGGCCGGAGAAGGCCGCCTCCCACTCTTGGTCTTCTGTTCAGGCAGCTGGGAAGTTGGGGCGAGGCCCCCCCAGACTCTCCAATGGTTCCAGGAAAAGAAATCCCTGTTGCACACACACCTCCTCCTGTGCGTGTGCCCGCATGCACGCCCGTGCACGCTCATGCATGCACCACGCGTCGCCATGCACAGACACACACATGCTCTCAGGCCCACGTGCTCACACGCGCGTCGCCGCAGCCGCCTGCAGCCCACGCTGCGCGCTCAGCCACGAGGCCAGGCCCCAGGGGCTGCTCCGGCTCCTTCCCTTTGCATCCTCCCAGGGAAGCCCCTTCCCTGCGCAGCAAGGGAAAGGAAAGGGGATGGCCGGGCGGGGCAGTGTGCACAGAGGCTCCGGGACATGGTTGAGACACACGGTGGAGACGGCCTTGAAAGCATCGCTGGAAGCCTGGGGGAGGGCAGCAGCAAGAGACAGAAGGGGAGGGGGAGGAGGAAGAGGAGGAGGAGGAGGAGGAGGAAGGGGAGGAAGAGTAGGAGGTGAGGGGAGAAAGAGGAAGATGAGGAGGGGAAGGAGGAGGAAAGGGAGGAGAAGGGGAGGGGTGGTGGGAGGAGGGGGAGGTGGGAGGAGGGAGGGGGGAGGAAGAGAGAGGGAGGGGGAGGGGAGGAGGGGAGGAGAGTAGGAGGTGGGAGGAGGAAGGGAGAGGAGGAGGGGAGAGGAGGGGAGGAGGAGGAAGAGGAGGAGGGGGAGGAGGGAGGAGGGGAGGAGGAGGGACAAAGAGTAGAGAGTGGGAGGAGGAAGGGGAGGAGGGAAGAGGAGGAGGGGGAGGAGGTAGGAGGTGGAGGAGGAAGGGGGGGAGGAGGGAGGGGGGAAGAGGGGGTGGAAGGGGGAGGAGGGGGAGAAGGGAGGGGGAGGAACAGTAGGGGGAGGAGGGGGAGGGAGGAGGGAGGAAGGAGGAGGAGGAGGGGAGAAGGAGGGAGGAAAGTAGGGGGGAGGAGGGAGGAGGAGGGGAGGAAGGGAGGAGGGGGGGAGGAGGGGGGGAGGAACAGTAGGAGGTGGAGGAGGACTGAGAGGAGGGGGGAGGGGGAGGGGGAGGGGGGAGGAGCAGCCCCTGGGCTGGAGCAGCAGCTGAGGCTGGGAGGGGCGTGAGGCTGCCGCTGCGGCTGCTGCTCTGGAGAAGGGGGCCCAGGGCCTGTGATTTTATCTTTTCTGGGGAAAATAAAAACGTGGAGGAAGAAAACATTTGCGTTTCCCTTTCCTTCCTGGTCAGGTCCGGGCAGCATGTCAAGGTCACTCGGGAGCGCTGCTGCTCTAGGGGGAAGAAGCAGCAATCGGGGAGCAGGAGGATGGTGTTCTCTTCGGGGGGGTGCCTCTCCCAAGGCCCCGAGGGACCCCGTGGGAACCAGGCCGTCTCCTGAGGGGCCTTTGTTCCCGGATACTCGTCCCCCCCCACGCCCGCCTCCTCTCTCATCAGCGTCTGAGGACGGCACCACTGCCTCGTCACTCCTGGGCCGGAGCCTTGCGAATGCGAAGGGCCCGCTGATCAGAACCCCTGGCTTTCAAGGCGGATTTATTACCCTTTAAAGGCAGATTTATTGGGTAATGGCTTCCCAAAGTGCTCCCCGCTCAGGGCCCTGCAGCGAAAAGGGTGTCCCCTCCCTGGGGCCGGGGACAAGCCTGCAGCCCACTTGGGGGCAGAGCCGGGAGCCTCCCGCTTCCTCCCCACCGAGCCCCAGCAGCCAGGGCGGACACTGGAGCAGGAGGAGCAGGAGGCGGCAGGGAAAGAGCACCTTCCAGAAGGCGCCCTGGGGTCTGGCTCCTGCACTTGGACCTGCGTCTTCCTTTCCCCTTTTAATTGGATTTGGAGGGCTCAATGTGGGGACCTGGGAGGAAAAATTCCCATTAGCACTGTTGTTGCCTTTGGAAAAAAGAGGTGGGGGTTGGGGGGCGCTCAGGCCAGAAGGGAGAGGTGAAGGCAGGGGGCAGAGGTTCAGGCCAGGGAGCCTGGGAGGGGGGTGCCTGGGCCGGGCCCGCCGAGAGGCGCTGGAGAGACAGCTCCCAGCGGCCCGGGGAGTGGGGTGGCCGCCCGGCCCCATTTGGACCGAAGTGTCCTCCCGGGATGGAGGGCTGAGCAGCAGGCGGGAGAGCAGCGGAGGCCCCGACATACCTCTGGAAACCATGGAGATGGGGGAGGCGGTGGACAAGATGAACAGAGTGAGGCAGGAAGCCCGCTGGGGAGCAGGCAGGGCCGGAGGAAAAGCTGGTGGGGGACAGAACGAGAGACGGAGGCGGCCGTGAGACAGACTTGGGGGGGGGGCGGACAGACAGACAAAGTCTGGGCCTGTCAGAGCATCCGAGCGAGAGCGCAGAGCGCGAGAGGCAGCGGGCGGAGGGAGAGCGGCGGGGAGAGGCCGGGCGCGTGCAGGGTGAGGGGCTGCGGGGAAACTTTTCAGGCCAAGTCCAGCCCGGCACGTAACGCAGACCCGGTCCCCGGGGCTCGCTGCAGAGCTCGGCGGTCTGAGGAGGTGATTAATGTCTGTGTGGGGAGCCGGCCTGGGCAAGGAGGTTAGCGAGGGGGACGGAGAGGAGGGGAAGAGTCCCCCCCTCCAGCTCCAGCCGCCCCAGTTCCCAGGTGAACCCCCCTTTCCCCTGCTGGATGTGAAATCGCCATTTCACCCCGCCACACTTCTTAATTGTTGCAAAAATCATTTGTGAAATTGGTCTCCAACAGGCAAGAACGGCCACGCTCATCCAAGACACCCCCCCCTCCTCCTGCGACTGCCCTGAGGGAGCCCATGGAATCCCCAAGCCTCCAAAATGCAGCTCTGGAGCCGCCAGCATGGGGTTGGGGTGGGGGGACCCTGCTGGGCTGGGGGTGGGGCAGCTCAGGGTCGTCCCGGAGGTGGGGCCCATGCCAAGGCAAAGTGGCCCCGGCACAGAACGCCTCGGGTTCCAACGCCCAGCTGGGCAGCGGGCCCTGAATGGAGGGGTCCGGCTCCGCGCTCACCCCGCTCACCCCTATCATCGGCTCCGCGAGACACTCAGGCAGCGGCCACAGATTCTGCAGGGAGGGATGGAGTCTGCAGCCTCAGCCAGCCTCAGACGGGGGGAAGTTCTGAGGTCTTTTCTCTGTCACCCTGAGGTGACCCAAACACACACCACACCTGGGGGGGGGGAGTTGGGGGGTCCTCAGAGCTGAGCTGAGCCAAGATGAAGAGACTCCAAAAGACCAACACAAATGCTCACTGGGACGCTGGCCCGGCCCGCAGGCGCTGCCCAGGGGAGAGCAAGCCCAGCTTCCCCTGGACACACGGCCCTGGGCACCCAGGCACTCTCCTCCCACCAACACAGAGACGAGGTGCTCGAAGTCTCTCCAGGCAGGAGGGAAGCCAGCGGAGGGTGAATGTGACCGGACGTGTGCTCACAGACGGTGTACACGTGTGTCTGCATCCACGGCCACGTCCGTGCACACAGAGCTGCCCCTGGGGTCAAGTCAGGCCAGGCCAGCACGCAAAGGGGGGTCAAGTCTATCTTCGGCTCCCCCAGACACACCCACGGTGGCTTCAAACTTCATCTCCCACTTTCTCTTGGGGGCTGTGGGGATGGCGTGTAGCACCCACAATGAGAAGAGGGGACCAGGAAACGCAGGCAGCCTGGTACCCGAGGCTGGGCAAGATGACCTGGGATTCCCTGTCCTGTTCTGAGGTTACTTGCCCCACCCCCTCCTCAGTCCTGGGGCCATGGGAGGGTGCGGGCTTAGCACCTACTTCAGCACCTCCCATTCCCACAGGCCTCCCCCTTCAAGAACCTGTGGACCCCCAGTGTAGCAGTCCCGGGGAGCGGGGAGTCCGCCACTCACTGAGAGGGGCAAAGGCCACAGGTGAGGAGAAGGGAAGGGGCAGGGGACTCTGGGGCAGCTAGAGGAGAGCCCCCCAGGCCAAGACCAGGCTGACCCCCGCGCTGGGGAGAGGGCGGGCCGGGGGCGGGCCAGGGGCGGGCTGGGGGCGGCTCGCAGGCTGGGTTTATTTTATTGTATTTTGCCTCCAGCCCTGGCCGGAGACACTCTTTCCCCGGGGGACAAAAGGCCTGCAGTCCTGGCGTCCTGCCCCGCTGGGAGGGCGTTTCGCCCCCAGGACTCGGTGTCCAGAGGCAGGGGCGTGCGGTCACTACGCCTGGCGGGCAGACTGCGGAAGCTATGAGCCCCCCACCATTTCATTGGGACAGCCCCCTCCAAGTTCCCTCCTCCCCCAGGAGCTCAAAACTGATGAGCTGAGGGTGGTGCCACGACCTGCTGGAAGGCCTCTCTCCCCCCTCCACCCTTTGGGGCCCCCAGATCCTGGCACCCACTTGCTGTTCGGCCTCAGGGCTCATGACTTACTGCTGGAAAGCGGGTTCAGGGAGGAGCCCTGGGGACAGAAGAAGACTGGGTTGACACGTGGCTGGGGAGGCTTGGGGGGAGCGGGCGGGGCAACAGTGGCGTCCCTGACACCGGGCAGACAGTTTCCCAAGCTCGAGCCCCCTCGCAGTCACTCTGGGCAACTCGGAGGTGTGGGGGCCTGGGAAACCTGGGCTGGGGCCTCCGACATAATCTCAGAGAGAAGGTCCTAGTCCCCCCACTTTGCAGTCGCCTAGGCCGCTTCCCGGGGGGCCCCACTCGCCCACACGTCAGTGTGCGAACGCGGGGCAGCGCGCACGAGACCAGCGCCCGGGCTGGAGGCCGCAGAGGAGGCCACGAGGACGAGGCACCCGCCGAAGCGACGTTCCCACGGGCCGCGGCCAGAGGGGCCGGGGTGGCCAGGACGTTGGGGGTGCAGGGGGGGCGGGGAGCGCGGGGGGGGGCGCCCGTTCGCCCCAGGAAGACGCTCGGCCACAGCTGACCCTCTCCCGGGCGCCCCCGCCCCGGCCTCTGCGCCTCCGGTGTCCACGGGCAGTTCAAATTCTCCCCCCAAAACCAGGCCGAGCCGGGGATAAGAAAAGAGAGAAAATTCGTTGGCGATTTCTTCTCGTTATTGGTCCCGGGCTCCCTTCCGCCGGGCCCCCTTCCGAGCTCATGAATAAAGGACAAGTGGGAGCCTATCAGATCTCGGGGCCGCCTCCGCCGGACTCCGCCGAGCGCGTCTGCACAACTTACCCGGCGGGTCCCCGGCCCTTCGCGCCCCCTCTTTTCTCTCCAGCCCCGTCACCCCCTCGCCTCCCTCCGAGCCCCGAAACCCGAGAGGCACCTTCTTCGCCCCCGGCGCCCGGGCGGGGGCGGGGGTGTGAGCGCCGGAGGTGGGGGCGCCGCGGGCCGGCCGGGGCGCGGGGCGGCGCGGGCGGCGCGCGGGGAGGGCGGGCGCAGAGGGCGAGGGAACAAACATATAAATAAATCGGAGCGAGAAACCCGCGCCGCAGCCTCCCGGCTCAGAAACTTCGGCCCGGAGCGCGAGCGCGCGCCCCTCGCCAGGCCCCGGCTGGGGGCCCCGACTCCGGCCGCGCCCCCAGCCCGCGCGCCGCCGCCCGGCCTCGCCCCGCGGGTCCCGCCCGGCGCAGCGGCCGCGCCACTTGTGGCCGGCGCCGCGGACGGGGCGGCCTCGGGGCCGGCGTGTGTGTTTGTTTGAACTTCCCCGGGGCCCCTTCCCTGCCCCACCCCCCGCCCCGGCGCGCCCCCTCCCCAGCCTCGGACGCGCTCGGCGGCGGCCGCCGGGGTGGGGGGCGGGGCGGGAGAGCGTGTGCAGGGGAGGAGGGAGAGGGGCAAAAAAAAAAAAGGAGACGAGGAGGAAAGAAAGAAGTCGCAGCAGGGGCACCCGCGGCGGACGGGAAGCGAAGCTCGTCGCCTCCGGACTCGGCCCCGGCGCGCGCAGGATGGCGGCGCTGCCCGGCACCGTCCCGCGCATGATGCGGCCCGCGCCGGGCCAGAACTACCCGCGCACCGGGTTTCCCCTGGAAGGTAAGAGCCCGGGCGCCGGCCTGCACCCAGCCCTGCGCCGCGGAGCTCAGGTCCCGGGAGAGCCGGCGGGGCGGCGGCCGCAGGAGGGGCCCCCCTTTCCTGGGGACCAAGACCGGGCGCCCGACGCAGAAGTTTCTGGGACCGACACTTGTCGGGCTGCGCGCGGGGCCCGAGCTCCCCGGTCGCGGATCCGGCCTCAGCCGCCGGCCTGGGCGCCCGCGGACTCGGCGCCTAGTAGATTTCGGGTGCTGGTGAGTTCAGTTCGCCCCACTGTCTTCTGAGCTCCCCCGCCCGGGGTTCTCTGGCCTCGCCGCCCTCGCCGGCCGCGCGCTCCCAGCTCTGGCTTTGAACTGCTCTTTGCACCCCGGGATCGTCCTGCGATCCCTTTTATTTCGAAATGCGCGGGGCTCCCTCCGCGCGAGCGAGCGGGGCTGTCCCCTCCCCGAAAGCCACGCTCCGGAACCCCGGCTTTGGGGTCCGGAAACAAACTACTTTGAAAAAATAAATAGTAACGAAGTTTTTCGCTCAAACTTTTCCCTCGCGCTTCCGAGCTCTGCAAACCTCCCGGGAGGGAGAGAGCTCCAGGCCGGCGGGCGGCCCGCGCCGCGTCCAGACTGGGGGAGAGCCTGCGCTTTGCGGGGTCCTCCCAGCCTCTCCAGCACCCCGCGAGCGGAGAGGACTCGGCGGCCGGCTCCCCGCTGGAGAAAGGGGCCGGGAGCGCGCCCCAAAACCCTGTCCTGCGTTTTTGTTTTGCTTTGAAGCTAATGGATGACCTTCACCTTGTCAGCCGAGGGCCGGGCAGCTCGGCCTCTGGGGACAGGAGCGCGGGGTGCCCTGGGGCAGAGATTGGGGCGACTTTTATTCTTTTAATTGCTCTTCTTGCAAGCGAGTGAGTCCCTGGTGCGTGAGGATGGGGAGCGGTGGCAGGGCGGGGGTGGGTGGGCAGACAGGCGGCCAGCGATCTGGGGGGCCCTCTGGCAGCGCCCCGGCGCGGGTCCCCGCATGAGCCGCGGCGAGGAGAGCGGCTCCGTGATCAAGTGCGCGCGAGCGGCCACGCAGGCGGGGAGCGCGCAGGCCCGGGGATTTGCCGCGGCACTCTCCCGTGGCGAATGCAAGTAAAACAGGCGGCCGGGAAGGCGCGGCGGATTAGAACAATATTTGCCCAACATGACGGAGAATACTGAGGAGCGCCGAGAGCCGGTCGCTAAAGAGGCTCTTGAATATAAAGTTGGGCCCTCGAGAGCTCTCGAGCGCTAATGGCATATCCCGCCACGGAGACCGAGTGACTCTGACTTGGCGACGCACGATTTCTGATTAAATCCGAGGGTGGCTTCAGACACCCACTTCTGCAAAGAGCGGCGGGGGGACCGGGAGAGAGCGGGAGGAGGCGTCGGCGCGGCTCAGCGGCCCGAGCCTCTTCTCGCCTCCTCCTATCCAATTATCCGTCGGCTCCCTCCACTCGGGGGGCTGTGAAATCGTTCTAATCTGCCAGATCTCCGCAGCCGCTGAGTCCCCAAATTGGGGGGATCGAGGCTGGATTAGTGCGCCCGGTGTCCCCCAACCGGCTGCGAGAAAATTGTGTAGACTTTGCATTAAGGCTTCCCGGGCTGCTCCCCCCACCCCCCCGCCCCCCAGCACACACCAGGGGTGCCTGTCTTCGGGGTTCCCAAAGTCACCCACACCGGGGACTCTGGCCCATCTGTGTACCAGCCTCCCGGAGCCCTCAGGGAGCTTCATGGGTATCTCAGGCCAAGCGGGGCGTTGGATTTAGAAGCTCACCAACAATAGCCTGTGTCCCCAAATTGCCCCCTAACGAAATTAGAACTTTGAGAGGGGGTGGAAGCAAAAGGAGTCCCCCAAGGAAAAACCGGAGCCCCCAGAGGCTGCTGCCGACCACATTAGGTCACTGGCCCCGCTGTGGTGCGCGCTGTTAGGGGTTTTTTGGTTTTTGTTTTTTACGGTTAGGACAGTTCTGCTGGCCAAAGCCCGGACTGTAACTACTAGCCACCAGCCCACCCCTCTGAACCCCGATAAGATGGATCTTGACCACTGAGTGCATGGAATGGCCAGATGGGGCACAGACCTGCAGCCCATGCACCCCAGTCTCCCGGGCCTACCAGCTTTGGGGCTGTGGCGTCTCACCCCTATCTCTCTCCCTTCCCTTCTCAGAGGGATTCCGCTCCCCCAGGTGTGTCCTCATTCCCCAGGTGTGGCAGGAGTCGGGGCACACTGTATCCAGGGGGAACTCTTGCAACCAGCCTGGATTCCTCTCTCCACCCCTGGAGGACCCTCCCATGGCTTCCCAACCTCTGAACTCCCAGGCTCTGAAAGTGGAGAGCACAGGTGGTCCTGGTCTTGGGGTTCAAACCAACCTGCAGTCAAGCGTGCTGTGCCCAGTTTCTCCTCCCCATCCTCACCCTGCACCTCTCTCTTTCCGTATTTCCCTCCCTCGTCTAGTGTCCACCCCCCTTGGCCAAGGCCGGGTCAATCAGCTCGGTGGGGTCTTCATCAACGGGCGACCCCTGCCTAACCACATCCGCCACAAGATCGTGGAGATGGCCCACCATGGCATCCGGCCCTGCGTCATCTCCCGCCAGCTGCGCGTCTCCCACGGCTGCGTCTCCAAGATTCTCTGTCGCTACCAAGAGACCGGGTCCATCCGGCCCGGGGCCATCGGGGGCAGCAAGCCCAGAGTGAGTGTCTTTGCCTCAGAGCAAAGTGGGTCTCCCCAAGATTGGGGGATCCTGGCCTGACCCCTCTGGTGACCCTGGATCATCCAGTAGCACCCGAATGTCCAGAAGCTTCCTCTGGAAAAAGCAGCGGGACAGTGTCCTCAACCCTCCACCATCCCCACCCATTCCTTGACTTCCCCAGAGATGGGACAGCTGAGGGCCGGCTTGCCCAAGACTTTGAGGCCATGAGTCCTGCCCAGGTTGCCTCTACAGCGGCCCCGGCCACCCTGCCTCCATCCCAGACCGGGGGAAATCTTTCATTCCGGACTGAGTAGTGAGGGTGTGAGTAGGGTTGTAATTAAGTTACTATTTTATCACTTAGCGCCTTCCTGTCACCCCACCCAGGATGCCTTCCCGGGTGGGAGTCAGGAGCAGGCTTCTGGAAAAAATCAGGCCCCTCTCAGGCGGGCATGGTGACCAGGGCCGCCAGCCTCGCCTGGGGCTCTTGGGAGGCTGATATTAAAAGTATCTCCCTCTCCCCCCACCCCATCTTTCCGCTCCTACTCTCCCGCCTCCACCCCTGAAGCAGGTGGCCACTCCGGACGTGGAGAAGAAGATCGAGGAGTACAAGAGGGAGAACCCGGGCATGTTCAGCTGGGAGATCCGGGACCGCCTGCTGAAGGACGGACACTGTGACCGCAGCACCGTGCCCTCAGGTGAGAAGGCAGCTGAGCCCCAGGGCTGCTCGCCCGGGCTCCCCGATGCAGCTGGCTGCGGGTGGGGGGCGGGGAGGTGACAGAGGGGCAGGCAACTCAGGGAAGAGGCAGGAGGAAAGGGAACGAGAGCCCTGAAGAGTTAGGGTTCAGGGTCCAGGAGGAAATCAAAAACGAAAGGAAGGTGGACGTAGGAAAGAAGAGACTTGGGAGAAGAGGGAGAAAGAAAGGAAAGAGGCCAGGAGTGGCGGGTGGGTGCGCAGGAAGGCAGGCAGGAAGGAGCAGAACGCTTCTCTATGAGGCTGGGGTGACCAGAAGCTCCTTGGAGCCAGCTCAGAGACGGGGCCTAGGGAGCTAGGGATGTCCTAGGAGAGCTGATCTTCCTGGGCTCCTGCACCCCCTTCTCCAAGTCTGCACTTCTGGCTGCTGCTGCAGTCTCCAGTGGGCCCCAGAGGCGAGGCCCTGCACCGCGAGGCCTGCGCTGGTGTGCGCACACGAGCATCCAGGCAGGCAGGGCTGGGGCACACCTGAGTGCCGGCGGCAGCCCAGGTGGCCTGGAGGGCCTCCCGGCAGCGGCAGCGGGGGCGGCCGGTGTGAGCACCTCTAGGGTGTGCGATAGTGTCAGACACACGTGTGTGCAAGGCTGTGTACAGGAGTGCACTCGGTGGGTGCCTCTGCCCCGTCTTGCCACGTGTGAGTGCCCCAGGTGTGTCAGGCCCCTGAGTAGGTGTGAGAGCATACGTGGGGGGCTGGGGGCAATGGGTGAACCCGACTTTCTCTCCTCGGCGGCGCCGCATCCCCTGCCCCAACAACTTATACTCGCTCTTTTTTGCCTTTGAATTTCTGAGGTTTAGTGAGTTCGATTAGCCGCGTGCTCAGAATCAAGTTCGGGAAGAAGGAGGAGGAGGATGAAGCGGACAAGAAGGAGGAGGACGTGGAGAAGAAAGCCAAGCACAGCATCGACGGCATCCTGGGCGACAAAGGTAGGGCCCTCCGGGCTGGGGCTGGCGACCCGCGCCAGGGTGCCCGCCAGCGGTCTGCTTGTGCCGCTGCCGCCGGGCAGCCACAGAACCCCAGCGGGACAACCTGCAGCTCCCCGCGCAGCAGGGAGCCTCGGGGTGGCCAGCAGTGCCCCTCCGTGCGCCCCCCTCCGCTCCAGGGCTTAGGCTGGGCGCCGTGCGGGCGCCTTCTTTGCCCTGCGGAGCTGGAGCCGAGGGCGCAGGCGGTCTCTGTGTCCCCCGGGAGCCCCGCGGCGGGCCATGCCCCGCGCCCCGCGGACCGCGAGCCCAGCGCGCCTCGTGTGGCGCGGACTCCGGCGCGCGTGAGTCTAGGGACCGGCGTTTTGGCTTCTAGTCCTGGTGTCGATCTATTATTTATAGGAAATCTGGGCACGGGGGCGGTGGGGGAGGGGGCGAGGAAGGAGGAGCCGGCCCGCGGCTCCCTAAATGAATTTGTTAACCAGACCCGCACAAGCTCTCTAAACGGTCCCTTGAAACCCCGCCTGACAGTTGACTGACCGCTGCAATCAATAAAAATTAGCGAGGACCGCGTGGGCAGCCATGGAGCTCCCAGTCCCGCCTTGCCAGGGCCAGAGCCCGGACAGTGCAGAGTGGGGTGCAGGGGGGTGCACTATGAGAGTGTGTTACCCTTAGGCGCAGTGGCCAGGGGAACCCACCCAGATGTCCTGGGTGGGCCGATTCTAGGGGGGAGAGACATTCGGCTCCGCTTGGCCTGTCCCCTTTTTTCACTGGGCAGCAGGGAGTGCTGGATGCTCAGCCCGGCGCCCTGAGTTCGCTCACCCGCCAGCTGGGGAAGTTGATTATCTTGTAAGCGCCTGCGTGCTGGGAAGAGAGTCGTGTTTTTGTTTATTGCGGCGAAGTTTCAGAAGGGAAAGTTCTTTCTTATTATCCCCCACAACACCTCGAGTTCCCTCTGAGAGCAGCAAGCGTGGACGTGGGCAGGAAAGGACATGGAAGATGCAGAAGTCACAAAGACTGACCCGGGGGAAGAAGTGAGCCCCCAAACAGTGCGGGGAGGCAGCTGGCAGGCAGGAAGGTCAGCAGCCACGCGAGCCAGCAAAAGGGTAGTTTGGAGGGAAGCAGGACAGTGCCCTGAACCAGGAAACCTGTAAAGTGCACGTTTTGTTGATTTCTTTCCAGAGGATTCTGTGGGCACTTCTCTCCCTGCCTCCCTGGCACCCCTACACCAAGTCTCTCCAGTGTTCAATACTCCCCAACCTTGAAGATGAACTTCACAGACAAAGCCCACTTCCAAAGACAACTTCCAGCAAGGCCCTGCCCCCACAGGCTTGGGAGGGGGGCCGGGGCAGCCCCTTGCGAGAGCTGCCCGGAGCTGGGGAAGGGGCGGGCTATAGAAATTCAGGGCCCCAAGAGGAGCCCAGTCCCCACAGGGACAATAGGGTGAGGGAAGAAAGGAGAGAGGGAGCGAGCTGCGCCCGGCACCCCGCTGTGCAGGCTCTGGAGCCTTGGGGCTGCCAAGTTGCCCGAGGCTGGGTAGAGGCCTGCCAAAGACTTGAGACCCCTGAGGGGAACCCAGCCCTTGTTCCAGCTTTTTTGGAAGGGGGCTTAGTTGGACTTCTTTTTGGGGGTGAAGGGACATAGCCCTTGAGTCATCTCTCCTGGCCAAAACAGCAAACCTTCCGCGAGGTAGCCCGGGAGAAGCGAAGAGGTTGGTTTCATTTGGGGAGACTCTAGGCGCTCGCGTGTGTGTCGGGTGGGGCCGGTTCAGTCTGGGAGGAAGCGCGCGGGTAAATTTCTTCTGAGAAACATTGTGAAAGCAAAGATTGTGCGGTTTGGGGGCCCCCTGGACTCAAGGATGTTCAGGGACTTCCGGGCTGGTGCGGGCTCCCGGAACCGGCTTGGCTTCGCTGAACAGAGGTTTTCCTGCCGCAGAGCCAGGAAGGGTTTCATGAGGGGCCAGCGGTTCCAAAGGGCGAGGCCGAGCGCGTAGGCACAGAGTCTGGAGACAAGTGGCAGGAGTGAAATGAAAGCGGTGGGTCTGGTGTCAGGAAAAGCCCTTGGCTCTTGAGTGACAGCTGGGCACGATTCGATGGCTGCGAGCTGGATGGCAGGGAGCGCGTCTGGCCACGGCCTTTGGGTCAGCGCGTCGGTGGGCTGCATTCTGTCCCCGCAGGATCCCGTGTGGCTGCACAGGGTCACTGTCGGCGGGCGTGGGTGGGCGGCAGGGAAGAGGGGTTTTCTGGCCGTCTGGACACATTGGAGCACCGAGGCCGGTCAGGCTGTGGCTACCCCGTGAACCCACCCCCTGGAACTTCTCACCTCTCTCCCAAGCCCAGGACCTCAGTTCCAGGGCCAAGTGAAAGGTGAAAAGCCCACCCAACCTCCACCTCTGCCAGCCAGGTGGCAAGAGGTGCCACAGGGGCATAGCAGCGGCAGGGTTGCGCACCCACAAACTTTGTTTTGGCTTCTTGCTCGTGACAGATGCTTTCTCTGGGGCGGCCCCTGTCATGGCGGGGAGCCGCTGAAGACGGGGTTTAAGAGCTCTGCTCTTTAAGCACTAAAGAGAGATTCCTCCCTGAGTCCGTTTTTGCCTATCGCCCGCTTGGCATTTAATAATGTTAAGACTTATTAGAGCTGGTAATGAAAACTGGGGCTGCTGAATAGGAAACTGTGTTGGAGAGGAGTGTAATAGCTTCCAGGCATGGTAAGAAACTATTTATCCGCAATCAGTCCGCACTCTCAGAGTTGGAAGCACAAACGTTAAGTTGAAGGGTTTTAAAGCAGATTAAATTGAGCTTTTATTTCTGTGCACTTTCATCTCCGAACGGCTCTCTCCTGCTCCCCTTGGGCTGATATTCATGAGGCTGTTCATATACTTTTTTTTTTTTTTTTTTGCTCTTATCCTTGTTAAGACTGAATTGTTAGGATTGTTGGTGGTGAGAATTCTCAGTCGGCTGCTGATAGGGGCTGCGGTTGCGCTTCGCTCACCTGGAGAAAGAAATGGACAGTTCCCTGCCTTGATCCTCTAGGACCCGCTTCTCCTCACTCCTTCCCTGAGGATCAGGGTAGAGACAGGCCAGGAACCCAATCAGGAGAGGATTTAAGGAGAAACCGGGGAAGGAAAAGATTTTCCCAGTCCGAGTCCAGCCCGCGGAGACTTTTGTGGGAAATTTGATCGGGGCTCGCCAAGAGTCAGCCCATTCCTTTGTGGGAGCGGAGGACGTGAGGGTGAAGAAATAAGCCGTAATAAAATAAAATAACAGGAACAGTCATAAACAAGAACACCAGAGCGTCTCACCTCTGACAATGCACAAACTTAGGCTGAAACTGACCACCTCAGACCCGGGGGGCACCGCATGGGCCTCCAGGGGAGCGAGCCCAGTGGGGTCACCGTGACTATACCCCAAGGGAAGTCTCAAGATTAAAAAAAGCCACAGAGTGTGCATTTCCCTAGGAGGGGGGCCGGGTGTCAAAGTTTCCTGGGACATTTTCAGCCGCCCCTCTCTGCAAGAACATCTGAAGTGTGTCTGTCTGTGTGTGCGAGGCAGATGTTTCTTTGCATTTTCCATCATTTATTTTTAATGCCGCGCACTTACAGGTGTGGAGCGCGAAGGCTCGGGAAGGCGGGGAGAGCCCTAAGTGTCGGGTTTAGACACTTGTAAAAGGAGGTGGGAAACAATTTAATTTGGCAGGAGCGATCGCTGCTAATGCGGTTTTCGGTCGTTTGCTACACTAGAGGAAGCTGTTTTGATTGTGTGTACAAGGACCTGCCAAATTTAATTAGGCTCCGGGGGAGCGAATGAATAGGAGAAGGGGGGCAAGACTCCCCTCAGCCCACACTGGTGTTTTTTTTTTTTTTCCGGGCTTCACACCTGGAAGGGCATTGTTTGTCCAATGGGCGAGAAGGGGCACAGCGCAGAGGAGGGGCGGAGGGGCGCCGAGGGAGAGGGGCCTTGGAAGAGGGATGAGGGAGGGGACCCAGATAGGCCATTTATCAGGAAACAATCTGCATTGATTTAAACCAACAAGTTCCCTGCTCTGTGAATGTGTGTTTAGAGAAAGGTAATTGACACTCCACCAAATCAAAGGATTACCCCGGGTTGGCAATCTAATCAAACAGAGTCCAGGCGGGATTTGAGGCTGTTCAGAGTGGGATCAGCTTCGCATAATGGGGGCTCGGAGGAAGATAGGAGGGTGTCAGGCGATTCCCGGGCTTTAGGCAGTGCTCGGCAGAGGCTATTCCGGGAGACCAGGGGGGGAGACGGTGGGGGCCAGAGAGAGACTGGGGTGCTGGGGTGCTGGGGGATGGAGTGAGCGGAGAGAGGGTGTGGAGTGGGGGGCTATCCAGGCGGAGGGGGCTGCTGGCGAGGGGGTGAGCCCACACAGGGCTGACAAGACTCCCCCTTTCTTCCCTCAATCCCCCCAACCGAGGAAGGGAGGAGGGAGCGCAGACGCACGGAGAACAAGGAGGAGATAACTTACAAAGGCAAACGCTGGCGCTCGCTTGCTCGCAGCCCCAGAACGTGCAGTCAATAAACAAAGTCGGCAAACTGTTTGCCAGATAAACTCGTGCCTAAATCAAGTGTGACGGGCAGGGAGAGAAGAGACAGAAGGAGATAAGGTTGGAGGGGGAATGAACGAACATAATCTAATAGAAGACGTTTAGAAAACAAACTTTAAACAAGGGAGAACAGGCAAGCGGCGGGTAATTACCCGCCCCAGAGAGAGGGAAGCCTTTGGAGGGCTGGGCTGGGCTGGGGTTGGGGGTGACGGGAGCCTTGGAAGAGCTGTGTATTGGGGTGGGGGGGCCTTTGGGACTCCGCCAGGAGCCAGGAGAGGATTTGAACACCCCCCCCCCACCCCCAGTTTGAGGTTCCCGCTCAGCCCCAGTGCTCCCACGACGCAGGCATTTCTCCACAGGGTGGGGTGCCCCGCTGGGAGGGCTCGCGGGTTTGTGTTCACCCCGGGGCACACACACACCACACACCGGCTGTTTGCAGGCGTGTGTCCCTAACAGACGCGTGTGCGCGGTACAGCCGTGGAAGGAATTAGATATTTACCCGTTTGAAATAAGCCCGGCTAAGAGGAGGCGAGAAGAGAGAGACACGGAAGAGACGAGACGGGGGAGACTTCAAACGAATTCATCATTGGGAATGGCGGAGGGGAGATTTACCAGACAGTACTGGGAAGTTATTTAGATATTAATAACACATTTTCCCGAGGCGCGACCAGGCAGCCATCTGCACTGCTCTCCGAGCTATTTGGCTGGGTGAAATCTGGGCGTCTCAAATGTTGGGGAGAGATAACGCAATCAGGCTAACCCCGGTCCTAAGACTGCATCGCGGCGTTAAACCCGGATTAACCTCCCCCTCCGCGCCACTCCCTCCCGTTTCACAGCTTTCCAAATTTTTCAGCGGAATTTCCATGGAAGGATTTAAAAGCACATATAACGGTAGCCTGAAAGCAGTTAAGATGATTCGTTGGGCTTTTTTTTTTTTTTAAAGAACGTCTCTGAAAATGATCGTTGTCACAGACTACGTTATATTAACGTTCTACGAAACCATATTTTTTGTATAGGGAGAGCGCGCCAGCAAATGAGATTTCCCTCCAGGTTGCCTCTTTGGAGTTCCGATTTACCCTCCTCAGTGAGGCTGATGGGGCGGCCCCCCTAATGAGCAGCTAAGGATTTGCATAGGAGCTGGACCAGACCCCTGGCTCTGGCCCTGGCAGCTCCTGTCTGAAGTCACACAGAAGTCACACCCCAGGAGAGACCGTGCCGGCGAGGGGAAGCCTTCATTCTGTAAAGAGCACAGGAAAGCAACCCCAAAGGGAAGTTTCTCCCGGGGCTTTGGGGCCTTGAAGGCCAAGACTAAGGGGGGGCACATTCCAGGAATTCCAGAAAAAATAGCTCTGGCCGCTCTCCTACCAGACTGACATGGTCCTTAGGAAGCCCAGTTGAGGGTGGGAACGAGAGGGGGTTGGAAGGTTGGGATCCCCCTAGTTTCTGCTGTCTGGTGACTTCCCTCCTCTCCCCCCTCCCCCCAACGCTGGCTGGAAGAGGAAAAGGTGGAAACCGGGTCAGCGCTTTCTGACCTGCGCTGGAGCAGTTGGCCCCGGCTGGGGTCGGGCAGGGGGAGGAGGGAACGCGCCTTCCCAAATCGAATCAAGGCAGAACGGTGACCTGAGGGGGAACTTGGCCATTAGTAGATAGATCTCCACCAAACTTCAAACAAAGTGGGGGGGGGGTGAGGCAGGCTGGGAGGGGGGACCCAGAGTAAGAGAAGGGGAGGGGCCTGGAGGAGGAAGACCTGGGGTCCGGGGCAAAGGGGAGGCGGGGGCCACAGGAGGGGTGTCGGAACGGAATGCCCAAGCGGGGCCGGCTGCACTAGGACCTTCAGCCCCTGGGGAGATGGGCCAGGGTCCCTGGCACTGCGGCCTGGGAGGACACAGGGGACTGTGAGCCGCCCGGGGTGTTCCTGTTCCTGGGACCTCAGGCACCGGGTCTGTCCTCCCAGGTGGCTGCTGAGCGGCACCGGCCAGGGCCCCGCGCCCTGCACGCCCGATGGGCATGGACTGCCTTGGGTTTCCAGGGGCTCTGGTCAGCTGCAAGCCCTTTTCTGAGACTTGATCGCCTGGGCCCTGGGGGCACATTGGGCCTGAGCGCAGGTGGAGCCGGGGCAGAAAAGGCAGAGGTGTGGGGGCCTCGGAACCTCCGAGGTGGAGGAGAGAGTCGGCACGGAGAGCCCAGTGCTGGAGGAGACCCTGCGAGAGATGGAGGGACAGGGGAAGCTGCCTGCAGTGCTGGAGGAAGAAGGCGCGGGGGCCCGAGGGAGGCGCCGAGCAGCAGGGACAGACAAAGGGAAGCCAAGTCGCGGAAAGACTGGCCCGGGAAGGGCTGGAGGGATGGGCTGACGAGGCCAGGCGCGGGCCGAGAGAGACAGCCCGCGGGAGAGCGGGCGGAGCGGGGCCGGGCGGCGGGAGGTGGGCGAGCCGCTGTCGTCCTTTTGATCCTGCGCGGCTTCCCCTTATCAGAAGTGCTTTTCGGTGACACTGGCACAAAGGCAGTTCATCATATTACCGCGCGGCCCGGCGGCTCGCTGAGACCCCGCCGCTTAATTAGAGACGAGCGAGTTGGCCCCGTCGGGGCGGGAGGGAGGCCGACCCCAGGCGCGGGGGCCCGGGCTTGGCACAGGACCCATGGCTCTGGGGCTGGCCGAGGGCGCTCCTGGCCCGGTCCAGACCGGAGGTGATGGGGAGCAGGCGCCTATTGCTAGAGCCACGACATGAACAGGCCAGGGGGTTTCACTGCCAGAGAGGGAGGCTCACCGCCTGCCTCCCGCTAGGTCACCCCTTCTGAGCCCTCAGCTTTGGGGAGGTTTGGTGCACAGGCCACTGCCCGCACTGCCCTCGCTTCCCACGCGCAGAACGGAGGGTGAGAGAGGGGAAGTTGCTGCACTGGGTGAGCTGAAGCCTTCGTGCTGCTCTGTGCCAGTTTATACCCCCCGGATCCCAGCGCTGGTCTCCCCACCTCCATTTGAACCCAGCCTTACCAGGCTTGTGACACCCCAGAGGGGTGGGACCAGGGAGTAAGGGTTCTAGTGGCCATCCTGTCCCCAGCTCACTAGCAGTGTCATCTGTGGCCACTTGCTTGCTCTCTGGGTAGTCATTTCTTTTGAAAAACCAGAGAATTGGACTAAGTCAAAGATTCTTATCCTCTAGAGGATCCCGGACCCCTTTAAGAACTGGATAAAACCTAAGAAAACCTATTCACACAGGTTGCTACAGGCAGAATTTTGCAGGCGTATGAAGGGGTCTCTGGGCTTAGAGAGGGAACACCCCATTTGGAACTTCACCTTAGCTTCCTTCCTGGTCATTCCGGTATTCCAGGAGCCGCAGCCCAGGATGAGGATGGGGGTGGTGAGGCTGAGAGCCTGCCCTGTGTCTGACCTTTGCAGCTTCCTCCCCTTTCCAAAACCAGGCAGAACAGCCCCCCCTTCCTTAATTTAGTTGTTGGAAAGACCTTTTCTGAGGGCTTAAGTGCAGAGATAAACACCAGTTTTGTGCTCCCTTTTGTCTGTTCCCAGAAAAAGAAAGAAAACCGATTTCCTCTACACTGAATATCTTCATTCACATTATTGGTTGAGCACTTACTATGTGCCGGGTGTTATTTTAAGAGCTCAGAAACACAGAGAATTCGAGAAGTTCCTTGCCTTCCTGGTGTGCTGAGCCAGGTGGCTGAGACAGAAAATCCCCCAGCCGGTGCTCTGCAGACTTGCCACGGTGCCCTGCCTGTGTGAGCCGCTTACCTGGGTCTCCCGCACCTGCCTCCTTGCGGGCTGGGGTGTGTGGCTGGATGTTTGGATGTTGTGTGTGTGTTGTGGCGGGGTGGGGGGGGTCATGTGTTTGGGGCCAGGCTGAATGTGGCAGCGGACCCCTACCTGACCACGGGCGTCCTGGAGTTGGCCAGGGCGTGGAGGGCGGTGGATTCGAGGCAAAGGCAGGAGGAGGAGCTGGCCGCGGGACTCTGCGCCTCTGGCCTCCACTTCGTTCTTTGTCTGAGCTGCCCCGGGGAAAATAAGAAGAAAAAAATCCAAAGATCAAAGAGGACCCCGGACAGAAAAAGGGCTGGGGCGCAGGCTGCAAGAAGTAGCTCAGAAACTTCACCCTGAACTTTTCTGGGGCCCTTTTGTGGGACCCAGACTGAGCAGAGCAGCCATTCTGAGAGGCCACTTCGAGTCTCAGGGCGGATGACAGGTGGAGAGGCGCAGGTAGAGCTTTGGGTTCCAATTCAGACCGTGCTGCCTAGGAGACTGAGGAAGGTGCAGAGGGGACCTGTTCTGGCCAGAATTTGGGGGGAGGGGATATAGGTGTGTCAGGCGGTATGTCGTCTATGTTTGGGGTCAAGATGGTGGCTCTGGTTCAAGCGCCCCTCTGCCCAGAAACTTCTTCAGAAGTCTGCACCAGACAAGAAAATCAGGTTCAAGCTTGAGATAGTTTCCAAAGCAAATTTGGGGCTGATAGACGTCAAGGGGCGTCCTAAGAGCCTCTGGGAAGCTCTGGTTCCCGGGAAAGCCTGTGGGAGAGCCCTTGTCCCCTGCCGGCTCCTGTAATGGCGCAAGAACCTCCTGGGAGGGTCCACTGCAGGCCGGACCGGCCCGGTGGAACCTGCACTCTCCAGCCTGGCTGCTCACACCCCCCTCCCTCTGTCCTTATCCTCTTCCTGCCGTCTTCCTGCTCCCGGGGAGTTCTGAGAGCGCTTGGCCTTCCGAGGTGCAAAACAATCCTGCAGAAAATCCCCACACCTCTGGCCTCCACCCCAGCTCTTGTCTGCATAAGTAAATAAAAGGAATCTTTTTTAAAAAAACCCCAACAAATTCCCATACACGAGTACGGGAGAAGGGGGGGCCTGACAAGGAGAGGCCCTTTTTGCAGTCTCCCCCAAATTCAGATGCAAAAAAATCTGAGCCGCTGCACTGCAGTCTCTGGGGCTCACGGGGGTTGGTGGGAGTGCACCCCAAGAAAGGGGGCTCTGGAATTTAATAGGTGGTGCTGAATTTTCCACTCTTGGGGGGGATCAAATTGCGGTCAGGTTGGCCCTGGGATGCCCTGTGCAGGCGACAGGAGGTTTGGGGGGAGGCGCTGAGCCCGGTGTCCCCTGTGATGCATCTGCAAGTGCCCCCCCTTTATGCACCCCTTCTCCAAGGGCCCTTTCCCCATCCCGGCTTCAGGGTAGGTTTGAGGCCCGGGAGTCCGAGTTGTGAGACTTCGGGCGGCCGCGCCTCAGTGCCCCCATCGGAGGAGTGGGGCCAAGACCCCTCCCCACCCTCGGGGCGGGGCCCGAAGGGCTGGGGAGCTGCAGGGACCGGCCAGAGGCCCCGGGAGGGGGTGAGGGAGGCTCGGAGCGTCTCCTCCTCCCGCCTCCCCCCTCTCCCTCCGCCCGCTCGCGCCTCAATGGCCACTTTAGAAATACAAACAACTTTAGAAATAAAGTAACCAAACCCCCCGAAAGGGGCTTTGAAGGGGCGAATGCCTGGTGGCGCTTTACTATGGTGTGGGCCGAGGCCCGGCCTAATCCCGCTTTCATTTTCACCGACGGCCGCGGGGGAAGCGCTCCCGGCCTCCCGGCCCCTCAGGAGGCTGATTAGGCCACAAAGAGCCCCCATTATCCCGAGAAGAAAACCGGGGGGCGGCGCGGGGCGGCGGGAGCGCCCGGCCTATTGACTTAGTGGATGAAGTCAAGAGCGGGCACGCTGGGGGGGGGCGGGGGGGCTGGGGGGGCTGGGGGGGGGCTGGCCCCGCGCGGGAAGGGGCGGGGAGTCGGAACAAAACAGGACGCACAAAACCCCACAACAAAACCCCAGCTCCGGGCGAGGGGAAGCCGGGCCCGACGAGGGCTTCTCCGCTGAGCTGCTAAGTCAGCGGCCCCCGCCGGCCCGCGGAGGGGGGACAGGGCCTCGGAGGCTGCAGGCCCGCCGCCCCCACTCCCTGCGGCCTTGCTTGGGAGGGGGTTTGCAGGGAAGGAGATCCGGTGCAGCCATCCCATCCAAGCAGGCGGATCTGTCAGGCTCTGTCGTGTGCCCTGCAGGCGGGACAGGGCCTCAGGAGCCGCCCCTTCCTTCTCTGCAAGCCTGGGGAGTTGAGCCCAGAGTGCTGCCCCAGAGGTGGCCACCTGCCTGCCGTCTCTGGTCTGCACAGACTGTACTCCCAGGTGCTCTAAAGGAAGCGCTGATTCACCTGTGCATGGGGGGGGAGGGCATGGAAGGGAGTGGGTGAAGCTGAAATAGGAGGCCCCTCAGGCCTGACAAATCTGGGATAATTTAGGGATATGTCCTGGAAGCCTCAGTGTCCCCATCTGCAAAGTGGTCCCATGTGGATGATGACTTGTGAGACCGGTGGGAAGAGCTGACGATGTAATTCCACCAAGGGCCAAGTCAGTAGGAGACAGGATCCATATCACTCTCCAGTCCTTCCACCTCTTTTCCTGCAAGGCCTCTCTCCATCCAGAGCCCGCACCCGGGTGGCTTGAGACGTGGCAGGGCCTGGAAGCAAAGGGGCAGTGACTCTATAAGCCATTGCTGTGCTGGGGATGAGGACAGGGCAGGGGCAGATGCTCAGCCTGGTACCAATTAGTGCCCTTCCTTATCTGAATGCAGTGTGGGCAGTGCCTCCTGCAGCAGGAGGCCAAGGGGAAAAGGTAGAAATACACAGAGCTGGTTGGTTCTTGGGGTGCAACATACTCTGCTAGGCGGGCCGGGGGAGGGGGCTGGGGGGTTACTTTCACCTCCTGGCGAGCTTGCCCCTCCCAGGCAGAGGCAGGGGGGTTGTGACAAGCCAGATAGCACTATTTGGTGACTCAAGGAAATGTTGCTGGGGCTAGTGACACAGGCTCCCCACCCTGTCAGGCTGACCCCCAGTTGCATATCCCCCCAACCATAGCTGCCTTGCCCGCCCACCCCCTTGAAATGGGGTCACTCTGGGCCCTGACCCAGACAACTTGGAAGTACTTTGAGCATGGTGGCTTTTTGTCTGTCCATTCCGTAACTGCTCATTAAGCCACTGTTTTGAGCGGTTTTTGGTGTTGGGGGTGACACCTCTAGATCCAGGTCATAGATCCCTCCAGGCTAAGTTAGGGTGTTCGGACTTATTCCAAGGGCAGTGGGGAACCGAGGAGTGGATTTCTGCAGCAGAGGGATGGACTGAGCAGTGAAAGTACTGGAAGGCGTGGAGACACCAAGAGCATGAGAGCAATGCAGGAGGGCACAGAATGAGAGAGATGAAGAGAGAGCAGTCCAGCTGAGTGGGAGAGCAGGGAGGGGGTGCCTGCCCAGACCCCTCCCACCCCATCGTGCCAGGAGTGCTGAGCCTGTGGCTGTCTCCCTGGTCAATTAAGGGGACCTTGGGATTTTTCTGAGATCCCAAAAGGTCTAAATAGAAGTTGAACAGGTCTCAAAGATCATCTGGTCATTTTACTGATGGAAAAGCCAAGGCTCGAGGGTGCGACACGATTGAGCTCCTGGGAGGGAAGGTAGCTGGGTCTGCTGGTGCCAGGTGGAGGTGCAAAATAAGCCGGTTGAAGTCTTGTTCCCAGGAATTTGAAAGGCATGAGGTGAGGGCTTGGGAAATAGAGTATTTCCCATCTCTCCAGCCCACCACTTTTAGTGTTTAATGTGATACATGTTTTTCAGTTCCATATCAGTGGGGGAAACTGAGGCACAGAGCTCAAGAAAGTGGGGGGAGAGGGTCTCTCCTAATAGGGTCAGTAGGACTTGATGCCTTCGCCATAATAGACCTGAGGACACCCATCCTGTTTCTCCTCTTGCCTCATCTGGACAACTGCAGCCCTTTGCACCCTCCCAAGGTCTTCATGAACCTCAGGTCTTCAGCTGAGCCACCCCACCCCAGACACTCCCAGTACCCGTGCACACCTATGGGGATCTGGAGCTTGATAAATGCTACAGGCTTGGCCTTCTGAAGGATCTATTCATCTTCCTCGGAAGGGTCCTTTCAGCAGCAAGGAAAAGTGAAGTTCAGGGAGAAAGTAACTATAGTGTCGTGGTTGGGATTGGAATTCAGATCCTCTGTGAGATGTCCCCTGGCTTTAGCACTAACTGCTATGCAACTCTGGATGAGCCTCTTGAATTCTCTGGTCCTTGTCCCTTTGAACAATGGCAAGACACAATCAAACTATAATGGTTTTCAAATTGTGTTCCCTGGAGCCTTGGGTTCTGAACAGAAAGATGCTGCAGAGAAGGCTCCAGTACTCTGGGCTTGTATGCATCGGAGAAGTCAGAGACCATTGATAGAGGAAGCTGGTGAGATAAGACTTTGTCCAGGGAGGAGCAGGGACCACCTTCTGTCCTGGCTACTCTGGAGGAGGGGAGGGAGGGAGAAGCTCTGTTTACACTCCGAATCAGAGCCCCTGGGCTTTGGTTATTGGTCTTCAGAGATAAGAAGATATTGCTTATCTGGTAACAAATGATTCCCCGCCTCTTCCATTCCCCTGATTAGTGAACTTTCTCTCCTGGCTGGGAGGTCTTTGGGAAAAAAGCCTGGCTGGTCTCCAGACTCTGAGATCTACTTCTCGAGACCCTGCACAAGTTGCTGTGTAACCGGGGGAAGCCTCTACCCTCTCCGTGCTCCACTGAGACTTATATCAGATTGCAGGGCCATCCTGGCATGGTTTCAGAGGGAGGACTTGGTGCAGAAAGTGGGGGATGGAAAGGCCCCTAAGCCTGCATGGCAGAAAGGTCTGCCCTGGTCTGCCAGGTGCTCTTGCAGAGCATGTGCATCCGGGTACTTTCCATGTGGGACCTCAGAGGAAAGTGGCTTTGGGGTAAGCTGCTGTGTCATTCCAATGACCAGTTTTCTCATCCACCCAGCGGGGATAAAGAGCGTAGCAGGAGCAGGTGAGTTAACATGCACAAAAGGTGGCTGGCACAAAGGAAAGGGGTGATTAAATATGGGGTAAAAGGCCAGAAGTTAATTTATGTGGAATAGATGATCCATAAAAGTTTCTCCAATGAGAATTTCCCCAGTCAAATGCACATTATTTTGTCAGGGGCTCTAAATACATATGCACATATTTTTACACGTTTTGAAATCTTTGTTACATAATTTGTGCTTGCAAAATTTCAAATCAGAAAAAAAAAGAGAATATATGCCTTTATATATAGAATTAACTTAATATAGAATATATGGGGGATAAATTTTATATAGAATAAAAACAGAGAATAACTCTCCTTTGGTAGAGAATCTTAAATTGGGGAATAGAGCTACCTAGATTTCTTTATCTAGATCTGCCCACCCATCTATCTAGATATAGATATAATTTTAAAAGTGGCATCATAGCAACTTAACCTGGGGTCTGTACAGGCTTGGGGCGGGGTGACCATGATGCCCCAGAATCAAATTTGCAATTGTGGGTATATTGGACCCCCAGGAAGGAGCCTTCCTTGGCTTTTTCTGAGTTTCCTAGGGCTCAGAGTCCCTAAAAGGTTAAGCATCCCAACTTAGGGGATTTGCAGGTGTTTGCCCTCTCTGAGGGGCCAGCAGAGGCCCCCTCTCATCCCCTGCTCCTCCCCCAGGCCCCTGAGTGCCCTTCTCCCTCTGTGCACCTGCCTGGGTTTCCGGCCTCCTCTGCTTCAAAGCAGCAGGCTGGGCTTTACCTGCCTCTCCTCCCAGGAAAGCAGCCAGTTTGAAAGGGGAAGTGGCATTTCAGGCACTTAATTAGACCCAGGACAAGAATGGAGACTGGCTCTCAGGTCAGGCCAGGGGGGATTGTTGGAGGATTAACACCCAGGTAAACCCGTCAAGGCTCACTGGCAGCAAGAGAATCCCTGGCAGGCAGCAGAAACGCTGGACCAGCAATAGGGAGTCACATTCCCGAGGGTTGTGTTAGGAAGAGAAGGGAGGGCCCCCTCCACCTGCATCCTCCACCATTTTTCTTCCCCTCTCCCTCCCTCTCCCCAATATTCCAGGGAAGTGGGATCAAAACTACCTCCCTCCTCTCCCAAAAAACATTGTATTGAGTACCTACTATGTGTCAGACACTGCCAGGGGCGAGGAATCCAGCTCTGAGCTGCACAGGGCTGGTTTCGTGAAGTTCCTATGCCTTGGGAAGAGAGGCAGTGAGTAAGTCCACGAATCAGAAAATACTTTAGAAGGTAGTCAGAGTTTAAAGAATAATAACAGAGTCATGATAAAAAGTGACTGACCCACCAGGGAAGAAACATGAGGTGGTTATCAGGGAGGTCCGCCTGGAGGAAGAGATATTAAACCTGAGACCTCCATGAATGGATAGAGGCAGCCATTTATTGAAAATCTGTTTAAGAGAATAGCCCGCTAAGATCTTTGTGCCAGGCATTAGGTTAAGCACTTTACAGGAATGAATTCATGAAATCTACCTGGAAGGAGGGATTATGAAGCTGTCTATTACAGAAGACACAGAAACAGAGGCACAAGGAGGCAAGTCCAGATGAAGGCAGAGTTCAGAGAGGTTCCCTTAGTTTCCTAGAGTCACACAGCCAGCCAGCAGCAGAGCCAGTCACTGAATCCAGGCACCACAAACTCTTCCTGCTTTTTTGCCAGGCCTCTGGCTTTGGGTTGCCCTCCACTGATTGGCAGCATCCCGTGTCCCTGGAGAGTGGAGTCCCTGCCTCTAAACAGGGGCTGTCTTTATCCAAAGATTCATCAACAGGGTTTGCTGATTTGTTTCTGTCCTGGGCTACCTGCCCACATTTTTGACTTGCATTTGGAATTATGAATTGAGAAATCCTGGTCCATCAGGTCAGCCTTGGGAGTGTCAGGGGCGAGATGTTAAGACTTCTAATGGGGGGGGGGTTTCTTGTTGCAACTGTACTGTGTACCTTGGTGACTGTTGGGTCCTATTTGGGGAGTCAGGAAGTGGAGTTGGTTCTTGTCAGATTGGGTGGGAGCTTTGTTTCTGGTTGTCGGGGTGGGTGGGTATTGTGAGAGGCAGGCACCCCTGAGTGTGAACTGTCCAGGGCAGCGAGGATCCTGGAGGGGGAGTAGTTGGTGCTGGCGGTGGACGGCCCTAGAGTGTTGGTGGAGGATAGGGCCAGCGGCTAGCCCTGGCGCGTGGGCAGGACGACGGTCCTCTCCGTGTTCTAGGAGCATCGGCTCCACTTCACAGACAGGAAACCAAGGCTTAGAAGGTCAAAGTGGTCTGTCCCAAGTCACCTCGTCCATAAGTGGCCGCGCCACAAAGGGAAACAGCGCTGTGTTCAGAACCAGCCTCTTTCCCCGGCTCCCCAGGATAGGTTTAGGGGACAACAAAAGCTGTAAATGCCTGTACGCGGCGCCGCCGCCGCCGGCTTTGGTCTGGGGCCTGGCGGACGTGTGTGCGATCACATGCCTGTCCCCCTCCTCGTTCTGGCGTCTCAGCCTCTGCCCAGTCCCTGGCCGCCACCCCCCTCCCAGCCCAGCCCTGTCGCATGCGGCCTTTTCTTTCCCGGGATTGCAAATACGCCGAAGATTAACGCCCCGCAGCTGGCTGCAGCCCCAAACAATGGCGAGACCTAGGAAGTGAAGAAATCGCAGAGAGGCACAGCAGAGCTGTCCAGAGGCTGTTCACAGGGTCTGTCCGTGTGACTTGGAGTGACCCACCCCCTCCCCGCCCGCCCGTCCCCTCCTGCTCCCCCAGCTCCGTGCTCCCAGCTGGAAGGGGAAAACAGAGTCTAAAGAAATTCTCATTAGAAAGAACACTTCTCACAAGCCCAGACCGGAGATTAGGGGGAAGTTAAAGGAGGGAGGGGCACCCCCTGGAGGGGGGAATATTCAATAAATAATCACAGGAGAAGAGAGGGTGCTTAGGGGGGTGGGGAGAGGGCCAGGGCTCCCAGCAGGGTGCCATGACCCAGCCTGAGAGGTGTCAGCTCCAACCCCCAACAAAATACAACCTTGGAAAGCAAAACCACTGCAGGGGGCTGCAGCGCTGTCCTTCTTGAATCACCACTCACCTTCTCAGAGGCCACCTGAGAACTTCCTGGGATATCCAAGGTGGTGGAGGAAAAATACCCCAAAACATGGGGTGATGGAAAGGCGGCGTACACCAATGTGGAGACTACTAATTAAAGATGAACTTGCTTCCAGCTGGGAGGCAGCTCTGGAGTGCATTTTGGGATTGTGGAGGACTTGCTGTGTGCAGACACAGTCCCCTGAAGCCCACCGCCCTGTGAACAGCACAGGCCTTTCTAATCCCGTTTTATAGATGAGGACACTGAGGCTCAACCAGGTGGAGCCACTTTCCAAAGTCATAGATGGAGTTTGAATCCATCAGAGCACTCCCCCCTTCACCTGCACTGCACACCACTAACCCCATCAGCAGGGGCCAAGCAAAGGTCCAGCTGGAGAGCCAGCCTTGCTTTGCATGGGCTTACAAAGTCAAGGTGACAGCAGCTCCCAGGCCACAGTGTCAATGTAGTCCTTTATTTTATTAAATTCCATTTTAACTCTGCTGTTTCATCGGAGCTGGTCAGGTTTGTGCAAGCTCCTTCCCAGTTCATCTCAATGCACAAAAAATGCCATTTTTTAAATGAAGACGATATCACCCCCTGTAGCAGCCAGGAGCCAGTCTCCCCGGATTCCAGTTTCCACGGTCAGAAATGAGGGCTTCGTCCAGTCCCAGCCTGTGCCTGGAAAGCTAAGACATGCAGGTGGTGGTCCCCTCCACAGATGAAGCCACTTAATTACCGCGCAATCAATATGCAAACAAGTGCCAAACTGGGTTTGAATCAAATTTCTCATTGGGGACCCGGGGGGGGGGGGGGGGTGATGATTCAGTAGAAGGGGGTCCATCAGGGCTGGGCTGTTGGGTATGGGGGCTGTGGGATGAGATAGGCTTGGGCTGGGACCCTGGCTCCCGAGGGCGCCTCAGAGGCCCCTGGGAGCCCCCAGTGTCTGGCGCGGGGCCCAGCTCCCCTCAATGGGAGCGGGGTCCGTGGCTCGAGGCTGCGGTCCACGGGAGGGTTTCCAGGCCTGTCAGCTGAAGTCTGGAGGCCTCCACTAATTCATTTGACTCGGAAATCTCAACTCGACCAGGTTCCCCCTCCCCTCTTTAAAACAAACTCATTAAACTTGTCAACACTCATTAGGCCTGTAAAACATTGAACTAGAGCCACTGGGGAGGGGTGTGGGTGTGTGCGTGTGCGTGTGTGTGCGCGCGCGTGTGTACAGCAAAGCTGAACCGGGCCCTGGGAGACCCACCTCTGAGGTTGGCAGGGGCAGAAGTCAGATTCACGTGTCCCTCCACTTCCTTCCTCCTGCCTTTTATTGCAGGCAGGACCTGGGGGGGCTCCTGGGGAGGGGTATGCCTGCAGAGTCAGCGGACGGTTAGAATCTGGCTCTCCCTCCTGACTGTGACTTGGGCCTGTTCCTTATCTTCTGTGCCTCAGTCAGCACATCTGTGGTGTGGGTGTGATAGTAACAAGACCCACCTCACAGGGCTGTTGGGAAAATAGGTTCGGGAAGCACCTGGAACAATCCCTGGCCGGCTTGAGGAGCCCAACTACAGGTCGCTATTGCTATGATGAACGTGAGAGGCAGCTGAGCTTAGGACTTAGCGATGTGGATCTGAAGACACTTGTGTTTGGACCTCAGCTTCCTGCTATGGGCCCCTGGATTACTGATATTTTTTCCCAGCCTCAGTTTCCCCAAGTAAAATGAGTAAAGTAAAATGTGTGTTAGAAGGTAGGATTCAGGGGAGACGTGAGTTGCCACACTGAGCTGGAAGCGGCGTGCACCTGGCCTTGTGGCAATATTGGGACTATTTCTCTCTTCTTTGTTACTCCCCCACCCATTCCACCATGCGCATTGGAACTGGGGGGCACCTCGCTCCTTTGGTGAGGACCGTGGTCAAGAGGGGTGACTGGTTACAACCTAAAGCAATGCTGAGGGAGTTGTGGGTTTCCTGAGCGGACCTGGGGACTGGAGCCCCACCCCAGCCTGAGGGTGGGTGCCCCTGAGGCCTCAGAAGCCTCACTGAGAAAATGGAAAACTGCCCCCCTGTCCTCAATGCCAGAAACACCTCTGATTTTTAAAAATGACCCCATGGGAAGAAAGCCAAGTGACCCCAAATCTGCTTCCATGCCACTTTCCTTCTAAGAAATTCCTCTCCCCGACTCCCCGCAGCCAGGGAGCCCCCAGTTCCCACCTCTTTCCCTGCCAAGGGGACCCAGCTCCAGCGGCACCGAGACCCTCTCCCCTCTCGGTGGAGACAGACTGCAGGGCCCGGATGAATAGAGGTTTTGTCTGGCCTCCCTTTTAGGATTTGTGGCTGTAGCTGTGATGTGTTCTTTTCCCCTTTAAAGTGGGGTGTCTGCGAGCTTTCTCCCTTTCTCTCTCTCTTCCATCCCCCTGCTTGTTGAGAATGCCTCCTTAAAAAAAAAAAAAAACAACACAACACGCCGGTCTTCTGCTATTTTTCTTCTCTCTCTGAAAATGAGAACATCAGCTATTGAAGCGGATTGATGAACTCTTCCCAAAAGTTTATTAAGGGAAGGTTAGACAAAGGCCCTGGGCCCGCAGGCAACTGAGCAGTCAGTATATATACTGGGCCCTTTTGTCCCCCCAGGGCCGACGCATGAATACCTCTCAATGGCCCTCTTTAGAGTGACAAGATCAAGCCAGACAACGGCTTGTTAAAAGGAACTGTGGGCTGTTTCTCTTGCCCCAGCCCCAGGCCCGTCCCCTCTCCTGCATTAATGTACATCTGCGGCGGGAGGAATAATCGGCTGGAATTCTGTCGGTTTTGTGTGGGTTTTTCTTTTTTCCTAAATGCACCCTTCCTCCTCCTCGTCCCTGCCCCCACCTGCCCTCCGCTCCCCCCTGCCCGCCCCTCCCCCAGCCCCCCAGCCATATGTCGCAAGCACCGCCTGCGTGCGTGCGTCTGTGAGGAACCCGGGTGGGGGTTTCTGGAGGACAGAACCAGGTTCTCGGGCGGTCTCACCTGCGCTCTCTGTCCTTGCGCTACTGACGGGCCTGATGGAGCACTTACCGTGCTCCCGGGAGGTCCTGATGGAGCACTTACCGTGCTCCCGGGAGTCTGCTCCCGAGAGGCGTTTCCGCCCAGGTGGGCCTTGTTTGTGCAGAGGCAGAGACCGGTGGCCCGCAGGAGGACGGGAGAGCCGGGCACCTTCCTCCGTTCCTCGGCAGGTCTCCAGCCAGGATGGAACCCTCGGCCTCCCTGGCTCCTGAGACCTGATCCTCCTCGGCCACTGCCTTCTGCGTGCACTTGGGCCTCCTGAAGTCTTCACCCCATGGGCCCGCTCAGCTCAGAGGCAGCCAGTGTGTTCTGGGAGGGAGGGTGTCTGGGTTAGGTCTGACATCCTCACAGGACCGGGGGGCAGGGGGCATGGAGGTGGAGGAGGTCTGATTGGGGGTGCTGGGGTGAGCAGTGGCAATCCCCTTTCTGGGGATTGCGGTAAAGGAGACTGTGGTTCAGATAAGCCACAGGAGGGGAAAACCCCACCTTCAGCTGACTAGGATGTGCAGTGTGTGTATATGTGAGCACGTGCACACACATGCATACTGCACGCAGGGCAGCGTGAATATGCCTCCGCATACGCACACACACATGTGACATGCACTCGTGTGTTGATTCCACATGTGTCACATGTGCCCATATGTAACATGTGTGCACGCATGTACACTGCAGATTTACTGATCTAGTGAGGTTAGTTCCATGCTCCCACTTCCTATGCTGGATCAGAATTTTTTTGGGGGGCAAATAGTTAACTATGCTTTATTCTGTTTTGATTCCTTCTGCTCAGTGCCAGTGCTATGCTCATGCTGAGTAGATGCTTAATAAATGTTCTCTATACCTAGAACTTTCCTGAGACATGCGAACAGTGTGTGGGGGTGGAGGGGTGAGGGTGGACAGGGGCAACAAGGATTCTGAGGTTCCGTCCTGCCCCTCAGCATCCCTTCTTTTCCTCTCTCCCCACCCTACACCTTTCTTAATTTGGGTGTCTAGAGGGCCTGAAAAGGGAGCACCCCAAATGATCCGGGTCAGAGAATCAGACCTTCTGAACTGTTGCCGTCTTACAGTGCCAAGAAGGGTATTTGTAACCCCCTGGCGGTTTATCCCCTGGGGAAAGAGATGGTGAAGGGCAGGCAGGGAAGAGGCTCAGGCAGGTAGCAGGTGGAGGGAAAATCACTCTTGCCTCTGAATCCTGGTCTCCCTCCTCGGTGAGGGTTTGCCCAGGGCTGTCCTGGTTGTAGCTCTGAGAGCCCCACATCCCAGAAAACCCCTCATTCTTAGGTGAACAGGAGTGCTATCATGCTGCCTGATGGGGTGCAGGGACAAACCCCTTGGGCTCCTGGGGCTCAGGTATGTCACCTGGGGTAATGGGCTGGGAGGGGAAAGGGGGGTGGCTGCAGAAGGACTCTAGGAGCCTGGTGGGCTCTGAGCCTGTCAGACTTTACCTTGCAGAAGACGCTGGGGCACCTGCACTTTATGCTGGGTGGCCATGGTGGGTGAGAGCCCTGGGGCTCTCCCCCCAGATTTGGCGGATGGAGTTTAACCCTTTGCATTAGATCAACCAGGTCCCAGTCTTGGGGCCCTGGGAGCTTCCATGGTCATCACCCCACCTATGAAAGAGAGAGGCCGGACACAAACCCAAGTCCGTTAAGAACAAAGCAAATGGAAACTGCTCCCTGGGTTTCTGTTCTGCCTGGCCCCTAGACCCCCCTTCTTTTGTTCTGACTAAGGATGGAATTAGGAGCAAAGTAAACGGGAAACCCAGATGCCCAATTTCTCCAGAGAGACCTAGGGGAGGGGGTGGGGGGCAGGCACAGGAGGTGGCTCCAGGATCATCATAGTTTAAGAAATTTGCCTCTCCTCCCTCCCCCAAGATAAGAGATGCTATTTCATGGATGATTCAAGTCGAACATCCCCCAAGGAAGGGCTGTGACCCCTGACCCCCGTAACCTGTATTTAGCACGTTCAAAAGCTCCCACTAGCCCCGGAGCACTGACCTGAGCTGGGACCCAGGGCTATAAACAAGCTGGACTCCTCGGGCTCAGGAATCCTGAGCGAAAAAACAGAAGGGAATGCGGAGATGGGGCTGCTAGCTGGTGAGCAGGAGGCAGGGAATCTGGGATCCGGTGGAGTGGGGGGCGCTGCAGGGGGACGGTTGGAGAGTGGGCAAGAGGTGCAAAGAGTTGGGGAGAAGAGGGTATTCCCTTTCTCAGACCCTCAGTTTCCTCACCTGTAAAATGGAGCTTGAAAACATTGTCCTCATGGGGTTTGGGGAAGGATTGGTGAGCTGAGGTGGGTGAAGCAACTGGCACGAGCCTGGAGGGTCCTTGTGGGACTGGGACCACGCCCGTCGGTAACTCACTGCACTAACTGCCGGGCGCTGAACCGCAGCAGAGGACAGCATGGGTGCACCCCTGCCCTCGGGGCCCCCCTTGTTTGGTGGGGAGACACCCATTCAGTGTGTCACACAGGCAGGCACAGGGACTGTGTGTGTCGGGGGACCCCTCCTTTGGGGAGGCCATGAAATAGAGATAAATGTTTGCTCTCACTCACCACCATTGTCTGCATGTGGTGGGTTAGACTCCGAGTCTCCCCCTTCTTCTTGGTAGGAAAGTATAGACTGAGAGAAGGGCCGCAGCCTGTGCCAGCGCTGCTTCCAGATTCCAGAAGACATGCAGGGCTGGTTCTCTATTCTTTTCTAGCACTTTCTCTCCCTCTAACCCTAGATAAGAGGATCTCTCTGACCTTCAGTCTTCTCATCTGTAAAGCTGGGTGAACAACACCCAACTCACAGTGTGGGGAATCAATGTCCCTTGCACCCTGCACACAGTAGGTCCTCAGAGCAGGTTGCTGGTGCCAGAGGTGGGCCCGGAGCCCGTGCTGGCTTCTGGCTGCACACAGGAGCCGAGACTCTGGCTCCCGCGGCTGGGCCTGGCCTTTGAAGCTTAGCGCAGCTCCTTATTACCGCAATTAATTACCAGGGACAATGGCCGGCGGCCCTGCCCTCTGCCCACGCCTTCAAGGGGCAGGGGTTGGGCGGAGGGCTCCAGGAAGGGGGAGGTGAAGCGGCTGCCTGTTTGTTTATAGGAACAGGAAGCTTTATTGGTTTTACACTCCTGCCTGTTTGGGAATCAAAGCCTGTTTCCAGGGAGGGGTGAAAGCCCACCACCTGGAGCTCAGCATGGACTTGCTTATTTTTTGGTTCCTGGTTGGACACGGCCTGTACTGATGTCCTCGGAGGTCCACTCTGGGGGGCTGGCCAACAGGGGGTGGCGCTGCAGCGTGGGCAGGCTGGGTGCTCAGGAGCCAGGCCAGCTGCTCCTCTTCCCGGAAATACTAGCTAGCCGGGGAAGACGCCCAGGGCAGGGAGCAGCTTGGCTCCCCAAAACATGAAGTGAATGACAAGAGGGGACCCTGGTCAGCTCACTCTTCTATGATTTGTCTTCAGAATGGACCTAGAGGTGCTGACCGCTGCCCCAGCCTCCCCCAGGGACGCGCCTCCGAGGTGCGATGGCATTAGGTAACCTGTGTGAGCCCTGGGTTTGGCTCCTGGGCTCCCTCTCTGGTTCATTCTTTCTTTCGATCACTCATTCACTCCTTGCTCCCGTGCCCCGTGGGAGAGACAGCGGCCTCAGGTCAGACGTCTGCCTGGAATTAGGAAAAAGGAAGATGGTTTCTAACACCCCAAAACACTCCATCGGTTCTTAATTATAAGTGACGACACGTTTATTGTGGGGGAAAACTGTCAAACTCCATAAGAGTGTAGAAAGTAAAAAGGTGGTTACCCCTAGAGCTGCATATCGTGCGCGCCCTGGAAGTCCGAACTGGAAGGTCCCGTGCAGGAAAGCTCACATCCCTACGTGTGTGCTTCCAGAGGGAGGGCCACGGGCACTGTTCTGGTCAGTGGGCACTATCCTAGGACGTCCTTTTCGGGAGGCAGCACCCCCGATGCCTCGCCAGCTGGGGGCTGTGTGGGTGGCTTTGGTGACTGGGGGCCGCGGGCGAGAATGGATGTGCTGAGATAAGCTTGCTGACCTTCTCCCAGGCACCCGCTGACCTTCCACAGCCTCGAAGGTGAGGTCAGCAGCCCCCGGACTATCCCAGATGGCTCCCCTTCTTCCCTGTCCCGAGAGGAGGCTGAGGAGGGAGGCTTGGTCAACCGGCCCCTCATCCACTGGCATTAAAAACACGGGGTCCTGGGATGGCCATTCCCAGTGCAAGACCTTGAAAGGCACAACGGCTCCAGAAGGGAGGCTGCTGGAGGGGGTCAATGGGGAGGGAACAGAGGGGGACGGGCCAGGGGTCTATGCTGGACGGTCACGGCTTTGGTGGTGGGTGTGGTAACATACATCTGAGGAGAGGTGTGAAACTATTCCCCTAAGTTATTTTTTTTTAAAGATTTATTTTATTGATACAAGAGCTGGGGTACAGGCCAGATACGCAGGAGGGTGAGAGGATTCACCAGAGACAGAGCAGGGAACAGAACAGGCAGGCTGACGAAATACACTGCTGAGGGGAGCAGCAGGCAAGACAGGAGAGGTCTGCTGCACCATATGGGTGCTCTGAGGCCTGCGGGGATCGAACCGGCACTGCAGAGGCTGCGGACAGCTTCACAGCGCTGCGCTCAACTGCCTGCGCCACCAGGGAGGCCCGGCCTAAGTTATTTTTTTTAAGATTGATTTATTTATGCATACAAGAACTGGGGTACAGGCCAGAGGTGCAGGGAGTGAGAGGATTCACCAGAGACAGAGTGGGGAACAGAACAGGCAGACTGACTGAAATACACTGCTGAGGGGAGCAGCGGGTGAGACAGGAGAGGTCTGCTGCGCCATGTGGGTCAGCCCCCTGGCCGGCCGGGGATTGAACTCGTGCTGCAGTGGCTGCAGATAGCTTCATAGTGCTGAAACTAAACCCTTGCACCACCAGGGAGGCCTCCTCCCCTAAGTTATATCCAGGATTGTAAACCGATGTTACCTCGATAAAACCTTCCTGACAGCTAGTTATCCCAGTACAGCTCCCTGGAACATTGTACGGAGGCTGAGAATTGGAGCTGAGAACAGCTTCGCCCCCACCAGACCCTCCTCCTGTGATGCTTCTGGAAGCCTCTAGTCTGACCCTCTCACTTTCACAGATGGAGGGGCAGAGGCCCCAGAAAGGTTAAGTGACTTGCCCAAGGTCACACAGCTAATTAGTGGCCGGGCCGGCCAGATTCCATCTTGCTGGAAAGATGATCTCCCTCCTCTCTCCTGGCCCCCACACGGCCCACAGCCACATCTGGGTTTTTCCTTCCCGACTGTTCCAAACCCGGAGGAGGCCAGGAGGCATAACAAATGGGGAGCTGGTGACCTGGAAAAGAGAGGACAAAGCCTGGGTGGAGGGGGGAGGAGGAGAGGGGCTGCTCCCGGGCGGGGGTGAGGCAGCTGGCTGAAGTCCCTTCGCTCCAGCTGATCACAGTCCCCTCCCGGGGCCCACACTTCACAGCTGACAACGCATTTCCACAAATGTGCTCCCTGCAACCCTCTGTGAAGGTGTCCTGTCACCCGTCTTACATATGGGGAAACGGAGGCTCAAAGGGTGACATCTGTAGCTCTGAGTCTCACAGTAAGTGATGGAGTGTGAGACCAGGTCGGGGGAGGAGAGTTGTGGACCACCTAGTCCTCGACCCCCATTTTGCAGATGAGCAAGCTGAGGTGCAGAGCAGGAATGGGGCCAGGAGTTCCCATTCTGAACCTATTCCCTAGACACATGTACAGATGATGGGTGAACCCCAGGTCCTGAGGGGTAATGGGCTGAAGGTTTCCTTTCCCAGGGGACATGCCAGCCTTGACCAGACCCACCCTTTGCTTCCAAGAATTCTAAACCTGGCAGGAAAGTGTGATGGTTAAGCCCCCAGGCTCCTGAGTCAGCTGGACCCAAACTCCAGGCCTGACTGCTCTGTATCCTTGGGGAAACTGCCTTATTCTCTGGGCCTCAGTTTCCTCATGTGCAACAAGGTCCTATTATATATAGATCGTGGGGACGCAGGCTAGGTGAAATCACGCATGCACACAGTAAGTGCTCAGTAAAGGTGGCAGCTTAATGGTTTTTGTTTTTATCAGACTGAGGTGGGTGGGAATTGGCCCAACCCTCCACCCCAGGGTCCTTGACAGCACGGCAGTGGCACCTGTCCCATGAAGGACTCTGGCTAACCCCAGGAGGGCCCCGAGGGACGAGCACTAGATGGACAGGCGTGGGCAGGCCCCTGTGGCATTGAAGCCACAGAAATGGTGACGATTCCTGTAGAAGCAAGGAAGGAAGGAGCTGGTCATTTGTACCTCCTTCCCCCAGACACTGGACCAGTGCAATTCCTGTTTCAAAATAATCCTTTCATTAGGGGGAAAACCCCCAAACACTGCAATGAGGGCGGAGGACCAACTCCGGGGTCTGCCCCCGCCTCGCCCGCTGCACACGCAGTGGCTGGCTGCAGCTTAGGGGTAACCCTGGGTGCCCTGGGTGGTGGGGCCCTCATGGGCCCTCGAGAGAAGGACTTGTGGCTGGGTGGCATTCTCTCTGCCTCAAGCCCCAGAAGAGCTAATGGCACAGGTGAATACACCTGCAAGTACCGCATTCTCATTAATAGCTGCCCTGTAACGCCGCAGAGGCACAAGGCGGCCTGCAGCATGCCTGGCCCATCTCAGCCCCCAATCTGAGCAGACTCTGTGACAGCCAGTGGCTGCAGGAAAGGCTTTGGGTGGTGGGGGGAGGGATTGGCAGGGCCTGCAGGCAACTATGTGAGGCATTGGGCCAATCGTGGAGCTGAGACACCTCCCTCTTCACTCCCTGGCAGAGACCTCGGGGTTCAACCCTTCACCCAGGTGGTGCGTGGTGACGTTCCACCTGAAGACAGACTTTGAAAGTCAATTATTTGAAACCAGGGAAGCCAAAGCCTCACGGGCCTCTCAGAGCAAACAAGCTTTTGGCAAGTTCAGAGAAAAGGAAACAGGATTGAATTTCCCCTTCGACTCACCTGGGGAAAAATCCAGACTGCTTGGTGGTGGGGGCATCTGGAAGCTTCGCTCCAGTGGTAGTCTTAGGGGCCCGGGGGCCTTTGGGGTCCTTGAGAAAGGCCTTGTGACATTCTACGACTTCCCATAGCAGCTGTTCCAGGCTAGGGACTAGTTCTTCCTTGGGTCTGACTTCATCCACTCCTGCTGCGCATCAAAGATGGCGGGGCCTTAACTGCTTGTCCTGGCCTGGCAGCCAGGTGGAGGGGCTGCTTGGTGTTCTGGCCTGTGTGCTGTGGTGGGCTGCTCTGTGCTCTGGGTCTGTTCCCCATCTATAAAATGAGAGAGAATCCCAATACCCGCTCTGAGATCCTGGTCAAGGGCAAAACCCTACGGAAGGGAAGGGGTGGGGAAGTTTGCTCTGTGACTGGCCTTTGTTTACACCCTTCAGTGAGTTGCAGGAGAAAGGGGGATGCTCTGGTCTGCACACACCCAGAATTTGCGGTGGCCTGATGCAGGGACACCTTTTCCCAAGCAGCCAGGTCCTCACCTGACACTGGGATGCAAGGAGACAGACCCAGCATATGGGTTCTGGAGGAGGCAGGGACTGAGATTAGATTTGAGGACACGCACATCTAGTAGTCACTGTTGATTGTGAGGTTTGGTGAGTAAGGAGGAAGAGAGCTTGGGGGCAGGTTTACTCTGAGAATGAGGCAGATGCAGGTAGGTAAGTAGGCACCTGGGCAGCCCAGCCCCCAGAGCTCCTGCCCCTTGGCAGCTTCAGCAGTGCCCGAGTCAGCCCCACCAGCCCGAGAGTTGGGAGGAGTCCAGTTTTTGCTCTTCTCTTCCCTGCACCGAGGCCAATGGGACGCATGGCCCCACCCGGCTTCCATTCTCCCCCTTCTCTGAAGTCTGCAGGACTCCTCCCCGCACCGGCCTTTCACCATGCTGCTGAGTAGGAGACGGGAAAGCGAGCAAAACCCAGGAGCCCTGGGACAGTGGCTCTCAGCCCCACCTGCCATGAGATGCCCATGGGAGGAGCTTTGAAAGCCCCAGGGCTTCACCCAACACATTAGACTGGTGGGCAGTTCTTTTCAGAGCTCCCCAGGGGGTTCTTGTGAACAGCCCAGTTTGCGAAGCTCTGGCCAGAGTCAGAGCTGTGGATGTTCCAGGTGCTGGGATGTCTGAGCCCCACCCCACCAACTCCAGAACCCTCACCTGCAACAAACGGGCCCTCAGAAGCATCTCGAAGAGCTGTGAGGCAGATTAGAAGGGAGACCTTGTGAGAAAGCACCTCGTACTTAGTAGGTGCTCATTAAATGCTTGCTACACTAATAATGGCCCCCATTCAGGGTCCCGCTCAGTGCCAGGTATTTTGCATGCATTTGCATGTGCTTATCTCTGGACCTGGAGGGTTCTTGGACTGGCACATCTTTTCCTGGGAGGGGGCTGCCTTTGTGCTGGGTTGGGGTGGGCAGGTGTGCCTGGAGGCCCTGCAGGAGGACCCTGGCTGGGTCTTGTTTAGACACATCTTAGGTAACCTTCAGCAAACAGTGACTCAGCCGTAGCCAAGTCCCTTTCCAGGCCAGGCCTGTCTTCCTCAAGTTTCTTTATGCAACATGTCAGGGCCCACAAGGATGTGGCAAGTGCCTGTGTCGGTTTTCCTTGGGGGCCCTTGGGAGTGACGGGGGCATAGGGGCGAAGCGCAGGGGTCTCGTGTTTGCTTTCCCTTCCTCAGACACTTGCCTGAACACCTTCCTGCCTCCTCAGTGCTGGGGCTTGAGAGGCTAAGTGATTAGCTGTGGTCACCCAGCATTCAACCCACAGTTGTCCATCTCCAAAGCCATATCCAGCTGGTAGACACGTGGGCAACCGAGGAGTGATGCTTCTGCGTCCCCAGGCTGGCTGAGCTCGCCCTTCTCCTTTCCCCATGTACAGAACACCTCAGACTGGGGGTGGCAACCAGGGCACTGCTTCCAGCCTGGCAGGGGAAGGCCTGGATGAGCCCCGGGCATCTTTGTAACTCTAGAGCTTACGTCCTGAGTCATTGGCTCCAGGATTTAGCTAAAACAGTGGCCATACTGGCATGCCCTCAGCAGACCCTGCTCTGGGACATTGGTTGAGGGGGCCTGACACTGGTCCTGCTCTCTCACTAACCTGCTGTGTGACCTCAGACGAGTCACACACCCTCTCTGGGTTTCTCTTCTCATCTGCAAGACAATGAGTGGGGACTAAGTTATCGCAGGTTGCTCCCAGCTTGAACCCACTGTTTTAACACAGAAAGGAGGTCTAAAAATTAGACACCAAGTTCATGTTTACTTGGGCAGCTGTCCTCAACCCGGAGGCTGGAGGTTGCCCGGGCGCTGAGTTCAAGTGGCACTCTGCCTCACTCTGCCCTGGTTTCCTTATCTGTAAGTGGAAGGATAGTAGCGGCCACAATGCTACACACAGCCTGAGGAGGGTGTGCATGGCGCCTGCCTGCATGCTGCCATGGCTGGAGTGGGCTTCTCCGTGTCTCAGAGCCCCGGCTATAAAGTGGGGGCAACAGCACTGGCCTGGAGGGGCATTGGCAGGGACTAAGGGAGACAGTAGGCTCCGGGCCCTGGTGTCTGGCACACAGTCTTGGTTGTTGTAAAATCAGTACTAGGGTGTAGCTGAGCCTCCTGTTTTCCAACCCTCTGGTGGGAGGAGGAGCTAGGAAGTGGGGGAGGGCAGGTGGGTGTGGGGTTTTTTTGGTGGCGGTGGTGGTGACAAAGGTGCTCAGGGTGCCAAAGACATTGCATTCCTCAGTGCCAGGCCCAGGACCTGCTGGGCCCCTGCTCCCCCGCTGAGGGCTGTGGTCCCACCAGCCACACCCTCCGCCCAGCCCGCCCAGGCCTTATTCTCCAGCAAGCAGCCCTCCTCCGCCCTCTCTTTCCCCTGGGGGCCAGCGTTCTCAAACCCTAATTCAGGAAACCTGTGGACTTGGAGCCCAGCTCCGCGCTACCCCCAAGGTGTCCGTCCGTCCCTCTGCCCATCCGTCACAAGTCATCGCTGGTCTGGCTCCGGGGCCGAAGAGTGGGTGCCAGCCGGCCGGCAGGGGCTGCGGGCTGTGCAGACGACAGGCGGGGCCTGTGTGACACCATCCACCTGGCTCCTGGTCCCATCAGGCACCACTTAAGGGGGTGTACCCGCAAATGCAGAGGGCGCAGGCAGGGCTGGAGATGCCTTCAGAAATGGAAATGGGATCCATTTGTTTGTAATTTACTCCCTGACACTTAACGGGAACCCGATGGGACCAATAAAGGCTCCGCACTCACCCAACTCCCACCTCAAAAGTGCTGGAGCCGGTCCAGTCCTCTGGAGGCAAATGCATCTGCAAGAGGAGCCCAGGGCTGCCTCCCACCCTCCTGCCGCTTGCTAAACTTTTGAAAGAGTCCTCGCTGTTCTGAGATCCGAGGGGGCTGCCAGCCTTTCCAGGCTGTGGGGCAGGAAGGCGGGGTCCTTGCTTTCGAGGTAAAGAAGGGCCAAGGACTAGAATATTCGGGCAAAAGGTAGGCAACGAGCAGGGGCCTGTGATGGAGGAGAAATCTGGTTTTCAATTTTCCTGCAGAGAAAAACGAGCGCCTAAGAGACAGCAGCATTTTCCAGCACGCGGGCCATAAGTAAAACCTCCTTGAGACATGGCGAGTTATTAAAGAGGAGGAAAGAAAAGAAATTGTAAAATCAGTTTGCCTTCAGCAGAACTGTACAATGCGCTCTTATTCCCGGGAATCTAATTAGAGGGCCAGCGACTGCGCCGGGGAGGCATGAAAGCCAGAGGTGGGGGCCCCGAGCCCCATGGGCTGTGCGGGAGGACTGGGAGGGTGAGAGGTGGGCTTTGGGGGGGCGGGGCCCCTCCCACTGTCAGGGTGGGCTCCACGGGCTTGAATTCGAGTTCTGACTCTTGACGGCCTCCGTCTCGCAGCCAGTGGCTTAACGCCAGCGTTTGCGTCTTTTCACAATGAGTAAAATTCCCGGTTGGTGGAGTGACCAGGAGTGTCTGGGCAGAGCCTGGCTCTCCACCGCCATCACCTACCTCCACAGCTCCAAACCCGCACCTCCCGCACCTCCCGCGTCTCCAGGCAGCCTTGATAAGCCCCTCGCTCTCAGAATCTGCCTCTTCTTCTGCCCTCTCTTTCACCGCTGCTGCCCTGAATCGAGCCACCAGGCCCCCGATCCTGGCATTGCATGCCTAGTGCAGGCACCGCCCCCCCCCCCCCCCCGACCTCTCGCAGGATATGGGAGATTCTTTTAATACAATAAGCTTTCTGGTTCAGAAGTAGGCGGCAGGGGCAGCCCCCGCGTCGCAAGCACGTTGCACACCCCGCAGGGCCACGGCTGGGGCCCGTGTCCTCCCACACCTGTTTCACCAAGGGCAGTGTCCAGGACAGCCCTGCCCAGCGTCCAGCCCCAGCCTGACAGCCCCTATCGAAGTTGTTTGGAGCAAGCAAGACATGGCTTGAGGGCAGAAGGGAGCAAGAAACGGGGCTGGAGTGCAGAGGGATTTGGACACGAGTCCAGACTCCTGGGAGACCTGCCTCAGGCCCAGCCACATCCTACTGCGTGGCCTTGGGCACATTATTGCCCCGCTCTGGGTCTCTTCCTTAGAACTGTTCTAATTTCTGTGTCTGCCAGGTCTTGGTGCTGTGGGAAGATACCAATCATGATGCCAAGGGCAGTGCCTGGCACCAGGCATCAGTGGTTTATCTCCCAGAGACTCTCACCCTCGGCCCCCGCAGTGTGAGAGTTTCCTGCGCCCCCACATACCTAGAAGCAGCATCTCGTCCTCCGAGGATCAGCGTGTTTTCGGGTGCCACCCCTCCCTGCTGGTTTAGTGTAACTAACTTATGGCTGGCCACATTTTGGGAAAATAACATTATTTATTCTATCAAGATTCACCAAACTGAGCCCAGAGCAGTAATTCCCAGGGTGCAAGCAACGGATTTTATTTTTATTGATCAAAAATTTTTATCAAAAACACATCAAACTAGAAAAGGTGTCAGTGCGGGGTCAAATTGGATTTTAACTCCTCTAAAAACTGGCTCCCTCCAAGCAGCCATTGGACCCTAGCAGGAGAGGCTCGGAACCCGGGGTGGCCGAGGGCTCCACAGGCTGCTGGGCTGTCCCGTGACCCTGATTAAGACACAGAATTTGCATTTGGGCCAACTCTGAGTGGGCCAAACATCCGGATGCAGATGGGGGAATTCAGTGGAGGACCCACGTGCTGGGTTAGGGTGCACTGGTCCAGGACCTCTGGAACTGTTCAGCTGGCGGCAGGGGCGGTCAGCGTGGGGCCAGGTGTCTGTGGTCGCATAAATACATCGCTAATGAGCTGGTTGTGCCACACTCACCAGAGTCAGGTTGGCTTGAGGAGCAGACTGTCTCCGCATCTGTCGGAACACTGCAAGTTGCTTCTGGGTCTGGGCTCTGCTCACTGGCTCGCTCGCTCACTCTGCACTTGTATTGCGCTGTCCCCACACACCAGGCTGCCTCCTGAGCATTGGGAATAAAGCAAAGAACAGCACATGAAAACCCTTGTCCCCTGGGGCACAAACATCGCCCCTCCAAAGAATTCAAGCTGGGAAGCCAGCGATGGGTCCCAGCATAGGACATGTCTGGCCAGTCCCTTACTTCGGCCTCAGTGGGTCACTTCTCTGACCCTACATCCGCTCTTTCCTCTTGGTAATTCCAGTGACACTTCAGACTCCGAGGGAAGATGGGAGGGGAAGGGAATGAGGGCTTAGCTGAGGAGCAGCGTAGAAGGAAGGGCTGGGAGAGGTGGGTGCAGAGGCTGGGGCAGCCACATGGGGGGCAGGCCGGGCACCGGTCAGGGCTCCAGGCATCCAGAGCTGTCTGATCTGTCAAGAATTTGATGACCAGCCTCTGTGGCAAGTTGCAGAAATAGGAACGACAGAAAAGAAAATTCACCCGCTGATCTAGGCCCCCAGTGGGACTCACCTTGGGCTGGACATCAACCCCCCACCCACACCCCCACCCCCAAGTATGAAGAAAGATCCAGCATTTTGAAGTCACCGGGATGAGCATTCACACTCTTCCAGAGCCTCTGTTTCCATTGTGGTGCTACAAAAGCATCTTTTCCCCTTTCCACAGAGCAACATGGGGTTTGTTGCTATTTTTCCTTGAATTTGTCTAGAACAGAGATTTTCAAATTGTACCCAGCCCCCAGCAGCCACTGGGAGCTTGGTAGAAATGCAACTTCTTGGACTCTGCTTATTCACTCAGAACCCCTCAAGGGGACACGCCCAGTGAGGTGTGATTAACAACTCCAAAGCTTGAGAACCACTTATTGCAGAACATTCTAGAAGGAGGCTTCATATACCTAAATGCATTCATGGGCTTTAGCTTAGGGCCCACCTGGCTTTGAAGGGAGGCTTTTCCACTTAGTGTCTGAGCAGATCTCCACTCTTCCCGAGCCTTTATCAACAGGCCTGGTCTCTGAGATGACCCTGAGGATTCCATGAGCTGACACAGTGTGTGTCAAGATGCTGACACACAGTAGGTCCTCAATAACCTGTAGCCCCGTCTTCCTTCTGTTAGTACATCACCAGCACAAACCATCGAATGAGGATGAAAGCGCTCAACAGAGCCAGTTCTGGTCACCTTTGGAAAGTCAGCCTCACCCCCTCTGGGAGCCACAGAATCACAGCACCTTAGAATCACAGAATCAGGAGACAGAGCCAACAAGGCACGATTCATCCCACCCCGTTATTACAGGTGACGAAACAAGAGGCCGTGTACCTGGTTCAGGTGACACAGCAGCCAGAGCATCCCTCTCCCTACCACCCCCTTTTGACCCCAAAGACTTCCTCCTGCCAGCTCCTGTCCTGCCCTCTGAGTTCTGAGTTCCTTTGCACAGAGACCCCAGCCAGAGAGCCCCAAACAGCGTCTTCTGCGTTTTACAAACACCAGTGTCATGTTGATTTCATTCTCTGCTGTGTCACCCAGAGCCAGCTCAGAACCCACCCGTGAGTGCCCAGTGGAGAATTCATATTTGAAGTTGTGACCCTAAGTTCGAGTGTTTCTTTGGCTTCTCCTCAGGGCAGTTTTACTGGGGCAGGAGCCTGGCAGGCAGGAGAGGACAGCAGACCTAGGGGCTCCCCATCCTGGATGGTGCCCTCCCGTCGACCTGCCAGCATCCCAGCACCAGGCCCTGGCTCAGAGCCGGTGTCTGCTTTAGGACCGAGTTTTCCAGGGCTGGGGCGTCCGCCTGACATAAAACGTAACAGTAATTAAGAAATAAGCCGCCTTGCCCAGCTTCACAGTGATCATTTGGCTAAGTAACTACCATGGTCCAGTGCCTCAAAAATCACCATTAGAGTACGCTCCTTATGGCCATAAAATTTCTCGTTTTCTGCCTTTCATCAGCCTCCCCCTGCAATCTTCGCCTTGCTTTATTTATACATTCGTCCTCAAACAATGGCTATGAACTCTTTCCCAGAGTGTTGCAAATCAGAAATTTGTCCACATTTTTCCACCACCTTCCACTGTGGACCTGCTCTGCCTGGGAACGGCCCAGCCCGGCCAGCTGGAGAGGGCTGGGTTGCTGTAGATTGATGGGGGCAGACAGGATGGGGTGCTGGGAGGGAGGGTGGGAGGGGGCTGCAGGAGAATGCGGCAGAGACACCAGGGGCCCCCATTGTCAGAGGGGAGGGGGAGAGGGGAGGAGGCAGGACAGGAGGGATCAGCTTTCCCAGCCCCTTCCCCTACAAGAAGGGACTGAAGGCACCAGAGAGAAGTGCTGGCCCCAGGCAGAGTAGGAGGGTCAAGAAATCAATTCTCTCCATACCACAGGCCAGATGATCTCAGGATGCCCTGAAGCCCATACTGCACCCCCAACTTAGAATCTAGTCCCTTCTGGAGCTCCTTACTACCCCCCCATTCTTCCGTCCAGCAACAGGCATTTGCTGGAAGCTCTGCTGCGTGCCAGGGACTGCCCTGGGCTCTGGGTAGGAGGTCGTGTACCACTCAGAAGCAGCCCAAGCCCAGGCCCAGGCCGTGGCTGTTCTTGGAGACCCAGGAGGACCTCCCCTTTCTAGGTCTCGGGGGTTTGCACTGGCCACAAGGCACACAGTAAGCTGGAAGCAAGGTCAGGGACAAGCTCTGGGGTTCCAATCTGGAGCCCCCTAATCTCTCCACCCAACCCATAGGCTCCCTGTGGACCATCTGGCTGGGATGCTGGGTGCCTGGAGCCAGTTTTGAGGGGGTACTACTTCTGTAGCAACTATTTGCATTTTAATCTGAATTCCTGGAGGTAGAAAGGTGGAGAAGCAACCTCAACTGATGGCTTGGGTGTCGGCCCACCCAAGGGAAGCCTGTTCTGGTAGGTGGGCTCCCCTATAGGAAGAAGGGGACCCCTGGACCTGGTACAGCTCTGGGTTGCAGGGGGGAGGCGTGGCCTCCGTGAATGCGGCAGGGAGGGTGGAACTTGCTTTTGTAGTGGTCCTTGTTGACTTTCACATCCATGCCGCAGGGTCTGCCAGCAGTGGCTCTGCCCACCTTCTAGAGAGTGGGTCTCTAGCGGGCAGGATTTGGAGTACTCTGCTGGTTCCTGCGTGTGGGGAGCACTGCTGTGGCTTCCTCAGTGTGGGTCAGTGGGACCCCCAGAGCCTTAGTGAGTCTCTGCTGGGCACATGCTCACCATGTACCTTGTATGTTTGGCTTCAGAGTTTTCTAGGCCGGTGTAAGGGAAGACAGAAGTGGGGATGGATAGATGGGGCAATGGGGGGTGACAGAAATGACACCCCAGGGCAGAGGTGCTAGCGTCCTCGAGAGAATTCATTACTGTGCGGACACTTGAGTCCATCCTCCTTGTGTCTGGTGATTAAGGTCCATGGTCTCTTGTTTAATGGATCCTACAGTATCTAGTAGATACTGTTAAGAATATTCTAGAATGGTAGGAAACACAGAGCTGTTCCCAGTTACCCTGCCCTGGGCTATATAGAAAAATATGCTTCCCATCCTCAAGAACCCCCAGGCTGATTGTGAAGGCACAATCTCTACTCTGGGGTGTCTCCCCTGTTTGATGGGGAGACCCCGGCCACCGGCGAGGGTCCCACATGGTGCAACAGACCTCTCCTGCCGCGCCTGCTGCTCCCCTCAGCAGTGTACTTTGTCAGTCTGCCTGCTCTGCTCTCTGCTCTGGCTCTGGTGAATTTTCTCACCCTCCTGCGTTTCTGACTGTACCCAGTGCTTGTGTAAATAAATAAATAAATCTTAAAAAAAAAAAAAAAACCAGAAGGAAGAGGCATGGAAGCATCTTCCCAGGCTGCAGCAGGTGCAGGGGTCTGGGGGGAGAGGCCAGTGCAGGTCCCCAGATGGTGGATTGGGGCCTCCGGGCTGCCTGGCCGGGTTTTACTGTCTCTCTGCCACGGAGTTACTTTACCCCTTTGAGCCTCAGTGTCCTCATCTGTAAAATGGGGCCAATCATGACACTCCTGCTAATGATGTTACTAAAACACTCACCAGTCGTGGTCAGAGCACAACTTCCACAGGAACGGTGCACAGCAGCTCAGGACACGTCACAGCTATTTTCACGTTTATCCTCCTGTGCCCTTTATGCCCCATCCTGCTGTGTAGGAGACTCTGTGATCACAAGCTGCCTTTTGGGGGTACAGCGCACCCCACATTTGGGCTCCTCCTCAGCAAAGGGCAGATGGAGGGAGGTGGCAGGAGACATGGGTCCTGAAGCCATTTTCTATCTCTGCCTCCTTGGGCTGACTTTCTAACTAGCTGCCAAAGCCCCCCAGGACGCCAGCATGGAGGAGGGGGCGGGGGAGGGGAGGAGGGTCAGGGCAAGCTTGACTTCTCAGGCATATGGTCCTTTCACAGTGGCTTTGTGGGGCGCTGATGGGTGGCCGGCTGCCTTTTGGCGGCCATGCGGGGTGGCTTCGTCTGGCCGCTGGGGCCCCAGCTGCTGCTGTTTCCCCTTGGCTGGTTTTGAGGCCTCCCCCCGTCTGGCTTCCCTAGGGCCCAGCTCCCTCTTTGGCCTCTCATGGCCTCCAGGTCTCTCCTGATCCCTTACCTGAGGTCCTGCACCTTCTCCTCTGGGTTGGGGGAGGGGTGCATTTGCATCCGGATGGGATGTGGGTCTGCGGCCTGGCTGGCTGTGCAGAGCCTGCCCCAGGAGACTAAGGAGGGGATGACCAGGGTGTTCATCCAGCAGCCAGCGTTCCTTGACTGTGCGTTGTGCCAGGTAAAGGCGCTTGCCTCTTGGGAATACAGAAGTAAAGAAAGTTCTCATCTGTGTGCAGGCACTACCCACCCCAGGAGCAACAACAATAATAACTCTTATGCCCCTCGGTGGGAGCCCGGCTGTGTACCTGGCAGGTGGTGGGCCCTCGTCTGGGGTGATTCATTTCATCTTCACGCATGTCGACTCCGGGAGGTGGGATGAGGAAACAGCTGCCAGAGGAGTGAAGGCACGTTCCTGAGTTAGCATGGGGAGCAGGCTTGACAGTCACCCCCTGGTACTCCTCAGGGTTCCCACAGTGCAGATACACCAACACCGGAGGAGCAGGCGGGGCAGCAGCGGTGCTTATTCCCAAGGGACATATAAGGAAATAGGATTCCAAGAGGGCAGGTGTGCTCAGGGTCACACAGCAGGTGGGGGGCTGAGCAGGGAGGGTCAGACCTCCCCTCCCCCACCCTCTCCTCCCTGCCAGGCTTCCATCCAAGTGAGTCCAAGTGAGAGGAGAGATGCTTGTGGGGGCCCCCACGGCTGGTCAGCCAGGTGCCCCGTCCCCGCAGCTCCTGGAACTCTGCCTCCTGTTCAGCTTTCTGCTCTTCCCAGCCTCCCCAACTCCCATCGTGGTTCCTGTTTTAGAAATGAAGAAAATGAAATTTGGGTTGACCGACTCATCCAGTATCTATAGCTCTTGGGAGGCAGATCGAGAATTGACCCCCAGCTCCTCCTGACCCCACAGTTTCTCTTCCCACTTGCCCTTGGTGGCTGCCTCGGCCGCACCCTAAAACCTCTTTCAGGAGTTGACGTGGTGAGGCTGCTGTCTGCCTGCCACCGATGGCTGCTCCTGTTGTGTTAAAGGAAATTGGGGAGTAAAAAGTGAAACAGCACAACGAGGTAGTGAAGGAAAAAGGGTGATTGTTTCTGAGATGTCTTGAAGTCGCAGCAAGAGTGTAAAAGGCTGGGAACAATACTGGCCTGGGAGTGGTTTTGCTCCTGCCTATAGGCACCTGCTAAAATGTCCCCCTTCCTCCCCTGATCCACAGCTGCTATTTGCTGCATATGACGCCAACAGGTTCCAGAGACTGAGCTGGAAGGGTCCTCATGCCATCTTCAGTTTCACCCTCTTGCATTGAGACAGGGGAACCTTAGCTGTGAACTCTGCTCCTGGGCAATCTTTCGCGACTTAGTGCCCTTGGCTCAGTGGGTTCCAGCCCTCTGCGTGTGTGACTTGTGCTTGGTCGATGATTCAGTGCAGAAAGAGCTCTGGCTCCGTCCTGGGAAAAACATGGCTCTGAATTCTGGCACTTCAACTACACAGTACCATTTCCAGCAGTACTACTTCCTTCTTCCTGCATATGCCCCTTCCTGGCAGGAATGTTGAAATAGTGCCCTCTGGTGTCTGAGAACAGTACTATGCTGTTAACACAAGCTGGGATCAGAGCTTGTGGCCCCGCATTTTGTAATGCAGGTTGTCTCCCTATGGTTCAGCATAAAAGATAAAATAAAAAGGCATCCTGGTGGGGTTAGAGGAGGACCTCCTAGGGAAGGACACGTTTTGCTAAGCTGGGTTGTGCACGGTGAGAGTTCACGGACTCTCTACCCTCTCTGCCCTTCTCCCTGAGTTGGGAGAGTGAGGTTGGCCCTGTTGACTTATCTCAGTTGCCAAGAAATAGTGTCGGATTGGGAGTCAGACTGAACCTATGAGGATCCCCACCTGGCCACCGCCTCCTGGCCCCCAGGGAGGCAAGTTGCGCCCTTTCTGGACTCCCCTTAGAGAAAAGGCGTGGTGCGTTCTCTCTGGGCTCATGCCGGTGCACACACCGTCTTCTCCCGGTGACTGGGGGTGGGGGGCTTGAAGAGGTAGAGCTAGGAATCCTAGGTTGGGAACCTGGCCCTGTCGCCTACGGGGTGGTGGCCCTGGCAGGTCCCTGAGACTCTAAACTTTTGTCCCCTCCTCTGGGGCAACTCTGCTCTGTAGCCTTGGCCCAAGGGCTGGAGAAAATGGGCTCCCCAGATGCCTTGCAGCCTCCAGGACCTGCAAAGACTGAACAACAAATGTACAGGGAGGGGAGAGGGAAAGAGGGTGCAGCTACAGGGGGTGCGGAGCAGGAGGGGGTTTGGGAGGGGGTGGATGACCCGTCTGTCAGGGCACCTCCTCCCTGTTCCTGATCCCCTCCCTCACACCCTTTCTCTGCCTGGGCTGAAACCCCTGCCCAGCCGCCAGGTGGTGTAGCCTGGACAGGGGGCAGGTGCCAGGCGGGGTCCCTGCTCAGCAGGACAGAGGAGTGGAGGGCAGGTCATGTACAACCAGAAATCAGAGCAGAGTTAGCTGGTCATCTCGGGGGTGCGGGGGAGAATTCATACAGGGCCTGGCTTCCCTCCACCCCTTTCTTCTGTGCCAGGAGGAGTCCCCAAGAATTTTCACCTTTAAACGCCCAGAGACTGGGTGCCCACAACCCATCTGAAGTGAATCAAGTGTAGATAGCTTTGCTCGGCCTCAGCAACAGGAGTACATAGGTGGGCACCTCAGACCAGAGGTGGGGGGGGCGCCCACCCCCCGCCCCCCGCCCACCACAGAGGTGTGATCTCCTGTGGAGTCCAAAGGTGGGGGGTCAGCGAAGCTCGTGTTTGCTGAGCGCTCCCATGTCCCTGGCGCTGACTCACGTGCCTCCATATACTCACTTATTAACTCATCCGTTCATTCATTCACTCAACAAACATCTGGGTATCCACTTTGCACTGGAGATTCAGCAGTGAATAAGAGATGAGAACACTGCTCCTCTTGGGGCTCCAGGACAGCCGGCACGACTGGGGGAGACAGATTAAATAGGACATTTGGCAAATCTGATTGTGATAGGCGCTGTGAGGGGGATTGCAAAGCTAGAAAGTGGGAGCCCCTATTATTATCCACATTTTGTGCATGTGGAACCCGGGCTGTATCTGCAGCCTGAACCATGCACCCAAGAGGGTGCTTGGCAAGGGATGAGGGGGCGGGGGTATCAGCCTGTCGAGGCATGATGGGGACAGACTCTGGGGCAGGGGCGGGGCAAGAGGGGGCTTCTGAATCTCTCTGCTCGGGTGCTGCTCTGGTTGCAGGTGAGGTGGCAAGGGGAGGAAAGGGATATTGAGGGTGGGTGCCAGGCCCACATTGGGCGGCCTGGATGGTGACTCTGAGTTGCACACCCAAGAGAAATTTGGGAGAGATCAATGGGCAGGAGGGAAATGCTTCCGGGGAGGTGTGATGGGGTCCTGCTGCCCTGCTCCATCAGATCCCCGTAGCTCAGGCCCTGAGTGAGGCTGACTCCTGCAGACACCCCCCCATCACTCACACACACACACACACACACACACACACACACACGCCCACATGCTGGTTACAGCTGAGCGGTTCGCATGGAGGGGCCAGGAGGCGCCTGCCATGGCCCTGGCTCCCCAGGCCCCCAACTGAGCTGTAAATGACTTTTCCATTTTCCGAGGCCCGAGCCCAGGCCTGCTTGGTATTCAGGGACACCCAGCCCACACTCGCCAGCTCTCGGCTCTGCCCGAATTACTTGATTAAAACGCATATCAACTATTATGTGATTCGTTTCTCTGCCGCAGCTCCTCGCCGGCCTATGTTAAACTGTAATAAAGGCTGGATGGGCGGCAGCAGGGAGGGGGCGCGCGGGAGTGGGAGTGGGGAGGCAGAGGGCCCCAACCTCCAGGCCACTGCTGGCTCCGCCTGATCTGGGGTCTGGAGGTGGGTCATCCCTCCCCTGCCTTCACCGAGGTGGTTAGGGCCAGAGACTGTGACCAGCTCACTCGTGTGCCGGCTTTTCCTCTGGTAAAGGGAAGTTTGGGGGAGGGGTGTGCAGGGTGGGGAAGAAACCACCTTGGTTTTCGTGACCAGAAGTGGGATCCTCCTTCACTGGGGAAGTCAAGGTGGCAGCATTGACGCGTCTGTGCCGGGGACTCCTGCGTCCTGGCTTCCCTCCCGCCTCACTGCCTGGGCCTCCACTGACAGCTGTAAAATGGGGCTAGGGCTGCCTGCTGGACCCTCTGGGTTCTCGGAGAGACTGCCTTGGAGCGAGGAAGGCACCCAAACTGTAGAGGGCTGTGCACAAGTGTAGGGCGCGTCAGAGATTAAAAGGAACTTTGCCCTCACTCTGCCAAGCCCCTTGTTTCGGAAGCCTTGGCCGAGTGCCCGCTGCGTGCCAGGCAGTGTCCCCACTTCACTCGGGCTCTCTCAGTTCAGTGGGACCGAGGGACCCACGAACAGGCAAGTTTGTCTCCTGATGAGCTTTGAGAGTCCCAGGAAGACCCAGGCAGCCTTGCTGGGGGAGGCGACCCATGAGCTGGGTTCTGTGGGGTGAGTAGGAGTGTGCTGGCGGAAAGGGGGAGGCGTCCCAAGCAGAGGAGGTTCAGAGATGTGAGCCAGCGAGGCTGGACACTGGGCGGGGTGGGTGGTGGTGGGGCCTCCCTGGCATAGCAGAAGCTTCTAAGTCTGTGGCTGTGAAAGCCTTGAAGGGAGGGCCAGAGGCTGGGGAGAGGCCGGGAGAGCCACCTCCCAATGGCTTTCTAGCCGCCTGGCTGGGGCTGGGCTGCCTGAACAGACCTCCTTCCCGCCCACCCTCACGCTCTGACCAGCCACACGGCTCCTGTGGCCCCGTCCCTCATTCCAGCCTCAGGCCGCTCTGCACCACTTTCAAGTCACATGGCTGCTTTGGCGCTGTGCCAGTGCCAGCGCTTCCGGAGGCGGTGTCCCCCGCCACACTGGGGCAAACCCAAGACGGGCTGACACCTCCTCCATCAGTTTGGGAGCGCCCTAAAGCAGCTATTTTCTCCCATAAGCTGGAGAGGGCCCAGGCAGGGATGTGCTCTTCCTGCCTTGCATTGGACCCCCACAGCCCTGGACAGAGAGGGATTCGGGAACCCATAGGGAGGGTTCCCTCCTCATCCCTTTCCTGGGGCTGCTTCCAGACCTGCCTCAAGCTGGTTCCGCCCCCCATGGGAACTTTCCATCCCACAGCTGCTGGGGAACAGGAGGGCAGGAGCTGCAGCTGGCCCAGAGCCTCTGTTTAATGAATGCGCCCCCATGTCCACTCTGCCCAAGTGTCCCCTCCCCGTGCTGGCGGCCTGGGCTTCACCAAGAGGCAATCAGCTCTCGGCGTGTGGAGGACTCAGCAGGGCCTCTCTCTGGCCAAGTCTACCTAATCCTGCTGATGAATTTAGGTCTGAGACTCAAGGGCTCCCAGGGGCGGGAGGGGGAAGGGAATCATGGGGAAACTGGGCGAGGCGGCAGCTCGGGCTTCTGTGTCCCTCCCCGCTGTCTGTGCGGGTCCTGCTTTCCACCCTCTGCCCTTTTCTGTCATCAGTAAAAATAAGAGAACAATGATAATGACCTTCATGGACCCTCTAAAGGCTCCAAGTCACTCCCGTAGCCTTCAGGTTAGTCCATCCTCAGCCATCCAGTGAGCCCCGCGGGGGTGGATCCTTCTCGTCACCTTTACAGCTGTGACCCTGAAGTCCAGAGAGGGGAAGTGACTTGTCCAAGGCCACACTGCAGGGTTGAGACAGAGCCCAATCAGGAGTCAGGCTCCCAGACCAGGGCTGTTGAGTAGACCAGAGCCACCCCACAGGGTCCCCAAACTCCCTCCCAACCTGTCCTTTCCCCCACCCCTTCCCGGTGGGAGCATGTACTTACAGGCTGTGTGGGCTCCGTCTAGTTACTGAACCTCTCTGAGCCTCCTTCTCCCTCTCTGTAAAAGACCAGCAGCCCCAGCTTCACAGACCTGAGTGGGGCTGGCCCAGAGAGAACGGCACGGACTCAGAATGTGGGTCTCTTCCCCGCCTGGGCCGGACAGAGAGGGGGCTGGCACAGCTTTCTCAGGGGCCTGGAGTAACAAACAGACTGTGGTCCAGCTCCCTTGTCTCCCTGGATCTCCCCGCCAGTGGGAACGAGCCTCGCTCTCCCCACTCAGCAGCCAGAGGGTTGTTATGACAACCGCCAGCATCCTGGAGGACCATTCCAGATCCTTTCAAACAACAGAGGCCTCTGCCCTCTTTGCCTGCTGCAGTCGGCCAGGGTTGGGTCCAGGCCCTGGAGCCCCAAATCCGGGCTGCAGAAGGGGTGAGCGGGTTCAGGAAGTGAAGTGGGCATAGACTCAGTTCCACGATGAGTCTAGAAAGCTGTGAGTCCTCGAGGGCGAGGGCGCGGGTGGAAAGCATAAAAGAGCCAAGAGAGAGCCAGCTGGTGTTGATTTGGAAGGCCGTGCACCTGAAAAGTAACATTGTAAAGCGATGTTCCTTCTGGAAGGATGGTTTCAAACCCGAATTCAAGGAGACTCGTGCTTTTGTACATAGAACACGAGTATCATGTTCTAAAATAGGAACCCTAAAAATAAATATCCCAAAACGCAAGGAGGCCGTCTCATTCCAGCCAGAGGCTGCTTAGCACAGAGGCTCTGAGCCCAGCCGCGCCCCGCCCCGTCTCCAGAACGGGGGATTGAAGACCCGCCGTCCTGCGTGGCCCCAGAGCGGGGCAAATCTGAATTAAAGCCCATGAAAACCCCAAATCGGCAGTCGTTTCGTCCCACGTGTGATTCGATCCCACTGGACAACACAAAGCTTGCGTTTCTGCCATCACAGAAAGTTCTAGTGGGCAGGGCTGCCCGAGAACGGAGAGGAACCTTATCAGACCAGGGTTTCTCCAGGGCAGGGCTGGGCTGGGCCTCCTCCGTCTTCCCTTCTGCTCCTCCCCCTCTGGCCTCACAGCTTGGAGGACTCTGCCCAGGGTGCTCCCCCATCCCTCACGGCTCCTGTCTGAGCTTGAGGCTCGCCTTCCCGCCCAGTCGGGGCCCCTGCCCCATCTGCAGGCTGGCCTCCTGCCCCGGCTGCCAATCTCTGCTTCCCCCCACCCCCACCCTCTGCCCAGAGGCCCCCGCGGGCCAGGGCTCCTTGTCCCTGTCAGAAAATTGAGGTCCTGCAGTGAGTTTCAGGAAATGAATCCTTGGGGTTAGTTGTGTTTGGCGCTGAGCCCCAGACATGCTGGGAAGGCCCAGGGACCGGCAGTGCCCACCTTGGCCTCCTCTGGGCCGGGCAGGGGCAGAGGAGGGGCTGGTCTCTGCTTTTAAGGCCAAGGCAGACAAGGCTGAGGGGGCTCCCTTGCCGCTGGTTCCCTTGTGTGATGTCACCTCAGGGGCAGTGGACATGAAAGGCAGGGATGATCCCCACCCCCATTGGCCAAGGTACAAGATGGAGAGAAAGGAGCCAGAGCCGAGGGGCGCTGCCCAGGGCTGGGTGACCTCCTCACCAAGGGAGCACCCCAGGGTACCGTCACCCATTGTGGCCTTCGCTCAGCTCTTGCCCAGAAGGCCTATCCCTTCACCTCCACCTGATCTCCTCTTGACCCCCAAGAAGTTGTAGTCGGTGTTTGGGGGGCAGATGGGGGAGTGGTTCCTTGTGGGAAGAGCCTGGACTTATTTGTGTCGCCGACACTTGAAGAGCTAAGGTAGAACAGAGGTGAGGACAGGAGAGCACAGCTCGAGTGCTGGCGTGGACACCTCCAGGGAGGCGGTGGGCCTTTGGCTCTGCTTCTCTGTGACTCAGTTTCTCCCTCTGTAGTGTGAGCACATGATCTTGCAGGCTCTTCTAGTTGCACCCAGAATGAGTGTCCGGACACAGGGAGCAGGCCTCAGGTCCCAGGCAGCTAGGCCATGCCTGGCACGAGCGGGGGCTCCCCTGATCGGTGAATGGATGAGTGACAAGTGCTCCGGGAATGCCAGGGGTGGAGATGGGAAGGGCCGGGGGGAAAGAGAAAGGAGGCAAAGGAGAAGAGAGAAGAACAGGGGGAGAAGAGAGGAAAACAATCACCTCTAATTGCTTCTCCTTTTCTCTCTTCCTTGGGACTCCCTTCTCCTCATCCACATTCCCCACAGCCCCCCCCGGGGCAACTGGGGCTACAACTTCAGAGCCCTGGCTAGGTACCTCCCGGCTCTGCTGGATCAGAGATGGGCAAGAGGTACATTGTTGGTGGGGCCAGGGGGGCAGTTCAGCCCCAGGGTGTCCTTAGCCTCAACAGCTGAGGAGCTTGATCAAGCCCTTCCTGCAGCCTCCCTGGCAAAGACCTGGGACAGGAACAGGTTTCCGGCCTGACAGACCCTTCCCGGCCGGGGAAGTGAACTGGCCACAGATGTCCTGGGCTCTCTGTACAGGACGCAAAGGCCTACACCATCCCAGACTCCAAGGTAGAAATTAGTGGGGATGATGGGGTGAGTGCTGTGGCCATGACCCGGGTCACCCAGAGATCCTGAGACATCCTACAAGAGCCTTCTTAAGGTCAGGTTCACTGGGGGACAGTGACTATACTGCTGAATTCTCTCTTTTTTTAAGAATGTAATTTTGACCAATGCATTTCGTCAGGAAAACACCCGAGTCCTAGCCGCGCTCCGTGTCAGTGCAGAAACCTAAATGCCCAGCTCGGGGGGATTTTACTTTTCAGGACAGGTGCCCTGAGTATTTAACCAGTCCCCTGGGGCCGGTCAAGACGATGCTGTGGTACATTCTTCTCCCTGGGATCCTCACAAGGTGCTGGGTCGGCAGGTGGCACAAAGCGCCCCCTTCTCACCGGGCCCCCTCCCTGCCGCCCCCTCCTGCAGGGAACCGGCTGGACGAAGGCTCAGACGTGGAGTCGGAACCCGACCTCCCGCTGAAGCGCAAGCAGCGCCGCAGCCGGACCACGTTCACGGCTGAGCAGCTGGAGGAGCTGGAGAAGGCCTTTGAGAGGACTCACTACCCCGACATCTACACCCGCGAGGAGCTGGCGCAGAGGACCAAGCTGACTGAGGCGCGCGTCCAGGTGAGGCTCCAGGCAGGGTCCAGAGATGGAGACTGAAGGGGTGGGGTAGCCAGGTAGGGGTGGGGGTCTGCAGTAGGCAGTCCAGGGACGAGGTGGACAAATAATGTCTCCAGCACTGGATGCAGAGTAGGTGGGCCACGAATGTTGGTTGATTGACTGACTGAGCACTGGACAGCCCCAGAGAAGCCAGGAGCAGTGAGGTCTGTTGGATGAACTTCATCCTCCAGGCAATAGGCACCCCAGGAGAGGAGGGAGGGTTGGAGGGCGGAGAGAAGGGCATTGGTGCATCCAGAAGAGCGGGCTCAGGGAGTGAAAAAAATCTCCTAATCTCTGAGGAAGAGAGGAAGTGATTAAGAGGGGAACTTCTGCACAGTCTCCCTTCCTCATCTGGGTGATGAGTTTCTTGTGCTGGGGCGTGCGAGCCCCAGGCAGGCCTGTTGCTGGGAGGCTGGAAGCATGCAGATCCCCTGCACCCTCAAGTGTGTGATTCCTGATCAGCGGGGCAGGGGTGGGAGAGAGCAGAAAGTGCAAGAAGCTGCCTGGGCTCCCTGTCCCCCGCTGTGAGTGTGTGTTTGGGGGGGGCCCTTTCGCCCAGGCTGAGGCTCAGATTCCTGCAGTTGTTCTGGGGCTGACAGGGTGGGCTTGTGCTGGCTGGGGGAGGAGGAGGAAGAGCTGGGAGGACAGTGAGGAACACTTTTGGGAATCCTTTCCTGGCCTGTCTTCCCCGTGAACTGGGAGGCCGGCCGGTGGGCAGAGGGGCCGCCCCAAAGTGTTCACAGGTTGGGGGGGCCTTCCATCCAGGCCAGCCAGCCTCTATTGGGGACCTACCTGTACTAGCTGCAGTGCTTCCACTTCTAACACACGACCTGGTGGAACCTCAGGCGGAGTTCAGCCAACACCCAGGGGCACGGAGCCTGCTGGGGGGGTGGGGGGCAGAGGGCAGCTGGGGGGTGCTGGAGCCCAGGTTCTTTCCATCTTGAAGAAAACGCGAACTCAGAGCCTAGGATTTGAGAGCAATAGGGAAAGTTCTAGAAGCAAAGTGGCATTTAAACACTGCAGAACCAGCATTTCCCCCTGCACCCTCCCCACCCCCACTCTGACAGCCTCTGAGGGAGACCCCAAGGGGAAGGGGGCAGGGGCAGCAGCCAGCTCATCTCACTCCCTCCCCGGCTCCCAGGCTGACATCGGAGCCTGCCCCCAGCCGCCCCTCCCCGCCTCTGATCCTCCTGCAGCTGTTCTCCTGGACACATTCCTGGGTGCTTTCTCATTCCCATGTCTGGTGGCTTCGGCTGCTTCCCACCACCTTGAAGCCTGACCACTCCTTATAAAATTTCCTGGCTGTCAGGGCTCTGCTTTTATTGGCCCAGGGGACCGAGGAACAGGTGTCACTCAAGGTCTGACGAAAGGAGAGGGCCAGGAAGGGGGGCGGCGGGCAGAGCCCAGGCGAGCCCACGGTGGGGGCAGTGCAGACCTCCTGTGCCTGCTGACTCCCCTACCATGCTCTGGGCTCCCCCAGGGCAGGGCTGAGGTGCCCCCAACCCCACCCCCTGCCCGGACCTTTCCCTGAATATAGGCGGGAACAGTAAGTGTTGAGTAGTTTAGGACCCAGATGACTGATGGAACACGTGGCCTGCAGAAGCGGGACCTCGGAGGCCACGGCTGTTCTGGGTGGCAGAGGCCAGGGCGGGGAGGACCTTCCCACATCCAGTCTGCAGGTCTGCGGGGGCCAGAGCCATCAGCCCCTCCCTCTGACCAGCTGTGTCACCTCAAGCAGGTGGAGACAAGTCAGTTTCCTCTCCTGAGAATTAATCTCACCTGTGAAAAGGGGATCAAACTAAATGATCACTAAGGTCCCTCGACATCCTAGGTGCCTTAATTATGGGCAATCAGAGCTTGTGGGGTGACCAGATGCCCGTTGTGGCAAGTGGTGAAGCAAAGCACAGTACCCAGGTGGCAGAGATGCTGGCGAGGGGGCTCCTGCATGGGAGCTGAACCTGAACCTGAACCTGTCGAGATTTTGTTCTGTACTTCCTGCTCTGTGCTGTCCGGGTCCTGGGCCCCACTATGATTTTGCAGCCCCGCACCGTCTCACCTCTGTGGCCTGGGAGGCGGGTGGGTGTTGGGGGGCTCAGAGCCAGAAGCCTAGGTTGGGAATTCCAGCTCCATCATGCCCCCTGCGGCCCTCAGTTCACCGTCTGCAAAGCAGACATGATGATAATCATCCCAAGGAGTAAACAATCACATGCAAAAAACCCCCACCCCACACGCCGTTAGGAGTGCCCAGCACATGGAATCTCCGTGCATGGAGACATTAGTGAAACTCCACCAGTCCATGGTGGTTCCAGTCATGGTGGTTCCAGTTCTGAAACTGGGGCTCATGTATGGGGCACCTCCTGTGTGCCAGACACTGTTCCAGGCATGGGGGGGTTCAGCTGGTAGAGTATGAGACTGATGTTCAAACCAACCAGAAAACAGGTGAACACAAGTCAGGCAGGGTCTGTGTGTTGTTACCTCCCCTGGCTGCCCTCCAGCCTGCTCCCCAGAAGGAGAGCCTCCCTGATGTCTGGCAGAGACGCCCCTGACCCAGCTTGCTGCAAGTCTGAGGGTTGAGGAAGGGTGTCAGGCAGGAGGACACAGCCTGGGGCCAGTGAGTCCTTCTGGGGGACCTTCGTCTCTAAACGACTGGTGGGCTGACCCCATCCTTGCACACACCTGCCCTGCAGGCAAAGAAATCTGTGTCCTGAGATACCCAAGCCTGCCTGTTTCTTCTAGAGACAGAGGCCCCCCCTGAACAGAGCCCCATTTTTGAGGGACTCCCTACCGAAGGACTGAAATCAGATATTTTTGTGACCCTCTGTGGTGCCCGCCCGTGCCAGCCAGGCGTTATCTCTCATCTCACCATGTCCTCTGAGGCACGTGTGTTGAGTCTCCCGTTTTGCAGGTGAGAAACCTGAGCTTATGCTAAGGGAAGTAACTTCCTGAAGACTCGATCAGAAGGGCCGCACTGGGACATGGCAGTTTGTCATGTTCTCTTCCTCTGTGCCGCCTTGAGAGATGAAATATTCAGCGCAGTGAACAGATGCTTCCTGCTTCCAGGCTTGTGCAGAGGGAAGGATCAAAACTGAGTAATAAAACTCAGTCTCTACTTTCAAGGAATCCAGTGCCTCCCAGGGGTTCTGGGAGGGATGCTGGGGCCGCTGCTGTCCCTCCTGGGAACCTCTGTTCTCCATCCGTAATGGGCCGCTTGCGCCAGGTGTGGGCTGGGGGCCCCGGCTCTGCCACGGGGGGGTTTCTAGCGGCGTAGAAACCCTCATGTTAACTCATGAGGTCCAGAACCGCCTGGAACGTGGGTGCTGTTTTAGCCATGAAGGAACTGAGGCACAGAGGGATAATGGATTTGCCTATCTTGGCTAGGCATCAAGGCAGGTTCAAGGTAGGCAGCCAAGTCGCAGAGTCCCTGCATTTAAACATCATGTTACACTTCACAAGGAGGGAGAGGCTTTGTACTGGGGTAGAGGCAGCCCCAGGGCAACAGGACAGGGAAGGAAGAAGAGGTGAGACAATTGACAGCAAAGAGCATGGCCTGTCTTCCAGGAAGTCCTCTAGATGCTGAGAGAGTTGGAAGCCCTTCCTCAAGCCCCTGGCTAGCACCTTGCACTTCACCCTACCTGAGCTTAGGCAGTCACTGTTCTGTGACTGGTGTGTTGGGGTCCAGGCAGAGGGCAGCTGGAGGGCGGAGCTGACCTCTTCATCCACAGCATCTTGTTGGGCACAGCGTGGAGTCCTAGCAAAGGTTTGGGAGCAGGAGGGAATGAGCAAGGGAGGTGGGGAAGGAGGGAGAATATGTCCGTTTCTTTCGCGCTCTTTATTTGTGGAAACCATGGCCCACACCTCAGGCACAGCTGCAGCGTGACCCTCCAGATCAGCTTGTCCCAAAGTTAAGTCATTCTCCAAGCGTCCTCAGGTTTCTTGCCACATTTGCATAGTATCCGTATTATTTGCTTTTTTAAAAAATAAAGTCAACAAATTAAAAATAAAAGTGTGTATCATGCTTGTGAAAGGACGCATGGGAATCACACAAGGGAAGACAAGCGTGAGTAGAGCCAGCTGGGAGGTCACCTGCAGAGGCGTCACCTGGCAGGAAGGAGAGGAGCAAGGGACAGGGTTAGGCTGAGGCTGCGTGAGCCCCGGGCAGAGACCAGAAGGCCTGGAGGAGAAGCGGGGAGGTTCGGGGTTACTTAATGTCTGTCACTTGCCATCCGGGCTGTCACTCCAGTGTGAAGCGGTGGAGACCCACCCTCTGGGAAACATGGAATTAAAACAGATCCTTCCCCACCCGGGCCCTCCCGGGAGCAGGACACTGCCCGTTCCCTGCCGTTCAGCAGTCTCTGGGCCTGACTGGTGGCATCTCCCCTGCCAGACTCCCCAGGGGAAGCCCTCGGTGCCCTGGGGAGGTGGGGAAAGCCAGGGCTTCAGTTTCATTCTGGAGCCAATTTTTGTTCCTGATCTGGCTGCCTCGGCCCCTTCTCTGAAACCTGACCGGTCCGAGTTTGCTGCTCTCTTCATCTGGCTTGGGAAATCGCACTGTCTCTCCCCTTGGGAAGGCCTTGGAAAGGCGGAAATTACCAGGGGCTTGTAAGCACCCCTCCAGCAGCAGCGACCCCCCCCATGTTTGCAGAGGTGGCCTAGAGATCTGGGGGTCCCCAGGCCAGAAGGGGTTGTGATTTGCATCCCACCAGGAGGGGCTCCCACCTGAGCCTTGCAGCCCCAGCGCCAGTCAAGACACAAGGGCCCTTCCTGCCTTCCCTTGCCTGCCTTCCTTCCTGCCTGCCTGCCTGCCTCCCTCCCTCAGTGAGGGTTTGGGAACACCTGTGGAGCAAGGAGCAAGGGAGGCCTGGCCTCTGCCCTGGAGTTTAGGGCCTGAGGTGGAGACAAAAGGAAGTGTGGCCAAAATAAAGGAGCCGATGGACTGTCAGTGTGGAGGATCCCACGTGGGAGGCCCCCCAGGGCAGGCAGCGCCCGCCTGCACTACCTTCCATTCAGCGATTAGGGAAATGGAGTCGGCCGCCTGGACTCGCTGCTCATCCCTCCGGCCTGTCCCGGCGCTAGCTGACATTCCGCACAAGCGGGCTCCAGGAGCAGTGGATGTAAATTTGAAACTTGGATCCCGTATAGACTAGATCTGTGACCTTGCGCCCATTATTTGACTCTTGTGTGAACCTCAGTTTCTCCTCCTGTGAAGTGGGACAAGGGGGGACATAGCTCATGGTCTGCACGCAGACCGGCACGTGAAGTGTTAGACAGGGCAGGGAGGGGAGGGCGATGCCAGAGGACAGCCGTCATGTTCCCATGCTTAATAAGTCCCGGCGTGTGGTGGTGGCGGGGCGGGGGGGCTTTCCTGACCCAGGGGGCCCAGCCTGGATGAGCAAAGTAGGAGCTCAGGCACCAGACAAAAAACTGGCTCCACCTCTGAGTTGTGCAGGTGGGTCCATCCAAGTAGGTTCTAGACGTGCATCTCCCTCCGGGGGGCTTCCTGGAGGAGGCGGGAGGGTGTCTGGACAAGTATGGTCGCCCAGAGCACTGACATCCCTCCAGGAGGAGCAGCTGCCCTGGGAAGAACACTGGAGTGGGAGTCAGACCGGGCTGTGCCTCCAACTCACTGCCACACAAGCAAATCATCTGCACCCCCACCCCAAGTTTGTTTCTCTGTAACATGGGGATATGCAAGTAACCCCCTCACTGGGAGGTCATGAGAACAGGTGGGATCATGCTGTGAAATCGCACCACAGGGAGATTTCCTCCTCGGAGGTGGGGGTGCTGTCTGGAAGGGAGGGTGATGGCCAGCGGCCAGGCTGAGGGCTCTCTGTTCTCCACTGTCCACTCCCAGGTTTGGTTCAGTAACCGCCGGGCCCGTTGGCGTAAGCAGGCAGGAGCCAACCAGCTGGCGGCGTTCAACCACCTTCTGCCAGGGGGCTTCCCGCCCACCGGCATGCCCACGCTGCCCCCCTACCAGCTGCCAGACTCTACTTACCCAACCACCACCATCTCCCAAGGTGAGTGCCTGAGCCCGTCCTCGTCCTGGCCCCATCCGTTTCTTAACGAAGAAGGAATAACAAGGGTTCGCCACTCAGCCCTGGAGCTCGGCTCTGCCAACAGGCCCAGAGCACCAGGTGTGCTGTGGAGGTGGCCTCCGTGCTCACGTTCGGCACAGAGCTCCAAGCAGAGATGTCACATGAGCTTCCTGGGGTCTTACCAAAATGCAGGCGAGAGGGGGTCTCCCCTGATCTCCCAGAACCCAATTCTGTCCTCGCCCTCCCATCTGCCCCCACCCCCACTGCAGCACATACTAGGGATCCTAATGCTGGACATTGGCCTCATGAAGCCCTGGTGCCTCTAAAGGGCTGGCGGCCTGGAGTTCTGGAGGCCAAGAAGAGAGGAGGGGACCCTCCTCATGATTCTCGGGAAACTGACCCGTTACTGAGGCCCGTCCACTGGAACAGGACTGCACGGACGAGCCCTGACGGAGCAGAACAGCGCCCAGCAGCTCAGGGTGCAGATGGCACCTCCAGCCCTGACCCCACCTCTCACTGGCCCTGACACCTTGCATGGGCCTTGGCTTCTTCGCCTGTAGAATGGGACAGCAGTCTTGCTCCATACCCTTAGGCGACACTTATCAGAGCACCTGGCAAGTGGTCAGTAACAGCTATCAGGTCCACTGTCCCCTACAGATCTGACTTTCAGTCCAGATAACACTTTGTTGAGCCCCTGCTGTGTGCCGGGCACGGAGCAGCGGGGCCTGTGTGCAGCTGCCTGGGCCTGGTCTGGACTGCTGGCCGGCTGTCACCCAGGACTTGGCCAGTCCCTTGATCCGCCCAGGAGCATGTGCAGGCGGTGGTCCCTTCCCTCCAAGGAACAGACTGGGAGGAGGCTGAGGCTTGAGGTCCACCTTCCCAACAGGAGGTTCTGGTGAGGCACGAGCTCAGGCCTCTCCGGCTCTCTCCACAGACGGGGGCAGTACGGTGCACCGGCCCCAGCCCCTCCCGCCGTCCACCATGCACCAGGGGGGCCTGGCTGCGGCCGCCGCTGCCGACACCAGCTCTGCCTACGGAGCCCGCCACAGCTTCTCCAGCTACTCCGACAGCTTCATGAACCCGGCGCCTTCCAACCACATGAACCCCGTCAGCAATGGCCTGTCTCCCCAGGTAGGTCCCTCGCTCCTTGGCCTAGAACGCCACCCCCGGACACCACCGGCTCAGACGGCGAGGGCTTTGGGTGCAAAGCGGCTCTCCCTGGGGGAGGACACCATGACATCGCTGGCTGGGTGCCTTGAGAGCATGTGAGGGAGGTGGGGATGCCCCTGCCACCTTCACTTGCTGGTGCTCAGTGGCCCTCCCCTCATTTAAGCTCTTCTCGGCAGACCTGGCTGGCCCGGCAGGTCTGAATGTCTCAATGGCTGCAGTGAGGAGGTAGAAAGGGATCCAGGCAAGGTTCAGTATTTCTTGCCACTCAGAAACAGGGATTTACTACAGACTTGCTCCTGGCCCAACAGCCACCCAGAGCTTTTGAAATCTGCTTGCCACCCATCATGGCTCTGCCCAGGTCAGTCCTTTAAAGTCAGGCTTTTTCAGACAGTGTTGGTGGGCGTCTTGCACCATTCCCTGGAGGATGCAGACTGTGGTTAGGGCTTTGTTCTAGAACCGGGAATCCTTCCTGGATTCCACCCTGTTCCCACTCAACGGGAGTGACCAAAGAGTGAAAGACAAGCCCATGCCCTGTGGGTTGAGAGAACTGCACTAGCGTTCTAGATCAGGAACTGTGCTCCCATTGGGTCTGGGACCTCGTCTCTCATGGGCGATTGGTTGCTGGTCAAGTCACTCATCACCTGCTGGTGCCATTAGAAATCACAAGGCCAGGGCCTCCCTGGTGGTGCAAGGGGTTAAGATGCAACCTATGAAGCTGTCCGCAGCCACTGCAGAGCGAGTTTGATCCCCAGCCAGGTAGCTGCCCACATGGCACAGCAGACCTCTCCTGTCTCACCCGCTGCTCCCCTCAGCAGTGTATTTCAGTCAGTCTGCCTGTTCTGTTCCCCGTTCTGTCCCTGGTGAATCCTCTCACCCCCTGCACTCTGGCCTGTACCCCAGTTCTTGATGCATAAATAGATAAATCTTTTAAAAAAAAAAGAAATCACAAGGCCATTTCTGGATGAAGTCAGAAAGATGGTGATGGGGTTCTGGTGGGCCTGGAGAACAGGGCTGGGGATGTGGAACGTCCCAGTGGTTTTGAGGAACAGACAAGTTCATTTTTGTAACTATAGCAAGTTCTCAAATGTTTGTGTGAGAAGGAGTTAAATCCAGGGCTGGTTTGAACTCACCTTCCAAGACACCTGCCACTTGCCTGTGCTGGGAAGACGTGATACGCTGCCGTGGAAAGGGGAAGGCTGGTGGGCATTTCAGCCCCAGCACTGCCACTCAGTGATGTCAGGCAAGGTGGCATCTCTGGCCTCAGTTTCTCCTTGAAACACAGAGTGATTAGACAAAGCGTGTTAATAGCCTCATAATGAGGGTGCCCCCTGCTCCCAGTGTGCTAACAGGTGACAGCATCTAGCACAGAACCTGGCACAGACTGGTGCCAAGTATTGCCCTCCTCTTGCCAGGACAGTATAAAGGGAAACCTGTTACCTACAGGAAAAAAGGGTCCCACGGAGGGTCCGCACCCTTGGGGCCTTTGCTGTTCATTTGCATACTTAGGGCTCCTGCAGTATTTAAGCCTGAGATAGTTACTCTCTGACCCTTACAGGAAAAAACTGCCAACTCTTGGTCTAAAACATCCTCAAGACGATCATTTTCTGCATGTTTGGGGTTCATTCTCGTCCGCCTCTGTTCATGTGTGTATTAGGTTCCATCTCTCCCCTTCTCTCTGCCTCGATTTTCCATCCTTGAAAGGGGGTGGTACTAGCACGTCACGGGACCTTGCGGATGGAGTGAGACGATGCATTCACTGAGCCCAGGTTCTGGGCAGGGAGGGGCCCCAGGAACGGGTAACCCTAAGCCGCTGCAGGCAGAGCTCAGATGGCGATGCACCTTGGGGCCCTCTTGGGGTCCACATTATGGGGGGTGCTGCAGCCTGCCAGAATGTTTTTCCTGTGGAGCCTAATTGGCCTCTTTGCAGTTCAAGGCCTTGCCCTCCGTCTCATTAGCGCGAGGACTAATAGGCAAGCGAACCTTCCAGAGTCGGGAGCTAGACACAACAGGCCCCAGAGCGGGCTGGGTGGGGACAGCTGCAGAGACTGAAACGTCCTCGCCCGGGAATGTGGTGCAGGCCTGGCCTTGCGGCCCGAAACAAGTTGGAGGCACATCCCTTGCAAAGCTGAAGGGGGACTTTGAGATCAGGCGGGCCAGCTGTCCCCCTTTACAGAGGGAGGGGCCCCACACGCTGGCCAGCCAGGGCCAAGGGCCCAGGGCACCTGCTTCCTGACCACTGCTCCCCCAGCTCCCCAGCTCCTTGAGGACCCAGGTTTATCCCCCGAGCAGCACTTTTGCCATAGGGCAGAGGGGAGGCTAGCAAAGGAAGGGCCTGGCTTCTGGGGTGTGGTTCGGCGATGGGGTAAAGATGTTCTGTGCGCGAGGATCTCCCACGCACTCCTTGGGCCCAGAGGTGAACCTGCAGGAGGGAAGAGGAAGAGTCACTGACCCACCGCTGTCAGCCCCCAGATCGAGTCCGACCCTCGCCCCCCTCCCAGAGGCCCTTGAGGGGCTTCCTGCCCAGTCCTTGGGGGTGGAGAGGCTGTGAGGTGTGGTGAATTGGTTCAGAGACTCACCCCAAGGTTCCCACCAAAGGTGTGAAGACAGATGGGGGTCTGACAGGGGCAGAGGGGACTGGGAGGTGAGCAGCTGCCGGAGGAGGGAGGGGCGCGCGGTGGCGCCAGGACAGGCGGAATGTGCTTCTGTGCACGTGAACCTGCCAGGGTTAAGCTGCGAGCACTTCCTGCAGGAAGGGGGCAGCAGGGGGTGGGGGCTGGGTCTTGCGCAGAAGCCCCAGGCAGTTCTAAGCCCTGACTCCCACCGCCTGAGCAGGCTGCGGCTCCTTGTCGGCACATCTCTCTGGGCTCGGCCCTGTGCTGTCTCCCCAACCAGAGGGGCTTCTCCATTGCTACCTGGGCTGGGTGGGGGGATGGGGCTGCCTGCTGGGCTGTGGGGCTGGCACGCGAGCCCCTCACCCAGGACTGCAGGACCCCCTGCCACTCCCACCAGAGAGCCTTGGCAGTTGTGCTCACAAAAGGGAGCTCGCTGAGGGGCAGAGGTGGAGTTCTTGCTCATCCCCAGTTGATGGGATTCTGGCCCCTGACCCTGGAAAATGGGTGTTGCTGAGCCCCAGGGACTCCACGGAGAGACTGCCCAGCAGAATGTCATAGAAAACAGTGTGCTCAGCCCAGCTCTGCGAGCCAGGTCTGACCCAGGCTCGCACAGGACAGCCAGCTCATGGTGCCTGCTGTGTGCCAGGTGCTCTAGGCACCAGCAGGAGCTGCCCTCGTAGGGCTGGCAGCACAGCAGGGCAGACAGATAATGAATATGGTTAAAAACAGGCCTTGTGATATCTTGACACCCATGTTGACAGGACGGCTGAACTTTCTGAGCCCCTGTGACTACAGACCCGGGTCTGTTTCCTACGTACTAATCCGCTCAAGGGGCAGAGCCAGCCTCCAAGGGCACGTCTCTGCAGCCTGAGATCGTCACCATCCAGCTGCCCTCCTGCCTCACAGGAATGCCCACCCTCACTCTCCAGAGATTAACTGGCAGCAAGAAGAAATCATCTGGGGAAGCTGGTCTGGCTTATGGGGGAGGAGCACACTCAGCCCATGTGGTGGATGAAAAGTTGGGGCGGGGGCCTCAGTTAGGGGCCAGCGGGCAGAGCTGAGCAGTACACACGGCAACCTGCGGAGAGGTTTCCATGTCCTTGAGATTGGCGCCCTTGCAGTCCAGTCCTCATGTGTCCCCTAAGCCCAGCCTTGTAGGATCAGCCGCGCAGCCCACGGGCGTCCCTGGTCCTTGTGGGGAATCCTGCCCATGAACCAATTCCCTGGTGGGGGGCGGGGCTCACAGTCCCGCAGCCTGAACCAAGGCTCATTATTTGGAAAATGGCTCTTAGAAAACATCTCGGGGCAGCTTAGCACAGAAGGAACCTTCCGAGGTGTGAATGTCAAGGGTGAAGGGGTGCCCGCAGGTCCATCTCTTCATGCCAGCCAGGTCTGTCTGGGAATGGCCAGCAGAGCACTTGTTAGGGGTCCTGGGCAGAGACAGAGGCGGGATGCCCAGGCCTGCCCTTTAGGGTTCCCCAGTCTGGCAGAGAAAGGGGACCACTCAGCCCCAGTCGTGAGGCTGCTCCCCAGCTGAGAGGACGACCCAGATCCTGGATCAGGAGTCACAGACCCTTGTCCTTAGACACCCCAGTCTGAGGATGGAAGCACAGCCTGGGTGTGATGGGGAGACAGGCCTTGGGGGTCGCAGCTCTTAGTGGTCCAAGCTCCCAAGCGAAGAAGCCGGAGCAAGTCCTGCCACCCCGCGGCTGGAGGTCATGGCAGGGGCCTGAGCCAGCTTCATCAGGGCCTGTGTGGGTGTCTCTGGGGGACACATAGCAGGAGCCTCCTTCTCCCGTAAGTTTTTAAGATGCAGACCCTGTAAGAGCTGGTATTGGAAACTGAGGCCTGAAGAAGGGGAGAAAATTGTCAGGAACCCACACTGTTGGGTTAGCAGCCGAGCTGGGTGTGCCCCTTTCTCTAGCTCCTGGGGCCCGGGGGAGACCCTGAGAAGGAAACGGGAAGGAAGATGGAGGCAGAAGAGCTGCTGGGGGGCGGGGGGGACAGTGGTGGGGGGCAGGGCGGGGCGCACGAGCGGTTCCAGACCCCAGCTGGGGCGTCATGGACAGGGGGCTTCTGTCCTGCCACCGTCCCTCGTTTTGCTCCTTAATGTCCCACATTTGCCATCCCTTGGCTCTTCTCTGGAGCTGAACACAAGGAACCCGTGAAAGGGATTTACATACTTACAATCCCCCCCACCCCCCGCCCCACGGAACTAAAGGAAACACTCTGGAAGCGTGCAGTCAGCCACATGGCCGCCATCACAGCTCCCCCAGCCTTGTGTCCTTGCCTGCTGCTTGAGGTTTTCCCCCTTCCTTCCTGCGCACGTAGTAATTCCAGTGCAGCTACCGTGGAGCACAGGGCTGTGCTGCTGGCAGTGCTCTTGCAGCTTTCATTTTATGGATGAGGAAGCTGCCCTGTCCCGAGTCAGCCAGCCTCCCAACCACCCACTCATTCATCCGTCCACCCCGCTTTACCCCCATCCACCCACCCACCCACCCACCCATCTACCACTCCATCCTTCCCTCCACCCACCCACCCACCCACTCACCCATCCATCCATCCATCCCCATCCATGCATCCATCCATCCCTCCATCCACCCACCCTCCCACCACCCATCCATCCATCCATCCATCCATCCATCCACCCATCCATCCATCCACCCATCCATCCACCCATCCATCCATTCATCCATCCACCCATCATCCAACATTTACTAAGCCCCCGCCACACATGCCAGGCTTTGTGGTAGATTCTGGAAGGGACAGAGCTAGGGTTGGGATGGTCTGGCCCCAGAGCCCAGTGTGCTCCTGTCATATCAGCCCTGGGATGTTGAGCCTTTGACCCATCTGGGAAAGCTGAAGTTTGAGGCCACAGGGACAAAAAGTAGCACAGCCAGCTTCGGAATCTACCCTCAAATGCCAAGCTTCCCTCTCCTGAGACCAGTAAAAGCAAAGCTCACGGCTTTATTTTTATTTCCCTGTGAATGGGATCTCCTGCATGCCTCTTAATAGCAGCTTCCCAACCGGCAAACCTGGAAGCGCCAAGGAGCCAGCCCAGCCAGAAGAGGCATTCCATTTGCTGAGCACCTCCATGCTTCTGGGAGCACCGACTGGGAGCACTTGGCTTTGTGATGTCAGTCACACCCCCACAGAAACTTTGCACTTGGGGGAAAAAGGTTCAGAGAGGCTTAGTAACTTGCTGAAGGCCACAGAGCAGGTGGGTGGATGTGATGATTTCCCCAGGCAGATCTGGGGGACCGATGCACCACCTTCCCTGACCCCCAGCAGGGTAGGAGCACTGGCTCTCGGGAACTGAGCTGTGCTTCTCCCACCCTGGACCTTAGAGTTCCCTTTGCCTTTCTCCTCTCACTTCCTCTTTGTGTCTTTCCCCCCTTTATTGGCGACACTGCGTTTATAATAGGCATTTAAAATGAGTCTTGCTGGACCAGGGACGAGGAAGGAGGAGGGAGTGGGAGATTTGCAGGCAGGAAGGCAGGGAGGGGGATTGTGGGGTGTTAAATAGCCCAGAATTTTTAAAAAACTGATGCAAATCACTAGTAGGAGAGAAAATTATGTGCAATTACGTCCTGATATTGGAAGGTTTTGCCTAGCCCAGGCAACAAGATCTCATTAACAAGCAGAAAATAAGATTGAAATGGTGTGTAAAAGAGCTGAAAAATGAATTTGAATGCTGCGTTTGTCCACAATTACCCCCTCCTTCACACATATTTTATTGCAATTTTTTTATTATTCTTAATCTCTCCATTCCTCAAAGCAGATTGGGGACATCCTGGCATTACTGGGGCGTCGGGAGGAGGTGTGGCGGATTTCTTGCTCCCCTGAAAGGAGACCCTTCTCTCGCACATTTTCCGAGGTTGGGTTTTGGAGGGATCAGAATTCATTTCTCCGGCTTAGCGGGTTGTAGGAACATGGGGCTTTAACCCCAGCCCAGAGCTCCTCTGCACCCCGCCCCGCCTTCCGCCTCTTCCCTTCCCGGCTCTGCTGCCTCCAGCTTCCTCCCTTTTCCCTTCTCAGGGTCTCTCCCAGCCTTCCCCTTTCTCCAGAGGCCTCTCCCCCAAGCCACCAGAGCTAGAGAAAGCCAGGGAGAGGGAAAAGCAGCTTGATCTTTGCTAACAAGCAGCTCCGAGCTGGAGTTCTGGTTCTGCCTCTTGCTCAGTGGCTGTGTGGCCCTGGGACACCTCTGTGGGCTTCATCTCCTTCGTCTGAAAATGGCAGTGACAATCCCTGCTCCTGGGGGGAGCTGTAAGGACTAAGGAAGAATTTGAGTAAAGGGCCTGGCACATAGTAGGTGCTTGGTACATACATGTGAGCTCTCACCCCACCCCCATCTGTGCCCCGGCCTCCAACTTTGCCTTACTCAGTCCCAAATCAGAGTCTCTTTCTCCCTCCCCTCCTTTGCTGTCCCCTCTCTCATCACTCCCTTCACCTGCTGGAAAATGCCTGCGCTGTTGCCCATTCAGTACAACGGAGGCTGTCCCACTGAGCTCCGTCTCGGGAAGAGAGGCCACTGGGGTGCAGGGAGCACCCCCGGGGCCCTGGGGAAGGATGAGTTGGCTGGCATGGAAGCAGTGACTGGCTCACGCTGGCTCTGAGTGGTTTTCCCCTGGATTAGGGGAGAGCTGGCTGAGTCACCCCCACCCAGGTCCCATTTTGCACCATGCCCAGGGGTCAGCCTGAGGGAAGGGCCTGGAGTCTGTGGCCGGCTTTTCTTGGACCAGAAGCCAAATGACATTTTGCAGCGCCTGCTCCCTGGAGAGGGCTTTCACCATCCCCCGTGATGGCCCAGAGACACCCCTAGGCACACAGGAGGGCCCCGTTGCAGCGGCGGTCAGGTGCCAACAGGGGCCGTGGGACCGTCTGCTCAGAGAGTCAGGTCCTCCCAGCGCCGAGGGGCCCTTCCCTTTCCTCTGGCCAGGCCAGGCTGGGCAGGGCTGTGAGGATCAGAGAAAAACTGCCACGGGGTCTGGGCATCCCTGAGCCCTTCCGGTCCCCGGGGGCACAGACGCTGCCAAGATCCCGCTCTCACATCCAGCACTGCCTTTGTCCACGGCTGCCCCACCTCAGTGGGAAAAGCTGAGTTATTTCCCCCTGGCGGCTCCGTGCCAAACAAAACCACCTGCTCCCGTCAGTCAGAGGCCGGGCTCGGCCCACGGGGGAGAGCCAGGGCTCAGCCTGTCTCCTGTGAAAACAGACGCATGTTTACGTCCCGCCTGCCTCGCCCATTTTTCCTGGGTGGAGGGACAGAAAGGGGTGGGAGAGAGGTGAGACCAGCATCAGGAACTTTCTGGACTGCTGCTGAGGAGGGCAGCTCATGCCTAGGAATCGAGGGTCCAATTTATTGCCCAGCTTCCTGGTGCCTCTGAGGTGCATTTATGGTGGAGGGAGGCAAGGGAGGGTGCCCTGGCCTCTCCTACCAAGAGGACCAAGTGGATTCTGGGAAGGTGCCACCTTGAGTGACCTCCCCCGGCCTCCGCCGAGGCTGGGTGAGAGATGTGGGTTGAAGGCAGCCCTCCAGGACCCCTGGGGCCTTCTCGTTGCCCATCCTGATGCATCTCCGGCCAGCTTGCTACTGCCCCTTCCCTGGGTGGAGTAAAGGCCAGGCCTGACAGTGGGCAGGGGAGATCTGGATGCTTCCACGCTGCGCTTGATGTCCGAGACCGTGGGCTTCAGATCCTCAGGGAACACTGAGGCAGCTGATTATCTAGTTTGCTCTTGAATATCATTGTATATGATTCCCTTCAAATTCGTTTACGCAGCTTCTGTTACTAATGCGGTGCAGAGGAGGGAGGACGAGAAATATACATGGCTGTCTCTGCCCTCACCAAGAATATTTTGGGGTAGACAATACCTTTCCCCCTCGCCCCCAAAGTCTCCTGGAGCAACTAGAGAATCGGGGTTGACAATTCAGTGTGATTTCCTATCAAACAGGAGGCTGGGCGGAAGTTTGGAGAAGAGAGGGGCATGAAGGAGGCTTCCTGGAGGAGGGGTCCCGAGAGGATTTGCTCAGGGGAAAGCGGGAAGAGGCAGCAGGGTAGCGCCAGCTGGAAAGCAGCAAATAATAAGGCAAATACTGAGGTAGCAGCTAATTGAGCTACCTCACGGGCACCGGCCAGGGTTCACCCCCTGTCCCCTGCTTGCTGTGTGGCCACTGGCAAGTTACACGAGCCTCCTGGGTCTCAGCTTCCTCGTCTGTAAAATGGGGCTGACGCTGCTCACCCCGCAGGATTATGAGGATGAAATGAGACTGTTCGTGTGAAAGATCCAGTAACATCCCTAATAGAAAGGGAGCGCTGCCCTCTCCCTTCTTTGTCCCTGGCCTGATTAGAAACTGAGTTAGGGATTTCTCTGCTTAGGACATTTTTCTGGGACTGGAGGTCCCGCCCATTCCGGGCCAGGCCCGGTCCTGATTGGAAAGTCAGGAGGTCTGAGCTCCCTCCCAGCTCTGCTTCTGCCCCAATGTGTGACCTTCCTAGTCGCCTCTCTGCTCTGAGCCTCAGTTTCTCTATCTGGGCAGTGACAGAGAGAGACCAACTGCTGGTAAGGCGCCTCCTGCTCTGTCTAGTTTCTGCGGGTTCTTTGCATAAGCACTTGAGTCGCAGCCTCTAGATCTTTGGGTGTGTGCGTTGGATGGGGGTGTCCATCCTCCTGCCTGTGCCTCCCCCCATCCTCCTGGGGCCCCACCCAGCCTGGGCTCACAGGGCTTCCCAGCAGGCCAAGGGTTTAGGCTGGCAGAGCTGCCTGGCTTGGTGGAAAAGAATGCAAATAGCGGCTTTGTCCTTCTTTCTTATTAGCACGGGGGCTCGGAACGAAACAGTCCAGCAGATAGAGGGGAAGAAAATGAGGGAGATTAGCAATTAATACTGTCGGCAGACTCAGCGCTGCTCAGGCCGGTCCCTGGGGTCCCCATGGAGGGAGGCCGCCAGGATGGCCAGGCAGCCAGACCTGGGAGGCCAAGTCGGGCTCCAGGTAGGAGAGGCGGGGTGAGTCTGAGGGCCCCTAGCAGCCCGTGTCTCCGGCCTCTGCACCCGCCCCTCCCTGCCAGTAAGGCTTCTCTGCCGTCCCATCATCACCTGGAACCCACTCCCCGCTGGTTAAGACTTGACATCTTGCAGCAAGCCTTCCTTCCCCCCTCCTGGTGGGCTAACTGTGCCTTCCCCGGGCTTCCACCACATTCCATCGGTAGAATCAAAGAACCTGTGGTAAATCACCAATAATAATAATAATGGTTCCCTATTCCTGAGCACTTACAGCAGGCCAGGTGCTGGGCTGAGTTTTGCTAAGTGCCTGAGTTTTGCTAAGTGCCGTACATGGATTAACCCTCACAACACCTCCTTTGAAAGGGAAGAGCCTCCATTTTTTCCTCCCCTACACATGGGGGGATGGAGGCACCAAGCAGTTGAAATCATTTGTCTAAGGCAGGGTGTGAACCAGTGGCAGGCAGGAACGTGAACCCTGGTTGGCCTGGCCCCAGGAGTGCTCTACAAAGTGTGTGTCATGAAATAGGCAGTTCCCTACTTACTGGTGAGGTCTTTGAGGCCCCAGACCTGATTCTCAGAGGCCTAAGAGGCAGGAGACCCCCAGGGGTGAAGCTGCTGACTCTGGAGCCCTGTGCCTGGGCCCAGACCCCGGGGCTGCTGCTTCCAAACAGCTCCTTCTCTGCCTCACTTTGCCCCTCTGGAAAGTGGGGTTGACATTAGTTCCCATGTCATACAGCTAGTTGGAGAAGAAAAATGTTGATATGTGCATAGCTTGTGGGCCTCTGCCTCAGGATGGGGTGCTATTTGCAGATGGGGGTTCCCAAGGCCATACAGTAGGTGGGTGCAGGACCAGACCCCAGGAATTATTTCCTCCAGCACCTTTGCGTTTCCCTGTTCCTTCCTGCCTCCCTTTGGAGTCTCCTGCCCTGCTGAAACCTCAGCCCCGGAGCTCCCCCACGCTGGATCCTCCCTGCCAGCCCCTCTCCCCCTGCTCCCCAACTGTGAGCATTTCTCCAACTCCTTGGGAGGGGCAGGTATTCTATTACTGGGTGGTGGCCCAGGGGGAGGCTTCTAGGAGCATCTGAGATCTGAGCCAGTGTCCCCAGGCAGCTTTGGGACCTTTGAATGCCACTCCTAGTTTCTGTGCAGCCTGTGCCAGCCACCCCCACTCTGCCTCGCATTCCTTCCCAATGGCAGGACCAGCACTTTCTGTGGCAGCAGGACAGCCCCTGCCTGTCCAGCCAGGTCTGCCTGTCCCTTCCTCTCCCCCAGCCCTTCTCAGCCGCCTGTCCTGTCCCTCAGCCCAGCGCGCCTCTTTAGGGGTGACGCACTATCGGCCTCTGATTTCTCCCTTCCCCAAACCACCTCTGATGCTGTCTCTCTGCTCCTTTCTCCTTGAGGTCCCTGTCCCCCAGCTTGCCGCCCTCTCTCGGTCCCCATCCTCAGCCTCCCACACCTCCCAGGCAGGATCCTGCCTCCACCCTGCCCCCCAACCAGTTTTATTTTCCTCCCACCTCCTTGGCTCAAACCCAGCACCCCACCCCCTTTTCCTTCCCCGTCCTCGTCCTCATTCTTCTCCACTTGAGTTCCCCAACTTCTCCACCTCCTCCTCGTCCATCCTCAGCCCCTCTGCTCCCCCTCCACCCCCCTCGCCCTGCCCCCTCCCGTCCCCTTTCTGACTCCCCCTTTTCAGCCCTTTGTGAACCCCTCCCCTCTCCCAGGCCTTTCTGGCTAGCTCGATGGCAGTGGGCTGAGCGCAGGTTTGGGGGCCCCCGCGCCGCTCTGGGTCAGAGGCTGGGTGGGGGCCGGGTGCTCGAGAGGCGGGTGGGGTGGCATCGGGCCCAGTGGATCCGCGCGCCCCTCCCGCGCTCCGCCGGCCGCCGCGCCTTTGATCCATGGCCCGAGGCCGCCTGACAGTGGAAAATGCGGGGAGACAAAACCACTCAGTCAAAGTGATTCCCAACAACTGTCTCCCCGAGATAAGGACGCGCTCCGGCTTGGCGGCCTGCTTAATTCCTGCGCCCGGGCCTGGGATGGGGAGCAGCGGCGAGCCTGGGCGCCCCGGGAACGCTGCGCCGAGCCCCGCCTGGGCTGGCCGGGCGTGGGTGCCCGCTCTGCCCGCGCGCCCGTCCAGGAGCGCTGGGTGACCCAGGGGCGGACGGTGGGCACTGGGTGACCCAGGGGCGGGCGCAGCGTGTGCCAGCGAGCCTGCTGGCTCCGGAGAGCAGAGAGGACAGACCCTTCCTCGCTGCGCTTCCAGGGAGAACTTCCTGCCTACTCCCCGCCCATTCCTTGGGTCCCTTCCACCAGTGCACTTGCTGGAACATTCTCACCCTTCCTCCTTCCCACTTATTCATCTCTGGTTTCAGCTCAGAGGTTCCTTCCTCCTGGAAGTCTTCCTGGATCTTCCAGTCTGAGTGGCTACACTCCCAGACTAGCAGTTTTGCCTCCAGATTCTAACTCTCTGGAAGTCTCTCCCCTAAAGTAAGGACCAGGCCCTCCTGGTGGCCCCTGTCCCTGGCACAAAGCCTGGCACAGAGTAGGGGCCCAGTAAACAGCTGTGGGGGCATGCATGGGGCACTGTGCCCGTCCATTCTGTGCCCAGCCCCATGGCTCCTGCCTTCAAAGATCTCCTTACTTAGGCAAGAGACAAATGAACAAACCAGGAGCTTGAGCTTCCAGGGAGCAGTGGATGCTCCAGCCAAGGGTGGGAGAGGGGACGTATCTGTGACCCTGGCAGCCCAGTGCCAATGCTTTCTGAGGACAGGCCAGCCTGGCTCAGCTGGACAGACCTCGCGGAGACCAGCTTTGCTTTGCAACCACCTTTCTTGGCAAACAGGACTCCAACTTGGGGGTTCAGGTGGAGGCAGGAGGTCAGATTGTATAAAGTGAGGTCAAAAGAGACCCTTCACAGCCCCAGCCCAACCCTCCACCTCCAGGGAACCATCAGGAACAGACAGAGCAGGGGGTTCAGGCGGGCAGGAGCCAGAGGTGGTGGGAAGGCAGAATTGGGTTTCTGATGAGGAGGCCTTGCCCCATGCAGCGGTGAGTCCCCATCTCCCGGGAGTACAGGCAGCGCCTGGCTTTGTCAAGGCCGGGAGAGCAGCTTCTTTGCAGATGGGGATAATAGTGATCCCCATACATTTGCAGCAGAAGCATCTGGGGCTGCATGTTAAAACTGAATTCCCAGACTCCCCCCTGACAGGCCAAGGCTGTAGTGGGGCTGGCAGCTCCCATATTTTAAAGAAGGCACAGTTGGAGGCAGCCTGGATCAGGGAGTTCTTGCCTTTCAGTCTCTCACCCATGCTGTGATACCCGCCCCCTCACTCTCAGAAGTGACTCAGTTGAACTGAGAGCCCTCTCCAGCAATCTCCAAGCTAAGGGGCACCCTAGAAATAGTTCACCTAACCCACTGCCTCCATTGGCATTGCCAATGGCCCAGTCGATTCAGAAGGCGGATGGGCACCTTTGCAGTCATCCTGCCTCTGCTCTGCGTGGCACGGGCAGTCCCCATGTTGACACAGAGAGCAAAGAGCACCAGACAGGAAGACCCACTCCCTGCCCAGCTCCCATCCCCCCCACCCTGCTGGCAAGACAATTGGGGGTCAGCAGAGAGTGTGAGGACTCAGAATGCAACCCCCTTGCCAGGCCGGGGGTCTGACCTGCAGCAGAGGATTAAGGTCCCGCGAGGGTCCTGGCAAGTGTCTTATCACAAAGGGGACACATCCAGGCTGAAATTGAGACATGATGCCCCGGGGTAGACTATCCTAAGCCCCTCCCCCCAGGGGCTCCCTTCCCTTCCCTGCCACAGATAATGTCCTCCCCAGCCCCACACTCCCCAGCATCCTTGCCTGAGCCCCCCGGGGGCTGACTTCAACCCCAGACAGCTCTTTTCTCCCTCTGTAGGCCCACCTGGGGTCTTGCACTGCCCTGCGCTCTCCCACCCCCAACCCCCCCAGAGGTGAGGGTGTTGGTTCAGCATCATTATAGCCCGTGATAAAGACAAGAACAGCCCTGATTGGTTCAGAACCTGGCACTGCAAGGCCCGTTTGCCCCCATGAGTGATTTGATCCTTGCTGAGTCCCCCTGAGAGCCTGAGATCATCATGCCCGTTTTGCAGACTCAGAAAGGCAAAGCTCAAGGTCGGCAGCAAGGGACAGTGTCTGATGCAAAAGCCAGCTCTGCCTGATGCCAGAGACACACTGTCCTCAGTGCTGGGGCTCAGAACCTGGCGGAGGCCCTCGCTGCTGCCTGTCTGTCCTTTAACAACATGCCAGGGAGGCACAAGTGCAGGAACATTTAAGAAGCTCTGGCTGAGACGCCCTCATCGTGCCCTCCCTACTCCCGACCCAGCTCTCAATGCCCCATGAGCTCCGTGGTCACTCTGAGTGGCCGCCCCGGACAGCAGAGGAACAGGAAGGAAGGGTCGCGGGAGAGAAGCTGAGTCCCTTGGAGGCCCAGAGGAAGAAGCTGGGGGGCAGGGAGATGGGCCGAGGACCCTCCAGCCGTGCGGTCCTGGACAGTGCCTACAACTAGCAGGACAGCCCAGAGCCTGGGGCTGCTGGCTGATTCAGGAGGCACCTCCTGCTGGGGGCGCGGGGTTGGGGTGGGCAGAAGAGCATGGGCGTGTTGCAGACTGACCCATGGAGAGTGAGGGTGAGGGAGGCTTGTAGAGGGGAGGGAAATGGATAGACAGACCCTCAGAGCCACCGGGGTGGGGCGTGGAGGAGCCCGGAGGCAGAGACAGGAGGTCTGAGGAGAAGCACTAGGCGAGGGACAGGAAGAAGCAGAGACCCAGGGTGAGGGGGCGCAAGCAGTGATGGAAAGTCAGGCACAATTGGAGGAAGGTGGACTTGCAGAAATGGGATGGGGGCAGGAACCAAGAAGGAGGGGTACCCCAAATCTGATTGCAGCTTAAGGGAGGACAGAGCTGTGCAGACAAACCCGGGTTGGAATCCCAGAGCCCCACCACCTCCTTGTGGGGTGGCCTTGGGTTCTGATGCAGCAAAAAGCCCCTGTCACCCCAACGTGGTGAATGCCAGAGCCCAGCATCTGTCCACGCTCTCCTCTCCCACCCACAGTCCGGGGGCCCACAGCAGGGGCCTCTTCCCCAGCAGAGGGGGGCTGCCGGCATCTGAACCCAGATGCTGTGCTCCTGGCCTGGCCTCCTGGTGCGGCGGTGGTTGGTGTCCGAGCCCCGGGAGCCTGGGGTGAGAAGTCCTGCCCTTTTGTCAAGTGTTTCCCTTTAGTTCCAGATGCCACCCTGACAGGTGCCCCCCTGTGATTAATGTCCCACCCTGAGGCCTGGGAACAGCCCCACCTCCCCAGACCAGAGCTGATGGAGGTGCAGGCAGCACAGGGACTGAGCCCCCAGCATCCCCACCTGGCCCCCCTCTGCCAGGACCTCCCCAGCCGCCCGGAGCAGAGAGCAGACCCCCTCCTCAAAGCACCCCTCAGAGGAGCCAGTTCACTGTGGCCACGTTTCCAAGTCTCAGCCTTCCTGGCTGTCTGGTGGTTTTCATCCTGCCACATGGTCAGGATCTGAGTCAGCAAAGTGCCCGGAGCCCTTGGGGGCCTGCAAGAGCCCCCCACCCCCTGCCTGTATGGTAGAGTCACTAGTGGTGGCCACGGGGCACAGAAGAGTCGCTTTGACTCTGCTGGTGACGTAGGGCAGTGAACTTGACCGTCAGCCCTCGTGTGGGGCATACGGGCTTGGACAACATGCAGGCCCTCTGCAGAGTGGCAGGGGAGGGCACCATGAAGAGCTGGGGGACAGCCAACAGCAGCTCTGGGGCCTGCAGTCAGAGTTGGGGACCATGGTTGGAGATGGGGTGGAGTTCCTGTCGGTCATGGCTGGGCTGGATTGTTGTCTGAATTTTAGACAGTAACTCGGTAACTGCAGTGGGGCGCGGCGGTGACCAGCTGTTTGGTCTTGAGCAAGCGACCGGCCCTCTCTGGGCCTCTGGTGCCTCGTCTGTGAGATGCACGTGACAGTGGGACCCAGTGCACAGGTGGTCGTGAGCAGGATTGGGTTAACACGTGACTTGCTTACAACTATATTTGGCTTCGAGCAAGCAGCAAAGAAACGTCAGCTGGGGTTGTAACAGGTTACATCTGGAGGGATGGTCCGCGCAGGGTCATGGAGCTGGGTGGTCATGGGAACGGGGGGTCCCAAGGTTCCTGTACCTTAGGATTGGACGGGGGCTCGACTCCAGTGCCTTTCCTGACCCGGCCCAGCCTCCTGCCCCTGTAGCCCTTAGCATCGGCCCCGCAGCCTGCAGCAGCAGCCCCCTGGCTGCTATCTCTCCTGGCATCTCTCCAGGGGCCTGGGGACTGAAAAGAGACTGCGTCTCCAGACGTCCCAGCCTCTTGTTTGTTTGGTATGTTGGAGCCGTGGGCACGTTTTTTTTGCTAATTTGGTGGCTGCCTTTATCAAATAAGGATTCACAGGCTCTTTATCCTTGATAAGTGGATTAGCCGGTGATCTAAACAAGAAGGTGTGGGATGCTGGGGCTGCTCCAGAGAAGATATTTGTTTCGCAAAGAATAGAGTCTGCGTTCCCTGCCCTGTGCGGGCCTCGGGGAGCTGGAAGGCCCTCCCTACGCTTCTCAGGGGCAGGGAGCCCTGACTCCTGGGTGCTCCCTGCAGTGCAAGCGGGAAGCGGAAGCGGGAGGGGGGCTGGTCCTAGGAGGAAGAGCCTCCAGTCCATCTGGGGAGGGGGGACATGGATACCCCCTCTCTGCCCAGTTAACTCCAGCCAGCTGGTGTGTCTGGGCACATTTTATTGGAGAGTGTTACCTCCCTGGCTGCAGCCTCCTGCTCCCCTCTTCCTCCCGCCTAGCCTCTCCACTTCCGTTTTGCTTCCTCTCATCCTTCCTCAAATGCTTCCCAAGACCTTTTGCCAAGTACTGACCATCAGATACGGATCAGCCATGGGCCTTGACTTGGCAGGCAAAAGCACTAAAACCAGACCAACAAATGAACAGGCCCCCAAACGTGACAGCAAGAGGCGAATCTGGCTTCACACCGGGTTTCTCGGACGTCACCCCAAGTGCCCCCCACCCCGAATGATTGAGGTCCTCCCAAAGCCTGGGGGTGGGGGTAGGGGGTGTGGAATAGACTTTCAAATTCAAAGATATTTGAAACACGCTCATGGCGCATTCTTTGCCACTGTGGTGCCACACTTGCTGGTCATAATAATAAAATAAATTCCCATCGGGTCAATGGACTCTCCAGGAAGTTGCGCCACATTGTCTTTGACTTTCCGGGCCACCTCATGACGAGCCATGCGGCATCGTGGATGTTGGGGTGCACAGAAAGCTGGGGGACCAAAAGACAATCACAGACAGAAGCAGAGAGGCCCAGGATTGGGGTGGATATGTGAAGGTCATGGTCAGCAGGCAGCCAGGAGGGTGCCCAGGAGGGAAGTCAGAGCATAGAGGTGGCTTTTAGCGGTGACTCTGCAGAGCCCAGGAGTGGGGAGAAGGTGCTCGTGGAGGAGAGAAAGTAGTTGGGAGATGCGTGGTCGACGGGTGATGCTACCACAGGGGATCCAGATGTTTGCTTTTTCTCCCCATTTTTCATCTAGTGCCCCAGCCTTGAGGTTGCTGCTCTGCTGCAGCGAGAGTCCGGTGGCGGGGGAGCGGGGCTGGAGAGCTAGAGGGAAAGAAAAAGGCTGGAGCAGAGCCGTCCGGGTCCCCAGCTGGTCCTTAGCAGCGTCTGTCCTCCCCGAGCTGCCTCCAGCTGAGTGTGATTTTGCTATTTATTTACATGTAATTATTGCTATGAGGTGCAGATATTAACGCTGTCAAGAGCAATTTGCTCTGACATTTTTCACTCGCTCAGTGCCCCCGCCACTCTCGACGGAGCCCAGGGCTCTCCCTGCTCGGCCGCTGCGCGCTCGGTGGCCCGGCCGGAACCACCCAGCCGGCAAGGAGTGGCGTCGAAGAGCTCACGCGGCTCCTCTGCAAACTCATTAAGCTTTGAAATTGAATTTGGTCTGGGAGAGGGCTGGCTGGGCCCTGCTCCGCCCGGCCGGCCGGGGCTGGCTCAAGGCCTCCCTGCCCTGACTTCCTTGGGGAAAACTGGGCATGGGCCGAGGCTGGTAGAGGGCAGCTGGTGAAGTCGGAGAGGGTCACAGTCGGGGAGGCGTGTGCATAGCCCAGGCCGTCAGGAACAGGGGTCAGGCATGGCAACCGGAACCCTCTCAACCCCATTCCGTGATCACCCCACAAGAAAACCAGGCGGCTCTAACTAGAGGGGCATTCCTGCAATGGACAGCTGTACCCACCAACAAAGAGGCTATGGTCTACAGGGATGGTCTATCCCTACGGGGCGGGGGCAGAGAAAGGGGCCAAGCTCACCCTGCAGTAGGTCCCTTCTGTAGGTGCTAGAAAGAGAATCCACTTTGGTCTCTCATGTTCTGAGCTCAGACCCCAGCCCACCACCTGCCAGTTGTGCAGACTTGGGCCGATTATTTAGCTTCCTGGAGCCTCAGTTTCTGAGTTGTAACCGAGGACAGCCAACGCCCAAGTTTCATTGCCTGTAAGACATGATGGTGGCCCTTTTTTGATCTTATCTGAAAGCATCAATCCAAGCTCTGACACTGTGGCCCCCCGACAGTGATGCCACCAGCCGCCCCCACAGCTGTCATCACGGCAGGTGCCATGGGTGGGCCCGTGCCTCCCAGTTTCACAAGGATGACAACCCTGAGTCCTGACAGCCATGGTGGTGCTGCCTGTGCACAGCAGGTGCTTGGCCCATAGTAGGTGCTTAATAATGGAAGGTTCTCGTCATTTTCCCGTGGGAGTCACCCGATAACCAGTACCATTTTACAGAAGGGAAAGCTGAGGCTCGTTCACTCATTCATCCCCCTGGAGGGATTTGTTCCTTGGAGAGGGCAAGCGAGGCCGGAGCTATCAAGGCCACGAGTCCTTAACACATTGTGATGTGTGCCAGCTTGTCTGCCCAGGTACTAACGAGGCCTCCTTGCCACTGCTCACTCCCTGCCATGGTCAATCTGCGTCCTCATCTCTGGCAATTACCAGGGGGAGCCCTCCCCCACACCAGCACCCCCCCATCCCCCGCCTCCCGGGAGGACCCCCTCCCTCCCCCCTCAGCCCTCCCAACCCCCCTCCCTCCCTGGCTCAGCCAATTAGGGCGCTGACACCTGGAGCCACTGACAAACTGTTTCTGTCACTTGCTCTCTGTCTTTCATTAGGGCTCAGAGGAGCTGGGAGCGGGGGGGAAGGGGGAGGAGATGGGATCTTTCATGCTTAGTAAGGCCAGATACATTAATTACAAAACGGCCATTTGCCGCGTGAAAGTGTGCTAATTAAATTTATGCAATCATTATCTTTAAATAGTCATATCTTTCCCGGCGATCGGCCCCTTCCTTCTCCAACCCCGCTGCTGCTCTGAGCAGTCGCTCTAATCCCCCGTCCGCCATTATCGCGCCATCAGAGATGGTCTCCGAATCCCACCACACTCTGCTGGCGCTGGCACCCACCAGGGGCCAGGAGCCCTTGGACCCATCCTGGCGAGGACACCTTCAGACTGGGGCCAAGGCAGGACCTGCCCAGGGAGGGGGGCCAAAACCAACTCCCCTCCAGTATTTCCAGATGTTTCCAGATATTTGGAAGCTGACTTTGAGATAGACACTTGAACTTTTTGGACAATGACTGGGAAGTCATTCTGTCTCCCTGCTTTCAGATAAGCTGGAGCGAAGCCTGCAGGGACCCCTGGGGCAGAGGGCGTGTGCTGTGCGTGTGCCACAAGACTGCTCCCCTGATTTTCATTCAGCTCGTTCCGTGCCGGGCCCTGTGCTGGGGATAAATTAACTCATTCATTTGCTCTTGAAGTCACTCGACAAATGTTTGGTGGACACCCACTATGTGTCAGGCAGTAGGACTAGCACACCGAGTCTGCCCCAGCAGTTCCTGGCCAATTCCAAGGTTAGGGTCTGTCTGTGCCCAGAAGGCAGTAGGGTTGAAAGATTTCTACCGGTAAAGGCTCAGGCCCGAGACTTCCCAGTCCTTTTTGGCTTAACTTGAGGGTTTCTCCCTCCACACACTAGGAGCCTCCTACCAAAATCTTAGCTGAACCCTTCTCTACAGAAAATAATCTCCCTGCTTCCCTCTCCAATCCAACAGAGCCTGGTTCTAGAGTCTTTGGGGGTCTGGTATGTGGAACTCCCACAAGGAAGGAAGAGGTAACCAGGTGGAAGTTGAAGGCGGGGAGTCCCCCTCCTGGTCAGAGATGGCAGCCAGCGACCAGGTGTTTACCAAGTGCCCCGGGAGCTGCCGAGGTTGGTGAGGCCAACTAGAGGGACAGAGAGCATGTGCCCATACACACGTGCTGCAGCCACACACACGATACTTGAACACACAATGCACAGGCAGACTTACACACACAATTTACACGTACACACAGAATTCACATCACACACAACACTGTCATGTGCGCATCATACACGTGTACTCCACCTCCACACACATTTGATAGACATGCTCACACACGCGTGACCGGAACCACCATGGCAGATGAAGGCCGAGGCCAGGTGCAGGCAAGGGTCTTGGGTCAGAGCTCGGAGATCAAGGGTTCTTGGCCTAGCGCTGCCACTCATCCCATAAGGGGGTTCTGGGTGAGCCTCTGAACCTTCTCAGTTTCCTCACCTGAAAAATGGGGTAACTGAGGGTCTTGAGGTTAAAGGGAAATGCTCTGGAGACTGTAAGATGCGGCGTTTGTGCAAGAGGAAGGCAGCAGCCAGCTTGGAGAGCCGAGGCGGGGCGAGGCTGGGTGGGGAGCAGGTTGGGGAGGGAGGGGATGGCTGGCACCGGCTCTCCTGGCTGAGGGGGGGGTGGCTGCTGCAGGAGATGTGGGGTGGAGATGGAGTGAGGGCCATAAGCAGAGAGATGGAAGGCGAAGGGGGGGCAGGGACAGGGAGACCCGCAGGAAATCTTGTTTGGAAGCTCAAAGTCAGCACCCGAAGCCCATTACCGCTGTCCACAGGGGGCAGGGAGAGGGGAGGGGGCCCAAGATCCTCTTAGCGCAGCACTGAGCGGGGGGGAGCAGGGGAGGGGGAGGGGTGCTCCCTGCCTGGGTGGGTGATTTCTCGCTTGCACTAATCTCAGTGTGGCGCTGGGGACAGGACGGGCAGGGTGTGCTTGTGGGATGTGTTTGAGTGTCCGTGGGGGGCTGAGGGAGGTGGAGGGAGGCACGCGGGGGCTTGCGTGAGCGGTGAGGAGGCCTGATGGGCAGGCCAGGAGCTGGCAGTCCCTGTCCGGGCTCCATCACCTGGGTGTGTTCTGGGGGCCCGCCCAAGTCTTCCCCGTGTGAGTGCGGGTGTGTGCTTGCATTTTGCGGGCGTGGCAGTAATAGCGAGGCTTGGAAGACAGTGGTTCTCAATTTTGGCCGCCCATTAGAATTAACCAGGGAATGAGCTTTTGAAGGTCCCGAGGCCGATACCCTCACAGCAATTGACTGGAATCCCTAGAGGGTGGGTGGTTGCACAACATTTAAAAAGACTCCCCCATTGATGCCAGTGGGCAGCCAAGGTGGGGTCATGAAGACTGAGGGAAGCAAGCCCGCCCCTTCCCTCCAGCCCCAGCCTGCCCCCGGGAGGTCCATCTTAACATTGAGATGGACTCCAGGCCCAGGTCCTTAGGGACCAGGCAAGCCACGCCCTGGGCTGCCGCTGACCACCCCCAGCCTGGACAGTTCTTGGTCCTTGGAGACAGATTTCAGGCCGTTCAGACAAACATTGCATTCTGTTCCGGTGCACCTGCCTGTGTTCCCCACGGTGGGACTGGCTGCCCCCCATACCTGTCCTCTGCCCCTGTGGAAGTCAAGGGGTGGATGACTAAGAAAAGAGGCCAGGGCTGGAGTCGGTTCTGAGGCTCGAACACAGAAGCTCTGTGCACCGAAGCAGGTGGTCTAGAGAGCCAGACCCAGTCTAGGGCCGGAGCAGTGGCCTGGGCTCTGGCCCTGCTGCCTGCACCACTGCGGGGGTCACTCCCCCGGTGCCCCCCCGCCCCTCCTGCAGCCTGTCTCCCCGTCCTGAACATGCCGCCGCCTCCAAGAGGCTTCCAGGGGTCCCTGTGCGGTTGGATGTGTGCGCAAGGAAGTGTATCTGATGAGCAGGTGTGGGCGTGTGACTTTCATGACGCCTTCCTGGGTTTTCATGAAGAGCTATTTGGCGATCGGGCCCAGAGGCGCTTTGCGTCTGTGCCGTGGAGGTGAGAGCCTGCTGCTCCGTGCAGCGTGTGCGTGCAGGAGTGTGAATCTGGGCCTCGACGGGCAGGACTGGAGAGTCACCGATTCACCGTGGGGCCTCATGTCTGATGCCGTCCCCTTCTCTACAGAAGGGGATGTTCAGGCCAGAATGGGGGTGACTTGTCCCCTGACTCCCTGTCAGAAGGCAGGCTCCCGCTTCTGGGGGGAGAGAGGGGAGGCAGAGCGGTTCTCTGTTCAGAAAGCACCCACTGTGTGCCCAGGCCCCGTGGGAAGAAGAGGTGGAAGAGACACGACCTTAGTAGGGAGAATCTCCCTGATGCTGTCCTCGAGCCATCTTCTCTCCCTCAGCCAGTCCCTTCTTCTCCAGGTGCAGGGGGTGGGGAAAGGGGTGGGCTCTTGCAGCACCAAGGACACGGATGTGCGTCACTGTGGGGCACCCCCATGCACTCACTCCTTCATCCTGACTGCGCTGCTAGGGAGCCCCATCACTGTCCCTCCCGCTATACCGAAGAGGAAACTAAGGCCCAGAAGGCTAGAGGAAGTGCGCGGGGTCAGCAGCAGAGCGCACATGGGCTGCAGACGTCCTGGCCCCTGGCTGTCCAGGTGCCCTTGGCTACTCTGCTGCCCCTCTGTCCCACTGCCACAGGGGATCGAGAGGACCCAGCAGGGCTCCCTGAGCTGCCCGCTGGGCCGGGCAGTCCTTGGCCTCATGGCAGCCGCCTCCCCTGTCCAGGCCCTTCGTCCTGACTCACCGGTCTGGGCCCCCTGCCCCTCCATTCCTCTCTCGTCCTGCCTCTGCCCCCACCCACCCCAGCCCTGCCACAGAGCCCCGACGATGGTGATCGCCCCTTCTAATTGCAGCCTCGCTCCCAAAGCCACGTTTGGTTATCACAGAGGGTGCAGATCTCCCAGCTCAGCCTCCTCGGTCCCAGGCCCTCAGGGCCAGCTCAGGAACGGAGGGAATTAATTACATTTTTCCCATCCCCTTCTTTTAAAGTAGGGGAGGGAGCAGGCACGTCCCCAGGGAGGGGGTGCCCAGCAGAGGATGTGGAAAGGGGGGGCTGGCACTGGGCTACCTCGGCCCCCACCCCCCCCCAACCTGCAAGCCTCTCCCCAGCGGCGGAAGGGGGTGAGGCCGCCCCTTATTGATTTAGTCTGGTGGAGGCTGGGACTGATTTAGAGCAGAGGGAGAGGAAGGGGCTGGGGGCGGGCGGGGGCCGCGGTGGGTGGGGGAGGGAGAGGAAGGGATGGCTGTCACTCAGCCTGACGGACAGCCCGAGATTTGCCTTCAGATAAAACCTTACAGATGTGGAGGTCGGTATTGATTTTGAGTTAGTAACGGTAACGTACCAAGAAGTAATACATTAGTGAAAGCAAGGTCACCGGGAAAAAAGTAAAACCCACCGGGGGAGAGGCCCTAGCATTCTTGAGGGGGGTGGATTACCGCATCAGACCAGGACTTCCTCAAGTTCAAAAGTTTGCAGGCCCCAGACCTCAGCTGGGCCCCCAGCCATGGGCCAGAGCTTCCTGCTTCCGCGGGCAGAGAGGGGCTCCCAGGGGCCCGAGGGCCACTTAGATTCTGGGGCCAGGATTGCTAAGGGCTTCTCCCCCACCGAACCTATTGTCGGGCGGGAACACAGCCAGCCTCCGGGGACAGGGTTCAAACGTCAGCTGTGCTGCTTATGACTGTGTCATCTCTGATGCCCCCGTCAGTCCCCTGTGCCTCAGTTTCCCCACCTGCAGAACGGGGGTGATAATAGCCTAGTTGCTTGAGGAGGCCATGTTCTCCCTTCCCATCTCTTGTCACTGGGCCCTGCCCCATTTGCTTGGAAGCACGGTGCCTGGAGATAGGGGCTGGATGAACTGGAACCCTTTGATCCGCAGGCCTGCAGGGACCTGGGGAGACTGAGCGGAGGCCACGCATACCCCATGCGCACCTATCCCAGATGTGGATTTGATTTGATGTTCCAGGGCAAATCCATTGACCAAAGCCCATTACAGGAAAGCTCCCTGCGCCTGAGCTGTTTCTGAGCAGTCTGGATGGCCCAGGTTTCAAGGACCGCTGAGCCCCACAGAAGTCCCCTCTGACAGAGGACTCCAGGAGCGCTGGCAGCTCCTGGGACTTGACCCTCAACAAGGACCTTCTTGCTGTTTCTTAAGCCTGCGGGGCATGTCCCCATCTCAGGGCCTTTGCACTTGCTGATTCCTCTCCTGGAAAGCTCATCTGCTCTTCCCATCACTGGTTCTTTTTGCTATTGCTGGATATCACGTCTTTGGGGACATCTTGACTGCCTGTGCCACATACCTCCATTATTTTCCCTCCGTAACACTTATGAGGATCAAACTACATCATTTTTGTGTTTGCTGTCAGCCTTCTTGATTAGACTGAGGACATGCATGTGGAGTTGCTGATGCTTGTTGCTGTATCCTCAGTGCCCAGCTCAGTGCCTGCTGCTTAGTGGGTGCTCAGTAAGTGAGTTGGCAGGAATTTCACAGGCTCTAGGCTCATGATATGTAGCAGACTTGAGGAAGGCACTAGGGCTGCAAAGATGTATGAAACACAGTTCCCATCTGCTCTCCAGGAGCTCCCAGTCCAGCCCTTCAGCCTGGCTCACAGTAGCACTCTAAGAACTATTCGGCTACAGTGGAGAGAAAGGCCGGCCTTGGCAGGCCTGGCACCCTGGCTCTGGAAGGGGCTGGGTGGGTAAGAAGACAGAGGAGGGATGACCTCAGAGCAAAGGAGAATGAGTGGGGAGCACTGTGGGAGGAGTCAGGGAGAGACCCCACCCCACTCGATCCTGCCCAGGGGATGAACCATTGCCTGTACCCAAAATGAGACTTCTAACGGGGCCACGTGCCTGACACACACCTGTGAGAGTCAGTCTAGACATGATCAGGTGAGCAGGGTCAGGCCAGGACTCTGAATGGGTCTCTCATTGACTCTGAGCTCTGGGGAAGCCACAGGCCTCCGTGGGACTCTGTTCCTTCAACGGAGAAGTGGGCATTATAGCCCACGCCTCTCTGCAGACTCTGGCATGGGAGAGACACATGCATTCCTTGGGGGGTTAAAGGGGCTGGATCCCCTGCATCCTCGGTGCCTATCATGTGCCAGGCCAGGTCAGAGCCTGCTCCCAGCTGCCCACTCTGCCTGAGGACTGCGGGTGCTAGAGAAGCTAAGGGTCCCTGGAACTGCTCCGCTAGTAAGTGGGGGGCAGGCTCAGTGTCTGTCCCTGGCTTGAGGGTTCTGCACCCATGCCCTTGACCCCCGCCATGCCTGGTGCCCATGTCAGGGACAGGTCAAAAGTGGGAAGGTAAAAAACTTCAACAACTAGATTGTCACTCAGATGCCCAGAGTCTGCTCCTCTCCCAGAAGCAGGCAGGGAAGCTGGAGCTGGACCATGTGTGCAGCCTGGGTTGCGTTGTGATTCTTTGCCTGGTTCTGGGTGATAATCAGTAAGGATGTCCCCACCTAGTACTGCGGACCCTTCCCCTATGGGTGCTGTTACCGTGAGGTGATCAGGGTCCCGGGCCCTTCCAGCCTTACAATGGCAACGCCTGCTGCCTGCATTGCCTGTCCCCATTCTTTCCTGGGTGGCTGGCCCACCAGACTGACTGGGTGCCCTCCTCTGGGCTCCCACGGCCCCCTGAGCTGTGTTACTGTGCGCATCATCGCTCCATATCTTGGTGGTTGCCAGTTGCCGTCCCCAGCAGACACACACTCCTCCTATCAAAGTCAGGAACCATGGTCTCTCTTCTTCTGAAGCCCCAGAGCCTGGTCTGAGACCTGCAACCCTCGTCACCATCCGTGCATGTTTGTTGATTGAATAAGTGAACATACTAGAGAACCAATACCAGTTCTTTAAGTTGAGTCTCTGGAGATAAACCTCACTCTGTTAGTCTGAGTTGGCAAGTTCCTGTTTGCGGAACCAGGCCAAGCAGGGAAGAAGGTGATAGTCAGAGACATCCAGAGCCGTCAGAATAAAGAAAGGTGTCCTGAGGCTATAGGGAGGCATCAGCCATGTCCATTGGTGTTGTAGGGGCAGAAGTTCAAAGTCCAGAGAATCCAGGAGTATAGCAGGCCTAGCAAGGGTGGACATGGGGGGTGGGGGTTGAAGCCAGGCAACTCCAGAGTCCTGCATGCACCCTTGTGTTGGGAGGTGGAGGCATCCCAGTGTGATGGAGGGGGCGCCATTCCCTGACATGGGCAAAGCCTGGTCTGGGGAGACATCACTAGCTAGTTCCTTCATGCACGTGTGCGTTCATTCATTCAGCAGACAGGCATGGGTGCCCCTTAGAGCCAGGCCTGGGGATAGAAAGGTGAACAAGGCCCTGTCTTGGGCCGAGAATTCTCAGTGGAGGGAGACTCCATGGGTTGGGACTTAATCAGGAGCAACCACTAACTAAGCCCCTACCCACAAGGGCAAAACTAGCCAGGTAAACTGAGGCTCTGGATGCCTCAGGAACATCAAGGGAGAGCTCCAGCAAAGGCCTGCCCAGTGCCAGTGTGGCAGGGTCACTGCAGCACTGGTGTCTTTGGGGTCCATACTGTGCGCCCCACGCCTGCTGCTCAGCGGCACGGACGGTCTTTCCCTGCAGGTGATGAGTATTCTGAGCAACCCCAGTGCCGTGCCACCACAGCCACAGGCCGACTTCTCCATTTCCCCACTACACGGCGGCCTGGACTCTGCCACCTCCATCTCGGCCAGCTGCAGCCAGCGGGCTGACTCCATCAAGCCGGGAGACAGCCTGCCCACCTCCCAGTCCTACTGCCCGCCCACCTACAGCACCACCGGCTACAGCGTGGACCCCGTGGCTGGCTACCAGTACGGCCAGTACGGCCAGAGTGAGTGCCCAGCGCCCGGGCTGCCCACCCTCTCCCACCCCCACCCAAGGGCCTGCCGCTTATCTGCAAGTTTTGAGGTGGTGTTGGGTGGAGGTGCCTATTGCACAGATGAGGAAATTGAGGCGCAGACCAAAGGAACGGGGGTCTAGGTTGATCCTGAGCCGCACGCCCGCTGCTGTCCCATAGAAATAGAATACAGCCCCAAACGTCATTGCAGCTTCCTCGGAGCCACATTTTAAAGCACAAGACAAAACCCGTGGCCTTCTATCTACCGACACACGCTATTTACACACTGTCCCTGGAATGTGACCGTGTCAACAGGTAACCCCGATAAAATGATGAGTGAGATTTTAACACAATCTTTTAAAATGAACACACGTTCTTTTTGTCATGCCACGTCTTTGAAATCCAGCCCCTTTTAACTCAGACACCAAGAGTCCACTGGAAAGACTTGATACGCATTTAAAGCTCATAAAATGTATAACCGAGGAAGTAGATGGACACATCCAAGATGTTCCAAATATACCGAAAAGTTTCCCAACCACTAAAAGAAATCAAATTTAAGTTTTAAATTTGAATTAGATGTAATGAAACGGGAATGTGAAACCCAGCTCCTCGGTGGCCACCCCCTTCCACGTGCCCTAGAACCACGCGCAGCCTCTGGGGCGGTCTAGGCCCTGCGTGCTGGCCATGCCTCTGGCTCTGGGGAATGCTGTTATTTTGAGCTCTCTCCTTGGTCTCCCCAGTCTCTGACTGGTCTCGGATCCCACCCTAGCAGCCACCCCGACGGCCTCTTGCCCGGAGGTGGCCCCGCAGGCCGGCATAGCACAGGCTGCAAAGGCAGACCAGCCCACAGCCTCCGCCTGCAGCCGGGACAAGCAGCAGAGCAGCTGGGACTGCAAAGCCCAAGGAGCCGAGGTCACTGGGTCCCCGCCCGCCCCACCTCCCAGCAGAGGCCTCACCTGCTGGTGTCAAACTAATCAGAAGGGCGTGTGGCGAGAGGGCGAGACCGCCCACCCCGAGGGCGTCCTCCGCCGCTGTGCCCTGGCCTGGCCCGCTGACCCCGGCTTCCTGCCCCACACCAGCCCTCTCCTCCTCACACGGCCTTGGCCGCCACAGCTAAATGAGGGCCAGCTGTGCTGGCCTCCCCCTCCCAGCTGCGCCATGACCTCTCCCCGTGTGTGTGCACATTCACACGTGTGTACACGGGTGCATGTGATTTCCCATCTGTGTTGTGCATTTCAGCCCACGCATGTCAGTGCACGCTTCCTTGTGTGTGTACGTGTGAATGTGTGAGGGGCAAGCGTGGGTGTGTGTGTGGCTGTTAACACACATGAGTTTAAATGAGCATAGAGGGGGCCCATGATGGACATAGAGATTTGTGTGTAAACATGCATGTGCGTACCTTAGGCCGTGTGAGTACATGTGGCTGTACACACATTTAACTGTGCATTCAGGTGTGTGTGTGTGTGTGTGCGCGTGTGTGTGAGAGAAGGTATGTTTGACATCCTTGTGGACATGTATATAAGCATGTGTGCACTTGTACAGATGTGTGTATACAGATGTGGATGGCTCTATGTTCTATGTGTAAACATCTGTGTTCAGTATGTACATCTGTTTGAGTGTGTTGGGTAGTGTGCATGTGAGCTTGAAGGCTGTGTGCAGTCTGCAAATACGAGTGCGCAGATGTGACTGTGCATACCTGGGTGTGGTGCATCTTGCACACACATTGATGTCGGGGCATGTAACTGAATGTGTGCGTGGGAGCGAGCGTGTGTGGGGTACACACCGTGTGCATATTGGAGAGATGGACACACATGTGCCCAGACAGGAGTGTTTCCAGAGGCGCCCAGGTGAACCCCTGCCCTGCTGCTGTGCGTGGAGCGGGACACACATGCTCTTGATAAAGCATTTAGAGCAGCTCCGAGGCCGGCAGCAGCCCGGCCCGGGGCAGGCGTTAGTCACACCCGGAGCCCCGAGCCCCACTCCAGGGGCGCTTGCCCAATTCGGAAATAAAATTAACCCCAAAGTCAGCACGGGGTGGCAGGGGAGGGGGGATCAAAAGGGAAAGAGCCAGGAGGCGAGAAAGGAGTGTTTGTTCCCCGTTTGCTTGGGGAAGCTGGCCAGGATGACTTCCTCCTCACCCCCCCACCCCCCCACCCCCGCCCCTCCAGCCTCTCCTTCCTCCCCCGCAACAGCGCCCTGCCCCCCTGGCTCCTCCAGGGGTAGCTCAGAGCTCCTCTGGGCCACATTCTCCAGCCCAGACCCACACCCCACCCCACCCACCCCACCAAGGCTTCAGGGTTGGGCCTGGATATGCCAGAAGCCACCTGCCTCCTGAGCCTCAGTTTTGCCATCTGTGAAATGGGACCCCAGGGGTTCCACTCAGTTGCCTTAAGGTTTGTCCACTGTATCACCCCCCTTACCTTTGACATTCTGGGATACCCAGGGACTCATCCTTTGCCCACCGATCGCCTGCCCCACGTCCACGGACAACTGAACACACCCATGACAGGGCTGCGCGGCCCACATCCAATAGTGGCATGTCCTGAGCACCCGAATGTGCCCAGGCCCACCAGCCATCTGCTCTCATCTGTCCCTTGCAGGATCTAGCTGGCCAGGGGCTGAGCACGACTCATGTTCTCATTTTATGTGATTCTCGAAAGCCCAAGCAAGGTAGGTGTTAACTGTCCCCAGGTTACAGAAACAAAAGCCAAGGCCTAGAAGGTGAGAAACTCCCCAAGGACACAGTAAGTGAATGAGGGATCCAGATACCCAGACGTCAAACCTAGTTCTTGTTTGGCCAACACAAAGCTCTGTCACTATTGTTGCGTCCCAGACGCACCATGTGTGGGCTCATCTTCATGACACGACGCATGGACACACACTCGCCACACTTATCTCACTGCGGCATTGCTCACGTGTGTGTATACACAGCTTCAACGTGTAAAAATGCAGGTGTGTGTAGAGCCAAAGGAAAACAGCTGTTTATTGAGCACCTACTACGGTCTGGTCTCCCATCCTCATGACCACCCTGTGCAGTGCACAGTCGTCCTCATCAGACAAGGAACTAGGACCCCAGAGAAGCAGCTTGTTCAAGACCCCCCCTAGCTGCACAGATACCGCCTGCAGGTCTGCCCCCTCGAGGCTCACTTTGGGGTGTGCCTGGAGTGCCCACGTGGGGCACGGCCCTACGCAGCAGAGTCCATACCTCTCCCGGCACCGCTGGTCTTCCCGAGGACACCCTCCTTCGCTGCTCCTAGCCAGCGTCCATCCATCTGTCCGTCTCTCCCTTCCCTGGAGGGGCTGGGGCAGGGGGCGAGGGACGGGGCACACGGCAGATTAATATGGCCCTGGTGTTCCCAGAGGCCAGGGCTGGACTAATGATGGGGCTGATAGAACGCAGAAGTGTGAAAAGAATTTTAATAGATCTGACAAGTCTAATAAGAATTTGTGTCTAGAAGGGTCCTCCTCTGGGGCCGCCGGCTGACGAGACAGTGACGGCTGAGATTTGTTTACTAGTTGGCATCGCCGCCACATCTCCTGCCAACTCCCGATTAATCTAATTTGAGATGTTTAGAGCCCAGGCTCAGGCACGAGGCAGAGGAGGGGAGACACGGAGAGACAGAGGGACAGGGAGGGCCGATGACAGAGGCTGTAATGAGGAATGTCACAGCCCTGCCCTCAGCCGCCCCCCGCTCGACCCCGGGAGACGCAGACACAGGGCCGCGGGTGCCCTTGAAGTTGCTGGGCTGTCAGTAAAGTTTGGCTTCTTGGTGTCTCCTGGCCCCACATGCCCAAGTGCTGGGCCACGGCCGATAACTGAGTGAGGCTGAAGAGGAGGAGGCCCAGCAGGACAAACTCTCCACCTCGCGTGCTGTGTGGGACTCTGGGCCAGCAGTTTTGCTGAGCCTCAGTTTCCACCTTTGTAAAATGGGGACAATCAGACCCAAAATGGGCCTGTTGGAAGATTTAAATGAGATTGTGGCTGCCTAGCACACAGCACTTAGTAGGTCAGAAATCTTACTTCACTGTCCTCATTTTATTCCGAGCCAGACGGTTCATCAGTCTGACCAGGAAGAGCCAGAAAGGCCAGCATCAGAGCTTGGCATGACGTGGAATAAGGCAGAGCCCCCCGTGACTCCGGAAAGGTCACCCGATTTGACCATTAGACAAGCCACCAACACACCCTGGAACAGATGGGGCCAGAGCAGGATTTGGGGTGTATAGTATCTCCTGCAAGGGGCTATTCCATAGGACACTTGCTGGGGGAGCTTGGGGGATGCTGAGGAGCTGGCATCAGACCCCAGGCTTTGAATCCCGGCTCCACAATTCATGAGCCATGGGATCTACCGCCTTATGCAACTTCTCAGGGAAGGGCCTCAGTTTTGTCATCTGTAAATTGGGGGTAATGGCTCAGGCAGCCCCATAGACTTGTGAAAATCAAATGAGATGACGCACAGTGGGCGTAACACAGGCCGACAGAGTGAGCGCTGTGAATGTCAGCGCCTCTAGTCCTTATTTTCACTCTCAGTATGAGGCTTCCTCCTGGGGAGGGCCCTGCAACCCAGGTGACTGGCTCCAAGTAGTAGAAATAGAGCTGCAGGGCCCCCCCAGGCCAGAGAGTGGAGATCCTTACCACCCAGAGTAAGGGACAGGGCAAACTGGCCACTGCCACCACTGCTGCCTCCCCAGCTGGGAGCCTGGAGGCTGTGTGAGCCCAGGGATGGCACCCAGAGGCTCAGCTCAGGCTCTGGAGCCTGTGAAGCTGAAAGGCATAGCATCCAGACACTTCAAAAGGCCCCAGGGCATTTGCACATCCCTTGGGGTCTCAGGGGCCATGCCCTGAGCCCTCTATGCCCAGCATTTTAAAGCACATTATTTCATTTGACCCTGGTAAGAGCCCTTGAGGAGTCTAGAATGGGCTCTCCCAGTCTACAGACAAGGAAACAGGCCTGCAGAGGCAGCGACTTACCGAAGCCGTGTGAGCAGGAGGGCGTGCTTGCTGTTCCTTTCCTTCTTGCCCCATCAAAACTGACAACTGCTTGCTAAGCTCCAAGCCTAGGGATTGCTCTGTTGCACTCACCGTGTGCCAGGCATCGTGCTGGGGACCACTTTATATGCATGTTATAATTCATCCCTAATGCAATCTCCAAGCTCTTATCCCCATTTACAGACAAGGAAGCCGAGGCTTGGAGAGGTGTGGTGCTTTGCCCAGACCCACACTAAAATCCAGCAGGTGCAGGATTTGAATCCAGGTCATTTGCACCATGGAGCAGCTTGGTCTCCTGTGGCCTAGGGTCGCTGCCATCATCTGGCTCCAGCCACCTGCCCTAGCAGAAGCCCCCAACTTTGGAGAGGCAGGCAGAGTGTTAGAGGACCCTTTGGTGATAGTGGTAGGCCAGGGCTCACACTTCTTAGTCACCTTCCTTTCCATCTTCCTCTCACCTCTGGATTCTGGAGGTTCCTGGGGGTTGGATTGGCTTTGGGGGTGCATCAAGGGCCGAGGGTGATTTGCCAGTCAAATCACTCGGAAAGGGCTGATTTCTGCTGCAGGCAGGATTAGCAAGGCGGAAACAGAACACCTGTCCACACAGGCCCAGGGGTTGAGCCTGCACACAGAATGTATGTAAATGGCCACGTACCTGCCCAGGTGGAACTCACCTGTACACTGTTACTGTATGTGCACAGGCATTTCCACTATCCTGCCCACACAGGTGCACACTGCTCACAGATGTGTGCAGATGTGCCTGAGCAAGTGTGAACATTCATGTGTGTGCCCATTGTTGCTTCACCCATGTTAGTGCTTCCTGTGTTCACACACACGTACACACCCTCAGACTCTCTTCCCTCTCCTCTGGGGGACCAGACCCCATAGTGCAGAATGTCTCGGCTTCCTTCATAGCAGGGCCGGGATCCTCCTGTGGAGACTCTGTGGAGCTGAGGCTCACCTGCAAAAGCTGCTTTGGTTTCTGCGTGTCCATGAGCTGGGCGTGGGCTCCAGAGGCGAGCCTTGCTTTAATTACTACCAGACTCTGGGACCCACAGGACGCCCCCACAGAGTTTAGTGGAAGGAGGGACTAATTGTTCACTTTGTAATTTGGATAACCTCTGTGCCTCCCTCCCCCACTGAACCCACAAGAGAGTTGGGCAAACAATACATTTAAGTAAATATTTTCTGATGGTTGGAGAGAGGCGAGAGTTTCTTGAGATGGATGAATCACAGGAAGGTGGGTGGGTGGATGGATGGGAGGATGGATGGATAGAGGGAGGGAGGGAGGGATGGATGGATGGATGGATGGGTGGATGGATGGATGGATGGATGCATGAGAGGATGGATGGATGGATGGATGGATGGATGGATGGATGGATGGATGGATGGGTGGATGGGTGGATGGATGGATGGATGGATGGATGCATGAGAGGATGGATGGATGGATGGATGGATGGATGGATAGATGGATGGATGGATGGATGGATGGATGGATGGATGGGTGGATGGGTGGATGGATGGATGGATGGATGGATGGATGGATGGATGGATGGATGGATGGATGGATGGATGGGAGGATGGATGGATGGATGGATGGGAGGATGGATGGATGGATGGATGGATGGATGGATGGATGGATGGATGGATGGATGCATGAGAGGATGGATGGATGGATGGATGGATGGGTGGATGGGTGGATGGATGGATGGACGGATGGACGGATGGATGGCTGGCTGGGAGATGGATGGAGGCACAGAAGGGTGGCTGAATGAACTAATAATGAATGAGCAGATGTATGACTGTATATATGTGGGGCATCTGGAAGAAGAGGTAAAAGAACCTTCATTTCTAGGAGTCCCCCTTTTTATTTTGCAGCTGCTGTTGATTACCTGGCCAAAAACGTGAGCCTCTCCACACAGCGCCGCATGAAGCTCGGGGAGCACTCCGCTGTGCTGGGACTCCTGCCTGTGGAAACTGGCCAGGCATACTAGGGCACTTGGGGTCACGTGCCCCAGCCAAGTCCCTGCCCAACCCTGACTGACCCCTGAGCTCCCCAGCCTCGGTCCCTCATCACCTCGGGGCCCCACGAGGCCGGGAAAGGAGCCTACGCCCTCTCCCCAGCCGGCCCTCTGGAGATGCGCGGTCCACCTTTCATTCACCTGTGGTTAGGAACCTAGATGACCCCTTGGAGCCTGCCCCTTCACCCTCCCCGGGAGGGTTTCTGGTCAGCCTATGGTCTTCCCGCCAACCCCCACCCCCTTCCAAGTCCAGTCCTATTGTGGCCTCTGTGCCTTCTTAGGCACAGAAGCCAGAGCTCACCCTCTGGGTATTCAAAGGCGCGTGGTATCTGGGATGAGGTCCTGAGCCCTTTGGACCTGACTCCAGCGGCACCCTGGCCACAGTGGAGGGGGCGCTCATCAGGGCACTCGCCTGTGGACATGCTGGAAACCGCCTTCCTGCGGGTCTCTGGCCCGGGGCCTGAACCACGGTCCCTTCCTCCTCTGGACGCTGGGGCTCCAACAGAGAGGGTACCCTGGCCCCAGGGTCTTCCCAGAGGAGTCACCCAGGATTTCTGAGGACTTAGGGACCTCCCTACACACTTCTTCCAGGTGTTGGGGGAAATCTAACCCAGGCCAGGCCATGAGGAGGGGGCAGGGGTGGTACCAAGTGGGCAGGTGGGGCTTGTCAGCCTGAGTATTCAGGTACAAAGACCCCCCCAAGGCCTGGGGGGCAGCTGGTTCTGAGACTGAAGCCTCAGTTCAACCCTGCCCACCCCAAGTCAGACCTGGGGAGTCCACCAAACCCTTCAGTTTTCTCACTTGCTGGATCAGATGGGAGGGGAAGGGATGGAGTCTTGAGGACACGTGGGTGACGAGGCAGAGGGCGGGCTCAGAAAGGGCTTTGCGACGGGTCCCTCGCCCAGTGGGCAGCAGGCCTTTTTGGTCAAAGGCTTCAGCTCTGTGCTTTCAATCCACACCCCATGAAGCTTCCATTGTTCATAAAGCCTCCACAGAGCCCGCCCCCCTCGGTTCCCCATCTTCTAGGAAGGGGACTTTCGTCGGGCTTTGGAGAGGGATTTTGGACCTGCAGGAACTGCTCACCCATAGGCAAGACCAACGTTTCCTCCTGGCATGTTGGCGGGGGCCAGCCACCTCCCTGCCCCACGGAGTGGCGGCTTTCAGTAGGGCCTCTGTCTCCTGGGCCAGCACGGCTGGGCAGGGGCAGGTGTGGCCAGTGTTCAAGCCACCACCCCTGGGCAGAGGGAAACACCAAAGGTTCCGGAGACAAGGGGAAGGCACCTGCCGGGCCTCTGCCACGGCTTCCTCACGCTCCCCCTCTAGAAGACTCGAGATGTCCGAGGAGTAGTTCCAGCCCCCGTCTAGGCCTCCCTTGGAACTTTTCACCACCGTCACCTATTTGTCCACATGATACTCATCTACGCTGGGACCACCTTACGAAGTGCCACTGGGTAGAAGGCACTAGTCGCGGGAGACACGGCATGGAATCCCCAGGACTGGACCGGGTTGCTTGTCCCCACCTGGGTCTATGAAGACACATCTTTGCTTGGGCCACACCTCTAGCCCTCAGCTAACGAGACATTCCTGGAGGGAAAGGCTGCTGCGGTTGGGAGGTGACTGCTCCTCCCTGCTGGGAAGCTGGTTGGCAAGATGCTCGGGCACTTTCCTGCATGGATGGTACCCCTGGGACAGAGGCCCCCCTATTTCTCATCTTCAGGCTCAGTAGTATAAGCCTGTCCTGGACCTGGCCCGGTGGCTTGTCTCTGGTTTAGAGAAACCTGTTCATAATAGGGCCATCCAGATGCGTGCAGCCCATCAGCGCGGCCAGGTTTGCAATTGGAGCATCCACTGCAAGAAACCTGTAGCTCTTCAAGCTCAAGACAGAAAGGAACACTGAATGACCCCTGGCGGCCCGGTCCATCTTTTGTAGCTATCACAGCCAAGAAGCAGCTCTTCCTTAGGATCTACCACAACCTTCATCCACATTCCTTGAATGAATGGTCAAGCCTCCCCCCTTGGAAGCCTGGCTCAGGAATCGCCTGAGTCTCCTTATGCCCCTTGGCACCCAGGAGCAGGGATCTCAGGCAGGTGACATCAGAACCGCGCAGTCCCCGCCCCAGGAGGTGACATTCCATTGCTAGGACCAAGCCCAGATATCTGCCCCCTTCGGTGAAATGAGAATAAGCGCAATGATTTCTCGTGTCTAACACCCCTGGATTCTTCCAAGCCACCATCTTGGTAGGAAAATGGAACTTACTTCCCCAGGGGCCCCCTCAGAAAGGTTTCCCCTAAAACCCCGTGTCTTAATGTGCTTAGCCAACTCGGTCTGTCCAGTTGGGTCTTGTGTTGGCAGCTGGCAACTTCACCAGAGATGACACTGTGGAAGAGGGCCAAGGCCTCGCATTCTGGGGGCTCATCAGTCTAGAAGGAAGGCCCACATCCCCGTCACCAGGCCAGCCCAGAAGCAGTTCTCATTCATCCCTGTAAATAGAGTCCTTAGCAAAAAAAGAGAGATGTTCCCTCCAACTTATCACAAGTAGCTGTTAATCCCACCCAAGGGGGCCCCTCTTCTGAGCTCATTGTACATTAGTTGGAAATGTGATGTGTCGTCCGTTTATAGGAAGTCGACTTTTATATATAAATATATATACTAAGAAAGGAAGGAACCCCCCACAGTGCGTGTCGTGCTAGTGCCAGGGACCATCTGTAGGGCTCTCTCTGCATACCGTGTGTTTCAAATTATACATTCCAGGCTCTATTGGGTTCTTGCATTTTTAGCGCTTTGTTTTTTCATTTGGTATTTCTCTCTTGCTATTAAAAGAAAAAAAAGAAATGATGTATAAGAACCCAGCTATGCTTTTATACTCTTATTTTTTACTTGATTTACCTTTGCCATTTTTTTGCCAGAGGAACTGGAAGAAGAGGTGGGGGAATGAGAGAGAAGCAGAGAAGAATGAAGAGAGAGCTTTGCCCAGAAGAGAAAAGGGAAAGTCAGGTTTCCAGGCCGACTGAGACTTGAGAGCAGGCAGGTCCAGGCACTGGCTACTCCCCGGAAATCCTGTGTGTTTTAGGCGGAGCTGGTAAAGCACAGATCCTGGAACTTGGTGAAACCCCATGATTGCCCCCCCCAGAGACCTCTGGGGCCTCTCTCAGGTTGTGTTCATCACACTCCCAAAGGTGCCCTTTACTACTGGATGCTTTTGGGGTCAACACGTCCTCTCTCCTCCCCTCCTACAGAGGCACCAAACCAAGACCAAATGGGGGGCTTCCAGCCGCCATCTTGAAATGCTCACAACATCTGTTATGTTGAATGCTTTTGCTGTCAGCTCCAACATGACTAATCCCCTACCTGGGAAATAGCTACATCGCACTCTAGATCATTCCTTCTTCCTAGTAACTGCGACTTGGTTGCTTCCGTGTTTGACTCACAGCCATTTTCCTCCATGTGGAAATGAGTGTGTGCATGAGTGTGTGTGTGAGGTGTGAGCATGGGCGTGTGGGCGCAAGGATGTGTGTTTAAATATAATGGCACCATAATTTATTCAGCTCTATGGAGTAGTAGACTAGAAAGAGAAACTGGCATTTGCTTTAACTACCTGCTTGTAAGCGCTTCCTCTGTAACTCAGGCGTAACTGTTATACATTAAAAGAAATTAAAAGCATTTCCAAGGTTCCGTGTCCTCGGTTTATCACCATCGTGCCGCTGCCCTGAAAAGGGCTAGGAGTGCTTGAAAAGCCCTTTGACCTAATTTAGGGAGCCAGGGTCAGAATCTCACTTGTCTTGCGCCCCCCTGCACCCCCAGCGCTAAGCAGCGCTGCTGACACCAGCGATGCGTCATTCATATGTGATCAGTGGGTGCTGTTGCTAAAATGTTTCTGGTGCAACCTCAGCCTTTGCAGACAAGCTTCTCCTGGCCATCTCCTAACACACAGCATTGCCGGGGGGTTGGGGGTGGGTAGCGGGGAGAGGGCAGGAAGCAGTTCAGAAGCTTACACATTGCCTTAGAAGTGGAGTCTGATTCCGGGATTCTTGGGCAGGTGAATTGTTGCGAGAGCACTGGAGAAATCCGAAAGGGAGCAAGATAGGGCAGGGCTAGGAGCTCAGCAAAGAGGGGTGGGATATCTAGTTCACCCTGCTTCTGCAGGGGGCTTGGAGTGTGAACCATAGTGCCCTTAGCCCCACTGCAAGGCCAGAGCTGCCTCTTGTACTGAGCTGTCTGTTGTTCATTGGCCGCTGGCTGTGCTGGGGAGGTGGGTGGGTGGGAAAAGGGCCTGCATGCCCAAGCATCTTTGGTGAAAGTGGCTCCCATGGACTGAGGCAGATCTCCCGAGAAAGGTGAGGCTTCACACAGCCCGAGCAGCGGTGGCCACCTCAGTTAGGAGACAGGTGAAGTGATCCAGCAAAGGGCATCCAGGCAAGGACCACCCACCTGTGCTCCCCTGGCTCTTAGCCAGGACACCCAAGTTGACCCAGGGACATGGGATGATCGGAACAGGAAGGAGGTGCGGGGAGGACCATTGGGGGAATTTATTCATGAAGGACTGGCAAGGTGTTCTAATGGACCGGAGTCCATTCAACCCAGCCAGGTTCTCCAGGGCAAGACCTGAAGGGCGGGTGGGTCCTCCTGGCCCAGTCTGGTCAGAGGGCTGCCCAGCCTTCTCCTCTACGTCTGCACGTGAAGAACTTTGCACCAGCCCTGATGAAATCCAGGCAGCTCACTTCAGAACTATAGCTCTCAACCACACTGTACCCCAAGTTTGTCCCTTCGCCCCTAGCCAGGCAGTTACCACTCACTGCGTCAGGGAGATAAGGGCAGACAACAAGAGCTAGTCAAGCTCTGCTCTTAGCTCTGTATATGACTCACAACAGGCCCCAAGACAATGTTCTCCCCCTCTCAGACCTTATTTCAATATCTTTATAAAAGCAGGATGGAGGGGGCCTCCCTGGTGGCGCAAGGGGTTAAGTCGCAGCACTATGAAGCTATCCGCAGCTACTGCAGCACGAGTTCAATCCCCGGCCAGGGAGGTGACCCACATGGCGCAGCAGACCTCTCCTGCCTCGCCCGCTGCTCCCCTCAGCAGTGTATTTCAGTCAGTCTGCCTGTTCTGCTCCCCACTCTGGTGAACCCCCTCACCCCTCACATCTCTGGCCTATACCCCAGCTCTTGTATGCATAAATAAATATTAAAAAAAAAAAGCAGGGTAGAGGGTCTCTAAGGATTCCCCAGGTTACTGTTGCAATAAACTGAGCCAAAGGCTGGTCTTGAAGCAGCCCAGGCAGCGTCAGTCTGGTGCTGGGGAAGCAACTCAAAGTAATGGGGAGCAGAGGCAAGCACACAAGGCTATGGAGCTCCCCCACATGGCCCTTCCCTTGGAGACCCCGGGAGAACACTCGGATGACCCCCTCACAGGGACATTTCTCAGGCGTCCCCCAACCACCCCCTCTGTACATGCCACAGGAAGCCAAGAAGCGGCGCCTCTCTCCAGGTGCAGTGGTGCCCACAATCAGGCCGGGTGGCCACGTCGGAAGGGACAGGCAGGGATGGGGATTGGATGGGCCCGCGCGTCCATTGGCTATTGCTACAGAAGTGCTGCCTGACCCAGCCCCATCTGTTCCTGGCCTCAGTGCCCAGGCAGCCCTGCTGGGATTGGGGAGGAGACTCTCATAGTCTGCCCTGGAGCAAAACCCACTCGGGAAGGACAGAGGCGCCTGCGACAGGAATCAATGGAGCCTCCCAGGTGGGGAGGGACCCACAGGGCAGAGACATGGGGGCTTCTGCGTATAATGCTGCCTGCTGCCTGGTTGAGTCCAGGCTATGAGGTCCTCCCTAGAGTAGTTTCCAGAACCCCACCTCCCGCAGCCCCCGGCTGTCCCTGAATGAGCAGACAACAGCTCCCTGGTCCCAGTGACCCACAAGCTCAGCTCGGGGGCTTCAAACACCAAAGGTTTATTTTTTCACGTTCGCATTTGTGCTGGTTACTCATCCCAGTCTCCATGACAAAGAATAGGTATCGTCTGTGCGACGCTGCCACAGGCACCAGAAGAGAGAATCCCTCACTGGCTCCGGGGGTTTCCCCCAAGTGATGAGTGACAGGGACACTCGTGCTCACATGACATGAGTCTGAGCACATCAGAGGTTGCCCTGGACCTCGGAGGGGGCAGGGAGGATAGCCCACCTGGGCAGAGGGGCGGTCACCTGACAGCTTGGGACCCCACGCCGCATGGGGACGGTGGGGAGCCGTCCAAGGGTGAGCCCATCCATGCCCGGGGCCCAGCCAGAACTCCTGGAGGATGCCCCACGCTCCGTGCCCACTCCTGAGTGTCTGGGAGCATTACAGGGATTCAACCAGAACGGGGCCTGGGCTGGTGGGTGGGACCTGGAGCCCCAAGCTAGAATGCTTCCCCTCCCGGGAAGCATCTGCGTCATCCAAGGGCGGATGGTCTGTGGAAGGGGAGTTTCGGGCAATCTGCCAAGCACGTGTAAGCTTTGGTGACAATATCTGCCAATTCCTACGGCGCCGCCTCGTCGCCAACCACAACGCGCGGGCAGGCCTTTGCCTCATCTGCCACCGTCTCCTCTGGGCACTCTCCCCTGTGGCTCCTGTCGCCCGCTGCTCCTTCACAGGATTCTCTTTTACTTTTGAATTCTCATAGCTGGAGGGCCTGGTCCTTGACAATCTTTCTTCCCTCCCTACCTCTCCCTACCTGAGCTCAACCAGTATTTAAATACCAACCAAATTTCAAGATCATGGGGGCCTCCCCGGTGGTGCAGTTGAGCTCTGGGTTGCGAAGCTGCCCGCGGCCTCTGCGGCGCCGGTTCGATCCCCGGCTGCTCCCCGGCCATCGGAGGAGGGTCCCACATGGCGCGCAGACCTCTCCTGCCGCCCGCTGCTCCCCTCAGCAGTGTCCTTCGGTCCTTCTGCCTGCTCTGCTCCCCGCTCTGGCTCTGGTGAATTCTCTCACCCTCCCGCGCTTCTGACTGTACCCAGTGCTTGAATAAATAAATAAATAAATAAATAAATAAATAAATAAATAAATAAATAAAATCTTAAAAAAAAAATTTCAAGATCAGCTGTACCTCCTCTCCTCCAGGTACAGTTGTGAGGAGGTGCCCCCTCTTTGTGGGGTGTCCTGGGGGTTCTCGGCTCTAACACAGCAAACAGGCCTGTTGAATCTCTGCCCACCTTGACTGCTTCTCCCCGGGTCTCCCTGCAACCTTACCTCCTCCTGACGGCCGCCCCGCCCCCCACAGGCTGCTCTCCACACAGCAGTCGGACAAGCTTTTCCCAACAGGTCATCATCCTGACCCTCTGTGACTTTCCTTCACTCTTCAGTTAAATCCAAACTCTTCTTACAGGGAAGCCAAGGCCTTCCCTTATCTGGCCTCTGCTCATTTTGCCCTTTTGACCTCCCACTGCAAATGAATGCTCAGTAGGCCATGGAATGAATGACTATACTGGGGAGGCCTAGACTGAGGGTCAGGAGACATGGACTCGAGCTGTCGTCATTCGGCAACTTTGGACAATCCCCCTTGTCCACTCTGGGCCTTTGCTCTTCATATTTGTTGGAATAAATTCTATGAAATGGGTGTCTTTATGCCCATTTTGTAGATGGAGAAAAGGGATGTTGAAGAGGGGACATCCCATGCCAAGTTCCCCAAGGGCACCTGGGAGGAGCAGGCTTTGCACACGGGTACACCTGCTTCCAAGCCCACACACTTCACGGTGCTCTGCCCTGGGTGTGCCCCACCCTGCTCCTGGTTGGGATGAGAGGCCCAGCCAGCCGCTGCTGGAGCTCCCACCTGAACCCATACCTGCTGGTGCTGGGCCCCTTGCTCTGCAGACCCCGCCCCAGACATGGCCACACTCAAACCAGGTGCACAGGTGTGGAGGGGACACTATATGCCACAGTGGACCCTGCTGAGAACAGGCATTGGGTCACATCCAGCTGACTACTGGAAAGAGGCATATCAGCTGGCCCCCCACCCTGGCAGAGGAGGAAGTGCTCTGTCCATTTAGTGAGTCAGGACACCCTTGGGGGCAGAGAGGCTGAGGAAGGAGCAAGCGCCCTCCTGACCCAGAGTGTCCCAACCTGAGCACCATCATTGTTCCGGGCCGGACAGTTCTATGTCATGGGGTCCCTGTGCAAGGTGGAGGGCTAGCAGCACCTCTGCCCCCATCCGCTAGATGCCAGAAGCAGTCCCCCTGCCCAGTCAGGACACCTCAAAGGGTCTCTAGACACAGCCAGATGCTTCTGGGGGGCCCACATCATGCCCCTAGTTGAGAACCGCTGCTCTCATCGCTGCACGGCTGGCCCTGACTGTGCTTCCAGGATGACGGGCGTCCCCGGCTACATCTCCACTCTGCAGACTTCCCATGATGCACCACTCACACTGGGCACCTACTAAGCTCCAGATTAAACCACTAACACAGACTCACTTAATCCTCACAGCCACCCTCTGGGGCAGGTTATTATTATTGTTTCATTTTACAGACAAGGAGACAGGCACAGAGAAATTCGCTCGCTCCCTGGCAGGCCCGTTTCTGGAGCCCACTCAGTCTGTTCGTATCTAGCTGCAGCAGCTTTGCAATTCACAGTGCGGAGACGCTGAGACTCTAGAGGAGGAAGCTGACGGTGAGCCCGTCTTCACGAGCCTCCCAGGCTCCTACAGCCAGAGCAACAGAGAAAGCCAGGGATGGGGTGCAGACTATGGGGGAGCCCACGGCCTGCCCACCACCCCCGCGGCCTTCCAGACACTAACAAACATACTTTTGGCCTGCCAGGTGCTCCCCATCGCTTACTTAGTCAACAAATAGTCACTGCTGCCTGCTGCAGCCCAGACGCTGTGGTTAAGAATCTGGGCTTTGCCTTATCTTTGATGTCCTTAAAGCACAGTCAGCATATGTCCTTATCAGACACCGGCCCAAATATCTAGGGCTGAAATGCTGTGGGGCCCGGGATTTGCTCCGAAGCAGCCCGGGAGGTGAAGGGAAGGCGGGCGAGGGTGGAGGTGAAACGGGCTTGGTGGTGAACTGATTGTTACGGAAGCCACGCGAGGGCCCCGTCTCTGCTCCCGTGAAACTTTCCATCAGGCAACGTGATGAGAAGCGCAGCTCCTTGTCTGGTTCCCATCCCGGCTTCATCGCCTCTGGTGTAATCTCGGGTGATTTTCTTCCCTCTCTAGACCGCAGTTTCCTCCTCTGTAGAGCGAGGGTCATAATTTGTAGCTTGCAGGGTTGTTTGCTGCTTCCCCAAGGACCTTGCTGGCAGCTCAGCCATGAGGATTAAGTGAGACCGTGCAGAGGGCATGCGGGGCCCCTGCCTGGGCTCCTCGGGGCTATAGCAGCTCCTCCTTCTTTGCCACAAGGGCCTCCCTGTCTGCAGGCACAGGGGCATCCAGCCTTGTCAGAACTATCCTAGAGGGGTCCTAGCGGGCTATCCTAGCGGGCACCTCCAGTCCAGGTGCCCATGATGGCCCCCAGCCCCATGATGGCCCTGGAGGGACTCAAACCTCAAGTTGCCCACAAAGCAAGGTGAAGACACAGCTTCTGACCCCCACACTTGTCCACCCTATCGGCCCAGCTGTGACGAGGCCTCTCTGGAATTGTGGTGGCTGAGCCGTCCTTCGGGGAGCAGCAGAAGAAAAAGGTTCCCACCCATTCAGGCACCTCCCCTTGCTTCCCCTGTGCTATCTGTTCGTCAGGGCTGGTTGAATTACTACAGTGTCCCCAGACTCTCAGAGGTGGGCAGGGCTCGCGGGGAGCCCTCCAGGAATTCTGGCTGGGCCGGGATGGCTCACCCTGTGGACGGCTCCCTGCGCCACGCCCGCTCACTTCCCCTGGGCTGATAGGAAGATGGGGGTCTTCTTGTGCTTAGAGAGAGGCTGCTCGGGCCTCTCTGGGCCACACTCAGCCATGCTGTGCGGGATGGCAGAGCGGTGGGGGTGGGGGGGTGGGCAGTGATAAGCTGTCCAGGCCCCACCCAGACAGACCGGTTCCTTCAGAACCTCTGGAAGGAGTTCAGATTATTTTATTGTTGCTGTTATTTCAGTTCCCCTGTTGATTCTGTGACACAATCAGCATTGACAACCATCAAGGAAACTGACGCCAGAACTCTGACCCTAACTCCCTGTCCTCCAAGTCCCCACAGGCTGGCCCAGGCTGGCGTTGTCTTACCTTCATAACACCTGTGGGGGAAGTGTGGTGGGTGGCTGCGAAGCAGGCTGTGGGTCTGCCCTGGCTACTGTAACAAATCACCAGAGTGAGGGCTTAAGCAACAGTGATCTTCTCACAGCTGTGGAGGCTGAATCTGAGGCAGGGGGTCAGCACTTCAGCTTCCGGAAGGGCCTGTTCCTGGCTTGCTCCCAGCCGCCTTCTCCCCATGTGTCCACACACGGCCTTTCTCCATGCTCCCAGAAGAAGGCTCTGGCCTCCTCCTCCTCTTTCAAGGGCACTAATCCCTTCCTGAGGGACCCACCCACATGACCTCATCTAACTTGCATTACATCACTACTCTCAACACATCACACTAGAGTGGGGGGACTTCGACATCTGAATCTCAGGGGGACACCAACATTCAATTTGTAACTGCAGCGTTGGGGTTCACTGTGGCCTGGGGCAGGTTGTCCCTGGCCTGACTCCTGGGAAAGGTAAATTAAATTACAACTGGGGCCTTCCTGGTGATGCAAGGGGTTAAGTACAGCACTGTGAAGCTATCCACAGCCTCTGCAGCACAAGTTCGAGCCTTGGCCAGGGAGGTGACCCACATGGCGCAGCAGACTTCTCCTGTCTTGCCCGCTGCTCCCCTCAATAGTGTATTTTAGTCAATCTGCCTGCTCTGTTCCCTACTCTGTCTCTGGTGAATCCTCTCACCCCCTGCACTTCTGGTCTGTACCCCAGGTTTTGTATGCATAAATAAATCTTAAAAATAAATTACAACTGCATGACTCCTTCTAGCTGATGGCATGTACACATACATGTACACGTGCGCGCACAAACACACACCCGGAGTCCAGAGTCTCAGACTCCTCCCCCATAGGACTGTGAAGGGGTCGGGAAATGAGTAGTTCAGTTTTTGGAAGGAAGGAGCTGGACTAAGAGATGGATGAAGGACAGAGGAAGAAATGGACCACCTAGACAGCTGCTCTGTGCCAGGGGCGCGCTCACCCCTCCCACCTGGCACGGGCACTCACAGCTCTGCCTCGTGCTGCAGGTGGGAAACTGAGGCCCGGAGCTGGTGGCTGGACACAAGCATGCAGCTCCTGGTCCAGAGCCCCTTCTGACACTCCAGGGTGACAAAATGTTAAAGAATTTTAAAGAAAACTCTCAGTAACGTTGTCCAGGAAACTTAGGCTCCCAATTCTGGTTTCACCCCAAAAAAGAAATCCTCCCTTTGACCAGGACGGGCCAGATACAAGCTGGTCAGGTGGTAACTGACGCCAGAATACAGGTTGGTTGAATTTCTTCCCGACTGAATGTCCTTCAGTCTCCTGCCCCACTTACAAGTGAGGCTGGTGACACGCCAGCCACGGGGCAGGCACTTTTGTTATCACAAGGGTTGGCGAACCTTTTCCAGGGGGCCTGGTAGTAAATAGTATAGGGGTTTTGGTCGTCACGCTGCTCGAGTCTGACATGACATGAGGACAGCTGAGGCAAGAACACAGACAAGTCTCTGGTTAGCAAAACAATGGAGATGCTCAAATATGAATTTCAGTTCACAATATATTCTCCTTTTGTTTTTTCCACCAATCATTAAAAAATGTCAAAGATCACTCGTGGCTGCAGGTTGTATTGCCAGGCTAGAGACAGAGCTGGCTCCCCAGCTATGACTGACTGACAACTGGATGAAGTAGACATTGGCGTTATCCCATTTTAATGATGAGGAAACTGAGTCTCAGAGAGGTTAAGGAATCTGTGTAAGGTCACACAGCTGACCAGCGACAAAACCAGGCTCTTAATCACAACTACGGGCGCAGAACCTTCCATCTGGGGAAGTTAAGCCCCTGACTTACAGATGGGGGAAACTGAGGCCCACAGTGGGACCTCAAGGCTGCTGCCTGCCCAGGGGCACAGGCCAGAGTGTACACAGAGCCTGCCTGCCCTCCCCCCCCGACTCAAGGAACAAAGTGGCTTGTTCTTCCACCTCCTGAGCCTCCTCATTTCTTCTAATTATTATTATTTGTTAAGCAGATCTGGGAAAGCAGACTTGAGAGTGGGGTGAGGGGGGAGAGGCAGGAGTGAGGGGTGAGCAGGAGGAGGCCTGCATCCCCGCGCATCCACATGTGCACACACAATGGCTTCCATTTCCTGAGATGTCCACCTGCTTTTATGAATATAAGTGGATTTGTAACAAGCATTGCAGCTGCATATAAGGCATTCAGACATGGAGACAATTTTACTAGATAATAGACTATCATGCAGGATACAATTTAAATTAAAAAATGCAATTTTCACCTTGAAATGAACAAATGATTACAATTTCTATACAAATTAAGGCATTCAGCCTCTCTTTCAGTAGTGGCACCAGCCCATGAAATATGACATAATTACCATGAAATACATTTTCAAATATTTTGATTTTTGTCCGCCGCTTTTTAAAAAACATAGGCCGCCTTCTAGGTCCCCGAGTGTGTGTTGGCATTTCCCACCTTCTGGGAAAAACACATTAAAAAGAAAGCCAAAGTCCCCGAAGATGAAGTCGGCCCCCCTGGCTCCCCTCCCCTCCTCCCACCTCCTCACCCCTCCGAGTCCCCTGCCCTCCTCCCCCTCCCTTGGCTCAGAGATAAAATTGAAAAAAGGCAGACGGAGGAGAGGGGACGCAGGCGACCAGCTCCAAAGCCTGAGATTTATCTAAATTGCTACGCTTATCTGAAGAATCGCATCTGTTGGTTATCTCAACGCCAGCCACTCCAACCCTCCATCTCTCTCTTCTCTGGAAATCGCTTCCCCAGCCCCCAGCTCTCCCTCCTACCAATGCACACCACCACCGCCCCCCCCCCAACCTCTACTCTTATTTTTTAATTATTTTTCCATTCTGCTGTCTCTTTATGGCTGGAGACGAAAGGATGAACAGTTGCTGCCTGTGGCTTGCTCCAGCCCTGGGCACGATAAAGAACTTTGGGGTTCAGCAGGAGTGGACAGGGGAGGTAGCCAGTGGGTTTCAGCTCCCTGGGTGGAGTTCTCTGTTTGCTGTGCGTGCTGGGTGACTTTGGTGAAGGTCATTCCTGTGCTAATCGGTCCCCCCTCCCTCTGTCTATAACCTGCCATCTTGAACAACCCATCCGTTTGGCTCAAGCTTTGGGTGGATCTCTTGGGCCATTAGCCCCACATTCAAAGCACATACAAGCAGCCCTCCCACATCTTACTTGGTCCTGACCCCTGAGTGGTCACCACCCCTCCCAAGACCCAGCTGATACCTGCAGGACTAGGTTCTGGTCTGTGGGAGAGTCTCACTTCAGTCTCTCAGCCTGCTGTGTCCTTCCTTCCCCTCCTGGAGGGAAATTCTGGTTCTTCCTCAGCCCACCCTGGGCTGGTTGAGCCTGGTCCACTTCGGTATGGCTGTCTGGGATCTCTCTGAGATGAAAAGAGGTCTGGGGAGAAACAACAATCATGAGGTACAGAGCTTTGAGCCCCTGACTTTGCTTTTCACATTTGCTTTTGTTTTCCAAGCACATTCGCTTGCTTCGACTTGCCCCATCCTGCTCTGTGTAAAGGACCTCACTCCCCAGGGACACACCAACATTTTACAAAGGAAGGAACCAGGTGTTCTGGACCAGCAGAGGAAATCATCAAAGCAATCCCAGACCCACCGCCACATCTTCCAGCTGTTTGTTTGGAAGGCGCTTCATGGGACTTTGTGAGCCTGGACCACACCCTCTCCCTCGGACCCCATCCTACCCTGTTCTCCTCCCTCCTTCCCCGCTGCTGACCCTACAGCCAGGTGAAGACTGGATCACATTCCAGCTCCGAAAGCAAACGGGATGTCCTAGTCAAAGAATGAGTTTTCAGATCAAGCATTCATTTCCAGAATCGGATCACTACCTCAGTGTTGCTCTCTTGCAGTTTAACTGATGTCTGCCTCTCAGTTTCTCATCTATAGGATGGAGGCAATGATACTTCCCTGCATGAGGGTTGTGAGAATTAACTTGGAGCACACATGGCAAATCTTCAACAGGTGTAAACTTTCCCTTCTCCTGCTGTGGCTCCAGCTTGCTAAGGGACTGAGACCTTAAACTTTCAAAAGATCCTTCCAGTTCAGCAAGAAAATCCCAAGTTCCAAAGTTTCTCTCACTTGGACGCTTGGTATTTGGGGGTGAGTCATGTTTTATGCCTAACATAGACACCAGAAAGATGAATGTGTGACTATCCAGGGAGCAGGTAGAGCTGAGAGGAAGCAGGAAGAAGAGATTAGTGTTGTGAATGCTTACAGAGTATTATTATTAACACAATAATGTTTATTAAGCACCTACTCTGCTACAGGTGCTGTGCTAGGAGTCTTGGTCCTTTAAGTCTCACGACCCTATTATGAGGTTACTCTTAACCCTCTTAACTCTTTAACAAATGGAAACCCTGAGTCACAAAATGGTTCTCATTTGCCCAAAGCATCCAGCTAAGATGTGACGGAGCTGGGATCTGAACACAGGTTTCAGCTGTGTTAAGCAATATCTGTTATAAGCAATAAAAGCTGTTATAAGCAATATCCTAGGTAGACCAGATGACTATCCCCCAAATTCTATCTTTTCCCAATATTCCCTAAATATTTATTTTCTTAGTAAAAAGATATAACTAAATAAGATATGACCTAGGAACCAAAGGCATGTCAACAGTGAGTGGGTTGAGGAGGACGTGTTCACAACTGGCTTTTTGCAAGGCAGAATTCAGAGATGCCAAGTACAAAAAGGGGGGTTCCCAAGCTCCCGTATGGCACTGGTCAGACCATGCCCCTGGGGAGCAGCTGAGGCAGTAAGGGTAGAGGAAAAGACAGGACTGTGAACTTGAACCACACCCTCTTCCTCGGACCCCACAGCCAGGAGGCCAAGTCCCATCCCTGTTCTGCACAGCACCCCATGGCTCGTCCAGTCACTGTGTTCCCTGGGCCGCTGCATCCTCGCCAGGAGAGTGAAGGGGCTGAGCTGAAACCAGTGGTCTGCACACATTTCCACAAGCCTCCCAAGGGAGGAACTGTGAGTGTCCACAGGAGGGTGGCAGGGAGAGGGGAGAAGGCAGACCACCCCGCATGGCGCTCCGCAAGCTAGCATTCATCTCAATGGTCACTTTTGTTTTAATCTTAAAAATACATGCAGATTTGCATTCTGTTCCCAAACGCATGCGATAATATAGAAATGGTACTAATTCAGTTCTGAAATTCTATCTAACACCACTATCACAAATCCCCAGGATTTTTTCTGCAGCTTTGCATGTCTGCAGATTTAGCAAAAGACCAGATCCCCTTAATGGCTCTTCCAAAGCCAAAGTTCTTCTAGCATAATGTTCCATCCATCTTTATAACATCCACACACTCTATCTTGAGTCATTTTAACATCCTGACATTATAAAATTGTCACCCTTGATTATGAAATTATTCTAATGCTTTCTAACACTCAGACACAGACTCATTCCGATATCCAATCTGGCCCACACTGAAAGCTCTTCGAGCCTCAGTTCACCTGCTCCTAGATTCTGACTCTAGGCCAGGTAGGAAGGTGCTCAGATCTTGGAGACCTCCTTGCCCCTGGGAGGGCAAACAAGCCCCATGAACAAACCTTGGGGTGCCCTCCCCCACAGTCACACGACAAACATAGTCAAGGCATGGGTTCATCCTGCCCATGGGGCAAAGGACCTGGTCTTATGTCCTGCATGTCACAGCTAATGTTCCTTGACTGCTAAGCATCCTACACCTACTATTGTTGTTCCCGATTTACAGATGAGAACACAGAAACTCACACCCAAGTTCAGTGGCTGACAAAGTCCCTCAGCTAATCAGTGAGCGAGGCAAGAGTCTAACCCATGATTGCTGGCCTCAGCTCATGCCTCTGTCAAAACGACGAGAACAGATAGAAGCCAGGGAACAAGAAACTGAACCTGCGGCTCTACACAGCATTCATTAAATATTTGAGCAGGTGAATGGGAGGATGACCAGTCCTCTTAGGGTGGGACTGACCTCAGGGAATTCCCAGCCAGCATTCAGATGGGCAGAGGGTTAGTCCTACTTTAAGGATTTGATGCCCACCATGGCTATGGCCTTTCACACAGCTACAGAGTGACAGGGGTGGTGGTGGCGGCAGGAAGTGGGGGCTGCCACACAGGACTGCTGTCCATGGCTGGGCTCTCTGCCCTCTGCCAGGCAGCTTCATCCCTGGGCATGTCCCGCCTTGGCTGGGCCTGGATGCCAGGAAGGTCATTTGTACCAGGTTCCGATGGATCCAGGGACTTCAGAGATGCTTTATGGAAATTGAATGTGAGATGTGAATCCCTAGGGCCAGAGCTTCTGCTGTACAGGCAAGACTTGCTCAGCCACACAGTAAAAGAAAACTGATTGGGGGTAGTAGGAGCTGGGGCAGGAACCAAGATCCTTAAAGAGCTTCATGGTTCTGACCAAGGATTCTAGCCCTGGGAATCTGCACCTCCAGGCTAAAACCTATGATGGGGCAAATCTCTCCCAAGGGAATAGCAAAACCAAAGAATCCAAGGACTCCTGCAAGAGAGGCATCTGAGGGAAACATGGGATCTGCATGCAGTGCGATCTTCTCCAGCCAATAAAGTGGACACTTAAGACATCTTTAATGACATAAGGCAAGAAGGATGCTCCAATGAAAATCCAAATAGTGGCCTCCCTGGTGGCGCAAGGGGTTGAGCACCGCACTATGAGGCAATCCACAGCCTCTGCAGCATGAGTTCGATCCCCGACCAGCCAGGGAGTGACCCACATGGCGCAGCAGACCTCTCCTGTCTCGCCTGCTGCTCCTCTCAACAGTGTATTTCAGTCAGTCTGCCTGTTCTGTTCCCCACTCTGTCTCTGGTGACCCTCTCACCCCTCCCATCTCTGGCCTGTGCTCCAGCTCTTGTATGCATAAACAAATCTTTTTTTTTTTTTTAAAGAAAATTCAAATAGTATAAGCTAGAAAACCAACTTGATGATAATCATCTCAAAAACGTTCACGCAGAGAAGGCAGACTAGAGGGGAGAACATGAGCGTGGAGAGAAGTTGCCATCAAGGATGGAAATACGCGAGTCTGGTTTACTGCCTGGATGGGAGCTCTGATGAAAACTTCATAAAACTGAAAAGGCAGACAAGGACCCGAGGTGAGAAGGGTCCATCCAGCTGAGCAGACTAAGAGAAACACGCCTCCTCGTGGTTGTCACCTCCAGTGAGCGACGACTCCCCCAGGGAAGCGGAAGTTGTCCTGACTGGAGCAACGAAATTTAACAAATCCCCAAAGCTTCAAGCCTGAAAGTGTCCAGTAACTAGTTGCTAACAGAGGACGACAAAGGAGAGCTGTCGCCGGCCATCTCCACGCCGCGCAGGGAGGTCAGCCGGGCTCACCTGGTGACCAGGTGCCCGGGGGTGTGTGCAGGGCTGAGTAGATGCCCGCCCAGGGCCCCATCTGCCCAAACGCCCCACACCACCATCCATGAGCCATGCCGGGGACCTCAGAACAGGACCCGGCTTTGGCGGGACACTCACGTCCCACCCCGGGCGGTCCTCGCCTCTTGGCTGCTTTTTACTAGCCTTGTAATTTATCGGGTGTGTCTGGTCCTCCCTCCAGCTGCGTCAAGTCCTCCGACGGGCAGGTTCCCAGTGGATTTGGGCATGCGGATAAGGGAAGCTTGGAGCCCTCCATAGATTGACAGGCCTTAAATGCTGAAACAGGAGCAGGGGACAGGCAGACCAGTGGGCAGGGAGGCAAGGAGGGAGGCTGGCAAGGAGGGAGGCTGGCAAGGAGGCTGGCAGGGAGGCAGCAACCAAGCTCCCCAGCCCCTGCCATCTCCATGCACTCTCTCTTGTAATGATCTCAGCAACCTCCCCTCCCCCCAAACCCAGCCTTTCCTGCTTTTAGGTACTTCATCCCGGCTCATGCCCCTCTGCCCACCCGGGTGTCTGCAATTATAGGCGTGCATGCCCCAGCTCTAGCTCCCAAGCTCTTTTTGCAACAACACGTTTGGGCAACGCAATCTGGGAGGAAGATGCATCCCAGGCGCCTGCATTAAATGACTCCAGTGCAGGAGTCCAGAAGACCTGGACTCGCATCTCCTTGTTTAATCCTGGCGATGACTCACGGGGCTGGTGTGGGATGCCCCTCTTGGGTGCACACCGAGGGTCTTCCGGTTTAGGGATTCGCTCAAGGGCCAGTGGTGGAGCTGCGATTCTAACCCTGGCTCGCTCTGACCTGCACCACCCCCAGCCTCGCCATGCTGGGCTGGCCCCTGGCCCCTAAGGGAGCCTGCGCATGTGCCCTGGGCAGCCCTGTGGATGCTCCGTAGTGATCAATCATGGGAAGGATGCCAAGAGATCCAGTTAGCTAGATCTAAATAATAATAATAATAAAAGTGCAGAGCTGTGTGCAAGGTATACCACCATGGGCGTACAAAAGAGAAAAGAAAGCATGTTTGTGGGCTTGCTTATACAGGCTTGGGGGGAAAATCTCTGGAAGCTGTTATGTTGGTTACCTCTAAGGCGAGGGGCAGGGAGAGATGACTTTGTCCCTTTGAATTTTGAATCAGGACGAATGTATGATACCAAATAAATACAACTGTTGATGCTTTGCGAAAACAAAGGACACATCAGTCGTGAAAATAGAGGCAAATCTGCAGCTGCCGCCAGCCTCATGCTCATTAGAACCTGAACCATCTCACCTGAGCAGCTTTTGGGTTCACAGGATTAGCCTTGCCTTTCTTCTCTGTTGTCGCCTCAAAAACCTATTTGCACCGTCTGATGGTTCTTTAAAGGAGCCCAAGCTAGTAAGAGCCACAGAACTCCAGGGCAGGGATGTATTTGATGGTTGAAATTTGAACTAGGAAAGCTAAAAAAAGAGACACCAGAAAGCTCAAGAATACTGGACCAAAACCCAAAGTCATTCAACAAACATTACGTGAACACTGGCTCTCCCCTGAGCCGTGTGGGGTATTGGGGTGCAGGAGGACACAGCCCTGTCCTAGTTCCTGACCTCAGAGAACTCACGTGGCAGCAACAGGACAGACCACAAACAACTGAACAAATGAAGATTGAAAATAGGGCTAAGCACAGGTGAGAGAACACAGGGTGCTGAAGAGTGAACTAGATGTCTCCGAGGAGGAAATACGTAGCAACCTGAAGGATACGGAGGCTGCAGTCACCTAGAAGCTGGGGACGGGCATTCCCGCAGAAGAAACAGCGTGTGCAAAGGACTTGTAGTAGAAAAAGCCTTGGCAGCTCCAGTTTGAGTCCAGAGCAGAGTGAAGGAAAGGTCCCTCACCAGCCCTTCCAGGAGGAGAATTTTTTTTTTAAAGATTTATTTATTTATGCATACAAGAGCAGGGGTACAGGCCAGAGATGCGGGGGGTGAGAGGATTCACCAGACACAGAGTGGGGAGCAGAACAGGCAGACTGACTGAAATACACTGCTGAGGGGAGCAGGGGGCGAGACAGGAGAAGTCTGCGTGCCATGTGCGTTCCTCCCTGGCCAGGGATGGTGCTGCAGAGGCTGTAGATTGCTTCATAGTGCGGCGTTTAACCCCTTGCGCCACCAGGGAGGCCCCCGAGGAGAATTATGTTGTTTTTAAACACAACGAACACTTCACAATTCATTCTAGCTCTAATAATCCAAACAAGACAAGGTGGGTCTTCTTTAACCACCACTGAGATGAGTCTCCCGCAGCCCAGGTCTGTTATCCATCCATCCATCTCCACAGACATACACAGAAATATGATTTGGGGAAGGGGAACACATGGGGGCCGATCAAACATTTTTCTGCCATTTTGATGTTCGCAATATCTTGAAGATCTTTGTCAGTCCCTGTAACTGATTCATCCTTTAAAAATTCACTCCTAGTTCTTACTCAACCAGCGTTTACTAAAAGCACCCACCGTAGGGTAAGGAAAAATGTCAGGCTTTTCTGCCCTCCCGCCATCAGGATTGATGATGGATCCTTGCGGTCCTGAATGCATGCCTGATGGCGGGCACCTGGAGTAGGGTGTGGGCATAGGTAGATGGGATTCACCTGGGCTGAGACTGGGCTTTTTAAGGGCAGCGTCAAGGGGACGCCAGCAGCAGCAGCAGCAGCAGCCAAGAGAGAAGCAAGAGAAGCAGAAGCTGAGAGAAAGCCGGAGAGCCCAGACAGAATGAAGACTTGCTGGGGGCTGGGAGGCCTGCCAGCCTCCTGGCCCCCCGGCACCCTTACCTGCTGTGTACCGGGTAAATCCCAATAAAAAGACCTGCAAAAACCACTGAGGACTCTGATTCCTCCTTCACCCGGTCTGCATGGGATCAGAAAACCTGCTCTGTGTCCTGTCCTGCCTCTACACCCACTGAGAGCCAGACCTGAGTATAGAGCCAAGATCCAGACTCTGCTTTCCGGGAGCTGACCTCCTAGGGGAGGAGGCAGACACACCGGGTGTTCAAGCACCAGAACCAAAGACTTGCGGGGAGAGAGATCAAAGTGTGTGTTGCGGGAGGGGGGCAGCTAGCTAAGCCAATCAGGTTGTGAATGGAAAGTGGGAGCAAGGTGAGGGAAAGGAGGTGCAAGCAGGACTTTTGAGGGGAAGAGGGAAAAGCATGACTCTCGAGGTAACTATGTGCACAGGGTGGAGGAGAGGAAACTGGCCGACCCCAGAATCGCAGTAGCCCCGTCTGCTGGAGCTTGGTGTAGGGGGAGCAGGGGTGGTGGGGGGCGTGGGTGGACAGGCCCGGAGGGCCATGACTGCTCACACCCGTGTGGCCCACATTCGTGACCGGTGCTGTTCTGAGCTTTACCCGTCATAACAGCTTGAATTCGTAAACCCATCCTAGAAACGGTTATCGTCATCTCGGTTTTAAGGAGGAGAAGCTGAGGCACAGAGAGGTTAAATAACTTACCTGGTGGGGGTGTGGGGGGGCACCCAGCTAGTAAGTGGAGGGGCCAGGATAACCCACCAGGCTACCAGAGTTTTAAAACACTTCCTCTCCCAGATCAAAAAGTGGGGGTGGCTTCCTGTGTCTCGCCCACTTGTGGAGGAGGTGGGCTTGTGACGGCCACCACAAAGGTTGGGGTTTGCATGCAGCTGGTGAAGCACCGAGGGAGGGACAGGGCATCTGCCTGCAGGGAGCCCGTAGGTGGGCAGCAGCGGGGAAGGGTGGAGCTGGTGACATGGAGACTCTGGGGAGGAGGAGGAGCCCCCTAAGCCTGGGGCAGGGGAGAACTGAGGACAGGCGGTCTCGGCGGGACGACAGACAGTAAGGTCCTGGGGTGAGGACACTGATGAGGACCGTGACCGTGATGGTGGTGACAGGGATGACGATGGTGCCCACGACCGTGGTGGTGAAGATGACAGTGACGTGGATCTGTGGTTCTCATGCTTGAGTTTGCAGCAACCATCACCGGGGGGCTTGTAAAAAACATGAATTGGGGGACCCCCCCACTTCCAGAGGTCCAGGGGAGGGCACAAGGGAGAAGGCAGGCCAGGGGTGTGGAGAAGAGGAGAGGGGAGGTTGGAGGGCTCCCGGCGTCATCCTACAGATCTTTGTTGAGGACCTTAGAAGGTCCAAGAGCACTTATGTTTCAGGTGGGGAAACTGAGTCCAGACAAGGGAAGGGGTTTGTCTAGAGGCAGACCTGGAACTAGCACCCCATCTCTGTTCTGAATTCCCCATTGATGAGGGGCTCCCCAAGCCAGCCCAGGCTGTCCGAAGCAGAGCTGGGGGTCTCTTCTCCATCTGCCACATTGGTGCCGACCAGCCACCCTGGGAGGCAAGTATTTGTTGAGCTCCTACTGTGTGCCAGTTCTCCCCGAAGCCCTAAAAAGTAGGCCCTGCTATGCCCGCTTTATAGATGGGGAAACTGGTTGGGATCCTCCTCCCGACCACGTTGTCACCAAGACAACTCTGTGAACACCGGTGGGCCGGGCTCCTGCGTCAAATTAGCCCCTCACCTATGTGGTCTGAGGAGAATGCTGTAAGCTCATAGTCGGTTCAGCCGGTGTGAAGACAGGGCTCAGAGTGGGTCACAACTCCCCCAAGGTCACACAGCCAGCAAACACGGGAACCCCGTCCTCACCTGGGGCGGGGGAGGCTGCTTTCTGGAGGAGGGCGTTGTTGCTGGGACAGAGGGTCAGGGTGTATGTTTATCCCCCCACTGACCCTGGACGCTGGGCCTCACACCCCATTTGCAGCTCCTATCCCAGCAGCCCCTGCAGCTGGGCCTGCCACTCTGGCCCCCTGACTGTCACGGATTATCCCAGGGACCCTGGGGATGAGGAGGGAACATCTGGATGCTGTTACAGGGCCTGGCTGGGGGTCTGAGGGCGGGGGTGCCAAGGCAGCAGAGCACGGGACCTAAATGAGTTTCAGAACCTCGACAGGGCCCGAGTGCGTGCGTGTGAGGGGCCAAGGGGCCGCAGGTCCAGGCTGAGCAGGAAGGTGGGATCAGAGCAGGCCAGAGAACCCTTCCTGAGCCGCTGGGGCCAGGCGGGAGGCAGGATTATGGAATTAGTTCAGGAGGCAGAGCTGAGCAGGGGTTGGCCAGGTGCCCCCAGGCAGTGGCCCAGCCAGACTCCGTCCCCACCTCCCTGGGGGACACTGGGCGCTGGGGGCTCAGCAGGAATATGGTTTGGTTTAGGGGCCAACCCCGCGGAACAGGTCAAATCAAATTCAGCTTGAAATTCCAGGCCGGTCACGGCAGCCCAGGTGAGGGCCTCGTGCCAAAGTCAACAGTGAGGCCGGGAGAGGTTGTGCAGGGCATGGCGGGGGTGGGTTGGGCTGGGGGAGTCTTCGGCAAGGGGGCATCTGAGGGGCTTCACTGCTGTTCAGCTTGTGACTCAGTGTGCCTGGTTGTGTGCTGGGGGCAGGGAGGATTGAGAGAAGAAACGCCACCATGGACACTATTTCCAAGGCCCATACTGTGCTGTGAGGACATTCGGTTCTCATGAAAACTCCACCCAGTGGGCATGGGGAGTGTCCACTTGACAGATGAGAAAACAGTGACTCAGAGGCAAGGTAAAGGGAGGGCTTCCTGGAGGAGGTGAAATTCCCATTGGAAGGTAAGACAGGGAGGAGGTGGGATTCCAGGAAGTCTTCTCAGCCAGGATGGAAGGTCAGACAGGTGGAGACAGATGGGTGGGGGAATGTGGTTAAGGTGGTGAAGGTTAAAGGTGGTTAAATTGTGGTTAAGGTCATGGGCTTTGGAGCCAGACAGATGAAGGTTTGAAGTCTTTCTCTTCCTATACCTGCTGTGTGACCTTGGGGAAATGACTTAACCTCTCTGAGCACTGTTTCTTTGTCTTTCAATATGGATTAATGATGCCTTCCTCGCAGGATCTTGGTGAGCATTACATGGGGTAATAAGTGTGAAGTGCTTGGCCCCAGGACTTGGCACAGGGTAGATACAGAATAATAACAGTCTGAGGACTGACCCAGGCGAGTCTGACACCGTGGGTGGTCCCTGTGGGACCTGAGTATAGAGTTCTGCATTCCTGGTGGCAGGGGGTGGTGTCTGCACAGCCAAGGGTATGGGTGTCACCAGCCCATGACCAGAGGGGGCCACAGTCCCCCCAGGCACTTGCCTCTGGCCCAAGTCACTGGTTTTTGAGGGTTGCAATGAGACAGTAATGACAGTGTTGGGGTGGCTATAAGGACTGGAAGTGGTCACAGGTGAGCACGATGGTGAGGTCATGCAGCGCCCTCCCCCAAGTCCCTCCCCCACTTCCCTTGCCCTCTTTATTAAAATAAATAAACCAAAACCCTAACACGGTTGAGCATCGTGGGCACTCTTCCGCCAGCCTTGCACATATTATAGTGGTATGTATCTTTCCTACTTTCCAGATAAGGCACCTGAGGCCCAGAGAGGCAAAGCAACTTGCTTGAGATCACACAGCTGTAAGGAGCAGATCCAAGATTCTAACCCAGTCTGCCCGACACCAGGGCCCATGCACCTCGTCTCCATGGCTGCCTCCCAGGCCCCTGGTCCGCTCAGGACCTCACCCAACACCGCTCAGATTTAAGATCGGGCTGTGGAGGGTTTCTCAGCAGCCAGGAGATCCAGAGAGACAGGCTGACTGGCTTCCCAGAAAGGGTGCTCCTCAGGCTGCTGCCTTTTCACAAAGCCATTTGAGGAAGGCCAGAGGGTCTGACTGGGAAGAACCTGCCTGCAGAAGCCACATGGTTTGGGCTTAAATCCAACTTCTGCCTGTTTACTGCTGTGTGTCCCGGAGCAAGTTGGAAAATGGAGTTCATGATAATGCCTGGCTTCAGAAAAGTTAAGGTTTAAGTGCCTTTTAAGGTTTGTAGTGTTGCTTGGCAGATGGCAAGCACCCAATAGGACTGTCCGGGTTATTGGAAAAACCACCTTCAAACACCAGCACGTGTGACTCTGGAAGGAAGACGAGGCCCCAGCCATCAGCAAATGTGTCCCCTCACCTTCTGAACTCTGTCCACACTTTACCCACCAGGAAGTCCCGCTTGCCTGCTCCCAGTCCTCTGTACACCCCACAACATCCAAGTGGTCACCAGGCCTGAAGACACCCTGAGAATCCCAAGGAACCCCAAATGTGAGGCAGCATGCTGATCTGGAAGCCCGCCAGGGATCTATCCTCCCAGAGCCAATGGGGTCCAGCTACCTGGCCTTGGGGTGAGCGTGACCAGGGCAGAACCTGGTTGCTGGTTCTGCGTGTTGCTGACCACTGTGTGCGGGCATGGTCCTGGGCACTGGCTGCCAGCTGGAGCAAGGTCCCTGTCCTTACGGTGCTGGCACCGCAGCAGCAAGGTGCAGTAAATAAGTACACCTGGATGGGGTATGTTGACGAAAAGAGGGGGCCAAAAGGGGGAAGAGGAAGAAGAGGGGGCTGTTTTGAAACAAAAGACTACAGGACCCAACTGAGAAAACAAAAATCTAGCCCTTTGTTCCTCCACTAAGCCTGTGCCGTAAAGGAATTGGCACAACTACACGGATTGAAGGAAAACAGAAGCTGGGTCCTTGCTGCCAAGCCTGGATCCCAAGAATCAGCTGGTAAAGTGCCCCTCTCTGGGAACCTCCCTCAACCATGGTAAGCAGGGAGCAGCTGGGCTCCGCCTCACCTGCCTGGCTCCACCCCACCTGCCTGGCTCCACCCCACCCGGCTGGCTCCACCCCACCCGGCTGGCTCCACCCCCACCCACCTGGCTCCACCCCACCCACCTGGCTCCACCCCACCTGCCTGGCTCCACCCCACCTGCCTGGCTCCACCCCACCCGCCTGGCTCCACCCCACCTGCCTGGCTCCACCCCCACCTGCCTGGCTCCACCCCCACCCGCCTGGCTCCACCCCACCCGCCTGGCTCCACCCACCCACCTGGCTCCACCCCACCCGCCTGGCTCCACCCCACCCGCCTGGCTCCACCCCACCTGCCTGGCTCCACCCCACCCACTGGCTCCACCCCACCTGCCTGGCTCCACCCCACCCGCCTGGCTCCACCCCACCCACCTGGCTCCACCCACCCGCCTGGCTCCACCCCACCCGCCTGGCTCCACCCCACCTGCCTGGCTCCACCCCACCCACCTGGCTCCACCCCACCTGCCTGGCTCCACCCCACCCGCCTGGCTCCACCCCACCCACCTGGCTCCACCCCACCTGCCTGGCTCCACCCCACCCACCTGGCTCCACCCCACCTGCCTGGCTCCACCCAGGACAAAGCCACGCCCCCTCCATATTAAACCTTGGTGTCTTCTGCTGTAAAATGGGGCCACAGCCTCACCTGGTAGAGTGACAGGCCGGGTAGCTTAGAAACCCCCTGCACAGCCACGCGCAGTCGCGGCCGGCGAGGCGGCCCTGCTGAGCGCCTGCTGCATACACGGTGGCGCTCACAGCTGAGCCCGGACCTGGGGACACCCCCTGCCCCCCCCTGCCCCCACGCGCGGCCGGGGTCTCCGCGGGACCCCGATGGCCGGGCAGGGCGCGCTCGCGGCGCCTTTAAGGGAGGCCCCAGCTGGGCGCCCGGCGCGGGGCTGGGCGAGGCGAGGTGGCCGCGCTGGCCAGATGCGCCGAGCGGCCTCGTTATGTATTCATGAGCTGTGAGGAAGAGAAATAAAAGGATTCATTATCGCCCAAACTGTTACTAATGACATGTACCTGGAGCCCCGGCACCTCTGGAAATCTAATGCGACACACTCGGAGAGAAAATGTATTCCCGGGCCCTGCGCCGCGGCCGATGGAAAATGTCCCTCCCCGCCCTTCCTCATTGCCATTCACTGGGGCGACATTTACAATTCTTCTGCCATTATGTCCGACCAGGGCCTCTGAGCCTCTGTCACGACCTGCACATTAGCTGAAAATTGGAAATTCCACAGCGTGGCCGTGGCCGAGGTGGGTGGGACGCAGGGGGGCCGGCCCTGGAGGGGCACTGGGCCAGGCAGGCACCAGGGGACAGGGGCGAGGGAAGGGACAGTGCTGCTGCCGTCAGGGTTGTGCCGACCCCGATTCACCCAAAACCCGGTACCCCAACACACCAAGCCCAGTTCAGGGGTGTCCAGTTCCCCCCGAGAGCCAAGGCGCTGACCCTACCTGCTTTCACATCTTTGCCATGGCTCTCCCTCCCACCCCCACCCTGCCCAGAATCCGTCTGCCCAGCCTAACAATCCCAAAGCTTTGTTCCCTTCACAGCCTCCCTAAACACACTAATAACGCTCAACAGGAATGGCTGGTCCAGATCCCCTGGAGACAGACCTACCTGGGCATCACCAAAACGATGTCTCCACCCCCTTCACCAACACCCCTGGAAGTGGGTTGTTCTAACCCTGGTTTTACGGAGAAGAAAACCCAGGCTTGGAGATAGGTCACACGCTAGGGAGGGTCGCAGAGGGAATTTGAAGCCCTGGCTAGAGTATTCCCAGGAACAGAGGCCTGTGCTGGCACCACATGGAAACATCAAGTTCAAGGCTCAGCTCCACCATGATGTCTTCTCAGCAAAGCTCAGCCCACTGTGACCACGCCCTCTCTGCTGTGACAAGGTGGGTGTCCCCAGTGACAGCCCAGGGTTTCATTAATGCACCTTCTTGGAAAGATGCAGCTGCTGGTCCTGACTGCTGTGCTCTGGGAGGTAGGTACCCCATCTCTGTGTTTTCTTCATGCCTTCCCCCTGCAGGTTTGGCATCCACCTGGTGCACAGTTAAGCCTGTGGAACAGATACTTGTCCCTCTATGTCCCAGGGTCTAGGAGCTAGGAGTCATGGGACAGATAGACCATGAGCCACTCTGCTAATTAGGGACAATGAGATTACCCCCATCCTGCTTACCCTGGCCCCCAATCCTCATTTCTCTGCAAACATATCCCCCACATTGCCCTCCCCAATCGGACAATCTATATGGGAAAAAAATGAACTTTAGATCCTTCCTCACTGTATAGTAATTTCAGATCCTTTCCTCACACCATACGGTTTTTTCAGATACTGCAGCTCTAAATGCAGAATGTAAAATAAAACTTTCACAGAAAAACAGAACATCTTTATGATCTTAAGGTAGGCAAAAACCTCAACAGTTCACTGCAAAGCTAACCCTAAAAGAAAGCAATGATAAACTAGTCTTAGAATTTCTTCAAATGACATCTTTCAGAAGGTAAACATGTAATACATAGAGAGGGCAGAGATATTTGCATGTAGCTGACCAAGAATTCATATCCAGAACACTTATTTTTTTCCATACAAATAAGCAAAAGAGGAGCCCATAGAAAAATAATCAAAAGACTTGATCAGACACTTCACAAAAGAAGATATCCAAGGATACTTAATTTCATGAATCTTCAGGAAAATGCAAATTAAAACTCCAGTACACTGGTGCATTCACTCATTCAACCAAGCGCCTCAGGCTCCTGTTCCTGGCTAGACCCTAAGCAAGGCTTTCAGAACTGACATGAATAAAAAACTACCTTTGCCCTCAAGGGACTCCAGTTCAGCGGAGGTGAGGGGAGCAGGTAAAGATGCCCTTGCTGTGCCTGGGTCACACTGGGAACCAGTGGGTAGTTGAAGGGGTGAGACTAGGAGAGGACAATGTGGAGAGAAGAGGGATTCATAAACGAGGGATCCCCCTCCAGCCTGATGCTTGTTGGGGTGTTGGTAGTAATAATGCTGCAATAATAGCAATGCTTTAAGCACTGTGTATGAATTATCCCCACTCGTCTTCAAGATAGCTGTTATGACCTGCAACTGCAACGGTATGATGAGGAAGCTGAGAGCTTAGATGACTTTCTTAGCACTTGGCTAAGCGTTGGGGAAATGGAATTCAAACCCGTCAGAGTCTGAACTAAGAGCCACACCACCTCCATAAGAGTAGAGTCACTTGGGAGCAGGGAAAGAAGGCATCTGTGCTGATTGTGGAGTCTAGGAAGGCTTCCTGGAGGAGACAGACCTTGATCTTATTCTTGAAGGAGATTGAGAGATAAACAATACAATAGAGCATTGACCCACAGCCTGCAGAGTCCTGTCCAGGAAACCAACCCGTTTTCTACAACAAACAACCCAGGAAGTCGCCTGCTATTCAGAGTTGTAGGAAGCCAGCTGCTGTCTCCAGTGACAATCCAGGAAGCTAAGCAAGAACTTTACATTCATTGGTCCCAAGTGGCTAGAACCTGATTAATAACTGACAGCTCGTTTTCATCCATACTTCCAACTTCGGACACTCCAGAGAAACCAAAATACGTACCCCTGAACAATCGCATGGGACACCCTGATTCTAGTTAGCACCCCTGCAGCTCTCCAACAGCCTCCAGTGAGGGCACACCCAAAGCCTACCCCCTTTTTGGCTCTACAGCGACACCCCTCCTCTGTTTGTCTTTGAGTCTCTGCCAAAACACACGTGACAGTGACTGTCTCCTTTGCTATAGAGTGCCCAGAATACGCAGCCTTCACTTTCTCCATTTGGCTGGTCTCCTTTATTTCCAGAATGTGGAGGAGCTTGTCAGGTGGCACAGTAGGGGAGAGAAGAAGGCAGGATGTGTCCAAGCCTGGAGGCATGAACTTAGCCAGCAATGAGACTGGGGACATTACAAGAAATGAGAAGGTGGGAGAAAGCCGAGAAACTCCTGCCTAGCCGACAACACCCTGTTCAAGAGATCTCCTCTGCAGACACAGAATCAGAAACACTTCTGGACCTGCCTAGCCAGTGCTCACCGGGGAACCTAAGAGCAGTTTGCATCACCAGGTGAGAGAGGTTGGGGCCGAGCAGCCCCATGTTCCAGGTGGGCACCCCAAAGTCCTTCTCTCTCCGGGCTGCTCTGAGCCTCTGTCTGGCCCTGCATACACACCCCCGGGGCCCCTCTCCTCTCATGTGTCAGCTACACCATCTCCACCGAGGTGGCCTCTGTGGCTATACTAATGGGCACAGACTGGCAGAGCATTCTGATCTAATCAAGGCTGGAGACAGGATCCCCCTGCTGCCACTGCTTGTACTGCCCGAGGCCCAGGACGCTCAGATTAATTCACAGGATGTCACAGACACTGTTCTGCGTGTTTGTCATCCTCCCCAGCCAGGTGTGAGGCTTCCCAAGGCCGAGGACTTGAGGTCTCAGCGTCGGGCCCCAGAGGCTTCACACCCCCAGCCCCCAAGCCGCCACCACCACCTTCACCTTCACACAAAATTTCCCCAGCTCAGAGGAGGAACCAGGGACAGGACCCTCATTCAAATGTCTGAACCACGGGTGGAGATTGTGGTGGAGAGAGATGTTGGCCTGGGAGGCAGATGTGGGTTGAGTCAGGGCCAGTCCAGGGAACATTAAATTTTCCTGCACACCACCCCCTTTCCTGTTCCAGCAGTTCTCTCTTCTTCTTGTCTTCCAGGCAGCACGTGCTGTCTGATCACGTGTGTGTGCCAAGGACTGGGCTGGCCGCAGTGAGACGTGGGCCCTGTCTTCAGGTAGTCAAAGTTCTCTGGGCCTCAGTTTCCTCATCTACAGAAGAGGCTTCCACCGCCTCTGTGGATGGCTGCACAGGGCAACTGTGAGGCTCCTGGGAAGTTGTTAAGTGGCCATGATGAGGGGAGCCATGGAAAGAAGACACAACATCGTGTCAAGAGGTCAGGGTTCAAGTCCCAGGCAGCCGCCCTCCAGCCCTGGCCTTGGGGCAGGTCACTGCGCCTCCCTGAGCCTGTCTGCTCAGCTGCAAAACAGGGTAAAAATGATCCAAATAAGCGCTGTCAAGCATTTATTATATTCCAGGCACTATTTGAAGTAGTTTGTAGGCATGAATTCATGTAAGCACCCCCATCCCCATTTTATAGATGAAAGAAGCTGATTCACAAGAGTCCAAAGGACAAGCTCAAGGTCACACAGCAGTAAGTGCTAGACCAGGCACGGCGCCCGGAGTCTGACTCCCCCTGGTGCTCCCCCACTTCTCTCCGCCAGTGGGGTCTCAGGAGGATGAACAACTTGGCTCAGATGAGTTCCAGCCAGCCAAAGGCGTCTCCCGGGCTCCCTTGATCCTCAGCAGCAGGTCTGATTTCCTTGATAAACTTCTTCGTATAAGTTTTTATGTTTGTTGGTCGTTTTTTAAAGCCAGAGAGGAGTCCTCCCAGGATGAGAGCTCTGCCTCCCCCAACTGCATCCCCAGGGCAGGAGCTATGTCTCTCCCATCAGACCAGGGGCTCCCCCCACTCAGGGGCCAATTCTCTCCTATGGGAAGTCCAGGATGAGGACTCCCCCAGTTCTGCACCTGCCTGTCCTTAATTTCCCCACTTCCCAGGCCATTCCTGCAGACATCTGGTCTACCTCTTCAGGGGCCCCCCACCTGCCGGATGACCTTCACCAGCCGCCTTGGAGAAAGGAAACACCCTTTCCTAAATTACTGCCGGAGTTGGCTGAATGTGAGAAACCTAGGGCCGGGGCATTGGCTGCTAAAGCGCTAAGAGTTCATTCAATTAGCCAGGGTGTGTGAAGCAGGCTTCCGACTGGGCTTTCCACACCTCGGCCGGAGCTGCCTGGCTCCCAGATGAAATCCCAGCTTCCCCTTCCACCCCCACCGCCATTCCCACGTCACCCTCCCAGCTTGCACTTACGCAAAAGCCAAGGCTTGGAAGACTGAGGCAGTCCAGTCCCTGAGGACAGTGCACAACGGCTCGGCCAGTCCAGATTTGAACCCAGGATTTCTGGCTCTGGTTCCAAGTTTGCTGCTTCCTCTCCCTGAGAAGGGCTTCCCCCTAAATCCTCGCCTGGCTTCCTCCTTACCACCCTTCAGGCCTCAGCTCCTTTGTCACTTTCCCTGATCACATCCTCTCAAGCACAGCCCCAGCCTCACCCCAAAAGTTTCCATCCCCTTCCCGGCTTTATTGTCCAAGCACGCTGGTCACAGGCGACATGGCCTTGTCTACGCAGCTGGCTCTGCTTTCAGACTCTCAGCTCCACAAAGGCAGGCGGCTGTCCTCTGCCCTCTGTTTTGGTCACAGCCATATTGCCAGCTGGTATTTGCCCCAACAACTCTTTCTGGAGTGAATGAATGAGGACGCATCGTGGGTTGAAGGTGGTTTCTTACAGAACTTAACTGGGTGGAAAGGTCCATGGGGAAGACCCTGCTGCCTGGGACTTGACCTCGGCTTCTGTGGCAGGGACAGCGGGGACACCAGGGGGGACCAGCACTGTGGGCTGCACCTCCCACAGCCCAGCTGTGGCTGCAGCCGCCTCTGATTAGACCCCAATTAACAGGGAGGCCTTTCAGCCATCAGCTTCCATTAGTCACTCAGATTTTAGCTGTAAAGTCTGGCTAATGGCCAAGAAGGTGGCCTCCAGAGAGGTTGATGGGGGAGGAGCTCGCGGTTCTGTGACCGTCCAAGCTCTGATGGAAAGAAAGGGTGGGGTGGGAAGAGGTACAGAAGCTGGGGTCTAAGTGGAGTCCCTGTTGCTTCTGCCCTCTGTCACTGGGCCAGGAATTCACTCAAGCTCCTTCTTCATCTAGTTCTGTGTCTGCCCGTACCATGCTATGTGACCTTGGGCTGATCACTTGCCTTCTCAGGGCCTCACAGCCATGACTGCAAAGTGAGGGGATTGGACATTTTAGGGGCTCTCCTAGATTAGGGATTCTGAAGTTGCGGGTGGCTGTGATACGTATGTTGTCTCATTCTCACCCTGATTTTGCAGCTGCTGCTCCTTAATTTTAATTAAAGAACCTTCCTTAAGAGGGTTTTTATGAAGATTAAATGATATTTGCATAGTGCTTGGCACATTTGGCCCAACAAATCAGTGTTTACTATCACCACCATCATCATGAACTTGGAGACGTTTAGGGATCTCCACGATCTCCCTGCCCCTTCTCCTACCACCCTGGCCCAGCTACCATGGTGTAGCCAGAGGCAAAACCACCCCAAGTCTTGTTGCTCATTTCTGGGGTTGGGGGGGACTTTCAAAAGACAGTTTGGTGAAATGTAACAAGTCTTTAAATGGTCTACAATTTTTCACCCAGGACCTCAACTTCTAGGCATCTGTTCCAAGCCAGCAATGTGCTATGTGGAGCATGATTTATGCACAAAGGTGTTCATCGCAGACTTATTTCTCATAGGGAAAATAAGAGGAAGTTGGAATTAAACATAAAAAGGGGTGATGATGTCACCAGAAATGATGTTTGTGGAGATTTTATAGTAACACAAGAGTTAGAGGTAACAAACATTAATGCTGGTTAAAAAGTCAGGTTCAGGATGACAAATTAGCACATTCAACATCACCAGTCATTCAGGAAATGCAAATTACAACCACGATGAGATATCAGTACAAGCCTATTAGAACGGCTGACATTAAAGACAAGAACAGATGCTGGTAGAGGTGAGGAGAGGCTGGATATCTCATACATGGCTGATGAGAATGCAAAACAGTACAATTGCTCTGGAATAGTTGGTGGTCCCTTAAAAAAACTAAGCAAAAACAGACAACCCAGTCATTTCAGTCCCAGGCATTTATCAGAGAGATATGGAAATCAACATGCAGACTTAACCTGTACATGAATGTTCTTGGCAGTTCCTAGCCAAAAGTTTAAAACAACTAAAAAGTCCTTTGATAGGTGAGTTGTTTAACAAACAGTGGGACATCCCTGTATTGGAACACTATGCAGCACTGAAAAAGGATTAGCTATTGATACACGCAACAACCTGGATGAATTGCTAGAGAATTATGCTGACTTTTTCTTTTAATCCAAACTCAAAAGGTCATATCCCATAGGATTCCATTTCTATAACAATCTTGTAGTGACAAAGTTAGAGAGATAGAGAACAGATCCACAGTCACCTGGGGCTAAGTTCGTGGGTGAGAGGGAGGTTGGTGTAGACCAAAGGAGAACCCTGTACTCTGCACTTGACCTTGGTGGTGGTCATGTTACAGAGCAACCCCGATATGAAACAGGTTATGTGACTGTGGGTTCTCACCTGCACACTTAAAAGGGACTTATTAATGCTAAAGTGCAGGCACACACAAAAGGTTAATAAACGGGGGCCTCCCCGATGGCACAGTGGTTGAGCGCTGGGTTGCGAAGCTGCCCGCAGCCTCTGCAGCGCCGGTTCAATCCCCGGCTGCTCCCCGGCCACCTGAGGAGGGTCCCACATGGCGCGCAGATCTCTCCTGCTGCCAGCTGCTCCCCTCAGCAGTGTACTTCGGTCCTTCTGCCTGCTCTGCTCCCGCTCTGGCTCTGGTGAATTCTCTCACCCTCCCGCACTTCTGACTGTACCCAGTGCTTGTATAAATAAATAAATAAATAAATAAATAAATAAATAAATAAATAAATAAATAAATAAATAAATAAATCTTTAAAAAAAAAAAACAAAAAACAAAAGGTTAATAAACGGTTTATTTACAAGAGAAGGGGAAATGAAGAAATGAATAACTCAGGGAGAAAAAGAGGGAGATAAATTCGCGAATGCATCCTACCTATTCTGCTAAACTGGAATCCCAACGACCCACTGAAGGTTGGTGAAAAGCCAAGCTCCATGAGGCCAAGAGAGCATCCCCAGCTCACATGACTGGTTATATACCCAAACAAAAAAAACATGGCTGCTTAACTCCACCCTCAGGTCCTCGCAACCCTCCCTTTGGTGGTCATGGGATTTGTAGTTCCCAGTGTCTTGAGGGCTCTGGTCTGGAGTGATGAGCGGAGTCCACAAAACCTGCATGGAGTTGCTCAGGACATCCTTTCCCCTTAACAGTCACACACACATCCACACTGAGGGAACGACAGGGCACTGCACACCAGGTAGTACCCATGTTAATTTCCTGGCATCCATATTGAACTAGTCATGTAAGATGTCACTTTTGGGGAGAGTGGGAAGGGTATAGAATCCCTCTGTGACATCTTAGCAACTTCCTGTGAATCTATGATCACTTCCAAATTAAAATTACAAAGCAGGATTCAGACATACCTACAAGATCCCCTTGACAAACTACTAGCTGTGGGTAGAGGGAGCCGCCATCCATAGTAACAACCTGGGAAGTGTGTCGAGCTCTGACCGTGTGCTGTGGGGAGGGGAGAGGCACTTTCCTGACCTCACCTCCTTTTTGCCCCACAGGCATGTTGGCAGGGATCAGCACCCCCACTGACAGAGGAGGAAACTGAGTCTGGGAATCTGTGTGCCTGTTCTGGGGCAGAATGTCTGGCTCCAGCAACGCCCCACTGCCTCCACTTTCGTCCCTGGGTGGTGGTGTTTATTTTCCCCTTTCTATGTCTCTATACTTTCTCTAACAAGCATGTCTTACTGTAATAATCAGAAGGAAAAATAAGCAAACACTAGAAAGTGTTCCTTGGTGGGATGCCTGTTTGTTCTGGAGCCGGAGGCACCGCAAGTCTACAATTTCTGTCTCAAAGACACTTTATCCTGGATGTGGGGCAACCGGACCTGCCCTGGGGGCTCTGGCCTGTTTTCTGCCCACCCCCATCATAGACAGCAGGGTCTGCAGTCCGAGTTCTGGGTCTGCTCCGCACCAGGTAGGAGCCCCCAGGGAAGGTTCTACCCTGGGAGCCTCAGTTCCCTCATCTGCAAAATGGGGATTAGTAACACTTAGCGCTCCCTGGGGGTGTCTTGAAGACCACACGGCATAAGGCACTCCGAGCCACCCATTCCACAGTGCAGCCCATGCCAGCACATTCAGTCACTGGAAAAGAGAACAAATCCCAAAGCTGCCCCGTCCGCCCGGCACGGCAGGGTAGGAGTAGCTGAGCAAACAGCGTCACGGGTTGTTGTCTCTGTCTAGCTGGCCGCAGCCCTGTGCGTCCAGACGGGCGCGGTGCCTTGGGAACCGGCTAGACCTGGGCGGAACCCAGCCTCCCTGGGAACGCAGACCCCAGAGGACCGAGGGGAATGCTGCCCCACAGCCCGCAAGCTCGAAAGACCCCAAAAGACCCTGCTTCACCCGCTGGTTTTCCACACTGAGAATCGATTTTCAGGGGTGTTTCCCAGAAGTGGTCTGGACACTCTGGTGTCGTTATTCATCCTGCCCTGGCCGCCGGCCGCCTCCTGGCCAAAGCCTCTCCACCCTCACTGCCTCTCGCATTTGGAGCCTCTGTCGTGACTGAGATGGAGGGCAGCTGGGGCTGGTTCCCGTAAATCCCCCCTCCGTGGGTCTGGATGCCAGCACCCCACCCATCCACCCCGTATTCCGGACATCACCAGCTGAGGTCCTTGGCAAGGGGGGCCAGGAATGTCACAGTGGGGCCAGGGGAGACTTTCCCAGGCTGGGGCTTAGAGGAGGAAAGGGGTCCAGGCCAAGTGGCCGGAGCTGGGGGGTGGGGGACTTCCTGCCCCCCAGGGGGAGATGAGGCTGCTGCCAGCTTCCCATGCCCATCCGCTTGCAGATGTCCCGGGAGCGCTGGAAGAAGGACAGGGATTAAGGCCAGGAGGTGCGGATCCGCCCAGGTTATTGGGACAAGAGTCTGGAGAGGCTGCGGGCGCTTGTGAGAACAGCTGGGGTACAAGGCAGGGGCTGCTCTGTTGCTCACCTGCTGTGCCACCTGGGTTGCCCCAGTCAGTCCTGGGCTTCAGTCTCCATGGCAACCCAAGAGGCTGGGTGAGCCGGCTTACTCCAGGTAGGCGCTAAGCACCGACTGTGAGCTGGGCCCTGGCCACAGGGCAGCAGAAACAGCCCTCTCCCCACATCCAGGAGCGCGGGGGGAAGGCAGACGTCTAATGCCATCGTGAGGACTGTGGGACAGAGCAGGGCAATGCCCTGGGGGAAGGGGAGGTGTGGGTGAAGGGACACAGGAGATCTCTGGGGGGACCGGTGTGGGCGTCCCCCAGGATGCAAAGCCCTGGGGACTAGAAGTCGGCACGGGTGGGCAGGCCCTGACGCCTTCCAGGGCAGATGAACTAGGAGCAGCCTGTAGGCGGTGAGGTGCAAGGCCGCCATGCGCTGGACACAGCAGCCCCACAGGCCAGTGAGGATTTTGGCCTCTACTTCAGAGTGACCAGAAAGTCACTAAAGATGGTGATAAGGTCTGCCCGTGAATGTTCCTGCCCAGAATCCAAATGTCTAAAAGAGGTGTCTCAGATTGATGCCCTTCTCATTCCCAGAGACTGCAACAATTACGCTGCAGGCCCTACGCCCACCCCAGCATCGCCAGTAAGTACAGCAAAACCACCACCGTCAACACCAACACGAACCACTTCCATGTTGTCAGTACTACGGTGCAATAAATTCTACTCCTAACAGCAGCACCAATAACAAGGGGTCTCGTGTCCCCTCGTCCCTGTCCCTCCCCCTCCTTTTGACACTCTGAGTCCTCACTCCATTCATTGATGTCCACTCGTTTGTGAAAGTGTTTTGTTATTGAATCATCTGCTACGTAAAAATGTTATCATTCTAACTCGCTTTGCTGCAACTAGTTCTCCCAAATTCCCTCTGTTTATTTCAAGTGGCTGCATTTCGTCCTTTTTTGTAGGTGTATAGTACTCCACGGTGTGGCTACACCCCATCTTCTTGAGCTAGTCATCTGCCAGTGAGCATTCAGGCCACTTCCATGTCCCAGCTCTCATACATAATGCTGCTGTGAACATTGTGGAATGTGTGGGAGTTGGTGTCAGTGGGCTCATAGTCTGTGGATGCCCAAAAGGGGGATTTCTGGGTCATACAGTATTTCCATTTTTAGTTTTTTAAAGTAAATAAAGATTGCGTTCCATAATGGTTTTGCCAGTTCACATTCCCAAAACAGTGCATCACAGCTCCATTTCTCCACGTCCTCTGCAGCACTGGGGGGACCAATGATGATGTCAACGCCTGCACCATCAACACCAGCATCAGCACCGCCATCCCCAGCAGTAACAAGAGCGCTGAGAGCATCACCAACATGACTGCTGATCACTGACACATCCCAGCAGCCACAGCAGCCACAGCCATCCCAACAGCAGCCACGAGACCTACCTCAACCCACCCCAACTTCCACACCAATAGCAAAACCAGCAGTGCCACCAGTATCAACAACATGAAATCCCTACCAACACCATCACTTCCGCTTTGTGCCAGGCACCGTTCAACCAAGGATCACCCAGCGCCTTGCCATAACTTCTGTCACCATCTTTAAAGAAAATTGAGCCTCAGAAAAGTGGACCCTAGGGTGCTAGAACCCAAGTGCTGGCTCCTGACTCCGAGCCCAGCGCTCATCCACTGTCTCCACGGCCTGGAGACCCGCCCTGAGCCTCGCTCCTGGAGCTCTGTGAGGTTGGCCGCCATCTCTTCTGGCTCTTGCTGGCTGTGAGGCCTTAGGTGAGTCTGTGCACATCTCAGGGGCTTTCCTTCCCCACCTGTCAAAACGGGTGGTAAGTCATTGCCTCTCTGAGTGGCCGCCTGACTCCCGAGTTGCACATGTCCGTCATCAGGCAGGGCACCCAGCAGGCAGCAGGCATGGCCTGGGGAGCAGCTGTTATTGTTATTAGGGTTGGCAAGAAAAAAGAATGTTCTCATTCTGCAGATTGGGACCCCAAGTATTCACATGGTGTTGGTAGCAACAATCACGATAACAGCGCGTGCTGCTCAGGGCTCACTGCGTTGCCAGGCATTGTCCTAGGTGCAGCTGAAGGGGAAACAGAGGCGCAGAGATGTCCTTAATTAACAGAGCCAGGAAGTGGCAGAGATGGGCTTGGAACCCAGGTAGTCCAGCTCTGCCTTGCTCACGGCCCACATCCTCTCTGCTAACATAATTAGCATCTAAGAAGCATTCACTACATACTGATACTTCTCATATTAGCCCTAATCTACACAACACCTTGCAGAGCGGATCATGCCGACCAGGAGATGAACTTGAACTTGGGTTCTCTCCTTTGGCCAACTCCAGAGTGGAGCTCTCATTGCACCAAGGGATCCCACCTCCCTGCCACCACACCTGGGAGCAATCACCTTGGAGGCCCCTCCTCCCCCAAGGCAGGTCTATGCCAGAGGTTGTTCAGGCACAGAGGGTGGCAGATTCCAGGCCTGCCTCCCTGGCTCCCAGGGCTGTTGGGGCTCCCAGTCCCCCCTCCACCCCTTCATAGCCCTGGGGGAGCCCAAGGGCCAGGTTGGTTGTTTTTTGGCATCCTGGGGCGCAGCTGCCCAGGCACAGGGTTTTGTCTTTCCAGGCTAGATGGGAGAATCCTGCCCCCCTCCTGAGTTCTTGTTCCCAGAGAAAGACCTTGGCAGGACCCCTGATCCTCTCTCCTTCCCCCGGACGGATGGCTTCCAGCTGCCTGCCGCCAGCCTGGGAAAATTCCTAGGAACTCTGCAGGTCCCGGGATCTGAAACCTGAGTGGCACCCCCCCCACCCCCCCGCCCAAACCCTGGCCCTCTTCCGTCCCATCCAGGGCTCCCTCAGGCACCATTTTCCTTCAACGCCTCCCCTTGTTTTCCCAGCTAGCCCCAAATTAGAGCAAGCACTGAAATAGAGCAAAGTCAACCCGGGAGGGGCTGGAAACAAATTCTCGGTCATTGATCACCTAGCTCATGCCAGGCCCATGGCGGGCACCTTTCAAATGGTGACTCAGCCCTCCCAACGTGCTGAGTTAGCCCTTTCACAAAGAGGGAAACTGAGGCTCAGAGGTGTCAATACATCGGGCCGTGACTTGGGTCGTCTCAGGAACGCCACAGCTCAACTGTCCGCCTCCCTCGTTACAAAGGTGGAGCAACTGAGGCCAGACAGGGGAGGTGCTTGCCAAGGGGACTCTGCCAGGAGCACGAGGCTGGGTGTGGGCCCAGGTATGTCTGACACTCTAGAGCTTGCTCGAGCTCATTGCTTCTAGTGGAAACACACTTCTGGCCTCCTCCCACTCCACCACCCTGAGAGCAGAGAGGGTCTTTGTGGCCTGCAGGCCACGGTGACTCCCCTCATCAGGGTCAGCGTCTTTGTGCAGAGGGTCCCGCCTACACGCCCCCACCAGGTCCCCAAGCACCCCTGCCCTGCCCTGGCTGCTCCTTCGCCCAGCTTGTTTTTCCCTTCCTGCCCTCCCAGGCCAGGGCTGGCACCTTCCTCTCTGGGGACACTTGAGGACCTGCCACCTCTCCTGGGAGCCCACGACCTGGGCTTGGACAGCCCCTCAGCCTCGTGGTATCTTGTCACCCCGAGTTATGCTGCTGAGCTTGGGACTGTGATGGAGGCCCCCCAGGCCCTCGCCCCACTCACAGCCTCATGAGGGACGGGAACCAGCGGCTTAGAGAGAGTGAGGGCAGCAGGTGCGCCCGCCAGCCAGCCTTTCCCACACGCGCCGCCAGCTGGGAAGATGGATGGGCCCCCGCGGCCAGGGCCACGGGACAGGAGCTCATGTCACTGGGGGCTCCACATCCCTGCCTGGAAAGGGCCATAAAATTTTTCCAGAGCCAGACACAGCGTTCGGACCATGTTTTCCCACTCAGAGGAGATCCGGGGGGCAGAGGGGGAGTTTGGCTTGGTTTTAAAGAAAAAAATAAGAGAAGCAGCATGCTCTTTCGTGGGGCTGCCCCTCCGTGGGCCTGTCCCCGGCGCGGTCAGGACACACCAGCCGGCTCCCTGCGGAGCGCACCCCTGACCTGCCCCCCCTCCTCTGAGCCGGGCTGCGGCCTAGTTGCTCATCTCCCAGGTGGAGCCGAGGGCCACAGACCTCTGAGATCAGCCCCTTCCGGCTCTGTCTTTTCCCAGCCTGGGTCTACGGAGAGCAGAGGCCGAGCGTTGGGGGTTCCCGGGAAGTCGGATTGAAAGCAGAGGAAGGCGACAGGAAGGGGCTGGGAAGGGCCCTCTTCCCTGACTGTGCGGCTCCGTCGGGCTCTCAAATGTTAAGTGAACGTGGGACTCGTTGTCCCTGCTGAGATATGGGGGGGGCTGGCGGAATGTTCTTTTGATCCACGTGGGCCCTGCTGCTGCTCACCACCCCCAGGGCGGGTGCTGCCACTGCCTTCCGCAGATGGAGTGTGAAAGGGAGAGTCGCAGCTGGCCCCAGGGTCACGCAGGGGGTGAGCAGGCAGCTGGGACTTGAACCAGGCCCTCTTGGGGCCCGTGTTATGCCACACCCATGCCCCTCAAAAGAGGGAATACAAGCAACACTGCAGGCTCAGGGCACAGCAGGAGGGACCCACCAGGCTGAGCTTCACCTGCCATCAAGATGCCTGAGCAGAAGGACACAGACCCACCCCGGCCCACCCACCCGTCCGTGCTCACCCCTCACCCCACCCTGTGCTCCTACCCACGTGCCCCTCTCATCCCTCCCTCCCTCATCTTCAGACTTAAAGAGCTCTGGGGAGCACCCTGCTCTGGGAGGCCCCCTCTTGGGTCAGACAGAAGCTTGTGCTGCTTTCTCGAGCCTCCACAGCACCCAAGGGCTGACACTAATTCATTCATTCACTCACCTGACATTTATTGAGGGCCTACTATGTGCCAGACACTGTGTAGCCCTGGAGAGACACGTGTCTCCTAGACACGCCCGGTCCCCCACCCCCCGCCCCGCCCCACCTCTCTTCCTGGTGAGAGAGACGGCCCACGCCAGGTCACCCGACGGACTGCGAGCCTGGAGGAGCTGGCAGCCTCTGGCGGTGGGGCGGTGGGGGGTGGGTCACAGGGAGTCTGGTGAGGGGTGGGCTCCCTGGGGGGCTGCTTACACTGAGACCTGAAGCCTAGGTTGGACTTACTGTTTCGCGGGAAATGAGGGAAATTTAGCCCAACTCCCCATACTTACAGATGGGGAAACTGAGGCCCAGAGAGATGACCCAGCCTGTGAGAAGCAGAGTTGGGACTAGATGCCAAAGGGCTTGACCCCCTGCCAAAAAGCCCAAGAAGGGGTCAGGGAGGCTCTCCAAGCCTGGGACACAGCTTGGTGAGAGGGCAGGGGAGAGGCCAGGGCCTCTGGGGCTGAAGGACACCACACACCACCTGCTGGGCACAGAGCCCCTCCCCACCAGGCTGGAGGCCCCCCAGGACTGCCTGCATGCTCCCCAGGTTCCCCAAGACTGCCTACCCCCTGAGGCTCCCCAGGCCTGCCTGCACACCCCTGACTGGACTGCAGAAAATTGATTTCCTGACAGCCGTTCACCACTCCGGCACATCCAGCTGTTGGTGTGACACCCGCGTCTCAGAGCCTGTCCACCTGAGGAAGCTGCTCCCGGAGCCCCCACTTCTCGAAATGAGCTCTGTGACCCCAGAAGCCCAGCCCAGCCCTGGCCACACCCCACACCCCTCCATCCCTGAAAGGGCCTTCAGGGTCCCCTCGTTCACACCCCCTGCCGCTGCAGCCTCACAGCCGGGGTCAGCTTGGATACCCTCAGTGACGGGGTGCTCAGCCCCTGCTGGAGCAGCCCTGCCGGGACTCAGGCCCCAATGACCCTGGAGCAACTGGGAGCGGTTGTCATTTTTCATAGTTGAATGAACTAGGTGAGTTGAGATGATTCTCCTCATTTGAGGGAAGGTTGAAAGTGGGCTCCAAGGCCGCCCAGAGTTCCTCCCAAGGACCAGCTCACCCATGCGGGGGACGTCACCCCGTGACTCCAGGCCCACCTCGGGGTTCCTCCACCTGTGGCTCCTGCTGTCAGCCTTGGCACCCTGAAGTCCACATGGCATTGGCCCAGGACACCTGTGGTTCAGGGCTGGGCAGTGCCTTCAGCCCAATCAACGCCGAGTTCCTCTGGTGAGCCTGAGACCCAACCTCCATTCCCTGCAGAGGCTGGAAGGCCTCCTGGACCATAGCCCCCATGACTATGTAGTGATGGGAGGGGATAGTTGGGGAGGTCGATCCCTGGGGTCTGCAGCAAGAACTGGGCTGCAGCCTAGTCTACAGCAATTTGCCGTGTGATCCTGTGTAGTGGAAACTCCTGTCTGGGCCTCAGTTTCCTCATCCTTAAAACAATACCAGCTCCTAGAGAGGCAAGACGTCCTCATTATGGATAAAATACGCCCCGGGGGAGAGGACGCTGTTACAAAGGTGGGGGACCCCAAGCCAAGAATCAAATTTTACCCGTAGTGGTGGCAATAAGGTAACCCGAGATAATGGGGCCCCTGGATCAGAGCAGTGGAGCCCAGAATGGGGTGCAGACCCCCTGAGGTCACACAGCAACAGGCAACCTAGAGTCAGAAGCCAGGTTTTCCCAGTGGTGGGGGCCAGAACACCCTTTCATCCCCAGGCTCCTGCAAGTCCCCAGGGGCAGTTCAGACCCCAGGACACTCTGTGTTACTCCATCACCCCCAAGGGGCCCTGTCCGGCAGTGCTGGTGGGAGAGAGAGGCTGTGCTTAGGACCACAAAGGGTTAAGGCTCCACCCGGGCCTGCCTTGATCCTCCTAAGTAGGCTGGACCCTGGAGGAGTGGGGGCTTGGGTTTCACGCCACCCCCACCCTGGCCTGGCTATAAAATATGATCGTGTCTTGCTGCTGATTGATGGCCTGGGGTAAACCTTGGGGATGTGGGCTGGGGCAAGATCATATTTTCAAGGGCTCAGTCACTGATATTCTATCCGAGGCCTTCTGGAACCTGCCACGGGCCCATCTCCATAGGTCCTGTCAGCCCCAGGAGAGGCTGCCCTCCATGGCCAAGCCCCAAACAGAGGAGAGCGTTCCTGGGCCTGGCACCCACCCTGGGATAGCCCAGCGGGTCCCCTCCAGGCTCCCCGGAGCCTTGGCTTGGCAGCCACTCACCCCTTCACTGACTCCCTCATTCATTCATTCATGCCCCAGGTTCCTACAATGTGCTGTGCCAGGTAAAGGAGCTTCAGAGATAAGCAGTCCCTGACCTTGTGGAACTTGCCATCTAGCAGATCCAGAAAAGAACAGTCTGAGGCTTCACTCCCCCCTATAATGGGCTGGACGGAGGACTAAGTCAAGACTTTCCCTCCCATCTGACCCTGCTTGAACCCCATCTCTGCCGCTTAGGGACTAGCCTCTCCATGGCCATCTATAGAATGAGCATGATAGTAATATCTGCCACTTGGAGTTCTGCTGTGGAGCAGAGGAGGCAATATAGAGTCCTTAGCATTGGGCTAGTATCGAGCAATTAATTAAATGTTGCCTATTATGGTCTCAGACCCTGAAAAAGTGCTTGGCATTTGTTGTGTGACCATATCACACCGGGCAGGTTCGTTGTTGATTCGGACAGACAAAAAGAAAATTGGAGCTTCTGGTATCTCTTACACGCTGCTAATGAGGAGTCAAGGGCCTAGACTCCTAGGCAGAGCAGCAGGCAGGGAAGCAGGCAGGCAGCAGGTGAGCCACCTACTCCCCCTGCCCTGCCCCCACGTGAATCTTCCCTTTCATCCCTTACTTCTCTGCCCAGGTGCCCATATTCACCTATGCACACGCCCTGGGCTCGCTGGCTTCTCGGCCCAGGTGTCCCTATCATAGGTGCCCGTGCCACGCTCCAAGTACTTTTTGCAGTAACACAATAGCTCGTGCGGGGAATGCAAGTGGGGAGGAAAACGAGGCTGCAGAAGGCACAACCGAGCCTGAGTGACTCCATTTCCCTCGCGGCATCTATGTGGGTGGATGGATGCTCTGGCTGCAGTGGGTACTTTCCACATCTCATTTAACCAGCAGGAAGGTGTGACATGGGGGAAAAGTCTCTGGAAAAGTTTCCTTCTCCCCACAAAGCTTGGCCCTCGGTTTTGACCTCCGCTGAAGACTTGCACTTAGAACTGAGGCCTGGTCTTCGCCCTCCCAGTGGTGAGTTTCTTGTGCGCACAGGTGGCATCAGCTGTCTCCTAGCCCTCTGCTCACTCTGCACCTAGCACATGGGGTGACACGGAGGGGAGGGGAGAAAAAGGGGGGTGGGCGAGGGTTCCTGCTAGCCTCAGGCCTCAGCCCCAGGTACAGCTCAAGGAGAAAGTCCCTGTAGACTTTCTTTATCATGGAGACGCCAGGGTGGAGAAAATAAGACTTGGCCTTTGGAATGAGCCCAGCTCACCAGAAAGCCCCAGTTGGGTCTGCCTCCGAGGAACCAAGCTGGGAGAGGGATCTTTAAATAAAAACCAGACCCCTTGGAGGGCCCCCAGGACCCGCACTCCAAAGCCAGCCTCCCCAGGGAGCAGCTCCCAGGCCATTCCTGCCCAGCACAGGCTGGCCCAGCCCTGGCCACACCCCTCGGTGGGCCCCTCACTCATGTTCTGTCCTCCCCGTGGTGCACAGTAAGTGTGGACAACCCAGATTCCAATCTACCATCTCCCAACACCCCAGGCCTGCGTGTCATTCCCTCGTGGAGCCTCAGTCCCCCGCTCTGTTCACAGGGATGAGTGTTGTTTTCCTGAGTGCTCCCGGCACCAAGTAGGTGCTCAGCATCTGGTGCCTGGGAGTGATGTTGCTCCCAAGGCCCAGTCTGTGATCTGACACCCCCCACCACCCCCACAGACCACAGCTGGCCTTAGGCCCTTCCCCAACCTCCCCTCTTCTCAGCACCCCAGATCCCCTGGCAGTGGGGTCCCTAATCCATCCCAGAGTGACACAGAGCAAGTGCTGCCTCCCAGCGCCCTCCCGCTGCGTGGGGCCGAGGATCACAGGACAGGAGAAACCCAAGCCTCCAGGCCCGGGGGAATGTCAACAGCAGCTTAGCCCTCGTGCTGTTCCCAGAATCTGAGGAGGGGGGGCAGGCTGTCTCCCTGCTGTTCTCCCCACCTCCTGCTCTGGGCAAGAGACAGAGGGCACACCCTTTCCACCCTGCCCACCACACGCCTGAAAACTCAGGGCTGTCACTCAAGTAGCAGAGGCTCAGAGAGGGCCGAGACCTGACCCATCTCACACAGCAGCCTTGTCCAGCGCAGAGGCCGCGTCTCCGGTCTTCCGCTCCCAGGCCTCGCTGCGCACTCTCATCTTTCAATCTTAATTTCAGCCCAGCAGGCCTCAAATACCTTGGGCCAACCCACCACCCATCACGCCTTCCCCACCCTGCCCCAAGCCAGAAGGTCCTCCAAAATCTCTTCAGCCAGGCACTTCATAGTGTTTGCAAACTGGCAGGCTCCGCCCTTGCGGGATGGGGGGCTGCGGGGCGGGGGGGGGGGGGAGTTCTGCCATAATAATTGCGGGGGATTTCACATTAAAATCCATCTTCCCAACCTCTCCTGCAAAAATGTTGCAGTTCCATAGTTCCCCCTGTGCCCCCTACCCCCTGAGTGCATCACCCCTTCATGGAATCAGCCGGGCCCCTTTAGACAAACCTGGCGCAGGGGCGAGAGGGCGAAGGGTAGAGGACAGTAGAGACTAATTAGTGAACACTTCAACCCCGTGTGGTCATCACACAGGTAATCACATCCAGTAAGGCCTCTGGTGCCCCCAGAACCGGAGTCCTGTTCATCTGCCGAAGAATCCAGACTCCAGGTCAGCAGCTCACAAAGACAGTCCAGAAGTGTCACGACTGGGACTCCAGCCCAGGTCTGGCCACTTCCAAAGCCCGAGCTCTTCCCGCCTCTTGTTCAAAGCAGCAGCGGCCTTGCAAATTTCAGTCTCAGGTTCTCTCCCACTCACACCACTTTCTTGTTGGCCTCTCCTTTCCTCCCACTCCCGGAACCCCTGGAGCAGTGCTGAGCTTGGAGAAGCCCCTGCGGGCATCCAGCCTCCACCTGGGATGCAGCTTCCAGCCCACACTGCTCCTCTGTCACTGCCCCCCAGACGCGAAGACAAATGAGAAGGGTCTGGCCACCTTCCTTCCCCACCTCCCACTGTCCCTCTTCCACCTGCCCCGTGTCCCCCAGGGAAACTGCTCCTGGCCCCAGCGCCGCTGGACTCTCTCCTGTGGCCCTGCCAAAAATTACCTCCCCACCCCCCACCGTTCCCAGCTTCTCCCTATGTTAGACTCAGCCCAGCCGCTTCCTCCCCAGCCCAAGCAGACTTGACCAAGCAGACTTGCTAAGGTGGAATTCAGGGTCAGACAGTCTTGGATTCGAGTCCAGCTCCACTGCCTGCCCAGCTACGTGTCTTTGGGAAGCTTCTCTCCCCTGCAAACCTCACCCTTCCCCACCTGGAACACAGAGGCAAAGGCCCCCACCATGCTGGGGTTTTGTTATATCACATCTCCCATCAAACAGCTATTGATTCCATGAGGATTCTGTGTAATGATGTCTGCGAAGCCCCTCCCCATATAATAGGTGCTCAATAAATCCTGCCCAGCTCGCACCAAAATCCTTTGCCTACCTCTCTCCGTATGCTCCACATTTGAAGCACCCCAAAGGCAGGGGCTCAATTTTGTTCACTTTTTTTGTGCCTCTGGGCCTAGCAGGCCACATGGCACGTGGCAAGGGGGCTGTGGTTTGTTACATGAAGAGCGTGAGTCCCAGCGAGCCAGGGTTTGGGCCCCAAGTCTCCGTTGCTCATAGCAGCAGTGCTGCAAGGAGGGTGGCCCTGGTCTGGGGGTCTGCGCTGGGCTCTGGAGCCAGGCAGGCGGACAGGAAATACCTCATAGCAAGCTCGGTCCTACAGTCACAGCTAAGAAAGTATAAAAGACCGTAAAGAAGAAACTTTAAAACGTACAAACTAACATCAAAAACCCAGCAAATGTTGTCGGTGTCACGTGATTACTCTCTCAGGTTGAAGTGCCCAGCTGCGGTGAACCCTGGGCACACAGCAGGCCGAGGAGGGGGGCCCAGCTTTGCAGCAGGAGGCCTCAGGTATCGGCCCAGCTCATCTGACTCAAGTTCCCTTGGAACGGTTGCTGCCTGTCTCTGGGCCTCAGTTTCCCTTTCATACAGCGAGAGGACTGGGCTAGATGACACCCCCCCAGTGCCCCTTCTAGCTGTGTGCCTGTGGAAAGCCCATTCCCTCCTCCTCCTTGGTCATGCTCAGAAGTCCCGTCCCCCAGCGCCTCCCGAGGAGGCCAGCTGTCCACATCTGGGGACCGTCTCCCCCAAGGCCTATTTCAGACCTTGCCGTTTGCACCGAGGCTCCTCTCCCACCTCTGAGTTCCAGCCCTGCCAGGGTTAATTGCCCCACAGCCCTCACCCCTGCAGGAAAAACAGAAGGGGGGGCCCAATCCCCAGCACAGCTGTCTCCCCACATCCCAGCCGCCCCAGGATTACAGGCTCCCAGGGGCCCGGGAGGAAGTGGATCGCATTCTTGAGGGCCTTATGTCAGCCTTGCTGCCTCCTACTCTCCTCCTCAGAGCCCTCCTGCTCACCCCTGCCCAGGCAGCTCAGTGGGCATGGAGCCAGCCAGGCCTGGGCATGCTCCTGGCTGCCTCCCTTCTCTGAGCCTCGGTGTCCTCACCTGCAAAGTGGGGTAATTCTTCCTTCTAGGAGGTTCAAGTCTGCATGTAGCAAGTGCAAAGCACATAGTAGCAGCCACCTGTACCCCCTGTGGTGCTGGAGGCTGTCTACAAACTTAATCCTCCCAAGCATCCTCAGAGGAACAGCCTATCACGATCACCTCCATTTTACAGGAAACCCAGGCACAGAGAGGCTGAGTGGACTGCCTAAGGTCACACAGCTGGACTTAGGGTTCTAAACCCAGGCCTTTTGGCTCCAAAATCCAATTATTTAATCGCACTCAAGTCTGTTAGCTGAGCTTCCCTTTCTCGCCTGCTCCCTTCCCCCTGTGGTCAGTGCGGGAGAGCCCTGGGTAAGGTGAGGGGGTATCACCAAGCTTTTCACCTATGTTCCGCCAGCTGCTGCCTTCCCCAGCTGTGTGGCACTGGGCAAAGCGCTGCCCTCTCTGTTCATTCACAGTTTGGGCAGGCACATCAGCATGGGAGGCCTGGTGGGCAGTGCTTCTCGGGGCTCATGTGCGTGCAGAGAGCTCAGCTCCCAGGGACGCGGGCAGAGCAGCGAGGGAGGCTGTCCATCCCAGAGGCATCCCAGATACATTTCAAACATGCAAATGGGAAGGGAAGGCCTCTCAGACCTCCCTGCAATTCCTCACTCGCAGACCCCAGTCCCGCCTGGTAGGTGCCAGCCTGCTGCCTTCCGGGGTCTCCACGCTCACGCCTGCTCCTCCAAGGTCATGCCTGCTTCCTAAAGTGGGCACCCAAAGGTCCCAAACGTGTCTGCCTGTGAAATGGGGCCTGGATCAGGCACCTTTGAGTCAGGGCCCCAGGGTCAGTTTCCAGGGAAGGGGCAGGCCCAGGAGAACTGAGGATCAGAGCAGAGCTGGGACCGGAGCCTGGGCTTCAGACTGGACACTGGGGTCCCTCATGGGGACACAAGGCGCTGTCATCATTCTCACCTCGCCCACGGCTCCTGTCTCTCCCACCTTCTCTCTCTCTCCTCCTGTTCCTCCCCTCTGCCCCCCACCTCCCCCGATCAGACCTGGGCTCACACCTTTCCTGCCTCCAGGGCCACCTCCTCCAGGGGCCCTCCCTCACCCTCCAACACCCCCCTTCTCTGATGGTAAAACATCCCCTTGACATCAGTCACCTGCCACCTGTTTTACACAGTCGAGAGGGGGGAGGGAAGGAGGAGCTATTTTATTGACGATCCCTGAAAATCAAGGGTTACATTTATCACCCTCCCTCCTCCAGATGAGGAGCTGGCACAAAACACATGCTGGCTGTTAACTGCCAGATTGAAGGGATAAATCACGACCACCTCTGTTACAACAGCCACCGTCAATGCCACCACCCTCGCTTCCCGCCCTTCACTCCACCGACAGCAGAAAAGACACCAACGTTGCTAACTCCATCACCTTCCCCGCCAGGGCTGCCAGCATCCTCAGCCCTGGCAACAGCCCTGAGGCTGCCACCGCAAAGCTATCATCTCAATGATTTCCTTGCACACTTGTTTATTCAAAACCTGTATCGAGGGCGTGCCAGGCGTCCTCCCATTTAACCCTCACAATGACCCCTTCATGCCCCCCATGAAGTAGGTATGCTTACTCCACCCATTTTATAGATGAGGAAACTGAAGGGTTTCTTGACTCACTAAAGTGATAAAGGAGAGGAACCCAGGAATCACCTGCCCAGGTCTGAGAAATCCAAGAGGACCTCCTGGAGGAAGTGACAGTTAAGCTGAGACCCAAATGCTAAATGGGAATGGGCTGGACCAAGGGGAGAATATTTGGGGGCTACTGGGAAGAAGTCCTGGTGGAGGGCACGGCATGTACAAAGACCCCAAGGTGGGAAATTCACCTTTAGAGGAATTGAAGGGACTATCATGTGATGGGTACAGATGACTTGGGAAGGCGAAGGAAAACAGAAATGGAGACTGCCCTGCCAGCCTCATGGAGAGTAGGAGGATGGTGGTAGGGAGCAGGGGCAATTCTTTTTGGGATGCAGAAAGTGCCCAGTCCCAGAAAAGAGGGCACAGGCAACCCAGCATGAGACCCAAAGAAGCAGCCAGAAGGGCCGGTGGGGCTGATGAAATGTTATGGCCGGTGCTTAGCGATTATGCAGGGAGAATTGATTGCTCGGCTAGTGCCTGCCTGGCACAGAGATACAAGCACTGAAATGTCAGGCCTGTGATCTGGAAGCATCACCCAGCAGCCGGTGAGCGAGCACAACCCTACGGGTGGAGGCAAAGACCCAGGAAAATAAAAAGAAACCCCCAAATAGGAACAGAGCATCTGGGAGGCTCTGGCATGGAGGGCCTGGGGAGATGTAATTTTCTGGGCTTCCTGTGCACCCAGATAGCTCAGCTCCTAAAGACAAGGGCAAGGCGGGAGACTGGGCTATGGATGCAAGATGAGGAGGTATCTGCAGATACATTCAAACATGCAACTCAGGAGCAGAGAGGACTCTGGGAGATTCCATGGGACGCAGTGCAGGGCGATGGAGGGGTTAGAGGGAGGGCAGGTGGAGGGAGAGCCCAAGGGAGGCAGAGGAGAGCCTGCAGGGCCTTGTGCCACCCTCACGCCCTCCTGGCGGTGCCCCTGCCCCCAGAAGCCACCTCTCTGCAGAGCTGGCATGGATTCTGCCACCTGAAAAAGACTGGGCCAACTGGTAAGCACCCCCAAACCTCATTGGCCAAGCACCTACTCCACACCATGAACCTTCCCACATGGCATTTGAATTTCTGACTCTGCTTTCAAAGTGGGTGTGATTCTGCAGGGGGGGAAACTGCAACTCAGAGACTCAGCAGCCCGCTTTGGCCGTTCAGTAACTGGGTAATCAGCTCCATAGCAACAGTGAGTACCTACGGAGCGCTGGCCACCACAGGCCTGGCACGGACGGAGCCGGTCGCCAGGACAGCAGCCCAACAAACCCTCACTGTCGCTTGCTGCCCCATCTTCCACACAGGGGAACTGAGCCGTAACTTAGCCAAATTCAGCCTGCCAATAAGAGACGAGCTGGGATTTGAACTTTGTGCCAAACAGAGGGTCTGCAAAACCCATTCCCAAGATCCACAGTGGCAAAGAAAACGCTCTAGGCTTAAGAAAATTTCCACCAAGAGCCAAAAGTTACAGGACACACAGGGAAGGAAGAAACCAGGAGGATTTTCCCAGAAGCCCAAGTTCAAATCCCAGGTTTCAGGCTCCTGAGGTCTAAACTGCTGTTTGGTGGGTTTTTGTGGGGTCCCTGCTCCCTGCGCCTCTCCAGTCTGGTCCTGCCAGATCATTAGTCCCCACATATTATTCTCTGCAATGCATCCTGGCCAATATTAAAGCAAACCAGACAAGGCCTTTCACCTGTTTAAACATTCCAGTGGCTTCCCCTCGCCCTGAGAATAAAACCCCAAGTGCTCACCCTGGCCTGTGAGCCCCAGCTCCGTGCACCAACCGCCCCGCCCCTGTCCCCATGCACCTGCAGACAGACCACAGGCAAACGCTGTGCCTGCGCTTACCTGAAGGGGCCCTTCCACCACCCCTGCCCCCGGCTTCCCAACCCCCCACGCGGGAACACGCAAGTGCGCGTGAGATCCGTGAAAGGGGCCAGGCACTTGGCAGGTAGAGGTGATCCACCTGGGTGCACCTCAGTGGGGCCCCTCAGGGTGAGCACCTCAGTGGGGCTTTCCTCAGGGTGAGAAATGGGTCATGGAGCACCCCATCTCTGTGGAGGGGGGTTCCCAGGCCCCTCGGAGCGCTGCCAGGCTCTGGAGAGGCTGCTCCTGACCGCCCCAGCCCAGGAACGGGGGCAACAGCACCATCTGCCGTCAGCTTCTGGAACTGCCCTTCAAATTGCCCACACCTGGAGGGACCCCCGCCATGGACTTGATCCCGAGGACACGCTGGGGTCACAGGGGCACCCCAGTACCATGGTCTAGAATGAGGCCCACCATCACAGACATGCGGGACGTTCTGTGCCCAAGGGGGAATTCACTCTCCTTTAGTGGATGGGGAAATGGATGCCTGCCCGAGTCAACGGCCAACCAGGCCCAGCCCTTCCGAGCTCCAGCCTGGAGCTGGCCTTCCACACAGCGGCTGCTGCATTCCCTGAGCTCAGAATGACCCTCACAAAGGCAGTGGCTTCTCACACCCTGGCGGCCATGACTGAGTTAGGCCGGGAAAGCGACTGGCAGGCTTCCCTCCCAGGCCAGAGGCCCCGGGGGCCCGCGAGCAGGGGGCCTGTGGCCAAAGTGGCTTCTACCAGGTTCCTTAGCCCAGTCCCAAGCTTGTACCCCTGCCCCCCCCTTTTAGTTGTACATGCCAGACTCTTAAAGCCCCCTTCTGGGGGGACTGTTGCACAACGCGCCCAGGCTGGCTAGGCTCATTGTTGATTCGGGAAAATGGAAAGAAAATCTTGGAGTTTTTGGTATCTCTAACATGACGTTAATGCTGAATCAGGACGCCAGACACCCGGCAGGCAGGGAGGCAGCCATCGAGCCCCTGCGGATTTCCCCTTTTAGACCTGGCTCCTCGGCCCAGGTGTCGGCATTTACACACGGCGCGCGCCCCTGCTCTCCGGCTCCTCGGCCGGGTGCCTGTAATCTCAGGAGCCCGAGCTGTGCTCGCGCTCCCAGGAGCCTTTGCATTAGCACGATGTCACGTGCGGGTGTGCAACGGGGAGGAAAACAAGGCCGCAGGTGGCGGCTGTTGAGGCTCTTGGCAGGAGGCGAAAAAGATTCTGAGTGACTCCATTTTCCTTAGAGGGGCTTATAATAGCAGTCGCCCCACTGTAGCAGTGGCTGTTCGTTAAAGGGGGGCCACCTCCCTACCGGATGGGTCCTTCTCCTCCTAGTTACAGATGAGGAGCGCCAGGCTGGGGAAGACGCAGGCACCGGCCCCACTCCACACCACCCCCAGCGGCCGCCCCGCACTCACCCTGGGGAGCTGGGTCCCAGTGCCAGCCGCTGTCACCCTCACTCCAGGTCCAGGCCGGGTGGGTGTTTTTCAGTGTTGACACCCCTGGCACATCCAGAAACACACACAAATTCTTTCGACAAGGATTTGTTGAGCACCTGCTGTGTCTAGCACTGTCCCAAGTGCTGAGCTTGTAGCAGAAAACAAAACATTCCCTTCCAGCGGGAGACAGGTGAACAAGAGGAGTGAGCTAAGTGTGTACCACTGGATCCGGATACAGAAAATCCAGGGTGGAGGGAGAGTGGAGCACAGGGGGCAGGGCGTGCGCTGAAAACAAACAGGTCGATTGATGAGGGGGTGTTTGAGGCGACACCTGGAGGACAGGCGGGGCCAGCTATGTGGATGTGCCTTCCAGGCTGCCCAGACAGCTCGTGCAAAGGCCCTGAGGTGGGACCCTGAATGTTTGAGAAGCAGCAAGGAAGCCGGCGTGGCTGGAGCAGAGCAAGCAGAGGAAAGATCAGGAGGGGATGAGGCAGGGAGGCTGCAGGGAGCCAGACCAGCAGGGCAAGTCTGGGCAACTTTCCCCAAGGAACCCCTGCCCACTGTCTGCCTCCCTGTTGCCTGCAGCAGTCCTCTTGCCACTGTGGGAAATAGCTTGAACCCTCAGTTCTTGTCCAGCCCCCTCGTGCACAGGGTAAGCTGAGGCACAGAGCAGGGAAGGGGCTGCTCCTGGTCACTCCAAGTCAGAAGCAGGGTGGCCTCGTGCTCCGTCTTATACCCCAGTCCAGGCCGGCGGGGTCCAAGGATCAGGGAGAAGAGCACAGCTTTGCCCCCCAGACTTCACCCTACTCCACTCCATCCTGTGGTCTGCGCCACCCCAGTCTGGGTCTGGATGAGTCCCTGGGTGAGGTGACCCGGCTCTGACTGTGAGGTCTCTATGACGCTGGCGTAAGAAAGGACTAAGAAGTGACCTTGTCCTTTGAAGTAGCAGGAAGCGCGCAGAGCAGGTTCTCTGTGACCCGAGCAGTCGGGGTAAAGGAGGAGTCCTGGAGCCCTCAGGGCTTTTCAGGCTTTTATTGGGATTTACCAGGTACCTGGCAGGCAGGGGTGCTGGGGGACCAGGAGGCTGGCAGGCCTCCCAGCCCCCAGCAAGTCTTCACTCTGGGCTCTCCGGCCTTCTCTGGTGGTCTCTGCTTCTCTTTCAGTCTCTCTTTTTGCTCTCGTTCTCTCTGCTTCTCTCGTGGTTCTGCTGGCGTCCCCATGACTCCGCCCTTATAAGCTCAGTCTCTCAGCCCAGGTGTACCCACTTACGCATGCCCACACCCCACTCCAGGTGCCCGCCATCAGGCATGCATTCAGGACCGCAGGGATCCATCATCCATCCTAATGGCGGGAGGGCAGAAAAGCCTGACACTTTTTCACTTACCCTACATCCTTTGACAGATAAATCAGGGACTTAATGAAGGCATTAGTCAGGGAGAAAGGGATCAGTGTTAGCATCCTCACCACCACCATCGCCACCCACAGTACTGCCACCAACATACACTGCCACCGTTGCCACTACCACTTCCACCACCCTCCCCCAAGCGTAAACACCACCCTCATCTCATCCTCACCATCCCTGCCACTCACACGTCAACACCCTTTCCACCACCATCACTGAGCGGGGCCAGACTGGCTTCCACCAGGGAGCAAAGGGGACTCCCTGCAGCTGGCACTGAATTTAGAAACCCAGCCAGAGCGGGGAAGCCACCTGCCTGACGTCACACAGCTAGAGTCAGTCCATGTCACGTGACCCACAGAAGGTCATGCAGGAAGGGAGAGCTCAGGTCCCCCACTTTGAACCCAACAGCCACCCACTGGGTCTCTGTGCCGTGGCAGGGCCTGTGGCTCTTGGATGGCCCCAGCCACGGGCAGCACCAGGAAACTACCCTCTGGGAGCTTGTCCTGGGCCTCAACCTTCAAGCTTCCATTTCAGGAGCCCCTGAACCCCTCCTCAACGCGGGGGGCAGAGGCAGAGGCTGAGCTGCATCTGCCTGGGCGCTTCAAAGCTTTCTGACACTTGTTAAAATCCTCCCGCTTCTGTGCAGGGGTTCTGCTTCCCATTAGCACCCCGGGCCCCGCGGGGGTCGGACCAAGGGCCTGGGCTCCATCCAGAAGTGTCGGACTCCGCTGGGGCTCCCCGACCACTTATCTAACATGGAACATCGAATGGTTTGATCTGCCAATTAGGCTCACCCGGAGCTGCTAACTGGAAGCAGATGGGCCTGCGCCTACTGCAGGGAAAGCCCCGCGTGTCCCCCTCCCTGCAGACGGGAGGCAGACCCTGGCCTTCCAGGCCCGCCCGGGATACCCCCCAGGTAGCCGCAGGTCTGGGGGCCTCTTCGGGGCCCTCAGGTAGGAGATTTGAGGTTCGGGGAGAGTCGGTCTCATCTTCATCCCAGAGAGTCGGAGGCAACTTTGCTGCTTCTGGTTACGGAGTCCACGCAGGTGGGAATCGACCCAAGTGGCCCCCAATTTCTGGAAGATCTACAGACTTCTGCCACCTCCTCCCTCTCATGCTCCTGGGAGGGCTTCACCAAGCAGGCTGGGCCCAGGCCTGCACAGAGGCAAGAGGGGGCGGGGTGAGTGACTGCCGGGTCCCTTCTGACTCTGGGGTGGCCAAACCCACCCGCTCCAGGCGCAGCTCAAGGAAGGTCTTGGCAGTTTCTCCCCTGCGGTGAGCCGTGGGTGCCGGAGCCCAGCACGGGGACGCCGGGGTTGAAAAGCAGAACTTGGCCTTTGGAACATGCCCAGCTTACCAGAAGGCCCCAGTCGGGTCGGCCTCCGAGGAGCCAAGCTGGGAGAGGGCTCTTTAAATACAAACCAGACCCCTTGGAGGCCCCCCAGCACCCACACTCCAAAGCCAGCCTCCCCAGGGAGCGGCTCCCAGGCCACTCCTGCCCTGCACAGGCCGGCCCAGCCCTGGCCACGCCCCTCGGCGGGCCCCTCACTCGTGTCCTGTCCTCCCCGTGGTGCACCGTAAGTGTGGACAACCCGGATTCCAAGCCACCATCTCCCTGCACCCCACGCCTGCGTGTCATTCCCTCACGGAGCCTCAGTCCCCCGCTCTGTTTAACAAGGGTAATGGCAAGGAGACTTGATTTCCTGTCTGCTCCTGGCACCGAGTGGACGCTCAGCAGCTGATGACCAAGTCAGCTGCCTCCGTCTGGATCCAGCATCGCCATCTTGGAGCCATATCCCTTGGGCCAACCCTGAGCCAATCGCTGTGGCCCAAGAAGGGGTGTCTGTGGACTGACTTGGCCGGGGCCCCTGCCGGCCCCGGAGCAGGACCAGAGTGAACTCTCCTAGAACCACCTGGATCTCTCTTGGGGAATGGGAGGAGAGGGTGCAGGAGGCATCAGCTCGTGGCCACCGGGCACTGGTACCCACGGGGCAGGGTCATCGGGAATCAGAGGTAACACGGTGAGGCTCCTGGCGCCGCGGGTGCTCCTTCAAAGGCAATTATTCGGGAAAGAAATGGGATTTATTTTGTGGTCCCAAAGGATCTAAACTAACACTCATAAATAAAAATGCCAGAGTTGGGTTTTGATTCGATCTAAAAGGATTTTCTAACCACTAGAGCCGTCCCCCGTGAGCCTGAGGAAGCCCGGGCCAGGCCGGGCGGGGTCTCTGCCAAGGCTCTGGGCTCCCCCGGTGGAGGGACAGAGAGGAGACCCTCACACCTGACATCTGGGCTCGGAGTCTCCCCCCAGCAGCCCCCAGCCCGGTGGGAGGAGATCTAAGCCCACCTGGAGGCTGGGCACAGAGGCAAGGGGCCCCCCAGGGACAGACGGCCCCGGGAGAGCCCCGAGAGGGCGGACCAGCCTGTGCACAGACGCTGGCTGTGGCCACCCAGGAAGTCCCAATCTAGGGGCCCCACATCCAGCCCCACTGTCCTTCCATGCTCAGTTCTCACAGCCAGGGTGTCCCAGCCTCATGCTCCTGCCTGAACCCCCCTTGGGCGGTCTTGCAACCCCCTCCTTGCTCCTGTTGCCCCATCTGCTGCTCCCCCCCCCCACTCAACCCAGCTGCCTCCAAACACTCCATGTGTGTCTTCAAGGCTCTTTCCAATTGCCCAATTCCCCCTGAGTCTCCCCTGGCCACCTATCCACCAGCCAGCCCCCTAAAATCCGTAGCCCCCCCAGAACACCACGTGCCCAGTGTGGGAGACTGAGTCCTCCCCTCCGTGAATACACCACCCCCAGCCCGGTGTTCCAGGCAGGGCGGGCAGTGGGCCAGAGCTCCAGGTGAGTCCACACGGGGCTGGGGAAGTTCATGGCTTTGGGGGGCCCCTTTTATTCTCCACCTATAAAATTAGGATCCTGACTAGGAGTGAGGACACGTGGGTAGGGGGCCCTGGAGATGGCTGCTCGCTGCTGTCCTCCACTGTGAGCACAACTCTGTGTTTTGTGTTTGTGAACCGCTCAGGGTCACACTTGGGAGAGAGGACCCGAGCTGAGCCGGGAGTGCTGTGGCCTGAGGACTCGGGTGGAGGAGAAGGTGAAGGAAGCGATCCCATCAATACTCCGGGAAGAGACTCGGGGAGAGAAAGGGACCATGCCTGCCAGTACGGAAACATGGTCCCCAAATATGAAGCAGTTCCCCCAAATCCCAGATGATTCCAGCCAACATCCTGCCACCCAGCACCTTGCAGCAAAAAGGAGACAGTCCTGCCCTCAGCTGCAAACACGCGAATACGCGTGGGGAGGGCGCCTGCCAGGTGCTGAGCCAATGCTGAGTCACTCCCGGAAGTTCCGAGTGGGTCATGTGGCCACAGCAGGGCGGGCTTGCAGGGTGCCCTGAGGCTCTGAGCCGATCTACCACCTGCCAGCTGGGTGCACCTGACCGCACCTGAGCCTGTCACTCAGCAGGTGACTGAGTGCCTCCCAGAAGCCTCCACAGAAGGTCTGGCCCCCTGGTGAGCAATGAGAGGCAGCGTGACCCCCAGACAGGGCAGTCGGCACTGTCCTGCCGCTGGAGCCTGCCACTGGGGCAGCTGGCACGGGCAGCAGCGCTGAGCTGGCACAGACCAGAGCAGACATGAGCCCTGGGTACCCTCAAGACAACACCCAGACTTTGCTGGAATGTGACTAACTTCCAACAGAAGCTGGTCCTGTGGACATACCACAGGACATACCACAGACATTGGGTGTAAAAAGGAAACACCCCCTCTCTTGGTCCCGGCAGTTCCGGGGGCGTGTGGGTTTGCAGTGGTTGGTATTTACTCTGCGCACCTACTAGCCACACTTTCCACGCGTTATCTCTGATCTTGCAACGCCCGTGTGAGGCAGCGATTTTTCCCCATTTAGAGATGGGGACAGGTAGGCTCAGGGACAGTGAGTTGCTGCCCAAGGTATGTGGTTTGGAGATGGCAGTGCCAGGATCCAAACTGAGGTGGTATCAGATTCCACAGGGTTTTTGTCAGAACTTAGGACAGGAACTCCTGGGTTCACCCAAGTGCGGTGTACTCGACAGCGTTTGTGTAGCGCCCTCTGCACCTGTTACTCAGAGGTCACAAAGAAGCCTGGGACCAAGCTCTGAGGGATCTGGGAGGGGGATGCAGTGAATATGTGGGGCTGCATTACTTGAGCTCAAATCCTGCCACACCAGCCCAGGCCAGCCAGCCCACCAGGACCGTGAGGGAAGGGAATGAGCCCCACCCACACCCACTGAGGTACCCACCGTGACCACCAGATGGCGGCAGTGGGCTGCGAGAGCAAACGCCTTAGACACAAGAGGTGACCTTGGGTCATTTTTCTAGAATGGGATGGCAGTGCCCGGCAAGCTAAACAGAGCAAGGGAAAGATACATGCGTGAGTATTTTTAGGCTCTGACAGTGAGTGGGAAACAACGGCCAGGATGCCGAGACCCACAGAGGAACATCAAATCAGAGACCAGGGCGAGGGGGTGGGAGCCAGGAAGGGCTTCCCCACGTCCCTGTGAAGATGAACGAGCCGCCACCTTAGCCGCCACCTCCCAGCCCCCAGGCCCTCTGCCCCCAGGGGCAACGCTAGCCCCTCCCCATGGTGTAGCCTGGATCATGCTGTTGCAGTAGGCTGGTGCGTTGCACTCTGGGCAGAAGAGGATCATGTGGTACTTGGGGCCGAAATAGCCCAGGCTGATGGCCAAGAGGTTGAGCACATGACCAAGAGGTCTAGGAAGGTGACCAGCACCCCCTTGTAGACAGACATGAAGGTGCCCAGGGTGACAGCTGAAGTAGGTCATGCAGAAGGTGAACTTGGCCTCGTTGTAGCTCCTTGTCCATGTAGGCAAAGCTGAAGCCCGTGATAGAGAGAAGCAGGTCCAGGCTGGTGTTGACCAGCAGCTGCTTGCGGTAGTTGAGGTTGCAGGAGAGGATCATGATCTTGGGGTCCTTAGGGTCAGTGCACGTGCTAATTCTGGGGGTCCTAGTCAGCATGTTGCCTACCAAAATGACCATCTTGAGTTTCATGATGGACCCCACAAAGACATAGGGCCCATGCAAGCGGACCCGGTCACTGTAGGCACGGGGGAGGCGACCGGCCACCTTGAAGATGCAGATGATCTGGAAGGAGCGCAGGAGATGCAGAGGGTGAAGCAGAGGGAGGACAGTGCCTGGCGGCAGAGGCAAGTGGTGGGCGGCCCCACGTACAAGGAGACCATTGTGTCGCCACCACCAGCAGCACCTGCATCAGGAAGCATGTGGGGCCGCCAGCCGAGTGAACCATGGAAGTGCCTCCAGAAGATGGCCAGGATGGCCAGGGTGCTGAGGAAGCCCAGGGCGGCCAGCGCCCCCACGATGATGGTGGGCGTCTCGTGCCATTGGAGGGAGACCAGCTGCCGCGTGAAGCAGGAGGGCTCATTCCAGGCGGGACCACTCGTAGCTTGGGCAGGACTGGCAGCTGAATTCATCTGCAAGAGCGCACAGCTACTTCTGTCTGCCAAAGGTGCCTTCCCTGCACCCACATCCTCCAGGCTGCCCTGGGCCAGTCCCCAGAGTGGAAGGGGTGCTAAGGGCCACCCCTGAGTCGCAGCCCACACCCCTGAGTCCTTCCACCCCACTTCACGGACGAGGAAACGGAGGCTCCGCTGGGTAAAGCCACACAATCAATGAGAGACAGGATTGGAGCCAAGGCCCCCTGACTCAGAACCTAATGGGTACAATTCCTCCCTTCCAAGAGCGCGCCTGCCCTGGCCAGAGAATTCCACTACGGACTCGAAGTCCTCGCCAAGGTTTATTTTGAGCTCCTTCCACAATGATTAGCCCTGAGTTGGGACGCCGAGAGACGGACCGAACCCAGTCCCTGCCTTCAGGCTACTGACCCGCTGGGAGAGGAAACCCGGTGAAATCATCCCCCAAGCATTTGGTGAGCACCCGCTCTGGGCTCTGGGCTCCGCTGGGCACGTAGTAAGTAATCTGCTTGGTAGAGGGACACCCGCTTCATTCACTTGCCGGTGTCATCATGGAAAAACACCTGAGCCCTAACTCCGAACGGTGCTGGACACGGGTGTGGACGGAGACGCCACTGTCCTCCTGCCCCGGAGTGGGAAGGCGGCATCTGGCCAGCTCAGCCCCAGCCGCTGCCCTCGGCCAAGGCCACTCCTCTCCTCTGGGTCTCGCCCCCCGGCCTGTAAAATGGATCCTGTGCTTCTGAACATTTCAGGGGTGCGATGCTTTCAAGCACACACCCAACAAAAGCAGCCGTGCGCCCAAACCCAGTCTGCGAGGCTCCTCCTGAGACCTTGGGCCGAGGGGTCCTGGGCTAATGACCCTGGCCTTGATATCATGTAAGGGGGACAAGTGGATGCAGCCAGGGCGCCGGCCACCCTGAGGACAAAGCTCCGGCACCCCAGGGTGCCAGGACACCCCTTCAGGGCTGCACACGGGGCACCTGTCCCCGGCGGCTCATCCAACGCAACTGCCACCCTAGTGCTCCATCCAGGTCCTCGTGTTCACATCTGTGTGACCAGAGGTTGCCAAGGTGACAGAGATCCGTGACAGGCATATGCAAAGTGTGGGTGCAGGAAGCAAGAGCCATGGAAATGGAGGCCCAGGAGGAGCTGCCCATTTGTCTCTGTCCGTGTCCCCTGGGTGCTCACAGCAAAGAGCCTCCCACGCTTGCTTCAGGCCGGGGCCTGCCCTGGACTTTCCACCCCTGCCATGGTGGTTGGGGGGACACTGGAGCACAAGGGAGCCCCTCAGAGGAAGCTCAGCAACTGGGAGTGTCATCGGTTTCCCTCCCCCCACCCCCGTCTCCTCCCTGCCCTGCTTCCTAAAGGAGGAGTTGGGTGGCTAGAAACCTCGTTCCTTCTGACTTCAGGTGGGCAGGAGGGGCAGGCAGGGCATCCCCCAGGAAGGCATGTGAGGTGGGCCTTGCTGCAGGGCCAGACACCTGGAAAGGGTCGCCTTGGGGCAGGTGCTCAGAGGACCCAGACTCATCAGTCACCCTGCTGAGGGATGAGTTAAAAATGGGGTGCCGCATGGCCCCTGGAAGGTGGGGATGGGTTGGCTAAGGCCTAGAGGAGGCACTCTGCTGGGGACATCTTCTTAAGCCCAGAGATCCATTCGAGCCTGCTCCCCAAACTTGGTTGGTTGTGTCTCATCTACAAAAAGATCTGGAGTTTCTAAATGACCACGGCTCAGTGAGAACTAAAAAGGGGATAATCACAACGGCAGAAGGGAGAAGAGCAGCCTTTATGGGGCCGCCCCAGTGCCCTCCCACACCCTTGCCTCACACCCTCCTCACAGTTCTGTGAAGCATTTTTTTTTATCCCTAGAGTGTGGATAAGGAAACCAAGACTCAGAGACTGAAAGACTTGCCCAGAGTTACTGGGATTTGAACCCAGTTTTGTTTTCCTCGAGTTCAGACTCTTTGCACTGAGTTAATATGAACCTTAAATTTAAGGTTATATCAAAAGAGTAGCCTGTCCAGAACAAGGGAGGTGCGAGGGCTGCCATGTGATGTGACGGTCAGATCTCGCCTGGGTGGAGAATTCTAACAGTAATGACTCCCATCGATGGGCCCCTTCCGGGTCAGCAGGCCTGGGACTCAGTTTTCATGTAGTAGCCCATGCAGTCCTCCTAGTAATTATGAAGAATGAGTTCTGTTATTATTATATACCCAATTGCCAGGAGAGCAGACTGAGACTCCAAGGTGCTGTGACTTGGCCTAGTGTCCCAGCTCAGGATGACTCAGTCTGCTCTCCTTGGCACCAGCAGCAGTGGCCACAAAGTGAACAAAGAACCCACAGGGAGATGAAGAAATGGGGCTCTTCAGCGGAGGGAGGGCACTGTGGCACCTGAGGGTTGCGTGGTACCTGCTCCACCACACAGGGCAGAGACTGGCAACCCGGGTGTGGCTGAGTCAAGGCTGGCCGTTGTCTGCAGCCATAGCGCCACCATGCCCTGCCACCCACCTAGTACCCCCTGGGTACGTGGAGAGGCCGGGGTCTGGTGAGGCCGGCAGGTGTTCACTGAGCCGGTCTCTTCACCTCTCTGAGTCTGCTTTCTCATCTGCAAAATGGAGCCAAGACACCAGCTCCCGTGCAGGCCGGCTGGTCCGAGGAAGTTAGCAGCGCCACCTGGCCGTTAGCCGGTGCTGGGTGAAGCCGGCTTGGCCTCCTTCCTGGGCACGGACTCCCGACAAGGTGTGGAGGGCAGGACTGAGAAGAGCCAGTCCCGGTTCTCTGGGCGTCTCTGAGCAGATATGGGACCTGGCACTTTGCTGGCCGTTGGGCCCAGCCTCCTGAGAAACGACCTGCCTATGGTGTGGAGGCCAAGCACAGGGAGGGGGAGGAGGGGCTTGTCCCTGCCCAATGCCAGGGCCCGGAGGCGCCAGGAGGTCACAAGCAAAGCCTGGTGGGCAGAACTGGGGCCTGGACACCCGGGCGGTGACCTCCTACCAGTGTGCTGGCTGCTTCCCCTCGTGCCCCAGCCTCCTCATCTGTGCAACGGGTTGCCCAGCCATGAGGCATTGAGCACGCGCCTGGCACACCCCTACTGGCCTCCAGACAGCAGGCAGGAGCTGTGATGAATGGGGGTGCATGGGGAGTTCATGAACAGGAGACGCGGCTCTGAAGTTGGGGGGTGAGGGATCTGCACCCTGCTACTTCCTCTGGGGCTGGCCAGGAGGCCAGGAGTGGCACAGATGACCCCTCCTTTCCCTCGCACACACACCCGACCCGCAGTGGGGGGCAGGGACATCAGCCTCAGATGGCCCGTCCTCTGAGCTGGACCTGCGCTGGGCCCGGCCACAGCAGGGAAAGGAAGAGGCTCCCTGGGGGGCCGTGGACACAGGACTCACCGTGGTGGGACAGGGAGAATGGAGTTAATCGGGCTTTTTCACCCACCACTAGCCTCTACGGCTGTCACCTGAGGCCTTGCTTTCCTCCCTGGCTTCATTGCCCACACATGCGAAAAGCACTTGGGAGGGCGAGCATGGGGCACACACGGACACCCAGGGCTGAGGTGTGAGCACGGGGCATGTGAGCCTGTGATTACAGACGCCCAGGCCAAGAAGCCAACGGGCCCGGGGCATGCGTACCTGTAAGTAAGGACGACCGGGCAGGAGACCACTACAGAGACTGAGCGCGAGGAGAGCGAAGAGATCATGGAGGGCTGGGAGGCTCGGTCGCTGCCAGCCTCCCTGTCCGCTGGTCTGCCTGTACCCGGTCCCCTGCTTGAGCTAAAAGCCTGTCAAATGCACCAAGGGCTCCAAGATCCTTTATCTGTTTGCTGGAATCAACCATGAGCCTGGCCCACCCTGTGCCAGGGTTACCCCAAAAGGTGGCCATGCAAAGAGGCCTTAGGTCCCAAGTGGGCCCTGGACCCTGAGGACCCACAGTCCTCAGCCTGGGCACAAGGAGGGCAGAGGGAACAGAGTGGGCAGTGGCTTGAACCACCCCCCCACCACCGCCACCACATGCTGTTACAGTGGGAGGGGAAGCAGAAGGAAAAGCCCCAGGATGCCAGTGACCTGCTGGAGCAGGTATTGAGGGGCACAGCCCGGGTGCTCAAACTTTGGCCTACCAGCCACCTGCTGACCTCTATTAGTCCTTCCACAGGAGGCAGAGCATCGTCAGCTGGTGAGGTCACTAGCAAGGCGATGAAGCCGGCGGGTCAAAGTTTTCACCAGTCACCTGCCAGCTCTAACTCGGTGACCTGGGGTGTCACTCCATTTGCTGACAGTCCCCAACCTGACTATAAAGTGCAGACGCCACCCCTCTGGTCTGTCCTCTGTCCCTGAGTCAAGCCCCCTCTTGCACCCGTGAGTGGTAGCCCCTGGGTGAGCCAGGGTGGGGGTTAGGCCAGGGGGTGGCGTCTCCAAGCCCTTCCCTATCCCAGCCCCCAGCCCCATGGAGGGCCCCTGGGCCAGGACAGTGGCAATGGGCCGAGGAGCATCACCTCTGGTGGAGCCGCCCGCAAGGAACACTTCCCGCTCAGCCCGTGTGGGCCGACCCACATTCCGGACTCGGGCTAATTGGCTACAGCTGCTCCCCTGCCCCTCGGTGCTGGGCAGGCTTCTGCAAGTTCAGCACTGTGGTGGTTCTGGGGGTGGGGGGAGAACAGGTCTCAGGAGTTAGACAGACCTGGATTCACGCCCTGGCAAGGCGTGGATTCATACCATGCCCTTGGCAAGTCCCCTCACCTCTCTGCACCCATTTCTTCATCTGCAGAATGGTGGCCCCACAGCACCTACTTTATAAGACTGCTAGGAGTGGCAGAAACTGTGGTGACCTTAGCACATGTACCAGACAGGGTTCTTGGGAAACAGAAGCAACAGGACTTATAGAGGCAGGTTTTCTGGGAGGAATCGTCCCACCCGATGGTGAGGTTTGGTCAGCCCAGAATCTGCTGAGAGGTTGGCAGGCAGGACCTGTGAATAGGGGCAGCTGTGTGCAAAGGGGCAGCTGGCCATTTTGCTCAGGTCAGTCTTTGTCCTGGTGAGGCCTTCAGTGGACTTTATGAGGCACACCCACGCACATCACAGAGACTCATCAGCTGGACTCAAAGCCCACCGCTTTAAACGTTACCCTCATCCAAAGATCAGTGATGCGACCATCCCAGGCCCAGCAGGCTCATGGTTGATTCGAACAAAAGGAAAGAAAATCTTGGAGCCCTTGATAGACCTGACAGGCCTGTAGTGCTGAGGCAGGGGCCCAGATACGGCACACCAGCAGGCAGGGAGGCCAGCAGGTAGCAGCCGAGCCCCCCAGCACCACCCCCGCCCCCCATCTCCGAGCTGTCTCTCTAGCTCTCTTGCTTTTCTTCTCTCTCCTCTTAAGGGCTCCCCAACCCACCCAGGTGTCCCTATCTATATACGTGCACACCCGCGCTCTCTGGCCGGGTGTCCACACAGGTGCGCGTGCCCCGTGCTCACGCTCCCAAGTGCTTTTGGCAACATGCTATCACATGTGGGCCACGGGACCTAGAAGGAAAACAAGGCCACAGGTGACTGCCGTAGAGGCTGGCCACGGGAGGCAGGAAAGAGTTTTATTTACTCCATTTCCCTCACAATCACCTTCACAGAAAGATCCAGATATCCAGGCACACGGTCTAGCCAAGGTGATAATAAAATCAACCATGGCGGTGCAGGGCCTGCTGCAGCGGGTGATGGGTAATACCTCTGACTCTAACTTGCGCCTGACATTGTTGTAAGCAATTCCCCTGACAACCTGCATGTGTTGTCACCCCCATTTTACAGATGGAAGACCCGAGAGGTGGCGGAACATTTTGGAGCTTGCCAGGTGGGAGCCAGGAAACCAGGACTTGAACCCAGCTTGTCTGGCTCGACTTCCTGCCACTGCAGGTACCCCAAACATCAGTGCCCACCCTCCCCCGTCACACGGGCCTGTACTCCTGACAGCTAATGCAGTGCTGGGAACACCATCAGGCCACGAGTTTGATTATATAATAGGCATTTATTGGGTGGTGTCAGGTAAACCCCATCGCCACCTCACAGTGTAGGACCAGAGCTCTTGCACCCCACCCCCACCTCCTACCCCACCCATTCTGGGGACAGCAGGAACCTGGAGGGGAGCAGAACCCAGGCACTGCCTGGCAGCACTGGCACCCACTCGTGACCGAGGAGCACGGTGTGAGGTTGCAGCATGGAGGCGTGGACACACAGCCCATGGGGATCCCATACCAGCCATTCTTAGGAGGACCCAGTACTTTGGGGTCCTATCTTTCAAAGTCACCCTGATAGACCCCTGGACACCTGAACCCAAGCTGGAGGGAGCCGTCACTGCTACCACTCCGCTGCTTCTGAGAGCAGGCCGCAGAGGGGACAATACACACACCGCGGAGGGAAGCCTGTGTGGGCACCCCCGGCCCAGGCTGCCAGGGCCCCCGCAAGCTCTCGGGGACTGGGAGAAGCTGGGAGTGTCACCTGTCCTGCCAGTCAGTAGGACCTGAGCTCCCAAAGGACCTGAGCTCTGTGGTTACAGAGCAACGTGGCCACCCCAAAAGCTGGGGGGCCCGGGGGGGAGAGCATGATGGGAAAGCTAAGGCTGGTGAAGGGCCACCCCAGGCTTCCCAAACTCCCAGCCCAAACAGGAAGGCGGCCACACCCCACCCCGTGCAGGTGGCCTCTAGCAGGCCCTCAGCCCCACGGGGACATCAGAAGCCACACGGCCTGGGGCACACAGGCACCCGGAGAAAGGCACGCGGGTAGCTAAGGCGCACGGTGGGCTCAGGGACCTGCTGGCTCACGTGGGTCTGGGCAAGCGAGGGAGGTGAGCAGCCCAGACCGAAGAAGGCAAGGCCTGTTGGTGCCCCTGCACCCTGCAGCTGCTCACCAGCCCGGCAGGCTACTGAGGCACACCTGAGCCTGAGTCCTGGCGGAGCAGGGCCAGGCCAGGGGCCGCAGCGCGGCAGTTTCAGGATGGTCAGTAGGGTGGGCCTCACGGCTCTGCTGCCCAGCTGATCCCAAAGCAGACTCCGGCACCTGACCCCAAGGGTGGGACAGGCTGAGATACAGGCAAGCAAGTGAGGGTGGGGGGCCCCCGTGGGGAGTAGGGTTGAATGGCTGGTGTGGGGCCAGCGTGCTGAGGTCAGTACTCTGGCTGACGGGAAGACAGCCGAGGCGCTGAGCCAGGCTCACTGCATGTAGGAGTAGCGCCAATCCCCCAGGGGCTGGTGGGTCTCCTTGATGACCTGGGGCGATGTCCACCGCAGGACGTAGTGGGGCCCGCCTGGCTTGTCATTGGTTCCTGTGAAAAGACAGGTCTGTTTGTCCTTGGAAAACACTCTAGGCAGAAGGGAACAGGGTGGGGGGATGGAAGAGACAGTGCAGAAGCTAAAAGTAACTGTTCACAACGGCCAAGGTTCCCTGCCAGTGGAGGTGGGTAAGGCAGGGCCAGCGCAGGCAGGACACAGTGCCAGCCGGGGGCGCCGTGGAGGGCGCACTGGACTGGGGTCGGGAGCCCTGGGGCTTTGAAAGCAGCTGGACTTTTGTCACCACCACCCCTTCCTGGGCCCGCTTCCCCATCTGCAAAAGGGGCTGTGGCTGCACTGAGCCAGAGCACAGTGAGAAAGGTGTGGGTGCTGGACCCCAAGTCCCAGCTCCACCCTTTTACAGCTGTGTCACTTGAGCTTTCTGTGCCTCAGTTTCCTCCCCTGTGAAGTGGGAGGAGGATCAATAGCTCCCTGGCCCGAGGCTGTTAGGGCTCCGAGTCAGCATGCTGGAGCCGTGACAGCCTGGCCCACGCGCTCAGTAAATGGTGCTGTTCCGCTGCCAGCCTTGAGATGAGGGACCTTGGGTTTCCCTCTGGAAAGGGGAACCCACTCACCAGAAGCTCGGGCACCCCCGAAGGGTTGCTGGCCCACTACCGAGCCAGTGGACTTGTCGTTGATGTAGAAGTTGCCGGCAGCGTGCCTCAGCATCTTGGTGGCCTCCTGGACAACGTTCCTACAAGCAGGTCAGAGGGCAGCCAGCTCACCCAACACCCATCTCAGCCAGAGCTCTCCGCCTGTCCAGGTGAAGCCTCACGCCCAGGCTGGCACCTCGCGGGCAGCCGCTGGTGGTGGGCCCTCTGGAGGGGGCTGAGCACACCAGCTCTGGATGGGAGGGTGCAGGGCCAGGTGTCAGCACCTGAGGGAGTGGCCCATCCTGGTCCCATTCCCTACCTCAGGTGCTGGGGGAACCCCAGACTCCTACTTCTCCCCTCAGGTTCCAATCCCACCCCACTCTGTCTCAGTGTCATGCAGTAAGAAAAAGCAAAGCCTCAGGCTTGGCACCATGGGACCCAGGTTTGAATCCTGCCCTTGCAAGGTGAGAGGGGAGACCTGAGCCTATGACTGCACTTGGGGTATTGAGATCTGGGGAGCTGCTCCAAGGCACTGGCCTAGGCCCAGCCCTGAGAAAGCCAGATTCCATAGGGGACACCCAGCATCTGCATTGTAAGAGCAGCTGGCTCTGCGTACCTGTGCCTGGGACACCTGGCGGCCACTAAGGACCAAAGTGCAGGGGCAGAGAAGGCCTGGGGCAGCAGTGTCACTAGGACCCATGTCCAGGAGACAGTCTCCGGGACAGCTGGGTTCTGTGGGGACAGGACTAGAGCCAGGGGCTGTGACCACTCACTTATCCTGGGCGAACACTGCCCCCGTGAGGCCGTAGCTGGTGGTGCTGTCCACCAGCCGCAGTGTCTCCTGGTACTTGTTGTCTGGGTAGACGTACACGGTCAGCACCGGCCCGAAGATCTCCTGGGAGAGAAGCCCCAGCACCAGGTCAGCCACACCCAGCCTGGTGCCCCAAGCCCCCTGGTACCCTGCCCTGGCCTCAGTGCACACCCAGCCCCTGCCAAAGGGCCAAGCTCTGCTCCTGTTGGGCTCCCCCCAGGGAGAGCTCATGCCCGGCTCCTCACCCCATGCCACCCCAGCAAATGACCTGAAGAAATTCTCTGGTCCTCCCTGCCAGCTAACCATACCCTGAGAACCAAGGGTCCAGGCCCTCGGAAAAGGAAGGCTTCTGGCAGGAGCTGGCCCGGGAACTGTCCAGCAGTAACACTGCCCCCTGCTGCCCAGGACCAGGGGGGAGGCCTTCACCCCTGACTGCACCCAAGATAGGTGCCTTGACCTCTTGGAGCCTGTTTCTCACCTGTGAAACGGGGATGACGGTGCCCACCCTCCCAGTCACGCTCAGCATTGGCTGCTGAGATGGCTCGGTGGATGCGGGCAGCGGAAGCTCCACGTCACTGCCAGGGCCAGCAGGGCCAAGGACAGAGCGCCGGCCGAGGGGTCAGGAGCTCAGGGCCTGGCTCTGCTCCCACTGGGTGTGAGACATTCCCCTTGAGGGCCTCACTTTCCTAATCTGTGAAACGGGATGAGGCCACCTAAGGGGCCGTGTGTGTGCCGGGCTCAGCGACATGGTCCTCTCTGCCTCGGCCGCTGCCCATCACCTCTTTCATGATGGGTTCCTGGGGGTCCTTGCTCTCGATGATGCAGGGGTCCACGAAGTAGCCCACGGAGTCGTCACACTTGCCGCCGGCCAGGACGGTGAGGCTGGGCGAGGAGCGCGCATGCTCCAGCCACTTCTTGATGCGGCCGAAGGACTGGGAGGGCAGGGAGAGGGTGTCAAGCAGGCCGGGAGGCTGTGCCCAGCAGCATCACCCACCGTGCTCACCCGGAACACCCGTCTCTGAAGGGCTGGAATTCTGAAAAGGGGGCAGGGCCCTCAGGGAGGGCCAGAGCCAGGGGCTGGCTGAGCCGAGGCACAGACAAGGTGTGCACTGTGGTGTGCACGCGTGTGACTGTCAGCATCCTGAATACAACCCTCACACGCGCAAATAACATACAGGCAGTCACACGTGTGACCACACGTCCTCAGGCTACAGTATGTGGGTGCATGTTTGCCGTGTTGCATGTACACGTTTACACATGTGCCCATATAGACACAGAAACGTGTACAGAATGTGAGCACATGTGGGTGGGCTCAATTATGTGTGGACAGGTGTGTGCACATATGGGCGTGTATGAGCATATATGGGTGAGCTACATGTGTGCCTACAAAGATCTGTGAGCATGTTTGGGGATGTGCATGTGTGCACACATGTGTCCATGCATGAGGGTGTGGACACCTGCATCTGCAGCCGTTGTTGAGCCTGCTGCAGCGTGTGGGAGGAGACTTCATCTCTGGCTTTGGATGATTCAATCCTCAAAGCAGGGGGTTTAGGGGTGTGGCTACTGAGCTGCCTTTGCTAGAAGGTGGGGGGGGGCGGTTGGGTTGGGTTGCTCCCTGGTCAGGGCCCCTCCTTCTTCTACCCAGACCAGGCCTCGGCCCCCAGGAGTGCCCCTGCTTCCTGCCCTACCTTGGCATCAATCACGGCAGAGAAGAAGGTCCCAAAATCCTCTGCAGGCTGGAAGCAAGGGAGACACCAGAAGAGCTGAGTCGCCATAGGCCTGAGATAAAGGGAGGCCCTCCCTGCACCTCTGCACACAGGGTCTCCAATCCCATCAGCCCCACCACTCCCCCCGGGCCACACGGGGCTGGAGACGCCACTCACGTCGCCCACTTTGATCTTGCTGTGCTCCTCCAGCAGCCGGCCTTTGAGCTGCGGCCACAGCGAGCTGGGTACGTAGAGGCGCGAGCAGGCCGAGCACTTCTGGCCGCCGTACTCGAAGGCCGAGCGCAGTGTCCCACTCACCACGCTGTCCACGTCGGCCGAGCTGTGCACGAAGTGGAAGTTCTTCCCACCGCACTCTGCAGGGGCAGGGTGGGGAGATGACTGGGCAGCAGGCTCCGCAGGGAGGCCCGAGGGCCCAACCACTGCCAACGCCTGCCCACGGGGCCCTGGGCTCAGCCCCCAGGGCAGGCGAGAAAGGGCAGAGGCACGGAGCTCAGCCGGATGGCGCTCCAGGAACGGTCCAGCCACGGGTGAAGGTGTCCGAGGCCATCAGGACCTGCGTCCCCATTATAAGGATGAGAATGTCGAGGCAGGGGGCGCCATCAAAGGCAGAGGAGCCAGAACCCAAGGCTCCCGAGGGCCCACCCGGGGAGAGGAGAGGTCCACCCACGTCCACTGCCAGGGCTGGTGTCTCCACCCAAATGCACTGCAGGAGCCTCAAACTCAGTGACCTGCCTGGGTTCCGTCTTCCTCACCCAGGTCTTCTGGGTGCTGGGTTTCTGGGTACCCACCTCCGTGAACCATGCTACTCTCCTGCCCGGGGCCTGGCTTGCCACTGGCCCCCCACCTGCTGACCCTACCTCACAGACGGATGATCATGTCTCCCTCCTTCTTCCTTCCATGAATAGGCCCACTCCCTCTCCACAGGGAAGCCACTCCCTGTTCCCTAGTGAGAGGGCGCCTCAAAGATCCCATCACCCCCCAGGCCTACGTTTCCCGCCTTGGTTAAACAGAGCGAGGGTGGGCAGCTCCTGGGTAGAGGGTGCTGGCTGGTTAGGGAGCACTGACTGGTTAGGGAGCACCAGCTACCTGCCAGACTGTTCAGAGCCCACTGTGCTGTCTTGCTGAAGCCTCACAACCACCACCCATTATCATTCCCATCTGAAGGATGAGAAAACGGAGATGAACTGCGGTTGGGTCAGGACGTGCTCTCTCCCTCGGCGACAGTGAGAAGGGGACGGAGGGCAGAAAACCAGACCACTCGCCCAAGGGGCTCCGAGTTCCCCGTCACACAAAGGTTGGACGAGGTGCCTGGGGGGCCAAAAGCTGGAGACACTACAGCTGACCCTGGGGGCTCACCTTCCCAACACCCCATCCAAGCTCCCACTGGCCTTCCCTGAGAGCCACTTCACCCCAGGAGAAGATCACTGGGGGCAGCCCAGCTCCGCCGGACCTGGACCCACAGTCCGCCCACTCTCGGAGTCTCAGCACTTTCTCAAAGTGTGTTCCACGGACACGATGTCCATGGGCCTCTGCAAAAAGGGGTCTGTGACCCAAAAAGTTTGAGAAACACAGATCTCTGGAAGAGAGCAATGCCTGGGAGAGCACTGAAGGCTCTGAAAAGTCCCACAGGTGAGGTGCTTGAATACCATGTACACCCAATTTCCTTGCCCATGAAACTGAGAAAATGAGTATTTCCACAAGACCCAGCCCTGCCGACCTCTGTGCCCTCTCCTGCCACCCCCTCCCTCTCTCCCGAGCAGCCAGGGTCTCACTTCTTCAAATTCCACCCCTGCCTCTCTGCCCTGCAGCCTCCCCTGCCTGGACCAGTGCTGTCCACACCCGGCCACTTAAACTCACACGGATGCAAATTCAACCGGTGAAAGATTCCCTTCCTCAGGCACACCAGCCACACCTCAGCGGCCACAGCCCCCCTGGCTGATGGCTGCCGGACCTGGCAGTGCGTCCACCCTCGAGGGAGTCCCACGGAGGGGCTGGTGCCCGAACGCTCCCCCGCACACACACCGGTGAGGCCGGCTCCTTTCGGCTGATCGGCTCCCAGCTCCAAAGCTCCTCCTTGGAGAGGCTACCAGGCGCTCCCACCCCAGGCGACCCGCCACGCCCAGCCCTTGGGGTCTTCGCCGGCCCCTTTCCTCCAGCTCTTGCTCTTCCCACCCCTAGTCATAGCAGACACCACCCCTGTTTACTGTCTGCCTTCTGCTCCCAGAACGTTCCTCAGGCTGGGTCTGTGCGTCCAGCCCCAGGGTCCAGGACGTGCCTACCCAGCCACACACTTGCTGAATGAGGGACAAGGGAATGAATGAATGAGAAAATGTACCTTCTGAGGCACAGTCCATACAAGCCCCCCCTTCTCAGCTCCTGCAGAGGCTGCATCACCCCCTCCATCTATCTTGATGACTGGGGGGTAGGGGTTCCTGGGCCCACAGGGGAGGGGGTGGGAGAGGGAGAGGGCACTTACCTCCAGCCAGGCGAGGGAAGGTACGGAACCGGTCCAGGTTCTGGGCCACCTGCTTCCACAGATGTTTGAAGGTGCTGAAAGCAGAGGACAGGGTGGGGGTCGGGGAGTCAGGCTCAGGGCCTGAGGGGTGAGGGGCCTGTGGGTCAGGAGCAAGCTCTGCAGAGGAAGGGGCCGAACAGCCCAGGGAGGAGGGCCAGGGAGAGTGACCCAGCTTTGAGCAAAGCCGAGTTCCACAGCTCAGCACAGCAGAGGTAAGGGGGGTGAGGGGAGGGGGGCAAGGAGCTGGCAGCAAAAACAGACTGTGCCCGTGCAGAGTTCTGTGCCCGTGCGGAGGTAGCAAGGGGAGGCAGCAAGGTGGCACACACAGCGAAAGGCACCGGCTTTGAGACTGTGGTGCTGGGTTCAAGTCCTGACTCCGACACTCACGGCTGTGTGACCTGCATCAATGCCTTAACCTCTCTGAGCCTCCAATTCTGCTCTCATCTGGGACCTGGCAGGATACCCCACTGCACCCCGGCAGGCTGGGTGGTGATTAGCTCCAGTGCTGAGTTAAGGCAGGACCATGCTGGGGTCCCAGCCGTGCCTGATGGGGAACAGATGGTGCTGTGGTCTGAGGGGCACCCAGTGCCTGGGGCTCCCGGGTCCAAACCAAGAGGGGTCCGGGGAGAGAGAGCTCCCCCTGCCTCCTCCCTGCGCTGAGTGTGACCAACTGCGGCAGCACAAAACAATAAAAATGCTAATCGCCGGGGAGCAGGTGACACAGTAGCTAATGCTAATTTATGACTTTCCTACCTATAAGCTCGCTGCTTGTCAGAGCATGGCAAACAGGGACTGCTCCCCGCCAGCAGGCAGGACCCGCGAGGCCCACAGCGGGCACAGTGGGCCTTTTGGGAAACAGCCCTCCTCAGCAGTTCTAACGCCGCCCTCGCCACCCAGCCAGTGCTGGTGCAGGGGCGCCTGCGGCCCAGCGGAGGGCCTACGAAGCCGCCGCCAGGGTCCTCTGGGGCACCTGGAAAACCTGAGTGCAGACCCCACATCCCCACCCAGATTCCCCTTGGGCATCTCAAACTCAAAGTGACCTGCCAGGGTTCCGTATTCCTCACCCAGGTCTTCTGGTGCTGGGTTTCTGGGTGCCCACCTCCGTGAGCCTGGACATGCCTCTGACCTCCCCACCTGCTGGCCTGACCTTGCAGATGGATGATCAGGTCTCCGGGGTCTTTCCTCACTCAAAACGGCCCCTTCTCCACCAACATCCCTCCCTGGACGTGGACGGCCTCCTAGGCCTAGGCTGTCTCCTGCTCCTGTCACTGGCTCTTCTGCATAGACCAGCCAGAGCCAACAACCGAGACCAAGGCTGCAAATGCTGGGGTCTGGGGGACCCCAGGGAATGCATAGACCTGGTCTAACCCAGGGCCTGGGAGGGTAGGGAGCTGGAGAGCACCCACATACCTCTCGCCCATGGTGCCGTGTGGACACGCAGGCCCCGTGACCTAAGCATCCAGGTTCTCAAGAAAAACCAACATCTGGATATTTATGTGACACTGTCCCCAATGTACTGGTTGGTCCATCTCGGGGAGGCAAAGAAGACCTACCATTCTTGGCAGGTCCGGCAGGAGACCTACCGTTCACAATGTCTGCTGGAAGTAGAACTCTGGCTAAGCCACTGCTCCTGTATGACACCTTCTGTGGCTCCCGTCTGCTTTGGGAGCACGTCCAGACACCTTTGCAGGCTTACAGGGTCTGAGAGTCACCGGACTACATCTCCCAAGAGGTGAGACCTCGTCCATTCCACAAGTTCACTGCTGAGCCTGAGTCGTGACGGAACCAAGTTCTGCCCCCACCCTCCCACCCTGTACTGGAGCAGACTCCAGCCTTGGGGGACCACCTCCACCTCCCAGCACAAGCATTAGCCTCCAGGCCTCTGTATATGCTGTTCCTGTTCCCAGAATACGCTCCCCACTCCCCTTGTCTGGCCAACGCTTCAGCTTAGATGTCACCTCCTCCAAAAGGCTTTCCTGACTCTCTTCCCCCAATTCATCCAAGCTTTTATCCAGCGACAGAGGTGGCATCAGAAATAATATCACACATCTGTCAGCTGTTTCCAGCCTGTGAATTGTTTCCTGTTCATTAACTCATTCACGATTGCTCTGCCAGGTGGGGATCACCACGACAGTTGCACAGATGGAAAGACAGGTTCAGAAGGGGGAAGTGACTTGCCCACTGTCACACAGCGAGTAAATGGGTACAGCTGGTTTCTGACCTCTGAGTTCACAGCCCGAGGTGAGGAGGCGGGTGCCTGGTGAATGTCCCTGTCATCCCCCCTTGGCCCCCCCCAGGACTCACGGCACACTGCCAGTGAAGTTGATGCCACAGAGGTGCTCTGAGTTGGTGATAGCGTCCCCGAATGTGGGCCCATCAGCTGGCACAAACTGGATGATGTTGGGGGGCAGGCCAGCCTCGCGGAGGATGCGGTAGACAGCATAGCTGGCCAGCATGGCGGTGTCACTGGGCTTCCACAGGACCACGTTGCCCTGCCCGGGAGGTAGGGAGAGGGCTCACAGGAGGGAATCAGCAGCCTGGACTCTCACCCCACCCCAAGGCACAGCCACCCCTGCCCTGGAGCCTCTGGGCTCGTTCAGAGCAGGATGTCTCCTACTTGACCCCCTCATCTGCACGCGCCAGGCGCCATGATCTCAAAGCCCTTGCCAGTGAGACCACACCCTGCCCAGCGGCCCCAGGCTCTGGCCAAGGCTCCCAGAGCCCGGAAGCCTGTGCCCACTCGCCCTGCTGGCAGCCTGAGGGCAGGTATGTTCTGGGTGCTTCCATGTCCCTGGGTGCGGCAGGGCGAGTGCTCACAGAACTCTGCACGTGTCCTGGACGGGGCACGTAGGCACCTGGGCATGAGCGCATCTATCTGTGCGCAGACGCAGGACAGACCAGTGCACGGGCATCCTTCTAAGTTACCGGCCACCCTGGGTAGGGCCAGGGGCTCCCAACACTCGTTGGCCTCCTCCCACCCCCCCCACCCGACTGGGTGCTCACCTTCACCCAGCAACTCTCGGACCACAGGCCTGGAGACAGACTAAGCCCAAATCCCTATCAACCCTCATTTCCTAGCCACACCAGCTTGACAAGTGAGTCCCCAGCAAGCTCCCCAACATGACCGCCGATCATCCCCACGCTCAGCGGGTGCCAGACACAAAGCCCAGGCTGAGTCCCACCTGCGGGTGGCAGCGTCACACACAACCACTCGTTCCCCACAGCCCCGAATGTGCTCTGCCCTGCTAGTCCCACTTTCAGATGAGGCAACTGCCCCAGAGAAGTGGGCTTCCCTGGGTTGACCAGAGTGTGGGGTCCGAGTCAGTCAGACCCCCAAGGCTTTCCAGGTCCCACCTGCCTCTGCTCTGTGGGCATCCCCCACCACGAGGGCTGGGTTCCCAGGGGTCCAGTGGTCTCTTGCCTACAGAGATGGGAGTGTTGATGAGCTCAGCCATCTCCGCCCGCTGCCCAGTCTCACCATCAAGGCTGGTGCCCCTGCCAGGTTGCCGCCGATCGCAGTGAAGTTAAAGGGGGAGATGGCAGCCACGAAGCCCTGTGGGGGAGAGATGGTGAGACCAAGGTCAAGGCTTCCTGCGCCTGGCCCGTGGGTACCCCCAGCCCGCGGCCCCCACCCGCGCCTGCCCCATGGGTACCTCCAGCCCACGGTACACCACGCTGTTGGTGCTGGGAGGCACACTGATGGGCTGCTCCCCCTCCAGCTCCATGGCGAACTTGGCGTTGAATCGGAAGAAGTCGATGAGCTCAGCGGCAGCATCAATCTCGGCCTGGATCACCGTCTTACCCTGTAAGGCAGGAGGCCAGGGTCAGCGGCAGCAGACGTGCCCCCTACGAGCCCTCATCCTGCGCCCCGGACTGTGTGCAGGCTGCTGGCAGCTCCTTCCCCAGGAAAGGACAAAAAGGCCCAACAACTGTAAACATTTCTTCAAACTGCCTTGTTCTTCCTGATGGTGAACGTGAGCCTCAAGGAAAGGTCTCTGGGTGGCAAGGATGAGGCAGCTCCTCTTTGGCACCCAGGGTCACTGGCCGCCGCTCACCCTACCAGGCTCAGACATGCTGTCCTCAGCTCTAAGTGGCCACCATGCCTCCTACAACCTTACAAGTCTTTAATTAAATAAAAAGGCCCCTGAATCTGGTCTCACAGCGTGTGACTCCTCCTGCCCAGGTGTGACACACCTGGGACACTCCAGAGCCTGACACCCATCCCAGGGGCTGCTGAGAAGCAGGAGATAGCAGGTAGGGTGTGGAGTGGCCCCCCAACTCCATGCAGCAGAGGCGTTCTCACAGCCGGCCTGCGACCAGGAAGAGCACTGGGCTGATGGGGAAGGCTGCTTCCTCCCCGGCTCTTATATGTATAAATAAATAAATCTTTTTTTAAAAAAAGAAAAGGGCAAAACAAACTCTTTCTGCCTCTGCTCCTTTCCCCAGCACCACACCTCACTCAACCTGCACTCACCCAAAATCATTTAACAGGACCTTCTAAGACTCCAGGAAGAAAGTCAGAAAACATTAATACATGGTCACAATCTCCCGAAAGTGTGTAAAAGGGCGCCATAATACCTAGGAACTCATGACACCCCAATGCAATGGGCACGGGGGTGGGACTGGACCTTGTGGACAAGAAAGAAGGTGCTGGAAGCCTCACAGAGGAGGTAGTATCTGGGCTGGCCCTTGACGGGCAGGAGCTCCTGGGGCAGGGAAGAGAGAGCGAGCATTCCAGGCAGAGGGACGGGGGCTGAGGGCGCCCAGAAGTCTGGCTAGGTCCAGAGTAATGACACCACGGTGGGCAGGGTGGCCTGGCGGGAAGGGCAGAGGCTGGCCACAAAGGGCCCTGGGGTCGGGGCTCAGGACTTGGGATGGGACTCTCAGTGACAGAGACTTAGTGGTTCCCAGCCTGGGGTGACCTGCTGGAGGTGTCAGACACCACTCAGGGCTGCAGGCTCTGACCGAGCCTGGGGACCCTGAAGGGCAGCTGTTGGTTTGGGCAAAGCACAGCAGAGGCCTGGCTGGGAGGGGAAGGTGCTGGAGGGGAGGGAGGTGTCCTCGGTAGCTCTTGCCTGAGATTTATGTTCTCTGCCCCTCTCCTGGGCCCTGGCTCTCCAGACACCTCAGGCTCAGGCACACAGAGCAGAGCCTCGCACCCAGAGGCTGGTCGGCAATGTCTGAACTAGATGAGGAACAAGGCCTCCCGCCCCATGCGACCCCCTGCAGGCAGCGCACCTGTCCCACCATGGTCTTGGCGAGGACCTCTGCCCGGCGCGGCCCACTCAGCATATCTGCCGCCTTCAGGAAGATCTGGGCCCGGTCTGCGACAGGCTTCAGGTCCCACTCTTTCCTGGCAGCCAGGGCGGCCCCAATGGCTTTGTTGAGCAGGGCCTAGTGAAAAGGGAGAGGTTGGGGGCTCCCTTCTGCAGCAGGAAGGGTCCCAGAGGAATGAGCAAGGGAGAGAACATCCAGGCGCCCCTCTCTACCTAGAGGATGAGACCCCTGACTCCCTTGGCCCTCAAGATGCCCTCCCCACAGCTGCAGACACCACCCTGTCCACCACCAGCCCAGCCACCCCAGGCTCAGAGTCTGTCCTGCTGCCAGTCCAGAGAAGTCTAAGAGACCCGCAGGTGGGCAGCCTGCCAGGGACTTGGCGCTGAGAGCCGCAGCTGCTAGACTTGCTCTGCTGTCTCTTAGTCTCATCAGGCCTCACCTAATCCCTGGGGTCTGGTGCTCTGAGCCATCATTCAGATCCTCCAGCCCTGAGGTCCAGGACCCAGGCCTTGCCAGGCCAGAACTGCAACCTGAGAGGTAGACTTGCCACCGGCGTCCAAGATGCCAACTTCCTCATCACCACAGGGAGCGGCTCCAGAGCCCCTGCCACAGTCCCCCCTGCTCCTCTCGCTGGCGTCCCATGACGCCAGTTCCCCGCTGGGCTCTGCACCCAGCATATTACCAATCCCCCCACCCAGCTTCTAAATCAACCCCCATTCCTACTCCAGCGGGCAGCCCAGGGACGTCCTGCTGTGCTCCAGGCAACTTTCCTGTGGCTCAACCCTTGCACATCCAGTCCCGTCAAAGACACCTGCCAGGGCCCCTCAGTGCCGGCCACCCCACCTCAGGTGACTGACGTCCAACCTCCATGCCAGCAGCTCCAGGGCAGGCCAAGGCAGCAGCCCCCACCTAGAGCTGCCAGGGACTCACCTTGTCTGCATAGCAGAACTTAGCCACCTTGTGTCCATGGTTAAAGGGCTAAAAGGGGAGAGAGAAGGTCACTGGCCAGGAAGTGCCAGGTCAGCACACTTGTTCCTCATGCAAACCCATAAAGCTTTCTCCAGCCTCCCCTCACCCCACACCCAGATCAGGAGGTGGCGCAGCACCTGCCAGGAAGCATTGTAGCCCAGAAGAAAGGCGCGGACCACAGCCTTGAAGGGAAAACGTGGACTTTGTGGCCAAACAGGCTTGACCCGGTCTGCCCCTGCTAGTGGGGGGGTGGGGGGGGCTTATGTAATCTGACCTCCCTCCTCCATGTCTCCCCCCCCCCCCCCCCCGAAGAGGAACTTCTGTCTCACGGAACAGACAAGACAACCAGGCAGGTCAGTGAAAGCTCCCCCAACAGGGTCTGGCGTGAGGCTGCAGCTCAGGATGGGCACTGCCTCCGGGACTCCTGCCTGGCCCCCAAGTGCCCTGTGAGTAGCAGCCGTCATTACTGAGTACCCTGCTTGATCGAGGCCCCGGTTACTCATCTAATGGGAAGCTCCTTGGCCCCACAGACTAATTGTAGTCCGCCATGCCTAGTGATGGGCCTGAAGCCTGCAGATCCCAGGCCTTGCCTGAGGCTCTAAGTGTCAGATCCTCTGGGGCTGGACCCCCAGCAGAGGCTCTGGGATGCCCCTGTGGGCTGCTGCAGTCCCAGGTGGTCCTTGCAACCCTCAGAGTGGGGGCCCTGGTCATCACCCTCACCCCAGCACACACCTACTCGGGATCCCCTCTGGGCAGAGCCAGACATGATGATCCCAATTGCTTTACACCCCCAACCTAGAGGCCTGTGGGTTTCCTGGACCCCCACGGTCTCCTGGCTTGATGAACTCCCAGCAGGCAGGGGGCAAGGGTTGGTGACCTCATGGGGACTGAGCCTGGCTTCCCCATGCTAGCCCACCTTGGGGAAATCCAGCAGGAACAGCAGGAAATGCTGAGTCTCAGGGTCTTTCTTGCTGTGGACAGGACACAGTCCCAGCTGGGCAGTGTGGCTTTCTGGTTACTTGGTGACATCACACAAGCCCACACTCTGACATCACATTGTGATGATTTGGTGACATCACTCACCGTGTGAGAAACAGGGTGACATCACTTGGTTACTTGGTGACATCACTCACTGTGTGAGAAGCAGGGCAGCTTCACAGACAGTGTCCCCATCATAATAACTTGCAGTGGCTTGTGGAACTTTTACGCCAGTGCACGGGATTCAAGACCTGGGAGTGGCCTACGAAGCCCTTTGGCGCACAGACCCTGCATGGTAGGCTCACGTGCCACCTGCCGGGGAGAGCCCAGATGCAGGGCGAGGGCCTGACTCACCGACACCTGGTACCGCACATCCGAGGTCCACACCTCCTCATCCCCCACCACGCAGGGGATGGCTTCCGTCTGGCCCTTCAGGTTCTTCAAGGCCTGAGGAAGGACAGCAGAGCAGATGGGCGCCTCCCGAGCCCTTTCTCCCCCCTGCACCCAGACGCAGCAGAGCGTGCAGGGGCCCACGCCGGGCAGGGCGGTGGCTGAGTGGCTGGTCCCCTCCGACCCCCAGCCTTGTGGCTTCCCATATCACTAGGTCTTCCCATTACAAAAATATTTTTTTTAAAGACTTATTTATTTATGCATACAAGAGCTGGGGTACAGGCCAGAGACGTGGGGGATGAGAGGATCCACCAGAGACAGAGCAGGAAACAAAACAGGCAGACTGACTGAAATACACTGCTAAGGGGAGCAGCAGATGAGTCAGGAGAGGTCTGCTGCGCCATGTGGGTAGCTCCCTGGCCAGCCAGGGATCGAACTCGTGCTGCAGAGGCTGCGGACAGCTTCATAGGTTGCGTCTTGTGCCACCAGGGAGTCCCACAAAAAGATTTTTTAAAAATGCCTCCAACGTATGCAAAACCTCACAATTCCTGAAACACTAGCAACTAATGGGAAAGTGTTTTTCAACATAAAACATCTGCAGGCTTACAACTCCTGACCCCAGACCCCAAAGTGACCAGGTGGGCACCCTGCTGCTCCCAGCCCCTCCCCACGCTCCAGGTTTCTTCCAAGGCTGGGGGAGGCCGGGGAGGGGGAGGGGAGGGCTGTCAGCAGGGGAGGGATCCTGGGGGCTGCTGAGGGTTGTCTCTACCCCATGCCCTTCGCCCCTCTGGGTGCCCCCGTTACCTTCTGCAGCGCATCTCGCTCGGGGCTGCCTTGCGTGAATGCCAAGACGGGCTCGTTGACGACCTTCAGGGAGAAGGCGCGCTGCCCCTGCAGCCTGGGGCACAGAGGGGGACAGAGGCAGGTCAGCAGCGGTCACCACCCAAGCACTCCCTCTCCAGCAGGGGTCCTGGCTCAACCCAAATCCTGAAATCCAGAGCAACCAAAGCCCTGGGGAAGGGCCCTGCAAGAACTGGTCTCGGAGTCGAAAACCCGAGCTCATGCACCAGCCCTGCGCTGTGTGTCCTTGGGGCGCGCCTGCCTCCTCTGTTTCTTTGGTGAGAATAACCGCACCAAACTCACACGGCTGTCTGAGTTTAAACACACAGCTGCAAACCATGCCCCAGTGTCCTGCACAGCGACAGGGTTCGTGCCTTTACCGAGGAGGCTCCCACACGCGCCTTCGCCCGAACAGCCCAGGGCCGTCTTCTAGGCTGCGGGCAGCACGTTCCAGGGTCTTCTCCGCAGCACGTGGACTGGCTGAAATGCCCTTGGCATGAAGGGCACAAAGGGCAAGGACACCCGGGTGCAGCCCATGACCGGGGAGGCCGTGCTCAGGGAGGGCTGGTTTGGGGGCTCCAGGTCTGATTCCAGGCACTGACTCTCAAGAACTCCCATTCAATCGTGAGCCTTATGAGCTCATCGACTAGGGGCCCCAGCTGATCGCCACCCCCCCACAGGCCTGGGGTCTCAAGGAGGGAGCCTGGGGGGAGAGCCGGGACTTTAGGGCCATGCTAGAGCTGGTGCCCCCCCCCCCCCCCCCCCCCCCCCCCGTCAGGATGGGCCTCACCAGCAGGCCCCTATGAAATAAGGCAATTTGGGTCCGAAAAGGAAAATGAGTCATTCAAGATCACAGTCAGGAGAACGCTGGAGTTGAGTCCAGAAACAAACAAGCTATCCTCTCCCGCTGGCCGGGGAACCTGCTGTGTGCACGTATTGGCCTCCAGGCAGCGGCTGGGGAAGCCCAAACAATGGGGCCTTCTCAGAGGGCGTTACAGGCTCCAACCCACGGCAGTGGGTGCTTTACTCTCAGGCAAAGGGTTTAGCAGCGAGCACGGGAGGAATTAAGCCAGACAAGGCTCAGGCATGAAGGAACCAGCCAGGAGAGAGAATTAGCCTCAAAGGGGGCGGGAGGGGCTGTCTACAGGGCGGCCCAGTGGCCGGAGGGGAGCAGCTCTCAGCCTGCTCAGGTCCGGCTATGATTTTGTCTGCACTTCAACAAAACGATGACATGGGCTTCACCTCATTTCAAGGCCTCAGTGACCCCATGAGGCCGGTGTCCTGGAGGTTGTTCAAGCCAACAAGAGGACAACATGGCTCAGTGTTACAGATACTTTGTTTTTCCCTGGGAAGAGTTCCAGAAGCTCTAAGACCTGGCCTGGGAGGTCAGGAGGAAGGACACAGAACTGGGGCCCGGAGGGCAGGGGCCTCCTTCATCCCGCAAGGTTAGAGAGCACCCCGACAGCTCTGACACTGCCCGCAGCCAACATCCAACGGGGGTGCAGGCAAGAAATAAACACGATAGAGACAGGCCACACAAAATCGCGTATGGGGAGGTGGTCAGGGGGGCCTCTCTGAGGAGTGGACTCTAAGGAGACCTGAAGGAGGCTTGAGAAGAGCTGGGAAGGGCATTCCAAGCAGAGGGAAGAGAGAGAGCAAAGGCCCAGAGCAGAATGGGGGCTGAGAGGGAGGAAGGCAGGGCCAGTGGCCCAAGATCCCCAAGGACCAAGTGACCTGTCCCTCCTCTCCCCACCTCCATCCCCAGGCCACAGCCACCCCCTCACCCTTGGGCCCAGGGAAGCCACAATCCTGTGCCTCCCCCCTCCCCACTAGCGGGGTGACCCTGGCCAGTCTCTGGTCCAGGGGCACTTTCCTCCTGGGTGACAGGTGACATCTATCTCCAGGGCTTAGTGTGGGGCGCTGAAGAGATCAATGTTAACTCGTATGTGCTTAATACATAAAAATCCTCCTCCCTTTCTACCCACAATGAGAGGCGCCTTGAGCATCTACTAGGGGAGGGGAGGTCAGTGTCTATCCCTGGGTCATCTGGAAGGTTCCGGCAGCTTCTCTCTGGACCTTCACAGCAGCCCTCCACCACACGTCAGCAGACCAGACATGGCCTCGTCCTCTAAGCCAGGAGCGTGAACCCCTGTTTAGGGGTATCGGGCTGGGGCCAGCAGGTGGGCCACCAGACCCCTATGGGACCCCTGTTTCAGGGATGTGAAAAGTAGACAAAACAGACATGTTGGGCTCCCAAAGCAGACATGTGGAGACCCAAAGCACCAGCCCTGAGGCCTCAGCACCTGATTATAAACACTGCAGGCCTCTGCGTCCTCACCCGGACAGTGAGAACCCTGGCAGGCCTGTGGTAAGGATAAAAGTGCTCACCGTTCCTCGCCCCTCCTGCTCTTGGTTTTTCTAAGAAAACTGTAAATGTCTTCCAGAAGGTTACTCCACCAGGTGGGGTTTTTAAAGCAAGTTGATTCCCAGACCCCCACAAGATCAAGCGCTGCCCCCACCCCTCACCCCCGCCCCCTTGAGGTGCAAGTACCCCTGGGATAAAGTTACTGCTGGGATAAAGTCCTAAAAAAAAAAAAAGAAAGAAAGAAATGACCTCAAGTGGAGTTGTCTGTGCCAAACCCCAAGACTTACCACCTCACCTAAGGTAGTTTCAGCCTCTCCCCTAGTGGAATTTTAAACCAAGCACTCTGGAGGCCCCATCTCAGCCCATCCACACGGTAAGACCCCTCGGCCAGACCCCTCGGCCTCCCGTAGACTGACTCTTCCTCAAACAACCTTTTGCTAAACAACCTGTTGGTTCTACCCTGGAACCACAACAACCGCCCCCCAAACACACACACACACACACACACTTTGTAGGAGGCCTGGGCTCACCCCTGTTAGTTATATGGGGGTGCTGTCCTGAAATGCACATGGCAGCATTTTGTTCTTTAACAAAACATCTTTTAATCCTGGGGCAGAAGCTTAAAATGTAGTGGCTACCAGCTCCCTCCCTGCTCCCTCCTGCTCCCTCCAGCTCTCCCAGCTCCCTCCCAGGTTGTTATAAACAGAAATGCCACAGGCTTTCCACACCTTCCCAGGGCAGGGTCCACCATGACCCCGGGATTGCAAGCCCCACGGCTCTCTCCAAGCCTGGCTCTGGCTCAGGCTCACTGTCAGTCTGAGTGTGGCAGGAAACAGAGCACTTCATAAATTAGCCTGAGTCAACTCAAACCAAATATAATCCAAGGACTCAGGTCAAATTATTTTTCAGCCGGGATGGCAGCAGGGTCACGGGCCATAGGGATTAGCAAGAGCACCTGTCCATGGCTCGGGAAGGTGGAGATGAATCACTCCCAGGGCTTGGGGCATCTATGAGGCTCTGTGAGGCCCTTCTCAGAGGACCCGCATTCCTCCTTCATTCGTTCATTCATTCCTGCAGTCAGCACACATTCATTCCACACTGCAGGCAGGTAGAGATAACGCAGACCAGCTCCAAGGAGCTCACCCATCACTCCCCAGCATTCCCCACACACCTGCCGGGCGCCTGCCTGCGGGAGCTCCCAGTCTCCTCCCTTGGGAAGGCACAGGCAGAGACTACAGTTGACTCAGCTTCCCTATCAGCCTGGAGTGCCCCTTCTGATCACCCAGGCACCCTGGGGGGGCTGGGCCGGAGCTCAAGCTTCCCTCCCCAACCAGGAACTAAAAAGCCCCAACATCAAAACATCTACCAACAGACAATATCAGGGCTGGAAGGAGCGCTAGTCAGTGCATCCTTGGACATTTACAGAGGGGGACAAAGGGGCTCTGAGGTCACCCTGGGCCACAGCCGGACAAGGCACCATCAGTTCCTTCCTGGGCCAGAGACAGTCACCCGCATCCACGGTCTCCAAGCCCCTCTCACTTAGCAAGCACATTGATGGCCTGTTTCCTCTACAATAAAGACTCAGAATCCTTTCTGAGCTTTCCAGAGTCCTCTCTCCCACCATGCACCCCATGCCCCCAACCTTGTTAGCAGCAATCCTGGAGTCCTGGCCTTTTTTGAGGGCCCCTCTGCGTGGGATGCTCTTCACCTACTTTTCAAAAGAAAGAACAGGCCCCAAATGGCATCATTCCTGCCAACCCCCAACTCTTAAGCCCTCATCTCACTGCTGGGTCAGCCTCTCCCCAAAGAGGAATTTTAAAGTAATCAAGTGGAAATCAACCCCCTGGCGAGAAAGCAGCACTACAACATTGCCAAAGGGAGGTGCTGAGCCTGAAACAATTCGTTTTTCTTTTGCTAATAACCTGTCCCACCCTTTCTATTTGCTAGACCCGAGGCAGCCCTCCTCAACCGGTCCCTCAGCGGGGAGCTCAGACCCTGCTCTAGGCCTCCCAGCCACTGGTGCTCCCAGCCCCTTCCACTCACTGCCCAGCCAGCGCTGCAGGAGCACCTGAGAGAAAACCCTAGTAAAACAGCACACCAGTGGCATCAGCAGCAAAACCAGGCCTCCAGGACTAGAGCTTGAGGCCAGTGTTTAAGTAACAGAGGGGCTGGACGCAAGTACCCTATGACTGGGGTCAGGGTCAGGAGGAGTAGAAAGTAATCACCCTTGCTTCATTCAGCTTCCAGGCTCTTCCAGCTGCTATCTGGGACCCGATAAGGCCAATCCTTATCGCTGAGATAAGGGGCAGGCAGGGGAGGTGAGAAAATGACCTGGGCAGCTCAAGCCTGTGCTGTGGGAGATGATTCTCCCATTGACTCTAGAAATGGAGGGAGGCTTAAACATCCCCTCCATCCGAAGGGGAAGGAAATGAGCCTCAAAGACTGTCACAGGCTCATGCTCACAGCCTGTTAAGTGACAGTGGATCTGAACCTGGGCATCCCCTACGCAGGAAACACTGGCACCCGCGCCCATGAACCTCACAGATCCAGGGTCAGTGGGACTGATGGGACAGCGTCCTCTTCCTCACCAGGCCATGGATGGGCAGTGGCTTGCCCAAGGTCATAGGGATGTCACTGCATGGCCAGCTCAGCCCGGGGTTGCCCACTCCATGATGTTGCCCACCAGGAGGGGTCAGGGTTATAATAATGATGGAAGACAAATTTGAGTGTTCTAGGTGCTGGACCATCTTCAAAGTGGCTTTCATATGTGAATTCATTTATGTCCAAAACAATCCTAGAAGGTGGTGACATTTATCGTTATTTTCCATAGGGGAACCTGAAGCAGCACAGACTGGTCAAGTAACCTGGATTTCTCCACCCCACAAATGCCTGATGCTGGGGGGCCAGTCAGACCCCCAGCACCCAGCAGGGCCTGGTGTAAGAACAAGTGAAAGACAAAAATGCACATTCATTATAAATCTATGTACCTGGGCAAGTTCTTTTATTAAATTTATATATAAATATAAATATGTATTCTGACTTTCCAAAAAGAATTTGCAGAGCAAACCAAGGACACCCATGATAAAGCTGATGAAATGCAGAAAAGGGCAGGTCAGGTTCATAGCCGACAGGAGGCAACTGGAGGGGGGGTGGTTATGAGCTTAAGACCTAATAGGACCAGTTTTCCTTAACAACCAAGGGCTCAGTTGTTGACTCTGAAATGGGGGTAGAAACATCCTAGGTTGCTGAAGAGCTAATTAAAGTACCCTCATCAAAGGTCAGTGCAGACACCGCCATCTGGGACCATCCCTAGGCCATGCATGGTGGTCAAGCTTTTGGGGCGACTGCATCAAGACTTGAGATCAGCCCTTTGGTGAAGGGCCTGCCAGGTGCCAGGACAAAGAGTAAGGCAGACAGGTCTTTGAAGTGAAAAAGCAAGCCACCCAAAAGTACTTGCAGATGCGCCTCATCTGTTATTGTTTAAAAACATATACTTTCCCCCAGAAGTTAAAAGGTCTATTAATCAAAACGACGATGGTCACCTCTGTGTGGTGAGATTCCAGATGATTTTTGTGTTCTTTCCTGCTTTGCTTTACCTGTATTTTTCACAATGGACATATACTAAGTAAAAAATACACAATCATGTATATTTTTCAAAATTGAGACTCCTGGCACCCCAAGCAAAAAGGGAAATGCCACATGACATCACCCGTACCAGTTCCTCAGAGGAAGTATTTGTTCTCACACTAGAGTCCAAGACATGGAAGATATCATTAAAACTGTCCTAAAATTGTCTTGCCATTTCCATGTCTGTGACAAGGCACAGGTGTGTCTGAAACACCTGTTGACTAAGGGAGCGAGTACCCCAATGCTGAAGCTGTTCTCTGACAGCTGTGGCTCCCACCTAGAAGCCATCCTGTCCCCCAGGTGACATTTAGCAATATCTGGTGACACTTTTTTTTTTGGTCTTCACTGGAGAGTGCGTCTTGTGGACAGAGGCCAGAAGTGCTGTTAAACATTCTACAATGCACAGGACAACCCCACATCAAAGGATTACAGGATTACGGGTCTCAAAATGTTAATAGTGCTGAGGTTGAGAAACCCATCTAGGGCACAGGGCCAGCTGTTGTATCAAAGAGGTAACCTGAGCCTGTGCTTCTGGTTGCAAAACACTTTCCCCCTTGCAATTGCTTCTTCCTTACCCAGGAGGCTTTGAAACTCTAAGTATGAATCTCGAGTCAGACAGACTGATTTCAGCCCGACATCTACACATCAGCCGGAACTGGCAGGCAAGTTGTCCAAGGAAAACGGCGGTAATACCATGCTTGTGGGCACAGGGCACACCTGTGGCACTTGATTATCGGATAAACATCATTGTTACCATAGGTTCTTCTTGCCTTTTGTAAAGAACAGGGACTGCTTTCCATATTCAAGTAGAGGGTTTTTCCCTGGTTGTTTTAAAGTCTAAGTCTTCTCCCCCATTAAATGGGAAACTCTTCTAAGACCCCATCTGCTTGTAAAGCCCCTGGACGCCCCTCCTCCAGTGTCCAGTACCTGCACATGGCAGGTGGGCCCAGGCTGAGGGTGTGGCAGGTGTGGCCCCAACTGATGTGGAAGAGGACTCCTTCCCTCCCATGTCTCACCCTTCCAGTGCCTACGCACACAGGACACACAGCAATGTCGAAACTCACTGTCCAGAGCGCCCTATGCCATGCCCCCAAGACACTGATTAACTCTGAAAGGGCCCAGCTCAGCAGGGGAAACAGCAGGTCACAGTCCCAGGGGTCAGGCAAACACAACTAAAATTGGGGGTGGGGGCTGCCCTACAGTGAGGGAGATGGACAGAAACACTGGCAGGCTCATCAAGGGCAGCCGCGCTAGACTGTGCACCCCGCGGGTGCTCTGCCTGCCTGCCCACTCCACCCCAGGGAGGGAGGGGTTTTGATAACATCTGCCATTGTGTGCTCAAGGGAGCAGGAACTCTCAACTCCACAGGTGGAGGGGTGGGGGGGTGTGGAGGGTTGCAAATTTGGGATTGCAGGACAGTTGTGCCTCAATTTGGCAGAAAAATATCTAATGCACTCAAGTTTAAATAACTGCGATAACGAAGATCCTGGTACTAACTGGCCACTGTGCGTGTCCTGAGCACGGTGATGCACGTCACAGGTAGTAACTCATTTAATGTTCACAGGAAGGCACGTGCCAACAACCTAGCAAGGCGTTTGACATATTACAAGCACTCCACGAATATCATCCCACCTGGCAGAACCAAGGCGCCCCTTTTCTGCCCAACACTTAATTTGAAAAGGAGAGAAGAGGAAAGGATCTGAGAGGTAGAAACCCAGGAAGGCTCGGGATTCTGGGGGGTCCTGAAAGTGAGACTCAGGATGGGGAGACGAGAAGCGGGGTTCGCTAACCGTAGAGGAAGCAGCGCTGTCCGGGGCTGGGCAACCCCGAGGCCCAAGGGGTCTCAGGCCCACAAGGGAAGGAGCTACTTTCCGAGCCTGGGAGCTGCAAGGGCCCCGGGGGCACCCCCCCCCCCAGCCACAGGGTTGAGAAACGGGGTCCCCCTCTTGAAAGGAAGGCTACCAGTGGGGGGAGCTGCGGAAGGCCGGGAGGGAGGCGGAGGACACCGGAGGCGCGACCCCCGCGGAGCGAGCCCCTGGCGGACCCGGTCGGGACCCGGCAGGTGGAGAGCCCTGGGCGCGGGGCGCCAGGGATCCCCGGGGCCCCGGCCAGCAAGCGCCCACCGGGGGCCCCCCCAAGCCTGGCGCTCACTCACCCGGTCCCCCTCCAGCAGCGGGCCAGCAGGGCGCGGCGGAGCGCAGGCGGCAGCCGCTGCAGCATCTCGGACTCGCGAGCCGTGCGGGGCAGGCGGGTCCCCCCCGGGAGCTGCGGACGGCGGGCCCCGCCCGGAGCGTACCACGAGGGCGAGCTGGGGAGAGCGGGCCACCCCGTCGGGCCCCTGAGTCGGAGTAAACAAAAATGCACCTATACTTACACCATGATAATAAAGCATATCTACTTTTAATGGCATAAATAGGTTGTCAGGTGACACAGGACAATGTAGCTCAACAGAGAAACCTTGAGAGAGACACGTTTCCCCCTCCAATTTTTTATGGTATGGCCCAACTGTGAGGCGGAGCCGAAAGGGAGGGGGCGTGGGGCCCAGCAACCAATCAGAGTAAGCCATGGGCGCCCCCGGGCCAATCAGAGGCACGGTCCTGTTGCGGCCTCCTTAACCCGGGGGAGAGGGGCTGAAAGAGCCAATGAGAGGGCGGGATTGGGGCACGTGGGGGGCGGGGCGGCCTGGCCCGCGGGGCGGGGCTCGGGCGCGTCCAGGGTGGCTGCGCCGGGGCTGCTTCCCGGCCAGTGAGACACCCCCGAGCTGGTCTGCGCTTGGGGTTCCCTGCACAGGCCCCTCCTGCCGAGCCCGCTGCTTCCAGGCTTTGCACCACCTCGTTCCCCCCACCCCCCATCAACATGTGTTTTCTCTTGGAGTTTTGCCTAAAGAAGTAAAACTGGGCCTCCCCGGTGGTGCAGCGCTTGAGCGCTGGGTTGCGAAGCTGCCCGCAGCCTCTGCAGCGCTGGTTCGATCCCCGGCTGCTCCCCGGCCACCAGAGGAGGGTCCCACATGGCGCGCAGACCCCTCCTGCCGCCCGCTGCTCCCCTCAGCAGTGTACTTTGGTCCTTCTGCCTGCTCTGCTCCCTGCTCTGACTCTGGTGAATTCTCTCACCCTCCTGTGCCTCTGAGTGTACCCAGTGCTTGTATAAATAAATTAATAAATAAATAAATCTTAAAAAAAAAAAAAAAAGGAAGTAAAACTCAGATCCTGGAGGCTTCCCGAGTGTTAGAGGGCAGGGAGGGGGCACCCCTGACCCCCCAAACCTGCCTGCTCTAAATAGGCTCTGCCACCCAAAACATATGAGACTTTCATGGGAAGGAACTTTAATATAATTAGGAAACAATACGGGAAAGGCAAAGAATCTAGTTTCTAAACCAAGCACCCAGAGTGACCCGTCCCCTCCTGGGTAAAAGTCCATCCAAGCAGGACTGGCCCAGAGGAAGGCCCCAAAGCCTGCCTCAGGTCTAAAGAATCTTCCAGTGGGGACCCACAGAAAAGGGTCAGAAACCACCAGACAAGCCGGGAGGGAAAAGAGCAAAATCAACATCAAGATAAAAGCCACCATTGTCACCTCCCCACGGGTCTCACCCAGTCCACGACCAAAAGACAAGCGCAGTTTCTTCACGTGCCTCTCGGCTCCATGTGCCTCCTCCAGGTCTCCTTCTGGCTCCATCCTGCTTCCTTCCTTCTTCAGTCCCCTCTGCAGCTTCTTCTCTCTCTGCTCAGCTCCACCGTCCCTTGGGTGGGGCAGGAACCTGGAACCCCCCCCTTTCCTGGGGACCACCCTGTTACGTTATGACGAGGTCTTAGGGACCCCTTCTGTCCCTAAAGTACCTTCATGGCTTTTCTAACACTTCTAATTTATGTTTTTATTTCTCCCAGCAGCACGAACCGCGAGTCTGCTTAGGAGTCAGAATTCCACGCCGACACCACCCTATCCACCATCAATGGCGCTTGGAACTCCTGCCTGGGCCAGAGGGAGGTCCTGTGGTGGCTTCTTAGGTTGAAAAAGCCAAGAAGAGCAGCAATGGGACACATGGGGAAGGAGGGTTGGGCTTTAAACACTAGGCTTCCAGATGGTAAAAAGTAAAGTGTAATTGGTGATGGCTGCTTCTCTTCAACCTTGAACAGAAGAGGCTGGTAGGCAGGCCCAGTCCACGTCGTGCAATGTCTCCTGAATGTGGGGTCATTAACAAGAAGAAACGAGACCATTGGGTAGTATCAAATCCAAGCCCCTGGCCTCCCCAGGGCAGGTAAGGAGGTCTAAGTAGAGGCCTTGTGAGGAACAGATCCTCAATTCCAAACAAGACTGTCGGTTTCCCAGCCTGTGATGGCGTTGGGTCTCACCTCCCCATCTGTGAAATGTGTTTAATAAACTCTGCTCCAACGATTGTTAGTGTGAGATGCAAAGGCAACCCACAGGTGGTGTGAAATTACCCTTTTATCATTAATCGACTGATTACTGTGTTTTGGTCCCCAGTCCTCCTGCCTTTCCCCTAATCACCGTTTCATCTTTAATTACCAAATAAATAAATAAATAAACCCAACACCATCAATTCTAAGACATTTCACTTTATTTAAAAGAAGCCAATATACAGGATATAAAGGGCATGATATTTACAACAGTACAGTAAACAGGTTGGTTTCTGGAAGGATCAGTAGTCTTTCAAAGAGTATAAACCCCCCCTTCCCCTTGGAGCTAGACCCAGGTGGCAGACAAAGAGCAAGAGTGGTGGCGTGGGACGCCGGGACAGTCACCCTGAATGGGGCTAAAAATCAGGTAGATGCTAAAATGTCCACAAAGGGGTCTTGGGGTTGGGGTGCCTTTGCCTCTTTTTTTCAAGACTTGGCAGAGGGAATGGTGAGGGATTTCCCCAAAAGAAACACAGCCCACATTGAGCCTGGGAATCTCCCACCCATGGAAAATTCTCTTCCAGAGAGACGTTGCCTTTGCCCGCACCCACCTGGCTGCCTAGGCTAGGAGAGTGCCCTTCTAGAACCAGAGCTTGGGGTATCCAGGTAGAGGATCCAGGTCTGAGGAAGCCCCCAGTACCCTAGTTCCTCACCCAGGGCCCTGGAGGAGCACAGCCGGGATGCTGCCCAGAGCCAGCTCTGGGCATCTCGTGGGCTTTGCCCCACTCAGCTGCCAGACAACCTGAGCCACTAGGGTCCAGGCCCCAGAGAAGCATTGTGGTCCCCGACCTCCAGCCCACAGCCACCTACTCTTGGGAAGAGAGTTGCTTCCCAACTCTCCCACAGCACAGGGGATTTGGCAATGGACCCCGGCAGACCAGAGCCTGAGTAACTGATCAGCACCCACCCCCTGAAGCAGAGTAGCCCCTTACCATGCCCTTTGCCCTCTTCCGCCCCCCTCAATTCTGCATTCCCCACCGCTCACCCACTCCCACAAGTGCCCTCCCTCTAAGACTTTCAAGGACCATGGAGCTGGGGGGCCAGGGAAACGGGGTGAAAGAGACTGTGCTCTGCAGATGAGGTGGGAGGGGAGATGAGGTGAGGGGTGCTGATTGTATTCAATCCAGCAGCAACATGCATTTGTCCACAGAAAAATGCTGGGCTACCACAACTGCCTACCGTAGATTTAAAAAAGCCTTTCCTTTCACAAAAATAGAGGAGTTTCTTGCTTTATAAATAGATTACACTGAGCTTAAGTTACACTTTATATTATCCCTTCCCCACACCCCGTCCCCCATCCCAAGCTAAAGGGTTTGATCGTCCACATCATCTGATCGCCACCCACAGAGACCTGAAGATGTGACATATTGCCACAAGAAAACAAAATGTGTCTACTTGCCAAAAATTATGTTCCCTGTTCAGTCACAAAAGTGTGTGTGCATGAGAGCAAATGTGTGTATGTGTGTGTAGTCCACAACCAGGGAGCCAAAAGGAAGCTGCTCTTCCTGCCCCTCCCCCAACCTCTCTTTTTATCAAACCCCCAAAATAGGAGAGTAAGAGAGTGCAGCACAGGGAGTCCATCTGAGGATTCTAAAATACCAGTGTCAATATGACACCGAGCTTAGAAGTAGAAAACCAAAACGAAGTATTTACAGCTTTACAAAGAATGGACCCGTCGGTCCCAGCTGGACCCGGTGCTGCCCCAGCAAGCATTGGGGTTTTTCTTGGCAAGCTGTGGGCTCGTGGTGAAGTGACAAGCAGGGCCCACTGGCAACGAACTCAAAAAAGAACTTGGTGAGGAGGGAGGCAGCCAGGCCAAGACCCAGGAGCCCACCGAGGAGGTGGGCAGGTCAGGCCCTTGGTGTCTCCCACCCACCAGGCCCAAACCCTTTCTCCCCGAGGGAGAGCAGAGATTGGAAACAAGCAGGAAGGGAATGTCTGTCTCTGCCTCCTGTCATTCCCAGACTCCCATGACAATTCGGAGAACCCTAGCCCCTCAAGACGAACATCCGATGTGTACAAGAGGGAAAGCAAGTTATACCACAGAACACCCATCGCCGTGGTCACCGTAGCTGCCCTCAGACGCCTTTCTGTCCTAACTCTAAAGATAGACCTGCACCCACCACCTTGAACAACCCGGACTGGCTCTCACTCTGCCCGCCTGCCTGCGACGCCTCCTCAGCCCTGGACACGGGAGGCCCATGTGGCGGCCATTTTCCAGCCCGCCCGGAAACGGAAAATCTTTTCAGCAGCTGAGGTCCAAGCCCAACTGGCTCTGATAACCTTTGGTTAAAATAAGAAAGACACTAAAACAACAACAATAATAATCAGGTACATCTGAACCCTGTAACCTCTAGAACAAGGGTCCGTGTGGAGGAGGGAAAGGGCTGTCTCCCCTCCCGAGCCACCGTCCCTCTGCGTACCTCCCCAGGGCCTGCTTGGTTGGTAAGAGATGCTGGGCAGGGAGGGAGGCCTCTCAGGAGGCTCCTCCAACAAAACAGAAAAACAAAAACAAGAACAACAAAAAAAAAAGGGAAAAACACAATAAAGGCCACCAAATTCTGATAAATAAAAATGACAGTCACTAGCACACTCTCTACACATACATATTATAGAATATTATGTACAATGGTTTTAAGACTACAAAACAGACAGGAGAAATGGACGAGAGAGAAGGCCCACACAGGTCGCTATGACCCTGAGGAGGACAGACCCGAAGCCAGAGCTCCCCATCTGCTCCACCGCAGCGAGCATGGTGCGGGGAGTTCTTGGCCTTGACCTCCAGGGGGAGCTCCTGGGCCACCCAAAACAGAAACCTGCACTCCCCCAAGTAGTGGTACAAAAAGAAAAGGAAGCCTGCGAGGCCTGCTCCGTGAAGACCCCACCAGGGCCCTTGCACTCAGGTCCCCCAAGTCTTGGGGAGATACTGGCTCAGATTAACTCCCCAAATGGTCAGTCGATCAAGTGAAACATGGAAAGAGGCTGACATGTCCATGGATGGGCCTTGCTTCAACGCCAGCTTCACCATCTCGAACCTTTCCTTTCTAATGCCTGCCAAACAGGGGTGTTGGGGGGACAGTGGAGATCCCAGACGGCAGTGGGCTGGGACTAACCCAGCTCCACTGTGGAAGGGGGTGGATGCCAGGCCTGGTGCCCTTCAGACTTTCTCATAGAGAAATTACAGATAAACCCCGAATTATTGGTGGGGAAGGGAGGGGAAACATCAAGTCAACAGGCAATAAAAGACTCCCCTCTCCCACCCCAGAGGTCCCAAGAAAGTCAGCAGTCAGGTGGGCCAAGGGCCTTGCAGGATCCAGGCCTGACGGAAGCCCCTCCTGAGTCAGTACCCGCCCTCGGAGCTGCTACGAGACAGATCGTTCCAGCTCCGGCCTCCCTCCCAGCTCCAAAGCAGGAGTCTGGGACCAGGCCTACCTTCTACAATGATATAAGGCAAGCTGCTTTTTTTGTTGGTTTTGTTTTTTGCATAGTAGTTTAAACACAGTGAGGCTCCACCTTCCCCCACAGTGCCTTGTCCCTCTGCTTTGCCACTAGATCCAAAAAGAAATAAAAATTTGTCTTCCCTCCCTCCTTTCATCTTTCCTTTCTTTCCGTAAGTGGAAAACCTTAAGAAGTCTCCACCCTGGCCTGGAAAAGTCACAGAGTCCAAGGGCTCCTTCCTGGGGGGCATGGACCCCCTCACGGCCAACTCCAGCAGTCAGAGGGCCTGCAGAGGAGGGAGGGCACAGCTCATGGCCAATTGGAGGAGCAGGTGGGAGGGTAGAAAACCACAGTATACCACACCCAGGGCCCCGCCCTCACCTTAGAGTTTTATATAAAAACACCTGCTAGGAAGAATTCTTCGGAGCTCAAAGTGGCTCAGCTTAAGGGAAAAGGCACAGTTTACACTGCATCATCCGGACAGAAGTCTGCATTTGTAATGTGGAGAACAATAGAAATTGACAGCACCATTCCTTGGTGGGTGGGTGGATGGAGAAGGGGCACTGGTGGGTGGTAGGACGGAAGGAAGGAAGGAAGGAAGGAAGCAGCAGTCCCTTGGGGCCTCCAGAGAAGGGAGGACATAGGAAGTCTGTGTGGTGAGGCCTGAGCCCCACTCCAAGGAGCCTTCCTGGCCCCAGGGGGAGAGAGGGCAGAGGCCCCATCACCAAGCCCGCTGGGCACAGAGGCCTCAGTCATCAGCTGACCATGGGCTCCACATCCGCCTCCCGCTCAAACTCGTCCTGGATCTCATCTGTACTTCCTGAGTCGCTGCTGGCCACGGAGCTGGGGGACGGTGAATTCCTGGAAGGCAGAGGAAATAGGGGATGGTCAGAGGACAGCCTGGGAACCCCTGAAGGGAATCAAAACGCAGGAAAGGCTGGGCAGCCACTCCTGTAAAATCAAACCTCAGAGAAGGATTCTGCCCTGAGACCTTGTCCTTGTCCCGTTCTCTTTAGAATCGTCTAGCTCAGGAGTTGAATGTGGCTCTCGAAAGCTGAAAGCCTCCTGGGAGCAGGGACCATGGATCAAGGTTGGTTCTTGCCCTTAGTCACCTATCACAGGGCACATGGTAGGTGCTCAGTAAACTCCAGTCAGCTCAGCACTCAGAGGGAGGCTATACTGCCCAGTGGTTAACAACAATGGGTTTGAATTCTGGCTCCACGACAGATGAGCTGAGGGCCTTGGGCGAACCATTTGCTCTGCCTAAGCCTCCACTCCTCCACCTGAACAATGGAGACAACACTGGGTTTTGGCGGGGGGGCGGGGGGGGGGCCTGAAGACCTGACACGCTAAGGCCCCTCCCACAGAGCTCCCCCAAGGGTCTCTCTTTGACACTCTGAATCACAGCCTGCAGGAATGTAATCAAGTACATTTGTGCTTTGTGCCACCGTTGTACGTGTGATATCTCATTTTATTAGTAGTATGCCAGTCTCCCGAACAGCCTGCATTTCTTGTCTTTGTTTTGGTGCCCCTTAGCAAACACGAGGGGCCTGGTGCGTGTCAGTCTCCCGGGGGCAGAGCCAAACGGCCCTGAGTTCAGAGGGAAATTGCCATCAACCCCACAGTGGTGGAGAGGAGTGTCCCGCCACCTCCTGTATCCCCCAATTCCTCAGAAAGTGGGTCAGAAGCTCCACGAGGGGGCTATGACTATTCTGGTCAGCACTGTGTTCCCATGGCCGTGCACACAGCAGGTCTTTGGGAGGTCAGTGGGGGCAGTAAGATTAGACAGGTAGATCATCTGGTCCATAGTAAGTGGTTAATATTCGCTGGATGGATGGAGGGAGGGACGGATGGATGGATCAGGTTGTAAGCTCTAGCCCCACATATTACCCCCAAGAACCCATCCGCTGAATCCCTAGGGAGAGCAGGGCCAGGCACCTGTCTGCGGAGCCTTTGATGAGCCGGCGGCAGGTCTCCATCTGCACGTCCAGGCCACGCTTCATGCTGCACATCTCCATGTACTCATGCAAGTGTCGGTTCATGTCGCTCTTGGCTGTGGCCAGCTCCAGCTGAGAGAAACCAACAAGGTCAAGGGGGAGGCCAAGTCACCCTGACAGCAGAACCCTCAGCAACCTCACACCCCAAATCCTCAGCGGGGGCAACATCACAGTCACCCCACGCCCTCAGGCCCTGCCTCGCACATATCAACCTCCCTCTGCTCTCTGCATCCTGGTCCATAGCCTCTGGCACATGCGTCTGTGCACAAGGGAATGTTGTTTAGCAACCACAGAGGCAGCTTGATAAACCCTGATAAGCCCCTTCCAATCCTGCCAACTCCACCCTGCCTGGCACCCCTGCACTCCTTTATATGCACTTAGTTAGAAACCCTCAGTCTCTCGCTTCTGATGCTCCTCTACCAAATGATTCGCCCTCCAGAGAAGAAGCAGGGCTTTTCTTTCCTTAGCTGGACAACAATAGCTCTCACTGGGGGACACAGTTACGTGCATAGGCTCTGGAACTCAGAGAACTGGGCTTGAAGGCTGCCCCTGGCGGTGAGGCCTTGGACAAGTCACTTGATCTCTTTTTGCCTCATCTCCTCCTTTGTAAACGGGCACACATCACCTGCACAGGGGAGGCTCCTGGGGCCCGCAGGGACACACACAGGGCTGAGAATGCACGCACATGAGCTTACCTATAAAGGGCCTACTCAGTGCCAAGCATCACCTGGATGCCACTCTCATTATTCTAGGATCATCACCTTAGGGGGATGCCTTCAAACTCTCTAGGGCAGACAGATTATCACTCCATTTTATAAGTTAGGAGAAACTGAGGTTATAAATGGGGTCTGGCTGGCCATGCTCCAGGCTCCCTGTCCTGTATGGGGCCCACTCCAGCAGCCCCCGCCCACAAGGGCATGTCACCCCAGGGGTCTCAACCACGGTGCCTCAGCGGAGCTGTGCGTGGGCTCCCTCACCTCGATCTGGCCTATGGTTTCCTGGTATTCCTTGTCCCTTGTCTTAAAGAAGGATTCGGTCTCGTGAATCAAGTTGCCCAAGTTCTCCTCTTGCTGGAAACAGAACAAAAGAGACCGTTTAGCTGGGTGGTGGGGGTGGCAGGAAGGAACACAGATGAGGTGTCACTGCAAGGAGGTGCCCCACACGCTGCTAGCCCAGAACAGCCCCACTTCCCCGGCCTTGGGGGGCAGCCCCGCTCACCTCGCCCTGCAGGTCGATGGACGGGTTGCAGTTGGTGAAATCCTCCCAGAGCAGCAGCGTGTCTTCATTCTCTTCCCATGTCAGGCTGTCGCAGTCGTCGTCGAAATCAAAGGTCTCCCGCCTGCAGGGGTGACAGCAGAGCCCATGATTGGACGGGAGCCAGGCGCAGGGAGAGGGGACATTCACCTTGCCCGTGCGGTTACCTCTTAAAATGCAAAATGTCTCTACGTCCTCTTTGTGCCACTGAAAACATCTTTACTTTTTTCCAAGATGCCAGGTTTTCATGAATGGAGACTAGAGATTTTCCTCTCAAGAGCCTGCTTGCAACTGTTTGCCATTCACCAGCTCATTTCTTGAGCCCCAGTTTTGTCCGAGTATATTGTTATTCCCATTTTACAGAGGAAATTGCAGCTCAGAAAGAATAACTCACTTGTCCAAAGCCACACTGCTAGCCCGGAACAGAGACTGGGGCCAAAAGTCAGTTCTCCCTGCTCCCTGCAGTTTTCGCCTCCCCGTCAAAACACCACCCAGCACCCATTATGTGCTGGGCGGGGGACTGGCGGCTAAGGCGGCTAAGCGTATATTGAAATGCAATTCACCCAGTCCTCACAACCACCCCACGAGGTGAGCGTGTGATGATTTCCATTTTGCAGGTGAGGAAACCGAGGCTCAGATTCGGTGGCTGCTCTGCCGATGCAGGCTGAAGTCAGACTTGATTTCAAAGCCTGAATCTGGATTCCTGGGCTCCCCTGCTCACCAGAAGCGGAAGTAGGTCACTAATCATACCACTCTGCCTGGGCCTGAGGGGTCTCCAGAGAAGCACTGGGTACCCCAACTGAAAAGGAACTTAAAAACCTTCAGCCCAACCGACTCATCATTTGGTTGAGAAGGCTGATACCCACAGGGTTAACTCACTTGAAGGTGAAGTAGCCACAGAGGACTCGAGGTAGGACGAGAGTCTCCAGGTGCCACCCTGGGGGCTCCCCCCAGAGCCCACATCCCCTTCCTCAACTCCTTCCTGGATCCTGGGGCAAAGCTTCCAGACCTGGGACAGTCCAATAGGCTGTGGTCACCAGGCAGTGCCCAAGGAGAAAGAATTCCTAGTCGAAAGGTGCACCCCCTGGAGCCAGGGTCCCCAGCAAAAAAGCAATTCCTGTGGAGGCCCCTAGATGGTTTGGGAAGTCCAGGGGCCAGAGCTGGGGGCAGCAGAGGGGGGCCCTGCCTCCACCGGGCCCTTGTCACATACTCCACAGCTGACTTCACTTCCTCTCCAGCATCCGGAATCTGAGTTCCCCCACGGAGGAATGGGGAGCCAAAAAGGGCAGGAAGATGGACAAAAGGAGGGCTGAGAAGAGGCTCCCCCACACCCCACTGATCTGGAAGGCGGGGCCGAGGAGGAGGGCTGGCAGCCTGGCAGAGAAAGTAGCAAATTCCTCCCCTTCTCCTTGGTCTGAAGCCCAAGCAACTGATTTTGATCAAAACAAAACAGCCTTGACACGGGGCATTATTCAAAGACTTCAGTGGAACTGGCCTGGGCGGCCTGGGCTTTGGGTCCCAGCCCACAGCGAGTGGAGATGTCAGGGGCGGGGTGGGCAGGACTGGCGGTGGGGTCAGCAGGAGCTGGGCTAGAGCTGCAGGGAGGGGGTGATCAGACCGTTTTGTTTTTTTTTTTTTTAAACTCAGGCAGCTTTACAACCTGATGAACCCAACTGGCTACTGAGCCCAGCTCAGGCCTCTCAGCGCTCATCGCCCTTCCCTATAGCACCTGGAAGCTTTTGAGCACGGATCACTGCCAGCGGAGCCCCCCACACTGACGCTCAGCTCACCCCATTCCTGGGCAGTTCTGGCTCCCTGGTGACTTTTTGGAAATGGGGACAGCGATTTCTTCAGAGAAACCCTTCAATCCCACCAAACCCACTCTAGGTCTCTGGGTCTACAACCTGCCTGAGACTGAGGATGCCCAAAGCAGTGCTCGGGACACCTGGAGCCAAAACAGGCCTTCTCTTCCAAAGCCCCACTCAGCAGCAAAGACATGCTCACAGGAGACTGGGGGTGGTGGGGAAGGGGGAGATCAAAGGATGAATCAAGAATCCAGGAGTCTCCTTGTGACCCTCAAATAGAAAACTCCCCAAATAACAGCCCCATCTCAGTCCTGTTCCAAGGGATGGAATGGAGGGGAATGCTTGGCAAACCCAACCCCTTCCGGCTCAGATTCCTCTCTTCCTTACAAGTCGCCTGGCTCAGCTGAAAGGGACCACGAGGCCAGGGAGCAGGCGCGGAGAGGGCAGAGTGGGGCCATCTCTCAGGCCAGGCAAAGTAGCCCTGGGGGGATGTTAAGCTTCTAGCATGCCATCCCCAGACCTGGCACCGGCAGTGTGCACACAGCTGGACTCGTGAGCTGGCACAAGCCAGCTCCGGCTTATCACAGAGCATATCCGATCCGGACAGCCTGGGCCGGCCTGAATCCCAGATCCAGCACGTATTAGCCCTGGAAGCGGGCCAAGTCACTTCCCCTCTGAGTCTCAGATTCCTCATCTACAAAGGGAGTGATAACATGACCTCCTGGCTGACCGTCTGGAGTCAGTGAAGGCCCGACTGTAAGCGCCCTGCAGACGGAGGGTGCGGAGCCAATGGCCTGAGGCCAGCGTGGCTGCCGGGTCTGTGGATCCGCTCAGCTGTCCCAGAGAAAGGAAAACCAGTGCGACTGGATCCACAGCTTGATCAAGGACTCCCCTGGCTCCCGAATATGCCCACCATTGCCATTTCTGAAAATGCAAAACTTCCCAAACTACAAATGTCAGCCAAAATCCCCTGCGAGCCACTGCCAGCCAGGCCGCGGTTGGCCCGCCCTTCCCTAGCAATCTGGGGAAACCACATGGCGCCCCCAGGCTGGGGTGGTGGAAGACTTACAGCTGGTTAAACATGCGCTTCATCTCATCCGTGATGTTCATGGAGCCGACCTCGTCATCTGGGAACCGGGTCACCTCTCCGTCCTGCTCAGAGTTGTCATCGTCGGAGGCCACCTTCTTCTCTTTCTTTTTGGGGACCACCTGACCCGGAAGGAAGAGATCAAGGTCACTGGGAGGCTCTGCTGGGGTGGGGGGCAGGGTGGGGGGGAAGGGAAACTGCATCCCCCGGATGGGTGGAGGGTGGCTAGCTAGCCACTGCCGGCCAGGGTGCACGGGCCCTCTAAGAAGCTGGCACGTTAGCAGGAAGCGTGAGGTGGAGACATGCAGGACGGAGGACACAGACAGCACAGACCCTCCCCTGATGGGGCTGACTCAGCTCCCTCCTTCACCAGAGAAGCAGCCCCAATACGGGGGGAGAGAAGAGGGCCAGATGGGTGCAGTCACCTGGGTGCCTCAGAACCAGCCAGAGAAACGGACAAACCCAGCTGCCCCCCTGCTCACGGGCCAAGGCAGCAGGCGGGTGGCTCACGGTTCACCACGCTCCCGCCACTCCAAGCAGACAGGACACGAGCAAACCAAAGCGCCAGCAGGTGGAGATGGTGGCCCTGCCTCCCAGCAGAGGCCGTGAAAAGGCACAGGGGTGGACCGAAGGCCGGGAAGGAGCCCAGCTCTCCCTTCTGCGTCCAAAGTCACACACGGAAAGCAACGACACACCATAGTCACCCGGTTCCAGCAAAAGCCACACCAGACCCCAGACTCAGACAATGACACACGCCCTGCACTGGGCTGGATGAACCCCCGGCTGCCCCTGGCCGCCACGGCCCTTCTCTCGGACACACGCTTGCTTGTCAGGGGCAGTGGCCCGGGGTTGGGAGGCGTATTGGAGACTTCGGTAGGAATGAAAATCAGTCAGAGGCCAACAGCTCCTCTTTGCAATTCTGAGGCTCATCTGCCCAGATTCAGGCCGCTCACCCAGGGCTCCTGCAGCCTGATGGTCCCGGATTCCACCGCCACCCGCAATGAGAGGTCTGATCAGCCACAGGAGGATCAGAGTCTGACGGTGGAGTCAGACGCACCTGAGTCTAGAGTCCCTGGCTCTGTGTTTTCTTGGGGAGATCAGAGGGTTGGGGGAGCACTGCTTCTGGGGAAAGGCGTGTGAGGGAAGTAGGGGCTGGCCAGGCAGGGGTCAGGCAGGGCAGGGCTGGGCCGCCCCGGGAGGCTGGCGGTGGCCGGTGAGCAGGGTGGCCCTAGTCACCTGGAAGATCTTGGACACGTCTTCCGAGTTCCGCTGCTGTGCGACATCGCACAGCTTAGCCGTGATATCGATTCGGCGGCAGATGTCCATGTCCACCTTCATGGCCTTTTCTTGGATCTTTGTGTCCAGGTCTGTCATGGGCTGCAGGGAGGACAGCAGGGGGTTACGTGAGCAAGGGACGGAGCAAGCATGGGTGGGGTGAGGGGTGGAGCCGTCCCAGGCTCCTACTGGGCAGAGGCGGGAGACCCCTAGTGTTGGATGGGAGAACCCCAGAGTTCACGGGGGCCTTGAGCTTCTCCTAGGGTTGAAGAGTTGGGCCAGTGCTGCTCAGGTGGGGGGCAGGGGGTGGGGTCGTGGTAGCTGACAACTTTGGGGCCGAGTGGATGACGTGAGGCCGTGTCTGTGGCTCTCCCTAAGGCTGGAAGGCATCCTCTCAGCAGACACAGTGTTGGTGTTTATTTTGTTAGAGCAAAGAAAAAAGAAAAACAATTCCCACTGTTGAAAGATACCCCCTTCTTTCCCACCTCACGACCCCACATAGATGCCTGCTTGCCAAGGCGGTGCTCAGTGTGGGATTCTACCCACGCTGACAGTGGGGGCTTGCCCAGGTCATGGGGGCCCCCCTGGATCCCAGCCTCACACCTCTCAGAACCAGAAGCCACACCAGGCTCCTCCTCTTTCTGGCAGGCTCCTGCACACACTGCCTGCTGCTAGGAGGTGGCAGGAAACCGGTGTTCCCAGCAGGAGCGAGGTCTCTGTTGCTGACAGCTCTCCCCCACCCCAGCTACCCAGAGTGGCTCTGATCATCGAAAGGACGCACACACTGGCCTTCCCCTGTTTACAAAGCAACCCCACTGGAGGCCGCTGGCCTGGGAGCCTCGCAGGGTCTCCCTCAACCTGCCTTCCAGCCCCCGAGGTGCCCCGACCCTGGAGGCCCACGGCCACCACCAGCCCTCATCTTAGCGAGCCAGGAAGGAGTCGGAGCAAACACACACAGACCATCGGGAGAGCCTGGCCAGGGCAGGATGGGTTAAGCGGCAGATTAATGCATCTCTGCTCAGACCAAGGGAAGCGGAAGTGGGGCGGGGGCGAGACGGCGCCTGGTCTCCGATGCATCGGTCATCCTCATGGTCAAATGCAGCCAGCCAGGACTCTAACTAGAAGCCAGCTCCGGAGCCTCGGAGTGAATGAAGCGCTTTGCATGATGGGTGTGGGGGAGCATCGTGACGCATGGCGCGGAGGTCTATGGCACTTACATCACTCATGAGCCCCTTAAACACCACCAGCTCCGCCTTGAGCCTCTCGATCTTCTCATTCATCTCCTCCTGGATGGCTTCAGCCTCCTGTGCTGCCTGCGGCACAGAGATGGGGGCAAGGTTGAGGGGGGCCGGGCATCCTGTGGGGTAGCATCGCACCCTGTGTGAATGTCCAGCCAGGTGAAGGGGTGCTAAGGACCTCGCTCAGCTTAAAACACTTGTCAAGGGATGATTTATTGCATGGAAAAATCCATGGCAGATATTAAGAGAGAAAGAGCAGGTTAATGTAACAAGTGATCGCAACAGGTTAGAGCACCAGGTCTATTCTTTTGAAACTGCCGATCATGGACCATCTCATCTCACGTGTGGCGACTTAACTGAACACACACACCTACAGGTATGTGTGTGTCTGCACGTCAAAGACTACCAACAAGGGAGGGCAGGACTGGAGGGAACTTTTACTTTCTTCTCTGTGCTTCTCTGAAGTTTCCAAATATTTTTGTGAACTAAAAAGTACTGTTGTTATCAAAGAAAGGGGGAACGTCATCCTTTTCCTCCTACATTCTGACATTACGTATTCTGCCTCTGACTTTCTTAAAAAGAGAAATACTTTAAATATCAGAAAGCAATTTTTTTAAGGTTTGAAAAAGAATTTCCCACACCTTCTCAGGAAGCTGTTGTTCTTGCGCCCACTTAACTGAGAAGAAAACAGAGGCCCAAAAGGTGAAGTTTGCTGCCCAGAGTCCATGGCATGCAGGTGACAGAAGGGTCCAGAACAGAGAGTCCAGAGCCAGAGTAGCAAGGGAATGTCCCCACACCAGCCATGGAGCGCCCACTGGGCTGGGAGCCCACCTGGTCACATGCCCACCTCTCCAGGCCCCCAAGTCTGTTACAAGTCAGTTTCCTCAAGCTGGGGCCAGAGGACCTTAGACACTCTGCAGTGCAAGTCTCAGGTGGGGAGCAAGAGGCTGTGGGGGGCACTAGCCCGGGACCCCCAGTAAGCATGGGGCTTGGAACCCTTCCTGCTCTGAAGCACAGGGAGGGACACTGAGTGGGGGCTGTGCTGGCGACTGCCCCAGCTTTGCCCTGTGAACACTGTGCCCTCAGACACCTGCATCTGCTGCAAGTCCCTCCTGGTGGCACCGCTGGGGCTCTTACCTCCTGGAGTGTGTCCACCATGGTCTGCAGGTTCAGGCGCTTGGCGAGCTCCTCCTCCCACCTGCAAAAGCCAAGAGGGACAGGTGGTCAGATGGGAGCTTATCCATGTCACTCCAGCCCTCAGACACAAGGCCAGCACCCACCCTGGCCCGTCCCAGGCTGGGAACCCACTGCTGCCTGGCCTCTAGGAGTTTCCAGTCTAGGGAGCTGATACAAAACCACCACACCGGTTGGCATTGACACAGCAAAACTTCATGCAAACCATAGAGTGTGGCTGCTCAGCTGTGGCTGCAGAACACCATGGAGGGGCTGGTCCCCGGGGCCAGGCTGCAGCCAGCTCCATGCTAAGACTCTGTATGGCAAGAAACATGCTTTTCCTGGGCTGATCACTGTGATCTTGTCCTGCAGCTACCCCCACCATCACAGATGTCTCCTACATGGCCGTCATCATCCTTGTCTTACGGAGCAGGAAACTGAGGCTCAGAGAGGCTAAACGTTTCACACAAAGACACACAGCTAGTGGGTAGGGTAGAGTTTCCAACCCAGGTCTGTTTTATTACATTACAAAAACAATGAATACAGCTCTTCTTATTTTTCATTTATTACATGCCAGGTCCTGTTCCAGGATCTTTACAGGTCACTGTCTCATTTGGGCACAGGTTGGACAGGAAAGGACAGGGGAAAGCCATGCCAGGGCCCCAGGGGTATCCCAGCACGGGCTGGGGGAAGGGTGGATGCTAACTCTTCAGTCACCACAACAATACCCGCTCACCGCAACTGAGCCTTCGACAGCCCACGTTACCCCAGATTACAAGTGAGGAAAGGAGGCACAGAGGCAGGTTCCCAAGGTCAGGCAGGCAGGACTCTGGCATTCATCACCCTGCCAGGCTCCCAACCGAGTTCCCCAGCTGGAGGAGGTGGGGGGGCCAGCTTGCTCCCCTTTCTCCATCCTGGGACACACAGCTTCTCTCCTTCCTCACCCCACTGCCACCTCCCTACATGGCCTCGGAGCTTGGAGGTCTGGAAGCCTTTTAGGATGCTGTCCCGCCCAGCTAAAAATAGGCCAGAGGGGAGAAATGGATGAAGAGTCCATTACATCACCGGCTTTTGGAAACAAGAGAAAACGGATACTGTTTGCACACAGAGGAAAATTCCTCCTCCCTCCCACACGAGACAGTCGGCCCTGGCCAAGGCTGCCGGAGCAAGCTCTCCCTCGCCCAGTTCCCATGTCTTCACCAGTCCCTGATGCCCGCGGCCAGAGCTAGAGCTGCTGTGGGCACAGGGACTCAGCGGGCAGGGGCTGGGGCTTCTGCCAGGGGTGACAGACACAGGAGAAGCTATGGAGGACAGCAAGAGAGCTGCAGTCTGAGCCAGGTGACATCTCACTTCATGCTACATCTAGGGAGACACAGGAGCTGGCCCAGGGCATGCCGGGAGTCTAGCCCTGGAGGGGACAGGACACCCTCACCTCCCAGCCGGCAGCATGAACCATGGAGAAAGGCCGAGCCCCGGAACACGAGTGCTGGGCTGAATCAGCTCTCCCGGCCATGCTGCTCGGCAAGGCCAGGGGACTCGATTCCCAAGCCACCGAGTGGAGCAGGGACGAGGAGGGCCAGGCATGGGCTGGCTCCTGCAGCGAGACTCACCGCTGGGTCTTGCAGCAAACAGCAGAAGCAGCGGAGAAGAGGAAGTGGGCAGTGAAGATGCAGGATGGGGAGCATGTCACCCCCCACACATCTCCCAGACAGGCTCCCGGGAATGGGGCTCAGCCCGCCCCCTCACCTTTCCTTTGAGCAACGTTCTCACGAGGAGAGTAGGAAGGAGGTCCACAGACCCATTACACAGATGGGGGAAGTGGGGTTCAGAGAGGGAGTGCAACTTGCTGGAACCAGCCCGCAGGGAACCCTGTCTTTGCAGCTCCAGCCTCCAAGCAGCCTGGATCCCAGGGGTTGGGCTCAGTGCTGCCTACACCGTGATCATCCGTGTCAATGTCACTTCCTAATGCTCTTGGGTAAAGAATTTCCCCCCAAACCCATCTGGGAGAAGAGGGAGCTGAGGCTCGGAGAGGGGAAGCAGCTTGCCTAGCTAGAAGCAGGGGTGGGACTCAAGTCTCGAACAGGGATGTGTGAGATCTCCCGGGGACCTTGTTCACACGCAGCTCGATTCAGCAGGCTGGGTGGGGTGGGCGCTGCATGTCTGATAAGCCCCCCTGCAGACCGCACTGAGGGCCCCACACCTCGCCAGTGTTCCTAAGCCGCACCCCAGCAGACGATCTTGCACAGTGATTTCATGGGCCTTTTATTTCCAGAGCCAGACGGCAGGCAGCCGGCACGCCTGCTCCCAGGAGACCGAGGACGGACCCCTGGCTGTCCACAGCAGCTGGCCCGGCAGACTGAATCTGCTGGCCACACTGATGTCCTTCCCAGCACTGCGGAGAGACCTGGCTCTGTCGGCTCTGATGTTGACAGTGCAGAAAAGCTCTGCCCTTCAGCTGCTGTGGCTGACAGAAGAGAGGACGGGCAGGTGGTGTGTTTCTTAGGCGCCCCAGATGCCCCACATTCACTACAACCTGGTCCAGGGGCAGGGAGCAGGCAGCTTAGCTGGAAACTTGTCAACCGAGTTGTGGGCTCTGAAATTTCAACACCTGTTTCCCAGGCATGGTCTCCTCCCGTGACCTGGATCTGCCCACGAGAGTTGGGTTTCGGCCGAGGGCCAGAGAGATGGGGAGCAGGCAGTTGCCACAGGGAAAGGTGCGTGCCCCGCCGGAAGGCCAGGGGTCGCTGATGTCAGGCCTCGTAACCCTTTGGGTCCTGACTCTCAGGCCCGGCCCTGCTGAGCTCAGAGGCTGACACTTGAGCAAGATGGCATGGCTAGGAAATGTGGATGTCTGGATGCAAACCAGGTCTGCCTGAACCCAAGTCTGGGCTCAGTCCAATTTGGGGGCTGCTGGAGAAACTGTGATTGGAAATCACAGAAGGCGGGCACACTTAAGACGGCATTCGGGGCATGAGAGTGAGTCACCTCAAGTCCCTCTCAGTGGTCGGGGCTGTTCTGCCAGGGAAGGAGAGGTCCCTTCTGGACAAAGGACCCCAGGCTAATAAGGGCCTGTCACTGGAGGACACTGGGAGCTGCCTGCTGTCTGGCTTTGGAAATAAAAAGCCCATGAAATCACTGTGCAAGATCGTCTGCTAGGGTGCGGCTTAGGAACACGGGCGAGGTGTGGGGCCCTCAGTGCGGTCTGCAGGAGGCTTATTAGACATGCAGCGCCCAACTCTCCCGTGGGGTGGCGTGGCGGGGGGCGGGGGGCCCAAGTACATCTGCTCCATCTACCATCTCACGCTGGCTGTGAAGCCACAGAGAAAGTCCCTCCCCACTGCACAGGTGGGGAAATGAAGGGCCAAGGGCAGACAACTGGAACCAGGGCCAACGTGGCCTGGAGCACCCCATGCCTCCCCACCCACCCGCACCCAAATTCTCCTCTCTTGTGGTGTTGGCTAAGAGCGGGGAGAGAACATTGACTGGTCACTCTCTCAGTGTGTGGCCACCTTCACCATGTTAGGCAGAGAGAGATTTAAATATATGGTATAAAACACCATCACACCTCCCCTAAGGACTGCCTACATATTGCAGACGAAAAAACAGGCTCAGAGCCTCCCTGGTGGCGCAGCGGGTTGAGCACCACGCTGTGAGGCTGCCCACAGTTTCTGCAGCACGGACTCGATTCCTGGCCAGCCAGGGAGAAACCCACATGGCGCGGCAGACCTCTCCTGCTGCGCCTGCTGCTCCCCTCAGCAGTGTCTTTGGTCAGTCTGCCTGTTTTGCTCCCTGCTCTGTCTCTGGTGAATCCTCTCACCCTCCTGTGCCTCTGGCCTTTACTCCAGTTCTTGTATAAATAAATAAATCTTGTATAAATAAATAAAAAAAAAGAAAAAGGAAAAACAGGCTCAGAAGTTATTCATTCTCCTTTTCCTCCTCTCCTTCCTCCTAAAAATCTCTTCATTCTCCCAGGAGTGTCTTAAATGTCTTCTCTTCCCCAAGCCTCAGCACACACTTCAATCCTTTTTCTTCCTGGCGCTCCAGCTTGAGGCTGCTGAGCCCCGTCTTGCCAGGCGGCTTGGCCGTGGTGGCACCTTACCAAGTGTGGCTCTCAGCCAGAGAGCCAGCCCGGCATGCCGGGGCAGTGCTGGGCCTCCTCTATCTTACCCACCTCCGATCAGATCCCACATCTGGCTTGTGTGCTGACCACGCCACGCCCTCTCTTGCCCCCACCATGTCCCCAAAAGTCCTTTTTCTTCCTCAGTCTGTAGGCCACCTCATATGCATCCCAGCCCCTCAACCCATAGCTGTGCACAGCGGCTTCTGAAGCAGGTTGGATGATGATGGCGAGGAGGGAGAGGGGGCAGAGCAGGGCAGGGGAGGGCAGGGACAGCTACTTGAATTCCATGTGTGTGATGCCAGGCACCTCCGAGGTGCTTCCCATGCACGGCCCCATTTAATGTCACGTGACCTGGAAGCCGACTCATTATCTACCTGATGAAGAAGCTGCCGTCCCAAACCATCAAGCACCTTACCTATTAAGATCACACAGCTGGGAAGGTGGAGTTTTTATTTTACAAAGGAGATCCCCCAAAGTGAATCAGAGAATTCCCCCAAAGTGAAGGCACTGCCTGGGGGCTTCCCAGGAGCCCAGTTCCCAGCACTGATTCTGCCCCACTCTGTCCAGTCCACTTGGCTCCAGAGCCTCTCCAGGGAGAGGCCTGGCCAGGCGCTGGCTGGCCAGGGCAGGATGTGGCAGGGGGACGAACAAGCCTTCCCTCTCCCACTTCCCACAGCCTGCAGGCCGGAGCGGGAGGGAGTCAGGACAATGAGCCAGGGAGAGGAAATGACTCCAGAGAAGCACACTGCAGCTGAGTCTTCCCAGGAGCAGCACATGTGTGAGGCAGGCTGGAGAGGGGTGGCAGCACCCCCCAGCCAGATGTGGTCAGCCCTCATTCCTGAGCGGCCACCGCTGGGACCACATGGTGGATGAGAAGTCCTGCCTGGCCGCTGGGGGAGGGGTGGGCAGCGTGGAGAGCAGCCCCCACCCCCAGCCACACTCAGGGCCGGAGCCTCCCCTCCCCCAGCAGCTCGTGAAGACACACACCCGCAGGAAAGGGGTGGACGAAGCGGGCCTCTGAGGGCGGAAAGCCAAGCTGAAGTCACTGGCAGAGGGACTGACTCACAGACTTTTCACTTCCTGTGCCGTGGGCAGGCAGAGAAAGAGAAAGAGAGAAAAAGACGGGCTCTGCTGCAGAGAGTGGGTGGAGCCCAGCAGAACAATCAAGGCTCCGAGGATGGGGCTGGGGGTGACTCTGGGTCAGCAAGAATCCTGCCCCCACCACTTCCCAGCTATGTGACCTTGGGCAAGTCAATTACCTCTCTGAACCCCAGTTTCCTCATCGGTGAGATGGAAAGCTCACCAGCCCTTCTGAGAGTGGCTGAGCGAACTGCATGAGGCGGTGGTAAGGGGAGAACACCCAGTCCAGTTCTGGCACACAGCAGACAATTAGTGCTCGGACGGCTCAGCCTGAGCTGTGGAGTGTGGCGTGGCTGGTCCAGCAGCCTGACCCCCACCCCCGAGAGCTGGGAGGGCCCACAGGAATGGCCCACACCTTTCCCGGGCAGGCACACCCAGGCGACTCACTCAGGTGATGGGAAGTAAGCTAGGTGAGGCTGCCAGGCCTGAGCTGGTGGAAAACTTCATTCTGGGCCAAGCGTGAGCCTAGCCTGGGGCGGAGGGCAGGTGAGGGCAGAGCGCAGCTTCCACCAGGCCACGCAGGGAGAGCACCCTGCTGTGCTGGGAGCAGGCTGCCGAGGCTGGCGAAGGACATGCTGGACCATCCCCTCCCCCACTGCCCCCAGCATCTAGGGGTGCACAGAGGCACCCACCCCTGCCCAGTGGACATGCCCTGCCCCCAGCTGGCATGTCCCCCAGCTGGGCGCTGGGGCTGAGCCATTGCCCTAACTGGCCATTCTCCTCAAGACTAACATGGAGCTGGGGGCGAGGCTGCTGGCACAGGGGCACAGAGGGCACCCGTCCTCATGCACAGTTGGTCAGAGTAGGCCGGCAGCCGATGAGAGCAGGCTCCCCAGGGAGTGTGGGCTGCCCAGGAAGGCCTCCTGGGCTTCGCGGCCCTGCTAGAGCATAAAAATGCCCACGGCGTCACCGTCCTCTCCACACCACCACCGTGCTCATCACTGCGCTTGCCACACACAATTCATGTTGGTGGCAGAGAAAAATACAGATGAGCAAAAATGGCGGCTGGGTGGGAAGACAGAAGAGCCCACCCCCACGAGGCGGGCCCTCCTCCCCGGCAGAGTCTCCGTCCTGACTTCTGCCTCCCTTGCCATGCGCGGAGAGCACCGTTCTCTCCTAGAGGGCTGGGCCCACCAGCCTGTGAGCAGGGAGACCCACCCTGGATCTCCCATCATCCCGCTCTCCTGGGTACCTCCGGGCACCATCTCTCCCGCGCTCACACTCCTCCCCACTGCGGACTCTGGTGCTCCACCTGCATCGAGCCCTGAGCCTGGCGGGAAGGAACTCCTCGCAGACGTGCCCATCCGTGGCCCAGCTGCCCAGCTGTACTCTGCTGTTTGCGGGAGGAAACACAAATTAAATGCCAACTGATTGTCTCCATGGAGGAGGTATTAATTTAATGTGAACACTTAACCAGGGCAGCCGATTCCATTACAGGCGGGCGGTAATGGCCCGGGCAGGCCGGAGCACAGGCTGGTGATGGGCCGGGCTGAAGAGCCACCATACGAAGCGTGAGCTCCACCCAGCTGCTGTCACCACACAGACACGCACATGGGCCTGCTGTCGACCTCAGCCACCCCCTCCAGGGATCCCAGTGAACGAGGTTGTGCAAGCCAGTCCAGAGGGGGAAGGGGTGTAATGTCCACAGTCCTGGGCCAGGGGCCATGGCATAACCCAGTAAGTCCCTTTTCCACCCTGGGCCTCAGTCTCCCCATCTGTAAGAGGATCTCTAAGCGTCTCTCTGGATATGACCTCAGCAGCTGTTTGAGGACCCTGGCGGAGGCTGGAAGAGGTGACGACCGCACATCCATGCAGTTTTGCGTAATGGGGCTGGGCCTCTGGCTGTTTCCCTCATGCCCAGCTACGCTGGGGAGCGGGCAGCATGCATCATTTCATTCTCCCCTGGCTCATTCATCCCATCACCACCTCTGAGGCTGTGCCCCGAACTGTGCAATGTCCAGCACCAAAGGGGATGGGAGACTCTACTGACCGTACTAGGAAGGGCAGGCGAACTGAGAAGTTGCCACTGTGTGACCCCCAGAGAGCCCACATAGCACTAGCTGGGAACCTCAAGTTTCCCCCTCTAGTAAATGAACCCTAATTTGTAGTTTGTGGGCAGATTCAATGAACAGGCGCCAGTGAGGGTGCCCAGGCCCCCTTGATGGACAATGACAAGGAGATGAAGACAAGAGCTGCCGATGGACAGTTTTTGGTCACTGTCTCCCTGTGGCCAAGGGTGCCCTTTTGGGGTAGGTGGCTGGCCTCTGAGGCTTCCCCTTGGGAGGATAAATCCCTTCCCCATCCCTCACGACACTTTCCCATTAAAGCAATAGTGTTCAACAGAATACATTCTAAGAGAGGCGGAGGGAGAGAAGCAAGCAGCACACAGCAAGACGGCCAGCCTGTGCAGGAAGCCCTACATCTAGTCCTGACTCAGCCCTGACTTGCTGTGTGAACTTGGGTAAGTCCCTTCCCCATCCCTCGAATCACTTTCCCATTCTTAATGTAACAGTGCCCAAAGGGATACATCCCAAGGGCCACTCAGCCAGCTGGAAAACAATTTCCTTGGTCCCTGGACTAAAACCCCACACAGACCACAGAGCTATTTGAGAAACCGCAAAGTCTCAAAGCCAGCTGGGACGTCAGTCTCTGCATTCAAACCAATGTGTGTAGCGGAGAGAAGAGCAGGTGCTCTGGAGCCAGAGGCCCTGGGGTCAAACCCCAGGTATGCATCTTGCAGCTCTGTGACCTCCAAGGACAAATGTTCAGGGAGGTCCGGAGAGACTGGTCCTGGCCCAGGCTGTGAATGACAGGGCCACACCCAAACCCATCAGTCTCTGTGCTGCTGTTAGAATCGTGCTAATGATAATGGGCTGAGTGGGTGATCAAGGGCACATGGTGAGGGGAATGGCTGAAGGAGTAAAGTCAGATGCTACCAGATCTGTGGTTCTCCTGCCAGCAGAACCCAGCAAAAGTCCTGCCTCTGCCCTCCATGGCCCCAGACTGGTCCGACAAATGGGTGGCATGTGTTTGGTCCTTTGAGGCCTGCCCTGACAAAGGCCACATGGCAGAGGTCACCGGAGGCAGGTGAGGTCCAGCAGCCAGAGCCCAGCTGGTCTCATGGCACCACCCCGGAAGGCATGAGGTATCCCTCCCACCGCCAGGCCCAGAGAAGCCCATGGCCACCTGCCTCAGATAAGCAACCAATCTGAGGCTTCAGCTGTTATATGAGCCACCTGTTCCAATTACCCGGCGTCCATGTTGCCCACGTTCCCAGCATGACGCCTACGCTGGTGTCATTTATTGAAAACACCTTTGGAGATCTCTGCAGACGCTCGTAATCCAGAGGTTTACGCTGGGAAGCAACCTCTTCCCAGTGGCTCTGTCTGAAACCACACCCAACTGGGCACTGCCCCCAACAAACCAGGCCACCCAAAGAAGGAAAGTGACTTAAGGAGCCTCTCACAGCAAGGATGAATCTGCGTCCCAAATTGTAGGCCATTGTGAGGTTTCTGGGTTACCAATTCCAACCTCTTCAGACTTGCGACGCCTTCACCACCTCCTCCAGGGAGCCCTTCATGACTTCCTTAGGTGAGTCACTATGCCCATCCCGGTGTTTCCAGTCCCGGCACATGCCTTCCTAACGGCATCTCGGTGCTGTAAATTCTCCCTTCTCTGCCCCTGATCTCCTAGGAGAGGGGAGGGCCTGGGCTTATTGTAAAAGGTTTACTGTGTGCCGATCCAGCCACTGTCCCTCCACCGGGCTCTGGAGCCAGGAGTGATCATTCCCATCGCACAGATGAGAAAACAGGTGTAGGGGAATGACGCACAGGTCTATGAGACCCCCCATGTCTGAGCAGCCTCTCAAAGATGTGTAGAGTGTGTCTGCCACTCTAGAAACTCTGCTTCCTACCATGCACCCAGCACAGTGCTCGGAAAACACCCCCAACCATCATGCACGTCTGTGTACCCAGAGTCACTGGGGAAAGCTCTCAGCACTTTGTGCTTTTACTGCCTCTCAGGGCCTTAGAGCCAGGTGGAGAGAGGCCTCCACCACACCCCTTCTCTACTGGCCGAGATTGGCCTCCACAACTCCATCACCCGCCCCACCCTCATAACTGGAGAGTTTGGCGGGGGGCGTCAGATGAGCAAAGAGGGCCCCAGCTTTGAAGTCAGACCACACTGGCTTCACACCCCACCATGACAGCCACACGCTTCTGGGCAAACAAGTTCCCATCCCATGAGCCCCCCCCCCCCACTTGGTCATCCTTGAAATGGGATTGCGAAGGTCCCCCTTGGGCCCCAGTTTGTGAAAGAGATGACATATGCAGGCTCTGGATAAATGGCTTGCCCTGGCCCCCGTCACTAGCGCTGAGGTCTGAGACAGCTCCTGGCCTCTCTGGGTCTCAGTCTTTTGTCTGTAAAGTGGTCTTGGTCTCTTCTGGCTCTGCTGAGCCACGGAAATGATGGAGGGTAGGATGTCATCGGGGCTCCAGGCTCCAACTGCAGAGGTCTGACACTTCCCCCGCTTGCATGCTGGGGGCACAAATGGGTGCTGTGCAACCATCCCAGGTCGGCTAAGTTCACTGTTGATTCGATTTGAGCAGAAGAAAAGAGAATTTTGGAGCCTTCAGTATCTCTAACGTGCCTTTAATGCTGAATCAGGAGACTGGACTGCCAGGCAGACCAGCAGGCAGGGAGGCAGCAACTGAGCCCCCACGAAACCCCCCTTTTAGCCCTTGTCTCTCGGCTGGGGTGTCTGTAATCATAGGTGCGCGTGCCCTGGGCGTGCGCTCCTAAGTGCTTTTGAATGAACACAATATCACGTGCGGGGAATGCAACCTGGGAGGGAAACAAGGCCGCAGGTGGCAGCTGTAGAGGCTGGCGGTGGGAGGCGAAAGAGAGCCTGAGTACCCCATGTTCCTTACATTGGTGCCGCAGAACAAAGCCCATCCATCACCCCTAGAGCTCTGGCTCCCCACATTTAAGTGGGATCCTGTACTCGGGCTGCTGTATTAAATAATCAGTACTTGCTAAAACTCAGCGCAGGCCCATCCCAGCAAAGGCTCACTAGACGGACACTTTGCCCGGCCAGGGTCGTAGTCATCAGTGGCCTTTTAGCTTGGGTGGCAGCTTCTCTGGGTGGACTGGTCAGAGCCCCGGGCACCAGGTAGACACTTGCGTGCACATCAGGCCCCGCCTACCAATGCCAGGTGATCGCTGTCAAACAAAGACACTCAGGACTTCCAGAGCCCAATCCCAGTGCTGCCACGGACTTGGCTCTGAGGGGCCCCCAGTGAGTGGGTGCTGGGAGTTTCTGGGGCACAGAGTCCAGCAGCCTGAAAGTGCCGCAGCGCAGCTCCATGTGGCTGTTGGCTTAGTCACCTTCTTTTTTCCACAACAGATTAAACAAACATTCCCAAGTGCCCACTCGGGAGCCAAGTGTTAAGGGCATAGATGCAGATAAAAGGGATTTTCCTCCCACAGAGAGAGGAGCGGCAGGTTGCAGAGCCTCTCCTGGCAGGACTGCTGCTCCCACCATAGCCTCCCAGCCTCGGGTCCTCAGTCCCCCTCACTCACCAGGGCGGGAAGATCTGGGCACCCGCTGCCCCATGCTCTGGGGTACTCCTGGATTCTCAGGCATCTCTGCTCTGCCCATGAGTGAAAGGGCCCCATGGGACCTTCCCAAGCCCTAGCCATTTAAACAACCCTGCAAAGAACATCCTGTGCACACACGTCTGCACGTCTGTCCAGGCATCTCCATGAAGCAGGTCGCTGGGTCAAGGTTACAGACTGTGCCTCTGCCTAAGTGCCATAGGACAAGGCTGCACTCTCACAAGGGCAGCTGCTGGAGCCTGCACAGTGTCCAGGGAGACAAGGAAAAGCAGGGTCTTTATCCCAACCCCAGCAGTAACACTTTTTGTACCTCGGTTTCCCTATTAGTCTAAAGGTTGCCCCTCCTCCAGGTGGAAGACGCCCCCACCACAAATGCAGCCCTTCTGCACCTTCACTGGGGTGAATTTTGCCCTCCCAAACAGGAAAGGCTGTGAGATCAGGCCCCTCTGAAAGGGCAGAGGTTCCTACATGGTGTCCATATACTAGCCCTGATGTGCCACACCACCTCAAAGCTCAAGGTCTGCATACATACTCTGCCTGGAAGATTCCTTTCTACAAACCCCCTTTGTCATTTCTCTCTGCTCCTCAACTTATGCCAACTTCAGGACACAGCTTATATAACTCCTCCTCCAGGAAGCCTTCCCTGACTCTTTGCTCAGGGTGAAGCACCCCTCCGCTATACTCCAAAGACCCTGGTCACTTGCTACTGATGTTAACTGTTCACCTGTCGGCCTCCCCTTCTTAACTCGGCTCTTCAAGATAAGGTCCATGTCTGGCACCCAGCTGCAACCCCAGAGATCAGCACGGAACTTGGCACACAGTAGGTACAAAATGTTTGCTTAATAAAGGGTCCACTGAGTATCACCTCCAGCCTCCCCTTAGGAGACCCAGTCTGCATCAGTGCAGCAATGTGTAGCCTTAGACATCACCTCCCTGCCTGCCCTCCAGTCATCCTCAGATTCCCCAGATGACCACCACAGAAGCTGCCAGCTCTGCAACTCTCCTCCAAGGATCATCCTCTCTCACCTGGATGCCTGGGCTACCGCACAAGGGGCAGGTGGTGGGAGACTCACAGCTCTCCATGCCCAGGACTTTGCCTTTCTGCCCAGGCCTGGCCAAAGTTCCAGAAAACCCCGCCCACCCCCATCAGCCAGTTCTCAGCGTCTGGGGTCTCCAGCTCTTGCTCAAAGCTGGAAGCCAGCAGGGGATGTGGGCACCGGGGCCAAGAAGCAGGAGGCCCAGGGGGTCCATGCCCAAGACACTGGGGGGCCCCACCCAGGAATATGTTTACAGGCTTGAGGAAAAACAGCAAGTCCTGAGGCTATTTTGGATCCCTAATGTGCACTTTGGGTCTGTGTTGTTTATTCCCAGTAACTGCTGCCTGCCCGCAGGTAAATGTGAGGCTCCATGCTAGCCCAATCTCCCCATCAGCCACGCCCCTCACTCAGAGAGCACTCATTCACCCCCAGCAACCTGGGCCTCTGATTCCAAGTGCTCCTTATCATCTGCTGCCTGGACCAGTGAGCGTCAGCAGCCAGGGAAAGGCCATTGGGCGGGAGTCGCCACCCACCCCATCAGGGTCTAAACAGAGGCTCTGCAGCCTTGAGCCAGTCACCTCTCCATGTCTGTCTGCTCACCCATGAAATGAGGGAGCGTGATCCCCCCCTGGATTCAATGTGGATCAAACCACCCCAGGACGTGGAGCCCAGGATGTCAGGAAGCGGTGCTCAGGAGCCCAGCCATTTGTAAAGGAGAAGCCAGCGCTCAGGAGTGCTGTGACCACCCCAAGGTCACACAGGGCAGAGCAGGCACTAGAATCCAGAACCTGTCAGGCCACAGTGCAGGGAGGACACCAGGGAGCTGGCAGGAAGAGTGACAAGGACCTGGAGACCCATCACTCGTGGGGCTTGTGCAACTGAAGACCGGTTGTGGCAGGCACTACCCGTGTGCTTGGCTCCCTAATTGTCCTAACTGGCCAGGAAGGCTGCAAGCATGGCAGGGACAGGTAATTAGACGCCATGCCCGCCAAGAAAGGGATTAGTGACTAAACACAGCTCAAGGGGACAGACTCATACTCTCAACATCAGCTTCCTGTCATCAGGCAGCCCTTGACATTCAACTTCATGTGAACAGGGGTTGGGATGTGGGGTGCCCCCAACACAGACACACACACACCATCCCTCTCCACCACTCAAGGGAGTGGAGTCCCCCTCTCACCGGAAAGAGGGGTCAGGTCCCTTCATATGGGAGGAGAATGAGATGGGGCGGACCCCCAGGGCACCTACTGTGCCGGTGAAGCCCCTGGAGAGACCCTGTTGGAGCCTCTCATTTCCTTACCCCCATTCTGCTGAGGGGGAGACAGGCTCACAGAGGTAAGGTGACATGTCCAGGGTCACATTCATCATAGTTAGCATTAGGAAGTGTTAGGTGACAGGCATGTTTAGCTCATTTTAACCCTCACAGTCACCCAATGAGACCCGTGCTGTTATTGTGCCCATTTTACAGATGGGGAAACTGAGACCCAGAGAAGAACAATGCTGGGGTGCGGTCCAGGTCTCTTTGATCCCAGAGCCTCTGCTCCTTTCTCTGAACCACCTGCCCTTTGTAATGGACAGAAGGTCAGGGAGCACGCACCTGGCTCCAGGTCCGTCTCCAGGAGTCAGAATGGACCCTAAGCTGCATCTCCTCCAAACTGCGAGAAGGAAGCACCGAGGCTCCCGCCAGGAGCTGCCAGCCTGAGCCCTGCTTGGCCCTGACTGAGGTACGGTCCCCAAGGCCTGACCCAGTCCTCAGGGCTCTCAGATGGGCAGGGAGGCCTTCAGACACCAGAGTGTCCAGAAGGAGCCCCAGGTGCTTCCAGATCCTACCAGGTGCCTGGCCCAGGGGAGGCAGAGGACTAGCACAGTCTCTCGTCTTAGCCCAAACCTGACTGGGGCCTCCGTCCTCCTGAGACTTGGTCTGCAGACACACGATCCCCAGCTGGACTCAGCAAGATGCCAAAAAAGGAGATGGTTCTAGAGGGAGCAGCTGGAGGGAAGGGGAGGCCTTCCCGCACCTGTCTCCTGCCCCTTATCCCAAAACATTGGGCTGTCAGACAGATGCAGCCACTCCTCTGCTGGTGACGGGCCTGGTACTTTATGACCTGAGCCTCAGTTTCGCTATTTATAAAACGGAGGTGACAATCTTACCTATCTCGCTGGGCTGTGAGGACTGTACAAGATTGCACACCCCAGGCATCGGATGTCATTTTGCTCATCTTAGTGAGCAGACCCCACCTTCAGCTATGGGGGGTGGGGGGCAGGTGTTGGTCCAGGGCCCAGGTGTAATAGTGTAATCTCCATAAAAAGGGGGGGGGGTCTGTGTTCCCTGCCCCACCTAAGGAAGGGTAGACCTGGAAGGAGACACTTGGAAGAGACGTGGGTAGAGGCCCGTGGAGAGGCTGACAGTGGCCGCCTCTATCTTGACTTGTACTTTGATTTGGCTCCTTTCCTTCCAGACTCGCCTGGCCTCTTCTGTCCCCTTCCTATGGCTTCCCACCAGAAGGTGCCTTAGACGTGTGGGACGCTTTCAGGCCTCAGTGGCCCCACTTTGGGCCAACCCTGTTTGTCTGGCATCTCCCTACGAGGGGATGGGTGATTTGGGTGTCTCATGGGAACCCTATTATCCTTCCTTCTCTCCTGCGCACAAATCCTATTAAAATTCTTTTCTATTGACGGTCTTACACACATAATGTTTTATCTTTATGTGACAGATGGCAGAATCCACTTACAGTGTGCAAGTTTGGGGGTGCCCCTTAATCTGCCCACTAACACGGGGTCCTAGGTTTGAGATGTACCATTCTCCCCCTTGGAGGCTTCATTCTCTGGGTTCCCACTCCCCCATGCTGGTATCCAGAGTGTACAAGTACCTGGCACACAGTAGGCCCTCAAACCTCTCTTTACTGGGTGAAACTGCTCATGAGCTGGAGCGCTGCGGGGAGAGGGGTGCTGAGCAGCCTGCGGGGCCTGGGTGTGAGTCGGGCTGGATCTGCAGTGACTCCCCTACACCACTGTGAAGCCATCTGCACAAAAAGCGCAGGCTCTTCCTCCTCCTCTTTGGCAGAGGGGTAAGCCAGGCACCCCCAGGGCAGCCTGCCCAGTGGGGGGCCTTTTCCCTATTGGCCTGGCCTCCTGAGGGCAGCCAGCTTGTCCAACGCCCACCCCAGCAAGCCCACAAAGAAGGTAGGCCGGCCTCCTAGTGGTGACTTTGCCTGGGGACAGATGGAACACTTGTCTCTGTCAGGCCAGATGGCCTGGTTGGCCTGAGGGGCCAGGACACCGGCTGGGAGTCCAGCCCCATAGACAGACTGTTTAACCCCTTCCTGCCCCAGCCGCAGGAGTTAGTGTCTCCTCAGCAACTGACTCATCATTGGGCACAGAGGCCTGGCCTTCTGGCCTCTACCGTGTTGGGGAGGAACCTCCCCAGGGCCTAAAGTCAGTCAGGGGGCTATGGGGTAAAAGGGAGCCTTGAGACAGGTCAGGGTGGAAGAGGCACCAAGGCTCAGAGGGCGAGCAAGGGAGCCAGACTGCAGCCGGGAGCCCTGCAGAATCCCGTGGAGCAGATGGAATTGGCTGCTTCGCTTCTGGGACAACCATCTGGGGTAGAGAGTGCCAGGGCAGAAGGCCACTGGCCACCTTTATGGGTCTGGAAAACCCACACCCCTTCCTAGACCCCAGGAATGGCTCAGCCCAGTGGAGGAGACTCATCTCTACCAGGCAGGCTGAGTGGCCCCAGACATGTCGCTCAACCATCCTGGGCCTCAGTCTCCCCATTTGGAAAGGTGGGTTTGGGTGACCCCTGGGCTCCTGGGTACTTCTGGCTCAGAGCCCAGTGACTGCAGGAGAAGGAATGTGCCTTCCGCACAGGAATCCTCAAGGGACCCGGATCCTTTCTCCACAAAGAACATGCCCCAACAAGGTGTGTGAGTCAAGAGGGATCTTGGGTGGGAAAAGGTAAGCTTCCGGGGGCAGGTGGGGGTGTGGTGCCACTTGACAACTTGGGAGGGTCATGAGGTCCACCCTGCCCCAATCTGTAGACAGCTAGACACAGGAGATGCAGCACGTGGGTGGTGGCCAGAGCCCGGGGAGCAACCGTCACCAGGATGCTGCCCTGGCATGCCCCTCCCCGGCAGTGGGCTTCACAGTGGTCCAGCCACGGCAAGGGAGGTCACCTCTGGAGACCCCGCCCCTGGGGACAGCAGGCCGGAGTCCACAAGGACAGGCAAAGCTGGGCCTCAGTCGAGTGACTGACCAGCCTGACATCCAAACAGACCAGAGTGGCCAAGGGGCAGAGATCAAGCTCGGCTCCAGCCCAGGGCCAACCAGCATCTCTGCATGTCTCTCAGGACAGAGGCGGCAGAGCATTCCAGAAAGCCGAGAATGCCACAACAGCCAACGGGGAAAGGCCAAGGGAAAAGGCTACCGGCCTGGTGTGCAGCCGCGGAGCTGGGGACCATGGGCCTGGCTGTGAGCCCTAGGTCCGCCGTGCAACTTTGGGTAAGTCATTGTCCCTCTCTGAAAATCTGTGTGTTGGGGAGAAACCAGATCTCTTTAAGGACTCTCCCAGCTCTGTCATTCAGCAAGATCCCTAGGGACAAGAGTTTGCCTTTCTGGTTCCCACAGCATCATCCCCAGGACCATGAACAGAGGCAGTGAAAAGGATGGATGGACGGATGGACAAATGAATGATCAAGAGGGATAATTACCTAAAAAAGAACAGAAGGTCCTAGGATGATTCCTTACACCTGCCTACAAGTCTTTTTGGAATCACTTTCCCACGACGACAGACCCTCCAACTTGTACACACACATGCCACACACCCACACGCGCATTTTACACACATCACACTGTGCCCCCAAGCACAGTGACCCACCTCTGGATCCCAAGAATAGAAATTAAAGCTACAGCTCCCCAAAGGGAAGAGGTTTCTCTGCCGCAGCCTCCCCAGAGGGTTCTCCACCCTCTGAAGTCCCCTCCCTAAGCTGGGTTTGAAATGAGACTCAACAGGGTGGAAGGAACCCAGCAGTGATCTTTTAAGTAGAGAGACCCAAGTTCATGTGCCAGCTCGGCCGCTTGCTCGCCATGGCAAGTAACAAGTCCCTCCACCTGCCAAGGCTCAGTTTCTTCATGTGCATGCGCAATGGCGCAGCCACGCGACTCCTCGGGAGTGCTGTGATGCTCACGACCACAAGTTCATGAAGTCTGAACAGCGCTGGCAGGCAGGACGCTCTCGGGAAAAGAGCAATGGGAGAATGTGGGCAGCAGGAGATCCCGGCTTCCTCCTTGGAGGAGCTGAGGGTGAGCCAAGCCTCCCGGGCCCCTCTGCCTGGGCCCTATAATCCCTTCCACCTCATTTCCTACCTTGGGGGGTGATGTGCCTGGACTTATACTGGGCAGAAGCTACAAAGCAGCCTTTGTCTCAGATGAAACCCTAAACCAGCTGCCCTTACATCAACCCTGGAAAAACAATGCCAAGACAGCCTCCGACGTCACCTCTGCCAAGGTCTGGGAGTGAGCGCTTAAGTCACAAGCCTTGCAGCCTCGATGGCTGGGCCTGTGGGCCGCGGCCAGGAGCCATCTTCCCGTCACCTTGCGGAAACCCAGCAGGAAGAACAACTGCCTGCTGGCTGCTGAGGGGCCGAGCAGAGCTTAAACCCTGTCTTTTGCTACTGAAATTCAGCTCCAGGGCCAGGGCCAGGAAGAGGAGGCCCATTTCTCAGCCCAGGAGACTGACCCCGAAAGCTTGGCAGGAGGTACTCCAGAAGAGTCCACAGGCCCAGGCTGTGGCCAGGACGGGACTTCTGGAGGCTACTTCCAGATCCACACACAGAGGCGGGGCTTAGAGGGGCCCCCGGGCAGGCAGGGTCAGGAAGAGACCCTCCCATTCAAGATCATTCCAACGAGGCCACTGGAAGCCACGGCTCCAGGAGACACGACACCGCTCGGACAGTCCACTGGGGATGAGAGGGGACAGGACCTCCTCCTTGTTGGGGAGAGGAAGTGCCCTGAACACAAAAGGCCAGTCTCTAGCGGAAGGGGGAGGGAGCAGGCAGCTCCCACTGCCTGGGGGCTGGGGGTTGGGAGACCAGGCTTGGGAAGAAGGACAGAGCCCTACAGCTAAGGGGCCAGAACCACATGGGCACTGGCGTGGGTCATGTCACTAAATCCTCATGACAACCTCATAGCTAAAGCCTGTCAGCCCCATTTTACAGAGAAGAGAACCAAGGTTCAGGGCCCTAACGGGAACCTGGCTGATCTCACAGCGAGTCAGCGCCCGCACCCAGGCAGGCCCAGGCCACAGCCAACAGGGCACACCAAGGAAGAGCCAAGCAAGCAATTTCCTTTAATTCCCTGTGGATTTGTTATACATGAAGGCACACAGAGGACCAATCCACAACCTCCTGCAAGTTGGGGGTCCCCTGAACTTGGAATCACGTTGATCCTGGCTCTCCAGCAGTCTGCTGAGCTCAGGCCTCAGTTTAAAACCAAGTGTAAAACCAAGGGCAGTGCCACAGAAGACAGTCCATATGAAACTGGCCACATCCAAAAGCACCGCTCCTCAGGCCTCACCTCCAGACTGGGGGCGTGGGGACGTGGTGGGGGCTGCAGGCTCAGCCTGTACAGTCTACCTGACTCTCCCACTCAAGCTTGCAAAGTTCTCAGACCTTACAACTCCAGGGCTCCCCCCAAAAGAAAAGAGAGGGGGTGGCCTTCACTGAGCCATGTTTGTCAACAACACTGGGATGTCATCATCCCATTTTATATACGAGCAAACTGTGGCACAGAGAAATGATGCCACCTAGCATGTGGCTGGCAGGCACGGACAGTAGGTCAGTCAGTCATTCAACATCCCCCGATCCCAACATCTGATCAATCCCAACACCTGATTGAGACCTTTAGTAAGAAGACAAGCCTGCGGGGGCGACCTCAGGGGCAGCCCACCTATAGTGTCTGGCTGAGGGATGGCCTGGCCTCTGGGGACTCCACCTGCTAGGTCCCCAGTTAGGACTCTGCAGAGGCTTCTTCATCCCAAGTGCTCCAGCTGCTGGGCCCCATGGAAGGATTCTTAAAAGACTCACAGGCCCCATGGAAGGATCCTTCAAGGTCAAGGGTTTCAAAAGAACCTTGTTCAAGGGCCTGAGTTCCAGGCCCACTCTGTTGTGTGACCTCAAGGTGGCTGCTCTCCTGTCTGAGCCTCCCTTTTCTCATCTGCCAGGGGCCATGGGTGTGGGAGTGGAGAGCAAAATACCCAGCACTGAAGGATGAACTCTCAGGCCTTTTTGAAAAGAAAGCAAGCGCGTCCACTCCTCTGAGGAGACAGAAACGACACTGCCTGGCAGCCGGGGCCTGGGCTAGGTGCCATGGAAAGCCCTCAGCCCTGCTGGGGCGGTCGGCTGTGGTGAGTAAAAGGAAGTCACAGGAGTGCGGGTGGTGAGACCTGGAGAGGTGAGTGTGCACCCCAACTGTGTCTAATCCTCAGCCTAAACTGGGGTGAGGGAGGGTGAGGCCCTGCATGACCAGTACAGACCTCCAAGACCTCCAAGCTCTCCCTCTCACCAGGACGCCTCCCCTGCCCCCCATCAAGATGTCAAGACCCCAGGCGCTAACCAGAGGAGGGATCTCAACCTGGGGGCTCCAAGTCCACAGGGTACAGATGGGGGCTCCTGGGCAGGTGCTCACAAGCAGACGCGCGCACACACAGGCTCAGAAAGCCCCAGGCCTGGCCGGGGCCCCTCTCACAACCCTGCCCCTGCCTCAGATGGGAGCTGGGGGCGGGGAGGAGAGTCAGCCATAGGGAGCAGAGACCAAACCAAGAAAGGACCAGGGAGAGGAGAGAAGATGAGTGATAGCAAAACAGCACAGAGAGAGCCAGGAAGGAATTTGGGGGGGTGGGGTAGGGGGGGGAAGGTGCAAGAAGGGGAAGAGGGAAGCGCAGGCAGGCCAGGTTCTGGCCCGTACACACCCAAGCCTGGGCATGAGGTGCACCAGCTGTCTCACGGCTCACCTCAGGCCTTGCCGCAAGCTGCTCGCTCCTCCCGGAGCACCCTTCCCCCTTCCATCCTGCTCTTTCTGGACCTTCGAACCATACCTCTGCTGTTGTCTCCACCAGAAAGACTCGACTGGCCCTAAGCTGGCTCAGGTGCCTTCCAGAATCCGTGGGACTCGAGCACTGCAAGGTCCCACCAGGAGCTCCAGGGCTCGCTCTAGTCCTGTGGCCTGCTGCTAAGCCAGCTCACCCCAGAGCTGTTCCAGTCCCTGCCTCCTCTACCCCAATCTCCTATCAGAGGGCCTTCAGCCCACTGCCACAGTGGGTCAGGGGCAAAAGGGGTGCTAAAGTGCCCTGGGAAGATGTACCGACCCTGCCCAGGGAGGAGTCTATCTGCCAGAGAGTTTCACAAGGTCCACTTACACAGTTCCTCCCTCCCCCAGGACGGCAAGCAGGCGGCAGTGAGCCAAGCACCGTTTTAAATAACCCAAGTAATAAAAATGGCCAATTAAGAGAGTGGAAGGCAGCATTTCCACTGCGGGGGCATCTCCCCATCAAGCAACAGACGAGCAGGGGGGCTCTGTGAACCCGCACATCCTGACGTCTGAGCATGGCATGTGCTGAGCCAGCACCTCAGGGACAGCTTTGAAGCAGTCTTTGCTGGGCACAGCCAGCCACCTGGAGGGGCTCCCGGCCAGGCTGGGGTCCAAATGCCACTTGATCGCAGACCCTGCTCCTAGAACCCCCAGCCAGGTTTCACCATCCCCCCGGCAGCTGCCAGTGCTGAGCACGGCCATCTCATGGCTTTCTCCAGCCATCCACACACTGGGACTGTCCCCACTGTGCAGATGAGACACACAAATGACTCTCAAGGTCACGGAACAGATAAGCAGCAGTGACACTCTCAGCTTCCGCTTGTCCCAGTTCCCAAGTTCAACATGAACGCCATGCTCCAGGCCGTCTAATTTCACAGGTTTCTGTCCAACACCCCATCGCAGCTTGAGATCCAAGAGAGGCATGACTAGAATGGACTAGTTGCATGGAGTTGGAGAAGCCCCAGTTTGCATGGGGAGCTGGAGAAGATGCCAGCGCAGGCAGGACCCAGGGCTTCCGACCAGTCACTTAGCCTCGGCACCAGCAGCACAGAAGGCATTTTCGCAGGCATCATGGCCCTTAACCTTCCAGCCTCGAGACCAGATTTTGATTTTTAAAGATTAATTTATTTATACAAGAATGGGGGTACAGGCCAGAGGCACGGGAGGGTGAGAGAATTCCCAGCAACAGAGCGGGGAGCAGAACAGGCAGCCGGACGAAAGCACTGCTGAGGGGAACAGCGGGCAAGGCAGGAGAGGTCTGCCACGCCATGTAGGTATCTCCCTGGCAAGGCCGGGAATTGAACACACGCTGCAGAGGCTGCAGACAACCCACTGCGCCACCAGGGAGGCCCAAGAACAGATTTATTACTCCCATTTCAGAGAGATGAAGACTGAGGCTCAGAACGGGAATGGGGTTCGCGATGGGCATGCCCCTTCCTGGATACGGTGCAAGACAAAAGGCTGCATCTGAAGCCCAACCTCCTGGGTTCGAGTCTTGGCTTGCTGCCCACACCATGTCTCGGCCAGTGGCTCATTTTCCACATCTCTAAAATGGGCGAGTGATAGTGCCCATCACCTAGGGTGGTCAGGAGGTTCCCTGAATTAGATGTTTCCAGACTGCTTTGAGAAGAGCCTGGCAAAGAGGAACACTATACAGATGTTTGTTTAATAAATTAACCATTAGATATGTATTATGCCCCTATTAAGACCATTAGGGTCTTCTCCGGAGTAAGGGGGTTGTACAACCTACTACGGGGGCCCAAGAGGCTCATCTGCCTGCCTTTGCCAGTGATTCACTGGCTCCTCAAGAAATAATTACTGTAAAGTGACAGCAGGAAGTCTGTGCAGCGTAGCAGCCGCCTCCTGTTCTGCCACCCACATAGGCAATATTGTGACAGGTGCCAGGGAGACCCCAAGCCTGGGCCTGCCTCCTGCCCGCCTCCTTGCCCTGGGCCACTCTCCCAGCCTTCAGGTGGCCTGGGACAAGGCCCGTCTGCCCCTCCCTCTGGGACGGGCACTGAACTTGGGGTCTAGAGATCCAGGGCAGGTTTGTTGTCTTAGAACTTGTCATCTGTAAAACAAGCATAATCAATTCCCACCTCCTGGAGTTCCTCTCATAATTAAATCTCCCTTGTTTCAAAAAATCATCAGCGCCTCACACGCAGGAGCCAATCGATGGTGGCCATTAAGTCATTATGGTTTTTAAATTTTTTTTTCAAAATATTTTTACACACCATTGTTTCCATTTTTTTTTAACATCAACCCTGGGAAGCAGACCTCACTAGAAACCTCACCCCCATTTTATAGAGCAACAAACTGAGACGCAAGAGATGAAATGACACGTGCAGAATCCAGACCCCTCACCAAAGTCACAGCGAGAACACGTTCACAGGCAGTGCCCCCCCCCCCCCATTTCCAGGTGTCAAGGGAAGGTCGGATCACACCATGGGCCAGCCAGGACCTCGGCCAGGCCACAACCCCACGAGGGAAGAAGAGGCATTTGCCAGGTTTACTGCTGGGTGACAACTATCTTCTTTTGTACCAGGAACCAGAGTAAGAAACCACATCCTACCCAGGAAGTCAAGCATTGGTGCCCACTGAGGTGGGAGGGCACTGCCCTGGCAGCAGGCAGCAGAGTCAGAAATCTCACCAGCCTCCATCTGGCTTGGAACCCCGTGAGCCCCTTGAAGTCAGCAACGCCCAGAGGCTGCACATGCCCCAAATGCTGCCAGCTAGGCACAGCCACCCTCCCTCAGCCTCCACCTGCTCTCCACTCTGCCCCCTTCGCAGCTGGCACTGCTCTCACCCTGAGGGCACCCAGGCTCTGCCCTGCGAAATCCTACCATGCGGCTCTTCTGGAACTTCACTGCTTACCAAGAGCTGCAGGTCCCCGAGCCCACTTAGTCCTTGGGACACAGATCTCAGCACCTCCTTTTTCAGATGGGGAAAATGAGACTCAGAGTTTTAAGTCCTGCGCTGGGCACCAGGCAACAGGTATTCATGAATACTCGTGGAGCTGATGTGTCAGACTGGAGTTCCTGTCTCCTGACCCCAAGTCCAGACCTGCCCCTCCACAAGCTTCAAGCCCTGGACGTGGCATCTCTGGCGGCCCTCGGTGTCATCTGTGCCTTATACCCCCAGCCCCTCACAGAGCCTTCCCGAGGCACAGATATTTGCTCAGGGCAGACACAAAGAAGACAGGCCTGGAGGCAGCCTCCACAGAGCTCGCAGTCCCCGGGGGAGCAGGTACATGGTAGCAATGAGAGTCAGGGTGTGGGGTGCTGCGAGGGGAGGTGGTGGGTGCTTGGGAGCCCTGACGGAATAAAACCTGGGGAGCACGGCACGTCCTAATCCTGAGCACAGGGGCCAACAGGGCTGCGTCCTTCCCAGTCTTCAGTCACCCCTGACTTGGGGAGTAAATGGGACACCAGCGCAGCCTCAGGTCCCCGATGCGGGACTCCAAATGCAAAGTGCACAGCCTCTGGCGTCCCTGACACCCGGCACCAGCTAAATCAATTCTCCTGGAAGTCCGTGCCTCTCCTTGTAGAAGGACATGTTCAGATTCTAGGTCTACCCTTCTATGTCCTTCAGATACCGACACATGTGAGGATGCAGAATCCATGCCTGGAGAGAGAGCGTGCATGCGCGTGTATGTGCGTGCATGTGCACGTGTGTGTGTGTGTGTGTGTGTGTGTGTGTGTGTCGCTGAGGGGGCCAGGGGCCTCGCATCGCATCCGGTGGCCAAGGCAAAAGCCCCGCCTCGCATTCCTGGGGAAGGAATCTTCAGTGTCAGCTGTCTCCCTGCTTCCTTTTCTTTTCTGGGACCTCATTCCCCTCCCTCTAGCTTGAAGCTCTGAGAATCCCTCCCAAATTTGTCCCCACAGAGAATGCCAGCCCAGTGAGAGACTTTAGAATAATGAGGAGTTAGTGGAGGGGGGGTGTGGGCAGAGGGGGTGTGTTTCTGTTAAAGGAGGTGGGGAGGGGGTGGGGATGGCCAGAGATTTCCGGAAGAACACCCTCCTTAGATGCTGGACAAAGAAGTCGCCTTTACTCCCTCCGTCCCCAACGCCATCTCTGGCGCCTTCCTTGGGCCAGAGAACACAGCAACGTGCCCTGCAATGGATGTGTTGGGAATCCTTATAAATTCAGGGAATGGACATGGTGGGCTGCGGGGAAGGAGGTGGGCTGAGCTGGGGGTCGAACCCAGAGCCTACCCAACCCCAGGGGCCTTCTCACACGTGCTGGTGTGCTCCTCCCGGCTCAGTCAGGCTCAGAGAGGCCAGGCCCCGGGCACAGTCACAGGAGCATGGCAAAGCCAGGCTTTGAAACCTTTCCCACCACGCCAGGCTGCCTCGAGAGAACATCAGAAATAAAGAATTCCTGTCAGTGGCACCTTCAGAAAATAATGAAAATGTCTGTGGCCACGTCAGAGACTGAAGCCCTGCCACAAGCTTTCAGGGACAGTCTTCCAGCTTTGGGGCACCCGGGGGCTGGCACCCACCTGCTCAAGGGCCTCCAGGGCGTGAGGGGAAGGCAGGGGTGATCCAGCTGCCCTCCCCCCACCCTTTCTGGAGTTCTCCATATGGGCCTACGGCTCAGCCCCTTCCAGCTCACCATCAGAAATAGCTGCAACCGATGTCTCTGCCATCCCTGCAAGTGGCTTTTTAAAAACTGTTTAAAGGCAGACACACAAAAAGGAGGCGAGAACTTTGCCAAGCCCAGGCAGATGGTGTGGGCATCACCTCGGAGTGTGAGGAAAAGCACAGAAGGCCTGCCCAGCTCGGGTTTGTGGGTCACCCCCCTCCCCAGGCCTCAGTTTCCCTCTCTTAAAAATCAAAGTACTTAGCTGAATCAGCAATTTCCTTTTCCTTAACTGCCAACTCCTGTTTCCCAATTGGATCTATTAGAATCTACTAATTCCACAGTTGTGGAAATGCAGCTGCTATGCTGGGGGCGGGGGGGGGGGGTCCGAATTCTAGGTGCTCAGCCCCTCCAATGTCTCCAGAATCGTCCCAAGGCACCCTGTTCTAGAACCCAGGGCTCCAAAGGACCACCAGGCTAAATGATCACTGTGGTTCCTCTTGGCTCCCAAATGAAACGCCAAATCACCCCTGGTGCCAAGGGAAAACAATCTTTCAGGCTGACTTCAGTCAGGGCCATAGACACTCTAGAAGCTGCAGGGCGAAGGAACAAAACCAGCAGGTTCCAAACCACACTGGGCCCTGGGCGAGAGAGGGGGCAGCCCAGACTGCCTTCCCAGGAGGCAGAAAGAACAGCCCTGAGCCAGGCCCCTTGAAGTCACAGACCTGAAGTGTAGAATAAGCTGGGAGGAATCCCCCTAAGGGGTTCCCCCTAAGGAACCCCCACAGTGTGAAGGTGGAAGACCTAAGGCTCAGAAAGGGCAACAATTGGACTGAGGTCACACAGCTGAGCCTCAGAGAACTCTCCACTTTTTGAAAGTTCAGATGGATTCGGCAGGAATCTCCGAGGGAAGAGCCCCCCGTTTGCACACTCAGAAGAGGACATTTTGGTGATACTGGGTGGTGACCAGCCAGAGATGTTTGCTTTGGTTTCCAAATCAACGCTTGACAACCTACCCAGTGTTACAGTTTCGGTGGCCACATTTCCTACATGGTAAAGATCTCTGAGCTGATTGGACCAAAAGGAAGTCATAGGGGTGGTGAACAGGGCCAGGGTACCCCAGGGGTTCTGGTTTGTGTTGGGGCTTCTAAAGCAAGGGCCCTGTGCCGCAAAGGGCACACGAGGTGATGGGAGGTGGTACTCAGAGTTTTCACATTTCAATGTAATTGACTATGGAGGTGAGCAGGATAGACACAGCCAGGTCTGTGCAGACAGAGGACTATGTATTCAGTATTTATTATAAAGGAAACTACTTCTGAATGATGTTAAAACATGGATGAACCTCAACAGTCCTAAGGGAAAGAAGCCAGGCACCAGAGGCCACACAGCATATGACTCCATTTACAGCAAAAGTCCCGGCAAATCTACAGAAACAGAAAGCAGATCAGCACTGCCTGGCTGAGTGGGCACAGGCACTAACCACAATGGGCATGAAGGAGCTTTTGGGGGTGATGCAAGGATTCTAAAACCAGATAGTCATGATGGTTGCACAACTCTATGTGGATTTTCTAAAACTCATTAGGCTGTATGCTTAACATGAGAGGATTTTGTGATATGCAAATTATACTTCAATAAAGCTGTTAAAAAAACATTTTACGTGAATAATTATATAGGTGGAAGTACATGGATATGGCCATAAATCATGCAGGTGGACCCAAAGGCCTCCAGCTTGGAGAACAACACTGAACCCATTGTCCTTTTGGGGAATAAGTGGGGTCTCCTGACTTCAAGCCCCTGAAGAGGATGCCCCAGAGCCCTGCCTTTCTCAGTACAGACTCTTTCCATTGGTCATTGGTCACTGCTTGGGACCCCACACTAGAGGGGAATCTGAAGACTAGGGGGCCCAAAGTTCTGGCTTAGTCTCATCCCATAGACTGTGACTTCTCTTACAGACAGGGCATCAGAAGACGGCTGGGGACTCAAACTCAGACGTGTCAGCACCCAAGGCCCTTTCTGATTATCTAGCCCAGTGGTTTTTAAACAAATTTTTTTTTAAGAAATTGATCATAGGCCTGCTTTCCTCCCAAAGGAAATTACTATGAGAAACCTAAATATAGAAACAAGTGAAAACAATGTTAATTGTGTACATGTATATTGTCAGCGCCAATACACAAGTCACCTGTTCTAAATTCAATCAGTGAGGCGGTTGAGACTATTTGGCCCCATTAATCCTCGGAACTGGGATTATGGATGACAGTTTTGCGCTCAGTTTAATTCTACCTCCAGTTTTGCCTGCAGAGTGTCAAGGAAATCCTCACTCACGGAGAAAAGTAGCTACGAAGGGGAACAGTTTTAGTGACTTGCTTTGCAACCTCAGAATGTCTGTGGATTTCGATGAGTTAGCAGTAAGAACTTGAAAGTTGAGTGACTACATTTTCATGACCATATAAACATTTTCATATATTTTGAAATGCTAATTTTTATTTAATAGTCAAGGACTTCCTAAAGCCTCTCTTTGAGGAAGCCTAGGGCTTGAGGAGCATCTTTTACTTGACAGATAGGTAAACTGAGGCACAAGGAAGGGCGCACACTTGCTTAGGACTAATCCCCACTGGAGTCCTGAATCAATTTCAGAAAAGATGCGCCTGCCCAATTTACAGACAATATGGAGGAAGAGAAGGTGCAGGCGTGTCCCCTAAGGCGGGAAGAGAGCCACCCCGCGCTCCACCTGTCTCGGCAGCGCCCGGCTCATTCCAGGCCAGCGCCAAAACTGACATCACACCCCACACCCTGGGTGCAACTTAACAGCATTGCCCAATGCCAACCTATCTCCCTCTAAGATTGGGCATGGTTTTTCCATCTCCTTAGTAGCCAGGTCCAGAAAGCAGACACAAAACAAACACAACACAAGCCTGGCACGTGATGACAATTAACAATGGCCAACAGAAGGGCCCATCCCTCCAAGTTCCACCATCAAGAGCAAGTGCCTGTTTCCCACCCCACCCCACCCCAAAGAGGTTGCCCACAAGGGACAGAGAGGGAGACTCCCCAGACTGAGACACCACAGCATTCAAAAGACCTCAGGAGTGACAACCCACCCCTGAGAAGGGCTCCAGAGAGCCAGGCTCCGCAAGAGAGACCCGGGGCCCGGCCTAGCTGTTAGTCTGACAGCCTATCATCTTTAATCACTTTCCATCTGCATACCATCACTTTATACTGCCTAAAAGGCAGCGCCATCGTACCCTACCACCTCCCCTCGAGCAAATCTAACTCATGGGTAGACTTTATCACCCCCATTCCCCCAAAAAGCAGTCTTCTGAGTGGTTCAACAATCTCACTGGCAGGTGACAGAGGTGGCATCTGAATGCCCCATGCCAGCCTATGCAGTAGAGGAAAAGGAAGGTGGCTCAAGACCAACTTCCTGGGCAGACCTCTGTGTTCGTGTGAGCACCAGAACTCAAGGTGTGGAAGGCAAGATCCTTCTGGGCACATCCTCCAAGCCCTGGAGTTCAGAGCCAGGCTTGAAATGCAGCCTGGAACGGCAGAGGGCCCTGCCCCCACCCAGAGCTGATGCTACAGACAGCCCCTTCCCCTCCCCTCTCCTCAGAAAGCCAGCAGACAGCGCTGTCAGCCAGCATGCAGGCAGGAAGCAATGTCAGTTTCCCAGCTGGGGATCTAGGCTGGGCAGGACCATGTGGGCCAGCCCTGCAGGCAATCTGCTCCTTCACTCCAGCCCCAGGCAGAGGTCTGGGTCCATTCAGCGGCCAGTCTTAACCCAAGGTTATCTGCCTGCCCCTATGGGCCTTTATAGTGGAGTGTGTGCCCCACTAAACCATGACAATGGGAGTGTGGTGAGGCAAAGGGGACGCATTTTTAAAGCTGTGGCCAGTCTGATGCCAGCTAGACATTCCAGGGCTGAGCAAGAAGGCAGACTGGTCCCAGAGGGTAAGGACAGATCTCTCCATTGCCAAACACATGATTTCGTTTGATTCGAGGGAGGAAAAGGCAGGGGAGTGGTTAAGACTTTTTCCTTTTCACCCATGGAGGGAGGGGAGACCATCTCCTATGTCCTTGGGCAAATCCCTAGGCTAGGAGACAACCCTGCAGGAGCAGTTCAGGCCAGATCCCCGGCCTCTGCACTTACTAGCCACTTGCATTTCTGAGCCTGTTTCCTCAGCTACAAAATGGGAACAAGAAAGCCTCACACACTGCGTTGCTGTGAAAATAAAACACCGACGGTCATGATGACACCGACAAGACAGTGGCCGGGACCCAGCGGCGGCCCCGAGGCGTCCCCTGCGGTGGCAGCGCGGGCTCCCCTCCGGAACCACGCAGACACCGCCTTGGGCGAGCCTGCTGCAGCAGGCGCCCCGCGACCCCGCTTCAGCCCACCTGCCGGGGCCAGCTGGCCGCGGGGCCCCTCCCGGGCGCGCATTCCGGCGCCGCAGCCCCGCGCGCCCGGCCCGGCCCGGCCCGGCCCGGCCCGGGGAGGGCGCGCCGCTCACCTGCGCTTGTACTCGTCGCGCTCGCGCTTCACCTTGGCCAGCACGTTGTAGAGCGCGCGGATCTCGGGCGTGATGGTGTCGATCTGCACGCCCACGCCGTCGGGGTGCACCCACGACACGCCGGGGCCCTGCACGGTCTCCACGCCGCCGCCGCCCGTGCGCCGCACCTGCGTGTAGCTCCAGATGGTGCCGGGCAGGCGGCCGTAGCGCGGCGGGTGCGCGGAGCCGCCCGGGGCCGCGGCGCCGGCGTTGGCGTTGGCGGCCGCCGCGGGGCCGGCGCCGGGCGCCGGGGGCCGCAGCAGCTCGGGCCCGGTCTGCACGGCCTGCTCGCGGGAGAAGGTCTTGTAGCGCAGCCGCCGCTCGCGCTCGCTCTGCTGCTGCTCCAGCTGCTTCTCCAGCAGCCGGTTGCGCCGCTCCAGCTCGTGCACCTTGGCGAGGAAGCAGCGGAAGCGCACGTTGAGCCCCTTCAGGAGGTGGATGTTGGAGCCCAGGTCGTCCCGCAGCGCCGCGGTCACGGGCGACGGCCCCGGCCCGACCCCGCCGCCGCCCCCGCGGGGCCGCCCCCGCCCGGCGGGCCCCCGAAGGCCAGGGCCATCTCCCCGAACAGCAGCGAGCTCATCATGCGCCGGCCGCGCGGCTCCGGGCCCCGCGCGCGCGGCTCCAGGGGCGGCTCGGGCTCGGGGCCGGGCTCCCGGCGCGGCCGGGCGAGGGCGGGCGCGGGCTCCAGCGCGGCGGGCGGGCGGGCGGGCCGGGTGCGCGGCGGCGGCGGGGGCCGGGTCGCTGGGGCCGCGCGCCGCGGCAGGGGACGGGACTCGGCGGCGGGGAGGCCGGGCGGCTGCGCGGGGCGGGCGGTCGCGTCCCGGGCCGGCGCCGGGGCTGTCAGGGACGCTGTGCGGCGCCGCGGCGGCCGCGCGCGGAGGACTCTCGGCCGGCTGGGCCCCCCCGCGAGCCCCGCCCACTGCAGGCCCGGGCCCCGCCCGCCGCCCCGCCCCCCGCTCCTCGCTGCGGCGGCCCGGAGCCCGAGGCCCCGCCCCCGAGCCCGCAGCGCCGGGCCACGCCCACGGCAAGTGGCTCCGCCCTCCCCGGGACGGCTGCCGGCTCGGCTCCGCAGACCGGCGGTCCGCAGCTCTGGCCCCCCCGCTCCAGCCGGGCCACGCCCACGGCAAGTGGCTCCGCCCTCCCCGGGACGGCTGCCGGCTCAGCTCCGCGGCCCGGCTGTCCGCAGCCCTGGCCCCGCCCCGCCCCGCCCCAGCCGGGCCACGCCCACGGCAAGTGGCCCCGCCCACCCAGGGACTGTGCCGACTCGGCTCCGCAGACCGGCTGTCCGCAGCCCTGGCCCCGCCCCGCCCCAGCCGGGCCACGCCCACGGCAAGTGGCCCCGCCCACCCCGGACGGCTGCCGGCTCGGCTCCGCGGCCCGGCTGTCCGCAGCCCTGGCCCCGCCCCGCTCCCGCCGGCCACGCCCTCCCTGCGCCGGTGCTGCGGGCCAGGCTGCTCCCGGCCTCTGCTCCCGGACCGGGACCGCAAAGCGGCGCCGGCGCTCGGCTGGCTGGAGCCGCAGAGCTGGCCGGGCCTCTTAAAGGAGCCGGCGGCCTCGGCGGCGCCCGTCCCCCCACCCACGGCCCCCCGCGTCCTCAGCCGAGGGGCCTCTTCTGTCCCTCCCCCGCCCCACTCCCCGGCCCACATTCCCGCCGGTGCGCGAGAGCTCGGCCCGGAGCGGCTCCAGGGCCAGAGCATCTTAAGGTGCATCCGCCCCGCACCCCAACTCCGAGCCGGGGAGCCCCAGCTCGACCTTCCTGGGATGCGCCGCCTTCCGCCGGGGCCCCGTGGTCCCGAGACGGGCTGGACGCCGCCGGGGCGGGAGGCGCGTGAGGGGGGGTCCCAAAGACCCGGGGCGCGGGACACCCGCCTGCCCGGCCGGCCGCCGCCCCCGGGCCCGGGGTGACCACGCCCCTCGGGGGGCGTTCGAGGCGCAGCTGACCCCGGAGCGGGGATCCATCGCCTCCCGCAGCGGGGGCGGCAGGGCGAGGGCTCGGCCCGCCGGGACCGCGAGCCACTCCGGGGACACAGTCCCTCATGCAAGTCAGCAGGAGCTGCCCCCCTGAAGACCACGTTTTCCAGTTTCCTAGTGTCCCTGAAACCAGTTTGTGAACACCTATTGTTATTTTATAAATGGTAATAAGAGCGCCGATCGCGCGCTTGGTGTGTGTTAGGTGCCACCCCTAGTCACCCGCATTTTACAGAGGGCGCCGAGACCGAGGGGCAGCCAGCGCAATGTCCACGCGGCTGTCCAACCCGGCCGTCCGGCCCCTTCCCCGCTGGGCCCTGGCCACAGACCTCAGGGGCTGGCGATCCCCGCCTGTGACTTCCCCTGTGTGCCCTCAACCAGATCTGTGGCATGGTCCAGATTCTTGCGGCTGCATTTTTGGAATTGCAATTTAATTTTTGTCTTGTTGTTATTCAGTGTTTGTTTTGTCTCCTTGTGAGCTTTAGGGCAGGTACCCTGTCTTGCAGGGACACTGAGGGTGTTCTCAGTGACAAACACAAAGGAGATGCGGGCTGGCTTTGGGGTGAGGTGGCGGCTGTGATGTTAGTCTGCTGCTTTTGATGCAGGAGACCAAACCCTACCCTCGTCTGCTTTGCTTCCCACAGCCCCAGCTCCTTGCTCCCTGCCAGCACAGGCTCTTTACAACATGCAGCGCCCTAACTCAGCCTGTCCTGGAGCCTTTCTCTGCTTAACCCAACAGGGTCACAGCCCTTTTATTCTTTGTTCTCGCATCTCTTGGTGATCATCTTACTTTTCTTTTTTTTTTAAGTTTCCTTAACTTCATTTTTTTTTTTTAAGATTTATTATTTATTTATTTATTTATACAAGAACCAGGGTACAGGCCAGATGCGTGGGAGGGTGAGAGGATTCACCAGAGACAGAGCAGGGAGCAGAACAGACGGATTGTCTGAAATACACTACTGAGGGGAGCAGAGGGCGAGGCAGGAGAGGTCTGTCGTGCCATGTGGGACCCTCGTAGGCCGGCCGGGATCAAACCCGCGCTGCAGAGGCTGCGGACAGCTTCACAGTGCTGCACTCAACCACCTGCGCCACCAGGGGAGGCCCCATCTTATTTTTCTAACTTAAATAATCAAAGTTCCTTTACCTTAAAGCAGGAGACTGTGGACACCCCCAGAGGGTAAGGATAAATTTTGTGGGGTGCTCCATGAGTTGGAATGGGCAAAAGTTCTATCTTTATTTTCACTAATCCCTAGATGATACTTAACATTTCCTTTGATTACGAATGCAGGGAGCAAGCAGAAGTCCCTGTGGTTTTTGTCACTAATAGAAACAGATATTTTCATATCACTTCAGCTACTGTCGCCATCTCAAAATACCATTTAAGCAACAACTCTGAAATTAAAGCCATCTCCGACTCACCATTAAGTCTTACTTAGCATATTAATGAAGAAACAAGTCACTAGATCAGAAAAAAATTAAATATTTTGACAATTATATTTGAGTAAAATTGTAACTCAAATGCAATTTTTAAAAATTACTCTGAGGAGGGTTCAACAGAGGCCCAAGTGGCCTGTGGAACAGAAAGGGTTAGGAAGACACACCTGGGGAGTGGCTCCCGCAGCCTTTTCCAGGAAAGAGCTGTCCTACCAACAGCATTGCCCTGAAGTCGGGGTGTGAGGCCCTGGGGCCAGGGGCAGCTGCCCAGCCCTGTCCTGGGCACTGGAAAGACTCAGGCCTTCCAAGATTTTCTTTGAGCACCCGCATCAGCACAGCCCCTGCCCTAATGTTGGGGAGATATCTGTGAACAGGGCAAGAGCCTTGGTGGGGAAGGTTAATGGAGCCACAACCAAGAAGACCACCCTGAGATGCGGAAGGAGAGGCAGAGAATTGAAACCCAATCCGGAGGAGATGGTGGAACAAAGACCAGGAGAGCTGGAAGAATTGGGGGAAACAGTACCCAGATTTGAAGGGATTTTCAACAAAAATCCCTTCAAAACGTGTGCAAGCAAAATGACTAGAAAACGGAGCCCCGGAAAACAGGAGCAAAAGCAAGGTGTTGTGTGGCTCATGTTTGGAAGATGAGAGGGGAGGCTAACCTGGTGTGCTTGCTAGGGTGACTGATGACCCACTCATGACCCAAGGGACCCAAGACCCTCTCATACCATCCACCTGCTCTCTCACCCAAGGGCCCCATCCAAGGGCACAGGGCAGGGCAGCCTCTTGATAAACAGCTGGTGAATGAATGAAAGAATGACTGACAAAACAACAACTTTTATTCTCGCCATAGCACTCCCCCACCCTTTTTCTGGCCACTTCCCCTCATCCTTCAGGTCCCAGCCTAACATGCAAACCCCAGTCTGATCTCTCTGCCCTCCCAGCAGCTCCCAGGTCTGAACTGGGGTACTTCCTCCCGGCTATGTCAGGCCCATCTCAGCCCCTGGTACACTCACTTCTCATTGCTGGCTTTTTCATCCACATCCCCACCCCTGCCCCTCCCCCTTCTCATCCTTGCTAGACCATGATCTCCATCAGGGAAGGGACCGTGAACCAGGCCCAGGTCCAGTTAACCACCAGAACCCCATCTCCCAGCATGTACCTCGCACGTGACAGCTGCTCAACAAAGGTGAGTTCAGGTAAGCAAACGAACGAGCCACTCGCAGCAGAGAAAATGCCTACAAAGGGCTTAGGACATGTTAGATGTTCTAATTTAATTACATGCCTTTGCTTTATAATTTGATTGAGACATATTTTACATGTAGGTGCCAAAACTCACCTATTTTTGTTGGCTTTTAGTAAATTTATCAAATTGTACAACTACCATTGTACATCAGTTTTTTTCCTAAATTTTATAAAGATTTCATTATTTTTTTTAAACTTTTTTTATTATTATTTATTTATTTATTTATACAAGCACTGGGTACAGTCAGAAACGCGGGAGGGTGAGAGAATTCACCAGAGCCAGAGCAGGGAGCAGAGCAGGCAGAAGGACCGAAGTACACTGCTGAGGGGAGCAGCGGGCGGCAGGAGAGGTCTGCGCGCCATGTGGGACCCTCCTCCGGTGGCCGGGGAGCAGCCGGGGATCGAACCGGCACTGCAGAGGCTGCGGGCAGCTTCGCAACCCAGCGCTCAACCGCTGCGCCACTGGGGAGGCCCCAAGATTTCATTATTTTTGCATCGAATACTGGGATGGAGACCAGAGGTGCATGGGTGAGAGGATTCACCGGAGGCAGAGTGCGGAGCAGAACAGGCAGATCTACTAAAACACACTGCTGAGGGGGGCAGCGAGCGAGACAGGAGAGGTCTGCTGCGCCATGTGGGTCACCTCCCTGGCCGGGGATCGAATTCAGGCTGCAGTGGTGATAGCGCTAAGACTTAACCCCTAGGCCACCAGGAAGGCCCTGTCCATCAGTTTTATAAATACTTCCTCTTTGCCAGTAAGATCCTTGTGCCCACTTGCTGTTATCCCTGTCTCAAGCCCCAGCCACTGCTAACGGCGCGCGTGTGTGCCCTTTCTGGACACAGTGTGTATGTGGATCAGTCCGCAGTGATCTCTTGTGTCTGGCTTCTTTCACTGAGCACCATGTCTTCCGGGTTCCTCCCTGTTATGCCACCAGCATTTGTCCCTTTTTATTGACAACCTCTCTTTAAATTTTGACCCTTTTTATTACTTTATTATTTTTTTTCCTGCATTTTAGTTCTTCGTCTGGAAATAGGACTAATCTACCTCATAGGGTGACTGTAAGGGTTAAATGACTTCATGCTTGCAGTAACGCTCAATAAAAATTAGCTATTCTCGCCATAATTCTTTACTCCTTTTGCTTACGCCAACGTGGAAAGCCCATCGACGTACAAAGAAGCAGGGAAAGGAAGGCAGCCCCCAAGTCCGACACCAGGTGATCCTCCCTGGCCTCTCAGTTCACCCTGCTGCCTCGGACAATCAACCGCCCCCCTCCCTTGTGTCCCCCATCCCCACCCCCAGGCTGCTGTTTCTAGAACATTCCCATCCCATTTCTTCATGGTGAAATGAAAGAGCAGTAAAACATGACGGCACAGAGGAAAGGGAGTGGCTGCAGGTGAAAATTAATCCTTTAAGCTGCACAGGAGAATTCTTGAGATGTCCTATCTCTCCTCCCCAAAACAATGACAACAACAGTCAAAAAAAAAAAAAAAGGCTTGGCAGAAAGGGTGACTCTGGCCCGTCTGGGCAGTGGTGGCATGTTGCTGGGCCTCATCCTTCTTGGGCACCTCCAGGCGTACAAGCGGCTTAAGTTGCCTGTTGGCTCAAGGATCATTCTGGGTGGATCAGCCTTCCTCCAAGTGGGTGTGGGCTGGCCTTGGCCGACGTCAGGGCGCCAGAGTGTCCCACGGGCTGCCCGCCGGCTCCGATCATGGTCAGCAGTTGTTTCCAGCACCTTCTGCAGGTCTCCACGGGCCTTTCTCCCCAAGGCCAGCCCGGGCAACCCAGGACCATCTGGCTGCATGGCAGTGCAGTTATGAGCAGGGCATCCAGAGCCAGGCTCCATCAATTATTAACCAAGTGACAGTGGGCGCCTTACTCAACCGCTTTGCGCCCCAGCTTCCTGCACTATAAAACAGGCTGGTGGTAGTTCACAGAGCTGCCAGAGGATCAGACAGGGCCATGTGTGTGAGGCACCCAGAGCCCATGCGTGGAGCGCTGGCACCTGGAGCTGACATTCCCCGAAGCCCACAGGCACTATTCTAGGTGGTGACTGGAGCACACAGGACAGGAATCTGGCCAGGGTGCAGGGACTCACCGGCTCCCCGAATCATTCTAGGGGGATACCATGAATTTGGGGACTTCAGGCCTTATCCCCTGATTCCCATCTAACAGGTATCAGTTAAACATCTCCTTTACCTTGACTCTGTCACTAAAACCTCACATGGTTAGAGATCCCTCCTACAGAGGGGGAAACTGAGGCTCAGGGGGTGAAACGCCTGTATAACCACTCTCAATTCATGGCACCACTGAGCCCTGGACCCAGCACTGAACAGCAAGCCCTATCCATCCCACTCTGGCTGTACATCCTTCCTCACTAGTTCAAAGGTGGAACATTCAAACCAAGGAGGAGTGAGCTGTTGAGGTGTCTGCCAGCCTATTTATTCCATAGTATAGCTGGAAACCTTCAAATGAGTGGAACTAGAGAAGTTAGGGGCAGGGCACCATCAAATGTGCACAGAGCCAAGATAGAAGCAACTCCTGCCTCTGAGCCTTTGCACAGGCTGGTTCCCTCTTGAGGAACACTGTTCCCCCTTCTCTCTGTCTCGCTCTTCCTTATTATTCAGATCTTAGCTTTGGTAGCACTTATTCCTCATTTGTTGTCTTGTTTAGACTTTGTATTGAGGTAGAGCTTCTTACATTTAGTAAAGTGCACAGATAGTGAATGGCAGCTCAAGTAATTTCAAATAATTTCTACATAGCCAGATGGACAGCAACCGGGGTTAATGGCACCGAATCCCTATGCAATCAGAAATCTGGGTATAAATTGTAGTGGACCCTCCACATCTGCAGTTGGTTAAATCGGTAAATGCAGAACACGCAGATAGAAAAGAATCCTCTCATAAGTGCTTGCATGTGTTTCAAACCTTGTTGTTCAAGGGTTGATTGAACTCAACACTCAGATCATTTCCATACACCAGAAGACTCTTTCTGCCAAAGGTGACCAGGTTCTAGTTTTTTTCACCATGGATTCCTTTGTAGCTAGAACCCCACATAAATGGAATAACACAGTATGTTTTTTACTTCTTTCACTCAATCTTACATGTCTGAGATCCATCCAGATAGTTGTACATAGCAGTATTTTGTTCCTTTTCTTTGCTGTATAGTATTTCACACTATAGTCACATCACAGTTTATCCATTCTGCTATGGGTAGGCATCTGGGTAGTCTCTAGTATGGGTGTCACTGCTATGAACCTTCTCATGCATGTCTTTTTGTGAACATAAGCACTTATTCTGCTTGGGAATCACATGAAGGGCATGATTGCTGTGCCATAGTGCAAGTGTCTGTTTAAATTTGTAGACACAGCCAAACAGTTTTACAATCGGTCACACCAACCTACACCCTATCAGCAGCACATGAAAGATCTGATGGCTGCATATCAGCCTAGCTGATATTTAATAGAGACAGTCCTTTATATTTTAAATTTTCTGGTAAGTGTCAAGGGGTGTACTTCCCCTGACCCAGAAGACACTTTGCACCCCCAAACCAGGGTAGGGGCCTCCCATTCCTAACCACCATAGAATTCATTTCTCTGTCGCATTTTTACCAGCTCACTGTCTCCTCATCTGTGGAGGGAGGACCAACTGGGGAGGGAAGGACACCATCTACCTGATCCTCAGCTCCCTGGGGAAAGAGAAGCCAGGCCCTATGACCCCAGTCCCAGGGTGCCCCCCCTTTTCCAAACTACCCTCTGCCCCCTGCACAGCCAGAAGTCCACCTCTGAGGGGCAGGGCCTGTCTCTGACGTGCCTTGATTAATTTCAAGCCCAGAGCTTCAGGAACTGGTCCTTACCAGGTGAGTGAGTCTGGACATATCCAGGCCTTGGTTTCCCCACCTGTGAGCTAAAGGAATGATACCTCTGCCCCTGGGGTTGTAGCAAGCGCTGAATGAAATGCTATGTAATGAGTCCTTGGAAGGGTACCCGGCAGAGGAGAGTGACTCTGAGGTCCCTCTAAGGCCTGCAGCCCTGTCTCAGAGGAGACAACCTCTCCTGCCTCGTTCCTCTTGTCATCAGAAAGCTTCCTAAAGTGCCCAGCTGCATGACCCGGCACGTGCACGTCTGCCCAAAGAAATGGGCCCCTGAACTCAAGAACCAACATGTGCTAAGAACCTTCTCTCTGCTCCACATGCGGAATCGTGTTGGTCCCTCACGTTGCTCTGCCCATCGGTTCTAACAACACCTTATGTGCCGGGCGCTGTGCAAGAGCTCCCCAGGCTTCCCCTGTTCTGTCCTAAGGTGACATCATCAATCACAGGGAAGGACTATCATCCCCTTTGACATACGGACAAACTGAGACTTGGAAGGAGAAGCTGGATCGCCCACCTGGCCAGCGGATCACAGGTCTGATACCTTAAGCTGGGTACTGCATGGAGACCACTGTGTCCGTGCCAGCCTCAGATGAGGGAGGGCTGCACAGGGATCAGGGTGATGGATTGTTGCCAGGGAGCCCCTGGAGTGCAGATGGCACAAGGCAGAGCAGGGAATCCTTACCCTGTGGGGCCCCTCCTGGTCCCCTGTCCTTGGTTTACTTGGCCCCCCATTAGGAGATAAACCAGATAAGTCTCCAGTGACTTCACATCTCATTTCTGGTTTGCAAATGACTTTCTTACGTGTCAGGGAAAGCCTTCAGAGGAAGGCAGGGCGGGTCCTCTGTGGCCTCCTGATCCTATTTCTGCTGAAACAGATGTCCCAGCAATGGGGACTCCTCCTGGGAGGTGACAGCAAGAAAGGGGTGAGTCAAAAGCCTTCTTCCCAGAGGATGGCCTCTTTCCGTGCCCTGAAAAGGAGGAATGCGCCTGAGCTCATCCCAGGCCTGATGACAAGGAAGGTTCCCCAATTGTCTCCAATGCAACCTTGAAATCGCTCGCCGCAGACGTCACCGTGTCAGCTGTGGTGACTTCCCTGAGGGCTGTTCTATAACCACACGGGCCTCGTCAGTGGCAAGGCTCTGCCCATCAACGCCTCCCCTGCGCCTTCCAGGCCAACGTGGAGCGCAGGACGGGCGTCGCCTAGGTGTCTGACTCCAGGGGACCGAGTAAGTCACGGGACAGGCATCCGTCAGAGGTAATCCTCAGACAACGCAGAGGATGGCACACACTGTCTTCACTGGCATGGCGGGGGGCATGCCGCTTATCACCCAGGTGAAAAGACGCCGGCAGACACGGAAAACCCACTCCCAAGAGCTCACCCAGCCTGTGGGGGGTCTGTGTGCATGGACGGGACTGCCGGCAAGGCCCCCAAGGTCAGCAGATGAGTTTTACTTTTTAAAAAATACGTGTATGTGCTTTCTGATAAATAATAACAGTCACCAAGCGCCTGGCCAAGGCACAACGGTGGGAACCACAGCAGTGGGCACTCACGCGTCCCGAGGAGCTGCCAAGGCCAGGAAACTCTCCCCACTTGACAGTGAGCAGTAAGCACTTCTCAGTGCTGTTTTCACCTTGAAATGAACACTTCCCTAGCGCAGACAGCTGCATAAAAGGCACTGGGGGGAAAGGGGGCGATCTGAAGATGCTTGGATGTGGCCTTGACTTCGGGGAGGTTCCAGCCCCAGGTACCTGAGTAAGGAGGACCCTAATTCACATCAGCACTATTAAGTGGACCGAGAGAGTCACCAACATGTTAGGAGAACACCAGCAAGAGATGTCGCTTAGGGGCAGTGGGGCAGTTTATTGAGCACCCGCTATGTCCTCTGCCTGAGCACCACCTCTCATTTGGGGCTCACAACAGCCCTCGAGGGGAGCAGGGCCTCTGTCACTGTGTTCATGAAGCTCAGCAAGGCTTCAGAATTTTCCCAGGGCCTGCAGTTAGCCATAGTGGATTGTTGGGGATGATACCTGCTTCATAGGGCTGGTGTGAGGAGTAAGGAGAAATCCTCGCAGGACAGAGGCAGAAGGAATCACCGTGTGTAAGACACCCGGAAACTACGTCTGGTGGACGGTGAGGGCTGGGTTAAATGATCGCGTCCTGTGCTCTGGAGGCAGACTCCCTCCTCTGCATCCTACTGTGTGACCCCAGACAAGTTACTTAACTTTTCTGTGCCTCTCTTTTCTTTCTTTTTTTTTTTCAAAGATTTATTTTTATTTATTTATGCATACAAGAGCTGGGGTGTAGGCCAGAGGTACAAGGGGATGATAGGATTCACCAGAGACCAGAGTGGGGAGCAGAACAGGCAGATCTACTTAAATACTGAGGGGAGCAGCAGGCAAAACAGGAGAGGTCTGCCGTGCCATGTGGGTCAGCTCCCTGGCCAGCTGGGGCTTGAACTCCATTGAACACATGTTGCAGTGGCTGGTGATAGCTTGATCGTGCTGTCTTTAACCCTTGCACCACCAGGGAGGCCCTTGTGTCTCACTTTCTGCATCTGTAAAATAGAGGCGGCGATAAAGTTCCAACCTCACATTTTTGTGAGGACAAATAAAAGGACGCATGGGAAGGGTTCAGAACAATGCCTATGTCTAGTATGCACTTATTATTATTGTTATTATTACTATTATTTTTTTTACCACAAAGAGTCTGAATTGACTCCTTGCTCTTAGGAGTTTTAAGCGAAAACATCCCTGGAAGGAGACCTAATGCCATCAGGGTCCATCTGCCACCTCAATCTGGGTGAGGACAAGTTAGTGTCACAGGTAACAATGAGAGATGTAGACTCCGGGGTCAGGAGGGCCCTGGAGGGAAGGGGGAGAAGCTGTCCTAGGAGAGCATGAACTGGGAGGAAAGATCCCCTCAGCCGGTATCAGAACTCTAACATTTAGCTTCTTACCCAGACAAATCCTAGAATCTCAGGATCAGGCAGAAAGTAGCAATAAATGACAGCTAGCATTGCTGAGAGTTATGGGCCAGGCCCTGCACTCTGCCTTATAAATACAGGTAACAGTTTCATCCTCATAGCAATGCCATGAGCACGTGTTCACATCCCCGTTTCACAGATGGGCACACTGAGGCTCAAGAAACTCAAATGACGGGCAAGCATCACACAGCTAATTTGTGGTCAGGTCAGGACTGCAATTCAGGCCATACAAGCCCAAAGTCCAGCACCCCCCTGGTGCCTTGAATAGATACAAACCTCCTGTGACCCCCTGGATCCCCAAAGCAGACAGTCCCTACCTCCCAAGCCTCTGTCATTGGACTGCAACCCGCCCACTGCACCTTCTGACTTCCTTTGGGGGCAAGCGCAGGGGCCACCTGGAGCAAAGAGCTGGTCTGACCAGGAGCCTCTGGGTCTCAACTCTCATCCCAGGGCCTCCACTGAGGGTAGCCACCATCCCTACCTGTCAGGATGTCAAATCCCCCACCCAATGGGCAGGATTGGGAGATGTTCTAGAAGAGCCACAGGGGTGCCAGCTCATCCCCTGGACCCGGGTGTTGGTCATCAACCTAGAGTCCAAACCTGCCTGTGTCCATCCATGCCATGGGGTCAGACAAGAGGGGGGTGGCAAACGCAGCAACGTTCAAGCGTGGGGAAGCAGGATGTCCCTGGAGAGCCAGTGGCACTGAGAACTGAGGCCCGGGGCTCAAGATGCCTGTTCCAGTCCTGCTCACTCGGGTGTGAACTGCTGCTCTCTGGCCCCCAGTCTCTCCAGTTTATAAATGAAGGTGAGACCAGGCAACCTCCAGAAATCGCAAGTATTTTCAAGATTCAGGAATTCCATGACAGAGTCCCCTTCCTTCTGGGTTCCATAGTCCTTATGCCCAAGGAATTCAAGCGAGGAGGCCAGGGTAGTGGAAAGACCCCAAGCTCTGTGGCCACTGGGTTCTGGGTTCAAATCCAGCTGGTAGTAAATGACCTCAAGTTATTTCTTTGAGCCTCAGTTTTCCCACTGTAAAGTGGGACTATCACGAGTGGGTAACCATGGAGATGCCACTTCATGCCCATGAAGATGGCTATAGCCAAAAAGATGGGAACAAACAAGGGCCTGTGAGGACGTGGGGAGACTGGCCCTTGTACACTGCTGGTGGGGCTGTGGATGGCTTGGCTGGTCTGGAACAGTTTGGCAGCATGGCAAGAACTTAACCATAGACTTACCAGCCACACCACTCCTGGGTGCACACCCAGGAATTGAAAGCAGGAACCAGATGACAAACATGTATACCAATGTTCATTGTAGCACTATTCAGTCACAAAAAGGTGGGAACAACTCAAGTGTCCACCTGCAAATGACTGGATAAACAAAACGCGGCCTAGTCATACAATGGAATATTATTCAGCCATGAAAAGGAAGGCCATTCTGATTCATGCTACAGCATGAGCAAACCTAGAAGACATTATCTAAGGGAAGTAAGTTAGACACAAAAGGATAAACATTGTACCACACCACTTACATAAGGGGCCAAGAACGGGCACATCCACAGACATAGAAAGTAAACTCAGGACATACGGAGCGGGGAGGGGAGAGGGAGCCCTTTGTGTTTAATGAGCACAAGTTTTCAGTTTAAAGGGATGAAGAAATTTTGGAAATGGACAGTGGTGATGGTTGGATAACATTGTGAATGTATTTAAATACCACCATTGAATTATAACTAGAGAGGGTAAAATGATATTTTGTTATGTATATCTTTAATCACAATTTAAAAAAATTTAACATAGCACCTGGAAACAACTCAGGAGGAGGTTGAATGAGACAAGGTAGGTAAACCCCAGTTCAGTCTCTGGCAAGAGAGACGTCCTTATACAAAGACCCACTGAAGTCCCCACCCACATGAGCCCTCCCAAGTGCTGCAGTAGGTGGGGGGCGGGAGGGTACTGGCAATGTTTGGCTGTCCCCTCTCCAATGGACCCCTGTCCTCCAGAAGCCCCCACTGCCCAGTGGAGGGAGTCAGGTAGGAATTCAGAGGTGAGTCTGCAGGGCTGGGAGGGATGGTAGTGTGTATGGAATATTGTCCCATAAATCAAAATCCTGGGGAAGCTGAAAGCAAAGACAAGGACTGCAGGGCTGCTGAGAACCCGAGGAGGCTTCCTGGAGGAGGTAGGCCTTGAATGAGGTCCTGAAGGAAGCAGAGATGGGACATGCTGTGGGGATCCCAGCTTTCTAGCAACAGGGTATAGCAAAGAATCATTTATGGAGCCACACCCCAGCACAGTCCCCAACAGTGACCCCAGAGGAGGTGGTCATTGTGTCCATGTCATAGGTAGGGACCCAGAGACCCAAATGACTGAGTGGTTCATTCAGGGTGGTGGCATAAAGGTTGAAACCCAGACTATCTGATGACCCCATCCCACTTTAGGCCTGAGTCTCTATCTTTTCACTTTATTTGCCATATTACTTTGGGAAATGTGCTCTGTTTCTCTGGTCCTTATCTGAAAATGGAGAGCAAGAGGCCTTGAGAAAGATTTCTGTGAAGAGTGAGCACATACTGTACCTGGCATGCTCAATACAGTCCCAGGCATATTATAAACCCCAATACTTGATAACTTGTTGATGGTAGTGATGATGACGACTGCTCCTGCTGCTCTTAAGACAAAGAGCATCCATGAAGCAGGGATCACTTCAAATACCTGTGAAAAAAAACTCATCAGGCAACACAAACCTGTGAATTGAGCGGTGTAAGACAACAGGAAGTGGTCGGGTAGGTCTGTGGCAAAGTGGAGTGAGTCTGCCTCTGCTTCAAGATGGTGTGTGGTATAATAAAAAATAAACATTTGGTTTGTCTCCTGGTTCCTCGCACAGTGCTCCTAAAATCCCTGAATTTCTTGTCCTTTGGACCCTCGTGAGATGACTCTGGGGACAGCAGATGCTAGATAGCTTTAGGAGGGGAGCTGGTCACCAGAGAGATTAAGTCTTGATTAGAGGGTTGAAACTTCTATCTTCCTTTCCCCAGACTGCAGGGGAGTCAGTCGCCAGTGGCCAATAACTGAATCAATCATGCCTGGAGAGTGAAACCTCTATAAAAGCCCCTGAATGAGCTGGCCAGAGAGCTTTCGAGTTGGTGAACACCTTGAGTTGCCAGGAGGGTGGCGTACCTGAGAGGGCCGTGCGTGGAAGTCCCAGGCCTGTCACCAGGCCCACGCCTCACCTTCTGTGTCTCACCCACCTGGCGCTCCCTGAGTGTGTCCTTTATAATAAATCAGTAAATATAGGTAAAGTGTTCTGAGTTCTGCAAATTGTCTAGTGAACTGTCCTGGGAGGAGGTCCTGGGAACCCTGGTTTTTACCCCGTCAGTCAGAAGTACAGGAGGCCCCCAGGACTTGTGATTAGTGACTGAAGTGGGGGGCAATGTTGTAGAACCTAACGCTTGATTTGTGGGGCCTGTGCTGACACCAGATAGTGTCAGAACTGAATTGTTAGGCCCTTTGTTGCTGTCAGAGGATTGCAGAACTGGTGGGAAAAACCTCTAATCTTTTGTCGGAAAAAACATCTCACAGTCAAACTAAAATTGAAAAAATATATTGGGCTAAGTGATTGGAAGAGGCACTAGGGGTTCTGGGGGCTGCCATGCCATGCTCCCCCTCCCAGCTAGGTTGGTGGTTCTTGGGCTATTTAATTATGCTCAAGGTCTGTGCTTCTGTGTGTGATTACATCACAATATTCAACAAGTCCCCAAAGTTGTTCACTGCAATTTTTTGATCACTACAGCCAAAATTGCTTTCCCCTACACTTGCAAGGCACGATCTCGAAAGTGAATTAAGACACAATTCCATTTACGACAGCATGAAAATGCTTAGGAATAATGGAAGTGTGCTACCAAAGCGATTGCTTATAATTAAAAATTAAAAACCACGCACACGGGCCAGAGACCTGCTAAGCGCTGCACTAAAACAGGCACCAACTGATGCTTAAACCAACGCGCTCCCTGCTCTGCCACGCTCTTTATAGACAATTCCCGTTCCACCCACGTCCCACTTTCCTCCTGGGTGTTATGAATGTTTCAGAGTGTACAATTTGGCCATGACACATTTAAAGGAAACACTATTAAAATGTGCTTCCAAATTTTAAAGGCTGGTCCAAGCCCGCAACCCTGCCCCTGCCTCCGAGTTGTCCTCCCATCTGTGGGGCTGCAGCAGGCGTGGAGCCACGCTGAAGGCCGGGCCACGCTGCCATCCCAGCATGGACATGAGTCAGCGTGAGAAATCTCATGCCAAGCCTACTTTGCTGATAAGTCATTTCTAGATGTAAAATGTTTACAATTTAAAAATTCTGTATTAGTGCCTTGGCACCCCTATGCTCTTTTGATAGCCTCGATTTTCACATGTGAAGCTCTGTCAGGACTTTGGGGGATAAGCAGTTTCCATAGATTTCAAGCTTGTTCTTTGCAAACCAATCTTTTGGGATCTTCTGCCAAGTGAGGTACCACCTCACTTGGGGCCTTAAGAGTCCCAGCAACCTGCCTGAGGCCTTCCTTCTACGAGGTGACAGGCATTTGAGAGACTTTGAGAAAAATGTATATATATATCTCCTCTCAAAAAAATTAAATATATAATTAAATAGCCTCTCAAAATATTAGATTATATATAGAGATCTATATAAAAATCTCTATATAAATATATGTATATAATCTATAACGTATATAATCTAGCCTTTCCTCTTGCCTGTAGAAGGTCCTGACCAGACTTGGTGCTAGAACTGTTATCCAGACCAATGTTGGTGTCTACGCAATTTCAGTCCCATTGGGGTTCAGGGACATTCTCATTTTAGCCCCCAAGTGGGATTTACTGCATCACAAAGTCTGTGATTGGGACCTAAGAATTTGACTTTTGTTGTCTCAAATTTAAGAACTCCTGGAGGATAAGTATCTAGAAAAACCAGGGTATAGATACACAGATGGGCTGGAAGGGAGAGGGTGTACGGGGGACATTCTAGTGCAGACATGGGGGTGCCAGCTTACCAAGGATCCCTGGCCCTCCCAAAAAAAGTGATAATGCTGATTATTTTTGCCTTGTGTAAAAGAAGTGAGTTGCGGGGAATTCAGAAAAGCAAGAGCAAAGCCAATATTGACACCCACCAGCTACAATGGGATGGGAAACTGAGGTAGGGGGCAAAGTCCCACTGCTTCCCAGATTGCTTTGGCATGCTCTGGGTCATGGCGGAAGTGGGAGCACTTTCCCACCAGAAAGGGTGAGCACCCCAGTTTTGAGAAGCCCCCAGGTGAGCATTTGGTTCCAGCTTCAGGAAGATTCTGCAGGGTTGGGTTAGGGTCTGTGGCCTCTCACATGCTGGATGGAGTCTGTTTACATAGCAGCCCAGTCCCAATGTTTGTGATTTATAGACAATTCCCACACCCGTCTGCCAGCTGTTTCTCAGGTTGTGACCCATGTGCACCATCCAGGGGCTGAGAAAAGGAGGGAACAGCTGAGCTCAGTGGCAACTTCTCATCGTCAGGGAAAGAGAAGACACCGAGGGTCATTTCTTATACTTAACTATGCCAGTGAGGTATGACATGTGGAGGGACCAGTCTCAGCCTCCAGGGAGCAAGCCTGCAGCCTGGAGTTAGGTCATGTTCTCCCAGGTGGAGAACCTGGATTTAGGACTCGAATCAGAGCCGAACTGGCAGGACCGGAACAAAGGGCTCATCTGGTCCAGCTCCTTTCTCCTACATGTAAAATATTATTATTCCCATTCTCAGATGACGCCGCCGAGGTCTGGGAACCCCTAACAAGAGGCTCACATCAGAAGGTACCGCCTCACTCGGGGCCTTAAGAGTCCCAGTCACTGCCGTCTCCTCCTCAGAGCTCAAGAAGCCTCGTGCCAGGCGCTGCGTAGAAGGGGCAGGCGGCGTCCCCAGGCTATCCCGGCTCGCTTTTCCGCCAGGCCAAGTTGCTTTTATGTCCTTGACTCACGCTTGTGGCGATTTTTAATTATTATTTTAGCGATGCTTTCAAAAAGATGCTCTGGGGCCTTCAGGCACTAACATCTCATCATCCTGAATTCAGCACCATTATTGTGATTAGTATTTTATGAACAATAATAATTCCCTGCGCTGGCCATCAACTTGTCATTAGGTGATTTCAAAACACTTAGCAGAGCTTGACTCACACCCCACAGCCTGGTCGGAGGCAGCGTTTTTTTTTTTCCTTTTTTTTTTTTTTTTTTGAAGATTTATTTATTTTTATACAAGAGCTGGGGTACAGGCCAGAGGCGAGGGAGGGTGAGAGGATTCACCAGAGTCAGAGCAGGGAGCAGAGCAGGCAGAAGGACCGAAATATACTGCTGAGGGGAGCAGCGGGCTAGACAGGAGAGGTCTGCTGTGCCATGTGGGTTTCGCACCAGATCGCCAGCAACTTCTGTTAGGACTCAAGACACTGTGTGGCCACCCAACCTCCGATAACATAGCAGGTGTCACTTAGCGAGGTGACAGGCCCCCCACCCCCACGGATGATGTTAAGCCATGTAAGACCCAGCAACAAATGCTAACAGAGAGTGTCCTTGTCCATTCCTTTCCCATTGTTTTTCTGAATCTGACATGGAGACTCAGTATCATTCTCATTCATCTTTAACACCTATTGATCCCTCTTCAGCAAAGGGAGACAGGTCAGCCTCAGGCCCTGGAGCCGGACCTGTTGGCAACTTAGTAATGGCCGGTTTGCTTTTTGCTTATTTATTATTTATTATTGTTATTGTTATCTTCATTGTTGCTATTTTTATGGTCACCTTCTATTTGTGTTAACCATGGGTGATGGTGTGATGTAAATTTCCTTTTCAAATGAAATTATTTACGTTTTAAAAAGGTGAATCTAAAGAAAGTATTAAAGAAATAATAGTCTGGGTCGAGGGTCAGCCAACTGTTTTTGGACAGATCATGAAGTAAGAATGGTGGTTACTGGGAAAAAATCAAATAAAGAATAACCTTTCATAACTACGTGCCAAATATATGAACTTCAGACTTCAGTGTCCAAAAATAAGGTTGAGGACCTCCCTGGTAGCACAAGGGTTAAAGTCTCAGTACTATGAAGCTGTCACCAGCCACCGAGGCACAAGTTCAATCCCCAGCCAGGGAGCTGATCCACATGGCTCAGCAGACCTCTCCTGTCTCACCCGCTGCTCCCCTCAGCGGTATATTTCAGTAGCTTCTCCTGTTCTGTTCCCCACTCTGTCTCTGGTGAATTCTCAGCCCCTGCACCTCTGGCCTTCACTCCAGTTCTTATATGCATAAATAAATAAAATAAATCTTAATAAAATAAATCTTAATAATAATAATAAAATAAGGTTGAACCAGCACACCTCAGTGCACATTCACTTGTATTTCTCCCTCACAGCCTTTATACTATAATGGCAGAGTGGAATAGTCTCAACAGAAGCCATAATAGCCCATAATGTGTAAAATATTTATTATCTGACCTTTTGTGAGAAAGTTCGCTGACCCCTGGTGGAGGTGGGTGAATGACAAGGCAAAGATGTTGGTGATGGTACAAGAGTGAGTGAATATCTCACCAGAACTCTGGGAGGTAATCATCGTGTGTTCCCACCTGGTTTACAAATGAGAAGGAAACAGGATCAGAGAGGTTTAGTGACTTGCTCAGGGTCACACAGCAAGCCAGAATCAAGTCAGAATTTGAACCCAGGCCAGATAGTGATGGGATGACTATAAGGGCAGAGCTAATACAGCATATGCTGTGCTGGTCTTCCCATAACTCCACCCCTTCATCATCTTCATGTCCCCCAAACATACCTGATACTTTCTAACCTCCGCACCTTACCCCTCCTCTCCTTTCCATTCTGAACCCCAGGCAACACAGTGTCTCCTCTGGAAAGTCTCCCCCATCAGCCTGTCCCTCCTAGACCATGGGAAGCCTCGTCCCCTCCCCCTGGCCTCACAGGTTGTGGCCGTGGATCATTCACACTTCTTGATGACAAGGCTCATCTCCCCAAGGAAGGGTGTCTTATGCAAAGTTCAAACGATTTAACAGGACAGGATGGTCCCACCAGGTCTGGAGGCTGGTCTACAGCTTCACCTCACCTCTCCCCTACTTATGACTTATGTTCCAGCAATACTGACCCACTTGTGATTCTCCAAACTCATCATGCCAGCTCAAGTCTTTCTACCTGTGACAGGCTGTTCCTTCTGACGGAAACGCCCTGCCTGCTCCTTTTGTACCTAACTCCTATTCATCTCTCAAAGCCCCAATCAAGCATCAGTATGAAACCATTGTGCATCCCATTCCAACCCTGACAGAGCAGATGGCTTCATGCCCCTCACTACAGGGGAGGCTGTTGAGGGGGAGGTTGAGCCTTCAGCCTCTGGAGGCACACAGCCTGGGTTCAGAGCTGGTTCTTTTATTTTTTTTTTAATAATAAATTTTATTTTTATATTCCCCACACAATTGCAACCCCCTTATTTTGACCCCAATCCCTTCCCTCCCGCCCCCTACCCCCCATAGAGTGTCTCTGGTTCATAGTTTTTTGTTGATTTTGATTTTCACTTTCTTATAGTTATTCATTCTCCTGGTCCCTTATTTAAGTTTTCTAGATTCCTGCTATGAGTGAGACCATCCGGTATTTTTCTTTTTCTTTCTGGCTTGTTTTGCTGAGCATGATCCCTTCCAGCGCCATCCATGTTGCTGCAAATTGCATGTGTTAATCTTTTTTGAATGCTGAGTAATATTCCATGGTATATATGGACCACATCTTCTTGATCCAGTCATCTATTTTTGGGCATTTGGGCTGTTTCCAAAGCTTAGCTATTGTAAATAGTGCTGCTATAAACATAGGGGTGCAGGTGCTCTTTGGAATTGATGTTTCTGTGTCCTTTGGGTAAATACCTAGGAGTGGAATTGCTGGATCCTATGGAAGCTCTATGTTTAGTAGGTCCAGAAATCTCCACGCAGCAGAGCTGGTTCTTTTAGATCCAGCTCTGTAGGATTACACAAGTGACTGGCCTTGCGCTTGCGCAGCAGTTCACTTTTAGGAAAATGCGGGTGGCAGGCATAGGTTGCAGCCCCAGCCAGTGTGAGCACTGGATGCGACTGTACCTGCGGTTCCCCTACACACAATAAGTGCTATGTCAGTGTTCGCTGTCACTATGAGATTGCTAGTTTCTTTGTCCCCATCCCCCCCTTTCCAGTGGTGGGGTTCTATGGGAGTGGAACCTGGCTCTCAACTGCCTGTGACTCCCCAGTGTCTAATGCTCCAGCAGGTCTGGATCAGTAAAAGTAAGTTCCCTCCCCTCTTTCTCCTCTCACTTCCACCCCCACCCTTGCTCCCAGCTGCACAAAGCAAACTGGCCCAGGGATAGGGCAGGGGAGGGGGCGGTGGGACTCAGCCAATCAAGTATAGGCTTTCACATGGGGTGTTGGGGGCCCTACCTGAAACCCAAGCCCCAGGCTCTGGGCCTGCTCCGGAAGCCACCCCCACAGCAGAGCTTTCAGCCCCTTGCAAGTCCCAGGAGAACATCCCGTAAAAGTGATTTATGGGCCGGGAAACAGATTAAGAGGCTTGCCCTGTAATGAGTCAGTGGGACCTCAAAGGAGGCCACACCAGCGTCCTTGTCCCCCATCCAGCCCCCAGGTTCTTTGCTGCAAGTGGGCTCCCTCCAGCATAAATCTGCAAAAAGGCAATCAAGATGCCCCTAGTGTCCTTACAGGTGGGCTCAGGGCCAAGGCAGCAGTGTGCAGCAGAAACCAAAGCCTCCCCAGTAAAACTGGGGTCCCCACAAGTCTGAATGGAAAGGATGTGGGTCAGCTGTTTAGCAGGGCTCCGGGAAAGGCAGGGCAGGGCAGTGGCAAAGAGCTCAGGCCCTGGGTCTAAATCCAGACATCACACCTTAATAGCTGTGTGACCTTGGGCAAGTCACTCCACCAGTCTGAGTCCCAGTTTCCAATTTAGTCAAATGAGCTGCTGTGAGGGTGGAATCCCACTTGTGGGGTGCTCTGCACACACACAGTGCGTCATTCACTCGGTCTTCTCTTCATCTGGGGAATCCCTGGGCCCCTCTTGTTCCTTCTCTGAGGCTCTGTTCCTTCCAGGACCAGGTCTCCCTCCGCATGGTCACCTCCTCGGCATATAGGACAGCCAGGGTCGCACAGCACACTGGGAGCAGGATGGAGGTGCGCCAGCTGAGGTTAGGGACTCCATTAACCCCATGAGCACCTAATCACAGCTCGTGCTTGGGGTAAACACCTTGGACGGGTGTAGGACACCCATCCCTGGGCAGGCAGATGCATTGTGGATTCAGGCAAACAAAGGATCTTGGCGCCCTCAGTAGATGTGACAGGCCTTGAATGCTGAAGCAGGGCACCAGGTACAGGCAGACCAGCAGCCAGGAGGTGGGCAGCAACTGAGCCCCCCAGCACCCGCCCCCATCTCTCTGGCTTCTGTCCCTTTAGTGTCCTCTCCTCTCACTATCTGGCCTCAAGATGACGCTGTCGGTGCTTGCAGGCATGTGCGCCCCTGCTTTCTGGCTTCTGGGCCTGTATGTCCGCAGTCACCGGGGTGTGGGTGCCCGTGCCTCTCGGCCCAGGTGTCCGTGCAGTCCTCATGTTTGTGCTCCTAAATGCTCCTGCACCAACACGATATCACATGTGGCCAATGAAACTGGGCAGGAAAGCAAGACCACAGGCTCGTGGCAGAAAGGAGAAAAAAGCCTGACTTACCCCATTTTCCCTACAATGGGTTCCCTGAAAAGCAGGACTAATACAAGGATTTGGGACCAGAACACGCAGTTTATGGGGGAGTTGTCCCACGAAATGCCAGTAGGAAAGGGGAAGGTAGCCAGAGGCCATGGTGGGCAGCTGGAACTCAGCCCCTGTGGGGAAGTTCCGGGGCTGCCAGTGTGAAAGCCCAGCCTGCAAGGTGGGGGCCGTGCACATGAACTCCTGCACAGCGCTCAGTGTCCTGGGGCAGGGATGGGTTCCCTGGCGCTACTCCAGCCTGCCTCCAGATCCCCGCTTGACCTTATTCTTGAAGGGTAGGTTTGGAGGCTGCTGGGAGTTGAACATTTGGTTCCTTAGAAGCAAGAAACTGGGGGACCCCTCCTAGCTCTCCTAATTTTAGAGGTCAGGTGCTCTGTGGCAGCCCAGCCCCTCACCCTGGGAAGCCTGTGCCTGCCCCAGCAGGAAGAACAGGTGCTCAGAGTTAAGGGGGTTTGTGCCTCGAACCAAGCATCTACACCCACCCACTCGCTCGCCCTGCAGCTTCCCCCCACCCCCAGCTCCCTGTCAGCCCTCCACCTGGGAGCCTGGCCTGCTTTCTCCTGACCTCGAGGTCTTGGCTCTTATTTCCTGCTACTGTTCTCGTATCTGCAGCCTAGTGAATCCACTAATGGCCCTCGGGCAACACCCTGCTGGCCTGCCCTGCTCTTCAGAGCCACCGCTCAGTCCTCTCAGCAGACACGGTCTTAGCACCTGCTCAGCCCAGGACACTGAGGACACAGGAAGGGCAGAGCGAAGTCTGTGCCCAATTTGAGCACAGATGGAGGAAAAGGGACCATCAACAATTGAGAGTCAGGGCCTCCCCAGTGGCGCAGCAGGTTGAGCACAGTTCTGTGAAGCTGTCCACAGCCTCTGCAGCGCCGGTTAGATCCCAGTCGGCCGGTGAGGGTCCCACATGGCGCAGCAGACCTCTCCTGTGTCCCCCGCTGCTCCCCTCAGCAGTGTGTTTCAGTCCTTCTGCCTGTTCTGCTCCCCACTCTGTCTCTGGTGGATTCTCTCACCTTCCTGTGCCTCTGGACTATACCCCAGTGCTTGTATAAATAATAAATAAATCTTTAAAAAAAAAAAACACAATAATTGAGAGTCACTGAAGTTTTATGGGAGGTGTTGACACATGAGAAAAGCCTGTACGGGGAACCATGAGGTGAGGGTGGGAGCGGGAGGCAAAAGTGAAGCCAACTTCATGGCAGACTCACTGTGGAGGGGAGGGGCAGGGAAGGGCATTCAGAAGTGGGAGAAGCAAGAGCCATAGAGAAATGGAGAGAAGCTCTCGGTTGTTGGGGTATAAAGGCCAGATTTGGGATGCACTAGAACTGGGGTCATGGATGACTTTGAGGGTCACACAAAGGACTTTGGGGCAGGAGAGCAAATGAGGGTTTTCAGCTGGGAGGGAACATGGGTCTAGTCTATGCATTAGCAAAATCACATCACTGGTTATTTTGAGCTCCCAGACAGCCCCATTCCAAGACCCAGGCCACTCGCTCTCCCACTCCAGCTGCCGTGTCACACCTTCTCTTTCTCAGACACGTCCTCCCTGTGCTGGTCCTTCTCTACTTCTTTCCTGTTTACTGAGAAAGCAGAAGCAGCCAGAAGACAGGACCCACACCCATCTGTCACCTCGTTCCAACCCATGTGACCTGCACTCCTCCCAGTGCTGTGCTCCTACCTGGATGCCCCTCCCTCTGCCCCTCCCCATGCACTGGGCCCTGTCTGCTCCTCCTCCTCAAGGACATTGCCCACCAACTGACCCCTGTCTGCTGAGTCACTCTCACCTCCTTGTAGATCTCCACCTTACCTTAAGGTGATTTCTCAATCTTCACTTTTTTTAGCCTTACAACCCCTCCTCTAGCTACTGACCCATTTTCTCTCATCATTTTCAATCATAGTTTCACAAAAGAACTGAATTTTTCTCTATGTACCTTCAATTTAAAGAACAGAATCAATTAAAAAGAGAATCAAGCTGGATATAGGACAAGAAGCTATGAAGATGGCCATGGAGATTTGAGAAAGAACCAAAGAAATTTTCGGAGTGAAAATCCTGTTACATGGAATTTGAAAAGCAGTGGCTGCAATGGACATCGGAGTACACAGGGTTGAATGGATAATTGGGGAAATGGAAGATATAGCTAAAGAAATTAGAAGAGAGCACAAAGACAGAAAGTTATAAACGATGAAAAAGACACTAAGTAATGGAGGATGGGGCCATAGAATATACACCTCCTTGACGTTCAATGTGAGGAAAATGCCCCCCCCAAATATACTCATGTTCTAATGCCTAGAACCTGTGAATGCTACCATATATGGCAAAAAAAGGGGAGTTGGACTCTGAAGATGTGATTAAGTTAAGGATTAAGTTAGAATTGGGGGAAAAGCCTGGGTATTCCAGGGTCCCTAAGTGTAAGCAGGTGTATGTATACTTGTAAGAGACAGATATTGGACAACACAGAGGAGAAGTCAGTAAGTCCAGAGTGCAGAGATCTGAAGATGCTGCTCTTCAAGGCTGGAGTGATGCTGCTGTAAGCCAAGAAGTGTTGGCAGCACCAGAAGCTGGAAGATACAAGGAAGGGATTCTCTGTTCTGCTGACACCTGATTGCAGCCCACTCACATTGGCTTAGGACTTTTGGTTCAAGAACTATAAAAGAATGACTTCCTATTGTCATAAACCACCTCATTTGTTATGGCGGCCACAGGAAACTAATGTGATAGGAAAGAAGAAATAATCCAAAAGATTTTGACTAACAATTTTTCAGAACTGATGAAAGAATGGATTGCCATCTTCAAGAAGCACAGTAAATGTCATGTAAAAATCTAAGTCCATATATTTCTGTAACATAATAAATATGCAGGAGAGCATGGTCAAAGAGAACACATACAGAGAGAAACAACATATTGCCAACAAAGAAACAAGGAATAATGACAGCTGACATTTCAACAGCCAGAAGACAGTGGAACAATATTTCTAAAGAGCAAGGGAGGGCCTCCCTAGTGGTGCAGTGGTTAAAGACACAGCATTATCAAGCTGTTGCCAGTCACTGCAGCACAAGTTCCAAGCCCGGCCAGCCAGGGAGCTAACCCACATGGCGCAGCAGACATCTCCTGTGTCACCCACTACTACCCTCCGCAGTGTATTTCAGTAGTTCTGCCTTTTCTGCTCCCCACTCTGTCTCTGGTGAATCCTCTCACCCTGTCCTCCCCCGCCCACACTTCTGGCCTACACCCCAGTTCCTATACGCATAAATAAATCATTAAAAAAAAGGGGGAGCAAGGGAAATACTGGTCAATTAGAATGGTATACCCTCCAAAATTATCTTTCAAGAACAAGGACTGACCAAGCTTCTACCAGCCCAGGTGCATCTTTTCCACTACTCAGACCTCTGCCATCATCTTGGCTTGAAGTTGAACCCAGTATGCTACCCACCCCAGCTGCTCCTCCTGCCACCCTGAGGGTTGTGCTAGGTATTTCCAGGGCTATGTCTGCCAAGGAGCATCAGATAAGTGCAGCTGCTGTGTCTGAAACTGGGAAAAAAATCAACCCCCAGATGCAAATAAAGCAACATGTTCAAATCTGACTTTTTATTTAACATGTTGACCTGTTTCTTATATTCATTTTTCCATGAAATCATTAAATGATAATAAAGCTTTGGCCTTTAAAAAAGAGCAAAAACAAAATTTTCAAACAAACCAATATTAGTTCAAACAAACAGTCCATTTTTTTAACCAAATCTTTACCAAAGTACTTTTAAAGTTGTACCTCAGGAAAAGAGTTGTACTTCAGGAAAAAAGGAAAATGTTCACAGGAAAAAGGTCTAAAATGCAGGATAGAACAATGACAGTGGAAAAAGACACACATGCAGGTAAACATAAACAAATATTAACTGTATAAAACATAATATCTACATGATTAGATTTGTGATTTAATTTAGTTTCAAATAAAGTCTCAACAAGGTGTTCATACACGTGAGAATCTCTTTCTATATTTTATAAGGAAAAGCAAAGTTCCTAAAAAGAACTAGGACATTTCTAGATCATTACATGAAAAATAACAAGTGGACTTTACCAACTTGATATCAACACATTTGGTGTTAAGTGATAATAAAGATGTGTTTTATTACCTTTATTTAAAGATAATAAAGATTAGTATTTGGGGGCCTCCCTGGTGGTGCAAGGGGTTTAGCACAACATTTTGAAGCGGTCTGCAGCCTCTGCAGCACAAGTTCGATCCCAGTCTGGCCAGAGGGCAGCCCACATGGCTCCTGACTTGCCCACTGCTCCCCTCAGCAGTGTACTTCGGTCAGTCTGCCTGTTCTGTTCCCCACTCTGTCTCTGGTGAATCCTCTCAACCCCCACATCTCTGGCCTGTACCCCAGTGCTTGTATGCACAAATAAATCTTTAAAAAAAAAAAAAAAGAGGGCCTCCCCGGTGGTGCAGCGGTTGAGCACTGGGTTGCGAAGCTGCCCGCAGCCTCTGAAGCACCGGTTCTATCCCCGGCTGCTCCCCGGCCACCGGAGGAGGGTCCCACATGGCGCACAGACCTCTCCTGCCGCCCGCTGCTCCCCTCAGCAGTGTACTTCGGTCCTTCTGCCTGCTCTGCTCCCTGCTCTGGCTCTGGTGAATTCTCTCACCCTCCAGCGCTTCTGACTGTACCCAGTGCTTGTATAAATAAATAAATAAATAAATAAATAAATAAATAAATAAATAAATCTTTTAAAAAAAAAAGATTATTATTTGGAGTAGTGTGGTTTGGGCTCATAGATAGATACATAGTCCAGAGAGTCAGACTAGAGAGTCAAGGATAAATGGAAATATGACCTAAAGAAGAAATGGTTTTGCAAAATAATATAGAAGAGGAACTATTTGAAGAATAGAGCTAGACCAGTTGTTTATCCACCTGGAAAAAACTGTACAAAATAAATTCCAGGTGGACTAAAGACCTAAATGTCCAGGGTGAAACTCTTAGAAGAAAATATGACTGGAACAGAGAGAGTGATTTCTTTAAAAGGACACAAAAAGCACACACCATCATGAAAATATCAATAAATTTTATTATGTTAAGAATAAGAACATGTGTTCACAAAAACACATCATTTCAAAAGTGAAAAAACAAATTACAGGTTGTGAAATTAACTTGGAATACATATCACTAAATATAAGGGTCAGAATATATAAAGAGTTCCTGAGGCATCAATAAGAGAATGACAGCACAACAGAGAAAAGAACTAAAAATCACAAGAGACCATTGCACAGACACAGAAACCAGTATTGCCAATAAACACAAAAAGAAGCCCCAGCTCACCAGGTATCAGGGAAATGCAAACCTAAAACCTCCATCATATGCCAGTTTACACCCACGAACTTGGCAACAGTCTTAAAGTCTGACAACACCATTATTGTCTGGGCTATGAGACAATGTGTGCCCTTATACATGATTTGTGGGAGTGCAAGTTCATTCAGCCGTTTTGGAAAGTAATTTGGCATTGTCTGGTCAAGTCCAGAAGCACATGTCTTACGACCCAACATTCCCATTCCTGTGCGCCTCACCTAGAAACTCTCACATATGTGCATCAGCGGACGCAATCAATATTGATGGCAGCAGCCCCATGTCCACCAAGAAGAGGGTACATTGATGATCTTGTGGTTTATTCATGCAATAGAGTGTGTTGCAGCAGCAAAAATGTGTGCATGCGGCTATCCCCAAAACAGGGGTGGATCTCACAAGCAAAATGTGGAACCAAAACATACTCACTGCAGGAAAATGAAGATAGACCAGTTCTGAAGTTCCAACATATGCAAAAGCAGACAATATTGTTCAGAACTATGTCCGTCTATGCTAAAACCATAAAGAAATAGGCAAAGGAAGTTTAAGAACAAAATTCAGAGTAGCTATTGTCTCCAGATGGGAAGGAGAGGGAAAGTTTGAGGAGGGATGTGGGAGAAGGTTTGGGAATTTATAATGTCAGCTTTCCTAAGTTGGATGGTGGGTGTGTGATTTACTATTATTAGTATTACTACTACTACTATTATTATTGTGATCTCACATAAAGGTTGTACATGGGTGAAATGTTCTTCATCAAAAAAAGGAAATGCAATTACCACCCGTGGGCACCCATATCCTGAAACTAAGACTGGTGGGAACTCCAAACTCCAAGGCAGAATGCAAAGCAGGGAGTGTCAAGAGATGGTTCCCTCTCTGGAAACCATGACTGTTAAAGTGCTTAAAACAATGCCTTGCCCAACATCAGTGATCTGATTGCAATGAAGAGGGTTTGGCAGGAGCAAAGGTGGTGACAGAAGAAAAAGGGAATGTATTGGGGGATCTTTGCAGCTTAGACTGCCTAGATGTGGAGGTGGGAGCGAACCATGCTGTTAGGATTTCACTGTATTCGCTCAGGATTTGCAGCAACCCAAGCAGGGAACAGTAGGGGGGAGGTGGCAGAGCCTTGCAGGGGTGATGGCTACTCCCGATGTACAGGGGGTCACGTGAAGGACTATTTTGATCAAAATGTTATGTGCACTGGACTGAAGTAAGGTAAATGGAGAGTTTGTATAGAGGATGGAGAATGAAGGGTTTTGCTGGAGGGGCTGCCCCCAAATCTGCCTGGCACCAGGCACAGACTCCACAGCTCATGGGTCAAGGCAGCTCCAGCTCCCAGGCAGCTCCAGGCTGCTGCTCACCATGGAAGGTTCCATCATACTTCAACCCGCCTGGTAGAAATATCAGCATCTGATCTCGGGAGGTGCACCCTCCCTTTCAAGATGCCACGCTCGGAGGCTGTTGCTATCCATCCTGGAACTCTGTCTCTGTGGGCTGCAGGGGATGTGACCCCTGACCCCTGATCCAAGGGCAGAGCCTTGAAGACCCATCTAGGAGCCTTAGCACTCACAACCAGATGTCAAGGTGAACCTTGATGCAAATCCAATGGTTTGATGTGTCATCAGAACCTCAAATCTGAAAGGGACTTGGAAAGGTCCTGGGGCAGCTCTGCCTGGAAAACAACCACAGACCTAGTTCTCTTTCCCCTCTGAAGGTCTGGGAGAGGAGCCACTGAGTCTCCTGAAAGCCTTCTCCCTCTGGGCAAGAAGGCCCCCCTGAAAAACCCTGAGGCCAACGGGGCTGCTGGGAACCCACCGTCCTGTTCAGTCTCCCCCATCACACAGGCGGGCTTCCCCATCACACAAGGCAACTGAGCAAAGTGAATCCAAAGTTTTAAACTCGCTCTAGCCCAGCATCATCTCTAAAGAAAACTTCCCTAATTCAACAACTGGACACCTGTATAAAGAGGCACTTCCAAGATGGTGTATCATAAAGAAAAAATAGAATTGAGCCACATGCTGACCACAGGGCATTTAAAAGCATAATGGTAAACTCAAACAGCAGACTGTAGGGCATTCACTGCAAAAAAATAAAGAAGAACTCGGCTTGGGAGACTACTGAATGCCACAGGGAGAGATCCACAATATAGTAGAAAGCGATATGTTGTTTTTTCTTAAGCAGGTTGTAAAATGGTTGGCTTAACAACATCGTATTTCTATTTTTTAAGAATAAGAAAACACAGAAAAGGTGTGGAAACATGTTGCAAGATGTTCATCATGAAACAACCTCCGTGCCCACTGAGAGGGGCCTGGCTAGAGAGGTGGTCTAGCCACGCCGTGGAATCCTGCTCAGCCACAGGGACGAGAGGCGCCGCCACTGACAGCAAGACAGAAGGAGCGCCAGGGAATGCTGAGCTGTAGTGAAGCCAGGCTGAATGGCAAAGACACATTTTGGCCATTTACATAGCGGGCAATTTAACGAAGTCAAATATTTATAAAAGCCAGCAGACACTACCAAGCGAAGAGAGCTCTCTCCGGCTGGGGGCAGTGACAAAAACAGACTCAGGGGAAAGAGTAAAACAGAACAGGTAGGGCCGCATCAACAGCCTATGGTCAGTCCAGAGCCCACCCTCCCCACGGCGAGCACTGTCAGGGCCAAGGTCAGGCCTCTGAGTCCTCTGCCTCTGCACAGGGGTGTGTGTACAACTAGAAATTTGCACCATTCTTTGGGGCTTTTTCTCTTTTTACATAGTTGACATCCAATGTAGGCATTGGCCTGTTGCTTTTTCACCTACTCGTGGCCTAGGAGACCTTGCTCGTTGGTACAGCGATGACAGCTTGTCCACTGACCCCGTGAGTGGCTCTTAGCTTGTTTGTTTAGTTTCTGACTAATACAAACACCCCTGGAGTGAAAGTCCTAACCACGCTTGCAGGCCTTTTCACTTCTCTCGGGGAGATTCTAAGAAGTCAGGTCCATGGCCACGTATATTTTATATTTATTTACTTATTTATTTATTTTTAAAGATTTATTTATTTATGCAAGAACCGGGGTACAGGCCAATGAGTGGGAGGGTGAGAGGATTCACCAGAGAGAGAGTGGGGAGCAGAACAGGCAGACTGATGAAATACACTGCTGAGGGGAGCAGCGGGCGCGGCAGGAGAGGTCTGCTGCGCCATGTGGGATCCTCGCTGGCTGGGATCGAACCGGCGCTGCAGAGACTGCGGACAGCTTCACAGCGCGGCGCTCAACCACCTGCACCACCAGGGAGGCCCTATTTTAGGTTTAAACAGATAACTCCAAAGTACTCTGTGAATGATAAGATTTGCCGCTTGGCTTTTCCATTGATGGTGTGTAAACCGCCTGTGTCTCCCAGTCCCTGCCAACACATGACATCATCCATCCTTCTCAGGGTTTGTGTATCATTTCAATAAGGAGGACAAGAGGGCTATCAAACATCACCCACCACCTGATGCCTGGCTGGGTCGTTAGCACTCTCCAAGGACTCCGCCAGGCTTTCTTGCCCACCTTGAACACCCATGGACACTGTTGCATGCCCAGGGTAACCGGCGTCCTCTTGACAAGTCTGAGGGTTGAGTGAAGGGGACCAGGGAAGGTTCCAGACATGCGGGACTCATCTTCCATCACCAAACATTAGTCATCCCCTATTGGTTCCATCCCTAAAATAATTTCCTCTTCCACCTCCCTCACTAGGATCCCAGACGTTGCTGTCCTCATCTGTCATGTGAACCCTGAAACTGTCTGCAACTGTCCCCCCACTTCCATTTTTGTCCTTTCTAGTCTCCACGGACTCTCCATGCAACGGCCAGAGAAATACTTCTTGAAATGCAGTTCAGTTCGAATCTCTCCCTGCGCTCTGAAGCCTCCTGTCCCCAGGCTGGGATCACATCCGCAGCGTGGGCCCTGCACCCTCTCCCCCCACCCCACCCCCAACCCACCCCCGTCTGCCCTCTGAGTTTTCTGAGCTGCTCACTAAGTTCAGGCGGCTGCTTTCCTTCCTATCCACCTAGGTCCCCAGCCCGCTAGGCCTCAGGGATCTTCTAAGGACCTCCCTCTTCACACACAGGCCCCCCGCATCTTTCAGGTCTCAGCTTACATATCACCCAAAATGAGGTTGGGGTTTCCCCATCCCCCTCTGATTTTCCATGTTTTGCCTCCAGAGTACCTACAACAGCGGAAACTTGGAAGCTAATCTCTGGGGAGGCTGCAAATGATTCAGCTCCATCTTCCCACCAGACTGGGAGCTCAGGAGGCAGGGACATGTCCACTTGCTCTTCCCTGTTCCTCCAGCACCACACACAGAAGCTGAGGCACAGGAGATGCTCTATGAGGAATGCATGCATGTGTGTATGTGTGCGTGTGTGTGCATGTGTGTGTGCATGCATGCATGGATGATGGATGAATGAATCAGAAGGAGGGCTCAGGGAACGCCTCGGTCAGCAAGGAGCCCTGGGGAGATGGGAGCCCGAAGATTGCCAAGAAATTGAGCACCTAATGGCACCTCCCAACTGTTGGCTGCTCTGCGTCAGCTCTCCCGTGATCCCGAGTCTCAGTGACACCTGTAGCCTTGAGAAGGTGCCCAAGGAAATGGGGCTGCTCTTGGGCCCACGTGGGGGAGGAGAGACCTCTTGAGAGGGTGATTCAGAGACACCCCTGAGAATCCTGGCTGATGTGGGACAGGAGCAGGGAAGGGTGACTGACCCCACAAGATGAGAGGAACTGGGCGATTCCACTTTTCTACCACATTCACCATGTTCTTCAGAGGAAAAGAATATTAGAAAAAATCAACAGGGACACCACAGGGCTGCTGGGGAACGAGTCAAGCTCTGGACTTAGTCAAGGTTGGGGTTCGCGTGCCAAATCCGCCCCTGCGCCTCCATTTCCTCTTTATGTAAATGGCGAGACGGCCACGCTCCCCAGCGGATGCTGACAGATTGCCCGTGATAACCATCTCTGAAGGCTCAGCATGTTGCCACACTTCTCGCCTAATTCACACAGCAGTGGGGAGGAGGGAAGGTGTGGATCTGGGGTTAACAAGAGGGGCACTTCCCAGCCTGTGATCTCGCAGACGCCCCCCCAAGTGGGTCATGAGCTGTTTTAATGCCGCCATCTTGAAATTCATAATTTTTGAGCAAGGGACCCCGGAGTCATATTTTTCCACTGGATTCTACCACCTCATTATGTAACCCATCGCATGTGCTCGAGAGACAGAGAGCGCAGCATGGGACTGGGGGTGGGGGTGTGAAGGGGGCTCAGTGAAGAGATGAAGAGGCTTCTTCATCCACAGAGCCATGGTGACTGATGGCAAAGACACCCCAGCCAATACCCACCCCGCTGTGTGGAGCCAACCCCACAAGCCAACAAGCTCAGACTTCACCTAAACAATAGCCCCTCTCAGTTCCAAACATCAGCGACATAAACAACCCCTCCTAGCCTTTGGGCTGTTACCCAAACACCCCCACACCCACAGGCCCAGGCCCAACCAGCAGTGCCAGGTGTGGGCTCTCTTCAGATTTTCCCAAGGACTCCACCAGCCCGGGAGGCTGCCTGCTGGTGGTTTCCAGACACGAGACACGCGATGTGCTCGCTCCCATGGCTCTTGCCCGGCGCCACCCCATGGGGCCCAAGCGAAGTGTTGATCCGTTGCTTTCCCCTCCTTGGGCCAGACACTGAGCTCCAGGGGCAGGAGCTGGGCCACCCTCCCGACCCTGTGCCAAAGGCTGGGAGCAATGCTGGGAACCCCACCGGGGCAGAGCCAACGCATGCTGGAGACATCTCTGCCCCCGTTCCACACAGATTTGTCAGCCGGTTCCATGAAAAAGGAACCCTCAGAGCTGTCTGACCGTGAACTTGAACCTCCAGCGAGATTTAGAGTCTGTTTCCCAAATTGCTGCTTCTGGGTAGATCTTCAAGGACAAAAGATGCTCAAAACAGGACAGAGGGTGAAGCAGGACAGCCTGACTGGCCAGGAGACCTGGGTCCAGCTCAGCGCTGTCCTCGCTGCGGTCACTGCCCTCTGGACCTCACATCCCCCTGGTCAATACTGATTCGGGCTGCCTCTCCAGCCAGGCAGGCACTCACACAAAATGTGGCTGGAGAGACTGAATCTTATTTACTTTTAACTAATTCAAATTTTAACACTGATACACAACCAGTCACTGGAGAATTTTTAAATATGTTTGGGTCAATTAGGCGGTGCACACCTTTTTCCATTATGAATCTGAGACCATCTATACATGGATCAAATGTTTCTCAGGAAAATGTAGTTTTTGCACTAAAAAGGATAAAATAAGGATGTCAAAGGCTTTGTAGAAAAAGAAAACGAAGGTAAAAATGTCTCTTTTTTGTATTGATGACACTGAAATATTTTGAACCTAATGGGTTTAGTAAAATATACTTAGAATTAATTTCAACTGTTTCTCTTTCTCATTTTTAACGTGAGTACTAGAAAATTTCAATTTACCCATGTGACTCACAGTGTACTTCTGTTCCACTGGATTAAGGAATTTCTAAAGACAGTTCCTTTTAAAAATATTCTGGTATTTTACAAACCCACCTTCTCCTAATGCTGGGTCATCACTAAACTGTGGCTTTGCTGGTCTGGCATCAGACCCCATTTCTGTGTGGATGCCTTGACTTTCCACAGGAAAATTAGCCCCAGTGGACTCCCCCAGGCCTCTCTAGAGGGCAGGCCGTGGACCCAGGCCTGGCCAATCAGAGAAGACCACCCTACCTTGACCACAGTGATTGGTTTGGGACTGACACATGAGCGGGGGCAGAGCCAGTGAGATGCCCTCTGACTGAAGGACAGGAAATGAGTCAGACTTTCCCCCTAGAATTGCTAAGGGAGCCTATGGAAGTCTGGAAGACCTGAGGGCCGCTGGGAGAACAGGCCCAACAGGCCACCTGCCAAAAAGTCCACATAGAAAACAGGAAAGCAGGAGTGAAGAGAAAGCCCAAGTCCTGTGCCTGAAGCCAGGCTCTATCCCTGGCCTTCTCAATTCCATGAGGAAAAACACACTGCTGCTTGCACAAGCCAGTCTGAATCACAATTCTGTCCCCTGAATCTTGAAGAACATGTGGACACTTGGTTACCCCCTTCACCCCAGCTCAAATGGTCAGGTTCAAAACCCAGAGTTACCCTTCTCATAACCTCTGTAGAAGAGCCCCACCCGCCTCATCCCCCCACAGCTGCCTTGAAAGCTGGCCCCCCTTGGCACACTCCCCAGCCTCTCCTCTCCTGGCCACTCTCTAAACTCCCCACCGGCTGGGCGACTTGCACTAGCATGACCTGTCCTGCTTAGTTTGCCTCACTTGCCATTCCCACTGCTTGGAAAATCCCTTCTCTCGCTCCTCACCCCCACCCTGCCGCCAACCTCATAGGACCTGGCAAACTCCTGGTCTTTCAAGCCTCAGCTTTTCTTGTCAAGGTCACAAATGACCTCTGTGTCAGCAAGTCCAACAATCCAGTTCTTAGGCAACTTCTTGAACATTCCACACAACTGACCTTACTGTCTTCATGAAATGTTTCTCTTGCCTTCCACAACACCTTATTCTCCTCCTACCTCATTTACCAGCCTCTTCACTCAGCCATTTATTTCATTTGTTCCTTCACAAATATTTACTAAGAGCCCACTCTGGCCAAGCCCTAGGCTGGGCGTAGGCAATTAACAGAGCAAAGCCTGGACTCCTGGAGCTTGCAATCTGGGGCGAGCCTTCTTTATGGATTCTCCATCTCTTGGTGTTGGCACATGCTGAGGCTTGTCTGAGCTCCCTTGTCTTTTCCATCTTATCCCATCTCATAACTTGACATTCCATCACATGTTGACGACTCCCTCATGTCCTTCCCTAGCCCTGGTGATGTCCCTTGACCTTTAGACTCAGATCCAACTGTCTGCTTGATCCCACTTGGATTTCTGCAGGCCAACTCAAGCTTAATGTGTTAAAAACCAAAATATTTATTCCCAACTCTCAGCCTAGACCTGTTTCTCCGCCTGTCATTCTCCATTTCTGTCCATGGCAACACCATCCTGGGAGCCATCTTGAGTCCTATTTTTTTCTTCTCCCCCACATCCAATTCATCAGCAAGTTCTGTTAATTTTACCGCTAATGTGTCACCTGGAACTGTCCACTTTTCTCTCCTCTCTTTCCACCCTAGTGCAGGTCACCGTCATCCATGCCGGGACTGTGCAACCTCCTAATTGATTTCCCTGCTTCCCCTCGCTCCTACCCCCCATCTATCCTTGATGCAGCCAGAAGGATCTTTGTAATGTAAGTCCAATCATGTCACTTCTCTCCTTAAAGCCTTCTGGTAAACAGCACGGGAGAAGATATTTGCAAGCTCTATAAGAAGACACTTGATTACTAACTGAAATATATAAACAATCCCCAGAAATCAATGAGAAAAAAAAAAAGACAGTCTTGTAGAAAAATAGGCAAGGGACATGAACAGACAATTCACAAGAGAAACTCAAGAACCAATAAATACAAAATTACATGTTTAACTTCACTAGTGATCGTGAAAATGCAAATTAAAAATGAGTTACCATTTTCCACCCAAAACATTGTCAAAATTTTAAAAGGCTGACAATATCAACTCTTGGCAAAGATACAAAGAAATGGGAACTTTCAGACGCTGCTAGTGGGATTATAAATGAGGATGCCAACTTTGGAGAGCCCTCTGACAACTTTTCATAATGCTGACGATGTGCACACCCTTCAGCCCAGTAGTCCCCTATTCCAGAACCAACAGTAAGAATAATAAAAAAAAACAAACAAACCAGGACACAATGAATTGTCTGTCACTGTGAGGATGGGTACATAAAACAGAACACTTTTGTCATTGTCTATGGCAGTGGAAAAATCAATTAACAAAGTTAATTCATTTATCAGGCATTGGCCGATGGAACCAGGTAGCTCTAGACTCAAGTAGGCTACTTTCATGGAGGCAAATTTAAAGTGCTGATCTGAAAGAGGAAAATGGCTTCCCATTGGGAGGACCATCTTACTTCCGAAGGGGACCACAAGGCCAGAATGAACTAGCTCTTGCTTTTTTCTCTAGCTCCATCTCATACAGTCACTAAGCTCCAGCCTCAGAAGCTTCCATCAAGCGCTCCTCATGCACTGCCCTTTCACATCCCGCTTATGGCGTCTGTTAACAGAAAGTTAACCATCCCCTCTGCCTGGTGGCTCCTACAGCAAGTCCCCCTACACCTCCTTGTTTGTTGATCCTTTGGCTTATTTCTTTGTCTCTCCCCACTAGACTGGAAGCATCATGGGACTAGTAACCCCACCTTTCTTGTTCAGAGCTCTATACCAATGGGTGGCATTCTATGGGCACTGAACACATGCTTGTTGAATGAATAAATGTAACTTCCTCCAGCAAGGCGTTCCTGGATTCCTAGACTAAGAATTCTTCCTTCACTCTGCACCTTTGAGCCTCTGCAGACTCCTGGCTGGACTCAGTGATTTTCCCACCATGATCCAGGAACTCTTGCTCTGCGGTTCTCAGATGTAGGTGGGAAAATCCATAAACACCATAGAATTGTAGACAGACCTTCTTACACACATGCTCATTACATTTTCTGGGGAGAAAGTTTTCATTTTCATTATATTCTTTTTTGTTAAGATTTATTTATTTATGCATACAAGAACTGGGGTTAAGCCAGAGGTGTGGGGGGTGAGAGGATTCACCAGAGACAAAGTGGGGGGCAGAACAGGTGGACTGATTGAAATACACTGCTGAGGGGAGCAGCGGGCGAGACAGGAGAGGTCTGCTGCCCCATGTGTGTCACCTCCCTGACTGTGGATCAAACTTGTTCTGTAGCGGTGATAACGCTGAGACTTCACCCGTAGGCCACCAAGGAGACCCCCATTTTCATTATATTCTTAAGGGGTCTGTGCCACAAACACACACAAAAGTGTTTATAACACTGCTATTTCCATTGGGTTAAAAGTGGACCAGGTCCTCTGACAGGCTGTTGGGGGGGCTCTCTTCTTGCTCACCCTGACCTTAGCAATGCTGATCCGTTACAGGTTTTGCATCCTCGGCCCAGTGCCTGCTGCGCCCGCCCCTCCCTCTTCCTCACCCCGGAAGATGAGCCAGTTCTAGTACCAGGGGTGTTGCAGCCTAGATCAGTGCAATTGCCAAGCTCAGGCAGCCCCATGGAAACCCCACAACAAGGCATCACAACAGACCAAACCCTTCCTGGGAAACTCAAGGGGCAAGGAGGGGTGCCTCCTTCACTGGTGACTTAGGAATCTAGAAATTCCGGTGGGGCCAACTAGGAGAGGGGTGCGGGGCACTCAGTGTCATTCCATACAAAGAAATCCAAGGTCCCAGATAAATCCCTGTTGGCCGTGATGTCCAGGGTCTTCTTGCCTACCCCAGGGACAGGCATTTCCCTGAAATATTTATGAGTGAGGGCCAAGCAGAGGACCATCATGAGGAATATTTGATAATACGATATTGTTGACGGTCATTGACTGAGCTCTTCCATATAGGGCTATGGGCCTTGGGCTACATCATCTACATTTTAGAAAATTTAATCCCCATCTATTCCATCAATTCCCATTGACAAAAAGAGGAAACTGAGGCAGGAAAGGCCAAGGGGCTTGCCCAATCCCCCTGGCCAACAAGTGGCCACACTGAGATTCAAACAAGTCACTGAGTCTTAAAACCATGACTTCAACTCGAGCTGCCATTAATGAAGCCCGTACCTGGTCCCTTGGGGCCGCGCCTGCCCACATTCAGGCCTCCCAGCAACCCTGGTAGGGGAATCACCACACTTTCTCCATTTTATAGATGAGCAAACAGAGACTCAGAAGGCTAAGTTACCTGCCCAAGGTCACACACAGAGCAAGACATGGCAAAGACCCAACTTGTCTGACTCCCACATGCTCACTCCTAGCCCCTGCCTGGAACTTTTCTCCCTAAGAGGACTGGGCTTGTGGGTCTCTCCTACCCACAGCCCTCCCCATGAAGCCATTCTCTGGGTTGAATTTCCAAAATACAAAGCATCTAAAGCAATGACAATGAACTTGATCAATGAATGAATTAATGAATCAATGAAACTAACAAACGTATCGATGAATGGATGAATGAGTTTCTCCAGGCTACACTCTCTCCTCTCAGAAAGAGGCACTTTCCCCAAGACAGATAGATGGGTGGCCACCAGAGATTTTCCCCCAGGGCTGGTGAACCCTTCTGTGGTGAGGTTTGGGAGATGGGCTAACGTGTGTTCCTGAAGACCTAATCCTGCTGTCTGCACAACAATAATCAGCCTCAGTCCCCAGAGCTCATCTCTACACACTCTCAAGGAGTCCTCTCCACAGCCACCTCAAGGGAGGTGGCCATTTTACAGGTTGAAGAGCCTGCAGCACAGAGAGGTGTCAGAATCAGCTGGCAGAAAGTCACTTCAGATCCCTTTACCCTTCTCTCTGGCACACTGCTGTGTATCCAGAGCTGACCTCAAGCAGCCACTGGTCAGGGGTAAGATTACAGGACTGCCAGGGGGTCATTCCCATCCACATGCCACCAGGCCAGCAAGAAGCATCCTGGTCCTCAGTGGGAAATGCAAGGAAAACAAGCCCCTTCCAGGAGATATGCTTAGAGGTCCCAGTCAGACAGCAAGGTGAGACCTGGAGGACTTCAGAGAGCTGCCTAGGATGCCCCCAGAAATCAGGCAGAACCCCCAGTGGTGAAAAGGGCACAAGCACAGAAATAACTCCAGGAAGCTGGGGGGCAGAATCAGCAATGGTTTCCCTTGTACGTCGGTTCACACCCCACCCCTTGGTGGGGCACAGTGTCATCCTCAGGGAAGCTGCTGCCGGGTGATGGGCTGGGAGAGCAGAACCTCTCTCGAGTATGGTCATGGTGCAGTGTTGCCTGGCCCCGGTGCCAGCCAGGCAGCCAGACAGCCAACACAAAGGCTCTCTCAGACAGGCAGACAATTCAGTCCTTTCAAGCCGAGGGTGGCCGGGCCGGCCTTCCTGCCCCTCTGTTTCTCTCTGGCTCCTGGGAGTGAATCACTAGAAATGAATGGCCCCGGGAACAATGAATGATGAGCAGGTTTGAGATCTTCTTGAGGGGACAGAAAGCCTGGCCCTCGGCCACACCATTGTCACTGATGGAGACGAAGGCGGTGGATACTCCAGAGTCACGGAGCCAAGCAACAGAGGGTCACCGAATTGTCACCAACTGTAGCCACCAGAACCACAGAAGGATAGGGTCGCAGCATCATGGATTGCTCAAGAGCTCTAAGTTGTTCGAATCACAGAGCTACAGGAGGTCAATGTCCCAGAACCGTCAATTATTGGCAGCCTAGAGTCAACAGCCAAGGGAACCACAGATTTCCAGACCATCCACCCATCAGTTGCGATAACCCAACTCTTTAGTCTTGGGGATTTTTTTTTTTAAGATTTATTTATTTATTTATACAAGCACTGGGTACAGTCAGAGGTGCGGGAGGGTGAGAGAATTCACCAGAGCCAGAGCGGGGAGCAGAGCAGGCAGAAGGACCGAAGTACACTGCTGAGGGGAGCAGCGGGTGGCAGGAGAGGTCTGCGCGCCATGTGGGACCCTCCTCCAGTGGCCGGGGAGCAGCCGGGGATCGAACCAGCGCTGCAGGGGCCGCGGGCAGCTTCGCAACCCATCGCTCAACCGCTGCGCCACCGGGGAGGTCCCATAACCCAACTCTTTAGAGCAGGAAGGGTCATCCTGAGGCTTCATTTTGCAGGCAGGGAAACTGAGGCAGGTTGCCAAGGTCACGAAGTTAGGGCCAGGCCCCGGACCTCACCCCTCCCCACCCTCTCTGCACTTCCCGGGAAGGTGGCAAGAACAACAGCAGACACTTCCTCTGGGACCCACCCTCTGGGGACTGGTTTGGCTCTGCTCTGGAGGACCATCTGAGCTACCGGAGCACTTGTGGTCAAGCCTTCCATTGTGTCACGATCTGAGGCTTTGTGAGCTCTAAAGTCAGGATGATGTGTTTGGCAAGTCTGGACAAGTCTGAATTCTTCTAACCAACCTCTCAGTTCTCCTCCTAATAAGGGAGAATTGTGCGCCCTTGCGATTTTACCTGGGAGTGTGCCTACTGGTGATCACACAGGGAGAGAGCCAGTCCTCCTGGGTTTCAGCCTGAGATGGCCATTGCCTCATCAAGGTCACCTCAGTTCACAGCCAAGCCACACAAAGAAACACAGTCTCACTTCCCAAGATCCTACCTCATACTAGGCCCTGAGAAGTTACTAAGAAAGCCTCGTATCCATCTGCAGGCCTCCACTGCTCACTGAGAGAGTCAACTGTATGTGATTATAAGTCAAGGCAGAGTATTATGGCTGTAAAGACAGAAAAGACTAAAATTTAAAAAGGCTTCATGAGGGAGGGGTAGCATTTAAACTGAGCCGTTGATGATTTTCTTTATGTCAATTCCTGACTTCTGCTTTGTTTGTGAAGGAGTAATAAGAACTAGGCTTACCACTCCAAGGAACTTGGAAACTGAACAAAATAATGGAATAAATGGTTTCAAACAATGAAAAGCAAGTCTGGCAGAATGTGATCCCCAAGAGCAGAGAAATAAATGAGGGGAGCCTTGAATTGTTCTGGTTTTCTACCTGGAGTCAAAATCCAGACCAACGCTCAGGGAGAGGAGTCCCAGCAGAATATAGCAATCCTGCTGAATTGAGGATTTGGGTATTGGTGTTTAGGGTACAACTAGAAGTTGTAAGATCAAACTCCAGAAAGGAGGAAGTTGTGCCAATAAAGAGCTCCAGAAATCTGCATAGAACCTTCTGGAGTTGTTGCTGAGTCATAGGGTGAAATTCTGAACCTGGGCAACAGGCAAGTGGCAAGTTGAATAATTCCCTGAGCTAACACAGGAGGAGACATTTGAACTAGAACCATGAAAAGTAGTGAGAACTCATTGTAAACCTTGAACATTTAGGGGAAACTTTGTGGAAGTCATGCCTTAGCAGTAAGTTGAGCTATCCAAAGGTGAGGACTAGTCCAGACCAGCCATGGCAAAACTTAAAAACAAACTTCAAAGGAATCAAGCTGATTTGCAAGAAACCTAGCTGCATGTTAGAACAAAGCCCAACATTCTTTAAAGGAACATAACGAAATTGAGACGCTCCACTACGTAATATCTATAATGTCCAGCATCAAGTCAGAAATTACTAGATGTGCCAAAAAGCAGGAAAATGGACCCCAAAAACATCAATCAAAGACAGACGCAAATATGACAGATAATGGAACATGCAAAAAATAATGTTCAAATAGTTATCATAAATGTGTTGGAATGTTTAAAAAAAAGATAAGTGTAATGAGAGAAATGGAAAATATAAAAAAGCATCAAGTGCAACTTCTGGCAATAAAGTATGTATTATTTAAAATTAAAAAATGATTGGATCAGATTATCAGCAGATTAGACAGTGCAGAAGAAAAGATTGTTGACCCTGGAAGTAGAACAATAGAATCTTCCTAAACTGAAGCACCAGGAGAAGAAAACTCTGGGGGAAAGAATGAACAGAGCTTAGTGACCTGTAAAATGACATCAGATAGTGTAACAAATGTGTAATTTAAGTTCAAGGAGGAGAGGTGAAGATGGTAAGGGAGGGGACAGTGGGAGGGAGGGAGGACGAAAGGAGGGGGAGAGAGAGAGAGAGAAGCTGGCATCTTGGAGAACGAGAGATGATATGTGGGTCTTAGTTTGTTCCTGTTTTTCCCTACTCATCGCCCACTTTAAATTAGCTACCCTTATCAAGTTCCTTCCCTTCACTGTCAGTAGTGTACCACTACCGAAGACAAAGAAAACAGCCTTTTATGGATTGTTTAGCCAGTTCTAGGTAATTGCATAAGAACAAATTTCTATAATAAATACCTTATTATATCTCACTCCCAGAGGTTGTTTCTCCCTGCTTATAAATATGTAAAATGGCCTAATATTATGTAAATATTTTGTGATAAGTTATAAACATGCATACAACTAACCCTACAGCAAACACCAAAAAGAAAATAAAGATAATAAAAAATAATCCAAAAGAAGCCAAGCAAAGGAAAATTAAGGAACAAAGAAGACATGAGATGAATAGAAACAAGTAGCAAGAGAGTAGATTTAAGCCCAATCATATCAATAATTACATTAAATGTGCATTGTCTGAACACTCCAATTTAAAGTCAGAGGTTGTCAGACTGGATTTAAAAAGCAAGACCCTATTTTATGCTGTCAACAAAGACCCACTTTAAATATATAAAAAACAGACAACTTAAAAGTAAAATTATAGGAAAATATATATTAAAAAACACTAATTATAAGAAAATAGGAATACCTATATTTAGTATCAGACAAAGTAGATTTCAGAACAAGGTATATTTCCAAACATTAAAAAAGATATTTATTAAGGAGAAAGGGATCAATTAATCATGAGGACATAACACTAATAAATACATATGCTCCTAATAACAGAGCTCCAAAATACATGAAGCAAAAACTGACACACCTAAAAGGAGAAATAGAAAATCCACAACTAGAGTTAGAAATTTCAACACTCCCATAACTGACGTGACAAGTAGCCAGGATAGAAAGTCAGCAAGGATATAGAAGACTTGACCAATACTGGCAACCAAATTGCCTAACTGCTATTTATAGACCACTCCACCCCACAACAGAATACACCTTACTTTCGAGGGTACACAAATATACCAAATACTGGGCCATAAAACAAGTGTTGAAACATTTAAACTGATTGAAATCACTTCGGTCGTTAGTTCCCCCCTTATCCATGGTTTCACATTCAGGGTTTGGGTCACCCAAGGTCAACTGCTCTGCAAACATATTAATAAGATACTTCGAGAAAGAGAGACTGAGACCACATTCAGCTAACTTTTATTACAGTATATTTGTATAATTGTTCTATTTTATTATTAATTACTACTGTTAATCGTTTACTGAGCCTTACTTATAATTTAAACCTTATCATAGGAATACATGTCAGGAAAAAAAACAATATATAGGGTTTGGAACTATTCATGGTTTCAGGCATCTTAGAATATATCCTCTGCAAATAAGGGGGGTCTTCTCTACTCTCCACTGATTTTGGAGGGGAAGAAAAGATAAGTGGATACTCAAGATTATTTTATTTTATTTTATTTGGCTACAAGAGAAAGGGAACTTTCTACGTAATGCAAACTAGTCATCTTTGACAGCTTACAAGTGATAGCAGTGGATTACTGTAGCATGTCTTTAAACCTAACACCTTTCAAACTGGCCATGAGTCAGAAGGGACTTCCAGGCCAGTAGAGCATGTTGTTGCAGGTCTGGACAACTGGTAATAGTGATGGTAATAGCTAGTCAAAGCTGGTAATAGAGGCTTGAGTCAAGAAACAGACCTAGATGGAACCTGTTTCCAGAGCTGCGGTGATAAATCGCTATCCTCCATTTCCTCCTAGGTGTCATCAGCGTGTCCCCAACCAAGCCAACAGTGTGTGACTAGGCCTCCAGAGCACCTGTCTTTATCCCTCCTTCTCAAAACTGCTGTGCCTCCCAAATTATCCTTCTTAATTAGTGACATCACTCAGAAAGTGTGGCAGTCCCAACTCCTGTCTCTCCTTTATTTGCTCCTGGTTAATCGGTCACCAAGTTCTACTGAGTCGTTGTCACAGATGTCTCAGACCCATCTTTTCTCCCCCTGACTCCCACCCATCCAAGCCCTGTGTCACTCCTCACCTTATTCTCCAGCTGCCTCTAGCTTGTCCTGGACCTCCTGTCTTATCCTGCCTTCTGTCCACGTTCTCCCCTGCTTGCTAGGGGCATCTCAACTTTCTTGTTCATTTTTTAAAAATCACATAATAAAACATTTTTGACATAAAGAGGCCAGCAAACCCAAAATACAAACTTCATAAAAACAAGCAAAAGAAAATTGTAACTTCCTATCAGCCTACTAACAGCACCCTGTGAGAGGCACTGGGAATTACCTTCCAACTCTTTTCTAAACATTCATGTATATTCTGTGCAAAATAAGATTGTTCTAGATCTCCTACTGGGGTGAACTGTTCACCCGATAGTCCCGCTTTTAGTCCTGTACCTGGGCAAACCAGGATGATTGACACCCTGTAATTTTGTCCTATAATATACCAGCATCTTTTGATGGTAAGAATATACAAAGATACCTTCATTTTAATGACTGCAGGGCTGTATAAATGTCAAAGAGGTCTTTGAAAGGCAAAAATCTTCTCTCTTCTGTGCTCTATCTTTTGAGGTACCCCATGGTATAGATCAGGGTGCTCCAAAGTGTGTGTGTGTTGGGGTGGTGCATTCCAGGAGATGCCCAAGCAATGCAAGTGAGCAAAAGTGCCAGAATTTCTAGTTCTATACATTCTTTGTCTCATGCTTGAAATTTTTCTGTCAGTGTGTGTTATCATGTACATAATATATTTGTGTGGCAATACACACACACACATAATGTATTATAAATACAGTGTAGTCCAACCCTCCATTTTGTAGATGGGAAAACTGAGGCCCAGAAAGGTAAAGCAACTTACCCAAGGTCACACAGCAAGTAGGTTGCAGAATTGAGATTTCTCATCCATCTCGTTACAATCTGCCTCTGTTCATCGCTTTAGACGTGTCAGTTAAGAAGCATCTAGGGCGAAAGCATAATACACAGGTTTAGTGATTTCTCAAATACAGACGCAACCCCCAACTTTGCTTCTGTGTAGATTTCAAAAAGTGGTGGGAATAAGATTGGTGAGAAATGTGAGGTCAAAGTGCTGCTATTTCTTCCACACAGAGAAATAAAGAGCTGAGACCATTACGAATGACTCACCATGTGCTGGACACTTGCTTGCGTTAACCCATTTACTCCTCCCAACAGATGACAATTATCCCCATTTTACAGATGAGCAAATTGAGGCTCAGAGAAACAAATAGAGTGACCAAGTCACCCCAATTTTCCTGGAACTGTCCCTATTTTACAGCTGGAAGTCCTGTGTCTTGGGAACCCCTAGAGATAAGCAACCCAACCAAAAGATTGGATCCCAGGGATCCTGACCCAGATCTGACACCAGTTGGTTCCCATGCGCTTTTCCGCCGCACTGTGCTGCTGTCCCTCTGGGTAAATTGATAACCGTGAGAAGGAGGAATAAAACAGATAAGCAAGCGGTTTGGGGTGTGGGTGGGCAGTGGACTGGAGGAGGGTGGGCACAGATGGGCAGCAATGCAGTCGGGGCAGCCCCGGGTCACTGCAGCCAAGCCCACGGGGTGTCATGCCTGGAGGACAAACAGAGGCTGTTCTATTCTCCCTGTCCCAGGAGGAGCCTGTTTACCACTTACCAGCCCTGTTATCTCCGCCAGGCCCCCGGTTTCCTGCCAGGCAGTGAAGACGGCCTTAAGGTCTAAGGCGTTGACAAAGCCAGTCTCCCTGGGATTCTGGAAACTCCCGTGCTTGCCCAAAAGCCTGGCTGGTAGGGCAGGAGAGGCGTGTCGAGCACTAAAGAGTAGAGGCTCCCCTGCCCACGGAGGTCCCTGGGGGAGCAGGGCCCCATGCTTGCACATGGACCTCGCATGGGTGCACCTGCTGCTGGGAGCCAGACGGCACAATGCACCTTTTTTTAACCTTCCCCTCCCAAAGCACACAAGTTAGGAAGTATCGCCTCCACCTCACAGAAGAGGAAACTGAGGTCCCTGATGAGGTCACCCAGAATTTTGGTGGCAGCATAGGTCAGTGGCAGAGCTGTGACCCCAGTTCTCCTGCCTCCTAAGTCTGGGGCTTTCTTCCACCTGAAGCTGCAAAGGGATGGCAGAGCTAGACCATGTTCCCTCCCACCCCGCACCTCCCCCTGCTCCTTGTCCTTGGACACCTCTCCTGAGGGCCCCCTGCACTCAGCCTGCACTGACCCCCCAGGCCAGCCTTGACCTGCTGCGGCCTGTGCCACATGCACACATTCTGGCCGTAACGGGCACTGCCAGTCTCCCCGGCGCTGGGCCTCACGAGGGCAGAGCCCACAGCACTGCTGCTTGTTGACGGAACAACTAAGTAGGTTAATTAATTGCCAAATAATCTTTAGCTCTGTTCTCCATCGGTGACATCGGCTCACTTAGAACTTCCCACGGGTGCCCGAGGCCCCCAACACCCCCCACCACCTTGTGATCCCTGAGTCCTTCTCTGTGACGCCAACACTCACACTGTGGGCCCTGCTCAGTGGCATCAGAATTGCCAAGAGCTTGTTGCAGAAACTCGGTCCTGCTCCAGGAACCCAGCCGTGGCTAAGAGCTCAGTAAACTGTAGACACAATTATACACGATCCTCTTTAGCCTCCCCACAAAAATTCCTTGTGGAGCTGTCAGAGGAAGCTGGGGTTTGGGAGGGGAAATGACTCCCGGGTGGAATGGCCATGGATGGTAGAGGCGCACTCTGGGGTTCGTCTGTCTCCAAAGCTCACAGACCTCAGGCCAGAGGGACTTGGAGAGGGCATGGGACACTGGCATGCACTGAGCATCCTGGGTGCAAAGTCCTTAACCTGCTTCATCTGGGGTGACCTTCCCTGCCGCTTATGAAGTAGGGAGAGTTTACTTTCTCATTCTGTAGACAATGCAAGGCTCGGGCAGGGAGGGCACTGCCCCAGGTCCACAGTGAGCAAACAGCAGGACTGGGGTGGCCCGCTCTGGTGCCCACACCCCAGCCGAGGCCTACTGCATTCCACTGGAGCAGGGAGGTGGACGCCGGCTGCAGGGGCTTGCTGGTCTTGTCTCCTGCTCCCGCCGCCAGCCTGTGGCCTGGAGTCATAATCCACCACATTTCCTTCCCTTTCCCAACCCCCAGCCTGGGCTTAATCATTAACTCTGAACAAGCACAGGCACATGCATGGGTTACCTGCGTGATGTCACCCCCCAGCTATTTCCATTCACTGCAGGTGCCAGGAATTCCTGAAGTTACCTTCTGCCTGCCTGAGATGTGCCCTTCCGGGATGTGACCCCGAGGCAGACTTGGGGGGAGGACCCCAGGGGCATGGAGCAGAGAGGCCTGGCCCCCCGCCAGCCCCATGAGACCTGGGGAGTCGCTCACCTCTCTGGGTCTCGGCTTCCCCATCTCTGAAATGGGTGGTGGATAATCCCACCCACTGGGTGTTGGGTGCTTTGGGGGCCCGCTGTCGGATGGGTCAGCAGAGAGCAGGCGGCGCTCGGCCTCCACCTGTGTGAGCGGCTCTCAGGGGCTGGGTCGTAAGAAGAGGAGGGAAAGTGGTCAGGGCAGTGGCACCAGCCTGTGAGGCGGCCGGGCAGGTGTGAGGCGTGCACGGAGCATGGCGCGGGGAGAGGGTTCTCCCTCTTTCTGCAGGGGTAGGGAGAAGAGCAGGGCTTTGGGGATCAGCTCTGGGCAAGGCGGGGGTTGGTGGCAAATGAAGCTGGGGGTTATGAGCGCTTGGGACTCAGGAGGTGCACCCCAGCTCCCCCACCAGGGAAGGGCTTGCGGGGCCAGATGTCCCACAGTGCAGCTGACAGACCCACTGAAATTTGCAAGGAGGCAATTATCGCCATCCTAGTTCTACTCTGGCTGGAAGAAGGGGTTCCAGGTGAAGGAGGGACACAGCAAGCAGAGCCCCACTTCCAGCAGGGGCCCGAGTTCACCCGACCCACCCTCTCCCACCCAGCCCTGCACAGGGGCAGCAGGCGCACCCAGGCCCCCTCCCCTCCCAAGAAAGTTCTTATAAACTGAAGATGACTTGGTGAGTCAGGCAAGCCCGGCAGGCCCAGTCATTCATCGCGAAGGTATTTTCTTTTCAGCTCTTTTCTGCAAAGCCTTCCACTGCCCCGGAGGTGAAGTCATCCCTGATAAACACTCTGCCTGTGATAGATGTTTCCTCTGAACTCGGTGCTTCTGTTCAACCTGCCAGACGTCAGGGAAGCTGGCAGCCAGAGCAGCCCAGAGGGCACCAGCTGGGTTCAAAGGTCAGCACTGCCCCTCCCAGCTGCGGGAGCTGGGGCAACGGCAAGGCACTGCTCTGGACCTCTGCTCTCCATGGAAGGAAGTCGCCCAAAGGCTCTGAAGAAATACCCCAGACTAACAGGCATTCGACCAACAAGTGTGCCGTGATGACTGTGAGCAGGCTCTGTGCTGGCGCGGCGGGGTGATGGCAAAAGGACACTCACACACAGACACACGCACACGCGGGCACAGTGTCCACCCCGAGGAGGTTCCTGTCCTGATGGGCAGGACAGACGTGAAGAAAATGAATATTAAAAACACAGTCACGGTGAACGCGGAGCCGCATGGTGCAGTCAGAGCCGGAAAAGGGGGTTTGACCTGTCCGGTGGGCAGGGCAGGACGGGAAGACCTCGGGAAGGAGTGACCACTGAGTGGGAGCTGCAGAATGGCGCGGGTCGCCCAGGTGGAGAGAAGCTGTAAACGAAGACCCCGCACAGAGACAGAATGAGGGTTTGTCCAGGCACAGAGGGCCAGCAAGGCTGGAGCGCGAGGAGGACAAAGTGGGGCTTGGACATAACAGGGCAGCAGACCAAAAGGGCTGGGAAACAATCCGGAGCCTGTGGCCCCTGCAGGCAGCATCTGGCTCAGATTTTCCAGGCCAGCTGTTCCCCAGCGTGGTCTAGTGACTCTACAGAGAACGTAATGGAACATCAATGGACTGAGCTTAATTTGGAGCTCATCAGACACCATCATAAACTTCATTAGACAAAAGTCAGTAGGTATGGAAAAGTGTATGACTGAAAATATTCTTTCCTTTAATTTTGTTTTTCTGTGATTTGACAAATACACTATCATGGGTTGATTTTGATTAAAAAAAAAAAAAAAACAACTTCAGCCCAATGCACAGAACAGCATTTCCATGGCGGTCCATCAGAGCCCAGCTAAGCTCAGCCCATCCCCCCCAGGACACAGCATCCCCCAGGGCAGCCAGGTGGCAGCTGAGGCCAGGGTGGGTGGTCCCTGGGTGGCTGCCAAAGAATGAGTCACACGCTGGCAGAGCTTCCTGTCACTTCATTCTGGGAGCAGAAGGAAGTTCAGGTCCAGGATTTTGAGACACTGTCTTGTAGCCAATATGTTGCCTTGAGGAAATCACAGGGGGTCAGCGCCTTGACACTGACCTTGGCAATGATTGTTTTGGATTTCACACTCAAAGCAAAGTGAACAAAAGCAAAAATAAACAAGTGGGGCTACATCAATCCCAAAAGCTTCCGAACAGCATGAGGCTGTAGAAAAAAGCACCATGTTGGAAATGTGGCCTGCTGCAGCCACTATGGCAAACAGTGTGGCAGTTAAAATGAAATAAAAAAAAATAGATCTAGGGCCTCCCTGGTGGCGCAAGGGTTCAAGACAGCAGTATCAAGATATTGCCAGCCACTGCAGCACAAGTTCGATCCCCAGCCAGGGAGCAACGCACATGGCGCAGCAGACCTCTCCAGTCTCGCCCGCTGCTCCCCTCAGCAGTGTATTTCAGTCAGTCTGCCTGTTCTGTTCCCCACTTTGGTGACTCCTCTCACCCCCCGCACTGCTGGGCTAACCCCAGTTCTTATATGCATAAATAAATAAATCTTTAAAAACAAAAAACAAAAAAAAAATCGATCTACCAGATGATCCATCTGGGTAGAGATCCAAAGGAAACAAAAGCACCCCATGCTCATGCACTCTCTACAGTAGCCGAGATAAGGACAGAACCTAAGTGTCTGTCAACAGATGAATGGTTAAAGAATTTGCAGTATAGAGAGACAATGGAGTATATTCAACCAGAAAGAAGAGGGAAATCAGGCCATTTGGCACATGGTGGACCCAGAGGGCACTGTGATACATGAGAAAAGTCAGGCAGAGGAAGACAAACACCACCTGGCATCACTCATGGGGAATCTAAAACGAAAGTCAAACTCATAGAAACAGAGAGGGGGAAGTGGTTAGCAGGGACTGGGGATGAGGGAGTTAGGGTGATGTTGGCGAAAAGGTACAAACTTTCAGCTCTAAGATCAATACATTCTGAGGGTCTTGTGTAACCCAAGGAGACTATAGTTGATAACACCATGTGATGTCATTGAAATTTGCTAAGAGAGCAGAAACTGAAATGTTCTCTTCTATGCAGATAAAGATGGATGGATGGATGGATGGATGGGTGGATGGATGGATGGATGGATGGATGGATGGATGGATGGATGGATGGATGGGTGGATGGATGGGTGGGTGGATGGGTGGGTGGATGGGTGGGTGGGTGGATGGGTGGGTGGATGGATGGGTGGGTGGATGGGTGGATGGGTGGATGATAAACAATGTGAGGTGATGGATGTGCAATTAACTAGATGGGGGACCCTTTCACAGTGTAGATGAGTATCATATCATCTCGACATATAATTTATAATTTCATCAATTATACCTCAATAAGGGGTTCAGGGCTGGAGATGCTGAATCACTGCAGTCCTTGACTATCAGCACCTGCCACCCTGATCCCTTGGGGGTCAACAAGAAAGCCATGCCCGGTTGCTTCACCTTCGTGACTCCAGCCTGCTGTTCAGCATGGAAAAGGCACATGGTAAGTGTATAAGGAAAGTAAAGGGAGAAGGAACAGTGTTTGTTACAAGGGAGTTCTGGTCTACCCTGTTAAGCACAAAACAGCTCCACCAACTTTTGAATATTAAGTATTGAACTACCTAGGATTTTCACTGCTTTCTTTAAGATCATAGGGTGATTTTGATAGCTCAGGTCTCCCTTTGCAAAAATGAAACTACAAGGGGGCCTCCCCTGGTGGCGCAACGGTTGAGCACTGGGCTGCAAAGCTACCTGCAGCCTCTGCAGCGCCGTTCAATCCCCGGCCGCCAGCTAGGGTCCCACATGGCACGACAGACCTCTCCTGCTGCCCGCTGCTCCCCTCAGCAGTGTATTTCATCAGTCTGCCTGTCCTGCAACCCGCTCTGGCTCTGGTGAATTCTCTCACCCTCATGCACTTCTGACTGTACCCAGTGCTTGTATAAATAATCAGTTTAAAAAAAAAAGTTTTATTAAAAAAAAATGAAACTACAAGGTAGAAATGAAGATGTTTCCTCCTTCCTTGATATCTTTTCTTAAAACAAGTACAGCCACCCAAAAACATTCCTTCTGGGAACAGAGGAATGGAGGAAGGGAAAGCATAAGGAACCCCCAGAGCTGGGCACCTCCTCTGTGCCCAGCCCCATGCTCAGCCTGGGGCTACCAGAGAACAGCCAGAGTGCATTGGGCTATTGGATGATAACCAAGGTGAGACCTGGGCAGGCTGCAGTGCCAGGCGAACAGTCAGCAGTGAGAAAGGACATGTGGTCCACGGGCAAGGCCAGGACCCACATATGTTGCTCTCTGGCCTCTGGACACAAGCGACTTGACTTCCACCCCCGGCTCTCTTTCTCATTTGGGCAAGTTCAACTCTCCTCCAAGCCTCGGTCTCCTTGGCTGTGAAATGGGCCACCGACGGGAATACTGAACGAGAGGAGGCGTGCAAAGCACTCAGCCCCTGTGCGGCTCTCAGGGCCAGGGAGATAATGGGGTCTGGGGGCGTCGGGGAGATTTCTCCCATGGGGTTGGCACCTTCCCTTAGAAGCAGGGGCAGGACTGAGCAGGTGGCGCTGAGAACCCACACAGAGGCTGGTGGGCACTTGGAAATGGAGGGGAGGTGGTTTATCTTAAATGAGGACTGGCCATCCACTGCGTGTTCTACTTCGCACCTGCCTCAATTTATTCCGACTCAGCCAAGCCTTGGGTTAAGTAAGGTCACCAAGAAGTGATTTCCCATCCACCCTCCCATCACTTCACACTCCACTGAAAACCCATTAACAATCACGCATCATTAGGGATGGTGAAGGAGGCTGAAAGAGGCGTCACAGCACTGCAAACATTGACCCAACTGCTCACTAACTGAGGAAGAAAAGAGTAGACAGAAGCCAGGAGAATCTGGGCCAATAAGCTCATTTAGTTGCAGCAAGCAGCAGTGAAAGGCGAAGACCGATGGTAAACACACCCAACCTGTTGCTGGGACCCCTGCCATCTTTGCCTGGTGCTTCCAGCCACGTAAATTTGCTGAAGGGAGCACAGATGTTGCCATTTGGAAGCTCATACGGGCAATCTTTCTGTTCCAAGGTGGAACGGAATTTGACAATAGCTATTAGGAGACTGCTAAAAGCTCATGCCCTTTGACCCAATCATTTTCCCATTTTAGGCCTCTTTCCTGAACAAGACATCTGTGTTTCTGACAGTTTAGATTCAAGGAGCTTCACAGCAGAGTTATTTATATTCGTTAATGATTAGAAGAAATTTAAAAAAGTCCAACAATAGAATGGTTATATCAACATTGACATAAGATAATATTTCTGGTTTGGGAGGCTTTCTAGTGGATGTGGTGAAAGGTTATTGATAAAAATATTCAGCAGGGGTAAAAATAAAAAATTGCCTATTTGTAATATGACTCCAAATATGACTCCAAATTTGTAATATGACTCCAAACATCTGTACAAAGAGATTTTTTTTTTGCTTTGTTGTGATTTATTGGTGATCTGTCTCCTAAACTGTGACCTCCCTGAGGACCACAAGAGTGAACTTGTTACTTTAGTAGAAGAAAGATATACTAGAAGAAAAGTGAGTGAGTGGTGAAAACCTGGGCATTCATTTAAAAATAATAGTAATAACTTACATTTACTGGGCACTTACTATGTGCCAAATCCTGAATTGAGTCCTTATCCACTTGTCATTTAACCCTTACATCTGTTATGATAAAACACTGGGGGTTAGTTTGGGCTTTGTTCTCAACCTGTGGTCGCTCAGAACCAGCAGCACCAGCAGCACCTTGGAATTTTCTAGAAATGCAACTTTCCACCCAAACCTACTGAATCAGAAACCCTGGGAGGTGGGGGACAGCATCTGTGTGCCACAGCTCTGCAGATGACGTGGTACATGGTCAAGTTTGAGAAGCCCTGAGTGAGGGGTGACATGTAATCCAGGTTTCTACAGATCAGTCTTGGAGTTGAGGTGTAAAAGCTGTGTCCCAGCCAATCAACCTAAGACCAAGAACAACCTTATACTCCAACAAAGTCAGATTTATCAACCTCCTGCAAGGAGGGAGAATATACAGCTAAGAAACCAAACAAAGGAAAAGAGAGAGTTACCACAGAACTTTGGAGAAGGTGCGGATCAGTGGGGTTTAAATTAAGCAGGATTTTGAGAGCTTCAAAGCAAAGTAGGGCTGTGTTGAAAGGGTGGACATCCAAGTCCATGGTGAAAGTAGAACCAGCATCCTGATTCCTTCAAAACTACAAAGCTTAGATGTAGAATGTTGTGTTCTGAGATCCCTTATCTGAAGGCCTGCTCTTGGGTTAGAGATTAGGCTGCTTCTCTGGGTCAAAGTGACTTAGATCCTCAAGGGATGTTTCATTTTACATTCCATCATTCCATTCTCCAAAATTCCTACCAAAAATGTCAAGGAGCAAAGTTTCTGGGAGCCTATGATTTTAGAGAGCAAAGTTTCTCATTGGGTAAGAAAGCTGTCCTCACTTAAACAGGTGAGTTGTTAGGGCATTTTACAGCTGCAAGTTGTTTTGCTACAGGAGAATTTTGTTTCCTGGGTACTTTGCAACTGGTCTCATCCACATCTGTCATTCCAGATTGAAAAATGGCTGACCAGGTTCATACTTCCTCAGTCCAAGGTAATGTTCACTTCCTCAGCTAAATGGTGTTAAATTAATTAACACTCATAAAAAGCATAGAACAAGTGCCTTACAAGTAATATAAACAATAATTTTTTATTGCATAAAGTATTTATATAAAATATGTTATATAATTAATCTAAGTAGTAATTAAAGTAATAAAGGTTGTGGTTAGATAGGTAGACAGAGAAAGGGATTTTTTTTTCTCTTCCTCTCAAGTGAATTAGAAAACTAGAATCAGTGGGCCTCCCTGGTGGCGCAGGTGGTTGAGCGCTGCACTGTGACGCTGTCAGCAGCCTCTGCTGCACGGGTTCCATCCCAGCCGGAGGGCAAGAATCCCACATGGCAAAGCAGACCTCTCCTGTCTTGCCTGCTGCTCCCCTCAACAGCGTATTTTGTCAGTCTGCCTGTTCTGTTCCCCACTATGTGTCTGGTGAATCTTCTCACCTTCCCGCGCATCTGGCCTGTACCCCGGTTCTTGCATGCATAAATAACTCTTTCCAAAAAAACAAAGAAATTAGAATTAGAAAATGTCTCAGGTCTGATTGCAGTAATAGAAAGACTGGATTAAGGAAGACCTGAGTTTTAGTTTCAGGCATGCTAAGAAGGAGAAGGGGGCGTATTTATTAAGGACATATTTATGCTAAGCTCAGACCTGCCTCACTGGTCTGCTCTTTGAGCATTGTTATTCCATTTTATCCATGAAGGGAGGTTCAGGTAGTTGCCTAAACTCATCTTAGCTCATTAGGTAGAGTTTGGAGTCACGTGCATGACCACCCACCAATCATCTGTTCTTTGGGATCTTTTGTTTTCCTGTTTGAAAGGGTGTTTGTAAAATGGAGGAGATAGAACAAATAGCTTTAAAATTTTTTTCTCATACCAATATTCTCTTTGTAATTCAAATACAGGGATGACTTCTCTATTTCCCCCAAAACAAAATATTGTATGTGACATGAGAATCATACAAAAATAGTCACCATGTATACTTTATATCAAAAATAGGAAATAACCTAAATTCTGAACAAGCCAAAAACAGGCAGCAACTTCACAAGTCTTTATTCAGGAAAAACTGTTACAGAGGGTGAGAACAGTGAACTTGTGGGACAGTGAAAATTCACTTCACTGGCCAGAGGAGGGGGGCATGGCTCAAAGTGGCATATTAGCAGGAAGATATTGAGAATGAGGAGCCATATGTGATGGTGAATTTATGTATTCATTTGACTTAGCTCAGGGATGCCCAGAGAGCTATTAATGCATTATTTCTGGGTGTGTCTAAGAAGGTGTTTCCTGAAGAGTTTAACAATAGAATCAGTAAACAGAGTGAAGAACCCTCATCAGTGCAGGCGGACAGCACCCAACCCATCGGGGGCCAAACAGAACGGCAGAAGGTTGCCTTTGCTCTTTGCTTAAGCTGGGACAGCTATGGTCTCCTGTCTTCAGTCATCAACACTTGTGGTTCTCTGGGCTTTGAAGTCAAACCAGGATTTGCACCATCAGCCCCCTGATTCCCAGGCCCCTGATTCCCCCTGACTCAGACTTGTACCATCTGCTCTGTGGTTCTTGGACCTTAAGACAGGGGCTGAATTACACAGCTGGTTCTCCTGTTTCTCCATCTTGCAGATGGCAGACTGCGGGACTGCTCAGCCTCCATAATTGGGCAAGCCAATACCTACAATAAATCTCTTATCTCTGTCTAGCTATCTATCCATCTATCTATCTATGTGTAGGATTATTTGGGGAATCCTAACTAATTCACCATAGAAAGACTAAGACAACAAATTCTTTGCACTCTTCAGCTCTTGCACATCTTCAGCTCAGCGTTAAACTAAATATGAATGTAGGAGAGCCCAGAGAAAATTGAAAGTCTAAGGATACTTGCAAAATATCTCCCTCTTCTTAGCATGCCTGAAACTAGAACCTCTGAATGAGCTCCCCCACCTACCCAGAGCTCAGGTGGTAAAGGGCTAAATCCTTATTGAGTTGAGGTATCTGAACATAACTGCTGTCCAGTCAGTGGGCAGAATTAACTACTCAGACAAAGGGAGAAACCTAGGGAACCAAGCTAAAATTTAAAAAAAAAAAAAAAAAGTAAATGAGCAGTTCTATCCACTGCTCTATCAGTTCCCATGATGTGGGAGAGACAGAGTTGGCAACTTGAGTCCAGGATATTAATTGCCTAGTAAAACTGAAAACTCAGCAACTTCAAGGAGACAAAACTATTAGAGTTGCCAAAGTATATCATCTACAATGTACAGTTTTCAACCAAAAATAATGATACATGCAAAGAAGAGGAAAGAATGACCCATATCAAGAAAAAAAGAGAGAAAGAAATCTATAGAAACTGTAAGTAAACTCAGATTTTGAATATAGATTTTTAAAAACTAAAAAAAACTGGGCCTCCCTTGTGGCACAGGAGTTTAAGGCTCAGCACCACCAAGCAATTGCCAGCCACTGCAGCATGAGTTCCACCGCCAGCCAGGGAGCTAATCCACATGGCACAGCAGACCTCTCCTGTCCCGCCCGCTCTTCCCCTCAGCAGTGTCTTTCAGTGGATCCACCTGTTCTGTTCCCCACTCTGTCTCTGGTGAATCCTCTTACTCCCTGCACCTCCGGCCTACACCCCAGTTCTTGTATGCAGTAATAAATAAAAATAAATCTTTTTTAAAAACTCAGAAAACCTACAATATATATGTTAAAAGAATTAAAAGACTATGTATTCAAAAAATTATATACTAAGGGGGAGTAAATAAAAAGAAATTCTCAACAAAGGAATAAGTACTTTTTTAAAATCAAATAGAAATTCTAGAGATAAAACATATACTAACTGAAAAAAATTTTAATCCTCCGGATGGACTCAATAGCAGATGTGAGATAATAGAAGAAAGAAATAATGAACTTGAAGCCAAATCAGTAGAAAGTCTCCAGCTGAAAAGAATAGTTTGAGAATAAATGGTTGAAGAAACATTGGTAGTCTCAGAAATCTGGAAGACAACATCAAACATTGCAATATATGTTAATAATAGACCCATGAGAGAAAAGAAGCAGGCAGAAAATGACACATCACATTTATAATAAGCAGTCAAGTTCTCACCAGAAATAATGGAAGCCAGACTACATTGGGATCACATATTCAAAGTGCCAAAATAAAAAACTTATAAATAATTCTTTACACAGCAAACAACACTTCAAAATAAGGATGATAAAAAGATATTTAGAGGTAAATAAACTCTGAGCAAATTTATAGATGAAAGATGTGCACTACAATAAAAACTAAAGGAAGGAAAAAAAACTAAAGGAAAGCTAAATTAATACATTAAAAGGAAATGATACCTGCGCTAATCTACATGCACATGTTGGAATGAAGACTTCTGAAACTGGTAATCATATGGTATTTTTTTCTTTTGTTTTCTTAATTTCTTTAAATATAAATGACAGTTTAGAGCAAAATATTATAATGCTGTTGATGGCTTTATAATATATGTAGATCTAACATATATAACAATGATAGCATAAAAGAAGGTACATAATTGAACTATGCTGATGCAAAGTTGATGGAAGTTACTCATTATCAATTTGGATTGGGTTGTAATAAGGTAAAAATGTATATTGCAATGCCTAGAATCATCACAAAAAACCCACATAAACACATCAAAAAACATTAAATTACATATTTAAAAAGATTTGTTTAACACAAAAGAAACAGAAACAAGAGACAAGTAGAAAACAAATAGCAAAATTACAGACCAACTCTCATCATATCAATAATACATTAAATATGAATAGACTAAACCTCCCATCAAAAGGCTAAAGATGCTTTAGACTACATTAAAAAGCAAGATCCAATTATGTTCTGTGGATATGCTTATAGTTTTGTTTGTACAGCATATCCTTTTAGTTTCCTGTGCATGCAATGAAATGGGACATCATTATAGATCCTATAGACATTAAATAAACAATCAGGGTGACTTCGCTTCCAATCAAAATGAAATTACTAGGGAGGGAGGGAGGAGCACAGGGGACTGAGGTGATGGTGCACGGGTGCATTGGTGAAGGAAACTCTATGGGGACTACATCTGAGGGGGTTGGGGAAGCAAATATTGTTTACAAATGAACAATGATGTAAAAAATAAAAAATGAATATTAAAACAAAACAAAATGAAGTTACTAGACAGATTTATTCTATTACTTGAAACAACCCAGACAAAATATATGAAACAACAGTTTTCAGGCCACAGAGGATCATCATCCTTGAAAGAGGAAGAATAGGAAGTAAGCCTTGTGATTACTCCAGCTCACTGCCTTAAATAAGTTTCCAGGTTGCAGCACATGGAGGGGAACCCAGGTGGAGACCAGTTACTCACTGAATCCAGGCATGCTAAGTTGGCTAGGGTTTCAGAGCAAAGTATAAAGAAGAGAGTTTCCCAGAGAAAGAGAGGGCCTCCATAAAACATGCGTCGGAGTATTCATCAGGGCTGTATATGGTTACCATGATTTCTTGAGCAGTGTGCTAAAGATGGGTAGATTTTCTGGAATGTGTGTGAGACCTCAGTAAAGCTGTACAGAAAAATGAAGAGCAAGGAGGCTGAGGGTAAGCACTGTGCGAGTGTGGGAGCCACACTAGCTCATTTTCATGTCTGGTTTGACATTCATGTGTAGACATGGCCACCCTTCTGGGTGCCATTGGCTGGGACAGGAGCTGCACTGAGAGCACCCGTCCAACGAGGCAGAAGGGCATGTGACCCAGTCATTGCAAAGCCACATGATTAGGCCCCCAGGGTTTCCAGGGTCTGTAGGCACACCAAGGAAGGAGAGGGCTCCCTTCCCCCAGGAAATGAATATGGGAGGGGACAAGCCTCCTGGGAGCCAAGGCCGAGGGGACATCAGGCCCTTGCCTGTTATCCTGGCACGCTCTCCCTGCCCTTTCTGCCACCAAAATGCCAAGCAGCTGCCATTTCTTTTTTAATTAAGGGAATGAAATTTAATCTTGCCTAGAGAGTTTCCTAATATCTCTTGGAGTAATTAGCCTCCCCAGGGAGCTGCTTAAACTCTGAGGGCTTTCCTGGTAGCTGATTTCATCTCAGTGGGGAGGAGGCTGATAGGGAGCAAGAAGGATAGTGTGCGGGTGGAGGGCGCCACCTGTGCAAAGGCCCTGTGGCGGGGCCTGTGTGACCAGCACCTAGAAACCGGGGAGGTCTGGGGTGTAAGCAGCTGTTTCCAAGGGTAGGGCGAAGTCTTGCCAAGTTATTCAGCAACATTAGTGTCTCTAATTGTCGCCAAGGCGTTGCTTTGTTCCCGTTCCAGGGCAGCCCCTTGAGGGCAGAGCTTGCCCTTCACATAGTTTGCTCACATGCCTACAAAGGAGAGAAGGAATGTTCACTGCCAGCTGCCTGTGGACCCTATGGGCATTCTGGCATCCAGTTTTTTGTGTAGTAGGTGATTTCACAATTTGCGTTTTAGGATAAGGAAACTGAAGCCCAGAGAGGCAGGTGCCCAAGGTCCCGCTGGCAGAGATGGGACTCGCCAAAGACCCAGCACCACATCTCAGCTCAAGAGGCTGGGCCTGGCCTGTTCCTTCGCCCCCTCCGACACCCCAGCGCCCAGGAGAGGGGCGACTGCTAGGCCACCTGCCTGCCTGGCTCCCTGCCTCAGTTGTCCTGGGTGCTGGGCAGGCACCATCCTCGCATGACTCAAGCTTGAAAGATGCACTGAAAGTGACAGAGGCCCAGTGACTAAGAGGAAGGAAGGGGTGTCCCTAGCCTGCCCACCCCTGTCCCACACAGTCGTTTCCCAATTCCCTCTACTGGTTCAGCAGAGCTGATGGGAGGGAGGTGTGGCTGCAGGGAGCTGGCTGGGCAGAGCGGGCAGGATTACAACAGCCTCCTGGCTTCCCGCCCTGCCTCATGCCATCCAGCCCACGTGAGGCTGCCCCAGTGTCTGTCGTCACCCCTCAGGCCCATCAGGACACCCCATCACCCCAGGATGAAGCCTGGCTCCTCTTCCTGGCACTTGCTGCCTTGGCTTCTAGGTTCATCTCACAAATCTCCACTTTACTACTTCTGCCCCCCAAAATGCCTCCCCTGGCCCCATCTCATCTGACCTTTGACCATGCCAGTTCCTGTCACCCCCACATTCCACTCCTGTTTTCCCATGTGTTGACATCTGACTCTTAACATCCTCAGAGTAGCCCCTTTTTGGTCACTAGATCACCCCCGGTCACCACGCTCTGGGGGGACGCCGGCCTGGGTGCTTTGAATCACCTGTCTGAGGGCCTGTCCTGGCTCCCGGGTGACTGTGGGAGACCCCAAGCTAAGTCCTCCCCGGAGCATCCTTCACACTTCCAGCAGTCAGTACGCCCTTGGCCATGACCTCTCACCCTTGACCTATGGGTGTGCTGGGACACTCCAGCCAAAGCATCGTGGAGCCTTGTTCTTGGGTCTGTGTCCTCCTCAGGTGATGAGCCTCTAGCACACAGAAGGCGCCCTGAAGAAGTCCAGAGGTGAGAAGGAAATGGGTGGAAGGGCGGAGGGAGGCAGGAGGGAAGATGCAAAGGCAGAGAGAAGAGAGGGAGGGAGAGAGACAGGGAGGCGGGGGCCCAGCACTGTGTTCACCCCGTGGGGATGTTACTGAATAGCACTGGATAGAAAGAAACACTTCTAGAACCCTCTGTTTGCTAAGAGGAAACTTACTACCTTCCCAAAGGGAAGCATCCGGCTGCTCGTGTTATTACAGTGGTTCATACTCGTAAATGTAGCTTTTGCCCCTAGACCAAGAGTTGAGCTTTTTCTGGAAAGGGCCTGAGTGATTCTGGGTGCTGGAAGCACCAGAATCGGCGCTTTCGGTGGAGCCAGTGATTCTGGCTCCCGTGGGCTGGAAGCCTCCTCTTCTGCTTTGTGCTTGTCTTGTAACCTTTTGAAACTGTCAAGGCGACTCTCAGCTCCTGGCTGTGCAAAAGCGAGCTGTGGGCTGCCCTTGGCTTTGGGGCTAGCGTTTGCCAAGCCCTGTCCTGGACCGTGCACCTCCCTCCGGAGACAGCTGCTCTGGGCGCCGCGGTGTCTTCTCTCAACTTTTCCTCGAGAGTCTGTTGTGCTTATTTTGTCAAAATAGGATGACGGTCTCCACATTGCTCCGCGGCTTCTTCATGGAGCAGCATGGCGTGGCGCCGGTTCTGTGCTGCTGGACGTGGTGTTAGGACGTCATTTTCAAGTGCGTTATAGGAACCCAGCAATTTCTTTGGCATATTTATGAGAGCAGGTGAGTTACTGCCTCCAAGTCTTCACTCAGATTTTTAAAAGACATCCAGAAAATGAAGGGGTGGATCTCAGAGACCTGGTGTGAGACACCCCTCCTATAGTGGACACAAAGAAATGCCTCTTGCCGATGATTTTATGGGCATTTATTGTCGCTGTCCCTGTCCAGAAAAGGCTGCTGAGCAGAGAAACAGAACACAGACCCTCCTGCCCTGGCCCCAGGGCCTGGCCGAGAGCGGACGTGGCCGCACAAACGGCAGCCTTGGGCCACGAGGCTCCACATGGGCCTTTCTGGGCAGGTCACATGCGGGGCTGCTCCTTAGAAACTCCTGGGACAGGACGCAGTTCCTGGCTTCCCAGGTGGGTGGCAGGCGTCCTTGGAGAACAGGAGGGCAGGCAAGGGACGTAGGAAGCTGCGTTTGACCACGGGCAGCCACGAGTCGCCTTGTTGAAGCCCCACACACACCCAGCGAGAATATCCCCATTTTCCAGGCGAAGGATCAAGCCCAGAGCAGTCAAGTTACTTGCCCAAGGTCACACAGCCAAGCAGTAGGAGATGCCAACCTGAACACCGAGCCGCGTGTGAGGAGGCCCGTAGCTCGCACCTGTGGGAGGGGCTCCTGCAGGGAGCGGGGAGCCCTGGCCGGCCCCAGAGTCCTCTTCCTCTTGGACACATGGAGCTGGGGAGCCTGTCTCTGCTTGCCTGCACCCTCCTCTTCCCAGAGGTGTCCCCTACCCCCTCCATTCACAGGAGAGCAGGCGGGAGAGGCACACAAGATGGTGGACCTAAACGCACTTTGGGATGTCAGGGGTGACACCTTGGCTGAGCCCACCAAGAGGAGGTCAGGGGGAAGGGGCACTGAGGCCAGAAACAAGAAGAGGGCCCTGCCAGCTGACACAGGCTCCCACAGCTGCCAGGGATCGGGGCCCTGGATTTAGCAAGCCATCCTCTCCTCTGCCTGCCTGTCCTGCCCTGGCCCAGACTCCTCTCTGCCTCTGCTGGACCATGTGAGAAGTTCCAACAGGGCCTCCTGCCACCAGCCTCACTGCCCCCAGACTGAACCTGCTCACGTCACGCCCTTGCCTTAAGCCTTTCGGTGGTCCCAGCATCCTGCTGAGCTCCTCACTACACTACCAGCCCTTGGCTGCCCAGCACCTACCTCCTCCCCACACAGCAACTCGTGATTTCCTCAGGAAAACCACTCCTGCTCCCTGAAATGTGTCTCTGGGCCTTTGCACATGCTGTTCCCTCTGAGTGATGCTGTTCCCTCTGATTGAGATGGCCCCTCTACTTTTCGGCAGCTTCCTATGCATCTCTAGAGACGTTTCCAACACCACCTTCACCAACTCCAGGGCAGTTGGGTGCTCTCCCCATTGTGCACCCAAGCACCCTTACCCAAATGGTCCAGTGTGACCCAATGAGGGGCACGCTACCCCAGCCCAGCAGCCACTTGTCCTTCCTCATCTTCAGACCCTGGTTCCCAAACCTAGTCAGCCCAGAGCCAGCCTCGAGCCAGGGTGGTTGGGTGAAGGACCCAGTGAAGCCAGAGGCGCGGACTTGGGCTCCGCTCACCAGTTGCCTGCTCAGTGGCGGCCCAGCAACAGCAGGGGTGGAGTCGGGTGCCAGTGGGAACCAGCAGGCCAAGCAAGAAGGTGCTTGTCTGAGAGCCAGGCCAAGGGGTGACCTCACTGCTGACTCAGGCTCACAAACATGAAGGTGGGGGCCACCCTCCTAGGGAGGGACAGGGCCTGGGACAGTTTTAACAGGCAAGGTGCATGCTTGGAGCCCAGCGAGCAGGCTGATGAGTCAGGGGAGGGCGCGGCCCGCTCCCTCGCACAGGCCCCGCTGATCACATCACACTCATTAGCAGACAAAGAAATAGGAGGGAAAAGGCCCAAATCCCATAGTTGGCGCTTTGGCGCGGAGGTAATTAACGATCATTTGGAAAGAATGGATGACGCTGTCCTTGGTTTGAGCTAAAAAACAAGAGCTCCAGGTGTGTGCCAGGTGGCAGCTGGACCCAGCCCACGCTGCCAGCGAGCACGCCCACCCCGGCTCGCCCCCTCGCCCCCTGCAGGTCACACCCCACATGCGTCTGCCCTTCGCCCCAGTTGGGAGGGCTTGGTGAGGGCTCCATCACCCCGACACGACACGGAGCTTGGCTTTCCCACTGGGCAGCCTCAGATAGGGGCCAAGCTGCTGCTTCAACCCAGTCCCCGCAGTGTTCTGGATCCTGCTGGCACATGGTCTGGGCCCCAGGGCTGAACCTTGAGGTGGGCCTGGTGGCCCCAACTCACAAGGGAACAAACAGACTGGAGGCAGGGACTGGGGGTACAGGGGACGGGGGAGAGGCTGGTTCCTGGTGAGTGGACAATATGGCCGCCCTGGGAACTCTCCTTTCGGACAAAGGGATCCTCAGTCCTCCGAGGCAGAACACCCCCCTGGGGGGCGGGGCACGGAGGCGGGACCTGTGCCGGCAAAATAGAGCCATCCCGTGACAAACAGGCTAGGGCACAGCTGGAGGACAGTCGGGGTCCACCCCCAACAGAGTCACACAGGGGAGCCCCCAGCCCTGCCTCCTGCTGTGGTTCTGCAGGGAAGGAAGTTCCTCCACCTGCCCCCGCAGGGAGCCAGCGAAGACAGGGGTGCCCGAGCCGAACTGAACCCCAGAGAGATATGTTGAGGTCCTAACCTCCGGTATCTCAGGATATGACCTTCTTTGGAAATACAGGCTT